>NC_141183.1:56265000-66265000 GCF_055505025.1 Bos grunniens | reverse complement strand
CCTGCTGAGGCACATGATCCGTGCGGGAGAGCTACCTGATCAGCACATGAGCAGTCACATGATCAGCGCCTCTCAGTCACCTGATCACTGCATGACAG
Organism: Bos grunniens; assembly: GCF_055505025.1. Taxonomy (NCBI): domain Eukaryota; kingdom Metazoa; phylum Chordata; class Mammalia; order Artiodactyla; family Bovidae; genus Bos; species Bos grunniens. Next base: position 66,264,902 of record NC_141183.1, on the reverse strand, counting down.
CCACGTGATCAGTGCCTGCTGAGTCATGTGATTAGCGCCTGCTTATCTGCTTGATAATCGCCAGCTGGGCCGCAGGATTCATGCCTTCTCAGCTGCTTGATTATCACCAGCTGGGCCGCAGGATTCATGCCTGCTCAGCTGCTTGATAATCGTCAGCTGAGCCGTAGGTTTCATGCCTGCTCAGGTGCCTGATAATCGCCAGCTGGGCCGCAGGATTCATGCCTGCTCATCTCCTTGATAATCGCCAGCTGGGCCGCAGGATTCATGCCTGCTCATCTGCTTGATAATGACCAGCTGGGCCGCAGGATTCATGCCTGCTCAGCTGCCTGATAATCGCCATGTGGGCCGCAGGATTCATGCCTGCTCAGTTGCCTGATAATCACCAGCTGGGCCGCAGGATTCATGCCTTCTCAGCTGCCTGATCATCACCAGCTGGGCCGCAGGATTCATGCCTGCTCATCTGCTTGATAATCGCCAGCTGGGCCGCAGGATTCATGCCTGCTCAGGCGCCTGTTAATCGCTAGCTGGGCCGCAGGATTCATGCCTTCTCCGCTGCTTGATTGTTGCCTGCTGAGGCACATGATCGGTGCGGGAGAGCTACCTGATCTGCACATGAGCAGTCACATGATCAGCACCTCTCAGTCACCTGATCACTGCATGACAGCCACGTGATCAGTGCCTGCTGAGTCACGTTATTAGCGCCTGTTCATCTGCTTGATAATCGCCAGCTGGGCCGCAGGATTCATGCCTTCTCAGCTGCTTGATAATCGCCAGCTGGGCCGCAGGATTCATGCCTGCTCATCTCCTTGATAATCGCCAGCTGGGCCGCAGGATTCATGCCTGCTCAGCTGCCTGATAATCGCCCACTGGGCCGCAGGATTCATGCCTGCTCCGCTGCTTGATTCTTGCCTGCTGAGGCACATGATCCGTGCAGGAGAGCTACCTGATCAGCACATGAGCAGTCACATGATCAGCGCCTCTCAGTCACCTGATCACTGCATGACAGCCACGCGATCAGTGCCTGCTGAGTTACGTGATTAGCGCCTGCTCATCTGCTTGATAATCGCCAGCTGGGCCGCAGGATTCATGCCTTCTCAGCTGCTTGGTTATCGCCAGCTGGGCCGCAGGATTCATGCCTGCTCATCTGCTTGATAATCGCCAGCTGGGGCGCAGGATTCATGCCTGCTCATCTGCTTGATAATCGCCAGCTGGGCCGCAGGATTCATGCCTGCTCAGGTGCCTGATAATCGCCAGGTGGGCCGCAGGATTCATGCCTGCTCAGCTGCCTGATAATCGCCAGCAGGGCCACAGGATTCATGCCTTCTCAGGCGCCTGATAATCGCAAGCTGGGCCGCAGGATTCATGCCTGCTCAGCTGCTTGGTAATCGCCAGCTGGGCCGCAGGATTCATGCCTTCTCAGGCGCCTGGTAATCGCGAGCGGGGCCGTAGGATTCATGCCTGCTCATCTGCTTGGTAATCGCCAGCTGGGCCGCAGGATTCATGCCTGCTCAGCTGCCTGATAATCGCCAGCAGGGCCACAGGATTCATGCCTTCTCAGGCGCCTGATAATCGCGAGCTGGGACGCAGGATTCATGCCTGCTCATCTGCTTGGTAATCGCCAGCTGGGCCGCAGGATTCATGCCTTCTCAGGCGCCTGTTAATCGCCAGCTGGGTCGCAGGATTCATGCCTTCTCCGCTGCTTGATTCTAGCCTGCTGAGGCACATGATCCGTGCGGGAGAGCTACCTGATCAGCACATGAGCAGTCACATGATCAGTGCCTCTCAGTCACCTGATCACTGCATGACAGCCACGTGATCAGTGCCTGCTGAGTTACGTGATTAGCGCCTGCTCATCTGCTTGATAATCGCCAGCTGGACCGCAGGATTCATGCCTGTTCATCTGCCTGATAATCGCCAGCTGGGCCGCAGGATTCATGCCTGCTCAGCTGCCTGATAATCGCCAGGTGGGCCTCAGGATTCATGCCTGCTCAGTTGCCTAATAATCGCCAGCTGGGCCGCAGGATTCATACCTGCTCAGCTGCCTGATAATCGCCAGGTGGGCCGCAGGATTCATGCCTTCTCAGGCGCCTGGTAATCGCGAGCGGGGCCGTAGGATTCATGCCTGCTCATCTGCTTGGTAATCGCCATCTGGGCCGCAGGATTCATGCCTTCTCAGGCGCCTGATAATCGCCAGCTGGGCCGCAGGATTCATGCCTTCTCATCTCCTTGATAATCGCCAGCTGGGCCGCAGGATTCATGCCTGCTCATCTGCTTGATAATGACCAGCTGGGCCGCAGGATTCATGCCTGCTCAGCTGCCTGATAATCGCCAGGTGGGCTGCAGGATTCATGCCTGCTCAGTTGCCTGATAATCGCCAGCTGGGCCAAGGATTCATGCCTGCTCAGCTGCCTGATAATCGCCAGGTGGGCCGCAGGATTCATGCCTGCTCAGTTGCCTGATAATCGCCAGCTGGGCCGCAGGATTCATGCCTTCTCAGCTGCCTGATAATCACCAGCTGGGCCGCAGGATTCATGCCTGCTCATCTGCTTGATAATCGCCAGCTGGGCCGCAGGATTCATGCCTGCTCAGGCGCCTGTTAATCGCCAGCTGGGCCGCAGGATTCATGCCTTCTCCGCTGCTTGATTGTTGCCTGCTGAGGCACATGATCGGTGCGGGAGAGCTACCTGATCAGCACATGAGCAGTCACATGATCAGCACCTCTCAGTCACCTGATCACTGCATGACAGCCACGTGATCAGTGCCTGCTGAGTCACGTGATTAGCGCCTGTTCATCTGCTTGATAATCGCCAGCTGGGCCGCAGGATTCATGCCTTCTCAGCTGCTTGATTATCGCCAGCTGGGCCGCAGGATTCATGCCTGCTCATCTGCTTGATAATTGCCAGCTGGGCCGCAGGATTCATGCCTGCTCATCTGCTTGATAATGACCAGCTGGGCCGCAGGATTCATGCCTGCTCAGCTGCCTGATAATCGCCAGGTGGGCCGCAGGATTCATGCCTGCTCATCTCGTTGATAATCGCCAGCTGGGCCGCAGGATTCATGCCTGCTCCGCTGCTTGATTCTTGCCTGCTGAGGCACATGATCCGTGCAGGAGAGCTACCTGATCACACATGAGCAGTCACTTGATCAGCGCCTCTCAGTCACCTGATCACTGCATGACAGCCACGTGATCAGTGCCTGCTGAGTCACGTGATTAGCGCCTGCTCATCTGCTTGATAATCGCCAGCTGGGCCGCAGGATTCATGCCTGCTCAGGTGCCTGATAATCGCCAGCTGGGCCGCAGGATTCATGCCTTCTCAGCTGCCTGATAATCACCAGCTGGGCCGTAGGATTCATGCCTGCTCAGCTGCCTGATAATCGCCAGGTGGGCCGCAAGATTCATGCCTGCTCAGCTGCCTGATAATCGCCAGGTGGGCCGCAGGATTCATGCCTTCTCAGCTGCTTGATTATCGCCAGCTGGGCCGCAGGATTCATGCCTGCTCAGCTGCCTGATAATCGCCAGCAGGGCCGCAGGATTCATGCCTTCTCAGGCGCCTGGTAATCGCGAGCTGGGCCGCAGGATTCATACCTGCTCATCTCCTTGATAATCGCCAGCTGGGCCGCAGGATTCATGCCTGCTCATCTGCTTGATAATCGCCAGCTGGGCCGCAGGATTCATGCCTGCTCAGCTGCCTGATAATCGCCAGGTGGGCCGCAGGATTCATGCCTGCTCAGCTGCCTGATAATCGCCAGCAGGGCCACAGGATTCATGCCTTCTCAGGCGCCTGATAATCACCAGCTGGGCCGCAGGATTCATGCCTGCTCATCTGCTTGATAATGACCACCTGGGCCCCAGGATTCATGCCTTCTCAGGCGCCTGATAATCGCCAGCTGGGCCGCAGGATTCATGCCTGCTCATCTGCTTGGTAATCGCCAGCTGGGCCGCAGGATTCATGCCTTCTCAGATGCTTGATTATCGCCAGCTGGGCCGCAGGATTCATGCCTGCTCATCTGCTTGATAATGACCAGCTGTCCCGCAGGATTCATGCCTGCTCAGCTGCCTGATAATCGCCAGGTGGGCCGCAGGATTCATGCCTGCTCATCTCGTTGATAATCGCCAGCTGGGCCGCAGGATTCATGCCTGCTCCGCTGCTTGATTCTTGCCTGCTGAGGCACATGATCCGTGCAGGAGAGCTACCTGATCACACATGAGCAGTCACATGATCAGCGCCTGTCAGTCACCTGATCACTGCATGACAGCCACGTGATCAGTGCCTGCTGAGTCACGTGATTAGCGCCTGCTCATCTGCTTGATAATCGCCAGCTGGCCCGCAGGATTCATGCCTGCTCAGGTGCCTGATAATCGCCAGCTGGGCCGCAGGATTCATGCCTTCTCAGCTGCCTGATAATCACCAGCTGGGCCGTAGGATTCATGCCTGCTCAGCTGCCTGATAATCGCCAGGTGGGCCGCAAGATTCATGCCTGCTCAGCTGCCTGATAATCGCCAGGTGGGCCGCAGGATTCATGCCTTCTCAGCTGCTTGATTATCGCCAGCTGGGCCGCAGGATTCATGCCTGCTCAGCTGCCTGATAATCGCCAGCAGGGCCGCAGGATTCATGCCTTCTCAGGCGCCTGGTAATCGCGAGCTGGGCCGCAGGATTCATGCCTGCTCATCTCCTTGATAATCGCCAGCTGGGCCGCAGGATTCATGCCTGCTCATCTGCTTGATAATCGCCAGCTGGGCCGCAGGATTCATGCCTGCTCAGCTGCCTGATAATCGCCAGGTGGGCCGCAGGATTCATGCCTGCTCAGCTGCCTGATAATCGCCAGCAGGGCCACAGGATTCATGCCTTCTCAGGCGCCTGATAATCACCAGCTGGGCCGCAGGATTCATGCCTGCTCATCTGCTTGATAATGACCAGCTGGGCCGCAGGATTCATGCCTTCTCAGGCGCCTGATAATCGCCAGCTGGGCCGCAGGATTCATGCCTGCTCATCTGCTTGGTAATCGCCAGCTGGGCCGCAGGATTCATGCCTGCTCATCTGCTTGATAATCGCCAGCTGGGTCGCATGATTCATGCCTGCTGAGGCACATGATCCGTGCGGGAGAGCTACCTGATCAGCACATGAGCAGTCACATGATCAGCGCCTCTCAGTCACCTGATCACTGCATGACAGCCACGTGATCAGTGCCTGCTGAGTCACGTGATTAGCGCCTGCTTATCTGCTTGATAATCGCCAGCTGGGCCGCAGGATTCATGCCTTCTCAGCTGCTTGATTATCGCCAGCTGGGCCGCAGGATTCATGCCTGCTCAGCTGCTTGATAATCGTCAGCTGAGCCGCAGGTTTCATGCCTGCTCAGGTGCCTGATAATCGCCAGCTGGGCCGCAGGATTCATGCCTGCTCATCTGCTTGATAATCGCCAGCTGGGCCGCAGGATTCATGCCTGCTCAGCTGCCTGATAATCGCCCACTGGGCCGCAGGATTCATGCCTGCTCCGCTGCTTGATTCTTGCCTGCTGAGGCACATGATCCGTGCAGGAGAGCTACCTGATCAGCACATGAGCAGTCACATGATCAGCGCCTCTCAGTCACCTGATCACTGCATGACAGCCACGCGATCAGTGCCTGCTGAGTTACGTGATTAGCGCCTGCTCATCTGCTTGATAATCGCCAGCTGGGCCGCAGGATTCATGCCTTCTCAGCTGCTTGATTATCGCCAGCTGGGCCGCAGGATTCATGCCTGCTCATCTGCTTGATAATCGCCAGCTGGGCCGCAGGATTCATGCCTGCTCAGGTGCCTGATAATCGCCAGGTGGGCCGCAGGATTCATGCCTGCTCAGCTGCCTTATAATCGCCAGCAGGGCCACAGGATTCATGCCTTCTCAGGCGCCTGATAATCGCAAGCTGGGCCGCAGGATTCATGCCTGCTCATCTGCTTGGTAATCGCCAGCTGGGCCGCAGGATTCATACCTTCTCAGGCGCCTGAAAATCGCCAGCTGGGCCGCAGGATTTATGCCTTCTCAGGCGCCTGTTAATCGCCAGCTGGGTCGCAGGATTCATGCCTTCTCCGCTGCTTGATTCTTGCCTGCTGAGGCACATGATCCGTGCGGGAGAGCTACCTGATCAGCACATGAGCAGTCACATGATCAGTGCCTCTCAGTCACCTGATCACTGCATGACAGCCACGTGATCAGTGCCTGCTGAGTTACGTGATTAGCGCCTGCTTATCTGCTTGATAATCGCCAGCTGGGCCGCAGGATTCATGCCTGTTCATCTGCTTGATAATCGCCAGCTGGGCCGCAGGATTAATGCCTGCTCAACTGCTTGGTAATCGCCAGCTGGGCCGCAGGATTCATGCCTGCTCATCTGCTTGATAATCGCCAGCTGGGCCGCAGGATTCATGCCTGCTCAGGCGCCTGTTAATCGCCAGCTGGGCCGCAGGATTCATGCCTTCTCCGCTGCTTGATTGTTGCCTGCTGAGGCACATGATCGGTGCGGGAGAGCTACCTGATCAGCACATGAGCAGTCACATGATCAGCACCTCTCAGTCACCTGATCACTGCATGACAGCCACGTGATCAGTGCCTGCTGAGTCACGTGATTAGCGCCTGTTCATCTGCTTGATAATCGCCAGCTGGGCTGCAGGATTCATGCCTTCTCAGCTGCTTGATTATCGCCAGCTGGGCCGCAGGATTCATGCCTGCTCATCTGCTTGATAATGACCAGCTGGGCCGCAGCATTCATGCCTGCTCAGCTGCCTGATAATCGCCAGGTGGGCCGCAGGATTCATGCCTGCTCATCTCGTTGATAATCGCCAGCTGGGCCGCAGGATTCATGCCTGCTCCGCTGCTTGATTCTTGCCTGCTGAGGCACATGATCCGTGCAGGAGAGCTACCTGATCACACATGAGCAGTCACATGATCAGCGCCTCTCAGTCACCTGATCACTGCATAACAGCCACGTGATCAGTGCCTGCTGAGTCACGTGATTAGCGCCTGCTCATCTGCTTGATAATCGCCAGCTGGGCCGCAGGATTCATGCCTGCTCAGGTGCCTGATAATCGCCAGCTGGTCCGCAGGATTCATGCCTTCTCAGCTGCCTGATAATCACCAGCTGGGCCGTAGGATTCATGCCTGCTCAGCTGCCTGATAATCGACAGGTGGGCCGCAAGATTCATGCCTGCTCAGCTGCCTGATAATCCCCAGGTGGGCCGCAGGATTCATGCCTTCTCAGCTGCTTGATTATCGCCAGCTGGGCCGCAGGATTCATGCCTGCTCAGCTGCCTGATAATCGCCAGCAGGGCCGCAGGATTCATGCCTTCTCAGGCGCCTGGTAATCGCGAGCTGGGCCGCAGGATTCATGCCTGCTCATCTCCTTGATAATCGCCAGCTGGGCCGCAGGATTCATGCCTGCTCATCTGCTTGATAATCGCCAGCTGGGCCGCAGGATTCAGGCCTGCTCAGGTGCCTGATAATCGCCAGGTGGGCCGCAGGATTCATGCCTGCTCAGCTGCCTGATAATCGCCAGCAGGGCCGCAGGATTCATGCCTTCTCAGGCGCCTGGTAATCGCGAGCTGGGCCGCAGGATTCATGCCTGCTCATCTCCTTGATAATCGCCAGCTGGGCCGCAGGATTCATGCCTGCTCATCTGCTTGATAATCGCCAGCTGGGCCGCAGGATTCATGCCTGCTCAGGTGCCTGATAATCGCCAGCTGGGCCGCAGGATTCATGCCTGCTCAGCTGCCTGATAATCGCCAGCAGGGCCGCAGGATTCATGCCTTCTCAGGCGCCTGGTAATCACGAGCTGGGCCGCAGGATTCATGCCTGCTCATCTCCTTGATAATCGCCAGCTGGGCCGCAGGATTCATGCCTGCTCATCTGCTTGATAATCGCCAGCTGGGCCGCAGGATTCATGCCTGCTCAGCTGCCTGATAATCGCCAGGTGGGCCGCAGGATTCATGCCTGCTCAGCTGCCTGATAATCGCCAGCAGGGCCACAGGATTCATGTCTTCTCAGGCGCCTGATAATCACCAGCTGGGCCGCAGGATTCATGCCTGCTCATCTGCTTGATAATGACCAGCTGGGCCGCAGGATTCATGCCTTCTCAGGCGCCTGATAATCGCCAGCTGGGCCGCAGGATTCATGCCTGCTCATCTGCTTGGTAATCGCCAGCTGGGCCGCAGGATTCATGCCTGCTCATCTGCTTGATAATCGCCAGCTGGGTCGCATGATTCATGCCTGCTGAGGCACATGATCCGTGCGGGAGAGCTACCTGATCAGCACATGAGCAGTCACATGATCAGCGCCTCTCAGTCACCTGATCACTGCATGACAGCCACGTGATCAGTGCCTGCTGAGTCACGTGATTAGCGCCTGCTTATCTGCTTGATAATCGCCAGCTGGGCCGCAGGATTCATGCCTTCTCAGCTGCTTGATTATCACCAGCTGGGCCGCAGGATTCATGCCTGCTCAGCTGCTTGATAATCGTCAGCTGAGCCGTAGGTTTCATGCCTGCTCAGGTGCCTGATAATCGCCAGCTGGGCCGCAGGATTCATGCCTGCTCATCTCCTTGATAATCGCCAGCTGGGCCGCAGGATTCATGCCTGCTCAGCTACCTGATAATCGCCCACTGGGCCGCAGGATTCATGCCTGCTCCGCTGCTTGATTCTTGCCTGCTGAGGCACATGATCCGTGCAGGAGAGCTACCTGATCAGCACATGAGCAGTCACATGATCAGCGCCTCTCAGTCACCTGATCACTGCATGACAGTCATGCGATCAGTGCCTGCTGAGTTACGTGATTAGCGCCTGCTCATCTGCTTGATAATCGCCAGCTGGGCCGCAGGATTCATGCCTTCTCAGCTGCTTGATTATCGCCAGCTGGGCCGCAGGATTCATGCCTGCTCATCTGCTTGATAATCGCCAGCTGGGCCGCAGGATTCATGCCTGCTCAGGTGCCTGATAATCGCCAGCTGGGCCGCAGGATTCATGCCTGCTCAGCTGCCTGATAATCGCCAGCAGGGCCACAGGATTCATGCCTTCTCAGGCGCCTGATAATCGCAAGCTGGGCCGCAGGATTCATGCCTGCTCATCTGCTTGGTAATCGCCAGCTGGGCCGCAGGATTCATACCTTCTCAGGCGCCTGAAAATCGCCAGCTGGGCCGCAGGATTCATGCCTTCTCAGGCGCCTGTTAATCGCCAGCTGGGTCGCAGGATTCATGCCTTCTCCGCTGCTTGATTCTTGCCTGCTGAGGCACATGATCCGTGCGGGAGAGCTACCTGATCAGCACATGAGCAGTCACATGATCAGTGCCTCTCAGTCACCTGATCACTGCATGACAGCCACGTGATCAGTGCCTGCTGAGTTACGTGATTAGCGCCTGCTTATCTGCTTGATAAACGCCAGCTGGGCCGCAGGATTCATGCCTGTTCATCTGCTTGATAATCGCCAGCTGGGCCGCAGGATTCATGCCTGCTCAGCTGCTTGGTAATCGCCAGCGGGGCCGCAGGATTCATGCCTTCTCACCCGCCTGATAATCGCCAGCTGGGCCGCAGGATTCATGCCTGCTCAGGCGCCTGTTAATCGCAAGCTGGGCCGCAGGATTCATGCCTTCTCCGCTGCTTGATGGTTGCCTGCTGAGGCACATGATCCGTGCGGGAGAGCTACCTGATCAGCACATGAGCAGTCACATGATCAGCACCTCTCAGTCACCTGATCACTGCATGACAGCCACGCGATCAGTGCCTGCTGAGTTACGTGATTAGCGCCTGCTCATCTGCTTGATAATCGCCAGCTGGGCCGCAGGATTCATGCCTTCTCAGGCGCCTGGTAATCGCGAGCGGGGCCGTAGGATTCATGCCTGCTCATCTGCTTGGTAATCGCCAGCTGGGCCGCAGGATTCATGCCTGCTCAGCTGCCTGATAATCGCCAGCAGGGCCACAGGATTCATGCCTTCTCAGGCGCCTGATAATCGCGAGCTGGGCCGCAGGATTCATGCCTGCTCATCTGCTTGGTAATCGCCAGCTGGGCCGCAGGATTCATGCCTTCTCAGGCGCCTGTTAATCGCCAGCTGGGTCGCAGGATTCATGCCTTCTCCGCTGCTTGATTCTTGCCTGCTGAGGCACATGATCCGTGCGGGAGAGCTACCTGATCAGCACATGAGCAGTCACATGATCAGTGCCTCTCAGTCACCTGATCACTGCATGACAGCCACGTGATCAGTGCCTGCTGAGTTACGTGATTAGCGCCTGCTCATCTGCTTGATAATCGCCAGCTGGGCCGCAGGATTCATGCCTGCTCAGCTACCTGATAATCGCCCACTGGGCCGCAGGATTCATGCCTGCTCCGCTGCTTGATTCTTGCCTGCTGAGGCACATGATCCGTGCAGGAGAGCTACCTGATCAGCACATGAGCAGTCACATGATCAGCGCCTCTCAGTCACCTGATCACTGCATGACAGTCATGCGATCAGTGCCTGCTGAGTTACGTGATTAGCGCCTGCTCATCTGCTTGATAATCGCCAGCTGGGCCGCAGGATTCATGCCTTCTCAGCTGCTTGATTATCGCCAGCTGGGCCGCAGGATTCATGCCTGCTCATCTGCTTGATAATCGCCAGCTGGGCCGCAGGATTCATGCCTGCTCAGGTGCCTGATAATCGCCAGCTGGGCCGCAGGATTCATGCCTGCTCAGCTGCCTGATAATCGCCAGCAGGGCCACAGGATTCATGCCTTCTCAGGCGCCTGATAATCGCAAGCTGGGCCGCAGGATTCATGCCTGCTCATCTGCTTGGTAATCGCCAGCTGGGCCGCAGGATTCATACCTTCTCAGGCGCCTGAAAATCGCCAGCTGGGCCGCAGGATTCATGCCTTCTCAGGCGCCTGTTAATCGCCAGCTGGGTCGCAGGATTCATGCCTTCTCCGCTGCTTGATTCTTGCCTGCTGAGGCACATGATCCGTGCGGGAGAGCTACCTGATCAGCACATGAGCAGTCACATGATCAGTGCCTCTCAGTCACCTGATCACTGCATGACAGCCACGTGATCAGTGCCTGCTGAGTTACGTGATTAGCGCCTGCTTATCTGCTTGATAAACGCCAGCTGGGCCGCAGGATTCATGCCTGTTCATCTGCTTGATAATCGCCAGCTGGGCCGCAGGATTCATGCCTGCTCAGCTGCTTGGTAATCGCCAGCGGGGCCGCAGGATTCATGCCTTCTCACCCGCCTGATAATCGCCAGCTGGGCCGCAGGATTCATGCCTGCTCAGGCGCCTGTTAATCGCAAGCTGGGCCGCAGGATTCATGCCTTCTCCGCTGCTTGATGGTTGCCTGCTGAGGCACATGATCCGTGCGGGAGAGCTACCTGATCAGCACATGAGCAGTCACATGATCAGCACCTCTCAGTCACCTGATCACTGCATGACAGCCACGCGATCAGTGCCTGCTGAGTTACGTGATTAGCGCCTGCTCATCTGCTTGATAATCGCCAGCTGGGCCGCAGGATTCATGCCTTCTCAGGCGCCTGGTAATCGCGAGCGGGGCCGTAGGATTCATGCCTGCTCATCTGCTTGGTAATCGCCAGCTGGGCCGCAGGATTCATGCCTGCTCAGCTGCCTGATAATCGCCAGCAGGGCCACAGGATTCATGCCTTCTCAGGCGCCTGATAATCGCGAGCTGGGCCGCAGGATTCATGCCTGCTCATCTGCTTGGTAATCGCCAGCTGGGCCGCAGGATTCATGCCTTCTCAGGCGCCTGTTAATCGCCAGCTGGGTCGCAGGATTCATGCCTTCTCCGCTGCTTGATTCTTGCCTGCTGAGGCACATGATCCGTGCGGGAGAGCTACCTGATCAGCACATGAGCAGTCACATGATCAGTGCCTCTCAGTCACCTGATCACTGCATGACAGCCACGTGATCAGTGCCTGCTGAGTTACGTGATTAGCGCCTGCTCATCTGCTTGATAATCGCCAGCTGGGCCGCAGGATTCATGCCTGTTCATCTGCCTGATAATCGCCAGCTGGGCCGCAGGATTCATGCCTGCTCAGCTGCCTGATAATCGCCAGGTGGGCCTCAGGATTCATGCCTGCTCAGTTGCCTGATAATAGCCAGCTGGGCCGCAGGATTCATACCTGCTGAGCTGCCTGATAATCGCCAGGTGGGCCGCAGGATTCATGCCTTCTCAGGCGCCTGGTAATCGCGAGCGGGGCCGTAGGATTCATGCCTGCTCATCTGCTTGGTAATCGCCAGCTGGGCCGCAGGATTCATGCCTTCTCAGGCGCCTGATAATCGCCAGCTGGGCCGCAGGATTCATGCCTTCTCACCCGCCTGATAATCGCCAGCTGGGCCGCAGGATTCATGCCTGCTCAGGCGCCTGTTAATCGCCAGCTGGGCCGCAGGATTCATGCCTTCTCCGCTGCTTGATGGTTGCCTGCTGAGGCACATGATCCGTGCGGGAGAGCTACCTGATCAGCACATGAGCAGTCACATGATCAGCACCTCTCAGTCACCTGATCACTGCATGACAGCCACGCGATCAGTGCCTGCTGAGTTACGTGATTAGCGCCTGCTCATCTGCTTGATAATCGCCAGCTGGGCCGCAGGATTCATGCCTTCTCAGGCGCCTGGTAATCGCGAGCGGGGCCGTAGGATTCATGCCTGCTCATCTGCTTGGTAATCGCCAGCTGGGCCGCAGGATTCATGCCTGCTCAGCTGCCTGATAATCGCCAGCAGGGCCACAGGATTCATGCCTTCTCAGGCGCCTGATAATCGCGAGCTGGGCCGCAGGATTCATGCCTGCTCATCTGCTTGGTAATCGCCAGCTGGGCCGCAGGATTCATGCCTTCTCAGGCGCCTGTTAATCGCCAGCTGGGTCGCAGGATTCATGCCTTCTCCGCTGCTTGATTCTTGCCTGCTGAGGCACATGATCCGTGCGGGAGAGCTACCTGATCAGCACATGAGCAGTCACATGATCAGTGCCTCTCAGTCACCTGATCACTGCATGACAGCCACGTGATCAGTGCCTGCTGAGTTACGTGATTAGCGCCTGCTCATCTGCTTGATAATCGCCAGCTGGGCCGCAGGATTAATGCCTGTTCATCTGCCTGATAATCGCCAGCTGGGCCGCAGGATTCATGCCTGCTCAGCTGCCTGATAATCGCCAGGTGGGCCTCAGGATTCATGCCTGCTCAGTTGCCTGATAATAGCCAGCTTTGCCGCAGGATTCATACCTGCTGAGCTGCCTGATAATCGCCAGGTGGGCCGCAGGATTCATGCCTTCTCAGGCGCCTGGTAATCGCGAGCGGGGCCGTAGGATTCATGCCTGCTCATCTGCTTGGTAATCGCCAGCAGGGCCGCAGGATTCATGCCTTCTCAGGCGCCTGATAATCGCCAGCTGGGCCGCAGGATTCATGCCTTCTCATCTCCTTGATAATCGCCAGCTGGGCCGCAGGATTCATGCCTGCTCATCTGCTTGATAATGACCAGCTGGGCCGCAGGATTCATGCCTGCTCAGCTGCCTGGTAATCGCCAGGTGGGCCGCAGGATTCATGCCTGCTCAGTTGCCTGATAATCGCCAGCTGGGCCGCAGGATTCATGCCTGCTCAGCTGCCTGATAATCGCCAGGTGGGCCGCAGGATTCATGCCTGCTCAGTTGCCTGATAATCGCCAGCTGGGCCGCAGGATTCATGCCTTCTCAGCTGCCTGATAATCACCAGCTGGGCCGCAGGATTCATGCCTGCTCATCTGCTTGATAATCACCAGCTGGGCCGCAGGTTTCATGCCTGCTCAGGCGCCTGTTAATCGCCAGCTGGGCTGCAGGATTCATGCCTTCTCCGCTGCTTGATTGTTGCCTGCTGAGGCACATGATCGGTGCGGGAGAGCTACCTGATCAGCACATGAGCAGTCACATGATCAGCGCCTCTCAGTCACCTGATCACTGCATGACAGCCACGTGATCAGTGCCTGCTGAGTCACGTGATTAGCGCCTGTTCATCTGCTTGATAATCGCCAGCTGGGCCGCAGGATTCATGCCTTCTCAGCTGCTTGATTATCTCCAGCTGGGCCGCAGGATTCATGCCTGCTCATCTGCTTGATAATTGCCAGCTGGGCCGCAGGATTCATGCCTGCTCATCTGCTTGATAATGACCAGCTGGGCCGCAGGATTCATGCCTGCTCAGCTGCCTGATAATCGCCAGGTGGGCCGCAGGATTCATGCCTGCTCATCTCGTTGATAATCGCCAGCTGGGCCGCAGGATTCATGCCTGCTCCGCTGCTTGATTGTTGCCTGCTGAGGCACATGATCGGTGCGGGAGAGCTACCTGATCAGCACATGAGCAGTCACATGATCAGCGCCTCTCAGTCACCTGATCACTGCATGACAGCCACGTGATCAGTGCCTGCTGAGTCACGTGATTAGCGCCTGCTCATCTGCTTGATAATCGCCAGCTGGGCCGCAGGATTCATGCCTGCTCAGGTGCCTGATAATCGCCAGCTGGGCCGCAGGATTCATGCCTTCTCAGCTGCCTGATAATCACCAGCTGGGCCGTAGGATTCATGCCTGCTCAGCTGCCTGATAATCGCCAGGTGGGCCGCAAGATTCATGCCTGCTCAGCTGCCTGATAATCGCCAGGTGGGCCGCAGGATTCATGCCTTCTCAGCTGCTTGATTATCGCCAGCTGGGCCGCAGGATTCATGCCTGCTCAGCTGCCTGATAATCGCCAGCAGGGCCGCAGGATTCATGCCTTCTCAGGCGCCTGGTAATCGCGAGCTGTGCCGCAGGATTCATGCCTGCTCATCTCCTTGATAATCGCCAGCTGGGCCGCAGGATTCATGCCTGCTCATCTGCTTGATAATCGCCAGCTGGGCCGCAGGATTCATGCCTGCTCAGCTGCCTGATAATCGCCAGGTGGGCCGCAGGATTCAAGCCTGCTCAGCTGCCTGATAATCGCCAGCAGGGCCACAGGATTCATGCCTTCTCAGGCGCCTGATAATCACCAGCTGGGCCGCAGGATTCATGCCTGCTCATCTGCTTGATAATGACCAGCTGGGCCGCAGGATTCATGCCTTCTCAGGCGCCTGATAATCGCCAGCTGGGCCGCAGGATTCATGCCTGCTCATCTGCTTGGTAATCGCCAGCTGGGCCGCAGGATTCATGCCTGCTCATCTGCTTGATAATCGCCAGCTGGGTCGCATGATTCATGCCTGCTGAGGCACATGATCCGTGCGGGAGAGCTACCTGATCAGCACATGAGCAGTCACATGATCAGCACCTCTCAGTCACCTGATCACTGCATGACAGCCACGCGATCAGTGCCTGCTGAGTTACGTGATTAGCGCCTGCTCATCTGCTTGATAATCGCCAGCTGGGCCGCAGGATTCATGCCTTCTCAGCTGCTTGATTATCGCCAGCTGGGCCGCAGGATTCATGCCTGCTCATCTGCTTGATAATCGCCAGCTGGGCCGCAGGATTCATGCCTGCTCAGGTGCCTGATAATCGCCAGCTGGGCCGCAGGATTCATGCCTGCTCAGCTGCCTGATAATCGCCAGCAGGGCCACAGGATTCATGCCTTCTCAGGCGCCTGATAATCGCAAGCTGGGCCGCAGGATTCATGCCTGCTCAGGCGCCTGTTAATCGCCAGCTGGGCCGCAGGATTCATGCCTTCTCCGCTGCTTGATTGTTGCCTGCTGAGGCACATGATCGGTGCGGGAGAGCTACCTGATCAGCACATGAGCAGTCACATGATCAGCACCTCTCAGTCACCTGATCACTGCATGACAGCCACGTGATCAGTGCCTGCTGAGTCACGTGATTAGCGCCTGTTCATCTGCTTGATAATCGCCAGCTGGGCCGCAGGATTCATGCCTTCTCAGCTGCTTGATTATCGCCAGCTGGGCCCAGGATTCATGCCTGCTCATCTGCTTGATAATGACCAGCTGGGCCGCAGGATTCATGCCTGCTCAGCTGCCTGATAATCGCCAGGTGGGCCGCAGGATTCATGCCTGCTCATCTCGTTGATAATCGCCAGCTGGGCCGCAGGATTCATGCCTGCTCCGCTGCTTGATTCTTGCCTGCTGAGGCACATGATCCGTGCAGGAGAGCTACCTGATCACACATGAGCAGTCACATGATCAGCGCCTCTCAGTCACCTGATCACTGCATGACAGCCACGTGATCAGTGCCTGCTGAGTCACGTGATTAGCGCCTGCTCATCTGCTTGATAATCGCCAGCTGGGCCGCAGGATTCATGCCTGCTCAGGTGCCTGATAATCGCCAGCTGGGCCGCAGGATTCATGCCTTCTCAGCTGCCTGATAATCACCAGCTGGGCCGTAGGATTCATGCCTGCTCAGCTGCCTGATAATCGCCAGGTGGGCCGCAAGATTCATGCCTGCTCAGCTGCCTGATAATCGCCAGGTGGGCCGCAGGATTCATGCCTTCTCAGCTGCTTGATTATCGCCAGCTGGGCCGCAGGATTCATGCCTGCTCAGCTGCCTGATAATCGCCAGCAGGGCCGCAGGATTCATGCCTTCTCAGGCGCCTGGTAATCGCGAGCTGGGCCGCAGGATTCATGCCTGCTCATCTCCTTGATAATCGCCAGCTGGGCCGCAGGATTCATGCCTGCTCATCTGCTTGATAATCGCCAGCTGGGCCGCAGGATTCATGCCTGCTCAGCTGCCTGATAATCGCCAGCTGGGCCGCAGGATTCATGCCTGCTCAGCTGCCTGATAATCGCCAGCAGGGCCACAGGATTCATGCCTTCTCAGGCGCCTGATAATCACCAGCTGGGCCGCAGGATTCATGCCTGCTCATCTGCTTGATAATGACCAGCTGGGCCGCAGGATTCATGCCTTCTCAGGCGCCTGATAATCGCCAGCTGGGCCGCAGGATTCATGCCTGCTCATCTGCTTGGTAATCGCCAGCTGGGCCGCAGGATTCATGCCTGCTCATCTGCTTGATAATCGCCAGCTGGGTCGCATGATTCATGCCTGCTGAGGCACATGATCCGTGCGGGAGAGCTACCTGATCAGCACATGAGCAGTCACATGATCAGCGCCTCTCAGTCACCTGATCACTGCATGACAGCCACGTGATCAGTGCCTGCTGAGTCACGTGATTAGCACCTGCTTATCTGCTTGATAATCGCCAGCTGGGCCGCAGGATTCATGCCTTCTCAGCTGCTTGATTATCACCAGCTGGGCCGCAGGATTCATGCCTGCTCAGCTGCTTGATAATCGTCAGCTGAGCCGTAGGTTTCATGCCTGCTCAGGTGCCTGATAATCGCCAGCTGGGCCGCAGGATTCATGCCTGCTCATCTCCTTGATAATCGCCAGCTGGGCCGCAGGATTCATGCCTGCTCAGCTGCCTGATAATCGCCCACTGGGCCGCAGGATTCATGCCTGCTCCGCTGCTTGATTCTTGCCTGCTGAGGCACATGATCCGTGCAGGAGAGCTACCTGATCAGCACATGAGCAGTCACATGATCAGCGCCTCTCAGTCACCTGATCACTGCATGACAGCCACGCGATCAGTGCCTGCTGAGTTACGTGATTAGCGCCTGCTCATCTGCTTGATAATCGCCAGCTGGGCCGCAGGATTCATGCCTTCTCAGCTGCTTGATTATCGCCAGCTGGGCCGCAGGATTCATGCCTGCTCATCTGCTTGATAATCGTCAGCTGAGCCGTAGGTTTCATGCCTGCTCAGGTGCCTGATAATCGCCAGCTGGGCCGCAGGATTCATGCCTGCTCATCTCCTTGATAATCGCCAGCTGGGCCGCAGGATTCATGCCTGCTCAGCTGCCTGATAATCGCCCACTGGGCCGCAGGATTCATGCCTGCTCCGCTGCTTGATTCTTGCCTGCTGAGGCACATGATCCGTGCAGGAGAGCTACCTGATCAGCACATGAGCAGTCACATGATCAGCGCCTCTCAGTCACCTGATCACTGCATGACAGCCACGCGATCAGTGCCTGCTGAGTTACGTGATTAGCGCCTGCTCATCTGCTTGATAATCGCCAGCTGGGCCGCAGGATTCATGCCTTCTCAGCTGCTTGATTATCGCCAGCTGGGCCGCAGGATTCATGCCTGCTCATCTGCTTGATAATCGCCAGCTGGGCCGCAGGATTCATGCCTGCTCAGGTGCCTGATAATCGCCAGCTGGGCCGCAGGATTCATGCCTGCTCAGCTGCCTGATAATCGCCAGCAGGGCCACAGGATTCATGCCTTCTCAGGCGCCTGATAATCGCAAGCTGGGCCGCAGGATTCATGCCTGCTCATCTGCTTGGTAATCGCCAGCTGGGCCGCAGGATTCATACCTTCTCAGGCGCCTGAAAATCGCCAGCTGGGCCGCAGGATTCATGCCTTCTCAGGCGCCTGTTAATCGCCAGCTGGGTCGCAGGATTCATGCCTTCTCCGCTGCTTGATTCTTGCCTGCTGAGGCACATGATCCGTGCGGGAGAGCTACCTGATCAGCACATGAGCAGTCACATGATCAGTGCCTCTCAGTCACCTGATCACAGCATGACAGCCACGTGATCAGTGGCTGCTGAGTTACGTGATTAGCGCCTGCTTATCTGCTTGATAATCGCCAGCTGGGCCGCAGGATTCATGCCTGTTCATCTGCTTGATAATCGCCAGCTGGGCCGCAGGATTCATGCCTGCTCAGCTGCTTGGTAATCGCCAGCTGGGCCGCAGGATTCATGCCTTCTCACCCGCCTGATAATCGCCAGCTGGGCCGCAGGATTCATGCCTGCTCAGGCGCCTGTTAATCGCCAGCTGGGCCGCAGGATTCATGCCTTCTCCGCTGCTTGATGGTTGCCTGCTGAGGCACATGATCCGTGCGGGAGAGCTACCTGATCAGCACATGAGCAGTCACATGATCAGCACCTCTCAGTCACCTGATCACTGCATGACAGCCACGCGATCAGTGCCTGCTGAGTTACGTGATTAGCGCCTGCTCATCTGCTTGATAATCGCCAGCTGGGCCGCAGGATTCATGCCTTCTCAGGCGCCTGGTAATCGCGAGCGGGGCCGTAGGATTCATGCCTGCTCATCTGCTTGGTAATCGCCAGCTGGGCCGCAGGATTCATGCCTGCTCAGCTGCCTGATAATCGCCAGCAGGGCCACAGGATTCATGCCTTCTCAGGCGCCTGATAATCGCGAGCTGGGCCGCAGGATTCATGCCTGCTCATCTGCTTGGTAATCGCCAGCTGGGCCGCAGGATTCATGCCTTCTCAGGCGCCTGTTAATCGCCAGCTGGGTCGCAGGATTCATGCCTTCTCCGCTGCTTGATTCTTGCCTGCTGAGGCACATGATCCGTGCGGGAGAGCTACCTGATCAGCACATGAGCAGTCACATGATCAGTGCCTCTCAGTCACCTGATCACTGCATGACAGCCACGTGATCAGTGCCTGCTGAGTTACGTGATTAGCGCCTGCTCATCTGCTTGATAATCGCCAGCTGGGCCGCAGGATTCATGCCTGTTCATCTGCCTGATAATCGCCAGCTGGGCCGCAGGATTCATGCCTGCTCAGCTGCCTGATAATCGCCAGGTGGGCCTCAGGATTCATGCCTGCTCAGTTGCCTGATAATAGCCAGCTGGGCCGCAGGATTCATACCTGCTGAGCTGCCTGATAATCGCCAGGTGGGCCGCAGGATTCATGCCTTCTCAGGCGCCTGGTAATCGCGAGCGGGGCCATAGGATTCATGCCTGCTCATCTGCTTGGTAATCGCCAGCAGGGCCGCAGGATTCATGCCTTCTCAGGCGCCTGATAATCGCCAGCTGGGCCGCAGGATTCATGCCTGCTCAGCTGCCTGATAATCGCCAGGTGGGCCGCAGGATTCATGCCTGCTCAGTTGCCTGATAATCGCCAGCTGGGCCGCAGGATTCATGCCTGCTCAGCTGCCTGATAATCGCCAGGTGGGCCGCAGGAAACATGCCTGCTCAGTTGCCTGATAATCGCCAGCTGGGCCGCAGGATTCATGCCTTCTCAGCTGCCTGATAATCACCAGCTGGGCCGCAGGATTCATGCCTGCTCATCTGCTTGATAATCGCCAGCTGGGCCGCAGGATTCATGCCTGCTCAGGCGCCTGTTAATCGCCAGCTGGGCCGCAGGATTCATGCCTTCTCCGCTGCTTGATTGTTGCCTGCTGAGGCACATGATCGGTGCGGGAGAGCTACCTGATCAGCACATGAGCAGTCACATGATCAGCACCTCTCAGTCACCTGATCACTGCATGACAGCCACGTGATCAGTGCCTGCTGAGTCACGTGATTAGCGCCTGTTCATCTGCTTGATAATCGCCAGCTGGGCCGCAGGATTCATGCCTTCTCAGCTGCTTGATTATCGCCAGCTGGGCCGCAGGATTCATGCCTGCTCATCTGCTTGATAATTGCCAGCTGGGCCGCAGGATTCATGCCTGCTCATCTGCTTGATAATGACCAGCTGGGCCGCAGGATTCATGCCTGCTCCGCTGCCTGATAATCGCCAGGTGGGCCGCAGGATTCATGCCTGCTCATCTCGTTGATAATCGCCAGCTGGGCCGCAGGATTCATGCCTGCTCCGCTGCTTGATTCTTGCCTGCTGAGGCACATGATCCGTGCAGGAGAGCTACCTGATCACACATGAGCAGTCACATGATCAGCGCCTCTCAGTCACCTGATCACTGCATGACAGCCACGTGATCAGTGCCTGCTGAGTCACGTGATTAGCGCCTGCTCATCTGCTTGATAATCGCCAGCTGGGCCGCAGGATTCATGCCTGCTCAGGTGCCTGATAATCGCCAGCTGGGCCGCAGGATTCATGCCTGCTCAGGTGCCTGATAATCGCCAGCTGGGCCGCAGGATTCATGCCTTCTCAGCTGCCTGATAATCACCAGCTGGGCCGTAGGATTCATGCCTGCTCAGCTGCCTGATAATCGCCAGGTGGGCCGCAAGATTCATGCCTGCTCAGCTGCCTGATAATCGCCAGGTGGGCCGCAGGATTCATGCCTTCTCAGGCGCCTGGTAATCGCGAGCGGGGCCGTAGGATTCATACCTGCTCATCTGCTTTGTAATCGCCAGCTGGGCCGCAGGATTCATGCCTGCTCAGCTGCCTGATAATCGCCAGCAGGGCCACAGGATTCATGCCTTCTCAGGCGCCTGATAATCGCGAGCTGGGCCGCAGGATTCATGCCTGCTCATCTGCTTGGTAATCGCCAGCTGGGCCGCAGGATTCATGCCTTCTCAGGCGCCTGTTAATCGCCAGCTGGGTCGCAGGATTCATGCCTTCTCCGCTGCTTGATTCTTGCCTGCTGAGGCACATGATCCGTGCGGGAGAGCTACCTGATCAGCACATGAGCAGTCACATGATCAGTGCCTCTCAGTCACCTGATCACTGCATGACAGCCACGTGATCAGTGCCTGCTGAGTTACGTGATTAGCGCCTGCTCATCTGCTTGATAATCGCCAGCTGGGCCGCAGGATTCATGCCTGTTCATCTGCCTGATAATCGCCAGCTGGGCCGCAGGATTCATGCCTGCTCAGCTGCCTGATAATCGCCAGGTGGGCCTCAGGATTCATGCCTGCTCAGTTGCCTGATAATAGCCAGCTGGGCCGCAGGATTCATACCTGCTGAGCTGCCTGATAATCGCCAGGTGGGCCGCAGGATTCATGCCTTCTCAGGCGCCTGGTAATCGCGAGCGGGGCCATAGGATTCATGCCTGCTCATCTGCTTGGTAATCGCCAGCAGGGCCGCAGGATTCATGCCTTCTCAGGCGCCTGATAATCGCCAGCTGGGCCGCAGGATTCATGCCTGCTCAGCTGCCTGATAATCGCCAGGTGGGCCGCAGGATTCATGCCTGCTCAGTTGCCTGATAATCGCCAGCTGGGCCGCAGGATTCATGCCTGCTCAGCTGCCTGATAATCGCCAGGTGGGCCGCAGGAAACATGCCTGCTCAGTTGCCTGATAATCGCCAGCTGGGCCGCAGGATTCATGCCTTCTCAGCTGCCTGATAATCACCAGCTGGGCCGCAGGATTCATGCCTGCTCATCTGCTTGATAATCGCCAGCTGGGCCGCAGGATTCATGCCTGCTCAGGCGCCTGTTAATCGCCAGCTGGGCCGCAGGATTCATGCCTTCTCCGCTGCTTGATTGTTGCCTGCTGAGGCACATGATCGGTGCGGGAGAGCTACCTGATCAGCACATGAGCAGTCACATGATCAGCACCTCTCAGTCACCTGATCACTGCATGACAGCCACGTGATCAGTGCCTGCTGAGTCACGTGATTAGCGCCTGTTCATCTGCTTGATAATCGCCAGCTGGGCCGCAGGATTCATGCCTTCTCAGCTGCTTGATTATCGCCAGCTGGGCCGCAGGATTCATGCCTGCTCATCTGCTTGATAATTGCCAGCTGGGCCGCAGGATTCATGCCTGCTCATCTGCTTGATAATGACCAGCTGGGCCGCAGGATTCATGCCTGCTCCGCTGCCTGATAATCGCCAGGTGGGCCGCAGGATTCATGCCTGCTCATCTCGTTGATAATCGCCAGCTGGGCCGCAGGATTCATGCCTGCTCCGCTGCTTGATTCTTGCCTGCTGAGGCACATGATCCGTGCAGGAGAGCTACCTGATCACACATGAGCAGTCACATGATCAGCGCCTCTCAGTCACCTGATCACTGCATGACAGCCACGTGATCAGTGCCTGCTGAGTCACGTGATTAGCGCCTGCTCATCTGCTTGATAATCGCCAGCTGGGCCGCAGGATTCATGCCTGCTCAGGTGCCTGATAATCGCCAGCTGGGCCGCAGGATTCATGCCTGCTCAGGTGCCTGATAATCGCCAGCTGGGCCGCAGGATTCATGCCTTCTCAGCTGCCTGATAATCACCAGCTGGGCCGTAGGATTCATGCCTGCTCAGCTGCCTGATAATCGCCAGGTGGGCCGCAAGATTCATGCCTGCTCAGCTGCCTGATAATCGCCAGGTGGGCCGCAGGATTCATGCCTTCTCAGCTGCTTGATTATCGCCAGCTGGGCCGCAGGATTCATGCCTGCTCAGCTGCCTGATAATCGCCAGCAGGGCCGCAGGATTCATGCCTTCTCAGGCGCCTGGTAATCGCGAGCTGGGCCGCAGGATTCATGCCTGCTCATCTCCTTGATAATCGCCAGCTGGGCCGCAGGATTCATGCCTGCTCATCTGCTTGATAATCGCCAGCTGGGCCGCAGGATTCATGCCTGCTCAGCAGCCTGATAATCGCCAGGTGGGCCGCAGGATTCATGCCTGCTCAGCTGCCTGATAATCGCCAGCAGGGCCACAGGATTCATGCCTTCTCAGGCGCCTGATAATCACCAGCTGGGCCGCAGGATTCATGCCTGCTCATCTGCTTGATAATGACCAGCTGGGCCACAGGATTCATGCCTTCTCAGGCGCCTGATAATCGCCAGCTGGGCCGCAGGATTCATGCCTGCTCATCTGCTTGGTAATCGCCAGCTGGGCCGCAGGATTCATGCCTGCTCATCTGCTTGATAATCGCCAGCTGGGTCGCATGATTCATGCCTGCTGAGGCACATGATCCGTGCGGGAGAGCTACCTGATCAGCACATGAGCAGTCACATGATCAGCGCCTCTCAGTCACCTGATCACTGCATGACAGCCACGTGATCAGTGCCTGCTGAGTCACGTGATTAGCGCCTGCTTATCTGCTTGATAATCGCCAGCTGGGCCGCAGGATTCATGCCTTCTCAGCTGCTTGATTATCACCAGCTGGGCCGCAGGATTCATGCCTGCTCAGCTGCTTGATAATCGTCAGCTGAGCCGTAGGTTTCATGCCTGCGCAGGTGCCTGATAATCGCCAGCTGGGCCGCAGGATTCATGCCTGCTCATCTCCTTGATAATCGCCAGCTGGGCCGCAGGATTCATGCCTGCTCAGCTACCTGATAATCGCCCACTGGGCCGCAGGATTCATGCCTGCTCCGCTGCTTGATTCTTGCCTGCTGAGGCACATGATCCGTGCAGGAGAGCTACCTGATCAGCACATGAGCAGTCACATGATCAGCGCCTCTCAGTCACCTGATCACTGCATGACAGTCATGCGATCAGTGCCTGCTGAGTTACGTGATTAGCGCCTGCTCATCTGCTTGATAATCGCCAGCTGGGCCGCAGGATTCATGCCTTCTCAGCTGCTTGATTATCGCCAGCTGGGCCGCAGGATTCATGCCTGCTCATCTGCTTGATAATCGCCAGCTGGGCCGCAGGATTCATGCCTGCTCAGGTGCCTGATAATCGCCAGCTGGGCCGCAGGATTCATGCCTGCTCAGCTGCCTGATAATCGCCAGCAGGGCCACAGGATTCATGCCTTCTCAGGCGCCTGATAATCGCAAGCTGGGCCGCAGGATTCATGCCTGCTCATCTGCTTGGTAATCGCCAGCTGGGCCGCAGGATTCATACCTTCTCAGGCGCCTGAAAATCGCCAGCTGGGCCGCAGGATTCATGCCTTCTCAGGCGCCTGTTAATCGCCAGCTGGGTCGCAGGATTCATGCCTTCTCCGCTGCTTGATTCTTGCCTGCTGAGGCACATGATCCGTGCGGGAGAGCTACCTGATCAGCACATGAGCAGTCACATGATCAGTGCCTCTCAGTCACCTGATCACTGCATGACAGCCACGTGATCAGTGCCTGCTGAGTTACGTGATTAGCGCCTGCTTATCTGCTTGATAAACGCCAGCTGGGCCGCAGGATTCATGCCTGTTCATCTGCTTGATAATCGCCAGCTGGGCCGCAGGATTCATGCCTGCTCAGCTGCTTGGTAATCGCCAGCTGGGCCGCAGGATTCATGCCTTCTCACCCGCCTGATAATCGCCAGCTGGGCCGCAGGATTCATGCCTTCTCAGGCGCCTGTTAATCGCCAGCTGCGTCGCAGGATTCATGCCTTCTCCGCTGCTTGATTCTTGCCTGCTGAGGCACATGATCCGTGCGGGAGAGCTACCTGATCAGCACATGAGCAGTCACATGATCAGTGCCTCTCAGTCACCTGATCACTGCATGACAGCCACGTGATCAGTGCCTGCTGAGTTACGTGATTAGCGCCTGCTCATCTGCTTGATAATCGCCAGCTGGGCCGCAGGATTCATGCCTGTTCATCTGCCTGATAATCGCCAGCTGGGCCGCAGGATTCATGCCTGCTCAGCTGCCTGATAATCGCCAGGTGGGCCTCAGGATTCATGCCTGCTCAGTTGCCTGATAATAGCCAGCTGGGCCGCAGGATTCATACCTGCTGAGCTGCCTGATAATCGCCAGGTGGGCCGCAGGATTCATGCCTTCTCAGGCGCCTGGTAATCGCGAGCGGGGCCGTAGGATTCATGCCTGCTCATCTGCTTGGTAATCGCCAGCTGGGCCGCAGGATTCATGCCTTCTCAGGCGCCTGATAATCGCCAGCTGGGCCGCAGGATTCATGCCTTCTCATCTCCTTGATAATCGCCAGCTGGGCCGCAGGATTCATGCCTGCTCATCTGCTTGATAATGACCAGCTGGGCCGCAGGATTCATGCCTGCTCAGCTGCCTGATAATCGCCAGGTGGGCCGCAGGATTCATGCCTGCTCAGTTGCCTGACAATCGCCAGCTGGGCCGCAGGATTCATGCCTGCTCAGCTGCCTGATAATCGCCAGGTGGGCCGCAGGATTCATGCCTGCTCAGTTGCCTGATAATCGCCAGCTGGGCCGCAGGATTCATGCCTTCTCAGCTGCCTGATAATCACCAGCTGGGCCGCAGGATTCATGCCTGCTCATCTGCTTGATAATCGCCAGCTGGGCCGCAGGATTCATGCCTGCTCAGGCGCCTGTTAATCGCCAGCTGGGCCGCAGGATTCATGCCTTCTCCGCTGCTTGATTGTTGCCTGCTGAGGCACATGATCGGTGCGGGAGAGCTACCTGATCAGCACATGAGCAGTCACATGATCAGCACCTCTCAGTCACCTGATCACTGCATGACAGCCACGTGATCAGTGCCTGCTGAGTCACGTGATTAAGCCTGTTCATCTGCTTGATAATCGCCAGCTGGGCCGCAGGATTCATGCCTTCTCAGCTGCTTGATTATCGCCAGCTGGGCCGCAGGATTCATGCCTGCTCATCTGCTTGATAATTGCCAGCTGGGCCGCAGGATTCATGCCTGCTCATCTGCTTGATAATGACCAGCTGGGCCGCAGGATTCATGCCTGCTCAGCTGCCTGATAATCGCCAGGTCGGCCGCAGGATTCATGCCTGCTCATCTCGTTGATAATCGCCAGCTGGGCCGCAGGATTCATGCCTGCTCCGCTGCTTGATTCTTGCCTGCTGAGGCACATGATCCGTGCAGGAGAGCTACCTGATCACACATGAGCAGTCACATGATCAGCACCTCTCAGTCACCTGATCACTGCATGACAGCCACGTGATCAGTGCCTGCTGAGTCACGTGATTAGCGCCTGCTCATCTGCTTGATAATCGCCAGCTGGGCCGCAGGTTTCATGCCTGCTCAGGTGCCTGATAATCGCCAGCTGGGCCGCAGGATTCATGCCTTCTCAGCTGCCTGATAATCACCAGCTGGGCCGTAGGATTCATGCCTGCTCAGCTGCCTGATAATCGCCAGGTGGGCCGCAAGATTCATGCCTGCTCAGCTGCCTGATAATCGCCAGGTGGGCCGCAGGATTCATGCCTTCTCAGCTGCTTGATTATCGCCAGCTGGGCCGCAGGATTCATGCCTGCTCAGCTGCCTGATAATCGCCAGCAGGGCCGCAGGATTCATGCCTTCTCAGGCGCCTGGTAATCGCGAGCTGGGCCGCAGGATTCATGCCTGCTCATCTCCTTGATAATCGCCAGCTGGGCCGCAGGATTCATGCCTGCTCATCTGCTTGATAATCGCCAGCTGGGCCGCAGGATTCATGCCTGCTCAGCTGCCTGATAATCGCCAGGTGGGCCGCAGGATTCAAGCCTGCTCAGCTGCCTGATAATCGCCAGCAGGGCCACAGGATTCATGCCTTCTCAGGCGCCTGATAATCACCAGCTGAGCCGCAGGATTCATGCCTGCTCATCTGCTTGATAATGACCAGCTGGGCCGCAGGATTCATGCCTTCTCAGGCGCCTGATAATCGCCAGCTGGGCCGCAGGATTCATGCCTGCTCATCTGCTTGGTAATCGCCAGCTGGGCCGCAGGATTCATGCCTGCTCATCTGCTTGATAATCGCCAGCTGGGTCGCATGATTCATGCCTGCTGAGGCACATGATCCGTGCGGGAGAGCTACCTGATCAGCACATGAGCAGTCACATGATCAGCACCTCTCAGTCACCTGATCACTGCATGACAGCCACGCGATCAGTGCCTGCTGAGTTACGTGATTAGCGCCTGCTCATCTGCTTGATAATCGCCAGCTGGGCCGCAGGATTCATGCCTTCTCAGCTGCTTGATTATCGCCAGCTGGGCCGCAGGATTCATGCCTGCTCATCTGCTTGATAATCGCCAGCTGGGCCGCAGGATTCATGCCTGCTCAGGTGCCTGATAATCGCCAGCTGGGCCGCAGGATTCATGCCTGCTCAGCTGCCTGATAATCGCCAGCAGGGCCACAGGATTCATGCCTTCTCAGGCGCCTGATAATCGCAAGCTGGGCCGCAGGATTCATGCCTGCTCATCTGCTTGGTAATCGCCAGCTGGGCCGCAGGATTCATACCTTCTCAGGCGCCTGAAAATCGCCAGCTGGGCCGCAGGATTCATGCCTTCTCAGGCGCCTGTTAATCGCCAGCTGGGTCGCAGGATTCATGCCTTCTCCGCTTCTTGATTCTTGCCTGCTGAGGCACATGATCCGTGCGGGAGAGCTACCTGATCAGCACATGAGCAGTCACATGATCAGTGCCACTCAGTCACCTGATCACTGCATGACAGCCACGTGATCAGTGCCTGCTGAGTCACGTGATTAGCGCCTGTTCATCTGCTTGATAATCGCCAGCTGGGCCGCAGGATTCATGCCTTCTCAGCTGCTTGATAATCGCCAGCTGGGCCGCAGGATTCATGCCTGCTCATCTGCTTGGTAATCGCCAGCTGGGCCGCAGGATTCATGCCTGCTCATCTGCTTGATAATCGCCAGCCTGGCCGCAGGATTCATGCCTGCTCAGGCGCCTGTTAATCGCCAGCTGGGCCGCAGGATTCATGCCTTCTCCGCTGCTTGATTGTTGCCTGCTGAGGCACATGATCGGTGCGGGAGAGCTACCTGATCAGCACATGAGCAGTCACATGATAAGCACCACTCAGTCACCTGATCACTGCATGACAGCCACGTGATCAGTGCCTGCTGAGTCACGTGATTAGCGCCTGTTCATCTGCTTGATAATCGCCAGCTGGGCCGCAGGATTCATGCCTTCTCAGCTGCTTGATTATCGCCAGCTGGGCCGCAGGATTCATGCCTGCTCATCTGCTTGATAATGACCAGCTGGGCCGCAGGATTCATGCCTGCTCAGCTGCCTGATAATCGCCAGGTGGGCCGCAGGATTCATGCCTGCTCATCTCGTTGATAATCGCCAGCTGGGCCGCAGGATTCATGCCTGCTCCGCTGCTTGATTCTTGCCTGCTGAGGCACATGATCCGTGCAGGAGAGCTACCTGATCACACATGAGCAGTCACATGATCAGCGCCTCTCAGTCACCTGATCACTGCATGACAGCCACGTGATCAGTGCCTGCTGAGTCACGTGATTAGCGCCTGCTCATCTGCTTGATAATCGCCAGCTGGGCCGCAGGATTCATGCCTGCTCAGGTGCCTGATAATCGCCAGCTGGGCCGCAGGATTCATGCCTTCTCAGCTGCCTGATAATCACCAGCTGGGCCGTAGGATTCATGCCTGCTCAGCTGCCTGATAATCGCCAGGTGGGCCGCAAGATTCATGCCTGCTCAGCTGCCTGATAATCGCCAGGTGGGCCGCAGGATTCATGCCTTCTCAGCTGCTTGATTATCGCCAGCTGGGCCGCAGGATTCATGCCTGCTCAGCTGCCTGATAATCGCCAGCAGGGCCGCAGGATTCATGCCTTCTCAGGCGCCTGGTAATCGCGAGCTGGGCCGCAGGATTCATGCCTGCTCATCTCCTTGATAATCGCCAGCTGGGCCGCAGGATTCATGCCTGCTCATCTGCTTGATAATCGCCAGCTGGGCCGCAGGATTCATGCCTGCTCAGCTGCCTGATAATCGCCAGGTGGGCCGCAGGATTCATGCCTGCTCAGCTGCCTGATAATCGCCAGCAGGGCCACAGGATTCATGCCTTCTCAGGCGCCTGATAATCACCAGATGGGCCGCAGGATTCATGCCTGCACATCTGCTTGATAATGACCAGCTGGGCCGCAGGATTCATGCCTTCTCAGGCGCCTGATAATCGCCAGCTGGGCCGCAGGATTCATGCCTGCTCATCTGCTTGGTAATCGCCAGCTGGGCCGCAGGATTCATGCCTGCTCATCTGCTTGATAATCGCCAGCTGGGTCGCATGATTCATGCCTGCTGAGGCACATGATCCGTGCGGGAGAGCTACCTGATCAGCACATGAGCAGTCACATGATCAGCGCCTCTCAGTCACCTGATCACTGCATGACAGCCACGTGATCAGTGCCTGCTGAGTCACGTGATTAGCGCCTGCTTATCTGCTTGATAATCGCCAGCTGGGCCGCAGGATTCATGCCTTCTCAGCTGCTTGATTATCACCAGCTGGGCCGCAGGATTCATGCCTGCTCAGCTGCTTGATAAACGTCAGCTGAGGCGTAGGTTTCATGCCTGCTCAGGTGCCTGATAATCGCCAGCTGGGCCGCAGGATTCATGCCTGCTCATCTCCTTGATAATCGCCAGCTGGGCCGCAGGATTCATGCCTGCTCAGCTGCCTGATAATCGCCCACTGGGCCGCAGGATTCATGCCTGCTCCGCTGCTTGATTCTTGCCTGCTGAGGCACATGATCCGTGCAGGAGAGCTACCTGATCAGCACATGAGCAGTCACATGATCAGCGCCTCTCAGTCACCTGATCACTGCATGACAGCCACGCGATCAGTGCCTGCTGAGTTACGTGATTAGCGCCTGCTCATCTGCTTGATAATCGCCAGCTGGGCCGCAGGATTCATGCCTTCTCAGCTGCTTGATTATCGCCAGCTGGGCCGCAGGATTCATGCCTGCTCATCTGCTTGATAATCGCCAGCTGGGCCGCAGGATTCATGCCTGCTCAGGTGCCTGATAATCGCCAGCTGGGCCGCAGGATTCATGCCTGCTCAGCTGCCTGATAATCGCCAGCAGGGCCACAGGATTCATGCCTTCTCAGGCGCCTGATAATCGCAAGCTGGGCCGCAGGATTCATGCCTGCTCATCTGCTTGGTAATCGCCAGCTGGGCCGCAGGATTCATACCTTCTCAGGCGCCTGAAAATCGCCAGCTGGGCCTCAGGATTCATGCCTTCTCAGGCGCCTGTTAATCGCCAGCTGGGTCGCAGGATTCATGCCTTATCCGCTGCTTGATTCTTGCCTGCTGAGGCACATGATCCGTGCGGGAGAGCTACCTGATCAGCACATGAGCACTCACATGATCAGTGCCTCTCAGTCACCTGATCACTGCATGACAGCCACGTGATCAGTGCCTGCTGAGTTACGTGATTAGCGCCTGCTTATCTGCTTGATAATCGCCAGCTGGGCCGCAGGATTCATGCCTGTTCATCTGCTTGATAATCGCCAGCTGGGCCGCAGGATTCATGCCTGCTCAGCTGCTTGGTAATCGCCAGCTGGGCCGCAGGATTCATGCCTTCTCACCCGCCTGATAATCGCCAGCTGGGCCGCAGGATTCATGCCTCCTCAGGCGCCTGTTAATCGCCAGCTGGGCCGCAGGATTCATGCCTTCTCCGCTGCTTGATGGTTGCCTGCTGAGGCACATGATCCGTGCGGGAGAGCTACCTGATCAGCACATGAGCAGTCACATGATCAGCACCTCTCAGTCACCTGATCACTGCATGACAGCCACGCGATCAGTGCCTGCTGAGTTACGTGATTAGCGCCTGCTCATCTGCTTGATAATCGCCAGCTGGGCCGCAGGATTCATGCCTTCTCAGGCGCCTGGTAATCGCGAGCGGGGCCGTAGGATTCATGCCTGCTCATCTGCTTGGTAATCGCCAGCTGGGCCGCAGGATTCATGCCTGCTCAGCTGCCTGATAATCGCCAGCAGGGCCACAGGATTCATGCCTTCTCAGGCGCCTGATAATCGCGAGCTGGGCCGCAGGATTCATGCCTGCTCATCTGCTTGGTAATCGCCAGCTGGGCCGCAGGATTCATGCCTTCTCAGGCGCCTGTTAATCGCCAGCTGGGTCGCAGGATTCATGCCTTCTCCGCTGCTTGATTCTTGCCTGCTGAGGCACATGATCCGTGCGGGAGAGCTACCTGATCAGCACATGAGCAGTCACATGATCAGTGCCTCTCAGTCACCTGATCACTGCATGACAGCCACGTGATCAGTGCCTGCCGAGTTACGTGATTAGCGCCTGCTCATCTGCTTGATAATCGCCAGCTGGGCCGCAGGATTCATGCCTGTTCATCTGCCTGATAATCGCCAGCTGGGCCGCAGGATTCATGCCTGCTCAGCTGCCTGATAATCGCCAGCAGGGCCGCAGGATTCATGCCTTCTCAGGCGCCTGGTAATCGCGAGCTGGGCCGCAGGATTCATGCCTGCTCATCTCCTTGATAATCGCCAGCTGGGCCGCAGGATTCATGCCTGCTCATCTGCTTGATAATCGCCAGCTGGGCCGCAGGATTCATGCCTGCTCAGCTGCCTGATAATCGCCAGGTGGGCCGCAGGATTCATGCCTGCTCAGCTGCCTGATAATCGCCAGCAGGGCCACAGGATTCATGCCTTCTCAGGCGCCTGATAATCACCAGCTGGGCCGCAGGATTCATGCCTGCTCATCTGCTTGATAATGACCAGCTGGGCCGCAGGATTCATGCCTTCTCAGGCGCCTGATAATCGCCAGCTGGGCCGCAGGATTCATGCCTGCTCATCTGCTTGGTAATCGCCAGCTGGGCCGCAGGATTCATGCCTGCTCATCTGCTTGATAATCGCCAGCTGGGTCGCATGATTCATGCCTGCTGAGGCACATGATCCGTGCGGGAGAGCTACCTGATCAGCACATGAGCAGTCACATGATCAGCGCCTCTCAGTCACCTGATCACTGCATGACAGCCACGTGATCAGTGCCTGCTGAGTCACGTGATTAGCGCCTGCTTATCTGCTTGATAATCGCCAGCTGGGCCGCAGGATTCATGCCTTCTCAGCTGCTTGATTATCACCAGCTGGGCCGCAGGATTCATGCCTGCTCAGCTGCTTGATAAACGTCAGCTGAGCCGTAGGTTTCATGCCTGCTCAGGTGCCTGATAATCGCCAGCTGGGCCGCAGGATTCATGCCTGCTCATCTCCTTGATAATCGCCAGCTGGGCCGCAGGATTCATGCCTGCTCAGCTGCCTGATAATCGCCCACTGGGCCGCAGGATTCATGCCTGCTCCGCTGCTTGATTCTTGCCTGCTGAGGCACATGATCCGTGCAGGAGAGCTACCTGATCAGCACATGAGCAGTCACATGATCAGCGCCTCTCAGTCACCTGATCACTGCATGACAGCCACGCGATCAGTGCCTGCTGAGTTACGTGATTAGCGCCTGCTCATCTGCTTGATAATCGCCAGCTGGGCCGCAGGATTCATGCCTTCTCAGCTGCTTGATTATCGCCAGCTGGGCCGCAGGATTCATGCCTGCTCATCTGCTTGATAATCGCCAGCTGGGCCGCAGGATTCATGCCTGCTCAGGTGCCTGATAATCGCCAGCTGGGCCGCAGGATTCATGCCTGCTCAGCTGCCTGATAATCGCCAGCAGGGCCACAGGATTCATGCCTTCTCAGGCGCCTGATAATCGCAAGCTGGGCCGCAGGATTCATGCCTGCTCATCTGCTTGGTAATCGCCAGCTGGGCCGCAGGATTCATACCTTCTCAGGCGCCTGAAAATCGCCAGCTGGGCCTCAGGATTCATGCCTTCTCAGGCGCCTGTTAATCGCCAGCTGGGTCGCAGGATTCATGCCTTCTCCGCTGCTTGATTCTTGCCTGCTGAGGCACATGATCCGTGCGGGAGAGCTACCTGATCAGCACATGAGCAGTCACATGATCAGTGCCTCTCAGTCACCTGATCACTGCATGACAGCCACGTGATCAGTGCCTGCTGAGTTACGTGATTAGCGCCTGCTTATCTGCTTGATAATCGCCAGCTGGGCCGCAGGATTCATGCCTGTTCATCTGCTTGATAATCGCCAGCTGGGCCGCAGGATTCATGCCTGCTCAGCTGCTTGGTAATCGCCAGCTGGGCCGCAGGATTCATGCCTTCTCACCCGCCTGATAATCGCCAGCTGGGCCGCAGGATTCATGCCTGCTCAGGCGCCTGTTAATCGCCAGCTGGGCCGCAGGATTCATGCCTTCTCCGCTGCTTGATTCTTGCCTGCTGAGGCACATGATCCGTGCGGGAGAGCTACCTGATCAGCACATGAGCAGTCACATGATCAGCACCTCTCAGTCACCTGATCACTGCATGACAGCCACGCGATCAGTGCCTGCTGAGTTACGTGATTAGCGCCTGCTCATCTGCTTGATAATCGCCAGCTGGGCCGCAGGATTCATGCCTTCTCAGGCGCCTGGTAATCGCGAGCGGGGCCGTAGGATTCATGCCTGCTCATCTGCTTGGTAATCGCCAGCTGGGCCGCAGGATTCATGCCTGCTCAGCTGCCTGATAATCGCCAGCAGGGCCACAGGATTCATGCCTTCTCAGGCGCCTGATAATCGCGAGCTGGGCCGCAGGATTCATGCCTGCTCATCTGCTTGGTAATCGCCAGCTGGGCCGCAGGATTCATGCCTTCTCAGGCGCCTGTTAATCGCCAGCTGGGTCGCAGGATTCATGCCTTCTCCGCTGCTTGATTCTTGCCTGCTGAGGCACATGATCCGTGCGGGAGAGCTACCTGATCAGCACATGAGCAGTCACATGATCAGTGCCTCTCAGTCACCTGATCACTGCATGACAGCCACGTGATCAGTGCCTGCCGAGTTACGTGATTAGCGCCTGCTCATCTGCTTGATAATCGCCAGCTGGGCCGCAGGATTCATGCCTGTTCATCTGCCTGATAATCGCCAGCTGGGCCGCAGGATTCATGCCTGCTCAGCTGCCTGATAATCGCCAGGTGGGCCTCAGGATTCATGCCTGCTCAGTTGCCTGATAATAGCCAGCTGGGCCGCAGGATTCATACCTGCTGAGCTGCCTGATAATCGCCAGGTGGGCCGCAGGTTTCATGCCTTCTCAGGCGCCTGGTAATCGCGAGCGGGGCCGTAGGATTCATGCCTGCTCATCTGCTTGGTAATCGCCAGCAGGGCCGCAGGATTCATGCCTTCTCAGGCGCCTGATAATCGCCAGCTGGGCCGCAGGATTCATGCCTTCTCATCTCCTTGATAATCGCCAGCTGGGCCGCAGGATTCATGCCTGCTCATCTGCTTCATAATGACCAGCTGGGCCGCAGGATTCATGCCTGCTCAGCTGCCTGATAATCGCCAGGTGGGCCGCAGGATTCATGCCTGCTCAGTTGCCTGATAATCGCCAGCTGGGCCGCAGGATTCATGCCTGCTCAGCTGCCTGATAATCGCCAGGTGGGCCGCAGGATTCATGCCTGCTCAGTTGCCTGATAATCGCCAGCTGGGCCGCAGGATTCATGCCTTCTCAGCTGCCTGATAATCACCAGCTGGGCCGCAGGATTCATGCCTGCTCATCTGCTTGATAATCGCCAGCTGGGCCGCAGGATTCATGCCTGCTCAGGCGCCTGTTAATCGCCAGCTGGGCCGCAGGATTCATGCCTTCTCCGCTGCTTGATTGTTGCCTGCTGAGGCACATGATCGGTGCGGGAGAGCTACCTGATCAGCACATGAGCAGTCACATGATCAGCACCTCTCAGTCACCTGATCACTGCATGACAGCCACGTGATCAGTGCCTGCTGAGTCACGTGATTAGCGCCTGTTCATCTGCT
Source organism: Bos grunniens (assembly GCF_055505025.1). Lineage (NCBI taxonomy): Eukaryota > Metazoa > Chordata > Mammalia > Artiodactyla > Bovidae > Bos > Bos grunniens. The sequence goes on along the minus strand of NC_141183.1, from coordinate 66,229,872 downwards.
TGATAATCGCCAGCTGGGCCGCAGGATTCATGCCTTCTCAGCTGCTTGATTATCGCCAGCTGAGCCGCAGGATTCATGCCTGCTCATCTGCTTGATAATTGCCAGCTGGGCCGCAGGATTCATGCCTGCTCATCTGCTTGATAATGACCAGCTGGGCGGCAGGATTCATGCCTGCTCAGCTGCCTGATAATCGCCAGGTGGGCCGCAGGATTCATGCCTGCTCATCTCGTTGATAATCGCCAGCTGGGCCGCAGGATTCATGCCTGCTCCGCTGCTTGATTCTTGCCTGCTGAGGCACATGATCCGTGCAGGAGAGCTACCTGATCACACATGAGCAGTCACATGATCAGCGCCTCTCAGTCACCTGATCACTGCATGACAGCCACGTGATCAGTGCCTGCTGAGTCACGTGATTAGCGCCTGCTCATCTGCTTGATAATCGCCAGCTGGGCCGCAGGATTCATGCCTGCTCAGGTGCCTGATAATCGCCAGGTGGGCCGCAGGATTCATGCCTGCTCAGGTGCCTGATAATCGCCAGCTGGGCCGCAGGATTCATGCCTTCTCAGCTGCCTGATAATCACCAGCTGGGCCGTAGGATTCATGCCTGCTCAGCTGCCTGATAATCGCCAGGTGGGCCGCAAGATTCATGCCTGCTCAGCTGCCTGATAATCGCCAGGTGGGCCGCAGGATTCATGCCTTCTCAGCTGCTTGATTATCGGCAGCTGGGCCGCAGGATTCATGCCTGCTCAGCTGCCTGATAATCGCCAGCAGGGCCGCAGGATTCATGCCTTCTCAGGCGCCTGGTAATCGCGAGCTGGGCCGCAGGATTCATGCCTGCTCATCTCCTTGATAATCGCCAGCTGGGCCGCAGGATTCATGCCTGCTCATCTGCTTGATAATCGCCAGCTGGGCCACAGGATTCATGCCTGCTCAGCTGCCTGATAATCGCCAGGTGGGCCGCAGGATTCATGCCTGCTCAGCTGCCTGATAATCGCCGGCAGGGCCACAGGATTCATGCCTTCTCAGGCGCCTGATAATCACCAGCTGGGCCGCAGGATTCATGCCTGCTCATCTGCTTGATAATGACCAGCTGGGCCGCAGGATTCATGCCTTCTCAGGCGCCTGATAATCGCCAGCTGGGCCGCAGGATTCATGCCTGCTCATCTGCTTGGTAATCGCCAGCTGGGCCGCAGGATTCATGCCTGCTCATCTGCTTGATAATCGCCAGCTGGGTCGCATGATTCATGCCTGCTGAGGCACATGATCCGTGCGGGAGAGCTACCTGATCAGCACATGAGCAGTCACATGATCAGCGCCTCTCAGTCACCTGATCACTGCATGACAGCCACGTGATCAGTGCCTGCTGAGTCACGTGATTAGCGCCTGCTTATCTGCTTGATAATCGCCAGCTGGGCCGCAGGATTCATGCCTTCTCAGCTGCTTGATTATCACCAGCTGGGCCGCAGGATTCATGCCTGCTCAGCTGCTTGATAATCGTCAGCTGAGCCGTAGGTTTCATGCCTGCTCAGGTGCCTGATAATCGCCAGCTGGGCCGCAGGATTCATGCCTGCTCATCTCCTTGATAATCGCCAGCTGGGCCGCAGGATTCATGCCTGCTCCGCTGCTTGATTCTTGCCTGCTGAGGCACATGATCCGTGCAGGAGAGCTACCTGATCAGCACATGAGCAGTCACATGATCAGCGCCTCTCAGTCACCTGATCACTGCATGACAGCCACGCGATCAGTGCCTGCTGAGTTACGTGATTAGCGCCTGCTCATCTGCTTGATAATCGCCAGCTGGGCCGCAGGATTCATGCCTTCTCAGCTGCTTGATTATCGCCAGCTGGGCCGCAGGATTCATGCCTGCTCATCTGCTTGATAATCGCCAGCTGGGCCGCAGGATTCATGCCTGCTCAGGTGCCTGATAATCGCCAGCTGGGCCGCAGGATTCATGCCTGCTCAGCTGCCTGATAATCGCCAGCAGGGCCACAGGATTCATGCCTTCTCAGGCGCCTGATAATCGCAAGCTGGGCCGCAGGATTCATGCCTGCTCATCTGCTTGGTAATCGCCAGCTGGGCCGCAGGATTCATACCTTCTCAGGCGCCTGAAAATCGCCAGCTGGGCCGCAGGATTCATGCCTTCTCAGGCGCCTGTTAATCGCCAGCTGGGTCGCAGGATTCATGCCTTCTCCGCTGCTTGATTCTTGCCTGCTGAGGCACATGATCCGTGCGGGAGAGCTACCTGATCAGCACATGAGCAGTCACATGATCAGTGCCTCTCAGTCACCTGATCACTGCATGACAGCCACGTGATCAGTGCCTGCTGAGTTACGTGATTAGCGCCTGCTTATCTGCTTGATAAACGCCAGCTGGGCCGCAGGATTCATGCCTGTTCATCTGCTTGATAATCGCCAGCTGGGCCGCAGGATTCATGCCTGCTCAGCTGCTTGGTAATCGCCAGCTGGGCCGCAGGATTCATGCCTTCTCACCCGCCTGATAATCGCCAGCTGGGCCGCAGGATTCATGCCTGCTCAGGCGCCTGTTAATCGCCAGCTGGGCCGCAGGATTCATGCCTTCTCCGCTGCTTGATGGTTGCCTGCTGAGGCACATGATCCGTGCGGGAGAGCTACCTGATCAGCACATGAGCAGTCACATGATCAGCACCTCTCAGTCACCTGATCACTGCATGACAGCCACGCGATCAGTGCCTGCTGAGTTACGTGATTAGCGCCTGCTCATCTGCTTGATAATCGCCAGCTGGGCCGCAGGATTCATGCCTTCTCAGGCGCCTGGTAATCGCGAGCAGGGCCGTAGGATTCATGCCTGCTCATCTGCTTGGTAATCGCCAGCTGGGCCGCAGGATTCATGCCTGCTCAGCTGCCTGATAATCGCCAGCAGGGCCACAGGATTCATGCCTTCTCAGGCGCCTGATAATCGCGAGCTGGGCCGCAGGATTCATGCCTGCTCATCTGCTTGGTAATCGCCAGCTGGGCCGCAGGATTCATGCCTTCTCAGGCGCCTGATAATCGCCAGCTGGGCCGCAGGATTCATGCCTGCTCAGCTGCCTGATAATCGCCAGGTGGGCCTCAGGATTCATGCCTGCTCAGTTGCCTGATAATAGCCAGCTGGGCCGCAGGATTCCTACCTGCTGAGCTGCCTGATAATCGCCAGGTGGGCCGCAGGATTCATGCCTTCTCAGGCGCCTGGTAATCGCGAGCGGGGCCGTAGGATTCATGCCTGCTCATCTGCTTGGTAATCGCCAGCAGGGCCGCAGGATTCATGCCTTCTCAGGCGCCTGATAATCGCCAGCTGGGCCGCAGGATTCATGCCTTCTCATCTCCTTGATAATCGCCAGCTGGGCCGCAGGATTCATGCCTGCTCATCTGCTTGATAATGACCAGCTGGGCCGCAGGATTCATGCCTGCTCAGCTGCCTGATAATCGCCAGGTGGGCCGCAGGATTCATGCCTGCTCAGTTGCCTGATAATCGCCAGCTGGGCCGCAGGATTCATGCCTGCTCAGCTGCCTGATAATCGCCAGGTGGGCCGCAGCATTCATGCCTGCTCAGTTGCCTGATAATCGCCAGCTGGGCCGCAGGATTCATGCCTTCTCAGCTGCCTGATAATCACCAGCTGGGCCGCAGGATTCATGCCTGCTCATCTGCTTGATAATCGCCAGCTGGGCCGCAGGATTCATGCCTGCTCAGGCGCCTGTTAATCGCCAGCTGGGCCGCAGGATTCATGCCTTCTCCGCTGCTTGATTGTTGCCTGCTGAGGCACATGATCGGTGCGGGAGAGCTACCTGATCAGCACATGAGCAGTCACATGATCAGCACCTCTCAGTCACCTGATCACTGCATGACAGCCACGTGATCAGTGCCTGCTGAGTCACGTGATTAGCGCCTGTTCATCTGCTTGATAATCGCCAGCTGGGCCGCAGGATTCATGCCTTCTCAGCTGCTTGATTATCGCCAGCTGGGCCGCAGGATTCATGCCTGCTCATCTGCTTGATAATTGCCAGCTGGGCCGCAGGATTCATGCCTGCTCATCTGCTTGATAATGACCAGCTGGGCCGCAGGATTCATGCCTGCTCAGCTGCCTGATAACCGCCAGGTGGGCCGCAGGATTCATGCCTGCTCATCTCGTTGATAATCGCCAGCTGGGCCGCAGGATTCATGCCTGCTCCGCTGCTTGATTCTTGCCTGCTGAGGCACATGATCCGTGCAGGAGAGCTACCTGATCACACATGAGCAGTCACATGATCAGCACCTCTCAGTCACCTGATCACTGCATGACAGCCACGTGATCAGTGCCTGCTGAGTCACGTGATTAGCGCCTGCTCATCTGCTTGATAATCGCCAGCTGGGCCGCAGGATTCATGCCTGCTCAGGTGCCTGATAATCGCCAGCTGGGCCGCAGGATTCATGCCTTCTCAGCTGCCTGATAATCACCAGCTGGGCCGTAGGATTCATGCCTGCTCAGCTGCCTGATAATCGCCAGGTGGGCCGCAAGATTCATGCCTGCTCAGCTGCCTGATAATCGCCAGGTGGGCCGCAGGATTCATGCCTTCTCAGCTGCTTGATTATCGCCAGCTGGGCCGCAGGATTCATGCCTGCTCAGCTGCCTGATAATCGCCAGCAGGGCCGCAGGATTCATGCCTTCTCAGGCGCCTGGTAATCGCGAGCTGGGCCGCAGGATTCATGCCTGCTCATCTCCTTGATAATCGCCAGCTGGGCCGCAGGATTCATGCCTGCTGATCTGCTTGATAATCGCCAGCTGGGCCGCAGGATTCATGCCTGCTCAGCTGCCTGATAATCGCCAGGTGGGCCGCAGGATTCAAGCCTGCTCAGCTGCCTGATAATCGCCAGCAGGGCCACAGGATTCATGCCTTCTCAGGCGCCTGATAATCACCAGCTGGGCCGCAGGATTCATGCCTGCTCATCTGCTTGATAATGACCAGCTGGGCCGCAGGATTCATGCCTTCTCAGGCGCCTGATAATCGCCAGCTGGGCCGCAGGATTCATGCCTGCTCATCTGCTTGGTAATCGCCAGCTGGGCCGCAGGATTCATGCCTGCTCATCTGCTTGATAATCGCCAGCTGGGTCGCATGATTCATGCCTGCTGAGGCACATGATCCGTGCGGGAGAGCTACCTGATCAGCACATGAGCAGTCACATGATCAGCACCTCTCAGTCACCTGATCACTGCATGACAGCCACGCGATCAGTGCCTGCTGAGTTACGTAATTAGCGCCTGCTCATCTGCTTGATAATCGCCAGCTGGGCCGCAGGATTCATGCCTTCTCAGCTGCTTGATTATCGCCAGCTGGGCCGCAGATTTCATGCCTGCTCATCTGCTTGATAATCGCCAGCTGGGCCGCAGGATTCATGCCTGCTCAGGTGCCTGATAATCGCCAGCTGGGCCGCAGGATTCATGCCTGCTCAGCTGCCTGATAATCGCCAGCAGGGCCACAGGATTCATGCCTTCTCAGGCGCCTGATAATCGCAAGCTGGGCCGCAGGATTCATGCCTGCTCATCTGCTTGGTAATCGCCAGCTGGGCCGCAGGATTCATACCTTCTCAGGCGCCTGAAAATCGCCAGCTGGGCCGCAGGATTCATGCCTTCTCAGGCGCCTGTTAATCGCCAGCTGGGTCGCAGGATTCATGCCTTCTCCGCTGCTTGATTCTTGCCTGCTGAGGCACATGATCCGTGCGGGAGAGCTACCTGATCAGCACATGAGCAGTCACATGATCAGTGCCTCTCAGTCACCTGATCACTGCATGACAGCCACGTGATCAGTGCATGCTGAGTTACGTGATTAGCGCCTGCTTATCTGCTTGATAATCGCCAGCTGGGCCGCAGGATTCATGCCTGTTCATCTGCTTGATAATCGCCAGCTGGGCCGCAGGATTCATTCCTGCTCAGCTGCTTGGTAATCGCCAGCTGGGCCGCAGGATTCATGCCTGCTCATCTGCTTGATAATCGCCAGCCTGGCCGCAGGATTCATGCCTGCTCAGGCGCCTGTTAATCGCCAGCTGGGCCGCAGGATTCATGCCTTCTCCGCTGCTTGATTGTTGCCTGCTGAGGCACATGATCGGTGCGGGAGAGCTACCTGATCAGCACATGAGCAGTCACATGATCAGCACCACTCAGTCACCTGATCACTGCATGACAGCCACGTGATCAGTGCCTGCTGAGTCACGTGATTAGCGCCTGTTCATCTGCTTGATAATCGCCAGCTGGGCCGCAGGATTCATGCCTTCTCAGCTGCTTGATTATCGCCTGCTGGGCCGCAGGATTCATGCCTGCTCATCTGCTTGATAATGACCAGCTGGGCCGCAGGATTCATGCCTGCTCAGGTGCCTGATAATCGCCAGGTGGGCCGCAGGATTCATGCCTGCTCATCTCGTTGATAATCGCCAGCTGGGCCGCAGGATTCATGCCTGCTCCGCTGCTTGATTCTTGCCTGCTGAGGCACATGATCCGTGCAGGAGAGCTACCTGATCACACATGAGCAGTCACATGATCAGCGCCTCTCAGTCACCTGATCACTGCATGACAGCCACGTGATCAGTGCCTGCTGAGTCACGTGATTAGCGCCTGCTCATCTGCTTGATAATCGCCAGCTGGGCCGCAGGATTCATGTCTGCTCAGGTGCCTGATAATCGCCAGCTGGGCCGCAGGATTCATGCCTTCTCAGCTGCCTGATAATCACCAGCTGGGCCGTAGGATTCATGCCTGCTCAGCTGCCTGATAATCGCCAGGTGGGCCGCAAGATTCATGCCTGCTCAGCTGCCTGATAATCGCCAGGTGGGCCGCAGGATTCATGCCTTCTCAGCTGCTTGATTATCGCCAGCTGGGCCGCAGGATTCATGCCTGCTCAGCTGCCTGATAATCGCCAGCAGGGCCGCAGGATTCATGCCTTCTCAGGCGCCTGGTAATCGCGAGCTGGGCCGCAGGATTCATGCCTGCTCATCTCCTTGATAATCGCCAGCTGGGCCGCAGGATTCATGCCTGCTCATCTGCTTGATAATCGCCAGGTGGGCCGCAGGATTCATGCCTGCTCAGCTGCCTGATAATCGCCAGCAGGGCCACAGGATTCATGCCTTCTCAGGCGCCTGATAATCACCAGCTGGGCCGCAGGATTCATGCCTGCTCATCTGCTTGATAATGACCAGCTGGGCCGCAGGATTCATGCCTTCTCAGGCGCCTGATAATCGCCAGCTGGGCCGCAGGATTCATGCCTGCTCATCTGCTTGGTAATCGCCAGCTGGGCCGCAGGATTCATGCCTGCTCATCTGCTTGATAATCGCCAGCTGGGTCGCATGATTCATGCCTGCTGAGGCACATGATCCGTGCGGGAGAGCTACCTGATCAGCACATGAGCAGTCACATGATCAGCGCCTCTCAGTCACCTGATCACTGCATGACAGCCACGTGATCAGTGCCTGCTGAGTCACGTGTTTAGCGCCTGCTTATCTGCTTGATAATCGCCAGCTGGGCCGCAGGATTCATGCCTTCTCAGCTGCTTGATTATCACCAGCTGGGCCGCAGGATTCATGCCTGCTCAGCTGCTTGATAAACGTCAGCTGAGCCGTAGGTTTCATGCCTGCTCAGGTGCCTGATAATCGCCAGCTGGGCCGCAGGATTCATTCCTGCTCATCTCCTTGATAATCGCCAGCTGGGCCGCAGGATTCATGCCTGCTCAGCTGCCTGATAATCGCCCACTGGGCCGCAGGATTCATGCCTGCTCCGCTGCTTGATTCTTGCCTGCTGAGGCACATGATCCGTGCGGGAGAGCTACCTGATCAGCACATGAGCAGTCACATGATCAGCGCCTCTCAGTCACCTGATCACTGCATGACAGCCACGCGATCAGTGCCTGCTGAGTTACGTGATTAGCGCCTGCTCATCTGCTTGATAATCGCCAGCTGGGCCGCAGGATTCATGCCTTCTCAGCTGCTTGATTATCGCCAGCTGGGCCGCAGGATTCATGCCTGCTCAGGTGCCTGATAATCGCCAGCTGGGCCGCAGGATTCATGCCTGCTCAGGTGCCTGATAATCGCCAGCTGGGCCGCAGGATTCATGCCTGCTCAGCTGCCTGATAATCGCCAGCAGGGCCACAGGATTCATGCCTTCTCAGGCGCCTGATAATCGCAAGCTGGGCCGCAGGATTCATGCCTGCTCATCTGCTTGGTAATCGCCAGCTGGGCCGCAGGATTCATACCTTCTCAGGCGCCTCAAAATCGCCAGCTGGGCCGCAGGATTCATGCCTTCTCAGGCGCCTGTTAATCGCCAGCTGGGTCGCAGGATTCATGCATTCTCCGCTGCTTGATTCTTGCCTGCTGAGGCACATGATCCGTGCGGGAGAGCTACCTGATCAGCACATGAGCAGTCACATGATCAGTGCCTCTCAGTCACCTGATCACTGCATGACAGCCACGTGATCAGTGCCTGCTGAGTTACGTGATTAGTGCCTGCTCATCTGCTTGATAATCGCCAGCTGGGCCGCAGGATTCATGCCTTCTCAGCTGCTTGATTATCGCCAGCTGGGCCGCAGGATTCATGCCTGCTCAGGTGCCTGATAATCGCCAGCTGGGCCGCAGGATTCATGCCTTCTCAGGCGCCTGATAATCGCAAGCTGGGCCGCAGGATTCATGCCTGCTCATCTGCTTGGTAATCGCCAGCTGGGCCGCAGGATTCATACCTTCTCAGGCGCCTGAAAATCGCCAGCTGGGCCGCAGGATTCATGCCTTCTCAGGCGCCTGTTAATCGCCAGCTGGGTCGCAGGATTCATGCATTCTCCGCTGCTTGATTCTTGCCTGCTGAGGCACATGATCCGTGCGGGAGAGCTACCTGATCAGCACATGAGCAGTCACATGATCAGTGCCTCTCAGTCACCTGATCACTGCATGACAGCCACGTGATCAGTGCCTGCTGAGTTACGTGATTAGCGCCTGCTTATCTGCTTGATAAACGCCAGCTGGGCCGCAGGATTCATGCCTGTTCATCTGCTTGATAATCGCCAGCTGGGCCGCAGGATTCATGCCTGCTCAGCTGCTTGGTAATCGCCAGCTGGGCCGCAGGATTCATGCCTTCTCACCCGCCTGATAATCGCCAGCTGGGCCGCAGGATTCATGCCTGCTCAGGCGCCTGTTAATCGCCAGCTGGGCCGCAGGATTCATGCCTTCTCCGCTGCTTGATGGTTGCCTGCTGAGGCACATGATCCGTGCGGGAGAGCTACCTGATCAGCACATGAGCAGTCACATGATCAGCACCTCTCAGTCACCTGATCACTGCATGACAGCCACGCGATCAGTGCCTGCTGAGTTACGTGATTAACGCCTGCTCATCTGCTTGATAATCGCCAGCTGGGCCGCAGGATTCATGCCTTCTCAGGCGCCTGGTAATCGCGAGCGGGGCCGTAGGATTCATGCCTGCTCATCTGCTTGGTAATCGCCAGCTGGGCCGCAGGATTCATGCCTGCTCAGCTGCCTGATAATCGCCAGCAGGGCCACAGGATTCATGCCTTCTCAGGCGCCTGATAATCGCGAGCTGGGCCGCAGGATTCATGCCTGCTCATCTGCTTGGTAATCGCCAGCTGGGCCGCAGGATTCATGCCTTCTCAGGCGCCTGTTAATCGCCAGCTGGGTCGCAGGATTCATGCCTTCTCCGCTGCTTGATTCTTGCCTGCTGAGGCACATGATCCGTGCGGGAGAGCTACCTGATCAGCACATGAGCAGTCACATGATCAGTGCCTCTCAGTCACCTGATCACTGCATGACAGCCACGTGATCAGTGCCTGCTGAGTTACGTGATTAGCGCCTGCTCATCTGCTTGATAATCGCCAGCTGGGCCGCAGGATTCATGCCTGTTCATCTGCCTGATAATCACCAGCTGGGCCGCAGGATTCATGCCTGCTCAGCTGCCTGATAATCGCCAGGTGGGCCTCAGGATTCATGCCTGCTCAGTTGCCTGATAATAGCCAGCTGGGCCGCAGGATTCATACCTGCTGAGCTGCCTGATAATCGCCAGGTGGGCCGCAGGATTCATGCCTTCTCAGGCGCCTGGTAATCGCGAGCGGGGCCGTAGGATTCATGCCTGCTCATCTGCTTGGTAATCGCCAGCAGGGCCGCAGGATTCATGCCTTCTCAGGCGCCTGATAATCGCCAGCTGGGCCGCAGGATTCATGCCTTCTCATCTCCTTGATAATCGCCAGCTGGGCCGCAGGATTCATGCCTGCTCATCTGCTTGATAATGACCAGCTGGGCCGCAGGATTCATGCCTGCTCAGCTGCCTGATAATCGCCAGGTGGGCCGCAGGATTCATGCCTGCTCAGTTGCCTGATAATCGCCAGCTGGGCCGCAGGATTCATGCCTGCTCAGCTGCCTGATAATCGCCAGGTGGGCCGCAGGATTCATGCCTGCTCATCTCCTTGATAATCGCCAGCTGGGCCGCAGGATTCATGCCTGCTCCGCTGCTTGATTCTTGCCTGCTGAGGCACATGATCCGTGCAGGAGAGCTACCTGATCAGCACATGAGCAGTCACATGATCAGCGCCTCTCAGTCACCTGATCACTGCATGACAGCCACGCGATCAGTGCCTGCTGAGTTACGTGATTAGTGCCTGCTCATCTGCTTGATAATCGCCAGCTGGGCCGCAGGATTCATGCCTTCTCAGCTGCTTGATTATCGCCAGCTGGGCCGCAGGATTCATGCCTGCTCAGGTGCCTGATAATCGCCAGCTGGGCCGCAGGATTCATGCCTGCTCAGCTGCCTGATAATCGCCAGCAGGGCCACAGGATTCATGCCTTCTCAGGCGCCTGATAATCGCAAGCTGGGCCGCAGGATTCATGCCTGCTCATCTGCTTGGTAATCGCCAGCTGGGCCGCAGGATTCATACCTTCTCAGGCGCCTGAAAATCGCCAGCTGGGCCGCAGGATTCATGCCTTCTCAGGCGCCTGTTAATCGCCAGCTGGGTCGCAGGATTCATGCCTTCTCCGCTGCTTGATTCTTGCCTGCTGAGGCACATGATCCGTGCGGGAGAGCTACCTGATCAGCACATGAGCAGTCACATGATCAGTGCCTCTCAGTCACCTGATCACTGCATGACAGCCACGTGATCAGTGCCTGCTGAGTTACGTGATTAGCGCCTGCTTATCTGCTTGATAAACGCCAGCTGGGCCGCAGGATTCATGCCTGTTCATCTGCTTGATAATCGCCAGCTGGGCCGCAGGATTCATGCCTGCTCAGCTGCTTGGTAATCGCCAGCTGGGCCGCAGGATTCATGCCTTTTCACCCGCCTGATAATCGCCAGCTGGGCCGCAGGATTCATGCCTGCTCAGGCGCCTGTTAATCGCCAGCTGGGCCGCAGGATTCATGCCTTCTCCGCTGCTTGATGGTTGCCTGCTGAGGCACATGATCCGTGCGGGAGAGCTACCTGATCAGCACATGAGCAGTCACATGATCAGCACCTCTCAGTCACCTGATCACTGCATGACAGCCACGCGATCAGTGCCTGCTGAGCTACGTGATTAGCGCCTGCTCATCTGCTTGATAATCGCCAGCTGGGCCGCAGGATTCATGCCTTCTCAGGCGCCTGGTAATCGCGAGCGGGGCCGTAGGATTCATGCCTGCTCATCTGCTTGGTAATCGCCAGCTGGGCCGCAGGATTCATGCCTGCTCAGCTGCCTGATAATCGCCAGCAGGGCCACAGGATTCATGCCTTCTCAGGCGCCTGATAATCGCGAGCTGGGCCGCAGGATTCATGCCTGCTCATCTGCTTGGTAATCGCCAGCTGGGCCGCAGGATTCATGCCTTCTCAGGCGCCTGTTAATCGCCAGCTGGGTCGCAGGATTCATGCCTTCTCCGCTGCTTGATTCTTGCCTGCTGAGGCACATGATCCGTGCGGGAGAGCTACCTGATCAGCACATGAGCAGTCACATGATCAGTGCCTCTCAGTCACCTGATCACTGCATGACAGCCACGTGATCAGTGCCTGCTGAGTTACGTGATTAGCGCCTGCTCATCTGCTTGATAATCGCCAGCTGGGCCGCAGGATTCATGCCTGTTCATCTGCCTGATAATCGCCAGCTGGGCCGCAGGATTCATGCCTGCTCAGCTGCCTGATAATCGCCAGGTGGGCCTCAGGATTCATGCCTGCTCAGTTGCCTGATAATAGCCAGCTGGGCCGCAGGATTCATACCTGCTGAGCTGCCTGATAATCGCCAGGTGGGCCGCAGGATTCATGCCTTCTCAGGCGCCTGGTAATCGCGAGCGGGGCCGTAGGATTCATGCCTGCTCATCTGCTTGGTAATCGCCAGCAGGGCCGCAGGATTCATGCCTTCTCAGGCGCCTGATAATCGCCAGCTGGGCCGCAGGATTCATGCCTTCTCATCTCCTTGATAATCGCCAGCTGGGCCGCAGGATTCATGCCTGCTCATCTGCTTGATAATGACCAGCTGGGCCGCAGGATTCATGCCTGCTCAGCTGCCTGATAATCGCCAGGTGGGCCGCAGGATTCATGCCTGCTCAGTTGCCTGATAATCGCCAGCTGGGCCGCAGGATTCATGACTGCTCAGCTGCCTGATAATCGCCAGGTGGGCCGCAGGATTCATGCCTGCTCAGTTGCCTGATAATCGCCAGCTGGGCCGCAGGATTCATGCCTTCTCAGCTGCCTGATAATCACCAGCTGGGCCGCAGGATTCATGCCTGCTCATCTGCTTGATAATCGCCAGCTGGGCCGCAGGATTCATGCCTGCTCAGGCGCCTGTTAATCGCCAGCTGGGCCGCAGGATTCATGCCTTCTCCGCTGCTTGATTGTTGCCTGCTGAGGCACATGATCGGTGCGGGAGAGCTACCTGATCAGCACATGAGCAGTCACATGATCAGCACCTCTCAGTCACCTGATCACTGCATGACAGCCACGTGATCAGTGCCTGCTGAGTCACGTGATTAGCGCCTGTTCATCTGCTTGATAATCGCCAGCTGGGCCGCAGGATTCATGCCTTCTCAGCTGCTTGATTATCGCCAGCTGGGCCGCAGGATTCATGCCTGCTCATCTGCTTGATAATTGCCAGCTGGGCCGCAGGATTCATGCCTGCTCATCTGCTTGATAATGACCAGCTGGGCCGCAGGATTCATGCCTGCTCAGCTGCCTGATAATCGCCAGGTGGGCCGCAGGATTCATGCCTGCTCATCTCGTTGATAATCGCCAGCTGGGCCGCAGGATTCATGCCTGCTCCGCTGCTTGATTCTTGCCTGCTGAGGCACATGATCCGTGCAGGAGAGCTACCTGATCACACATGAGCAGTCACATGATCAGCACCTCTCAGTCACCTGATCACTGCATGACAGCCACGTGATCAGTGCCTGCTGAGTCACGTGATTAGCGCCTGCTCATCTGCTTGATAATCGCCAGCTGGGCCGCAGGATTCATGCCTGCTCAGGTGCCTGATAATCGCCAGCTGGGCCGCAGGATTCATGCCTTCTCAGCTGCCTGATAATCACCAGCTGGGCCGTAGGATTCATGCCTGCTCAGCTGCCTGATAATCGCCAGGTGGGCCGCAAGATTCATGCCTGCTCAGCTGCCTGATAATCGCCAGGTGGGCCGCAGGATTCATGCCTTCTCAGCTGCTTGATTATCGCCAGCTGGGCCGCAGGATTCATGCCTGCTCAGCTGCCTGATAATCGCCAGCAGGGCCGCAGGATTCATGCCTTCTCAGGCGCCTGGTAATCGCGAGCTGGGCCGCAGGATTCATGCCTGCTCATCTCCTTGATAATCGCCAGCTGGGCCGCAGGATTCATGCCTGCTCATCTGCTTGATAATCGCCAGCTGGGCCGCAGGATTCATGCCTGCTCAGCTGCCTGATAATCGCCAGGTGGGCCGCAGGATTCAAGCCTGCTCAGCTGCCTGATAATCGCCAGCAGGGCCACAGGATTCATGCCTTCTCAGGCGCCTGATAATCACCAGCTGGGCCGCAGGATTCATGCCTGCTCATCTGCTTGATAATGACCAGCTGGGCCGCAGGATTCATGCCTTCTCAGGCGCCTGATAATCGCCAGCTGGGCCGCAGGATTCATGCCTGCTCATCTGCTTGGTAATCGCCAGCTGGGCCGCAGGATTCATGCCTGCTCATCTGCTTGATAATCGCCAGCTGGGTCGCATGATTCATGCCTGCTGAGGCACATGATCCGTGCGGGAGAGCTACCTGATCAGCACATGAGCAGTCACATGATCAGCACCTCTCAGTCACCTGATCACTGCATGACAGCCACGCGATCAGTGCCTGCTGAGTTACGTGATTAGCGCCTGCTCATCTGCTTGATAATCGCCAGCTGGGCCGCAGGATTCATGCCTTCTCAGCTGCTTGATTATCGCCAGCTGGGCCGCAGATTTCATGCCTGCTCATCTGCTTGATAATCGCCAGCTGGGCCGCAGGATTCATGCCTGCTCAGGTGCCTGATAATCGCCAGCTGGGCCGCAGGATTCATGCCTGCTCAGCTGCCTGATAATCGCCAGCAGGGCCACAGGATTCATGCCTTCTCAGGCGCCTGATAATCGCAAGCTGGGCCGCAGGATTCATGCCTGGTCATCTGCTTGGTAATCGCCAGCTGGGCCGCAGGATTCATACCTTCTCAGGCGCCTGAAAATCGCCAGCTGGGCCGCAGGATTCATGCCTTCTCAGGCGCCTGTTAATCGCCAGCTGGGTCGCAGGATTCATGTCTTCTCCGCTGCTTGATTCTTGCCTGCTGAGGCACATGATCCGTGCGGGAGAGCTACCTGATCAGCACATGAGCAGTCACATGATCAGTGCCTCTCAGTCACCTGATCACTGCATGACAGCCACGTGATCAGTGCATGCTGAGTTACGTGATTAGCGCCTGCTTATCTGCTTGATAATCGCCAGCTGGGCCGCAGGATTCATGCCTGTTCATCTGCTTGATAATCGCCAGCTGGGCCGCAGGATTCATGCCTGCTCATCTGCTTGGTAATCGCCAGCTGGGCCGCAGGATTCATGCCTGCTCATCTGCTTGATAATCGCCAGCCTGGCCGCAGGATTCATGCCTGCTCAGGCGCCTGTTAATCGCCAGCTGGGCCGCAGGATTCATGCCTTCTCCGCTGCTTGATTGTTGCCTGCTGAGGCACATGATCGGTGCGGGAGAGCTACCTGATCAGCACATGAGCAGTCACATGATCAGCACCACTCAGTCACCTGATCACTGCATGACAGCCACGTGATCAGTGCCTGCTGAGTCACGTGATTAGCGCCTGTTCATCTGTTTGATAATCGCCAGCTGGGCCGCAGGATTCATGCCTTCTCAGCTGCTTGATTATCGCCAGCTGGGCCGCAGGATTCATGCCTGCTCATCTGCTTGATAATGACCAGCTGGGCCGCAGGATTCATGCCTGCTCAGCTGCCTGATAATCGCCAGGTGGGCCGCAGGATTCATGCCTGCTCATCTCGTTGATAATCGCCAGCTGGGCCGCAGGATTCATGCCTGCTCCGCTGCTTGATTCTTGCCTGCTGAGGCACATGATCCGTGCAGGAGAGCTACCTGATCACACATGAGCAGTCACATGATCAGCGCCTCTCAGTCACCTGATCACTGCATGACAGCCACGTGATCAGTGCCTGCTGAGTCACGTGATTAGCACCTGCTCATCTGCTTGATAATCGCCAGCTGGGCCGCAGGATTCATTCCTGCTCAGGTGCCTGATAATCGCCAGCTGGGCCGCAGGATTCATGCCTTCTCAGCTGCCTGATAATCACCAGCTGGGCCGTAGGATTCATGCCTGCTCAGCTGCCTGATAATCGCCAGGTGGGCCGCAAGATTCATGCCTGCTCAGCTGCCTGATAATCGCCAGGTGGGCCGCAGGATTCATGCCTTCTCAGCTGCTTGATTATCGCCAGCTGGGCCGCAGGATTCATGCCTGCTCAGCTGCCTGATAATCGCCAGCAGGGCCGCAGGATTCATGCCTTCTCAGGCGCCTGGTAATCGCGAGCTGGGCCGCAGGATTCATGCCTGCTCATCTCCTTGATAATCGCCAGCTGGGCCGCAGGATTCATGCCTGCTCATCTGCTTGATAATCGCCAGGTGGGCCGCAGGATTCATGCCTGCTCAGCTGCCTGATAATCGCCAGCAGGGCCACAGGATTCATGCCTTCTCAGGCGCCTGATAATTACCAGCTGGGCCGCAGGATTCATGCCTGCTCATCTGCTTGATAATGACCAGCTGGGCCGCAGGATTCATGCCTTCTCAGGCGCCTGATAATCGCCAGCTGGGCCGCAGGATTCATGCCTGCTCATCTGCTTGGTAATCGCCAGCTGGGCCGCAGGATTCATGCCTGCTCATCTGCTTGATAATCGCCAGCTGGGTCGCATGATTCATGCCTGCTGAGGCACATGATCCGTGCGGGAGAGCTACCTGATCAGCACATGAGCAGTCACATGATCAGCGCCTCTCAGTCACCTGATCACTGCATGACAGCCACGTGATCAGTGCCTGCTGAGTCACGTGATTAGCGCCTGCTTATCTGCTTGATAATCGCCAGCTGGGCCGCAGGATTCATGCCTTCTCAGCTGCTTGATTATCACCAGCTGGGCCGCAGGATTCATGCCTGCTCAGCTGCTTGATAAACGTCAGCTGAGCCGTAGGTTTCATGCCTGCTCAGGTGCCTGATAATCGCCAGCTGGGCCGCAGGATTCATGCCTGCTCATCTCCTTGATAATCGCCAGCTGGGCCGCAGGATTCATGCCTGCTCAGCTGCCTGATAATCGCCCACTGGGCCGCAGGATTCATGCCTGCTCCGCTGCTTGATTCTTGCCTGCTGAGGCACATGATCCGTGCAGGAGAGCTACCTGATCAGCACATGAGCAGTCACATGATCAGCGCCTCTCAGTCACCTGATCACTGCATGACAGCCACGCGATCAGTGCCTGCTGAGTTACGTGATTAGCGCCTGCTCATCTGCTTGATAATCGCCAGCTGGGCCGCATGATTCATGCCTTCTCAGCTGCTTGATTATCGCCAGCTGGGCCGCAGGATTCATGCCTGCTCATCTGCTTGATAATCGCCAGCTGGGCCGCAGGATTCATGCCTGCTCAGGTGCCTGATAATCGCCAGCTGGGCCGCAGGATTCATGCCTGCTCAGCTGCCTGATAATCGCCAGCAGGGCCACAGGATTCATGCCTTCTCAGGCGCCTGATAATCGCAAGCTGGGCCGCAGGATTCATGCCTGCTCATCTGCTTGGTAATCGCCAGCTGGGCCGCAGGATTCATACCTTCTCAGGCGCCTGAAAATCGCCAGCTGGGCCGCAGGATTCATGCCTTCTCAGGCGCCTGTTAATCGCCAGCTGGGTCGCAGGATTCATGCCTTCTCCGCTGCTTGATTCTTGCCTGCTGAGGCACATGATCCGTGCGGGAGAGCTACCTGATCAGCACATGAGCAGTCACATGATCAGTGCCTCTCAGTCACCTGATCACTGCATGACAGCCACGTGATCAGTGCCTGCTGAGTTACGTGATTAGCGCCTGCTTATCTGCTTGATAAACGCCAGCTGGGCCGCAGGATTCATGCCTGTTCATCTGCTTGATAATCGCCAGCTGGGCCGCAGGATTCATGCCTGCTCAGCTGCTTGGTAATCGCCAGCTGGGCCGCAGGATTCATGCCTTCTCACCCGCCTGATAATCGCCAGCTGGGCCGCAGGATTCATGCCTGCTCAGGCGCCTGTTAATCGCCAGCTGGGCCGCAGGATTCATGCCTTCTCCGCTGCTTGATGGTTGCCTGCTGAGGCACATGATCCGTGCGGGAGAGCTACCTGATCAGCACATGAGCAGTCACATGATCAGCACCTCTCAGTCACCTGATCACTGCATGACAGCCACGCGATCAGTGCCTGCTGAGTTACGTGATTAGCGCCTGCTCATCTGCTTGATAATCGCCAGCTGGGCCGCAGGATTCATGCCTTCTCAGGCGCCTGGTAATCGCGAGCGGGGCCGTAGGATTCATGCCTGCTCATCTGCTTGGTAATCGCCAGCTGGGCCGCAGGATTCATGCCTGCTCAGCTGCCTGATAATCGCCAGCAGGGCCACAGGATTCATGCCTTCTCAGGCGCCTGATAATCGCGAGCTGGGCCGCAGGATTCATGCCTGCTCATCTGCTTGGTAATCGCCAGCTGGTCCGCAGGATTCATGCCTTCTCAGGCGCCTGTTAATCGCCAGCTGGGTCGCAGGATTCATGCCTTCTCCGCTGCTTGATTCTTGCCTGCTGAGGCACATGATCCGTGCGGGAGAGCTACCTGATCAGCACATGAGCAGTCACATGATCAGTGCCTCTCAGTCACCTGATCACTGCATGACAGCCACGTGATCAGTGCCTGCTGAGTTACGTGATTAGCGCCTGCTCATCTGCTTGATAATCGCCAGCTGGGCCGCAGGATTCATGCCTGTTCATCTGCCTGATAATCGCCAGCTGGGCCGCAGGATTCATGCCTGCTCAGCTGCCTGATAATCGCCAGGGGGGCCTCAGGATTCATGCCTGCTCAGTTGCCTGATAATAGCCAGCTGGGCCGCAGGATTCATACCTGCTGAGCTGCCTGATAATCGCCAGGTGGGCCGCAGGATTCATGCCTTCTCAGGCGCCTGGTAATCGCGAGCGGGGCCGTAGGATTCATGCCTGCTCATCTGCTTGGTAATCGCCAGCAGGGCCGCAGGATTCATGCCTTCTCAGGCGCCTGATAATCGCCAGCTGGGCCGCAGGATTCATGCCTTCTCATCTCCTTGATAATCGCCAGCTGGGCCGCAGGATTCATGCCTGCTCATCTGCTTGATAATGACCAGCTGGGCCGCAGGATTCATGCCTGCTCAGCTGCCTGATAATCGCCAGGTGGGCCGCAGGATTCATGCCTGCTCAGTTGCCTGATAATCGCCAGCTGGGCCGCAGGATTCATGCCTGCTCAGCTGCCTGATAATCGCCAGGTGGGCCGCAGGATTCATGCCTGCTCAGTTGCCTGATAATCGCCAGCTGGGCCGCAGGATTCATGCCTTCTCAGCTGCCTGATAATCACCAGCTGGGCCGCAGGATTCATGCCTGCTCATCTGCTTGATAATCGCCAGCTGGGCCGCAGGATTCATGCCTGCTCAGGCGCCTGTTAATCGCCAGCTGGGCCGCAGGATTCATGCCTTCTCCGCTGCTTGATTGTTGCCTGCTGAGGCACATGATCGGTGCGGGAGAGCTACCTGATCAGCACATGAGCAGTCACATGATCAGCACCTCTCAGTCACCTGATCACTGCATGACAGCCACGTGATCAGTGCCTGCTGAGTCACGTGATTAGCGCCTGTTCATCTGCTTGATAATCGCCAGCTGGGCCGCAGGATTCATGCCTTCTCAGCTGCTTGATTATCGCCAGCTGGGCCGCAGGATTCATGCCTGCTCATCTGCTTGATAATTGCCAGCTGGGCCGCAGGATTCATGCCTGCTCATCTGCTTGATAATGACCAGCTGGGCCGCAGGATTCATGCCTGCTCAGCTGCCTGATAATCGCCAGGTGGGCCGCAGGATTCATGCCTGCTCATCTCGTTGATAATCGCCAGCTGGGCCGCAGGATTCATGCCTGCTCCGCTGCTTGATTCTTGCCTGCTGAGGCACATGATCCGTGCAGGAGAGCTACCTGATCACACATGAGCAGTCACATGATCAGCACCTCTCAGTCACCTGATCACTGCATGACAGCCACGTGATCAGTGCCTGCTGAGTCACGTGATTAGCGCCTGCTCATCTGCTTGATAATCGCCAGCTGGGCCGCAGGATTCATGCCTGCTCAGGTGCCTGATAATCGCCAGCTGGGCCGCAGGATTCATGCCTTCTCAGCTGCCTGATAATCACCAGCTGGGCCGTAGGATTCATGCCTGCTCAGCTGCCTGATAATCGCCAGGTGGGCCGCAAGATTCATGCCTGCTCAGCTGCCTGATAATCGCCAGGTGGGTCGCAGGATTCATGCCTTCTCAGCTGCTTGATTATCGCCAGCTGGGCCGCAGGATTCATGCCTGCTCAGCTGCCTGATAATCGCCAGCAGGGCCGCAGGATTCATGCCTTCTCAGGCGCCTGGTAATCGCGAGCTGGGCCGCAGGATTCATGCCTGCTCATCTCCTTGATAATCGCCAGCTGGGCCGCAGGATTCATGCCTGCTCATCTGCTTGATAATCGCCAGCTGGGCCGCAGGATTCATGCCTGCTCAGCTGCCTGATAATCGCCAGGTGGGCCGCAGGATTCAAGCCTGCTCAGCTGCCTGATAATCGCCAGCAGGGCCACAGGATTCATGCCTTCTCAGGCGCCTGATAATCACCAGCTGGGCCGCAGGATTCATGCCTGCTCATCTGCTTGATAATGACCAGCTGGGCCGCAGGATTCATGCCTTCTCAGGCGCCTGATAATCGCCAGCTGGGCCGCAGGATTCATGCCTGCTCATCTGCTTGGTAATCGCCAGCTGGGCCGCAGGATTCATGCCTGCTCATCTGCTTGATAATCGCCAGCTGGGTCGCATGATTCATGCCTGCTGAGGCACATGATCCGTGCGGGAGAGCTACCTGATCAGCACATGAGCAGTCACATGATCAGCACCTCTCAGTCACCTGATCACTGCATGAGAGCCACGCGATCAGTGCCTGCTGAGTTACGTGATTAGCGCCTGCTCATCTGCTTGATAATCGCCAGCTGGGCCGCAGGATTCATGCCTTCTCAGCTGCTTGATTATCGCCAGCTGGGCCGCAGATTTCATGCCTGCTCATCTGCTTGATAATCGCCAGCTGGGCCGCAGGATTCATGCCTGCTCAGGTGCCTGATAATCGCCAGCTGGGCCGCAGGATTCATGCCTGCTCAGCTGCCTGATAATCGCCAGCAGGGCCACAGGATTCATGCCTTCTCAGGCGCCTGATAATCGCAAGCTGGGCCGCAGGATTCATGCCTGCTCATCTGCTTGGTAATCGCCAGCTGGGCCGCAGGATTCATACCTTCTCAGGCGCCTGAAAATCGCCAGCTGGGCCGCAGGATTCATGCCTTCTCAGGCGCCTGTTAATCGCCAGCTGGGTCGCAGGATTCATGTCTTCTCCGCTGCTTGATTCTTGCCTGCTGAGGCACATGATCCGTGCGGGAGAGCTACCTGATCAGCACATGAGCAGTCACATGATCAGTGCCTCTCAGTCACCTGATCACTGCATGACAGCCACGTGATCAGTGCATGCTGAGTTACGTGATTAGCGCCTGCTTATCTGCTTGATAATCGCCAGCTGGGCCGCAGGATTCATGCCTGTTCATCTGCTTGATAATCGCCAGCTGGGCCGCAGGATTCATGCCAGCTCATCTGCTTGGTAATCGCCAGCTGGGCCGCAGGATTCATGCCTGCTCATCTGCTTGATAATCGCCAGCCTGGCCGCAGGATTCATGCCTGCTCAGGCGCCTGTTAATCGCCAGCTGGGCCGCAGGATTCATGCCTTCTCCGCTGCTTGATTGTTGCCTGCTGAGGCACATGATCGGTGCGGGAGAGCTACCTGATCAGCACATGAGCAGTCACATGATCAGCACCACTCAGTCACCTGATCACTGCATGACAGCCACGTGATCAGTGCCTGCTGAGTCACGTGATTAGCGCCTGTTCATCTGCTTGATAATCGCCAGCTGGGCCGCAGGATTCATGCCTTCTCAGCTGCTTGATTATCGCCAGCTGGGCCGCAGGATTCATGCCTGCTCATCTGCTTGATAATGACCAGCTGGGCCGCAGGATTCATGCCTGCTCAGCTGCCTGATAATCGCCAGGTGGGCCGCAGGATTCATGCCTGCTCATCTCGTTGATAATCGCCAGCTGGGCCGCAGGATTCATGCCTGCTCCGCTGCTTG
Organism: Bos grunniens; assembly: GCF_055505025.1. Classification (NCBI taxonomy): domain Eukaryota; kingdom Metazoa; phylum Chordata; class Mammalia; order Artiodactyla; family Bovidae; genus Bos; species Bos grunniens. The sequence goes on along the minus strand of NC_141183.1, from coordinate 66,207,976 downwards.
ATTCTTGCCTGCTGAGGCACATGATCCGTGCAGGAGAGCTACCTGATCACACATGAGCTGTCACATGATCAGCGCCTCTCAGTCACCTGATCACTGCATGACAGCCACGTGATCAGTGCCTGCTGAGTCACGTGATTAGCACCTGCTCATCTGCTTGATAATCGCCAGCTGGGCCGCAGGATTCATGCCTGCTCAGGTGCCTGATAATCGCCAGCTGGGCCGCAGGATTCATGCCTTCTCAGCTGCCTGATAATCACCAGCTGGGCCGTAGGATTCATGCCTGCTCAGCTGCCTGATAATCGCCAGGTGGGCCGCAAGATTCATGCCTGCTCAGCTGCCTGATAATCGCCAGGTGGGCCGCAGGATTCATGCCTTCTCAGCTGCTTGATTATCGCCAGCTGGGCCGCAGGATTCATGCCTGCTCAGCTGCCTGATAATCGCCAGCAGGGCCGCAGGATTCATGCCTTCTCAGGCGCCTGGTAATCGCGAGCTGGGCCGCAGGATTCATGCCTGCTCATCTCCTTGATAATCGCCAGCTGGGCCGCAGGATTCATGCCTGCTCATCTGCTTGATAATCGCCAGGTGGGCCGCAGGATTCATGCCTGCTCAGCTGCCTGATAATCGCCAGCAGGGCCACAGGATTCATGCCTTCTCAGGCGCCTGATAATCACCAGCTGGGCCGCAGGATTCATGCCTGCTCATCTGCTTGATAATGACCAGCTGGGCCGCAGGATTCATGCCTTCTCAGGCGCCTGATAATCGCCAGCTGGGCCGCAGGATTCATGCCTGCTCATCTGCTTGGTAATCGCCAGCTGGGCCGCAGGATTCATGCCTGCTCATCTGCTTGATAATCGCCAGCTGGGTCGCATGATTCATGCCTGCTGAGGCACATGATCCGTGCGGGAGAGCTACCTGATCAGCACATGAGCAGTCACATGATCAGCGCCTCTCAGTCACCTGATCACTGCATGACAGCCACGTGATCAGTGCCTGCTGAGTCACGTGATTAGCGCCTGCTTATCTGCTTGATAATCGCCAGCTGGGCCGCAGGATTCATGCCTTCTCAGCTGCTTGATTATCACCAGCTGGGCCGCAGGATTCATGCCTGCTCAGCTGCTTGATAAACGTCAGCTGAGCCGTAGGTTTCATGCCTGCTCAGGTGCCTGATAATCGCCAGCTGGGCCGCAGGATTCATGCCTGCTCATCTCCTTGATAATCGCCAGCTGGGCCGCAGGATTCATGCCTGCTCAGCTGCCTGATAATCGCCCACTGGGCCGCAGGATTCATGCCTGCTCCGCTGCTTGATTCTTGCCTGCTGAGGCACATGATCCGTGCAGGAGAGCTACCTGATCAGCACATGAGCAGTCACATGATCAGCGCCTCTCAGTCACCTGATCACTGCATGACAGCCACGCGATCAGTGCCTGCTGAGTTACGTGATTAGCGCCTGCTCATCTGCTTGATAATCGCCAGCTGGGCCGCATGATTCATGCCTTCTCAGCTGCTTGATTATCGCCAGCTGGGCCGCAGGATTCATGCCTGCTCATCTGCTTGATAATCGCCAGCTGGGCCGCAGGATTCATGCCTGCTCAGGTGCCTGATAATCGCCAGCTGGGCCGCAGGATTCATGCCTGCTCAGCTGCCTGATAATCGCCAGCAGGGCCACAGGATTCATGCCTTCTCAGGCGCCTGATAATCGCAAGCTGGGCCGCAGGATTCATGCCTGCTCATCTGCTTGGTAATCGCCAGCTGGGCCGCAGGATTCATACCTTCTGAGGCGCCTGAAAATCGCCAGCTGGGCCGCAGGATTCATGCCTTCTCAGGCGCCTGTTAATCGCCAGCTGGGTCGCAGGATTCATGCCTTCTCCGCTGCTTGATTCTTGCCTGCTGAGGCACATGATCCATGCGGGAGAGCTACCTGATCAGCACATGAGCAGTCACATGATCAGTGCCTCTCAGTCACCTGATCACTGCATGACAGCCACGTGATCAGTGCCTGCTGAGTTACGTGATTAGCGCCTGCTTATCTGCTTGATAATCGCCAGCTGGGCCGCAGGATTCATGCCTGTTCATCTGCTTGATAATCGCCAGCTGGGCCGCAGGATTCATGCCTGCTCAGCTGCTTGGTAATCGCCAGCTGGGCCGCAGGATTCATGCCTTCTCACCCGCCTGATAATCGCCAGCTGGGCCGCAGGATTCATGCCTGCTCAGGCGCCTGTTAATCGCCAGCTGGGCCGCAGGATTCATGCCTTCTCCGCTGCTTGATGGTTGCCTGCTGAGGCACATGATCCGTGCGGGAGAGCTACCTGATCAGCACATGAGCAGTCACATGATCAGCACCTCTCAGTCACCTGATCACTGCATGACAGCCACGCGATCAGTGCCTGCTGAGTTACGTGATTAGCGCCTGCTCATCTGCTTGATAATCGCCAGCTGGGCCGCAGGATTCATGCCTTCTCAGGCGCCTGGTAATCGCGAGCGGGGCCGTACGATTCATGCCTGCTCATCTGCTTGGTAATCGCCAGCTGGGCCGCAGGATTCATGCCTGCTCAGCTGCCTGATAATCGCCAGCAGGGCCACAGGATTCATGCCTTCTCAGGCGCCTGATAATCGCGAGCTGGGCCGCAGGATTCATGCCTGCTCATCTGCTTGGTAATCGCCAGCTGGGCCGCAGGATTCATGCCTTCTCAGGCGCCTGTTAATCGCCAGCTGGGTCGCAGGATTCATGCCTTCTCCGCTGCTTGATTCTTGCCTGCTGAGGCACATGATCCGTGCGGGAGAGCTACCTGATTAGCACATGAGCAGTCACATGATCAGTGCCTCTCAGTCACCTGATCACTGCATGACAGCCACGTGATCAGTGCCTGCTGAGTTACGTGATTAGCGCCTGCTCATCTGCTTGATAATCGCCAGCTGGGCCGCAGGATTCATGCCTGTTCATCTGCCTGATAATCGCCAGCTGGGCCGCAGGATTCATGCCTGCTCAGCTGCCTGATAATCGCCAGGTGGGCCTCAGGATTCATGCCTGCTCAGTTGCCTGATAATAGCCAGCTGGGCCGCAGGATTCATACCTGCTGAGCTGCCTGATAATCGCCAGGTGGGCCGCAGGATTCATGCCTTCTCAGGCGCCTGGTAATCGCGAGCGGGGCCGCAGGATTCATGCCTGCTCATCTGCTTGATAATGACCAGCTGGGCCGCAGGATTCATGCCTTCTCAGGCGCCTGATAATCGCCAGCTGGGCCGCAGGATTCATGCCTGCTCATCTGCTTGGTAATCGCCAGCTGGGCCGCAGGATTCATGCCTGCTCATCTGCTTGATAATCGCCAGCTGGGTCGCATGATTCATGCCTGCTGAGGCACATGATCCGTGCGGGAGAGCTACCTGATCAGCACATGAGCAGTCACATGATCAGCGCCTCTCAGTCACCTGATCACTGCATGACAGCCACGTGATCAGTGCCTGCTGAGTCACGTGATTAGCGCCTGCTTATCTGCTTGATAATCGCCAGCTGGGCCGCAGGATTCATGCCTTCTCAGCTGCTTGATTATCACCAGCTGGGCCGCAGGATTCATGCCTGCTCAGCTGCTTGATAAACGTCAGCTGAGCCGTAGGTTTCATGCCTGCTCAGGTGCCTGATAATCGCCAGCTGGGCCGCAGGATTCATGCCTGCTCATCTCCTTGATAATCGCCAGCTGGGCCGCAGGATTCATGCCTGCTCAGCTGCCTGATAATCGCCCACTGGGCCGCAGGATTCATGCCTGCTCCGCTGCTTGATTCTTGCCTGCTGAGGCACATGATCCGTGCAGGAGAGCTACCTGATCAGCACATGAGCAGTCACATGATCAGCGCCTCTCAGTCACCTGATCACTGCATGACAGCCACGCGATCAGTGCCTGCTGAGTTACGTGATTAGCGCCTGCTCATCTGCTTGATAATCGCCAGCTGGGCCGCATGATTCATGCCTTCTCAGCTGCTTGATTATCGCCAGCTGGGCCGCAGGATTCATGCCTGCTCATCTGCTTGATAATCGCCAGCTGGGCCGCAGGATTCATGCCTGCTCAGGTGCCTGATAATCGCCAGCTGGGCCGCAGGATTCATGCCTGCTCAGCTGCCTGATAATCGCCAGCAGGGCCACAGGATTCATGCCTTCTCAGGCGCCTGATAATCGCAAGCTGGGCCGCAGGATTCATGCCTGCTCATCTGCTTGGTAATCGCCAGCTGGGCCGCAGGATTCATACCTTCTCAGGCGCCTGAAAATCGCCAGCTGGGCCGCAGGATTCATGCCTTCTCAGGCGCCTGTTAATCGCCAGCTGGGTCGCAGGATTCATGCCTTCTCCGCTGCTTGATTCTTGCCTGCTGAGGCACATGATCCGTGCGGGAGAGCTACCTGATCAGCACATGAGCAGTCACATGATCAGTGCCTCTCAGTCACCTGATCACTGCATGACAGCCACGTGATCAGTGCCTGCTGAGTTACGTGATTAGCGCCTGCTTATCTGCTTGATAATCGCCAGCTGGGCCGCAGGATTCATGCCTGTTCATCTGCTTGATAATCGCCAGCTGGGCCGCAGGATTCATGCCTGCTCAGCTGCTTGGTAATCGCCAGCTGGGCCGCAGGATTCATGCCTTCTCACCCGCCTGATAATCGCCAGCTGGGCCGCAGGATTCATGCCTGCTCAGGCGCCTGTTAATCGCCAGCTGGGCCGCAGGATTCATGCCTTCTCCGCTGCTTGATGGTTGCCTGCTGAGGCACATGATCCGTGCGGGAGAGCTACCTGATCAGCACATGAGCAGTCACATGATCAGCACCTCTCAGTCACCTGATCACTGCATGACAGCCACGCGATCAGTGCCTGCTGAGTTACGTGATTAGCGCCTGCTCATCTGCTTGATAATCGCCAGCTGGGCCGCAGGATTCATGCCTTCTCAGGCGCCTGGTAATCGCGAGCGGGGCCGTAGGATTCATGCCTGCTCATCTGCTTGGTAATCGCCAGCTGGGCCGCAGGATTCATGCCTGCTCAGCTGCCTGATAATCGCCAGCAGGGCCACAGGATTCATGCCTTCTCAGGCGCCTGATAATCGCGAGCTGGGCCGCAGGATTCATGCCTGCTCATCTGCTTGGTAATCGCCAGCTGGGCCGCAGGATTCATGCCTTCTCAGGCGCCTGTTAATCGCCAGCTGGGTCGCAGGATTCATGCCTTCTCCGCTGCTTGATTCTTGCCTGCTGAGGCACATGATCCGTGCGGGAGAGCTACCTGATCAGCACATGAGCAGTCACATGATCAGTGCCTCTCAGTCACCTGATCACTGCATGACAGCCACGTGATCAGTGCCTGCTGAGTTACGTGATTAGCGCCTGCTCATCTGCTTGATAATCGCCAGCTGGGCCGCAGGATTCATGCCTGTTCATCTGCCTGATAATCGCCAGCTGGGCCGCAGGATTCATGCCTGCTCAGCTGCCTGATAATCGCCAGGTGGGCCTCAGGATTCATGCCTGCTCAGTTGCCTGATTATAGCCAGCTGGGCCGCAGGATTCATACCTGCTGAGCTGCCTGATAATCGCCAGGTGGGCCGCAGGATTCATGCCTTCTCAGGCGCCTGGTAATCGCGAGCGGGGCCGTAGGATTCATGCCTGCTCATCTGCTTGGTAATCGCCAGCAGGGCCGCAGGATTCATGCCTTCTCAGGCGCCTGATAATCGCCAGCTGGGCCGCAGGATTCATGCCTTCTCATCTCCTTGATAATCGCCAGCTGGGCCGCAGGATTCATGCCTGCTCATCTGCTTGATAATGACCAGCTGGGCCGCAGGATTCATGCCTGCTCAGCTGCCTGATAATCGCCAGGTGGGCCGCAGGATTCATGCCTGCTCAGTTGCCTGATAATCGCCAGCTGGGCCGCAGGATTCATGCCTGCTCAGCTGCCTGATAATCGCCAGGTGGGCCGCAGGATTCATGCCTGCTCAGTTGCCTGATAATCGCCAGCTGGGCCGCAGGATTCATGCCTTCTCAGCTGCCTGATAATCACCAGCTGGGCCGCAGGATTCATGCCTGCTCATCTGCTTGATAATCGCCAGCTGGGCCGCAGGATTCATGCCTGCTCAGGCGCCTGTTAATCGCCAGCTGGGCCGCAGGATTCATGCCTTCTCCGCTGCTTGATTGTTGCCTGCTGAGGCACATGATCGGTGCGGGAGAGCTACCTGATCAGCACATGAGCAGTCACATGATCAGCACCTCTCAGTCACCTGATCACTGCATGACAGCCACGTGATCAGTGCCTGCTAAGTCACGTGATTAGCGCCTGTTCATCTGCTTGATAATCGCCAGCTGGGCCGCAGGATTCATGCCTTCTCAGCTGCTTGATTATCGCCAGCTGGGCCGCAGGATTCATGCCTGCTCATCTGCTTGATAATTGCCAGCTGGGCCGCAGGATTCATGCCTGCTCATCTGCTTGATAATGACCAGCTGGGCCGCAGGATTCATGCCTGCTCAGCTGCCTGATAATCGCCAGGTGGGCCGCAGGATTCATGCCTGCTCATCTCGTTGATAATCGCCAGCTGGGCCGCAGGATTCATGCCTGCTCCGCTGCTTGATTCTTGCCTGCTGAGGCACATGATCCGTGCAGGAGAGCTACCTGATCACACATGAGCAGTCACATGATCAGCGCCTCTCAGTCACCTGATCACTGCATGACAGCCACGTGATCAGTGCCTGCTGAGTCACGTGATTAGCGCCTGCTCATCTGCTTGATAATCGCCAGCTGGGCCGCAGGATTCATGCCTGCTCAGGTGCCTGATAATCGCCAGGTGGGCCGCAGGATTCATGCCTGCTCAGGTGCCTGATAATCGCCAGCTGGGCCGCAGGATTCATGCCTTCTCAGCTGCCTGATAATCACCAGCTGGGCCGTAGGATTCATGCCTGCTCAGCTGCCTGATAATCGCCAGGTGGGCCGCAAGATTCATGCCTGCTCAGCTGCCTGATAATCGCCAGGTGGGCCGCAGGATTCATGCCTTCTCAGCTGCTTGATTATCGCCAGCTGGGCCGCAGGATTCATGCCTGCTCAGCTGCCTGATAATCGCCAGCAGGGCCGCAGGATTCATGCCTTCTCAGGCGCCTGGTAATCGCGAGCTGGGCCGCAGGATTCATGCCTGCTCATCTCCTTGATAATCGCCAGCTGGGCCGCAGGATTCATGCCTGCTCATCTGCTTGATAATCGCCAGCTGGGTCGCATGATTCATGCCTGCTGAGGCACATGATCCGTGCGGGAGAGCTACCTGATCAGCACATGAGCAGTCACATGATCAGCGCCTCTCAGTCACCTGATCACTGCATGACAGCCACGTGATCAGTGCCTGCTGAGTCACGTGATTAGCGCCTGCTTATCTGCCTGATAATCGCCAGCTGGGCCGCAGGATTCATGCCTTCTCAGCTGCTTGATTATCACCAGCTGGGCCGCAGGATTCATGCCTGCTCAGCTGCTTGATAATCGTCAGCTGAGCCGTAGGTTTCATGCCTGCTCAGGTGCCTGATAATCGCCAGCTGGGCCGCAGGATTCATGCCTGCTCATCTCCTTGATAATCGCCAGCTGGGCCGCAGGATTCATGCCTGCTCAGCTACCTGATAATCGCCCACTGGGCCGCAGGATTCATGCCTGCTCCGCTGCTTGATTCTTGCCTGCTGAGGCACATGATCCGTGCAGGAGAGCTACCTGATCAGCACATGAGCAGTCGCATGATCAGCGCCTCTCAGTCACCTGATCACTGCATGACAGCCACGCGATCAGTGCCTGCTGAGTTACGTGATTAGCGCCTGCTCATCTGCTTGATAATCGCCAGCTGGGCCGCAGGATTCATGCCTTCTCAGCTGCTTGATTATCGCCAGCTGGGCCGCAGGATTCATGCCTGCTCATCTGCTTGATAATCGCCAGCTGGGCCGCAGGATTCATGCCTGCTCAGGTGCCTGATAATCGCCAGCTGGGCCGCAGGATTCATGCCTGCTCAGCTGCCTGATAATCGCCAGCAGGGCCACAGGATTCATGCCTTCTCAGGCGCCTGATAATCGCAAGCTGGGCCGCAGGATTCATGCCTGCTCATCTGCTTGGTAATCGCCAGCTGGGCCGCAGGATTCATACCTTCTCAGGCGCCTGAAAATCGCCAGCTGGGCCGCAGGATTCATGCCTTCTCAGGCGCCTGTTAATCGCCAGCTGGGTCGCAGGATTCATGCCTTCTCCGCTGCTTGATTCTTGCCTGCTGAGGCACATGATCCGTGCGGGAGAGCTACCTGATCAGCACATGAGCAGTCACATGATCAGTGCCTCTCAGTCACCTGATCACTGCATGACAGCCACGTGATCAGTGCCTGCTGAGTTACGTGATTAGCGCCTGCTTATCTGCTTGATAAACGCCAGCTGGGCCGCAGGATTCATGCCTGTTCATCTGCTTGATAATCGCCAGCTGGGCCGCAGGATTCATGCCTGCTCAGCTGCTTGGTAATCGCCAGCTGGGCCGCAGGATTCATGCCTTCTCACCCGCCTGATAATCGCCAGCTGGGCCGCAGGATTCATGCCTGCTCAGGCGCCTGTTAATCGCCAGCTGGGCCGCAGGATTCATGCCTTCTCCGCTGCTTGATGGTTGCCTGCTGAGGCACATGATCCGTGCGGGAGAGCTACCTGATCAGCACATGAGCAGTCACATGATCAGCACCTCTCAGTCACCTGATCACTGCATGACAGCCACGCGATCAGTGCCTGCTGAGTTACGTGATTAGCGCCTGCTCATCTGCTTGATAATCGCCAGCTGGGCCGCAGGATTCATGCCTTCTCAGGCGCCTGGTAATCGCGAGCGGGGCCGTAGGATTCATGCCTGCTCATCTGCTTGGTAATCGCCAGCTGGGCCGCAGGATTCATGCCTGCTCAGCTGCCTGATAATCGCCAGCAGGGCCACAGGATTCATGCCTTCTCAGGCGCCTGATAATCGCGAGCTGGGCCGCAGGATTCATGCCTGCTCATCTGCTTGGTAATCGCCAGCTGGGCCGCAGGATTCATGCCTTCTCAGGCGCCTGTTAATCGCCAGCTGGGTCGCAGGATTCATGCCTTCTCCGCTGCTTGATTCTTGCCTGCTGAGGCACATGATCCGTGCGGGAGAGCTACCTGATCAGCACATGAGCAGTCACATGATCAGTGCCTCTCAGTCACCTGATCACTGCATGACAGCCACGTGATCAGTGCCTGCTGAGTTACGTGATTAGCGCCTGCTCATCTGCTTGATAATCGCCAGCTGGGCCGCAGGATTCATGCCTGTTCATCTGCCTGATAATCGCCAGCTGGGCCGCAGGATTCATGCCTGCTCAGCTGCCTGATAATCGCCAGGTGGGCCTCAGGATTCATGCCTGCTCAGTTGCCTGATAATAGCCAGCTGGGCTGCAGGATTCATACCTGCTGAGCTGCCTGATAATCGCCAGGTGGGCCGCAGGATTCATGCCTTCTCAGGCGCCTGGTAAACGCGAGCGGGGCCGTAGGATTCATGCCTGCTCATCTGCTTGGTAATCGCCAGCAGGGCCGCAGGATTCATGCCTTCTCAGGCGCCTGATAATCGCCAGCTGGGCCGCAGGATTCATGCCTTCTCATCTCCTTGATAATCGCCAGCTGGGCCGCAGGATTCATGCCTGCTCATCTGCTTGATAATGACCAGCTGGGCCGCAGGATTCATGCCTGCTCAGCTGCCTGATAATCGCCAGGTGGGCCGCAGGATTCATGCCTGCTCAGTTGCCTGATAATCGCCAACTGGGCCGCAGGATTCATGCCTGCTCAGCTGCCTGATAATCGCCAGGTGGGCCGCAGGATTCATGCCTGCTCAGTTGCCTGATAATCGCCAGCTGGGCCGCAGGATTCATGCCTTCTCAGCTGCCTGATAATCACCAGCTGGGCCGCAGGATTCATGCCTGCTCATCTGCTTGATAATCGCCAGCTGGGCCGCAGGATTCATGCCTGCTCAGGCGCCTGTTAATCGCCAGCTGGGCCGCAGGATTCATGCCTTCTCCGCTGCTTGATTGTTGCCTGCTGAGGCACATGATCGGTGCGGGAGAGCTACCTGATCAGCACATGAGCAGTCACATGATCAGCACCTCTCAGTCACCTGATCACTGCATGACAGCCACGTGATCAGTGCCTGCTGAGTCACGTGATTAGCGCCTGTTCATCTGCTTGATAATCGCCAGCTGGGCCGCAGGATTCATGCCTTCTCAGCTGCTTGATTATCGCCAGCTGGGCCGCAGGATTCATGCCTGCTCATCTGCTTGATAATTGCCAGCTGGGCCGCAGGATTCATGCCTGCTCATCTGCTTGATAATGACCAGCTGGGCCGCAGGATTCATGCCTGCTCAGCTGCCTGATAATCGCCAGGTGGGCCGCAGGATTCATGCCTGCTCATCTCGTTGATAATCGCCAGCTGGGCCGCAGGATTCATGCCTGCTCCGCTGCTTGATTCTTGCCTGCTGAGGCACATGATACGTGCAGGAGAGCTACCTGATCACACATGAGCAGTCACATGATCAGCACCTCTCAGTCACCTGATCACTGCATGACAGCCACGTGATCAGTGCCTGCTGAGTCACGTGATTAGCGCCTGCTCATCTGCTTGATAATCGCCAGCTGGGCCGCAGGATTCATGCCTGCTCAGGTGCCTGATAATCGCCAGCTGGGCCGCAGGATTCATGCCTTCTCAGCTGCCTGATAATCACCAGCTGGGCCGTAGGATTCATGCCTGCTCAGCTGCCTGATAATCGCCAGGTGGGCCGCAAGATTCATGCCTGCTCAGCTGCCTGATAATCGCCAGGTGGGCCGCAGGATTCATGCCTTCTCAGCTGCTTGATTATCGCCAGCTGGGCCGCAGGATTCATGCCTGCTCAGCTGCCTGATAATCGCCAGCAGGGCCGCAGGATTCATGCCTTCTCAGGCGCCTGGTAATCGCGAGCTGGGCCGCAGGATTCATGCCTGCTCATCTCCTTGATAATCGCCAGCTGGGCCGCAGGATTCATGCCTGCTCATCTGCTTGATAATCGCCAGCTGGGCCGCAGGATTCATGCCTGCTCAGCTGCCTGATAATCGCCAGGTGGGCCGCAGGATTCAAGCCTGCTCAGCTGCCTGATAATCGCCAGCAGGGCCACAGGATTCATGCCTTCTCAGGCGCCTGATAATCACCAGCTGGGCCGCAGGATTCATGCCTGCTCATCTGCTTGATAATGACCAGCTGGGCCGCAGGATTCATGCCTTCTCAGGCGCCTGATAATCGCCAGCTGGGCCGCAGGATTCATGCCTGCTCATCTGCTTGGTAATCGCCAGCTGGGCCGCAGGATTCATGCCTGCTCATCTGCTTGATAATCGCCAGCTGGGTCGCATGATTCATGCCTGCTGAGGCACATGATCCGTGCGGGAGAGCTACCTGATCAGCACATGAGCAGTCACATGATCAGCACCTCTCAGTCACCTGATCACTGCATGACAGCCACGCGATCAGTGCCTGCTGAGTTACGTGATTAGCGCCTGCTCATCTGCTTGATAATCGCCAGCTGGGCCGCAGGATTCATGCCTTCTCAGCTGCTTGATTATCGCCAGCTGGGCCGCAGGATTCATGCCTGCTCATCTGCTTGATAATCGCCAGCTGGGCCGCAGGATTCATGCCTGCTCAGGTGCCTGATAATCGCCAGCTGGGCCGCAGGATTCATGCCTGCTCAGCTGCCTGATAATCGCCAGCAGGGCCACAGGATTCATGCCTTCTCAGGCGCCTGATAATCGCAAGCTGGGCCGCAGGATTCATGCCTGCTCATCTGCTTGGTAATCGCCAGCTGGGCAGCAGGATTCATACCTTCTCAGGCGCCTGAAAATCGCCAGCTTGGCCGCAGGATTCATGCCTTCTCAGGCGCCTGTTAATCGCCAGCTGGGTCGCAGGATTCATGCCTTCTCCGCTGCTTGATTCTTGCCTGCTGAGGCACATGATCCGTGCGGGAGAGCTACCTGATCAGCACATGAGCAGTCACATGATCAGTGCCTCTCAGTCACCTGATCACTGCATGACAGCCACGTGATCAGTGCATGCTGAGTTACGTGATTAGCGCCTGCTTATCTGCTTGATAATCGCCAGCTGGGCCGCAGGATTCATGCCTGTTCATCTGCTTGATAATCGCCAGCTGGGCCGCAGGATTCATGCCTGCTCAGCTGCTTGGTAATCGCCAGCTGGGCCGCAGGATTCATGCCTGCTCATCTGCTTGATAATCGCCAGCCTGGCCGCAGGATTCATGCCTGCTCAGGCGCCTGTTAATCGCCAGCTGGGCCGCAGGATTCATGCCTTCTCCGCTGCTTGATTGTTGCCTGCTGAGGCACATGATCGGTGCGGGAGAGCTACCTGATCAGCACATGAGCAGTCACATGATCAGCACCACTCAGTCACCTGATCACTGCATGACAGCCACGTGATCAGTGCCTGCTGAGTCACGTGATTAGCGCCTGTTCATCTGCTTGATAATCGCCAGCTGGGCCGCAGGATTCATGCCTTCTCAGCTGCTTGATTATCGCCAGCTGGGCCGCAGGATTCATGCCTGCTCATCTGCTTGATAATGACCAGCTGGGCCGCAGGATTCATGCCTGCTCAGCTGCCTGATAATCGCCAGGTGGGCCGCAGGATTCATGCCTGCTCATCTCGTTGATAATCGCCAGCTGGGCCGCAGGATTCATGCCTGCTCCGCTGCTTGATTCTTGCCTGCTGAGGCACATGATCCGTGCAGGAGAGCTACCTGATCACACATGAGCAGTCACATGATCAGCACCTCTCAGTCACCTGATCACTGCATGACAGCCACGTGATCAGTGCCTGCTGAGTCACGTGATTAGCGCCTGCTCATCTGCTTGATAATCGCCAGCTGGGCCGCAGGATTCATGCCTGCTCAGGTGCCTGATAATCGCCAGCTGGGCCGCAGGATTCATGCCTTCTCAGCTGCCTGATAATCACCAGCTGGGCCGTAGGATTCATGCCTGCTCAGCTGCCTGATAATCGCCAGGTGGGCCGCAAGATTCATGCCTGCTCAGCTGCCTGATAATCCCCAGGTGGGCCGCAGGATTCATGCCTTCTCAGCTGCTTGATTATCGCCAGCTGGGCCGCAGGATTCATGCCTGCTCAGCTGCCTGATAATCGCCAGCAGGGCCGCAGGATTCATGCCTTCTCAGGCGCCTGGTAATCGCGAGCTGGGCCGCAGGATTCATGCCTGCTCATCTCCTTGATAATCGCCAGCTGGGCCGCAGGATTCATGCCTGCTCATCTGCTTGATAATCGCCAGCTGGGCCGCAGGATTCATGCCTGCTCAGCTGCCTGATAATCGCCAGGTGGGCCGCAGGATTCATGCCTGCTCAGCTGCCTGATAATCGCCAGCAGGGCCACAGAATTCATGCCTTCTCAGGCGCCTGATAATCACCAGCTGGGCCGCAGGATTCATGCCTGCTCATCTGCTTGATAATGACCAGCTGGGCCGCAGGATTCATGCCTTCTCAGGCGCCTGATAATCGCCAGCTGGGCCGCAGGATTCATGCCTGCTCATCTGCTTGGTAATCGCCAGCTGGGAAGCAGGATTCATGCCTGCTCATCTGCTTGATAATCGCCAGCTGGGTCGCATGATTCATGCCTGCTGAGGCACATGATCCGTGCGGGAGAGCTACCTGATCAGCACATGAGCAGTCACATGATCAGCGCCTCTCAGTCACCTGATCACTGCATGACAGCCACGTGATCAGTGCCTGCTGAGTCACGTGATTAGCGCCTGCTTATCTGCTTGATAATTGTCAGCTGGGCCGCAGGATTCATGCCTTCTCAGCTGCTTGATTATCACCAGCTGGGCCGCAGGATTCATGCCTGCTCAGCTGCTTGATAATCGTCAGCTGAGCCGTAGGTTTCATGCCTGCTCATCTCCTTGATAATCGCCAGCTGGGCCGCAGGATTCATGCCTGCTCAGCTGCCTGATAATCGCCCACTGGGCCGCAGGATTCATGCCTGCTCCGCTGCTTGATTCTTGCCTGCTGAGGCACATGATCCGTGCAGGAGAGCTACCTGATCAGCACATGAGCAGTCACATGATCAGCGCCTCTCAGTCACCTGATCACTGCATGACAGCCACGCGATCAGTGCCTGCTGAGTTACGTGATTAGCGCCTGCTCATCTGCTTGATAATCGCCAGCTGGGCCGCAGGATTCATGCCTTCTCAGCTGCTTGATTATCGCCAGCTGGGCCGCAGGATTCATGCCTGCTCATCTGCTTGATAATCGCCAGCTGGGCCGCAGGATTCATGCCTGCTCAGGTGCCTGATAATCGCCAGCTGGGCCGCAGGATTCATGCCTGCTCAGCTGCCTGATAATCGCCAGCAGGGCCACAGGATTCATGCCTTCTCAGGCGCCTGATAATCGCAAGCTGGGCCGCAGGATTCATGCCTGCTCATCTGCTTGGTAATCGCCAGCTGGGCCGCAGGATTCATACCTTCTCAGGCGCCTGAAAATCGCCAGCTGGGCCGCAGGATTCATGCCTTCTCAGGCGCCTGTTAATCGCCAGCTGGGTCGCAGGATTCATGCCTTCTCCGCTGCTTGATTCTTGCCTGCTGAGGCACATGATCCGTGCGGGAGAGCTACCTGATCAGCACATGAGCAGTCACATGATCAGTGCCTCTCAGTCACCTGATCACTGCATGACAGCCACGTGATCAGTGCCTGCTGAGTTACGTGATTAGCGCCTGCTTATCTGCTTGATAATCGCCAGCTGGGCCGCAGGATTCATGCCTGTTCATCTGCTTGATAATCGCCAGCTGGGCCGCAGGATTCATGCCTGCTCAGCTGCTTGGTAATCGCCAGCTGGGCCGCAGGATTCATGCCTTCTCACCCGCCTGATAATCGCCAGCTGGGCCGCAGGATTCATGCCTGCTCAGGCGCCTGTTAATCGCCAGCTGGGCCGCAGGATTCATGCCTTCTCCGCTGCTTGATGGTTGCCTGCTGAGGCACATGATCCGTGCGGGAGAGCTACCTGATCAGCACATGAGCAGTCACATGATCAGCACCTCTCAGTCACCTGATCACTGCATGACAGCCACGCGATCAGTGCCTGCTGAGCTACGTGATTAGCGCCTGCTCATCTGCTTGATAATCGCCAGCTGGGCCGCAGGATTCATGCCTTCTCAGGCGCCTGGTAATCGCGAGCGGGGCCGTAGGATTCATGCCTGCTCATCTGCTTGGTAATCGCCAGCTGGGCCGCAGGATTCATGCCTGCTCAGCTGCCTGATAATCGCCAGCAGGGCCACAGGATTCATGCCTTCTCAGGCGCCTGATAATCGCGAGCTGGGCCGCAGGATTCATGCCTGCTCATCTGCTTGGTAATCGCCAGCTGGGCCGCAAGATTCATGCCTTCTCAGGCGCCTGTTAATCGCCAGCTGGGTCGCAGGATTCATGCCTTCTCCGCTGCTTGATTCTTGCCTGCTGAGGCACATGATCCGTGCGGGAGAGCTACCTGATCAGCACATGAGCAGTCACATGATCAGTGCCTCTCAGTCACCTGATCACTGCATGACAGCCACGTGATCAGTGGCTGCTGAGTTACGTGATTAGCGCCTGCTCATCTGCTTGATAATCGCCAGCTGGGCCGCAGGATTCATGCCTGTTCATCTGCCTGATAATCGCCAGCTGGGCCGCAGGATTCATGCCTGCTCAGCTGCTTGATAATCGCCAGCTGGGCCGCAGGATTCATGCCTGTTCATCTGCCTGATAATCGCCAGCTGGGCCGCAGGATTCATGCCTGCTCAGCTGCCTGATAATCGCCAGGTGGGCCTCAGGATTCATGCCTGCTCAGTTGCCTGATAATAGCCAGCTGGGCCGCAGGATTCATGCCTGCTCAGCTGCCTGATAATCGCCAGCAGGGCCACAGGATTCATGCCTTCTCAGGCGCCTGGTAATCGCGAGCGGGGCCGTAGGATTCATGCCTGCTCATCTGCTTGGTAATCGCCAGCAGGGCTTCAGGATTCATGCCTTCTCAGGCGCCTGATAATCGCCAGCTGGGCCGCAGGATTCATGCCTTCACATCTCCTTGATAATCGCCAGCTGGGCCGCAGGATTCATGCCTGCTCATCTGCTTGATAATGACCAGCTGGGCCGCAGGATTCATGCCTGCTCAGCTGCCTGATAATCGCCAGGTGGGCCGCAGGATTCATGCCTGCTCAGTTGCCTGATAATCGCCAGCTGGGCCGCAGGATTCATGCCTGCTCAGCTGCCTGATAATCGCCAGGTGGGCCGCAGGATTCATGCCTGCTCAGTTGCCTGATAATCGCCAGCTGGGCCGCAGGATTCATGCCTTCTCAGCTGCCTGATAATCACCAGCTGGGCCGCAGGATTCATGCCTGCTCATCTGCTTGATAATCGCCAGCTGGGCCGCAGGATTCATGCCTGCTCCGCTGCTTGATTCTTGCCTGCTGAGGCACATGATCCGTGCAGGAGAGCTACCTGATCAGCACATGAGCAGTCACATGATCAGCGCCTCTCAGTCACCTGATCACTGCATGACAGCCACGCGATCAGTGCCTGCTGAGTTACGTGATTAGCGCCTGCTCATCTGCTTGATAATCGCCAGCTGGGCCGCAGGATTCATGCCTTCTCAGCTGCTTGATTATCGCCAGCTGGGCCGCAGGATTCATGCCTGCTCATCTGCTTGATAATCGCCAGCTGGGCCGCAGGATTCATGCCTGCTCAGGTGCCTGATAATCGCCAGCTGGGCCGCAGGATTCATGCCTGCTCAGCTGCCTGATAATCGCCAGCAGGGCCACAGGATTCATGCCTTCTCAGGCGCCTGATAATCGCAAGCTGGGCCGCAGGATTCATGCCTGCTCATCTGCTTGGTAATCGCCAGCTGGGCCGCAGGATTCATACCTTCTCAGGCGCCTGAAAATCGCCAGCTTGGCCGCAGGATTCATGCCTTCTCAGGCGCCTGTTAATCGCCAGCTGGGTCGCAGGATTCATGCCTTCTCCGCTGCTTGATTCTTGCCTGCTGAGGCACATGATCCGTGCGGGAGAGCTACCTGATCAGCACATGAGCAGTCACATGATCAGTGCCTCTCAGTCACCTGATCACTGCATGACAGCCACGTGATCAGTGCATGCTGAGTTACGTGATTAGCGCCTGCTTATCTGCTTGATAATCGCCAGCTGGGCCGCAGGATTCATGCCTGTTCATCTGCTTGATAATCGCCAGCTGGGCCGCAGGATTCATGCCTGCTCAGCTGCTTGGTAATCGCCAGCTGGGCCGCAGGATTCATGCCTGCTCATCTGCTTGATAATCGCCAGCCTGGCCGCAGGATTCATGCCTGCTCAGGCGCCTGTTAATCGCCAGCTGGGCCGCAGGATTCATGCCTTCTCCGCTGCTTGATTGTTGCCTGCTGAGGCACATGATCGGTGCGGGAGAGCTACCTGATCAGCACATGAGCAGTCACATGATCAGCACCACTCAGTCACCTGATCACTGCATGACAGCCACGTGATCAGTGCCTGCTGAGTCACGTGATTAGCGCCTGTTCATCTGCTTGATAATCGCCAGCTGGGCCGCAGGATTCATGCCTTCTCAGCTGCTTGATTATCGCCAGCTGGGCCGCAGGATTCATGCCTGCTCATCTGCTTGATAATGACCAGCTGGGCCGCAGGATTCATGCCTGCTCAGCTGCCTGATAATCGCCAGGTGGGCCGCAGGATTCATGCCTGCTCATCTCGTTGATAATCGCCAGCTGGGCCGCAGGATTCATGCCTGCTCCGCTGCTTGATTCTTGCCTGCTGAGGCACATGATCCGTGCAGGAGAGCTACCTGATCACACATGAGCAGTCACATGATCAGCACCTCTCAGTCACCTGATCACTGCATGACAGCCACGTGATCAGTGCCTGCTGAGTCACGTGATTAGCGCCTGCTCATCTGCTTGATAATCGCCAGCTGGGCCGCAGGATTCATGCCTGCTCAGGTGCCTGATAATCGCCAGCTGGGCCGCAGGATTCATGCCTTCTCAGCTGCCTGATAATCACCAGCTGGGCCGTAGGATTCATGCCTGCTCAGCTGCCTGATAATCGCCAGGTGGGCCGCAAGATTCATGCCTGCTCAGCTGCCTGATAATCCCCAGGTGGGCCGCAGGATTCATGCCTTGTCAGCTGCTTGATTATCGCCAGCTGGGCCGCAGGATTCATGCCTGCTCAGCTGCCTGATAATCGCCAGCAGGGCCGCAGGATTCATGCCTTCTCAGGCGCCTGGTAATCGCGAGCTGGGCCGCAGGATTCATGCCTGCTCATCTCCTTGATAATCGCCAGCTGGGCCGCAGGATTCATGCCTGCTCATCTGCTTGATAATCGCCAGCTGGGCCGCAGGATTCATGCCTGCTCAGCTGCCTGATAATCGCCAGGTGGGCCGCAGGATTCATGCCTGCTCAGCTGCCTGATAATCGCCAGCAGGGCCACAGGATTCATGCCTTCTCAGGCGCCTGATAATCACCAGCTGGGCCGCAGGATTCATGCCTGCTCATCTGCTTGATAATGACCAGCTGGGCCGCAGGATTCATGCCTTCTCAGGCGCCTGATAATCGCCAGCTGGGCCGCAGGATTCATGCCTGCTCATCTGCTTGGTAATCGCCAGCTGGGAAGCAGGATTCATGCCTGCTCATCTGCTTGATAATCGCCAGCTGGGTCGCATGATTCATGCCTGCTGAGGCACATGATCCGTGCGGGAGAGCTACCTGATCAGCACATGAGCAGTCACATGATCAGCGCCTCTCAGTCACCTGATCACTGCATGACAGCCACGTGATCAGTGCCTGCTGAGTTACGTGATTAGCGCCTGCTCATCTGCTTGATAATCGCCAGCTGGGCCGCAGGATTCATGCCTGTTCATCTGCCTGATAATCGCCAGCTGGGCCGCAGGATTCATGCCTGCTCAGCTGCTTGGTAATCGCCAGCTGGGCCGCAGGATTCATGCCTGCTCATCTGCTTGATAATCGCCAGCCTGGCCGCAGGATTCATGCCTGCTCAGGCGCCTGTTAATCGCCAGCTGGGCCGCAGGATTCATGCCTTCTCCGCTGCTTGATTCTTGCCTGCTGAGGCACATGATCCGTGCGGGAGAGCTACCTGATCAGCACATGAGCAGTCACATGATCAGTGCCTCTCAGTCACCTGATCACTGCATGACAGCCACGTGATCAGTGCATGCTGAGTTACGTGATTAGCGCCTGCTTATCTGCTTGATAATCGCCAGCTGGGCCGCAGGATTCATGCCTGTTCATCTGCTTGATAATCGCCAGCTGGGCCGCAGGATTCATGCCTGCTCAGCTGCTTGATAATCGCCAGCTGGGCCGCAGGATTCATGCCTTCTCCGCTGCTTGATTCTTGCCTGCTGAGGCACATGATCCGTGCGGGAGAGCTACCTGATCAGCACATGAGCAGTCACATGATCAGTGCCTCTCAGTCACCTGATCACTGCATGACAGCCACGTGATCAGTGCATGCTGAGTTACGTGATTAGCGCCTGCTTATCTGCTTGATAATCGCCAGCTGGGCCGCAGGATTCATGCCTGTTCATCTGCTTGATAATCGCCAGCTGGGCCGCAGGATTCATGCCTGCTCAGCTGCTTGGTAATCGCCAGCTGGGCCGCAGGATTCATGCCTGCTCATCTGCTTGATAATCGCCAGCCTGGCCGCAGGATTCATGCCTGCTCAGGCGCCTGTTAATCGCCAGCTGGGCCGCAGGATTCATGCCTTCTCCGCTGCTTGATTGTTGCCTGCTGAGGCACATGATCGGTGCGGGAGAGCTACCTGATCAGCACATGAGCAGTCACATGATCAGCACCACTCAGTCACCTGATCACTGCATGACAGCCACGTGATCAGTGCCTGCTGAGTCACGTGATTAGCGCCTGTTCATCTGCTTGATAATCGCCAGCTGGGCCGCAGGATTCATGCCTTCTCAGCTGCTTGATTATCGCCAGCTGGGCCGCAGGATTCATGCCTGCTCATCTGCTTGATAATGACCAGCTGGGCCGCAGGATTCATGCCTGCTCAGCTGCCTGATAATCGCCAGGTGGGCCGCAGGATTCATGCCTGCTCATCTCGTTGATAATCGCCAGCTGGGCCGCAGGATTCATGCCTGCTCCGCTGCTTGATTCTTGCCTGCTGAGGCACATGATCCGTGCAGGAGAGCTACCTGATCACACATGAGCAGTCACATGATCAGCACCTCTCAGTCACCTGATCACTGCATGACAGCCACGTGATCAGTGCCTGCTGAGTCACGTGATTAGCGCCTGCTCATCTGCTTGATAATCGCCAGCTGGGCCGCAGGATTCATGCCTGCTCAGGTGCCTGATAATCGCCAGCTGGGCCGCAGGATTCATGCCTTCTCAGCTGCCTGATAATCACCAGCTGGGCCGTAGGATTCATGCCTGCTCAGCTGCCTGATAATCGCCAGGTGGGCCGCAAGATTCATGCCTGCTCAGCTGCCTGATAATCCCCAGGTGGGCCGCAGGATTCATGCCTTGTCAGCTGCTTGATTATCGCCAGCTGGGCCGCAGGATTCATGCCTGCTCAGCTGCCTGATAATCGCCAGCAGGGCCGCAGGATTCATGCCTTCTCAGGCGCCTGGTAATCGCGAGCTGGGCCGCAGGATTCATGCCTGCTCATCTCCTTGATAATCGCCAGCTGGGCCGCAGGATTCATGCCTGCTCATCTGCTTGATAATCGCCAGCTGGGCCGCAGGATTCATGCCTGCTCAGCTGCCTGATAATCGCCAGGTGGGCCGCAGGATTCATGCCTGCTCAGCTGCCTGATAATCGCCAGCAGG
Organism: Bos grunniens; assembly: GCF_055505025.1. NCBI lineage: Eukaryota > Metazoa > Chordata > Mammalia > Artiodactyla > Bovidae > Bos > Bos grunniens. Next base: position 66,187,105 of record NC_141183.1, on the reverse strand, counting down.
GCCACAGGATTCATGCCTTCTCAGGCGCCTGATAATCACCAGCTGGGCCGCAGGATTCATGCCTGCTCATCTGCTTGATAATGACCAGCTGGGCCGCAGGATTCATGCCTTCTCAGGCGCCTGATAATCGCCAGCTGGGCCGCAGGATTCATGCCTGCTCATCTGCTTGGTAATCGCCAGCTGGGAAGCAGGATTCATGCCTGCTCATCTGCTTGATAATCGCCAGCTGGGTCGCATGATTCATGCCTGCTGAGGCACATGATCCGTGCGGGAGAGCTACCTGATCAGCACATGAGCAGTCACATGATCAGCGCCTCTCAGTCACCTGATCACTGCATGACAGCCACGTGATCAGTGCCTGCTGAGTCACGTGATTAGCGCCTGCTTATCTGCTTGATAATCGCCAGCTGGGCCGCAGGATTCATGCCTTCTCAGCTGCTTGATTATCGCCAGCTGGGCCGCAGGATTCATGCCTGCTCAGCTGCTTGATAATCGTCAGCTGAGCCGTAGGTTTCATGCCTGCTCAGGTGCCTGATAATCGCCAGCTGGGCCGCAGGATTCATGCCTGCTCATCTCCTTGATAATCGCCAGCTGGGCCGCAGGATTCATGCCTGCTCAGCTGCCTGATAATCGCCCACTGGGCCGCAGGATTCATGCCTGCTCCGCTGCTTGATTCTTGCCTGCTGAGGCACATGATCCGTGCAGGAGAGCTACCTGATCAGCACATGAGCAGTCACATGATCAGCGCCTCTCAGTCACCTGATCACTGCATGACAGCCACGCGATCAGTGCCTGCTGAGTTACGTGATTAGCGCCTGCTCATCTGCTTGATAATCGCCAGCTGGGCCGCAGGATTCATGCCTTCTCAGCTGCTTGATTATCGCCAGCTGGGCCGCAGGATTCATGCCTGCTCATCTGCTTGATAATCGCCAGCTGGGCCGCAGGATTCATGCCTGCTCAGGTGCCTGATAATCGCCAGCTGGGCCGCAGGATTCATGCCTGCTCAGCTGCCTGATAATCGCCAGGTGGGCCGCAAGATTCATGCCTGCTCAGCTGCCTGATAATCCCCAGGTGGGCCGCAGGATTCATGCCTTCTCAGCTGCTTGATTATCGCCAGCTGGGCCGCAGGATTCATGCCTGCTCAGCTGCCTGATAATCGCCAGCAGGGCCGCAGGATTCATGCCTTCTCAGGCGCCTGGTAATCGCGAGCTGGGCCGCAGGATTCATGCCTGCTCATCTCCTTGATAATCGCCAGCTGGGCCGCAGGATTCATGCCTGCTCATCTGCTTGATAATCGCCAGCTGGGCCGCAGGATTCATGCCTGCTCAGCTGCCTGATAATCGCCAGGTGGGCCGCAGGATTCATGCCTGCTCAGCTGCCTGATAATCGCCAGCAGGGCCACAGGATTCATGCCTTCTCAGGCGCCTGATAATCACCAGCTGGGCCGCAGGATTCATGCCTGCTCATCTGCTTGATAATGACCAGCTGGGCCGCAGGATTCATGCCTTCTCAGGCGCCTGATAATCGCCAGCTGGGCCGCAGGATTCATGCCTGCTCATCTGCTTGGTAATCGCCAGCTGGGAAGCAGGATTCATGCCTGCTCATCTGCTTGATAATCGCCAGCTGGGTCGCATGATTCATGCCTGCTGAGGCACATGATCCGTGCGGGAGAGCTACCTGATCAGCACATGAGCAGTCACATGATCAGCGCCTCTCAGTCACCTGATCACTGCATGACAGCCACGTGATCAGTGCCTGCTGAGTCACGTGATTAGCGCCTGCTTATCTGCTTGATAATCGCCAGCTGGGCCGCAGGATTCATGCCTTCTCAGCTGCTTGATTATCACCAGCTGGGCCGCAGGATTCATGCCTGCTCAGCTGCTTGATAATCGTCAGCTGAGCCGTAGGTTTCATGCCTGCTCAGGTGCCTGATAATCGCCAGCTGGGCCGCAGGATTCATGCCTGCTCATCTCCTTGATAATCGCCAGCTGGGCCGCAGGATTCATGCCTGCTCAGCTGCCTGATAATCGCCCACTGGGCCGCAGGATTCATGCCTGCTCCGCTGCTTGATTCTTGCCTGCTGAGGCACATGATCCGTGCAGGAGAGCTACCTGATCAGCACATGAGCAGTCACATGATCAGCGCCTCTCAGTCACCTGATCACTGCATGACAGCCACGCGATCAGTGCCTGCTGAGTTACGTGATTAGCGCCTGCTCATCTGCTTGATAATCGCCAGCTGGGCCGCAGGATTCATGCCTTCTCAGCTGCTTGATTATCGCCAGCTGGGCCGCAGGATTCATGCCTGCTCATCTGCTTGATAATCGCCAGCTGGGCCGCAGGATTCATGCCTGCTCAGGTGCCTGATAATCGCCAGCTGGGCCGCAGGATTCATGCCTGCTCAGCTGCCTGATAATCGCCAGCAGGGCCACAGGATTCATGCCTTCTCAGGCGCCTGATAATCGCAAGCTGGGCCGCAGGATTCATGCCTGCTCATCTGCTTGGTAATCGCCAGCTGGGCCGCAGGATTCATACCTTCTCAGGCGCCTGAAAATCGCCAGCTGGGCCGCAGGATTCATGCCTTCTCAGGCGCCTGTTAATCGCCAGCTGGGTCGCAGGATTCATGCCTTCTCCGCTGCTTGATTCCTGCCTGCTGAGGCACATGATCCGTGCGGGAGAGCTACCTGATCAGCACATGAGCAGTCACATGATCAGTGCCTCTCAGTCACCTGATCACTGCATGACAGCCACGTGATCAGTGCCTGCTGAGTTACGTGATTAGCGCCTGCTTATCTGCTTGATAATCGCCAGCTGGGCCGCAGGATTCATGCCTGTTCATCTGCTTGATAATCGCCAGCTGGGCCGCAGGATTCATGCCTGCTCAGCTGCTTGGTAATCGCCAGCTGGGCCGCAGGATTCATGCCTTCTCACCCGCCTGATAATCGCCAGCTGGGCCGCAGGATTCATGCCTGCTCAGGCGCCTGTTAATCGCCAGCTGGGCCGCAGGATTCATGCCTTCTCCGCTGCTTGATGGTTGCCTGCTGAGGCACATGATCCGTGCGGGAGAGCTACCTGATCAGCACATGAGCAGTCACATGATCAGCACCTCTCAGTCACCTGATCACTGCATGACAGCCACGCGATCAGTGCCTGCTGAGCTACGTGATTAGCGCCTGCTCATCTGCTTGATAATCGCCAGCTGGGCCGCAGGATTCATGCCTTCTCAGGCGCCTGGTAATCGCGAGCGGGGCCGTAGGATTCATGCCTGCTCATCTGCTTGGTAATCGCCAGCTGGGCCGCAGGATTCATGCCTGCTCAGCTGCCTGATAATCGCCAGCAGGGCCACAGGATTCATGCCTTCTCAGGCGCCTGATAATCGCGAGCTGGGCCGCAGGATTCATGCCTGCTCATCTGCTTGGTAATCGCCAGCTGGGCCGCAGGATTCATGCCTTCTCAGGCGCCTGTTAATCGCCAGCTGGGTCGCAGGATTCATGCCTTCTCCGCTGCTTGATTCTTGCCTGCTGAGGCACATGATCCGTGCGGGAGAGCTACCTGATCAGCACATGAGCAGTCACATGATCAGTGCCTCTCAGTCACCTGATCACTGCATGACAGCCACGTGATCAGTGGCTGCTGAGTTACGTGATTAGCGCCTGCTCATCTGCTTGATAATCGCCAGCTGGGCCGCAGGATTCATGCCTGTTCATCTGCCTGATAATCGCCAGCTGGGCCGCAGGATTCATGCCTGCTCAGCTGCCTGATAATCGCCAGGTGGGCCTCAGGATTCATGCCTGCTCAGTTGCCTGATAATAGCCAGCTGGGCCGCAGGATTCATACCTGCTGAGCTGCCTGATAATCGCCAGGTGGGCCGCAGGATTCATGCCTTCTCAGGCGCCTGGTAATCGCGAGCGGGGCCGTAGGATTCATGCCTGCTCATCTGCTTGGTAATCGCCAGCAGGGCCGCAGGATTCATGCCTTATCAGGCGCCTGATAATCGCCAGCTGGGCCGCAGGATTCATGCCTTCTCATCTCCTTGATAATCGCCAGCTGGGCCGCAGGATTCATGCCTGATCATCTGCTTGATAATGACCAGCTGGGCCGCAGGATTCATGCCTGCTCAGCTGCCTGATAATCGCCAGGTGGGCCGCAGGATTCATGCCTGCTCAGTTGCCTGATAATCGCCAGCTGGGCCGCAGGATTCATGCCTGCTCAGCTGCCTGATAATCGCCAGGTGGGCCGCAGGATTCATGCCTGCTCAGTTGCCTGATAATCGCCAGCTGGGCCGCAGGATTCATGCCTTCTCAGCTGCCTGATAATCACCAGCTGGGCCGCAGGATTCATGCCTGCTCATCTGCTTGATAATCGCCAGCTGGGCCGCAGGATTCATGCCTGCTCAGGCGCCTGTTAATCGCCAGCTGGGCCGCAGGATTCATGCCTTCTCCGCTGCTTGATTGTTGCCTGCTGAGGCACATGATCGGTGCGGGAGAGCTACCTGATCAGCACATGAGCAGTCACATGATCAGCACCTCTCAGTCACCTGATCACTGCATGACAGCCACGTGATCAGTGCTTGCTGAGTCACGTGATTAGCGCCTGTTCATCTGCTTGATAATCGCCAGCTGGGCCGCAGGATTCATTCCTGCTCAGCTGCTTGATAATCGTCAGCTGAGCCGTAGGTTTCATGCCTGCTCAGGTGCCTGATAATCGCCAGCTGGGCCGCAGGATTCATGCCTGCTCATCTCCTTGATAATCGCCAGCTGGGCCGCAGGATTCATGCCTGCTCAGCTGCCTGATAATCGCCCACTGGGCCGCAGGATTCATGCCTGCTCCGCTGCTTGATTCTTGCCTGCTGAGGCACATGATCCGTGCAGGAGAGCTACCTGATCAGCACATGAGCAGTCACATGATCAGCGCCTCTCAGTCACCTGATCACTGCATGACAGCCACGCGATCAGTGCCTGCTGAGTTACGTGATTAGCGCCTGCTCATCTGCTTGATAATCGCCAGCTGGGCCGCAGGATTCATGCCTTCTCAGCTGCTTGATTATCGCCAGCTGGGCCGCAGGATTCATGCCTGCTCATCTGCTTGATAATCGCCAGCTGGGCCGCAGGATTCATGCCTGCTCAGGTGCCTGATAATCGCCAGCTGGGCCGCAGGATTCATGCCTGCTCAGCTGCCTGATAATCGCCAGCAGGGCCACAGGATTCATGCCTTCTCAGGCGCCTGATAATCGCAAGCTGGGCCGCAGGATTCATGCCTGCTCATCTGCTTGGTAATCGCCAGCTGGGCCGCAGGATTCATACCTTCTCAGGCGCCTGAAAATCGCCAGCTGGGCCGCAGGATTCATGCCTTCTCAGGCGCCTGTTAATCGCCAGCTGGGTCGCAGGATTCATGCCTTCTCCGCTGCTTGATTCTTGCCTGCTGAGGCACATGATCCGTGCGGGAGAGCTACCTGATCAGCACATGAGCAGTCACATGATCAGTGCCTCTCAGTCACCTGATCACTGCATGACAGCCACGTGATCAGTGCCTGCTGAGTTACGTGATTAGCGCCTGCTTATCTGCTTGATAATCGCCAGCTGGGCCGCAGGATTCATGCCTGTTCATCTGCTTGATAATCGCCAGCTGGGCCGCAGGATTCATGCCTGCTCAGCTGCTTGGTAATCGCCAGCTGGGCCGCAGGATTCATGCCTTCTCACCCGCCTGATAATCGCCAGCTGGGCCGCAGGATTCATGCCTGCTCAGGCGCCTGTTAATCGCCAGCTGGGCCGCAGGATTCATGCCTTCTCCGCTGCTTGATGGTTGCCTGCTGAGGCACATGATCCGTGCGGGAGAGCTACCTGATCAGCACATGAGCAGTCACATGATCAGCACCTCTCAGTCACCTGATCACTGCATGACAGCCACGCGATCAGTGCCTGCTGAGCTACGTGATTAGCGCCTGCTCATCTGCTTGATAATCGCCAGCTGGGCCGCAGGATTCATGCCTTCTCAGGCGCCTGGTAATCGCGAGCGGGGCCGTAGGATTCATGCCTGCTCATCTGCTTGGTAATCGCCAGCTGGGCCGCAGGATTCATGCCTGCTCAGCTGCCTGATAATCGCCAGCAGGGCCACAGGATTCATGCCTTCTCAGGCGCCTGATAATCGCGAGCTGGGCCGCAGGATTCATGCCTGCTCATCTGCTTGGTAATCGCCAGCTGGGCCGCAGGATTCATGCCTTCTCAGGCGCCTGTTAATCGCCAGCTGGGTCGCAGGATTCATGCCTTCTCCGCTGCTTGATTCTTGCCTGCTGAGGCACATGATCCGTGCGGGAGAGCTACCTGATCAGCACATGAGCAGTCACATGATCAGTGCCTCTCAGTCACCTGATCACTGCATGACAGCCACGTGATCAGTGGCTGCTGAGTTACGTGATTAGCGCCTGCTCATCTGCTTGATAATCGCCAGCTGGGCCGCAGGATTCATGCCTGTTCATCTGCCTGATAATCGCCAGCTGGGCCGCAGGATTCATGCCTGCTCAGCTGCCTGATAATCGCCAGGTGGGCCTCAGGATTCATGCCTGCTCAGTTGCCTGATAATAGCCAGCTGGGCCGCAGGATTCATACCTGCTGAGCTGCCTGATAATCGCCAGGTGGGCCGCAGGATTCATGCCTTCTCAGGCGCCTGGTAATCGCGAGCGGGGCCGTAGGATTCATGCCTGCTCATCTGCTTGGTAATCGCCAGCAGGGCCGCAGGATTCATGCCTTCTCAGGCGCCTGATAATCGCCAGCTGGGCCGCAGGATTCATGCCTTCTCATCTCCTTGATAATCGCCAGCTGGGCCGCAGGATTCATGCCTGCTCATCTGCTTGATAATGACCAGCTGGGCCGCAGGATTCATGCCTGCTCAGCTGCCTGATAATCGCCAGGTGGGCCGCAGGATTCATGCCTGCTCAGTTGCCTGATAATCGCCAGCTGGGCCGCAGGATTCATGCCTGCTCAGCTGCCTGATAATCGCCAGGTGGGCCGCAGGATTCATGCCTGCTCAGTTGCCTGATAATCGCCAGCTGGGCCGCAGGATTCATGCCTTCTCAGCTGCCTGATAATCACCAGCTGGGCCGCAGGATTCATGCCTGCTCATCTGCTTGATAATCGCCAGCTGGGCCGCAGGATTCATGCCTGCTCAGGCGCCTGTTAATCGCCAGCTGGGCCGCAGGATTCATGCCTTCTCCGCTGCTTGATTGTTGCCTGCTGAGGCACATGATCGGTGCGGGAGAGCTACCTGATCAGCACATGAGCAGTCACATGATCAGCACCTCTCAGTCACCTGATCACTGCATGACAGCCACGTGATCAGTGCCTGCTGAGTCACGTGATTAGCGCCTGTTCATCTGCTTGATAATCGCCAGCTGGGCCGCAGGATTCATGCCTTCTCAGCTGCTTGATTATCGCCAGCTGGGCCGCAGGATTCATGCCTGCTCATCTGCTTGATAATTGCCAGCTGGGCCGCAGGATTCATGCCTGCTCATCTGCTTGATAATGACCAGCTGGGCCGCAGGATTCATGCCTGCTCAGCTGCCTGATAATCGCCAGGTGGGCCGCAGGATTCATGCCTGCTCATCTCGTTGATAATCGCCAGCTGGGCCGCAGGATTCATGCCTGCTCCGCTGCTTGATTCTTGCCTGCTGAGGCACATGATCCGTGCAGGAGAGCTACCTGATCACACATGAGCAGTCACATGATCAGCGCCTCTCAGTCACCTGATCACTGCATGACAGCCACGTGATCAGTGCCTGCTGAGTCACGTGATTAGCGCCTGCTCATCTGCTTGATAATCGCCAGCTGGGCCGCAGGATTCATGCCTGCTCAGGTGCCTGATAATCGCCAGCTGGGCCGCAGGATTCATGCCTTCTCAGCTGCCTGATAATCACCAGCTGGGCCGTAGGATTCATGCCTGCTCAGCTGCGTGATAATCGCCAGGTGGGCCGCAAGATTCATGCCTGCTCAGCTGCCTGATAATCGCCAGGTGGGCCGCAGGATTCATGCCTTCTCAGCTGCTTGATTATCGCCAGCTGGGCCGCAGGATTCATGCCTGCTCAGCTGCCTGATAATCGCCAGCAGGGCCGCAGGATTCATGCCTTCTCAGGCGCCTGGTAATCGCGAGCTGGGCCGCAGGATTCATGCCTGCTCATCTCCTTGATAATCGCCAGCTGGGCCGCAGGATTCATGCCTGCTCATCTGCTTGATAATCGCCAGCTGGGCCGCAGGATTCATGCCTGCTCAGCTGCCTGATAATCGCCAGGTGGGCCGCAGGATTCATGCCTGCTCAGCTGCCTGATAATCGCCAGCAGGGCCACAGGATTCATGCCTTCTCAGGCGCCTGATAATCACCAGCTGGGCCGCAGGATTCATGCCTGCTCATCTGCTTGATAATGACCAGCTGGGCCGCAGGATTCATGCCTTCTCAGCTGCTTGGTAATCGCCAGCTGGGCCGCAGGATTCATGCCTGCTCATCTGCTTGATAATCGCCAGCCTGGCCGCAGGATTCATGCCTGCTCAGGCGCCTGTTAATCGCCAGCTGGGCCGCAGGATTCATGCCTTCTCCGCTGCTTGATTGTTGCCTGCTGAGGCACATGATCCGTGCGGGAGAGCTACCTGATCAGCACATGAGCAGTCACATGATCAGCACCTCTCAGTCACCTGATCACTGCATGACAGCCACGTGATCAGTGCCTGCTGAGTCACGTGATTAGCGCCTGTTCATCTGCTTGATAATCGCCAGCTGGGCCGCAGGATTCATGCCTTCTCAGCTGCTTGATTATCGCCAGCTGGGCCGCAGGATTCATGCCTGCTCATCTGCTTGATAATGACCAGCTGGGCCGCAGGATTCATGCCTGCTCAGCTGCCTGATAATCGCCAGGTGGGCCGCAGGATTCATGCCTGCTCATCTCGTTGATAATCGCCAGCTGGGCCGCAGGATTCATGCCTGCTCCGCTGCTTGATTCTTGCCTGCTGAGGCACATGATCCGTGCAGGAGAGCTACCTGATCACACATGAGCAGTCACATGATCAGCGCCTCTCAGTCACCTGATCACTGCATGACAGCCACGTGATCAGTGCCTGCTGAGTCACGTGATTAGCGCCTGCTCATCTGCTTGATAATCGCCAGCTGGGCCGCAGGATTCATGCCTGCTCAGGTGCCTGATAATCGCCAGCTGGGCCGCAGGATTCATGCCTTCTCAGCTGCCTGATAATCACCAGCTGGGCCGTAGGATTCATGCCTGCTCAGCTGCCTGATAATCGCCAGGTGGGCCGCAAGATTCATGCCTGCTCAGCTGCCTGATAATCGCCAGGTGGGCCGCAGGATTCATGCCTTCTCAGCTGCTTGATTATCGCCAGCTGGGCCGCAGGATTCATGCCTGCTCAGCTGCCTGATAATCGCCAGCAGGGCCGCAGGATTCATGCCTTCTCAGGCGCCTGGTAATCGCGAGCTGGGCCGCAGGATTCATGCCTGCTCATCTCCTTGATAATCGCCAGCTGGGCCGCAGGATTCATGCCTGCTCATCTGCTTGATAATCGCCAGCTGGGCCGCAGGATTCATGCCTGCTCAGCTGCCTGATAATCGCCAGGTGGGCCGCAGGATTCATGCCTGCTCAGCTGCCTGATAATCGCCAGCAGGGCCACAGGATTCATGCCTTCTCAGGCGCCTGATAATCACCAGCTGGGCCGCAGGATTCATGCCTGCTCATCTGCTTGATAATGACCAGCTGGGCCGCAGGATTCATGCCTTCTCAGGCGCCTGATAATCGCCAGCTGGGCCGCAGGATTCATGCCTGCTCATCTGCTTGGTAATCGCCAGCTGGGAAGCAGGATTCATGCCTGCTCATCTGTTTGATAATCGCCAGCTGGGTCGCATGATTCATGCCTGCTGAGGCACATGATCCGTGCGGGAGAGCTACCTGATCAGCACATGAGCAGTCACATGATCAGCGCCTCTCAGTCACCTGATCACTGCATGACAGCCACGTGATCAGTGCCTGCTGAGTCACGTGATTAGCGCCTGCTTATCTGCTTGATAATCGCCAGCTGGGCCGCAGGATTCATGCCTTCTCAGCTGCTTGATTATCACCAGCTGGGCCGCAGGATTCATGCCTGCTCAGCTGCTTGATAATCGTCAGCTGAGCCGTAGGTTTCATGCCTGCTCAGGTGCCTGATAATCGCCAGCTGGGCCGCAGGATTCATGCCTGCTCATCTCCTTGATAATCGCCAGCTGGGCCGCAGGATTCATGCCTGCTCAGCTGCCTGATAATCGCCCACTGGGCCGCAGGATTCATGCCTGCTCCGCTGCTTGATTCTTGCCTGCTGAGGCACATGATCCGTGCAGGAGAGCTACCTGATCAGCACATGAGCAGTCACATGATCAGCGCCTCTCAGTCACCTGATCACTGCATGACAGCCACGCGATCAGTGCCTGCTGAGTTACGTGATTAGCGCCTGCTCATCTGCTTGATAATCGCCAGCTGGGCCGCAGGATTCATGCCTTCTCAGCTGCTTGATTATCGCCAGCTGGGCCGCAGGATTCATGCCTGCTCATCTGCTTGATAATCGCCAGCTGGGCCACAGGATTCATGCCTGCTCAGGTGCCTGATAATCGCCAGCTGGGCCGCAGGATTCATGCCTGCTCAGCTGCCTGATAATCGCCAGCAGGGCCACAGGATTCATGCCTTCTCAGGCGCCTGATAATCGCAAGCTGGGCCGCAGGATTCATGCCTGCTCATCTGCTTGGTAATCGCCAGCTGGGCCGCAGGATTCATACCTTCTCAGGCGCCTGAAAATCGCCAGCTGGGCCGCAGGATTCATGCCTTCTCAGGCGCCTGTTAATCGCCAGCTGGGTCGCAGGATTCATGCCTTCTCCGCTGCTTGATTCTTGCCTGCTGAGGCACATGATCCGTGCGGGAGAGCTACCTGATCAGCACATGAGCAGTCACATGATCAGTGCCTCTCAGTCACCTGATCACTGCATGACAGCCACGTGATCAGTGCCTGCTGAGTTACGTGATTAGCGCCTGCTTATCTGCTTGATAATCGCCAGCTGGGCCGCAGGATTCATGCCTGCTCATCTCCTTGATAATCGCCAGCTGGGCCGCAGGATTCATGCCTGCTCAGCTGCCTGATAATCGCCCACTGGGCCGCAGGATTCATGCCTGCTCCGCTGCTTGATTCTTGCCTGCTGAGGCACATGATCCGTGCAGGAGAGCTACCTGATCAGCACATGAGCAGTCACATGATCAGCGCCTCTCAGTCACCTGATCACTGCATGACAGCCACGCGATCAGTGCCTGCTGAGTTACGTGATTAGCGCCTGCTCATCTGCTTGATAATCGCCAGCTGGGCCGCAGGATTCATGCCTTCTCAGCTGCTTGATTATCGCCAGCTGGGCCGCAGGATTCATGCCTGCTCATCTGCTTGATAATCGCCAGCTGGGCCGCAGGATTCATGCCTGCTCAGGTGCCTGATAATCGCCAGCTGGGCCGCAGGATTCATGCCTGCTCAGCTGCCTGATAATCGCCAGCAGGGCCACAGGATTCATGCCTTCTCAGGCGCCTGATAATCGCAAGCTGGGCCGCAGGATTCATGCCTGCTCATCTGCTTGGTAATCGCCAGCTGGGCCGCAGGATTCATACCTTCTCAGGCGCCTGAAAATCGCCAGCTGGGCCGCAGGATTCATGCCTTCTCAGGCGCCTGTTAATCGCCAGCTGGGTCGCAGGATTCATGCCTTCTCCGCTGCTTGATTCTTGCCTGCTGAGGCACATGATCCGTGCGGGAGAGCTACCTGATCAGCACATGAGCAGTCACATGATCAGTGCCTCTCAGTCACCTGATCACTGCATGACAGCCACGTGATCAGTGCCTGCTGAGTTACGTGATTAGCGCCTGCTTATCTGCTTGATAATCGCCAGCTGGGCCGCAGGATTCATGCCTGTTCATCTGCTTGATAATCGCCAGCTGGGCCGCAGGATTCATGCCTGCTCAGCTGCTTGGTAATCGCCAGCTGGGCCGCAGGATTCATGCCTTCTCACCCGCCTGATAATCGCCAGCTGGGCCGCAGGATTCATGCCTGCTCAGGCGCCTGTTAATCGCCAGCTGGGCCGCAGGATTCATGCCTTCTCCGCTGCTTGATGGTTGCCTGCTGAGGCACATGATCCGTGCGGGAGAGCTACCTGATCAGCACATGAGCAGTCACATGATCAGCACCTCTCAGTCACCTGATCACTGCATGACAGCCACGCGATCAGTGCCTGCTGAGTTACGTGATTAGCGCCTGCTCATCTGCTTGATAATCGCCAGCTGGGCCGCAGGATTCATGCCTTCTCAGGCGCCTGGTAATCGCGAGCGGGGCCGTAGGATTCATGCCTGCTCATCTGCTTGGTAATCGCCAGCTGGGCCGCAGGATTCATGCCTGCTCAGCTGCCTGATAATCGCCAGCAGGGCCACAGGATTCATGCCTTCTCAGGCGCCTGATAATCGCGAGCTGGGCCGCAGGATTCATGCCTGCTCATCTGCTTGGTAATCGCCAGCTGGGCCGCAGGATTCATGCCTTCTCAGGCGCCTGTTAATCGCCAGCTGGGTCGCAGGATTCATGCCTTCTCCGCTGCTTGATTCTTGCCTGCTGAGGCACATGATCCGTGCGGGAGAGCTACCTGATCAGCACATGAGCAGTCACATGATCAGTGCCTCTCAGTCACCTGATCACTGCATGACAGCCACGTGATCAGTGGCTGCTGAGTTACGTGATTAGCGCCTGCTCATCTGCTTGATAATCGCCAGCTGGGCCGCAGGATTCATGCCTGTTCATCTGCCTGATAATCGCCAGCTGGGCCGCAGGATTCATGCCTGCTCAGCTGCCTGATAATCGCCAGGTGGGCCTCAGGATTCATGCCTGCTCAGTTGCCTGATAATAGCCAGCTGGGCCGCAGGATTCATACCTGCTGAGCTGCCTGATAATCGCCAGGTGGGCCGCAGGATTCATGCCTTCTCAGGCGCCTGGTAATCGCGAGCGGGGCCGTAGGATTCATGCCTGCTCATCTGCTTGGTAATCGCCAGCAGGGCCGCAGGATTCATGCCTTCTCAGGCGCCTGATAATCGCCAGCTGGGCCGCAGGATTCATGCCTTCTCATCTCCTTGATAATCGCCAGCTGGGCCGCAGGATTCATGCCTGCTCATCTGCTTGATAATGACCAGCTGGGCCGCAGGATTCATGCCTGCTCAGCTGCCTGATAATCGCCAGGTGGGCCGCAGGATTCATGCCTGCTCAGTTGCCTGATAATCGCCAGCTGGGCCGCAGGATTCATGCCTGCTCAGCTGCCTGATAATCGCCAGGTGGGCCGCAGGATTCATGCCTGCTCAGTTGCCTGATAATCGCCAGCTGGGCCGCAGGATTCATGCCTTCTCAGCTGCCTGATAATCACCAGCTGGGCCGCAGGATTCATGCCTGCTCATCTGCTTGATAATCGCCAGCTGGGCCGCAGGATTCATGCCTGCTCAGGCGCCTGTTAATCGCCAGCTGGGCCGCAGGATTCATGCCTTCTCCGCTGCTTGATTGTTGCCTGCTGAGGCACATGATCGGTGCGGGAGAGCTACCTGATCAGCACATGAGCAGTCACATGATCAGCACCTCTCAGTCACCTGATCACTGCATGACAGCCACGTGATCAGTGCCTGCTGAGTCACGTGATTAGCGCCTGTTCATCTGCTTGATAATCGCCAGCTGGGCCGCAGGATTCATGCCTTCTCAGCTGCTTGATTATCGCCAGCTGGGCCGCAGGATTCATGCCTGCTCTTGTGCTTGATAATTGCCAGCTGGGCCGCAGGATTCATGCCTGCTCATCTGCTTGATAATGACCAGCTGGGCCGCAGGATTCATGCCTGCTCAGCTGCCTGATAATCGCCAGGTGGGCCGCAGGATTCATGCCTGCTCATCTCGTTGATAATCGCCAGCTGGGCCGCAGGATTCATGCCTGCTCCGCTGCTTGATTCTTGCCTGCTGAGGCACATGATCCGTGCAGGAGAGCTACCTGATCACACATGAGCAGTCACATGATCAGCGCCTCTCAGTCACCTGATCACTGCATGACAGCCACGTGATCAGTGCCTGCTGAGTCACGTGATTAGCGCCTGCTCATCTGCTTGATAATCGCCAGCTGGGCCGCAGGATTCATGCCTGCTCAGGTGCCTGATAATCGCCAGCTGGGCCGCAGGATTCATGCCTTCTCAGCTGCCTGATAATCACCAGCTGGGCCGTAGGATTCATGCCTGCTCAGCTGCCTGATAATCGCCAGGTGGGCCGCAAGATTCATGCCTGCTCAGCTGCCTGATAATCGCCAGGTGGGCCGCAGGATTCATGCCTTCTCAGCTGCTTGATTATCGCCAGCTGGGCCGCAGGATTCATGCCTGCTCAGCTGCCTGATAATCGCCAGCAGGGCCGCAGGATTCATGCCTTCTCAGGCGCCTGGTAATCGCGAGCTGGGCCGCAGGATTCATGCCTGCTCATCTCCTTGATAATCGCCAGCTGGGCCGCAGGATTCATGCCTGCTCATCTGCTTGATAATCGCCAGCTGGGCCGCAGGATTCATGCCTGCTCAGCTGCCTGATAATCGCCAGGTGGGCCGCAGGATTCATGCCTGCTCAGCTGCCTGATAATCGCCAGCAGGGCCACAGGATTCATGCCTTCTCAGGCGCCTGATAATCACCAGCTGGGCCGCAGGATTCATGCCTGCTCATCTGCTTGATAATGACCAGCTGGGCCGCATGATTCATGCCTTCTCAGGCGCCTGATAATCGCCAGCTGGGCCGCAGGATTCATGCCTGCTCATCTGCTTGGTAATCGCCAGCTGGGCCGCAGGATTCATGCCTGCTCATCTGCTTGATAATCGCCAGCTGGGTCGCATGATTCATGCCTGCTGAGGCACATGATCCGTGCGGGAGAGCTACCTGATCAGCACATGAGCAGTCACATGATCAGCGCCTCTCAGTCACCTGATCACTGCATGACAGCCACGTGATCAGTGCCTGCTGAGTCACGTGATTAGCGCCTGCTTATCTGCTTGATAATCGCCAGCTGGGCCGCAGGATTCATGCCTTCTCAGCTGCTTGATTATCACCAGCTGGGCCGCAGGATTCATGCCTGCTCAGCTGCTTGATAATCGTCAGCTGAGCCGTAGGTTTCATGCCTGCTCAGGTGTCTGATAATCGCCAGCTGGGCCGCAGGATTCATGCCTGCTCATCTCCTTGATAATCGCCAGCTGGGCCGCAGGATTCATGCCTGCTCAGTTGCCTGATAATCGCCCACTGGGCCGCAGGATTCATGCCTGCTCCGCTGCTTGATTCTTGCCTGCTGAGGCACATGATCCGTGCAGGAGAGCTACCTGATCAGCACATGAGCAGTCACATGATCAGTGCCTCTCAGTCACCTGATCACTGCATGACAGCCACGTGATCAGTGCCTGCTGAGTTACGTGATTAGCGCCTGCTTATCTGCTTGATAATCGCCAGCTGGGCCGCAGGATTCATGCCTGCTCATCTCCTTGATAATCGCCAGCTGGGCCGCAGGATTCATGCCTTCTCAGGCGCCTGTTAATCGCCAGCTGGGTCGCAGGATTCATGCCTTCTCCGCTGCTTGATTCTTGCCTGCTGAGGCACATGATCCGTGCGGGAGAGCTACCTGATCAGCACATGAGCAGTCACATGATCAGTGCCTCTCAGTCACCTGATCACTGCATGACAGCCACGTGATCAGTGCCTGCTGAGTTACGTGATTAGCGCCTGCTTATCTGCTTGATAATCGCCAGCTGGGCCGCAGGATTCATGCCTGCTCATCTCCTTGATAATCGCCAGCTGGGCCGCAGGATTCATGCCTGCTCAGCTGCCTGATAATCGCCCACTGGGCCGCAGGATTCATGCCTGCTCCGCTGCTTGATTCTTGCCTGCTGAGGCACATGATCCGTGCAGGAGAGCTACCTGATCAGCACATGAGCAGTCACATGATCAGCGCCTCTCAGTCACCTGATCACTGCATGACAGCCACGCGATCAGTGCCTGCTGAGTTACGTGATTAGCGCCTGCTCATCTGCTTGATAATCGCCAGCTGGGCCGCAGGATTCATGCCTTCTCAGCTGCTTGATTATCGCCAGCTGGGCCGCAGGATTCATGCCTGCTCATCTGCTTGATAATCGCCAGCTGGGCCGCAGGATTCATGCCTGCTCAGGTGCCTGATAATCGCCAGCTGGGCCGCAGGATTCATGCCTGCTCAGCTGCCTGATAATCGCCAGCAGGGCCACAGGATTCATGCCTTCTCAGGCGCCTGATAATCGCAAGCTGGGCCGCAGGATTCATGCCTGCTCATCTGCTTGGTAATCGCCAGCTGGGCCGCAGGATTCATACCTTCTCAGGCGCCTGAAAATCGCCAGCTGGGCCGCAGGATTCATGCCTTCTCAGGCGCCTGTTAATCGCCAGCTGGGTCGCAGGATTCATGCCTTCTCCGCTGCTTGATTCTTGCCTGCTGAGGCACATGATCCGTGCGGGAGAGCTACCTGATCAGCACATGAGCAGTCACATGATCAGTGCCTCTCAGTCACCTGATCACTGCATGACAGCCACGTGATCAGTGCCTGCTGAGTTACGTGATTAGCGCCTGCTTATCTGCTTGATAATCGCCAGCTGGGCCGCAGGATTCATGCCTGTTCATCTGCTTGATAATCGCCAGCTGGGCCGCAGGATTCATGCCTGCTCAGCTGCTTGGTAATCGCCAGCTGGGCCGCAGGATTCATGCCTTCTCACCCGCCTGATAATCGCCAGCTGGGCCGCAGGATTCATGCCTGCTCAGGCGCCTGTTAATCGCCAGCTGGGCCGCAGGATTCATGCCTTCTCCGCTGCTTGATGGTTGCCTGCTGAGGCACATGATCCGTGCGGGAGAGCTACCTGATCAGCACATGAGCAGTCACATGATCAGCACCTCTCAGTCACCTGATCACTGCATGACAGCCACGCGATCAGTGCCTGCTGAGTTACGTGATTAGCGCCTGCTCATCTGCTTGATAATCGCCAGCTGGGCCGCAGGATTCATGCCTTCTCAGGCGCCTGGTAATCGCGAGCGGGGCCGTAGGATTCATGCCTGCTCATCTGCTTGGTAATCGCCAGCTGGGCCGCAGGATTCATGCCTGCTCAGCTGCCTGATAATCGCCAGCAGGGCCACAGGATTCATGCCTTCTCAGGCGCCTGATAATCGCGAGCTGGGCCGCAGGATTCATGCCTGCTCATCTGCTTGGTAATCGCCAGCTGGGCCGCAGGATTCATGCCTTCTCAGGCGCCTGTTAATCGCCAGCTGGGTCGCAGGATTCATGCCTTCTCCGCTGCTTGATTCTTGCCTGCTGAGGCACATGATCCGTGCGGGAGAGCTACCTGATCAGCACATGAGCAGTCACATGATCAGTGCCTCTCAGTCACCTGATCACTGCATGACAGCCACGTGATCAGTGGCTGCTGAGTTACGTGATTAGCGCCTGCTCATCTGCTTGATAATCGCCAGCTGGGCCGCAGGATTCATGCCTGTTCATCTGCCTGATAATCGCCAGCTGGGCCGCAGGATTCATGCCTGCTCAGCTGCCTGATAATCGCCAGGTGGGCCTCAGGATTCATGCCTGCTCAGTTGCCTGATAATAGCCAGCTGGGCCGCAGGATTCATACCTGCTGAGCTGCCTGATAATCGCCAGGTGGGCCGCAGGATTCATGCCTTCTCAGGCGCCTGGTAATCGCGAGCGGGGCCGTAGGATTCATGCCTGCTCATCTGCTTGGTAATCGCCAGCAGGGCCGCAGGATTCATGCCTTCTCAGGCGCCTGATAATCGCCAGCTGGGCCGCAGGATTCATGCCTTCTCATCTCCTTGATAATCGCCAGCTGGGCCGCAGGATTCATGCCTGCTCATCTGCTTGATAATGACCAGCTGGGCCGCAGGATTCATGCCTGCTCAGCTGCCTGATAATCGCCAGGTGGGCCGCAGGATTCATGCCTGCTCAGTTGCCTGATAATCGCCAGCTGGGCCGCAGGATTCATGCCTGCTCAGCTGCCTGATAATCGCCAGGTGGGCCGCAGGATTCATGCCTGCTCAGTTGCCTGATAATCGCCAGCTGGGCCGCAGGATTCATGCCTTCTCAGCTGCCTGATAATCACCAGCTGGGCCGCAGGATTCATGCCTGCTCATCTGCTTGATAATCGCCAGCTGGGCCGCAGGATTCATGCCTGCTCAGGCGCCTGTTAATCGCCAGCTGGGCCGCAGGATTCATGCCTTCTCCGCTGCTTGATTGTTGCCTGCTGAGGCACATGATCGGTGCGGGAGAGCTACCTGATCAGCACATGAGCAGTCACATGATCAGCACCTCTCAGTCACCTGATCACTGCATGACAGCCACGTGATCAGTGCCTGCTGAGTCACGTGATTAGCGCCTGTTCATCTGCTTGATAATCGCCAGCTGGGCCGCAGGATTCATGCCTTCTCAGCTGCTTGATTATCGCCAGCTGGGCCGCAGGATTCATGCCTGCTCTTGTGCTTGATAATTGCCAGCTGGGCCGCAGGATTCATGCCTGCTCATCTCGTTGATAATCGCCAGCTGGGCCGCAGGATTCATGCCTGCTCCGCTGCTTGATTCTTGCCTGCTGAGGCACATGATCCGTGCAGGAGAGCTACCTGATCACACATGAGCAGTCACATGATCAGCGCCTCTCAGTCACCTGATCACTGCATGACAGCCACGTGATCAGTGCCTGCTGAGTCACGTGATTAGCGCCTGTTCATCTGCTTGATAATCGCCAGCTGGGCCGCAGGATTCATGCCTTCTCAGCTGCCTGATAATCACCAGCTGGGCCGCAGGATTCATGCCTGCTCAGCTGCCTGATAATCGCCAGGTGGGCCGCAGGATTCATGCCTGCTCATCTCGTTGATAATCGCCAGCTGGGCCGCAGGATTCATGCCTGCTCCGCTGCTTGATTCTTGCCTGCTGAGGCACATGATCCGTGCAGGAGAGCTACCTGATCACACATGAGCAGTCACATGATCAGCGCCTCTCAGTCACCTGATCACTGCATGACAGCCACGTGATCAGTGCCTGCTGAGTCACGTGATTAGCGCCTGCTCATCTGCTTGATAATCGCCAGCTGGGCCGCAGGATTCATGCCTGCTCAGGTGCCTGATAATCGCCAGCTGGGCCGCAGGATTCATGCCTTCTCAGCTGCCTGATAATCACCAGCTGGGCCGTAGGATTCATGCCTGCTCAGCTGCCTGATAATCGCCAGGTGGGCCGCAAGATTCATGCCTGCTCAGCTGCCTGATAATCGCCAGGTGGGCCGCAGGATTCATGCCTTCTCAGCTGCTTGATTATCGCCAGCTGGGCCGCAGGATTCATGCCTGCTCAGCTGCCTGATAATCGCCAGCAGGGCCGCAGGATTCATGCCTTCTCAGGCGCCTGGTAATCGCGAGCTGGGCCGCAGGATTCATGCCTGCTCATCTCCTTGATAATCGCCAGCTGGGCCGCAGGATTCATGCCTGCTCATCTGCTTGATAATCGCCAGCTGGGCCGCAGGATTCATGCCTGCTCAGCTGCCTGATAATCGCCAGGTGGGCCGCAGGATTCATGCCTGCTCAGCTGCCTGATAATCGCCAGCAGGGCCACAGGATTCATGCCTTCTCAGGCGCCTGATAATCACCAGCTGGGCCGCAGGATTCATGCCTGCTCATCTGCTTGATAATGACCAGCTGGGCCGCAGGATTCATGCCTTCTCAGGCGCCTGATAATCGCCAGCTGGGCCGCAGGATTCATGCCTGCTCATCTGCTTGGTAATCGCCAGCTGGGCCGCAGGATTCATGCCTGCTCATCTGCTTGATAATCGCCAGCTGGGTCGCATGATTCATGCCTGCTGAGGCACATGATCCGTGCGGGAGAGCTACCTGATCAGCACATGAGCAGTCACATGATCAGCGCCTCTCAGTCACCTGATCACTGCATGACAGCCACGTGATCAGTGCCTGCTGAGTCACGTGATTAGCGCCTGCTTATCTGCTTGATAATCGCCAGCTGGGCCGCAGGATTCATGCCTTCTCAGCTGCTTGATTATCACCAGCTGGGCCGCAGGATTCATGCCTGCTCAGCTGCTTGATAATCGTCAGCTGAGCCGTAGGTTTCATGCCTGCTCAGGTGTCTGATAATCGCCAGCTGGGCCGCAGGATTCATGCCTGCTCATCTCCTTGATAATCGCCAGCTGGGCCGCAGGATTCATGCCTGCTCAGTTGCCTGATAATCGCCCACTGGGCCGCAGGATTCATGCCTGCTCCGCTGCTTGATTCTTGCCTGCTGAGGCACATGATCCGTGCAGGAGAGCTACCTGATCAGCACATGAGCAGTCACATGATCAGCGCCTCTCAGTCACCTGATCACTGCATGACAGCCACGCGATCAGTGCCTGCTGAGTTACGTGATTAGCGCCTGCTCATCTGCTTGATAATCGCCAGCTGGGCCGCAGGATTCATGCCTTCTCAGCTGCTTGATTATCGCCAGCTGGGCCGCAGGATTCATGCCTGCTCATCTGCTTGATAATCGCCAGCTGGGCCGCAGGATTCATGCCTGCTCAGGTGCCTGATAATCGCCAGCTGGGCCGCAGGATTCATGCCTGCTCAGCTGCCTGATAATCGCCAGCAGGGCCACAGGATTCATGCCTTCTCAGGCGCCTGATAATCGCAAGCTGGGCCGCAGGATTCATGCCTGCTCATCTGCTTGGTAATCGCCAGCTGGGCCGCAGGATTCATACCTTCTCAGGCGCCTGAAAATCGCCAGCTGGGCCGCAGGATTCATGCCTGCTCAGGCGCCTGTTAATCGCCAGCTGGGCCGCAGGATTCATGCCTTCTCCGCTGCTTGATGGTTGCCTGCTGAGGCACATGATCCGTGCGGGAGAGCTACCTGATCAGCACATGAGCAGTCACATGATCAGCACCTCTCAGTCACCTGATCACTGCATGACAGCCACGCGATCAGTGCCTGCTGAGTTACGTGATTAGCGCCTGCTCATCTGCTTGATAATCGCCAGCTGGGCCGCAGGATTCATGCCTTCTCAGGCGCCTGGTAATCGCGAGCGGGGCCGTAGGATTCATGCCTGCTCATCTGCTTGGTAATCGCCAGCTGGGCCGCAGGATTCATGCCTGCTCAGCTGCCTGATAATCGCCAGCAGGGCCACAGGATTCATGCCTTCTCAGGCGCCTGATAATCGCGAGCTGGGCCGCAGGATTCATGCCTGCTCATCTGCTTGGTAATCGCCAGCTGGGCCGCAGGATTCATGCCTTCTCAGGCGCCTGTTAATCGCCAGCTGGGTCGCAGGATTCATGCCTTCTCCCCTGCTTGATTCTTGCCTGCTGAGGCACATGATCCGTGCGGGAGAGCTACCTGATCAGCACATGAGCAGTCACATGATCAGTGCCTCTCAGTCACCTGATCACTGCATGACAGCCACGTGATCAGTGCCTGCTGAGTTACGTGATTAGCGCCTGCTCATCTGCTTGATAATCGCCAGCTGGGCCGCAGGATTCATGCCTGTTCATCTGCCTGATAATCGCCAGCTGGGCCGCAGGATTCATGCCTGTTCAGCTGCCTGATAATCGCCAGGTGGGCCTCAGGATTCATGCCTGCTCAGTTGCCTGATAATAGCCAGCTGGGCCGCAGGATTCATACCTGCTGAGCTGCCTGATAATCGCCAGCTGGGCCGCAGGATTCATGCCTTCTCAGCTGCCTGATAATCACCAGCTGGGCCGCAGGATTCATGCCTGCTCATCTGCTTGATAATCGCCAGCTGGGCCGCAGGATTCATGCCTGCTCAGGCGCCTGTTAATCGCCAGCTGGGCCGCAGGATTCATGCCTTCTCCGCTGCTTGATTGTTGCCTGCTGAGGCACATGATCGGTGCGGGAGAGCTACCTGATCAGCACATGAGCAGTCACATGATCAGCACCTCTCAGTCACCTGATCACTGCATGACAGCCACGTGATCAGTGCCTGCTGAGTCACGTGATTAGCGCCTGTTCATCTGCTTGATAATCGCCAGCTGGGCCGCAGGATTCATGCCTTCTCAGCTGCTTGATTATCGCCAGCTGGGCCGCAGGATTCATGCCTGCTCATCTGCTTGATAATTGCCAGCTGGGCCGCAGGATTCATGCCTGCTCATCTGCTTGATAATGACCAGCTGGGCCGCAGGATTCATGCCTGCTCAGCTGCCTGATAATCGCCAGGTGGGCCGCAGGATTCATGCCTGCTCATCTCGTTGATAATCGCCAGCTGGGCCGCAGGATTCATGCCTGCTCCGCTGCTTGATTCTTGCCTGCTGAGGCACATGATCCGTGCAGGAGAGCTACCTGATCACACATGAGCAGTCACATGATCAGCGCCTCTCAGTCACCTGATCACTGCATGACAGCCACGTGATCAGTGCCTGCTGAGTCACGTGATTAGCGCCTGCTCATCTGCTTGATAATCGCCAGCTGGGCCGCAGGATTCATGCCTGCTCAGGTGCCTGATAATCGCCAGCTGGGCCGCAGGATTCATGCCTTCTCAGCTGCCTGATAATCACCAGCTGGGCCGTAGGATTCATGCCTGCTCAGCTGCCTGATAATCGCCAGGTGGGCCGCAAGATTCATGCCTGCTCAGCTGCCTGATAATCGCCAGGTGGGCCGCAGGATTCATGCCTTCTCAGCTGCTTGATTATCGCCAGCTGGGCCGCAGGATTCATGCCTGCTCAGCTGCCTGATAATCGCCAGCAGGGCCGCAGGATTCATGCCTTCTCAGGCGCCTGGTAATCGCGAGCTGGGCCGCAGGATTCATGCCTGCTCATCTCCTTGATAATCGCCAGCTGGGCCGCAGGATTCATGCCTGCTCATCTGCTTGATAATAGCCAGCTGGGCCGCAGGATTCATGCCTGCTCAGCTGCCTGATAATCGCCAGGTGGGCCGCAGGATTCATGCCTGCTCAGCTGCCTGATAATCGCCAGCAGGGCCACAGGATTCATGCCTTCTCAGGCGCCTGATAATCACCAGCTGGGCCGCAGGATTCATGCCTGCTCATCTGCTTGATAATGACCAGCTGGGCCGCAGGATTCATGCCTTCTCAGGCGCCTGATAATCGCCAGCTGGGCCGCAGGATTCATGCCTGCTCATCTGCTTGGTAATCGCCAGCTGGGAAGCAGGATTCATGCCTGCTCATCTGCTTGATAATCGCCAGCTGGGTCGCATGATTCATGCCTGCTGAGGCACATGATCCGTGCGGGAGAGCTACCTGATCAGCACATGAGCAGTCACATGATCAGCGCCTCTCAGTCACCTGATCACTGCATGACAGCCACGTGATCAGTGCCTGCTGAGTCACGTGATTAGCGCCTGCTTATCTGCTTGATAATCGCCAGCTGGGCCGCAGGATTCATGCCTTCTCAGCTGCTTGATTATCACCAGCTGGGCCGCAGGATTCATGCCTGCTCAGCTGCTTGATAATCGTCAGCTGAGCCGTAGGTTTCATGCCTGCTCAGGTGCCTGATAATCGCCAGCTGGGCCGCAGGATTCATGCCTGCTCATCTCCTTGATAATCGCCAGCTGGGCCGCAGGATTCATGCCTGCTCAGCTGCCTGATAATCGCCCACTGGGCCGCAGGATTCATGCCTGCTCCGCTGCTTGATTCTTGCCTGCTGAGGCACATGATCCGTGCAGGAGAGCTACCTGATCAGCACATGAGCAGTCACATGATCAGCGCCTCTCAGTCACCTGATCACTGCATGACAGCCACGCGATCAGTGCCTGCTGAGTTACGTGATTAGCGCCTGCTCATCTGCTTGATAATCGCCAGCTGGGCCGCAGGATTCATGCCTTCTCAGCTGCTTGATTATCGCCAGCTGGGCCGCAGGATTCATGCCTGCTCATCTGCTTGGTAATCGCCAGCTGGGCCGCAGGATTCATGCCTGCTCAGGTGCCTGATAATCGCCAGCTGGGCCGCAGGATTCATGCCTGCTCAGCTGCCTGATAATCGCCAGCAGGGCCACAGGATTCATGCCTTCTCAGGCGCCTGATAATCGCAAGCTGGGCCGCAGGATTCATGCCTGCTCATCTGCTTGGTAATCGCCAGCTGGGCCGCAGGATTCATACCTTCTCAGGCGCCTGAAAATCGCCACCTGGGCCGCAGGATTCATGCCTTCTCAGGCGCCTGTTAATCGCCAGCTGGGTCGCAGGATTCATGCCTTCTCCGCTGCTTGATTTTTGCCTGCTGAGGCACATGATCCGTGCGGGAGAGCTACCTGATCAGCACATGAGCAGTCACATGATCAGTGCCTCTCAGTCACCTGATCACTGCATGACAGCCACGTGATCAGTGCCTGCTGAGTTACGTGATTAGCGCCTGCTTATCTGCTTGATAATCGCCAGCTGGGCCGCAGGATTCATGCCTGTTCATCTGCTTGATAATCGCCAGCTGGGCCGCAGGATTCATGCCTGCTCAGCTGCTTGGTAATCGCCAGCTGGGCCGCAGGATTCATGCCTTCTCACCCGCCTGATAATCGCCAGCTGGGCCGCAGGATTCATGCCTGCTCAGGCGCCTGTTAATCGCCAGCTGGGCCGCAGGATTCATGACTTCTCCGCTGCTTGATGGTTGCCTGCTGAGGCACATGATCCGTGCGGGAGAGCTACCTGATCAGCACATGAGCAGTCACATGATCAGCACCTCTCAGTCACCTGATCACTGCATGACAGCCACGCGATCAGTGCCTGCTGAGTTACGTGATTAGCGCCTGCTCATCTGCTTGATAATCGCCAGCTGGGCCGCAGGATTCATGCCTTCTCAGGCGCCTGGTAATCGCGAGCGGGGCCGTAGGATTCATGCCTGCTCATCTGCTTGGTAATCGCCAGCTGGGTGGCAGGATTCATGCCTGCTCAGCTGCCTGATAATCGCCAGCAGGGCCACAGGATTCATGCCTTCTCAGGCGCCTGATAATCGCGAGCTGGGCCGCAGGATTCATGCCTGCTCATCTGCTTGGTAATCGCCAGCTGGGCCGCAGGATTCATGCCTTCTCAGGCGCCTGTTAATCGCCAGCTGGGTCGCAGGATTCATGCCTTCTCCGCTGCTGGATTCTTGCCTGCTGAGGCACATGATCCGTGCGGGAGAGCTACCTGATCAGCACATGAGCAGTCACATGATCAGTGCCTCTCAGTCACCTGATCACTGCATGACAGCCACGTGATCAGTGGCTGCTGAGTTACGTGATTAGCGCCTGCTCATCTGCTTGATAATCGCCAGCTGGGCCGCAGGATTCATGCCTGTTCATCTGCCTGATAATCGCCAGCTGGGCCGCAGGATTCATGCCTGCTCAGCTGCCTGATAATCGCCAGGTGGGCCTCAGGATTCATGCCTGCTCAGTTGCCTGATAATAGCCAGCTGGGCCGCAGGATTCATACCTGCTCAGCTGCCTGATAATCGCCAGGTGGGCCGCAGGATTCATGCCTTCTCAGGCGCCTGGTAATCGCGAGCGGGGCCGTAGGATTCATGCCTGCTCATCTGCTTGGTAATCGCCAGCAGGGCCGCAGGATTCATGCCTTCTCAGGCGCCTGATAATCGCCAGCTGGGCCGCAGGATTCATGCCTTCTCATCTCCTTGATAATCGCCAGCTGGGCCGCAGGATTCATGCCTGCTCATCTGCTTGATAATGACCAGCTGGGCCGCAGGATTCATGCCTGCTCAGCTGCCTGATAATCGCCAGGTGGGCCGCAGGATTCATGCCTGCTCAGTTGCCTGATAATCGCTAGCTGGGCCGCAGGATTCATGCCTGCTCAGCTGCCTGATAATCGCCAGGTGGGCCGCAGGATTCATGCCTGCTCAGTTGCCTGATAATCGCCAGCTGGGCCGCAGGATTCATGCCTTCTCAGCTGCCTGATAATCACCAGCTGGGCCGCAGGATTCATGCCTGCTCATCTGCTTGATAATCGCCAGCTGGGCCGCAGGATTCATGCCTGCTCAGGCGCCTGTTAATCGCCAGCTGGGCCGCAGGATTCATGCCTTCTCCGCTGCTTGATTGTTGCCTGCTGAGGCACATGATCGGTGCGGGAGAGCTACCTGATCAGCACATGAGCAGTCACATGATCAGCACCTCTCAGTCACCTGATCACTGCATGACAGCCACGTGATCAGTGCCTGCTGAGTCACGTGATTAGCGCCTGTTCATCTGCTTGATAATCGCCAGCTGGGCCGCAGGATTCATGCCTTCTCAGCTGCTTGATTATCGCCAGCTGGGCCGCAGGATTCATGCCTGCTCTTGTGCTTGATAATTGCCAGCTGGGCCGCAGGATTCATGCCTGCTCATCTGCTTGATAATGACCAGCTGGGCCGCAGGATTCATGCCTGCTCAGCTGCCTGATAATCGCCAGGTGGGCCGCAGGATTCATGCCTGCTCATCTCGTTGATAATCGCCAGCTGGGCCGCAGGATTCATGCCTGCTCCGCTGCTTGATTCTTGCCTGCTGAGGCACATGATCCGTGCAGGAGAGCTACCTGATCACACATGAGCAGTCACATGATCAGCGCCTCTCAGTCACCTGATCACTGCATGACAGCCACGCGATCAGTGCCTGCTGAGTTACGTGATTAGCGCCTGCTCATCTGCTTGATAATCGCCAGCTGGGCCGCAGGATTCATGCCTTCTCAGCTGCTTGATTATCGCCAGCTGGGCCGCAGGATTCATGCCTGCTCATCTGCTTGATAATCGCCAGCTGGGCCGCAGGATTCATGCCTGCTCAGGTGCCTGATAATCGCCAGCTGGGCCGCAGGATTCATGCCTGCTCAGCTGCCTGATAATCGCCAGCAGGGCCACAGGATTCATGCCTTCTCAGGCGCCTGATAATCGCAAGCTGGGCCGCAGGATTCATGCCTGCTCATCTGCTTGGTAATCGCCAGCTGGGCCGCAGGATTCATACCTTCTCAGGCGCCTGAAAATCGCCAGCTGGGCCGCAGGATTCATGCCTGCTCAGGCGCCTGTTAATCGCCAGCTGGGCCGCAGGATTCATGCCTTCTCCGCTGCTTGATGGTTGCCTGCTGAGGCACATGATCCGTGCGGGAGAGCTACCTGATCAGCACATGAGCAGTCACATGATCAGCACCTCTCAGTCACCTGATCACTGCATGACAGCCACGCGATCAGTGCCTGCTGAGTTACGTGATTAGCGCCTGCTCATCTGCTTGATAATCGCCAGCTGGGCCGCAGGATTCATGCCTTCTCAGGCGCCTGGTAATCGCGAGCGGGGCCGTAGGATTCATGCCTGCTCATCTGCTTGGTAATCGCCAGCTGGGCCGCAGGATTCATGCCTGCTCAGCTGCCTGATAATCGCCAGCAGGGCCACAGGATTCATGCCTTCTCAGGCGCCTGATAATCGCGAGCTGGGCCGCAGGATTCATGCCTGCTCATCTGCTTGGTAATCGCCAGCTGGGCCGCAGGATTCATGCCTTCTCAGGCGCCTGTTAATCGCCAGCTGGGTCGCAGGATTCATGCCTTCTCCCCTGCTTGATTCTTGCCTGCTGAGGCACATGATCCGTGCGGGAGAGCTACCTGATCAGCACATGAGCAGTCACATGATCAGTGCCTCTCAGTCACCTGATCACTGCATGACAGCCACGTGATCAGTGCCTGCTGAGTTACGTGATTAGCGCCTGCTCATCTGCTTGATAATCGCCAGCTGGGCCGCAGGATTCATGCCTGTTCATCTGCCTGATAATCGCCAGCTGGGCCGCAGGATTCATGCCTGTTCAGCTGCCTGATAATCGCCAGGTGGGCCTCAGGATTCATGCCTGCTCAGTTGCCTGATAATAGCCAGCTGGGCCGCAGGATTCATACCTGCTGAGCTGCCTGATAATCGCCAGCTGGGCCGCAGGATTCATGCCTTCTCAGCTGCCTGATAATCACCAGCTGGGCCGCAGGATTCATGCCTGCTCATCTGCTTGATAATCGCCAGCTGGGCCGCAGGATTCATGCCTGCTCAGGCGCCTGTTAATCGCCAGCTGGGCCGCAGGATTCATGCCTTCTCCGCTGCTTGATTGTTGCCTGCTGAGGCACATGATCGGTGCGGGAGAGCTACCTGATCAGCACATGAGCAGTCACATGATCAGCACCTCTCAGTCACCTGATCACTGCATGACAGCCACGTGATCAGTGCCTGCTGAGTCACGTGATTAGCGCCTGTTCATCTGCTTGATAATCGCCAGCTGGGCCGCAGGATTCATGCCTTCTCAGCTGCTTGATTATCGCCAGCTGGGCCGCAGGATTCATGCCTGCTCATCTGCTTGATAATTGCCAGCTGGGCCGCAGGATTCATGCCTGCTCATCTGCTTGATAATGACCAGCTGGGCCGCAGGATTCATGCCTGCTCAGCTGCCTGATAATCGCCAGGTGGGCCGCAGGATTCATGCCTGCTCATCTCGTTGATAATCGCCAGCTGGGCCGCAGGATTCATGCCTGCTCCGCTGCTTGATTCTTGCCTGCTGAGGCACATGATCCGTGCAGGAGAGCTACCTGATCACACATGAGCAGTCACATGATCAGCGCCTCTCAGTCACCTGATCACTGCATGACAGCCACGTGATCAGTGCCTGCTGAGTCACGTGATTAGCGCCTGCTCATCTGCTTGATAATCGCCAGCTGGGCCGCAGGATTCATGCCTGCTCAGGTGCCTGATAATCGCCAGCTGGGCCGCAGGATTCATGCCTTCTCAGCTGCCTGATAATCACCAGCTGGGCCGTAGGATTCATGCCTGCTCAGCTGCCTGATAATCGCCAGGTGGGCCGCAAGATTCATGCCTGCTCAGCTGCCTGATAATCGCCAGGTGGGCCGCGGGATTCATGCCTTCTCAGCTGCTTGATTATCGCCAGCTGGGCCGCAGGATTCATGCCTGCTCAGCTGCCTGATAATCGCCAGCAGGGCCGCAGGATTCATGCCTTCTCAGGCGCCTGGTAATCGCGAGCTGGGCCGCAGGATTCATGCCTGCTCATCTCCTTGATAATCGCCAGCTGGGCCGCAGGATTCATGCCTGCTCATCTGCTTGATAATCGCCAGCTGGGCCGCAGGATTCATGCCTGCTCAGCTGCCTGATAATCGCCAGGTGGGCCGCAGGATTCATGCCTGCTCAGCTGCCTGATAATCGCCAGCAGGGCCACAGGATTCATGCCTTCTCAGGCGCCTGATAATCACCAGCTGGGCCGCAGGATTCATGCCTGCTCATCTGCTTGATAATGACCAGCTGGGCCGCAGGATTCATGCCTTCTCAGCTGCTTGGTAATCGCCAGCTGGGCCGCAGGATTCATGCCTGCTCATCTGCTTGATAATCGCCAGCCTGGCCGCAGGATTCATGCCTGCTCAGGCGCCTGTTAATCGCCAGCTGGGCCGCAGGATTCATGCCTTCTCCGCTGCTTGATTGTTGCCTGCTGAGGCACATGATCGGTGCGGGAGAGCTACCTGATCAGCACATGAGCAGTCACATGATCAGCACCACTCAGTCACCTGATCACTGCATGACAGCCACGTGATCAGTGCCTGCTGAGTCACGTGATTAGCGCCTGTTCATCTGCTTGATAATCGCCAGCTGGGCCGCAGGATTCATGCCTTCTCAGCTGCTTGATTATCGCCAGCTGGGCCGCAGGATTCATGCCTGCTCATCTGCTTGATAATGACCAGCTGGGCCGCAGGATTCATGCCTGCTCAGCTGCCTGATAATCGCCAGGTGGGCCGCAGGATTCATGCCTGCTCATCTCGTTGATAATCGCCAGCTGGGCCGCAGGATTCATGCCTGCTCCGCTGCTTGATTCTTGCCTGCTGAGGCACATGATCCGTGCAGGAGAGCTACCTGATCACACATGAGCAGTCACATGATCAGCGCCTCTCAGTCACCTGATTACTGCATGACAGCCACGTGATCAGTGCCTGCTGAGTCACGTGATTAGCGCCTGCTCATCTGCTTGATAATCGCCAGCTGGGCCGCAGGATTCATGCCTGCTCAGGTGCCTGATAATCGCCAGCTGGGCCGCAGGATTCATGCCTTCTCAGCTGCCTGATAATCACCAGCTGGGCCGTAGGATTCATGCCTGCTCAGCTGCCTGATAATCGCCAGGTGGGCCGCAAGATTCATGCCTGCTCAGCTGCCTGATAATCGCCAGGTGGGCCGCAGGATTCATGCCTTCTCAGCTGCTTGATTATCGCCAGCTGGGCCGCAGGATTCATGCCTGCTCAGCTGCCTGATAATCGCCAGCAGGGCCGCAGGATTCATGCCTTCTCAGGCGCCTGGTAATCGCGAGCTGGGCCGCAGGATTCATGCCTGCTCATCTCCTTGATAATCGCCAGCTGGGCCGCAGGATTCATGCCTGCTCATCTGCTTGATAATAGCCAGCTGGGCCGCAGGATTCATGCCTGCTCAGCTGCCTGATAATCGCCAGGTGGGCCGCAGGATTCATGCCTTCTCAGGCGCCTGTTAATCGCCAGCTGGGTCGCAGGATTCATGCCTTCTCCCCTGCTTGATTCTTGCCTGCTGAGGCACATGATCCGTGCGGGAGAGCTACCTGATCAGCACATGAGCAGTCACATGATCAGTGCCTCTCAGTCACCTGATCACTGCATGACAGCCACGTGATCAGTGCCTGCTGAGTTACGTGATTAGCGCCTGCTCATCTGCTTGATAATCGCCAGCTGGGCCGCAGGATTCATGCCTGTTCATCTGCCTGATAATCGCCAGCTGGGCCGCAGGATTCATGCCTGTTCAGCTGCCTGATAATCGCCAGGTGGGCCTCAGGATTCATGCCTGCTCAGTTGCCTGATAATAGCCAGCTGGGCCGCAGGATTCATACCTGCTGAGCTGCCTGATAATCGCCAGCTGGGCCGCAGGATTCATGCCTTCTCAGCTGCCTGATAATCACCAGCTGGGCCGCAGGATTCATGCCTGCTCATCTGCTTGATAATCGCCAGCTGGGCCGCAGGATTCATGCCTGCTCAGGCGCCTGTTAATCGCCAGCTGGGCCGCAGGATTCATGCCTTCTCCGCTGCTTGATTGTTGCCTGCTGAGGCACATGATCGGTGCGGGAGAGCTACCTGATCAGCACATGAGCAGTCACATGATCAGCACCTCTCAGTCACCTGATCACTGCATGACAGCCACGTGATCAGTGCCTGCTGAGTCACGTGATTAGCGCCTGTTCATCTGCTTGATAATCGCCAGCTGGGCCGCAGGATTCATGCCTTCTCAGCTGCTTGATTATCGCCAGCTGGGCCGCAGGATTCATGCCTGCTCATCTGCTTGATAATTGCCAGCTGGGCCGCAGGATTCATGCCTGCTCATCTGCTTGATAATGACCAGCTGGGCCGCAGGATTCATGCCTGCTCAGCTGCCTGATAATCGCCAGGTGGGCCGCAGGATTCATGCCTGCTCATCTCGTTGATAATCGCCAGCTGGGCCGCAGGATTCATGCCTGCTCCGCTGCTTGATTCTTGCCTGCTGAGGCACATGATCCGTGCAGGAGAGCTACCTGATCACACATGAGCAGTCACATGATCAGCGCCTCTCAGTCACCTGATCACTGCATGACAGCCACGTGATCAGTGCCTGCTGAGTCACGTGATTAGCGCCTGCTCATCTGCTTGATAATCGCCAGCTGGGCCGCAGGATTCATGCCTGCTCAGGTGCCTGATAATCGCCAGCTGGGCCGCAGGATTCATGCCTTCTCAGCTGCCTGATAATCACCAGCTGGGCCGTAGGATTCATGCCTGCTCAGCTGCCTGATAATCGCCAGGTGGGCCGCAAGATTCATGCCTGCTCAGCTGCCTGATAATCGCCAGGTGGGCCGCGGGATTCATGCCTTCTCAGCTGCTTGATTATCGCCAGCTGGGCCGCAGGATTCATGCCTGCTCAGCTGCCTGATAATCGCCAGCAGGGCCGCAGGATTCATGCCTTCTCAGGCGCCTGGTAATCGCGAGCTGGGCCGCAGGATTCATGCCTGCTCATCTCCTTGATAATCGCCAGCTGGGCCGCAGGATTCATGCCTGCTCATCTGCTTGATAATCGCCAGCTGGGCCGCAGGATTCATGCCTGCTCAGCTGCCTGATAATCGCCAGGTGGGCCGCAGGATTCATGCCTGCTCAGCTGCCTGATAATCGCCAGCAGGGCCACAGGATTCATGCCTTCTCAGGCGCCTGATAATCACCAGCTGGGCCGCAGGATTCATGCCTGCTCATCTGCTTGATAATGACCAGCTGGGCCGCAGGATTCATGCCTTCTCAGCTGCTTGGTAATCGCCAGCTGGGCCGCAGGATTCATGCCTGCTCATCTGCTTGATAATCGCCAGCCTGGCCGCAGGATTCATGCCTGCTCAGGCGCCTGTTAATCGCCAGCTGGGCCGCAGGATTCATGCCTTCTCCGCTGCTTGATTGTTGCCTGCTGAGGCACATGATCGGTGCGGGAGAGCTACCTGATCAGCACATGAGCAGTCACATGATCAGCACCACTCAGTCACCTGATCACTGCATGACAGCCACGTGATCAGTGCCTGCTGAGTCACGTGATTAGCGCCTGTTCATCTGCTTGATAATCGCCAGCTGGGCCGCAGGATTCATGCCTTCTCAGCTGCTTGATTATCGCCAGCTGGGCCGCAGGATTCATGCCTGCTCATCTGCTTGATAATGACCAGCTGGGCCGCAGGATTCATGCCTGCTCAGCTGCCTGATAATCGCCAGGTGGGCCGCAGGATTCATGCCTGCTCATCTCGTTGATAATCGCCAGCTGGGCCGCAGGATTCATGCCTGCTCCGCTGCTTGATTCTTGCCTGCTGAGGCACATGATCCGTGCAGGAGAGCTACCTGATCACACATGAGCAGTCACATGATCAGCGCCTCTCAGTCACCTGATTACTGCATGACAGCCACGTGATCAGTGCCTGCTGAGTCACGTGATTAGCGCCTGCTCATCTGCTTGATAATCGCCAGCTGGGCCGCAGGATTCATGCCTGCTCAGGTGCCTGATAATCGCCAGCTGGGCCGCAGGATTCATGCCTTCTCAGCTGCCTGATAATCACCAGCTGGGCCGTAGGATTCATGCCTGCTCAGCTGCCTGATAATCGCCAGGTGGGCCGCAAGATTCATGCCTGCTCAGCTGCCTGATAATCGCCAGGTGGGCCGCAGGATTCATGCCTTCTCAGCTGCTTGATTATCGCCAGCTGGGCCGCAGGATTCATGCCTGCTCAGCTGCCTGATAATCGCCAGCAGGGCCGCAGGATTCATGCCTTCTCAGGCGCCTGGTAATCGCGAGCTGGGCCGCAGGATTCATGCCTGCTCATCTCCTTGATAATCGCCAGCTGGGCCGCAGGATTCATGCCTGCTCATCTGCTTGATAATAGCCAGCTGGGCCGCAGGATTCATGCCTGCTCAGCTGCCTGATAATCGCCAGGTGGGCCGCAGGATTCATGCCTGCTCAGCTGCCTGATAATCGCCAGCAGGGCCACAGGATTCATGCCTTCTCAGGCGCCTGATAATCACCAGCTGGGCCGCAGGATTCATGCCTGCTCATCTGCTTGATAATGACCAGCTGGGCCGCAGGATTCATGCCTTCTCAGGCGCCTGATAATCGCCAGCTGGGCCGCAGGATTCATGCCTGCTCATCTGCTTGGTAATCGCCAGCTGGGAAGCAGGATTCATGCCTGCTCATCTGCTTGATAATCGCCAGCTGGGTCGCATGATTCATGCCTGCTGAGGCACATGATCCGTGCGGGAGAGCTACCTGATCAGCACATGAGCAGTCACATGATCAGCGCCTCTCAGTCACCTGATCACTGCATGACAGCCACGTGATCAGTGCCTGCTGAGTCACGTGATTAGCGCCTGCTTATCTGCTTGATAATCGCCAGCTGGGCCGCAGGATTCATGCCTTCTCAGCTGCTTGATTATCACCAGCTGGGCCGCAGGATTCATGCCTGCTCAGCTGCTTGATAATCGTCAGCTGAGCCGTAGGTTTCATGCCTGCTCAGGTGCCTGATAATCGCCAGCTGGGCCGCAGGATTCATGCCTGCTCATCTCCTTGATAATCGCCAGCTGGGCCGCAGGATTCATGCCTGCTCAGCTGCCTGATAATCGCCCACTGGGCCGCAGGATTCATGCCTGCTCCGCTGCTTGATTCTTGCCTGCTGAGGCACATGATCCGTGCAGGAGAGCTACCTGATCAGCACATGAGCAGTCACATGATCAGCGCCTCTCAGTCACCTGATCACTGCATGACAGCCACGCGATCAGTGCCTGCTGAGTTACGTGATTAGCGCCTGCTCATCTGCTTGATAATCGCCAGCTGGGCCGCAGGATTCATGCCTTCTCAGCTGCTTGATTATCGCCAGCTGGGCCGCAGGATTCATGCCTGCTCATCTGCTTGGTAATCGCCAGCTGGGCCGCAGGATTCATGCCTGCTCAGGTGCCTGATAATCGCCAGCTGGGCCGCAGGATTCATGCCTGCTCAGCTGCCTGATAATCGCCAGCAGGGCCACAGGATTCATGCCTTCTCAGGCGCCTGATAATCGCAAGCTGGGCCGCAGGATTCATGCCTGCTCATCTGCTTGGTAATCGCCAGCTGGGCCGCAGGATTCATACCTTCTCAGGCGCCTGAAAATCGCCACCTGGGCCGCAGGATTCATGCCTTCTCAGGCGCCTGTTAATCGCCAGCTGG
Organism: Bos grunniens; assembly: GCF_055505025.1. Lineage (NCBI taxonomy): Eukaryota > Metazoa > Chordata > Mammalia > Artiodactyla > Bovidae > Bos > Bos grunniens. The sequence goes on along the minus strand of NC_141183.1, from coordinate 66,152,339 downwards.
GTCGCAGGATTCATGCCTTCTCCGCTGCTTGATTTTTGCCTGCTGAGGCACATGATCCGTGCGGGAGAGCTACCTGATCAGCACATGAGCAGTCACATGATCAGTGCCTCTCAGTCACCTGATCACTGCATGACAGCCACGTGATCAGTGCCTGCTGAGTTACGTGATTAGCGCCTGCTTATCTGCTTGATAATCGCCAGCTGGGCCGCAGGATTCATGCCTGTTCATCTGCTTGATAATCGCCAGCTGGGCCGCAGGATTCATGCCTGCTCAGCTGCTTGGTAATCGCCAGCTGGGCCGCAGGATTCATGCCTTCTCACCCGCCTGATAATCGCCAGCTGGGCCGCAGGATTCATGCCTGCTCAGGCGCCTGTTAATCGCCAGCTGGGCCGCAGGATTCATGCCTTCTCCGCTGCTTGATGGTTGCCTGCTGAGGCACATGATCCGTGCGGGAGAGCTACCTGATCAGCACATGAGCAGTCACATGATCAGCACCTCTCAGTCACCTGATCACTGCATGACAGCCACGCGATCAGTGCCTGCTGAGTTACGTGATTAGCGCCTGCTCATCTGCTTGATAATCGCCAGCTGGGCCGCAGGATTCATGCCTTCTCAGGCGCCTGGTAATCGCGAGCGGGGCCGTAGGATTCATGCCTGCTCATCTGCTTGGTAATCGCCAGCTGGGTGGCAGGATTCATGCCTGCTCAGCTGCCTGATAATCGCCAGCAGGGCCACAGGATTCATGCCTTCTCAGGCGCCTGATAATCGCGAGCTGGGCCGCAGGATTCATGCCTGCTCATCTGCTTGGTAATCGCCAGCTGGGCCGCAGGATTCATGCCTTCTCAGGCGCCTGTTAATCGCCAGCTGGGTCGCAGGATTCATGCCTTCTCCGCTGCTGGATTCTTGCCTGCTGAGGCACATGATCCGTGCGGGAGAGCTACCTGATCAGCACATGAGCAGTCACATGATCAGTGCCTCTCAGTCACCTGATCACTGCATGACAGCCACGTGATCAGTGGCTGCTGAGTTACGTGATTAGCGCCTGCTCATCTGCTTGATAATCGCCAGCTGGGCCGCAGGATTCATGCCTGTTCATCTGCCTGATAATCGCCAGCTGGGCCGCAGGATTCATGCCTGCTCAGCTGCCTGATAATCGCCAGGTGGGCCTCAGGATTCATGCCTGCTCAGTTGCCTGATAATAGCCAGCTGGGCCGCAGGATTCATACCTGCTCAGCTGCCTGATAATCGCCAGGTGGGCCGCAGGATTCATGCCTTCTCAGGCGCCTGGTAATCGCGAGCGGGGCCGTAGGATTCATGCCTGCTCATCTGCTTGGTAATCGCCAGCAGGGCCGCAGGATTCATGCCTTCTCAGGCGCCTGATAATCGCCAGCTGGGCCGCAGGATTCATGCCTTCTCATCTCCTTGATAATCGCCAGCTGGGCCGCAGGATTCATGCCTGCTCATCTGCTTGATAATGACCAGCTGGGCCGCAGGATTCATGCCTGCTCAGCTGCCTGATAATCGCCAGGTGGGCCGCAGGATTCATGCCTGCTCAGTTGCCTGATAATCGCTAGCTGGGCCGCAGGATTCATGCCTGCTCAGCTGCCTGATAATCGCCAGGTGGGCCGCAGGATTCATGCCTGCTCAGTTGCCTGATAATCGCCAGCTGGGCCGCAGGATTCATGCCTTCTCAGCTGCCTGATAATCACCAGCTGGGCCGCAGGATTCATGCCTGCTCATCTGCTTGATAATCGCCAGCTGGGCCGCAGGATTCATGCCTGCTCAGGCGCCTGTTAATCGCCAGCTGGGCCGCAGGATTCATGCCTTCTCCGCTGCTTGATTGTTGCCTGCTGAGGCACATGATCGGTGCGGGAGAGCTACCTGATCAGCACATGAGCAGTCACATGATCAGCACCTCTCAGTCACCTGATCACTGCATGACAGCCACGTGATCAGTGCCTGCTGAGTCACGTGATTAGCGCCTGTTCATCTGCTTGATAATCGCCAGCTGGGCCGCAGGATTCATGCCTTCTCAGCTGCTTGATTATCGCCAGCTGTGCCGCAGGATTCATGCCTGCTCTTGTGCTTGATAATTGCCAGCTGGGCCGCAGGATTCATGCCTGCTCATCTGCTTGATAATGACCAGCTGGGCCGCAGGATTCATGCCTGCTCAGCTGCCTGATAATCGCCAGCAGGGCCACAGGATTCATGCCTTCTCAGGCGCCTGATAATCACCAGCTGGGCCGCAGGATTCATGCCTGCTCATCTGCTTGATAATGACCAGCTGGGCCGCAGGATTCATGCCTTCTCAGGCGCCTGATAATCGCCAGCTGGGCCGCAGGATTCATGCCTGCTCATCTGCTTGGTAATCGCCAGCTGGGAAGCAGGATTCATGCCTGCTCATCTGCTTGATAATCGCCAGCTGGGTCGCATGATTCATGCCTGCTGAGGCACATGATCCGTGCGGGAGAGCTACCTGATCAGCACATGAGCAGTCACATGATCAGCGCCTCTCAGTCACCTGATCACTGCATGACAGCCACGTGATCAGTGCCTGCTGAGTCACGTGATTAGCGCCTGCTTATCTGCTTGATAATCGCCAGCTGGGCCGCAGGATTCATGCCTTCTCAGCTGCTTGATTATCACCAGCTGGGCCGCAGGATTCATGCCTGCTCAGCTGCTTGATAATCGTCAGCTGAGCCGTAGGTTTCATGCCTGCTCAGGTGCCTGATAATCGCCAGCTGGGCCGCAGGATTCATGCCTGCTCATCTCCTTGATAATCGCCAGCTGGGCCGCAGGATTCATGCCTGCTCAGCTGCCTGATAATCGCCCACTGGGCCGCAGGATTCATGCCTGCTCCGCTGCTTGATTCTTGCCTGCTGAGGCACATGATCCGTGCAGGAGAGCTACCTGATCAGCACATGAGCAGTCACATGATCAGCGCCTCTCAGTCACCTGATCACTGCATGACAGCCACGCGATCAGTGCCTGCTGAGTTACGTGATTAGCGCCTGCTCATCTGCTTGATAATCGCCAGCTGGGCCGCAGGATTCATGCCTTCTCAGCTGCTTGATTATCGCCAGCTGGGCCGCAGGATTCATGCCTGCTCATCTGCTTGGTAATCGCCAGCTGGGCCGCAGGATTCATGCCTGCTCAGGTGCCTGATAATCGCCAGCTGGGCCGCAGGATTCATGCCTGCTCAGCTGCCTGATAATCGCCAGCAGGGCCACAGGATTCATGCCTTCTCAGGCGCCTGATAATCGCAAGCTGGGCCGCAGGATTCATGCCTGCTCATCTGCTTGGTAATCGCCAGCTGGGCCGCAGGATTCATACCTTCTCAGGCGCCTGAAAATCGCCACCTGGGCCGCAGGATTCATGCCTTCTCAGGCGCCTGTTAATCGCCAGCTGGGTCGCAGGATTCATGCCTTCTCCGCTGCTTGATTTTTGCCTGCTGAGGCACATGATCCGTGCGGGAGAGCTACCTGATCAGCACATGAGCAGTCACATGATCAGTGCCTCTCAGTCACCTGATCACTGCATGACAGCCACGTGATCAGTGCCTGCTGAGTTACGTGATTAGCGCCTGCTTATCTGCTTGATAATCGCCAGCTGGGCCGCAGGATTCATGCCTGTTCATCTGCTTGATAATCGCCAGCTGGGCCGCAGGATTCATGCCTGCTCAGCTGCTTGGTAATCGCCAGCTGGGCCGCAGGATTCATGCCTTCTCACCCGCCTGATAATCGCCAGCTGGGCCGCAGGATTCATGCCTGCTCAGGCGCCTGTTAATCGCCAGCTGGGCCGCAGGATTCATGCCTTCTCCGCTGCTTGATGGTTGCCTGCTGAGGCACATGATCCGTGCGGGAGAGCTACCTGATCAGCACATGAGCAGTCACATGATCAGCACCTCTCAGTCACCTGATCACTGCATGACAGCCACGCGATCAGTGCCTGCTGAGTTACGTGATTAGCGCCTGCTCATCTGCTTGATAATCGCCAGCTGGGCCGCAGGATTCATGCCTTCTCAGGCGCCTGGTAATCGCGAGCGGGGCCGTAGGATTCATGCCTGCTCATCTGCTTGGTAATCGCCAGCTGGGTGGCAGGATTCATGCCTGCTCAGCTGCCTGATAATCGCCAGCAGGGCCACAGGATTCATGCCTTCTCAGGCGCCTGATAATCGCGAGCTGGGCCGCAGGATTCATGCCTGCTCATCTGCTTGGTAATCGCCAGCTGGGCCGCAGGATTCATGCCTTCTCAGGCGCCTGTTAATCGCCAGCTGGGTCGCAGGATTCATGCCTTCTCCGCTGCTGGATTCTTGCCTGCTGAGGCACATGATCCGTGCGGGAGAGCTACCTGATCAGCACATGAGCAGTCACATGATCAGTGCCTCTCAGTCACCTGATCACTGCATGACAGCCACGTGATCAGTGGCTGCTGAGTTACGTGATTAGCGCCTGCTCATCTGCTTGATAATCGCCAGCTGGGCCGCAGGATTCATGCCTGTTCATCTGCCTGATAATCGCCAGCTGGGCCGCAGGATTCATGCCTGCTCAGCTGCCTGATAATCGCCAGGTGGGCCTCAGGATTCATGCCTGCTCAGTTGCCTGATAATAGCCAGCTGGGCCGCAGGATTCATACCTGCTCAGCTGCCTGATAATCGCCAGGTGGGCCGCAGGATTCATGCCTTCTCAGGCGCCTGGTAATCGCGAGCGGGGCCGTAGGATTCATGCCTGCTCATCTGCTTGGTAATCGCCAGCAGGGCCGCAGGATTCATGCCTTCTCAGGCGCCTGATAATCGCCAGCTGGGCCGCAGGATTCATGCCTTCTCATCTCCTTGATAATCGCCAGCTGGGCCGCAGGATTCATGCCTGCTCATCTGCTTGATAATGACCAGCTGGGCCGCAGGATTCATGCCTGCTCAGCTGCCTGATAATCGCCAGGTGGGCCGCAGGATTCATGCCTGCTCAGTTGCCTGATAATCGCTAGCTGGGCCGCAGGATTCATGCCTGCTCAGCTGCCTGATAATCGCCAGGTGGGCCGCAGGATTCATGCCTGCTCAGTTGCCTGATAATCGCCAGCTGGGCCGCAGGATTCATGCCTTCTCAGCTGCCTGATAATCACCAGCTGGGCCGCAGGATTCATGCCTGCTCATCTGCTTGATAATCGCCAGCTGGGCCGCAGGATTCATGCCTGCTCAGGCGCCTGTTAATCGCCAGCTGGGCCGCAGGATTCATGCCTTCTCCGCTGCTTGATTGTTGCCTGCTGAGGCACATGATCGGTGCGGGAGAGCTACCTGATCAGCACATGAGCAGTCACATGATCAGCACCTCTCAGTCACCTGATCACTGCATGACAGCCACGTGATCAGTGCCTGCTGAGTCACGTGATTAGCGCCTGTTCATCTGCTTGATAATCGCCAGCTGGGCCGCAGGATTCATGCCTTCTCAGCTGCTTGATTATCGCCAGCTGTGCCGCAGGATTCATGCCTGCTCTTGTGCTTGATAATTGCCAGCTGGGCCGCAGGATTCATGCCTGCTCATCTGCTTGATAATGACCAGCTGGGCCGCAGGATTCATGCCTGCTCAGCTGCCTGATAATCGCCAGGTGGGCCGCAGGATTCATGCCTGCTCATCTCGTTGATAATCGCCAGCTGGGCCGCAGGATTCATGCCTGCTCCGCTGCTTGATTCTTGCCTGCTGAGGCACATGATCCGTGCAGGAGAGCTACCTGATCACACATGAGCAGTCACATGATCAGCGCCTCTCAGTCACCTGATCACTGCATGACAGCCACGTGATCAGTGCCTGCTGAGTCACGTGATTAGCGCCTGCTCATCTGCTTGATAATCGCCAGCTGGGCCGCAGGATTCATGCCTGCTCAGGTGCCTGATAATCGCCAGCTGGGCCGCAGGATTCATGCCTTCTCAGCTGCCTGATAATCACCAGCTGGGCCGTAGGATTCATGCCTGCTCAGCTGCCTGATAATCGCCAGGTGGGCCGCAAGATTCATGCCTGCTCAGCTGCCTGATAATCGCCAGGTGGGCCGCAGGATTCATGCCTTCTCAGCTGCTTGATTATCGCCAGCTGGGCCGCAGGATTCATGCCTGCTCAGCTGCCTGATAATCGCCAGCAGGGCCGCAGGATTCATGCCTTCTCAGGCGCCTGGTAATCGCGAGCTGGGCCGCAGGATTCATGCCTGCTCATCTCCTTGATAATCGCCAGCTGGGCCGCAGGATTCATGCCTGCTCATCTGCTTGATAATCGCCAGCTGGGCCGCAGGATTCATGCCTGCTCAGCTGCCTGATAATCGCCAGGTGGGCCGCAGGATTCATGCCTGCTCAGCTGCCTGATAATCGCCAGCAGGGCCACAGGATTCATGCCTTCTCAGGCGCCTGATAATCACCAGCTGGGCCGCAGGATTCATGCCTGCTCATCTGCTTGATAATGACCAGCTGGGCCGCAGGATTCATGCCTTCTCAGGCGCCTGATAATCGCCAGCTGGGCCGCAGGATTCATGCCTGCTCATCTGCTTGGTAATCGCCAGCTGGGCCGCAGGATTCATGCCTGCTCATCTGCTTGATAATCGCCAGCTGGGTCGCATGATTCATGCCTGCTGAGGCATATGATCCGTGCGGGAGAGCTACCTGATCAGCACATGAGCAGTCACATGATCAGCGCCTCTCAGTCACCTGATCACTGCATGACAGCCACGTGATCAGTGCCTGCTGAGTCACGTGATTAGCGCCTGCTTATCTGCTTGATAATCGCCAGCTGGGCCGCAGGATTCATGCCTTCTCAGCTGCTTGATTATCACCAGCTGGGCCGCAGGATTCATGCCTGCTCAGCTGCTTGATAATCGTCAGCTGAGCCGTAGGTTTCATGCCTGCTCAGGTGTCTGATAATCGCCAGCTGGGCCGCAGGATTCATGCCTGCTCATCTCCTTGATAATCGCCAGCTGGGCCGCAGGATTCATGCCTGCTCAGTTGCCTGATAATCGCCCACTGGGCCGCAGGATTCATGCCTGCTCCGCTGCTTGATTCTTGCCTGCTGAGGCACATGATCCGTGCAGGAGAGCTACCTGATCAGCACATGAGCAGTCACATGATCAGCGCCTCTCAGTCACCTGATCACTGCATGACAGCCACGCGATCAGTGCCTGCTGAGTTACGTGATTAGCGCCTAATCATCTGCTTGATAATCGCCAGCTGGGCCGCAGGATTCATGCCTTCTCAGCTGCTTGATTATCGCCAGCTGGGCCGCAGGATTCATGCCTGCTCATCTGCTTGATAATCGCCAGCTGGGCCGCAGGATTCATGCCTGCTCAGGTGCCTGATAATCGCCAGCTGGGCCGCAGGATTCATGCCTGCTCAGCTGCCTGATAATCGCCAGCAGGGCCACAGGATTCATGCCTTCTCAGGCGCCTGATAATCGCAAGCTGGGCCGCAGGATTCATGCCTGCTCATCTGCTTGGTAATCGCCAGCTGGGCCGCAGGATTCATACCTTCTCAGGCGCCTGAAAATCGCCAGCTGGGCCGCAGGATTCATGCCTTCTCAGGCGCCTGTTAATCGCCAGCTGGGTCGCAGGATTCATGCCTTCTCCGCTGCTTGATTCTTGCCTGCTGAGGCACATGATCCGTGCGGGAGAGCTACCTGATCAGCACATGAGCAGTCACATGATCAGTGCCTCTCAGTCACCTGATCACTGCATGACAGCCACGTGATCAGTGCCTGCTGAGTTACGTGATTAGCGCCTGCTTATCTGCTTGATAATCGCCAGCTGGGCCGCAGTATTCATGCCTGTTCGTCTGCTTGATAATCGCCAGCTGGGCCGCAGGATTCATGCCTGCTCAGCTGCTTGGTAATCGCCAGCTGGGCCGCAGGATTCATGCCTTCTCACCCGCCTGATAATCGCCAGCTGGGCCGCAGGATTCATGCCTGCTCAGGCGCCTGTTAATCGCCAGCTGGGCCGCAGGATTCATGCCTTCTCCGCTGCTTGATGGTTGCCTGCTGAGGCACATGATCCGTGCGGGAGAGCTACCTGATCAGCACATGAGCAGTCACATGATCAGCACCTCTCAGTCACCTGATCACTGCATGACAGCCACGCGATCAGTGCCTGCTGAGTTACGTGATTAGCGCCTGCTCATCTGCTTGATAATCGCCAGCTGGGCCGCAGGATTCATGCCTTCTCAGGCGCCTGGTAATCGCGAGCGGGGCCGTAGGATTCATGCCTGCTCATCTGCTTGGTAATCGCCAGCTGGGCCGCAGGATTCATGCCTGCTCAGCTGCCTGATAATCGCCAGCAGGGCCACAGGATTCATGCCTTCTCAGGCGCCTGATAATCGCGAGCTGGGCCGCAGGATTCATGCCTGCTCATCTGCTTGGTAATCGCCAGCTGGGCCGCAGGATTCATGCCTTCTCAGGCGCCTGTTAATCGCCAGCTGGGTCGCAGGATTCATGCCTTCTCCGCTGCTTGATTCTTGCCTGCTGAGGCACATGATCCGTGCGGGAGAGCTACCTGATCAGCACATGAGCAGTCACATGATCAGTGCCTCTCAGTCACCTGATCACTGCATGACAGCCACGTGATCAGTGCCTGCTGAGTTACGTGATTAGCGCCTGCTCATCTGCTTGATAATCGCCAGCTGGGCCGCAGGATTCATGCCTGTTCATCTGCCTGATAATCGCCAGCTGGGCCGCAGGATTCATGCCTGCTCAGCTGCCTGATAATGGCCAGGTGGGCCTCAGGATTCATGCCTGCTCAGTTGCCTGATAATAGCCAGCTGGGCCGCAGGATTCATACCTGCTGAGCTGCCTGATAATCGCCAGGTGGGCCGCAGGATTCATGCCTTCTCAGGCGCCTGGTAATCGCGAGCGGGGCCGTAGGATTCATGCCTGCTCATCTGCTTGGTAATCGCCAGCAGGGCCGCAGGATTCATGCCTTCTCAGGCGCCTGATAATCGCCAGCTGGGCCGCAGGATTCATGCCTTCTCATCTCCTTGATAATCGCCAGCTGGGCCGCAGGATTCATGCCTGCTCATCTGCTTGATAATGACCAGCTGGGCCGCAGGATTCATGCCTGCTCAGCTGCCTGATAATCGCCAGGTGGGCCGCAGGATTCATGCCTGCTCAGTTGCCTGATAATCGCCAGCTGGGCCGCAGGATTCATGCCTGCTCAGCTGCCTGATAATCGCCAGGTGGGCCGCAGGATTCATGCCTGCTCAGTTGCCTGATAATCGCCAGCTGGGCCGCAGGATTCATGCCTTCTCAGCTGCCTGATAATCACCAGCTGGGCCGCAGGATTCATGCCTGCTCATCTGCTTGATAATCGCCAGCTGCGCCGCAGGATTCATGCCTGCTCAGCTGCCTGATAATCGCCAGCTGGGCCGCAGGATTCATACCTGCTCAGCTGCCTGATAATCGCCAGGTGGGCCGCAGGATTCATGCCTGTTCATCTGCTTGATAATGACCAGCTGCGCCGCAGGATTCATGCCTGCTCAGCTGCCTGATAATCGCCAGCTGGGCCGCAGGATTCATACCTGCTCAGCTGCCTGATAATCGCCAGGTGGGCCGCAGGATTCATGCCTTCTCAGGCGCCTGGTAATCGCGAGCGGGGCCGTAGGATTCATGCCTGCTCATCTGCTTGGTAATCGCCAGCTGGGCCGCAGGATTCATGCCTGCTCATCTGCTTGATAATGACCAGCTGGGCCGCAGGATTCATGCCTGCTCAGCTGCCTGATAATCGCCAGGTGGGCCGCAGGATTCATGCCTGCTCAGTTGCCTGATAATCGCCAGCTGGGCCGCAGGATTCATGCCTGCTCATCTGCTTGATAATCGCCAGCTGGGCCGCAGGATTCATGCCTGCTCAGCTGCCTGATAATCGCCAGGTGGGCCGCAGGATTCATGCCTGCTCAGCTGCCTGATAATCGCCAGCAGGGCCACAGGATTCATGCCTTCTCAGGCGCCTGATAATCACCAGCTGGGCCGCAGGATTCATGCCTGCTCATCTGCTTGATAATGACCAGCTGGGCCGCAGGATTCATGCCTTCTCAGGCGCCTGATAATCGCCAGCTGGGCCGCAGGATTCATGCCTGCTCATCTGCTTGGTAATCGCCAGCTGGGCCGCAGGATTCATGCCTGCTCATCTGCTTGATAATCGCCAGCTGGGTCGCATGATTCATGCCTGCTGAGGCACATGATCCGTGCGGGAGAGCTACCTGATCAGCACATGAGCAGTCACATGATCAGCACCTCTCAGTCACCTGATCACTGCATGACAGCCACGCGATCAGTGCCTGCTGAGTTACGTGATTAGCGCCTGCTCATCTGCTTGATAATCGCCAGCTGGGCCGCAGGATTCATGCCTTCTCAGCTGCTTGATTATCGCCAGCTGGGCCGCAGGATTCATGCCTGCTCATCTGCTTGATAATTGCCAGCTGGGCCGCAGGATTCATGCCTGCTCATCTGCTTGATAATGACCAGCTGGGCCGCAGGATTCATGCCTGCTCAGCTGCCTGATAATCGCCAGGTGGGCCGCAGGATTCATGCCTGCTCATCTCGTTGATAATCGCCAGCTGGGCCGCAGGATTCATGCCTGCTCCGCTGCTTGATTCTTGCCTGCTGAGGCACATGATCCGTGCAGGAGAGCTACCTGATCACACATGAGCAGTCACATGATCAGCGCCTCTCAGTCACCTGATCACTGCATGACAGCCACGTGATCAGTGCCTGCTGAGTCACGTGATTAGCGCCTGCTCATCTGCTTGATAATCGCCAGCTGGGCCGCAGGATTCATGCCTGCTCAGGTGCCTGATAATCGCCAGCTGGGCCGCAGGATTCATGCCTTCTCAGCTGCCTGATAATCACCAGCTGGGCCGTAGGATTCATGCCTGCTCAGCTGCCTGATAATCGCCAGGTGGGCCGCAAGATTCATGCCTGCTCAGCTGCCTGATAATCGCCAGGTGGGCCGCAGGATTCATGCCTTCTCAGCTGCTTGATTATCGCCAGCTGGGCCGCAGGATTCATGCCTGCTCAGCTGCCTGATAATCACCAGCAGGGCCGCAGGATTCATGCCTTCTCAGGCGCCTGGTAAACGCGAGCTGGGCCGCAGGATTCATGCCTGCTCATCTCCTTGATAATCGCCAGCTGGGCCGCAGGATTCATGCCTGCTCATCTGCTTGATAATCGCCAGCTGGGCCGCAGGATTCATGCCTGCTCAGCTGCCTGATAATCGCCAGGTGGGCCGCAGGATTCATGCCTGCTCAGCTGCCTGATAATCGCCAGCAGGGCCACAGGATTCATGCCTTCTCAGGCGCCTGATAATCACCAGCTGGGCCGCAGGATTCATGCCTGCTCATCTGCTTGATAATGACCAGCTGGGCCGCAGGATTCATGCCTTCTCAGGCGCCTGATAATCGCCAGCTGGGCCGCAGGATTCATGCCTGCTCATCTGCTTGGTAATCGCCAGCTGGGCCGCAGGATTCATGCCTGCTCATCTGCTTGATAATCGCCAGCTGGGTCGCATGATTCATGCCTGCTGAGGCACATGATCCGTGCGGGAGAGCTACCTGATCAGCACATGAGCAGTCACATGATCAGCACCTCTCAGTCACCTGATCACTGCATGACAGCCACGCGATCAGTGCCTGCTGAGTTACGTGATTAGCGCCTGCTCATCTGCTTGATAATCGCCAGCTGGGCCGCAGGATTCATGCCTTCTCAGCTGCTTGATTATCGCCAGCTGGGCCGCAGGATTCATGCCTGCTCATCTGCTTGATAATCGCCAGCTGGGCCGCAGGATTCATGCCTGCTCAGGTGCCTGATAATCGCCAGCTGGGCCGCAGGATTCATGCCTGCTCAGCTGCCTGATAATCGCCAGCAGGGCCACAAGATTCATGCCTTCTCAGGCGCCTGTTAATCGCCAGCTGGGTCGCAGGATTCATGCCTTCTCCGCTGCTTGATTCTTGCCTGCTGAGGCACATGATCCGTGCGGGAGAGCTACCTGATCAGCACATGAGCAGTCACATGATCAGTGCCTCTCAGTCACCTGATCACTGCATGACAGCCACGTGATCAGTGCCTGCTGAGTTACGTGATTAGCGCCTGCTTATCTGCTTGATAATCGCCAGCTGGGCCGCAGGATTCATGCCTGTTCATCTGCTTGATAATCGCCAGCTGGGCCGCAGGATTCATGCCTGCTCATCTGCTTGGTAATCGCCAGCTGGGCCGCAGGATTCATGCCTGCTCATCTGCTTGATAATCGCCAGCTGGGCCGCAGGATTCATGCCTGCTCAGGCGCCTGTTAATCGCCAGCTGGGCCGCAGGATTCATGCCTTCTCCGCTGCTTGATTGTTGCCTGCTGAGGCACATGATCCGTGCAGGAGAGCTACCTGATCAGCACATGAGCAGTCACATGATCAGCGCCTCTCAGTCACCTGATCACTGCATGACAGCCACGCGATCAGTGCCTGCTGAGTTACGTGATTAGCGCCTGCTCATCTGCTTGATAATCGCCAGCTGGGCCGCAGGATTCATGCCTTCTCAGCTGCTTGATTATCGCCAGCTGGGCCGCAGGATTCATGCCTGCTCATCTGCTTGATAATCGCCAGCTGGGCCGCAGGATTCATGCCTGCTCAGGTGCCTGATAATCGCCAGCTGGGGCGCAGGATTCATGCCTGCTCAGCTGCCTGATAATCGCCAGCAGGGCCACAGGATTCATGCCTTCTCAGGCGCCTGATAATCGCAAGCTGGGCCGCAGGATTCATGCCTGCTCATCTGCTTGGTAATCGCCAGCTGGGCCGCAGGATTCATACCTTCTCAGGCGCCTGAAAATCGCCAGCTGGGCCGCAGGATTCATGCCTTCTCAGGCGCCTGTTAATCGCCAGCTGGGTCGCAGGATTCATGCCTTCTCCGCTGCTTGATTCTTGCCTGCTGAGGCACATGATCCGTGCGGGAGAGCTACCTGATCAGCACATGAGCAGTCACATGATCAGTGCCTCTCAGTCACCTGATCACTGCATGACAGCCACGTGATCAGTGCCTGCTGAGTTACGTGATTAGCGCCTGCTTATCTGCTTGATAATCACCAGCTGGGCCGCAGGATTCATGCCTGTTCATCTGCTTGATAATCGCCAGCTGGGCCGCAGGATTCATGCCTGCTCAGCTGCTTGGTAATCGCCAGCTGGGCCGCAGGATTCATGCCTTCTCACCCGCCTGATAATCGCCAGCTGGGCCGCAGGATTCATGCCTGCTCAGGCGCCTGTTAATCGCCAGCTGGGCCGCAGGATTCATGCCTTCTCCGCTGCTTGATGGTTGCCTGCTGAGGCACATGATCCGTGCGGGAGAGCTACCTGATCAGCACATGAGCAGTCACATGATCAGCACCTCTCAGTCACCTGATCACTGCATGACAGCCACGCGATCAGTGCCTGCTGAGTTACGTGATTAGCGCCTGCTCATCTGCTTGATAATCGCCAGCTGGGCCGCAGGATTCATGCCTTCTCAGGCGCCTGGTAATCGCGAGCGGGGCCGTAGGATTCATGCCTGCTCATCTGCTTGGTAATCGCCAGCTGGGCTGCAGGATTCATGCCTGCTCAGCTGCCTGATAATCGCCAGCAGGACCACAGGATACATGCCTTCTCAGGCGCCTGATAATCACCAGCTGGGCCGCAGGATTCATGCCTGCTCATCTGCTTGGTAATCGCCAGCTGGGCCGCAGGATTCATGCCTTCTCAGGCGCCTGTTAATCGCCAGCTGGGTCGCAGGATTCATGCCTTCTCCGCTGCTTGATTCTTGCCTGCTGAGGCACATGATCCGTGCGGGAGAGCTACCTGATCAGCACATGAGCAGTCACATGATCAGTGCCTCTCAGTCACCTGATCACTGCATGACAGCCACGTGATCAGTGCCTGCTGAGTTACGTGATTAGCGCCTGCTTATCTGCTTGATAATCGCCAGCTGGGCCGCAGGATTCATGCCTGTTCATCTGCTTGATAATCGCCAGCTGGGCCGCAGGATTCATGCCTGCTCAGCTGCTTGGTAATCGCCAGCTGGGCCGCAGGATTCATGCCTGTTCATCTGCCTGATAATCGCCAGCTGGGCCGCAGGATTCATGCCTGCTCAGCTGCCTGATAATCGCCAGGTGGGCCTCAGGATTCATGCCTGCTCAGTTGCCTGATAATAGCCAGCTGGGCCGCAGGATTCATACCTGCTGAGCTGCCTGATAATCGCCAGGTGGGCCGCAGGATTCATGCCTTCTCAGGCGCCTGGTAATCGCGAGCGGGGCCGTAGGATTCATGCCTGCTCATCTGCTTGGTAATCGCCAGCAGGGCCGCAGGATTCATGCCTTCTCAGGCGCCTGATAATCGCCAGCTGGGCCGCAGGATTCATGCCTTCTCATCTCCTTGATAATCGCCAGCTGGGCCGCAGGATTCATGCCTGCTCATCTGCTTGATAATGACCAGCTGGGCCGCAGGATTCATGCCTGCTCAGCTGCCTGATAATCGCCAGGCGGGCCGCAGGATTCATGCCTGCTCAGTTGCCTGATAATCGCCAGCTGGGCCGCAGGATTCATGCTTGCTCAGCTGCCTGATAATCGCCAGGGGGGCCGCAGGATTCATGCCTGCTCAGTTGCCTGATAATCGCCAGCTGGGCCGCAGGATTCATGCCTTCTCAGCTGCCTGATAATCACCAGCTGGGCCGCAGGATTCATGCCTGCTCATCTGCTTGATAATCGCCAGCTGGGCCGCAGGATTCATGCCTGCTCAGGCGCCTGTTAATCGCCAGCTGGGCCGCAGGATTCATGCCTGCTCATCTCGTTGATAATCGCCAGCTGGGCCGCAGGATTCATGCCTGCTCATCTGCTTGATAATGACCAGCTGGGCCGCAGGATTCATGCCTTCTCAGCTGCTTGATTATCGCCAGCTGGGCCGCAGGATTCATGCCTGCTCAGCTGCCTGATAATCGCCAGCAGGGCCGCAGGATTCATGCCTTCTCAGGCGCCTGGTAATCGCGAGCTGGGCCGCAGGATTCATGCCTGCTCATCTCCTTGATAATCGCCAGCTGGGCCGCAGGATTCATGCCTGCACATCTGCTTGATAATCGCCAGCTGGGCCGCAGGATTCATGCCTGCTCAGCTGCCTGATAATCGCCAGGTGGGCCGCAGGATTCATGCCTGCTCAGCTGCCTGATAATCGCCAGCAGGGCCACAGGATTCATGCCTTCTCAGGCGCCTGATAATCACCAGCTGGGCCGCAGGATTCATGCCTGCTCATCTGCTTGATAATGACCAGCTGGGCCGCAGGATTCATGCCTTCTCAGGCGCCTGATAATCGCCAGCTGGGCCGCAGGATTCATGCCTGCTCATCTGCTTGGTAATCGCCAGCTGGGCCGCAGGATTCATGCCTGCTCATCTGCTTGATAATCGCCAGCTGGGTCGCATGATTCATGCCTGCTGAGGCACATGATCCGTGCGGGAGAGCTACCTGATCAGCACATGAGCAGTCACATGATCAGCACCTCTCAGTCACCTGATCACTGCATGACAGCCACGCGATCAGTGCCTGCTGAGTTACGTGATTAGCGCCTGCTCATCTGCTTGATAATCGCCAGCTGGGCCGCAGGATTCATGCCTTCTCAGGCGCCTGGTAATCGCGAGCGGGGCCGTAGGATTCATGCCTGCTCATCTGCTTGGTAATCGCCAGCTGGGCCGCAGGATTCATGCCTGCTCAGCTGCCTGATAATCGCCAGCAGGGCCACAGGATTCATGCCTTCTCAGGCGCCTGATAATCGCGAGCTGGGCCGCAGGATTCATGCCTGCTCAGCTGCCTGATAATCGCCAGCAGGGCCACAGGATTCATGCCTTCTCAGGCGCCTGATAATCACCAGCTGGGCCGCAGGATTCATGCCTGCTCATCTGCTTGATAATGACCAGCTGGGCCGCAGGATTCATGCCTTCTCAGGCGCCTGATAATCGCCAGCTGGGCCGCAGGATTCATGCCTGCTCATCTGCTTGGTAATCGCCAGCTGGGCCGCAGGATTCATGCCTGCTCATCTGCTTGATAATCGCCAGCTGGGTCGCATGATTCATGCCTGCTGAGGCACATGATCCGTGCGGGAGAGCTACCTGATCAGCACACGAGCAGTCACATGATCAGCGCCTCTCAGTCACCTGATCACTGCATGACAGCCACGTGATCAGTGCCTGCTGAGTCACGTGATTAGCGCCTGCTTATCTGCTTGATAATCGCCAGCTGGGCCGCAGGATTCATGCCTTCTCCGCTGCTTGATTGTTGCCTGCTGAGGCACATGATCGGTGCGGGAGAGCTACCTGATCAGCACATGAGCAGTCACATGATCAGCACCTCTCAGTCACCTGATCACTGCATGACAGCCACGTGATCAGTGCCTGCTGAGTCACGTGATTAGCGCCTGTTCATCTGCTTGATAATCGCCAGCTGGGCCGCAGGATTCATGCCTTCTCAGCTGCTTGATTATCGCCAGCTGGGCCGCAGGATTCATGCCTGCTCATCTGCTTGATAATGACCAGCTGGGCCGCAGGATTCATGCCTGCTCAGCTGCCTGATAATCGCCAGGTGGGCCGCAGGATTCATGCCTGCTCATCTCGTTGATAATCGCCAGCTGGGCCGCAGGATTCATGCCTGCTCCGCTGCTTGATTCTTGCCTGCTGAGGCACATGATCCGTGCAGGAGAGCTACCTGATCACACATGAGCAGTCACATGATCAGCGCCTCTCAGTCACCTGATCACTGCATGACAGCCACGTGATCAGTGCCTGCTGAGTCACGTGATTAGCGCCTGCTCATCTGCTTGATAATCGCCAGCTGGGCCGCAGGATTCATGCCTGCTCTGTGCCTGATAATCGCCAGCTGGGCCGCAGGATTCATGCCTTCTCAGCTGCCTGATAATCACCAGCTGGGCCGTAGGATTCATGCCTGCTCAGCTGCCTGATAATCGCCAGGTGGGCCGCAAGATTCATGCCTGCTCAGCTGCCTGATAATCGCCAGGTGGGCCGCAGGATTCATGCCTTCTCAGCTGCTTGATTATCGCCAGCTGGGCCGCAGGATTCATGCCTGCTCAGCTGCCTGATAATCGCCAGCAGGGCCGCAGGATTCATGCCTTCTCAGGCGCCTGATAATCGCGAGCTGGGCCGCAGGATTCATGCCTGCTCATCTCCTTGATAATCGCCAGCTGGGCCGCAGGATTCATGCCTGCTCATCTGCTTGATAATCGCCAGCTGGGCCGCAGGATTCATGCCTGCTCAGCTGCCTGATAATCGCCAGGTGGGCCGCAGGATTCATGCCTGCTCAGCTGCCTGATAATCGCCAGCAGGGCCACAGGATTCATGCCTTCTCAGGCGCCTGATAATCACCAGCTGGGCCGCAGGATTCATGCCTGCTCATCTGCTTGATAATGACCAGCTGGGCCGCAGGATTCATGCCTTCTCAGGCGCCTGATAATCGCCAGCTGGGCCGCAGGATTCATGCCTGCTCATCTGCTTGGTAATCGCCAGCTGGGCCGCAGGATTCATGCCTGCTCATCTGCTTGATAATCGCCAGCTGGGTCGCATGATTCATGCCTGCTGAGGCACATGATCCGTGTGGGAGAGCTACCTGATCAGCACATGAGCAGTCACATGATCAGCGACTCTCAGTCACCTGATCACTGCATGACAGCCACGTGATCAGTGCCTGCTGAGTCACGTGATTAGCGCCTGCTTATCTGCTTGATAATCGCCAGCTGGGCCGCAGGATTCATGCCTTCTCAGCTGCTTGATTATCGCCAGCTGGGCCGCAGGATTCATGCCTGCTCAGCTGCTTGATAATCGTCAGCTGAGCCGCAGGTTTCATGCCTGCTCAGGTGCCTCATAATCGCCAGCTGGGCCGCAGGATTCATGCCTGCTCATCTCCTTGATAATCGCCAGCTGGGCCGCAGGACTCATGCCTGCTCAGCTGCCTGATAATCGCCCACTGGGCCGCAGGATTCATGCCTGCTCCGCTGCTTGATTCTTGCCTGCTGAGGCACATGATCCGTGCAGGAGAGCTACCTGATCAGCACATGAGCAGTCACATGATCAGCGCCTCTCAGTCACCTGATCACTGCATGACAGCCACGCGATCAGTGCCTGCTGAGTTACGTGATTAGCGCCTGCTCATCTGCTTGATAATCGCCAGCTGGGCCGCAGGATTCATGCCTTCTCAGCTGCTTGATTATCGCCAGCTGGGCCGCAGGATTCATGCCTGCTCATCTGCTTGATAATCGCCAGCTGGGCCGCAGGATTCATGCCTGCTCATCTCCTTGATAATCGCCAGCTGGGCCGCAGGATTCATGCCTGCTCATCTGCTTGATAATTGCCAGCTGGGCCACAGGATTCATGCCTTCTCAGGTGCCTGATAATCGCCAGCTGGGCCGCAGGATTCATGCCTGCTCATCTGCTTGATAATCGCCAGCTGGGCCGCAGGATTCATGCCTGCTCAGGTGCCTGATAATCGCCAGCAGGGCCACAGGATTCATGCCTTCTCAGGCGCCTGATAATCGCAAGCTGGGCCGCAGGATTCATGCCTGCTCATCTGCTTGGTAATCGCCAGCTGGGCCGCAGGATTCATGCCTTCTCAGGCGCCTGAAAATCGCCAGCTGGGCCGCAGGATTCATGCCTTCTCAGGCGCCTGTTAATCGCCAGCTGGATCGCAGGATTCATGCCTTCTCCGCTGCTTGATTCTTGCCTGCTGAGGCACATGATCCGTGCGGGAGAGCTACCTGATCAGCACATGAGCAGTCACATGATCAGTGCCTCTCAGTCACCTGATCACTGCATGACAGCCACGTGATCAGTGCCTGCTGAGTTACGTGATTAGCGCCTGCTTATCTGCTTGATAATCGCCAGCTGGGCCGCAGGATTCATGCCTGTTCATCTGCTTGATAATCGCCAGCTGGGCCGCAGGATTCATGCCTGCTCAGCTGCTTGGTAATCGCCAGCTGGGCCGCAGGATTCATGCCTTCTCACCCGCCTGAAAATCGCCAGCTGGGCCGCAGGATTCATGCCTTCTCAGGCGCCTGTTAATCGCCAGCTGGGTCGCAGGATTCATGCCTTCTCCGCTGCTTGATTCTTGCCTGCTGAGGCACATGATCGGTGCGGGAGAGCTACCTGATCAGCACATGAGCAGTCACATGATCAGCACCTCTCAGTCACCTGATCACTGCATGACAGCCACGTGATCAGTGCCTGCTGAGTCACGTGATTAGCGCCTGTTCATCTGCTTGATAATCGCCAGCTGGGCCGCAGGATTCATGCCTTCTCAGCTGCTTGATTATCGCCAGCTGGGCCGCAGGATTCATGCCTGCTCATCTGCTTGATAATGACCAGCTGGGCCGCAGGATTCATGCCTGCTCAGCTGCCTGATAATCGCCAGGTGGGCCGCAGGATTCATGCCTGCTCATCTCGTTGATAATCGCCAGCTGGGCCGCAGGATTCATGCCTGCTCCGCTGCTTGATTCTTGCCTGCTGAGGCACATGATCCGTGCAGGAGAGCTACCTGATCACACATGAGCAGTCACATGATCAGCGCCTCTCAGTCACCTGATCACTGCATGACAGCCACGTGATCAGTGCCTGCTGAGTCACGTGATTAGCGCCTGCTCATCTGCTTGATAATCGCCAGCTGGGCCGCAGGATTCATGCCTGCTCAGGTGCCTGATAATCGCCAGCTGGGCCGCAGGATTCATGCCTTCTCAGCTGCCTGATAATCACCAGCTGGGCCGTAGGATTCATGCCTGCCCAGCTGCCTGATAATCGCCAGGTGGGCCGCAAGATTCATGCCTGCTCAGCTGCCTGATAATCGCCAGGTGGGCCGCAGGATTCATGCCTTCTCAGCTGCTTGATTATCGCCAGCTGGGCCGCAGGATTCATGCCTGCTCAGCTGCCTGATAATCGCCAGCAGGGCCGCAGGATTCATGCCTTCTCAGGCGCCTGGTAATCGCGAGCTGGGCCGCAGGATACATGCCTGCTCATCTCCTTGATAATCGCCAGCTGGGCCGCAGGATTCATGCCTGCTCATCTGCTTGATAATCGCCAGCTGGGCCGCAGAATTCATGCCTGCTCAGCTGCCTGATAATCGCCAGGTGGGCCGCAGGATTCATGCCTGCTCAGCTGCCTGATAATCGCCAGCAGGGCCACAGGATTCATGCCTTCTCAGGCGCCTGATAATCACCAGCTGGGCCGCAGGATTCATGCCTGCTCATCTGCTTGATAATGACCAGCTGGGCCGCAGGATTCATGCCTTCTCAGGCGCCTGATAATCGCCAGCTGGGCCGCAGGATTCATGCCTGCTCATCTGCTTGGTAATCGCCAGCTGGGCCGCAGGATTCATGCCTGCTCATCTGCTTGATAATCGCCAGCTGGGTCGCATGATTCATGCCTGCTGAGGCACATGATCCGTGCGGGAGAGCTACCTGATCAGCACATGAGCAGTCACATGATCAGCGCCTCTCAGTCACCTGATCACTGCATGACAGCCACGTGATCAGTGCCTGCTGAGTCACGTGATTAGCGCCTGTTCATCTGCTTGATAATCGCCAGCTGGGCCGCAGGATTCATGCCTTCTCAGCTGCTTGATTATCGCCAGCTGGGCCGCAGGATTCATGCCTGCTCATCTGCTTGATAATGACCAGCTGGGCCGCAGGATTCATGCCTGCTCAGCTGCCTGATAATCGCCAGCTGGGCCGCAGGATTCATACCTGCTCAGCTGCCTGATAATCGCCAGGTGGGCCGCAGGATTCATGCCTTCTCAGGCGCCTGGTAATCGCGAGCGGGGCCGTAGGATTCATGCCTGCTCATCTGCTTGGTAATCGCCAGCTGGGCCGCAGGATTCATGCCTTCTCAGGCGCCTGATAATCGCCAGCTGGGCCGCAGGATTCATGCCTTCTCATCTCCTTGATAATCGCCAGCTGGGCCGCAGGATTCATGCCTGCTCATCTGCTTGATAATGACCAGCTGGGCCGCAGGATTCATGCCTGCTCAGCTGCCTGATAATCGCCAGGTGGGCCGCAGGATTCATGCCTGCTCAGTTGCCTGATAATCGCCAGCTGGGCCGCAGGATTCATGCCTGCTCAGCTGCCTGATAATCGCCAGGTGGGCCGCAGGATTCATGCCTGCTCAGTTGCCTGATAATCGCCAGCTGGGCCGCAGGATTCATGCCTTCTCAGCTGCCTGATAATCACCAGCTGGGCCGCAGGATTCATGCCTGCTCATCTGCTTGATAATCGCCAGCTGGGCCGCAGGATTCATGCCTGCTCAGGCGCCTGTTAATCGCCAGCTGGGCCGCAGGATTCATGCCTTCTCCGCTGCTTGATTGTTGCCTGCTGAGGCACATGATCGGTGCGGGAGAGCTACCTGATCAGCACATGAGCAGTCACATGATCAGCACCTCTCAGTCACCTGATCACTGCATGACAGCCACGTGATCAGTGCCTGCTGAGTCACGTGATTAGCGCCTGTTCATCTGCTTGATAATCGCCAGCTGGGCCGCAGGATTCATGCCTTCTCAGCTGCTTGATTATCGCCAGCTGGGCCGCAGGATTCATGCCTGCTCATCTGCTTGATAATGACCAGCTGGGCCGCAGGATTCATGCCTGCTCAGCTGCCTGATAATCGCCAGGTGGGCCGCAGGATTCATGCCTGCTCATCTCGTTGATAATCGCCAGCTGGGCCGCAGGATTCATGCCTGCTCCGCTGCTTGATTCTTGCCTGCTGAGGCACATGATCCGTGCAGGAGAGCTACCTGATCACACATGAGCAGTCACATGATCAGCGCCTCTCAGTCACCTGATCACTGCATGACAGCCACGTGATCAGTGCCTGCTGAGTCACGTGATTAGCGCCTGCTCATCTGCTTGATAATCGCCAGCTGGGCCGCAGGATTCATGCCTGCTCAGGTGCCTGATAATCGCCAGCTGGGCCGCAGGATTCATGCCTTCTCAGCTGCCTGATAATCACCAGCTGGGCCGTAGGATTCATGCCTGCTCAGCTGCCTGATAATCGCCAGGTGGGCCGCAAGATTCATGCCTGCTCAGCTGCCTGATAATCGCCAGGTGGGCCGCAGGATTCATGCCTTCTCAGCTGCTTGATTATCGCCAGCTGGGCCGCAGGATTCATGCCTGCTCAGCTGCCTGATAATCGCCAGCAGGGCCGCAGGATTCATGCCTTCTCAGGCGCCTGGTAATCGCGAGCTGGGCCGCAGGATTCATGCCTGCTCATCTCCTTGATAATCGCCAGCTGGGCCGCAGGATTCATGCCTGCTCATCTGCTTGATAATCGCCAGCTGGGCCGCAGGATTCATGCCTGCTCAGCTGCCTGATAATCGCCAGGTGGGCCGCAGGATTCATGCCTTCTCAGGCGCCTGGTAATCGCGAGCTGGGCCGCAGGATTCATGCCTGCTCAGCTGCCTGATAATCGCCAGCAGGGCCGCAGGATTCATGCCTTCTCAGGCGCCTGGTAATCGCGAGCTGGGCCGCAGGATTCATGCCTGCTCATCTCCTTGATAATCGCCAGCTGGGCCGCAGGATTCATGCCTGCTCATCTGCTTGATAATCGCCAGCTGGGCCGCAGGATTCATGCCTGCTCAGCTGCCTGATAATCGCCAGCAGGGCCACAGGATTCATGCCTTCTCAGGCGACTGATAATCACCAGCTGGGCCGCAGGATTCATGCCTGCTCATCTGCTTGATAATGACCAGCTGGGCCGCAGGATTCATGCCTTCTCAGGCGCCTGATAATCGCCAGCTGGGCCGCAGGATTCATGCCTGCTCATCTGCTTGGTAATCGCCAGCTGGGCCGCAGGATTCATGCCTGCTCATCTGCTTGATAATCGCCAGCTGGGTCGCATGATTCATGCCTGCTGAGGCACATGATCCGTGCGGGAGAGCTACCTGATCAGCACATGAGCAGTCACATGATCAGCGCCTCTCAGTCACCTGATCACTGCATGACAGCCACGTGATCAGTGCCTGCTGAGTCACGTGATTAGCGCCTGCTTATCTGCTTGATAATCGCCAGCTGGGCCGCAGGATTCATGCCTTCTCAGCTGCTTGATTATCGCCAGCTGGGCCGCAGGATTCATGCCTGCTCAGCTGCTTGATAATCATCAGCTGAGCCGCAGGTTTCATGCCTGCTCAGGTGCCTCATAATCGCCAGCTGGGCCGCAGGATTCATGCCTGCTCATCTCCTTGATAATCGCCAGCTGGGCCGCAGGATTCATGCCTGCTCAGCTGCCTGATAATCGCCCACTGGGCCGCAGGATTAATGCCTGCTCCGCTGCTTGATTCTTGCCTGCTGAGGCACATGATCCGTGCAGGAGAGCTACCTGATCAGCACATGAGCAGTCACATGATCAGCGCCTCTCAGTCACCTGATCACTGCACGACAGCCACGCGATCAGTGCCTGCTGAGTTACGTGATTAGCGCCTGCTCATCTGCTTGATAATCGCCAGCTGGGCCGCAGGATTCATGCCTTCTCAGCTGCTTGATTATCGCCAGCTGGGCCGCAGGATTCATGCCTGCTCATCTGCTTGATAATCGCCAGCTGGGAAGCAGGATTCATGCCTGCTCATCTCCTTGATAATCGCCAGCTGGGCCGCAGGATTCATGCCTGCTCATCTGCTTGATAATCGCCAGCTGGGCCGCAGGATTCATGCCTGCTCAGGTGCCTGATAATCGCCAGGTGGGCCGCAGGATTCATGCCTGCTCAGCTGCCTGATAATCACCAGCAGGGCCACAGGATTCATGCCTTCTCAGGTGCCTGATAATCGCCAGCTGGGCCGCAGGTTTCATGCCTGCTCATCTGCTTGATAATCGCCAGCTGGGCCGCAGGATTCATGCCTGCTCAGGTGCCTGATAATCGCCAGCAGGGCCACAGGATTCATGCCTTCTCAGGCGCCTGATAATCGCAAGCTGGGCCGCAGGATTCATGCCTGCTCATCTGCTTGGTAATCGCCAGCTGGGCCGCAGGATTCATGCCTTCTCAGGCGCCTGAAAATCGCCAGCTTGGCCGCAGGATTCATGCCTTCTCAGGCGCCTGTTAATCGCCAGCTGGGTCGCAGGATTCATGCCTTCTCCGCTGCTTGATTCTTGCCTGCTGAGGCACATGATCCGTGCGGGAGAGCTACCTGATCAGCACATGAGCAGTCACATGATCAGTGCCTCTCAGTCACCTGATCACTGCATGACAGCCACGTGATCAGTGCCTGCTGAGTTACGTGATTAGCGCCTGCTTATCTGCTTGATAATCGCCAGCTGGGCCGCAGGATTCATGCCTGTTCATCTGCTTGATAATCGCCAGCTGGGCCGCAGGATTCATGCCTGCTCAGCTGCTTGGTAATAGCCAGCTGGGCCGCAGGATTCATGCCTTCTCACCCGCCTGAAAATCGCCAGCTGGGCCGCAGGATTCATGCCTTCTCACCCGCCTGAAAATCGCCAGCTGGGCCGCAGGATTCATGCCTTCTCAGGCGCCTGTTAATCGCCAGCTGGGTCGCAGGATTCATGCCTTCTCCGCTGCTTGATTCTTGCCTGCTAAGGCACATGATCGGTGCGGGAGAGCTACCTGATCAGCACATGAGCAGTCACATGATCAGCACCTCTCAGTCACCTGATCACTGCATGACAGCCACGTGATCAGTGCCTGCTGAGTCACGTGATTAGCACCTGTTCATCTGCTTGATAATCGCCAGCTGGGCCGCAGGATTCATGCCTTCTCAGATGCTTGATTATCGCCAGCTGGGCCGGAGGATTCATGCCTGCTCATCTGCTTGATAATGACCAGCTGGGCCGCAGGATTCATGCCTGCTCAGCTGCCTGATAATCGCCAGGTGGGCCGCAGGATTCATGCCTGCTCATCTCGTTGATAATCGCCAGCTGGGCCGCAGGATTCATGCCTGCTCCGCTGCTTGATTCTTGCCTGCTGAGGCACATGATCCGTGCAGGAGAGCTACCTGATCACACATGAGCAGTCACATGATCAGCGCCTCTCAGTCACCTGATCACTGCATGACAGCCACGTGATCAGTGCCTGCTGAGTCACGTGATTAGCGCCTGCTCATCTGCTTGATAATGGCCAGCTGGGCCGCAGGATTCATGCCTGCTCAGGTGCCTGATAATCGCCAGCTGGGCCGCAGGATTCATGCCTTCTCAGCTGCCTGATAATCACCAGCTGGGCCGTAGGATTCATGCCTGCTCAGCTGCCTGATAATCGCCAGGTGGGCCACAAGATTCATGCCTGCTCAGCTGCCTGATAATCGCCAGGTGGGCCGCAGGATTCATGCCTTCTCAGCTGCTTGATTATCGCCAGCTGGGCCGCAGGATTCATGCCTGCTCAGCTGCCTGATAATCGCCAGCAGGGCCGCAGGATTCATGCCTTCTCAGGCGCCTGGTAATCGCGAGCTGGGCCGCAGGATTCATGCCTGCTCATCTCCTTGATAATCGCCAGCTGGGCCGCAGGATTCATGCCTGCTCATCTGCTTGATAATGACCAGCTGGGCCGCAGGATTCATGCCTGCTCAGCTGCCTGATAATCGCCAGGTGGGCCGCAGGATTCATGCCTGCTCAGCTGCCTGATAATCGCCAGGTGGGCCGCAGGATTCATGCCTGCTCAGCTGCCTGATAATCGCCAGCAGGGCCACAGGATTCATGCCTTCTCAGCTGCCTGATAATCACCAGCTGGGCCGCAGGATTCATGCCTGCTCATCTGCTTGATAATCGCCAGCTGGGCCGCAGGATTCATGCCTGCTCAGGCGCCTGTTAATCGCCAGCTGGGCCGCAGGATTCATGCCTTCTCCGCTGCTTGATTGTTGCCTGCTGAGGCACATGATCGGTGCGGGAGAGCTACCTGATCAGCACATGAGCAGTCACATGATCAGCACCTCTCAGTCACCTGATCACTGCATGACAGCCACGTGATCAGTGCCTGCTGAGTCACGTGATTAGCGCCTGTTCATCTGCTTGATAATCGCCAGCTGGGCCGCAGGATTCATGCCTTCTCAGCTGCTTGATTATCGCCAGCTGGGCCGCAGGATTCATGCCTGCTCATCTGCTTGATAATGACCAGCTGGGCCGCAGGATTCATGCCTGCTCAGCTGCCTGATAATCGCCAGGTGGGCCGCAGGATTCATGCCTGCTCATCTCGTTGATAATCGCCAGCTGGGCCGCAGGATTCATGCCTGCTCCGCTGCTTGATTCTTGCCTGCTGAGGCACATGATCCGTGCAGGAGAGCTACCTGATCACACATGAGCAGTCACATGATCAGCGCCTCTCAGTCACCTGATCACTGCATGACAGCCACGTGATCAGTGCCTGCTGAGTCACGTGATTAGCGCCTGCTCATCTGCTTGATAATCGCCAGCTGGGCCGCAGGATTCATGCCTGCTCAGGTGCCTGATAATCGCCAGCTGGGCCGCAGGATTCATGCCTTCTCAGCTGCCTGATAATCACCAGCTGGGCCGTAGGATTCATGCCTGCTCAGCTGCCTGATAATCGCCAGGTGGGCCGCAAGATTCATGCCTGCTCAGCTGCCTGATAATCGCCAGGTGGGCCGCAGGATTCATGCCTTCTCAGCTGCTTGATTATCGCCAGCTGGGCCGCAGGATTCATGCCTGCTCAGCTGCCTGATAATCGCCAGCAGGGCCGCAGGATTCATGCCTTCTCAGGCGCCTGGTAATCGCGAGCTGGGCCGCAGGATTCATGCCTGCTCATCTCCTTGATAATCGCCAGCTGGGCCGCAGGATTCATGCCTGCTCATCTGCTTGATAATCGCCAGCTGGGCCGCAGGATTCATGCCTGCTCAGCTGCCTGATAATCGCCAGGTGGGCCGCAGGATTCATGCCTGCTCAGCTGCCTGATAATCGCCAGCAGGGCCACAGGATTCATGCCTTCTCAGGCGACTGATAATCACCAGCTGGGCCGCAGGATTCATGCCTGCTCATCTGCTTGATAATGACCAGCTGGGCCGCAGGATTCATGCCTTCTCAGGCGCCTGATAATCGCCAGCTGGGCCGCAGGATTCATGCCTGCTCATCTGCTTGGTAATCGCCAGCTGGGCCGCAGGATTCATGCCTGCTCATCTGCTTGATAATCGCCAGCTGGGTCGCATGATTCATGCCTGCTGAGGCACATGATCCGTGCGGGAGAGCTACCTGATCAGCACATGAGCAGTCACATGATCAGCGCCTCTCAGTCACCTGATCACTGCATGACAGCCACGTGATCAGTGCCTGCTGAGTCACGTGATTAGCGCCTGCTTATCTGCTTGATAATCGCCAGCTGGGCCGCAGGATTCATGCCTTCTCAGCTGCTTGATTATCGCCAGCTGGGCCGCAGGATTCATGCCTGCTCAGCTGCTTGATAATCGTCAGCTGAGCCGCAGGTTTCATGCCTGCTCAGGTGCCTCATAATCGCCAGCTGGGCCGCAGGATTCATGCCTGCTCATCTCCTTGATAATCGCCAGCTGGGCCGCAGGATTCATGCCTGCTCAGCTGCCTGATAATCGCCCACTGGGCCGCAGGATTAATGCCTGCTCCGCTGCTTGATTCTTGCCTGCTGAGGCACATGATCCGTGCAGGAGAGCTACCTGATCAGCACATGAGCAGTCACATGATCAGCGCCTCTCAGTCACCTGATCACTGCACGACAGCCACGCGATCAGTGCCTGCTGAGTTACGTGATTAGCGCCTGCTCATCTGCTTGATAATCGCCAGCTGGGCCGCAGGATTCATGCCTTCTCAGCTGCTTGATTATCGCCAGCTGGGCCGCAGGATTCATGCCTGCTCATCTGCTTGATAATCGCCAGCTGGGCCGCAGGATTCATGCCTGCTCATCTCCTTGATAATCGCCAGCTGGGCCGCAGGATTCATGCCTGCTCATCTGCTTGATAATCGCCAGCTGGGCCGCAGGATTCATGCCTGCTCAGGTGCCTGATAATCGCCAGGTGGGCCGCAGGATTCATGCCTGCTCAGCTGCCTGATAATCACCAGCAGGGCCACAGGATTCATGCCTTCTCAGGTGCCTGATAATCGCCAGCTGGGCCGCAGGATTCATGCCTGCTCATCTGCTTGATAATCGCCAGCTGGGCCGCAGGATTCATGCCTGCTCAGGTGCCTGATAATCGCCAGCAGGGCCACAGGATTCATGCCTTCTCAGGCGCCTGATAATCGCAAGCTGGGCCGCAGGATTCATGCCTGCTCATCTGCTTGGTAATCGCCAGCTGGGCCGCAGGATTCATGCCTTCTCAGGCGCCTGAAAATCGCCAGCTTGGCCGCAGGATTCATGCCTTCTCAGGCGCCTGTTAATCGCCAGCTGGGTCGCAGGATTCATGCCTTCTCCGCTGCTTGATTCTTGCCTGCTGAGGCACATGATCCGTGCGGGAGAGCTACCTGAT
The DNA here is from genome assembly GCF_055505025.1 of Bos grunniens. Taxonomy (NCBI): domain Eukaryota; kingdom Metazoa; phylum Chordata; class Mammalia; order Artiodactyla; family Bovidae; genus Bos; species Bos grunniens. Next base: position 66,123,907 of record NC_141183.1, on the reverse strand, counting down.
CAGCACATGAGCAGTCACATGATCAGTGCCTCTCAGTCACCTGATCACTGCATGACAGCCACGTGATCAGTGCCTGCTGAGTTACGTGATTAGCGCCTGCTTATCTGCTTGATAATCGCCAGCTGGGCCGCAGGATTCATGCCTGTTCATCTGCTTGATAATCGCCAGCTGGGCCGCAGGATTCATGCCTGCTCAGCTGCTTGGTAATAGCCAGCTGGGCCGCAGGATTCATGCCTTCTCACCCGCCTGAAAATCGCCAGCTGGGCCGCAGGATTCATGCCTTCTCACCCGCCTGAAAATCGCCAGCTGGGCCGCAGGATTCATGCCTTCTCAGGCGCCTGTTAATCGCCAGCTGGGTCGCAGGATTCATGCCTTCTCCGCTGCTTGATTCTTGCCTGCTAAGGCACATGATAGGTGCGGGAGAGCTACCTGATCAGCACATGAGCAGTCACATGATCAGCACCTCTCAGTCACCTGATCACTGCATGACAGCCACGTGATCAGTGCCTGCTGAGTCACGTGATTAGCACCTGTTCATCTGCTTGATAATCGCCAGCTGGGCCGCAGGATTCATGCCTTCTCAGATGCTTGATTATCGCCAGCTGGGCCGGAGGATTCATGCCTGCTCATCTGCTTGATAATGACCAGCTGGGCCGCAGGATTCATGCCTGCTCAGCTGCCTGATAATCGCCAGGTGGGCCGCAGGATTCATGCCTGCTCATCTCGTTGATAATCGCCAGCTGGGCCGCAGGATTCATGCCTGCTCCGCTGCTTGATTCTTGCCTGCTGAGGCACATGATCCGTGCAGGAGAGCTACCTGATCACACATGAGCAGTCACATGATCAGCGCCTCTCAGTCACCTGATCACTGCATGACAGCCACGTGATCAGTGCCTGCTGAGTCACGTGATTAGCGCCTGCTCATCTGCTTGATAATGGCCAGCTGGGCCGCAGGATTCATGCCTGCTCAGGTGCCTGATAATCGCCAGCTGGGCCGCAGGATTCATGCCTTCTCAGCTGCCTGATAATCACCAGCTGGGCCGTAGGATTCATGCCTGCTCAGCTGCCTGATAATCGCCAGGTGGGCCACAAGATTCATGCCTGCTCAGCTGCCTGATAATCGCCAGGTGGGCCGCAGGATTCATGCCTTCTCAGCTGCTTGATTATCGCCAGCTGGGCCGCAGGATTCATGCCTGCTCAGCTGCCTGATAATCGCCAGCAGGGCCGCAGGATTCATGCCTTCTCAGGCGCCTGGTAATCGCGAGCTGGGCCGCAGGATTCATGCCTGCTCATCTCCTTGATAATCGCCAGCTGGGCCGCAGGATTCATGCCTGCTCATCTGCTTGATAATGACCAGCTGGGCCGCAGGATTCATGCCTGCTCAGCTGCCTGATAATCGCCAGGTGGGCCGCAGGATTCATGCCTGCTCAGCTGCCTGATAATCGCCAGGTGGGCCGCAGGATTCATGCCTGCTCAGCTGCCTGATAATCGCCAGCAGGGCCACAGGATTCATGCCTTCTCAGCTGCCTGATAATCACCAGCTGGGCCGCAGGATTCATGCCTGCTCATCTGCTTGATAATCGCCAGCTGGGCCGCAGGATTCATGCCTGCTCAGGCGCCTGTTAATCGCCAGCTGGGCCGCAGGATTCATGCCTTCTCCGCTGCTTGATTGTTGCCTGCTGAGGCACATGATCGGTGCGGGAGAGCTACCTGATCAGCACATGAGCAGTCACATGATCAGCACCTCTCAGTCACCTGATCACTGCATGACAGCCACGTGATCAGTGCCTGCTGAGTCACGTGATTAGCGCCTGTTCATCTGCTTGATAATCGCCAGCTGGGCCGCAGGATTCATGCCTTCTCAGCTGCTTGATTATCGCCAGCTGGGCCGCAGGATTCATGCCTGCTCATCTGCTTGATAATGACCAGCTGGGCCGCAGGATTCATGCCTGCTCAGCTGCCTGATAATCGCCAGGTGGGCCGCAGGATTCATGCCTGCTCATCTCGTTGATAATCGCCAGCTGGGCCGCAGGATTCATGCCTGCTCCGCTGCTTGATTCTTGCCTGCTGAGGCACATGATCCGTGCAGGAGAGCTACCTGATCACACATGAGCAGTCACATGATCAGCGCCTCTCAGTCACCTGATCACTGCATGACAGCCACGTGATCAGTGCCTGCTGAGTCACGTGATTAGCGCCTGCTCATCTGCTTGATAATCGCCAGCTGGGCCGCAGGATTCATGCCTGCTCAGGTGCCTGATAATCGCCAGCTGGGCCGCAGGATTCATGCCTTCTCAGCTGCCTGATAATCACCAGCTGGGCCGTAGGATTCATGCCTGCTCAGCTGCCTGATAATCGCCAGGTGGGCCGCAAGATTCATGCCTGCTCAGCTGCCTGATAATCGCCAGGTGGGCCGCAGGATTCATGCCTTCTCAGCTGCTTGATTATCGCCAGCTGGGCCGCAGGATTCATGCCTGCTCAGCTGCCTGATAATCGCCAGCAAGGCCGCAGGATTCATGCCTTCTCAGGCGCCTGGTAATCGCGAGCTGGGCCGCAGGATTCATGCCTGCTCATCTCCTTGATAATCGCCAGCTGGGCCGCAGGATTCATGCCTGCTCATCTGCTTGATAATCGCCAGCTGGGCCGCAGGATTCATGCCTGCTCAGCTGCCTGATAATCGCCAGCTGGGCCGCAGGATTCATGCCTGCTCAGCTGCCTGATAATCGCCAGCAGGGCCACAGGATTCATGCCTTCTCAGGCGCCTGATAATCACCAGCTGGGCCGCAGGATTCATGCCTGCTCATCTGCTTGATAATGACCAGCTGGGCCGCAGGATTCATGCCTTCTCAGGCGCCTGATAATCGCCAGCTGGGCCGCAGGATTCATGCCTGCTCATCTGCTTGGTAATCGCCAGCTGGGCCGCAGGATTCATGCCTGCTCATCTGCTTGATAATCGCCAGCTGGGTCGCATGATTCATGCCTGCTGAGGCACATGATCCGTGCGGGAGATCTACCTGATCAGCACATGAGCAGTCACATGATCAGTGCCTCTCAGTCACCTGATCACTGCATGACAGCCACGTGATCAGTGCCTGCTGAGTCACGTGATTAGCGCCTGTTCATCTGCTTGATAATCGCCAGCTGGGCCGCAGGATTCATGCCTTCTCAGCTGCTTGATTATCGCCAGCTGGGCCGCAGGATTCATGCCTGCTCATCTGCTTGATAATGACCAGCTGGGCCGCAGGATTCATGCCTGCTCAGCTGCCTGATAATCGCCAGCTGGGCCGCAGGATTCATACCTGCTCAGCTGCCTGATAATCGCCAGGTGGGCCGCAGGATTCATGCCTTCTCAGGCGCCTGGTAATCGCGAGCGGGGCCGTAGGATTCATGCCTGCTCATCTGCTTGGTAATCGCCAGCTGGGCCGCAGGATTCATGCCTTCTCAGGCGCCTGATAATCGCCAGCTGGGCCGCAGGATTCATGCCTTCTCATCTCCTTGATAATCGCCAGCTGGGCCGCAGGATTCATGCCTGCTCATCTGCTTGATAATGACCAGCTGGGCCGCAGGATTCATGCCTGCTCAGCTGCCTGATAATCGCCAGGTGGGCCGCAGGATTCATGCCTGCTCAGTTGCCTGATAATCGCCAGCTGGGCCGCAGGATTCATGCCTGCTCAGCTGCCTGAAAATCGCCAGGTGGGCCGCAGGATTCATGCCTGCTCAGTTGCCTGATAATCGCCAGCTGGGCCGCAGGATTCATGCCTTCTCAGCTGCCTGATAATCACCAGCTGGGCCGCAGGATTCATGCCTGCTCATCTGCTTGATAATCGCCAGCTGGGCCGCAGGATTCATGCCTGCTCAGGCGCCTGTTAATCGCCAGCTGGGCCGCAGGATTCATGCCTTCTCCGCTGCTTGATTGTTGCCTGCTGAGGCACATGATCGGTGCGGGAGAGCTACCTGATCAGCACATGAGCAGTCACATGATCAGCACCTCTCAGTCACCTGATCACTGCATGACAGCCACGTGATCAGTGCCTGCTGAGTCACGTGATTAGCGCCTCTTCATCTGCTTGATAATCGCCAGCTGGGCCGCAGGATTCATGCCTTCTCAGCTGCTTGATTATCGCCATCTGGGCCGCAGGATTCATGCCTGCTCATCTGCTTGATAATGACCAGCTGGGCCGCAGGATTCATGCCTGCTCAGCTGCCTGATAATCGCCAGGTGGGCCGCAGGATTCATGCCTGCTCATCTCGTTGATAATCGCCAGCTGGGCCGCAGGATTCATGCCTGCTCCGCTGCTTGATTCTTGCCTGCTGAGGCACATGATCCGTGCAGGAGAGCTACCTGATCACACATGAGCAGTCACATGATCAGCGCCTCTCAGTCACCTGATCACTGCATGACAGCCACGTGATCAGTGCCTGCTGAGTCACGTGATTAGCGCCTGCTCATCTGCTTGATAATCGCCAGCTGGGCCGCAGGATTCATGCCTGCTCAGGTGCCTGATAATCGCCACCTGGGCCGAAGGATTCATGCCTTCTCAGCTGCCTGATAATCACCAGCTGGGCCGTAGGATTCATGCCTGCTCAGCTGCTTGATTATCGCCAGCTGGGCCGCAGGATTCATGCCTGCTCAGCTGCCTGATAATCGCCAGCAGGGCCGCAGGATTCATGCCTTCTCAGGTGCCTGGTTATCGCGAGCTGGGCCGCAGGATTCATGCCTGCTCATCTCCTTGATAATCGCCAGCTGGGCCGCAGGATTCATGCCTGCTCATCTGCTTGATAATCGCCAGCTGGGCCGCAGGATTCATGCCTGCTCAGCTGCCTGATAATCGCCAGGTGGGCCGCAGGATTCATGCCTGCTCAGCTGCCTGATAATCGCCAGCAGGGCCACAGGATTCATGCCTTCTCAGGCGCCTGATAATCACCAGCTGGGCCGCAGGATTCATGCCTGCTCATCTGCTTGATAATGACCAGCTGGGCCGCAGGATTCATGCCTTCTCAGGCGCCTGATAATCGCCAGCTGGGCCGCAGGATTCATGCCTGCTCATCTGCTTGGTAATCGCCAGCTGGGCCGCAGGATTCATGCCTGCTCATCTGCTTGATAATCGCCAGCTGGGTCGCATGATTCATGCCTGCTGAGGCACATGATCCGTGCGGGAGAGCTACCTGATCAGCACATGAGCAGTCACATGATCAGCGCCTCTCAGTCACCTGATCACTGCATGACAGCCACGTGATCAGTGCCTGCTGAGTCACGTGATTAGCGCCTGCTTATCTGCTTGATAATCGCCAGCTGGGCCGCAGGATTCATGCCTTCTCAGCTGCTTGATTATCGCCAGCTGTGCCGCAGGATTCATGCCTGCTCAGCTGCTTGATAATCGTCAGCTGAGCCGCAGGTTTCATGCCTGCTCAGGTGCCTCATAATCGCCAGCTGGGCCGCAGGATTCATGCCTGCTCATCTCCTTGATAATCGCCAGCTGGGCCGCAGTATTCATGCCTGCTCAGCTGCCTGATAATCGCCCACTGGGCCGCAGGATTCATGCCTGCTCCGCTGCTTGATTCTTGCCTGCTGAGGCACATGATCCGTGCAGGAGAGCTACCTGATCAGCACATGAGCAGTCACATGATCAGCGCCTCTCAGTCACCTGATCACTGCACGACAGCCACGCGATCAGTGCCTGCTGAGTTACGTGATTAGCGCCTGCTCATCTGCTTGATAATCGCCAGCTGGGCCGCAGGATTCATGCCTTCTCAGCTGCTTGATTATCGCCAGCTGGGCCGCAGGATTCATGCCTGCTCATCTGCTTGATAATCGCCAGCTGGGCCGCAGGATTCATGCCTGCTCATCTCCTTGATAATCGCCAGCTGGGCCGCAGGATTCATGCCTGCTCATCTGCTTGATAATCGCCAGCTGGGCCGCAGGATTCATGCCTGCTCAGGTGCCTGATAATCGCCAGGTGGGCCGCAGGATTCATGCCTGCTCAGCTGCCTGATAATCGCCAGCAGGGCCACAGGATTCATGCCTTCTCAGGTGCTTGATAATCGCGAGCTGGGCCGCAGGATTCATGCCTGCTCATCTGCTTGATAATCGGCAGCTGGGCCGCAGGATTCATGCCTGCTCAGGTGCCTGATAATCGCCAGCAGGGCCACAGGATTCATGCCTTCTCAGGCGCCTGATAATCGCAAGCTGGGCCGCAGGATTCATGCCTGCTCATCTGCTTGGTAATCGCCAGCTGGGCCGCAGGATTCATGCCTTCTCAGGCGCCTGAAAATCGCCAGCTGGGCCGCAGGATTCATGCCTTCTCAGGCGCCTGTTAATCGCCAGCTGGGTCGCAGGATTCATGCCTTCTCCGCTGCTTGATTCTTGCCTGCTGAGGCACATGATCCGTGCGGGAGAGCTACCTGATCAGCACATGAGCAGTCACATGATCAGTGCCTCTCAGTCACCTGATCACTGCATGACAGCCACGTGATCAGTGCCTGCTGAGTTACGTGATTAGCGCCTGCTTATCTGCTTGATAATCGCCAGCTGGGCCGCAGGATTCATGCCTGTTCATCTGCTTGATAATCGCCAGCTGGGCCGCAGGATTCATGCCTGTTCAGCTGCTTGGTAATCGCCAGCTGGGCCGCAGGATTCATGCCTTCTCACCCGCCTGAAAATCGCCAGCTGGGCCGCAGGATTCATGCCTTCTCACCCGCCTGTTAATCGCCAGCTGGGTCGCAGGATTCATGCCTTCTCCGCTGCTTGATTCTTGCCTGCTGAGGCACATGATCGGTGCGGGAGAGCTACCTGATCAGCACATGAGCAGTCACATGATCAGCACCTCTCAGTCACCTGATCACTGCATGACAGCCACGTGATCAGTGCCTGCTGAGTCACGTGATTAGCGCCTGTTCATCTGCTTGATAATCGCCAGCTGGGCCGCAGGATTCATGCCTTCTCAGCTGCTTGATTATCGCCAGCTGGGCCGCAGGATTCATGCCTGCTCATCTGCTTGATAATGACCAGCTGGGCCGCAGGATTCATGCCTGCTCAGCTGCCTGATAATCGCCAGGTGGGCCGCAGGATTCATGCCTGCTCATCTCGTTGATAATCGCCAGCTGGGCCGCAGGATTCATGCCTGCTCCGCTGCTTGATTCTTGCCTGCTGAGGCACATGATCCGTGCAGGAGAGCTACCTGATCACACATGAGCAGTCACATGATCAGCGCCTCTCAGTCACCTGATCACTGCATGACAGCCACGTGATCAGTGCCTGCTGAGTCACGTGATTAGCGCCTGCTCATCTGCTTGATAATCGCCAGCTGGGCCGCAGGATTCATGCCTGCTCAGGTGCCTGATAATCGCCAGCTGGGCGGCAGGATTCATGCCTTCTCAGCTGCCTGATAATCACCAGCTGGGCCGTAGGATTCATGCCTGCTCAGCTGCCTGATAATCGCCAGGTGGGCCGCAAGATTCATGCCTGCTCAGCTGCCTGATAATCGCCAGGTGGGCCGCAGGATTCATGCCTTCTCAGCTGCTTGATTATCGCCAGCTGGGCCGCAGGATTCATGCCTGCTCAGCTGCCTGATAATCGCCAGCAGGGCCGCAGGATTCATGCCTTCTCAGGCGCCTGGTAATCGCGAGCTGGGCCGCAGGATTCATGCCTGCTCATCTCCTTGATAATCGCCAGCTGGGCCGCAGGATTCATGCCTGCTCATCTGCTTGATAATCGCCAGCTGGGCCGCAGGATTCATGCCTGCTCAGCTGCCTGATAATCGCCAGGTGGGCCGCAGGATTCATGCCTGCTCAGCTGCCTGATAATCGCCAGCAGGGCCACAGGATTCATGCCTTCTCAGGCGCTTGATAATCACCAGCTGGGCCGCAGGATACATGCCTGCTCATCTGCTTGATAATGACCAGCTGGGCCGCAGGATTCATGCCTTCTCAGGCGCCTGATAATCGCCAGCTGGGCCGCAGGATTCATGCCTGCTCATCTGCTTGGTAATCGCCAGCTGGGCCGCAGGATTCATGCCTGCTCATCTGCTTGATAATCGCCAGCTGGGTCGCATGATTCATGCCTGCTGAGGCACATGATCCGTGCGGGAGAGCTACCTGATCAGCACATGAGCAGTCACATGATCAGCGCCTCTCAGTCACCTGATCACTGCATGACAGCCACGCGATCAGTGCCTGCTGAGTTACGTGATTAGCGCCTGCTCATCTGCTTGATAATCGCCAGCTGGGCCGCAGGATTCATGCCTTCTCAGCTGCTTGATTATCGCCAGCTGGGCCGCAGGATTCATGCCTGCTCATCTGCTTGATAATCGCCAGCTGGGCCGCAGGATTCATGCCTGCTCATCTCCTTGATAATCGCCAGCTGGGCCGCAGGATTCATGCCTGCTCATCTGCTTGATAATCGCCAGCTGGGCCGCAGGATTCATGCCTGCTCAGGTGCCTGATAATCGCCAGGTGGGCCGCAGGATTCATGTCTGCTCAGCTGCCTGATAATCGCCAGCAGGGCGACAGGATTCATGCCTTCTCAGGTGCCTGATAATCGCGAGCTGGGCCGCAGGATTCATGCCTGCTCATCTGCTTGGTAATCGCCAGCTGGGCTGCAGGATTCATGCCTTCTCAGGCGCCTGTTAATCGCCAGCTGGGTCGCAGGATTCATGCCTTCTCCGCTGCTTGATTCTTGCCTGCTGAGGCACATGATCCGTGCGGGAGAGCTACCTGATCAGCACATGAGCAGTCACATGATCAGTGCCTCTCAGTCACCTGATCACTGCATGACAGCCACGTGATCAGTGCCTGCTGAGTTACGTGATTAGCGCCTGCTCATCTTCTTGATAATCGCCAGCTGGGCCGCAGGATTCATGCCTGCTCATCTGCTTGATAATCGCCAGCTGGGCCGCAGGATTCATGCCTGCTCATCTCCTTGATAATCGCCAGCTGGGCCGCAGGATTCATGCCTGCTCATCTGCTTGATAATCGCCAGCTGGGCCGCAGGATTCATGCCTGCTCAGGTGCCTGATAATCGCCAGGTGGGCCGCAGGATTCATGCCTGCTCAGCTGCCTGATAATCACCAGCAGGGCCACAGGATTCATGCCTTCTCAGGCGCCTGATAATCGCGAGCTGGGCCGCAGGATTCATGCCTGCTCATCTGCTTGGTAATCGCCAGCTGGGCCGCAGGATTCATGCCTGCTCAGGCGCCTGTTAATCGCCAGCTGGGCCGCAGGATTCATGCCTTCTCCGCTGCTTGATTCTTGCCTGCTGAGGCACATGATCCGTGCGGGAGAGCTACCTGATCAGCACATGAGCAGTCACATGATCAGTGCCTCTCAGTCACCTGATCACTGCATGACAGCCACGTGATCAGTGCCTGCTGAGTTACGTGATTAGCGCCTGCTCATCTTCTTGATAATCGCCAGCTGGGCCGCAGGATTCATGCCTGTTCATCTGCCTGATAATCGCCAGGTGGGCCTCAGGATTCATGCCTGCTCAGTTGCCTGATAATCGCCAGCTGGGCCGCAGGATTCATACCTGCTCAGCTGCCTGATAATCGCCAGGTGGGCCGCAGGATTCATGCCTTCTCAGGCGCCTGGTAATCGCGAGCGGGGCCGTAGGATTCATGCCTGCTCATCTGCTTGGTAATCGCCAGCTGGGCCGCAGGATTCATGCCTTCTCAGGCGCCTGATAATCGCCAGCTGGGCCGCAGGATTCATGCCTGCTCATCTGCTTGATAATGACCAGCTGGGCCGCAGGATTCATGCCTGCTCAGCTGCCTGATAATCGCCAGGTGGGCCGCAGGATTCATGCCTGCTCAGTTGCCTGATAATCGCCAGCTGGGCCGCAGGATTCATGCCTGCTCAGCTGCCTGATAATCACCAGGTGGGCCGCAGGATTCATGCCTGCTCAGTTGCCTGATAATCGCCAGCTGGGCCGCAGGATTCATGCCTTCTCAGCTGCCTGATAATCACCAGCTGGGCCGCAGGATTCATGCCTGCTCATCTGCTTGATAATCGCCAGCTGGGCCGCAGGATTCATGCCTGCTCAGGCGCCTGTTAATCGCCAGCTGGGCCGCAGGATTCATGCCTTCTCCGCTGCTTGATTGTTGCCTGCTGAGGCACATGATCGGTGCGGGAGAGCTACCTGATCAGCACATGAGCAGTCACATGATCAGCACCTCTCAGTCACCTGATCACTGCATGACAGCCACGTGATCAGTGCCTGCTGAGTCACGTGATTAGCGCCTGTTCATCTGCTTGATAATCGCCAGCTGGGCCGCAGGATTCATGCCTTCTCAGCTGCTTGATTATCGCCAGCTGGGCCGCAGGATTCATGCCTGCTCATCTGCTTGATAATGACCAGCTGGGCCGCAGGATTCATGCCTGCTCAGCTGCCTGATAATCGCCAGGTGGGCCGCAGGATTCATGCCTGCTCATCTCGTTGATAATCGCCAGCTGGGCCGCAGGATTCATGCCTGCTCCGCTGCTTGATTCTTGCCTGCTGAGGCACATGATCCGTGCAGGAGAGCTACCTGATCACACATGAGCAGTCACATGATCAGCGCCTCTCAGTCACCTGATCACTGCATGACAGCCACGTGATCAGTGCCTGCTGAGTCACGTGATTAGCGCCTGCTCATCTGCTTGATAATCGCCAGCTGGGCCGCAGGATTCATGCCTGCTCAGGTGCCTGATAATCGCCAGCTGGGCCGCAGGATTCATGCCTTCTCAGCTGCCTGATAATCACCAGCTGGGCCGTAGGATTCATGCCTGCTCAGCTGCCTGATAATCGCCAGGTGGGCCGCAAGATTCATGCCTGCTCAGCTGCCTGATAATCGCCAGGTGGGCCGCAGGATTCATGCCTTCTCAGCTGCTTGATTATCGCCAGCTGGGCCGCAGGATTCATGCCTGCTCAGCTGCCTGATAATCGCCAGCAGGGCCGCAGGATTCATGCCTTCTCAGGCGCCTGGTAATCGCGAGCTGGGCCGCAGGATTCATGCCTGCTCATCTCCTTGATAATCGCCAGCTGGGCCGCAGGATTCATGCCTGCTCATCTGCTTGATAATCGCCAGCTGGGCCGCAGGATTCATGCCTGCTCAGCTGCCTGATAATCGCCAGGTGGGCCGCAGGATTCATGCCTGCTCAGCTGCCTGATAATCGCCAGCAGGGCCACAGGATTCATGCCTTCTCAGGCGCCTGATAATCACCAGCTGGGCCGCAGGATTCATGCCTGCTCATCTGCTTGATAATGACCAGCTGGGCCGCAGGATTCATGCCTGCTCATCTGCTTGGTAATCGCCAGCTGGGCCGCAGGATTCATGCCTGCTCATCTGCTTGATAATCGCCAGCTGGGTCGCATGATTCATGCCTGCTGAGGCACATGATCCGTGCGGGAGAGCTACCTGATCAGCACATGAGCAGTCACATGATCAGCGCCTCTCAGTCACCTGATCACTGCATGACAGCCACGTGATCAGTGCCTGCTGAGTCACGTGATTAGCGCCTGCTTATCTGCTTGATAATCGCCAGCTGGGCCGCAGGATTCATGCCTTCTCAGCTGCTTGATTATCGCCAGCTGGGCCGCAGGATTCATGCCTGCTCAGCTGCTTGATAATCGTCAGCTGAGCCGCAGGTTTCATGCCTGCTCAGGTGCCTCATAATCGCCAGCTGGGCCGCAGGATTCATGCCTGCTCATCTCCTTGATAATCGCCAGCTGCGCCGCAGGATTCATGCCTGCTCAGCTGCCTGATAATCGCCCACTGGGCCGCAGGATTCATGCCTGCTCCGCTGCTTGATTCTTGCCTGCTGAGGCACATGATCCGTGCAGGAGAGCTACCTGATCAGCACATGAGCAGTCACATGATCAGCGCCTCTCAGTCACCTGATCACTGCATGACAGCCACGCGATCAGTGCCTGCTGAGTTACGTGATTAGCGCCTGCTTATCTGCTTGATAATCGCCAGCTGGGCCGCAGGATTCATGCCTTCTCAGCTGCTTGATTATCGCCAGCTGGGCCGCAGGATTCATGCCTGCTCATCTGCTTGATAATCGCCAGCTGGGCCGCAGGATTCATGCCTGCTCATCTCCTTGATAATCGCCAGCTGGGCCGCAGGATTCATGCCTGCTCATCTGCTTGATAATCGCCAGCTGGGCCGCAGGATTCATGCCTGCTCAGGTGCCTGATAATCGCCAGGTGGGCCGCAGGATTCATGCCTGCTCAGCTGCCTGATAATCGCCAGCAGGGCCACAGGATTCATGCCTTCTCAGGTGCCTGATAATCGCCAGCTGGGCCGCAGGATTCATGCCTGCTCATCTGCTTGAAAATCGCCAGCTGGGCCGCAGGATTCATGCCTTCTCAGGCGCCTGTTAATCGCCAGCTGGGTCGCAGGATTCATGCCTTCTCCGCTGCTTGATTCTTGCCTGCTGAGGCACATGATCCGTGCGGGAGAGCTACCTGATCAGCACATGAGCAGTCACATGATCAGTGCCTCTCAGTCACCTGATCACTGCATGACAGCCACGTGATCAGTGCCTGCTGAGTTACGTGATTAGCGCCTGCTTATCTGCTTGATAATCGCCAGCTGGGCCGCAGGATTCATGCCTGTTCATCTGCTTGATAATCGCCAGCTGGGCCGCAGGATTCATGCCTGCTCAGCTGCTTGGTAATCGCCAGCTGGGCCGCAGGATTCATGCCTTCTCACCCGCCTGAAAATCGCCAGCTGGGCCGCAGGATTCATGCCTTCTCAGGCGCCTGTTAATCGCCAGCTGGGTCGCAGGATTCATGCCTTCTCCGCTGCTTGATTCTTGCCTGCTGAGGCACATGATCGGTGCGGGAGAGCTACCTGATCAGCACATGAGCAGTCACATGATCAGCACCTCTCAGTCACCTGATCACTGCATGACAGCCACGTGATCAGTGCCTGCTGAGTCACGTGATTAGCGCCTGTTCATCTGCTTGATAATCGCCAGCTGGGCCGCAGGATTCATGCCTTCTCAGCTGCTTGATTATCGCCAGCTGGGCCGCAGGATTCATGCCTGCTCATCTGCTTGATAATGACCAGCTGGGCCGCAGGATTCATGTCTGCTCAGCTGCCTGATAATCGCCAGGTGGGCCGCAGGATTCATGCCTGCTCATCTCGTTGATAATCGCCAGCTGGGCCGCAGGATTCATGCCTGCTCCGCTGCTTGATTCTTGCCTGCTGAGGCACATGATCCGTGCAGGAGAGCTACCTGATCACACATGAGCAGTCACATGATCAGCGCCTCTCAGTCACCTGATCACTGCATGACAGCCACGTGATCAGTGCCTGCTGAGTCACGTGATTAGCGCCTGCTCATCTGCTTGATAATCGCCAGCTGGGCCGCAGGATTCATGCCTGCTCAGGTGCCTGATAATCGCCAGCTGGGCCGCAGGATTCATGCCTTCTCAGCTGCCTGATAATCACCAGCTGGGCCGTAGGATTCATGCCTGCTCAGCTGCCTGATAATCGCCAGGTGGGCCGCAAGATTCATGCCTGCTCAGCTGCCTGATAATCGCCAGGTGGGCCGCAGGATTCATGCCTTCTCAGCTGCTTGATTATCGCCAGCTGGGCCGCAGGATTCATGCCTGCTCAGGCGCCTGTTAATCGCCAGCAGGGCCGCAGGATTCATGCCTTCTCAGGCGCCTGGTAATCGCGAGCTGGGCCGCAGGATTCATGCCTGCTCATCTCCTTGATAATCGCCAGCTGGGCCGCAGGATTCATGCCTGCTCATCTGCTTGATAATCGCCAGCTGGGCCGCAGGATTCATGCCTGCTCAGCTGCCTGATAATCGCCAGGTGGGCCGCAGGTTTCATGCCTGCTCAGCTGCCTGATAATCGCCAGCAGGGCCACAGGATTCATGCCTTCTCAGGCGCCTGGTAATCGCGAGCTGGGCCGCAGGATTCATGCCTGCTCATCTCCTTGATAATCGCCAGCTGGGCCGCAGGATTCATGCCTGTTCATCTGCCTGATAATCGCCAGGTGGGCCTCAGGATTCATGCCTGCTCAGTTGCCTGATAATCGCCAGCTGGGCCGCAGGATTCATACCTGCTCAGCTGCCGGATAATCGCCAGGTGGGCCGCAGGATTCATGCCTTCTCAGGCGCCTGGTAATCGCGAGCGGGGCCGTAGGATTCATGCCTGTTCATCTGCTTGGTAATCGCCAGCTGGGCCGCAGGATTCATGCCTTCTCAGGCGCCTGATAATCGCCAGCTGGGCCGCAGGATTCATGCCTGCTCATCTGCTTGATAATGACCAGCTGGGCCGCAGGATTCATGCCTGCTCAGCTGCCTGATAATCGCCAGGTGGGCCGCAGGATTCATGCCTGCTCAGTTGCCTGATAATCGCCAGCTGGGCCGCAGGATTCATGCCTGCTCAGCTGCCTGATAATCGCCAGGTGGGCCGCAGGATTCATGCCTGCTCAGTTGCCTGATAATCGCCAGCTGGGCCGCAGGATTCATGCCTTCTCAGCTGCCTGATAATCACCAGCTGGGCCGCAGGATTCATGCCTGCTCATCTGCTTGATAATCGCCAGCTGGGCCGCAGGATTCATGCCTGCTCAGGCGCCTGTTAATCGCCAGCTGGGCCGCAGGATTCATGCCTTCTCCGCTGCTTGATTGTTGCCTGCTGAGGCACATGATCGGTGCGGGAGAGCTACCTGATCAGCACATGAGCAGTCACATGATCAGCACCTCTCAGTCACCTGATCACTGCATGACAGCCACGTGATCAGTGCCTGCTGAGTCACGTGATTAGCGCCTGTTCATCTGCTTGATAATCGCCAGCTGGGCCGCAGGATTCATGCCTGCTCATCTGCTTGATAATGACCAGCTGGGCCGCAGGATTCATGCCTGCTCAGCTGCCTGATAATCGCCAGGTGGGCCGCAGGATTCATGCCTGCTCATCTCGTTGATAATCGCCAGCTGGGCCGCAGGATTCATGCCTGCTCCGCTGCTTGATTCTTGCCTGCTGAGGCACATGATCCGTGCAGGAGAGCTACCTGATCACACATGAGCAGTCACATGATCAGCGCCTCTCAGTCACCTGATCACTGCATGACAGCCACGTGATCAGTGCCTGCTGAGTCACGTGATTAGCGCCTGCTCATCTGCTTGATAATCGCCAGCTGGGCCGCAGGATTCATGCCTGCTCAGGTGCCTGATAATCGCCAGCTGGGCCGCAGGATTCATGCCTTCTCAGCTGCCTGATAATCACCAGCTGGGCCGTAGGATTCATGCCTGCTCAGCTGCCTGATAATCGCCAGGTGGGCCGCAAGATTCATGCCTGCTCAGCTGCCTGATAATCGCCAGGTGGGCCGCAGGATTCATGCCTTCTCAGCTGCTTGATTATCGCCAGCTGGGCCGCAGGATTCATGCCTGCTCAGCTGCCTGATAATCGCCAGCAGGGCCGCAGGATTCATGCCTTCTCAGGCGCCTGGTAATCGCGAGCTGGGCCGCAGGATTCATGCCTGCTCATCTCCTTGATAATCGCCAGCTGGGCCGCAGGATTCATGCCTGCTCATCTGCTTGATAATCGCCAGCTGGGCCGCAGGATTCATGCCTGCTCAGCTGCCTGATAATCGCCAGGTGGGCCGCAGGATTCATGCCTGCTCAGCTGCCTGATAATCGCCAGCAGGGCCACAGGATTCATGCTTTCTCAGGCGCCTGATAATCACCAGCTGGGCCGCAGGATTCATGCCTGCTCATCTGCTTGATAATGACCAGCTGGGCCGCAGGATTCATGCCTTCTCAGGCGCCTGATAATCGCCAGCTGGGCCGCAGGATTCATGCCTGCTCATCTGCTTGGTAATCGCCAGCTGGGCCCCAGGATTCATGCCTGCTCATCTGCTTGATAATCGCCAGCTGGGTCGCATGATTCATGCCTGCTGAGGCACATGATCCGTGCGGGAGAGCTACCTGATCAGCACATGAGCAGTCACATGATCAGCGCCTCTCAGTCACCTGATCACTGCATGACAGCCACGTGATCAGTGCCTGCTGAGTCACGTGATTAGCGCCTGCTTATCTGCTTGATAATCGCCAGCTGGGCCGCAGGATTCATGCCTTCTCAGCTGCTTGATTATCGCCAGCTGGGCCGCAGGATTCATGCCTGCTCAGCTGCTTGATAATCGTCAGCTGAGCCGCAGGTTTCATGCCTGCTCAGGTGCCTCATAATCGCCAGCTGGGCCGCAGGATTCATGCCTGCTCATCTCCTTGATAATCGCCAGCTGGGCCGCAGGATTCATGCCTGCTCAGCTGCCTGATAATCGCCCACTGGGCCGCAGGATTCATGCCTGCTCCGCTGCTTGATTCTTGCCTGCTGAGGCACATGATCCGTGCAGGAGAGCTACCTGATCAGCACATGAGCAGTCACATGATCAGCGCCTCTCAGTCACCTGATCACTGCATGACAGCCACGCGATCAGTGCCTGCTGAGTTACGTGATTAGCGCCTGCTTATCTGCTTGATAATCGCCAGCTGGGCCGCAGGATTCATGCCTTCTCAGCTGCTTGATTATCGCCAGCTGGGCCGCAGGATTCATGCCTGCTCATCTGCTTGATAATCGCCAGCTGGGCCGCAGGATTCATGCCTGCTCATCTCCTTGATAATCGCCAGCTGGGCCGCAGGATTCATGCCTGCTCATCTGCTTGATAATCGCCAGCTGGGCCGCAGGATTCATGCCTGCTCAGGTGCCTGATAATCGCCAGGTGGGCCGCAGGATTCATGCCTGCTCAGCTGCCTGATAATCGCCAGCAGGGCCACAGGATTCATGCCTTCTCAGGTGCCTGATAATCGCCAGGTGGGCCGCAGGATTCATGCCTGCTCATCTGCTTGATAATCGCCAGCTGGGCAGCAGGATTCATGCCTGCTCAGGTGCCTGATAATCGCCAGCAGGGCCACAGGATTCATGCCTTCTCAGGCGCCTGATAATCGCAAGCTGGGCCGCAGGATTCATGCCTTCTCCGCTGCTTGATTCTTGCCTGCTGATCTGCTTGGTAATCGCCAGCTGGGCCGCAGGATTCATGCCTTTTCAGGCGCCTGAAAATCGCCAGCTGGGACGCAGGATTCATGCCTTCTCAGGCGCCTGTTAATCGCCAGCTGGGTCGCAGGATTCATGCCTTCTCCGCTGCTTGATTCTTGCCTGCTGAGGCACATGATCCGTGCGGGAGAGCTACCTGATCAGCACATGAGCAGTCACATGATCAGTGCCTCTCAGTCACCTGATCACTGCATGACAGCCACGTGATCAGTGCCTGCTGAGTTACGTGATTAGCGCCTGCTTATCTGCTTGATAATCGCCAGCTGGGCCGCAGGATTCATGCCTGTTCATCTGCTTGATAATCGCCAGCTGGGCCGCAGGATTCATGCCTGCTCAGCTGCTTGGTAATCGCCAGCTGGGCCGCAGGATTCATGCCTTCTCACCCGCCTGAAAATCGCCAGCTGGGCCGCAGGATTCATGCCTTCTCAGGCGCCTGTTAATCGCCAGCTGGGTCGCAGGATTCATGCCTTCTCCGCTGCTTGATTCTTGCCTGCTGAGGCACATGATCGGTGCGGGAGAGCTACCTGATCAGCACATGAGCAGTCACATGATCAGCACCTCTCAGTCACCTGATCACTGCATGACAGCCACGTGATCAGTGCCTGCTGAGTCACGTGATTAGCGCCTGTTCATCTGCTTGATAATCGCCAGCTGGGCCGCAGGATTCATGCCTTCTCAGCTGCTTGATTATCGCCAGCTGGGCCGCAGGATTCATGCCTGCTCATCTGCTTGATAATGACCAGCTGGGCCGCAGGATTCATGCCTGCTCAGCTGCCTGATAATCGCCAGGTGGGCCGCAGGATTCATGCCTGCTCATCTCGTTGATAATCGCCAGCTGGGCCGCAGGATTCATGCCTGCTCCGCTGCTTGATTCTTGCCTGCTGAGGCACATGATCCGTGCAGGAGAGCTACCTGATCACACATGAGCAGTCACATGATCAGCGCCTCTCAGTCACCTGATCACTGCATGACAGCCACGTGATCAGTGCCTGCTGAGTCACGTGATTAGCGCCTGCTCATCTGCTTGATAATCGCCAGCTGGGCCGCAGGATTCATGCCTGCTCAGGTGCCTGATAATCGCCAGCTGGGCCGCAGGATTCATGCCTTCTCAGCTGCCTGATAATCACCAGCTGGGCCGTAGGATTCATGCCTGCTCAGCTGCCTGATAATCGCCAGGTGGGCCGCAAGATTCATGCCTGCTCAGCTGCCTGATAATCGCCAGGTGGGCCGCAGGATTCATGCCTTCTCAGCTGCTTGATTATCGCCAGCTGGGCCGCAGGATTCATGCCTGCTCAGGCGCCTGTTAATCGCCAGCAGGGCCGCAGGATTCATGCCTTCTCAGGCGCCTGGTAATCGCGAGCTGGGCCGCAGGATTCATGCCTGCTCATCTCCTTGATAATCGCCAGCTGGGCCGCAGGATTCATGCCTGCTCATCTGCTTGATAATCGCCAGCTGGGCCGCAGGATTCATGCCTGCTCAGCTGCCTGATAATCGCCAGGTGGGCCGCAGGTTTCATGCCTGCTCAGCTGCCTGATAATCGCCAGCAGGGCCACAGGATTCATGCCTTCTCAGGCGCCTGATAATCACCAGCTGGGCCGCAGGATTCATGCCTGCTCATCTGCTTGATAATGACCAGCTGGGCCGCAGGATTCATGCCTTCTCAGGCGCCTGATAATCGCCAGCTGGGCCGCAGGATTCATGCCTGCTCATCTGCTTGGTAATCGCCAGCTGGGCCGCAGGATTCATGCCTGCTGAGGCACATGATCCGTGCGGGAGAGCTACCTGATCAGCACATGAGCAGTCACATGATCAGCGCCTCTCAGTCACCTGATCACTGCATGACAGCCACGTGATCAGTGCCTGCTGAGTCACGTGATTAGCGCCTGCTTATCTGCTTGATAATCGCCAGCTGGGCCGCAGGATTCATGAATTCTCAGCTGCTTGATTATCGCCAGCTGGGCCGCAGGATTCATGCCTGCTCAGCTGCTTGATAATCGTCAGCTGAGCCGCAGGTTTCATGCCTGCTCAGGTGCCTCATAATCGCCAGCTGGGCCGCAGGATTCATGCCTGCTCATCTCCTTGATAATCGCCAGCTGGGCCGCAGGATTCATGCCTGCTCAGGCGCCTGTTAATCGCCCACTGGGCCGCAGGATTCATGCCTGCTCCGCTGCTTGATTCTTGCCTGCTGAGGCACATGATCCGTGCGGGAGAGCTACCTGATCAGCACATGAGCAGTCACATGATCAGCACCTCTCAGTCACCTGATCACTGCATGACAGCCACGTGATCAGTGCCTGCTGAGTCACGTGATTAGCGCCTGCTCATCTGCTTGATAATCGCCAGCTGGGCCGCAGGATTCATGCCTTCTCAGGCGCCTGGTAATCGCGAGCGGGGCCGTAGGATTCATGCCTGCTCATCTGCTTGGTAATCGCCAGCTGGGCCGCAGGATTCATGCCTGCTCAGCTGCCTGATAATCGCCAGCAGGGCCACAGGATTCATGCCTTCTCAGGCGCCTGATAATCGCGAGCTGGGCCGCAGGATTCATGCCTGCTCATCTGCTTGGTAATCGCCAGCTGGGCCGCAGGATTCATGCCTTCTCAGGCGCCTGTTAATCGCCAGCTGGGTCGCAGGATTCATGCCTTCTCCGCTGTTTGATTCTTGCCTGCTGAGGCACATGATCCGTGCGGGAGAGCTACCTGATCAGCACATGAGCAGTCACATGATCAGTGCCTCTCAGTCACCTGATCACTGCATGACAGCCACGTGATCAGTGCCTGCTGAGTTACGTGATTAGCGCCTGCTCATCTTCTTGATAATCGCCAGCTGGGCCGCAGGATTCATGCCTGTTCATCTGCCTGATAATCGCCAGCTGGGCCGCAGGATTCATGCCTGCTCAGCTGCCTGATAATCGCCAGGTGGGCCTCAGGATTCATGCCTGCTCAGTTGCCTGATAATCGCCAGCTGGGCCGCAGGATTCATACCTGCTCAGCTGCCTGATAATCGCCAGGTGGGCCGCAGGATTCATGCCTTCTCAGGCGCCTGGTAATCGCGAGCGGGGCCGTAGGATTCATGCCTGCTCATCTGCTTGGTAATCGCCAGCTGGGCCGCAGGATTCATGCCTTCTCAGGCGCCTGATAATCGCCAGCTGGGCCGCAGGATTCATGCCTTCTCATCTCCTTGATAATCGCCAGCTGGGCCGCAGGATTCATGCCTGCTCATATGCTTGATAATGACCAGCTGGGCCGCAGGATTCATGCCTGCTCAGTTGCCTGATAATCGCCAGGTGGGCCGCAGGATTCATGCCTGCTCAGTTGCCTGATAATCGCCAGCTGGGCCGCAGGATTCATGCCTGCTCAGCTGCCTGATAATCACCAGCTGGGCCGCAGGATTCATGCCTGCTCATCTGCTTGATAATCGCCAGCTGGGCCGCAGGATTCATGCCTGTTCATCTGCTTGATAATCGCCAGCTGGGCCGCAGGATTCATGCCTGCTCAGCTGCTTGGTAATCGCCAGCTGGGCCGCAGGATTCATGCCTTCTCACCCGCCTGAAAATCGCCAGCTGGGCCGCAGGATTCATGCCTTCTCAGGCGCCTGTTAATCGCCAGCTGGGTCGCAGGATTCATGCCTTCTCCGCTGCTTGATTGTTGCCTGCTGAGGCACATGATCGGTGCGGGAGAGCTACCTGATCAGCACATGAGCAGTCACATGATCAGCACCTCTCAGTCACCTGATCACTGCATGACAGCCACGTGATCAGTGCCTGCTGAGTCACGTGATTAGCGCCTGTTCATCTGCTTGATAATCGCCAGCTGGGACGCAGGATTCATGCCTTCTCAGCTGCTTGATTATCGCCAGCTGGGCCGCAGGATTCATGCCTGCTCATCTGCTTGATAATGACCAGCTGGGCCGCAGGATTCATGCCTGCTCAGCTGCCTGATAATCGCCAGGTGGGCCGCAGGATTCATGCCTGCTCATCTCGTTGATAATCGCCAGCTGGGCCGCAGGATTCATGCCTGCTCCGCTGCTTGATTCTTGCCTGCTGAGGCACATGATCCGTGCAGGAGAGCTACCTGATCACACATGAGCAGTCACAAGATCAGCGCCTCTCAGTCACCTGATCACTGCATGACAGCCACGTGATCAGTGCCTGCTGAGTCACGTGATTAGCGCCTGCTCATCTGCTTGATAATCGCCAGCTGGGCCGCAGGATTCATGCCTGCTCAGGTGCCTGATAATCGCCAGCTGGGCCGCAGGATTCATGCCTTCTCAGCTGCCTGATAATCACCAGCTGGGCCGTAGGATTCATGCCTGCTCAGCTGCCTGATAATCGCCAGGTGGGCCGCAAGATTCATGCCTGCTCAGCTGCCTGATAATCGCCAGGTGGGCCGCAGGATTCATGCCTTCTCAGCTGCTTGATTATCGCCAGCTGGGCCGCAGGATTCATGCCTGCTCAGCTGCCTGATAATCGCCAGCAGGGCCGCAGGATTCATGCCTTCTCAGGCGCCTGGTAATCGCGAGCTGGGCCGCAGGATTCATGCCTGCTCATCTCCTTGATAATCGCCAGCTGGGCCGCAGGATTCATGCCTGCTCATCTGCTTGATAATCGCCAGCTGGGCCGCAGGATTCATGCCTGCTCAGCTGCCTAATAATCGCCAGGTGGGCCGCAGGATTCATTCCTGCTCAGCTGCCTGATAATCGCCAGCAGGGCCACAGGATTCATGCCTTCTCAGGCGCCTGATAATCACCAGCTGGGCCGCAGGATTCATGCCTGCTCATCTGCTTGATAATGACCAGCTGGGCCGCAGGATTCATGCCTGCTCAGCTGCCTGATAATCGCCAGGTGGGCCGCAGGATTCATGCCTGCTCAGCTGCCTGATAATCGCCAGTAGGGCCACAGGATTCATGTCTTCTCAGCTGCTTGATTATCGCCAGCTGGGCCGCAGGATTCATGCCTGCTCATCTGCTTGATAATGACCAGCTGGGCCGCAGGATTCATGCCTGCTCAGCTGCCTGATAATCGCCAGGTGGGCCGCAGGATTCATTCCTGCTCATCTCGTTGATAATCGCCAGCTGGGCCGCAGGATTCATGCCTGCTCCGCTGCTTGATTCTTGCCTGCTGAGGCACATGATCCGTGCAGGAGAGCTACCTGATCACACATGAGCAGTCACATGATCAGCGCCTCTCAGTCACCTGATCACTGCATGACAGCCACGTGATCAGTGCCTGCTGAGTCACGTGATTAGCGCCTGCTCATCTGCTTGATAATCGCCAGCTGGGCCGCAGGATTCATGCCTGCTCAGGTGCCTGATAATCGCCAGCTGGGCCGCAGGATTCATGCCTTCTCAGCTGCCTGATAATCACCAGCTGGGCCGCAGGATTCATGCCTGCTCAGCTGCCTGATAATCGCCAGGTGGGCCGAAAGATTCATGCCTGATCAGCTGCCTGATAATCGCCAGGTGGGCCGCAGGATTCATGCCTTCTCAGCTGCTTGATTATCGCCAGCTGGGCCGCAGGATTCATGCCTGCTCAGCTGCCTGATAATCGCCAGCAGGGCCGCAGGATTCATGCCTTCTCAGGCGCCTGGTAATCGCGAGCTGGGCCGCAGGATTCATGCCTGCTCATCTCCTTGATAATCGCCAGCTGGGCCGCAGGATTCATGCCTGCTCATCTGCTTGATAATCGCCAGCTGGGCCGTAGGATTCATGCCTGCTCAGCTGCCTGATAATCGCCAGGTGGGCCGCAGGATTCATGCCTGCTCAGCTGCCTGATAATCCCCAGCAGGGCCACAGGATTCATGCCTTCTCAGGCGCCTGATAATCACCAGCTGGGCCGCAGGATTCATGCCTGCTCATCTGCTTGATAATGACCAGCTGGGCCGCAGGATTCATGCCTTCTCAGGCGCCTGATAATCGCCAGCTGGGCCGCAGGATTCATGCCTGCTCATCTGCTTGGTAATCGCCAGCTGGGCCGCAGGATTCATGCCTGCTCATCTGCTTGATAATCGCCAGCTGGGTCGCATGATTCATGCCTGCTGAGGCACATGATCCGTGCGGGAGAGCTACCTGATCAGCACATGAGCAGTCACATGATCAGCACCTCTCAGTCACCTGATCACTGCATGACAGCCACGTGATCAGTGCCTGCTGAGTCACGTGATTAGCGCCTGTTCATCTGCTTGATAATCGCCAGCTGGGCCGCAGGATTCATGCCTTCTCAGCTGCTTGATTATCGCCAGCTGGGCCGCAGGATTCATGCCTGCTCATCTGCTTGATAATGACCAGCTGGGCCGCAGGATTCATGCCTGCTCAGCTGCCTGATAATCGCCAGCTGGGCCGCAGGATTCATACCTGCTCAGCTGCCTGATAATCGCCAGGTGGGCTGCAGGATTCATGCCTTCTCAGGCGCCTGGTAATCGCGAGCGGGGCCGTAGGATTCATGCCTGCTCATCTGCTTGGTAATCGCCAGCTGGGCCGCAGGATTCATGCCTTCTCAGGCGCCTGATAATCGCCAGCTGGGCCGCAGGATTCATGCCTTCTCATCTCCTTGATAATCGCCAGCTGGGCCGCAGGATTCATGCCTGCTCATCTGCTTGATAATGACCAGCTGGGCCGCAGGATTCATGCCTGCTCAGCTGCCTGATAATCGCCAGGTGGGCCGCAGGATTCATGCCTGCTCAGTTGCCTGATAATCGCCAGCTGGGCCGCAGGATTCATGCCTGCTCAGCTGCCTGATAATCGCCAGGTGGGCCGCAGGATTCATGCCTGCTCAGTTGCCTGATAATCGTCAGCTGGGCCGCAGGATTCATGCCTTCTCAGCTGCCTGATAATCACCAGCTGGGCCGCAGGATTCATGCCTGCTCATCTACTTGATAATCGCCAGCTGGGCCGCAGGATTCATGCCTGCTCAGGCGCCTGTTAATCGCCAGCTGGGCCGCAGGATTCATGCCTTCTCCGCTGCTTGATTGTTGCCTGCTGAGGCACATGATCGGTGCGGGAGAGCTACCTGATCAGCACATGAGCAGTCACATGATCAGCACCTCTCAGTCACCTGATCACTGCATGACAGCCACGTGATCAGTGCCTGCTGAGTCACGTGATTAGCGCCTGTTCATCTGCTTGATAATCGCCAGCTGGGCCGCAGGATTCATGCCTTCTCAGCTGCTTGATTATCGCCAGCTGGGCCGCAGGATTCATGCCTGCTCATCTGCTTGATAATGACCAGCTGGGCCGCAGGATTCATGCCTGCTCAGCTGCCTGATAATCGCCAGGTGGGCCGCAGGATTCATGCCTGCTCATCTCGTTGATAATCGCCAGCTGGGCCGCAGGATTCATGCCTGCTCCGCTGCTTGATTCTTGCCTGCTGAGGCACATGATCCGTGCAGGAGAGCTACCTGATCACACATGAGCAGTCACATGATCAGCGCCTCTCAGTCACCTGATCACTGCATGACAGCCACGTGATCAGTGCCTGCTGAGTCACGTGATTAGCGCCTGCTCATCTGCTTGATAATCGCCAGCTGGGCCGCAGGATTCATGCCTGCTCAGGTGCCTGATAATCGCCAGCTGGGCCGCAGGTTTCATGCCTTCTCAGCTGCCTGATAATCACCAGCTGGGCCGTAGGATTCATGCCTGCTCAGCTGCCTGATAATCGCCAGGTGGGCCGCAAGATTCATGCCTGCTCAGCTGCCTAATAATCGCCAGGTGGGCCGCAGGATTCATTCCTGCTCAGCTGCCTGATAATCGCCAGCAGGGCCACAGGATTCATGCCTTCTCAGGCGCCTGATAATCACCAGCTGGGCCGCAGGATTCATGCCTGCTCATCTGCTTGATAATGACCAGCTGGGCCGCAGGATTCATGCCTGCTCAGCTGCCTGATAATCGCCAGGTGGGCCGCAGGATTCATGCCTGCTCAGCTGCCTGATAATCGCCAGCAGGGCCACAGGATTCATGTCTTCTCAGCTGCTTGATTATCGCCAGCTGGGCCGCAGGATTCATGCCTGCTCATCTGCTTGATAATGACCAGCTGGGCCGCAGGATTCATGCCTGCTCAGCTGCCTGATAATCGCCAGGTGGGCCGCAGGATTCATGCCTGCTCATCTCGTTGATAATCGCCAGCTGGGCCGCAGGATTCATGCCTGCTCCGCTGCTTGATTCTTGCCTGCTGAGGCACATGATCCGTGCAGGAGAGCTACCTGATCACACATGAGCAGTCACATGATCAGCGCCTCTCAGTCACCTGATCACTGCATGACAGCCACGTGATCAGTGCCTGCTGAGTCACGTGATTAGCGCCTGCTCATCTGCTTGATAATCGCCAGCTGGGCCGCAGGATTCATGCCTGCTCAGGTGCCTGATAATCGCCAGCTGGGCCGCAGGATTCATGCCTTCTCAGCTGCCTGATAATCACCAGCTGGGCCGCAGGATTCATGCCTGCTCAGCTGCCTGATAATCGCCAGGTGGGCCGAAAGATTCATGCCTGATCAGCTGCCTGATAATCGCCAGGTGGGCCGCAGGATTCATGCCTTCTCAGCTGCTTGATTATCGCCAGCTGGGCCGCAGGATTCATGCCTGCTCAGCTGCCTGATAATCGCCAGCAGGGCCGCAGGATTCATGCCTTCTCAGGCGCCTGGTAATCGCGAGCTGGGCCGCAGGATTCATGCCTGCTCATCTCCTTGATAATCGCCAGCTGGGCCGCAGGATTCATGCCTGCTCATCTGCTTGATAATCGCCAGCTGGGCCGTAGGATTCATGCCTGCTCAGCTGCCTGATAATCGCCAGGTGGGCCGCAGGATTCATGCCTGCTCAGCTGCCTGATAATCCCCAGCAGGGCCACAGGATTCATGCCTTCTCAGGCGCCTGATAATCACCAGCTGGGCCGCAGGATTCATGCCTGCTCATCTGCTTGATAATGACCAGCTGGGCCGCAGGATTCATGCCTTCTCAGGCGCCTGATAATCGCCAGCTGGGCCGCAGGATTCATGCCTGCTCATCTGCTTGGTAATCGCCAGCTGGGCCGCAGGATTCATGCCTGCTCATCTGCTTGATAATCGCCAGCTGGGTCGCATGATTCATGCCTGCTGAGGCACATGATCCGTGCGGGAGAGCTACCTGATCAGCACATGAGCAGTCACATGATCAGCGCCTCTCAGTCACCTGATCACTGCATGACAGCCACGTGATCAGTGCCTGCTGAGTCACGTGATTAGCGCCTGTTCATCTGCTTGATAATCGCCAGCTGGGCCGCAGGATTCATGCCTTCTCAGCTGCTTGATTATCGCCAGCTGGGCCGCAGGATTCATGCCTGCTCATCTGCTTGATAATGACCAGCTGGGCCGCAGGATTCATGCCTGCTCAGCTGCCTGATAATCGCCAGCTGGGCCGCAGGATTCATACCTGCTCAGCTGCCTGATAATCGCCAGGTGGGCTGCAGGATTCATGCCTTCTCAGGCGCCTGGTAATCGCGAGCGGGGCCGTAGGATTCATGCCTGCTCATCTGCTTGGTAATCGCCAGCTGGGCCGCAGGATTCATGCCTTCTCAGGCGCCTGATAATCGCCAGCTGGGCCGCAGGATTCATGCCTTCTCATCTCCTTGATAATCGCCAGCTGGGCCGCAGGATTCATGCCTGCTCATCTGCTTGATAATGACCAGCTGGGCCGCAGGATTCATGCCTGCTCAGCTGCCTGATAATCGCCAGGTGGGCCGCAGGATTCATGCCTGCTCAGTTGCCTGATAATCGCCAGCTGGGCCGCAGGATTCATGCCTGCTCAGCTGCCTGATAATCGCCAGGTGGGCCGCAGGATTCATGCCTGCTCAGTTGCCTGATAATCGTCAGCTGGGCCGCAGGATTCATGCCTTCTCAGCTGCCTGATAATCACCAGCTGGGCCGCAGGATTCATGCCTGCTCATCTGCTTGATAATCGCCAGCTGGGCCGCAGGATTCATGCCTGCTCAGGCGCCTGTTAATCGCCAGCTGGGCCGCAGGATTCATGCCTTCTCCGCTGCTTGATTGTTGCCTGCTGAGGCACATGATCGGTGCGGGAGAGCTACCTGATCAGCACATGAGCAGTCACATGATCAGCACCTCTCAGTCACCTGATCACTGCATGACAGCCACGTGATCAGTGCCTGCTGAGTCACGTGATTAGCGCCTGTTCATCTGCTTGATAATCGCCAGCTGGGCCGCAGGATTCATGCCTTCTCAGCTGCTTGATTATCGCCAGCTGGGCCGCAGGATTCATGCCTGCTCATCTGCTTGATAATGACCAGCTGGGCCGCAGGATTCATGCCTGCTCAGCTGCCTGATAATCGCCAGGTGGGCCGCAGGATTCATGCCTGCTCATCTCGTTGATAATCGCCAGCTGGGCCGCAGGATTCATGCCTGCTCCGCTGCTTGATTCTTGCCTGCTGAGGCACATGATCCGTGCAGGAGAGCTACCTGATCACACATGAGCAGTCACATGATCAGCGCCTCTCAGTCACCTGATCACTGCATGACAGCCACGTGATCAGTGCCTGCTGAGTCACGTGATTAGCGCCTGCTCATCTGCTTGATAATCGCCAGCTGGGCCGCAGGATTCATGCCTGCTCAGGTGCCTGATAATCGCCAGCTGGGCCGCAGGTTTCATGCCTTCTCAGCTGCCTGATAATCACCAGCTGGGCCGTAGGATTCATGCCTGCTCAGCTGCCTGATAATCGCCAGGTGGGCCGCAAGATTCATGCCTGCTCAGCTGCCTGATAATCGCCAGGTGGGCCGCAGGATTCATGCCTTCTCAGCTGCTTGATTATCGCCAGCTGGGCCGCAGGATTCATGCCTGCTCAGCTGCCTGATAATCGCCAGCAGGGCCACAGGATTCATGCCTTCTCAGGCGCCTGGTAATCGCGAGCTGGGCCGCAGGATTCATGCCTGCTCATCTCCTTGATAATCGCCAGCTGGGCCGCAGGATTCATGCCTGCTCATCTGCTTGATAATCGCCAGCTGGGCCGCAGGATTCATGCCTGCTCAGCTGCCTGATAATCGCCAGGTGGGCCGCAGGATTCATGCCTGCTCAGCTGCCTGATAATCGCCAGCAGGGCCACAGGATTCATGCCTTCTCAGGCGCCTGATAATCACCAGCTGGGCCGCAGGATTCATGCCTGCTCATCTGCTTGATAATGACCAGCTGGGCCGCAGGATTCATGCCTTCTCAGGCGCCTGATAATCGCCAGCTGGGCCGCAGGATTCATGCCTGCTCATCTGCTTGGTAATCGCCAGCTGGGCCGCAGGATTCATGCCTGCTCATCTGCTTGATAATCGCCAGCTGGGTCGCATGATTCATGCCTGCTGAGGCACATGATCCGTGCGGGAGAGCTACCTGATCAGCACATGAGCAGTCACATGATCAGCGCCTCTCAGTCACCTGATCACTGCATGACAGCCACGTGATCAGTGCCTGCTGAGTCACGTGATTAGCGCCTGCTTATCTGCTTGATAATCGCCAGCTGGGCCGCAGGATTCATGCCTTCTCAGCTGCTTGATTATCGCCAGCTGGGCCGCAGGATTCATGCCTGCTCAGCTGCTTGATAATCGTCAGCTGAGCCGCAGGTTTCATGCCTGCTCAGGTGCCTCATAATCGCCAGCTGGGCCGCAGGATTCATGCCTGCTCATCTCCTTGATAATCGCCAGCTGGGCCGCAGGACTCATGCCTGCTCAGCTGCCTGATAATCGCCCACTGGGCCGCAGGATTCATGCCTGCTCCGCTGCTTGATTCTTGCCTGCTGAGGCACATGATCCGTGCAGGAGAGCTACCTGATCAGCACATGAGCAGTCACATGATCAGCGCCTCTCAGTCACCTGATCACTGCATGACAGCCACGCGATCAGTGCCTGCTGAGTTACGTGATTAGCGCCTGCTCATCTGCTTGATAATCGCCAGCTGGGCCGCAGGATTCATGCCTTCTCAGCTGCTTGATTATCGCCAGCTGGGCCGCAGGATTCATGCCTGCTCATCTGCTTGATAATCGCCAGCTGGGCCGCAGGATTCATGCCTGCTCATCTCCTTGATAATCGCCAGCTGGGCCGCAGGATTCATGCCTGCTCATCTGCTTGATAATCGCCAGCTGGGCCGCAGGATTCATGCCTGCTCAGCTGCCTGATAATCGCCAGGTGGGCCGCAGGATTCATGCCTGCTCAGCTGCCTGATAATCGCCAGCAGGGCCACAGGATTCATGCCTTCTCAGGTGCCTGATAATCGCCAGCTGGGCCGCAGGATTCATGCCTGCTCATCTGCTTGATAATCGCCAGCTGGGCCGCAGGATTCATGCCTGCTCAGGTGCCTGATAATCCCCAGCAGGGCCACAGGATTCATGCCTTCTCAGGCGCCTGATAATCGCAAGCTGGGCCGCAGGATTCATGCCTGCTCATCTGCTTGGTAATCGCCAGCTGGGCCGCAGGATTCATGCCTTCTCAGGCGCCTGAAAATCGCCAGCTGGGCCGCAGGATTCATGCCTTCTCAGGCGCCTGAAAATCGCCAGCTGGGCCGCAGAATTCATGCCTTCTCAGGCGCCTGTTAATCGCCAGCTGGGTCGCAGGATTCATGCCTTCTCCGCTGCTTGATTCTTGCCTGCTGAGGCACATGATCCGTGCGGGAGAGCTACCTGATCAGCACATGAGCAGTCACATGATCAGTGCCTCTCAGTCACCTGATCACTGCATGACAGCCACGTGATCAGTGCCTGCTGAGTTACGTGATTAGCGCCTGCTTATCTGCTTGATAATCGCCAGCTGGGCCGCAGGATTCATGCCTGTTCATCTGCTTGATAATCGCCAGCTGGGCCGCAGGATTCATGCCTGCTCAGCTGCCTGATAATCGCCAGGTGGGCCGCAGGATTCATGCCTGCTCATCTCGTTGATAATCGCCAGCTGGGCCGCAGGATTCATGCCTGCTCCGCTGCTTGATTCTTGCCTGCTGAGGCACATGATCCGTGCAGGAGAGCTACCTGATCACACATGAGCAGTCACATGATCAGCGCCTCTCAGTCACCTGATCACTGCATGACAGCCACGTGATCAGTGCCTGCTGAGTCACGTGATTAGCGCCTGCTCATCTGCTTGATAATCGCCAGCTGGGCCGCAGGATTCATGCCTGCTCAGGTGCCTGATAATCGCCAGCTGGGCCGCAGGAATCATGCCTTCTCAGCTGCCTGATAATCACCAGCTGGGTCGTAGGATTCATGCCTGCCCAGCTGCCTGATAATCGCCAGGTGGGCCGCAAGATTCATGCCTGCTCAGCTGCCTGATAATCGCCAGGTGGGCCGCAGGATTCATGCCTTCTCAGCTGCTTGATTATCGCCAGCTGGGCCGCAGGATTCATGCCTGCTCAGCTGCCTGATAATCGCCAGCAGGGCCGCAGGATTCATGCCTTCTCAGGCGCCTGGTAATCGCGAGCTGGGCCGCAGGATTCATGCCTGCTCATCTCCTTGATAATCGCCAGCTGGGCCGCAGGATTCATGCCTGCTCATCTGCTTGATAATCGCCAGCTGGGCCGCAGGATTCATGCCTGCTCAGCTGCCTGATAATCGCCAGGTAGGCCGCAGGATTCATGCCTGCTCAGCTGCCTGATAATCGCCAGCAGGGCCACAGGATTCATGCCTTCTCAGGCGTCTGATAATCACCAGCTGGGCCGCAGGATTCATGCCTGCTCATCTGCTTGATAATGACCAGCTGGGCCGCAGGATTCATGCCTTCTCAGGCGCCTGATAATCGCCAGCTGGGCCGCAGGATTCATGCCTGCTCATCTGCTTGGTAATCGCCAGCTGGGCCGCAGGATTCATGCCTGCTCATCTGCTTGATAATCGCCAGCTGGGTCGCATGATTCATGCCTGCTGAGGCACATGATCCGTGCGGGAGAGCTACCTGATCAGCACATGAGCAGTCACATGATCAGCGCCTCTCAGTCACCTGATCACTGCATGACAGCCACGTGATCAGTGCCTGCTGAGTCACGTGATTAGCGCCTGTTCATCTGCTTGATAATCGCCAGCTGGGCCGCAGGATTCATGCCTTCTCAGCTGCTTGATTATCGCCAGCTGGGCCGCAGGATTCATGCCTGTTCATCTGCTTGATAATGACCAGCTGCGCCGCAGGATTCATACCTGCTCAGCTGCCTGATAATCGCCAGGTGGGCCGCAGGATTCATGCCTTCTCAGGCGCCTGGTAATCGCGAGCGGGGCCGTAGGATTCTTGCCTGCTCATCTGCTTGGTAATCGCCAGCTGGGCCGCAGGATTCATGCCTTCTCAGGCGCCTGATAATCGCCAGCTGGGCCGCAGGATTCATGCCTTCTCATCTCCTTGATAATCGCCAGCTGGGCCGCAGGATTCATGCCTGCTCATCTGCTTGATAATGACCAGCTGAGCCGCAGGATTCATGCCTGCTCAGCTGCCTGATAATCGCCAGGTGGGCCGCAGGATTCATGCCTGCTCAGTTGCCTGATAATCGCCAGCTGGGCCGCAGGATTCATGCCTGCTCAGGTGCCTGATAATCGCCAGCTGGGCCGCAGGATTCATGCCTTCTCAGCTGCCTGATAATCACCAGCTGGGCCGTAGGATTCATGCCTGCTCAGCTGCCTGATAATCGCCAGGTGGGCCGCAAGATTCATGCCTGCTCAGCTGCCTGATAATCGCCAGGTGGGCCACAGGATTCATGCCTTCTCAGCTGTTTGATTATCGCCAGCTGGGCCGCAGGATTCATGCCTGCTCAGCTGCCTGATAATCGCCAGCAGGGCCGCAGGATTCATGCCTTCTCAGGCGCCTGGTAATCGCGAGCTGGGCCGCAGGATTCATGCCTGCTCATCTCCTTGATAATCGCCAGCTGGGCCGCAGGATTCATGCCTGCTCATCTGCTTGATAATCGCCAGCTGGGCCGCAGGATTCATGCCTGCTCAGCTGCCTGATAATCGCCAGGTGGGCCGCAGGATTCATGCCTGCTCAGCTGCCTGATAATCGCCAGCAGGGCCACAGGATTCATGCCTTCTCAGGCGCCTGATAATCACCAGCTGGGCCGCAGGATTCATGCCTGCTCATCTGCTTGATAATGACCAGCTGGGCCGCAGGATTCATGCCTTCTCAGGCGCCTGATAATCGCCAGCTGGGCCGCAGGATTCATGCCTGCTCATCTGCTTGGTAATCGCCAGCTGGGCCGCAGGATTCATGCCTGCTCATCTGCTTGATAATCGCCAGCTGGGTCGCATGATTCATGCCTGCTGAGGCACATGATCCGTGCGGGAGAGCTACCTGATCAGCACATGAGCAGTCACATGATCAGCGCCTCTCAGTCACCTGATCACTGCATGACAGCCACGTGATCAGTGCCTGCTGAGTCACGTGATTAGCGCCTGTTCATCTGCTTGATAATCGCCAGCTGGGCCGCAGGATTCATGCCTTCTCAGCTGCTTGATTATCGCCAGCTGGGCCGCAGGATTCATGCCTGCTCATCTGCTTGATAATGACCAGCTGGGCCGCAGGATTCATGCCTGCTCAGCTGCCTGATAATCGCCAGCTGGGCCGCAGGATTCATACCTGCTCAGCTGCCTGATAATCGCCAGGTGGGCCGCAGGATTCATGCCTTCTCAGGCGCCTGGTAATCGCGAGCGGGGCCGTAGGATTCATGCCTGCTCATCTGCTTGGTAATCGCCAGCTGGGCCGCAGGATTCATGCCTTCTCAGGCGCCTGATAATCGCCAGCTGGGCCGCAGGATTCATGCCTTCTCATCTCCTTGATAATCGCCAGCTGGGCCGCAGGATTCATGCCTGCTCATCTGCTAGATAATGACCAGCTGGGCCGCAGGATTCATGCCTGCTCAGCTGCCTGATAATCGCCAGGTGGGCCGCAGGATTCATGCCTGCTCAGTTGCCTGATAATCGCCAGCTGGGCCGCAGGATTCATGCCTGCTCAGCTGGCTGATAATCGCCAGGTGGGCCGCAGGATTCATGCCTGCTCAGTTGCCTGATAATCGCCAGCTGGGCCGCAGGATTCATGCCTTCTCAGCTGCCTGATAATCACCAGCTGGGCCGCAGGATTCATGCCTGCTCATCTGCTTGATAATCGCCAGCTGGGCCGCAGGATTCATGCCTGCTCAGGCGCCTGTTAATCGCCAGCTGGGCCGCAGGATTCATGCCTTCTCCGCTGCTTGATTGTTGCCTGCTGAGGCACATGATCGGTGCGGGAGAGCTACCTGATCAGCACATGAGCAGTCACATGATCAGCACCTCTCAGTCACCTGATCACTGCATGACAGCCACGTGATCAGTGCCTGCTGAGTCACGTGATTAGCGCCTGTTCATCTGCTTGATAATCGCCAGCTGGGCCGCAGGATTCATGCCTTCTCAGCTGCTTGATTATCGCCAGCTGGGCCGCAGGATTCATGCCTGCTCATCTGCTTGATAATGACCAGCTGGGCCGCAGGATTCATGCCTGCTCAGCTGCCTGATAATCGCCAGGTGGGCCGCAGGATTCATGCCTGCTCATCTCGTTGATAATCGCCAGCTGGGCCGCAGGATTCATGCCTGCTCCGCTGCTTGATTCTTGCCTGCTGAGGCACATGATCCGTGCAGGAGAGCTACCTGATCACACATGAGCAGTCACATGATCAGCGCCTCTCAGTCACCTGATCACTGCATGACAGCCACGTGATCAGTGCCTGCTGAGTCACGTGATTAGCGCCTGCTCATCTGCTTGATAATCGCCAGCTGGGCCGCAGGATTCATGCCTGCTCAGGTGCCTGATAATCGCCAGCTGGGCCGCAGGATTCATGCCTTCTCAGCTGCATGATAATCACCAGCTGGGCCGTAGGATTCATGCCTGCTCAGCTGCCTGATAATCGCCAGGTGGGCCGCAGGATTCATGCCTGCTCAGCTGCCTGATAATCGCCAGGTGGGCCGCAGGATTCATGCCTTCTCAGCTGCTTGATTATCGCCAGCTGGGCCGCAGGATTCATGCCTGCTCAGCTGCCTGATAATCGCCAGGTGGGCCGCAGGATTCATGCCTGCTCAGCTGCCTGATAATCGCCAGCAGGGCCACAGGATTCATGCCTTCTCAGGCGCCTGTTAATCACCAGCTGGGCCGCAGGATTCATGCCTGCTCATCTGCTTGATAATGACCAGCTGGGCCGCCGGATTCATGCCTTCTCAGGCGCCTGATAATCGCCAGCTGGGCCGCAGGATTCATGCCTGCTCATCTGCTTGGTAATCGCCAGCTGGGCCGCAGGATTCATGCCTGCTCATCTGCTTGATAATCGCCAGCTGGGTCGCATGATTCATGCCTGCTGAGGCACATGATCCGTGCGGGAGAGCTACCTGATCAGCACATGAGCAGTCACATGATCAGCGCCTCTCAGTCACCTGATCACTGCATGACAGCCACGTGATCAGTGCCTGCTGAGTCACGTGATTAGCGCCTGCTTATCTGCTTGATAATCGCCAGCTGGGCCGCAGGATTCATGCCTTCTCAGCTGCTTGATTATCGCCAGCTGGGCCGCAGGATTCATGCCTGCTCAGCTGCTTGATAATCGTCAGCTGAGCCGCAGGTTTCATGCCTGCTCAGGTGCCTCATAATCGCCAGCTGGGCCGCAGGATTCATGCCTGCTCATCTCCTTGATAATCGCCAGCTGGGCCGCAGGATTCATGCCTGCTCAGCTGCCTGATAATCGCCCACTGGGCCGCAGGATTCATGCCTGCTCCGCTGCTTGATTCTTGCCTGCTGAGGCACATGATCCGTGCAGGAGAGCTACCTGATCAGCACATGAGCAGTCACATGATCAGCGCCTCTCAGTCACCTGATCACTGCATGACAGCCACGCGATCAGTGCCTGCTGAGTTACGTGATTAGCGCCTGCTCATCTGCTTGATAATCGCCAGCTGGGCCGCAGGATTCATGCCTTCTCAGCTGCTTGATTATCGCCAGCTGGGCCGCAGGATTCATGCCTGCTCATCTGCTTGATAATCGCCAGCTGGGCCGCAGGATTCACGCCTGCTCATCTCCTTGATAATCGCCAGCTGGGCCGCAGGATTCATGCCTGCTCATCTGCTTGATAATCGCCAGCTGGGCCGCAGGATTCATGCCTGCTCAGGTGCCTGATAATCGCCAGGTGGGCCGCAGGATTCATGCCTGCTCAGCTGCCTGATAATCGCCAGCAGGGCCACAGGATTCATGCCTTCTCAGGTGCCTGATAATCGCCAGCTGGGCCGCAGGATTCATGCCTGCTCATCTGCTTGATAATCGCCAGCTGGGCCGCAGGATTCATGCCTGTTCAGGTGCCTGATAATCCCCAGCAGGGCCACAGGATTCATGCCTTCTCAGGCGCCTGATAATCGCAAGCTGGGCCGCAGGATTCATGCCTGCTCATCTGCTTGGTAATCGCCAGCTGGGCCGCAGGATTCATGCCTTCTCAGGCGCCTGAAAATCGCCAGCTGGGCCGCAGAATTCATGCCTTCTAAGGCGCCTGTTAATCGCCAGCTGGGCCGCAGGATTCATGCCTTCTCAGGCGCCTGTTAATCGCCAGCTGGGTCGCAGGATTCATGCCTTCTCAGGCGCCTGTTAATCGCCAGCTGGGTCGCAGGATTCATGCCTTCTCCGCTGCTTGATTCTTGCCTGCTGAGGCACATGATCCGTGCGGGAGAGCTACCTGATCAGCACATGAGCAGTCACATGATCAGTGCCTCTCAGTCACCTGATCACTGCATGACAGCCACGTGATCAGTGCCTGCTGAGTTACGTGATTAGCGCCTGCTTATCTGCTTGATAATCGCCAGCTGGGCCGCAGGATTCATGCCTGCTCAGGTGCCTGATAATCGCCAGCTGGGCCGCAGGATTCATGCCTGCTCAGCTGCTTGGTAATCGCCAGCTGGGCCGCAGGATTCATGCCTTCTCACCCGCCTGAAAATCGCCAGCTGGGCCGCAGGATTCATGCCTTCTCAGGCGCCTGTTAATCGCCAGCTGGGTCGCAGGATTCATGCCTTCTCCGCTGCTTGATTCTTGCCTGCTGAAGCACATGATCGGTGCGGGAGAGCTACCTGATCAGCACATGAGCAGTCACATGATCAGCACCTCTCAGTCACCTGATCACTGCATGACAGCCACGTGATCAGTGCCTGCTGAGTCACGTGATTAGCGCCTGTTCATCTGCTTGATAATCGCCAGCTGGGCCGCAGGATTCATGCCTTCTCAGCTGCTTGATTATCGCCAGCTGGGCCGCAGGATTCATGCCTGCTCATCTGCTTGATAATGACCAGCTGGGCCGCAGGATTCATGCCTGCTCAGCTGCCTGATAATCGCCAGGTGGGCCGCAGGATTCATGCCTGCTCATCTCGTTGATAATCGCCAGCTGGGCCGCAGGATTCATGCCTGCTCCGCTGCTTGATTCTTGCCTGCTGAGGCACATGATCCGTGCAGGAGAGCTACCTGATCACACATGAGCAGTCACATGATCAGCGCCTCTCAGTCACCTGATCACTGCATGACAGCCACGTGATCAGTGCCTGCTGAGTCACGTGATTAGCGCCTGCTCATCTGCTTGATAATCGCCAGCTGGGCCGCAGGATTCATGCCTGCTCAGGGGCCTGATAATCGCCAGCTGGGCCGCAGGAATCATGCCTTCTCAGCTGCCTGATAATCACCAGCTGGGCCGTAGGATTCATGCCTGCTCAGCTGCCTGATAATCGCCAGGTGGGCCGCAAGATTCATGCCTGCTCAGCTGCCTGATAATCGCCAGGTGGGCCGCAGGATTCATGCCTTCTCAGCTGCTTGATTATCGCCAGCTGGGCCGCAGGATTCATGCCTGCTCATCTGCTTGATAATCGCCAGCTGGGTCGCATGATTCATGCCTGCTGAGGCACATGATCCGTGCGGGAGAGCTACCTGATCAGCACATGAGCAGTCACATGATCAGCGCCTCTCAGTCACCTGATCACTGCATGACAGCCACGTGATCAGTGCCTGCTGAGTCACGTGATTAGCGCCTGCTTATCTGCTTGATAATCGCCAGCTGGGCCGCAGGATTCATGCCTTCTCAGCTGCTTGATTATCGCCAGCTGGGCCGCAGGATTCATGCCTGCTCAGCTGCTTGATAATCGTCAGCTGAGCCGCAGGTTTCATGCCTGCTCAGGTGCCTCATAATCGCCAGCTGGGCCGCAGGATTCATGCCTGCTCATCTCCTTGATAATCGCCAGCTGGGCCGCAGGATTCATGCCTGCTCAGCTGCCTGATAATCGCCCACTGGGCCGCAGGATTCATGCCTGCTCCGCTGCTTGATTCTTGCCTGCTGAGGCACATGATCCGTGCAGGAGAGCTACCTGATCAGCACATGAGCAGTCACATGATCAGCGCCTCTCAGTCACCTGATCACTGCATGACAGCCACGCGATCAGTGCCTGCTGAGTTACGTGATTAGCGCCTGCTCATCTGCTTGATAATCGCCAGCTGGGCCGCAGGATTCATGCCTTCTCAGCTGCTTGATTATCGCCAGCTGGGCCGCAGGATTCATGCCTGCTCATCTGCTTGATAATCGCCAGCTGGGCCGCAGGATTCACGCCTGCTCATCTCCTTGATAATCGCCAGCTGGGCCGCAGGATTCATGCCTGCTCATCTGCTTGATAATCGCCAGCTGGGCCGCAGGATTCATGCCTGCTCAGGTGCCTGATAATCGCCAGGTGGGCCGCAGGATTCATGCCTGCTCAGCTGCCTGATAATCGCCAGCAGGGCCACAGGATTCATGCCTTCTCAGGTGCCTGATAATCGCCAGCTGGGCCGCAGGATTCATGCCTGCTCATCTGCTTGATAATCGCCAGCTGGGCCGCAGGATTCATGCCTGTTCAGGTGCCTGATAATCCCCAGCAGGGCCACAGGATTCATGCCTTCTCAGGCGCCTGATAATCGCAAGCTGGGCCGCAGGATTCATGCCTGCTCATCTGCTTGGTAATCGCCAGCTGGGCCGCAGGATTCATGCCTTCTCAGGCGCCTGAAAATCGCCAGCTGGGCCGCAGAATTCATGCCTTCTAAGGCGCCTGTTAATCGCCAGCTGGGCCGCAGGATTCATGCCTTCTCAGGCGCCTGTTAATCGCCAGCTGGGTCGCAGGATTCATGCCTTCTCAGGCGCCTGTTAATCGCCAGCTGGGTCGCAGGATTCATGCCTTCTCCGCTGCTTGATTCTTGCCTGCTGAGGCACATGATCCGTGCGGGAGAGCTACCTGATCAGCACATGAGCAGTCACATGATCAGTGCCTCTCAGTCACCTGATCACTGCATGACAGCCACGTGATCAGTGCCTGCTGAGTTACGTGATTAGCGCCTGCTTATCTGCTTGATAATCGCCAGCTGGGCCGCAGGATTCATGCCTGCTCAGGTGCCTGATAATCGCCAGCTGGGCCGCAGGATTCATGCCTGCTCAGCTGCTTGGTAATCGCCAGCTGGGCCGCAGGATTCATGCCTTCTCACCCGCCTGAAAATCGCCAGCTGGGCCGCAGGATTCATGCCTTCTCAGGCGCCTGTTAATCGCCAGCTGGGTCGCAGGATTCATGCCTTCTCCGCTGCTTGATTCTTGCCTGCTGAAGCACATGATCGGTGCGGGAGAGCTACCTGATCAGCACATGAGCAGTCACATGATCAGCACCTCTCAGTCACCTGATCACTGCATGACAGCCACGTGATCAGTGCCTGCTGAGTCACGTGATTAGCGCCTGTTCATCTGCTTGATAATCGCCAGCTGGGCCGCAGGATTCATGCCTTCTCAGCTGCTTGATTATCGCCAGCTGGGCCGCAGGATTCATGCCTGCTCATCTGCTTGATAATGACCAGCTGGGCCGCAGGATTCATGCCTGCTCAGCTGCCTGATAATCGCCAGGTGGGCCGCAGGATTCATGCCTGCTCATCTCGTTGATAATCGCCAGCTGGGCCGCAGGATTCATGCCTGCTCCGCTGCTTGATTCTTGCCTGCTGAGGCACATGATCCGTGCAGGAGAGCTACCTGATCACACATGAGCAGTCACATGATCAGCGCCTCTCAGTCACCTGATCACTGCATGACAGCCACGTGATCAGTGCCTGCTGAGTCACGTGATTAGCGCCTGCTCATCTGCTTGATAATCGCCAGCTGGGCCGCAGGATTCATGCCTGCTCAGGTGCCTGATAATCGCCAGCTGGGCCGCAGGAATCATGCCTTCTCAGCTGCCTGATAATCACCAGCTGGGCCGTAGGATTCATGCCTGCTCAGCTGCCTGATAATCGCCAGGTGGGCCGCAAGATTCATGCCTGCTCAGCTGCCTGATAATCGCCAGGTGGGCCGCAGGATTCATGCCTTCTCAGCTGCTTGATTATCGCCAGCTGGGCCGCAGGATTCATGCCTGCTCAGCTGCCTGATAATCGCCAGCAGGGCCGCAGGATTCATGCCTTCTCAGGCGCCTGGTAATCGCGAGCTGGGCCGCAGGATTCATGCCTGCTCATCTCCTTGATAATCGCCAGCTGGGCCGCAGGATTCATGCCTGCTCATCTGCTTGATAATCGCCAGCTGGGCCGCAGGATTCATGCCTGCTCAGCTGCCTGATAATCGCCAGGTGGGCCGCAGTACTCATGCCTGCTCAGCTGCCTGATAATCGCCAGCAGGGCCACAGGATTCATGCCTTCTCAGGCGTCTGATAATCACCAGCTGGGCCGCAGGATTCATGCCTGCTCATCTGCTTGATAATGACCAGCTGGGCCGCAGGATTCATGCCTTCTCAGGCGCCTGATAATCGCCAGCTGGGCCGCAGGATTCATGCCTGCTCATCTGCTTGGTAATCGCCAGCTGGGCTGCAGGATTCATGCCTGCTCATCTGCTTGATAATCGCCAGCTGGGTCGCATGATTCATGCCTGCTGAGGCACATGATCCGTGCGGGAGAGCTACCTGATCAGCACATGAGCAGTCACATGATCAGCGCCTCTCAGTCACCTGATCACTGCATGACAGCCACGTGATCAGTGCCTGCTGAGTCACGTGATTAGCGCCTGTTCATCTGCTTGATAATCGCCAGCTGGGCCGCAGGATTCATGCCTTCTCAGCTGCTTGATTATCGCCAGCTGGGCCGCAGGATTCATACCTGCTCAGCTGCCTGATAATCGCCAGGTGGGCCGCAGGATTCATTCCTTCTCAGGCGCCTGGTAATCGCGAGCGGGGCCGTAGGATTCATGCCTGCTCATCTGCTTGGTAATCGCCAGCTGGGCCGCAGGATTCATGCCTTCTCAGGCGCCTGATAATCGCCAGCTGGGCAGCAGGATTCATGCCTTCTCATCTCCTTGATAATCGCCAGCTGGGCCGCAGGATTCATGCCTGCTCATCTGCTTGATAATGACCAGCTGGGCCGCAGGATTCATGCCTGCTCAGCTGCCTGATAATCGCCAGGTGGGCCGCAGGATTCATGCCTGCTCAGTTGCCTGATAATCGCCAGCTGGGCCGCAGGATTCATGCCTGCTCAGCTGCCTGATAATCGCCAGGTGGGCCGCAGGATTCATGCCTGCTCAGTTGCCTGATAATCGCCAGCTGGGCCGCAGGATTCATGCCTTCTCAGCTGCCTGATAATCACCAGCTGGGCCGCAGGATTCATGCCTGCTCATCTGCTTGATAATCGCCAGCTGGGCCGCAGGATTCATGCCTGCTCAGGCGCCTGTTAATCGCCAGCTGGGCCGCAGGATTCATGCCTTCTCCGCTGCTTGATTGTTGCCTGCTGAGGCACATGATCGGTGCGGGAGAGCTACCTGATCAGCACATGAGCAGTCACATGATCAGCACCTCTCAGTCACCTGATCACTGCATGACAGCCACGTGATCAGTGCCTGCTGAGTCACGTGATTAGCGCCTGTTCATCTGCTTGATAATCGCCAGCTGGGCCGCAGGATTCATGCCTTCTCAGCTGCTTGATTATCGCCAGCTGGGCCGCAGGATTCATGCCTGCTCATCTGCTTGATAATGACCAGCTGGGCCGCAGGATTCATGCCTGCTCAGCTGCCTGATAATCGCCAGGTGGGCCGCAGGATTCATGCCTGCTCATCTCGTTGATAATCGCCAGCTGGGCCGCAGGATTCATGCCTGCTCCGCTGCTTGATTCTTGCCTGCTGAGGCACATGATCCGTGCAGGAGAGCTACCTGATCACACATGAGCAGTCACATGATCAGCGCCTTTCAGTCACCTGATCACTGCATGACAGCCACGTGATCAATGCCTGCTGAGTCACGTGATTAGCGCCTGCTCATCTGCTTGATAATCGCCAGGTGGGCCGCAGGATTCATGCCTTCTCAGCTGCTTGATTATCGCCAGCTGGGCCGCAGGATTCATGCCTGCTCAGCTGCCTGATAATCGCCAGCAGGGCCGCAGGATTCATGCCTTCTCAGGCGCCTGGTAATCGCGAGCTGGGCCGCAGGATTCATGCCTGCTCATCTCCTTGATAATCGCCAGCTGGGCCGCAGGATTCATGCCTGCTCATCTGCTTGATAATCGCCAGCTGGGCCGCAGGATTCATGCCTGCTCAGCTGCCTCATAATCGCCAGGTGGGCCGCAGGATTCATGCCTGCTCAGCTGCCTGATAATCGCCAGCAGGGCCACAGGATTCATGCCTTCTCAGGCGCCTGATAATCACCAGCTGGGCCGCAGGATTCATGCCTGCTCATCTGCCTGATAATGACCAGCTGGGCCGCAGGATTCATGCCTTCTCAGGCGCCTGATAATCGCCAGCTGGGCCGCAGGATTCATGCCTGCTCATCTGCTTGGTAATCGCCAGCTGGGCCGCAGGATTCATGCCTGCTCATCTGCTTGATAATCGCCAGCTGGGTCGCATGATTCATGCCTGCTGAGGCACATGATCCGTGCGGGAGAGCTACCTGATCAGCACATGAGCAGTCACATGATCAGCGCCTCTCAGTCACCTGAACACTGCATGACAGCCACGTGATCAGTGCCTGCTGAGTCACGTGATTAGCGCCTGCTTATCTGCTTGATAATCGCCAACTGGGCCGCAGGATTCATGCCTTCTCAGCTGCTTGATAATCGCCAGCTGGGCCGCAGGATTCATGCCTGCTCAGCTGCTTGATAATCGTCAGCTGAGCCGCAGGTTTCATGCCTGCTCAGGTGCCTCATAATCGCCAGCTGGGCCGCAGGATTCATGCCTGCTCATCTCCTTGATAATCGCCAGCTGGGCCGCAGGATTCATGCCTGCTCAGCTGCCTGATAATCGCCCACTGGGCCGCAGGATTCATGCCTCCTCCGCTGCTTGATTCTTGCCTGCTGAGGCACATGATCCGTGCAGGAGAGCTACCTGATCAGCACATGAGCAGTCACATGATCAGCGCCTCTCAGTCACCTGATCACTGCATGACAGCCACGCGATCAGTGCCTGCTGAGTTACGTGATTAGCGCCTGCTCATCTGCTTGATAATCGCCAGCTGGGCCGCAGGATTCATGCCTGCTCATCTGCTTGATAATGACCAGCTGGGCCGCAGGATTCATGCCTGCTCAGCTGCCTGATAATCGCCAGGTGGGCCGCAGGATTCATGCCTGCTCAGTTGCCTGATAATCGCCAGCTGGGCCGCAGGATTCATGCCTGCTCAGCTGCCTGATAATCGCCAGGTGGGCCGCAGGATTCATGCCTGCTCAGTTGCCTGATAATCGCCAGCTGGGCCGCAGGATTCATGCCTTCTCAGCTGCCTGATAATCACCAGCTGGGCCGCAGGATTCATGCCTGCTCATCTGCTTGATAATCGCCAGCTGGGCCGCAGGATTCATGCCTGCTCAGGCGCCTGTTAATCGCCAGCTGGGCCGCAGGATTCATGCCTTCTCCGCTGCTTGATTGTTGCCTGCTGAGGCACATGATCGGTGCGGGAGAGCTACCTGATCAGCACATGAGCACTCACATGATCAGCACCTCTCAGTCACCTGATCACTGCATGACAGCCACGTGATCAGTGCCTGCTGAGTCACGTGATTAGCGCCTGTTCATCTGCTTGATAATCGCCAGCTGGGCCGCAGGATTCATGCCTTCTCAGCTGCTTGATTATCGCCAGCTGGGCCGCAGGATTCATGCCTGCTCATCTGCTTGATAATGACCAGCTGGGCCGCAGGATTCATGCCTGCTCAGCTGCCTGATAATCGCCAGGTGGGCCGCAGGATTCATGCCTGCTCATCTCGTTTATAATCGCCAGCTGGGCCGCAGGATTCATGCCTGCTCCGCTGCTTGATTCTTGCCTGCTGAGGCACATGATCCGTGCAGGAGAGCTACCTGATCACACATGAGCAGTCACATGATCAGCGCCTCTCAGTCACCTGATCACTGCATGACAGCCACGTGATCAGTGCCTGCTGAGTCACGTGATTAGCGCCTGCTCATCTGCTTGATAATCGCCAGCTGGGCCGCAGGATTCATGCCTGCTCAGGTGCCTGATAATCGCCAGCTGGGCCGCAGGATTCATGCCTTCTCAGCTGCCTGATAATCACCAGCTGGGCCGTAGGATTCATGCCTGCTCAGCTGCCTGATAATCGCCAGGTGGGCCGCAAGATTCATGCCTGCTCAGCTGCCTGATAATCGCCAGGTGGGCCGCAGGATTCATGCCTTCTCAGCTGCTTGATTATCGCCAGCTGGGCCGCAGGATTCATGCCTGCTCAGCTGCCTGATAATCGCCAGCAGGGCCGCAGGATTCATGCCTTCTCAGGCGCCTGGTAATCGCGAGCTGGGCCGCAGGATTCATGCCTGCTCATCTCCTTGATAATCGCCAGCTGGGCCGCAGGATTCATGCCTGCTCATCTGCTTGATAATCGCCAGCTGGGCCGCAGGATTCATGCCTGCTCAGCTGCCTGATAATCGCCAGGTGGGCCGCAGGATTCATGCCTGCTCAGCTGCCTGATAATCGCCAGCAGGGCCACAGGATTCATGCCTTCTCAGGCGCCTGATAATCACCAGCTGGGCCGCAGGATTCATGCCTGCTCATCTGCTTGATAATGACCAGCTGGGCCGCAGGATTCATGCCTTCTCAGGCGCCTGATAATCGCCAGCTGGGCCGCAGGATTCATGCCTGCTCATCTGCTTGGTAATCGCCAGCTGGGCCGCAGGATTCATGCCTGCTCATCTGCTTGATAATCGCCAGCTGGGTCGCATGATTCATGCCTGCTGAGGCACATGATCCGTGCGGGAGAGCTACCTGATCAGCACATGAGCAGTCACATGATCAGCGCCTCTCAGTCACCTGATCACTGCATGACAGCCACGTGATCAGTGCCTGCTGAGTCACGTGATTAGCGCCTGCTTATCTGCTTGATAATCGCCAGCTGGGCCGCAGGATTCATGCCTTCTCAGCTGCTTGATTATCGCCAGCTGGGCCGCAGGATTCATGCCTGCTCAGCTGCTTGATAATCGTCAGCTGAGCCGCAGGTTTCATGCCTGCTCAGGTGCCTCATAATCGCCAGCTGGGCCGCAGGATTCATGCCTGCTCATCTCCTTGATAATCGCCAGCTGGGCCGCAGGACTCATGCCTGCTCAGCTGCCTGATAATCGCCCACTGGGCCGCAGGATTCATGCCTGCTCCGCTGCTTGATTCTTGCCTGCTGAGGCACATGATCCGTGCAGGAGAGCTACCTGATCAGCACATGAGCAGTCACATGATCAGCGCCTCTCAGTCACCTGATCACTGCATGACAGCCACGCGATCAGTGCCTGCTGAGTTACGTGATTAGCGCCTGCTCATCTGCTTGATAATCGCCAGCTGGGCCGCAGGATTCATGCCTTCTCAGCTGCTTGATTATCGCCAGCTGGGCCGCAGGATTCATGCCTGCTCATCTGCTTGATAATCGCCAGCTGGGCCGCAGGATTCATGCCTGCTCATCTCCTTGATAATCGCCAGCTGGGCCGCAGGAT
The DNA here is from genome assembly GCF_055505025.1 of Bos grunniens. Taxonomy (NCBI): domain Eukaryota; kingdom Metazoa; phylum Chordata; class Mammalia; order Artiodactyla; family Bovidae; genus Bos; species Bos grunniens. The sequence goes on along the minus strand of NC_141183.1, from coordinate 66,078,963 downwards.
TCATGCCTGCTCATCTGCTTGATAATCGCCAGCTGGGCCGCAGGATTCATGCCTGCTCAGGTGCCTGATAATCGCCAGGTGGGCCGCAGGATTCATGCCTGCTCAGCTGCCTGATAATCGCCAGCAGGGCCACAGGATTCATGCCTTCTCAGGTGCCTGATAATCGCCAGCTGGGCCGCAGGATTCATGCCTGCTCATCTGCTTGATAATCGCCAGCTGGGCCGCAGGATTCATGCCTGCTCAGGTGCCTGATAATCCCCAGCAGGGCCACAGGATTCATGCCTTCTCAGGCGCCTGATAATCGCAAGCTGGGCCGCAGGATTCATGCCTGCTCATCTGCTTGGTAATCGCCAGCTGGGCCGCAGGATTCAGACCTTCTCAGGCGCCTGAAAATCGCCAGCTGGGCCGCAGAATTCATGCCTTCTCAGGCGCCTGTTAATCGCCAGCTGGGTCGCAGGATTCATGCCTTCTCCGCTGCTTGATTCTTGCCTGCTGAGGCACATGATCCGTGCGGGAGAGCTACCTGATCAGCACATGAGCAGTCACATGATCAGTGCCTCTCAGTCACCTGATCACTGCATGACAGCCACGTGATCAGTGCCTGCTGAGTTACGTGATTAGCGCCTGCTTATCTGCTTGATAATCGCCAGCTGGGCCGCAGGATTCATGCCTGTTCATCTGCTTGATAATCGCCAGCTGGGCCGCAGGATTCATGCCTGCTCAGCTGCTTGGTAATCGCCAGCTGGGCCGCAGGATTCATGCCTTCTCACCCGCCTGAAAATCGCCAGCTGGGCCGCAGGATTCATGCCTTCTCAGGCGCCTGTTAATCGCCAGCTGGGTCGCAGGATTCATGCCTTCTCCGCTGCTTGATTCTTGCCTGCTGAGGCACATGATCGGTGCGGGAGAGCTACCTGATCAGCACATGAGCAGTCACATGATCAGCACCTCTCAGTCACCTGATCACTGCATGACAGCCACGTGATCAGTGCCTGCTGAGTCACGTGATTAGCGCCTGTTCATCTGCTTGATAATCGCCAGCTGGGCCGCAGGATTCATGCCTTCTCAGCTGCTTGATTATCGCCAGCTGGGCCGCAGGATTCATGCCTGCTCATCTGCTTGATAATGACCAGCTGGGCCGCAGGATTCATGCCTGCTCAGCTGCCTGATAATCGCCAGGTGGGCCGCAGGATTCATGCCTGCTCATCTCGTTGATAATCGCCAGCTGGGCCGCAGGATTCATGCCTGCTCCGCTGCTTGATTCTTGCCTGCTGAGGCACATGATCCGTGCAGGAGAGCTACCTGATCACACATGAGCAGTCACATGATCAGCGCCTCTCAGTCACCTGATCACTGCATGACAGCCACGTGATCAGTGCCTGCTGAGTCACGTGATTAGCGCCTGCTCATCTGCTTGATAATCGCCAGCTGGGCCGCAGGATTCATGCCTGCTCAGGTGCCTGATAATCGCCAGCTGGGCCGCAGGATTCATGCCTTCTCAGCTGCCTGATAATCACCAGCTGGGCCGTAGGATTCATGCCTGCTCAGCTGCCTGATAATCGCCAGGTGGGCCGCAAGATTCATGCCTGCTCAGCTGCCTGATAATCGCCAGGTGGGCCGCAGGATTCATGCCTTCTCAGCTGCTTGATTATCGCCAGCTGGGCCGCAGGATTCATGCCTGCTCAGCTGCCTGATAATCGCCAGCAGGGCCGCAGGATTCATGCCTTCTCAGGCGCCTGGTAATCGCGAGCTGGGCCGCAGGATTCATGCCTGCTCATCTCCTTGATAATCGCCAGCTGGGCCGCAGGATTCATGCCTGCTCATCTGCTTGATAATCGCCAGCTGGGCCGCAGGATTCATGCCTGCTCAGCTGCCTGATAATCGCCAGGTGGGCCGCAGGATTCATGCCTGCTCAGCTGCCTGAAAATCGCCAGCAGGGCCACAGGATTCATGCCTTCTCAGGCGTCTGATAATCACCAGCTGGGCCGCAGGATTCATGCCTGCTCATCTGCTTGATAATGACCAGCTGGGCCGCAGGATTCATGCCTTCTCAGGCGCCTGATAATCGCCAGCTGGGCCGCAGGATTCATGCCTGCTCATCTGCTTGGTAATCGCCAGCTGGGCCGCAGGATTCATGCCTGCTCATCTGCTTGATAATCGCCAGCTGGGTCGCATGATTCATGCCTGCTGAGGCACATGATCCGTGCGGGAGAGCTACCTGATCAGCACATGAGCAGTCACATGATCAGCGCCTCTCAGTCACCTGATCACTGCATGACAGCCACGTGATCAGTGCCTGCTGAGTCACGTGATTAGCGCCTGTTCATCTGCTTGATAATCGCCAGCTGGGCCGCAGGATTCATGCCTTCTCAGCTGCTTGATTATCGCCAGCTGGGCCGCAGGATTCATGCCTGCTCATCTGCTTGATAATGACCAGCTGGGCCGCAGGATTCATGCCTGCTCAGCTGCCTGATAATCGCCAGCTGGGCCGCAGGATTCATACCTGCTCAGCTGCCTGATAATCGCCAGGTGGGCCGCAGGATTCATGCCTTCTCAGGCGCCTGGTAATCGCGAGCGGGGCCGTAGGATTCATGCCTGCTCATCTGCTTGGTAATCGCCAGCTGGGCCGCAGGATTCAAGCCTTCTCAGGCGCCTGATAATCGCCAGCTGGGCCGCAGGATTCATGCCTTCTCATCTCCTTGATAATCGCCAGCTGGGCCGCAGGATTCATGCCTGCTCATCTGCTTGATAATGACCAGCTGGGCCGCAGGATTCATGCCTGCTCAGCTCCCTGATAATCGCCAGGTGGGCCGCAGGATTCATGCCTGCTCAGTTGCCTGATAATCGCCAGCTGGGCCGCAGGATTCATGCCTGCTCAGCTGCCTGATAATCGCCAGGTGGGCCGCAGGATTCATGCCTGCTCAGTTGCCTGATAATCGCCAGCTGGGCCGCAGGATTCATGCCTTCTCAGCTGCCTGATAATCACCAGCTGGGCCGCAGGATTCATGCCTGCTCATCTGCCTGATAATCGCCAGCTGGGCCGCAGGATTCATGCCTGCTCAGGCGCCTGTTAATCGCCAGCTGGGCCGCAGGATTCATGCCTTCTCCGCTGCTTGATTGTTGCCTGCTGAGGCACATGATCGGTGCGGGAGAGCTACCTGATCAGCACATGAGCAGTCACATGATCAGCACCTCTCAGTCACCTGATCACTGCATGACAGCCACGTGATCAGTGCCTGCTGAGTCACGTGATTAGCGCCTGTTCATCTGCTTGATAATCGCCAGCTGGGCCGCAGGATTCATGCCTTCTCAGCTGCTTGATTATCGCCAGCTGGGCCGCAGGATTCATGCCTGCTCATCTGCTTGATAATGACCAGCTGGGCCGCAGGATTCATGCCTGCTCAGCTGCCTGATAATCGCCAGGTGGGCCGCAGGATTCATGCCTGCTCATCTCGTTGATAATCGCCAGCTGGGCCGCAGGATTCATGCCTGCTCCGCTGCTTGATTCTTGCCTGCTGAGGCACATGATCCGTGCAGGAGAGCTACCTGATCACACATGAGCAGTCACATGATCAGCGCCTCTCAGTCACCTGATCACTGCATGACAGCCACGTGATCAGTGCCTGCTGAGTCACGTGATTAGCGCCTGCTCATCTGCTTGATAATCGCCAGCTGGGCCGCAGGATTCATGCCTGCTCAGGTGCCTGATAATCGCCAGCTGGGCCGCAGGATTCATGCCTTCTCAGCTGCCTGATAATCACCAGCTGGGCCGTAGGATTCATGCCTGCTCAGCTGCCTGATAATCGCCAGGTGGGCCGCAAGATTCATGCCTGCTCAGCTGCCTGATAATCGCCAGGTGGGCCGCAGGATTCATGCCTTCTCAGCTGCTTGATTATCGCCAGCTGGGCCGCAGGATTCATGCCTGCTCAGCTGCCTGATAATCGCCAGCAGGGCCGCAGGATTCATGCCTTCTCAGGCGCCTGGTAATCGCGAGCTGGGCCGCAGGATTCATGCCTGCTCATCTCCTTGATAATCGCCAGCTGGGCCGCAGGATTCATGCCTGCTCATCTGCTTGATAATCGCCAGCTGGGCCGCAGGATTCATGCCTGCTCAGCTGCCTGATAATCGCCAGGTGGGCCGCAGGATTCATGCCTGCTCAGCTGCCTGATAATCGCCAGCAGGGCCACAGGATTCATGCCTTCTCAGGCGCCTGATAATCACCAGCTGGGCCGCAGGATTCATGCCTGCTCATCTGCTTGATAATGACCAGCTGGGCCGCAGGATTCATGCCTTCTCAGGCGCCTGATAATCGCCAGCTGGGCCGCAGGATTCATGCCTGCTCATCTGCTTGGTAATCGCCAGCTGGGCCGCAGGATTCATGCCTGCTCATCTGCTTGATAATCGCCAGCTGGGTCGCATGATTCATGCCTGCTGAGGCACATGATCCGTGCGGGAGAGCTACCTGATCAGCACATGAGCAGTCACATGATCAGCGCCTCTCAGTCACCTGATCACTGCATGACAGCCACGTGATCAGTGCCTGCTGAGTCACGTGATTAGCGCCTGTTCATCTGCTTGATAATCGCCAGCTGGGCCGCAGGATTCATGCCTTCTCAGCTGCTTGATTATCGCCAGCTGGGCCGCAGGATTCATGCCTGCTCATCTGCTTGATAATGACCAGCTGGGCCGCAGGATTCATGCCTGCTCAGCTGCCTGATAATCGCCAGCTGGGCCGCAGGATTCATACCTGCTCAGCTGCCTGATAATCGCCAGGTGGGCCGCAGGATTCATGCCTTCTCAGGCGCCTGGTAATCGCGAGCGGGGCCGTAGGATTCATGCCTGCTCATCTGCTTGGTAATCGCCAGCTGGGCCGCAGGATTCAAGCCTTCTCAGGCGCCTGATAATCGCCAGCTGGGCCGCAGGATTCATGCCTTCTCATCTCCTTGATAATCGCCAGCTGGGCCGCAGGATTCATGCCTGCTCATCTGCTTGATAATGACCAGCTGGGCCGCAGGATTCATGCCTGCTCAGCTGCCTGATAATCGCCAGGTGGGCCGCAGGATTCATGCCTGCTCAGTTGCCTGATAATCGCCAGCTGGGCCGCAGGATTCATGCCTGCTCAGCTGCCTGATAATCGCCAGGTGGGCCGCAGGATTCATGCCTGCTCAGTTGCCTGATAATCGCCAGCTGGGCCGCAGGATTCATGCCTTCTCAGCTGCCTGATAATCACCAGCTGGGCCGCAGGATTCATGCCTGCTCATCTGCCTGATAATCGCCAGCTGGGCCGCAGGATTCATGCCTGCTCAGGCGCCTGTTAATCGCCAGCTGGGCCGCAGGATTCATGCCTTCTCCGCTGCTTGATTGTTGCCTGCTGAGGCACATGATCGGTGCGGGAGAGCTACCTGATCAGCCCATGAGCAGTCACATGATCAGCACCTCTCAGTCACCTGATCACTGCATGACAGCCACGTGATCAGTGCCTGCTGAGTCACGTGATTAGCGCCTGTTCATCTGCTTGATAATCGCCAGCTGGGCCGCAGGATTCATGCCTTCTCAGCTGCTTGATTATCGCCAGCTGGGCCGCAGGATTCATGCCTGCTCATCTGCTTGATAATGACCAGCTGGGCCGCAGGATTCATGCCTGCTCAGCTGCCTGATAATCGCCAGGTGGGCCGCAGGATTCATGCCTGCTCATCTCGTTGATAATCGCCAGCTGGGCCGCAGGATTCATGCCTGCTCCGCTGCTTGATTCTTGCCTGCTGAGGCACATGATCCGTGCAGGAGAGCTACCTGATCACACATGAGCAGTCACATGATCAGCGCCTCTCAGTCACCTGATCACTGCATGACAGCCACGTGATCAGTGCCTGCTGAGTCACGTGATTAGCGCCTGCTCATCTGCTTGATAATCGCCAGCTGGGCCGCAGGATTCATGCCTGCTCAGGTGCCTGATAATCGCCAGCTGGGCCGCAGGATTCATGCCTTCTCAGCTGCCTGATAATCACCAGCTGGGCCGTAAGATTCATGCCTGCTCAGCTGCCTGATAATCGCCAGGTGGGCCGCAAGATTCATGCCTGCTCAGCTGCCTGATAATCGCCAGGTGGGCCGCAGGATTCATGCCTTCTCAGCTGCTTGATTATCGCCAGCTGGGCCGCAGGATTCATGCCTGCTCAGCTGCCTGATAATCGCCAGCAGGGCCGCAGGATTCATGCCTTCTCAGGCGCCTGGTAATCGCGAGCTGGGCCGCAGGATTCATGCCTGCTCATCTCCTTGATAATCGCCAGCTGGGCCGCAGGATTCATGCCTGCTCATCTGCTTGATAATCGCCAGCTGGGCCGCAGGATTCATGCCTGCTCAGCTGCCTGATAATCGCCAGGTGGGCCGCAGGATTCATGCCTGCTCAGCTGCCTGATAATCGCCAGCAGGGCCACAGGATTCATGCCTTCTCAGGCGCCTGATAATCACCAGCTGGGCCGCAGGATTCATGCCTGCTCATCTGCTTGATAATGACCAGCTGGGCCGCAGGATTCATGCCTTCTCAGGCGCCTGATAATCGCCAGCTGGGCCGCAGGATTCATGCCTGCTCATCTGCTTGGTAATCGCCAGCTGGGCCGCAGGATTCATGCCTGCTCATCTGCTTGATAATCGCCAGCTGGGTCGCATGATTCATGCCTGCTGAGGCACATGATCCGTGCGGGAGAGCTACCTGATCAGCACATGAGCAGTCACATGATCAGCGCCTCTCAGTCACCTGATCACTGCATGACAGCCACGTGATCAGTGCCTGCTGAGTCACGTGATTAGCGCCTGTTCATCTGCTTGATAATCGCCAGCTGGGCCGCAGGATTCATGCCTTCTCAGCTGCTTGATTATCGCCAGCTGGGCCGCAGGATTCATGCCTGCTCATCTGCTTGATAATGACCAGCTGGGCCGCAGGATTCATGCCTGCTCAGCTGCCTGATAATCGCCAGCTGGGCCGCAGGATTCATACCTGCTCAGCTGCCTGATAATCGCCAGGTGGGCCGCAGGATTCATGCCTTCTCAGGCGCCTGGTAATCGCGAGCGGGGCCGTAGGATTCATGCCTGCTCATCTGCTTGGTAATCGCCAGCTGGGCCGCAGGATTCATGCCTTCTCAGGCGCCTGATAATCGCCAGCTGGGCCGCAGGATTCATGCCTTCTCATCTCCTTGATAATCGCCAGCTGGGCCGCAGGATTCATGCCTGCTCAGCTGCTTGATAATGACCAGCTGGGCCGCAGGATTCATGCCTGCTCAGCTGCCTGATAATCGCCAGGTGGGCCGCAGGATTCATGCCTGCTCAGTTGCCTGATAATCGCCAGCTGGGCCGCAGGATTCATGCCTGCTCAGCTGCCTGATAATCGCCAGGTGGGCCGCAGGATTCATGCCTGCTCAGTTGCCTGATAATCGCCAGCTGGGCCGCAGGATTCATGCCTTCTCAGCTGCCTGATAATCACCAGCTGGGCCGCAGGATTCATGCCTGCTCATCTGCTTGATAATCGCCAGCTGGGCCGCAGGATTCATGCCTGCTCAGGCGCCTGTTAATCGCCAGCTGGGCCGCAGGATTCATGCCTTCTCCGCTGCTTGATTGTTGCCTGCTGAGGCACATGATCGGTGCGGGAGAGCTACCTGATCAGCACATGAGCAGTCACATGATCAGCACCTCTCAGTCACCTGATCACTGCATGACAGCCACGTGATCAGTGCCTGCTGAGTCACGTGATTAGCGCCTGTTCATCTGCTTGATAATCGCCAGCTGGGCCGCAGGATTCATGCCTTCTCAGCTGCTTGATTATCGCCAGCTGGGCCGCAGGATTCATGCCTGCTCATCTGCTTGATAATGACCAGCTGGGCCGCAGGATTCATGCCTGCTCAGCTGCCTGATAATCGCCAGGTGGGCCGCAGGATTCATGCCTGCTCATCTCGTTGATAATCGCCAGCTGGGCCGCAGGATTCATGCCTGCTCCGCTGCTTGATTCTTGCCTGCTGAGGCACATGATCCGTGCAGGAGAGCTACCTGATCACACATGAGCAGTCACATGATCAGCGCCTCTCAGTCACCTGATCACTGCATGACAGCCACGTGATCAGTGCCTGCTGAGTCACGTGATTAGCGCCTGCTCATCTGCTTGATAATCGCCAGCTGGGCCGCAGGATTCATGCCTGTTCAGGTGCCTGATAATCGCCAGCTGGGCCGCAGGATTCATGCCTTCTCAGCTGCCTGATAATCACCAGCTGGGCCGTAGGATTCATGCCTGCTCAGCTGCCTGATAATCGCCAGGTGGGCCGCAAGATTCATGCCTGCTCAGCTGCCTGATAATCGCCAGGTGGGCCGCAGGATTCATGCCTTCTCAGCTGCTTGATTATCGCCAGCTGGGCCGCAGGATTCATGCCTGCTCAGCTGCCTGATAATCGCCAGGAGGGCCGCAGGATTCATGCCTTCTCAGGCGCCTGGTAATCGCGAGCTGGGCCGCAGGATTCATGCCTGCTCATCTCCTTGATAATCGCCAGCTGGGCCGCAGGATTCATGCCTGCTCATCTGCTTGATAATCGCCAGCTGGGCCGCAGGATTCATGCCTGCTCAGCTGCCTGATAATCGCCAGGTGGGCCGCAGGATTCATGCCTGCTCAGCTGCCTGATAATCGCCAGCAGGGCCACAGGATTCATGCCTTCTCAGGCGCCTGATAATCACCAGCTGGGCCGCAGGATTCATGCCTGCTCATCTGCTTGATAATGACCAGCTGGGCCGCAGGATTCATGCCTTCTCAGGCGCCTGATAATCGCCAGCTGGGCCGCAGGATTCATGCCTGCTCATCTGCTTGGTAATCGCCAGCTGGGCCGCAGGATTCATGCCTGCTCATCTGCTTGATAATCGCCAGCTGGGTCGCATGATTCATGCCTGCTGAGGCACATGATCCGTGCGGGAGAGCTACCTGATCAGCACATGAGCAGTCACATGATCAGCGCCTCTCAGTCACCTGATCACTGCATGACAGCCACGTGATCAGTGCCTGCTGAGTCACGTGATTAGCGCCTGTTCATCTGCTTGATAATCGCCAGCTGGGCCGCAGGATTCATGCCTTCTCAGCTGCTTGATTATCGCCAGCTGGGCCGCAGGATTCATGCCTGCTCATCTGCTTGATAATGACCAGCTGGGCCGCAGGATTCATGCCTGCTCAGCTGCCTGATAATCGCCAGCTGGGCCGCAGGATTCATACCTGCTCAGCTGCCTGATAATCGCCAGGTGGGCCGCAGGATTCATGCCTTCTCAGGCGCCTGGTAATCGCGAGCGGGGCCGTAGGATTCATGCCTGCTCATCTGCTTGGTAATCGCCAGCTGGGCCGCAGGATTCATGCCTTCTCAGGCGCCTGATAATCGCCAGCTGGGCCGCAGGATTCATGCCTTCTCATCTCCTTGATAATCGCCAGCTGGGCCGCAGGATTCATGCCTGCTCATCTGCTTGATAATGACCAGCTGGGCCGCAGGATTCATGCCTGCTCAGCTGCCTGATAATCGCCAGGTGGGCCGCAGGATTCATGCCTGCTCAGTTGCCTGATAATCGCCAGCTGGGCCGCAGGATTCATGCCTGCTCAGCTGCCTGATAATCGCCAGGTGGGCCGCAGGATTCATGCCTGCTCAGTTGCCTGATAATCGCCAGCTGGGCCGCAGGATTCATGCCTTCTCAGCTGCCTGATAATCACCAGCTGGGCCGCAGGATTCATGCCTGCTCATCTGCTTGATAATCGCCAGCTGGGCCGCAGGATTCATGCCTGCTCAGGCGCCTGTTAATCGCCAGCTGGGCCGCAGGATTCATGCCTTCTCCGCTGCTTGATTGTTGCCTGCTGAGGCACATGATCGGTGCGGGAGAGCTACCTGATCAGCACATGAGCAGTCACATGATCAGCACCTCTCAGTCACCTGATCACTGCATGACAGCCACGTGATCAGTGCCTGCTGAGTCACGTGATTAGCGCCTGTTCATCTGCTTGATAATCGCCAGCTGGGCCGCAGGATTCATGCCTTCTCAGCTGCTTGATTATCGCCAGCTGGGCCGCAGGATTCATGCCTGCTCATCTGCTTGATAATGACCAGCTGGGCCGCAGGATTCATGCCTGCTCAGCTGCCTGATAATCGCCAGGTGGGCCGCAGGATTCATGCCTGCTCATCTCGTTGATAATCGCCAGCTGGGCCGCAGGATTCATGCCTGCTCCGCTGCTTGATTCTTGCCTGCTGAGGCACATGATCCGTGCAGGAGAGCTACCTGATCACACATGAGCAGTCACATGATCAGCGCCTCTCAGTCACCTGATCACTGCATGACAGCCTCGTGATCAGTGCCTGCTGAGTCACGTGATTAGCGCCTGCTCATCTGCTTGATAATCGCCAGCTGGGCCGCAGGATTCATGCCTGCTCAGGTGCCTGATAATCGCCAGCTGGGCCGCAGGATTCATGCCTTCTCAGCTGCCTGATAATCACCAGCTGGGCCATAGGATTCATGCCTGCTCAGCTGCCTGATAATCGCCAGGTGGGCCGCAAGATTCATGCCTGCTCAGCTGCCTGATAATCGCCAGGTGGGCCGCAGGATTCATGCCTTCTCAGCTGCTTGATTATCGCCAGCTGGGCCGCAGGATTCATGCCTGCTCAGCTGCCTGATAATCGCCAGCAGGGCCGCAGGATTCATGCCTTCTCAGGCGCCTGGTAATCGCGAGCTGGGCCGCAGGATTCATGCCTGCTCATCTCCTTGATAATCGCCAGCTGGGCCGCAGGATTCATGCCTGCTCATCTGCTTGATAATCGCCAGCTGGGCCGCAGGATTCATGCCTGCTCAGCTGCCTGATAATCGCCAGGTGGGCCGCAGGATTCATGCCTGCTCAGCTGCCTGATAATCGCCAGCAGGGCCACAGGATTCATGCCTTCTCAGGCGCCTGATAATCACCAGCTGGGCCGCAGGATTCATGCCTGCTCATCTGCTTGATAATGACCAGCTGGGCCGCAGGATTCATGCCTTCTCAGGCGCCTGATAATCGCCAGCTGGGCCGCAGGATTCATGCCTGCTCATCTGCTTGGTAATCGCCAGCTGGGCCGCAGGATTCATGCCTGCTCATCTGCTTGATAATCGCCAGCTGGGTCGCATGATTCATGCCTGCTGAGGCACATGATCCGTGCGGGAGAGCTACCTGATCAGCACATGAGCAGTCACATGATCAGCGCCTCTCAGTCACCTGATCACTGCATGACAGCCACGTGATCAGTGCCTGCTGAGTCACGTGATTAGCGCCTGTTCATCTGCTTGATAATCGCCAGCTGGGCCGCAGGATTCATGCCTTCTCAGCTGCTTGATTATCGCCAGCTGGGCCGCAGGATTCATGCCTGCTCATCTGCTTGATAATGACCAGCTGGGCCGCAGGATTCATGCCTGCTCAGCTGCCTGATAATCGCCAGCTGGGCCGCAGGATTCATACCTGCTCAGCTGCCTGATAATCGCCAGGTGGGCCGCAGGATTCATGCCTTCTCAGGCGCCTGGAAATTGCGAGCGGGGCCGTAGGATTCATGCCTGCTCATCTGCTTGGTAATCGCCAGCTGGGCCGCAGGATTCATGCCTTCTCAGGCGCCTGATAATCGCCAGCTGGGCCGCAGGATTCATGCCTTCTCATCTCCTTGATAATCGCCAGCTGGGCCGCAGGATTCATGCCTGCTCATCTGCTTGATAATGACCAGCTGGGCCGCAGGATTCATGCCTGCTCAGCTGCCTGATAATCGCCAGGTGGGCCGCAGGATTCATGCCTGCTCAGTTGCCTGATAATCGCCAGCTGGGCCGCAGGATTCATGCCTGCTCAGCTGCCTGATAATCGCCAGGTGGCCGCAGGATTCATGCCTGCTCAGTTGCCTGATAATCGCCAGCTGGGCCGCAGGATTCATGCCTTCTCAGCTGCCTGATAATCACCAGCTGGGCCGCAGGATTCATGCCTGCTCATCTGCTTGATAATCGCCAGCTGGGCCGCAGGATTCATGCCTGCTCAGGCGCCTGTTAATCGCCAGCTGGGCCGCAGGATTCATGCCTTCTCCGCTGCTTGATTGTTGCCTGCTGAGGCACATGATCGGTGCGGGAGAGCTACCTGATCAGCACAAGAGCAGTCACATGATCAGCACCTCTCAGTCACCTGATCACTGCATGACAGCCACGTGATCAGTGCCTGCTGAGTCACGTGATTAGCGCCTGTTCATCTGCTTGATAATCGCCAGCTGGGCCGCAGGATTCATGCCTTCTCAGCTGCTTGATTATCGCCAGCTGGGCCGCAGGATTCATGCCTGCTCATCTGCTTGATAATGACCAGCTGGGCCGCAGGATTCATGCCTGCTCAGCTGCCTGATAATCGCCAGCTGGGCCGCAGGATTCATACCTGCTCAGCTGCCTGATAATCGCCAGGTGGGCCGCAGGATTCATGCCTTCTCAGGCGCCTGGTAATCGCGAGCGGGGCCGTAGGATTCATGCCTGCTCATCTGCTTGGTAATCGCCAGCTGGGCCGCAGGATTCATGCCTTCTCAGGCGCCTGATAATCGCCAGCTGGGCCGCAGGATTCATGCCTTCTCATCTCCTTGATAATCGCCAGCTGGGCCGCAGGATTCATGCCTGCTCATCTGCTTGATAATGACCAGCTGGGCCGCAGGATTCATGCCTGCTCAGCTGCCTGATAATCGCCAGGTGGGCCGCAGGATTCATGCCTGCTCAGTTGCCTGATAATCGCCAGCTGGGCCGCAGGATTCATGCCTGCTCAGCTGCCTGATAATCGCCAGGTGGGCCGCAGGATTCATGCCTGCTCAGTTGCCTGATAATCGCCAGCTGGGCCGCAGGATTCATGCCTTCTCAGCTGCCTGATAATCACCAGCTGGGCCGCAGGATTCATGCCTGCTCATCTGCTTGATAATCGCCAGCTGGGCCGCAGGATTCATGCCTGCTCAGGCGCCTGTTAATCGCCAGCTGGGCCGCAGGATTCATGCCTTCTCCGCTGCTTGATTGTTGCCTGCTGAGGCACATGATCGGTGCGGGAGAGCTACCTGATCAGCACATGAGCAGTCACATGATCAGCACCTCTCAGTCACCTGATCACTGCATGACAGCCACGTGATCAGTGCCTGCTGAGTCACGTGATTAGCGCCTGTTCATCTGCTTGATAATCGCCAGCTGGGCCGCAGGATTCATGCCTTCTCAGCTGCTTGATTATCGCCAGCTGGGCCGCAGGATTCATGCCTGCTCATCTGCTTGATAATGACCAGCTGGGCCGCAGGATTCATGCCTGCTCAGCTGCCTGATAATCGCCAGGTGGGCCGCAGGATTCATGCCTGCTCATCTCGTTGATAATCGCCAGCTGGGCCGCAGGATTCATGCCTGCTCCGCTGCTTGATTCTTGCCTGCTGAGGCACATGATCCGTGCAGGAGAGCTACCTGATCACACATGAGCAGTCACATGATCAGCGCCTCTCAGTCACCTGATCACTGCATGACAGCCTCGTGATCAGTGCCTGCTGAGTCACGTGATTAGCGCCTGCTCATCTGCTTGATAATCGCCAGCTGGGCCGCAGGATTCATGCCTGCTCAGGTGCCTGATAATCGCCAGCTGGGCCGCAGGATTCATGCCTTCTCAGCTGCCTGATAATCACCAGCTGGGCCGTAGGATTCATGCCTGCTCAGCTGCCTGATAATCGCCAGGTGGGCCGCAAGATTCATGCCTGCTCAGCTGCCTGATAATCGCCAGGTGGGCCGCAGGATTCATGCCTTCTCAGCTGCTTGATTATCGCCAGCTGGGCCGCAGGATTCATGCCTGCTCAGCTGCCTGATAATCGCCAGCAGGGCCGCAGGATTCATGCCTTCTCAGGCGCCTGGTAATCGCGAGCTGGGCCGCAGGATTCATGCCTGCTCATCTCCTTGATAATCGCCAGCTGGGCCGCAGGATTCATGCCTGCTCATCTGCTTGATAATCGCCAGCTGGGCCGCAGGATTCATGCCTGCTCAGCTGCCTGATAATCGCCAGGTGGGCCGCAGGATTCATGCCTGCTCAGCTGCCTGATAATCGCCAGCAGGGCCACAGGATTCATGCCTTCTCAGGCGCCTGATAATCACCAGCTGGGCCGCAGGATTCATGCCTGCTCATCTGCTTGATAATGACCAGCTGGGCCGCAGGATTCATGCCTTCTCAGGCGCCTGATAATCGCCAGCTGGGCCGCAGGATTCATGCCTGCTCATCTGCTTGGTAATCGCCAGCTGGGCCGCAGGATTCATGCCTGCTCATCTGCTTGATAATCGCCAGCTGGGTCGCATGATTCATGCCTGCTGAGGCACATGATCCGTGCGGGAGAGCTACCTGATCAGCACATGAGCAGTCACATGATCAGCGCCTCTCAGTCACCTGATCACTGCATGACAGCCACGTGATCAGTGCCTGCTGAGTCACGTGATTAGCGCCTGTTCATCTGCTTGATAATCGCCAGCTGGGCCGCAGGATTCATGCCTTCTCAGCTGCTTGATTATCGCCAGCTGGGCCGCAGGATTCATGCCTGCTCATCTGCTTGATAATGACCAGCTGGGCCGCAGGATTCATGCCTGCTCAGCTGCCTGATAATCGCCAGCTGGGCCGCAGGATTCATACCTGCTCAGCTGCCTGATAATCGCCAGGTGGGCCGCAGGATTCATGCCTTCTCAGGCGCCTGGAAATTGCGAGCGGGGCCGTAGGATTCATGCCTGCTCATCTGCTTGGTAATCGCCAGCTGGGCCGCAGGATTCATGCCTTCTCAGGCGCCTGATAATCGCCAGCTGGGCCGCAGGATTCATGCCTTCTCATCTCCTTGATAATCGCCAGCTGGGCCGCAGGATTCATGCCTGCTCATCTGCTTGATAATGACCAGCTGGGCCGCAGGATTCATGCCTGCTCAGCTGCCTGATAATCGCCAGGTGGGCCGCAGGATTCATGCCTGCTCAGTTGCCTGATAATCGCCAGCTGGGCCGCAGGATTCATGCCTGCTCAGCTGCCTGATAATCGCCAGGTGGCCGCAGGATTCATGCCTGCTCAGTTGCCTGATAATCGCCAGCTGGGCCGCAGGATTCATGCCTTCTCAGCTGCCTGATAATCACCAGCTGGGCCGCAGGATTCATGCCTGCTCATCTGCTTGATAATCGCCAGCTGGGCCGCAGGATTCATGCCTGCTCAGGCGCCTGTTAATCGCCAGCTGGGCCGCAGGATTCATGCCTTCTCCGCTGCTTGATTGTTGCCTGCTGAGGCACATGATCGGTGCGGGAGAGCTACCTGATCAGCACATGAGCAGTCACATGATCAGCACCTCTCAGTCACCTGATCACTGCATGACAGCCACGTGATCAGTGCCTGCTGAGTCACGTGATTAGCGCCTGTTCATCTGCTTGATAATCGCCAGCTGGGCCGCAGGATTCATGCCTTCTCAGCTGCTTGATTATCGCCAGCTGGGCCGCAGGATTCATGCCTGCTCATCTGCTTGATAATGACCAGCTGGGCCGCAGGATTCATGCCTGCTCAGCTGCCTGATAATCGCCAGGTGGGCCGCAGGATTCATGCCTGCTCATCTCGTTGATAATCGCCAGCTGGGCCGCAGGATTCATGCCTGCTCCGCTGCTTGATTCTTGCCTGCTGAGGCACATGATCCGTGCAGGAGAGCTACCTGATCACACATGAGCAGTCACATGATCAGCGCCTCTCAGTCACCTGATCACTGCATGACAGCCACGTGATCAGTGCCTGCTGAGTCACGTGATTAGCGCCTGCTCATCTGCTTGATAATCGCCAGCTGGGCCGCAGGATTCATGCCTGTTCAGGTGCCTGATAATCGCCAGCTGGGCCGCAGGATTCATGCCTTCTCAGCTGCCTGATAATCACCAGCTGGGCCGTAGGATTCATGCCTGCTCAGCTGCCTGATAATCGCCAGGTGGGCCGCAAGATTCATGCCTGCTCAGCTGCCTGATAATCGCCAGGTGGGCCGCAGGATTCATGCCTTCTCAGCTGCTTGATTATCGCCAGCTGGGCCGCAGGATTCATGCCTGCTCAGCTGCCTGATAATCGCCAGGAGGGCCGCAGGATTCATGCCTTCTCAGGCGCCTGGTAATCGCGAGCTGGGCCGCAGGATTCATGCCTGCTCATCTCCTTGATAATCGCCAGCTGGGCCGCAGGATTCATGCCTGCTCATCTGCTTGATAATCGCCAGCTGGGCCGCAGGATTCATGCCTGCTCAGCTGCCTGATAATCGCCAGGTGGGCCGCAGGATTCATGCCTGCTCAGCTGCCTGATAATCGCCAGCAGGGCCACAGGATTCATGCCTTCTCAGGCGCCTGATAATCACCAGCTGGGCCGCAGGATTCATGCCTGCTCATCTGCTTAATAATGACCAGCTGGGCCGCAGGATTCATGCCTTCTCAGGCGCCTGATAATCGCCAGCTGGGCCGCAGGATTCATGCCTGCTCATCTGCTTGGTAATCGCCAGCTGGGCCGCAGGATTCATGCCTGCTCATCTGCTTGATAATCGCCAGCTGGGTCGCATGATTCATGCCTGCTGAGGCACATGATCCGTGCGGGAGAGCTACCTGATCAGCACATGAGCAGTCACATGATCAGCGCCTCTCAGTCACCTGATCACTGCATGACAGCCACGTGATCAGTGCCTGCTGAGTCACGTGATTAGCGCCTGTTCATCTGCTTGATAATCGCCAGCTGGGCCGCAGGATTCATGCCTTCTCAGCTGCTTGATTATCGCCAGCTGGGCCGCAGGATTCATGCCTGCTCATCTGCTTGATAATGACCAGCTGGGCCGCAGGATTCATGCCTGCTCAGCTGCCTGATAATCGCCAGCTGGGCCGCAGGATTCATACCTGCTCAGCTGCCTGATAATCGCCAGGTGGGCCGCAGGATTCATGCCTTCTCAGGCGCCTGGTAATCGCGAGCGGGGCCGTAGGATTCATGCCTGCTCATCTGCTTGGTAATCGCCAGCTGGGCCGCAGGATTCATGCCTTCTCAGGCGCCTGATAATCGCCAGCTGGGCCGCAGGATTCATGCCTTCTCATCTCCTTGATAATCGCCAGCTGGGCCGCAGGATTCATGCCTGCTCATCTGCTTGATAATGACCAGCTGGGCCGCAGGATTCATGCCTGCTCAGCTGCCTGATAATCGCCAGGTGGGCCGCAGGATTCATGCCTGCTCAGTTGCCTGATAATCGCCAGCTGGGCCGCAGGATTCATGCCTGCTCAGCTGCCTGATAATCGCCAGGTGGGCCGCAGGATTCATGCCTGCTCAGTTGCCTGATAATCGCCAGCTGGGCCGCAGGATTCATGCCTTCTCAGCTGCCTGATAATCACCAGCTGGGCCGCAGGATTCATGCCTGCTCATCTGCTTGATAATCGCCAGCTGGGCCGCAGGATTCATGCCTGCTCAGGCGCCTGTTAATCGCCAGCTGGGCCGCAGGATTCATGCCTTCTCCGCTGCTTGATTGTTGCCTGCTGAGGCACATGATCGGTGCGGGAGAGCTACCTGATCAGCACATGAGCAGTCACATGATCAGCACCTCTCAGTCACCTGATCACTGCATGACAGCCACGTGATCAGTGCCTGCTGAGTCACGTGATTAGCGCCTGTTCATCTGCTTGATAATCGCCAGCTGGGCCGCAGGATTCATGCCTTCTCAGCTGCTTGATTATCGCCAGCTGGGCCGCAGGATTCATGCCTGCTCATCTGCTTGATAATGACCAGCTGGGCCGCAGGATTCATGCCTGCTCAGCTGCCTGATAATCGCCAGGTGGGCCGCAGGATTCATGCCTGCTCATCTCGTTGATAATCGCCAGCTGGGCCGCAGGATTCATGCCTGCTCCGCTGCTTGATTCTTGCCTGCTGAGGCACATGATCCGTGCAGGAGAGCTACCTGATCACACATGAGCAGTCACATGATCAGCGCCTCTCAGTCACCTGATCACTGCATGACAGCCTCGTGATCAGTGCCTGCTGAGTCACGTGATTAGCGCCTGCTCATCTGCTTGATAATCGCCAGCTGGGCCGCAGGATTCATGCCTGCTCAGGTGCCTGATAATCGCCAGCTGGGCCGCAGGATTCATGCCTTCTCAGCTGCCTGATAATCACCAGCTGGGCCGTAGGATTCATGCCTGCTCAGCTGCCTGATAATCGCCAGGTGGGCCGCAAGATTCATGCCTGCTCAGCTGCCTGATAATCGCCAGGTGGGCCGCAGGATTCATGCCTTCTCAGCTGCTTGATTATCGCCAGCTGGGCCGCAGGATTCATGCCTGCTCAGCTGCCTGATAATCGCCAGCAGGGCCGCAGGATTCATGCCTTCTCAGGCGCCTGGTAATCGCGAGCTGGGCCGCAGGATTCATGCCTGCTCATCTCCTTGATAATCGCCAGCTGGGCCGCAGGATTCATGCCTGCTCATCTGCTTGATAATCGCCAGCTGGGCCGCAGGATTCATGCCTGCTCAGCTGCCTGATAATCGCCAGGTGGGCCGCAGGATTCATGCCTGCTCAGCTGCCTGATAATCGCCAGCAGGGCCACAGGATTCATGCCTTCTCAGGCGCCTGATAATCACCAGCTGGGCCGCAGGATTCATGCCTGCTCATCTGCTTGATAATGACCAGCTGGGCCGCAGGATTCATGCCTTCTCAGGCGCCTGATAATCGCCAGCTGGGCCGCAGGATTCATGCCTGCTCATCTGCTTGGTAATCGCCAGCTGGGCCGCAGGATTCATGCCTGCTCATCTGCTTGATAATCGCCAGCTGGGTCGCATGATTCATGCCTGCTGAGGCACATGATCCGTGCGGGAGAGCTACCTGATCAGCACATGAGCAGTCACATGATCAGCGCCTCTCAGTCACCTGATCACTGCATGACAGCCACGTGATCAGTGCCTGCTGAGTCACGTGATTAGCGCCTGTTCATCTGCTTGATAATCGCCAGCTGGGCCGCAGGATTCATGCCTTCTCAGCTGCTTGATTATCGCCAGCTGGGCCGCAGGATTCATGCCTGCTCATCTGCTTGATAATGACCAGCTGGGCCGCAGGATTCATGCCTGCTCAGCTGCCTGATAATCGCCAGCTGGGCCGCAGGATTCATACCTGCTCAGCTGCCTGATAATCGCCAGGTGGGCCGCAGGATTCATGCCTTCTCAGGCGCCTGGAAATTGCGAGCGGGGCCGTAGGATTCATGCCTGCTCATCTGCTTGGTAATCGCCAGCTGGGCCGCAGGATTCATGCCTTCTCAGGCGCCTGATAATCGCCAGCTGGGCCGCAGGATTCATGCCTTCTCATCTCCTTGATAATCGCCAGCTGGGCCGCAGGATTCATGCCTGCTCATCTGCTTGATAATGACCAGCTGGGCCGCAGGATTCATGCCTGCTCAGCTGCCTGATAATCGCCAGGTGGGCCGCAGGATTCATGCCTGCTCAGTTGCCTGATAATCGCCAGCTGGGCCGCAGGATTCATGCCTGCTCAGCTGCCTGATAATCGCCAGGTGGCCGCAGGATTCATGCCTGCTCAGTTGCCTGATAATCGCCAGCTGGGCAGCAGGATTCATGCCTTCTCAGCTGCCTGATAATCACCAGCTGGGCCGCAGGATTCATGCCTGCTCATCTGCTTGATAATCGCCAGCTGGGCCGCAGGATTCATGCCTGCTCAGGCGCCTGTTAATCGCCAGCTGGGCCGCAGGATTCATGCCTTCTCCGCTGCTTGATTGTTGCCTGCTGAGGCACATGATCGGTGCGGGAGAGCTACCTGATCAGCACATGAGCAGTCACATGATCAGCACCTCTCAGTCACCTGATCACTGCATGACAGCCACGTGATCAGTGCCTGCTGAGTCACGTGATTAGCGCCTGTTCATCTGCTTGATAATCGCCAGCTGGGCCGCAGGATTCATGCCTTCTCAGCTGCTTGATTATCGCCAGCTGGGCCGCAGGATTCATGCCTGCTCATCTGCTTGATAATGACCAGCTGGGCCGCAGGATTCATGCCTGCTCAGCTGCCTGATAATCGCCAGGTGGGCCGCAGGATTCATGCCTGCTCATCTCGTTGATAATCGCCAGCTGGGCCGCAGGATTCATGCCTGCTCCGCTGCTTGATTCTTGCCTGCTGAGGCACATGATCCGTGCAGGAGAGCTACCTGATCACACATGAGCAGTCACATGATCAGCGCCTCTCAGTCACCTGATCACTGCATGACAGCCACGTGATCAGTGCCTGCTGAGTCACGTGATTAGCGCCTGCTCATCTGCTTGATAATCGCCAGCTGGGCCGCAGGATTCATGCCTGCTCAGGTGCCTGATAATCGCCAGCTGGGCCGCAGGATTCATGCCTTCTCAGCTGCCTGATAATCACCAGCTGGGCCGTAGGATTCATGCCTGCTCAGCTGCCTGATAATCGCCAGGTGGGCCGCAAGATTCATGCCTGCTCAGCTGCCTGATAATCGCCAGGTGGGCCGCAGGATTCATGCCTTCTCAGCTGCTTGATTATCGCCAGCTGGGCCGCAGGATTCATGCCTGCTCAGCTGCCTGATAATCGCCAGGAGGGCCGCAGGATTCATGCCTTCTCAGGCGCCTGGTAATCGCGAGCTGGGCCGCAGGATTCATGCCTGCTCATCTCCTTGATAATCGCCAGCTGGGCCGCAGGATTCATGCCTGCTCATCTGCTTGATAATCGCCAGCTGGGCCGCAGGATTCATGCCTGCTCAGCTGCCTGATAATCGCCAGGTGGGCCGCAGGATTCATGCCTGCTCAGCTGCCTGATAATCGCCAGCAGGGCCACAGGATTCATGCCTTCTCAGGCGCCTGATAATCACCAGCTGGGCCGCAGGATTCATGCCTGCTCATCTGCTTGATAATGACCAGCTGGGCCGCAGGATTCATGCCTTCTCAGGCGCCTGATAATCGCCAGCTGGGCCGCAGGATTCATGCCTGCTCATCTGCTTGGTAATCGCCAGCTGGGCCGCAGGATTCATGCCTGCTGAGGCACATGATCCGTGCGGGAGAGCTACCTGATCAGCACATGAGCAGTCACATGATCAGCGCCTCTCAGTCACCTGATCACTGCATGACAGCCACGTGATCAGTGCCTGCTGAGTCACGTGATTAGCGCCTGTTCATCTGCTTGATAATCGCCAGCTGGGCCGCAGGATTCATGCCTTCTCAGCTGCTTGATTATCGCCAGCTGGGCCGCAGGATTCATGCCTGCTCATCTGCTTGATAATGACCAGCTGGGCCGCAGGATTCATGCCTGCTCAGCTGCCTGATAATCGCCAGCTGGGCCGCAGGATTCATACCTGCTCAGCTGCCTGATAATCGCCAGGTGGGCCGCAGGATTCATGCCTTCTCAGGCGCCTGGTAATCGCGAGCGGGGCCGTAGGATTCATGCCTGCTCATCTGCTTGGTAATCGCCAGCTGGGCCGCAGGATTCATGCCTTCTCAGGCGCCTGATAATCGCCAGCTGGGCCGCAGGATTCATGCCTTCTCATCTCCTTGATAATCGCCAGCTGGGCCCCAGGATTCATGCCTGCTCATCTGCTTGATAATGACCAGCTGGGCCGCAGGATTCATGCCTGCTCAGCTGCCTGATAATCGCCAGGTGGGCCGCAGGTTTCATGCCTGCTCAGTTGCCTGATAATCGCCAGCTGGGCCGCAGGATTCATGCCTGCTCAGCTGCCTGATAATCGCCAGGTGGGCCGCAGGATTCATGCCTGCTCAGTTGCCTGATAATCGCCAGCTGGGCCGCAGGATTCATGCCTTCTCAGCTGCCTGATAATCACCAGCTGGGCCGCAGGATTCATGCCTGCTCATCTGCTTGATAATCGCCAGCTGGGCCGCAGGATTCATGCCTGCTCAGGCGCCTGTTAATCGCCAGCTGGGCCGCAGGATTCATGCCTTCTCCGCTGCTTGATTGTTGCCTGCTGAGGCACATGATCGGTGCGGGAGAGCTACCTGATCAGCACATGAGCAGTCACATGATCAGCACCTCTCAGTCACCTGATCACTGCATGACAGCCACGTGATCAGTGCCTGCTGAGTCACGTGATTAGCGCCTGTTCATCTGCTTGATAATCGCCAGCTGGGCCGCAGGATTCATGCCTTCTCAGCTGCTTGATTATCGCCAGCTGGGCCGCAGGATTCATGCCTGCTCATCTGCTTGATAATGACCAGCTGGGCCGCAGGATTCATGCCTGCTCAGCTGCCTGATAATCGCCAGGTGGGCCGCAGGATTCATGCCTGCTCATCTCGTTGATAATCGCCAGCTGGGCCGCAGGATTCATGCCTGCTCCGCTGCTTGATTCTTGCCTGCTGAGGCACATGATCCGTGCAGGAGAGCTACCTGATCACACATGAGCAGTCACATGATCAGCGCCTCTCAGTCACCTGATCACTGCATGACAGCCACGTGATCAGTGCCTGCTGAGTCACGTGATTAGCGCCTGCTCATCTGCTTGATAATCGCCAGCTGGGCCGCAGGATTCATGCCTGCTCAGGTGCCTGATAATCGCCAGCTGGGCCGCAGGATTCATGCCTTCTCAGCTGCCTGATAATCACCAGCTGGGCCGTAGGATTCATGCCTGCTCAGCTGCCTGATAATCGCCAGGTGGGCCGCAAGATTCATGCCTGCTCAGCTGCCTGATAATCGCCAGGTGGGCCGCAGGATTCATGCCTTCTCAGCTGCTTGATTATCGCCAGCTGGGCCGCAGGATTCATGCCTGCTCAGCTGCCTGATAATCGCCAGCAGGGCCGCAGGATTCATGCCTTCTCAGGCGCCTGGTAATCGCGAGCTGGGCCGCAGGATTCATGCCTGCTCATCTCCTTGATAATCGCCAGCTGGGCCGCAGGATTCATGCCTGCTCATCTGCTTGATAATCGCCAGCTGGGCCGCAGGATTCATGCCTGCTCAGCTGCCTGATAATCGCCAGGTGGGCCGCAGGATTCATGCCTGCTCAGCTGCCTGATAATCGCCAGCAGGGCCACAGGATTCATGCCTTCTCAGGCGCCTGATAATCACCAGCTGGGCCGCAGGATTCATGCCTGCTCATCTGCTTGATAATGACCAGCTGGGCCGCAGGATTCATGCCTTCTCAGGCGCCTGATAATCGCCAGCTGGGCCGCAGGATTCATGCCTGCTCATCTGCTTGGTAATCGCCAGCTGGGCCGCAGGATTCATGCCTGCTCATCTGCTTGATAATCGCCAGCTGGGTCGCATGATTCATGCCTGCTGAGGCACATGATCCGTGCGGGAGAGCTACCTGATCAGCACATGAGCAGTCACATGATCAGCGCCTCTCAGTCACCTGATCACTGCATGACAGCCACGTGATCAGTGCCTGCTGAGTCACGTGATTAGCGCCTGTTCATCTGCTTGATAATCGCCAGCTGGGCCGCAGGATTCATGCCTTCTCAGCTGCTTGATTATCGCCAGCTGGGCCGCAGGATTCATGCCTGCTCATCTGCTTGATAATGACCAGCTGGGCCGCAGGATTCATGCCTGCTCAGCTGCCTGATAATCGCCAGCTGGGCCGCAGGATTCATACCTGCTCAGCTGCCTGATAATCGCCAGGTGGGCCGCAGGATTCATGCCTTCTCAGGCACCTGGTAATCGCGAGCGGGGCCGTAGGATTCATGCCTGCTCATCTGCTTGGTAATCGCCAGCTGGGCCGCAGGATTCATGCCTTCTCAGGCGCCTGATAATCGCCAGCTGGGCCGCAGGATTCATGCCTTCTCATCTCCTTGATAATCGCCAGCTGGGCCGCAGGATTCATGCCTGCTCAGCTGCCTGATAATCGCCAGGTGGGCCGCAGGATTCATGCCTGCTCAGCTGCCTGATAATCACCAGCTGGGCCGTAGGATTCATGCCTGCTCAGCTGCCTGATAATCGCCAGGTGGGCCGCAAGATTCATGCCTGCTCAGCTGCCTGATAATCGCCAGGTGGGCCGCAGGATTCATGCCTTCTCAGCTGCTTGATTATCGCCAGCTGGGCCGCAGGATTCATGCCTGCTCAGCTGCCTGATAATCGCCAGCAGGGCCGCAGGATTCATGCCTTCTCAGGCGCCTGGTAATCGCGAGCTGGGCCGCAGGATTCATGCCTGCTCATCTCCTTGATAATCGCCAGCTGGGCCGCAGGATTCATGCCTGCTCATCTGCTTGATAATCGCCAGCTGGGCCGCAGGATTCATGCCTGCTCAGCTGCCTGATAATCGCCAGGTGGGCCGCAGGATTCATGCCTGCTCAGCTGCCTGATAATCGCCAGCAGGGCCACAGGATTCATGCCTTCTCAGGCGCCTGATAATCACCAGCTGGGCCGCAGGATTCATGCCTGCTCATCTGCTTGATAATGACCAGCTGGGCCGCAGGATTCATGCCTTCTCAGGCGCCTGATAATCGCCAGCTGGGCCGCAGGATTCATGCCTGCTCATCTGCTTGGTAATCGCCAGCTGGGCCGCAGGATTCATGCCTGCTCATCTGCTTGATAATCGCCAGCTGGGTCGCATGATTCATGCCTGCTGAGGCACATGATCCGTGCGGGAGAGCTACCTGATCAGCACATGAGCAGTCACATGATCAGCGCCTCTCAGTCACCTGATCACTGCATGACAGCCACGTGATCAGTGCCTGCTGAGTCACGTGATTAGCGCCTGTTCATCTGCTTGATAATCGCCAGCTGGGCCGCAGGATTCATGCCTTCTCAGCTGCTTGATTATCGCCAGCTGGGCCGCAGGATTCATGCCTGCTCATCTGCTTGATAATGACCAGCTGGGCCGCAGGATTCATGCCTGCTCAGCTGCCTGATAATCGCCAGCTGGGCCGCAGGATTCATACCTGCTCAGCTGCCTGATAATCGCCAGGTGGGCCGCAGGATTCATGCCTTCTCAGGCACCTGGTAATCGCGAGCGGGGCCGTAGGATTCATGCCTGCTCATCTGCTTGGTAATCGCCAGCTGGGCCGCAGGATTCATGCCTTCTCAGGCGCCTGATAATCGCCAGCTGGGCCGCAGGATTCATGCCTTCTCATCTCCTTGATAATCGCCAGCTGGGCCGCAGGATTCATGCCTGCTCAGCTGCCTGATAATCGCCAGGTGGGCCGCAGGATTCATGCCTGCTCAGTTGCCTGATAATCGCCAGCTGGGCCGCAGGATTCATGCCTGCTCAGCTGCCTGATAATCGCCAGGTGGGCCGCAGGATTCATGCCTGCTCAGTTGCCTGATAATCGCCAGCTGGGCCGCAGGATTCATGCCTTCTCAGCTGCCTGATAATCACCAGCTGGGCCGCAGGATTCATGCCTGCTCATCTGCTTGATAATCGCCAGCTGGGCCGCAGGATTCATGCCTGCTCAGGCGCCTGTTAATCGCCAGCTGGGCCGCAGGATTCATGCCTTCTCCGCTGCTTGATTGTTGCCTGCTGAGGCACATGATCGGTGCGGGAGAGCTACCTGATCAGCACATGAGCAGTCACATGATCAGCACCTCTCAGTCACCTGATCACTGCATGACAGCCACGTGATCAGTGCCTGCTGAGTCACGTGATTAGCGCCTGTTCATCTGCTTGATAATCGCCAGCTGGGCCGCAGGATTCATGCCTTCTCAGCTGCTTGATTATCGCCAGCTGGGCCGCAGGATTCATGCCTGCTCATCTGCTTGATAATGACCAGCTGGGCCGCAGGATTCATGCCTGCTCAGCTGCCTGATAATCGCCAGGTGGGCCGCAGGATTCATGCCTGCTCATCTCGTTGATAATCGCCAGCTGGGCCGCAGGATTCATGCCTGCTCCGCTGCTTGATTCTTGCCTGCTGAGGCACATGATCCGTGCAGGAGAGCTACCTGATCACACATGAGCAGTCACATGATCAGCGCCTCTCAGTCACCTGATCACTGCATGACAGCCTCGTGATCAGTGCCTGCTGAGTCACGTGATTAGCGCCTGCTCATCTGCTTGATAATCGCCAGCTGGGCCGCAGGATTCATGCCTGCTCAGGTGCCTGATAATCGCCAGCTGGGCCGCAGGATTCATGCCTTCTCAGCTGCCTGATAATCACCAGCTGGGCCGTAGGATTCATGCCTGCTCAGCTGCCTGATAATCGCCAGGTGGGCCGCAAGATTCATGCCTGCTCAGCTGCCTGATAATCGCCAGGTGGGCCGCAGGATTCATGCCTTCTCAGCTGCTTGATTATCGCCAGCTGGGCCGCAGGATTCATGCCTGCTCAGCTGCCTGATAATCGCCAGCAGGGCCGCAGGATTCATGCCTTCTCAGGCGCCTGGTAATCGCGAGCTGGGCCGCAGGATTCATGCCTGCTCATCTCCTTGATAATCGCCAGCTGGGCCGCAGGATTCATGCCTGCTCATCTGCTTGATAATCGCCAGCTGGGCCGCAGGATTCATGCCTGCTCAGCTGCCTGATAATCGCCAGGTGGGCCGCAGGATTCATGCCTGCTCAGCTGCCTGATAATCGCCAGCAGGGCCACAGGATTCATGCCTTCTCAGGCGCCTGATAATCACCAGCTGGGCCGCAGGATTCATGCCTGCTCATCTGCTTGATAATGACCAGCTGGGCCGCAGGATTCATGCCTTCTCAGGCGCCTGATAATCGCCAGCTGGGCCGCAGGATTCATGCCTGCTCATCTGCTTGGTAATCGCCAGCTGGGCCGCAGGATTCATGCCTGCTCATCTGCTTGATAATCGCCAGCTGGGTCGCATGATTCATGCCTGCTGAGGCACATGATCCGTGCGGGAGAGCTACCTGATCAGCACATGAGCAGTCACATGATCAGCGCCTCTCAGTCACCTGATCACTGCATGACAGCCACGTGATCAGTGCCTGCTGAGTCACGTGATTAGCGCCTGTTCATCTGCTTGATAATCGCCAGCTGGGCCGCAGGATTCATGCCTTCTCAGCTGCTTGATTATCGCCAGCTGGGCCGCAGGATTCATGCCTGCTCATCTGCTTGATAATGACCAGCTGGGCCGCAGGATTCATGCCTGCTCAGCTGCCTGATAATCGCCAGCTGGGCCGCAGGATTCATACCTGCTCAGCTGCCTGATAATCGCCAGGTGGGCCGCAGGATTCATGCCTTCTCAGGCGCCTGGTAATCGCGAGCGGGGCCGTAGGATTCATGCCTGCTCATCTGCTTGGTAATCGCCAGCTGGGCCGCAGGATTCATGCCTTCTCAGGCGCCTGATAATCGCCAGCTGGGCCGCAGGATTCATGCCTTCTCATCTCCTTGATAATCGCCAGCTGGGCCGCAGGATTCATGCCTGCTCATCTGCTTGATAATGACCAGCTGGGCCGCAGGATTCATGCCTGCTCAGCTGCCTGATAATCGCCAGGTGGGCCGCAGGATTCATGCCTGCTCAGTTGCCTGATAATCGCCAGCTGGGCCGCAGGATTCATGCCTGCTCAGCTGCCTGATAATCGCCAGGTGGGCCGCAGGATTCATGCCTGCTCAGTTGCCTGATAATCGCCAGCTGGGCCGCAGGATTCATGCCTTCTCAGCTGCCTGATAATCACCAGCTGGGCCGCAGGATTCATGCCTGCTCATCTGCTTGATAATCGCCAGCTGGGCCGCAGGATTCATGCCTGCTCAGGCGCCTGTTAATCGCCAGCTGGGCCGCAGGATTCATGCCTTCTCCGCTGCTTGATTGTTGCCTGCTGAGGCACATGATCGGTGCGGGAGAGCTACCTGATCAGCACATGAGCAGTCACATGATCAGCACCTCTCAGTCACCTGATCACTGCATGACAGCCACGTGATCAGTGCCTGCTGAGTCACGTGATTAGCGCCTGTTCATCTGCTTGATAATCGCCAGCTGGGCCGCAGGATTCATGCCTTCTCAGCTGCTTGATTATCGCCAGCTGGGCCGCAGGATTCATGCCTGCTCATCTGCTTGATAATGACCAGCTGGGCCGCAGGATTCATGCCTGCTCAGCTGCCTGATAATCGCCAGGTGGGCCGCAGGATTCATGCCTTCTCAGCTGCTTGATTATCGCCAGCTGGGCCGCAGGATTCATGCCTGCTCCGCTGCTTGATTCTTGCCTGCTGAGGCACATGATCCGTGCAGGAGAGCTACCTGATCACACATGAGCAGTCACATGATCAGCGCCTCTCAGTCACCTGATCACTGCATGACAGCCACGTGATCAGTGCCTGCTGAGTCACGTGATTAGCGCCTGCTCATCTGCTTGATAATCGCCAGCTGGGCCGCAGGATTCATGCCTGCTCAGGTGCCTGATAATCGCCAGCTGGGCCGCAGGATTCATGCCTTCTCAGCTGCCTGATAATCACCAGCTGGGCCGTAGGATTCATGCCTGCTCAGCTGCCTGATAATCGCCAGGTGGGCCGCAAGATTCATGCCTGCTCAGCTGCCTGATAATCGCCAGGTGGGCCGCAGGATTCATGCCTTCTCAGCTGCTTGATTATCGCCAGCTGGGCCGCAGGATTCATGCCTGCTCAGCTGCCTGATAATCGCCAGGAGGGCCGCAGGATTCATGCCTTCTCAGGCGCCTGGTTATCGCGAGCTGGGCCGCAGGATTCATGCCTGCTCATCTCCTTGATAATCGCCAGCTGGGCCGCAGGATTCATGCCTGCTCATCTGCTTGATAATCGCGAGCTGGGCCGCAGGATTCATGCCTGCTCAGCTGCCTGATAATCGCCAGGTGGGCCGCAGGATTCATGCCTGCTCAGCTGCCTGATAATCGCCAGCAGGGCCACAGGATTCATGCCTTCTCAGGCGCCTGATAATCACCAGCTGGGCCGCAGGATTCATGCCTGCTCATCTGCTTGATAATGACCAGCTGGGCCGCAGGATTCATGCCTTCTCAGGCGCCTGATAATCGCCAGCTGGGCCGCAGGATTCATGCCTGCTCATCTGCTTGGTAATCGCCAGCTGGGCCGCAGGATTCATGCCTGCTCATCTGCTTGATAATCGCCAGCTGGGTCGCATGATTCATGCCTGCTGAGGCACATGATCCGTGCGGGAGAGCTACCTGATCAGCACATGAGCAGTCACATGATCAGCGCCTCTCAGTCACCTGATCACTGCATGACAGCCACGTGATCAGTGCCTGCTGAGTCACGTGATTAGCGCCTGTTCATCTGCTTGATAATCGCCAGCTGGGCCGCAGGATTCATGCCTTCTCAGCTGCTTGATTATCGCCAGCTGGGCCGCAGGATTCATGCCTGCTCATCTGCTTGATAATGACCAGCTGGGCCGCAGGATTCATGCCTGCTCAGCTGCCTGATAATCGCCAGCTGGGCCGCAGGATTCATACCTGCTCAGCTGCCTGATAATCGCCAGGTGGGCCGCAGGATTCATGCCTTCTCAGGCGCCTGGTAATCGCGAGCGGGGCCGTAGGATTCATGCCTGCTCATCTGCTTGGTAATCGCCAGCTGGGCCGCAGGATTCATGCCTTCTCAGGCGCCTGATAATCGCCAGCTGGGCCGCAGGATTCATGCCTTCTCATCTCCTTGATAATCGCCAGCTGGGCCGCAGGATTCATGCCTGCTCATCTGCTTGATAATGACCAGCTGGGCCGCAGGATTCATGCCTGCTCAGCTGCCTGATAATCGCCAGGTGGGCCGCAGGTTTCATGCCTGCTCAGTTGCCTGATAATCGCCAGCTGGGCCGCAGGATTCATGCCTGCTCAGCTGCCTGATAATCGCCAGGTGGGCCGCAGGATTCATGCCTGCTCAGTTGCCTGATAATCGCCAGCTGGGCCGCAGGATTCATGCCTTCTCAGCTGCCTGATAATCACCAGCTGGGCCGCAGGATTCATGCCTGCTCATCTGCTTGATAATCGCCAGCTGGGCCGCAGGATTCTTGCCTGCTCAGGCGCCTGTTAATCGCCAGCTGGGCCGCAGGATTCATGCCTTCTCCGCTGCTTGATTGTTGCCTGCTGAGGCACATGATCGGTGCGGGAGAGCTACCTGATCAGCACATGAGCAGTCACATGATCAGCACCTCTCAGTCACCTGATCACTGCATGACAGCCACGTGATCAGTGCCTGCTGAGTCACGTGATTAGCGCCTGTTCATCTGCTTGATAATCGCCAGCTGGGCCGCAGGATTCATGCCTTCTCAGCTGCTTGATTATCGCCAGCTGGGCCGCAGGATTCATGCCTGCTCATCTGCTTGATAATGACCAGCTGGGCCGCAGGATTCATGCCTGCTCAGCTGCCTGATAATCGCCAGGTGGGCCGCAGGATTCATGCCTGCTCATCTCGTTGATAATCGCCAGCTGGGCCGCAGGATTCATGCCTGCTCCGCTGCTTGATTCTTGCCTGCTGAGGCACATGATCCGTGCAGGAGAGCTACCTGATCACACATGAGCAGTCACATGATCAGCGCCTCTCAGTCACCTGATCACTGCATGACAGCCACGTGATCAGTGCCTGCTGAGTCACGTGATTAGCGCCTGCTCATCTGCTTGATAATCGCCAGCTGGGCCGCAGGATTCATGCCTGCTCAGGTGCCTGATAATCGCCAGCTGGGCCGCAGGATTCATGCCTTCTCAGCTGCCTGATAATCACCAGCTGGGCCGTAGGATTCATGCCTGCTCAGCTGCCTGATAATCGCCAGGTGGGCCGCAAGATTCATGCCTGCTCAGCTGCCTGATAATCGCCAGGTGGGCCGCAGGATTCATGCCTTCTCAGCTGCTTGATTATCGCCAGCTGGGCCGCAGGATTCATGCCTGCTCAGCTGCCTGATAATCGCCAGCAGGGCCGCAGGATTCATGCCTTCTCAGGCGCCTGGTAATCGCGAGCTGGGCCGCAGGATTCATGCCTGCTCATCTCCTTGATAATCGCCAGCTGGGCCGCAGGATTCATGCCTGCTCATCTGCTTGATAATCGCCAGCTGGGCCGCAGGATTCATGCCTGCTCAGCTGCCTGATAATCGCCAGGTGGGCCGCAGGATTCATGCCTGCTCAGCTGCCTGATAATCGCCAGCAGGGCCACAGGATTCATGCCTTCTCAGGCGCCTGATAATCACCAGCTGGGCCGCAGGATTCATGCCTGCTCATCTGCTTGATAATGACCAGCTGGGCCGCAGGATTCATGCCTTCTCAGGCGCCTGATAATCGCCAGCTGGGCCGCAGGATTCATGCCTGCTCATCTGCTTGGTAATCGCCAGCTGGGCCGCAGGATTCATGCCTGCTCATCTGCTTGATAATCGCCAGCTGGGTCGCATGATTCATGCCTGCTGAGGCACATGATCCGTGCGGGAGAGCTACCTGATCAGCACATGAGCAGTCACATGATCAGCGCCTCTCAGTCACCTGATCACTGCATGACAGCCACGTGATCAGTGCCTGCTGAGTCACGTGATTAGCGCCTGTTCATCTGCTTGATAATCGCCAGCTGGGCCGCAGGATTCATGCCTTCTCAGCTGCTTGATTATCGCCAGCTGGGCCGCAGGATTCATGCCTGCTCATCTGCTTGATAATGACCAGCTGGGCCGCAGGATTCATGCCTGCTCAGCTGCCTGATAATCGCCAGCTGGGCCGCAGGATTCATACCTGCTCAGCTGCCTGATAATCGCCAGGTGGGCCGCAGGATTCATGCCTTCTCAGGCGCCTGGTAATCGCGAGCGGGGCCGTAGGATTCATGCCTGCTCATCTGCTTGGTAATCGCCAGCTGGGCCGCAGGATTCATGCCTTCTCAGGCGCCTGATAATCGCCAGCTGGGCCGCAGGATTCATGCCTTCTCATCTCCTTGATAATCGCCAGCTGGGCCGCAGGATTCATGCCTGCTCATCTGCTTGATAATGACCAGCTGGGCCGCAGGATTCATGCCTGCTCAGCTGCCTGATAATCGCCAGGTGGGCCGCAGGATTCATGCCTGCTCAGTTGCCTGATAATCGCCAGCTGGGCCGCAGGATTCATGCCTGCTCAGCTGCCTGATAATCGCCAGGTGGGCCGCAGGATTCATGCCTGCTCAGTTGCCTGATAATCGCCAGCTGGGCCGCAGGATTCATGCCTTCTCAGCTGCCTGATAATCACCAGCTGGGCCGCAGGATTCATGCCTGCTCATCTGCTTGATAATCGCCAGCTGGGCCGCAGGATTCATGCCTGCTCAGGCGCCTGTTAATCGCCAGCTGGGCCGCAGGATTCATGCCTTCTCCGCTGCTTGATTGTTGCCTGCTGAGGCACATGATCGGTGCGGGAGAGCTACCTGATCAGCACATGAGCAGTCACATGATCAGCACCTCTCAGTCACCTGATCACTGCATGACAGCCACGTGATCAGTGCCTGCTGAGTCACGTGATTAGCGCCTGTTCATCTGCTTGATAATCGCCAGCTGGGCCGCAGGATTCATGCCTTCTCAGCTGCTTGATTATCGCCAGCTGGGCCGCAGGATTCATGCCTGCTCATCTGCTTGATAATGACCAGCTGGGCCGCAGGATTCATGCCTGCTCAGCTGCCTGATAATCGCCAGGTGGGCCGCAGGATTCATGCCTGCTCATCTCGTTGATAATCGCCAGCTGGGCCGCAGGATTCATGCCTGCTCCGCTGCTTGATTCTTGCCTGCTGAGGCACATGATCCGTGCAGGAGAGCTACCTGATCACACATGAGCAGTCACATGATCAGCGCCTCTCAGTCACCTGATCACTGCATGACAGCCACGTGATCAGTGCCTGCTGAGTCACGTGATTAGCGCCTGCTCATCTGCTTGATAATCGCCAGCTGGGCCGCAGGATTCATGCCTGCTCAGGTGCCTGATAATCGCCAGCTGGGCCGCAGGATTCATGCCTTCTCAGCTGCCTGATAATCACCAGCTGGGCCGTAGGATTCATGCCTGCTCAGCTGCCTGATAATCGCCAGGTGGGCCGCAAGATTCATGCCTGCTCAGCTGCCTGATAATCGCCAGGTGGGCCGCAGGATTCATGCCTTCTCAGCTGCTTGATTATCGCCAGCTGGGCCGCAGGATTCATGCCTGCTCAGCTGCCTGATAATCGCCAGCAGGGCCGCAGGATTCATGCCTTCTCAGGCGCCTGGTAATCGCGAGCTGGGCCGCAGGATTCATGCCTGCTCATCTCCTTGATAATCGCCAGCTGGGCCGCAGGATTCATGCCTGCTCATCTGCTTGATAATCGCCAGCTGGGCCGCAGGATTCATGCCTGCTCAGCTGCCTGATAATCGCCAGGTGGGCCGCAGGATTCATGCCTGCTCAGCTGCCTGATAATCGCCAGCAGGGCCACAGGATTCATGCCTTCTCAGGCGCCTGATAATCACCAGCTGGGCCGCAGGATTCATGCCTGCTCATCTGCTTGATAATGACCAGCTGGGCCGCAGGATTCATGCCTTCTCAGGCGCCTGATAATCGCCAGCTGGGCCGCAGGATTCATGCCTGCTCATCTGCTTGGTAATCGCCAGCTGGGCCGCAGGATTCATGCCTGCTCATCTGCTTGATAATCGCCAGCTGGGTCGCATGATTCATGCCTGCTGAGGCACATGATCCGTGCGGGAGAGCTACCTGATCAGCACATGAGCAGTCACATGATCAGCGCCTCTCAGTCACCTGATCACTGCATGACAGCCACGTGATCAGTGCCTGCTGAGTCACGTGATTAGCGCCTGTTCATCTGCTTGATAATCGCCAGCTGGGCCGCAGGATTCATGCCTTCTCAGCTGCTTGATTATCGCCAGCTGGGCCGCAGGATTCATGCCTGCTCATCTGCTTGATAATGACCAGCTGGGCCGCAGGATTCATGCCTGCTCAGCTGCCTGATAATCGCCAGCTGGGCCGCAGGATTCATACCTGCTCAGCTGCCTGATAATCGCCAGGTGGGCCGCAGGATTCATGCCTTCTCAGGCGCCTGGTAATCGCGAGCGGGGCCGTAGGATTCATGCCTGCTCATCTGCTTGGTAATCGCCAGCTGGGCCGCAGGATTCATGCCTTCTCAGGCGCCTGATAATCGCCAGCTGGGCCGCAGGATTCATGCCTGCTCATCTCCTTGATAATCGCCAGCTGGGCCGCAGGATTCATGCCTGCTCATCTGCTTGATAATGACCAGCTGGGCCGCAGGATTCATGCCTGCTCAGCTGCCTGATAATCGCCAGGTGGGCCGCAGGATTCATGCCTGCTCAGTTGCCTGATAATCGCCAGCTGGGCCGCAGGATTCATGCCTGCTCAGCTGCCTGATAATCGCCAGGTGGGCCGCAGGATTCATGCCTGCTCAGTTGCCTGATAATCGCCAGCTGGGCCGCAGGATTCATGCCTTCTCAGCTGCCTGATAATCACCAGCTGGGCCGCAGGATTCATGCCTGCTCATCTGCTTGATAATCGCCAGCTGGGCCGCAGGATTCATGCCTGCTCAGGCGCCTGTTAATCGCCAGCTGGGCCGCAGGATTCATGCCTTCTCCGCTGCTTGATTGTTGCCTGCTGAGGCACATGATCGGTGCGGGAGAGCTACCTGATCAGCACATGAGCAGTCACATGATCAGCACCTCTCAGTCACCTGATCACTGCATGACAGCCACGTGATCAGTGCCTGCTGAGTCACGTGATTAGCGCCTGTTCATCTGCTTGATAATCGCCAGCTGGGCCTCAGGATTCATGCCTTCTCAGCTGCTTGATTATCGCCAGCTGGGCCGCAGGATTCATGCCTGCTCATCTGCTTGATAATGACCAGCTGGGCCGCAGGATTCATGCCTGCTCAGCTGCCTGATAATCGCCAGGTGGGCCGCAGGATTCATGCCTTCTCAGCTGCTTGATTATCGCCAGCTGGGCCGCAGGATTCATGCCTGCTCCGCTGCTTGATTCTTGCCTGCTGAGGCACATGATCCGTGCAGGAGAGCTACCTGATCACACATGAGCAGTCACATGATCAGCGCCTCTCAGTCACCTGATCACTGCATGACAGCCACGTGATCAGTGCCTGCTGAGTCACGTGATTAGCGCCTGCTCATCTGCTTGATAATCGCCAGCTGGGCCGCAGGATTCATGCCTGCTCAGGTGCCTGATAATCGCCAGCTGGGCCGCAGGATTCATGCCTTCTCAGCTGCCTGATAATCACCAGCTGGGCCGTAGGATTCATGCCTGCTCAGCTGCCTGATAATCGCCAGGTGGGCCGCAAGATTCATGCCTGCTCAGCTGCCTGATAATCGCCAGGTGGGCCGCAGGATTCATGCCTTCTCAGCTGCTTGATTATCGCCAGCTGGGCCGCAGGATTCATGCCTGCTCAGCTGCCTGATAATCGCCAGCAGGGCCGCAGGATTCATGCCTTCTCAGGCGCCTGGTTATCGCGAGCTGGGCCGCAGGATTCATGCCTGCTCATCTCCTTGATAATCGCCAGCTGGGCCGCAGGATTCATGCCTGCTCATCTGCTTGATAATCGCGAGCTGGGCCGCAGGATTCATGCCTGCTCAGCTGCCTGATAATCGCCAGGTGGGCCGCAGGATTCATGCCTGCTCAGCTGCCTGATAATCGCCAGCAGGGCCACAGGATTCATGCCTTCTCAGGCGCCTGATAATCACCAGCTGGGCCGCAGGATTCATGCCTGCTCATCTGCTTGATAATGACCAGCTGGGCCGCAGGATTCATGCCTTCTCAGGCGCCTGATAATCGCCAGCTGGGCCGCAGGATTCATGCCTGCTCATCTGCTTGGTAATCGCCAGCTGGGCCGCAGGATTCATGCCTGCTCATCTGCTTGATAATCGCCAGCTGGGTCGCATGATTCATGCCTGCTGAGGCACATGATCCGTGCGGGAGAGCTACCTGATCAGCACATGAGCAGTCACATGATCAGCGCCTCTCAGTCACCTGATCACTGCATGACAGCCACGTGATCAGTGCCTGCTGAGTCACGTGATTAGCGCCTGTTCATCTGCTTGATAATCGCCAGCTGGGCCGCAGGATTCATGCCTTCTCAGCTGCTTGATTATCGCCAGCTGGGCCGCAGGATTCATGCCTGCTCATCTGCTTGATAATGACCAGCTGGGCCGCAGGATTCATGCCTGCTCAGCTGCCTGATAATCGCCAGCTGGGCCGCAGGATTCATACCTGCTCAGCTGCCTGATAATCGCCAGGTGGGCCGCAGGATTCATGCCTTCTCAGGCGCCTGGTAATCGCGAGCGGGGCCGTAGGATTCATGCCTGCTCATCTGCTTGGTAATCGCCAGCTGGGCCGCAGGATTCATGCCTTCTCAGGCGCCTGATAATCGCCAGCTGGGCCGCAGGATTCATGCCTGCTCATCTCCTTGATAATCGCCAG
Organism: Bos grunniens; assembly: GCF_055505025.1. Classification (NCBI taxonomy): domain Eukaryota; kingdom Metazoa; phylum Chordata; class Mammalia; order Artiodactyla; family Bovidae; genus Bos; species Bos grunniens. The sequence goes on along the minus strand of NC_141183.1, from coordinate 66,042,707 downwards.
CTGGGCCGCAGGATTCATGCCTGCTCATCTGCTTGATAATGACCAGCTGGGCCGCAGGATTCATGCCTGCTCAGCTGCCTGATAATCGCCAGGTGGGCCGCAGGATTCATGCCTGCTCAGTTGCCTGATAATCGCCAGCTGGGCCGCAGGATTCATGCCTGCTCAGCTGCCTGATAATCGCCAGGTGGGCCGCAGGATTCATGCCTGCTCAGTTGCCTGATAATCGCCAGCTGGGCCGCAGGATTCATGCCTTCTCAGCTGCCTGATAATCACCAGCTGGGCCGCAGGATTCATGCCTGCTCATCTGCTTGATAATCGCCAGCTGGGCCGCAGGATTCATGCCTGCTCAGGCGCCTGTTAATCGCCAGCTGGGCCGCAGGATTCATGCCTTCTCCGCTGCTTGATTGTTGCCTGCTGAGGCACATGATCGGTGCGGGAGAGCTACCTGATCAGCACATGAGCAGTCACATGATCAGCACCTCTCAGTCACCTGATCACTGCATGACAGCCACGTGATCAGTGCCTGCTGAGTCACGTGATTAGCGCCTGTTCATCTGCTTGATAATCGCCAGCTGGGCCGCAGGATTCATGCCTTCTCAGCTGCTTGATTATCACCAGCTGGGCCGCAGGATTCATGCCTGCTCATCTGCTTGATAATGACCAGCTGGGCCGCAGGATTCATGCCTGCTCAGCTGCCTGATAATCGCCAGGTGGGCCGCAGGATTCATGCCTTCTCAGCTGCTTGATTATCGCCAGCTGGGCCGCAGGATTCATGCCTGCTCCGCTGCTTGATTCTTGCCTGCTGAGGCACATGATCCGTGCAGGAGAGCTACCTGATCACACATGAGCAGTCACATGATCAGCGCCTCTCAGTCACCTGATCACTGCATGACAGCCACGTGATCAGTGCCTGCTGAGTCACGTGATTAGCGCCTGCTCATCTGCTTGATAATCGCCAGCTGGGCCGCAGGATTCATGCCTGCTCAGGTGCCTGATAATCGCCAGCTGGGCCGCAGGATTCATGCCTTCTCAGCTGCCTGATAATCACCAGCTGGGCCGTAGGATTCATGCCTGCTCAGCTGCCTGATAATCGCCAGGTGGGCCGCAAGATTCATGCCTGCTCAGCTGCCTGATAATCGCCAGGTGGGCCGCAGGATTCATGCCTTCTCAGCTGCTTGATTATCGCCAGCTGGGCCGCAGGATTCATGCCTGCTCAGCTGCCTGATAATCGCCAGCAGGGCCGCAGGATTCATGCCTTCTCAGGCGCCTGGTTATCGCGAGCTGGGCCGCAGGATTCATGCCTGCTCATCTCCTTGATAATCGCCAGCTGGGCCGCAGGATTCATGCCTGCTCATCTGCTTGATAATCGCGAGCTGGGCCGCAGGATTCATGCCTGCTCAGCTGCCTGATAATCGCCAGGTGGGCCGCAGGATTCATGCCTGCTCAGCTGCCTGATAATCGCCAGCAGGGCCACAGGATTCATGCCTTCTCAGGCGCCTGATAATCACCAGCTGGGCCGCAGGATTCATGCCTGCTCATCTGCTTGATAATGACCAGCTGGGCCGCAGGATTCATGCCTTCTCAGGCGCCTGATAATCGCCAGCTGGGCCGCAGGATTCATGCCTGCTCATCTGCTTGGTAATCGCCAGCTGGGCCGCAGGATTCATGCCTGCTCATCTGCTTGATAATCGCCAGCTGGGTCGCATGATTCATGCCTGCTGAGGCACATGATCCGTGCGGGAGAGCTACCTGATCAGCACATGAGCAGTCACATGATCAGCGCCTCTCAGTCACCTGATCACTGCATGACAGCCACGTGATCAGTGCCTGCTGAGTCACGTGATTAGCGCCTGTTCATCTGCTTGATAATCGCCAGCTGGGCCGCAGGATTCATGCCTTCTCAGCTGCTTGATTATCGCCAGCTGGGCCGCAGGATTCATGCCTGCTCATCTGCTTGATAATGACCAGCTGGGCCGCAGGATTCATGCCTGCTCAGCTGCCTGATAATCGCCAGCTGGGCCGCAGGATTCATACCTGCTCAGCTGCCTGATAATCGCCAGGTGGGCCGCAGGATTCATGCCTTCTCAGGCGCCTGGTAATCGCGAGCGGGGCCGTAGGATTCATGCCTGCTCATCTGCTTGGTAATCGCCAGCTGGGCCGCAGGATTCATGCCTTCTCAGGCGCCTGATAATCGCCAGCTGGGCCGCAGGATTCATGCCTTCTCATCTCCTTGATAATCGCCAGCTGGGCCGCAGGATTCATGCCTGCTCATCTGCTTGATAATGACCAGCTGGGCCGCAGGATTCATGCCTGCTCAGCTGCCTGATAATCGCCAGGTGGGCCGCAGGATTCATGCCTGCTCAGTTGCCTGATAATCGCCAGCTGGGCCGCAGGATTCATGCCTGCTCAGCTGCCTGATAATCGCCAGGTGGGCCGCAGGATTCATGCCTGCTCAGTTGCCTGATAATCGCCAGCTGGGCCGCAGGATTCATGCCTTCTCAGCTGCCTGATAATCACCAGCTGGGCCGCAGGATTCATGCCTGCTCATCTGCTTGATAATCGCCAGCTGGGCCGCAGGATTCATGCCTGCTCAGGCGCCTGTTAATCGCCAGCTGGGCCGCAGGATTCATGCCTTCTCCGCTGCTTGATTGTTGCCTGCTGAGGCACATGATCGGTGCGGGAGAGCTACCTGATCAGCACATGAGCAGTCACATGATCAGCACCTCTCAGTCACCTGATCACTGCATGACAGCCACGTGATCAGTGCCTGCTGAGTCACGTGATTAGCGCCTGTTCATCTGCTTGATAATCGCCAGCTGGGCCGCAGGATTCATGCCTTCTCAGCTGCTTGATTATCGCCAGCTGGGCCGCAGGATTCATGCCTGCTCATCTGCTTGATAATGACCAGCTGGGCCGCAGGATTCATGCCTGCTCAGCTGCCTGATAATCGCCAGGTGGGCCGCAGGATTCATGCCTGCTCATCTCGTTGATAATCGCCAGCTGGGCCGCAGGATTCATGCCTGCTCCGCTGCTTGATTCTTGCCTGCTGAGGCACATGATCCGTGCAGGAGAGCTACCTGATCACACATGAGCAGTCACATGATCAGCGCCTCTCAGTCACCTGATCACTGCATGACAGCCACGTGATCAGTGCCTGCTGAGTCACGTGATTAGCGCCTGCTCATCTGCTTGATAATCGCCAGCTGGGCCGCAGGATTCATGCCTGCTCAGGTGCCTGATAATCGCCAGCTGGGCCGCAGGATTCATGCCTTCTCAGCTGCCTGATAATCACCAGCTGGGCCGTAGGATTCATGCCTGCTCAGCTGCCTGATAATCGCCAGGTGGGCCGCAAGATTCATGCCTGCTCAGCTGCCTGATAATCGCCAGGTGGGCCGCAGGATTCATGCCTTCTCAGCTGCTTGATTATCGCCAGCTGGGCCGCAGGATTCATGCCTGCTCAGCTGCCTGATAATCGCCAGCAGGGCCGCAGGATTCATGCCTTCTCAGGCGCCTGGTAATCGCGAGCTGGGCCGCAGGATTCATGCCTGCTCATCTCCTTGATAATCGCCAGCTGGGCCGCAGGATTCATGCCTGCTCATCTGCTTGATAATCGCCAGCTGGGCCGCAGGATTCATGCCTGCTCAGCTGCCTGATAATCGCCAGGTGGGCCGCAGGATTCATGCCTGCTCAGCTGCCTGATAATCGCCAGCAGGGCCACAGGATTCATGCCTTCTCAGGCGCCTGATAATCACCAGCTGGGCCGCAGGATTCATGCCTGCTCATCTGCTTGATAATGACCAGCTGGGCCGCAGGATTCATGCCTTCTCAGGCGCCTGATAATCGCCAGCTGGGCCGCAGGATTCATGCCTGCTCATCTGCTTGGTAATCGCCAGCTGGGCCGCAGGATTCATGCCTGCTCATCTGCTTGATAATCGCCAGCTGGGTCGCATGATTCATGCCTGCTGAGGCACATGATCCGTGCGGGAGAGCTACCTGATCAGCACATGAGCAGTCACATGATCAGCGCCTCTCAGTCACCTGATCACTGCATGACAGCCACGTGATCAGTGCCTGCTGAGTCACGTGATTAGCGCCTGTTCATCTGCTTGATAATCGCCAGCTGGGCCGCAGGATTCATGCCTTCTCAGCTGCTTGATTATCGCCAGCTGGGCCGCAGGATTCATGCCTGCTCATCTGCTTGATAATGACCAGCTGGGCCGCAGGATTCATGCCTGCTCAGCTGCCTGATAATCGCCAGCTGGGCCGCAGGATTCATACCTGCTCAGCTGCCTGATAATCGCCAGGTGGGCCGCAGGATTCATGCCTTCTCAGGCGCCTGGTAATCGCGAGCGGGGCCGTAGGATTCATGCCTGCTCATCTGCTTGGTAATCGCCAGCTGGGCCGCAGGATTCATGCCTTCTCAGGCGCCTGATAATCGCCAGCTGGGCCGCAGGATTCATGCCTGCTCATCTCCTTGATAATCGCCAGCTGGGCCGCAGGATTCATGCCTGCTCATCTGCTTGATAATGACCAGCTGGGCCGCAGGATTCATGCCTGCTCAGCTGCCTGATAATCGCCAGGTGGGCCGCAGGATTCATGCCTGCTCAGTTGCCTGATAATCGCCAGCTGGGCCGCAGGATTCATGCCTTCTCAGCTGCCTGATAATCACCAGCTGGGCCGCAGGATTCATGCCTGCTCATCTGCTTGATAATCGCCAGCTGGGCCGCAGGATTCATGCCTGCTCAGGCGCCTGTTAATCGCCAGCTGGGCCGCAGGATTCATGCCTTCTCCGCTGCTTGATTGTTGCCTGCTGAGGCACATGATCGGTGCGGGAGAGCTACCTGATCAGCACATGAGCAGTCACATGATCAGCACCTCTCAGTCACCTGATCACTGCATGACAGCCACGTGATCAGTGCCTGCTGAGTCACGTGATTAGCGCCTGTTCATCTGCTTGATAATCGCCAGCTGGGCCGCAGGATTCATGCCTTCTCAGCTGCTTGATTATCGCCAGCTGGGCCGCAGGATTCATGCCTGCTCATCTGCTTGATAATGACCAGCTGGGCCGCAGGATTCATGCCTGCTCAGCTGCCTGATAATCGCCAGGTGGGCCGCAGGATTCATGCCTTCTCAGCTGCTTGATTATCGCCAGCTGGGCCGCAGGATTCATGCCTGCTCCGCTGCTTGATTCTTGCCTGCTGAGGCACATGATCCGTGCAGGAGAGCTACCTGATCACACATGAGCAGTCACATGATCAGCGCCTCTCAGTCACCTGATCACTGCATGACAGCCACGTGATCAGTGCCTGCTGAGTCACGTGATTAGCGCCTGCTCATCTGCTTGATAATCGCCAGCTGGGCCGCAGGATTCATGCCTGCTCAGGTGCCTGATAATCGCCAGCTGGGCCGCAGGATTCATGCCTTCTCAGCTGCCTGATAATCACCAGCTGGGCCGTAGGATTCATGCCTGCTCAGCTGCCTGATAATCGCCAGGTGGGCCGCAAGATTCATGCCTGCTCAGCTGCCTGATAATCGCCAGGTGGGCCGCAGGATTCATGCCTTCTCAGCTGCTTGATTATCGCCAGCTGGGCCGCAGGATTCATGCCTGCTCAGCTGCCTGATAATCGCCAGCAGGGCCGCAGGATTCATGCCTTCTCAGGCGCCTGGTTATCGCGAGCTGGGCCGCAGGATTCATGCCTGCTCATCTCCTTGATAATCGCCAGCTGGGCCGCAGGATTCATGCCTGCTCATCTGCTTGATAATCGCGAGCTGGGCCGCAGGATTCATGCCTGCTCAGCTGCCTGATAATCGCCAGGTGGGCCGCAGGATTCATGCCTGCTCAGCTGCCTGATAATCGCCAGCAGGGCCACAGGATTCATGCCTTCTCAGGCGCCTGATAATCACCAGCTGGGCCGCAGGATTCATGCCTGCTCATCTGCTTGATAATGACCAGCTGGGCCGCAGGATTCATGCCTTCTCAGGCGCCTGATAATCGCCAGCTGGGCCGCAGGATTCATGCCTGCTCATCTGCTTGGTAATCGCCAGCTGGGCCGCAGGATTCATGCCTGCTCATCTGCTTGATAATCGCCAGCTGGGTCGCATGATTCATGCCTGCTGAGGCACATGATCCGTGCGGGAGAGCTACCTGATCAGCACATGAGCAGTCACATGATCAGCGCCTCTCAGTCACCTGATCACTGCATGACAGCCACGTGATCAGTGCCTGCTGAGTCACGTGATTAGCGCCTGTTCATCTGCTTGATAATCGCCAGCTGGGCCGCAGGATTCATGCCTTCTCAGCTGCTTGATTATCGCCAGCTGGGCCGCAGGATTCATGCCTGCTCATCTGCTTGATAATGACCAGCTGGGCCGCAGGATTCATGCCTGCTCAGCTGCCTGATAATCGCCAGCTGGGCCGCAGGATTCATACCTGCTCAGCTGCCTGATAATCGCCAGGTGGGCCGCAGGATTCATGCCTTCTCAGGCGCCTGGTAATCGCGAGCGGGGCCGTAGGATTCATGCCTGCTCATCTGCTTGGTAATCGCCAGCTGGGCCGCAGGATTCATGCCTTCTCAGGCGCCTGATAATCGCCAGCTGGGCCGCAGGATTCATGCCTGCTCATCTCCTTGATAATCGCCAGCTGGGCCGCAGGATTCATGCCTGCTCATCTGCTTGATAATGACCAGCTGGGCCGCAGGATTCATGCCTGCTCAGCTGCCTGATAATCGCCAGGTGGGCCGCAGGATTCATGCCTGCTCAGTTGCCTGATAATCGCCAGCTGGGCCGCAGGATTCATGCCTGCTCAGCTGCCTGATAATCGCCAGGTGGGCCGCAGGATTCATGCCTGCTCAGTTGCCTGATAATCGCCAGCTGGGCCGCAGGATTCATGCCTTCTCAGCTGCCTGATAATCACCAGCTGGGCCGCAGGATTCATGCCTGCTCATCTGCTTGATAATCGCCAGCTGGGCCGCAGGATTCATGCCTGCTCAGGCGCCTGTTAATCGCCAGCTGGGCCGCAGGATTCATGCCTTCTCCGCTGCTTGATTGTTGCCTGCTGAGGCACATGATCGGTGCGGGAGAGCTACCTGATCAGCACATGAGCAGTCACATGATCAGCACCTCTCAGTCACCTGATCACTGCATGACAGCCACGTGATCAGTGCCTGCTGAGTCACGTGATTAGCGCCTGTTCATCTGCTTGATAATCGCCAGCTGGGCCGCAGGATTCATGCCTTCTCAGCTGCTTGATTATCGCCAGCTGGGCCGCAGGATTCATGCCTGCTCATCTGCTTGATAATGACCAGCTGGGCCGCAGGATTCATGCCTGCTCAGCTGCCTGATAATCGCCAGGTGGGCCGCAGGATTCATGCCTTCTCAGCTGCTTGATTATCGCCAGCTGGGCCGCAGGATTCATGCCTGCTCCGCTGCTTGATTCTTGCCTGCTGAGGCACATGATCCGTGCAGGAGAGCTACCTGATCACACATGAGCAGTCACATGATCAGCGCCTCTCAGTCACCTGATCACTGCATGACAGCCACGTGATCAGTGCCTGCTGAGTCACGTGATTAGCGCCTGCTCATCTGCTTGATAATCGCCAGCTGGGCCGCAGGATTCATGCCTGCTCAGGTGCCTGATAATCGCCAGCTGGGCCGCAGGATTCATGCCTTCTCAGCTGCCTGATAATCACCAGCTGGGCCGTAGGATTCATGCCTGCTCAGCTGCCTGATAATCGCCAGGTGGGCCGCAAGATTCATGCCTGCTCAGCTGCCTGATAATCGCCAGGTGGGCCGCAGGATTCATGCCTTCTCAGCTGCTTGATTATCGCCAGCTGGGCCGCAGGATTCATGCCTGCTCAGCTGCCTGATAATCGCCAGCAGGGCCGCAGGATTCATGCCTTCTCAGGCGCCTGGTTATCGCGAGCTGGGCCGCAGGATTCATGCCTGCTCATCTCCTTGATAATCGCCAGGTGGGCCGCAGGATTCATGCCTGCTCAGCTGCCTGATAATCGCCAGCAGGGCCACAGGATTCATGCCTGCTCAGCTGCCTGATAATCGCCAGGTGGGCCGCAGGATTCATGCCTGCTCAGCTGCCTGATAATCGCCAGCAGGGCCACAGGATTCATGCCTTCTCAGGCGCCTGATAATCACCAGCTGGGCCGCAGGATTCATGCCTGCTCATCTGCTTGATAATGACCAGCTGGGCCGCAGGATTCATGCCTTCTCAGGCGCCTGATAATCGCCAGCTGGGCCGCAGGATTCATGCCTGCTCATCTGCTTGGTAATCGCCAGCTGGGCCGCAGGATTCATGCCTGCTCATCTGCTTGATAATCGCCAGCTGGGTCGCATGATTCATGCCTGCTGAGGCACATGATCCGTGCGGGAGAGCTACCTGATCAGCACATGAGCAGTCACATGATCAGCGCCTCTCAGTCACCTGATCACTGCATGACAGCCACGTGATCAGTGCCTGCTGAGTCACGTGATTAGCGCCTGTTCATCTGCTTGATAATCGCCAGCTGGGCCGCAGGATTCATGCCTTCTCAGCTGCTTGATTATCGCCAGCTGGGCCGCAGGATTCATGCCTGCTCATCTGCTTGATAATGACCAGCTGGGCCGCAGGATTCATGCCTGCTCAGCTGCCTGATAATCGCCAGCTGGGCCGCAGGATTCATACCTGCTCAGCTGCCTGATAATCGCCAGGTGGGCCGCAGGATTCATGCCTTCTCAGGCGCCTGGTAATCGCGAGCGGGGCCGTAGGATTCATGCCTGCTCATCTGCTTGGTAATCGCCAGCTGGGCCGCAGGATTCATGCCTTCTCAGGCGCCTGATAATCGCCAGCTGGGCCGCAGGATTCATGCCTTCTCATCTCCTTGATAATCGCCAGCTGGGCCGCAGGATTCATGCCTGCTCATCTGCTTGATAATGACCAGCTGGGCCGCAGGATTCATGCCTGCTCAGCTGCCTGATAATCGCCAGGTGGGCCGCAGGATTCATGCCTGCTCAGTTGCCTGATAATCGCCAGCTGGGCCGCAGGATTCATGCCTGCTCAGCTGCCTGATAATCGCCAGGTGGGCCGCAGGATTCATGCCTGCTCAGTTGCCTGATAATCGCCAGCTGGGCCGCAGGATTCATGCCTTCTCAGCTGCCTGATAATCACCAGCTGGGCCGCAGGATTCATGCCTGCTCATCTGCTTGATAATCGCCAGCTGGGCCGCAGGATTCATGCCTGCTCAGGCGCCTGTTAATCGCCAGCTGGGCCGCAGGATTCATGCCTTCTCCGCTGCTTGATTGTTGCCTGCTGAGGCACATGATCGGTGCGGGAGAGCTACCTGATCAGCACATGAGCAGTCACATGATCAGCACCTCTCAGTCACCTGATCACTGCATGACAGCCACGTGATCAGTGCCTGCTGAGTCACGTGATTAGCGCCTGTTCATCTGCTTGATAATCGCCAGCTGGGCCGCAGGATTCATGCCTTCTCAGCTGCTTGATTATCGCCAGCTGGGCCGCAGGATTCATGCCTGCTCATCTGCTTGATAATGACCAGCTGGGCCGCAGGATTCATGCCTGCTCAGCTGCCTGATAATCGCCAGGTGGGCCGCAGGATTCATGCCTGCTCATCTCGTTGATAATCGCCAGCTGGGCCGCAGGATTCATGCCTGCTCCGCTGCTTGATTCTTGCCTGCTGAGGCACATGATCCGTGCAGGAGAGCTACCTGATCACACATGAGCAGTCACATGATCAGCGCCTCTCAGTCACCTGATCACTGCATGACAGCCACGTGATCAGTGCCTGCTGAGTCACGTGATTAGCGCCTGTTCATCTGCTTGATAATCGCCAGCTGGGCCGCAGGATTCATGCCTTCTCAGCTGCTTGATTATCGCCAGCTGGGCCGCAGGATTCATGCCTGCTCATCTGCTTGATAATGACCAGCTGGGCCGCAGGATTCATGCCTGCTCAGCTGCCTGATAATCGCCAGGTGGGCCGCAGGATTCATGCCTGCTCATCTCGTTGATAATCGCCAGCTGGGCCGCAGGATTCATGCCTGCTCCGCTGCTTGATTCTTGCCTGCTGAGGCACATGATCCGTGCAGGAGAGCTACCTGATCACACATGAGCAGTCACATGATCAGCGCCTCTCAGTCACCTGATCACTGCATGACAGCCACGTGATCAGTGCCTGCTGAGTCACGTGATTAGCGCCTGCTCATCTGCTTGATAATCGCCAGCTGGGCCGCAGGATTCATGCCTGCTCAGCTGCCTGATAATCGCCAGGTGGGCCGCAGGATTCATGCCTGCTCATCTCGTTGATAATCGCCAGCTGGGCCGCAGGATTCATGCCTGCTCCGCTGCTTGATTCTTGCCTGCTGAGGCACATGATCCGTGCAGGAGAGCTACCTGATCACACATGAGCAGTCACATGATCAGCGCCTCTCAGTCACCTGATCACTGCATGACAGCCACGTGATCAGTGCCTGCTGAGTCACGTGATTAGCGCCTGCTCATCTGCTTGATAATCGCCAGCTGGGCCGCAGGATTCATGCCTGCTCAGGTGCCTGATAATCGCCAGGTGGGCCGCAGGATTCATGCCTGCTCAGCTGCCTGATAATCGCCAGCAGGGCCGCAGGATTCATGCCTTCTCAGGCGCCTGGTAATCGCGAGCTGGGCCGCAGGATTCATGCCTGCTCATCTCCTTGATAATCGCCAGCTGGGCCGCAGGATTCATGCCTGCTCATCTGCTTGATAATCGCGAGCTGGGCCGCAGGATTCATGCCTGCTCAGCTGCCTGATAATCGCCAGGTGGGCCGCAGGATTCATGCCTGCTCAGCTGCCTGATAATCGCCAGCAGGGCCACAGGATTCATGCCTTCTCAGGCGCCTGATAATCACCAGCTGGGCCGCAGGATTCATGCCTGCTCATCTGCTTGATAATGACCAGCTGGGCCGCAGGATTCATGCCTTCTCAGGCGCCTGATAATCGCCAGCTGGGCCGCAGGATTCATGCCTGCTCATCTGCTTGGTAATCGCCAGCTGGGCCGCAGGATTCATGCCTGCTCATCTGCTTGATAATCGCCAGCTGGGTCGCATGATTCATGCCTGCTGAGGCACATGATCCGTGCGGGAGAGCTACCTGATCAGCACATGAGCAGTCACATGATCAGCGCCTCTCAGTCACCTGATCACTGCATGACAGCCACGTGATCAGTGCCTGCTGAGTCACGTGATTAGCGCCTGTTCATCTGCTTGATAATCGCCAGCTGGGCCGCAGGATTCATGCCTTCTCAGCTGCTTGATTATCGCCAGCTGGGCCGCAGGATTCATGCCTGCTCATCTGCTTGATAATGACCAGCTGGGCCGCAGGATTCATGCCTGCTCAGCTGCCTGATAATCGCCAGCTGGGCCGCAGGATTCATACCTGCTCAGCTGCCTGATAATCGCCAGGTGGGCCGCAGGATTCATGCCTTCTCAGGCGCCTGGTAATCGCGAGCGGGGCCGTAGGATTCATGCCTGCTCATCTGCTTGGTAATCGCCAGCTGGGCCGCAGGATTCATGCCTTCTCAGGCGCCTGATAATCGCCAGCTGGGCCGCAGGATTCATGCCTTCTCATCTCCTTGATAATCGCCAGCTGGGCCGCAGGATTCATGCCTGCTCATCTGCTTGATAATGACCAGCTGGGCCGCAGGATTCATGCCTGCTCAGCTGCCTGATAATCGCCAGGTGGGCCGCAGGATTCATGCCTGCTCAGTTGCCTGATAATCGCCAGCTGGGCCGCAGGATTCATGCCTGCTCAGCTGCCTGATAATCGCCAGGTGGGCCGCAGGATTCATGCCTGCTCAGTTGCCTGATAATCGCCAGCTGGGCCGCAGGATTCATGCCTTCTCAGCTGCCTGATAATCACCAGCTGGGCCGCAGGATTCATGCCTGCTCATCTGCTTGATAATCGCCAGCTGGGCCGCAGGATTCATGCCTGCTCAGGCGCCTGTTAATCGCCAGCTGGGCCGCAGGATTCATGCCTTCTCCGCTGCTTGATTGTTGCCTGCTGAGGCACATGATCGGTGCGGGAGAGCTACCTGATCAGCACATGAGCAGTCACATGATCAGCACCTCTCAGTCACCTGATCACTGCATGACAGCCACGTGATCAGTGCCTGCTGAGTCACGTGATTAGCGCCTGTTCATCTGCTTGATAATCGCCAGCTGGGCCGCAGGATTCATGCCTTCTCAGCTGCTTGATTATCGCCAGCTGGGCCGCAGGATTCATGCCTGCTCATCTGCTTGATAATGACCAGCTGGGCCGCAGGATTCATGCCTGCTCAGCTGCCTGATAATCGCCAGGTGGGCCGCAGGATTCATGCCTGCTCATCTCGTTGATAATCGCCAGCTGGGCCGCAGGATTCATGCCTGCTCCGCTGCTTGATTCTTGCCTGCTGAGGCACATGATCCGTGCAGGAGAGCTACCTGATCACACATGAGCAGTCACATGATCAGCGCCTCTCAGTCACCTGATCACTGCATGACAGCCACGTGATCAGTGCCTGCTGAGTCACGTGATTAGCGCCTGCTCATCTGCTTGATAATCGCCAGCTGGGCCGCAGGATTCATGCCTGCACAGGTGCCTGATAATCGCCAGCTGGGCCGCAGGATTCATGCCTTCTCAGCTGCCTGATAATCACCAGCTGGGCCGTAGGATTCATGCCTGCTCAGCTGCCTGATAATCGCCAGGTGGGCCGCAAGATTCATGCCTGCTCAGCTGCCTGATAATCGCCAGGTGGGCCGCAGGATTCATGCCTTCTCAGCTGCTTGATTATCGCCAGCTGGGCCGCAGGATTCATGCCTGCTCAGCTGCCTGATAATCGCCAGCAGGGCCGCAGGATTCATGCCTTCTCAGGCGCCTGGTAATCGCGAGCTGGGCCGCAGGATTCATGCCTGCTCATCTCCTTGATAATCGCCAGCTGGGCCGCAGGATTCATGCCTGCTCATCTGCTTGATAATCGCCAGCTGGGCCGCAGGATTCATGCCTGCTCAGCTGCCTGATAATCGCCAGGTGGGCCGCAGGATTCATGCCTGCTCAGCTGCCTGATAATCGCCAGCAGGGCCACAGGATTCATGCCTTCTCAGGCGCCTGATAATCACCAGCTGGGCCGCAGGATTCATGCCTGCTCATCTGCTTGATAATGACCAGCTGGGCCGCAGGATTCATGCCTTCTCAGGCGCCTGATAATCGCCAGCTGGGCCGCAGGATTCATGCCTGCTCATCTGCTTGGTAATCGCCAGCTGGGCCGCAGGATTCATGCCTGCTCATCTGCTTGATAATCGCCAGCTGGGTCGCATGATTCATGCCTGCTGAGGCACATGATCCGTGCGGGAGAGCTACCTGATCAGCACATGAGCAGTCACATGATCAGCGCCTCTCAGTCACCTGATCACTGCATGACAGCCACGTGATCAGTGCCTGCTGAGTCACGTGATTAGCGCCTGTTCATCTGCTTGATAATCGCCAGCTGGGCCGCAGGATTCATGCCTTCTCAGCTGCTTGATTATCGCCAGCTGGGCCGCAGGATTCATGCCTGCTCATCTGCTTGATAATGACCAGCTGGGCCGCAGGATTCATGCCTGCTCAGCTGCCTGATAATCGCCAGCTGGGCCGCAGGATTCATACCTGCTCAGCTGCCTGATAATCGCCAGGTGGGCCGCAGGATTCATGCCTTCTCAGGCGCCTGGTAATCGCGAGCGGGGCCGTAGGATTCATGCCTGCTCATCTGCTTGGTAATCGCCAGCTGGGCCGCAGGATTCATGCCTTCTCAGGCGCCTGATAATCGCCAGCTGGGCCGCAGGATTCATGCCTGCTCATCTCCTTGATAATCGCCAGCTGGGCCGCAGGATTCATGCCTGCTCATCTGCTTGATAATGACCAGCTGGGCCGCAGGATTCATGCCTGCTCAGCTGCCTGATAATCGCCAGGTGGGCCGCAGGATTCATGCCTGCTCAGTTGCCTGATAATCGCCAGCTGGGCCGCAGGATTCATGCCTTCTCAGCTGCCTGATAATCACCAGCTGGGCCGCAGGATTCATGCCTGCTCATCTGCTTGATAATCGCCAGCTGGGCCGCAGGATTCATGCCTGCTCAGGCGCCTGTTAATCGCCAGCTGGGCCGCAGGATTCATGCCTTCTCCGCTGCTTGATTGTTGCCTGCTGAGGCACATGATCGGTGCGGGAGAGCTACCTGATCAGCACATGAGCAGTCACATGATCAGCACCTCTCAGTCACCTGATCACTGCATGACAGCCACGTGATCAGTGCCTGCTGAGTCACGTGATTAGCGCCTGTTCATCTGCTTGATAATCGCCAGCTGGGCCGCAGGATTCATGCCTTCTCAGCTGCTTGATTATCGCCAGCTGGGCCGCAGGATTCATGCCTGCTCATCTGCTTGATAATGACCAGCTGGGCCGCAGGATTCATGCCTGCTCAGCTGCCTGATAATCGCCAGGTGGGCCGCAGGATTCATGCCTTCTCAGCTGCTTGATTATCGCCAGCTGGGCCGCAGGATTCATGCCTGCTCCGCTGCTTGATTCTTGCCTGCTGAGGCACATGATCCGTGCAGGAGAGCTACCTGATCACACATGAGCAGTCACATGATCAGCGCCTCTCAGTCACCTGATCACTGCATGACAGCCACGTGATCAGTGCCTGCTGAGTCACGTGATTAGCGCCTGCTCATCTGCTTGATAATCGCCAGCTGGGCCGCAGGATTCATGCCTGCTCAGGTGCCTGATAATCGCCAGCTGGGCCGCAGGATTCATGCCTTCTCAGCTGCCTGATAATCACCAGCTGGGCCGTAGGATTCATGCCTGCTCAGCTGCCTGATAATCGCCAGGTGGGCCGCAAGATTCATGCCTGCTCAGCTGCCTGATAATCGCCAGGTGGGCCGCAGGATTCATGCCTTCTCAGCTGCTTGATTATCGCCAGCTGGGCCGCAGGATTCATGCCTGCTCAGCTGCCTGATAATCGCCAGCAGGGCCGCAGGATTCATGCCTTCTCAGGCGCCTGGTTATCGCGAGCTGGGCCGCAGGATTCATGCCTGCTCATCTCCTTGATAATCGCCAGCTGGGCCGCAGGATTCATGCCTGCTCATCTGCTTGATAATCGCGAGCTGGGCCGCAGGATTCATGCCTGCTCAGCTGCCTGATAATCGCCAGGTGGGCCGCAGGATTCATGCCTGCTCAGCTGCCTGATAATCGCCAGCAGGGCCACAGGATTCATGCCTTCTCAGGCGCCTGATAATCACCAGCTGGGCCGCAGGATTCATGCCTGCTCATCTGCTTGATAATGACCAGCTGGGCCGCAGGATTCATGCCTTCTCAGGCGCCTGATAATCGCCAGCTGGGCCGCAGGATTCATGCCTGCTCATCTGCTTGGTAATCGCCAGCTGGGCCGCAGGATTCATGCCTGCTCATCTGCTTGATAATCGCCAGCTGGGTCGCATGATTCATGCCTGCTGAGGCACATGATCCGTGCGGGAGAGCTACCTGATCAGCACATGAGCAGTCACATGATCAGCGCCTCTCAGTCACCTGATCACTGCATGACAGCCACGTGATCAGTGCCTGCTGAGTCACGTGATTAGCGCCTGTTCATCTGCTTGATAATCGCCAGCTGGGCCGCAGGATTCATGCCTTCTCAGCTGCTTGATTATCGCCAGCTGGGCCGCAGGATTCATGCCTGCTCATCTGCTTGATAATGACCAGCTGGGCCGCAGGATTCATGCCTGCTCAGCTGCCTGATAATCGCCAGCTGGGCCGCAGGATTCATACCTGCTCAGCTGCCTGATAATCGCCAGGTGGGCCGCAGGATTCATGCCTTCTCAGGCGCCTGGTAATCGCGAGCGGGGCCGTAGGATTCATGCCTGCTCATCTGCTTGGTAATCGCCAGCTGGGCCGCAGGATTCATGCCTTCTCAGGCGCCTGATAATCGCCAGCTGGGCCGCAGGATTCATGCCTGCTCATCTCCTTGATAATCGCCAGCTGGGCCGCAGGATTCATGCCTGCTCATCTGCTTGATAATGACCAGCTGGGCCGCAGGATTCATGCCTGCTCAGCTGCCTGATAATCGCCAGGTGGGCCGCAGGATTCATGCCTGCTCAGTTGCCTGATAATCGCCAGCTGGGCCGCAGGATTCATGCCTGCTCAGCTGCCTGATAATCGCCAGGTGGGCCGCAGGATTCATGCCTGCTCAGTTGCCTGATAATCGCCAGCTGGGCCGCAGGATTCATGCCTTCTCAGCTGCCTGATAATCACCAGCTGGGCCGCAGGATTCATGCCTGCTCATCTGCTTGATAATCGCCAGCTGGGCCGCAGGATTCATGCCTGCTCAGGCGCCTGTTAATCGCCAGCTGGGCCGCAGGATTCATGCCTTCTCCGCTGCTTGATTGTTGCCTGCTGAGGCACATGATCGGTGCGGGAGAGCTACCTGATCAGCACATGAGCAGTCACATGATCAGCACCTCTCAGTCACCTGATCACTGCATGACAGCCACGTGATCAGTGCCTGCTGAGTCACGTGATTAGCGCCTGTTCATCTGCTTGATAATCGCCAGCTGGGCCGCAGGATTCATGCCTTCTCAGCTGCTTGATTATCGCCAGCTGGGCCGCAGGATTCATGCCTGCTCATCTGCTTGATAATGACCAGCTGGGCCGCAGGATTCATGCCTGCTCAGCTGCCTGATAATCGCCAGGTGGGCCGCAGGATTCATGCCTTCTCAGCTGCTTGATTATCGCCAGCTGGGCCGCAGGATTCATGCCTGCTCCGCTGCTTGATTCTTGCCTGCTGAGGCACATGATCCGTGCAGGAGAGCTACCTGATCACACATGAGCAGTCACATGATCAGCGCCTCTCAGTCACCTGATCACTGCATGACAGCCACGTGATCAGTGCCTGCTGAGTCACGTGATTAGCGCCTGCTCATCTGCTTGATAATCGCCAGCTGGGCCGCAGGATTCATGCCTGCTCAGGTGCCTGATAATCGCCAGCTGGGCCGCAGGATTCATGCCTTCTCAGCTGCCTGATAATCACCAGCTGGGCCGTAGGATTCATGCCTGCTCAGCTGCCTGATAATCGCCAGGTGGGCCGCAAGATTCATGCCTGCTCAGCTGCCTGATAATCGCCAGGTGGGCCGCAGGATTCATGCCTTCTCAGCTGCTTGATTATCGCCAGCTGGGCCGCAGGATTCATGCCTGCTCAGCTGCCTGATAATCGCCAGCAGGGCCGCAGGATTCATGCCTTCTCAGGCGCCTGGTTATCGCGAGCTGGGCCGCAGGATTCATGCCTGCTCATCTCCTTGATAATCGCCAGCTGGGCCGCAGGATTCATGCCTGCTCATCTGCTTGATAATCGCGAGCTGGGCCGCAGGATTCATGCCTGCTCAGCTGCCTGATAATCGCCAGGTGGGCCGCAGGATTCATGCCTGCTCAGCTGCCTGATAATCGCCAGCAGGGCCACAGGATTCATGCCTTCTCAGGCGCCTGATAATCACCAGCTGGGCCGCAGGATTCATGCCTGCTCATCTGCTTGATAATGACCAGCTGGGCCGCAGGATTCATGCCTTCTCAGGCGCCTGATAATCGCCAGCTGGGCCGCAGGATTCATGCCTGCTCATCTGCTTGGTAATCGCCAGCTGGGCCGCAGGATTCATGCCTGCTCATCTGCTTGATAATCGCCAGCTGGGTCGCATGATTCATGCCTGCTGAGGCACATGATCCGTGCGGGAGAGCTACCTGATCAGCACATGAGCAGTCACATGATCAGCGCCTCTCAGTCACCTGATCACTGCATGACAGCCACGTGATCAGTGCCTGCTGAGTCACGTGATTAGCGCCTGTTCATCTGCTTGATAATCGCCAGCTGGGCCGCAGGATTCATGCCTTCTCAGCTGCTTGATTATCGCCAGCTGGGCCGCAGGATTCATGCCTGCTCATCTGCTTGATAATGACCAGCTGGGCCGCAGGATTCATGCCTGCTCAGCTGCCTGATAATCGCCAGCTGGGCCGCAGGATTCATACCTGCTCAGCTGCCTGATAATCGCCAGGTGGGCCGCAGGATTCATGCCTTCTCAGGCGCCTGGTAATCGCGAGCGGGGCCGTAGGATTCATGCCTGCTCATCTGCTTGGTAATCGCCAGCTGGGCCGCAGGATTCATGCCTTCTCAGGCGCCTGATAATCGCCAGCTGGGCCGCAGGATTCATGCCTTCTCATCTCCTTGATAATCGCCAGCTGGGCCGCAGGATTCATGCCTGCTCATCTGCTTGATAATGACCAGCTGGGCCGCAGGATTCATGCCTGCTCAGCTGCCTGATAATCGCCAGGTGGGCCGCAGGATTCATGCCTGCTCAGTTGCCTGATAATCGCCAGCTGGGCCGCAGGATTCATGCCTGCTCAGCTGCCTGATAATCGCCAGCTGGGCCGCAGGATTCATGCCTTCTCAGCTGCCTGATAATCGCCAGCTGGGCCGCAGGATTCATGCCTGCTCATCTCCTTGATAATCGCCAGCTGGGCCGCAGGATTCATGCCTGCTCATCTGCTTGATAATGACCAGCTGGGCCGCAGGATTCATGCCTGCTCAGCTGCCTGATAATCGCCAGCTGGGCCGCAGGATTCATACCTGCTCAGCTGCCTGATAATCGCCAGGTGGGCCGCAGGATTCATGCCTTCTCAGGCGCCTGGTAATCGCGAGCGGGGCCGTAGGATTCATGCCTGCTCATCTGCTTGGTAATCGCCAGCTGGGCCGCAGGATTCATGCCTTCTCAGGCGCCTGATAATCGCCAGCTGGGCCGCAGGATTCATGCCTGCTCATCTCCTTGATAATCGCCAGCTGGGCCGCAGGATTCATGCCTGCTCATCTGCTTGATAATGACCAGCTGGGCCGCAGGATTCATGCCTGCTCAGCTGCCTGATAATCGCCAGGTGGGCCGCAGGATTCATGCCTGCTCAGTTGCCTGATAATCGCCAGCTGGGCCGCAGGATTCATGCCTGCTCAGCTGCCTGATAATCGCCAGGTGGGCCGCAGGATTCATGCCTGCTCAGTTGCCTGATAATCGCCAGCTGGGCCGCAGGATTCATGCCTTCTCAGCTGCCTGATAATCACCAGCTGGGCCGCAGGATTCATGCCTGCTCATCTGCTTGATAATCGCCAGCTGGGCCGCAGGATTCATGCCTGCTCAGGCGCCTGTTAATCGCCAGCTGGGCCGCAGGATTCATGCCTTCTCCGCTGCTTGATTGTTGCCTGCTGAGGCACATGATCGGTGCGGGAGAGCTACCTGATCAGCACATGAGCAGTCACATGATCAGCACCTCTCAGTCACCTGATCACTGCATGACAGCCACGTGATCAGTGCCTGCTGAGTCACGTGATTAGCGCCTGTTCATCTGCTTGATAATCGCCAGCTGGGCCGCAGGATTCATGCCTTCTCAGCTGCTTGATTATCGCCAGCTGGGCCGCAGGATTCATGCCTGCTCATCTGCTTGATAATGACCAGCTGGGCCGCAGGATTCATGCCTGCTCAGCTGCCTGATAATCGCCAGGTGGGCCGCAGGATTCATGCCTTCTCAGCTGCTTGATTATCGCCAGCTGGGCCGCAGGATTCATGCCTGCTCCGCTGCTTGATTCTTGCCTGCTGAGGCACATGATCCGTGCAGGAGAGCTACCTGATCACACATGAGCAGTCACATGATCAGCGCCTCTCAGTCACCTGATCACTGCATGACAGCCACGTGATCAGTGCCTGCTGAGTCACGTGATTAGCGCCTGCTCATCTGCTTGATAATCGCCAGCTGGGCCGCAGGATTCATGCCTGCTCAGGTGCCTGATAATCGCCAGCTGGGCCGCAGGATTCATGCCTTCTCAGCTGCCTGATAATCACCAGCTGGGCCGTAGGATTCATGCCTGCTCAGCTGCCTGATAATCGCCAGGTGGGCCGCAAGATTCATGCCTGCTCAGCTGCCTGATAATCGCCAGGTGGGCCGCAGGATTCATGCCTTCTCAGCTGCTTGATTATCGCCAGCTGGGCCGCAGGATTCATGCCTGCTCAGCTGCCTGATAATCGCCAGCAGGGCCGCAGGATTCATGCCTTCTCAGGCGCCTGGTTATCGCGAGCTGGGCCGCAGGATTCATGCCTGCTCATCTCCTTGATAATCGCCAGCTGGGCCGCAGGATTCATGCCTGCTCATCTGCTTGATAATCGCGAGCTGGGCCGCAGGATTCATGCCTGCTCAGCTGCCTGATAATCGCCAGGTGGGCCGCAGGATTCATGCCTGCTCAGCTGCCTGATAATCGCCAGCAGGGCCACAGGATTCATGCCTTCTCAGGCGCCTGATAATCACCAGCTGGGCCGCAGGATTCATGCCTGCTCATCTGCTTGATAATGACCAGCTGGGCCGCAGGATTCATGCCTTCTCAGGCGCCTGATAATCGCCAGCTGGGCCGCAGGATTCATGCCTGCTCATCTGCTTGGTAATCGCCAGCTGGGCCGCAGGATTCATGCCTGCTCATCTGCTTGATAATCGCCAGCTGGGTCGCATGATTCATGCCTGCTGAGGCACATGATCCGTGCGGGAGAGCTACCTGATCAGCACATGAGCAGTCACATGATCAGCGCCTCTCAGTCACCTGATCACTGCATGACAGCCACGTGATCAGTGCCTGCTGAGTCACGTGATTAGCGCCTGTTCATCTGCTTGATAATCGCCAGCTGGGCCGCAGGATTCATGCCTTCTCAGCTGCTTGATTATCGCCAGCTGGGCCGCAGGATTCATGCCTGCTCATCTGCTTGATAATGACCAGCTGGGCCGCAGGATTCATGCCTGCTCAGCTGCCTGATAATCGCCAGCTGGGCCGCAGGATTCATACCTGCTCAGCTGCCTGATAATCGCCAGGTGGGCCGCAGGATTCATGCCTTCTCAGGCGCCTGGTAATCGCGAGCGGGGCCGTAGGATTCATGCCTGCTCATCTGCTTGGTAATCGCCAGCTGGGCCGCAGGATTCATGCCTTCTCAGGCGCCTGATAATCGCCAGCTGGGCCGCAGGATTCATGCCTTCTCATCTCCTTGATAATCGCCAGCTGGGCCGCAGGATTCATGCCTGCTCATCTGCTTGATAATGACCAGCTGGGCCGCAGGATTCATGCCTGCTCAGCTGCCTGATAATCGCCAGGTGGGCCGCAGGATTCATGCCTGCTCAGTTGCCTGATAATCGCCAGCTGGGCCGCAGGATTCATGCCTGCTCAGCTGCCTGATAATCGCCAGCTGGGCCGCAGGATTCATGCCTTCTCAGCTGCCTGATAATCGCCAGCTGGGCCGCAGGATTCATGCCTGCTCATCTCCTTGATAATCGCCAGCTGGGCCGCAGGATTCATGCCTGCTCATCTGCTTGATAATGACCAGCTGGGCCGCAGGATTCATGCCTGCTCAGCTGCCTGATAATCGCCAGGTGGGCCGCAGGATTCATGCCTGCTCAGTTGCCTGATAATCGCCAGCTGGGCCGCAGGATTCATGCCTGCTCATCTCCTTGATAATCGCCAGCTGGGCCGCAGGATTCATGCCTGCTCATCTGCTTGATAATGACCAGCTGGGCCGCAGGATTCATGCCTGCTCAGCTGCCTGATAATCGCCAGGTGGGCCGCAGGATTCATGCCTGCTCAGTTGCCTGATAATCGCCAGCTGGGCCGCAGGATTCATGCCTGCTCAGTTGCCTGATAATCGCCAGCTGGGCCGCAGGATTCATGCCTGCTCATCTCCTTGATAATCGCCAGCTGGGCCGCAGGATTCATGCCTGCTCATCTGCTTGATAATGACCAGCTGGGCCGCAGGATTCATGCCTGCTCAGCTGCCTGATAATCGCCAGCTGGGCCGCAGGATTCATGCCTGCTCATCTGCTTGATAATGACCAGCTGGGCCGCAGGATTCATGCCTGCTCAGCTGCCTGATAATCGCCAGGTGGGCCGCAGGATTCATGCCTGCTCAGTTGCCTGATAATCGCCAGCTGGGCCGCAGGATTCATGCCTGCTCAGTTGCCTGATAATCGCCAGCTGGGCCGCAGGATTCATGCCTTCTCAGCTGCCTGATAATCACCAGCTGGGCCGCAGGATTCATGCCTGCTCATCTGCTTGATAATCGCCAGCTGGGCCGCAGGATTCATGCCTGCTCAGGCGCCTGTTAATCGCCAGCTGGGCCGCAGGATTCATGCCTTCTCCGCTGCTTGATTGTTGCCTGCTGAGGCACATGATCGGTGCGGGAGAGCTACCTGATCAGCACATGAGCAGTCACATGATCAGCACCTCTCAGTCACCTGATCACTGCATGACAGCCACGTGATCAGTGCCTGCTGAGTCACGTGATTAGCGCCTGTTCATCTGCTTGATAATCGCCAGCTGGGCCGCAGGATTCATGCCTTCTCAGCTGCTTGATTATCGCCAGCTGGGCCGCAGGATTCATGCCTGCTCATCTGCTTGATAATGACCAGCTGGGCCGCAGGATTCATGCCTGCTCAGCTGCCTGATAATCGCCAGGTGGGCCGCAGGATTCATGCCTGCTCATCTCGTTGATAATCGCCAGCTGGGCCGCAGGATTCATGCCTGCTCCGCTGCTTGATTCTTGCCTGCTGAGGCACATGATCCGTGCAGGAGAGCTACCTGATCACACATGAGCAGTCACATGATCAGCGCCTCTCAGTCACCTGATCACTGCATGACAGCCACGTGATCAGTGCCTGCTGAGTCACGTGATTAGCGCCTGTTCATCTGCTTGATAATCGCCAGCTGGGCCGCAGGATTCATGCCTTCTCAGCTGCTTGATTATCGCCAGCTGGGCCGCAGGATTCATGCCTGCTCATCTGCTTGATAATGACCAGCTGGGCCGCAGGATTCATGCCTGCTCAGCTGCCTGATAATCGCCAGGTGGGCCGCAGGATTCATGCCTGCTCATCTCGTTGATAATCGCCAGCTGGGCCGCAGGATTCATGCCTGCTCCGCTGCTTGATTCTTGCCTGCTGAGGCACATGATCCGTGCAGGAGAGCTACCTGATCACACATGAGCAGTCACATGATCAGCGCCTCTCAGTCACCTGATCACTGCATGACAGCCACGTGATCAGTGCCTGCTGAGTCACGTGATTAGCGCCTGCTCATCTGCTTGATAATCGCCAGCTGGGCCGCAGGATTCATGCCTGCTCAGCTGCCTGATAATCGCCAGGTGGGCCGCAGGATTCATGCCTGCTCATCTCGTTGATAATCGCCAGCTGGGCCGCAGGATTCATGCCTGCTCCGCTGCTTGATTCTTGCCTGCTGAGGCACATGATCCGTGCAGGAGAGCTACCTGATCACACATGAGCAGTCACATGATCAGCGCCTCTCAGTCACCTGATCACTGCATGACAGCCACGTGATCAGTGCCTGCTGAGTCACGTGATTAGCGCCTGTTCATCTGCTTGATAATCGCCAGCTGGGCCGCAGGATTCATGCCTTCTCAGCTGCTTGATTATCGCCAGCTGGGCCGCAGGATTCATGCCTGCTCATCTGCTTGATAATGACCAGCTGGGCCGCAGGATTCATGCCTGCTCAGCTGCCTGATAATCGCCAGGTGGGCCGCAGGATTCATGCCTGCTCATCTCGTTGATAATCGCCAGCTGGGCCGCAGGATTCATGCCTGCTCCGCTGCTTGATTCTTGCCTGCTGAGGCACATGATCCGTGCAGGAGAGCTACCTGATCACACATGAGCAGTCACATGATCAGCGCCTCTCAGTCACCTGATCACTGCATGACAGCCACGTGATCAGTGCCTGCTGAGTCACGTGATTAGCGCCTGCTCATCTGCTTGATAATCGCCAGCTGGGCCGCAGGATTCATGCCTGCTCAGGTGCCTGATAATCGCCAGGTGGGCCGCAGGATTCATGCCTGCTCAGCTGCCTGATAATCGCCAGCAGGGCCGCAGGATTCATGCCTTCTCAGGCGCCTGGTAATCGCGAGCTGGGCCGCAGGATTCATGCCTGCTCATCTCCTTGATAATCGCCAGCTGGGCCGCAGGATTCATGCCTGCTCATCTGCTTGATAATCGCGAGCTGGGCCGCAGGATTCATGCCTGCTCAGCTGCCTGATAATCGCCAGGTGGGCCGCAGGATTCATGCCTGCTCAGCTGCCTGATAATCGCCAGCAGGGCCACAGGATTCATGCCTTCTCAGGCGCCTGATAATCACCAGCTGGGCCGCAGGATTCATGCCTGCTCATCTGCTTGATAATGACCAGCTGGGCCGCAGGATTCATGCCTTCTCAGGCGCCTGATAATCGCCAGCTGGGCCGCAGGATTCATGCCTGCTCATCTGCTTGGTAATCGCCAGCTGGGCCGCAGGATTCATGCCTGCTCATCTGCTTGATAATCGCCAGCTGGGTCGCATGATTCATGCCTGCTGAGGCACATGATCCGTGCGGGAGAGCTACCTGATCAGCACATGAGCAGTCACATGATCAGCGCCTCTCAGTCACCTGATCACTGCATGACAGCCACGTGATCAGTGCCTGCTGAGTCACGTGATTAGCGCCTGTTCATCTGCTTGATAATCGCCAGCTGGGCCGCAGGATTCATGCCTTCTCAGCTGCTTGATTATCGCCAGCTGGGCCGCAGGATTCATGCCTGCTCATCTGCTTGATAATGACCAGCTGGGCCGCAGGATTCATGCCTGCTCAGCTGCCTGATAATCGCCAGCTGGGCCGCAGGATTCATACCTGCTCAGCTGCCTGATAATCGCCAGGTGGGCCGCAGGATTCATGCCTTCTCAGGCGCCTGGTAATCGCGAGCAGGGCCGTAGGATTCATGCCTGCTCATCTGCTTGGTAATCGCCAGCTGGGCCGCAGGATTCATGCCTTCTCAGGCGCCTGATAATCGCCAGCTGGGCCGCAGGATTCATGCCTTCTCATCTCCTTGATAATCGCCAGCTGGGCCGCAGGATTCATGCCTGCTCATCTGCTTGATAATGACCAGCTGGGCCGCAGGATTCATGCCTGCTCAGCTGCCTGATAATCGCCAGGTGGGCCGCAGGATTCATGCCTGCTCAGTTGCCTGATAATCGCCAGCTGGGCCGCAGGATTCATGCCTGCTCAGCTGCCTGATAATCGCCAGGTGGGCTGCAGGATTCATGCCTGCTCAGTTGCCTGATAATCGCCAGCTGGGCCGCAGGATTCATGCCTTCTCAGCTGCCTGATAATCACCAGCTGGGCCGCAGGATTCATGCCTGCTCATCTGCTTGATAATCGCCAGCTGGGCCGCAGGATTCATGCCTGCTCAGGCGCCTGTTAATCGCCAGCTGGGCCGCAGGATTCATGCCTTCTCCGCTGCTTGATTGTTGCCTGCTGAGGCACATGATCGGTGCGGGAGAGCTACCTGATCAGCACATGAGCAGTCACATGATCAGCACCTCTCAGTCACCTGATCACTGCATGACAGCCACGTGATCAGTGCCTGCTGAGTCACGTGATTAGCGCCTGTTCATCTGCTTGATAATCGCCAGCTGGGCCGCAGGATTCATGCCTTCTCAGCTGCTTGATTATCGCCAGCTGGGCCGCAGGATTCATGCCTGCTCATCTGCTTGATAATGACCAGCTGGGCCGCAGGATTCATGCCTGCTCAGCTGCCTGATAATCGCCAGGTGGGCCGCAGGATTCATGCCTGCTCAGTTGCCTGATAATCGCCAGCTGGGCCGCAGGATTCATGCCTGCTCAGCTGCCTGATAATCGCCAGGTGGGCCGCAGGATTCATGCCTGCTCAGTTGCCTGATAATCGCCAGCTGGGCCGCAGGATTCATGCCTTCTCAGCTGCCTGATAATCACCAGCTGGGCCGCAGGATTCATGCCTGCTCATCTGCTTGATAATCGCCAGCTGGGCCGCAGGATTCATGCCTGCTCAGGCGCCTGTTAATCGCCAGCTGGGCCGCAGGATTCATGCCTTCTCCGCTGCTTGATTGTTGCCTGCTGAGGCACATGATCGGTGCGGGAGAGCTACCTGATCAGCACATGAGCAGTCACATGATCAGCACCTCTCAGTCACCTGATCACTGCATGACAGCCACGTGATCAGTGCCTGCTGAGTCACGTGATTAGCGCCTGTTCATCTGCTTGATAATCGCCAGCTGGGCCGCAGGATTCATGCCTGCTCAGGCGCCTGATAATCACCAGCTGGGCCGCAGGATTCATGCCTGCTCATCTCCTTGATAATCGCCAGCTGGGCCGCAGGATTCATGCCTGCTCATCTGCTTGATAATCGCCAGCTGGGCCGCAGGATTCATGCCTGCTCAGCTGCCTGATAATCGCCAGGTGGGCCGCAGGATTCATGCCTGCTCAGCTGCCTGATAATCGCCAGCAGGGCCACAGGATTCATGCCTTCTCAGGCGCCTGATAATCACCAGCTGGGCCGCAGGATTCATGCCTGCTCATCTGCTTGATAATGACCAGCTGGGCCGCAGGATTCATGCCTTCTCAGGCGCCTGATAATCGCCAGCTGGGCCGCAGGATTCATGCCTGCTCATCTGCTTGGTAATCGCCAGCTGGGCCGCAGGATTCATGCCTGCTCATCTGCTTGATAATCGCCAGCTGGGTCGCATGATTCATGCCTGCTGAGGCACATGATCCGTGCGGGAGAGCTACCTGATCAGCACATGAGCAGTCACATGATCAGCGCCTCTCAGTCACCTGATCACTGCATGACAGCCACGTGATCAGTGCCTGCTGAGTCACGTGATTAGCGCCTGTTCATCTGCTTGATAATCGCCAGCTGGGCCGCAGGATTCATGCCTTCTCAGCTGCTTGATTATCGCCAGCTGGGCCGCAGGATTCATGCCTGCTCATCTGCTTGATAATGACCAGCTGGGCCGCAGGATTCATGCCTGCTCAGCTGCCTGATAATCGCCAGCTGGGCCGCAGGATTCATACCTGCTCAGCTGCCTGATAATCGCCAGGTGGGCCGCAGGATTCATGCCTTCTCAGGCGCCTGGTAATCGCGAGCGGGGCCGTAGGATTCATGCCTGCTCATCTGCTTGGTAATCGCCAGCTGGGCCGCAGGATTCATGCCTTCTCAGGCGCCTGATAATCGCCAGCTGGGCCGCAGGATTCATGCCTTCTCATCTCCTTGATAATCGCCAGCTGGGCCGCAGGATTCATGCCTGCTCATCTGCTTGATAATGACCAGCTGGGCCGCAGGATTCATGCCTGCTCAGCTGCCTGATAATCGCCAGCTGGGCCGCAGGATTCATGCCTTCTCAGCTGCCTGATAATCACCAGCTGGGCCGCAGGATTCATGCCTGCTCATCTGCTTGATAATGACCAGCTGGGCCGCAGGATTCATGCCTGCTCAGTTGCCTGATAATCGCCAGCTGGGCCGCAGGATTCATGCCTTCTCAGCTGCCTGATAATCACCAGCTGGGCCGCAGGATTCATGCCTGCTCATCTGCTTGATAATCGCCAGCTGGGCCGCAGGATTCATGCCTGCTCAGGCGCCTGTTAATCGCCAGCTGGGCCGCAGGATTCATGCCTTCTCCGCTGCTTGATTGTTGCCTGCTGAGGCACATGATCGGTGCGGGAGAGCTACCTGATCAGCACATGAGCAGTCACATGATCAGCACCTCTCAGTCACCTGATCACTGCATGACAGCCACGTGATCAGTGCCTGCTGAGTCACGTGATTAGCGCCTGTTCATCTGCTTGATAATCGCCAGCTGGGCCGCAGGATTCATGCCTTCTCAGCTGCTTGATTATCGCCAGCTGGGCCGCAGGATTCATGCCTGCTCATCTCCTTGATAATCGCCAGCTGGGCCGCAGGATTCATGCCTGCTCAGGCGCCTGTTAATCGCCAGCTGGGCCGCAGGATTCATGCCTTCTCCGCTGCTTGATTGTTGCCTGCTGAGGCACATGATCGGTGCGGGAGAGCTACCTGATCAGCACATGAGCAGTCACATGATCAGCACCTCTCAGTCACCTGATCACTGCATGACAGCCACGTGATCAGTGCCTGCTGAGTCACGTGATTAGCGCCTGTTCATCTGCTTGATAATCGTCAGCTGGGCCGCAGGATTCATGCCTTCTCAGCTGCTTGATTATCGCCAGCTGGGCCGCAGGATTCATGCCTGCTCATCTGCTTGATAATGACCAGCTGGGCCGCAGGATTCATGCCTGCTCAGCTGCCTGATAATCGCCAGGTGGGCCGCAGGATTCATGCCTGCTCAGTTGCCTGATAATCGCCAGCTGGGCCGCAGGATTCATGCCTGCTCAGCTGCCTGATAATCGCCAGGTGGGCCGCAGGATTCATGCCTGCTCAGTTGCCTGATAATCGCCAGCTGGGCCGCAGGATTCATGCCTTCTCAGCTGCCTGATAATCACCAGCTGGGCCGCAGGATTCATGCCTGCTTATCTGCTTGATAATCGCCAGCTGGGCCGCAGGATTCATGCCTGCTCAGGCGCCTGTTAATCGCCAGCTGGGCCGCAGGATTCATGCCTTCTCCGCTGCTTGATTGTTGCCTGCTGAGGCACATGATCGGTGCGGGAGAGCTACCTGATCAGCACATGAGCAGTCACATGATCAGCACCTCTCAGTCACCTGATCACTGCATGACAGCCACGTGATCAGTGCCTGCTGAGTCACGTGATTAGCGCCTGTTCATCTGCTTGATAATCGCCAGCTGGGCCGCAGGATTCATGCCTGCTCAGGTACCTGATAATCGCCAGCTGGGCCGCAGGATTCATGCCTTCTCAGCTGCCTGATAATCACCAGCTGGGCCGTAGGATTCATGCCTGCTCAGCTGCCTGATAATCGCCAGGTGGGCCGCAAGATTCATGCCTGCTCAGCTGCCTGATAATCGCCAGGTGGGCCGCAGGATTCATGCCTTCTCAGCTGCTTGATTATCGCCAGCTGGGCCGCAGGATTCATGCCTGCTCAGCTGCCTGATAATCGCCAGCAGGGCCACAGGATTCATGCCTTCTCAGGCGCCTGGTAATCGCGAGCTGGGCCGCAGGATTCATGCCTGCTCATCTCCTTGATAATCGCCAGCTGGGCCGCAGGATTCATGCCTGCTCATCTGCTTGATAATCGCCAGCTGGGCCGCAGGATTCATGCCTGCTCAGCTGCCTGATAATCGCCAGGTGGGCCGCAGGATTCATGCCTGCTCAGCTGCCTGATAATCGCCAGCAGGGCCACAGGATTCATGCCTGCTCATCTGCTTGATAATCGCCAGCTGGGTCGCATGATTCATGCCTGCTGAGGCACATGATCCGTGCGGGAGAGCTACCTGATCAGCACATGAGCAGTCACATGATCAGCGCCTCTCAGTCACCTGATCACTGCATGACAGCCACGTGATCAGTGCCTGCTGAGTCACGTGATTAGCGCCTGTTCATCTGCTTGATAATCGCCAGCTGGGCCGCAGGATTCATGCCTACTCAGCTGCTTGATTATCGCCAGCTGGGCCGCAGGATTCATGCCTGCTCATCTGCTTGATAATGACCAGCTGGGCCGCAGGATTCATGCCTGCTCAGCTGCCTGATAATCGCCAGCTGGGCCGCAGGATTCATACCTGCTCAGCTGCCTGATAATCGCCAGGTGGGCCGCAGGATTCATGCCTTCTCATCTGCTTGGTAATCGCCAGCTGGGCCGCAGGATTCATGCCTGCTCAGGCGCCTGATAATCACCAGCTGGGCCGCAGGATTCATGCCTGCTCATCTCCTTGATAATCGCCAGCTGGGCCGCAGGATTCATGCCTGCTCATCTGCTTGATAATCGCCAGCTGGGCCGCAGGATTCATGCCTGCTCAGCTGCCTGATAATCGCCAGGTGGGCCGCAGGATTCATGCCTGCTCAGCTGCCTGATAATCGCCAGCAGGGCCACAGGATTCATGCCTTCTCAGGCGCCTGATAATCACCAGCTGGGCCGCAGGATTCATGCCTGCTCATCTGCTTGATAATGACCAGCTGGGCCGCAGGATTCATGCCTTCTCAGGCGCCTGATAATCGCCAGCTGGGCCGCAGGATTCATGCCTGCTCATCTGCTTGGTAATCGCCAGCTGGGCCGCAGGATTCATGCCTGCTCATCTGCTTGATAATCGCCAGCTGGGTCGCATGATTCATGCCTGCTGAGGCACATGATCCGTGCGGGAGAGCTACCTGATCAGCACATGAGCAGTCACATGATCAGCGCCTCTCAGTCACCTGATCACTGCATGACAGCCACGTGATCAGTGCCTGCTGAGTCACGTGATTAGCGCCTGTTCATCTGCTTGATAATCGCCAGCTGGGCCGCAGGATTCATGCCTTCTCAGCTGCTTGATTATCGCCAGCTGGGCCGCAGGATTCATGCCTGCTCATCTGCTTGATAATGACCAGCTGGGCCGCAGGATTCATGCCTGCTCAGCTGCCTGATAATCGCCAGCTGGGCCGCAGGATTCATACCTGCTCAGCTGCCTGATAATCGCCAGGTGGGCCGCAGGATTCATGCCTTCTCAGGCGCCTGGTAATCGCGAGCGGGGCCGTAGGATTCATGCCTGCTCATCTGCTTGGTAATCGCCAGCTGGGCCGCAGGATTCATGCCTTCTCAGGCGCCTGATAATCGCCAGCTGGGCCGCAGGATTCATGCCTTCTCATCTCCTTGATAATCGCCAGCTGGGCCGCAGGATTCATGCCTGCTCATCTGCTTGATAATGACCAGCTGGGCCGCAGGATTCATGCCTGCTCAGCTGCCTGATAATCGCCAGCTGGGCCGCAGGATTCATGCCTTCTCAGCTGCCTGATAATCACCAGCTGGGCCGCAGGATTCATGCCTGCTCATCTGCTTGATAATGACCAGCTGGGCCGCAGGATTCATGCCTGCTCAGTTGCCTGATAATCGCCAGCTGGGCCGCAGGATTCATGCCTTCTCAGCTGCCTGATAATCACCAGCTGGGCCGCAGGATTCATGCCTGCTCATCTGCTTGATAATCGCCAGCTGGGCCGCAGGATTCATGCCTGCTCAGGCGCCTGTTAATCGCCAGCTGGGCGGCAGGATTCATGCCTTCTCCGCTGCTTGATTGTTGCCTGCTGAGGCACATGATCGGTGCGGGAGAGCTACCTGATCAGCACATGAGCAGTCACATGATCAGCACCTCTCAGTCACCTGATCACTGCATGACAGCCACGTGATCAGTGCCTGCTGAGTCACGTGATTAGCGCCTGTTCATCTGCTTGATAATCGCCAGCTGGGCCGCAGGATTCATGCCTTCTCAGCTGCTTGATTATCGCCAGCTGGGCCGCAGGATTCATGCCTGCTCATCTCCTTGATAATCGCCAGCTGGGCCGCAGGATTCATGCCTGCTCAGGCGCCTGTTAATCGCCAGCTGGGCCGCAGGATTCATGCCTTCTCCGCTGCTTGATTGTTGCCTGCTGAGGCACATGATCGGTGCGGGAGAGCTACCTGATCAGCACATGAGCAGTCACATGATCAGCACCTCTCAGTCACCTGATCACTGCATGACAGCCACGTGATCAGTGCCTGCTGAGTCACGTGATTAGCGCCTGTTCATCTGCTTGATAATCGTCAGCTGGGCCGCAGGATTCATGCCTTCTCAGCTGCTTGATTATCGCCAGCTGGGCCGCAGGATTCATGCCTGCTCATCTGCTTGATAATGACCAGCTGGGCCGCAGGATTCATGCCTGCTCAGCTGCCTGATAATCGCCAGGTGGGCCGCAGGATTCATGCCTGCTCAGTTGCCTGATAATCGCCAGCTGGGCCGCAGGATTCATGCCTGCTCAGCTGCCTGATAATCGCCAGCTGGGCCGCAGGATTCATGCCTGCTCAGTTGCCTGATAATCGCCAGCTGGGCCGCAGGATTCATGCCTTCTCAGCTGCCTGATAATCACCAGCTGGGCCGCAGGATTCATGCCTGCTCATCTGCTTGATAATCGCCAGCTGGGCCGCAGGATTCATGCCTGCTCAGGCGCCTGTTAATCGCCAGCTGGGCCGCAGGATTCATGCCTTCTCCGCTGCTTGATTGTTGCCTGCTGAGGCACATGATCGGTGCGGGAGAGCTACCTGATCAGCACATGAGCAGTCACATGATCAGCACCTCTCAGTCACCTGATCACTGCATGACAGCCACGTGATCAGTGCCTGCTGAGTCACGTGATTAGCGCCTGTTCATCTGCTTGATAATCGCCAGCTGGGCCGCAGGATTCATGCCTGCTCAGGTACCTGATAATCGCCAGCTGGGCCGCAGGATTCATGCCTTCTCAGCTGCCTGATAATCACCAGCTGGGCCGTAGGATTCATGCCTGCTCAGCTGCCTGATAATCGCCAGGTGGGCCGCAAGATTCATGCCTGCTCAGCTGCCTGATAATCGCCAGGTGGGCCGCAGGATTCATGCCTTCTCAGCTGCTTGATTATCGCCAGCTGGGCCGCAGGATTCATGCCTGCTCAGCTGCCTGATAATCGCCAGCAGGGCCACAGGATTCATGCCTTCTCAGGCGCCTGGTAATCGCGAGCTGGGCCGCAGGATTCATGCCTGCTCATCTCCTTGATAATCGCCAGCTGGGCCGCAGGATTCATGCCTGCTCATCTGCTTGATAATCGCCAGCTGGGCCGCAGGATTCATGCCTGCTCAGCTGCCTGATAATCGCCAGGTGGGCCGCAGGATTCATGCCTGCTCAGCTGCCTGATAATCGCCAGCAGGGCCACAGGATTCATGCCTGCTCATCTGCTTGATAATCGCCAGCTGGGTCGCATGATTCATGCCTGCTGAGGCACATGATCCGTGCGGGAGAGCTACCTGATCAGCACATGAGCAGTCACATGATCAGCGCCTCTCAGTCACCTGATCACTGCATGACAGCCACGTGATCAGTGCCTGCTGAGTCACGTGATTAGCGCCTGTTCATCTGCTTGATAATCGCCAGCTGGGCCGCAGGATTCATGCCTACTCAGCTGCTTGATTATCGCCAGCTGGGCCGCAGGATTCATGCCTGCTCATCTGCTTGATAATGACCAGCTGGGCCGCAGGATTCATGCCTGCTCAGCTGCCTGATAATCGCCAGCTGGGCCGCAGGATTCATACCTGCTCAGCTGCCTGATAATCGCCAGGTGGGCCGCAGGATTCATGCCTTCTCATCTGCTTGGTAATCGCCAGCTGGGCCGCAGGATTCATGCCTGCTCATCTGCTTGATAATGACCAGCTGGGCCGCAGGATTCATGCCTGCTCAGCTGCCTGATAATCGCTAGCTGGGCCGCAGGATTCATGCCTGCTCATCTGCTTGGTAATCGCCAGCTGGGCCGCAGGATTCATGCCTTCTCAGGCGCCTGATAATCGCCAGCTGGGCCGCAGGATTCATGCCTTCTCATCTCCTTGATAATCGCCAGCTGGGCCGCAGGATTCATGCCTGCTCATCTGCTTGATAATGACCAGCTGGGCCGCAGGATTCATGCCTGCTCAGCTGCCTGATAATCGCCAGGTGGGCCGCAGGATTCATGCCTGCTCAGTTGCCCTATAATCGCCAGCTGGGCCGCAGGATTCATGCCTGCTCAGCTGCCTGATAATCGCCAGGTGGGCCGCAGGATTCATGCCTGCTCAGTTGCCTGATAATCGCCAGCTGGGCCGCAGGATTCATGCCTTCTCAGCTGCCTGATAATCACCAGCTGGGCCGCAGGATTCATGCCTGCTCATCTGCTTGATAATCGCCAGCTGGGCCGCAGGATTCATGCCTGCTCAGGCGCCTGTTAATCGCCAGCTGGGCCGCAGGATTCATGCCTTCTCCGCTGCTTGATTGTTGCCTGCTGAGGCACATGATCGGTGCGGGAGAGCTACCTGATCAGCACATGAGCAGTCACATGATCAGCACCTCTCAGTCACCTGATCACTGCATGACAGCCACGTGAACAGTGCCTGCTGAGTCACGTGATTAGCGCCTGTTCATCTGCTTGATAATCGCCAGCTGGGCCGCAGGATTCATGCCTTCTCAGCTGCTTGATTATCGCCAGCTGGGCCGCAGGATTCATGCCTGCTCATCTGCTTGATAATGACCAGCTGGGCCGCAGGATTCATGCCTGCTCAGCTGCCTGATAATCGCCAGGTGGGCCGCAGGATTCATGCCTGCTCATCTCGTTGATAATCGCCAGCTGGGCCGCAGGATTCATGCCTGCTCCGCTGCTTGATTCTTGCCTGCTGAGGCACATGATCCGTGCAGGAGAGCTACCTGATCACACATGAGCAGTCACATGATCAGCGCCTCTCAGTCACCTGATCACTGCATGACAGCCACGTGATCAGTGCCTGCTGAGTCACGTGATTAGCGCCTGCTCATCTGCTTGATAATCGCCAGCTGGGCCGCAGGATTCATGCCTGCTCAGGTGCCTGATAATCGCCAGCTGGGCCGCAGGATTCATGCCTTCTCAGCTGCCTGATAATCACCAGCTGGGCCGTAGGATTCATGCCTGCTCAGCTGCCTGATAATCGCCAGGTGGGCCGCAAGATTCATGCCTGCTCAGCTGCCTGATAATCGCCAGGTGGGCCGCAGGATTCATGCCTTCTCAGCTGCTTGATTATCGCCAGCTGGGCCGCAGGATTCATGCCTGCTCAGCTGCCTGATAATCGCCAGCAGGGCCGCAGGATTCATGCCTTCTCAGGCGCCTGGTAATCGCGAGCTGGGCCGCAGGATTCATGCCTGCTCATCTCCTTGATAATCGCCAGCTGGGCCGCAGGATTCATGCCTGCTCATCTGCTTGATAATCGCGAGCTGGGCCGCAGGATTCATGCCTGCTCAGCTGCCTGATAATCGCCAGGTGGGCCGCAGGATTCATGCCTGCTCAGCTGCCTGATAATCGCCAGCAGGGCCACAGGATTCATGCCTTCTCAGGCGCCTGATAATCACCAGCTGGGCCGCAGGATTCATGCCTGCTCATCTGCTTGATAATGACCAGCTGGGCCGCAGGATTCATGCCTTCTCAGGCGCCTGATAATCGCCAGCTGGGCCGCAGGATTCATGCCTGCTCATCTGCTTGGTAATCGCCAGCTGGGCCGCAGGATTCATGCCTGCTCATCTGCTTGATAATCGCCAGCTGGGTCGCATGATTCATGCCTGCTGAGGCACATGATCCGTGCGGGAGAGCTACCTGATCAGCACATGAGCAGTCACATGATCAGCGCCTCTCAGTCACCTGATCACTGCATGACAGCCACGTGATCAGTGCCTGCTGAGTCACGTGATTAGCGCCTGTTCATCTGCTTGATAATCGCCAGCTGGGCCGCAGGATTCATGCCTTCTCAGCTGCTTGATTATCGCCAGCTGGGCCGCAGGATTCATGCCTGCTCATCTGCTTGATAATGACCAGCTGGGCCGCAGGATTCATGCCTGCTCAGCTGCCTGATAATCGCCAGCTGGGCCGCAGGATTCATACCTGCTCAGCTGCCTGATAATCGCCAGGTGGGCCGCAGGATTCATGCCTTCTCAGGCGCCTGGTAATCGCGAGCGGGGCCGTAGGATTCATGCCTGCTCATCTGCTTGGTAATCGCCAGCTGGGCCGCAGGATTCATGCCTTCTCAGGCGCCTGATAATCGCCAGCTGGGCCGCAGGATTCATGCCTTCTCATCTCCTTGATAATCGCCAGCTGGGCCGCAGGATTCATGCCTGCTCATCTGCTTGATAATGACCAGCTGGGCCGCAGGATTCATGCCTGCTCAGCTGCCTGATAATCGCCAGGTGGGCCGCAGGATTCATGCCTGCTCAGTTGCCTGATAATCGCCAGCTGGGCCGCAGGATTCATGCCTGCTCAGCTGCCTGATAATCGCCAGGTGGGCCGCAGGATTCATGCCTGCTCAGTTGCCTGATAATCGCCAGCTGGGCCGCAGGATTCATGCCTTCTCAGCTGCCTGATAATCACCAGCTGGGCCGCAGGATTCATGCCTGCTCATCTGCTTGATAATCGCCAGCTGGGCCGCAGGATTCATGCCTGCTCAGGCGCCTGTTAATCGCCAGCTGGGCCGCAGGATTCATGCCTTCTCCGCTGCTTGATTGTTGCCTGCTGAGGCACATGATCGGTGCGGGAGAGCTACCTGATCAGCACATGAGCAGTCACATGATCAGCACCTCTCAGTCACCTGATCACTGCATGACAGCCACGTGATCAGTGCCTGCTGAGTCACGTGATTAGCGCCTGTTCATCTGCTTGATAATCGCCAGCTGGGCCGCAGGATTCATGCCTTCTCAGCTGCTTGATTATCGCCAGCTGGGCCGCAGGATTCATGCCTGCTCATCTGCTTGATAATGACCAGCTGGGCCGCAGGATTCATGCCTGCTCAGCTGCCTGATAATCGCCAGGTGGGCCGCAGGATTCATGCCTGCTCAGTTGCCTGATAATCGCCAGCTGGGCCGCAGGATTCATGCCTGCTCAGCTGCCTGATAATCGCCAGGTGGGCCGCAGGATTCATGCCTGCTCAGTTGCCTGATAATCGCCAGCTGGGCCGCAGGATTCATGCCTTCTCAGCTGCCTGATAATCACCAGCTGGGCCGCAGGATTCATGCCTGCTCATCTGCTTGATAATCGCCAGCTGGGCCGCAGGATTCATGCCTGCTCAGGCGCCTGTTAATCGCCAGCTGGGCCGCAGGATTCATGCCTTCTCCGCTGCTTGATTGTTGCCTGCTGAGGCACATGATCGGTGCGGGAGAGCTACCTGATCAGCACATGAGCAGTCACATGATCAGCACCTCTCAGTCACCTGATCACTGCATGACAGCCACGTGATCAGTGCCTGCTGAGTCACGTGATTAGCGCCTTTTCATCTGCTTGATAATCGCCAGCTGGGCCGCAGGATTCATGCCTGCTCAGGCGCCTGATAATCACCAGCTGGGCCGCAGGATTCATGCCTGCTCATCTCCTTGATAATCGCCAGCTGGGCCGCAGGATTCATGCCTGCTCATCTGCTTGATAATCGCCAGCTGGGCCGCAGGATTCATGCCTGCTCAGCTGCCTGATAATCGCCAGGTGGGCCGCAGGATTCATGCCTGCTCAGCTGCCTGATAATCGCCAGCAGGGCCACAGGATTCATGCCTTCTCAGGCGCCTGATAATCACCAGCTGGGCCGCAGGATTCATGCCTGCTCATCTGCTTGATAATGACCAGCTGGGCCGCAGGATTCATGCCTTCTCAGGCGCCTGATAATCGCCAGCTGGGCCGCAGGATTCATGCCTGCTCATCTGCTTGGTAATCGCCAGCTGGGCCGCAGGATTCATGCCTGCTCATCTGCTTGATAATCGCCAGCTGGGTCGCATGATTCATGCCTGCTGAGGCACATGATCCGTGCGGGAGAGCTACCTGATCAGCACATGAGCAGTCACATGATCAGCGCCTCTCAGTCACCTGATCACTGCATGACAGCCACGTGATCAGTGCCTGCTGAGTCACGTGATTAGCGCCTGTTCATCTGCTTGATAATCGCCAGCTGGGCCGCAGGATTCATGCCTTCTCAGCTGCTTGATTATCGCCAGCTGGGCCGCAGGATTCATGCCTGCTCATCTGCTTGATAATGACCAGCTGGGCCGCAGGATTCATGCCTGCTCAGCTGCCTGATAATCGCCAGCTGGGCCGCAGGATTCATACCTGCTCAGCTGCCTGATAATCGCCAGGTGGGCCGCAGGATTCATGCCTTCTCAGGCGCCTGGTAATCGCGAGCGGGGCCGTAGGATTCATGCCTGCTCATCTGCTTGGTAATCGCCAGCTGGGCCGCAGGATTCATGCCTGCTCATCTGCTTGATAATGACCAGCTGGGCCGCAGGATTCATGCCTGCTCAGCTGCCTGATAATCGCCAGGTGGGCCGCAGGATTCATGCCTTCTCAGGCGCCTGATAATCGCCAGCTGGGCCGCAGGATTCATGCCTTCTCATCTCCTTGATAATCGCCAGCTGGGCCGCAGGATTCATGCCTGCTCATCTGCTTGATAATGACCAGCTGGGCCGCAGGATTCATGCCTGCTCAGCTGCCTGATAATCGCCAGGTGGGCCGCAGGATTCATGCCTTCTCAGCTGCCTGATAATCACCAGCTGGGCCGCAGGATTCATGCCTGCTCATCTGCTTGATAATGACCAGCTGGGCCGCAGGATTCATGCCTGCTCAGTTGCCTGATAATCGCCAGCTGGGCCGCAGGATTCATGCCTTCTCAGCTGCCTGATAATCACCAGCTGGGCCGCAGGATTCATGCCTGCTCATCTGCTTGATAATCGCCAGCTGGGCCGCAGGATTCATGCCTGCTCAGGCGCCTGTTAATCGCCAGCTGGGCCGCAGGATTCATGCCTTCTCCGCTGCTTGATTGTTGCCTGCTGAGGCACATGATCGGTGCGGGAGAGCTACCTGATCAGCACATGAGCAGTCACATGATCAGCACCTCTCAGTCACCTGATCACTGCATGACAGCCACGTGATCAGTGCCTGCTGAGTCACGTGATTAGCGCCTGTTCATCTGCTTGATAATCGCCAGCTGGGCCGCAGGATTCATGCCTTCTCAGCTGCTTGATTATCGCCAGCTGGGCCGCAGGATTCATGCCTGCTCATCTCCTTGATAATCGCCAGCTGGGCCGCAGGATTCATGCCTGCTCAGGCGCCTGTTAATCGCCAGCTGGGCCGCAGGATTCATGCCTTCTCCGCTGCTTGATTGTTGCCTGCTGAGGCACATGATCGGTGCGGGAGAGCTACCTGATCAGCACATGAGCAGTCACATGATCAGCACCTCTCAGTCACCTGATCACTGCATGACAGCCACGTGATCAGTGCCTGCTGAGTCACGTGATTAGCGCCTGTTCATCTGCTTGATAATCGTCAGCTGGGCCGCAGGATTCATGCCTTCTCAGCTGCTTGATTATCGCCAGCTGGGCCGCAGGATTCATGCCTGCTCATCTGCTTGATAATGACCAGCTGGGCCGCAGGATTCATGCCTGCTCAGCTGCCTGATAATCGCCAGGTGGGCCGCAGGATTCATGCCTGCTCAGTTGCCTGATAATCGCCAGCTGGGCCGCAGGATTCATGCCTGCTCAGCTGCCTGATAATCGCCAGGTGGGCCGCAGGATTCATGCCTGCTCAGTTGCCTGATAATCGCCAGCTGGGCCGCAGGATTCATGCCTTCTCAGCTGCCTGATAATCACCAGCTGGGCCGCAGGATTCATGCCTGCTCAGGCGCCTGTTAATCGCCAGCTGGGCCGCAGGATTCATGCCTTCTCCGCTGCTTGATTGTTGCCTGCTGAGGCACATGATCGGTGCGGGAGAGCTACCTGATCAGCACATGAGCAGTCACATGATCAGCACCTCTCAGTCACCTGATCACTGCATGACAGCCACGTGATCAGTGCCTGCTGAGTCACGTGATTAGCGCCTGTTCATCTGCTTGATAATCGCCAGCTGGGCCGCAGGATTCATGCCTGCTCAGGTACCTGATAATCGCCAGCTGGGCCGCAGGATTCATGCCTTCTCAGCTGCCTGATAATCACCAGCTGGGCCGTAGGATTCATGCCTGCTCAGCTGCCTGATAATCGCCAGGTGGGCCGCAAGATTCATGCCTGCTCAGCTGCCTGATAATCGCCAGGTGGGCCGCAGGATTCATGCCTTCTCAGCTGCTTGATTATCGCCAGCTGGGCCGCAGGATTCATGCCTGCTCAGCTGCCTGATAATCGCCAGCAGGGCCGCAGGATTCATGCCTTCTCAGGCGCCTGGTAATCGCGAGCTGGGCCGCAGGATTCATGCCTGCTCATCTCCTTGATAATCGCCAGCTGGGCCGCAGGATTCATGCCTGCTCATCTGCTTGATAATCGCCAGCTGGGCCGCAGGATTCATGCCTGCTCATCTGCTTGGTAATCGCCAGCTGGGCCGCAGGATTCATGCCTTCTCAGGCGCCTGATAATCGCCAGCTGGGCCGCAGGATTCATGCCTTCTCATCTCCTTGATAATCGCCAGCTGGGCCGCAGGATTCATGCCTGCTCATCTGCTTGATAATCGCCAGCTGGGCCGCAGGATTCATGCCTGCTCAGCTGCCTGATAATCGCCAGGTGGGCCGCAGGATTCATGCCTGCTCAGCTGCCTGATAATCGCCAGCAGGGCCACAGGATTCATGCCTGCTCATCTGCTTGATAATCGCCAGCTGGGTCGCATGATTCATGCCTGCTGAGGCACATGATCCGTGCGGGAGAGCTACCTGATCAGCACATGAGCAGTCACATGATCAGCGCCTCTCAGTCACCTGATCACTGCATGACAGCCACGTGATCAGTGCCTGCTGAGTCACGTGATTAGCGCCTGTTCATCTGCTTGATAATCGCCAGCTGGGCCTCAGGATTCATGCCTACTCAGCTGCTTGATTATCGCCAGCTGGGCCGCAGGATTCATGCCTGCTCATCTGCTTGATAATGACCAGCTGGGCCGCAGGATTCATGCCTGCTCAGCTGCCTGATAATCGCCAGCTGGGCCGCAGGATTCATACCTGCTCAGCTGCCTGATAATCGCCAGGTGGGCCGCAGGATTCATGCCTTCTCATCTGCTTGGTAATCGCCAGCTGGGCCGCAGGATTCGTGCCTGCTCATCTGCTTGATAATGACCAGCTGGGCCGCAGGATTCATGCCTGCTCAGCTGCCTGATAATCGCTAGCTGGGCCGCAGGATTCATGCCTGCTCATCTGCTTGGTAATCGCCAGCTGGGCCGCAGGATTCATGCCTTCTCAGGCGCCTGATAATCGCCAGCTGGGCCGCAGGATTCATGCCTTCTCATCTCCTTGATAATCGCCAGCTGGGCCGCAGGATTCATGCCTGCTCATCTGCTTGATAATGACCAGCTGGGCCGCAGGATTCATGCCTGCTCAGCTGCCTGATAATCGCCAGGTGGGCCGCAGGATTCATGCCTGCTCAGTTGCCTGATAATCGCCAGCTGGGCCGCAGGATTCATGCCTGCTCATATGCTTGATAATCGCCAGCTAGGCTGCAGGATTCATGCCTGCTCATCTCCTTGATAATTGCCAGCTGGGCCGCAGGATTCATGCCTGCTCATCTGCTTGATAATGACCAGCTGGGCCGCAGGATTCATGCCTGTTCAGGTGCCTGATAATCGCCAGCTGG
This sequence comes from Bos grunniens, assembly GCF_055505025.1. Lineage (NCBI taxonomy): Eukaryota > Metazoa > Chordata > Mammalia > Artiodactyla > Bovidae > Bos > Bos grunniens. Next base: position 66,001,582 of record NC_141183.1, on the reverse strand, counting down.
GCCGCAGGATTCATGCCTGCTCAGCTGCCTGATAATCGACAGGTGGGACGCAGGATTCATGCCTGCTCATCTCCTTGATAATCGCCAGCTGGGCCTCAGGATACATGCCTGCTCATCTGCTTGATAATGACCAGCTGGGCCGCAGGATTCATGCCTGTTCAGGTGCCTGATAATCGCCAGCTGGGCCGCAGGATTCATCCCTGCTCAGATGCCTGATAATCGCCAGCTGGGCCGCATGATTCATGCCTGCTGAGGCACATGATCAGTGCGGGAGAGCTATCTGATCAGCACATGAGCAGTCACATGATCAGCGCCTCTCAGTCACCTGATCACTGCATGACAGCCACGTGATCAGTGCCTGCTGAGTCACGTGATTAGCGCTTGCTCATCTGCTTGATAATCGCCAGCTGGGCCATAGGATTCATGCCTTCTCAGGCGCCTGATAATCGCCAGCAGGGCCGTAGGATTCATGCCTTCTCAGGCGCCTGTTAATCGCCAGCTGGGCCGCAGGATTCATGCCTTCTCCACTGCTTGATTCTTACCTGCTGAGGCACATGATCCGTGCGGGAGAGCTACCTGATCAGCACATGAGCAGTCACATGATCAGCGCCTCTCAGTCACCTGATCACTGCATGACAGCCACGTGATCAGTGCCTGCTGAGTCACGTGATTAGCGCCTGCTCATCTGCTTGATAATCGCCAGCTGGGCCGCAGGATTCATGCCTTCTCAGCTGCTTGATTATCGCCAGCTGGGCCGCAGGATTCATGCCTGCTCATCTGCTTGATAATGACCAGCTGGGCCGCAGGATTCATGCCTGCTCAGCTGCCTGATAATCGCCAGGTGGGCCGCAGGATTCATGCCTGCTCATCTCGTTGATAATCGCCAGCTGGGCCGCAGGATTCATGCCTGCTCCGCTGCTTGATTCTTGCCTGCTGAGGCACATGATCCGTGCAGGAGAGCTACCTGATCACACATGAGCAGTCACATGATCAGCGCCTCTCAGTCACCTGATCACTGCATGACAGCCACGTGATCAGTGCCTGCTGAGTCACGTGATTAGCGCCTGCTCATCTGCTTGATAATCGCCAGCTGGGCCGCAGGATTCATGCCTGCTCAGGTGCCTGATAATCGCCAGCTGGGCCGCAGGATTCATGCCTTCTCAGCTGCCTGATAATCACCAGCTGGGCCGTAGGATTCATGCCTGCTCAGCTGCCTGATAATCGCCAGGTGGGCCGCAAGATTCATGCCTGCTCAGCTGCCTGATAATCGCCAGGTGGGCCGCAGGATTCATGCCTTCTCAGCTGCTTGATTATCGCCAGCTGGGCCGCAGGATTCATGCCTGCTCAGCTGCCTGATAATCGCCAGCAGGGCCGCAGGATTCATGCCTTCTCAGGCGCCTGGTAATCGCGAGCTGGGCCGCAGGATTCATGCCTGCTCATCTCCTTGATAATCGCCAGCTGGGCCGCAGGATTCATGCCTGCTCATCTGCTTGATAATCGCGAGCTGGGCCGCAGGATTCATGCCTGCTCAGCTGCCTGATAATCGCCAGGTGGGCCGCAGGATTCATGCCTGCTCAGCTGCCTGATAATCGCCAGCAGGGCCACAGGATTCATGCCTTCTCAGGCGCCTGATAATCACCAGCTGGGCCGCAGGATTCATGCCTGCTCATCTGCTTGATAATGACCAGCTGGGCCGCAGGATTCATGCCTTCTCAGGCGCCTGATAATCGCCAGCTGGGCCGCAGGATTCATGCCTGCTCATCTGCTTGGTAATCGCCAGCTGGGCCGCAGGATTCATGCCTGCTCATCTGCTTGATAATCGCCAGCTGGGTCGCATGATTCATGCCTGCTGAGGCACATGATCCGTGCGGGAGAGCTACCTGATCAGCACATGAGCAGTCACATGATCAGCGCCTCTCAGTCACCTGATCACTGCATGACAGCCACGTGATCAGTGCCTGCTGAGTCACGTGATTAGCGCCTGTTCATCTGCTTGATAATCGCCAGCTGGGCCGCAGGATTCATGCCTTCTCAGCTGCTTGATTATCGCCAGCTGGGCCGCAGGATTCATGCCTGCTCATCTGCTTGATAATGACCAGCTGGGCCGCAGGATTCATGCCTGCTCAGCTGCCTGATAATCGCCAGCTGGGCCGCAGGATTCATACCTGCTCAGCTGCCTGATAATCGCCAGGTGGGCCGCAGGATTCATGCCTTCTCAGGCGCCTGGTAATCGCGAGCGGGGCCGTAGGATTCATGCCTGCTCATCTGCTTGGTAATCGCCAGCTGGGCCGCAGGATTCATGCCTTCTCAGGCGCCTGATAATCGCCAGCTGGGCCGCAGGATTCATGCCTTCTCATCTCCTTGATAATCGCCAGCTGGGCCGCAGGATTCATGCCTGCTCATCTGCTTGATAATGACCAGCTGGGCCGCAGGATTCATGCCTGCTCAGCTGCCTGATAATCGCCAGGTGGGCCGCAGGATTCATGCCTGCTCAGTTGCCTGATAATCGCCAGCTGGGCCGCAGGATTCATGCCTGCTCAGCTGCCTGATAATCGCCAGGTGGGCCGCAGGATTCATGCCTGCTCAGTTGCCTGATAATCGCCAGCTGGGCCGCAGGATTCATGCCTTCTCAGCTGCCTGATAATCACCAGCTGGGCCGCAGGATTCATGCCTGCTCATCTGCTTGATAATCGCCAGCTGGGCCGCAGGATTCATGCCTGCTCAGGCGCCTGTTAATCGCCAGCTGGGCCGCAGGATTCATGCCTTCTCCGCTGCTTGATTGTTGCCTGCTGAGGCACATGATCGGTGCGGGAGAGCTACCTGATCAGCACATGAGCAGTCACATGATCAGCACCTCTCAGTCACCTGATCACTGCATGACAGCCACGTGATCAGTGCCTGCTGAGTCACGTGATTAGCGCCTGTTCATCTGCTTGATAATCGCCAGCTGGGCCGCAGGATTCATGCCTTCTCAGCTGCTTGATTATCGCCAGCTGGGCCGCAGGATTCATGCCTGCTCATCTGCTTGATAATGACCAGCTGGGCCGCAGGATTCATGCCTGCTCAGCTGCCTGATAATCGCCAGGTGGGCCGCAGGATTCATGCCTGCTCAGTTGCCTGATAATCGCCAGCTGGGCCGCAGGATTCATGCCTGCTCAGCTGCCTGATAATCGCCAGGTGGGCCGCAGGATTCATGCCTGCTCAGTTGCCTGATAATCGCCAGCTGGGCCGCAGGATTCATGCCTTCTCAGCTGCCTGATAATCACCAGCTGGGCCGCAGGATTCATGCCTGCTCATCTGCTTGATAATCGCCAGCTGGGCCGCAGGATTCATGCCTGCTCAGGCGCCTGTTAATCGCCAGCTGGGCCGCAGGATTCATGCCTTCTCCGCTGCTTGATTGTTGCCTGCTGAGGCACATGATCGGTGCGGGAGAGCTACCTGATCAGCACATGAGCAGTCACATGATCAGCACCTCTCAGTCACCTGATCACTGCATGACAGCCACGTGATCAGTGCCTGCTGAGTCACGTGATTAGCGCCTTTTCATCTGCTTGATAATCGCCAGCTGGGCCGCAGGATTCATGCCTGCTCAGGCGCCTGATAATCACCAGCTGGGCCGCAGGATTCATGCCTGCTCATCTCCTTGATAATCGCCAGCTGGGCCGCAGGATTCATGCCTGCTCATCTGCTTGATAATCGCCAGCTGGGCCGCAGGATTCATGCCTGCTCAGCTGCCTGATAATCGCCAGGTGGGCCGCAGGATTCATGCCTGCTCAGCTGCCTGATAATCGCCAGCAGGGCCACAGGATTCATGCCTTCTCAGGCGCCTGATAATCACCAGCTGGGCCGCAGGATTCATGCCTGCTCATCTGCTTGATAATGACCAGCTGGGCCGCAGGATTCATGCCTTCTCAGGCGCCTGATAATCGCCAGCTGGGCCGCAGGATTCATGCCTGCTCATCTGCTTGGTAATCGCCAGCTGGGCCGCAGGATTCATGCCTGCTCATCTGCTTGATAATCGCCAGCTGGGTCGCATGATTCATGCCTGCTGAGGCACATGATCCGTGCGGGAGAGCTACCTGATCAGCACATGAGCAGTCACATGATCAGCGCCTCTCAGTCACCTGATCACTGCATGACAGCCACGTGATCAGTGCCTGCTGAGTCACGTGATTAGCGCCTGTTCATCTGCTTGATAATCGCCAGCTGGGCCGCAGGATTCATGCCTTCTCAGCTGCTTGATTATCGCCAGCTGGGCCGCAGGATTCATGCCTGCTCATCTGCTTGATAATGACCAGCTGGGCCGCAGGATTCATGCCTGCTCAGCTGCCTGATAATCGCCAGCTGGGCCGCAGGATTCATACCTGCTCAGCTGCCTGATAATCGCCAGGTGGGCCGCAGGATTCATGCCTTCTCAGGCGCCTGGTAATCGCGAGCGGGGCCGTAGGATTCATGCCTGCTCATCTGCTTGGTAATCGCCAGCTGGGCCGCAGGATTCATGCCTGCTCATCTGCTTGATAATGACCAGCTGGGCCGCAGGATTCATGCCTGCTCAGCTGCCTGATAATCGCCAGGTGGGCCGCAGGATTCATGCCTTCTCAGGCGCCTGATAATCGCCAGCTGGGCCGCAGGATTCATGCCTTCTCATCTCCTTGATAATCGCCAGCTGGGCCGCAGGATTCATGCCTGCTCATCTGCTTGATAATGACCAGCTGGGCCGCAGGATTCATGCCTGCTCAGCTGCCTGATAATCGCCAGGTGGGCCGCAGGATTCATGCCTTCTCAGCTGCCTGATAATCACCAGCTGGGCCGCAGGATTCATGCCTGCTCATCTGCTTGATAATGACCAGCTGGGCCGCAGGATTCATGCCTGCTCAGTTGCCTGATAATCGCCAGCTGGGCCGCAGGATTCATGCCTTCTCAGCTGCCTGATAATCACCAGCTGGGCCGCAGGATTCATGCCTGCTCATCTGCTTGATAATCGCCAGCTGGGCCGCAGGATTCATGCCTGCTCAGGCGCCTGTTAATCGCCAGCTGGGCCGCAGGATTCATGCCTTCTCCGCTGCTTGATTGTTGCCTGCTGAGGCACATGATCGGTGCGGGAGAGCTACCTGATCAGCACATGAGCAGTCACATGATCAGCACCTCTCAGTCACCTGATCACTGCATGACAGCCACGTGATCAGTGCCTGCTGAGTCACGTGATTAGCGCCTGTTCATCTGCTTGATAATCGCCAGCTGGGCCGCAGGATTCATGCCTTCTCAGCTGCTTGATTATCGCCAGCTGGGCCGCAGGATTCATGCCTGCTCATCTCCTTGATAATCGCCAGCTGGGCCGCAGGATTCATGCCTGCTCAGGCGCCTGTTAATCGCCAGCTGGGCCGCAGGATTCATGCCTTCTCCGCTGCTTGATTGTTGCCTGCTGAGGCACATGATCGGTGCGGGAGAGCTACCTGATCAGCACATGAGCAGTCACATGATCAGCACCTCTCAGTCACCTGATCACTGCATGACAGCCACGTGATCAGTGCCTGCTGAGTCACGTGATTAGCGCCTGTTCATCTGCTTGATAATCGTCAGCTGGGCCGCAGGATTCATGCCTTCTCAGCTGCTTGATTATCGCCAGCTGGGCCGCAGGATTCATGCCTGCTCATCTGCTTGATAATGACCAGCTGGGCCGCAGGATTCATGCCTGCTCAGCTGCCTGATAATCGCCAGGTGGGCCGCAGGATTCATGCCTGCTCAGTTGCCTGATAATCGCCAGCTGGGCCGCAGGATTCATGCCTGCTCAGCTGCCTGATAATCGCCAGGTGGGCCGCAGGATTCATGCCTGCTCAGTTGCCTGATAATCGCCAGCTGGGCCGCAGGATTCATGCCTTCTCAGCTGCCTGATAATCACCAGCTGGGCCGCAGGATTCATGCCTGCTCAGGCGCCTGTTAATCGCCAGCTGGGCCGCAGGATTCATGCCTTCTCCGCTGCTTGATTGTTGCCTGCTGAGGCACATGATCGGTGCGGGAGAGCTACCTGATCAGCACATGAGCAGTCACATGATCAGCACCTCTCAGTCACCTGATCACTGCATGACAGCCACGTGATCAGTGCCTGCTGAGTCACGTGATTAGCGCCTGTTCATCTGCTTGATAATCGCCAGCTGGGCCGCAGGATTCATGCCTGCTCAGGTACCTGATAATCGCCAGCTGGGCCGCAGGATTCATGCCTTCTCAGCTGCCTGATAATCACCAGCTGGGCCGTAGGATTCATGCCTGCTCAGCTGCCTGATAATCGCCAGGTGGGCCGCAAGATTCATGCCTGCTCAGCTGCCTGATAATCGCCAGGTGGGCCGCAGGATTCATGCCTTCTCAGCTGCTTGATTATCGCCAGCTGGGCCGCAGGATTCATGCCTGCTCAGCTGCCTGATAATCGCCAGCAGGGCCGCAGGATTCATGCCTTCTCAGGCGCCTGGTAATCGCGAGCTGGGCCGCAGGATTCATGCCTGCTCATCTCCTTGATAATCGCCAGCTGGGCCGCAGGATTCATGCCTGCTCATCTGCTTGATAATCGCCAGCTGGGCCGCAGGATTCATGCCTGCTCATCTGCTTGGTAATCGCCAGCTGGGCCGCAGGATTCATGCCTTCTCAGGCGCCTGATAATCGCCAGCTGGGCCGCAGGATTCATGCCTTCTCATCTCCTTGATAATCGCCAGCTGGGCCGCAGGATTCATGCCTGCTCATCTGCTTGATAATCGCCAGCTGGGCCGCAGGATTCATGCCTGCTCAGCTGCCTGATAATCGCCAGGTGGGCCGCAGGATTCATGCCTGCTCAGCTGCCTGATAATCGCCAGCAGGGCCACAGGATTCATGCCTGCTCATCTGCTTGATAATCGCCAGCTGGGTCGCATGATTCATGCCTGCTGAGGCACATGATCCGTGCGGGAGAGCTACCTGATCAGCACATGAGCAGTCACATGATCAGCGCCTCTCAGTCACCTGATCACTGCATGACAGCCACGTGATCAGTGCCTGCTGAGTCACGTGATTAGCGCCTGTTCATCTGCTTGATAATCGCCAGCTGGGCCTCAGGATTCATGCCTACTCAGCTGCTTGATTATCGCCAGCTGGGCCGCAGGATTCATGCCTGCTCATCTGCTTGATAATGACCAGCTGGGCCGCAGGATTCATGCCTGCTCAGCTGCCTGATAATCGCCAGCTGGGCCGCAGGATTCATACCTGCTCAGCTGCCTGATAATCGCCAGGTGGGCCGCAGGATTCATGCCTTCTCATCTGCTTGGTAATCGCCAGCTGGGCCGCAGGATTCGTGCCTGCTCATCTGCTTGATAATGACCAGCTGGGCCGCAGGATTCATGCCTGCTCAGCTGCCTGATAATCGCTAGCTGGGCCGCAGGATTCATGCCTGCTCATCTGCTTGGTAATCGCCAGCTGGGCCGCAGGATTCATGCCTTCTCAGGCGCCTGATAATCGCCAGCTGGGCCGCAGGATTCATGCCTTCTCATCTCCTTGATAATCGCCAGCTGGGCCGCAGGATTCATGCCTGCTCATCTGCTTGATAATGACCAGCTGGGCCGCAGGATTCATGCCTGCTCAGCTGCCTGATAATCGCCAGGTGGGCCGCAGGATTCATGCCTGCTCAGTTGCCTGATAATCGCCAGCTGGGCCGCAGGATTCATGCCTGCTCAGCTGCCTGATAATCGCCAGGTGGGCCGCAGGATTCATGCCTGCTCAGTTGCCTGATAATCGCCAGCTGGGCCGCAGGATTCATGCCTTCTCAGCTGCCTGATAATCACCAGCTGGGCCGCAGGATTCATGCCTGCTCATCTGCTTGATAATCGCCAGCTGGGCCGCAGGATTCATGCCTGCTCAGGCGCCTGTTAATCGCCAGCTGGGCCGCAGGATTCATGCCTTCTCCGCTGCTTGATTGTTGCCTGCTGAGGCACATGATCGGTGCGGGAGAGCTACCTGATCAGCACATGAGCAGTCACATGATCAGCACCTCTCAGTCACCTGATCACTGCATGACAGCCACGTGAACAGTGCCTGCTGAGTCACGTGATTAGCGCCTGTTCATCTGCTTGATAATCGCCAGCTGGGCCGCAGGATTCATGCCTTCTCAGCTGCTTGATTATCGCCAGCTGGGCCGCAGGATTCATGCCTGCTCATCTGCTTGATAATGACCAGCTGGGCCGCAGGATTCATGCCTGCTCAGCTGCCTGATAATCGCCAGGTGGGCCGCAGGATTCATGCCTGCTCATCTCGTTGATAATCGCCAGCTGGGCCGCAGGATTCATGCATGCTCCGCTGCTTGATTCTTGCCTGCTGAGGCACATGATCCGTGCAGGAGAGCTACCTGATCACACATGAGCAGTCACATGATCAGCGCCTCTCAGTCACCTGATCACTGCATGACAGCCACGTGATCAGTGCCTGCTGAGTCACGTGATTAGCGCCTGCTCATCTGCTTGATAATCGCCAGCTGGGCCGCAGGATTCATGCCTGCTCAGGTGCCTGATAATCGCCAGCTGGGCCGCAGGATTCATGCCTTCTCAGCTGCCTGATAATCACCAGCTGGGCCGTAGGATTCATGCCTGCTCAGCTGCCTGATAATCGCCAGGTGGGCCGCAAGATTCATGCCTGCTCAGCTGCCTGATAATCGCCAGGTGGGCCGCAGGATTCATGCCTTCTCAGCTGCTTGATTATCGCCAGCTGGGCCGCAGGATTCATGCCTGCTCAGCTGCCTGATAATCGCCAGCAGGGCCGCAGGATTCATGCCTTCTCAGGCGCCTGGTAATCGCGAGCTGGGCCGCAGGATTCATGCCTGCTCATCTCCTTGATAATCGCCAGCTGGGCCGCAGGATTCATGCCTGCTCATCTGCTTGATAATCGCCAGCTGGGCCGCAGGATTCATGCCTGCTCAGCTGCCTGATAATCGCCAGGTGGGCCGCAGGATTCATGCCTGCTCAGCTGCCTGATAATCGCCAGCAGGGCCACAGGATTCATGCCTTCTCAGGCGCCTGATAATCACCAGCTGGGCCGCAGGATTCATGCCTGCTCATCTGCTTGATAATGACCAGCTGGGCCGCAGGATTCATGCCTTCTCAGGCGCCTGATAATCGCCAGCTGGGCCGCAGGATTCATGCCTGCTCATCTGCTTGGTAATCGCCAGCTGGGCCGCAGGATTCATGCCTGCTCATCTGCTTGATAATCGCCAGCTGGGTCGCATGATTCATGCCTGCTGAGGCACATGATCCGTGCGGGAGAGCTACCTGATCAGCACATGAGCAGTCACATGATCAGCGCCTCTCAGTCACCTGATCACTGCATGACAGCCACGTGATCAGTGCCTGCTGAGTCACGTGATTAGCGCCTGTTCATCTGCTTGATAATCGCCAGCTGGGCCGCAGGATTCATGCCTTCTCAGCTGCTTGATTATCGCCAGCTGGGCCGCAGGATTCATGCCTGCTCATCTGCTTGATAATGACCAGCTGGGCCGCAGGATTCATGCCTGCTCAGCTGCCTGATAATCGCCAGCTGGGCCGCAGGATTCATACCTGCTCAGCTGCCTGATAATCGCCAGGTGGGCCGCAGGATTCATGCCTTCTCAGGCGCCTGGTAATCGCGAGCGGGGCCGTAGGATTCATGCCTGCTCATCTGCTTGGTAATCGCCAGCTGGGCCGCAGGATTCATGCCTTCTCAGGCGCCTGATAATCGCCAGCTGGGCCGCAGGATTCATGCCTTCTCATCTCCTTGATAATCGCCAGCTGGGCCGCAGGATTCATGCCTGCTCATCTGCTTGATAATGACCAGCTGGGCCGCAGGATTCATGCCTGCTCAGCTGCCTGATAATCGCCAGGTGGGCCGCAGGATTCATGCCTGCTCAGTTGCCTGATAATCGCCAGCTGGGCCGCAGGATTCATGCCTGCTCAGCTGCCTGATAATCGCCAGGTGGGCCGCAGGATTCATGCCTGCTCAGTTGCCTGATAATCGCCAGCTGGGCCGCAGGATTCATGCCTTCTCAGCTGCCTGATAATCACCAGCTGGGCCGCAGGATTCATGCCTGCTCATCTGCTTGATAATCGCCAGCTGGGCCGCAGGATTCATGCCTGCTCAGGCGCCTGTTAATCGCCAGCTGGGCCGCAGGATTCATGCCTTCTCCGCTGCTTGATTGTTGCCTGCTGAGGCACATGATCCGTGCGGGAGAGCTACCTGATCAGCACATGAGCAGTCACATGATCAGCACCTCTCAGTCACCTGATCACTGCATGACAGCCACGTGATCAGTGCCTGCTGAGTCACGTGATTAGCGCCTGTTCATCTGTTTGATAATCGCCAGCTGGGCCGCAGGATTCATGCCTTCTCAGCTGCTTGATTATCGCCAGCTGGGCCGCAGGATTCATGCCTGCTCATCTGCTTGATAATGACCAGCTGGGCCGCAGGATTCATGCCTGCTCAGCTGCCTGATAATCGCCAGGTGGGCCGCAGGATTCATGCCTTCTCAGCTGCTTGATTATCGCCAGCTGGGCCGCAGGATTCATGCCTGCTCCGCTGCTTGATTCTTGCCTGCTGAGGCACATGATCCGTGCAGGAGAGCTACCTTATCACACATGAGCAGTCACATGATCAGCGCCTCTCAGTCACCTGATCACTGCATGACAGCCACGTGATCAGTGCCTGCTGAGTCACGTGATTAGCGCCTGCTCATCTGCTTGATAATCGCCAGCTGGGCCGCAGGATTCATGCCTGCTCAGGTGCCTGATAATCGCCAGCTGGGCCGCAGGATTCATGCCTTCTCAGCTGCCTGATAATCACCAGCTGGGCCGTAGGATTCATGCCTGCTCAGCTGCCTGATAATCGCCAGGTGGGCCGCAAGATTCATGCCTGCTCAGCTGCCTGATAATCGCCAGGTGGGCCGCAGGATTCATGCCTTCTCAGCTGCTTGATTATCGCCAGCTGGGCCGCAGGATTCATGCCTGCTCAGCTGCCTGATAATCGCCAGCAGGGCCGCAGGATTCATGCCTTCTCAGGCGCCTGGTAATCGCGAGCTGGGCCGCAGGATTCATGCCTGCTCATCTCCTTGATAATCGCCAGCTGGGCCGCAGGATTCATGCCTGCTCATCTGCTTGATAATCGCCAGCTGGGCCGCAGGATTCATGCCTGCTCAGCTGCCTGATAATCGCCAGGTGGGCCGCAGGATTCATGCCTGCTCAGCTGCCTGATAATCGCCAGCAGGGCCACAGGATTCATGCCTTCTCAGGCGCCTGATAATCACCAGCTGGGCCGCAGGATTCATGCCTGCTCATCTGCTTGATAATGACCAGCTGGGCCGCAGGATTCATGCCTTCTCAGGCGCCTGATAATCGCCAGCTGGGCCGCAGGATTCATGCCTGCTCATCTGCTTGGTAATCGCCAGCTGGGCCGCAGGATTCATGCCTGCTCATCTGCTTGATAATCGCCAGCTGGGTCGCATGATTCATGCCTGCTGAGGCACATGATCCGTGCGGGAGAGCTACCTGATCAGCACATGAGCAGTCACATGATCAGCGCCTCTCAGTCACCTGATCACTGCATGACAGCCACGTGATCAGTGCCTGCTGAGTCACGTGATTAGCGCCTGTTCATCTGCTTGATAATCGCCAGCTGGGCCGCAGGATTCATGCCTTCTCAGCTGCTTGATTATCGCCAGCTGGGCCGCAGGATTCATGCCTGCTCATCTGCTTGATAATGACCAGCTGGGCCGCAGGATTCATGCCTGCTCAGCTGCCTGATAATCGCCAGCTGGGCCGCAGGATTCATACATGCTCAGCTGCCTGATAATCGCCAGGTGGGCCGCAGGATTCATGCCTTCTCAGGCGCCTGGTAATCGCGAGCGGGGCCGTAGGATTCATGCCTGCTCATCTGCTTGGTAATCGCCAGCTGGGCCGCAGGATTCATGCCTTCTCAGGCGCCTGATAATCGCCAGCTGGGCCGCAGGATTCATGCCTTCTCATCTCCTTGATAATCGCCAGCTGGGCCGCAGGATTCATGCCTGCTCAGCTGCTTGATAATGACCAGCTGGGCCGCAGGATTCATGCCTGCTCAGCTGCCTGATAATCGCCAGGTGGGCCGCAGGATTCATGCCTGCTCAGTTGCCTGATAATCGCCAGCTGGGCCGCAGGATTCATGCCTGCTCAGCTGCCTGATAATCGCCAGGTGGGCCGCAGGATTCATGCCTGCTCAGTTGCCTGATAATCGCCAGCTGGGCCGCAGGATTCATGCCTTCTCAGCTGCCTGATAATCACCAGCTGGGCCGCAGGATTCATGCCTGCTCATCTGCTTGATAATCGCCAGCTGGGCCGCAGGATTCATGCCTGCTCAGGCGCCTGTTAATCGCCAGCTGGGCCGCAGGATTCATGCCTTCTCCGCTGCTTGATTGTTGCCTGCTGAGGCACATGATCCGTGCGGGAGAGCTACCTGATCAGCACATGAGCAGTCACATGATCAGCACCTCTCAGTCACCTGATCACTGCATGACAGCCACGTGATCAGTGCCTGCTGAGTCACGTGATTAGCGCCTGTTCATCTGTTTGATAATCGCCAGCTGGGCCGCAGGATTCATGCCTTCTCAGCTGCTTGATTATCGCCAGCTGGGCCGCAGGATTCATGCCTGCTCATCTGCTTGATAATGACCAGCTGGGCCGCAGGATTCATGCCTGCTCAGCTGCCTGATAATCGCCAGGTGGGCCGCAGGATTCATGCCTTCTCAGCTGCTTGATTATCGCCAGCTGGGCCGCAGGATTCATGCCTGCTCCGCTGCTTGATTCTTGCCTGCTGAGGCACATGATCCGTGCAGGAGAGCTACCTTATCACACACGAGCAGTCACATGATCAGCGCCTCTCAGTCACCTGATCACTGCATGACAGCCACGTGATCAGTGCCTGCTGAGTCACGTGATTAGCGCCTGTTCATCTGCTTGATAATCGCCAGCTGGGCCGCAGGATTCATGCCTGCTCAGGTGCCTGATAATCGCCAGCTGGGCCGCAGGATTCATGCCTTCTCAGCTGCCTGATAATCACCAGCTGGGCCGTAGGATTCATGCCTGCTCAGCTGCCTGATAATCGCCAGGTTGGCCGCAAGATTCATGCCTGCTCAGCTGCCTGATAATCGCCAGGTGGGCCGCAGGATTCATGCCTTCTCAGCTGCTTGATTATCGCCAGCTGGGCCGCAGGATTCATGCCTGCTCAGCTGCCTGATAATCGCCAGCAGGGCCGCAGGATTCATGCCTTCTCAGGCGCCTGGTAATCGCGAGCTGGGCCGCAGGATTCATGCCTGCTCATCTCCTTGATAATCGCCAGCTGGGCCGCAGGATTCATGCCTGCTCATCTGCTTGATAATCGCCAGCTGGGCCGCAGGATTCATGCCTGCTCAGCTGCCTGATAATCGCCAGGTGGGCCGCAGGATTCATGCCTGCTCAGCTGCCTGATAATCGCCAGCAGGGCCGCAGGATTCATGCCTTCTCAGGCGCCTGATAATCACCAGCTGGGCCGCAGGATTCATGCCTGCTCATCTGCTTGATAATGACCAGCTGGGCCGCAGGATTCATGCCTTCTCAGGCGCCTGATAATCGCCAGCTGGGCCGCAGGATTCATGCCTGCTCATCTGCTTGGTAATCGCCAGCTGGGCCGCAGGATTCATGCCTGCTCATCTGCTTGATAATCGCCAGCTGGGTCGCATGATTCATGCCTGCTGAGGCACATGATCCGTGCGGGAGAGCTACCTGATCAGCACATGAGCAGTCACATGATCAGCGCCTCTCAGTCACCTGATCACTGCATGACAGCCACGTGATCAGTGCCTGCTGAGTCACGTGATTAGCGCCTGTTCATCTGCTTGATAATCGCCAGCTGGGCCGCAGGATTCATGCCTTCTCAGCTGCTTGATTATCGCCAGCTGGGCCGCAGGATTCATGCCTGCTCATCTGCTTGATAATGACCAGCTGGGCCGCAGGATTCATGCCTGCTCAGCTGCCTGATAATCGCCAGCTGGGCCGCAGGATTCATACCTGCTCAGCTGCCTGATAATCGCCAGGTGGGCCGCAGGATTCATGCCTTCTCAGGCGCCTGGTAATCGCGAGCGGGGCCGTAGGATTCATGCCTGCTCATCTGCTTGGTAATCGCCAGCTGGGCCGCAGGATTCATGCCTTCTCAGGCGCCTGATAATCGCCAGCTGGGCCGCAGGATTCATGCCTTCTCATCTCCTTGATAATCGCCAGCTGGGCCGCAGGATTCATGCCTGCTCATCTGCTTGATAATGACCAGCTGGGCCGCAGGATTCATGCCTGCTCAGCTGCCTGATAATCGCCAGGTGGGCCGCAGGATTCATGCCTGCTCAGTTGCCTGATAATCGCCAGCTGGGCCGCAGGATTCATGCCTGCTCAGCTGCCTGATAATCGCCAGGTGGGCCGCAGGATTCATGCCTGCTCAGTTGCCTGATAATCGCCAGCTGGGCCGCAGGATTCATGCCTTCTCAGCTGCCTGATAATCACCAGCTGGGCCGCAGGATTCATGCCTGCTCATCTGCTTGATAATCGCCAGCTGGGCCGCAGGATTCATGCCTGCTCAGGCGCCTGTTAATCGCCAGATGGGCCGCAGGATTCATGCCTTCTCCGCTGCTTGATTGTTGCCTGCTGAGGCACATGATCGGTGCGGGAGAGCTACCTGATCAGCACATGAGCAGTCACATGATCAGCACCTCTCAGTCACCTGATCACTGCATGACAGCCACGTGATCAGTGCCTGCTGAGTCACGTGATTAGCGCCTGTTCATCTGCTTGATAATCGCCAGCTGGGCCGCAGGATTCATGCCTTCTCAGCTGCTTGATTATCGCCAGCTGGGCCGCAGGATTCATGCCTGCTCATCTGCTTGATAATGACCAGCTGGGCCGCAGGATTCATGCCTGCTCAGCTGCCTGATAATCGCCAGGTGGGCCGCAGGATTCATGCCTGCTCCGCTGCTTGATTCTTGCCTGCTGAGGCACATGATCCGTGCAGGAGAGCTACCTGATCACACATGAGCAGTCACATGATCAGCGCCTCTCAGTCACCTGATCACTGCATGACAGCCACGTGATCAGTGCCTGCTGAGTCACGTGATTAGCGCCTGCTCATCTGCTTGATAATCGCCAGCTGGGCCGCAGGATTCATGCCTGCTCAGGTGCCTGATAATCGCCAGCTGGGCCGCAGGATTCATGCCTTCTCAGCTGCCTGATAATCACCAGCTGGGCCGTAGGATTCATGCCTGCTCAGCTGCCTGATAATCGCCAGGTGGGCCGCAAGATTCATGCCTGCTCAGCTGCCTGATAATCGCCAGGTGGGCCGCAGGATTCATGCCTTCTCAGCTGCTTGATTATCGCCAGCTGGGCCGCAGGATTCATGCCTGCTCAGCTGCCTGATAATCGCCAGCAGGGCCGCAGGATTCATGCCTTCTCAGGCGCCTGGTAATCGCGAGCTGGGCCGCAGGATTCATGCCTGCTCATCTCCTTGATAATCGCCAGCTGGGCCGCAGGATTCATGCCTGCTCATCTGCTTGATAATCGCGAGCTGGGCCGCAGGATTCATGCCTGCTCAGCTGCCTGATAATCGCCAGGTGGGCCGCAGGATTCATGCCTGCTCAGCTGCCTGATAATCGCCAGCAGGGCCACAGGATTCATGCCTTCTCAGGCGCCTGATAATCACCAGCTGGGCCGCAGGATTCATGCCTGCTCATCTGCTTGATAATGACCAGCTGGGCCGCAGGATTCATGCCTTCTCAGGCGCCTGATAATCGCCAGCTGGGCCGCAGGATTCATGCCTGCTCATCTGCTTGGTAATCGCCAGCTGGGCCGCAGGATTCATGCCTGCTCATCTGCTTGATAATCGCCAGCTGGGTCGCATGATTCATGCCTGCTGAGGCACATGATCCGTGCGGGAGAGCTACCTGATCAGCACATGAGCAGTCACATGATCAGCGCCTCTCAGTCACCTGATCACTGCATGACAGCCACGTGATCAGTGCCTGCTGAGTCACGTGATTAGCGCCTGTTCATCTGCTTGATAATCGCCAGCTGGGCCGCAGGATTCATGCCTTCTCAGCTGCTTGATTATCGCCAGCTGGGCCGCAGGATTCATGCCTGCTCATCTGCTTGATAATGACCAGCTGGGCCGCAGGATTCATGCCTGCTCAGCTGCCTGATAATCGCCAGCTGGGCCGCAGGATTCATACCTGCTCAGCTGCCTGATAATCGCCAGGTGGGCCGCAGGATTCATGCCTTCTCAGGCGCCTGGTAATCGCGAGCGGGGCCGTAGGATTCATGCCTGCTCATCTGCTTGGTAATCGCCAGCTGGGCCGCAGGATTCATGCCTTCTCAGGCGCCTGATAATCGCCAGCTGGGCCGCAGGATTCATGCCTTCTCATCTCCTTGATAATCGCCAGCTGGGCCGCAGGATTCATGCCTGCTCATCTGCTTGATAATGACCAGCTGGGCCGCAGGATTCATGCCTGCTCAGCTGCCTGATAATCGCCAGGTGGGCCGCAGGATTCATGCCTGCTCAGTTGCCTGATAATCGCCAGCTGGGCCGCAGGATTCATGCCTGCTCAGCTGCCTGATAATCGCCAGGTGGGCCGCAGGATTCATGCCTGCTCAGTTGCCTGATAATCGCCAGCTGGGCCGCAGGATTCATGCCTTCTCAGCTGCCTGATAATCACCAGCTGGGCCGCAGGATTCATGCCTGCTCATCTGCTTGATAATCGCCAGCTGGGCCGCAGGATTCATGCCTGCTCAGGCGCCTGTTAATCGCCAGCTGGGCCGCAGGATTCATGCCTTCTCCGCTGCTTGATTGTTGCCTGCTGAGGCACATGATCGGTGCGGGAGAGCTACCTGATCAGCACATGAGCAGTCACATGATCAGCACCTCTCAGTCACCTGATCACTGCATGACAGCCACGTGATCAGTGCCTGCTGAGTCACGTGATTAGCGCCTGTTCATCTGCTTGATAATCGCCAGCTGGGCCGCAGGATTCATGCCTTCTCAGCTGCTTGATTATCGCCAGCTGGGCCGCAGGATTCATGCCTGCTCATCTGCTTGATAATGACCAGCTGGGCCGCAGGATTCATGCCTGCTCAGCTGCCTGATAATCGCCAGGTGGGCCGCAGGATTCATGCCTGCTCAGTTGCCTGATAATCGCCAGCTGGGCCGCAGGATTCATGCCTTCTCAGCTGCCTGATAATCACCAGCTGGGCCGCAGGATTCATGCCTGCTCATCTGCTTGATAATCGCCAGCTGGGCCGCAGGATTCATGCCTGCTCAGGCGCCTGTTAATCGCCAGCTGGGCCGCAGGATTCATGCCTTCTCCGCTGCTTGATTGTTGCTTGCTGAGGCACATGATCGGTGCGGGAGAGCTACCTGATCAGCACATGAGCAGTCACATGATCAGCACCTCTCAGTCACCTGATCACTGCATGACAGCCACGTGATCAGTGCCTGCTGAGTCACGTGATTAGCGCCTGTTCATCTGCTTGATAATCGCCAGCTGGGCCGCAGGATTCATGCCTTCTCAGCTGCTTGATTATCGCCAGCTGGGCCGCAGGATTCATGCCTGCTCCGCTGCTTGATTCTTGCCTGCTGAGGCACATGATCGGTGCGGGAGAGCTACCTGATCAGCACATGAGCAGTCACATGATCAGCACCTCTCAGTCACCTGATCACTGCATGACAGCCACGTGATCAGTGCCTGCTGAGTCACGTGATTAGCGCCTGTTCATCTGCTTGATAATCGCCAGGTGGGCCGCAGGATTCATGCCTGCTCAGGTACCTGATAATCGCCAGCTGGGCCGCAGGATTCATGCCTTCTCAGCTGCCTGATAATCACCAGCTGGGCCGTAGGATTCATGCCTGCTCAGCTGCCTGATAATCGCCAGGTGGGCCGCAAGATTCATGCCTGCTCAGCTGCCTGATAATCGCCAGGTGGGCCGCAGGATTCATGCCTTCTCAGCTGCTTGATTATCGCCAGCTGGGCCGCAGGATTCATGCCTGCTCAGCTGCCTGATAATCGCCAGCAGGGCCACAGGATTCATGCCTTCTCAGGCGCCTGGTAATCGCGAGCTGGGCCGCAGGATTCATGCCTGCTCATCTCCTTGATAATCGCCAGCTGGGCCGCAGGATTCATGCCTGCTCATCTGCTTGATAATCGCGAGCTGGGCCGCAGGATTCATGCCTGCTCAGCTGCCTGATAATCGCCAGGTGGGCCGCAGGATTCATGCCTGCTCAGCTGCCTGATAATCGCCAGCAGGGCCACAGGATTCATGCCTTCTCAGGCGCCTGATAATCACCAGCTGGGCCGCAGGATTCATGCCTGCTCATCTGCTTGATAATGACCAGCTGGGCCGCAGGATTCATGCCTTCTCAGGCGCCTGATAATCGCCAGCTGGGCCGCAGGATTCATGCCTGCTCATCTGCTTGGTAATCGCCAGCTGGGCCGCAGGATTCATGCCTGCTCATCTGCTTGATAATCGCCAGCTGGGTCGCATGATTCATGCCTGCTGAGGCACATGATCCGTGCGGGAGAGCTACCTGATCAGCACATGAGCAGTCACATGATCAGCGCCTCTCAGTCACCTGATCACTGCATGACAGCCACGTGATCAGTGCCTGCTGAGTCACGTGATTAGCGCCTGTTCATCTGCTTGATAATCGCCAGCTGGGCCGCAGGATTCATGCCTTCTCAGCTGCTTGATTATCGCCAGCTGGGCCGCAGGATTCATGCCTGCTCATCTGCTTGATAATGACCAGCTGGGCCGCAGGATTCATGCCTGCTCAGCTGCCTGATAATCGCCAGCTGGGCCGCAGGATTCATACCTGCTCAGCTGCCTGATAATCGCCAGGTGGGCCGCAGGATTCATGCCTTCTCATCTGCTTGGTAATCGCCAGCTGGGCCGCAGGATTCATGCCTGCTCATCTGCTTGATAATGACCAGCTGGGCCGCAGGATTCATGCCTGCTCAGCTGCCTGATAATCGCCAGCTGGGCCGCAGGATTCATGCCTGCTCATCTGCTTGGTAATCGCCAGCTGGGCCGCAGGATTCATGCCTTCTCAGGCGCCTGATAATCGCCAGCTGGGCCGCAGGATTCATGCCTTCTCATCTCCTTGATAATCGCCAGCTGGGCCACAGGATTCATGCCTGCTCATCTGCTTGATAATGACCAGCTGGGCCGCAGGATTCATGCCTGCTCAGCTGCCTGATAATCGCCAGGTGGGCCGCAGGATTCATGCCTGCTCAGTTGCCTGATAATCGCCAGCTGGGCCGCAGGATTCATGCCTGCTCAGCTGCCTGATAATCGCCAGGTGGGCCGCAGGATTCATGCCTGCTCTGTTGCCTGATAATCGCCAGCTGGGCCGCAGGATTCATGCCTTCTCAGCTGCCTGATAATCACCAGCTGGGCCGCAGGATTCATGCCTGCTCATCTGCTTGATAATCGCCAGCTGGGCCGCAGGATTCATGCCTGCTCAGGCGCCTGTTAATCGCCAGCTGGGCCGCAGGATTCATGCCTTCTCCGCTGCTTGATTGTTGCCTGCTGAGGCACATGATCGGTGAGGGAGAGCTACCTGATCAGCACATGAGCAGTCACATGATCAGCACCTCTCAGTCACCTGATCACTGCATGACAGCCACGTGATCAGTGCCTGCTGAGTCACGTGATTAGCGCCTGTTCATCTGCTTGATAATCGCCAGCTGGGCCGCAGGATTCATGCCTTCTCAGCTGCTTGATTATCGCCAGCTGGGCCGCAGGATTCATGCCTGCTCATCTGCTTGATAATGACCAGCTGGGCCGCAGGATTCATGCCTGCTCAGCTGCCTGATAATCGCCAGGTGGGCCGCAGGATTCATGCCTGCTCATCTCGTTGATAATCGCCAGCTGGGCCGCAGGATTCATGCATGCTCCGCTGCTTGATTCTTGCCTGCTGAGGCACATGATCCGTGCAGGAGAGCTACCTGATCACACATGAGCAGTCACATGATCAGCGCCTCTCAGTCACCTGATCACTGCATGACAGCCACGTGATCAGTGCCTGCTGAGTCACGTGATTAGCGCCTGTTCATCTGCTTGATAATCGCCAGCTGGGCCGCAGGATTCATGCCTTCTCATCTCCTTGATAATCGCCAGCTGGGCCGCAGGATTCATGCCTGCTCATCTGCTTGATAATGACCAGCTGGGCCGCAGGATTCATGCCTGCTCAGCTGCCTGATAATCGCCAGGTGGGCCGCAGGATTCATGCCTGCTCAGTTGCCTGATAATCGCCAGCTGGGCCGCAGGATTCATGCCTGCTCAGCTGCCTGATAATCGCCAGGTGGGCCGCAGGATTCATGCCTGCTCAGTTGCCTGATAATCGCCAGCTGGGCCGCAGGATTCATGCCTTCTCAGCTGCCTGATAATCACCAGCTGGGCCGCAGGATTCATGCCTGCTCATCTGCTTGATAATCGCCAGCTGGGCCGCAGGATTCATGCCTGCTCAGGCGCCTGTTAATCGCCAGCTGGGCCGCAGGATTCATGCCTTCTCCGCTGCTTGATTGTTGCCTGCTGAGGCACATGATCGGTGCGGGAGAGCTACCTGATCAGCACATGAGCAGTCACATGATCAGCACCTCTCAGTCACCTGATCACTGCATGACAGCCACGTGATCAGTGCCTGCTGAGTCACGTGATTAGCGCCTGTTCATCTGCTTGATAATCGCCAGCTGGGCCGCAGGATTCATGCCTTCTCAGCTGCTTGATTATCGCCAGCTGGGCCGCAGGATTCATGCCTGCTCATCTGCTTGATAATGACCAGCTGGGCCGCAGGATTCATGCCTGCTCAGCTGCCTGATAATCGCCAGGTGGGCCGCAGGATTCATGCCTGCTCAGTTGCCTGATAATCGCCAGCTGGGCCGCAGGATTCATGCCTGCTCAGCTGCCTGATAATCGCCAGGTGGGCCGCAGGATTCATGCCTGCTCAGTTGCCTGATAATCGCCAGCTGGGCCGCAGGATTCATGCCTTCTCAGCTGCCTGATAATCACCAGCTGGGCCGCAGGATTCATGCCTGCTCATCTGCTTGATAATCGCCAGCTGGGCCGCAGGATTCATGCCTGCTCAGGCGCCTGTTAATCGCCAGCTGGGCCGCAGGATTCATGCCTTCTCCGCTGCTTGATTGTTGCTTGCTGAGGCACATGATCGGTGCGGGAGAGCTACCTGATCAGCACATGAGCAGTCACATGATCAGCACCTCTCAGTCACCTGATCACTGCATGACAGCCACGTGATCAGTGCCTGCTGAGTCACGTGATTAGCGCCTGTTCATCTGCTTGATAATCGCCAGCTGGGCCGCAGGATTCATGCCTTCTCAGCTGCTTGATTATCGCCAGCTGGGCCGCAGGATTCATGCCTGCTCCGCTGCTTGATTCTTGCCTGCTGAGGCACATGATCGGTGCGGGAGAGCTACCTGATCAGCACATGAGCAGTCACATGATCAGCACCTCTCAGTCACCTGATCACTGCATGACAGCCACGTGATCAGTGCCTGCTGAGTCACGTGATTAGCGCCTGTTCATCTGCTTGATAATCGCCAGGTGGGCCGCAGGATTCATGCCTGCTCAGGTACCTGATAATCGCCAGCTGGGCCGCAGGATTCATGCCTTCTCAGCTGCCTGATAATCACCAGCTGGGCCGTAGGATTCATGCCTGCTCAGCTGCCTGATAATCGCCAGGTGGGCCGCAAGATTCATGCCTGCTCAGCTGCCTGATAATCGCCAGGTGGGCCGCAGGATTCATGCCTTCTCAGCTGCTTGATTATCGCCAGCTGGGCCGCAGGATTCATGCCTGCTCATCTGCTTGATAATCGCCAGCTGGGCCGCAGGATTCATGCCTGCTCATCTGCTTGATAATCGCCAGCTGGGCCGCAGGATTCATGCCTGCTCAGCTGCCTGATAATCGCCAGGTGGGCCGCAGGATTCATGCCTGCTCAGCTGCCTGATAATCGCCAGCAGGGCCACAGGATTCATGCCTTCTCAGGCGCCTGATAATCACCAGCTGGGCCGCAGGATTCATGCCTGCTCATCTGCTTGATAATGACCAGCTGGGCCGCAGGATTCATGCCTTCTCAGGCGCCTGATAATCGCCAGCTGGGCCGCAGGATTCATGCCTGCTCATCTGCTTGGTAATCGCCAGCTGGGCCGCAGGATTCATGCCTGCTCATCTGCTTGATAATCGCCAGCTGGGTCGCATGATTCATGCCTGCTGAGGCACATGATCCGTGCGGGAGAGCTACCTGATCAGCACATGAGCAGTCACATGATCAGCGCCTCTCAGTCACCTGATCACTGCATGACAGCCACGTGATCAGTGCCTGCTGAGTCACGTGATTAGCGCCTGTTCATCTGCTTGATAATCGCCAGCTGGGCCGCAGGATTCATGCCTTCTCAGCTGCTTGATTATCGCCAGCTGGGCCGCAGGATTCATGCCTGCTCATCTGCTTGATAATGACCAGCTGGGCCGCAGGATTCATGCCTGCTCAGCTGCCTGATAATCGCCAGCTGGGCCGCAGGATTCATACCTGCTCAGCTGCCTGATAATCGCCAGGTGGGCCGCAGGATTCATGCCTTCTCATCTGCTTGGTAATCGCCAGCTGGGCCGCAGGATTCATGCCTGCTCATCTGCTTGATAATGACCAGCTGGGCCGCAGGATTCATGCCTGCTCAGCTGCCTGATAATCGCCAGCTGGGCCGCAGGATTCATGCCTGCTCATCTGCTTGGTAATCGCCAGCTGGGCCGCAGGATTCATGCCTTCTCAGGCGCCTGATAATCGCCAGCTGGGCCGCAGGATTCATGCCTTCTCATCTCCTTGATAATCGCCAGCTGGGCCACAGGATTCATGCCTGCTCATCTGCTTGATAATGACCAGCTGGGCCGCAGGATTCATGCCTGCTCAGCTGCCTGATAATCGCCAGGTGGGCCGCAGGATTCATGCCTGCTCAGTTGCCTGATAATCGCCAGCTGGGCCGCAGGATTCATGCCTGCTCAGCTGCCTGATAATCGCCAGGTGGGCCGCAGGATTCATGCCTGCTCAGTTGCCTGATAATCGCCAGCTGGGCCGCAGGATTCATGCCTTCTCAGCTGCCTGATAATCACCAGCTGGGCCGCAGGATTCATGCCTGCTCATCTGCTTGATAATCGCCAGCTGGGCCGCAGGATTCATGCCTGCTCAGGCGCCTGTTAATCGCCAGCTGGGCCGCAGGATTCATGCCTTCTCCGCTGCTTGATTGTTGCCTGCTGAGGCACATGATCGGTGAGGGAGAGCTACCTGATCAGCACATGAGCAGTCACATGATCAGCACCTCTCAGTCACCTGATCACTGCATGACAGCCACGTGATCAGTGCCTGCTGAGTCACGTGATTAGCGCCTGTTCATCTGCTTGATAATCGCCAGCTGGGCCGCAGGATTCATGCCTTCTCAGCTGCTTGATTATCGCCAGCTGGGCCGCAGGATTCATGCCTGCTCATCTGCTTGATAATGACCAGCTGGGCCGCAGGATTCATGCCTGCTCAGCTGCCTGATAATCGCCAGGTGGGCCGCAGGATTCATGCCTGCTCATCTCGTTGATAATCGCCAGCTGGGCCGCAGGATTCATGCATGCTCCGCTGCTTGATTCTTGCCTGCTGAGGCACATGATCCGTGCAGGAGAGCTACCTGATCACACATGAGCAGTCACATGATCAGCGCCTCTCAGTCACCTGATCACTGCATGACAGCCACGTGATCAGTGCCTGCTGAGTCACGTGATTAGCGCCTGCTCATCTGCTTGATAATCGCCAGCTGGGCCGCAGGATTCATGCCTGCTCAGGTGCCTGATAATCGCCAGCTGGGCCGCAGGATTCATGCCTTCTCAGCTGCCTGATAATCACCAGCTGGGCCGTAGGATTCATGCCTGCTCAGCTGCCTGATAATCGCCAGGTGGGCCGCAAGATTCATGCCTGCTCAGCTGCCTGATAATCGCCAGGTGGGCCGCAGGATTCATGCCTTCTCAGGCGCCTGGTAATCGCGAGCTGGGCCGCAGGATTCATGCCTGCTCATCTCCTTGATAATCGCCAGCTGGGCCGCAGGATTCATGCCTGCTCATCTGCTTGATAATCGCCAGCTGGGCCGCAGGATTCATGCCTTCTCAGCTGCCTGATAATCACCAGCTGGGCCGCAGGATTCATGCCTGCTCATCTGCTTGATAATCGCCAGCTGGGCCGCAGGATTCATGCCTGCTCAGGCGCCTGTTAATCGCCAGCTGGGCCGCAGGATTCATGCCTTCTCCGCTGCTTGATTGTTGCCTGCTGAGGCACATGATCGGTGCGGGAGAGCTACCTGATCAGCACATGAGCAGTCACATGATCAGCACCTCTCAGTCACCTGATCACTGCATGACAGCCACGTGATCAGTGCCTGCTGAGTCACGTGATTAGCGCCTGTTCATCTGCTTGATAATCGCCAGCTGGGCCGCAGGATTCATGCCTTCTCAGCTGCTTGATTATCGCCAGGTGGGCCGCAGGATTCATGCCTGCTCATCTGCTTGATAATGACCAGCTGGGCCGCAGGATTCATGCCTGCTCAGCTGCCTGATAATCGCCAGGTGGGCCGCAGGATTCATGCCTGCTCAGTTGCCTGATAATCGCCAGCTGGGCCGCAGGATTCATGCCTGCTCAGCTGCCTGATAATCGCCAGGTGGGCCGCAGGATTCATGCCTGCTCAGTTGCCTGATAATCGCCAGCTGGGCCGCAGGATTCATGCCTTCTCAGCTGCCTGATAATCACCAGCTGGGCCGCAGGATTCATGCCTGCTCATCTGCTTGATAATCGCCAGCTGGGCCGCAGGATTCATGCCTGCTCAGGCGCCTGTTAATCGCCAGCTGGGCCGCAGGATTCATGCCTTCTCCGCTGCTTGATTGTTGCCTGCTGAGGCACATGATCGGTGCGGGAGAGCTACCTGATCAGCACATGAGCAGTCACATGATCAGCACCTCTCAGTCACCTGATCACTGCATGACAGCCACGTGATCAGTGCCTGCTGAGTCACGTGATTAGCGCCTGTTCATCTGCTTGATAATCGCCAGCTGGGCCGCAGGATTCATGCCTTCTCAGCTGCTTGATTATCGCCAGCTGGGCCGCAGGATTCATGCCTGCTCCGCTGCTTGATTCTTGCCTGCTGAGGCACATGATCCGTGCAGGAGAGCTACCTGATCACACATGAGCAGTCACATGATCAGCGCCTCTCAGTCACCTGATCACTGCATGACAGCCACGTGATCAGTGCCTGCTGAGTCACGTGATTAGCGCCTGCTCATCTGCTTGATAATCTCCAGCTGGGCCGCAGGATTCATGCCTGCTCAGGTACCTGATAATCGCCAGCTGGGCCGCAGGATTCATGCCTTCTCAGCTGCCTGATAATCACCAGCTGGGCCGTAGGATTCATGCCTGCTCAGCTGCCTGATAATCGCCAGGTGGGCCGCAAGATTCATGCCTGCTCAGCTGCCTGATAATCGCCAGGTGGGCCGCAGGATTCATGCCTTCTCAGCTGCTTGATTATCGCCAGCTGGGCCGCAGGATTCATGCCTGCTCAGCTGCCTGATAATCGCCAGCAGGGCCACAGGATTCATGCCTTCTCAGGCGCCTGGTAATCGCGAGCTGGGCCGCAGGATTCATGCCTGCTCATCTCCTTGATAATCGCCAGCTGGGCCGCAGGATTCATGCCTGCTCATCTGCTTGATAATCGCCAGCTGGGCCGCAGGATTCATGCCTGCTCAGCTGCCTGATAATCGCCAGGTGGGCCGCAGGATTCATGCCTGCTCAGCTGCCTGATAATCGCCAGCAGGGCCACAGGATTCATGCCTTCTCAGGCGCCTGATAATCACCAGCTGGGCCGCAGGATTCATGCCTGCTCATCTGCTTGATAATGACCAGCTGGGCCGCAGGATTCATGCCTTCTCAGGCGCCTGATAATCGCCAGCTGGGCCGCAGGATTCATGCCTGCTCATCTGCTTGGTAATCGCCAGCTGGGCCGCAGGATTCATGCCTGCTCATCTGCTTGATAATCGCCAGCTGGGTCGCATGATTCATGCCTGCTGAGGCACATGATCCGTGCGGGAGAGCTACCTGATCAGCACATGAGCAGTCACATGATCAGCGCCTCTCAGTCACCTGATCACTGCATGACAGCAACGTGATCAGTGCCTGCTGAGTCACGTGATTAGCGCCTGTTCATCTGCTTGATAATCGCCAGCTGGGCCGCAGGATTCATGCCTTCTCAGCTGCTTGATTATCGCCAGCTGGGCCGCAGGATTCATGCCTGCTCATCTGCTTGATAATGACCAGCTGGGCCGCAGGATTCATGCCTGCTCAGCTGCCTGATAATCGCCAGCTGGGCCGCAGGATTCATACCTGCTCAGCTGCCTGATAATCGCCAGGTGGGCCGCAGGATTCATGCCTTCTCATCTGCTTGGTAATCGCCAGCTGGGCCGCAGGATTCATGCCTGCTCATCTGCTTGATAATGACCAGCTGGGCCGCAGGATTCATGCCTGCTCAGCTGCCTGATAATCGCCAGCTGGGCCGCAGGATTCATGCCTGCTCATCTGCTTGGTAATCGCCAGCTGGGCCGCAGGATTCATGCCTTCTCAGGCGCCTGATAATCGCCAGCTGGGCCGCAGGATTCATGCCTTCTCATCTCCTTGATAATCGCCAGCTGGGCCGCAGGATTCATGCCTGCTCATCTGCTTGATAATGACCAGCTGGGCCGCAGGATTCATGCCTGCTCAGCTGCCTGATAATCGCCAGGTGGGCCGCAGGATTCATGCCTGCTCAGTTGCCTGATAATCGCCAGCTGGGCCGCAGGATTCATGCCTGCTCAGCTGCCTGATAATCGCCAGGTGGGCCGCAGGATTCATGCCTGCTCAGTTGCCTGATAATCGCCAGCTGGGCCGCAGGATTCATGCCTTCTCAGCTGCCTGATAATCACCAGCTGGGCCGCAGGATTCATGCCTGCTCATCTGCTTGATAATCGCCAGCTGGGCCGCAGGATTCATGCCTGCTCAGGCGCCTGTTAATCGCCAGCTGGGCCGCAGGATTCATGCCTTCTCCGCTGCTTGATTGTTGCCTGCTGAGGCACATGATCGGTGCGGGAGAGCTACCTGATCAGCACATGAGCAGTCACATGATCAGCACCTCTCAGTCACCTGATCACTGCATGACAGCCACGTGATCAGTGCCTGCTGAGTCACGTGATTAGCGCCTGTTCATCTGCTTGATAATCGCCAGCTGGGCCGCAGGATTCATGCCTTCTCAGCTGCTTGATTATCGCCAGCTGGGCCGCAGGATTCATGCCTGCTCATCTGCTTGATAATGACCAGCTGGGCCGCAGGATTCATGCCTGCTCAGCTGCCTGATAATCGCCAGGTGGGCCGCAGGATTCATGCCTGCTCATCTCGTTGATAATCGCCAGCTGGGCCGCAGGATTCATGCCTGCTCCGCTGCTTGATTCTTGCCTGCTGAGGCACATGATCCGTGCAGGAGAGCTACCTGATCACACATGAGCAGTCACATGATCAGCGCCTCTCAGTCACCTGATCACTGCATGACAGCCACGTGATCAGTGCCTGCTGAGTCACGTGATTAGCGCCTGCTCATCTGCTTGATAATCGCCAGCTGGGCCGCAGGATTCATGCCTGCTCAGGTGCCTGATAATCGCCAGCTGGGCCGCAGGATTTATGCCTTCTCAGCTGCCTGATAATCACCAGCTGGGCCGTAGGATTCATGCCTGCTCAGCTGCCTGATAATCGCCAGGTGGGCCGCAAGATTCATGCCTGCTCAGCTGCCTGATAATCGCCAGGTGGGCCGCAGGATTCATGCCTTCTCAGCTGCTTGATTATCGCCAGCTGGGCCGCAGGATTCATGCCTGCTCAGCTGCCTGATAATCGCCAGGAGGGCCGCAGGATTCATGCCTTCTCAGGCGCCTGGTAATCGCGAGCTGGGCCGCAGGATTCATGCCTGCTCATCTCCTTGATAATCGCCAGCTGGGCCGCAAGATTCATGCCTGCTCATCTGCTTGATAATCGCCAGCTGGGCCGCAGGATTCATGCCTGCTCAGCTGCCTGATAATCGCCAGGTGGGCCGCAGGATTCATGCCTGCTCAGCTGCCTGATAATCGCCAGCAGGGCCACAGGATTCATGCCTTCTCAGGCGCCTGATAATCACCAGCTGGGCCGCAGGATTCATGCCTGCTCATCTGCTTGATAATGACCAGCTGGGCCGCAGGATTCATGCCTTCTCAGGCGCCTGATAATCGCCAGCTGGGCCGCAGGATTCATGCCTGCTCATCTGCTTGGTAATCGCCAGCTGGGCCGCAGGATTCATGCCTGCTCATCTGCTTGATAATCGCCAGCTGGGTCGCATGATTCATGCCTGCTGAGGCACATGATCCGTGCGGGAGAGCTACCTGATCAGCACATGAGCAGTCACATGATCAGCGCCTCTCAGTCACCTGATCACTGCATGACAGCCACGTGATCAGTGCCTGCTGAGTCACGTGATTAGCGCCTGTTCATCTGCTTGATAATCGCCAGCTGGGCCGCAGGATTCATGCCTTCTCAGCTGCTTGATTATCGCCAGCTGGGCCGCAGGATTCATGCCTGCTCATCTGCTTGATAATGACCAGCTGGGCCGCAGGATTCATGCCTGCTCAGCTGCCTGATAATCGCCAGCTGGGCCGCAGGATTCATACCTGCTCAGCTGCCTGATAATCGCCAGGTGGGCCGCAGGATTCATGCCTTCTCAGGCGCCTGGTAATCGCGAGCGGGGCCGTAGGATTCATGCCTGCTCATCTGCTTGGTAATCGCCAGCTGGGCCGCAGGATTCATGCCTTCTCAGGCGCCTGATAATCGCCAGCTGGGCCGCAGGATTCATGCCTTCTCATCTCCTTGATAATCGCCAGCTGGGCCGCAGGATTCATGCCTGCTCATCTGCTTGATAATGACCAGCTGTGCCGCAGGATTCATGCCTGCTCAGCTGCCTGATAATCGCCAGGTGGGCCGCAGGATTCATGCCTGCTCAGTTGCCTGATAATCGCCAGCTGGGCCGCAGGATTCATGCCTGCTCAGCTGCCTGATAATCGCCAGGTGGGCCGCAGGATTCATGCCTGCTCAGTTGCCTGATAATCGCCAGCTGGGCCGCAGGATTCATGCCTTCTCAGCTGCCTGATAATCACCAGCTGGGCCGCAGGATTCATGCCTGCTCATCTGCTTGATAATCGCCAGCTGGGCCGCAGGATTCATGCCTGCTCAGGCGCCTGTTAATCGCCAGCTGGGCCGCAGGATTCATGCCTTCTCCGCTGCTTGATTGTTGCCTGCTGAGGCACATGATCGGTGCGGGAGAGCTACCTGATCAGCACATGAGCAGTCACATGATCAGCACCTCTCAGTCACCTGATCACTGCATGACAGCCACGTGATCAGTGCCTGCTGAGTCACGTGATTAGCGCCTGTTCATCTGCTTGATAATCGCCAGCTGGGCCGCAGGATTCATGCCTTCTCAGCTGCTTGATTATCGCCAGCTGGGCCGCAGGATTCATGCCTGCTCATCTGCTTGATAATGACCAGCTGGGCCGCAGGATTCATGCCTGCTCAGCTGCCAGATAATCGCCAGGTGGGCCGCAGGATTCATGCCTGCTCATCTCGTTGATAATCGCCAGCTGGGCCGCAGGATTCATGCCTGCTCCGCTGCTTGATTCTTGCCTGCTGAGGCACATGATCCGTGCAGGAGAGCTACCTGATCACACATGAGCAGTCACATGATCAGCGCCTCTCAGTCACCTGATCACTGCATGACAGCCACGTGATCAGTGCCTGCTGAGTCACGTGATTAGCGCCTGCTCATCTGCTTGATAATCGCCAGCTGGGCCGCAGGATTCATGCCTGCTCAGGTGCCTGATAATCGCCAGCTGGGCCGCAGGATTCATGCCTTCTCAGCTGCCTGATAATCACCAGCTGGGCCGTAGGATTCATGCCTGCTCAGCTGCCTGATAATCGCCAGGTGGGCCGCAAGATTCATGCCTGCTCAGCTGCCTGATAATCGCCAGGTGGGCCGCAGGATTCATGCCTTCTCAGCTGCTTGATTATCGCCAGCTGGGCCGCAGGATTCATGCCTGCTCAGCTGCCTGATAATCGCCAGCAGGGCCGCAGGATTCATGCCTTCTCAGGCGCCTGGTAATCGCGAGCTGGGCCGCAGGATTCATGCCTGCTCATCTCCTTGATAATCGCCAGCTGGGCCGCAGGATTCATGCCTGCTCATCTGCTTGATAATCGCCAGCTGGGCCGCAGGATTCATGCCTGCTCAGCTGCCTGATAATCGCCAGGTGGGCCGCAGGATTCATGCCTGCTCAGCTGCCTGATAATCGCCAGCAGGGCCACAGGATTCATGCCTTCTCAGGCGCCTGATAATCACCAGCTGGGCCGCAGGATTCATGCCTGCTCATCTGCTTGATAATGACCAGCTGGGCCGCAGGATTCATGCCTTCTCAGGCGCCTGATAATCGCCAGCTGGGCCGCAGGATTCATGCCTGCTCATCTGCTTGGTAATCGCCAGCTGGGCCGCAGGATTCATGCCTGCTCATCTGCTTGATAATCGCCAGCTGGGTCGCATGATTCATGCCTGCTGAGGCACATGATCCGTGCGGGAGAGCTACCTGATCAGCACATGAGCAGTCACATGATCAGCGCTTCTCAGTCACCTGATCACTGCATGACAGCCATGTGATCAGTGCCTGCTGAGTCACGTGATTAGCGCCTGTTCATCTGCTTGATAATCGCCAGCTGGGCCGCAGGATTCATGCATTCTCAGCTGCTTGATTATCGCCAGCTGGGCCGCAGGATTCATGCCTGCTCATCTACTTGATAATGACCAGCTGGGCCGCAGGATTCATGCCTGCTCAGCTGCCTGATAATCGCCAGCTGGGCCGCAGGATTCATGCCTGCTCATCTCGTTGATAATCGCCAGCTGGGCCGCAGGATTCATGCCTTCTCAGGCGCCTGGTAATCGCGAGCGGGGCCGTAGGATTCATGCCTGCTCATCTGCTTGGTAATCTCCAGCTGGGCCGCAGGATTCATGCCTTCTCAGGCGCCTGATAATCGCCAGCTGGGCCGCAGGATTCATGCCTTCTCATCTCCTTGATAATCGCCAGCTGGGCCGCAGGATTCATGCCTGCTCATCTGCTTGATAATGACCAGCTGGGCCGCAGGATTCATGCCTGCTCAGCTGCCTGATAATCGCCAGGAGGGCCGCAGGATTCATGCCTGCTCAGCTGCCTGATAATCGCCAGCTGGGCCGCAGGATTCATGCCTGCTCAGCTGCCTGATAATCGCCAGGTGGGCCGCAGGATTCATGCCTGCTCAGTTGCCTGATAATCGCCAGCTGGGCCGCAGGATTCATGCCTTCTCAGCTGCCTGATAATCACCAGCTGGGCCGCAGGATTCATGCCTGCTCATCTGCTTGATAATCGCCAGCTGGGCCGCAGGATTCATGCCTGCTCAGGCGCCTGTTAATCGCCAGCTGGGCCGCAGGATTCATGCCTTCTCCGCTGCTTGATTGTTGCCTGCTGAGGCACATGATCGGTGCGGGAGAGCTACCTGATCAGCACATGAGCAGTCACATGATCAGCACCTCTCAGTCACCTGATCACTGCATGACAGCCACGTGATCAGTGCCTGCTGAGTCACGTGATTAGCGCCTGTTCATCTGCTTGATAATCGCCAGCTGGGCCGCAGGATTCATGCCTGCTCAGCTGCCTGATAATCGCCAGCAGGGCCGCAGGATTCATGCCTTCTCAGGCGCCTGGTAATCGCGAGCTGGGCCGCAGGATTCATGCCTGCTCATCTCCTTGATAATCGCCAGCTGGGCCGCAGGATTCATGCCTGCTCATCTGCTTGATAATCGCCAGCTGGGCCGCAGGATTCATGCCTGCTCAGCTGCCTGATAATCGCCAGGTGGGCCGCAGGATTCATGCCTGCTCAGCTGCCTGATAATCGCCAGCAGGGCCACAGGATTCATGCCTTCTCAGGCGCCTGATAATCACCAGCTGGGCCGCAGGATTCATGCCTGCTCATCTGCTTGATAATGACCAGCTGGGCCGCAGGATTCATGCCTTCTAAGGCGCCTGATAATCGCCAGCTGGGCCGCAGGATTCATGCCTGCTCATCTGCTTGGTAATCGCCAGCTGGGCCGCAGGATTCATGCCTGCTCATCTGCTTGATAATCGCCAGCTGGGTCGCATGATTCATGCCTGCTGAGGCACATGATCCGTGCGGGAGAGCTACCTGATCAGCACATGAGCAGTCACATGATCAGCGCCTCTCAGTCACCTGATCACTGCATGACAGCCACGTGATCAGTGCCTGCTGAGTCACGTGATTAGCGCCTGTTCATCTGCTTGATAATCGCCAGCTGGGCCGCAGGATTCATGCCTTCTCAGCTGCTTGATTATCGCCAGCTGGGCCGCAGGATTCATGCCTGCTCATCTGCTTGATAATGACCAGCTGGGCCGCAGGATTCATGCCTGCTCAGCTGCCTGATAATCGCCAGCTGGGCCGCAGGATTCATACCTGCTCAGCTGCCTGATAATCGCCAGGTGGGCCGCAGGATTCATGCCTTCTCAGGCGCCTGGTAATCGCGAGCGGGGCCGTAGGATTCATGCCTGCTCATCTGCTTGGTAATCGCCAGCTGGGCCGCAGGATTCATGCCTTCTCAGGCGCCTGATAATCGCCAGCTGGGCCGCAGGATTCATGCCTTCTCATCTCCTTGATAATCGCCAGCTGGGCCGCAGGATTCATGCCTGCTCATCTGCTTGATAATGACCAGCTGGGCCGCAGGATTCATGCCTGCTCAGCTGCCTGATAATCGCCAGGTGGGCCGCAGGATTCATGCCTGCTCAGTTGCCTGATAATCGCCAGCTGGGCCGCAGGATTCATGCCTGCTCAGCTGCCTGATAATCGCCAGGTGGGCCGCAGGATTCATGCCTGCTCAGTTGCCTGATAATCGCCAGCTGGGCCGCAGGATTCATGCCTTCTCAGCTGCCTGATAATCACCAGCTGGGCCGCAGGATTCATGCCTGCTCATCTGCTTGATAATCGCCAGCTGGGCCGCAGGATTCATGCCTGCTCAGGCGCCTGTTAATCGCCAGCTGGGCCGCAGGATTCATGCCTTCTCCGCTGCTTGATTGTTGCCTGCTGAGGCACATGATCGGTGCGGGAGAGCTACCTGATCAGCACATGAGCAGTCACATGATCAGCACCTCTCAGTCACCTGATCACTGCATGACAGCCACGTGATCAGTGCCTGCTGAGTCACGTGATTAGCGCCTGTTCATCTGCTTGATAATCGCCAGCTGGGCCGCAGGATTCATGCCTTCTCAGCTGCTTGATTATCGCCAGCTGGGCCGCAGGATTCATGCCTGCTCATCTGCTTGATAATGACCAGCTGGGCCGCAGGATTCATGCCTGCTCTGCTGCCTGATAATCGCCAGGTGGGCCGCAGGATTCATGCCTGCTCATCTCGTTGATAATCGCCAGCTGGGCCGCAGGATTCATGCCTGCTCCGCTGCTTGATTCTTGCCTGCTGAGGCACATGATCCGTGCAGGAGAGCTACCTGATCACACATGAGCAGTCACATGATCAGCGCCTCTCAGTCACCTGATCACTGCATGACAGCCACGTGATCAGTGCCTGCTGAGTCACGTGATTAGCGCCTGCTCATCTGCTTGATAATCGCCAGCTGGGCCGCAGGATTCATGCCTGCTCAGGTGCCTGATAATCGCCAGCTGGGCCGCAGGATTCATGCCTTCTCAGCTGCCTGATAATCACCAGCTGGGCCGTAGGATTCATGCCTGCTCAGCTGCCTGATAATCGCCAGGTGGGCCGCAAGATTCATGCCTGCTCAGCTGCCTGATAATCGCCAGGTGGGCCGCAGGATTCATGCCTTCTCAGCTGCTTGATTATCGCCAGCTGGGCCGCAGGATTCATGCCTGCTCAGCTGCCTGATAATCGCCAGGAGGGCCGCAGGATTCATGCCTTCTCAGGCGCCTGGTAATCGCGAGCTGGGCCGCAGGATTCATGCCTGCTCATCTCCTTGATAATCGCCAGCTGGGCCGCAGGATTCATGCCTGCTCATCTGCTTGATAATCGCCAGCTGGGCCGCAGGATTCATGCCTGCTCAGCTGCCTGATAATCGCCAGGTGGGCCGCAGGATTCATGCCTGCTCAGCTGCCTGATAATCGCCAGCAGGGCCACAGGATTCATGCCTTCTCAGGCGCCTGATAATCACCAGCTGGGCCGCAGGATTCATGCCTGCTCATCTGCTTGATAATGACCAGCTGGGCCGCAGGATTCATGCCTTCTCAGGCGCCTGATAATCGCCAGCTGGGCCGCAGGATTCATGCCTGCTCATCTGCTTGGTAATCGCCAGCTGGGCCGCAGGATTCATGCCTGCTCATCTGCTTGATAATCGCCAGCTGGGTCGCATGATTCATGCCTGCTGAGGCACATGATCCGTGCGGGAGAGCTACCTGATCAGCACATGAGCAGTCACATGATCAGCGCCTCTCAGTCACCTGATCACTGCATGACAGCCATGTGATCAGTGCCTGCTGAGTCACGTGATTAGCGCCTGTTCATCTGCTTGATAATCGCCAGCTGGGCCGCAGGATTCATGCCTTCTCAGCTGCTTGATTATCGCCAGCTGGGCCGCAGGATTCATGCCTGCTCATCTCGTTGATAATCGCCAGCTGGGCCGCAGGATTCATGCCTTCTCAGGCGCCTGGTAATCGCGAGCGGGGCCGTAGGATTCATGCCTGCTCATCTGCTTGGTAATCGCCAGCTGGGCCGCAGGATTCATGCCTTCTCAGGCGCCTGATAATCGCCAGCTGGGCCGCAGGATTCATGCCTTCTCATCTCCTTGATAATCGCCAGCTGGGCCTCAGGATTCATGCCTGCTCATCTGCTTGATAATGACCAGCTGGGCCGCAGGATTCTTGCCTGCTCAGCTGCCTAATAATCGCCAGGTGGGCCGCAGGATTCATGCCTGCTCAGCTGCCTGATAATCGCCAGCTGGGCCGCAGGATTCATGCCTGCTCAGCTGCCTGATAATCGCCAGGTGGGCCGCAGGATTCATGCCTGCTCAGTTGCCTGATAATCGCCAGCAGGGCCGCAGGATTCATGCCTTCTCAGCTGCCTGATAATCACCAGCTGGGCCGCAGGATTCATGCCTGCTCATCTGCTTGATAATCGCCAGCTGGGCCGCAGGATTCATGCCTGCTCAGGCGCCTGTTAATCGCCAGCTGGGCCGCAGGATTCATGCCTTCTCCGCTGCTTGATTGTTGCCTGCTGAGGCACATGATCGGTGCGGGAGAGCTACCTGATCAGCACATGAGCAGTCACATGATCAGCACCTCTCAGTCACCTGATCACTGCATGACAGCCACGTGATCAGTGCCTGCTGAGTCACGTGATTAGCGCCTGTTCATCTGCTTGATAATCGCCAGCTGGGCCGCAGGATTCATGCCTGCTCAGCTGCCTGATAATCGCCAGGTGGGCCGCAAGATTCATGCCTGCTCAGCTGCCTGATAATCGCCAGGTGGGCCGCAGGATTCATGCCTTCTCAGCTGCTTGATTATCGCCAGCTGGGCCGCAGGATTCATGCCTGCTCAGCTGCCTGATAATCGCCAGGAGGGCCGCAGGATTCATGCCTTCTCAGGCGCCTGGTAATCGCGAGCTGGGCCGCAGGATTCATGCCTGCTCATCTCCTTGATAATCGCCAGCTGGGCCGCAGGATTCATGCCTGCTCATCTGCTTGATAATCGCCAGCTGGGCCGCAGGATTCATGCCTGC
The DNA here is from genome assembly GCF_055505025.1 of Bos grunniens. NCBI lineage: Eukaryota > Metazoa > Chordata > Mammalia > Artiodactyla > Bovidae > Bos > Bos grunniens. Next base: position 65,965,616 of record NC_141183.1, on the reverse strand, counting down.
TCAGCTGCCTGATAATCGCCAGGTGGGCCGCAGGATTCATGCCTGCTCAGCTGCCTGATAATCGCCAGCAGGGCCACAGGATTCATGCCTTCTCAGGCGCCTGATAATCACCAGCTGGGCCGCAGGATTCATGCCTGCTCATCTGCTTGATAATGACCAGCTGGGCCGCAGCATTCATGCCTTCTCAGGCGCCTGATAATCGCCAGCTGGGCCGCAGGATTCATGCCTGCTCATCTGCTTGGTAATCGCCAGCTGGGCCGCAGGATTCATGCCTGCTCATCTGCTTGATAATCGCCAGCTGGGTCGCATGATTCATGCCTGCTGAGGCACATGATCCGTGCGGGAGAGCTACCTGATCAGCACATGAGCAGTCACATGATCAGCGCCTCTCAGTCACCTGATCACTGCATGACAGCCACGTGATCAGTGCCTGCTGAGTCACGTGATTAGCGCCTGTTCATCTGCTTGATAATCGCCAGCTGGGCCGCAGGATTCATGCCTTCTCAGCTGCTTGATTATCGCCAGCTGGGCCGCAGGATTCATGCCTGCTCATCTGCTTGATAATGACCAGCTGGGCCGCAGGATTCATGCCTGCTCAGCTGCCTGATAATCGCCAGCTGGGCCGCAGGATTCATACCTGCTCAGCTGCCTGATAATCGCCAGGTGGGCCGCAGGATTCATGCCTTCTCAGGCGCCTGGTAATCGCGAGCGGGGCCGTAGGATTCATGCCTGCTCATCTGCTTGGTAATCGCCAGCTGGGCCGCAGGATTCATGCCTTCTCAGGCGCCTGATAATCGCCAGCTGGGCCGCAGGATTCATGCCTTCTCATCTCCTTGATAATCGCCAGCTGGGCCGCAGGATTCATGCCTGCTCATCTGCTTGATAATGACCAGCTGGGCCGCAGGATTCATGCCTGCTCAGCTGCCTGATAATCGCCAGGTGGGCCGCAGGATTCATGCCTGCTCAGCTGCCTGATAATCGCCAGCTGGGCCGCAGGATTCATGCCTGCTCAGCTGCCTGATAATCGCCAGGTGGGCCGCAGGATTCATGCCTGCTCAGTTGCCTGATAATCGCCAGCTGGGCCGCAGGATTCATGCCTTCTCAGCTGCCTGATAATCACCAGCTGGGCCGCAGGATTCATGCCTGCTCATCTGCTTGATAATCGCCAGCTGGGCCGCAGGATTCATGCCTGCTCAGGCGCCTGTTAATCGCCAGCTGGGCCGCAGGATTCATGCCTTCTCCGCTGCTTGATTGTTGCCTGCTGAGGCACATGATCGGTGCGGGAGAGCTACCTGATCAGCACATGAGCAGTCACATGATCAGCACCTCTCAGTCACCTGATCACTGCATGACAGCCACGTGATCAGTGCCTGCTGAGTCACGTGATTAGCGCCTGTTCATCTGCTTGATAATCGCCAGCTGGGCCGCAGGATTCATGCCTTCTCAGCTGCTTGATTATCGCCAGCTGGGCCGCAGGATTCATGCCTGCTCATCTGCTTGATAATGACCAGCTGGGCCGCAGGATTCATGCCTGCTCAGCTGCCTGATAATCGCCAGGTGGGCCGCAGGATTCATGCCTGCTCATCTCGTTGATAATCGCCAGCTGGGCCGCAGGATTCATGCCTGCTCCGCTGCTTGATTCTTGCCTGCTGAGGCACATGATCCGTGCAGGAGAGCTACCTGATCACACATGAGCAGTCACATGATCAGCGCCTCTCAGTCACCTGATCACTGCATGACAGCCACGTGATCAGTGCCTGCTGAGTCACGTGATTAGCGCCTGCTCATCTGCTTGATAATCGCCAGCTGGGCCGCAGGATTCATGCCTGCTCAGGTGCCTGATAATCGCCAGCTGGGCCGCAGGATTCATGCCTTCTCAGCTGCCTGATAATCACCAGCTGGGCCGTAGGATTCATGCCTGCTCAGCTGCCTGATAATCGCCAGGTGGGCCGCAAGATTCATGCCTGCTCAGCTGCCTGATAATCGCCAGGTGGGCCGCAGGATTCATGCCTTCTCAGCTGCTTGATTATCGCCAGCTGGGCCGCAGGATTCATGCCTGCTCAGCTGCCTGATAATCGCCAGCAGGGCCGCAGGATTCATGCCTTCTCAGGCGCCTGGTAATCGCGAGCTGGGCCGCAGGATTCATGCCTGCTCATCTCCTTGATAATCGCCAACTGGGCCGCAGGATTCATGCCTGCTCATCTGCTTGATAATCGCCAGCTGGGCCGCAGGATTCATGCCTGCTCAGCTGCCTGATAATCGCCAGGTGGGCCGCAGGATTCATGCCTGCTCAGCTGCCTGATAATCGCCAGCAGGGCCACAGGATTCATGCCTTCTCAGGCGCCTGATAATCACCAGCTGGGCCGCAGGATTCATGCCTGCTCATCTGCTTGATAATGACCAGCTGGGCCGCAGGATTCATGCCTTCTCAGGCGCCTGATAATCGCCAGCTGGGCCGCAGGATTCATGCCTGCTCATCTGCTTGGTAATCGCCAGCTGGGCCGCAGGATTCATGCCTGCTCATCTGCTTGATAATCGCCAGCTGGGTCGCATGATTCATGCCTGCTGAGGCACATGATCCGTGCGGGAGAGCTACCTGATCAGCACATGAGCAGTCACATGATCAGCGCCTCTCAGTCACCTGATCACTGCATGACAGCCACGTGATCAGTGCCTGCTGAGTCACGTGATTAGCGCCTGTTCATCTGCTTGATAATCGCCAGCTGGGCCGCAGGATTCATGCCTTCTCAGCTGCTTGATTATCGCCAGCTGGGCCGCAGGATTCATGCCTGCTCATCTGCTTGATAATGACCAGCTGGGCCGCAGGATTCATGCCTGCTCAGCTGCCTGATAATCGCCAGCTGGGCCGCAGGATTCATACCTGCTCAGCTGCCTGATAATCGCCAGCTGGGCCGCAGGATTCATACCTGCTCAGCTGCCTGATAATCGCCAGGTGGGCCGCAGGATTCATGCCTTCTCAGGCGCCTGGTAATCGCGAGCGGGGCCGTAGGATTCATGCCTGCTCATCTGCTTGGTAATCGCCAGCTGGGCCGCAGGATTCATGCCTGCTCAGTTGCCTGATAATCGCCAGCTGGGCCGCAGGATTCATGCCTGCTCAGCTGCCTGATAATCGCCAGGTGGGCCGCAGGATTCATGCCTGCTCAGTTGCCTGATAATCGCCAGCTGGGCCGCAGGATTCATGCCTTCTCAGCTGCCTGATAATCACCAGCTGGGCCGCAGGATTCATGCCTGCTCATCTGCTTGATAATCGCCAGCTGGGCCGCAGGATTCATGCCTGCTCAGGCGCCTGTTAATCGCCAGCTGGGCCGCAGGATTCATGCCTTCTCCGCTGCTTGATTGTTGCCTGCTGAGGCACATGATCGGTGCGGGAGAGCTACCTGATCAGCACATGAGCAGTCACATGATCAGCACCTCTCAGTCACCTGATCACTGCATGACAGCCACGTGATCAGTGCCTGCTGAGTCACGTGATTAGCGCCTGTTCATCTGCTTGATAATCGCCAGCTGGGCCGCAGGATTCATGCCTTCTCAGCTGCTTGATTATCGCCAGCTGGGCCGCAGGATTCATGCCTGCTCATCTGCTTGATAATGACCAGCTGGGCCGCAGGATTCATGCCTGCTCAGCTGCCTGATAATCGCCAGGTGGGCCGCAGGATTCATGCCTGCTCATCTCGTTGATAATCGCCAGCTGGGCCGCAGGATTCATGCCTGCTCCGCTGCTTGATTCTTGCCTGCTGAGGCACATGATCCGTGCAGGAGAGCTACCTGATCACACATGAGCAGTCACATGATCAGCGCCTCTCAGTCACCTGATCACTGCATGACAGCCACGTGATCAGTGCCTGCTGAGTCACGTGATTAGCGCCTGCTCATCTGCTTGATAATCGCCAGCTGGGCCGCAGGATTCATGCCTGCTCAGGTGCCTGATAATCGCCAGCTGGGCCGCAGGATTCATGCCTTCTCAGCTGCCTGATAATCACCAGCTGGGCCGTAGGATTCATGCCTGCTCAGCTGCCTGATAATCGCCAGGTGGGCCGCAAGATTCATGCCTGCTCAGCTGCCTGATAATCGCCAGGTGGGCCGCAGGATTCATGCCTTCTCAGCTGCTTGATTATCGCCAGCTGGGCCGCAGGATTCATGCCTGCTCAGCTGCCTGATAATCGCCAGGAGGGCCGCAGGATTCATGCCTTCTCAGGCGCCTGGTAATCGCGAGCTGGGCCGCAGGATTCATGCCTGCTCATCTCCTTGATAATCGCCAGCTGGGCCGCAGGATTCATGCCTGCTCAGCTGCCTGATAATCGCCAGGTGGGCCGCAGGATTCATGCCTGCTCAGCTGCCTGATAATCGCCAGCAGGGCCACAGGATTCATGCCTTCTCAGGCGCCTGATAATCACCAGCTGGGCCGCAGGATTCATGCCTGCTCATCTGCTTGATAATGACCAGCTGGGCCGCAGGATTCATGCCTTCTCAGGCGCCTGATAATCGCCAGCTGGGCCGCAGGATTCATGCCTGCTCATCTGCTTGGTAATCGCCAGCTGGGCCGCAGGATTCATGCCTGCTCATCTGCTTGATAATCGCCAGCTGGGTCCATGATTCATGCCTGCTGAGGCACATGATCCGTGCGGGAGAGCTACCTGATCAGCACATGAGCAGTCACATGATCAGCGCCTCTCAGTCACCTGATCACTGCATGACAGCCACGTGATCAGTGCCTGCTGAGTCACGTGATTAGCGCCTGTTCATCTGCTTGATAATCGCCAGCTGGGCCGCAGGATTCATGCCTTCTCAGCTGCTTGATTATCGCCAGCTGGGCCGCAGGATTCATGCCTGCTCATCTGCTTGATAATGACCAGCTGGGCCGCAGGATTCATGCCTGCTCAGCTGCCTGATAATCGCCAGCTGGGCCGCAGGATTCATACCTGCTCAGCTGCCTGATAATCGCCAGGTGGGCCGCAGGATTCATGCCTTCTCAGGCGCCTGGTAATCGCGAGCGGGGCCGTAGGATTCATGCCTGCTCATCTGCTTGGTAATCGCCAGCTGGGCCGCAGGATTCATGCCTTCTCAGGCGCCTGATAATCGCCAGCTGGGCCGCAGGATTCATGCCTTCTCATCTCCTTGATAATCGCCAGCTGGGCCGCAGGATTCATGCCTGCTCATCTGCTTGATAATGACCAGCTGGGCCGCAGGATTCATGCCTGCTCAGCTGCCTGATAATCGCCAGGTGGGCCGCAGGATTCATGCCTGCTCAGCTGCCTGATAATCGCCAGCTGGGCCGCAGGATTCATGCCTGCTCAGCTGCCTGATAATCGCCAGGTGGGCCGCAGGATTCATGCCTGCTCAGTTGCCTGATAATCGCCAGCTGGGCCGCAGGATTCATGCCTTCTCAGCTGCCTGATAATCACCAGCTGGGCCGCAGGATTCATGCCTGCTCATCTGCTTGATAATCGCCAGCTGGGCCGCAGGATTCATGCCTGCTCAGGCGCCTGTTAATCGCCAGCTGGGCCGCAGGATTCATGCCTTCTCCGCTGCTTGATTGTTGCCTGCTGAGGCACATGATCGGTGCGGGAGAGCTACCTGATCAGCACATGAGCAGTCACATGATCAGCACCTCTCAGTCACCTGATCACTGCATGACAGCCACGTGATCAGTGCCTGCTGAGTCACGTGATTAGCGCCTGTTCATCTGCTTGATAATCGCCAGCTGGGCCGCAGGATTCATGCCTTCTCAGCTGCTTGATTATCGCCAGCTGGGCCGCAGGATTCATGCCTGCTCATCTGCTTGATAATGACCAGCTGGACCGCAGGATTCATGCCTGCTCAGCTGCCTGATAATCGCCAGGTGGGCCGCAGGATTCATGCCTGCTCATCTCGTTGATAATCGCCAGCTGGGCCGCAGGATTCATGCCTGCTCCGCTGCTTGATTCTTGCCTGCTGAGGCACATGATCCGTGCAGGAGAGCTACCTGATCACACATGAGCAGTCACATGATCAGCGCCTCTCAGTCACCTGATCACTGCATGACAGCCACGTGATCAGTGCCTGCTGAGTCACGTGATTAGCGCCTGCTCATCTGCTTGATAATCGCCAGCTGGGCCGCAGGATTCATGCCTGCTCAGGTGCCTGATAATCGCCAGCTGGGCCGCAGGATTCATGCCTTCTCAGCTGCCTGATAATCACCAGCTGGGCCGTAGGATTCATGCCTGCTCAGCTGCCTGATAATCGCCAGGTGGGCCGCAAGATTCATGCCTGCTCAGCTGCCTGATAATCGCCAGGTGGGCCGCAGGATTCATGCCTTCTCAGCTGCTTGATTATCGCCAGCTGGGCCGCAGGATTCATGCCTGCTCATCTGCTTGATAATGACCAGCTGGGCCGCAGGATTCATGCCTGCTCAGCTGCCTGATAATCGCCAGCTGGGCCGCAGGATTCATACCTGCTCAGCTGCCTGATAATCGCCAGCTGGGCCGCAGGATTCATACCTGCTCAGCTGCCTGATAATCGCCAGGTGGGCCGCAGGATTCATGCCTTCTCAGGCGCCTGGTAATCGCGAGCGGGGCCGTAGGATTCATGCCTGCTCATCTGCTTGGTAATCGCCAGCTGGGCCGCAGGATTCATGCCTGCTCAGTTGCCTGATAATCGCCAGCTGGGCCGCAGGATTCATGCCTGCTCAGCTGCCTGATAATCGCCAGGTGGGCCGCAGGATTCATGCCTGCTCAGTTGCCTGATAATCGCCAGCTGGGCCGCAGGATTCATGCCTTCTCAGCTGCCTGATAATCACCAGCTGGGCCGCAGGATTCATGCCTGCTCATCTGCTTGATAATCGCCAGCTGGGCCGCAGGATTCATGCCTGCTCAGGCGCCTGTTAATCGCCAGCTGGGCCGCAGGATTCATGCCTTCTCCGCTGCTTGATTGTTGCCTGCTGAGGCACATGATCGGTGCGGGAGAGCTACCTGATCAGCACATGAGCAGTCACATGATCAGCACCTCTCAGTCACCTGATCACTGCATGACAGCCACGTGATCAGTGCCTGCTGAGTCACGTGATTAGCGCCTGTTCATCTGCTTGATAATCGCCAGCTGGGCCGCAGGATTCATGCCTTCTCAGCTGCTTGATTATCGCCAGCTGGGCCGCAGGATTCATGCCTGCTCATCTGCTTGATAATGACCAGCTGGGCCGCAGGATTCATGCCTGCTCAGCTGCCTGATAATCGCCAGGTGGGCCGCAGGATTCATGCCTGCTCATCTCGTTGATAATCGCCAGCTGGGCCGCAGGATTCATGCCTGCTCCGCTGCTTGATTCTTGCCTGCTGAGGCACATGATCCGTGCAGGAGAGCTACCTGATCACACATGAGCAGTCACATGATCAGCGCCTCTCAGTCACCTGATCACTGCATGACAGCCACGTGATCAGTGCCTGCTGAGTCACGTGATTAGCGCCTGCTCATCTGCTTGATAATCGCCAGCTGGGCCGCAGGATTCATGCCTGCTCAGGTGCCTGATAATCGCCAGCTGGGCCGCAGGATTCATGCCTTCTCAGCTGCCTGATAATCACCAGCTGGGCCGTAGGATTCATGCCTGCTCAGCTGCCTGATAATCGCCAGGTGGGCCGCAAGATTCATGCCTGCTCAGCTGCCTGATAATCGCCAGGTGGGCCGCAGGATTCATGCCTTCTCAGCTGCTTGATTATCGCCAGCTGGGCCGCAGGATTCATGCCTGCTCAGCTGCCTGATAATCGCCAGGAGGGCCGCAGGATTCATGCCTTCTCAGGCGCCTGGTAATCGCGAGCTGGGCCGCAGGATTCATGCCTGCTCATCTCCTTGATAATCGCCAGCTGGGCCGCAGGATTCATGCCTGCTCAGCTGCCTGATAATCGCCAGGTGGGCCGCAGGATTCATGCCTGCTCAGCTGCCTGATAATCGCCAGCAGGGCCACAGGATTCATGCCTTCTCAGGCGCCTGATAATCACCAGCTGGGCCGCAGGATTCATGCCTGCTCATCTGCTTGATAATGACCAGCTGGGCCGCAGGATTCATGCCTTCTCAGGCGCCTGATAATCGCCAGCTGGGCCGCAGGATTCATGCCTGCTCATCTGCTTGGTAATCGCCAGCTGGGCCGCAGGATTCATGCCTGCTCATCTGCTTGATAATCGCCAGCTGGGTCCATGATTCATGCCTGCTGAGGCACATGATCCGTGCGGGAGAGCTACCTGATCAGCACATGAGCAGTCACATGATCAGCGCCTCTCAGTCACCTGATCACTGCATGACAGCCACGTGATCAGTGCCTGCTGAGTCACGTGATTAGCGCCTGTTCATCTGCTTGATAATCGCCAGCTGGGCCGCAGGATTCATGCCTTCTCAGCTGCTTGATTATCGCCAGCTGGGCCGCAGGATTCATGCTTGCTCATCTGCTTGATAATGACCAGCTGGGCCGCAGGATTCATGCCTGCTCAGCTGCCTGATAATCGCCAGCTGGGCCGCAGGATTCATACCTGCTCAGCTGCCTGATAATCGCCAGGTGGGCCGCAGGATTCATGCCTTCTCAGGCGCCTGGTAATCGCGAGCGGGGCCGTAGGATTCATGCCTGCTCATCTGCTTGGTAATCGCCAGCTGGGCCGCAGGATTCATGCCTTCTCAGGCGCCTGATAATCGCCAGCTGGGCCGCAGGATTCATGCCTTCTCATCTCCTTGATAATCGCCAGCTGGGCCGCAGGATTCATGCCTGCTCATCTGCTTGATAATGACCAGCTGGGCCGCAGGATTCATGCCTGCTCAGCTGCCTGATAATCGCCAGGTGGGCCGCAGGATTCATGCCTGCTCAGCTGCCTGATAATCGCCAGCTGGGCCGCAGGATTCATGCCTGCTCAGCTGCCTGATAATCGCCAGGTGGGCCGCAGGATTCATGCCTGCTCAGTTGCCTGATAATCGCCAGCTGGGCCGCAGGATTCATGCCTTCTCAGCTGCCTGATAATCACCAGCTGGGCCGCAGGATTCATGCCTGCTCATCTGCTTGATAATCGCCAGCTGGGCCGCAGGATTCATGCCTGCTCAGGCGCCTGTTAATCGCCAGCTGGGCCGCAGGATTCATGCCTTCTCCGCTGCTTGATTGTTGCCTGCTGAGGCACATGATCGGTGCGGGAGAGCTACCTGATCAGCACATGAGCAGTCACATGATCAGCACCTCTCAGTCACCTGATCACTGCATGACAGCCACGTGATCAGTGCCTGCTGAGTCACGTGATTAGCGCCTGTTCATCTGCTTGATAATCGCCAGCTGGGCCGCAGGATTCATGCCTTCTCAGCTGCTTGATTATCGCCAGCTGGGCCGCAGGATTCATGCCTGCTCATCTGCTTGATAATGACCAGCTGGACCGCAGGATTCATGCCTGCTCAGCTGCCTGATAATCGCCAGGTGGGCCGCAGGATTCATGCCTGCTCATCTCGTTGATAATCGCCAGCTGGGCCGCAGGATTCATGCCTGCTCCGCTGCTTGATTCTTGCCTGCTGAGGCACATGATCCGTGCAGGAGAGCTACCTGATCACACATGAGCAGTCACATGATCAGCGCCTCTCAGTCACCTGATCACTGCATGACAGCCACGTGATCAGTGCCTGCTGAGTCACGTGATTAGCGCCTGCTCATCTGCTTGATAATCGCCAGCTGGGCCGCAGGATTCATGCCTGCTCAGGTGCCTGATAATCGCCAGCTGGGCCGCAGGATTCATGCCTTCTCAGCTGCCTGATAATCACCAGCTGGGCCGTAGGATTCATGCCTGCTCAGCTGCCTGATAATCGCCAGGTGGGCCGCAAGATTCATGCCTGCTCAGCTGCCTGATAATCGCCAGGTGGGCCGCAGGATTCATGCCTTCTCAGCTGCTTGATTATCGCCAGCTGGGCCGCAGGATTCATGCCTGCTCAGCTGCCTGATAATCGCCAGCAGGGCCGCAGGATTCATGCCTTCTCAGGCGCCTGGTAATCGCGAGCTGGGCCGCAGGATTCATGCCTGCTCATCTCCTTGATAATCGCCAGCTGGGCCGCAGGATTCATGCCTGCTCATCTGCTTGATAATCGCCAGCTGGGCCGCAGGATTCATGCCTGCTCAGCTGCCTGATAATCGCCAGGTGGGCCGCAGGATTCATGCCTGCTCAGCTGCCTGATAATCGCCAGCAGGGCCACAGGATTCATGCCTTCTCAGGCGCCTGATAATCACCAGCTGGGCCGCAGGATTCATGCCTGCTCATCTGCTTGATAATGACCAGCTGGGCCACAGGATTCATGCCTTCTCAGGCGCCTGATAATCGCCAGCTGGGCCGCAGGATTCATGCCTGCTCATCTGCTTGGTAATCGCCAGCTGGGCCGCAGGATTCATGCCTGCTCATCTGCTTGATAATCGCCAGCTGGGTCGCATGATTCATGCCTGCTGAGGCACATGATCCGTGCGGGAGAGCTACCTGATCAGCACATGAGCAGTCACATGATCAGCGCCTCTCAGTCACCTGATCACTGCATGACAGCCACGTGATCAGTGCCTGCTGAGTCACGTGATTAGCGCCTGTTCATCTGCTTGATAATCGCCAGCTGGGCCGCAGGATTCATGCCTTCTCAGCTGCTTGATTATCGCCAGCTGGGCCGCAGGATTCATGCCTGCTCATCTGCTTGATAATGACCAGCTGGGCCGCAGGATTCATGCCTGCTCAGCTGCCTGATAATCGCCAGCTGGGCCGCAGGATTCATACCTGCTCAGCTGCCTGATAATCGCCAGGTGGGCCGCAGGATTCATGCCTTCTCAGGCGCCTGGTAATCGCGAGCGGGGCCGTAGGATTCATGCCTGCTCATCTGCTTGGTAATCGCCAGCTGGGCCGCAGGATTCATGCCTTCTCAGGCGCCTGATAATCGCCAGCTGGGCCGCAGGATTCATGCCTTCTCATCTCCTTGATAATCGCCAGCTGGGCCGCAGGATTCATGCCTGCTCATCTCCTTGATAATCGCCAGCTGGGCCGCAGGATTCATGCCTGCTCAGCTGCCTGATAATCGCCAGGTGGGCCGCAGGATTCATGCCTGCTCAGTTGCCTGATAATCGCCAGCTGGGCCGCAGGATTCATGCCTGCTCAGCTGCCTGATAATCGCCAGGTGGGCCGCAGGATTCATGCCTGCTCAGTTGCCTGATAATCGCCAGCTGGGCCGCAGGATTCATGCCTTCTCAGCTGCCTGATAATCACCAGCTGGGCCGCAGGATTCATGCCTGCTCATCTGCTTGATAATCGCCAGCTGGGCCGCAGGATTCATGCCTGCTCAGGTGCCTGTTAATCGCCAGCTGGGCCGCAGGATTCATGCCTTCTCCGCTGCTTGATTGTTGCCTGCTGAGGCACATGATCGGTGCGGGAGAGCTACCTGATCAGCACATGAGCAGTCACATGATCAGCACCTCTCAGTCACCTGATCACTGCATGACAGCCACGTGATCAGTGCCTGCTGAGTCACGTGATTAGCGCCTGTTCATCTGCTTGATAATCGCCAGCTGGGCCGCAGGATTCATGCCTTCTCAGCTGCTTGATTATCGCCAGCTGGGCCGCAGGATTCATGCCTGCTCATCTGCTTGATAATGACCAGCTGGGCCGCAGGATTCATGCCTGCTCAGCTGCCTGATAATCGCCAGGTGGGCCGCAGGATTCATGCCTGCTCATCTCGTTGATAATCGCCAGCTGGGCCGCAGGATTCATGCCTGCTCCGCTGCTTGATTCTTGCCTGCTGAGGCACATGATCCGTGCAGGAGAGCTACCTGATCACACATGAGCAGTCACATGATCAGCGCCTCTCAGTCACCTGATCACTGCATGACAGCCACGTGATCAGTGCCTGCTGAGTCACGTGATTAGCGCCTGCTCATCTGCTTGATAATCGCCAGCTGGGCCGCAGGATTCATGCCTGCTCAGCTGCCTGATAATCGCCAGCAGGGCCACAGGATTCATGCCTTCTCAGGCGCCTGATAATCACCAGCTGGGCCGCAGGATTCATGCCTGCTCATCTGCTTGATAATGACCAGCTGGGCCGCAGGATTCATGCCTTCTCAGGCGCCTGATAATCGCCAGCTGGGCCGCAGGATTCATGCCTGCTCATCTGCTTGGTAATCGCCAGCTGGGCCGCAGGATTCATGCCTGCTCATCTGCTTGATAATCGCCAGCTGGGTCCATGATTCATGCCTGCTGAGGCACATGATCCGTGCGGGAGAGCTACCTGATCAGCACATGAGCAGTCACATGATCAGCGCCTCTCAGTCACCTGATCACTGCATGACAGCCACGTGATCAGTGCCTGCTGAGTCACGTGATTAGCGCCTGTTCATCTGCTTGATAATCGCCAGCTGGGCCGCAGGATTCATGCCTTCTCAGCTGCTTGATTATCGCCAGCTGGGCCGCAGGATTCATGCCTGCTCATCTGCTTGATAATGACCAGCTGGGCCGCAGGATTCATGCCTGCTCAGCTGCCTGATAATCGCCAGCTGGGCCGCAGGATTCATACCTGCTCAGCTGCCTGATAATCGCCAGGTGGGCCGCAGGATTCATGCCTTCTCAGGCGCCTGGTAATCGCGAGCGGGGCCGTAGGATTCATGCCTGCTCATCTGCTTGGTAATCGCCAGCTGGGCCGCAGGATTCATGCCTTCTCAGGCGCCTGATAATCGCCAGCTGGGCCGCAGGATTCATGCCTTCTCATCTCCTTGATAATCGCCAGCTGGGCCGCAGGATTCATGCCTGCTCATCTGCTTGATAATGACCAGCTGGGCCGCAGGATTCATGCCTGCTCAGCTGCCTGATAATCGCCAGGTGGGCCGCAGGATTCATGCCTGCTCAGCTGCCTGATAATCGCCAGCTGGGCCGCAGGATTCATGCCTGCTCAGCTGCCTGATAATCGCCAGGTGGGCCGCAGGATTCATGCCTGCTCAGTTGCCTGATAATCGCCAGCTGGGCCGCAGGATTCATGCCTTCTCAGCTGCCTGATAATCACCAGCTGGGCCGCAGGATTCATGCCTGCTCAGCTGCCTGATAATCGCCAGCAGGGCCACAGGATTCATGCCTTCTCAGGCGCCTGATAATCACCAGCTGGGCCGCAGGATTCATGCCTGCTCATCTGCTTGATAATGACCAGCTGGGCCACAGGATTCATGCCTTCTCAGGCGCCTGATAATCGCCAGCTGGGCCGCAGGATTCATGCCTGCTCATCTGCTTGGTAATCGCCAGCTGGGCCGCAGGATTCATGCCTGCTCATCTGCTTGATAATCGCCAGCTGGGTCGCATGATTCATGCCTGCTGAGGCACATGATCCGTGCGGGAGAGCTACCTGATCAGCACATGAGCAGTCACATGATCAGCGCCTCTCAGTCACCTGATCACTGCATGACAGCCACGTGATCAGTGCCTGCTGAGTCACGTGATTAGCGCCTGTTCATCTGCTTGATAATCGCCAGCTGGGCCGCAGGATTCATGCCTTCTCAGCTGCTTGATTATCGCCAGCTGGGCCGCAGGATTCATGCCTGCTCATCTGCTTGATAATGACCAGCTGGGCCGCAGGATTCATGCCTGCTCAGCTGCCTGATAATCGCCAGCTGGGCCGCAGGATTCATACCTGCTCAGCTGCCTGATAATCGCCAGGTGGGCCGCAGGATTCATGCCTTCTCAGGCGCCTGGTAATCGCGAGCGGGGCCGTAGGATTCATGCCTGCTCATCTGCTTGGTAATCGCCAGCTGGGCCGCAGGATTCATGCCTTCTCAGGCGCCTGATAATCGCCAGCTGGGCCGCAGGATTCATGCCTTCTCATCTCCTTGATAATCGCCAGCTGGGCCGCAGGATTCATGCCTGCTCATCTCCTTGATAATCGCCAGCTGGGCCGCAGGATTCATGCCTGCTCAGCTGCCTGATAATCGCCAGGTGGGCCGCAGGATTCATGCCTGCTCAGTTGCCTGATAATCGCCAGCTGGGCCGCAGGATTCATGCCTGCTCAGCTGCCTGATAATCGCCAGGTGGGCCGCAGGATTCATGCCTGCTCAGTTGCCTGATAATCGCCAGCTGGGCCGCAGGATTCATGCCTTCTCAGCTGCCTGATAATCACCAGCTGGGCCGCAGGATTCATGCCTGCTCATCTGCTTGATAATCGCCAGCTGGGCCGCAGGATTCATGCCTGCTCAGGTGCCTGTTAATCGCCAGCTGGGCCGCAGGATTCATGCCTTCTCCGCTGCTTGATTGTTGCCTGCTGAGGCACATGATCGGTGCGGGAGAGCTACCTGATCAGCACATGAGCAGTCACATGATCAGCACCTCTCAGTCACCTGATCACTGCATGACAGCCACGTGATCAGTGCCTGCTGAGTCACGTGATTAGCGCCTGTTCATCTGCTTGATAATCGCCAGCTGGGCCGCAGGATTCATGCCTTCTCAGCTGCTTGATTATCGCCAGCTGGGCCGCAGGATTCATGCCTGCTCATCTGCTTGATAATGACCAGCTGGGCCGCAGGATTCATGCCTGCTCAGCTGCCTGATAATCGCCAGGTGGGCCGCAGGATTCATGCCTGCTCATCTCGTTGATAATCGCCAGCTGGGCCGCAGGATTCATGCCTGCTCCGCTGCTTGATTCTTGCCTGCTGAGGCACATGATCCGTGCAGGAGAGCTACCTGATCACACATGAGCAGTCACATGATCAGCGCCTCTCAGTCACCTGATCACTGCATGACAGCCACGTGATCAGTGCCTGCTGAGTCACGTGATTAGCGCCTGCTCATCTGCTTGATAATCGCCAGCTGGGCCGCAGGATTCATGCCTGCTCAGCTGCCTGATAATCGCCAGCAGGGCCGCAGGATTCATGCCTTCTCAGGCGCCTGGTAATCGCGAGCTGGGCCGCAGGATTCATGCCTGCTCATCTCCTTGATAATCGCCAGCTGGGCCGCAGGATTCATGCCTGCTCATCTGCTTGATAATCGCCAGCTGGGCCGCAGGATTCATGCCTGCTCAGCTGCCTGATAATCGCCAGGTGGGCCGCAGGATTCATGCCTGCTCAGCTGCCTGATAATCGCCAGCAGGGCCACAGGATTCATGCCTTCTCAGGCGCCTGATAATCACCAGCTGGGCCGCAGGATTCATGCCTGCTCATCTGCTTGATAATGACCAGCTGGGCCGCAGGATTCATGCCTTCTCAGGCGCCTGATAATCGCCAGCTGGGCCGCAGGATTCATGCCTGCTCATCTGCTTGGTAATCGCCAGCTGGGCCGCAGGATTCATGCCTGCTCATCTGCTTGATAATCGCCAGCTGGGTCGCATGATTCATGCCTGCTGAGGCACATGATCCGTGCGGGAGAGCTACCTGATCAGCACATGAGCAGTCACATGATCAGCGCCTCTCAGTCACCTGATCACTGCATGACAGCCACGTGATCAGTGCCTGCTGAGTCACGTGATTAGCGCCTGTTCATCTGCTTGATAATCGCCAGCTGGGCCGCAGGATTCATGCCTTCTCAGCTGCTTGATTATCGCCAGCTGGGCCGCAGGATTCATGCCTGCTCATCTGCTTGATAATGACCAGCTGGGCCGCAGGATTCATGCCTGCTCAGCTGCCTGATAATCGCCAGCTGGGCCGCAGGATTCATACCTGCTCAGCTGCCTGATAATCGCCAGGTGGGCCGCAGGATTCATGCCTTCTCAGGCGCCTGGTAATCGCGAGCGGGGCCGTAGGATTCATGCCTGCTCATCTGCTTGGTAATCGCCAGCTGGGCCGCAGGATTCATGCCTTCTCAGGCGCCTGATAATCGCCAGCTGGGCCGCAGGATTCATGCCTTCTCATCTCCTTGATAATCGCCAGCTGGGCCGCAGGATTCATGCCTGCTCATCTGCTTGATAATGACCAGCTGGGCCGCAGGATTCATGCCTGCTCAGCTGCCTGATAATCGCCAGGTGGGCCGCAGGATTCATGCCTGCTCAGCTGCCTGATAATCGCCAGCTGGGCCGCAGGATTCATGCCTGCTCAGCTGCCTGATAATCGCCAGGTGGTCCGCAGGATTCATGCCTGCTCAGTTGCCTGATAATCGCCAGCTGGGCCGCAGGATTCATGCCTTCTCAGCTGCCTGATAATCACCAGCTGGGCCGCAGGATTCATGCCTGCTCATCTGCTTGATAATCGCCAGCTGGGCCGCAGGATTCATGCCTGCTCAGGCGCCTGTTAATCGCCAGCTGGGCCGCAGGATTCATGCCTTCTCCGCTGCTTGATTGTTGCCTGCTGAGGCACATGATCGGTGCGGGAGAGCTACCTGATCAGCACATGAGCAGTCACATGATCAGCACCTCTCAGTCACCTGATCACTGCATGACAGCCACGTGATCAGTGCCTGCTGAGTCACGTGATTAGCGCCTGTTCATCTGCTTGATAATCGCCAGCTGGGCCGCAGGATTCATGCCTTCTCAGCTGCTTGATTATCGCCAGCTGGGCCGCAGGATTCATGCCTGCTCATCTGCTTGATAATGACCAGCTGGGCCGCAGGATTCATGCCTGCTCAGCTGCCTGATAATCGCCAGGTGGGCCGCAGGATTCATGCCTGCTCATCTCGTTGATAATCGCCAGCTGGGCCGCAGGATTCATGCCTGCTCCGCTGCTTGATTCTTGCCTGCTGAGGCACATGATCCGTGCAGGAGAGCTACCTGATCACACATGAGCAGTCACATGATCAGCGCCTCTCAGTCACCTGATCACTGCATGACAGCCACGTGATCAGTGCCTGCTGAGTCACGTGATTAGCGCCTGCTCATCTGCTTGATAATCGCCAGCTGGGCCGCAGGATTCATGCCTGCTCAGGTGCCTGATAATCGCCAGCTGGGCCGCAGGATTCATGCCTTCTCAGCTGCCTGATAATCACCAGCTGGGCCGTAGGATTCATGCCTGCTCAGCTGCCTGATAATCGCCAGGTGGGCCGCAAGATTCATGCCTGCTCAGCTGCCTGATAATCGCCAGGTGGGCCGCAGGATTCATGCCTTCTCAGCTGCTTGATTATCGCCAGCTGGGCCGCAGGATTCATGCCTGCTCAGCTGCCTGATAATCGCCAGCAGGGCCGCAGGATTCATGCCTTCTCAGGCGCCTGGTAATCGCGAGCTGGGCCGCAGGATTCATGCCTGCTCATCTCCTTGATAATCGCCAGCTGGGCCGCAGGATTCATGCCTGCTCATCTGCTTGATAATCGCCAGCTGGGCCGCAGGATTCATGCCTGCTCAGCTGCCTGATAATCGCCAGGTGGGCCGCAGGATTCATGCCTGCTCAGCTGCCTGATAATCGCCAGCAGGGCCACAGGATTCATGCCTTCTCAGGCGCCTGATAATCACCAGCTGGGCCGCAGGATTCATGCCTGCTCATCTGCTTGATAATGACCAGCTGGGCCGCAGGATTCATGCCTTCTCAGGCGCCTGATAATCGCCAGCTGGGCCGCAGGATTCATGCCTGCTCATCTGCTTGGTAATCGCCAGCTGGGCCGCAGGATTCATGCCTGCTCATCTGCTTGATAATCGCCAGCTGGGTCGCATGATTCATGCCTGCTGAGGCACATGATCCGTGCGGGAGAGCTACCTGATCAGCACATGAGCAGTCACATGATCAGCGCCTCTCAGTCACCTGATCACTGCATGACAGCCACGTGATCAGTGCCTGCTGAGTCACGTGATTAGCGCCTGTTCATCTGCTTGATAATCGCCAGCTGGGCCGCAGGATTCATGCCTTCTCAGCTGCTTGATTATCGCCAGCTGGGCCGCAGGATTCATGCCTGCTCATCTGCTTGATAATGACCAGCTGGGCCGCAGGATTCATGACTGCTCAGCTGCCTGATAATCGCCAGCTGGGCCGCAGGATTCATACCTGCTCAGCTGCCTGATAATCGCCAGGTGGGCCGCAGGATTCATGCCTTCTCAGGCGCCTGGTAATCGCGAGCGGGGCCGTAGGATTCATGCCTGCTCATCTGCTTGGTAATCGCCAGCTGGGCCGCAGGATTCATGCCTTCTCAGGCGCCTGATAATCGCCAGCTGGGCCGCAGGATTCATGCCTTCTCATCTCCTTGATAATCGCCAGCTGGGCCGCAGGATTCATGCCTGCTCATCTGCTTGATAATGACCAGCTGGGCCGCAGGATTCATGCCTGCTCAGCTGCCTGATAATCGCCAGGTGGGCCGCAGGATTCATGCCTGCTCAGTTGCCTGATAATCGCCAGCTGGGCCGCAGGATTCATGCCTGCTCAGCTGCCTGATAATCGCCAGGTGGGCCGCAGGATTCATGCCTGCTCAGTTGCCTGATAATCGCCAGCTGGGCCGCAGGATTCATGCCTTCTCAGCTGCCTGATAATCACCAGCTGGGCCGCAGGATTCATGCCTGCTCATCTGCTTGATAATCGCCAGCTGGGCCGCAGGATTCATGCCTGCTCAGGCGCCTGTTAATCGCCAGCTGGGCCGCAGGATTCATGCCTTCTCCGCTGCTTGATTGTTGCCTGCTGAGGCACATGATCGGTGCGGGAGAGCTACCTGATCAGCACATGAGCAGTCACATGATCAGCACCTCTCAGTCACCTGATCACTGCATGACAGCCACGTGATCAGTGCCTGCTGAGTCACGTGATTAGCGCCTGTTCATCTGCTTGATAATCGCCAGCTGGGCCGCAGGATTCATGCCTTCTCAGCTGCTTGATTATCGCCAGCTGGGCCGCAGGATTCATGCCTGCTCATCTGCTTGATAATGACCAGCTGGGCCGCAGGATTCATGCCTGCTCAGCTGCCTGATAATCGCCAGCTGGGCCGCAGGATTCATGCCTTCTCAGCTGCCTGATAATCACCAGCTGGGCCGTAGGATTCATGCCTGCTCAGCTGCCTGATAATCGCCAGGTGGGCCGCAAGATTCATGCCTGCTCAGCTGCCTGATAATCGCCAGGTGGGCCGCAGGATTCATGCCTTCTCAGCTGCTTGATTATCGCCAGCTGGGCCGCAGGATTCATGCCTGCTCAGCTGCCTGATAATCGCCAGGAGGGCCGCAGGATTCATGCCTTCTCAGGCGCCTGGTAATCGCGAGCTGGGCCGCAGGATTCATGCCTGCTCATCTCCTTGATAATCGCCAGCTGGGCCGCAGGATTCATGCCTGCTCATCTGCTTGATAATCGCCAGCTGGGCCGCAGGATTCATGCCTGCTCAGCTGCCTGATAATCGCCAGGTGGGCCGCAGGATTCATGCCTGCTCAGCTGCCTGATAATCGCCAGCAGGGCCACAGGATTCATGCCTTCTCAGGCGCCTGATAATCACCAGCTGGGCCGCAGGATTCATGCCTGCTCATCTGCTTGATAATGACCAGCTGGGCCGCAGGATTCATGCCTTCTCAGGCGCCTGATAATCGCCAGCTGGGCCGCAGGATTCATGCCTGCTCATCTGCTTGGTAATCGCCAGCTGGGCCGCAGGATTCATGCCTGCTCATCTGCTTGATAATCGCCAGCTGGGTCGCATGATTCATGCCTGCTGAGGCACATGATCCGTGCGGGAGAGCTACCTGATCAGCACATGAGCAGTCACATGATCAGCGCCTCTCAGTCACCTGATCACTGCATGACAGCCACGTGATCAGTGCCTGCTGAGTCACGTGATTAGCGCCTGTTCATCTGCTTGATAATCGCCAGCTGGGCCGCAGGATTCATGCCTTCTCAGCTGCTTGATTATCGCCAGCTGGGCCGCAGGATTCATGCCTGCTCATCTGCTTGATAATGACCAGCTGGGCCGCAGGATTCATGCCTGCTCAGCTGCCTGATAATCGCCAGCTGGGCCGCAGGATTCATACCTGCTCAGCTGCCTGATAATGGCCAGGTGGGCCGCAGGATTCATGCCTTCTCAGGCGCCTGGTAATCGCGAGCGGGGCCGTAGGATTCATGCCTGCTCATCTGCTTGGTAATCGCCAGCTTGGCCGCAGGATTCATGCCTTCTCAGGCGCCTGATAATCGCCAGCTGGGCCGCAGGATTCATGCCTTCTCATCTCCTTGATAATCGCCAGCTGGGCCGCAGGATTCATGCCTGCTCATCTGCTTGATAATGACCAGCTGGGCCGCAGGATTCATGCCTGCTCAGCTGCCTGATAATCGCCAGGTGGGCCGCAGGATTCATGCCTGCTCAGTTGCCTGATAATCGCCAGCTGGGCCGCAGGATTCATGCCTTCTCAGCTGCCTGATAATCACCAGCTGGGCCGCAGGATTCATGCCTGCTCATCTGCTTGATAATCGCCAGCTGGGCCGCAGGATTCATGCCTGCTCAGGCGCCTGTTAATCGCCAGCTGGGCCGCAGGATTCATGCCTTCTCCGCTGCTTGATTGTTGCCTGCTGAGGCACATGATCGGTGCGGGAGAGCTACCTGATCAGCACATGAGCAGTCACATGATCAGCACCTCTCAGTCACCTGATCACTGCATGACAGCCACGTGATCAGTGCCTGCTGAGTCACGTGATTAGCGCCTGTTCATCTGCTTGATAATCGCCAGCTGGGCCGCAGGATTCATGCCTTCTCAGCTGCTTGATTATCGCCAGCTGGGCCGCAGGATTCATGCCTGCTCATCTGCTTGATAATGACCAGCTGGGCCGCAGGATTCATGCCTGCTCAGCTGCCTGATAATCGCCAGGTGGGCCGCAGGATTCATGCCTGCTCATCTCGTTGATAATCGCCAGCTGGGCCGCAGGATTCATGCCTGCTCCGCTGCTTGATTCTTGCCTGCTGAGGCACATGATCCGTGCAGGAGAGCTACCTGATCACACATGAGCAGTCACATGATCAGCGCCTCTCAGTCACCTGATCACTGCATGACAGCCACGTGATCAGTGCCTGCTGAGTTACGTGATTAGCGCCTGTTCATCTGCTTGATAATCGCCAGCTGGGCCGCAGGATTCATGCCTGCTCAGTTGCCTGATAATCGCCAGCTGGGCCGCAGGATTCATGCCTTCTCAGCTGCCTGATAATCACCAGCTGGGCCGCAGGATTCATGCCTGCTCATCTGCTTGATAATCGCCAGCTGGGCCGCAGGATTCATGCCTGCTCAGGCGCCTGTTAATCGCCAGCTGGGCCGCAGGATTCATGCCTTCTCCGCTGCTTGATTGTTGCCTGCTGAGGCACATGATCGGTGCGGGAGAGCTACCTGATCAGCACATGAGCAGTCACATGATCAGCACCTCTCAGTCACCTGATCACTGCATGACAGCCACGTGATCAGTGCCTGCTGAGTCACGTGATTAGCGCCTGTTCATCTGCTTGATAATCGCCAGCTGGGCCGCAGGATTCATGCCTGCTCAGGTGCCTGATAATCGCCAGCTGGGCCGCAGGATTCATGCCTTCTCAGCTGCCTGATAATCACCAGCTGGGCCGTAGGATTCATGCCTGCTCAGCTGCCTGATAATCGCCAGGTGGGCCGCAAGATTCATGCCTGCTCAGCTGCCTGATAATCGCCAGGTGGGCCGCAGGATTCATGCCTTCTCAGCTGCTTGATTATCGCCAGCTGGGCCGCAGGATTCATGCCTGCTCAGCTGCCTGATAATCGCCAGCCGGGCCGCAGGATTCATGCCTTCTCAGGCGCCTGGTAATCGCGAGCTGGGCCGCAGGATTCATGCCTGCTCATCTCCTTGATAATCGCCAGCTGGGCCGCAGGATTCATGCCTGCTCATCTGCTTGATAATCGCCAGCTGGGCTGCAGGATTCATGCCTGCTCAGCTGCCTGATAATCGCCAGGTGGTGCCGCAGGATTCATGCCTGTTCAGCTGCCTGATAATCGCCAGCAGGGCCACAGGATTCATGCCTTCTCAGGCGCCTGATAATCACCAGCTGGGCCGCAGGATTCATGCCTGCTCATCTGCTTGATAATGACCAGCTGGGCCGCAGGATTCATGCCTTCTCAGGCGCCTGATAATCGCCAGCTGGGCCGCAGGATTCATGCCTGCTCATCTGCTTGGTAATCGCCAGCTGGGCCGCAGGATTCATGCCTGCTCATCTGCTTGATAATCGCCAGCTGGGTCGCATGATTCATGCCTGCTGAGGCACATGATCCGTGCGGGAGAGCTACCTGATCAGCACATGAGCAGTCACATGATCAGCGCCTCTCAGTCACCTGATCACTGCATGACAGCCACGTGATCAGTGCCTGCTGAGTCACGTGATTAGCGCCTGTTCATCTGCTTGATAATCGCCAGCTGGGCCGCAGGATTCATGCCTTCTCAGCTGCTTGATTATCGCCAGCTGGGCCGCAGGATTCATGCCTGCTCATCTGCTTGATAATGACCAGCTGGGCCGCAGGATTCATGCCTGCTCAGCTGCCTGATAATCGCCAGCTGGGCCGCAGGATTCATGCCTGCTCATCTCGTTGATAATCGCCAGCTGGGCCGCAGGATTCATGCCTTCTCAGGCGCCTGGTAATCGCGAGCGGGGCCGTAGGATTCATGCCTGCTCATCTGCTTGGTAATCGCCAGCTGGGCCGCAGGATTCATGCCTTCTCAGGCGCCTGATAATCGCCAGCTGGGCCGCAGGATTCATGCCTTCTCATCTCCTTGATAATCGCCAGCTGGGCCGCAGGATTCATGCCTGCTCATCTGCTTGATAATGACCAGCTGGGCCGCAGGATTCATGCCTGCTCAGCTGCCTGATAATCGCCAGGTGGGCCGCAGGATTCATGCCTGCTCAGCTGCCTGATAATCGCCAGCTGGGCCGCAGGATTCATGCCTGCTCAGCTGCCTGATAATCGCCAGGTGGGCCGCAGGATTCATGCCTGCTCAGTTGCCTGATAATCGCCAGCTGGGCCGCAGGATTCATGCCTTCTCAGCTGCCTGATAATCACCAGCTGGGCCGCAGGATTCATGCCTGCTCATCTGCTTGATAATCGCCAGCTGGGCCGCAGGATTCATGCCTGCTCAGGCGCCTGTTAATCGCCAGCTGGGCCGCAGGATTCATGCCTTCTCCGCTGCTTGATTGTTGCCTGCTGAGGCACATGATCGGTGCGGGAGAGCTACCTGATCAGCACATGAGCAGTCACATGATCAGCACCTCTCAGTCACCTGATCACTGCATGACAGCCACGTGATCAGTGCCTGCTGAGTCACGTGATTAGCGCCTGTTCATCTGCTTGATAATCGCCAGCTGGGCCGCAGGATTCATGCCTTCTCAGCTGCTTGATTATCGCCAGCTGGGCCGCAGGATTCATGCCTGCTCATCTGCTTGATAATGACCAGCTGGGCCGCAGGATTCATGCCTGCTCAGCTGCCTGATAATCGCCAGGTGGGCCGCAGGATTCATGCCTGCTCATCTCGTTGATAATCGCCAGCTGGGCCGCAGGATTCATGCCTGCTCCGCTGCTTGATTCTTGCCTGCTGAGGCACATGATCCGTGCAGGAGAGCTACCTGATCACACATGAGCAGTCACATGATCAGCGCCTCTCAGTCACCTGATCACTGCATGACAGCCACGTGATCAGTGCCTGCTGAGTCACGTGATTAGCGCCTGCTCATCTGCTTGATAATCGCCAGCTGGGCCGCAGGATTCATGCCTGCTCAGGTGCCTGATAATCGCCAGCTGGGCCGCAGGATTCATGCCTTCTCAGCTGCCTGATAATCACCAGCTGGGCCGTAGGATTCATGCCTGCTCAGCTGCCTGATAATCGCCAGGTGGGCCGCAAGATTCATGCCTGCTCAGCTGCCTGATAATCGCCAGGTGGGCCGCAGGATTCATGCCTTCTCAGCTGCTTGATTATCGCCAGCTGGGCCGCAGGATTCATGCCTGCTCAGCTGCCTGATAATCGCCAGGAGGGCCGCAGGATTCATGCCTTCTCAGGCGCCTGGTAATCGCGAGCTGGGCCGCAGGATTCATGCCTGCTCATCTCCTTGATAATCGCCAGCTGGGCCGCAGGATTCATGCCTGCTCATCTGCTTGATAATCGCCAGCTGGGCCGCAGGATTCATGCCTGCTCAGCTGCCTGATAATCGCCAGGTGGGCCGCAGGATTCATGCCTGCTCAGCTGCCTGATAATCGCCAGCAGGGCCACAGGATTCATGCCTTCTCAGGCGCCTGATAATCACCAGCTGGGCCGCAGGATTCATGCCTGCTCATCTGCTTGATAATGACCAGCTGGGCCGCAGGATTCATGCCTTCTCAGGCGCCTGATAATCGCCAGCTGGGCCGCAGGATTCATGCCTGCTCATCTGCTTGGTAATCGCCAGCTGGGCCGCAGGATTCATGCCTGCTCATCTGCTTGATAATCGCCAGCTGGGTCGCATGATTCATGCCTGCTGAGGCACATGATCCGTGCGGGAGAGCTACCTGATCAGCACATGAGCAGTCACATGATCAGCGCCTCTCAGTCACCTGATCACTGCATGACAGCCACGTGATCAGTGCCTGCTGAGTCACGTGATTAGCGCCTGTTCATCTGCTTGATAATCGCCAGCTGGGCCGCAGGATTCATGCCTTCTCAGCTGCTTGATTATCGCCAGCTGGGCCGCAGGATTCATGCCTGCTCATCTGCTTGATAATGACCAGCTGGGCCGCAGGATTCATGCCTGCTCAGCTGCCTGATAATCGCCAGGTGGGCCGCAGGATTCATGCCTGCTCATCTCGTTGATAATCGCCAGCTGGGCCGCAGGATTCATGCCTTCTCAGGCGGCTGGTAATCGCGAGCGGGGCCGTAGGATTCATGCCTGCTCATCTGCTTGGTAATCGCCAGCTGGGCCGCAGGATTCATGCCTTCTCAGGCGCCTGATAATCGCCAGCTGGGCCGCAGGATTCATGCCTTCTCATCTCCTTGATAATCGCCAGCTGGGCCGCAGGATTCATGCCTGCTCATCTGCTTGATAATGACCAGCTGGGCCGCAGGATTCATGCCTGCTCAGCTGCCTGATAATCGCCAGGTGGGCCGCAGGATTCATGCCTGCTCAGTTGCCTGATAATCGCCAGCTGGGCCGCAGGATTCATGCCTGCTCAGCTGCCTGATAATCGCCAGGTGGGCCGCAGGATTCATGCCTGCTCAGTTGCCTGATAATCGCCAGCTGGGCCGCAGGATTCATGCCTTCTCAGCTGCCTGATAATCACCAGCTGGGCCGCAGGATTCATGCCTGCTCATCTGCTTGATAATCGCCAGCTGGGCCGCAGGATTCATGCCTGCTCAGGCGCCTGTTAATCGCCAGCTGGGCCGCAGGATTCATGCCTTCTCCGCTGCTTGATTGTTGCCTGCTGAGGCACATGATCGGTGCGGGAGAGCTACCTGATCAGCACATGAGCAGTCACATGATCAGCACCTCTCAGTCACCTGATCACTGCATGACAGCCACGTGATCAGTGCCTGCTGAGTCACGTGATTAGCGCCTGTTCATCTGCTTGATAATCGCCAGCTGGGCCGCAGGATTCATGCCTGCTCAGCTGCCTGATAATCGCCAGGTGGGCCGCAAGATTCATGCCTGCTCAGCTGCCTGATAATCGCCAGGTGGGCCGCAGGATTCATGCCTTCTCAGCTGCTTGATTATCGCCAGCTGGGCCGCAGGATTCATGCCTGCTCAGCTGCCTGATAATCGCCAGCAGGGCCGCAGGATTCATGCCTTCTCAGGCGCCTGGTAATCGCGAGCTGGGCCGCAGGATTCATGCCTGCTCATCTCCTTGATAATCGCCAGCTGGGCCGCAGGATTCATGCCTGCTCATCTGCTTGATAATCGCCAGCTGGGCCGCAGGATTCATGCCTGCTCAGCTGCCTGATAATCGCCAGGTGGGCCGCAGGATTCATGCCTGCTCAGCTGCCTGATAATCGCCAGCAGGGCCACAGGATTCATGCCTTCTCAGGCGCCTGATAATCACCAGCTGGGCCGCAGGATTCATGCCTGCTCATCTGCTTGATAATGACCAGCTGGGCCGCAGGATTCATGCCTTCTCAGGCGCCTGATAATCGCCAGCTGGGCCGCAGGATTCATGCCTGCTCATCTGCTTGGTAATCGCCAGCTGGGCCGCAGGATTCATGCCTGCTCATCTGCTTGATAATCGCCAGCTGGGTCGCATGATTCATGCCTGCTGAGGCACATGATCCGTGCGGGAGAGCTACCTGATCAGCACATGAGCAGTCACATGATCAGCGCCTCTCAGTCACCTGATCACTGCATGACAGCCACGTGATCAGTGCCTGCTGAGTCACGTGATTAGCGCCTGTTCATCTGCTTGATAATCGCCAGCTGGGCCGCAGGATTCATGCCTTCTCAGCTGCTTGATTATCGCCAGCTGGGCCGCAGGATTCATGCCTGCTCATCTGCTTGATAATGACCAGCTGGGCCGCAGGATTCATACCTGCTCAGCTGCCTAATAATCGCCAGCTGGGCCGCAGGATTCATACCTGCTCAGCTGCCTGATAATCGCCAGCTGGGCCGCAGGATTCATGCCTTCTCAGGCGCCTAGTAATCGCGAGCGGGGCCGTAGGATTCATGCCTGCTCATCTGCTTGGTAATCGCCAGCTGGGCCGCAGGATTCATGCCTTCTCATCTCCTTGATAATCGCCAGCTGGGCCGCAGGATTCATGCCTGCTCATCTGCTTGATAATGACCAGCTGGGCCGCAGGATTCATGCCTGCTCAGCTGCCTGATAATCGCCAGGTGGGCCGCAGGATTCATGCCTGCTCAGTTGCCTGATAATCGCCAGCTGGGCCGCAGGATTCATGCCTGCTCAGCTGCCTGATAATCGCCAGGTGGGCCGCAGGATTCATGCCTGCTCAGTTGCCTGATAATCGCCAGCTGGGCCGCAGGATTCATGCCTTCTCAGCTGCCTGATAATCACCAGCTGGGCCGCAGGATTCATGCCTGCTCATCTGCTTGATAATCGCCAGCTGGGCCGCAGGATTCATGCCTGCTCAGGCGCCTGTTAATCGCCAGCTGGGCCGCAGGATTCATGCCTTCTCCGCTGCTTGATTGTTGCCTGCTAAGGCACATGATCGGTGCGGGAGAGCTACCTGATCAGCACATGAGCAGTCACATGATCAGCACCTCTCAGTCACCTGATCACTGCATGACAGCCACGTGATCAGTGCCTGCTGAGTCACGTGATTAGCGCCTGTTCATCTGCTTGATAATCGCCAGCTGGGCCGCAGGATTCATGCCTTCTCAGCTGCTTGATTATCGCCAGCTGGGCCGCAGGATTCATGCCTGCTCATCTGCTTGATAATGACCAGCTGGGCCGCAGGATTCATGCCTGCTCAGCTGCCTGATAATCGCCAGCTGGGCTGCAGGATTCATACCTGCTCAGCTGCCTGATAATCGCCAGGTGGGCCGCAGGATTCATGCCTTCTCAGGCGCCTGGTAATCGCGAGCGGGGCCGTAGGATTCATGCCTGCTCATCTGCTTGGTAATCGCCAGCTGGGCCGCAGGATTCATGCCTTCTCAGGCGCCTGATAATCGCCAGCTGGGCCGCAGGATTCATGCCTTCTCATCTCCTTGATAATCGCCAGCTGGGCCGCAGGATTCATGCCTGCTCATCTGCTTGATAATGACCAGCTGGGCCGCAGGATTCATGCCTGCTCAGCTGCCTGATAATCGCCAGGTGGGCCGCAGGATTCATGCCTGCTCAGTTGCCTGATAATCGCCAGCTGGGCCGCAGGATTCATGCCTTCTCAGCTGCCTGATAATCACCAGCTGGGCCGCAGGATTCATGCCTGCTCATCTGCTTGATAATCGCCAGCTGGGCCGCAGGATTCATGCCTGCTCAGGCGCCTGTTAATCGCCAGCTGGGCCGCAGGATTCATGCCTTCTCCGCTGCTTGATTGTTGCCTGCTGAGGCACATGATCGGTGCGGGAGAGCTACCTGATCAGCACATGAGCAGTCACATGATCAGCACCTCTCAGTCACCTGATCACTGCATGACAGCCACGTGATCAGTGCCTGCTGAGTCACGTGATTAGCGCCTGTTCATCTGCTTGATAATCGCCAGCTGGGCCGCAGGATTCATGCCTTCTCAGCTGCTTGATTATCGCCAGCTGGGCCGCAGGATTCATGCCTGCTCATCTGCTTGATAATGACCAGCTGGGCCGCAGGATTCATGCCTGCTCAGCTGCCTGATAATCGCCAGGTGGGCCGCAGGATTCATGCCTGCTCATCTCGTTGATAATCGCCAGCTGGGCCGCAGGATTCATGCCTGCTCCGCTGCTTGATTCTTGCCTGCTGAGGCACATGATCCGTGCAGGAGAGCTACCTGATCACACATGAGCAGTCACATGATCAGCGCCTCTCAGTCACCTGATCACTGCATGACAGCCACGTGATCAGTGCCTGCTGAGTCACGTGATTAGCGCCTGCTCATCTGCTTGATAATCGCCAGCTGGGCCGCAGGATTCATGCCTGCTCAGGTGCCTGATAATCGCCAGCTGGGCCGCAGGATTCATGCCTTCTCAGCTGCCTGATAATCACCAGCTGGGCCGTAGGATTCATGCCTGCTCAGCTGCCTGATAATCGCCAGGTGGGCCGCAAGATTCATGCCTGCTCAGCTGCCTGATAATCGCCAGGTGGGCCGCAGGATTCATGCCTTCTCAGCTGCTTGATTATCGCCAGCTGGGCCGCAGGATTCATGCCTGCTCAGCTGCCTGATAATCGCCAGGAGGGCCGCAGGATTCATGCCTTCTCAGGCGCCTGGTAATCGCGAGCTGGGCCGCAGGATTCATGCCTGCTCATCTCCTTGATAATCGCCAGCTGGGCCGCAGGATTCATGCCTGCTCATCTGCTTGATAATCGCCAGCTGGGCCGCAGGATTCATGCCTGCTCAGCTGCCTGATAATCGCCAGGTGGGCCGCAGGATTCATGCCTGCTCAGCTGCCTGATAATCGCCAGCAGGGCCACAGGATTCATGCCTTCTCAGGCGCCTGATAATCACCAGCTGGGCCGCAGGATTCATGCCTGCTCATCTGCTTGATAATGACCAGCTGGGCCGCAGGATTCATGCCTTCTCAGGCGCCTGATAATCGCCAGCTGGGCCGCAGGATTCATGCCTGCTCATCTGCTTGGTAATCGCCAGCTGGGCCGCAGGATTCATGCCTGCTCATCTGCTTGATAATCGCCAGCTGGGTCGCATGATTCATGCCTGCTGAGGCACATGATCCGTGCGGGAGAGCTACCTGATCAGCACATGAGCAGTCACATGATCAGCGCCTCTCAGTCACCTGATCACTGCATGACAGCCACGTGATCAGTGCCTGCTGAGTCACGTGATTAGCGCCTGTTCATCTGCTTGATAATCGCCAGCTGGGCCGCAGGATTCATGCCTTCTCAGCTGCTTGATTATCGCCAGCTGGGCCGCAGGATTCATGCCTGCTCATCTGCTTGATAATGACCAGCTGGGCCGCAGGATTCATGCCTGCTCAGCTGCCTGATAATCGCCAGCTGGGCCGCAGGATTCATGCCTGCTCATCTCGTTGATAATCGCCAGCTGGGCCGCAGGATTCATGCCTTCTCAGGCGCCTGGTAATCGCGAGCGGGGCCGTAGGATTCATGCCTGCTCATCTGCTTGGTAATCGCCAGCTAGGCCGCAGGATTCATGCCTTCTCAGGCGCCTGATAATCGCCAGCTGGGCCGCAGGATTCATGCCTTCTCATCTCCTTGATAATCGCCAGCTGGGCCGCAGGATTCATGCCTGCTCATCTGCTTGATAATGACCAGCTGGGCCGCAGGATTCATGCCTGCTCAGCTGCCTGATAATCGCCAGGTGGGCCGCAGGATTCATGCCTGCTCAGCTGCCTGATAATCGCCAGCTGGGCCGCAGGATTCATGCCTGCTCAGCTGCCTGATAATCGCCAGGTGGGCCGCAGGATTCATGCCTGCTCAGTTGCCTGATAATCGCCAGCTGGGCCGCAGGATTCATGCCTTCTCAGCTGCCTGATAATCACCAGCTGGGCCGCAGGATTCATGCCTGCTCATCTGCTTGATAATCGCCAGCTGGGCCGCAGGATTCATGCCTGCTCAGGCGCCTGTTAATCGCCAGCTGGGCCGCAGGATTCATGCCTTCTCCGCTGCTTGATTGTTGCCTGCTGAGGCACATGATCGGTGCGGGAGAGCTACCTGATCAGCACATGAGCAGTCACATGATCAGCACCTCTCAGTCACCTGATCACTGCATGACAGCCACGTGATCAGTGCCTGCTGAGTCACGTGATTAGCGCCTGTTCATCTGCTTGATAATCGCCAGCTGGGCCGCAGGATTCATGCCTGCTCAGCTGCCTGATAATCGCCAGGTGGGCCGCAAGATTCATGCCTGCTCAGCTGCCTGATAATCGCCAGGTGGGCCGCAGTATTCATGCCTTCTCAGCTGCTTGATTATCGCCAGCTGGGCCGCAGGATTCATGCCTGCTCAGCTGCCTGATAATCGCCAGGAGGGCCGCAGGATTCATGCCTTCTCAGGCGCCTGGTAATCGCGAGCTGGGCCGCAGGATTCATGCCTGCTCATCTCCTTGATAATCGCCAGCTGGGCCGCAGGATTCATGCCTGCTCATCTGCTTGATAATCGCCAGCTGGGCCGCAGGATTCATGCCTGCTCAGCTGCCTGATAATCGCCAGGTGGGCCGCAGGATTCATGCCTGCTCAGCTGCCTGATAATCGCCAGCAGGGCCACAGGATTCATGCCTTCTCAGGCGCCTGATAATCACCAGCTGGGCCGCAGGATTCATGCCTGCTCATCTGCTTGATAATGACCAGCTGGGCCGCAGGATTCATGCCTTCTCAGGCGCCTGATAATCGCCAGCTGGGCCGCAGGATTCATGCCTGCTCATCTGCTTGGTAATCGCCAGCTGGGCCGCAGGATTCATGCCTGCTCATCTGCTTGATAATCGCCAGCTGGGTCGCATGATTCATGCCTGCTGAGGCACATGATCCGTGCGGGAGAGCTACCTGATCAGCACATGAGCAGTCACATGATCAGCGCCTCTCAGTCACCTGATCACTGCATGACAGCCACGTGATCAGTGCCTGCTGAGTCACGTGATTAGCGCCTGTTCATCTGCTTGATAATCGCCAGCTGGGCCGCAGGATTCATGCCTGCTCAGCTGCCTGATAATCGCCAGGTGGGCCGCAAGATTCATGCCTGCTCAGCTGCCTGATAATCGCCAGGTGGGCCGCAGGATTCATGCCTTCTCAGCTGCTTGATTATCGCCAGCTGGGCCGCAGGATTCATGCCTGCTCAGCTGCCTGATAATCGCCAGGAGGGCCGCAGGATTCATGCCTTCTCAGGCGCCTGGTAATCGCGAGCTGGGCCGCAGGATTCATGCCTGCTCATCTCCTTGATAATCGCCAGCTGGGCCGCAGGATTCATGCCTGCTCATCTGCTTGATAATCGCCAGCTGGGCCGCAGGATTCATGCCTGCTCAGCTGCCTGATAATCGCCAGGTGGGCCGCAGGATTCATGCCTGCTCAGCTGCCTGATAATCGCCAGCAGGGCCACAGGATTCATGCCTTCTCAGGCGCCTGATAATCACCAGCTGGGCCGCAGGATTCATGCCTGCTCATCTGCTTGATAATGACCAGCTGGGCCGCAGGATTCATGCCTTCTCAGGCGCCTGATAATCGCCAGCTGGGCCGCAGGATTCATGCCTGCTCATCTGCTTGGTAATCGCCAGCTGGGCCGCAGGATTCATGCCTGCTCATCTGCTTGATAATCGCCAGCTGGGTCGCATGATTCATGCCTGCTGAGGCACATGATCCGTGCGGGAGAGCTACCTGATCAGCACATGAGCAGTCACATGATCAGCGCCTCTCAGTCACCTGATCACTGCATGACAGCCACGTGATCAGTGCCTGCTGAGTCACGTGATTAGCGCCTGTTCATCTGCTTGATAATCGCCAGCTGGGCCGCAGGATTCATGCCTTCTCAGCTGCTTGATTATCGCCAGCTGGGCCGCAGGATTCATGCCTGCTCATCTGCTTGATAATGACCAGCTGGGCCGCAGGATTCATGCCTGCTCAGCTGCCTGATAATCGCCAGCTGGGCCGCAGGATTCATACCTGCTCAGCTGCCTGATAATCGCCAGGTGGGCCGCAGGATTCATGCCTTCTCAGGCGCCTGGTAATCGCGAGCGGGGCCGTAGGATTCATGCCTGCTCATCTGCTTGGTAATCGCCAGCTGGGCCGCAGGATTCATGCCTTCTCAGGCGCCTGATAATCGCCAGCTGGGCCGCAGGATTCATGCCTTCTCATCTCCTTGATAATCGCCAGCTGGGCCGCAGGATTCATGCCTGCTCATCTGCTTGATAATGACCAGCTGGGCCGCAGGATTCATGCCTGCTCAGCTGCCTGATAATCGCCAGGTGGGCCGCAGGATTCATGCCTGCTCAGTTGCCTGATAATCGCCAGCTGGGCCGCAGGATTCATGCCTGCTCAGCTGCCTGATAATCGCCAGGTGGGCCGCAGGATTCATGCCTGCTCAGTTGCCTGATAATCGCCAGCTGGGCCGCAGGATTCATGCCTTCTCAGCTGCCTGATAATCACCAGCTGGGCCGCAGGATTCATGCCTGCTCATCTGCTTGATAATCGCCAGCTGGGCCGCAGGATTCATGCCTGCTCAGGCGCCTGTTAATCGCCAGCTGGGCCGCAGGATTCATGCCTTCTCCGCTGCTTGATTGTTGCCTGCTGAGGCACATGATCGGTGCGGGAGAGCTACCTGATCAGCACATGAGCAGTCACATGATCAGCACCTCTCAGTCACCTGATCACTGCATGACAGCCACGTGATCAGTGCCTGCTGAGTCACGTGATTAGCGCCTGTTCATCTGCTTGATAATCGCCAGCTGGGCCGCAGGATTCATGCCTTCTCAGCTGCTTGATTATCGCCAGCTGGGCCGCAGGATTCATGCCTGCTCATCTGCTTGATAATGACCAGCTGGGCCGCAGGATTCATGCCTGCTCAGCTGCCTGATAATCGCCAGGTGGGCCGCAGGATTCATGCCTGCTCATCTCGTTGATAATCGCCAGCTGGGCCGCAGGATTCATGCCTGCTCCGCTGCTTGATTCTTGCCTGCTGAGGCACATGATCCGTGCAGGAGAGCTACCTGATCACACATGAGCAGTCACATGATCAGCGCCTCTCAGTCACCTGATCACTGCATGACAGCCACGTGATCAGTGCCTGCTGAGTCACGTGATTAGCGCCTGCTCATCTGCTTGATAATCGCCAGCTGGGCCGCAGGATTCATGCCTGCTCAGGTGCCTGATAATCGCCAGCTGGGCCGCAGGATTCATGCCTTCTCAGCTGCCTGATAATCACCAGCTGGGCCGTAGGATTCATGCCTGCTCAGCTGCCTGATAATCGCCAGGTGGGCCGCAAGATTCATGCCTGCTCAGCTGCCTGATAATCGCCAGGTGGGCCGCAGGATTCATGCCTTCTCAGCTGCTTGATTATCGCCAGCTGGGCCGCAGGATTCATGCCTGCTCAGCTGCCTGATAATCGCCAGCAGGGCCGCAGGATTCATGCCTTCTCAGGCGCCTGGTAATCGCGAGCTGGGCCGCAGGATTCATGCCTGCTCATCTCCTTGATAATCGCCAGCTGGGCCGCAGGATTCATGCCTGCTCATCTGCTTGATAATCGCCAGCTGGGCCGCAGGATTCATGCCTGCTCAGCTGCCTGATAATCGCCAGGTGGGCCGCAGGATTCATGCCTGCTCAGCTGCCTGATAATCGCCAGCAGGGCCACAGGATTCATGCCTTCTCAGGCGCCTGATAATCACCAGCTGGGCCGCAGGATTCATGCCTGCTCATCTGCTTGATAATGACCAGCTGGGCCGCAGGATTCATGCCTTCTCAGGCGCCTGATAATCGCCAGCTGGGCCGCAGGATTCATGCCTGCTCATCTGCTTGGTAATCGCCAGCTGGGCCGCAGGATTCATGCCTGCTCATCTGCTTGATAATCGCCAGCTGGGTCGCATGATTCATGCCTGCTGAGGCACATGATCCGTGCGGGAGAGCTACCTGATCAGCACATGAGCAGTCACATGATCAGCGCCTCTCAGTCACCTGATCACTGCATGACAGCCACGTGATCAGTGCCTGCTGAGTCACGTGATTAGCGCCTGTTCATCTGCTTGATAATCGCCAGCTGGGCCGCAGGATTCATGCCTTCTCAGCTGCTTGATTATCGCCAGCTGGGCCGCAGGATTCATGCCTGCTCATCTGCTTGATAATGACCAGCTGGGCCGCAGGATTCATGCCTGCTCAGCTGCCTGATAATCGCCAGCTGGGCCGCAGGATTCATACCTGCTCAGCTGCCTGATAATCGCCAGGTGGGCCGCAGGATTCATGCCTTCTCAGGCGCCTGGTAATCGCGAGCGGGGCCGTAGGATTCATGCCTGCTCATCTGCTTGGTAATCGCCAGCTGGGCCGCAGGATTCATGCCTTCTCAGGCGCCTGATAATCGCCAGCTGGGCCGCAGGATTCATGCCTTCTCATCTCCTTGATAATCGCCAGCTGGGCCGCAGGATTCATGCCTGCTCATCTGCTTGATAATGACCAGCTGGGCCGCAGGATTCATGCCTGGTCAGCTGCCTGATAATCGCCAGGTGGGCCGCAGGATTCATGCCTGCTCAGTTGCCTGATAATCGCCAGCTGGGCCGCAGGATTCATGCCTGCTCAGCTGCCTGATAATCGCCAGGTGGGCCGCAGGATTCATGCCTGCTCAGTTGCCTGATAATCGCCAGCTGGGCCGCAGGATTCATGCCTTCTCAGCTGCCTGATAATCACCAGCTGGGCCGCAGGATTCATGCCTGCTCATCTGCTTGATAATCGCCAGCTGGGCCGCAGGATTCATGCCTGCTCAGGCGCCTGTTAATCGCCAGCTGGGCCGCAGGATTCATGCCTTCTCCGCTGCTTGATTGTTGCCTGCTGAGGCACATGATCGGTGCGGGAGAGCTACCTGATCAGCACATGAGCAGTCACATGATCAGCACCTCTCAGTCACCTGATCACTGCATGACAGCCACGTGATCAGTGCCTGCTGAGTCACGTGATTAGCGCCTGTTCATCTGCTTGATAATCGCCAGCTGGGCCGCAGGATTCATGCCTTCTCAGCTGCTTGATTATCGCCAGCTGGGCCGCAGGATTCATGCCTGCTCATCTGCTTGATAATGACCAGCTGGGCCGCAGGATTCATGCCTGCTCAGCTGCCTGATAATCGCCAGGTGGGCCGCAGGATTCATGCCTGCTCATCTCGTTGATAATCGCCAGCTGGGCCGCAGGATTCATGCCTGCTCCGCTGCTTGATTCTTGCCTGCTGAGGCACATGATCCGTGCAGGAGAGCTACCTGATCACACATGAGCAGTCACATGATCAGCGCCTCTCAGTCACCTGATCACTGCATGACAGCCACGTGATCAGTGCCTGCTGAGTCACGTGATTAGCGCCTGCTCATCTGCTTCATAATAGCCAGCTGGGCCGCAGGATTCATGCCTTCTCAGGCGCCTGGTAATCGCGAGCTGGGCCGCAGGATTCATGCCTGCTCATCTCCTTGATAATCGCCAGCTGGGCCGCAGGATTCATGCCTGCTCATCTGCTTGATAATCGCCAGCTGGGCCGCAGGATTCATGCCTGCTCAGCTGCCTGATAATCGCCAGGTGGGCCGCAGGATTCATGCCTGCTCAGCTGCCTGATAATCGCCAGCAGGGCCACAGGATTCATGCCTTCTCAGGCGCCTGATAATCACCAGCTGGGCCGCAGGATTCATGCCTGCTCATCTGCTTGATAATGACCAGCTGGGCCGCAGGATTCATGCCTTCTCAGGCGCCTGATAATCGCCAGCTGGGCCGCAGGATTCATGCCTGCTCATCTGCTTGGTAATCGCCAGCTGGGCCGCAGGATTCATGCCTGCTCATCTGCTTGATAATCGCCAGCTGGGTCGCATGATTCATGCCTGCTGAGGCACATGATCCGTGCGGGAGAGCTACCTGATCAGCACATGAGCAGTCACATGATCAGCGCCTCTCAGTCACCTGATCACTGCATGACAGCCACGTGATCAGTGCCTGCTGAGTCACGTGATTAGCGCCTGTTCATCTGCTTGATAATCGCCAGCTGGGCCGCAGGATTCATGCCTTCTCAGCTGCTTGATTATCGCCAGCTGGGCCGCAGGATTCATGCCTGCTCATCTGCTTGATAATGACCAGCTGGGCCGCAGGATTCATGCCTGCTCAGCTGCCTGATAATCGCCAGCTGGGCCGCAGGATTCATACCTGCTCAGCTGCCTGATAATCGCCAGGTGGGCCGCAGGATTCATGCCTTCTCAGGCGCCTGGTAATCGCGAGCGGGGCCGTAGGATTCATGCCTGCTCATCTGCTTGGTAATCGCCAGCTGGGCCGCAGGATTCATGCCTTCTCAGGCGCCTGATAATCGCCAGCTGGGCCGCAGGATTCATGCCTTCTCATCTCCTTGATAATCGCCAGCTGGGCCGCAGGATTCATGCCTGCTCATCTGCTTGATAATGACCAGCTGGGCCGCAGGATTCATGCCTGCTCAGCTGCCTGATAATCGCCAGGTGGGCCGCAGGATTCATGCCTGCTCAGTTGCCTGATAATCGCCAGCTGGGCCGCAGGATTCATGCCTGCTCAGCTGCCTGATAATCGCCAGGTGGGCCGCAGGATTCATGCCTTCTCAGCTGCCTGATAATCACCAGCTGGGCCGCAGGATTCATGCCTGCTCATCTGCTTGATAATCGCCAGCTGGGCCGCAGGATTCATGCCTGCTCAGGCGCCTGTTAATCGCCAGCTGGGCCGCAGGATTCATGCCTTCTCCGCTGCTTGATTGTTGCCTGCTGAGGCACATGATCGGTGCGGGAGAGCTACCTGATCAGCACATGAGCAGTCACATGATCAGCACCTCTCAGTCACCTGATCACTGCATGACAGCCACGTGATCAGTGCCTGCTGAGTCACGTGATTAGCGCCTGTTCATCTGCTTGATAATCGCCAGCTGGGCCGCAGGATTCATGCCTTCTCAGCTGCTTGATTATCGCCAGCTGGGCCGCAGGATTCATGCCTGCTCATCTGCTTGATAATGACCAGCTGGGCCGCAGGATTCATGCCTGCTCAGCTGCCTGATAATCGCCAGGTGGGCCGCAGGATTCATGCCTGCTCATCTCGTTGATAATCGCCAGCTGGGCCGCAGGATTCATGCCTGCTCCGCTGCTTGATTCTTGCCTGCTGAGGCACATGATCCGTGCAGGAGAGCTACCTGATCACACATGAGCAGTCACATGATCAGCGCCTCTCAGTCACCTGATCACTGCATGACAGCCACGTGATCAGTGCCTGCTGAGTCACGTGATTAGCGCCTGCTCATCTGCTTGATAATCGCCAGCTGGGCCGCAGGATTCATGCCTGCTCAGGTGCCTGATAATCGCCAGCTGGGCCGCAGGATTCATGCCTTCTCAGCTGCCTGATAATCACCAGCTGGGCCGTAGGATTCATGCCTGCTCAGCTGCCTGATAATCGCCAGGTGGGCCGCAAGATTCATGCCTGCTCAGCTGCCTGATAATCGCCAGGTGGGCCGCAGGATTCATGCCTTCTCAGCTGCTTGATTATCGCCAGCTGGGCCGCAGGATTCATGCCTGCTCAGCTGCCTGATAATCGCCAGGAGGGCCGCAGGATTCATGCCTTCTCAGGCGCCTGGTAATCGCGAGCTGGGCCGCAGGATTCATGCCTGCTCATCTCCTTGATAATCGCCAGCTGGGCCGCAGGATTCATGCCTGC
This sequence comes from Bos grunniens, assembly GCF_055505025.1. Classification (NCBI taxonomy): domain Eukaryota; kingdom Metazoa; phylum Chordata; class Mammalia; order Artiodactyla; family Bovidae; genus Bos; species Bos grunniens. The sequence goes on along the minus strand of NC_141183.1, from coordinate 65,927,858 downwards.
TCATCTGCTTGATAATCGCCAGCTGGGCCGCAGGATTCATGCCTGCTCAGCTGCCTGATAATCGCCAGCAGGGCCGCAGGATTCATGCCTTCTCAGGCGCCTGGTAATCGCGAGCTGGGCCGCAGGATTCATGCCTGCTCATCTCCTTGATAATCGCCAGCTGGGCCGCAGGATTCATGCCTGCTCATCTGCTTGATAATCGCCAGCTGGGCCGCAGGATTCATGCCTGCTCAGCTGCCTGATAATCGCCAGGTGGGCCGCAGGATTCATGCCTGCTCAGCTGCCTGATAATCGCCAGCAGGGCCACAGGATTCATGCCTTCTCAGGCGCCTGATAATCACCAGCTGGGCCGCAGGATTCATGCCTGCTCATCTGCTTGATAATGACCAGCTGGGCCGCAGGATTCATGCCTTCTCAGGCGCCTGATAATCGCCAGCTGGGCCGCAGGATTCATGCCTGCTCATCTGCTTGGTAATCGCCAGCTGGGCCGCAGGATTCATGCCTGCTCATCTGCTTGATAATCGCCAGCTGGGTCGCATGATTCATGCCTGCTGAGGCACATGATCCGTGCGGGAGAGCTACCTGATCAGCACATGAGCAGTCACATGATCAGCGCCTCTCAGTCACCTGATCACTGCATGACAGCCACGTGATCAGTGCCTGCTGAGTCACGTGATTAGCGCCTGTTCATCTGCTTGATAATCGCCAGCTGGGCCGCAGGATTCATGCCTTCTCAGCTGCTTGATTATCGCCAGCTGGGCCGCAGGATTCATGCCTGCTCATCTGCTTGATAATGACCAGCTGGGCCGCAGGATTCATGCCTGCTCAGCTGCCTGATAATCGCCAGCTGGGCCGCAGGATTCATACCTGCTCAGCTGCCTGATAATCGCCAGGTGGGCCGCAGGATTCATGCCTTCTCAGGCGCCTGGTAATCGCGAGCAGGGCCGTAGGATTCATGCCTGCTCATCTGCTTGGTAATCGCCAGCTGGGCCGCAGGATTCATGCCTTCTCAGGCGCCTGATAATCGCCAGCTGGGCCGCAGGATTCATGCCTTCTCATCTCCTTGATAATCGCCAGCTGGGCCGCAGGATTCATGCCTGCTCATCTGCTTGATAATGACCAGCTGGGCCGCAGGATTCATGCCTGCTCAGCTGCCTGATAATCGCCAGGTGGGCCGCAGGATTCATGCCTGCTCAGTTGCCTGATAATCGCCAGCTGGGCCGCAGGATTCATGCCTGCTCAGCTGCCTGATAATCGCCAGGTGGGCCGCAGGATTCATGCCTGCTCAGTTGCCTGATAATCGCCAGCTGGGCCGCAGGATTCATGCCTTCTCAGCTGCCTGATAATCACCAGCTGGGCCGCAGGATTCATGCCTGCTCATCTGCTTGATAATCGCCAGCTGGGCCGCAGGATTCATGCCTGCTCAGGCGCCTGTTAATCGCCAGCTGGGCCGCAGGATTCATGCCTTCTCCGCTGCTTGATTGTTGCCTGCTGAGGCACATGATCGGTGCGGGAGAGCTACCTGATCAGCACATGAGCAGTCACATGATCAGCACCTCTCAGTCACCTGATCACTGCATGACAGCCACGTGATCAGTGCCTGCTGAGTCACGTGATTAGCGCCTGTTCATCTGCTTGATAATCGCCAGCTGGGCCGCAGGATTCATGCCTTCTCAGCTGCTTGATTATCGCCAGCTGGGCCGCAGGATTCATGCCTGCTCATCTGCTTGATAATGACCAGCTGGGCCGCAGGATTCATGCCTGCTCAGCTGCCTGATAATCGCCAGGTGGGCCGCAGGATTCATGCCTGCTCATCTCGTTGATAATCGCCAGCTGGGCCGCAGGATTCATGCCTGCTCCGCTGCTTGATTCTTGCCTGCTGAGGCACATGATCCGTGCAGGAGAGCTACCTGATCACACATGAGCAGTCACATGATCAGCGCCTCTCAGTCACCTGATCACTGCATGACAGCCACGTGATCAGTGCCTGCTGAGTCACGTGATTAGCGCCTGCTCATCTGCTTGATAATCGCCAGCTGGGCCGCAGGATTCATGCCTGCTCAGGTGCCTGATAATCGCCAGCTGGGCCGCAGGATTCATGCCTTCTCAGCTGCCTGATAATCACCAGCTGGGCCGTAGGATTCATGCCTGCTCAGCTGCCTGATAATCGCCAGGTGGGCCGCAAGATTCATGCCTGCTCAGCTGCCTGATAATCGCCAGGTGGGCCGCAGGATTCATGCCTTCTCAGCTGCTTGATTATCGCCAGCTGGGCCGCAGGATTCATGCCTGCTCAGCTGCCTGATAATCGCCAGCAGGGCCGCAGGATTCATGCCTTCTCAGGCGCCTGGTAATCGCGAGCTGGGCCGCAGGATTCATGCCTGCTCATCTCCTTGATAATCGCCAGCTGGGCCGCAGGATTCATGCCTGCTCATCTGCTTGATAATCGCCAGCTGGGCCGCAGGATTCATGCCTGCTCAGCTGCCTGATAATCGCCAGGTGGGCCGCAGGATTCATGCCTGCTCAGCTGCCTGATAATCGCCAGCAGGGCCACAGGATTCATGCCTTCTCAGGCGCCTGATAATCACCAGCTGGGCCGCAGGATTCATGCCTGCTCATCTGCTTGATAATGACCAGCTGGGCCGCAGGATTCATGCCTTCTCAGGCGCCTGATAATCGCCAGCTGGGCCGCAGGATTCATGCCTGCTCATCTGCTTGGTAATCGCCAGCTGGGCCGCAGGATTCATGCCTGCTCATCTGCTTGATAATCGCCAGCTGGGTCGCATGATTCATGCCTGCTGAGGCACATGATCCGTGCGGGAGAGCTACCTGATCAGCACATGAGCAGTCACATGATCAGCGCCTCTCAGTCACCTGATCACTGCATGACAGCCACGTGATCAGTGCCTGCTGAGTCACGTGATTAGCGCCTGTTCATCTGCTTGATAATCGCCAGCTGGGCCGCAGGATTCATGCCTTCTCAGCTGCTTGATTATCGCCAGCTGGGCCGCAGGATTCATGCCTGCTCATCTGCTTGATAATGACCAGCTGGGCCGCAGGATTCATGCCTGCTCAGCTGCCTGATAATCGCCAGCTGGGCCGCAGGATTCATACCTGCTCAGCTGCCTGATAATCGCCAGGTGGGCCGCAGGATTCATGCCTTCTCAGGCGCCTGGTAATCGCGAGCGGGGCCGTAGGATTCATGCCTGCTCATCTGCTTGGTAATCGCCAGCTGGGCCGCAGGATTCATGCCTTCTCAGGCGCCTGATAATCGCCAGCTGGGCCGCAGGATTCATGCCTTCTCATCTCCTTGATAATCGCCAGCTGGGCCGCAGGATTCATGCCTGCTCATCTGCTTGATAATGACCAGCTGGGCCGCAGGATTCATGCCTGCTCAGCTGCCTGATAATCGCCAGGTGGGCCGCAGGATTCATGCCTGCTCAGTTGCCTGATAATCGCCAGCTGGGCCGCAGGATTCATGCCTGCTCAGCTGCCTGATAATCGCCAGGTGGGCCGCAGGATTCATGCCTGCTCAGTTGCCTGATAATCGCCAGCTGGGCCGCAGGATTCATGCCTTCTCAGCTGCCTGATAATCACCAGCTGGGCCGCAGGATTCATGCCTGCTCATCTGCTTGATAATCGCCAGCTGGGCCGCAGGATTCATGCCTGCTCAGGCGCCTGTTAATCGCCAGCTGGGCCGCAGGATTCATGCCTTCTCCGCTGCTTGATTGTTGCCTGCTGAGGCACATGATCGGTGCGGGAGAGCTACCTGATCAGCACATGAGCAGTCACATGATCAGCACCTCTCAGTCACCTGATCACTGCATGACAGCCACGTGATCAGTGCCTGCTGAGTCACGTGATTAGCGCCTGTTCATCTGCTTGATAATCGCCAGCTGGGCCGCAGGATTCATGCCTTCTCAGCTGCTTGATTATCGCCAGCTGGGCCGCAGGATTCATGCCTGCTCATCTGCTTGATAATGACCAGCTGGGCCGCAGGATTCATGCCTGCTCAGCTGCCTGATAATCGCCAGGTGGGCCGCAGGATTCATGCCTGCTCATCTCGTTGATAATCGCCAGCTGGGCCGCAGGATTCATGCCTGCTCCGCTGCTTGATTCTTGCCTGCTGAGGCACATGATCCGTGCAGGAGAGCTACCTGATCACACATGAGCAGTCACATGATCAGCGCCTCTCAGTCACCTGATCACTGCATGACAGCCACGTGATCAGTGCCTGCTGAGTCACGTGATTAGCGCCTGCTCATCTGCTTGATAATCGCCAGCTGGGCCGCAGGATTCATGCCTGCTCAGGTGCCTGATAATCGCCAGCTGGGCCGCAGGATTCATGCCTTCTCAGCTGCCTGATAATCACCAGCTGGGCCGTAGGATTCATGCCTGCTCAGCTGCCTGATAATCGCCAGGTGGGCCGCAAGATTCATGCCTGCTCAGCTGCCTGATAATCGCCAGGTGGGCCGCAGGATTCATGCCTTCTCAGCTGCTTGATTATCGCCAGCTGGGCCGCAGGATTCATGCCTGCTCAGCTGCCTGATAATCGCCAGGAGGGCCGCAGGATTCATGCCTTCTCAGGCGCCTGGTAATCGCGAGCTGGGCCGCAGGATTCATGCCTGCTCATCTCCTTGATAATCGCCAGCTGGGCCGCAGGATTCATGCCTGCTCATCTGCTTGATAATCGCCAGCTGGGCCGCAGGATTCATGCCTGCTCAGCTGCCTGATAATCGCCAGGTGGGCCGCAGGATTCATGCCTGCTCAGCTGCCTGATAATCGCCAGCAGGGCCACAGGATTCATGCCTTCTCAGGCGCCTGATAATCACCAGCTGGGCCGCAGGATTCATGCCTGCTCATCTGCTTGATAATGACCAGCTGGGCCGCAGGATTCATGCCTTCTCAGGCGCCTGATAATCGCCAGCTGGGCCGCAGGATTCATGCCTGCTCATCTGCTTGGTAATCGCCAGCTGGGCCGCAGGATTCATGCCTGCTCATCTGCTTGATAATCGCCAGCTGGGTCGCATGATTCATGCCTGCTGAGGCACATGATCCGTGCGGGAGAGCTACCTGATCAGCACATGAGCAGTCACATGATCAGCGCCTCTCAGTCACCTGATCACTGCATGACAGCCACGTGATCAGTGCCTGCTGAGTCACGTGATTAGCGCCTGTTCATCTGCTTGATAATCGCCAGCTGGGCCGCAGGATTCATGCCTTCTCAGCTGCTTGATTATCGCCAGCTGGGCCGCAGGATTCATGCCTGCTCATCTGCTTGATAATGACCAGCTGGGCCGCAGGATTCATGCCTGCTCAGCTGCCTGATAATCGCCAGCTGGGCCGCAGGATTCATACCTGCTCAGCTGCCTGATAATCGCCAGGTGGGCCGCAGGATTCATGCCTTCTCAGGCGCCTGGTAATCGCGAGCGGGGCCGTAGGATTCATGCCTGCTCATCTGCTTGGTAATCGCCAGCTGGGCCGCAGGATTCATGCCTTCTCAGGCGCCTGATAATCGCCAGCTGGGCCGCAGGATTCATGCCTTCTCATCTCCTTGATAATCGCCAGCTGGGCCGCAGGATTCATGCCTGCTCATCTGCTTGATAATGACCAGCTGGGCCGCAGGATTCATGCCTGCTCAGCTGCCTGATAATCGCCAGGTGGGCCGCAGGATTCATGCCTGCTCAGTTGCCTGATAATCGCCAGCTGGGCCGCAGGATTCATGCCTGCTCAGCTGCCTGATAATCGCCAGGTGGGCCGCAGGATTCATGCCTGCTCAGTTGCCTGATAATCGCCAGCTGGGCCGCAGGATTCATGCCTTCTCAGCTGCCTGATAATCACCAGCTGGGCCGCAGGATTCATGCCTGCTCATCTGCTTGATAATCGCCAGCTGGGCCGCAGGATTCATGCCTGCTCAGGCGCCTGTTAATCGCCAGCTGGGCCGCAGGATTCATGCCTTCTCCGCTGCTTGATTGTTGCCTGCTGAGGCACATGATCGGTGCGGGAGAGCTACCTGATCAGCACATGAGCAGTCACATGATCAGCACCTCTCAGTCACCTGATCACTGCATGACAGCCACGTGATCAGTGCCTGCTGAGTCACGTGATTAGCGCCTGTTCATCTGCTTGATAATCGCCAGCTGGGCCGCAGGATTCATGCCTTCTCAGCTGCTTGATTATCGCCAGCTGGGCCGCAGGATTCATGCCTGCTCATCTGCTTGATAATGACCAGCTGGGCCGCAGGATTCATGCCTGCTCAGCTGCCTGATAATCGCCAGGTGGGCCGCAGGATTCATGCCTGCTCATCTCGTTGATAATCGCCAGCTGGGCCGCAGGATTCATGCCTGCTCCGCTGCTTGATTCTTGCCTGCTGAGGCACATGATCCGTGCAGGAGAGCTACCTGATCACACATGAGCAGTCACATGATCAGCGCCTCTCAGTCACCTGATCACTGCATGACAGCCACGTGATCAGTGCCTGCTGAGTCACGTGATTAGCGCCTGCTCATCTGCTTGATAATCGCCAGCTGGGCCGCAGGATTCATGCCTGCTCAGGTGCCTGATAATCGCCAGCTGGGCCGCAGGATTCATGCCTTCTCAGCTGCCTGATAATCACCAGCTGGGCCGTAGGATTCATGCCTGCTCAGCTGCCTGATAATCGCCAGGTGGGCCGCAAGATTCATGCCTGCTCAGCTGCCTGATAATCGCCAGGTGGGCCGCAGGATTCATGCCTTCTCAGCTGCTTGATTATCGCCAGCTGGGCCGCAGGATTCATGCCTGCTCAGCTGCCTGATAATCGCCAGGAGGGCCGCAGGATTCATGCCTTCTCAGGCGCCTGGTAATCGCGAGCTGGGCCGCAGGATTCATGCCTGCTCATCTCCTTGATAATCGCCAGCTGGGCCGCAGGATTCATGCCTGCTCATCTGCTTGATAATCGCCAGCTGGGCCGCAGGATTCATGCCTGCTCAGCTGCCTGATAATCGCCAGGTGGGCCGCAGGATTCATGCCTGCTCAGCTGCCTGATAATCGCCAGCAGGGCCACAGGATTCATGCCTTCTCAGGCGCCTGATAATCACCAGCTGGGCCGCAGGATTCATGCCTGCTCATCTGCTTGATAATGACCAGCTGGGCCGCAGGATTCATGCCTTCTCAGGCGCCTGATAATCGCCAGCTGGGCCGCAGGATTCATGCCTGCTCATCTGATTGGTAATCGCCAGCTGGGCCGCAGGATTCATGCCTGCTCATCTGCTTGATAATCGCCAGCTGGGTCGCATGATTCATGCCTGCTGAGGCACATGATCTGTGCGGGAGAGCTACCTGATCAGCACATGAGCAGTCACATGATCAGCGCCTCTCAGTCACCTGATCACTGCATGACAGCCACGTGATCAGTGCCTGCTGAGTCACGTGATTAGCGCCTGTTCATCTGCTTGATAATCGCCAGCTGGGCCGCAGGATTCATGCCTTCTCAGCTGCTTGATTATCGCCAGCTGGGCCGCAGGATTCATGCCTGCTCATCTGCTTGATAATGACCAGCTGGGCCGCAGGATTCATGCCTGCTCAGCTGCCTGATAATCGCCAGCTGGGCCGCAGGATTCATACCTGCTCAGCTGCCTGATAATCGCCAGGTGGGCCGCAGGATTCATGCCTTCTCAGGCGCCTGGTAATCGCGAGCGGGGCCGTAGGATTCATGCCTGCTCATCTGCTTGGTAATCGCCAGCTGGGCCGCAGGATTCATGCCTTCTCAGGCGCCTGATAATCGCCAGCTGGGCCGCAGGATTCATGCCTTCTCATCTCCTTGATAATCGCCAGCTGGGCCGCAGGATTCATGCCTGCTCATCTGCTTGATAATGACCAGCTGGGCCGCAGGATTCATGCCTGCTCAGCTGCCTGATAATCGCCAGGTGGGCCGCAGGATTCATGCCTGCTCAGTTGCCTGATAATCGCCAGCTGGGCCGCAGGATTCATGCCTGCTCAGCTGCCTGATAATCGCCAGGTGGGCCGCAGGATTCATGCCTGCTCAGTTGCCTGATAATCGCCAGCTGGGCCGCAGGATTCATGCCTTCTCAGCTGCCTGATAATCACCAGCTGGGCCGCAGGATTCATGCCTGCTCATCTGCTTGATAATCGCCAGCTGGGCCGCAGGATTCATGCCTTCTCCGCTGCTTGATTGTTGCCTCCTGAGGCACATGATCGGTGCGGGAGAGCTACCTGATCAGCACATGAGCAGTCACATGATCAGCACCTCTCAGTCACCTGATCACTGCATGACAGCCACGTGATCAGTGCCTGCTGAGTCACGTGATTAGCGCCTGTTCATCTGCTTGATAATCGCCAGCTGGGCCGCAGGATTCATGCCTTCTCAGCTGCTTGATTATCGCCAGCTGGGCCGCAGGATTCATGCCTGCTCATCTGCTTGATAATGACCAGCTGGGCCGCAGGATTCATGCCTGCTCAGCTGCCTGATAATCGCCAGGTGGGCCGCAGGATTCATGCCTGCTCATCTCGTTGATAATCGCCAGCTGGGCCGCAGGATTCATGCCTGCTCCGCTGCTTGATTCTTGCCTGCTGAGGCACATGATCCGTGCAGGAGAGCTACCTGATCACACATGAGCAGTCACATGATCAGCGCCTCTCAGTCACCTGATCACTGCATGACAGCCACGTGATCAGTGCCTGCTGAGTCACGTGATTAGCGCCTGCTCATCTGCTTGATAATCGCCAGCTGGGCCGCAGGATTCATGCCTGCTCAGGTGCCTGATAATCGCCAGCTGGGCCGCAGGATTCATGCCTTCTCAGCTGCCTGATAATCACCAGCTGGGCCGTAGGATTCATGCCTGCTCAGCTGCCTGATAATCGCCAGGTGGGCCGCAAGATTCATGCCTGCTCAGCTGCCTGATAATCGCCAGGTGGGCCGCAGGATTCATGCCTTCTCAGCTGCTTGATTATCGCCAGCTGGGCCGCAGGATTCATGCCTGCTCAGCTGCCTGATAATCGCCAGGAGGGCCGCAGGATTCATGCCTTCTCAGGCGCCTGGTAATCGCGAGCTGGGCCGCAGGATTCATGCCTGCTCATCTCCTTGATAATCGCCAGCTGGGCCGCAGGATTCATGCCTGCTCATCTGCTTGATAATCGCCAGCTGGGCCGCAGGATTCATGCCTGCTCAGCTGCCTGATAATCGCCAGCAGGGCCGCAGGATTCATGCCTTCTCAGGCGCCTGGTAATCGCGAGCTGGGCCGCAGGATTCATGCCTGCTCATCTCCTTGATAATCGCCAGCTGGGCCGCAGGATTCATGCCTGCTCATCTGCTTGATAATCGCCAGCTGGGCCGCAGGATTCATGCCTGCTCAGCTGCCTGATAATCGCCAGGTGGGCCGCAGGATTCATGCCTGCTCAGCTGCCTGATAATCGCCAGCAGGGCCACAGGATTCATGCCTTCTCAGGCGCCTGATAATCACCAGCTGGGCCGCAGGATTCATGCCTGCTCATCTGCTTGATAATGACCAGCTGGGCCGCAGGATTCATGCCTTCTCAGGCGCTTGATAATCGCCAGCTGGGCCGCAGGATTCATGCCTGCTCATCTGCTTGGTAATCGCCAGCTGGGCCGCAGGATTCATGCCTGCTCATCTGCTTGATAATCGCCAGCTGGGTCGCATGATTCATGCCTGCTGAGGCACATGATCCGTGCGGGAGAGCTACCTGATCAGCACATGAGCAGTCACATGATCAGCGCCTCTCAGTCACCTGATCACTGCATGACAGCCACGTGATCAGTGCCTGCTGAGTCACGTGATTAGCGCCTGTTCATCTGCTTGATAATCGCCAGCTGGGCCGCAGGATTCATGCCTTCTCAGCTGCTTGATTATCGCCAGCTGGGCCGCAGGATTCATGCCTGCTCATCTGCTTGATAATGACCAGCTGGGCCGCAGGATTCATGCCTGCTCAGCTGCCTGATAATCGCCAGCTGGGCCGCAGGATTCATACCTGCTCAGCTGCCTGATAATCGCCAGGTGGGCCGCAGGATTCATGCCTTCTCAGGCGCCTGGTAATCGCGAGCGGGGCCGTAGGATTCATGCCTGCTCATCTGCTTGGTAATCGCCAGCTGGGCCGCAGGATTCATGCCTTCTCAGGCGCCTGATAATCGCCAGCTGGGCCGCAGGATTCATGCCTTCTCATCTCCTTGATAATCGCCAGCTGGGCCGCAGGATTCATGCCTGCTCATCTGCTTGATAATGACCAGCTGGGCCGCAGGATTCATGCCTGCTCAGCTGCCTGATAATCGCCAGGTGGGCCGCAGGATTCATGCCTGCTCAGTTGCCTGATAATCGCCAGCTGGGCCGCAGGATTCATGCCTGCTCAGCTGCCTGATAATCGCCAGGTGGGCCGCAGGATTCATGCCTGCTCAGTTGCCTGATAATCGCCAGCTGGGCCGCAGGATTCATGCCTTCTCAGCTGCCTGATAATCACCAGCTGGGCCGCAGGATTCATGCCTGCTCATCTGCTTGATAATCGCCAGCTGGGCCGCAGGATTCATGCCTGCTCAGGCGCCTGTTAATCGCCAGCTGGGCCGCAGGATTCATGCCTTCTCCGCTGCTTGATTGTTGCCTGCTGAGGCACATGATCGGTGCGGGAGAGCTACCTGATCAGCACATGAGCAGTCACATGATCAGCACCTCTCAGTCACCTGATCACTGCATGACAGCCACGTGATCAGTGCCTGCTGAGTCACGTGATTAGCGCCTGTTCATCTGCTTGATAATCGCCAGCTGGGCCGCAGGATTCATGCCTTCTCAGCTGCTTGATTATCGCCAGCTGGGCCGCAGGATTCATGCCTGCTCATCTGCTTGATAATGACCAGCTGGGCCGCAGGATTCATGCCTGCTCAGCTGCCTGATAATCGCCAGGTGGGCCGCAGGATTCATGCCTGCTCATCTCGTTGATAATCGCCAGCTGGGCCGCAGGATTCATGCCTGCTCCGCTGCTTGATTCTTGCCTGCTGAGGCACATGATCCGTGCAGGAGAGCTACCTGATCACACATGAGCAGTCACATGATCAGCGCCTCTCAGTCACCTGATCACTGCATGACAGCCACGTGATCAGTGCCTGCTGAGTCACGTGATTAGCGCCTGCTCATCTGCTTGATAATCGCCAGCTGGGCCGCAGGATTCATGCCTGCTCAGGTGCCTGATAATCGCCAGCTGGGCCGCAGGATTCATGCCTTCTCAGCTGCCTGATAATCACCAGCTGGGCCGTAGGATTCATGCCTGCTCAGCTGCCTGATAATCGCCAGGTGGGCCGCAAGATTCATGCCTGCTCAGCTGCCTGATAATCGCCAGGTGGGCCGCAGGATTCATGCCTTCTCAGCTGCTTGATTATCGCCAGCTGGGCCGCAGGATTCATGCCTGCTCAGCTGCCTGATAATCGCCAGCAGGGCCGCAGGATTCATGCCTTCTCAGGCGCCTGGTAATCGCGAGCTGGGCCGCAGGATTCATGCCTGCTCATCTCCTTGATAATCGCCAGCTGGGCCGCAGGATTCATGCCTGCTCATCTGCTTGATAATCGCCAGCTGGGCCGCAGGATTCATGCCTGCTCAGCTGCCTGATAATCGCCAGCAGGGCCGCAGGATTCATGCCTTCTCAGGCGCCTGGTAATCGCGAGCTGGGCCGCAGGATTCATGCCTGCTCATCTCCTTGATAATCGCCAGCTGGGCCGCAGGATTCATGCCTGCTCATCTGCTTGATAATCGCCAGCTGGGCCGCAGGATTCATGCCTGCTCAGCTGCCTGATAATCGCCAGGTGGGCCGCAGGATTCATGCCTGCTCAGCTGCCTGATAATCGCCAGCAGGGCCACAGGATTCATGCCTTCTCAGGCGCCTGATAATCACCAGCTGGGCCGCAGGATTCATGCCTGCTCATCTGCTTGATAATGACCAGCTGGGCCGCAGGATTCATGCCTTCTCAGGCGCCTGATAATCGCCAGCTGGGCCGCAGGATTCATGCCTGCTCATCTGCTTGGTAATCGCCAGCTGGGCCGCAGGATTCATGCCTGCTCATCTGCTTGATAATCGACAGCTGGGTCGCATGATTCATGCCTGCTGAGGCACATGATCCGTGCGGGAGAGCTACCTGATCAGCACATGAGCAGTCACATGATCAGCGCCTCTCAGTCACCTGATCACTGCATGACAGCCACGTGATCAGTGCCTGCTGAGTCACGTGATTAGCGCCTGTTCATCTGCTTGATAATCGCCAGCTGGGCCGCAGGATTCATGCCTTCTCAGCTGCTTGATTATCGCCAGCTGGGCCGCAGGATTCATGCCTGCTCATCTGCTTGATAATGACCAGCTGGGCCGCAGGATTCATGCCTGCTCAGCTGCCTGATAATCGCCAGCTGGGCCGCAGGATTCATACCTGCTCAGCTGCCTGATAATCGCCAGGTGGGCCGCAGGATTCATGCCTTCTCAGGCGCCTGGTAATCGCGAGCGGGGCCGTAGGATTCATGCCTGCTCATCTGCTTGGTAATCGCCAGCTGGGCCGCAGGATTCATGCCTTCTCAGGCGCCTGATAATCGCCAGCTGGGCCGCAGGATTCATGCCTTCTCATCTCCTTGATAATCGCCAGCTGGGCCGCAGGATTCATGCCTGCTCATCTGCTTGATAATGACCAGCTGGGCCGCAGGATTCATGCCTGCTCAGCTGCCTGATAATCGCCAGGTGGGCCGCAGGATTCATGCCTGCTCAGTTGCCTGATAATCGCCAGCTGGGCCGCAGGATTCATGCCTGCTCAGCTGCCTGATAATCGCCAGGTGGGCCGCAGGATTCATGCCTGCTCAGTTGCCTGATAATCGCCAGCTGGGCCGCAGGATTCATGCCTTCTCAGCTGCCTGATAATCACCAGCTGGGCCGCAGGATTCATGCCTGCTCATCTGCTTGATAATCGCCAGCTGGGCCGCAGGATTCATGCCTGCTCAGGCGCCTGTTAATCGCCAGCTGGGCCGCAGGATTCATGCCTTCTCCGCTGCTTGATTGTTGCCTGCTGAGGCACATGATCGGTGCGGGAGAGCTACCTGATCAGCACATGAGCAGTCACATGATCAGCACCTCTCAGTCACCTGATCACTGCATGACAGCCACGTGATCAGTGCCTGCTGAGTCACGTGATTAGCGCCTGTTCATCTGCTTGATAATCGCCAGCTGGGCCGCAGGATTCATGCCTTCTCAGCTGCTTGATTATCGCCAGCTGGGCCGCAGGATTCATGCCTGCTCATCTGCTTGATAATGACCAGCTGGGCCGCAGGATTCATGCCTGCTCAGCTGCCTGATAATCGCCAGGTGGGCCGCAGGATTCATGCCTGCTCATCTCGTTGATAATCGCCAGCTGGGCCGCAGGATTCATGCCTGCTCCGCTGCTTGATTCTTGCCTGCTGAGGCACATGATCCGTGCAGGAGAGCTACCTGATCACACATGAGCAGTCACATGATCAGCGCCTCTCAGTCACCTGATCACTGCATGACAGCCACGTGATCAGTGCCTGCTGAGTCACGTGATTAGCGCCTGCTCATCTGCTTGATAATCGCCAGCTGGGCCGCAGGATTCATGCCTGCTCAGGTGCCTGATAATCGCCAGCTGGGCCGCAGGATTCATGCCTTCTCAGCTGCCTGATAATCACCAGCTGGGCCGTAGGATTCATGCCTGCTCAGCTGCCTGATAATCGCCAGGTGGGCCGCAAGATTCATGCCTGCTCAGCTGCCTGATAATCGCCAGGTGGGCCGCAGGATTCATGCCTTCTCAGCTGCTTGATTATCGCCAGCTGGGCCGCAGGATTCATGCCTGCTCAGCTGCCTGATAATCGCCAGCAGGGCCGCAGGATTCATGCCTTCTCAGGCGCCTGGTAATCGCGAGCTGGGCCGCAGGATTCATGCCTGCTCATCTCCTTGATAATCGCCAGCTGGGCCGCAGGATTCATGCCTGCTCATCTGCTTGATAATCGCCAGCTGGGCCGCAGGATTCATGCCTGCTCAGCTGCCTCATAATCGCCAGGTGGGCCGCAGGATTCATGCCTGCTCAGCTGCCTGATAATCGCCAGCAGGGCCACAGGATTCATGCCTTCTCAGGCGCCTGATAATCACCAGCTGGGCCGCAGGATTCATGCCTGCTCATCTGCTTGATAATGACCAGCTGGGCCGCAGGATTCATGCCTTCTCAGGCGCCTGATAATCGCCAGCTGGGCCGCAGGATTCATGCCTGCTCATCTGCTTGGTAATCGCCAGCTGGGCCGCAGGATTCATGCCTGCTCATCTGCTTGATAATCGCCAGCTGGGTCGCATGATTCATGCCTGCTGAGGCACATGATCCGTGCGGGAGAGCTACCTGATCAGCACATGAGCAGTCACATGATCAGCGCCTCTCAGTCACCTGATCACTGCATGACAGCCACGTGATCAGTGCCTGCTGAGTCACGTGATTAGCGCCTGTTCATCTGCTTGATAATCGCCAGCTGGGCCGCAGGATTCATGCCTTCTCAGCTGCTTGATTATCGCCAGCTGGGCCGCAGGATTCATGCCTGCTCATCTGCTTGATAATGACCAGCTGGGCCGCAGGATTCATGCCTGCTCAGCTGCCTGATAATCGCCAGCTGGGCCGCAGGATTCATACCTGCTCAGCTGCCTGATAATCGCCAGGTGGGCCGCAGGATTCATGCCTTCTCAGGCGCCTGGTAATCGCGAGCGGGGCCGTAGGATTCATGCCTGCTCATCTGCTTGGTAATCGCCAGCTGGGCCGCAGGATTCATGCCTTCTCAGGCGCCTGATAATCGCCAGCTGGGCCGCAGGATTCATGCCTTCTCATCTCCTTGATAATCGCCAGCTGGGCCGCAGGATTCATGCCTGCTCATCTGCTTGATAATGACCAGCTGGGCCGCAGGATTCATGCCTGCTCAGCTGCCTGATAATCGCCAGGTGGGCCGCAGGATTCATGCCTGCTCAGTTGCCTGATAATCGCCAGCTGGGCCGCAGGATTCATGCCTGCTCAGCTGCCTGATAATCGCCAGGTGGGCCGCAGGATTCATGCCTGCTCAGTTGCCTGATAATCGCCAGCTGGGCCGCAGGATTCATGCCTTCTCAGCTGCCTGATAATCACCAGCTGGGCCGCAGGATTCATGCCTGCTCATCTGCTTGATAATCGCCAGCTGGGCCGCAGGATTCATGCCTGCTCAGGCGCCTGTTAATCGCCAGCTGGGCCGCAGGATTCATGCCTTCTCCGCTGCTTGATTGTTGCCTGCTGAGGCACATGATCGGTGCGGGAGAGCTACCTGATCAGCACATGAGCAGTCACATGATCAGCACCTCTCAGTCACCTGATCACTGCATGACAGCCACGTGATCAGTGCCTGCTGAGTCACGTGATTAGCGCCTGTTCATCTGCTTGATAATCGCCAGCTGGGCCGCAGGATTCATGCCTTCTCAGCTGCTTGATTATCGCCAGCTGGGCCGCAGGATTCATGCCTGCTCATCTGCTTGATAATGACCAGCTGGGCCGCAGGATTCATGCCTGCTCAGCTGCCTGATAATCGCCAGGTGGGCCGCAGGATTCATGCCTGCTCATCTCGTTGATAATCGCCAGCTGGGCCGCAGGATTCATGCCTGCTCCGCTGCTTGATTCTTGCCTGCTGAGGCACATGATCCGTGCAGGAGAGCTACCTGATCACACATGAGCAGTCACATGATCAGCGCCTCTCAGTCACCTGATCACTGCATGACAGCCACGTGATCAGTGCCTGCTGAGTCACGTGATTAGCGCCTGCTCATCTGCTTGATAATCGCCAGCTGGGCCGCAGGATTCATGCCTGCTCAGGTGCCTGATAATCGCCAGCTGGGCCGCAGGATTCATGCCTTCTCAGCTGCCTGATAATCACCAGCTGGGCCGTAGGATTCATGCCTGCTCAGCTGCCTGATAATCGCCAGGTGGGCCGCAAGATTCATGCCTGCTCAGCTGCCTGATAATCGCCAGGTGGGCCGCAGGATTCATGCCTTCTCAGCTGCTTGATTATCGCCAGCTGGGCCGCAGGATTCATGCCTGCTCAGCTGCCTGATAATCGCCAGCAGGGCCGCAGGATTCATGCCTTCTCAGGCGCCTGGTAATCGCGAGCTGGGCCGCAGGATTCATGCCTGCTCATCTCCTTGATAATCGCCAGCTGGGCCGCAGGATTCATGCCTGCTCATCTGCTTGATAATCGCCAGCTGGGCCGCAGGATTCATGCCTGCTCAGCTGCCTGATAATCGCCAGGTGGGCCGCAGGATTCATGCCTGCTCAGCTGCCTGATAATCGCCAGCAGGGCCACAGGATTCATGCCTTCTCAGGCGCCTGATAATCACCAGCTGGGCCGCAGGATTCATGCCTGCTCATCTGCTTGATAATGACCAGCTGGGCCGCAGGATTCATGCCTTCTCAGGCGCCTGATAATCGCCAGCTGGGCCGCAGGATTCATGCCTGCTCATCTGCTTGGTAATCGCCAGCTGGGCCGCAGGATTCATGCCTGCTCATCTGCTTGATAATCGCCAGCTGGGTCGCATGATTCATGCCTGCTGAGGCACATGATCCGTGCGGGAGAGCTACCTGATCAGCACATGAGCAGTCACATGATCAGCGCCTCTCAGTCACCTGATCACTGCATGACAGCCACGTGATCAGTGCCTGCTGAGTCACGTGATTAGCGCCTGTTCATCTGCTTGATAATCGCCAGCTGGGCCGCAGGATTCATGCCTTCTCAGCTGCTTGATTATCGCCAGCTGGGCCGCAGGATTCATGCCTGCTCATCTGCTTGATAATGACCAGCTGGGCCGCAGGATTCATGCCTGCTCAGCTGCCTGATAATCGCCAGCTGGGCCGCAGGATTCATACCTGCTCAGCTGCCTGATAATCGCCAGCTGGGCCGCAGGATTCATGCCTTCTCAGGCGCCTGGTAATCGCGAGCGGGGCCGTAGGATTCATGCCTGCTCATCTGCTTGGTAATCGCCAGCTGGGCCGCAGGATTCATGCCTTCTCAGGCGCCTGATAATCGCCAGCTGGGCCGCAGGATTCATGCCTTCTCATCTCCTTGATAATCGCCAGCTGGGCCGCAGGATTCATGCCTGCTCATCTGCTTGATAATGACCAGCTGGGCCGCAGGATTCATGCCTGCTCAGCTGCCTGATAATCGCCAGGTGGGCCGCAGGATTCATGCCTGCTCAGCTGCCTGATAATCGCCAGCTGGGCCGCAGGATTCATGCCTGCTCAGCTGCCTGATAATCGCCAGGTGGGCCGCAGGATTCATGCCTGCTCAGTTGCCTGATAATCGCCAGCTGGGCCGCAGGATTCATGCCTTCTCAGCTGCCTGATAATCACCAGCTGGGCCGCAGGATTCATGCCTGCTCATCTGCTTGATAATCGCCAGCTGGGCCGCAGGATTCATGCCTGCTCAGGCGCCTGTTAATCGCCAGCTGGGCCGCAGGATTCATGCCTTCTCCGCTGCTTGATTGTTGCCTGCTGAGGCACATGATCGGTGCGGGAGAGCTACCTGATCAGCACATGAGCAGTCACATGATCAGCACCTCTCAGTCACCTGATCACTGCATGACAGCCACGTGATCAGTGCCTGCTGAGTCACGTGATTAGCGCCTGTTCATCTGCTTGATAATCGCCAGCTGGGCCGCAGGATTCATGCCTTCTCAGCTGCTTGATTATCGCCAGCTGGGCCGCAGGATTCATGCCTGCTCATCTGCTTGATAATGACCAGCTGGGCCGCAGGATTCATGCCTGCTCAGCTGCCTGATAATCGCCAGGTGGGCCGCAGGATTCATGCCTGCTCATCTCGTTGATAATCGCCAGCTGGGCCGCAGGATTCATGCCTGCTCCGCTGCTTGATTCTTGCCTGCTGAGGCACATGATCCGTGCAGGAGAGCTACCTGATCACACATGAGCAGTCACATGATCAGCGCCTCTCAGTCACCTGATCACTGCATGACAGCCACGTGATCAGTGCCTGCTGAGTCACGTGATTAGCGCCTGCTCATCTGCTTGATAATCGCCAGCTGGGCCGCAGGATTCATGCCTGCTCAGGTGCCTGATAATCGCCAGCTGGGCCGCAGGATTCATGCCTTCTCAGCTGCCTGATAATCACCAGCTGGGCCGTAGGATTCATGCCTGCTCAGCTGCCTGATAATCGCCAGGTGGGCCGCAAGATTCATGCCTGCTCAGCTGCCTGATAATCGCCAGGTGGGCCGCAGGATTCATGCCTTCTCAGCTGCTTGATTATCGCCAGCTGGGCCGCAGGATTCATGCCTGCTCAGCTGCCTGATAATCGCCAGCAGGGCCGCAGGATTCATGCCTTCTCAGGCGCCTGGTAATCGCGAGCTGGGCCGCAGGATTCATGCCTGCTCATCTCCTTGATAATCGCCAGCTGGGCCGCAGGATTCATGCCTGCTCATCTGCTTGATAATCGCCAGCTGGGCCGCAGGATTCATGCCTGCTCAGCTGCCTGATAATCGCCAGGTGGGCCGCAGGATTCATGCCTGCTCAGCTGCCTGATAATCGCCAGCAGGGCCACAGGATTCATGCCTTCTCAGGCGCCTGATAATCACCAGCTGGGCCGCAGGATTCATGCCTGCTCATCTGCTTGATAATGACCAGCTGGGCCGCAGGATTCATGCCTTCTCAGGCGCCTGATAATCGCCAGCTGGGCCGCAGGATTCATGCCTGCTCATCTGCTTGGTAATCGCCAGCTGGGCCGCAGGATTCATGCCTGCTCATCTGCTTGATAATCGCCAGCTGGGTCGCATGATTCATGCCTGCTGAGGCACATGATCCGTGCGGGAGAGCTACCTGATCAGCACATGAGCAGTCACATGATCAGCGCCTCTCAGTCACCTGATCACTGCATGACAGCCACGTGATCAGTGCCTGCTGAGTCACGTGATTAGCGCCTGTTCATCTGCTTGATAATCGCCAGCTGGGCCGCAGGATTCATGCCTTCTCAGCTGCTTGATTATCGCCAGCTGGGCCGCAGGATTCATGCCTGCTCATCTGCTTGATAATGACCAGCTGGGCCGCAGGATTCATGCCTGCTCAGCTGCCTGATAATCGCCAGCTGGGCCGCAGGATTCATGCCTGCTCATCTCGTTGATAATCGCCAGCTGGGCCGCAGGATTCATGCCTTCTCAGGCGCCTGGTAATCGCGAGCGGGGCCGTAGGATTCATGCCTGCTCATCTGCTTGGTAATCGCCAGCTGGGCCGCAGGATTCATGCCTTCTCAAGCGCCTGATAATCGCCAGCTGGGCCGCAGGATTCATGCCTTCTCATCTCCTTGATAATCGCCAGCTGGGCCGCAGGATTCATGCCTGCTCATCTGCTTGATAATGACCAGCTGGGCCGCAGGATTCATGCCTGCTCAGCTGCCTGATAATCGCCAGGTGGGCCGCAGGATTCATGCCTGCTCAGCTGCCTGATAATCGCCAGCTGGGCCGCAGGATTCATGCCTGCTCAGCTGCCTGATAATCGCCAGGTGGGCCGCAGGATTCATGCCTGCTCAGTTGCCTGATAATCGCCAGCTGGGCCGCAGGATTCATGCCTTCTCAGCTGCCTGATAATCACCAGCTGGGCCGCAGGATTCATGCCTGCTCATCTGCTTGATAATCGCCAGCTGGGCCGCAGGATTCATGCCTGCTCAGGCGCCTGTTAATCGCCAGCTGGGCCGCAGGATTCATGCCTTCTCCGCTGCTTGATTGTTGCCTGCTGAGGCACATGATCGGTTCGGGAGAGCTACCTGATCAGCACATGAGCAGTCACATGATCAGCACCTCTCAGTCACCTGATCACTGCATGACAGCCACGTGATCAGTGCCTGCTGAGTCACGTGATTAGCGCCTGTTCATCTGCTTGATAATCGCCAGCTGGGCCGCAGGATTCATGCCTGCTCAGCTGCCTGATAATCGCCAGGTGGGCCGCAAGATTCATGCCTGCTCAGCTGCCTGATAATCGCCAGGTGGGCCGCAGGATTCATGCCTTCTCAGCTGCTTGATTATCGCCAGCTGGGCCGCAGGATTCATGCCTGCTCAGCTGCCTGATAATCGCCAGGAGGGCCGCAGGATTCATGCCTTCTCAGGCGCCTGGTAATCGCGAGCTGGGCCGCAGGATTCATGCCTGCTCATCTCCTTGATAATCGCCAGCTGGGCCGCAGGATTCATGCCTGCTCATCTGCTTGATAATCGCCAGCTGGGCCGCAGGATTCATGCCTGCTCAGCTGCCTGATAATCGCCAGGTGGGCCGCAGGATTCATGCCTGCTCAGCTGCCTGATAATCGCCAGCAGGGCCACAGGATTCATGCCTTCTCAGGCGCCTGATAATCACCAGCTGGGCCGCAGGATTCATGCCTGCTCATCTGCTTGATAATGACCAGCTGGGCCGCAGGATTCATGCCTTCTCAGGCGCCTGATAATCGCCAGCTGGGCCGCAGGATTCATGCCTGCTCATCTGCTTGGTAATCGCCAGCTGGGCCGCAGGATTCATGCCTGCTCATCTGCTTGATAATCGCCAGCTGGGTCGCATGATTCATGCCTGCTGAGGCACATGATCCGTGCGGGAGAGCTACCTGATCAGCACATGAGCAGTCACATGATCAGCGCCTCTCAGTCACCTGATCACTGCATGACAGCCACGTGATCAGTGCCTGCTGAGTCACGTGATTAGCGCCTGTTCATCTGCTTGATAATCGCCAGCTGGGCCGAAGGATTCATGCCTTCTCAGCTGCTTGATTATCGCCAGCTGGGCCGCAGGATTCATGCCTGCTCATCTGCTTGATAATGACCAGCTGGGCCGCAGGATTCATGCCTGCTCAGCTGCCTGATAATCGCCAGCTGGGCCGCAGGATTCATACCTGCTCAGCTGCCTGATAATCGCCAGCTGGGCCGCAGGATTCATGCCTTCTCAGGCGCCTGGTAATCGCGAGCGGGGCCGTAGGATTCATGCCTGCTCATCTGCTTGGTAATCGCCAGCTGGGCCGCAGGATTCATGCCTTCTCAGGCGCCTGATAATCGCCAGCTGGGCCGCAGGATTCATGCCTTCTCATCTCCTTGATAATCGCCAGCTGGGCCGCAGGATTCATGCCTGCTCATCTGCTTGATAATGACCAGCTGGGCCGCAGGATTCATGCCTGCTCAGCTGCCTGATAATCGCCAGGTGGGCCGCAGGATTCATGCCTGCTCAGTTGCCTGATAATCGCCAGCTGGGCCGCAGGATTCATGCCTGCTCAGCTGCCTGATAATCGCCAGGTGGGCCGCAGGATTCATGCCTGCTCAGTTGCCTGATAATCGCCAGCTGGGCCGCAGGATTCATGCCTTCTCAGCTGCCTGATAATCACCAGCTGGGCCGCAGGATTCATGCCTGCTCATCTGCTTGATAATCGCCAGCTGGGCCGCAGGATTCATGCCTGCTCAGGCGCCTGTTAATCGCCAGCTGGGCCGCAGGATTCATGCCTTCTCCGCTGCTTGATTGTTGCCTGCTGAGGCACATGATCGGTGCGGGAGAGCTACCTGATCAGCACATGAGCAGTCACATGATCAGCACCTCTCAGTCACCTGATCACTGCATGACAGCCACGTGATCAGTGCCTGCTGAGTCACGTGATTAGCGCCTGTTCATCTGCTTGATAATCGCCAGCTGGGCCGCAGGATTCATGCCTTCTCAGCTGCTTGATTATCGCCAGCTGGGCCGCAGGATTCATGCCTGCTCATCTGCTTGATAATGACCAGCTGGGCCGCAGGATTCATGCCTGCTCAGCTGCCTGATAATCGCCAGGTGGGCCGCAGGATTCATGCCTGCTCATCTCGTTGATAATCGCCAGCTGGGCCGCAGGATTCATGCCTGCTCCGCTGCTTGATTCTTGCCTGCTGAGGCACATGATCCGTGCAGGAGAGCTACCTGATCACACATGAGCAGTCACATGATCAGCGCCTCTCAGTCACCTGATCACTGCATGACAGCCACGTGATCAGTGCCTGCTGAGTCACGTGATTAGCGCCTGCTCATCTGCTTGATAATCGCCAGCTGGGCCGCAGGATTCATGCCTGCTCAGGTGCCTGATAATCGCCAGCTGGGCCGCAGGATTCATGCCTTCTCAGCTGCCTGATAATCACCAGCTGGGCCGTAGGATTCATGCCTGCTCAGCTGCCTGATAATCGCCAGGTGGGCCGCAAGATTCATGCCTGCTCAGCTGCCTGATAATCGCCAGGTGGGCCGCAGGTTTCATGCCTTCTCAGCTGCTTGATTATCGCCAGCTGGGCCGCAGGATTCATGCCTGCTCAGCTGCCTGATAATCGCCAGGAGGGCCGCAGGATTCATGCCTTCTCAGGCGCCTGGTAATCGCGAGCTGGGCCGCAGGATTCATGCCTGCTCATCTCCTTGATAATCGCCAGCTGGGCCGCAGGATTCATGCCTGCTCAGCTGCCTGATAATCGCCAGGTGGGCCGCAGGATTCATGCCTGCTCAGCTGCCTGATAATCGCCAGCAGGGCCACAGGATTCATGCCTTCTCAGGCGCCTGATAATCACCAGCTGGGCCGCAGGATTCATGCCTGCTCATCTGCTTGATAATGACCAGCTGGGCCGCAGGATTCATGCCTTCTCAGGCGCCTGATAATCGCCAGCTGGGCCGCAGGATTCATGCCTGCTCATCTGCTTGGTAATCGCCAGCTGGGCCGCAGGATTCATGCCTGCTCATCTGCTTGATAATCGCCAGCTGGGTCGCATGATTCATGCCTGCTGAGGCACATGATCCGTGCGGGAGAGCTACCTGATCAGCACATGAGCAGTCACATGATCAGCGCCTCTCAGTCACCTGATCACTGCATGACAGCCACGTGATCAGTGCCTGCTGAGTCACGTGATTAGCGCCTGTTCATCTGCTTGATAATCGCCAGCTGGGCCGCAGGATTCATGCCTTCTCAGCTGCTTGATTATCGCCAGCTGGGCCGCAGGATTCATGCCTGCTCATCTGCTTGATAATGACCAGCTGGGCCGCAGGATTCATGCCTGCTCAGCTGCCTGATAATCGCCAGCTGGGCCGCAGGATTCATACCTGCTCAGCTGCCTGATAATCGCCAGGTGGGCCGCAGGATTCATGCCTTCTCAGGCGCCTGGTAATCGCGAGCGGGGCCGTAGGATTCATGCCTGCTCATCTGCTTGGTAATCGCCAGCTGGGCCGCAGGATTCATGCCTTCTCAGGCGCCTGATAATCGCCAGCTGGGCCGCAGGATTCATGCCTTCTCATCTCCTTGATAATCGCCAGCTGGGCCGCAGGATTCATGCCTGCTCATCTGCTTGATAATGACCAGCTGGGCCGCAGGATTCATGCCTGCTCAGGTGCCTGATAATCGCCAGGTGGGCCGCAGGATTCATGCCTGCTCAGTTGCCTGATAATCGCCAGCTGGGCCGCAGGATTCATGCCTGCTCAGCTGCCTGATAATCGCCAGGTGGGCCGCAGGATTCATGCCTGCTCAGTTGCCTGATAATCGCCAGCTGGGCCGCAGGATTCATGCCTTCTCAGCTGCCTGATAATCACCAGCTGGGCCGCAGGATTCATGCCTGCTCATCTGCTTGATAATCGCCAGCTGGGCCGCAGGATTCATGCCTGCTCAGGCGCCTGTTAATCGCCAGCTGGGCCGCAGGATTCATGCCTTCTCCGCTGCTTGATTGTTGCCTGCTGAGGCACATGATCGGTGCGGGAGAGCTACCTGATCAGCACATGAGCAGTCACATGATCAGCACCTCTCAGTCACCTGATCACTGCATGACAGCCACGTGATCAGTGCCTGCTGAGTCACGTGATTAGCGCCTGTTCATCTGCTTGATAATCGCCAGCTGGGCCGCAGGATTCATGCCTTCTCAGCTGCTTGATTATCGCCAGCTGGGCCGCAGGATTCATGCCTGCTCATCTGCTTGATAATGACCAGCTGGGCCGCAGGATTCATGCCTGCTCAGCTGCCTGATAATCGCCAGGTGGGCCGCAGGATTCATGCCTGCTCATCTCGTTGATAATTGCCAGCTGGGCCGCAGGATTCATGCCTGCTCCGCTGCTTGATTCTTGCCTGCTGAGGCACATGATCCGTGCAGGAGAGCTACCTGATCACACATGAGCAGTCACATGATCAGCGCCTCTCAGTCACCTGATCACTGCATGACAGCCACGTTATCAGTGCCTGCTGAGTCACGTGATTAGCGCCTGCTCATCTGCTTGATAATCGCCAGCTGGGCCGCAGGATTCATGCCTGCTCAGGTGCCTGATAATCGCCAGCTGGGCCGCAGGATTCATGCCTTCTCAGCTGCCTGATAATCACCAGCTGGGCCGTAGGATTCATGCCTGCTCAGCTGCCTGATAATCGCCAGGTGGGCCGCAAGATTCATGCCTGCTCAGCTGCCTGATAATCGCCAGGTGGGCCGCAGGATTCATGCCTTCTCAGCTGCTTGATTATCGCCAGCTGGGCCGCAGGATTCATGCCTGCTCAGCTGCCTGATAATCGCCAGGAGGGCCGCAGGATTCATGCCTTCTCAGGCGCCTGGTAATCGCGAGCTGGGCCGCAGGATTCATGCCTGCTCATCTCCTTGATAATCGCCAGCTGGGCCGCAGGATTCATGCCTGCTCATCTGCTTGATAATCGCCAGCTGGGCCGCAGGATTCATGCCTGCTCAGCTGCCTGATAATCGCCAGCAGGGCCGCAGGATTCATGCCTTCTCAGGCGCCTGGTAATCGCGAGCTGGGCCGCAGGATTCATGCCTGCTCATCTCCTTGATAATCGCCAGCTGGGCCGCAGGATTCATGCCTGCTCATCTGCTTGATAATCGCCAGCTGGGCCGCAGGATTCATGCCTGCTCAGCTGCCTGATAATCGCCAGGTGGGCCGCAGGATTCATGCCTGCTCAGCTGCCTGATAATGACCAGCTGGGCCGCAGGATTCATGCCTTCTCAGGCGCCTGATAATCGCCAGCAGGGCCACAGGATTCATGCCTTCTCAGGCGCCTGATAATCACCAGCTGGGCCGCAGGATTCATGCCTGCTCATCTGCTTGATAATGACCAGCTGGGCCGCAGGATTCATGCCTTCTCAGGCGCCTGATAATCGCCAGCTGGGCCGCAGGATTCATGCCTGCTCATCTGCTTGGTAATCGCCAGCTGGGCCGCAGGATTCATGCCTGCTCATCTGCTTGATAATCGCCAGCTGGGTCGCATGATTCATGCCTGCTGAGGCACATGATCCGTGCGGGAGAGCTACCTGATCAGCACATGAGCAGTCACATGATCAGCGCCTCTCAGTCACCTGATCACTGCATGACAGCCACGTGATCAGTGCCTGCTGAGTCACGTGATTAGCGCCTGTTCATCTGCTTGATAATCGCCAGCTGGGCCGCAGGATTCATGCCTTCTCAGCTGCTTGATTATCGCCAGCTGGGCCGCAGGATTCATGCCTGCTCATCTGCTTGATAATGACCAGCTGGGCCGCAGGATTCATGCCTGCTCAGCTGCCTGATAATCGCCAGCTGGGCCGCAGGATTCATACCTGCTCAGCTGCCTGATAATCGCCAGGTGGGCCGCAGGATTCATGCCTTCTCAGGCGCCTGGTAATCGCGAGCGGGGCCGTAGGATTCATGCCTGCTCATCTGCTTGGTAATCGCCAGCTGGGCCGCAGGATTCATGCCTTCTCAGGCGCCTGATAATCGCCAGCTGGGCCGCAGGATTCATGCCTTCTCATCTCCTTGATAATCGCCAGCTGGGCCGCAGGATTCATGCCTGCTCATCTGCTTGATAATGACCAGCTGGGCCGCAGGATTCATGCCTGCTCAGCTGCCTGATAATCGCCAGGTGGGCCGCAGGATTCATGCCTGCTCAGTTGCCTGATAATCGCCAGCTGGGCCGCAGGATTCATGCCTGCTCAGCTGCCTGATAATCGCCAGGTGGGCCGCAGGATTCATGCCTGCTCAGTTGCCTGATAATCGCCAGCTGGGCCGCAGGATTCATGCCTTCTCAGCTGCCTGATAATCACCAGCTGGGCCGCAGGATTCATGCCTGCTCATCTGCTTGATAATCGCCAGCTGGGCCGCAGGATTCATGCCTGCTCAGGCGCCTGTTAATCGCCAGCTGGGCCGCAGGATTCATGCCTTCTCCGCTGCTTGATTGTTGCCTGCTGAGGCACATGATCGGTGCGGGAGAGCTACCTGATCAGCACATGAGCAGTCACATGATCAGCACCTCTCAGTCACCTGATCACTGCATGACAGCCACGTGATCAGTGCCTGCTGAGTCACGTGATTAGCGCCTGTTCATCTGCTTGATAATCGCCAGCTGGGCCGCAGGATTCATGCCTTCTCAGCTGCTTGATTATCGCCAGCTGGGCCGCAGGATTCATGCCTGCTCATCTGCTTGATAATGACCAGCTGGGCCGCAGGATTCATGCCTGCTCAGCTGCCTGATAATCGCCAGGTGGGCCGCAGGATTCATGCCTGCTCATCTCGTTGATAATCGCCAGCTGGGCCGCAGGATTCATGCCTGCTCCGCTGCTTGATTCTTGCCTGCTGAGGCACATGATCCGTGCAGGAGAGCTACCTGATCACACATGAGCAGTCACATGATCAGCGCCTCTCAGTCACCTGATCACTGCATGACAGCCACGTGATCAGTGCCTGCTGAGTCACGTGATTAGCGCCTGCTCATCTGCTTGATAATCGCCAGCTGGGCCGCAGGATTCATGCCTGCTCAGGTGCCTGATAATCGCCAGCTGGGCCGCAGGATTCATGCCTTCTCAGCTGCCTGATAATCACCAGCTGGGCCGTAGGATTCATGCCTGCTCAGCTGCCTGATAATCGCCAGGTGGGCCGCAAGATTCATGCCTGCTCAGCTGCCTGATAATCGCCAGGTGGGCCGCAGGATTCATGCCTTCTCAGCTGCTTGATTATCGCCAGCTGGGCCGCAGGATTCATGCCTGCTCAGCTGCCTGATAATCGCCAGGAGGGCCGCAGGATTCATGCCTTCTCAGGCGCCTGGTAATCGCGAGCTGGGCCGCAGGATTCATGCCTGCTCATCTCCTTGATAATCGCCAGCTGGGCCGCAGGATTCATGCCTGCTCATCTGCTTGATAATCGCCAGCTGGGCCGCAGGATTCATGCCTGCTCAGCTGCCTGATAATCGCCAGCAGGGCCGCAGGATTCATGCCTTCTCAGGCGCCTGGTAATCGCGAGCTGGGCCGCAGGATTCATGCCTGCTCATCTCCTTGATAATCGCCAGCTGGGCCGCAGGATTCATGCCTGCTCATCTGCTTGATAATCGCCAGCTGGGCCGCAGGATTCATGCCTGCTCAGCTGCCTGATAATCGCCAGGTGGGCCGCAGGATTCATGCCTGCTCAGCTGCCTGATAATCGCCAGCAGGGCCACAGGATTCATGCCTTCTCAGGCGCCTGATAATCACCAGCTGGGCCGCAGGATTCATGCCTGCTCATCTGCTTGATAATGACCAGCTGGGCCGCAGGATTCATGCCTTCTCAGGCGCCTGATAATCGCCAGCTGGGCCGCAGGATTCATGCCTGCTCATCTGCTTGGTAATCGCCAGCTGGGCCGCAGGATTCATGCCTGCTCATCTGCTTGATAATCGCCAGCTGGGTCGCATGATTCATGCCTGCTGAGGCACATGATCCGTGCGGGAGAGCTACCTGATCAGCACATGAGCAGTCACATGATCAGCGCCTCTCAGTCACCTGATCACTGCATGACAGCCACGTGATCAGTGCCTGCTGAGTCACGTGATTAGCGCCTGTTCATCTGCTTGATAATCGCCAGCTGGGCCGCAGGATTCATGCCTTCTCAGCTGCTTGATTATCGCCAGCTGGGCCGCAGGATTCATGCCTGCTCATCTGCTTGATAATGACCAGCTGGGCCGCAGGATTCATGCCTGCTCAGCTGCCTGATAATCGCCAGCTGGGCCGCAGGATTCATACCTGCTCAGCTGCCTGATAATCGCCAGGTGGGCCGCAGGATTCATGCCTTCTCAGGCGCCTGGTAATCGCGAGCGGGGCCGTAGGATTCATGCCTGCTCATCTGCTTGGTAATCGCCAGCTGGGCCGCAGGATTCATGCCTTCTCAGGCGCCTGATAATCGCCAGCTGGGCCGCAGGATTCATGCCTTCTCATCTCCTTGATAATCGCCAGCTGGGCCGCAGGATTCATGCCTGCTCATCTGCTTGATAATGACCAGCTGGGCCGCAGGATTCATGCCTGCTCAGCTGCCTGATAATCGCCAGGTGGGCCGCAGGATTCATGCCTGCTCAGTTGCCTGATAATCGCCAGCTGGGCCGCAGGATTCATGCCTGCTCAGCTGCCTGATAATCGCCAGGTGGGCCGCAGGATTCATGCCTGCTCAGTTGCCTGATAATCGCCAGCTGGGCCGCAGGATTCATGCCTTCTCAGCTGCCTGATAATCACCAGCTGGGCCGCAGGATTCATGCCTGCTCATCTGCTTGATAATCGCCAGCTGGGCCGCAGGATTCATGCCTGCTCAGGCGCCTGTTAATCGCCAGCTGGGCCGCAGGATTCATGCCTTCTCCGCTGCTTGATTGTTGCCTGCTGAGGCACATGATCGGTGCGGGAGAGCTACCTGATCAGCACATGAGCAGTCACATGATCAGCACCTCTCAGTCACCTGATCACTGCATGACAGCCACGTGATCAGTGCCTGCTGAGTCACGTGATTAGCGCCTGTTCATCTGCTTGATAATCGCCAGCTGGGCCGCAGGATTCATGCCTTCTCAGCTGCTTGATTATCGCCAGCTGGGCCGCAGGATTCATGCCTGCTCATCTGCTTGATAATGACCAGCTGGGCCGCAGGATTCATGCCTGCTCAGCTGCCTGATAATCGCCAGGTGGGCCGCAGGATTCATGCCTGCTCATCTCGTTGATAATCGCCAGCTGGGCCGCAGGATTCATGCCTGCTCCGCTGCTTGATTCTTGCCTGCTGAGGCACATGATCCGTGCAGGAGAGCTACCTGATCACACATGAGCAGTCACATGATCAGCGCCTCTCAGTCACCTGATCACTGCATGACAGCCACGTGATCAGTGCCTGCTGAGTAACGTGATTAGCGCCTGCTCATCTGCTTGATAATCGCCAGCTGGGCCGCAGGATTCATGCCTGCTCAGGTGCCTGATAATCGCCAGCTGGGCCGCAGGATTCATGCCTTCTCAGCTGCCTGATAATCACCAGCTGGGCCGTAGGATTCATGCCTGCTCAGCTGCCTGATAATCGCCAGGTGGGCCGCAAGATTCATGCCTGCTCAGCTGCCTGATAATCGCCAGGTGGGCCGCAGGATTCATGCCTTCTCAGCTGCTTGATTATCGCCAGCTGGGCCGCAGGATTCATGCCTGCTCAGCTGCCTGATAATCGCCAGGAGGGCCGCAGGATTCATGCCTTCTCAGGCGCCTGGTAATCGCGAGCTGGGCCGCAGGATTCATGCCTGCTCATCTCCTTGATAATCGCCAGCTGGGCCGCAGGATTCATGCCTGCTCATCTGCTTGATAATCGCCAGCTGGGCCGCAGGATTCATGCCTGCTCAGCTGCCTGATAATCGCCAGCAGGGCCGCAGGATTCATGCCTTCTCAGGCGCCTGGTAATCGCGAGCTGGGCCGCAGGATTCATGCCTGCTCATCTCCTTGATAATCGCCAGCTGGGCCGCAGGATTCATGCCTGCTCATCTGCTTGATAATCGCCAGCTGGGCCGCAGGATTCATGCCTGCTCAGCTGCCTGATAATCGCCAGGTGGGCCGCAGGATTCATGCCTGCTCAGCTGCCTGATAATCGCCAGCAGGGCCACAGGATTCATGCCTTCTCAGGCGCCTGATAATCACCAGCTGGGCCGCAGGATTCATGCCTGCTCATCTGCTTGATAATGACCAGCTGGGCCGCAGGATTCATGCCTTCTCAGGCGCCTGATAATCGCCAGCTGGGCCGCAGGATTCATGCCTGCTCATCTGCTTGGTAATCGCCAGCTGGGCCGCAGGATTCATGCCTGCTCATCTGCTTGATAATCGCCAGCTGGGTCGCATGATTCATGCCTGCTGAGGCACATGATCCGTGCGGGAGAGCTACCTGATCAGCACATGAGCAGTCACATGATCAGCGCCTCTCAGTCACCTGATCACTGCATGACAGCCACGTGATCAGTGCCTGCTGAGTCACGTGATTAGCGCCTGTTCATCTGCTTGATAATCGCCAGCTGGGCCGCAGGATTCATGCCTTCTCAGCTGCTTGATTATCGCCAGCTGGGCCGCAGGATTCATGCCTGCTCATCTGCTTGATAATGACCAGCTGGGCCGCAGGATTCATGCCTGCTCAGCTGCCTGATAATCGCCAGCTGGGCCGCAGGATTCATACCTGCTCAGCTGCCTGATAATCGCCAGGTGGGCCGCAGGATTCATGCCTTCTCAGGCGCCTGGTAATCGCGAGCGGGGCCGTAGGATTCATGCCTGCTCATCTGCTTGGTAATCGCCAGCTGGGCCGCAGGATTCATGCCTTCTCAGGCGCCTGATAATCGCCAGCTGGGCCGCAGGATTCATGCCTTCTCATCTCCTTGATAATCGCCAGCTGGGCCGCAGGATTCATGCCTGCTCATCTGCTTGATAATGACCAGCTGGGCCGCAGGATTCATGCCTGCTCAGCTGCCTGATAATCGCCAGGTGGGCCGCAGGATTCATGCCTGCTCAGTTGCCTGATAATCGCCAGCTGGGCCGCAGGATTCATGCCTGCTCAGCTGCCTGATAATCGCCAGGTGGGCCGCAGGATTCATGCCTGCTCAGCTGCCTGATAATCGCCAGCTGGGCCGCAGGATTCATGCCTTCTCAGCTGCCTGATAATCACCAGCTGGGCCGCAGGATTCATGCCTGCTCATCTGCTTGATAATCGCCAGCTGGGCCGCAGGATTCATGCCTGCTCAGGCGCCTGTTAATCGCCAGCTGGGCCGCAGGATTCATGCCTTCTCCGCTGCTTGATTGTTGCCTGCTGAGGCACATGATCGGTGCGGGAGAGCTACCTGATCAGCACATGAGCAGTCACATGATCAGCACCTCTCAGTCACCTGATCAGTGCATGACAGCCACGTGATCAGTGCCTGCTGAGTCACGTGATTAGCGCCTGTTCATCTGCTTGATAATCGCCAGCTGGGCCGCAGGATTCATGCCTTCTCAGCTGCTTGATTATCGCCAGCTGGGCCGCAGGATTCATGCCTGCTCATCTGCTTGATAATGACCAGCTGGGCCGCAGGATTCATGCCTGCTCAGCTGCCTGATAATCGCCAGGTGGGCCGCAGGATTCATGCCTGCTCATCTCGTTGATAATCGCCAGCTGGGCCGCAGGATTCATGCCTGCTCCGCTGCTTGATTCTTGCCTGCTGAGGCACATGATCCGTGCAGGAGAGCTACCTGATCACACATGAGCAGTCACATGATCAGCGCCTCTCAGTCACCTGATCACTGCATGACAGCCACGTGATCAGTGCCTGCTGAGTCACGTGATTAGCGCCTGCTCATCTGCTTGATAATCGCCAGCTGGGCCGCAGGATTCATGCCTGCTCAGGTGCCTGATAATCGCCAGCTGGGCCGCAGGATTCATGCCTTCTCAGCTGCCTGATAATCACCAGCTGGGCCGTAGGATTCATGCCTGCTCAGCTGCCTGATAATCGCCAGGTGGGCCGCAAGATTCATGCCTGCTCAGCTGCCTGATAATCGCCAGGTGGGCCGCAGGATTCATGCCTTCTCAGCTGCTTGATTATCGCCAGCTGGGCCGCAGGATTCATGCCTGCTCAGCTGCCTGATAATCGCCAGGAGGGCCGCAGGATTCATGCCTTCTCAGGCGCCTGGTAATCGCGAGCTGGGCCGCAGGATTCATGCCTGCTCATCTCCTTGATAATCGCCAGCTGGGCCGCAGGATTCATGCCTGCTCATCTGCTTGATAATCGCCAGCTGGGCCGCAGGATTCATGCCTGCTCAGCTGCCTGATAATCGCCAGCAGGGCCGCAGGATTCATGCCTTCTCAGGCGCCTGGTAATCGCGAGCTGGGCCGCAGGATTCATGCCTGCTCATCTCCTTGATAATCGCCAGCTGGGCCGCAGGATTCATGCCTGCTCATCTGCTTGATAATCGCCAGCTGGGCCGCAGGATTCATGCCTGCTCAGCTGCCTGATAATCGCCAGGTGGGCCGCAGGATTCATGCCTGCTCAGCTGCCTGATAATCGCCAGGAGGGCCGCAGGATTCATGCCTTCTCAGGCGCCTGGTAATCGCGAGCTGGGCCGCAGGATTCATGCCTGCTCATCTCCTTGATAATCGCCAGCTGGGCCGCAGGATTCATGCCTGCTCATCTGCTTGATAATCGCCAGCTGGGCCGCAGGATTCATGCCTGCTCAGCTGCCTGATAATCGCCAGCAGGGCCGCAGGATTCATGCCTTCTCAGGCGCCTGGTAATCGCGAGCTGGGCCGCAGGATTCATGCCTGCTCATCTCCTTGATAATCGCCAGCTGGGCCGCAGGATTCATGCCTGCTCATCTGCTTGATAATCGCCAGCTGGGCCGCAGGATTCATGCCTGCTCAGCTGCCTGATAATCGCCAGGTGGGCCGCAGGATTCATGCCTGCTCAGCTGCCTGATAATCGCCAGCAGGGCCACAGGATTCATGCCTTCTCAGGCGCCTGATAATCACCAGCTGGGCCGCAGGATTCATGCCTGCTCATCTGCTTGATAATGACCAGCTGGGCCGCAGGATTCATGCCTTCTCAGGCGCCTGATAATCGCCAGCTGGGCCGCAGGATTCATGCCTGCTCATCTGCTTGGTAATCGCCAGCTGGGCCGCAGGATTCATGCCTGCTCATCTGCTTGATAATCGCCAGCTGGGTCGCATGATTCATGCCTGCTGAGGCACATGATCCGTGCGGGAGAGCTACCTGATCAGCACATGAGCAGTCACATGATCAGCGCCTCTCAGTCACCTGATCACTGCATGACAGCCACGTGATCAGTGCCTGCTGAGTCACGTGATTAGCGCCTGTTCATCTGCTTGATAATCGCCAGCTGGGCCGCAGGATTCATGCCTTCTCAGCTGCTTGATTATCGCCAGCTGGGCCGCAGGATTCATGCCTGCTCATCTGCTTGATAATGACCAGCTGGGCCGCAGGATTCATGCCTGCTCAGCTGCCTGATAATCGCCAGCTGGGCCGCAGGATTCATACCTGCTCAGCTGCCTGATAATCGCCAGGTGGGCCGCAGGATTCATGCCTTCTCAGGCGCCTGGTAATCGCGAGCGGGGCCGTAGGATTCATGCCTGCTCATCTGCTTGGTAATCGCCAGCTGGGCCGCAGGATTCATGCCTTCTCAGGCGCCTGATAATCGCCAGCTGGGCCGCAGGATTCATGCCTTCTCATCTCCTTGATAATCGCCAGCTGGGCCGCAGGATTCATGCCTGCTCATCTGCTTGATAATGACCAGCTGGGCCGCAGGATTCATGCCTGCTCAGCTGCCTGATAATCGCCAGGTGGGCCGCAGGATTCATGCCTGCTCAGTTGCCTGATAATCGCCAGCTGGGCCGCAGGATTCATGCCTGCTCAGCTGCCTGATAATCGCCAGGTGGGCCGCAGGATTCATGCCTGCTCAGTTGCCTGATAATCGCCAGCTGGGCCGCAGGATTCATGCCTTCTCAGCTGCCTGATAATCACCAGCTGGGCCGCAGGATTCATGCCTGCTCATCTGCTTGATAATCGCCAGCTGGGCCGCAGGATTCATGCCTGCTCAGGCGCCTGTTAATCGCCAGCTGGGCCGCAGGATTCATGCCTTCTCCGCTGCTTGATTGTTGCCTGCTGAGGCACATGATCGGTGCGGGAGAGCTACCTGATCAGCACATGAGCAGTCACATGATCAGCACCTCTCAGTCACCTGATCACTGCATGACAGCCACGTGATCAGTGCCTGCTGAGTCACGTGATTAGCGCCTGTTCATCTGCTTGATAATCGCCAGCTGGGCCGCAGGATTCATGCCTTCTCAGCTGCTTGATTATCGCCAGCTGGGCCGCAGGATTCATGCCTGCTCATCTGCTTGATAATGACCAGCTGGGCCGCAGGATTCATGCCTGCTCAGCTGCCTGATAATCGCCAGGTGGGCCGCAGGATTCATGCCTGCTCATCTCGTTGATAATCGCCAGCTGGGCCGCAGGATTCATGCCTGCTCCGCTGCTTGATTCTTGCCTGCTGAGGCACATGATCCGTGCAGGAGAGCTACCTGATCACACATGAGCAGTCACATGATCAGCGCCTCTCAGTCACCTGATCACTGCATGACAGCCACGTGATCAGTGCCTGCTGAGTCACGTGATTAGCGCCTGCTCATCTGCTTGATAATCGCCAGCTGGGCCGCAGGATTCATGCCTGCTCAGGTGCCTGATAATCGCCAGCTGGGCCGCAGGATTCATGCCTTCTCAGCTGCCTGATAATCACCAGCTGGGCCGTAGGATTCATGCCTGCTCAGCTGCCTGATAATCGCCAGGTGGGCCGCAAGATTCATGCCTGCTCAGCTGCCTGATAATCGCCAGGTGGGCCGCAGGATTCATGCCTTCTCAGCTGCTTGATTATCGCCAGCTGGGCCGCAGGATTCATGCCTGCTCAGCTGCCTGATAATCGCCAGGAGGGCCGCAGGATTCATGCCTTCTCAGGCGCCTGGTAATCGCGAGCTGGGCCGCAGGATTCATGCCTGCTCATCTCCTTGATAATCGCCAGCTGGGCCGCAGGATTCATGCCTGCTCATCTGCTTGATAATCGCCAGCTGGGCCGCAGGATTCATGCCTGCTCAGCTGCCTGATAATCGCCAGCAGGGCCGCAGGATTCATGCCTTCTCAGGCGCCTGGTAATCGCGAGCTGGGCCGCAGGATTCATGCCTGCTCATCTCCTTGATAATCGCCAGCTGGGCCGCAGGATTCATGCCTGCTCATCTGCTTGATAATCGCCAGCTGGGCCGCAGGATTCATGCCTGCTCAGCTGCCTGATAATCGCCAGGTGGGCCGCAGGATTCATGCCTGCTCA
The DNA here is from genome assembly GCF_055505025.1 of Bos grunniens. Lineage (NCBI taxonomy): Eukaryota > Metazoa > Chordata > Mammalia > Artiodactyla > Bovidae > Bos > Bos grunniens. Next base: position 65,892,742 of record NC_141183.1, on the reverse strand, counting down.
GCTGCCTGATAATCGCCAGCAGGGCCACAGGATTCATGCCTTCTCAGGCGCCTGATAATCACCAGCTGGGCCGCAGGATTCATGCCTGCTCATCTGCTTGATAATGACCAGCTGGGCCGCAGGATTCATGCCTTCTCAGGCGCCTGATAATCGCCAGCTGGGCCGCAGGATTCATGCCTGCTCATCTGCTTGGTAATCGCCAGCTGGGCCGCAGGATTCATGCCTGCTCATCTGCTTGATAATCGCCAGCTGGGTCGCATGATTCATGCCTGCTGAGGCACATGATCCGTGCGGGAGAGCTACCTGATCAGCACATGAGCAGTCACATGATCAGCGCCTCTCAGTCACCTGATCACTGCATGACAGCCACGTGATCAGTGCCTGCTGAGTCACGTGATTAGCGCCTGTTCATCTGCTTGATAATCGCCAGCTGGGCCGCAGGATTCATGCCTTCTCAGCTGCTTGATTATCGCCAGCTGGGCCGCAGGATTCATGCCTGCTCATCTGCTTGATAATGACCAGCTGGGCCGCAGGATTCATGCCTGCTCAGCTGCCTGATAATCGCCAGCTGGGCCGCAGGATTCATACCTGCTCAGCTGCCTGATAATCGCCAGGTGGGCCGCAGGATTCATGCCTTCTCAGGCGCCTGGTAATCGCGAGCGGGGCCGTAGGATTCATGCCTGCTCATCTGCTTGGTAATCGCCAGCTGGGCCGCAGGATTCATGCCTTCTCAGGCGCCTGATAATCGCCAGCTGGGCCGCAGGATTCATGCCTTCTCATCTCCTTGATAATCGCCAGCTGGGCCGCAGGATTCATGCCTGCTCATCTGCTTGATAACGACCAGCTGGGCCGCAGGATTCATGCCTGCTCAGCTGCCTGATAATCGCCAGGTGGGCCGCAGGATTCATGCCTGCTCAGTTGCCTGATAATCGCCAGCTGGGCCGCAGGATTCATGCCTGCTCAGCTGCCTGATAATCGCCAGGTGGGCCGCAGGATTCATGCCTGCTCAGTTGCCTGATAATCGCCAGCTGGGCCGCAGGATTCATGCCTTCTCAGCTGCCTGATAATCACCAGCTGGGCCGCAGGATTCATGCCTGCTCATCTGCTTGATAATCGCCAGCTGGGCCGCAGGATTCATGCCTGCTCAGGCGCCTGTTAATCGCCAGCTGGGCCGCAGGATTCATGCCTTCTCCGCTGCTTGATTGTTGCCTGCTGAGGCACATGATCGGTGCGGGAGAGCTACCTGATCAGCACATGAGCAGTCACATGATCAGCACCTCTCAGTCACCTGATCACTGCATGACAGCCACGTGATCAGTGCCTGCTGAGTCACGTGATTAGCGCCTGTTCATCTGCTTGATAATCGCCAGCTGGGCCGCAGGATTCATGCCTTCTCAGCTGCTTGATTATCGCCAGCTGGGCCGCAGGATTCATGCCTGCTCATCTGCTTGATAATGACCAGCTGGGCCGCAGGATTCATGCCTGCTCAGCTGCCTGATAATCGCCAGGTGGGCCGCAGGATTCATGCCTGCTCATCTCGTTGATAATCGCCAGCTGGGCCGCAGGATTCATGCCTGCTCCGCTGCTTGATTCTTGCCTGCTGAGGCACATGATCCGTGCAGGAGAGCTACCTGATCACACATGAGCAGTCACATGATCAGCGCCTCTCAGTCACCTGATCACTGCATGACAGCCACGTGATCAGTGCCTGCTGAGTCACGTGATTAGCGCCTGCTCATCTGCTTGATAATCGCCAGCTGGGCCGCAGGATTCATGCCTGCTCAGGTGCCTGATAATCGCCAGCTGGGCCGCAGGATTCATGCCTTCTCAGCTGCCTGATAATCACCAGCTGGGCCGTAGGATTCATGCCTGCTCAGCTGCCTGATAATCGCCAGGTGGGCCGCAAGATTCATGCCTGCTCAGCTGCCTGATAATCGCCAGGTGGGCCACAGGATTCATGCCTTCTCAGCTGCTTGATTATCGCCAGCTGGGCCGCAGGATTCATGCCTGCTCAGCTGCCTGATAATCGCGAGCTGGGCCGCAGGATTCATGCCTGCTCATCTCCTTGATAATCGCCAGCTGGGCCGCAGGATTCATGCCTGCTCATCTGCTTGATAATCGCCAGCTGGGCCGCAGGATTCATGCCTCCTCAGCTGCCTGATAATCGCCAGGTGGGCCGCAGGATTCATGCCTGCTCAGCTGCCTGATAATCGCCAGCAGGGCCACAGGATTCATGCCTTCTCAGGCGCCTGATAATCACCAGCTGGGCCGCAGGATTCATGCCTGCTCATCTGCTTGATAATGACCAGCTGGGCCGCAGGATTCATGCCTTCTCAGGCGCCTGATAATCGCCAGCTGGGCCGCAGGATTCATGCCTGCTCATCTGCTTGGTAATCGCCAGCTGGGCCGCAGGATTCATGCCTGCTCATCTGCTTGATAATCGCCAGCTGGGTCGCATGATTCATGCCTGCTGAGGCACATGATCCGTGCGGGAGAGCTACCTGATCAGCACATGAGCAGTCACATGATCAGCGCCTCTCAGTCACCTGATCACTGCATGACAGCCACGTGATCAGTGCCTGCTGAGTCACGTGATTAGCGCCTGTTCATCTGCTTGATAATCGCCAGCTGGGCCGCAGGATTCATGCCTTCTCAGCTGCTTGATTATCGCCAGCTGGGCCGCAGGATTCATGCCTGCTCATCTGCTTGATAATGACCAGCTGGGCCGCAGGATTCATGCCTGCTCAGCTGCCTGATAATCGCCAGCTGGGCCGCAGGATTCATACCTGCTCAGCTGCCTGATAATGGCCAGGTGGGCCGCAGGATTCATGCCTTCTCAGGCGCCTGGTAATCGCGAGCGGGGCCGTAGGATTCATGCCTGCTCATCTGCTTGGTAATCGCCAGCTGGGCCGCAGGATTCATGCCTTCTCAGGCGCCTGATAATCGCCAGCTGGGCCGCAGGATTCATGCCTTCTCATCTCCTTGATAATCGCCAGCTGGGCCGCAGGATTCATGCCTGCTCATCTGCTTGATAATGACCAGCTGGGCCGCAGGATTCATGCCTGCTCAGCTGCCTGAAAATCGCCAGGTGGGCCGCAGGATTCATGCCTGCTCAGCTGCCTGATAATCGCCAGCTGGGCCGCAGGATTCATGCCTGCTCAGCTGCCTGATAATCGCCAGGTGAGCCGCAGGATTCATGCCTGCTCAGTTGCCTGATAATCGCCAGCTGGGCCGCAGGATTCATGCCTTCTCAGCTGCCTGATAATCACCAGCTGGGCCGCAGGATTCATGCCTGCTCATCTGCTTGATAATCGCCAGCTGGGCCGCAGGATTCATGCCTGCTCAGGCGCCTGTTAATCGCCAGCTGGGCCGCAGGATTCATGCCTTCTCCGCTGCTTGATTGTTGCCTGCTGAGGCACATGATCGGTGCGGGAGAGCTACCTGATCAGCACATGAGCAGTCACATGATCAGCACCTCTCAGTCACCTGATCACTGCATGACAGCCACGTGATCAGTGCCTGCTGAGTCACGTGATTAGCGCCTGTTCATCTGCTTGATAATCGCCAGCTGGGCCGCAGGATTCATGCCTTCTCAGCTGCTTGATTATCGCCAGCTGGGCCGCAGGATTCATGCCTGCTCATCTGCTTGATAATGACCAGCTGGGCCGCAGGATTCATGCCTGCTCAGCTGCCTGATAATCGCCAGGTGGGCCGCAGGATTCATGCCTGCTCATCTCGTTGATAATCGCCAGCTGGGCCGCAGGATTCATGCCTGCTCCGCTGCTTGATTCTTGCCTGCTGAGGCACATGATCCGTGCAGGAGAGCTACCTGATCACACATGAGCAGTCACATGATCAGCGCCTCTCAGTCACCTGATCACTGCATGACAGCCACGTGATCAGTGCCTGCTGAGTCACGTGATTAGCGCCTGCTCATCTGCTTGATAATCGCCAGCTGGGCCGCAGGATTCATGCCTGCTCAGGTGCCTGATAATCGCCAGCTGGGCCGCAGGATTCATGCCTTCTCAGCTGCCTGATAATCACCAGCTGGGCCGTAGGATTCATGCCTGCTCAGCTGCCTGATAATCGCCAGGTGGGCCGCAAGATTCATGCCTGCTCAGCTGCCTGATAATCGCCAGGTGGGCCGCAGGATTCATGCCTTCTCAGCTGCTTGATTATCGCCAGCTGGGCCGCAGGATTCATGCCTGCTCAGCTGCCTGATAATCGCCAGCAGGGCCGCAGGATTCATGCCTTCTCAGGCGCCTGGTAATCGCGAGCTGGGCCGCAGGATTCATGCCTGCTCATCTCCTTGATAATCGCCAGCTGGGCCGCAGGATTCATGCCTGCTCATCTGCTTGATAATCGCCAGCTGGGCCGCAGGATTCATGCCTGCTCAGCTGCCTGATAATCGCCAGGTGGGCCGCAGGATTCATGCCTGCTCAGCTGCCTGATAATCGCCAGCAGGGCCACAGGATTCATGCCTTCTCAGGCGCCTGATAATCACCAGCTGGGCCGCAGGATTCATGCCTGCTCATCTGCTTGATAATGACCAGCTGGGCCGCAGGATTCATGCCTTCTCAGGCGCCTGATAATCGCCAGCTGGGCCGCAGGATTCATGCCTGCTCATCTGCTTGGTAATCGCCAGCTGGGCCGCAGGATTCATGCCTGCTCATCTGCTTGATAATCGCCAGCTGGGTCGCATGATTCATGCCTGCTGAGGCACATGATCCGTGCGGGAGAGCTACCTGATCAGCACATGAGCAGTCACATGATCAGCGCCTCTCAGTCACCTGATCACTGCATGACAGCCACGTGATCAGTGCCTGCTGAGTCACGTGATTAGCGCCTGTTCATCTGCTTGATAATCGCCAGCTGGGCCGCAGGATTCATGCCTTCTCAGCTGCTTGATTATCGCCAGCTGGGCCGCAGGATTCATGCCTGCTCATCTGCTTGATAATGACCAGCTGGGCCGCAGGATTCATGCCTGCTCAGCTGCCTGATAATCGCCAGCTGGGCCGCAGGATTCATACCTGCTCAGCTGCCTGATAATCGCCAGGTGGGCCGCAGGATTCATGCCTTCTCAGGCGCCTGGTAATCGCGAGCGGGGCCGTAGGATTCATGCCTGCTCATCTGCTTGGTAATCGCCAGCTGGGCCGCAGGATTCATGCCTTCTCAGGCGCCTGATAATCGCCAGCTGGGCCGCAGGATTCATGCCTTCTCATCTCCTTGATAATCGCCAGCTGGGCCGCAGGATTCATGCCTGCTCATCTGCTTGATAACGACCAGCTGGGCCGCAGGATTCATGCCTGCTCAGCTGCCTGATAATCGCCAGGTGGGCCGCAGGATTCATGCCTGCTCAGTTGCCTGATAATCGCCAGCTGGGCCGCAGGATTCATGCCTGCTCAGCTGCCTGATAATCGCCAGGTGGGCCGCAGGATTCATGCCTGCTCAGTTGCCTGATAATCGCCAGCTGGGCCGCAGGATTCATGCCTTCTCAGCTGCCTGATAATCACCAGCTGGGCCGCAGGATTCATGCCTGCTCATCTGCTTGATAATCGCCAGCTGGGCCGCAGGATTCATGCCTGCTCAGGCGCCTGTTAATCGCCAGCTGGGCCGCAGGATTCATGCCTTCTCCGCTGCTTGATTGTTGCCTGCTGAGGCACATGATCGGTGCGGGAGAGCTACCTGATCAGCACATGAGCAGTCACATGATCAGCACCTCTCAGTCACCTGATCACTGCATGACAGCCACGTGATCAGTGCCTGCTGAGTCACGTGATTAGCGCCTGTTCATCTGCTTGATAATCGCCAGCTGGGCCGCAGGATTCATGCCTTCTCAGCTGCTTGATTATCGCCAGCTGGGCCGCAGGATTCATGCCTGCTCATCTGCTTGATAATGACCAGCTGGGCCGCAGGATTCATGCCTGCTCAGCTGCCTGATAATCGCCAGGTGGGCCGCAGGATTCATGCCTGCTCATCTCGTTGATAATCGCCAGCTGGGCCGCAGGATTCATGCCTGCTCCGCTGCTTGATTCTTGCCTGCTGAGGCACATGATCCGTGCAGGAGAGCTACCTGATCACACATGAGCAGTCACATGATCAGCGCCTCTCAGTCACCTGATCACTGCATGACAGCCACGTGATCAGTGCCTGCTGAGTCACGTGATTAGCGCCTGCTCATCTGCTTGATAATCGCCAGCTGGGCCGCAGGATTCATGCCTGCTCAGGTGCCTGATAATCGCCAGCTGGGCCGCAGGATTCATGCCTTCTCAGCTGCCTGATAATCACCAGCTGGGCCGTAGGATTCATGCCTGCTCAGCTGCCTGATAATCGCCAGGTGGGCCGCAAGATTCATGCCTGCTCAGCTGCCTGATAATCGCCAGGTGGGCCGCAGGATTCATGCCTTCTCAGCTGCTTGATTATCGCCAGCTGGGCCGCAGGATTCATGCCTGCTCAGCTGCCTGATAATCGCCAGCAGGGCCGCAGGATTCATGCCTTCTCAGGCGCCTGGTAATCGCGAGCTGGGCCGCAGGATTCATGCCTGCTCATCTCCTTGATAATCGCCAGCTGGGCCGCAGGATTCATGCCTGCTCATCTGCTTGATAATCGCCAGCTGGGCCGCAGGATTCATGCCTGCTCAGCTGCCTGATAATCGCCAGGTGGGCCGCAGGATTCATGCCTGCTCAGCTGCCTGATAATCGCCAGCAGGGCCACAGGATTCATGCCTTCTCAGGCGCCTGATAATCACCAGCTGGGCCGCAGGATTCATGCCTGCTCATCTGCTTGATAATGACCAGCTGGGCCGCAGGATTCATGCCTTCTCAGGCGCCTGATAATCGCCAGCTGGGCCGCAGGATTCATGCCTGCTCATCTGCTTGGTAATCGCCAGCTGGGCCGCAGGATTCATGCCTGCTCATCTGCTTGATAATCGCCAGCTGGGTCGCATGATTCATGCCTGCTGAGGCACATGATCCGTGCGGGAGAGCTACCTGATCAGCACATGAGCAGTCACATGATCAGCGCCTCTCAGTCACCTGATCACTGCATGACAGCCACGTGATCAGTGCCTGCTGAGTCACGTGATTAGCGCCTGTTCATCTGCTTGATAATCGCCAGCTGGGCCGCAGGATTCATGCCTTCTCAGCTGCTTGATTATCGCCAGCTGGGCCGCAGGATTCATGCCTGCTCATCTGCTTGATAATGACCAGCTGGGCCGCAGGATTCATGCCTGCTCAGCTGCCTGATAATCGCCAGCTGGGCCGCAGGATTCATACCTGCTCAGCTGCCTGATAATGGCCAGGTGGGCCGCAGGATTCATGCCTTCTCAGGCGCCTGGTAATCGCGAGCGGGGCCGTAGGATTCATGCCTGCTCATCTGCTTGGTAATCGCCAGCTGGGCCGCAGGATTCATGCCTTCTCAGGCGCCTGATAATCGCCAGCTGGGCCGCAGGATTCATGCCTTCTCATCTCCTTGATAATCGCCAGCTGGGCCGCAGGATTCATGCCTGCTCATCTGCTTGATAATGACCAGCTGGGCCGCAGGATTCATGCCTGCTCAGCTGCCTGATAATCGCCAGGTGGGCCGCAGGATTCATGCCTGCTCAGCTGCCTGATAATCGCCAGCTGGGCCGCAGGATTCATGCCTGCTCAGCTGCCTGATAATCGCCAGGTGGGCCGCAGGATTCATGCCTGCTCAGTTGCCTGATAATCACCAGCTGGGCCGCAGAATTCATGCCTTCTCAGCTGCCTGATAATCACCAGCTGGGCCGCAGGATTCATGCCTGCTCATCTGCTTGATAATCGCCAGCTGGGCCGCAGGATTCATGCCTGCTCAGGCGCCTGTTAATCGCCAGCTGGGCCGCAGGATTCATGCCTTCTCCGCTGCTTGATTGTTGCCTGCTGAGGCACATGATCGGTGCGGGAGAGCTACCTGATCAGCACATGAGCAGTCACATGATCAGCACCTCTCAGTCACCTGATCACTGCATGACAGCCACGTGATCAGTGCCTGCTGAGTCACGTGATTAGCGCCTGTTCATCTGCTTGATAATCGCCAGCTGGGCCGCAGGATTCATGCCTTCTCAGCTGCTTGATTATCGCCAGCTGGGCCGCAGGATTCATGCCTGCTCATCTGCTTGATAATGACCAGCTGGGCCGCAGGATTCATGCCTGCTCAGCTGCCTGATAATCGCCAGGTGGGCCGCAGGATTCATGCCTGCTCATCTCGTTGATAATCGCCAGCTGGGCCGCAGGATTCATGCCTGCTCCGCTGCTTGATTCTTGCCTGCTGAGGCACATGATCCGTGCAGGAGAGCTACCTGATCACACATGAGCAGTCACATGATCAGCGCCTCTCAGTCACCTGATCACTGCATGACAGCCACGTGATCAGTGCCTGCTGAGTCACGTGATTAGCGCCTGCTCATCTGCTTGATAATCGCCAGCTGGGCCGCAGGATTCATGCCTGCTCAGGTGCCTGATAATCGCCAGCTGGGCCGCAGGATTCATGCCTTCTCAGCTGCCTGATAATCACCAGCTGGGCCGTAGGATTCATGCCTGCTCAGCTGCCTGATAATCGCCAGGTGGGCCGCAAGATTCATGCCTGCTCAGCTGCCTGATAATCGCCAGGTGGGCCGCAGGATTCATGCCTTCTCAGCTGCTTGATTATCGCCAGCTGGGCCGCAGGATTCATGCCTGCTCAGCTGCCTGATAATCGCCAGCAGGGCCGCAGGATTCATGCCTTCTCAGGCGCCTGGTAATCGCGAGCTGGGCCGCAGGATTCATGCCTTCTCAGGCGCCTGATAATCGCCAGCTGGGCCGCAGGATTCATGCCTTCTCAGGCGCCTGATAATCGCCAGCTGGGCCGCAGGATTCATGCCTGCTCATCTGCTTGGTAATCGCCAGCTGGGTCGCATGATTCATGCCTGCTGAGGCACATGATCCGTGCGGGAGAGCTACCTGATCAGCACATGAGCAGTCACATGATCAGCGCCTCTCAGTCACCTGATCACTGCATGACAGCCACGTGATCAGTGCCTGCTGAGTCACGTGATTAGCGCCTGTTCATCTGCTTGATAATCGCCAGCTGGGCCGCAGGATTCATGCCTTCTCAGCTGCTTGATTATCGCCAGCTGGGCCGCAGGATTCATGCCTGCTCATCTGCTTGATAATGACCAGCTGGGCCGCAGGATTCATGCCTGCTCAGCTGCCTGATAATCGCCAGCTGGGCCGCAGGATTCATACCTGCTCAGCTGCCTGATAATGGCCAGGTGGGCCGCAGGATTCATGCCTTCTCAGGCGCCTGGTAATCGCGAGCGGGGCCGTAGGATTCATGCCTGCTCATCTGCTTGGTAATCGCCAGCTGGGCCGCAGGATTCATGCCTTCTCAGGCGCCTGATAATCGCCAGCTGGGCCGCAGGATTCATGCCTTCTCATCTCCTTGATAATCGCCAGCTGGGCCGCAGGATTCATGCCTGCTCATCTGCTTGATAATGACCAGCTGGGCCGCAGGATTCATGCCTGCTCAGCTGCCTGATAATCGCCAGGTGGGCCGCAGGATTCATGCCTGCTCAGTTGCCTGATAATCGCCAGCTGGGCCGCAGGATTCATGCCTGCTCAGCTGCCTGATAATCGCCAGGTGGGCCGCAGGATTCATGCCTGCTCAGTTGCCTGATAATCGCCAGCTGGGCCGCAGGATTCATGCCTTCTCAGCTGCCTGATAATCACCAGCTGGGCCGCAGGATTCATGCCTGCTCATCTGCTTGATAATCGCCAGCTGGGTCGCATGATTCATGCCTGCTGAGGCACATGATCCGTGCGGGAGAGCTACCTGATCAGCACATGAGCAGTCACATGATCAGCGCCTCTCAGTCACCTGATCACTGCATGACAGCCACGTGATCAGTGCCTGCTGAGTCACGTGATTAGCGCCTGTTCATCTGCTTGATAATCGCCAGCTGGGCCGCAGGATTCATGCCTTCTCAGCTGCTTGATTATCGCCAGCTGGGCCGCAGGATTCATGCCTGCTCATCTGCTTGATAATGACCAGCTGGGCCGCAGGATTCATGCCTGCTCAGCTGCCTGATAATCGCCAGCTGGGCCGCAGGATTCATACCTGCTCAGCTGCCTGATAATCGCCAGGTGGGCCGCAGGATTCATGCCTTCTCAGGCGCCTGGTAATCGCGAGCGGGGCCGTAGGATTCATGCCTGCTCATCTGCTTGGTAATCGCCAGCTGGGCCGCAGGATTCATGCCTTCTCAGGCGCCTGATAATCGCCAGCTGGGCCGCAGGATTCATGCCTTCTCATCTCCTTGATAATCGCCAGCTGGGCCGCAGGATTCATGCCTGCTCATCTGCTTGATAATGACCAGCTGGGCCGCAGGATTCATGCCTGCTCAGCTGCCTGATAATCGCCAGGTGGGCCGCAGGATTCATGCCTGCTCAGTTGCCTGATAATCGCCAGCTGGGCCGCAGGATTCATGCCTGCTCAGCTGCCTGATAATCGCCAGGTGGGCCGCAGGATTCATGCCTGCTCAGTTGCCTGATAATCGCCAGCTGGGCCGCAGGATTCATGCCTTCTCAGCTGCCTGATAATCACCAGCTGGGCCGCAGGATTCATGCCTGCTCATCTGCTTGATAATCGCCAGCTGGGCCGCAGGATTCATGCCTGCTCAGGCGCCTGTTAATCGCCAGCTGGGCCGCAGGATTCATGCCTTCTCCGCTGCTTGATTGTTGCCTGCTGAGGCACATGATCGGTGCGGGAGAGCTACCTGATCAGCACATGAGCAGTCACATGATCAGCACCTCTCAGTCACCTGATCACTGCATGACAGCCACGTGATCAGTGCCTGCTGAGTCACGTGATTAGCGCCTGTTCATCTGCTTGATAATCGCCAGCTGGGCCGCAGGATTCATGCCTTCTCAGCTGCTTGATTATCGCCAGCTGGGCCGCAGGATTCATGCCTGCTCATCTGCTTGATAATGACCAGCTGGGCCGCAGGATTCATGCCTGCTCAGCTGCCTGATAATCGCCAGGTGGGCCGCAGGATTCATGCCTGCTCATCTCGTTGATAATCGCCAGCTGGGCCGCAGGATTCATGCCTGCTCCGCTGCTTGATTCTTGCCTGCTGAGGCACATGATCCGTGCAGGAGAGCTACCTGATCACACATGAGCAGTCACATGATCAGCGCCTCTCAGTCACCTGATCACTGCATGACAGCCACGTGATCAGTGCCTGCTGAGTCACGTGATTAGCGCCTGCTCATCTGCTTGATAATCGCCAGCTGGGCCGCAGGATTCATGCCTGCTCAGGTGCCTGATAATCGCCAGCTGGGCCGCAGGATTCATGCCTTCTCAGCTGCCTGATAATCACCAGCTGGGCCGTAGGATTCATGCCTGCTCAGCTGCCTGATAATCGCCAGGTGGGCCGCAAGATTCATGCCTGCTCAGCTGCCTGATAATCGCCAGGTGGGCCGCAGGATTCATGCCTTCTCAGCTGCTTGATTATCGCCAGCTGGGCCGCAGGATTCATGCCTGCTCAGCTGCCTGATAATCGCCAGCAGGGCCGCAGGATTCATGCCTTCTCAGGCGCCTGGTAATCGCGAGCTGGGCCGCAGGATTCATGCCTGCTCATCTCCTTGATAATCGCCAGCTGGGCCGCAGGATTCATGCCTGCTCATCTGCTTGATAATCGCCAGCTGGGCCGCAGGATTCATGCCTGCTCAGCTGCCTGATAATCGCCAGGTGGGCCGCAGGATTCATGCCTGCTCAGCTGCCTGATAATCGCCAGCAGGGCCACAGGATTCATGCCTTCTCAGGCGCCTGATAATCACCAGCTGGGCCGCAGGATTCATGCCTGCTCATCTGCTTGATAATGACCAGCTGGGCCGCAGGATTCATGCCTTCTCAGGCGCCTGATAATCGCCAGCTGGGCCGCAGGATTCATGCCTGCTCATCTGCTTGGTAATCGCCAGCTGGGCCGCAGGATTCATGCCTGCTCATCTGCTTGATAATCGCCAGCTGGGTCGCATGATTCATGCCTGCTGAGGCACATGATCCGTGCGGGAGAGCTACCTGATCAGCACATGAGCAGTCACATGATCAGCGCCTCTCAGTCACCTGATCACTGCATGACAGCCACGTGATCAGTGCCTGCTGAGTCACGTGATTAGCGCCTGTTCATCTGCTTGATAATCGCCAGCTGGGCCGCAGGATTCATGCCTTCTCAGCTGCTTGATTATCGCCAGCTGGGCCGCAGGATTCATGCCTGCTCATCTGCTTGATAATGACCAGCTGGGCCGCAGGATTCATGCCTGCTCAGCTGCCTGATAATCGCCAGCTGGGCCGCAGGATTCATACCTGCTCAGCTGCCTGATAATGGCCAGGTGGGCCGCAGGATTCATGCCTTCTCAGGCGCCTGGTAATCGCGAGCGGGGCCGTAGGATTCATGCCTGCTCATCTGCTTGGTAATCGCCAGCTGGGCCGCAGGATTCATGCCTTCTCAGGCGCCTGATAATCGCCAGCTGGGCCGCAGGATTCATGCCTTCTCATCTCCTTGATAATCGCCAGCTGGGCCGCAGGATTCATGCCTGCTCATCTGCTTGATAATGACCAGCTGGGCCGCAGGATTCATGCCTGCTCAGCTGCCTGATAATCGCCAGGTGGGCCGCAGGATTCATGCCTGCTCAGCTGCCTGATAATCGCCAGCTGGGCCGCAGGATTCATGCCTGCTCAGCTGCCTGATAATCGCCAGGTGGGCCGCAGGATTCATGCCTGCTCAGTTGCCTGATAATCACCAGCTGGGCCGCAGAATTCATGCCTTCTCAGCTGCCTGATAATCACCAGCTGGGCCGCAGGATTCATGCCTGCTCATCTGCTTGATAATCGCCAGCTGGGCCGCAGGATTCATGCCTGCTCAGGCGCCTGTTAATCGCCAGCTGGGCCGCAGGATTCATGCCTTCTCCGCTGCTTGATTGTTGCCTGCTGAGGCACATGATCGGTGCGGGAGAGCTACCTGATCAGCACATGAGCAGTCACATGATCAGCACCTCTCAGTCACCTGATCACTGCATGACAGCCACGTGATCAGTGCCTGCTGAGTCACGTGATTAGCGCCTGTTCATCTGCTTGATAATCGCCAGCTGGGCCGCAGGATTCATGCCTTCTCAGCTGCTTGATTATCGCCAGCTGGGCCGCAGGATTCATGCCTGCTCATCTGCTTGATAATGACCAGCTGGGCCGCAGGATTCATGCCTGCTCAGCTGCCTGATAATCGCCAGGTGGGCCGCAGGATTCATGCCTGCTCATCTCGTTGATAATCGCCAGCTGGGCCGCAGGATTCATGCCTGCTCCGCTGCTTGATTCTTGCCTGCTGAGGCACATGATCCGTGCAGGAGAGCTACCTGATCACACATGAGCAGTCACATGATCAGCGCCTCTCAGTCACCTGATCACTGCATGACAGCCACGTGATCAGTGCCTGCTGAGTCACGTGATTAGCGCCTGCTCATCTGCTTGATAATCGCCAGCTGGGCCGCAGGATTCATGCCTGCTCAGGTGCCTGATAATCGCCAGCTGGGCCGCAGGATTCATGCCTTCTCAGCTGCCTGATAATCACCAGCTGGGCCGTAGGATTCATGCCTGCTCAGCTGCCTGATAATCGCCAGGTGGGCCGCAAGATTCATGCCTGCTCAGCTGCCTGATAATCGCCAGGTGGGCCGCAGGATTCATGCCTTCTCAGCTGCTTGATTATCGCCAGCTGGGCCGCAGGATTCATGCCTGCTCAGCTGCCTGATAATCGCCAGCAGGGCCGCAGGATTCATGCCTTCTCAGGCGCCTGGTAATCGCGAGCTGGGCCGCAGGATTCATGCCTTCTCAGGCGCCTGATAATCGCCAGCTGGGCCGCAGGATTCATGCCTTCTCAGGCGCCTGATAATCGCCAGCTGGGCCGCAGGATTCATGCCTGCTCATCTGCTTGGTAATCGCCAGCTGGGTCGCATGATTCATGCCTGCTGAGGCACATGATCCGTGCGGGAGAGCTACCTGATCAGCACATGAGCAGTCACATGATCAGCGCCTCTCAGTCACCTGATCACTGCATGACAGCCACGTGATCAGTGCCTGCTGAGTCACGTGATTAGCGCCTGTTCATCTGCTTGATAATCGCCAGCTGGGCCGCAGGATTCATGCCTTCTCAGCTGCTTGATTATCGCCAGCTGGGCCGCAGGATTCATGCCTGCTCATCTGCTTGATAATGACCAGCTGGGCCGCAGGATTCATGCCTGCTCAGCTGCCTGATAATCGCCAGCTGGGCCGCAGGATTCATACCTGCTCAGCTGCCTGATAATGGCCAGGTGGGCCGCAGGATTCATGCCTTCTCAGGCGCCTGGTAATCGCGAGCGGGGCCGTAGGATTCATGCCTGCTCATCTGCTTGGTAATCGCCAGCTGGGCCGCAGGATTCATGCCTTCTCAGGCGCCTGATAATCGCCAGCTGGGCCGCAGGATTCATGCCTTCTCATCTCCTTGATAATCGCCAGCTGGGCCGCAGGATTCATGCCTGCTCATCTGCTTGATAATGACCAGCTGGGCCGCAGGATTCATGCCTGCTCAGCTGCCTGATAATCGCCAGGTGGGCCGCAGGATTCATGCCTGCTCAGTTGCCTGATAATCGCCAGCTGGGCCGCAGGATTCATGCCTGCTCAGCTGCCTGATAATCGCCAGGTGGGCCGCAGGATTCATGCCTGCTCAGTTGCCTGATAATCGCCAGCTGGGCCGCAGGATTCATGCCTTCTCAGCTGCCTGATAATCACCAGCTGGGCCGCAGGATTCATGCCTGCTCATCTGCTTGATAATCGCCAGCTGGGCCCCAGGATTCATGCCTGCTCAGGCGCCTGTTAATCGCCAGCTGGGCCGCAGGATTCATGCCTTCTCCGCTGCTTGATTGTTGCCTGCTGAGGCACATGATCGGTGCGGGAGAGCTACCTGATCAGCACATGAGCAGTCACATGATCAGCACCTCTCAGTCACCTGATCACTGCATGACAGCCACGTGATCAGTGCCTGCTGAGTCACGTGATTAGCGCCTGTTCATCTGCTTGATAATCGCCAGCTGGGCCGCAGGATTCATGCCTTCTCAGCTGCTTGATTATCGCCAGCTGGGCCGCAGGATTCATGCCTGCTCATCTGCTTGATAATGACCAGCTGGGCCGCAGGATTCATGCCTGCTCAGCTGCCTGATAATCGCCAGGTGGGCCGCAGGATTCATGCCTGCTCATCTCGTTGATAATCGCCAGCTGGGCCGCAGGATTCATGCCTGCTCCGCTGCTTGATTCTTGCCTGCTGAGGCACATGATCCGTGCAGGAGAGCTACCTGATCACACATGAGCAGTCACATGATCAGCGCCTCTCAGTCACCTGATCACTGCATGACAGCCACGTGATCAGTGCCTGCTGAGTCACGTGATTAGCGCCTGCTCATCTGCTTGATAATCGCCAGCTGGGCCGCAGGATTCATGCCTGCTCAGGTGCCTGATAATCGCCAGCTGGGCCGCAGGATTCATGCCTTCTCAGCTGCCTGATAATCACCAGCTGGGCCGTAGGATTCATGCCTGCTCAGCTGCCTGATAATCGCCAGGTGGGCCGCAAGATTCATGCCTGCTCAGCTGCCTGATAATCGCCAGGTGGGCCACAGGATTCATGCCTTCTCAGCTGCTTGATTATCGCCAGCAGGGCCGCAGGATTCATGCCTGCTCAGCTGCCTGATAATCGCCAGCAGGGCCGCAGGATTCATGCCTTCTCAGGCGCCTGGTAATCGCGAGCTGGGCCGCAGGATTCATGCCTGCTCATCTCCTTGATAATCGCCAGCTGGGCCGCAGGATTCATGCCTGCTCATCTGCTTGATAATCGCCAGCTGGGCCGCAGGATTCATGCCTGCTCACTGCCTGATAATCGCCAGGTGGGCCGCAGGATTCATGCCTGCTCAGCTGCCTGATAATCGCCAGCAGGGCCACAGGATTCATGCCTTCTCAGGCACCTGGTAATCGCGAGCTGGGCCGCAGGATTCATGCCTTCTCAGGCGCCTGGTATTCGCGAGCTGGGCCGCAGGATTCATGCCTTCTCAGGCGCCTGATAATCGCCAGCTGGGCCGCAGGATTCATGCCTGCTCATCTGCTTGGTAATCGCCAGCTGGGTCGCATGATTCATGCCTGCTGAGGCACATGATCCGTGCGGGAGAGCTACCTGATCAGCACATGAGCAGTCACATGATCAGCGCCTCTCAGTCACCTGATCACTGCATGACAGCCACGTGATCAGTGCCTGCTGAGTCACGTGATTAGCGCCTGTTCATCTGCTTGATAATCGCCAGCTGGGCCGCAGGATTCATGCCTTCTCAGCTGCTTGATTATCGCCAGCTGGGCCGCAGGATTCATGCCTGCTCATCTGCTTGATAATGACCAGCTGGGCCGCAGGATTCATGCCTGCTCAGCTGCCTGATAATCGCCAGCTGGGCCGCAGGATTCATACCTGCTCAGCTGCCTGATAATGGCCAGGTGGGCCGCAGGATTCATGCCTTCTCAGGCGCCTGGTAATCGCGAGCGGGGCCGTAGGATTCATGCCTGCTCATCTGCTTGGTAATCGCCAGCTGGGCCGCAGGATTCATGCCTTCTCAGGCGCCTGATAATCGCCAGCTGCGCCGCAGGATTCATGCCTTCTCATCTCCTTGATAATCGCCAGCTGGGCCGCAGGATTCATGCCTGCTCATCTGCTTGATAATGACCAGCTGGGCCGCAGGATTCATGCCTGCTCAGCTGCCTGATAATCGCCAGGTGGGCCGCAGGATTCATGCCTGCTCAGTTGCCTGATAATCGCCAGCTGGGCCGCAGGATTCATGCCTGCTCAGCTGCCTGATAATCGCCAGGTGGGCCGCAGGATTCATGCCTGCTCAGTTGCCTGATAATCGCCAGCTGGGCCGCAGGATTCATGCCTTCTCAGCTGCCTGATAATCACCAGCTGGGCCGCAGGATTCATGCCTGCTCATCTGCTTGATAATCGCCAGCTGGGCCGCAGGATTCATGCCTGCTCAGGCGCCTGTTAATCGCCAGCTGGGCCGCAGGATTCATGCCTTCTCCGCTGCTTGATTGTTGCCTGCTGAGGCACATGATCGGTGCGGGAGAGCTACCTGATCAGCACATGAGCAGTCACATGATCAGCACCTCTCAGTCACCTGATCACTGCATGACAGCCACGTGATCAGTGCCTGCTGAGTCACGTGATTAGCGCCTGTTCATCTGCTTGATAATCGCCAGCTGGGCCGCAGGATTCATGCCTTCTCAGCTGCTTGATTATCGCCAGCTGGGCCGCAGGATTCATGCCTGCTCATCTGCTTGATAATGACCAGCTGGGCCGCAGGATTCATGCCTGCTCAGCTGCCTGATAATCGCCAGGTGGGCCGCAGGATTCATGCCTGCTCATCTCGTTGATAATCGCCAGCTGGGCCGCAGGATTCATGCCTGCTCCGCTGCTTGATTCTTGCCTGCTGAGGCACATGATCCGTGCAGGAGAGCTACCTGATCACACATGAGCAGTCACATGATCAGCGCCTCTCAGTCACCTGATCACTGCATGACAGCCACGTGATCAGTGCCTGCTGAGTCACGTGATTAGCGCCTGCTCATCTGCTTGATAATCGCCAGCTGGGCCGCAGGATTCATGCCTGCTCAGGTGCCTGATAATCGCCAGCTGGGCCGCAGGATTCATGCCTTCTCAGCTGCCTGATAATCACCAGCTGGGCCGTAGGATTCATGCCTGCTCAGCTGCCTGATAATCGCCAGGTGGGCCGCAAGATTCATGCCTGCTCAGCTGCCTGATAATCGCCAGGTGGGCCACAGGATTCATGCCTTCTCAGCTGCTTGATTATCGCCAGCTGGGCCGCAGGATTCATGCCTGCTCAGCTGCCTGATAATCGCCAGCAGGGCCGCAGGATTCATGCCTTCTCAGGCGCCTGGTAATCGCGAGCTGGGCCGCAGGATTCATGCCTGCTCATCTCCTTGATAATCGCCAGCTGGGCCGCAGGATTCATGCCTGCTCATCTGCTTGATAATCGCCAGCTGGGCCGCAGGATTCATGCCTGCTCAGCTGCCTGATAATCGCCAGGTGGGCCGCAGGATTCATGCCTGCTCAGCTGCCTGATAATCGCCAGCAGGGCCACAGGATTCATGCCTTCTCAGGCGCCTGATAATCACCAGCTGGGCCGCAGGATTCATGCCTGCTCATCTGCTTGATAATGACCAGCTGGGCCGCAGGATTCATGCCTTCTCAGGCGCCTGATAATCGCCAGCTGGGCCGCAGGATTCATGCCTGCTCATCTGCTTGGTAATCGCCAGCTGGGCCGCAGGATTCATGCCTGCTCATCTGCTTGATAATCGCCAGCTGGGTCGCATGATTCATGCCTGCTGAGGCACATGATCCGTGCGGGAGAGCTACCTGATCAGCACATGAGCAGTCACATGATCAGCGCCTCTCAGTCACCTGATCACTGCATGACAGCCACGTGATCAGTGCCTGCTGAGTCACGTGATTAGCGCCTGTTCATCTGCTTGATAATCGCCAGCTGGGCCGCAGGATTCATGCCTTCTCAGCTGCTTGATTATCGCCAGCTGGGCCGCAGGATTCATGCCTGCTCATCTGCTTGATAATGACCAGCTGGGCCGCAGGATTCATGCCTGCTCAGCTGCCTGATAATCGCCAGCTGGGCCGCAGGATTCATACCTGCTCAGCTGCCTGATAATCGCCAGGTGGGCCGCAGGATTCATGCCTTCTCAGGCGCCTGGTAATCGCGAGCGGGGCCGTAGGATTCATGCCTGCTCATCTGCTTGGTAATCGCCAGCTGGGCCGCAGGATTCATGCCTTCTCAAGCGCCTGATAATCGCCAGCTGGGCCGCAGGATTCATGCCTTCTCATCTCCTTGATAATCGCCAGCTGGGCCGCAGGATTCATGCCTGCTCATCTGCTTGATAATGACCAGCTGGGCCGCAGGATTCATGCCTGCTCAGCTGCCTGATAATCGCCAGGTGGGCCGCAGGATTCATGCCTGCTCAGTTGCCTGATAATCGCCAGCTGGGCCGCAGGATTCATGCCTGCTCAGCTGCCTGATAATCGCCAGGTGGGCCGCAGGATTCATGCCTGCTCAGTTGCCTGATAATCGCCAGCTGGGCCGCAGGATTCATGCCTTCTCAGCTGCCTGATAATCACCAGCTGGGCCGCAGGATTCATGCCTGCTCATCTGCTTGATAATCGCCAGCTGGGCCGCAGGATTCATGCCTGCTCAGGCGCCTGTTAATCGCCAGCTGGGCCGCAGGATTCATGCCTTCTCCGCTGCTTGATTGTTGCCTGCTGAGGCACATGATCGGTGCGGGAGAGTTACCTGATCAGCACATGAGCAGTCACATGATCAGCACCTCTCAGTCACCTGATCACTGCATGACAGCCACGTGATCAGTGCCTGCTGAGTCACGTGATTAGCGCCTGTTCATCTGCTTGATAATCGCCAGCTGGGCCGCAGGATTCATGCCTTCTCAGCTGCTTGATTATCGCCAGCTGGGCCGCAGGATTCATGCCTGCTCATCTGCTTGATAATGACCAGCTGGGCCGCAGGATTCATGCCTGCTCAGCTGCCTGATAATCGCCAGGTGGGCCGCAGGATTCATGCCTGCTCATCTCGTTGATAATCGCCAGCTGGGCCGCAGGATTCATGCCTGCTC
This sequence comes from Bos grunniens, assembly GCF_055505025.1. Lineage (NCBI taxonomy): Eukaryota > Metazoa > Chordata > Mammalia > Artiodactyla > Bovidae > Bos > Bos grunniens. Next base: position 65,872,984 of record NC_141183.1, on the reverse strand, counting down.
CGCTGCTTGATTCTTGCCTGCTGAGGCACATGATCCGTGCAGGAGAGCTACCTGATCACACATGAGCAGTCACATGATCAGCGCCTCTCAGTCACCTGATCACTGCATGACAGCCACGTGATCAGTGCCTGCTGAGTCACGTGATTAGCGCCTGCTCATCTGCTTGATAATCGCCAGCTGGGCCGCAGGATTCATGCCTGCTCAGGTGCCTGATAATCGCCAGCTGGGCCGCAGGATTCATGCCTTCTCAGCTGCCTGATAATCACCAGCTGGGCCGTAGGATTCATGCCTGCTCAGCTGCCTGAAAATCGCCAGGTGGGCCGCAAGATTCATGCCTGCTCAGCTGCCTGATAATCGCCAGGTGGGCCGCAGGATTCATGCCTTCTCAGCTGCTTGATTATCGCCAGCTGGGCCGCAGGATTCATGCCTGCTCAGCTGCCTGATAATCGCCAGCAGGGCCGCAGGATTCATGCCTTCTCAGGCGCCTGGTAATCGCGAGCTGGGCCGCAGGATTCATGCCTGCTCATCTCCTTGATAATCGCCAGCTGGGCCGCAGGATTCATGCCTGCTCATCTGCTTGATAATCGCCAGCTGGGCCGCAGGATTCATGCCTGCTCAGCTGCCTGATAATCGCCAGGTGGGCCGCAGGATTCATGCCTGCTCAGCTGCCTGATAATCGCCAGCAGGGCCACAGGATTCATGCCTTCTCAGGCGCCTGATAATCACCAGCTGGGCCGCAGGATTCATGCCTGCTCATCTGCTTGATAATGACCAGCTGGGCCGCAGGATTCATGCCTTCTCAGGCGCCTGATAATCGCCAGCTGGGCCGCAGGATTCATGCCTGCTCATCTGCTTGGTAATCGCCAGCTGGGCCGCAGGATTCATGCCTGCTCATCTGCTTGATAATCGCCAGCTGGGTCGCATGATTCATGCCTGCTGAGGCACATGATCCGTGCGGGAGAGCTACCTGATCAGCACATGAGCAGTCACATGATCAGCGCCTCTCAGTCACCTGATCACTGCATGACAGCCACGTGATCAGTGCCTGCTGAGTCACGTGATTAGCGCCTGTTCATCTGCTTGATAATCGCCAGCTGGGCCGCAGGATTCATGCCTTCTCAGCTGCTTGATTATCGCCAGCTGGGCCGCAGGATTCATGCCTGCTCATCTGCTTGATAATGACCAGCTGGGCCGCAGGATTCATGCCTGCTCAGCTGCCTGATAATCGCCAGCTGGGCCGCAGGATTCATACCTGCTCAGCTGCCTGATAATCGCCAGGTGGGCCGCAGGATTCATGCCTTCTCAGGCGCCTGGTAATCGCGAGCGGGGCCGTAGGATTCATGCCTGCTCATCTGCTTGGTAATCGCCAGCTGGGCCGCAGGATTCATGCCTTCTCAGGCGCCTGATAATCGCCAGCTGGGCCGCAGGATTCATGCCTTCTCATCTCCTTGATAATCGCCAGCTGGGCCGCAGGATTCATGCCTGCTCATCTGCTTGATAATGACCAGCTGGGCCGCAGGATTCATGCCTGCTCAGCTGCCTGATAATCGCCAGGTGGGCCGCAGGATTCATGCCTGCTCAGTTGCCTGATAATCGCCAGCTGGGCCGCAGGATTCATGCCTGCTCAGCTGCCTGATAATCGCCAGGTGGGCCGCAGGATTCATGCCTGCTCAGTTGCCTGATAATCGCCAGCTGGGCCGCAGGATTCATGCCTTCTCAGCTGCCTGATAATCACCAGCTGGGCCGCAGGATTCATGCCTGCTCATCTGCTTGATAATCGCCAGCTGGGCCGCAGGATTCATGCCTGCTCAGGCGCCTGTTAATCGCCAGCTGGGCCGCAGGATTCATGCCTTCTCCGCTGCTTGATTGTTGCCTGCTGAGGCACATGATCGGTGCGGGAGAGCTACCTGATCAGCACATGAGCAGTCACATGATCAGCACCTCTCAGTCACCTGATCACTGCATGACAGCCACGTGATCAGTGCCTGCTGAGTCACGTGATTAGCGCCTGTTCATCTGCTTGATAATCGCCAGCTGGGCCGCAGGATTCATGCCTTCTCAGCTGCTTGATTATCGCCAGCTGGGCCGCAGGATTCATGCCTGCTCATCTGCTTGATAATGACCAGCTGGGCCGCAGGATTCATGCCTGCTCAGCTGCCTGATAATCGCCAGGTGGGCCGCAGGATTCATGCCTGCTCATCTCGTTGATAATCGCCAGCTGGGCCGCAGGATTCATGCCTGCTCCGCTGCTTGATTCTTGCCTGCTGAGGCACATGATCCGTGCAGGAGAGCTACCTGATCACACATGAGCAGTCACATGATCAGCGCCTCTCAGTCACCTGATCACTGCATGACAGCCACGTGATCAGTGCCTGCTGAGTCACGTGATTAGCGCCTGCTCATCTGCTTGATAATCGCCAGCTGGGCCGCAGGATTCATGCCTGCTCAGGTGCCTGATAATCGCCAGCTGGGCCGCAGGATTCATGCCTTCTCAGCTGCCTGATAATCACCAGCTGGGCCGTAGGATTCATGCCTGCTCAGCTGCCTGATAATCGCCAGGTGGGCCGCAAGATTCATGCCTGCTCAGCTGCCTGATAATCGCCAGGTGGGCCGCAGGATTCATGCCTTCTCAGCTGCTTGATTATCGCCAGCTGGGCCGCAGGATTCATGCCTGCTCAGCTGCCTGATAATCGCCAGCAGGGCCGCAGGATTCATGCCTTCTCAGGCGCCTGGTAATCGCGAGCTGGGCCGCAGGATTCATGCCTGCTCATCTCCTTGATAATCGCCAGCTGGGCCGCAGGATTCATGCCTGCTCATCTGCTTGATAATCGCCAGCTGGGCCGCAGGATTCATGCCTGCTCAGCTGCCTGATAATCGCCAGGTGGGCCGCAGGATTCATGCCTGCTCAGCTGCCTGATAATCGCCAGCAGGGCCACAGGATTCATGCCTTCTCAGGCGCCTGATAATCACCAGCTGGGCCGCAGGATTCATGCCTGCTCATCTGCTTGATAATGACCAGCTGGGCCGCAGGATTCATGCCTTCTCAGGCGCCTGATAATCGCCAGCTGGGCCGCAGGATTCATGCCTGCTCATCTGCTTGGTAATCGCCAGCTGGGCCGCAGGATTCATGCCTGCTCATCTGCTTGATAATCGCCAGCTGGGTCGCATGATTCATGCCTGCTGAGGCACATGATCCGTGCGGGAGAGCTACCTGATCAGCACATGAGCAGTCACATGATCAGCGCCTCTCAGTCACCTGATCACTGCATGACAGCCACGTGATCAGTGCCTGCTGAGTCACGTGATTAGCGCCTGTTCATCTGCTTGATAATCGCCAGCTGGGCCGCAGGATTCATGCCTTCTCAGCTGCTTGATTATCGCCAGCTGGGCCGCAGGATTCATGCCTGCTCATCTGCTTGATAATGACCAGCTGGGCCGCAGGATTCATGCCTGCTCAGCTGCCTGATAATCGCCAGCTGGGCCGCAGGATTCATACCTGCTCAGCTGCCTGATAATGGCCAGGTGGGCCGCAGGATTCATGCCTTCTCAGGCGCCTGGTAATCGCGAGCGGGGCCGTAGGATTCATGCCTGCTCATCTGCTTGGTAATCGCCAGCTGGGCCGCAGGATTCATGCCTTCTCAGGCGCCTGATAATCGCCAGCTGGGCCGCAGGATTCATGCCTTCTCATCTCCTTGATAATCGCCAGCTGGGCCGCAGGATTCATGCCTGCTCATCTGCTTGATAATGACCAGCTGGGCCGCAGGATTCATGCCTGCTCAGCTGCCTGATAATCGCCAGGTGGGCCGCAGGATTCATGCCTGCTCAGCTGCCTGATAATCGCCAGCTGGGCCGCAGGATTCATGCCTGCTCAGCTGCCTGATAATCGCCAGGTGGGCCGCAGGATTCATGCCTGCTCAGTTGCCTGATAATCGCCAGCTGGGCCGCAGGATTCATGCCTTCTCAGCTGCCTGATAATCACCAGCTGGGCCGCAGGATTCATGCCTGCTCATCTGCTTGATAATCGCCAGCTGGGCCGCAGGATTCATGCCTGCTCAGGCGCCTGTTAATCGCCAGCTGGGCCGCAGGATTCATGCCTTCTCCGCTGCTTGATTGTTGCCTGCTGAGGCACATGATCGGTGCGGGAGAGCTACCTGATCAGCACATGAGCAGTCACATGATCAGCACCTCTCAGTCACCTGATCACTGCATGACAGCCACGTGATCAGTGCCTGCTGAGTCACGTGATTAGCGCCTGTTCATCTGCTTGATAATCGCCAGCTGGGCCGCAGGATTCATGCCTTCTCAGCTGCTTGATTATCGCCAGCTGGGCCGCAGGATTCATGCCTGCTCATCTGCTTGATAATGACCAGCTGGGCCGCAGGATTCATGCCTGCTCAGCTGCCTGATAATCGCCAGGTGGGCCGCAGGATTCATGCCTGCTCATCTCGTTGATAATCGCCAGCTGGGCCGCAGGATTCATGCCTGCTCCGCTGCTTGATTCTTGCCTGCTGAGGCACATGATCCGTGCAGGAGAGCTACCTGATCACACATGAGCAGTCACATGATCAGCGCCTCTCAGTCACCTGATCACTGCATGACAGCCACGTGATCAGTGCCTGCTGAGTCACGTGATTAGCGCCTGCTCATCTGCTTGATAATCGCCAGCTGGGCCGCAGGATTCATGCCTGCTCAGGTGCCTGATAATCGCCAGCTGGGCCGCAGGATTCATGCCTTCTCAGCTGCCTGATAATCACCAGCTGGGCCGTAGGATTCATGCCTGCTCAGCTGCCTGATAATCGCCAGGTGGGCCGCAAGATTCATGCCTGCTCAGCTGCCTGATAATCGCCAGGTGGGCCGCAGGATTCATGCCTTCTCAGCTGCTTGATTATCGCCAGCTGGGCCGCAGGATTCATGCCTGCTCAGCTGCCTGATAATCGCCAGCAGGGCCGCAGGATTCATGCCTTCTCAGGCGCCTGGTAATCGCGAGCTGGGCCGCAGGATTCATGCCTGCTCATCTCCTTGATAATCGCCAGCTGGGCCGCAGGATTCATGCCTGCTCATCTGCTTGGTAATCGCCAGCTGGGCCGCAGGATTCATGCCTGCTCATCTGCTTGATAATCGCCAGCTGGGTCGCATGATTCATGCCTGCTGAGGCACATGATCCGTGCGGGAGAGCTACCTGATCAGCACATGAGCAGTCACATGATCAGCGCCTCTCAGTCACCTGATCACTGCATGACAGCCACGTGATCAGTGCCTGCTGAGTCACGTGATTAGCGCCTGTTCATCTGCTTGATAATCGCCAGCTGGGCCGCAGGATTCATGCCTTCTCAGCTGCTTGATTATCTCCAGCTGGGCCGCAGGATTCATGCCTGCTCATCTGCTTGATAATGACCAGCTGGGCCGCAGGATTCATGCCTGCTCAGCTGCCTGATAATCGCCAGCTGGGCCGCAGGATTCATACCTGCTCAGCTGCCTGATAATGGCCAGGTGGGCCGCAGGATTCATGCCTTCTCAGGCGCCTGGTAATCGCGAGCGGGGCCGTAGGATTCATGCCTGCTCATCTGCTTGGTAATCGCCAGCTGGGCCGCAGGATTCATGCCTTCTCAGGCGCCTGATAATCGCCAGCTGGGCCGCAGGATTCATGCCTTCTCATCTCCTTGATAATCGCCAGCTGGGCCGCAGGATTCATGCCTGCTCATCTGCTTGATAATGACCAGCTGGGCCGCAGGATTCATGCCTGCTCAGCTGCCTGATAATCGCCAGGTGGGCCGCAGGATTCATGCCTGCTCAGTTGCCTGATAATCGCCAGCTGGGCCGCAGGATTCATGCCTGCTCAGCTGCCTGATAATCGCCAGGTGGGCCGCAGGATTCATGCCTGCTCAGTTGCCTGATAATCGCCAGCTGGGCCGCAGGATTCATGCCTTCTCAGCTGCCTGATAATCACCAGCTGGGCCGCAGGATTCATGCCTGCTCATCTGCTTGATAATCGCCAGCTGGGCCGCAGGATTCATGCCTGCTCAGGCGCCTGTTAATCGCCAGCTGGGCCGCAGGATTCATGCCTTCTCCGCTGCTTGATTGTTGCCTGCTGAGGCACATGATCGGTGCGGGAGAGCTACCTGATCAGCACATGAGCAGTCACATGATCAGCACCTCTCAGTCACCTGATCACTGCATGACAGCCACGTGATCAGTGCCTGCTGAGTCACGTGATTAGCGCCTGTTCATCTGCTTGATAATCGCCAGCTGGGCCGCAGGATTCATGCCTTCTCAGCTGCTTGATTATCGCCAGCTGGGCCGCAGGATTCATGCCTGCTCATCTGCTTGATAATGACCAGCTGGGCCGCAGGATTCATGCCTGCTCAGCTGCCTGATAATCGCCAGGTGGGCCGCAGGATTCATGCCTGCTCATCTCGTTGATAATCGCCAGCTGGGCCGCAGGATTCATGCCTGCTCCGCTGCTTGATTCTTGCCTGCTGAGGCACATGATCCGTGCAGGAGAGCTACCTGATCACACATGAGCAGTCACATGATCAGCGCCTCTCAGTCACCTGATCACTGCATGACAGCCACGTGATCAGTGCCTGCTGAGTCACGTGATTAGCGCCTGCTCATCTGCTTGATAATCGCCAGCTGGGCCGCAGGATTCATGCCTGCTCAGGTGCCTGATAATCGCCAGCTGGGCCGCAGGATTCATGCCTTCTCAGCTGCCTGATAATCACCAGCTGGGCCGTAGGATTCATGCCTGCTCAGCTGCCTGATAATCGCCAGGTGGGCCGCAAGATTCATGCCTGCTCAGCTGCCTGATAATCGCCAGGTGGGCCGCAGGATTCATGCCTTCTCAGCTGCTTGATTATCGCCAGCTGGGCCGCAGGATTCATGCCTGCTCAGCTGCCTGATAATCGCCAGCAGGGCCGCAGGATTCATGCCTTCTCAGGCGCCTGGTAATCGCGAGCTGGGCCGCAGGATTCATGCCTGCTCATCTCCTTGATAATCGCCAGCTGGGCCGCAGGATTCATGCCTGCTCATCTGCTTGATAATCACCAGCTGGGCCGCAGGATTCATGCCTGCTCAGCTGCCTGATAATCGCCAGGTGGGCCGCAGGATTCATGCCTGCTCAGCTGCCTGATAATCGCCAGCAGGGCCACAGGATTCATGCCTTCTCAGGCGCCTGATAATCACCAGCTGGGCCGCAGGATTCATGCCTGCTCATCTGCTTGATAATGACCAGCTGGGCCGCAGGATTCATGCCTTCTCAGGCGCCTGATAATCGCCAGCTGGGCCGCAGGATTCATGCCTGCTCATCTGCTTGGTAATCGCCAGCTGGGCCGCAGGATTCATGCCTGCTCATCTGCTTGATAATCGCCAGCTGGGTCGCATGATTCATGCCTGCTGAGGCACATGATCCGTGCGGGAGAGCTACCTGATCAGCACATGAGCAGTCACATGATCAGCGCCTCTCAGTCACCTGATCACTGCATGACAGCCACGTGATCAGTGCCTGCTGAGTCACGTGATTAGCGCCTGTTCATCTGCTTGATAATCGCCAGCTGGGCCGCAGGATTCATGCCTTCTCAGCTGCTTGATTATCGCCAGCTGGGCCGCAGGATTCATGCCTGCTCATCTGCTTGATAATGACCAGCTGGGCCGCAGGATTCATGCCTGCTCAGCTGCCTGATAATCGCCAGCTGGGCCGCAGGATTCATACCTGCTCAGCTGCCTGATAATGGCCAGGTGGGCCGCAGGATTCATGCCTTCTCAGGCGCCTGGTAATCGCGAGCGGGGCCGTAGGATTCATGCCTGCTCATCTGCTTGGTAATCGCCAGCTGGGCCGCAGGATTCATGCCTTCTCAGGCGCCTGATAATCGCCAGCTGGGCCGCAGGATTCATGCCTTCTCATCTCCTTGATAATCGCCAGCTGGGCCGCAGGATTCATGCCTGCTCATCTGCTTGATAATGACCAGCTGGGCCGCAGGATTCATGCCTGCTCAGCTGCCTGATAATCGCCAGGTGGGCCGCAGGATTCATGCCTGCTCAGCTGCCTGATAATCGCCAGCTGGGCCGCAGGATTCATGCCTGCTCAGCTGCCTGATAATCGCCAGGTGGGCCGCAGGATTCATGCCTGCTCAGTTGCCTGATAATCGCCAGCTGGGCCGCAGGATTCATGCCTTCTCAGCTGCCTGATAATCACCAGCTGGGCCGCAGGATTCATGCCTGCTCATCTGCTTGATAATCGCCAGCTGGGCCGCAGGATTCATGCCTGCTCAGGCGCCTGTTAATCGCCAGCTGGGCCGCAGGATTCATGCCTTCTCCGCTGCTTGATTGTTGCCTGCTGAGGCACATGATCGGTGCGGGAGAGCTACCTGATCAGCACATGAGCAGTCACATGATCAGCACCTCTCAGTCACCTGATCACTGCATGACAGCCACGTGATCAGTGCCTGCTGAGTCACGTGATTAGCGCCTGTTCATCTGCTTGATAATCGCCAGCTGGGCCGCAGGATTCATGCCTTCTCAGCTGCTTGATTATCGCCAGCTGGGCCGCAGGATTCATGCCTGCTCATCTGCTTGATAATGACCAGCTGGGCCGCAGGATTCATGCCTGCTCAGCTGCCTGATAATCGCCAGGTGGGCCGCAGGATTCATGCCTGCTCATCTCGTTGATAATCGCCAGCTGGGCCGCAGGATTCATGCCTGCTCCGCTGCTTGATTCTTGCCTGCTGAGGCACATGATCCGTGCAGGAGAGCTACCTGATCACACATGAGCAGTCACATGATCAGCGCCTCTCAGTCACCTGATCACTGCATGACAGCCACGTGATCAGTGCCTGCTGAGTCACGTGATTAGCGCCTGCTCATCTGCTTGATAATCGCCAGCTGGGCCGCAGGATTCATGCCTGCTCAGGTGCCTGATAATCGCCAGCTGGGCCGCAGGATTCATGCCTTCTCAGCTGCCTGATAATCACCAGCTGGGCCGTAGGATTCATGCCTGCTCAGCTGCCTGATAATCGCCAGGTGGGCCGCAAGATTCATGCCTGCTCAGCTGCCTGATAATCGCCAGGTGGGCCGCAGGATTCATGCCTTCTCAGCTGCTTGATTATCGACAGCTGGGCCGCAGGATTCATGCCTGCTCAGCTGCCTGATAATCGCCAGGAGGGCCGCAGGATTCATGCCTTCTCAGGCGCCTGGTAATCGCGAGCTGGGCCGCAGGATTCATGCCTGCTCATCTCCTTGATAATCGCCAGCTGGGCCGCAGGATTCATGCCTGCTCATCTGCTTGATAATCGCCAGCTGGGCCGCAGGATTCATGCCTGCTCAGCTGCCTGATAATCGCCAGGTGGGCCGCAGGATTCATGCCTGCTCAGCTGCCTGATAATCGCCAGCAGGGCCACAGGATTCATGCCTTCTCAGGCGCCTGATAATCACCAGCTGGGCCGCAGGATTCATGCCTGCTCATCTGCTTGATAATGACCAGCTGGGCCGCAGGATTCATGCCTTCTCAGGCGCCTGATAATCGCCAGCTGGGCCGCAGGATTCATGCCTGCTCATCTGCTTGGTAATCGCCAGCTGGGCCGCAGGATTCATGCCTGCTCATCTGCTTGATAATCACCAGCTGGGTCGCATGATTCATGCCTGCTGAGGCACATGATCCGTGCGGGAGAGCTACCTGATCAGCACATGAGCAGTCACATGATCAGCGCCTCTCAGTCACCTGATCACTGCATGACAGCCACGTGATCAGTGCCTGCTGAGTCACGTGATTAGCGCCTGTTCATCTGCTTGATAATCGCCAGCTGGGCCGCAGGATTCATGCCTTCTCAGCTGCTTGATTATCGCCAGCTGGGCCGCAGGATTCATGCCTGCTCATCTGCTTGATAATGACCAGCTGGGCCGCAGGATTCATGCCTGCTCAGCTGCCTGATAATCGCCAGCTGGGCCGCAGGATTCATACCTGCTCAGCTGCCTGATAATGGCCAGGTGGGCCGCAGGATTCATGCCTTCTCAGGCGCCTGGTAATCGCGAGCGGGGCCGTAGGATTCATGCCTGCTCATCTGCTTGGTAATCGCCAGCTGGGCCGCAGGATTCATGCCTTCTCAGGCGCCTGATAATCGCCAGCTGGGCCGCAGGATTCATGCCTTCTCATCTCCTTGATAATCGCCAGCTGGGCCGCAGGATTCATGCCTGCTCATCTGCTTGATAATGACCAGCTGGGCCGCAGGATTCATGCCTGCTCAGCTGCCTGATAATCGCCAGGTGGGCCGCAGGATTCATGCCTGCTCAGTTGCCTGATAATCGCCAGCTGGGCCGCAGGATTCATGCCTGCTCAGCTGCCTGATAATCGCCAGGTGGGCCGCAGGATTCATGCCTGCTCAGTTGCCTGATAATCGCCAGCTGGGCCGCAGGATTCATGCCTTCTCAGCTGCCTGATAATCACCAGCTGGGCCGCAGGATTCATGCCTGCTCATCTGCTTGATAATCGCCAGCTGGGCCGCAGGATTCATGCCTGCTCAGGCGCCTGTTAATCGCCAGCTGGGCCGCAGGATTCATGCCTTCTCCGCTGCTTGATTGTTGCCTGCTGAGGCACATGATCGGTGCGGGAGAGCTACCTGATCAGCACATGAGCAGTCACATGATCAGCACCTCTCAGTCACCTGATCACTGCATGACAGCCACGTGATCAGTGCCTGCTGAGTCACGTGATTAGCGCCTGTTCATCTGCTTGATAATCGCCAGCTGGGCCGCAGGATTCATGCCTTCTCAGCTGCTTGATTATCGCCAGCTGGGCCGCAGGATTCATGCCTGCTCATCTGCTTGATAATGACCAGCTGGGCCGCAGGATTCATGCCTGCTCAGCTGCCTGATAATCGCCAGGTGGGCCGCAGGATTCATGCCTGCTCATCTCGTTGATAATCGCCAGCTGGGCCGCAGGATTCATGCCTGCTCCGCTGCTTGATTCTTGCCTGCTGAGGCACATGATCCGTGCAGGAGAGCTACCTGATCACACATGAGCAGTCACATGATCAGCGCCTCTCAGTCACCTGATCACTGCATGACAGCCACGTGATCAGTGCCTGCTGAGTCACGTGATTAGCGCCTGCTCATCTGCTTGATAATCGCCAGCTGGGCCGCAGGATTCATGCCTGCTCAGGTGCCTGATAATCGCCAGCTGGGCCGCAGGATTCATGCCTTCTCAGCTGCCTGATAATCACCAGCTGGGCCGTAGGATTCATGCCTGCTCAGCTGCCTGATAATCGCCAGGTGGGCCGCAAGATTCATGCCTGCTCAGCTGCCTGATAATCGCCAGGTGGGCCGCAGGATTCATGCCTTCTCAGCTGCTTGATTATCGCCAGCTGGGCCGCAGGATTCATGCCTGCTCAGCTGCCTGATAATCGCCAGCAGGGCCGCAGGATTCATGCCTTCTCAGGCGCCTGGTAATCGCGAGCTGGGCCGCAGGATTCATGCCTGCTCATCTCCTTGATAATCGCCAGCTGGGCCGCAGGATTCATGCCTGCTCATCTGCTTGATAATCGCCAGCTGGGCCGCAGGATTCATGCCTGCTCAGCTGCCTGATAATCGCCAGGTGGGCCGCAGGATTCATGCCTGCTCAGCTGCCTGATAATCGCCAGCAGGGCCACAGGATTCATGCCTTCTCAGGCGCCTGATAATCACCAGCTGGGCCGCAGGATTCATGCCTGCTCATCTGCTTGATAATGACCAGCTGGGCCGCAGGATTCATGCCTTCTCAGGCGCCTGATAATCGCCAGCTGGGCCGCAGGATTCATGCCTGCTCATCTGCTTGGTAATCGCCAGCTGGGCCGCAGGATTCATGCCTGCTCATCTGCTTGATAATCGCCAGCTGGGTCGCATGATTCATGCCTGCTGAGGCACATGATCCGTGCGGGAGAGCTACCTGATCAGCACATGAGCAGTCACATGATCAGCGCCTCTCAGTCACCTGATCACTGCATGACAGCCACGTGATCAGTGCCTGCTGAGTCACGTGATTAGCGCCTGTTCATCTGCTTGATAATCGCCAGCTGGGCCGCAGGATTCATGCCTTCTCAGCTGCTTGATTATCGCCAGCTGGGCCGCAGGATTCATGCCTGCTCATCTGCTTGATAATGACCAGCTGGGCCGCAGGATTCATGCCTGCTCAGCTGCCTGATAATCGCCAGCTGGGCCGCAGGATTCATACCTGCTCAGCTGCCTGATAATGGCCAGGTGGGCCGCAGGATTCATGCCTTCTCAGGCGCCTGGTAATCGCGAGCGGGGCCGTAGGATTCATGCCTGCTCATCTGCTTGGTAATCGCCAGCTGGGCCGCAGGATTCATGCCTTCTCAGGCGCCTGATAATCGCCAGCTGGGCCGCAGGATTCATGCCTTCTCATCTCCTTGATAATCGCCAGCTGGGCCGCAGGATTCATGCCTGCTCATCTGCTTGATAATGACCAGCTGGGCCGCAGGATTCATGCCTGCTCAGCTGCCTGATAATCGCCAGGTGGGCCGCAGGATTCATGCCTGCTCAGCTGCCTGATAATCGCCAGCTGGGCCGCAGGATTCATGCCTGCTCAGCTGCCTGATAATCGCCAGGTGGGCCGCAGGATTCATGCCTGCTCAGTTGCCTGATAATCGCCAGCTGGGCCGCAGGATTCATGCCTTCTCAGCTGCCTGATAATCACCAGCTGGGCCGCAGGATTCATGCCTGCTCATCTGCTTGATAATCGCCAGCTGGGCCGCAGGATTCATGCCTGCTCAGGCGCCTGTTAATCGCCAGCTGGGCCGCAGGATTCATGCCTTCTCCGCTGCTTGATTGTTGCCTGCTGAGGCACATGATCGGTGCGGGAGAGCTACCTGATCAGCACATGAGCAGTCACATGATCAGCACCTCTCAGTCACCTGATCACTGCATGACAGCCACGTGATCAGTGCCTGCTGAGTCACGTGATTAGCGCCTGTTCATCTGCTTGATAATCGCCAGCTGGGCCGCAGGATTCATGCCTTCTCAGCTGCTTGATTATCGCCAGCTGGGCCGCAGGATTCATGCCTGCTCATCTGCTTGATAATGACCAGCTGGGCCGCAGGATTCATGCCTGCTCAGCTGCCTGATAATCGCCAGGTGGGCCGCAGGATTCATGCCTGCTCATCTCGTTGATAATCGCCAGCTGGGCCGCAGGATTCATGCCTGCTCCGCTGCTTGATTCTTGCCTGCTGAGGCACATGATCCGTGCAGGAGAGCTACCTGATCACACATGAGCAGTCACATGATCAGCGCCTCTCAGTCACCTGATCACTGCATGACAGCCACGTGATCAGTGCCTGCTGAGTCACGTGATTAGCGCCTGCTCATCTGCTTGATAATCGCCAGCTGGGCCGCAGGATTCATGCCTGCTCAGGTGCCTGATAATCGCCAGCTGGGCCGCAGGATTCATGCCTTCTCAGCTGCCTGATAATCACCAGCTGGGCCGTAGGATTCATGCCTGCTCAGCTGCCTGATAATCGCCAGGTGGGCCGCAAGATTCATGCCTGCTCAGCTGCCTGATAATCGCCAGGTGGGCCGCAGGATTCATGCCTTCTCAGCTGCTTGATTATCGCCAGCTGGGCCGCAGGATTCATGCCTGCTCAGCTGCCTGATAATCGCCAGCAGGGCCGCAGGATTCATGCCTTCTCAGGCGCCTGGTAATCGCGAGCTGGGCCGCAGGATTCATGCCTGCTCATCTCCTTGATAATCGCCAGCTGGGCCGCAGGATTCATGCCTGCTCATCTGCTTGATAATCGCCAGCTGGGCCGCAGGATTCATGCCTGCTCAGCTGCCTGATAATCGCCAGGTGGGCCGCAGGATTCATGCCTGCTCAGCTGCCTGATAATCGCCAGCAGGGCCACAGGATTCATGCCTTCTCAGGCGCCTGATAATCACCAGCTGGGCCGCAGGATTCATGCCTGCTCATCTGCTTGATAATGACCAGCTGGGCCGCAGGATTCATGCCTTCTCAGGCGCCTGATAATCGCCAGCTGGGCCGCAGGATTCATGCCTGCTCATCTGCTTGGTAATCGCCAGCTGGGCCGCAGGATTCATGCCTGCTCATCTGCTTGATAATCGCCAGCTGGGTCGCATGATTCATGCCTGCTGAGGCACATGATCCGTGCGGGAGAGCTACCTGATCAGCACATGAGCAGTCACATGATCAGCGCCTCTCAGTCACCTGATCACTGCATGACAGCCACGTGATCAGTGCCTGCTGAGTCACGTGATTAGCGCCTGTTCATCTGCTTGATAATCGCCAGCTGGGCCGCAGGATTCATGCCTTCTCAGCTGCTTGATTATCGCCAGCTGGGCCGCAGGATTCATGCCTGCTCATCTGCTTGATAATGACCAGCTGGGCCGCAGGATTCATGCCTGCTCAGCTGCCTGATAATCGCCAGCTGGGCCGCAGGATTCATACCTGCTCAGCTGCCTGATAATGGCCAGGTGGGCCGCAGGATTCATGCCTTCTCAGGCGCCTGGTAATCGCGAGCGGGGCCGTAGGATTCATGCCTGCTCATCTGCTTGGTAATCGCCAGCTGGGCCGCAGGATTCATGCCTTCTCAGGCGCCTGATAATCGCCAGCTGGGCCGCAGGATTCATGCCTTCTCATCTCCTTGATAATCGCCAGCTGGGCCGCAGGATTCATGCCTGCTCATCTGCTTGATAATGACCAGCTGGGCCGCAGGATTCATGCCTGCTCAGCTGCCTGATAATCGCCAGGTGGGCCGCAGGATTCATGCCTGCTCAGCTGCCTGATAATCGCCAGCTGGGCCGCAGGATTCATGCCTGCTCAGCTGCCTGATAATCGCCAGGTGGGCCGCAGGATTCATGCCTGCTCAGTTGCCTGATAATCGCCAGCTGGGCCGCAGGATTCATGCCTTCTCAGCTGCCTGATAATCACCAGCTGGGCCGCAGGATTCATGCCTGCTCATCTGCTTGATAATCGCCAGCTGGGCCGCAGGATTCATGCCTGCTTAGGCGCCTGTTAATCGCCAGCTGGGCCGCAGGATTCATGCCTTCTCCGCTGCTTGATTGTTGCCTGCTGAGGCACATGATCGGTGCGGGAGAGCTACCTGATCAGCACATGAGCAGTCACATGATCAGCACCTCTCAGTCACCTGATCACTGCATGACAGCCACGTGATCAGTGCCTGCTGAGTCACGTGATTAGCGCCTGTTCATCTGCTTGATAATCGCCAGCTGGGCCGCAGGATTCATGCCTTCTCAGCTGCTTGATTATCGCCAGCTGGGCCGCAGGATTCATGCCTGCTCATCTGCTTGATAATGACCAGCTGGGCCGCAGGATTCATGCCTGCTCAGCTGCCTGATAATCGCCAGGTGGGCCGCAGGATTCATGCCTGCTCATCTCGTTGATAATCGCCAGCTGGGCCGCAGGATTCATGCCTGCTCCGCTGCTTGATTCTTGCCTGCTGAGGCACATGATCCGTGCAGGAGAGCTACCTGATCACACATGAGCAGTCACATGATCAGCGCCTCTCAGTCACCTGATCACTGCATGACAGCCACGTGATCAGTGCCTGCTGAGTCACGTGATTAGCGCCTGCTCATCTGCTTGATAATCGCCAGCTGGGCCGCAGGATTCATGCCTGCTCAGGTGCCTGATAATCGCCAGCTGGGCCGCAGGATTCATGCCTTCTCAGCTGCCTGATAATCACCAGCTGGGCCCTAGGATTCATGCCTGCTCAGCTGCCTGATAATCGCCAGGTGGGCCGCAGGATTCATGCCTTCTCAGCTGCCTGATAATCACCAGCTGGGCCGTAGGATTCATGCCTGCTCAGCTGCCTGATAATCGCCAGGTGGGCCGCAAGATTCATGCCTGCTCAGCTGCCTGATAATCGCCAGGTGGGCCGCAGGATTCATGCCTTCTCAGCTGCTTGATTATCGCCAGCTGGGCCGCAGGATTCATGCCTGCTCAGCTGCCTGATAATCGCCAGCAGGGCCGCAGGATTCATGCCTTCTCAGGCGCCTGGTAATCGCGAGCTGGGCCGCAGGATTCATGCCTGCTCATCTCCTTGATAATCGCCAGCTGGGCCGCAGGATTCATGCCTGCTCATCTGCTTGATAATCGCCAGCTGGGCCGCAGGATTCATGCCTGCTCAGCTGCCTGATAATCGCCAGGTGGGCCGCAGGATTCATGCCTGCTCAGCTGCCTGATAATCGCCAGCAGGGCCACAGGATTCATGCCTTCTCAGGCGCCTGATAATCACCAGCTGGGCCGCAGGATTCATGCCTGCTCATCTGCTTGATAATGACCAGCTGGGCCGCAGGATTCATGCCTTCTCAGGCGCCTGATAATCGCCAGCTGGGCCGCAGGATTCATGCCTGCTCATCTGCTTGGTAATCGCCAGCTGGGCCGCAGGATTCATGCCTGCTCATCTGCTTGATAATCGCCAGCTGGGTCGCATGATTCATGCCTGCTGAGGCACATGATCCGTGCGGGAGAGCTACCTGATCAGCACATGAGCAGTCACATGATCAGCGCCTCTCAGTCACCTGATCACTGCATGACAGCCACGTGATCAGTGCCTGCTGAGTCACGTGATTAGCGCCTGTTCATCTGCTTGATAATCGCCAGCTGGGCCGCAGGATTCATGCCTTCTCAGCTGCTTGATTATCGCCAGCTGGGCCGCAGGATTCATGCCTGCTCATCTGCTTGATAATGACCAGCTGGGCCGCAGGATTCATGCCTGCTCAGCTGCCTGATAATCGCCAGCTGGGCCGCAGGATTCATACCTGCTCAGCTGCCTGATAATGGCCAGGTGGGCCGCAGGATTCATGCCTTCTCAGGCGCCTGGTAATCGCGAGCGGGGCCGTAGGATTCATGCCTGCTCATCTGCTTGGTAATCGCCAGCTGGGCCGCAGGATTCATGCCTTCTCAGGCGCCTGATAATCGCCAGCTGGGCCGCAGGATTCATGCCTTCTCATCTCCTTGATAATCGCCAGCTGGGCCGCAGGATTCATGCCTGCTCATCTGCTTGATAATGACCAGCTGGGCCGCAGGATTCATGCCTGCTCAGCTGCCTGATAATCGCCAGGTGGGCCGCAGGATTCATGCCTGCTCAGCTGCCTGATAATCGCCAGCTGGGCCGCAGGATTCATGCCTGCTCAGCTGCCTGATAATCGCCAGGTGGGCCGCAGGATTCATGCCTGCTCAGTTGCCTGATAATCGCCAGCTGGGCCGCAGGATTCATGCCTTCTCAGCTGCCTGATAATCACCAGCTGGGCCGCAGGATTCATGCCTGCTCATCTGCTTGATAATCGCCAGCTGGGCCGCAGGATTCATGCCTGCTCAGGCGCCTGTTAATCGCCAGCTGGGCCGCAGGATTCATGCCTTCTCTGCTGCTTGATTGTTGCCTGCTGAGGCACATGATCCGTGCGGGAGAGCTACCTGATCAGCACATGAGCAGTCACATGATCAGCACCTCTCAGTCACCTGATCACTGCATGACAGCCACGTGATCAGTGCCTGCTGAGTCACGTGATTAGCGCCTGTTCATCTGCTTGATAATCGCCAGCTGGGCCGCAGGATTCATGCCTTCTCAGCTGCTTGATTATCGCCAGCTGGGCCGCAGGATTCATGCCTGCTCATCTGCTTGATAATGACCAGCTGGGCCGCAGGATTCATGCCTGCTCAGCTGCCTGATAATCGCCAGGTGGGCCGCAGGATTCATGCCTGCTCATCTCGTTGATAATCGCCAGCTGGGCCGCAGGATTCATGCCTGCTCCGCTGCTTGATTCTTGCCTGCTGAGGCACATGATCCGTGCAGGAGAGCTACCTGATCACACATGAGCAGTCACATGATCAGCGCCTCTCAGTCACCTGATCACTGCATGACAGCCACGTGATCAGTGCCTGCTGAGTCACGTGATTAGCGCCTGCTCATCTGCTTGATAATCGCCAGCTGGGCCGCAGGATTCATGCCTGCTCAGGTGCCTGATAATCGCCAGCTGGGCCGCAGGATTCATGCCTTCTCAGCTGCCTGATAATCACCAGCTGGGCCGTAGGATTCATGCCTGCTCAGCTGCCTGATAATCGCCAGGTGGGCCGCAAGATTCATGCCTGCTCAGCTGCCTGATAATCGCCAGGTGGGCCGCAGGATTCATGCCTTCTCAGCTGCTTGATTATCGCCAGCTGGGCCGCAGGATTCATGCCTGCTCAGCTGCCTGATAATCGCCAGGAGGGCCGCAGGATTCATGCCTTCTCAGGCGCCTGGTAATCGCGAGCTGGGCCGCAGGATTCATGCCTGCTCATCTCCTTGATAATCGCCAGCTGGGCCGCAGGATTCATGCCTGCTCATCTGCTTGATAATCGCCAGCTGGGCCGCAGGATTCATGCCTGCTCAGCTGCCTGATAATCGCCAGGTGGGCCGCAGGATTCATGCCTGCTCAGCTGCCTGATAATCGCCAGCAGGGCCACAGGATTCATGCCTTCTCAGGCGCCTGATAATCACCAGCTGGGCCGCAGGATTCATGCCTGCTCATCTGCTTGATAATGACCAGCTGGGCCGCAGGATTCATGCCTTCTCAGGCGCCTGATAATCGCCAGCTGGGCCGCAGGATTCATGCCTGCTCATCTGCTTGGTAATCGCCAGCTGGGCCGCAGGATTCATGCCTGCTCATCTGCTTGATAATCGCCAGCTGGGTCGCATGATTCATGCCTGCTGAGGCACATGATCCGTGCGGGAGAGCTACCTGATCAGCACATGAGCAGTCACATGATCAGCGCCTCTCAGTCACCTGATCACTGCATGACAGCCACGTGATCAGTGCCTGCTGAGTCACGTGATTAGCGCCTGTTCATCTGCTTGATAATCGCCAGCTGGGCCGCAGGATTCATGCCTTCTCAGCTGCTTGATTATCGCCAGCTGGGCCGCAGGATTCATGCCTGCTCATCTGCTTGATAATGACCAGCTGGGCCGCAGGATTCATGCCTGCTCAGCTGCCTGATAATCGCCAGCTGGGCCGCAGGATTCATACCTGCTCAGCTGCCTGATAATCGCCAGGTGGGCCGCAGGATTCATGCCTTCTCAGGCGCCTGGTAATCGCGAGCGGGGCCGTAGGATTCATGCCTGCTCATCTGCTTGGTAATCGCCAGCTGGGCCGCAGGATTCATGCCTTCTCAGGCGCCTGATAATCGCCAGCTGGGCCGCAGGATTCATGCCTTCTCATCTCCTTGATAATCGCCAGCTGGGCCGCAGGATTCATGCCTGCTCATCTGCTTGATAATGACCAGCTGGGCCGCAGGATTCATGCCTGCTCAGCTGCCTGATAATCGCCAGGTGGGCCGCAGGATTCATGCCTGCTCAGCTGCCTGATAATCGCCAGCTGGGCCGCAGGATTCATGCCTGCTCAGCTGCCTGATAATCGCCAGGTGGGCCGCAGGATTCATGCCTGCTCAGTTGCCTGATAATCGCCAGCTGGGCCGCAGGATTCATGCCTTCTCAGCTGCCTGATAATCACCAGCTGGGCCGCAGGATTCATGCCTGCTCATCTGCTTGATAATCGCCAGCTGGGCCGCAGGATTCATGCCTGCTTAGGCGCCTGTTAATCGCCAGCTGGGCCGCAGGATTCATGCCTTCTCCGCTGCTTGATTGTTGCCTGCTGAGGCACATGATCGGTGCGGGAGAGCTACCTGATCAGCACATGAGCAGTCACATGATCAGCACCTCTCAGTCACCTGATCACTGCATGACAGCCACGTGATCAGTGCCTGCTGAGTCACGTGATTAGCGCCTGTTCATCTGCTTGATAATCGCCAGCTGGGCCGCAGGATTCATGCCTTCTCAGCTGCTTGATTATCGCCAGCTGGGCCGCAGGATTCATGCCTGCTCATCTGCTTGATAATGACCAGCTGGGCCGCAGGATTCATGCCTGCTCAGCTGCCTGATAATCGCCAGGTGGGCCGCAGGATTCATGCCTGCTCATCTCGTTGATAATCGCCAGCTGGGCCGCAGGATTCATGCCTGCTCCGCTGCTTGATTCTTGCCTGCTGAGGCACATGATCCGTGCAGGAGAGCTACCTGATCACACATGAGCAGTCACATGATCAGCGCCTCTCAGTCACCTGATCACTGCATGACAGCCACGTGATCAGTGCCTGCTGAGTCACGTGATTAGCGCCTGCTCATCTGCTTGATAATCGCCAGCTGGGCCGCAGGATTCATGCCTGCTCAGGTGCCTGATAATCGCCAGCTGGGCCGCAGGATTCATGCCTTCTCAGCTGCCTGATAATCACCAGCTGGGCCGTAGGATTCATGCCTGCTCAGCTGCCTGATAATCGCCAGGTGGGCCGCAGGATTCATGCCTTCTCAGCTGCCTGATAATCACCAGCTGGGCCGTAGGATTCATGCCTGCTCAGCTGCCTGATAATCGCCAGGTGGGCCGCAAGATTCATGCCTGCTCAGCTGCCTGATAATCGCCAGGTGGGCCGCAGGATTCATGCCTTCTCAGCTGCTTGATTATCGCCAGCTGGGCCGCAGGATTCATGCCTGCTCAGCTGCCTGATAATCGCCAGCAGGGCCGCAGGATTCATGCCTTCTCAGGCGCCTGGTAATCGCGAGCTGGGCCGCAGGATTCATGCCTGCTCATCTCCTTGATAATCGCCAGCTGGGCCGCAGGATTCATGCCTGCTCATCTGCTTGATAATCGCCAGCTGGGCCGCAGGATTCATGCCTGCTCAGCTGCCTGATAATCGCCAGGTGGGCCGCAGGATTCATGCCTGCTCAGCTGCCTGATAATCGCCAGCAGGGCCACAGGATTCATGCCTTCTCAGGCGCCTGATAATCACCAGCTGGGCCGCAGGATTCATGCCTGCTCATCTGCTTGATAATGACCAGCTGGGCCGCAGGATTCATGCCTTCTCAGGCGCCTGATAATCGCCAGCTGGGCCGCAGGATTCATGCCTGCTCATCTGCTTGGTAATCGCCAGCTGGGCCGCAGGATTCATGCCTGCTCATCTGCTTGATAATCGCCAGCTGGGTCGCATGATTCATGCCTGCTGAGGCACATGATCCGTGCGGGAGAGCTACCTGATCAGCACATGAGCAGTCACATGATCAGCGCCTCTCAGTCACCTGATCACTGCATGACAGCCACGTGATCAGTGCCTGCTGAGTCACGTGATTAGCGCCTGTTCATCTGCTTGATAATCGCCAGCTGGGCCGCAGGATTCATGCCTTCTCAGCTGCTTGATTATCGCCAGCTGGGCCGCAGGATTCATGCCTGCTCATCTGCTTGATAATGACCAGCTGGGCCGCAGGATTCATGCCTGCTCAGCTGCCTGATAATCGCCAGCTGGGCCGCAGGATTCATACCTGCTCAGCTGCCTGATAATGGCCAGGTGGGCCGCAGGATTCATGCCTTCTCAGGCGCCTGGTAATCGCGAGCGGGGCCGTAGGATTCATGCCTGCTCATCTGCTTGGTAATCGCCAGCTGGGCCGCAGGATTCATGCCTTCTCAGGCGCCTGATAATCGCCAGCTGGGCCGCAGGATTCATGCCTTCTCATCTCCTTGATAATCGCCAGCTGGGCCGCAGGATTCATGCCTGCTCATCTGCTTGATAATGACCAGCTGGGCCGCAGGATTCATGCCTGCTCAGCTGCCTGATAATCGCCAGGTGGGCCGCAGGATTCATGCCTGCTCAGCTGCCTGATAATCGCCAGCTGGGCCGCAGGATTCATGCCTGCTCAGCTGCCTGATAATCGCCAGGTGGGCCGCAGGATTCATGCCTGCTCAGTTGCCTGATAATCGCCAGCTGGGCCGCAGGATTCATGCCTTCTCAGCTGCCTGATAATCACCAGCTGGGCCGCAGGATTCATGCCTGCTCATCTGCTTGATAATCGCCAGCTGGGCCGCAGGATTCATGCCTGCTCAGGCGCCTGTTAATCGCCAGCTGGGCCGCAGGATTCATGCCTTCTCTGCTGCTTGATTGTTGCCTGCTGAGGCACATGATCCGTGCGGGAGAGCTACCTGATCAGCACATGAGCAGTCACATGATCAGCACCTCTCAGTCACCTGATCACTGCATGACAGCCACGTGATCAGTGCCTGCTGAGTCACGTGATTAGCGCCTGTTCATCTGCTTGATAATCGCCAGCTGGGCCGCAGGATTCATGCCTTCTCAGCTGCTTGATTATCGCCAGCTGGGCCGCAGGATTCATGCCTGCTCATCTGCTTGATAATGACCAGCTGGGCCGCAGGATTCATGCCTGCTCAGCTGCCTGATAATCGCCAGGTGGGCCGCAGGATTCATGCCTGCTCATCTCGTTGATAATCGCCAGCTGGGCCGCAGGATTCATGCCTGCTCCGCTGCTTGATTCTTGCCTGCTGAGGCACATGATCCGTGCAGGAGAGCTACCTGATCACACATGAGCAGTCACATGATCAGCGCCTCTCAGTCACCTGATCACTGCATGACAGCCACGTGATCAGTGCCTGCTGAGTCACGTGATTAGCGCCTGCTCATCTGCTTGATAATCGCCAGCTGGGCCGCAGGATTCATGCCTGCTCAGGTGCCTGATAATCGCCAGCTGGGCCGCAGGATTCATGCCTTCTCAGCTGCCTGATAATCACCAGCTGGGCCGTAGGATTCATGCCTGCTCAGCTGCCTGATAATCGCCAGGTGGGCCGCAAGATTCATGCCTGCTCAGCTGCCTGATAATCGCCAGGTGGGCCGCAGGATTCATGCCTTCTCAGCTGCTTGATTATCGCCAGCTGGGCCGCAGGATTCATGCCTGCTCAGCTGCCTGATAATCGCCAGGAGGGCCGCAGGATTCATGCCTTCTCAGGCGCCTGGTAATCGCGAGCTGGGCCGCAGGATTCATGCCTGCTCATCTCCTTGATAATCGCCAGCTGGGCCGCAGGATTCATGCCTGCTCATCTGCTTGATAATCGCCAGCTGGGCCGCAGGATTCATGCCTGCTCAGCTGCCTGATAATCGCCAGGTGGGCCGCAGGATTCATGCCTGCTCAGCTGCCTGATAATCGCCAGCAGGGCCACAGGATTCATGCCTTCTCAGGCGCCTGATAATCACCAGCTGGGCCGCAGGATTCATGCCTGCTCATCTGCTTGATAATGACCAGCTGGGCCGCAGGATTCATGCCTTCTCAGGCGCCTGATAATCGCCAGCTGGGCCGCAGGATTCATGCCTGCTCATCTGCTTGGTAATCGCCAGCTGGGCCGCAGGATTCATGCCTGCTCATCTGCTTGATAATCGCCAGCTGGGTCGCATGATTCATGCCTGCTGAGGCACATGATCCGTGCGGGAGAGCTACCTGATCAGCACATGAGCAGTCACATGATCAGCGCCTCTCAGTCACCTGATCACTGCATGACAGCCACGTGATCAGTGCCTGCTGAGTCACGTGATTAGCGCCTGTTCATCTGCTTGATAATCGCCAGCTGGGCCGCAGGATTCATGCCTTCTCAGCTGCTTGATTATCGCCAGCTGGGCCGCAGGATTCATGCCTGCTCATCTGCTTGATAATGACCAGCTGGGCCGCAGGATTCATGCCTGCTCAGCTGCCTGATAATCGCCAGCTGGGCCGCAGGATTCATACCTGCTCAGCTGCCTGATAATCGCCAGGTGGGCCGCAGGATTCATGCCTTCTCAGGCGCCTGGTAATCGCGAGCGGGGCCGTAGGATTCATGCCTGCTCATCTGCTTGGTAATCGCCAGCTGGGCCGCAGGATTCATGCCTTCTCAGGCGCCTGATAATCGCCAGCTGGGCCGCAGGATTCATGCCTTCTCATCTCCTTGATAATCGCCAGCTGGGCCGCAGGATTCATGCCTGCTCATCTGCTTGATAATGACCAGCTGGGCCGCAGGATTCATGCCTGCTCAGCTGCCTGATAATCGCCAGGTGGGCCGCAGGATTCATGCCTGCTCAGCTGCCTGATAATCGCCAGCTGGGCCGCAGGATTCATGCCTGCTCAGCTGCCTGATAATCGCCAGGTGGGCCGCAGGATTCATGCCTGCTCAGTTGCCTGATAATCGCCAGCTGGGCCGCAGGATTCATGCCTTCTCAGCTGCCTGATAATCACCAGCTGGGCCGCAGGATTCATGCCTGCTCATCTGCTTGATAATCGCCAGCTGGGCCGCAGGATTCATGCCTGCTCAGGCGCCTGTTAATCGCCAGCTGGGCCGCAGGATTCATGCCTTCTCCGCTGCTTGATTGTTGCCTGCTGAGGCACATGATCGGTGCGGGAGAGCTACCTGATCAGCACATGAGCAGTCACATGATCAGCACCTCTCAGTCACCTGATCACTGCATGACAGCCACGTGATCAGTGCCTGCTGAGTCACGTGATTAGCGCCTGTTCATCTGCTTGATAATCGCCAGCTGGGCCGCAGGATTCATGCCTTCTCAGCTGCTTGATTATCGCCAGCTGGGCCGCAGGATTCATGCCTGCTCATCTGCTTGATAATGACCAGCTGGGCCGCAGGATTCATGCCTGCTCAGCTGCCTGATAATCGCCAGGTGGGCCGCAGGATTCATGCCTGCTCATCTCGTTGATAATCGCCAGCTGGGCCGCAGGATTCATGCCTGCTCCGCTGCTTGATTCTTGCCTGCTGAGGCACATGATCCGTGCAGGAGAGCTACCTGATCACACATGAGCAGTCACATGATCAGCGCCTCTCAGTCACCTGATCACTGCATGACAGCCACGTGATCAGTGCCTGCTGAGTCACGTGATTAGCGCCTGCTCATCTGCTTGATAATCGCCAGCTGGGCCGCAGGATTCATGCCTGCTCAGGTGCCTGATAATCGCCAGCTGGGCCGCAGGATTCATGCCTTCTCAGCTGCCTGATAATCACCAGCTGGGCCGTAGGATTCATGCCTGCTCAGCTGCCTGATAATCGCCAGGTGGGCCGCAAGATTCATGCCTGCTCAGCTGCCTGATAATCGCCAGGTGGGCCGCAGGATTCATGCCTTCTCAGCTGCTTGATTATCGCCAGCTGGGCCGCAGGATTCATGCCTGCTCAGCTGCCTGATAATCGCCAGCAGGGCCGCAGGATTCATGCCTTCTCAGGCGCCTGGTAATCGCGAGCTGGGCCGCAGGATTCATGCCTGCTCATCTCCTTGATAATCGCCAGCTGGGCCGCAGGATTCATGCCTGCTCATCTGCTTGATAATCGCCAGCTGGGCCGCAGGATTCATGCCTGCTCAGCTGCCTGATAATCGCCAGGTGGGCCGCAGGATTCATGCCTGCTCAGCTGCCTGATAATCGCCAGCAGGGCCACAGGATTCATGCCTTCTCAGGCGCCTGATAATCACCAGCTGGGCCGCAGGATTCATGCCTGCTCATCTGCTTGATAATGACCAGCTGGGCCGCAGGATTCATGCCTTCTCAGGCGCCTGATAATCGCCAGCTGGGCCGCAGGATTCATGCCTGCTCATCTGCTTGGTAATCGCCAGCTGGGCCGCAGGATTCATGCCTGCTCATCTGCTTGATAATCGCCAGCTGGGTCGCATGATTCATGCCTGCTGAGGCACATGATCCGTGCGGGAGAGCTACCTGATCAGCACATGAGCAGTCACATGATCAGCGCCTCTCAGTCACCTGATCACTGCATGACAGCCACGTGATCAGTGCCTGCTGAGTCACGTGATTAGCGCCTGTTCATCTGCTTGATAATCGCCAGCTGGGCCGCAGGATTCATGCCTTCTCAGCTGCTTGATTATCGCCAGCTGGGCCGCAGGATTCATGCCTGCTCATCTGCTTGATAATGACCAGCTGGGCCGCAGGATTCATGCCTGCTCAGCTGCCTGATAATCGCCAGCTGGGCCGCAGGATTCATACCTGCTCAGCTGCCTGATAATCGCCAGCTGGGCCGCAGGATTCATGCCTTCTCAGGCGCCTGGTAATCGCGAGCGGGGCCGTAGGATTCATGCCTGCTCATCTGCTTGGTAATCGCCAGCTGGGCCGCAGGATTCATGCCTTCTCAGGCGCCTGATAATCGCCAGCTGGGCCGCAGGATTCATGCCTTCTCATCTCCTTGATAATCGCCAGCTGGGCCGCAGGATTCATGCCTGCTCATCTGCTTGATAATGACCAGCTGGGCCGCAGGATTCATGCCTGCTCAGCTGCCTGATAATCGCCAGGTGGGCCGCAGGACTCATGCCTGCTCAGTTGCCTGATAATCGCCAGCTGGGCCGCAGGATTCATGCCTGCTCAGCTGCCTGATAATCGCCAGGTGGGCCGCAGGATTCATGCCTGCTCAGTTGCCTGATAATCGCCAGCTGGGCCGCAGGATTCATGCCTTCTCAGCTGCCTGATAATCACCAGCTGGGCCGCAGGATTCATGCCTGCTCATCTGCTTGATAATCGCCAGCTGGGCCGCAGGATTCATGCCTGCTCAGGTGCCTGTTAATCGCCAGCTGGGCCGCAGGATTCATGCCTTCTCCGCTGCTTGATTGTTGCCTGCTGAGGCACATGATCGGTGCGGGAGAGCTACCTGATCAGCACATGAGCAGTCACATGATCAGCACCTCTCAGTCACCTGATCACTGCATGACAGCCACGTGATCAGTGCCTGCTGAGTCACGTGATTAGCGCCTGTTCATCTGCTTGATAATCGCCAGCTGGGCCGCAGGATTCATGCCTTCTCAGCTGCTTGATTATCGCCAGCTGGGCCGCAGGATTCATGCCTGCTCATCTGCTTGATAATGACCAGCTGGGCCGCAGGATTCATGCCTGCTCAGCTGCCTGATAATCGCCAGGTGGGCCGCAGGATTCATGCCTGCTCATCTCGTTGATAATCGCCAGCTGGGCCGCAGGATTCATGCCTGCTCCGCTGCTTGATTCTTGCCTGCTGAGGCACATGATCCGTGCAGGAGAGCTACCTGATCACACATGAGCAGTCACATGATCAACGCCTCTCAGTCACCTGATCACTGCATGACAGCCACGTGATCAGTGCCTGCTGAGTCACGTGATTAGCGCCTGCTCATCTGCTTGATAATCGCCAGCTGGGCCGCAGGATTCATGCCTGCTCAGGTGCCTGATAATCGCCAGCTGGGCCGCAGGATTCATGCCTTCTCAGCTGCCTGATAATCACCAGCTGGGCCGTAGGATTCATGCCTGCTCAGCTGCCTGATAATCGCCAGGTGGGCCGCAAGATTCATGCCTGCTCAGCTGCCTGATAATCGCCAGGTGGGCCGCAGGATTCATGCCTTCTCAGCTGCTTGATTATCGCCAGCTGGGCCGCAGGATTCATGCCTGCTCAGCTGCCTGATAATCGCCAGGAGGGCCGCAGGATTCATGCCTTCTCAGGCGCCTGGTAATCGCGAGCTGGGCCGCAGGATTCATGCCTGCTCATCTCCTTGATAATCGCCAGCTGGGCCGCAGGATTCATGCCTGCTCATCTGCTTGATAATCGCCAGCTGGGCCGCAGGATTCATGCCTGCTCAGCTGCCTGATAATCGCCAGGTGGGCCGCAGGATTCATGCCTGCTCAGCTGCCTGATAATCGCCAGCAGGGCCACAGGATTCATGCCTTCTCAGGCGCCTGATAATCACCAGCTGGGCCGCAGGATTCATGCCTGCTCATCTGCTTGATAATGACCAGCTGGGCCGCAGGATTCATGCCTTCTCAGGCGCCTGATAATCGCCAGCTGGGCCGCAGGATTCATGCCTGCTCATCTGCTTGGTAATCGCCAGCTGGGCCGCAGGATTCATGCCTGCTCATCTGCTTGATAATCGCCAGCTGGGTCGCATGATTCATGCCTGCTGAGGCACATGATCCGTGCGGGAGAGCTACCTGATCAGCACATGAGCAGTCACATGATCAGCGCCTCTCAGTCACCTGATCACTGCATGACAGCCACGTGATCAGTGCCTGCTGAGTCACGTGATTAGCGCCTGTTCATCTGCTTGATAATCGCCAGCTGGGCCGCAGGATTCATGCCTTCTCAGCTGCTTGATTATCGCCAGCTGGGCCGCAGGATTCATGCCTGCTCATCTGCTTGATAATGACCAGCTGGGCCGCAGGATTCATGCCTGCTCAGCTGCCTGATAATCGCCAGCTGGGCCGCAGGATTCATACCTGCTCAGCTGCCTGATAATCGCCAGGTGGGCCGCAGGATTCATGCCTTCTCAGGCGCCTGGTAATCGCGAGCGGGGCCGTAGGATTCATGCCTGCTCATCTGCTTGGTAATCGCCAGCTGGGCCGCAGGATTCATGCCTTCTCAGGCGCCTGATAATCGCCAGCTGGGCCGCAGGATTCATGCCTTCTCATCTCCTTGATAATCGCCAGCTGGGCCGCAGGATTCATGCCTGCTCATCTGCTTGATAATGACCAGCTGGGCCGCAGGATTCATGCCTGCTCAGCTGCCTGATAATCGCCAGGTGGGCCGCAGGATTCATGCCTGCTCAGCTGCCTGATAATCGCCAGCTGGGCCGCAGGATTCATGCCTGCTCAGCTGCCTGATAATCGCCAGGTGGGCCGCAGGATTCATGCCTGCTCAGTTGCCTGATAATCGCCAGCTGGGCCGCAGGATTCATGCCTTCTCAGCTGCCTGATAATCACCAGCTGGGCCGCAGGATTCATGCCTGCTCATCTGCTTGATAATCGCCAGCTGGGCCGCAGGATTCATGCCTGCTCAGGCGCCTGTTAATCGCCAGCTGGGCCGCAGGATTCATGCCTTCTCCGCTGCTTGATTGTTGCCTGCTGAGGCACATGATCGGTGCGGGAGAGCTACCTGATCAGCACATGAGCAGTCACATGATCAGCACCTCTCAGTCACCTGATCACTGCATGACAGCCACGTGATCAGTGCCTGCTGAGTCACGTGATTAGCGCCTGTTCATCTGCTTGATAATCGCCAGCTGGGCCGCAGGATTCATGCCTTCTCAGCTGCTTGATTATCGCCAGCTGGGCCGCAGGATTCATGCCTGCTCATCTGCTTGATAATGACCAGCTGGGCCGCAGGATTCATGCCTGCTCAGCTGCCTGATAATCGCCAGGTGGGCCGCAGGATTCATGCCTGCTCATCTCGTTGATAATCGCCAGCTGGGCCGCAGGATTCATGCCTGCTCCGCTGCTTGATTCTTGCCTGCTGAGGCACATGATCCGTGCAGGAGAGCTACCTGATCACACATGAGCAGTCACATGATCAGCGCCTCTCAGTCACCTGATCACTGCATGACAGCCACGTGATCAGTGCCTGCTGAGTCACGTGATTAGCGCCTGCTCATCTGCTTGATAATCGCCAGCTGGGCCGCAGGATTCATGCCTGCTCAGGTGCCTGATAATCGCCAGCTGGGCCCCAGGATTCATGCCTTCTCAGCTGCCTGATAATCACCAGCTGGGCCGTAGGATTCATGCCTGCTCAGCTGCCTGATAATCGCCAGGTGGGCCGCAAGATTCATGCCTGCTCAGCTGCCTGATAATCGCCAGGTGGGCCGCAGGATTCATGCCTTCTCAGCTGCTTGATTATCGCCAGCTGGGCCGCAGGATTCATGCCTGCTCAGCTGCCTGATAATCGCCAGGAGGGCCGCAGGATTCATGCCTTCTCAGGCGCCTGGTAATCGCGAGCTGGGCCGCAGGATTCATGCCTGCTCATCTCCTTGATAATCGCCAGCTGGGCCGCAGGATTCATGCCTGCTCATCTGCTTGATAATCGCCAGCTGGGCCGCAGGATTCATGCCTGCTCAGCTGCCTGATAATCGCCAGCAGGGCCGCAGGATTCATGCCTTCTCAGGCGCCTGGTAATCGCGAGCTGGGCCGCAGGATTCATGCCTGCTCATCTCCTTGATAATCGCCAGCTGGGCCGCAGGATTCATGCCTGCTCATCTGCTTGATAATCGCCAGCTGGGCCGCAGGATTCATGCCTGCTCAGCTGCCTGATAATCGCCAGGTGGGCCGCAGGATTCATGCCTGCTCAGCTGCCTGATAATCGCCAGCAGGGCCACAGGATTCATGCCTTCTCAGGCGCCTGATAATCACCAGCTGGGCCGCAGGATTCATGCCTGCTCATCTGCTTGATAATGACCAGCTGGGCCGCAGGATTCATGCCTTCTCAGGCGCCTGATAATCGCCAGCTGGGCCGCAGGATTCATGCCTGCTCATCTGCTTGGTAATCGCCAGCTGGGCCGCAGGATTCATGCCTGCTCATCTGCTTGATAATCGCCAGCTGGGTCGCATGATTCATGCCTGCTGAGGCACATGATCCGTGCGGGAGAGCTACCTGATCAGCACATGAGCAGTCACATGATCAGCGCCTCTCAGTCACCTGATCACTGCATGACAGCCACGTGATCAGTGCCTGCTGAGTCACGTGATTAGCGCCTGTTCATCTGCTTGATAATCGCCAGCTGGGCCGCAGGATTCATGCCTTCTCAGCTGCTTGATTATCGCCAGCTGGGCCGCAGGATTCATGCCTGCTCATCTGCTTGATAATGACCAGCTGGGCCGCAGGATTCATGCCTGCTCAGCTGCCTGATAATCGCCAGCTGGGCCGCAGGATTCATACCTGCTCAGCTGCCTGATAATCGCCAGGTGGGCCGCAGGATTCATGCCTTCTCAGGCGCCTGGTAATCGCGAGCGGGGCCGTAGGATTCATGCCTGCTCATCTGCTTGGTAATCGCCAGCTGGGCCGCAGGATTCATGCCTTCTCAGGCGCCTGATAATCGCCAGCTGGGCCGCAGGATTCATGCCTTCTCATCTCCTTGATAATCGCCAGCTGGG
The DNA here is from genome assembly GCF_055505025.1 of Bos grunniens. Taxonomy (NCBI): domain Eukaryota; kingdom Metazoa; phylum Chordata; class Mammalia; order Artiodactyla; family Bovidae; genus Bos; species Bos grunniens. The sequence goes on along the minus strand of NC_141183.1, from coordinate 65,842,253 downwards.
CCGCAGGATTCATGCCTGCTCATCTGCTTGATAATGACCAGCTGGGCCGCAGGATTCATGCCTGCTCAGCTGCCTGATAATCGCCAGGTGGGCCGCAGGATTCATGGCTGCTCAGTTGCCTGATAATCGCCAGCTGGGCCGCAGGATTCATGCCTGCTCAGCTGCCTGATAATCGCCAGGTGGGCCGCAGGATTCATGCCTGCTCAGTTGCCTGATAATCGCCAGCTGGGCCGCAGGATTCATGCCTTCTCAGCTGCCTGATAATCACCAGCTGGGCCGCAGGATTCATGCCTGCTCATCTGCTTGATAATCGCCAGCTGGGCCGCAGGATTCATGCCTGCTCAGGCGCCTGTTAATCGCCAGCTGGGCCGCAGGATTCATGCCTTCTCCGCTGCTTGATTGTTGCCTGCTGAGGCACATGATCGGTGCGGGAGAGCTACCTGATCAGCACATGAGCAGTCACATGATCAGCACCTCTCAGTCACCTGATCACTGCATGACAGCCACGTGATCAGTGCCTGCTGAGTCACGTGATTAGCGCCTGTTCATCTGCTTGATAATCGCCAGCTGGGCCGCAGGATTCATGCCTTCTCAGCTGCTTGATTATCGCCAGCTGGGCCGCAGGATTCATGCCTGCTCATCTGCTTGATAATGACCAGCTGGGCCGCAGGATTCATGCCTGCTCAGCTGCCTGATAATCGCCAGGTGGGCCGCAGGATTCATGCCTGCTCATCTCGTTGATAATCGCCAGCTGGGCCGCAGGATTCATGCCTGCTCCGCTGCTTGATTCTTGCCTGCTGAGGCACATGATCCGTGCAGGAGAGCTACCTGATCACACATGAGCAGTCACATGATCAGCGCCTCTCAGTCACCTGATCACTGCATGACAGCCACGTGATCAGTGCCTGCTGAGTCACGTGATTAGCGCCTGCTCATCTGCTTGATAATCGCCAGCTGGGCCGCAGGATTCATGCCTGCTCAGGTGCCTGATAATCGCCAGCTGGGCCGCAGGATTCATGCCTTCTCAGCTGCCTGATAATCACCAGCTGGGCCGTAGGATTCATGCCTGCTCAGCTGCCTGATAATCGCCAGGTGGGCCGCAAGATTCATGCCTGCTCAGCTGCCTGATAATCGCCAGGTGGGCCGCAGGATTCATGCCTTCTCAGCTGCTTGATTATCGCCAGCTGGGCCGCAGGATTCATGCCTGCTCAGCTGCCTGATAATCGCCAGCAGGGCCGCAGGATTCATGCCTTCTCAGGCGCCTGGTAATCGCGAGCTGGGCCGCAGGATTCATGCCTGCTCATCTCCTTGATAATCGCCAGCTGGGCCGCAGGATTCATGCCTGCTCATCTGCTTGATAATCGCCAGCTGGGCCGCAGGATTCATGCCTGCTCAGCTGCCTGATAATCGCCAGGTGGGCCGCAGGATTCATGCCTGCTCAGCTGCCTGATAATCGCCAGCAGGGCCACAGGATTCATGCCTTCTCAGGCGCCTGATAATCACCAGCTGGGCCGCAGGATTCATGCCTGCTCATCTGCTTGATAATGACCAGCTGGGCCGCAGGATTCATGCCTTCTCAGGCGCCTGATAATCGCCAGCTGGGCCGCAGGATTCATGCCTGCTCATCTGCTTGGTAATCGCCAGCTGGGCCGCAGGATTCATGCCTGCTCATCTGCTTGATAATCGCCAGCTGGGTCGCATGATTCATGCCTGCTGAGGCACATGATCCGTGCGGGAGAGCTACCTGATCAGCACATGAGCAGTCACATGATCAGCGCCTCTCAGTCACCTGATCACTGCATGACAGCCACGTGATCAGTGCCTGCTGAGTCACGTGATTAGCGCCTGTTCATCTGCTTGATAATCGCCAGCTGGGCCGCAGGATTCATGCCTTCTCAGCTGCTTGATTATCGCCAGCTGGGCCGCAGGATTCATGCCTGCTCATCTGCTTGATAATGACCAGCTGGGCCGCAGGATTCATGCCTGCTCAGCTGCCTGATAATCGCCAGCTGGGCCGCAGGATTCATACCTGCTCAGCTGCCTGATAATGGCCAGGTGGGCCGCAGGATTCATGCCTTCTCAGGCGCCTGGTAATCGCGAGCGGGGCCGTAGGATTCATGCCTGCTCATCTGCTTGGTAATCGCCAGCTGGGCCGCAGGATTCATGCCTTCTCAGGCGCCTGATAATCGCCAGCTGGGCCGCAGGATTCATGCCTTCTCATCTCCTTGATAATCGCCAGCTGGGCCGCAGGATTCATGCCTGCTCATCTGCTTGATAATGACCAGCTGGGCCGCAGGATTCATGCCTGCTCAGCTGCCTGATAATCGCCAGGTGGGCCGCAGGATTCATGCCTGCTCAGCTGCCTGATAATCGCCAGCTGGGCCGCAGGATTCATGCCTGCTCAGCTGCCTGATAATCGCCAGGTGGGCCGCAGGATTCATGCCTGCTCAGTTGCCTGATAATCGCCAGCTGGGCCGCAGGATTCATGCCTTCTCAGCTGCCTGATAATCACCAGCTGGGCCGCAGGATTCATGCCTGCTCATCTGCTTGATAATCGCCAGCTGGGCCGCAGGATTCATGCCTGCTCAGGCGCCTGTTAATCGCCAGCTGGGCCGCAGGATTCATGCCTTCTCCGCTGCTTGATTGTTGCCTGCTGAGGCACATGATCGGTGCGGGAGAGCTACCTGATCAGCACATGAGCAGTCACATGATCAGCACCTCTCAGTCACCTGATCACTGCATGACAGCCACGTGATCAGTGCCTGCTGAGTCACGTGATTAGCGCCTGTTCATCTGCTTGATAATCGCCAGCTGGGCCGCAGGATTCATGCCTTCTCAGCTGCTTGATTATCGCCAGCTGGGCCGCAGGATTCATGCCTGCTCATCTGCTTGATAATGACCAGCTGGGCCGCAGGATTCATGCCTGCTCAGCTGCCTGATAATCGCCAGGTGGGCCGCAGGATTCATGCCTGCTCATCTCGTTGATAATCGCCAGCTGGGCCGCAGGATTCATGCCTGCTCCGCTGCTTGATTCTTGCCTGCTGAGGCACATGATCCGTGCAGGAGAGCTACCTGATCACACATGAGCAGTCACATGATCAGCGCCTCTCAGTCACCTGATCACTGCATGACAGCCACGTGATCAGTGCCTGCTGAGTCACGTGATTAGCGCCTGCTCATCTGCTTGATAATCGCCAGCTGGGCCGCAGGATTCATGCCTGCTCAGGTGCCTGATAATCGCCAGCTGGGCCGCAGGATTCATGCCTTCTCAGCTGCCTGATAATCACCAGCTGGGCCGTAGGATTCATGCCTGCTCAGCTGCCTGATAATCGCCAGGTGGGCCGCAAGATTCATGCCTGCTCAGCTGCCTGATAATCGCCAGGTGGGCCGCAGGATTCATGCCTTCTCAGCTGCTTGATTATCGCCAGCTGGGCCGCAGGATTCATGCCTGCTCAGCTGCCTGATAATCGCCAGCAGGGCCGCAGGATTCATGCCTTCTCAGGCGCCTGGTAATCGCGAGCTGGGCCGCAGGATTCATGCCTGCTCATCTCCTTGATAATCGCCAGCTGGGCCGCAGGATTCATGCCTGCTCATCTGCTTGATAATCGCCAGCTGGGCCGCAGGATTCATGCCTGCTCAGCTGCCTGATAATCGCCAGGTGGGCCGCAGGATTCATGCCTGCTCAGCTGCCTGATAATCGCCAGCAGGGCCACAGGATTCATGCCTTCTCAGGCGCCTGATAATCACCAGCTGGGCCGCAGGATTCATGCCTGCTCATCTGCTTGATAATGACCAGCTGGGCCGCAGGATTCATGCCTTCTCAGGCGCCTGATAATCGCCAGCTGGGCCGCAGGATTCATGCCTGCTCATCTGCTTGGTAACCGCCAGCTGGGCCGCAGGATTCATGCCTGCTCATCTGCTTGATAATCGCCAGCTGGGTCGCATGATTCATGCCTGCTGAGGCACATGATCCGTGCGGGAGAGCTACCTGATCAGCACATGAGCAGTCACATGATCAGCGCCTCTCAGTCACCTGATCACTGCATGACAGCCACGTGATCAGTGCCTGCTGAGTCACGTGATTAGCGCCTGTTCATCTGCTTGATAATCGCCAGCTGGGCCGCAGGATTCATGCCTTCTCAGCTGCTTGATTATCGCCAGCTGGGCCGCAGGATTCATGCCTGCTCATCTGCTTGATAATGACCAGCTGGGCCGCAGGATTCATGCCTGCTCAGCTGCCTGATAATCGCCAGCTGGGCCGCAGGATTCATACCTGCTCAGCTGCCTGATAATGGCCAGGTGGGCCGCAGGATTCATGCCTTCTCAGGCGCCTGGTAATCGCGAGCGGGGCCGTAGGATTCATGCCTGCTCATCTGCTTGGTAATCGCCAGCTGGGCCGCAGGATTCATGCCTTCTCAGGCGCCTGATAATCGCCAGCTGGGCCGCAGGATTCATGCCTTCTCATCTCCTTGATAATCGCCAGCTGGGCCGCAGGATTCATGCCTGCTCATCTGCTTGATAATGACCAGCTGGGCCGCAGGATTCATGCCTGCTCAGCTGCCTGATAATCGCCAGGTGGGCCGCAGGATTCATGCCTGCTCAGTTGCCTGATAATCGCCAGCTGGGCCGCAGGATTCATGCCTGCTCAGCTGCCTGATAATCGCCAGGTGGGCCGCAGGATTCATGCCTGCTCAGTTGCCTGATAATCGCCAGCTGGGCCGCAGGATTCATGCCTTCTCAGCTGCCTGATAATCACCAGCTGGGCCGCAGGATTCATGCCTGCTCATCTGCTTGATAATCGCCAGCTGGGCCGCAGGATTCATGCCTGCTCAGGCGCCTGTTAATCGCCAGCTGGGCCGCAGGATTCATGCCTTCTCCGCTGCTTGATTGTTGCCTGCTGAGGCACATGATCGGTGCGGGAGAGCTACCTGATCAGCACATGAGCAGTCACATGATCAGCACCTCTCAGTCACCTGATCACTGCATGACAGCCACGTGATCAGTGCCTGCTGAGTCACGTGATTAGCGCCTGTTCATCTGCTTGATAATCGCCAGCTGGGCCGCAGGATTCATGCCTTCTCAGCTGCTTGATTATCGCCAGCTGGGCCGCAGGATTCATGCCTGCTCATCTGCTTGATAATGACCAGCTGGGCCGCAGGATTCATGCCTGCTCAGCTGCCTGATAATCGCCAGGTGGGCCGCAGGATTCATGCCTGCTCATCTCGTTGATAATCGCCAGCTGGGCCGCAGGATTCATGCCTGCTCCGCTGCTTGATTCTTGCCTGCTGAGGCACATGATCCGTGCAGGAGAGCTACCTGATCACACATGAGCAGTCACATGATCAGCGCCTCTCAGTCACCTGATCACTGCATGACAGCCACGTGATCAGTGCCTGCTGAGTCACGTGATTAGCGCCTGCTCATCTGCTTGATAATCGCCAGCTGGGCCGCAGGATTCATGCCTGCTCAGGTGCCTGATAATCGCCAGCTGGGCCGCAGGATTCATGCCTTCTCAGCTGCCTGATAATCACCAGCTGGGCCGTAGGATTCATGCCTGCTCAGCTGCCTGATAATCGCCAGGTGGGCCGCAAGATTCATGCCTGCTCAGCTGCCTGATAATCGCCAGGTGGGCCGCAGGATTCATGCCTTCTCAGCTGCTTGATTATCGCCAGCTGGGCCGCAGGATTCATGCCTGCTCAGCTGCCTGATAATCGCCAGCAGGGCCGCAGGATTCATGCCTTCTCAGGCGCCTGGTAATCGCGAGCTGGGCCGCAGGATTCATGCCTGCTCATCTCCTTGATAATCGCCAGCTGGGCCGCAGGATTCATGCCTGCTCATCTGCTTGATAATCGCCAGCTGGGCCGCAGGATTCATGCCTGCTCAGCTGCCTGATAATCGCCAGGTGGGCCGCAGGATTCATGCCTGCTCAGCTGCCTGATAATCGCCAGCAGGGCCACAGGATTCATGCCTTCTCAGGCGCCTGATAATCACCAGCTGGGCCGCAGGATTCATGCCTGCTCATCTGCTTGATAATGACCAGCTGGGCCGCAGGATTCATGCCTGCTCATCTGCTTGATAATCGCCAGCTGGGTCGCATGATTCATGCCTGCTGAGGCACATGATCCGTGCGGGAGAGCTACCTGATCAGCACATGAGCAGTCACATGATCAGCGCCTCTCAGTCACCTGATCACTGCATGACAGCCACGTGATCAGTGCCTGCTGAGTCACGTGATTAGCGCCTGTTCATCTGCTTGATAATCGCCAGCTGGGCCGCAGGATTCATGCCTTCTCAGCTGCTTGATTATCGCCAGCTGGGCCGCAGGATTCATGCCTGCTCATCTGCTTGATAATGACCAGCTGGGCCGCAGGATTCATGCCTGCTCAGCTGCCTGATAATCGCCAGCTGGGCCGCAGGATTCATACCTGCTCAGCTGCCTGATAATGGCCAGGTGGGCCGCAGGATTCATGCCTTCTCAGGCGCCTGGTAATCGCGAGCGGGGCCGTAGGATTCATGCCTGCTCATCTGCTTGGTAATCGCCAGCTGGGCCGCAGGATTCATGCCTTCTCAGGCGCCTGATAATCGCCAGCTGGGCCGCAGGATTCATGCCTTCTCATCTCCTTGATAATCGCCAGCTGGGCCGCAGGATTCATGCCTGCTCATCTGCTTGATAATGACCAGCTGGGCCGCAGGATTCATGCCTGCTCAGCTGCTTGATAATGACCAGCTGGGCCGCAGGATTCATGCCTGCTCATCTGCTTGATAATCGCCAGCTGGGTCGCATGATTCATGCCTGCTGAGGCACATGATCCGTGCGGGAGAGCTACCTGATCAGCACATGAGCAGTCACATGATCAGCGCCTCTCAGTCACCTGATCACTGCATGACAGCCACGTGATCAGTGCCTGCTGAGTCACGTGATTAGCGCCTGTTCATCTGCTTGATAATCGCCAGCTGGGCCGCAGGATTCATGCCTTCTCAGCTGCTTGATTATCGCCAGCTGGGCCGCAGGATTCATGCCTGCTCATCTGCTTGATAATGACCAGCTGGGCCGCAGGATTCATGCCTGCTCAGCTGCCTGATAATCGCCAGCTGGGCCGCAGGATTCATACCTGCTCAGCTGCCTGATAATCGCCAGGTGGGCCGCAGGATTCATGCCTTCTCAGGCGCCTGGTAATCGCGAGCGGGGCCGTAGGATTCATGCCTGCTCATCTGCTTGGTAATCGCCAGCTGGGCCGCAGGATTCATGCCTTCTCAGGCGCCTGATAATCGCCAGCTGGGCCGCAGGATTCATGCCTTCTCATCTCCTTGATAATCGCCAGCTGGGCCGCAGGATTCATGCCTGCTCATCTGCTTGATAATGACCAGCTGGGCCGCAGGATTCATGCCTGCTCAGCTGCCTGATAATCGCCAGGTGGGCCGCAGGATTCATGCCTGCTCAGCTGCCTGATAATCGCCAGCTGGGCCGCAGGATTCATGCCTGCTCAGCTGCCTGATAATCGCCAGGTGGGCCGCAGGATTCATGCCTGCTCAGTTGCCTGATAATCGCCAGCTGGGCCGCAGGATTCATGCCTTCTCAGCTGCCTGATAATCACCAGCTGGGCCGCAGGATTCATGCCTGCTCATCTGCTTGATAATCGCCAGCTGGGCCGCAGGATTCATGCCTGCTCAGGCGCCTGTTAATCGCCAGCTGGGCCGCAGGATTCATGCCTTCTCCGCTGCTTGATTGTTGCCTGCTGAGGCACATGATCGGTGCGGGAGAGCTACCTGATCAGCACATGAGCAGTCACATGATCAGCACCTCTCAGTCACCTGATCACTGCATGACAGCCACGTGATCAGTGCCTGCTGAGTCACGTGATTAGCGCCTGTTCATCTGCTTGATAATCGCCAGCTGGGCCGCAGGATTCATGCCTTCTCAGCTGCTTGATTATCGCCAGCTGGGCCGCAGGATTCATGCCTGCTCATCTGCTTGATAATGACCAGCTGGGCCGCAGGATTCATGCCTGCTCAGCTGCCTGATAATCGCCAGGTGGGCCGCAGGATTCATGCCTGCTCATCTCGTTGATAATCGCCAGCTGGGCCGCAGGATTCATGCCTGCTCCGCTGCTTGATTCTTGCCTGCTGAGGCACATGATCCGTGCAGGAGAGCTACCTGATCACACATGAGCAGTCACATGATCAGCGCCTCTCAGTCACCTGATCACTGCATGACAGCCACGTGATCAGTGCCTGCTGAGTCACGTGATTAGCGCCTGCTCATCTGCTTGATAATCGCCAGCTGGGCCGCAGGATTCATGCCTGCTCAGGTGCCTGATAATCGCCAGCTGGGCCGCAGGATTCATGCCTTCTCAGCTGCCTGATAATCACCAGCTGGGCCGTAGGATTCATGCCTGCTCAGCTGCCTGATAATCGCCAGGTGGGCCGCAAGATTCATGCCTGCTCAGCTGCCTGATAATCGCCAGGTGGGCCGCAGGATTCATGCCTTCTCAGCTGCTTGATTATCGCCAGCTGGGCCGCAGGATTCATGCCTGCTCAGCTGCCTGATAATCGCCAGCAGGGCCGCAGGATTCATGCCTTCTCAGGCGCCTGGTAATCGCGAGCTGGGCCGCAGGATTCATGCCTGCTCATCTCCTTGATACTCGCCAGCTGGGCCGCAGGATTCATGCCTGCTCATCTGCTTGGTAATCGCCAGCTGGGCCGCAGGATTCATGCCTGCTCATCTGCTTGATAATCGCCAGCTGGGTCGCATGATTCATGCCTGCTGAGGCACATGATCCGTGCGGGAGAGCTACCTGATCAGCACATGAGCAGTCACATGATCAGCGCCTCTCAGTCACCTGATCACTGCATGACAGCCACGTGATCAGTGCCTGCTGAGTCACGTGATTAGCGCCTGTTCATCTGCTTGATAATCGCCAGCTGGGCCGCAGGATTCATGCCTTCTCAGCTGCTTGATTATCGCCAGCTGGGCCGCAGGATTCATGCCTGCTCATCTGCTTGATAATGACCAGCTGGGCCGCAGGATTCATGCCTGCTCAGCTGCCTGATAATCGCCAGCTGGGCCGCAGGATTCATACCTGCTCAGCTGCCTGATAATGGCCAGGTGGGCCGCAGGATTCATGCCTTCTCAGGCGCCTGGTAATCGCGAGCGGGGCCGTAGGATTCATGCCTGCTCATCTGCTTGGTAATCGCCAGCTGGGCCGCAGGATTCATGCCTTCTCAGGCGCCTGATAATCGCCAGCTGGGCCGCAGGATTCATGCCTTCTCATCTCCTTGATAATCGCCAGCTGGGCCGCAGGATTCATGCCTGCTCATCTGCTTGATAATGACCAGCTGGGCCGCAGGATTCATGCCTGTTCAGCTGCCTGATAATCGCCAGGTGGGCCGCAGGATTCATGCCTGCTCAGCTGCCTGATAATCGCCAGCTGGGCCGCAGGATTCATGCCTGCTCAGCTGCCTGATAATCGCCAGGTGGGCCGCAGGATTCATGCCTGCTCAGTTGCCTGATAATCGCCAGCTGGGCCGCAGGATTCATGCCTTCTCAGCTGCCTGATAATCACCAGCTGGGCCGCAGGATTCATGCCTGCTCATCTGCTTGATAATCGCCAGCTGGGCCGCAGGATTCATGCCTGCTCAGGCGCCTGTTAATCGCCAGCTGGGCCGCAGGATTCATGCCTTCTCCGCTGCTTGATTGTTGCCTGCTGAGGCACATGATCGGTGCGGGAGAGCTACCTGATCAGCACATGAGCAGTCACATGATCAGCACCTCTCAGTCACCTGATCACTGCATGACAGCCACGTGATCAGTGCCTGCTGAGTCACGTGATTAGCGCCTGTTCATCTGCTTGATAATCGCCAGCTGGGCCGCAGGATTCATGCCTTCTCAGCTGCTTGATTATCGCCAGCTGGGCCGCAGGATTCATGCCTGCTCATCTGCTTGATAATGACCAGCTGGGCCGCAGGATTCATGCCTGCTCAGCTGCCTGATAATCGCCAGGTGGGCCGCAGGATTCATGCCTGCTCATCTCGTTGATAATCGCCAGCTGGGCCGCAGGATTCATGCCTGCTCCGCTGCTTGATTCTTGCCTGCTGAGGCACATGATCCGTGCAGGAGAGCTACCTGATCACACATGAGCAGTCACATGATCAGCGCCTCTCAGTCACCTGATCACTGCATGACAGCCACGTGATCAGTGCCTGCTGAGTCACGTGATTAGCGCCTGCTCATCTGCTTGATAATCGCCAGCTGGGCCGCAGGATTCATGCCTGCTCAGGTGCCTGATAATCGCCAGCTGGGCCGCAGGATTCATGCCTTCTCAGCTGCCTGATAATCACCAGCTGGGCCGTAGGATTCATGCCTGCTCAGCTGCCTGATAATCGCCAGGTGGGCCGCAAGATTCATGCCTGCTCAGCTGCCTGATAATCGCCAGGTGGGCCGCAGGATTCATGCCTTCTCAGCTGCTTGATTATCGCCAGCTGGGCCGCAGGATTCATGCCTGCTCAGCTGCCTGATAATCGCCAGCAGGGCCGCAGGATTCATGCCTTCTCAGGCGCCTGGTAATCGCGAGCTGGGCCGCAGGATTCATGCCTGCTCATCTCCTTGATAATCGCCAGCTGGGCCGCAGGATTCATGCCTGCTCATCTGCTTGATAATCGCCAGCTGGGCCGCAGGATTCATGCCTGCTCAGCTGCCTGATAATCGCCAGGTGGGCCGCAGGATTCATGCCTGCTCAGCTGCCTGATAATCGCCAGCAGGGCCACAGGATTCATGCCTTCTCAGGCGCCTGATAATCACCAGCTGGGCCGCAGGATTCATGCCTGCTCATCTGCTTGATAATGACCAGCTGGGCCGCAGGATTCATGCCTTCTCAGGCGCCTGATAATCGCCAGCTGGGCCGCAGGATTCATGCCTGCTCATCTGCTTGGTAATCGCCAGCTGGGCCGCAGGATTCATGCCTGCTCATCTGCTTGATAATCGCCAGCTGGGTCGCATGATTCATGCCTGCTGAGGCACATGATCCGTGCGGGAGAGCTACCTGATCAGCACATGAGCAGTCACATGATCAGCGCCTCTCAGTCACCTGATCACTGCATGACAGCCACGTGATCAGTGCCTGCTGAGTCACGTGATTAGCGCCTGTTCATCTGCTTGATAATCGCCAGCTGGGCCGCAGGATTCATGCCTTCTCAGCTGCTTGATTATCGCCAGCTGGGCCGCAGGATTCATGCCTGCTCATCTGCTTGATAATGACCAGCTGGGCCGCAGGATTCATGCCTGCTCAGCTGCCTGATAATCGCCAGCTGGGCCGCAGGATTCATACCTGCTCAGCTGCCTGATAATGGCCAGGTGGGCCGCAGGATTCATGCCTTCTCAGGCGCCTGGTAATCGCGAGCGGGGCCGTAGGATTCATGCCTGCTCATCTGCTTGGTAATCGCCAGCTGGGCCGCAGGATTCATGCCTTCTCAGGCGCCTGATAATCGCCAGCTGGGCCGCAGGATTCATGCCTTCTCATCTCCTTGATAATCGCCAGCTGGGCCGCAGGATTCATGCCTGCTCATCTGCTTGATAATGACCAGCTGGGCCGCAGGATTCATGCCTGCTCAGCTGCCTGATAATCGCCAGGTGGGCCGCAGGATTCATGCCTGCTCAGCTGCCTGATAATCGCCAGCTGGGCCGCAGGATTCATGCCTGCTCAGCTGCCTGATAATCGCCAGGTGGGCCGCAGGATTCATGCCTGCTCAGTTGCCTGATAATCGCCAGCTGGGCCGCAGGATTCATGCCTTCTCAGCTGCCTGATAATCACCAGCTGGGCCGCAGGATTCATGCCTGCTCATCTGCTTGATAATCGCCAGCTGGGCCGCAGGATTCATGCCTGCTCAGGCGCCTGTTAATCGCCAGCTGGGCCGCAGGATTCATGCCTTCTCCGCTGCTTGATTGTTGCCTGCTGAGTCACATGATCGGTGCGGGAGAGCTACCTGATCAGCACATGAGCAGTCACATGATCAGCACCTCTCAGTCACCTGATCACTGCATGACAGCCACGTGATCAGTGCCTGCTGAGTCACGTGATTAGCGCCTGTTCATCTGCTTGATAATCGCCAGCTGGGCCGCAGGATTCATGCCTTCTCAGCTGCTTGATTATCGCCAGCTGGGCCGCAGGATTCATGCCTGCTCATCTGCTTGATAATGACCAGCTGGGCCGCAGGATTCATGCCTGCTCAGCTGCCTGATAATCGCCAGGTGGGCCGCAGGATTCATGCCTGCTCATCTCGTTGATAATCGCCAGCTGGGCCGCAGGATTCATGCCTGCTCCGCTGCTTGATTCTTGCCTGCTGAGGCACATGATCCGTGCAGGAGAGCTGCCTGATCACACATGAGCAGTCACATGATCAGCGCCTCTCAGTCACCTGATCACTGCATGACAGCCACGTGATCAGTGCCTGCTGAGTCACGTGATTAGCGCCTGCTCATCTGCTTGATAATCGCCAGCTGGGCCGCAGGATTCATGCCTGCTCAGGTGCCTGATAATCGCCAGCTGGGCCGCAGGATTCATGCCTTCTCAGCTGCCTGATAATCACCAGCTGGGCCGTAGGATTCATGCCTGCTCAGCTGCCTGATAATCGCCAGGTGGGCCGCAAGATTCATGCCTGCTCAGCTGCCTGATAATCGCCAGGTGGGCCGCAGGATTCATGCCTTCTCAGCTGCTTGATTATCGCCAGCTGGGCCGCAGGATTCATGCCTGCTCAGCTGCCTGATAATCGCCAGCAGGGCCGCAGGATTCATGCCTTCTCAGGCGCCTGGTAATCGCGAGCTGGGCCGCAGGATTCATGCCTGCTCATCTCCTTGATAATCGCCAGCTGGGCCGCAGGATTCATGCCTGCTCATCTGCTTGATAATCGCCAGCTGGGCCGCAGGATTCATGCCTGCTCAGCTGCCTGATAATCGCCAGGTGGGCCGCAGGATTCATGCCTGCTCAGCTGCCTGATAATCGCCAGCAGGGCCACAGGATTCATGCCTTCTCAGGCGCCTGATAATCACCAGCTGGGCCGCAGGATTCATGCCTGCTCATCTGCTTGATAATGACCAGCTGGGCCGCAGGATTCATGCCTTCTCAGGCGCCTGATAATCGCCAGCTGGGCCGCAGGATTCATGCCTGCTCATCTGCTTGGTAATCGCCAGCTGGGCCGCAGGATTCATGCCTGCTCATCTGCTTGATAATCGCCAGCTGGGTCGCATGATTCATGCCTGCTGAGGCACATGATCCGTGCGGGAGAGCTACCTGATCAGCACATGAGCAGTCACATGATCAGCGCCTCTCAGTCACCTGATCACTGCATGACAGCCACGTGATCAGTGCCTGCTGAGTCACGTGATTAGCGCCTGTTCATCTGCTTGATAATCGCCAGCTGGGCCGCAGGATTCATGCCTTCTCAGCTGCTTGATTATCGCCAGCTGGGCCGCAGGATTCATGCCTGCTCATCTGCTTGATAATGACCAGCTGGGCCGCAGGATTCATGCCTGCTCAGCTGCCTGATAATCGCCAGCTGGGCCGCAGGATTCATACCTGCTCAGCTGCCTGATAATCGCCAGGTGGGCCGCAGGATTCATGCCTTCTCAGGCGCCTGGTAATCGCGAGCGGGGCCGTAGGATTCATGCCTGCTCATCTGCTTGGTAATCGCCAGCTGGGCCGCAGGATTCATGCCTTCTCAGGCGCCTGATAATCGCCAGCTGGGCCGCAGGATTCATGCCTTCTCATCTCCTTGATAATCGCCAGCTGGGCCGCAGGATTCATGCCTGCTCATCTGCTTGATAATGACCAGCTGGGCCGCAGGATTCATGCCTGCTCAGCTGCCTGATAATCGCCAGGTGGGCCGCAGGATTCATGCCTGCTCAGCTGCCTGATAATCGCCAGCTGGGCCGCAGGATTCATGCCTGCTCATCTGCTTGATAATCGCCAGCTGGGCCGCAGGATTCATGCCTGCTCAGGCGCCTGTTAATCGCCAGCTGGGCCGCAGGATTCATGCCTTCTCCGCTGCTTGATTGTTGCCTGCTGAGTCACATGATCGGTGCGGGAGAGCTACCTGATCAGCACATGAGCAGTCACATGATCAGCACCTCTCAGTCACCTGATCACTGCATGACAGCCACGTGATCAGTGCCTGCTGAGTCACGTGATTAGCGCCTGTTCATCTGCTTGATAATCGCCAGCTGGGCCGCAGGATTCATGCCTTCTCAGCTGCTTGATTATCGCCAGCTGGGCCGCAGGATTCATGCCTGCTCATCTGCTTGATAATGACCAGCTGGGCCGCAGGATTCATGCCTGCTCAGCTGCCTGATAATCGCCAGGTGGGCCGCAGGATTCATGCCTGCTCATCTCGTTGATAATCGCCAGCTGGGCCGCAGGATTCATGCCTGCTCCGCTGCTTGATTCTTGCCTGCTGAGGCACATGATCCGTGCAGGAGAGCTGCCTGATCACACATGAGCAGTCACATGATCAGCGCCTCTCAGTCACCTGATCACTGCATGACAGCCACGTGATCAGTGCCTGCTGAGTCACGTGATTAGCGCCTTCTCATCTGCTTGATAATCGCCAGCTGGGCCGCAGGATTCATGCCTGCTCAGGTGCCTGATAATCGCCAGCTGGGCCGCAGGATTCATGCCTTCTCAGCTGCCTGATAATCACCAGCTGGGCCGTAGGATTCATGCCTGCTCAGCTGCCTGATAATCGCCAGGTGGGCCGCAAGATTCATGCCTGCTCAGCTGCCTGATAATCGCCAGGTGGGCCGCAGGATTCATGCCTTCTCAGCTGCTTGATTATCGCCAGCTGGGCCGCAGGATTCATGCCTGCTCAGCTGCCTGATAATCGCCAGCAGGGCCGCAGGATTCATGCCTTCTCAGGCGCCTGGTAATCGCGAGCTGGGCCGCAGGATTCATGCCTGCTCATCTCCTTGATAATCGCCAGCTGGGCCGCAGGATTCATGCCTGCTCATCTGCTTGATAATCGCCAGCTGGGCCGCAGGATTCATGCCTGCTCAGCTGCCTGATAATCGCCAGGTGGGCCGCAGGATTCATGCCTGCTCAGCTGCCTGATAATCGCCAGCAGGGCCACAGGATTCATGCCTTCTCAGGCGCCTGATAATCACCAGCTGGGCCGCAGGATTCATGCCTGCTCATCTGCTTGATAATGACCAGCTGGGCCGCAGGATTCATGCCTTCTCAGGCGCCTGATAATCGCCAGCTGGGCCGCAGGATTCATGCCTGCTCATCTGCTTGGTAATCGCCAGCTGGGCCGCAGGATTCATGCCTGCTCATCTGCTTGATAATCGCCAGCTGGGTCGCATGATTCATGCCTGCTGAGGCACATGATCCGTGCGGGAGAGCTACCTGATCAGCACATGAGCAGTCACATGATCAGCGCCTCTCAGTCACCTGATCACTGCATGACAGCCACGTGATCAGTGCCTGCTGAGTCACGTGATTAGCGCCTGTTCATCTGCTTGATAATCGCCAGCTGGGCCGCAGGATTCATGCCTTCTCAGCTGCTTGATTATCGCCAGCTGGGCCGCAGGATTCATGCCTGCTCATCTGCTTGATAATGACCAGCTGGGCCGCAGGATTCATGCCTGCTCAGCTGCCTGATAATCGCCAGCTGGGCCGCAGGATTCATACCTGCTCAGCTGCCTGATAATCGCCAGGTGGGCCGCAGGATTCATGCCTTCTCAGGCGCCTGGTAATCGCGAGCGGGGCCGTAGGATTCATGCCTGCTCATCTGCTTGGTAATCGCCAGCTGGGCCGCAGGATTCATGCCTTCTCAGGCGCCTGATAATCGCCAGCTGGGCCGCAGGATTCATGCCTTCTCATCTCCTTGATAATCGCCAGCTGGGCCGCAGGATTCATGCCTGCTCATCTGCTTGATAATGACCAGCTGGGCCGCAGGATTCATGCCTGCTCAGCTGCCTGATAATCGCCAGGTGGGCCGCAGGATTCATGCCTGCTCAGCTGCCTGATAATCGCCAGCTGGGCCGCAGGATTCATGCCTGCTCAGCTGCCTGATAATCGCCAGGTGGGCCGCAGGATTCATGCCTGCTCAGTTGCCTGATAATCGCCAGCTGGGCCGCAGGATTCATGCCTTCTCAGCTGCCTGATAATCACCAGCTGGGCCGCAGGATTCATGCCTGCTCATCTGCTTGATAATCGCCAGCTGGGCCGCAGGATTCATGCCTGCTCAGGCGCCTGTTAATCGCCAGCTGGGCCGCAGGATTCATGCCTTCTCCGCTGCTTGATTGTTGCCTGCTGAGGCACATGATCGGTGCGGGAGAGCTACCTGATCAGCACATGAGCAGTCACATGATCAGCACCTCTCAGTCACCTGATCACTGCATGACAGCCACGTGATCAGTGCCTGCTGAGTCACGTGATTAGCGCCTGTTCATCTGCTTGATAATCGCCAGCTGGGCCGCAGGATTCATGCCTTCTCAGCTGCTTGATTATCGCCAGCTGGGCCGCAGGATTCATGCCTGCTCATCTGCTTGATAATGACCAGCTGGGCCGCAGGATTCATGCCTGCTCAGCTGCCTGATAATCGCCAGGTGGGCCGCAGGATTCATGCCTGCTCATCTCGTTGATAATCGCCAGCTGGGCCGCAGGATTCATGCCTGCTCCGCTGCTTGATTCTTGCCTGCTGAGGCACATGATCCGTGCAGGAGAGCTACCTGATCACACATGAGCAGTCACATGATCAGCGCCTCTCAGTCACCTGATCACTGCATGACAGCCACGTGATCAGTGCCTGCTGAGTCACGTGATTAGCGCCTGCTCATCTGCTTGATAATCGCCAGCTGGGCCGCAGGATTCATGCCTGCTCAGGTGCCTGATAATCGCCAGCTGGGCCGCAGGATTCATGCCTTCTCAGCTGCCTGATAATCACCAGCTGGGCCGTAGGATTCATGCCTGCTCAGCTGCCTGATAATCGCCAGGTGGGCCGCAAGATTCATGCCTGCTCAGCTGCCTGATAATCGCCAGGTGGGCCGCAGGATTCATGCCTTCTCAGCTGCTTGATTATCGCCAGCTGGGCCGCAGGGTTCATGCCTGCTCAGCTGCCTGATAATCGCCAGCAGGGCCGCAGGATTCATGCCTTCTCAGGCGCCTGGTAATCGCGAGCTGGGCCGCAGGATTCATGCCTGCTCATCTCCTTGATAATCGCCAGCTGGGCCGCAGGATTCATGCCTGCTCATCTGCTTGATAATCGCCAGCTGGGCCGCAGGATTCATGCCTGCTCAGCTGCCTGATAATCGCCAGGTGGGCCGCAGGATTCATGCCTGCTCAGCTGCCTGATAATCGCCAGCAGGGCCACAGGATTCATGCCTTCTCAGGCGCCTGATAATCACCAGCTGGGCCGCAGGATTCATGCCTGCTCATCTGCTTGATAATGACCAGCTGGGCCGCAGGATTCATGCCTTCTCAGGCGCCTGATAATCGCCAGCTGGGCCGCAGGATTCATGCCTGCTCATCTGCTTGGTAATCGCCAGCTGGGCCGCAGGATTCATGCCTGCTCATCTGCTTGATAATCGCCAGCTGGGTCGCATGATTCATGCCTGCTGAGGCACATGATCCGTGCGGGAGAGCTACCTGATCAGCACATGAGCAGTCACATGATCAGCGCCTCTCAGTCACCTGATCACTGCATGACAGCCACGTGATCAGTGCCTGCTGAGTCACGTGATTAGCGCCTGTTCATCTGCTTGATAATCGCCAGCTGGGCCGCAGGATTCATGCCGTCTCAGCTGCTTGATTATCGCCAGCTGGGCCGCAGGATTCATGCCTGCTCATCTGCTTGATAATGACCAGCTGGGCCGCAGGATTCATGCCTGCTCAGCTGCCTGATAATCGCCAGCTGGGCCGCAGGATTCATACCTGCTCAGCTGCCTGATAATGGCCAGGTGGGCCGCAGGATTCATGCCTTCTCAGGCGCCTGGTAATCGCGAGCGGGGCCGTAGGATTCATGCCTGCTCATCTGCTTGGTAATCGCCAGCTGGGCCGCAGGATTCATGCCTTCTCAGGCGCCTGATAATCGCCAGCTGGGCCGCAGGATTCATGCCTTCTCATCTCCTTGATAATCGCCAGCTGGGCCGCAGGATTCATGCCTGCTCATCTGCTTGATAATGACCAGCTGGGCCGCAGGATTCATGCCTGCTCAGCTGCCTGATAATCGCCAGGTGGGCCGCAGGATTCATGCCTGCTCAGCTGCCTGATAATCGCCAGCTGGGCCGCAGGATTCATGCCTGCTCAGCTGCCTGATAATCGCCAGGTGGGCCGCAGGATTCATGCCTGCTCAGTTGCCTGATAATCGCCAGCTGGGCCGCAGGATTCATGCCTTCTCAGCTGCCTGATAATCACCAGCTGGGCCGCAGGATTCATGCCTGCTCATCTGCTTGATAATCGCCAGCTGGGCCGCAGGATTCATGCCTGCTCAGGCGCCTGTTAATCGCCAGCTGGGCCGCAGGATTCATGCCTTCTCCGCTGCTTGATTGTTGCCTGCTGAGGCACATGATCGGTGCGGGAGAGCTACCTGATCAGCACATGAGCAGTCACATGATCAGCACCTCTCAGTCACCTGATCACTGCATGACAGCCACGTGATCAGTGCCTGCTGAGTCACGTGATTAGCGCCTGTTCATCTGCTTGATAATCGCCAGCTGGGCCGCAGGATTCATGCCTTCTCAGCTGCTTGATTATCGCCAGCTGGGCCGCAGGATTCATGCCTGCTCATCTGCTTGATAATGACCAGCTGGGCCGCAGGATTCATGCCTGCTCAGCTGCCTGATAATCGCCAGGTGGGCCGCAGGATTCATGCCTGCTCATCTCGTTGATAATCGCCAGCTGGGCCGCAGGATTCATGCCTGCTCCGCTGCTTGATTCTTGCCTGCTGAGGCACATGATCCGTGCAGGAGAGCTACCTGATCACACATGAGCAGTCACATGATCAGCGCCTCTCAGTCACCTGATCACTGCATGACAGCCACGTGATCAGTGCCTGCTGAGTCACGTGATTAGCGCCTGCTCATCTGCTTGATAATCGCCAGCTGGGCCGCAGGATTCATGCCTGCTCAGGTGCCTGATAATCGCCAGCTGGGCCGCAGGATTCATGCCTTCTCAGCTGCCTGATAATCACCAGCTGGGCCGTAGGATTCATGCCTGCTCAGCTGCCTGATAATCGCCAGGTGGGCCGCAGGATTCATGCCTTCTCAGCTGCTTGATTATCGCCAGCTGGGCCGCAGGATTCATGCCTGCTCAGCTGCCTGATAATCGCCAGCAGGGCCGCAGGATTCATGCCTTCTCAGGCGCCTGGTAATCGCGAGCTGGGCCGCAGGATTCATGCCTGCTCATCTCCTTGATAATCGCCAGCTGGGCCGCAGGATTCATGCCTGCTCATCTGCTTGATAATCGCCAGCTGGGCCGCAGGATTCATGCCTGCTCAGCTGCCTGATAATGGCCAGGTGGGCCGCAGGATTCATGCCTGCTCAGCTGCCTGATAATCGCCAGCAGGGCCACAGGATTCATGCCTTCTCAGGCGCCTGATAATCACCAGCTGGGCCGCAGGATTCATGCCTGCTCATCTGCTTGATAATGACCAGCTGGGCCGCAGGATTCATGCCTTCTCAGGCGCCTGATAATCGCCAGCTGGGCCGCAGGATTCATGCCTGCTCATCTGCTTGGTAATCGCCAGCTGGGCCGCAGGATTCATGCCTGCTCAGGCGCCTGTTAATCGCCAGCTGGGCCGCAGGATTCATGCCTTCTCCGCTGCTTGATTGTTGCCTGCTGAGGCACATGATCGGTGCGGGAGAGCTACCTGATCAGCACATGAGCAGTCACATGATCAGCACCTCTCAGTCACCTGATCACTGCATGACAGCCACGTGATCAGTGCCTGCTGAGTCACGTGATTAGCGCCTGTTCATCTGCTTGATAATCGCCAGCTGGGCCGCAGGATTCATGCCTTCTCAGCTGCTTGATTATCGCCAGCTGGGCCGCAGGATTCATGCCTGCTCATCTGCTTGATAATGACCAGCTGGGCCGCAGGATTCATGCCTGCTCAGCTGCCTGATAATCGCCAGGTGGGCCGCAGGATTCATGCCTGCTCATCTCGTTGATAATCGCCAGCTGGGCCGCAGGATTCATGCCTGCTCCGCTGCTTGATTCTTGCCTGCTGAGGCACATGATCCGTGCAGGAGAGCTACCTGATCACACATGAGCAGTCACATGATCAGCGCCTCTCAGTCACCTGATCACTGCATGACAGCCACGTGATCAGTGCCTGCTGAGTCACGTGATTAGCGCCTGCTCATCTGCTTGATAATCGCCAGCTGGGCCGCAGGATTCATGCCTGCTCAGGTGCCTGATAATGGCCAGCTGGGCCGCAGGATTCATGCCTTCTCAGCTGCCTGATAATCACCAGCTGGGCCGTAGGATTCATGCCTGCTCAGCTGCCTGATAATCGCCAGGTGGGCCGCAAGATTCATGCCTGCTCAGCTGCCTGATAATCGCCAGGTGGGCCGCAGGATTCATGCCTTCTCAGCTGCTTGATTATCGCCAGCTGGGCCGCAGGATTCATGCCTGCTCAGCTGCCTGATAATCGCCAGCAGGGCCGCAGGATTCATGCCTTCTCAGGCGCCTGGTAATCGCGAGCTGGGCCGCAGGATTCATGCCTGCTCATCTCCTTGATAATCGCCAGCTGGGCCGCAGGATTCATGCCTGCTCATCTGCTTGATAATCGCCAGCTGGGCCGCAGGATTCATGCCTGCTCAGCTGCCTGATAATGGCCAGGTGGGCCGCAGGATTCATGCCTGCTCAGCTGCCTGATAATCGCCAGCAGGGCCACAGGATTCATGCCTTCTCAGGCGCCTGATAATCACCAGCTGGGCCGCAGGATTCATGCCTGCTCATCTGCTTGATAATGACCAGCTGGGCCGCAGGATTCATGCCTTCTCAGGCGCCTGATAATCGCCAGCTGGGCCGCAGGATTCATGCCTGCTCATCTGCTTGGTAATCGCCAGCTGGGCCGCAGGATTCATGCCTGCTCATCTGCTTGATAATCGCCAGCTGGGTCGCATGATTCATGCCTGCTGAGGCACATGATCCGTGCGGGAGAGCTACCTGATCAGCACATGAGCAGTCACATGATCAGCGCCTCTCAGTCACCTGATCACTGCATGACAGCCACGTGATCAGTGCCTGCTGAGTCACGTGATTAGCGCCTGTTCATCTGCTTGATAATCGCCAGCTGGGCCGCAGGATTCATGCCTTCTCAGCTGCTTGATTATCGCCAGCTGGGCCGCAGGATTCATGCCTGCTCATCTGCTTGATAATGACCAGCTGGGCCGCAGGATTCATGCCTGCTCAGCTGCCTGATAATCGCCAGCTGGGCCGCAGGATTCATACCTGCTCAGCTGCCTGATAATCGCCAGGTGGGCCGCAGGATTCATGCCTTCTCAGGCGCCTGGTAATCGCGAGCGGGGCCGTAGGATTCATGCCTGCTCATCTGCTTGGTAATCGCCAGCTGGGCCGCAGGATTCATGCCTTCTCAGGCGCCTGATAATCGCCAGCTGGGCCGCAGGATTCATGCCTTCTCATCTCCTTGATAATCGCCAGCTGGGCCGCAGGATTCATGCCTGCTCATCTGCTTGATAATGACCAGCTGGGCCGCAGGATTCATGCCTGCTCAGCTGCCTGATAATCGCCAGGTGGGCCGCAGGATTCATGCCTGCTCAGCTGCCTGATAATCGCCAGCTGGGCCGCAGGATTCATGCCTGCTCAGCTGCCTGATAATCGCCAGGTGGGCCGCAGGATTCATGCCTGCTCAGTTGCCTGATAATCGCCAGCTGGGCCGCAGGATTCATGCCTTCTCAGCTGCCTGATAATCACCAGCTGGGCCGCAGGATTCATGCCTGCTCATCTGCTTGATAATCGCCAGCTGGGCCGCAGGATTCATGCCTTCTCAGCTGCTTGATTATCGCCAGCTGGGCCGCAGGATTCATGCCTGCTCATCTGCTTGATAATGACCAGCTGGGCCGCAGGATTCATGCCTGCTCAGCTGCCTGATAATCGCCAGGTGGGCCGCAGGATTCATGCCTGCTCATCTCGTTGATAATCGCCAGCTGGGCCGCAGGATTCATGCCTGCTCCGCTGCTTGATTCTTGCCTGCTGAGGCACATGATCCGTGCAGGAGAGCTACCTGATCACACATGAGCAGTCACATGATCAGCGCCTCTCAGTCACCTGATCACTGCATGACAGCCACGTGATCAGTGCCTGCTGAGTCACGTGATTAGCGCCTGCTCATCTGCTTGATAATCGCCAGCTGGGCCGCAGGATTCATGCCTGCTCAGGTGCCTGATAATCGCCAGCTGGGCCGCAGGATTCATGCCTTCTCAGCTGCCTGATAATCACCAGCTGGGCCGTAGGATTCATGCCTGCTCAGCTGCCTGATAATCGCCAGGTGGGCCGCAAGATTCATGCCTGCTCAGCTGCCTGATAATCGCCAGGTGGGCCGCAGGATTCATGCCTTCTCAGCTGCTTGATTATCGCCAGCTGGGCCGCAGGATTCATGCCTGCTCAGCTGCCTGATAATCGCCAGCAGGGCCGCAGGATTCATGCCTTCTCAGGCGCCTGGTAATCGCGAGCTGGGCCGCAGGATTCATGCCTGCTCATCTCCTTGATAATCGCCAGCTGGGCCGCAGGATTCATGCCTGCTCATCTGCTTGATAATCGCCAGCTGGGCCGCAGGATTCATGCCTGCTCAGCTGCCTGATAATCGCCAGGTGGGCCGCAGGATTCATGCCTGCTCAGCTGCCTGATAATCGCCAGCAGGGCCACAGGATTCATGCCTTCTCAGGCGCCTGATAATCACCAGCTGGGCCGCAGGATTCATGCCTGCTCATCTGCTTGATAATGACCAGCTGGGCCGCAGGATTCATGCCTTCTCAGGCGCCTGATAATCGCCAGCTGGGCCGCAGGATTCATGCCTGCTCATCTGCTTGGTAATCGCCAGCTGGGCCGCAGGATTCATGCCTGCTCATCTGCTTGATAATCGCCAGCTGGGTCGCATGATTCATGCCTGCTGAGGCACATGATCCGTGCGGGAGAGCTACCTGATCAGCACATGAGCAGTCACATGATCAGCGCCTCTCAGTCACCTGATCACTGCATGACAGCCACGTGATCAGTGCCTGCTGAGTCACGTGATTAGCGCCTGTTCATCTGCTTGATAATCGCCAGCTGGGCCGCAGGATTCATGCCTTCTCAGCTGCTTGATTATCGCCAGCTGGGCCGCAGGATTCATGCCTGCTCATCTGCTTGATAATGACCAGCTGGGCCGCAGGATTCATGCCTGCTCAGCTGCCTGATAATCGCCAGCTGGGCCGCAGGATTCATACCTGCTCAGCTGCCTGATAATGGCCAGGTGGGCCGCAGGATTCATGCCTTCTCAGGCGCCTGGTAATCGCGAGCGGGGCTGTAGGATTCATGCCTGCTCATCTGCTTGGTAATCGCCAGCTGGGCCGCAGGATTCATGCCTTCTCAGGCGCCTGATAATCGCCAGCTGGGCCGCAGGATTCATGCCTTCTCATCTCCTTGATAATCGCCAGCTGGGCCGCAGGATTCATGCCTGCTCATCTGCTTGATAATGACCAGCTGGGCCGCAGGATTCATGCCTGCTCAGCTGCCTGATAATCGCCAGGTGGGCCGCAGGATTCATGCCTGCTCAGCTGCCTGATAATCGCCAGCTGGGCCGCAGGATTCATGCCTGCTCAGCTGCCTGATAATCGCCAGGTGGGCCGCAGGATTCATGCCTGCTCAGTTGCCTGATAATCGCCAGCTGGGCCGCAGGATTCATGCCTTCTCAGCTGCCTGATAATCACCAGCTGGGCCGCAGGATTCATGCCTGCTCATCTGCTTGATAATCGCCAGCTGGGCCGCAGGATTCATGCCTGCTCAGGCGCCTGTTAATCGCCAGCTGGGCCGCAGGATTCATGCCTTCTCCGCTGCTTGATTGTTGCCTGCTGAGGCACATGATCGGTGCGGGAGAGCTACCTGATCAGCACATGAGCAGTCACATGATCAGCACCTCTCAGTCACCTGATCACTGCATGACAGCCACGTGATCAGTGCCTGCTGAGTCACGTGATTAGCGCCTGTTCATCTGCTTGATAATCGCCAGCTGGGCCGCAGGATTCATGCCTTCTCAGCTGCTTGATTATCGCCAGCTGGGCCGCAGGATTCATGCCTGCTCATCTGCTTGATAATGACCAGCTGGGCCGCAGGATTCATGCCTGCTCAGCTGCCTGATAATCGCCAGGTGGGCCGCAGGATTCATGCCTGCTCATCTCGTTGATAATCGCCAGCTGGGCCGCAGGATTCATGCCTGCTCCGCTGCTTGATTCTTGCCTGCTGAGGCACATGATCCGTGCAGGAGAGCTACCTGATCACACATGAGCAGTCACATGATCAGCGCCTCTCAGTCACCTGATCACTGCATGACAGCCACGTGATCAGTGCCTGCTGAGTCACGTGATTAGCGCCTGCTCATCTGCTTGATAATCGCCAGCTGGGCCGCAGGATTCATGCCTGCTCAGGTGCCTGATAATCGCCAGCTGGGCCGCAGGATTCATGCCTTCTCAGCTGCCTGATAATCACCAGCTGGGCCGTAGGATTCATGCCTGCTCAGCTGCCTGATAATCGCCAGGTGGGCCGCAAGATTCATGCCTGCTCAGCTGCCTGATAATCGCCAGGTGGGCCGCAGGATTCATGCCTTCTCAGCTGCTTGATTATCGCCAGCTGGGCCGCAGGATTCATGCCTGCTCAGCTGCCTGATAATCGCCAGCAGGGCCGCAGGATTCATGCCTTCTCAGGCGCCTGGTAATCGCGAGCTGGGCCGCAGGATTCATGCCTGCTCATCTCCTTGATAATCGCCAGCTGGGCCGCAGGATTCATGCCTGCTCATCTGCTTGATAATCGCCAGCTGGGCCGCAGGATTCATGCCTGCTCAGCTGCCTGATAATCGCCAGGTGGGCCGCAGGATTCATGCCTGCTCAGCTGCCTGATAATCGCCAGCAGGGCCACAGGATTCATGCCTTCTCAGGCGCCTGATAATCACCAGCTGGGCCGCAGGATTCATGCCTGCTCATCTGCTTGATAATGACCAGCTGGGCCGCAGGATTCATGCCTTCTCAGGCGCCTGATAATCGCCAGCTGGGCCGCAGGATTCATGCCTGCTCAT
Organism: Bos grunniens; assembly: GCF_055505025.1. Classification (NCBI taxonomy): domain Eukaryota; kingdom Metazoa; phylum Chordata; class Mammalia; order Artiodactyla; family Bovidae; genus Bos; species Bos grunniens. The sequence continues at coordinate 65,816,975 of NC_141183.1, read as the reverse complement.
CTGCTTGGTAATCGCCAGCTGGGCCGCAGGATTCATGCCTGCTCATCTGCTTGATAATCGCCAGCTGGGTCGCATGATTCATGCCTGCTGAGGCACATGATCCGTGCGGGAGAGCTACCTGATCAGCACATGAGCAGTCACATGATCAGCGCCTCTCAGTCACCTGATCACTGCATGACAGCCACGTGATCAGTGCCTGCTGAGTCACGTGATTAGCGCCTGTTCATCTGCTTGATAATCGCCAGCTGGGCCGCAGGATTCATGCCTTCTCAGCTGCTTGATTATCGCCAGCTGGGCCGCAGGATTCATGCCTGCTCATCTGCTTGATAATGACCAGCTGGGCCGCAGGATTCATGCCTGCTCAGCTGCCTGATAATCGCCAGCTGGGCCGCAGGATTCATACCTGCTCAGCTGCCTGATAATGGCCAGGTGGGCCGCAGGATTCATGCCTTCTCAGGCGCCTGGTAATCGCGAGCGGGGCTGTAGGATTCATGCCTGCTCATCTGCTTGGTAATCGCCAGCTGGGCCGCAGGATTCATGCCTTCTCAGGCGCCTGATAATCGCCAGCTGGGCCGCAGGATTCATGCCTTCTCATCTCCTTGATAATCGCCAGCTGGGCCGCAGGATTCATGCCTGCTCATCTGCTTGATAATGACCAGCTGGGCCGCAGGATTCATGCCTGCTCAGCTGCCTGATAATCGCCAGGTGGGCCGCAGGATTCATGCCTGCTCAGCTGCCTGATAATCGCCAGCTGGGCCGCAGGATTCATGCCTGCTCAGCTGCCTGATAATCGCCAGGTGGGCCGCAGGATTCATGCCTGCTCAGTTGCCTGATAATCGCCAGCTGGGCCGCAGGATTCATGCCTTCTCAGCTGCCTGATAATCACCAGCTGGGCCGCAGGATTCATGCCTGCTCATCTGCTTGATAATCGCCAGCTGGGCCGCAGGATTCATGCCTGCTCAGGCGCCTGTTAATCGCCAGCTGGGCCGCAGGATTCATGCCTTCTCCGCTGCTTGATTGTTGCCTGCTGAGGCACATGATCGGTGCGGGAGAGCTACCTGATCAGCACATGAGCAGTCACATGATCAGCACCTCTCAGTCACCTGATCACTGCATGACAGCCACGTGATCAGTGCCTGCTGAGTCACGTGATTAGCGCCTGTTCATCTGCTTGATAATCGCCAGCTGGGCCGCAGGATTCATGCCTTCTCAGCTGCTTGATTATCGCCAGCTGGGCCGCAGGATTCATGCCTGCTCATCTGCTTGATAATGACCAGCTGGGCCGCAGGATTCATGCCTGCTCAGCTGCCTGATAATCGCCAGGTGGGCCGCAGGATTCATGCCTGCTCATCTCGTTGATAATCGCCAGCTGGGCCGCAGGATTCATGCCTGCTCCGCTGCTTGATTCTTGCCTGCTGAGGCACATGATCCGTGCAGGAGAGCTACCTGATCACACATGAGCAGTCACATGATCAGCGCCTCTCAGTCACCTGATCACTGCATGACAGCCACGTGATCAGTGCCTGCTGAGTCACGTGATTAGCGCCTGCTCATCTGCTTGATAATCGCCAGCTGGGCCGCAGGATTCATGCCTGCTCAGGTGCCTGATAATCGCCAGCTGGGCCGCAGGATTCATGCCTTCTCAGCTGCCTGATAATCACCAGCTGGGCCGTAGGATTCATGCCTGCTCAGCTGCCTGATAATCGCCAGGTGGGCCGCAAGATTCATGCCTGCTCAGCTGCCTGATAATCGCCAGGTGGGCCGCAGGATTCATGCCTTCTCAGCTGCTTGATTATCGCCAGCTGGGCCGCAGGATTCATGCCTGCTCAGCTGCCTGATAATCGCCAGCAGGGCCGCAGGATTCATGCCTTCTCAGGCGCCTGGTAATCGCGAGCTGGGCCGCAGGATTCATGCCTGCTCATCTCCTTGATAATCGCCAGCTGGGCCGCAGGATTCATGCCTGCTCATCTGCTTGATAATCGCCAGCTGGGCCGCAGGATTCATGCCTGCTCAGCTGCCTGATAATCGCCAGGTGGGCCGCAGGATTCATGCCTGCTCAGCTGCCTGATAATCGCCAGCAGGGCCACAGGATTCATGCCTTCTCAGGCGCCTGATAATCACCAGCTGGGCCGCAGGATTCATGCCTGCTCATCTGCTTGATAATGACCAGCTGGGCCGCAGGATTCATGCCTTCTCAGGCGCCTGATAATCGCCAGCTGGGCCGCAGGATTCATGCCTGCTCATCTGCTTGGTAATCGCCAGCTGGGCCGCAGGATTCATGCCTGCTCATCTGCTTGATAATCGCCAGCTGGGTCGCATGATTCATGCCTGCTGAGGCACATGATCCGTGCGGGAGAGCTACCTGATCAGCACATGAGCAGTCACATGATCAGCGCCTCTCAGTCACCTGATCACTGCATGACAGCCACGTGATCAGTGCCTGCTGAGTCACGTGATTAGCGCCTGTTCATCTGCTTGATAATCGCCAGCTGGGCCGCAGGATTCATGCCTTCTCAGCTGCTTGATTATCGCCAGCTGGGCCGCAGGATTCATGCCTGCTCATCTGCTTGATAATGACCAGCTGGGCCGCAGGATTCATGCCTGCTCAGCTGCCTGATAATCGCCAGCTGGGCCGCAGGATTCATACCTGCTCAGCTGCCTGATAATGGCCAGGTGGGCCGCAGGATTCATGCCTTCTCAGGCGCCTGGTAATCGCGAGCGGGGCCGTAGGATTCATGCCTGCTCATCTGCTTGGTAATCGCCAGCTGGGCCGCAGGATTCATGCCTTCTCAGGCGCCTGATAATCGCCAGCTGGGCCGCAGGATTCATGCCTTCTCATCTCCTTGATAATCGCCAGCTGGGCCGCAGGATTCATGCCTGCTCATCTGCTTGATAATGACCAGCTGGGCCGCAGGATTCATGCCTGCTCAGCTGCCTGATAATCGCCAGGTGGGCCGCAGGATTCATGCCTGCTCAGCTGCCTGATAATCGCCAGCTGGGCCACAGGATTCATGCCTGCTCAGCTGCCTGATAATCGCCAGGTGGGCCGCAGGATTCATGCCTGCTCAGTTGCCTGATAATCGCCAGCTGGGCCGCAGGATTCATGCCTTCTCAGCTGCCTGATAATCACCAGCTGGGCCGCAGGATTCATGCCTGCTCATCTGCTTGATAATCGCCAGCTGGGCCGCAGGATTCATGCCTGCTCAGGCGCCTGTTAATCGCCAGCTGGGCCGCAGGATTCATGCCTTCTCCGCTGCTTGATTGTTGCCTGCTGAGGCACATGATCGGTGCGGGAGAGCTACCTGATCAGCACATGAGCAGTCACATGATCAGCACCTCTCAGTCACCTGATCACTGCATGACAGCCACGTGATCAGTGCCTGCTGAGTCACGTGATTAGCGCCTGTTCATCTGCTTGATAATCGCCAGCTGGGCCGCAGGATTCATGCCTTCTCAGCTGCTTGATTATCGCCAGCTGGGCCGCAGGATTCATGCCTGCTCATCTGCTTGATAATGACCAGCTGGGCCGCAGGATTCATGCCTGCTCAGCTGCCTGATAATCGCCAGGTGGGCCGCAGGATTCATGCCTGCTCATCTCGTTGATAATCGCCAGCTGGGCCGCAGGATTCATGCCTGCTCCGCTGCTTGATTCTTGCCTGCTGAGGCACATGATCCGTGCAGGAGAGCTACCTGATCACACATGAGCAGTCACATGATCAGCGCCTCTCAGTCACCTGATCACTGCATGACAGCCACGTGATCAGTGCCTGCTGAGTCACGTGATTAGCGCCTGCTCATCTGCTTGATAATCGCCAGCTGGGCCGCAGGATTCATGCCTGCTCAGGTGCCTGATAATCGCCAGCTGGGCCGCAGGATTCATGCCTTCTCAGCTGCCTGATAATCACCAGCTGGGCCGTAGGATTCATGCCTGCTCAGCTGCCTGATAATCGCCAGGTGGGCCGCAAGATTCATGCCTGCTCAGCTGCCTGATAATCGCCAGGTGGGCCGCAGGATTCATGCCTTCTCAGCTGCTTGATTATCGCCAGCTGGGCCGCAGGATTCATGCCTGCTCAGCTGCCTGATAATCGCCAGCAGGGCCGCAGGATTCATGCCTTCTCAGGCGCCTGGTAATCGCGAGCTGGGCCGCAGGATTCATGCCTGCTCATCTCCTTGATAATCGCCAGCTGGGCCGCAGGATTCATGCCTGCTCATCTGCTTGATAATCGCCAGCTGGGCCGCAGGATTCATGCCTGCTCAGCTGCCTGATAATCGCCAGGAGGGCCGCAGGATTCATGCCTGCTCAGCTGCCTGATAATCGCCAGCAGGGCCACAGGATTCATGCCTTCTCAGGCGCCTGATAATCACCAGCTGGGCCGCAGGATTCATGCCTGCTCATCTGCTTGATAATGACCAGCTGGGCCGCAGGATTCATGCCTTCTCAGGCGCCTGATAATCGCCAGCTGGGCCGCAGGATTCATGCCTGCTCATCTGCTTGGTAATCGCCAGCTGGGCCGCAGGATTCATGCCTGCTCATCTGCTTGATAATCGCCAGCTGGGTCGCATGATTCATGCCTGCTGAGGCACATGATCCGTGCGGGAGAGCTACCTGATCAGCACATGAGCAGTCACATGATCAGCGCCTCTCAGTCACCTGATCACTGCATGACAGCCACGTGATCAGTGCCTGCTGAGTCACGTGATTAGCGCCTGTTCATCTGCTTGATAATCGCCAGCTGGGCCGCAGGATTCATGCCTTCTCAGCTGCTTGATTATCGCCAGCTGGGCCGCAGGATTCATGCCTGCTCATCTGCTTGATAATGACCAGCTGGGCCGCAGGATTCATGCCTGCTCAGCTGCCTGATAATCGCCAGCTGGGCCGCAGGATTCATACCTGCTCAGCTTCCTGATAATCGCCAGGTGGGCCGCAGGATTCATGCCTTCTCAGGCGCCTGGTAATCGCGAGCGGGGCCGTAGGATTCATGCCTGCTCATCTGCTTGGTAATCGCCAGCTGGGCCGCAGGATTCATGCCTTCTCAGGCGCCTGATAATCGCCAGCTGGGCCGCAGGATTCATGCCTTCTCATCTCCTTGATAATCGCCAGCTGGGCCGCAGGATTCATGCCTGCTCATCTGCTTGATAATGACCAGCTGGGCCGCAGGATTCATGCCTGCTCAGCTGCCTGATAATCGCCAGGTGGGCCGCAGGATTCATGCCTGCTCAGTTGCCTGATAATCGCCAGCTGGGCCGCAGGATTCATGCCTGCTCAGCTGCCTGATAATCGCCAGGTGGGCCGCAGGATTCATGCCTGCTCAGTTGCCTGATAATCGCCAGCTGGGCCGCAGGATTCATGCCTTCTCAGCTGCCTGATAATCACCAGCTGGGCCGCAGGATTCATGCCTGCTCATCTGCTTGATAATCGCCAGCTGGGCCGCAGGATTCATGCCTGCTCAGGCGCCTGTTAATCGCCAGCTGGGCCGCAGGATTCATGCCTTCTCCGCTGCTTGATTGTTGCCTGCTGAGGCACATGATCGGTGCGGGAGAGCTACCTGATCAGCACATGAGCAGTCACATGATCAGCACCTCTCAGTCACCTGATCACTGCATGACAGCCACGTGATCAGTGCCTGCTGAGTCACGTGATTAGCGCCTGTTCATCTGCTTGATAATCGCCAGCTGGGCCGCAGGATTCATGCCTTCTCAGCTGCTTGATTATCGCCAGCTGGGCCGCAGGATTCATGCCTGCTCATCTGCTTGATAATGACCAGCTGGGCCGCAGGATTCATGCCTGCTCAGCTGCCTGATAATCGCCAGGTGGGCCGCAGGATTCATGCCTGCTCATCTCGTTGATAATCGCCAGCTGGGCCGCAGGATTCATGCCTGCTCCGCTGCTTGATTCTTGCCTGCTGAGGCACATGATCCGTGCAGGAGAGCTACCTGATCACACATGAGCAGTCACATGATCAGCGCCTCTCAGTCACCTGATCACTGCATGACAGCCACGTGATCAGTGCCTGCTGAGTCACGTGATTAGCGCCTGCTCATCTGCTTGATAATCGCCAGCTGGGCCGCAGGATTCATGCCTGCTCAGGTGCCTGATAATCGCCAGCTGGGCCGCAGGATTCATGCCTTCTCAGCTGCCTGATAATCACCAGCTGGGCCGTAGGATTCATGCCTGCTCAGCTGCCTGATAATCGCCAGGTGGGCCGCAAGATTCATGCCTGCTCAGCTGCCTGATAATCGCCAGGTGGGCCGCAGGATTCATGCCTTCTCAGCTGCTTGATTATCGCCAGCTGGGCCGCAGGATTCATGCCTGCTCAGCTGCCTGATAATCGCCAGCAGGGCCGCAGGACTCATGCCTTCTCAGGCGCCTGGTAATCGCGAGCTGGGCCGCAGGATTCATGCCTGCTCATCTCCTTGATAATCGCCAGCTGGGCCGCAGGATTCATGCCTGCTCATCTGCTTGATAATCGCCAGCTGGGCCGCAGGATTCATGCCTGCTCAGCTGCCTGATAATCGCCAGGTGGGCCGCAGGATTCATGCCTGCTCAGCTGCCTGATAATCGCCAGCAGGGCCACAGGATTCATGCCTTCTCAGGCGCCTGATAATCACCAGCTGGGCCGCAGGATTCATGCCTGCTCATCTGCTTGATAATGACCAGCTGGGCCGCAGGATTCATGCCTTCTCAGGCGCCTGATAATCGCCAGCTGGGCCGCAGGATTCATGCCTGCTCATCTGCTTGGTAATCGCCAGCTGGGCCGCAGGATTCATGCCTGCTCATCTGCTTGATAATCGCCAGCTGGGTCGCATGATTCATGCCTGCTGAGGCACATGATCCGTGCGGGAGAGCTACCTGATCAGCACATGAGCAGTCACATGATCAGCGCCTCTCAGTCACCTGATCACTGCATGACAGCCACGTGATCAGTGCCTGCTGAGTCACGTGATTAGCGCCTGTTCATCTGCTTGATAATCGCCAGCTGGGCCGCAGGATTCATGCCTTCTCAGCTGCTTGATTATCGCCAGCTGGGCCGCAGGATTCATGCCTGCTCATCTGCTTGATAATGACCAGCTGGGCCGCAGGATTCATGCCTGCTCAGCTGCCTGATAATCGCCAGCTGGGCCGCAGGATTCATACCTGCTCAGCTGCCTGATAATGGCCAGGTGGGCCGCAGGATTCATGCCTTCTCAGGCGCCTGGTAATCGCGAGCGGGGCCGTAGGATTCATGCCTGCTCATCTGCTTGGTAATCGCCAGCTGGGCCGCGGGATTCATGCCTTCTCAGGCGCCTGATAATCGCCAGCTGGGCCGCAGGATTCATGCCTTCTCATCTCCTTGATAATCGCCAGCTGGGCCGCAGGATTCATGCCTGCTCATCTGCTTGATAATGACCAGCTGGGCCGCAGGATTCATGCCTGCTCAGCTGCCTGATAATCGCCAGGTGGGCCGCAGGATTCATGCCTGCTCAGCTGCCTGATAATCGCCAGCTGGGCCGCAGGATTCATGCCTGCTCAGCTGCCTGATAATCGCCAGGTGGGCCGCAGGATTCATGCCTGCTCAGTTGCCTGATAATCGCCAGCTGGGCCGCAGGATTCATGCCTTCTCAGCTGCCTGATAATCACCAGCTGGGCCGCAGGATTCATGCCTGCTCATCTGCTTGATAATCGCCAGCTGGGCCGCAGGATTCATGCCTGCTCAGGCGCCTGTTAATCGCCAGCTGGGCCGCAGGATTCATGCCTTCTCCGCTGCTTGATTGTTGCCTGCTGAGGCACATGATCGGTGCGGGAGAGCTACCTGATCAGCACATGAGCAGTCACATGATCAGCACCTCTCAGTCACCTGATCACTGCATGACAGCCACGTGATCAGTGCCTGCTGAGTCACGTGATTAGCGCCTGTTCATCTGCTTGATAATCGCCAGCTGGGCCGCAGGATTCATGCCTTCTCAGCTGCTTGATTATCGCCAGCTGGGCCGCAGGATTCATGCCTGCTCATCTGCTTGATAATGACCAGCTGGGCCGCAGGATTCATGCCTGCTCAGCTGCCTGATAATCGCCAGGTGGGCCGCAGGATTCATGCCTGCTCATCTCGTTGATAATCGCCAGCTGGGCCGCAGGATTCATGCCTGCTCCGCTGCTTGATTCTTGCCTGCTGAGGCACATGATCCGTGCAGGAGAGCTACCTGATCACACATGAGCAGTCACATGATCAGCGCCTCTCAGTCACCTGATCACTGCATGACAGCCACGTGATCAGTGCCTGCTGAGTCACGTGATTAGCGCCTGCTCATCTGCTTGATAATCGCCAGCTGGGCCGCAGGATTCATGCCTGCTCAGGTGCCTGATAATCGCCAGCTGGGCCGCAGGATTCATGCCTTCTCAGCTGCCTGATAATCACCAGCTGGGCCGTAGGATTCATGCCTGCTCAGCTGCCTGATAATCGCCAGGTGGGCCGCAAGATTCATGCCTGCTCAGCTGCCTGATAATCGCCAGGTGGGCCGCAGGATTCATGCCTTCTCAGCTGCTTGATTATCGCCAGCTGGGCCGCAGGATTCATGCCTGCTCAGCTGCCTGATAATCGCCAGCAGGGCCGCAGGATTCATGCCTTCTCAGGCGCCTGGTAATCGCGAGCTGGGCCGCAGGATTCATGCCTGCTCATCTCCTTGATAATCGCCAGCTGGGCCGCAGGATTCATGCCTGCTCATCTGCTTGATAATCGCCAGCTGGGCCGCAGGATTCATGCCTGCTCAGCTGCCTGATAATCGCCAGGTGGGCCGCAGGATTCATGCCTGCTCAGCTGCCTGATAATCGCCAGCAGGGCCACAGGATTCATGCCTTCTCAGGCGCCTGATAATCACCAGCTGGGCCGCAGGATTCATGCCTGCTCATCTGCTTGATAATGACCAGCTGGGCCGCAGGATTCATGCCTTCTCAGGCGCCTGATAATCGCCAGCTGGGCCGCAGGATTCATGCCTGCTCATCTGCTTGGTAATCGCCAGCTGGGCCGCAGGATTCATGCCTGCTCATCTGCTTGATAATCGCCAGCTGGGTCGCATGATTCATGCCTGCTGAGGCACATGATCCGTGCGGGAGAGCTACCTGATCAGCACATGAGCAGTCACATGATCAGCGCCTCTCAGTCACCTGATCACTGCATGACAGCCACGTGATCAGTGCCTGCTGAGTCACGTGATTAGCGCCTGTTCATCTGCTTGATAATCGCCAGCTGGGCCGCAGGATTCATGCCTTCTCAGCTGCTTGATTATCGCCAGCTGGGCCGCAGGATTCATGCCTGCTCATCTGCTTGATAATGACCAGCTGGGCCGCAGGATTCATGCCTGCTCAGCTGCCTGATAATCGCCAGCTGGGCCGCAGGATTCATACCTGCTCAGCTGCCTGATAATCGCCAGGTGGGCCGCAGGATTCATGCCTTCTCAGGCGCCTGGTAATCGCGAGCGGGGCCGTAGGATCATGCCTGCTCATCTGCTTGGTAATCGCCAGCTGGGCCGCAGGATTCATGCCTTCTCAGGCGCCTGATAATCGCCAGCTGGGCCGCAGGATTCATGCCTTCTCATCTCCTTGATAATCGCCAGCTGGGCCGCAGGATTCATGCCTGCTCATCTGCTTGATAATGACCAGCTGGGCCGCAGGATTCATGCCTGCTCAGCTGCCTGATAATCGCCAGGTGGGCCGCAGGATTCATGCCTGCTCAGCTGCCTGATAATCGCCAGCTGGGCCGCAGGATTCATGCCTGCTCAGCTGCCTGATAATCGCCAGGTGGGCCGCAGGATTCATGCCTGCTCAGTTGCCTGATAATCGCCAGCTGGGCCGCAGGATTCATGCCTTCTCAGCTGCCTGATAATCACCAGCTGGGCCGCAGGATTCATGCCTGCTCATCTGCTTGATAATCGCCAGCTGGGCCGCAGGATTCATGCCTGCTCAGGCGCCTGTTAATCGCCAGCTGGGCCGCAGGATTCATGCCTTCTCCGCTGCTTGATTGTTGCCTGCTGAGGCACATGATCGGTGCGGGAGAGCTACCTGATCAGCACATGAGCAGTCACATGATCAGCACCTCTCAGTCACCTGATCACTGCATGACAGCCACGTGATCAGTGCCTGCTGAGTCACGTGATTAGCGCCTGTTCATCTGCTTGATAATCGCCAGCTGGGCCGCAGGATTCATGCCTTCTCAGCTGCTTGATTATCGCCAGCTGGGCCGCAGGATTCATGCCTGCTCATCTGCTTGATAATGACCAGCTGGGCCGCAGGATTCATGCCTGCTCAGCTGCCTGATAATCGCCAGGTGGGCCGCAGGATTCATGCCTGCTCATCTCGTTGATAATCGCCAGCTGGGCCGCAGGATTCATGCCTGCTCCGCTGCTTGATTCTTGCCTGCTGAGGCACATGATCCGTGCAGGAGAGCTACCTGATCACACATGAGCAGTCACATGATCAGCGCCTCTCAGTCACCTGATCACTGCATGACAGCCACGTGATCAGTGCCTGCTGAGTCACGTGATTAGCGCCTGCTCATCTGCTTGATAATCGCCAGCTGGGCCGCAGGATTCATGCCTGCTCAGGTGCCTGATAATCGCCAGCTGGGCCGCAGGATTCATGCCTTCTCAGCTGCCTGATAATCACCAGCTGGGCCGTAGGATTCATGCCTGCTCAGCTGCCTGATAATCGCCAGGTGGGCCGCAAGATTCATGCCTGCTCAGCTGCCTGATAATCGCCAGGTGGGCCGCAGGATTCATGCCTTCTCAGCTGCTTGATTATCGCCAGCTGGGCCGCAGGATTCATGCCTGCTCAGCTGCCTGATAATCGCCAGCAGGGCCGCAGGATTCATGCCTTCTCAGGCGCCTGGTAATCGCGAGCTGGGCCGCAGGATTCATGCCTGCTCATCTGCTTGATAATCGCCAGCTGGGCCGCAGGATTCATGCCTGCTCAGCTGCCTGATAATCGCCAGGTGGGCCGCAGGATTCATGCCTGCTCAGCTGCCTGATAATCGCCAGCAGGGCCACAGGATTCATGCCTTCTCAGGCGCCTGATAATCACCAGCTGGGCCGCAGGATTCATGCCTGCTCATCTGCTTGATAATGACCAGCTGGGCCGCAGGATTCATGCCTTCTCAGGCGCCTGATAATCGCCAGCTGGGCCGCAGGATTCATGCCTGCTCATCTGCTTGGTAATCGCCAGCTGGGCCGCAGGATTCATGCCTGCTCATCTGCTTGATAATCGCCAGCTGGGTCGCATGATTCATGCCTGCTGAGGCACATGATCCGTGCGGGAGAGCTACCTGATCAGCACATGAGCAGTCACATGATCAGCGCCTCTCAGTCACCTGATCACTGCATGACAGCCACGTGATCAGTGCCTGCTGAGTCACGTGATTAGCGCCTGTTCATCTGCTTGATAATCGCCAGCTGGGCCGCAGGATTCATGCCTTCTCAGCTGCTTGATTATCGCCAGCTGGGCCGCAGGATTCATGCCTGCTCATCTGCTTGATAATGACCAGCTGGGCCGCAGGATTCATGCCTGCTCAGCTGCCTGATAATCGCCAGCTGGGCCGCAGGATTCATACCTGCTCAGCTGCCTGATAATCGCCAGGTGGGCCGCAGGATTCATGCCTTCTCAGGCGCCTGGTAATCGCGAGCGGGGCCGTAGGATTCATGCCTGCTCATCTGCTTGGTAATCGCCAGCTGGGCCGCAGGATTCATGCCTTCTCAGGCGCCTGATAATCGCCAGCTGGGCCGCAGGATTCATGCCTTCTCATCTCCTTGATAATCGCCAGCTGGGCCGCAGGATTCATGCCTGCTCATCTGCTTGATAATGACCAGCTGGGCCGCAGGATTCATGCCTGCTCAGCTGCCTGATAATCGCCAGGTGGGCCGCAGGATTCATGCCTGCTCAGCTGCCTGATAATCGCCAGCTGGGCCGCAGGATTCATGCCTGCTCAGCTGCCTGATAATCGCCAGGTGGGCCGCAGGATTCATGCCTGCTCAGTTGCCTGATAATCGCCAGCTGGGCCGCAGGATTCATGCCTTCTCAGCTGCCTGATAATCACCAGCTGGGCCGCAGGATTCATGCCTGCTCATCTGCTTGATAATCGCCAGCTGGGCCGCAGGATTCATGCCTGCTCAGGCGCCTGTTAATCGCCAGCTGGGCCGCAGGATTCATGCCTTCTCCGCTGCTTGATTGTTGCCTGCTGAGGCACATGATCGGTGCGGGAGAGCTACCTGATCAGCACATGAGCAGTCACATGATCAGCACCTCTCAGTCACCTGATCACTGCATGACAGCCACGTGATCAGTGCCTGCTGAGTCACGTGATTAGCGCCTGTTCATCTGCTTGATAATCGCCAGCTGGGCCGCAGGATTCATGCCTTCTCAGCTGCTTGATTATCGCCAGCTGGGCCGCAGGATTCATGCCTGCTCATCTGCTTGATAATGACCAGCTGGGCCGCAGGATTCATGCCTGCTCAGCTGCCTGATAATCGCCAGGTGGGCCGCAGGATTCATGCCTGCTCATCTCGTTGATAATCGCCAGCTGGGCCGCAGGATTCATGCCTGCTCCGCTGCTTGATTCTTGCCTGCTGAGGCACATGATCCGTGCAGGAGAGCTACCTGATCACACATGAGCAGTCACATGATCAGCGCCTCTCAGTCACCTGATCACTGCATGACAGCCACGTGATCAGTGCCTGCTGAGTCACGTGATTAGCGCCTGTTCATCTGCTTGATAATCGCCAGCTGGGCCGCAGGATTCATGCCTGCTCAGGGGCCTGATAATCGCCAGCTGGGCCGCAGGATTCATGCCTTCTCAGCTGCCTGATAACCACCAGCTGGGCCGTAGGATTCATGCCTGCTCAGCTGCCTGATAATCGCCAGGTGGGCCGCAAGATTCATGCCTGCTCAGCTGCCTGATAATCGCCAGGTGGGCCGCAGGATTCATGCCTTCTCAGCTGCTTGATTATCGCCAGCTGGGCCGCAGGATTCATGCCTGCTCAGCTGCCTGATAATCGCCAGCAGGGCCGCAGGATTCATGCCTTCTCAGGCGCCTGGTAATCGCGAGCTGGGCCGCAGGATTCATGCCTGCTCATCTCCTTGATAATCGCCAGCTGGGCCGCAGGATTCATGCCTGCTCATCTGCTTGATAATCGCCAGCTGGGCCGCAGGATTCATGCCTGCTCAGCTGCCTGATAATCGCCAGGTGGGCCGCAGGATTCATGCCTGCTCAGCTGCCTGATAATCGCCAGCAGGGCCACAGGATTCATGCCTTCTCAGGCGCCTGATAATCACCAGCTGGGCCGCAGGATTCATGCCTGCTCATCTGCTTGATAATGACCAGCTGGGCCGCAGGATTCATGCCTTCTCAGGCGCCTGATAATCGCCAGCTGGGCCGCAGGATTCATGCCTGCTCATCTGCTTGGTAATCGCCAGCTGGGCCGCAGGATTCATGCCTGCTCATCTGCTTGATAATCGCCAGCTGGGTCGCATGATTCATGCCTGCTGAGGCACATGATCCGTGCGGGAGAGCTACCTGATCAGCACATGAGCAGTCACATGATCAGCGCCTCTCAGTCACCTGATCACTGCATGACAGCCACGTGATCAGTGCCTGCTGAGTCACGTGATTAGCGCCTGTTCATCTGCTTGATAATCGCCAGCTGGGCCGCAGGATTCATGCCTTCTCAGCTGCTTGATTATCGCCAGCTGGGCCGCAGGATTAATGCCTGCTCATCTGCTTGATAATGACCAGCTGGGCCGCAGGATTCATGCCTGCTCAGCTGCCTGATAATCGCCAGCTGGGCCGCAGGATTCATACCTGCTCAGCTGCCTGATAATCGCCAGGTGGGCCGCAGGATTCATGCCTTCTCAGGCGCCTGGTAATCGCGAGCGGGGCCGTAGGATTCATGCCTGCTCATCTGCTTGGTAATCGCCAGCTGGGCCGCAGGATTCATGCCTTCTCAGGCGCCTGATAATCGCCAGCTGGGCCGCAGGATTCATGCCTTCTCATCTCCTTGATAATCGCCAGCTGGGCCGCAGGATTCATGCCTGCTCATCTGCTTGATAATGACCAGCTGGGCCGCAGGATTCATGCCTGCTCAGCTGCCTGATAATCGCCAGGTGGGCCGCAGGATTCATGCCTGCTCAGCTGCCTGATAATCGCCAGCTGGGCCGCAGGATTCATGCCTGCTCAGCTGCCTGATAATCGCCAGGTGGGCCGCAGGATTCATGCCTGCTCAGTTGCCTGATAATCGCCAGCTGGGCCGCAGGATTCATGCCTTCTCAGCTGCCTGATAATCACCAGCTGGGCCGCAGGATTCATGCCTGCTCATCTGCTTGATAATCGCCAGCTGGGCCGCAGGATTCATGCCTGCTCAGGCGCCTGTTAATCGCCAGCTGGGCCGCAGGATTCATGCCTTCTCCGCTGCTTGATTGTTGCCTGCTGAGGCACATGATCGGTGCGGGAGAGCTACCTGATCAGCACATGAGCAGTCACATGATCAGCACCTCTCAGTCACCTGATCACTGCATGACAGCCACGTGATCAGTGCCTGCTGAGTCACGTGATTAGCGCCTGTTCATCTGCTTGATAATCGCCAGCTGGGCCGCAGGATTCATGCCTTCTCAGCTGCTTGATTATCGCCAGCTGGGCCGCAGGATTCATGCCTGCTCATCTGCTTGATAATGACCAGCTGGGCTGCAGGATTCATGCCTGCTCAGCTGCCTGATAATCGCCAGGTGGGCCGCAGGATTCATGCCTGCTCATCTCGTTGATAATCGCCAGCTGGGCCGCAGGATTCATGCCTGCTCCGCTGCTTGATTCTTGCCTGCTGAGGCACATGATCCGTGCAGGAGAGCTACCTGATCACACATGAGCAGTCACATGATCAGCGCCTCTCAGTCACCTGATCACTGCATGACAGCCACGTGATCAGTGCCTGCTGAGTCACGTGATTAGCGCCTGCTCATCTGCTTGATAATCGCCAGCTGGGCCGCAGGATTCATGCCTGCTCAGGTGCCTGATAATCGCCAGCTGGGCCGCAGGATTCATGCCTTCTCAGCTGCCTGATAATCACCAGCTGGGCCGTAGGATTCATGCCTGCTCAGCTGCCTGATAATCGCCAGGTGGGCCGCAAGATTCATGCCTGCTCAGCTGCCTGATAATCGCCAGGTGGGCCGCAGGATTCATGCCTTCTCAGCTGCTTGATTATCGCCAGCTGGGCCGCAGGATTCATGCCTGCTCAGCTGCCTGATAATCGCCAGCAGGGCCGCAGGATTCATGCCTTCTCAGGCGCCTGGTAATCGCGAGCTGGGCCGCAGGATTCATGCCTGCTCATCTCCTTGATAATCGCCAGCTGGGCCGCAGGATTCATGCCTGCTCATCTGCTTGATAATCGCCAGCTGGGCCGCAGGATTCATGCCTGCTCAGCTGCCTGATAATCGCCAGGTGGGCCGCAGGATTCATGCCTGCTCAGCTGCCTGATAATCGCCAGCAGGGCCACAGGATTCATGCCTTCTCAGGCGCCTGATAATCACCAGCTGGGCCGCAGGATTCATGCCTGCTCATCTGCTTGATAATGACCAGCTGGGCCGCAGGATTCATGCCTTCTCAGGCGCCTGATAATCGCCAGCTGGGCCGCAGGATTCATGCCTGCTCATCTGCTTGGTAATCGCCAGCTGGGCCGCAGGATTCATGCCTGCTCATCTGCTTGATAATCGCCAGCTGGGTCGCATGATTCATGCCTGCTGAGGCACATGATCCGTGCGGGAGAGCTACCTGATCAGCACATGAGCAGTCACATGATCAGCGCCTCTCAGTCACCTGATCACTGCATGACAGCCACGTGATCAGTGCCTGCTGAGTCACGTGATTAGCGCCTGTTCATCTGCTTGATAATCGCCAGCTGGGCCGCAGGATTCATGCCTTCTCAGCTGCTTGATTATCGCCAGCTGGGCCGCAGGATTCATGCCTGCTCATCTGCTTGATAATGACCAGCTGGGCCGCAGGATTCATGCCTGCTCAGCTGCCTGATAATCGCCAGCTGGGCCGCAGGATTCATACCTGCTCAGCTGCCTGATAATCGCCAGGTGGGCCGCAGGATTCATGCCTTCTCAGGCGCCTGGTAATCGCGAGCGGGGCCGTAGGATTCATGCCTGCTCATCTGCTTGGTAATCGCCAGCTGGGCCGCAGGATTCATGCCTTCTCAGGCGCCTGATAATCGCCAGCTGGGCCGCAGGATTCATGCCTTCTCATCTCCTTGATAATCGCCAGCTGGGCCGCAGGATTCATGCCTGCTCATCTGCTTGATAATGACCAGCTGGGCCGCAGGATTCATGCCTGCTCAGCTGCCTGATAATCGCCAGGTGGGCCGCAGGATTCATGCCTGCTCAGCTGCCTGATAATCGCCAGCTGGGCCGCAGGATTCATGCCTGCTCAGCTGCCTGATAATCGCCAGGTGGGCCGCAGGATTCATTCCTGCTCAGTTGCCTGATAATCGCCAGCTGGGCCGCAGGATTCATGCCTACTCAGCTGCCTGATAATCACCAGCTGGGCCGCAGGATTCATGCCTGCTCATCTGCTTGATAATCGCCAGCTGGGCCGCAGGATTCATGCCTGCTCAGGCGCCTGTTAATCGCCAGCTGGGCCGCAGGATTCATGCCTTCTCCGTTGCTTGATTGTTGCCTGCTGAGGCACATGATCGGTGCGGGAGAGCTACCTGATCAGCACATGAGCAGTCACATGATCAGCACCTCTCAGTCACCTGATCACTGCATGACAGCCACGTGATCAGTGCCTGCTGAGTCACGTGATTAGCGCCTGTTCATCTGCTTGATAATCGCCAGCTGGGCCGCAGGATTCATGCCTTCTCAGCTGCTTGATTATCGCCAGCTGGGCCGCAGGATTCATGCCTGCTCATCTGCTTGATAATGACCAGCTGGGCCGCAGGATTCATGCCTGCTCAGCTGCCTGATAATCGCCAGGTGGGCCGCAGGATTCATGCCTGCTCATCTCGTTGATAATCGCCAGCTGGGCTGCAGGATTCATGCCTGCTCCGCTGCTTGATTCTTGCCTGCTGAGGCACATGATCCGTGCAGGAGAGCTACCTGATCACACATGAGCAGTCACATGATCAGCGCCTCTCAGTCACCTGATCACTGCATGACAGCCACGTGATCAGTGCCTGCTGAGTCACGTGATTAGCGCCTGCTCATCTGCTTGATAATCGCCAGCTGGGCCGCAGGATTCATGCCTGCTCAGGTGCCTGATAATCGCCAGCTGGGCCGCAGGATTCATGCCTTCTCAGCTGCCTGATAATCACCAGCTGGGCCGTAGGATTCATGCCTGCTCAGCTGCCTGATAATCGCCAGGTGGGCCGCAAGATTCATGCCTGCTCAGCTGCCTGATAATCGCCAGGTGGGCCGCAGGATTCATGCCTTCTCAGCTGCTTGATTATCGCCAGCTGGGCCGCAGGATTCATGCCTGCTCAGCTGCCTGATAATCGCCAGCAGGGCCGCAGGATTCATGCCTTCTCAGGCGCCTGGTAATCGCGAGCTGGGCCGCAGGATTCATGCCTGCTCATCTCCTTGATAATCGCCAGCTGGGCCGCAGGATTCATGCCTGCTCATCTGCTTGATAATCGCCAGCTGGGCCGCAGGATTCATGCCTGCTCAGCTGCCTGATAATCGCCAGGTGGGCCGCAGGATTCATGCCTGCTCAGCTGCCTGATAATCGCCAGCAGGGCCACAGGATTCATGCCTTCTCAGGCGCCTGATAATCACCAGCTGGGCCGCAGGATTCATGCCTGCTCATCTGCTTGATAATGACCAGCTGGGCCACAGGATTCATGCCTTCTCAGGCGCCTGATAATCGCCAGCTGGGCCGCAGGATTCATGCCTGCTCATCTGCTTGGTAATCGCCAGCTGGGCCGCAGGATTCATGCCTGCTCATCTGCTTGATAATCGCCAGCTGGGTCGCATGATTCATGCCTGCTGAGGCACATGATCCGTGCGGGAGAGCTACCTGATCAGCACATGAGCAGTCACATGATCAGCGCCTCTCAGTCACCTGATCACTGCATGACAGCCACGTGATCAGTGCCTGCTGAGTCACGTGATTAGCGCCTGTTCATCTGCTTGATAATCGCCAGCTGGGCCGCAGGATTCATGCCTTCTCAGCTGCTTGATTATCGCCAGCTGGGCCGCAGGATTCATGCCTGCTCATCTGCTTGATAATGACCAGCTGGGCCGCAGGATTCATGCCTGCTCAGCTGCCTGATAATCGCCAGCTGGGCCGCAGGATTCATACCTGCTCAGCTGCCTGATAATCGCCAGGTGGGCCGCAGGATTCATGCCTTCTCAGGCGCCTGGTAATCGCGAGCGGGGCCGTAGGATTCATGCCTGCTCATCTGCTTGGTAATCGCCAGCTGGGCCGCAGGATTCATGCCTTCTCAGGCGCCTGATAATCGCCAGCTGGGCCGCAGGATTCATGCCTTCTCATCTCCTTGATAATCGCCAGCTGGGCCGCAGGATTCATGCCTGCTCATCTGCTTGATAATGACCAGCTGGGCCGCAGGATTCATGCCTGCTCAGCTGCCTGATAATCGCCAGGTGGGCCGCAGGATTCATGCCTGCTCAGTTGCCTGATAATCGCCAGCTGGGCCGCAGGATTCATGCCTGCTCAGCTGCCTGATAATCGCCAGGTGGGCCGCAGGATTCATGCCTGCTCAGTTGCCTGATAATCGCCAGCTGGGCCGCAGGATTCATGCCTTCTCAGCTGCCTGATAATCACCAGCTGGGCCGCAGGATTCATGCCTGCTCATCTGCTTGATAATCGCCAGCTGGGCCGCAGGATTCATGCCTGCTCAGGCGCCTGTTAATCGCCAGCTGGGCCGCAGGATTCATGCCTTCTCCGCTGCTTGATTGTTGCCTGCTGAGGCACATGATCGGTGCGGGAGAGCTACCTGATCAGCACATGAGCAGTCACATGATCAGCACCTCTCAGTCACCTGATCACTGCATGACAGCCACGTGATCAGTGCCTGCTGAGTCACGTGATTAGCGCCTGTTCATCTGCTTGATAATCGCCAGCTGGGCCGCAGGATTCATGCCTTCTCAGCTGCTTGATTATCGCCAGCTGGGCCGCAGGATTCATGCCTGCTCATCTGCTTGATAATGACCAGCTGGGCCGCAGGATTCATGCCTGCTCAGCTGCCTGATAATCGCCAGGTGGGCCGCAGGATTCATGCCTGCTCATCTCGTTGATAATCGCCAGCTGGGCCGCAGGATTCATGCCTGCTCCGCTGCTTGATTCTTGCCTGCTGAGGCACATGATCCGTGCAGGAGAGCTACCTGATCACACATGAGCAGTCACATGATCAGCGCCTCTCAGTCACCTGATCACTGCATGACAGCCACGTGATCAGTGCCTGCTGAGTCACGTGATTAGCGCCTGCTCATCTGCTTGATAATCGCCAGCTGGGCCGCAGGATTCATGCCTGCTCAGGTGCCTGATAATCGCCAGCTGGGCCGCAGGATTCATGCCTTCTCAGCTGCCTGATAATCACCAGCTGGGCCGTAGGATTCATGCCTGCTCAGCTGCCTGATAATCGCCAGGTGGGCCGCAAGATTCATGCCTGCTCAGCTGCCTGATAATCGCCAGGTGGGCCGCAGGATTCATGCCTTCTCAGCTGCTTGATTATCGCCAGCTGGGCCGCAGGATTCATGCCTGCTCAGCTGCCTGATAATCGCCAGCAGGGCCGCAGGATTCATGCCTTCTCAGGCGCCTGGTAATCGCGAGCTGGGCCGCAGGATTCATGCCTGCTCATCTCCTTGATAATCGCCAGCTGGGCCACAGGATTCATGCCTTCTCAGGCGCCTGATAATCACCAGCTGGGCCGCAGGATTCATGCCTGCTCATCTGCTTGATAATGACCAGCTGGGCCGCAGGATTCATGCCTTCTCAGGCGCCTGATAATCGCCAGCTGGGCCGCAGGATTCATGCCTGCTCATCTGCTTGGTAATCGCCAGCTGGGCCGCAGGATTCATGCCTGCTCATCTGCTTGATAATCGCCAGCTGGGTCGCATGATTCATGCCTGCTGAGGCACATGATCCGTGCGGGAGAGCTACCTGATCAGCACATGAGCAGTCACATGATCAGCGCCTCTCAGTCACCTGATCACTGCATGACAGCCACGTGATCAGTGCCTGCTGAGTCACGTGATTAGCGCCTGTTCATCTGCTTGATAATCGCCAGCTGGGCCGCAGGATTCATGCCTTCTCAGCTGCTTGATTATCGCCAGCTGGGCCGCAGGATTCATGCCTGCTCATCTGCTTGATAATGACCAGCTGGGCCGCAGGATTCATGCCTGCTCAGCTGCCTGATAATCGCCAGCTGGGCCGCAGGATTCATACCTGCTCAGCTGCCTGATAATCGCCAGGTGGGCCGCAGGATTCATGCCTTCTCAGGCGCCTGGTAATCGCGAGCGGGGCCGTAGGATTCATGCCTGCTCATCTGCTTGGTAATCGCCAGCTGGGCCGCAGGATTCATGCCTTCTCAGGCGCCTGATAATCGCCAGCTGGGCCGCAGGATTCATGCCTTCTCATCTCCTTGATAATCGCCAGCTGGGCCGCAGGATTCATGCCTGCTCATCTGCTTGATAATGACCAGCTGGGCCGCAGGATTCTTGCCTGCTCAGCTGCCTGATAATCGCCAGGTGGGCCGCAGGATTCATGCCTGCTCAGTTGCCTGATAATCGCCAGCTGGGCCGCAGGATTCATGCCTGCTCAGCTGCCTGATAATCGCCAGGTGGGCCGCAGGATTCATGCCTGCTCAGTTGCCTGATAATCGCCAGCTGGGCCGCAGGATTCATGCCTACTCAGCTGCCTGATAATCGCCAGGTGGGCCGCAGGATTCATGCCTGCTCATCTGCTTGATAATCGCCAGCTGGGCCGCAGGATTCATGCCTGCTCAGGCGCCTGTTAATCGCCAGCTGGGCCGCAGGATTCATGCCTTCTCCGCTGCTTGATTGTTGCCTGCTGAGGCACATGATCGGTGCGGGAGAGCTACCTGATCAGCACATGAGCAGTCACATGATCAGCACCTCTCAGTCACCTGATCACTGCATGACAGCCACGTGATCAGTGCCTGCTGAGTCACGTGATTAGCGCCTGTTCATCTGCTTGATTTTCGCCAGCTGGGCCGCAGGATTCATGCCTTCTCAGCTACTTGATTATCGCCAGCTGGGCCGCAGGATTCATGCCTGCTCATCTGCTTGATAATGACCAGCTGGGCCGCAGGATTCATGCCTGCTCAGCTGCCTGATAATCGCCAGGTGGGCCGCAGGATTCATGCCTGCTCATCTCGTTGATAATCGCCAGCTGGGCCGCAGGATTCATGCCTGCTCCGCTGCTTGATTCTTGCCTGCTGAGGCACATGATCCGTGCAGGAGAGCTACCTGATCACACATGAGCAGTCACATGATCAGCGCCTCTCAGTCACCTGATCACTGCATGACAGCCACGTGATCAGTGCCTGCTGAGTCACGTGATTAGCGCCTGCTCATCTGCTTGATAATCGCCAGCTGGGCCGCAGGATTCATGCCTGCTCAGGTGCCTGATAATCGCCAGCTGGGCCGCAGGATTCATGCCTTCTCAGCTGCCTGATAATCACCAGCTGGGCCGTAGGATTCATGCCTGCTCAGCTGCCTGATAATCGCCAGGTGGGCCGCAAGATTCATGCCTGCTCAGCTGCCTGATAATCGCCAGGTGGGCCGCAGGATTCATGCCTTCTCAGCTGCTTGATTATCGCCAGCTGGGCCGCAGGATTCATGCCTGCTCAGCTGCCTGATAATCGCCAGCAGGGCCGCAGGATTCATGCCTTCTCAGGCGCCTGGTAATCGCGAGCTGGGCCGCAGGATTCATGCCTGCTCATCTCCTTGATAATCGCCAGCTGGGCCGCAGGATTCATGCCTGCTCATCTGCTTGATAATCGCCAGCTGGGCCGCAGGATTCATGCCTGCTCAGCTGCCTGATAATCGCCAGGTGGGCCGCAGGATTCATGCCTGCTCAGCTGCCTGATAATCGCCAGCAGGGCCACAGGATTCATGCCTTCTCAGGCGCCTGATAATCACCAGCTGGGCCGCAGGATTCATGCCTGCTCATCTGCTTGATAATGACCAGCTGGGCCGCAGGATTCATGCCTTCTCAGGCGCCTGATAATCGCCAGCTGGGCCGCAGGATTCATGCCTGCTCATCTGCTTGGTAATCGCCAGCTGGGCCGCAGGATTCATGCCTGCTCATCTGCTTGATAATCGCCAGCTGGGTCGCATGATTCATGCCTGCTGAGGCACATGATCCGTGCGGGAGAGCTACCTGATCAGCACATGAGCAGTCACATGATCAGCGCCTCTCAGTCACCTGATCACTGCATGACAGCCACGTGATCAGTGCCTGCTGAGTCACGTGATTAGCGCCTGTTCATCTGCTTGATAATCGCCAGCTGGGCCGCAGGATTCATGCCTTCTCAGCTGCTTGATTATCGCCAGCTGGGCCGCAGGATTCATGCCTGCTCATCTGCTTGATAATGACCAGCTGGGGCGCAGGATTCATGCCTGCTCAGCTGCCTGATAATCGCCAGCTGGGCCGCAGGATTCATACCTGCTCAGCTGCCTGATAATCGCCAGGTGGGCCGCAGGATTCATGCCTTCTCAGGCGCCTGGTAATCGCGAGCGGGGCCGTAGGATTCATGCCTGCTCATCTGCTTGGTAATCGCCAGCTGGGCCGCAGGATTCATGCCTTCTCAGGCGCCTGATAATCGCCAGCTGGGCCGCAGGATTCATGCCTTCTCATCTCCTTGATAATCGCCAGCTGGGCCGCAGGATTCATGCCTGCTCATCTGCTTGATAATGACCAGCTGGGCCGCAGGATTCATGCCTGCTCAGCTGCCTGATAATCGCCAGGTGGGCCGCAGGATTCATGCCTGCTCAGCTGCCTGATAATCGCCAGCTGGGCCGCAGGATTCATGCCTGCTCAGCTGCCTGATAATCGCCAGGTGGGCCGCAGGATTCATGCCTGCTCAGTTGCCTGATAATCGCCAGCTGGGCCGCAGGATTCATGCCTTCTCAGCTGCCTGATAATCACCAGCTGGGCCGCAGGATTCATGCCTGCTCATCTGCTTGATAATCGCCAGCTGGGCCGCAGGATTCATGCCTGCTCAGGCGCCTGTTAATCGCCAGCTGGGCCGCAGGATTCATGCCTTCTCCGCTGCTTGATTGTTGCCTGCTGAGGCACATGATCGGTGCGGGAGAGCTACCTGATCAGCACATGAGCAGTCACATGATCAGCACCTCTCAGTCACCTGATCACTGCATGACAGCCACGTGATCAGTGCCTGCTGAGTCACGTGATTAGCGCCTGTTCATCTGCTTGATAATCGCCAGCTGGGCCGCAGGATTCATGCCTTCTCAGCTGCTTGATTATCGCCAGCTGGGCCGCAGGATTCATGCCTGCTCATCTGCTTGATAATGACCAGCTGGGCCGCAGGATTCATGCCTGCTCAGCTGCCTGATAATCGCCAGGTGGGCCGCAGGATTCATGCCTGCTCATCTCGTTGATAATCGCCAGCTGGGCCGCAGGATTCATGCCTGCTCCGCTGCTTGATTCTTGCCTGCTGAGGCACATGATCCGTGCAGGAGAGCTACCTGATCACACATGAGCAGTCACATGATCAGCGCCTCTCAGTCACCTGATCACTGCATGACAGCCACGTGATCAGTGCCTGCTGAGTCACGTGATTAGCGCCTGCTCATCTGCTTGATAATCGCCAGCTGGGCCGCAGGATTCATGCCTGCTCAGGTGCCTGATAATCGCCAGCTGGGCCGCAGGATTCATGCCTTCTCAGCTGCCTGATAATCACCAGCTGGGCCGTAGGATTCATGCCTGCTCAGCTGCCTGATAATCGCCAGGTGGGCCGCAAGATTCATGCCTGCTCAGCTGCCTGATAATCGCCAGGTGGGCCGCAGGATTCATGCCTTCTCAGCTGCATGATTATCGCCAGCTGGGCCGCAGGATTCATGCCTGCTCAGCTGCCTGATAATCGCCAGCAGGGCCGCAGGATTCATGCCTTCTCAGGCGCCTGGTAATCGCGAGCTGGGCCGCAGGATTCATGCCTGCTCATCTCCTTGATAATCGCCAGCTGGGCCGCAGGATTCATGCCTGCTCCTCTGCTTGATAATCACCAGCTGGGCCGCAGGATTCATGCCTGCTCAGCTGCCTGATAATCGCCAGGTGGGCCGCAGGATTCATGCCTGCTCAGCTGCCTGATAATCGCCAGCAGGGCCACAGGATTCATGCCTTCTCAGGCGCCTGATAATCACCAGCTGGGCCGCAGGATTCATGCCTGCTCATCTGCTTGATAATGACCAGCTGGGCCGCAGGATTCATGCCTGCTCATCTGCTTGGTAATCGCCAGCTGGGCCGCAGGATTCATGCCTGCTCATCTGCTTGATAATCGCCAGCTGGGTCGCATGATTCATGCCTGCTGAGGCACATGATCCGTGCGGGAGAGCTACCTGATCAGCACATGAGCAGTCACATGATCAGCGCCTCTCAGTCACCTGATCACTGCATGACAGCCACGTGATCAGTGCCTGCTGAGTCACGTGATTAGCGCCTGTTCATCTGCTTGATAATCGCCAGCTGGGCCGCAGGATTCATGCCTTCTCAGCTGCTTGATTATCGCCAGCTGGGCCGCAGGATTCATGCCTGCTCATCTGCTTGATAATGACCAGCTGGGCCGCAGGATTCATGCCTGCTCAGCTGCCTGATAATCGCCAGCTGGGCCGCAGGATTCATACCTGCTCAGCTGCCTGATAATGGCCAGGTGGGCCGCAGGATTCATGCCTTCTCAGGCGCCTGGTAATCGCGAGCGGGGCCGTAGGATTCATGCCTGCTCATCTGCTTGGTAATCGCCAGCTGGGCCGCAGGATTCATGCCTTCTCAGGCGCCTGATAATCGCCAGCTGGGCCGCAGGATTCATGCCTTCTCATCTCCTTGATAATCGCCAGCTGGGCCGCAGGATTCATGCCTGCTCATCTGCTTGATAATGACCAGCTGGGCCGCAGGATTCATGCCTGCTCAGCTGCCTGATAATCGCCAGGTGGGCCGCAGGATTCATGCCTGCTCAGCTGCCTGATAATCGCCAGCTGGGCCGCAGGATTCATGCCTGCTCAGCTGCCTGATAATCGCCAGGTGGGCCGCAGGATTCATGCCTGCTCAGTTGCCTGATAATCGCCAGCTGGGCCGCAGGATTCATGCCTTCTCAGCTGCCTGATAATCACCAGCTGGGCCGCAGGATTCATGCCTGCTCATCTGCTTGATAATCGCCAGCTGGGCCGCAGGATTCATGCCTGCTCAGGCGCCTGTTAATCGCCAGCTGGGCCGCAGGATTCATGCCTTCTCCGCTGCTTGATTGTTGCCTGCTGAGGCACATGATCGGTGCGGGAGAGCTACCTGATCAGCACATGAGCAGTCACATGATCAGCACCTCTCAGTCACCTGATCACTGCATGACAGCCCCGTGATCAGTGCCTGCTGAGTCACGTGATTAGCGCCTGTTCATCTGCTTGATAATCGCCAGCTGGGCCGCAGGATTCATGCCTTCTCAGCTGCTTGATTATCGCCAGCTGGGCCGCAGGATTCATGCCTGCTCATCTGCTTGATAATGACCAGCTGGGCCGCAGGATTCATGCCTGCTCAGCTGCCTGATAATCGCCAGGTGGGCCGCAGGATTCATGCCTGCTCATCTCGTTGATAATCGCCAGCTGGGCCGCAGGATTCATGCCTGCTCCGCTGCTTGATTCTTGCCTGCTGAGGCACATGATCCGTGCAGGAGAGCTACCTGATCACACATGAGCAGTCACATGATCAGCGCCTCTCAGTCACCTGATCACTGCATGACAGCCACGTGATCAGTGCCTGCTGAGTCACGTGATTAGCGCCTGCTCATCTGCTTGATAATCGCCAGCTGGGCCGCAGGATTCATGCCTGCTCAGGTGCCTGATAATCGCCAGCTGGGCCGCAGGATTCATGCCTTCTCAGCTGCCTGATAATCACCAGCTGGGCCGTAGGATTCATGCCTGCTCAGCTGCCTGATAATCGCCAGGTGGGCCGCAAGATTCATGCCTGCTCAGCTGCCTGATAATCGCCAGGTGTGCCGCAGGATTCATGCCTTCTCAGCTGCTTGATTATCGCCAGCTGGGCCGCAGGATTCATGCCTGCTCAGCTGCCTGATAATCGCCAGCAGGGCCGCAGGATTCATGCCTTCTCAGGCGCCTGGTAATCGCGAGCTGGGCCGCAGGATTCATGCCTGCTCATCTCCTTGATAATCGCCAGCTGGGCCGCAGGATTCATGCCTGCTCAGCTGCCTGATAATCGCCAGGTGGGCCGCAGGATTCATGCCTGCTCAGCTGCCTGATAATCGCCAGCAGGGCCACAGGATTCATGCCTTCTCAGGCGCCTGATAATCACCAGCTGGGCCGCAGGATTCATGCCTGCTCATCTGCTTGATAATGACCAGCTGGGCCGCAGGATTCATGCCTTCTCAGGCGCCTGATAATCGCCAGCTGAGCCGCAGGATTCATGCCTGCTCATCTGCTTGGTAATCGCCAGCTGGGCCGCAGGATTCATGCCTGCTCATCTGCTTGATAATCGCCAGCTGGGTCGCATGATTCATGCCTGCTGAGGCACATGATCCGTGCGGGAGAGCTACCTGATCAGCACATGAGCAGTCACATGATCAGCGCCTCTCAGTCACCTGATCACTGCATGACAGCCACGTGATCAGTGCCTGCTGAGTCACGTGATTAGCGCCTGTTCATCTGCTTGATAATCGCCAGCTGGGCCGCAGGATTCATGCCTTCTCATCTCCTTGATAATCGCCAGCTGGGCCGCAGGATTCATGCCTGCTCATCTGCTTGATAATGACCAGCTGGGCCGCAGGATTCATGCCTGCTCAGCTGCCTGATAATCGCCAGGTGGGCCGCAGGATTCATGCCTGCTCAGCTGCCTGATAATCGCCAGCTGGGCCGCAGGATTCATGCCTGCTCAGCTGCCTGATAATCGCCAGGTGGGCCGCAGGATTCATGCCTGCTCAGTTGCCTGATAATCGCCAGCTGGGCCGCAGGATTCATGCCTTCTCAGCTGCCTGATAATCACCAGCTGGGCCGCAGGATTCATGCCTGCTCATCTGCTTGATAATCGCCAGCTGGGCCGCAGGATTCATGCCTGCTCAGGCGCCTGTTAATCGCCAGCTGGGCCGCAGGATTCATGCCTTCTCCGCTGCTTGATTGTTGCCTGCTGAGGCACATGATCGGTGCGGGAGAGCTACCTGATCAGCACATGAGCAGTCACATGATCAGCACCTCTCAGTCACCTGATCACTGCATGACAGCCACGTGATCAGTGCCTGCTGAGTCACGTGATTAGCGCCTGTTCATCTGCTTGATAATCGCCAGCTGGGCCGCAGGATTCATGCCTTCTCAGCTGCTTGATTATCGCCAGCTGGGCCGCAGGATTCATGCCTGCTCATCTGCTTGATAATGACCAGCTGGGCCGCAGGATTCATGCCTGCTCAGCTGCCTGATAATCGCCAGGTGGGCCGCAGGATTCATGCCTGCTCATCTCGTTGATAATCGCCAGCTGGGCCGCAGGATTCATGCCTGCTCCCCTGCTTGATTCTTGCCTGCTGAGGCACATGATCCGTGCAGGAGAGCTACCTGATCACACATGAGCAGTCACATGATCAGCGCCTCTCAGTCACCTGATCACTGCATGACAGCCACGTGATCAGTGCCTGCTGAGTCACGTGATTAGCGCCTGCTCATCTGCTTGATAATCGCCAGCTGGGCCGCAGGATTCATGCCTGCTCAGGTGCCTGATAATCGCCAGCTGGGCCGCAGGATTCATGCCTTCTCAGCTGCCTGATAATCACCAGCTGGGCCGTAGGATTCATGCCTGCTCAGCTGCCTGATAATCGCCAGGTGGGCCGCAAGATTCATGCCTGCTCAGCTGCCTGATAATCGCCAGGTGGGCCGCAGGATTCATGCCTTCTCAGCTGCTTGATTATCGCCAGCTGGGCCGCAGGATTCATGCCTGCTCAGCTGCCTGATAATCGCCAGCAGGGCCGCAGGATTCATGCCTGCTCAGCTGCCTGATAATCACCAGCTGGGCCGTAGGATTCATGCCTGCTCAGCTGCCTGATAATCGCCAGGTGGGCCGCAGGATTCATGCCTGCTCAGCTGCCTGATAATCGCCAGCAGGGCCACAGGATTCATGCCTTCTCAGGCGCCTGACAATCACCAGCTGGGCCGCAGGATTCATGCCTGCTCATCTGCTTGATAATGACCAGCTGGGCCGCAGGATTCATGCCTGCTCATCTGCTTGGTAATCGCCAGCTGGGCCGCAGGATTCATGCCTGCTCATCTGCTTGATAATCGCCAGCTGGGTCGCATGATTCATGCCTGCTGAGGCACATGATCCGTGCGGGAGAGCTACCTGATCAGCACATGAGCAGTCACATGATCAGCGCCTCTCAGTCACCTGATAACTGCATGACAGCCACGTGATCAGTGCCTGCTGAGTCACGTGATTAGCGCCTGTTCATCTGCTTGATAATCGCCAGCTGGGCCGCAGGATTCATGCCTTCTCAGCTGCTTGATTATGGCCAGCTGGGCCGCAGGATTCATGCCTGCTCATCTGCTTGATAATGACCAGCTGGGCCGCAGGATTCATGCCTGCTCAGCTGCCTGATAATCGCCAGCTGGGCCGCAGGATTCATACCTGCTCAGCTGCCTGATAATGGCCAGGTGGGCCGCAGGATTCATGCCTTCTCAGGCGCCTGGTAATCGCGAGCAGGGCCGTAGGATTCATGCCTGCTCATCTGCTTGGTAATCGCCAGCTGGGCCGCAGGATTCATGCCTTCTCAGGCGCCTGATAATCGCCAGCTGGGCCGCAGGATTCATGCCTTCTCATCTCCTTGATAATCGCCAGCTGGGCCGCAGGATTCATGCCTGCTCATCTGCTTGATAATGACCAGCTGGGCCGCAGGATTCATGCCTGCTCAGCTGCCTGATAATCGCCAGGTGGGCCGCAGGATTCATGCCTGCTCAGCTGCCTGATAATCGCCAGCTGGGCCTCAGGATTCATGCCTGCTCAGCTGCCTGATAATCGCCAGGTGGGCCGCAGGATTCATGCCTGCTCAGTTGCCTGATAATCGCCAGCTGGGCCGCAGGATTCATGCCTTCTCAGCTGCCTGATAATCACCAGCTGGGCCGCAGGATTCATGCCTGCTCATCTGCTTGATAATCGCCAGCTGGGCCGCAGGATTCATGCCTGCTCAGGCGCCTGTTAATCGCCAGCTGGGCCGCAGGATTCATGCCTTCTCCGCTGCTTGATTGTTGCCTGCTGAGGCACATGATCGGTGCGGGAGAGCTACCTGATCAGCACATGAGCAGTCACATGATCAGCACCTCTCAGTCACCTGATCACTGCATGACAGCCACGTGATCAGTGCCTGCTGAGTCACGTGATTAGCGCCTGTTCATCTGCTTGATAATCGCCAGCTGGGCCGCAGGATTCATGCCTTCTCAGCTGCCTGATAATCACCAGCTGGGCCGTAGGATTCATGCCTGCTCAGCTGCCTGATAATCGCCAGGTGGGCCGCAAGATTCATGCCTGCTCAGCTGCCTGATAATCGCCAGGTGGGCCGCAGGATTCATGCCTTCTCAGCTGCTTGATTATCGCCAGGTGGGCCGCAGGATTCATGCCTGCTCAGCTGCCTGATAATCGCCAGCAGGGCCGCAGGATTCATGCCTTCTCAGGCGCCTGGTAATCGCGAGCTGGGCCGCAGGATTCATGCCTGCTCATCTCCTTGATAATCGCCAGCTGGGCCGCAGGATTCATGCCTGCTCATCTGCTTGATAATCGCCAGCTGGGCCGCAGGATTCATGCCTGCTCAGCTGCCTGATATTCGCCAGGTGGGCCGCAGGATTCATGCCTGCTCAGCTGCCTGATAATCGCCAGCAGGGCCACAGGATTCATGCCTTCTCAGGCGCCTGATAATCACCAGCTGGGCCGCAGGATTCATGCCTGCTCATCTGCTTGATAATGACCAGCTGGGCCGCAGGATTCATGCCTTCTCAGGCGCCTGATAATCGCCAGCTGGGCCGCAGGATTCATGCCTGCTCATCTGCTTGGTAATCGCCAGCTGGGCCGCAGGATTCATGCCTGCTCATCTGCTTGATAATCGCCAGCTGGGTCGCATGATTCATGCCTGCTGAGGCACATGATCCGTGCGGGAGAGCTACCTGATCAGCACATGAGCAGTCACATGATCAGCGCCTCTCAGTCACCTGATCACTGCATGACAGCCACGTGATCAGTGCCTACTGAGTCACGTGATTAGCGCCTGTTCATCTGCTTGATAATCGCCAGCTGGGCCGCAGGATTCATGCCTTCTCAGCTGCTTGATTATCGCCAGCTGGGCCGCAGGATTCATGCCTGCTCATCTGCTTGATAATGACCAGCTGGGCCGCAGGATTCATGCCTGCTCAGCTGCCTGATAATCGCCAGCTGGGCCGCAGGATTCATACCTGCTCAGCTGCCTGATAATGGCCAGGTGGGCCGCAGGATTCATGCCTTCTCAGGCGCCTGGTAATCGCGAGCGGGGCCGTAGGATTCATGCCTGCTCATCTGCTTGGTAATCGCCAGCTGGGCCGCAGGATTCATGCCTTCTCAGGCGCCTGATAATCGCCAGCTGGGCCGCAGGATTCATGCCTTCTCATCTCCTTGATAATCGCCAGCTGGGCCGCAGGATTCATGCCTGCTCATCTGCTTGATAATGACCAGCTGGGCCGCAGGATTCATGCCTGCTCAGCTGCCTGATAATCGCCAGGTGGGCCGCAGGATTCATGCCTGCTCAGCTGCCTGATAATCGCCAGCTGGGCCGCAGGATTCATGCCTGCTCAGCTGCCTGATAATCGCCAGGTGGGCCGCAGGATTCATGCCTGCTCAGTTGCCTGATAATCGCCAGCTGGGCCGCAGGATTCATGCCTTCTCAGCTGCCTGATAATCACCAGCTGGGCCGCAGGATTCATGCCTGCTCATCTGCTTGATAATCGCCAGCTGGGCCGCAGGATTCATGCCTGCTCAGGCGCCTGTTAATCGCCAGCTGGGCCGCAGGATTCATGCCTTCTCCGCTGCTTGATTGTTGCCTGCTGAGGCACATGATCGGTGCGGGAGAGCTACCTGATCAGCACATGAGCAGTCACATGATCAGCACCTCTCAGTCACCTGATCACTGCATGACAGCCACGTGATCAGTGCCTGCTGAGTCACGTGATTAGCGCCTGTTCATCTGCTTGATAATCGCCAGCTGGGCCGCAGGATTCATGCCTTCTCAGCTGCTTGATTATCGCCAGCTGGGCCGCAGGATTCATGCCTGCTCATCTGCTTGATAATGACCAGCTGGGCCGCAGGATTCATGCCTGCTCAGCTGCCTGATAATCGCCAGGTGGGCCGCAGGATTCATGCCTGCTCATCTCGTTGATAATCGCCAGCTGGGCCGCAGGATTCATGCCTGCTCCGCTGCTTGATTCTTGCCTGCTGAGGCACATGATCCGTGCAGGAGAGCTACCTGATCACACATGAGCAGTCACATGATCAGCGCCTCTCAGTCACCTGATCACTGCATGACAGCCACGTGATCAGTGCCTGCTGAGTCACGTGATTAGCGCCTGCTCATCTGCTTGATAATCGCCAGCTGGGCCGCAGGATTCATGCCTGCTCAGGTGCCTGATAATCGCCAGCTGGGCCGCAGGATTCATGCCTTCTCAGCTGCCTGATAATCACCAGCTGGGCCGTAGGATTCATGCCTGCTCAGCTGCCTGATAATCGCCAGGTGGGCCGCAAGATTCATGCCTGCTCAGCTGCCTGATAATCGCCAGGTGGGCCGCAGGATTCATGCCTTCTCAGCTGCTTGATTATCGCCAGCTGGGCCGCAGGATTCATGCCTGCTCAGCTGCCTGATAATCGCCAGCAGGGCCGCAGGATTCATGCCTTCTCAGGCGCCTGGTAATCGCGAGCTGGGCCGCAGGATTCATGCCTGCTCATCTCCTTGATAATCGCCAGCTGGGCCGCAGGATTCATGCCTGCTCATCTGCTTGATAATCGCCAGCTGAGCCGCAGGATTCATGCCTGCTCAGCTGCCTGATAATCGCCAGGTGGGCCGCAGGATTCATGCCTGCTCAGCTGCCTGATAATCGCCAGCAGGGCCACAGGATTCATGCCTTCTCAGGCGCCTGATAATCACCAGCTGGGCCGCAGGATTCATGCCTGCTCATCTGCTTGATAATGACCAGCTGGGCCGCAGGATTCATGCCTTCTCAGGCGCCTGATAATCGCCAGCTGGGCCGCAGGATTCATGCCTGCTCATCTGCTTGGTAATCGCCAGCTGGGCCGCAGGATTCATGCCTGCTCATCTGCTTGATAATCGCCAGCTGGGTCGCATGATTCATGCCTGCTGAGGCACATGATCCGTGCGGGAGAGCTACCTGATCAGCACATGAGCAGTCACATGATCAGCGCCTCTCAGTCACCTGATCACTGCATGACAGCCACGTGATCAGTGCCTGCTGAGTCACGTGATTAGCGCCTGTTCATCTGCTTGATAATCGCCAGCTGGGCCGCAGGATTCATGCCTTCTCAGCTGCTTGATTATCGCCAGCTGGGCCGCAGGATTCATGCCTGCTCATCTGCTTGATAATGACCAGCTGGGCCGCAGGATTCATGCCTGCTCAGCTGCCTGATAATCGCCAGCTGGGCCGCAGGATTCATACCTGCTCAGCTGCCTGATAATGGCCAGGTGGGCCGCAGGATTCATGCCTTCTCAGGCGCCTGGTAATCGCGAGCGGGGCCGTAGGATTCATGCCTGCTCATCTGCTTGGTAATCGCCAGCTGGGCCGCAGGATTCATGCCTTCTCAGGCGCCTGATAATCGCCAGCTGGGCCGCAGGATTCATGCCTTCTCATCTCCTTGATAATCGCCAGCTGGGCCGCAGGATTCATGCCTGCTCATCTGCTTGATAATGACCAGCTGGGCCGCAGGATTCATGCCTGCTCAGCTGCCTGATAATCGCCAGGTGGGCCGCAGGATTCATGCCTGCTCAGCTGCCTGATAATCGCCAGCTGGGCCGCAGGATTCATGCCTGCTCAGCTGCCTGATAATCGCCAGGTGGGCCGCAGGATTCATGCCTGCTCAGTTGCCTGATAATCGCCAGCTGGGCCGCAGGATTCATGCCTTCTCAGCTGCCTGATAATCACCAGCTGGGCCGCAGGATTCATGCCTGCTCATCTGCTTGATAATCGCCAGCTGGGCCGCAGGATTCATGCCTGCTCAGGCGCCTGTTAATCGCCAGCTGGGCCGCAGGATTCATGCCTTCTCCACTGCTTGATTGTTGCCTGCTGAGGCACATGATCGGTGCGGGAGAGCTACCTGATCAGCACATGAGCAGTCACATGATCAGCACCTCTCAGTCACCTGATCACTGCATGACAGCCACGTGATCAGTGCCTGCTGAGTCACGTGATTAGCGCCTGTTCATCTGCTTGATAATCGCCAGCTGGGCCGCAGGATTCATGCCTTCTCAGCTGCTTGATTATCGCCAGCTGGGCCGCAGGATTCATGCCTGCTCATCTGCTTGATAATGACCAGCTGGGCCGCAGGATTCATGCCTGCTCAGCTGCCTGATAATCGCCAGGTGGGCCGCAGGATTCATGCCTGCTCATCTCGTTGATAATCGCCAGCTGGGCCGCAGGATTCATGCCTGCTCCGCTGCTTGATTCTTGCCTGCTGAGGCACATGATCCGTGCAGGAGAGCTACCTGATCACACATGAGCAGTCACATGATCAGCGCCTCTCAGTCACCTGATCACTGCATGACAGCCACGTGATCAGTGCCTGCTGAGTCACGTGATTAGCGCCTGCTCATCTGCTTGATAATCGCCAGCTGGGCCGCAGGATTCATGCCTGCTCAGGTGCCTGATAATCGCCAGCTGGGCCGCAGGATTCATGCCTTCTCAGCTGCCTGATAATCACCAGCTGGGCCGTAGGATTCATGCCTGCTCAGCTGCCTGATAATCGCCAGGTGGGCCGCAAGATTCATGCCTGCTCAGCTGCCTGATAATCGCCAGGTGGGCCGCAGGATTCATGCCTTCTCAGCTGCTTGATTATCGCCAGCTGGGCCGCAGGATTCATGCCTGCTCAGCTGCCTGATAATCGCCAGCTGGGCCGCAGGATTCATGCCTGCTCAGCTGCCTGATAATCGCCAGGTGGGCCGCAGGATTCATGCCTGCTCAGCTGCCTGATAATCGCCAGCAGGGCCACAGGATTCATGCCTTCTCAGGCGCCTGATAATCACCAGCTGGGCCGCAGGATTCATGCCTTCTCAGGCGCCTGATAATCGCCAGCTGGGCCGCAGGATTCATGCCTGCTCATCTGCTTGGTAATCGCCAGCTGGGCCGCAGGATTCATGCCTGCTCATCTGCTTGATAATCGCCAGCTGGGTCGCATGATTCATGCCTGCTGAGGCACATGATCCGTGCGGGAGAGCTACCTGATCAGCACATGAGCAGTCACATGATCAGCGCCTCTCAGTCACCTGATCACTGCATGACAGCCACGTGATCAGTGCCTGCTGAGTCACGTGATTAGCGCCTGTTCATCTGCTTGATAATCGCCAGCTGGGCCGCAGGATTCATGCCTTCTCAGCTGCTTGATTATCGCCAGCTGGGCCGCAGGATTCATGCCTGCTCATCTGCTTGATAATGACCAGCTGGGCCGCAGGATTCATGCCTGCTCAGCTGCCTGATAATCGCCAGCTGGGCCGCAGGATTCATACCTGCTCAGCTGCCTGATAATGGCCAGGTGGGCCGCAGGATTCATGCCTTCTCAGGCGCCTGGTAATCGCGAGCGGGGCCGTAGGATTCATGCCTGCTCATCTGCTTGGTAATCGCCAGCTGGGCCGCAGGATTCATGCCTTCTCAGGCGCCTGATAATCGCCAGCTGGGCCGCAGGATTCATGCCTTCTCATCTCCTTGATAATCGCCAGCTGGGCCGCAGGATTCATGCCTGCTCATCTGCTTGATAATGACCAGCTGGGCCGCAGGATTCATGCCTGCTCAGCTGCCTGATAATCGCCAGGTGGGCCGCAGGATTCATGCCTGCTCAGCTGCCTGATAATCGCCAGCTGGGCCGCAGGATTCATGCCTGCTCAGCTGCCTGATAATCGCCAGGTGGGCCGCAGGATTCATGCCTGCTCAGTTGCCTGATAATCGCCAGCTGGGCCGCAGGATTCATGCCTTCTCAGCTGCCTGATAATCACCAGCTGGGCCGCAGGATTCATGCCTGCTCATCTGCTTGATAATCGCCAGCTGGGCCGCAGGATTCATGCCTGCTCAGGCGCCTGTTAATCGCCAGCTGGGCCGCAGGATTCATGCCTTCTCCGCTGCTTGATTGTTGCCTGCTGAGGCACATGATCGGTGCGGGAGAGCTACCTGATCAGCACATGAGCAGTCACATGATCAGCACCTCTCAGTCACCTGATCACTGCATGACAGCCACGTGATCAGTGCCTGCTGAGTCACGTGATTAGCGCCTGTTCATCTGCTTGATAATCGCCAGCTGGGCCGCAGGATTCATGCCTTCTCAGCTGCTTGATTATCGCCAGCTGGGCCGCAGGATTCATGCCTGCTCATCTGCTTGATAATGACCAGCTGGGCCGCAGGATTCATGCCTGCTCAGCTGCCTGATAATCGCCAGGTGGGCCGCAGGATTCATGCCTGCTCATCTCGTTGATAATCGCCAGCTGGGCCGCAGGATTCATGCCTGCTCCGCTGCTTGATTCTTGCCTGCTGAGGCACATGATCCGTGCAGGAGAGCTACCTGATCACACATGAGCAGTCACATGATCAGCGCCTCTCAGTCACCTGATCACTGCATGACAGCCACGTGATCAGTGCCTGCTGAGTCACGTGATTAGCGCCTGCTCATCTGCTTGATAATCGCCAGCTGGGCCGCAGGATTCATGCCTGCTCAGGTGCCTGATAATCGCCAGCTGGGCCGCAGGATTCATGCCTTCTCAGCTGCCTGATAATCACCAGCTGGGCCGTAGGATTCATGCCTGCTCAGCTGCCTGATAATCGCCAGGTGGGCCGCAAGATTCATGCCTGCTCAGCTGCCTGATAATCGCCAGGTGGGCCGCAGGATTCATGCCTTCTCAGCTGCTTGATTATCGCCAGCTGGGCCGCAGGATTCATGCCTGCTCAGCTGCCTGATAATCGCCAGCAGGGCCGCAGGATTCATGCCTTCTCAGGCGCCTGGTAATCGCGAGCTGGGCCGCAGGATTCATGCCTGCTCATCTCCTTGATAATCGCCAGCTGGGCCGCAGGATTCATGCCTGCTCATCTGCTTGATAATCGCCAGCTGGGCCGCAGGATTCATGCCTGCTCAGCTGCCTGATAATCGCCAGGTGGGCCGCAGGATTCATGCCTGCTCAGCTGCCTGATAATCGCCAGCAGGGCCACAGGATTCATGCCTTCTCAGGCGCCTGATAATCACCAGCTGGGCCGCAGGATTCATGCCTGCTCATCTGCTTGATAATGACCAGCTGGGCCGCAGGATTCATGCCTTCTCAGGCGCCTGATAATCGCCAGCTGGGCCGCAGGATTCATGCCTGCTCATCTGCTTGATAATCGCCAGCTGGGTCGCATGATTCATGCCTGCTGAGGCACATGATCCGTGCGGGAGAGCTACCTGATCAGCACATGAGCAGTCACATGATCAGCGCCTCTCAGTCACCTGATCACTGCATGACAGCCACGTGATCAGTGCCTGCTGAGTCACGTGATTAGCGCCTGTTCATCTGCTTGATAATCGCCAGCTGGGCCGCAGGATTCATGCCTTCTCAGCTGCTTGATTATCGCCAGCTGGGCCGCAGGATTCATGCCTGCTCATCTGCTTGATAATGACCAGCTGGGCCGCAGGATTCATGCCTGCTCAGCTGCCTGATAATCGCCAGCTGGGCCGCAGGATTCATACCTGCTCAGCTGCCTGATAATCGCCAGGTGGGCCGCAGGATTCATGCCTTCTCAGGCGCCTGGTAATCGCGAGCGGGGCCGTAGGATTCATGCCTGCTCATCTGCTTGGTAATCGCCAGCTGGGCCGCAGGATTCATGCCTTCTCAGGCGCCTGATAATCGCCAGCTGGGCCGCAGGATTCATGCCTTCTCATCTCCTTGATAATCGCCAGCTGGGCCGCAGGATTCATGCCTGCTCATCTGCTTGATAATGACCAGCTGGGCCGCAGGATTCATGCCTGCTCAGCTGCCTGATAATCGCCAGGTGGGCCGCAGGATTCATGCCTGCTCAGTTGCCTGATAATCGCCAGCTGGGCCGCAGGATTCATGCCTGCTCAGCTGCCTGATAATCGCCAGGTGGGCCGCAGGATTCATGCCTGCTCAGTTGCCTGATAATCGCCAGCTGGGCCGCAGGATTCATGCCTTCTCAGCTGCCTGATAATCACCAGCTGGGCCGCAGGATTCATGCCTGCTCATCTGCTTGATAATCGCCAGCTGGGCCGCAGGATTCATGCCTGCTCAGGCGCCTGTTAATCGCCAGCTGGGCCGCAGGATTCATGCCTTCTCCGCTGCTTGATTGTTGCCTGCTGAGGCACATGATCGGTGCGGGAGAGCTACCTGATCAGCACATGAGC
Source organism: Bos grunniens (assembly GCF_055505025.1). Lineage (NCBI taxonomy): Eukaryota > Metazoa > Chordata > Mammalia > Artiodactyla > Bovidae > Bos > Bos grunniens. Next base: position 65,779,152 of record NC_141183.1, on the reverse strand, counting down.
AGTCACATGATCAGCACCTCTCAGTCACCTGATCACTGCATGACAGCCACGTGATCAGTGCCTGCTGAGTCACGTGATTAGCGCCTGTTCATCTGCTTGATAATCGCCAGCTGGGCCGCAGGATTCATGCCTTCTCAGCTGCTTGATTATCGCCAGCTGGGCCGCAGGATTCATGCCTGCTCATCTGCTTGATAATGACCAGCTGGGCCGCAGGATTCATGCCTGCTCAGCTGCCTGATAATCGCCAGGTGGGCCGCAGGATTCATGCCTGCTCATCTCGTTGATAATCGCCAGCTGGGCCGCAGGATTCATGCCTGCTCCGCTGCTTGATTCTTGCCTGCTGAGGCACATGATCCGTGCAGGAGAGCTACCTGATCACACATGAGCAGTCACATGATCAGCGCCTCTCAGTCACCTGATCACTGCATGACAGCCACGTGATCAGTGCCTGCTGAGTCACGTGATTAGCGCCTGCTCATCTGCTTGATAATCGCCAGCTGGGCCGCAGGATTCATGCCTGCTCAGGTGCCTGATAATCGCCAGCTGGGCCGCAGGATTCATGCCTTCTCAGCTGCCTGATAATCACCAGCTGGGCCGTAGGATTCATGCCTGCTCAGCTGCCTGATAATCGCCAGGTGGGCCGCAAGATTCATGCCTGCTCAGCTGCCTGATAATCGCCAGGTGGGCCGCAGGATTCATGCCTTCTCAGCTGCTTGATTATCGCCAGCTGGGCCGCAGGATTCATGCCTGCTCAGCTGCCTGATAATCGCCAGCAGGGCCGCAGGATTCATGCCTTCTCAGGCGCCTGGTAATCGCGAGCTGGGCCGCAGGATTCATGCCTGCTCATCTCCTTGATAATCGCCAGCTGGGCCGCAGGATTCATGCCTGCTCATCTGCTTGATAATCGCCAGCTGGGCCGCAGGATTCATGCCTGCTCAGCTGCCTGATAATCGCCAGGTGGGCCGCAGGATTCATGCCTGCTCAGCTGCCTGATAATCGCCAGCAGGGCCACAGGATTCATGCCTTCTCAGGCGCCTGATAATCACCAGCTGGGCCGCAGGATTCATGCCTGCTCATCTGCTTGATAATGACCAGCTGGGCCGCAGGATTCATGCCTTCTCAGGCGCCTGATAATCGCCAGCTGGGCCGCAGGATTCATGCCTGCTCATCTGCTTGGTAATCGCCAGCTGGGCCGCAGGATTCATGCCTGCTCATCTGCTTGATAATCGCCAGCTGGGTCGCATGATTCATGCCTGCTGAGGCACATGATCCGTGCGGGAGAGCTACCTGATCAGCACATGAGCAGTCACATGATCAGCGCCTCTCAGTCACCTGATCACTGCATGACAGCCACGTGATCAGTGCCTGCTGAGTCACGTGATTAGCGCCTGTTCATCTGCTTGATAATCGCCAGCTGGGCCGCAGGATTCATGCCTTCTCAGCTGCTTGATTATCGCCAGCTGGGCCGCAGGATTCATGCCTGCTCATCTGCTTGATAATGACCAGCTGGGCCGCAGGATTCATGCCTGCTCAGCTGCCTGATAATCGCCAGCTGGGCCGCAGGATTCATACCTGCTCAGCTGCCTGATAATCGCCAGGTGGGCCGCAGGATTCATGCCTTCTCAGGCGCCTGGTAATCGCGAGCGGGGCCGTAGGATTCATGCCTGCTCATCTGCTTGGTAATCGCCAGCTGGGCCGCAGGATTCATGCCTTCTCAGGCGCCTGATAATCGCCAGCTGGGCCGCAGGATTCATGCCTTCTCATCTCCTTGATAATCGCCAGCTGGGCCGCAGGATTCATGCCTGCTCATCTGCTTGATAACGACCAGCTGGGCCGCAGGATTCATGCCTGCTCAGCTGCCTGATAATCGCCAGGTGGGCCGCAGGATTCATGCCTGCTCAGTTGCCTGATAATCGCCAGCTGGGCCGCAGGATTCATGCCTGCTCAGCTGCCTGATAATCGCCAGGTGGGCCGCAGGATTCATGCCTGCTCAGTTGCCTGATAATCGCCAGCTGGGCCGCAGGATTCATGCCTTCTCAGCTGCCTGATAATCACCAGCTGGGCCGCAGGATTCATGCCTGCTCATCTGCTTGATAATCGCCAGCTGGGCCGCAGGATTCATGCCTGTTCAGGCGCCTGTTAATCGCCAGCTGGGCCGCAGGATTCATGCCTTCTCCGCTGCTTGATTGTTGCCTGCTGAGGCACATGATCGGTGCGGGAGAGCTACCTGATCAGCACATGAGCAGTCACATGATCAGCACCTCTCAGTCACCTGATCACTGCATGACAGCCACGTGATCAGTGCCTGCTGAGTCACGTGATTAGCGCCTGTTCATCTGCTTGATAATCGCCAGCTGGGCCGCAGGATTCATGCCTTCTCAGCTGCTTGATTATCGCCAGCTGGGCCGCAGGATTCATGCCTGCTCATCTGCTTGATAATGACCAGCTGGGCCGCAGGATTCACGCCTGCTCAGCTGCCTGATAATCGCCAGGTGGGCCGCAGGATTCATGCCTGCTCATCTCGTTGATAATCGCCAGCTGGGCCGCAGGATTCATGCCTGCTCCGCTGCTTGATTCTTGCCTGCTGAGGCACATGATCCGTGCAGGAGAGCTACCTGATCACACATGAGCAGTCACATGATCAGCGCCTCTCAGTCACCTGATCACTGCATGACAGCCACGTGACCAGTGCCTGCTGAGTCACGTGATTAGCGCCTGCTCATCTGCTTGATAATCGCCAGCTGGGCCGCAGGATTCATGCCTGCTCAGGTGCCTGATAATCGCCAGCTGGGCCGCAGGATTCATGCCTTCTCAGCTGCCTGATAATCACCAGCTGGGCCGTAGGATTCATGCCTGCTCAGCTGCCTGATAATCGCCAGGTGGGCCGCAAGATTCATGCCTGTTCAGCTGCCTGATAATCGCCAGGTGGGCCGCAGGATTCATGCCTTCTCAGGCGCCTGACAATCACCAGCTGGGCCGCAGGATTCATGCCTGCTCATCTGCTTGATAATGACCAGCTGGGCCGCAGGATTCATGCCTGCTCATCTGCTTGGTAATCGCCAGCTGGGCCGCAGGATTCATGCCTGCTCATCTGCTTGATAATCGCCAGCTGGGTCGCATGATTCATGCCTGCTGAGGCACATGATCCGTGCGGGAGAGCTACCTGATCAGCACATGAGCAGTCACATGATCAGCGCCTCTCAGTCACCTGATCACTGCATGACAGCCACGTGATCAGTGCCTGCTGAGTCACGTGATTAGCGCCTGTTCATCTGCTTGATAATCGCCAGCTGGGCCGCAGGATTCATGCCTTCTCAGCTGCTTGATTATGGCCAGCTGGGCCGCAGGATTCATGCCTGCTCATCTGCTTGATAATGACCAGCTGGGCCGCAGGATTCATGCCTGCTCAGCTGCCTGATAATCGCCAGCTGGGCCGCAGGATTCATACCTGCTCAGCTGCCTGATAATGGCCAGGTGGGCCGCAGGATTCATGCCTTCTCAGGCGCCTGGTAATCGCGAGCAGGGCCGTAGGATTCATGCCTGCTCATCTGCTTGGTAATCGCCAGCTGGGCCGCAGGATTCATGCCTTCTCAGGCGCCTGATAATCGCCAGCTGGGCCGCAGGATTCATGCCTTCTCATCTCCTTGATAATCGCCAGCTGGGCCGCAGGATTCATGCCTGCTCATCTGCTTGATAATGACCAGCTGGGCCGCAGGATTCATGCCTGCTCAGCTGCCTGATAATCGCCAGGTGGGCCGCAGGATTCATGCCTGCTCAGCTGCCTGATAATCGCCAGCTGGGCCTCAGGATTCATGCCTGCTCAGCTGCCTGATAATCGCCAGGTGGGCCGCAGGATTCATGCCTGCTCAGTTGCCTGATAATCGCCAGCTGGGCCGCAGGATTCATGCCTTCTCAGCTGCCTGATAATCACCAGCTGGGCCGCAGGATTCATGCCTGCTCATCTGCTTGATAATCGCCAGCTGGGCCGCAGGATTCATGCCTGCTCAGGCGCCTGTTAATCGCCAGCTGGGCCGCAGGATTCATGCCTTCTCCGCTGCTTGATTGTTGCCTGCTGAGGCACATGATCGGTGCGGGAGAGCTACCTGATCAGCACATGAGCAGTCACATGATCAGCACCTCTCAGTCACCTGATCACTGCATGACAGCCACGTGATCAGTGCCTGCTGAGTCACGTGATTAGCGCCTGTTCATCTGCTTGATAATCGCCAGCTGGGCCGCAGGATTCATGCCTTCTCAGCTGCCTGATAATCACCAGCTGGGCCGTAGGATTCATGCCTGCTCAGCTGCCTGATAATCGCCAGGTGGGCCGCAAGATTCATGCCTGCTCAGCTGCCTGATAATCGCCAGGTGGGCCGCAGGATTCATGCCTTCTCAGCTGCTTGATTATCGCCAGGTGGGCCGCAGGATTCATGCCTGCTCAGCTGCCTGATAATCGCCAGCAGGGCCGCAGGATTCATGCCTTCTCAGGCGCCTGGTAATCGCGAGCTGGGCCGCAGGATTCATGCCTACTCATCTCCTTGATAATCGCCAGCTGGGCCGCAGGATTCATGCCTGCTCATCTGCTTGATAATCGCCAGCTGGGCCGCAGGATTCATGCCTGCTCAGCTGCCTGATATTCGCCAGGTGGGCCGCAGGATTCATGCCTGCTCAGCTGCCTGATAATCGCCAGCAGGGCCACAGGATTCATGCCTTCTCAGGCGCCTGATAATCACCAGCTGGGCCGCAGGATTCATGCCTGCTCATCTGCTTGATAATGACCAGCTGGGCCGCAGGATTCATGCCTTCTCAGGCGCCTGATAATCGCCAGCTGGGCCGCAGGATTCATGCCTGCTCATCTGCTTGGTAATCGCCAGCTGGGCCGCAGGATTCATGCCTGCTCATCTGCTTGATAATCGCCAGCTGGGTCGCATGATTCATGCCTGCTGAGGCACATGATCCGTGCGGGAGAGCTACCTGATCAGCACATGAGCAGTCACATGATCAGCGCCTCTCAGTCACCTGATCACTGCATGACAGCCACGTGATCAGTGCCTACTGAGTCACGTGATTAGCGCCTGTTCATCTGCTTGATAATCGCCAGCTGGGCCGCAGGATTCATGCCTTCTCAGCTGCTTGATTATCGCCAGCTGGGCCGCAGGATTCATGCCTGCTCATCTGCTTGATAATGACCAGCTGGGCCGCAGGATTCATGCCTGCTCAGCTGCCTGATAATCGCCAGCTGGGCCGCAGGATTCATACCTGCTCAGCTGCCTGATAATGGCCAGGTGGGCCGCAGGATTCATGCCTTCTCAGGCGCCTGGTAATCGCGAGCGGGGCCGTAGGATTCATGCCTGCTCATCTGCTTGGTAATCGCCAGCTGGGCCGCAGGATTCATGCCTTCTCAGGCGCCTGATAATCGCCAGCTGGGCCGCAGGATTCATGCCTTCTCATCTCCTTGATAATCGCCAGCTGGGCCGCAGGATTCATGCCTGCTCATCTGCTTGATAATGACCAGCTGGGCCGCAGGATTCATGCCTGCTCAGCTGCCTGATAATCGCCAGGTGGGCCGCAGGATTCATGCCTGCTCAGCTGCCTGATAATCGCCAGCTGGGCCGCAGGATTCATGCCTGCTCAGCTGCCTGATAATCGCCAGGTGGGCCGCAGGATTCATGCCTGCTCAGTTGCCTGATAATCGCCAGCTGGGCCGCAGGATTCATGCCTTCTCAGCTGCCTGATAATCACCAGCTGGGCCGCAGGATTCATGCCTGCTCATCTGCTTGATAATCGCCAGCTGGGCCGCAGGATTCATGCCTGCTCAGGCGCCTGTTAATCGCCAGCTGGGCCGCAGGATTCATGCCTTCTCCGCTGCTTGATTGTTGCCTGCTGAGGCACATGATCGGTGCGGGAGAGCTACCTGATCAGCACATGAGCAGTCACATGATCAGCACCTCTCAGTCACCTGATCACTGCATGACAGCCACGTGATCAGTGCCTGCTGAGTCACGTGATTAGCGCCTGTTCATCTGCTTGATAATCGCCAGCTGGGCCGCAGGATTCATGCCTTCTCAGCTGCTTGATTATCGCCAGCTGGGCCGCAGGATTCATGCCTGCTCATCTGCTTGATAATGACCAGCTGGGCCGCAGGATTCATGCCTGCTCAGCTGCCTGATAATCGCCAGGTGGGCCGCAGGATTCATGCCTGCTCATCTCGTTGATAATCGCCAGCTGGGCCGCAGGATTCATGCCTGCTCCGCTGCTTGATTCTTGCCTGCTGAGGCACATGATCCGTGCAGGAGAGCTACCTGATCACACATGAGCAGTCACATGATCAGCGCCTCTCAGTCACCTGATCACTGCATGACAGCCACGTGATCAGTGCCTGCTGAGTCACGTGATTAGCGCCTGCTCATCTGCTTGATAATCGCCAGCTGGGCCGCAGGATTCATGCCTGCTCAGGTGCCTGATAATCGCCAGCTGGGCCGCAGGATTCATGCCTTCTCAGCTGCCTGATAATCACCAGCTGGGCCGTAGGATTCATGCCTGCTCAGCTGCCTGATAATCGCCAGGTGGGCCGCAAGATTCATGCCTGCTCAGCTGCCTGATAATCGCCAGGTGGGCCGCAGGATTCATGCCTTCTCAGCTGCTTGATTATCGCCAGCTGGGCCGCAGGATTCATGCCTGCTCAGCTGCCTGATAATCGCCAGCAGGGCCGCAGGATTCATGCCTTCTCAGGCGCCTGGTAATCGCGAGCTGGGCCGCAGGATTCATGCCTGCTCATCTCCTTGATAATCGCCAGCTGGGCCGCAGGATTCATGCCTGCTCATCTGCTTGATAATCGCCAGCTGAGCCGCAGGATTCATGCCTGCTCAGCTGCCTGATAATCGCCAGGTGGGCCGCAGGATTCATGCCTGCTCAGCTGCCTGATAATCGCCAGCAGGGCCACAGGATTCATGCCTTCTCAGGCGCCTGATAATCACCAGCTGGGCCGCAGGATTCATGCCTGCTCATCTGCTTGATAATGACCAGCTGGGCCGCAGGATTCATGCCTTCTCAGGCGCCTGATAATCGCCAGCTGGGCCGCAGGATTCATGCCTGCTCATCTGCTTGGTAATCGCCAGCTGGGCCGCAGGATTCATGCCTGCTCATCTGCTTGATAATCGCCAGCTGGGTCGCATGATTCATGCCTGCTGAGGCACATGATCCGTGCGGGAGAGCTACCTGATCAGCACATGAGCAGTCACATGATCAGCGCCTCTCAGTCACCTGATCACTGCATGACAGCCACGTGATCAGTGCCTGCTGAGTCACGTGATTAGCGCCTGTTCATCTGCTTGATAATCGCCAGCTGGGCCGCAGGATTCATGCCTTCTCAGCTGCTTGATTATCGCCAGCTGGGCCGCAGGATTCATGCCTGCTCATCTGCTTGATAATGACCAGCTGGGCCGCAGGATTCATGCCTGCTCAGCTGCCTGATAATCGCCAGCTGGGCCGCAGGATTCATACCTGCTCAGCTGCCTGATAATCGCCAGGTGGGCCGCAGGATTCATGCCTTCTCAGGCGCCTGGTAATCGCGAGCGGGGCCGTAGGATTCATGCCTGCTCATCTGCTTGGTAATCGCCAGCTGGGCCGCAGGATTCATGCCTTCTCAGGCGCCTGATAATCGCCAGCTGGGCCGCAGGATTCATGCCTTCTCATCTCCTTGATAATCGCCAGCTGGGCCGCAGGATTCATGCCTGCTCATCTGCTTGATAATGACCAGCTGGGCCGCAGGATTCATGCCTGCTCAGCTGCCTGATAATCGCCAGGTGGGCCGCAGGATTCATGCCTGCTCAGCTGCCTGATAATCGCCAGCTGGGCCGCAGGATTCATGCCTGCTCAGCTGCCTGATAATCGCCAGGTGGGCCGCAGGATTCATGCCTGCTCAGTTGCCTGATAATCGCCAGCTGGGCCGCAGGATTCATGCCTTCTCAGCTGCCTGATAATCACCAGCTGGGCCGCAGGATTCATGCCTGCTCATCTGCTTGATAATCGCCAGCTGGGCCGCAGGATTCATGCCTGCTCAGGCGCCTGTTAATCGCCAGCTGGGCCGCAGGATTCATGCCTTCTCCACTGCTTGATTGTTGCCTGCTGAGGCACATGATCGGTGCGGGAGAGCTACCTGATCAGCACATGAGCAGTCACATGATCAGCACCTCTCAGTCACCTGATCACTGCATGACAGCCACGTGATCAGTGCCTGCTGAGTCACGTGATTAGCGCCTGTTCATCTGCTTGATAATCGCCAGCTGGGCCGCAGGATTCATGCCTTCTCAGCTGCTTGATTATCGCCAGCTGGGCCGCAGGATTCATGCCTGCTCATCTGCTTGATAATGACCAGCTGGGCCGCAGGATTCATGCCTGCTCAGCTGCCTGATAATCGCCAGGTGGGCCGCAGGATTCATGCCTGCTCATCTCGTTGATAATCGCCAGCTGGGCCGCAGGATTCATGCCTGCTCCGCTGCTTGATTCTTGCCTGCTGAGGCACATGATCCGTGCAGGAGAGCTACCTGATCACACATGAGCAGTCACATGATCAGCGCCTCTCAGTCACCTGATCACTGCATGACAGCCACGTGATCAGTGCCTGCTGAGTCACGTGATTAGCGCCTGCTCATCTGCTTGATAATCGCCAGCTGGGCCGCAGGATTCATGCCTGCTCAGGTGCCTGATAATCGCCAGCTGGGCCGCAGGATTCATGCCTTCTCAGCTGCCTGATAATCACCAGCTGGGCCGTAGGATTCATGCCTGCTCAGCTGCCTGATAATCGCCAGGTGGGCCGCAAGATTCATGCCTGCTCAGCTGCCTGATAATCGCCAGGTGGGCCGCAGGATTCATGCCTTCTCAGCTGCTTGATTATCGCCAGCTGGGCCGCAGGATTCATGCCTGCTCAGCTGCCTGATAATCGCCAGCTGGGCCGCAGGATTCATGCCTGCTCAGCTGCCTGATAATCGCCAGGTGGGCCGCAGGATTCATGCCTGCTCAGCTGCCTGATAATCGCCAGCAGGGCCACAGGATTCATGCCTTCTCAGGCGCCTGATAATCACCAGCTGGGCCGCAGGATTCATGCCTTCTCAGGCGCCTGATAATCGCCAGCTGGGCCGCAGGATTCATGCCTGCTCATCTGCTTGGTAATCGCCAGCTGGGCCGCAGGATTCATGCCTGCTCATCTGCTTGATAATCGCCAGCTGGGTCGCATGATTCATGCCTGCTGAGGCACATGATCCGTGCGGGAGAGCTACCTGATCAGCACATGAGCAGTCACATGATCAGCGCCTCTCAGTCACCTGATCACTGCATGACAGCCACGTGATCAGTGCCTGCTGAGTCACGTGATTAGCGCCTGTTCATCTGCTTGATAATCGCCAGCTGGGCCGCAGGATTCATGCCTTCTCAGCTGCTTGATTATCGCCAGCTGGGCCGCAGGATTCATGCCTGCTCATCTGCTTGATAATGACCAGCTGGGCCGCAGGATTCATGCCTGCTCAGCTGCCTGATAATCGCCAGCTGGGCCGCAGGATTCATACCTGCTCAGCTGCCTGATAATGGCCAGGTGGGCCGCAGGATTCATGCCTTCTCAGGCGCCTGGTAATCGCGAGCGGGGCCGTAGGATTCATGCCTGCTCATCTGCTTGGTAATCGCCAGCTGGGCCGCAGGATTCATGCCTTCTCAGGCGCCTGATAATCGCCAGCTGGGCCGCAGGATTCATGCCTTCTCATCTCCTTGATAATCGCCAGCTGGGCCGCAGGATTCATGCCTGCTCATCTGCTTGATAATGACCAGCTGGGCCGCAGGATTCATGCCTGCTCAGCTGCCTGATAATCGCCAGGTGGGCCGCAGGATTCATGCCTGCTCAGCTGCCTGATAATCGCCAGCTGGGCCGCAGGATTCATGCCTGCTCAGCTGCCTGATAATCGCCAGGTGGGCCGCAGGATTCATGCCTGCTCAGTTGCCTGATAATCGCCAGCTGGGCCGCAGGATTCATGCCTTCTCAGCTGCCTGATAATCACCAGCTGGGCCGCAGGATTCATGCCTGCTCATCTGCTTGATAATCGCCAGCTGGGCCGCAGGATTCATGCCTGCTCAGGCGCCTGTTAATCGCCAGCTGGGCCGCAGGATTCATGCCTTCTCCGCTGCTTGATTGTTGCCTGCTGAGGCACATGATCGGTGCGGGAGAGCTACCTGATCAGCACATGAGCAGTCACATGATCAGCACCTCTCAGTCACCTGATCACTGCATGACAGCCACGTGATCAGTGCCTGCTGAGTCACGTGATTAGCGCCTGTTCATCTGCTTGATAATCGCCAGCTGGGCCGCAGGATTCATGCCTTCTCAGCTGCTTGATTATCGCCAGCTGGGCCGCAGGATTCATGCCTGCTCATCTGCTTGATAATGACCAGCTGGGCCGCAGGATTCATGCCTGCTCAGCTGCCTGATAATCGCCAGGTGGGCCGCAGGATTCATGCCTGCTCATCTCGTTGATAATCGCCAGCTGGGCCGCAGGATTCATGCCTGCTCCGCTGCTTGATTCTTGCCTGCTGAGGCACATGATCCGTGCAGGAGAGCTACCTGATCACACATGAGCAGTCACATGATCAGCGCCTCTCAGTCACCTGATCACTGCATGACAGCCACGTGATCAGTGCCTGCTGAGTCACGTGATTAGCGCCTGCTCATCTGCTTGATAATCGCCAGCTGGGCCGCAGGATTCATGCCTGCTCAGGTGCCTGATAATCGCCAGCTGGGCCGCAGGATTCATGCCTTCTCAGCTGCCTGATAATCACCAGCTGGGCCGTAGGATTCATGCCTGCTCAGCTGCCTGATAATCGCCAGGTGGGCCGCAAGATTCATGCCTGCTCAGCTGCCTGATAATCGCCAGGTGGGCCGCAGGATTCATGCCTTCTCAGCTGCTTGATTATCGCCAGCTGGGCCGCAGGATTCATGCCTGCTCAGCTGCCTGATAATCGCCAGCAGGGCCGCAGGATTCATGCCTTCTCAGGCGCCTGGTAATCGCGAGCTGGGCCGCAGGATTCATGCCTGCTCATCTCCTTGATAATCGCCAGCTGGGCCGCAGGATTCATGCCTGCTCATCTGCTTGATAATCGCCAGCTGGGCCGCAGGATTCATGCCTGCTCAGCTGCCTGATAATCGCCAGGTGGGCCGCAGGATTCATGCCTGCTCAGCTGCCTGATAATCGCCAGCAGGGCCACAGGATTCATGCCTTCTCAGGCGCCTGATAATCACCAGCTGGGCCGCAGGATTCATGCCTGCTCATCTGCTTGATAATGACCAGCTGGGCCGCAGGATTCATGCCTTCTCAGGCGCCTGATAATCGCCAGCTGGGCCGCAGGATTCATGCCTGCTCATCTGCTTGATAATCGCCAGCTGGGTCGCATGATTCATGCCTGCTGAGGCACATGATCCGTGCGGGAGAGCTACCTGATCAGCACATGAGCAGTCACATGATCAGCGCCTCTCAGTCACCTGATCACTGCATGACAGCCACGTGATCAGTGCCTGCTGAGTCACGTGATTAGCGCCTGTTCATCTGCTTGATAATCGCCAGCTGGGCCGCAGGATTCATGCCTTCTCAGCTGCTTGATTATCGCCAGCTGGGCCGCAGGATTCATGCCTGCTCATCTGCTTGATAATGACCAGCTGGGCCGCAGGATTCATGCCTGCTCAGCTGCCTGATAATCGCCAGCTGGGCCGCAGGATTCATACCTGCTCAGCTGCCTGATAATGGCCAGGTGGGCCGCAGGATTCATGCCTTCTCAGGCGCCTGGTAATCGCGAGCGGGGCCGTAGGATTCATGCCTGCTCATCTGCTTGGTAATCGCCAGCTGGGCCGCAGGATTCATGCCTTCTCAGGCGCCTGATAATCGCCAGCTGGGCCGCAGGATTCATGCCTTCTCATCTCCTTGATAATCGCCAGCTGGGCCGCAGGATTCATGCCTGCTCATCTGCTTGATAATGACCAGCTGGGCCGCAGGATTCATGCCTGCTCAGCTGCCTGATAATCGCCAGGTGGGCCGCAGGATTCATGCCTGCTCAGTTGCCTGATAATCGCCAGCTGGGCCGCAGGATTCATGCCTGCTCAGCTGCCTGATAATCGCCAGGTGGGCCGCAGGATTCATGCCTGCTCAGTTGCCTGATAATCGCCAGCTGGGCCGCAGGATTCATGCCTTCTCAGCTGCCTGATAATCACCAGCTGGGCCGCAGGATTCATGCCTGCTCATCTGCTTGATAATCGCCAGCTGGGCCGCAGGATTCATGCCTGCTCAGGCGCCTGTTAATCGCCAGCTGGGCCGCAGGATTCATGCCTTCTCCGCTGCTTGATTGTTGCCTGCTGAGGCACATGATCGGTGCGGGAGAGCTACCTGATCAGCACATGAGCAGTCACATGATCAGCACCTCTCAGTCACCTGATCACTGCATGACAGCCACGTGATCAGTGCCTGCTGAGTCACGTGATTAGCGCCTGTTCATCTGCTTGATAATCGCCAGCTGGGCCGCAGGATTCATGCCTTCTCAGCTGCTTGATTATCGCCAGCTGGGCCGCAGGATTCATGCCTGCTCATCTGCTTGATAATGACCAGCTGGGCCGCAGGATTCATGCCTGCTCAGCTGCCTGATAATCGCCAGGTGGGCCGCAGGATTCATGCCTGCTCATCTCGTTGATAATCGCCAGCTGGGCCGCAGGATTCATGCCTGCTCCGCTGCTTGATTCTTGCCTGCTGAGGCACATGATCCGTGCAGGAGAGCTACCTGATCACACATGAGCAGTCACATGATCAGCGCCTCTCAGTCACCTGATCACTGCATGACAGCCACGTGATCAGTGCCTGCTGAGTCACGTGATTAGCGCCTGCTCATCTGCTTGATAATCGCCAGCTGGGCCGCAGGATTCATGCCTGCTCAGGTGCCTGATAATCGCCAGCTGGGCCGCAGGATTCATGCCTTCTCAGCTGCCTGATAATCACCAGCTGGGCCGTAGGATTCATGCCTGCTCAGCTGCCTGATAATCGCCAGGTGGGCCGCAAGATTCATGCCTGCTCAGCTGCCTGATAATCGCCAGGTGGGCCGCAGGATTCATGCCTTCTCAGCTGCTTGATTATCGCCAGCTGGGCCGCAGGATTCATGCCTGCTCAGCTGCCTGATAATCGCCAGCAGGGCCGCAGGATTCATGCCTTCTCAGGCGCCTGGTAATCGCGAGCTGGGCCGCAGGATTCATGCCTGCTCATCTCCTTGATAATCGCCAGCTGGGCCGCAGGATTCATGCCTGCTCATCTGCTTGATAATCGCCAGCTGGGCCGCAGGATTCATGCCTGCTCAGCTGCCTGATAATCGCCAGGTGGGCCGCAGGATTCATGCCTGCTCAGCTGCCTGATAATCGCCAGCAGGGCCACAGGATTCATGCCTTCTCAGGCGCCTGATAATCACCAGCTGGGCCGCAGGATTCATGCCTGCTCATCTGCTTGATAATGACCAGCTGGGCCGCAGGATTCATGCCTTCTCAGGCGCCTGATAATCGCCAGCTGGGCCGCAGGATTCATGCCTGCTCATCTGCTTGGTAATCGCCAGCTGGGCCGCAGGATTCATGCCTGCTCATCTGCTTGATAATCGCCAGCTGGGTCGCATGATTCATGCCTGCTGAGGCACATGATCCGTGCGGGAGAGCTACCTGATCAGCACATGAGCAGTCACATGATCAGCGCCTCTCAGTCACCTGATCACTGCATGACAGCCACGTGATCAGTGCCTGCTGAGTCACGTGATTAGCGCCTGTTCATCTGCTTGATAATCGCCAGCTGGGCCGCAGGATTCATGCCTTCTCAGCTGCTTGATTATCGCCAGCTGGGCCGCAGGATTCATGCCTGCTCATCTGCTTGATAATGACCAGCTGGGCCGCAGGATTCATGCCTGCTCAGCTGCCTGATAATCGCCAGCTGGGCCGCAGGATTCATACCTGCTCAGCTGCCTGATAATCGCCAGGTGGGCCGCAGGATTCATGCCTTCTCAGGCGCCTGGTAATCGCGAGCGGGGCCGTAGGATTCATGCCTGCTCATCTGCTTGGTAATCGCCAGCTGGGCCGCAGGATTCATGCCTTCTCAGGCGCCTGATAATCGCCAGCTGGGCCGCAGGATTCATGCCTTCTCATCTCCTTGATAATCGCCAGCTGGGCCGCAGGATTCATGCCTGCTCATCTGCTTGATAACGACCAGCTGGGCCGCAGGATTCATGCCTGCTCAGCTGCCTGATAATCGCCAGGTGGGCCGCAGGATTCATGCCTGCTCAGTTGCCTGATAATCGCCAGCTGGGCCGCAGGATTCATGCCTGCTCAGCTGCCTGATAATCGCCAGGTGGGCCGCAGGATTCATGCCTGCTCAGTTGCCTGATAATCGCCAGCTGGGCCGCAGGATTCATGCCTTCTCAGCTGCCTGATAATCACCAGCTGGGCCGCAGGATTCATGCCTGCTCATCTGCTTGATAATCGCCAGCTGGGCCGCAGGATTCATGCCTGTTCAGGCGCCTGTTAATCGCCAGCTGGGCCGCAGGATTCATGCCTTCTCCGCTGCTTGATTGTTGCCTGCTGAGGCACATGATCGGTGCGGGAGAGCTACCTGATCAGCACATGAGCAGTCACATGATCAGCACCTCTCAGTCACCTGATCACTGCATGACAGCCACGTGATCAGTGCCTGCTGAGTCACGTGATTAGCGCCTGTTCATCTGCTTGATAATCGCCAGCTGGGCCGCAGGATTCATGCCTTCTCAGCTGCTTGATTATCGCCAGCTGGGCCGCAGGATTCATGCCTGCTCATCTGCTTGATAATGACCAGCTGGGCCGCAGGATTCACGCCTGCTCAGCTGCCTGATAATCGCCAGGTGGGCCGCAGGATTCATGCCTGCTCATCTCGTTGATAATCGCCAGCTGGGCCGCAGGATTCATGCCTGCTCCGCTGCTTGATTCTTGCCTGCTGAGGCACATGATCCGTGCAGGAGAGCTACCTGATCACACATGAGCAGTCACATGATCAGCGCCTCTCAGTCACCTGATCACTGCATGACAGCCACGTGACCAGTGCCTGCTGAGTCACGTGATTAGCGCCTGCTCATCTGCTTGATAATCGCCAGCTGGGCCGCAGGATTCATGCCTGCTCAGGTGCCTGATAATCGCCAGCTGGGCCGCAGGATTCATGCCTTCTCAGCTGCCTGATAATCACCAGCTGGGCCGTAGGATTCATGCCTGCTCAGCTGCCTGATAATCGCCAGGTGGGCCGCAAGATTCATGCCTGTTCAGCTGCCTGATAATCGCCAGGTGGGCCGCAGGATTCATGCCTTCTCAGCTGCTTGATTATCGCCAGCTGGGCCGCAGGATTCATGCCTGCTCAGCTGCCTGATAATCGCCAGGAGGGCCGCAGGATTCATGCCTTCTCAGGCGCCTGGTAATCGCGAGCTGGGCCGCAGGATTCATGCCTGCTCATCTCCTTGATAATCGCCAGCTGGGCCGCAGGATTCATGCCTGCTCATCTGCTTGATAATCGCCAGCTGGGCCGCAGGATTCATGCCTGCTCAGCTGCCTGATAATCGCCAGGTGGGCCGCAGGATTCATGCCTGCTCAGCTGCCTGATAATCGCCAGCAGGGCCACAGGATTCATGCCTTCTCAGGCGCCTGATAATCACCAGCTGGGCCGCAGGATTCATGCCTGCTCATCTGCTTGATAATGACCAGCTGGGCCGCAGGATTCATGCCTTCTCAGGCGCCTGATAATCGCCAGCTGGGCCGCAGGATTCATGCCTGCTCATCTGCTTGGTAATCGCCAGCTGGGCCGCAGGATTCATGCCTGCTCATCTGCTTGATAATCGCCAGCTGGGTCGCATGATTCATGCCTGCTGAGGCACATGATCCGTGCGGGAGAGCTACCTGATCAGCACATGAGCAGTCACATGATCAGCGCCTCTCAGTCACCTGATCACTGCATGACAGCCACGTGATCAGTGCCTGCTGAGTCACGTGATTAGCGCCTGTTCATCTGCTTGATAATCGCCAGCTGGGCCGCAGGATTCATGCCTTCTCAGCTGCTTGATTATCGCCAGCTGGGCCGCAGGATTCATGCCTGCTCATCTGCTTGATAATGACCAGCTGGGCCGCAGGATTCATGCCTGCTCAGCTGCCTGATAATCGCCAGCTGGGCCGCAGGATTCATACCTGCTCAGCTGCCTGATAATCGCCAGGTGGGCCGCAGGATTCATGCCTTCTCAGGCGCCTGGTAATCGCGAGCGGGGCCGTAGGATTCATGCCTGCTCATCTGCTTGGTAATCGCCAGCTGGGCCGCAGGATTCATGCCTTCTCAGGCGCCTGATAATCGCCAGCTGGGCCGCAGGATTCATGCCTTCTCATCTCCTTGATAATCGCCAGCTGGGCCGCAGGATTCATGCCTGCTCATCTGCTTGATAATGACCAGCTGGGCCGCAGGATTCATGCCTGCTCAGCTGCCTGATAATCGCCAGGTGGGCCGCAGGATTCATGCCTGCTCAGCTGCGTGATAATCGCCAGCTGGGCCGCAGGATTCATGCCTGCTCAGCTGCCTGATAATCGCCAGGTGGGCCGCAGGATTCATGCCTGCTCAGTTGCCTGATAATCGCCAGCTGGGCCGCAGGATTCATGCCTTCTCAGCTGCCTGATAATCACCAGCTGGGCCGCAGGATTCATGCCTGCTCATCTGCTTGATAATCGCCAGCTGGGCCGCAGGATTCATGCCTGCTCAGGCGCCTGTTAATCGCCAGCTGGGCCGCAGGATTCATGCCTTCTCCGCTGCTTGATTGTTGCCTGCTGAGGCACATGATCGGTGCGGGAGAGCTACCTGATCAGCACATGAGCAGTCACATGATCAGCACCTCTCAGTCACCTGATCACTGCATGACAGCCACGTGATCAGTGCCTGCTGAGTCACGTGATTAGCGCCTGCTCATCTGCTTGATAATCGCCAGCTGGGCCGCAGGATTCATGCCTTCTCAGCTGCTTGATTATCGCCAGCTGGGCCGCAGGATTCATGCCTGCTCATCTGCTTGATAATGACCAGCTGGGCCGCAGGATTCATGCCTGCTCAGCTGCCTGATAATCGCCAGGTGGGCCGCAGGATTCATGCCTGCTCATCTCGTTGATAATCGCCAGCTGGGCCGCAGGATTCATGCCTGCTCCGCTGCTTGATTCTTGCCTGCTGAGGCACATGATCCGTGCAGGAGAGCTACCTGATCACACATGAGCAGTCACATGATCAGCGCCTCTCAGTCACCTGATCACTGCATGACAGCCACGTGATCAGTGCCTGCTGAGTCACGTGATTAGCGCCTGCTCATCTGCTTGATAATCGCCAGCTGGGCCGCAGGATTCATGCCTGCTCAGGTGCCTGATAATCGCCAGCTGGGCCGCAGGATTCATGCCTTCTCAGCTGCCTGATAATCACCAGCTGGGCCGTAGGATTCATGCCTGCTCAGCTGCCTGATAATCGCCAGGTGGGCCGCAAGATTCATGCCTGCTCAGCTGCCTGATAATCGCCAGGTGGGCCGCAGGATTCATGCCTTCTCAGCTGCTTGATTATCGCCAGCTGGGCCGCAGGATTCATGCCTGCTCAGCTGCCTGATAATCGCCAGCAGGGCCGCAGGATTCATGCCTTCTCAGGCGCCTGGTAATCGCGAGCTGGGCCGCAGGATTCATGCCTGCTCATCTCCTTGATAATCGCCAGCTGGGCCGCAGGATTCATGCCTGCTCATCTGCTTGATAATCGCCAGCTGGGCCGCAGGATTCATGCCTGCTCAGCTGCCTGATAATCGCCAGGTGGGCCGCAGGATTCATGCCTGCTCAGCTGCCTGATAATCGCCAGCAGGGCCACAGGATTCATGCCTTCTCAGGCGCCTGATAATCACCAGCTGGGCCGCAGGATTCATGCCTGCTCATCTGCTTGATAATGACCAGCTGGGCCGCAGGATTCATGCCTTCTCAGGCGCCTGATAATCGCCAGCTGGGCCGCAGGATTCATGCCTGCTCATCTGCTTGGTAATCGCCAGCTGGGCCGCAGGATTCATGCCTGCTCATCTGCTTGATAATCGCCAGCTGGGTCGCATGATTCATGCCTGCTGAGGCACATGATCCGTGCGGGAGAGCTACCTGATCAGCACATGAGCAGTCACATGATCAGCGCCTCTCAGTCACCTGATCACTGCATGACAGCCACGTGATCAGTGCCTGCTGAGTCACGTGATTAGCGCCTGTTCATCTGCTTGATAATCGCCAGCTGGGCCGCAGGATTCATGCCTTCTCAGCTGCTTGATTATCGCCAGCTGGGCCGCAGGATTCATGCCTGCTCATCTGCTTGATAATGACCAGCTGGGCCGCAGGATTCATGCCTGCTCAGCTGCCTGATAATCGCCAGCTGGGCCGCAGGATTCATACCTGCTCAGCTGCCTGATAATCGCCAGGTGGGCCGCAGGATTCATGCCTTCTCAGGCGCCTGGTAATCGCGAGCGGGGCCGTAGGATTCATGCCTGCTCATCTGCTTGGTAATCGCCAGCTGGGCCGCAGGATTCATGCCTTCTCAGGCGCCTGATAATCGCCAGCTGGGCCGCAGGATTCATGCCTTCTCATCTCCTTGATAATCGCCAGCTGGGCCGCAGGATTCATGCCTGCTCATCTGCTTGATAATGACCAGCTGGGCCGCAGGATTCATGCCTGCTCAGCTGCCTGATAATCGCCAGGTGGGCCGCAGGATTCATGCCTGCTCAGCTGCCTGATAATCGCCAGCTGGGCCGCAGGATTCATGCCTGCTCAGCTGCCTGATAATCGCCAGGTGGGCCGCAGGATTCATGCCTGCTCAGTTGCCTGATAATCGCCAGCTGGGCCGCAGGATTCATGCCTTCTCAGCTGCCTGATAATCACCAGCTGGGCCGCAGGATTCATGCCTGCTCATCTGCTTGATAATCGCCAGCTGGGCCGCAGGATTCATGCCTGCTCAGGCGCCTGTTAATCGCCAGCTGGGCCGCAGGATTCATGCCTTCTCCGCTGCTTGATTGTTGCCTGCTGAGGCACATGATCGGTGCGGGAGAGCTACCTGATCAGCACATGAGCAGTCACATGATCAGCACCTCTCAGTCACCTGATCACTGCATGACAGCCACGTGATCAGTGCCTGCTGAGTCACGTGATTAGCGCCTGTTCATCTGCTTGATAATCGCCAGCTGGGCCGCAGGATTCATGCCTTCTCAGCTGCTTGATTATCGCCAGCTGGGCCGCAGGATTCATGCCTGCTCATCTGCTTGATAATGACCAGCTGGGCCGCAGGATTCATGCCTGCTCAGCTGCCTGATAATCGCCAGGTGGGCCGCAGGATTCATGCCTGCTCATCTCGTTGATAATCGCCAGCTGGGCCGCAGGATTCATGCCTGCTCCGCTGCTTGATTCTTGCCTGCTGAGGCACATGATCCGTGCAGGAGAGCTACCTGATCACACATGAGCAGTCACATGATCAGCGCCTCTCAGTCACCTGATCACTGCATGACAGCCACGTGATCAGTGCCTGCTGAGTCACGTGATTAGCGCCTGCTCATCTGCTTGATAATCGCCAGCTGGGCCGCAGGATTCATGCCTGCTCAGGTGCCTGATAATCGCCAGCTGGGCCGCAGGATTCATGCCTTCTCAGCTGCCTGATAATCACCAGCTGGGCCGTAGGATTCATGCCTGCTCAGCTGCCTGATAATCGCCAGGTGGGCCGCAAGATTCATGCCTGCTCAGCTGCCTGATAATGGCCAGGTGGGCCGCAGGATTCATGCCTTCTCAGCTGCTTGATTATCGCCAGCTGGGCCGCAGGATTCATGCCTGCTCAGCTGCCTGATAATCGCCAGGAGGGCCGCAGGATTCATGCCTTCTCAGGCGCCTGGTAATCGCGAGCTGGGCCGCAGGATTCATGCCTGCTCATCTCCTTGATAATCGCCAGCTGGGCCGCAGGATTCATGCCTGCTCATCTGCTTGATAATCGCCAGCTGGGCCGCAGGATTCATGCCTGCTCAGCTGCCTGATAATCGCCAGGTGGGCCGCAGGATTCATGCCTGCTCAGCTGCCTGATAATCGCCAGCAGGGCCACAGGATTCATGCCTTCTCAGGCGCCTGATAATCACCAGCTGGGCCGCAGGATTCATGCCTGCTCATCTGCTTGATAATGACCAGCTGGGCCGCAGGATTCATGCCTTCTCAGGCGCCTGATAATCGCCAGCTGGGCCGCAGGATTCATGCCTGCTCATCTGCTTGGTAATCGCCAGCTGGGCCGCAGGATTCATGCCTGCTCATCTGCTTGATAATCGCCAGCTGGGTCGCATGATTCATGCCTGCTGAGGCACATGATCCGTGCGGGAGAGCTACCTGATCAGCACATGAGCAGTCACATGATCAGCGCCTCTCAGTCACCTGATCACTGCATGACAGCCACGTGATCAGTGCCTGCTGAGTCACGTGATTAGCGCCTGTTCATCTGCTTGATAATCGCCAGCTGGGCCGCAGGATTCATGCCTTCTCAGCTGCTTGATTATCGCCAGCTGGGCCGCAGGATTCATGCCTGCTCATCTGCTTGATAATGACCAGCTGGGCCGCAGGATTCATGCCTGCTCATCTGCTTGGTAATCGCCAGCTGGGCCGCAGGATTCATGCCTGCTCATCTGCTTGATAATCGCCAGCTGGGTCGCATGATTCATGCCTGCTGAGGCACATGATCCGTGCGGGAGAGCTACCTGATCAGCACATGAGCAGTCACATGATCAGCGCCTCTCAGTCACCTGATCACTGCATGACAGCCACGTGATCAGTGCCTGCTGAGTCACGTGATTAGCGCCTGTTCATCTGCTTGATAATCGCCAGCTGGGCCGCAGGATTCATGCCTTCTCAGCTGCTTGATTATCGCCAGCTGGGCCGCAGGATTCATGCCTGCTCATCTGCTTGATAATGACCAGCTGGGCCGCAGGATTCATGCCTGCTCAGCTGCCTGATAATCGCCAGCTGGGCCGCAGGATTCATACCTGCTCAGCTGCCTGATAATCGCCAGGTGGGCCGCAGGATTCATGCCTTCTCAGGCGCCTGGTAATCGCGAGCGGGGCCGTAGGATTCATGCCTGCTCATCTGCTTGGTAATCGCCAGCTGGGCCGCAGGATTCATGCCTTCTCAGGCGCCTGATAATCGCCAGCTGGGCCGCAGGATTCATGCCTTCTCATCTCCTTGATAATCGCCAGCTGGGCCGCAGGATTCATGCCTGCTCATCTGCTTGATAATGACCAGCTGGGCCGCAGGATTCATGCCTGCTCAGCTGCCTGATAATCGCCAGGTGGGCCGCAGGATTCATGCCTGCTCAGCTGCCTGATAATCGCCAGCTGGGCCTCAGGATTCATGCCTGCTCAGCTGCCTGATAATCGCCAGGTGGGCCGCAGGATTCATGCCTGCTCAGTTGCCTGATAATCGCCAGCTGGGCCGCAGGATTCATGCCTTCTCAGCTGCCTGATAATCACCAGCTGGGCCGCAGGATTCATGCCTGCTCATCTGCTTGATAATCGCCAGCTGGGCCGCAGGATTCATGCCTGCTCAGGCGCCTGTTAATCGCCAGCTGGGCCGCAGGATTCATGCCTTCTCCGCTGCTTGATTGTTGCCTGCTGAGGCACATGATCGGTGCGGGAGAGCTACCTGATCAGCACATGAGCAGTCACATGATCAGCACCTCTCAGTCACCTGATCACTGCATGACAGCCACGTGATCAGTGCCTGCTGAGTCACGTGATTAGCGCCTGTTCATCTGCTTGATAATCGCCAGCTGGGCCGCAGGATTCATGCCTTCTCAGCTGCTTGATTATCGCCAGCTGGGCCGCAGGATTCATGCCTGCTCATCTGCTTGATAATGACCAGCTGGGCCGCAGGATTCATGCCTGCTCAGCTGCCTGATAATCGCCAGGTGGGCCGCAGGATTCATGCCTGCTCATCTCGTTGATAATCGCCAGCTGGGCCGCAGGATTCATGCCTGCTCCGCTGCTTGATTCTTGCCTGCTGAGGCACATGATCCGTGCAGGAGAGCTACCTGATCACACATGAGCAGTCACATGATCAGCGCCTCTCAGTCACCTGATCACTGCATGACAGCCACGTGATCAGTGCCTGCTGAGTCACGTGATTAGCGCCTGCTCATCTGCTTGATAATCGCCAGCTGGGCCGCAGGATTCATGCCTGCTCAGGTGCCTGATAATCGCCAGCTGGGCCGCAGGATTCATGCCTTCTCAGCTGCCTGATAATCACCAGCTGGGCCGTAGGATTCATGCCTGCTCAGCTGCCTGATAATCGCCAGGTGGGCCGCAAGATTCATGCCTGCTCAGCTGCCTGATAATCGCCAGGTGGGCCGCAGGATTCATGCCTTCTCAGCTGCTTGATTATCGCCAGCTGGGCCGCAGGATTCATGCCTGCTCAGCTGCCTGATAATCGCCAGCAGGGCCGCAGGATTCATGCCTTCTCAGGCGCCTGGTAATCGCGAGCTGGGCCGCAGGATTCATGCCTGCTCATCTCCTTGATAATCGCCAGCTGGGCCGCAGGATTCATGCCTGCTCATCTGCTTGATAATCGCCAGCTGGGCCGCAGGATTCATGCCTGCTCAGCTGCCTGATAATCGCCAGGTGGGCCGCAGGATTCATGCCTGCTCAGCTGCCTGATAATCGCCAGCAGGGCCACAGGATTCATGCCTTCTCAGGCGCCTGATAATCACCAGCTGGGCCGCAGGATTCATGCCTGCTCATCTGCTTGATAATGACCAGCTGGGCCGCAGGATTCATGCCTTCTCAGGCGCCTGATAATCGCCAGCTGGGCCGCAGGATTCATGCCTGCTCATCTGCTTGGTAATCGCCAGCTGGGCCGCAGGATTCATGCCTGCTCATCTGCTTGATAATCGCCAGCTGGGTCGCATGATTCATGCCTGCTGAGGCACATGATCCGTGCGGGAGAGCTACCTGATCAGCACATGAGCAGTCACATGATCAGCGCCTCTCAGTCACCTGATCACTGCATGACAGCCACGTGATCAGTGCCTGCTGAGTCACGTGATTAGCGCCTGTTCATCTGCTTGATAATCGCCAGCTGGGCCGCAGGATTCATGCCTTCTCAGCTGCTTGATTATCGCCAGCTGGGCCGCAGGATTCATGCCTGCTCATCTGCTTGATAATGACCAGCTGGGCCGCAGGATTCATGCCTGCTCAGCTGCCTGATAATCGCCAGCTGGGCCGCAGGATTCATACCTGCTCAGCTGCCTGATAATCGCCAGGTGGGCCGCAGGATTCATGCCTTCTCAGGCGCCTGGTAATCGCGAGCGGGGCCGTAGGATTCATGCCTGCTCATCTGCTTGGTAATCGCCAGCTGGGCCGCAGGATTCATGCCTTCTCAGGCGCCTGATAATCGCCAGCTGGGCCGCAGGATTCATGCCTTCTCATCTCCTTGATAATCGCCAGCTGGGCCGCAGGATTCATGCCTGCTCATCTGCTTGATAATGACCAGCTGGGCCGCAGGATTCATGCCTGCTCAGCTGCCTGATAATCGCCAGGTGGGCCGCAGGATTCATGCCTGCTCAGTTGCCTGATAATCGCCAGCTGGGCCGCAGGATTCATGCCTGCTCAGCTGCCTGATAATCGCCAGGTGGGCCGCAGGATTCATGCCTGCTCAGTTGCCTGATAATCGCCAGCTGGGCCGCAGGATTCATGCCTTCTCAGCTGCCTGATAATCACCAGCTGGGCCGCAGGATTCATGCCTGCTCATCTGCTTGATAATCGCCAGCTGGGCCGCAGGATTCATGCCTGCTCAGGCGCCTGTTAATCGCCAGCTGGGCCGCAGGATTCATGCCTTCTCCGCTGCTTGATTGTTGCCTGCTGAGGCACATGATCGGTGCGGGAGAGCTACCTGATCAGCACATGAGCAGTCACATGATCAGCACCTCTCAGTCACCTGATCACTGCATGACAGCCACGTGATCAGTGCCTGCTGAGTCACGTGATTAGCGCCTGTTCATCTGCTTGATAATCGCCAGCTGGGCCGCAGGATTCATGCCTTCTCAGCTGCTTGATTATCGCCAGCTGGGCCGCAGGATTCATGCCTGCTCATCTGCTTGATAATGACCAGCTGGGCCGCAGGATTCATGCCTGCTCAGCTGCCTGATAATCGCCAGGTGGGCCGCAGGATTCATGCCTGCTCATCTCGTTGATAATCGCCAGCTGGGCCGCAGGATTCATGCCTGCTCCGCTGCTTGATTCTTGCCTGCTGAGGCACATGATCCGTGCAGGAGAGCTACCTGATCACACATGAGCAGTCACATGATCAGCGCCTCTCAGTCACCTGATCACTGCATGACAGCCACGTGATCAGTGCCTGCTGAGTCACGTGATTAGCGCCTGCTCATCTGCTTGATAATCGCCAGCTGGGCCGCAGGATTCATGCCTGCTCAGGTGCCTGATAATCGCCAGCTGGGCCGCAGGATTCATGCCTTCTCAGCTGCCTGATAATCACCAGCTGGGCCGTAGGATTCATGCCTGCTCAGCTGCCTGATAATCGCCAGGTGGGCCGCAAGATTCATGCCTGCTCAGCTGCCTGATAATCGCCAGGTGGGCCGCAGGATTCATGCCTTCTCAGCTGCTTGATTATCGCCAGCTGGGCCGCAGGATTCATGCCTGCTCAGCTGCCTGATAATCGCCAGCAGGGCCGCAGGATTCATGCCTTCTCAGGCGCCTGGTAATCGCGAGCTGGGCCGCAGGATTCATGCCTGCTCATCTCCTTGATAATCGCCAGCTGGGCCGCAGGATTCATGCCTGCTCATCTGCTTGATAATCGCCAGCTGGGCCGCAGGATTCATGCCTGCTCAGCTGCCTGATAATCGCCAGGTGGGCCGCAGGATTCATGCCTGCTCAGCTGCCTGATAATCGCCAGCAGGGCCACAGGATTCATGCCTTCTCAGGCGCCTGATAATCACCAGCTGGGCCGCAGGATTCATGCCTGCTCATCTGCTTGATAATGACCAGCTGGGCCGCAGGATTCATGCCTTCTCAGGCGCCTGATAATCGCCAGCTGGGCCGCAGGATTCATGCCTGCTCATCTGCTTGGTAATCGCCAGCTGGGCCGCAGGATTCATGCCTGCTCATCTGCTTGATAATCGCCAGCTGGGTCGCATGATTCATGCCTGCTGAGGCACATGATCCGTGCGGGAGAGCTACCTGATCAGCACATGAGCAGTCACATGATCAGCGCCTCTCAGTCACCTGATCACTGCATGACAGCCACGTGATCAGTGCCTGCTGAGTCACGTGATTAGCGCCTGTTCATCTGCTTGATAATCGCCAGCTGGGCCGCAGGATTCATGCCTTCTCAGCTGCTTGATTATCGCCAGCTGGGCCGCAGGATTCATGCCTGCTCATCTGCTTGATAATGACCAGCTGGGCCGCAGGATTCATGCCTGCTCAGCTGCCTGATAATCGCCAGCTGGGCCGCAGGATTCATACCTGCTCAGCTGCCTGATAATCGCCAGGTGGGCCGCAGGATTCATGCCTTCTCAGGCGCCTGGTAATCGCGAGCGGGGCCGTAGGATTCATGCCTGCTCATCTGCTTGGTAATCGCCAGCTGGGCCGCAGGATTCATGCCTTCTCAGGCGCCTGATAATCGCCAGCTGGGCCGCAGGATTCATGCCTTCTCATCTCCTTGATAATCGCCAGCTGGGCCGCAGGATTCATGCCTGCTCATCTGCTTGATAATGACCAGCTGGGCCGCAGGATTCATGCCTGCTCAGCTGCCTGATAATCGCCAGGTGGGCCGCAGGATTCATGCCTGCTCAGCTGCCTGATAATCGCCAGCTGGGCCGCAGGATTCATGCCTGCTCAGCTGCCTGATAATCGCCAGGTGGGCCGCAGGATTCATGCCTGCTCAGTTGCCTGATAATCGCCAGCTGGGCCGCAGGATTCATGCCTTCTCAGCTGCCTGATAATCACCAGCTGGGCCGCAGGATTCATGCCTGCTCATCTGCTTGATAATCGCCAGCTGGGCCGCAGGATTCATGCCTGCTCAGGCGCCTGTTAATCGCCAGCTGGGCCGCAGGATTCATGCCTTCTCCGCTGCTTGATTGTTGCCTGCTGAGGCACATGATCGGTGCGGGAGAGCTACCTGATCAGCACATGAGCAGTCACATGATCAGCACCTCTCAGTCACCTGATCACTGCATGACAGCCACGTGATCAGTGCCTGCTGAGTCACGTGATTAGCGCCTGTTCATCTGCTTGATAATCGCCAGCTGGGCCGCAGGATTCATGCCTTCTCAGCTGCTTGATTATCGCCAGCTGGGCCGCAGGATTCATGCCTGCTCATCTGCTTGATAATGACCAGCTGGGCCGCAGGATTCATGCCTGCTCAGCTGCCTGATAATCGCCAGGTGGGCCGCAGGATTCATGCCTGCTCATCTCGTTGATAATCGCCAGCTGGGCCGCAGGATTCATGCCTGCTCCGCTGCTTGATTATTGCCTGCTGAGGCACATGATCCGTGCAGGAGAGCTACCTGATCACACATGAGCAGTCACATGATCAGCGCCTCTCAGTCACCTGATCACTGCATGACAGCCACGTGATCAGTGCCTGCTGAGTCACGTGATTAGCGCCTGCTCATCTGCTTGATAATCGCCAGCTGGGCCGCAGGATTCATGCCTGCTCAGGTGCCTGATAATCGCCAGCTGGGCCGCAGGATTCATGCCTTCTCAGCTGCCTGATAATCACCAGCTGGGCCGTAGGATTCATGCCTGCTCAGCTGCCTGATAATCGCCAGGTGGGCCGCAAGATTCATGCCTGCTCAGCTGCCTGATAATCGCCAGGTGGGCCGCAGGATTCATGCCTTCTCAGCTGCTTGATTATCGCCAGCTGGGCCGCAGGATTCATGCCTGCTCAGCTGCCTGATAATCGCCAGGAGGGCCGCAGGATTCATGCCTTCTCAGGCGCCTGGTAATCGCGAGCTGGGCCGCAGGATTCATGCCTGCTCATCTCCTTGATAATCGCCAGCTGGGCCGCAGGATTCATGCCTGCTCATCTGCTTGATAATCGCCAGCTGGGCCGCAGGATTCATGCCTGCTCAGCTGCCTGATAATCGCCAGGTGGGCCGCAGGATTCATGCCTGCTCAGCTGCCTGATAATCGCCAGCAGGGCCACAGGATTCATGCCTTCTCAGGCGCCTGATAATCACCAGCTGGGCCGCAGGATTCATGCCTGCTCATCTGCTTGATAATGACCAGCTGGGCCGCAGGATTCATGCCTTCTCAGGCGCCTGATAATCGCCAGCTGGGCCGCAGGATTCATGCCTGCTCATCTGCTTGGTAATCGCCAGCTGGGCCGCAGGATTCATGCCTGCTCATCTGCTTGATAATCGCCAGCTGGGTCGCATGATTCATGCCTGCTGAGGCACATGATCCGTGCGGGAGAGCTACCTGATCAGCACATGAGCAGTCACATGATCAGCGCCTCTCAGTCACCTGATCACTGCATGACAGCCACGTGATCAGTGCCTGCTGAGTCACGTGATTAGCGCCTGTTCATCTGCTTGATAATCGCCAGCTGGGCCGCAGGATTCATGCCTTCTCAGCTGCTTGATTATCGCCAGCTGGGCCGCAGGATTCATGCCTGCTCATCTGCTTGATAATGACCAGCTGGGCCGCAGGATTCATGCCTGCTCAGCTGCCTGATAATCGCCAGCTGGGCCGCAGGATTCATACCTGCTCAGCTGCCTGATAATCGCCAGGTGGGCCGCAGGATTCATGCCTTCTCAGGCGCCTGGTAATCGCGAGCGGGGCCGTAGGATTCATGCCTGCTCATCTGCTTGGTAATCGCCAGCTGGGCCGCAGGATTCATGCCTTCTCAGGCGCCTGATAATCGCCAGCTGGGCCGCAGGATTCATGCCTTCTCATCTCCTTGATAATCGCCAGCTGGGCCGCAGGATTCATGCCTGCTCATCTGCTTGATAACGACCAGCTGGGCCGCAGGATTCATGCCTGCTCAGCTGCCTGATAATCGCCAGGTGGGCCGCAGGATTCATGCCTGCTCAGTTGCCTGATAATCGCCAGCTGGGCCGCAGGATTCATGCCTGCTCAGCTGCCTGATAATCGCCAGGTGGGCCGCAGGATTCATGCCTGCTCAGTTGCCTGATAATCGCCAGCTGGGCCGCAGGATTCATGCCTTCTCAGCTGCCTGATAATCACCAGCTGGGCCGCAGGATTCATGCCTGCTCATCTGCTTGATAATCGCCAGCTGGGCCGCAGGATTCATGCCTGCTCAGGCGCCTGTTAATCGCCAGCTGGGCCGCAGGATTCATGCCTTCTCCGCTGCTTGATTGTTGCCTGCTGAGGCACATGATCGGTGCGGGAGAGCTACCTGATCAGCACATGAGCAGTCACATGATCAGCACCTCTCAGTCACCTGATCACTGCATGACAGCCACGTGATCAGTGCCTGCTGAGTCACGTGATTAGCGCCTGTTCATCTGCTTGATAATCGCCAGCTGGGCCGCAGGATTCATGCCTTCTCAGCTGCTTGATTATCGCCAGCTGGGCCGCAGGATTCATGCCTGCTCATCTGCTTGATAATGACCAGCTGGGCCGCAGGATTCACGCCTGCTCAGCTGCCTGATAATCGCCAGGTGGGCCGCAGGATTCATGCCTGCTCATCTCGTTGATAATCGCCAGCTGGGCCGCAGGATTCATGCCTGCTCCGCTGCTTGATTCTTGCCTGCTGAGGCACATGATCCGTGCAGGAGAGCTACCTGATCACACATGAGCAGTCACATGATCAGCGCCTCTCAGTCACCTGATCACTGCATGACAGCCACGTGATCAGTGCCTGCTGAGTCACGTGATTAGCGCCTGCTCATCTGCTTGATAATCGCCAGCTGGGCCGCAGGATTCATGCCTGCTCAGGTGCCTGATAATCGCCAGCTGGGCCGCAGGATTCATGCCTTCTCAGCTGCCTGATAATCACCAGCTGGGCCGTAGGATTCATGCCTGCTCAGCTGCCTGATAATCGCCAGGTGGGCCGCAAGATTCATGCCTGTTCAGCTGCCTGATAATCGCCAGGTGGGCCGCAGGATTCATGCCTTCTCAGCTGCTTGATTATCGCCAGCTGGGCCGCAGGATTCATGCCTGCTCAGCTGCCTGATAATCGCCAGGAGGGCCGCAGGATTCATGCCTTCTCAGGCGCCTGGTAATCGCGAGCTGGGCCGCAGGATTCATGCCTGCTCATCTCCTTGATAATCGCCAGCTGGGCCGCAGGATTCATGCCTGCTCATCTGCTTGATAATCGCCAGCTGGGCCGCAGGATTCATGCCTGCTCAGCTGCCTGATAATCGCCAGGTGGGCCGCAGGATTCATGCCTGCTCAGCTGCCTGATAATCGCCAGCAGGGCCACAGGATTCATGCCTTCTCAGGCGCCTGATAATCACCAGCTGGGCCGCAGGATTCATGCCTGCTCATCTGCTTGATAATGACCAGCTGGGCCGCAGGATTCATGCCTTCTCAGGCGCCTGATAATCGCCAGCTGGGCCGCAGGATTCATGCCTGCTCATCTGCTTGGTAATCGCCAGCTGGGCCGCAGGATTCATGCCTGCTCATCTGCTTGATAATCGCCAGCTGGGTCACATGATTCATGCCTGCTGAGGCACATGATCCGTGCGGGAGAGCTACCTGATCAGCACATGAGCAGTCACATGATCAGCGCCTCTCAGTCACCTGATCACTGCATGACAGCCACGTGATCAGTGCCTGCTGAGTCACGTGATTAGCGCCTGTTCATCTGCTTGATAATCGCCAGGTGGGCCGCAGGATTCATGCCTTCTCAGCTGCTTGATTATCGCCAGCTGGGCCGCAGGATTCATGCCTGCTCATCTGCTTGATAATGACCAGCTGGGCCGCAGGATTCATGCCTGCTCAGCTGCCTGATAATCGCCAGCTGGGCCGCAGGATTCATACCTGCTCAGCTGCCTGATAATCGCCAGGTGGGCCGCAGGATTCATGCCTTCTCAGGCGCCTGGTAATCGCGAGCGGGGCCGTAGGATTCATGCCTGCTCATCTGCTTGGTAATCGCCAGCTGGGCCGCAGGATTCATGCCTTCTCAGGCGCCTGATAATCGCCAGCTGGGCCGCAGGATTCATGCCTTCTCATCTCCTTGATAATCGCCAGCTGGGCCGCAGGATTCATGCCTGCTCATCTGCTTGATAATGACCAGCTGGGCCGCAGGATTCATGCCTGCTCAGCTGCCTGATAATCGCCAGGTGGGCCGCAGGATTCATGCCTGCTCAGCTGCCTGATAATCGCCAGCTGGGCCGCAGGATTCATGCCTGCTCAGCTGCCTGATAATCGCCAGGTGGGCCGCAGGATTCATGCCTGCTCAGTTGCCTGATAATCGCCAGCTGGGCCGCAGGATTCATGCCTTCTCAGCTGCCTGATAATCACCAGCTGGGCCGCAGGATTCATGCCTGCTCATCTGCTTGATAATCGCCAGCTGGGCCGCAGGATTCATGCCTGCTCAGGCGCCTGTTTATCGCCAGCTGGGCCGCAGGATTCATGCCTTCTCCGCTGCTTGATTGTTGCCTGCTGAGGCACATGATCGGTGCGGGAGAGCTACCTGATCAGCACATGAGCAGTCACATGATCAGCACCTCTCAGTCACCTGATCACTGCATGACAGCCACGTGATCAGTGCCTGCTGAGTCACGTGATTAGCGCCTGCTCATCTGCTTGATAATCGCCAGCTGGGCCGCAGGATTCATGCCTTCTCAGCTGCTTGATTATCGCCAGCTGGGCCGCAGGATTCATGCCTGCTCATCTGCTTGATAATGACCAGCTGGGCCGCAGGATTCATGCCTGCTCAGCTGCCTGATAATCGCCAGGTGGGCCGCAGGATTCATGCCTGCTCATCTCGTTGATAATCGCCAGCTGGGCCGCAGGATTCATGCCTGCTCCGCTGCTTGATTCTTGCCTGCTGAGGCACATGATCCGTGCAGGAGAGCTACCTGATCACACATGAGCAGTCACATGATCAGCGCCTCTCAGTCACCTGATCACTGCATGACAGCCACGTGATCAGTGCCTGCTGAGTCACGTGATTAGCGCCTGCTCATCTGCTTGATAATCGCCAGCTGGGCCGCAGGATTCATGCCTGCTCAGGTGCCTGATAATCGCCAGCTGGGCCGCAGGATTCATGCCTTCTCAGCTGCCTGATAATCACCAGCTGGGCCGTAGGATTCATGCCTGCTCAGCTGCCTGATAATCGCCAGGTGGGCCGCAAGATTCATGCCTGCTCAGCTGCCTGATAATCGCCAGGTGGGCCGCAGGATTCATGCCTTCTCAGCTGCTTGATTATCGCCAGCTGGGCCGCAGGATTCATGCCTGCTCAGCTGCCTGATAATCGCCAGCAGGGCCGCAGGATTCATGCCTTCTCAGGCGCCTGGTAATCGCGAGCTGGGCCGCAGGATTCATGCCTGCTCATCTCCTTGATAATCGCCAGCTGGGCCGCAGGATTCATGCCTGCTCATCTGCTTGATAATCGCCAGCTGGGCCGCAGGATTCATGCCTGCTCAGCTGCCTGATAATCGCCAGGTGGGCCGCAGGATTCATGCCTGCTCAGCTGCCTGATAATCGCCAGCAGGGCCACAGGATTCATGCCTTCTCAGGCGCCTGATAATCACCAGCTGGGCCGCAGGATTCATGCCTGCTCATCTGCTTGATAATGACCAGCTGGGCCGCAGGATTCATGCCTTCTCAGGCGCCTGATAATCGCCAGCTGGGCCGCAGGATTCATGCCTGCTCATCTGCTTGGTAATCGCCAGCTGGGCCGCAGGATTCATGCCTGCTCATCTGCTTGATAATCGCCAGCTGGGTCGCATGATTCATGCCTGCTGAGGCACATGATCCGTGCGGGAGAGCTACCTGATCAGCACATGAGCAGTCACATGATCAGCGCCTCTCAGTCACCTGATCACTGCATGACAGCCACGTGATCAGTGCCTGCTGAGTCACGTGATTAGCGCCTGTTCATCTGCTTGATAATCGCCAGCTGGGCCGCAGGATTCATGCCTTCTCAGCTGCTTGATTATCGCCAGCTGGGCCGCAGGATTCATGCCTGCTCATCTGCTTGATAATGACCAGCTGGGCCGCAGGATTCATGCCTGCTCAGCTGCCTGATAATCGCCAGCTGGGCCGCAGGATTCATACCTGCTCAGCTGCCTGATAATCGCCAGGTGGGCCGCAGGATTCATGCCTTCTCAGGCGCCTGGTAATCGCGAGCGGGGCCGTAGGATTCATGCCTGCTCATCTGCTTGGTAATCGCCAGCTGGGCCGCAGGATTCATGCCTTCTCAGGCGCCTGATAATCGCCAGCTGGGCCGCAGGATTCATGCCTTCTCATCTCCTTGATAATCGCCAGCTGGGCCGCAGGATTCATGCCTGCTCATCTGCTTGATAATGACCAGCTGGGCCGCAGGATTCATGCCTGCTCAGCTGCCTGATAATCGCCAGGTGGGCCGCAGGATTCATGCCTGCTCAGCTGCCTGATAATCGCCAGCTGGGCCGCAGGATTCATGCCTGCTCAGCTGCCTGATAATCGCCAGGTGGGCCGCAGGATTCATGCCTGCTCAGTTGCCTGATAATCGCCAGCTGGGCCGCAGGATTCATGCCTTCTCAGCTGCCTGATAATCACCAGCTGGGCCGCAGGATTCATGCCTGCTCATCTGCTTGATAATCGCCAGCTGGGCCGCAGGATTCATGCCTGCTCAGGCGCCTGTTAATCGCCAGCTGGGCCGCAGGATTCATGCCTTCTCCGCTGCTTGATTGTTGCCTGCTGAGGCACATGATCGGTGCGGGAGAGCTACCTGATCAGCACATGAGCAGTCACATGATCAGCACCTCTCAGTCACCTGATCACTGCAT
The DNA here is from genome assembly GCF_055505025.1 of Bos grunniens. Lineage (NCBI taxonomy): Eukaryota > Metazoa > Chordata > Mammalia > Artiodactyla > Bovidae > Bos > Bos grunniens. The sequence goes on along the minus strand of NC_141183.1, from coordinate 65,746,117 downwards.
GACAGCCACGTGATCAGTGCCTGCTGAGTCACGTGATTAGCGCCTGTTCATCTGCTTGATAATCGCCAGCTGGGCCGCAGGATTCATGCCTTCTCAGCTGCTTGATTATCGCCAGCTGGGCCGCAGGATTCATGCCTGCTCATCTGCTTGATAATGACCAGCTGGGCCGCAGGATTCATGCCTGCTCAGCTGCCTGATAATCGCCAGGTGGGCCGCAGGATTCATGCCTGCTCATCTCGTTGATAATCGCCAGCTGGGCCGCAGGATTCATGCCTGCTCCGCTGCTTGATTCTTGCCTGCTGAGGCACATGATCCGTGCAGGAGAGCTACCTGATCACACATGAGCAGTCACATGATCAGCGCCTCTCAGTCACCTGATCACTGCATGACAGCCACGTGATCAGTGCCTGCTGAGTCACGTGATTAGCGCCTGCTCATCTGCTTGATAATCGCCAGCTGGGCCGCAGGATTCATGCCTGCTCAGGTGCCTGATAATCGCCAGCTGGGCCGCAGGATTCATGCCTTCTCAGCTGCCTGATAATCACCAGCTGGGCCGTAGGATTCATGCCTGCTCAGCTGCCTGATAATCGCCAGGTGGGCCGCAAGATTCATGCCTGCTCAGCTGCCTGATAATCGCCAGGTGGGCCGCAGGATTCATGCCTTCTCAGCTGCTTGATTATCGCCAGCTGGGCCGCAGGATTCATGCCTGCTCAGCTGCCTGATAATCGCCAGCAGGGCCGCAGGATTCATGCCTTCTCAGGCGCCTGGTAATCGCGAGCTGGGCCGCAGGATTCATGCCTGCTCATCTCCTTGATAATCGCCAGCTGGGCCGCAGGATTCATGCCTGCTCATCTGCTTGATAATCGCCAGCTGGGCCGCAGGATTCATGCCTGCTCAGCTGCCTGATAATCGCCAGGTGGGCCGCAGGATTCATGCCTGCTCAGCTGCCTGATAATCGCCAGCAGGGCCACAGGATTCATGCCTTCTCAGGCGCCTGATAATCACCAGCTGGGCCGCAGGATTCATGCCTGCTCATCTGCTTGATAATGACCAGCTGGGCCGCAGGATTCATGCCTTCTCAGGCGCCTGATAATCGCCAGCTGGGCCGCAGGATTCATGCCTGCTCATCTGCTTGGTAATCGCCAGCTGGGCCGCAGGATTCATGCCTGCTCATCTGCTTGATAATCGCCAGCTGGGTCGCATGATTCATGCCTGCTGAGGCACATGATCCGTGCGGGAGAGCTACCTGATCAGCACATGAGCAGTCACATGATCAGCGCCTCTCAGTCACCTGATCACTGCATGACAGCCACGTGATCAGTGCCTGCTGAGTCACGTGATTAGCGCCTGTTCATCTGCTTGATAATCGCCAGCTGGGCCGCAGGATTCATGCCTTCTCAGCTGCTTGATTATCGCCAGCTGGGCCGCAGGATTCATGCCTGCTCATCTGCTTGATAATGACCAGCTGGGCCGCAGGATTCATGCCTGCTCAGCTGCCTGATAATCGCCAGCTGGGCCGCAGGATTCATACCTGCTCAGCTGCCTGATAATCGCCAGGTGGGCCGCAGGATTCATGCCTTCTCAGGCGCCTGGTAATCGCGAGCGGGGCCGTAGGATTCATGCCTGCTCATCTGCTTGGTAATCGCCAGCTGGGCCGCAGGATTCATGCCTTCTCAGGCGCCTGATAATCGCCAGCTGGGCCGCAGGATTCATGCCTTCTCATCTCCTTGATAATCGCCAGCTGGGCCGCAGGATTCATGCCTGCTCATCTGCTTGATAATGACCAGCTGGGCCGCAGGATTCATGCCTGCTCAGCTGCCTGATAATCGCCAGGTGGGCCGCAGGATTCATGCCTGCTCAGCTGCCTGATAATCGCCAGCTGGGCCGCAGGATTCATGCCTGCTCAGCTGCCTGATAATCGCCAGGTGGGCCGCAGGATTCATGCCTGCTCAGTTGCCTGATAATCGCCAGCTGGGCCGCAGGATTCATGCCTTCTCAGCTGCCTGATAATCACCAGCTGGGCCGCAGGATTCATGCCTGCTCATCTGCTTGATAATCGCCAGCTGGGCCGCAGGATTCATGCCTGCTCAGGCGCCTGTTAATCGCCAGCTGGGCCGCAGGATTCATGCCTTCTCCGCTGCTTGATTGTTGCCTGCTGAGGCACATGATCGGTGCGGGAGAGCTACCTGATCAGCACATGAGCAGTCACATGATCAGCACCTCTCAGTCACCTGATCACTGCATGACAGCCACGTGATCAGTGCCTGCTGAGTCACGTGATTAGCGCCTGTTCATCTGCTTGATAATCGCCAGCTGGGCCGCAGGATTCATGCCTTCTCAGCTGCTTGATTATCGCCAGCTGGGCCGCAGGATTCATGCCTGCTCATCTGCTTGATAATGACCAGCTGGGCCGCAGGATTCATGCCTGCTCAGCTGCCTGATAATCGCCAGGTGGGCCGCAGGATTCATGCCTGCTCATCTCGTTGATAATCGCCAGCTGGGCCGCAGGATTCATGCCTGCTCCGCTGCTTGATTCTTGCCTGCTGAGGCACATGATCCGTGCAGGAGAGCTACCTGATCACACATGAGCAGTCACATGATCAGCGCCTCTCAGTCACCTGATCACTGCATGACAGCCACGTGATCAGTGCCTGCTGAGTCACGTGATTAGCGCCTGCTCATCTGCTTGATAATCGCCAGCTGGGCCGCAGGATTCATGCCTGCTCAGGTGCCTGATAATCGCCAGCTGGGCCGCAGGATTCATGCCTTCTCAGCTGCCTGATAATCACCAGCTGGGCCGTAGGATTCATGCCTGCTCAGCTGCCTGATAATCGCCAGGTGGGCCGCAAGATTCATGCCTGCTCAGCTGCCTGATAATCGCCAGGTGGGCCGCAGGATTCATGCCTTCTCAGCTGCTTGATTATCGCCAGCTGGGCCGCAGGATTCATGCCTGCTCAGCTGCCTGATAATCGCCAGGAGGGCCGCAGGATTCATGCCTTCTCAGGCGCCTGGTAATCGCGAGCTGGGCCGCAGGATTCATGCCTGCTCATCTCCTTGATAATCGCCAGCTGGGCCGCAGGATTCATGCCTGCTCATCTGCTTGATAATCGCCAGCTGGGCCGCAGGATTCATGCCTGCTCAGCTGCCTGATAATCGCCAGGTGGGCCGCAGGATTCATGCCTGCTCAGCTGCCTGATAATCGCCAGCAGGGCCACAGGATTCATGCCTTCTCAGGCGCCTGATAATCACCAGCTGGGCCGCAGGATTCATGCCTGCTCATCTGCTTGATAATGACCAGCTGGGCCGCAGGATTCATGCCTTCTCAGGCGCCTGATAATCGCCAGCTGGGCCGCAGGATTCATGCCTGCTCATCTGCTTGGTAATCGCCAGCTGGGCCGCAGGATTCATGCCTGCTCATCTGCTTGATAATCGCCAGCTGGGTCGCATGATTCATGCCTGCTGAGGCACATGATCCGTGCGGGAGAGCTACCTGATCAGCACATGAGCAGTCACATGATCAGCGCCTCTCAGTCACCTGATCACTGCATGACAGCCACGTGATCAGTGCCTGCTGAGTCACGTGATTAGCGCCTGTTCATCTGCTTGATAATCGCCAGCTGGGCCGCAGGATTCATGCCTTCTCAGCTGCTTGATTATCGCCAGCTGGGCCGCAGGATTCATGCCTGCTCATCTGCTTGATAATGACCAGCTGGGCCGCAGGATTCATGCCTGCTCAGCTGCCTGATAATCGCCAGCTGGGCCGCAGGATTCATACCTGCTCAGCTGCCTGATAATGGCCAGGTGGGCCGCAGGATTCATGCCTTCTCAGGCGCCTGGTAATCGCGAGCGGGGCCGTAGGATTCATGCCTGCTCATCTGCTTGGTAATCGCCAGCTGGGCCGCAGGATTCATGCCTTCTCAGGCGCCTGATAATCGCCAGCTGGGCCGCAGGATTCATGCCTTCTCATCTCCTTGATAATCGCCAGCTGGGCCGCAGGATTCATGCCTGCTCATCTGCTTGATAATGACCAGCTGGGCCGCAGGATTCATGCCTGCTCAGCTGCCTGATAATCGCCAGGTGGGCCGCAGGATTCATGCCTGCTCAGCTGCCTGATAATCGCCAGCTGGGCCGCAGGATTCATGCCTGCTCAGCTGCCTGATAATCGCCAGGTGGGCCGCAGGATTCATGCCTGCTCAGTTGCCTGATAATCGCCAGCTGGGCCGCAGGATTCATGCCTTCTCAGCTGCCTGATAATCACCAGCTGGGCCGCAGGATTCATGCCTGCTCATCTGCTTGATAATCGCCAGCTGGGCCGCAGGATTCATGCCTGCTCAGGCGCCTGTTAATCGCCAGCTGGGCCGCAGGATTCATGCCTTCTCCGCTGCTTGATTGTTGCCTGCTGAGGCACATGATCGGTGCGGGAGAGCTACCTGATCAGCACATGAGCAGTCACATGATCAGCACCTCTCAGTCACCTGATCACTGCATGACAGCCACGTGATCAGTGCCTGCTGAGTCACGTGATTAGCGCCTGTTCATCTGCTTGATAATCGCCAGCTGGGCCGCAGGATTCATGCCTTCTCAGCTGCTTGATTATCGCCAGCTGGGCCGCAGGATTCATGCCTGCTCATCTGCTTGATAATGACCAGCTGGGCCGCAGGATTCATGCCTGCTCAGCTGCCTGATAATCGCCAGGTGGGCCGCAGGATTCATGCCTGCTCATCTCGTTGATAATCGCCAGCTGGGCCGCAGGATTCATGCCTGCTCCGCTGCTTGATTCTTGCCTGCTGAGGCACATGATCCGTGCAGGAGAGCTACCTGATCACACATGAGCAGTCACATGATCAGCGCCTCTCAGTCACCTGATCACTGCATGACAGCCACGTGATCAGTGCCTGCTGAGTCACGTGATTAGCGCCTGCTCATCTGCTTGATAATCGCCAGCTGGGCCGCAGGATTCATGCCTGCTCAGGTGCCTGATAATCGCCAGCTGGGCCGCAGGATTCATGCCTTCTCAGCTGCCTGATAATCACCAGCTGGGCCGTAGGATTCATGCCTGCTCAGCTGCCTGATAATCGCCAGGTGGGCCGCAAGATTCATGCCTGCTCAGCTGCCTGATAATCGCCAGGTGGGCCGCAGGATTCATGCCTTCTCAGCTGCTTGATTATCGCCAGCTGGGCCGCAGGATTCATGCCTGCTCAGCTGCCTGATAATCGCCAGGAGGGCCGCAGGATTCATGCCTTCTCAGGCGCCTGGTAATCGCGAGCTGGGCCGCAGGATTCATGCCTGCTCATCTCCTTGATAATCGCCAGCTGGGCCGCAGGATTCATGCCTGCTCATCTGCTTGATAATCGCCAGCTGGGCCGCAGGATTCATGCCTGCTCAGCTGCCTGATAATCGCCAGGTGGGCCGCAGGATTCATGCCTGCTCAGCTGCCTGATAATCGCCAGCAGGGCCACAGGATTCATGCCTTCTCAGGCGCCTGATAATCACCAGCTGGGCCGCAGGATTCATGCCTGCTCATCTGCTTGATAATGACCAGCTGGGCCGCAGGATTCATGCCTTCTCAGGCGCCTGATAATCGCCAGCTGGGCCGCAGGATTCATGCCTGCTCATCTGCTTGGTAATCGCCAGCTGGGCCGCAGGATTCATGCCTGCTCATCTGCTTGATAATCGCCAGCTGGGTCGCATGATTCATGCCTGCTGAGGCCCATGATCCGTGCGGGAGAGCTACCTGATCAGCACATGAGCAGTCACATGATCAGCGCCTCTCAGTCACCTGATCACTGCATGACAGCCACGTGATCAGTGCCTGCTGAGTCACGTGATTAGCGCCTGCTCATCTGCTTGGTAATCGCCAGCTGGGCCGCAGGATTCATGCCTGCTCATCTGCTTGATAATCGCCAGCTGGGTCGCATGATTCATGCCTGCTGAGGCACATGATCCGTGCGGGAGAGCTACCTGATCAGCACATGAGCAGTCACATGATCAGCGCCTCTCAGTCACCTGATCACTGCATGACAGCCACGTGATCAGTGCCTGCTGAGTCACGTGATTAGCGCCTGTTCATCTGCTTGATAATCGCCAGCTGGGCCGCAGGATTCATGCCTTCTCAGCTGCTTGATTATCGCCAGCTGGGCCGCAGGATTCATGCCTGCTCATCTGCTTGATAATGACCAGCTGGGCCGCAGGATTCATGCCTGCTCAGCTGCCTGATAATCGCCAGCTGGGCCGCAGGATTCATACCTGCTCAGCTGCCTGATAATCGCCAGGTGGGCCGCAGGATTCATGCCTTCTCAGGCGCCTGGTAATCGCGAGCGGGGCCGTAGGATTCATGCCTGCTCATCTGCTTGGTAATCGCCAGCTGGGCCGCAGGATTCATGCCTTCTCAGGCGCCTGATAATCGCCAGCTGGGCCGCAGGATTCATGCCTTCTCATCTCCTTGATAATCGCCAGCTGGGCCGCAGGATTCATGCCTGCTCATCTGCTTGATAATGACCAGCTGGGCCGCAGGATTCATGCCTGCTCAGCTGCCTGATAATCGCCAGGTGGGCCGCAGGATTCATGCCTGCTCAGCTGCCTGATAATCGCCAGCTGGGCCGCAGGATTCATGCCTGCTCAGCTGCCTGATAATCGCCAGGTGGGCCGCAGGATTCATGCCTGCTCAGTTGCCTGATAATCGCCAGCTGGGCCGCAGGATTCATGCCTTCTCAGCTGCCTGATAATCACCAGCTGGGCCGCAGGATTCATGCCTGCTCATCTGCTTGATAATCGCCAGCTGGGCCGCAGGATTCATGCCTGCTCAGGCGCCTGTTAATCGCCAGCTGGGCCGCAGGATTCATGCCTTCTCCGCTGCTTGATTGTTGCCTGCTGAGGCACATGATCGGTGCGGGAGAGCTACCTGATCAGCACATGAGCAGTCACATGATCAGCACCTCTCAGTCACCTGATCACTGCATGACAGCCACGTGATCAGTGCCTGCTGAGTCACGTGATTAGCGCCTGTTCATCTGCTTGATAATCGCCAGCTGGGCCGCAGGATTCATGCCTTCTCAGCTGCTTGATTATCGCCAGCTGGGCCGCAGGATTCATGCCTGCTCATCTGCTTGATAATGACCAGCTGGGCCGCAGGATTCATGCCTGCTCAGCTGCCTGATAATCGCCAGGTGGGCCGCAGGATTCATGCCTGCTCATCTCGTTGATAATCGCCAGCTGGGCCGCAGGATTCATGCCTGCTCCGCTGCTTGATTCTTGCCTGCTGAGGCACATGATCCGTGCAGGAGAGCTACCTGATCACACATGAGCAGTCACATGATCAGCGCCTCTCAGTCACCTGATCACTGCATGACAGCCACGTGATCAGTGCCTGCTGAGTCACGTGATTAGCGCCTGCTCATCTGCTTGATAATCGCCAGCTGGGCCGCAGGATTCATGCCTGCTCAGGTGCCTGATAATCGCCAGCTGGGCCGCAGGATTCATGCCTTCTCAGCTGCCTGATAATCACCAGCTGGGCCGTAGGATTCATGCCTGCTCAGCTGCCTGATAATCGCCAGGTGGGCCGCAAGATTCATGCCTGCTCAGCTGCCTGATAATCGCCAGGTGGGCCGCAGGATTCATGCCTTCTCAGCTGCTTGATTATCGCCAGCTGGGCCGCAGGATTCATGCCTGCTCAGCTGCCTGATAATCGCCAGCAGGGCCGCAGGATTCATGCCTTCTCAGGCGCCTGGTAATCGCGAGCTGGGCCGCAGGATTCATGCCTGCTCATCTCCTTGATAATCGCCAGCTGGGCCGCAGGATTCATGCCTGCTCATCTGCTTGATAATCGCCAGCTGGGCCGCAGGATTCATACCTGCTCAGCTGCCTGATAATCGCCAGGTGGGCCGCAGGATTCATGCCTGCTCAGCTGCCTGATAATCGCCAGCAGGGCCACAGGATTCATGCCTTCTCAGGCGCCTGATAATCACCAGCTGGGCCGCAGGATTCATGCCTGCTCATCTGCTTGATAATGACCAGCTGGGCCGCAGGATTCATGCCTTCTCAGGCGCCTGATAATCGCCAGCTGGGCCGCAGGATTCATGCCTGCTCATCTGCTTGGTAATCGCCAGCTGGGCCGCAGGATTCATGCCTGCTCATCTGCTTGATAATCGCCAGCTGGGTCGCATGATTCATGCCTGCTGAGGCACATGATCCGTGCGGGAGAGCTACCTGATCAGCACATGAGCAGTCACATGATCAGCGCCTCTCAGTCACCTGATCACTGCATGACAGCCACGTGATCAGTGCCTGCTGAGTCACGTGATTAGCGCCTGTTCATCTGCTTGATAATCGCCAGCTGGGCCGCAGGATTCATGCCTTCTCAGCTGCTTGATTATCGCCAGCTGGGCCGCAGGATTCATGCCTGCTCATCTGCTTGATAATGACCAGCTGGGCCGCAGGATTCATGCCTGCTCAGCTGCCTGATAATCGCCAGCTGGGCCGCAGGATTCATACCTGCTCAGCTGCCTGATAATCGCCAGGTGGGCCGCAGGATTCATGCCTTCTCAGGCGCCTGGTAATCGCGAGCGGGGCCGTAGGATTCATGCCTGCTCATCTGCTTGGTAATCGCCAGCTGGGCCGCAGGATTCATGCCTTCTCAGGCGCCTGATAATCGCCAGCTGGGCCGCAGGATTCATGCCTTCTCATCTCCTTGATAATCGCCAGCTGGGCCGCAGGATTCATGCCTGCTCATCTGCTTGATAATGACCAGCTGGGCCGCAGGATTCATGCCTGCTCAGCTGCCTGATAATCGCCAGGTGGGCCGCAGGATTCATGCCTGCTCAGCTGCCTGATAATCGCCAGCTGGGCCGCAGGATTCATGCCTGCTCAGCTGCCTGATAATCGCCAGGTGGGCCGCAGGATTCATGCCTGCTCAGTTGCCTGATAATCGCCAGCTGGGCCGCAGGATTCATGCCTTCTCAGCTGCCTGATAATCACCAGCTGGGCCGCAGGATTCATGCCTGCTCATCTGCTTGATAATCGCCAGCTGGGCCGCAGGATTCATGCCTGCTCAGGCGCCTGTTAATCGCCAGCTGGGCCGCAGGATTCATGCCTTCTCCGCTGCTTGATTGTTGCCTGCTGAGGCACATGATCGGTGCGGGAGAGCTACCTGATCAGCACATGAGCAGTCACATGATCAGCACCTCTCAGTCACCTGATCACTGCATGACAGCCACGTGATCAGTGCCTGCTGAGTCACGTGATTAGCGCCTGTTCATCTGCTTGATAATCGCCAGCTGGGCCGCAGGATTCATGCCTTCTCAGCTGCTTGATTATCGCCAGCTGGGCCGCAGGATTCATGCCTGCTCATCTGCTTGATAATGACCAGCTGGGCCGCAGGATTCATGCCTGCTCAGCTGCCTGATAATCGCCAGGTGGGCCGCAGGATTCATGCCTGCTCATCTCGTTGATAATCGCCAGCTGGGCCGCAGGATTCATGCCTGCTCCGCTGCTTGATTCTTGCCTGCTGAGGCACATGATCCGTGCAGGAGAGCTACCTGATCACACATGAGCAGTCACATGATCAGCGCCTCTCAGTCACCTGATCACTGCATGACAGCCACGTGATCAGTGCCTGCTGAGTCACGTGATTAGCGCCTGCTCATCTGCTTGATAATCGCCAGCTGGGCCGCAGGATTCATGCCTGCTCAGGTGCCTGATAATCGCCAGCTGGGCCGCAGGATTCATGCCTTCTCAGCTGCCTGATAATCACCAGCTGGGCCGTAGGATTCATGCCTGCTCAGCTGCCTGATAATCGCCAGGTGGGCCGCAAGATTCATGCCTGCTCAGCTGCCTGATAATCGCCAGGTGGGCCGCAGGATTCATGCCTTCTCAGCTGCTTGATTATCGCCAGCTGGGCCGCAGGATTCATGCCTGCTCAGCTGCCTGATAATCGCCAGCAGGGCCGCAGGATTCATGCCTTCTCAGGCGCCTGGTAATCGCGAGCTGGGCCGCAGGATTCATGCCTGCTCATCTCCTTGATAATCGCCAGCTGGGCCGCAGGATTCATGCCTGCTCATCTGTTTGATAATCGCCAGCTGGGCCGCAGGATTCATGCCTGCTCAGCTGCCTGATAATCGCCAGGTGGGCCGCAGGATTCATGCCTGCTCAGCTGCCTGATAATCGCCAGCAGGGCCACAGGATTCATGCCTTCTCAGGCGCCTGATAATCACCAGCTGGGCCCCAGGATTCATGCCTGCTCATCTGCTTGATAATGACCAGCTGGGCCGCAGGATTCATGCCTGCTCATCTGCTTGGTAATCGCCAGCTGGGCCGCAGGATTCATGCCTGCTCATCTGCTTGATAATCGCCAGCTGGGTCGCATGATTCATGCCTGCTGAGGCACATGATCCGTGCGGGAGAGCTACCTGATCAGCACATGAGCAGTCACATGATCAGCGCCTCTCAGTCACCTGATCACTGCATGACAGCCACGTGATCAGTGCCTGCTTAGTCACGTGATTAGCGCCTGTTCATCTGCTTGATAATCGCCAGCTGGGCCGCAGGATTCATGCCTTCTCAGCTGCTTGATTATCGCCAGCTGGGCCGCAGGATTCATGCCTGCTCATCTGCTTGATAATGACCAGCTGGGCCGCAGGATTCATGCCTGCTCAGCTGCCTGATAATCGCCAGCTGGGCCGCAGGATTCATACCTGCTCAGCTGCCTGATAATGGCCAGGTGGGCCGCAGGATTCATGCCTTCTCAGGCGCCTGGTAATCGCGAGCGGGGCCGTAGGATTCATGCCTGCTCATCTGCTTGGTAATCGCCAGCTGGGCCGCAGGATTCATGCCTTCTCAGGCGCCTGATAATCGCCAGCTGGGCCGCAGGATTCATGCCTTCTCATCTCCTTGATAATCGCCAGCTGGGCCGCAGGATTCATGCCTGCTCATCTGCTTGATAATGACCAGCTGGGCCGCAGGATTCATGCCTGCTCAGCTGCCTGATAATCGCCAGGTGGGCCGCAGGATTCATGCCTGCTCAGCTGCCTGATTATCGCCAGCTGGGCCTCAGGATTCATGCCTGCTCAGCTGCCTGATAATCGCCAGGTGGGCCGCAGGATTCATGCCTGCTCAGTTGCCTGATAATCGCCAGCTGGGCCGCAGGATTCATGCCTTCTCAGCTGCCTGATAATCACCAGCTGGGCCGCAGGATTCATGCCTGCTCATCTGCTTGATAATCGCCAGCTGGGCCGCAGGATTCATGCCTGCTCAGGCGCCTGTTAATCGCCAGCTGGGCCGCAGGATTCATGCCTTCTCCGCTGCTTGATTGTTGCCTGCTGAGGCACATGATCGGTGCGGGAGAGCTACCTGATCAGCACATGAGCAGTCACATGATCAGCACCTCTCAGTCACCTGATCACTGCATGACAGCCACGTGATCAGTGCCTGCTGAGTCACGTGATTAGCGCCTGTTCATCTGCTTGATAATCGCCAGCTGGGCCGCAGGATTCATGCCTTCTCAGCTGCTTGATTATCGCCAGCTGGGCCGCAGGATTCATGCCTGCTCATCTGCTTGATAATGACCAGCTGGGCCGCAGGATTCATGCCTGCTCAGCTGCCTGATAATCGCCAGGTGGGCCGCAGGATTCATGCCTGCTCATCTCGTTGATAATCGCCAGCTGGGCCGCAGGATTCATGCCTGCTCCGCTGCTTGATTCTTGCCTGCTGAGGCACATGATCCGTGCAGGAGAGCTACCTGATCACACATGAGCAGTCACATGATCAGCGCCTCTCAGTCACCTGATCACTGCATGACAGCCACGTGATCAGTGCCTGCTGAGTCACGTGATTAGCGCCTGCTCATCTGCTTGATAATCGCCAGCTGGGCCGCAGGATTCATGCCTGCTCAGGTGCCTGATAATCGCCAGCTGGGCCGCAGGATTCATGCCTTCTCAGCTGCCTGATAATCACCAGCTGGGCCGTAGGATTCATGCCTGCTCAGCTGCCTGATAATCGCCAGGTGGGCCGCAAGATTCATGCCTGCTCAGCTGCCTGATAATCGCCAGGTGGGCCGCAGGATTCATGCCTTCTCAGCTGCTTGATTATCGCCAGCTGGGCCGCAGGATTCATGCCTGCTCAGCTGCCTGATAATCGCCAGCAGGGCCGCAGGATTCATGCCTTCTCAGGCGCCTGGTAATCGCGAGCTGGGCCGCAGGATTCATGCCTGCTCATCTCCTTGATAATCGCCAGCTGGGCCGCAGGATTCATGCCTGCTCATCTGCTTGATAATCGCCAGCTGGGCCGCAGGATTCATGCCTGCTCAGCTGCCTGATAATCGCCAGGTGGGCCGCAGGATTCATGCCTGCTCAGCTGCCTGATAATCGCCAGCAGGGCCACAGGATTCATGCCTTCTCAGGCGCCTGATAATCACCAGCTGGGCCGCAGGATTCATGCCTGCTCATCTGCTTGATAATGACCAGCTGGGCCGCAGGATTCATGCCTTCTCAGGCGCCTGATAATCGCCAGCTGGGCCGCAGGATTCATGCCTGCTCATCTGCTTGGTAATCGCCAGCTGGGCCGCAGGATTCATGCCTGCTCATCTGCTTGATAATCGCCAGCTGGGTCGCATGATTCATGCCTGCTGAGGCACATGATCCATGCGGGAGAGCTACCTGATCAGCACATGAGCAGTCACATGATCAGCGCCTCTCAGTCACCTGATCACTGCATGACAGCCACGTGATCAGTGCCTGCTGAGTCACGTGATTAGCGCCTGTTCATCTGCTTGATAATCGCCAGCTGGGCCGCAGGATTCATGCCTTCTCAGCTGCTTGATTATCGCCAGCTGGGCCGCAGGATTCATGCCTGCTCATCTGCTTGATAATGACCAGCTGGGCCGCAGGATTCATGCCTGCTCAGCTGCCTGATAATCGCCAGCTGGGCCGCAGGATTCATACCTGCTCAGCTGCCTGATAATCGCCAGGTGGGCCGCAGGATTCATGCCTTCTCAGGCGCCTGGTAATCGCGAGCGGGGCCGTAGGATTCATGCCTGCTCATCTGCTTGGTAATCGCCAGCTGGGCCGCAGGATTCATGCCTTCTCAGGCGCCTGATAATCGCCAGCTGGGCCGCAGGATTCATGCCTTCTCATCTCCTTGATAATCGCCAGCTGGGCCGCAGGATTCATGCCTGCTCATCTGCTTGATAATGACCAGCTGGGCCGCAGGATTCATGCCTGCTCAGCTGCCTGATAATCGCCAGGTGGGCCGCAGGATTCATGCCTGCTCAGCTGCCTGATAATCGCCAGCTGGGCCGCAGGATTCATGCCTGCTCAGCTGCCTGATAATCGCCAGGTGGGCCGCAGGATTCATGCCTGCTCAGTTGCCTGATAATCGCCAGCTGGGCCGCAGGATTCATGCCTTCTCAGCTGCCTGATAATCACCAGCTGGGCCGCAGGATTCATGCCTGCTCATCTGCTTGATAATCGCCAGCTGGGCCGCAGGATTCATGCCTGCTCAGGCGCCTGTTAATCGCCAGCTGGGCCGCAGGATTCATGCCTTCTCCGCTGCTTGATTGTTGCCTGCTGAGGCACATGATCGGTGCGGGAGAGCTACCTGATCAGCACATGAGCAGTCACATGATCAGCACCTCTCAGTCACCTGATCACTGCATGACAGCCACGTGATCAGTGCCTGCTGAGTCACGTGATTAGCGCCTGTTCATCTGCTTGATAATCGCCAGCTGGGCCGCAGGATTCATGCCTTCTCAGCTGCTTGATTATCGCCAGCTGGGCCGCAGGATTCATGCCTGCTCATCTGCTTGATAATGACCAGCTGGGCCGCAGGATTCATGCCTGCTCAGCTGCCTGATAATCGCCAGGTGGGCCGCAGGATTCATGCCTGCTCATCTCGTTGATAATCGCCAGCTGGGCCGCAGGATTCATGCCTGCTCCGCTGCTTGATTCTTGCCTGCTGAGGCACATGATCCGTGCAGGAGAGCTACCTGATCACACATGAGCAGTCACATGATCAGCGCCTCTCAGTCACCTGATCACTGCATGACAGCCACGTGATCAGTGCCTGCTGAGTCACGTGATTAGCGCCTGCTCATCTGCTTGATAATCGCCAGCTGGGCCGCAGGATTCATGCCTGCTCAGGTGCCTGATAATCGCCAGCTGGGCCGCAGGATTCATGCCTTCTCAGCTGCCTGATAATCACCAGCTGGGCCGTAGGATTCATGCCTGCTCAGCTGCCTGATAATCGCCAGGTGGGCCGCAAGATTCATGCCTGCTCAGCTGCCTGATAATCGCCAGGTGGGCCGCAGGATTCATGCCTTCTCAGCTGCTTGATTATCGCCAGCTGGGCCGCAGGATTCATGCCTGCTCAGCTGCCTGATAATCGCCAGCAGGGCCGCAGGATTCATGCCTTCTCAGGCGCCTGGTAATCGCGAGCTGGGCCGCAGGATTCATGCCTGCTCATCTCCTTGATAATCGCCAGCTGGGCCGCAGGATTCATGCCTGCTCATCTGCTTGATAATCGCCAGCTGGGCCGCAGGATTCATGCCTGCTCAGCTGCCTGATAATCGCCAGGTGGGCCGCAGGATTCATGCCTGCTCAGCTGCCTGATAATCGCCAGCAGGGCCACAGGATTCATGCCTTCTCAGGCGCCTGATAATCACCAGCTGGGCCGCAGGATTCATGCCTGCTCATCTGCTTGATAATGACCAGCTGGGCCGCAGGATTCATGCCTTCTCAGGCGCCTGATAATCGCCAGCTGGGCCGCAGGATTCATGCCTGCTCATCTGCTTGGTAATCGCCAGCTGGGCCGCAGGATTCATGCCTGCTCATCTGCTTGATAATCGCCAGCTGGGTCGCATGATTCATGCCTGCTGAGGCACATGATCCGTGCGGGAGAGCTACCTGATCAGCACATGAGCAGTCACATGATCAGCGCCTCTCAGTCACCTGATCACTGCATGACAGCCACGTGATCAGTGCCTGCTGAGTCACGTGATTAGCGCCTGTTCATCTGCTTGATAATCGCCAGCTGGGCCGCAGGATTCATGCCTTCTCAGCTGCTTGATTATCGCCAGCTGGGCCGCAGGATTCATGCCTGCTCATCTGCTTGATAATGACCAGCTGGGCCCCAGGATTCATGCCTGCTCAGCTGCCTGATAATCGCCAGCTGGGCCGCAGGATTCATACCTGCTCAGCTGCCTGATAATCGCCAGGTGGGCCGCAGGATTCATGCCTTCTCAGGCGCCTGGTAATCGCGAGCGGGGCCGTAGGATTCATGCCTGCTCATCTGCTTGGTAATCGCCAGCTGGGCCGCAGGATTCATGCCTTCTCAGGCGCCTGATAATCGCCAGCTGGGCCGCAGGATTCATGCCTTCTCATCTCCTTGATAATCGCCAGCTGGGCCGCAGGATTCATGCCTGCTCATCTGCTTGATAATGACCAGCTGGGCCGCAGGATTCATGCCTGCTCAGCTGCCTGATAATCGCCAGGTGGGCCGCAGGATTCATGCCTGCTCAGCTGCCTGATAATCGCCAGCTGGGCCGCAGGATTCATGCCTGCTCAGCTGCCTGATAATCGCCAGGTGGGCCGCAGGATTCATGCCTGCTCAGTTGCCTGATAATCGCCAGCTGGGCCGCAGGATTCATGCCTTCTCAGCTGCCTGATAATCACCAGCTGGGCCGCAGGATTCATGCCTGCTCATCTGCTTGATAATCGCCAGCTGGGCCGCAGTATTCATGCCTGCTCAGGCGCCTGTTAATCGCCAGCTGGGCCGCAGGATTCATGCCTTCTCCGCTGCTTGATTGTTGCCTGCTGAGGCACATGATCGGTGCGGGAGAGCTACCTGATCAGCACATGAGCAGTCACATGATCAGCACCTCTCAGTCACCTGATCACTGCATGACAGCCACGTGATCAGTGCCTGCTGAGTCACGTGATTAGCGCCTGTTCATCTGCTTGATAATCGCCAGCTGGGCCGCAGGATTCATGCCTTCTCAGCTGCTTGATTATCGCCAGCTGGGCCACAGGATTCATGCCTGCTCATCTGCTTGATAATGACCAGCTGGGCCGCAGGATTCATGCCTGCTCAGCTGCCTGATAATCGCCAGGTGGGCCGCAGGATTCATGCCTGCTCATCTCGTTGATAATCGCCAGCTGGGCCGCAGGATTCATGCCTGCTCCGCTGCTTGATTCTTGCCTGCTGAGGCACATGATCCGTGCAGGAGAGCTACCTGATCACACATGAGCAGTCACATGATCAGCGCCTCTCAGTCACCTGATCACTGCATGACAGCCACGTGATCAGTGCCTGCTGAGTCACGTGATTAGCGCCTGCTCATCTGCTTGATAATCGCCAGCTGGGCCGCAGGATTCATGCCTGCTCAGGTGCCTGATAATCGCCAGCTGGGCCGCAGGATTCATGCCTTCTCAGCTGCCTGATAATCACCAGCTGGGCCGTAGGATTCATGCCTGCTCAGCTGCCTGATAATCGCCAGGTGGGCCGCAAGATTCATGCCTGCTCAGCTGCCTGATAATCGCCAGGTGGGCCGCAGGATTCATGCCTTCTCAGCTGCTTGATTATCGCCAGCTGGGCCGCAGGATTCATGCCTGCTCAGCTGCCTGATAATCGCCAGGAGGGCCGCAGGATTCATGCCTTCTCAGGCGCCTGGTAATCGCGAGCTGGGCCGCAGGATTCATGCCTGCTCATCTCCTTGATAATCGCCAGCTGGGCCGCAGGATTCATGCCTGCTCATCTGCTTGATAATCGCCAGCTGGGCCGCAGGATTCATGCCTGCTCAGCTGCCTGATAATCGCCAGGTGGGCCGCAGGATTCATGCCTGCTCAGCTGCCTGATAATCGCCAGCAGGGCCACAGGATTCATGCCTTCTCAGGCGCCTGATAATCACCAGCTGGGCCGCAGGATTCATGCCTGCTCATCTGCTTGATAATGACCAGCTGGGCCGCAGGATTCATGCCTTCTCAGGCGCCTGATAATCGCCAGCTGGGCCGCAGGATTCATGCCTGCTCATCTGCTTGGTAATCGCCAGCTGGGCCGCAGGATTCATGCCTGCTCATCTGCTTGATAATCGCCAGCTGGGTCGCATGATTCATGCCTGCTGAGGCACATGATCCGTGCGGGAGAGCTACCTGATCAGCACATGAGCAGTCACATGATCAGCGCCTCTCAGTCACC
Source organism: Bos grunniens (assembly GCF_055505025.1). NCBI lineage: Eukaryota > Metazoa > Chordata > Mammalia > Artiodactyla > Bovidae > Bos > Bos grunniens. The sequence continues at coordinate 65,728,936 of NC_141183.1, read as the reverse complement.
TGATCACTGCATGACAGCCACGTGATCAGTGCCTGCTGAGTCACGTGATTAGCGCCTGTTCATCTGCTTGATAATCGCCAGCTGGGCCGCAGGATTCATGCCTTCTCAGCTGCTTGATTATCGCCAGCTGGGCCGCAGGATTCATGCCTGCTCATCTGCTTGATAATGACCAGCTGGGCCGCAGGATTCATGCCTGCTCAGCTGCCTGATAATCGCCAGCTGGGCCGCAGGATTCATACCTGCTCAGCTGCCTGATAATCGCCAGGTGGGCCGCAGGATTCATGCCTTCTCAGGCGCCTGGTAATCGCGAGCGGGGCCGTAGGATTCATGCCTGCTCATCTGCTTGGTAATCGCCAGCTGGGCCGCAGGATTCATGCCTTCTCAGGCGCCTGATAATCGCCAGCTGGGCCGCAGGATTCATGCCTTCTCATCTCCTTGATAATCGCCAGCTGGGCCGCAGGATTCATGCCTGCTCAGCTGCCTGATAATCGCCAGGTGGGCCGCAGGATTCATGCCTGCTCAGCTGCCTGATAATCGCCAGCTGGGCCGCAGGATTCATGCCTGCTCAGTTGCCTGATAATCGCCAGGTGGGCCGCAGGATTCATGCCTGCTCAGCTGCCTGATAATCGCCAGGTGGGCCGCAGGATTCATGCCTGCTCAGTTGCCTGATAATCGCCAGCTGGGCCGCAGGATTCATGCCTTCTCAGCTGCCTGATAATCACCAGCTGGGCCGCAGGATTCATGCCTGCTCATCTGCTTGATAATCGCCAGCTGGGCCGCAGGATTCATGCCTGCTCAGGCGCCTGTTAATCGCCAGCTGGGCCGCAGGATTCATGCCTTCTCCGCTGCTTGATTGTTGCCTGCTGAGGCACATGATCGGTGCGGGAGAGCTACCTGATCAGCACATGAGCAGTCACATGATCAGCACCTCTCAGTCACCTGATCACTGCATGACAGCCACGTGATCAGTGCCTGCTGAGTCACGTGATTAGCGCCTGTTCATCTGCTTGATAATCGCCAGCTGGGCCGCAGGATTCATGCCTTCTCAGCTGCTTGATTATCGCCAGCTGGGCCGCAGGATTCATGCCTGCTCATCTGCTTGATAATGACCAGCTGGGCCGCAGGATTCATGCCTGCTCAGCTGCCTGATAATCGCCAGGTGGGCCGCAGGATTCATGCCTGCTCATCTCGTTGATAATCGCCAGCTGGGCCGCAGGATTCATGCCTGCTCCGCTGCTTGATTCTTGCCTGCTGAGGCACATGATCCGTGCAGGAGAGCTACCTGATCACACATGAGCAGTCACATGATCAGCGCCTCTCAGTCACCTGATCACTGCATGACAGCCACGTGATCAGTGCCTGCTGAGTCACGTGATTAGCGCCTGCTCATCTGCTTGATAATCGCCAGCTGGGCCGCAGGATTCATGCCTGCTCAGGTGCCTGATAATCGCCAGCTGGGCCGCAGGATTCATGCCTTCTCAGCTGCCTGATAATCACCAGCTGGGCCGTAGGATTCATGCCTGCTCAGCTGCCTGATAATCGCCAGGTGGGCCGCAAGATTCATGCCTGCTCAGCTGCCTGATAATCGCCAGGTGGGCCGCAGGATTCATGCCTTCTCAGCTGCTTGATTATCGCCAGCTGGGCCGCAGGATTCATGCCTGCTCAGCTGCCTGATAATCGCCAGGAGGGCCGCAGGATTCATGCCTTCTCAGGCGCCTGGTAATCGCGAGCTGGGCCGCAGGATTCATGCCTGCTCATCTCCTTGATAATCGCCAGCTGGGCCGCAGGATTCATGCCTGCTCATCTGCTTGATAATCGCCAGCTGGGCCGCAGGATTCATGCCTGCTCAGCTGCCTGATAATCGCCAGGTGGGCCGCAGGATTCATGCCTGCTCAGCTGCCTGATAATCGCCAGCAGGGCCACAGGATTCATGCCTTCTCAGGCGCCTGATAATCACCAGCTGGGCCGCAGGATTCATGCCTGCTCATCTGCTTGATAATGACCAGCTGGGCCGCAGGATTCATGCCTTCTCAGGCGCCTGATAATCGCCAGCTGGGCCGCAGGATTCATGCCTGCTCATCTGCTTGGTAATCGCCAGCTGGGCCGCAGGATTCATGCCTGCTCATCTGCTTGATAATCGCCAGCTGGGTCGCATGATTCATGCCTGCTGAGGCACATGATCCGTGCGGGAGAGCTACCTGATCAGCACATGAGCAGTCACATGATCAGCGCCTCTCAGTCACCTGATCACTGCATGACAGCCACGTGATCAGTGCCTGCTGAGTCACGTGATTAGCGCCTGTTCATCTGCTTGATAATCGCCAGCTGGGCCGCAGGATTCATGCCTTCTCAGCTGCTTGATTATCGCCAGCTGGGCCGCAGGATTCATGCCTGCTCATCTGCTTGATAATGACCAGCTGGGCCGCAGGATTCATGCCTGCTCAGCTGCCTGATAATCGCCAGCTGGGCCGCAGGATTCATACCTGCTCAGCTGCCTGATAATCGCCAGGTGGGCCGCAGGATTCATGCCTTCTCAGGCGCCTGGTAATCGCGAGCGGGGCCGTAGGATTCATGCCTGCTCATCTGCTTGGTAATCGCCAGCTGGGCCGCAGGATTCATGCCTTCTCAGGCGCCTGATAATCGCCAGCTGGGCCGCAGGATTCATGCCTTCTCATCTCCTTGATAATCGCCAGCTGGGCCGCAGGATTCATGCCTGCTCAGCTGCCTGATAATCGCCAGGTGGGCCGCAGGATTCATGCCTGCTCAGCTGCCTGATAATCGCCAGCTGGGCCGCAGGATTCATGCCTGCTCAGTTGCCTGATAATCGCCAGGTGGGCCGCAGGATTCATGCCTGCTCAGCTGCCTGATAATCGCCAGGTGGGCCGCAGGATTCATGCCTGCTCAGTTGCCTGATAATCGCCAGCTGGGCCGCAGGATTCATGCCTTCTCAGCTGCCTGATAATCACCAGCTGGGCCGCAGGATTCATGCCTGCTCATCTGCTTGATAATCGCCAGCTGGGCCGCAGGATTCATGCCTGCTCAGGCGCCTGTTAATCGCCAGCTGGGCCGCAGGATTCATGCCTTCTCCGCTGCTTGATTGTTGCCTGCTGAGGCACATGATCGGTGCGGGAGAGCTACCTGATCAGCACATGAGCAGTCACATGATCAGCACCTCTCAGTCACCTGATCACTGCATGACAGCCACGTGATCAGTGCCTGCTGAGTCACGTGATTAGCGCCTGTTCATCTGCTTGATAATCGCCAGCTGGGCCGCAGGATTCATGCCTTCTCAGCTGCTTGATTATCGCCAGCTGGGCCGCAGGATTCATGCCTGCTCATCTGCTTGATAATGACCAGCTGGGCCGCAGGATTCATGCCTGCTCAGCTGCCTGATAATCGCCAGGTGGGCCGCAGGATTCATGCCTGCTCATCTCGTTGATAATCGCCAGCTGGGCCGCAGGATTCATGCCTGCTCCGCTGCTTGATTCTTGCCTGCTGAGGCACATGATCCGTGCAGGAGAGCTACCTGATCACACATGAGCAGTCACATGATCAGCGCCTCTCAGTCACCTGATCACTGCATGACAGCCACGTGATCAGTGCCTGCTGAGTCACGTGATTAGCGCCTGCTCATCTGCTTGATAATCGCCAGCTGGGCCGCAGGATTCATGCCTGCTCAGGTGCCTGATAATCGCCAGCTGGGCCGCAGGATTCATGCCTTCTCAGCTGCCTGATAATCACCAGCTGGGCCGTAGGATTCATGCCTGCTCAGCTGCCTGATAATCGCCAGGTGGGCCGCAAGATTCATGCCTGCTCAGCTGCCTGATAATCGCCAGGTGGGCCGCAGGATTCATGCCTTCTCAGCTGCTTGATTATCGCCAGCTGGGCCGCAGGATTCATGCCTGCTCAGCTGCCTGATAATCGCCAGGAGGGCCGCAGGATTCATGCCTTCTCAGGCGCCTGGTAATCGCGAGCTGGGCCGCAGGATTCATGCCTGCTCATCTCCTTGATAATCGCCAGCTGGGCCGCAGGATTCATGCCTGCTCATCTGCTTGATAATCGCCAGCTGGGCCGCAGGATTCATGCCTGCTCAGCTGCCTGATAATCGCCAGGTGGGCCGCAGGATTCATGCCTGCTCAGCTGCCTGATAATCGCCAGCAGGGCCACAGGATTCATGCCTTCTCAGGCGCCTGATAATCACCAGCTGGGCCGCAGGATTCATGCCTGCTCATCTGCTTGATAATGACCAGCTGGGCCGCAGGATTCATGCCTTCTCAGGCGCCTGATAATCGCCAGCTGGGCCGCAGGATTCATGCCTGCTCATCTGCTTGGTAATCGCCAGCTGGGCCGCAGGATTCATGCCTGCTCATCTGCTTGATAATCGCCAGCTGGGTCGCATGATTCATGCCTGCTGAGGCACATGATCCGTGCGGGAGAGCTACCTGATCAGCACATGAGCAGTCACATGATCAGCGCCTCTCAGTCACCTGATCACTGCATGACAGCCACGTGATCAGTGCCTGCTGAGTCACGTGATTAGCGCCTGTTCATCTGCTTGATAATCGCCAGCTGGGCCGCAGGATTCATGCCTTCTCAGCTGCTTGATTATCGCCAGCTGGGCCGCAGGATTCATGCCTGCTCATCTGCTTGATAATGACCAGCTGGGCCGCAGGATTCATGCCTGCTCAGCTGCCTGATAATCGCCAGCTGGGCCGCAGGATTCATACCTGCTCAGCTGCCTGATAATCGCCAGGTGGGCCGCAGGATTCATGCCTTCTCAGGCGCCTGGTAATCGCGAGCGGGGCCGTAGGATTCATGCCTGCTCATCTGCTTGGTAATCGCCAGCTGGGCCGCAGGATTCATGCCTTCTCAGGCGCCTGATAATCGCCAGCTGGGCCGCAGGATTCATGCCTTCTCATCTCCTTGATAATCGCCAGCTGGGCCGCAGGATTCATGCCTGCTCAGCTGCCTGATAATCGCCAGGTGGGCCGCAGGATTCATGCCTGCTCAGCTGCCTGATAATCGCCAGCTGGGCCGCAGGATTCATGCCTGCTCAGTTGCCTGATAATCGCCAGGTGGGCCGCAGGATTCATGCCTGCTCAGCTGCCTGATAATCGCCAGGTGGGCCGCAGGATTCATGCCTGCTCAGTTGCCTGATAATCGCCAGCTGGGCCGCAGGATTCATGCCTTCTCAGCTGCCTGATAATCACCAGCTGGGCCGCAGGATTCATGCCTGCTCATCTGCTTGATAATCGCCAGCTGGGCCGCAGGATTCATGCCTGCTCAGGCGCCTGTTAATCGCCAGCTGGGCCGCAGGATTCATGCCTTCTCCGCTGCTTGATTGTTGCCTGCTGAGGCACATGATCGGTGCGGGAGAGCTACCTGATCAGCACATGAGCAGTCACATGATCAGCACCTCTCAGTCACCTGATCACTGCATGACAGCCACGTGATCAGTGCCTGCTGAGTCACGTGATTAGCGCCTGTTCATCTGCTTGATAATCGCCAGCTGGGCCGCAGGATTCATGCCTTCTCAGCTGCTTGATTATCGCCAGCTGGGCCGCAGGATTCATGCCTGCTCATCTGCTTGATAATGACCAGCTGGGCCGCAGGATTCATGCCTGCTCAGCTGCCTGATAATCGCCAGGTGGGCCGCAGGATTCATGCCTGCTCATCTCGTTGATAATCGCCAGCTGGGCCGCAGGATTCATGCCTGCTCCGCTGCTTGATTCTTGCCTGCTGAGGCACATGATCCGTGCAGGAGAGCTACCTGATCACACATGAGCAGTCACATGATCAGCGCCTCTCAGTCACCTGATCACTGCATGACAGCCACGTGATCAGTGCCTGCTGAGTCACGTGATTAGCGCCTGCTCATCTGCTTGATAATCGCCAGCTGGGCCGCAGGATTCATGCCTGCTCAGGTGCCTGATAATCGCCAGCTGGGCCGCAGGATTCATGCCTTCTCAGCTGCCTGATAATCACCAGCTGGGCCGTAGGATTCATGCCTGCTCAGCTGCCTGATAATCGCCAGGTGGGCCGCAAGATTCATGCCTGCTCAGCTGCCTGATAATCGCCAGGTGGGCCGCAGGATTCATGCCTTCTCAGCTGCTTGATTATCGCCAGCTGGGCCGCAGGATTCATGCCTGCTCAGCTGCCTGATAATCGCCAGGAGGGCCGCAGGATTCATGCCTTCTCAGGCGCCTGGTAATCGCGAGCTGGGCCGCAGGATTCATGCCTGCTCATCTCCTTGATAATCGCCAGCTGGGCCGCAGGATTCATGCCTGCTCATCTGCTTGATAATCGCCAGCTGGGCCGCAGGATTCATGCCTGCTCAGCTGCCTGATAATCGCCAGGTGGGCCGCAGGATTCATGCCTGCTCAGCTGCCTGATAATCGCCAGCAGGGCCACAGGATTCATGCCTTCTCAGGCGCCTGATAATCACCAGCTGGGCCGCAGGATTCATGCCTGCTCATCTGCTTGATAATGACCAGCTGGGCCGCAGGATTCATGCCTTCTCAGGCGCCTGATAATCGCCAGCTGGGCCGCAGGATTCATGCCTGCTCATCTGCTTGGTAATCGCCAGCTGGGCCGCAGGATTCATGCCTGCTCATCTGCTTGATAATCGCCAGCTGGGTCGCATGATTCATGCCTGCTGAGGCACATGATCCGTGCGGGAGAGCTACCTGATCAGCACATGAGCAGTCACATGATCAGCGCCTCTCAGTCACCTGATCACTGCATGACAGCCACGTGATCAGTGCCTGCTGAGTCACGTGATTAGCGCCTGTTCATCTGCTTGATAATCGCCAGCTGGGCCGCAGGATTCATGCCTTCTCAGCTGCTTGATTATCGCCAGCTGGGCCGCAGGATTCATGCCTGCTCATCTGCTTGATAATGACCAGCTGGGCCGCAGGATTCATGCCTGCTCAGCTGCCTGATAATCGCCAGCTGGGCCGCAGGATTCATACCTGCTCAGCTGCCTGATAATCGCCAGGTGGGCCGCAGGATTCATGCCTTCTCAGGCGCCTGGTAATCGCGAGCGGGGCCGTAGGATTCATGCCTGCTCATCTGCTTGGTAATCGCCAGCTGGGCCGCAGGATTCATGCCTTCTCAGGCGCCTGATAATCGCCAGCTGGGCCGCAGGATTCATGCCTTCTCATCTCCTTGATAATCGCCAGCTGGGCCGCAGGATTCATGCCTGCTCAGCTGCCTGATAATCGCCAGGTGGGCCGCAGGATTCATGCCTGCTCAGCTGCCTGATAATCGCCAGCTGGGCCGCAGGATTCATGCCTGCTCAGTTGCCTGATAATCGCCAGGTGGGCCGCAGGATTCATGCCTGCTCAGCTGCCTGATAATCGCCAGGTGGGCCGCAGGATTCATGCCTGCTCAGTTGCCTGATAATCGCCAGCTGGGCCGCAGGATTCATGCCTTCTCAGCTGCCTGATAATCACCAGCTGGGCCGCAGGATTCATGCCTGCTCATCTGCTTGATAATCGCCAGCTGGGCCGCAGGATTCATGCCTGCTCAGGCGCCTGTTAATCGCCAGCTGGGCCGCAGGATTCATGCCTTCTCCGCTGCTTGATTGTTGCCTGCTGAGGCACATGATCGGTGCGGGAGAGCTACCTGATCAGCACATGAGCAGTCACATGATCAGCACCTCTCAGTCACCTGATCACTGCATGACAGCCACGTGATCAGTGCCTGCTGAGTCACGTGATTAGCGCCTGTTCATCTGCTTGATAATCGCCAGCTGGGCCGCAGGATTCATGCCTTCTCAGCTGCTTGATTATCGCCAGCTGGGCCGCAGGATTCATGCCTGCTCATCTGCTTGATAATGACCAGCTGGGCCGCAGGATTCATGCCTGCTCAGCTGCCTGATAATCGCCAGGTGGGCCGCAGGATTCATGCCTGCTCATCTCGTTGATAATCGCCAGCTGGGCCGCAGGATTCATGCCTGCTCCGCTGCTTGATTCTTGCCTGCTGAGGCACATGATCCGTGCAGGAGAGCTACCTGATCACACATGAGCAGTCACATGATCAGCGCCTCTCAGTCACCTGATCACTGCATGACAGCCACGTGATCAGTGCCTGCTGAGTCACGTGATTAGCGCCTGCTCATCTGCTTGATAATCGCCAGCTGGGCCGCAGGATTCATGCCTGCTCAGGTGCCTGATAATCGCCAGCTGGGCCGCAGGATTCATGCCTTCTCAGCTGCCTGATAATCACCAGCTGGGCCGTAGGATTCATGCCTGCTCAGCTGCCTGATAATCGCCAGGTGGGCCGCAAGATTCATGCCTGCTCAGCTGCCTGATAATCGCCAGGTGGGCCGCAGGATTCATGCCTTCTCAGCTGCTTGATTATCGCCAGCTGGGCCGCAGGATTCATGCCTGCTCAGCTGCCTGATAATCGCCAGGAGGGCCGCAGGATTCATGCCTTCTCAGGCGCCTGGTAATCGCGAGCTGGGCCGCAGGATTCATGCCTGCTCATCTCCTTGATAATCGCCAGCTGGGCCGCAGGATTCATGCCTGCTCATCTGCTTGATAATCGCCAGCTGGGCCGCAGGATTCATGCCTGCTCAGCTGCCTGATAATCGCCAGGTGGGCCGCAGGATTCATGCCTGCTCAGCTGCCTGATAATCGCCAGCTGGGCCGCAGGATTCATGCCTGCTCATCTGCTTGATAATCGCCAGCTGGGTCGCATGATTCATGCCTGCTGAGGCACATGATCCGTGCGGGAGAGCTACCTGATCAGCACATGAGCAGTCACATGATCAGCGCCTCTCAGTCACCTGATCACTGCATGACAGCCACGTGATCAGTGCCTGCTGAGTCACGTGATTAGCGCCTGTTCATCTGCTTGATAATCGCCAGCTGGGCCGCAGGATTCATGCCTTCTCAGCTGCTTGATTATCGCCAGCTGGGCCGCAGGATTCATGCCTGCTCATCTGCTTGATAATGACCAGCTGGGCCGCAGGATTCATGCCTGCTCAGCTGCCTGATAATCGCCAGCTGGGCCGCAGGATTCATACCTGCTCAGCTGCCTGATAATCGCCAGGTGGGCCGCAGGATTCATGCCTTCTCAGGCGCCTGGTAATCGCGAGCGGGGCCGTAGGATTCATGCCTGCTCATCTGCTTGGTAATCGCCAGCTGGGCCGCAGGATTCATGCCTTCTCAGGCGCCTGATAATCGCCAGCTGGGCCGCAGGATTCATGCCTTCTCATCTCCTTGATAATCGCCAGCTGGGCCGCAGGATTCATGCCTGCTCATCTGCTTGATAATGACCAGCTGGGCCGCAGGATTCATGCCTGCTCAGCTGCCTGATAATCGCCAGGTGGGCCGCAGGATTCATGCCTGCTCAGCTGCCTGATAATCGCCAGCTGGGCCGCAGGATTCATGCCTGCTCAGCTGCCTGATAATCGCCAGGTGGGCCGCAGGATTCATGCCTGCTCAGTTGCCTGATAATCGCCAGCTGGGCCGCAGGATTCATGCCTTCTCAGCTGCCTGATAATCACCAGCTGGGCCGCAGGATTCATGCCTGCTCATCTGCTTGATAATCGCCAGCTGGGCCGCAGGATTCATGCCTGCTCAGGCGCCTGTTAATCGCCAGCTGGGCCGCAGGATTCATGCCTTCTCCGCTGCTTGATTGTTGCCTGCTGAGGCACATGATCGGTGCGGGAGAGCTACCTGATCAGCACATGAGCAGTCACATGATCAGCACCTCTCAGTCACCTGATCACTGCATGACAGCCACGTGATCAGTGCCTGCTGAGTCACGTGATTAGCGCCTGTTCATCTGCTTGATAATCGCCAGCTGGGCCGCAGGATTCATGCCTTCTCAGCTGCTTGATTATCGCCAGCTGGGCCGCAGGATTCATGCCTGCTCATCTGCTTGATAATGACCAGCTGGGCCGCAGGATTCATGCCTGCTCAGCTGCCTGATAATCGCCAGGTGGGCCGCAGGATTCATGCCTGCTCATCTCGTTGATAATCGCCAGCTGGGCCGCAGGATTCATGCCTGCTCCGCTGCTTGATTCTTGCCTGCTGAGGCACATGATCCGTGCAGGAGAGCTACCTGATCACACATGAGCAGTCACATGATCAGCGCCTCTCAGTCACCTGATCACTGCATGACAGCCACGTGATCAGTGCCTGCTGAGTCACGTGATTAGCGCCTGCTCATCTGCTTGATAATCGCCAGCTGGGCCGCAGGATTCATGCCTGCTCAGGTGCCTGATAATCGCCAGCTGGGCCGCAGGATTCATGCCTTCTCAGCTGCCTGATAATCACCAGCTGGGCCGTAGGATTCATGCCTGCTCAGCTGCCTGATAATCGCCAGGTGGGCCGCAAGATTCATGCCTGCTCAGCTGCCTGATAATCGCCAGGTGGGCCGCAGGATTCATGCCTTCTCAGCTGCTTGATTATCGCCAGCTGGGCCGCAGGATTCATGCCTGCTCAGCTGCCTGATAATCGCCAGCAGGGCCGCAGGATTCATGCCTTCTCAGGCGCCTGGTAATCGCGAGCTGGGCCGCAGGATTCATGCCTGCTCATCTCCTTGATAATCGCCAGCTGGGCCGCAGGATTCATGCCTGCTCATCTGCTTGATAATCGCCAGCTGGGCCGCAGGATTCATGCCTGCTCAGCTGCCTGATAATCGCCAGGTGGGCCGCAGGATTCATGCCTGCTCAGCTGCCTGATAATCGCCAGCAGGGCCACAGGATTCATGCCTTCTCAGGCGCCTGATAATCACCAGCTGGGCCGCAGGATTCATGCCTGCTCATCTGCTTGATAATGACCAGCTGGGCCGCAGGATTCATGCCTTCTCAGGCGCCTGATAATCGCCAGGTGGGCCGCAGGATTCATGCCTGCTCAGCTGCCTGATAATCGCCAGCTGGGCCGCAGGATTCATGCCTGCTCATCTGCTTGATAATCGCCAGCTGGGTCGCATGATTCATGCCTGCTGAGGCACATGATCCGTGCGGGAGAGCTACCTGATCAGCACATGAGCAGTCACATGATCAGCGCCTCTCAGTCACCTGATCACTGCATGACAGCCACGTGATCAGTGCCTGCTGAGTCACGTGATTAGCGCCTGTTCATCTGCTTGATAATCGCCAGCTGGGCCGCAGGATTCATGCCTTCTCAGCTGCTTGATTATCGCCAGCTGGGCCGCAGGATTCATGCCTGCTCATCTGCTTGATAATGACCAGCTGGGCCGCAGGATTCATGCCTGCTCAGCTGCCTGATAATCGCCAGCTGGGCCGCAGGATTCATACCTGCTCAGCTGCCTGATAATCGCCAGGTGGGCCGCAGGATTCATGCCTTCTCAGGCGCCTGGTAATCGCGAGCGGGGCCGTAGGATTCATGCCTGCTCATCTGCTTGGTAATCGCCAGCTGGGCCGCAGGATTCATGCCTTCTCAGGCGCCTGATAATCGCCAGCTGGGCCGCAGGATTCATGCCTTCTCATCTCCTTGATAATCGCCAGCTGGGCCGCAGGATTCATGCCTGCTCATCTGCTTGATAATGACCAGCTGGGCCGCAGGATTCATGCCTGCTCAGCTGCCTGATAATCGCCAGGTGGGCCGCAGGATTCATGCCTGCTCAGCTGCCTGATAATCGCCAGCTGGGCCGCAGGATTCATGCCTGCTCAGCTGCCTGATAATCGCCAGGTGGGCCGCAGGATTCATGCCTGCTCAGTTGCCTGATAATCGCCAGCTGGGCCGCAGGATTCATGCCTTCTCAGCTGCCTGATAATCACCAGCTGGGCCGCAGGATTCATGCCTGCTCATCTGCTTGATAATCGCCAGCTGGGCCGCAGGATTCATGCCTGCTCAGGCGCCTGTTAATCGCCAGCTGGGCCGCAGGATTCATGCCTTCTCCGCTGCTTGATTGTTGCCTGCTGAGGCACATGATCGGTGCGGGAGAGCTACCTGATCAGCACATGAGCAGTCACATGATCAGCACCTCTCAGTCACCTGATCACTGCATGACAGCCACGTGATCAGTGCCTGCTGAGTCACGTGATTAGCGCCTGTTCATCTGCTTGATAATCGCCAGCTGGGCCGCAGGATTCATGCCTTCTCAGCTGCTTGATTATCGCCAGCTGGGCCGCAGGATTCATGCCTGCTCATCTGCTTGATAATGACCAGCTGGGCCGCAGGATTCATGCCTGCTCAGCTGCCTGATAATCGCCAGGTGGGCCGCAGGATTCATGCCTGCTCATCTCGTTGATAATCGCCAGCTGGGCCGCAGGATTCATGCCTGCTCCGCTGCTTGATTCTTGCCTGCTGAGGCACATGATCCGTGCAGGAGAGCTACCTGATCACACATGAGCAGTCACATGATCAGCGCCTCTCAGTCACCTGATCACTGCATGACAGCCACGTGATCAGTGCCTGCTGAGTCACGTGATTAGCGCCTGCTCATCTGCTTGATAATCGCCAGCTGGGCCGCAGGATTCATGCCTGCTCAGGTGCCTGATAATCGCCAGCTGGGCCGCAGGATTCATGCCTTCTCAGCTGCCTGATAATCACCAGCTGGGCCGTAGGATTCATGCCTGCTCAGCTGCCTGATAATCGCCAGGTGGGCCGCAAGATTCATGCCTGCTCAGCTGCCTGATAATCGCCAGGTGGGCCGCAGGATTCATGCCTTCTCAGCTGCTTGATTATCGCCAGCTGGGCCGCAGGATTCATGCCTGCTCAGCTGCCTGATAATCGCCAGCAGGGCCGCAGGATTCATGCCTTCTCAGGCGCCTGGTAATCGCGAGCTGGGCCGCAGGATTCATGCCTGCTCATCTCCTTGATAATCGCCAGCTGGGCCGCAGGATTCATGCCTGCTCATCTGCTTGATAATCGCCAGCTGGGCCGCAGGATTCATGCCTGCTCAGCTGCCTGATAATCGCCAGGTGGGCCGCAGGATTCATGCCTGCTCAGCTGCCTGATAATCGCCAGCAGGGCCACAGGATTCATGCCTTCTCAGGCGCCTGATAATCACCAGCTGGGCCGCAGGATTCATGCCTGCTCATCTGCTTGATAATGACCAGCTGGGCCGCAGGATTCATGCCTTCTCAGGCGCCTGATAATCGCCAGCTGGGCCGCAGGATTCATGCCTGCTCATCTGCTTGGTAATCGCCAGCTGGGCCGCAGTATTCATGCCTGCTCATCTGCTTGATAATCGCCAGGTGGGTCGCATGATTCATGCCTGCTGAGGCACATGATCCGTGCGGGAGAGCTACCTGATCAGCACATGAGCAGTCACATGATCAGCGCCTCTCAGTCACCTGATCACTGCATGACAGCCACGTGATCAGTGCCTGCTGAGTCACGTGATTAGCGCCTGTTCATCTGCTTGATAATCGCCAGCTGGGCCGCAGGATTCATGCCTTCTCAGCTGCTTGATTATCGCCAGCTGGGCCGCAGGATTCATGCCTGCTCATCTGCTTGATAATGACCAGCTGGGCCGCAGGATTCATGCCTGCTCAGCTGCCTGATAATCGCCAGCTGGGCCGCAGGATTCATACCTGCTCAGCTGCCTGATAATGGCCAGGTGGGCCGCAGGATTCATGCCTTCTCAGGCGCCTGGTAATCGCGAGCGGGGCCGTAGGATTCATGCCTGCTCATCTGCTTGGTAATCGCCAGCTGGGCCGCAGGATTCATGCCTTCTCAGGCGCCTGATAATCGCCAGCTGGGCCGCAGGATTCATGCCTTCTCATCTCCTTGATAATCGCCAGCTGGGCCGCAGGATTCATGCCTGCTCATCTGCTTGATAATGACCAGCTGGGCCGCAGGATTCATGCCTGCTCAGCTGCCTGATAATCGCCAGGTGGGCCGCAGGATTCATGCCTGCTCAGCTGCCTGATAATCGCCAGCTGGGCCGCAGGATTCATGCCTGCTCAGCTGCCTGATAATCGCCAGGTGGGCCGCAGGATTCATGCCTGCTCAGTTGCCTGATAATCGCCAGCTGGGCCGCAGGATTCATGCCTTCTCAGCTGCCTGATAATCACCAGCTGGGCCGCAGGATTCATGCCTGCTCATCTGCTTGATAATCGCCAGCTGGGCCGCAGGATTCATGCCTGCTCAGGCGCCTGTTAATCGCCAGCTGGGCCGCAGGATTCATGCCTTCTCCGCTGCTTGATTGTTGCCTGCTGAGGCACATGATCGGTGCGGGAGAGCTACCTGATCAGCACATGAGCAGTCACATGATCAGCACCTCTCAGTCACCTGATCACTGCATGACAGCCACGTGATCAGTGCCTGCTGAGTCACGTGATTAGCGCCTGTTCATCTGCTTGATAATCGCCAGCTGGGCCGCAGGATTCATGCCTTCTCAGCTGCTTGATTATCGCCAGCTGGGCCGCAGGATTCATGCCTGCTCATCTGCTTGATAATGACCAGCTGGGCCGCAGGATTCATGCCTGCTCAGCTGCCTGATAATCGCCAGGTGGGCCGCAGGATTCATGCCTGCTCATCTCGTTGATAATCGCCAGCTGGGCCGCAGGATTCATGCCTGCTCCGCTGCTTGATTCTTGCCTGCTGAGGCACATGATCCGTGCAGGAGAGCTACCTGATCACACATGAGCAGTCACATGATCAGCGCCTCTCAGTCACCTGATCACTGCATGACAGCCACGTGATCAGTGCCTGCTGAGTCACGTGATTAGCGCCTGCTCATCTGCTTGATAATCGCCAGCTGGGCCGCAGGATTCATGCCTGCTCAGGTGCCTGATAATCGCCAGCTGGGCCGCAGGATTCATGCCTTCTCAGCTGCCTGATAATCACCAGCTGGGCCGTAGGATTCATGCCTGCTCAGCTGCCTGATAATCGCCAGGTGGGCCGCAAGATTCATGCCTGCTCAGCTGCCTGATAATCGCCAGGTGGGCCGCAGGATTCATGCCTTCTCAGCTGCTTGATTATCGCCAGCTGGGCCGCAGGATTCATGCCTGCTCAGCTGCCTGATAATCGCCAGGAGGGCCGCAGGATTCATGCCTTCTCAGGCGCCTGGTAATCGCGAGCTGGGCCGCAGGATTCATGCCTGCTCATCTCCTTGATAATCGCCAGCTGGGCCGCAGGATTCATGCCTGCTCATCTGCTTGATAATCGCCAGCTGGGCCGCAGGATTCATGCCTGCTCAGCTGCCTGATAATCGCCAGGTGGGCCGCAGGATTCATGCCTGCTCAGCTGCCTGATAATCGCCAGCAGGGCCACAGGATTCATGCCTTCTCAGGCGCCTGATAATCACCAGCTGGGCCGCAGGATTCATGCCTGCTCATCTGCTTGATAATGACCAGCTGGGCCGCAGGATTCATGCCTTCTCAGGCGCCTGATAATCGCCAGCTGGGCCGCAGGATTCATGCCTGCTCATCTGCTTGGTAATCGCCAGCTGGGCCGCAGGATTCATGCCTGCTCATCTGCTTGATAATCGCCAGCTGGGTCGCATGATTCATGCCTGCTGAGGCACATGATCCGTGCGGGAGAGCTACCTGATCAGCACATGAGCAGTCACATGATCAGCGCCTCTCAGTCACCTGATCACTGCATGACAGCCACGTGATCAGTGCCTGCTGAGTCACGTGATTAGCGCCTGTTCATCTGCTTGATAATCGCCAGCTGGGCCGCAGGATTCATGCCTTCTCAGCTGCTTGATTATCGCCAGCTGGGCCGCAGGATTCATGCCTGCTCATCTGCTTGATAATGACCAGCTGGGCCGCAGGATTCATGCCTGCTCAGCTGCCTGATAATCGCCAGCTGGGCCGCAGGATTCATACCTGCTCAGCTGCCTGATAATCGCCAGGTGGGCCGCAGGATTCATGCCTTCTCAGGCGCCTGGTAATCGCGAGCGGGGCCGTAGGATTCATGCCTGCTCATCTGCTTGGTAATCGCCAGCTGGGCCGCAGGATTCATGCCTTCTCAGGCGCCTGATAATCGCCAGCTGGGCCGCAGGATTCATGCCTTCTCATCTCCTTGATAATCGCCAGCTGGGCCGCAGGATTCATGCCTGCTCATCTGCTTGATAATGACCAGCTGGGCCGCAGGATTCATGCCTGCTCAGCTGCCTGATAATCGCCAGGTGGGCCGCAGGATTCATGCCTGCTCAGCTGCCTGATAATCGCCAGCTGGGCCGCAGGATTCATGCCTGCTCAGCTGCCTGATAATCGCCAGGTGGGCCGCAGGATTCATGCCTGCTCAGTTGCCTGATAATCGCCAGCTGGGCCGCAGGATTCATGCCTTCTCAGCTGCCTGATAATCACCAGCTGGGCCGCAGGATTCATGCCTGCTCATCTGCTTGATAATCGCCAGCTGGGCCGCAGGATTCATGCCTGCTCAGGCGCCTGTTAATCGCCAGCTGGGCCGCAGGATTCATGCCTTCTCCGCTGCTTGATTGTTGCCTGCTGAGGCACATGATCGGTGCGGGAGAGCTACCTGATCAGCACATGAGCAGTCACATGATCAGCACCTCTCAGTCACCTGATCACTGCATGACAGCCACGTGATCAGTGCCTGCTGAGTCACGTGATTAGCGCCTGTTCATCTGCTTGATAATCGCCAGCTGGGCCGCAGGATTCATGCCTTCTCAGCTGCTTGATTATCGCCAGCTGGGCCGCAGGATTCATGCCTGCTCATCTGCTTGATAATGACCAGCTGGGCCGCAGGATTCATGCCTGCTCAGCTGCCTGATAATCGCCAGGTGGGCCGCAGGATTCATGCCTGCTCATCTCGTTGATAATCGCCAGCTGGGCCGCAGGATTCATGCCTGCTCCGCTGCTTGATTCTTGCCTGCTGAGGCACATGATCCGTGCAGGAGAGCTACCTGATCACACATGAGCAGTCACATGATCAGCGCCTCTCAGTCACCTGATCACTGCATGACAGCCACGTGATCAGTGCCTGCTGAGTCACGTGATTAGCGCCTGCTCATCTGCTTGATAATCGCCAGCTGGGCCGCAGGATTCATGCCTGCTCAGGTGCCTGATAATCGCCAGCTGGGCCGCAGGATTCATGCCTTCTCAGCTGCCTGATAATCACCAGCTGGGCCGTAGGATTCATGCCTGCTCAGCTGCCTGATAATCGCCAGGTGGGCCGCAAGATTCATGCCTGCTCAGCTGCCTGATAATCGCCAGGTGGGCCGCAGGATTCATGCCTTCTCAGCTGCTTGATTATCGCCAGCTGGGCCGCAGGATTCATGCCTGCTCAGCTGCCTGATAATCGCCAGGAGGGCCGCAGGATTCATGCCTTCTCAGGCGCCTGGTAATCGCGAGCTGGGCCGCAGGATTCATGCCTGCTCATCTCCTTGATAATCGCCAGCTGGGCCGCAGGATTCATGCCTGCTCATCTGCTTGATAATCGCCAGCTGGGCCGCAGGATTCATGCCTGCTCAGCTGCCTGATAATCGCCAGGTGGGCCGCAGGATTCATGCCTGCTCAGCTGCCTGATAATCGCCAGCTGGGCCGCAGGATTCATGCCTGCTCATCTGCTTGATAATCGCCAGCTGGGTCGCATGATTCATGCCTGCTGAGGCACATGATCCGTGCGGGAGAGCTACCTGATCAGCACATGAGCAGTCACATGATCAGCGCCTCTCAGTCACCTGATCACTGCATGACAGCCACGTGATCAGTGCCTGCTGAGTCACGTGATTAGCGCCTGTTCATCTGCTTGATAATCGCCAGCTGGGCCGCAGGATTCATGCCTTCTCAGCTGCTTGATTATCGCCAGCTGGGCCGCAGGATTCATGCCTGCTCATCTGCTTGATAATGACCAGCTGGGCCGCAGGATTCATGCCTGCTCAGCTGCCTGATAATCGCCAGCTGGGCCGCAGGATTCATACCTGCTCAGCTGCCTGATAATCGCCAGGTGGGCCGCAGGATTCATGCCTTCTCAGGCGCCTGGTAATCGCGAGCGGGGCCGTAGGATTCATGCCTGCTCATCTGCTTGGTAATCGCCAGCTGGGCCGCAGGATTCATGCCTTCTCAGGCGCCTGATAATCGCCAGCTGGGCCGCAGGATTCATGCCTTCTCATCTCCTTGATAATCGCCAGCTGGGCCGCAGGATTCATGCCTGCTCATCTGCTTGATAATGACCAGCTGGGCCGCAGGATTCATGCCTGCTCAGCTGCCTGATAATCGCCAGGTGGGCCGCAGGATTCATGCCTGCTCAGCTGCCTGATAATCGCCAGCTGGGCCGCAGGATTCATGCCTGCTCAGCTGCCTGATAATCGCCAGGTGGGCCGCAGGATTCATGCCTGCTCAGTTGCCTGATAATCGCCAGCTTGGCCGCAGGATTCATGCCTTCTCAGCTGCCTGATAATCACCAGCTGGGCCGCAGGATTCATGCCTGCTCATCTGCTTGATAATCGCCAGCTGGGCCGCAGGATTCATGCCTGCTCAGGCGCCTGTTAATCGCCAGCTGGGCCGCAGGATTCATGCCTTCTCCGCTGCTTGATTGTTGCCTGCTGAGGCACATGATCGGTGCGGGAGAGCTACCTGATCAGCACATGAGCAGTCACATGATCAGCACTTCTCAGTCACCTGATCACTGCATGACAGCCACGTGATCAGTGCCTGCTGAGTCACGTGATTAGCGCCTGTTCATCTGCTTGATAATCGCCAGCTGGGCCGCAGGATTCATGCCTTCTCAGCTGCTTGATTATCGCCAGCTGGGCCGCAGGATTCATGCCTGCTCATCTGCTTGATAATGACCAGCTGGGCCGCAGGATTCATGCCTGCTCAGCTGCCTGATAATCGCCAGGTGGGCCGCAGGATTCATGCCTGCTCATCTCGTTGATAATCGCCAGCTGGGCCGCAGGATTCATGCCTGCTCCGCTGCTTGATTCTTGCCTGCTGAGGCACATGATCCGTGCAGGAGAGCTACCTGATCACACATGAGCAGTCACATGATCAGCGCCTCTCAGTCACCTGATCACTGCATGACAGCCACGTGATCAGTGCCTGCTGAGTCACGTGATTAGCGCCTGCTCATCTGCTTGATAATCGCCAGCTGGGCCGCAGGATTCATGCCTGCTCAGGTGCCTGATAATCGCCAGCTGGGCCGCAGGATTCATGCCTTCTCAGCTGCCTGATAATCACCAGCTGGGCCGTAGGATTCATGCCTGCTCAGCTGCCTGATAATCGCCAGGTGGGCCGCAAGATTCATGCCTGCTCAGCTGCCTGATAATCGCCAGGTGGGCCGCAGGATTCATGCCTTCTCAGCTGCTTGATTATCGCCAGCTGGGCCGCAGGATTCATGCCTGCTCAGCTGCCTGATAATCGCCAGCAGGGCCGCAGGATTCATGCCTTCTCAGGCGCCTGGTAATCGCGAGCTGGGCCGCAGGATTCATGCCTGCTCATCTCCTTGATAATCGCCAGCTGGGCCGCAGGATTCATGCCTGCTCATCTGCTTGATAATCGCCAGCTGGGCCGCAGGATTCATGCCTGCTCAGCTGCCTGATAATCGCCAGGTGGGCCGCAGGATTCATGCCTGCTCAGCTGCCTGATAATCGCCAGCAGGGCCACAGGATTCATGCCTTCTCAGGCGCCTGATAATCACCAGCTGGGCCGCAGGATTCATGCCTGCTCATCTGCTTGATAATGACCAGCTGGGCCGCAGGATTCATGCCTTCTCAGGCGCCTGATAATCGCCAGCTGGGCCGCAGGATTCATGCCTGCTCATCTGCTTGGTAATCGCCAGCTGGGCCGCAGGATTCATGCCTGCTCATCTGCTTGATAATCGCCAGCTGGGTCGCATGATTCATGCCTGCTGAGGCACATGATCCGTGCGGGAGAGCTACCTGATCAGCACATGAGCAGTCACATGATCAGCGCCTCTCAGTCACCTGATCACTGCATGACAGCCACGTGATCAGTGCCTGCTGAGTCACGTGATTAGCGCCTGTTCATCTGCTTGATAATCGCCAGCTGGGCCGCAGGATTCATGCCTTCTCAGCTGCTTGATTATCGCCAGCTGGGCCGCAGGATTCATGCCTGCTCATCTGCTTGATAATGACCAGCTGGGCCGCAGGATTCATGCCTGCTCAGCTGCCTGATAATCGCCAGCTGGGCCGCAGGATTCATACCTGCTCAGCTGCCTGATAATGGCCAGGTGGGCCGCAGGATTCATGCCTTCTCAGGCGCCTGGTAATCGCGAGCGGGGCCGTAGGATTCATGCCTGCTCATCTGCTTGGTAATCGCCAGCTGGGCCGCAGGATTCATGCCTTCTCAGGCGCCTGATAATCGCCAGCTGGGCCGCAGGATTCATGCCTTCTCATCTCCTTGATAATCGCCAGCTGGGCCGCAGGATTCATGCCTGCTCATCTGCTTGATAATGACCAGCTGGGCCGCAGGATTCATGCCTGCTCAGCTGCCTGATAATCGCCAGGTGGGCCGCAGGATTCATGCCTGCTCAGCTGCCTGATAATCGCCAGCTGGGCCGCAGGATTCATGCCTGCTCAGCTGCCTGATAATCGCCAGGTGGGCCGCAGGATTCATGCCTGCTCAGTTGCCTGATAATCGCCAGCTGGGCCGCAGGATTCATGCCTTCTCAGCTGCCTGATAATCACCAGCTGGGCCGCAGGATTCATGCCTGCTCATCTGCTTGATAATCGCCAGCTGGGCCGCAGGATTCATGCCTGCTCAGGCGCCTGTTAATCGCCAGCTGGGCCGCAGGATTCATGCCTTCTCCGCTGCTTGATTGTTGCCTGCTGAGGCACATGATCGGTGCGGGAGAGCTACCTGATCAGCACATGAGCAGTCACATGATCAGCACCTCTCAGTCACCTGATCACTGCATGACAGCCACGTGATCAGTGCCTGCTGAGTCACGTGATTAGCGCCTGTTCATCTGCTTGATAATCGCCAGCTGGGCCGCAGGATTCATGCCTTCTCAGCTGCTTGATTATCGCCAGCTGGGCCGCAGGATTCATGCCTGCTCATCTGCTTGATAATGACCAGCTGGGCCGCAGGATTCATGCCTGCTCAGCTGCCTGATAATCGCCAGGTGGGCCGCAGGATTCATGCCTGCTCATCTCGTTGATAATCGCCAGCTGGGCCGCAGGATTCATGCCTGCTCCGCTGCTTGATTCTTGCCTGCTGAGGCACATGATCCGTGCAGGAGAGCTACCTGATCACACATGAGCAGTCACATGATCAGCGCCTCTCAGTCACCTGATCACTGCATGACAGCCACGTGATCAGTGCCTGCTGAGTCACGTGATTAGCGCCTGCTCATCTGCTTGATAATCGCCAGCTGGGCCGCAGGATTCATGCCTGCTCAGGTGCCTGATAATCGCCAGCTGGGCCGCAGGATTCATGCCTTCTCAGCTGCCTGATAATCACCAGCTGGGCCGTAGGATTCATGCCTGCTCAGCTGCCTGATAATCGCCAGGTGGGCCGCAAGATTCATGCCTGCTCAGCTGCCTGATAATCGCCAGGTGGGCCGCAGGATTCATGCCTGCTCAGCTGCCTGATAATCGCCAGCAGGGCCGCAGGATTCATGCCTTCTCAGGCGCCTGGTAATCGCGAGCTGGGCCGCAGGATTCATGCCTGCTCATCTCCTTGATAATCGCCAGCTGGGCCGCAGGATTCATGCCTGCTCATCTGCTTGATAATCGCCAGCTGGGCCGCAGGATTCATGCCTTCTCAGCTGCCTGATAATCACCAGCTGGGCCGTAGGATTCATGCCTGCTCAGCTGCCTGATAATCGCCAGGTGGGCCGCAAGATTCATGCCTGCTCAGCTGCCTGATAATCGCCAGGTGGGCCGCAGGATTCATGCCTGCTCAGCTGCCTGATAATCGCCAGCAGGGCCGCAGGATTCATGCCTTCTCAGGCGCCTGGTAATCGCGAGCTGGGCCGCAGGATTCATGCCTGCTCAGCTGCCTGATAATCGCCAGGTGGGCCGCAGGATTCATGCCTGCTCAGCTGCCTGATAATCGCCAGCAGGGCCACAGGATTCATGCCTTCTCAGGCGCCTGATAATCACCAGCTGGGCCGCAGGATTCATGCCTGCTCATCTGCTTGATAATGACCAGCTGGGCCGCAGGATTCATGCCTTCTCAGGCGCCTGATAATCGCCAGCTGGGCCGCAGGATTCATGCCTGCTCATCTGCTTGGTAATCGCCAGCTGGGCCGCAGGATTCATGCCTGCTCATCTGCTTGATAATCGCCAGGTGGGTCGCATGATTCATGCCTGCTGAGGCACATGATCCGTGCGGGAGAGCTACCTGATCAGCACATGAGCAGTCACATGATCAGCGCCTCTCAGTCACCTGATCACTGCATGACAGCCACGTGATCAGTGCCTGCTGAGTCACGTGATTAGCGCCTGTTCATCTGCTTGATAATCGCCAGCTGGGCCGCAGGATTCATGCCTTCTCAGCTGCTTGATTATCGCCAGCTGGGCCGCAGGATTCATGCCTGCTCATCTGCTTGATAATGACCAGCTGGGCCGCAGGATTCATGCCTGCTCAGCTGCCTGATAATCGCCAGCTGGGCCGCAGGATTCATACCTGCTCAGCTGCCTGATAATCGCCAGGTGGGCCGCAGGATTCATGCCTTCTCAGGCGCCTGGTAATCGCGAGCGGGGCCGTAGGATTCATGCCTGCTCATCTGCTTGGTAATCGCCAGCTGGGCCGCAGGATTCATGCCTTCTCAGGCGCCTGATAATAGCCAGCTGGGCCGCAGGATTCATGCCTTCTCATCTCCTTGATAATCGCCAGCTGGGCCGCAGGATTCATGCCTGCTCATCTGCTTGATAATGACCAGCTGGGCCGCAGGATTCATGCCTGCTCAGCTGCCTGATAATCGCCAGGTGGGCCGCAGGATTCATGCCTGCTCAGTTGCCTGATAATCGCCAGCTGGGCCGCAGGATTCATGCCTGCTCAGCTGCCTGATAATCGCCAGGTGGGCCGCAGGATTCATGCCTGCTCAGTTGCCTGATAATCGCCAGCTGGGCCGCAGGATTCATGCCTTCTCAGCTGCCTGATAATCACCAGCTGGGCCGCAGGATTCATGCCTGCTCATCTGCTTGATAATCGCCAGCTGGGCCGCAGGATTCATGCCTGCTCAGGCGCCTGTTAATCGCCAGCTGGGCCGCAGGATTCATGCCTTCTCCGCTGCTTGATTGTTGCCTGCTGAGGCACATGATCGGTGCGGGAGAGCTACCTGATCAGCACATGAGCAGTCACATGATCAGCACCTCTCAGTCACCTGATCACTGCATGACAGCCACGTGATCAGTGCCTGCTGAGTCACGTGATTAGCGCCTGTTCATCTGCTTGATAATCGCCAGCTGGGCCGCAGGATTCATGCCTTCTCAGCTGCTTGATTATCGCCAGCTGGGCCGCAGGATTCATGCCTGCTCATCTGCTTGATAATGACCAGCTGGGCCGCAGGATTCATGCCTGCTCAGCTGCCTGATAATCGCCAGGTGGGCCGCAGGATTCATGCCTGCTCATCTCGTTGATAATCGCCAGCTGGGCCGCAGGATTCATGCCTGCTCCGCTGCTTGATTCTTGCCTGCTGAGGCACATGATCCGTGCAGGAGAGCTACCTGATCACACATGAGCAGTCACATGATCAGCGCCTCTCAGTCACCTGATCACTGCATGACAGCCACGTGATCAGTGCCTGCTGAGTCACGTGATTAGCGCCTGCTCATCTGCTTGATAATCGCCAGCTGGGCCGCAGGATTCATGCCTGCTCAGGTGCCTGATAATCGCCAGCTGGGCCGCAGGATTCATGCCTTCTCAGCTGCCTGATAATCACCAGCTGGGCCGTAGGATTCATGCCTGCTCAGCTGCCTGATAATCGCCAGGTGGGCCGCAAGATTCATGCCTGCTCAGCTGCCTGATAATCGCCAGGTGGGCCGCAGGATTCATGCCTTCTCAGCTGCTTGATTATCGCCAGCTGGGCCGCAGGATTCATGCCTGCTCAGCTGCCTGATAATCGCCAGGTGGGCCGCAAGATTCATGCCTGCTCAGCTGCCTGATAATCGCCAGGTGGGCCGCAAGATTCATGCCTGCTCAGCTGCCTGATAATCGCCAGGTGGGCCGCAAGATTCATGCCTGCTCAGCTGCCTGATAATCGCCAGGTGGGCCGCAGGATTCATGCCTGCTCAGCTGCCTGATAATCGCCAGGTGGGCCGCAAGATTCATGCCTGCTCAGCTGCCTGATAATCGCCAGGTGGGCCGCAAGATTCATGCCTGCTCAGCTGCCTGATAATCGCCAGGTGGGCCGCAGGATTCATGCCTGCTCAGCTGCCTGATAATCGCCAGCAGGGCCACAGGATTCATGCCTTCTCAGGCGCCTGATAATCACCAGCTGGGCCGCAGGATTCATGCCTGCTCATCTGCTTGATAATGACCAGCTGGGCCGCAGGATTCATGCCTTCTCAGGCGCCTGATAATCGCCAGCTGGGCCGCAGGATTCATGCCTGCTCATCTGCTTGGTAATCGCCAGCTGGGCCGCAGGATTCATGCCTGCTCATCTGCTTGATAATCGCCAGCTGGGTCGCATGATTCATGCCTGCTGAGGCACATGATCCGTGCGGGAGAGCTACCTGATCAGCACATGAGCAGTCACATGATCAGCGCCTCTCAGTCACCTGATCACTGCATGACAGCCACGTGATCAGTGCCTGCTGAGTCACGTGATTAGCGCCTGTTCATCTGCTTGATAATCGCCAGCTGGGCCGCAGGATTCATGCCTTCTCAGCTGCTTGATTATCGCCAGCTGGGCCGCAGGATTCATGCCTGCTCATCTGCTTGATAATGACCAGCTGGGCCGCAGGATTCATGCCTGCTCAGCTGCCTGATAATCGCCAGCTGGGCCGCAGGATTCATACCTGCTCAGCTGCCTGATAATCGCCAGGTGGGCCGCAGGATTCATGCCTTCTCAGGCGCCTGGTAATCGCGAGCGGGGCCGTAGGATTCATGCCTGCTCATCTGCTTGGTAATCGCCAGCTGGGCCGCAGGATTCATGCCTTCTCAGGCGCCTGATAATCGCCAGCTGGGCCGCAGGATTCATGCCTTCTCATCTCCTTGATAATCGCCAGCCGGGCCGCAGGATTCATGCCTGCTCATCTGCTTGATAATGACCAGCTGGGCCGCAGGATTCATGCCTGCTCAGCTGCCTGATAATCGCCAGGTGGGCCGCAGGATTCATGCCTGCTCAGCTGCCTGATAATCGCCAGCTGGGCCGCAGGATTCATGCCTGCTCAGCTGCCTGATAATCGCCAGGTGGGCCGCAGGATTCATGCCTGCTCAGTTGCCTGATAATCGCCAGCTGGGCCGCAGGATTCATGCCTTCTCAGCTGCCTGATAATCACCAGCTGGGCCGCAGGATTCATGCCTGCTCATCTGCTTGATAATCGCCAGCTGGGCCGCAGGATTCATGCCTGCTCAGGCGCCTGTTAATCGCCAGCTGGGCCGCAGGATTCATGCCTTCTCCGCTGCTTGATTGTTGCCTGCTGAGGCACATGATCGGTGCGGGAGAGCTACCTGATCAGCACATGAGCAGTCACATGATCAGCACCTCTCAGTCACCTGATCACTGCATGACAGCCACGTGATCAGTGCCTGCTGAGTCACGTGATTAGCGCCTGTTCATCTGCTTGATAATCGCCAGCTGGGCCGCAGGATTCATGCCTGCTCATCTGCTTGATAATGACCAGCTGGGCCGCAGGATTCATGCCTGCTCAGCTGCCTGATAATCGCCAGGTGGGCCGCAGGATTCATGCCTGCTCATCTCGTTGATAATCGCCAGCTGGGCCGCAGGATTCATGCCTGCTCCGCTGCTTGATTCTTGCCTGCTGAGGCACATGATCCGTGCAGGAGAGCTACCTGATCACACATGAGCAGTCACATGATCAGCGCCTCTCAGTCACCTGATCACTGCATGACAGCCACGTGATCAGTGCCTGCTGAGTCACGTGATTAGCGCCTGCTCATCTGCTTGATAATCGCCAGCTGGGCCGCAGGATTCATGCCTGCTCAGGTGCCTGATAATCGCCAGCTGGGCCGCAGGATTCATGCCTTCTCAGCTGCCTGATAATCACCAGCTGGGCCGTAGGATTCATGCCTGCTCAGCTGCCTGATAATCGCCAGGTGGGCCGCAAGATTCATGCCTGCTCAGCTGCCTGATAATCGCCAGGTGGGCCGCAGGATTCATGCCTTCTCAGCTGCTTGATTATCGCCAGCTGGGCCGCAGGATTCATGCCTGCTCAGCTGCCTGATAATCGCCAGCAGGGCCGCAGGATTCATGCCTTCTCAGGCGCCTGGTAATCGCGAGCTGGGCCGCAGGATTCATGCCTGCTCATCTCCTTGATAATCGCCAGCTGGGCCGCAGGATTCATGCCTGCTCATCTGCTTGATAATCGCCAGCTGGGCCGCAGGATTCATGCCTGCTCAGCTGCCTGATAATCGCCAGGTGGGCCGCAGGATTCATGCCTGCTCAGCTGCCTGATAATCGCCAGCAGGGCCACAGGATTCATGCCTTCTCAGGCGCCTGATAATCACCAGCTGGGCCGCAGGATTCATGCCTGCTCATCTGCTTGATAATGACCAGCTGGGCCGCAGGATTCATGCCTTCTCAGGCGCCTGATAATCGCCAGCTGGGCCGCAGGATTCATGCCTGCTCATCTGCTTGGTAATCGCCAGCTGGGCCGCAGGATTCATGCCTGCTCATCTGCTTGATAATCGCCAGCTGGGTCGCATGATTCATGCCTGCTGAGGCACATGATCCGTGCGGGAGAGCTACCTGATCAGCACATGAGCAGTCACATGATCAGCGCCTCTCAGTCACCTGATCACTGCATGACAGCCACGTGATCAGTGCCTGCTGAGTCACGTGATTAGCGCCTGTTCATCTGCTTGATAATCGCCAGCTGGGCCGCAGGATTCATGCCTTCTCAGCTGCTTGATTATCGCCAGCTGGGCCGCAGGATTCATGCCTGCTCATCTGCTTGATAATGACCAGCTGGGCCGCAGGATTCATGCCTGCTCAGCTGCCTGATAATCGCCAGCTGGGCCGCAGGATTCATACCTGCTCAGCTGCCTGATAATGGCCAGGTGGGCCGCAGGATTCATGCCTTCTCAGGCGCCTGGTAATCGCGAGCGGGGCCGTAGGATTCATGCCTGCTCATCTGCTTGGTAATCGCCAGCTGGGCCGCAGGATTCATGCCTTCTCAGGCGCCTGATAATCGCCAGCTGGGCCGCAGGATTCATGCCTTCTCATCTCCTTGATAATCGCCAGCTGGGCCGCAGGATTCATGCCTGCTCATCTGCTTGATAATGACCAGCTGGGCCGCAGGATTCATGCCTGCTCAGCTGCCTGATAATCGCCAGGTGGGCCGCAGGATTCATGCCTGCTCAGCTGCCTGATAATCGCCAGCTGGGCCGCAGGATTCATGCCTGCTCAGCTGCCTGATAATCGCCAGGTGGGCCGCAGGATTCATGCCTGCTCAGTTGCCTGATAATCGCCAGCTGGGCCGCAGGATTCATGCCTTCTCAGCTGCCTGATAATCACCAGCTGGGCCGCAGGATTCATGCCTGCTCATCTGCTTGATAATCGCCAGCTGGGCCGCAGGATTCATGCCTGCTCAGGCGCCTGTTAATCGCCAGCTGGGCCGCAGGATTCATGCCTTCTCCGCTGCTTGATTGTTGCCTGCTGAGGCACATGATCGGTGCGGTAGAGCTACCTGATCAGCACATGAGCAGTCACATGATCAGCACCTCTCAGTCACCTGATCACTGCATGACAGCCACGTGATCAGTGCCTGCTGAGTCACGTGATTAGCGCCTGTTCATCTGCTTGATAATCGCCAGCTGGGCCGCAGGATTCATGCCTTCTCAGCTGCTTGATTATCGCCAGCTGGGCCGCAGGATTCATGCCTGCTCATCTGCTTGATAATGACCAGCTGGGCCGCAGGATTCATGCCTGCTCAGCTGCCTGATAATCGCCAGGTGGGCCGCAGGATTCATGCCTGCTCATCTCGTTGATAATCGCCAGCTGGGCCGCAGGATTCATGCCTGCTCCGCTGCTTGATTCTTGCCTGCTGAGGCACATGATCCGTGCAGGAGAGCTACCTGATCACACATGAGCAGTCACATGATCAGCGCCTCTCAGTCACCTGATCACTGCATGACAGCCACGTGATCAGTGCCTGCTGAGTCACGTGATTAGCGCCTGCTCATCTGCTTGATAATCGCCAGCTGGGCCGCAGGATTCATGCCTGCTCAGGTGCCTGATAATCGCCAGCTGGGCCGCAGGATTCATGCCTTCTCAGCTGCCTGATAATCACCAGCTGGGCCGTAGGATTCATGCCTGCTCAGCTGCCTGATAATCGCCAGGTGGGCCGCAAGATTCATGCCTGCTCAGCTGCCTGATAATCGCCAGGTGGGCCGCAGGATTCATGCCTTCTCAGCTGCTTGATTATCGCCAGCTGGGCCGCAGGATTCATGCCTGCTCAGCTGCCTGATAATCGCCAGCAGGGCCGCAGGATTCATGCCTTCTCAGGCGCCTGGTAATCGCGAGCTGGGCCGCAGGATTCATGCCTGCTCATCTCCTTGATAATCGCCAGCTGGGCCGCAGGATTCATGCCTGCTCATCTGCTTGATAATCGCCAGCTGGGCCGCAGGATTCATGCCTGCTCAGCTGCCTGATAATCGCCAGGTGGGCCGCAGGATTCATGCCTGCTCAGCTGCCTGATAATCGCCAGCAGGGCCACAGGATTCATGCCTTCTCAGGCGCCTGATAATCACCAGCTGGGCCGCAGGATTCATGCCTGCTCATCTGCTTGATAATGACCAGCTGGGCCGCAGGATTCATGCCTTCTCAGGCGCCTGATAATCGCCAGCTGGGCCGCAGGATTCATGCCTGCTCATCTGCTTGGTAATCGCCAGCTGGGCCGCAGGATTCATGCCTGCTCATCTGCTTGATAATCGCCAGCTGGGTCGCATGATTCATGCCTGCTGAGGCACATGATCCGTGCGGGAGAGCTACCTGATCAGCACATGAGCAGTCACATGATCAGCGCCTCTCAGTCACCTGATCACTGCATGACAGCCACGTGATCAGTGCCTGCTGAGTCACGTGATTAGCGCCTGTTCATCTGCTTGATAATCGCCAGCTGGGCCGCAGAATTCATGCCTTCTCAGCTGCTTGATTATCGCCAGCTGGGCCGCAGGATTCATGCCTGCTCATCTGCTTGATAATGACCAGCTGGGCCGCAGGATTCATGCCTGCTCAGCTGCCTGATAATCGCCAGCTGGGCCGCAGGATTCATACCTGCTCAGCTGCCTGATAATGGCCAGGTGGGCCGCAGGATTCATGCCTTCTCAGGCGCCTGGTAATCGCGAGCGGGGCCGTAGGATTCATGCCTGCTCATCTGCTTGGTAATCGCCAGCTGGGCCGCAGGATTCATGCCTTCTCAGGCGCCTGATAATCGCCAGCTGGGCCGCAGGATTCATGCCTTCTCATCTCCTTGATAATCGCCAGCCGGGCCGCAGGATTCATGCCTGCTCATCTGCTTGATAATGACCAGCTGGGCCGCAGGATTCATGCCTGCTCAGCTGCCTGATAATCGCCAGGTGGGCCGCAGGATTCATGCCTGCTCAGCTGCCTGATAATCGCCAGCTGGGCCGCAGGATTCATGCCTGCTCAGCTGCCTGATAATCGCCAGGGGGGCCGCAGGATTCATGCCTGCTCAGTTGCCTGATAATCGCCAGCTGGGCCGCAGGATTCATGCCTTCTCAGCTGCCTGATAATCACCAGCTGGGCCGCAGGATTCATGCCTGCTCATCTGCTTGATAATCGCCAGCTGGGCCGCAGGATTCATGCCTGCTCAGGCGCCTGTTAATCGCCAGCTGGGCCGCAGGATTCATGCCTTCTCCGCTGCTTGATTGTTGCCTGCTGAGGCACATGATCGGTGCGGGAGAGCTACCTGATCAGCACATGAGCAGTCACATGATCAGCACCTCTCAGTCACCTGATCACTGCATGACAGCCACGTGATCAGTGCCTGCTGAGTCACGTGATTAGCGCCTGTTCATCTGCTTGATAATCGCCAGCTGGGCCGCAGGATTCATGCCTTCTCAGCTGCTTGATTATCGCCAGCTGGGCCGCAGGATTCATGCCTGCTCATCTGCTTGATAATGACCAGCTGGGCCGCAGGATTCATGCCTGCTCAGCTGCCTGATAATCGCCAGGTGGGCCGCAGGATTCATGCCTGCTCATCTCGTTGATAATCGCCAGCTGGGCCGCAGGATTCATGCCTGCTCCGCTGCTTGATTCTTGCCTGCTGAGGCACATGATCCGTGCAGGAGAGCTACCTGATCACACATGAGCAGTCACATGATCAGCGCCTCTCAGTCACCTGATCACTGCATGACAGCCACGTGATCAGTGCCTGCTGAGTCACGTGATTAGCGCCTGCTCATCTGCTTGATAATCGCCAGCTGGGCCGCAGGATTCATGCCTGCTCAGGTGCCTGATAATCGCCAGCTGGGCCGCAGGATTCATGCCTTCTCAGCTGCCTGATAATCACCAGCTGGGCCGTAGGATTCATGCCTGCTCAGCTGCCTGATAATCGCCAGGTGGGCCGCAAGATTCATGCCTGCTCAGCTGCCTGATAATCGCCAGGTGGGCCGCAGGATTCATGCCTTCTCAGCTGCTTGATTATCGCCAGCAGGGCCGCAGGATTCATGCCTTCTCAGGCGCCTGGTAATCGCGAGCTGGGCCGCAGGATTCATGCCTGCTCATCTCCTTGATAATCGCCAGCTGGGCCGCAGGATTCATGCCTGCTCATCTGCTTGATAATCGCCAGCTGGGCCGCAGGATTCATGCCTGCTCAGCTGCCTGATAATCGCCAGGTGGGCCGCAGGATTCATGCCTGCTCAGCTGCCTGATAATCGCCAGCAGGGCCACAGGATTCATGCCTTCTCAGGCGCCTGATAATCACCAGCTGGGCCGCAGGATTCATGCCTGCTCATCTGCTTGATAATGACCAGCTGGGCCGCAGGATTCATGCCTTCTCAGGCGCCTGATAATCGCCAGCTGGGCCGCAGGATTCATGCCTGCTCATCTGCTTGGTAATCGCCAGCTGGGCCGCAGGATTCATGCCTGCTCATCTGCTTGATAATCGCCAGCTGGGTCGCATGATTCATGCCTGCTGAGGCACATGATCCGTGCGGGAGAGCTACCTGATCAGCACATGAGCAGTCACATGATCAGCGCCTCTCAGTCACCTGATCACTGCATGACAGCCACGTGATCAGTGCCTGCTGAGTCACGTGATTAGCGCCTGTTCATCTGCTTGATAATCGCCAGCTGGGCCGCAGGATTCATGCCTTCTCAGCTGCTTGATTATCGCCAGCTGGGCCGCAGGATTCATGCCTGCTCATCTGCTTGATAATGACCAGCTGGGCCGCAGGATTCATGCCTGCTCAGCTGCCTGATAATCGCCAGCTGGGCCGCAGGATTCATACCTGCTCAGCTGCCTGATAATGGCCAGGTGGGCCGCAGGATTCATGCCTTCTCAGGCGCCTGGTAATCGCGAGCGGGGCCGTAGGATTCATGCCTGCTCATCTGCTTGGTAATCGCCAGCTGGGCCGCAGGATTCATGCCTTCTCAGGCGCCTGATAATCGCCAGCTGGGCCGCAGGATTCATGCCTTCTCATCTCCTTGATAATCGCCAGCCGGGCCGCAGGATTCATGCCTGCTCATCTGCTTGATAATGACCAGCTGGGCCGCAGGATTCATGCCTGCTCAGCTGCCTGATAATCGCCAGGTGGGCCGCAGGATTCATGCCTGCTCAGCTGCCTGATAATCGCCAGCTGGGCCGCAGGATTCATGCCTGCTCAGCTGCCTGATAATCGCCAGGGGGGCCGCAGGATTCATGCCTGCTCAGTTGCCTGATAATCGCCAGCTGGGCCGCAGGATTCATGCCTTCTCAGCTGCCTGATAATCACCAGCTGGGCCGCAGGATTCATGCCTGCTCATCTGCTTGATAATCGCCAGCTGGGCCGCAGGATTCATGCCTGCTCAGGCGCCTGTTAATCGCCAGCTGGGCCGCAGGATTCATGCCTTCTCCGCTGCTTGATTGTTGCCTGCTGAGGCACATGATCGGTGCGGGAGAGCTACCTGATCAGCACATGAGCAGTCACATGATCAGCACCTCTCAGTCACCTGATCACTGCATGACAGCCACGTGATCAGTGCCTGCTGAGTCACGTGATTAGCGCCTGTTCATCTGCTTGATAATCGCCAGCTGGGCCGCAGGATTCATGCCTGCTCATCTGCTTGATAATGACCAGCTGGGCCGCAGGATTCATGCCTGCTCAGCTGCCTAATAATCGCCAGGTGGGCCGCAGGATTCATGCCTGCTCATCTCGTTGATAATCGCCAGCTGGGCCGCAGGATTCATGCCTGCTCCGCTGCTTGATTCTTGCCTGCTGAGGCACATGATCCGTGCAGGAGAGCTACCTGATCACACATGAGCAGTCACATGATCAGCGCCTCTCAGTCACCTGATCACTGCATGACAGCCACGTGATCAGTGCCTGCTGAGTCACGTGATTAGCGCCTGCTCATCTGCTTGATAATCGCCAGCTGGGCCGCAGGATTCATGCCTGCTCAGGTGCCTGATAATCGCCAGCTGGGCCGCAGGATTCATGCCTTCTCAGCTGCCTGATAATCACCAGCTGGGCCGTAGGATTCATGCCTGCTCAGCTGCCTGATAATCGCCAGGTGGGCCGCAAGATTCATGCCTGCTCAGCTGCCTGATAATCGCCAGGTGGGCCGCAGGATTCATGCCTTCTCAGCTGCTTGATTATCGCCAGCTGGGCCGCAGGATTCATGCCTGCTCAGCTGCCTGATAATCGCCAGCAGGGCCGCAGGATTCATGCCTTCTCAGGCGCCTGGTAATCGCGAGCTGGGCCGCAGGATTCATGCCTGCTCATCTCCTTGATAATCGCCAGCTGGGCCGCAGGATTCATGCCTGCTCATCTGCTTGATAATCGCCAGCTGGGCCGCAGGATTCATGCCTGCTCAGCTGCCTGATAATCGCCAGGTGGGCCGCAGGATTCATGCCTGCTCAGCTGCCTGATAATCGCCAGCAGGGCCACAGGATTCATGCCTTCTCAGGCGCCTGATAATCACCAGCTGGGCCGCAGGATTCATGCCTGCTCATCTGCTTGATAATGACCAGCTGGGCCGCAGGATTCATGCCTTCTCAGGCGCCTGATAATCGCCAGCTGGGCCGCAGGATTCATGCCTGCTCATCTGCTTGGTAATCGCCAGCTGGGCCGCAGGATTCATGCCTGCTCATCTGCTTGATAATCGCCAGCTGGGTCGCATGATTCATGCCTGCTGAGGCACATGATCCGTGCGGGAGAGCTACCTGATCAGCACATGAGCAGTCACATGATCAGCGCCTCTCAGTCACCTGATCACTGCATGACAGCCACGTGATCAGTGCCTGCTGAGTCACGTGATTAGCGCCTGTTCATCTGCTTGATAATCGCCAGCTGGGCCGCAGGATTCATGCCTTCTCAGCTGCTTGATTATCGCCAGCTGGGCCGCAGGATTCATGCCTGCTCATCTGCTTGATAATGACCAGCTGGGCCGCAGGATTCATGCCTGCTCAGCTGCCTGATAATCGCCAGCTGGGCCGCAGGATTCATACCTGCTCAGCTGCCTGATAATGGCCAGGTGGGCCGCAGGATTCATGTCTTCTCAGGCGCCTGGTAATCGCGAGCGGGGCCGTAGGATTCATGCCTGCTCATCTGCTTGGTAATCGCCAGCTGGGCCGCAGGATTCATGCCTTCTCAGGCGCCTGATAATCGCCAGCTGGGCCGCAGGATTCATGCCTTCTCATCTCCTTGATAATCGCCAGCTGGGCCGCAGGATTCATGCCTGCTCATCTGCTTGATAATGACCAGCTGGGCCGCAGGATTCATGCCTGCTCAGCTGCCTGATAATCGCCAGGTGGGCCGCAGGATTCATGCCTGCTCAGCTGCCTGATAATCGCCAGCTGGGCCGCAGGATTCATGCCTGCTCAGCTGCCTGATAATCGCCAGGTGGGCCGCAGGATTCATGCCTGCTCAGTTGCCTGATAATCGCCAGCTGGGCCGCAGGATTCATGCCTTCTCAGCTGCCTGATAATCACCAGCTGGGCCGCAGGATTCATGCCTGCTCATCTGCTTGATAATCGCCAGCTGGGCCGCAGGATTCATGCCTGCTCAGGCGCCTGTTAATCGCCAGCTGGGCCGCAGGATTCATGCCTTCTCCGCTGCTTGATTGTTGCCTGCTGAGGCACATGATCGGTGCGGGAGAGCTACCTGATCAGCACATGAGCAGTCACATGATCAGCACCTCTCAGTCACCTGATCACTGCATGACAGCCACGTGATCAGTGCCTGCTGAGTCACGTGATTAGCGCCTGTTCATCTGCTTGATAATCGCCAGCTGGGCCGCAGGATTCATGCCTTCTCAGCTGCTTGATTATCGCCAGCTGGGCCGCAGGATTCATGCCTGCTCATCTGCTTGATAATGACCAGCTGGGCCGCAGGATTCATGCCTGCTCAGCTGCCTGATAATCGCCAGGTGGGCCGCAGGATTCATGCCTGCTCATCTCGTTGATAATCGCCAGCTGGGCCGCAGGATTCATGCCTGCTCCGCTGCTTGATTCTTGCCTGCTGAGGCACATGATCCGTGCAGGAGAGCTACCTGATCACACATGAGCAGTCACATGATCAGCGCCTCTCAGTCACCTGATCACTGCATGACAGCCACGTGATCAGTGCCTGCTGAGTCATGTGATTAGCGCCTGCTCATCTGCTTGATAATCGCCAGCTGGGCCGCAGGATTCATGCCTGCTCAGGTGCCTGATAATCGCCAGCTGGGCCGTAGGATTCATGCCTGCTCAGCTGCCTGATAATCGCCAGGTGGGCCGCAAGATTCATGCCTGCTCAGCTGCCTGATAATCGCCAGGTGGGCCGCAGGATTCATGCCTTCTCAGCTGCTTGATAATCACCAGCTGGGCCGTAGGATTCATGCCTGCTCAGCTGCCTGATAATCGCCAGGTGGGCCGCAAGATTCATGCCTGCTCAGCTGCCTGATAATCGCCAGGTGGGCCGCAGGATTCATGCCTTCTCAGCTGCTTGATTATCGCCAGCTGGGCCGCAGGATTCATGCCTGCTCAGCTGCCTGATAATCGCCAGCAGGGCCGCAGGATTCATGCCTTCTCAGGCGCCTGGTAATCGCGAGCTGGGCCGCAGGATTCATGCCTGCTCATCTCCTTGATAATCGCCAGCTGGGCCGCAGGATTCATGCCTGCTCATCTGCTTGATAATCGCCAGCTGGGCCGCAGGATTCATGCCTGCTCAGCTGCCTGATAATCGCCAGGTGGGCCGCAGGATTCATGCCTGCTCAGCTGCCTGATAATCGCCAGCAGGGCCACAGGATTCATGCCTTCTCAGGCGCCTGATAATCACCAGCTGGGCCGCAGGATTCATGCCTGCTCATCTGCTTGATAATGACCAGCTGGGCCGCAGGATTCATGCCTTCTCAGGCGCCTGATAATCGCCAGCTGGGCCGCAGGATTCATGCCTGCTCATCTGCTTGGTAATCGCCAGCTGGGCCGCAGGATTCATGCCTGCTCATCTGCTTGATAATCGCCAGCTGGGTCGCATGATTCATGCCTGCTGAGGCACATGATCCGTGCGGGAGAGCTACCTGATCAGCACATGAGCAGTCACATGATCAGCGCCTCTCAGTCACCTGATCACTGCATGACAGCCACGTGATCAGTGCCTGCTGAGTCACGTGATTAGCGCCTGTTCATCTGCTTGATAATCGCCAGCTGGGCCGCAGGATTCATGCCTTCTCAGCTGCTTGATTATCGCCAGCTGGGCCGCAGGATTCATGCCTGCTCATCTGCTTGATAATGACCAGCTGGGCCGCAGGATTCATGCCTGCTCAGCTGCCTGATAATCGCCAGCTGGGCCGCAGGATTCATACCTGCTCAGCTGCCTGATAATGGCCAGGTGGGCCGCAGGATTCATGCCTTCTCAGGCGCCTGGTAATCGCGAGCGGGGCCGTAGGATTCATGCCTGCTCATCTGCTTGGTAATCGCCAGCTGGGCCGCAGGATTCATGCCTTCTCAGGCGCCTGATAATCGCCAGCTGGGCCGCAGGATTCATGCCTTCTCATCTCCTTGATAATCGCCAGCCGGGCCGCAGGATTCATGCCTGCTCATCTGCTTGATAATGACCAGCTGGGCCGCAGGATTCATGCCTGCTCAGCTGCCTGATAATCGCCAGGTGGGCCGCAGGATTCATGCCTGCTCAGCTGCCTGATAATCGCCAGCTGGGCCGCAGGATTCATGCCTGCTCAGCTGCCTGATAATCGCCAGGTGGGCCGCAGGATTCATGCCTGCTCAGTTGCCTGATAATCGCCAGCTGGGCCGCAGGATTCATGCCTTCTCAGCTGCCTGATAATCACCAGCTGGGCCGCAGGATTCATGCCTGCTCATCTGCTTGATAATCGCCAGCTGGGCCGCAGGATTCATGCCTGCTCAGGCGCCTGTTAATCGCCAGCTGGGCCGCAGGATTCATGCCTTCTCCGCTGCTTGATTGTTGCCTGCTGAGGCACATGATCGGTGCGGGAGAGCTACCTGATCAGCACATGAGCAGTCACATGATCAGCACCTCTCAGTCACCTGATCACTGCATGACAGCCACGTGATCAGTGCCTGCTGAGTCACGTGATTAGCGCCTGTTCATCTGCTTGATAATCGCCAGCTGGGCCGCAGGATTCATGCCTTCTCAGCTGCTTGATTATCGCCAGCTGGGCCGCAGGATTCATGCCTGCTCATCTGCTTGATAATGACCAGCTGGGCCGCAGGATTCATGCCTGCTCAGCTGCCTGATAATCGCCAGGTGGGCCGCAGGATTCATGCCTGCTCATCTCGTTGATAATCGCCAGCTGGGCCGCAGGATTCATGCCTGCTCCGCTGCTTGATTCTTGCCTGCTGAGGCACATGATCCGTGCAGGAGAGCTACCTGATCACACATGAGCAGTCACATGATCAGCGCCTCTCAGTCACCTGATCACTGCATGACAGCCACGTGATCAGTGCCTGCTGAGTCACGTGATTAGCGCCTGCTCATCTGCTTGATAATCGCCAGCTGGGCCGCAGGATTCATGCCTGCTCAGGTGCCTGATAATCGCCAGCTGGGCCGCAGGATTCATGCCTTCTCAGCTGCCTGATAATCACCAGCTGGGCCGTAGGATTCATGCCTGCTCAGCTGCCTGATAATCGCCAGGTGGGCCGCAAGATTCATGCCTGCTCAGCTGCCTGATAATCGCCAGGTGGGCCGCAGGATTCATGCCTTCTCAGCTGCTTGATTATCGCCAGCTGGGCCGCAGGATTCATGCCTGCTCAGCTGCCTGATAATCGCCAGCAGGGCCGCAGGATTCATGCCTTCTCAGGCGCCTGGTAATCGCGAGCTGGGCCGCAGGATTCATGCCTGCTCATCTCCTTGATAATCGCCAGCTGGGCCGCAGGATTCATGCCTGCTCATCTGCTTGATAATCGCCAGCTGGGCCGCAGGATTCATGCCTGCTCAGCTGCCTGATAATCGCCAGGTGGGCCGCAGGATTCATGCCTGCTCAGCTGCCTGATAATCGCCAGCAGGGCCACAGGATTCATGCCTTCTCAGGCGCCTGATAATCACCAGCTGGGCCGCAGGATTCATGCCTGCTCATCTGCTTGATAATGACCAGCTGGGCCGCAGGATTCATGCCTTCTCAGGCGCCTGATAATCGCCAGCTGGGCCGCAGGATTCATGCCTGCTCATCTGCTTGGTAATCGCCAGCTGGGCCGCAGGATTCATGCCTGCTCATCTGCTTGATAATCGCCAGCTGGGTCGCATGATTCATGCCTGCTGAGGCACATGATCCGTGCGGGAGAGCTACCTGATCAGCACATGAGCAGTCACATGATCAGCGCCTCTCAGTCACCTGATCACTGCATGACAGCCACGTGATCAGTGCCTGCTGAGTCACGTGATTAGCGCCTGTTCATCTGCTTGATAATCGCCAGCTGGGCCGCAGGATTCATGCCTTCTCAGCTGCTTGATTATCGCCAGCTGGGCCGCAGGATTCATGCCTGCTCATCTGCTTGATAATGACCAGCTGGGCCGCAGGATTCATGCCTGCTCAGCTGCCTGATAATCGCCAGCTGGGCCGCAGGATTCATACCTGCTCAGCTGCCTGATAATCGCCAGGTGGGCCGCAGGATTCATGCCTTCTCAGGCGCCTGGTAATCGCGAGCGGGGCCGTAGGATTCATGCCTGCTCATCTGCTTGGTAATCGCCAGCTGGGCCGCAGGATTCATGCCTTCTCAGGCGCCTGATAATCGCCAGCTGGGCCGCAGGATTCATGCCTTCTCATCTCCTTGATAATCGCCAGCCGGGCCGCAGGATTCATGCCTGCTCATCTGCTTGATAATGACCAGCTGGGCCGCAGGATTCATGCCTGCTCAGCTGCCTGATAATCGCCAGGTGGGCCGCAGGATTCATGCCTGCTCATCTCGTTGATAATCGCCAGCTGGGCCGCAGGATTCATGCCTGCTCCGCTGCTTGATTCTTGCCTGCTGAGGCACATGATCCGTGCAGAGGAGATACCTGATCACACATGAGCAGTCACATGATCAGCGCCTCTCAGTCACCTGATCACTGCATGACAGCCACGTGATCAGTGCCTGCTGAGTCACGTGATTAGCGCCTGCTCATCTGCTTGATAATCGCCAGCTGGGCCGCAGGATTCATGCCTGCTCAGGTGCCTGATAATCGCCAGCTGGGCCGCAGGATTCATGCCTTCTCAGCTGCCTGATAATCACCAGCTGGGCCGTAGGATTCATGCCTGCTCAGCTGCCTGATAATCGCCAGGTGGGCCGCAAGATTCATGCCTGCTCAGCTGCCTGATAATCGCCAGGTGGGCCGCAGGATTCATGCCTTCTCAGCTGCTTGATTATCGCCAGCTGGGCCGCAGGATTCATGCCTGCTCAGCTGCCTGATAATCGCCAGCAGGGCCGCAGGATTCATGCCTTCTCAGGCGCCTGGTAATCGCGAGCTGGGCCGCAGGATTCATGCCTGCTCATCTCCTTGATAATCGCCAGCTGGGCCGCAGGATTCATGCCTGCTCATCTGCTTGATAATCGCCAGCTGGGCCGCAGGATTCATGCCTGCTCAGCTGCCTGATAATCGCCAGGTGGGCCGCAGGATTCATGCCTGCTCAGCTGCCTGATAATCGCCAGCAGGGCCACAGGATTCATGCCTTCTCAGGCGCCTGATAATCACCAGCTGGGCCGCAGGATTCATGCCTGCTCATCTGCTTGATAATGACCAGCTGGGCCGCAGGATTCATGCCTTCTCAGGCGCCTGATAATCGCCAGCTGGGCCGCAGGATTCATGCCTGCTCATCTGCTTGGTAATCGCCAGCTGGGCCGCAGGATTCATGCCTGCTCATCTGCTTGATAATCGCCAGCTGGGTCGCATGATTCATGCCTGCTGAGGCACATGATCCGTGCGGGAGAGCTACCTGATCAGCACATGAGCAGTCACATGATCAGCGCCTCTCAGTCACCTGATCACTGCATGACAGCCACGTGATCAGTGCCTGCTGAGTCACGTGATTAGCGCCTGTTCATCTGCTTGATAATCGCCAGCTGGGCCGCAGGATTCATGCCTTCTCAGCTGCTTGATTATCGCCAGCTGGGCCGCAGGATTCATGCCTGCTCATCTGCTTGATAATGACCAGCTGGGCCGCAGGATTCATGCCTGCTCAGCTGCCTGATAATCGCCAGCTGGGCCGCAGGATTCATACCTGCTCAGCTGCCTGATAATGGCCAGGTGGGCCGCAGGATTCATGCCTTCTCAGGCGCCTGGTAATCGCGAGCGGGGCCGTAGGATTCATGCCTGCTCATCTGCTTGGTAATCGCCAGCTGGGCCGCAGGATTCATGCCTTCTCAGGCGCCTGATAATCGCCAGCTGGGCCGCAGGATTCATGCCTTCTCATCTCCTTGATAATCGCCAGCTGGGCCGCAGGATTCATGCCTGCTCATCTGCTTGATAATGACCAGCTGGGCCGCAGGATTCATGCCTGCTCAGCTGCCTGATAATCGCCAGGTGGGCCGCAGGATTCATGCCTGCTCAGTTGCCTGATAATCGCCAGCTGGGCCGCAGGATTCGTGCCTGCTCAGCTGCCTGATAATCGCCAGGTGGGCCGCAGGATTCATGCCTGCTCAGTTGCCTGATAATCGCCAGCTGGGCCGCAGGATTCATGCCTTCTCAGCTGCCTGATAATCACCAGCTGGGCCGCAGGATTCATGCCTGCTCATCTGCTTGATAATCGCCAGCTGGGCCGCAGGATTCATGCCTGCTCAGGCGCCTGTTAATCGCCAGCTGGGCCGCAGGATTCATGCCTTCTCCGCTGCTTGATTGTTGCCTGCTGAGGCACATGATCGGTGCGGGAGAGCTACCTGATCAGCACATGAGCAGTCACATGATCAGCACCTCTCAGTCACCTGATCACTGCATGACAGCCACGTGATCAGTGCCTGCTGAGTCACGTGATTAGCGCCTGTTCATCTGCTTGATAATCGCCAGCTGGGCCGCAGGATTCATGCCTTCTCAGCTGCTTGATTATCGCCAGCTGGGCCGCAGGATTCATGCCTGCTCATCTGCTTGATAATGACCAGCTGGGCCGCAGGATTCATGCCTGCTCAGCTGCCTGATAATCGCCAGGTGGGCCGCAGGATTCATGCCTGCTCATCTCGTTGATAATCGCCAGCTGGGCCGCAGGATTCATGCCTGCTCCGCTGCTTGATTCTTGCCTGCTGAGGCACATGATCCGTGCAGGAGAGCTACCTGATCACACATGAGCAGTCACATGATCAGCGCCTCTCAGTCACCTGATCACTGCATGACAGCCACGTGATCAGTGCCTGCTGAGTCACGTGATTAGCGCCTGCTCATCTGCTTGATAATCGCCAGCTGGGCCGCAGGATTCATGCCTGCTCAGGTGCCTGATAATCGCCAGCTGGGCCGCAGGATTCATGCCTTCTCAGCTGCCTGATAATCACCAGCTGGGCCGTAGGATTCATGCCTGCTCAGCTGCCTGATAATCGCCAGGTGGGCCGCAAGATTCATGCCTGCTCAGCTGCCTGATAATCGCCAGGTGGGCCGCAGGATTCATGCCTTCTCAGCTGCTTGATTATCGCCAGCTGGGCCGCAGGATTCATGCCTGCTCAGCTGCCTGATAATCGCCAGCAGGGCCGCAGGATTCATGCCTTCTCAGGCGCCTGGTAATCGCGAGCTGGGCCGCAGGATTCATGCCTGCTCATCTCCTTGATAATCGCCAGCTGGGCCGCAGGATTCATGCCTGCTCATCTGCTTGATAATCGCCAGCTGGGCCGCAGGATTCATGCCTGCTCAGCTGCCTGATAATCGCCAGGTGGGCCGCAGGATTCATGCCTGCTCAGCTGCCTGATAATCGCCAGCAGGGCCACAGGATTCATGCCTTCTCAGGCGCCTGATAATCACCAGCTGGGCCGCAGGATTCATGCCTGCTCATCTGCTTGATAATGACCAGCTGGGCCGCAGGATTCATGCCTTCTCAGGCGCCTGATAATCGCCAGCTGGGCCGCAGGATTCACGCCTGCTCATCTGCTTGGTAATCGCCAGCTGGGCCGCAGGATTCATGCCTGCTCATCTGCTTGATAATCGCCAGCTGGGTCGCATGATTCATGCCTGCTGAGGCACATGATCCGTGCGGGAGAGCTACCTGATCAGCACATGAGCAGTCACATGATCAGCGCCTCTCAGTCACCTGATCACTGCATGACAGCCACGTGATCAGTGCCTGCTGAGTCACGTGATTAGCGCCTGTTCATCTGCTTGATAATCGCCAGCTGGGCCGCAGGATTCATGCCTTCTCAGCTGCTTGATTATCGCCAGCTGGGCCGCAGGATTCATGCCTGCTCATCTGCTTGATAATGACCAGCTGGGCCGCAGGATTCATGCCTGCTCAGCTGCCTGATAATCGCCAGCTGGGCCGCAGGATTCATACCTGCTCAGCTGCCTGATAATGGCCAGGTGGGCCGCAGGATTCATGCCTTCTCAGGCGCCTGGTAATCGCGAGCGGGGCCGTAGGATTCATGCCTGCTCATCTGCTTGGTAATCGCCAGCTGGGCCGCAGGATTCATGCCTTCTCAGGCGCCTGATAATCGCCAGCTGGGCCGCAGGATTCATGCCTTCTCATCTCCTTGATAATCGCCAGCTGGGCCGCAGGATTCATGCCTGCTCATCTGCTTGATAATGACCAGCTGGGCCGCAGGATTCATGCCTGCTCAGCTGCCTGATAATCGCCAGGTGGGCCGCAGGATTCATGCCTGCTCAGTTGCCTGATAATCGCCAGCTGGGCCGCAGGATTCATGCCTGCTCAGCTGCCTGATAATCGCCAGGTGGGCCGCAGGATTCATGCCTGCTCAGTTGCCTGATAATCGCCAGCTGGGCCGCAGGATTCATGCCTTCTCAGCTGCCTGATAATCACCAGCTGGGCCGCAGGATTCATGCCTGCTCATCTGCTTGATAATCGCCAGCTGGGCCGCAGGATTCATGCCTGCTCAGGCGCCTGTTAATCGCCAGCTGGGCCGCAGGATTCATGCCTTCTCCGCTGCTTGATTGTTGCCTGCTGAGGCACATGATCGGTGCGGGAGAGCTACCTGATCAGCACATGAGCAGTCACATGATCAGCGCCTCTCAGTCACCTGATCACTGCATGACAGCCACGTGATCAGTGCCTGCTGAGTCACGTGATTAGCGCCTGCTCATCTGCTTGATAATCGCCAGCTGGGCCGCAGGATTCATGCCTGCTCAGGTGCCTGATAATCGCCAGCTGGGCCGCAGGATTCATGCCTGCTCATCTCCTTGATAATCACCAGCTGGGCCGCAGGATTCATTCCTGCTCATCTGCTTGATAATCGCCAGCTGGGCCGCAGGATTCATGCCTGCTCAGCTGCCTGATAATCGCCAGGTGGGCCGCAGGATTCTTGCCTGCTCAGCTGCCTGATAATCGCCAGCAGGGCCGCAGGATTCATGCCTTCTCAGGCGCCTGGTAATCGCGAGCTGGGCCGCAGGATTCATGCCTGCTCATCTGCTTGGTAATCGCTAGCTGGGCCGCAGGATTCATGCCTTCTCCGCTGCTTGATTCTTGCCTGCTGAGGCACATGATCCGTGCGGGAGAGCTACCTGATCAGCACATGAGCAGTCACATGATCAGCGCCTCTCAGTCACCTGATCACTGCATGACAGCCACGTGATCAGTGCCTGCTGAGTTACGTGATTAACGCCTGCTCATCTGCTTGTTAATAGCCACCTGGGCCGCAGGATTCATGCCTTCTTAGCTGCTTGATTATCGCCAGCTGGGCCGCAGAATTCATGCCTGCTCATCTGCTTGATAATCGCCAGCTGGGCCGCAGGATTCATGCCTGCTCATCTCCTTGATAATCGCCAGCTGGGCCGCAGGATTCATGCCTGCTCATCTGCTTGATAATGACCAGCTGTGCCGCAGGATTCATGCCTTTTCAGGTGCCTGATAATCGCCAGCTGGGTCGCAGGATTCATGCCTGCTCAGCTGCCTGATAATCGACAGGTGGGACGCAGGATTCATGCCTGCTCATCTCCTTGATAATCGCCAGCTGGGCCTCAGGATTCATGCCTGCTCATCTGCTTAATAATGACCAGCTGGGCCGCAGGATTCATGCCTGTTCAGGTGCCTGATAATCGCCAGCTGGGCCGCAGGATTCATGCCTGCTCAGATGCCTGATAATCGCCAGCTGGGCCGCATGATTCATGCCTGCTGAGGCACATGATCAGTGCGGGAGAGCTACCTGATCAGCACATGAGCAGTCACATGATCAGCGCCTCTCAGTCACCTGATCACTGCATGACAGCCACGTGATCAGTGCCTGCTGAGTCACGTGATTAGCGCCTGCTCATCTGCTTGATAATCGCCAGCTGGGCCATAGGATTCATGCCTTCTCAGGAGCCTGATAATCGCCAGCAGGGCCGTAGGATTCATGCCTTCTCAGGCGCCTGTTAATCGCCAGCTGGGCCGCAGGATTCATGCCTTCTCCACTGATTGATTCTTACCTGCTGA
Organism: Bos grunniens; assembly: GCF_055505025.1. Lineage (NCBI taxonomy): Eukaryota > Metazoa > Chordata > Mammalia > Artiodactyla > Bovidae > Bos > Bos grunniens. Next base: position 65,684,726 of record NC_141183.1, on the reverse strand, counting down.
GGCACATGATCCGTGCGGGAGAGCTACCTGATCAGCACATGAGCAGTCACATGATCAGCGCCTCTCAGTCACCTGATCACTGCATGACAGCCACGTGATCAGTGCCTGCTGAGTCACGTGATTTGCGCCTGCTCATCTGCTTGATAATCGCCAGCTGGGCTCAGGATTCATGCCTGCTCAGGTGCCTGATAATCGCGAGCTGGGCCGCAGGATTCATGCCTGCTCATCTCCTTGATAATCACCAGCTGGGCCGCAGGATTCATGCCTTCTCAGCTGCCTGAGAATCACCAGCTGGGCCGCAGGATTCATGCCTGCTCATCTGCTTGATAATCGCCAGCTGGGCCGCATGATTCATTCCTTCTCCGCTGCTTGATTCTTGCCTGCTGAGGCACATTATCCGTGCGGGAGAGCTACCTGATCAGCACATGAGCAGTCACATGATCAGCGCCTCTCAGTCACCTGATCACTGCATGACAGCCACGTGATCAGTGCCTGCTGAGACACGTGATTAGCGCCTGCTCATCTGCTTGATAATCGCCGGCTGGGCCGCAGGATTCATGCCTTCTCAGGCGCCTGATAATCGCCAGCAGGGCCGCAGGATTCATGCCTTCTCAGGCGCCTGATAATCGCGAGCTCGGCCGCATGATTCATGCCTGCCCATCTGCTTGGTAATCGCCAGCTGGGCCGCAGGTTTCATGCCTTCTCAGGCGCCTGATAATCGCCAGCTGGGCCGCAGGATTTATGCCTGCTCAGGTGCCTGATAATCGCCAGCTGGGCCGCAGCATTCATGCCTGCTCATCTCCTTGATAATCACCAGCTGGGCCGCAGGATTCATGCCTGCTCAGGTGCCTGATAATCGCCAGCTGGGCCGCAGGATTCATGCCTGCTCATCTCCTTAAAAACACCAGCTGGGCCGCAGGATTCATGCCTGCTCAGCTGCCTGATAATCGCCCGCTGGGCCGCAGGATTCATGCCTGCTCCGCTGCTTGATTCTTGCCTGCTGAGGCACATGATCCGTGCAGGAGAGCTTCCTGATCAGCACATGAGCAGTCACATGATCAGCGCCTCTCAGTCACCTGATCACTGCATGACAGCCACGTGATCAGTGCCTGCTGAGTCACGTGATTAGCGCCTGCTCATCTGCTTGATAATCGCCACCTGGGCCGCAGGATTCATGCCTTCTTAGCTGCTTGATTATCGCCAGCTGGGCCGCAGAATTCATGCCTGCTCATCTGCTTGATAATCACCAGCTGGGCCGCAGGATTCATGCCTGCTCATCTCCTTGATAATCGCCAGCTGGGCCGCAGGATTCATGCCTGCTCATCTGCTTGATAATGACCAGCTGGGCCGCAGGATTCATGCCTGCTCAGGTGCCTGATAATCGCCAGCTGGGCCGCAGGATTCATGCCTGCTCATCTCCTTGATAATCACCAGCTGGGCCGCAGGATTCATGCCTTCTCAGCTGCCTGATAATCACCAGCTGGGCCGCAGGATTCATGCCTGCTCATCTGCTTGATAATCGCCAGCTGGGCCGCATGATTCATGCCTTCTCCGCTGCTTGATTCTTGCCTGCTGAGGCACATAATCCGTGCGGGAGAGCTACCTGATCAGCACATGAGCAGTCACATGATCAGCGCCTCTCAGTCACCTGATCACTGCATGACAGCCACGTGATCAGTGCCTGCTGAGACACGTGATTAGCGCCTGCTCATCTGCTTGATAATCGCCAGCTGGGCCGCAGGATTCATGCCTTCTCAGGCGCCTGATAATCGCCAGCAGGGCCGCAGGATTCATGCCTTCTCAGCTGCTTGATTATCGCCAGCTGGGCCGCAGGATTCATGCCTGCTCATCTGCTTGATAATCGCCAGTTGGGCCGCAGGATTCATGCCTGCTCATCTCCTTGATAATCGCCAGCTGGGCCGCAGGATTCATGCCTTTTCAGCTGCTTGATTATCGCCAGATGGGCCGCAGGATTCATGCCTGCTCATCTGCTTGATAATCGCCAGCTGGGCCGCAGGATTCATGCCTGCTCATCTCCTTGATAATCGCCAGCTGGGCCGCAGGATTCATGCCTGCTCAACTGCTTGATAATCGCCAGCTGGGCCGCAGGATTCATGCCTTCTCAGCTGCTTGATTATCGCCAGCAGGGCCGCAGGATTCATGCCTTCTTAGGCGCCTGGTAATCGCGAGCTGGGCCGCAGGATTCATGCCTGCTCATCTGCTTGGTAATCGCCAGGTGGGTCGCAGGATTCATGCCTGCTCAGCTGCCTGATAATCGCCAGGTGGGTCGCAGGATTCATGCCTGCTCAGCTGCCTGATAATCGCCAGCAGGGCCGCAGGATTCATGCCTTCTCAGGCGCCTGATAATCGCGAGCTGGGCCGCAGGATTCATGCCTGCTCATCTGCTTGGTAATCGCCAGCTGGGCCGCAGAATTCATGCCTTCTCAGGCGCCTGATAATCGCCAGCTGTGCCGCAGGATTCATGCCTTCTCAGGCGCCTGTTAATCGCCAGCTGGGCCGCAGGATTCATGCCTTCTCCGCTGCTTGATTATCGCCAGCAGGGCCGCAGGATTCATGCCTTCTTAGGCGCGGGGTAATCGCGAGCTGGGCCGCAGGATTCATGCCTGCTCATCTGCTTGGTAATCGCCAGCTGGGCCGCAGGATTCATGCCTGCTCAGGTGCCTGATAATCGCCAGCTGGGCCGCAGGATTCATGCCTGCTCAGCTGCTTGATTATCGCCAGCAGGGCCGCAGGATTCATGCCTTCTTAGGCGCGTGGTAATCGCGAGCTGGGCCGCAGGATTCATGCCTGCTCATCTGCTTGGTAATCGCCAGCTGGGCCGCAGGATTCATGCCTGCTCAGGTGCCTGATAATCGCCAGCTGGGCCGCAGGATTCATGCCTGCTCAGCTGCCTGATAATCAACAGGTGGGACGCAGGATTTATGCCTGCTCATCTCCTTGATAATCGCCAGCTGGGCCGCAGGATTCATGCCTGCTCATCTGCTTGATAATGACCAGCTGGGCCGCAGGATTCATGCCTGCTCAGGTGCCTGATAATCGCCAGCTGGGTCGCATGATTCATGCCTGCTGAGGCACATGATCCGTGCGGGAGAGCTACCTGATCAGCACATGAGCAGTCACATGATCAGCGCCTCTCAGTCACCTGATCACTGCATGACAGCCACGTGATCAGTGCCTGCTGAGTCACGTGATTAGCGCCTGCTCATCTGCTTGATAATCGCCAGCTGGGCCGCAGGATTCATGCCTGCTCAGGTGCCTGATAATCGCCAGCTGGGCCGCAGGATTCATGCCTGCTCATCTCCTTGATAATCACCAGCTGGGCCGCAGGATTCATGCCTGCTCATCTGCTTGATAATCGCCAGCTGGGCCGCAGGATTCATGCCTGCTCAGCTGCCTGATAATCGCCAGGTGGGCCGCAGGATTCTTGCCTGCTCAGCTGCCTGATAATCGCCAGCAGGGCCGCAGGATTCATGCCTTCTCAGGCGCCTGGTAATCGCGAGCTGGGCCGCAGGATTCATGCCTGCTCATCTGCTTGGTAATCGCCAGCTGGGCCGCAGGATTCATGCCTTCTCCGCTGCTTGATTCTTGCCTGCTGAGGCACATGATCCGTGCGGGAGAGCTACCTGATCAGCACATGAGCAGTCACATGATCAGCGCCTCTCAGTCACCTGATCACTGCATGACAGCCACGTGATCAGTGCCTGCTGAGTTACGTGATTAACGCCTGCTCATCTGCTTGTTAATAGCCACCTGGGCCGCAGGATTCATGCCTTCTTAGCTGCTTGATTATCGCCAGCTGGGCCGCAGAATTCATGCCTGCTCATCTGCTTGATAATCGCCAGCTGGGCCGCAGGATTCATGCCTGCTCATCTCCTTGATAATCGCCAGCTGGGCCGCAGGATTCATGCCTGCTCATCTGCTTGATAATGACCAGCTGGGCCGCAGGATTCATGCCTGCTCAGGTGCCTGAAAATCGCCAGCTGGACCGCATGATTCATGCCTGCTGAGGCACATGATCCGTGCGGGACAGCTACCTGATCAGCACATGAGCAGTCACATGATCAGCGCCTCTCAGTCACCTGATCACTGCATGACAGCCACGTGATCAGTGCCTGCTGAGTCACGTGATTAGCGCCTGCTCATCTGCTTGATAATCGCCAGCTGGGCCGCAGGATTCATGACTGTTCATCTGCTTGATAATCGCCAGCTGGGCCGCAGGATTCATGCCTGCTCAGCTGCTTGGTAATCGCCAGCTGGGCCGCAGGATTCATGCCTTCTCACCCTCCTGATAATCGCCAGCTGGGCCGCAGGATTCATGCCTTCTCAGGCGCCTGTTAATCGCCAGCTGGGCCGCAGGATTCATGCCTTCTCCGCTGCTTGATGGTTGCCTGCTGAGGCACATGATCCGTGCGGGAGAGCTACCTGATCAGCACATGAGCAGTCACATGATCAGCACCTCTCAGTCACCTGATCACTGCATGACAGCCACGCGATCAGTGCCTGCTGAGTTACGTGATTAGCGCCTGCTCATCTGCTTGATAATCGCCAGCTGGACCGCAGGATTCATGCCTGCTCAGCTGCCTGATAATCGCCAGCAGGGTCGCAGGATTCATGCCTTCTCAGGCGCCTGATAATCGCCAGCTGGGCCGCAGGATTCATGCCTGCTCAGGTGCCTGATAATCGCAAGCTGGGCCGCAGGATTCATGCCTGCTCATCTCCTTGATAATCACCAGCTGGGCCGCAGGATTCATCCCTGCTCAGGTGCCTGATAATCGCCAGCTTGGCCGCAGGATTCATGCCTGCTCATGTCCTTGATAATCACCAGCTGGGCCGCAGGATTCATACCTGCTCAGGTGCCTGATAATCGCCCGCTGGGCCGCAGGATTCATGCCTGCTCCGCTGCTTGATTCTTGCCTGCTGAGGCACATGATCCGTGCAGGAGAGCTTCCTGATCAGCACATGAGCAGTCACATGATCAGCGCCTCTCAGTCACCTGATCACTGCATGACAGCCACGCGATCAGTGCCTGCTGAGTTACGTGATTAGCGCCTGCTCATCTGCTTGATAATCGCCAGCTGGGCCGCAGGATTCATGCCTTCTCAGCTGCTTGATTATCGCCAGCTGGGCCGCAGGATTCATGCCTGCTCATCTGCTTGATAATCGCCAGCTGGGCCGCAGGATTCATGCCTGCTCATCTCCTTGATAATCGCCAGCTGGGCCGCAGGATTCATGCCTGCTCAACTGCTTGATAATCGCCAGCTGGGCCGCAGGATTCATGCCTTCTCAGCTGCTTGATTATCGCCAGCAGGGCCGCAGGATTCATGCCTTCTTAGGCGCCTGGTAATCGCGAGCTGGGCCGCAGGATTCATGCCTGCTCATCTGCTTGGTAATCGCCAGGTGGGTCGCAGGATTCATGCCTGCTCAGCTGCCTGATAATCGCCAGGTGGGTCGCAGGATTCATGCCTGCTCAGCTGCCTGATAATCGCCAGCAGGGCCGCAGGATTCATGCCTTCTCAGGCGCCTGATAATCGCGAGCTGGGCCGCAGGATTCATGCCTGCTCATCTGCTTGGTAATCGCCAGCTGGGCCGCAGAATTCATGCCTTCTCAGGCGCCTGATAATCGCCAGCTGTGCCGCAGGATTCATGCCTTCTCAGGCGCCTGTTAATCGCCAGCTGGGCCGCAGGATTCATGCCTGCTCATCTGCTTGATAATGACCAGCTGGGCCGCAGGATTCATGCCTGCTCAGGTGCCTGATAATCGCCAGCTGGGCCGCAGGATTCATGCCTGCTGAGGCACATGATCCGTGCGGGAGAGCTACCTGATCAGCACATGAGCAGTCACATGATCAGCGCCTCTCAGTCACCTGATCACTGCATGACAGCCACGTGATCAGTGCCTGCTGAGTCACGTGATTAGCGCCTGCTCATCTGCTTGATAATCGCCAGCTGGGCCGCAGGATTCATGCCTGCTCAGGTGCCTGATAATCGCCAGCTGGGCCGCAGGATTCATGCCTGCTCATCTCCTTGATAATCGCCAGCTGGGCCGCAGGATTCATGCCTGCTCATCTGCTTGATAATCGCCAGCAGGGCCGCAGGATTCATGCCTTCTCAGGCGCCTGGTAATCGCGAGCTGGGCCGCAGGATTCATGCCTGCTCATCTCCTTGATAATCGCCAGCTGGGCCGCAGGATTCATGCCTGCTCATCTGCTTGATAATCGCCAGCTGGGCCGCAGGATTCATGCCTGCTCAGCTGCCTGATAATCGCCAGGTGGGCCGCAGGATTCATGCCTGCTCAGCTGCCTGATAATCGCCAGCAGGGCCACAGGATTCATGCCTTCTCAGGCGCCTGATAATCACCAGCTGGGCCGCAGGATTCATGCCTGCTCATCTGCTTGATAATGACCAGCTGGGCCGCAGGATTCATGCCTTCTCAGGCGCCTGATAATCGCCAGCTGGGCCGCAGGATTCATGCCTGCTCATCTGCTTGGTAATCGCCAGCTGGGCCGCAGGATTCATGCCTGCTCATCTGCTTGATAATCGCCAGCTGGGTCGCATGATTCATGCCTGCTGAGGCACATGATCCGTGCGGGAGAGCTACCTGATCAGCACATGAGCAGTCACATGATCAGCGCCTCTCAGTCACCTGATCACTGCATGACAGCCACGTGATCAGTGCCTGCTGAGTCACGTGATTAGCGCCTGTTCATCTGCTTGATAATCGCCAGCTGGGCCGCAGGATTCATGCCTTCTCAGCTGCTTGATTATCGCCAGCTGGGCCGCAGGATTCATGCCTGCTCATCTGCTTGATAATGACCAGCTGGGCCGCAGGATTCATGCCTGCTCAGCTGCCTGATAATCGCCAGCTGGGCCGCAGGATTCATACCTGCTCAGCTGCCTGATAATGGCCAGGTGGGCCGCAGGATTCATGCCTTCTCAGGCGCCTGGTAATCGCGAGCGGGGCCGTAGGATTCATGCCTGCTCATCTGCTTGGTAATCGCCAGCTGGGCCGCAGGATTCATGCCTTCTCAGGCGCCTGATAATCGCCAGCTGGGCCGCAGGATTCATGCCTTCTCATCTCCTTGATAATCGCCAGCTGGGCCGCAGGATTCATGCCTGCTCATCTGCTTGATAATGACCAGCTGGGCCGCAGGATTCATGCCTGCTCAGCTGCCTGATAATCGCCAGGTGGGCCGCAGGATTCATGCCTGCTCAGCTGCCTGATAATCGCCAGCTGGGCCGCAGGATTCATGCCTGCTCAGCTGCCTGATAATCGCCAGGTGGGCCGCAGGATTCATGCCTGCTCAGTTGCCTGATAATCGCCAGCTGGGCCGCAGGATTCATGCCTTCTCAGCTGCCTGATAATCACCAGCTGGGCCGCAGGATTCATGCCTGCTCATCTGCTTGATAATCGCCAGCTGGGCCGCAGGATTCATGCCTGCTCAGGCGCCTGTTAATCGCCAGCTGGGCCGCAGGATTCATGCCTTCTCCGCTGCTTGATTGTTGCCTGCTGAGGCACATGATCGGTGCGGGAGAGCTACCTGATCAGCACATGAGCAGTCACATGATCAGCACCTCTCAGTCACCTGATCACTGCATGACAGCCACGTGATCAGTGCCTGCTGAGTCACGTGATTAGCGCCTGTTCATCTGCTTGATAATCGCCAGCTGGGCCGCAGGATTCATGCCTTCTCAGCTGCTTGATTATCGCCAGCTGGGCCGCAGGATTCATGCCTGCTCATCTGCTTGATAATGACCAGCTGGGCCGCAGGATTCATGCCTGCTCAGCTGCCTGATAATCGCCAGGTGGGCCGCAGGATTCATGCCTGCTCATCTCGTTGATAATCGCCAGCTGGGCCGCAGGATTCATGCCTGCTCCGCTGCTTGATTCTTGCCTGCTGAGGCACATGATCCGTGCAGGAGAGCTACCTGATCACACATGAGCAGTCACATGATCAGCGCCTCTCAGTCACCTGATCACTGCATGACAGCCACGTGATCAGTGCCTGCTGAGTCACGTGATTAGCGCCTGCTCATCTGCTTGATAATCGCCAGCTGGGCCGCAGGATTCATGCCTGCTCAGGTGCCTGATAATCGCCAGCTGGGCCGCAGGATTCATGCCTTCTCAGCTGCCTGATAATCACCAGCTGGGCCGTAGGATTCATGCCTGCTCAGCTGCCTGATAATCGCCAGGTGGGCCGCAAGATTCATGCCTGCTCAGCTGCCTGATAATCGCCAGGTGGGCCGCAGGATTCATGCCTTCTCAGCTGCTTGATTATCGCCAGCTGGGCCGCAGGATTCATGCCTGCTCAGCTGCCTGATAATCGCCAGCAGGGCCGCAGGATTCATGCCTTCTCAGGCGCCTGGTAATCGCGAGCTGGGCCGCAGGATTCATGCCTGCTCATCTCCTTGATAATCGCCAGCTGGGCCGCAGGATTCATGCCTGCTCATCTGCTTGATAATCGCCAGCTGGGCCGCAGGATTCATGCCTGCTCAGCTGCCTGATAATCGCCAGGTGGGCCGCAGGATTCATGCCTGCTCAGCTGCCTGATAATCGCCAGCAGGGCCACAGGATTCATGCCTTCTCAGGCGCCTGATAATCACCAGCTGGGCCGCAGGATTCATGCCTGCTCATCTGCTTGATAATGACCAGCTGGGCCGCAGGATTCATGCCTTCTCAGGCGCCTGATAATCGCCAGCTGGGCCGCAGGATTCATGCCTGCTCATCTGCTTGGTAATCGCCAGCTGGGCCGCAGGATTCATGCCTGCTCATCTGCTTGATAATCGCCAGCTGGGTCGCATGATTCATGCCTGCTGAGGCACATGATCCGTGCGGGAGAGCTACCTGATCAGCACATGAGCAGTCACATGATCAGCGCCTCTCAGTCACCTGATCACTGCATGACAGCCACGTGATCAGTGCCTGCTGAGTCACGTGATTAGCGCCTGTTCATCTGCTTGATAATCGCCAGCTGGGCCGCAGAATTCATGCCTTCTCAGCTGCTTGATTATCGCCAGCTGGGCCGCAGGATTCATGCCTGCTCATCTGCTTGATAATGACCAGCTGGGCCGCAGGATTCATGCCTGCTCAGCTGCCTGATAATCGCCAGCTGGGCCGCAGGATTCATACCTGCTCAGCTGCCTGATAATGGCCAGGTGGGCCGCAGGATTCATGCCTTCTCAGGCGCCTGGTAATCGCGAGCGGGGCCGTAGGATTCATGCCTGCTCATCTGCTTGGTAATCGCCAGCTGGGCCGCAGGATTCATGCCTTCTCAGGCGCCTGATAATCGCCAGCTGGGCCGCAGGATTCATGCCTTCTCATCTCCTTGATAATCGCCAGCCGGGCCGCAGGATTCATGCCTGCTCATCTGCTTGATAATGACCAGCTGGGCCGCAGGATTCATGCCTGCTCAGCTGCCTGATAATCGCCAGGTGGGCCGCAGGATTCATGCCTGCTCAGCTGCCTGATAATCGCCAGCTGGGCCGCAGGATTCATGCCTGCTCAGCTGCCTGATAATCGCCAGGGGGGCCGCAGGATTCATGCCTGCTCAGTTGCCTGATAATCGCCAGCTGGGCCGCAGGATTCATGCCTTCTCAGCTGCCTGATAATCACCAGCTGGGCCGCAGGATTCATGCCTGCTCATCTGCTTGATAATCGCCAGCTGGGCCGCAGGATTCATGCCTGCTCAGGCGCCTGTTAATCGCCAGCTGGGCCGCAGGATTCATGCCTTCTCCGCTGCTTGATTGTTGCCTGCTGAGGCACATGATCGGTGCGGGAGAGCTACCTGATCAGCACATGAGCAGTCACATGATCAGCACCTCTCAGTCACCTGATCACTGCATGACAGCCACGTGATCAGTGCCTGCTGAGTCACGTGATTAGCGCCTGTTCATCTGCTTGATAATCGCCAGCTGGGCCGCAGGATTCATGCCTTCTCAGCTGCTTGATTATCGCCAGCTGGGCCGCAGGATTCATGCCTGCTCATCTGCTTGATAATGACCAGCTGGGCCGCAGGATTCATGCCTGCTCAGCTGCCTGATAATCGCCAGGTGGGCCGCAGGATTCATGCCTGCTCATCTCGTTGATAATCGCCAGCTGGGCCGCAGGATTCATGCCTGCTCCGCTGCTTGATTCTTGCCTGCTGAGGCACATGATCCGTGCAGGAGAGCTACCTGATCACACATGAGCAGTCACATGATCAGCGCCTCTCAGTCACCTGATCACTGCATGACAGCCACGTGATCAGTGCCTGCTGAGTCACGTGATTAGCGCCTGCTCATCTGCTTGATAATCGCCAGCTGGGCCGCAGGATTCATGCCTGCTCAGGTGCCTGATAATCGCCAGCTGGGCCGCAGGATTCATGCCTTCTCAGCTGCCTGATAATCACCAGCTGGGCCGTAGGATTCATGCCTGCTCAGCTGCCTGATAATCGCCAGGTGGGCCGCAAGATTCATGCCTGCTCAGCTGCCTGATAATCGCCAGGTGGGCCGCAGGATTCATGCCTTCTCAGCTGCTTGATTATCGCCAGCTGGGCCGCAGGATTCATGCCTGCTCAGCTGCCTGATAATCGCCAGCAGGGCCGCAGGATTCATGCCTTCTCAGGCGCCTGGTAATCGCGAGCTGGGCCGCAGGATTCATGCCTGCTCATCTCCTTGATAATCGCCAGCTGGGCCGCAGGATTCATGCCTGCTCATCTGCTTGATAATCGCCAGCTGGGCCGCAGGATTCATGCCTGCTCAGCTGCCTGATAATCGCCAGGTGGGCCGCAGGATTCATGCCTGCTCAGCTGCCTGATAATCGCCAGCAGGGCCACAGGATTCATGCCTTCTCAGGCGCCTGATAATCACCAGCTGGGCCGCAGGATTCATGCCTGCTCATCTGCTTGATAATGACCAGCTGGGCCGCAGGATTCATGCCTTCTCAGGCGCCTGATAATCGCCAGCTGGGCCGCAGGATTCATGCCTGCTCATCTGCTTGGTAATCGCCAGCTGGGCCGCAGGATTCATGCCTGCTCATCTGCTTGATAATCGCCAGCTGGGTCGCATGATTCATGCCTGCTGAGGCACATGATCCGTGCGGGAGAGCTACCTGATCAGCACATGAGCAGTCACATGATCAGCGCCTCTCAGTCACCTGATCACTGCATGACAGCCACGTGATCAGTGCCTGCTGAGTCACGTGATTAGCGCCTGTTCATCTGCTTGATAATCGCCAGCTGGGCCGCAGGATTCATGCCTTCTCAGCTGCTTGATTATCGCCAGCTGGGCCGCAGGATTCATGCCTGCTCATCTGCTTGATAATGACCAGCTGGGCCGCAGGATTCATGCCTGCTCAGCTGCCTGATAATCGCCAGCTGGGCCGCAGGATTCATACCTGCTCAGCTGCCTGATAATGGCCAGGTGGGCCGCAGGATTCATGCCTTCTCAGGCGCCTGGTAATCGCGAGCGGGGCCGTAGGATTCATGCCTGCTCATCTGCTTGGTAATCGCCAGCTGGGCCGCAGGATTCATGCCTTCTCAGGCGCCTGATAATCGCCAGCTGGGCCGCAGGATTCATGCCTTCTCATCTCCTTGATAATCGCCAGCCGGGCCGCAGGATTCATGCCTGCTCATCTGCTTGATAATGACCAGCTGGGCCGCAGGATTCATGCCTGCTCAGCTGCCTGATAATCGCCAGGTGGGCCGCAGGATTCATGCCTGCTCAGCTGCCTGATAATCGCCAGCTGGGCCGCAGGATTCATGCCTGCTCAGCTGCCTGATAATCGCCAGGGGGGCCGCAGGATTCATGCCTGCTCAGTTGCCTGATAATCGCCAGCTGGGCCGCAGGATTCATGCCTTCTCAGCTGCCTGATAATCACCAGCTGGGCCGCAGGATTCATGCCTGCTCATCTGCTTGATAATCGCCAGCTGGGCCGCAGGATTCATGCCTGCTCAGGCGCCTGTTAATCGCCAGCTGGGCCGCAGGATTCATGCCTTCTCCGCTGCTTGATTGTTGCCTGCTGAGGCACATGATCGGTGCGGGAGAGCTACCTGATCAGCACATGAGCAGTCACATGATCAGCACCTCTCAGTCACCTGATCACTGCATGACATCCACGTGATCAGTGCCTGCTGAGTCACGTGATTAGCGCCTGTTCATCTGCTTGATAATCGCCAGCTGGGCCGCAGGATTCATGCCTGCTCATCTGCTTGATAATGACCAGCTGGGCCGCAGGATTCATGCCTGCTCAGCTGCCTAATAATCGCCAGGTGGGCCGCAGGATTCATGCCTGCTCATCTCGTTGATAATCGCCAGCTGGGCCGCAGGATTCATGCCTGCTCCGCTGCTTGATTCTTGCCTGCTGAGGCACATGATCCGTGCAGGAGAGCTACCTGATCACACATGAGCAGTCACATGATCAGCGCCTCTCAGTCACCTGATCACTGCATGACAGCCACGTGATCAGTGCCTGCTGAGTCACGTGATTAGCGCCTGCTCATCTGCTTGATAATCGCCAGCTGGGCCGCAGGATTCATGCCTGCTCAGGTGCCTGATAATCGCCAGCTGGGCCGCAGGATTCATGCCTTCTCAGCTGCCTGATAATCACCAGCTGGGCCGTAGGATTCATGCCTGCTCAGCTGCCTGATAATCGCCAGGTGGGCCGCAAGATTCATGCCTGCTCAGCTGCCTGATAATCGCCAGGTGGGCCGCAGGATTCATGCCTTCTCAGCTGCTTGATTATCGCCAGCTGGGCCGCAGGATTCATGCCTGCTCAGCTGCCTGATAATCGCCAGCAGGGCCGCAGGATTCATGCCTTCTCAGGCGCCTGGTAATCGCGAGCTGGGCCGCAGGATTCATGCCTGCTCATCTCCTTGATAATCGCCAGCTGGGCCGCAGGATTCATGCCTGCTCATCTGCTTGATAATCGCCAGCTGGGCCGCAGGATTCATGCCTGCTCAGCTGCCTGATAATCGCCAGGTGGGCCGCAGGATTCATGCCTGCTCAGCTGCCTGATAATCGCCAGCAGGGCCACAGGATTCATGCCTTCTCAGGCGCCTGATAATCACCAGCTGGGCCGCAGGATTCATGCCTGCTCATCTGCTTGATAATGACCAGCTGGGCCGCAGGATTCATGCCTTCTCAGGCGCCTGATAATCGCCAGCTGGGCCGCAGGATTCATGCCTGCTCATCTGCTTGGTAATCGCCAGCTGGGCCGCAGGATTCATGCCTGCTCATCTGCTTGATAATCGCCAGCTGGGTCGCATGATTCATGCCTGCTGAGGCACATGATCCGTGCGGGAGAGCTACCTGATCAGCACATGAGCAGTCACATGATCAGCGCCTCTCAGTCACCTGATCACTGCATGACAGCCACGTGATCAGTGCCTGCTGAGTCACGTGATTAGCGCCTGTTCATCTGCTTGATAATCGCCAGCTGGGCCGCAGGATTCATGCCTTCTCAGCTGCTTGATTATCGCCAGCTGGGCCGCAGGATTCATGCCTGCTCATCTGCTTGATAATGACCAGCTGGGCCGCAGGATTCATGCCTGCTCAGCTGCCTGATAATCGCCAGCTGGGCCGCAGGATTCATACCTGCTCAGCTGCCTGATAATGGCCAGGTGGGCCGCAGGATTCATGCCTTCTCAGGCGCCTGGTAATCGCGAGCGGGGCCGTAGGATTCATGCCTGCTCATCTGCTTGGTAATCGCCAGCTGGGCCGCAGGATTCATGCCTTCTCAGGCGCCTGATAATCGCCAGCTGGGCCGCAGGATTCATGCCTTCTCATCTCCTTGATAATCGCCAGCTGGGCCGCAGGATTCATGCCTGCTCATCTGCTTGATAATGACCAGCTGGGCCGCAGGATTCATGCCTGCTCAGCTGCCTGATAATCGCCAGGTGGGCCGCAGGATTCATGCCTGCTCAGCTGCCTGATAATCGCCAGCTGGGCCGCAGGATTCATGCCTGCTCAGCTGCCTGATAATCGCCAGGTGGGCCGCAGGATTCATGCCTGCTCAGTTGCCTGATAATCGCCAGCTGGGCCGCAGGATTCATGCCTTCTCAGCTGCCTGATAATCACCAGCTGGGCCGCAGGATTCATGCCTGCTCATCTGCTTGATAATCGCCAGCTGGGCCGCAGGATTCATGCCTGCTCAGGCGCCTGTTAATCGCCAGCTGGGCCGCAGGATTCATGCCTTCTCCGCTGCTTGATTGTTGCCTGCTGAGGCACATGATCGGTGCGGGAGAGCTACCTGATCAGCACATGAGCAGTCACATGATCAGCACCTCTCAGTCACCTGATCACTGCATGACAGCCACGTGATCAGTGCCTGCTGAGTCACGTGATTAGCGCCTGTTCATCTGCTTGATAATCGCCAGCTGGGCCGCAGGATTCATGCCTTCTCAGCTGCTTGATTATCGCCAGCTGGGCCGCAGGATTCATGCCTGCTCATCTGCTTGATAATGACCAGCTGGGCCGCAGGATTCATGCCTGCTCAGCTGCCTGATAATCGCCAGGTGGGCCGCAGGATTCATGCCTGCTCATCTCGTTGATAATCGCCAGCTGGGCCGCAGGATTCATGCCTGCTCCGCTGCTTGATTCTTGCCTGCTGAGGCACATGATCCGTGCAGGAGAGCTACCTGATCACACATGAGCAGTCACATGATCAGCGCCTCTCAGTCACCTGATCACTGCATGACAGCCACGTGATCAGTGCCTGCTGAGTCATGTGATTAGCGCCTGCTCATCTGCTTGATAATCGCCAGCTGGGCCGCAGGATTCATGCCTGCTCAGGTGCCTGATAATCGCCAGCTGGGCCGCAGGATTCATGCCTTCTCAGCTGCCTGATAATCACCAGCTGGGCCGTAGGATTCATGCCTGCTCAGCTGCCTGATAATCGCCAGGTGGGCCGCAAGATTCATGCCTGCTCAGCTGCCTGATAATCGCCAGGTGGGCCGCAGGATTCATGCCTTCTCAGCTGCTTGATTATCGCCAGCTGGGCCGCAGGATTCATGCCTGCTCAGCTGCCTGATAATCGCCAGCAGGGCCGCAGGATTCATGCCTTCTCAGGCGCCTGGTAATCGCGAGCTGGGCCGCAGGATTCATGCCTGCTCATCTCCTTGATAATCGCCAGCTGGGCCGCAGGATTCATGCCTGCTCATCTGCTTGATAATCGCCAGCTGGGCCGCAGGATTCATGCCTGCTCAGCTGCCTGATAATCGCCAGGTGGGCCGCAGGATTCATGCCTGCTCAGCTGCCTGATAATCGCCAGCAGGGCCACAGGATTCATGCCTTCTCAGGCGCCTGATAATCACCAGCTGGGCCGCAGGATTCATGCCTGCTCATCTGCTTGATAATGACCAGCTGGGCCGCAGGATTCATGCCTTCTCAGGCGCCTGATAATCGCCAGCTGGGCCGCAGGATTCATGCCTGCTCATCTGCTTGGTAATCGCCAGCTGGGCCGCAGGATTCATGCCTGCTCATCTGCTTGATAATCGCCAGCTGGGTCGCATGATTCATGCCTGCTGAGGCACATGATCCGTGCGGGAGAGCTACCTGATCAGCACATGAGCAGTCACATGATCAGCGCCTCTCAGTCACCTGATCACTGCATGACAGCCACGTGATCAGTGCCTGCTGAGTCACGTGATTAGCGCCTGTTCATCTGCTTGATAATCGCCAGCTGGGCCGCAGGATTCATGCCTTCTCAGCTGCTTGATTATCGCCAGCTGGGCCGCAGGATTCATGCCTGCTCATCTGCTTGATAATGACCAGCTGGGCCGCAGGATTCATGCCTGCTCAGCTGCCTGATAATCGCCAGCTGGGCCGCAGGATTCATACCTGCTCAGCTGCCTGATAATGGCCAGGTGGGCCGCAGGATTCATGCCTTCTCAGGCGCCTGGTAATCGCGAGCGGGGCCGTAGGATTCATGCCTGCTCATCTGCTTGGTAATCGCCAGCTGGGCCGCAGGATTCATGCCTTCTCAGGCGCCTGATAATCGCCAGCTGGGCCGCAGGATTCATGCCTTCTCATCTCCTTGATAATCGCCAGCCGGGCCGCAGGATTCATGCCTGCTCATCTGCTTGATAATGACCAGCTGGGCCGCAGGATTCATGCCTGCTCAGCTGCCTGATAATCGCCAGGTGGGCCGCAGGATTCATGCCTGCTCAGCTGCCTGATAATCGCCAGCTGGGCCGCAGGATTCATGCCTGCTCAGCTGCCTGATAATCGCCAGGTGGGCCGCAGGATTCATGCCTGCTCAGTTGCCTGATAATCGCCAGCTGGGCCGCAGGATTCATGCCTTCTCAGCTGCCTGATAATCACCAGCTGGGCCGCAGGATTCATGCCTGCTCATCTGCTTGATAATCGCCAGCTGGGCCGCAGGATTCATGCCTGCTCAGGCGCCTGTTAATCGCCAGCTGGGCCGCAGGATTCATGCCTTCTCCGCTGCTTGATTGTTGCCTGCTGAGGCACATGATCGGTGCGGGAGAGCTACCTGATCAGCACATGAGCAGTCACATGATCAGCACCTCTCAGTCACCTGATCACTGCATGACAGCCACGTGATCAGTGCCTGCTGAGTCACGTGATTAGCGCCTGTTCATCTGCTTGATAATCGCCAGCTGGGCCGCAGGATTCATGCCTTCTCAGCTGCTTGATTATCGCCAGCTGGGCCGCAGGATTCATGCCTGCTCATCTGCTTGATAATGACCAGCTGGGCCGCAGGATTCATGCCTGCTCAGCTGCCTGATAATCGCCAGGTGGGCCGCAGGATTCATGCCTGCTCATCTCGTTGATAATCGCCAGCTGGGCCGCAGGATTCATGCCTGCTCCGCTGCTTGATTCTTGCCTGCTGAGGCACATGATCCGTGCAGGAGAGCTACCTGATCACACATGAGCAGTCACATGATCAGCGCCTCTCAGTCACCTGATCACTGCATGACAGCCACGTGATCAGTGCCTGCTGAGTCACGTGATTAGCGCCTGCTCATCTGCTTGATAATCGCCAGCTGGGCCGCAGGATTCATGCCTGCTCAGGTGCCTGATAATCGCCAGCTGGGCCGCAGGATTCATGCCTTCTCAGCTGCCTGATAATCACCAGCTGGGCCGTAGGATTCATGCCTGCTCAGCTGCCTGATAATCGCCAGGTGGGCCGCAAGATTCATGCCTGCTCAGCTGCCTGATAATCGCCAGGTGGGCCGCAGGATTCATGCCTTCTCAGCTGCTTGATTATCGCCAGCTGGGCCGCAGGATTCATGCCTGCTCAGCTGCCTGATAATCGCCAGCAGGGCCGCAGGATTCATGCCTTCTCAGGCGCCTGGTAATCGCGAGCTGGGCCGCAGGATTCATGCCTGCTCATCTCCTTGATAATCGCCAGCTGGGCCGCAGGATTCATGCCTGCTCATCTGCTTGATAATCGCCAGCTGGGCCGCAGGATTCATGCCTGCTCAGCTGCCTGATAATCGCCAGGTGGGCCGCAGGATTCATGCCTGCTCAGCTGCCTGATAATCGCCAGCAGGGCCACAGGATTCATGCCTTCTCAGGCGCCTGATAATCACCAGCTGGGCCGCAGGATTCATGCCTGCTCATCTGCTTGATAATGACCAGCTGGGCCGCAGGATTCATGCCTTCTCAGGCGCCTGATAATCGCCAGCTGGGCCGCAGGATTCATGCCTGCTCATCTGCTTGGTAATCGCCAGCTGGGCCGCAGGATTCATGCCTGCTCATCTGCTTGATAATCGCCAGCTGGGTCGCATGATTCATGCCTGCTCAGGCACATGATCCGTGCGGGAGAGCTACCTGATCAGCACATGAGCAGTCACATGATCAGCGCCTCTCAGTCACCTGATCACTGCATGACAGCCACGTGATCAGTGCCTGCTGAGTCACGTGATTAGCGCCTGTTCATCTGCTTGATAATCGCCAGCTGGGCCGCAGGATTCATGCCTTCTCAGCTGCTTGATTATCGCCAGCTGGGCCGCAGGATTCATGCCTGCTCATCTGCTTGATAATGACCAGCTGGGCCGCAGGATTCATGCCTGCTCAGCTGCCTGATAATCGCCAGCTGGGCCGCAGGATTCATACCTGCTCAGCTGCCTGATAATCGCCAGGTGGGCCGCAGGATTCATGCCTTCTCAGGCGCCTGGTAATCGCGAGCGGGGCCGTAGGATTCATGCCTGCTCATCTGCTTGGTAATCGCCAGCTGGGCCGCAGGATTCATGCCTTCTCAGGCGCCTGATAATCGCCAGCTGGGCCGCAGGATTCATGCCTTCTCATCTCCTTGATAATCGCCAGCCGGGCCGCAGGATTCATGCCTGCTCATCTGCTTGATAATGACCAGCTGGGCCGCAGGATTCATGCCTGCTCAGCTGCCTGATAATCGCCAGGTGGGCCGCAGGATTCATGCCTGCTCATCTCGTTGATAATCGCCAGCTGGGCCGCAGGATTCATGCCTGCTCCGCTGCTTGATTCTTGCCTGCTGAGGCACATGATCCGTGCAGGAGAGCTACCTGATCACACATGAGCAGTCACATGATCAGCGCCTCTCAGTCACCTGATCACTGCATGACAGCCACGTGATCAGTGCCTGCTGAGTCACGTGATTAGCGCCTGCTCATCTGCTTGATAATCGCCAGCTGGGCCGCAGGATTCATGCCTGCTCAGGTGCCTGATAATCGCCAGCTGGGCCGCAGGATTCATGCCTTCTCAGCTGCCTGATAATCACCAGCTGGGCCGTAGGATTCATGCCTGCTCAGCTGCCTGATAATCGCCAGGTGGGCCGCAAGATTCATGCCTGCTCAGCTGCCTGATAATCGCCAGGTGGGCCGCAGGATTCATGCCTTCTCAGCTGCTTGATTATCGCCAGCTGGGCCGCAGGATTCATGCCTGCTCAGCTGCCTGATAATCGCCAGCAGGGCCGCAGGATTCATGCCTTCTCAGGCGCCTGGTAATCGCGAGCTGGGCCGCAGGATTCATGCCTGCTCATCTCCTTGATAATCGCCAGCTGGGCCGCAGGATTCATGCCTGCTCATCTGCTTGATAATCGCCAGCTGGGCCGCAGGATTCATGCCTGCTCAGCTGCCTGATAATCGCCAGGTGGGCCGCAGGATTCATGCCTGCTCAGCTGCCTGATAATCGCCAGCAGGGCCACAGGATTCATGCCTTCTCAGGCGCCTGATAATCACCAGCTGGGCCGCAGGATTCATGCCTGCTCATCTGCTTGATAATGACCAGCTGGGCCGCAGGATTCATGCCTTCTCAGGCGCCTGATAATCGCCAGCTGGGCCGCAGGATTCATGCCTGCTCATCTGCTTGGTAATCGCCAGCTGGGCCGCAGGATTCATGCCTGCTCATCTGCTTGATAATCGCCAGCTGGGTCGCATGATTCATGCCTGCTGAGGCACATGATCCGTGCGGGAGAGCTACCTGATCAGCACATGAGCAGTCACATGATCAGCGCCTCTCAGTCACCTGATCACTGCATGACAGCCACGTGATCAGTGCCTGCTGAGTCACGTGATTAGCGCCTGTTCATCTGCTTGATAATCGCCAGCTGGGCCGCAGGATTCATGCCTTCTCAGCTGCTTGATTATCGCCAGCTGGGCCGCAGGATTCATGCCTGCTCATCTGCTTGATAATGACCAGCTGGGCCGCAGGATTCATGCCTGCTCAGCTGCCTGATAATCGCCAGCTGGGCCGCAGGATTCATACCTGCTCAGCTGCCTGATAATGGCCAGGTGGGCCGCAGGATTCATGCCTTCTCAGGCGCCTGGTAATCGCGAGCGGGGCCGTAGGATTCATGCCTGCTCATCTGCTTGGTAATCGCCAGCTGGGCCGCAGGATTCATGCCTTCTCAGGCGCCTGATAATCGCCAGCTGGGCCGCAGGATTCATGCCTTCTCATCTCCTTGATAATCGCCAGCTGGGCCGCAGGATTCATGCCTGCTCATCTGCTTGATAATGACCAGCTGGGCCGCAGGATTCATGCCTGCTCAGCTGCCTGATAATCGCCAGGTGGGCCGCAGGATTCATGCCTGCTCAGTTGCCTGATAATCGCCAGCTGGGCCGCAGGATTCGTGCCTGCTCAGCTGCCTGATAATCGCCAGGTGGGCCGCAGGATTCATGCCTGCTCAGTTGCCTGATAATCGCCAGCTGGGCCGCAGGATTCATGCCTTCTCAGCTGCCTGATAATCACCAGCTGGGCCGCAGGATTCATGCCTGCTCATCTGCTTGATAATCGCCAGCTGGGCCGCAGGATTCATGCCTGCTCAGGCGCCTGTTAATCGCCAGCTGGGCCGCAGGATTCATGCCTTCTCCGCTGCTTGATTGTTGCCTGCTGAGGCACATGATCGGTGCGGGAGAGCTACCTGATCAGCACATGAGCAGTCACATGATCAGCACCTCTCAGTCACCTGATCACTGCATGACAGCCACGTGATCAGTGCCTGCTGAGTCACGTGATTAGCGCCTGTTCATCTGCTTGATAATCGCCAGCTGGGCCGCAGGATTCATGCCTTCTCAGCTGCTTGATTATCGCCAGCTGGGCCGCAGGATTCATGCCTGCTCATCTGCTTGATAATGACCAGCTGGGCCGCAGGATTCATGCCTGCTCAGCTGCCTGATAATCGCCAGGTGGGCCGCAGGATTCATGCCTGCTCATCTCGTTGATAATCGCCAGCTGGGCCGCAGGATTCATGCCTGCTCCGCTGCTTGATTCTTGCCTGCTGAGGCACATGATCCGTGCAGGAGAGCTACCTGATCACACATGAGCAGTCACATGATCAGCGCCTCTCAGTCACCTGATCACTGCATGACAGCCACGTGATCAGTGCCTGCTGAGTCACGTGATTAGCGCCTGCTCATCTGCTTGATAATCGCCAGCTGGGCCGCAGGATTCATGCCTGCTCAGGTGCCTGATAATCGCCAGCTGGGCCGCAGGATTCATGCCTTCTCAGCTGCCTGATAATCACCAGCTGGGCCGTAGGATTCATGCCTGCTCAGCTGCCTGATAATCGCCAGGTGGGCCGCAAGATTCATGCCTGCTCAGCTGCCTGATAATCGCCAGGTGGGCCGCAGGATTCATGCCTTCTCAGCTGCTTGATTATCGCCAGCTGGGCCGCAGGATTCATGCCTGCTCAGCTGCCTGATAATCGCCAGCAGGGCCGCAGGATTCATGCCTTCTCAGGCGCCTGGTAATCGCGAGCTGGGCCGCAGGATTCATGCCTGCTCATCTCCTTGATAATCGCCAGCTGGGCCGCAGGATTCATGCCTGCTCATCTGCTTGATAATCGCCAGCTGGGCCGCAGGATTCATGCCTGCTCAGCTGCCTGATAATCGCCAGGTGGGCCGCAGGATTCATGCCTGCTCAGCTGCCTGATAATCGCCAGCAGGGCCACAGGATTCATGCCTTCTCAGGCGCCTGATAATCACCAGCTGGGCCGCAGGATTCATGCCTGCTCATCTGCTTGATAATGACCAGCTGGGCCGCAGGATTCATGCCTTCTCAGGCGCCTGATAATCGCCAGCTGGGCCGCAGGATTCATGCCTGCTCATCTGCTTGGTAATCGCCAGCTGGGCCGCAGGATTCATGCCTGCTCATCTGCTTGATAATCGCCAGCTGGGTCGCATGATTCATGCCTGCTGAGGCACATGATCCGTGCGGGAGAGCTACCTGATCAGCACATGAGCAGTCACATGATCAGCGCCTCTCAGTCACCTGATCACTGCATGACAGCCACGTGATCAGTGCCTGCTGAGTCACGTGATTAGCGCCTGTTCATCTGCTTGATAATCGCCAGCTGGGCCGCAGGATTCATGCCTTCTCAGCTGCTTGATTATCGCCAGCTGGGCCGCAGGATTCATGCCTGCTCATCTGCTTGATAATGACCAGCTGGGCCGCAGGATTCATGCCTGCTCAGCTGCCTGATAATCGCCAGCTGGGCCGCAGGATTCATACCTGCTCAGCTGCCTGATAATGGCCAGGTGGGCCGCAGGATTCATGCCTTCTCAGGCGCCTGGTAATCGCGAGCGGGGCCGTAGGATTCATGCCTGCTCATCTGCTTGGTAATCGCCAGCTGGGCCGCAGGATTCATGCCTTCTCAGGCGCCTGATAATCGCCAGCTGGGCCGCAGGATTCATGCCTTCTCATCTCCTTGATAATCGCCAGCTGGGCCGCAGGATTCATGCCTGCTCATCTGCTTGATAATGACCAGCTGGGCCGCAGGATTCATGCCTGCTCAGCTGCCTGATAATCGCCAGGTGGGCCGCAGGATTCATGCCTGCTCAGTTGCCTGATAATCGCCAGCTGGGCCGCAGGATTCGTGCCTGCTCAGCTGCCTGATAATCGCCAGGTGGGCCGCAGGATTCATGCCTGCTCAGTTGCCTGATAATCGCCAGCTGGGCCGCAGGATTCATGCCTTCTCAGCTGCCTGATAATCACCAGCTGGGCCGCAGGATTCATGCCTGCTCATCTGCTTGATAATCGCCAGCTGGGCCGCAGGATTCATGCCTGCTCAGGCGCCTGTTAATCGCCAGCTGGGCCGCAGGATTCATGCCTTCTCCGCTGCTTGATTGTTGCCTGCTGAGGCACATGATCGGTGCGGGAGAGCTACCTGATCAGCACATGAGCAGTCACATGATCAGCACCTCTCAGTCACCTGATCACTGCATGACAGCCACGTGATCAGTGCCTGCTGAGTCACGTGATTAGCGCCTGTTCATCTGCTTGATAATCGCCAGCTGGGCCGCAGGATTCATGCCTTCTCAGCTGCTTGATTATCGCCAGCTGGGCCGCAGGATTCATGCCTGCTCATCTGCTTGATAATGACCAGCTGGGCCGCAGGATTCATGCCTGCTCAGCTGCCTGATAATCGCCAGGTGGGCCGCAGGATTCATGCCTGCTCATCTCGTTGATAATCGCCAGCTGGGCCGCAGGATTCATGCCTGCTCCGCTGCTTGATTCTTGCCTGCTGAGGCACATGATCCGTGCAGGAGAGCTACCTGATCACACATGAGCAGTCACATGATCAGCGCCTCTCAGTCACCTGATCACTGCATGACAGCCACGTGATCAGTGCCTGCTGAGTCACGTGATTAGCGCCTGCTCATCTGCTTGATAATCGCCAGCTGGGCCGCAGGATTCATGCCTGCTCAGGTGCCTGATAATCGCCAGCTGGGCCGCAGGATTCATGCCTTCTCAGCTGCCTGATAATCACCAGCTGGGCCGTAGGATTCATGCCTGCTCAGCTGCCTGATAATCGCCAGGTGGGCCGCAAGATTCATGCCTGCTCAGCTGCCTGATAATCGCCAGGTGGGCCGCAGGATTCATGCCTTCTCAGCTGCTTGATTATCGCCAGCTGGGCCGCAGGATTCATGCCTGCTCAGCTGCCTGATAATCGCCAGCAGGGCCGCAGGATTCATGCCTTCTCAGGAGCCTGGTAATCGCGAGCTGGGCCGCAGGATTCATGCCTGCTCATCTCCTTGATAATCGCCAGCTGGGCCGCAGGATTCATGCCTGCTCATCTGCTTGATAATCGCCAGCTGGGCCGCAGGATTCATGCCTGCTCAGCTGCCTGATAATCGCCAGGTGGGCCGCAGGATTCATGCCTGCTCAGCTGCCTGATAATCGCCAGCAGGGCCACAGGATTCATGCCTTCTCAGGCGCCTGATAATCACCAGCTGGGCCGCAGGATTCATGCCTGCTCATCTGCTTGATAATGACCAGCTGGGCCGCAGGATTCATGCCTTCTCAGGCGCCTGATAATCGCCAGCTGGGCCGCAGGATTCATGCCTGCTCATCTGCTTGGTAATCGCCAGCTGGGCCGCAGGATTCATGCCTGCTCATCTGCTTGATAATCGCCAGCTGGGTCGCATGATTCATGCCTGCTGAGGCACATGATCCGTGCGGGAGAGCTACCTGATCAGCACATGAGCAGTCACATGATCAGCGCCTCTCAGTCACCTGATCACTGCATGACAGCCACGTGATCAGTGCCTGCTGAGTCACGTGATTAGCGCCTGTTCATCTGCTTGATAATCGCCAGCTGGGCCGCAGGATTCATGCCTTCTCAGCTGCTTGATTATCGCCAGCTGGGCCGCAGGATTCATGCCTGCTCATCTGCTTGATAATGACCAGCTGGGCCGCAGGATTCATGCCTGCTCAGCTGCCTGATAATCGCCAGCTGGGCCGCAGGATTCATACCTGCTCAGCTGCCTGATAATGGCCAGGTGGGCCGCAGGATTCATGCCTTCTCAGGCGCCTGGTAATCGCGAGCGGGGCCGTAGGATTCATGCCTGCTCATCTGCTTGGTAATCGCCAGCTGGGCCGCAGGATTCATGCCTTCTCAGGCGCCTGATAATCGCCAGCTGGGCCGCAGGATTCATGCCTTCTCATCTCCTTGATAATCGCCAGCTGGGCCGCAGGATTCATGCCTGCTCATCTGCTTGATAATGACCAGCTGGGCCGCAGGATTCATGCCTGCTCAGCTGCCTGATAATCGCCAGGTGGGCCGCAGGATTCATGCCTGCTCAGTTGCCTGATAATCGCCAGCTGGGCCGCAGGATTCATGCCTGCTCAGCTGCCTGATAATCGCCAGGTGGGCCGCAGGATTCATGCCTGCTCAGTTGCCTGATAATCGCCAGCTGGGCCGCAGGATTCATGCCTTCTCAGCTGCCTGATAATCACCAGCTGGGCCGCAGGATTCATGCCTGCTCATCTGCTTGATAATCGCCAGCTGGGCCGCAGGATTCATGCCTGCTCAGGCGCCTGTTAATCGCCAGCTGGGCCGCAGGATTCATGCCTTCTCCGCTGCTTGATTGTTGCCTGCTGAGGCACATGATCGGTGCGGGAGAGCTACCTGATCAGCACATGAGCAGTCACATGATCAGCGCCTCTCAGTCACCTGATCACTGCATGACAGCCACGTGATCAGTGCCTGCTGAGTCACGTGATTAGCGCCTGCTCATCTGCTTGATAATCGCCAGCTGGGCCGCAGGATTCATGCCTGCTCAGGTGCCTGATAATCGCCAGCTGGGCCGCAGGATTCATGCCTGCTCATCTCCTTGATAATCACCAGCTGGGCCGCAGGATTCATTCCTGCTCATCTGCTTGATAATCGCCAGCTGGGCCGCAGGATTCATGCCTGCTCAGCTGCCTGATAATCGCCAGGTGGGCCGCAGGATTCTTGCCTGCTCAGCTGCCTGATAATCGCCAGCAGGGCCGCAGGATTCATGCCTTCTCAGGCGCCTGGTAATCGCGAGCTGGGCCGCAGGATTCATGCCTGCTCATCTGCTTGGTAATCGCTAGCTGGGCCGCAGGATTCATGCCTTCTCCGCTGCTTGATTCTTGCCTGCTGAGGCACATGATCCGTGCGGGAGAGCTACCTGATCAGCACATGAGCAGTCACATGATCAGCGCCTCTCAGTCACCTGATCACTGCATGACAGCCACGTGATCAGTGCCTGCTGAGTTACGTGATTAACGCCTGCTCATCTGCTTGTTAATAGCCACCTGGGCCGCAGGATTCATGCCTTCTTAGCTGCTTGATTATCGCCAGCTGGGCCGCAGAATTCATGCCTGCTCATCTGCTTGATAATCGCCAGCTGGGCCGCAGGATTCATGCCTGCTCATCTCCTTGATAATCGCCAGCTGGGCCGCAGGATTCATGCCTGCTCATCTGCTTGATAATGACCAGCTGTGCCGCAGGATTCATGCCTTTTCAGGTGCCTGATAATCGCCAGCTGGGTCGCAGGATTCATGCCTGCTCAGCTGCCTGATAATCGACAGGTGGGACGCAGGATTCATGCCTGCTCATCTCCTTGATAATCGCCAGCTGGGCCTCAGGATTCATGCCTGCTCATCTGCTTAATAATGACCAGCTGGGCCGCAGGATTCATGCCTGTTCAGGTGCCTGATAATCGCCAGCTGGGCCGCAGGATTCATGCCTGCTCAGATGCCTGATAATCGCCAGCTGGGCCGCATGATTCATGCCTGCTGAGGCACATGATCAGTGCGGGAGAGCTACCTGATCAGCACATGAGCAGTCACATGATCAGCGCCTCTCAGTCACCTGATCACTGCATGACAGCCACGTGATCAGTGCCTGCTGAGTCACGTGATTAGCGCCTGCTCATCTGCTTGATAATCGCCAGCTGGGCCATAGGATTCATGCCTTCTCAGGAGCCTGATAATCGCCAGCAGGGCCGTAGGATTCATGCCTTCTCAGGCGCCTGTTAATCGCCAGCTGGGCCGCAGGATTCATGCCTTCTCCACTGATTGATTCTTACCTGCTGAGGCACATGATCCGTGCGGGAGAGCTACCTGATCAGCACATGAGCAGTCACATGATCAGCGCCTCTCAGTCACCTGATCACTGCATGACAGCCACGTGATCAGTGCCTGCTGAGTCACGTGATTTGCGCCTGCTCATCTGCTTGATAATCGCCAGCTGGGCTCAGGATTCATGCCTGCTCAGGTGCCTGATAATCGCGAGCTGGGCCGCAGGATTCATGCCTGCTCATCTCCTTGATAATCACCAGCTGGGCCGCAGGATTCATGCCTTCTCAGCTGCCTGAGAATCACCAGCTGGGCCGCAGGATTCATGCCTGCTCATCTGCTTGATAATCGCCAGCTGGGCCGCATGATTCATTCCTTCTCCGCTGCTTGATTCTTGCCTGCTGAGGCACATTATCCGTGCGGGAGAGCTACCTGATCAGCACATGAGCAGTCACATGATCAGCGCCTCTCAGTCACCTGATCACTGCATGACAGCCACGTGATCAGTGCCTGCTGAGACACGTGATTAGCGCCTGCTCATCTGCTTGATAATCGCCGGCTGGGCCGCAGGATTCATGCCTTCTCAGGCGCCTGATAATCGCCAGCAGGGCCGCAGGATTCATGCCTTCTCAGGCGCCTGATAATCGCGAGCTCGGCCGCATGATTCATGCCTGCCCATCTGCTTGGTAATCGCCAGCTGGGCCGCAGGTTTCATGCCTTCTCAGGCGCCTGATAATCGCCAGCTGGGCCGCAGGATTTATGCCTGCTCAGGTGCCTGATAATCGCCAGCTGGGCCGCAGCATTCATGCCTGCTCATCTCCTTGATAATCACCAGCTGGGCCGCAGGATTCATGCCTGCTCAGGTGCCTGATAATCGCCAGCTGGGCCGCAGGATTCATGCCTGCTCATCTCCTTAAAAACACCAGCTGGGCCGCAGGATTCATGCCTGCTCAGCTGCCTGATAATCGCCCGCTGGGCCGCAGGATTCATGCCTGCTCCGCTGCTTGATTCTTGCCTGCTGAGGCACATGATCCGTGCGGGAGAGCTACCTGATCAGCACATGAGCAGTCACATGATCAGCGCCTCTCAGTCACCTGATCACTGCATGACAGCCACGTGATCAGTGCCTGCTGAGTCACGTGATTAGCGCCTGCTCATCTGCTTGATAATCGCCAGCTGGGCCGCAGGATTCATGCCTGCTCAGGTGCCTGATAATCGCCAGCTGGGCCGCAGGATTCATGCCTGCTCATCTCCTTGATAATCACCAGCTGGGCCGCAGGATTCATGCCTGCTTATCTGCTTGATAATCGCCAGCTGGGCCGCAGGATTCATGCCTGCTCAGCTGCCTGATAATCGCCAGGTGGGCCGCAGGATTCTTGCCTGCTCAGCTGCCTGATAATCGCCAGCAGGGCCGCAGGATTCATGCCTTCTCAGGCGCCTGGTAATCGCGAGCTGGGCCGCAGGATTCATGCCTGCTCATCTGCTTGGTAATCGCCAGCTGGGCCGCAGGATTCATGCCTTCTCCGCTGCTTGATTCTTGCCTGCTGAGGCACATGATCCGTGCGGGAGAGCTACCTGATCAGCACATGAGCAGTCACATGATCAGCGCCTCTCAGTCACCTGATCACTGCATGACAGCCACGTGATCAGTGCCTGCTGAGTTACGTGATTAACGCCTGCTCATCTGCTTGTTAATAGCCACCTGGGCCGCAGGATTCATGCCTTCTTAGCTGCTTGATTATCGCCAGCTGGGCCGCAGAATTCATGCCTGCTCATCTGCTTGATAATCGCCAGCTGGGCCGCAGGATTCATGCCTGCTCATCTCCTTGATAATCGCCAGCTGGGCCGCAGGATTCATGCCTGCTCATCTGCTTGATAATGACCAGCTGGGCCGCAGGATTCATGCCTGCTCAGGTGCCTGAAAATCGCCAGCTGGACCGCATGATTCATGCCTGCTGAGGCACATGATCCGTGCGGGACAGCTACCTGATCAGCACATGAGCAGTCACATGATCAGCGCCTCTCAGTCACCTGATCACTGCATGACAGCCACGTGATCAGTGCCTGCTGAGTCACGTGATTAGCGCCTGCTCATCTGCTTGATAATCGCCAGCTGGGCCGCAGGATTCATGACTGTTCATCTGCTTGATAATCGCCAGCTGGGCCGCAGGATTCATGCCTGCTCAGCTGCTTGGTAATCGCCAGCTGGGCCGCAGGATTCATGCCTTCTCACCCTCCTGATAATCGCCAGCTGGGCCGCAGGATTCATGCCTTCTCAGGCGCCTGTTAATCGCCAGCTGGGCCGCAGGATTCATGCCTTCTCCGCTGCTTGATGGTTGCCTGCTGAGGCACATGATCCGTGCGGGAGAGCTACCTGATCAGCACATGAGCAGTCACATGATCAGCACCTCTCAGTCACCTGATCACTGCATGACAGCCACGCGATCAGTGCCTGCTGAGTTACGTGATTAGCGCCTGCTCATCTGCTTGATAATCGCCAGCTGGACCGCAGGATTCATGCCTGCTCAGCTGCCTGATAATCGCCAGCAGGGTCGCAGGATTCATGCCTTCTCAGGCGCCTGATAATCGCCAGCTGGGCCGCAGGATTCATGCCTGCTCAGGTGCCTGATAATCGCAAGCTGGGCCGCAGGATTCATGCCTGCTCATCTCCTTGATAATCACCAGCTGGGCCGCAGGATTCATCCCTGCTCAGGTGCCTGATAATCGCCAGCTTGGCCGCAGGATTCATGCCTGCTCATGTCCTTGATAATCACCAGCTGGGCCGCAGGATTCATGCCTGCTCAGGTGCCTGATAATCGCCCGCTGGGCCGCAGGATTCATGCCTGCTCCGCTGCTTGATTCTTGCCTGCTGAGGCACATGATCCGTGCAGGAGAGCTTCCTGATCAGCACATGAGCAGTCACATGATCAGCGCCTCTCAGTCACCTGATCACTGCATGACAGCCACGCGATCAGTGCCTGCTGAGTTACGTGATTAGCGCCTGCTCATCTGCTTGATAATCGCCAGCTGGGCCGCAGGATTCATGCCTTCTCAGCTGCTTGATTATCGCCAGATGGGCCGCAGGATTCATGCCTGCTCATCTGCTTGATAATCGCCAGCTGGGCCGCAGGATTCATGCCTGCTCATCTCCTTGATAATCGCCAGCTGGGCCGCAGGATTCATGCCTGCTCAACTGCTTGATAATCGCCAGCTGGGCCGCAGGATTCATGCCTTCTCAGCTGCTTGATTATCGCCAGCAGGGCCGCAGGATTCATGCCTTCTTAGGCGCCTGGTAATCGCGAGCTGGGCCGCAGGATTCATGCCTGCTCATCTGCTTGGTAATCGCCAGGTGGGTCGCAGGATTCATGCCTGCTCAGCTGCCTGATAATCGCCAGGTGGGTCGCAGGATTCATGCCTGCTCAGCTGCCTGATAATCGCCAGCAGGGCCGCAGGATTCATGCCTTCTCAGGCGCCTGATAATCGCGAGCTGGGCCGCAGGATTCATGCCTGCTCATCTGCTTGGTAATCGCCAGCTGGGCCGCAGAATTCATGCCTTCTCAGGCGCCTGATAATCGCCAGCTGTGCCGCAGGATTCATGCCTTCTCAGGCGCCTGTTAATCGCCAGCTGGGCCGCAGGATTCATGCCTGCTCATCTGCTTGATAATGACCAGCTGGGCCGCAGGATTCATGCCTGCTCAGGTGCCTGATAATCGCCAGCTGGGCCGCAGGATTCATGCCTGCTGAGGCACATGATCCGTGCGGGAGAGCTACCTGATCAGCACATGAGCAGTCACATGATCAGCGCCTCTCAGTCACCTGATCACTGCATGACAGCCACGTGATCAGTGCCTGCTGAGTCACGTGATTAGCGCCTGCTCATCTGCTTGATAATCGCCAGCTGGGCCGCAGGATTCATGCCTGCTCAGGTGCCTGATAATCGCCAGCTGGGCCGCAGGATTCATGCCTGCTCATCTCCTTGATAATCACCAGCTGGGCCGCAGGATTCATTCCTGCTCATCTGCTTGATAATCGCCAGCTGGGCCGCAGGATTCATGCCTGCTCAGCTGCCTGATAATCGCCAGGTGGGCCGCAGGATTCTTGCCTGCTCAGCTGCCTGATAATCGCCAGCAGGGCCGCAGGATTCATGCCTTCTCAGGCGCCTGGTAATCGCGAGCTGGGCCGCAGGATTCATGCCTGCTCATCTGCTTGGTAATCGCTAGCTGGGCCGCAGGATTCATGCCTTCTCCGCTGCTTGATTCTTGCCTGCTGAGGCACATGATCCGTGCGGGAGAGCTACCTGTTCAGCACATGAGCAGTCACATGATCAGCGCCTCTCAGTCACCTGATCACTGCATGACAGCCACGTGATCAGTGCCTGCTGAGACACGTGATTAGCGCCTGCTCATCTGCTTGATAATCGCCAGCTGGGCTGCAGGATTCATGCCTTCTCAGGCGCCTGATAATCGCCAGCAGGGCCGCAGGATTCATGCCTTCTCAGGCGCCTGATAATCGCGAGCTGGGCCGCATGATTCATGCCTGCTCATCTGCTTGGTAATCGCCAGCTCGGCCGCAGGTTTCATGCCTTCTCAGGCGCCTGATAATCGCCAGCTGGGCCGCAGGATTCATGCCTGCTCAGGTGCCTGATAATCGCAAGCTGGGCCGCAGGATTCATGCCTGCTCATCTCCTTGATAATCACCAGCTGGGCCGCAGGATTCATCCCTGCTCAGGTGCCTGATAATCGCCAGCTTGGATACAGGATTCATGGCTGCTCATCTCCTTGATTATCACCAGCTGGGCCGCAGGATTCATGCCTGCTCAGGTGCCTGATAATCGCCCGCTGGGCCGCAGGATTCATGCCTGCTCCGCTGCTTGATTCTTGCCTGCTGAGGCACATGATCCGTGCAGGAGAGCTTCCTGATCAGCACATGAGCAGTCACATGATCAGCGCCTCTCAGTCACCTGATCACTGCATGACAGCCACGCGATCAGTGCCTGCTGAGTTACGTGATTAGCGCCTGCTCATCTGCTTGATAATCGCCAGCTGGGCCGCAGGATTCATGCCTTCTCAGCTGCTTGATTATCGCCACCTGGGCCGCAGGATTCATGCCTGCTCATCTGCTTGATAATCGCCAGATGGGCCGCAGCATTCATGCCTGCTCAGCTGCCTGAGAATCACCAGCTGGGCCGCAGGATTCATGCCTGCTCATCTGCTTGATAATCGCCAGCTGGGCCGCATGATTCATGCCTTCTCCGCTGCTTGATTCTTGCCTGCTGAGGCACATTATCCGTGCGGGAGAGCTACCTGATCAGCACATGAGCAGTCACATGATCAGCGCCTCTCAGTCACCTGATCACTGCATGACAGCCACGTGATCAGTGCCTGCTGAGACACGTGATTAGC
Source organism: Bos grunniens (assembly GCF_055505025.1). NCBI lineage: Eukaryota > Metazoa > Chordata > Mammalia > Artiodactyla > Bovidae > Bos > Bos grunniens. Next base: position 65,653,059 of record NC_141183.1, on the reverse strand, counting down.
GCCTGCTCATCTGCTTGATAATCGCCGGCTGGGCCGCAGGATTCATGCCTTCTCAGGCGCCTGATAATCGCCAGCAGGGCCGCAGGATTCATGCCTTCTCAGGCGCCTGATAATCGCGAGCTCGGCCGCATGATTCATGCCTGCCCATCTGCTTGGTAATCGCCAGCTGGGCCGCAGGTTTCATGCCTTCTCAGGCGCCTGATAATCGCCAGCTGGGCCGCAGGATTTATGCCTGCTCAGGTGCCTGATAATCGCCAGCTGGGCCGCAGCATTCATGCCTGCTCATCTCCTTGATAATCACCAGCTGGGCCGCAGGATTCATGCCTGCTCACCTGCCTGATAATCGCCCGCTGGGCCGCAGGATTCATGCCTGCTCCGCTGCTTGATTCTTGCCTGCTGAGGCACATGATCCGTGCAGGAGAGCTACCTGATCAGCACATGAGCAGTCACATGATCATCGCCTCTCAGTCACCTGATCACTGCATGACAGACACGCGATCAGTGCCTGCTGAGTTACGTGATTAGCGCCTGCTCATCTGCTTGGTAATCGCCAGCTGGGCCGCAGGATTCATGCCTTCTCAGCTGCTTGATTATCGCCAGCTGGGCCGCAGGATTCATGCCTGCTCAGCTGCTTGATATCGTCAGCTGGGCCGCAGGATTTATGCCTGCTCATCTGCTTGATAATCGCCAGCTGGGCCGCAGGATTCATGCCTGCTCAGCTGCCTGATAATCGCCAGGTGGGCCGCAGGATTCATGCCTGCTCAGCTGCCTGATAATCGCCAGCAGGGCCGCAGGATTCATGCCTTCTCAGGCGCCTGGTAATCGCGAGCTGGGCCGCAGGATTCATGCCTGCTCATCTGCTTGGTAATCGCCAGCTGGGCCGCAGGATTCATGCCTTCTCCGCTGCTTTATTCTTGCCTGCTGAGGCACATGATCCGTGCGGGAGAGCTACCTGATCAGCACATGAGCAGTCACATGATTAGCGCCTCTCAGTCACCTGATCACTGCATGACAGCCACGTGATCAGTGCCTGCTGAGTTACGTGATTAGCGCCTGCTCATCTGCTTGATAATCGCCACCTGGGCCGCAGGATTCATGCCTTCTTAGCTGCTTGATTATCGCCAGCTGGGCCGCAGAATTCATGCCTGCTCATCTGCTTGTTAATCGCCAGCTGGGCCGCAGGATTCATGCCTGCTCATCTCCTTGATAATCGCCAGCTGGGCCGCAGGATTCATGCCTGCTCATCTGCTTGATAATGACCAGCTGGGCCGCAGGATTCATGCCTGCTCAGGTGCCTGATAATCACCAGCTGGGCCGCAGGATTCATGCCTGCTCAGCTGCCTGATAATCGACAGGTGGGACGCAGGATTCATGCCTGCTCATCTCCTTGATAATCGCCAGCTGGGCCGCAGGATTCATGCCTGCTCATCTGCTTGATAATGACCAGCTGGGCCGCAGGATTCATGCCTGCTCAGATGCCTGATAATCGCCAGCTGGGCCGCATGATTCATGCCTGCTGAGGCACATGATCCGTGCGGGAGAGCTACCTGATCAGCACATGAGCATTCACATGATCAGCGCCTCTCAGTCACCTGATCACTGCATGACAGCCACGTGATCAGTGCCTGCTGAGTCACGTGATTAGCGCCTGTTCGTCTGCTTGATAATCGCCAGCTGGGCCGCAGGATTCATGCCTGCTCAGGTGCCTGATAATCGCCAGCTGGGCCGCAGGATTCATGCCTGCTCATCTGCTTGATAATCGCCAGCTGGGCCGCATGATTCATGCCTTCTCCGCTGCTTGATTCTTGCCTGCTGAGGCACATTATCCGTGCGGGAGAGCTACCTGATCAGCACATGAGCAGTCACATGATCAGCGCCTCTCAGTCACCTGATCACTGCATGACAGCCACGTGATCAGTGCCTGCTGAGACACGTGATTAGCGCCTGCTCATCTGCTTGATAATCGCCAGCTGGGCTGCAGGATTCATGCCTTCTCAGGAGCCTGATAATCGCCAGCAGGGCCGCAGGATTCATGCTTTCTCAGGCGCCTGATAATCGCGAGCTGGGCCGCATGATTCATGCCTGCTCATCTGCTTGGTAATCGCCAGCTGGGCCGCAGGTTTCATGCCTTCTCAGGCGCCTGATAATCGCCAGCTGGGCCGCAGGATTCATGCCTGCTCAGGTGCCTGATAATCGCAAGCTGGGCCGCAGGATTCATGCCTGCTCATCTGCTTGATAATCGCCAGCTGGGCCGCATGATTCATGCCTTCTCCGCTGCTTGATTCTTGCCTGCTGAGGCACATTATCCGTGCGGGAGAGCTACCTGATCAGCACATGAGCAGTCACATGATCAGCGCCTCTCAGTCACCTGATCACTGCATGACAGCCACGTGATCAGTGCCTGCTGAGACACGTGATTAGCGCCTGCTCATCTGCTTGATAATCGCCAGCTGGGCTGCAGGATTCATGCCTTCTCAGGCGCCTGATAATCGCCAGCAGGGCCGCAGGATTCATGCTTTCTCAGGCGCCTGATAATCGCGAGCTGGGCCGCATGATTCATGCCTGCTCATCTGCTTGGTAATCGCCAGCTGGGCCGCAGGTTTCATGCCTTCTCAGGCGCCTGATAATCGCCAGCTGGGCCGCAGGATTCATGCCTGCTCAGGTGCCTGATAATCGCAAGCTGGGCCGCAGGATTCATGCCTGCTCATCTCCTTGATAATCACCAGCTGGGCCGCAGGATTCATCCCTGCTCAGGTGCCTGATAATCGCCAGCTTGGCCGCAGGATTCATGCCTGCTCATCTCCTTGATAATCACCAGCTGGGCCGCAGGATTCATGCCTGCTCAGGTGCCTGATAATCGCCCGCTGGGCCGCAGGATTCATGCCTGCTCCGCTGCTTGATTCTTGCCTGCTGAGGCACATGATCCGTGCAGGAGAGCTTCCTGATCAGCACATGAGCAGTCACATGATCAGCGCCTCTCAGTCACCTGATCACTGCATGACAGCCACGCGATCAGTGCCTGCTGAGTTACGTGATTAGCGCCTGCTCATCTGCTTGATAATCGCCAGCTGGGCCGCAGGATTCATGCCTTCTCAGCTGCTTGATTATCGCCAGCTGGGCCGCAGGATTCATGCCTGCTCATCTGCTTGATAATCGCCAGCTGGGCCGCAGGATTCATGCCTGCTCATCTCCTTGATAATCGCCAGCTGGGCCGCAGGATTCATGCCTGCTCAACTGCTTGATAATAGCCAGCAGGGCCGCAGGATTCATGACTGCTCAGCTGCCTGATAATCACCAGCTGGGCCGCAGGATTCATGCCTGCTCCGCTGCTTGATTCTTGCCTGCTGAGGCACATGATCCGTGCAGGAGAGCTTCCTGATCACCACATGAGCAGTCACATGATCAGCGCCTCTCAGTCACCTGATCACTGCATGACAGCCACGTGATCAGTGCCTGCTGAGTCACGTGATTAGCGCCTGCTCATCTGCTTGATAATCGCCAGCTGGGCCGCAGGACTCATGCCTTCTCAGCTGCCTGATAATCACCAGCTGGGCCGCAGGATTCATGCCTGCTCAGCTGCCTGAAAATCGCCAGGTGGGCCGCAGGATTCATGCCTGCTCAGCTGCCTGATAATCGCCTGCTGGGCCGCAGGATTCATGCCTGCTCCGCTGCTTGATTCTTGCCTGCTGAGGCACATGATCCGTGCGGGAGAGCTACCTGATCAGCACATGAGCAGTCACATGATCAGCGCCTCTCAGTCACCAGATCACTGCATGACAGCCACGCGATCAGTGCCTGCTGAGTTACGTGATTAGCACCTGCTCATCTGCTTGATAATCGCCAGCTGGGCCGCAGGATTCATGCCTTCTCAGCTGCTTGATTATCGCCAGCAGGGCCGCAGGATTCATGCCTTCTCAGGCGCCTGTTAATCGCCAGCTGGGCCGCAGGATTCATGCCTGCTCATCTCGTTGATAATCGCCAGCTGGGCCGCAGGATGCATGCCTTCTCAGGCGCCTGATAATCGCCAGCTGGGCCCCAGGATTCATGCCTTCTCAGGCGCCTGTTAATCGCCAGCTGGGCCGCAGGATTCATGCCTGCTCCGCTGCTTGATTCCTGCCTGCTAAGGCACATGATCCGTGCAGGAGAGCTACCTGATCAGCACATGAGCAGTCACATGATCAGCGCATCTCAGTCACCTGATCACTGCATGACAGCCACGCGATCAGTGCCTGCTGAGTTACGTGATTAGCGCCTCCTCATCTGCTTGATAATCGCCTGTTGGGCCCAGGATTCATACCTTCTCAGCTGCTTGATTATCGCCAGCTGGGCCGCAGGATTCATGCCTGCTCATCTGCTTGATAATCGCCAGCTGGGCCGCAGGATTCATGCCTGCTCATCTCGTTGATAATCGCCAGCTGGGCCGCAGGATTCATGCCTGCTCATCTGCTTGATAATCGCCAGCTGGGCCGCAGGATTCATGCCTGCTCAGCTGCCTGATAATCGCCAGGTGTGTCGCAGGATTCATGCCTGCTCAGCTGCCTGATAATCGCCAGCAGGGCCGCAGGATTCATGCCTTCTCAGGCGCCTGATAATCGCGAGCTGTGCCGCAGGATTCATGCCTGCTCATCTGCTTGGTAATCGCCAGCTGGGCCGCAGAATTCATGCCTTCTCAGGCGCCTGATAATCGCCAGCTGTGCCGCAGGATTCATGCCTTCTCAGGCGCCTGTTAATCGCCAGCTGGGCCGCAGGATTCATGCCTTCTCCGCTGCTTGATTCTTGCCTGCTGAGGCACATGATCCGTGCGGGAGAGCTACCTGATCAGCACATGAGCAGTCACATGATCAGCGCCTCTCAGTCACCTGATCACTGCATGACAGCCACGCGATCAGTGCCTGCTGAGTTACGTGATTAGCGCCTGCTCATCTGCTTGGTAATCGCCAGCTGGGACGCAGGATTCATGCCTGCTCAGGTGCCTGATAATCGCCAGCTGGGCCGCAGGATTCATGCCTGCTCAGCTGCTTGATTATCGCCAGCAGGGCCGCAGGATTCATGCCTTCTTAGGCGCGTGGTAATCGCGAGCTGGGCCGCAGGATTCATGCCTGCTCATCTGCTTGGTAATCGCCAGCTGGGCCGCAGGATTCATGCCTGCTCAGGTGCCTGATAATCGCCAGCTGGGCCGCAGGATTCATGCCTGCTCAGCTGCCTGATAATCAACAAGTGGGACGCAGGATTTATGCCTGCTCATCTCCTTGATAATCGCCAGATGGGCCGCAGGATTCATGCCTGCTCATCTGCTTGATAATGACCAGCTGGGCCGCAGGATTCATGCCTGCTCAGGTGCCTGATAATCGCCAGCTGGGCCGCATGATTCATGCCTGCTGAGGCACATGATCCGTGCGGGAGAGCTACCTGATCAGCACATGAGCAGTCACATGATCAGCGCCTCTCAGTCACCTGATCACTGCATGACAGCCACGTGATCAGTGCCTGCTGAGTCACGTGATTAGCGCCTGCTCATCTGCTTGATAATCGCCAGCTGGGCCGCAGGATTCATGCCTGCTCAGGTGCCTGATAATCGCCAGCTGGGCCGCAGGATTCATGCCTGCTCATCTCCTTGATAATCACCAGCTGGGCCGCAGGATTCATTCCTGCTCATCTGCTTGATAATCGCCAGCTGGGCCGCAGGATTCATGCCTGCTCAGCTGCCTGATAATCGCCAGGTGGGCCGCAGGATTCATGCCTGCTCAGCTGCCTGATAATCGCCAGCTGGGCCGCAGGATTCATGCCTGCTCAGCTGCCTGATAATCGCCAGCAGGGCCGCAGGATTCATGCCTTCTCAGGCGCCTGGTAATCGCGAGCTGGGCCGCAGGATTCATGCCTGCTCATCTGCTTGGTAATCGCTAGCTGGGCCGCAGGATTCATGCCTTCTCCGCTGCTTGATTCTTGCCTGCTGAGGCACATGATCCGTGCGGGAGAGCTACCTGATCAGCACATGAGCAGTCACATGATCAGCGCCTCTCAGTCACCTGATCACTGCATGACAGCCACGTGATCAGTGCCTGCTGAGTTACGTGATTAACGCCTGCTCATCTGCTTGTTAATAGCCACCTGGGCCGCAGGATTCATGCCTTCTTAGCTGCTTGATTATCGCCAGCTGGGCCGCAGAATTCATGCCTGCTCATCTGCTTGATAATCGCCAGCTGGGCCGCAGGATTCATGCCTGCTCATCTCCTTGATAATCGCCAGCTGGGCCGCAGGATTCATGCCTGCTCATCTGCTTGATAATGACCAGCTGTGCCGCAGGATTCATGCCTGTTCAGGTGCCTGATAATCGCCAGCTGGGTCGCAGGATTCATGCCTGCTCAGCTGCCTGATAATCGACAGGTGGGACGCAGGATTCATGCCTGCTCATCTCCTTGATAATCGCCAGCTGGGCCTCAGGATTCATGCCTGCTCATCTGCTTAATAATGACCAGCTGGGCTGCAGGATTCATGCCTGTTCAGGTGCCTGATAATCGCCAGCTGGGCCGCAGGATTCATGCCTGCTCAGATGCCTGATAATCGCCAGCTGGGCCGCATGATTCATGCCTGCTGAGGCACATGATCAGTGCGGGAGAGCTACCTGATCAGCACATGAGCAGTCACATGATCAGCGCCTCTCAGTCACCTGATCACTGCATGACAGCCACGTGATCAGTGCCTGCTGAGTCACGTGATTAGCGCCTGCTCATCTGCTTGATAATCGCCAGCTGGGCCATAGGATTCATGCCTTCTCAGGAGCCTGATAATCGCCAGCAGGGCCGTAGGATTCATGCCTTCTCAGGCGCCTGTTAATCGCCAGCTGGGCCGCAGGATTCATGCCTTCTCCACTGATTGATTCTTACCTGCTGAGGCACATGATCCGTGCGGGAGAGCTACCTGATCAGCACATGAGCAGTCACATGATCAGCGCCTCTCAGTCACCTGATCACTGCATGACAGCCACGTGATCAGTGCCTGCTGAGTCACGTGATTTGCGCCTGCTCATCTGCTTGATAATCGCCAGCTGGGCTCAGGATTCATGCCTGCTCAGGTGCCTGATAATCGCGAGCTGGGCCGCAGGATTCATGCCTGCTCATCTCCTTGATAATCACCAGCTGGGCCGCAGGATTCATGCCTTCTCAGCTGCCTGAGAATCACCAGCTGGGCCGCAGGATTCATGCCTGCTCATCTGCTTGATAATCGCCAGCTGGGCCGCATGATTCATTCCTTCTCCGCTGCTTGATTCTTGCCTGCTGAGGCACATTATCCGTGCGGGAGAGCTACCTGATCAGCACATGAGCAGTCACATGATCAGCGCCTCTCAGTCACCTGATCACTGCATGACAGCCACGTGATCAGTGCCTGCTGAGACACGTGATTAGCGCCTGCTCATCTGCTTGATAATCGCCGGCTGGGCCGCAGGATTCATGCCTTCTCAGGCGCCTGATAATCGCCAGCAGGGCCGCAGGATTCATGCCTTCTCAGGCGCCTGATAATCGCGAGCTCGGCCGCATGATTCATGCCTGCCCATCTGCTTGGTAATCGCCAGCTGGGCCGCAGGTTTCATGCCTTCTCAGGCGCCTGATAATCGCCAGCTGGGCCGCAGGATTTATGCCTGCTCAGGTGCCTGATAATCGCCAGCTGGGCCGCAGGATTCATGCCTGCTCAGCTGCCTGATAATCGCCAGGTGGGCCGCAGGATTCTTGCCTGCTCAGCTGCCTGATAATCGCCAGCAGGGCCGCAGGATTCATGCCTGCTCATCTCCTTAAAAACACCAGCTGGGCCGCAGGATTCATGCCTGCTCAGCTGCCTGATAATCGCCCGCTGGGCCGCAGGATTCATGCCTGCTCCGCTGCTTGATTCTTGCCTGCTGAGGCACATGATCCGTGCGGGAGAGCTACCTGATCAGCACATGAGCAGTCACATGATCAGCGCCTCTCAGTCACCTGATCACTGCATGACAGCCACGTGATCAGTGCCTGCTGAGTTACGTGATTAGCGCCTGCTCATCTGCTTGATAATCGCCACCTGGGCCGCAGGATTCATGCCTTCTTAGCTGCTTGATTATCGCCAGCTGGGCCGCAGAATTCATGCCTGCTCATCTGCTTGATAATCACCAGCTGGGCCGCAGGATTCATGCCTGCTCATCTCCTTGATAATCGCCAGCTGGGCCGCAGGATTCATGCCTGCTCATCTGCTTGATAATGACCAGCTGTGCCGCAGGATTCATGCCTGTTCAGGTGCCTGATAATCGCCAGCTGGGTCGCAGGATTCATGCCTGCTCAGCTGCCTGATAATCGACAGGTGGGACGCAGGATTCATGCCTGCTCATCTCCTTGATAATCGCCAGCTGGGCCTCAGGATTCATGCCTGCTCATCTGCTTAATAATGACCAGCTGGGCCGCAGAATTCATGCCTGTTCAGGTGCCTGATAATCGCCAGCTGGGCCGCAGGATTCATGCCTGCTCAGATGCCTGATAATCGCCAGCTGGGCCGCATGATTCATGCCTGCTGAGGCACATGATCAGTGCGGGAGAGCTACCTGATCAGCACATGAGCAGTCACATGATCAGCGCCTCTCAGTCACCTGATCACTGCATGACAGCCACGTGATCAGTGCCTGCTGAGTCACGTGATTAGCGCCTGCTCATCTGCTTGATAATCGCCAGCTGGGCCATAGGATTCATGCCTTCTCAGGAGCCTGATAATCGCCAGCAGGGCCGTAGGATTCATGCCTTCTCAGGCGCCTGTTAATCGCCAGCTGGGCCGCAGGATTCATGCCTTCTCCACTGATTGATTCTTACCTGCTGAGGCACATGATCCGTGCGGGAGAGCTACCTGATCAGCACATGAGCAGTCACATGATCAGCGCCTCTCAGTCACCTGATCACTGCATGACAGCCACGTGATCAGTGCCTGCTGAGTCACGTGATTTGCGCCTGCTCATCTGCTTGATAATCGCCAGCTGGGCTCAGGATTCATGCCTGCTCAGGTGCCTGATAATCGCGAGCTGGGCCGCAGGATTCATGCCTGCTCATCTCCTTGATAATCACCAGCTGGGCCGCAGGATTCATGCCTTCTCAGCTGCCTGAGAATCACCAGCTGGGCCGCAGGATTCATGCCTGCTCATCTGCTTGATAATCGCCAGCTGGGCCGCATGATTCATTCCTTCTCCGCTGCTTGATTCTTGCCTGCTGAGGCACATTATCCGTGCGGGAGAGCTACCTGATCAGCACATGAGCAGTCACATGATCAGCGCCTCTCAGTCACCTGATCACTGCATGACAGCCACGTGATCAGTGCCTGCTGAGACACGTGATTAGCGCCTGCTCATCTGCTTGATAATCGCCGGCTGGGCCGCAGGATTCATGCCTTCTCAGGCGCCTGATAATCGCCAGCAGGGCCGCAGGATTCATGCCTTCTCAGGCGCCTGATAATCGCGAGCTCGGCCGCATGATTCATGCCTGCCCATCTGCTTGGTAATCGCCAGCTGGGCCGCAGGTTTCATGCCTTCTCAGGCGCCTGATAATCGCCAGCTGGGCCGCAGGATTTATGCCTGCTCAGGTGCCTGATAATCGCCAGCTGGGCCGCAGGATTCATGCCTGCTCATCTCCTTGATAATCACCAGCTGGGCCGCAGGATTCATGCCTGCTCAGGTGCCTGATAATCGCCAGCTGGGCCGCAGGATTCATGCCTGCTCATCTCCTTAAAAACACCAGCTGGGCCGCAGGATTCATGCCTGCTCAGGTGCCTGATAATCGCCCGCTGGGCCGCAGGATTCATGCCTGCTCCGCTGCTTGATTCTTGCCTGCTGAGGCACATGATCCGTGCAGGAGAGCTTCCTGATCAGCACATGAGCAGTCACATGATCAGCGCTTCTCAGTCACCTGATCACTGCATGACAGCCACGTGATCAGTGCCTGCTGAGTCACGTGATTAGCGCCTGCTCATCTGCTTGATAATCGCCACCTGGGCCGCAGGATTCATGCCTTCTTAGCTGCTTGATTATCGCCAGCTGGGCCGCAGAATTCATGCCTGCTCATCTGCTTGATAATCACCAGTTGGGCCGCAGGATTCATGCCTGCTCATCTCCTTGATAATCGCCAGCTGGGCCGCAGGATTCATGCCTGCTCATCTGCTTGATAATGACCAGCTGGGCCGCAGGATTCATGCCTGCTCAGGTGCCTGATAATCGCCAGCTGGGCCGCAGGATTCATGCCTGCTCATCTCCTTGATAATCACCAGCTGGGCCGCAGGATTCATGCCTTCTCAGCTGCCTGATAATCACCAGCTGGGCCGCAGGATTCATGCCTGCTCATCTGCTTGATAATCGCCAGCTGGGCCGCATGATTCATGCCTTCTCCGCTGCTTGATTCTTGCCTGCTGAGGCACATAATCCGTGCGGGAGAGCTACCTGATCAGCACATGAGCAGTCACATGATCAGCGCCTCTCAGTCACCTGATCACTGCATGACAGCCACGTGATCCGTGCCTGCTGAGACACGTGATTAGCGCCTGCTCATCTGCTTGATAATCGCCAGCTGGGCCGCAGGATTCATGCCTTCTCAGGCGCCTGATAATCGCCAGCAGGGCCGCAGGATTCATGCCTTCTCAGACGCCTGATAATCGCGAGCTGGGCCGCATGATTCATGCCTGCTCATCTGCTTGGTAATCGCCAGCTGGGCCGCAGGTTTCATGCCTTCTCAGGCGCCTGATAATCGCCAGCTGGGCCGCAGGATTCATGCCTGCTCAGGTGCCTGATAATCGCCAGCTGGGCCGCAGGATTCATGCCTGCTCATCTGCTTGATAATCACCAGCAGGGCCGCAGGATTCATGCCTGCTCAGGTGCCTGATAATCGCCAGCTGGGCCGCAGGATTCATGCCTGCTCAGGTGCCTGAAAATCGCCAGCTGGGCCGCATGATTCATGCCTGCTGAGGCACATGATCCGTGCGGGACAGCTACCTGATCAGCACATGAGCAGTCACATGATCAGCGCCTCTCAGTCACCTGATCACTGCATGACAGCCACGTGATCAGTGCCTGCTGAGTCACGTGATTAGCGCCTGCTCATCTGCTTGATAATCGCCAGCTGGGCCGCAGGATTCATGACTGTTCATCTGCTTGATAATCGCCAGCTGGGCCGCAGGATTCATGCCTGCTCAGCTGCTTGGTAATCGCCAGCTGGGCCGCAGGATTCATGCCTTCTCACCCTCCTGATAATCGCCAGCTGGGCCGCAGGATTCATGCCTTCTCAGGCGCCTGTTAATCGCCAGCTGGGCCGCAGGATTCATGCCTTCTCCGCTGCTTGATGGTTGCCTGCTGAGGCACATGATCCGTGCGGGAGAGCTACCTGATCAGCACATGAGCAGTCACATGATCAGCACCTCTCAGTCACCTGATCACTGCATGACAGCCACGCGATCAGTGCCTGCTGAGTTACGTGATTAGCGCCTGCTCATCTGCTTGATAATCGCCAGCTGGACCGCAGGATTCATGCCTGCTCAGCTGCCTGATAATCGCCAGCAGGGTCGCAGGATTCATGCCTTCTCAGGCGCCTGATAATCGCCAGCTGGGCCGCAGGATTCATGCCTGCTCAGGTGCCTGATAATCGCAAGCTGGGCCGCAGGATTCATGCCTGCTCATCTCCTTGATAATCACCAGCTGGGCCGCAGGATTCATCCCTGCTCAGGTGCCTGATAATCGCCAGCTTGGCCGCAGGATTCATGCCTGCTCATGTCCTTGATAATCACCAGCTGGGCCGCAGGATTCATGCCTGCTCAGGTGCCTGATAATCGCCCGCTGGGCCGCAGGATTCATGCCTGCTCCGCTGCTTGATTCTTGCCTGCTGAGGCACATGATCCGTGCAGGAGAGCTTCCTGATCAGCACATGAGCAGTCACATGATCAGCGCCTCTCAGTCACCTGATCACTGCATGACAGCCACGCGATCAGTGCCTGCTGAGTTACGTGATTAGCGCCTGCTCATCTGCTTGATAATCGCCAGCTGGGCCGCAGGATTCATGCCTTCTCAGCTGCTTGATTATCGCCAGATGGGCCGCAGGATTCATGCCTGCTCATCTGCTTGATAATCGCCAGCTGGGCCGCAGGATTCATGCCTGCTCATCTCCTTGATAATCGCCAGCTGGGCCGCAGGATTCATGCCTGCTCAACTGCTTGATAATCGCCAGCTGGGCCGCAGGATTCATGCCTTCTCAGCTGCTTGATTATCGCCAGCAGGGCCGCAGGATTCATGCCTTCTTAGGCGCCTGGTAATCGCGAGCTGGGCCGCAGGATTCATGCCTGCTCATCTGCTTGGTAATCGCCAGGTGGGTCGCAGGATTCATGCCTGCTCAGCTGCCTGATAATCGCCAGGTGGGTCGCAGGATTCATGCCTGCTCAGCTGCCTGATAATCGCCAGCAGGGCCGCAGGATTCATGCCTTCTCAGGCGCCTGATAATCGCGAGCTGGGCCGCAGGATTCATGCCTGCTCATCTGCTTGGTAATCGCCAGCTGGGCCGCAGAATTCATGCCTTCTCAGGCGCCTGATAATCGCCAGCTGTGCCGCAGGATTCATGCCTTCTCAGGCGCCTGTTAATCGCCAGCTGGGCCGCAGGATTCATGCCTTCTCCGCTGCTTGATTATCGCCAGCAGGGCCGCAGGATTCATGCCTTCTTAGGCACGTGGTAATCGCGAGCTGGGCCACAGGATTCATGCCTGCTCATCTGCTTGGTAATCGCCAGCTGGGCCGCAGGATTCATGCCTGCTCAGGTGCCTGATAATCGCCAGCTGGGCCGCAGGATTCATGCCTGCTCATCTCCTTGATAATCACCAGCTGGGCCGCAGGATTCATGCCTGCTCATCTGCTTGATAATCGCCAGCTGGGCCGCAGGATTCATGCCTGCTCAGCTGTCTGATAATCGCCAGGTGGGCCGCAGGATTCTTGCTTGCTCAGCTGCCTGATAATCGCCAGCAGGGCCGCAGGATTCATGCCTTCTCAGGCGCCTGGTAATCGCGAGCTGGGCCGCAGGATTCATGCCTGCTCATCTGCTTGGTAATCGCCAGCTGGGCCGCAGGATTCATGCCTTCTCCGCTGCTTGATTCTTGCCTGCTGAGGCACATGATCCGTGCGGGAGAGCTACCTGATCAGCACATGAGCAGTCACATGATCAGCGCCTCTCAGTCACCTGATCACTGCATGACAGCCACGTGATCAGTGCCTGCTGAGTTACGTGATTAACGCCTGCTCATCTGCTTGTTAATAGCCACCTGGGCCGCAGGATTCATGCCTTCTTAGCTGCTTGATTATCGCCAGCTGGGCCGCAGAATTCATGCCTTCTCATCTGCTTGATAATCGCCAGCTGGGCCGCAGGATTCATGCCTGCTCATCTCCTTGATAATCGCCAGCTGGGCCGCAGGATTCATGCCTGCTCATCTGCTTGATAATGACCAGCTGGGCCGCAGGATTCATGCCTGCTCAGGTGCCTGAAAATCGCCAGCTGGGCCGCATGATTCATGCCTGCTGAGGCACATGATCCGTGCGGGACAGCTACCTGATCAGCACATGAGCAGTCACATGATCAGCGCCTCTCAGTCACCTGATCACTGCATGACAGCCACGTGATCAGTGCCTGCTGAGTCACGTGATTAGGGCCTGCTCATCTGCTTGATAATCGCCAGCTGGGCCGCAGGATTCATGACTGTTCATCTGCTTGATAATCGCCAGCTGGGCCGCAGGATTCATGCCTGCTCAGCTGCTTGGTAATCGCCAGCTGGGCCGCAGGATTCATGCCTTCTCACCCTCCTGATAATCGCCAGCTGGGCCGCAGGATTCATGCCTTCTCAGGCGCCTGTTAATCGCCAGCTGGGCCGCAGGATTCATGCCTTCTCCGCTGCTTGATGGTTGCCTGCTGAGGCACATGATCCGTGCGGGAGAGCTACCTGATCAGCACATGAGCAGTCACATGATCAGCACCTCTCAGTCACCTGATCACTGCATGACAGCCACGCGATCAGTGCCTGCTGAGTTACGTGATTAGCGCCTGCTCATCTGCTTGATAATCGCCAGCTGGACCGCAGGATTCATGCCTGCTCAGCTGCCTGATAATCGCCAGCAGGGTCGCAGGATTCATGCCTTCTCAGGCGCCTGATAATCGCCAGCTGGGCCGCAGGATTCATGCCTGCTCAGGTGCCTGATAATCGCAAGCTGGGCCGCAGGATTCATGCCTGCTCATCTCCTTGATAATCACCAGCTGGGCCGCAGGATTCATCCCTGCTCAGGTGCCTGATAATCGCCAGCTTGGCCGCAGGATTCATGCCTGCTCATGTCCTTGATAATCACCAGCTGGGCCGCAGGATTCATGCCTGCTCAGGTGCCTGATAATCGCCCGCTGGGCCGCAGGATTCATGCCTGCTCCGCTGCTTGATTCTTGCCTGCTGAGGCACATGATCCGTGCAGGAGAGCTTCCTGATCAGCACATGAGCAGTCACATGATCAGCGCCTCTCAGTCACCTGATCACTGCATGACAGCCACGCGATCAGTGCCTGCTGAGTTACGTGATTAGCGCCTGCTCATCTGCTTGATAATCGCCAGCTGGGCCGCAGGATTCATGCCTTCTCAGCTGCTTGATTATCGCCAGATGGGCCGCAGGATTCATGCCTGCTCATCTGCTTGATAATCGCCAGCTGGGCCGCAGGATTCATGCCTGCTCATCTCCTTGATAATCGCCAGCTGGGCCGCAGGATTCATGCCTGCTCAACTGCTTGATAATCGCCAGCTGGGCCGCAGGATTCATGCCTGCTCAGCTGCCTGATAATCGCCAGGTGGGTCGCAGGATTCATGCCTGCTCAGCTGCCTGATAATCGCCAGCAGGGCCGCAGGATTCATGCCTTCTCAGGCGCCTGATAATCGCGAGCTGGGCCGCAGGATTCATGCCTGCTCATCTGCTTGGTAATCGCCAGCTGGGCCGCAGAATTCATGCCTTCTCAGGCGCCTGATAATCGCCAGCTGTGCCGCAGGATTCATGCCTTCTCAGGCGCCTGTTAATCGCCAGCTGGGCCGCAGGATTCATGCCTTCTCCGCTGCTTGATTATCGCCAGCAGGGCCGCAGGATTCATGCCTTCTTAGGCGCGTGGTAATCGCGAGCTGGGCCGCAGGATTCATGCCTGCTCATCTGCTTGGTAATCGCCAGCTGGGCCGCAGGATTCATGCCTGCTCAGGTGCCTGATAATCGCCAGCTGGGCCGCAGGATTCATGCCTGCTCAGCTGCTTGATTATCGCCAGCAGGGCCGCAGGATTCATGCCTTCTTAGGCGCGTGGTAATCGCGAGCTGGGCCGCAGGATTCATGCCTGCTCATCTGCTTGGTAATCGCCAGCTGGGCCGCAGGATTCATGCCTGCTCAGGTGCCTGATAATCGCCAGCTGGGCCGCAGGATTCATGCCTGCTCAGCTGCCTGATAATCAACAGGTGGGACGCAGGATTTATGCCTGCTCATCTCCTTGATTATCGCCAGCTGGGCCGCAGGATTCATGCCTGCTCATCTGCTTGATAATGACCAGCTGGGCCGCAGGATTCATGCCTGCTCAGGTGCCTGATAATCGCCAGCTGGGCCGCATGATTCATGCCTGCTGAGGCACATAATCCGTGCGGGAGAGCTACCTGATCAGCACATGAGCAGTCACATGATCAGCGCCTCTCAGTCACCTGATCACTGCATGACAGCCACGTGATCAGTGCCTGCTGAGTCACGTGATTAGCGCCTGCTCATCTGCTTGATAATCGCCAGCTGGGCCGCAGGATTCATGCCTGCTCAGGTGCCTGATAATCGCCAGCTGGGCCGCAGGATTCATGCCTGCTCATCTCCTTGATAATCACCAGCTGGGCTGCAGGATTCATGCCTGCTCATCTGCTTGATAATCACCAGCTGGGCCGCAGGATTCATGCCTGCTCAGCTGCCTGATAATCGCCAGGTGGGCCGCAGGATTCTTGCCTGCTCAGCTGCCTGATAATCGCCAGCAGGGCCGCAGGATTCATGCCTTCTCAGGCGCCTGGTAATCGCGAGCTGGGCCGCAGGATTCATGCCTGCTCATCTGCTTGGTAATCGCCAGCTGGGCCGCAGGATTCATGCCTTCTCCGCTGCTTGATTCTTGCCTGCTGAGGCACATGATCCGTGCGGGAGAGCTACCTGATCAGCACATGAGCAGTCACATGATCAGCGCCTCTCAGTCACCTGATCACTGCATGACAGCCACGTGATCAGTGCCTGCTGAGTTACGTGATTAACGCCTGCTCATCTGCTTGTTAATAGCCACCTGGGCCGCAGGATTCATGCCTTCTTAGCTGCTTGATTATCGCCAGCTGGGCCACAGAATTCATGCCTGCTCATCTGCTTGATAATCGCCAGCTGGGCCGCAGGATTCATGCCTGCTCATCTCCTTGATAATCGCCAGCTGGGCCGCAGGATTAATGCCTGCTCATCTGCTTGATAATGACCAGCTGGGCCGCAGGATTCATGCCTGCTCAGGTGCCTGAAAATCGCCAGCTGGGCCGCATGATTCATGCCTGCTGAGGCACATGATCCGTGCGGGACAGCTACCTGATCAGCACATGAGCAGTCACATGATCAGCGCCTCTCAGTCACCTGATCACTGCATGACAGCCACGTGATCAGTGCCTGCTGAGTTACGTGATTAACGCCTGCTCATCTGCTTGTTAATAGCCACCTGGGCCGCAGGATTCATGCCTTCTTAGCTGCTTGATTATCGCCAGCTGGGCCGCAGAATTCATGCCTGCTCATCTGCTTGATAATCGCCAGCTGGCCCGCAGGATTCATGCCTGCTCATCTCCTTGATAATCGCCAGCTGGGCCGCAGGATTCATGCCTGCTCATCTGCTTGATAATGACCAGCTGGGCCGCAGGATTCATGCCTGTTCAGGTGCCTGATAATCGCCAGCTGGGCCGCAGGATTCATGCCTGCTCAGCTGCCTGATAATCGACAGGTGGGACGCAGGATTCATGCCTGCTCATCTCCTTGATAATCGCCAGCTGGGCCTCAGGATTCATGCCTGCTCATCTGCTTGATAATGACCAGCTGGGCCGCAGGATTCATGCCTGTTCAGGTGCCTGATAATCGCCAGCTTGGCCGCAGGATTCATGCCTGCTCAGATGCCTGATAATCGCCAGCTGAGCCGCATGATTCATGCCTGCTGAGGCACATGATCAGTGCGGGAGAGCTACCTGATCAGCACATGAGCAGTCACATGATCAGCGCCTCTCAGTCACCTGATCACTGCATGACAGCCACGTGATCAGTGCCTGCTGAGTCACGTGATTAGCGCCTGCTCATCTGCTTGATAATCGCCAGCTGGGCCATAGGATTCATGCCTTCTCAGGCGCCTGATAATCGCCAGCAGGGCCGTAGGATTCATGCCTTCTCAGGCGCCTATTAATCGCCAGCTGGGCCGCAGGATTCATGCCTTCTCCACTGCTTGATTCTTACCTGCTGAGGCACATGATCCGTGCGGGAGAGCCACATGATCAGCACATGAGCAGTCACATGATCAGCGCCTCTCAGTCACCTGATCACTGCATGACAGCCACGTGATCAGTGCCTGCTGAGTCACGTGATTAGCGCCTGCTCATCTGCTTGATAATCGCCAGCTGGGCCGCAGGATTCATGCCTGCTCAGGTGCCTGATAATCGCGAGCTGGGCCGCAGGATTCATGCCTGCTCATCTCCTTAATCACCAGCTGGGCCACAAGATTCATGCCTTCTCAGCTGCCTGAGAATCACCAGCTGGGCCGCAGGATTCATGCCTGCTCATCTGCTTGATAATCGCCAGCTGGGCCGCATGATTCATGCCTTCTCCGCTGCTTGATTCTTGCCTGCTGAGGCACATTATCCGTGCGGGAGAGCTACCTGATCAGCACATGAGAAGTCACATGATCAGCGCCTCTCAGTCACCTGATCACTGCATGACAGCCACGTGATCAGTGCCTGCTGAGACACGTGATTAGCGCCTGCTCATCTGCTTGATAATCGCCAGCTGGGCCGCAGGATTCATGCCTTCTCAGGCGCCTGATAATCGCCAGCAGGGCCGCAGGATTCATGCCTTCTCAGGCGCCTGATAATCGCGAGCTCGGCCGCATGATTCATGCCTGCCCATCTGCTTGGTAATCGCCAGCTGGGCCGCAGGTTTCATGCCTTCTCAGGCGCCTGATAATCGCCAGCTGGGCCGCAGGATTTATGCCTGCTCAGGTGCCTGATAATCGCCAGCTGGGCCGCAGGATTCATGCCTGCTCATCTCCTTGATAATCACCAGCTGGGCCGCAGGATTCATGCCTGCTCAGGTGCCTGATAATCGCCAGCTGGGCCGCAGGATTCATGCCTGCTCATCTCCTTGATAATCACCAGCTGGGCCGCAGGATTCATGCCTGCTCAGCTGCCTGATAATCGCCCGCTGGGCCGCAGGATTCATGCCTGCTCCGCTGCTTGATTCTTGCCTGCTGAGGCACATGATCCGTGCAGGAGAGCTTCCTGATCAGCACATGAGCAGTCACATGATCAGCGCCTCTCAGTCACCTGATCACTGCATGACAGCCACGTGATCAGTGCCTGCTGAGTCACGTGATTAGCGCCTGCTCATCTGCTTGATAATCGCCACCTGGGCCGCAGGATTCATGCCTTCTTAGCTGCTTGATTATCGCCAGCTGGGCCGCAGAATTCATGCCTGCTCATCTGCTTGATTATCACCAGCTGGGCCACAGGATTCATGCCTGCTCATCTCCTTGATAATCGCCAGCTGGGCCGCAGGATTCATGCCTGCTCATCTGCTTGATAATGACCAGCTGGGCCGCAGGATTCATGCCTGCTCAGGTGCCTGATAATCGCCAGCTGGGCCGCATGATTCATGCCTGCTGAGGCACATGATCCGTGTGGGAGAGCTACCTGATCAGCACATGAGCAGTCACATGATCAGCGCCTCTCAGTCACCAGATCACTGCATGACAGCCACGTGATCAGTGCCTGCTGAGTCACGTGATTAGCGCCTGCTCATCTGCTTGATAATCGCCAGCTGGGCCGAAGGATTCATGCCTGCTCAGGTGCCTGATAATCGCCAGCTGGGCCGCAGGATTCATGCCTGCTCATCTCCTTGATAATCACCAGCTGGGCCGCAGAATTCATGCCTTCTCAGCTGCCTGATAATCACCAGCTGGGCCGCAGGATTCATGCCTGCTCATCTCCTTGATAATCACCAGCAGGGCCGCAGGATTCATGCCTGCTCAGGTGCCTGATAATCGCCAGCTGGGCCGCAGGATTCATGCCTGCTCATCTCCTTGATAATCGCCAGCTGGGCCGCAGGATTCATGCCTGCTCAGCTGCCTGATAATCGCCCACTGGGCCGCAGGATTCATGCCTGCTCCGCTGCTTGATTCTTGCCTGCTGAGGCACATGATCCGTGCAGGAGAGCTACCTGATCAGCACATGAGCAGTCACATGATCAGCGCCTCTCAGTCACCTGATCACTGCATGACAGCCACGCGATCAGTGCCTGCTGAGTTACGTGATTAGCGCCTGCTCATCTGCTTGATAATCGCCAGCTGGGCCGCAGGATTCATGCCTTCTCAGCTGCTTGATTATCGCCAGCTGGGCCGCAGGATTCATGCCTGCTCATCTGCTTGATAATCGCCAGCTGGGCCGCAGGATTCATGCCTGCTCATGTGCTTGATAATCGCCAGCTGTGCCGCAGGATTCATGCCTGCTCATCTGCTTGATAATCGCCAGCTGGGCCGCAGGATTCATGCCTGCTCAGGTGCCTGATAATCGCCAGGTGGGCCGCAGGATTCAGGCCTGCTCAGCTGCCTGATAATCGCCAGCAGGGCCATAGGATTCATGCCTTCTCAGGCGCCTGATAATCGCGAGCTGGGCCGCAGGATTCATGCCTGCTCATCTGCTTGGTAATCGCCAGCTGGGCCGCAGGATTCATGCCTTCTCAGGCGTCTGATAATCGCCAGCTGGGCCGCAGGATTCATGCCTTCTCAGGCGCCTGTTAATCGCCAGCTGGGTCGCAGGATTCATGCCTTCTCTGCTGCTTGATTCTTGCCTGCTGAGGCACATGATCCGTGCAGGAGAGCTACCTGATCAGCACATGAGCAGTCACATGATCAGTGCCTCTCAGTCACCTGATCACTGCATGACAGCCACGTGATCAGTGCCTGCTGACTTACGTGATTAGCGCCTGCTCATCTGCTTGATAATCGCCAGCTGGGCCGCAGGATTCATGCCTGTTCATCTGCTTGATAATCGCCAGCTGGGCCGCAGGATTCATGCCTGCTCAGCTGCCTGATAATCGCCAGGTGGGCCGCAGGATTCATGCCTGCTCAGTTGCCTGATAATCGCCAGCTGGGCCGCAGGATTCATGCCTGCTCATATGCTTGATAATCGCCAGCTGGGCTGCAGGATTCATGCCTGCTCATCTCCTTGATAATTGCCAGCTGGGCCGCAGGATTCATGCCTGCTCATCTGCTTGATAATCACCAGCTGGGCCGCAGAATTCATGCCTTCTCAGCTGCCTGATAATCACCAGCTGGGCCGCAGGATTCATGCCTGCTCATCTGCTTGATAATCGCCAGCTGGGCCGCATGATTCATGCCTTCTCCGCTGCTTGATTCTTGCCTGCTGAGGCACATAATCCGTGTGGGAGAGCTACCTGATCAGCACATGAGCAGTCACATGATCAGCGCCTCTCAGTCACCAGATCACTGCATGACAGCCACGTGATCAGTGCCTGCTGAGTCACGTGATTAGCGCCTGCTCATCTGCTTGATAATCGCCAGCTGGGCTGAAGGATTCATGCCTGCTCAGGTGCCTGATAATCGCCAGCTGGGCCGCAGGATTCATGCCTGCTCATCTCCTTGATAATCACCAGCTGGGCCGCAGAATTCATGCCTTCTCAGCTGCCTGATAATCACCAGCTGGGCCGCAGGATTCATGCCTGCTCATCTGCTTGATAATCGCCAGCTGGGCCGCATGATTCATGCCTTCTCCGCTGCTTGATTCTTGCCTGCTGAGGCACATAATCCGTGTGGGAGAGCTACCTGATCAGCACATGAGCAGTCACATGATCAGCGCCTCTCAGTCACCTGATCACTGCATGACAGACACGTGATCAGTGCCTGCTGAGACACGTGATTAGCGCCTGCTCATCTGCTTGATAATCGCCAGCTGGGCCGCAGGATTCATGCCTTCTCAGGCGCCTGATAATCGCCAGCAGGGCCGCAGGATTCATGCATTCTCAGGCGCCTGATAATCGCGAGCTGGGCCGCATGATTCATGCCTGCTCATCTGCTTGGTAATCGCCAGCTGGGCCGCAGGTTTCATGCCTTCTCAGGCGCCTGATAATCGCCAGCTGAGCCGCAGGATTCATGCCTGCTCAGGTGCCTGATAATCGCCAGCTGGGCCGCAGGATTCATGCCTGCTCATCTCCTTGATAATCACCAGCAGGGCCGCAGGATTCATGCCTGCTCAGGTGCCTGATAATCGCCAGCTGGGCCGCAGGATTCATGCCTGCTCATCTCCTTGATAATCACCAGCTGGGCCGCAGGATTCATGCCTGCTCAGCTGCCTGATAATCGCCCGCTGGGCCGCAGGATTCATGCCTGCTCCGCTGCTTGATTCTTGCCTGCTGAGGCACATGATCCGTGCAGGAGAGCTTCCTGATTAGCACATGAGCAGTCACATGATCAGCGCCTCTCAGTCACCTGATCACTGCATGACAGCCACGCGATCAGTGCCTGCTGAGTTACGTGATTAGCGCCTGCTCATCTGCTTGATAATCGCCAGCTGGGCCGCAGGATTCATGCCTTCTCAGCTGCTTGATTATCGCCAGCTGGGCCGCAGGATTCATGCCTGCTCATCTGCTTGATAATCGCCAGTTGGTGCCGCAGGATTCATGCCTGCTCATCTCCTTGATAATCGCCAGCTGGGCCGCAGGATTCATGCCTGCTCAACTGCTTGATAATCACCAGCTGGGCCGCAGGATTCATGCCTGCTCAGCTGCCTGATAATCACCAGCTGGGCCGCAGGATTCATGCCTGCTCCGCTGCTTGATTCTTGCCTGCTGAGGAACATGATCCGTGCAGGAGAGCTTCCTGATCAGCACATGAGCAGTCACATGATCAGCGCCTCTCAGTCACCTGATCACTGCATGACAGCCACGTGATTAGCGCCTGCTCATCTGCTTGATAATCGCCAGCTGGGCCGCAGGATTCATGACTGTTCATCTGCTTGATAATCGCCAGCTGGGCCGCAGGATTCATGCCTGCTCAGCTGCTTGGTAATCGCCAGGTGGGCCGCAGGATTCATGCCTTCTCACCCTCCTGATAATCGCCAGCTGGGCCACAGGATTCATGCCTTCTCAGGCGCCTGTTAATCGCCAGCTGGGCCACAGGATTCATGCCTTCTCAGCTGCTTGATTATCGCCAGCTGGGCCGCAGGATTCATGCCTGCTCAGCTGCTTGATAATCGTCAGCTGAGCCGCAGTTTTCATGCCTGCTCAGGTGCCTGATAATCGCCAGCTGGGCCGCAGGATTCATGCCTGCTCATCTCCTTGATAATCGCCAGCTGGGCCGCAGGATTCATGCCTGCTCAGCTGCCTGATAATCGCCCACTGGGCCGCAGGATTCATGCCTGCTCCGCTGCTTGATTCTTGCCTGCTGAGGCACATGATCCGTGCAGGAGAGCTACCTGATCAGCACATGAGCAGTCACATGATCAGCGCCTCTCAGTCACCTGATCACTGCATGACAGCCACGCGATCAGTGCCTGCTGAGTTACGTGATTAGCGCCTGCTCATCTGCTTGATAATCGCCAGCTGGGCCGCAGGATTCATGCCTTCTCAGCTGCTTGATTATCGCCAGCTGGGCCGCAGGATTCATGCCTGCTCATCTGCTTGATAATCGCCAGCTGGGCCGCAGGATTCATGCCTGCTCATGTGCTTGATAATCGCCAGCTGGGCCGCAGGATTCATGCCTGCTCATCTGCTTGATAATCGCCAGCTGGGCCGCAGGATTCATGCCTGCTCAGGTGCCTGATAATCGCCAGGTGGGCCGCAGGACTCAGGCCTGCTCAGCTGCCTGATAATCGCCAGCAGGGCCATAGGATTCATGCCTTCTCAGGCGCCTGATAATCGCGAGCTGGGCCGCAGGATTCATGCCTGCTCATCTGCTTGGTAATCGCCAGCTGGGCCGCAGGATTCATGCCTTCTCAGGCGTCTGATAATCGCCAGCTGGGCCGCAGGATTCATGCCTTCTCAGGCGCCTGTTAATCGCCAGCTGGGTCGCAGGATTCATGCCTTCTCTGCTGCTTGATTCTTGCCTGCTGAGGCACATGATCCGTGCAGGAGAGCTACCTGATCAGCACATGAGCAGTCACATGATCAGTGCCTCTCAGTCACCTGATCACTGCATGACAGCCACGTGATCAGTGCCTGCTGACTTACGTGATTAGCGCCTGCTCATCTGCTTGATAATCGCCAGCTGGGCCGCAGGATTCATGCCTGTTCATCTGCTTGATAATCGCCAGCTGGGCCGCAGGATTCATGCCTGCTCAGCTGCCTGATAATCGCCAGGTGGGCCGCAGGATTCATGCCTGCTCAGTTGCCTGATAATCGCCAGCTGGGCCGCAGGATTCATGCCTGCTCATATGCTTGATAATCGCCAGCTGGGCTGCAGGATTCATGCCTGCTCATCTCCTTGATAATTGCCAGCTGGGCCGCAGGATTCATGCCTGCTCATCTGCTTGATAATGACCAGCTGGGCCGCAGGATTCATGCCTGTTCAGGTGCCTGATAATCGCCAGCTGGTCCGCAGGATTCATGCCTGCTCAGCTGCCTGATAATCGACAGGTGGGACGCAGGATTCATGCCTGCTCATCTCCTTGATAATCGCCAGCTGGGCCTCAGGATACATGCCTGCTCATCTGCTTGATAATGACCAGCTGGGCCGCAGGATTCATGCCTGTTCAGGTGCCTGATAATCGCCAGCTGGGCCGCAGGATTCATCCCTGCTCAGATGCCTGATAATCGCCAGCTGGGCCGCATGATTCATGCCTGCTGAGGCACATGATCAGTGCGGGAGAGCTATCTGATCAGCACATGAGCAGTCACATGATCAGCGCCTCTCAGTCACCTGATCACTGCATGACAGCCACGTGATCAGTGCCTGCTGAGTCACGTGATTAGCGCCTGCTCATCTGCTTGATAATCGCCAGCTGGGCCATAGGATTCATGCCTTCTCAGGCGCCTGATAATCGCCAGCAGGGCCGTAGGATTCATGCCTTCTCAGGCGCCTGTTAATCGCCAGCTGGGCCGCAGGATTCATGCCTTCTCCACTGCTTGATTCTTACCTGCTGAGGCACATGATCCGTGCGGGAGAGCTACCTGATCAGCCCATGAGCAGTCACATGATCAGCGCCTCTCAGTCACCTGATCACTGCATGACAGCCACGTGATCAGTGCCTGCTGAGTCACGTGATTAGCGCCTGCTCATCTGCTTGATAATCGCCAGCTGGGCCGCAGGATTCATGCCTGCTCAGGTGCCTGATAATCGCGAGCTGGGCCGCAGGATTCATGCCTGCTCATCTCCTTGATAATCATCAGCTGGGCCGCAGGATTCATGCCTTCTCAGCTGCCTGAGAATCACCAGCTGGGCCGCATGATTCATGCCTGCTCATCTGCTTGATAATCGCCAGCTGGGCCGCATGATTCATTCCTTCTCCGCTGCTTGATTCTTGCCTGCTGAGGCACATTATCCGTGCGGGAGAGCTACCTGATCAGCACATGAGCAGTCACATGATCAGCGCCTCTCAGTCACCTGATCACTGCATGACAGCCACGTGATCAGTGCCTGTTGAGACACGTGATTAGCGCCTGCTCATCTGCTTGATAATCGCCGGCTGGGCCGCAGGATTCATGCCTTCTCAGGCGCCTGATAATCGCCAGCAGGGCCGCAGGATTCATGCCTTCTCAGGCGCCTGATAATCGCGAGCTCGGCCGCATGATTCATGCCTGCCCATCTGCTTGGTAATCGCCAGCTGGGCCGCAGGTTTCATGCCTTCTCAGGCGCCTGATAATCGCCAGCTGGGCCGCAGGATTTATGCCTGCTCAGGTGCCTGATAATCGCCAGCTGGGCCGCAGGATTCATGCCTGCTCATCTCCTTGATAATCACCAGCTGGGCCGCAGGATTCATGCCTCCTCAGGTGCCTGATAATCGCCAGCTGGGCCGCAGGATTCATGCCTGCTCATCTCCTTGATAATCACCAGGGGGGCCGCAGGATTCATGCCTGCTCAGCTGCCTGATAATCGCCCGCTGGGCCGCAGGATTCATGCCTGCTCCGCTGCTTGATTCTTGCCTGCTGAGGCACATGATCCGTGCAGGAGAGCTTCCTGATCAGCACATGAGCAGTCACATGATCAGCGCCTCTCAGTCACCTGATCACTGCATGACAGCCACGTGATCAGTGCCTGCTGAGTCACGTGATTAGCGCCTGCTCATCTGCTTGATAATCGCCACCTGGGCCGCAGGATTCATGCCTTCTTAGCTGCTTGATTATCGCCAGCTGGGCCGCAGAATTCATGCCTGCTCATCTGCTTGATAATCACCAGCTGGGCCGCAGGATTCATGCATGCTCATCTCCTTGATAATCGCCAGCTGGGCCGCAGGATTCATGCCTGCTCATCTGCTTGATAATGACCAGCTGGGCCGCAGGATTCATGCCTGCTCAGGTGCCTGATAATCGCCAGCTGGGCCGCATGATTCATGCCTGCTGAGGCACATGATCCGTGTGGGAGAGCTACCTGATCAGCACATGAGCAGTCACATGATCAGCGCCACTCAGTCACCAGATCACTGCATGACAGCCACGTGATCAGTGTCTGCTGAGTCACGTGATTAGCGCCTGCTCATCTGCTTGATAATCGCCAGCTGGGCCGAAGGATTCATGCCTTCTCAGGTGCCTGATAATCGCCAGCTGGGCAGCAGAATTCATGCCTGCTCATCTCCTTGATAATCACCAGCTGGGCCGCAGGATTCATGCCTTTTCAGCTGCCTGATAATCACCAGCTGGGCCGCATGATTCATGCCTTCTCCGCTGCTTGATTTTTGCCTGCTGAGGCACATAATCCGTGCGGGAGAGCTACCTGATCAGCACATGAGCAGTCACATGATCAGCGCCTCTCAGTCACCTGATCACTGCATGACAGCCACGTGATCAGTGCCTGCTGAGACACGTGATTATCGCCTGCTCATCTGCTTGATAATCGCCAGCTGGGCCGCAGGATTCATGCCTGCTCATCTCCTTGATAATCACCAGCTGGGCCGCAGGATTCATGCCTGCTCAGGTGCCTGATAATCGCCAGCTGGGCCGCAGGATTCATGCCTGCTCATCTCCTTGATAATCACCAGCTTGGCCGCAGGATTCATGCCTGCTCAGCTGCCTGATAATCGCCCACTGGGCCGCAGGATTCATGCCTGCTCCGCTGCTTGATTCTTGCCTGCTGAGGCACATGATCCGTGCAGGAGAGCTACCTGATCAGCACATGAGCAGTCACATGATCAGCGCCTCTTAGTCACCTGATCACTGCATGACAGCCACGCGATCAGTGCCTGCTGAGTTACGTGATTAGCGCCTGCTCATCTGCTTGATAATCGCCAGCTGGGCCGCAGGATTCATGCCTTCTCAGCTGCTTGATTATCGCCAGCTGGGCCGCAGGATTCATGCCTGCTCATCTGCTTGATAATCGCCAGCTGGGCCGCAGGATTCATGCCTGCTCATCTGCTTGATAATCGCCAGCTGGGCCGCAGGATTCATGCCTGCTCATCTGCTTGATAATCGCCAGCTGGGCCGCAGGATTCATGCCTGCTCAGGTGCCTGATAATCGCCAGGTGGGCCGCAGGATTCATGCCTGCTCAGCTGCCTGATAATCGCCAGCAGGGCCACAGGATTCATGCCTTCTCAGGCGCCTGATAATCGCGAGCTGGGCCGCAGGATTCATGCCTGCTCATCTGCTTGGTAATCGCCAGCTGGGCCGCAGGATTCATGCCTTCTCAGGCGCCTGTTAATCGCCAGCTGGGTCGCAGGATTCATGCCTTCTCCGCTGCTTGATTCTTGCCTGCTGAGGCACATGATCCGTGCGGGAGAGCTACCTGATCAGCACATGAGCAGTCACATGATCAGTGCCTCTCAGTCACCTGATCACTGCATGACAGCCACGTGATCAGTGCCTGCTGAGTTACGTGATTAGCGCCTGCTCATCTGCTTGATAATCGCCAGCTGGGTCGCAGGATTCATGACTGTTCATCTGCTTGATAATCGCCAGCTGGGCCGCAGGATTCATGCCTGCTCAGCTGCTTGGTAATCGCCAGCTGGGCCGCAGGATTCATGCCTTCTCACCCGCCTGATAATCGCCAGCTGGGCCGCAGGATTCATGCCTTCTCAGGCGCCTGTTAATCGCCAGCTGGGCCGCAGGATTCATGCCTTCTCCGCTGCTTGATGGTTGCCTGCTGAGGCACATGATCCGTGCGGGAGACTACCTGATCAGCACATGAGCAGTCACATGATCAGCACCTCTCAGTCACCTGATCACTGCATGACAGCCACGCGATCAGTGCCTGCTGAGTTACGTGATTAGCGCCTGCTCATCTGCTTGATAATCGCCAGCTGGGCCGCAGGATTCATGCCTGCTCAGCTGCCTGATAATCGCCAGCAGGGCCGCAGGATTCATGCCTTCTCAGGCGCCTGGTAATTGCGAGCGGGGCCGTAGGATTCATGCCTGCTCATCTGCTTGGTAATCGCCAGCTGGGCCGCAGGATTCATGCCTTCTCAGGCGCCTGATAATCGCCAGCTGGGCCGCAGGATTCATGCCTTCTCATCTCCTTGATAATCGCCAGCTGGGCCGCAGGATTCATGCCTTCTCATCTGCTTGATAATGACCAGCTGGGCCGCAGGATTCATGCCTGCTCATCTGCTTGGTAATCGCCAGCTGGGCCGCAGGATTCATGCCTGCTCAACTGCTTGATAATCGCCAGCTGGGCCGCATGATTCATGCCTGCTGAGGCACATGATCCGTGCGGGAGAGCTACCTGATCAGCACATGAGCAGTCACATGATCAGAGCCTCTCAGTCACCTGATCACTGCATGACAGCCACGTGATCAGTGCCTGCTGAGTCACGTGATTAGCGCCTGCTTATCTGCTTGATAATCGCCAGCTGGGCCGCAGGATTCATGCCTTCTCAGCTGCTTGATTATCGCCAGCTGGGCCGCAGGATTCATGCCTGCTCAGCTGCTTGATAATCGTCAGCTGAGCCGCAGGTTTCATGCCTGCTCAGGTGCCTGATAATCGCCAGCTGGGCCGCAGGATTCATGCCTGCTCATCTCCTTGATAATCGCCAGCTGGGCCGCAGGATTCATGCGTGCTCAGCTGCCTGATAATCGCCCACTGGGCCGCAGGATTCATGCCTGCTCCGCTGCTTGATTCTTGCCTGCTGAGGCACATAATCCGTGCAGGAGAGCTACCTGATCAGCACATGAGCAGTCACATGATCAGCGCCTCTCAGTCACCTGATCACTGCATGACAGCCACGCGATCAGTGCCTGCTGAGTTACGTGATTAGCGCCTGCTCATCTGCTTGATAATCGCCAGCTGGGCCGCAGGATTCATGCCTTCTCAGCTGCTTGATTATCGCCAGCTGGGCCGCAGGATTCATGCCTGCTCATCTGCTTGATAATCGCCAGCTGGGCCGCAGGATTCATGCCTGCTCATGTGCTTGATAATCGCCAGCTGGGCCGCAGGATTCATGCCTGCTCATCTGCTTGATAATCGCCAGCTGGGCCGCAGGATTCATGCCTGCTCAGGTGCCTGATAATCGCCAGGTGGGCCGCAGGATTCAGGCCTGCTCAGCTGCCTGATAATCGCCAGCAGGGCCATAGGATTCATGCCTTCTCAGGCGCCTGATAATCGCGAGCTGGGCCGCAGGATTCATGCCTGCTCATCTGCTTGGTAATCGCCAGCTGGGCCGCAGGATTCATGCCTTCTCAGGCGTCTGATAATCGCCAGCTGGGCCGCAGGATTCATGCCTTCTCAGGCGCCTGTTAATCGCCAGCTGGGTCGCAGGATTCATGCCTTCTCTGCTGCTTGATTCTTGCCTGCTGAGGCACATGATCCGTGCAGGAGAGCTACCTGATCAGCACATGAGCAGTCACATGATCAGTGCCTCTCAGTCACCTGATCACTGCATGACAGCCACGTGATCAGTGCCTGCTGACTTACGTGATTAGCGCCTGCTCATCTGCTTGATAATCGCCAGCTGGGCCGCAGGATTCATGCCTGTTCATCTGCTTGATAATCGCCAGCTGGGCCGCAGGATTCATGCCTGCTCAGCTGCCTGATAATCGCCAGGTGGGCCGCAGGATTCATGCCTGCTCAGTTGCCTGATAATCGCCAGCTGGGCCGCAGGATTCATGCCTGCTCATCTGCTTGATAATCGCCAGCTGGGCTGCAGGATTCATGCCTGCTCATCTCCTTGATAATCGCCAGCTGGGCCGCAGGATTCATGCCTGCTCATCTGCTTGATAATGACCAGCTGGGCCGCAGGATTCATGCCTGTTCAGGTGCCTGATAATCGCCAGCTGGGCCGTAGGATTCATGCCTGCTCATCTGCTTGGTAATCGCCAGCTGGGCCGCAGGATTCATGCCTGCTCAGCTGCCTGATAATCGCCAGCAGGGCCACAGGATTCATGCCTTCTCAGGCGCCTGATAATCGCGAGCTGGGCCGCAGGATTCATGCCTGCTCATCTGCTTGGTAATCGCCAGCTGGGCCGCAGGATTCATGCCTTCTCAGGCGCCTGATAATCGCGAGCTGGGCCGCAGGATTCATGCCTTCTCAGGCGCCTGATAATCGCCAGCTGGGCCTCAGGATTCATGCCTTCTCAGGCGCCTGATAATCGCCAGCTGGGTCGCAGGATTCATGCCTTCTCCGCTGCTTGATTCTTGCCTGCTGAGGCACATGATCCGTGCGGGAGAGCTACCTGATCAGCACATGAGCAGTCACATGATCAGTGCCTCTCAGTCACCTGATCACTGCATGACAGCCACGTGATCAGTGCCTGCTGAGTTACGTGATTAGCGCCTGCTCATCTGCTTGATAATCGCCAGCTGGGCCGCAGGATTCATGCCTGTTCATCTGCCTGATAATCGCCAGCTGGGCCGCAGGATTCATGCCTGCTCAGCTGCCTGATAATCGCCAGGTGGGCCGCAGGATTCATGCCTGCTCAGTTGCCAGATAATCGCCAGCTGGGCCGCAGGATTCATGCCTTCTCAGCTGCCTGATAATCACCAGCTGGGCCGCAGGATTCATGCCTGCTCATCTGCTTGATAATCGCCAGCTGGGCCGCAGGATTCATGCCTGCTCAGGCGCCTGTTAATCGCCAGCTGGGCCGCAGGATTCATGCCTTCTCCGCTGCTTGATTGTTGCCTGCTGAGGCACATGATCGGTGCGGGACAGCTACCTGACCAGCACATGAGCAGTCACATGATCAGCACCTCTCAGTCACCTGATCACTGCATGACAGCCACGTGATCAGTGCCTGCTGAGTCACGTGATTAGCGCCTGCTCATCTGCTTGATAATCGCCAGCTGGGCCGCAGGATTCATGCCTGCTCAGCTGCCTGATAATCGCCAGCAGGGCCGCAGGATTCATGCCTTCTCAGGCGCCTGGTAATGGCGAGCGGGGCCGTAGGATTCATGCCTGCTCATCTGCTTGGTAATCGCCAGCTGGGCCGCAGGATTCATGCCTTCTCAGGCGCCTGATAATCGCCAGCTGGGCCGCAGGATTCATGCCTTCTCATCTCCTTGATAATCGCCAGCTGGCCCGCAGGATTCATGCCTGCTCATCTGCTTGATAATGACCAGCTGGGCCGCAGGATTCATGCCTGCTCATCTGCTTGGTAATCGCCAGCTGGGCCGCATGATTCATGCCTGCTGAGGCACATGATCCGTGCGGGAGAGCTACCTGATCAGCACATGAGCAGTCACATGATCAGCGCCTCTCAGTCACCTGATCACTGCATGACAGTCACGCGATCAGTGCCTGCTGAGTTACGTGATTAGCGCCTGCTTATCTGCTTGATAATCGCCAGCTGGGCCGCAGGATTCATGCCTGCTCATCTGCTTGATAATCGCCAGCTGGGCCGCAGGATTCATGCCTGCTCATCTGCTTGATAATCGCCAGCTGGGCCGCAGGATTCATGCCTGCTCAGGTGCCTGATAATCGCCAGGTGGGCCGCAGGATTCATGCCTGCTCAGCTGCCTGATAATCGCCAGCAGGGCCACAGGATTCATGCCTTCTTAGGCGCCTGATAATCGCGAGCTGGGCCCCAGGATTCATGCCTGCTCATCTGCTTGGTAATCGCCAGCTGGGCCGCAGGATTCATGCCTTCTCAGGCGCCTGATAATCGCCAGCTGGGCCGCAGGATTCATGCCTTCTCAGGCGCCTGTTAATCGCCTGCTGGGTCGCAGGATTCATGCCTTCTCCGCTGCTTGATTCTTGCCTGCTGAGGCACATGATCCGTGCAGGAGAGCTACCTGATCAGCACATGAGCAGTCACATGATCAGTGCCTCTCAGTCACCTGATCACTGCATGACAGCCACGTGATCAGTGCCTGCTGAGTTACGTGATTAGCGCCTGCTCATCTGCTTGATAATCGCCAGCTGGGCCGCAGGATTCATGCCTGTTCATCTGCTTGATAATCGCCAGCTGGGCCGCAGTATTCATGCCTTCTCAGCTGCTTGATTATCACCAGCTGGGCCGCAGGATTTATGCCTGCTCATCTGCTTGATAATGACCAGCTGGGCCGCAGGATTCATGCCTGCTCAGCTGCTTGATAATGACCAGCTGGGCCGCAGGATTCATGCCTGCTCAGCTGCCTGATAATCGCCAGGTGGGCCGCAGGATTCATGCCTGCTCATCTCCTTGATAATCGCCAGCTGGGCCGCAGGATTCATGCCTGCTCCGCTGCTTGATTCTTGCCTGCTGAGGCACATGATCCGTGCAGGAGAGCTACCTGATCACACATGAGCAGTCACATGATCAGCGCCTCTCAGTCACCTGATCACTGCATGACAGCCACGTGATCAGTGCCTGCTGAGTCACGTGATTAGCGCCTGCTCATCTGCTTGATAATCGCCAGCTGGGCCGCAGGATTCATGCCTGCTCAGGTGCCTGATAATCGCCAGCTGGGCCGCAGGATTCATGCCTGCTCATCTCCTTGATAATCACCAGCTGGGCTGCAGGATTTATGCCTGCTCAGCTGCCTGATAATCGCCAGGTGGGCCGCAGGATTCTTGCCTGCTCAGCTGCCTGATAATCGCCAGCAGGGCTGCAGGATTCATGCCTTCTCAGGCGCCTGGTAATCGCGAGCTGGGCCGCAGGATTCATGCCTGCTCATCTGCTTGGTAATCGCCAGCTGGGCCGCAGGATTCATGCCTTCTCCGCTGCTTGATTCTTGCCTGCTGAGGCACATGATCCGTGCGGGAGAGCTACCTGATCAGCACATGAGCAGTCACATGATCAGCGCCTCTCAGTCACCTGATCACTGCATGACAGCCACGTGATCAGTGCCTGCTGAGTTACGTGATTAACGCCTGCTCATCTGCTTGTTAATAGCCACCTGGGCCGCAGGATTCATGCCTTCTTAGCTGCTTGATTATCGCCAGCTGGGACGCAGAATTCATGCCTGCTCATCTGCTTGATAATCGCCAGCTGGGCCGCAGGATTCATGCCTGCTCATCTCCTTGATAATCGCCAGCTGGGCCGCAGGATTCATGCCTGCTCATCTGCTTGATAATGACCAGCTGGGCCGCAGGATTCATGCCTGCTCAGGTGCCTGAAAATCGCCAGCTGGGCCGCATGATTCATGCCTGCTGAGGCACATGATCCGTGCGGGACAGCTACCTGATCAGCACATGAGCAGTCACATGATCAGCGCCTCTCAGTCACCTGATCACTGCATGACAGCCACGTGATCAGTGCCTGCTGAGTTACGTGATTAACGCCTGCTCATCTGCTTGTTAATAGCCACCTGGGCCGCAGGATTCATGCCTTCTTAGCTGCTTGATTATCGCCAGCTGGGCCGCAGAATTCATGCCTGCTCATCTGCTTGATAATCGCCAGCTGGGCCGCAGGATTCATGCCTGCTCATCTCCTTGATAATCGCCAGCTTGGCCGCAGGATTCATGCCTGCTCATCTGCTTGATAATGACCAGCTGGGCCGCAGGATTCATGCCTGTTCAGGTGCCTGATAATCGCCAGCTGGGTCGCAGGATTCATGCCTGCTCAGCTGCCTGATAATCGACAGGTGGGACGCAGGATTCATGCCTGCTCATCTCCTTGATAATCGCCAGCTGGGCCTCAGGATTCATGCCTGCTCATCTGCTTGATAATGACCAGCTGGGCCGCAGGATTCATGCCTGTTCAGGTGCCTGATAATCGCCAGCTTGGCCGCAGGATTCATGCCTGCTCAGATGCCTGATAATCGCCAGCTGAGCCGCATGATTCATGCCTGCTGAGGCACATGATCAGTGCGGGAGAGCTACCTGATCAGCACATGAGCAGTCACATGATCAGCGCCTCTCAGTCACCTGATCACTGCATGACAGCCACGTGATCAGTGCCTGCTGAGTCACGTGATTAGCGCCTGCTCATCTGCTTGATAATCGCCAGCTGGGCCATAGGATTCATGCCTTCTCAGGCGCCTGATAATCGCCAGCAGGGCCGTAGGATTCATGCCTTCTCAGGCGCCTGTTAATCGCCAGCTGGGCCGCAGGATTCATGCCTTCTCCACTGCTTGATTCTTACCTGCTGAGGCACATGATCCGTGCGGGAGAGCTACATGATCAGCACATGAGCAGTCACATGATCAGCGCCTCTCAGTCACCTGATCACTGCATGACAGCCACGTGATCAGTGCCTGCTGAGTCACGTGATTAGCGCCTGCTCATCTGCTTGATAATCGCCAGCTGGGCCGCAGGATTCATGCCTGCTCAGGTGCCTGATAATCGCGAGCTGGGCCGCAGGATTCATGCCTGCTCATCTCCTTAATCACCAGCTGGGCCACAAGATTCATGCCTTCTCAGCTGCCTGAGAATCACCAGCTGGGCCGCAGGATTCATGCCTGCTCATCTGCTTGATAATCGCCAGCTGGGCCGCATGATTCATTCCTTCTCCGCTGCTTGATTCTTGCCTGCTGAGGCACATTATCCGTGCGGGAGAGCTACCTGATCAGCACATGAGAAGTCACATGATCAGCGCCTCTCAGTCACCTGATCACTGCATGACAGCCACGTGATCAGTGCCTGCTGAGACACGTGATTAGCGCCTGCTCATCTGCTTGATAATCGCCAGCTGGGCCGCAGGATTCA
This sequence comes from Bos grunniens, assembly GCF_055505025.1. Classification (NCBI taxonomy): domain Eukaryota; kingdom Metazoa; phylum Chordata; class Mammalia; order Artiodactyla; family Bovidae; genus Bos; species Bos grunniens. The sequence continues at coordinate 65,618,564 of NC_141183.1, read as the reverse complement.
TGCCTTCTCAGGCGCCTGATAATCGCCAGCAGGGCCGCAGGATTCATGCCTTCTCAGGCGCCTGATAATCGCGAGCTCGGCCGCATGATTCATGCCTGCCCATCTGCTTGGTAATCGCCAGCTGGGCCGCAGGTTTCATGCCTTCTCAGGCGCCTGATAATCGCCAGCTGGGCCGCAGGATTTATGCCTGCTCAGGTGCCTGATAATCGCCAGCTGGGCCGCAGGATTCATGCCTGCTCATCTCCTTGATAATCACCAGCTGGGCCGCAGGATTCATGCCTGCTCAGGTGCCTGATAATCGCCAGCTGGGCCGCAGGATTCATGCCTGCTCATCTCCTTGATAATCACCAGCTGGGCCGCAGGATTCATGCCTGCTCAGCTGCCTGATAATCGCCCGCTGGGCCGCAGGATTCATGCCTGCTCCGCTGCTTGATTCTTGCCTGCTGAGGCACATGATCCGTGCAGGAGAGCTTCCTGATCAGCACATGAGCAGTCACATGATCAGCGCCTCTCAGTCACCTGATCACTGCATGACAGCCACGTGATCAGTGCCTGCTGAGTCACGTGATTAGCGCCTGCTCATCTGCTTGATAATCGCCACCTGGGCCGCAGGATTCATGCCTTCTTAGCTGCTTGATTATCGCCAGCTGGGCCGCAGAATTCATGCCTGCTCATCTGCTTGATAATCACCAGCTGGGCCACAGGATTCATGCCTGCTCATCTCCTTGATAATCGCCAGCTGGGCCGCAGGATTCATGCCTGCTCATCTGCTTGATAATGACCAGCTGGGCCGCAGGATTCATGCCTGCTCAGGTGCCTGATAATCGCCAGCTGGGCCGCATGATTCATGCCTGCTGAGGCACATGATCCGTGTGGGAGAGCTACCTGATCAGCACATGAGCAGTCACATGATCAGCGCCTCTCAGTCACCAGATCACTGCATGACAGCCACGTGATCAGTGCCTGCTGAGTCACGTGATTAGCGCCTGCTCATCTGCTTGATAATCGCCAGCTGGGCCGAAGGATTCATGCCTGCTCAGGTGCCTGATAATCGCCAGCTGGGCCGCAGGATTCATGCCTGCTCATCTCCTTGATAATCACCAACTGGGCCGCAGAATTCATGCCTTCTCAGCTGCCTGATAATCACCAGCTGGGCCGCAGGATTCATGCCTGCTGATCTGCTTGATAATCGCCAGCTGGGCCGCATGATTCATGCCTTCTCCGCTGCTTGATTCTTGCCTGCTGAGGCACATAATCCGTGTGGGAGAGCTACCTGATCAGCACATGAGCAGTCACATGATCAGCGCCTCTCAGTCACCTGATCACTGCATGACAGACACGTGATCAGTGCCTGCTGAGACACGTGATTAGCGCCTGCTCATCTGCTTGATAATCGCCAGCTGGGCCGCAGGATTCATGCCTTCTCAGGCGCCTGATAATCGCCAGCAGGGCCGCAGGATTCATGCATTCTCAGGCGCCTGATAATCGCGAGCTGGGCCGCATGATTCATGCCTGCTCATCTGCTTGGTAATCGCCAGCTGGGCCGCAGGTTTCATGCCTTCTCAGGCGCCTGATAATCGCCAGCTGAGCCGCAGGATTCATGCCTGCTCAGGTGCCTGATAATCGCCAGCTGGGCCGCAGGATTCATGCCTGCTCATCTCCTTGATAATCACCAGCAGGGCCGCAGGATTCATGCCTGCTCAGGTGCCTGATAATCGCCAGCTGGGCCGCAGGATTCATGCCTGCTCATCTCCTTGATAATCACCAGCTGGGCCGCAGGATTCATGCCTGCTCACCTGCCTGATAATCGCCCGCTGGGCCGCAGGATTCATGCCTGCTCCGCTGCTTGATTCTTGCCTGCTGAGGCACATGATCCGTGCAGGAGAGCTTCCTGATTAGCACATGAGCAGTCACATGATCAGCGCCTCTCAGTCACCTGATCACTGCATGACAGCCACGCGATCAGTGCCTGCTGAGTTACGTGATTAGCGCCTGCTCATCTGCTTGATAATCGTCAGCTGGGCCGCAGGATTCATGCCTTCTCAGCTGCTTGATTATCGCCAGCTGGGCCGCAGGATTCATGCCTGCTCATCTGCTTGATAATTGCCAGTTGGTGCCGCAGGATTCATGCCTGCTCATCTCCTTGATAATCGCCAGCTGGGCCGCAGGATTCATGCCTGCTCAACTGCTTGATAATCACCAGCTGGGCCGCAGGATTCATGCCTGCTCAGCTGCCTGATAATCACCAGCTGGGCCGCAGGATTCATGCCTGCTCCGCTGCTTGATTCTTGCCTGCTGAGGAACATGATCCGTGCAGGAGAGCTTCCTGATCAGCACATGAGCAGTCACATGATAAGCGCCTCTCAGTCACCTGATCACTGCATGACAGCCACGTGATCAGTGCCTGCTGAGTCACGTGATTAGCGCCTGCTCATCTGCTTGATAATCGCCAGCTGGGCCGCAGGATTCATGACTGTTCATCTGCTTGATAATCGCCAGCTGGGCCGCAGGATTCATGCCTGCTCAGCTGCTTGGTAATCGCCAGCTGGGCCGCAGGATTCATGCCTTCTCACCCTCCTGATAATCGCCAGCTGGGCCGCAGGATTCATGCCTTCTCCGCTGCTTGATGGTTGCCTGCTGAGGCACATGATCCGTGCGGGAGAGCTACCTGATCAGCACATGAGCAGTCACATGATCAGCAACTCTCAGTCACCTGATCACTGCATGACAGCCACGCGATCAGTGCCTGCTGAGTTACGTGATTAGCGCCTGCTCATCTGCTTGATAATCGCCAGCTGGACCGCAGGATTCATGCCTGCTCAGCTGCCTGATAATCGCCAGCAGGGCCGCAGGATTCATGCCTTCTCAGGCGCCTGGTAATCGCGAGCGGGGCCGTAGGATTCATGCCTGCTCATCTGCTTGGTAATCGCCAGCTGGGCCGCAGGATTCATGCCTGCTCATCTGCTTGATAATCGCCAGCTGGGCCGCATGATTCATGCCTGCTGAGGCACATGATCCGTGCGGGAGAGCTACCTGATCAGCACATGAGCAGTCACATGATCAGCGCCTCTCAGTCACCTGATCACTGCATGACAGCCACGTGATCAGTGCCTGCTGAGTCACGTGATTAGCGCCTGCTTATCTGCTTGATAATCGCCAGCTGGGCCGCAGGATTCATGCCTTCTCAGCTGCTTGATTATCGCCAGCTGGGCCGCAGGATTCATGCCTGCTCAGCTGCTTGATAATCGTCAGCTGAGCCGCAGGTTTCATGCCTGCTCAGGTGCCTGATAATCGCCAGCTGGGCCGCAGGATTCATGCCTGCTCATCTCCTTGATAATCGCCAGCTGGGCCGCAGGATTCATGCCTGCTCAGCTGCCTGATAATCGTCCACTGGGCCGCAGGATTCATGCCTGCTCCGCTGCTTGATTCTTGCCTGCTGAGGCACATGATCCGTGCAGGAGAGCTACCTGATCAGCACATGAGCAGTCACATGATCAGCGCCTCTCAGTCACCTGATCACTGCATGACAGCCACGCGATCAGTGCTTGCTGAGTTACGTGATTAGCGCCTGCTCATCTGCTTGATAATCGCCAGCTGGGCCGCAGGATTCATGCCTTCTCAGCTGCTTGATTATCGCCAGCTGGGCCGCAGGATTCATGCCTGCTCATCTGCTTGATAATCGCCAGCTGGGCCGCAGGATTCATGCCTGCTCATCTGCTTGATAATCGCCAGCTGGGCCGCAGGATTCATGCCTGCTCATCTGCTTGATAATCGCCAGCTGGGCCGCAGGATTCATGCCTGCTCAGGTGCCTGATAATCGCCAGCTGGGCCGCAGGATTCATGCCTGCTCAGGTGCCTGATAATCGCCAGCTGGGCCGCAGGATTCATGCCTGCTCATCTGCTTGATAATGACCAGCTGGGCCGCAGGATTCATGCTTGCTCATCTGCTTGGTAATCGCCAGCTGGGCCGCAGGATTCATGCCTGCTCATCTGCTTGATAATCGCCAGCTGGGCCGCAGGATTCATGCCTGCTCATCTGCTTGATAATCGCCAGCTGGGCCGCATGATTCATGCCTGCTGAGGCACATGATCCGTGCGGGAGAGCTACCTGATCAGCACATGAGCAGTCACATGATCAGCGCCTCTCAGTCACCTGATCACTGCATGACAGCCACGTGATCAGTGCCTGCTGAGTCACGTGATTAGCGCCTGCTTATCTGCTTGATAATCGCCAGCTGGGCCGCAGGATTCATGCCTTCTCAGCTGCTTGATTATCGCCAGCTGGGCCGCAGGATTCATGCCTGCTCAGCTGCTTGATAATCGTCAGCTGAGCCGCAGGTTTCATGCCTGCTCAGGTGCCTGATAATCGCCAGCTGGGCCGCAGGATTCATGCCTGCTCATCTCCTTGATAATCGCCAGCTGGGCCGCAGGATTCATGCCTGCTCAGCTGCCTGATAATCGCCCACTGGGCCGCAGGATTCATGCCTGCTCCGCTGCTTGATTCTTCCCTGCTGAGGCACATGATCCGTGCAGGAGAGCTACCTGATCAGCACATGAGCAGTCACATGATCAGCGCCTCTCAGTCACCTGATCACTGCATGACAGCCACGCGATCAGTGCCTGCTGAGTTACGTGATTAGCGCCTGCTCATCTGCTTGATAATCGCCAGCTGGGCCGCAGGATTCATGCCTTCTCAGCTGCTTGATTATCGCCAGCTGGGCCGCAGGATTCATGCCTGCTCATCTGCTTGATAATCGCCAGCTGGGCCGCAGGATTCATGCCTGCTCATCTGCTTGATAATCGCCAGCTGGGCCGCAGGATTCATGCCTGCTCAGGTGCCTGATAATCGCCAGGTGGGCCGCAGGATTCATGCCTGCTCAGCTGCCTGATAATCGCCAGCAGGGCCACAGGATTCATGCCTTCTCAGGCGCCTGATAATCGCGAGCTGGGCCACAGGATTCATGCCTGCTCATCTGCTTGGTAATCGCCAGCTGGGCCGCAGGATTCATGCCTTCTCAGGCGCCTGTTAATCGCCAGCTGGGTCGCAGAATTCATGCCTTCTCCGCTGCTTGATTCTTGCCTGCTGAGGCACATGATCCGTGCGGGAGAGCTACCTGATCAGCACATGAGCAGTCACATGATCAGTGCCTCTCAGTCACCTGATCACTGCATGACAGCCACGTGATCAGTGCCTGCTGAGTTACGTGATTAGCGCCTGCTCATCTGCTTGATAATCGCCAGCTGGGTCGCAGGATTCATGCCTGTTCATCTGCTTGATAATCGCCAGCTGGGCCGCAGGATTCATGCCTGCTCAGCTGCTTGGTAATCGCCAGCTGGGCCGCAGGATTCATGCCTTCTCACCCGCCTGATAATCGCCAGCTGGGCCGCAGGATTCATGCCTTCTCAGGCGCCTGTTAATCGCCAGCTGGGCCGCAGGATTCATGCCTTCTCCGCTGCTTGATGGTTGCCTGCTGAGGCACATGATCCGTGCGGGAGAGCTACCTGATCAGCACATGAGCAGTCACATGATCAGCACCTCTCAGTCACCTGATCACTGCATGACAGCCACGCGATCAGTGCCTGCTGAGTTACGTGATTAGCGCCTGCTCATCTGCTTGATAATCGCCAGCTGGGCCGCAGGATTCATGCCTTCTCAGACGCCTGATAATCGCCAGCAGGGCCGCAGGATTCATGCCTTCTCAGGCGCCTGATAATCGCGAGCTCGGCCGCATGATTCATGCCTGCCCATCTGCTTGGTAATCGCCAGCTGGGCCGCAGGTTTCATGCCTTCTCAGGCGCCTGATAATCGCCAGCTGGGCCGCAGGATTTATGCCTGCTCAGGTGCCTGATAATCGCCAGCTGGGCCGCAGGATTCATGCCTGCTCATCTCCTTGATAATCACCAGCTGGGCCGCAGGATTCATGCCTGCTCAGGTGCCTGATAATCGCCAGCTGGGCCGCAGGATTCATGCCTGCTCATCTCCTTGATAATCACCAGCTGGGCCGCAGGATTCATGCCTGCTCAGCTGCCTGATAATCGCCCGCTGGGCCGCAGGATTCATGCCTGCTCCGCTGCTTGATTCTTGCCTGCTGAGGCACATGATCCGTGCAGGAGAGCTTCCTGATCAGCACATGAGCAGTCACATGATCAGCGCCTCTCAGTCACCTGATCACTGCATGACAGCCACGTGATCAGTGCCTGCTGAGTCACGTGATTAGCGCCTGCTCATCTGCTTGATAATCGCCACCTGGGCCGCAGGATACATGCCTTCTTAGCTGCTTGATTATCGCCAGCTGGGCCGCAGAATTCATGCCTGCTCATCTGCTTGATAATCACCAGCTGGGCCACAGGATTCATGCCTGCTCATCTCCTTGATAATCGCCAGCTGGGCCGCAGGATTCATGCCTGCTCATCTGCTTGATAATGACCAGCTGGGCCGCAGGATTCATGCCTGCTCAGGTGCCTGATAATCGCCAGCTGGGCCGCATGATTCATGCCTGCTGAGGCACATGATCCGTGTGGGAGAGCTACCTGATCAGCACATGAGCAGTCACATGATCAGCGCCTCTCAGTCACCAGATCACTGCATGACAGCCACGTGATCAGTGCCTGCTGAGTCACGTGATTAGCGCCTGCTCATCTGCTTGATAATCGCCAGCTGGGCCGAAGGATTCATGCCTGCTCAGGTGCCTGATAATCGCCAGCTGGGCCGCAGGATTCATGCCTGCTCATCTCCTTGATAATCACCAGCTGGGCCGCAGAATTCATGCCTTCTCAGCCGCCTGATAATCACCAGCTGGGCCGCAGGATTCATGCCTGCTCATCTGCTTGATAATCGCCAGCTGGGCCGCATGATTCATGCCTTCTCCGCTGCTTGATTCTTGCCTGCTGAGGCACATAATCCGTGTGGGAGAGCTACCTGATCAGCACATGAGCAGTCACATGATCAGCGCCTCTCAGTCACCTGATCACTGCATGACAGCCACGTGATCAGTGCCTGCTGAGTCACGTGATTAGCGCCTGCTCATCTGCTTGATAATCGCCAGCTGGGCCGCAGGATTCATGCCTTCTCAGGCGCCTGATAATCGCCAGCAGGGCCGCAGGATTCATGCATTCTCAGGCGCCTGATAATCGCGAGCTGGGCCGCATGATTCATGCCTGCTCATCTGCTTGGTAATCGCCAGCTGGGCCGCAGGTTTCATGCCTTCTCAGGCGCCTGATAATCGCCAGCTGGGCCGCAGGATTCATGCCTGCTCAGGTGCCTGATAATCGCCAGCTGGGCCGCAGGATTCATGCCTGCTCATCTCCTTGATAATCACCAGCAGGGCCGCAGGATTCATGCCTGCTCAGGTGCCTGATAATCGCCAGCTGGGCCGCAGGATTCATGCCTGCTCATCTCCTTGATAATCACCAGCTGGGCCGCAGGATTCATGCCTGCTCAGCTGCCTGATAATCGCCCGCTGGGCCGCAGGATTCATGCCTGCTCCGCTGCTTGATTCTTGCCTGCTGAGGCACATGATCCGTGCAGGAGAGCTACCTGATCAGCACATGAGCAGTCACATGATCAGCGCCTCTCAGTCACCTGATCACTGCATGACAGCCACGCGATCAGTGCTTGCTGAGTTACGTGATTAGCGCCTGCTCATCTGCTTGATAATCGCCAGCTGGGCCGCAGGATTCATGCCTTCTCAGCTGCTTGATTATCGCCAGCTGGGCCGCAGGATTCATGCCTGCTCATCTGCTTGATAATCGCCAGCTGGGCCGCAGGATTCATGCCTGCTCATCTGCTTGATAATCGCCAGCTGGGCCGCAGGATTCATGCCTGCTCATCTGCTTGATAATCGCCAGCTGGGCCGCAGGATTCATGCCTGCTCAGGTGCCTGATAATCGCCAGCTGGGCCGCAGGATTCATGCCTGCTCAGGTGCCTGATAATCGCCAGCTGGGCCGCAGGATTCATGCCTGCTCATCTGCTTGATAATGACCAGCTGGGCCGCAGGATTCATGCTTGCTCATCTGCTTGGTAATCGCCAGCTGGGCCGCAGGATTCATGCCTGCTCATCTGCTTGATAATCGCCAGCTGGGCCGCAGGATTCATGCCTGCTCATCTGCTTGATAATCGCCAGCTGGGCCGCATGATTCATGCCTGCTGAGGCACATGATCCGTGCGGGAGAGCTACCTGATCAGCACATGAGCAGTCACATGATCAGCGCCTCTCAGTCACCTGATCACTGCATGACAGCCACGTGATCAGTGCCTGCTGAGTCACGTGATTAGCGCCTGCTTATCTGCTTGATAATCGCCAGCTGGGCCGCAGGATTCATGCCTTCTCAGCTGCTTGATTATCGCCAGCTGGGCCGCAGGATTCATGCCTGCTCAGCTGCTTGATAATCGTCAGCTGAGCCGCAGGTTTCATGCCTGCTCAGGTGCCTGATAATCGCCAGCTGGGCCGCAGGATTCATGCCTGCTCATCTCCTTGATAATCGCCAGCTGGGCCGCAGGATTCATGCCTGCTCAGCTGCCTGATAATCGCCCACTGGGCCGCAGGATTCATGCCTGCTCCGCTGCTTGATTCTTCCCTGCTGAGGCACATGATCCGTGCAGGAGAGCTACCTGATCAGCACATGAGCAGTCACATGATCAGCGCCTCTCAGTCACCTGATCACTGCATGACAGCCACGCGATCAGTGCCTGCTGAGTTACGTGATTAGCGCCTGCTCATCTGCTTGATAATCGCCAGCTGGGCCGCAGGATTCATGCCTTCTCAGCTGCTTGATTATCGCCAGCTGGGCCGCAGGATTCATGCCTGCTCATCTGCTTGATAATCGCCAGCTGGGCCGCAGGATTCATGCCTGCTCATCTGCTTGATAATCGCCAGCTGGGCCGCAGGATTCATGCCTGCTCAGGTGCCTGATAATCGCCAGGTGGGCCGCAGGATTCATGCCTGCTCAGCTGCCTGATAATCGCCAGCAGGGCCACAGGATTCATGCCTTCTCAGGCGCCTGATAATCGCGAGCTGGGCCACAGGATTCATGCCTGCTCATCTGCTTGGTAATCGCCAGCTGGGCCGCAGGATTCATGCCTTCTCAGGCGCCTGTTAATCGCCAGCTGGGTCGCAGAATTCATGCCTTCTCCGCTGCTTGATTCTTGCCTGCTGAGGCACATGATCCGTGCGGGAGAGCTACCTGATCAGCACATGAGCAGTCACATGATCAGTGCCTCTCAGTCACCTGATCACTGCATGACAGCCACGTGATCAGTGCCTGCTGAGTTACGTGATTAGCGCCTGCTCATCTGCTTGATAATCGCCAGCTGGGTCGCAGGATTCATGCCTGTTCATCTGCTTGATAATCGCCAGCTGGGCCGCAGGATTCATGCCTGCTCAGCTGCTTGGTAATCGCCAGCTGGGCCGCAGGATTCATGCCTTCTCACCCGCCTGATAATCGCCAGCTGGGCCGCAGGATTCATGCCTTCTCAGGCGCCTGTTAATCGCCAGCTGGGCCGCAGGATTCATGCCTTCTCCGCTGCTTGATGGTTGCCTGCTGAGGCACATGATCCGTGCGGGAGAGCTACCTGATCAGCACATGAGCAGTCACATGATCAGCACCTCTCAGTCACCTGATCACTGCATGACAGCCACGCGATCAGTGCCTGCTGAGTTACGTGATTAGCGCCTGCTCATCTGCTTGATAATCGCCAGCTGGGCCGCAGGATTCATGCCTTCTCAGACGCCTGATAATCGCCAGCAGGGCCGCAGGATTCATGCCTTCTCAGGCGCCTGATAATCGCGAGCTCGGCCGCATGATTCATGCCTGCCCATCTGCTTGGTAATCGCCAGCTGGGCCGCAGGTTTCATGCCTTCTCAGGCGCCTGATAATCGCCAGCTGGGCCGCAGGATTTATGCCTGCTCAGGTGCCTGATAATCGCCAGCTGGGCCGCAGGATTCATGCCTGCTCATCTCCTTGATAATCACCAGCTGGGCCGCAGGATTCATGCCTGCTCAGGTGCCTGATAATCGCCAGCTGGGCCGCAGGATTCATGCCTGCTCATCTCCTTGATAATCACCAGCTGGGCCGCAGGATTCATGCCTGCTCAGCTGCCTGATAATCGCCCGCTGGGCCGCAGGATTCATGCCTGCTCCGCTGCTTGATTCTTGCCTGCTGAGGCACATGATCCGTGCAGGAGAGCTTCCTGATCAGCACATGAGCAGTCACATGATCAGCGCCTCTCAGTCACCTGATCACTGCATGACAGCCACGTGATCAGTGCCTGCTGAGTCACGTGATTAGCGCCTGCTCATCTGCTTGATAATCGCCACCTGGGCCGCAGGATACATGCCTTCTTAGCTGCTTGATTATCGCCAGCTGGGCCGCAGAATTCATGCCTGCTCATCTGCTTGATAATCACCAGCTGGGCCACAGGATTCATGCCTGCTCATCTCCTTGATAATCGCCAGCTGGGCCGCAGGATTCATGCCTGCTCATCTGCTTGATAATGACCAGCTGGGCCGCAGGATTCATGCCTGCTCAGGTGCCTGATAATCGCCAGCTGGGCCGCATGATTCATGCCTGCTGAGGCACATGATCCGTGTGGGAGAGCTACCTGATCAGCACATGAGCAGTCACATGATCAGCGCCTCTCAGTCACCAGATCACTGCATGACAGCCACGTGATCAGTGCCTGCTGAGTCACGTGATTAGCGCCTGCTCATCTGCTTGATAATCGCCAGCTGGGCCGAAGGATTCATGCCTGCTCAGGTGCCTGATAATCGCCAGCTGGGCCGCAGGATTCATGCCTGCTCATCTCCTTGATAATCACCAGCTGGGCCGCAGAATTCATGCCTTCTCAGCCGCCTGATAATCACCAGCTGGGCCGCAGGATTCATGCCTGCTCATCTGCTTGATAATCGCCAGCTGGGCCGCATGATTCATGCCTTCTCCGCTGCTTGATTCTTGCCTGCTGAGGCACATAATCCGTGTGGGAGAGCTACCTGATCAGCACATGAGCAGTCACATGATCAGCGCCTCTCAGTCACCTGATCACTGCATGACAGCCACGTGATCAGTGCCTGCTGAGTCACGTGATTAGCGCCTGCTCATCTGCTTGATAATCGCCAGCTGGGCCGCAGGATTCATGCCTTCTCAGGCGCCTGATAATCGCCAGCAGGGCCGCAGGATTCATGCATTCTCAGGCGCCTGATAATCGCGAGCTGGGCCGCATGATTCATGCCTGCTCATCTGCTTGGTAATCGCCAGCTGGGCCGCAGGTTTCATGCCTTCTCAGGCGCGTGATAATCGCCAGCTGGGCCGCAGGATTCATGCCTGCTCAGGTGCCTGATAATCGCCAGCTGGGCCGCAGGATTCATGCCTGCTCATCTCCTTGATAATCACCAGCAGGGCCGCAGGATTCATGCCTGCTCAGGTGCCTGATAATCGCCAGCTGGGCCGCAGGATTCATGCCTGCTCATCTCCTTGATAATCACCAGCTGGGCCGCAGGATTCATGCCTGCTCAGCTGCCTGATAATCGCCCGCTGGGCCGCAGGATTCATGCCTGCTCCGCTGCTTGATTCTTGCCTGCTGAGGCACATGATCCGTGCAGGAGAGCTTCCTGATTAGCACATGAGCAGTCACATGATCAGCGCCTCTCAGTCACCTGATCACTGCATGACAGTCACGCGATCAGTGCCTGCTGAGTTACGTGATTAGCGCCTGCTCATCTGCTTGATAATCGCCAGCTGGGCCGCAGGATTCATGCCTTCTCAGCTGCTTGATTATCGCCAGCTGGGCCGCAGGATTCATGCCTGCTCATCTGCTTGATAATCGCCAGTTGGTGCCGCAGGATTCATGCCTGCTCATCTCCTTGATAATCGCCAGCTGGGCCGCAGGATTCATGCCTGCTCAACTGCTTGATAATCACCAGCTGGGCCGCAGGATTCATGCCTGCTCAGCTGCCTGATAATCACCAGCTGGGCCGCAGGATTCATGCCTGCTCCGCTGCTTGATTCTTGCCTGCTGAGGAACATGATCCGTGCAGGAGAGCTTCCTGATCAGCACATGAGCAGTCACATGATCAGCGCCTCTCAGTCACCTGATCACTGCATGACAGCCACGTGATCAGTGCCTGCTGAGTCACGTGATTAGCGCCTGCTCATCTGCTTGATAATCGCCAGCTGGGCCGCAGGATTCATGACTGTTCATCTGCTTGATAATCGCCAGCTGGGCCGCAGGATTCATGCCTGCTCAGCTGCTTGGTAATCGCCAGGTGGGCCGCAGGATTCATGCCTTCTCACCCTCCTGATAATCGCCAGCTGGGCCACAGGATTCATGCCTTCTCAGGCGCCTGTTAATCGCCAGCTGGGCCACAGGATTCATGCCTTCTCAGCTGCTTGATTATCGCCAGCTGGGCCGCAGGATTCATGCCTGCTCAGCTGCTTGATAATCGTCAGCTGAGCCGCAGGTTTCATGCCTGCTCAGGTGCCTGATAATCGCCAGCTGGGCCGCAGGATTCATGCCTGCTCATCTCCTTGATAATCGCCAGCTGGGCCGCAGGATTCATGCCTGCTCAGCTGCCTGATAATCGCCCACTGGGCCGCAGGATTCATGCCTGCTCCGCTGCTTGATTCTTGCCTGCTGAGGCACATGATCCGTGCAGGAGAGCTACCTGATCAGCACATGAGCAGTCACATGATCAGCGCCTCTCAGTCACCTGATCACTGCATGACAGCCACGCGATCAGTGCCTGCTGAGTTACGTGATTAGCGCCTGCTCATCTGCTTGATAATCGCCAGCTGGGCCGCAGGATTCATGCCTTCTCAGCTGCTTGATTATCGCCAGCTGGGCCGCAGGATTCATGCCTGCTCATCTGCTTGATAATCGCCAGCTGGGCCGCAGGATTCATGCCTGCTCATCTGCTTGATAATCGCCAGCTGGGCCGCAGGATTCATGCCTGCTCATCTGCTTGATAATCGCCAGCTGGGCCGCAGGATTCATGCCTGCTCAGGTGCCTGATAATCGCCAGGTGGGCCGCAGGATTCAGGCCTGCTCAGCTGCCTGATAATCGCCAGCAGGGCCATAGGATTCATGCCTTCTCAGGCGCCTGATAATCGCGAGCTGGGCCGCAGGATTCATGCCTGCTCATCTGCTTGGTAATCGCCAGCTGGGCCGCAGGATTCATGCCTTCTCAGGCGTCTGATAATCGCCAGCTGGGCCGCAGGATTCATGCCTTCTCAGGCGCCTGTTAATCGCCAGCTGGGTCGCAGGATTCATGCCTTCTCTGCTGCTTGATTCTTGCCTGCTGAGGCACATGATCCGTGCAGGAGAGCTACCTGATCAGCACATGAGCAGTCACATGATCAGTGCCTCTCAGTCACCTGATCACTGCATGACAGCCACGTGATCAGTGCCTGCTGACTTACGTGATTAGCGCCTGCTCATCTGCTTGATAATCGCCAGCTGGGCCGCAGGATTCATGCCTGTTCATCTGCTTGATAATCGCCAGCTGGGCCGCAGGATTCATGCCTGCTCAGCTGCCTGATAATCGCCAGGTGGGCCGCAGGATTCATGCCTGCTCAGTTGCCTGATAATCGCCAGCTGGGCCGCAGGATTCATGCCTGCTCATATGCTTGATAATCGCCAGCTGGGCTGCAGGATTCATGCCTGCTCATCTCCTTGATAATTGCCAGCTGGGCCGCAGGATTCATGCCTGCTCATCTGCTTGATAATGACCAGCTGGGCCGCAGGATTCATGCCTGTTCAGGTGCCTGATAATCGCCAGCTGGGCCGCAGGATTCATGCCTGCTCAGCTGCCTCATAATCGACAGGTGGGACGCAGGATTCATGCCTGCTCATCTCCTTGATAATCGCCAGCTGGGCCTCAGAATACATGCCTGCTCATCTGCTTGATAATGACCAGCTGGGCCGCAGGATTCATGCCTGTTCAGGTGCCTGATAATCGCCAGCTGGGCCGCAGGATTCATCCCTGCTCAGATGCCTGATAATCGCCAGCTGGGCCGCATGATTCATGCCTGCTGAGGCACATGATCAGTGCGGGAGAGCTATCTGATCAGCACATGAGCAGTCACATGATCAGCGCCTCTCAGTCACCTGATCACTGCATGACAGCCACGTGATCAGTGCCTGCTGAGTCACGTGATTAGCGCTTGCTCATCTGCTTGATAATCGCCAGCTGGGCCATAGGATTCATGCCTTCTCAGGCGCCTGATAATCGCCAGCAGGGCCGTAGGATTCATGCCTTCTCAGGCGCCTGTTAATCGCCAGCTGGGCCGCAGGATTCATGCCTTCTCCACTGCTTGATTCTTACCTGCTGAGGCACATGATCCGTGCGGGAGAGCTACCTGATCAGCCCATGAGCAGTCACATGATCAGCGCCTCTCAGTCACCTGATCACTGCATGACAGCCACGTGATCAGTGCCTGCTGAGTCACGTGATTAGCGCCTGCTCATCTGCTTGATAATCGCCAGCTGGGCCGCAGGATTCATGCCTGCTCAGGTGCCTGATAATCGCGAGCTGGGCCGCAGGATTCATGCCTGCTCATCTCCTTGATAATCATCAGCTGGGCCGCAGGATTCATGCCTTCTCAGCTGCCTGAGAATCACCAGCTGGGCCGCATGATTCATGCCTGCTCATCTGCTTGATAATCGCCAGCTGGGCCGCATGATTCATTCCTTCTCCGCTGCTTGATTCTTGCCTGCTGAGGCACATTATCCGTGCGGGAGAGCTACCTGATCAGCACATGAGCAGTCACATGATCAGCGCCTCTCAGTCACCTGATCACTGCATGACAGCCACGTGATCAGTGCCTGCTGAGACACGTGATTAGCGCCTGCTCATCTGCTTGATAATCGCCGGCTGGGCCGCAGGATTCATGCCTTCTCAGGCGCCTGATAATCGCCAGCAGGGCCGCAGGATTCATGCCTTCTCAGGCGCCTGATAATCGCGAGCTCGGCCGCATGATTCATGCCTGCCCATCTGCTTGGTAATCGCCAGCTGGGCCGCAGGTTTCATGCCTTCTCAGGCGCCTGATAATCGCCAGCTGGGCCGCAGGATTTATGCCTGCTCAGGTGCCTGATAATCGCCAGCTGGGCCGCAGGATTCATGCCTGCTCATCTCCTTGATAATCACCAGCTGGGCCGCAGGATTCATGCCTGCTCAGGTGCCTGATAATCGCCAGCTGGGCCGCAGGATTCATGCCTGCTCATCTCCTTGATAATCACCAGCTGGGCCGCAGGATTCATGCCTGCTCAGCTGCCTGATAATCGCCCGCTGGGCCGCAGGATTCATGACTGCTCCGCTGCTTGATTCTTGCCTGCTGAGGCACATGATCCGTGCAGGAGAGCTTCCTGATCAGCACATGAGCAGTCACATGATCAGCGCCTCTCAGTCACCTGAT
This sequence comes from Bos grunniens, assembly GCF_055505025.1. Classification (NCBI taxonomy): domain Eukaryota; kingdom Metazoa; phylum Chordata; class Mammalia; order Artiodactyla; family Bovidae; genus Bos; species Bos grunniens. Next base: position 65,603,155 of record NC_141183.1, on the reverse strand, counting down.
CACTGCATGACAGCCACGTGATCAGTGCCTGCTGAGTCACGTGATTAGCGCCTGTTCATCTGCTTGATAATCGCCACCTGGGCCGCAGGATTCATGCCTTCTTAGCTGCTTGATTATCGCCAGCTGGGCCGCAGAATTCATGCCTGCTCATCTGCTTGATAATCACCAGCTGGGCCGCAGGATTCATGCATGCTCATCTCCTTGATAATCGCCAGCTGGGCCGCAGGATTCATGCCTGCTCATCTGCTTGATAATGACCAGCTGGGCCGCAGGATTCATGCCTGCTCAGGTGCCTGATAATCGCCAGCTGGGCCGCATGATTCATGCCTGCTGAGGCACATGATCCGTGTGGGAGAGCTACCTGATCAGCACATGAGCAGTCACATGATCAGCGCCACTCAGTCACCAGATCACTGCATGACAGCCACGTGATCAGTGCCTGCTGAGTCACGTGATTAGCGCCTGCTCATCTGCTTGATAATCGCCAGCTGGGCCGAAGGATTCATGCCTGCTCAGGTGCCTGATAATCGCCAGCTGGGCAGCAGGATTCATGCCTGCTCATCTCCTTGATAATCACCAGCTGGGCCGCAGGATTCATGCCTTTTCAGCTGCCTGATAATCACCAGCTGGGCCGCAGGATTCATGCCTGCTCATCTGCTTGATAATCGCCAGCTGGGCCGCATGATTCATGCCTTCTCCGCTGCTTGATTCTTGCCTGCTGAGGCACATAATCCGTGCGGGAGAGCTACCTGATCAGCACATGAGCAGTCACATGATCAGCGCCTCTCAGTCACCTGATCACTGCATGACAGCCACGTGATCAGTGCCTGCTGAGACACGTGATTATCGCCTGCTCATCTGCTTGATAATCGCCAGCTGGGCCGCAGGATTCATGCCTGCTCATCTCCTTGATAATCACCAGCTGGGCCGCATGATTCATGCCTGCTCAGGTGCCTGATAATCGCCAGCTGGGCCGCAGGATTCATGCCTGCTCATCTCCTTGATAATCACCAGCTTGGCCGCAGGATTCATGCCTGCTCAGCTGCCTGATAATCGCCCACTGGGCCGCAGGATTCATGCCTGCTCCGCTGCTTGATTCTTGCCTGCTGAGACACATGATCCGTGCAGGAGAGCTACCTGATCAGCACATGAGCAGTCACATGATCAGCGCCTCTTAGTCACCTGATCACTGCATGACAGCCACGCGATCAGTGCCTGCTGAGTTACGTGATTAGCGCCTGCTCATCTGCTTGATAATCGCCAGCTGGGCCGCAGGATTCATGCCTTCTCAGCTGCTTGATTATCGCCAGCTGGGCCGCAGGATTCATGCCTGCTCATCTGCTTGATAATCGCCAGCTGGGCCGCAGGATTCATGCCTGCTCATGTGCTTGATAATCGCCAGCTGGGCCGCAGGATTCATGCCTGCTCATCTGCTTGATAATCGCCAGCTGGGCCGCAGGATTCATGCCTGCTCAGGTGCCTGATAATCGCCAGGTGGGCCGCAGGATTCATGCCTGCTCAGCTGCCTGATAATCGCCAGCAGGGCCACAGGATTCATGCCTTCTCAGGCGCCTGATAATCGCGAGCTGGGCCGCAGGATTCATGCCTGCTCATCTGCTTGGTAATCGCCAGCTGGGCCGCAGGATTCATGCCTTCTCAGGCGCCTGTTAATCGCCAGCTGGGTCGCAGGATTCATGCCTTCTCGGCTGCTTGATTCTTGCCTGCTGAGGCACATGATCCGTGCGGGAGAGCTACCTGATCAGCACATGAGCAGTCACATGATCAGTGCCTCTCAGTCACCTGATCACTGCATGACAGCAACGTGATCAGTGCCTGCTGAGTTACGTGATTAGCGCCTGCTCATCTGCTTGATAATCGCCAGCTGGGTCGCAGGATTCATGCCTGTTCATCTGCTTGATAATCGCCAGCTGGGCCGCAGGATTCATGCCTGCTCAGCTGCTTGGTAATCGCCAGCTGGGCCGCAGGATTCATGCCTTCTCACCCGCCTGATAATCGCCAGCTGGGCCGCAGGATTCATGCCTTCTCAGGCGCCTGTTAATCGCCAGCTGGGCCGCAGGATTCATGCCTTCTCCGCTGCTTGATGGTTGCCTGCTGAGGCACATGATCCGTGCGGGAGAGCTACCTGATCAGCACATGAGCAGTCACATGATCAGCACCTCTCAGTCACCTGATCACTGCATGACAGCCACGCGATCAGTGCCTGCTGAGGTACGTGATTAGCGCCTGCTCATCTGCTTGATAATCGCCAGCTGGGCCGCAGGATTCATGCCTTCTCAGACGCCTGATAATCGCCAGCAGGGCCGCAGGATTCATGCCTTCTCAGGCGCCTGATAATCGCGAGCTCGGCCGCATGATTCATGCCTGCCCATCTGCTTGGTAATCGCCAGCTGGGCCGCAGGTTTCATGCCTTCTCAGGCGCCTGATAATCGCCAGCTGGGCCGCAGGATTTATGCCTGCTCAGGTGCCTGATAATCGCCAGCTGGGCCGCAGGATTCATGCCTGCTCATCTCCTTGATAATCACCAGCTGGGCCGCAGGATTCATGCCTGCTCAGGTGCCTGATAATCGCCAGCTGGGCCGCAGGATTCATGCCTGCTCATCTCCTTGATAATCACCAGCTGGGCCGCAGGATTCATGCCTGCTCAGCTGCCTGATAATCGCCCGCTGGGCCGCAGGATTCATGCCTGCTCCGCTGCTTGATTCTTGCCTGCTGAGGCACATGATCCGTGCAGGAGAGCTTCCTGATCAGCACATGAGCAGTCACATGATCAGCGCCTCTCAGTCACCTGATCACTGCATGACAGCCACGTGATCAGTGCCTGCTGAGTCACGTGATTAGCGCCTGCTCATCTGCTTGATAATCGCCACCTGGGCCGCAGGATACATGCCTTCTTAGCTGCTTGATTATCGCCAGCTGGGCCGCAGAATTCATGCCTGCTCATCTGCTTGATAATCACCAGCTGGGCCACAGGATTCATGCCTGCTCATCTCCTTGATAATCGCCAGCTGGGCCGCAGGATTCATGCCTGCTCATCTGCTTGATAATGACCAGCTGGGCCGCAGGATTCATGCCTGCTCAGGTGCCTGATAATCGCCAGCTGGGCCGCATGATTCATGCCTGCTGAGGCACATGATCCGTGTGGGAGAGCTACCTGATCAGCACATGAGCAGTCACATGATCAGCGCCTCTCAGTCACCAGATCACTGCATGACAGCCACGTGATCAGTGCCTGCTGAGTCACGTGATTAGCGCCTGCTCATCTGCTTGATAATCGCCAGCTGGGCCGAAGGATTCATGCCTGCTCAGGTGCCTGATAATCGCCAGCTGGGCCGCAGGATTCATGCCTGCTCATCTCCTTGATAATCACCAGCTGGGCCGCAGAATTCATGCCTTCTCAGCCGCCTGATAATCACCAGCTGGGCCGCAGGATTCATGCCTGCTCATCTGCTTGATAATCGCCAGCTGGGCCGCATGATTCATGCCTTCTCCGCTGCTTGATTCTTGCCTGCTGAGGCACATAATCCGTGTGGGAGAGCTACCTGATCAGCACATGAGCAGTCACATGATCAGCGCCTCTCAGTCACCTGATCACTGCATGACAGCCACGTGATCAGTGCCTGCTGAGTCACGTGATTAGCGCCTGCTCATCTGCTTGATAATCGCCAGCTGGGCCGCAGGATTCATGCCTTCTCAGGCGCCTGATAATCGCCAGCAGGCCCGCAGGATTCATGCATTCTCAGGCGCCTGATAATCGCGAGCTGGGCCGCATGATTCATGCCTGCTCATCTGCTTGGTAATCGCCAGCTGGGCCGCAGGTTTCATGCCTTCTCAGGCGCCTGATAATCGCCAGCTGGGCCGCAGGATTCATGCCTGCTCAGGTGCCTGATAATCGCCAGCTGGGCCGCAGGATTCATGCCTGCTCATCTCCTTGATAATCACCAGCAGGGCCGCAGGATTCATGCCTGCTCAGGTGCCTGATAATCGCCAGCTGGGCCGCAGGATTCATGCCTGCTCATCTCCTTGATAATCACCAGCTGGGCCGCAGGATTCATGCCTGCTCAGCTGCCTGATAATCGCCCGCTGGGCCGCAGGATTCATGCCTGCTCCGCTGCTTGATTCTTGCCTGCTGAGGCACATGATCCGTGCAGGAGAGCTTCCTGATTAGCACATGAGCAGTCACATGATCAGCGCCTCTCAGTCACCTGATCACTGCATGACAGCCACGCGATCAGTGCCTGCTGAGTTACGTGATTAGCGCCTGCTCATCTGCTTGATAATCGCCAGCTGGGCCGCAGGATTCATGCCTTCTCAGCTGCTTGATTATCGCCAGCTGGGCCGCAGGATTCATGCCTGCTCATCTGCTTGATAATCGCCAGTTGGTGCCGCAGGATTCATGCCTGCTCATCTCCTTGATAATCGCCAGCTGGGCCGCAGGATTCATGCCTGCTCAACTGCTTGATAATCACCAGCTGGGCCGCAGGATTCATGCCTGCTCAGCTGCCTGATAATCACCAGCTGGGCCGCAGGATTCATGCCTGCTCCGCTGCTTGATTCTTGCCTGCTGAGGAACATGATCCGTGCAGGAGAGCTTCCTGATCAGCACATGAGCAGTCACATGATCAGCGCCTCTCAGTCACCTGATCACTGCATGACAGCCACGTGATCAGTGCCTGCTGAGTCACGTGATTAGCGCCTGCTCATCTGCTTGATAATCGCCAGCTGGGCCGCAGGATTCATGACTGTTCATCTGCTTGATAATCGCCAGCTGGGCCGCAGGATTCATGCCTGCTCAGCTGCTTGGTAATCGCCAGGTGGGCCGCAGGATTCATGCCTTCTCACCCTCCTGATAATCGCCAGCTGGGCCACAGGATTCATGCCTTCTCAGGCGCCTGTTAATCGCCAGCTGGGCCACAGGATTCATGCCTTCTCAGCTGCTTGATTATCGCCAGCTGGGCCGCAGGATTCATGCCTGCTCAGCTGCTTGATAATCGTCAGCTGAGCCGCAGGTTTCATGCCTGCTCAGGTGCCTGATAATCGCCAGCTGGGCCGCAGGATTCATGCCTGCTCATCTCCTTGATAATCGCCAGCTGGGCCGCAGGATTCATGCCGGCTCAGCTGCCTGATAATCGCCCACTGGGCCGCAGGATTCATGCCTGCTCCGCTGCTTGATTCTTGCCTGCTGAGGCACATGATCCGTGCAGGAGAGCTACCTGATCAGCACATGAGCAGTCACATGATCAGCGCCTCTCAGTCACCTGATCACTGCATGACAGCCACGCGATCAGTGCCTGCTGAGTTACGTGATTAGCGCCTGCTCATCTGCTTGATAATCGCCAGCTGGGCCGCAGGATTCATGCCTTCTCAGCTGCTTGATTATCGCCAGCTGGGCCGCAGGATTCATGCCTGCTCATCTGCTTGATAATCGCCAGCTGGGCCGCAGGATTCATGCCTGCTCATCTGCTTGATAATCGCCAGCTGGGCCGCAGGATTCATGCCTGCTCATCTGCTTGATAATCGCCAGCTGGGCCGCAGGATTCATGCCTGCTCAGGTGCCTGATAATCGCCAGGTGGGCCGCAGGATTCAGGCCTGCTCAGCTGCCTGATAATCGCCAGCAGGGCCATAGGATTCATGCCTTCTCAGGCGCCTGATAATCGCGAGCTGGGCCGCAGGATTCATGCCTGCTCATCTGCTTGGTAATCGCCAGCTGGGCCGCAGGATTCATGCCTTCTCAGGCGTCTGATAATCGCCAGCTGGGCCGCAGGATTCATGCCTTCTCAGGCGCCTGTTAATCGCCAGCTGGGTCGCAGGATTCATGCCTTCTCTGCTGCTTGATTCTTGCCTGCTGAGGCACATGATCCGTGCAGGAGAGCTACCTGATCAGCACATGAGCCGTCACATGATCAGTGCCTCTCAGTCACCTGATCACTGCATGACAGCCACGTGATCAGTGCCTGCTGACTTACGTGATTAGCGCCTGCTCATCTGCTTGATAATCGCCAGCTGGGCCGCAGGATTCATGCCTGTTCATCTGCTTGATAATCGCCAGCTGGGCCGCAGGATTCATGCCTGCTCAGCTGCCTGATAATCGCCAGGTGGGCCGCAGGATTCATGCCTGCTCAGTTGCCTGATAATCGCCAGCTGGGCCGCAGGATTCATGCCTGCTCATATGCTTGATAATCGCCAGCTGGGCTGCAGGATTCATGCCTGCTCATCTCCTTGATAATTGCCAGCTGGGCCGCAGGATTCATGCCTGCTCATCTGCTTGATAATGACCAGCTGGGCCGCAGGATTCATGCCTGTTCAGGTGCCTGATAATCGCCAGCTGGGCCGCAGGATTCATGCCTGCTCAGCTGCCTGATAATCGACAGGTGGGACGCAGGATTCATGCCTGCTCATCTCCTTGATAATCGCCAGCTGGGCCTCAGGATACATGCCTGCTCATCTGCTTGATAATGACCAGCTGGGCCGCAGGATTCATGCCTGTTCAGGTGCCTGATAATCGCCAGCTGGGCCGCAGGATTCATCCCTGCTCAGATGCCTGATAATCGCCAGCTGGGCCGCATGATTCATGCCTGCTGAGGCACATGATCAGTGCGGGAGAGCTATCTGATCAGCACATGAGCAGTCACATGATCAGCGCCTCTCAGTCACCTGATCACTGCATGACAGCCACGTGATCAGTGCCTGCTGAGTCACGTGATTAGCGCTTGCTCATCTGCTTGATAATCGCCAGCTGGGCCATAGGATTCATGCCTTCTCAGGCGCCTGATAATCGCCAGCAGGGCCGTAGGATTCATGCCTTCTCAGGCGCCTGTTAATCGCCAGCTGGGCCGCAGGATTCATGCCTTCTCCACTGCTTGATTCTTACCTGCTGAGGCACATGATCCGTGCGGGAGAGCTACCTGATCAGCCCATGAGCAGTCACATGATCAGCGCCTCTCAGTCACCTGATCACTGCATGACAGCCACGTGATCAGTGCCTGCTGAGTCACGTGATTAGCGCCTGCTCATCTGCTTGATAATCGCCAGCTGGGCCGCAGGATTCATGCCTGCTCAGGTGCCTGATAATCGCGAGCTGGGCCGCAGGATTCATGCCTGCTCATCTCCTTGATAATCATCAGCTGGGCCGCAGGATTCATGCCTTCTCAGCTGCCTGAGAATCACCAGCTGGGCCGCATGATTCATGCCTGCTCATCTGCTTGATAATCGCCAGCTGGGCCGCATGATTCATTCCTTCTCCGCTGCTTGATTCTTGCCTGCTGAGGCACATTATCCGTGCGGGAGAGCTACCTGATCAGCACATGAGCAGTCACATGATCAGCGCCTCTCAGTCACCTGATCACTGCATGACAGCCACGTGATCAGTGCCTGCTGAGACACGTGATTAGCGCCTGCTCATCTGCTTGATAATCGCCGGCTGGGCCGCAGGATTCATGCCTTCTCAGGCGCCTGATAATCGCCAGCAGGGCCGCAGGATTCATGCCTTCTCAGGCGCCTGATAATCGCGAGCTCGGCCGCATGATTCATGCCTGCCCATCTGCTTGGTAATCGCCAGCTGGGCCGCAGGTTTCATGCCTTCTCAGGCGCCTGATAATCGCCAGCTGGGCCGCAGGATTTATGCCTGCTCAGGTGCCTGATAATCGCCAGCTGGGCCGCAGGATTCATGCCTGCTCATCTCCTTGATAATCACCAGCTGGGCCGCAGGATTCATGCCTGCTCAGGTGCCTGATAATCGCCAGCTGGGCCGCAGGATTCATGCCTGCTCATCTCCTTGATAATCACCAGCTGGGCCGCAGGATTCATGCCTGCTCAGCTGCCTGATAATCGCCCGCTGGGCCGCAGGATTCATGACTGCTCCGCTGCTTGATTCTTGCCTGCTGAGGCACATGATCCGTGCAGGAGAGCTTCCTGATCAGCACATGAGCAGTCACATGATCAGCGCCTCTCAGTCACCTGATCACTGCATGACAGCCACGTGATCAGTGCCTGCTGAGTCACGTGATTAGCGCCTGCTCATCTGCTTGATAATCGCCACCTGGGCCGCAGGATTCATGCCTTCTTAGCTGCTTGATTATCGCCAGCTGGGCCGCAGAATTCATGCCTGCTCATCTGCTTGATAATCACCAGCTGGGCCGCAGGATTCATGCATGCTCATCTCCTTGATAACCGCCAGTTGGGCCGCAGGATTCATGCCTGCTCATCTGCTTGATAATGACCAGCTGGGCCGCAGGATTCATGCCTGCTCAGGTGCCTGATAATCGCCAGCTGGGCCGCATGATTCATGCCTGCTGAGGCACATGATCCGTGTGGGAGAGCTACCTGATCAGCACATGAGCAGTCACATGATCAGCGCCTCTCAGTCACCTGATCACTGCATGACAGCCACGTGATCAGTGCCTGCTGAGACACGTGATTATCGCCTGCTCATCTGCTTGATAATCGCCAGCTGGGCCGCAGGATTCATGCCTGCTCATCTCCTTGATAATCACCAGCTGGGCCGCAGGATTCATGCCTGCTCAGGTGCCTGATAATCGCCAGCTGGGCCGCAGGATTCATGCCTGCTCATCTCCTTGATAATCACCAGCTTGGCCGCAGGATTCATGCCTGCTCAGCTGCCTGATAATCGCCCACTGGGCCGCAGGATTCATGCCTGCTCCGCTGCTTGATTCTTGCCTGCTGAGACACATGATCCGTGCAGGAGAGCTACCTGATCAGCACATGAGCAGTCACATGATCAGCGCCTCTTAGTCACCTGATCACTGCATGACAGCCACGCGATCAGTGCCTGCTGAGTTACGTGATTAGCGCCTGCTCATCTGCTTGATAATCGCCAGCTGGGCCGCAGGATTCATGCCTTCTCAGCTGCTTGATTATCGCCAGCTGGGCCGCAGGATTCATGCCTGCTCATCTGCTTGATAATCGCCAGCTGGGCCGCAGGATTCATGCCTGCTCATCTGCTTGATAATCGCCAGCTGGGCCGCAGGATTCATGCCTGCTCATCTGCTTGATAATCGCCAGCTGGGCCGCAGGATTCATGCCTGCTCAGGTGCCTGATAATCGCCAGGTGGGCCGCAGGATTCATGCCTGCTCAGCTGCCTGATAATCGCCAGCAGGGCCACAGGATTCATGCCTTCTCAGGCGCCTGATAATCGCGAGCTGGGCCGCAGGATTCATGCCTGCTCATCTGCTTGGTAATCGCCAGCTGGGCCGCAGGATTCATGCCTTCTCAGGCGCCTGTTAATCGCCAGCTGGGTCGCAGGATTCATGCCTTCTCCGCTGCTTGATTCTTGCCTGCTGAGGCACATGATCCGTGCGGGAGAGCTACCTGATCAGCACATGAGCAGTCACATGATCAGTGCCTCTCAGTCACCTGATCACTGCATGACAGCCACGTGATCAGTGCCTGCTGAGTTACGTGATTAGCGCCTGCTCATCTGCTTGATAATCGCCAGCTGGGTCGCAGGATTCATGACTGTTCATCTGCTTGATAATCGCCAGCTGGGCCGCAGGATTCATGCCTGCTCAGCTGCTTGGTAATCGCCAGCTGGGCCGCAGGATTCATGCCTTCTCACCCGCCTGATAATCGCCAGCTGGGCCGCAGGATTCATGCCTTCTCAGGCGCCTGTTAATCGCCAGCTGGGCCGCAGGATTCATGCCTTCTCCGCTGCTTGATGGTTGCCTGCTGAGGCACATGATCCGTGCGGGAGAGCTACCTGATCAGCACATGAGCAGTCACATGATCAGCACCTCTCAGTCACCTGATCACTGCATGACAGCCACGCGATCAGTGCCTGCTGAGTTACGTGATTAGCGCCTGCTCATCTGCTTGATAATCGCCAGCTGGGCCGCAGGATTCATGCCTGCTCAGCTGCCTGATAATCGCCAGGTGGGCCGCAGGATTCATGCCTGCTCAGTTGCCTGATAATCGCCAGCTGGGCCGCAGGATTCATGCCTGCTCATATGCTTGATAATCGCCAGCTGGGCTGCAGGATTCATGCCTGCTCATCTCCTTGATAATTGCCAGCTGGGCCGCAGGATTCATGCCTGCTCATCTGCTTGATAATGACCAGCTGGGCCGCAGGATTCATGCCTGTTCAAGTGCCTGATAATCGCCAGCTGGGCCGCAGGATTCATGACTGCTCAGCTGCCTCATAATCGACAGGTGGGACGCAGGATTCATGCCTGCTCATCTCCTTGATAATCGCCAGCTGGGCCTCAGGATACATGCCTGCTCATCTGCTTGATAATGACCAGCTGGGCCGCAGGATTCATGCCTGTTCAGGTGCCTGATAATCGCCAGCTGGGCCGCAGGATTCATCCCTGCTCAGATGCCTGATAATCGCCAGCTGGGCCGCATGATTCATGCCTGCTGAGGCACATGATCAGTGCGGGAGAGCTATCTGATCAGCACATGAGCAGTCACATGATCAGCGCCTCTCAGTCACCTGATCACTGCATGACAGCCACGTGATCAGTGCCTGCTGAGTCACGTGATTAGCGCTTGCTCATCTGCTTGATAATCGCCAGCTGGGCCATAGGATTCATGCCTTCTCAGGCGCCTGATAATCGCCAGCAGGGCCGTAGGATTCATGCCTTCTCAGGCGCCTGTTAATCGCCAGCTGGGCCGCAGGATTCATGCCTTCTCCACTGCTTGATTCTTACCTGCTGAGGCACATGATCCGTGCGGGAGAGCTACCTGATCAGCCCATGAGCAGTCACATGATCAGCGCCTCTCAGTCACCTGATCACTGCATGACAGCCACGTGATCAGTGCCTGCTGAGTCACGTGATTAGCGCCTGCTCATCTGCTTGATAATCGCCAGCTGGGCCGCAGGATTCATGCCTGCTCAGGTGCCTGATAATCGCGAGCTGGGCCGCAGGATTCATGCCTGCTCATCTCCTTGATAATCATCAGCTGGGCCGCAGGATTCATGCCTTCTCAGCTGCCTGAGAATCACCAGCTGGGCCGCATGATTCATGCCTGCTCATCTGCTTGATAATCGCCAGCTGGGCCGCATGATTCATTCCTTCTCCGCTGCTTGATTCTTGCCTGCTGAGGCACATTATCCGTGCGGGAGAGCTACCTGATCAGCACATGAGCAGTCACATGATCAGCGCCTCTCAGTCACCTGATCACTGCATGACAGCCACGTGATCAGTGCCTGCTGAGACACGTGATTAGCGCCTGCTCATCTGCTTGATAATCGCCGGCTGGGCCGCAGGATTCATGCCTTCTCAGGCGCCTGATAATCGCCAGCAGGGCCGCAGGATTCATGCCTTCTCAGGCGCCTGATAATCGCGAGCTCGGCCGCATGATTCATGCCTGCCCATCTGCTTGGTAATCGCCAGCTGGGCCGCAGGTTTCATGCCTTCTCAGGCGCCTGATAATCGCCAGCTGGGCCGCAGGATTTATGCCTGCTCAGGTGCCTGATAATCGCCAGCTGGGCCGCAGGATTCATGCCTGCTCATCTCCTTGATAATCACCAGCTGGGCCGCAGGATTCATGCCTGCTCAGGTGCCTGATAATCGCCAGCTGGGCCGCAGGATTCATGCCTGCTCATCTCCTTGATAATCACCAGCTGGGCCGCAGGATTCATGCCTGCTCAGCTGCCTGATAATCGCCCGCTGGGCCGCAGGATTCATGACTGCTCCGCTGCTTGATTCTTGCCTGCTGAGGCACATGATCCGTGCAGGAGAGCTTCCTGATCAGCACATGAGCAGTCACATGATCAGCGCCTCTCAGTCACCTGATCACTGCATGACAGCCACGTGATCAGTGCCTGCTGAGTCACGTGATTAGCGCCTGCTCATCTGCTTGATAATCGCCACCTGGGCCGCAGGATTCATGCCTTCTTAGCTGCTTGATTATCGCCAGCTGGGCCGCAGAATTCATGCCTGCTCATCTGCTTGATAATCACCAGCTGGGCCGCAGGATTCATGCATGCTCATCTCCTTGATAATCGCCAGCTGGGCCGCAGGATTCATGCCTGCTCATCTGCTTGATAATGACCAGCTGGGCCGCAGGATTCATGCCTGCTCAGGTGCCTGATAATCGCCAGCTGGGCCGCATGATTCATGCCTGCTGAGGCACATGATCCGTGTGGGAGAGCTACCTGATCAGCACATGAGCAGTCACATGATCAGCGCCACTCAGTCACCAGATCACTGCATGACAGCCACGTGATCAGTGCCTGCTGAGTCACGTGATTAGCGCCTGCTCATCTGCTTGATAATCGCCAGCTGGGCCGAAGGATTCATGCCTGCTCAGGTGCCTGATAATCGCCAGCTGGGCAGCAGGATTCATGCCTGCTCATCTCCTTGATAATCACCAGCTGGGCCGCAGGATTCATGCCTTTTCAGCTGCCTGATAATCACCAGCTGGGCCGCAGGATTCATGCCTGCTCATCTGCTTGATAATCGCCAGCTGGGCCGCATGATTCATGCCTTCTCCGCTGCTTGATTCTTGCCTGCTGAGGCACATAATCCGTGCGGGAGAGCTACCTGATCAGCACATGAGCAGTCACATGATCAGCGCCTCTCAGTCACCTGATCACTGCATGACAGCCACGTGATCAGTGCCTGCTGAGACACGTGATTATCGCCTGCTCATCTGCTTGATAATCGCCAGCTGGGCCGCAGGATTCATGCCTGCTCATCTCCTTGATAATCACCAGCTGGGCCGCAGGATTCATGCCTGCTCAGGTGCCTGATAATCGCCAGCTGGGCCGCAGGATTCATGCCTGCTCATCTCCTTGATAATCACCAGCTTGGCCGCAGGATTCATGCCTGCTCAGCTGCCTGATAATCGCCCACTGGGCCGCAGGATTCATGCCTGCTCCGCTGCTTGATTCTTGCCTGCTGAGACACATGATCCGTGCAGGAGAGCTACCTGATCAGCACATGAGCAGTCACATGATCAGCGCCTCTTAGTCACCTGATCACTGCATGACAGCCACGCGATCAGTGCCTGCTGAGTTACGTGATTAGCGCCTGCTCATCTGCTTGATAATCGCCAGCTGGGCCGCAGGATTCATGCCTTCTCAGCTGCTTGATTATCGCCAGCTGGGCCGCAGGATTCATGCCTGCTCATCTGCTTGATAATCGCCAGCTGGGCCGCAGGATTCATGCCTGCTCATCTGCTTGATAATCGCCAGCTGGGCCGCAGGATTCATGCCTGCTCATCTGCTTGATAATCGCCAGCTGGGCCGCAGGATTCATGCCTGCTCAGGTGCCTGATAATCGCCAGGTGGGCCGCAGGATTCATGCCTGCTCAGCTGCCTGATAATCGCCAGCAGGGCCACAGGATTCATGCCTTCTCAGGCGCCTGATAATCGCGAGCTGGGCCGCAGGATTCATGCCTGCTCATCTGCTTGGTAATCGCCAGCTGGGCCGCAGGATTCATGCCTTCTCAGGCGCCTGTTAATCGCCAGCTGGGTCGCAGGATTCATGCCTTCTCGGCTGCTTGATTCTTGCCTGCTGAGGCACATGATCCGTGCGGGAGAGCTACCTGATCAGCACATGAGCAGTCACATGATCAGTGCCTCTCAGTCACCTGATCACTGCATGACAGCAACGTGATCAGTGCCTGCTGAGTTACGTGATTAGCGCCTGCTCATCTGCTTGATAATCGCCAGCTGGGTCGCAGGATTCATGCCTGTTCATCTGCTTGATAATCGCCAGCTGGGCCGCAGGATTCATGCCTGCTCAGCTGCTTGGTAATCGCCAGCTGGGCCGCAGGATTCATGCCTTCTCACCCGCCTGATAATCGCCAGCTGGGCCGCAGGATTCATGCCTTCTCAGGCGCCTGCTAATCGCCAGCTGGGCCGCAGGATTCATGCCTTCTCCGCTGCTTGATGGTTGCCTGCTGAGGCACATGATCCGTGCGGGAGAGCTACCTGATCAGCACATGAGCAGTCACATGATCAGCACCTCTCAGTCACCTGATCACTGCATGACAGCCACGCGATCAGTGCCTGCTGAGTTACGTGATTAGCGCCTGCTCATCTGCTTGATAATCGCCAGCTGGGCCGCAGGATTCATGCCTTCTCAGACGCCTGATAATCGCCAGCAGGGCCGCAGGATTCATGCCTTCTCAGGCGCCTGATAATCGCGAGCTCGGCCGCATGATTCATGCCTGCCCATCTGCTTGGTAATCGCCAGCTGGGCCGCAGGTTTCATGCCTTCTCAGGCGCCTGATAATCGCCAGCTGGGCCGCAGGATTTATGCCTGCTCAGGTGCCTGATAATCGCCAGCTGGGCCGCAGGATTCATGCCTGCTCATCTCCTTGATAATCACCAGCTGGGCCGCAGGATTCATGCCTGCTCAGGTGCCTGATAATCGCCAGCTGGGCCGCAGGATTCATGCCTGCTCATCTCCTTGATAATCACCAGCTGGGCCGCAGGATTCATGCCTGCTCAGCTGCCTGATAATCGCCCGCTGGGCCGCAGGATTCATGCCTGCTCCGCTGCTTGATTCTTGCCTGCTGAGGCACATGATCCGTGCAGGAGAGCTTCCTGATCAGCACATGAGCAGTCACATGATCAGCGCCTCTCAGTCACCTGATCACTGCATGACAGCCACGTGATCAGTGCCTGCTGAGTCACGTGATTAGCGCCTGCTCATCTGCTTGATAATCGCCACCTGGGCCGCAGGATACATGCCTTCTTAGCTGCTTGATTATCGCCAGCTGGGCCGCAGAATTCATGCCTGCTCATCTGCTTGATAATCACCAGCTGGGCCACAGGATTCATGCCTGCTCATCTCCTTGATAATCGCCAGCTGGGCCGCAGGATTCATGCCTGCTCATCTGCTTGATAATGACCAGCTGGGCCGCAGGATTCATGCCTGCTCAGGTGCCTGATAATCGCCAGCTGGGCCGCATGATTCATGCCTGCTGAGGCACATGATCCGTGTGGGAGAGCTACCTGATCAGCACATGAGCAGTCACATGATCAGCGCCTCTCAGTCACCAGATCACTGCATGACAGCCACGTGATCAGTGCCTGCTGAGTCACGTGATTAGCGCCTGCTCATCTGCTTGATAATCGCCAGCTGGGCCGAAGGATTCATGCCTGCTCAGGTGCCTGATAATCGCCAGCTGGGCCGCAGGATTCATGCCTGCTCATCTCCTTGATAATCACCAGCTGGGCCGCAGAATTCATGCCTTCTCAGCCGCCTGATAATCACCAGCTGGGCCACAGGATTCATGCCTGCTCATCTGCTTGATAATCGCCAGCTGGGCCGCATGATTCATGCCTTCTCCGCTGCTTGATTCTTGCCTGCTGAGGCACATAATCCGTGTGGGAGAGCTACCTGATCAGCACATGAGCAGTCACATGATCAGCGCCTCTCAGTCACCTGATCACTGCATGACAGCCACGTGATCAGTGCCTGCTGAGTCACGTGATTAGCGCCTGCTCATCTGCTTGATAATCGCCAGCTGGGCCGCAGGATTCATGCCTTCTCAGGCGCCTGATAATCGCCAGCAGGCCCGCAGGATTCATGCATTCTCAGGCGCCTGATAATCGCGAGCTGGGCCGCATGATTCATGCCTGCTCATCTGCTTGGTAATCGCCAGCTGGGCCGCAGGTTTCATGCCTTCTCAGGCGCCTGATAATCGCCAGCTGGGCCGCAGGATTCATGCCTGCTCAGGTGCCTGATAATCGCCAGCTGGGCCGCAGGATTCATGCCTGCTCATCTCCTTGATAATCACCAGCAGGGCCGCAGGATTCATGCCTGCTCAGGTGCCTGATAATCGCCAGCTGGGCCGCAGGATTCATGCCTGCTCATCTCCTTGATAATCACCAGCTGGGCCGCAGGATTCATGCCTGCTCAGCTGCCTGATAATCGCCCGCTGGGCCGCAGGATTCATGCCTGCTCCGCTGCTTGATTCTTGCCTGCTGAGGCACATGATCCGTGCAGGAGAGCTTCCTGATTAGCACATGAGCAGTCACATGATCAGCGCCTCTCAGTCACCTGATCACTGCATGACAGCCACGCGATCAGTGCCTGCTGAGTTACGTGATTAGCGCCTGCTCATCTGCTTGATAATCGCCAGCTGGGCCGCAGGATTCATGCCTTCTCAGCTGCTTGATTATCGCCAGCTGGGCCGCAGGATTCATGCCTGCTCATCTGCTTGATAATCGCCAGTTGGTGCCGCAGGATTCATGCCTGCTCATCTCCTTGATAATCGCCAGCTGGGCCGCAGGATTCATGCCTGCTCAACTGCTTGATAATCACCAGCTGGGCCGCAGGATTCATGCCTGCTCAGCTGCCTGATAATCACCAGCTGGGCCGCAGGATTCATGCCTGCTCCGCTGCTTGATTCTTGCCTGCTGAGGAACATGATCCGTGCAGGAGAGCTTCCTGATCAGCACATGAGCAGTCACATGATCAGCGCCTCTCAGTCACCTGATCACTGCATGACAGCCACGTGATCAGTGCCTGCTGAGTCACGTGATTAGCGCCTGCTCATCTGCTTGATAATCGCCAGCTGGGCCGCAGGATTCATGACTGTTCATCTGCTTGATAATCGCCAGCTGGGCCGCAGGATTCATGCCTGCTCAGCTGCTTGGTAATCGCCAGGTGGGCCGCAGGATTCATGCCTTCTCACCCTCCTGATAATCGCCAGCTGGGCCACAGGATTCATGCCTTCTCAGGCGCCTGTTAATCGCCAGCTGGGCCACAGGATTCATGCCTTCTCAGCTGCTTGATTATCGCCAGCTGGGCCGCAGGATTCATGCCTGCTCAGCTGCTTGATAATCGTCAGCTGAGCCGCAGGTTTCATGCCTGCTCAGGTGCCTGATAATCGCCAGCTGGGCCGCAGGATTCATGCCTGCTCATCTCCTTGATAATCGCCAGCTGGGCCGCAGGATTCATGCCTGCTCAGCTGCCTGATAATCGCCCACTGGGCCGCAGGATTCATGCCTGCTCCGCTGCTTGATTCTTGCCTGCTGAGGCACATGATCCGTGCAGGAGAGCTACCTGATCAGCACATGAGCAGTCACATGATCAGCGCCTCTCAGTCACCTGATCACTGCATGACAGCCACGCGATCAGTGCCTGCTGAGTTACGTGATTAGCGCCTGCTCATCTGCTTGATAATCGCCAGCTGGGCCGCAGGATTCATGCCTTCTCAGCTGCTTGATTATCGCCAGCTGGGCCGCAGGAT
Source organism: Bos grunniens (assembly GCF_055505025.1). Taxonomy (NCBI): domain Eukaryota; kingdom Metazoa; phylum Chordata; class Mammalia; order Artiodactyla; family Bovidae; genus Bos; species Bos grunniens. The sequence continues at coordinate 65,585,963 of NC_141183.1, read as the reverse complement.
TCATGCCTGCTCATCTGCTTGATAATCGCCAGCTGGGCCGCAGGATTCATGCCTGCTCATGTGCTTGATAATCGCCAGCTGGGCCGCAGGATTCATGCCTGCTCATCTGCTTGATAATCGCCAGCTGGGCCGCAGGATTCATGCCTGCTCAGGTGCCTGATAATCGCCAGGTGGGCCGCAGGATTCAGGCCTGCTCAGCTGCCTGATAATCGCCAGCAGGGCCATAGGATTCATGCCTTCTCAGGCGCCTGATAATCGCGAGCTGGGCCGCAGGATTCATGCCTGCTCATCTGCTTGGTAATCGCCAGCTGGGCCGCAGGATTCATGCCTTCTCAGGCGTCTGATAATCGCCAGCTGGGCCGCAGGATTCATGCCTTCTCAGGCGCCTGTTAATCGCCAGCTGGGTCGCAGGATTCATGCCTTCTCTGCTGCTTGATTCTTGCCTGCTGAGGCACATGATCCGTGCAGGAGAGCTACCTGATCAGCACATGAGCAGTCACATGATCAGTGCCTCTCAGTCACCTGATCACTGCATGACAGCCACGTGATCAGTGCCTGCTGACTTACGTGATTAGCGCCTGCTCATCTGCTTGATAATCGCCAGCTGGGCCGCAGGATTCATGCCTGTTCATCTGCTTGATAATCGCCAGCTGGGCCGCAGGATTCATGCCTGCTCAGCTGCCTGATAATCGCCAGGTGGGCCGCAGGATTCATGCCTGCTCAGTTGCCTGATAATCGCCAGCTGGGCCGCAGGATTCATGCCTGCTCATATGCTTGATAATCGCCAGCTGGGCTGCAGGATTCATGCCTGCTCATCTCCTTGATAATTGCCAGCTGGGCCGCAGGATTCATGCCTGCTCATCTGCTTGATAATGACCAGCTGGGCCGCAGGATTCATGCCTGTTCAGGTGCCTGATAATCGCCAGCTGGGCCGCAGGATTCATGCCTGCTCAGCTGCCTGATAATCGACAGGTGGGACGCAGGATTCATGCCTGCTCATCTCCTTGATAATCGCCAGCTGGGCCTCAGGATACATGCCTGCTCATCTGCTTGATAATGACCAGCTGGGCCGCAGGATTCATGCCTGTTCAGGTGCCTGATAATCGCCAGCTGGGCCGCAGGATTCATCCCTGCTCAGATGCCTGATAATCGCCAGCTGGGCCGCATGATTCATGCCTGCTGAGGCACATGATCAGTGCGGGAGAGCTATCTGATCAGCACATGAGCAGTCACATGATCAGCGCCTCTCAGTCACCTGATCACTGCATGACAGCCACGTGATCAGTGCCTGCTGAGTCACGTGATTAGCGCTTGCTCATCTGCTTGATAATCGCCAGCTGGGCCATAGGATTCATGCCTTCTCAGGCGCCTGATAATCGCCAGCAGGGCCGTAGGATTCATGCCTTCTCAGGCGCCTGTTAATCGCCAGCTGGGAGGCAGGATTCATGCCTTCTCCACTGCTTGATTCTTACCTGCTGAGGCACATGATCCGTGCGGGAGAGCTACCTGATCAGCCCATGAGCAGTCACATGATCAGCGCCTCTCAGTCACCTGATCACTGCATGACAGCCACGTGATCAGTGCCTGCTGAGTCACGTGATTAGCGCCTGCTCATCTGCTTGATAATCGCCAGCTGGGCCGCAGGATTCATGCCTGCTCAGGTGCCTGATAATCGCGAGCTGGGCCGCAGGATTCATGCCTGCTCATCTCCTTGATAATCATCAGCTGGGCCGCAGGATTCATGCCTTCTCAGCTGCCTGAGAATCACCAGCTGGGCCGCATGATTCATGCCTGCTCATCTGCTTGATAATCGCCAGCTGGGCCGCATGATTCATTCCTTCTCCGCTGCTTGATTCTTGCCTGCTGAGGCACATTATCCGTGCGGGAGAGCTACCTGATCAGCACATGAGCAGTCACATGATCAGCGCCTCTCAGTCACCTGATCACTGCATGACAGCCACGTGATCAGTGCCTGCTGAGACACGTGATTAGCGCCTGCTCATCTGCTTGATAATCGCCGGCTGGGCCGCAGGATTCATGCCTTCTCAGGCGCCTGATAATCGCCAGCAGGGCCGCAGGATTCATGCCTTCTCAGGCGCCTGATAATCGCGAGCTCGGCCGCATGATTCATGCCTGCCCATCTGCTTGGTAATCGCCAGCTGGGCCGCAGGTTTCATGCCTTCTCAGGCGCCTGATAATCGCCAGCTGGGCCGCAGGATTTATGCCTGCTCAGGTGCCTGATAATCGCCAGCTGGGCCGCAGGATTCATGCCTGCTCATCTCCTTGATAATCACCAGCTGGGCCGCAGGATTCATGCCTGCTCAGGTGCCTGATAATCGCCAGCTGGGCCGCAGGATTCATGCCTGCTCATCTCCTTGATAATCACCAGCTGGGCCGCAGGATTCATGCCTGCTCAGCTGCCTGATAATCGCCCGCTGGGCCGCAGGATTCATGACTGCTCCGCTGCTTGATTCTTGCCTGCTGAGGCACATGATCCGTGCAGGAGAGCTTCCTGATCAGCACATGAGCAGTCACATGATCAGCGCCTCTCAGTCACCTGATCACTGCATGACAGCCACTTGATCAGTGCCTGCTGAGTCACGTGATTAGCGCCTGCTCATCTGCTTGATAATCGCCACCTGGGCCGCAGGATTCATGCCTTCTTAGCTGCTTGATTATCGCCAGCTGGGCCGCAGAATTCATGCCTGCTCATCTGCTTGATAATCACCAGCTGGGCCGCAGGATTCATGCATGCTCATCTCCTTGATAATCGCCAGTTGGGCCGCAGGATTCATGCCTGCTCATCTGCTTGATAATGACCAGCTGGGCCGCAGGATTCATGCCTGCTCAGGTGCCTGATAATCGCCAGCTGGGCCGCATGATTCATGCCTGCTGAGGCACATGATCCGTGTGGGAGAGCTACCTGATCAGCACATGAGCAGTCACATGATCAGCGCCTCTCAGTCACCTGATCACTGCATGACAGCCACGTGATCAGTGCCTGCTGAGACACGTGATTATCGCCTGCTCATCTGCTTGATAATCGCCAGCTGGGCCGCAGGATTCATGCCTGCTCATCTCCTTGATAATCACCAGCTGGGCCGCAGGATTCATGCCTGCTCAGGTGCCTGATAATCGCCAGCTGGGCCGCAGGATTCATGCCTGCTCATCTCCTTGATAATCACCAGCTTGGCCGCAGGATTCATGCCTGCTCAGCTGCCTGATAATCGCCCACTGGGCCGCAGGATTCATGCCTGCTCCGCTGCTTGATTCTTGCCTGCTGAGACACATGATCCGTGCAGGAGAGCTACCTGATCAGCACATGAGCAGTCACATGATCAGCGCCTCTTAGTCACCTGATCACTGCATGACAGCCACGCGATCAGTGCCTGCTGAGTTACGTGATTAGCGCCTGCTCATCTGCTTGATAATCGCCAGCTGGGCCGCAGGATTCATGCCTTCTCAGCTGCTTGATTATCGCCAGCTGGGCCGCAGGATTCATGCCTGCTCATCTGCTTGATAATCGCCAGCTGGGCCGCAGGATTCATGCCTGCTCATCTGCTTGATAATCGCCAGCTGGGCCGCAGGATTCATGCCTGCTCATCTGCTTGATAATCGCCAGCTGGGCCGCAGGATTCATGCCTGCTCAGGTGCCTGATAATCGCCAGGTGGGCCGCAGGATTCATGCCTGCTCAGCTGCCTGATAATCGCCAGCAGGGCCACAGGATTCATGCCTTCTCAGGCGCCTGATAATCGCGAGCTGGGCCGCAGGATTCATGCCTGCTCATCTGCTTGGTAATCGCCAGCTGGGCCGCAGGATTCATGCCTTCTCAGGCGCCTGTTAATCGCCAGCTGGGTCGCAGGATTCATGCCTTCTCCGCTGCTTGATTCTTGCCTGCTGAGGCACATGATCCGTGCGGGAGAGCTACCTGATCAGCACATGAGCAGTCACATGATCAGTGCCTCTCAGTCACCTGATCACTGCATGACAGCCACGTGATCAGTGCCTGCTGAGTTACGTGATTAGCGCCTGCTCATCTGCTTGATAATCGCCAGCTGGGTCGCAGGATTCATGACTGTTCATCTGCTTGATAATCGCCAGCTGGGCCGCAGGATTCATGCCTGCTCAGCTGCTTGGTAATCGCCAGCTGGGCCGCAGGATTCATGCCTTCTCACCCGCCTGATAATCGCCAGCTGGGCCGCAGGATTCATGCCTTCTCAGGCGCCTGTTAATCGCCAGCTGGGCCGCAGGATTCATGCCTTCTCCGCTGCTTGATGGTTGCCTGCTGAGGCACATGATCCGTGCGGGAGAGCTACCTGATCAGCACATGAGCAGTCACATGATCAGCACCTCTCAGTCACCTGATCACTGCATGACAGCCACGCGATCAGTGCCTGCTGAGTTACGTGATTAGCGCCTGCTCATCTGCTTGATAATCGCCAGCTGGGCCGCAGGATTCATGCCTGCTCAGCTGCCTGATAATCGCCAGCAGGGCCGCAGGATTCATGCCTTCTCAGGCGCCTGGTAATTGCGAGCGGGGCCGTAGGATTCATGCCTGCTCATCTGCTTGGTAATCGCCAGCTGGGCCGCAGGATTCATGCCTTCTCAGGCGCCTGATAATCGCCAGCTGGGCCGCAGGATTCATGCCTTCTCATCTCCTTGATAATCGCCAGCTGGGCCGCAGGATTCATGCCTTCTCATCTGCTTGATAATGACCAGCTGGGCCGCAGGATTCATGCCTGCTCATCTGCTTGGTAATCGCCAGCTGGGCCGCAGGATTCATGCCTGCTCAACTGCTTGATAATCGCCAGCTGGGCCGCATGATTCATGCCTGCTGAGGCACATGATCCGTGCGGGAGAGCTACCTGATCAGCACATGAGCAGTCACATGATCAGAGCCTCTCAGTCACCTGATCACTGCATGACAGCCACGTGATCAGTGCCTGCTGAATCACGTGATTAGCGCCTGCTTATCTGCTTGATAATCGCCAGCTGGGCCGCAGGATTCATGCCTTCTCAGCTGCTTGATTATCGCCAGCTGGGCCGCAGGATTCATGCCTGCTCAGCTGCTTGATAATCGTCAGCTGAGCCGCAGGTTTCATGCCTGCTCAGGTGCCTGATAATCGCCAGCTGAGCCGCAGGATTCATGCCTGCTCATCTCCTTGATAATCGCCAGCTGGGCCGCAGGATTCATGCCTGCTCAGCTGCCTGATAATCGCCCACTGGGCCGCAGGATTCATGCCTGCTCCGCTGCTTGATTCTTGCCTGCTGAGGCACATGATCCGTGCAGGAGAGCTACCTGATCAGCACATGAGCAGTCACATGATCAGCGCCTCTCAGTCACCTGATCACTGCATGACAGCCACGCGATCAGTGCCTGCTGAGTTACGTGATTAGCGCCTGCTCATCTGCTTGATAATCGCCAGCTGGGCCGCAGGATTCATGCCTTCTCAGCTGCTTGATTATCGCCAGCTGGGCCGCAGGATTCATGCCTGCTCATCTGCTTGATAATCGCCAGCTGGGCCGCAGGATTCATGCCTGCTCATGTGCTTGATAATCGCCAGCTGGGCCGCAGGATTCATGCCTGCTCATCTGCTTGATAATCGCCAGCTGGGCCGCAGGATTCATGCCTGCTCAGGTGCCTGATAATCGCCAGGTGGGCCGCAGGATTCAGGCCTGCTCAGCTGCCTGATAATCGCCAGCAGGGCCATAGGATTCATGCCTTCTCAGGCGCCTGATAATCGCGAGCTGGGCCGCAGGATTCATGCCTGCTCATCTGCTTGGTAATCGCCAGCTGGGCCGCAGGATTCATGCCTTCTCAGGCGTCTGATAATCGCCAGCTCGGCCGCAGGATTCATGCCTTCTCAGGCGCCTGTTAATCGCCAGCTGGGTCGCAGGATTCATGCCTTCTCTGCTGCTTGATTCTTGCCTGCTGAGGCACATGATCCGTGCAGGAGAGCTACCTGATCAGCACATGAGCAGTCACATGATCAGTGCCTCTCAGTCACCTGATCACTGCATGACAGCCACGTGATCAGTGCCTGCTGACTTACGTGATTAGCGCCTGCTCATCTGCTTGATAATCGCCAGCTGGGCCGCAGGATTCATGCCTTCTCAGCTGCTTGATTATCGCCAGCTGGGCCGCAGGATTCATGCCTGCTCATCTGCTTGATAATCGCCAGCTGGGCCGCAGGATTCATGCCTGCTCATGTGCTTGATAATCGCCAGCTGGGCCGCAGGATTCATGCCTGCTCATCTGCTTGATAATCGCCAGCTGGGCCGCAGGATTCATGCCTGCTCAGGTGCCTGATAATCGCCAGGTGGGCCGCAGGATTCAGGCCTGCTCAGCTGCCTGATAATCGCCAGCAGGGCCATAGGATTCATGCCTTCTCAGGCGCCTGATAATCGCGAGCTGGGCCGCAGGATTCATGCCTGCTCATCTGCTTGGTAATCGCCAGCTGGGCCGCAGGATTCATGCCTTCTCAGGCGTCTGATAATCGCCAGCTCGGCCGCAGGATTCATGCCTTCTCAGGCGCCTGTTAATCGCCAGCTGGGTCGCAGGATTCATGCCTTCTCTGCTGCTTGATTCTTGCCTGCTGAGGCACATGATCCGTGCAGGAGAGCTACCTGATCAGCACATGAGCAGTCACATGATCAGTGCCTCTCAGTCACCTGATCACTGCATGACAGCCACGTGATCAGTGCCTGCTGACTTACGTGATTAGCGCCTGCTCATCTGCTTGATAATCGCCAGCTGGGCTGCAGGATTCATGCCTGCTCATCTCCTTGATAATCGCCAGCTGGGCCGCAGGATTCATGCCTTCTCACCCGCCTGATAATCGCCAGCTGGGCCGCAGGATTCATGCCTTCTCAGGCGCCTGTTAATCGCCAGCTGGGCCGCAGGATTCATGCCTTCTCCGCTGCTTGATGGTTGCCTGCTGAGGCACATGATCCGTGCGGGAGAGCTACCTGATCAGCACATGAGCAGTCACATGATCAGTGCCTCTCAGTCACCTGATCACTGCATGACAGCAACGTGATCAGTGCCTGCTGAGTTACGTGATTAGCGCCTGCTCATCTGCTTGATAATCGCCAGCTGGGCCGCAGGATTCATGCCTGCTCAGCTGCCTGATAATCGCCAGCAGGGCCGCAGGATTCATGCCTTCTCAGGCGCCTGGTAATTGCGAGCGGGGCCGTAGGATTCATGCCTGCTCATCTGCTTGGTAATCGCCAGCTGGGCCGCAGGATTCATGCCTTCTCAGGCGCCTGATAATCGCCAGCTGGGCCGCAGGATTCATGCCTTCTCATCTCCTTGATAATCGCCAGCTGGGCCGCAGGATTCATGCCTTCTCATCTGCTTGATAATGACCAGCTGGGCCGCAGGATTCATGCCTGCTCATCTGCTTGGTAATCGCCAGCTGGGCCGCAGGATTCATGCCTGCTCAACTGCTTGATAATCGCCAGCTGGGCCGCATGATTCATGCCTGCTGAGGCACATGATCCGTGCGGGAGAGCTACCTGATCAGCACATGAGCAGTCACATGATCAGAGCCTCTCAGTCACCTGATCACTGCATGACAGCCACGTGATCAGTGCCTGCTGAATCACGTGATTAGCGCCTGCTTATCTGCTTGATAATCGCCAGCTGGGCCGCAGGATTCATGCCTTCTCAGCTGCTTGATTATCGCCAGCTGGGCCGCAGGATTCATGCCTGCTCAGCTGCTTGATAATCGTCAGCTGAGCCGCAGGTTTCATGCCTGCTCAGGTGCCTGATAATCGCCAGCTGAGCCGCAGGATTCATGCCTGCTCATCTCCTTGATAATCGCCAGCTGGGCCGCAGGATTCATGCCTGCTCAGCTGCCTGATAATCGCCCACTGGGCCGCAGGATTCATGCCTGCTCCGCTGCTTGATTCTTGCCTGCTGAGGCACATGATCCGTGCAGGAGAGCTACCTGATCAGCACATGAGCAGTCACATGATCAGCGCCTCTCAGTCACCTGATCACTGCATGACAGCCACGCGATCAGTGCCTGCTGAGTTACGTGATTAGCGCCTGCTCATCTGCTTGATAATCGCCAGCTGGGCCGCAGGATTCATGCCTTCTCAGCTGCTTGATTATCGCCAGCTGGGCCGCAGGATTCATGCCTGCTCATCTGCTTGATAATCGCCAGCTGGGCCGCAGGATTCATGCCTGCTCATGTGCTTGATAATCGCCAGCTGGGCCGCAGGATTCATGCCTGCTCATCTGCTTGATAATCGCCAGCTGGGCCGCAGGATTCATGCCTGCTCAGGTGCCTGATAATCGCCAGGTGGGCCGCAGGATTCAGGCCTGCTCAGCTGCCTGATAATCGCCAGCAGGGCCATAGGATTCATGCCTTCTCAGGCGCCTGATAATCGCGAGCTGGGCCGCAGGATTCATGCCTGCTCATCTGCTTGGTAATCGCCAGCTGGGCCGCAGGATTCATGCCTTCTCAGGCGTCTGATAATCGCCAGCTCGGCCGCAGGATTCATGCCTTCTCAGGCGCCTGTTAATCGCCAGCTGGGTCGCAGGATTCATGCCTTCTCTGCTGCTTGATTCTTGCCTGCTGAGGCACATGATCCGTGCAGGAGAGCTACCTGATCAGCACATGAGCAGTCACATGATCAGTGCCTCTCAGTCACCTGATCACTGCATGACAGCCACGTGATCAGTGCCTGCTGACTTACGTGATTAGCGCCTGCTCATCTGCTTGATAATCGCCAGCTGGGCCGCAGGATTCATGCCTGTTCATCTGCTTGATAATCGCCAGCTGGGCCGCAGGATTCATGCCTGCTCAGCTGCCTGATAATCGCCAGGTGGGCCGCAGGATTCATGCCTGCTCAGTTGCCTGATAATCGCCAGCTGGGCCGCAGGATTCATGCCTGCTCATCTGCTTGATAATCGCCAGCTGGGCTGCAGGATTCATGCCTGCTCATCTCCTTGATAATCGCCAGCTGGGCCGCAGGATTCATGCCTGCTCATCTGCTTGATAATGACCAGCTGGGCCGCAGGATTCATGCCTGTTCAGGTGCCTGATAATCGCCAGCTGGGCCGTAGGATTCATGCCTGCTCATCTGCTTGGTAATCGCCAGCTGGGCCGCAGGATTCATGCCTGCTCAGCTGCCTGATAATCGCCAGCAGGGCCACAGGATTCATGCCTTCTCAGGCGCCTGATAATCGCGAGCTGGGCCGCAGGATTCATGCCTGCTCATCTGCTTGGTAATCGCCAGCTGGGCCGCAGGATTCATGCCTTCTCAGGCGCCTGATAATCGCGAGCTGGGCCGCAGGATTCATGCCTTCTCAGGCGCCTGATAATCGCCAGCTGGGCCGCAGGATTCATGCCTTCTCAGGCGCCTGATAATCGCCAGCTGGGTCGCAGGATTCATGCCTTCTCCGCTGCTTGATTCTTGCCTGCTGAGGCACATGATCCGTGCGGGAGAGCTACCTGATCAGCACATGAGCAGTCACATGATCAGTGCCTCTCAGTCACCTGATCACTGCATGACAGCCACGTGATCAGTGCCTGCTGAGTTACGTGATTAGCGCCTGCTCATCTGCTTGATAATCGCCAGCTGGGCCGCAGGATTCATGCCTGTTCATCTGCCTGATAATCGCCAGCTGGGCCGCAGGATTCATGCCTGCTCAGCTGCCTGATAATCGCCAGGTGGGCCGCAGGATTCATGCCTGCTCAGTTGCCAGATAATCGCCAGCTGGGCCGCAGGATTCATGCCTTCTCAGCTGCCTGATAATCACCAGCTGGGCCGCAGGATTCATGCCTGTTCATCTGCTTGATAATCGCCAGCTGGGCCGCAGGATTCATGCCTGCTCAGGCGCCTGTTAATCGCCAGCTGGGCCGCAGGATTCATGCCTTCTCCGCTGCTTGATTGTTGCCTGCTGAGGCACATGATCGGTGCGGGACAGCTACCTGACCAGCACATGAGCAGTCACATGATCAGCACCTCTCAGTCACCTGATCACTGCATGACAGCCACGTGATCAGTGCCTGCTGAGTCACGTGATTAGCGCCTGCTCATCTGCTTGATAATCGCCAGCTGGGCCGCAGGATTCATGCCTGCTCAGCTGCCTGATAATCGCCAGCAGGGCCGCAGGATTCATGCCTTCTCAGGCGCCTGGTAATGGCGAGCGGGGCCGTAGGATTCATGCCTGCTCATCTGCTTGGTAATCGCCAGCTGGGCCGCAGGATTCATGCCTTCTCAGGCGCCTGATAATCGCCAGCTGGGCCGCAGGATTCATGCCTTCTCATCTCCTTGATAATCGCCAGCTGGGCCGCAGGATTCATGCCTGCTCATCTGCTTGATAATGACCAGCTGGGCCGCAGGATTCATGCCTGCTCATCTGCTTGGTAATCGCCAGCTGGGCCGCATGATTCATGCCTGCTGAGGCACATGATCCGTGCGGGAGAGCTACCTGATCAGCACATGAGCAGTCACATGATCAGCGCCTCTCAGTCACCTGATCACTGCATGACAGTCACGCGATCAGTGCCTGCTGAGTTACGTGATTAGCGCCTGCTTATCTGCTTGATAATCGCCAGCTGGGCCGCAGGATTCATGCCTTCTCAGCTGCTTGATTATCGCCAGCTGGGCCGCAGGATTCATGCCTGCTCATCTGCTTGATAATCGCCAGCTGGGCCGCAGGATTCATGCCTGCTCATCTGCTTGATAATCGCCAGCTGGGCCGCAGGATTCATGCCTGCTCATCTGCTTGATAATCGCCAGCTGGGCCGCAGGATTCATGCCTGCTCAGGTGCCTGATAATCGCCAGGTGGGCCGCAGGATTCATGCCTGCTCAGCTGCCTGATAATCGCCAGCAGGGCCACAGGATTCATGCCTTCTCAGGCGCCTGATAATCGCGAGCTGGGCCGCAGGATTCATGCCTGCTCATCTGCTTGGTAATCGCCAGCTGGGCCGCAGGATTCATGCCTTCTCAGGCGCCTGATAATCGCCAGCTGGGCCGCAGGATTCATGCCTTCTCAGGCGCCTGTTAATCGCCTGCTGGGTCGCAGGATTCATGCCTTCTCCGCTGCTTGATTCTTGCCTGCTGAGGCACATGATCCGTGCAGGAGAGCTACCTGATCAGCACATGAGCAGTCACATGATCAGTGCCTCTCAGTCACCTGATCACTGCATGACAGCCACGTGATCAGTGCCTGCTGAGTTACGTGATTAGCGCCTGCTCATCTGCTTGATAATCGCCAGCTGGGCCGCAGGATTCATGCCTGTTCATCTGCTTGATAATCGCCAGCTGGGCCGCAGGATTCATGCCTTCTCAGCTGCTTGATTATCACCAGCTGGGCCGCAGGATTTATGCCTGCTCATCTGCTTGATAATGACCAGCTGGGCCGCAGGATTCATGCCTGCTCAGCTGCTTGATAATGACCAGCTGGGCCGCAGGATTCATGCCTGCTCAGCTGCCTGATAATCGCCAGGTGGGCCGCAGGATTCATGCCTGCTCATCTCCTTGATAATCGCCAGCTGGGCCGCAGGATTCATGCCTGCTCCGCTGCTTGATTCTTGCCTGCTGAGGCACATGATCCGTGCAGGAGAGCTACCTGATCACACATGAGCAGTCACATGATCAGCGCCTCTCAGTCACCTGATCACTGCATGACAGCCACGTGATCAGTGCCTGCTGAGTCACGTGATTAGCGCCTGCTCATCTGCTTGATAATCGCCAGCTGGGCCGCAGGATTCATGCCTGCTCAGGTGCCTGATAATCGCCAGCTGGGCCGCAGGATTCATGCCTTCTCAGCTGCCTGATAATCACCAGCTGGGCCGTAGGATTCATGCCTGCTCAGCTGCCTGATAATCGCCAGGTGGGCCGCAAGATTCATGCCTGCTCAGCTGCCTGATAATCGCCAGGTGGGCCGCAGGATTCATGCCTTCTCAGCTGCTTGATTATCGCCAGCTGGGCCGCAGGATTCATGCCTGCTCAGCTGCCTGATAATCGCCAGCAGGGCCGCAGGATTCATGCCTTCTCAGGCGCCTGGTAATCGCGAGCTGGGCCGCAGGATTCATGCCTGCTCATCTCCTTGATAATCGCCAGCTGGGCCGCAGGATTCATGCCTGCTCATCTGCTTGATAATCGCCAGCTGGGCCGCAGGATTCATGCCTGCTCAGCTGCCTGATAATCGCCAGGTGGGCCGCAGGATTCATGCCTGCTCAGCTGCCTGATAATCGCCAGCAGGGCCACAGGATTCATGCCTTCTCAGGCGCCTGATAATCACCAGCTGGGCCGCAGGATTCATGCCTGCTCATCTGCTTGATAATGACCAGCTGGGCCGCAGGATTCATGCCTTCTCAGGCGCCTGATAATCGCCAGCTGGGCCGCAGGATTCATGCCTGCTCATCTGCTTGGTAATCGCCAGCTGGTCCGCAGGATTCATGCCTGCTCATCTGCTTGATAATCTCCAGCTGGGTCGCATGATTCATGCCTGCTGAGGCACATGATCCGTGCGGGAGAGCTACCTGATCAGCACATGAGCAGTCACATGATCAGCGCCTCTCAGTCACCTGATCACTGCATGATAGCCACGTCATCAGTGCCTGCTGAGTCACGTGATTAGCGCCTGCTTATCTGCTTGATAATCGCCAGGTGGGCCGCAGGATTCATGCCTTCTCAGCTGCTTGATTATCGCCAGCTGGGCCGCAGGATTCATGCCTGCTCAGCTGCTTGATAATCGTCAGCTGAGCCGCAGGTTTCATGCCTGCTCAGGTGCCTGATAATCGCCAGCTGGGCCGCAGGATTCATGCCTGCTCATCTCCTTGATAATCGCCAGCTGGGCCGCAGGATTCATGCCTGCTCAGCTGCCTGATAATCGCCCACTGGGCCGCAGGATTCATGCCTGCTCCGCTGCTTGATTCTTGCCTGCTGAGGCACATGATCCGTGCAGGAGAGCTACCTGATCAGCACATGAGCAGTCACATGATCAGCGCCTCTCAGTCACCTGATCACTGCATGACAGCCACGCGATCAGTGCCTGCTGAGTTACGTGATTAGCGCCTGCTCATCTGCTTGATAATCGCCAGCTGGGCCGCAGGATTCATGTCTTCTCAGCTGCTTGATTATCGCCAGCTGGGCCGCAGGATTCATGCCTGCTCATCTGCTTGATAATCGCCAGCTGGGCCGCAGGATTCATGCCTGCTCATCTCCTTGATAATCGCCAGCTGGGCCGCAGTATTCATGCCTGCTCATCTGCTTGATAATCGCCAGCTGGGCCGCAGGATTCATGCCTGCTCAGGTGCCTGATAATCGCCAGGTGGGCCGCAGGATTCATGCCTGCTCAGCTGCCTGATAATCGCCAGCAGGGCCACAGGATTCATGCCTTCTCAGGCGCCTGATAATCGCAAGCTGGGCCGCAGGATTCATGCCTGCTCATCTGCTTGATAATCGCCAGCTGGGCCGCAGGATTCATGCCTGCTCAGGTGCCTGATAATCGCCAGGTGGGCCGCAGGATTCATGCCTGCTCAGCTGCCTGATAATCGCCAGCAGGGCCACAGGATTCATGCCTTCTCAGGCGCCTGATAATCGCGAGCTGGGCCGCAGGATTCATGCCTGCTCATCTGCTTGGTAATCGCCAGCTGGGCCGCAGGATTCATGCCTTCTCAGGCGCCTGATAATCGCCAGCTGTGCCGCAGGATTCATGCCTTCTCAGGCGCCTGTTAATCGCCTGCTGGGTCGCAGGATTCATGCCTTCTCCGCTGCTTGATTCTTGCCTGCTGAGGCACATGATCCGTGCAGGAGAGCTACCTGATCAGCACATGAGCAGTCACATGATCAGTGCCTCTCAGTCACCTGATCACTGCATGACAGCCACGTGATCAGTGCCTGCTGAGTTACGTGATTAGCGCCTGCTCATCTGCTTGATAATCGCCAGCTGGGCGGCAGGATTCATGCCTGTTCATCTGCTTGATAATCGCCAGCTGGGCCGCAGGATTCATGCCTTCTCAGCTGCTTGATTATCACCAGCTGGGCCGCAGGATTTATGCCTGCTCATCTGCTTGATAATGACCAGCTGGGCCGCAGGATTCATGCCTGCTCAGCTGCTTGATAATGACCAGCTGGGCCGCAGGATTCATGCCTGCTCAGCTGCCTGATAATCGCCAGGTGGGCCGCAGGATTCATGCCTGCTCATCTCCTTGATAATCGCCAGCTGGGCCGCAGGATTCATGCCTGCTCCGCTGCTTGATTCTTGCCTGCTGAGGCACATGATCCGTGCAGGAGAGCTACCTGATCACACATGAGCAGTCACATGATCAGCGCCTCTCAGTCACCTGATCACTGCATGACAGCCACGTGATCAGTGCCTGCTGAGTCACGTGATTAGCGCCTGCTCATCTGCTTGATAATCGCCAGCTGGGCCGCAGGATTCATGCCTGCTCAGGTGCCTGATAATCGCCAGCTGGGCCGCAGGATTCATGCCTTCTCAGCTGCCTGATAATCACCAGCTGGGCCGTAGGATTCATGCCTGCTCAGCTGCGTGATAATCGCCAGGTGGGCCGCAAGATTCATGCCTGCTCAGCTGCCTGATAATCGCCAGGTGGGCCGCAGGATTCATGCCTTCTCAGCTGCTTGATTATCGCCAGCTGGGCCGCAGGATTCATGCCTGCTCAGCTGCCTGATAATCGCCAGCAGGGCCGCAGGATTCATGCCTTCTCAGGCGCCTGGTAATCGCGAGCTGGGCCGCAGGATTCATGCCTGCTCATCTCCTTGATAATCGCCAGCTGGGCCGCAGGATTCATGCCTGCTCATCTGCTTGATAATCGCCAGCTGGGCCGCAGGATTCATGCCTGCTCAGCTGCCTGATAATCGCCAGGTGGGCCGCAGGATTCATGCCTGCTCAGCTGCCTGATAATCGCCAGCAGGGCCACAGGATTCATGCCTTCTCAGGCGCCTGATAATCACCAGCTGGGCCGCAGGATTCATGCCTGCTCATCTGCTTGATAATGACCAGCTGGGCCGCAGGATTCATGCCTTCTCAGGCGCCTGATAATCGCCAGCTGGGCCGCAGGATTCATGCCTGCTCATCTGCTTGGTAATCGCCAGCTGGGCCGCAGGATTCATGCCTGCTCATCTGCTTGATAATCGCCAGCTGGGTCGCATGATTCATGCCTGCTGAGGCACATGATCCGTGCGGGAGAGCTACCTGATCAGCACATGAGCAGTCACATGATCAGCGCCTCTCAGTCACCTGATCACTGCATGATAGCCACGTCATCAGTGCCTGCTGAGTCACGTGATTAGCGCCTGCTTATCTGCTTGATAATCGCCAGGTGGGCCGCAGGATTCATGCCTTCTCAGCTGCTTGATTATCGCCAGCTGGGCCGCAGGATTCATGCCTGCTCAGCTGCTTGATAATCGCCAGCTGGGCCGCAGGTTTCATGCCTGCTCAGGTGCCTGATAATCGCCAGCTGGGCCGCAGGATTCATGCCTGCTCATCTCCTTGATAATCGCCAGCTGGGCCGCAGGATTCATGCCTGCTCAGCTGCCTGATAATCGCCCACTGGGCCGCAGGATTCATGCCTGCTCCGCTGCTTGATTCTTGCCTGCTGAGGCACATGATCCGTGCAGGAGAGCTACCTGATCAGCACATGAGCAGTCACATGATCAGCGCCTCTCAGTCACCTGATCACTGCATGACAGCCACGCGATCAGTGCCTGCTGAGTTACGAGATTAGCGCCTGCTCATCTGCTTGATAATCGCCAGCTGGGCCGCAGGATTCATGCCTTCTCAGCTGCTTGATTATCGCCAGCTGGGCCGCAGGATTCATGCCTGCTCATCTGCTTGATAATCGCCAGCTGGGCTGCAGGATTCATGCCTGCTCATCTCCTTGATAATCGCCAGCTGGGCCGCAGGATTCATGCCTTCTCAGCTGCTTGATTATCGCCAGCTGGGCCGCAGGATTCATGCCTTCTCAGCTGCTTGATTATCGCCAGCTGGGCCGCAGGATTCATGCCTGCTCATCTGCTTGATAATCGCCAGCTGGGCCGCAGGATTCATGCCTGCTCATCTGCTTGATAATCGCCAGCTGGGCCGCAGGATTCATGCCTGCTCAGGTGCCTGATAATCGCCAGGTGGGCCGCAGGATTCATGCCTGCTCAGCTGCCTGATAATCGCCAGCAGGGCCACAGGATTCATGCCTTCTCAGGCGCCTGATAATCGCGAGCTGGGCCGCAGGATTCATGCCTGCTCATATGCTTGGTAATCGCCAGCTGGGCCGCAGGATTCATGCCTTCTCAGGCGCCTGATAATCGCCAGCTGTGCCGCAGGATTCATGCCTTCTCAGGCGCCTGTTAATCGCCTGCTGGGTCGCAGGATTCATGCCTTCTCCGCTGCTTGATTCTTGCCTGCTGAGGCACATGATCCGTGCAGGAGAGCTACCTGATCAGCACATGAGCAGTCACATGATCAGTGCCTCTCAGTCACCTGATCACTGCATGACAGCCACGTGATCAGTGCCTGCTGAGTTACGTGATTAGCGCCTGCTCATCTGCTTGATAATCGCCAGCTGGGCCGCAGGATTCATGCCTGTTCATCTGCTTGATAATCGCCAGCTGGGCCGCAGGATTCATGCCTTCTCAGCTGCTTGATTATCACCAGCTGGGCCGCAGGATTTATGCCTGCTCATCTGCTTGATAATGACCAGCTGGGCCGCAGGATTCATGCCTGCTCAGCTGCTTGATAATGACCAGCTGGGCCGCAGGATTCATGCCTGCTCAGCTGCCTGATAATCGCCAGGTGGGCCGCAGGATTCATGCCTGCTCATCTCCTTGATAATCGCCAGCTGGGCCGCAGGATTCATGCCTGCTCCGCTGCTTGATTCTTGCCTGCTGAGGCACATGATCCGTGCAGGAGAGCTACCTGATCACACATGAGCAGTCACATGATCAGCGCCTCTCAGTCACCTGATCACTGCATGACAGCCACGTGATCAGTGCCTGCTGAGTCACGTGATTAGCGCCTGCTCATCTGCTTGATAATCGCCAGCTGGGCCGCAGGATTCATGCCTGCTCAGGTGCCTGATAATCGCCAGCTGGGCCGCAGGATTCATGCCTTCTCAGCTGCCTGATAATCACCAGCTGGGCCGTAGGATTCATGCCTGCTCAGCTGCCTGATAATCGCCAGGTGGGCCGCAAGATTCATGCCTGCTCAGCTGCCTGATAATCGCCAGGTGGGCCGCAGGATTCATGCCTTCTCAGCTGCTTGATTATCGCCAGCTGGGCCGCAGGATTCATGCCTGCTCAGCTGCCTGATAATCGCCAGCAGGGCCGCAGGATTCATGCCTTCTCAGGCGCCTGGTAATCGCGAGCTGGGCCGCAGGATTCATGCCTGCTCATCTCCTTGATAATCGCCAGCTGGGCCGCAGGATTCATGCCTGCTCATCTGCTTGATAATCGCCAGCTGGGCGGCAGGATTCATGCCTGCTCAGCTGCCTGATAATCGCCAGGTGGGCCGCAGGATTCATGCCTGCTCAGCTGCCTGATAATCGCCAGCAGGGCCACAGGATTCATGCCTTCTCAGGCGCCTGATAATCACCAGCTGGGCCGCAGGATTCATGCCTGCTCATCTGCTTGATAATGACCAGCTGGGCCGCAGGATTCATGCCTTCTCAGGCGCCTGATAATCGCCAGCTGGGCCGCAGGATTCATGCCTGCTCATCTGCTTGGTAATCGCCAGCTGGGCCGCAGGATTCATGCCTGCTCATCTGCTTGATAATCTCCAGCTGGGTCGCATGATTCATGCCTGCTGAGGCACATGATCCGTGCGGGAGAGCTACCTGATCAGCACATGAGCAGTCACATGATCAGCGCCTCTCAGTCACCTGATCACTGCATGATAGCCACGTCATCAGTGCCTGCTGAGTCACGTGATTAGCGCCTGCTTATCTGCTTGATAATCGCCAGGTGGGCCGCAGGATTCATGCCTTCTCAGCTGCTTGATTATCGCCAGCTGGGCCGCAGGATTCATGCCTGCTCAGCTGCTTGATAATCGTCAGCTGAGCCGCAGGTTTCATGCCTGCTCAGGTGCCTGATAATCGCCAGCTGGGCCGCAGGATTCATGCCTGCTCATCTCCTTGATAATCGCCAGCTGGGCCGCAGGATTCATGCCTGCTCAGCTGCCTGATAATCGCCCACTGGGCCGCAGGATTCATGCCTGCTCCGCTGCTTGATTCTTGCCTGCTGAGGCACATGATCCGTGCAGGAGAGCTACCTGATCAGCACATGAGCAGTCACATGATCAGCGCCTCTCAGTCACCTGATCACTGCATGACAGCCACGCGATCAGTGCCTGCTGAGTTACGTGATTAGCGCCTGCTCATCTGCTTGATAATCGCCAGCTGGGCCGCAGGATTCATGTCTTCTCAGCTGCTTGATTATCGCCAGCTGGGCCGCAGGATTCATGCCTGCTCATCTGCTTGATAATCGCCAGCTGGGCCGCAGGATTCATGCCTGCTCATCTCCTTGATAATCGCCAGCTGGGCCGCAGGATTCATGCCTGCTCATCTGCTTGATAATCGCCAGCTGGGCCGCAGGATTCATGCCTGCTCAGGTGCCTGATAATCGCCAGGTGGGCCGCAGGATTCATGCCTGCTCAGCTGCCTGATAATCGCCAGCAGGGCCACAGGATTCATGCCTTCTCAGGCGCCTGATAATCGCGAGCTGGGCCGCAGGATTCATGCCTGCTCATCTGCTTGGTAATCGCCAGCTGGGCCGCAGGATTCATGCCTTCTCAGGCGCCTGATAATCGCCAGCTGTGCCGCAGGATTCATGCCTTCTCAGGCGCCTGTTAATCGCCTGCTGGGTCGCAGGATTCATGCCTTCTCCGCTGCTTGATTCTTGCCTGCTGAGGCACATGATCCGTGCAGGAGAGCTACCTGATCAGCACATGAGCAGTCACATGATCAGTGCCTCTCAGTCACCTGATCACTGCATGACAGCCACGTGATCAGTGCCTGCTGAGTTACGTGATTAGCGCCTGCTCATCTGCTTGATAATCGCCAGCTGGGCCGCAGGATTCATGCCTGTTCATCTGCTTGATAATCGCCAGCTGGGCCGCAGGATTCATGCCTTCTCAGCTGCTTGATTATCACCAGCTGGGCCGCAGGATTTATGCCTGCTCATCTGCTTGATAATGACCAGCTGGGCCGCAGGATTCATGCCTGCTCAGCTGCTTGATAATGACCAGCTGGGCCGCAGGATTCATGCCTGCTCAGCTGCCTGATAATCGCCAGGTGGGCCGCAGGATTCATGCCTGCTCATCTCCTTGATAATCGCCAGCTGGGCCGCAGGATTCATGCCTGCTCCGCTGCTTGATTCTTGCCTGCTGAGGCACATGATCCGTGCAGGAGAGCTACCTGATCACACATGAGCAGTCACATGATCAGCGCCTCTCAGTCACCTGATCACTGCATGACAGCCACGTGATCAGTGCCTGCTGAGTCACGTGATTAGCGCCTGCTCATCTGCTTGATAATCGCCAGCTGGGCCGCAGGATTCATGCCTGCTCAGGTGCCTGATAATCGCCAGCTGGGCCGCAGGATTCATGCCTTCTCAGCTGCCTGATAATCACCAGCTGGGCCGTAGGATTCATGCCTGCTCAGCTGCCTGATAATCGCCAGGTGGGCCGCAAGATTCATGCCTGCTCAGCTGCCTGATAATCGCCAGGTGGGCCGCAGGATTCATGCCTTCTCAGCTGCTTGATTATCGCCAGCTGGGCCGCAGGATTCATGCCTGCTCAGCTGCCTGATAATCGCCAGCAGGGCCGCAGGATTCATGCCTTCTCAGGCGCCTGGTAATCGCGAGCTGGGCCGCAGGATTCATGCCTGCTCATCTCCTTGATAATCGCCAGCTGGGCCGCAGGATTCATGCCTGCTCATCTGCTTGATAATCGCCAGCTGGGCGGCAGGATTCATGCCTGCTCAGCTGCCTGATAATCGCCAGGTGGGCCGCAGGATTCATGCCTGCTCAGCTGCCTGATAATCGCCAGCAGGGCCACAGGATTCATGCCTTCTCAGGCGCCTGATAATCACCAGCTGGGCCGCAGGATTCATGCCTGCTCATCTGCTTGATAATGACGAGCTGGGCCGCAGGATTCATGCCTTCTCAGGCGCCTGATAATCGCCAGCTGGGCCGCAGGATTCATGCCTGCTCATCTGCTTGGTAATCGCCAGCTGGGCCGCAGGATTCATGCCTGCTCATCTGCTTGATAATCGCCAGCTGGGTCGCATGATTCATGCCTGCTGAGGCACATGATCCGTGCGGGAGAGCTACCTGATCAGCACATGAGCAGTCACATGATCAGCGCCTCTCAGTCACCTGATCACTGCATGATAGCCACGTCATCAGTGCCTGCTGAGTCACGTGATTAGCGCCTGCTTATCTGCTTGATAATCGCCAGGTGGGCCGCAGGATTCATGCCTTCTCAGCTGCTTGATTATCGCCAGCTGGGCCGCAGGATTCATGCCTGCTCAGCTGCTTGATAATCGTCAGCTGAGCCGCAGGTTTCATGCCTGCTCAGGTGCCTGATAATCGCCAGCTGGGCCGCAGGATTCATGCCTGCTCATCTCCTTGATAATCGCCAGCTGGGCCGCAGGATTCATGCCTGCTCAGCTGCCTGATAATCGCCCACTGGGCCGCAGGATTCATGCCTGCTCCGCTGCTTGATTCTTGCCTGCTGAGGCACATGATCCGTGCAGGAGAGCTACCTGATCAGCACATGAGCAGTCACATGATCAGCGCCTCTCAGTCACCTGATCACTGCATGACAGCCACGCGATCAGTGCCTGCTGAGTTACGTGATTAGCGCCTGCTCATCTGCTTGATAATCGCCAGCTGGGCCGCAGGATTCATGTCTTCTCAGCTGCTTGATTATCGCCAGCTGGGCCGCAGGATTCATGCCTGCTCATCTGCTTGATAATCGCCAGCTGGGCCGCAGGATTCATGCCTGCTCATCTCCTTGATAATCGCCAGCTGGGCCGCAGGATTCATGCCTGCTCATCTGCTTGATAATCGCCAGCTGGGCCGCAGGATTCATGCCTGCTCAGGTGCCTGATAATCGCCAGGTGGGCCGCAGGATTCATGCCTGCTCAGCTGCCTGATAATCGCCAGCAGGGCCACAGGATTCATGCCTTCTCAGGCGCCTGATAATCGCGAGCTGGGCCGCAGGATTCATGCCTGCTCATCTGCTTGGTAATCGCCAGCTGGGCCGCAGGATTCATGCCTTCTCAGGCGCCTGATAATCGCCAGCTGTGCCGCAGGATTCATGCCTTCTCAGGCGCCTGTTAATCGCCTGCTGGGTCGCAGGATTCATGCCTTCTCCGCTGCTTGATTCTTGCCTGCTGAGGCACATGATCCGTGCAGGAGAGCTACCTGATCAGCACATGAGCAGTCACATGATCAGTGCCTCTCAGTCACCTGATCACTGCATGACAGCCACGTGATCAGTGCCTGCTGAGTTACGTGATTAGCGCCTGCTCATCTGCTTGATAATCGCCAGCTGGGCCGCAGGATTCATGCCTGTTCATCTGCTTGATAATCGCCAGCTGGGCCGCAGGATTCATGCCTTCTCAGCTGCTTGATTATCACCAGCTGGGCCGCAGGATTTATGCCTGCTCATCTGCTTGATAATGACCAGCTGGGCCGCAGGATTCATGCCTGCTCAGCTGCTTGATAATGACCAGCTGGGCCGCAGGATTCATGCCTGCTCAGCTGCCTGATAATCGCCAGGTGGGCCGCAGGATTCATGCCTGCTCATCTCCTTGATAATCGCCAGCTGGGCCGCAGGATTCATGCCTGCTCCGCTGCTTGATTCTTGCCTGTTGAGGCACATGATCCGTGCAGGAGAGCTACCTGATCACACATGAGCAGTCACATGATCAGCGCCTCTCAGTCACCTGATCACTGCATGACAGCCACGTGATCAGTGCCTGCTGAGTCACGTGATTAGCGCCTGCTCATCTGCTTGATAATCGCCAGCTGGGCCGCAGGATTCATGCCTGCTCAGGTGCCTGATAATCGCCAGCTGGGCCGCAGGATTCATGCCTTCTCAGCTGCCTGATAATCACCAGCTGGGCCGTAGGATTCATGCCTGCTCAGCTGCCTGATAATCGCCAGGTGGGCCGCAAGATTCATGCCTGCTCAGCTGCCTGATAATCGCCAGGTGGGCCGCAGGATTCATGCCTTCTCAGCTGCTTGATTATCGCCAGCTGGGCCGCAGGATTCATGCCTGCTCAGCTGCCTGATAATCGCCAGCAGGGCCGCAGGATTCATGCCTTCTCAGGCGCCTGGTAATCGCGAGCTGGGCCGCAGGATTCATGCCTGCTCATCTCCTTGATAATCGCCAGCTGGGCCGCAGGATTCATGCCTGCTCATCTGCTTGATAATCGCCAGCTGGGCGGCAGGATTCATGCCTGCTCAGCTGCCTGATAATCGCCAGGTGGGCCGCAGGATTCATGCCTGCTCAGCTGCCTGATAATCGCCAGCAGGGCCACAGGATTCATGCCTTCTCAGGCGCCTGATAATCACCAGCTGGGCCGCAGGATTCATGCCTGCTCATCTGCTTGATAATGACCAGCTGGGCCGCAGGATTCATGCCTTCTCAGGCGCCTGATAATCGCCAGCTGGGCCGCAGGATTCATGCCTGCTCATCTGCTTGGTAATCGCCAGCTGGGCCGCAGGATTCATGCCTGCTCATCTGCTTGATAATCGCCAGCTGGGTCCGCATGATTCATGCCTGCTGAGGCACATGATCCGTGCGGGAGAGCTACCTGATCAGCACATGAGCAGTCACATGATCAGCGCCTCTCCGTCACCTGATCACTGCATGATAGCCACGTCATCAGTGCCTGCTGAGTCACGTGATTAGCGCCTGCTTATCTGCTTGATAATCGCCAGGTGGGCCGCAGGATTCATGCCTTCTCAGCTGCTTGATTATCGCCAGCTGGGCCGCAGGATTCATGCCTGCTCAGCTGCTTGATAATCGCCAGCTGGGCCGCAGGTTTCATGCCTGCTCAGGTGCCTGATAATCGCCAGCTGGGCCGCAGGATTCATGCCTGCTCATCTCCTTGATAATCGCCAGCTGGGCCGCAGGATTCATGCCTGCTCAGCTGCCTGATAATCGCCCACTGGGCCGCAGGATTCATGCCTGCTCCGCTGCTTGATTCTTGCCTGCTGAGGCACATGATCCGTGCAGGAGAGCTACCTGATCAGCACATGAGCAGTCACATGATCAGCGCCTCTCAGTCACCTGATCACTGCATGACAGCCATGCGATCAGTGCCTGCTGAGTTACGAGATTAGCGCCTGCTCATCTGCTTGATAATCGCCAGCTGGGCCGCAGGATTCATGCCTTCTCAGCTGCTTGATTATCGCCAGCTGGGCCGCAGGATTCATGCCTGCTCATCTGCTTGATAATCGCCAGCTGGGCCGCAGGATTCATGCCTGCTCATCTCCTTGATAATCGCCAGCTGGGCCGCAGGATTCATGCCTGCTCATCTGCTTGATAATCGCCAGCTGGGCCGCAGGATTCATGCCTGCTCAGGTGCCTGATAATCGCCAGGTGGGCCGCAGGATTCATGCCTGCTCAGCTGCCTGATAATCGCCAGCAGGGCCACAGGATTCATGCCTTCTCAGGCGCCTGATAATCGCAAGCTGGGCCGCAGGATTTATGCCTGCTCATCTGCTTGGTAATCGCCAGCTGGGCCGCAGGATTCATACCTTCTCAGGCGCCTTAAAATCGCCAGCTGGGCCGCAGGATTCATGCCTTCTCAGGCGCCTGTTAATCGCCAGCTGGGTCGCAGGATTCATGCCTTCTCCGCTGCTTGATTCTTGCCTGCTGAGGCACATGATCCGTGCGGGAGAGCTACTTGATCAGCACATGAGCAGTCACATGATCAGTGCCTCTCAGTCACCTGATCACTGCATGACAGCCACGTGATCAGTGCCTGCTGAGTTACGTGATTAGCGCCTGCTTATCTGCTTGATAATCGCCAGCTGGGCCGCAGGATTCATGCCTGTTCATCTGCTTGATAATCGCCAGCTGGGCCGCAGGATTCATGCCTGCTCAGCTGCTTGGTAGTCGCCAGCTGGGCCGCAGGATTCATGCCTTCTCACCCGCCTGATAATCGCCAGCTGGGCCGCAGGATTCATGCCTGCTCAGGCGCCTGTTAATCGCCAGCTGGGCCGCAGGATTCATGCCTTCTCCGCTGCTTGATGGTTGCCTGCTGAGGCACATGATCCGTGCGGGAGAGCTACCTGATCAGCACATGAGCATTCACATGATCAGCACCTCTCAGTCACCTGATCACTGCATGACAGCCACGCGATCAGTGCCTGCTGAGTTACGTGATTAGCGCCTGCTCATCTGCTTGATAATCGCCAGCTGGGCCGCAGGATTCATGCCTTCTCAGGCGCCTGGTAATCGCGAGCGGGGCCGTAGGATTCATGCCTGCTCATCTGCTTGGTAATCGCCAGCTGGGCCGCAGGATTCATGCCTGCTCAGCTGCCTGATAATCGCGAGCAGGGCCACAGGATTCATGCCTTCTCAAGCGCCTGATAATCGCCAGCTGGGCCGCAGGATTCATGCCTTCTCAGGCGCCTGTTAATCGCCAGCTGGGTCGCAGGATTCATGCCTTCTCCGCTGCTTGATTCTTGCCTGCTGAGGCACATGATCCGTGCGGGAGAGCTACCTGATCAGCACATGAGCAGTCACATGATCAGTGCCTCTCAGTCACCTGATCACTGCATGACAGCCACGTGATCAGTGCCTGCTGAGTTACGTGATTAGCACCTGCTCATCTGCTTGATAATCGCCAGCTGGGCCGCAGGATTCATGCCTGTTCATCTGCCTGATAATCGCCAGCTGGGCCGCAGGATTCATGCCTGCTCAGCTGCCTGATAATCGCCAGGTGGGCCTCAGGATTCATGCCTGCTCAGTTGCCTGATAATCGCCAGCTGGGCCGCAGGATTCATACCTGCTGAGCTGCCTGATAATCGCCAGGTGGGCCGCAGGATTCATGCCTTCTCAGGCGCCTGGTAATCGCGAGCGGGGCCGTAGGATTCATGCCTGCTCATCTGCTTGGTAATCGCCAGCTGGGCCGCAGGATTCATGCCTTCTCAGGCGCCTGATAATCGCCAGCTGGGCCGCAGGATTCATGCCTTCTCATCTCCTTGATAATTGCCAGCTGGGCCGCAGGATTCATGCCTGCTCATCTGCTTGATAATGACCAGCTGGGCCGCAGGATTCATGCCTGCTCAGCTGCCTGATAATCGCCAGGTGGGCCGCAGGATTCATGCCTGCTCAGTTGCCTGATAATCGCCAGCTGGGCCGCAGGATTCATGCCTTCTCAGCTGCCTGATAATCACCAGCTGGGCCGCAGGATTCATGCCTGCTCATCTGCTTGATAATCGCCAGCTGGGCCGCAGGATTCATGCCTGATCAGGCGCCTGTTAATCGCCAGCTGGGCCGCAGGATTCATGCCTTCTCCGCTGCTTGATTGTTGCCTGCTGAGGCACATGATCGGTGCGGGAGAGCTACCTGATCAGCACATGAGCAGTCACATGATCAGCACCTCTCAGTCACCTGATCACTGCATGACAGCCACGTGATCAGTGCCTGCTGAGTCACGTGATTAGCGCCTGTTCATCTGCTTGATAATCGCCAGCTGGGCCGCAGGATTCATGCCTTCTCAGCTGCTTGATTATCGCCAGCTGGGCCGCAGGATTCATGCCTGCTCATCTGCTTGATAATCGCCAGCTGGGCCGCAGGATTCATGCCTGCTCATCTGCTTGATAATGACCAGCTGGGCCGCAGGATTCATGCCTGCTCAGCTGCCTGATAAACGCCAGGTGGGCCGCAGGATTCATGCCTGCTCATCTCGTTGATAATCGCCAGCTGGGCCGCAGGATTCATGCCTGCTCCGCTGCTTGATTCTTGCCTGCTGAGGCAAATGATCCGTGCAGGAGAGCTACCTGATCACACATGAGCAGTCACATGATCAGCGCCTCTCAGTCACCTGATCACTGCATGACAGCCACGTGATGAGTGCCTGCTGAGTCACGTGATTAGCGCCTGCTCATCTGCTTGATAATCGCCAGCTGGGCCGCAGGATTCATGCCTGCTCAGGTGCCTGATAATCGCCAGCTGGGCCGCAGGATTCATGCCTTCTCAGCTGCCTGATAATCACCAGCTGGGCCGTAGGATTCATGCCTGCTCAGCTGCCTGATAATCGCCAGGTGGGCCGCAAGATTCATGCCTGCTCAGCTGCCTGATAATCGCCAGGTGGGCCGCAGGATTCATGCCTTCTCAGCTGCTTGATTATCGCCAGCTGGGCCGCAGGATTCATGCCTGCTCAGCTGCCTGATAATCGCCAGCAGGGCCGCAGGATTCATGCCTTCTCAGGCGCCTGGTAATCGCGAGCTGGGCCGCAGGATTCATGCCTGCTCATCTCCTTGATAATCGCCAGCTGGGCCGCAGGATTCATGCCTGCTTATCTGCTTGATAATCGCCAGCTGGGCCGCAGGATTCATGCCTGCTCAGCTGCCTGATAATCGCCAGATGGGCCGCAGGATTCATGCCTGCTCAGCTGCCTGATAATCGCCAGCAGGGCCACAGGATTCATGCCTTCTCAGGCGCCTGATAATCACCAGCTGGGCCGCAGGATTCATGCCTGCTCATCTGCTTGATAATGACCAGCTGGGCCGCAGGATTCATGCCTTCTCAGGCGCCTGATAATCGCCAGCTGGGCCGCAGGATTCATGCCTGCTCATCTGCTTGGTAATCGCCAGCTGGGCCGCAGGATTCATGCCTGCTCATCTGCTTGGTAATCGCCAGCTGGGCCGCAGGATTCATGCCTGCTCAGCTGCCTGATAATCGCCAGCAGGGCCACAGGATTCATGCCTGCTCATCTCCTTGATAATCGCCAGCTGGGCCGCAGGATTCATGCCTGCTCAGCTGCCTGATAATCGCCCACTGGGCCGCAGGATTCATGCCTGCTCCGCTGCTTGATTCTTGCCTGCTGAGGCACATGATCCGTGCAGGAGAGCTACCTGATCAGCACATGAGCAGTCACATGATCAGCGCCTCTCCGTCACCTGATCACTTCATGACAGCCACGCGATCAGTGCCTGCTGAGTTACGTGATTAGCGCCTGCTTATCTGCTTGAAAATCGCCAGGTGGGCCGCAGGATTCATTCCTTCTCAGCTGCTTGATTATCGCCAGCTGGGCCGCAGGATTCATGCCTGCTCAGCTGCTTGATAATCGTCAGCTGAGCCGCAGGTTTCATGCCTGCTCAGGTGCCTGATAATCGCCAGCTGGGCCTCAGGATTCATGCCTGCTCATCTCCTTGATAATCGCCAGCTGGGCCGCAGGATTCATGCCTGCTCAGCTGCCTGATAATCGCCCACTGGGCCGCAGGATTCATGCCTGCTCCGCTGCTTGATTCTTGCCTGCTGAGGCATATGACCCGTGCAGGAGAGCTACCTGAGCAGCACATGAGCAGTCACATGATCAGCGCCTCTCAGTCACCTGATCACTGCATGACAGCCACGCGATCAGTGCCTGCTGAGTTACGTGATTAGCGCCTGCTCATCTGCTTGATAATCGCCAGCTGGGCCGCAGGATTCATGCCTTCTCAGCTGCTTGATTATCGCCAGCTGGGCCGCAGGATTCATGCCTGCTCATCTGCTTGATAATCGCCAGCTGGGCCGCAGGATTCATGCCTTCTCAGGCGCCTGTTAATCGCCAGCTGGGTCGCAGGATTCATGCCTTCTCCGCTGCTTGATTCTTGCCTGCTGAGGCACATGATCCGTGCGGGAGAGCTACCTGATCAGCACATGAGCAGTCACATGATCAGTGCCTCTCAGTCACCTGATCACTGCATGACAGCCACGTGATCAGTGCCTGCTGAGTTACGTGATTAGCGCCTGCTTATCTGCTTGATAATCGCCAGCTGGGCCGCAGGATTCATGCCTGTTCATCTGCTTGATAATCGCCAGCTGGGCCGCAGGATTCATGCCTGCTCAGCTGCTTGGTAATCGCCAGTTGGGCCGCAGGATTCAAGCCTTCTCACCCGCCTGATAATCGCCAGCTGGGCCGCAGGATTCATGCCTGCTCAGGCGCCTGTTAATCGCCAGCTGGGCCGCAGGATTCATGCCTTCTCCGCTGCTTGATGGTTGCCTGCTGAGGCACATGATCCGTGCGGGAGAGCTACCTGATCAGCACATGAGCAGTCACATGATCAGCACCTCTCAGTCACCTGATCACTGCATGACAGCCACGCGATCAGTGCCTGCTGAGTTACGTGATTAGCGCCTGCTCATCTGCTTGATAATCGCCAGCTGGGCCGCAGGATTCATGCCTTCTCAGGCGCCTAGTAATCGCGAGCGGGGCCGTAGGATTCATGCCTGCTCATCTGCTTGGTAATCGCCAGCTGGGCCGCAAGATTCATGCCTTCTCAGGCGCCGGATAATCGCCAGCTGGGCCGCAGGATTCATGCCTGCTCAGCTGCCTGATAATCGCCAGCAGGGCCCCAGGATTCATGCCTTCTCAGGCGCCTGATAATCGCGAGCTGGGCCGCAGGATTCATGCCTGCTCATCTGCGTGGTAATCGCCAGCTGGG
This sequence comes from Bos grunniens, assembly GCF_055505025.1. NCBI lineage: Eukaryota > Metazoa > Chordata > Mammalia > Artiodactyla > Bovidae > Bos > Bos grunniens. The sequence goes on along the minus strand of NC_141183.1, from coordinate 65,557,305 downwards.
CCGCAGGATTCATGCCTTCTCAGGCGCCTGATAATCGCGAGCTGGGCCGCAGGATTCATGCCTTCTCAGGCGCCTGATAATCGCCAGCTGGGCCGCAGGATTCATGCCTGTTCATCTGCTTGATAATCGCCAGCTGGGCCGCAGGATTCATGCCTGCTCAGCTGCCTGATAAACGCCAGGTGGGCCGCAGGATTCATGCCTGCTCAGTTGCCTGATAATCGCCAGCTGGGCCGCAGGATTCATGCCTTCTCAGCTGCCTGATAATCACCAGCTGGGCCGCAGGATTCATGCCTGCTCATCTGCTTGATAATCGCCAGCTGGGCCGCAGGATTCATGCCTGCTCAGGCCCCTGTTAATCGCCAGCTGGGCCGCAGGATTCATGCCTTCTCCGCTGCTTGATTGTTGCCTGCTGAGGCACATGATAGGTGCGGGACAGCTACCTGACCAGCACATGAGCAGTCACATGATCAGCACCTCTCAGTCACCTGATCACTGCATGACAGCCACGTGATCAGTGCCTGCTGAGTCACGTGATTAGCGCCTGCTCATCTGCTTGATAATCGCCAGCTGGGCCGCAGGATTCATGCCTGCTCAGCTGCCTGATAATCGCCAGCAGGGCCGCAGGATTCATGCCTTCTCAGGCGCCTGGTAATCGCGAGCGGGGCCGTAGGATTCATGCCTGCTCATCTGCTTGGTAATCGCCAGCTGGGCCGCAGGATTACTGCCTTCTCAGGCGCCTGATAATCGCCAGCTGGGCCGCAGGATTCATGCCTGCTCAGTTGCCTGATAATCGCCAGGTGGGCCGCAGGATTCATGCCTGCTCATCTGCTTGATAATGACCAGCTGGGACGCAGGATTCATGCCTGCTCATCTGCTTGGTAATCGCCAGCTGGGCCGCATGATTCATGCCTGCTGAGGCAAATGATCCGTGCGGGAGAGCTACCTGATCAGCACATGAGCAGTCACATGATCAGCGCCTCTCAGTCACCTGATCACTGCATGACAGCCACGCGATCAGTGCCTGCTGAATTAGGTGATTAGCTCCTGCTCATCTGCTTGATAATCGCCAGCTGGGCCGAAGGATTCTTGCCTTCTCAGCTGCTTGATTATCGCCAGCTGGGCCGCAGGATTCATGCCTGCTCATCTGCTTGATAATCGCCAGCTGGGCCGCAGGATTCATGCCTTCTCAGCTGCTTGATTATCGCCAGCTGGGCCGCAGGATTCATGCCTGCTCATCTGCTTGATAATCGCCAGCTGGGCCGCAGGATTCATGCCTGCTCAGTTGCCTGATAATCGCCAGCTGGGCCGCAGGATTCATGCCTGCTCAGCTGCCTGATAATCGCCAGCAGGGCCGCAGGATTCATGCCTTCTCAGGCGCCTGGTAATCGCGAGCTGGGCCGCAGGATTCATGCCTGCTCATCTCCTGGATAATCGCCAGCTGGGCCGCAGGATTCATGCCTGCTCATCTGCTTGATAATCGACAGCTGGGCCGCAGGATTCATGCCTGCTCATCTGCTTGATAATCGCCAGCTGGGCCGCAGGATTCATGCCTTCTCAGCTGCTTGATTATCGGCAGCTGGGCCGCAGGATTCATGCCTGCTCATCTGCTTGATAATCGCCAGCTGGGCCGCAGGATTCATGCCTGCTCAGTTGCCTGATAATCGCCAGCTGGGCCGCAGGATTCATGCCTGCTCAGCTGCCTGATAATCGCCAGGTGGGCCGCAGGATTCATGCCTGCTCAGTTGCCTGATAATCGCCAGCTGGGCCGCAGGATTCATGCCTTCTCAGCTGCCTGATAATCGCCAGCTGGGCCGCAGGATTCATGCCTGCTCAGGCGCCTGTTAATCGCCAGCTGGGCCGCAGGATTCATGCCTTCTCCGCTGCTTGATTGTTGCCTGCTGAGGCACATGATCGGTGCGGGAGAGCTACCTGATCAGTACATGAGCAGTCACATGATCAGCACCTCTCAGTCACCTGATCACTGCATGACAGCCACGTGATCAGTGCCTGCTGAGTCACGTGATTAGCGCCTGTTCATCTGCTTGATAATCGCCAGCTGGGCCGCAGGATTCATGCCTTCTCAGCTGCCTGATAATCACCAGCTGGGCCGCAGGATTCATGCCTGCTCATCTGCTTGATAATCGCCAGCTGGGCCGCAGGATTCATGCCTGCTCAGGCGCCTGTTAATCGCCAGCTGGGCCGCAGGATTCATGCCTTCTCCGATGCTTGATTGTTGCCTGCTGAGGCACATGATCGGTGCGGGAGAGCTACCTGATCAGCACATGAGCAGTCACATGATCAGCACCTCTCAGTCACCTGATCACTGCATGACAGCCACGTGATCAGTGCCTGCTGAGTCACGTGATTAGCGCCTGTTCATCTGCTTGATAATCGCCAGCTGGGCCGCAGGATTCATGCCTTCTCAGCTGCTTGATTATCGCCAGCTGGGCCGCAGGATTCATGCCTGCTCATCTGCTTGATAATCGCCAGCTGGGCCGCAGGATTCATGCCTGCTCATCTGCTTGATAATGACCAGCTGGGCCACAGGATTCATGCCTGCTCAGCTGCCTGATAATCGCCAGCTGGGCCGCAGGATTCATGCCTGCTCATCTCCTTGATAATCGCCAGCTGGGCGCAGGATTCATGCCTGCTCCGCTGCTTGATTCTTGCCTGCTGAGGCACATGATCCGTGCAGGAGAGCTACCTGATCACACATGAGCAGTCACATGATCAGTGCCTCTCAGTCACCTGATCACTGCATGACAGCCACGTGATCAGTGCCTGCTGAGTCACGTGATTAGCGCCTGCTCATCTGCTTGATAATCGCCAGCTGGGCCGCAGGATTCATGCCTGCTCAGGTGCCTGATAATCGCCAGCTGGGCCGCAGGATTCATGCCTTCTCAGCTGCCTGATAATCACCAGCTGGGCCGTAGGATTCATGCCTGCTCAGCTGCCTGATAATCGCCAGGTGGGCCGCAAGATTCATGCCTGCTCAGCTGCCTGATAATCGCCAGGTGGGCTGCAGGATTCATGCCTTCTCAGCTGCTTGATTATCGCCAGCTGGGCCGCAGGATTCATGCCTGCTCAGCTGCCTGATAATCGCCAGCAGGGCCGCAGGATTCATGCCTTCTCAGGCGCCTGGTAATCGCGAGCTGGGCCGCAGGATTCATGCCTGCTCATCTCCTTGATAATCGCCAGCTGGGCCGCAGGATTCATGCCTGCTCATCTGCTTGATAATCGTCAGCTGGGCCGCAGGATTCATGCCTGCTCATCTGTTTGATAATCGCCAGCTGGGCCGCAGGATTCATGCCTGCTCAGGTGCCTGATAATCGCCAGGTGGGCCGCAGGATTCATGCCTGCTCAGCTGCCTGATAATCGCCAGCAGGGCCACAGGATTCATGCCTTCTCAGGCGCCTGATAATCGCCAGCTGGGCCGCAGGATTCATGCCTGCTCATCTGCTTGGTAATCGCCAGCTGGGCCGCAGGATTCATGCCTTCTCAGGCGCCTGATAATCGCCAGCTGGGCCGCAGGATTCATGCCTTCTCAGGGCCTGTTAATCGCCAGCTGGGTCGCAGGATTCATGCCTTCTCCGCTGCTTGATTCTTGCCTGCTGAGGCACATGATCCGTGCAGGAGAGCTACCTGATCAGCACATGAGCAGTCACATGATCAATGCCTCTCAGTCACCTGATCACTGCATGACAGCCACGTGATCAGTGCCTGCTGAGTTACGTGATTAGCGCCTGCTCATCTGCTTGATAATCGCCAGCTGGGCCGCAGGATTCATGCCTGTTCATCTGCTTGATAATCGCCAGCTGGGCCGCAGGATTCATGCCTGCTCAGCTGCCTGATATTCGCCAGGTGGGCCGCAGGATTCATGCCTGCTCAGTTGCCTGATAATCGCCAGCTGGGCCGCAGGATTCATGCCTGCTCAGCTGCCTGATAATCGCCAGGTGGGCCGCAGGATTCATGCCTGCTCAGTTGCCTGATAATCGCCAGCTGGGCCGCAGGATTCATGCCTTCTCAGCTGCCTGATAATCACCAGCTGGGCCGCAGGATTCATGCCTGCTCATCTGCTTGATAATCGCCAGCTGGGCCGCAGGATTCATGCCTGCTCAGGCGCCTGTTAATCGCCAGCTGGGCCGCAGGATTCATGCCTTCTCCGCTGCTTGATTGTTGCCTGCTGAGGCACATGATCGGTGCGGGAGAGCTACCTGCTCAGTACATGAGCAGTCACATGATCAGCACCTCTCAGTCACCTGATCACTGCATAACAGCCACGTGATCAGTACCTGCTGAGTCACGTGATTAGCGCCTGTTCATCTGCTTGATAATCGCCAGCTGGGCCGCAGGATTCATGCCTTCTCAGCTGCCTGATAATCACCAGCTGGGCCGCAGGATTCATGCCTGCTCATCTGCTTGATAATCGCCAGCTGGGCCGCAGGATTCATGCCTGCTCAGGCGCCTGTTAAACGCCAGCTGGGCCACAGGATTCATGCCTTCTCCGCTGCTTGATTGTTGCCTGCTGAGGCACATGATCGGTGTGGGAGAGCTACCTGATCAGCACATGAGCAGTCACATGATCAGCACCTCTCAGTCACCTGATCACTGCATGACAGCCACGTGATCAGTGCCTGCTGAGTCACGTGATTAGCGCCTGTTCATCTGCTTGATAATCGCAAGCTGGGCCGCAGGATTCATGCCTTCTCAGCTGCTTGATTATCGCCAGCTGGGCCGCAGGATTCATGCCTGCTCATCTGCTTGATAATCGCCAGCTGGGCCGCAGGATTCATGCCTGCTCATCTGCTTGATAATGACCAGCTGGGCCGCAGGATTCATGCCTGCTCAGCTGCCTGATAATCGCCAGGTGGGCCGCAGGATTCATGCCTGCTCATCTCCTTGATAATCGCCAGCTGGGCCGCAGGATTCATGCCTGCTCCGCTGCTTGATTCTTGCCTGCTGAGGCACATGATCGGTGCAGGAGAGCTACCTGATCACACATGAGCAGTCACATGACCAGCGCCTCTCAGTCACCTGATCACTGCATGACAGCCACGTGATCAGTGCCTGCTGAGTCACGTGATTAGCGCCTGCTCATCTGCTTGATAATCGCCAGCTGGGCCGCAGGATTCATGCCTGCTCAGGTGCCTGATAATCGCCAGCTGGGCCGCAGGATTCATGCCTTCTCAGCTGCCTGATAATCACCAGCTGGGCCGTAGGATTCATGCCTGCTCAGCTGCCTGATAATCGCCAGGTGGGCCGCAAGATTCATGCCTGCTCAGCTGCCTGATAATCGCCAGGTGGGCCGCAGGATTCATGCCTTCTCAGCTGCTTGATTATCGCCAGCTGGGCCGCAGGATTCATGCCTGCTCAGCTGCCTGATAATCGCCAGCAGGGCCGCAGGATTCATGCCTTCTCAGGCGCCTGGTAATCGCGAGCTGGGCCGCAGGATTCATGCCTGCTCATCTCCTTGATAATCGCCAGCTGGGCCGCAGGATTCATGCCTGCTCATCTGCTTGATAATCGCCAGCTGGGCCGCAGGATTCATGCCTGCTCAGCTGCCTGATAATCGCCAGGTGGGCCGCAGGATTCATGCCTGCTCAGCTGCCTGATAATCGCCAGCAGGGCCACAGGATTCATGCCTTCTCAGGCGCCTGATAATCACCAGCTGGGCCGCAGGAATCATGCCTGCTCATCTGCTTGATAATGACCAGCTGGGCCGCAGGATTCATGCCTTCTCAGGCGCCTGATAATCGCCAGCTGGGCCGCAGGATTCATGCCTGCTCATCTGCTTGGTAATCGCCAGCTGGGCCGCAGGATTCATGCCTGCTCATCTGCTTGATAATCGCCAGCTGGGTCGCATGATTCATGCCTGCTGAGGCACATGATCCGTGCGGGAGAGCTACCTGATCAGCACATGAGCAGTCACATGATCAGCGCCTCTCAGTCACCTGATCACTGCATGACAGCCACGTGATCAGTGCCTGCTGAGTCACGTGATTAGCGCCTGCTTATCTGCTTGATAATCGCCAGGTGGGCCGAAGGATTCATGCCTTCTCAGCTGCTTGATTATCGCCAGCTGGGCCGGAGGATTCATGCCTGCTCAGCTGCTTGATAATCGTCAGCTGAGCCGCAGGTTTCATGCCTGCTCAGGTGCCTGATAATCGCCAGCTGGGCCGCAGGATTCATGCCTGCTCATCTCCTTGATAATCGCCAGCTGGGCCGCAGGATTCATGCCTGCTCAGGTGCCTGATAATCGCCAGGTGGGCCGCAGGATTCATGCCTGCTCAGCTGCCTGATAATCGCCAGCAGGGCCACAGGATTCATGCCTTCTCAGGCGCCTGATAATCGCAAGCTGGGCCGCAGGATTCATGCCTGCTCATCTGCTTGGTAATCGCCAGCTGGGCCGCAGGATTCATACCTTCTCAGGCGCCTGAAAATCGCCAGCTGGGCCGCAGGATTCATGCCTTCTCAGGCGCCTGTTAATCGCCAGCTGGGTCGCAGGATTCATGCCTTCTCCGCTGCTTGATTCTTGCCTGCTGAGGCACATGATCCGTGCGGGAGAGCTACCTGATCACTACATGAGCAGTCACATGATCAGTGCCTCTCAGTCACCTGATCACTGCATGACAGCCACGTGATCAGTGCCTGCTGAGTTACGTGATTAGCGCCTGCTTATCTGCTTGATAATCGCCAGCTGGGCCGCAGGATTCATGCCTGTTCATCTGCTTGATAATCGCCAGCTGGGCCGCAGGATTCATGCCTGTTCATCTGCTTGATAATCGCCAGCTGGGCCGCAGGATTCATGCCTTCTCAACCGCCTGATAATCGCCAGCTGGGCCGCAGGATTCATGCCTGCTCAGGCGCCTGTTAATCGCCATCTGGGCCGCAGGGTTCATGCCTGCTCCGCTGCTTGATTCTTGCCTGCTGAGGCACATGATCCGTGCGGGAGAGCTACCTGATCAGCACATGAGCAGTCACATGATCAGCACCTCTCAGTCACCTGATAACTGCATGACAGCCACGTGATCAGTGCCTGCTGAGTTACGTGATTAGCGCATGCTCATCTGCTTGATAATCGCCAGCTGGGCCGCAGGATTCATGCCTTCTCAGGCGCCTGGTAATCTCGAGCGGGGCCGTAGGATTCATGCCTGCTCATCTGCTTGGTAATCGCCAGCTGGGCCGCAGGATTCATGCCTTCTCAGGCGCCTGATAATCGCCAGCTGGGCCGCAGGATTCATGCCTGCTCAGGTGCCTGATAATCGCCAGGTGGGCCGCAGGATTCATGCCTGCTCAGCTGCCTGATAATCGCCAGCAGGGCCACAGGATTCATGCCTTCTCAGGCGCCTGATAATCGCGAGCTGGGCCGCAGGATTCATGCCTGCTCATCTGCTTGGTAATCGCCAGCTGGGCCGCAGGATTCATGCCTTCTCAGGCGCCTGATAATCGCGAGCTGGGCCGCAGGATTCATGCCTTCTCAGGCGCCTGATAATCGCCAGCTGGGCCGCAGGATTCATGCCTTCTCAGGCGCCTGATAATCTCCAGCTGGGTCGCAGGATTCATGCCTTCTCCGCTGCTTGATTCTTGCCTGCTGAGGCACATGATCCGTGCGGGAGAGCTACCTGATCAGCACATGAGCAGTCACATGATCAGTGCCTCTCAGTCACCTGATCACTGCATGACAGCCACGTGATCAGTGCCTGCTGAGTTACGTGATTAGCGCCTGCTCATCTGCTTGATAATCGCCAGCTGGGCCGCAGGATTCATGCCTGTTCATCTGCCTGATAATCGCCAGCTGGGCCGCAGGATTCATGCCTGCTCAGCTGCCTGATAATCGCCAGATTGGCCGCAGGATTCATGCCTGCTCAGTTGCCTGATAATCGCCAGCTGGGCCGCAGGATTCATGCCTTCTCAGCTGCCTGATAATCACCAGCTGGGCCGCAGGATTCATGCCTGCTCATCTGCTTGATAATCGCCAGCTGAGCCGCAGGATTCATGCCTGCTCAGGCGCCTGTTAATCGCCAGCTGGGCCGCAGGATTCATGCCTTCTCCGCTGCTTGATTGTTGCCTGCTGAGGCACTTGATCGGTGCGGGACAGCTACCTGACCAGCACATGAGCAGTCACATGATCAGCACCTCTCAGTCACCTGATCACTGCATGACAGCCACGTGATCAGTGCCTGCTGAGTCACGTGATTAGCGCCTGCTCATCTACTTGATAATCGCCAGCTGGGCCGCAGGATTCATGCCTGCTCAGCTGCCTGATAATCGCCAGCAGGGCCGCAGGATTCATGCCTTCTCAGGCGCCTGGTAATCGCGAGCGGGGCCGTAGGATTCATGCCTGCTTATCTGCTTGGTAATCGCCAGCTGGGACGCAGGATTCATGCCTTCTCAGGCGCCTGATAATCGCCAGCTGGGCCGCAGGATTCATGCCTGCTCATCTGCTTGATAATGACCAGCTGGGCCGCAGGATTCATGCCTGCTCATCTGCTTGGTAATCGCCAGCTGGGCCGCATGATTCATGCCTGCTGAGGCACATGATGCGTGCGGGAGAGCTACCTGATCAGCACATGAGCAGTCACATGATCAGCGCCTCTCAGTCACCTGATCACTGCATGACAGCCACGCGATCAGTGCCTGCTGAGTTACGTGATTAGCGCCTGCTCATCTGCTTGATAATCGCCAGCTGGGCCGCAGGATTCATGCCTTCTCAGCTGCTTGATAATCGCCAGCTGGGCCGCAGGATTCATGCCTGCTCATCTGCTTGATAATCGCCAGCTGGGCCGCAGGATTCATGCCTGCTCATCTGCTTGATAATCGCCAGCTGGGCCGCAGGATTCATGCCTGCTCATCTGCTTGATAATCGCCAGCTGGGCCGCAGGATTCATGCCTGCTCAGGTGCCTGATAATCGCCAGGTGGGCCGCAGGATTCATGCCTGCTCAGCTGCCTGATAATCGCCAGATGGGCCGCAGGATTCATGCCTGCTCAGTTGCCTGATAATCGCCAGCTGGGCCGCAGGATTCATGCCTTCTCAGCTGCCTGATAATCACCAGCTGGGCCGCAGGATTCATGCCTGCTCATCTGCTTGATAATCGCCAGCTGGGCCGCAGGATTCATGCCTGCTCATCTGCTTGATAATCACCAGCTTGGCCGCAGGATTCATGCCTGTTCATCTGCCTGATAATCGCCAGCTGGGCCGCAGGATTCATGCCTGCTCAGCTGCCTGATAATCGCCAGATGGGCCGCAGGATTCATGCCTGCTCAGTTGCCTGATAATCGCCAGCTGGGCCGCAGGATTCATGCCTTCTCAGCTGCCTGATAATCACCAGCTGGGCCGCAGGATTCATGCCTGCTCATCTGCTTGATAATCGCCAGCTGGGCCGCAGGATTCATGCCTGCTCAGGCGCCTGTTAATCGCCAGCTGGGCCGCAGGATTCATGCCTTCTCCGCTGCTTGATTGTTGCCTGCTGAGGCACTTGATCGGTGCGGGACAGCTACCTGACCAGCACATGAGCAGTCACATGATCAGCACCTCTCAGTCACCTGATCACTGCATGACAGCCACGTGATCAGTGCCTGCTGAGTCACGTGATTAGCGCCTGCTCATCTACTTGATAATCGCCAGCTGGGCCGCAGGATTCATGCCTGCTCAGCTGCCTGATAATCGCCAGCAGGGCCGCAGGATTCATGCCTTCTCAGGCGCCTGGTAATCGCGAGCGGGGCCGTAGGATTCATGCCTGCTCATCTGCTTGGTAATCGCCAGCTGGGCCGCAGGATTCATGCCTTCTCAGGCGCCTGATAATCGCCAGCTGGGCCGCAGGATTCATGCCTTCTCATCTCCTTGATAATCGCCAGCTGGGCCGCAGGATTCATGCCTGCTCATCTGCTTGATAATGACCAGCTGGGCCGCAGGATTCATGCCTGCTCATCTGCTTGGTAATCGCCAGCTGGGCCGCATGATTCATGCCTGCTGAGGCACATGATGCGTGCGGGAGAGCTACCTGATCAGCACATGAGCAGTCACATGATCAGCGCCTCTCAGTCACCTGATCACTGCATGACAGCCACGCGATCAGTGCCTGCTGAGTTACGTGATTAGCGCCTGCTCATCTGCTTGATAATCGCCAGCTGGGCCGCAGGATTCATGCCTTCTCAGCTGCTTGATAATCGCCAGCTGGGCCGCAGGATTCATGCCTGCTCATCTGCTTGATAATCGCCAGCTGGGCCGCAGGATTCATGCCTGCTCATCTGCTTGATAATCGCCAGCTGGGCCGCAGGATTCATGCCTGCTCATCTGCTTGATAATCGCCAGCTGGGCCGCAGGATTCATGCCTGCTCAGGTGCCTGATAATCGCCAGGTGGGCCGCAGGATTCATGCCTGCTCAGCTGCCTGATAATCGCCAGCAGGGCCACAGGATTCATGCCTTCTCAGGCGCCTGATAATCGCGAGCTGGGCCGCAGGATTCATGCCTGCTCATCTGCTTGGTAATCGCCAGCTGGGCCGCAGGATTCATGCCTTCTCAGGCGCCTGATAATCGCCAGCTGGGCCGCAGGATTCATGCCTTCTCAGGCGCCTGTTAATCGCCAGCTGGGTCGCAGGATTCATGCCTTCTCCGCTGCTTGATTCTTGCCTGCTGAGGCACATGATCCGTGCAGGAGAGCTACCTGATCAGCACATGAGCAGTCACATGATCAGTGCCTCTCAGTCACCTGATCACTGCATGACAGCCACGTGATCAGTGCCTGCTGAGTTACGGGATTAGCGCCTGCTCATCTGCTTGATAATCGCCAGCTGGGCCGCAGGATTCATGCCTGTTCATCTGCTTGATAATCGCCAGCTGGGCCGCAGGATTCATGCCTGCTCAGTTGCCTGATAATCGCCAGCTCGGCCGCAGGATTCATGCCTGCTCAGCTGCCTGATAATCGCCAGGTGGGCCGCAGGATTCATGCCTGCTCAGTTGCCTGATAATCGCCAGCTGGGCCGCAGGATTCATGCCTGCTCATCTGCTTGATAATGACCAGCTGGGCCGCAGGATTCATGCCTGCTCAGCTGCCTGATAATCGCCAGGTGGGCCGCAGGATTCATGCCTGCTCAGTTGCCTGATAATCGCCAGCTGGGCCGCAGGATTCATGCCTGCTCAGCTGCCTGATAATCGCCAGGTGGGCCGCAGGATTCATGCCTGCTCAGTTGCCTGATAATCGCCAGCTGGGCCGCAGGATTCATGCCTTCTCAGCTGCCTGATAATCACCAGCTGGACCGCAGGATTCATGCCTGCTCATCTGCTTGATAATCGCCAGCTGGGCCGCAGGATTCATGCCTGCTTGGGCGCCTGTTAATCGCCAGCTGGGCCGCAGGATTCATGCCTTCTCCGCTGCTTGATTGTTGCCTGCTGAGGCACATGATCGGTGCGGGAGAGCTACCTGATCAGCACATGAGCAGTCACATGATCAGCACCTCTCAGTCACCTGATCACTGCATGACAGCCACGTGATCAGTGCCTGCTGAGTCACGTGATTAGCGCCTGTTCATCTGCTTGATAATCGCCAGCTGGGCCGCAGGATTCATGCCTTCTCAGCTGCTTGATTATCGCCAGCTGGGCCCCAGGATTCATGCCTGCTCATCTGCTTGATAATTGCCAGCTGGGCCGCAGGATTCATGCCTGCTCATCTGCTTGATAATGACCTGCTGGGCCGCAGGATTCATGCCTGCGCAGGTGCCTGATAATCGCCAGCTGGGCCGCATGATTCATGCCTGCTCAGGTGCCTGATAATCGCGAGCGGGGCCGTAGGATTCATGCCTGCACATCTGCTTGATAATGACCTGCTGGGCCGCAGGATTCATGCCTGCTCAGGTGCCTGATAATCGCGAGCGGGGCCGTAGGATTCATGCCTGCTCATCTGCTTGGTAATCGCCAGCTGGGCCGCAGGATTCATGCCTTCTCATCTCCTTGATAATCGCCAGCTGGGCCGCAGGATTCATGCCTTCTCATCTCCTTGATAATCGCCAGCTGGGCCGCAGGATTCATGCCTGCTCATCTGCTTGATAATTGCCAGCTGGGCCGCAGGATTCATGCCTGCTCATCTGCTTGATAATGACCAGCTGGGCCACAGGATTCATGCCTGCTCAGCTGCCTGATAATCGCCAGGTGGGCCGCAGGATTCATGCCTGCTCATCTCGTTGATAATCGCCAGCTGGGCCGCAGGATTCATGCCTGCTCCGCTGCTTGATTCTTGCCTGCTGAGGCACATGATCCGTGCAGGAGAGCTACCTGATCACACATGAGCAGTCACATGATCAGCGCCTCTCAGTCACCTGATCACTGCATGACAGCCACGTGATCAGTGCCTGCTGAGTCACGTGATTAGCGCCTGCTCATCTGCTTGATAATCGCCAGCTGGGCCGCAGGATTCATGCCTGCTCAGGTGCCTGATAATCGCCAGCTGGGCCGCAGGATTCATGCCTTCTCAGCTGCCTGATAATCACCAGCTGGGCCGTAGGATTCATGCCTGCTCAGCTGCCTGATAATCGCCAGGTGGGCCGCAAGATTCATGCCTGCTCAGCTGCCTGATTATCGCCAGGTGGGCCGCAGGATTCATGCCTTCTCAGCTGCTTGATTATCGCCAGCTGGGCCGCAGGATTCATGCCTGCTCAGCTGCCTGATAATCGCCAGCAGGGCCGTAGGATTCATGCCTGCTCAGCTGCCTGATAATCGCCAGGTGGGCCGCAGGATTCATGCCTTCTCAGCTGCCTGATAATCACCAGCTGGGCCGTAGGATTCATGCCTTCTCAGCTGCTTGATTATCGCCAGCTGGGCCGCAGGATTCATGCCTGCTCAGCTGCCTGATAATCGCCAGCAGGGCCGCAGGATTCATGCCTTCTCAGGCGCCTGGTAATCGCGAGCTGGGCCGCAGGATTCATGCCTGCTCATCTCCTTGATAATCGCCAGCTGGGCCGCAGGATTCATGCCTGCTCATCTGCTTGATAATCGCCAGCTGGGCCGCAGGATTCATGCCTGCTCAGCTGCCTGATAATCGCCTGGTGGGCCGCAGGATTCATGCCTGCTCAGCTGCCTGATAATCGCCAGCAGGGCCACAGGATTCATGCCTTCTCAGGCGCCTGATAATCACCAGCTGGGCCGCAGGATTCATGCCTGCTCATCTGCTTGATAATGACCAGCTGGGCCGCAGGATTCATGCCTTCTCAGGCGCCTGATAATCGCCAGCTGGGCCGCAGGATTCATGCCTGCTCATCTGCTTGGTAATCGCCAGCTGGGCCGCAGGATTCATGCCTGCTCATCTGCTTGATAATCGCCAGCTGGGTCGCATGATTCATGCCTGCTGAGGCACATGATCCGTGTGGGAGAGCTACCTGATCAGCACATGAGCAGTCACATGATCAGCACCTCTCAGTCACCTGATCACTGCATGACAGCCACGCGATCAGTGCCTGCTGAGTTACGTGATTAGCGCCTGCTCATCTGCTTGATAATCGCCAGCTGGGCCGCAGGATTCATGCCTTCTCAGGCGCCTGGTAATCGCGAGCGGGGCCGTAGGATTCATGCCTGCTCATCTGCTTGGTAATCGCCAGCTGGGCCGCAGGATTCATGCCTGCTCAGCTGCCTGATAATCGCCAGCAGGGCCACAGGATTCATGCCTTCTCAGGCGCCTGATAATCGCGAGCTGGGCCGCAGGATTCATGCCTGCTCATCTGCTTGGTAATCGCCAGCTGGGCCGCAGGATTCATGCCTTCTCAGGCGCCTGTTAATCGCCAGCTGGGTCGCAGGATTCATGCCTTCTCCGCTGCTTGATTCTTGCCTGCTGAGGCACATGATCCGTGCGGGAGAGCTACCTGATCAGCACATGAGCAGTCACATGATCAGTGCCTCTCAGTCACCTGATCACTGCATGACAGCCACGTGATCAGTGCCTGCTGAGTTACGTGATTAGCGCCTGCTCATCTGCTTGATAATCGCCAGCTGGGCCGCAGGATTCATGCCTGTTCATCTGCCTGATAATCGCCAGCTGGGCCGCAGGATTCATGCCTGCTCAGCTGCCTGATAATCGCCAGGTGGGCCTCAGGATTCATGCCTGCTCAGTTGCCTGATAATCGCCAGCTGGGCCACAGGATTCATACCTGCTCAGCTGCCTGATAATCGCCAGGTGGGCCGCAGGATTCATGCCTTCTCAGGCGCCTGGTAATCGCGAGCGGGGCCGTAGGATTCATGCCTGCTCAGCTGCTTGGTAATCGCCAGCTGGGCCGCAGGATTCATGCCTTCTCAGGCGCCTGATAATCGCCAGCTTGGCCGCAGGATTCATGCCTTCTCATCTCCTTGATAATCGCCAGCTGGGCCGCAGGATTCATGCCTGCTCATCTGCTTGATAATGACCAGCTGGGCCGCAGGATTCATGCCTGCTCAGCTGCCTGATAATCGCCAGGTGGGCCGCAGGATTCATGCCTGCTCAGTTGCCTGATAATCGCCAGCTGGGCCGCAGGATTCATGCCTTCTCAGCTGCCTGATAATCACCAGCTGGGCCGCAGGATTCATGCCTGCTCATGTGCTTGATAATCGCCAGCTGGGCCGCAGGATTCATGCCTGCTCAGGCGCCTGTTAATCGCCAGCTGGGCCGCAGGATTCATGCCTGCTCCGCTGCTTGATTGTTGCCTGCTGAGGCACATGATCGGTGCGGGAGAGCTACCTGATCAGCACATGAGCAGTCACATGATCAGCACCTCTCAGTCACCTGATCACTGCATGACAGCCACGTGATCAGTGCCTGCTGAGTCACGTGATTAGCGCCTGTTCATCTGCTTGATAATCGCCAGCTGGGCCATAGGATTCATGCCTTCTCAGCTGCTTGATTATCGCCAGCTGGGCCGCAGGATTCATGCCTGCTCATCTGCTTGATAATGACCAGCTGGGCCGCAGGATTCATGCCTGCTCAGCTGCCTGATAATCGCCAGGTGGGCCGCAGGATTCATGCCTGCTCAGTTGCCTGATAATCGCCAGGTGGGCCGCAGGATTCATGCCTGCTCAGCTGCCTGATAATCGCCAGGTGGGCCGCAGGATTCATGCCTGCTCAGTTGCCTGATAATCGCCAGCTGGGCCGCAGGATTCATGCCTTCTCAGCTGCTTGATTATTGCCAGCTGAGGCACATGATCGGTGCGGGAGAGCTACCTGATCAGCACATGAGCAGTCACATGATCAGCACCTCTCAGTCACCTGATCACTGCATGACAGCCACGCGATCAGTGCCTGCTGAGTTACGTGATTAGCGCCTGCTCATCTGCTTGATAATCGCCAGCTGGGCCGCAGGATTCATGCCTTCTCAGGCGCCTGATAATCGCCAGCTGGGCCTCAGGATTCATGCCTTCTCAGGCGCCTGTTAATCGCCAGCTGGGTCGCAGGATTCATGCCTTCTCCGCTGCTTGATTCTTGCCTGCTGAGGCACATGATCCGTGCGGGAGAGCTACCTGATCAGCACATGAGCAGTCACATGATCAGTGCCTCTCAGTCACCTGATCACTGCATGACAGCCACGTGATCAGTGCCTGCTGAGTTACGTGATTAGCGCCTGCTTATCTGCTTGATAAACGCCAGCTGGGCCGCAGGATTCATGCCTGTTCATCTGCTTGATAATCGCCAGCTGGGCCGCAGGATTCATGCCTGTTCATCTGCTTGATAATCGCCAGCTGGGCCGCAGGATTCATGCCTTCTCACCCGCCTGATAATCGCCAGCTGGGCCGCAGGATTCATGCCTGCTCAGGTGCCTGTTAATCGCCATCTGGGCCGCAGGGTTCATGCCTGCTCCGCTGCTTGATTCTTGCCTGCTGAGGCACATGATCCGTGCGGGAGAGCTACCTGATCAGCACATGAGCAGTCACTGATCAGCACCTCTCAGTCACCTGATCACTGCATGACAGCCACGCGATCAGTGCCTGCTGAGTTACGTGATTAGCGCCTGCTCATCTGCTTGATAATCGCCAGCTGGGCCGCAGGATTCATGCCTTCTCAGGCGCCTGGTAATCGCGAGCGGGGCCGTAGGATTCATGCCTGCTCATCTGCTTGGTAATCGCCAGCTGGGCCGCAGGATTCATGCCTTCTCAGGCGCCTGATAATCGCCAGCTGGGCCGCAGGATTCATGCCTGCTTAGGTGCCTGATAATCGCCAGGTGGGCCGCAGGATTCATGCCTGCTCAGCTGCCTGATAATCGCCAGCAGGGCCACAGGATTCATGCCTTCTCAGGCGCCTGATAATCGCGAGCTGGGCCGCAGGATTCATGCCTGCTCATCTGCTTGGTAATCGCCAGCTGGGCCGCAGGATTCATGCCTTCTCAGGCGCCTGATAATCGCGAGCTGGGCCGCAGGATTCATGCCTTCTCAGGCGCCTGATAATCGCCAGCTGGGCCGCAGGATTCATGCCTTCTCAGACGCCTGATAATGTCCAGCTGGGTCGCAGGATTCATGCCTTCTCCGCTGCTTGATTCTTGCCTGCTGAGGCACATGATCCGTGCGGGAGAGCTACCTGATCAGCACATGAGCAGTCACATGATCAGTGCCTCTCAGTCACCTGATCACTGCATGACAGCCACGTGATCAGTGCCTGCTGAGTTACGTGATTAGCGCCTGCTCATCTGCTTGATAATCGCCAGCTGGGCCGCAGGATTCATGCCTGTTCATCTGCCTGATAATCGCCAGCTGGGCCGCAGGATTCATGCCTGCTCAGCTGCCTGATAATCGCCAGATGGGCCGCAGGATTCATGCCTGCTCAGTTGCCTGATAATCGCCAGCTGGGCCGCAGGATTCATGCCTTCTCAGCTGCCTGATAATCACCAGCTGGGCCGCAGGATTCATGCCTGCTCATCTGCTTGATAATCGCCAGCTGGGCCGCAGGATTCATGCCTGCTCAGGCGCCTGTTAATCGCCAGCTGGGCCGCAGGATTCATGCCTTCTCCGCTGCTTGATTGTTGCCTGCTGAGGCACTTGATCGGTGCGGGACAGCTACCTGACCAGCACATGAGCAGTCACATGATCAGCACCTCTCAGTCACCTGATCACTGCATGACAGCCACGTGATCAGTGCCTGCTGAGTCACGTGATTAGCGCCTGCTCATCTACTTGATAATCGCCAGCTGGGCCGCAGGATTCATGCCTGCTCAGCTGCCTGATAATCGCCAGCAGGGCCGCAGGATTCATGCCTTCTCAGGCGCCTGGTAATCGCGAGCGGGGCCGTAGGATTCATGCCTGCTCATCTGCTTGGTAGTCGCCAGCTGGGCCGCAGGATTCATGCCTTCTCAGGCGCCTGATAATCGCCAGCTGGGCCGCAGGATTCATGCCTTCTCATCTCCTTGATAATCGCCAGCTGGGCCGCAGGATTCATGCCTGCTCATCTGCTTGGTAATCTCCAGCTGGGCCGCATGATTCATGCCTGCTGAGGCACATGATGCGTGCGGGAGAGCTACCTGATCAGCACATGAGCAGTCACATGATCAGCGCCTCTCAGTCACCTGATCACTGCATGACAGCCACGCGATCAGTGCCTGCTGAGTTACGTGATTAGCGCCTGCTCATCTGCTTGATAATCGCCAGCTGGGCCGCAGGATTCATGCCTTCTCAGCTGCTTGATAATCGCCAGCTGGGCCGCAGGATTCATGCCTGCTCATCTGCTTGATAATCGCCAGCTGGGCCGCAGGATTCATGCCTGCTCATCTGCTTGATAATCGCCAGCTGGGCCGCAGGATTCATGCCTGCTCATCTGCTTGATAATCGCCAGCTGGGCCGCAGGATTCATGCCTGCTCAGGTGCCTGATAATCGCCAGGTGGGCCGCAGGATTCATGCCTGCTCAGCTGCCTGATAATCGCCAGCAGGGCCACAGGATTCATGCCTTCTCAGGCGCCTGATAATCGCGAGCTGGGCCGCAGGATTCATGCCTGCTCATCTGCTTGGTAATCGCCAGCTGGGCCGCAGGATTCATGCCTTCTCAGGCGCCTGATAATCGCCAGCTGGGCCGCAGGATTCATGCCTTCTCATCTCCTTGATAATCGCCAGCTGGGCCGCAGGATTCATGCCTGCTCATCTGCTTGATAATGACCAGCTGGGCCGCAGGATTCATGCCTGCTCAGCTGCCTGATAATCGCCAGGTGGGCCGCAGGATTCATGCCTGCTCATCTCCTTGATAATCGCCAGCTGGGCCGCAGGATTCATGCCTGCTCATCTGCTTGATAATCGCCAGCTGGGCCGCAGGATTCATGCCTTCTCAGGCGCCTGATAATCGCCAGCTGGGCCGCAGGATTCATGCCTTCTCATCTCCTTGATAATCGCCAGCTGGGCCGCAGGATTCATGCCTGCTCATCTGCTTGATAATGACCAGCTGGGCCGCAGGATTCATGCCTTCTCAGGCGCCTGTTAATCGCCAGCTGGGTCGCAGGATTCATGCCTTCTCCGCTGCTTGATTCTTGCCTGCTGAGGCACATGATCCGTGCGGGAGAGCTACCTGATCAGCACATGAGCAGTCACATGATCAGTGCCTCTCAGTCACCTGATCACTGCATGACAGCCACGCGATCAGTGCCTGCTGAGTTACGTGATTAGCGCCTGCTCATCTGCTTGATAATCGCCAGCTGGGCCGCAGGATTCATGCCTTCTCAGGCGCCTGATAATCGCCAGCTGGGCCTCAGGATTCATGCCTTCTCAGGCGCCTGTTAATCGCCAGCTGGGTCGCAGGATTCATGCCTTCTCCGCTGCTTGATTCTTGCCAGCTGAGGCACATGATCGGTGCGGGAGAGCTACCTGATCAGCACATGAGCAGTCACATGATCAGCACCTCTCAGTCACCTGATCACTGCATGACAGCCACGCGATCAGTGCCTGCTGAGTTACGTGATTAGCGCCTGCTCATCTGCTTGATAATCGCCAGCTGGGCCGCAGGATTCATGCCTTCTCAGGCGCCTGATAATCGCCAGCTGGGCCTCAGGATTCATGCCTTCTCAGGCGCCTGTTAATCGCCAGCTGGGTCGCAGGATTCATGCCTTCTCCGCTGCTTGATTCTTGCCTGCTGAGGCACATGATCCGTGCGGGAGAGCTACCTGATCAGCACATGAGCAGTCACATGATCAGTGCCTCTCAGTCACCTGATCACTGCATGACAGCCACGTGATCAGTGCCTGCTGAGTTACGTGATTAGCGCCTGCTTATCTGCTTGATAATCGCCAGCTGGGCCGCAGGATTCATGCCTGTTCATCTGCTTGATAATCGCCAGCTGGGCCGCAGGATTCATGCCTGTTCATCTGCTTGATAATCGCCAGCTGGGCCGCAGGATTCATGCCTTCTCACCCGCCTGATAATCGCCAGCTGGGCCGCAGGATTCATGCCTGCTCAGGTGCCTGTTAATCGCCATCTGGGCCGCAGGGTTCATGCCTGCTCCGCTGCTTGATTCTTGCCTGCTGAGGCACATGATCCGTGCGGGAGAGCTACCTGATCAGCACATGAGCAGTCACTGATCAGCACCTCTCAGTCACCTGATCACTGCATGACAGCCACGCGATCAGTGCCTGCTGAGTTACGTGATTAGCGCCTGCTCATCTGCTTGATAATCGCCAGCTGGGCCGCAGGATTCATGCCTTCTCAGGCGCCTGGTAATCGCGAGCGGGGCCGTAGGATTCATGCCTGCTCATCTGCTTGGTAATCGCCAGCTGGGCCGCAGGATTCATGCCTTCTCAGGCGCCTGATAATCGCCAGCTGGGCCGCAGGATTCATGCCTGCTTAGGTGCCTGATAATCGCCAGGTGGGCCGCAGGATTCATGCCTGCTCAGCTGCCTGATAATCGCCAGCAGGGCCACAGGATTCATGCCTTCTCAGGCGCCTGATAATCGCGAGCTGGGCCGCAGGATTCATGCCTGCTCATCTGCTTGGTAATCGCCAGCTGGGCCGCAGGATTCATGCCTTCTCAGGCGCCTGATAATCGCGAGCTGGGCCGCAGGATTCATGCCTTCTCAGGCGCCTGATAATCGCCAGCTGGGCCGCAGGATTCATGCCTTCTCAGACGCCTGATAATGTCCAGCTGGGTCGCAGGATTCATGCCTTCTCCGCTGCTTGATTCTTGCCTGCTGAGGCACATGATCCGTGCGGGAGAGCTACCTGATCAGCACATGAGCAGTCACATGATCAGTGCCTCTCAGTCACCTGATCACTGCATGACAGCCACGTGATCAGTGCCTGCTGAGTTACGTGATTAGCGCCTGCTCATCTGCTTGATAATCGCCAGCTGGGCCGCAGGATTCATGCCTGTTCATCTGCCTGATAATCGCCAGCTGGGCCGCAGGATTCATGCCTGCTCAGCTGCCTGATAATCGCCAGATGGGCCGCAGGATTCATGCCTGCTCAGTTGCCTGATAATCGCCAGCTGGGCCGCAGGATTCATGCCTTCTCAGCTGCCTGATAATCACCAGCTGGGCCGCAGGATTCATGCCTGCTCATCTGCTTGATAATCGCCAGCTGGGCCGCAGGATTCATGCCTGCTCAGGCGCCTGTTTATCGCCAGCTGGGCCGCAGGATTCATGCCTTCTCCGCTGCTTGATTGTTGCCTGCTGAGGCACTTGATCGGTGCGGGACAGCTACCTGACCAGCACATGAGCAGTCACATGATCAGCACCTCTCAGTCACCTGATCACTGCATGACAGCCACGTGATCAGTGCCTGCTGAGTCACGTGATTAGCGCCTGCTCATCTACTTGATAATCGCCAGCTGGGCCGCAGGATTCATGCCTGCTCAGCTGCCTGATAATCGCCAGCAGGGCCGCAGGATTCATGCCTTCTCAGGCGCCTGGTAATCGCGAGCGGGGCCGTAGGATTCATGCCTGCTCATCTGCTTGGTAATCGCCAGCTGGGCCGCAGGATTCATGCCTTCTCAGGCGCCTGATAATCGCCAGCTGGGCCGCAGGATTCATGCCTTCTCATCTCCTTGATAATCGCCAGCTGGGCCGCAGGATTCATGCCTGCTCATCTGCTTGGTAATCTCCAGCTGGGCCGCATGATTCATGCCTGCTGAGGCACATGATGCGTGCGGGAGAGCTACCTGATCAGCACATGAGCAGTCACATGATCAGCGCCTCTCAGTCACCTGATCACTGCATGACAGCCACGCGATCAGTGCCTGCTGAGTTACGTGATTAGCGCCTGCTCATCTGCTTGATAATCGCCAGCTGGGCCGCAGGATTCATGCCTTCTCAGCTGCTTGATAATCGCCAGCTGGGCCGCAGGATTCATGCCTGCTCATCTGCTTGATAATCGCCAGCTGGGCCGCAGGATTCATGCCTGCTCATCTGCTTGATAATCGCCAGCTGGGCCGCAGGATTCATGCCTGCTCATCTGCTTGATAATCGCCAGCTGGGCCGCAGGATTCATGCCTGCTCAGGTGCCTGATAATCGCCAGGTGGGCCGCAGGATTCATGCCTGCTCAGCTGCCTGATAATCGCCAGCAGGGCCACAGGATTCATGCCTTCTCAGGCGCCTGATAATCGCGAGCTGGGCCGCAGGATTCATGCCTGCTCATCTGCTTGGTAATCGCCAGCTGGGCCGCAGGATTCATGCCTTCTCAGGCGCCTGATAATCGCCAGCTGGGCCGCAGGATTCATGCCTTCTCATCTCCTTGATAATCGCCAGCTGGGCCGCAGGATTCATGCCTGCTCATCTGCTTGATAATGACCAGCTGGGCCGCAGGATTCATGCCTGCTCAGCTGCCTGATAATCGCCAGGTGGGCCGCAGGATTCATGCCTGCTCATCTCCTTGATAATCGCCAGCTGGGCCGCAGGATTCATGCCTGCTCATCTGCTTGATAATCGCCAGCTGGGCCGCAGGATTCATGCCTTCTCAGGCGCCTGATAATCGCCAGCTGGGCCGCAGGATTCATGCCTTCTCATCTCCTTGATAATCGCCAGCTGGGCCGCAGGATTCATGCCTGCTCATCTGCTTGATAATGACCAGCTGGGCCGCAGGATTCATGCCTGCTCAGGCGCCTGTTAATCGCCAGCTGGGCCGCAGGATTCATGCCTTCTCCGCTGCTTGATTGTTGCCTGCTGAGGAACTTGATCGGTGCGGGACAGCTACCTGACCAGCACATGAGCAGTCACATGATCAGCACCTCTCAGTCACCTGATCACTGCATGACAGCCACGTGATCAGTGCCTGCTGAGTCACGTGATTAGCGCCTGCTCATCTACTTGATAATCGCCAGCTGGGCCGCAGGATTCATGCCTGCTCAGCTGCCTGATAATCGCCAGCAGGGCCGCAGGATTCATGCCTTCTCAGGCGCCTGGTAATCGCAAGCGTGGCCGTAGGATTCATGCCTGCTCATCTGCTTGGTAATCGCCAGCTGGGCCGCAGGATTCATGCCTTCTCAGGCGCCTGATAATCGCCAGCTGGGCCGCAGGATTCATGCCTTCTCATCTCCTTGATAATCGCCAGCTGGGCCGCAGGATTCATGCCTGCTCATCTGCTTGATAATGATCAGCTGGGCCGCAGGATTCATGCCTGCTCATCTGCTTGGTAATCTCCAGCTGGGCCGCATGATTCATGCCTGCTGAGGCACATGATGCGTGCGGGAGAGCTACCTGATCAGCACATGAGCAGTCACATGATCAGCGCCTCTCAGTCACCTGATCACTGCATGACAGCCACGCGATCAGTGCCTGCTGAGTTACGTGATTAGCGCCTGCTCATCTGCTTGATAATCGCCAGCTGGGCCGCAGGATTCATGCCTTCTCAGCTGCTTGATAATCGCCAGCTGGGCCGCAGGATTCATGCCTGCTCATCTGCTTGATAATCGCCAGCTGGGCCGCAGGATTCATGCCTGCTCATCTGCTTGATAATCGCCAGCTGGGCCGCAGGATTCATGCCTGCTCAGGTGCCTGATAATCGCCAGGTGGGCCGCAGGATTCATGCCTGCTCAGCTGCCTGATAATCGCCAGCAGGGCCACAGGATTCATGCCTTCTCAGGCGCCTGATAATCGCGAGCTGGGCCGCAGGATTCATGCCTGCTCATCTGCTTGGTAATCGCCAGCTGGGCCGCAGGATTCATGCCTTCTCAGGCGCCTGATAATCGCCAGCTGGGCCGCAGGATTCATGCCTTCTCATCTCCTTGATAATCGCCAGCTGGGCCGCAGGATTCATGCCTGCTCATCTGCTTGATAATGACCAGCTGGGCCGCAGGATTCATGCCTGCTCAGCTGCCTGATAATCGCCAGGTGGGCCGCAGGATTCATGCCTTCTCAGGCGCCTGGTAATCGCGAGCGGGGCCGTAGGATTCATGCCTGCTCATCTGCTTGGTAATCGCCAGCTGGGCCGCAGGATTCATGCCTTCTCAGGCGCCTGATAATCGCCAGCTGGGCCGCAGGATTCATGCCTTCTCATCTCCTTGATAATCGCCAGCTGGGCCGCAGGATTCATGCCTGCTCATCTGCTTGATAATGACCAGCTGGGCCGCAGGATTCATGCCTGCTCAGCTGCCTGATAATCGCCAGGTGGGCCGCAGGATTCATGCCTGCTCAGTTGCCTGATAATCGCCAGCTGGGCCGCAGGATTCATGCCTGCTCAGCTGCCTGATAATCGCCAGGTGGGCCGCAGGATTCATGCCTGCTCAGTTG
Source organism: Bos grunniens (assembly GCF_055505025.1). NCBI lineage: Eukaryota > Metazoa > Chordata > Mammalia > Artiodactyla > Bovidae > Bos > Bos grunniens. The sequence goes on along the minus strand of NC_141183.1, from coordinate 65,533,664 downwards.
CCTGATAATCGCCAGCTGGGCCGCAGGATTCATGCCTTCTCAGCTGCCTGATAATCACCAGCTGGACCGCAGGATTCATGCCTGCTCATCTGCTTGATAATCGCCAGCTGGGCCGCAGGATTCATGCCTGCTCAGTCGCCTGTTAATCGCCAGCTGGGCCGCAGGATTCATGCCTTCTCCGCTGCTTGATTGTTGCCTGCTGAGGCACATGATCGGTGCGGGAGAGCTACCTGATCAGCACATGAGCAGTCACATGATCAGCACCTCTCAGTCACCTGATCACTGCATGACAGCCACGTGATCAGTGCCTGCTGAGTCACGTGATTAGCGCCTGTTCATCTGCTTGATAATCGCCAGCTGGGCCGCAGGATTCATGCCTTCTCAGCTGCTTGATTATCGCCAGCTGGGCCGCAGGATTCATGCCTGCTCATCTGCTTGATAATTGCCAGCTGGGCCGCAGGATTCATGCCTGCTCATCTGCTTGATAATGACCTGCTGGGCCGCAGGATTCATGCCTGCTCAGGTGCCTGATAATCGCCAACTGGGCCGCATGATTCATGCCTGCTCAGGTGCCTGATAATCGCGAGCGTGGCCGTAGGATTCATGCCTGCTCATCTGCTTGGTAATCGCCAGCTGGGCCGCAGGATTCATGCCTGCTCAGCTGCCTGATAATCGCCAGCAGGGCCACAGGATTCATGCCTTCTCAGGCGCCTGATAATCGCGAGCTGGGCCGCAGGATTCATGCCTGCTCATCTGCTTGGTAATCGCCAGCTGGGCCGCAGGATTCATGCCTTCTCAGGCGCCTGTTAATCGCCAGCTGGGTCGCAGTATTCATGCCTTCTCCGCTGCTTGATTCTTGCCTGCTGAGGCACATGATCCGTGCGGGAGAGCTACCTGATCAGCACATGAGCAGTCACATGATCAGTGCCTCTCAGTCACCTGATCACTGCATGACAGCCACGTGATCAGTGCCTGCTGAGTTACGTGATTAGCGCCTGCTCATCTGCTTGATAATCGCCAGCTGGGCCGCAGGATTCATGCCTGTTCATCTTCCTGATAATCGCCAGCTGGGCCGCAGGATTCATGCCGGCTCAGCTGCCTGATAATCGCCAGGTGGGCCTCAGGATTCATGCCTGCTCAGTTGCCTGATAATCGCCAGCTGGGCCGCAGGATTCATACCTGCTCAGCTGCCTGATAATCGCCAGGTGGGCCGCAGGATTCATGCCTTCTCAGGCGCCTGGTAATCGCGAGCGGGGCCGTAGGATTCATGCCTGCTCAGCTGCTTGGTAATCGCCAGCTGGGCCGTAGGATTCATGCCTTCTCAGGCGCCTGATAATCGCCAGCTGGGCCGCAGGATTCATGCCTTCTCATCTCCTTGATAATCGCCAGCTGGGCCGCAGGATTCATGCCTGCTCATCTGCTTGATAATGACCAGCTGGGCCGCAGGATTCATGCCTGCTCAGCTGCCTGATAATCGCCAGGTGGGCCGCAGGATTCATGCCTGCTCAGTTGCCTGATAATCGCCAGCTGGGCCGCAGGATTCATGCCTTCTCAGCTGCCTGATAATCACCAGCTGGGCCGCAGGATTCATGCCTGCTCATGTGCTTGATAATCGCCAGCTGGGCCGCAGGATTCATGCCTGCTCAGGCGCCTGTTAATCGCCAGCTGGGCCGCAGGATTCATGCCTGCTCCGCTGCTTGATTGTTGCCTGCTGAGGCACATGATCGGTGCGGGAGAGCTACCTGATCAGCACATGAGCAGTCACATGATCAGCACCTCTCAGTCACCTGATCACTGCATGACAGCCACGTGATCAGTGCCTGCTGAGTCACGTGATTAGCGCCTGTTCATCTGCTTGATAATCGCCAGCTGGGCCGCAGGATTCATGCCTTCTCAGCTGCTTGATTATCGCCAGCTGGGCCGCAGGATTCATGCCTGCTCATGTGCTTGATAATGACCAGCTGGGCCGCAGGATTCATGCCTGCTCAGCTGCCTGATAATCGCCAGGTGGGCCGCAGGATTCATGCCTGCTCAGTTGCCTGATAATCGCCAGGTGGGCCGCAGGATTCATGCCTGCTCAGCTGCCTGATAATCGCCAGCAGGGCCACAGGATTCATGCCTGCTCAGTTGCCTGATAATCGCCAGCTGGGCCGCAGGATTCATGCCTTCTCAGCTGCTTGATTATTGCCAGCTGAGGCACATGATCGGTGCGGGAGAGCTACCTGATCAGCACATGAGCAGTCACATGATCAGCACCTCTCAGTCACCTGATCACTGCATGACAGCCACGCGATCAGTGCCTGCTGAGTTACGTGATTAGCGCCTGCTCATCTGCTTGATAATCGCCAGCTGGGCCGCAGGATTCATGCCTTCTCAGGCGCCTGGTAATCGCGAGCGGGGCCGTAGGATTCATGCCTGCTCATCTGCTTGGTAATCGCCAGCTGGGCCGCAGGATTCATGCCTGCTCAGCTGCCTGATAATCGCCAGCAGGGCCACAGGATTCATGCCTTCTCAGGCGCCTGATAATCGCGAGCTGGGCCGCAGGATTCATGCCTGCTCATCTGCTTGGTAATCGCCAGCTGGGCCGCAGGATTCATGCCTTCTCAGGCGCCTGTTAATCGCCAGCTGGGTCGCAGGATTCATGCCTTCTCCGCTGCTTGATTCTTGCCTGCTGAGGCACATGATCCGTGCGGGAGAGCTACCTGATCAGCACATGAGCAGTCACATGATCAGTGCCTCTCAGTCACCTGATCACTGCATGACAGCCACGTGATCAGTGCCTGCTGAGTTACGTGATTAGCGCCTGCTCATCTGCTTGATAATCGCCAGCTGGGCCGCAGGATTCATGCCTGTTCATCTGCCTGATAATCGCCAGCTGGGCCGCAGGATTCATACCTGCTCAGCTGCCTGATAATCGCCAGGTGGGCCTCAGGATTCATGCCTGCTCAGTTGCCTGATAATCGCCAGCTGGGCCGCAGGATTCATACCTGCTCAGCTGCCTGATAATCGCCAGGTGGGCCGCAGGATTCATGCCTGCTCAGCTGCCTGATAATCGCCAGGTGGGCCACAGGATTCATGCCTTCTCAGGCGCCTGGTAATCGCGAGCGGGGCCGTAGGATTCATGCCTGCTCATCTGCTTGGTAATCGCCAGCTGGGCCGCAGGATTCATGCCTTCTCAGGCGCCTGATAATCGCCAGCTGGGCCGCAGGATTCATGCCTTCTCATCTCCTTGATAATCGCCAGCTGGGCCGCAGGATTCATGCCTGCTCATCTGCTTGATAATGACCAGCTGGGCCGCAGGATTCATGCCTGCTCAGCTGCCTGATAATCGCCAGGTGGGCCGCAGGATTCATGCCTGCTCAGTTGCCTGATAATCGCCAGCTGGGCCGCAGGATTCATGCCTGCTCAGCTGCCTGATAATCGCCAGGTGGGCCGCAGGATTCATGCCTGCTCAGTTGCCTGATAATCGCCAGCTGGGCCGCAGGATTCATGCCTTCTCAGCTGCCTGATAATCACCAGCTGGGCCGCAGGATTCATGCCTGCTCATCTGCTTGATAATCGCCAGCTGGGCCGCAGGATTCATGCCTGCTCAGGCGCCTGTTAATCGCCAGCTGGGCCGCAGGATTCATGCCTTCTCCGCTGCTTGATTGTTGCCTGCTGAGGCACATGATCGGTGCGGGAGAGCTACCTGATCAGCACATGAGCAGTCACATGATCAGCACCTCTCAGTCACCTGATCACTGCATGACAGCCACGTGATCAGTGCCTGCTGAGTCACGTGATTAGCGCCTGTTCATCTGCTTGATAATCGCCAGCTGGGCCGCAGGATTCATGCCTTCTCAGCTGCTTGATTATCGCCAGCTGGGCCGCAGGATTCATGCCTGCTCATCTGCTTGATAATTGCCAGCTGGGCCGCAGGATTCATGCCTGCTCATCTGCTTGATAATGACCAGCTGGGCCGCAGGATTCATGCCTGCTCAGCTGCCTGATAATCGCCAGGTGGGCCGCAGGATTCATGCCTGCTCATCTCGTTGATAATCGCCAGCTGGGCCGCAGGATTCATGCCTGCTCCGCTGCTTGATTCTTGCCTGCTGAGGCACATGATCCGTGCAGGAGAGCTACCTGATCACACATGAGCAGTCACATGATCAGCGCCTCTCAGTCACCTGATCACTGCATGACAGCCACGTGATGAGTGCCTGCTGAGTCACGTGATTAGCGCCTGCTCATCTGCTTGATAATCGCCAGCTGGGCCGCAGGATTCATGCCTGCTCAGGTGCCTGATAATCGCCAGCGGGGCCGCAGGATTCATGCCTTCTCAGCTGCCTGATAATCACCAGCTGGGCCGTAGGATTCATGCCTGCTCAGCTGCCTGATAATCGCCAGGTGGGCCGCAAGATTCATGCCTGCTCAGCTGCCTGATAATCGCCAGGTGGGCCGCAGGATTCATGCCTTCTCAGCTGCTTGATTATCGCCAGCTGGGCCGCAGGATTCATGCCTGCTCAGCTGCCTGATAATCGCCAGCAGGGCCGCAGGATTCATGCCTTCTCAGGCGCCTGGTAATCGGGAGCTGGGCCGCAGGATTCATGCCTGCTCATCTCCTTGATAATCGCCAGCTGGGCCGCAGGATTCATGCCTGCTCATCTGCTTGATAATCGCCAGCTGGGCCGCAGGATTCATGCCTGCTCAGCTGCCTGATAATCGCCAGGTGGGCCGCAAGATTCATGCCTGCTCAGCTGCCTGATAATCGCCAGCAGGGCCGCAGGATTCATGCCTTCTCAGGCGCCTGGTAATCGCGAGCGGGGCCGTAGGATTCATGCCTGCTCATCTGCTTGGTAATCGCCAGCTGGGCCGCAGGATTCATGCCTTCTCAGGCGCCTGATAATCGCCAGCTGGGCCGCAGGATTCATGCCTTCTCATCTCCTTGATAATCGCCAGCTGGGCCGCAGGATTCATGCCTGCTCATCTGCTTGGTAATCTCCAGCTGGGCCGCATGATTCATGCCTGCTGAGGCACATGATGCGTGCGGGAGAGCTACCTGATCAGCACATGAGCAGTCACATGATCAGCGCCTCTCAGTCACCTGATCACTGCATGACAGCCACGCGATCAGTGCCTGCTGAGTTACGTGATTAGCGCCTGCTCATCTGCTTGATAATCGCCAGCTGGGCCGCAGGATTCATGCCTTCTCAGCTGCTTGATAATCGCCAGCTGGGCCGCAGGATTCATGCCTGCTCATCTGCTTGATAATCGCCAGCTGGGCCGCAGGATTCATGCCTGCTCATCTGCTTGATAATCGCCAGCTAGGCCGCAGGATTCATGCCTGCTCATCTGCTTGATAATCGCCAGCTGGGCCGCAGGATTCATGCCTGCTCAGGTGCCTGATAATCGCCAGGTGGGCCGCAGGATTCATGCCTGCTCAGCTGCCTGATAATCGCCAGCAGGGCCACAGGATTCATGCCTTCTCAGGCGCCTGATAATCGCGAGCTGGGCCGCAGGATTCATGCCTGCTCATCTGCTTGGTAATCGCCAGCTGGGCCGCAGGATTCATGCCTTCTCAGGCGCCTGATAATCGCCAGCTGGGCCGCAGGATTCATGCCTTCTCATCTCCTTGATAATCGCCAGCTGGGCCGCAGGATTCATGCCTGCTCATCTGCTTGATAATGACCAGCTGGGCCGCAGGATTCATGCCTGCTCAGCTGCCTGATAATCGCCAGGTGGGCCGCAGGATTCATGCCTGCTCATCTCCTTGATAATCGCCAGCTGGGCCGCAGGATTCATGCCTGCTCATCTGCTTGATAATCGCCAGCTGGGCCGCAGGATTCATGCCTTCTCAGGCGCCTGATAATCGCCAGCTGGGCCGCAGGATTCATGCCTTCTCATCTCCTTGATAATCGCCAGCTGGGCCGCAGGATTCATGCCTGCTCATCTGCTTGATAATGACCAGCTGGGCCGCAGGATTCATGCCTGCTCAGGCGCCTGTTAATCGCCAGCTGGGCCGCAGGATTCATGCCTTCTCCGCTGCTTGATTGTTGCCTGCTGAGGAACTTGATCGGTGCGGGACAGCTACCTGACCAGCACATGAGCAGTCACATGATCAGCACCTCTCAGTCACCTGATCACTGCATGACAGCCACGTGATCAGTGCCTGCTGAGTCACGTGATTAGCGCCTGCTCATCTACTTGATAATCGCCAGCTGGGCCGCAGGATTCATGCCTGCTCAGCTGCCTGATAATCGCCAGCAGGGCCGCAGGATTCATGCCTTCTCAGGCGCCTGGTAATCACAAGCGTGGCCGTAGGATTCATGCCTGCTCATCTGCTTGGTAATCGCCAGCTGGGCCGCAGGATTCATGCCTTCTCAGGCGCCTGATAATCGCCAGCTGGGCCGCAGGATTCATGCCTTCTCATCTCCTTGATAATCGCCAGCTGGGCCGCAGGATTCATGCCTGCTCATCTGCTTGATAATGATCAGCTGGGCCGCAGGATTCATGCCTGCTCATCTGCTTGGTAATCTCCAGCTGGGCCGCATGATTCATGCCTGCTGAGGCACATGATGCGTGCGGGAGAGCTACCTGATCAGCACATGAGCAGTCACATGATCAGCGCCTCTCAGTCACCTGATCACTGCATGACAGCCACGCGATCAGTGCCTGCTGAGTTACGTGATTAGCGCCTGCTCATCTGCTTGATAATCGCCAGCTGGGCCGCAGGATTCATGCCTTCTCAGCTGCTTGATAATCGCCAGCTGGGCCGCAGGATTCATGCCTGCTCATCTGCTTGATAATCGCCAGCTGGGCCGCAGGATTCATGCCTGCTCATCTGCTTGATAATCGCCAGCTGGGCCGCAGGATTCATGCCTGCTCAGGTGCCTGATAATCGCCAGGTGGGCCGCAGGATTCATGCCTGCTCAGCTGCCTGATAATCGCCAGCAGGGCCACAGGATTCATGCCTTCTCAGGCGCCTGATAATCGCGAGCTGGGCCGCAGGATTCATGCCTGCTCATCTGCTTGGTAATCGCCAGCTGGGCCGCAGGATTCATGCCTTCTCAGGCGCCTGATAATCGCCAGCTGGGCCGCAGGATTCATGCCTTCTCATCTCCTTGATAATCGCCAGCTGGGCCGCAGGATTCATGCCTGCTCATCTGCTTGATAATGACCAGCTGGGCCGCAGGATTCATGCCTGCTCAGCTGCCTGATAATCGCCAGGTGGGCCGCAGGATTCATGCCTTCTCAGGCGCCTGGTAATCGCGAGCGGGGCCGTAGGATTCATGCCTGCTCATCTGCTTGGTAATCGCCAGCTGGGCCGCAGGATTCATGCCTTCTCAGGCGCCTGATAATCGCCAGCTGGGCCGCAGGATTCATGCCTTCTCATCTCCTTGATAATCGCCAGCTGGGCCGCAGGATTCATGCCTGCTCATCTGCTTGATAATGACCAGCTGGGCCGCAGGATTCATGCCTGCTCAGCTGCCTGATAATCGCCAGGTGGGCCGCAGGATTCATGCCTGCTCAGTTGCCTGATAATCGCCAGCTGGGCCGCAGGATTCATGCCTGCTCAGCTGCCTGATAATCGCCAGGTGGGCCGCAGGATTCATGCCTGCTCAGTTGCCTGATAATCGCCAGCTGGGCCGCAGGATTCATGCCTTCTCAGCTGCCTGATAATCACCAGCTGGACCGCAGGATTCATGCCTGCTCATCTGCTTGATAATCGCCAGCTGGGCCGCAGGATTCATGCCTGCTCAGTCGCCTGTTAATCGCCAGCTGGGCCGCAGGATTCATGCCTTCTCCGCTGCTTGATTGTTGCCTGCTGAGGCACATGATCGGTGCGGGAGAGCTACCTGATCAGCACATGAGCAGTCACATGATCAGCACCTCTCAGTCACCTGATCACTGCATGACAGCCACGTGATCAGTGCCTGCTGAGTCACGTGATTAGCGCCTGTTCATCTGCTTGATAATCGCCAGCTGGGCCGCAGGATTCATGCCTTCTCAGCTGCTTGATTATCGCCAGCTGGGCCGCAGGATTCATGCCTGCTCATCTGCTTGATAATTGCCAGCTGGGCCGCAGGATTCATGCCTGCTCATCTGCTTGATAATGACCTGCTGGGCCGCAGGATTCATGCCTGCTCAGGTGCCTGATAATCGCCAACTGGGCCGCATGATTCATGCCTGCTCAGGTGCCTGATAATCGCGAGCGTGGCCGTAGGATTCATGCCTGCTCATCTGCTTGGTAATCGCCAGCTGGGCCGCAGGATTCATGCCTGCTCAGCTGCCTGATAATCGCCAGCAGGGCCACAGGATTCATGCCTTCTCAGGCGCCTGATAATCGCGAGCTGGGCCGCAGGATTCATGCCTGCTCATCTGCTTGGTAATCGCCAGCTGGGCCGCAGGATTCATGCCTTCTCAGGCGCCTGTTAATCGCCAGCTGGGTCGCAGTATTCATGCCTTCTCCGCTGCTTGATTCTTGCCTGCTGAGGCACATGATCCGTGCGGGAGAGCTACCTGATCAGCACATGAGCAGTCACATGATCAGTGCCTCTCAGTCACCTGATCACTGCATGACAGCCACGTGATCAGTGCCTGCTGAGTTACGTGATTAGCGCCTGCTCATCTGCTTGATAATCGCCAGCTGGGCCGCAGGATTCATGCCTGTTCATCTTCCTGATAATCGCCAGCTGGGCCGCAGGATTCATGCCGGCTCAGCTGCCTGATAATCGCCAGGTGGGCCTCAGGATTCATGCCTGCTCAGTTGCCTGATAATCGCCAGCTGGGCCGCAGGATTCATACCTGCTCAGCTGCCTGATAATCGCCAGGTGGGCCGCAGGATTCATGCCTTCTCAGGCGCCTGGTAATCGCGAGCGGGGCCGTAGGATTCATGCCTGCTCAGCTGCTTGGTAATCGCCAGCTGGGCCGTAGGATTCATGCCTTCTCAGGCGCCTGATAATCGCCAGCTGGGCCGCAGGATTCATGCCTTCTCATCTCCTTGATAATCGCCAGCTGGGCCGCAGGATTCATGCCTGCTCATCTGCTTGATAATGACCAGCTGGGCCGCAGGATTCATGCCTGCTCAGCTGCCTGATAATCGCCAGGTGGGCCGCAGGATTCATGCCTGCTCAGTTGCCTGATAATCGCCAGCTGGGCCGCAGGATTCATGCCTTCTCAGCTGCCTGATAATCACCAGCTGGGCCGCAGGATTCATGCCTGCTCATGTGCTTGATAATCGCCAGCTGGGCCGCAGGATTCATGCCTGCTCAGGCGCCTGTTAATCGCCAGCTGGGCCGCAGGATTCATGCCTGCTCCGCTGCTTGATTGTTGCCTGCTGAGGCACATGATCGGTGCGGGAGAGCTACCTGATCAGCACATGAGCAGTCACATGATCAGCACCTCTCAGTCACCTGATCACTGCATGACAGCCACGTGATCAGTGCCTGCTGAGTCACGTGATTAGCGCCTGTTCATCTGCTTGATAATCGCCAGCTGGGCCGCAGGATTCATGCCTTCTCAGCTGCTTGATAATCGCCAGCTGGGCCGCAGGATTCATGCCTTCTCAGCTGCTTGATTATCGCCAGCTGGGCCGCAGGATTCATGCCTGCTCATGTGCTTGATAATGACCAGCTGGGCCGCAGGATTCATGCCTGCTCAGCTGCCTGATAATCGCCAGGTGGGCCGCAGGATTCATGCCTGCTCAGTTGCCTGATAATCGCCAGGTGGGCCGCAGGATTCATGCCTTCTCAGGCGCCTGATAATCGCGAGCTGGGCCGCAGGATTCATGCCTGCTCATCTGCTTGGTAATCGCCAGCTGGGCCGCAGGATTCATGCCTTCTCAGGCGCCTGTTAATCGCCAGCTGGGTCGCAGGATTCATGCCTTCTCCGCTGCTTGATTCTTGCCTGCTGAGGCACATGATCCGTGCGGGAGAGCTACCTGATCAGCACATGAGCAGTCACATGATCAGTGCCTCTCAGTCACCTGATCACTGCATGACAGCCACGTGATCAGTGCCTGCTGAGTTACGTGATTAGCGCCTGCTCATCTGCTTGATAATCGCCAGCTGGGCCGCAGGATTCATGCCTGTTCATCTGCCTGATAATCGCCAGCTGGGCCGCAGGATTCATACCTGCTCAGCTGCCTGATAATCGCCAGGTGGGCCTCAGGATTCATGCCTGCTCAGTTGCCTGATAATCGCCAGCTGGGCCGCAGGATTCATACCTGCTCAGCTGCCTGATAATCGCCAGGTGGGCCGCAGGATTCATGCCTGCTCAGCTGCCTGATAATCGCCAGGTGGGCCACAGGATTCATGCCTTCTCAGGCGCCTGGTAATCGCGAGCGGGGCCGTAGGATTCATGCCTGCTCATCTGCTTGGTAATCGCCAGCTGGGCCGCAGGATTCATGCCTTCTCAGGCGCCTGATAATCGCCAGCTGGGCCGCAGGATTCATGCCTTCTCATCTCCTTGATAATCGCCAGCTGGGCCGCAGGATTCATGCCTGCTCATCTGCTTGATAATGACCAGCTGGGCCGCAGGATTCATGCCTGCTCAGCTGCCTGATAATCGCCAGGTGGGCCGCAGGATTCATGCCTGCTCAGTTGCCTGATAATCGCCAGCTGGGCCGCAGGATTCATGCCTGCTCAGCTGCCTGATAATCGCCAGGTGGGCCGCAGGATTCATGCCTGCTCAGTTGCCTGATAATCGCCAGCTGGGCCGCAGGATTCATGCCTTCTCAGCTGCCTGATAATCACCAGCTGGGCCGCAGGATTCATGCCTGCTCATCTGCTTGATAATCGCCAGCTGGGCCGCAGGATTCATGCCTGCTCAGGCGCCTGTTAATCGCCAGCTGGGCCGCAGGATTCATGCCTTCTCCGCTGCTTGATTGTTGCCTGCTGAGGCACATGATCGGTGCGGGAGAGCTACCTGATCAGCACATGAGCAGTCACATGATCAGCACCTCTCAGTCACCTGATCACTGCATGACAGCCACGTGATCAGTGCCTGCTGAGTCACGTGATTAGCGCCTGTTCATCTGCTTGATAATCGCCAGCTGGGCCGCAGGATTCATGCCTTCTCAGCTGCTTGATTATCGCCAGCTGGGCCGCAGGATTCATGCCTGCTCATCTGCTTGATAATTGCCAGCTGGGCCGCAGGATTCATGCCTGCTCATCTGCTTGATAATGACCAGCTGGGCCGCAGGATTCATGCCTGCTCAGCTGCCTGATAATCGCCAGGTGGGCCGCAGGATTCATGCCTGCTCATCTCGTTGATAATCGCCAGCTGGGCCGCAGGATTCATGCCTGCTCCGCTGCTTGATTCTTGCCTGCTGAGGCACATGATCCGTGCAGGAGAGCTACCTGATCACACATGAGCAGTCACATGATCAGCGCCTCTCAGTCACCTGATCACTGCATGACAGCCACGTGATGAGTGCCTGCTGAGTCACGTGATTAGCGCCTGCTCATCTGCTTGATAATCGCCAGCTGGGCCGCAGGATTCATGCCTGCTCAGGTGCCTGATAATCGCCAGCGGGGCCGCAGGATTCATGCCTTCTCAGCTGCCTGATAATCACCAGCTGGGCCGTAGGATTCATGCCTGCTCAGCTGCCTGATAATCGCCAGGTGGGCCGCAAGATTCATGCCTGCTCAGCTGCCTGATAATCGCCAGGTGGGCCGCAGGATTCATGCCTTCTCAGCTGCTTGATTATCGCCAGCTGGGCCGCAGGATTCATGCCTGCTCAGCTGCCTGATAATCGCCAGCAGGGCCGCAGGATTCATGCCTTCTCAGGCGCCTGGTAATCGGGAGCTGGGCCGCAGGATTCATGCCTGCTCATCTCCTTGATAATCGCCAGCTGGGCCGCAGGATTCATGCCTGCTCATCTGCTTGATAATCGCCAGCTGGGCCGCAGGATTCATGCCTGCTCAGCTGCCTGATAATCGCCTGGTGGGCCGCAGGATTCATGCCTGCTCAGCTGCCTGATAATCGCCAGCAGGGCCACAGGATTCATGCCTTCTCAGGCGCCTGATAATCACCAGCTGGGCCGCAGGATTCATGCCTGCTCATCTGCTTGATAATGACCAGCTGGGCCGCAGGATTCATGCCTTCTCAGGCGCCTGATAATCGCCAGCTGGGCCGCAGGATTCATGCCTGCTCATCTGCTTGGTAATCGCCAGCTGTGCCGCAGGATTCACGCCTGCTCATCTGCTTGATAATCGCCAGCTGGATCGCATGATTCATGCCTGCTGAGGCACATGATCCGTGCGGGAGAGCTACCTGATCAGCACATGAGCAGTCACATGATCAGCACCTCTCAGTCACCTGATCACTGCATGACAGCCACGCGATCAGTGCCTGCTGAGTTACGTGATTAGCGCCTGCTCATCTGCTTGATAATCGCCAGCTGGGCCGCAGGATTCATGCCTTCTCAGGCGCCTGGTAATCGCGAGCGGGGCCGTAGGATTCATGCCTGCTCATCTGCTTGGTAATCGCCAGCTGGGCCGCAGGATTCATGCCTGCTCAGCTGCCTGATAATCGCCAGCAGGGCCACAGGATTCATGCCTTCTCAGGCGCCTGATAATCGCGAGCTGGGCCGCAGGATTCATGCCTGCTCATCTGCTTGGTAATCGCCAGCTGGGCCGCAGGATTCATGCCTTCTCAGGCGCCTGTTAATCGCCAGCTGGGTCGCAGGATTCATGCCTTCTCCGCTGCTTGATTCTTGCCTGCTGAGGCACATGATCCGTGCGGGAGAGCTACCTGATCAGCACATGAGCAGTCACATGATCAGTGCCTCTCAGTCACCTGATCACTGCATGACAGCCACGTGATCAGTGCCTGCTGAGTTACGTGATTAGCGCCTGCTCATCTGCTTGATAATCGCCAGCTGGGCCGCAGGATTCATGCCTGTTCATCTGCCTGATAATCGCCAGCTGGGCCGCAGGATTCATGCCTGCTCAGCTGCCTGATAATCGCCAGGTGGGCCTCAGGATTCATGCCTGCTCAGTTGCCTGATAATCGCCAGCTGGGCCGCAGGATTCATACCTGCTCAGCTGCCTGATAATCGACAGGTGGGCCGCAGGATTCATGCCTTCTCAGGCGCCTGGTAATCGCGAGCGGGGCCGTAGGATTCATGCCTGCTCATCTGCTTGGTAATCGCCAGCTGGGCCGCAGGATTCATGCCTTCTCAGGCGCCTGATAATCGCCAGCTGGGCCTCAGGATTCATGCCTTCTCATCTCCTTGATAATCGCCAGCTGGGCCGCAGGATTCATGCCTGCTCATCTGCTTGATAATGACCAGCTGGGCCGCAGGATTCATGCCTGCTGAGCTGCCTGATAATCGCCAGGTGGGCCGCAGGATTCATGCCTGCTCAGTTGCCTGATAATCGCCAGCTGGGCCGCAGGATTCATGCCTTCTCAGCTGCCTGATAATCACCAGCTGGGCCGCAGGATTCATGCCTGCTTATCTGCTTGATAATCGCCAGCTGGGCCGCAGGATTCATGCCTGCTCAGGCGCCTGTTAATCGCCAGCTGGGCCGCAGGATTCATGCCTGCTCCGCTGCTTGATTGTTGCCTGCTGAGGCACATGATCGGTGCGGGAGAGCTACCTGATCAGAACATGAGCAGTCACATGATCAGCACCTCTCAGTCACCTGATCACTGCATGACAGCCACGTGATCAGTGCCTGCTGAGTCACGTGATTAGCGCCTGTTCATCTGCTTGATAATCGCCAGCTGGGCCGCAGGATTCATGCCTTCTCAGCTGCTTGATTATCGCCAGCTGGGCCGCAGGATTCATGTCTGCTCATCTGCTTGATAATGACCAGCTGGGCCGCAGGATTCATGCCTGCTCAGCTGCCTGATAATCGCCAGGTGGGCCGCAGGATTCATGCCTGCTCAGCTGCCTGATAATCGCGAGGTGGGCCGCAGGATTCATGCCTGCTCAGTTGCCTGATAATCGCCAGCTGGGCCGCAGGATTCATGCCTTCTCAGCTGCTTGATTATCGCCAGCTGAGGCACATGATCGGTGCGGGAGAGCTACCTGATCAGCACATGAGCAGTCACATGATCAGCACCTCTCAGTCACCTGATCACTGCATGACAGCCACGTGATCAGTGCCTGCTGAGTCACGTGATTAGCGCCTGTTCATCTGCTTGATAATCGCCAGCTGGGCCGCAGGATTCATGCCTTCTCAGCTGCTTGATTATCGCCAGCTGGGCCGCAGGATTCATGCCTGCTCATCTGCTTGATAATGACCAGCTGGGCGGCAGGATTCATGCCTGCTCAGCTGCCTGATAATCGCCAGGTGGGCCGCAAGATTCATGCCTGCTCAGCTGCCTGATAATCGCCAGGTGGGCCGCAGGATTCATGCCTTCTCAGCTGCTTGATTATCGCCAGCTGGGCCGCAGGATTCATGCCTGCTCAGCTGCCTGATAATCGCCAGCAGGGCCGTAGGATTCATGCCTGCTCAGCTGCCTGATAATCGCCAGGTGGGCCGCAGGATTCATGCCTTCTCAGCTGCCTGATAATCACCAGCTGGGCCGTAGGATTCATGCCTTCTCAGCTGCTTGATTATCGCCAGCTGGGCCGCAGGATTCATGCCTGCTCAGCTGCCTGATAATCGCCAGCAGGGCCGCAGGATTCATGCCTGCTCAGGCGCCTGGTAATCGCGAGCTGGGCCGCAGGATTCATGCCTGCTCATCTCCTTGATAATCGCCAGCTGGGCCGCAGGATTCATGCCTGCTCATCTGCTTGATAATCGCCAGCTGGGCCGCAGGATTCATGCCTGCTCAGCTGCCTGATAATCGCCTGGTGGGCCGCAGGATTCATGCCTTCTCAGCTGCCTGATAATCGCCAGCAGGGCCACAGGATTCATGCCTTCTCAGGCGCCTGATAATCACCAGCTGGGCCGCAGGATTCATGCCTGCTCATCTGCTTGATAATGACCAGCTGGGCCGCAGGATTCATGCCTTCTCAGGCGCCTGATAATCGCCAGCTGGGCCGCAGGATTCATGCCTGCTCATCTGCTTGGTAATCGCCAGCTGGGCCGCAGGATTCATGCCTGCTCATCTGCTTGATAATCGCCAGCTGGGTCGCATGATTCATGCCTGCTGAGGCACATGATCCGTGCGGGAGAGCTACCTGATCAGCACATGAGCAGTCACATGATCAGCACCTCTCAGTCACCTGATCACTGCATGACAGCCACGCGATCAGTGCCTGCTGAGTTACGTGATTAGCGCCTGCTCATCTGCTTGATAATCGCCAGCTGGGCCGCAGGATTCATGCCTTCTCAGGCGCCTGGTAATCGCGAGTGTGGCCGTAGGATTCATGCCTGCTCATCTGCTTGGTAATCGCCAGCTGGGCCGCAGGATTCATGCCTGCTCAGCTGCCTGATAATCGCCAGCAGGGCCACAGGATTCATGCCTTCTCAGGCGCCTGATAATCGCGAGCTGGGCCGCAGGATTCATGCCTGCTCATCTGCTTGGTAATCGCCAGCTGGGCCGCAGGATTCATGCCTTCTCAGGCGCCTGTTAATCGCCAGCTGGGTCGCAGGATTCATGCCTTCTCCGCTGCTTGATTCTTGCCTGCTGAGGCACATGATCCGTGCGGGAGAGCTACCTGATCAGCACATGAGCAGTCACATGATCAGTGCCTCTCAGTCACCTGATCACTGCATGACAGCCACGTGATCAGTGCCTGCTGAGTTACGTGATTAGCGCCTGCTCATCTGCTTGATAATCGCCAGCTGGGCCGCAGGATTCATGCCTGTTCATCTGCCTGATAATCGCCAGCTGGGCCGCAGGATTCATGCCTGCTCAGCTGCCTGATAATCGCCAGGTGGGCCTCAGGATTCATGCCTGCTCAGTTGCCTGATAATCGCCAGCTGGGCCGCAGGATTCATACCTGCTCAGCTGCCTGATATTCGCCAGGTGGGCCGCAGGATTCATGCCTTCTCAGGCGCCTGGTAATCGCGAGCGGGGCCGTAGGATTCATGCCTGCTCAGCTGCTTGGTAATCGCCAGCTGGGCCGCAGGATTCATGCCTTCTCAGGCGCCTGATAATCGCCAGCTGGGCCGCAGGATTCATGCCTTCTCATCTCCTTGATAATCGCCAGCTGGGCCGCAGGATTCATGCCTGCTCATCTGCTTGATAATGACCAGCTGGGCCGCAGGATTCATGCCTGCTCAGCTGCCTGATAATCGCCAGGTGGGCCGCAGGATTCATGCCTGCTCAGTTGCCTGATAATCGCCAGCTGGGCCGCAGGATTCATGCCTTCTCAGCTGCCTGATAATCACCAGCTGGGCCGCAGGATTCATGCCTGCTCATGTGCTTGATAATCGCCAGCTGGGCCGCAGGATTCATGCCTGCTCAGGCGCCTGTTAATCGCCAGCTGGGCCGCAGGATTCATGCCTGCTCCGCTGCTTGATTGTTGCCTGCTGAGGCACATGATCGGTGCGGGAGAGCTACCTGATCAGCACATGAGCAGTCACATGATCAGCACCTCTCAGTCACCTGATCACTGCATGACAGCCACGTGATCAGTGCCTGCTGAGTCACGTGATTAGCGCCTGTTCATCTGCTTGATAATCGCCAGCTGGGCCGCAGGATTCATGCCTTCTCAGCTGCTTGATTATCGCCAGCTGGGCCGCAGGATTCATGCCTGCTCATCTGCTTGATAATGACCAGCTGGGCCGCAGGATTCATGCCTGCTCAGCTGCCTGATAATCGCCAGGTGGGCCGCAGGATTCATGCCTGCTCAGTTGCCTGATAATCGCCAGGTGGGCCGCAGGATTCATGCCTGCTCAGCTGCCTGATAATCGCCAGCAGGGCCACAGGATTCATGCCTGCTCAGTTGCCTGATAATCGCCAGCTGGGCCGCAGGATTCATGCCTTCTCAGCTGCTTGATTATTGCCAGCTGAGGCACATGATCGGTGCGGGAGAGCTACCTGATCAGCACATGAGCAGTCACATGATCAGCACCTCTCAGTCACCTGATCACTGCATGACAGCCACGCGATCAGTGCCTGCTGAGTTACGTGATTAGCGCCTGCTCATCTGCTTGATAATCGCCAGCTGGGCCGCAGGATTCATGCCTTCTCAGGCGCCTGGTAATCGCGAGCGGGGCCGTAGGATTCATGCCTGCTCATCTGCTTGGTAATCGCCAGCTGGGCCGCAGGATTCATGCCTGCTCAGCTGCCTGATAATCGCCAGCAGGGCCGCAGGATTCATGCCTGCTCAGGCGCCTGGTAATCGCGAGCTGGGCCGCAGGATTCATGCCTGCTCATCTCCTTGATAATCGCCAGCTGGGCCGCAGGATTCATGCCTGCTCATCTGCTTGATAATCGCCAGCTGGGCCGCAGGATTCATGCCTGCTCAGCTGCCTGATAATCGCCTGGTGGGCCGCAGGATTCATGCCTGCTCAGCTGCCTGATAATCGCCAGCAGGGCCACAGGATTCATGCCTGCTCAGTTGCCTGATAATTGCCAGCTGGGCCGCAGGATTCATGCCTTCTCAGCTGCTTGATTATTGCCAGCTGAGGCACATGATCGGTGCGGGAGAGCTACCTGATCAGCACATGAGCAGTCACATGATCAGCACCTCTCAGTCACCTGATCACTGCATGACAGCCACGCGATCAGTGCCTGCTGAGTTACGTGATTAGCGCCTGCTCATCTGCTTGATAATCGCCAGCTGGGCCGCAGGATTCATGCCTTCTCAGGCGCCTGGTAATCGCGAGCGGGGCCGTAGGATTCATGCCTGCTCATCTGCTTGGTAATCGCCAGCTGGGCCGCAGGATTCATGCCTGCTCAGCTGCCTGATAATCGCCAGCAGGGCCACAGGATTCATGCCTTCTCAGGCGCCTGATAATCGCGAGCTGGGCCGCAGGATTCATGCCTGCTCATCTGCTTGGTAATCGCCAGCTGGGCCGCAGGATTCATGCCTTCTCAGGCGCCTGTTAATCGCCAGCTGGGTCGCAGGATTCATGCCTTCTCCGCTGCTTGATTCTTGCCTGCTGAGGCACATGATCCGTGCGGGAGAGCTACCTGATCAGCACATGAGCAGTCACATGATCAGTGCCTCTCAGTCACCTGATCACTGCATGACAGCCACGTGATCAGTGCCTGCTGAGTTACGTGATTAGCGCCTGCTCATCTGCTTGATAATCGCCAGCTGGGCCGCAGGATTCATGCCTGTTCATCTGCCTGATAATCGCCAGCTGGGCCGCAGGATTCATACCTGCTCAGCTGCCTGATAATCGCCAGGTGGGCCTCAGGATTCATGCCTGCTCAGTTGCCTGATAATCGCCAGCTGGGCCGCAGGATTCATACCTGCTCAGCTGCCTGATAATCGCCAGGTGGGCCGCAGGATTCATGCCTGCTCAGCTGCCTGATAATCGCCAGGTGGGCCACAGGATTCATGCCTTCTCAGGCGCCTGGTAATCGCGAGCGGGGCCGTAGGATTCATGCCTGCTCATCTGCTTGGTAATCGCCAGCTGGGCCGCAGGATTCATGCCTTCTCAGGCGCCTGATAATCGCCAGCTGGGCCGCAGGATTCATGCCTTCTCATCTCCTTGATAATCGCCAGCTGGGCCGCAGGATTCATGCCTGCTCATCTGCTTGATAATGACCAGCTGTGCCGCAGGATTCATGCCTGCTCAGCTGCCTGATAATCGCCAGGTGGGCCGCAGGATTCATGCCTGCTCAGTTGCCTGATAATCGCCAGCTGGGCCGCAGGATTCATGCCTGCTCAGCTGCCTGATAATCGCCAGGTGGGCCGCAGGATTCATGCCTGCTCAGTTGCCTGATAATCGCCAGCTGGGCCGCAGGATTCATGCCTTCTCAGCTGCCTGATAATCACCAGCTGGGCCGCAGGATTCATGCCTGCTCATCTGCTTGATAATCGCCAGCTGGGCCGCAGGATTCATGCCTGCTCAGGCGCCTGTTAATCGCCAGCTGGGCCGCAGGATTCATGCCTTCTCCGCTGCTTGATTGTTGCCTGCTGAGGCACATGATCGGTGCGGGAGAGCTACCTGATCAGCACATGAGCAGTCACATGATCAGCACCTCTCAGTCACCTGATCACTGCATGACAGCCACGTGATCAGTGCCTGCTGAGTCACGTGATTAGCGCCTGTTCATCTGCTTGATAATCGCCAGCTGGGCCGCAGGATTCATGCCTTCTCAGCTGCTTGATTATCGCCAGCTGGGCCGCAGGATTCATGCCTGCTCATCTGCTTGATAATTGCCAGCTGGGCCGCAGGATTCATGCCTGCTCATCTGCTTGATAATGACCAGCTGGGCCGCAGGATTCATGCCTGCTCAGCTGCCTGATAATCGCCAGGTGGGCCGCAGGATTCATGCCTGCTCATCTCGTTGATAATCGCCAGCTGGGCCGCAGGATTCATGCCTGCTCCGCTGCTTGATTCTTGCCTGCTGAGGCACATGATCCGTGCAGGAGAGCTACCTGATCACACATGAGCAGTCACATGATCAGCGCCTCTCAGTCACCTGATCAATGCATGACAGCCACGTGATCAGTGCCTGCTGAGTCACGTGATTAGCGCCTGCTCATCTGCTTGATAATCGCCAGCTGGGCCGCAGGATTCATGCCTGCTCAGGTGCCTGATAATCGCCAGCTGGGCCGCAGGATTCATGCCTTCTCAGCTGCCTGATAATCACCAGCTGGGCCGTAGGATTCATGCCTGCTCAGCTGCCTGATAATCGCCAGGTGGGCCGCAAGATTCATGCCTGCTCAGCTGCCTGATAATCGCCAGGTGGGCCGCAGGATTCATGCCTTCTCAGCTGCTTGATTATCGCCAGCTGGGCCGCAGGATTCATGCCTGCTCAGCTGCCTGATAATCGCCAGCAGGGCCGCAGGATTCATGCCTTCTCAGGCGCCTGGTAATCGGGAGCTGGGCCGCAGGATTCATGCCTGCTCATCTCCTTGATAATCGCCAGCTGGGCCGCAGGATTCATGCCTGCTCATCTGCTTGATAATCGCCAGCTGGGCCGCAGGATTCATGCCTGCTCAGCTGCCTGATAATCGCCTGGTGGGCCGCAGGATTCATGCCTGCTCAGCTGCCTGATAATCGCCAGCAGGGCCACAGGATTCATGCCTTCTCAGGCGCCTGATAATCACCAGCTGGGCCGCAGGATTCATGCCTGCTCATCTGCTTGATAATGACCAGCTGGGCCGCAGGATTCATGCCTTCTCAGGCGCCTGATAATCGCCAGCTGGGCCGCAGGATTCATGCCTGCTCATCTGCTTGGTAATCGCCAGCTGGGCCGCAGGATTCACGCCTGCTCATCTGCTTGATAATCGCCAGCTGGGTCGCATGATTCATGCCTGCTGAGGCACATGATCCGTGCGGGAGAGCTACCTGATCAGCACATGAGCAGTCACATGATCAGCACCTCTCAGTCACCTGATCACTGCATGACAGCCACGCGATCAGTGCCTGCTGAGTTACGTGATTAGCGCCTGCTCATCTGCTTGATAATCGCCAGCTGGGCCGCAGGATTCATGCCTTCTCAGGCGCCTGGTAATCGCGAGCGGGGCCGTAGGATTCATGCCTGCTCATCTGCTTGGTAATCGCCAGCTGGGCCGCAGGATTCATGCCTGCTCAGCTGCCTGATAATCGCCAGCAGGGCCACAGGATTCATGCCTTCTCAGGCGCCTGATAATCGCGAGCTGGGCCGCAGGATTCATGCCTGCTCATCTGCTTGGTAATCGCCAGCTGGGCCGCAGGATTCATGCCTTCTCAGGCGCCTGTTAATCGCCAGCTGGGTCGCAGGATTCATGCCTTCTCCGCTGCTTGATTCTTGCCTGCTGAGGCACATGATCCGTGCGGGAGAGCTACCTGATCAGCACATGAGCAGTCACATGATCAGTGCCTCTCAGTCACCTGATCACTGCATGACAGCCACGTGATCAGTGCCTGCTGAGTTACGTGATTAGCGCCTGCTCATCTGCTTGATAATCGCCAGCTGGGCCGCAGGATTCATGCCTGTTCATCTGCCTGATAATCGCCAGCTGGGCCGCAGGATTCATGCCTGCTCAGCTGCCTGATAATCGCCAGGTGGGCCTCAGGATTCATGCCTGCTCAGTTGCCTGATAATCGCCAGCTGAGCCGCAGGATTCATACCTGCTCAGCTGCCTGATAATCGACAGGTGGGCCGCAGGATTCATGCCTTCTCAGGCGCCTGGTAATCGCGAGCGGGGCCGTAGGATTCATGCCTGCTCATCTGCTTGGTAATCGCCAGCTGGGCCGCAGGATTCATGCCTTCTCAGGCGCCTGATAATCGCCAGCTGGGCCGCAGGATTCATGCCTTCTCATCTCCTTGATAATCGCCAGCTGGGCCGCAGGATTCATGCCTACTCATCTGCTTGATAATGACCAGCTGGGCCGCAGGATTCATGCCTGCTCAGCTGCCTGATAATCGCCAGGTGGGCCGCAGGATTCATGCCTGCTCAGTTGCCTGATAATCGCCAGCTGGGCCGCAGGATTCATGCCTTCTCAGCTGCCTGATAATCACCAGCTGGGCCGCAGGATTCATGCCTGCTCATCTGCTTGATAATCGCCAGCTGGGCCGCAGGATTCATGCCTGCTCAGGCGCCTGTTAATCGCCAGCTGGGCCGCAGGATTCATGCCTGCTCCGCTGCTTGATTGTTGCCTGCTGAGGCACATGATCGGTGCGGGAGAGCTACCTGATCAGAACATGAGCAGTCACATGATCAGCACCTCTCAGTCACCTGATCACTGCATGACAGCCACGTGATCAGTGCCTGCTGAGTCACGTGATTAGCGCCTGTTCATCTGCTTGATAATCGCCAGCTGGGCCGCAGGATTCATGCCTTCTCAGCTGCTTGATTATCGCCAGCTGGGCCGCAGGATTCATGTCTGCTCATCTGCTTGATAATGACCAGCTGGGCCGCAGGATTCATGCCTGCTCAGCTGCCTGATAATCGCCAGGTGGGCCGCAGGATTCATGCCTGCTCAGTTGCCTGATAATCGCCAGGTGGGCCGCAGGATTCATGCCTGCTCAGCTGCCTGATAATCGCCAGGTGGGCCGCAGGATTCATGCCTGCTCAGTTGCCTGATAATCGCCAGCTGGGCCGCAGGATTCATGCCTTCTCAGCTGCTTGATTATCGCCAGCTGAGGCACATGATCGGTGCGGGAGAGCTACCTGATCAGCACATGAGCAGTCACATGATCAGCACCTCTCAGTCACCTGATCACTGCATGACAGCCACGTGATCAGTGCCTGCTGAGTCACGTGATTAGCGCCTGTTCATCTGCTTGATAATCGCCAGCTGGGCAGCAGGATTCATGCCTTCTCAGCTGCTTGATTATCGCCAGCTGGGCCGCAGGATTCATGCCTGCTCATCTGCTTGATAATGACCAGCTGGGCCGCAGGATTCATGCCTGCTCAGCTGCCTGATAATCGCCAGGTGGGCCGCAGGATTCATGCCTGCTCAGTTGCCTGATAATCGCCAGGTGGGCCACAGGATTCATGCCTGCTCATCTGCTTGATAATGACCAGCTGGGCCGCAGGATTCATGCCTGCTCAGCTGCCTGATAATCGCCAAGTGGGCCGCAGGATTCATGCCTGCTCATCTCCTTGATAATCGCCAGCTGGGCCGCAGGATTCATGCCTGCTCCGCTGCTTGATTCTTGCCTGCTGAGGCACATGATCCGTGCAGGAGAGCTACCTGATCACACATGAGCAGTCACATGATCAGCGCCTCTCAGTCACCTGATCACTGCATGACAGCCACGTGATCAGTGCCTGCTGAGTCACGTGATTAGCGCCTGCTCATCTGCTTGATAATCGCCAGCTGGGCCGCAGGATTCATGCCTGCTCAGGTGCCTGATAATCGCCAGCTGGGCCACAGGATTCATGCCTTTTCAGCTGCCTGATAATCACCAGCTGGGCCGTAGGATTCATGCCTGCTCAGCTGCCTGATAATCGCCAGGTGGGCCGCAAGATTCATGCCTGCTCAGCTGCCTGATAATCGCCAGGTGGGCCGCAGGATTCATGCCTTCTCAGCTGCTTGATTATCGCCAGCTGGGCCGCAGGATTCATGCCTGCTCAGCTGCCTGATAATCGCCAGCAGGGCCGCAGGATTCATGCCTTCTCAGGCGCCTGGTAATCGCGAGCTGGGCCGCAGGATTCATGCCTGCTCATCTCCTTGATAATCGCCAGCTGGGCCGCAGGATTCATGCCTGCTCATCTGCTTGATAATCGCCAGCTGGGCCGCAGGATTCATGCCTGCTCAGCTGCCTGATAATCGCCAGGTGGGCCGCAGGATTCAGGCCTGCTCAGCTGCCTGATAATCGCCAGCAGGGCCACAGGATTCATGCCTTCTCAGGCGCCTGATAATCACCAGCTGGGCCGCAGGATTCATGCCTGCTCATCTGCTTGATAATGACCAGCTGGGCCGCAGGATTCATGCCTTCTCAGGCGCCTGATAATCGCCAGCTGGGCCGCAGGATTCATGCCTGCTCATCTGCTTGGTAATCGCCAGCTGGGCCGCAGGATTCATGCCTGCTCATCTGCTTGATAATCGCCAGCTGGTCGCATGATTCATGCCTGCTGAGGCACATGATCCGTGCGGGAGAGCTACCTGATCAGCACATGAGCAGTCACATGATCAGCGCCTCTCAGTCACCTGATCACTGCATGACAGCCACGTGATCAGTGCCTGCTGAGTCACGTGATTAGCGCCTGCTTATCTGCTTGATAATCGCCAGGTGGGCCGCAGGATTCATGCCTTCTCAGCTGCTTGATTATCGCCAGCTGGGCCGCAGGATTCATGCCTGCTCAGCTGCTTGATAATCGTCAGCTGAGCCGCAGGTTTCATGCCTGCTCAGGTGCCTGATAATCGCCAGCTGGGCCGCAGGATTCATGCCTGCTCAGCTGCCTGATAATCGCCCACTGGGCCGCAGGATTCATGCCTGCTCCGCTGCTTGATTCTTGCCTGCTGAGGCACATGATCCGTGCAGGAGAGCTACCTGATCAGCACATGAGCAGTCACATGATCAGCGCCTCTCAGTCACCTGATCACTGCATGACAGCCACGTGATCAGTGCCTGCTGAGTTACGTGATTAGCGCCTGCTCATCTGCTTGATAATCGCCAGCTGGGCCGCAGGATTCATGCCTTCTCAGCTGCTTGATTATCGCCAACTGGGCCGCAGGATTCATGCCTGCTCATCTGCTTGATAATCGCCAGCTGGGCCGCAGGATTCATGCCTGCTCATCTGCTTGATAATCGCCAGCTGGGCCGCAGGATTCATGCCTGCTCAGGTGCCTGATAATCGCCAGGTGGGCCGCAGAATTCATGCCTGCTCAGCTGCCTGATAATCGCCAGCAGGGCCACAGGATTCATGCCTTCTCAGGCGCCTGATAATCGCAAGCTGGGCCGCAGGATTCATGCCTGCTCATCTGCTTGGTAATCGCCAGCTGGGCCGCAGTATTCATACCTTCTCAGGCGCCTGAAAATCGCCAGCTGGGCCGCAGGATTCATGCCTTCTCAGGCGCCTGTTAATCGCCAGCTGGGTCGCAGGATTCATGCCTTCTCCGCTGCTTGATTCTTGCCTGCTGAGGCACATGATCCGTGCGGGAGAGCTACCTGATCAGCACATGAGCAGTCACATGATCAGTGCCTCTCAGTCACCTGATCACTGCATGACAGCCACGTGATCAGTGCCTGCTGAGTTACGTGATTAGCGCCTGCTTATCTGCTTGATAATCGCCAGCTGGGCCGCAGGATTCATGCCTGTTCATCTGCTTGATAATCGCCAGCTGGGCCGCAGGATTCATGCCTGCTCAGCTGCTTGGTAATCGCCAGCTGGGCCGCAGGATTCATGCCTTCTCAACCGCCTGATAATCGCCAGCTGGGCCGCAGGATTCATGCCTGCTCAGGCGCCTGTTAATCGCCAGCTGGGCCGCAGGATTCATGCCTTCCCCATGCTTGATGGTTGCCTGCTGAGGCACATGATCCGTGCGGGAGAGCTACCTGATCAGCACATGAGCAGTCACATGATCAGCACCTCTCAGTCACCTGATCACTGCATGACAGCCACGCGATCAGTGCCTGCTGAGTTACGTGATTAGCGCCTGCTCATCTGCTTGATAATCGCCAGCTGGGCCGCAGGATTCATGCCTTCTCAGGCGCCTGGTAATCGCGAGCGGGGCCGTAGGATTTATGCCTGCTCATCTGCTTGGTAATCGCCAGCTGGGCCGCAGGATTCATGCCTGCTCAGCTGCCTGATAATCGCCAGCAGGGCCACAGGATTCATGCCTTCTCAGGCGCCTGATAATCGCGAGCTGGGCCGCAGGATTCATGCCTGCTCATCTGCTTGGTAATCGCCAGCTGGGCCGCAGGATTCATGCCTTCTCAGGCGCCTGTTAATCGCCAGCTGGGTCGCAGGATTCATGCCTTCTCCGCTGCTTGATTCTTGCCTGCTGAGGCACATGATCCGTGCGGGAGAGCTACCTGATCAGCACATGAGCAGTCACATGATCAGTGCCTCTCAGTCACCTGATCACTGCATGACAGCCACGTGATCAGTGCCTGCTGAGTTACGTGATTAGCGCCTGCTCATCTGCTTGATAATCGCCAGCTGGGCCGCAGGATTCATGCCTTCTCAGGCGCCTGGTAATCGCGAGCGGGGCCGTAGGATTCATGCCTGCTCATCTGCTTGGTAATCGCCAGCTGGGCCGCAGGATTCATGCCTGCTCAGCTGCCTGATAATCGCCAGCAGGGCCACAGGATTCATGCCTTCTCAGGCGCCTGATAATCGCGAGCTGGGCCGCAGGATTCATGCCTGCTCATCTGCTTGGTAATCGCCAGCTGGGCTGCAGGATTCATGCCTTCTCAGGCGCCTGTTAATCGCCAGCTGGGTCGCAGGATTCATGCCTTCTCCGCTGCTTGATTCTTGCCTGCTGAGGCACATGATCCGTGCGGGAGAGCTACCTGATCAGCACATGAGCAGTCACATGATCAGTGCCTCTCAGTCACCTGATCACTGCATGACAGCCACGTGATCAGTGCCTGCTGAGTTACGTGATTAGCGCCTGCTCATCTGCTTGATAATCGCCAGCTGGGCCGCAGGATTCATGCCTGTTCATCTGCCTGATAATCGCCAGCTGGGCCGCAGGATTCATACCGGCTCAGCTGCCTGATAATCGCCAGGTGGGCCTCAGGATTCATGCCTGCTCAGTTGCCTGATAATCGCCAGCTGGGCCGCAGGATTCATACCTGCTCAGCTGCCTGATAATCGCCAGGTGGGCCGCAGGATTCATGCCTTCTCAGGCGCCTGGTAATCGCGAGCGGGGCCGTAGGATTCATGCCTGCTCATCTGCTTGGTAATCGCCAGCTGGGCCGCAGGATTCATGCCTTCTCAGGCGCCTGATAATCGCCAGCTGGGCCGCAGGATTCATGCCTTCTCATCTCCTTGATAATCGCCAGCTGGGCCGCAGGATTCATGCCTGCTCATCTGCTTGATAATGACCAGCTGGGCCGCAGGATTCATGCCTGCTCAGCTGCCTGATAATCGCCAGGTGGGCCGTAGGATTCATGCCTGCTCAGTTGCCTGATAATCGCCAGCTGGGCCGCAGGATTCATGCCTTCTCAGCTGCCTGATAATCACCAGCTGGGCCGCAGGATTCATGCCTGCTCATCTGCTTGATAATCGCCAGCTGGGCCGCAGGATTCATGCCTGCTCCGCTGCTTGATTGTTGCCTGCTGAGGCACATGATCGGTGCGGGAGAGCTACCTGATCAGCACATGAGCAGTCACATGATCAGCACCTCTCAGTCACCTGATCACTGCATGACAGCCACGTGATCAGTGCCTGCTGAGTCACGTGATTAGCGCCTGTTCATCTGCTTGATAATCGCCAGCTGGGCCGCAGGATTCATGCCTTCTCAGTTGCTTGATTATCGCCAGCTGGGCCGCAGGATTCATGCCTGCTCATCTGCTTGATAATGACCAGCTGGGCCGCAGGATTCATGCCTGCTCAGCTGCCTGATAATCGCCAGGTGGGCCGCAGGATTCATGCCTGCTCAGTTGCCTGATAATCGCCAGGTGGGCCGCAGGATTCATGCCTGCTCAGCTGCCTGATAATCGCCAGGTGGGCCGCAGGATTCATGCCTGCTCAGTTGCCTGATAATCGCCAGCTGGGCCGCAGGATTCATGCCTTCTCAGCTGCTTGATTATCGCCAGCTGAGGCACATGATCGGTGCGGGAGAGCTACCTGATCAGCACATGAGCAGTCACATGATCAGCACCTCTCAGTCACCTGATCACTGCATGACAGCCACGTGATCAGTGCCTGCTGAGTCACGTGATTAGCGCCTGTTCATCTGCTTGATAATCGCCAGCTGGGCCGCAGGATTCATGCCTTCTCAGCTGCTTGATTATCGCCAGCTGGGCCGCAGGATTCATGCCTGCTCATCTGCTTGATAATGACCAGCTGGGCCGCAGGATTCATGCCTGCTCAGCTGCCTGATAATCGCCAGGTGGGCCGCAGGATTCATGCCTGCTCAGTTGCCTGATAATCGCCAGGTGGGCCGCAGGATTCATGCCTGCTCATCTGCTTGATAATGACCAGCTGGGCCCCAGGATTCATGCCTGCTCAGCTGCCTGATAATCGCCAGGTGGGCCGCAGGATTCATGCCTGCTCATCTCCTTGATAATCGCCAGCTGGGCCGCAGGATTCATGCCTGCTCCGCTGCTTGATTCTTGCCTGCTGAGGCACATGATCCGTGCAGGAGAGCTACCTGATCACACATGAGCAGTCACATGATCAGCGCCTCTCAGTCACCTGATCACTGCATGACAGCCACGTGATCAGTGCCTGCTGAGTCACGTGATTAGTGCCTGCTCATCTGCTTGATAATCGCCAGCTGGGCCGCAGGATTCATGCCTGCTCAGGTGCCTGATAATCGCCAGCTGGGCCGCAGGATTCATGCCTTCTCAGCTGCCTGATAATCACCAGCTGGGCCGTAGGATTCATGCCTGCTCAGCTGCCTGATAATCGCCAGGTGGGCCGCAAGATTCATGCCTGCTCAGCTGCCTGATAATCGCCAGGTGGGCCGCAGGATTCATGCCTTCTCAGCTGTTTGATTATCGCCAGCTGGGCCGCAGGATTCATGCCTGCTCAGCTGCCTGATAATCGAAAGCAGGGCCGCAGGATTCATGCCTTTTCAGGCGCCTGGTAATCGCGAGCTGGGCCGCAGGATTCATGCCTGCTCATCTCCTTGATAATCGCCAGCTGGGCCGCAGGATTCGTGCCTGCTCATCTGCTTGATAATCGCCAGCTGGGCCGCAGGATTCATGCCTGCTCAGCTGCCTGATAATCGCCAGGTGGGCCGCAGGATTCATGCCTGCTCAGCTGCCTGATAATCGCTAGAAGGGCCACAGGATGCATGCCTTCTCAGGCGCCTGATAATCACCAGCTGGGCCGCAGGATTCATGCCTGCTCATCTGCTTGATAATGACCAGCTGGGCCGCAGGATTCATGCCTTCTCAGGCGCCTGATAATCGCCAGCTGGGCCGCAGGATTCATGCCTGCTCATCTGCTTGGTAATCGCCAGCTGGGCCGCAGGATTCATGCCTGCTCATCTGCTTGATAATCGCCAGCTGGTCGCATGATTCATGCCTGCTGAGGCACATGATCCGTGCGGGAGAGCTACCTGATCAGCACATGAGCAGTCACATGATCAGCGCCTCTCAGTCACCTGATCACTGCATGACAGCCACGTGATCAGTGCCTGCTGAGTCACGTGATTAGCGCCTGCTTATCTGCTTGATAATCGCCAGGTGGGCCGCAGGATTCATGCCTTCTCAGCTGCTTGATTATCGCCAGCTGGGCCGCAGGATTCATGCCTGCTCAGCTGCTTGATAATCGTCAGCTGAGCCGCAGGTTTCATTCCTGCTCAGGTGCCTGATAATCGCCAGCTGGGCCGCAGGATTCATGCCTGCTCAACTCCTTGATAATCGCCAGCTGGGCCGCAGGATTCATGCCTGCTCAGCTGCCTGATAATCGCCCACTGGGCCGCAGGATTCATGCCTGCTCCGCTGCTTGATTCTTGCCTGCTGAGGCACATGATCCGTGCAGGAGAGCTACCTGATCAGCACATGAGCAGTCACATGATCAGCACCTCTCAGTAACCTGATCACTGCATGACAGCCACGCGATCAGTGCCTGCTGAGTTACGTGATTAGCGCCTGCTCATCTGCTTGATAATCGCCAGCTGGGCCGCAGGATTCATGCCTTCTCAGCTGCTTGATTATCGCCAGCTGGGCCGCAGGATTCATGCCTGCTCATCTGCTTGATAATCGCCAGCTGGGCCGCAGGATTCATGCCTGCTCATCTGCTTGATAATCGCCAGCTGGGCCGCAGGATTCATGCCTGCTCAGGTGCCTGATAATCGCCAGGTGGGCCGCAGGATTCATGCCTGCTCAGCTGCCTGATAATCGCCAGCAGGGCCACAGGATTCATGCCTTCTCAGGCGCCTGATAATCGCAAGCTGGGCCGCAGGATTCATGCCTGCTCATCTGCTTGGTAATCGCCAGCTGGGCCGCAGTATTCATACCTTCTCAGGCGCCTGAAAATCGCCAGCTGGGCCGCAGGATTCATGCCTTCTCAGGCGCCTGTTAATCGCCAGCTGGGTCGCAGGATTCATGCCTTCTCCGCTGCTTGATTCTTGCCTGCTGAGGCACATGATCCGTGCGGGAGAGCTACCTGATCAGCACATGAGCAGTCACATGATCAGTGCCTCTCAGTCACCTGATCACTGCATGACAGCCACGTGATCAGTGGCTGCTGAGTTACGTGATTAGCGCCTGCTTATCTGCTTGATAATCGCCAGCTGGGCCGCAGGATTCATGCCTGTTCATCTGCTTGATAATCGCCAGCTGGGCCGCAGGATTCATGCCTGCTCAGCTGCTTGGTAATCGCCAGCTGGGCCGCAGTATTCATGCCTTCTCACCCGCCTGATAATCGCCAGCTGGGCCGCAGGATTCATGCCTGCTCAGGCGCCTGTTAATCGCCAGCTGGGCCGCAGGATTCATGCCTTCTCCGCTGCTTGATGGTTGCCTGCTGAGGCACATGATCCGTGCGGGAGAGCTACCTGATCAGCACATGAGCAGTCACATGATCAGCACCTCTCAGTCACCTGATCACTGCATGACAGCCACGCGATCAGTGCCTGCTGAGTTACGTGATTAGCGCCTGCTCATCTGCTTGATAATCGCCAGCTGGGCCGCAGGATTCATGCCTTCTCAGGCGCCTGGTAATCGCGAGCGTGGCTGTAGGATTCATGCCTGCTCATCTGCTTGGTAATCGCCAGCTGGGCCGCAGGATTCATGCCTGCTCAGCTGCCTGATAATCGCCAGCAGGGCCACAGGATTCATGCCTTCTCAGGCGCCTGATAATCGCGAGCTGGGCCGCAGGATTCATGCCTGCTCATCTGCTTGGTAATCGCCAGCTGGGCCGCAGGATTCATGCCTTCTCAGGCGCCTGTTAATCGCCAGCTGGGTCGCAGGATTCATGCCTTCTCCGCTGCTTGATTCTTGCCTGCTGAGGCACATGATCCGTGCGGGAGAGCTACCTGATCAGCACATGAGCAGTCACATGATCAGTGCCTCTCAGTCACCTGATCACTGCATGACAGCCACGTGATCAGTGGCTGCTGAGTTACGTGATTAGCGCCTGCTCATCTGCTTGATAATCGCCAGCTTGATCGCAGGATTCATGCCTGTTCATCTGCCTGATAATCGCCAGCTGGGCCGCAGGATTCATGCCTGCTCAGCTGCCTGATAATCGCCAGGTGGGCCTCAGGATTCATGCCTGCTCAGTTGCCTGATAATCGCCAGCTGGGCCGCAGGATTCATACCTGCTCAGCTGCCTGATAATCGCCAGGTGGGCCGCAGGATTCATGCCTTCTCAGGCGCCTGGTAATCGCGAGCGGGGCCGTAGGATTCATGCCTGCTCATCTGCTTGGTAATCGCCAGCTGGGCCGCAGGATTCATGCCTTCTCAGGCGCCTGATAATCGCCAGCTGGGCCGCAGGATTCATGCCTTCTCATCTCCTTGATAATCGCCAGCTGGGCCGCAGGATTCATGCCTGCTCATCTGCTTGATAATGACCAGCTGGGCCGCAGGATTCATGCCTGCTCAGCTGCCTGATAATCGCCAGGTGGGCCGCAGGATTCATGCCTGCTCAGTTGCCTGATAATCGCCAGCTGGGCCGCAGGATTCATGCCTGCTCAGCTGCCTGATAATCGCCAGGTGGGCCGCAGGATTCATGCCTGCTCAGTTGCCTGATAATCGCCAGCTGGGCCGCAGGATTCATGCCTTCTCAGCTGCCTGATAATCACCAGCTGGGCCGCAGGATTCATGCCTGCTCATCTGCTTGATAATCGCCAGCTGGGCCGCAGGATTCATGCCTGCTCAGGCGCCTGTTAATCGCCAGCTGGGCCGCAGGATTCATGCCTTCTCCGCTGCTTGATTGTTGCCTGCTGAGGCACATGATCGGTGCGGGAGAGCTACCTGATCAGCACATGAGCAGTCACATGATCAGCACCTCTCAGTCACCTGATCACTGCATGACAGCCACGTGATCAGTGCCTGCTGAGTCACGTGATTAGCGCCTGTTCATCTGCTTGATAATCGCCAGCTGGGCCGCAGGATTCATGCCTTCTCAGCTGCTTGATTATCGCCAGCTGGGCCGCAGGATTCATGCCTGCTCATCTGCTTGATAATTGCCAGCTGGGCCGCAGGATTCATGCCTGCTCATCTGCTTGATAATGACCAGCTGGGCCGCAGGATTCATGCCTGCTCAGCTGCCTGATAATCGCCAGGTGGGCCGCAGGATTCATGCCTGCTCATCTCGTTGATAATTGCCAGCTGGGCCGCAGGATTCATGCCTGCTCCGCTGCTTGATTCTTGCCTGCTGAGGCACATGATCCGTGCAGGAGAGCTACCTGATCACACATGAGCAGTCACATGATCAGCGCCTCTCAGTCACCTGATCACTGCATGACAGCCACGTGATCAGTGCCTGCTGAGTCACGTGATTAGCGCCTGCTCATCTGCTTGATAATCGCCAGCTGGGCCGCAGGATTCATGCCTGCTCAGGTGCCTGATAATCGCCAGCTGGGCCGCAGGATTCATGCCTTCTCAGCTGCCTGATAATCACCAGCTGGGCCGTAGGATTCATGCCTGCTCAGCTGCCTGATAATCGCCAGGTGGGCCGCAAGATTCATGCCTGCTCAGCTGCCTGATAATCGCCAGGTGGGCCGCAGGATTCATGCCTTCTCAGCTGCTTGATTATCGCCAGCTGGGCCGCAGGATTCATGCCTGCTCAGCTGCTTGATAATCGCCAGCAGGGCCGCAGGATTCATGCCTTCTCAGGCGCCTGGTAATCGCGAGCTGGGCCGCAGGATTCATGCCTGCTCATCTCCTTGATAATCGCCAGCTGGGCCGCAGGATTCATGCCTGCTCATCTGCTTGATAATCGCCAGCTGGGCCGCAGGATTCATGCCTGCTCAGCTGCCTGATAATCGCCAGCTGGGCCGCAGGATTCATGCCTGCTCAGCTGCCTGATAATCGCCAGCAGGGCCACAGGATTCATGCCTTCTCAGGCGCCTGATAATCACCAGCTGGGCCGCAGGATTCATGCCTGCTCATCTGCTTGATAATGACCAGCTGGGCCGCAGGATTCATGCCTTCTCAGGCGCCTGATAATCGCCAGCTGGGCCGCAGGATTCATGCCTACTCATCTGCTTGGTAATCGCCAGCTGGGCCGCAGGATTCATGCCTGCTCATCTGCTTGATAATCGCCAGCTGGGTCGCATGATTCATGCCTGCTGAGGCACATGATCCGTGCGGGAGAGCTACCTGATCAGCACATGAGCAGTCACATGATCAGCACCTCTCAGTCACCTGATCACTGCATGACAGCCACGCGATCAGTGCCTGCTGAGTCACGTGATTAGCGCCTGCTCATCTGCTTGATAATCGCCAGCTGGGCCGCAGGATTCATGCCTTCTCAGGCGCCTGGTAATCGCGAGCGGGGCCGTAGGATTCATGCCTGCTCATCTGCTTGGTAATCGCCAGCTGGGCCGCAGGATTCATGCCTGCTCAGCTGCCTGATAATCGCCAGCAGGGCCACAGGATTCATGCCTTCTCAGGCGCCTGATAATCGCGAGCTGGGCCGCAGGATTCATGCCTGCACATCTGCTTGGTAATCGCCAGCTGGGCGGCAGGATTCATGCCTTCTCAGGCGCCTGTTAATCGCCAGCTGGGTCGCAGGATTCATGCCTTCTCCGCTGCTTGATTCTTGCCTGCTGAGGCACATGATCCGTGCGGGAGAGCTACCTGATCAGCACATGAGCAGTCACATGATCAGTGCCTCTCAGTCACCTGATCACTGCATGACAGCCACGTGATCAGTGCCTGCTGAGTTACGTGATTAGCGCCTGCTCATCTGCTTGATAATCGCCAGCTGGGCCGCAGGATTCATGCCTGTTCATCTGCCTGATAATCGCCAGCTGGGCCGCAGGATTCATGCCTGCTCAGCTGCCTGATAATCGCCAGGTGGGCCTCAGGATTCATGCCTGCTCAGTTGCCTGATAATCGCCAGCTGGGCCGCAGGATTCATACCTGCTCAGCTGCCTGATAATCGCCAGGTGGGCCGCAGGATTCATGCCTTCTCAGGCGCCTGGTAATCGCGAGCGGGGCCGTAGGATTCATGCCTGCTCATCTGCTTGGTAATCGCCAGCTGGGCCGCAGGATTCATGCCTTCTCAGGCGCCTGATAATCGCCAGCTGGGCCGCAGGATTCATGCCTTCTCATCTCCTTGATAATCGCCAGCTGGGCCGCAGGATTCATGCCTGCTCAGCTGCCTGATAATGACCAGCTGGGCCGCAGGATTCATGCCTGCTCAGCTGCCTGATAATCGCCAGGTGGGCCGCAGGATTCATGCCTGCTCAGTTGCCTGATAATCGCCAGCTGGGCCGCAGGATTCATGCCTTCTCAGCTGCCTGATAATCACCAGCTGGGCCGCAGGATTCATGCCTGCTCATCTGCTTGATAATCGCCAGCTGGGCCGCAGGATTCATGCCTGCTCAGGCGCCTGTTAATCGCCAGCTGGGCCGCAGGATTCATGCCTTCTCCGCTGCTTGATTGTTGCCTGCTGAGGCACATGA
The DNA here is from genome assembly GCF_055505025.1 of Bos grunniens. NCBI lineage: Eukaryota > Metazoa > Chordata > Mammalia > Artiodactyla > Bovidae > Bos > Bos grunniens. Next base: position 65,499,459 of record NC_141183.1, on the reverse strand, counting down.
TCGGTGCGGGAGAGCTACATGATCAGCACATGAGCAGTCACATGATCAGCACCTCTCAGTCACCTGATCACTGCATGACAGCCACGTGATCAGTGCCTGCTGAGTCACGTGATTAGCGCCTGTTCATCTGCTTGATAATCGCCAGCTGGGCCGCAGGATTCATGCCTTCTCAGCTGCTTGATTATCGCCAGCTGGGCCGCAGGATTCATGCCTGCTCATCTGCTTGATAATGACCAGCTGGGCCGCAGGATTCATGCCTGCTCAGCTGCCTGATAATCGCCAGGTGGGCCGCAGGATTCATGCCTGCTCAGGCGCCTGATAATCGCCAGCTGGGCCGCAGGATTCATGCCTGCTCAGCTGCCTGATAATCGCCAGGTGGGCCGCAGGATTCATGCCTGCTCAGTTGCCTGATAATCGCCAGCTGGGCCGCAGGATTCATGCCTTCTCAGCTGCCTGATAATCACCAGCTGGGCCGCAGGATTCATGCCTGCTCATCTGCTTGATAATCGCCAGCTGGGCCGCAGGATTCATGCCTGCTCAGGCGGCTGTTAATCGCCAGCTGGGCCGCAGGATTCATGCCTTCTCCGCTGCTTGATTGTTGCCTGCTGAGGCACATGATCGGTGCGGGAGAGCTACCTGATCAGCACATGAGCAGTCACATGATCAGCACCTCTCAGTCACCTGATCACTGCATGACAGCCACGTGATCAGTGCCTGCTGAGTCACGTGATTAGCGCCTGTTCATCTGCTTGATAATCGCCAGCTGGGCCGCAGGATTCATGCCTTCTCAGCTGCTTGATTATCGCCAGCTGGGCCGCAGGATTCATGCCTGCTCATCTGCTTGATAATCGCCAGCTGGGCCGCAGGATTCATGCCTGCTCATCTGCTTGATAATGACCAGCTGGGCCGCAGGATTCATGCCTGCTCAGCTGCCTGACAATCGCCAGGTGGGCCGCAGGATTCATGCCTGCTCATCTCCTTGATAATCGCCAGCTTGGCCGCAGGATTCATGCCTGCTCCGCTGCTTGATTCTTGCCTGCTGAGGCACATGATCCGTGCAGGAGAGCTACCTGATCACACATGAGCAGTCACATGATCAGCGCCTCTCAGTCACCTGATCACTGCATGACAGCCACGTGATCAGTGCCTGCTGAGTCACGTGATTAGCGCCTGCTCATCTGCTTGATAATCGCCAGCTGGGCCGCAGGATTCATGCCTGCTCAGGTGCCTGATGATCGCCAGCTGGGCCGCAGGATTCATGCCTTCTCAGCTGCCTGATAATCACCAGCTGGGCCGTAGGATTCATGCCTGCTCAGCTGCCTGATAATCGCCAGGTGGGCCGCCAGATTCATGCCTGCTCAGCTGCCTGATAATCGCCAGGTGGGCCGCAGGATTCATGCCTTCTCAGCTGCTTGATTATCGCCAGCTGGGCCGCAGGATTCATGCCTGCTCAGCTGCCTGATAATCGCCAGCAGGGCCGCAGGATTCATGCCTTCTCAGGCGCCTGGTAATCGCGAGCTGGGCCGCAGGATTCATGCCTGCTCATCTCCTTGATAATCGCCAGCTGGGTCGCATGATTCATGCCTGCTGAGGCACATGATCCGTGCGGGAGAGCTACCTGATCAGCACATGAGCAGTCACATGATCAGCACCTCTCAGTCACCTGATCACTGCATGACAGCCACGCGATTAGTGCCTGCTGAGTTACGTGATTAGCGCCTGCTCATCTGCTTGATAATCGCCAGCTGGGCCGCAGGATTCATGCCTTCTCAGGCGCCTGGTAATCGCGAGCGGGGCCGTAGGATTCATGCCTGCTCATCTGCTTGGTAATCGCCAGCTGGGCCGCAGGATTCATGTCTGCTCAGCTGCCTGATAATCGCCAGCAGGGCCACAGGATTCATGCCTTCTCAGGCGCCTGATAATCGCGAGCTGGGCCGCAGGATTCATGCCTGCTCATCTGCTTGGTAATCGCCAGCTGGGCCGCAGGATTCATGCCTTCTCAGGCGCCTGTTAATCGCCAGCTGGGTCGCAGGATTCATGCCTTCTCCGCTGCTTGATTCTTGCCTGCTGAGGCACATGATCCGTGCGGGAGAGGTACCTGATCAGCACATGAGCAGTCACATGATCAGTGCCTCTCAGTTACCTGATCACTGCATGACAGCCACGTGATCAGTGCCTGCTGAGTTACGTGATTAGCGCCTGCTCATCTGCTTGATAATCGCCAGCTGGGCCGCAGGATTCATGCCTGTTCATCTGCCTGATAATCGCCAGCTGGGCCGCAGGATTCATGCCTGCTCAGCTGCCTGATAATCGCCAGGTGGGCCTCAGGATTCATGCCTGCTCAGTTGCCTGATAATCGCCAGCTGGGCCGCAGGATTCATACCTGCTCAGCTGCCTGATAATCGCCAGGTGGGCCGCAGGATTCATGCCTTCTCAGGCACCTGGTAATCGCGAGCGGGGAGTAGGATTCATGCCTGCTCATCTGCTTGGTAATCGCCAGCTGGGCCGCAGGATTCATGCCTTCTCAGGCGCCTGATAATCGCCAGCTGGGCCGCAGGATTCATGCCTTCTCATCTCCTTGATAATCGCCAGCTGGGCCGCAGGATTCATGCCTGCTCAGCTGCCTGATAATGACCAGCTGGGCCGCAGGATTCATGCCTGCTCAGCTGCCTGATAATCGCCAGGTGGGCCGCAGGATTCATGCCTGCTCAGTTGCCTGATAATCGCCAGCTGGGCCGCAGGATTCATGCCTTCTCAGCTGCCTGATAATCACCAGCTGGGCCGCAGGATTCATGCCTGCTCATCTGCTTGATAATCGCCAGCTGGGCCGCAGGATTCATGCCTGCTCAGGCGCCTGTTAATCGCCAGCTGGGCCGCAGGATTCATGCCTTCTCCGCTGCTTGATTGTTGCCTGCTGAGGCACATGATCGGTGCGGGAGAGCTACCTGATCAGCACATGAGCAGTCACATGATCAGCACCTCTCAGTCACCTGATCACTGCATGACAGCCACGTGATCAGTGCCTGCTGAGTCACGTGATTAGCGCCTGTTCATCTGCTTGATAATCGCCAGCTGGGCCGCAGGATTCATGCCTTCTCAGCTGCTTGATTATCGCCAGCTGGGCCGCAGGATTCATGCCTGCTCATCTGCTTGATAATGACCAGCTGGGCCGCAGGATTCATGCCTGCTCAGCTGCCTGATAATCGCCAGCTGGGCCGCAGGATTCATGCCTTCTCAGCTGCCTGATAATCACCAGCTGGGCCGCAGGATTCATGCCTGCTCATCTGCTTGATAATCGCCAGCTGGGCCGCAGGATTCATGCCTGCTCAGGCGCCTGTTAATCGCCAGCTGGGCCGCAGGATTCATGCCTTCTCCGCTGCTTGATTGTTGCCTGCTGAGGCACATGATCGGTGCGGGAGAGCTACCTGATCAGCACATGAGCAGTCACATGATCAGCACCTCTCAGTCACCTGATCACTGCATGACAGCCACGTGATCAGTGCCTGCTGAGTCACGTGATTAGCGCCTGTTCATCTGCTTGATAATCGCCAGCTGGGCCGCAGGATTCATGCCTTCTCAGCTGCTTGATTATCGCCAGCTGGGCCGCAGGATTCATGCCTGCTCATCTGCTTGATAATCGCCAGCTGGGCCGCAGGATTCATGCCTGCTCATCTGCTTGATAATGACCAGCTGGGCCGCAGGATTCATGCCTGCTCAGCTGCCTGATAATCGCCAGGTGGGCCGCAGGATTCATGCCTGCTCATCTCCTTGATAATCGCCAGCTGGGCCGCAGGATTCATGCCTGCTCCGCTGCTTGATTCTTGCCTGCTGAGGCACATGATCCGTGCAGGAGAGCTACCTGATCACACATGAGCAGTCACATGATCAGCGCCTCTCAGTCACCTGATCACTGAATGACAGCCACGTGATGAGTGCCTGCTGAGTCACGTGATTAGCGCCTGCTCATCTGCTTGATAATCGCCAGCTGGGCCGCAGGATTCATGCCTGCTCAGATGCCTGATAATCGCCAGCTGGGCCGCAGGATTCATGCCTTCTCAGCTGCCTGATAATCACCAGCTGGGCCGTAGGATTCATGCCTGCTCAGCTGCCTGATAATCGCCAGGTGGGCCGCAAGATTCATGCCTGCTCAGCTGCCTGATAATCGCCAGGTGGGCCGCAGGATTCATGCCTTCTCAGCTGCTTGAATATCGCCAGCTGGGCCGCAGGATTCATGCCTGCTCAGCTGCCTGATAATCGCCAGCAGGGCCGCAGGATTCATGCCTTCTCAGGCGCCTGGTAATCGCGAGCTGGGCCGCAGGATTCATGCCTGCTCATCTCCTTGATAATCGCCAGCTGGGCCGCAGGATTCATGCCTGCTCATCTGCTTGATAATCGCCAGCTGGGCCGCAGGATTCATGCCTGCTCATCTGCTTGGTAATCGCCAGCTGGGCCGCAGGATTCATGCCTTCTCAGGCGCCTGATAATCGCCAGCTGGGCCGCAGGTTTCATGCCTTCTCATCTCCTTGATAATCGCCAGCTGGGCCGCAGGATTCATGCCTGCTCATCTGCTTGATAATGACCAGCTGGGCCGCAGGATTCATGCCTGCTCAGCTGCCTGATAATCGCCAGGTGGGCCGCAGGATTCATGCCTGCTCAGTTGCCTGATAATCGCCAGCTGGGCCGCAGGATTCATGCCTTCTCAGCTGCCTGATAATCACCAGCTGGGCCCCAGGATTCATGCCTGCTCATCTGCTTGATAATCGCCAGCTGGGCCGCAGGATTCATGCCTGCTCAGGCGCCTGTTAATCGCCAGCTGGGCCGCAGGATTCATGCCTTCTCCGCTGCTTGATTGTTGCCTGCTGAGGCACATGATCGGTGCGGGAGAGCTACCTGATCAGCACATGAGCAGTCACATGATCAGCACCTCTCAGTCACCTGATCACTGCATGACAGCCACGTGATCAGTGCCTGCTGAGTCACGTGATTAGCGCCTGTTCATCTGCTTGATAATCGCCAGCTGGGCCGCAGGATTCATGCCTTCTCAGCTGCTTGATTATCGCCAGCTGGGCCGCAGGATTCATGCCTGCTCATCTGCTTGATAATGACCAGCTGGGCCGCAGGATTCATGCCTGCTCAGCTGCCTGATAATCGCCAGCTGGGCCGCAGGATTCATGCCTTCTCAGCTGCCTGATAATCACCAGCTGGGCCGCAGGATTCATGCCTGCTCATCTGCTTGATAATCGCCAGCTGGGCCGCAGGATTCATGACTGCTCAGGCGCCTGTTAATCGCCAGCTGGGCCGCAGGATTCATGCCTTCTCCGCTGCTTGATTGTTGCCTGCTGAGGCACATGATCGGTGCGGGAGAGCTACCTGATCAGCACATGAGCAGTCACATGATCAGCACCTCTCAGTCACCTGATCACTGCATGACAGCCACGTGATCAGTGCCTGCTGAGTCCCGTGATTAGCGCCTGTTCATCTGCTTGATAATCGCCAGCTGGGCCGCAGGATTCATGCCTTCTCAGCTGCTTGATTATCGCCAGCTGGGCCGCAGGATTCATGCCTGCTCATCTGCTTGATAATCGCCAGCTGGGCCGCAGGATTCATGCCTGCTCATCTGCTTGATAATGACCAGCTGGGCCGCAGGATTCATGCCTGCTCAGCTGCCTGATAATCGCCAGGTGGGCCGCAGGATTCATGCCTGCTCATCTCCTTGATAATCGCCAGCTGGGCCGCAGGATTCATGCCTGCTCCGCTGCTTGATTCTTGCCTGCTGAGGCACATGATCCGTGCAGGAGAGCTACCTGATCACACATGAGCAGTCACATGATCAGCGCCTCTCAGTCACCTGATCACTGCATGACAGCCACGTGATGAGTGCCTGCTGAGTCACGTGATTAGCGCCTGCTCATCTGCTTGATAATCGCCAGCTGGGCCGCAGGATTCATGCCTGCTCAGGTGCCTGATAATCGCCAGCTGGGCCGCAGGATTCATGCCTTCTCAGCTGCCTGATAATCACCAGCTGGGCCGTAGGATTCATGCCTGCTCAGCTGCCTGATAATCGCCAGGTGGGCCGCAAGATTCATGCCTGCTCAGCTGCCTGATAATCGCCAGGTGGGCCGCAGGATTCATGCCTTCTCAGCTGCTTGATTATCGCCAGCTGGGCCGCAGGATTCATGCCTGCTCAGCTGCCTGATAATCGCCAGCAGGGCCGCAGGATTCATGCCTTCTCAGGCGCCTGGTAATCGCGAGCTGGGCCGCAGGATTCATGCCTGCTCATCTCCTTGATAATCGCCAGCTGGGCCGCAGGATTCATGCCTGCTCATCTGCTTGATAATCGCCAGCTGGGCCGCAGGATTCATGCCTGCTCAGCTGCCTGATAATCGCCAGGTGGGCCGCAGGATTCATGCCTGCTCAGCTGCCTGATAATCGCCAGATGGGCCGCAGGATTCATGCCTTCTCAGGCGCCTGGTAATCGCGAGCGGGGCCGTAGGATTCATGCCTGCTCATCTGCTTGGTAATCGCCAGCTGGGCCGCAGGATTCATGCCTTCTCAGGCGCCTGATAATCGCCAGCTGGGCCGCAGGATTCATGCCTTCTCATCTCCTTGATAATCGCCAGCTGGGCCGCAGGATTCATGCCTGCTCAGCTGCCTGATAATGACCAGCTGGGCCGCAGGATTCATGCCTGCTCAGCTGCCTGATAATCGCCAGGTGGGCCGCAGGATTCATGCCTGCTCAGTTGCCTGATAATCGCCAGCTGGGCCGCAGGATTCATGCCTTCTCAGCTGCCTGATAATCACCAGCTGGGCCGCAGGATTCATGCCTGCTCATCTGCTTGATAATCGCCAGCTGGGCCGCAGGATTCATGCCTGCTCAGGCGCCTGTTAATCGCCAGCTGGGCCGCAGGATTCATGCCTTCTCCGCTGCTTGATTGTTGCCTGCTGAGGCACATGATCGGTGCGGGAGAGCTACCTGATCAGCACATGAGCAGTCACATGATCAGCACCTCTCAGTCACCTGATCACTGCATGACAGCCACGTGATCAGTGCCTGCTGAGTCACGTGATTAGCGCCTGTTCATCTGCTTGATAATCGCCAGCTAGGCCGCAGGATTCATGCCTTCTCAGCTGCTTGATTATCGCCAGCTGGGCCGCAGGATTCATGCCTGCTCATCTGCTTGATAATGACCAGCTGGGCCGCAGGATTCATGCCTGCTCAGCTGCCTGATAATCGCCAGCTGGGCCGCAGGATTCATGCCTTCTCAGCTGCCTGATAATCACCAGCTGGGCCGCAGGATTCATGCCTGCTCATCTGCTTGATAATCGCCAGCTGGGCCGCAGGATTCATGCCTGCTCAGGCGCCTGTTAATCGCCAGCTGGGCCGCAGGATTCATGCCTTCTCCGCTGCTTGATTGTTGCCTGCTGAGGCACATGATCGGTGCGGGAGAGCTACCTGATCAGCACATGAGCAGTCACATGATCAGCACCTCTCAGTCACCTGATCACTGCATGACAGCCACGTGATCAGTGCCTGCTGAGTCACGTGATTAGCGCCTGTTCATCTGCTTGATAATCGCCAGCTGGGCCGCAGGATTCATGCCTTCTCAGCTGCTTGATTATCGCCAGCTGGGCCGCAGGATTCATGCCTGCTCATCTGCTTGATAATCGCCAGCTGGGCCGCAGGATTCATGCCTGCTCATCTGCTTGATAATGACCAGCTGGGCCGCAGGATTCATGCCTGCTCAGCTGCCTGATAATCGCCAGGTGGGCCGCAGGATTCATGCCTGCTCATCTCCTTGATAATCGCCAGCTGGGCCGCAGGATTCATGCCTGCTCCGCTGCTTGATTCTTGCCTGCTGAGGCACATGATCCGTGCAGGAGAGCTACCTGATCACACATGAGCAGTCACATGATCAGCGCCTCTCAGTCACCTGATCACTGCATGACAGCCACGTGATGAGTGCCTGCTGAGTCACGTGATTAGCGCCTGCTCATCTGCTTGATAATCGCCAGCTGGGCCGCAGGATTCATGCCTGCTCAGATGCCTGATAATCGCCAGCTGGGCCGCAGGATTCATGCCTTCTCAGCTGCCTGATAATCACCAGCTGGGCCGTAGGATTCATGCCTGCTCAGCTGCCTGATAATCGCCAGGTGGGCCGCAAGATTCATGCCTGCTCAGCTGCCTGATAATCGCCAGGTGGGCCGCAGGATTCATGCCTTCTCAGCTGCTTGATTATCGCCAGCTGGGCCGCAGGATTCATGCCTGCTCAGCTGCCTGATAATCGCCAGCAGGGCCGCAGGATTCATGCCTTCTCAGGCGCCTGGTAATCGCGAGCTGGGCCGCAGGATTCATGCCTGCTCATCTCCTTGATAATCGCCAGCTGGGCCGCAGGATTCATGCCTGCTCATCTGCTTGATAATCGCCAGCTGGGCCGCAGGATTCATGCCTGCTCATCTGCTTGGTAATCGCCAGCTGGGCCGCAGGATTCATGCCTTCTCAGGCGCCTGATAATCGCCAGCTGGGCCGCAGGATTCATGCCTTCTCATCTCCTTGATAATCGCCAGCTGGGCCGCAGGATTCATGCCTGCTCATCTGCTTGATAATGACCAGCTGGGCCGCAGGATTCATGCCTGCTCAGCTGCCTGATAATCGCCAGGTGGGCCGCAGGATTCATGCCTGCTCAGTTGCCTGATAATCGCCAGCTGGGCCGCAGGATTCATGCCTTCTCAGCTGCCTGATAATCACCAGCTGGGCCGCAGGATTCATGCCTGCTCATCTGCTTGATAATCGCCAGCTGGGCCGCAGGATTCATGCCTGCTCAGGCGCCTGTTAATCGCCAGCTGGGCCGCAGGATTCATGCCTTCTCCGCTGCTTGATTGTTGCCTGCTGAGGCACATGATCGGTGCGGGAGAGCTACCTGATCAGCACATGAGCAGTCACATGATCAGCACCTCTCAGTCACCTGATCACTGCATGACAGCCACGTGATCAGTGCCTGCTGAGTCACGTGATTAGCGCCTGTTCATCTGCTTGATAATCGCCAGCTGGGCCGCAGGATTCATGCCTTCTCAGCTGCTTGATTATCGCCAGCTGGGCCGCAGGATTCATGCCTGCTCATCTGCTTGATAATGACCAGCTGGGCCGCAGGATTCATGCCTGCTCAGCTGCCTGATAATCGCCAGCTGGGCCGCAGGATTCATGCCTTCTCAGCTGCCTGATAATCACCAGCTGGGCCGCAGGATTCATGCCTGCTCATCTGCTTGATAATCGCCAGCTGGGCCGCAGGATTCATGCCTGCTCAGGCGCCTGTTAATCGCCAGCTGGGCCGCAGGATTCATGCCTTCTCCGCTGCTTGATTGTTGCCTGCTGAGGCACATGATCGGTGCGGGAGAGCTACCTGATCAGCACATGAGCAGTCACATGATCAGCACCTCTCAGTCACCTGATCACTGCATGACAGCCACGTGATCAGTGCCTGCTGAGTCCCGTGATTAGCGCCTGTTCATCTGCTTGATAATCGCCAGCTGGGCCGCAGGATTCATGCCTTCTCAGCTGCTTGATTATCGCCAGCTGGGCCGCAGGATTCATGCCTGCTCATCTGCTTGATAATCGCCAGCTGGGCCGCAGGATTCATGCCTGCTCATCTGCTTGATAATGACCAGCTGGGCCGCAGGATTCATGCCTGCTCAGCTGCCTGATAATCGCCAGGTGGGCCGCAGGATTCATGCCTGCTCATCTCCTTGATAATCGCCAGCTGGGTCGCAGGATTCATGCCTGCTCCGCTGCTTGATTCTTGCCTGCTGAGGCACATGATCCGTGCAGGAGAGCTACCTGATCACACATGAGCAGTCACATGATCAGCGCCTCTCAGTCACCTGATCACTGCATGACAGCCACGTGATGAGTGCCTGCTGAGTCACGTGATTAGCGCCTGCTCATCTGCTTGATAATCGCCAGCTGGGCCGCAGGATTCATGCCTGCTCAGGTGCCTGATAATCGCCAGCTGGGCCGCAGGATTCATGCCTTCTCAGCTGCCTGATAATCACCAGCTGGGCCGTAGGATTCATGCCTGCTCAGCTGCCTGATAATCGCCAGGTGGGCCGCAAGATTCATGCCTGCTCAGCTGCCTGATAATCGCCAGGTGGGCCGCAGGATTCATGCCTTCTCAGCTGCTTGATTATCGCCAGCTGGGCCGCAGGATTCATGCCTGCTCAGCTGCCTGATAATCGCCAGCAGGGCCGCAGGATTCATGCCTTCTCAGGCGCCTGGTAATCGCGAGCTGGGCCGCAGGATTCATGCCTGCTCATCTCCTTGATAATCGCCAGCTGGGCCGCAGGATTCACGCCTGCTCATCTGCTTGATAATCGCCAGCTGGGCCGCAGGATTCATGCCTGCTCAGCTGCCTGATAATCGCCAGGTGGGCCGCAGGATTCATGCCTGCTCAGCTGCCTGATAATCGCCAGCAGGGCCACAGGATTCATGCCTTCTCAGGCGCCTGATAATCACCAGCTGGGCCGCAGGATTCATGCCTGCTCATCTGCTTGATAATGACCAGCTGGGCCGCAGGATTCATGCCTTCTCAGGCGCCTGATAATCGCCAGCTGGGCCGCAGGATTCATGCCTGCTCATCTGCTTGGTAATCGCCAGCTGGGCCGCAGGATTCATGCCTGCTCAGCTGCCTGATAATCGCCCACTGGGCCGCAGGATTCATGCCTGCTCCGCTGCTTGATTCTTGCCTGCTGAGGCACATGATCCGTGCAGGAGAGCTACCTGATCAGCACATGAGCAGTCACATGATCAGCGCCTCTCAGTCACCTGATCACTGCATGACAGCCACGCGATCAGTGCCTGCTGAGTTACGTGATTAGCGCCTGCTCATCTGCTTGATAATCGCCAGCTGGGCCGCAGGATTCATGCCTTCTCAGCTGCTTGATTATCGCCAGCTGGGCCGCAGGATTCTTGCCTGCTCATCTGCTTGATAATCGCCAGCTGGGCCGCAGGATTCATGCCTACTCATCTGCTTGATAATCGCCACCTGGGCCGCAGGATTCATGCCTGCTCAGGTGCCTGATAATCGCCAGGTGGGCCGCAGGATTCATGCCTGCTCAGCTGCCTGATAATCGCCAGCAGGGCCACAGGATTCATGCCTCCTCAGGCGCCTGATAATCGCAAGCTGGGCCGCAGGATTCATGCCTGCTCATCTGCTTGATAATCGCCAGCTGGGCCGCAGGATTCATACCTTCTCAGGCGCCTGAAAATCGCCAGCTGGGCCGCAGGATTCATGCCTTCTCAGGCGCCTGTTAATCGCCAGCAGGGTCGCAGGATTCATGCCTTCTCTGCTGCTTGATTCTTGCCTGCTGAGGCACATGATCCGTGCGGGAGAGCTACCTGATCAGCACATGAGCAGTCACATGATCAGTGCCTCTCAGTCACCTGATCACTGCATGACAGCCACGTGATCAGTGCCTGCTGAGTTACGTGATTAGCGCCTGCTTATCTGCTTGATAATCGCCAGCTGGGCCGCAGGATTCATGCCTGTTCATCTGCTTGATAATCGCCAGCTGGGCCGCAGGATTCATGCCTGCTCAGCTGCTTGGTAATCGCCAGCTGGGCCGCAGGATTCATGCCTTCTCACCCGCCTGATAATCGCCAGCTGGGCCGCAGGATTCATGCCTGCTCAGGCGCCTGTTAATCGCCAGCTGGGCCGCAGGATTCATGCCTTCTCCGCTGCTTGATGGTGGCCTGCTTAGGCACATGATCCGTGCGGGAGAGCTACCTGATCAGCACATGAGCAGTCACATGATCAGCACCTCTCAGTCACCTGATCACTGCATGACAGCCACGCGATCAGTGCCTGCTGAGTTACATGATTAGCGCCTGCTCATCTGCTTGATAATCGCCAGCTGGGCCGCAGGATTCATGCCTTCTCAGGCGCCTGGTAATCGCGAGCGGGGCCGTAGGATTCATGCCTGCTCATCTGCTTGGTAATCGCCAGCTGGGCCGCAGGATTCATGCCTGCTCAGCTGCCTGATAATCGCCAGCAGGGCCACAGGATTCATGCCTTCTCAGGCGCCTGATAATCGCGAGCTGGGCCGCAGGATTCATGCCTGCTCATCTGCTTGGTAATCGCCAGCTGGGCCGCAGGATTCATGCCTTCTCAGGCGCCTGTTAATCGCCAGCTGGGTCGCAGGATTCATGCCTTCTACGCTGCTTGATTCTTGCCTGCTGAGGCACATGATCCGTGCGGGAGAGCTACCTGATCAGCACTTGAGCAGTCACATGATCAGTGCCTCTCAGTCACCTGATCACTGCATGACAGCCACGTGATCAGTGCCTGCTGAGTTACGTGATTAGCGCCTGCTCATCTGCTTGATAATCGCCAGCTGGACCGCAGGATTCATGCCTGTTCATCTGCCTGATAATCGCCAGCTGGGCCGCAGGATTCATGCCTGCTCAGCTGCCTGATAATCGCCAGGTGGGCCTCAGGATTCATGCCTGCTCAGTTGCCTGATAATCGCCAGCTGGGCTGCAGGATTCATACCTGCTCAGCTGGCTGATAATCGCCAGGTGGGCCGCAGGATTCATGCCTTCTCAGGCGCCTGGTAATCGCGAGCGGGGCCGTAGGATTCATGCCTGCTCATCTGCTTGGTAATCGCCAGCTGGGCCGCAGGATTCATGCCTTCTCAGGCGCCTGATAATCGCCAGCTGGGCCGCAGGATTCATGCCTTCTCATCTCCTTGATAATCGCCAGCTGGTCCGCAGGATTCATGCCTGCTCATCTGCTTGATAATGACCAGCTGGGCCGCAGGATTCATGCCTGCTCAGCTGCCTGATAATCGCCAGGTGGGCCGCAGGATTCATGCCTGCTCAGTTGCCTGATAATCGCCAGCTGGGCCGCAGGATTCATGCCTGCTCAGCTGCCTGATAATCGCCAGGTGGGCCGCAGGATTCATGCCTGCTCAGTTGCCTGATAATCGCTAGCTGGGCCGCAGGATTCATGCCTTCTCAGCTGCCTGATAATCACCAGCTGGGCCGCAGGATTCATGCCTGCTCATCTGCTTGATAATCGCCAGCTGGGCCGCAGGATTCATGCCTGCTCAGGCGCCTGTTAATCGCCAGCTGGGCCGCAGGATTCATGCCTTCTCCGCTGCTTGATTGTTGCCTGCTGAGGCACATGATCGGTGCGGGAGAGCTACCTGATCAGCACATGAGCAGTCACATGATCAGCACCTCTCAATCACCTGATCACTGCATGACAGCCACGTGATCAGTGCCTGCTGAGTCACGTGATTAGCGCCTGTTCATCTGCTTGATAATCGCCAGCTGGGCCGCAGGATTCATGCCTTCTCAGCTGCTTGATTATCGCCAGCTGGGCCGCAGGATTCATGCCTGCTCATCTGCTTGATAATTGCCAGCTGGGCCGCAGGATTCATGCCTGCTCATCTGCTTGATAATGACCAGCTGGGCCGCAGGATTCATGCCTGCTCAGCTGCCTGATAATCGCCAGGTGGGCCGCAGGATTCATGCCTGCTCATCTCGTTGATAATCGCCAGCTGGGCCGCAGGATTCATGCCTGCTCCGCTGCTTGATTCTTGCCTGCTGAGGCACATGATCCGTGCAGGAGAGCTACCTGATCACACATGAGCAGTCACATGATCAGCGCCTCTCAGTCACCTGATCACTGCATGACAGCCACGTGATCAGTGCCTGCTGAGTCACGTGATTAGCGCCTGCTCATCTGCTTGATAATCGCCAGCTGGGCCGCAGGATTCATGCCTGCTCAGGTGCCTGATAATCGCCAGCTGGGCCGCAGGATTCATGCCTTCTCAGCTGCCTGATAATCACCAGCTGGGCCGTAGGATTCATGCCTGCTCAGCTGCCTGATAATCGCCAGGTGGGCCACAAGATTCATGCCTGCTCAGCTGCCTGATAATCGCCAGGTGGGCCGCAGGATTCATGCCTTCTCAGCTGCTTGATTATCGCCAGCTGGGCCGCAGGATTCATGCCTGCTCAGCTGCCTGATAATCGCCAGCAGGGCCGCAGGATTCATGCCTTCTCAGGCGCCTGGTAATCGCGAGCTGGGCCGCAGGATTCATGCCTGCTCATCTCCTTGATAATCGCCGGCTGGGCCGCAGGATTCATGCCTGCTCATCTGCTTGATAATCGCCAGCTGGGCCGCAGGATTCATGCCTGCTCAGCTGCCTGATAATCGCCAGGTGGGCCGCAGGATTCATGCCTGCTCAGCTGCCTGATAATCGCCAGCAGGGCCACAGGATTCATGCCTTCTCAGGCGCCTGATAATCACCAGCTGGGCCGCAGGATTCATGCCTGCTCATCTGCTTGATAATGACCAGCTGGGCCGCAGGATTCATGCCTTCTCAGGCGCCTGATAATCGCCAGCTGGGCCGCAGGATTCATGCCTGCTCATCTGCTTGGTAATCGCCAGCTGGGCCGCAGGATTCATGCCTGCTCATCTGCTTGATAATCGCCAGCTGGGTCGCATGATTCATGCCTGCTGAGGCACATGATCCGTGCGGGAGAGCTACCTGATCAGCACATGAGCAGTCACATGATCAGCACCTCTCAGTCACCTGATCACTGCATGACAGCCACGCGATCAGTGCCTGCTGAGCTACGTGATTAGCGCCTGCTCATCTGCTTGATAATCGCCAGGTGGGCCTCAGGATTCATGCCTGCTCAGTTGCCTGATAATCGCCAGCTGGGCTGCAGGATTCATACCTGCTCAGCTGCCTGATAATCGCCAGGTGGGCCGCAGGATTCATGCCTTCTCAGGCGCCTGGTAATCGCGAGCGGGGCCGTAGGATTCATGCCTGCTCATCTGCTTGGTAATCGCCAGCTGGGCCGCAGGATTCATGCCTTCTCAGGCGCCTGATAATCGCCAGCTGGGCCGCAGGATTCATGCCTTCTCATCTCCTTGATAATCGCCAGCTGGGCCGCAGGATTCATGCCTGCTCATCTGCTTGATAATGACCAGCTGGGCCGCAGGATTCATGCCTGCTCAACTGCCTGATAATCGCCAGGTGGGCCGCAGGATTCATGCCTGCTCAGTTGCCTGATAATCGCCAGCTGGGCCGCAGGATTCATGCCTGCTCAGCTGCCTGATAATCGCCAGGTGGGCCGCAGGATTCATGCCTGCTCAGTTGCCTGATAATCGCTAGCTGGGCCGCAGGATTCATGCCTTCTCAGCTGCCTGATAATCACCAGCTGGGCCGCAGGATTCATGCCTGCTCATCTGCTTGATAATCGCCAGCTGGGCCGCAGGATTCATGCCTGCTCAGGCGCCTGTTAATCGCCAGCTGGGCCGCAGGATTCATGCCTTCTCCGCTGCTTGATTGTTGCCTGCTGAGGCACATGATCGGTGCGGGAGAGCTACCTGATCAGCACATGAGCAGTCACATGATCAGCACCTCTCAGTCACCTGATCACTGCATGACAGCCACGTGATCAGTGCCTGCTGAGTCACGTGATTAGCGCCTGTTCATCTGCTTGATAATCGCCAGCTGGGCCGCAGGATTCATGCCTTCTCAGCTGCTTGATTATCGCCAGCTGGGCCGCAGGATTCATGCCTGCTCATCTGCTTGATAATTGCCAGCTGGGCCGCAGGATTCATGCCTGCTCATCTGCTTGATAATGACCAGCTGGGCCGCAGGATTCATGCCTGCTCAGCTGCCTGATAATCGCCAGGTGGGCCGCAGGATTCATGCCTGCTCATCTCGTTGATAATCGCCAGCTGGGCCGCAGGATTCATGCCTGCTCCGCTGCTTGATTCTTGCCTGCTGAGGCACATGATCCGTGCAGGAGAGCTACCTGATCACACATGAGCAGTCACATGATCAGCGCCTCTCAGTCACCTGATCACTGCATGACAGCCACGTGATCAGTGCCTGCTGAGTCACGTGATTAGCGCCTGCTCATCTGCTTGATAATCGCCAGCTGGGCCGCAGGATTCATGCCTGCTCAGGTGCCTGATAATCGCCAGCTGGGCCGCAGGATTCATGCCTTCTCAGCTGCCTGATAATCACCAGCTGGGCCGTAGGATTCATGCCTGCTCAGCTGCCTGATAATCGCCAGGTGGGCCGCAAGATTCATGCCTGCTCAGCTGCCTGATAATCGCCAGGTGGGCCGCAGGATTCATGCCTTCTCAGCTGCTTGATTATCGCCAGCTGGTGCGCAGGATTCATGCCTGCTCAGCTGCCTGATAATCGCCAGCAGGGCCGCAGGATTCATGCCTTCTCAGGCGCCTGGTAATCGCGAGCTGGGCCGCAGGATTCATGCCTGCTCATCTCCTTGATAATCGCCGGCTGGGCCGCAGGATTCATGCCTGCTCATCTGCTTGATAATCGCCAGCTGGGCCGCAGGATTCATGCCTGCTCAGCTGCCTGATAATCGCCAGGTGGGCCGCAGGATTCATGCCTGCTCAGCTGCCTGATAATCGCCAGCAGGGCCACAGGATTCATGCCTTCTCAGGCGCCTGATAATCACCAGCTGGGCCGCAGGATTCATGCCTGCTCATCTGCTTGATAATGACCAGCTGGGCCGCAGGATTCATGCCTTCTCAGGCGCCTGATAATCGCCAGCTGGGCCGCAGGATTCATGCCTGCTCATCTGCTTGGTAATCGCCAGCTGGGCCGCAGGATTCATGCCTGCTCATCTGCTTGATAATCGCCAGCTGGGTCGCATGATTCATGCCTGCTGAGGCACATGATCCGTGCGGGAGAGCTACCTGATCAGCACATGAGCAGTCACATGATCAGCACCTCTCAGTCACCTGATCACTGCATGACAGCCACGCGATCAGTGCCTGCTGAGCTACGTGATTAGCGCCTGCTCATCTGCTTGATAATCGCCAGCTGGGCCGCAGGATTCATGCCTTCTCAGGCGCCTGGTAATCGCGAGCGGGACCGTAGGATTCATGCCTGCTCATCTGCTTGGTAATCGCCAGCTGGGCCGCAGGATTCATGCCTGCTCAGCTGCCTGATAATCGCCAGCAGGGCCACAGGATTCATGCCTTCTCAGGCGCCTGATAATCGCGAGCTGGGCCGCAGGATTCATGCCTGCTCATCTGCTTGGTAATCGCCAGCTGGGCCGCAGGATTCATGCCTTCTCAGGCGCCTGTTAATCGCCAGCTGGGTCGCAGGATTCATGCCTTCTCCGCTGCTTGATTCTTGCCTGCTGAGGCACATGATCCGTGCGGGAGAGCTACCTGATCAGCACATGAGCAGTCACATGATCAGTGCCTCTCAGTCACCTGATCACTGCATGACAGCCACGTGATCAGTGCCTGCTGAGTTTCGTGATTAGCGCCTGCTCATCTGCTTGATAATCGCCAGCTGGGCCGCAGGATTCATGCCTGTTCATCTGCCTGATAATCGCCAGCTGGGCCGCAGGATTCATGCCTGCTCAGCTGCCTGATAATCGCCAGGTGGGCCTCAGGATTCATGCCTGCTCAGTTGCCTGATAATCGCCAGCTGGGCCGCAGGATTCATACCTGCTCAGCTGCCTGATAATCGCCAGGTGGGCCGCAGGATTCATGCCTTCTCAGGCGCCTGGTAATCGCGAGCGGGGCCGTAGGATTCATGCCTGCTCATCTGCTTGGTAATCGCCAGCTGGGCCGCAGGATTCATGCCTTCTCAGGCGCCTGATAATCGCCAGCTGGGCCGCAGGATTCATGCCTTCTCATCTCCTTGATAATCGCCAGCTGGGCCGCAGGATTCATGCCTGCTCATCTGCTTGATAATGACCAGCTGGGCCGCAGGATTCATGCCTGCTCAGCTGCCTGATAATCGCCAGGTGGGCCGCAGGATTCATGCCTGCTCAGTTGCCTGATAATCGCCAGCTGGGCCGCAGGATTCATGCCTTCTCAGCTGCCTGATAATCACCAGCTGGGCCGCAGGATTCATGCCTGCTCATCTGCTTGATAATCGCCAGCTGGGCCGCAGGATTCATGCCTGCTCAGGCGCCTGTTAATCGCCAGCTGGGCCGCAGGATTCATGCCTTCTCCGCTGCTTGATTGTTGCCTGCTGAGGCACATGATCGGTGCGGGAGAGCTACCTGATCAGCACATGAGCAGTCACATGATCAGCACCTCTCAGTCACCTGATCACTGCATGACAGCCACGTGATCAGTGCCTGCTGAGTCACGTGATTAGCGCCTGTTCATCTGCTTGATAATCGCCAGCTGGGCCGCAGGATTCATGCCTTCTCAGCTGCTTGATAATCGCCAGCTGGGCCGCAGGATTCATGCCTGCTCATCTCCTTGATAATCGCCAGCTGGGCCGCAGGATTCATGCCTGCTCAGCTGCCTGATAATCGCCCACTGGGCCGCAGGATTCATGCCTGCTCCGCTGCTTGATTCTTGCCTGCTGAGGCACATGATCCGTGCAGGAGAGCTACCTGATCAGCACATGAGCAGTCACATGATCAGCGCCTCTCAGTCACCTGATCACTGCATGACAGCCACGCGATCAGTGCCTGCTGAGTTACGTGATTAGCGCCTGCTCATCTGCTTGATAATCGCCAGCTGGGCCGCAGGATTCATGCCTTCTCAGCTGCTTGATTATCGCCAGCTGGGCCGCAGGATTCATGCCTGCTCATCTGCTTGATAATCGCCAGCTGGGGCGCAGGATTCATGCCTGCTCATCTGCTTGATAATCGCCAGCTGGGCCGCAGGATTCATGCCTGCTCAGGTGCCTGATAATCGCCAGGTGGGCCGCAGGATTCATGCCTGCTCAGCTGCCTGATAATCGCCAGCAGGGCCACAGGATTCATGCCTTCTTAGGCGCCTGATAATCGCAAGCTGGGCCGCAGGATTCATACCTGCTCATCTGCTTGGTAATCGCCAGCTGGGCCGCAGGATTCATACCTTCTCAGGCGCCTGAAAATCGCCAGCTGGGCCGCAGGATTCATGCCTTCTCAGGCGCCTGTTAATCGCCAGCTGGGTCGCAGGATTCATGCCTTCTCCGCTGCTTGATTCTTGCCTGCTGAGGCACATGATCCGTGCGGGAGAGCTACCTGATCAGCACATGAGCAGTCACATGATCAGTGCCTCTCAGTCACCTGATCACTGCATGACAGCCACGTGATCAGTGCCTGCTGAGTTACGTGATTAGCGCCTGCTTATCTGCTTGATAATCGCCAGCTGGGCCGCAGGATTCATGCCTGTTCATCTGCTTGATAATCGCCAGCTGGGCCGCAGGATTCATGCCTGCTCAGCTGCTTGGTAATCGCCAGCTGGGCCGCAGGATTCATGCCTTCTCAGGCGCCTGGTAATCGCGAGCGGGGCCGTAGGATTCATGCCTGCTCATCTGCTTGGTAATCGCCAGCTGGGCCGCAGGATTCATGCCTGCTCAGCTGCCTGATAATCGCCAGCAGGGCCACAGGATTCATGCCTTCTCAGGCGCCTGATAATCGCGAGCTGGGACGCAGGATTCATGCCTGCTCATCTGCTTGGTAATCGCCAGCTGGGCCGCAGGATTCATGCCTTCTCAGGCGCCTGTTAATCGCCAGCTGGGTCGCAGGATTCATGCCTTCTCCGCTGCTTGATTCTTGCCTGCTGAGGCACATGATCCGTGCGGGAGAGCTACCTGATCAGCACATGAGCAGTCACATGATCAGTGCCTCTCAGTCACCTGATCACTGCATGACAGCCACGTGATCAGTGCCTGCTGAGTTACGTGATTAGCGCCTGTTCATCTGCTTGATAATCGCCAGCTGGACCGCAGGATTCATGCCTGTTCATCTGCTTGATAATCGCCAGCTGGGCCGCAGGATTCATGCCTGCTCAGCTGCCTGATAATCGCCAGGTGGGCCTCAGGATTCATGCCTGCTCAGTTGCCTAATAATCGCCAGCTGGGCCGCAGGATTCATACCTGCTCAGCTGCCTGATAATCGCCAGGTGGGCCGCAGGATTCATGCCTTCTCAGGCGCCTGGTAATCGCGAGCGGGGCCGTAGGATTCATGCCTGCTCATCTGCTTGGTAATCGCCAGCTGGGCCGCAGGATTCATGCCTTCTCAGGCGCCTGATAATCGCCAGCTGGGCCGCAGGATTCATGCCTTCTCATCTCCTTGATAATCGCCAGCTGGGCCGCAGGATTCATGCCTGCTCATCTGCTTGATAATGACCAGCTGGGCCGCAGGATTCATGCCTGCTCAGCTGCCTGATAATCGCCAGGTGGGCCGCAGGATTCATGCCTGCTCAGTTGCCTGATAATCGCCAGCTGGGCCGCAGGATTCATGCCTGCTCAGCTGCCTGATAATCGCCAGGTGGGCCGCAGGATTCATGCCTGATCAGTTGCCTGATAATCGCCAGCTGGGCCGCAGGATTCATGCCTTCTCAGCTGCCTGATAATCACCAGCTGGGCCGCAGGATTCATGCCTGCTCATCTGCTTGATAATCGCCAGCTGGGCCGCAGGATTCATGCCTGCTCAGGCGCCTGTTAATCGCCAGCTGGGCCGCAGGATTCATGCCTTCTCCGCTGCTTGATTGTTGCCTGCTGAGGCACATGATCGGTGCGGGAGAGCTACCTGATCAGCACATGAGCAGTCACATGATCAGCACCTCTCAGTCACCTGATCACTGCATGACAGCCACGTGATCAGTGCCTGCTGAGTCACGTGATTAGCGCCTGTTCATCTGCTTGATAATCGCCAGCTGGGCCGCAGGATTCATGCCTTCTCAGCTGCTTGATAATCGCCAGCTGGGCCGCAGGATTCATGCCTGCTCATCTCCTTGATAATCGCCAGCTGGGCCGCAGGATTCATGCCTGCTCAGCTGCCTGATAATCGCCCACTGGGCCGCAGGATTCATGCCTGCTCCGCTGCTTGATTCTTGCCTGCTGAGGCACATGATCCGTGCAGGAGAGCTACCTGATCAGCACATGAGCAGTCACTTGATCAGCGCCTCTCAGTCACCTGATCACTGCATGACAGCCACGCGATCAGTGCCTGCTGAGTTACGTGATTAGCGCCTGCTCATCTGCTTGATAATCGCCAGCTGGGCCGCAGGATTCATGCCTTCTCAGCTGCTTGATTATCGCCAGCTGGGCCGCAGGATTCATGCCTGCTCATCTGCTTGATAATCGCCAGCTGGGGCGCAGGATTCATGCCTGCTCATCTGCTTGATAATCGCCAGCTGGGCCGCAGGATTCATGCCTGCTCAGGTGCCTGATAATCGCCAGGTGGGCCGCAGGATTCATGCCTGCTCAGCTGCCTGATAATCGCCAGCAGGGCCACAGGATTCATGCCTTCTTAGGCGCCTGATAATCGCAAGCTGGGCCGCAGGATTCATACCTGCTCATCTGCTTGGTAATCGCCAGCTGGGCCGCAGGATTCATACCTTCTCAGGCGCCTGAAAATCGCCAGCTGGGCCGCAGGATTCATGCCTTCTCAGGCGCCTGTTAATCGCCAGCTGGGTCGCAGGATTCATGCCTTCTCCGCTGCTTGATTCTTGCCTGCTGAGGCACATGATCCGTGCGGGAGAGCTACCTGATCAGCACATGAGCAGTCACATGATCAGTGCCTCTCAGTCACCTGATCACTGCATGACAGCCACGTGATCAGTGCCTGCTGAGTTACGTGATTAGCGCCTGCTTATCTGCTTGATAATCGCCAGCTGGGCCGCAGGATTCATGCCTGTTCATCTGCTTGATAATCGCCAGCTGGGCCGCAGGATTCATGCCTGCTCAGCTGCTTGGTAATCGCCAGCTGGGCCGCAGGATTCATGCCTTCTCAGGCGCCTGGTAATCGCGAGCGGGGCCGTAGGATTCATGCCTGCTCATCTGCTTGGTAATCGCCAGCTGGGCCGCAGGATTCATGCCTGCTCAGCTGCCTGATAATCGCCAGCAGGGCCACAGGATTCATGCCTTCTCAGGCGCCTGATAATCGCGAGCTGGGACGCAGGATTCATGCCTGCTCATCTGCTTGGTAATCGCCAGCTGGGACGCAGGATTCATGCCTTCTCAGGCGCCTGTTAATCGCCAGCTGGGTCGCAGGATTCATGCCTTCTCCGCTGCTTGATTCTTGCCTGCTGAGGCACATGATCCGTGCGGGAGAGCTACCTGATCAGCACATGAGCAGTCACATGATCAGTGCCTCTCAGTCACCTGATCACTGCATGACAGCCACGTGATCAGTGCCTGCTGAGTTACGTGATTAGCGCCTGTTCATCTGCTTGATAATCGCCAGCTGGACCGCAGGATTCATGCCTGTTCATCTGCCTGATAATCGCCAGCTGGGCCGCAGGATTCATGCCTGCTCAGCTGCCTGATAATCGCCAGGTGGGCCTCAGGATTCATGCCTGCTCAGCTGCCTGATAATCGCCAGGTGGGCCGCAGGATTCATGCCTTCTCAGCTGCTTGATTATCGCCAGCTGGGCCGCAGGATTCATGCCTGCTCAGCTGCCTGATAATCGCCAGGTGGGCCGCAAGATTCATGCCTGCTCAGCTGCCTGATAATCGCCAGGTGGGCCGCAGGATTCATGCCTTCTCAGCTGCTTGATTATCGCCAGCTGGGCCGCAGGATTCATGCCTGCTCAGCTGCCTGATAATCGCCAGCAGGGCCGCAGGATTCATGCCTTCTCAGGCGCCTGGTAATCGCGAGCTGGGCCGCAGGATTCATGCCTGCTCATCTCCTTGATAATCGCCAGCTGGGCCGCAGGATTCACGCCTGCTCATCTGCTTGATAATCGCCAGCTGGGCCGCAGGATTCATGCCTGCTCAGCTGCCTGATAATCGCCAGGTGGGCCGCAGGATTCATGCCTGCTCAGCTGCCTGATAATCGCCAGCAGGGCCACAGGATTCATGCCTTCTCAGGCGCCTGATAATCACCAGCTGGGCCGCAGGATTCATGCCTGCTCATCTGCTTGATAATGACCAGCTGGGCCGCAGGATTCATGCCTTCTCAGGCGCCTGATAATCGCCAGCTGGGCCGCAGGATTCATGCCTGCTCATCTGCTTGGTAATCGTCAGCTGGGCCGCAGGATTCATGCCTGCTCAGCTGCCTGATAATCGCCCACTGGGCCGCAGGATTCATGCCTGCTCCGCTGCTTGATTCTTGCCTGCTGAGGCACATGATCCGTGCAGGAGAGCTACCTGATCAGCACATGAGCAGTCACATGATCAGCGCCTCTCAGTCACCTGATCACTGCATGACAGCCACGCGATCAGTGCCTGCTGAGTTACGTGATTAGCGCCTGCTCATCTGCTTGATAATCGCCAGCTGGGCCGCAGGATTCATGCCTTCTCAGCTGCTTGATTATCGCCAGCTGGGCCGCAGGATTCTTGCCTGCTCATCTGCTTGATAATCGCCAGCTGGGCCGCAGGATTCATGCCTACTCATCTGCTTGATAATCGCCACCTGGGCCGCAGGATTCATGCCTGCTCAGGTGCCTGATAATCGCCAGGTGGGCCGCAGGATTCATGCCTGCTCAGCTGCCTGATAATCGCCAGCAGGGCCACAGGATTCATGCCTCCTCAGGCGCCTGATAATCGCAAGCTGGGCCGCAGGATTCATGCCTGCTCATCTGCTTGATAATCGCCAGCTGGGCCGCAGGATTCATACCTTCTCAGGCGCCTGAAAATCGCCAGCTGGGCCGCAGGATTCATGCCTTCTCAGGCGCCTGTTAATCGCCAGCAGGGTCGCAGGATTCATGCCTTCTCTGCTGCTTGATTCTTGCCTGCTGAGGCACATGATCCGTGCGGGAGAGCTACCTGATCAGCACATGAGCAGTCACATGATCAGTGCCTCTCCGTCACCTGATCACTGCATGACAGCCACGTGATCAGTGCCTGCTGAGTTACGTGATTAGCGCCTGCTTATCTGCTTGATAATCGCCAGCTGGGCCGCAGGATTCATGCCTGTTCATCTGCTTGATAATCGCCAGCTGGGCCGCAGGATTCATGCCTGCTCAGCTGCTTGGTAATCGCCAGCTGGGCCGCAGGATTCATGCCTTCTCACCCGCCTGATAATCGCCAGCTGGGCCGCAGGATTCATGCCTGCTCAGGCGCCTGTTAATCGCCAGCTGGGCCGCAGGATTCATGCCTTCTCCGCTGCTTGATGGTGGCCTGCTTAGGCACATGATCCGTGCGGGAGAGCTACCTGATCAGCACATGAGCAGTCACATGATCAGCACCTCTCAGTCACCTGATCACTGCATGACAGCCACGCGATCAGTGCCTGCTGAGTTACATGATTAGCGCCTGCTCATCTGCTTGATAATCGCCAGCTGGGCCGCAGGATTCATGCCTTCTCAGGCGCCTGGTAATCGCGAGCGGGGCCGTAGGATTCATGCCTGCTCATCTGCTTGGTAATCGCCAGCTGGGCCGCAGGATTCATGCCTGCTCAGCTGCCTGATAATCGCCAGCAGGGCCACAGGATTCATGCCTTCTCAGGCGCCTGATAATCGCGAGCTGGGCCGCAGGATTCATGCCTGCTCATCTGCTTGGTAATCGCCAGCTGGGCCGCAGGATTCATGCCTTCTCAGGCGCCTGTTAATCGCCAGCTGGGTCGCAGGATTCATGCCTTCTACGCTGCTTGATTCTTGCCTGCTGAGGCACATGATCCGTGCGGGAGAGCTACCTGATCAGCACTTGAGCAGTCACATGATCAGTGCCTCTCAGTCACCTGATCACTGCATGACAGCCACGTGATCAGTGCCTGCTGAGTTACGTGATTAGCGCCTGCTCATCTGCTTGATAATCGCCAGCTGGACCGCAGGATTCATGCCTGTTCATCTGCCTGATAATCGCCAGCTGGGCCGCAGGATTCATGCCTGCTCAGCTGCCTGATAATCGCCAGGTGGGCCTCAGGATTCATGCCTGCTCAGTTGCCTGATAATCGCCAGCTGGGCTGCAGGATTCATACCTGCTCAGCTGGCTGATAATCGCCAGGTGGGCCGCAGGATTCATGCCTTCTCAGGCGCCTGGTAATCGCGAGCGGGGCCGTAGGATTCATGCCTGCTCATCTGCTTGGTAATCGCCAGCTGGGCCGCAGGATTCATGCCTTCTCAGGCGCCTGATAATCGCCAGCTGGGCCGCAGGATTCATGCCTTCTCATCTCCTTGATAATCGCCAGCTGGTCCGCAGGATTCATGCCTGCTCATCTGCTTGATAATGACCAGCTGGGCCGCAGGATTCATGCCTGCTCAGCTGCCTGATAATCGCCAGGTGGGCCGCAGGATTCATGCCTGCTCAGTTGCCTGATAATCGCCAGCTGGGCCGCAGGATTCATGCCTGCTCAGCTGCCTGATAATCGCCAGGTGGGCCGCAGGATTCATGCCTGCTCAGTTGCCTGATAATCGCTAGCTGGGCCGCAGGATTCATGCCTTCTCAGCTGCCTGATAATCACCAGCTGGGCCGCAGGATTCATGCCTGCTCATCTGCTTGATAATCGCCAGCTGGGCCGCAGGATTCATGCCTGCTCAGGCGCCTGTTAATCGCCAGCTGGGCCGCAGGATTCATGCCTTCTCCGCTGCTTGATTGTTGCCTGCTGAGGCACATGATCGGTGCGGGAGAGCTACCTGATCAGCACATGAGCAGTCACATGATCAGCACCTCTCAATCACCTGATCACTGCATGACAGCCACGTGATCAGTGCCTGCTGAGTCACGTGATTAGCGCCTGTTCATCTGCTTGATAATCGCCAGCTGGGCCGCAGGATTCATGCCTTCTCAGCTGCTTGATTATCGCCAGCTGGGCCGCAGGATTCATGCCTGCTCATCTGCTTGATAATTGCCAGCTGGGCCGCAGGATTCATGCCTGCTCATCTGCTTGATAATGACCAGCTGGGCCGCAGGATTCATGCCTGCTCAGCTGCCTGATAATCGCCAGGTGGGCCGCAGGATTCATGCCTGCTCATCTCGTTGATAATCGCCAGCTGGGCCGCAGGATTCATGCCTGCTCCGCTGCTTGATTCTTGCCTGCTGAGGCACATGATCCGTGCAGGAGAGCTACCTGATCACACATGAGCAGTCACATGATCAGCGCCTCTCAGTCACCTGATCACTGCATGACAGCCACGTGATCAGTGCCTGCTGAGTCACGTGATTAGCGCCTGCTCATCTGCTTGATAATCGCCAGCTGGGCCGCAGGATTCATGCCTGCTCAGGTGCCTGATAATCGCCAGCTGGGCCGCAGGATTCATGCCTTCTCAGCTGCCTGATAATCACCAGCTGGGCCGTAGGATTCATGCCTGCTCAGCTGCCTGATAATCGCCAGGTGGGCCACAAGATTCATGCCTGCTCAGCTGCCTGATAATCGCCAGGTGGGCCGCAGGATTCATGCCTTCTCAGCTGCTTGATTATCGCCAGCTGGGCCGCAGGATTCATGCCTGCTCAGCTGCCTGATAATCGCCAGCAGGGCCGCAGGATTCATGCCTTCTCAGGCGCCTGGTAATCGCGAGCTGGGCCGCAGGATTCATGCCTGCTCATCTCCTTGATAATCGCCGGCTGGGCCGCAGGATTCATGCCTGCTCATCTGCTTGATAATCGCCAGCTGGGCCGCAGGATTCATGCCTGCTCAGCTGCCTGATAATCGCCAGGTGGGCCGCAGGATTCATGCCTGCTCAGCTGCCTGATAATCGCCAGCAGGGCCACAGGATTCATGCCTTCTCAGGCGCCTGATAATCACCAGCTGGGCCGCAGGATTCATGCCTGCTCATCTGCTTGATAATGACCAGCTGGGCCGCAGGATTCATGCCTTCTCAGGCGCCTGATAATCGCCAGCTGGGCCGCAGGATTCATGCCTGCTCATCTGCTTGGTAATCGCCAGCTGGGCCGCAGGATTCATGCCTGCTCATCTGCTTGATAATCGCCAGCTGGGTCGCATGATTCATGCCTGCTGAGGCACATGATCCGTGCGGGAGAGCTACCTGATCAGAACATGAGCAGTCACATGATCAGCACCTCTCAGTCACCTGATCACTGCATGACAGCCACGCGATCAGTGCCTGCTGAGCTACGTGATTAGCGCCTGCTCATCTGCTTGATAATCGCCAGGTGGGCCTCAGGATTCATGCCTGCTCAGTTGCCTGATAATCGCCAGCTGGGCTGCAGGATTCATACCTGCTCAGCTGCCTGATAATCGCCAGGTGGGCCGCAGGATTCATGCCTTCTCAGGCGCCTGGTAATCGCGAGCGGGGCCGTAGGATTCATGCCTGCTCATCTGCTTGGTAATCGCCAGCTGGGCCGCAGGATTCATGCCTTCTCAGGCGCCTGATAATCGCCAGCTGGGCCGCAGGATTCATGCCTTCTCATCTCCTTGATAATCGCCAGCTGGGCCGCAGGATTCATGCCTGCTCATCTGCTTGATAATGACCAGCTGGGCCGCAGGATTCATGCCTGCTCAACTGCCTGATAATCGCCAGGTGGGCCGCAGGATTCATGCCTGCTCAGTTGCCTGATAATCGCCAGCTGGGCCGCAGGATTCATGCCTGCTCAGCTGCCTGATAATCGCCAGGTGGGCCGCAGGATTCATGCCTGCTCAGTTGCCTGATAATCGCTAGCTGGGCCGCAGGATTCATGCCTTCTCAGCTGCCTGATAATCACCAGCTGGGCCGCAGGATTCATGCCTGCTCATCTGCTTGATAATCGCCAGCTGGGCCGCAGGATTCATGCCTGCTCAGGCGCCTGTTAATCGCCAGCTGGGCCGCAGGATTCATGCCTTCTCCGCTGCTTGATTGTTGCCTGCTGAGGCACATGATCGGTGCGGGAGAGCTACCTGATCAGCACATGAGCAGTCACATGATCAGCACCTCTCAGTCACCTGATCACTGCATGACAGCCACGTGATCAGTGCCTGCTGAGTCACGTGATTAGCGCCTGTTCATCTGCTTGATAATCGCCAGCTGGGCCGCAGGATTCATGCCTTCTCAGCTGCTTGATTATCGCCAGCTGGGCCGCAGGATTCATGCCTGCTCATCTGCTTGATAATTGCCAGCTGGGCCGCAGGATTCATGCCTGCTCATCTGCTTGATAATGACCAGCTGGGCCGCAGGATTCATGCCTGCTCAGCTGCCTGATAATCGCCAGGTGGGCCGCAGGATTCATGCCTGCTCATCTCGTTGATAATCGCCAGCTGGGCCGCAGGATTCATGCCTGCTCCGCTGCTTGATTCTTGCCTGCTGAGGCACATGATCCGTGCAGGAGAGCTACCTGATCACACATGAGCAGTCACATGATCAGCGCCTCTCAGTCACCTGATCACTGCATGACAGCCACGTGATCAGTGCCTGCTGAGTCACGTGATTAGCGCCTGCTCATCTGCTTGATAATCGCCAGCTGGGCCGCAGGATTCATGCCTGCTCAGGTGCCTGATAATCGCCAGCTGGGCCGCAGGATTCATGCCTTCTCAGCTGCCTGATAATCACCAGCTGGGCCGTAGGATTCATGCCTGCTCAGCTGCCTGATAATCGCCAGGTGGGCCGCAAGATTCATGCCTGCTCAGCTGCCTGATAATCGCCAGGTGGGCCGCAGGATTCATGCCTTCTCAGCTGCTTGATTATCGCCAGCTGGTGCGCAGGATTCATGCCTGCTCAGCTGCCTGATAATCGCCAGCAGGGCCGCAGGATTCATGCCTTCTCAGGCGCCTGGTAATCGCGAGCTGGGCCGCAGGATTCATGCCTGCTCATCTCCTTGATAATCGCCGGCTGGGCCGCAGGATTCATGCCTGCTCATCTGCTTGATAATCGCCAGCTGGGCCGCAGGATTCATGCCTGCTCAGCTGCCTGATAATCGCCAGGTGGGCCGCAGGATTCATGCCTGCTCAGCTGCCTGATAATCGCCAGCAGGGCCACAGGATTCATGCCTTCTCAGGCGCCTGATAATCACCAGCTGGGCCGCAGGATTCATGCCTGCTCATCTGCTTGATAATGACCAGCTGGGCCGCAGGATTCATGCCTTCTCAGGCGCCTGATAATCGCCAGCTGGGCCGCAGGATTCATGCCTGCTCATCTGCTTGGTAATCGCCAGCTGGGCCGCAGGATTCATGCCTGCTCATCTGCTTGATAATCGCCAGCTGGGTCGCATGATTCATGCCTGCTGAGGCACATGATCCGTGCGGGAGAGCTACCTGATCAGCACATGAGCAGTCACATGATCAGCACCTCTCAGTCACCTGATCACTGCATGACAGCCACGCGATCAGTGCCTGCTGAGCTACGTGATTAGCGCCTGCTCATCTGCTTGATAATCGCCAGCTGGGCCGCAGGATTCATGCCTTCTCAGGCGCCTGGTAATCGCGAGCGGGACCGTAGGATTCATGCCTGCTCATCTGCTTGGTAATCGCCAGCTGGGCCGCAGGATTCATGCCTGCTCAGCTGCCTGATAATCGCCAGCAGGGCCACAGGATTCATGCCTTCTCAGGCGCCTGATAATCGCGAGCTGGGCCGCAGGATTCATGCCTGCTCATCTGCTTGGTAATCGCCAGCTGGGCCGCAGGATTCATGCCTTCTCAGGCGCCTGTTAATCGCCAGCTGGGTCGCAGGATTCATGCCTTCTCCGCTGCTTGATTCTTGCCTGCTGAGGCACATGATCCGTGCGGGAGAGCTACCTGATCAGCACATGAGCAGTCACATGATCAGTGCCTCTCAGTCACCTGATCACTGCATGACAGCCACGTGATCAGTGCCTGCTGAGTTTCGTGATTAGCGCCTGCTCATCTGCTTGATAATCGCCAGCTGGGCCGCAGGATTCATGCCTGTTCATCTGCCTGATAATCGCCAGCTGGGCCGCAGGATTCATGCCTGCTCAGCTGCCTGATAATCGCCAGGTGGGCCTCAGGATTCATGCCTGCTCAGTTGCCTGATAATCGCCAGCTGGGCCGCAGGATTCATACCTGCTCAGCTGCCTGATAATCGCCAGGTGGGCCGCAGGATTCATGCCTTCTCAGGCGCCTGGTAATCGCGAGCGGGGCCGTAGGATTCATGCCTGCTCATCTGCTTGGTAATCGCCAGCTGGGCCGCAGGATTCATGCCTTCTCAGGCGCCTGATAATCGCCAGCTGGGCCGCAGGATTCATGCCTTCTCATCTCCTTGATAATCGCCAGCTGGGCCGCAGGATTCATGCCTGCTCATCTGCTTGATAATGACCAGCTGGGCCGCAGGATTCATGCCTGCTCAGCTGCCTGATAATCGCCAGGTGGGCCGCAGGATTCATGCCTGCTCAGTTGCCTGATAATCGCCAGCTGGGCCGCAGGATTCATGCCTTCTCAGCTGCCTGATAATCACCAGCTGGGCCGCAGGATTCATGCCTGCTCATCTGCTTGATAATCGCCAGCTGGGCCGCAGGATTCATGCCTGCTCAGGCGCCTGTTAATCGCCAGCTGGGCCGCAGGATTCATGCCTTCTCCGCTGCTTGATTGTTGCCTGCTGAGGCACATGATCGGTGCGGGAGAGCTACCTGATCAGCACATGAGCAGTCACATGATCAGCACCTCTCAGTCACCTGATCACTGCATGACAGCCACGTGATCAGTGCCTGCTGAGTCACGTGATTAGCGCCTGTTCATCTGCTTGATAATCGCCAGCTGGGCCGCAGGATTCATGCCTTCTCAGCTGCTTGATAATCGCCAGCTGGGCCGCAGGATTCATGCCTGCTCATCTCCTTGATAATCGCCAGCTGGGCCGCAGGATTCATGCCTGCTCAGCTGCCTGATAATCGCCCACTGGGCCGCAGGATTCATGCCTGCTCCGCTGCTTGATTCTTGCCTGCTGAGGCACATGATCCGTGCAGGAGAGCTACCTGATCAGCACATGAGCAGTCACATGATCAGCGCCTCTCAGTCACCTGATCACTGCATGACAGCCACGCGATCAGTGCCTGCTGAGTTACGTGATTAGCGCCTGCTCATCTGCTTGATAATCGCCAGCTGGGCCGCAGGATTCATGCCTTCTCAGCTGCTTGATTATCGCCAGCTGGGCCGCAGGATTCATGCCTGCTCATCTGCTTGATAATCGCCAGCTGGGGCGCAGGATTCATGCCTGCTCATCTGCTTGATAATCGCCAGCTGGGCCGCAGGATTCATGCCTGCTCAGGTGCCTGATAATCGCCAGGTGGGCCGCAGGATTCATGCCTGCTCAGCTGCCTGATAATCGCCAGCAGGGCCACAGGATTCATGCCTTCTTAGGCGCCTGATAATCGCAAGCTGGGCCGCAGGATTCATACCTGCTCATCTGCTTGGTAATCGCCAGCTGGGCCGCAGGATTCATACCTTCTCAGGCGCCTGAAAATCGCCAGCTGGGCCGCAGGATTCATGCCTTCTCAGGCGCCTGTTAATCGCCAGCTGGGTCGCAGGATTCATGCCTTCTCCGCTGCTTGATTCTTGCCTGCTGAGGCACATGATCCGTGCGGGAGAGCTACCTGATCAGCACATGAGCAGTCACATGATCAGTGCCTCTCAGTCACCTGATCACTGCATGACAGCCACGTGATCAGTGCCTGCTGAGTTACGTGATTAGCGCCTGCTTATCTGCTTGATAATCGCCAGCTGGGCCGCAGGATTCATGCCTGTTCATCTGCTTGATAATCGCCAGCTGGGCCGCAGGATTCATGCCTGCTCAGCTGCTTGGTAATCGCCAGCTGGGCCGCAGGATTCATGCCTTCTCAGGCGCCTGGTAATCGCGAGCGGGGCCGTAGGATTCATGCCTGCTCATCTGCTTGGTAATCGCCAGCTGGGCCGCAGGATTCATGCCTGCTCAGCTGCCTGATAATCGCCAGCAGGGCCACAGGATTCATGCCTTCTCAGGCGCCTGATAATCGCGAGCTGGGACGCAGGATTCATGCCTGCTCATCTGCTTGGTAATCGCCAGCTGGGCCGCAGGATTCATGCCTTCTCAGGCGCCTGTTAATCGCCAGCTGGGTCGCAGGATTCATGCCTTCTCCGCTGCTTGATTCTTGCCTGCTGAGGCACATGATCCGTGCGGGAGAGCTACCTGATCAGCACATGAGCAGTCACATGATCAGTGCCTCTCAGTCACCTGATCACTGCATGACAGCCACGTGATCAGTGCCTGCTGAGTTACGTGATTAGCGCCTGTTCATCTGCTTGATAATCGCCAGCTGGACCGCAGGATTCATGCCTGTTCATCTGCTTGATAATCGCCAGCTGGGCCGCAGGATTCATGCCTGCTCAGCTGCCTGATAATCGCCAGGTGGGCCTCAGGATTCATGCCTGCTCAGTTGCCTAATAATCGCCAGCTGGGCCGCAGGATTCATACCTGCTCAGCTGCCTGATAATCGCCAGGTGGGCCGCAGGATTCATGCCTTCTCAGGCGCCTGGTAATCGCGAGCGGGGCCGTAGGATTCATGCCTGCTCATCTGCTTGGTAATCGCCAGCTGGGCCGCAGGATTCATGCCTTCTCAGGCGCCTGATAATCGCCAGCTGGGCCGCAGGATTCATGCCTTCTCATCTCCTTGATAATCGCCAGCTGGGCCGCAGGATTCATGCCTGCTCATCTGCTTGATAATGACCAGCTGGGCCGCAGGATTCATGCCTGCTCAGCTGCCTGATAATCGCCAGGTGGGCCGCAGGATTCATGCCTGCTCAGTTGCCTGATAATCGCCAGCTGGGCCGCAGGATTCATGCCTGCTCAGCTGCCTGATAATCGCCAGGTGGGCCGCAGGATTCATGCCTGATCAGTTGCCTGATAATCGCCAGCTGGGCCGCAGGATTCATGCCTTCTCAGCTGCCTGATAATCACCAGCTGGGCCGCAGGATTCATGCCTGCTCATCTGCTTGATAATCGCCAGCTGGGCCGCAGGATTCATGCCTGCTCAGGCGCCTGTTAATCGCCAGCTGGGCCGCAGGATTCATGCCTTCTCCGCTGCTTGATTGTTGCCTGCTGAGGCACATGATCGGTGCGGGAGAGCTACCTGATCAGCACATGAGCAGTCACATGATCAGCACCTCTCAGTCACCTGATCACTGCATGACAGCCACGTGATCAGTGCCTGCTGAGTCACGTGATTAGCGCCTGTTCATCTGCTTGATAATCGCCAGCTGGGCCGCAGGATTCATGCCTTCTCAGCTGCTTGATAATCGCCAGCTGGGCCGCAGGATTCATGCCTGCTCATCTCCTTGATAATCGCCAGCTGGGCCGCAGGATTCATGCCTGCTCAGCTGCCTGATAATCGCCCACTGGGCCGCAGGATTCATGCCTGCTCCGCTGCTTGATTCTTGCCTGCTGAGGCACATGATCCGTGCAGGAGAGCTACCTGATCAGCACATGAGCAGTCACTTGATCAGCGCCTCTCAGTCACCTGATCACTGCATGACAGTCACGCGATCAGTGCCTGCTGAGTTACGTGATTAGCGCCTGCTCATCTGCTTGATAATCGCCAGCTGGGCCGCAGGATTCATGCCTTCTCAGCTGCTTGATTATCGCCAGCTGGGCCGCAGGATTCATGCCTGCTCATCTGCTTGATAATCGCCAGCTGGGGCGCAGGATTCATGCCTGCTCATCTGCTTGATAATCGCCAGCTGGGCCGCAGGATTCATGCCTGCTCAGGTGCCTGATAATCGCCAGGTGGGCCGCAGGATTCATGCCTGCTCAGCTGCCTGATAATCGCCAGCAGGGCCACAGGATTCATGCCTTCTTAGGCGCCTGATAATCGCAAGCTGGGCCGCAGGATTCATACCTGCTCATCTGCTTGGTAATCGCCAGCTGGGCCGCAGGATTCATACCTTCTCAGGCGCCTGAAAATCGCCAGCTGGGCCGCAGGATTCATGCCTTCTCAGGCGCCTGTTAATCGCCAGCTGGGTCGCAGGATTCATGCCTTCTCCGCTGCTTGATTCTTGCCTGCTGAGGCACATGATCCGTGCGGGAGAGCTACCTGATCAGCACATGAGCAGTCACATGATCAGTGCCTCTCAGTCACCTGATCACTGCATGACAGCCACGTGATCAGTGCCTGCTGAGTTACGTGATTAGCGCCTGCTTATCTGCTTGATAATCGCCAGCTGGGCCGCAGGATTCATGCCTGTTCATCTGCTTGATAATCGCCAGCTGGGCCGCAGGATTCATGCCTGCTCAGCTGCTTGGTAATCGCCAGCTGGGCCGCAGGATTCATGCCTTCTCAGGCGCCTGGTAATCGCGAGCGGGGCCGTAGGATTCATGCCTGCTCATCTGCTTGGTAATCGCCAGCTGGGCCGCAGGATTCATGCCTGCTCAGCTGCCTGATAATCGCCAGCAGGGCCACAGGATTCATGCCTTCTCAGGCGCCTGATAATCGCGAGCTGGGACGCAGGATTCATGCCTGCTCATCTGCTTGGTAATCGCCAGCTGGGACGCAGGATTCATGCCTTCTCAGGCGCCTGTTAATCGCCAGCTGGGTCGCAGGATTCATGCCTTCTCCGCTGCTTGATTCTTGCCTGCTGAGGCACATGATCCGTGCGGGAGAGCTACCTGATCAGCACATGAGCAGTCACATGATCAGTGCCTCTCAGTCACCTGATCACTGCATGACAGCCACGTGATCAGTGCCTGCTGAGTTACGTGATTAGCGCCTGTTCATCTGCTTGATAATCGCCAGCTGGACCGCAGGATTCATGCCTGTTCATCTGCCTGATAATCGCCAGCTGGGCCGCAGGATTCATGCCTGCTCAGCTGCCTGATAATCGCCAGGTGGGCCTCAGGATTCATGCCTGCTCAGTTGCCTAATAATCGCCAGCTGGGCCGCAGGATTCATACCTGCTCAGCTGCCTGATAATCGCCAGGTGGGCCGCAGGATTCATGCCTTCTCAGGCGCCTGGTAATCGCGAGCGGGGCCGTAGGATTCATGCCTGCTCATCTGCTTGGTAATCGCCAGCTGGGCCGCAGGATTCATGCCTTCTCAGGCGCCTGATAATCGCCAGCTGGGCCGCAGGATTCATGCCTTCTCATCTCCTTGATAATCGCCAGCTGGGCCGCAGGATTCATGCCTGCTCATCTGCTTGATAATGACCAGCTGGGCCGCAGGATTCATGCCTGCTCAGCTGCCTGATAATCGCCAGGTGGGCCGCAGGATTCATGCCTGCTCAGTTGCCTGATAATCGCCAGCTGGGCCGCAGGATTCATGCCTGCTCAGCTGCCTGATAATCGCCAGGTGGGCCGCAGGATTCATGCCTGCTCAGTTGCCTGATAATCGCCAGCTGGGCCGCAGGATTCATGCCTTCTCAGCTGCCTGATAATCACCAGCTGGGCCGCAGGATTCATGCCTGCTCATCTGCTTGATAATCGCCAGCTGGGCCGCAGGATTCATGCCTGCTCAGGCGCCTGTTAATCGCCAGCTGGGCCGCAGGATTCATGCCTTCTCCGCTGCTTGATTGTTGCCTGCTGAGGCACATGATCGGTGCGGGAGAGCTACCTGATCAGCACATGAGCAGTCACATGATCAGCACCTCTCAGTCACCTGATCACTGCATGACAGCCACGTGATCAGTGCCTGCTGAGTCACGTGATTAGCGCCTGTTCATCTGCTTGATAATCGCCAGCTGGGCCGCAGGATTCATGCCTTCTCAGCTGCTTGATTATCGCCAGCTGGGCCGCAGGATTCATGCCTGCTCATCTGCTTGATAATTGCCAGCTGGGCCGCAGGATTCATGCCTGCTCATCTGCTTGATAATGACCAGCTGGGCCGCAGGATTCATGCCTGCTCAGCTGCCTGATAATCGCCAGGTGGGCCGCAGGATTCATGCCTGCTCATCTCGTTGATAATCGCCAGCTGGGCCGCAGGATTCATGCCTGCTCCGCTGCTTGATTCTTGCCTGCTGAGGCACATGATCCGTGCAGGAGAGCTACCTGATCACACATGAGCAGTCACTTGATCACCGCCTCTCAGTCACCTGATCACTGCATGACTGCCACGTGATCAGTGCCTGCTGAGTCACGTGATTAGCGCCTGCTCATCTGCTTGATAATCGCCAGCTGGGCCGCAGGATTCATGCCTGCTCAGGTGCCTGATAATCGCCAGCTGGGCCGCAGGATTCATGCCTGTTCATCTGCTTGATAATCGCCAGCTGGGCCGCAGGATTCATGCCTGCTCAGCTGCTTGGTAATCGCCAGCTGGGCCGCAGGATTCATGCCTTCTCAGGCGCCTGGTAATCGCGAGCGGGGCCGTAGGATTCATGCCTGCTCATCTGCTTGGTAATCGCCAGCTGGGCCGCAGGATTCATGCCTGCTCAGCTGCCTGATAATCGCCAGCAGGGCCACAGGATTCATGCCTTCTCCGCTGCTTGATTGTTGCCTGCTGAGGCACATGATCGGTGCGGGAGAGCTACCTGATCAGCACATGAGCAGTCACATGATCAGCACCTCTCAGTCACCTGATCACTGCATGACAGCCACGTGATCAGTGCCTGCTGAGTCACGTGATTAGCGCCTGTTCATCTGCTTGATAATCGCCAGCTGGGCCGCAGGATTCATGCCTTCTCAGCTGCTTGATTATCGCCAGCTGGGCCGCAGGATTCATGCCTGCTCATCTGCTTGATAATCGCCAGCTGGGGCGCAGGATTCATGCCTGCTCATCTGCTTGATAATCGCCAGCTGGGCCGCAGGATTCATGCCTGCTCAGGTGCCTGATAATCGCCAGGTGGGCCGCAGGATTCATGCCTGCTCAGCTGCCTGATAATCGCCAGCAGGGCCACAGGATTCATGCCTTCTTAGGCGCCTGATAATCGCAAGCTGGGCCGCAGGATTCATACCTGCTCATCTGCTTGGTAATCGCCAGCTGGGCCGCAGGATTCATACCTTCTCAGGCGCCTGAAAATCGCCAGCTGGGCCGCAGGATTCATGCCTTCTCAGGCGCCTGTTAATCGCCAGCTGGGTCGCAGGATTCATGCCTTCTCCGCTGCTTGATTCTTGCCTGCTGAGGCACATGATCCGTGCGGGAGAGCTACCTGATCAGCACATGAGCAGTCACATGATCAGTGCCTCTCAGTCACCTGATCACTGCATGACAGCCACGTGATCAGTGCCTGCTGAGTTACGTGATTAGCGCCTGCTTATCTGCTTGATAATCGCCAGCTGGGCCGCAGGATTCATGCCTGTTCATCTGCTTGATAATCGCCAGCTGGGCCGCAGGATTCATGCCTGCTCAGCTGCTTGGTAATCGCCAGCTGGGCCGCAGGATTCATGCCTTCTCAGGCGCCTGGTAATCGCGAGCGGGGCCGTAGGATTCATGCCTGCTCATCTGCTTGGTAATCGCCAGCTGGGCCGCAGGATTCATGCCTGCTCAGCTGCCTGATAATCGCCAGCAGGGCCACAGGATTCATGCCTTCTCAGGCGCCTGATAATCGCGAGCTGGGACGCAGGATTCATGCCTGCTCATCTGCTTGGTAATCGCCAGCTGGGCCGCAGGATTCATGCCTTCTCAGGCGCCTGTTAATCGCCAGCTGGGTCGCAGGATTCATGCCTTCTCCGCTGCTTGATTCTTGCCTGCTGAGGCACATGATCCGTGCGGGAGAGCTACCTGATCAGCACATGAGCAGTCACATGATCAGTGCCTCTCAGTCACCTGATCACTGCATGACAGCCACGTGATCAGTGCCTGCTGAGTTACGTGATTAGCGCCTGTTCATCTGCTTGATAATCGCCAGCTGGACCGCAGGATTCATGCCTGTTCATCTGCTTGATAATCGCCAGCTGGGCCGCAGGATTCATGCCTGCTCAGCTGCCTGATAATCGCCAGGTGGGCCTCAGGATTCATGCCTGCTCAGTTGCCTAATAATCGCCAGCTGGGCCGCAGGATTCATACCTGCTCAGCTGCCTGATAATCGCCAGGTGGGCCGCAGGATTCATGCCTTCTCAGGCGCCTGGTAATCGCGAGCGGGGCCGTAGGATTCATGCCTGCTCATCTGCTTGGTAATCGCCAGCTGGGCCGCAGGATTCATGCCTTCTCAGGCGCCTGATAATCGCCAGCTGGGCCGCAGGATTCATGCCTTCTCATCTCCTTGATAATCGCCAGCTGGGCCGCAGGATTCATGCCTGCTCATCTGCTTGATAATGACCAGCTGGGCCGCAGGATTCATGCCTGCTCAGCTGCCTGATAATCGCCAGGTGGGCCGCAGGATTCATGCCTGCTCAGTTGCCTGATAATCGCCAGCTGGGCCGCAGGATTCATGCCTGCTCAGCTGCCTGATAATCGCCAGGTGGGCCGCAGGATTCATGCCTGCTCAGTTGCCTGATAATCGCCAGCTGGGCCGCAGGATTCATGCCTTCTCAGCTGCCTGATAATCACCAGCTGGGCCGCAGGATTCATGCCTGCTCATCTGCTTGATAATCGCCAGCTGGGCCGCAGGATTCATGCCTGCTCAGGCGCCTGTTAATCGCCAGCTGGGCCGCAGGATTCATGCCTTCTCCGCTGCTTGATTGTTGCCTGCTGAGGCACATGATCGGTGCGGGAGAGCTACCTGATCAGCACATGAGCAGTCACATGATCAGCACCTCTCAGTCACCTGATCACTGCATGACAGCCACGCGATCAGTGCCTGCTGAGCTACGTGATTAGCGCCTGCTCATCTGCTTGATAATCGCCAGCTGGGCCGCAGGATTCATGCCTTCTCAGGCGCCTGATAATCACCAGCTGGGCCGCAGGATTCATGCCTGCTCATCTGCTTGATAATGACCAGCTGGGCCGCAGGATTCATGCCTTCTCAGGCGCCTGATAATCGCCAGCTGGGCCGCAGGATTCATGCCTGCTCATCTGCTTGGTAATCGCCAGCTGGGCCGCAGGATTCATGCCTGCTCATCTGCTTGATAATCGCCAGCTGGGTCGCATGATTCATGCCTGCTGAGGCACATGATCCGTGCGGGAGAGCTACCTGATCAGCACATGAGCAGTCACATGATCAGCACCTCTCAGTCACCTGATCACTGCATGACAGCCACGCGATCAGTGCCTGCTGAGCTACGTGATTAGCGCCTGCTCATCTGCTTGATAATCGCCAGCTGGGCCGCAGGATTCATGCCTTCTCAGGCGCCTGGTAATCGCGAGCGGGACCGTAGGATTCATGCCTGCTCATCTGCTTGGTAATCGCCAGCTGGGCCGCAGGATTCATGCCTGCTCAGCTGCCTGATAATCGCCAGCAGGGCCACAGGATTCATGCCTTCTCAGGCGCCTGATAATCGCGAGCTGGGCCGCAGGATTCATGCCTGCTCATCTGCTTGGTAATCGCCAGCTGGGCCGCAGGATTCATGCCTTCTCAGGCGCCTGTTAATCGCCAGCTGGGTCGCAGGATTCATGCCTTCTCCGCTGCTTGATTCTTGCCTGCTGAGGCACATGATCCGTGCGGGAGAGCTACCTGATCAGCACATGAGCAGTCACATGATCAGTGCCTCTCAGTCACCTGATCACTGCATGACAGCCACGTGATCAGTGCCTGCTGAGTTTCGTGATTAGCGCCTGCTCATCTGCTTGATAATCGCCAGCTGGGCCGCAGGATTCATGCCTGTTCATCTGCCTGATAATCGCCAGCTGGGCCGCAGGATTCATGCCTGCTCAGCTGCCTGATAATCGCCAGGTGGGCCTCAGGATTCATGTCTGCTCAGTTGCCTGATAATCGCCAGCTGGGCCGCAGGATTCATACCTGCTCAGCTGCCTGATAATCGCCAGGTGGGCCGCAGGATTCATGCCTTCTCAGGCGCCTGGTAATCGCGAGCGGGGCCGTAGGATTCATGCCTGCTCATCTGCTTGGTAATCGCCAGCTGGGCCGCAGGATTCATGCCTTCTCAGGCGCCTGATAATCGCCAGCTGGGCCGCAGGATTCATGCCTTCTCATCTCCTTGATAATCGCCAGCTGGGCCGCAGGATTCATGCCTGCTCATCTGCTTGATAATGACCAGCTGGGCCGCAGGATTCATGCCTGCTCAGCTGCCTGATAATCGCCAGGTGGGCCGCAGGATTCATGCCTGCTCAGTTGCCTGATAATCGCCAGCTGGGCCGCAGGATTCATGCCTTCTCAGCTGCCTGATAATCACCAGCTGGGCCGCAGGATTCATGCCTGCTCATCTGCTTGATAATCGCCAGCTGGGCCGCAGGATTCATGCCTGCTCAGGCGCCTGTTAATCGCCAGCTGGGCCGCAGGATTCATGCCTTCTCCGCTGCTTGATTGTTGCCTGCTGAGGCACATGATCGGTGCGGGAGAGCTACCTGATCAGCACATGAGCAGTCACATGATCAGCACCTCTCAGTCACCTGATCACTGCATGACAGCCACGTGATCAGTGCCTGCTGAGTCACGTGATTAGCGCCTGTTCATCTGCTTGATAATCGCCAGCTGGGCCGCAGGATTCATGCCTTCTCAGCTGCTTGATAATCGCCAGCTGGGCCGCAGGATTCATGCCTGCTCATCTCCTTGATAATCGCCAGCTGGGCCGCAGGATTCATGCCTGCTCAGCTGCCTGATAATCGCCCACTGGGCCGCAGGATTCATGCCTGCTCCGCTGCTTGATTCTTGCCTGCTGAGGCACATGATCCGTGCAGGAGAGCTACCTGATCAGCACATGAGCAGTCACATGATCAGCGCCTCTCAGTCACCTGATCACTGCATGACAGCCACGCGATCAGTGCCTGCTGAGTTACGTGATTAGCGCCTGCTCATCTGCTTGATAATCGCCAGCTGGGCCGCAGGATTCATGCCTTCTCAGCTGCTTGATTATCGCCAGCTGGGCCGCAGGATTCATGCCTGCTCATCTGCTTGATAATCGCCAGCTGGGGCGCAGGATTCATGCCTGCTCATCTGCTTGATAATCGCCAGCTGGGCCGCAGGATTCATGCCTGCTCAGGTGCCTGATAATCGCCAGGTGGGCCGCAGGATTCATGCCTGCTCAGCTGCCTGATAATCGCCAGCAGGGCCACAGGATTCATGCCTTCTTAGGCGCCTGATAATCGCAAGCTGGGCCGCAGGATTCATACCTGCTCATCTGCTTGGTAATCGCCAGCTGGGCCGCAGGATTCATACCTTCTCAGGCGCCTGAAAATCGCCAGCTGGGCCGCAGGATTCATGCCTTCTCAGGCGCCTGTTAATCGCCAGCTGGGTCGCAGGATTCATGCCTTCTCCGCTGCTTGATTCTTGCCTGCTGAGGCACATGATCCGTGCGGGAGAGCTACCTGATCAGCACATGAGCAGTCACATGATCAGTGCCTCTCAGTCACCTGATCACTGCATGACAGCCACGTGATCAGTGCCTGCTGAGTTACGTGATTAGCGCCTGCTTATCTGCTTGATAATCGCCAGCTGGGCCGCAGGATTCATGCCTGTTCATCTGCTTGATAATCGCCAGCTGGGCCGCAGGATTCATGCCTGCTCAGCTGCTTGGTAATCGCCAGCTGGGCCGCAGGATTCATGCCTTCTCAGGCGCCTGGTAATCGCGAGCGGGGCCGTAGGATTCATGCCTGCTCATCTGCTTGGTAATCGCCAGCTGGGCCGCAGGATTCATGCCTGCTCAGCTGCCTGATAATCGCCAGCAGGGCCACAGGATTCATGCCTTCTCAGGCGCCTGATAATCGCGAGCTGGGACGCAGGATTCATGCCTGCTCATCTGCTTGGTAATCGCCAGCTGGGCCGCAGGATTCATGCCTTCTCAGGCGCCTGTTAATCGCCAGCTGGGTCGCAGGATTCATGCCTTCTCCGCTGCTTGATTCTTGCCTGCTGAGGCACATGATCCGTGCGGGAGAGCTACCTGATCAGCACATGAGCAGTCACATGATCAGTGCCTCTCAGTCACCTGATCACTGCATGACAGCCACGTGATCAGTGCCTGCTGAGTTACGTGATTAGCGCCTGTTCATCTGCTTGATAATCGCCAGCTGGACCGCAGGATTCATGCCTGTTCATCTGCTTGATAATCGCCAGCTGGGCCGCAGGATTCATGCCTGCTCAGCTGCCTGATAATCGCCAGGTGGGCCTCAGGATTCATGCCTGCTCAGTTGCCTAATAATCGCCAGCTGGGCCGCAGGATTCATACCTGCTCAGCTGCCTGATAATCGCCAGGTGGGCCGCAGGATTCATG
This sequence comes from Bos grunniens, assembly GCF_055505025.1. Classification (NCBI taxonomy): domain Eukaryota; kingdom Metazoa; phylum Chordata; class Mammalia; order Artiodactyla; family Bovidae; genus Bos; species Bos grunniens. Next base: position 65,457,460 of record NC_141183.1, on the reverse strand, counting down.
CCTTCTCAGGCGCCTGGTAATCGCGAGCGGGGCCGTAGGATTCATGCCTGCTCATCTGCTTGGTAATCGCCAGCTGGGCCGCAGGATTCATGCCTTCTCAGGCGCCTGATAATCGCCAGCTGGGCCGCAGGATTCATGCCTTCTCATCTCCTTGATAATCGCCAGCTGGGCCGCAGGATTCATGCCTGCTCATCTGCTTGATAATGACCAGCTGGGCCGCAGGATTCATGCCTGCTCAGCTGCCTGATAATCGCCAGGTGGGCCGCAGGATTCATGCCTGCTCAGTTGCCTGATAATCGCCAGCTGGGCCGCAGGATTCATGCCTGCTCAGCTGCCTGATAATCGCCAGGTGGGCCGCAGGATTCATGCCTGATCAGTTGCCTGATAATCGCCAGCTGGGCCGCAGGATTCATGCCTTCTCAGCTGCCTGATAATCACCAGCTGGGCCGCAGGATTCATGCCTGCTCATCTGCTTGATAATCGCCAGCTGGGCCGCAGGATTCATGCCTGCTCAGGCGCCTGTTAATCGCCAGCTGGGCCGCAGGATTCATGCCTTCTCCGCTGCTTGATTGTTGCCTGCTGAGGCACATGATCGGTGCGGGAGAGCTACCTGATCAGCACATGAGCAGTCACATGATCAGCACCTCTCAGTCACCTGATCACTGCATGACAGCCACGTGATCAGTGCCTGCTGAGTCACGTGATTAGCGCCTGTTCATCTGCTTGATAATCGCCAGCTGGGCCGCAGGATTCATGCCTTCTCAGCTGCTTGATAATCGCCAGCTGGGCCGCAGGATTCATGCCTGCTCATCTCCTTGATAATCGCCAGCTGGGCCGCAGGATTCATGCCTGCTCAGCTGCCTGATAATCGCCCACTGGGCCGCAGGATTCATGCCTGCTCCGCTGCTTGATTCTTGCCTGCTGAGGCACATGATCCGTGCAGGAGAGCTACCTGATCAGCACATGAGCAGTCACTTGATCAGCGCCTCTCAGTCACCTGATCACTGCATGACAGTCACGCGATCAGTGCCTGCTGAGTTACGTGATTAGCGCCTGCTCATCTGCTTGATAATCGCCAGCTGGGCCGCAGGATTCATGCCTTCTCAGCTGCTTGATTATCGCCAGCTGGGCCGCAGGATTCATGCCTGCTCATCTGCTTGATAATCGCCAGCTGGGGCGCAGGATTCATGCCTGCTCATCTGCTTGATAATCGCCAGCTGGGCCGCAGGATTCATGCCTGCTCAGGTGCCTGATAATCGCCAGGTGGGCCGCAGGATTCATGCCTGCTCAGCTGCCTGATAATCGCCAGCAGGGCCACAGGATTCATGCCTTCTTAGGCGCCTGATAATCGCAAGCTGGGCCGCAGGATTCATACCTGCTCATCTGCTTGGTAATCGCCAGCTGGGCCGCAGGATTCATACCTTCTCAGGCGCCTGAAAATCGCCAGCTGGGCCGCAGGATTCATGCCTTCTCAGGCGCCTGTTAATCGCCAGCTGGGTCGCAGGATTCATGCCTTCTCCGCTGCTTGATTCTTGCCTGCTGAGGCACATGATCCGTGCGGGAGAGCTACCTGATCAGCACATGAGCAGTCACATGATCAGTGCCTCTCAGTCACCTGATCACTGCATGACAGCCACGTGATCAGTGCCTGCTGAGTTACGTGATTAGCGCCTGCTTATCTGCTTGATAATCGCCAGCTGGGCCGCAGGATTCATGCCTGTTCATCTGCTTGATAATCGCCAGCTGGGCCGCAGGATTCATGCCTGCTCAGCTGCTTGGTAATCGCCAGCTGGGCCGCAGGATTCATGCCTTCTCAGGCGCCTGGTAATCGCGAGCGGGGCCGTAGGATTCATGCCTGCTCATCTGCTTGGTAATCGCCAGCTGGGCCGCAGGATTCATGCCTGCTCAGCTGCCTGATAATCGCCAGCAGGGCCACAGGATTCATGCCTTCTCAGGCGCCTGATAATCGCGAGCTGGGACGCAGGATTCATGCCTGCTCATCTGCTTGGTAATCGCCAGCTGGGACGCAGGATTCATGCCTTCTCAGGCGCCTGTTAATCGCCAGCTGGGTCGCAGGATTCATGCCTTCTCCGCTGCTTGATTCTTGCCTGCTGAGGCACATGATCCGTGCGGGAGAGCTACCTGATCAGCACATGAGCAGTCACATGATCAGTGCCTCTCAGTCACCTGATCACTGCATGACAGCCACGTGATCAGTGCCTGCTGAGTTACGTGATTAGCGCCTGTTCATCTGCTTGATAATCGCCAGCTGGACCGCAGGATTCATGCCTGTTCATCTGCCTGATAATCGCCAGCTGGGCCGCAGGATTCATGCCTGCTCAGCTGCCTGATAATCGCCAGGTGGGCCTCAGGATTCATGCCTGCTCAGTTGCCTAATAATCGCCAGCTGGGCCGCAGGATTCATACCTGCTCAGCTGCCTGATAATCGCCAGGTGGGCCGCAGGATTCATGCCTTCTCAGGCGCCTGGTAATCGCGAGCGGGGCCGTAGGATTCATGCCTGCTCATCTGCTTGGTAATCGCCAGCTGGGCCGCAGGATTCATGCCTTCTCAGGCGCCTGATAATCGCCAGCTGGGCCGCAGGATTCATGCCTTCTCATCTCCTTGATAATCGCCAGCTGGGCCGCAGGATTCATGCCTGCTCATCTGCTTGATAATGACCAGCTGGGCCGCAGGATTCATGCCTGCTCAGCTGCCTGATAATCGCCAGGTGGGCCGCAGGATTCATGCCTGCTCAGTTGCCTGATAATCGCCAGCTGGGCCGCAGGATTCATGCCTGCTCAGCTGCCTGATAATCGCCAGGTGGGCCGCAGGATTCATGCCTGCTCAGTTGCCTGATAATCGCCAGCTGGGCCGCAGGATTCATGCCTTCTCAGCTGCCTGATAATCACCAGCTGGGCCGCAGGATTCATGCCTGCTCATCTGCTTGATAATCGCCAGCTGGGCCGCAGGATTCATGCCTGCTCAGGCGCCTGTTAATCGCCAGCTGGGCCGCAGGATTCATGCCTTCTCCGCTGCTTGATTGTTGCCTGCTGAGGCACATGATCGGTGCGGGAGAGCTACCTGATCAGCACATGAGCAGTCACATGATCAGCACCTCTCAGTCACCTGATCACTGCATGACAGCCACGTGATCAGTGCCTGCTGAGTCACGTGATTAGCGCCTGTTCATCTGCTTGATAATCGCCAGCTGGGCCGCAGGATTCATGCCTTCTCAGCTGCTTGATTATCGCCAGCTGGGCCGCAGGATTCATGCCTGCTCATCTGCTTGATAATTGCCAGCTGGGCCGCAGGATTCATGCCTGCTCATCTGCTTGATAATGACCAGCTGGGCCGCAGGATTCATGCCTGCTCAGCTGCCTGATAATCGCCAGGTGGGCCGCAGGATTCATGCCTGCTCATCTCGTTGATAATCGCCAGCTGGGCCGCAGGATTCATGCCTGCTCCGCTGCTTGATTCTTGCCTGCTGAGGCACATGATCCGTGCAGGAGAGCTACCTGATCACACATGAGCAGTCACTTGATCACCGCCTCTCAGTCACCTGATCACTGCATGACTGCCACGTGATCAGTGCCTGCTGAGTCACGTGATTAGCGCCTGCTCATCTGCTTGATAATCGCCAGCTGGGCCGCAGGATTCATGCCTGCTCAGGTGCCTGATAATCGCCAGCTGGGCCGCAGGATTCATGCCTGTTCATCTGCTTGATAATCGCCAGCTGGGCCGCAGGATTCATGCCTGCTCAGCTGCTTGGTAATCGCCAGCTGGGCCGCAGGATTCATGCCTTCTCAGGCGCCTGGTAATCGCGAGCGGGGCCGTAGGATTCATGCCTGCTCATCTGCTTGGTAATCGCCAGCTGGGCCGCAGGATTCATGCCTGCTCAGCTGCCTGATAATCGCCAGCAGGGCCACAGGATTCATGCCTTCTCCGCTGCTTGATTGTTGCCTGCTGAGGCACATGATCGGTGCGGGAGAGCTACCTGATCAGCACATGAGCAGTCACATGATCAGCACCTCTCAGTCACCTGATCACTGCATGACAGCCACGTGATCAGTGCCTGCTGAGTCACGTGATTAGCGCCTGTTCATCTGCTTGATAATCGCCAGCTGGGCCGCAGGATTCATGCCTTCTCAGCTGCTTGATTATCGCCAGCTGGGCCGCAGGATTCATGCCTGCTCATCTGCTTGATAATCGCCAGCTGGGGCGCAGGATTCATGCCTGCTCATCTGCTTGATAATCGCCAGCTGGGCCGCAGGATTCATGCCTGCTCAGGTGCCTGATAATCGCCAGGTGGGCCGCAGGATTCATGCCTGCTCAGCTGCCTGATAATCGCCAGCAGGGCCACAGGATTCATGCCTTCTTAGGCGCCTGATAATCGCAAGCTGGGCCGCAGGATTCATACCTGCTCATCTGCTTGGTAATCGCCAGCTGGGCCGCAGGATTCATACCTTCTCAGGCGCCTGAAAATCGCCAGCTGGGCCGCAGGATTCATGCCTTCTCAGGCGCCTGTTAATCGCCAGCTGGGTCGCAGGATTCATGCCTTCTCCGCTGCTTGATTCTTGCCTGCTGAGGCACATGATCCGTGCGGGAGAGCTACCTGATCAGCACATGAGCAGTCACATGATCAGTGCCTCTCAGTCACCTGATCACTGCATGACAGCCACGTGATCAGTGCCTGCTGAGTTACGTGATTAGCGCCTGCTTATCTGCTTGATAATCGCCAGCTGGGCCGCAGGATTCATGCCTGTTCATCTGCTTGATAATCGCCAGCTGGGCCGCAGGATTCATGCCTGCTCAGCTGCTTGGTAATCGCCAGCTGGGCCGCAGGATTCATGCCTTCTCAGGCGCCTGGTAATCGCGAGCGGGGCCGTAGGATTCATGCCTGCTCATCTGCTTGGTAATCGCCAGCTGGGCCGCAGGATTCATGCCTGCTCAGCTGCCTGATAATCGCCAGCAGGGCCACAGGATTCATGCCTTCTCAGGCGCCTGATAATCGCGAGCTGGGACGCAGGATTCATGCCTGCTCATCTGCTTGGTAATCGCCAGCTGGGCCGCAGGATTCATGCCTTCTCAGGCGCCTGTTAATCGCCAGCTGGGTCGCAGGATTCATGCCTTCTCCGCTGCTTGATTCTTGCCTGCTGAGGCACATGATCCGTGCGGGAGAGCTACCTGATCAGCACATGAGCAGTCACATGATCAGTGCCTCTCAGTCACCTGATCACTGCATGACAGCCACGTGATCAGTGCCTGCTGAGTTACGTGATTAGCGCCTGTTCATCTGCTTGATAATCGCCAGCTGGACCGCAGGATTCATGCCTGTTCATCTGCTTGATAATCGCCAGCTGGGCCGCAGGATTCATGCCTGCTCAGCTGCCTGATAATCGCCAGGTGGGCCTCAGGATTCATGCCTGCTCAGTTGCCTAATAATCGCCAGCTGGGCCGCAGGATTCATACCTGCTCAGCTGCCTGATAATCGCCAGGTGGGCCGCAGGATTCATGCCTTCTCAGGCGCCTGGTAATCGCGAGCGGGGCCGTAGGATTCATGCCTGCTCATCTGCTTGGTAATCGCCAGCTGGGCCGCAGGATTCATGCCTTCTCAGGCGCCTGATAATCGCCAGCTGGGCCGCAGGATTCATGCCTTCTCATCTCCTTGATAATCGCCAGCTGGGCCGCAGGATTCATGCCTGCTCATCTGCTTGATAATGACCAGCTGGGCCGCAGGATTCATGCCTGCTCAGCTGCCTGATAATCGCCAGGTGGGCCGCAGGATTCATGCCTGCTCAGTTGCCTGATAATCGCCAGCTGGGCCGCAGGATTCATGCCTGCTCAGCTGCCTGATAATCGCCAGGTGGGCCGCAGGATTCATGCCTGCTCAGTTGCCTGATAATCGCCAGCTGGGCCGCAGGATTCATGCCTTCTCAGCTGCCTGATAATCACCAGCTGGGCCGCAGGATTCATGCCTGCTCATCTGCTTGATAATCGCCAGCTGGGCCGCAGGATTCATGCCTGCTCAGGCGCCTGTTAATCGCCAGCTGGGCCGCAGGATTCATGCCTTCTCCGCTGCTTGATTGTTGCCTGCTGAGGCACATGATCGGTGCGGGAGAGCTACCTGATCAGCACATGAGCAGTCACATGATCAGCACCTCTCAGTCACCTGATCACTGCATGACAGCCACGTGATCAGTGCCTGCTGAGTCACGTGATTAGCGCCTGTTCATCTGCTTGATAATCGCCAGCTGGGCCGCAGGATTCATGCCTTCTCAGCTGCTTGATAATCGCCAGCTGGGCCGCAGGATTCATGCCTGCTCATCTCCTTGATAATCGCCAGCTGGGCCGCAGGATTCATGCCTGCTCAGCTGCCTGATAATCGCCCACTGGGCCGCAGGATTCATGCCTGCTCCGCTGCTTGATTCTTGCCTGCTGAGGCACATGATCCGTGCAGGAGAGCTACCTGATCAGCACATGAGCAGTCACTTGATCAGCGCCTCTCAGTCACCTGATCACTGCATGACAGCCACGCGATCAGTGCCTGCTGAGTTACGTGATTAGCGCCTGCTCATCTGCTTGATAATCGCCAGCTGGGCCGCAGGATTCATGCCTTCTCAGCTGCTTGATTATCGCCAGCTGGGCCGCAGGATTCATGCCTGCTCATCTGCTTGATAATCGCCAGCTGGGGCGCAGGATTCATGCCTGCTCATCTGCTTGATAATCGCCAGCTGGGCCGCAGGATTCATGCCTGCTCAGGTGCCTGATAATCGCCAGGTGGGCCGCAGGATTCATGCCTGCTCAGCTGCCTGATAATCGCCAGCAGGGCCACAGGATTCATGCCTTCTTAGGCGCCTGATAATCGCAAGCTGGGCCGCAGGATTCATACCTGCTCATCTGCTTGGTAATCGCCAGCTGGGCCGCAGGATTCATACCTTCTCAGGCGCCTGAAAATCGCCAGCTGGGCCGCAGGATTCATGCCTTCTCAGGCGCCTGTTAATCGCCAGCTGGGTCGCAGGATTCATGCCTTCTCCGCTGCTTGATTCTTGCCTGCTGAGGCACATGATCCGTGCGGGAGAGCTACCTGATCAGCACATGAGCAGTCACATGATCAGTGCCTCTCAGTCACCTGATCACTGCATGACAGCCACGTGATCAGTGCCTGCTGAGTTACGTGATTAGCGCCTGCTTATCTGCTTGATAATCGCCAGCTGGGCCGCAGGATTCATGCCTGTTCATCTGCTTGATAATCGCCAGCTGGGCCGCAGGATTCATGCCTGCTCAGCTGCTTGGTAATCGCCAGCTGGGCCGCAGGATTCATGCCTTCTCAGGCGCCTGGTAATCGCGAGCGGGGCCGTAGGATTCATGCCTGCTCATCTGCTTGGTAATCGCCAGCTGGGCCGCAGGATTCATGCCTGCTCAGCTGCCTGATAATCGCCAGCAGGGCCACAGGATTCATGCCTTCTCAGGCGCCTGATAATCGCGAGCTGGGACGCAGGATTCATGCCTGCTCATCTGCTTGGTAATCGCCAGCTGGGACGCAGGATTCATGCCTTCTCAGGCGCCTGTTAATCGCCAGCTGGGTCGCAGGATTCATGCCTTCTCCGCTGCTTGATTCTTGCCTGCTGAGGCACATGATCCGTGCGGGAGAGCTACCTGATCAGCACATGAGCAGTCACATGATCAGTGCCTCTCAGTCACCTGATCACTGCATGACAGCCACGTGATCAGTGCCTGCTGAGTTACGTGATTAGCGCCTGTTCATCTGCTTGATAATCGCCAGCTGGACCGCAGGATTCATGCCTGTTCATCTGCCTGATAATCGCCAGCTGGGCCGCAGGATTCATGCCTGCTCAGCTGCCTGATAATCGCCAGGTGGGCCTCAGGATTCATGCCTGCTCAGTTGCCTAATAATCGCCAGCTGGGCCGCAGGATTCATACCTGCTCAGCTGCCTGATAATCGCCAGGTGGGCCGCAGGATTCATGCCTTCTCAGGCGCCTGGTAATCGCAAGCGGGGCCGTAGGATTCATGCCTGCTCATCTGCTTGGTAATCGCCAGCTGGGCCGCAGGATTCATGCCTTCTCAGGCGCCTGATAATCGCCAGCTGGGCCGCAGGATTCATGCCTTCTCATCTCCTTGATAATCGCCAGCTGGGCCGCAGGATTCATGCCTGCTCATCTGCTTGATAATGACCAGCTGGGCCGCAGGATTCATGCCTGCTCAGCTGCCTGATAATCGCCAGGTGGGCCGCAGGATTCATGCCTGCTCAGTTGCCTGATAATCGCCAGCTGGGCCGCAGGATTCATGCCTGCTCAGCTGCCTGATAATCGCCAGGTGGGCCGCAGGATTCATGCCTGCTCAGTTGCCTGATAATCGCCAGCTGGGCCGCAGGATTCATGCCTTCTCAGCTGCCTGATAATCACCAGCTGGGCCGCAGGATTCATGCCTGCTCATCTGCTTGATAATCGCCAGCTGGGCCGCAGGATTCATGCCTGCTCAGGCGCCTGTTAATCGCCAGCTGGGCCGCAGGATTCATGCCTTCTCCGCTGCTTGATTGTTGCCTGCTGAGGCACATGATCGGTGCGGGAGAGCTACCTGATCAGCACATGAGCAGTCACATGATCAGCACCTCTCAGTCACCTGATCACTTCATGACAGCCACGTGATCAGTGCCTGCTGAGTCACGTGATTAGCGCCTGTTCATCTGCTTGATAATCGCCAGCTGGGCCGCAGGATTCATGCCTTCTCAGCTGCTTGATTATCGCCAGCTGGGCCGCAGGATTCATGCCTGCTCATCTGCTTGATAATTGCCAGCTGGGCCGCAGGATTCATGCCTGCTCATCTGCTTGATAATGACCAGCTGGGCCGCAGGATTCATGCCTGCTCAGCTGCCTGATAATCGCCAGGTGGGCCGCAGGATTCATGCCTGCTCATCTCGTTGATAATCGCCAGCTGGGCCGCAGGATTCATGCCTGCTCCGCTGCTTGATTCTTGCCTGCTGAGGCACATGATCCGTGCAGGAGAGCTACCTGATCACACATGAGCAGTCACTTGATCAGCGCCTCTCAGTCACCTGATCACTGCATGACTGCCACGTGATCAGTGCCTGCTGAGTCACGTGATTAGCGCCTGCTCATCTGCTTGATAATCGCCAGCTGGGCCGCAGGATTCATGCCTGCTCAGGTGCCTGATAATCGCCAGCTGGGCCGCAGGATTCATGCCTGTTCATCTGCTTGATAATCGCCAGCTGGGCCGCAGGATTCATGCCTGCTCAGCTGCTTGGTAATCGCCAGCTGGGCCGCAGGATTCATGCCTTCTCAGGCGCCTGGTAATCGCGAGCGGGGCCGTAGGATTCATGCCTGCTCATCTGCTTGGTAATCGCCAGCTGGGCCGCAGGATTCATGCCTGCTCAGCTGCCTGATAATCGCCAGCAGGGCCACAGGATTCATGCCTTCTCAGGCGCCTGATAATCGGGAGCTGGGACGCAGGATTCATGCCTGCTCATCTGCTTGGTAATCGCCAGCTGGGCCGCAGGATTCATGCCTTCTCAGGCGCCTGTTAATCGCCAGCTGGGTCGCAGGATTCATGCCTTCTCCGCTGCTTGATTCTTGCCTGCTGAGGCACATGATCCGTGCGGGAGAGCTACCTGATCAGCACATGAGCAGTCACATGATCAGTGCCTCTCAGTCACCTGATCACTGCATGACAGCCACGTGATCAGTGCCTGCTGAGTTACGTGATTAGCGCCTGTTCATCTGCTTGATAATCGCCAGCTGGACCGCAGGATTCATGCCTGTTCATCTGCCTGATAATCGCCAGCTGGGCCGCAGGATTCATGCCTGCTCAGCTGCCTGATAATCGCCAGGTGGGCCTCAGGATTCATGCCTGCTCAGTTGCCTAATAATCGCCAGCTGGGCCGCAGGATTCATACCTGCTCAGCTGCCTGATAATCGCCAGGTGGGCCGCAGGATTCATGCCTTCTCAGGCGCCTGGTAATCGCGAGCGGGGCCGTAGGATTCATGCCTGCTCATCTGCTTGGTAATCGCCAGCTGGGCCGCAGGATTCATGCCTTCTCAGGCGCCTGATAATCGCCAGCTGGGCCGCAGGATTCATGCCTTCTCATCTCCTTGATAATCGCCAGCTGGGCCGCAGGATTCATGCCTGCTCATCTGCTTGATAATGACCAGCTGGGCCGCAGGATTCATGCCTGCTCAGCTGCCTGATAATCGCCAGGTGGGCCGCAGGATTCATGCCTGCTCAGTTGCCTGATAATCGCCAGCTGGGCCGCAGGATTCATGCCTGCTCAGCTGCCTGATAATCGCCAGGTGGGCCGCAGGATTCATGCCTGCTCAGTTGCCTGATAATCGCCAGCTGGGCCGCAGGATTCATGCCTTCTCAGCTGCCTGATAATCACCAGCTGGGCCGCAGGATTCATGCCTGCTCATCTGCTTGATAATCGCCAGCTGGGCCGCAGGATTCATGCCTGCTCAGGCGCCTGTTAATCGCCAGCTGGGCCGCAGGATTCATGCCTTCTCCGCTGCTTGATTGTTGCCTGCTGAGGCACATGATCGGTGCGGGAGAGCTACCTGATCAGCACATGAGCAGTCACATGATCAGCACCTCTCAGTCACCTGATCACTGCATGACAGCCACGTGATCAGTGCCTGCTGAGTCACGTGATTAGCGCCTGTTCATCTGCTTGATAATCGCCAGCTGGGCCGCAGGATTCATGCCTTCTCAGCTGCTTGATTATCGCCAGCTGGGCCGCAGGATTCATGCCTGCTCATCTGCTTGATAATTGCCAGCTGGGCCGCAGGATTCATGCCTGCTCATCTGCTTGATAATGACCAGCTGGGCCGCAGGATTCATGCCTGCTCAGCTGCCTGATAATCGCCAGGTGGGCCGCAGGATTCATGCCTGCTCATCTCGTTGATAATCGCCAGCTGGGCCGCAGGATTCATGCCTGCTCCGCTGCTTGATTCTTGCCTGCTGAGGCACATGATCCGTGCAGGAGAGCTACCTGATCACACATGAGCAGTCACTTGATCAGCGCCTCTCAGTCACCTGATCACTGCATGACTGCCACGTGATCAGTGCCTGCTGAGTCACGTGATTAGCGCCTGCTCATCTGCTTGATAATCGCCAGCTGGGCCGCAGGATTCATGCCTGCTCAGGTGCCTGATAATCGCCAGCTGGGCCGCAGTATTCATGCCTTCTCAGCTGCCTGATAATCACCAGCTGGGCCGTAGGATTCATGCCTGCTCAGCTGCCTGATAATCGCCAGGTGGGCCGCAAGATTCATGCCTGCTCAGCTGCCTGATAATCGCCAGGTGGGCCGCAGGATTCATGCCTTCTCAGCTGCTTGATTATCGCCAGCTGGGCCGCAGGATTCATGCCTGCTCAGCTGCCTGATAATCGCCAGCAGGGCCGAAGGATTCATGCCTTCTCAGGCGCCTGGTAATCGCGAGCTGGGCCGCAGGATTCATACCTGCTCATCTCCTTGATAATCGTCAGCTGGGCCGCAGGATTCATGCCTGCTCATCTGCTTGATAATCGCCAGCTGGGCCGCAGGATTCATGCCTGCTCAGCTGCCTGATAATCGCCAGGTGGGCCGCAGGATTCATGCCTGCTCAGCTGCCTGATAATCGCCAGCAGGGCCACAGGATTCATGCCTTCTCAGGCGCCTGATAATCACCAGCTGGGCCGCAGGATTCATGCCTGCTCATCTGCCTGATAATGACCAGCTGGGCCGCAGGATTCATGCCTTCTCAGGCGCCTGATAATCGCCAGCTGGGCCGCAGGATTCATGCCTGCTCATCTGCTTGGTAATCGCCAGCTGGGCCGCAGGATTCATGCCTGCTCATCTGCTTGATAATCGCCAGCTGGGTCGCATGATTCATGCCTGCTGAGGCACATGATCCGTGCGGGAGAGCTACCTGATCAGCACATGAGCAGTCACATGATCAGCACCTCTCAGTCACCTGATCACTGCATGACAGCCACGCGATCAGTGCCTGCTGAGTTACGTGATTAGCGCCTGCTCATCTGCTTGATAATCGCCAGCTGGGCCGCAGGATTCATGCCTTCTCAGGCGCCTGGTAATCGCGAGCGGGGCCGTAGGATTCATGCCTGCTCATCTGCTTGGTAATCGCCAGCTGGGCCGCAGGATTCATGCCTGCTCAGCTGCCTGATAATCGCCAGCATGGCCACAGGATTCATGCCTTCTCAGGCGCCTGATAATCGCGAGCTGGTCCGCAGGATTCATGCCTGCTCATCTGCTTGGTAATAGCCAGCTGGGCCGCAGGATTCATGCCTTCTCAGGCGCCTGTTAATCGCCAGCTGGGTCGCAGGATTCATGCCTTCTCCGCTGCTTGATTCTTGCCTGCTGAGGCACATGATCCGTGCGGGAGAGCTACCTGATCAGCACATGAGCAGTCACATGATCAGTGCCTCTCAGACACCTGATCACTGCATGACAGCCACGTGATCAGTGCCTGCTGAGTTACGTGATTAGCGCCTGCTCATCTGCTTGATAATCGCCAGCTGGGCCGCAGGATTCATGCCTGTTCATCTGCCTGATAATCGCCAGCTGGGCCGCAGGATTCATGCCTGTTCAGCTGCCTGATAATCGCCAGGTGGGCCTCAGGATTCATGCCTGCTCAGTTGCCTGATAATCGCCAGCTGGGCCGCAGGATTCATACCTGCTCAGCTGCCTGATAATCGCCAGGTGGGCCGCAGGATTCATGCCTTCTCAGGCGCCTGGTAATCGCGAGCGGGGCCGTAGGATTCATGCCTGCTCATCTGCTTGGTAATCGCCAGCTGGGCCGCAGGATTCATGCCTTCTCAGGCGCCTGATAATCGCCAGCTGGGCCGCAGGATTCATGCCTTCTCATCTCCTTGATAATCGCCAGCTGGGCCGCAGGATTCATGCCTGCTCATCTGCTTGATAATGACCAGCTGGGCCGCAGGATTCATGCCTGCTCAGCTGCCTGATAATCGCCAGGTGGGCCGCAGGATTCATGCCTGCTCAGTTGCCTGATAATCGCCAGCTGGGCCGCAGGATTCATGCCTGCTCATCTGCTTGATAATCGCCAGCTGGGCCGCAGGATTCATGCCTGCTCAGGCGCCTGTTAATCGCCAGCTGGGCCGCAGGATTCATGCCTTCTCCGCTGCTTGATTGTTGCCTGCTGAGGCACATGATCGGTGCGGGAGAGCTACCTGATCAGCACATGAGCAGTCACATGATCAGCACCTCTCAGTCACCTGATCACTGCATGACAGCCACGTGATCAGTGCCTGCTGAGTCACGTGATTAGCGCCTGTTCATCTGCTTGATAATCGCCAGCTGGGCCGCAGGATTCATGCCTTCTCAGCTGCTTGATTATCGCCAGCTGGGCCGCAGGATTCATGCCTGCTCATCTGCTTGATAATGACCAGCTGGGCCGCAGGATTCATGCCTGCTCAGCTGCCTGATAATCGCCAGGTGGGCCGCAGGATTCATGCCTGCTCATCTCGTTGATAATCGCCAGCTGGGCCGCAGGATTCATGCCTGCTCCGCTGCTTGATTCTTGCCTGCTGAGGCACATGATCCGTGCAGGAGAGCTACCTGATCACACATGAGCAGTCACATGATCAGCGCCTGTCAGTCACCTGATCACTGCATGACAGCCACGTGATCAGTGCCTGATGAGTCACGTGATTAGCGCCTGCTCATCTGCTTGATAATCGCCAGCTGGGCCGCAGGATTCATGCCTGCTCAGGTGCCTGATAATCGCCAGCTGGGCCGCAGGATTCATGCCTTCTCAGCTGCCTGATAATCACCAGCTGGGCCGTAGGATTCATGCCTGCTCAGCTGCCTGATAATCGCCAGGTGGGCCGCAAGATTCATGCCTGCTCAGCTGCCTGATAATCGCCAGGTGGGCCGCAGGATTCATGCCTTCTCAGCTGCTTGATTATCGCCAGCTGGGCCGCAGGATTCATGCCTGCTCAGCTGCCTGATAATCGCCAGCAGGGCCGCAGGATTCATGCCTTCTCAGGCGCCTGGTAATCGCGAGCTGGGCCGCAGGATTCATGCCTGCTCATCTCCTTGATAATCGCCAGCTGGGCCGCAGGATTCATGCCTGCTCATCTGCTTGATAATCGCCAGCTGGGCCGCAGGATTCATGCCTGCTCAGCTGCCTGATAATCGCCAGGTGGGCCGCAGGATTCATGCCTGCTCAGCTGCCTGATAATCGCCAGCAGGGCCACAGGATTCATGCCTTCTCAGGCGACTGATAATCACCAGCTGGGCCGCAGGATTCATGCCTGCTCATCTGCTTGATAATGACCAGCTGGGCCGCAGGATTCATGCCTTCTCAGGCGCCTGATAATCGCCAGCTGGGCCGCAGGATTCATGCCTGCTCATCTGCTTGGTAATCGCCAGCGGGGCCGCAGGATTCATGCCTGCTCATCTGCTTGATAATCGCCAGCTGGGTCGCATGATTCATGCCTGCTGAGGCACATGATCCGTGCGGGAGAGCTACCTGATCAGCACATGAGCAGTCACATGATCAGCGCCTCTCAGTCACCTGATCACTGCATGACAACCACGTGATCAGTGCCTGCTGAGTCACGTGATTAGCGCCTGCTTATCTGCTTGATAATCGCCAGCTGGGCCGCAGGATTCATGCCTTCTCAGCTGCTTGATTATCGCCAGCTGGGCCGCAGGATTCATGCCTGCTCAGCTGCTTGATAATCGTCAGCTGAGCCGCAGGTTTCATGCCTGCTCAGGTGCCTGATAATCGCCAGCTGGGCCGCAGGATTCATGCCTGCTCATCTGCTTGATAATCGCCAGCTGGGCCGCAGGATTCATGCCTGCTCAGCTGCCTGATAATCGCCCACTGGGCCGCAGGATTCATGCATGCTCCGCTGCTTGATTCTTGCCTGCTGAGGCACATGATCCGTGCAGGAGAGCTACCTGATCAGCACATGAGCAGTCACATGATCAGCGCCTCTCAGTCACCGGATCACTGCATGACAGCCACGCGATCAGTGCCTGCTGAGTTACGTGATTAGCGCCTGCTCATCTGCTTGATAATCGCCAGCTGGGCCGCAGGATTCATGCCTTCTCAGCTGCTTGATTATCGCCAGCTGGGCCGCAGGATTCATGCCTGCTCATCTGCTTGATAATCGCCAGCTGGGCCGCAGGATTCATGCCTGCTCATCTCCTTGATAATCGCCAGCTGGGCCGCAGGATTCATGCCTGCTCATCTGCTTGATAATCGCCAGCTGGGCCGCAGGATTCATGCCTGCTCAGGTGCCTGATCATCGCCAGGTGGGCCGCAGGATTCATGCCTGCTCAGCTGCCTGATAATCGCCAGCAGGGCCACAGGATTCATGCCTTCTCAGGCGCCTGGTAATCGCGAGCGGGGCCGTAGGATTCATGCCTGCTCCGCTGCTTGATTCTTGCCTGCTGAGGCACATGATCCGTGCGGGAGAGCTACCTGATCAGCACATGAGCAGTCACATGATCAGCACCTCTCAGTCACCTGATCACTGCATGACAGCCACGGGATCAGTGCCTGCTGAGTTACGTGATTAGCGCCTGCTCATCTGCTTGATAATCGCCAGCTGGGCCGCAGGATTCATGCCTTCTCAGGCGCCTGGTAATCGCGAGCGGGGCCGTAGGATTCATGCCTGCTCATCTGCTTGGTAATCGCCAGCTGGGCCGCAGGATTCATGCCTGCTCAGCTGCCTGATAATCGCCAGCAGGGCCACAGGATTCATGCCTTCTCAGGCGCCTGATAATCGCGAGCTGGGCCGCAGGATTCATGCCTGCTCATCTGCTTGGTAATCGCCAGCTGGGCCGCAGGATTCATGCCTTCTCAGGCGCCTGTTAATCGCCAGCTGGGTCGCAGGATTCATGCCTTCTCCGCTGCTTGATTCTTGCCTGCTGAGGCACATGATCCGTGCGGGAGAGCTACCTGATCAGCACATGAGCAGTCACATGATCAGTGCTTCTCAGTCACCTGATCACTGCATGACAGCCACGTGATCAGTGCCTGCTGAGTTACGTGATTAGCGCCTGCTCATCTGCTTGATAATCGCCAGCTGGGCCGCAGGATTCATGCCTGTTCATCTGCTTGATAATCGCCAGCTGGGCCGCAGGATTCATGCCTGTTCATCTGCCTGATAATCGCCAGCTGGGCCGCAGGATTCATGCCTGCTCAGCTGCCTGATAATCGCCAGGTGGGCCTCAGGATTCATGCCTGCTCAGTTGCCTGATAATCGCCAGGTGGGCCGCAGGATTCATGCCTTCTCAGGCGCCTGGTAATCGCGAGCGGGGCCGTAGGATTCATGCCTGCTCATCTGCTTGGTAATCGCCAGCTGGGCCGCAGGATTCATGCCTTCTCAGGCGCCTGATAATCGCCAGCTGGGCCGCAGGATTCATGCCTTCTCATCTCCTTGATAATCGCCAGCTGGGCCGCAGGATTCATGCCTGCTCATCTGCTTGATAATGACCAGCTGGGCCGCAGGATTCATGCCTGCTCAGCTGCCTGATAATCGCCAGGTGGGCCGCAGGATTCATGCCTGCTCAGTTGCCTGATAATCGCCAGCTGGGCCGCAGGATTCATGCCTTCTCAGCTGCCTGATATTCACCAGCTGGGCCGCAGGATTCATGCCTGCTCATCTGCTTGATAATCGCCAGCTGGGCCGCAGGATTCATGCCTGCTCAGGCGCCTGTTAATCGCCAGCTGGGCCGCAGGATTCATGCCTTCTCCGCTGCTTGATTGTTGCCTGCTGAGGCACATGATCGGTGCGGGAGAGCTACCTGATCAGGACATGAGCAGTCACATGACCAGCACCTCTCAGTCACCTGATCACTGCATGACAGCCACGTGATCAGTGCCTGCTGAGTCACGTGATTAGCGCCTGTTCATCTGCTTGATAATCGCCAGCTGGGCCGCAGGATTCATGCCTTCTCAGCTGCTTGATTATCGCCAGCTGGGCCGCAGGATTCATGCCTGCTCATCTGCTTGATAATGACCAGCTGGGCCGCAGGATTCATGCCTGCTCAGCTGCCTGATAATCGCCAGGTGGGCCGCAGGATTCATGCCTGCTCAGTTGCCTGATAATCGCCAGCTGGGCCGCAGGATTCATGCCTGCTCAGCTGCCTGATAATCGCCAGGTGGGCCGCAGGATTCATGCCTGCTCAGTTGCCTGATAATCGCCAGCTGGGCCGCAGGATTCATGCCTTCTCAGCTGCCTGATAATAACCAGCTGGGCCGCAGGATTCATGCCTGCTCATCTGCTTGATAATCGCCAGCTGGGCCGCAGGATTCATGCCTGCTCAGGCGCCTGTTAATCGCCAGCTGGGCCGCAGGATTCATGCCTTCTCCGCTGCTTGATCGTTGCCTGCTGAGGCACATGATCGGTGCGGGAGAGCTACCTGATCAGCACATGAGCAGTCACATGATCAGCACCTCTCAGTCACCTGATCACTGCATGACAGCCACGTGATCAGTGCCTGCTGAGTCACGTGATTAGCGCCTGTTCATATGCTTGATAATCGCCAGCTGGGCCGCAGGATTCATGCCTTCTCAGCTGCTTGATTATCGCCAGCTGGGCCGCAGGATTCATGCCTGCTCATCTGCTTGATAATCGCCAGCTGGGCCGCAGGATTCATGCCTGCTCATCTGCTTGATAATGACCAGCTGGGCCGCAGGATTCATGCCTGCTCAGCTGCCTGATAATCGCCAGGTGGGCCGCAGGATTCATGCCTGCTCATCTCCTTGATAATCGCCAGCTGGGCCGCAGGATTCATGCCTGCTCCGCTGCTTGATTCTTGCCTGCTGAGGCACATGTTCCGTGCAGGAGAGCTACCTGATCACACATGAGCAGTCACATGATCAGCGCCTCTCAGTCACCTGATCACTGCATGACAGCCACGTGATCAGTGCCTGCTGAGTCACGTGATTAGCGCCTGCTCATCTGCTTGATAATCGCCAGCTGGGCCGCAGGATTCATGCCTGCTCAGGTGCCTGATAATCGCCAGCTGGGCCGCAGGATTCATGCCTTCTCAGCTGCCTGATAATCACCAGCTGGGCCGTAGGATTCATGCCTGCTCAGCTGCCTGAAAATCGCCAGGTGGGCCGCAAGATTCATGCCTGCTCAGCTGCCTGATAATCGCCAGGTGGGCCGCAGGATTCATGCCTTCTCAGCTGCTTGATTATCGCCAGCTGGGCCGCAGGATTCATGCCTGCTCAGCTGCCTGATAATCGCCAGCAGGGCCGCAGGATTCATGCCTTCTCAGGCGCCTGGTAATCGCGAGCTGGGCCGCAGGATTCATGCCTGCTCATCTCCTTGATAATCGCCAGCTGGGCCGCAGGATTCATGCCTGCTCATCTGCTTGATAATCGCCAGCTGGGCCGCAGGATTCATGCCTGCTCAGCTGCCTGATAATCGCCAGGTGGGCCTCAGGATTCATGCCTGCTCAGCTGCCTGATAATCGCCAGCAGGGCCACAGGATTCATGCCTTCTCAGGCGCCTGATAATCACCAGCTGGGCCGCAGGATTCATGCCTGCTCATCTGCTTGATAATGACCAGCTGGGCCGCAGGATTCATGCCTTCTCAGGCGCCTGATAATCGCCAGCTGGGCCGCAGGATTCATGCCTGCTCATCTGCTTGGTAATCGCCAGCTGGGCCGCAGGATTCATGCCTGCACATCTGCTTGATAATCGCCAGCTGGGTCGCATGATTCATGCCTGCTGAGGCACATGATCCGTGCGGGAGAGCTACCTGATCAGCACATGAGCAGTCACATGATCAGCACCTCTCAGTCACCTGATCACTGCATGACAGCCACGCAATCAGTGCCTGCTGAGTTACGTGATTAGCGCCTGCTCATCTGCTTGATAATCGCCAGCTGGGCCGCAGGATTCATGCCTTCTCAGGCGCCTGGTAATCGCGAGCGGGGCCGTAGGATTCATGCCTGCTCATCTGCTTGCTAATCGCCAGCTGGGCCGCAGGATTCATGCCTGCTCAGCTGCCTGATAATCGCCTGCAGGGCCACAGGATTCATGCCTTATCAGGCGCCTGATAATCGCGAGCTGGGCCGCAGGATTCATGCCTGCTCATCTGCTTGGTAATCGCCAGCTGGGCCGCAGGATTCATGCCTTCTCAGGCGCCTGTTAATCGCCAGCTGGGTCGCAGGATTCATGCCTTCTCCGCTGCTTGATTCTTGCCTGCTGAGGCACATGATCCGTGCGGGAGAGCTACCTGATCAGCACATGAGCAGTCACATGATCAGTGCCTCTCAGTCACCTGATCACTGCATGACAGCCACGTGATCAGTGCCTGCTGAGTTACGTGATTAGCGCCTGCTCATCTGCTTGATAATCGCCAGCTGGGCCGCAGGATTCATGCCTGTTCATCTGCCTGATAATCGCCAGCTGGGCCGCAGGATTCATGCCTGCTCAGCTGCCTGATAATCGCCAGGTGGGCCTCAGGATTCATGCCTGCTCAGTTGCCTGATAATCGCCAGCTGGGCCGCAGGATTCATACCTGCTCAGCTGCCTGATAATCGCCAGGTGGGCCGCAGGATTCATGCCTTCTCAGGCGCCTGGTAATCGCGAGCGGGGCCGTAGGATTCATGCCTGCTCATCTGCTTGGTAATCGCCAGCTGGGCAGCAGGATTCATGCCTTCTCAGGCGCCTGATAATCGCCAGCTGGGCCGCAGGATTCATGCCTTCTCATCTCCTTGATAATCGCCAGCTGGGCCGCAGGATTCATGCCTGCTCATCTGCTTGATAATGACCAGCTGGGCCGCAGGATTCATGCCTGCTCAGCTGCCTGATAATCGCCATGTGGGCCGCAGGATTCATGCCTGCTCAGTTGCCTGATAATCGCCAGCTGGGCCGCAGGATTCATGCCTTCTCAGCTGCCTGATCATCACCAGCTGGGCCGCAGGATTCATGCCTGCTCATCTGCTTGATAATCGCCAGCTGGGCCGCAGGATTCATGCCTGCTCAGGCGCCTGTTAATCGCCAGCTGGGCCGCAGGATTCATGCCTTCTCCGCTGCTTGATTGTTGCCTGCTGAGGCACATGATCGGTGCGGGAGAGCTACCTGATCTGCACATGAGCAGTCACATGATCAGCACCTCTCAGTCACCTGATCACTGCATGACAGCCACGTGATCAGTGCCTGCTGAGTCACGTTATTAGCGCCTGTTCATCTGCTTGATAATCGCCAGCTGGGCCGCAGGATTCATGCCTTCTCAGCTGCTTGATAATCGCCAGCTGGGCCGCAGGATTCATGCCTGCTCATCTCCTTGATAATCGCCAGCTGGGCCGCAGGATTCATGCCTGCTCAGCTGCCTGATAATCGCCCACTGGGCCGCAGGATTCATGCCTGCTCCGCTGCTTGATTCTTGCCTGCTGAGGCACATGATCCGTGCAGGAGAGCTACCTGATCAGCACATGAGCAGTCACATGATCAGCGCCTCTCAGTCACCTGATCACTGCATGACAGCCACGCGATCAGTGCCTGCTGAGTTACGTGATTAGCGCCTGCTCATCTGCTTGATAATCGCCAGCTGGGCCGCAGGATTCATGCCTTCTCAGCTGCTTGGTTATCGCCAGCTGGGCCGCAGGATTCATGCCTGCTCATCTGCTTGATAATCGCCAGCTGGGGCGCAGGATTCATGCCTGCTCATCTGCTTGATAATCGCCAGCTGGGCCGCAGGATTCATGCCTGCTCAGGTGCCTGATAATCGCCAGGTGGGCCGCAGGATTCATGCCTGCTCAGCTGCCTGATAATCGCCAGCAGGGCCACAGGATTCATGCCTTCTCAGGCGCCTGATAATCGCAAGCTGGGCCGCAGGATTCATGCCTGCTCAGCTGCTTGGTAATCGCCAGCTGGGCCGCAGGATTCATGCCTTCTCAGGCGCCTGGTAATCGCGAGCGGGGCCGTAGGATTCATGCCTGCTCATCTGCTTGGTAATCGCCAGCTGGGCCGCAGGATTCATGCCTGCTCAGCTGCCTGATAATCGCCAGCAGGGCCACAGGATTCATGCCTTCTCAGGCGCCTGATAATCGCGAGCTGGGACGCAGGATTCATGCCTGCTCATCTGCTTGGTAATCGCCAGCTGGGCCGCAGGATTCATGCCTTCTCAGGCGCCTGTTAATCGCCAGCTGGGTCGCAGGATTCATGCCTTCTCCGCTGCTTGATTCTTGCCTGCTGAGGCACATGATCCGTGCGGGAGAGCTACCTGATCAGCACATGAGCAGTCACATGATCAGTGCCTCTCAGTCACCTGATCACTGCATGACAGCCACGTGATCAGTGCCTGCTGAGTTACGTGATTAGCGCCTGCTCATCTGCTTGATAATCGCCAGCTGGACCGCAGGATTCATGCCTGTTCATCTGCCTGATAATCGCCAGCTGGGCCGCAGGATTCATGCCTGCTCAGCTGCCTGATAATCGCCAGGTGGGCCTCAGGATTCATGCCTGCTCAGTTGCCTAATAATCGCCAGCTGGGCCGCAGGATTCATACCTGCTCAGCTGCCTGATAATCGCCAGGTGGGCCGCAGGATTCATGCCTTCTCAGGCGCCTGGTAATCGCGAGCGGGGCCGTAGGATTCATGCCTGCTCATCTGCTTGGTAATCGCCATCTGGGCCGCAGGATTCATGCCTTCTCAGGCGCCTGATAATCGCCAGCTGGGCCGCAGGATTCATGCCTTCTCATCTCCTTGATAATCGCCAGCTGGGCCGCAGGATTCATGCCTGCTCATCTGCTTGATAATGACCAGCTGGGCCGCAGGATTCATGCCTGCTCAGCTGCCTGATAATCGCCAGGTGGGCTGCAGGATTCATGCCTGCTCAGCTGCCTGATAATCGCCAGGTGGGCTGCAGGATTCATGCCTTCTCAGCTGCCTGATAATCACCAGCTGGGCCGCAGGATTCATGCCTGCTCATCTGCTTGATAATCGCCAGCTGGGCCGCAGGATTCATGCCTGCTCAGGCGCCTGTTAATCGCCAGCTGGGCCGCAGGATTCATGCCTTCTCCGCTGCTTGATTGTTGCCTGCTGAGGCACATGATCGGTGCGGGAGAGCTACCTGATCAGCACATGAGCAGTCACATGATCAGCACCTCTCAGTCACCTGATCACTGCATGACAGCCACGTGATCAGTGCCTGCTGAGTCACGTGATTAGCGCCTGTTCATCTGCTTGATAATCGCCAGCTGGGCCGCAGGATTCATGCCTTCTCAGCTGCTTGATTATCGCCAGCTGGGCCGCAGGATTCATGCCTGCTCATCTGCTTGATAATTGCCAGCTGGGCCGCAGGATTCATGCCTGCTCATCTGCTTGATAATGACCAGCTGGGCCGCAGGATTCATGCCTGCTCAGCTGCCTGATAATCGCCAGGTGGGCCGCAGGATTCATGCCTGCTCATCTCGTTGATAATCGCCAGCTGGGCCGCAGGATTCATGCCTGCTCCGCTGCTTGATTCTTGCCTGCTGAGGCACATGATCCGTGCAGGAGAGCTACCTGATCACACATGAGCAGTCACTTGATCAGCGCCTCTCAGTCACCTGATCACTGCATGACAGCCACGTGATCAGTGCCTGCTGAGTCACGTGATTAGCGCCTGCTCATCTGCTTGATAATCGCCAGCTGGGCCGCAGGATTCATGCCTGCTCAGGTGCCTGATAATCGCCAGCTGGGCCGCAGGATTCATGCCTTCTCAGCTGCCTGATAATCACCAGCTGGGCCGTAGGATTCATGCCTGCTCAGCTGCCTGATAATCGCCAGGTGGGCCGCAAGATTCATGCCTGCTCAGCTGCCTGATAATCGCCAGGTGGGCCGCAGGATTCATGCCTTCTCAGCTGCTTGATTATCGCCAGCTGGGCCGCAGGATTCATGCCTGCTCAGCTGCCTGATAATCGCCAGCAGGGCCGCAGGATTCATGCCTTCTCAGGCGCCTGGTAATCGCGAGCTGGGCCGCAGGATTCATACCTGCTCATCTCCTTGATAATCGCCAGCTGGGCCGCAGGATTCATGCCTGCTCATCTGCTTGATAATCGCCAGCTGGGCCGCAGGATTCATGCCTGCTCAGCTGCCTGATAATCGCCAGGTGGGCCGCAGGATTCATGCCTGCTCAGCTGCCTGATAATCGCCAGCAGGGCCACAGGATTCATGCCTTCTCAGTCGCCTGATAATCACCAGCTGGGCCGCAGGATTCATGCCTGCTCATCTGCTTGATAATGACCACCTGGGCCCCAGGATTCATGCCTTCTCAGGCGCCTGATAATCGCCAGCTGGGCCGCAGGATTCATGCCTGCTCATCTGCTTGGTAATCGCCAGCTGGGCCGCAGGATTCATGCCTTCTCAGATGCTTGATTATCGCCAGCTGGGCCGCAGGATTCATGCCTGCTCATCTGCTTGATAATGACCAGCTGGGCCGCAGGATTCATGCCTGCTCAGCTGCCTGATAATCGCCAGGTGGGCCGCAGGATTCATGCCTGCTCATCTCGTTGATAATCGCCAGCTGGGCCGCAGGATTCATGCCTGCTCCGCTGCTTGATTCTTGCCTGCTGAGGCACATGATCCGTGCAGGAGAGCTACCTGATCACACATGAGCAGTCACATGATCAGCGCCTGTCAGTCACCTGATCACTGCATGACAGCCACGTGATCAGTGCCTGCTGAGTCACGTGATTAGCGCCTGCTCATCTGCTTGATAATCGCCAGCTGGGCCGCAGGATTCATGCCTGCTCAGGTGCCTGATAATCGCCAGCTGGGCCGCAGGATTCATGCCTTCTCAGCTGCCTGATAATCACCAGCTGGGCCGTAGGATTCATGCCTGCTCAGCTGCCTGATAATCGCCAGGTGGGCCGCAAGATTCATGCCTGCTCAGCTGCCTGATAATCGCCAGGTGGGCCGCAGGATTCATGCCTTCTCAGCTGATGATTATCGCCAGCTGGGCAGCAGGATTCATGCCTGCTCAGCTGCCTGATAATCGCCAGCAGGGCCGCAGGATTCATGCCTTCTCAGGCGCCTGGTAATCGCGAGCTGGGCCGCAGGATTCATGCCTGCTCATCTCCTTGATAATCGCCAGCTGGGCCGCAGGATTCATGCCTGCTCATCTGCTTGATAATCGCCAGCTGGGCCGCAGGATTCATGCCTGCTCAGCTGCCTGATAATCGCCAGGTGGGCCGCAGGATTCATGCCTGCTCAGCTGCCTGATAATCGCCAGCAGGGCCACAGGATTCATGCCTTCTCAGGCGCCTGATAATCACCAGCTGGGCCGCAGGATTCATGCCTGCTCATCTGCTTGATAATGACCAGCTGGGCCGCAGGATTCATGCCTTCTCAGGCGCCTGATAATCGCCAGCTGGGCCGCAGGATTCATGCCTGCTCATCTGCTTGGTAATCGCCAGCTGGGCCGCAGGATTCATGCCTGCTCATCTGCTTGATAATCGCCAGCTGGGTCGCATGATTCATGCCTGCTGAGGCACATGATCCGTGCGGGAGAGCTACCTGATCAGCACATGAGCAGTCACATGATCAGCGCCTCTCAGTCACCTGATCACTGCATGACAGCCACGTGATCAGTGCCTGCTGAGTCACGTGATTAGCGCCTGCTTATCTGCTTGATAATCGCCAGCTGGGCCGCAGGATTCATGCCTTCTCAGCTGCTTGATTATCGCCAGCTGGGCCGCAGGATTCATGCCTGCTCAGCTGCTTGATAATCGTCAGCTGAGCCGCAGGTTTCATGCCTGCTCAGGTGCCTGATAATCGCCAGCTGGGCCGCAGGATTCATGCCTGCTCATCTGCTTGATAATCGCCAGCTGGGCCGCAGGATTCATGCCTGCTCAGCTGCCTGATAATCGCCCACTGGGCCGCAGGATTCATGCCTGCTCCGCTGCTTGATTCTTGCCTGCTGAGGCACATGATCCGTGCAGGAGAGCTACCTGATCAGCACATGAGCAGTCACATGATCAGCGCCTCTCAGTCACCTGATCACTGCATGACAGCCACGCGATCAGTGCCTGCTGAGTTACGTGATTAGCGCCTGCTCATCTGCTTGATAATCGCCAGCTGGGCCGCAGGATTCATGCCTTCTCAGCTGCTTGATTATCGCCAGCTGGGCCGCAGGATTCATGCCTGCTCATCTGCTTGATAATCGCCAGCTGGGCCGCAGGATTCATGCCTGCTCAGGTGCCTGATAATCGCCAGGTGGGCCGCAGGATTCATGCCTGCTCAGCTGCCTTATAATCGCCAGCAGGGCCACAGGATTCATGCCTTCTCAGGCGCCTGATAATCGCAAGCTGGGCCGCAGGATTCATGCCTGCTCATCTGCTTGGTAATCGCCAGCTGGGCCGCAGGATTCATACCTTCTCAGGCGCCTGAAAATCGCCAGCTGGGCCGCAGGATTTATGCCTTCTCAGGCGCCTGTTAATCGCCAGCTGGGTCGCAGGATTCATGCCTTCTCCGCTGCTTGATTCTTGCCTGCTGAGGCACATGATCCGTGCGGGAGAGCTACCTGATCAGCACATGAGCAGTCACATGATCAGTGCCTCTCAGTCACCTGATCACTGCATGACAGCCACGTGATCAGTGCCTGCTGAGTTACGTGATTAGCGCCTGCTTATCTGCTTGATAATCGCCAGCTGGGCCGCAGGATTCATGCCTGTTCATCTGCTTGATAATCGCCAGCTGGGCCGCAGGATTCATGCCTGCTCAACTGCTTGGTAATCGCCAGCTGGGCCGCAGGATTCATGCCTGCTCATCTGCTTGATAATCGCCAGCTGGGCCGCAGGATTCATGCCTGCTCAGGCGCCTGTTAATCGCCAGCTGGGCCGCAGGATTCATGCCTTCTCCGCTGCTTGATTGTTGCCTGCTGAGGCACATGATCGGTGCGGGAGAGCTACCTGATCAGCACATGAGCAGTCACATGATCAGCACCTCTCAGTCACCTGATCACTGCATGACAGCCACGTGATCAGTGCCTGCTGAGTCACGTGATTAGCGCCTGTTCATCTGCTTGATAATCGCCAGCTGGGCTGCAGGATTCATGCCTTCTCAGCTGCTTGATTATCGCCAGCTGGGCCGCAGGATTCATGCCTGCTCATCTGCTTGATAATGACCAGCTGGGCCGCAGCATTCATGCCTGCTCAGCTGCCTGATAATCGCCAGGTGGGCCGCAGGATTCATGCCTGCTCATCTCGTTGATAATCGCCAGCTGGGCCGCAGGATTCATGCCTGCTCCGCTGCTTGATTCTTGCCTGCTGAGGCACATGATCCGTGCAGGAGAGCTACCTGATCACACATGAGCAGTCACATGATCAGCGCCTCTCAGTCACCTGATCACTGCATAACAGCCACGTGATCAGTGCCTGCTGAGTCACGTGATTAGCGCCTGCTCATCTGCTTGATAATCGCCAGCTGGGCCGCAGGATTCATGCCTGCTCAGGTGCCTGATAATCGCCAGCTGGTCCGCAGGATTCATGCCTTCTCAGCTGCCTGATAATCACCAGCTGGGCCGTAGGATTCATGCCTGCTCAGCTGCCTGATAATCGACAGGTGGGCCGCAAGATTCATGCCTGCTCAGCTGCCTGATAATCCCCAGGTGGGCCGCAGGATTCATGCCTTCTCAGCTGCTTGATTATCGCCAGCTGGGCCGCAGGATTCATGCCTGCTCAGCTGCCTGATAATCGCCAGCAGGGCCGCAGGATTCATGCCTTCTCAGGCGCCTGGTAATCGCAAGCTGGGCCGCAGGATTCATGCCTGCTCATCTCCTTGATAATCGCCAGCTGGGCCGCAGGATTCATGCCTGCTCATCTGCTTGATAATCGCCAGCTGGGCCGCAGGATTCATGCCTGCTCAGGTGCCTGATAATCGCCAGGTGGGCCGCAGGATTCATGCCTGCTCAGCTGCCTGATAATCGCCAGCAGGGCCGCAGGATTCATGCCTTCTCAGGCGCCTGGTAATCGCGAGCTGGGCCGCAGGATTCATGCCTGCTCATCTCCTTGATAATCGCCAGCTGGGCCGCAGGATTCATGCCTGCTCATCTGCTTGATAATCGCCAGCTGGGCCGCAGGATTCATGCCTGCTCAGGTGCCTGATAATCGCCAGCTGGGCCGCAGGATTCATGCCTGCTCAGCTGCCTGATAATCGCCAGCAGGGCCGCAGGATTCATGCCTTCTCAGGCGCCTGGTAATCGCGAGCTGGGCCGCAGGATTCATGCCTGCTCATCTCCTTGATAATCGCCAGCTGGGCCGCAGGATTCATGCCTGCTCATCTGCTTGATAATCGCCAGCTGGGCCGCAGGATTCATGCCTGCTCAGCTGCCTGATAATCGCCAGGTGGGCCGCAGGATTCATGCCTGCTCAGCTGCCTGATAATCGCCAGCAGGGCCACAGGATTCATGCCTTCTCAGGCGCCTGATAATCACCAGCTGGGCCGCAGGATTCATGCCTGCTCATCTGCTTGATAATGACCAGCTGGGCCGCAGGATTCATGCCTTCTCAGGCGCCTGATAATCGCCAGCTGGGCCGCAGGATTCATGCCTGCTCATCTGCTTGGTAATCGCCAGCTGGGCCGCAGGATTCATGCCTGCTCATCTGCTTGATAATCGCCAGCTGGGTCGCATGATTCATGCCTGCTGAGGCACATGATCCGTGCGGGAGAGCTACCTGATCAGCACATGAGCAGTCACATGATCAGCGCCTCTCAGTCACCTGATCACTGCATGACAGCCACGTGATCAGTGCCTGCTGAGTCATGTGATTAGCGCCTGCTTATCTGCTTGATAATCGCCAGCTGGGCCGCAGGATTCATGCCTTCTCAGCTGCTTGATTATCACCAGCTGGGCCGCAGGATTCATGCCTGCTCAGCTGCTTGATAATCGTCAGCTGAGCCGTAGGTTTCATGCCTGCTCAGGTGCCTGATAATCGCCAGCTGGGCCGCAGGATTCATGCCTGCTCATCTCCTTGATAATCGCCAGCTGGGCCGCAGGATTCATGCCTGCTCATCTGCTTGATAATGACCAGCTGGGCCGCAGGATTCATGCCTGCTCAGCTGCCTGATAATCGCCATGTGGGCCGCAGGATTCATGCCTGCTCAGTTGCCTGATAATCACCAGCTGGGCCGCAGGATTCATGCCTTCTCAGCTGCCTGATCATCACCAGCTGGGCCGCAGGATTCATGCCTGCTCATCTGCTTGATAATCGCCAGCTGGGCCGCAGGATTCATGCCTGCTCAGGCGCCTGTTAATCGCTAGCTGGGCCGCAGGATTCATGCCTTCTCCGCTGCTTGATTGTTGCCTGCTGAGGCACATGATCGGTGCGGGAGAGCTACCTGATCTGCACATGAGCAGTCACATGATCAGCACCTCTCAGTCACCTGATCACTGCATGACAGCCACGTGATCAGTGCCTGCTGAGTCACGTTATTAGCGCCTGTTCATCTGCTTGATAATCGCCAGCTGGGCCGCAGGATTCATGCCTTCTCAGCTGCTTGATAATCGCCAGCTGGGCCGCAGGATTCATGCCTGCTCATCTCCTTGATAATCGCCAGCTGGGCCGCAGGATTCATGCCTGCTCAGCTGCCTGATAATCGCCCACTGGGCCGCAGGATTCATGCCTGCTCCGCTGCTTGATTCTTGCCTGCTGAGGCACATGATCCGTGCAGGAGAGCTACCTGATCAGCACATGAGCAGTCACATGATCAGCGCCTCTCAGTCACCTGATCACTGCATGACAGCCACGCGATCAGTGCCTGCTGAGTTACGTGATTAGCGCCTGCTCATCTGCTTGATAATCGCCAGCTGGGCCGCAGGATTCATGCCTTCTCAGCTGCTTGGTTATCGCCAGCTGGGCCGCAGGATTCATGCCTGCTCATCTGCTTGATAATCGCCAGCTGGGGCGCAGGATTCATGCCTGCTCATCTGCTTGATAATCGCCAGCTGGGCCGCAGGATTCATGCCTGCTCAGGTGCCTGATAATCGCCAGGTGGGCCGCAGGATTCATGCCTGCTCAGCTGCCTGATAATCGCCAGCAGGGCCACAGGATTCATGCCTTCTCAGGCGCCTGATAATCGCAAGCTGGGCCGCAGGATTCATGCCTGCTCAGCTGCTTGGTAATCGCCAGCTGGGCCGCAGGATTCATGCCTTCTCAGGCGCCTGGTAATCGCGAGCGGGGCCGTAGGATTCATGCCTGCTCATCTGCTTGGTAATCGCCAGCTGGGCCGCAGGATTCATGCCTGCTCAGCTGCCTGATAATCGCCAGCAGGGCCACAGGATTCATGCCTTCTCAGGCGCCTGATAATCGCGAGCTGGGACGCAGGATTCATGCCTGCTCATCTGCTTGGTAATCGCCAGCTGGGCCGCAGGATTCATGCCTTCTCAGGCGCCTGTTAATCGCCAGCTGGGTCGCAGGATTCATGCCTTCTCCGCTGCTTGATTCTAGCCTGCTGAGGCACATGATCCGTGCGGGAGAGCTACCTGATCAGCACATGAGCAGTCACATGATCAGTGCCTCTCAGTCACCTGATCACTGCATGACAGCCACGTGATCAGTGCCTGCTGAGTTACGTGATTAGCGCCTGCTCATCTGCTTGATAATCGCCAGCTGGACCGCAGGATTCATGCCTGTTCATCTGCCTGATAATCGCCAGCTGGGCCGCAGGATTCATGCCTGCTCAGCTGCCTGATAATCGCCAGGTGGGTCTCAGGATTCATGCCTGCTCAGTTGCCTAATAATCGCCAGCTGGGCCGCAGGATTCATACCTGCTCAGCTGCCTGATAATCGCCAGGTGGGCCGCAGGATTCATGCCTTCTCAGGCGCCTGGTAATCGCGAGCGGGGCCGTAGGATTCATGCCTGCTCATCTGCTTGGTAATCGCCATCTGGGCCGCAGGATTCATGCCTTCTCAGGCGCCTGATAATCGCCAGCTGGGCCGCAGGATTCATGCCTTCTCATCTCCTTGATAATCGCCAGCTGGGCCGCAGGATTCATGCCTGCTCATCTGCTTGATAATGACCAGCTGGGCCGCAGGATTCATGCCTGCTCAGCTGCCTGATAATCGCCAGGTGGGCTGCAGGATTCATGCCTGCTCAGTTGCCTGATAATCGCCAGCTGGGCCAAGGATTCATGCCTGCTCAGCTGCCTGATAATCGCCAGGTGGGCCGCAGGATTCATGCCTGCTCAGTTGCCTGATAATCGCCAGCTGGGCCGCAGGATTCATGCCTTCTCAGCTGCCTGATAATCACCAGCTGGGCCGCAGGATTCATGCCTGCTCATCTGCTTGATAATCGCCAGCTGGGCCGCAGGATTCATGCCTGCTCAGGCGCCTGTTAATCGCCAGCTGGGCCGCAGGATTCATGCCTTCTCCGCTGCTTGATTGTTGCCTGCTGAGGCACATGATCGGTGCGGGAGAGCTACCTGATCAGCACATGAGCAGTCACATGATCAGCACCTCTCAGTCACCTGATCACTGCATGACAGCCACGTGATCAGTGCCTGCTGAGTCACGTGATTAGCGCCTGTTCATCTGCTTGATAATCGCCAGCTGGGCCGCAGGATTCATGCCTTCTCAGCTGCTTGATTATCGCCAGCTGGGCCGCAGGATTCATGCCTGCTCATCTGCTTGATAATTGCCAGCTGGGCCGCAGGATTCATGCCTGCTCATCTGCTTGATAATGACCAGCTGGGCCGCAGGATTCATGCCTGCTCAGCTGCCTGATAATCGCCAGGTGGGCCGCAGGATTCATGCCTGCTCATCTCGTTGATAATCGCCAGCTGGGCCGCAGGATTCATGCCTGCTCCGCTGCTTGATTCTTGCCTGCTGAGGCACATGATCCGTGCAGGAGAGCTACCTGATCACACATGAGCAGTCACTTGATCAGCGCCTCTCAGTCACCTGATCACTGCATGACAGCCACGTGATCAGTGCCTGCTGAGTCACGTGATTAGCGCCTGCTCATCTGCTTGATAATCGCCAGCTGGGCCGCAGGATTCATGCCTGCTCAGGTGCCTGATAATCGCCAGCTGGGCCGCAGGATTCATGCCTTCTCAGCTGCCTGATAATCACCAGCTGGGCCGTAGGATTCATGCCTGCTCAGCTGCCTGATAATCGCCAGGTGGGCCGCAAGATTCATGCCTGCTCAGCTGCCTGATAATCGCCAGGTGGGCCGCAGGATTCATGCCTTCTCAGCTGCTTGATTATCGCCAGCTGGGCCGCAGGATTCATGCCTGCTCAGCTGCCTGATAATCGCCAGCAGGGCCGCAGGATTCATGCCTTCTCAGGCGCCTGGTAATCGCGAGCTGGGCCGCAGGATTCATACCTGCTCATCTCCTTGATAATCGCCAGCTGGGCCGCAGGATTCATGCCTGCTCATCTGCTTGATAATCGCCAGCTGGGCCGCAGGATTCATGCCTGCTCAGCTGCCTGATAATCGCCAGGTGGGCCGCAGGATTCATGCCTGCTCAGCTGCCTGATAATCGCCAGCAGGGCCACAGGATTCATGCCTTCTCAGGCGCCTGATAATCACCAGCTGGGCCGCAGGATTCATGCCTGCTCATCTGCTTGATAATGACCACCTGGGCCCCAGGATTCATGCCTTCTCAGGCGCCTGATAATCGCCAGCTGGGCCGCAGGATTCATGCCTGCTCATCTGCTTGGTAATCGCCAGCTGGGCCGCAGGATTCATGCCTTCTCAGATGCTTGATTATCGCCAGCTGGGCCGCAGGATTCATGCCTGCTCATCTGCTTGATAATGACCAGCTGGGCCGCAGGATTCATGCCTGCTCAGCTGCCTGATAATCGCCAGGTGGGCCGCAGGATTCATGCCTGCTCATCTCGTTGATAATCGCCAGCTGGGCCGCAGGATTCATGCCTGCTCCGCTGCTTGATTCTTGCCTGCTGAGGCACATGATCCGTGCAGGAGAGCTACCTGATCACACATGAGCAGTCACATGATCAGCGCCTGTCAGTCACCTGATCACTGCATGACAGCCACGTGATCAGTGCCTGCTGAGTCACGTGATTAGCGCCTGCTCATCTGCTTGATAATCGCCAGCTGGCCCGCAGGATTCATGCCTGCTCAGGTGCCTGATAATCGCCAGCTGGGCCGCAGGATTCATGCCTTCTCAGCTGCCTGATAATCACCAGCTGGGCCGTAGGATTCATGCCTGCTCAGCTGCCTGATAATCGCCAGGTGGGCCGCAAGATTCATGCCTGCTCAGCTGCCTGATAATCGCCAGGTGGGCCGCAGGATTCATGCCTTCTCAGCTGCTTGATTATCGCCAGCTGGGCCGCAGGATTCATGCCTGCTCAGCTGCCTGATAATCGCCAGCAGGGCCGCAGGATTCATGCCTTCTCAGGCGCCTGGTAATCGCGAGCTGGGCCGCAGGATTCATGCCTGCTCATCTCCTTGATAATCGCCAGCTGGGCCGCAGGATTCATGCCTGCTCATCTGCTTGATAATCGCCAGCTGGGCCGCAGGATTCATGCCTGCTCAGCTGCCTGATAATCGCCAGGTGGGCCGCAGGATTCATGCCTGCTCAGCTGCCTGATAATCGCCAGCAGGGCCACAGGATTCATGCCTTCTCAGGCGCCTGATAATCACCAGCTGGGCCGCAGGATTCATGCCTGCTCATCTGCTTGATAATGACCAGCTGGGCCGCAGGATTCATGCCTTCTCAGGCGCCTGATAATCGCCAGCTGGGCCGCAGGATTCATGCCTGCTCATCTGCTTGGTAATCGCCAGCTGGGCCGCAGGATTCATGCCTGCTCATCTGCTTGATAATCGCCAGCTGGGTCGCATGATTCATGCCTGCTGAGGCACATGATCCGTGCGGGAGAGCTACCTGATCAGCACATGAGCAGTCACATGATCAGCGCCTCTCAGTCACCTGATCACTGCATGACAGCCACGTGATCAGTGCCTGCTGAGTCACGTGATTAGCGCCTGCTTATCTGCTTGATAATCGCCAGCTGGGCCGCAGGATTCATGCCTTCTCAGCTGCTTGATTATCGCCAGCTGGGCCGCAGGATTCATGCCTTCTCAGCTGCTTGATAATCGCCAGCTGGGCCGCAGGATTCATGCCTGCTCAGCTGCCTGATAATCGCCCACTGGGCCGCAGGATTCATGCCTGCTCCGCTGCTTGATTCTTGCCTGCTGAGGCACATGATCCGTGCAGGAGAGCTACCTGATCAGCACATGAGCAGTCACATGATCAGCGCCTCTCAGTCACCTGATCACTGCATGACAGCCACGCGATCAGTGCCTGCTGAGTTACGTGATTAGCGCCTGCTCATCTGCTTGATAATCGCCAGCTGGGCCGCAGGATTCATGCCTTCTCAGCTGCTTGATTATCGCCAGCTGGGCCGCAGGATTCATGCCTGCTCATCTGCTTGATAATCGCCAGCTGGGCCGCAGGATTCATGCCTGCTCAGGTGCCTGATAATCGCCAGGTGGGCCGCAGGATTCATGCCTGCTCAGCTGCCTTATAATCGCCAGCAGGGCCACAGGATTCATGCCTTCTCAGGCGCCTGATAATCGCAAGCTGGGCCGCAGGATTCATGCCTGCTCATCTGCTTGGTAATCGCCAGCTGGGCCGCAGGATTCATACCTTCTCAGGCGCCTGAAAATCGCCAGCTGGGCCGCAGGATTTATGCCTTCTCAGGCGCCTGTTAATCGCCAGCTGGGTCGCAGGATTCATGCCTTCTCCGCTGCTTGATTCTTGCCTGCTGAGGCACATGATCCGTGCGGGAGAGCTACCTGATCAGCACATGAGCAGTCACATGATCAGTGCCTCTCAGTCACCTGATCACTGCATGACAGCCACGTGATCAGTGCCTGCTGAGTCACGTGATTAGCGCCTGTTCATCTGCTTGATAATCGCCGGCTGGGCTGCAGGATTCATGCCTTCTCAGCTGCTTGATTATCGCCAGCTGGGCCGCAGGATTCATGCCTGCTCATCTGCTTGATAATGACCAGCTGGGCCGCAGCATTCATGCCTGCTCAGCTGCCTGATAATCGCCAGGTGGGCCGCAGGATTCATGCCTGCTCATCTCCTTGATAATCGCCAGCTGGGCCGCAGGATTCATGCCTGCTCCGCTGCTTGATTCTTGCCTGCTGAGGCACATGATCCGTGCAGGAGAGCTACCTGATCACACATGAGCAGTCACATGATCAGCGCCTCTCAGTCACCTGATCACTGCATAACAGCCACGTGATCAGTGCCTGCTGAGTCACGTGATTAGCGCCTGCTCATCTGCTTGATAATCGCCAGCTGGGCCGCAGGATTCATGCCTGCTCAGGTGCCTGATAATCGCCAGCTGGTCCGCAGGATTCATGCCTTCTCAGCTGCCTGATAATCACCAGCTGGGCCGTAGGATTCATGCCTGCTCAGCTGCCTGATAATCGACAGGTGGGCCGCAAGATTCATGCCTGCTCAGCTGCCTGATAATCCCCAGGTGGGCCGCAGGATTCATGCCTTCTCAGCTGCTTGATTATCGCCAGCTGGGCCGCAGGATTCATGCCTGCTCAGCTGCCTGATAATCGCCAGCAGGGCCGCAGGATTCATGCCTTCTCAGGCGCCTGGTAATCGCGAGCTGGGCCGCAGGATTCATGCCTGCTCATCTCCTTGATAATCGCCAGCTGGGCCGCAGGATTCATGCCTGCTCATCTGCTTGATAATCGCCAGCTGGGCCGCAGGATTCAGGCCTGCTCAGGTGCCTGATAATCGCCAGGTGGGCCGCAGGATTCATGCCTGCTCAGCTGCCTGATAATCGCCAGCAGGGCCGCAGGATTCATGCCTTCTCAGGCGCCTGGTAATCGCGAGCTGGGCCGCAGGATTCATGCCTGCTCATCTCCTTGATAATCGCCAGCTGGGCCGCAGGATTCATGCCTGCTCATCTGCTTGATAATCGCCAGCTGGGCCGCAGGATTCATGCCTGCTCAGGTGCCTGATAATCGCCAGCTGGGCCGCAGGATTCATGCCTGCTCAGCTGCCTGATAATCGCCAGCAGGGCCGCAGGATTCATGCCTTCTCAGGCGCCTGGTAATCGCGAGCTGGGCCGCAGGATTCATGCCTGCTCATCTCCTTGATAATCGCCAGCTGGGCCGCAGGATTCATGCCTGCTCATCTGCTTGATAATCGCCAGCTGGGCCGCAGGATTCATGCCTGCTCAGCTGCCTGATAATCGCCAGGTGGGCCGCAGGATTCATGCCTGCTCAGCTGCCTGATAATCGCCAGCAGGGCCACAGGATTCATGCCTTCTCAGGCGCCTGATAATCACCAGCTGGGCCGCAGGATTCATGCCTGCTCATCTGCTTGATAATGACCAGCTGGGCCGCAGGATTCATGCCTTCTCAGGCGCCTGATAATCGCCAGCTGGACCGCAGGATTCATGCCTGCTCATCTGCTTGGTAATCGCCAGCTGGGCCGCAGGATTCATGCCTGCTCATCTGCTTGATAATCGCCAGCTGGGTCGCATGATTCATGCCTGCTGAGGCACATGATCCGTGCGGGAGAGCTACCTGATCAGCACATGAGCAGTCACATGATCAGCGCCTCTCAGTCACCTGATCACTGCATGACAGCCACGTGATCAGTGCCTGCTGAGTCACGTGATTAGCGCCTGCTTATCTGCTTGATAATCGCCAGCTGGGCCGCAGGATTCATGCCTTCTCAGCTGCTTGATTATCACCAGCTGGGCCGCAGGATTCATGCCTGCTCAGCTGCTTGATAATCGTCAGCTGAGCCGTAGGTTTCATGCCTGCTCAGGTGCCTGATAATCGCCAGCTGGGCCGCAGGATTCATGCCTGCTCATCTCCTTGATAATCGCCAGCTGGGCCGCAGGATTCATGCCTGCTCAGCTACCTGATAATCGCCCACTGGGCCGCAGGATTCATGCCTGCTCCGCTGCTTGATTCTTGCCTGCTGAGGCACATGATCCGTGCAGGAGAGCTACCTGATCAGCACATGAGCAGTCACATGATCAGCGCCTCTCAGTCACCTGATCACTGCATGACAGTCATGCGATCAGTGCCTGCTGAGTTACGTGATTAGCGCCTGCTCATCTGCTTGATAATCGCCAGCTGGGCCGCAGGATTCATGCCTTCTCAGCTGCTTGATTATCGCCAGCTGGGCCGCAGGATTCATGCCTGCTCATCTGCTTGATAATCGCCAGCTGGGCCGCAGGATTCATGCCTGCTCAGGTGCCTGATAATCGCCAGCTGGGCCGCAGGATTCATGCCTGCTCAGCTGCCTGATAATCGCCAGCAGGGCCACAGGATTCATGCCTTCTCAGGCGCCTGATAATCGCAAGCTGGGCCGCAGGATTCATGCCTGCTCATCTGCTTGGTAATCGCCAGCTGGGCCGCAGGATTCATACCTTCTCAGGCGCCTGAAAATCGCCAGCTGGGCCGCAGGATTCATGCCTTCTCAGGCGCCTGTTAATCGCCAGCTGGGTCGCAGGATTCATGCCTTCTCCGCTGCTTGATTCTTGCCTGCTGAGGCACATGATCCGTGCGGGAGAGCTACCTGATCAGCACATGAGCAGTCACATGATCAGTGCCTCTCAGTCACCTGATCACTGCATGACAGCCACGTGATCAGTGCCTGCTGAGTTACGTGATTAGCGCCTGCTTATCTGCTTGATAAACGCCAGCTGGGCCGCAGGATTCATGCCTGTTCATCTGCTTGATAATCGCCAGCTGGGCCGCAGGATTCATGCCTGCTCAGCTGCTTGGTAATCGCCAGCGGGGCCGCAGGATTCATGCCTTCTCACCCGCCTGATAATCGCCAGCTGGGCCGCAGGATTCATGCCTGCTCAGGCGCCTGTTAATCGCAAGCTGGGCCGCAGGATTCATGCCTTCTCCGCTGCTTGATGGTTGCCTGCTGAGGCACATGATCCGTGCGGGAGAGCTACCTGATCAGCACATGAGCAGTCACATGATCAGCACCTCTCAGTCACCTGATCACTGCATGACAGCCACGCGATCAGTGCCTGCTGAGTTACGTGATTAGCGCCTGCTCATCTGCTTGATAATCGCCAGCTGGGCCGCAGGATTCATGCCTTCTCAGGCGCCTGGTAATCGCGAGCGGGGCCGTAGGATTCATGCCTGCTCATCTGCTTGGTAATCGCCAGCTGGGCCGCAGGATTCATGCCTGCTCAGCTGCCTGATAATCGCCAGCAGGGCCACAGGATTCATGCCTTCTCAGGCGCCTGATAATCGCGAGCTGGGCCGCAGGATTCATGCCTGCTCATCTGCTTGGTAATCGCCAGCTGGGCCGCAGGATTCATGCCTTCTCAGGCGCCTGTTAATCGCCAGCTGGGTCGCAGGATTCATGCCTTCTCCGCTGCTTGATTCTTGCCTGCTGAGGCACATGATCCGTGCGGGAGAGCTACCTGATCAGCACATGAGCAGTCACATGATCAGTGCCTCTCAGTCACCTGATCACTGCATGACAGCCACGTGATCAGTGCCTGCTGAGTTACGTGATTAGCGCCTGCTCATCTGCTTGATAATCGCCAGCTGGGCCGCAGGATTCATGCCTGCTCAGCTACCTGATAATCGCCCACTGGGCCGCAGGATTCATGCCTGCTCCGCTGCTTGATTCTTGCCTGCTGAGGCACATGATCCGTGCAGGAGAGCTACCTGATCAGCACATGAGCAGTCACATGATCAGCGCCTCTCAGTCACCTGATCACTGCATGACAGTCATGCGATCAGTGCCTGCTGAGTTACGTGATTAGCGCCTGCTCATCTGCTTGATAATCGCCAGCTGGGCCGCAGGATTCATGCCTTCTCAGCTGCTTGATTATCGCCAGCTGGGCCGCAGGATTCATGCCTGCTCATCTGCTTGATAATCGCCAGCTGGGCCGCAGGATTCATGCCTGCTCAGGTGCCTGATAATCGCCAGCTGGGCCGCAGGATTCATGCCTGCTCAGCTGCCTGATAATCGCCAGCAGGGCCACAGGATTCATGCCTTCTCAGGCGCCTGATAATCGCAAGCTGGGCCGCAGGATTCATGCCTGCTCATCTGCTTGGTAATCGCCAGCTGGGCCGCAGGATTCATACCTTCTCAGGCGCCTGAAAATCGCCAGCTGGGCCGCAGGATTCATGCCTTCTCAGGCGCCTGTTAATCGCCAGCTGGGTCGCAGGATTCATGCCTTCTCCGCTGCTTGATTCTTGCCTGCTGAGGCACATGATCCGTGCGGGAGAGCTACCTGATCAGCACATGAGCAGTCACATGATCAGTGCCTCTCAGTCACCTGATCACTGCATGACAGCCACGTGATCAGTGCCTGCTGAGTTACGTGATTAGCGCCTGCTTATCTGCTTGATAAACGCCAGCTGGGCCGCAGGATTCATGCCTGTTCATCTGCTTGATAATCGCCAGCTGGGCCGCAGGATTCATGCCTGCTCAGCTGCTTGGTAATCGCCAGCGGGGCCGCAGGATTCATGCCTTCTCACCCGCCTGATAATCGCCAGCTGGGCCGCAGGATTCATGCCTGCTCAGGCGCCTGTTAATCGCAAGCTGGGCCGCAGGATTCATGCCTTCTCCGCTGCTTGATGGTTGCCTGCTGAGGCACATGATCCGTGCGGGAGAGCTACCTGATCAGCACATGAGCAGTCACATGATCAGCACCTCTCAGTCACCTGATCACTGCATGACAGCCACGCGATCAGTGCCTGCTGAGTTACGTGATTAGCGCCTGCTCATCTGCTTGATAATCGCCAGCTGGGCCGCAGGATTCATGCCTTCTCAGGCGCCTGGTAATCGCGAGCGGGGCCGTAGGATTCATGCCTGCTCATCTGCTTGGTAATCGCCAGCTGGGCCGCAGGATTCATGCCTGCTCAGCTGCCTGATAATCGCCAGCAGGGCCACAGGATTCATGCCTTCTCAGGCGCCTGATAATCGCGAGCTGGGCCGCAGGATTCATGCCTGCTCATCTGCTTGGTAATCGCCAGCTGGGCCGCAGGATTCATGCCTTCTCAGGCGCCTGTTAATCGCCAGCTGGGTCGCAGGATTCATGCCTTCTCCGCTGCTTGATTCTTGCCTGCTGAGGCACATGATCCGTGCGGGAGAGCTACCTGATCAGCACATGAGCAGTCACATGATCAGTGCCTCTCAGTCACCTGATCACTGCATGACAGCCACGTGATCAGTGCCTGCTGAGTTACGTGATTAGCGCCTGCTCATCTGCTTGATAATCGCCAGCTGGGCCGCAGGATTCATGCCTGTTCATCTGCCTGATAATCGCCAGCTGGGCCGCAGGATTCATGCCTGCTCAGCTGCCTGATAATCGCCAGGTGGGCCTCAGGATTCATGCCTGCTCAGTTGCCTGATAATAGCCAGCTGGGCCGCAGGATTCATACCTGCTGAGCTGCCTGATAATCGCCAGGTGGGCCGCAGGATTCATGCCTTCTCAGGCGCCTGGTAATCGCGAGCGGGGCCGTAGGATTCATGCCTGCTCATCTGCTTGGTAATCGCCAGCTGGGCCGCAGGATTCATGCCTTCTCAGGCGCCTGATAATCGCCAGCTGGGCCGCAGGATTCATGCCTTCTCACCCGCCTGATAATCGCCAGCTGGGCCGCAGGATTCATGCCTGCTCAGGCGCCTGTTAATCGCCAGCTGGGCCGCAGGATTCATGCCTTCTCCGCTGCTTGATGGTTGCCTGCTGAGGCACATGATCCGTGCGGGAGAGCTACCTGATCAGCACATGAGCAGTCACATGATCAGCACCTCTCAGTCACCTGATCACTGCATGACAGCCACGCGATCAGTGCCTGCTGAGTTACGTGATTAGCGCCTGCTCATCTGCTTGATAATCACCAGCTGGGCCGCAGGATTCATGCCTTCTCAGGCGCCTGGTAATCGCGAGCGGGGCCGTAGGATTCATGCCTGCTCATCTGCTTGGTAATCGCCAGCTGGGCCGCAGGATTCATGCCTGCTCAGCTGCCTGATAATCGCCAGCAGGGCCACAGGATTCATGCCTTCTCAGGCGCCTGATAATCGCGAGCTGGGCCGCAGGATTCATGCCTGCTCATCTGCTTGGTAATCGCCAGCTGGGCCGCAGGATTCATGCCTTCTCAGGCGCCTGTTAATCGCCAGCTGGGTCGCAGGATTCATGCCTTCTCCGCTGCTTGATTCTTGCCTGCTGAGGCACATGATCCGTGCGGGAGAGCTACCTGATCAGCACATGAGCAGTCACATGATCAGTGCCTCTCAGTCACCTGATCACTGCATGACAGCCACGTGATCAGTGCCTGCTGAGTTACGTGATTAGCGCCTGCTCATCTGCTTGATAATCGCCAGCTGGGCCGCAGGATTAATGCCTGTTCATCTGCCTGATAATCGCCAGCTGGGCCGCAGGATTCATGCCTGCTCAGCTGCCTGATAATCGCCAGGTGGGCCTCAGGATTCATGCCTGCTCAGTTGCCTGATAATAGCCAGCTTTGCCGCAGGATTCATACCTGCTGAGCTGCCTGATAATCGCCAGGTGGGCCGCAGGATTCATGCCTTCTCAGGCGCCTGGTAATCGCGAGCGGGGCCGTAGGATTCATGCCTGCTCATCTGCTTGGTAATCGCCAGCAGGGCCGCAGGATTCATGCCTTCTCAGGCGCCTGATAATCGCCAGCTGGGCCGCAGGATTCATGCCTTCTCATCTCCTTGATAATCGCCAGCTGGGCCGCAGGATTCATGCCTGCTCATCTGCTTGATAATGACCAGCTGGGCCGCAGGATTCATGCCTGCTCAGCTGCCTGGTAATCGCCAGGTGGGCCGCAGGATTCATGCCTGCTCAGTTGCCTGATAATCGCCAGCTGGGCCGCAGGATTCATGCCTGCTCAGCTGCCTGATAATCGCCAGGTGGGCCGCAGGATTCATGCCTGCTCAGTTGCCTGATAATCGCCAGCTGGGCCGCAGGATTCATGCCTTCTCAGCTGCCTGATAATCACCAGCTGGGCCGCAGGATTCATGCCTGCTCATCTGCTTGATAATCACCAGCTGGGCCGCAGGTTTCATGCCTGCTCAGGCGCCTGTTAATCGCCAGCTGGGCTGCAGGATTCATGCCTTCTCCGCTGCTTGATTGTTGCCTGCTGAGGCACATGATCGGTGCGGGAGAGCTACCTGATCAGCACATGAGCAGTCACATGATCAGCGCCTCTCAGTCACCTGATCACTGCATGACAGCCACGTGATCAGTGCCTGCTGAGTCACGTGATTAGCGCCTGTTCATCTGCTTGATAATCGCCAGCTGGGCCGCAGGATTCATGCCTTCTCAGCTGCTTGATTATCGCCAGCTGGGCCGCAGGATTCATGCCTGCTCATCTGCTTGATAATTGCCAGCTGGGCCGCAGGATTCATGCCTGCTCATCTGCTTGATAATGACCAGCTGGGCCGCAGGATTCATGCCTGCTCAGCTGCCTGATAATCGCCAGGTGGGCCGCAGGATTCATGCCTGCTCATCTCGTTGATAATCGCCAGCTGGGCCGCAGGATTCATGCCTGCTCCGCTGCTTGATTGTTGCCTGCTGAGGCACATGATCGGTGCGGGAGAGCTACCTGATCAGCACATGAGCAGTCACATGATCAGCGCCTCTCAGTCACCTGATCACTGCATGACAGCCACGTGATCAGTGCCTGCTGAGTCACGTGATTAGCGCCTGCTCATCTGCTTGATAATCGCCAGCTGGGCCGCAGGATTCATGCCTGCTCAGGTGCCTGATAATCGCCAGCTGGGCCGCAGGATTCATGCCTTCTCAGCTGCCTGATAATCACCAGCTGGGCCGTAGGATTCATGCCTGCTCAGCTGCCTGATAATCGCCAGGTGGGCCGCAAGATTCATGCCTGCTCAGCTGCCTGATAATCGCCAGGTGGGCCGCAGGATTCATGCCTTCTCAGCTGCTTGATTATCGCCAGCTGGGCCGCAGGATTCATGCCTGCTCAGCTGCCTGATAATCGCCAGCAGGGCCGCAGGATTCATGCCTTCTCAGGCGCCTGGTAATCGCGAGCTGTGCCGCAGGATTCATGCCTGCTCATCTCCTTGATAATCGCCAGCTGGGCCGCAGGATTCATGCCTGCTCATCTGCTTGATAATCGCCAGCTGGGCCGCAGGATTCATGCCTGCTCAGCTGCCTGATAATCGCCAGGTGGGCCGCAGGATTCAAGCCTGCTCAGCTGCCTGATAATCGCCAGCAGGGCCACAGGATTCATGCCTTCTCAGGCGCCTGATAATCACCAGCTGGGCCGCAGGATTCATGCCTGCTCATCTGCTTGATAATGACCAGCTGGGCCGCAGGATTCATGCCTTCTCAGGCGCCTGATAATCGCCAGCTGGGCCGCAGGATTCATGCCTGCTCATCTGCTTGGTAATCGCCAGCTGGGCCGCAGGATTCATGCCTGCTCATCTGCTTGATAATCGCCAGCTGGGTCGCATGATTCATGCCTGCTGAGGCACATGATCCGTGCGGGAGAGCTACCTGATCAGCACATGAGCAGTCACATGATCAGCACCTCTCAGTCACCTGATCACTGCATGACAGCCACGCGATCAGTGCCTGCTGAGTTACGTGATTAGCGCCTGCTCATCTGCTTGATAATCGCCAGCTGGGCCGCAGGATTCATGCCTTCTCAGCTGCTTGATTATCGCCAGCTGGGCCGCAGGATTCATGCCTGCTCATCTGCTTGATAATCGCCAGCTGGGCCGCAGGATTCATGCCTGCTCAGGTGCCTGATAATCGCCAGCTGGGCCGCAGGATTCATGCCTGCTCAGCTGCCTGATAATCGCCAGCAGGGCCACAGGATTCATGCCTTCTCAGGCGCCTGATAATCGCAAGCTGGGCCGCAGGATTCATGCCTGCTCAGGCGCCTGTTAATCGCCAGCTGGGCCGCAGGATTCATGCCTTCTCCGCTGCTTGATTGTTGCCTGCTGAGGCACATGATCGGTGCGGGAGAGCTACCTGATCAGCACATGAGCAGTCACATGATCAGCACCTCTCAGTCACCTGATCACTGCATGACAGCCACGTGATCAGTGCCTGCTGAGTCACGTGATTAGCGCCTGTTCATCTGCTTGATAATCGCCAGCTGGGCCGCAGGATTCATGCCTTCTCAGCTGCTTGATTATCGCCAGCTGGGCCCAGGATTCATGCCTGCTCATCTGCTTGATAATGACCAGCTGGGCCGCAGGATTCATGCCTGCTCAGCTGCCTGATAATCGCCAGGTGGGCCGCAGGATTCATGCCTGCTCATCTCGTTGATAATCGCCAGCTGGGCCGCAGGATTCATGCCTGCTCCGCTGCTTGATTCTTGCCTGCTGAGGCACATGATCCGTGCAGGAGAGCTACCTGATCACACATGAGCAGTCACATGATCAGCGCCTCTCAGTCACCTGATCACTGCATGACAGCCACGTGATCAGTGCCTGCTGAGTCACGTGATTAGCGCCTGCTCATCTGCTTGATAATCGCCAGCTGGGCCGCAGGAT
This sequence comes from Bos grunniens, assembly GCF_055505025.1. NCBI lineage: Eukaryota > Metazoa > Chordata > Mammalia > Artiodactyla > Bovidae > Bos > Bos grunniens. The sequence continues at coordinate 65,413,964 of NC_141183.1, read as the reverse complement.
TCATGCCTGCTCAGGTGCCTGATAATCGCCAGCTGGGCCGCAGGATTCATGCCTTCTCAGCTGCCTGATAATCACCAGCTGGGCCGTAGGATTCATGCCTGCTCAGCTGCCTGATAATCGCCAGGTGGGCCGCAAGATTCATGCCTGCTCAGCTGCCTGATAATCGCCAGGTGGGCCGCAGGATTCATGCCTTCTCAGCTGCTTGATTATCGCCAGCTGGGCCGCAGGATTCATGCCTGCTCAGCTGCCTGATAATCGCCAGCAGGGCCGCAGGATTCATGCCTTCTCAGGCGCCTGGTAATCGCGAGCTGGGCCGCAGGATTCATGCCTGCTCATCTCCTTGATAATCGCCAGCTGGGCCGCAGGATTCATGCCTGCTCATCTGCTTGATAATCGCCAGCTGGGCCGCAGGATTCATGCCTGCTCAGCTGCCTGATAATCGCCAGCTGGGCCGCAGGATTCATGCCTGCTCAGCTGCCTGATAATCGCCAGCAGGGCCACAGGATTCATGCCTTCTCAGGCGCCTGATAATCACCAGCTGGGCCGCAGGATTCATGCCTGCTCATCTGCTTGATAATGACCAGCTGGGCCGCAGGATTCATGCCTTCTCAGGCGCCTGATAATCGCCAGCTGGGCCGCAGGATTCATGCCTGCTCATCTGCTTGGTAATCGCCAGCTGGGCCGCAGGATTCATGCCTGCTCATCTGCTTGATAATCGCCAGCTGGGTCGCATGATTCATGCCTGCTGAGGCACATGATCCGTGCGGGAGAGCTACCTGATCAGCACATGAGCAGTCACATGATCAGCGCCTCTCAGTCACCTGATCACTGCATGACAGCCACGTGATCAGTGCCTGCTGAGTCACGTGATTAGCACCTGCTTATCTGCTTGATAATCGCCAGCTGGGCCGCAGGATTCATGCCTTCTCAGCTGCTTGATTATCACCAGCTGGGCCGCAGGATTCATGCCTGCTCAGCTGCTTGATAATCGTCAGCTGAGCCGTAGGTTTCATGCCTGCTCAGGTGCCTGATAATCGCCAGCTGGGCCGCAGGATTCATGCCTGCTCATCTCCTTGATAATCGCCAGCTGGGCCGCAGGATTCATGCCTGCTCAGCTGCCTGATAATCGCCCACTGGGCCGCAGGATTCATGCCTGCTCCGCTGCTTGATTCTTGCCTGCTGAGGCACATGATCCGTGCAGGAGAGCTACCTGATCAGCACATGAGCAGTCACATGATCAGCGCCTCTCAGTCACCTGATCACTGCATGACAGCCACGCGATCAGTGCCTGCTGAGTTACGTGATTAGCGCCTGCTCATCTGCTTGATAATCGCCAGCTGGGCCGCAGGATTCATGCCTTCTCAGCTGCTTGATTATCGCCAGCTGGGCCGCAGGATTCATGCCTGCTCATCTGCTTGATAATCGTCAGCTGAGCCGTAGGTTTCATGCCTGCTCAGGTGCCTGATAATCGCCAGCTGGGCCGCAGGATTCATGCCTGCTCATCTCCTTGATAATCGCCAGCTGGGCCGCAGGATTCATGCCTGCTCAGCTGCCTGATAATCGCCCACTGGGCCGCAGGATTCATGCCTGCTCCGCTGCTTGATTCTTGCCTGCTGAGGCACATGATCCGTGCAGGAGAGCTACCTGATCAGCACATGAGCAGTCACATGATCAGCGCCTCTCAGTCACCTGATCACTGCATGACAGCCACGCGATCAGTGCCTGCTGAGTTACGTGATTAGCGCCTGCTCATCTGCTTGATAATCGCCAGCTGGGCCGCAGGATTCATGCCTTCTCAGCTGCTTGATTATCGCCAGCTGGGCCGCAGGATTCATGCCTGCTCATCTGCTTGATAATCGCCAGCTGGGCCGCAGGATTCATGCCTGCTCAGCTGCCTGATAATCGCCAGCAGGGCCGCAGGATTCATGCCTTCTCAGGCGCCTGGTAATCGCGAGCTGGGCCGCAGGATTCATGCCTGCTCATCTCCTTGATAATCGCCAGCTGGGCCGCAGGATTCATGCCTGCTCATCTGCTTGATAATCGCCAGCTGGGCCGCAGGATTCATGCCTGCTCAGCTGCCTGATAATCGCCAGGTGGGCCGCAGGATTCATGCCTGCTCAGCTGCCTGATAATCGCCAGCAGGGCCACAGGATTCATGCCTTCTCAGGCGCCTGATAATCACCAGCTGGGCCGCAGGATTCATGCCTGCTCATCTGCTTGATAATGACCAGCTGGGCCGCAGGATTCATGCCTTCTCAGGCGCCTGATAATCGCCAGCTGGGCCGCAGGATTCATGCCTGCTCATCTGCTTGGTAATCGCCAGCTGGGCCGCAGGATTCATGCCTGCTCAGGTGCCTGATAATCGCCAGCTGGGCCGCAGGATTCATGCCTGCTCAGCTGCCTGATAATCGCCAGCAGGGCCGCAGGATTCATGCCTTCTCAGGCGCCTGGTAATCGCGAGCTGGGCCGCAGGATTCATGCCTGCTCATCTCCTTGATAATCGCCAGCTGGGCCGCAGGATTCATGCCTGCTCATCTGCTTGATAATCGCCAGCTGGGCCGCAGGATTCATGCCTGCTCAGCTGCCTGATAATCGCCAGGTGGGCCGCAGGATTCATGCCTGCTCAGCTGCCTGATAATCGCCAGCAGGGCCACAGGATTCATGCCTTCTCAGGCGCCTGATAATCACCAGCTGGGCCGCAGGATTCATGCCTGCTCATCTGCTTGATAATGACCAGCTGGGCCGCAGGATTCATGCCTTCTCAGGCGCCTGATAATCGCCAGCTGGGCCGCAGGATTCATGCCTGCTCATCTGCTTGGTAATCGCCAGCTGGGCCGCAGGATTCATGCCTGCTCATCTGCTTGATAATCGCCAGCTGGGTCGCATGATTCATGCCTGCTGAGGCACATGATCCGTGCGGGAGAGCTACCTGATCAGCACATGAGCAGTCACATGATCAGCGCCTCTCAGTCACCTGATCACTGCATGACAGCCACGTGATCAGTGCCTGCTGAGTCACGTGATTAGCGCCTGCTTATCTGCTTGATAATCGCCAGCTGGGCCGCAGGATTCATGCCTTCTCAGCTGCTTGATTATCACCAGCTGGGCCGCAGGATTCATGCCTGCTCAGCTGCTTGATAATCGTCAGCTGAGCCGTAGGTTTCATGCCTGCTCAGGTGCCTGATAATCGCCAGCTGGGCCGCAGGATTCATGCCTGCTCATCTCCTTGATAATCGCCAGCTGGGCCGCAGGATTCATGCCTGCTCAGCTACCTGATAATCGCCCACTGGGCCGCAGGATTCATGCCTGCTCCGCTGCTTGATTCTTGCCTGCTGAGGCACATGATCCGTGCAGGAGAGCTACCTGATCAGCACATGAGCAGTCACATGATCAGCGCCTCTCAGTCACCTGATCACTGCATGACAGTCATGCGATCAGTGCCTGCTGAGTTACGTGATTAGCGCCTGCTCATCTGCTTGATAATCGCCAGCTGGGCCGCAGGATTCATGCCTTCTCAGCTGCTTGATTATCGCCAGCTGGGCCGCAGGATTCATGCCTGCTCATCTGCTTGATAATCGCCAGCTGGGCCGCAGGATTCATGCCTGCTCAGGTGCCTGATAATCGCCAGCTGGGCCGCAGGATTCATGCCTGCTCAGCTGCCTGATAATCGCCAGCAGGGCCACAGGATTCATGCCTTCTCAGGCGCCTGATAATCGCAAGCTGGGCCGCAGGATTCATGCCTGCTCATCTGCTTGGTAATCGCCAGCTGGGCCGCAGGATTCATACCTTCTCAGGCGCCTGAAAATCGCCAGCTGGGCCGCAGGATTCATGCCTTCTCAGGCGCCTGTTAATCGCCAGCTGGGTCGCAGGATTCATGCCTTCTCCGCTGCTTGATTCTTGCCTGCTGAGGCACATGATCCGTGCGGGAGAGCTACCTGATCAGCACATGAGCAGTCACATGATCAGTGCCTCTCAGTCACCTGATCACTGCATGACAGCCACGTGATCAGTGCCTGCTGAGTTACGTGATTAGCGCCTGCTTATCTGCTTGATAAACGCCAGCTGGGCCGCAGGATTCATGCCTTCTCAGCTGCTTGATTATCGCCAGCTGGGCCGCAGGATTCATGCCTGCTCAGCTGCCTGATAATCGCCAGCAGGGCCGCAGGATTCATGCCTTCTCAGGCGCCTGGTAATCGCGAGCTGGGCCGCAGGATTCATGCCTGCTCATCTCCTTGATAATCGCCAGCTGGGCCGCAGGATTCATGCCTGCTCATCTGCTTGATAATCGCCAGCTGGGCCGCAGGATTCAGGCCTGCTCAGGTGCCTGATAATCGCCAGGTGGGCCGCAGGATTCATGCCTGCTCAGCTGCCTGATAATCGCCAGCAGGGCCGCAGGATTCATGCCTTCTCAGGCGCCTGGTAATCGCGAGCTGGGCCGCAGGATTCATGCCTGCTCATCTCCTTGATAATCGCCAGCTGGGCCGCAGGATTCATGCCTGCTCATCTGCTTGATAATCGCCAGCTGGGCCGCAGGATTCATGCCTGCTCAGGTGCCTGATAATCGCCAGCTGGGCCGCAGGATTCATGCCTGCTCAGCTGCCTGATAATCGCCAGCAGGGCCGCAGGATTCATGCCTTCTCAGGCGCCTGGTAATCGCGAGCTGGGCCGCAGGATTCATGCCTGCTCATCTCCTTGATAATCGCCAGCTGGGCCGCAGGATTCATGCCTGCTCATCTGCTTGATAATCGCCAGCTGGGCCGCAGGATTCATGCCTGCTCAGCTGCCTGATAATCGCCAGGTGGGCCGCAGGATTCATGCCTGCTCAGCTGCCTGATAATCGCCAGCAGGGCCACAGGATTCATGCCTTCTCAGGCGCCTGATAATCACCAGCTGGGCCGCAGGATTCATGCCTGCTCATCTGCTTGATAATGACCAGCTGGGCCGCAGGATTCATGCCTTCTCAGGCGCCTGATAATCGCCAGCTGGGCCGCAGGATTCATGCCTGCTCATCTGCTTGGTAATCGCCAGCTGGGCCGCAGGATTCATGCCTGCTCATCTGCTTGATAATCGCCAGCTGGGTCGCATGATTCATGCCTGCTGAGGCACATGATCCGTGCGGGAGAGCTACCTGATCAGCACATGAGCAGTCACATGATCAGCGCCTCTCAGTCACCTGATCACTGCATGACAGCCACGTGATCAGTGCCTGCTGAGTCACGTGATTAGCGCCTGCTTATCTGCTTGATAATCGCCAGCTGGGCCGCAGGATTCATGCCTTCTCAGCTGCTTGATTATCACCAGCTGGGCCGCAGGATTCATGCCTGCTCAGCTGCTTGATAATCGTCAGCTGAGCCGTAGGTTTCATGCCTGCTCAGGTGCCTGATAATCGCCAGCTGGGCCGCAGGATTCATGCCTGCTCATCTCCTTGATAATCGCCAGCTGGGCCGCAGGATTCATGCCTGCTCAGCTACCTGATAATCGCCCACTGGGCCGCAGGATTCATGCCTGCTCCGCTGCTTGATTCTTGCCTGCTGAGGCACATGATCCGTGCAGGAGAGCTACCTGATCAGCACATGAGCAGTCACATGATCAGCGCCTCTCAGTCACCTGATCACTGCATGACAGTCATGCGATCAGTGCCTGCTGAGTTACGTGATTAGCGCCTGCTCATCTGCTTGATAATCGCCAGCTGGGCCGCAGGATTCATGCCTTCTCAGCTGCTTGATTATCGCCAGCTGGGCCGCAGGATTCATGCCTGCTCATCTGCTTGATAATCGCCAGCTGGGCCGCAGGATTCATGCCTGCTCAGGTGCCTGATAATCGCCAGCTGGGCCGCAGGATTCATGCCTGCTCAGCTGCCTGATAATCGCCAGCAGGGCCACAGGATTCATGCCTTCTCAGGCGCCTGATAATCGCAAGCTGGGCCGCAGGATTCATGCCTGCTCATCTGCTTGGTAATCGCCAGCTGGGCCGCAGGATTCATACCTTCTCAGGCGCCTGAAAATCGCCAGCTGGGCCGCAGGATTCATGCCTTCTCAGGCGCCTGTTAATCGCCAGCTGGGTCGCAGGATTCATGCCTTCTCCGCTGCTTGATTCTTGCCTGCTGAGGCACATGATCCGTGCGGGAGAGCTACCTGATCAGCACATGAGCAGTCACATGATCAGTGCCTCTCAGTCACCTGATCACTGCATGACAGCCACGTGATCAGTGCCTGCTGAGTTACGTGATTAGCGCCTGCTTATCTGCTTGATAAACGCCAGCTGGGCCGCAGGATTCATGCCTGTTCATCTGCTTGATAATCGCCAGCTGGGCCGCAGGATTCATGCCTGCTCAGCTGCTTGGTAATCGCCAGCGGGGCCGCAGGATTCATGCCTTCTCACCCGCCTGATAATCGCCAGCTGGGCCGCAGGATTCATGCCTGCTCAGGCGCCTGTTAATCGCAAGCTGGGCCGCAGGATTCATGCCTTCTCCGCTGCTTGATGGTTGCCTGCTGAGGCACATGATCCGTGCGGGAGAGCTACCTGATCAGCACATGAGCAGTCACATGATCAGCACCTCTCAGTCACCTGATCACTGCATGACAGCCACGCGATCAGTGCCTGCTGAGTTACGTGATTAGCGCCTGCTCATCTGCTTGATAATCGCCAGCTGGGCCGCAGGATTCATGCCTTCTCAGGCGCCTGGTAATCGCGAGCGGGGCCGTAGGATTCATGCCTGCTCATCTGCTTGGTAATCGCCAGCTGGGCCGCAGGATTCATGCCTGCTCAGCTGCCTGATAATCGCCAGCAGGGCCACAGGATTCATGCCTTCTCAGGCGCCTGATAATCGCGAGCTGGGCCGCAGGATTCATGCCTGCTCATCTGCTTGGTAATCGCCAGCTGGGCCGCAGGATTCATGCCTTCTCAGGCGCCTGTTAATCGCCAGCTGGGTCGCAGGATTCATGCCTTCTCCGCTGCTTGATTCTTGCCTGCTGAGGCACATGATCCGTGCGGGAGAGCTACCTGATCAGCACATGAGCAGTCACATGATCAGTGCCTCTCAGTCACCTGATCACTGCATGACAGCCACGTGATCAGTGCCTGCTGAGTTACGTGATTAGCGCCTGCTCATCTGCTTGATAATCGCCAGCTGGGCCGCAGGATTCATGCCTGTTCATCTGCCTGATAATCGCCAGCTGGGCCGCAGGATTCATGCCTGCTCAGCTGCCTGATAATCGCCAGGTGGGCCTCAGGATTCATGCCTGCTCAGTTGCCTGATAATAGCCAGCTGGGCCGCAGGATTCATACCTGCTGAGCTGCCTGATAATCGCCAGGTGGGCCGCAGGATTCATGCCTTCTCAGGCGCCTGGTAATCGCGAGCGGGGCCGTAGGATTCATGCCTGCTCATCTGCTTGGTAATCGCCAGCTGGGCCGCAGGATTCATGCCTTCTCAGGCGCCTGATAATCGCCAGCTGGGCCGCAGGATTCATGCCTTCTCACCCGCCTGATAATCGCCAGCTGGGCCGCAGGATTCATGCCTGCTCAGGCGCCTGTTAATCGCCAGCTGGGCCGCAGGATTCATGCCTTCTCCGCTGCTTGATGGTTGCCTGCTGAGGCACATGATCCGTGCGGGAGAGCTACCTGATCAGCACATGAGCAGTCACATGATCAGCACCTCTCAGTCACCTGATCACTGCATGACAGCCACGCGATCAGTGCCTGCTGAGTTACGTGATTAGCGCCTGCTCATCTGCTTGATAATCGCCAGCTGGGCCGCAGGATTCATGCCTTCTCAGGCGCCTGGTAATCGCGAGCGGGGCCGTAGGATTCATGCCTGCTCATCTGCTTGGTAATCGCCAGCTGGGCCGCAGGATTCATGCCTGCTCAGCTGCCTGATAATCGCCAGCAGGGCCACAGGATTCATGCCTTCTCAGGCGCCTGATAATCGCGAGCTGGGCCGCAGGATTCATGCCTGCTCATCTGCTTGGTAATCGCCAGCTGGGCCGCAGGATTCATGCCTTCTCAGGCGCCTGTTAATCGCCAGCTGGGTCGCAGGATTCATGCCTTCTCCGCTGCTTGATTCTTGCCTGCTGAGGCACATGATCCGTGCGGGAGAGCTACCTGATCAGCACATGAGCAGTCACATGATCAGTGCCTCTCAGTCACCTGATCACTGCATGACAGCCACGTGATCAGTGCCTGCTGAGTTACGTGATTAGCGCCTGCTCATCTGCTTGATAATCGCCAGCTGGGCCGCAGGATTAATGCCTGTTCATCTGCCTGATAATCGCCAGCTGGGCCGCAGGATTCATGCCTGCTCAGCTGCCTGATAATCGCCAGGTGGGCCTCAGGATTCATGCCTGCTCAGTTGCCTGATAATAGCCAGCTTTGCCGCAGGATTCATACCTGCTGAGCTGCCTGATAATCGCCAGGTGGGCCGCAGGATTCATGCCTTCTCAGGCGCCTGGTAATCGCGAGCGGGGCCGTAGGATTCATGCCTGCTCATCTGCTTGGTAATCGCCAGCAGGGCCGCAGGATTCATGCCTTCTCAGGCGCCTGATAATCGCCAGCTGGGCCGCAGGATTCATGCCTTCTCATCTCCTTGATAATCGCCAGCTGGGCCGCAGGATTCATGCCTGCTCATCTGCTTGATAATGACCAGCTGGGCCGCAGGATTCATGCCTGCTCAGCTGCCTGGTAATCGCCAGGTGGGCCGCAGGATTCATGCCTGCTCAGTTGCCTGATAATCGCCAGCTGGGCCGCAGGATTCATGCCTGCTCAGCTGCCTGATAATCGCCAGGTGGGCCGCAGGATTCATGCCTGCTCAGTTGCCTGATAATCGCCAGCTGGGCCGCAGGATTCATGCCTTCTCAGCTGCCTGATAATCACCAGCTGGGCCGCAGGATTCATGCCTGCTCATCTGCTTGATAATCACCAGCTGGGCCGCAGGTTTCATGCCTGCTCAGGCGCCTGTTAATCGCCAGCTGGGCTGCAGGATTCATGCCTTCTCCGCTGCTTGATTGTTGCCTGCTGAGGCACATGATCGGTGCGGGAGAGCTACCTGATCAGCACATGAGCAGTCACATGATCAGCGCCTCTCAGTCACCTGATCACTGCATGACAGCCACGTGATCAGTGCCTGCTGAGTCACGTGATTAGCGCCTGTTCATCTGCTTGATAATCGCCAGCTGGGCCGCAGGATTCATGCCTTCTCAGCTGCTTGATTATCGCCAGCTGGGCCGCAGGATTCATGCCTGCTCATCTGCTTGATAATTGCCAGCTGGGCCGCAGGATTCATGCCTGCTCATCTGCTTGATAATGACCAGCTGGGCCGCAGGATTCATGCCTGCTCAGCTGCCTGATAATCGCCAGGTGGGCCGCAGGATTCATGCCTGCTCATCTCGTTGATAATCGCCAGCTGGGCCGCAGGATTCATGCCTGCTCCGCTGCTTGATTGTTGCCTGCTGAGGCACATGATCGGTGCGGGAGAGCTACCTGATCAGCACATGAGCAGTCACATGATCAGCGCCTCTCAGTCACCTGATCACTGCATGACAGCCACGTGATCAGTGCCTGCTGAGTCACGTGATTAGCGCCTGCTCATCTGCTTGATAATCGCCAGCTGGGCCGCAGGATTCATGCCTGCTCAGGTGCCTGATAATCGCCAGCTGGGCCGCAGGATTCATGCCTTCTCAGCTGCCTGATAATCACCAGCTGGGCCGTAGGATTCATGCCTGCTCAGCTGCCTGATAATCGCCAGGTGGGCCGCAAGATTCATGCCTGCTCAGCTGCCTGATAATCGCCAGGTGGGCCGCAGGATTCATGCCTTCTCAGCTGCTTGATTATCGCCAGCTGGGCCGCAGGATTCATGCCTGCTCAGCTGCCTGATAATCGCCAGCAGGGCCGCAGGATTCATGCCTTCTCAGGCGCCTGGTAATCGCGAGCTGTGCCGCAGGATTCATGCCTGCTCATCTCCTTGATAATCGCCAGCTGGGCCGCAGGATTCATGCCTGCTCATCTGCTTGATAATCGCCAGCTGGGCCGCAGGATTCATGCCTGCTCAGCTGCCTGATAATCGCCAGGTGGGCCGCAGGATTCAAGCCTGCTCAGCTGCCTGATAATCGCCAGCAGGGCCACAGGATTCATGCCTTCTCAGGCGCCTGATAATCACCAGCTGGGCCGCAGGATTCATGCCTGCTCTTCTGCTTGATAATGACCAGCTGGGCCGCAGGATTCATGCCTTCTCAGGCGCCTGATAATCGCCAGCTGGGCCGCAGGATTCATGCCTGCTCATCTGCTTGGTAATCGCCAGCTGGGCCGCAGGATTCATGCCTGCTCATCTGCTTGATAATCGCCAGCTGGGTCGCATGATTCATGCCTGCTGAGGCACATGATCCGTGCGGGAGAGCTACCTGATCAGCACATGAGCAGTCACATGATCAGCACCTCTCAGTCACCTGATCACTGCATGACAGCCACGCGATCAGTGCCTGCTGAGTTACGTGATTAGCGCCTGCTCATCTGCTTGATAATCGCCAGCTGGGCCGCAGGATTCATGCCTTCTCAGCTGCTTGATTATCGCCAGCTGGGCCGCAGGATTCATGCCTGCTCATCTGCTTGATAATCGCCAGCTGGGCCGCAGGATTCATGCCTGCTCAGGTGCCTGATAATCGCCAGCTGGGCCGCAGGATTCATGCCTGCTCAGCTGCCTGATAATCGCCAGCAGGGCCACAGGATTCATGCCTTCTCAGGCGCCTGATAATCGCAAGCTGGGCCGCAGGATTCATGCCTGCTCAGGCGCCTGTTAATCGCCAGCTGGGCCGCAGGATTCATGCCTTCTCCGCTGCTTGATTGTTGCCTGCTGAGGCACATGATCGGTGCGGGAGAGCTACCTGATCAGCACATGAGCAGTCACATGATCAGCACCTCTCAGTCACCTGATCACTGCATGACAGCCACGTGATCAGTGCCTGCTGAGTCACGTGATTAGCGCCTGTTCATCTGCTTGATAATCGCCAGCTGGGCCGCAGGATTCATGCCTTCTCAGCTGCTTGATTATCGCCAGCTGGGCCCAGGATTCATGCCTGCTCATCTGCTTGATAATGACCAGCTGGGCCGCAGGATTCATGCCTGCTCAGCTGCCTGATAATCGCCAGGTGGGCCGCAGGATTCATGCCTGCTCATCTCGTTGATAATCGCCAGCTGGGCCGCAGGATTCATGCCTGCTCCGCTGCTTGATTCTTGCCTGCTGAGGCACATGATCCGTGCAGGAGAGCTACCTGATCACACATGAGCAGTCACATGATCAGCGCCTCTCAGTCACCTGATCACTGCATGACAGCCACGTGATCAGTGCCTGCTGAGTCACGTGATTAGCGCCTGCTCATCTGCTTGATAATCGCCAGCTGGGCCGCAGGATTCATGCCTGCTCAGGTGCCTGATAATCGCCAGCTGGGCCGCAGGATTCATGCCTTCTCAGCTGCCTGATAATCACCAGCTGGGCCGTAGGATTCATGCCTGCTCAGCTGCCTGATAATCGCCAGGTGGGCCGCAAGATTCATGCCTGCTCAGCTGCCTGATAATCGCCAGGTGGGCCGCAGGATTCATGCCTTCTCAGCTGCTTGATTATCGCCAGCTGGGCCGCAGGATTCATGCCTGCTCAGCTGCCTGATAATCGCCAGCAGGGCCGCAGGATTCATGCCTTCTCAGGCGCCTGGTAATCGCGAGCTGGGCCGCAGGATTCATGCCTGCTCATCTCCTTGATAATCGCCAGCTGGGCCGCAGGATTCATGCCTGCTCATCTGCTTGATAATCGCCAGCTGGGCCGCAGGATTCATGCCTGCTCAGCTGCCTGATAATCGCCAGCTGGGCCGCAGGATTCATGCCTGCTCAGCTGCCTGATAATCGCCAGCAGGGCCACAGGATTCATGCCTTCTCAGGCGCCTGATAATCACCAGCTGGGCCGCAGGATTCATGCCTGCTCATCTGCTTGATAATGACCAGCTGGGCCGCAGGATTCATGCCTTCTCAGGCGCCTGATAATCGCCAGCTGGGCCGCAGGATTCATGCCTGCTCATCTGCTTGGTAATCGCCAGCTGGGCCGCAGGATTCATGCCTGCTCATCTGCTTGATAATCGCCAGCTGGGTCGCATGATTCATGCCTGCTGAGGCACATGATCCGTGCGGGAGAGCTACCTGATCAGCACATGAGCAGTCACATGATCAGCGCCTCTCAGTCACCTGATCACTGCATGACAGCCACGTGATCAGTGCCTGCTGAGTCACGTGATTAGCACCTGCTTATCTGCTTGATAATCGCCAGCTGGGCCGCAGGATTCATGCCTTCTCAGCTGCTTGATTATCACCAGCTGGGCCGCAGGATTCATGCCTGCTCAGCTGCTTGATAATCGTCAGCTGAGCCGTAGGTTTCATGCCTGCTCAGGTGCCTGATAATCGCCAGCTGGGCCGCAGGATTCATGCCTGCTCATCTCCTTGATAATCGCCAGCTGGGCCGCAGGATTCATGCCTGCTCAGCTGCCTGATAATCGCCCACTGGGCCGCAGGATTCATGCCTGCTCCGCTGCTTGATTCTTGCCTGCTGAGGCACATGATCCGTGCAGGAGAGCTACCTGATCAGCACATGAGCAGTCACATGATCAGCGCCTCTCAGTCACCTGATCACTGCATGACAGCCACGCGATCAGTGCCTGCTGAGTTACGTGATTAGCGCCTGCTCATCTGCTTGATAATCGCCAGCTGGGCCGCAGGATTCATGCCTTCTCAGCTGCTTGATTATCGCCAGCTGGGCCGCAGGATTCATGCCTGCTCATCTGCTTGATAATCGTCAGCTGAGCCGTAGGTTTCATGCCTGCTCAGGTGCCTGATAATCGCCAGCTGGGCCGCAGGATTCATGCCTGCTCATCTCCTTGATAATCGCCAGCTGGGCCGCAGGATTCATGCCTGCTCAGCTGCCTGATAATCGCCCACTGGGCCGCAGGATTCATGCCTGCTCCGCTGCTTGATTCTTGCCTGCTGAGGCACATGATCCGTGCAGGAGAGCTACCTGATCAGCACATGAGCAGTCACATGATCAGCGCCTCTCAGTCACCTGATCACTGCATGACAGCCACGCGATCAGTGCCTGCTGAGTTACGTGATTAGCGCCTGCTCATCTGCTTGATAATCGCCAGCTGGGCCGCAGGATTCATGCCTTCTCAGCTGCTTGATTATCGCCAGCTGGGCCGCAGGATTCATGCCTGCTCATCTGCTTGATAATCGCCAGCTGGGCCGCAGGATTCATGCCTGCTCAGGTGCCTGATAATCGCCAGCTGGGCCGCAGGATTCATGCCTGCTCAGCTGCCTGATAATCGCCAGCAGGGCCACAGGATTCATGCCTTCTCAGGCGCCTGATAATCGCAAGCTGGGCCGCAGGATTCATGCCTGCTCATCTGCTTGGTAATCGCCAGCTGGGCCGCAGGATTCATACCTTCTCAGGCGCCTGAAAATCGCCAGCTGGGCCGCAGGATTCATGCCTTCTCAGGCGCCTGTTAATCGCCAGCTGGGTCGCAGGATTCATGCCTTCTCCGCTGCTTGATTCTTGCCTGCTGAGGCACATGATCCGTGCGGGAGAGCTACCTGATCAGCACATGAGCAGTCACATGATCAGTGCCTCTCAGTCACCTGATCACTGCATGACAGCCACGTGATCAGTGGCTGCTGAGTTACGTGATTAGCGCCTGCTTATCTGCTTGATAATCGCCAGCTGGGCCGCAGGATTCATGCCTGTTCATCTGCTTGATAATCGCCAGCTGGGCCGCAGGATTCATGCCTGCTCAGCTGCTTGGTAATCGCCAGCTGGGCCGCAGGATTCATGCCTTCTCACCCGCCTGATAATCGCCAGCTGGGCCGCAGGATTCATGCCTGCTCAGGCGCCTGTTAATCGCCAGCTGGGCCGCAGGATTCATGCCTTCTCCGCTGCTTGATGGTTGCCTGCTGAGGCACATGATCCGTGCGGGAGAGCTACCTGATCAGCACATGAGCAGTCACATGATCAGCACCTCTCAGTCACCTGATCACTGCATGACAGCCACGCGATCAGTGCCTGCTGAGTTACGTGATTAGCGCCTGCTCATCTGCTTGATAATCGCCAGCTGGGCCGCAGGATTCATGCCTTCTCAGGCGCCTGGTAATCGCGAGCGGGGCCGTAGGATTCATGCCTGCTCATCTGCTTGGTAATCGCCAGCTGGGCCGCAGGATTCATGCCTGCTCAGCTGCCTGATAATCGCCAGCAGGGCCACAGGATTCATGCCTTCTCAGGCGCCTGATAATCGCGAGCTGGGCCGCAGGATTCATGCCTGCTCATCTGCTTGGTAATCGCCAGCTGGGCCGCAGGATTCATGCCTTCTCAGGCGCCTGTTAATCGCCAGCTGGGTCGCAGGATTCATGCCTTCTCCGCTGCTTGATTCTTGCCTGCTGAGGCACATGATCCGTGCGGGAGAGCTACCTGATCAGCACATGAGCAGTCACATGATCAGTGCCTCTCAGTCACCTGATCACTGCATGACAGCCACGTGATCAGTGCCTGCTGAGTTACGTGATTAGCGCCTGCTCATCTGCTTGATAATCGCCAGCTGGGCCGCAGGATTCATGCCTGTTCATCTGCCTGATAATCGCCAGCTGGGCCGCAGGATTCATGCCTGCTCAGCTGCCTGATAATCGCCAGGTGGGCCTCAGGATTCATGCCTGCTCAGTTGCCTGATAATAGCCAGCTGGGCCGCAGGATTCATACCTGCTGAGCTGCCTGATAATCGCCAGGTGGGCCGCAGGATTCATGCCTTCTCAGGCGCCTGGTAATCGCGAGCGGGGCCATAGGATTCATGCCTGCTCATCTGCTTGGTAATCGCCAGCAGGGCCGCAGGATTCATGCCTTCTCAGGCGCCTGATAATCGCCAGCTGGGCCGCAGGATTCATGCCTGCTCAGCTGCCTGATAATCGCCAGGTGGGCCGCAGGATTCATGCCTGCTCAGTTGCCTGATAATCGCCAGCTGGGCCGCAGGATTCATGCCTGCTCAGCTGCCTGATAATCGCCAGGTGGGCCGCAGGAAACATGCCTGCTCAGTTGCCTGATAATCGCCAGCTGGGCCGCAGGATTCATGCCTTCTCAGCTGCCTGATAATCACCAGCTGGGCCGCAGGATTCATGCCTGCTCATCTGCTTGATAATCGCCAGCTGGGCCGCAGGATTCATGCCTGCTCAGGCGCCTGTTAATCGCCAGCTGGGCCGCAGGATTCATGCCTTCTCCGCTGCTTGATTGTTGCCTGCTGAGGCACATGATCGGTGCGGGAGAGCTACCTGATCAGCACATGAGCAGTCACATGATCAGCACCTCTCAGTCACCTGATCACTGCATGACAGCCACGTGATCAGTGCCTGCTGAGTCACGTGATTAGCGCCTGTTCATCTGCTTGATAATCGCCAGCTGGGCCGCAGGATTCATGCCTTCTCAGCTGCTTGATTATCGCCAGCTGGGCCGCAGGATTCATGCCTGCTCATCTGCTTGATAATTGCCAGCTGGGCCGCAGGATTCATGCCTGCTCATCTGCTTGATAATGACCAGCTGGGCCGCAGGATTCATGCCTGCTCCGCTGCCTGATAATCGCCAGGTGGGCCGCAGGATTCATGCCTGCTCATCTCGTTGATAATCGCCAGCTGGGCCGCAGTATTCATGCCTGCTCCGCTGCTTGATTCTTGCCTGCTGAGGCACATGATCCGTGCAGGAGAGCTACCTGATCACACATGAGCAGTCACATGATCAGCGCCTCTCAGTCACCTGATCACTGCATGACAGCCACGTGATCAGTGCCTGCTGAGTCACGTGATTAGCGCCTGCTCATCTGCTTGATAATCGCCAGCTGGGCCGCAGGATTCATGCCTGCTCAGGTGCCTGATAATCGCCAGCTGGGCCGCAGGATTCATGCCTGCTCAGGTGCCTGATAATCGCCAGCTGGGCCGCAGGATTCATGCCTTCTCAGCTGCCTGATAATCACCAGCTGGGCCGTAGGATTCATGCCTGCTCAGCTGCCTGATAATCGCCAGGTGGGCCGCAAGATTCATGCCTGCTCAGCTGCCTGATAATCGCCAGGTGGGCCGCAGGATTCATGCCTTCTCAGGCGCCTGGTAATCGCGAGCGGGGCCGTAGGATTCATACCTGCTCATCTGCTTTGTAATCGCCAGCTGGGCCGCAGGATTCATGCCTGCTCAGCTGCCTGATAATCGCCAGCAGGGCCACAGGATTCATGCCTTCTCAGGCGCCTGATAATCGCGAGCTGGGCCGCAGGATTCATGCCTGCTCATCTGCTTGGTAATCGCCAGCTGGGCCGCAGGATTCATGCCTTCTCAGGCGCCTGTTAATCGCCAGCTGGGTCGCAGGATTCATGCCTTCTCCGCTGCTTGATTCTTGCCTGCTGAGGCACATGATCCGTGCGGGAGAGCTACCTGATCAGCACATGAGCAGTCACATGATCAGTGCCTCTCAGTCACCTGATCACTGCATGACAGCCACGTGATCAGTGCCTGCTGAGTTACGTGATTAGCGCCTGCTCATCTGCTTGATAATCGCCAGCTGGGCCGCAGGATTCATGCCTGTTCATCTGCCTGATAATCGCCAGCTGGGCCGCAGGATTCATGCCTGCTCAGCTGCCTGATAATCGCCAGGTGGGCCTCAGGATTCATGCCTGCTCAGTTGCCTGATAATAGCCAGCTGGGCCGCAGGATTCATACCTGCTGAGCTGCCTGATAATCGCCAGGTGGGCCGCAGGATTCATGCCTTCTCAGGCGCCTGGTAATCGCGAGCGGGGCCATAGGATTCATGCCTGCTCATCTGCTTGGTAATCGCCAGCAGGGCCGCAGGATTCATGCCTTCTCAGGCGCCTGATAATCGCCAGCTGGGCCGCAGGATTCATGCCTGCTCAGCTGCCTGATAATCGCCAGGTGGGCCGCAGGATTCATGCCTGCTCAGTTGCCTGATAATCGCCAGCTGGGCCGCAGGATTCATGCCTGCTCAGCTGCCTGATAATCGCCAGGTGGGCCGCAGGAAACATGCCTGCTCAGTTGCCTGATAATCGCCAGCTGGGCCGCAGGATTCATGCCTTCTCAGCTGCCTGATAATCACCAGCTGGGCCGCAGGATTCATGCCTGCTCATCTGCTTGATAATCGCCAGCTGGGCCGCAGGATTCATGCCTGCTCAGGCGCCTGTTAATCGCCAGCTGGGCCGCAGGATTCATGCCTTCTCCGCTGCTTGATTGTTGCCTGCTGAGGCACATGATCGGTGCGGGAGAGCTACCTGATCAGCACATGAGCAGTCACATGATCAGCACCTCTCAGTCACCTGATCACTGCATGACAGCCACGTGATCAGTGCCTGCTGAGTCACGTGATTAGCGCCTGTTCATCTGCTTGATAATCGCCAGCTGGGCCGCAGGATTCATGCCTTCTCAGCTGCTTGATTATCGCCAGCTGGGCCGCAGGATTCATGCCTGCTCATCTGCTTGATAATTGCCAGCTGGGCCGCAGGATTCATGCCTGCTCATCTGCTTGATAATGACCAGCTGGGCCGCAGGATTCATGCCTGCTCCGCTGCCTGATAATCGCCAGGTGGGCCGCAGGATTCATGCCTGCTCATCTCGTTGATAATCGCCAGCTGGGCCGCAGGATTCATGCCTGCTCCGCTGCTTGATTCTTGCCTGCTGAGGCACATGATCCGTGCAGGAGAGCTACCTGATCACACATGAGCAGTCACATGATCAGCGCCTCTCAGTCACCTGATCACTGCATGACAGCCACGTGATCAGTGCCTGCTGAGTCACGTGATTAGCGCCTGCTCATCTGCTTGATAATCGCCAGCTGGGCCGCAGGATTCATGCCTGCTCAGGTGCCTGATAATCGCCAGCTGGGCCGCAGGATTCATGCCTGCTCAGGTGCCTGATAATCGCCAGCTGGGCCGCAGGATTCATGCCTTCTCAGCTGCCTGATAATCACCAGCTGGGCCGTAGGATTCATGCCTGCTCAGCTGCCTGATAATCGCCAGGTGGGCCGCAAGATTCATGCCTGCTCAGCTGCCTGATAATCGCCAGGTGGGCCGCAGGATTCATGCCTTCTCAGCTGCTTGATTATCGCCAGCTGGGCCGCAGGATTCATGCCTGCTCAGCTGCCTGATAATCGCCAGCAGGGCCGCAGGATTCATGCCTTCTCAGGCGCCTGGTAATCGCGAGCTGGGCCGCAGGATTCATGCCTGCTCATCTCCTTGATAATCGCCAGCTGGGCCGCAGGATTCATGCCTGCTCATCTGCTTGATAATCGCCAGCTGGGCCGCAGGATTCATGCCTGCTCAGCAGCCTGATAATCGCCAGGTGGGCCGCAGGATTCATGCCTGCTCAGCTGCCTTATAATCGCCAGCAGGGCCACAGGATTCATGCCTTCTCAGGCGCCTGATAATCACCAGCTGGGCCGCAGGATTCATGCCTGCTCATCTGCTTGATAATGACCAGCTGGGCCGCAGGATTCATGCCTTCTCAGGCGCCTGATAATCGCCAGCTGGGCCGCAGGATTCATGCCTGCTCATCTGCTTGGTAATCGCCAGCTGGGCCGCAGGATTCATGCCTGCTCATCTGCTTGATAATCGCCAGCTGGGTCGCATGATTCATGCCTGCTGAGGCACATGATCCGTGCGGGAGAGCTACCTGATCAGCACATGAGCAGTCACATGATCAGCGCCTCTCAGTCACCTGATCACTGCATGACAGCCACGTGATCAGTGCCTGCTGAGTCACGTGATTAGCGCCTGCTTATCTGCTTGATAATCGCCAGCTGGGCCGCAGGATTCATGCCTTCTCAGCTGCTTGATTATCACCAGCTGGGCCGCAGGATTCATGCCTGCTCAGCTGCTTGATAATCGTCAGCTGAGCCGTAGGTTTCATGCCTGCGCAGGTGCCTGATAATCGCCAGCTGGGCCGCAGGATTCATGCCTGCTCATCTCCTTGATAATCGCCAGCTGGGCCGCAGGATTCATGCCTGCTCAGCTACCTGATAATCGCCCACTGGGCCGCAGGATTCATGCCTGCTCCGCTGCTTGATTCTTGCCTGCTGAGGCACATGATCCGTGCAGGAGAGCTACCTGATCAGCACATGAGCAGTCACATGATCAGCGCCTCTCAGTCACCTGATCACTGCATGACAGTCATGCGATCAGTGCCTGCTGAGTTACGTGATTAGCGCCTGCTCATCTGCTTGATAATCGCCAGCTGGGCCGCAGGATTCATGCCTTCTCAGCTGCTTGATTATCGCCAGCTGGGCCGCAGGATTCATGCCTGCTCATCTGCTTGATAATCGCCAGCTGGGCCGCAGGATTCATGCCTGCTCAGGTGCCTGATAATCGCCAGCTGGGCCGCAGGATTCATGCCTGCTCAGCTGCCTGATAATCGCCAGCAGGGCCACAGGATTCATGCCTTCTCAGGCGCCTGATAATCGCAAGCTGGGCCGCAGGATTCATGCCTGCTCATCTGCTTGGTAATCGCCAGCTGGGCCGCAGGATTCATACCTTCTCAGGCGCCTGAAAATCGCCAGCTGGGCCGCAGGATTCATGCCTTCTCAGGCGCCTGTTAATCGCCAGCTGGGTCGCAGGATTCATGCCTTCTCCGCTGCTTGATTCTTGCCTGCTGAGGCACATGATCCGTGCGGGAGAGCTACCTGATCAGCACATGAGCAGTCACATGATCAGTGCCTCTCAGTCACCTGATCACTGCATGACAGCCACGTGATCAGTGCCTGCTGAGTTACGTGATTAGCGCCTGCTTATCTGCTTGATAAACGCCAGCTGGGCCGCAGGATTCATGCCTGTTCATCTGCTTGATAATCGCCAGCTGGGCCGCAGGATTCATGCCTGCTCAGCTGCTTGGTAATCGCCAGCTGGGCCGCAGGATTCATGCCTTCTCACCCGCCTGATAATCGCCAGCTGGGCCGCAGGATTCATGCCTTCTCAGGCGCCTGTTAATCGCCAGCTGCGTCGCAGGATTCATGCCTTCTCCGCTGCTTGATTCTTGCCTGCTGAGGCACATGATCCGTGCGGGAGAGCTACCTGATCAGCACATGAGCAGTCACATGATCAGTGCCTCTCAGTCACCTGATCACTGCATGACAGCCACGTGATCAGTGCCTGCTGAGTTACGTGATTAGCGCCTGCTCATCTGCTTGATAATCGCCAGCTGGGCCGCAGGATTCATGCCTGTTCATCTGCCTGATAATCGCCAGCTGGGCCGCAGGATTCATGCCTGCTCAGCTGCCTGATAATCGCCAGGTGGGCCTCAGGATTCATGCCTGCTCAGTTGCCTGATAATAGCCAGCTGGGCCGCAGGATTCATACCTGCTGAGCTGCCTGATAATCGCCAGGTGGGCCGCAGGATTCATGCCTTCTCAGGCGCCTGGTAATCGCGAGCGGGGCCGTAGGATTCATGCCTGCTCATCTGCTTGGTAATCGCCAGCTGGGCCGCAGGATTCATGCCTTCTCAGGCGCCTGATAATCGCCAGCTGGGCCGCAGGATTCATGCCTTCTCATCTCCTTGATAATCGCCAGCTGGGCCGCAGGATTCATGCCTGCTCATCTGCTTGATAATGACCAGCTGGGCCGCAGGATTCATGCCTGCTCAGCTGCCTGATAATCGCCAGGTGGGCCGCAGGATTCATGCCTGCTCAGTTGCCTGACAATCGCCAGCTGGGCCGCAGGATTCATGCCTGCTCAGCTGCCTGATAATCGCCAGGTGGGCCGCAGGATTCATGCCTGCTCAGTTGCCTGATAATCGCCAGCTGGGCCGCAGGATTCATGCCTTCTCAGCTGCCTGATAATCACCAGCTGGGCCGCAGGATTCATGCCTGCTCATCTGCTTGATAATCGCCAGCTGGGCCGCAGGATTCATGCCTGCTCAGGCGCCTGTTAATCGCCAGCTGGGCCGTAGGATTCATGCCTTCTCCGCTGCTTGATTGTTGCCTGCTGAGGCACATGATCGGTGCGGGAGAGCTACCTGATCAGCACATGAGCAGTCACATGATCAGCACCTCTCAGTCACCTGATCACTGCATGACAGCCACGTGATCAGTGCCTGCTGAGTCACGTGATTAAGCCTGTTCATCTGCTTGATAATCGCCAGCTGGGCCGCAGGATTCATGCCTTCTCAGCTGCTTGATTATCGCCAGCTGGGCCGCAGGATTCATGCCTGCTCATCTGCTTGATAATTGCCAGCTGGGCCGCAGGATTCATGCCTGCTCATCTGCTTGATAATGACCAGCTGGGCCGCAGGATTCATGCCTGCTCAGCTGCCTGATAATCGCCAGGTCGGCCGCAGGATTCATGCCTGCTCATCTCGTTGATAATCGCCAGCTGGGCCGCAGGATTCATGCCTGCTCCGCTGCTTGATTCTTGCCTGCTGAGGCACATGATCCGTGCAGGAGAGCTACCTGATCACACATGAGCAGTCACATGATCAGCACCTCTCAGTCACCTGATCACTGCATGACAGCCACGTGATCAGTGCCTGCTGAGTCACGTGATTAGCGCCTGCTCATCTGCTTGATAATCGCCAGCTGGGCCGCAGGTTTCATGCCTGCTCAGGTGCCTGATAATCGCCAGCTGGGCCGCAGGATTCATGCCTTCTCAGCTGCCTGATAATCACCAGCTGGGCCGTAGGATTCATGCCTGCTCAGCTGCCTGATAATCGCCAGGTGGGCCGCAAGATTCATGCCTGCTCAGCTGCCTGATAATCGCCAGGTGGGCCGCAGGATTCATGCCTTCTCAGCTGCTTGATTATCGCCAGCTGGGCCGCAGGATTCATGCCTGCTCAGCTGCCTGATAATCGCCAGCAGGGCCGCAGGATTCATGCCTTCTCAGGCGCCTGGTAATCGCGAGCTGGGCCGCAGGATTCATGCCTGCTCATCTCCTTGATAATCGCCAGCTGGGCCGCAGGATTCATGCCTGCTCATCTGCTTGATAATCGCCAGCTGGGCCGCAGGATTCATGCCTGCTCAGCTGCCTGATAATCGCCAGGTGGGCCGCAGGATTCAAGCCTGCTCAGCTGCCTGATAATCGCCAGCAGGGCCACAGGATTCATGCCTTCTCAGGCGCCTGATAATCACCAGCTGGGCCGCAGGATTCATGCCTGCTCATCTGCTTGATAATGACCAGCTGGGCCGCAGGATTCATGCCTTCTCAGGCGCCTGATAATCGCCAGCTGGGCCGCAGGATTCATGCCTGCTCATCTGCTTGGTAATCGCCAGCTGGGCCGCAGGATTCATGCCTGCTCATCTGCTTGATAATCGCCAGCTGGGTCGCATGATTCATGCCTGCTGAGGCACATGATCCGTGCGGGAGAGCTACCTGATCAGCACATGAGCAGTCACATGATCAGCACCTCTCAGTCACCTGATCACTGCATGACAGCCACGCGATCAGTGCCTGCTGAGTTACGTGATTAGCGCCTGCTCATCTGCTTGATAATCGCCAGCTGGGCCGCAGGATTCATGCCTTCTCAGCTGCTTGATTATCGCCAGCTGGGCCGCAGGATTCATGCCTGCTCATCTGCTTGATAATCGCCAGCTGGGCCGCAGGATTCATGCCTGCTCAGGTGCCTGATAATCGCCAGCTGGGCCGCAGGATTCATGCCTGCTCAGCTGCCTGATAATCGCCAGCAGGGCCACAGGATTCATGCCTTCTCAGGCGCCTGATAATCGCAAGCTGGGTCGCAGGATTCATGCCTGCTCATCTGCTTGGTAATCGCCAGCTGGGCCGCAGGATTCATACCTTCTCAGGCGCCTGAAAATCGCCAGCTGGGCCGCAGGATTCATGCCTTCTCAGGCGCCTGTTAATCGCCAGCTGGGTCGCAGGATTCATGCCTTCTCCGCTTCTTGATTCTTGCCTGCTGAGGCACATGATCCGTGCGGGAGAGCTACCTGATCAGCACATGAGCAGTCACATGATCAGTGCCACTCAGTCACCTGATCACTGCATGACAGCCACGTGATCAGTGCCTGCTGAGTCACGTGATTAGCGCCTGTTCATCTGCTTGATAATCGCCAGCTGGGCCGCAGGATTCATGCCTTCTCAGCTGCTTGATAATCGCCAGCTGGGCCGCAGGATTCATGCCTGCTCATCTGCTTGGTAATCGCCAGCTGGGCCGCAGGATTCATGCCTGCTCATCTGCTTGATAATCGCCAGCCTGGCCGCAGGATTCATGCCTGCTCAGGCGCCTGTTAATCGCCAGCTGGGCCGCAGGATTCATGCCTTCTCCGCTGCTTGATTGTTGCCTGCTGAGGCACATGATCGGTGCGGGAGAGCTACCTGATCAGCACATGAGCAGTCACATGATCAGCACCACTCAGTCACCTGATCACTGCATGACAGCCACGTGATCAGTGCCTGCTGAGTCACGTGATTAGCGCCTGTTCATCTGCTTGATAATCGCCAGCTGGGCCGCAGGATTCATGCCTTCTCAGCTGCTTGATTATCGCCAGCTGGGCCGCAGGATTCATGCCTGCTCATCTGCTTGATAATGACCAGCTGGGCCGCAGGATTCATGCCTGCTCAGCTGCCTGATAATCGCCAGGTGGGCCGCAGGATTCATGCCTGCTCATCTCGTTGATAATCGCCAGCTGGGCCGCAGGATTCATGCCTGCTCCGCTGCTTGATTCTTGCCTGCTGAGGCACATGATCCGTGCAGGAGAGCTACCTGATCACACATGAGCAGTCACATGATCAGCGCCTCTCAGTCACCTGATCACTGCATGACAGCCACGTGATCAGTGCCTGCTGAGTCACGTGATTAGCGCCTGCTCATCTGCTTGATAATCGCCAGCTGGGCCGCAGGATTCATGCCTGCTCAGGTGCCTGATAATCGCCAGCTGGGCCGCAGGATTCATGCCTTCTCAGCTGCCTGATAATCACCAGCTGGGCCGTAGGATTCATGCCTGCTCAGCTGCCTGATAATCGCCAGGTGGGCCGCAAGATTCATGCCTGCTCAGCTGCCTGATAATCGCCAGGTGGGCCGCAGGATTCATGCCTTCTCAGCTGCTTGATTATCGCCAGCTGGGCCGCAGGATTCATGCCTGCTCAGCTGCCTGATAATCGCCAGCAGGGCCGCAGGATTCATGCCTTCTCAGGCGCCTGGTAATCGCGAGCTGGGCCGCAGGATTCATGCCTGCTCATCTCCTTGATAATCGCCAGCTGGGCCGCAGGATTCATGCCTGCTCATCTGCTTGATAATCGCCAGCTGGGCCGCAGGATTCATGCCTGCTCAGCTGCCTGATAATCGCCAGGTGGGCCGCAGGATTCATGCCTGCTCAGCTGCCTGATAATCGCCAGCAGGGCCACAGGATTCATGCCTTCTCAGGCGCCTGATAATCACCAGATGGGCCGCAGGATTCATGCCTGCACATCTGCTTGATAATGACCAGCTGGGCCGCAGGATTCATGCCTTCTCAGGCGCCTGATAATCGCCAGCTGGGCCGCAGGATTCATGCCTGCTCATCTGCTTGGTAATCGCCAGCTGGGCCGCAGGATTCATGCCTGCTCATCTGCTTGATAATCGCCAGCTGGGTCGCATGATTCATGCCTGCTGAGGCACATGATCCGTGCGGGAGAGCTACCTGATCAGCACATGAGCAGTCACATGATCAGCGCCTCTCAGTCACCTGATCACTGCATGACAGCCACGTGATCAGTGCCTGCTGAGTCACGTGATTAGCGCCTGCTTATCTGCTTGATAATCGCCAGCTGGGCCGCAGGATTCATGCCTGCTCATCTCCTTGATAATCGCCAGCTGGGCCGCAGGATTCATGCCTGCTCAGCTGCCTGATAATCGCCCACTGGGCCGCAGGATTCATGCCTGCTCCGCTGCTTGATTCTTGCCTGCTGAGGCACATGATCCGTGCAGGAGAGCTACCTGATCAGCACATGAGCAGTCACATGATCAGCGCCTCTCAGTCACCTGATCACTGCATGACAGCCACGCGATCAGTGCCTGCTGAGTTACGTGATTAGCGCCTGCTCATCTGCTTGATAATCGCCAGCTGGGCCGCAGGATTCATGCCTTCTCAGCTGCTTGATTATCGCCAGCTGGGCCGCAGGATTCATGCCTGCTCATCTGCTTGATAATCGCCAGCTGGGCCGCAGGATTCATGCCTGCTCAGGTGCCTGATAATCGCCAGCTGGGCCGCAGGATTCATGCCTGCTCAGCTGCCTGATAATCGCCAGCAGGGCCACAGGATTCATGCCTTCTCAGGCGCCTGATAATCGCAAGCTGGGCCGCAGGATTCATGCCTGCTCATCTGCTTGGTAATCGCCAGCTGGGCCGCAGGATTCATACCTTCTCAGGCGCCTGAAAATCGCCAGCTGGGCCTCAGGATTCATGCCTTCTCAGGCGCCTGTTAATCGCCAGCTGGGTCGCAGGATTCATGCCTTATCCGCTGCTTGATTCTTGCCTGCTGAGGCACATGATCCGTGCGGGAGAGCTACCTGATCAGCACATGAGCACTCACATGATCAGTGCCTCTCAGTCACCTGATCACTGCATGACAGCCACGTGATCAGTGCCTGCTGAGTTACGTGATTAGCGCCTGCTTATCTGCTTGATAATCGCCAGCTGGGCCGCAGGATTCATGCCTGTTCATCTGCTTGATAATCGCCAGCTGGGCCGCAGGATTCATGCCTGCTCAGCTGCTTGGTAATCGCCAGCTGGGCCGCAGGATTCATGCCTTCTCACCCGCCTGATAATCGCCAGCTGGGCCGCAGGATTCATGCCTCCTCAGGCGCCTGTTAATCGCCAGCTGGGCCGCAGGATTCATGCCTTCTCCGCTGCTTGATGGTTGCCTGCTGAGGCACATGATCCGTGCGGGAGAGCTACCTGATCAGCACATGAGCAGTCACATGATCAGCACCTCTCAGTCACCTGATCACTGCATGACAGCCACGCGATCAGTGCCTGCTGAGTTACGTGATTAGCGCCTGCTCATCTGCTTGATAATCGCCAGCTGGGCCGCAGGATTCATGCCTTCTCAGGCGCCTGGTAATCGCGAGCGGGGCCGTAGGATTCATGCCTGCTCATCTGCTTGGTAATCGCCAGCTGGGCCGCAGGATTCATGCCTGCTCAGCTGCCTGATAATCGCCAGCAGGGCCACAGGATTCATGCCTTCTCAGGCGCCTGATAATCGCGAGCTGGGCCGCAGGATTCATGCCTGCTCATCTGCTTGGTAATCGCCAGCTGGGCCGCAGGATTCATGCCTTCTCAGGCGCCTGTTAATCGCCAGCTGGGTCGCAGGATTCATGCCTTCTCCGCTGCTTGATTCTTGCCTGCTGAGGCACATGATCCGTGCGGGAGAGCTACCTGATCAGCACATGAGCAGTCACATGATCAGTGCCTCTCAGTCACCTGATCACTGCATGACAGCCACGTGATCAGTGCCTGCCGAGTTACGTGATTAGCGCCTGCTCATCTGCTTGATAATCGCCAGCTGGGCCGCAGGATTCATGCCTGTTCATCTGCCTGATAATCGCCAGCTGGGCCGCAGGATTCATGCCTGCTCAGCTGCCTGATAATCGCCAGCAGGGCCGCAGGATTCATGCCTTCTCAGGCGCCTGGTAATCGCGAGCTGGGCCGCAGGATTCATGCCTGCTCATCTCCTTGATAATCGCCAGCTGGGCCGCAGGATTCATGCCTGCTCATCTGCTTGATAATCGCCAGCTGGGCCGCAGGATTCATGCCTGCTCAGCTGCCTGATAATCGCCAGGTGGGCCGCAGGATTCATGCCTGCTCAGCTGCCTGATAATCGCCAGCAGGGCCACAGGATTCATGCCTTCTCAGGCGCCTGATAATCACCAGCTGGGCCGCAGGATTCATGCCTGCTCATCTGCTTGATAATGACCAGCTGGGCCGCAGGATTCATGCCTTCTCAGGCGCCTGATAATCGCCAGCTGGGCCGCAGGATTCATGCCTGCTCATCTGCTTGGTAATCGCCAGCTGGGCCGCAGGATTCATGCCTGCTCATCTGCTTGATAATCGCCAGCTGGGTCGCATGATTCATGCCTGCTGAGGCACATGATCCGTGCGGGAGAGCTACCTGATCAGCACATGAGCAGTCACATGATCAGCGCCTCTCAGTCACCTGATCACTGCATGACAGCCACGTGATCAGTGCCTGCTGAGTCACGTGATTAGCGCCTGCTTATCTGCTTGATAATCGCCAGCTGGGCCGCAGGATTCATGCCTTCTCAGCTGCTTGATTATCACCAGCTGGGCCGCAGGATTCATGCCTGCTCAGCTGCTTGATAAACGTCAGCTGAGCCGTAGGTTTCATGCCTGCTCAGGTGCCTGATAATCGCCAGCTGGGCCGCAGGATTCATGCCTGCTCATCTCCTTGATAATCGCCAGCTGGGCCGCAGGATTCATGCCTGCTCAGCTGCCTGATAATCGCCCACTGGGCCGCAGGATTCATGCCTGCTCCGCTGCTTGATTCTTGCCTGCTGAGGCACATGATCCGTGCAGGAGAGCTACCTGATCAGCACATGAGCAGTCACATGATCAGCGCCTCTCAGTCACCTGATCACTGCATGACAGCCACGCGATCAGTGCCTGCTGAGTTACGTGATTAGCGCCTGCTCATCTGCTTGATAATCGCCAGCTGGGCCGCAGGATTCATGCCTTCTCAGCTGCTTGATTATCGCCAGCTGGGCCGCAGGATTCATGCCTGCTCATCTGCTTGATAATCGCCAGCTGGGCCGCAGGATTCATGCCTGCTCAGGTGCCTGATAATCGCCAGCTGGGCCGCAGGATTCATGCCTGCTCAGCTGCCTGATAATCGCCAGCAGGGCCACAGGATTCATGCCTTCTCAGGCGCCTGATAATCGCAAGCTGGGCCGCAGGATTCATGCCTGCTCATCTGCTTGGTAATCGCCAGCTGGGCCGCAGGATTCATACCTTCTCAGGCGCCTGAAAATCGCCAGCTGGGCCTCAGGATTCATGCCTTCTCAGGCGCCTGTTAATCGCCAGCTGGGTCGCAGGATTCATGCCTTCTCCGCTGCTTGATTCTTGCCTGCTGAGGCACATGATCCGTGCGGGAGAGCTACCTGATCAGCACATGAGCAGTCACATGATCAGTGCCTCTCAGTCACCTGATCACTGCATGACAGCCACGTGATCAGTGCCTGCTGAGTTACGTGATTAGCGCCTGCTTATCTGCTTGATAATCGCCAGCTGGGCCGCAGGATTCATGCCTGTTCATCTGCTTGATAATCGCCAGCTGGGCCGCAGGATTCATGCCTGCTCAGCTGCTTGGTAATCGCCAGCTGGGCCGCAGGATTCATGCCTTCTCACCCGCCTGATAATCGCCAGCTGGGCCGCAGGATTCATGCCTGCTCAGGCGCCTGTTAATCGCCAGCTGGGCCGCAGGATTCATGCCTTCTCCGCTGCTTGATTCTTGCCTGCTGAGGCACATGATCCGTGCGGGAGAGCTACCTGATCAGCACATGAGCAGTCACATGATCAGCACCTCTCAGTCACCTGATCACTGCATGACAGCCACGCGATCAGTGCCTGCTGAGTTACGTGATTAGCGCCTGCTCATCTGCTTGATAATCGCCAGCTGGGCCGCAGGATTCATGCCTTCTCAGGCGCCTGATAATCGCGAGCTGGGCCGCAGGATTCATGCCTGCTCATCTGCTTGGTAATCGCCAGCTGGGCCGCAGGATTCATGCCTTCTCAGGCGCCTGTTAATCGCCAGCTGGGTCGCAGGATTCATGCCTTCTCCGCTGCTTGATTCTTGCCTGCTGAGGCACATGATCCGTGCGGGAGAGCTACCTGATCAGCACATGAGCAGTCACATGATCAGTGCCTCTCAGTCACCTGATCACTGCATGACAGCCACGTGATCAGTGCCTGCCGAGTTACGTGATTAGCGCCTGCTCATCTGCTTGATAATCGCCAGCTGGGCCGCAGGATTCATGCCTGTTCATCTGCCTGATAATCGCCAGCTGGGCCGCAGGATTCATGCCTGCTCAGCTGCCTGATAATCGCCAGGTGGGCCTCAGGATTCATGCCTGCTCAGTTGCCTGATAATAGCCAGCTGGGCCGCAGGATTCATACCTGCTGAGCTGCCTGATAATCGCCAGGTGGGCCGCAGGTTTCATGCCTTCTCAGGCGCCTGGTAATCGCGAGCGGGGCCGTAGGATTCATGCCTGCTCATCTGCTTGGTAATCGCCAGCAGGGCCGCAGGATTCATGCCTTCTCAGGCGCCTGATAATCGCCAGCTGGGCCGCAGGATTCATGCCTTCTCATCTCCTTGATAATCGCCAGCTGGGCCGCAGGATTCATGCCTGCTCATCTGCTTCATAATGACCAGCTGGGCCGCAGGATTCATGCCTGCTCAGCTGCCTGATAATCGCCAGGTGGGCCGCAGGATTCATGCCTGCTCAGTTGCCTGATAATCGCCAGCTGGGCCGCAGGATTCATGCCTGCTCAGCTGCCTGATAATCGCCAGGTGGGCCGCAGGATTCATGCCTGCTCAGTTGCCTGATAATCGCCAGCTGGGCCGCAGGATTCATGCCTTCTCAGCTGCCTGATAATCACCAGCTGGGCCGCAGGATTCATGCCTGCTCATCTGCTTGATAATCGCCAGCTGGGCCGCAGGATTCATGCCTGCTCAGGCGCCTGTTAATCGCCAGCTGGGCCGCAGGATTCATGCCTTCTCCGCTGCTTGATTGTTGCCTGCTGAGGCACATGATCGGTGCGGGAGAGCTACCTGATCAGCACATGAGCAGTCACATGATCAGCACCTCTCAGTCACCTGATCACTGCATGACAGCCACGTGATCAGTGCCTGCTGAGTCACGTGATTAGCGCCTGTTCATCTGCTTGATAATCGCCAGCTGGGCCGCAGGATTCATGCCTTCTCAGCTGCTTGATTATCGCCAGCTGAGCCGCAGGATTCATGCCTGCTCATCTGCTTGATAATTGCCAGCTGGGCCGCAGGATTCATGCCTGCTCATCTGCTTGATAATGACCAGCTGGGCGGCAGGATTCATGCCTGCTCAGCTGCCTGATAATCGCCAGGTGGGCCGCAGGATTCATGCCTGCTCATCTCGTTGATAATCGCCAGCTGGGCCGCAGGATTCATGCCTGCTCCGCTGCTTGATTCTTGCCTGCTGAGGCACATGATCCGTGCAGGAGAGCTACCTGATCACACATGAGCAGTCACATGATCAGCGCCTCTCAGTCACCTGATCACTGCATGACAGCCACGTGATCAGTGCCTGCTGAGTCACGTGATTAGCGCCTGCTCATCTGCTTGATAATCGCCAGCTGGGCCGCAGGATTCATGCCTGCTCAGGTGCCTGATAATCGCCAGGTGGGCCGCAGGATTCATGCCTGCTCAGGTGCCTGATAATCGCCAGCTGGGCCGCAGGATTCATGCCTTCTCAGCTGCCTGATAATCACCAGCTGGGCCGTAGGATTCATGCCTGCTCAGCTGCCTGATAATCGCCAGGTGGGCCGCAAGATTCATGCCTGCTCAGCTGCCTGATAATCGCCAGGTGGGCCGCAGGATTCATGCCTTCTCAGCTGCTTGATTATCGGCAGCTGGGCCGCAGGATTCATGCCTGCTCAGCTGCCTGATAATCGCCAGCAGGGCCGCAGGATTCATGCCTTCTCAGGCGCCTGGTAATCGCGAGCTGGGCCGCAGGATTCATGCCTGCTCATCTCCTTGATAATCGCCAGCTGGGCCGCAGGATTCATGCCTGCTCATCTGCTTGATAATCGCCAGCTGGGCCACAGGATTCATGCCTGCTCAGCTGCCTGATAATCGCCAGGTGGGCCGCAGGATTCATGCCTGCTCAGCTGCCTGATAATCGCCGGCAGGGCCACAGGATTCATGCCTTCTCAGGCGCCTGATAATCACCAGCTGGGCCGCAGGATTCATGCCTGCTCATCTGCTTGATAATGACCAGCTGGGCCGCAGGATTCATGCCTTCTCAGGCGCCTGATAATCGCCAGCTGGGCCGCAGGATTCATGCCTGCTCATCTGCTTGGTAATCGCCAGCTGGGCCGCAGGATTCATGCCTGCTCATCTGCTTGATAATCGCCAGCTGGGTCGCATGATTCATGCCTGCTGAGGCACATGATCCGTGCGGGAGAGCTACCTGATCAGCACATGAGCAGTCACATGATCAGCGCCTCTCAGTCACCTGATCACTGCATGACAGCCACGTGATCAGTGCCTGCTGAGTCACGTGATTAGCGCCTGCTTATCTGCTTGATAATCGCCAGCTGGGCCGCAGGATTCATGCCTTCTCAGCTGCTTGATTATCACCAGCTGGGCCGCAGGATTCATGCCTGCTCAGCTGCTTGATAATCGTCAGCTGAGCCGTAGGTTTCATGCCTGCTCAGGTGCCTGATAATCGCCAGCTGGGCCGCAGGATTCATGCCTGCTCATCTCCTTGATAATCGCCAGCTGGGCCGCAGGATTCATGCCTGCTCCGCTGCTTGATTCTTGCCTGCTGAGGCACATGATCCGTGCAGGAGAGCTACCTGATCAGCACATGAGCAGTCACATGATCAGCGCCTCTCAGTCACCTGATCACTGCATGACAGCCACGCGATCAGTGCCTGCTGAGTTACGTGATTAGCGCCTGCTCATCTGCTTGATAATCGCCAGCTGGGCCGCAGGATTCATGCCTTCTCAGCTGCTTGATTATCGCCAGCTGGGCCGCAGGATTCATGCCTGCTCATCTGCTTGATAATCGCCAGCTGGGCCGCAGGATTCATGCCTGCTCAGGTGCCTGATAATCGCCAGCTGGGCCGCAGGATTCATGCCTGCTCAGCTGCCTGATAATCGCCAGCAGGGCCACAGGATTCATGCCTTCTCAGGCGCCTGATAATCGCAAGCTGGGCCGCAGGATTCATGCCTGCTCATCTGCTTGGTAATCGCCAGCTGGGCCGCAGGATTCATACCTTCTCAGGCGCCTGAAAATCGCCAGCTGGGCCGCAGGATTCATGCCTTCTCAGGCGCCTGTTAATCGCCAGCTGGGTCGCAGGATTCATGCCTTCTCCGCTGCTTGATTCTTGCCTGCTGAGGCACATGATCCGTGCGGGAGAGCTACCTGATCAGCACATGAGCAGTCACATGATCAGTGCCTCTCAGTCACCTGATCACTGCATGACAGCCACGTGATCAGTGCCTGCTGAGTTACGTGATTAGCGCCTGCTTATCTGCTTGATAAACGCCAGCTGGGCCGCAGGATTCATGCCTGTTCATCTGCTTGATAATCGCCAGCTGGGCCGCAGGATTCATGCCTGCTCAGCTGCTTGGTAATCGCCAGCTGGGCCGCAGGATTCATGCCTTCTCACCCGCCTGATAATCGCCAGCTGGGCCGCAGGATTCATGCCTGCTCAGGCGCCTGTTAATCGCCAGCTGGGCCGCAGGATTCATGCCTTCTCCGCTGCTTGATGGTTGCCTGCTGAGGCACATGATCCGTGCGGGAGAGCTACCTGATCAGCACATGAGCAGTCACATGATCAGCACCTCTCAGTCACCTGATCACTGCATGACAGCCACGCGATCAGTGCCTGCTGAGTTACGTGATTAGCGCCTGCTCATCTGCTTGATAATCGCCAGCTGGGCCGCAGGATTCATGCCTTCTCAGGCGCCTGGTAATCGCGAGCGGGGCCGTAGGATTCATGCCTGCTCATCTGCTTGGTAATCGCCAGCTGGGCCGCAGGATTCATGCCTGCTCAGCTGCCTGATAATCGCCAGCAGGGCCACAGGATTCATGCCTTCTCAGGCGCCTGATAATCGCGAGCTGGGCCGCAGGATTCATGCCTGCTCATCTGCTTGGTAATCGCCAGCTGGGCCGCAGGATTCATGCCTTCTCAGGCGCCTGATAATCGCCAGCTGGGCCGCAGGATTCATGCCTGCTCAGCTGCCTGATAATCGCCAGGTGGGCCTCAGGATTCATGCCTGCTCAGTTGCCTGATAATAGCCAGCTGGGCCGCAGGATTCCTACCTGCTGAGCTGCCTGATAATCGCCAGGTGGGCCGCAGGATTCATGCCTTCTCAGGCGCCTGGTAATCGCGAGCGGGGCCGTAGGATTCATGCCTGCTCATCTGCTTGGTAATCGCCAGCAGGGCCGCAGGATTCATGCCTTCTCAGGCGCCTGATAATCGCCAGCTGGGCCGCAGGATTCATGCCTTCTCATCTCCTTGATAATCGCCAGCTGGGCCGCAGGATTCATGCCTGCTCATCTGCTTGATAATGACCAGCTGGGCCGCAGGATTCATGCCTGCTCAGCTGCCTGATAATCGCCAGGTGGGCCGCAGGATTCATGCCTGCTCAGTTGCCTGATAATCGCCAGCTGGGCCGCAGGATTCATGCCTGCTCAGCTGCCTGATAATCGCCAGGTGGGCCGCAGCATTCATGCCTGCTCAGTTGCCTGATAATCGCCAGCTGGGCCGCAGGATTCATGCCTTCTCAGCTGCCTGATAATCACCAGCTGGGCCGCAGGATTCATGCCTGCTCATCTGCTTGATAATCGCCAGCTGGGCCGCAGGATTCATGCCTGCTCAGGCGCCTGTTAATCGCCAGCTGGGCCGCAGGATTCATGCCTTCTCCGCTGCTTGATTGTTGCCTGCTGAGGCACATGATCGGTGCGGGAGAGCTACCTGATCAGCACATGAGCAGTCACATGATCAGCACCTCTCAGTCACCTGATCACTGCATGACAGCCACGTGATCAGTGCCTGCTGAGTCACGTGATTAGCGCCTGTTCATCTGCTTGATAATCGCCAGCTGGGCCGCAGGATTCATGCCTTCTCAGCTGCTTGATTATCGCCAGCTGGGCCGCAGGATTCATGCCTGCTCATCTGCTTGATAATTGCCAGCTGGGCCGCAGGATTCATGCCTGCTCATCTGCTTGATAATGACCAGCTGGGCCGCAGGATTCATGCCTGCTCAGCTGCCTGATAACCGCCAGGTGGGCCGCAGGATTCATGCCTGCTCATCTCGTTGATAATCGCCAGCTGGGCCGCAGGATTCATGCCTGCTCCGCTGCTTGATTCTTGCCTGCTGAGGCACATGATCCGTGCAGGAGAGCTACCTGATCACACATGAGCAGTCACATGATCAGCACCTCTCAGTCACCTGATCACTGCATGACAGCCACGTGATCAGTGCCTGCTGAGTCACGTGATTAGCGCCTGCTCATCTGCTTGATAATCGCCAGCTGGGCCGCAGGATTCATGCCTGCTCAGGTGCCTGATAATCGCCAGCTGGGCCGCAGGATTCATGCCTTCTCAGCTGCCTGATAATCACCAGCTGGGCCGTAGGATTCATGCCTGCTCAGCTGCCTGATAATCGCCAGGTGGGCCGCAAGATTCATGCCTGCTCAGCTGCCTGATAATCGCCAGGTGGGCCGCAGGATTCATGCCTTCTCAGCTGCTTGATTATCGCCAGCTGGGCCGCAGGATTCATGCCTGCTCAGCTGCCTGATAATCGCCAGCAGGGCCGCAGGATTCATGCCTTCTCAGGCGCCTGGTAATCGCGAGCTGGGCCGCAGGATTCATGCCTGCTCATCTCCTTGATAATCGCCAGCTGGGCCGCAGGATTCATGCCTGCTGATCTGCTTGATAATCGCCAGCTGGGCCGCAGGATTCATGCCTGCTCAGCTGCCTGATAATCGCCAGGTGGGCCGCAGGATTCAAGCCTGCTCAGCTGCCTGATAATCGCCAGCAGGGCCACAGGATTCATGCCTTCTCAGGCGCCTGATAATCACCAGCTGGGCCGCAGGATTCATGCCTGCTCATCTGCTTGATAATGACCAGCTGGGCCGCAGGATTCATGCCTTCTCAGGCGCCTGATAATCGCCAGCTGGGCCGCAGGATTCATGCCTGCTCATCTGCTTGGTAATCGCCAGCTGGGCCGCAGGATTCATGCCTGCTCATCTGCTTGATAATCGCCAGCTGGGTCGCATGATTCATGCCTGCTGAGGCACATGATCCGTGCGGGAGAGCTACCTGATCAGCACATGAGCAGTCACATGATCAGCACCTCTCAGTCACCTGATCACTGCATGACAGCCACGCGATCAGTGCCTGCTGAGTTACGTAATTAGCGCCTGCTCATCTGCTTGATAATCGCCAGCTGGGCCGCAGGATTCATGCCTTCTCAGCTGCTTGATTATCGCCAGCTGGGCCGCAGATTTCATGCCTGCTCATCTGCTTGATAATCGCCAGCTGGGCCGCAGGATTCATGCCTGCTCAGGTGCCTGATAATCGCCAGCTGGGCCGCAGGATTCATGCCTGCTCAGCTGCCTGATAATCGCCAGCAGGGCCACAGGATTCATGCCTTCTCAGGCGCCTGATAATCGCAAGCTGGGCCGCAGGATTCATGCCTGCTCATCTGCTTGGTAATCGCCAGCTGGGCCGCAGGATTCATACCTTCTCAGGCGCCTGAAAATCGCCAGCTGGGCCGCAGGATTCATGCCTTCTCAGGCGCCTGTTAATCGCCAGCTGGGTCGCAGGATTCATGCCTTCTCCGCTGCTTGATTCTTGCCTGCTGAGGCACATGATCCGTGCGGGAGAGCTACCTGATCAGCACATGAGCAGTCACATGATCAGTGCCTCTCAGTCACCTGATCACTGCATGACAGCCACGTGATCAGTGCATGCTGAGTTACGTGATTAGCGCCTGCTTATCTGCTTGATAATCGCCAGCTGGGCCGCAGGATTCATGCCTGTTCATCTGCTTGATAATCGCCAGCTGGGCCGCAGGATTCATTCCTGCTCAGCTGCTTGGTAATCGCCAGCTGGGCCGCAGGATTCATGCCTGCTCATCTGCTTGATAATCGCCAGCCTGGCCGCAGGATTCATGCCTGCTCAGGCGCCTGTTAATCGCCAGCTGGGCCGCAGGATTCATGCCTTCTCCGCTGCTTGATTGTTGCCTGCTGAGGCACATGATCGGTGCGGGAGAGCTACCTGATCAGCACATGAGCAGTCACATGATCAGCACCACTCAGTCACCTGATCACTGCATGACAGCCACGTGATCAGTGCCTGCTGAGTCACGTGATTAGCGCCTGTTCATCTGCTTGATAATCGCCAGCTGGGCCGCAGGATTCATGCCTTCTCAGCTGCTTGATTATCGCCAGCTGGGCCGCAGGATTCATGCCTGCTCATCTGCTTGATAATGACCAGCTGGGCCGCAGGATTCATGCCTGCTCAGGTGCCTGATAATCGCCAGGTGGGCCGCAGGATTCATGCCTGCTCATCTCGTTGATAATCGCCAGCTGGGCCGCAGGATTCATGCCTGCTCCGCTGCTTGATTCTTGCCTGCTGAGGCACATGATCCGTGCAGGAGAGCTACCTGATCACACATGAGCAGTCACATGATCAGCGCCTCTCAGTCACCTGATCACTGCATGACAGCCACGTGATCAGTGCCTGCTGAGTCACGTGATTAGCGCCTGCTCATCTGCTTGATAATCGCCAGCTGGGCCGCAGGATTCATGTCTGCTCAGGTGCCTGATAATCGCCAGCTGGGCCGCAGGATTCATGCCTTCTCAGCTGCCTGATAATCACCAGCTGGGCCGTAGGATTCATGCCTGCTCAGCTGCCTGATAATCGCCAGGTGGGCCGCAAGATTCATGCCTGCTCAGCTGCCTGATAATCGCCAGGTGGGCCGCAGGATTCATGCCTTCTCAGCTGCTTGATTATCGCCAGCTGGGCCGCAGGATTCATGCCTGCTCAGCTGCCTGATAATCGCCAGCAGGGCCGCAGGATTCATGCCTTCTCAGGCGCCTGGTAATCGCGAGCTGGGCCGCAGGATTCATGCCTGCTCATCTCCTTGATAATCGCCAGCTGGGCCGCAGGATTCATGCCTGCTCATCTGCTTGATAATCGCCAGGTGGGCCGCAGGATTCATGCCTGCTCAGCTGCCTGATAATCGCCAGCAGGGCCACAGGATTCATGCCTTCTCAGGCGCCTGATAATCACCAGCTGGGCCGCAGGATTCATGCCTGCTCATCTGCTTGATAATGACCAGCTGGGCCGCAGGATTCATGCCTTCTCAGGCGCCTGATAATCGCCAGCTGGGCCGCAGGATTCATGCCTGCTCATCTGCTTGGTAATCGCCAGCTGGGCCGCAGGATTCATGCCTGCTCATCTGCTTGATAATCGCCAGCTGGGTCGCATGATTCATGCCTGCTGAGGCACATGATCCGTGCGGGAGAGCTACCTGATCAGCACATGAGCAGTCACATGATCAGCGCCTCTCAGTCACCTGATCACTGCATGACAGCCACGTGATCAGTGCCTGCTGAGTCACGTGATTAGCGCCTGCTTATCTGCTTGATAATCGCCAGCTGGGCCGCAGGATTCATGCCTTCTCAGCTGCTTGATTATCACCAGCTGGGCCGCAGGATTCATGCCTGCTCAGCTGCTTGATAAACGTCAGCTGAGCCGTAGGTTTCATGCCTGCTCAGGTGCCTGATAATCGCCAGCTGGGCCGCAGGATTCATTCCTGCTCATCTCCTTGATAATCGCCAGCTGGGCCGCAGGATTCATGCCTGCTCAGCTGCCTGATAATCGCCCACTGGGCCGCAGGATTCATGCCTGCTCCGCTGCTTGATTCTTGCCTGCTGAGGCACATGATCCGTGCAGGAGAGCTACCTGATCAGCACATGAGCAGTCACATGATCAGCGCCTCTCAGTCACCTGATCACTGCATGACAGCCACGCGATCAGTGCCTGCTGAGTTACGTGATTAGCGCCTGCTCATCTGCTTGATAATCGCCAGCTGGGCCGCAGGATTCATGCCTTCTCAGCTGCTTGATTATCGCCAGCTGGGCCGCAGGATTCATGCCTGCTCAAGTGCCTGATAATCGCCAGCTGGGCCGCAGGATTCATGCCTGCTCAGGTGCCTGATAATCGCCAGCTGGGCCGCAGGATTCATGCCTGCTCAGCTGCCTGATAATCGCCAGCAGGGCCACAGGATTCATGCCTTCTCAGGCGCCTGATAATCGCAAGCTGGGCCGCAGGATTCATGCCTGCTCATC
Organism: Bos grunniens; assembly: GCF_055505025.1. Lineage (NCBI taxonomy): Eukaryota > Metazoa > Chordata > Mammalia > Artiodactyla > Bovidae > Bos > Bos grunniens. The sequence continues at coordinate 65,375,853 of NC_141183.1, read as the reverse complement.
TGCTTGGTAATCGCCAGCTGGGCCGCAGGATTCATACCTTCTCAGGCGCCTGAAAATCGCCAGCTGGGCCGCAGGATTCATGCCTTCTCAGGCGCCTGTTAATCGCCAGCTGGGTCGCAGGATTCATGCATTCTCCGCTGCTTGATTCTTGCCTGCTGAGGCACATGATCCGTGCGGGAGAGCTACCTGATCAGCACATGAGCAGTCACATGATCAGTGCCTCTCAGTCACCTGATCACTGCATGACAGCCACGTGATCAGTGCCTGCTGAGTTACGTGATTAGTGCCTGCTCATCTGCTTGATAATCGCCAGCTGGGCCGCAGGATTCATGCCTTCTCAGCTGCTTGATTATCGCCAGCTGGGCCGCAGGATTCATGCCTGCTCAGGTGCCTGATAATCGCCAGCTGGGCCGCAGGATTCATGCCTGCTCAGCTGCCTGATAATCGCCAGCAGGGCCACAGGATTCATGCCTTCTCAGGCGCCTGATAATCGCAAGCTGGGCCGCAGGATTCATGCCTGCTCATCTGCTTGGTAATCGCCAGCTGGGCCGCAGGATTCATACCTTCTCAGGCGCCTGAAAATCGCCAGCTGGGCCGCAGGATTCATGCCTTCTCAGGCGCCTGTTAATCGCCAGCTGGGTCGCAGGATTCATGCATTCTCCGCTGCTTGATTCTTGCCTGCTGAGGCACATGATCCGTGCGGGAGAGCTACCTGATCAGCACATGAGCAGTCACATGATCAGTGCCTCTCAGTCACCTGATCACTGCATGACAGCCACGTGATCAGTGCCTGCTGAGTTACGTGATTAGCGCCTGCTTATCTGCTTGATAAACGCCAGCTGGGCCGCAGGATTCATGCCTGTTCATCTGCTTGATAATCGCCAGCTGGGCCGCAGGATTCATGCCTGCTCAGCTGCTTGGTAATCGCCAGCTGGGCCGCAGGATTCATGCCTTCTCACCCGCCTGATAATCGCCAGCTGGGCCGCAGGATTCATGCCTGCTCAGGCGCCTGTTAATCGCCAGCTGGGCCGCAGGATTCATGCCTTCTCCGCTGCTTGATGGTTGCCTGCTGAGGCACATGATCCGTGCGGGAGAGCTACCTGATCAGCACATGAGCAGTCACATGATCAGCACCTCTCAGTCACCTGATCACTGCATGACAGCCACGCGATCAGTGCCTGCTGAGTTACGTGATTAGCGCCTGCTCATCTGCTTGATAATCGCCAGCTGGGCCGCAGGATTCATGCCTTCTCAGGCGCCTGGTAATCGCGAGCGGGGCCGTAGGATTCATGCCTGCTCATCTGCTTGGTAATCGCCAGCTGGGCCGCAGGATTCATGCCTGCTCAGCTGCCTGATAATCGCCAGCAGGGCCACAGGATTCATGCCTTCTCAGGCGCCTGATAATCGCGAGCTGGGCCGCAGGATTCATGCCTGCTCATCTGCTTGGTAATCGCCAGCTGGGCCGCAGGATTCATGCCTTCTCAGGCGCCTGTTAATCGCCAGCTGGGTCGCAGGATTCATGCCTTCTCCGCTGCTTGATTCTTGCCTGCTGAGGCACATGATCCGTGCGGGAGAGCTACCTGATCAGCACATGAGCAGTCACATGATCAGTGCCTCTCAGTCACCTGATCACTGCATGACAGCCACGTGATCAGTGCCTGCTGAGTTACGTGATTAGCGCCTGCTCATCTGCTTGATAATCGCCAGCTGGGCCGCAGGATTCATGCCTGTTCATCTGCCTGATAATCGCCAGCTGGGCCGCAGGATTCATGCCTGCTCAGCTGCCTGATAATCGCCAGGTGGGCCTCAGGATTCATGCCTGCTCAGTTGCCTGATAATAGCCAGCTGGGCCGCAGGATTCATACCTGCTGAGCTGCCTGATAATCGCCAGGTGGGCCGCAGGATTCATGCCTTCTCAGGCGCCTGGTAATCGCGAGCGGGGCCGTAGGATTCATGCCTGCTCATCTGCTTGGTAATCGCCAGCAGGGCCGCAGGATTCATGCCTTCTCAGGCGCCTGATAATCGCCAGCTGGGCCGCAGGATTCATGCCTTCTCATCTCCTTGATAATCGCCAGCTGGGCCGCAGGATTCATGCCTGCTCATCTGCTTGATAATGACCAGCTGGGCCGCAGGATTCATGCCTGCTCAGCTGCCTGATAATCGCCAGGTGGGCCGCAGGATTCATGCCTGCTCAGTTGCCTGATAATCGCCAGCTGGGCCGCAGGATTCATGCCTGCTCAGCTGCCTGATAATCGCCAGGTGGGCCGCAGGATTCATGCCTGCTCAGTTGCCTGATAATCGCCAGCTGGGCCGCAGGATTCATGCCTTCTCAGCTGCCTGATAATCACCAGCTGGGCCGCAGGATTCATGCCTGCTCATCTGCTTGATAATCGCCAGCTGGGCCGCAGGATTCATGCCTGCTCAGGCGCCTGTTAATCGCCAGCTGGGCCGCAGGATTCATGCCTTCTCCGCTGCTTGATTGTTGCCTGCTGAGGCACATGATCGGTGCGGGAGAGCTACCTGATCAGCACATGAGCAGTCACATGATCAGCACCTCTCAGTCACCTGATCACTGCATGACAGCCACGTGATCAGTGCCTGCTGAGTCACGTGATTAGCGCCTGTTCATCTGCTTGATAATCGCCAGCTGGGCCGCAGGATTCATGCCTTCTCAGCTGCTTGATTATCGCCAGCTGGGCCGCAGGATTCATGCCTGCTCATCTGCTTGATAATTGCCAGCTGGGCCGCAGGATTCATGCCTGCTCATCTGCTTGATAATGACCAGCTGGGCCGCAGGATTCATGCCTGCTCAGCTGCCTGATAATCGCCAGGTGGGCCGCAGGATTCATGCCTGCTCATCTCGTTGATAATCGCCAGCTGGGCCGCAGGATTCATGCCTGCTCCGCTGCTTGATTCTTGCCTGCTGAGGCACATGATCCGTGCAGGAGAGCTACCTGATCACACATGAGCAGTCACATGATCAGCACCTCTCAGTCACCTGATCACTGCATGACAGCCACGTGATCAGTGCCTGCTGAGTCACGTGATTAGCGCCTGCTCATCTGCTTGATAATCGCCAGCTGGGCCGCAGGATTCATGCCTGCTCAGGTGCCTGATAATCGCCAGCTGGGCCGCAGGATTCATGCCTTCTCAGCTGCCTGATAATCACCAGCTGGGCCGTAGGATTCATGCCTGCTCAGCTGCCTGATAATCGCCAGGTGGGCCGCAAGATTCATGCCTGCTCAGCTGCCTGATAATCGCCAGGTGGGCCGCAGGATTCATGCCTTCTCAGCTGCTTGATTATCGCCAGCTGGGCCGCAGGATTCATGCCTGCTCAGCTGCCTGATAATCGCCAGCAGGGCCGCAGGATTCATGCCTTCTCAGGCGCCTGGTAATCGCGAGCTGGGCCGCAGGATTCATGCCTGCTCATCTCCTTGATAATCGCCAGCTGGGCCGCAGGATTCATGCCTGCTCATCTGCTTGATAATCGCCAGCTGGGCCGCAGGATTCATGCCTGCTCAGCTGCCTGATAATCGCCAGGTGGGCCGCAGGATTCAAGCCTGCTCAGCTGCCTGATAATCGCCAGCAGGGCCACAGGATTCATGCCTTCTCAGGCGCCTGATAATCACCAGCTGGGCCGCAGGATTCATGCCTGCTCATCTGCTTGATAATGACCAGCTGGGCCGCAGGATTCATGCCTTCTCAGGCGCCTGATAATCGCCAGCTGGGCCGCAGGATTCATGCCTGCTCATCTGCTTGGTAATCGCCAGCTGGGCCGCAGGATTCATGCCTGCTCATCTGCTTGATAATCGCCAGCTGGGTCGCATGATTCATGCCTGCTGAGGCACATGATCCGTGCGGGAGAGCTACCTGATCAGCACATGAGCAGTCACATGATCAGCACCTCTCAGTCACCTGATCACTGCATGACAGCCACGCGATCAGTGCCTGCTGAGTTACGTGATTAGCGCCTGCTCATCTGCTTGATAATCGCCAGCTGGGCCGCAGGATTCATGCCTTCTCAGCTGCTTGATTATCGCCAGCTGGGCCGCAGATTTCATGCCTGCTCATCTGCTTGATAATCGCCAGCTGGGCCGCAGGATTCATGCCTGCTCAGGTGCCTGATAATCGCCAGCTGGGCCGCAGGATTCATGCCTGCTCAGCTGCCTGATAATCGCCAGCAGGGCCACAGGATTCATGCCTTCTCAGGCGCCTGATAATCGCAAGCTGGGCCGCAGGATTCATGCCTGGTCATCTGCTTGGTAATCGCCAGCTGGGCCGCAGGATTCATACCTTCTCAGGCGCCTGAAAATCGCCAGCTGGGCCGCAGGATTCATGCCTTCTCAGGCGCCTGTTAATCGCCAGCTGGGTCGCAGGATTCATGTCTTCTCCGCTGCTTGATTCTTGCCTGCTGAGGCACATGATCCGTGCGGGAGAGCTACCTGATCAGCACATGAGCAGTCACATGATCAGTGCCTCTCAGTCACCTGATCACTGCATGACAGCCACGTGATCAGTGCATGCTGAGTTACGTGATTAGCGCCTGCTTATCTGCTTGATAATCGCCAGCTGGGCCGCAGGATTCATGCCTGTTCATCTGCTTGATAATCGCCAGCTGGGCCGCAGGATTCATGCCTGCTCATCTGCTTGGTAATCGCCAGCTGGGCCGCAGGATTCATGCCTGCTCATCTGCTTGATAATCGCCAGCCTGGCCGCAGGATTCATGCCTGCTCAGGCGCCTGTTAATCGCCAGCTGGGCCGCAGGATTCATGCCTTCTCCGCTGCTTGATTGTTGCCTGCTGAGGCACATGATCGGTGCGGGAGAGCTACCTGATCAGCACATGAGCAGTCACATGATCAGCACCACTCAGTCACCTGATCACTGCATGACAGCCACGTGATCAGTGCCTGCTGAGTCACGTGATTAGCGCCTGTTCATCTGCTTGATAATCGCCAGCTGGGCCGCAGGATTCATGCCTTCTCAGCTGCTTGATTATCGCCAGCTGGGCCGCAGGATTCATGCCTGCTCATCTGCTTGATAATGACCAGCTGGGCCGCAGGATTCATGCCTGTTCAGCTGCCTGATAATCGCCAGGTGGGCCGCAGGATTCATGCCTGCTCATCTCGTTGATAATCGCCAGCTGGGCCGCAGGATTCATGCCTGCTCCGCTGCTTGATTCTTGCCTGCTGAGGCACATGATCCGTGCAGGAGAGCTACCTGATCACACATGAGCAGTCACATGATCAGCGCCTCTCAGTCACCTGATCACTGCATGACAGCCACGTGATCAGTGCCTGCTGAGTCACGTGATTAGCACCTGCTCATCTGCTTGATAATCGCCAGCTGGGCCGCAGGATTCATGCCTGCTCAGGTGCCTGATAATCGCCAGCTGGGCCGCAGGATTCATGCCTTCTCAGCTGCCTGATAATCACCAGCTGGGCCGTAGGATTCATGCCTGCTCAGCTGCCTGATAATCGCCAGGTGGGCCGCAAGATTCATGCCTGCTCAGCTGCCTGATAATCGCCAGGTGGGCCGCAGGATTCATGCCTTCTCAGCTGCTTGATTATCGCCAGCTGGGCCGCAGGATTCATGCCTGCTCAGCTGCCTGATAATCGCCAGCAGGGCCGCAGGATTCATGCCTTCTCAGGCGCCTGGTAATCGCGAGCTGGGCCGCAGGATTCATGCCTGCTCATCTCCTTGATAATCGCCAGCTGGGGCGCAGGATTCATGCCTGCTCATCTGCTTGATAATCGCCAGGTGGGCCGCAGGATTCATGCCTGCTCAGCTGCCTGATAATCGCCAGCAGGGCCACAGGATTCATGCCTTCTCAGGCGCCTGATAATTACCAGCTGGGCCGCAGGATTCATGCCTGCTCATCTGCTTGATAATGACCAGCTGGGCCGCAGGATTCATGCCTTCTCAGGCGCCTGATAATCGCCAGCTGGGCCGCAGGATTCATGCCTGCTCATCTGCTTGGTAATCGCCAGCTGGGCCGCAGGATTCATGCCTGCTCATCTGCTTGATAATCGCCAGCTGGGTCGCATGATTCATGCCTGCTGAGGCACATGATCCGTGCGGGAGAGCTACCTGATCAGCACATGAGCAGTCACATGATCAGCGCCTCTCAGTCACCTGATCACTGCATGACAGCCACGTGATCAGTGCCTGCTGAGTCACGTGATTAGCGCCTGCTTATCTGCTTGATAATCGCCAGCTGGGCCGCAGGATTCATGCCTTCTCAGCTGCTTGATTATCACCAGCTGGGCCGCAGGATTCATGCCTGCTCAGCTGCTTGATAAACGTCAGCTGAGCCGTAGGTTTCATGCCTGCTCAGGTGCCTGATAATCGCCAGCTGGGCCGCAGGATTCATGCCTGCTCATCTCCTTGATAATCGCCAGCTAGGCCGCAGGATTCATGCCTGCTCAGCTGCCTGATAATCGCCCACTGGGCCGCAGGATTCATGCCTGCTCCGCTGCTTGATTCTTGCCTGCTGAGGCACATGATCCGTGCAGGAGAGCTACCTGATCAGCACATGAGCAGTCACATGATCAGCGCCTCTCAGTCACCTGATCACTGCATGACAGCCACGCGATCAGTGCCTGCTGAGTTACGTGATTAGCGCCTGCTCATCTGCTTGATAATCGCCAGCTGGGCCGCATGATTCATGCCTTCTCAGCTGCTTGATTATCGCCAGCTGGGCCGCAGGATTCATGCCTGCTCATCTGCTTGATAATCGCCAGCTGGGCCGCAGGATTCATGCCTGCTCAGGTGCCTGATAATCGCCAGCTGGGCCGCAGGATTCATGCCTGCTCAGCTGCCTGATAATCGCCAGCAGGGCCACAGGATTCATGCCTTCTCAGGCGCCTGATAATCGCAAGCTGGGCCGCAGGATTCATGCCTGCTCATCTGCTTGGTAATCGCCAGCTGGGCCGCAGGATTCATACCTTCTCAGGCGCCTGAAAATCGCCAGCTGGGCCGCAGGATTCATGCCTTCTCAGGCGCCTGTTAATCGCCAGCTGGGTCGCAGGATTCATGCCTTCTCCGCTGCTTGATTCTTGCCTGCTGAGGCACATGATCCGTGCGGGAGAGCTACCTGATCAGCACATGAGCAGTCACATGATCAGTGCCTCTCAGTCACCTGATCACTGCATGACAGCCACGTGATCAGTGCCTGCTGAGTTACGTGATTAGCGCCTGCTTATCTGCTTGATAAACGCCAGCTGGGCCGCAGGATTCATGCCTGTTCATCTGCTTGATAATCGCCAGCTGGGCCGCAGGATTCATGCCTGCTCAGCTGCTTGGTAATCGCCAGCTGGGCCGCAGGATTCATGCCTTCTCACCCGCCTGATAATCGCCAGCTGGGCCGCAGGATTCATGCCTGCTCAGGCGCCTGTTAATCGCCAGCTGGGCCGCAGGATTCATGCCTTCTCCGCTGCTTGATGGTTGCCTGCTGAGGCACATGATCCGTGCGGGAGAGCTACCTGATCAGCACATGAGCAGTCACATGATCAGCACCTCTCAGTCACCTGATCACTGCATGACAGCCACGCGATCAGTGCCTGCTGAGTTACGTGATTAGCGCCTGCTCATCTGCTTGATAATCGCCAGCTGGGCCGCAGGATTCATGCCTTCTCAGGCGCCTGGTAATCGCGAGCGGGGCCGTAGGATTCATGCCTGCTCATCTGCTTGGTAATCGCCAGCTGGGCCGCAGGATTCATGCCTGCTCAGCTGCCTGATAATCGCCAGCAGGGCCACAGGATTCATGCCTTCTCAGGCGCCTGATAATCGCGAGCTGGGCCGCAGGATTCATGCCTGCTCATCTGCTTGGTAATCGCCAGCTGGGCCGCAGGATTCATGCCTTCTCAGGCGCCTGTTAATCGCCAGCTGGGTCGCAGGATTCATGCCTTCTCCGCTGCTTGATTCTTGCCTGCTGAGGCACATGATCCGTGCGGGAGAGCTACCTGATCAGCACATGAGCAGTCACATGATCAGTGCCTCTCAGTCACCTGATCACTGCATGACAGCCACGTGATCAGTGCCTGCTGAGTTACGTGATTAGCGCCTGCTCATCTGCTTGATAATCGCCAGCTGGGCCGCAGGATTCATGCCTGTTCATCTGCCTGATAATCGCCAGCTGGGCCGCAGGATTCATGCCTGCTCAGCTGCCTGATAATCGCCAGGGGGGCCTCAGGATTCATGCCTGCTCAGTTGCCTGATAATAGCCAGCTGGGCCGCAGGATTCATACCTGCTGAGCTGCCTGATAATCGCCAGGTGGGCCGCAGGATTCATGCCTTCTCAGGCGCCTGGTAATCGCGAGCGGGGCCGTAGGATTCATGCCTGCTCATCTGCTTGGTAATCGCCAGCAGGGCCGCAGGATTCATGCCTTCTCAGGCGCCTGATAATCGCCAGCTGGGCCGCAGGATTCATGCCTTCTCATCTCCTTGATAATCGCCAGCTGGGCCGCAGGATTCATGCCTGCTCATCTGCTTGATAATGACCAGCTGGGCCGCAGGATTCATGCCTGCTCAGCTGCCTGATAATCGCCAGGTGGGCCGCAGGATTCATGCCTGCTCAGTTGCCTGATAATCGCCAGCTGGGCCGCAGGATTCATGCCTGCTCAGCTGCCTGATAATCGCCAGGTGGGCCGCAGGATTCATGCCTGCTCAGTTGCCTGATAATCGCCAGCTGGGCCGCAGGATTCATGCCTTCTCAGCTGCCTGATAATCACCAGCTGGGCCGCAGGATTCATGCCTGCTCATCTGCTTGATAATCGCCAGCTGGGCCGCAGGATTCATGCCTGCTCAGGCGCCTGTTAATCGCCAGCTGGGCCGCAGGATTCATGCCTTCTCCGCTGCTTGATTGTTGCCTGCTGAGGCACATGATCGGTGCGGGAGAGCTACCTGATCAGCACATGAGCAGTCACATGATCAGCACCTCTCAGTCACCTGATCACTGCATGACAGCCACGTGATCAGTGCCTGCTGAGTCACGTGATTAGCGCCTGTTCATCTGCTTGATAATCGCCAGCTGGGCCGCAGGATTCATGCCTTCTCAGCTGCTTGATTATCGCCAGCTGGGCCGCAGGATTCATGCCTGCTCATCTGCTTGATAATTGCCAGCTGGGCCGCAGGATTCATGCCTGCTCATCTGCTTGATAATGACCAGCTGGGCCGCAGGATTCATGCCTGCTCAGCTGCCTGATAATCGCCAGGTGGGCCGCAGGATTCATGCCTGCTCATCTCGTTGATAATCGCCAGCTGGGCCGCAGGATTCATGCCTGCTCCGCTGCTTGATTCTTGCCTGCTGAGGCACATGATCCGTGCAGGAGAGCTACCTGATCACACATGAGCAGTCACATGATCAGCACCTCTCAGTCACCTGATCACTGCATGACAGCCACGTGATCAGTGCCTGCTGAGTCACGTGATTAGCGCCTGCTCATCTGCTTGATAATCGCCAGCTGGGCCGCAGGATTCATGCCTGCTCAGGTGCCTGATAATCGCCAGCTGGGCCGCAGGATTCATGCCTTCTCAGCTGCCTGATAATCACCAGCTGGGCCGTAGGATTCATGCCTGCTCAGCTGCCTGATAATCGCCAGGTGGGCCGCAAGATTCATGCCTGCTCAGCTGCCTGATAATCGCCAGGTGGGCCGCAGGATTCATGCCTTCTCAGCTGCTTGATTATCGCCAGCTGGGCCGCAGGATTCATGCCTGCTCAGCTGCCTGATAATCGCCAGCAGGGCCGCAGGATTCATGCCTTCTCAGGCGCCTGGTAATCGCGAGCTGGGCCGCAGGATTCATGCCTGCTCATCTCCTTGATAATCGCCAGCTGGGCCGCAGGATTCATGCCTGCTCATCTGCTTGATAATCGCCAGCTGGGCCGCAGGATTCATGCCTGCTCAGCTGCCTGATAATCGCCAGGTGGGCCGCAGGATTCAAGCCTGCTCAGCTGCCTGATAATCGCCAGCAGGGCCACAGGATTCATGCCTTCTCAGGCGCCTGATAATCACCAGCTGGGCCGCAGGATTCATGCCTGCTCATCTGCTTGATAATGACCAGCTGGGCCGCAGGATTCATGCCTTCTCAGGCGCCTGATAATCGCCAGCTGGGCCGCAGGATTCATGCCTGCTCATCTGCTTGGTAATCGCCAGCTGGGCCGCAGGATTCATGCCTGCTCATCTGCTTGATAATCGCCAGCTGGGTCGCATGATTCATGCCTGCTGAGGCACATGATCCGTGCGGGAGAGCTACCTGATCAGCACATGAGCAGTCACATGATCAGCACCTCTCAGTCACCTGATCACTGCATGAGAGCCACGCGATCAGTGCCTGCTGAGTTACGTGATTAGCGCCTGCTCATCTGCTTGATAATCGCCAGCTGGGCCGCAGGATTCATGCCTTCTCAGCTGCTTGATTATCGCCAGCTGGGCCGCAGATTTCATGCCTGCTCATCTGCTTGATAATCGCCAGCTGGGCCGCAGGATTCATGCCTGCTCAGGTGCCTGATAATCGCCAGCTGGGCCGCAGGATTCATGCCTGCTCAGCTGCCTGATAATCGCCAGCAGGGCCACAGGATTCATGCCTTCTCAGGCGCCTGATAATCGCAAGCTGGGCCGCAGGATTCATGCCTGCTCATCTGCTTGGTAATCGCCAGCTGGGCCGCAGGATTCATACCTTCTCAGGCGCCTGAAAATCGCCAGCTGGGCCGCAGGATTCATGCCTTCTCAGGCGCCTGTTAATCGCCAGCTGGGTCGCAGGATTCATGTCTTCTCCGCTGCTTGATTCTTGCCTGCTGAGGCACATGATCCGTGCGGGAGAGCTACCTGATCAGCACATGAGCAGTCACATGATCAGTGCCTCTCAGTCACCTGATCACTGCATGACAGCCACGTGATCAGTGCATGCTGAGTTACGTGATTAGCGCCTGCTTATCTGCTTGATAATCGCCAGCTGGGCCGCAGGATTCATGCCTGTTCATCTGCTTGATAATCGCCAGCTGGGCCGCAGGATTCATGCCAGCTCATCTGCTTGGTAATCGCCAGCTGGGCCGCAGGATTCATGCCTGCTCATCTGCTTGATAATCGCCAGCCTGGCCGCAGGATTCATGCCTGCTCAGGCGCCTGTTAATCGCCAGCTGGGCCGCAGGATTCATGCCTTCTCCGCTGCTTGATTGTTGCCTGCTGAGGCACATGATCGGTGCGGGAGAGCTACCTGATCAGCACATGAGCAGTCACATGATCAGCACCACTCAGTCACCTGATCACTGCATGACAGCCACGTGATCAGTGCCTGCTGAGTCACGTGATTAGCGCCTGTTCATCTGCTTGATAATCGCCAGCTGGGCCGCAGGATTCATGCCTTCTCAGCTGCTTGATTATCGCCAGCTGGGCCGCAGGATTCATGCCTGCTCATCTGCTTGATAATGACCAGCTGGGCCGCAGGATTCATGCCTGCTCAGCTGCCTGATAATCGCCAGGTGGGCCGCAGGATTCATGCCTGCTCATCTCGTTGATAATCGCCAGCTGGGCCGCAGGATTCATGCCTGCTCCGCTGCTTGATTCTTGCCTGCTGAGGCACATGATCCGTGCAGGAGAGCTACCTGATCACACATGAGCTGTCACATGATCAGCGCCTCTCAGTCACCTGATCACTGCATGACAGCCACGTGATCAGTGCCTGCTGAGTCACGTGATTAGCACCTGCTCATCTGCTTGATAATCGCCAGCTGGGCCGCAGGATTCATGCCTGCTCAGGTGCCTGATAATCGCCAGCTGGGCCGCAGGATTCATGCCTTCTCAGCTGCCTGATAATCACCAGCTGGGCCGTAGGATTCATGCCTGCTCAGCTGCCTGATAATCGCCAGGTGGGCCGCAAGATTCATGCCTGCTCAGCTGCCTGATAATCGCCAGGTGGGCCGCAGGATTCATGCCTTCTCAGCTGCTTGATTATCGCCAGCTGGGCCGCAGGATTCATGCCTGCTCAGCTGCCTGATAATCGCCAGCAGGGCCGCAGGATTCATGCCTTCTCAGGCGCCTGGTAATCGCGAGCTGGGCCGCAGGATTCATGCCTGCTCATCTCCTTGATAATCGCCAGCTGGGCCGCAGGATTCATGCCTGCTCATCTGCTTGATAATCGCCAGGTGGGCCGCAGGATTCATGCCTGCTCAGCTGCCTGATAATCGCCAGCAGGGCCACAGGATTCATGCCTTCTCAGGCGTCTGATAATCACCAGCTGGGCCGCAGGATTCATGCCTGCTCATCTGCTTGATAATGACCAGCTGGGCCGCAGGATTCATGCCTTCTCAGGCGCCTGATAATCGCCAGCTGGGCCGCAGGATTCATGCCTGCTCATCTGCTTGGTAATCGCCAGCTGGGCCGCAGGATTCATGCCTGCTCATCTGCTTGATAATCGCCAGCTGGGTCGCATGATTCATGCCTGCTGAGGCACATGATCCGTGCGGGAGAGCTACCTGATCAGCACATGAGCAGTCACATGATCAGCGCCTCTCAGTCACCTGATCACTGCATGACAGCCACGGGATCAGTGCCTGCTGAGTCACGTGATTAGCGCCTGCTTATCTGCTTGATAATCGCCAGCTGGGCCGCAGGATTCATGCCTTCTCAGCTGCTTGATTATCACCAGCTGGGCCGCAGGATTCATGCCTGCTCAGCTGCTTGATAAACGTCAGCTGAGCCGTAGGTTTCATGCCTGCTCAGGTGCCTGATAATCGCCAGCTGGGCCGCAGGATTCATGCCTGCTCATCTCCTTGATAATCGCCAGCTGGGCCGCAGGATTCATGCCTGCTCAGCTGCCTGATAATCGCCCACTGGGCCGCAGGATTCATGCCTGCTCCGCTGCTTGATTCTTGCCTGCTGAGGCACATGATCCGTGCAGGAGAGCTACCTGATCAGCACATGAGCAGTCACATGATCAGCGCCTCTCAGTCACCTGATCACTGCATGACAGCCACGCGATCAGTGCCTGCTGAGTTACGTGATTAGCGCCTGCTCATCTGCTTGATAATCGCCAGCTGGGCCGCATGATTCATGCCTTCTCAGCTGCTTGATTATCGCCAGCTGGGCCGCAGGATTCATGCCTGCTCATCTGCTTGATAATCACCAGCTGGGCCGCAGGATTCATGCCTGCTCAGGTGCCTGATAATCGCCAGCTGGGCCGCAGGATTCATGCCTGCTCAGCTGCCTGATAATCGCCAGCAGGGCCACAGGATTCATGCCTTCTCAGGCGCCTGATAATCGCAAGCTGGGCCGCAGGATTCATGCCTGCTCATCTGCTTGGTAATCGCCAGCTGGGCCGCAGGATTCATACCTTCTGAGGCGCCTGAAAATCGCCAGCTGGGCCGCAGGATTCATGCCTTCTCAGGCGCCTGTTAATCGCCAGCTGGGTCGCAGGATTCATGCCTTCTCCGCTGCTTGATTCTTGCCTGCTGAGGCACATGATCCATGCGGGAGAGCTACCTGATCAGCACATGAGCAGTCACATGATCAGTGCCTCTCAGTCACCTGATCACTGCATGACAGCCACGTGATCAGTGCCTGCTGAGTTACGTGATTAGCGCCTGCTTATCTGCTTGATAATCGCCAGCTGGGCCGCAGGATTCATGCCTGTTCATCTGCTTGATAATCGCCAGCTGGGCCGCAGGATTCATGCCTGCTCAGCTGCTTGGTAATCGCCAGCTGGGCCGCAGGATTCATGCCTTCTCACCCGCCTGATAATCGCCAGCTGGGCCGCAGGATTCATGCCTGCTCAGGCGCCTGTTAATCGCCAGCTGGGCCGCAGGATTCATGCCTTCTCCGCTGCTTGATGGTTGCCTGCTGAGGCACATGATCCGTGCGGGAGAGCTACCTGATCAGCACATGAGCAGTCACATGATCAGCACCTCTCAGTCACCTGATCACTGCATGACAGCCACGCGATCAGTGCCTGCTGAGTTACGTGATTAGCGCCTGCTCATCTGCTTGATAATCGCCAGCTGGGCCGCAGGATTCATGCCTTCTCAGGCGCCTGGTAATCGCGAGCGGGGCCGTAGGATTCATGCCTGCTCATCTGCTTGGTAATCGCCAGCTGGGCCGCAGGATTCATGCCTGCTCAGCTGCCTGATAATCGCCAGCAGGGCCACAGGATTCATGCCTTCTCAGGCGCCTGATAATCGCGAGCTGGGCCGCAGGATTCATGCCTGCTCATCTGCTTGGTAATCGCCAGCTGGGCCGCAGGATTCATGCCTTCTCAGGCGCCTGTTAATCGCCAGCTGGGTCGCAGGATTCATGCCTTCTCCGCTGCTTGATTCTTGCCTGCTGAGGCACATGATCCGTGCGGGAGAGCTACCTGATTAGCACATGAGCAGTCACATGATCAGTGCCTCTCAGTCACCTGATCACTGCATGACAGCCACGTGATCAGTGCCTGCTGAGTTACGTGATTAGCGCCTGCTCATCTGCTTGATAATCGCCAGCTGGGCCGCAGGATTCATGCCTGTTCATCTGCCTGATAATCGCCAGCTGGGCCGCAGGATTCATGCCTGCTCAGCTGCCTGATAATCGCCAGGTGGGCCTCAGGATTCATGCCTGCTCAGTTGCCTGATAATAGCCAGCTGGGCCGCAGGATTCATACCTGCTGAGCTGCCTGATAATCGCCAGGTGGGCCGCAGGATTCATGCCTTCTCAGGCGCCTGGTAATCGCGAGCGGGGCCGCAGGATTCATGCCTGCTCATCTGCTTGATAATGACCAGCTGGGCCGCAGGATTCATGCCTTCTCAGGCGCCTGATAATCGCCAGCTGGGCCGCAGGATTCATGCCTGCTCATCTGCTTGGTAATCGCCAGCTGGGCCGCAGGATTCATGCCTGCTCATCTGCTTGATAATCGCCAGCTGGGTCGCATGATTCATGCCTGCTGAGGCACATGATCCGTGCGGGAGAGCTACCTGATCAGCACATGAGCAGTCACATGATCAGCGCCTCTCAGTCACCTGATCACTGCATGACAGCCACGTGATCAGTGCCTGCTGAGTCACGTGATTAGCGCCTGCTTATCTGCTTGATAATCGCCAGCTGGGCCGCAGGATTCATGCCTTCTCAGCTGCTTGATTATCACCAGCTGGGCCGCAGGATTCATGCCTGCTCAGCTGCTTGATAAACGTCAGCTGAGCCGTAGGTTTCATGCCTGCTCAGGTGCCTGATAATCGCCAGCTGGGCCGCAGGATTCATGCCTGCTCATCTCCTTGATAATCGCCAGCTGGGCCGCAGGATTCATGCCTGCTCAGCTGCCTGATAATCGCCCACTGGGCCGCAGGATTCATGCCTGCTCCGCTGCTTGATTCTTGCCTGCTGAGGCACATGATCCGTGCAGGAGAGCTACCTGATCAGCACATGAGCAGTCACATGATCAGCGCCTCTCAGTCACCTGATCACTGCATGACAGCCACGCGATCAGTGCCTGCTGAGTTACGTGATTAGCGCCTGCTCATCTGCTTGATAATCGCCAGCTGGGCCGCAGGATTCATGCCTTCTCAGCTGCTTGATTATCGCCAGCTGGGCCGCAGGATTCATGCCTGCTCATCTGCTTGATAATCGCCAGCTGGGCCGCAGGATTCATGCCTGCTCAGGTGCCTGATAATCGCCAGCTGGGCCGCAGGATTCATGCCTGCTCAGCTGCCTGATAATCGCCAGCAGGGCCACAGGATTCATGCCTTCTCAGGCGCCTGATAATCGCAAGCTGGGCCGCAGGATTCATGCCTGCTCATCTGCTTGGTAATCGCCAGCTGGGCCGCAGGATTCATACCTTCTCAGGAGCCTGAAAATCGCCAGCTGGGCCGCAGGATTCATGCCTTCTCAGGCGCCTGTTAATCGCCAGCTGGGTCGCAGGATTCATGCCTTCTCCGCTGCTTGATTCTTGCCTGCTGAGGCACATGATCCGTGCGGGAGAGCTACCTGATCAGCACATGAGCAGTCACATGATCAGTGCCTCTCAGTCACCTGATCACTGCATGACAGCCACGTGATCAGTGCCTGCTGAGTTACGTGATTAGCGCCTGCTTATCTGCTTGATAATCGCCAGCTGGGCCGCAGGATTCATGCCTGTTCATCTGCTTGATAATCGCCAGCTGGGCCGCAGGATTCATGCCTGCTCAGCTGCTTGGTAATCGCCAGCTGGGCCGCAGGATTCATGCCTTCTCACCCGCCTGATAATCGCCAGCTGGGCCGCAGGATTCATGCCTGCTCAGGCGCCTGTTAATCGCCAGCTGGGCCGCAGGATTCATGCCTTCTCCGCTGCTTGATGGTTGCCTGCTGAGGCACATGATCCGTGCGGGAGAGCTACCTGATCAGCACATGAGCAGTCACATGATCAGCACCTCTCAGTCACCTGATCACTGCATGACAGCCACGCGATCAGTGCCTGCTGAGTTACGTGATTAGCGCCTGCTCATCTGCTTGATAATCGCCAGCTGGGCCGCAGGATTCATGCCTTCTCAGGCGCCTGGTAATCGCGAGCGGGGCCGTAGGATTCATGCCTGCTCATCTGCTTGGTAATCGCCAGCTGGGCCGCAGGATTCATGCCTGCTCAGCTGCCTGATAATCGCCAGCAGGGCCACAGGATTCATGCCTTCTCAGGCGCCTGATAATCGCGAGCTGGGCCGCAGGATTCATGCCTGCTCATCTGCTTGGTAATCGCCAGCTGGGCCGCAGGATTCATGCCTTCTCAGGCGCCTGTTAATCGCCAGCTGGGTCGCAGGATTCATGCCTTCTCCGCTGCTTGATTCTTGCCTGCTGAGGCACATGATCCGTGCGGGAGAGCTACCTGATCAGCACATGAGCAGTCACATGATCAGTGCCTCTCAGTCACCTGATCACTGCATGACAGCCACGTGATCAGTGCCTGCTGAGTTACGTGATTAGCGCCTGCTCATCTGCTTGATAATCGCCAGCTGGGCCGCAGGATTCATGCCTGTTCATCTGCCTGATAATCGCCAGCTGGGCCGCAGGATTCATGCCTGCTCAGCTGCCTGATAATCGCCAGGTGGGCCTCAGGATTCATGCCTGCTCAGTTGCCTGATTATAGCCAGCTGGGCCGCAGGATTCATACCTGCTGAGCTGCCTGATAATCGCCAGGTGGGCCGCAGGATTCATGCCTTCTCAGGCGCCTGGTAATCGCGAGCGGGGCCGTAGGATTCATGCCTGCTCATCTGCTTGGTAATCGCCAGCAGGGCCGCAGGATTCATGCCTTCTCAGGCGCCTGATAATCGCCAGCTGGGCCGCAGGATTCATGCCTTCTCATCTCCTTGATAATCGCCAGCTGGGCCGCAGGATTCATGCCTGCTCATCTGCTTGATAATGACCAGCTGGGCCGCAGGATTCATGCCTGCTCAGCTGCCTGATAATCGCCAGGTGGGCCGCAGGATTCATGCCTGCTCAGTTGCCTGATAATCGCCAGCTGGGCCGCAGGATTCATGCCTGCTCAGCTGCCTGATAATCGCCAGGTGGGCCGCAGGATTCATGCCTGCTCAGTTGCCTGATAATCGCCAGCTGGGCCGCAGGATTCATGCCTTCTCAGCTGCCTGATAATCACCAGCTGGGCCGCAGGATTCATGCCTGCTCATCTGCTTGATAATCGCCAGCTGGGCCGCAGGATTCATGCCTGCTCAGGCGCCTGTTAATCGCCAGCTGGGCCGCAGGATTCATGCCTTCTCCGCTGCTTGATTGTTGCCTGCTGAGGCACATGATCGGTGCGGGAGAGCTACCTGATCAGCACATGAGCAGTCACATGATCAGCACCTCTCAGTCACCTGATCACTGCATGACAGCCACGTGATCAGTGCCTGCTAAGTCACGTGATTAGCGCCTGTTCATCTGCTTGATAATCGCCAGCTGGGCCGCAGGATTCATGCCTTCTCAGCTGCTTGATTATCGCCAGCTGGGCCGCAGGATTCATGCCTGCTCATCTGCTTGATAATTGCCAGCTGGGCCGCAGGATTCATGCCTGCTCATCTGCTTGATAATGACCAGCTGGGCCGCAGGATTCATGCCTGCTCAGCTGCCTGATAATCGCCAGGTGGGCCGCAGGATTCATGCCTGCTCATCTCGTTGATAATCGCCAGCTGGGCCGCAGGATTCATGCCTGCTCCGCTGCTTGATTCTTGCCTGCTGAGGCACATGATCCGTGCAGGAGAGCTACCTGATCACACATGAGCAGTCACATGATCAGCGCCTCTCAGTCACCTGATCACTGCATGACAGCCACGTGATCAGTGCCTGCTGAGTCACGTGATTAGCGCCTGCTCATCTGCTTGATAATCGCCAGCTGGGCCGCAGGATTCATGCCTGCTCAGGTGCCTGATAATCGCCAGGTGGGCCGCAGGATTCATGCCTGCTCAGGTGCCTGATAATCGCCAGGTGGGCCGCAAGATTCATGCCTGCTCAGCTGCCTGATAATCGCCAGGTGGGCCGCAGGATTCATGCCTTCTCAGCTGCTTGATTATCGCCAGCTGGGCCGCAGGATTCATGCCTGCTCAGCTGCCTGATAATCGCCAGGTGGGCCGCAAGATTCATGCCTGCTCAGCTGCCTGATAATCGCCAGGTGGGCCGCAGGATTCATGCCTTCTCAGCTGCTTGATTATCGCCAGCTGGGCCGCAGGATTCATGCCTGCTCAGCTGCCTGATAATCGCCAGCAGGGCCGCAGGATTCATGCCTTCTCAGCTGCCTGATAATCACCAGCTGGGCCGTAGGATTCATGCCTGCTCAGCTGCCTGATAATCGCCAGGTGGGCCGCAAGATTCATGCCTGCTCAGCTGCCTGATAATCGCCAGGTGGGCCGCAGGATTCATGCCTTCTCAGCTGCTTGATTATCGCCAGCTGGGCCGCAGGATTCATGCCTGCTCAGCTGCCTGATAATCGCCAGCAGGGCCGCAGGATTCATGCCTTCTCAGGCGCCTGGTAATCGCGAGCTGGGCCGCAGGATTCATGCCTGCTCATCTCCTTGATAATCGCCAGCTGGGCCGCAGGATTCATGCCTGCTCATCTGCTTGATAATCGCCAGCTGGGTCGCATGATTCATGCCTGCTGAGGCACATGATCCGTGCGGGAGAGCTACCTGATCAGCACATGAGCAGTCACATGATCAGCGCCTCTCAGTCACCTGATCACTGCATGACAGCCACGTGATCAGTGCCTGCTGAGTCACGTGATTAGCGCCTGCTTATCTGCCTGATAATCGCCAGCTGGGCCGCAGGATTCATGCCTTCTCAGCTGCTTGATTATCACCAGCTGGGCCGCAGGATTCATGCCTGCTCAGCTGCTTGATAATCGTCAGCTGAGCCGTAGGTTTCATGCCTGCTCAGGTGCCTGATAATCGCCAGCTGGGCCGCAGGATTCATGCCTGCTCATCTCCTTGATAATCGCCAGCTGGGCCGCAGGATTCATGCCTGCTCAGCTACCTGATAATCGCCCACTGGGCCGCAGGATTCATGCCTGCTCCGCTGCTTGATTCTTGCCTGCTGAGGCACATGATCCGTGCAGGAGAGCTACCTGATCAGCACATGAGCAGTCGCATGATCAGCGCCTCTCAGTCACCTGATCACTGCATGACAGCCACGCGATCAGTGCCTGCTGAGTTACGTGATTAGCGCCTGCTCATCTGCTTGATAATCGCCAGCTGGGCCGCAGGATTCATGCCTTCTCAGCTGCTTGATTATCGCCAGCTGGGCCGCAGGATTCATGCCTGCTCATCTGCTTGATAATCGCCAGCTGGGCCGCAGGATTCATGCCTGCTCAGGTGCCTGATAATCGCCAGCTGGGCCGCAGGATTCATGCCTGCTCAGCTGCCTGATAATCGCCAGCAGGGCCACAGGATTCATGCCTTCTCAGGCGCCTGATAATCGCAAGCTGGGCCGCAGGATTCATGCCTGCTCATCTGCTTGGTAATCGCCAGCTGGGCCGCAGGATTCATACCTTCTCAGGCGCCTGAAAATCGCCAGCTGGGCCGCAGGATTCATGCCTTCTCAGGCGCCTGTTAATCGCCAGCTGGGTCGCAGGATTCATGCCTTCTCCGCTGCTTGATTCTTGCCTGCTGAGGCACATGATCCGTGCGGGAGAGCTACCTGATCAGCACATGAGCAGTCACATGATCAGTGCCTCTCAGTCACCTGATCACTGCATGACAGCCACGTGATCAGTGCCTGCTGAGTTACGTGATTAGCGCCTGCTTATCTGCTTGATAAACGCCAGCTGGGCCGCAGGATTCATGCCTGTTCATCTGCTTGATAATCGCCAGCTGGGCCGCAGGATTCATGCCTGCTCAGCTGCTTGGTAATCGCCAGCTGGGCCGCAGGATTCATGCCTTCTCACCCGCCTGATAATCGCCAGCTGGGCCGCAGGATTCATGCCTGCTCAGGCGCCTGTTAATCGCCAGCTGGGCCGCAGGATTCATGCCTTCTCCGCTGCTTGATGGTTGCCTGCTGAGGCACATGATCCGTGCGGGAGAGCTACCTGATCAGCACATGAGCAGTCACATGATCAGCACCTCTCAGTCACCTGATCACTGCATGACAGCCACGCGATCAGTGCCTGCTGAGTTACGTGATTAGCGCCTGCTCATCTGCTTGATAATCGCCAGCTGGGCCGCAGGATTCATGCCTTCTCAGGCGCCTGGTAATCGCGAGCGGGGCCGTAGGATTCATGCCTGCTCATCTGCTTGGTAATCGCCAGCTGGGCCGCAGGATTCATGCCTGCTCAGCTGCCTGATAATCGCCAGCAGGGCCACAGGATTCATGCCTTCTCAGGCGCCTGATAATCGCGAGCTGGGCCGCAGGATTCATGCCTGCTCATCTGCTTGGTAATCGCCAGCTGGGCCGCAGGATTCATGCCTTCTCAGGCGCCTGTTAATCGCCAGCTGGGTCGCAGGATTCATGCCTTCTCCGCTGCTTGATTCTTGCCTGCTGAGGCACATGATCCGTGCGGGAGAGCTACCTGATCAGCACATGAGCAGTCACATGATCAGTGCCTCTCAGTCACCTGATCACTGCATGACAGCCACGTGATCAGTGCCTGCTGAGTTACGTGATTAGCGCCTGCTCATCTGCTTGATAATCGCCAGCTGGGCCGCAGGATTCATGCCTGTTCATCTGCCTGATAATCGCCAGCTGGGCCGCAGGATTCATGCCTGCTCAGCTGCCTGATAATCGCCAGGTGGGCCTCAGGATTCATGCCTGCTCAGTTGCCTGATAATAGCCAGCTGGGCTGCAGGATTCATACCTGCTGAGCTGCC
The DNA here is from genome assembly GCF_055505025.1 of Bos grunniens. Lineage (NCBI taxonomy): Eukaryota > Metazoa > Chordata > Mammalia > Artiodactyla > Bovidae > Bos > Bos grunniens. The sequence goes on along the minus strand of NC_141183.1, from coordinate 65,354,578 downwards.
TGATAATCGCCAGGTGGGCCGCAGGATTCATGCCTTCTCAGGCGCCTGGTAAACGCGAGCGGGGCCGTAGGATTCATGCCTGCTCATCTGCTTGGTAATCGCCAGCAGGGCCGCAGGATTCATGCCTTCTCAGGCGCCTGATAATCGCCAGCTGGGCCGCAGGATTCATGCCTTCTCATCTCCTTGATAATCGCCAGCTGGGCCGCAGGATTCATGCCTGCTCATCTGCTTGATAATGACCAGCTGGGCCGCAGGATTCATGCCTGCTCAGCTGCCTGATAATCGCCAGGTGGGCCGCAGGATTCATGCCTGCTCAGTTGCCTGATAATCGCCAACTGGGCCGCAGGATTCATGCCTGCTCAGCTGCCTGATAATCGCCAGGTGGGCCGCAGGATTCATGCCTGCTCAGTTGCCTGATAATCGCCAGCTGGGCCGCAGGATTCATGCCTTCTCAGCTGCCTGATAATCACCAGCTGGGCCGCAGGATTCATGCCTGCTCATCTGCTTGATAATCGCCAGCTGGGCCGCAGGATTCATGCCTGCTCAGGCGCCTGTTAATCGCCAGCTGGGCCGCAGGATTCATGCCTTCTCCGCTGCTTGATTGTTGCCTGCTGAGGCACATGATCGGTGCGGGAGAGCTACCTGATCAGCACATGAGCAGTCACATGATCAGCACCTCTCAGTCACCTGATCACTGCATGACAGCCACGTGATCAGTGCCTGCTGAGTCACGTGATTAGCGCCTGTTCATCTGCTTGATAATCGCCAGCTGGGCCGCAGGATTCATGCCTTCTCAGCTGCTTGATTATCGCCAGCTGGGCCGCAGGATTCATGCCTGCTCATCTGCTTGATAATTGCCAGCTGGGCCGCAGGATTCATGCCTGCTCATCTGCTTGATAATGACCAGCTGGGCCGCAGGATTCATGCCTGCTCAGCTGCCTGATAATCGCCAGGTGGGCCGCAGGATTCATGCCTGCTCATCTCGTTGATAATCGCCAGCTGGGCCGCAGGATTCATGCCTGCTCCGCTGCTTGATTCTTGCCTGCTGAGGCACATGATACGTGCAGGAGAGCTACCTGATCACACATGAGCAGTCACATGATCAGCACCTCTCAGTCACCTGATCACTGCATGACAGCCACGTGATCAGTGCCTGCTGAGTCACGTGATTAGCGCCTGCTCATCTGCTTGATAATCGCCAGCTGGGCCGCAGGATTCATGCCTGCTCAGGTGCCTGATAATCGCCAGCTGGGCCGCAGGATTCATGCCTTCTCAGCTGCCTGATAATCACCAGCTGGGCCGTAGGATTCATGCCTGCTCAGCTGCCTGATAATCGCCAGGTGGGCCGCAAGATTCATGCCTGCTCAGCTGCCTGATAATCGCCAGGTGGGCCGCAGGATTCATGCCTTCTCAGCTGCTTGATTATCGCCAGCTGGGCCGCAGGATTCATGCCTGCTCAGCTGCCTGATAATCGCCAGCAGGGCCGCAGGATTCATGCCTTCTCAGGCGCCTGGTAATCGCGAGCTGGGCCGCAGGATTCATGCCTGCTCATCTCCTTGATAATCGCCAGCTGGGCCGCAGGATTCATGCCTGCTCATCTGCTTGATAATCGCCAGCTGGGCCGCAGGATTCATGCCTGCTCAGCTGCCTGATAATCGCCAGGTGGGCCGCAGGATTCAAGCCTGCTCAGCTGCCTGATAATCGCCAGCAGGGCCACAGGATTCATGCCTTCTCAGGCGCCTGATAATCACCAGCTGGGCCGCAGGATTCATGCCTGCTCATCTGCTTGATAATGACCAGCTGGGCCGCAGGATTCATGCCTTCTCAGGCGCCTGATAATCGCCAGCTGGGCCGCAGGATTCATGCCTGCTCATCTGCTTGGTAATCGCCAGCTGGGCCGCAGGATTCATGCCTGCTCATCTGCTTGATAATCGCCAGCTGGGTCGCATGATTCATGCCTGCTGAGGCACATGATCCGTGCGGGAGAGCTACCTGATCAGCACATGAGCAGTCACATGATCAGCACCTCTCAGTCACCTGATCACTGCATGACAGCCACGCGATCAGTGCCTGCTGAGTTACGTGATTAGCGCCTGCTCATCTGCTTGATAATCGCCAGCTGGGCCGCAGGATTCATGCCTTCTCAGCTGCTTGATTATCGCCAGCTGGGCCGCAGGATTCATGCCTGCTCATCTGCTTGATAATCGCCAGCTGGGCCGCAGGATTCATGCCTGCTCAGGTGCCTGATAATCGCCAGCTGGGCCGCAGGATTCATGCCTGCTCAGCTGCCTGATAATCGCCAGCAGGGCCACAGGATTCATGCCTTCTCAGGCGCCTGATAATCGCAAGCTGGGCCGCAGGATTCATGCCTGCTCATCTGCTTGGTAATCGCCAGCTGGGCAGCAGGATTCATACCTTCTCAGGCGCCTGAAAATCGCCAGCTTGGCCGCAGGATTCATGCCTTCTCAGGCGCCTGTTAATCGCCAGCTGGGTCGCAGGATTCATGCCTTCTCCGCTGCTTGATTCTTGCCTGCTGAGGCACATGATCCGTGCGGGAGAGCTACCTGATCAGCACATGAGCAGTCACATGATCAGTGCCTCTCAGTCACCTGATCACTGCATGACAGCCACGTGATCAGTGCATGCTGAGTTACGTGATTAGCGCCTGCTTATCTGCTTGATAATCGCCAGCTGGGCCGCAGGATTCATGCCTGTTCATCTGCTTGATAATCGCCAGCTGGGCCGCAGGATTCATGCCTGCTCAGCTGCTTGGTAATCGCCAGCTGGGCCGCAGGATTCATGCCTGCTCATCTGCTTGATAATCGCCAGCCTGGCCGCAGGATTCATGCCTGCTCAGGCGCCTGTTAATCGCCAGCTGGGCCGCAGGATTCATGCCTTCTCCGCTGCTTGATTGTTGCCTGCTGAGGCACATGATCGGTGCGGGAGAGCTACCTGATCAGCACATGAGCAGTCACATGATCAGCACCACTCAGTCACCTGATCACTGCATGACAGCCACGTGATCAGTGCCTGCTGAGTCACGTGATTAGCGCCTGTTCATCTGCTTGATAATCGCCAGCTGGGCCGCAGGATTCATGCCTTCTCAGCTGCTTGATTATCGCCAGCTGGGCCGCAGGATTCATGCCTGCTCATCTGCTTGATAATGACCAGCTGGGCCGCAGGATTCATGCCTGCTCAGCTGCCTGATAATCGCCAGGTGGGCCGCAGGATTCATGCCTGCTCATCTCGTTGATAATCGCCAGCTGGGCCGCAGGATTCATGCCTGCTCCGCTGCTTGATTCTTGCCTGCTGAGGCACATGATCCGTGCAGGAGAGCTACCTGATCACACATGAGCAGTCACATGATCAGCACCTCTCAGTCACCTGATCACTGCATGACAGCCACGTGATCAGTGCCTGCTGAGTCACGTGATTAGCGCCTGCTCATCTGCTTGATAATCGCCAGCTGGGCCGCAGGATTCATGCCTGCTCAGGTGCCTGATAATCGCCAGCTGGGCCGCAGGATTCATGCCTTCTCAGCTGCCTGATAATCACCAGCTGGGCCGTAGGATTCATGCCTGCTCAGCTGCCTGATAATCGCCAGGTGGGCCGCAAGATTCATGCCTGCTCAGCTGCCTGATAATCCCCAGGTGGGCCGCAGGATTCATGCCTTGTCAGCTGCTTGATTATCGCCAGCTGGGCCGCAGGATTCATGCCTGCTCAGCTGCCTGATAATCGCCAGCAGGGCCGCAGGATTCATGCCTTCTCAGGCGCCTGGTAATCGCGAGCTGGGCCGCAGGATTCATGCCTGCTCATCTCCTTGATAATCGCCAGCTGGGCCGCAGGATTCATGCCTGCTCATCTGCTTGATAATCGCCAGCTGGGCCGCAGGATTCATGCCTGCTCAGCTGCCTGATAATCGCCAGGTGGGCCGCAGGATTCATGCCTGCTCAGCTGCCTGATAATCGCCAGCAGGGCCACAGGATTCATGCCTTCTCAGGCGCCTGATAATCACCAGCTGGGCCGCAGGATTCATGCCTGCTCATCTGCTTGATAATGACCAGCTGGGCCGCAGGATTCATGCCTTCTCAGGCGCCTGATAATCGCCAGCTGGGCCGCAGGATTCATGCCTGCTCATCTGCTTGGTAATCGCCAGCTGGGAAGCAGGATTCATGCCTGCTCATCTGCTTGATAATCGCCAGCTGGGTCGCATGATTCATGCCTGCTGAGGCACATGATCCGTGCGGGAGAGCTACCTGATCAGCACATGAGCAGTCACATGATCAGCGCCTCTCAGTCACCTGATCACTGCATGACAGCCACGTGATCAGTGCCTGCTGAGTCACGTGATTAGCGCCTGCTTATCTGCTTGATAATCGCCAGCTGGGCCGCAGGATTCATGCCTTCTCAGCTGCTTGATTATCGCCAGCTGGGCCGCAGGATTCATGCCTGCTCAGCTGCTTGATAATCGTCAGCTGAGCCGTAGGTTTCATGCCTGCTCAGGTGCCTGATAATCGCCAGCTGGGCCGCAGGATTCATGCCTGCTCATCTCCTTGATAATCGCCAGCTGGGCCGCAGGATTCATGCCTGCTCAGCTGCCTGATAATCGCCCACTGGGCCGCAGGATTCATGCCTGCTCCGCTGCTTGATTCTTGCCTGCTGAGGCACATGATCCGTGCAGGAGAGCTACCTGATCAGCACATGAGCAGTCACATGATCAGCGCCTCTCAGTCACCTGATCACTGCATGACAGCCACGCGATCAGTGCCTGCTGAGTTACGTGATTAGCGCCTGCTCATCTGCTTGATAATCGCCAGCTGGGCCGCAGGATTCATGCCTTCTCAGCTGCTTGATTATCGCCAGCTGGGCCGCAGGATTCATGCCTGCTCATCTGCTTGATAATCGCCAGCTGGGCCGCAGGATTCATGCCTGCTCAGGTGCCTGATAATCGCCAGCTGGGCCGCAGGATTCATGCCTGCTCAGCTGCCTGATAATCGCCAGGTGGGCCGCAAGATTCATGCCTGCTCAGCTGCCTGATAATCCCCAGGTGGGCCGCAGGATTCATGCCTTCTCAGCTGCTTGATTATCGCCAGCTGGGCCGCAGGATTCATGCCTGCTCAGCTGCCTGATAATCGCCAGCAGGGCCGCAGGATTCATGCCTTCTCAGGCGCCTGGTAATCGCGAGCTGGGCCGCAGGATTCATGCCTGCTCATCTCCTTGATAATCGCCAGCTGGGCCGCAGGATTCATGCCTGCTCATCTGCTTGATAATCGCCAGCTGGGCCGCAGGATTCATGCCTGCTCAGCTGCCTGATAATCGCCAGGTGGGCCGCAGGATTCATGCCTGCTCAGCTGCCTGATAATCGCCAGCAGGGCCACAGGATTCATGCCTTCTCAGGCGCCTGATAATCACCAGCTGGGCCGCAGGATTCATGCCTGCTCATCTGCTTGATAATGACCAGCTGGGCCGCAGGATTCATGCCTTCTCAGGCGCCTGATAATCGCCAGCTGGGCCGCAGGATTCATGCCTGCTCATCTGCTTGGTAATCGCCAGCTGGGAAGCAGGATTCATGCCTGCTCATCTGCTTGATAATCGCCAGCTGGGTCGCATGATTCATGCCTGCTGAGGCACATGATCCGTGCGGGAGAGCTACCTGATCAGCACATGAGCAGTCACATGATCAGCGCCTCTCAGTCACCTGATCACTGCATGACAGCCACGTGATCAGTGCCTGCTGAGTCACGTGATTAGCGCCTGCTTATCTGCTTGATAATCGCCAGCTGGGCCGCAGGATTCATGCCTTCTCAGCTGCTTGATTATCACCAGCTGGGCCGCAGGATTCATGCCTGCTCAGCTGCTTGATAATCGTCAGCTGAGCCGTAGGTTTCATGCCTGCTCAGGTGCCTGATAATCGCCAGCTGGGCCGCAGGATTCATGCCTGCTCATCTCCTTGATAATCGCCAGCTGGGCCGCAGGATTCATGCCTGCTCAGCTGCCTGATAATCGCCCACTGGGCCGCAGGATTCATGCCTGCTCCGCTGCTTGATTCTTGCCTGCTGAGGCACATGATCCGTGCAGGAGAGCTACCTGATCAGCACATGAGCAGTCACATGATCAGCGCCTCTCAGTCACCTGATCACTGCATGACAGCCACGCGATCAGTGCCTGCTGAGTTACGTGATTAGCGCCTGCTCATCTGCTTGATAATCGCCAGCTGGGCCGCAGGATTCATGCCTTCTCAGCTGCTTGATTATCGCCAGCTGGGCCGCAGGATTCATGCCTGCTCATCTGCTTGATAATCGCCAGCTGGGCCGCAGGATTCATGCCTGCTCAGGTGCCTGATAATCGCCAGCTGGGCCGCAGGATTCATGCCTGCTCAGCTGCCTGATAATCGCCAGCAGGGCCACAGGATTCATGCCTTCTCAGGCGCCTGATAATCGCAAGCTGGGCCGCAGGATTCATGCCTGCTCATCTGCTTGGTAATCGCCAGCTGGGCCGCAGGATTCATACCTTCTCAGGCGCCTGAAAATCGCCAGCTGGGCCGCAGGATTCATGCCTTCTCAGGCGCCTGTTAATCGCCAGCTGGGTCGCAGGATTCATGCCTTCTCCGCTGCTTGATTCTTGCCTGCTGAGGCACATGATCCGTGCGGGAGAGCTACCTGATCAGCACATGAGCAGTCACATGATCAGTGCCTCTCAGTCACCTGATCACTGCATGACAGCCACGTGATCAGTGCCTGCTGAGTTACGTGATTAGCGCCTGCTTATCTGCTTGATAATCGCCAGCTGGGCCGCAGGATTCATGCCTGTTCATCTGCTTGATAATCGCCAGCTGGGCCGCAGGATTCATGCCTGCTCAGCTGCTTGGTAATCGCCAGCTGGGCCGCAGGATTCATGCCTTCTCACCCGCCTGATAATCGCCAGCTGGGCCGCAGGATTCATGCCTGCTCAGGCGCCTGTTAATCGCCAGCTGGGCCGCAGGATTCATGCCTTCTCCGCTGCTTGATGGTTGCCTGCTGAGGCACATGATCCGTGCGGGAGAGCTACCTGATCAGCACATGAGCAGTCACATGATCAGCACCTCTCAGTCACCTGATCACTGCATGACAGCCACGCGATCAGTGCCTGCTGAGCTACGTGATTAGCGCCTGCTCATCTGCTTGATAATCGCCAGCTGGGCCGCAGGATTCATGCCTTCTCAGGCGCCTGGTAATCGCGAGCGGGGCCGTAGGATTCATGCCTGCTCATCTGCTTGGTAATCGCCAGCTGGGCCGCAGGATTCATGCCTGCTCAGCTGCCTGATAATCGCCAGCAGGGCCACAGGATTCATGCCTTCTCAGGCGCCTGATAATCGCGAGCTGGGCCGCAGGATTCATGCCTGCTCATCTGCTTGGTAATCGCCAGCTGGGCCGCAGGATTCATGCCTTCTCAGGCGCCTGTTAATCGCCAGCTGGGTCGCAGGATTCATGCCTTCTCCGCTGCTTGATTCTTGCCTGCTGAGGCACATGATCCGTGCGGGAGAGCTACCTGATCAGCACATGAGCAGTCACATGATCAGTGCCTCTCAGTCACCTGATCACTGCATGACAGCCACGTGATCAGTGGCTGCTGAGTTACGTGATTAGCGCCTGCTCATCTGCTTGATAATCGCCAGCTGGGCCGCAGGATTCATGCCTGTTCATCTGCCTGATAATCGCCAGCTGGGCCGCAGGATTCATGCCTGCTCAGCTGCCTGATAATCGCCAGGTGGGCCTCAGGATTCATGCCTGCTCAGTTGCCTGATAATAGCCAGCTGGGCCGCAGGATTCATACCTGCTGAGCTGCCTGATAATCGCCAGGTGGGCCGCAGGATTCATGCCTTCTCAGGCGCCTGGTAATCGCGAGCGGGGCCGTAGGATTCATGCCTGCTCATCTGCTTGGTAATCGCCAGCAGGGCCGCAGGATTCATGCCTTCTCAGGCGCCTGATAATCGCCAGCTGGGCCGCAGGATTCATGCCTTCTCATCTCCTTGATAATCGCCAGCTGGGCCGCAGGATTCATGCCTGATCATCTGCTTGATAATGACCAGCTGGGCCGCAGGATTCATGCCTGCTCAGCTGCCTGATAATCGCCAGGTGGGCCGCAGGATTCATGCCTGCTCAGTTGCCTGATAATCGCCAGCTGGGCCGCAGGATTCATGCCTGCTCAGCTGCCTGATAATCGCCAGGTGGGCCGCAGGATTCATGCCTGCTCAGTTGCCTGATAATCGCCAGCTGGGCCGCAGGATTCATGCCTTCTCAGCTGCCTGATAATCACCAGCTGGGCCGCAGGATTCATGCCTGCTCATCTGCTTGATAATCGCCAGCTGGGCCGCAGGATTCATGCCTGCTCAGGCGCCTGTTAATCGCCAGCTGGGCCGCAGGATTCATGCCTTCTCCGCTGCTTGATTGTTGCCTGCTGAGGCACATGATCGGTGCGGGAGAGCTACCTGATCAGCACATGAGCAGTCACATGATCAGCACCTCTCAGTCACCTGATCACTGCATGACAGCCACGTGATCAGTGCCTGCTGAGTCACGTGATTAGCGCCTGTTCATCTGCTTGATAATCGCCAGCTGGGCCGCAGGATTCATGCCTTCTCAGCTGCTTGATTATCGCCAGCTGGGCCGCAGGATTCATGCCTGCTCATCTGCTTGATAATTGCCAGCTGGGCCGCAGGATTCATGCCTGCTCATCTGCTTGATAATGACCAGCTGGGCCGCAGGATTCATGCCTGCTCAGCTGCCTGATAATCGCCAGGTGGGCCGCAGGATTCATGCCTGCTCATCTCGTTGATAATCGCCAGCTGGGCCGCAGGATTCATGCCTGCTCCGCTGCTTGATTCTTGCCTGCTGAGGCACATGATCCGTGCAGGAGAGCTACCTGATCACACATGAGCAGTCACATGATCAGCGCCTCTCAGTCACCTGATCACTGCATGACAGCCACGTGATCAGTGCCTGCTGAGTCACGTGATTAGCGCCTGCTCATCTGCTTGATAATCGCCAGCTGGGCCGCAGGATTCATGCCTGCTCAGGTGCCTGATAATCGCCAGCTGGGCCGCAGGATTCATGCCTTCTCAGCTGCCTGATAATCACCAGCTGGGCCGTAGGATTCATGCCTGCTCAGCTGCCTGATAATCGCCAGGTGGGCCGCAAGATTCATGCCTGCTCAGCTGCCTGATAATCGCCAGGTGGGCCGCAGGATTCATGCCTTCTCAGCTGCTTGATTATCGCCAGCTGGGCCGCAGGATTCATGCCTGCTCAGCTGCCTGATAATCGCCAGCAGGGCCGCAGGATTCATGCCTTCTCAGGCGCCTGGTAATCGCGAGCTGGGCCGCAGGATTCATGCCTGCTCATCTCCTTGATAATCGCCAGCTGGGCCGCAGGATTCATGCCTGCTCATCTGCTTGATAATCGCCAGCTGGGCCGCAGGATTCATGCCTGCTCAGCTGCCTGATAATCGCCAGGTGGGCCGCAGGATTCATGCCTGCTCAGCTGCCTGATAATCGCCAGCAGGGCCACAGGATTCATGCCTTCTCAGGCGCCTGATAATCACCAGCTGGGCCGCAGGATTCATGCCTGCTCATCTGCTTGATAATGACCAGCTGGGCCGCAGGATTCATGCCTTCTCAGCTGCTTGGTAATCGCCAGCTGGGCCGCAGGATTCATGCCTGCTCATCTGCTTGATAATCGCCAGCCTGGCCGCAGGATTCATGCCTGCTCAGGCGCCTGTTAATCGCCAGCTGGGCCGCAGGATTCATGCCTTCTCCGCTGCTTGATTGTTGCCTGCTGAGGCACATGATCCGTGCGGGAGAGCTACCTGATCAGCACATGAGCAGTCACATGATCAGCACCTCTCAGTCACCTGATCACTGCATGACAGCCACGTGATCAGTGCCTGCTGAGTCACGTGATTAGCGCCTGTTCATCTGCTTGATAATCGCCAGCTGGGCCGCAGGATTCATGCCTTCTCAGCTGCTTGATTATCGCCAGCTGGGCCGCAGGATTCATGCCTGCTCATCTGCTTGATAATGACCAGCTGGGCCGCAGGATTCATGCCTGCTCAGCTGCCTGATAATCGCCAGGTGGGCCGCAGGATTCATGCCTGCTCATCTCGTTGATAATCGCCAGCTGGGCCGCAGGATTCATGCCTGCTCCGCTGCTTGATTCTTGCCTGCTGAGGCACATGATCCGTGCAGGAGAGCTACCTGATCACACATGAGCAGTCACATGATCAGCGCCTCTCAGTCACCTGATCACTGCATGACAGCCACGTGATCAGTGCCTGCTGAGTCACGTGATTAGCGCCTGCTCATCTGCTTGATAATCGCCAGCTGGGCCGCAGGATTCATGCCTGCTCAGGTGCCTGATAATCGCCAGCTGGGCCGCAGGATTCATGCCTTCTCAGCTGCCTGATAATCACCAGCTGGGCCGTAGGATTCATGCCTGCTCAGCTGCCTGATAATCGCCAGGTGGGCCGCAAGATTCATGCCTGCTCAGCTGCCTGATAATCGCCAGGTGGGCCGCAGGATTCATGCCTTCTCAGCTGCTTGATTATCGCCAGCTGGGCCGCAGGATTCATGCCTGCTCAGCTGCCTGATAATCGCCAGCAGGGCCGCAGGATTCATGCCTTCTCAGGCGCCTGGTAATCGCGAGCTGGGCCGCAGGATTCATGCCTGCTCATCTCCTTGATAATCGCCAGCTGGGCCGCAGGATTCATGCCTGCTCATCTGCTTGATAATCGCCAGCTGGGCCGCAGGATTCATGCCTGCTCAGCTGCCTGATAATCGCCAGGTGGGCCGCAGGATTCATGCCTGCTCAGCTGCCTGATAATCGCCAGCAGGGCCACAGGATTCATGCCTTCTCAGGCGCCTGATAATCACCAGCTGGGCCGCAGGATTCATGCCTGCTCATCTGCTTGATAATGACCAGCTGGGCCGCAGGATTCATGCCTTCTCAGGCGCCTGATAATCGCCAGCTGGGCCGCAGGATTCATGCCTGCTCATCTGCTTGGTAATCGCCAGCTGGGAAGCAGGATTCATGCCTGCTCATCTGTTTGATAATCGCCAGCTGGGTCGCATGATTCATGCCTGTGAAGGAACATGATCCGTGCGGGAGAGCTACCTGATCAGCACATGAGCAGTCACATGATCAGCGCCTCTCAGTCACCTGATCACTGCATGACAGCCACGTGATCAGTGCCTGCTGAGTCACGTGATTAGCGCCTGCTTATCTGCTTGATAATCGCCAGCTGGGCCGCAGGATTCATGCCTTCTCAGCTGCTTGATTATCACCAGCTGGGCCGCAGGATTCATGCCTGCTCAGCTGCTTGATAATCGTCAGCTGAGCCGTAGGTTTCATGCCTGCTCAGGTGCCTGATAATCGCCAGCTGGGCCGCAGGATTCATGCCTGCTCATCTCCTTGATAATCGCCAGCTGGGCCGCAGGATTCATGCCTGCTCAGCTGCCTGATAATCGCCCACTGGGCCGCAGGATTCATGCCTGCTCCGCTGCTTGATTCTTGCCTGCTGAGGCACATGATCCGTGCAGGAGAGCTACCTGATCAGCACATGAGCAGTCACATGATCAGCGCCTCTCAGTCACCTGATCACTGCATGACAGCCACGCGATCAGTGCCTGCTGAGTTACGTGATTAGCGCCTGCTCATCTGCTTGATAATCGCCAGCTGGGCCGCAGGATTCATGCCTTCTCAGCTGCTTGATTATCGCCAGCTGGGCCGCAGGATTCATGCCTGCTCATCTGCTTGATAATCGCCAGCTGGGCCGCAGGATTCATGCCTGCTCAGGTGCCTGATAATCGCCAGCTGGGCCGCAGGATTCATGCCTGCTCAGCTGCCTGATAATCGCCAGCAGGGCCACAGGATTCATGCCTTCTCAGGCGCCTGATAATCGCAAGCTGGGCCGCAGGATTCATGCCTGCTCATCTGCTTGGTAATCGCCAGCTGGGCCGCAGGATTCATACCTTCTCAGGCGCCTGAAAATCGCCAGCTGGGCCGCAGGATTCATGCCTTCTCAGGCGCCTGTTAATCGCCAGCTGGGTCGCAGGATTCATGCCTTCTCCGCTGCTTGATTCTTGCCTGCTGAGGCACATGATCCGTGCGGGAGAGCTACCTGATCAGCACATGAGCAGTCACATGATCAGTGCCTCTCAGTCACCTGATCACTGCATGACAGCCACGTGATCAGTGCCTGCTGAGTTACGTGATTAGCGCCTGCTTATCTGCTTGATAATCGCCAGCTGGGCCGCAGGATTCATGCCTGCTCATCTCCTTGATAATCGCCAGCTGGGCCGCAGGATTCATGCCTGCTCAGCTGCCTGATAATCGCCCACTGGGCCGCAGGATTCATGCCTGCTCCGCTGCTTGATTCTTGCCTGCTGAGGCACATGATCCGTGCAGGAGAGCTACCTGATCAGCACATGAGCAGTCACATGATCAGCGCCTCTCAGTCACCTGATCACTGCATGACAGCCACGCGATCAGTGCCTGCTGAGTTACGTGATTAGCGCCTGCTCATCTGCTTGATAATCGCCAGCTGGGCCGCAGGATTCATGCCTTCTCAGCTGCTTGATTATCGCCAGCTGGGCCGCAGGATTCATGCCTGCTCATCTGCTTGATAATCGCCAGCTGGGCCGCAGGATTCATGCCTGCTCAGGTGCCTGATAATCGCCAGCTGGGCCGCAGGATTCATGCCTGCTCAGCTGCCTGATAATCGCCAGCAGGGCCACAGGATTCATGCCTTCTCAGGCGCCTGATAATCGCAAGCTGGGCCGCAGGATTCATGCCTGCTCATCTGCTTGGTAATCGCCAGCTGGGCCGCAGGATTCATACCTTCTCAGGCGCCTGAAAATCGCCAGCTGGGCCGCAGGATTCATGCCTTCTCAGGCGCCTGTTAATCGCCAGCTGGGTCGCAGGATTCATGCCTTCTCCGCTGCTTGATTCTTGCCTGCTGAGGCACATGATCCGTGCGGGAGAGCTACCTGATCAGCACATGAGCAGTCACATGATCAGTGCCTCTCAGTCACCTGATCACTGCATGACAGCCACGTGATCAGTGCCTGCTGAGTTACGTGATTAGCGCCTGCTTATCTGCTTGATAATCGCCAGCTGGGCCGCAGGATTCATGCCTGTTCATCTGCTTGATAATCGCCAGCTGGGCCGCAGGATTCATGCCTGCTCAGCTGCTTGGTAATCGCCAGCTGGGCCGCAGGATTCATGCCTTCTCACCCGCCTGATAATCGCCAGCTGGGCCGCAGGATTCATGCCTGCTCAGGCGCCTGTTAATCGCCAGCTGGGCCGCAGGATTCATGCCTTCTCCGCTGCTTGATGGTTGCCTGCTGAGGCACATGATCCGTGCGGGAGAGCTACCTGATCAGCACATGAGCAGTCACATGATCAGCACCTCTCAGTCACCTGATCACTGCATGACAGCCACGCGATCAGTGCCTGCTGAGTTACGTGATTAGCGCCTGCTCATCTGCTTGATAATCGCCAGCTGGGCCGCAGGATTCATGCCTTCTCAGGCGCCTGGTAATCGCGAGCGGGGCCGTAGGATTCATGCCTGCTCATCTGCTTGGTAATCGCCAGCTGGGCCGCAGGATTCATGCCTGCTCAGCTGCCTGATAATCGCCAGCAGGGCCACAGGATTCATGCCTTCTCAGGCGCCTGATAATCGCGAGCTGGGCCGCAGGATTCATGCCTGCTCATCTGCTTGGTAATCGCCAGCTGGGCCGCAGGATTCATGCCTTCTCAGGCGCCTGTTAATCGCCAGCTGGGTCGCAGGATTCATGCCTTCTCCGCTGCTTGATTCTTGCCTGCTGAGGCACATGATCCGTGCGGGAGAGCTACCTGATCAGCACATGAGCAGTCACATGATCAGTGCCTCTCAGTCACCTGATCACTGCATGACAGCCACGTGATCAGTGGCTGCTGAGTTACGTGATTAGCGCCTGCTCATCTGCTTGATAATCGCCAGCTGGGCCGCAGGATTCATGCCTGTTCATCTGCCTGATAATCGCCAGCTGGGCCGCAGGATTCATGCCTGCTCAGCTGCCTGATAATCGCCAGGTGGGCCTCAGGATTCATGCCTGCTCAGTTGCCTGATAATAGCCAGCTGGGCCGCAGGATTCATACCTGCTGAGCTGCCTGATAATCGCCAGGTGGGCCGCAGGATTCATGCCTTCTCAGGCGCCTGGTAATCGCGAGCGGGGCCGTAGGATTCATGCCTGCTCATCTGCTTGGTAATCGCCAGCAGGGCCGCAGGATTCATGCCTTCTCAGGCGCCTGATAATCGCCAGCTGGGCCGCAGGATTCATGCCTTCTCATCTCCTTGATAATCGCCAGCTGGGCCGCAGGATTCATGCCTTCTCAGCTGCCTGATAATCACCAGCTGGGCCGCAGGATTCATGCCTGCTCATCTGCTTGATAATCGCCAGCTGGGCCGCAGGATTCATGCCTGCTCAGGCGCCTGGTAATCGCCAGCTGGGCCGCAGGATTCATGCCTTCTCCGCTGCTTGATTGTTGCCTGCTGAGGCACATGATCGGTGCGGGAGAGCTACCTGATCAGCACATGAGCAGTCACATGATCAGCACCTCTCAGTCACCTGATCACTGCATGACAGCCACGTGATCAGTGCCTGCTGAGTCACGTGATTAGCGCCTGTTCATCTGCTTGATAATCGCCAGCTGGGCCGCAGGATTCATGCCTTCTCAGCTGCTTGATTATCGCCAGCTGGGCCGCAGGATTCATGCCTGCTCTTGTGCTTGATAATTGCCAGCTGGGCCGCAGGATTCATGCCTGCTCATCTGCTTGATAATGACCAGCTGGGCCGCAGGATTCATGCCTGCTCAGCTGCCTGATAATCGCCAGGTGGGCCGCAGGATTCATGCCTGCTCATCTCGTTGATAATCGCCAGCTGGGCCGCAGGATTCATGCCTGCTCCGCTGCTTGATTCTTGCCTGCTGAGGCACATGATCCGTGCAGGAGAGCTACCTGATCACACATGAGCAGTCACATGATCAGCGCCTCTCAGTCACCTGATCACTGCATGACAGCCACGTGATCAGTGCCTGCTGAGTCACGTGATTAGCGCCTGCTCATCTGCTTGATAATCGCCAGCTGGGCCGCAGGATTCATGCCTGCTCAGGTGCCTGATAATCGCCAGCTGGGCCGCAGGATTCATGCCTTCTCAGCTGCCTGATAATCACCAGCTGGGCCGTAGGATTCATGCCTGCTCAGCTGCCTGATAATCGCCAGGTGGGCCGCAAGATTCATGCCTGCTCAGCTGCCTGATAATCGCCAGGTGGGCCGCAGGATTCATGCCTTCTCAGCTGCTTGATTATCGCCAGCTGGGCCGCAGGATTCATGCCTGCTCAGCTGCCTGATAATCGCCAGCAGGGCCGCAGGATTCATGCCTTCTCAGGCGCCTGGTAATCGCGAGCTGGGCCGCAGGATTCATGCCTGCTCATCTCCTTGATAATCGCCAGCTGGGCCGCAGGATTCATGCCTGCTCATCTGCTTGATAATCGCCAGCTGGGCCGCAGGATTCATGCCTGCTCAGCTGCCTGATAATCGCCAGGTGGGCCGCAGGATTCATGCCTGCTCAGCTGCCTGATAATCGCCAGCAGGGCCACAGGATTCATGCCTTCTCAGGCGCCTGATAATCACCAGCTGGGCCGCAGGATTCATGCCTGCTCATCTGCTTGATAATGACCAGCTGGGCCGCATGATTCATGCCTTCTCAGGCGCCTGATAATCGCCAGCTGGGCCGCAGGATTCATGCCTGCTCATCTGCTTGGTAATCGCCAGCTGGGCCGCAGGATTCATGCCTGCTCATCTGCTTGATAATCGCCAGCTGGGTCGCATGATTCATGCCTGCTGAGGCACATGATCCGTGCGGGAGAGCTACCTGATCAGCACATGAGCAGTCACATGATCAGCGCCTCTCAGTCACCTGATCACTGCATGACAGCCACGTGATCAGTGCCTGCTGAGTCACGTGATTAGCGCCTGCTTATCTGCTTGATAATCGCCAGCTGGGCCGCAGGATTCATGCCTTCTCAGCTGCTTGATTATCACCAGCTGGGCCGCAGGATTCATGCCTGCTCAGCTGCTTGATAATCGTCAGCTGAGCCGTAGGTTTCATGCCTGCTCAGGTGTCTGATAATCGCCAGCTGGGCCGCAGGATTCATGCCTGCTCATCTCCTTGATAATCGCCAGCTGGGCCGCAGGATTCATGCCTGCTCAGTTGCCTGATAATCGCCCACTGGGCCGCAGGATTCATGCCTGCTCCGCTGCTTGATTCTTGCCTGCTGAGGCACATGATCCGTGCAGGAGAGCTACCTGATCAGCACATGAGCAGTCACATGATCAGTGCCTCTCAGTCACCTGATCACTGCATGACAGCCACGTGATCAGTGCCTGCTGAGTTACGTGATTAGCGCCTGCTTATCTGCTTGATAATCGCCAGCTGGGCCGCAGGATTCATGCCTGCTCATCTCCTTGATAATCGCCAGCTGGGCCGCAGGATTCATGCCTTCTCAGGCGCCTGTTAATCGCCAGCTGGGTCGCAGGATTCATGCCTTCTCCGCTGCTTGATTCTTGCCTGCTGAGGCACATGATCCGTGCGGGAGAGCTACCTGATCAGCACATGAGCAGTCACATGATCAGTGCCTCTCAGTCACCTGATCACTGCATGACAGCCACGTGATCAGTGCCTGCTGAGTTACGTGATTAGCGCCTGCTTATCTGCTTGATAATCACCAGCTGGGCCGCAGGATTCATGCCTGCTCATCTCCTTGATAATCGCCAGCTGGGCCGCAGGATTCATGCCTGCTCAGCTGCCTGATAATCGCCCACTGGGCCGCAGGATTCATGCCTGCTCCGCTGCTTGATTCTTGCCTGCTGAGGCACATGATCCGTGCAGGAGAGCTACCTGATCAGCACATGAGCAGTCACATGATCAGCGCCTCTCAGTCACCTGATCACTGCATGACAGCCACGCGATCAGTGCCTGCTGAGTTACGTGATTAGCGCCTGCTCATCTGCTTGATAATCGCCAGCTGGGCCGCAGGATTCATGCCTTCTCAGCTGCTTGATTATCGCCAGCTGGGCCGCAGGATTCATGCCTGCTCATCTGCTTGATAATCGCCAGCTGGGCCGCAGGATTCATGCCTGCTCAGGTGCCTGATAATCGCCAGCTGGGCCGCAGGATTCATGCCTGCTCAGCTGCCTGATAATCGCCAGCAGGGCCACAGGATTCATGCCTTCTCAGGCGCCTGATAATCGCAAGCTGGGCCGCAGGATTCATGCCTGCTCATCTGCTTGGTAATCGCCAGCTGGGCCGCAGGATTCATACCTTCTCAGGCGCCTGAAAATCGCCAGCTGGGCCGCAGGATTCATGCCTTCTCAGGCGCCTGTTAATCGCCAGCTGGGTCGCAGGATTCATGCCTTCTCCGCTGCTTGATTCTTGCCTGCTGAGGCACATGATCCGTGCGGGAGAGCTACCTGATCAGCACATGAGCAGTCACATGATCAGTGCCTCTCAGTCACCTGATCACTGCATGACAGCCACGTGATCAGTGCCTGCTGAGTTACGTGATTAGCGCCTGCTTATCTGCTTGATAATCGCCAGCTGGGCCGCAGGATTCATGCCTGTTCATCTGCTTGATAATCGCCAGCTGGGCCGCAGGATTCATGCCTGCTCAGCTGCTTGGTAATCGCCAGCTGGGCCGCAGGATTCATGCCTTCTCACCCGCCTGATAATCGCCAGCTGGGCCGCAGGATTCATGCCTGCTCAGGCGCCTGTTAATCGCCAGCTGGGCCGCAGGATTCATGCCTTCTCCGCTGCTTGATGGTTGCCTGCTGAGGCACATGATCCGTGCGGGAGAGCTACCTGATCAGCACATGAGCAGTCACATGATCAGCACCTCTCAGTCACCTGATCACTGCATGACAGCCACGCGATCAGTGCCTGCTGAGTTACGTGATTAGCGCCTGCTCATCTGCTTGATAATCGCCAGCTGGGCCGCAGGATTCATGCCTTCTCAGGCGCCTGGTAATCGCGAGCGGGGCCGTAGGATTCATGCCTGCTCATCTGCTTGGTAATCGCCAGCTGGGCCGCAGGATTCATGCCTGCTCAGCTGCCTGATAATCGCCAGCAGGGCCACAGGATTCATGCCTTCTCAGGCGCCTGATAATCGCGAGCTGGGCCGCAGGATTCATGCCTGCTCATCTGCTTGGTAATCGCCAGCTGGGCCGCAGGATTCATGCCTTCTCAGGCGCCTGTTAATCGCCAGCTGGGTCGCAGGATTCATGCCTTCTCCGCTGCTTGATTCTTGCCTGCTGAGGCACATGATCCGTGCGGGAGAGCTACCTGATCAGCACATGAGCAGTCACATGATCAGTGCCTCTCAGTCACCTGATCACTGCATGACAGCCACGTGATCAGTGGCTGCTGAGTTACGTGATTAGCGCCTGCTCATCTGCTTGATAATCGCCAGCTGGGCCGCAGGATTCATGCCTGTTCATCTGCCTGATAATCGCCAGCTGGGCCGCAGGATTCATGCCTGCTCAGCTGCCTGATAATCGCCAGGTGGGCCTCAGGATTCATGCCTGCTCAGTTGCCTGATAATAGCCAGCTGGGCCGCAGGATTCATACCTGCTGAGCTGCCTGATAATCGCCAGGTGGGCCGCAGGATTCATGCCTTCTCAGGCGCCTGGTAATCGCGAGCGGGGCCGTAGGATTCATGCCTGCTCATCTGCTTGGTAATCGCCAGCAGGGCCGCAGGATTCATGCCTTCTCAGGCGCCTGATAATCGCCAGCTGGGCCGCAGGATTCATGCCTTCTCATCTCCTTGATAATCGCCAGCTGGGCCGCAGGATTCATGCCTGCTCATCTGCTTGATAATGACCAGCTGGGCCGCAGGATTCATGCCTGCTCAGCTGCCTGATAATCGCCAGGTGGGCCGCAGGATTCATGCCTGCTCAGTTGCCTGATAATCGCCAGCTGGGCCGCAGGATTCATGCCTGCTCAGCTGCCTGATAATCGCCAGGTGGGCCGCAGGATTCATGCCTGCTCAGTTGCCTGATAATCGCCAGCTGGGCCGCAGGATTCATGCCTTCTCAGCTGCCTGATAATCACCAGCTGGGCCGCAGGATTCATGCCTGCTCATCTGCTTGATAATCGCCAGCTGGGCCGCAGGATTCATGCCTGCTCAGGCGCCTGTTAATCGCCAGCTGGGCCGCAGGATTCATGCCTTCTCCGCTGCTTGATTGTTGCCTGCTGAGGCACATGATCGGTGCGGGAGAGCTACCTGATCAGCACATGAGCAGTCACATGATCAGCACCTCTCAGTCACCTGATCACTGCATGACAGCCACGTGATCAGTGCCTGCTGAGTCACGTGATTAGCGCCTGTTCATCTGCTTGATAATCGCCAGCTGGGCCGCAGGATTCATGCCTTCTCAGCTGCTTGATTATCGCCAGCTGGGCCGCAGGATTCATGCCTGCTCTTGTGCTTGATAATTGCCAGCTGGGCCGCAGGATTCATGCCTGCTCATCTGCTTGATAATGACCAGCTGGGCCGCAGGATTCATGCCTGCTCAGCTGCCTGATAATCGCCAGGTGGGCCGCAGGATTCATGCCTGCTCATCTCGTTGATAATCGCCAGCTGGGCCGCAGGATTCATGCCTGCTCCGCTGCTTGATTCTTGCCTGCTGAGGCACATGATCCGTGCAGGAGAGCTACCTGATCACACATGAGCAGTCACATGATCAGCGCCTCTCAGTCACCTGATCACTGCATGACAGCCACGTGATCAGTGCCTGCTGAGTCACGTGATTAGCGCCTGCTCATCTGCTTGATAATCGCCAGCTGGGCCGCAGGATTCATGCCTGCTCAGGTGCCTGATAATCGCCAGCTGGGCCGCAGGATTCATGCCTTCTCAGCTGCCTGATAATCACCAGCTGGGCCGTAGGATTCATGCCTGCTCAGCTGCCTGATAATCGCCAGGTGGGCCGCAAGATTCATGCCTGCTCAGCTGCCTGATAATCGCCAGGTGGGCCGCAGGATTCATGCCTTCTCAGCTGCTTGATTATCGCCAGCTGGGCCGCAGGATTCATGCCTGCTCAGCTGCCTGATAATCGCCAGCAGGGCCGCAGGATTCATGCCTTCTCAGGCGCCTGGTAATCGCGAGCTGGGCCGCAGGATTCATGCCTGCTCATCTCCTTGATAATCGCCAGCTGGGCCGCAGGATTCATGCCTGCTCATCTGCTTGATAATCGCCAGCTGGGCCGCAGGATTCATGCCTGCTCAGCTGCCTGATAATCGCCAGGTGGGCCGCAGGATTCATGCCTGCTCAGCTGCCTGATAATCGCCAGCAGGGCCACAGGATTCATGCCTTCTCAGGCGCCTGATAATCACCAGCTGGGCCGCAGGATTCATGCCTGCTCATCTGCTTGATAATGACCAGCTGGGCCGCAGGATTCATGCCTTCTCAGGCGCCTGATAATCGCCAGCTGGGCCGCAGGATTCATGCCTGCTCATCTGCTTGGTAATCGCCAGCTGGGCCGCAGGATTCATGCCTGCTCATCTGCTTGATAATCGCCAGCTGGGTCGCATGATTCATGCCTGCTGAGGCACATGATCCGTGCGGGAGAGCTACCTGATCAGCACATGAGCAGTCACATGATCAGCGCCTCTCAGTCACCTGATCACTGCATGACAGCCACGTGATCAGTGCCTGCTGAGTCACGTGATTAGCGCCTGCTTATCTGCTTGATAATCGCCAGCTGGGCCGCAGGATTCATGCCTTCTCAGCTGCTTGATTATCACCAGCTGGGCCGCAGGATTCATGCCTGCTCAGCTGCTTGATAATCGTCAGCTGAGCCGTAGGTTTCATGCCTGCTCAGGTGTCTGATAATCGCCAGCTGGGCCGCAGGATTCATGCCTCCTCATCTCCTTGATAATCGCCAGCTGGGCCGCAGGATTCATGCCTGCTCAGTTGCCTGATAATCGCCCACTGGGCCGCAGGATTCATGCCTGCTCCGCTGCTTGATTCTTGCCTGCTGAGGCACATGATCCGTGCAGGAGAGCTACCTGATCAGCACATGAGCAGTCACATGATCAGCGCCTCTCAGTCACCTGATCACTGCATGACAGCCACGCGATCAGTGCCTGCTGAGTTACGTGATTAGCGCCTGCTCATCTGCTTGATAATCGCCAGCTGGGCCGCAGGATTCATGCCTTCTCAGCTGCTTGATTATCGCCAGCTGGGCCGCAGGATTCATGCCTGCTCATCTGCTTGATAATCGCCAGCTGGGCCGCAGGATTCATGCCTGCTCAGGTGCCTGATAATCGCCAGCTGGGCCGCAGGATTCATGCCTGCTCAGCTGCCTGATAATCGCCAGCAGGGCCACAGGATTCATGCCTTCTCAGGCGCCTGATAATCGCAAGCTGGGCCGCAGGATTCATGCCTGCTCATCTGCTTGGTAATCGCCAGCTGGGCCGCAGGATTCATACCTTCTCAGGCGCCTGAAAATCGCCAGCTGGGCCGCAGGATTCATGCCTGCTCAGGCGCCTGTTAATCGCCAGCTGGGCCGCAGGATTCATGCCTTCTCCGCTGCTTGATGGTTGCCTGCTGAGGCACATGATCCGTGCGGGAGAGCTACCTGATCAGCACATGAGCAGTCACATGATCAGCACCTCTCAGTCACCTGATCACTGCATGACAGCCACGCGATCAGTGCCTGCTGAGTTACGTGATTAGCGCCTGCTCATCTGCTTGATAATCGCCAGCTGGGCCGCAGGATTCATGCCTTCTCAGGCGCCTGGTAATCGCGAGCGGGGCCGTAGGATTCATGCCTGCTCATCTGCTTGGTAATCGCCAGCTGGGCCGCAGGATTCATGCCTGCTCAGCTGCCTGATAATCGCCAGCAGGGCCACAGGATTCATGCCTTCTCAGGCGCCTGATAATCGCGAGCTGGGCCGCAGGATTCATGCCTGCTCATCTGCTTGGTAATCGCCAGCTGGGCCGCAGGATTCATGCCTTCTCAGGCGCCTGTTAATCGCCAGCTGGGTCGCAGGATTCATGCCTTCTCCGCTGCTTGATTCTTGCCTGCTGAGGCACATGATCCGTGCGGGAGAGCTACCTGATCAGCACATGAGCAGTCACATGATCAGTGCCTCTCAGTCACCTGATCACTGCATGACAGCCACGTGATCAGTGGCTGCTGAGTTACGTGATTAGCGCCTGCTCATCTGCTTGATAATCGCCAGCTGGGCCGCAGGATTCATGCCTGTTCATCTGCCTGATAATCGCCAGCTGGGCCGCAGGATTCATGCCTGCTCAGCTGCCTGATAATCGCCAGGTGGGCCTCAGGATTCATGCCTGCTCAGTTGCCTGATAATAGCCAGCTGGGCCGCAGGATTCATACCTGCTGAGCTGCCTGATAATCGCCAGGTGGGCCGCAGGATTCATGCCTTCTCAGGCGCCTGGTAATCGCGAGCGGGGCCGTAGGATTCATGCCTGCTCATCTGCTTGGTAATCGCCAGCAGGGCCGCAGGATTCATGCCTTCTCAGGCGCCTGATAATCGCCAGCTGGGCCGCAGGATTCATGCCTTCTCATCTCCTTGATAATCGCCAGCTGGGCCGCAGGATTCATGCCTGCTCATCTGCTTGATAATGACCAGCTGGGCCGCAGGATTCATGCCTGCTCAGCTGCCTGATAATCGCCAGGTGGGCCGCAGGATTCATGCCTGCTCAGTTGCCTGATAATCGCCAGCTGGGCCGCAGGATTCATGCCTGCTCAGCTGCCTGATAATCGCCAGGTGGGCCGCAGGATTCATGCCTGCTCAGTTGCCTGATAATCGCCAGCTGGGCCGCAGGATTCATGCCTTCTCAGCTGCCTGATAATCACCAGCTGGGCCGCAGGATTCATGCCTGCTCATCTGCTTGATAATCGCCAGCTGGGCCGCAGGATTCATGCCTGCTCAGGCGCCTGTTAATCGCCAGCTGGGCCGCAGGATTCATGCCTTCTCCGCTGCTTGATTGTTGCCTGCTGAGGCACATGATCGGTGCGGGAGAGCTACCTGATCAGCACATGAGCAGTCACATGATCAGCACCTCTCAGTCACCTGATCACTGCATGACAGCCACGTGATCAGTGCCTGCTGAGTCACGTGATTAGCGCCTGTTCATCTGCTTGATAATCGCCAGCTGGGCCGCAGGATTCATGCCTTCTCAGCTGCTTGATTATCGCCAGCTGGGCCGCAGGATTCATGCCTGCTCTTGTGCTTGATAATTGCCAGCTGGGCCGCAGGATTCATGCCTGCTCATCTGCTTGATAATGACCAGCTGGGCCGCAGGATTCATGCCTGCTCAGCTGCCTGATAATCGCCAGGTGGGCCGCAGGATTCATGCCTGCTCATCTCGTTGATAATCGCCAGCTGGGCCGCAGGATTCATGCCTGCTCCGCTGCTTGATTCTTGCCTGCTGAGGCACATGATCCGTGCAGGAGAGCTACCTGATCACACATGAGCAGTCACATGATCAGCGCCTCTCAGTCACCTGATCACTGCATGACAGCCACGTGATCAGTGCCTGCTGAGTCACGTGATTAGCGCCTGCTCATCTGCTTGATAATCGCCAGCTGGGCCGCAGGATTCATGCCTGCTCAGGTGCCTGATAATCGCCAGCTGGGCCGCAGGATTCATGCCTTCTCAGCTGCCTGATAATCACCAGCTGGGCCGTAGGATTCATGCCTGCTCAGCTGCCTGATAATCGCCAGGTGGGCCGCAAGATTCATGCCTGCTCAGCTGCCTGATAATCGCCAGGTGGGCCGCAGGATTCATGCCTTCTCAGCTGCTTGATTATCGCCAGCTGGGCCGCAGGATTCATGCCTGCTCAGCTGCCTGATAATCGCCAGCAGGGCCGCAGGATTCATGCCTTCTCAGGCGCCTGGTAATCGCGAGCTGGGCCGCAGGATTCATGCCTGCTCATCTCCTTGATAATCGCCAGCTGGGCCGCAGGATTCATGCCTGCTCATCTGCTTGATAATCGCCAGCTGGGCCGCAGGATTCATGCCTGCTCAGCTGCCTGATAATCGCCAGGTGGGCCGCAGGATTCATGCCTGCTCAGCTGCCTGATAATCGCCAGCAGGGCCACAGGATTCATGCCTTCTCAGGCGCCTGATAATCACCAGCTGGGCCGCAGGATTCATGCCTGCTCATCTGCTTGATAATGACCAGCTGGGCCGCAGGATTCATGCCTTCTCAGGCGCCTGATAATCGCCAGCTGGGCCGCAGGATTCATGCCTGCTCATCTGCTTGGTAATCGCCAGCTGGGCCGCAGGATTCATGCCTGCTCATCTGCTTGATAATCGCCAGCTGGGTCGCATGATTCATGCCTGCTGAGGCACATGATCCGTGCGGGAGAGCTACCTGATCAGCACATGAGCAGTCACATGATCAGCGCCTCTCAGTCACCTGATCACTGCATGACAGCCACGTGATCAGTGCCTGCTGAGTCACGTGATTAGCGCCTGCTTATCTGCTTGATAATCGCCAGCTGGGCCGCAGGATTCATGCCTTCTCAGCTGCTTGATTATCACCAGCTGGGCCGCAGGATTCATGCCTGCTCAGCTGCTTGATAATCGTCAGCTGAGCCGTAGGTTTCATGCCTGCTCAGGTGTCTGATAATCGCCAGCTGGGCCGCAGGATTCATGCCTGCTCATCTCCTTGATAATCGCCAGCTGGGCCGCAGGATTCATGCCTGCTCAGTTGCCTGATAATCGCCCACTGGGCCGCAGGATTCATGCCTGCTCCGCTGCTTGATTCTTGCCTGCTGAGGCACATGATCCGTGCAGGAGAGCTACCTGATCAGCACATGAGCAGTCACATGATCAGCGCCTCTCAGTCACCTGATCACTGCATGACAGCCACGCGATCAGTGCCTGCTGAGTTACGTGATTAGCGCCTGCTCATCTGCTTGATAATCGCCAGCTGGGCCGCAGGATTCATGCCTTCTCAGCTGCTTGATTATCGCCAGCTGGGCCGCAGGATTCATGCCTGCTCATCTGCTTGATAATCGCCAGCTGGGCCGCAGGATTCATGCCTGCTCAGGTGCCTGATAATCGCCAGCTGGGCCGCAGGATTCATGCCTGCTCAGCTGCCTGATAATCGCCAGCAGGGCCACAGGATTCATGCCTTCTCAGGCGCCTGATAATCGCAAGCTGGGCCGCAGGATTCATGCCTGCTCATCTGCTTGGTAATCGCCAGCTGGGCCGCAGGATTCATACCTTCTCAGGCGCCTGAAAATCGCCAGCTGGGCCGCAGGATTCATGCCTGCTCAGGCGCCTGTTAATCGCCAGCTGGGCCGCAGGATTCATGCCTTCTCCGCTGCTTGATGGTTGCCTGCTGAGGCACATGATCCGTGCGGGAGAGCTACCTGATCAGCACATGAGCAGTCACATGATCAGCACCTCTCAGTCACCTGATCACTGCATGACAGCCACGCGATCAGTGCCTGCTGAGTTACGTGATTAGCGCCTGCTCATCTGCTTGATAATCGCCAGCTGGGCCGCAGGATTCATGCCTTCTCAGGCGCCTGGTAATCGCGAGCGGGGCCGTAGGATTCATGCCTGCTCATCTGCTTGGTAATCGCCAGCTGGGCCGCAGGATTCATGCCTGCTCAGCTGCCTGATAATCGCCAGCAGGGCCACAGGATTCATGCCTTCTCAGGCGCCTGATAATCGCGAGCTGGGCCGCAGGATTCATGCCTGCTCATCTGCTTGGTAATCGCCAGCTGGGCCGCAGGATTCATGCCTTCTCAGGCGCCTGTTAATCGCCAGCTGGGTCGCAGGATTCATGCCTTCTCCCCTGCTTGATTCTTGCCTGCTGAGGCACATGATCCGTGCGGGAGAGCTACCTGATCAGCACATGAGCAGTCACATGATCAGTGCCTCTCAGTCACCTGATCACTGCATGACAGCCACGTGATCAGTGCCTGCTGAGTTACGTGATTAGCGCCTGCTCATCTGCTTGATAATCGCCAGCTGGGCCGCAGGATTCATGCCTGTTCATCTGCCTGATAATCGCCAGCTGGGCCGCAGGATTCATGCCTGTTCAGCTGCCTGATAATCGCCAGGTGGGCCTCAGGATTCATGCCTGCTCAGTTGCCTGATAATAGCCAGCTGGGCCGCAGGATTCATACCTGCTGAGCTGCCTGATAATCGCCAGCTGGGCCGCAGGATTCATGCCTTCTCAGCTGCCTGATAATCACCAGCTGGGCCGCAGGATTCATGCCTGCTCATCTGCTTGATAATCGCCAGCTGGGCCGCAGGATTCATGCCTGCTCAGGCGCCTGTTAATCGCCAGCTGGGCCGCAGGATTCATGCCTTCTCCGCTGCTTGATTGTTGCCTGCTGAGGCACATGATCGGTGCGGGAGAGCTACCTGATCAGCACATGAGCAGTCACATGATCAGCACCTCTCAGTCACCTGATCACTGCATGACAGCCACGTGATCAGTGCCTGCTGAGTCACGTGATTAGCGCCTGTTCATCTGCTTGATAATCGCCAGCTGGGCCGCAGGATTCATGCCTTCTCAGCTGCTTGATTATCGCCAGCTGGGCCGCAGGATTCATGCCTGCTCATCTGCTTGATAATTGCCAGCTGGGCCGCAGGATTCATGCCTGCTCATCTGCTTGATAATGACCAGCTGGGCCGCAGGATTCATGCCTGCTCAGCTGCCTGATAATCGCCAGGTGGGCCGCAGGATTCATGCCTGCTCATCTCGTTGATAATCGCCAGCTGGGCCGCAGGATTCATGCCTGCTCCGCTGCTTGATTCTTGCCTGCTGAGGCACATGATCCGTGCAGGAGAGCTACCTGATCACACATGAGCAGTCACATGATCAGCGCCTCTCAGTCACCTGATCACTGCATGACAGCCACGTGATCAGTGCCTGCTGAGTCACGTGATTAGCGCCTGCTCATCTGCTTGATAATCGCCAGCTGGGCCGCAGGATTCATGCCTGCTCAGGTGCCTGATAATCGCCAGCTGGGCCGCAGGATTCATGCCTTCTCAGCTGCCTGATAATCACCAGCTGGGCCGTAGGATTCATGCCTGCTCAGCTGCCTGATAATCGCCAGGTGGGCCGCAAGATTCATGCCTGCTCAGCTGCCTGATAATCGCCAGGTGGGCCGCGGGATTCATGCCTTCTCAGCTGCTTGATTATCGCCAGCTGGGCCGCAGGATTCATGCCTGCTCAGCTGCCTGATAATCGCCAGCAGGGCCGCAGGATTCATGCCTTCTCAGGCGCCTGGTAATCGCGAGCTGGGCCGCAGGATTCATGCCTGCTCATCTCCTTGATAATCGCCAGCTGGGCCGCAGGATTCATGCCTGCTCATCTGCTTGATAATCGCCAGCTGGGCCGCAGGATTCATGCCTGCTCAGCTGCCTGATAATCGCCAGGTGGGCCGCAGGATTCATGCCTGCTCAGCTGCCTGATAATCGCCAGCAGGGCCACAGGATTCATGCCTTCTCAGGCGCCTGATAATCACCAGCTGGGCCGCAGGATTCATGCCTGCTCATCTGCTTGATAATGACCAGCTGGGCCGCAGGATTCATGCCTTCTCAGCTGCTTGGTAATCGCCAGCTGGGCCGCAGGATTCATGCCTGCTCATCTGCTTGATAATCGCCAGCCTGGCCGCAGGATTCATGCCTGCTCAGGCGCCTGTTAATCGCCAGCTGGGCCGCAGGATTCATGCCTTCTCCGCTGCTTGATTGTTGCCTGCTGAGGCACATGATCGGTGCGGGAGAGCTACCTGATCAGCACATGAGCAGTCACATGATCAGCACCACTCAGTCACCTGATCACTGCATGACAGCCACGTGATCAGTGCCTGCTGAGTCACGTGATTAGCGCCTGTTCATCTGCTTGATAATCGCCAGCTGGGCCGCAGGATTCATGCCTTCTCAGCTGCTTGATTATCGCCAGCTGGGCCGCAGGATTCATGCCTGCTCATCTGCTTGATAATGACCAGCTGGGCCGCAGGATTCATGCCTGCTCAGCTGCCTGATAATCGCCAGGTGGGCCGCAGGATTCATGCCTGCTCATCTCGTTGATAATCGCCAGCTGGGCCGCAGGATTCATGCCTGCTCCGCTGCTTGATTCTTGCCTGCTGAGGCACATGATCCGTGCAGGAGAGCTACCTGATCACACATGAGCAGTCACATGATCAGCGCCTCTCAGTCACCTGATCACTGCATGACAGCCACGTGATCAGTGCCTGCAGAGTCACGTGATTAGCGCCTGCTCATCTGCTTGATAATCGCCAGCTGGGCCGCAGGATTCATGCCTGCTCAGGTGCCTGATAATCGCCAGCTGGGCCGCAGGATTCATGCCTTCTCAGCTGCCTGATAATCACCAGCTGGGCCGTAGGATTCATGCCTGCTCAGCTGCCTGATAATCGCCAGGTGGGCCGCAAGATTCATGCCTGCTCAGCTGCCTGATAATCGCCAGGTGGGCCGCAGGATTCATGCCTTCTCAGCTGCTTGATTATCGCCAGCTGGGCCGCAGGATTCATGCCTGCTCAGCTGCCTGATAATCGCCAGCAGGGCCGCAGGATTCATGCCTTCTCAGGCGCCTGGTAATCGCGAGCTGGGCCGCAGGATTCATGCCTGCTCATCTCCTTGATAATCGCCAGCTGGGCCGCAGGATTCATGCCTGCTCATCTGCTTGATAATAGCCAGCTGGGCCGCAGGATTCATGCCTGCTCAGCTGCCTGATAATCGCCAGGTGGGCCGCAGGATTCATGCCTGCTCAGCTGCCTGATAATCGCCAGCAGGGCCACAGGATTCATGCCTTCTCAGGCGCCTGATAATCACCAGCTGGGCCGCAGGATTCATGCCTGCTCATCTGCTTGATAATGACCAGCTGGGCCGCAGGATTCATGCCTTCTCAGGCGCCTGATAATCGCCAGCTGGGCCGCAGGATTCATGCCTGCTCATCTGCTTGGTAATCGCCAGCTGGGAAGCAGGATTCATGCCTGCTCATCTGCTTGATAATCGCCAGCTGGGTCGCATGATTCATGCCTGCTGAGGCACATGATCCGTGCGGGAGAGCTACCTGATCAGCACATGAGCAGTCACATGATCAGCGCCTCTCAGTCACCTGATCACTGCATGACAGCCACGTGATCAGTGCCTGCTGAGTCACGTGATTAGCGCCTGCTTATCTGCTTGATAATCGCCAGCTGGGCCGCAGGATTCATGCCTTCTCAGCTGCTTGATTATCACCAGCTGGGCCGCAGGATTCATGCCTGCTCAGCTGCTTGATAATCGTCAGCTGAGCCGTAGGTTTCATGCCTGCTCAGGTGCCTGATAATCGCCAGCTGGGCCGCAGGATTCATGCCTGCTCATCTCCTTGATAATCGCCAGCTGGGCCGCAGGATTCATGCCTGCTCAGCTGCCTGATAATCGCCCACTGGGCCGCAGGATTCATGCCTGCTCCGCTGCTTGATTCTTGCCTGCTGAGGCACATGATCCGTGCAGGAGAGCTACCTGATCAGCACATGAGCAGTCACATGATCAGCGCCTCTCAGTCACCTGATCACTGCATGACAGCCACGCGATCAGTGCCTGCTGAGTTACGTGATTAGCGCCTGCTCATCTGCTTGATAATCGCCAGCTGGGCCGCAGGATTCATGCCTTCTCAGCTGCTTGATTATCGCCAGCTGGGCCGCAGGATTCATGCCTGCTCATCTGCTTGGTAATCGCCAGCTGGGCCGCAGGATTCATGCCTGCTCAGGTGCCTGATAATCGCCAGCTGGGCCGCAGGATTCATGCCTGCTCAGCTGCCTGATAATCGCCAGCAGGGCCACAGGATTCATGCCTTCTCAGGCGCCTGATAATCGCAAGCTGGGCCGCAGGATTCATGCCTGCTCATCTGCTTGGTAATCGCCAGCTGGGCCGCAGGATTCATACCTTCTCAGGCGCCTGAAAATCGCCACCTGGGCCGCAGGATTCATGCCTTCTCAGGCGCCTGTTAATCGCCAGCTGGGTCGCAGGATTCATGCCTTCTCCGCTGCTTGATTTTTGCCTGCTGAGGCACATGATCCGTGCGGGAGAGCTACCTGATCAGCACATGAGCAGTCACATGATCAGTGCCTCTCAGTCACCTGATCACTGCATGACAGCCACGTGATCAGTGCCTGCTGAGTTACGTGATTAGCGCCTGCTTATCTGCTTGATAATCGCCAGCTGGGCCGCAGGATTCATGCCTGTTCATCTGCTTGATAATCGCCAGCTGGGCCGCAGGATTCATGCCTGCTCAGCTGCTTGGTAATCGCCAGCTGGGCCGCAGGATTCATGCCTTCTCACCCGCCTGATAATCGCCAGCTGGGCGGCAGGATTCATGCCTGCTCAGGCGCCTGTTAATCGCCAGCTGGGCCGCAGGATTCATGACTTCTCCGCTGCTTGATGGTTGCCTGCTGAGGCACATGATCCGTGCGGGAGAGCTACCTGATCAGCACATGAGCAGTCACATGATCAGCACCTCTCAGTCACCTGATCACTGCATGACAGCCACGCGATCAGTGCCTGCTGAGTTACGTGATTAGCGCCTGCTCATCTGCTTGATAATCGCCAGCTGGGCCGCAGGATTCATGCCTTCTCAGGCGCCTGGTAATCGCGAGCGGGGCCGTAGGATTCATGCCTGCTCATCTGCTTGGTAATCGCCAGCTGGGTGGCAGGATTCATGCCTGCTCAGCTGCCTGATAATCGCCAGCAGGGCCACAGGATTCATGCCTTCTCAGGCGCCTGATAATCGCGAGCTGGGCCGCAGGATTCATGCCTGCTCATCTGCTTGGTAATCGCCAGCTGGGCCGCAGGATTCATGCCTTCTCAGGCGCCTGTTAATCGCCAGCTGGGTCGCAGGATTCATGCCTTCTCCGCTGCTGGATTCTTGCCTGCTGAGGCACATGATCCGTGCGGGAGAGCTACCTGATCAGCACATGAGCAGTCACATGATCAGTGCCTCTCAGTCACCTGATCACTGCATGACAGCCACGTGATCAGTGGCTGCTGAGTTACGTGATTAGCGCCTGCTCATCTGCTTGATAATCGCCAGCTGGGCCGCAGGATTCATGCCTGTTCATCTGCCTGATAATCGCCAGCTGGGCCGCAGGATTCATGCCTGCTCAGCTGCCTGATAATCGCCAGGTGGGCCTCAGGATTCATGCCTGCTCAGTTGCCTGATAATAGCCAGCTGGGCCGCAGGATTCATACCTGCTCAGCTGCCTGATAATCGCCAGGTGGGCCGCAGGATTCATGCCTTCTCAGGCGCCTGGTAATCGCGAGCGGGGCCGTAGGATTCATGCCTGCTCATCTGCTTGGTAATCGCCAGCAGGGCCGCAGGATTCATGCCTTCTCAGGCGCCTGATAATCGCCAGCTGGGCCGCAGGATTCATGCCTTCTCATCTCCTTGATAATCGCCAGCTGGGCCGCAGGATTCATGCCTGCTCATCTGCTTGATAATGACCAGCTGGGCCGCAGGATTCATGCCTGCTCAGCTGCCTGATAATCGCCAGGTGGGCCGCAGGATTCATGCCTGCTCAGTTGCCTGATAATCGCTAGCTGGGCCGCAGGATTCATGCCTGCTCAGCTGCCTGATAATCGCCAGGTGGGCCGCAGGATTCATGCCTGCTCAGTTGCCTGATAATCGCCAGCTGGGCCGCAGGATTCATGCCTTCTCAGCTGCCTGATAATCACCAGCTGGGCCGCAGGATTCATGCCTGCTCATCTGCTTGATAATCGCCAGCTGGGCCGCAGGATTCATGCCTGCTCAGGCGCCTGTTAATCGCCAGCTGGGCCGCAGGATTCATGCCTTCTCCGCTGCTTGATTGTTGCCTGCTGAGGCACATGATCGGTGCGGGAGAGCTACCTGATCAGCACATGAGCAGTCACATGATCAGCACCTCTCAGTCACCTGATCACTGCATGACAGCCACGTGATCAGTGCCTGCTGAGTCACGTGATTAGCGCCTGTTCATCTGCTTGATAATCGCCAGCTGGGCCGCAGGATTCATGCCTTCTCAGCTGCTTGATTATCGCCAGCTGGGCCGCAGGATTCATGCCTGCTCTTGTGCTTGATAATTGCCAGCTGGGCCGCAGGATTCATGCCTGCTCATCTGCTTGATAATGACCAGCTGGGCCGCAGGATTCATGCCTGCTCAGCTGCCTGATAATCGCCAGGTGGGCCGCAGGATTCATGCCTGCTCATCTCGTTGATAATCGCCAGCTGGGCCGCAGGATTCATGCCTGCTCCGCTGCTTGATTCTTGCCTGCTGAGGCACATGATCCGTGCAGGAGAGCTACCTGATCACACATGAGCAGTCACATGATCAGCGCCTCTCAGTCACCTGATCACTGCATGACAGCCACGCGATCAGTGCCTGCTGAGTTACGTGATTAGCGCCTGCTCATCTGCTTGATAATCGCCAGCTGGGCCGCAGGATTCATGCCTTCTCAGCTGCTTGATTATCGCCAGCTGGGCCGCAGGATTCATGCCTGCTCATCTGCTTGATAATCGCCAGCTGGGCCGCAGGATTCATGCCTGCTCAGGTGCCTGATAATCGCCAGCTGGGCCGCAGGATTCATGCCTGCTCAGCTGCCTGATAATCGCCAGCAGGGCCACAGGATTCATGCCTTCTCAGGCGCCTGATAATCGCAAGCTGGGCCGCAGGATTCATGCCTGCTCATCTGCTTGGTAATCGCCAGCTGGGCCGCAGGATTCATACCTTCTCAGGCGCCTGAAAATCGCCAGCTGGGCCGCAGGATTCATGCCTGCTCAGGCGCCTGTTAATCGCCAGCTGGGCCGCAGGATTCATGCCTTCTCCGCTGCTTGATGGTTGCCTGCTGAGGCACATGATCCGTGCGGGAGAGCTACCTGATCAGCACATGAGCAGTCACATGATCAGCACCTCTCAGTCACCTGATCACTGCATGACAGCCACGCGATCAGTGCCTGCTGAGTTACGTGATTAGCGCCTGCTCATCTGCTTGATAATCGCCAGCTGGGCCGCAGGATTCATGCCTTCTCAGGCGCCTGGTAATCGCGAGCGGGGCCGTAGGATTCATGCCTGCTCATCTGCTTGGTAATCGCCAGCTGGGCCGCAGGATTCATGCCTGCTCAGCTGCCTGATAATCGCCAGCAGGGCCACAGGATTCATGCCTTCTCAGGCGCCTGATAATCGCGAGCTGGGCCGCAGGATTCATGCCTGCTCATCTGCTTGGTAATCGCCAGCTGGGCCGCAGGATTCATGCCTTCTCAGGCGCCTGTTAATCGCCAGCTGGGTCGCAGGATTCATGCCTTCTCCCCTGCTTGATTCTTGCCTGCTGAGGCACATGATCCGTGCGGGAGAGCTACCTGATCAGCACATGAGCAGTCACATGATCAGTGCCTCTCAGTCACCTGATCACTGCATGACAGCCACGTGATCAGTGCCTGCTGAGTTACGTGATTAGCGCCTGCTCATCTGCTTGATAATCGCCAGCTGGGCCGCAGGATTCATGCCTGTTCATCTGCCTGATAATCGCCAGCTGGGCCGCAGGATTCATGCCTGTTCAGCTGCCTGATAATCGCCAGGTGGGCCTCAGGATTCATGCCTGCTCAGTTGCCTGATAATAGCCAGCTGGGCCGCAGGATTCATACCTGCTGAGCTGCCTGATAATCGCCAGCTGGGCCGCAGGATTCATGCCTTCTCAGCTGCCTGATAATCACCAGCTGGGCCGCAGGATTCATGCCTGCTCATCTGCTTGATAATCGCCAGCTGGGCCGCAGGATTCATGCCTGCTCAGGCGCCTGTTAATCGCCAGCTGGGCCGCAGGATTCATGCCTTCTCCGCTGCTTGATTGTTGCCTGCTGAGGCACATGATCGGTGCGGGAGAGCTACCTGATCAGCACATGAGCAGTCACATGATCAGCACCTCTCAGTCACCTGATCACTGCATGACAGCCACGTGATCAGTGCCTGCTGAGTCACGTGATTAGCGCCTGTTCATCTGCTTGATAATCGCCAGCTGGGCCGCAGGATTCATGCCTTCTCAGCTGCTTGATTATCGCCAGCTGGGCCGCAGGATTCATGCCTGCTCATCTGCTTGATAATTGCCAGCTGGGCCGCAGGATTCATGCCTGCTCATCTGCTTGATAATGACCAGCTGGGCCGCAGGATTCATGCCTGCTCAGCTGCCTGATAATCGCCAGGTGGGCCGCAGGATTCATGCCTGCTCATCTCGTTGATAATCGCCAGCTGGGCCGCAGGATTCATGCCTGCTCCGCTGCTTGATTCTTGCCTGCTGAGGCACATGATCCGTGCAGGAGAGCTACCTGATCACACATGAGCAGTCACATGATCAGCGCCTCTCAGTCACCTGATCACTGCATGACAGCCACGTGATCAGTGCCTGCTGAGTCACGTGATTAGCGCCTGCTCATCTGCTTGATAATCGCCAGCTGGGCCGCAGGATTCATGCCTGCTCAGGTGCCTGATAATCGCCAGCTGGGCCGCAGGATTCGTGCCTTCTCAGCTGCCTGATAATCACCAGCTGGGCCGTAGGATTCATGCCTGCTCAGCTGCCTGATAATCGCCAGGTGGGCCGCAAGATTCATGCCTGCTCAGCTGCCTGATAATCGCCAGGTGGGCCGCGGGATTCATGCCTTCTCAGCTGCTTGATTATCGCCAGCTGGGCCGCAGGATTCATGCCTGCTCAGCTGCCTGATAATCGCCAGCAGGGCCGCAGGATTCATGCCTTCTCAGGCGCCTGGTAATCGCGAGCTGGGCCGCAGGATTCATGCCTGCTCATCTCCTTGATAATCGCCAGCTGGGCCGCAGGATTCATGCCTGCTCATCTGCTTGATAATCGCCAGCTGGGCCGCAGGATTCATGCCTGCTCAGCTGCCTGATAATCGCCAGGTGGGCCGCAGGATTCATGCCTGCTCAGCTGCCTGATAATCGCGAGCTGGGCCGCAGGATTCATGCCTGCTCAGCTGCTTGGTAATCGCCAGCTGGGCCGCAGGATTCATGCCTTCTCAGGCGCCTGTTAATCGCCAGCTGGGTCGCAGGATTCATGCCTTCTCCGCTGCTGGATTCTTGCCTGCTGAGGCACATGATCCG
Source organism: Bos grunniens (assembly GCF_055505025.1). NCBI lineage: Eukaryota > Metazoa > Chordata > Mammalia > Artiodactyla > Bovidae > Bos > Bos grunniens. The sequence goes on along the minus strand of NC_141183.1, from coordinate 65,319,365 downwards.
TGCGGGAGAGCTACCTGATCAGCACATGAGCAGTCACATGATCAGTGCCTCTCAGTCACCTGATCACTGCATGACAGCCACGTGATCAGTGGCTGCTGAGTTACGTGATTAGCGCCTGCTCATCTGCTTGATAATCGCCAGCTGGGCCGCAGGATTCATGCCTGTTCATCTGCCTGATAATCGCCAGCTGGGCCGCAGGATTCATGCCTGCTCAGCTGCCTGATAATCGCCAGGTGGGCCTCAGGATTCATGCCTGCTCAGTTGCCTGATAATAGCCAGCTGGGCCGCAGGATTCATACCTGCTCAGCTGCCTGATAATCGCCAGGTGGGCCGCAGGATTCATGCCTTCTCAGGCGCCTGGTAATCGCGAGCGGGGCCGTAGGATTCATGCCTGCTCATCTGCTTGGTAATCGCCAGCAGGGCCGCAGGATTCATGCCTTCTCAGGCGCCTGATAATCGCCAGCTGGGCCGCAGGATTCATGCCTTCTCATCTCCTTGATAATCGCCAGCTGGGCCGCAGGATTCATGCCTGCTCATCTGCTTGATAATGACCAGCTGGGCCGCAGGATTCATGCCTGCTCAGCTGCCTGATAATCGCCAGGTGGGCCGCAGGATTCATGCCTGCTCAGTTGCCTGATAATCGCTAGCTGGGCCGCAGGATTCATGCCTGCTCAGCTGCCTGATAATCGCCAGGTGGGCCGCAGGATTCATGCCTGCTCAGTTGCCTGATAATCGCCAGCTGGGCCGCAGGATTCATGCCTTCTCAGCTGCCTGATAATCACCAGCTGGGCCGCAGGATTCATGCCTGCTCATCTGCTTGATAATCGCCAGCTGGGCCGCAGGATTCATGCCTGCTCAGGCGCCTGTTAATCGCCAGCTGGGCCGCAGGATTCATGCCTTCTCCGCTGCTTGATTGTTGCCTGCTGAGGCACATGATCGGTGCGGGAGAGCTACCTGATCAGCACATGAGCAGTCACATGATCAGCACCTCTCAGTCACCTGATCACTGCATGACAGCCACGTGATCAGTGCCTGCTGAGTCACGTGATTAGCGCCTGTTCATCTGCTTGATAATCGCCAGCTGGGCCGCAGGATTCATGCCTTCTCAGCTGCTTGATTATCGCCAGCTGGGCCGCAGGATTCATGCCTGCTCTTGTGCTTGATAATTGCCAGCTGGGCCGCAGGATTCATGCCTGCTCATCTGCTTGATAATGACCAGCTGGGCCGCAGGATTCATGCCTGCTCAGCTGCCTGATAATCGCCAGGTGGGCCGCAGGATTCATGCCTGCTCATCTCGTTGATAATCGCCAGCTGGGCCGCAGGATTCATGCCTGCTCCGCTGCTTGATTCTTGCCTGCTGAGGCACATGATCCGTGCAGGAGAGCTACCTGATCACACATGAGCAGTCACATGATCAGCGCCTCTCAGTCACCTGATCACTGCATGACAGCCACGCGATCAGTGCCTGCTGAGTTACGTGATTAGCGCCTGCTCATCTGCTTGATAATCGCCAGCTGGGCCGCAGGATTCATGCCTTCTCAGCTGCTTGATTATCGCCAGCTGGGCCGCAGGATTCATGCCTGCTCATCTGCTTGATAATCGCCAGCTGGGCCGCAGGATTCACGCCTGCTCAGGTGCCTGATAATCGCCAGCTGGGCCGCAGGATTCATGCCTGCTCAGCTGCCTGATAATCGCCAGCAGGGCCACAGGATTCATGCCTTCTCAGGCGCCTGATAATCGCAAGCTGGGCCGCAGGATTCATGCCTGCTCATCTGCTTGGTTATCGCCAGCTGGGCCGCAGGATTCATACCTTCTCAGGCGCCTGAAAATCGCCAGCTGGGCCGCAGGATTCATGCCTGCTCAGGCGCCTGTTAATCGCCAGCTGGGCCGCAGGATTCATGCCTTCTCCGCTGCTTGATGGTTGCCTGCTGAGGCACATGATCCGTGCGGGAGAGCTACCTGATCAGCACATGAGCAGTCACATGATCAGCACCTCTCAGTCACCTGATCACTGCATGACAGCCACGCGATCAGTGCCTGCTGAGTTACGTGATTAGCGCCTGCTCATCTGCTTGATAATCGCCAGCTGGGCCGCAGGATTCATGCCTTCTCAGGCGCCTGGTAATCGCGAGCGGGGCCGTAGGATTCATGCCTGCTCATCTGCTTGGTAATCGCCAGCTGGGCCGCAGGATTCATGCCTGCTCAGCTGCCTGATAATCGCCAGCAGGGCCACAGGATTCATGCCTTCTCAGGCGCCTGATAATCGCGAGCTGGGCCGCAGGATTCATGCCTGCTCATCTGCTTGGTAATCGCCAGCTGGGCCGCAGGATTCATGCCTTCTCAGGCGCCTGTTAATCGCCAGCTGGGTCGCAGGATTCATGCCTTCTCCCCTGCTTGATTCTTGCCTGCTGAGGCACATGATCCGTGCGGGAGAGCTACCTGATCAGCACATGAGCAGTCACATGATCAGTGCCTCTCAGTCACCTGATCACTGCATGACAGCCACGTGATCAGTGCCTGCTGAGTTACGTGATTAGCGCCTGCTCATCTGCTTGATAATCGCCAGCTGGGCCGCAGGATTCATGCCTGTTCATCTGCCTGATAATCGCCAGCTGGGCCGCAGGATTCATGCCTGTTCAGCTGCCTGATAATCGCCAGGTGGGCCTCAGGATTCATGCCTGCTCAGTTGCCTGATAATAGCCAGCTGGGCCGCAGGATTCATACCTGCTGAGCTGCCTGATAATCGCCAGCTGGGCCGCAGGATTCATGCCTTCTCAGCTGCCTGATAATCACCAGCTGGGCCGCAGGATTCATGCCTGCTCATCTGCTTGATAATCGCCAGCTGGGCCGCAGGATTCATGCCTGCTCAGGCGCCTGTTAATCGCCAGCTGGGCCGCAGGATTCATGCCTTCTCCGCTGCTTGATTGTTGCCTGCTGAGGCACATGATCGGTGCGGGAGAGCTACCTGATCAGCACATGAGCAGTCACATGATCAGCACCTCTCAGTCACCTGATCACTGCATGACAGCCACGTGATCAGTGCCTGCTGAGTCACGTGATTAGCGCCTGTTCATCTGCTTGATAATCGCCAGCTGGGCCGCAGGATTCATGCCTTCTCAGCTGCTTGATTATCGCCAGCTGGGCCGCAGGATTCATGCCTGCTCATCTGCTTGATAATTGCCAGCTGGGCCGCAGGATTCATGCCTGCTCATCTGCTTGATAATGACCAGCTGGGCCGCAGGATTCATGCCTGCTCAGCTGCCTGATAATCGCCAGGTGGGCCGCAGGATTCATGCCTGCTCATCTCGTTGATAATCGCCAGCTGGGCCGCAGGATTCATGCCTGCTCCGCTGCTTGATTCTTGCCTGCTGAGGCACATGATCCGTGCAGGAGAGCTACCTGATCACACATGAGCAGTCACATGATCAGCGCCTCTCAGTCACCTGATCACTGCATGACAGCCACGTGATCAGTGCCTGCTGAGTCACGTGATTAGCGCCTGCTCATCTGCTTGATAATCGCCAGCTGGGCCGCAGGATTCATGCCTGCTCAGGTGCCTGATAATCGCCAGCTGGGCCGCAGGATTCATGCCTTCTCAGCTGCCTGATAATCACCAGCTGGGCCGTAGGATTCATGCCTGCTCAGCTGCCTGATAATCGCCAGGTGGGCCGCAAGATTCATGCCTGCTCAGCTGCCTGATAATCGCCAGGTGGGCCGCGGGATTCATGCCTTCTCAGCTGCTTGATTATCGCCAGCTGGGCCGCAGGATTCATGCCTGCTCAGCTGCCTGATAATCGCCAGCAGGGCCGCAGGATTCATGCCTTCTCAGGCGCCTGGTAATCGCGAGCTGGGCCGCAGGATTCATGCCTGCTCATCTCCTTGATAATCGCCAGCTGGGCCGCAGGATTCATGCCTGCTCATCTGCTTGATAATCGCCAGCTGGGCCGCAGGATTCATGCCTGCTCAGCTGCCTGATAATCGCCAGGTGGGCCGCAGGATTCATGCCTGCTCAGCTGCCTGATAATCGCCAGCAGGGCCACAGGATTCATGCCTTCTCAGGCGCCTGATAATCACCAGCTGGGCCGCAGGATTCATGCCTGCTCATCTGCTTGATAATGACCAGCTGGGCCGCAGGATTCATGCCTTCTCAGCTGCTTGGTAATCGCCAGCTGGGCCGCAGGATTCATGCCTGCTCATCTGCTTGATAATCGCCAGCCTGGCCGCAGGATTCATGCCTGCTCAGGCGCCTGTTAATCGCCAGCTGGGCCGCAGGATTCATGCCTTCTCCGCTGCTTGATTGTTGCCTGCTGAGGCACATGATCGGTGCGGGAGAGCTACCTGATCAGCACATGAGCAGTCACATGATCAGCACCACTCAGTCACCTGATCACTGCATGACAGCCACGTGATCAGTGCCTGCTGAGTCACGTGATTAGCGCCTGTTCATCTGCTTGATAATCGCCAGCTGGGCCGCAGGATTCATGCCTTCTCAGCTGCTTGATTATCGCCAGCTGGGCCGCAGGATTCATGCCTGCTCATCTGCTTGATAATGACCAGCTGGGCCGCAGGATTCATGCCTGCTCAGCTGCCTGATAATCGCCAGGTGGGCCGCAGGATTCATGCCTGCTCATCTCGTTGATAATCGCCAGCTGGGCCGCAGGATTCATGCCTGCTCCGCTGCTTGATTCTTGCCTGCTGAGGCACATGATCCGTGCAGGAGAGCTACCTGATCACACATGAGCAGTCACATGATCAGCGCCTCTCAGTCACCTGATCACTGCATGACAGCCACGTGATCAGTGCCTGCTGAGTCACGTGATTAGCGCCTGCTCATCTGCTTGATAATCGCCAGCTGGGCCGCAGGATTCATGCCTGCTCAGGTGCCTGATAATCGCCAGCTGGGCCGCAGGATTCATGCCTTCTCAGCTGCCTGATAATCACCAGCTGGGCCGTAGGATTCATGCCTGCTCAGCTGCCTGATAATCGCCAGGTGGGCCGCAAGATTCATGCCTGCTCAGCTGCCTGATAATCGCCAGGTGGGCCGCAGGATTCATGCCTTCTCAGCTGCTTGATTATCGCCAGCTGGGCCGCAGGATTCATGCCTGCTCAGCTGCCTGATAATCGCCAGCAGGGCCGCAGGATTCATGCCTTCTCAGGCGCCTGGTAATCGCGAGCTGGGCCGCAGGATTCATGCCTGCTCATCTCCTTGATAATCGCCAGCTGGGCCGCAGGATTCATGCCTGCTCATCTGCTTGATAATAGCCAGCTGGGCCGCAGGATTCATGCCTGCTCAGCTGCCTGATAATCGCCAGGTGGGCCGCAGGATTCATGCCTGCTCAGCTGCCTGATAATCGCCAGCAGGGCCACAGGATTCATGCCTTCTCAGGCGCCTGATAATCACCAGCTGGGCCGCAGGATTCATGCCTGCTCATCTGCTTGATAATGACCAGCTGGGCCGCAGGATTCATGCCTTCTCAGGCGCCTGATAATCGCCAGCTGGGCCGCAGGATTCATGCCTGCTCATCTGCTTGGTAATCGCCAGCTGGGAAGCAGGATTCATGCCTGCTCATCTGCTTGATAATCGCCAGCTGGGTCGCATGATTCATGCCTGCTGAGGCACATGATCCGTGCGGGAGAGCTACCTGATCAGCACATGAGCAGTCACATGATCAGCGCCTCTCAGTCACCTGATCACTGCATGACAGCCACGTGATCAGTGCCTGCTGAGTCACGTGATTAGCGCCTGCTTATCTGCTTGATAATCGCCAGCTGGGCCGCAGGATTCATGCCTTCTCAGCTGCTTGATTATCACCAGCTGGGCCGCAGGATTCATGCCTGCTCAGCTGCTTGATAATCGTCAGCTGAGCCGTAGGTTTCATGCCTGCTCAGGTGCCTGATAATCGCCAGCTGGGCCGCAGGATTCATGCCTGCTCATCTCCTTTATAATCGCCAGCTGGGCCGCAGGATTCATGCCTGCTCAGCTGCCTGATAATCGCCCACTGGGCCGCAGGATTCATGCCTGCTCCGCTGCTTGATTCTTGCCTGCTGAGGCACATGATCCGTGCAGGAGAGCTACCTGATCAGCACATGAGCAGTCACATGATCAGCGCCTCTCAGTCACCTGATCACTGCATGACAGCCACGCGATCAGTGCCTGCTGAGTTACGTGATTAGCGCCTGCTCATCTGCTTGATAATCGCCAGCTGGGCCGCAGGATTCATGCCTTCTCAGCTGCTTGATTATCGCCAGCTGGGCCGCAGGATTCATGCCTGCTCATCTGCTTGGTAATCGCCAGCTGGGCCGCAGGATTCATGCCTGCTCAGGTGCCTGATAATCGCCAGCTGGGCCGCAGGATTCATGCCTGCTCAGCTGCCTGATAATCGCCAGCAGGGCCACAGGATTCATGCCTTCTCAGGCGCCTGATAATCGCAAGCTGGGCCGCAGGATTCATGCCTGCTCATCTGCTTGGTAATCGCCAGCTGGGCCGCAGGATTCATACCTTCTCAGGCGCCTGAAAATCGCCACCTGGGCCGCAGGATTCATGCCTTCTCAGGCGCCTGTTAATCGCCAGCTGGGTCGCAGGATTCATGCCTTCTCCGCTGCTTGATTTTTGCCTGCTGAGGCACATGATCCGTGCGGGAGAGCTACCTGATCAGCACATGAGCAGTCACATGATCAGTGCCTCTCAGTCACCTGATCACTGCATGACAGCCACGTGATCAGTGCCTGCTGAGTTACGTGATTAGCGCCTGCTTATCTGCTTGATAATCGCCAGCTGGGCCGCAGGATTCATGCCTGTTCATCTGCTTGATAATCGCCAGCTGGGCCGCAGGATTCATGCCTGCTCAGCTGCTTGGTAATCGCCAGCTGGGCCGCAGGATTCATGCCTTCTCACCCGCCTGATAATCGCCAGCTGGGCCGCAGGATTCATGCCTGCTCAGGCGCCTGTTAATCGCCAGCTGGGCCGCAGGATTCATGCCTTCTCCGCTGCTTGATGGTTGCCTGCTGAGGCACATGATCCGTGCGGGAGAGCTACCTGATCAGCACATGAGCAGTCACATGATCAGCACCTCTCAGTCACCTGATCACTGCATGACAGCCACGCGATCAGTGCCTGCTGAGTTACGTGATTAGCGCCTGCTCATCTGCTTGATAATCGCCAGCTGGGTCGCATGATTCATGCCTGCTGAGGCACATGATCCGTGCGGGAGAGCTACCTGATCAGCACATGAGCAGTCACATGATCAGTGCCTCTCAGTCACCTGATCACTGCATGACAGCCACGTGATCAGTGCCTGCTGAGTTACGTGATTAGCGCCTGCTTATCTGCTTGATAATCGCCAGCTGGGCCGCAGTATTCATGCCTGTTCGTCTGCTTGATAATCGCCAGCTGGGCCGCAGGATTCATGCCTGCTCAGCTGCTTGGTAATCGCCAGCTGGGCCGCAGGATTCATGCCTTCTCACCCGCCTGATATTCGCCAGCTGGGCCGCAGGATTCATGCCTGCTCAGGCGCCTGTTAATCGCCAGCTGGGCCGCAGGATTCATGCCTTCTCCGCTGCTTGATGGTTGCCTGCTGAGGCACATGATCCGTGCGGGAGAGCTACCTGATCAGCACATGAGCAGTCACATGATCAGCACCTCTCAGTCACCTGATCACTGCATGACAGCCACGCGATCAGTGCCTGCTGAGTTACGTGATTAGCGCCTGCTCATCTGCTTGATAATCGCCAGCTGGGCCGCAGGATTCATGCCTTCTCAGGCGCCTGGTAATCGCGAGCGGGGCCGTAGGATTCATGCCTGCTCATCTGCTTGGTAATCGCCAGCTGGGCCGCAGGATTCATGCCTGCTCAGCTGCCTGATAATCGCCAGCAGGGCCACAGGATTCATGCCTTCTCAGGCGCCTGATAATCGCGAGCTGGGCCGCAGGATTCATGCCTGCTCATCTGCTTGGTAATCGCCAGCTGGGCCGCAGGATTCATGCCTTCTCAGGCGCCTGTTAATCGCCAGCTGGGTCGCAGGATTCATGCCTTCTCCGCTGCTTGATTCTTGCCTGCTGAGGCACATGATCCGTGCGGGAGAGCTACCTGATCAGCACATGAGCAGTCACATGATCAGTGCCTCTCAGTCACCTGATCACTGCATGACAGCCACGTGATCAGTGCCTGCTGAGTTACGTGATTAGCGCCTGCTCATCTGCTTGATAATCGCCAGCTGGGCCGCAGGATTCATGCCTGTTCATCTGCCTGATAATCGCCAGCTGGGCCGCAGGATTCATGCCTGCTCAGCTGCCTGATAATGGCCAGGTGGGCCTCAGGATTCATGCCTGCTCAGTTGCCTGATAATAGCCAGCTGGGCCGCAGGATTCATACCTGCTGAGCTGCCTGATAATCGCCAGGTGGGCCGCAGGATTCATGCCTTCTCAGGCGCCTGGTAATCGCGAGCGGGGCCGTAGGATTCATGCCTGCTCATCTGCTTGGTAATCGCCAGCAGGGCCGCAGGATTCATGCCTTCTCAGGCGCCTGATAATCGCCAGCTGGGCCGCAGGATTCATGCCTTCTCATCTCCTTGATAATCGCCAGCTGGGCCGCAGGATTCATGCCTGCTCATCTGCTTGATAATGACCAGCTGGGCCGCAGGATTCATGCCTGCTCAGCTGCCTGATAATCGCCAGGTGGGCCGCAGGATTCATGCCTGCTCAGTTGCCTGATAATCGCCAGCTGGGCCGCAGGATTCATGCCTGCTCAGCTGCCTGATAATCGCCAGGTGGGCCGCAGGATTCATGCCTGCTCAGTTGCCTGATAATCGCCAGCTGGGCCGCAGGATTCATGCCTTCTCAGCTGCCTGATAATCACCAGCTGGGCCGCAGGATTCATGCCTGCTCATCTGCTTGATAATCGCCAGCTGCGCCGCAGGATTCATGCCTGCTCAGCTGCCTGATAATCGCCAGCTGGGCCGCAGGATTCATACCTGCTCAGCTGCCTGATAATCGCCAGGTGGGCCGCAGGATTCATGCCTGTTCATCTGCTTGATAATGACCAGCTGCGCCGCAGGATTCATGCCTGCTCAGCTGCCTGATAATCGCCAGCTGGGCCGCAGGATTCATACCTGCTCAGCTGCCTGATAATCGCCAGGTGGGCGGCAGGATTCATGCCTTCTCAGGCGCCTGGTAATCGCGAGCGGGGCCGTAGGATTCATGCCTGCTCATCTGCTTGGTAATCGCCAGCTGGGCCGCAGGATTCATGCCTGCTCATCTGCTTGATAATGACCAGCTGGGCCGCAGGATTCATGCCTGCTCAGCTGCCTGATAATCGCCAGGTGGGCCGCAGGATTCATGCCTGCTCAGTTGCCTGATAATCGCCAGCTGGGCCGCAGGATTCATGCCTGCTCATCTGCTTGATAATCGCCAGCTGGGCCGCAGGATTCATGCCTGCTCAGCTGCCTGATAATCGCCAGGTGGGCCGCAGGATTCATGCCTGCTCAGCTGCCTGATAATCGCCAGCAGGGCCACAGGATTCATGCCTTCTCAGGCGCCTGATAATCACCAGCTGGGCCGCAGGATTCATGCCTGCTCATCTGCTTGATAATGACCAGCTGGGCCGCAGGATTCATGCCTTCTCAGGCGCCTGATAATCGCCAGCTGGGCCGCAGGATTCATGCCTGCTCATCTGCTTGGTAATCGCCAGCTGGGCCGCAGGATTCATGCCTGCTCATCTGCTTGATAATCGCCAGCTGGGTCGCATGATTCATGCCTGCTGAGGCACATGATCCGTGCGGGAGAGCTACCTGATCAGCACATGAGCAGTCACATGATCAGCACCTCTCAGTCACCTGATCACTGCATGACAGCCACGCGATCAGTGCCTGCTGAGTTACGTGATTAGCGCCTGCTCATCTGCTTGATAATCGCCAGCTGGGCCGCAGGATTCATGCCTTCTCAGCTGCTTGATTATCGCCAGCTGGGCCGCAGGATTCATGCCTGCTCATCTGCTTGATAATTGCCAGCTGGGCCGCAGGATTCATGCCTGCTCATCTGCTTGATAATGACCAGCTGGGCCGCAGGATTCATGCCTGCTCAGCTGCCTGATAATCGCCAGGTGGGCCGCAGGATTCATGCCTGCTCATCTCGTTGATAATCGCCAGCTGGGCCGCAGGATTCATGCCTGCTCCGCTGCTTGATTCTTGCCTGCTGAGGCACATGATCCGTGCAGGAGAGCTACCTGATCACACATGAGCAGTCACATGATCAGCGCCTCTCAGTCACCTGATCACTGCATGACAGCCACGTGATCAGTGCCTGCTGAGTCACGTGATTAGCGCCTGCTCATCTGCTTGATAATCGCCAGCTGGGCCGCAGGATTCATGCCTGCTCAGGTGCCTGATAATCGCCAGCTGGGCCGCAGGATTCATGCCTTCTCAGCTGCCTGATAATCACCAGCTGGGCCGTAGGATTCATGCCTGCTCAGCTGCCTGATAATCGCCAGGTGGGCCGCAAGATTCATGCCTGCTCAGCTGCCTGATAATCGCCAGGTGGGCCGCAGGATTCATGCCTTCTCAGCTGCTTGATTATCGCCAGCTGGGCCGCAGGATTCATGCCTGCTCAGCTGCCTGATAATCACCAGCAGGGCCGCAGGATTCATGCCTTCTCAGGCGCCTGGTAAACGCGAGCTGGGCCGCAGGATTCATGCCTGCTCATCTCCTTGATAATCGCCAGCTGGGCCGCAGGATTCATGCCTGCTCATCTGCTTGATAATCGCCAGCTGGGCCGCAGGATTCATGCCTGCTCAGCTGCCTGATAATCGCCAGGTGGGCCGCAGGATTCATGCCTGCTCAGCTGCCTGATAATCGCCAGCAGGGCCACAGGATTCATGCCTTCTCAGGCGCCTGATAATCACCAGCTGGGCCGCAGGATTCATGCCTGCTCATCTGCTTGATAATGACCAGCTGGGCCGCAGGATTCATGCCTTCTCAGGCGCCTGATAATCGCCAGCTGGGCCGCAGGATTCATGCCTGCTCATCTGCTTGGTAATCGCCAGCTGGGCCGCAGGATTCATGCCTGCTCATCTGCTTGATAATCGCCAGCTGGGTCGCATGATTCATGCCTGCTGAGGCACATGATCCGTGCGGGAGAGCTACCTGATCAGCACATGAGCAGTCACATGATCAGCACCTCTCAGTCACCTGATCACTGCATGACAGCCACGCGATCAGTGCCTGCTGAGTTACGTGATTAGCGCCTGCTCATCTGCTTGATAATCGCCAGCTGGGCCGCAGGATTCATGCCTTCTCAGCTGCTTGATTATCGCCAGCTGGGCCGCAGGATTCATGCCTGCTCATCTGCTTGATAATCGCCAGCTGGGCCGCAGGATTCATGCCTGCTCAGGTGCCTGATAATCGCCAGCTGGGCCGCAGGATTCATGCCTGCTCAGCTGCCTGATAATCGCCAGCAGGGCCACAGGATTCATGCCTTCTCAGGCGCCTGATAATCGCAAGCTGGGCCGCAGGATTCATGCCTTCTCATCTGCTTGGTAATCGCAAGCTGGGCCGCAGGATTCATACCTTCTCAGGCGCCTGAAAATCGCCAGCTGGGCCGCAGGATTCATGCCTTCTCAGGCGCCTGTTAATCGCCAGCTGGGTCGCAGGATTCATGCCTTCTCCGCTGCTTGATTCTTGCCTGCTGAGGCACATGATCCGTGCGGGAGAGCTACCTGATCAGCACATGAGCAGTCACATGATCAGTGCCTCTCAGTCACCTGATCACTGCATGACAGCCACGTGATCAGTGGCTGCTGAGTTACGTGATTAGCGCCTGCTTATCTGCTTGATAATCGCCAGCTGGGCCGCAGGATTCATGCCTGTTCATCTGCTTGATAATCGCCAGCTGGGCCGCAGGATTCATGCCTGCTCATCTGCTTGGTAATCGCCAGCTGGGCCGCAGGATTCATGCCTGCTCATCTGCTTGATAATCGCCAGCTGGGCCGCAGGATTCATGCCTGCTCAGGCGCCTGTTAATCGCCAGCTGGGCCGCAGGATTCATGCCTTCTCCGCTGCTTGATTGTTGCCTGCTGAGGCACATGATCCGTGCAGGAGAGCTACCTGATCAGCACATGAGCAGTCACATGATCAGCGCCTCTCAGTCACCTGATCACTGCATGACAGCCACGCGATCAGTGCCTGCTGAGTTACGTGATTAGCGCCTGCTCATCTGCTTGATAATCGCCAGCTGGGCCGCAGGATTCATGCCTTCTCAGCTGCTTGATTATCGCCAGCTGGGCCGCAGGATTCATGCCTGCTCATCTGCTTGATAATCGCCAGCTGGGCCGCAGGATTCATGCCTGCTCAGGTGCCTGATAATCGCCAGCTGGGGCGCAGGATTCATGCCTGCTCAGCTGCCTGATAATCGCCAGCAGGGCCACAGGATTCATGCCTTCTCAGGCGCCTGATAATCGCAAGCTGGGCCGCAGGATTCATGCCTGCTCATCTGCTTGGTAATCGCCAGCTGGGCCGCAGGATTCATACCTTCTCAGGCGCCTGAAAATCGCCAGCTGGGCCGCAGGATTCATGCCTTCTCAGGCGCCTGTTAATCGCCAGCTGGGTCGCAGGATTCATGCCTTCTCCGCTGCTTGATTCTTGCCTGCTGAGGCACATGATCCGTGCGGGAGAGCTACCTGATCAGCACATGAGCAGTCACATGATCAGTGCCTCTCAGTCACCTGATCACTGCATGACAGCCACGTGATCAGTGCCTGCTGAGTTACGTGATTAGCGCCTGCTTATCTGCTTGATAATCACCAGCTGGGCCGCAGGATTCATGCCTGTTCATCTGCTTGATAATCGCCAGCTGGGCCGCAGGATTCATGCCTGCTCAGCTGCTTGGTAATCGCCAGCTGGGCCGCAGGATTCATGCCTTCTCACCCGCCTGATAATCGCCAGCTGGGCCGCAGGATTCATGCCTGCTCAGGCGCCTGTTAATCGCCAGCTGGGCCGCAGGATTCATGCCTTCTCCGCTGCTTGATGGTTGCCTGCTGAGGCACATGATCCGTGCGGGAGAGCTACCTGATCAGCACATGAGCAGTCACATGATCAGCACCTCTCAGTCACCTGATCACTGCATGACAGCCACGCGATCAGTGCCTGCTGAGTTACGTGATTAGCGCCTGCTCATCTGCTTGATAATCGCCAGCTGCGCCGCAGGATTCATGCCTTCTCAGGCGCCTGGTAATCGCGAGCGGGGCCGTAGGATTCATGCCTGCTCATCTGCTTGGTAATCGCCAGCTGGGCTGCAGGATTCATGCCTGCTCAGCTGCCTGATAATCGCCAGCAGGACCACAGGATACATGCCTTCTCAGGCGCCTGATAATCACCAGCTGGGCCGCAGGATTCATGCCTGCTCATCTGCTTGGTAATCGCCAGCTGGGCCGCAGGATTCATGCCTTCTCAGGCGCCTGTTAATCGCCAGCTGGGTCGCAGGATTCATGCCTTCTCCGCTGCTTGATTCTTGCCTGCTGAGGCACATGATCCGTGCGGGAGAGCTACCTGATCAGCACATGAGCAGTCACATGATCAGTGCCTCTCAGTCACCTGATCACTGCATGACAGCCACGTGATCAGTGCCTGCTGAGTTACGTGATTAGCGCCTGCTTATCTGCTTGATAATCGCCAGCTGGGCCGCAGGATTCATGCCTGTTCATCTGCTTGATAATCGCCAGCTGGGCCGCAGGATTCATGCCTGCTCAGCTGCTTGGTAATCGCCAGCTGGGCCGCAGGATTCATGCCTGTTCATCTGCCTGATAATCGCCAGCTGGGCCGCAGGATTCATGCCTGCTCAGCTGCCTGATAATCGCCAGGTGGGCCGCAGGATTCATGCCTTCTCAGGCGCCTGGTAATCGCGAGCGGGGCCGTAGGATTCATGCCTGCTCATCTGCTTGATAATCGCCAGCTGGGCCGCAGGATTCATGCCTTCTCATCTCCTTGATAATCGCCAGCTGGGCCGCAGGATTCATGCCTGCTCATCTGCTTGATAATGACCAGCTGGGCCGCAGGATTCATGCCTGCTCAGCTGCCTGATAATCGCCAGGCGGGCCGCAGGATTCATGCCTGCTCAGTTGCCTGATAATCGCCAGCTGGGCCGCAGGATTCATGCTTGCTCAGCTGCCTGATAATCGCCAGGGGGGCCGCAGGATTCATGCCTGCTCAGTTGCCTGATAATCGCCAGGTGGGCCGCAGGATTCATGCCTTCTCAGCTGCCTGATAATCACCAGCTGGGCCGCAGGATTCATGCCTGCTCATCTGCTTGATAATCGCCAGCTGGGCCGCAGGATTCATGCCTGCTCAGGCGCCTGTTAATCGCCAGCTGGGCCGCAGGATTCATGCCTGCTCATCTCGTTGATAATCGCCAGCTGGGCCGCAGGATTCATGCCTGCTCATCTGCTTGATAATGACCAGCTGGGCCGCAGGATTCATGCCTTCTCAGCTGCTTGATTATCGCCAGCTGGGCCGCAGGATTCATGCCTGCTCAGCTGCCTGATAATCGCCAGCAGGGCCGCAGGATTCATGCCTTCTCAGGCGCCTGGTAATCGCGAGCTGGGCCGCAGGATTCATGCCTGCTCATCTCCTTGATAATCGCCAGCTGGGCCGCAGGATTCATGCCTGCACATCTGCTTGATAATCGCCAGCTGGGCCGCAGGATTCATGCCTGCTCAGCTGCCTGATAATCGCCAGGTGGGCCGCAGGATTCATGCCTGCTCAGCTGCCTGATAATCGCCAGCAGGGCCACAGGATTCATGCCTTCTCAGGCGCCTGATAATCACCAGCTGGGCCGCAGGATTCATGCCTGCTCATCTGCTTGATAATGACCAGCTGGGCCGCAGGATTCATGCCTTCTCAGGCGCCTGATAATCGCCAGCTGGGCCGCAGGATTCATGCCTGCTCATCTGCTTGGTAATCGCCAGCTGGGCCGCAGGATTCATGCCTGCTCATCTGCTTGATAATCGCCAGCTGGGTCGCATGATTCATGCCTGCTGAGGCACATGATCCGTGCGGGAGAGCTACCTGATCAGCACATGAGCAGTCACATGATCAGCACCTCTCAGTCACCTGATCACTGCATGACAGCCACGCGATCAGTGCCTGCTGAGTTACGTGATTAGCGCCTGCTCATCTGCTTGATAATCGCCAGCTGGGCCGCAGGATTCATGCCTTCTCAGGCGCCTGGTAATCGCGAGCGGGGCCGTAGGATTCATGCCTGCTCATCTGCTTGGTAATCGCCAGCTGGGCCGCAGGATTCATGCCTGCTCAGCTGCCTGATAATCGCCAGCAGGGCCACAGGATTCATGCCTTCTCAGGCGCCTGATAATCGCGAGCTGGGCCGCAGGATTCATGCCTGCTCAGCTGCCTGATAATCGCCAGCAGGGCCACAGGATTCATGCCTTCTCAGGCGCCTGATAATCACCAGCTGGGCCGCAGGATTCATGCCTGCTCATCTGCTTGATAATGACCAGCTGGGCCGCAGGATTCATGCCTTCTCAGGCGCCTGATAATCGCCAGCTGGGCCGCAGGATTCATGCCTGCTCATCTGCTTGGTAATCGCCAGCTGGGCCGCAGGATTCATGCCTGCTCATCTGCTTGATAATCGCCAGCTGGGTCGCATGATTCATGCCTGCTGAGGCACATGATCCGTGCGGGAGAGCTACCTGATCAGCACACGAGCAGTCACATGATCAGCGCCTCTCAGTCACCTGATCACTGCATGACAGCCACGTGATCAGTGCCTGCTGAGTCACGTGATTAGCGCCTGCTTATCTGCTTGATAATCGCCAGCTGGGCCGCAGGATTCATGCCTTCTCCGCTGCTTGATTGTTGCCTGCTGAGGCACATGATCGGTGCGGGAGAGCTACCTGATCAGCACATGAGCAGTCACATGATCAGCACCTCTCAGTCACCTGATCACTGCATGACAGCCACGTGATCAGTGCCTGCTGAGTCACGTGATTAGCGCCTGTTCATCTGCTTGATAATCGCCAGCTGGGCCGCAGGATTCATGCCTTCTCAGCTGCTTGATTATCGCCAGCTGGGCCGCAGGATTCATGCCTGCTCATCTGCTTGATAATGACCAGCTGGGCCGCAGGATTCATGCCTGCTCAGCTGCCTGATAATCGCCAGGTGGGCCGCAGGATTCATGCCTGCTCATCTCGTTGATAATCGCCAGCTGGGCCGCAGGATTCATGCCTGCTCCGCTGCTTGATTCTTGCCTGCTGAGGCACATGATCCGTGCAGGAGAGCTACCTGATCACACATGAGCAGTCACATGATCAGCGCCTCTCAGTCACCTGATCACTGCATGACAGCCACGTGATCAGTGCCTGCTGAGTCACGTGATTAGCGCCTGCTCATCTGCTTGATAATCGCCAGCTGGGCCGCAGGATTCATGCCTGCTCAGGTGCCTGATAATCGCCAGCTGGGCCGCAGGATTCATGCCTTCTCAGCTGCCTGATAATCACCAGCTGGGCCGTAGGATTCATGCCTGCTCAGCTGCCTGATAATCGCCAGGTGGGCCGCAAGATTCATGCCTGCTCAGCTGCCTGATAATCGCCAGGTGGGCCGCAGGATTCATGCCTTCTCAGCTGCTTGATTATCGCCAGCTGGGCCGCAGGATTCATGCCTGCTCAGCTGCCTGATAATCGCCAGCAGGGCCGCAGGATTCATGCCTTCTCAGGCGCCTGATAATCGCGAGCTGGGCCGCAGGATTCATGCCTGCTCATCTCCTTGATAATCGCCAGCTGGGCCGCAGGATTCATGCCTGCTCATCTGCTTGATAATCGCCAGCTGGGCCGCAGGATTCATGCCTGCTCAGCTGCCTGATAATCGCCAGGTGGGCCGCAGGATTCATGCCTGCTCAGCTGCCTGATAATCGCCAGCAGGGCCACAGGATTCATGCCTTCTCAGGCGCCTGATAATCACCAGCTGGGCCGCAGGATTCATGCCTGCTCATCTGCTTGATAATGACCAGCTGGGCCGCAGGATTCATGCCTTCTCAGGCGCCTGATAATCGCCAGCTGGGCCGCAGGATTCATGCCTGCTCATCTGCTTGGTAATCGCCAGCTGGGCCGCAGGATTCATGCCTGCTCATCTGCTTGATAATCGCCAGCTGGGTCGCATGATTCATGCCTGCTGAGGCACATGATCCGTGTGGGAGAGCTACCTGATCAGCACATGAGCAGTCACATGATCAGCGACTCTCAGTCACCTGATCACTGCATGACAGCCACGTGATCAGTGCCTGCTGAGTCACGTGATTAGCGCCTGCTTATCTGCTTGATAATCGCCAGCTGGGCCGCAGGATTCATGCCTTCTCAGCTGCTTGATTATCGCCAGCTGGGCCGCAGGATTCATGCCTGCTCAGCTGCTTGATAATCGTCAGCTGAGCCGCAGGTTTCATGCCTGCTCAGGTGCCTCATAATCGCCAGCTGGGCCGCAGGATTCATGCCTGCTCATCTCCTTGATAATCGCCAGCTGGGCCGCAGGACTCATGCCTGCTCAGCTGCCTGATAATCGCCCACTGGGCCGCAGGATTCATGCCTGCTCCGCTGCTTGATTCTTGCCTGCTGAGGCACATGATCCGTGCAGGAGAGCTACCTGATCAGCACATGAGCAGTCACATGATCAGCGCCTCTCAGTCACCTGATCACTGCATGACAGCCACGCGATCAGTGCCTGCTGAGTTACGTGATTAGCGCCTGCTCATCTGCTTGATAATCGCCAGCTGGGCCGCAGGATTCATGCCTTCTCAGCTGCTTGATTATCGCCAGCTGGGCCGCAGGATTCATGCCTGCTCATCTGCTTGATAATCGCCAGCTGGGCCGCAGGATTCATGCCTGCTCATCTCCTTGATAATCGCCAGCTGGGCCGCAGGATTCATGCCTGCTCATCTGCTTGATAATTGCCAGCTGGGCCACAGGATTCATGCCTTCTCAGGTGCCTGATAATCGCCAGCTGGGCCGCAGGATTCATGCCTGCTCATCTGCTTGATAATCGCCAGCTGGGCCGCAGGATTCATGCCTGCTCAGGTGCCTGATAATCGCCAGCAGGGCCACAGGATTCATGCCTTCTCAGGCGCCTGATAATCGCAAGCTGGGCCGCAGGATTCATGCCTGCTCATCTGCTTGGTAATCGCCAGCTGGGCCGCAGGATTCATGCCTTCTCAGGCGCCTGAAAATCGCCAGCTGGGCCGCAGGATTCATGCCTTCTCAGGCGCCTGTTAATCGCCAGCTGGATCGCAGGATTCATGCCTTCTCCGCTGCTTGATTCTTGCCTGCTGAGGCACATGATCCGTGCGGGAGAGCTACCTGATCAGCACATGAGCAGTCACATGATCAGTGCCTCTCAGTCACCTGATCACTGCATGACAGCCACGTGATCAGTGCCTGCTGAGTTACGTGATTAGCGCCTGCTTATCTGCTTGATAATCGCCAGCTGGGCCGCAGGATTCATGCCTGTTCATCTGCTTGATAATCGCCAGCTGGGCCGCAGGATTCATGCCTGCTCAGCTGCTTGGTAATCGCCAGCTGGGCCGCAGGATTCATGCCTTCTCACCCGCCTGAAAATCGCCAGCTGGGCCGCAGGATTCATGCCTTCTCAGGCGCCTGTTAATCGCCAGCTGGGTCGCAGGATTCATGCCTTCTCCGCTGCTTGATTCTTGCCTGCTGAGGCACATGATCGGTGCGGGAGAGCTACCTGATCAGCACATGAGCAGTCACATGATCAGCACCTCTCAGTCACCTGATCACTGCATGACAGCCACGTGATCAGTGCCTGCTGAGTCACGTGATTAGCGCCTGTTCATCTGCTTGATAATCGCCAGCTGGGCCGCAGGATTCATGCCTTCTCAGCTGCTTGATTATCGCCAGCTGGGCCGCAGGATTCATGCCTGCTCATCTGCTTGATAATGACCAGCTGGGCCGCAGGATTCATGCCTGCTCAGCTGCCTGATAATCGCCAGGTGGGCCGCAGGATTCATGCCTGCTCATCTCGTTGATAATCGCCAGCTGGGCCGCAGGATTCATGCCTGCTCCGCTGCTTGATTCTTGCCTGCTGAGGCACATGATCCGTGCAGGAGAGCTACCTGATCACACATGAGCAGTCACATGATCAGCGCCTCTCAGTCACCTGATCACTGCATGACAGCCACGTGATCAGTGCCTGCTGAGTCACGTGATTAGCGCCTGCTCATCTGCTTGATAATCGCCAGCTGGGCCGCAGGATTCATGCCTGCTCAGGTGCCTGATAATCGCCAGCTGGGCCGCAGGATTCATGCCTTCTCAGCTGCCTGATAATCACCAGCTGGGCCGTAGGATTCATGCCTGCCCAGCTGCCTGATAATCGCCAGGTGGGCCGCAAGATTCATGCCTGCTCAGCTGCCTGATAATCGCCAGGTGGGCCGCAGGATTCATGCCTTCTCAGCTGCTTGATTATCGCCAGCTGGGCCGCAGGATTCATGCCTGCTCAGCTGCCTGATAATCGCCAGCAGGGCCGCAGGATTCATGCCTTCTCAGGCGCCTGGTAATCGCGAGCTGGGCCGCAGGATACATGCCTGCTCATCTCCTTGATAATCGCCAGCTGGGCCGCAGGATTCATGCCTGCTCATCTGCTTGATAATCGCCAGCTGGGCCGCAGAATTCATGCCTGCTCAGCTGCCTGATAATCGCCAGGTGGGCCGCAGGATTCATGCCTGCTCAGCTGCCTGATAATCGCCAGCAGGGCCACAGGATTCATGCCTTCTCAGGCGCCTGATAATCACCAGCTGGGCCGCAGGATTCATGCCTGCTCATCTGCTTGATAATGACCAGCTGGGCCGCAGGATTCATGCCTTCTCAGGCGCCTGATAATCGCCAGCTGGGCCGCAGGATTCATGCCTGCTCATCTGCTTGGTAATCGCCAGCTGGGCCGCAGGATTCATGCCTGCTCATCTGCTTGATAATCGCCAGCTGGGTCGCATGATTCATGCCTGCTGAGGCACATGATCCGTGCGGGAGAGCTACCTGATCAGCACATGAGCAGTCACATGATCAGCGCCTCTCAGTCACCTGATCACTGCATGACAGCCACGTGATCAGTGCCTGCTGAGTCACGTGATTAGCGCCTGTTCATCTGCTTGATAATCGCCAGCTGGGCCGCAGGATTCATGCCTTCTCAGCTGCTTGATTATCGCCAGCTGGGCCGCAGGATTCATGCCTGCTCATCTGCTTGATAATGACCAGCTGGGCCGCAGGATTCATGCCTGCTCAGCTGCCTGATAATCGCCAGCTGGGCCGCAGGATTCATACCTGCTCAGCTGCCTGATAATCGCCAGGTGGGCCGCAGGATTCATGCCTTCTCAGGCGCCTGGTAATCGCGAGCGGGGCCGTAGGATTCATGCCTGCTCATCTGCTTGGTAATCGCCAGCTGGGCCGCAGGATTCATGCCTTCTCAGGCGCCTGATAATCGCCAGCTGGGCCGCAGGATTCATGCCTTCTCATCTCCTTGATAATCGCCAGCTGGGCCGCAGGATTCATGCCTGCTCATCTGCTTGATAATGACCAGCTGGGCCGCAGGATTCATGCCTGCTCAGCTGCCTGATAATCGCCAGGTGGGCCGCAGGATTCATGCCTGCTCAGTTGCCTGATAATCGCCAGCTGGGCCGCAGGATTCATGCCTGCTCAGCTGCCTGATAATCGCCAGGTGGGCCGCAGGATTCATGCCTGCTCAGTTGCCTGATAATCGCCAGCTGGGCCGCAGGATTCATGCCTTCTCAGCTGCCTGATAATCACCAGCTGGGCCGCAGGATTCATGCCTGCTCATCTGCTTGATAATCGCCAGCTGGGCCGCAGGATTCATGCCTGCTCAGGCGCCTGTTAATCGCCAGCTGGGCCGCAGGATTCATGCCTTCTCCGCTGCTTGATTGTTGCCTGCTGAGGCACATGATCGGTGCGGGAGAGCTACCTGATCAGCACATGAGCAGTCACATGATCAGCACCTCTCAGTCACCTGATCACTGCATGACAGCCACGTGATCAGTGCCTGCTGAGTCACGTGATTAGCGCCTGTTCATCTGCTTGATAATCGCCAGCTGGGCCGCAGGATTCATGCCTTCTCAGCTGCTTGATTATCGCCAGCTGGGCCGCAGGATTCATGCCTGCTCATCTGCTTGATAATGACCAGCTGGGCCGCAGGATTCATGCCTGCTCAGCTGCCTGATAATCGCCAGGTGGGCCGCAGGATTCATGCCTGCTCATCTCGTTGATAATCGCCAGCTGGGCCGCAGGATTCATGCCTGCTCCGCTGCTTGATTCTTGCCTGCTGAGGCACATGATCCGTGCAGGAGAGCTACCTGATCACACATGAGCAGTCACATGATCAGCGCCTCTCAGTCACCTGATCACTGCATGACAGCCACGTGATCAGTGCCTGCTGAGTCACGTGATTAGCGCCTGCTCATCTGCTTGATAATCGCCAGCTGGGCCGCAGGATTCATGCCTGCTCAGGTGCCTGATAATCGCCAGCTGGGCCGCAGGATTCATGCCTTCTCAGCTGCCTGATAATCACCAGCTGGGCCGTAGGATTCATGCCTGCTCAGCTGCCTGATAATCGCCAGGTGGGCCGCAAGATTCATGCCTGCTCAGCTGCCTGATAATCGCCAGGTGGGCCGCAGGATTCATGCCTTCTCAGCTGCTTGATTATCGCCAGCTGGGCCGCAGGATTCATGCCTGCTCAGCTGCCTGATAATCGCCAGCAGGGCCGCAGGATTCATGCCTTCTCAGGCGCCTGGTAATCGCGAGCTGGGCCGCAGGATTCATGCCTGCTCATCTCCTTGATAATCGCCAGCTGGGCCGCAGGATTCATGCCTGCTCATCTGCTTGATAATCGCCAGCTGGGCCGCAGGATTCATGCCTGCTCAGCTGCCTGATAATCGCCAGGTGGGCCGCAGGATTCATGCCTGCTCAGCTGCCTGATAATCGCCAGCAGGGCCACAGGATTCATGCCTTCTCAGGCGACTGATAATCACCAGCTGGGCCGCAGGATTCATGCCTGCTCATCTGCTTGATAATGACCAGCTGGGCCGCAGGATTCATGCCTTCTCAGGCGCCTGATAATCGCCAGCTGGGCCGCAGGATTCATGCCTGCTCATCTGCTTGGTAATCGCCAGCTGGGCCGCAGGATTCATGCCTGCTCATCTGCTTGATAATCGCCAGCTGGGTCGCATGATTCATGCCTGCTGAGGCACATGATCCGTGCGGGAGAGCTACCTGATCAGCACATGAGCAGTCACATGATCAGCGCCTCTCAGTCACCTGATCACTGCATGAAAGCCACGTGATCAGTGCCTGCTGAGTCACGTGATTAGCGCCTGCTTATCTGCTTGATAATCGCCAGCTGGGCCGCAGGATTCATGCCTGCTCAGCTGCTTGATTATCGCCAGCTGGGCCGCAGGATTCATGCCTGCTCAGCTGCTTGATAATCGTCAGCTGAGCCGCAGGTTTCATGCCTGCTCAGGTGCCTCATAATCGCCAGCTGGGCCGCAGGATTCATGCCTGCTCATCTCCTTGATAATCGCCAGCTGGGCCGCAGGATTCATGCCTGCTCAGCTGCCTGATAATCGCCCACTGGGCCGCAGGATTAATGCCTGCTCCGCTGCTTGATTCTTGCCTGCTGAGGCACATGATCCGTGCAGGAGAGCTACCTGATCAGCACATGAGCAGTCACATGATCAGCGCCTCTCAGTCACCTGATCACTGCACGACAGCCACGCGATCAGTGCCTGCTGAGTTACGTGATTAGCGCCTGCTCATCTGCTTGATAATCGCCAGCTGGGCCGCAGGATTCATGCCTTCTCAGCTGCTTGATTATCGCCAGCTGGGCCGCAGGATTCATGCCTGCTCATCTGCTTGATAATCGCCAGCTGGGCCGCAGGATTCATGCCTGCTCATCTCCTTGATAATCGCCAGCTGGGCCGCAGGATTCATGCCTGCTCATCTGCTTGATAATCGCCAGCTGGGCCGCAGGATTCATGCCTGCTCAGGTGCCTGATAATCGCCAGGTGGGCCGCAGGATTCATGCCTGCTCAGCTGCCTGATAATCACCAGCAGGGCCACAGGATTCATGCCTTCTCAGGTGCCTGATAATCGCCAGCTGGGCCGCAGGATTCATGCCTGCTCATCTGCTTGATAATCGCCAGCTGGGCCGCAGGATTCATGCCTGCTCAGGTGCCTGATAATCGCCAGCAGGGCCACAGGATTCATGCCTTCTCAGGCGCCTGATAATCGCAAGCTGGGCCGCAGGATTCATGCCTGCTCATCTGCTTGGTAATCGCCAGCTGGGCCGCAGGATTCATGCCTTCTCAGGCGCCTGAAAATCGCCAGCTTGGCCGCAGGATTCATGCCTTCTCAGGCGCCTGTTAATCGCCAGCTGGGTCGCAGGATTCATGCCTTCTCCGCTGCTTGATTCTTGCCTGCTGAGGCACATGATCCGTGCGGGAGAGCTACCTGATCAGCACATGAGCAGTCACATGATCAGTGCCTCTCAGTCACCTGATCACTGCATGACAGCCACGTGATCAGTGCCTGCTGAGTTACGTGATTAGCGCCTGCTTATCTGCTTGATAATCGCCAGCTGGGCCGCAGGATTCATGCCTGTTCATCTGCTTGATAATCGCCAGCTGGGCCGCAGGATTCATGCCTGCTCAGCTGCTTGGTAATAGCCAGCTGGGCCGCAGGATTCATGCCTTCTCACCCGCCTGAAAATCGCCAGCTGGGCCGCAGGATTCATGCCTTCTCACCCGCCTGAAAATCGCCAGCTGGGCCGCAGGATTCATGCCTTCTCAGGCGCCTGTTAATCGCCAGCTGGGTCGCAGGATTCATGCCTTCTCCGCTGCTTGATTCTTGCCTGCTAAGGCACATGATCGGTGCGGGAGAGCTACCTGATCAGCACATGAGCAGTCACATGATCAGCACCTCTCAGTCACCTGATCACTGCATGACAGCCACGTGATCAGTGCCTGCTGAGTCACGTGATTAGCACCTGTTCATCTGCTTGATAATCGCCAGCTGGGCCGCAGGATTCATGCCTTCTCAGATGCTTGATTATCGCCAGCTGGGCCGGAGGATTCATGCCTGCTCATCTGCTTGATAATGACCAGCTGGGCCGCAGGATTCATGCCTGCTCAGCTGCCTGATAATCGCCAGGTGGGCCGCAGGATTCATGCCTGCTCATCTCGTTGATAATCGCCAGCTGGGCCGCAGGATTCATGCCTGCTCCGCTGCTTGATTCTTGCCTGCTGAGGCACATGATCCGTGCAGGAGAGCTACCTGATCACACATGAGCAGTCACATGATCAGCGCCTCTCAGTCACCTGATCACTGCATGACAGCCACGTGATCAGTGCCTGCTGAGTCACGTGATTAGCGCCTGCTCATCTGCTTGATAATGGCCAGCTGGGCCGCAGGATTCATGCCTGCTCAGGTGCCTGATAATCGCCAGCTGGGCCGCAGGATTCATGCCTTCTCAGCTGCCTGATAATCACCAGCTGGGCCGTAGGATTCATGCCTGCTCAGCTGCCTGATAATCGCCAGGTGGGCCACAAGATTCATGCCTGCTCAGCTGCCTGATAATCGCCAGGTGGGCCGCAGGATTCATGCCTTCTCAGCTGCTTGATTATCGCCAGCTGGGCCGCAGGATTCATGCCTGCTCAGCTGCCTGATAATCGCCAGCAGGGCCGCAGGATTCATGCCTTCTCAGGCGCCTGGTAATCGCGAGCTGGGCCGCAGGATTCATGCCTGCTCATCTCCTTGATAATCGCCAGCTGGGCCGCAGGATTCATGCCTGCTCATCTGCTTGATAATGACCAGCTGGGCCGCAGGATTCATGCCTGCTCAGCTGCCTGATAATCGCCAGGTGGGCCGCAGGATTCATGCCTGCTCAGCTGCCTGATAATCGCCAGGTGGGCCGCAGGATTCATGCCTGCTCAGCTGCCTGATAATCGCCAGCAGGGCCACAGGATTCATGCCTTCTCAGCTGCCTGATAATCACCAGCTGGGCCGCAGGATTCATGCCTGCTCATCTGCTTGATAATCGCCAGCTGGGCCGCAGGATTCATGCCTGCTCAGGCGCCTGTTAATCGCCAGCTGGGCCGCAGGATTCATGCCTTCTCCGCTGCTTGATTGTTGCCTGCTGAGGCACATGATCGGTGCGGGAGAGCTACCTGATCAGCACATGAGCAGTCACATGATCAGCACCTCTCAGTCACCTGATCACTGCATGACAGCCACGTGATCAGTGCCTGCTGAGTCACGTGATTAGCGCCTGTTCATCTGCTTGATAATCGCCAGCTGGGCCGCAGGATTCATGCCTTCTCAGCTGCTTGATTATCGCCAGCTGGGCCGCAGGATTCATGCCTGCTCATCTGCTTGATAATGACCAGCTGGGCCGCAGGATTCATGCCTGCTCAGCTGCCTGATAATCGCCAGGTGGGCCGCAGGATTCATGCCTGCTCATCTCGTTGATAATCGCCAGCTGGGCCGCAGGATTCATGCCTGCTCCGCTGCTTGATTCTTGCCTGCTGAGGCACATGATCCGTGCAGGAGAGCTACCTGATCACACATGAGCAGTCACATGATCAGCGCCTCTCAGTCACCTGATCACTGCATGACAGCCACGTGATCAGTGCCTGCTGAGTCACGTGATTAGCGCCTGCTCATCTGCTTGATAATCGCCAGCTGGGCCGCAGGATTCATGCCTGCTCAGGTGCCTGATAATCGCCAGCTGGGCCGCAGGATTCATGCCTTCTCAGCTGCCTGATAATCACCAGCTGGGCCGTAGGATTCATGCCTGCTCAGCTGCCTGATAATCGCCAGGTGGGCCGCAAGATTCATGCCTGCTCAGCTGCCTGATAATCGCCAGGTGGGCCGCAGGATTCATGCCTTCTCAGCTGCTTGATTATCGCCAGCTGGGCCGCAGGATTCATGCCTGCTCAGCTGCCTGATAATCGCCAGCAAGGCCGCAGGATTCATGCCTTCTCAGGCGCCTGGTAATCGCGAGCTGGGCCGCAGGATTCATGCCTGCTCATCTCCTTGATAATCGCCAGCTGGGCCGCAGGATTCATGCCTGCTCATCTGCTTGATAATCGCCAGCTGGGCCGCAGGATTCATGCCTGCTCAGCTGCCTGATAATCGCCAGCTGGGCCGCAGGATTCATGCCTGCTCAGCTGCCTGATAATCGCCAGCAGGGCCACAGGATTCATGCCTTCTCAGGCGCCTGATAATCACCAGCTGGGCCGCAGGATTCATGCCTGCTCATCTGCTTGATAATGACCAGCTGGGCCGCAGGATTCATGCCTTCTCAGGCGCCTGATAATCGCCAGCTGGGCCGCAGGATTCATGCCTGCTCATCTGCTTGGTAATCGCCAGCTGGGCCGCAGGATTCATGCCTGCTCATCTGCTTGATAATCGCCAGCTGGGTCGCATGATTCATGCCTGCTGAGGCACATGATCCGTGCGGGAGATCTACCTGATCAGCACATGAGCAGTCACATGATCAGTGCCTCTCAGTCACCTGATCACTGCATGACAGCCACGTGATCAGTGCCTGCTGAGTCACGTGATTAGCGCCTGTTCATCTGCTTGATAATCGCCAGCTGGGCCGCAGGATTCATGCCTTCTCAGCTGCTTGATTATCGCCAGCTGGGCCGCAGGATTCATGCCTGCTCATCTGCTTGATAATGACCAGCTGGGCCGCAGGATTCATGCCTGCTCAGCTGCCTGATAATCGCCAGCTGGGCCGCAGGATTCATACCTGCTCAGCTGCCTGATAATCGCCAGGTGGGCCGCAGGATTCATGCCTTCTCAGGCGCCTGGTAATCGCGAGCGGGGCCGTAGGATTCATGCCTGCTCATCTGCTTGGTAATCGCCAGCTGGGCCGCAGGATTCATGCCTTCTCAGGCGCCTGATAATCGCCAGCTGGGCCGCAGGATTCATGCCTTCTCATCTCCTTGATAATCGCCAGCTGGGCCGCAGGATTCATGCCTGCTCATCTGCTTGATAATGACCAGCTGGGCCGCAGGATTCATGCCTGCTCAGCTGCCTGATAATCGCCAGGTGGGCCGCAGGATTCATGCCTGCTCAGTTGTCTGATAATCGCCAGCTGGGCCGCAGGATTCATGCCTGCTCAGCTGCCTGAAAATCGCCAGGTGGGCCGCAGGATTCATGCCTGCTCAGTTGCCTGATAATCGCCAGCTGGGCCGCAGGATTCATGCCTTCTCAGCTGCCTGATAATCACCAGCTGGGCCGCAGGATTCATGCCTGCTCATCTGCTTGATAATCGCCAGCTGGGCCGCAGGATTCATGCCTGCTCAGGCGCCTGTTAATCGCCAGCTGGGCCGCAGGATTCATGCCTTCTCCGCTGCTTGATTGTTGCCTGCTGAGGCACATGATCGGTGCGGGAGAGCTACCTGATCAGCACATGAGCAGTCACATGATCAGCACCTCTCAGTCACCTGATCACTGCATGACAGCCACGTGATCAGTGCCTGCTGAGTCACGTGATTAGCGCCTCTTCATCTGCTTGATAATCGCCAGCTGGGCCGCAGGATTCATGCCTTCTCAGCTGCTTGATTATCGCCATCTGGGCCGCAGGATTCATGCCTGCTCATCTGCTTGATAATGACCAGCTGGGCCGCAGGATTCATGCCTGCTCAGCTGCCTGATAATCGCCAGGTGGGCCGCAGGATTCATGCCTGCTCATCTCGTTGATAATCGCCAGCTGGGCCGCAGGATTCATGCCTGCTCCGCTGCTTGATTCTTGCCTGCTGAGGCACATGATCCGTGCAGGAGAGCTACCTGATCACACATGAGCAGTCACATGATCAGCGCCTCTCAGTCACCTGATCACTGCATGACAGCCACGTGATCAGTGCCTGCTGAGTCACGTGATTAGCGCCTGCTCATCTGCTTGATAATCGCCAGCTGGGCCGCAGGATTCATGCCTGCTCAGGTGCCTGATAATCGCCACCTGGGCCGAAGGATTCATGCCTTCTCAGCTGCCAGATAATCACCAGCTGGGCCGTAGGATTCATGCCTGCTCAGCTGCTTGATTATCGCCAGCTGGGCCGCAGGATTCATGCCTGCTCAGCTGCCTGATAATCGCCAGCAGGGCCGCAGGATTCATGCCTTCTCAGGTGCCTGGTTATCGCGAGCTGGGCCGCAGGATTCATGCCTGCTCATCTCCTTGATAATCGCCAGCTGGGCCGCAGGATTCATGCCTGCTCATCTGCTTGATAATCGCCAGCTGGGCCGCAGGATTCATGCCTGCTCAGCTGCCTGATAATCGCCAGGTGGGCCGCAGGATTCATGCCTGCTCAGCTGCCTGATAATCGCCAGCAGGGCCACAGGATTCATGCCTTCTCAGGCGCCTGATAATCACCAGCTGGGCCGCAGGATTCATGCCTGCTCATCTGCTTGATAATGACCAGCTGGGCCGCAGGATTCATGCCTTCTCAGGCGCCTGATAATCGCCAGCTGGGCCGCAGGATTCATGCCTGCTCATCTGCTTGGTAATCGCCAGCTGGGCCGCAGGATTCATGCCTGCTCATCTGCTTGATAATCGCCAGCTGGGTCGCATGATTCATGCCTGCTGAGGCACATGATCCGTGCGGGAGAGCTACCTGATCAGCACATGAGCAGTCACATGATCAGCGCCTCTCAGTCACCTGATCACTGCATGACAGCCACGTGATCAGTGCCTGCTGAGTCACGTGATTAGCGCCTGCTTATCTGCTTGATAATCGCCAGCTGGGCCGCAGGATTCATGCCTTCTCAGCTGCTTGATTATCGCCAGCTGTGCCGCAGGATTCATGCCTGCTCAGCTGCTTGATAATCGTCAGCTGAGCCGCAGGTTTCATGCCTGCTCAGGTGCCTCATAATCGCCAGCTGGGCCGCAGGATTCATGCCTGCTCATCTCCTTGATAATCGCCAGCTGGGCCGCAGTATTCATGCCTGCTCAGCTGCCTGATAATCGCCCACTGGGCCGCAGGATTCATGCCTGCTCCGCTGCTTGATTCTTGCCTGCTGAGGCACATGATCCGTGCAGGAGAGCTACCTGATCAGCACATGAGCAGTCACATGATCAGCGCCTCTCAGTCACCTGATCACTGCACGACAGCCACGCGATCAGTGCCTGCTGAGTTACGTGATTAGCGCCTGCTCATCTGCTTGATAATCGCCAGCTGGGCCGCAGGATTCATGCCTTCTCAGCTGCTTGATTATCGCCAGCTGGGCCGCAGGATTCATGCCTGCTCATCTGCTTGATAATCGCCAGCTGGGCCGCAGGATTCATGCCTGCTCATCTCCTTGATAATCGCCAGCTGGGCCGCAGGATTCATGCCTGCTCATCTGCTTGATAATCGCCAGCTGGGCCGCAGGATTCATGCCTGCTCAGGTGCCTGATAATCGCCAGGTGGGCCGCAGGATTCATGCCTGCTCAGCTGCCTGATAATCGCCAGCAGGGCCACAGGATTCATGCCTTCTCAGGTGCTTGATAATCGCGAGCTGGGCCGCAGGATTCATGCCTGCTCATCTGCTTGATAATCGGCAGCTGGGCCGCAGGATTCATGCCTGCTCAGGTGCCTGATAATCGCCAGCAGGGCCACAGGATTCATGCCTTCTCAGGCGCCTGATAATCGCAAGCTGGGCCGCAGGATTCATGCCTGCTCATCTGCTTGGTAATCGCCAGCTGGGCCGCAGGATTCATGCCTTCTCAGGCGCCTGAAAATCGCCAGCTGGGCCGCAGGATTCATGCCTTCTCAGGCGCCTGTTAATCGCCAGCTGGGTCGCAGGATTCATGCCTTCTCCGCTGCTTGATTCTTGCCTGCTGAGGCACATGATCCGTGCGGGAGAGCTACCTGATCAGCACATGAGCAGTCACATGATCAGTGCCTCTCAGTCACCTGATCACTGCATGACAGCCACGTGATCAGTGCCTGCTGAGTTACGTGATTAGCGCCTGCTTATCTGCTTGATAATCGCCAGCTGGGCCGCAGGATTCATGCCTGTTCATCTGCTTGATAATCGCCAGCTGGGCCGCAGGATTCATGCCTGTTCAGCTGCTTGGTAATCGCCAGCTGGGCCGCAGGATTCATGCCTTCTCACCCGCCTGAAAATCGCCAGCTGGGCCGCAGGATTCATGCCTTCTCACCCGCCTGTTAATCGCCAGCTGGGTCGCAGGATTCATGCCTTCTCCGCTGCTTGATTCTTGCCTGCTGAGGCACATGATCGGTGCGGGAGAGCTACCTGATCAGCACATGAGCAGTCACATGATCAGCACCTCTCAGTCACCTGATCACTGCATGACAGCCACGTGATCAGTGCCTGCTGAGTCACGTGATTAGCGCCTGTTCATCTGCTTGATAATCGCCAGCTGGGCCGCAGGATTCATGCCTTCTCAGCTGCTTGATTATCGCCAGCTGGGCCGCAGGATTCATGCCTGCTCATCTGCTTGATCATGACCAGCTGGGCCGCAGGATTCATGCCTGCTCAGCTGCCTGATAATCGCCAGGTGGGCCGCAGGATTCATGCCTGCTCATCTCGTTGATAATCGCCAGCTGGGCCGCAGGATTCATGCCTGCTCCGCTGCTTGATTCTTGCCTGCTGAGGCACATGATCCGTGCAGGAGAGCTACCTGATCACACATGAGCAGTCACATGATCAGCGCCTCTCAGTCACCTGATCACTGCATGACAGCCACGTGATCAGTGCCTGCTGAGTCACGTGATTAGCGCCTGCTCATCTGCTTGATAATCGCCAGCTGGGCCGCAGGATTCATGCCTTCTCAGGCGCCTGGTAATCGCGAGCGGGGCCGTAGGATTCATGCCTGCTCATCTGCTTGGTAATCGCCAGCTGGGCCGCAGGATTCATGCCTTCTCAGGCGCCTGATAATCGCCAGCTGGGCCGCAGGATTCATGCCTTCTCATCTCCTTGATAATCGCCAGCTGGGCCGCAGGATTCATGCCTGCTCATCTGCTTGATAATGACCAGCTGGGCCGCAGGATTCATGCCTGCTCAGCTGCCTGATAATCGCCAGGTGGGCCGCAGGATTCATGCCTGCTCAGTTGTCTGATAATCGCCAGCTGGGCCGCAGGATTCATGCCTGCTCAGCTGCCTGAAAATCGCCAGGTGGGCCGCAGGATTCATGCCTGCTCAGTTGCCTGATAATCGCCAGCTGGGCCGCAGGATTCATGCCTTCTCAGCTGCCTGATAATCACCAGCTGGGCCGCAGGATTCATGCCTGCTCATCTGCTTGATAATCGCCAGCTGGGCCGCAGGATTCATGCCTGCTCAGGCGCCTGTTAATCGCCAGCTGGGCCGCAGGATTCATGCCTTCTCCGCTGCTTGATTGTTGCCTGCTGAGGCACATGATCGGTGCGGGAGAGCTACCTGATCAGCACATGAGCAGTCACATGATCAGCACCTCTCAGTCACCTGATCACTGCATGACAGCCACGTGATCAGTGCCTGCTGAGTCACGTGATTAGCGCCTCTTCATCTGCTTGATAATCGCCAGCTGGGCCGCAGGATTCATGCCTTCTCAGCTGCTTGATTATCGCCATCTGGGCCGCAGGATTCATGCCTGCTCATCTGCTTGATAATGACCAGCTGGGCCGCAGGATTCATGCCTGCTCAGCTGCCTGATAATCGCCAGGTGGGCCGCAGGATTCATGCCTGCTCATCTCGTTGATAATCGCCAGCTGGGCCGCAGGATTCATGCCTGCTCCGCTGCTTGATTCTTGCCTGCTGAGGCACATGATCCGTGCAGGAGAGCTACCTGATCACACATGAGCAGTCACATGATCAGCGCCTCTCAGTCACCTGATCACTGCATGACAGCCACGTGATCAGTGCCTGCTGAGTCACGTGATTAGCGCCTGCTCATCTGCTTGATAATCGCCAGCTGGGCCGCAGGATTCATGCCTGCTCAGGTGCCTGATAATCGCCACCTGGGCCGAAGGATTCATGCCTTCTCAGCTGCCTGATAATCACCAGCTGGGCCGTAGGATTCATGCCTGCTCAGCTGCTTGATTATCGCCAGCTGGGCCGCAGGATTCATGCCTGCTCAGCTGCCTGATAATCGCCAGCAGGGCCGCAGGATTCATGCCTTCTCAGGTGCCTGGTTATCGCGAGCTGGGCCGCAGGATTCATGCCTGCTCATCTCCTTGATAATCGCCAGCTGGGCCGCAGGATTCATGCCTGCTCATCTGCTTGATAATCGCCAGCTGGGCCGCAGGATTCATGCCTGCTCAGCTGCCTGATAATCGCCAGGTGGGCCGCAGGATTCATGCCTGCTCAGCTGCCTGATAATCGCCAGCAGGGCCACAGGATTCATGCCTTCTCAGGCGCCTGATAATCACCAGCTGGGCCGCAGGATTCATGCCTGCTCATCTGCTTGATAATGACCAGCTGGGCCGCAGGATTCATGCCTTCTCAGGCGCCTGATAATCGCCAGCTGGGCCGCAGGATTCATGCCTGCTCATCTGCTTGGTAATCGCCAGCTGGGCCGCAGGATTCATGCCTGCTCATCTGCTTGATAATCGCCAGCTGGGTCGCATGATTCATGCCTGCTGAGGCACATGATCCGTGCGGGAGAGCTACCTGATCAGCACATGAGCAGTCACATGATCAGCGCCTCTCAGTCACCTGATCACTGCATGACAGCCACGTGATCAGTGCCTGCTGAGTCACGTGATTAGCGCCTGCTTATCTGCTTGATAATCGCCAGCTGGGCCGCAGGATTCATGCCTTCTCAGCTGCTTGATTATCGCCAGCTGTGCCGCAGGATTCATGCCTGCTCAGCTGCTTGATAATCGTCAGCTGAGCCGCAGGTTTCATGCCTGCTCAGGTGCCTCATAATCGCCAGCTGGGCCGCAGGATTCATGCCTGCTCATCTCCTTGATAATCGCCAGCTGGGCCGCAGTATTCATGCCTGCTCAGCTGCCTGATAATCGCCCACTGGGCCGCAGGATTCATGCCTGCTCCGCTGCTTGATTCTTGCCTGCTGAGGCACATGATCCGTGCAGGAGAGCTACCTGATCAGCACATGAGCAGTCACATGATCAGCGCCTCTCAGTCACCTGATCACTGCACGACAGCCACGCGATCAGTGCCTGCTGAGTTACGTGATTAGCGCCTGCTCATCTGCTTGATAATCGCCAGCTGGGCCGCAGGATTCATGCCTTCTCAGCTGCTTGATTATCGCCAGCTGGGCCGCAGGATTCATGCCTGCTCATCTGCTTGATAATCGCCAGCTGGGCCGCAGGATTCATGCCTGCTCATCTCCTTGATAATCGCCAGCTGGGCCGCAGGATTCATGCCTGCTCATCTGCTTGATAATCGCCAGCTGGGCCGCAGGATTCATGCCTGCTCAGGTGCCTGATAATCGCCAGGTGGGCCGCAGGATTCATGCCTGCTCAGCTGCCTGATAATCGCCAGCAGGGCCACAGGATTCATGCCTTCTCAGGTGCTTGATAATCGCGAGCTGGGCCGCAGGATTCATGCCTGCTCATCTGCTTGATAATCGGCAGCTGGGCCGCAGGATTCATGCCTGCTCAGGTGCCTGATAATCGCCAGCAGGGCCACAGGATTCATGCCTTCTCAGGCGCCTGATAATCGCAAGCTGGGCCGCAGGATTCATGCCTGCTCATCTGCTTGGTAATCGCCAGCTGGGCCGCAGGATTCATGCCTTCTCAGGCGCCTGAAAATCGCCAGCTGGGCCGCAGGATTCATGCCTTCTCAGGCGCCTGTTAATCGCCAGCTGGGTCGCAGGATTCATGCCTTCTCCGCTGCTTGATTCTTGCCTGCTGAGGCACATGATCCGTGCGGGAGAGCTACCTGATCAGCACATGAGCAGTCACATGATCAGTGCCTCTCAGTCACCTGATCACTGCATGACAGCCACGTGATCAGTGCCTGCTGAGTTACGTGATTAGCGCCTGCTTATCTGCTTGATAATCGCCAGCTGGGCCGCAGGATTCATGCCTGTTCATCTGCTTGATAATCGCCAGCTGGGCCGCAGGATTCATGCCTGTTCAGCTGCTTGGTAATCGCCAGCTGGGCCGCAGGATTCATGCCTTCTCACCCGCCTGAAAATCGCCAGCTGGGCCGCAGGATTCATGCCTTCTCACCCGCCTGTTAATCGCCAGCTGGGTCGCAGGATTCATGCCTTCTCCGCTGCTTGATTCTTGCCTGCTGAGGCACATGATCGGTGCGGGAGAGCTACCTGATCAGCACATGAGCAGTCACATGATCAGCACCTCTCAGTCACCTGATCACTGCATGACAGCCACGTGATCAGTGCCTGCTGAGTCACGTGATTAGCGCCTGTTCATCTGCTTGATAATCGCCAGCTGGGCCGCAGGATTCATGCCTTCTCAGCTGCTTGATTATCGCCAGCTGGGCCGCAGGATTCATGCCTGCTCATCTGCTTGATAATGACCAGCTGGGCCGCAGGATTCATGCCTGCTCAGCTGCCTGATAATCGCCAGGTGGGCCGCAGGATTCATGCCTGCTCATCTCGTTGATAATCGCCAGCTGGGCCGCAGGATTCATGCCTGCTCCGCTGCTTGATTCTTGCCTGCTGAGGCACATGATCCGTGCAGGAGAGCTACCTGATCACACATGAGCAGTCACATGATCAGCGCCTCTCAGTCACCTGATCACTGCATGACAGCCACGTGATCAGTGCCTGCTGAGTCACGTGATTAGCGCCTGCTCATCTGCTTGATAATCGCCAGCTGGGCCGCAGGATTCATGCCTGCTCAGGTGCCTGATAATCGCCAGCTGGGCGGCAGGATTCATGCCTTCTCAGCTGCCTGATAATCACCAGCTGGGCCGTAGGATTCATGCCTGCTCAGCTGCCTGATAATCGCCAGGTGGGCCGCAAGATTCATGCCTGCTCAGCTGCCTGATAATCGCCAGGTGGGCCGCAGGATTCATGCCTTCTCAGCTGCTTGATTATCGCCAGCTGGGCCGCAGGATTCATGCCTGCTCAGCTGCCTGATAATCGCCAGCAGGGCCGCAGGATTCATGCCTTCTCAGGCGCCTGGTAATCGCGAGCTGGGCCGCAGGATTCATGCCTGCTCATCTCCTTGATAATCGCCAGCTGGGCCGCAGGATTCATGCCTGCTCATCTGCTTGATAATCGCCAGCTGGGCCGCAGGATTCATGCCTGCTCAGCTGCCTGATAATCGCCAGGTGGGCCGCAGGATTCATGCCTGCTCAGCTGCCTGATAATCGCCAGCAGGGCCACAGGATTCATGCCTTCTCAGGCGCTTGATAATCACCAGCTGGGCCGCAGGATTCATGCCTGCTCATCTGCTTGATAATGACCAGCTGGGCCGCAGGATTCATGCCTTCTCAGGCGCCTGATAATCGCCAGCTGGGCCGCAGGATTCATGCCTGCTCATCTGCTTGGTAATCGCCAGCTGGGCCGCAGGATTCATGCCTGCTCATCTGCTTGATAATCGCCAGCTGGGTCGCATGATTCATGCCTGCTGAGGCACATGATCCGTGCGGGAGAGCTACCTGATCAGCACATGAGCAGTCACATGATCAGCGCCTCTCAGTCACCTGATCACTGCATGACAGCCACGCGATCAGTGCCTGCTGAGTTACGTGATTAGCGCCTGCTCATCTGCTTGATAATCGCCAGCTGGGCCGCAGGATTCATGCCTTCTCAGCTGCTTGATTATCGCCAGCTGGGCCGCAGGATTCATGCCTGCTCATCTGCTTGATAATCGCCAGCTGGGCCGCAGGATTCATGCCTGCTCATCTCCTTGATAATCGCCAGCTGGGCCGCAGGATTCATGCCTGCTCATCTGCTTGATAATCGCCAGCTGGGCCGCAGGATTCATGCCTGCTCAGGTGCCTGATAATCGCCAGGTGGGCCGCAGGATTCATGTCTGCTCAGCTGCCTGATAATCGCCAGCAGGGCGACAGGATTCATGCCTTCTCAGGTGCCTGATAATCGCGAGCTGGGCCGCAGGATTCATGCCTGCTCATCTGCTTGGTAATCGCCAGCTGGGCTGCAGGATTCATGCCTTCTCAGGCGCCTGTTAATCGCCAGCTGGGTCGCAGGATTCATGCCTTCTCCGCTGCTTGATTCTTGCCTGCTGAGGCACATGATCCGTGCGGGAGAGCTACCTGATCAGCACATGAGCAGTCACATGATCAGTGCCTCTCAGTCACCTGATCACTGCATGACAGCCACGTGATCAGTGCCTGCTGAGTTACGTGATTAGCGCCTGCTCATCTTCTTGATAATCGCCAGCTGGGCCGCAGGATTCATGCCTGCTCATCTGCTTGATAATCGCCAGCTGGGCCGCAGGATTCATGCCTGCTCATCTCCTTGATAATCGCCAGCTGGGCCGCAGGATTCATGCCTGCTCATCTGCTTGATAATCGCCAGCTGGGCCGCAGGATTCATGCCTGCTCAGGTGCCTGATAATCGCCAGGTGGGCCGCAGGATTCATGCCTGCTCAGCTGCCTGATAATCACCAGCAGGGCCACAGGATTCATGCCTTCTCAGGCGCCTGATAATCGCGAGCTGGGCCGCAGGATTCATGCCTGCTCATCTGCTTGGTAATCGCCAGCTGGGCCGCAGGATTCATGCC
The DNA here is from genome assembly GCF_055505025.1 of Bos grunniens. Lineage (NCBI taxonomy): Eukaryota > Metazoa > Chordata > Mammalia > Artiodactyla > Bovidae > Bos > Bos grunniens. The sequence goes on along the minus strand of NC_141183.1, from coordinate 65,282,685 downwards.
TGCTCAGGCGCCTGTTAATCGCCAGCTGGGTCGCAGGATTCATGCCTTCTCCGCTGCTTGATTCTTGCCTGCTGAGGCACATGATCCGTGCGGGAGAGCTACCTGATCAGCACATGAGCAGTCACATGATCAGTGCCTCTCAGTCACCTGATCACTGCATGACAGCCACGTGATCAGTGCCTGCTGAGTTACGTGATTAGCGCCTGCTCATCTTCTTGATAATCGCCAGCTGGGCCGCAGGATTCATGCCTGTTCATCTGCCTGATAATCGCCAGGTGGGCCTCAGGATTCATGCCTGCTCAGTTGCCTGATAATCGCCAGCTGGGCCGCAGGATTCATACCTGCTCAGCTGCCTGATAATCGCCAGGTGGGCCGCAGGATTCATGCCTTCTCAGGCGCCTGGTAATCGCGAGCGGGGCCGTAGGATTCATGCCTGCTCATCTGCTTGGTAATCGCCAGCTGGGCCGCAGGATTCATGCCTTCTCAGGCGCCTGATAATCGCCAGCTGGGCCGCAGGATTCATGCCTGCTCATCTGCTTGATAATGACCAGCTGGGCCGCAGGATTCATGCCTGCTCAGCTGCCTGATAATCGCCAGGTGGGCCGCAGGATTCATGCCTGCTCAGTTGCCTGATAATCGCCAGCTGGGCCGCAGGATTCATGCCTGCTCAGCTGCCTGATAATCACCAGGTGGGCCGCAGGATTCATGCCTGCTCAGTTGCCTGATAATCGCCAGCTGGGCCGCAGGATTCATGCCTTCTCAGCTGCCTGATAATCACCAGCTGGGCCGCAGGATTCATGCCTGCTCATCTGCTTGATAATCGCCAGCTGGGCCGCAGGATTCATGCCTGCTCAGGCGCCTGTTAATCGCCAGCTGGGCCGCAGGATTCATGCCTTCTCCGCTGCTTGATTGTTGCCTGCTGAGGCACATGATCGGTGCGGGAGAGCTACCTGATCAGCACATGAGCAGTCACATGATCAGCACCTCTCAGTCACCTGATCACTGCATGACAGCCACGTGATCAGTGCCTGCTGAGTCACGTGATTAGCGCCTGTTCATCTGCTTGATAATCGCCAGCTGGGCCGCAGGATTCATGCCTTCTCAGCTGCTTGATTATCGCCAGCTGGGCCGCAGGATTCATGCCTGCTCATCTGCTTGATAATGACCAGCTGGGCCGCAGGATTCATGCCTGCTCAGCTGCCTGATAATCGCCAGGTGGGCCGCAGGATTCATGCCTGCTCATCTCGTTGATAATCGCCAGCTGGGCCGCAGGATTCATGCCTGCTCCGCTGCTTGATTCTTGCCTGCTGAGGCACATGATCCGTGCAGGAGAGCTACCTGATCACACATGAGCAGTCACATGATCAGCGCCTCTCAGTCACCTGATCACTGCATGACAGCCACGTGATCAGTGCCTGCTGAGTCACGTGATTAGCGCCTGCTCATCTGCTTGATAATCGCCAGCTGGGCCGCAGGATTCATGCCTGCTCAGGTGCCTGATAATCGCCAGCTGGGCCGCAGGATTCATGCCTTCTCAGCTGCCTGATAATCACCAGCTGGGCCGTAGGATTCATGCCTGCTCAGCTGCCTGATAATCGCCAGGTGGGCCGCAAGATTCATGCCTGCTCAGCTGCCTGATAATCGCCAGGTGGGCCGCAGGATTCATGCCTTCTCAGCTGCTTGATTATCGCCAGCTGGGCCGCAGGATTCATGCCTGCTCAGCTGCCTGATAATCGCCAGCAGGGCCGCAGGATTCATGCCTTCTCAGGCGCCTGGTAATCGCGAGCTGGGCCGCAGGATTCATGCCTGCTCATCTCCTTGATAATCGCCAGCTGGGCCGCAGGATTCATGCCTGCTCATCTGCTTGATAATCGCCAGCTGGGCCGCAGGATTCATGCCTGCTCAGCTGCCTGATAATCGCCAGGTGGGCCGCAGGATTCATGCCTGCTCAGCTGCCTGATAATCGCCAGCAGGGCCACAGGATTCATGCCTTCTCAGGCGCCTGATAATCACCAGCTGGGCCGCAGGATTCATGCCTGCTCATCTGCTTGATAATGACCAGCTGGGCCGCAGGATTCATGCCTGCTCATCTGCTTGGTAATCGCCAGCTGGGCCGCAGGATTCATGCCTGCTCATCTGCTTGATAATCGCCAGCTGGGTCGCATGATTCATGCCTGCTGAGGCACATGATCCGTGCGGGAGAGCTACCTGATCAGCACATGAGCAGTCACATGATCAGCGCCTCTCAGTCACCTGATCACTGCATGACAGCCACGTGATCAGTGCCTGCTGAGTCACGTGATTAGCGCCTGCTTATCTGCTTGATAATCGCCAGCTGGGCCGCAGGATTCATGCCTTCTCAGCTGCTTGATTATCGCCAGCTGGGCCGCAGGATTCATGCCTGCTCAGCTGCTTGATAATCGTCAGCTGAGCCGCAGGTTTCATGCCTGCTCAGGTGCCTCATAATCGCCAGCTGGGCCGCAGGATTCATGCCTGCTCATCTCCTTGATAATCGCCAGCTGCGCCGCAGGATTCATGCCTGCTCAGCTGCCTGATAATCGCCCACTGGGCCGCAGGATTCATGCCTGCTCCGCTGCTTGATTCTTGCCTGCTGAGGCACATGATCCGTGCAGGAGAGCTACCTGATCAGCACATGAGCAGTCACATGATCAGCGCCTCTCAGTCACCTGATCACTGCATGACAGCCACGCGATCAGTGCCTGCTGAGTTACGTGATTAGCGCCTGCTTATCTGCTTGATAATCGCCAGCTGGGCCGCAGGATTCATGCCTTCTCAGCTGCTTGATTATCGCCAGCTGGGCCGCAGGATTCATGCCTGCTCATCTGCTTGATAATCGCCAGCTGGGCCGCAGGATTCATGCCTGCTCATCTCCTTGATAATCGCCAGCTGGGCCGCAGGATTCATGCCTGCTCATCTGCTTGATAATCGCCAGCTGGGCCGCAGGATTCATGCCTGCTCAGGTGCCTGATAATCGCCAGGTGGGCCGCAGGATTCATGCCTGCTCAGCTGCCTGATAATCGCCAGCAGGGCCACAGGATTCATGCCTTCTCAGGTGCCTGATAATCGCCAGCTGGGCCGCAGGATTCATGCCTGCTCATCTGCTTGATAATCGCCAGCTGGGCAGCAGGATTCATGCCTGCTCAGGTGCCTGATAATCGCCAGCAGGGCCACAGGATTCATGCCTTCTCAGGCGCCTGATAATCGCAAGCTGGGCCGCAGGATTCATGCCTGCTCATCTGCTTGGTAATCGCCAGCTGGGCCGCAGGATTCATGCCTTCTCAGGCGCCTGAAAATCGCCAGCTGGGCCGCAGGATTCATGCCTTCTCAGGCGCCTGTTAATCGCCAGCTGGGTCGCAGGATTCATGCCTTCTCCGCTGCTTGATTCTTGCCTGCTGAGGCACATGATCCGTGCGGGAGAGCTACCTGATCAGCACATGAGCAGTCACATGATCAGTGCCTCTCAGTCACCTGATCACTGCATGACAGCCACGTGATCAGTGCCTGCTGAGTTACGTGATTAGCGCCTGCTTATCTGCTTGATAATCGCCAGCTGGGCCGCAGGATTCATGCCTGTTCATCTGCTTGATAATCGCCAGCTGGGCCGCAGGATTCATGCCTGCTCAGCTGCTTGGTAATCGCCAGCTGGGCCGCAGGATTCATGCCTTCTCACCCGCCTGAAAATCGCCAGCTGGGCCGCAGGATTCATGCCTTCTCAGGCGCCTGTTAATCGCCAGCTGGGTCGCAGGATTCATGCCTTCTCCGCTGCTTGATTCTTGCCTGCTGAGGCACATGATCGGTGCGGGAGAGCTACCTGATCAGCACATGAGCAGTCACATGATCAGCACCTCTCAGTCACCTGATCACTGCATGACAGCCACGTGATCAGTGCCTGCTGAGTCACGTGATTAGCGCCTGTTCATCTGCTTGATAATCGCCAGCTGGGCCGCAGGATTCATGCCTTCTCAGCTGCTTGATTATCGCCAGCTGGGCCGCAGGATTCATGCCTGCTCATCTGCTTGATAATGACCAGCTGGGCCGCAGGATTCATGCCTGCTCAGCTGCCTGATAATCGCCAGGTGGGCCGCAGGATTCATGCCTGCTCATCTCGTTGATAATCGCCAGCTGGGCCGCAGGATTCATGCCTGCTCCGCTGCTTGATTCTTGCCTGCTGAGGCACATGATCCGTGCAGGAGAGCTACCTGATCACACATGAGCAGTCACATGATCAGCGCCTCTCAGTCACCTGATCACTGCATGACAGCCACGTGATCAGTGCCTGCTGAGTCACGTGATTAGCGCCTGCTCATCTGCTTGATAATCGCCAGCTGGGCCGCAGGATTCATGCCTGCTCAGGTGCCTGATAATCGCCAGCTGGGCCGCAGGATTCATGCCTTCTCAGCTGCCTGATAATCACCAGCTGGGCCGTAGGATTCATGCCTGCTCAGCTGCCTGATAATCGCCAGGTGGGCCGCAAGATTCATGCCTGCTCAGCTGCCTGATAATCGCCAGGTGGGCCGCAGGATTCATGCCTTCTCAGCTGCTTGATTATCGCCAGCTGGGCCGCAGGATTCATGCCTGCTCAGGCGCCTGTTAATCGCCAGCAGGGCCGCAGGATTCATGCCTTCTCAGGCGCCTGGTAATCGCGAGCTGGGCCGCAGGATTCATGCCTGCTCATCTCCTTGATAATCGCCAGCTGGGCCGCAGGATTCATGCCTGCTCATCTGCTTGATAATCGCCAGCTGGGCCGCAGGATTCATGCCTGCTCAGCTGCCTGATAATCGCCAGGTGGGCCGCAGGTTTCATGCCTGCTCAGCTGCCTGATAATCGCCAGCAGGGCCACAGGATTCATGCCTTCTCAGGCGCCTGATAATCACCAGCTGGGCCGCAGGATTCATGCCTGCTCATCTGCTTGATAATGACCAGCTGGGCCGCAGGATTCATGCCTTCTCAGGCGCCTGATAATCGCCAGCTGGGCCGCAGGATTCATGCCTGCTCATCTGCTTGGTAATCGCCAGCTGGGCCGCAGGATTCATGCCTGCTGAGGCACATGATCCGTGCGGGAGAGCTACCTGATCAGCACATGAGCAGTCACATGATCAGCGCCTCTCAGTCACCTGATCACTGCATGACAGCCACGTGATCAGTGCCTGCTGAGTCACGTGATTAGCGCCTGCTTATCTGCTTGATAATCGCCAGCTGGGCCGCAGGATTCATGAATTCTCAGCTGCTTGATTATCGCCAGCTGGGCCGCAGGATTCATGCCTGCTCAGCTGCTTGATAATCGTCAGCTGAGCCGCAGGTTTCATGCCTGCTCAGGTGCCTCATAATCGCCAGCTGGGCCGCAGGATTCATGCCTGCTCATCTCCTTGATAATCGCCAGCTGGGCCGCAGGATTCATGCCTGCTCAGGCGCCTGTTAATCGCCCACTGGGCCGCAGGATTCATGCCTGCTCCGCTGCTTGATTCTTGCCTGCTGAGGCACATGATCCGTGCGGGAGAGCTACCTGATCAGCACATGAGCAGTCACATGATCAGCACCTCTCAGTCACCTGATCACTGCATGACAGCCACGTGATCAGTGCCTGCTGAGTCACGTGATTAGCGCCTGCTCATCTGCTTGATAATCGCCAGCTGGGCCGCAGGATTCATGCCTTCTCAGGCGCCTGGTAATCGCGAGCGGGGCCGTAGGATTCATGCCTGCTCATCTGCTTGGTAATCGCCAGCTGGGCCGCAGGATTCATGCCTGCTCAGCTGCCTGATAATCGCCAGCAGGGCCACAGGATTCATGCCTTCTCAGGCGCCTGATAATCGCGAGCTGGGCCGCAGGATTCATGCCTGCTCATCTGCTTGGTAATCGCCAGCTGGGCCGCAGGATTCATGCCTTCTCAGGCGCCTGTTAATCGCCAGCTGGGTCGCAGGATTCATGCCTTCTCCGCTGTTTGATTCTTGCCTGCTGAGGCACATGATCCGTGCGGGAGAGCTACCTGATCAGCACATGAGCAGTCACATGATCAGTGCCTCTCAGTCACCTGATCACTGCATGACAGCCACGTGATCAGTGCCTGCTGAGTTACGTGATTAGCGCCTGCTCATCTTCTTGATAATCGCCAGCTGGGCCGCAGGATTCATGCCTGTTCATCTGCCTGATAATCGCCAGCTGGGCCGCAGGATTCATGCCTGCTCAGCTGCCTGATAATCGCCAGGTGGGCCTCAGGATTCATGCCTGCTCAGTTGCCTGATAATCGCCAGCTGGGCCGCAGGATTCATACCTGCTCAGCTGCCTGATAATCGCCAGGTGGGCCGCAGGATTCATGCCTTCTCAGGCGCCTGGTAATCGCGAGCGGGGCCGTAGGATTCATGCCTGCTCATCTGCTTGGTAATCGCCAGCTGGGCCGCAGGATTCATGCCTTCTCAGGCGCCTGATAATCACCAGCTGGGCCGCAGGATTCATGCCTTCTCATCTCCTTGATAATCGCCAGCTGGGCCGCAGGATTCATGCCTGCTCATATGCTTGATAATGACCAGCTGGGCCGCAGGATTCATGCCTGCTCAGTTGCCTGATAATCGCCAGGTGGGCCGCAGGATTCATGCCTGCTCAGTTGCCTGATAATCGCCAGCTGGGCCGCAGGATTCATGCCTGCTCAGCTGCCTGATAATCACCAGCTGGGCCGCAGGATTCATGCCTGCTCATCTGCTTGATAATCGCCAGCTGGGCCGCAGGATTCATGCCTGTTCATCTGCTTGATAATCGCCAGCTGGGCCGCAGGATTCATGCCTGCTCAGCTGCTTGGTAATCGCCAGCTGGGCCGCAGGATTCATGCCTTCTCACCCGCCTGAAAATCGCCAGCTGGGCCGCAGGATTCATGCCTTCTCAGGCGCCTGTTAATCGCCAGCTGGGTCGCAGGATTCATGCCTTCTCCGCTGCTTGATTGTTGCCTGCTGAGGCACATGATCGGTGCGGGAGAGCTACCTGATCAGCACATGAGCAGTCACATGATCAGCACCTCTCAGTCACCTGATCACTGCATGACAGCCACGTGATCAGTGCCTGCTGAGTCACGTGATTAGCGCCTGTTCATCTGCTTGATAATCGCCAGCTGGGACGCAGGATTCATGCCTTCTCAGCTGCTTGATTATCGCCAGCTGGGCCGCAGGATTCATGCCTGCTCATCTGCTTGATAATGACCAGCTGGGCCGCAGGATTCATGCCTGCTCAGCTGCCTGATAATCGCCAGGTGGGCCGCAGGATTCATGCCTGCTCATCTCGTTGATAATCGCCAGCTGGGCCGCAGGATTCATGCCTGCTCCGCTGCTTGATTCTTGCCTGCTGAGGCACATGATCCGTGCAGGAGAGCTACCTGATCACACATGAGCAGTCACAAGATCAGCGCCTCTCAGTCACCTGATCACTGCATGACAGCCACGTGATCAGTGCCTGCTGAGTCACGTGATTAGCGCCTGCTCATCTGCTTGATAATCGCCAGCTGGGCCGCAGGATTCATGCCTGCTCAGGTGCCTGATAATCGCCAGCTGGGCCGCAGGATTCATGCCTTCTCAGCTGCCTGATAATCACCAGCTGGGCCGTAGGATTCATGCCTGCTCAGCTGCCTGATAATCGCCAGGTGGGCCGCAAGATTCATGCCTGCTCAGCTGCCTGATAATCGCCAGGTGGGCCGCAGGATTCATGCCTTCTCAGCTGCTTGATTATCGCCAGCTGGGCCGCAGGATTCATGCCTGCTCAGCTGCCTGATAATCGCCAGCAGGGCCGCAGGATTCATGCCTTCTCAGGCGCCTGGTAATCGCGAGCTGGGCCGCAGGATTCATGCCTGCTCATCTCCTTGATAATCGCCAGCTGGGCCGCAGGATTCATGCCTGCTCATCTGCTTGATAATCGCCAGCTGGGCCGCAGGATTCATGCCTGCTCAGCTGCCTAATAATCGCCAGGTGGGCCGCAGGATTCATTCCTGCTCAGCTGCCTGATAATCGCCAGCAGGGCCACAGGATTCATGTCTTCTCAGCTGCTTGATTATCGCCAGCTGGGCCGCAGGATTCATGCCTGCTCATCTGCTTGATAATGACCAGCTGGGCCGCAGGATTCATGCCTGCTCAGCTGCCTGATAATCGCCAGGTGGGCCGCAGGATTCATGCCTGCTCATCTCGTTGATAATCGCCAGCTGGGCCGCAGGATTCATGCCTGCTCCGCTGCTTGATTCTTGCCTGCTGAGGCACATGATCCGTGCAGGAGAGCTACCTGATCACACATGAGCAGTCACATGATCAGCGCCTCTCAGTCACCTGATCACTGCATGACAGCCACGTGATCAGTGCCTGCTGAGTCACGTGATTAGCGCCTGCTCATCTGCTTGATAATCGCCAGCTGGGCCGCAGGATTCATGCCTGCTCAGGTGCCTGATAATCGCCAGCTGGGCCGCAGGATTCATGCCTTCTCAGCTGCCTGATAATCACCAGCTGGGCCGCAGGATTCATGCCTGCTCAGCTGCCTGATAATCGCCAGGTGGGCCGAAAGATTCATGCCTGATCAGCTGCCTGATAATCGCCAGGTGGGCCGCAGGATTCATGCCTTCTCAGCTGCTTGATTATCGCCAGCTGGGCCGCAGGATTCATGCCTGCTCAGCTGCCTGATAATCGCCAGCAGGGCCGCAGGATTCATGCCTTCTCAGGCGCCTGGTAATCGCGAGCTGGGCCGCAGGATTCATGCCTGCTCATCTCCTTGATAATCGCCAGCTGGGCCGCAGGATTCATGCCTGCTCATCTGCTTGATAATCGCCAGCTGGGCCGTAGGATTCATGCCTGCTCAGCTGCCTGATAATCGCCAGGTGGGCCGCAGGATTCATGCCTGCTCAGCTGCCTGATAATCCCCAGCAGGGCCACAGGATTCATGCCTTCTCAGGCGCCTGATAATCACCAGCTGGGCCGCAGGATTCATGCCTGCTCATCTGCTTGATAATGACCAGCTGGGCCGCAGGATTCATGCCTTCTCAGGCGCCTGATAATCGCCAGCTGGGCCGCAGGATTCATGCCTGCTCATCTGCTTGGTAATCGCCAGCTGGGCCGCAGGATTCATGCCTGCTCATCTGCTTGATAATCGCCAGCTGGGTCGCATGATTCATGCCTGCTGAGGCACATGATCCGTGCGGGAGAGCTACCTGATCAGCACATGAGCAGTCACATGATCAGCGCCTCTCAGTCACCTGATCACTGCATGACAGCCACGTGATCAGTGCCTGCTGAGTCACGTGATTAGCGCCTGTTCATCTGCTTGATAATCGCCAGCTGGGCCGCAGGATTCATGCCTTCTCAGCTGCTTGATTATCGCCAGCTGGGCCGCAGGATTCATGCCTGCTCATCTGCTTGATAATGACCAGCTGGGCCGCAGGATTCATGCCTGCTCAGCTGCCTGATAATCGCCAGCTGGGCCGCAGGATTCATACCTGCTCAGCTGCCTGATAATCGCCAGGTGGGCTGCAGGATTCATGCCTTCTCAGGCGCCTGGTAATCGCGAGCGGGGCCGTAGGATTCATGCCTGCTCATCTGCTTGGTAATCGCCAGCTGGGCCGCAGGATTCATGCCTTCTCAGGCGCCTGATAATCGCCAGCTGGGCCGCAGGATTCATGCCTTCTCATCTCCTTGATAATCGCCAGCTGGGCCGCAGGATTCATGCCTGCTCATCTGCTTGATAATGACCAGCTGGGCCGCAGGATTCATGCCTGCTCAGCTGCCTGATAATCGCCAGGTGGGCCGCAGGATTCATGCCTGCTCAGTTGCCTGATAATCGCCAGCTGGGCCGCAGGATTCATGCCTGCTCAGCTGCCTGATAATCGCCAGGTGGGCCGCAGGATTCATGCCTGCTCAGTTGCCTGATAATCGTCAGCTGGGCCGCAGGATTCATGCCTTCTCAGCTGCCTGATAATCACCAGCTGGGCCGCAGGATTCATGCCTGCTCATCTACTTGATAATCGCCAGCTGGGCCGCAGGATTCATGCCTGCTCAGGCGCCTGTTAATCGCCAGCTGGGCCGCAGGATTCATGCCTTCTCCGCTGCTTGATTGTTGCCTGCTGAGGCACATGATCGGTGCGGGAGAGCTACCTGATCAGCACATGAGCAGTCACATGATCAGCACCTCTCAGTCACCTGATCACTGCATGACAGCCACGTGATCAGTGCCTGCTGAGTCACGTGATTAGCGCCTGTTCATCTGCTTGATAATCGCCAGCTGGGCCGCAGGATTCATGCCTTCTCAGCTGCTTGATTATCGCCAGCTGGGCCGCAGGATTCATGCCTGCTCATCTGCTTGATAATGACCAGCTGGGCCGCAGGATTCATGCCTGCTCAGCTGCCTGATAATCGCCAGGTGGGCCGCAGGATTCATGCCTGCTCATCTCGTTGATAATCGCCAGCTGGGCCGCAGGATTCATGCCTGCTCCGCTGCTTGATTCTTGCCTGCTGAGGCACATGATCCGTGCAGGAGAGCTACCTGATCACACATGAGCAGTCACATGATCAGCGCCTCTCAGTCACCTGATCACTGCATGACAGCCACGTGATCAGTGCCTGCTGAGTCACGTGATTAGCGCCTGCTCATCTGCTTGATAATCGCCAGCTGGGCCGCAGGATTCATGCCTGCTCAGGTGCCTGATAATCGCCAGCTGGGCCGCAGGTTTCATGCCTTCTCAGCTGCCTGATAATCACCAGCTGGGCCGTAGGATTCATGCCTGCTCAGCTGCCTGATAATCGCCAGGTGGGCCGCAAGATTCATGCCTGCTCAGCTGCCTAATAATCGCCAGGTGGGCCGCAGGATTCATTCCTGCTCAGCTGCCTGATAATCGCCAGCAGGGCCACAGGATTCATGCCTTCTCAGGCGCCTGATAATCACCAGCTGGGCCGCAGGATTCATGCCTGCTCATCTGCTTGATAATGACCAGCTGGGCCGCAGGATTCATGCCTGCTCAGCTGCCTGATAATCGCCAGGTGGGCCGCAGGATTCATGCCTGCTCAGCTGCCTGATAATCGCCAGCAGGGCCACAGGATTCATGTCTTCTCAGCTGCTTGATTATCGCCAGCTGGGCCGCAGGATTCATGCCTGCTCATCTGCTTGATAATGACCAGCTGGGCCGCAGGATTCATGCCTGCTCAGCTGCCTGATAATCGCCAGGTGGGCCGCAGGATTCATGCCTGCTCATCTCGTTGATAATCGCCAGCTGGGCCGCAGGATTCATGCCTGCTCCGCTGCTTGATTCTTGCCTGCTGAGGCACATGATCCGTGCAGGAGAGCTACCTGATCACACATGAGCAGTCACATGATCAGCGCCTCTCAGTCACCTGATCACTGCATGACAGCCACGTGATCAGTGCCTGCTGAGTCACGTGATTAGCGCCTGCTCATCTGCTTGATAATCGCCAGCTGGGCCGCAGGATTCATGCCTGCTCAGGTGCCTGATAATCGCCAGCTGGGCCGCAGGATTCATGCCTTCTCAGCTGCCTGATAATCACCAGCTGGGCCGCAGGATTCATGCCTGCTCAGCTGCCTGATAATCGCCAGGTGGGCCGAAAGATTCATGCCTGATCAGCTGCCTGATAATCGCCAGGTGGGCCGCAGGATTCATGCCTTCTCAGCTGCTTGATTATCGCCAGCTGGGCCGCAGGATTCATGCCTGCTCAGCTGCCTGATAATCGCCAGCAGGGCCGCAGGATTCATGCCTTCTCAGGCGCCTGGTAATCGCGAGCTGGGCCGCAGGATTCATGCCTGCTCATCTCCTTGATAATCGCCAGCTGGGCCGCAGGATTCATGCCTGCTCATCTGCTTGATAATCGCCAGCTGGGCCGTAGGATTCATGCCTGCTCAGCTGCCTGATAATCGCCAGGTGGGCCGCAGGATTCATGCCTGCTCAGCTGCCTGATAATCCCCAGCAGGGCCACAGGATTCATGCCTTCTCAGGCGCCTGATAATCACCAGCTGGGCCGCAGGATTCATGCCTGCTCATCTGCTTGATAATGACCAGCTGGGCCGCAGGATTCATGCCTTCTCAGGCGCCTGATAATCGCCAGCTGGGCCGCAGGATTCATGCCTGCTCATCTGCTTGGTAATCGCCAGCTGGGCCGCAGGATTCATGCCTGCTCATCTGCTTGATAATCGCCAGCTGGGTCGCATGATTCATGCCTGCTGAGGCACATGATCCGTGCGGGAGAGCTACCTGATCAGCACATGAGCAGTCACATGATCAGCGCCTCTCAGTCACCTGATCACTGCATGACAGCCACGTGATCAGTGCCTGCTGAGTCACGTGATTAGCGCCTGTTCATCTGCTTGATAATCGCCAGCTGGGCCGCAGGATTCATGCCTTCTCAGCTGCTTGATTATCGCCAGCTGGGCCGCAGGATTCATGCCTGCTCATCTGCTTGATAATGACCAGCTGGGCCGCAGGATTCATGCCTGCTCAGCTGCCTGATAATCGCCAGCTGGGCCGCAGGATTCATACCTGCTCAGCTGCCTGATAATCGCCAGGTGGGCTGCAGGATTCATGCCTTCTCAGGCGCCTGGTAATCGCGAGCGGGGCCGTAGGATTCATGCCTGCTCATCTGCTTGGTAATCGCCAGCTGGGCCGCAGGATTAATGCCTTCTCAGGCGCCTGATAATCGCCAGCTGGGCCGCAGGATTCATGCCTTCTCATCTCCTTGATAATCGCCAGCTGGGCCGCAGGATTCATGCCTGCTCATCTGCTTGATAATGACCAGCTGGGCCGCAGGATTCATGCCTGCTCAGCTGCCTGATAATCGCCAGGTGGGCCGCAGGATTCATGCCTGCTCAGTTGCCTGATAATCGCCAGCTGGGCCGCAGGATTCATGCCTGCTCAGCTGCCTGATAATCGCCAGGTGGGCCGCAGGATTCATGCCTGCTCAGTTGCCTGATAATCGTCAGCTGGGCCGCAGGATTCATGCCTTCTCAGCTGCCTGATAATCACCAGCTGGGCCGCAGGATTCATGCCTGCTCATCTGCTTGATAATCGCCAGCTGGGCCGCAGGATTCATGCCTGCTCAGGCGCCTGTTAATCGCCAGCTGGGCCACAGGATTCATGCCTTCTCCGCTGCTTGATTGTTGCCTGCTGAGGCACATGATCGGTGCGGGAGAGCTACCTGATCAGCACATGAGCAGTCACATGATCAGCACCTCTCAGTCACCTGATCACTGCATGACAGCCACGTGATCAGTGCCTGCTGAGTCACGTGATTAGCGCCTGTTCATCTGCTTGATAATCGCCAGCTGGGCCGCAGGATTCATGCCTTCTCAGCTGCTTGATTATCGCCAGCTGGGCCGCAGGATTCATGCCTGCTCATCTGCTTGATAATGACCAGCTGGGCCGCAGGATTCATGCCTGCTCAGCTGCCTGATAATCGCCAGGTGGGCCGCAGGATTCATGCCTGCTCATCTCGTTGATAATCGCCAGCTGGGCCGCAGGATTCATGCCTGCTCCGCTGCTTGATTCTTGCCTGCTGAGGCACATGATCCGTGCAGGAGAGCTACCTGATCACACATGAGCAGTCACATGATCAGCGCCTCTCAGTCACCTGATCACTGCATGACAGCCACGTGATCAGTGCCTGCTGAGTCACGTGATTAGCGCCTGCTCATCTGCTTGATAATCGCCAGCTGGGCCGCAGGATTCATGCCTGCTCAGGTGCCTGATAATCGCCAGCTGGGCCGCAGGTTTCATGCCTTCTCAGCTGCCTGATAATCACCAGCTGGGCCGTAGGATTCATGCCTGCTCAGCTGCCTGATAATCGCCAGGTGGGCCGCAAGATTCATGCCTGCTCAGCTGCCTGATAATCGCCAGGTGGGCCGCAGGATTCATGCCTTCTCAGCTGCTTGATTATCGCCAGCTGGGCCGCAGGATTCATGCCTGCTCAGCTGCCTGATAATCGCCAGCAGGGCCACAGGATTCATGCCTTCTCAGGCGCCTGGTAATCGCGAGCTGGGCCGCAGGATTCATGCCTGCTCATCTCCTTGATAATCGCCAGCTGGGCCGCAGGATTCATGCCTGCTCATCTGCTTGATAATCGCCAGCTGGGCCGCAGGATTCATGCCTGCTCAGCTGCCTGATAATCGCCAGGTGGGCCGCAGGATTCATGCCTGCTCAGCTGCCTGATAATCGCCAGCAGGGCCACAGGATTCATGCCTTCTCAGGCGCCTGATAATCACCAGCTGGGCCGCAGGATTCATGCCTGCTCATCTGCTTGATAATGACCAGCTGGGCCGCAGGATTCATGCCTTCTCAGGCGCCTGATAATCGCCAGCTGGGCCGCAGGATTCATGCCTGCTCATCTGCTTGGTAATCGCCAGCTGGGCCGCAGGATTCATGCCTGCTCATCTGCTTGATAATCGCCAGCTGGGTCGCATGATTCATGCCTGCTGAGGCACATGATCCGTGCGGGAGAGCTACCTGATCAGCACATGAGCAGTCACATGATCAGCGCCTCTCAGTCACCTGATCACTGCATGACAGCCACGTGATCAGTGCCTGCTGAGTCACGTGATTAGCGCCTGCTTATCTGCTTGATAATCGCCAGCTGGGCCGCAGGATTCATGCCTTCTCAGCTGCTTGATTATCGCCAGCTGGGCCGCAGGATTCATGCCTGCTCAGCTGCTTGATAATCGTCAGCTGAGCCGCAGGTTTCATGCCTGCTCAGGTGCCTCATAATCGCCAGCTGGGCCGCAGGATTCATGCCTGCTCATCTCCTTGATAATCGCCAGCTGGGCCGCAGGACTCATGCCTGCTCAGCTGCCTGATAATCGCCCACTGGGCCGCAGGATTCATGCCTGCTCCGCTGCTTGATTCTTGCCTGCTGAGGCACATGATCCGTGCAGGAGAGCTACCTGATCAGCACATGAGCAGTCACATGATCAGCGCCTCTCAGTCACCTGATCACTGCATGACAGCCACGCGATCAGTGCCTGCTGAGTTACGTGATTAGCGCCTGCTCATCTGCTTGATAATCGCCAGCTGGGCCGCAGGATTCATGCCTTCTCAGCTGCTTGATTATCGCCAGCTGGGCCGCAGGATTCATGCCTGCTCATCTGCTTGATAATCGCCAGCTGGGCCGCAGGATTCATGCCTGCTCATCTCCTTGATAATCGCCAGCTGGGCCGCAGGATTCATGCCTGCTCATCTGCTTGATAATCGCCAGCTGGGCCGCAGGATTCATGCCTGCTCAGCTGCCTGATAATCGCCAGGTGGGCCGCAGGATTCATGCCTGCTCAGCTGCCTGATAATCGCCAGCAGGGCCACAGGATTCATGCCTTCTCAGGTGCCTGATAATCGCCAGCTGGGCCGCAGGATTCATGCCTGCTCATCTGCTTGATAATCGCCAGCTGGGCCGCAGGATTCATGCCTGCTCAGGTGCCTGATAATCCCCAGCAGGGCCACAGGATTCATGCCTTCTCAGGCGCCTGATAATCGCAAGCTGGGCCGCAGGATTCATGCCTGCTCATCTGCTTGGTAATCGCCAGCTGGGCCGCAGGATTCATGCCTTCTCAGGCGCCTGAAAATCGCCAGCTGGGCCGCAGGATTCATGCCTTCTCAGGCGCCTGAAAATCGCCAGCTGGGCCGCAGAATTCATGCCTTCTCAGGCGCCTGTTAATCGCCAGCTGGGTCGCAGGATTCATGCCTTCTCCGCTGCTTGATTCTTGCCTGCTGAGGCACATGATCCGTGCGGGAGAGCTACCTGATCAGCACATGAGCAGTCACATGATCAGTGCCTCTCAGTCACCTGATCACTGCATGACAGCCACGTGATCAGTGCCTGCTGAGTTACGTGATTAGCGCCTGCTTATCTGCTTGATAATCGCCAGCTGGGCCGCAGGATTCATGCCTGTTCATCTGCTTGATAATCGCCAGCTGGGCCGCAGGATTCATGCCTGCTCAGCTGCCTGATAATCGCCAGGTGGGCCGCAGGATTCATGCCTGCTCATCTCGTTGATAATCGCCAGCTGGGCCGCAGGATTCATGCCTGCTCCGCTGCTTGATTCTTGCCTGCTGAGGCACATGATCCGTGCAGGAGAGCTACCTGATCACACATGAGCAGTCACATGATCAGCGCCTCTCAGTCACCTGATCACTGCATGACAGCCACGTGATCAGTGCCTGCTGAGTCACGTGATTAGCGCCTGCTCATCTGCTTGATAATCGCCAGCTGGGCCGCAGGATTCATGCCTGCTCAGGTGCCTGATAATCGCCAGCTGGGCCGCAGGAATCATGCCTTCTCAGCTGCCTGATAATCACCAGCTGGGTCGTAGGATTCATGCCTGCCCAGCTGCCTGATAATCGCCAGGTGGGCCGCAAGATTCATGCCTGCTCAGCTGCCTGATAATCGCCAGGTGGGCCGCAGGATTCATGCCTTCTCAGCTGCTTGATTATCGCCAGCTGGGCCGCAGGATTCATGCCTGCTCAGCTGCCTGATAATCGCCAGCAGGGCCGCAGGATTCATGCCTTCTCAGGCGCCTGGTAATCGCGAGCTGGGCCGCAGGATTCATGCCTGCTCATCTCCTTGATAATCGCCAGCTGGGCCGCAGGATTCATGCCTGCTCATCTGCTTGATAATCGCCAGCTGGGCCGCAGGATTCATGCCTGCTCAGCTGCCTGATAATCGCCAGGTAGGCCGCAGGATTCATGCCTGCTCAGCTGCCTGATAATCGCCAGCAGGGCCACAGGATTCATGCCTTCTCAGGCGTCTGATAATCACCAGCTGGGCCGCAGGATTCATGCCTGCTCATCTGCTTGATAATGACCAGCTGGGCCGCAGGATTCATGCCTTCTCAGGCGCCTGATAATCGCCAGCTGGGCCGCAGGATTCATGCCTGCTCATCTGCTTGGTAATCGCCAGCTGGGCCGCAGGATTCATGCCTGCTCATCTGCTTGATAATCGCCAGCTGGGTCGCATGATTCATGCCTGCTGAGGCACATGATCCGTGCGGGAGAGCTACCTGATCAGCACATGAGCAGTCACATGATCAGCGCCTCTCAGTCACCTGATCACTGCATGACAGCCACGTGATCAGTGCCTGCTGAGTCACGTGATTAGCGCCTGTTCATCTGCTTGATAATCGCCAGCTGGGCCGCAGGATTCATGCCTTCTCAGCTGCTTGATTATCGCCAGCTGGGCCGCAGGATTCATGCCTGTTCATCTGCTTGATAATGACCAGCTGCGCCGCAGGATTCATACCTGCTCAGCTGCCTGATAATCGCCAGGTGGGCCGCAGGATTCATGCCTTCTCAGGCGCCTGGTAATCGCGAGCGGGGCCGTAGGATTCATGCCTGCTCATCTGCTTGGTAATCGCCAGCTGGGCCGCAGGATTCATGCCTTCTCAGGCGCCTGATAATCGCCAGCTGGGCCGCAGGATTCATGCCTTCTCATCTCCTTGATAATCGCCAGCTGGGCCGCAGGATTCATGCCTGCTCATCTGCTTGATAATGACCAGCTGAGCCGCAGGATTCATGCCTGCTCAGCTGCCTGATAATCGCCAGGTGGGCCGCAGGATTCATGCCTGCTCAGTTGCCTGATAATCGCCAGCTGGGCCGCAGGATTCATGCCTGCTCAGGTGCCTGATAATCGCCAGCTGGGCCGCAGGATTCATGCCTTCTCAGCTGCCTGATAATCACCAGCTGGGCCGTAGGATTCATGCCTGCTCATCTGCCTGATAATCGCCAGGTGGGCCGCAAGATTCATGCCTGCTCAGCTGCCTGATAATCGCCAGGTGGGCCACAGGATTCATGCCTTCTCAGCTGTTTGATTATCGCCAGCTGGGCCGCAGGATTCATGCCTGCTCAGCTGCCTGATAATCGCCAGCAGGGCCGCAGGATTCATGCCTTCTCAGGCGCCTGGTAATCGCGAGCTGGGCCGCAGGATTCATGCCTGCTCATCTCCTTGATAATCGCCAGCTGGGCCGCAGGATTCATGCCTGCTCATCTGCTTGATAATCGCCAGCTGGGCCGCAGGATTCATGCCTGCTCAGCTGCCTGATAATCGCCAGGTGGGCCGCAGGATTCATGCCTGCTCAGCTGCCTGATAATCGCCAGCAGGGCCACAGGATTCATGCCTTCTCAGGCGCCTGATAATCACCAGCTGGGCCGCAGGATTCATGCCTGCTCATCTGCTTGATAATGACCAGCTGGGCCGCAGGATTCATGCCTTCTCAGGCGCCTGATAATCGCCAGCTGGGCCGCAGGATTCATGCCTGCTCATCTGCTTGGTAATCGCCAGCTGGGCCGCAGGATTCATGCCTGCTCATCTGCTTGATAATCGCCAGCTGGGTCGCATGATTCATGCCTGCTGAGGCACATGATCCGTGCGGGAGAGCTACCTGATCAGCACATGAGCAGTCACATGATCAGCGCCTCTCAGTCACCTGATCACTGCATGACAGCCACGTGATCAGTGCCTGCTGAGTCACGTGATTAGCGCCTGTTCATCTGCTTGATAATCGCCAGCTGGGCCGCAGGATTCATGCCTTCTCAGCTGCTTGATTATCGCCAGCTGGGCCGCAGGATTCATGCCTGCTCATCTGCTTGATAATGACCAGCTGGGCCGCAGGATTCATGCCTGCTCAGCTGCCTGATAATCGCCAGCTGGGCCGCAGGATTCATACCTGCTCAGCTGCCTGATAATCGCCAGGTGGGCCGCAGGATTCATGCCTTCTCAGGCGCCTGGTAATCGCGAGCGGGGCCGTAGGATTCATGCCTGCTCATCTGCTTGGTAATCGCCAGCTGGGCCGCAGGATTCATGCCTTCTCAGGCGCCTGATAATCGCCAGCTGGGCCGCAGGATTCATGCCTTCTCATCTCCTTGATAATCGCCAGCTGGGCCGCAGGATTCATGCCTGCTCATCTGCTAGATAATGACCAGCTGGGCCGCAGGATTCATGCCTGCTCAGCTGCCTGATAATCGCCAGGTGGGCCGCAGGATTCATGCCTGCTCAGTTGCCTGATAATCGCCAGCTGGGCCGCAGGATTCATGCCTGCTCAGCTGGCTGATAATCGCCAGGTGGGCCGCAGGATTCATGCCTGCTCAGTTGCCTGATAATCGCCAGCTGGGCCGCAGGATTCATGCCTTCTCAGCTGCCTGATAATCACCAGCTGGGCCGCAGGATTCATGCCTGCTCATCTGCTTGATAATCGCCAGCTGGGCCGCAGGATTCATGCCTGCTCAGGCGCCTGTTAATCGCCAGCTGGGCCGCAGGATTCATGCCTTCTCCGCTGCTTGATTGTTGCCTGCTGAGGCACATGATCGGTGCGGGAGAGCTACCTGATCAGCACATGAGCAGTCACATGATCAGCACCTCTCAGTCACCTGATCACTGCATGACAGCCACGTGATCAGTGCCTGCTGAGTCACGTGATTAGCGCCTGTTCATCTGCTTGATAATCGCCAGCTGGGCCGCAGGATTCATGCCTTCTCAGCTGCTTGATTATCGCCAGCTGGGCCGCAGGATTCATGCCTGCTCATCTGCTTGATAATGACCAGCTGGGCCGCAGGATTCATGCCTGCTCAGCTGCCTGATAATCGCCAGGTGGGCCGCAGGATTCATGCCTGCTCATCTCGTTGATAATCGCCAGCTGGGCCGCAGGATTCATGCCTGCTCCGCTGCTTGATTCTTGCCTGCTGAGGCACATGATCCGTGCAGGAGAGCTACCTGATCACACATGAGCAGTCACATGATCAGCGCCTCTCAGTCACCTGATCACTGCATGACAGCCACGTGATCAGTGCCTGCTGAGTCACGTGATTAGCGCCTGCTCATCTGCTTGATAATCGCCAGCTGGGCCGCAGGATTCATGCCTGCTCAGGTGCCTGATAATCGCCAGCTGGGCCGCAGGATTCATGCCTTCTCAGCTGCATGATAATCACCAGCTGGGCCGTAGGATTCATGCCTGCTCAGCTGCCTGATAATCGCCAGGTGGGCCGCAGGATTCATGCCTGCTCAGCTGCCTGATAATCGCCAGGTGGGCCGCAGGATTCATGCCTTCTCAGCTGCTTGATTATCGCCAGCTGGGCCGCAGGATTCATGCCTGCTCAGCTGCCTGATAATCGCCAGGTGGGCCGCAGGATTCATGCCTGCTCAGCTGCCTGATAATCGCCAGCAGGGCCACAGGATTCATGCCTTCTCAGGCGCCTGTTAATCACCAGCTGGGCCGCAGGATTCATGCCTGCTCATCTGCTTGATAATGACCAGCTGGGCCGCCGGATTCATGCCTTCTCAGGCGCCTGATAATCGCCAGCTGGGCCGCAGGATTCATGCCTGCTCATCTGCTTGGTAATCGCCAGCTGGGCCGCAGGATTCATGCCTGCTCATCTGCTTGATAATCGCCAGCTGGGTCGCATGATTCATGCCTGCTGAGGCACATGATCCGTGCGGGAGAGCTACCTGATCAGCACATGAGCAGTCACATGATCAGCGCCTCTCAGTCACCTGATCACTGCATGACAGCCACGTGATCAGTGCCTGCTGAGTCACGTGATTAGCGCCTGCTTATCTGCTTGATAATCGCCAGCTGGGCCGCAGGATTCATGCCTTCTCAGCTGCTTGATTATCGCCAGCTGGGCCGCAGGATTCATGCCTGCTCAGCTGCTTGATAATCGTCAGCTGAGCCGCAGGTTTCATGCCTGCTCAGGTGCCTCATAATCGCCAGCTGGGCCGCAGGATTCATGCCTGCTCATCTCCTTGATAATCGCCAGCTGGGCCGCAGGATTCATGCCTGCTCAGCTGCCTGATAATCGCCCACTGGGCCGCAGGATTCATGCCTGCTCCGCTGCTTGATTCTTGCCTGCTGAGGCACATGATCCGTGCAGGAGAGCTACCTGATCAGCACATGAGCAGTCACATGATCAGCGCCTCTCAGTCACCTGATCACTGCATGACAGCCACGCGATCAGTGCCTGCTGAGTTACGTGATTAGCGCCTGCTCATCTGCTTGATAATCGCCAGCTGGGCCGCAGGATTCATGCCTTCTCAGCTGCTTGATTATCGCCAGCTGGGCCGCAGGATTCATGCCTGCTCATCTGCTTGATAATCGCCAGCTGGGCCGCAGGATTCACGCCTGCTCATCTCCTTGATAATCGCCAGCTGGGCCGCAGGATTCATGCCTGCTCATCTGCTTGATAATCGCCAGCTGGGCCGCAGGATTCATGCCTGCTCAGGTGCCTGATAATCGCCAGGTGGGCCGCAGGATTCATGCCTGCTCAGCTGCCTGATAATCGCCAGCAGGGCCACAGGATTCATGCCTTCTCAGGTGCCTGATAATCGCCAGCTGGGCCGCAGGATTCATGCCTGCTCATCTGCTTGATAATCGCCAGCTGGGCCGCAGGATTCATGCCTGTTCAGGTGCCTGATAATCCCCAGCAGGGCCACAGGATTCATGCCTTCTCAGGCGCCTGATAATCGCAAGCTGGGCCGCAGGATTCATGCCTGCTCATCTGCTTGGTAATCGCCAGCTGGGCCGCAGGATTCATGCCTTCTCAGGCGCCTGAAAATCGCCAGCTGGGCCGCAGAATTCATGCCTTCTAAGGCGCCTGTTAATCGCCAGCTGGGCCGCAGGATTCATGCCTTCTCAGGCGCCTGTTAATCGCCAGCTGGGTCGCAGGATTCATGCCTTCTCAGGCGCCTGTTAATCGCCAGCTGGGTCGCAGGATTCATGCCTTCTCCGCTGCTTGATTCTTGCCTGCTGAGGCACATGATCCGTGCGGGAGAGCTACCTGATCAGCACATGAGCAGTCACATGATCAGTGCCTCTCAGTCACCTGATCACTGCATGACAGCCACGTGATCAGTGCCTGCTGAGTTACGTGATTAGCGCCTGCTTATCTGCTTGATAATCGCCAGCTGGGCCGCAGGATTCATGCCTGCTCAGGTGCCTGATAATCGCCAGCTGGGCCGCAGGATTCATGCCTGCTCAGCTGCTTGGTAATCGCCAGCTGGGCCGCAGGATTCATGCCTTCTCACCCGCCTGAAAATCGCCAGCTGGGCCGCAGGATTCATGCCTTCTCAGGCGCCTGTTAATCGCCAGCTGGGTCGCAGGATTCATGCCTTCTCCGCTGCTTGATTCTTGCCTGCTGAAGCACATGATCGGTGCGGGAGAGCTACCTGATCAGCACATGAGCAGTCACATGATCAGCACCTCTCAGTCACCTGATCACTGCATGACAGCCACGTGATCAGTGCCTGCTGAGTCACGTGATTAGCGCCTGTTCATCTGCTTGATAATCGCCAGCTGGGCCGCAGGATTCATGCCTTCTCAGCTGCTTGATTATCGCCAGCTGGGCCGCAGGATTCATGCCTGCTCATCTGCTTGATAATGACCAGCTGGGCCGCAGGATTCATGCCTGCTCAGCTGCCTGATAATCGCCAGGTGGGCCGCAGGATTCATGCCTGCTCATCTCGTTGATAATCGCCAGCTGGGCCGCAGGATTCATGCCTGCTCCGCTGCTTGATTCTTGCCTGCTGAGGCACATGATCCGTGCAGGAGAGCTACCTGATCACACATGAGCAGTCACATGATCAGCGCCTCTCAGTCACCTGATCACTGCATGACAGCCACGTGATCAGTGCCTGCTGAGTCACGTGATTAGCGCCTGCTCATCTGCTTGATAATCGCCAGCTGGGCCGCAGGATTCATGCCTGCTCAGGTGCCTGATAATCGCCAGCTGGGCCGCAGGAATCATGCCTTCTCAGCTGCCTGATAATCACCAGCTGGGCCGTAGGATTCATGCCTGCTCAGCTGCCTGATAATCGCCAGGTGGGCCGCAAGATTCATGCCTGCTCAGCTGCCTGATAATCGCCAGGTGGGCCGCAGGATTCATGCCTTCTCAGCTGCTTGATTATCGCCAGCTGGGCCGCAGGATTCATGCCTGCTCATCTGCTTGATAATCGCCAGCTGGGTCGCATGATTCATGCCTGCTGAGGCACATGATCCGTGCGGGAGAGCTACCTGATCAGCACATGAGCAGTCACATGATCAGCGCCTCTCAGTCACCTGATCACTGCATGACAGCCACGTGATCAGTGCCTGCTGAGTCACGTGATTAGCGCCTGCTTATCTGCTTGATAATCGCCAGCTGTGCCGCAGGATTCATGCCTTCTCAGCTGCTTGATTATCGCCAGCTGGGCCGCAGGATTCATGCCTGCTCAGCTGCTTGATAATCGTCAGCTGAGCCGCAGGTTTCATGCCTGCTCAGGTGCCTCATAATCGCCAGCTGGGCCGCAGGATTCATGCCTGCTCATCTCCTTGATAATCGCCAGCTGGGCCGCAGGATTCATGCCTGCTCAGCTGCCTGATAATCGCCCACTGGGCCGCAGGATTCATGCCTGCTCCGCTGCTTGATTCTTGCCTGCTGAGGCACATGATCCGTGCAGGAGAGCTACCTGATCAGCACATGAGCAGTCACATGATCAGCGCCTCTCAGTCACCTGATCACTGCATGACAGCCACGCGATCAGTGCCTGCTGAGTTACGTGATTAGCGCCTGCTCATCTGCTTGATAATCGCCAGCTGGGCCGCAGGATTCATGCCTTCTCAGCTGCTTGATTATCGCCAGCTGGGCCGCAGGATTCATGCCTGCTCATCTGCTTGATAATCGCCAGCTGGGCCGCAGGATTCACGCCTGCTCATCTCCTTGATAATCGCCAGCTGGGCCGCAGGATTCATGCCTGCTCATCTGCTTGATAATCGCCAGCTGGGCCGCAGGATTCATGCCTGCTCAGGTGCCTGATAATCGCCAGGTGGGCCGCAGGATTCATGCCTGCTCAGGTGCCTGATAATCGCCAGCAGGGCCACAGGATTCATGCCTTCTCAGGTGCCTGATAATCGCCAGCTGGGCCGCAGGATTCATGCCTGCTCATCTGCTTGATAATCGCCAGCTGGGCCGCAGGATTCATGCCTGTTCAGGTGCCTGATAATCCCCAGCAGGGCCACAGGATTCATGCCTTCTCAGGCGCCTGATAATCGCAAGCTGGGCCGCAGGATTCATGCCTGCTCATCTGCTTGGTAATCGCCAGCTGGGCCGCAGGATTCATGCCTTCTCAGGCGCCTGAAAATCGCCAGCTGGGCCGCAGAATTCATGCCTTCTAAGGCGCCTGTTAATCGCCAGCTGGGCCGCAGGATTCATGCCTTCTCAGGCGCCTGTTAATCGCCAGCTGGGTCGCAGGATTCATGCCTTCTCAGGCGCCTGTTAATCGCCAGCTGGGTCGCAGGATTCATGCCTTCTCCGCTGCTTGATTCTTGCCTGCTGAGGCACATGATCCGTGCGGGAGAGCTACCTGATCAGCACATGAGCAGTCACATGATCAGTGCCTCTCAGTCACCTGATCACTGCATGACAGCCACGTGATCAGTGCCTGCTGAGTTACGTGATTAGCGCCTGCTTATCTGCTTGATAATCGCCAGCTGGGCCGCAGGATTCATGCCTGCTCAGGTGCCTGATAATCGCCAGCTGGGCCGCAGGATTCATGCCTGCTCAGCTGCTTGGTAATCGCCAGCTGGGCCGCAGGATTCATGCCTTCTCACCCGCCTGAAAATCGCCAGCTGGGCCGCAGGATTCATGCCTTCTCAGGCGCCTGTTAATCGCCAGCTGGGTCGCAGGATTCATGCCTTCTCCGCTGCTTGATTCTTGCCTGCTGAAGCACATGATCGGTGCGGGAGAGCTACCTGATCAGCACATGAGCAGTCACATGATCAGCACCTCTCAGTCACCTGATCACTGCATGACAGCCACGTGATCAGTGCCTGCTGAGTCACGTGATTAGCGCCTGTTCATCTGCTTGATAATCGCCAGCTGGGCCGCAGGATTCATGCCTTCTCAGCTGCTTGATTATCGCCAGCTGGGCCGCAGGATTCATGCCTGCTCATCTGCTTGATAATGACCAGCTGGGCCGCAGGATTCATGCCTGCTCAGCTGCCTGATAATCGCCAGGTGGGCCGCAGGATTCATGCCTGCTCATCTCGTTGATAATCGCCAGCTGGGCCGCAGGATTCATGCCTGCTCCGCTGCTTGATTCTTGCCTGCTGAGGCACATGATCCGTGCAGGAGAGCTACCTGATCACACATGAGCAGTCACATGATCAGCGCCTCTCAGTCACCTGATCACTGCATGACAGCCACGTGATCAGTGCCTGCTGAGTCACGTGATTAGCGCCTGCTCATCTGCTTGATAATCGCCAGCTGGGCCGCAGGATTCATGCCTGCTCAGGTGCCTGATAATCGCCAGCTGGGCCGCAGGAATCATGCCTTCTCAGCTGCCTGATAATCACCAGCTGGGCCGTAGGATTCATGCCTGCTCAGCTGCCTGATAATCGCCAGGTGGGCCGCAAGATTCATGCCTGCTCAGCTGCCTGATAATCGCCAGGTGGGCCGCAGGATTCATGCCTTCTCAGCTGCTTGATTATCGCCAGCTGGGCCGCAGGATTCATGCCTGCTCAGCTGCCTGATAATCGCCAGCAGGGCCGCAGGATTCATGCCTTCTCAGGCGCCTGGTAATCGCGAGCTGGGCCGCAGGATTCATGCCTGCTCATCTCCTTGATAATCGCCAGCTGGGCCGCAGGATTCATGCCTGCTCATCTGCTTGATAATCGCCAGCTGGGCCGCAGGATTCATGCCTGCTCAGCTGCCTGATAATCGCCAGGTGGGCCGCAGTATTCATGCCTGCTCAGCTGCCTGATAATCGCCAGCAGGGCCACAGGATTCATGCCTTCTCAGGCGTCTGATAATCACCAGCTGGGCCGCAGGATTCATGCCTGCTCATCTGCTTGATAATGACCAGCTGGGCCGCAGGATTCATGCCTTCTCAGGCGCCTGATAATCGCCAGCTGGGCCGCAGGATTCATGCCTGCTCATCTGCTTGGTAATCGCCAGCTGGGCTGCAGGATTCATGCCTGCTCATCTGCTTGATAATCGCCAGCTGGGTCGCATGATTCATGCCTGCTGAGGCACATGATCCGTGCGGGAGAGCTACCTGATCAGCACATGAGCAGTCACATGATCAGCGCCTCTCAGTCACCTGATCACTGCATGACAGCCACGTGATCAGTGCCTGCTGAGTCACGTGATTAGCGCCTGTTCATCTGCTTGATAATCGCCAGCTGGGCCGCAGGATTCATGCCTTCTCAGCTGCTTGATTATCGCCAGCTGGGCCGCAGGATTCATACCTGCTCAGCTGCCTGATAATCGCCAGGTGGGCCGCAGGATTCATTCCTTCTCAGGCGCCTGGTAATCGCGAGCGGGGCCGTAGGATTCATGCCTGCTCATCTGCTTGGTAATCGCCAGCTGGGCCGCAGGATTCATGCCTTCTCAGGCGCCTGATAATCGCCAGCTGGGCAGCAGGATTCATGCCTTCTCATCTCCTTGATAATCGCCAGCTGGGCCGCAGGATTCATGCCTGCTCATCTGCTTGATAATGACCAGCTGGGCCGCAGGATTCATGCCTGCTCAGCTGCCTGATAATCGCCAGGTGGGCCGCAGGATTCATGCCTGCTCAGTTGCCTGATAATCGCCAGCTGGGCCGCAGGATTCATGCCTGCTCAGCTGCCTGATAATCGCCAGGTGGGCCGCAGGATTCATGCCTGCTCAGTTGCCTGATAATCGCCAGCTGGGCCGCAGGATTCATGCCTTCTCAGCTGCCTGATAATCACCAGCTGGGCCGCAGGATTCATGCCTGCTCATCTGCTTGATAATCGCCAGCTGGGCCGCAGGATTCATGCCTGCTCAGGCGCCTGTTAATCGCCAGCTGGGCCGCAGGATTCATGCCTTCTCCGCTGCTTGATTGTTGCCTGCTGAGGCACATGATCGGTGCGGGAGAGCTACCTGATCAGCACATGAGCAGTCACATGATCAGCACCTCTCAGTCACCTGATCACTGCATGACAGCCACGTGATCAGTGCCTGCTGAGTCACGTGATTAGCGCCTGTTCATCTGCTTGATAATCGCCAGCTGGGCCGCAGGATTCATGCCTTCTCAGCTGCTTGATTATCGCCAGCTGGGCCGCAGGATTCATGCCTGCTCATCTGCTTGATAATGACCAGCTGGGCCGCAGGATTCATGCCTGCTCAGCTGCCTGATAATCGCCAGGTGGGCCGCAGGATTCATGCCTGCTCATCTCGTTGATAATCGCCAGCTGGGCCGCAGGATTCATGCCTGCTCCGCTGCTTGATTCTTGCCTGCTGAGGCACATGATCCGTGCAGGAGAGCTACCTGATCACACATGAGCAGTCACATGATCAGCGCCTTTCAGTCACCTGATCACTGCATGACAGCCACGTGATCAATGCCTGCTGAGTCACGTGATTAGCGCCTGCTCATCTGCTTGATAATCGCCAGGTGGGCCGCAGGATTCATGCCTTCTCAGCTGCTTGATTATCGCCAGCTGGGCCGCAGGATTCATGCCTGCTCAGCTGCCTGATAATCGCCAGCAGGGCCGCAGGATTCATGCCTTCTCAGGCGCCTGGTAATCGCGAGCTGGGCCGCAGGATTCATGCCTGCTCATCTCCTTGATAATCGCCAGCTGGGCCGCAGGATTCATGCCTGCTCATCTGCTTGATAATCGCCAGCTGGGCCGCAGGATTCATGCCTGCTCAGCTGCCTGATAATCGCCAGGTGGGCCGCAGGATTCATGCCTGCTCAGCTGCCTGATAATCGCCAGCAGGGCCACAGGATTCATGCCTTCTCAGGCGCCTGATAATCACCAGCTGGGCCGCAGGATTCATGCCTGCTCATCTGCCTGATAATGACCAGCTGGGCCGCAGGATTCATGCCTTCTCAGGCGCCTGATAATCGCCAGCTGGGCCGCAGGATTCATGCCTGCTCATCTGCTTGGTAATCGCCAGCTGGGCCGCAGGATTCATGCCTGCTCATCTGCTTGATAATCGCCAGCTGGGTCGCATGATTCATGCCTGCTGAGGCACATGATCCGTGCGGGAGAGCTACCTGATCAGCACATGAGCAGTCACATGATCAGCGCCTCTCAGTCACCTGAACACTGCATGACAGCCACGTGATCAGTGCCTGCTGAGTCACGTGATTAGCGCCTGCTTATCTGCTTGATAATCGCCAACTGGGCCGCAGGATTCATGCCTTCTCAGCTGCTTGATAATCGCCAGCTGGGCCGCAGGATTCATGCCTGCTCAGCTGCTTGATAATCGTCAGCTGAGCCGCAGGTTTCATGCCTGCTCAGGTGCCTCATAATCGCCAGCTGGGCCGCAGGATTCATGCCTGCTCATCTCCTTGATAATCGCCAGCTGGGCCGCAGGATTCATGCCTGCTCAGCTGCCTGATAATCGCCCACTGGGCCGCAGGATTCATGCCTCCTCCGCTGCTTGATTCTTGCCTGCTGAGGCACATGATCCGTGCAGGAGAGCTACCTGATCAGCACATGAGCAGTCACATGATCAGCGCCTCTCAGTCACCTGATCACTGCATGACAGCCACGCGATCAGTGCCTGCTGAGTTACGTGATTAGCGCCTGCTCATCTGCTTGATAATCGCCAGCTGGGCCGCAGGATTCATGCCTGCTCATCTGCTTGATAATGACCAGCTGGGCCGCAG
Organism: Bos grunniens; assembly: GCF_055505025.1. Lineage (NCBI taxonomy): Eukaryota > Metazoa > Chordata > Mammalia > Artiodactyla > Bovidae > Bos > Bos grunniens. The sequence goes on along the minus strand of NC_141183.1, from coordinate 65,254,066 downwards.
GATTCATGCCTGCTCAGCTGCCTGATAATCGCCAGGTGGGCCGCAGGATTCATGCCTGCTCAGTTGCCTGATAATCGCCAGCTGGGCCGCAGGATTCATGCCTGCTCAGCTGCCTGATAATCGCCAGGTGGGCCGCAGGATTCATGCCTGCTCAGTTGCCTGATAATCGCCAGCTGGGCCGCAGGATTCATGCCTTCTCAGCTGCCTGATAATCACCAGCTGGGCCGCAGGATTCATGCCTGCTCATCTGCTTGATAATCGCCAGCTGGGCCACAGGATTCATGCCTGCTCAGGCGCCTGTTAATCGCCAGCTGGGCCGCAGGATTCATGCCTTCTCCGCTGCTTGATTGTTGCCTGCTGAGGCACATGATCGGTGCGGGAGAGCTACCTGATCAGCACATGAGCAGTCACATGATCAGCACCTCTCAGTCACCTGATCACTGCATGACAGCCACGTGATCAGTGCCTGCTGAGTCACGTGATTAGCGCCTGTTCATCTGCTTGATAATCGCCAGCTGGGCCGCAGGATTCATGCCTTCTCAGCTGCTTGATTATCGCCAGCTGGGCCGCAGGATTCATGCCTGCTCATCTGCTTGATAATGACCAGCTGGGCCGCAGGATTCATGCCTGCTCAGCTGCCTGATAATCGCCAGGTGGGCCGCAGGATTCATGCCTGCTCATCTCGTTTATAATCGCCAGCTGGGCCGCAGGATTCATGCCTGCTCCGCTGCTTGATTCTTGCCTGCTGAGGCACATGATCCGTGCAGGAGAGCTACCTGATCACACATGAGCAGTCACATGATCAGCGCCTCTCAGTCACCTGATCACTGCATGACAGCCACGTGATCAGTGCCTGCTGAGTCACGTGATTAGCGCCTGCTCATCTGCTTGATAATCGCCAGCTGGGCCGCAGGATTCATGCCTGCTCAGGTGCCTGATAATCGCCAGCTGGGCCGCAGGATTCATGCCTTCTCAGCTGCCTGATAATCACCAGCTGGGCCGTAGGATTCATGCCTGCTCAGCTGCCTGATAATCGCCAGGTGGGCCGCAAGATTCATGCCTGCTCAGCTGCCTGATAATCGCCAGGTGGGCCGCAGGATTCATGCCTTCTCAGCTGCTTGATTATCGCCAGCTGGGCCGCAGGATTCATGCCTGCTCAGCTGCCTGATAATCGCCAGCAGGGCCGCAGGATTCATGCCTTCTCAGGCGCCTGGTAATCGCGAGCTGGGCCGCAGGATTCATGCCTGCTCATCTCCTTGATAATCGCCAGCTGGGCCGCAGGATTCATGCCTGCTCATCTGCTTGATAATCGCCAGCTGGGCCGCAGGATTCATGCCTGCTCAGCTGCCTGATAATCGCCAGGTGGGCCGCAGGATTCATGCCTGCTCAGCTGCCTGATAATCGCCAGCAGGGCCACAGGATTCATGCCTTCTCAGGCGCCTGATAATCACCAGCTGGGCCGCAGGATTCATGCCTGCTCATCTGCTTGATAATGACCAGCTGGGCCGCAGGATTCATGCCTTCTCAGGCGCCTGATAATCGCCAGCTGGGCCGCAGGATTCATGCCTGCTCATCTGCTTGGTAATCGCCAGCTGGGCCGCAGGATTCATGCCTGCTCATCTGCTTGATAATCGCCAGCTGGGTCGCATGATTCATGCCTGCTGAGGCACATGATCCGTGCGGGAGAGCTACCTGATCAGCACATGAGCAGTCACATGATCAGCGCCTCTCAGTCACCTGATCACTGCATGACAGCCACGTGATCAGTGCCTGCTGAGTCACGTGATTAGCGCCTGCTTATCTGCTTGATAATCGCCAGCTGGGCCGCAGGATTCATGCCTTCTCAGCTGCTTGATTATCGCCAGCTGGGCCGCAGGATTCATGCCTGCTCAGCTGCTTGATAATCGTCAGCTGAGCCGCAGGTTTCATGCCTGCTCAGGTGCCTCATAATCGCCAGCTGGGCCGCAGGATTCATGCCTGCTCATCTCCTTGATAATCGCCAGCTGGGCCGCAGGACTCATGCCTGCTCAGCTGCCTGATAATCGCCCACTGGGCCGCAGGATTCATGCCTGCTCCGCTGCTTGATTCTTGCCTGCTGAGGCACATGATCCGTGCAGGAGAGCTACCTGATCAGCACATGAGCAGTCACATGATCAGCGCCTCTCAGTCACCTGATCACTGCATGACAGCCACGCGATCAGTGCCTGCTGAGTTACGTGATTAGCGCCTGCTCATCTGCTTGATAATCGCCAGCTGGGCCGCAGGATTCATGCCTTCTCAGCTGCTTGATTATCGCCAGCTGGGCCGCAGGATTCATGCCTGCTCATCTGCTTGATAATCGCCAGCTGGGCCGCAGGATTCATGCCTGCTCATCTCCTTGATAATCGCCAGCTGGGCCGCAGGATTCATGCCTGCTCATCTGCTTGATAATCGCCAGCTGGGCCGCAGGATTCATGCCTGCTCAGGTGCCTGATAATCGCCAGGTGGGCCGCAGGATTCATGCCTGCTCAGCTGCCTGATAATCGCCAGCAGGGCCACAGGATTCATGCCTTCTCAGGTGCCTGATAATCGCCAGCTGGGCCGCAGGATTCATGCCTGCTCATCTGCTTGATAATCGCCAGCTGGGCCGCAGGATTCATGCCTGCTCAGGTGCCTGATAATCCCCAGCAGGGCCACAGGATTCATGCCTTCTCAGGCGCCTGATAATCGCAAGCTGGGCCGCAGGATTCATGCCTGCTCATCTGCTTGGTAATCGCCAGCTGGGCCGCAGGATTCAGACCTTCTCAGGCGCCTGAAAATCGCCAGCTGGGCCGCAGAATTCATGCCTTCTCAGGCGCCTGTTAATCGCCAGCTGGGTCGCAGGATTCATGCCTTCTCCGCTGCTTGATTCTTGCCTGCTGAGGCACATGATCCGTGCGGGAGAGCTACCTGATCAGCACATGAGCAGTCACATGATCAGTGCCTCTCAGTCACCTGATCACTGCATGACAGCCACGTGATCAGTGCCTGCTGAGTTACGTGATTAGCGCCTGCTTATCTGCTTGATAATCGCCAGCTGGGCCGCAGGATTCATGCCTGTTCATCTGCTTGATAATCGCCAGCTGGGCCGCAGGATTCATGCCTGCTCAGCTGCTTGGTAATCGCCAGCTGGGCCGCAGGATTCATGCCTTCTCACCCGCCTGAAAATCGCCAGCTGGGCCGCAGGATTCATGCCTTCTCAGGCGCCTGTTAATCGCCAGCTGGGTCGCAGGATTCATGCCTTCTCCGCTGCTTGATTCTTGCCTGCTGAGGCACATGATCGGTGCGGGAGAGCTACCTGATCAGCACATGAGCAGTCACATGATCAGCACCTCTCAGTCACCTGATCACTGCATGACAGCCACGTGATCAGTGCCTGCTGAGTCACGTGATTAGCGCCTGTTCATCTGCTTGATAATCGCCAGCTGGGCCGCAGGATTCATGCCTTCTCAGCTGCTTGATTATCGCCAGCTGGGCCGCAGGATTCATGCCTGCTCATCTGCTTGATAATGACCAGCTGGGCCGCAGGATTCATGCCTGCTCAGCTGCCTGATAATCGCCAGGTGGGCCGCAGGATTCATGCCTGCTCATCTCGTTGATAATCGCCAGCTGGGCCGCAGGATTCATGCCTGCTCCGCTGCTTGATTCTTGCCTGCTGAGGCACATGATCCGTGCAGGAGAGCTACCTGATCACACATGAGCAGTCACATGATCAGCGCCTCTCAGTCACCTGATCACTGCATGACAGCCACGTGATCAGTGCCTGCTGAGTCACGTGATTAGCGCCTGCTCATCTGCTTGATAATCGCCAGCTGGGCCGCAGGATTCATGCCTGCTCAGGTGCCTGATAATCGCCAGCTGGGCCGCAGGATTCATGCCTTCTCAGCTGCCTGATAATCACCAGCTGGGCCGTAGGATTCATGCCTGCTCAGCTGCCTGATAATCGCCAGGTGGGCCGCAAGATTCATGCCTGCTCAGCTGCCTGATAATCGCCAGGTGGGCCGCAGGATTCATGCCTTCTCAGCTGCTTGATTATCGCCAGCTGGGCCGCAGGATTCATGCCTGCTCAGCTGCCTGATAATCGCCAGCAGGGCCGCAGGATTCATGCCTTCTCAGGCGCCTGGTAATCGCGAGCTGGGCCGCAGGATTCATGCCTGCTCATCTCCTTGATAATCGCCAGCTGGGCCGCAGGATTCATGCCTGCTCATCTGCTTGATAATCGCCAGCTGGGCCGCAGGATTCATGCCTGCTCAGCTGCCTGATAATCGCCAGGTGGGCCGCAGGATTCATGCCTGCTCAGCTGCCTGAAAATCGCCAGCAGGGCCACAGGATTCATGCCTTCTCAGGCGTCTGATAATCACCAGCTGGGCCGCAGGATTCATGCCTGCTCATCTGCTTGATAATGACCAGCTGGGCCGCAGGATTCATGCCTTCTCAGGCGCCTGATAATCGCCAGCTGGGCCGCAGGATTCATGCCTGCTCATCTGCTTGGTAATCGCCAGCTGGGCCGCAGGATTCATGCCTGCTCATCTGCTTGATAATCGCCAGCTGGGTCGCATGATTCATGCCTGCTGAGGCACATGATCCGTGCGGGAGAGCTACCTGATCAGCACATGAGCAGTCACATGATCAGCGCCTCTCACTCACCTGATCACTGCATGACAGCCACGTGATCAGTGCCTGCTGAGTCACGTGATTAGCGCCTGTTCATCTGCTTGATAATCGCCAGCTGGGCCGCAGGATTCATGCCTTCTCAGCTGCTTGATTATCGCCAGCTGGGCCGCAGGATTCATGCCTGCTCATCTGCTTGATAATGACCAGCTGGGCCGCAGGATTCATGCCTGCTCAGCTGCCTGATAATCGCCAGCTGGGCCGCAGGATTCATACCTGCTCAGCTGCCTGATAATCGCCAGGTGGGCCGCAGGATTCATGCCTTCTCAGGCGCCTGGTAATCGCGAGCGGGGCCGTAGGATTCATGCCTGCTCATCTGCTTGGTAATCGCCAGCTGGGCCGCAGGATTCAAGCCTTCTCAGGCGCCTGATAATCGCCAGCTGGGCCGCAGGATTCATGCCTTCTCATCTCCTTGATAATCGCCAGCTGGGCCGCAGGATTCATGCCTGCTCATCTGCTTGATAATGACCAGCTGGGCCGCAGGATTCATGCCTGCTCAGCTCCCTGATAATCGCCAGGTGGGCCGCAGGATTCATGCCTGCTCAGTTGCCTGATAATCGCCAGCTGGGCCGCAGGATTCATGCCTGCTCAGCTGCCTGATAATCGCCAGGTGGGCCGCAGGATTCATGCCTGCTCAGTTGCCTGATAATCGCCAGCTGGGCCGCAGGATTCATGCCTTCTCAGCTGCCTGATAATCACCAGCTGGGCCGCAGGATTCATGCCTGCTCATCTGCCTGATAATCGCCAGCTGGGCCGCAGGATTCATGCCTGCTCAGGCGCCTGTTAATCGCCAGCTGGGCCGCAGGATTCATGCCTTCTCCGCTGCTTGATTGTTGCCTGCTGAGGCACATGATCGGTGCGGGAGAGCTACCTGATCAGCACATGAGCAGTCACATGATCAGCACCTCTCAGTCACCTGATCACTGCATGACAGCCACGTGATCAGTGCCTGCTGAGTCACGTGATTAGCGCCTGTTCATCTGCTTGATAATCGCCAGCTGGGCCGCAGGATTCATGCCTTCTCAGCTGCTTGATTATCGCCAGCTGGGCCGCAGGATTCATGCCTGCTCATCTGCTTGATAATGACCAGCTGGGCCGCAGGATTCATGCCTGCTCAGCTGCCTGATAATCGCCAGGTGGGCCGCAGGATTCATGCCTGCTCATCTCGTTGATAATCGCCAGCTGGGCCGCAGGATTCATGCCTGCTCCGCTGCTTGATTCTTGCCTGCTGAGGCACATGATCCGTGCAGGAGAGCTACCTGATCACACATGAGCAGTCACATGATCAGCGCCTCTCAGTCACCTGATCACTGCATGACAGCCACGTGATCAGTGCCTGCTGAGTCACGTGATTAGCGCCTGCTCATCTGCTTGATAATCGCCAGCTGGGCCGCAGGATTCATGCCTGCTCAGGTGCCTGATAATCGCCAGCTGGGCCGCAGGATTCATGCCTTCTCAGCTGCCTGATAATCACCAGCTGGGCCGTAGGATTCATGCCTGCTCAGCTGCCTGATAATCGCCAGGTGGGCCGCAAGATTCATGCCTGCTCAGCTGCCTGATAATCGCCAGGTGGGCCGCAGGATTCATGCCTTCTCAGCTGCTTGATTATCGCCAGCTGGGCCGCAGGATTCATGCCTGCTCAGCTGCCTGATAATCGCCAGCAGGGCCGCAGGATTCATGCCTTCTCAGGCGCCTGGTAATCGCGAGCTGGGCCGCAGGATTCATGCCTGCTCATCTCCTTGATAATCGCCAGCTGGGCCGCAGGATTCATGCCTGCTCATCTGCTTGATAATCGCCAGCTGGGCCGCAGGATTCATGCCTGCTCAGCTGCCTGATAATCGCCAGGTGGGCCGCAGGATTCATGCCTGCTCAGCTGCCTGATAATCGCCAGCAGGGCCACAGGATTCATGCCTTCTCAGGCGCCTGATAATCACCAGCTGGGCCGCAGGATTCATGCCTGCTCATCTGCTTGATAATGACCAGCTGGGCCGCAGGATTCATGCCTTCTCAGGCGCCTGATAATCGCCAGCTGGGCCGCAGGATTCATGCCTGCTCATCTGCTTGGTAATCGCCAGCTGGGCCGCAGGATTCATGCCTGCTCATCTGCTTGATAATCGCCAGCTGGGTCGCATGATTCATGCCTGCTGAGGCACATGATCCGTGCGGGAGAGCTACCTGATCAGCACATGAGCAGTCACATGATCAGCGCCTCTCAGTCACCTGATCACTGCATGACAGCCACGTGATCAGTGCCTGCTGAGTCACGTGATTAGCGCCTGTTCATCTGCTTGATAATCGCCAGCTGGGCCGCAGGATTCATGCCTTCTCAGCTGCTTGATTATCGCCAGCTGGGCCGCAGGATTCATGCCTGCTCATCTGCTTGATAATGACCAGCTGGGCCGCAGGATTCATGCCTGCTCAGCTGCCTGATAATCGCCAGCTGGGCCGCAGGATTCATACCTGCTCAGCTGCCTGATAATCGCCAGGTGGGCCGCAGGATTCATGCCTTCTCAGGCGCCTGGTAATCGCGAGCGGGGCCGTAGGATTCATGCCTGCTCATCTGCTTGGTAATCGCCAGCTGGGCCGCAGGATTCAAGCCTTCTCAGGCGCCTGATAATCGCCAGCTGGGCCGCAGGATTCATGCCTTCTCATCTCCTTGATAATCGCCAGCTGGGCCCCAGGATTCATGCCTGCTCATCTGCTTGATAATGACCAGCTGGGCCGCAGGATTCATGCCTGCTCAGCTGCCTGATAATCGCCAGGTGGGCCGCAGGATTCATGCCTGCTCAGTTGCCTGATAATCGCCAGCTGGGCCGCAGGATTCATGCCTGCTCAGCTGCCTGATAATCGCCAGGTGGGCCGCAGGATTCATGCCTGCTCAGTTGCCTGATAATCGCCAGCTGGGCCGCAGGATTCATGCCTTCTCAGCTGCCTGATAATCACCAGCTGGGCCGCAGGATTCATGCCTGCTCATCTGCTTGATAATCGCCAGCTGGGCCGCAGGATTCATGCCTGCTCAGGCGCCTGTTAATCGCCAGCTGGGCCGCAGGATTCATGCCTTCTCCGCTGCTTGATTGTTGCCTGCTGAGGCACATGATCGGTGCGGGAGAGCTACCTGATCAGCACATGAGCAGTCACATGATCAGCACCTCTCAGTCACCTGATCACTGCATGACAGCCACGTGATCAGTGCCTGCTGAGTCACGTGATTAGCGCCTGTTCATCTGCTTGATAATCGCCAGCTGGGCCGCAGGATTCATGCCTTCTCAGCTGCTTGATTATCGCCAGCTGGGCCGCAGGATTCATGCCTGCTCATCTGCTTGATAATGACCAGCTGGGCCGCAGGATTCATGCCTGCTCAGCTGCCTGATAATCGCCAGGTGGGCCGCAGGATTCATGCCTGCTCATCTCGTTGATAATCGCCAGCTGGGCCGCAGGATTCATGCCTGCTCCGCTGCTTGATTCTTGCCTGCTGAGGCACATGATCCGTGCAGGAGAGCTACCTGATCACACATGAGCAGTCACATGATCAGCGCCTCTCAGTCACCTGATCACTGCATGACAGCCACGTGATCAGTGCCTGCTGAGTCACGTGATTAGCGCCTGCTCATCTGCTTGATAATCGCCAGCTGGGCCGCAGGATTCATGCCTGCTCAGGTGCCTGATAATCGCCAGCTGGGCCGCAGGATTCATGCCTTCTCAGCTGCCTGATAATCACCAGCTGGGCCGTAGGATTCATGCCTGCTCAGCTGCCTGATAATCGCCAGGTGGGCCGCAAGATTCATGCCTGCTCAGCTGCCTGATAATCGCCAGGTGGGCCGCAGGATTCATGCCTTCTCAGCTGCTTGATTATCGCCAGCTGGGCCGCAGGATTCATGCCTGCTCAGCTGCCTGATAATCGCCAGCAGGGCCGCAGGATTCATGCCTTCTCAGGCGCCTGGTAATCGCGAGCTGGGCCGCAGGATTCATGCCTGCTCATCTCCTTGATAATCGCCAGCTGGGCCGCAGGATTCATGCCTGCTCATCTGCTTGATAATCGCCAGCTGGGCCGCAGGATTCATGCCTGCTCAGCTGCCTGATAATCGCCAGGTGGGCCGCAGGATTCATGCCTGCTCAGCTGCCTGATAATCGCCAGCAGGGCCACAGGATTCATGCCTTCTCAGGCGCCTGATAATCACCAGCTGGGCCGCAGGATTCATGCCTGCTCATCTGCTTGATAATGACCAGCTGGGCCGCAGGATTCATGCCTTCTCAGGCGCCTGATAATCGCCAGCTGGGCCGCAGGATTCATGCCTGCTCATCTGCTTGGTAATCGCCAGCTGGGCCGCAGGATTCATGCCTGCTCATCTGCTTGATAATCGCCAGCTGGGTCGCATGATTCATGCCTGCTGAGGCACATGATCCGTGCGGGAGAGCTACCTGATCAGCACATGAGCAGTCACATGATCAGCGCCTCTCAGTCACCTGATCACTGCATGACAGCCACGTGATCAGTGCCTGCTGAGTCACGTGATTAGCGCCTGTTCATCTGCTTGATAATCGCCAGCTGGGCCGCAGGATTCATGCCTTCTCAGCTGCTTGATTATCGCCAGCTGGGCCGCAGGATTCATGCCTGCTCATCTGCTTGATAATGACCAGCTGGGCCGCAGGATTCATGCCTGCTCAGCTGCCTGATAATCGCCAGCTGGGCCGCAGGATTCATACCTGCTCAGCTGCCTGATAATCGCCAGGTGGGCCGCAGGATTCATGCCTTCTCAGGCGCCTGGTAATCGCGAGCGGGGCCGTAGGATTCATGCCTGCTCATCTGCTTGGTAATCGCCAGCTGGGCCGCAGGATTCATGCCTTCTCAGGCGCCTGATAATCGCCAGCTGGGCCGCAGGATTCATGCCTTCTCATCTCCTTGATAATCGCCAGCTGGGCCGCAGGATTCATGCCTGCTCAGCTGCTTGATAATGACCAGCTGGGCCGCAGGATTCATGCCTGCTCAGCTGCCTGATAATCGCCAGGTGGGCCGCAGGATTCATGCCTGCTCAGTTGCCTGATAATCGCCAGCTGGGCCGCAGGATTCATGCCTGCTCAGCTGCCTGATAATCGCCAGGTGGGCCGCAGGATTCATGCCTGCTCAGTTGCCTGATAATCGCCAGCTGGGCCGCAGGATTCATGCCTTCTCAGCTGCCTGATAATCACCAGCTGGGCCGCAGGATTCATGCCTGCTCATCTGCTTGATAATCGCCAGCTGGGCCGCAGGATTCATGCCTGCTCAGGCGCCTGTTAATCGCCAGCTGGGCCGCAGGATTCATGCCTTCTCCGCTGCTTGATTGTTGCCTGCTGAGGCACATGATCGGTGCGGGAGAGCTACCTGATCAGCACATGAGCAGTCACATGATCAGCACCTCTCAGTCACCTGATCACTGCATGACAGCCACGTGATCAGTGCCTGCTGAGTCACGTGATTAGCGCCTGTTCATCTGCTTGATAATCGCCAGCTGGGCCGCAGGATTCATGCCTTCTCAGCTGCTTGATTATCGCCAGCTGGGCCGCAGGATTCATGCCTGCTCATCTGCTTGATAATGACCAGCTGGGCCGCAGGATTCATGCCTGCTCAGCTGCCTGATAATCGCCAGGTGGGCCGCAGGATTCATGCCTGCTCATCTCGTTGATAATCGCCAGCTGGGCCGCAGGATTCATGCCTGCTCCGCTGCTTGATTCTTGCCTGCTGAGGCACATGATCCGTGCAGGAGAGCTACCTGATCACACATGAGCAGTCACATGATCAGCGCCTCTCAGTCACCTGATCACTGCATGACAGCCACGTGATCAGTGCCTGCTGAGTCACGTGATTAGCGCCTGCTCATCTGCTTGATAATCGCCAGCTGGGCCGCAGGATTCATGCCTGTTCAGGTGCCTGATAATCGCCAGCTGGGCCGCAGGATTCATGCCTTCTCAGCTGCCTGATAATCACCAGCTGGGCCGTAGGATTCATGCCTGCTCAGCTGCCTGATAATCGCCAGGTGGGCCGCAAGATTCATGCCTGCTCAGCTGCCTGATAATCGCCAGGTGGGCCGCAGGATTCATGCCTTCTCAGCTGCTTGATTATCGCCAGCTGGGCCGCAGGATTCATGCCTGCTCAGCTGCCTGATAATCGCCAGGAGGGCCGCAGGATTCATGCCTTCTCAGGCGCCTGGTAATCGCGAGCTGGGCCGCAGGATTCATGCCTGCTCATCTCCTTGATAATCGCCAGCTGGGCCGCAGGATTCATGCCTGCTCATCTGCTTGATAATCGCCAGCTGGGCCGCAGGATTCATGCCTGCTCAGCTGCCTGATAATCGCCAGGTGGGCCGCAGGATTCATGCCTGCTCAGCTGCCTGATAATCGCCAGCAGGGCCACAGGATTCATGCCTTCTCAGGCGCCTGATAATCACCAGCTGGGCCGCAGGATTCATGCCTGCTCATCTGCTTGATAATGACCAGCTGGGCCGCAGGATTCATGCCTTCTCAGGCGCCTGATAATCGCCAGCTGGGCCGCAGGATTCATGCCTGCTCATCTGCTTGGTAATCGCCAGCTGGGCCGCAGGATTCATGCCTGCTCATCTGCTTGATAATCGCCAGCTGGGTCGCATGATTCATGCCTGCTGAGGCACATGATCCGTGCGGGAGAGCTACCTGATCAGCACATGAGCAGTCACATGATCAGCGCCTCTCAGTCACCTGATCACTGCATGACAGCCACGTGATCAGTGCCTGCTGAGTCACGTGATTAGCGCCTGTTCATCTGCTTGATAATCGCCAGCTGGGCCGCAGGATTCATGCCTTCTCAGCTGCTTGATTATCGCCAGCTGGGCCGCAGGATTCATGCCTGCTCATCTGCTTGATAATGACCAGCTGGGCCGCAGGATTCATGCCTGCTCAGCTGCCTGATAATCGCCAGCTGGGCCGCAGGATTCATACCTGCTCAGCTGCCTGATAATCGCCAGGTGGGCCGCAGGATTCATGCCTTCTCAGGCGCCTGGTAATCGCGAGCGGGGCCGTAGGATTCATGCCTGCTCATCTGCTTGGTAATCGCCAGCTGGGCCGCAGGATTCATGCCTTCTCAGGCGCCTGATAATCGCCAGCTGGGCCGCAGGATTCATGCCTTCTCATCTCCTTGATAATCGCCAGCTGGGCCGCAGGATTCATGCCTGCTCATCTGCTTGATAATGACCAGCTGGGCCGCAGGATTCATGCCTGCTCAGCTGCCTGATAATCGCCAGGTGGGCCGCAGGATTCATGCCTGCTCAGTTGCCTGATAATCGCCAGCTGGGCCGCAGGATTCATGCCTGCTCAGCTGCCTGATAATCGCCAGGTGGGCCGCAGGATTCATGCCTGCTCAGTTGCCTGATAATCGCCAGCTGGGCCGCAGGATTCATGCCTTCTCAGCTGCCTGATAATCACCAGCTGGGCCGCAGGATTCATGCCTGCTCATCTGCTTGATAATCGCCAGCTGGGCCGCAGGATTCATGCCTGCTCAGGCGCCTGTTAATCGCCAGCTGGGCCGCAGGATTCATGCCTTCTCCGCTGCTTGATTGTTGCCTGCTGAGGCACATGATCGGTGCGGGAGAGCTACCTGATCAGCACATGAGCAGTCACATGATCAGCACCTCTCAGTCACCTGATCACTGCATGACAGCCACGTGATCAGTGCCTGCTGAGTCACGTGATTAGCGCCTGTTCATCTGCTTGATAATCGCCAGCTGGGCCGCAGGATTCATGCCTTCTCAGCTGCTTGATTATCGCCAGCTGGGCCGCAGGATTCATGCCTGCTCATCTGCTTGATAATGACCAGCTGGGCCGCAGGATTCATGCCTGCTCAGCTGCCTGATAATCGCCAGGTGGGCCGCAGGATTCATGCCTGCTCATCTCGTTGATAATCGCCAGCTGGGCCGCAGGATTCATGCCTGCTCCGCTGCTTGATTCTTGCCTGCTGAGGCACATGATCCGTGCAGGAGAGCTACCTGATCACACATGAGCAGTCACATGATCAGCGCCTCTCAGTCACCTGATCACTGCATGACAGCCTCGTGATCAGTGCCTGCTGAGTCACGTGATTAGCGCCTGCTCATCTGCTTGATAATCGCCAGCTGGGCCGCAGGATTCATGCCTGCTCAGGTGCCTGATAATCGCCAGCTGGGCCGCAGGATTCATGCCTTCTCAGCTGCCTGATAATCACCAGCTGGGCCGTAGGATTCATGCCTGCTCAGCTGCCTGATAATCGCCAGGTGGGCCGCAAGATTCATGCCTGCTCAGCTGCCTGATAATCGCCAGGTGGGCCGCAGGATTCATGCCTTCTCAGCTGCTTGATTATCGCCAGCTGGGCCGCAGGATTCATGCCTGCTCAGCTGCCTGATAATCGCCAGCAGGGCCGCAGGATTCATGCCTTCTCAGGCGCCTGGTAATCGCGAGCTGGGCCGCAGGATTCATGCCTGCTCATCTCCTTGATAATCGCCAGCTGGGCCGCAGGATTCATGCCTGCTCATCTGCTTGATAATCGCCAGCTGGGCCGCAGGATTCATGCCTGCTCAGCTGCCTGATAATCGCCAGGTGGGCCGCAGGATTCATGCCTGCTCAGCTGCCTGATAATCGCCAGCAGGGCCACAGGATTCATGCCTTCTCAGGCGCCTGATAATCACCAGCTGGGCCGCAGGATTCATGCCTGCTCATCTGCTTGATAATGACCAGCTGGGCCGCAGGATTCATGCCTTCTCAGGCGCCTGATAATCGCCAGCTGGGCCGCAGGATTCATGCCTGCTCATCTGCTTGGTAATCGCCAGCTGGGCCGCAGGATTCATGCCTGCTCATCTGCTTGATAATCGCCAGCTGGGTCGCATGATTCATGCCTGCTGAGGCACATGATCCGTGCGGGAGAGCTACCTGATCAGCACATGAGCAGTCACATGATCAGCGCCTCTCAGTCACCTGATCACTGCATGACAGCCACGTGATCAGTGCCTGCTGAGTCACGTGATTAGCGCCTGTTCATCTGCTTGATAATCGCCAGCTGGGCCGCAGGATTCATGCCTTCTCAGCTGCTTGATTATCGCCAGCTGGGCCGCAGGATTCATGCCTGCTCATCTGCTTGATAATGACCAGCTGGGCCGCAGGATTCATGCCTGCTCAGCTGCCTGATAATCGCCAGCTGGGCCGCAGGATTCATACCTGCTCAGCTGCCTGATAATCGCCAGGTGGGCCGCAGGATTCATGCCTTCTCAGGCGCCTGGAAATTGCGAGCGGGGCCGTAGGATTCATGCCTGCTCATCTGCTTGGTAATCGCCAGCTGGGCCGCAGGATTCATGCCTTCTCAGGCGCCTGATAATCGCCAGCTGGGCCGCAGGATTCATGCCTTCTCATCTCCTTGATAATCGCCAGCTGGGCCGCAGGATTCATGCCTGCTCATCTGCTTGATAATGACCAGCTGGGCCGCAGGATTCATGCCTGCTCAGCTGCCTGATAATCGCCAGGTGGGCCGCAGGATTCATGCCTGCTCAGTTGCCTGATAATCGCCAGCTGGGCCGCAGGATTCATGCCTGCTCAGCTGCCTGATAATCGCCAGGTGGCCGCAGGATTCATGCCTGCTCAGTTGCCTGATAATCGCCAGCTGGGCCGCAGGATTCATGCCTTCTCAGCTGCCTGATAATCACCAGCTGGGCCGCAGGATTCATGCCTGCTCATCTGCTTGATAATCGCCAGCTGGGCCGCAGGATTCATGCCTGCTCAGGCGCCTGTTAATCGCCAGCTGGGCCGCAGGATTCATGCCTTCTCCGCTGCTTGATTGTTGCCTGCTGAGGCACATGATCGGTGCGGGAGAGCTACCTGATCAGCACATGAGCAGTCACATGATCAGCACCTCTCAGTCACCTGATCACTGCATGACAGCCACGTGATCAGTGCCTGCTGAGTCACGTGATTAGCGCCTGTTCATCTGCTTGATAATCGCCAGCTGGGCCGCAGGATTCATGCCTTCTCAGCTGCTTGATTATCGCCAGCTGGGCCGCAGGATTCATGCCTGCTCATCTGCTTGATAATGACCAGCTGGGCCGCAGGATTCATGCCTGCTCAGCTGCCTGATAATCGCCAGGTGGGCCGCAGGATTCATGCCTGCTCATCTCGTTGATAATCGCCAGCTGGGCCGCAGGATTCATGCCTGCTCCGCTGCTTGATTCTTGCCTGCTGAGGCACATGATCCGTGCAGGAGAGCTACCTGATCACACATGAGCAGTCACATGATCAGCGCCTCTCAGTCACCTGATCACTGCATGACAGCCACGTGATCAGTGCCTGCTGAGTCACCTGATTAGCGCCTGCTCATCTGCTTGATAATCGCCAGCTGGGCCGCAGGATTCATGCCTGTTCAGGTGCCTGATAATCGCCAGCTGGGCCGCAGGATTCATGCCTTCTCAGCTGCCTGATAATCACCAGCTGGGCCGTAGGATTCATGCCTGCTCAGCTGCCTGATAATCGCCAGGTGGGCCGCAAGATTCATGCCTGCTCAGCTGCCTGATAATCGCCAGGTGGGCCGCAGGATTCATGCCTTCTCAGCTGCTTGATTATCGCCAGCTGGGCCGCAGGATTCATGCCTGCTCAGCTGCCTGATAATCGCCAGGAGGGCCGCAGGATTCATGCCTTCTCAGGCGCCTGGTAATCGCGAGCTGGGCCGCAGGATTCATGCCTGCTCATCTCCTTGATAATCGCCAGCTGGGCCGCAGGATTCATGCCTGCTCATCTGCTTGATAATCGCCAGCTGGGCCGCAGGATTCATGCCTGCTCAGCTGCCTGATAATCGCCAGGTGGGCCGCAGGATTCATGCCTGCTCAGCTGCCTGATAATCGCCAGCAGGGCCACAGGATTCATGCCTTCTCAGGCGCCTGATAATCACCAGCTGGGCCGCAGGATTCATGCCTGCTCATCTGCTTAATAATGACCAGCTGGGCCGCAGGATTCATGCCTTCTCAGGCGCCTGATAATCGCCAGCTGGGCCGCAGGATTCATGCCTGCTCATCTGCTTGGTAATCGCCAGCTGGGCCGCAGGATTCATGCCTGCTCATCTGCTTGATAATCGCCAGCTGGGTCGCATGATTCATGCCTGCTGAGGCACATGATCCGTGCGGGAGAGCTACCTGATCAGCACATGAGCAGTCACATGATCAGCGCCTCTCAGTCACCTGATCACTGCATGACAGCCACGTGATCAGTGCCTGCTGAGTCACGTGATTAGCGCCTGTTCATCTGCTTGATAATCGCCAGCTGGGCCGCAGGATTCATGCCTTCTCAGCTGCTTGATTATCGCCAGCTGGGCCGCAGGATTCATGCCTGCTCATCTGCTTGATAATGACCAGCTGGGCCGCAGGATTCATGCCTGCTCAGCTGCCTGATAATCGCCAGCTGGGCCGCAGGATTCATACCTGCTCAGCTGCCTGATAATCGCCAGGTGGGCCGCAGGATTCATGCCTTCTCAGGCGCCTGGTAATCGCGAGCGGGGCCGTAGGATTCATGCCTGCTCATCTGCTTGGTAATCGCCAGCTGGGCCGCAGGATTCATGCCTTCTCAGGCGCCTGATAATCGCCAGCTGGGCCGCAGGATTCATGCCTTCTCATCTCCTTGATAATCGCCAGCTGGGCCGCAGGATTCATGCCTGCTCATCTGCTTGATAATGACCAGCTGGGCCGCAGGATTCATGCCTGCTCAGCTGCCTGATAATCGCCAGGTGGGCCGCAGGATTCATGCCTGCTCAGTTGCCTGATAATCGCCAGCTGGGCCGCAGGATTCATGCCTGCTCAGCTGCCTGATAATCGCCAGGTGGGCCGCAGGATTCATGCCTGCTCAGTTGCCTGATAATCGCCAGCTGGGCCGCAGGATTCATGCCTTCTCAGCTGCCTGATAATCACCAGCTGGGCCGCAGGATTCATGCCTGCTCATCTGCTTGATAATCGCCAGCTGGGCCGCAGGATTCATGCCTGCTCAGGCGCCTGTTAATCGCCAGCTGGGCCGCAGGATTCATGCCTTCTCCGCTGCTTGATTGTTGCCTGCTGAGGCACATGATCGGTGCGGGAGAGCTACCTGATCAGCACATGAGCAGTCACATGATCAGCACCTCTCAGTCACCTGATCACTGCATGACAGCCACGTGATCAGTGCCTGCTGAGTCACGTGATTAGCGCCTGTTCATCTGCTTGATAATCGCCAGCTGGGCCGCAGGATTCATGCCTTCTCAGCTGCTTGATTATCGCCAGCTGGGCCGCAGGATTCATGCCTGCTCATCTGCTTGATAATGACCAGCTGGGCCGCAGGATTCATGCCTGCTCAGCTGCCTGATAATCGCCAGGTGGGCCGCAGGATTCATGCCTGCTCATCTCGTTGATAATCGCCAGCTGGGCCGCAGGATTCATGCCTGCTCCGCTGCTTGATTCTTGCCTGCTGAGGCACATGATCCGTGCAGGAGAGCTACCTGATCACACATGAGCAGTCACATGATCAGCGCCTCTCAGTCACCTGATCACTGCATGACAGCCACGTGATCAGTGCCTGCTGAGTCACGTGATTAGCGCCTGCTCATCTGCTTGATAATCGCCAGCTGGGCCGCAGGATTCATGCCTGCTCAGGTGCCTGATAATCGCCAGCTGGGCCGCAGGATTCATGCCTTCTCAGCTGCCTGATAATCACCAGCTGGGCCGTAGGATTCATGCCTGCTCAGCTGCCTGATAATCGCCAGGTGGGCCGCAAGATTCATGCCTGCTCAGCTGCCTGATAATCGCCAGGTGGGCCGCAGGATTCATGCCTTCTCAGCTGCTTGATTATCGCCAGCTGGGCCGCAGGATTCATGCCTGCTCAGCTGCCTGATAATCGCCAGCAGGGCCGCAGGATTCATGCCTTCTCAGGCGCCTGGTAATCGCGAGCTGGG
Source organism: Bos grunniens (assembly GCF_055505025.1). Taxonomy (NCBI): domain Eukaryota; kingdom Metazoa; phylum Chordata; class Mammalia; order Artiodactyla; family Bovidae; genus Bos; species Bos grunniens. The sequence goes on along the minus strand of NC_141183.1, from coordinate 65,236,446 downwards.
CCGCAGGATTCATGCCTGCTCATCTCGTTGATAATCGCCAGCTGGGCCGCAGGATTCATGCCTGCTCATCTGCTTGATAATCGCCAGCTGGGCCGCAGGATTCATGCCTGCTCAGCTGCCTGATAATCGCCAGGTGGGCCGCAGGATTCATGCCTGCTCAGCTGCCTGATAATCGCCAGCAGGGCCACAGGATTCATGCCTTCTCAGGCGCCTGATAATCACCAGCTGGGCCGCAGGATTCATGCCTGCTCATCTGCTTGATAATGACCAGCTGGGCCGCAGGATTCATGCCTTCTCAGGCGCCTGATAATCGCCAGCTGGGCCGCAGGATTCATGCCTGCTCATCTGCTTGGTAATCGCCAGCTGGGCCGCAGGATTCATGCCTGCTCATCTGCTTGATAATCGCCAGCTGGGTCGCATGATTCATGCCTGCTGAGGCACATGATCCGTGCGGGAGAGCTACCTGATCAGCACATGAGCAGTCACATGATCAGCGCCTCTCAGTCACCTGATCACTGCATGACAGCCACGTGATCAGTGCCTGCTGAGTCACGTGATTAGCGCCTGTTCATCTGCTTGATAATCGCCAGCTGGGCCGCAGGATTCATGCCTTCTCAGCTGCTTGATTATCGCCAGCTGGGCCGCAGGATTCATGCCTGCTCATCTGCTTGATAATGACCAGCTGGGCCGCAGGATTCATGCCTGCTCAGCTGCCTGATAATCGCCAGCTGGGCCGCAGGATTCATACCTGCTCAGCTGCCTGATAATCGCCAGGTGGGCCGCAGGATTCATGCCTTCTCAGGCGCCTGGAAATTGCGAGCGGGGCCGTAGGATTCATGCCTGCTCATCTGCTTGGTAATCGCCAGCTGGGCCGCAGGATTCATGCCTTCTCAGGCGCCTGATAATCGCCAGCTGGGCCGCAGGATTCATGCCTTCTCATCTCCTTGATAATCGCCAGCTGGGCCGCAGGATTCATGCCTGCTCATCTGCTTGATAATGACCAGCTGGGCCGCAGGATTCATGCCTGCTCAGCTGCCTGATAATCGCCAGGTGGGCCGCAGGATTCATGCCTGCTCAGTTGCCTGATAATCGCCAGCTGGGCCGCAGGATTCATGCCTGCTCAGCTGCCTGATAATCGCCAGGTGGCCGCAGGATTCATGCCTGCTCAGTTGCCTGATAATCGCCAGCTGGGCCGCAGGATTCATGCCTTCTCAGCTGCCTGATAATCACCAGCTGGGCCGCAGGATTCATGCCTGCTCATCTGCTTGATAATCGCCAGCTGGGCCGCAGGATTCATGCCTGCTCAGGCGCCTGTTAATCGCCAGCTGGGCCGCAGGATTCATGCCTTCTCCGCTGCTTGATTGTTGCCTGCTGAGGCACATGATCGGTGCGGGAGAGCTACCTGATCAGCACATGAGCAGTCACATGATCAGCACCTCTCAGTCACCTGATCACTGCATGACAGCCACGTGATCAGTGCCTGCTGAGTCACGTGATTAGCGCCTGTTCATCTGCTTGATAATCGCCAGCTGGGCCGCAGGATTCATGCCTTCTCAGCTGCTTGATTATCGCCAGCTGGGCCGCAGGATTCATGCCTGCTCATCTGCTTGATAATGACCAGCTGGGCCGCAGGATTCATGCCTGCTCAGCTGCCTGATAATCGCCAGGTGGGCCGCAGGATTCATGCCTGCTCATCTCGTTGATAATCGCCAGCTGGGCCGCAGGATTCATGCCTGCTCCGCTGCTTGATTCTTGCCTGCTGAGGCACATGATCCGTGCAGGAGAGCTACCTGATCACACATGAGCAGTCACATGATCAGCGCCTCTCAGTCACCTGATCACTGCATGACAGCCACGTGATCAGTGCCTGCTGAGTCACGTGATTAGCGCCTGCTCATCTGCTTGATAATCGCCAGCTGGGCCGCAGGATTCATGCCTGCTCAGGTGCCTGATAATCGCCAGCTGGGCCGCAGGATTCATGCCTTCTCAGCTGCCTGATAATCACCAGCTGGGCCGTAGGATTCATGCCTGCTCAGCTGCCTGATAATCGCCAGGTGGGCCGCAAGATTCATGCCTGCTCAGCTGCCTGATAATCGCCAGGTGGGCCGCAGGATTCATGCCTTCTCAGCTGCTTGATTATCGCCAGCTGGGCCGCAGGATTCATGCCTGCTCAGCTGCCTGATAATCGCCAGGAGGGCCGCAGGATTCATGCCTTCTCAGGCGCCTGGTAATCGCGAGCTGGGCCGCAGGATTCATGCCTGCTCATCTCCTTGATAATCGCCAGCTGGGCCGCAGGATTCATGCCTGCTCATCTGCTTGATAATCGCCAGCTGGGCCGCAGGATTCATGCCTGCTCAGCTGCCTGATAATCGCCAGGTGGGCCGCAGGATTCATGCCTGCTCAGCTGCCTGATAATCGCCAGCAGGGCCACAGGATTCATGCCTTCTCAGGCGCCTGATAATCACCAGCTGGGCCGCAGGATTCATGCCTGCTCATCTGCTTGATAATGACCAGCTGGGCCGCAGGATTCATGCCTTCTCAGGCGCCTGATAATCGCCAGCTGGGCCGCAGGATTCATGCCTGCTCATCTGCTTGGTAATCGCCAGCTGGGCCGCAGGATTCATGCCTGCTCATCTGCTTGATAATCGCCAGCTGGGTCGCATGATTCATGCCTGCTGAGGCACATGATCCGTGCGGGAGAGCTACCTGATCAGCACATGAGCAGTCACATGATCAGCGCCTCTCAGTCACCTGATCACTGCATGACAGCCACGTGATCAGTGCCTGCTGAGTCACGTGATTAGCGCCTGTTCATCTGCTTGATAATCGCCAGCTGGGCCGCAGGATTCATGCCTTCTCAGCTGCTTGATTATCGCCAGCTGGGCCGCAGGATTCATGCCTGCTCATCTGCTTGATAATGACCAGCTGGGCCGCAGGATTCATGCCTGCTCAGCTGCCTGATAATCGCCAGCTGGGCCGCAGGATTCATACCTGCTCAGCTGCCTGATAATCGCCAGGTGGGCCGCAGGATTCATGCCTTCTCAGGCGCCTGGTAATCGCGAGCGGGGCCGTAGGATTCATGCCTGCTCATCTGCTTGGTAATCGCCAGCTGGGCCGCAGGATTCATGCCTTCTCAGGCGCCTGATAATCGCCAGCTGGGCCGCAGGATTCATGCCTTCTCATCTCCTTGATAATCGCCAGCTGGGCCCCAGGATTCATGCCTGCTCATCTGCTTGATAATGACCAGCTGGGCCGCAGGATTCATGCCTGCTCAGCTGCCTGATAATCGCCAGGTGGGCCGCAGGTTTCATGCCTGCTCAGTTGCCTGATAATCGCCAGCTGGGCCGCAGGATTCATGCCTGCTCAGCTGCCTGATAATCGCCAGGTGGGCCGCAGGATTCATGCCTGCTCAGTTGCCTGATAATCGCCAGCTGGGCCGCAGGATTCATGCCTTCTCAGCTGCCTGATAATCACCAGCTGGGCCGCAGGATTCATGCCTGCTCATCTGCTTGATAATCGCCAGCTGGGCCGCAGGATTCATGCCTGCTCAGGCGCCTGTTAATCGCCAGCTGGGCCGCAGGATTCATGCCTTCTCCGCTGCTTGATTGTTGCCTGCTGAGGCACATGATCGGTGCGGGAGAGCTACCTGATCAGCACATGAGCAGTCACATGATCAGCACCTCTCAGTCACCTGATCACTGCATGACAGCCACGTGATCAGTGCCTGCTGAGTCACGTGATTAGCGCCTGTTCATCTGCTTGATAATCGCCAGCTGGGCCGCAGGATTCATGCCTTCTCAGCTGCTTGATTATCGCCAGCTGGGCCGCAGGATTCATGCCTGCTCATCTGCTTGATAATGACCAGCTGGGCCGCAGGATTCATGCCTGCTCAGCTGCCTGATAATTGCCAGGTGGGCCGCAGGATTCATGCCTGCTCATCTCGTTGATAATCGCCAGCTGGGCCGCAGGATTCATGCCTGCTCCGCTGCTTGATTCTTGCCTGCTGAGGCACATGATCCGTGCAGGAGAGCTACCTGATCACACATGAGCAGTCACATGATCAGCGCCTCTCAGTCACCTGATCACTGCATGACAGCCACGTGATCAGTGCCTGCTGAGTCACGTGATTAGCGCCTGCTCATCTGCTTGATAATCGCCAGCTGGGCCGCAGGATTCATGCCTGCTCAGGTGCCTGATAATCGCCAGCTGGGCCGCAGGATTCATGCCTTCTCAGCTGCCTGATAATCACCAGCTGGGCCGTAGGATTCATGCCTGCTCAGCTGCCTGATAATCGCCAGGTGGGCCGCAAGATTCATGCCTGCTCAGCTGCCTGATAATCGCCAGGTGGGCCGCAGGATTCATGCCTTCTCAGCTGCTTGATTATCGCCAGCTGGGCCGCAGGATTCATGCCTGCTCAGCTGCCTGATAATCGCCAGCAGGGCCGCAGGATTCATGCCTTCTCAGGCGCCTGGTAATCGCGAGCTGGGCCGCAGGATTCATGCCTGCTCATCTCCTTGATAATCGCCAGCTGGGCCGCAGGATTCATGCCTGCTCATCTGCTTGATAATCGCCAGCTGGGCCGCAGGATTCATGCCTGCTCAGCTGCCTGATAATCGCCAGGTGGGCCGCAGGATTCATGCCTGCTCAGCTGCCTGATAATCGCCAGCAGGGCCACAGGATTCATGCCTTCTCAGGCGCCTGATAATCACCAGCTGGGCCGCAGGATTCATGCCTGCTCATCTGCTTGATAATGACCAGCTGGGCCGCAGGATTCATGCCTTCTCAGGCGCCTGATAATCGCCAGCTGGGCCGCAGGATTCATGCCTGCTCATCTGCTTGGTAATCGCCAGCTGGGCCGCAGGATTCATGCCTGCTCATCTGCTTGATAATCGCCAGCTGGGTCGCATGATTCATGCCTGCTGAGGCACATGATCCGTGCGGGAGAGCTACCTGATCAGCACATGAGCAGTCACATGATCAGCGCCTCTCAGTCACCTGATCACTGCATGACAGCCACGTGATCAGTGCCTGCTGAGTCACGTGATTAGCGCCTGTTCATCTGCTTGATAATCGCCAGCTGGGCCGCAGGATTCATGCCTTCTCAGCTGCTTGATTATCGCCAGCTGGGCCGCAGGATTCATGCCTGCTCATCTGCTTGATAATGACCAGCTGGGCCGCAGGATTCATGCCTGCTCAGCTGCCTGATAATCGCCAGCTGGGCCGCAGGATTCATACCTGCTCAGCTGCCTGATAATCGCCAGGTGGGCCGCAGGATTCATGCCTTCTCAGGCACCTGGTAATCGCGAGCGGGGCCGTAGGATTCATGCCTGCTCATCTGCTTGGTAATCGCCAGCTGGGCCGCAGGATTCATGCCTTCTCAGGCGCCTGATAATCGCCAGCTGGGCCGCAGGATTCATGCCTTCTCATCTCCTTGATAATCGCCAGCTGGGCCGCAGGATTCATGCCTGCTCAGCTGCCTGATAATCGCCAGGTGGGCCGCAGGATTCATGCCTGCTCAGCTGCCTGATAATCACCAGCTGGGCCGTAGGATTCATGCCTGCTCAGCTGCCTGATAATCGCCAGGTGGGCCGCAAGATTCATGCCTGCTCAGCTGCCTGATAATCGCCAGGTGGGCCGCAGGATTCATGCCTTCTCAGCTGCTTGATTATCGCCAGCTGGGCCGCAGGATTCATGCCTGCTCAGCTGCCTGATAATCGCCAGCAGGGCCGCAGGATTCATGCCTTCTCAGGCGCCTGGTAATCGCGAGCTGGGCCGCAGGATTCATGCCTGCTCATCTCCTTGATAATCGCCAGCTGGGCCGCAGGATTCATGCCTGCTCATCTGCTTGATAATCGCCAGCTGGGCCGCAGGATTCATGCCTGCTCAGCTGCCTGATAATCGCCAGGTGGGCCGCAGGATTCATGCCTGCTCAGCTGCCTGATAATCGCCAGCAGGGCCACAGGATTCATGCCTTCTCAGGCGCCTGATAATCACCAGCTGGGCCGCAGGATTCATGCCTGCTCATCTGCTTGATAATGACCAGCTGGGCCGCAGGATTCATGCCTTCTCAGGCGCCTGATAATCGCCAGCTGGGCCGCAGGATTCATGCCTGCTCATCTGCTTGGTAATCGCCAGCTGGGCCGCAGGATTCATGCCTGCTCATCTGCTTGATAATCGCCAGCTGGGTCGCATGATTCATGCCTGCTGAGGCACATGATCCGTGCGGGAGAGCTACCTGATCAGCACATGAGCAGTCACATGATCAGCGCCTCTCAGTCACCTGATCACTGCATGACAGCCACGTGATCAGTGCCTGCTGAGTCACGTGATTAGCGCCTGTTCATCTGCTTGATAATCGCCAGCTGGGCCGCAGGATTCATGCCTTCTCAGCTGCTTGATTATCGCCAGCTGGGCCGCAGGATTCATGCCTGCTCATCTGCTTGATAATGACCAGCTGGGCCGCAGGATTCATGCCTGCTCAGCTGCCTGATAATCGCCAGCTGGGCCGCAGGATTCATACCTGCTCAGCTGCCTGATAATCGCCAGGTGGGCCGCAGGATTCATGCCTTCTCAGGCACCTGGTAATCGCGAGCGGGGCCGTAGGATTCATGCCTGCTCATCTGCTTGGTAATCGCCAGCTGGGCCGCAGGATTCATGCCTTCTCAGGCGCCTGATAATCGCCAGCTGGGCCGCAGGATTCATGCCTTCTCATCTCCTTGATAATCGCCAGCTGGGCCGCAGGATTCATGCCTGCTCAGCTGCCTGATAATCGCCAGGTGGGCCGCAGGATTCATGCCTGCTCAGTTGCCTGATAATCGCCAGCTGGGCCGCAGGATTCATGCCTGCTCAGCTGCCTGATAATCGCCAGGTGGGCCGCAGGATTCATGCCTGCTCAGTTGCCTGATAATCGCCAGCTGGGCCGCAGGATTCATGCCTTCTCAGCTGCCTGATAATCACCAGCTGGGCCGCAGGATTCATGCCTGCTCATCTGCTTGATAATCGCCAGCTGGGCCGCAGGATTCATGCCTGCTCAGGCGCCTGTTAATCGCCAGCTGGGCCGCAGGATTCATGCCTTCTCCGCTGCTTGATTGTTGCCTGCTGAGGCACATGATCGGTGCGGGAGAGCTACCTGATCAGCACATGAGCAGTCACATGATCAGCACCTCTCAGTCACCTGATCACTGCATGACAGCCACGTGATCAGTGCCTGCTGAGTCACGTGATTAGCGCCTGTTCATCTGCTTGATAATCGCCAGCTGGGCCGCAGGATTCATGCCTTCTCAGCTGCTTGATTATCGCCAGCTGGGCCGCAGGATTCATGCCTGCTCATCTGCTTGATAATGACCAGCTGGGCCGCAGGATTCATGCCTGCTCAGCTGCCTGATAATCGCCAGGTGGGCCGCAGGATTCATGCCTGCTCATCTCGTTGATAATCGCCAGCTGGGCCGCAGGATTCATGCCTGCTCCGCTGCTTGATTCTTGCCTGCTGAGGCACATGATCCGTGCAGGAGAGCTACCTGATCACACATGAGCAGTCACATGATCAGCGCCTCTCAGTCACCTGATCACTGCATGACAGCCTCGTGATCAGTGCCTGCTGAGTCACGTGATTAGCGCCTGCTCATCTGCTTGATAATCGCCAGCTGGGCCGCAGGATTCATGCCTGCTCAGGTGCCTGATAATCGCCAGCTGGGCCGCAGGATTCATGCCTTCTCAGCTGCCTGATAATCACCAGCTGGGCCGTAGGATTCATGCCTGCTCAGCTGCCTGATAATCGCCAGGTGGGCCGCAAGATTCATGCCTGCTCAGCTGCCTGATAATCGCCAGGTGGGCCGCAGGATTCATGCCTTCTCAGCTGCTTGATTATCGCCAGCTGGGCCGCAGGATTCATGCCTGCTCAGCTGCCTGATAATCGCCAGCAGGGCCGCAGGATTCATGCCTTCTCAGGCGCCTGGTAATCGCGAGCTGGGCCGCAGGATTCATGCCTGCTCATCTCCTTGATAATCGCCAGCTGGGCCGCAGGATTCATGCCTGCTCATCTGCTTGATAATCGCCAGCTGGGCCGCAGGATTCATGCCTGCTCAGCTGCCTGATAATCGCCAGGTGGGCCGCAGGATTCATGCCTGCTCAGCTGCCTGATAATCGCCAGCAGGGCCACAGGATTCATGCCTTCTCAGGCGCCTGATAATCACCAGCTGGGCCGCAGGATTCATGCCTGCTCATCTGCTTGATAATGACCAGCTGGGCCGCAGGATTCATGCCTTCTCAGGCGCCTGATAATCGCCAGCTGGGCCGCAGGATTCATGCCTGCTCATCTGCTTGGTAATCGCCAGCTGGGCCGCAGGATTCATGCCTGCTCATCTGCTTGATAATCGCCAGCTGGGTCGCATGATTCATGCCTGCTGAGGCACATGATCCGTGCGGGAGAGCTACCTGATCAGCACATGAGCAGTCACATGATCAGCGCCTCTCAGTCACCTGATCACTGCATGACAGCCACGTGATCAGTGCCTGCTGAGTCACGTGATTAGCGCCTGTTCATCTGCTTGATAATCGCCAGCTGAGCCGCAGGATTCATGCCTTCTCAGCTGCTTGATTATCGCCAGCTGGGCCGCAGGATTCATGCCTGCTCATCTGCTTGATAATGACCAGCTGGGCCGCAGGATTCATGCCTGCTCAGCTGCCTGATAATCGCCAGCTGGGCCGCAGGATTCATACCTGCTCAGCTGCCTGATAATCGCCAGGTGGGCCGCAGGATTCATGCCTTCTCAGGCGCCTGGTAATCGCGAGCGGGGCCGTAGGATTCATGCCTGCTCATCTGCTTGGTAATCGCCAGCTGGGCCGCAGGATTCATGCCTTCTCAGGCGCCTGATAATCGCCAGCTGGGCCGCAGGATTCATGCCTTCTCATCTCCTTGATAATCGCCAGCTGGGCCGCAGGATTCATGCCTGCTCATCTGCTTGATAATGACCAGCTGGGCCGCAGGATTCATGCCTGCTCAGCTGCCTGATAATCGCCAGGTGGGCCGCAGGATTCATGCCTGCTCAGTTGCCTGATAATCGCCAGCTGGGCCGCAGGATTCATGCCTGCTCAGCTGCCTGATAATCGCCAGGTGGGCCGCAGGATTCATGCCTGCTCAGTTGCCTGATAATCGCCAGCTGGGCCGCAGGATTCATGCCTTCTCAGCTGCCTGATAATCACCAGCTGGGCCGCAGGATTCATGCCTGCTCATCTGCTTGATAATCGCCAGCTGGGCCGCAGGATTCATGCCTGCTCAGGCGCCTGTTAATCGCCAGCTGGGCCGCAGGATTCATGCCTTCTCCGCTGCTTGATTGTTGCCTGCTGAGGCACATGATCGGTGCGGGAGAGCTACCTGATCAGCACATGAGCAGTCACATGATCAGCACCTCTCAGTCACCTGATCACTGCATGACAGCCACGTGATCAGTGCCTGCTGAGTCACGTGATTAGCGCCTGTTCATCTGCTTGATAATCGCCAGCTGGGCCGCAGGATTCATGCCTTCTCAGCTGCTTGATTATCGCCAGCTGGGCCGCAGGATTCATGCCTGCTCATCTGCTTGATAATGACCAGCTGGGCCGCAGGATTCATGCCTGCTCAGCTGCCTGATAATCGCCAGGTGGGCCGCAGGATTCATGCCTTCTCAGCTGCTTGATTATCGCCAGCTGGGCCGCAGGATTCATGCCTGCTCCGCTGCTTGATTCTTGCCTGCTGAGGCACATGATCCGTGCAGGAGAGCTACCTGATCACACATGAGCAGTCACATGATCAGCGCCTCTCAGTCACCTGATCACTGCATGACAGCCACGTGATCAGTGCCTGCTGAGTCACGTGATTAGCGCCTGCTCATCTGCTTGATAATCGCCAGCTGGGCCGCAGGATTCATGCCTGCTCAGGTGCCTGATAATCGCCAGCTGGGCCGCAGGATTCATGCCTTCTCAGCTGCCTGATAATCACCAGCTGGGCCGTAGGATTCATGCCTGCTCAGCTGCCTGATAATCGCCAGGTGGGCCGCAAGATTCATGCCTGCTCAGCTGCCTGATAATCGCCAGGTGGGCCGCAGGATTCATGCCTTCTCAGCTGCTTGATTATCGCCAGCTGGGCCGCAGGATTCATGCCTGCTCAGCTGCCTGATAATCGCCAGGAGGGCCGCAGGATTCATGCCTTCTCAGGCGCCTGGTTATCGCGAGCTGGGCCGCAGGATTCATGCCTGCTCATCTCCTTGATAATCGCCAGCTGGGCCGCAGGATTCATGCCTGCTCATCTGCTTGATAATCGCGAGCTGGGCCGCAGGATTCATGCCTGCTCAGCTGCCTGATAATCGCCAGGTGGGCCGCAGGATTCATGCCTGCTCAGCTGCCTGATAATCGCCAGCAGGGCCACAGGATTCATGCCTTCTCAGGCGCCTGATAATCACCAGCTGGGCCGCAGGATTCATGCCTGCTCATCTGCTTGATAATGACCAGCTGGGCCGCAGGATTCATGCCTTCTCAGGCGCCTGATAATCGCCAGCTGGGCCGCAGGATTCATGCCTGCTCATCTGCTTGGTAATCGCCAGCTGGGCCGCAGGATTCATGCCTGCTCATCTGCTTGATAATCGCCAGCTGGGTCGCATGATTCATGCCTGCTGAGGCACATGATCCGTGCGGGAGAGCTACCTGATCAGCACATGAGCAGTCACATGATCAGCGCCTCTCAGTCACCTGATCACTGCATGACAGCCACGTGATCAGTGCCTGCTGAGTCACGTGATTAGCGCCTGTTCATCTGCTTGATAATCGCCAGCTGGGCCGCAGGATTCATGCCTTCTCAGCTGCTTGATTATCGCCAGCTGGGCCGCAGGATTCATGCCTGCTCATCTGCTTGATAATGACCAGCTGGGCCGCAGGATTCATGCCTGCTCAGCTGCCTGATAATCGCCAGCTGGGCCGCAGGATTCATACCTGCTCAGCTGCCTGATAATCGCCAGGTGGGCCGCAGGATTCATGCCTTCTCAGGCGCCTGGTAATCGCGAGCGGGGCCGTAGGATTCATGCCTGCTCATCTGCTTGGTAATCGCCAGCTGGGCCGCAGGATTCATGCCTTCTCAGGCGCCTGATAATCGCCAGCTGGGCCGCAGGATTCATGCCTTCTCATCTCCTTGATAATCGCCAGCTGGGCCGCAGGATTCATGCCTGCTCATCTGCTTGATAATGACCAGCTGGGCCGCAGGATTCATGCCTGCTCAGCTGCCTGATAATCGCCAGGTGGGCCGCAGGTTTCATGCCTGCTCAGTTGCCTGATAATCGCCAGCTGGGCCGCAGGATTCATGCCTGCTCAGCTGCCTGATAATCGCCAGGTGGGCCGCAGGATTCATGCCTGCTCAGTTGCCTGATAATCGCCAGCTGGGCCGCAGGATTCATGCCTTCTCAGCTGCCTGATAATCACCAGCTGGGCCGCAGGATTCATGCCTGCTCATCTGCTTGATAATCGCCAGCTGGGCCGCAGGATTCATGCCTGCTCAGGCGCCTGTTAATCGCCAGCTGGGCCGCAGGATTCATGCCTTCTCCGCTGCTTGATTGTTGCCTGCTGAGGCACATGATCGGTGCGGGAGAGCTACCTGATCAGCACATGAGCAGTCACATGATCAGCACCTCTCAGTCACCTGATCACTGCATGACAGCCACGTGATCAGTGCCTGCTGAGTCACGTGATTAGCGCCTGTTCATCTGCTTGATAATCGCCAGCTGGGCCGCAGGATTCATGCCTTCTCAGCTGCTTGATTATCGCCAGCTGGGCCGCAGGATTCATGCCTGCTCATCTGCTTGATAATGACCAGCTGGGCCGCAGGATTCATGCCTGCTCAGCTGCCTGATAATCGCCAGGTGGGCCGCAGGATTCATGCCTGCTCATCTCGTTGATAATCGCCAGCTGGGCCGCAGGATTCATGCCTGCTCCGCTGCTTGATTCTTGCCTGCTGAGGCACATGATCCGTGCAGGAGAGCTACCTGATCACACATGAGCAGTCACATGATCAGCGCCTCTCAGTCACCTGATCACTGCATGACAGCCACGTGATCAGTGCCTGCTGAGTCACGTGATTAGCGCCTGCTCATCTGCTTGATAATCGCCAGCTGGGCCGCAGGATTCATGCCTGCTCAGGTGCCTGATAATCGCCAGCTGGGCCGCAGGATTCATGCCTTCTCAGCTGCCTGATAATCACCAGCTGGGCCGTAGGATTCATGCCTGCTCAGCTGCCTGATAATCGCCAGGTGGGCCGCAAGATTCATGCCTGCTCAGCTGCCTGATAATCGCCAGGTGGGCCGCAGGATTCATGCCTTCTCAGCTGCTTGATTATCGCCAGCTGGGCCGCAGGATTCATGCCTGCTCAGCTGCCTGATAATCGCCAGCAGGGCCGCAGGATTCATGCCTTCTCAGGCGCCTGGTAATCGCGAGCTGGGCCGCAGGATTCATGCCTGCTCATCTCCTTGATAATCGCCAGCTGGGCCGCAGGATTCATGCCTGCTCATCTGCTTGATAATCGCCAGCTGGGCCGCAGGATTCATGCCTGCTCAGCTGCCTGATAATCGCCAGGTGGGCCGCAGGATTCATGCCTGCTCAGCTGCCTGATAATCGCCAGCAGGGCCACAGGATTCATGCCTTCTCAGGCGCCTGATAATCACCAGCTGGGCCGCAGGATTCATGCCTGCTCATCTGCTTGATAATGACCAGCTGGGCCGCAGGATTCATGCCTTCTCAGGCGCCTGATAATCGCCAGCTGGGCCGCAGGATTCATGCCTGCTCATCTGCTTGGTAATCGCCAGCTGGGCCGCAGGATTCATGCCTGCTCATCTGCTTGATAATCGCCAGCTGGGTCGCATGATTCATGCCTGCTGAGGCACATGATCCGTGCGGGAGAGCTACCTGATCAGCACATGAGCAGTCACATGATCAGCGCCTCTCAGTCACCTGATCACTGCATGACAGCCACGTGATCAGTGCCTGCTGAGTCACGTGATTAGCGCCTGTTCATCTGCTTGATAATCGCCAGCTGGGCCGCAGGATTCATGCCTTCTCAGCTGCTTGATTATCGCCAGCTGGGCCGCAGGATTCATGCCTGCTCATCTGCTTGATAATGACCAGCTGGGCCGCAGGATTCATGCCTGCTCAGCTGCCTGATAATCGCCAGCTGGGCCGCAGGATTCATACCTGCTCAGCTGCCTGATAATCGCCAGGTGGGCCGCAGGATTCATGCCTTCTCAGGCGCCTGGTAATCGCGAGCGGGGCCGTAGGATTCATGCCTGCTCATCTGCTTGGTAATCGCCAGCTGGGCCGCAGGATTCATGCCTTCTCAGGCGCCTGATAATCGCCAGCTGGGCCGCAGGATTCATGCCTTCTCATCTCCTTGATAATCGCCAGCTGGGCCGCAGGATTCATGCCTGCTCATCTGCTTGATAATGACCAGCTGGGCCGCAGGATTCATGCCTGCTTAGCTGCCTGATAATCGCCAGGTGGGCCGCAGGATTCATGCCTGCTCAGTTGCCTGATAATCGCCAGCTGGGCCGCAGGATTCATGCCTGCTCAGCTGCCTGATAATCGCCAGGTGGGCCGCAGGATTCATGCCTGCTCAGTTGCCTGATAATCGCCAGCTGGGCCGCAGGATTCATGCCTTCTCAGCTGCCTGATAATCACCAGCTGGGCCGCAGGATTCATGCCTGCTCATCTGCTTGATAATCGCCAGCTGGGCCGCAGGATTCATGCCTGCTCAGGCGCCTGTTAATCGCCAGCTGGGCCGCAGGATTCATGCCTTCTCCGCTGCTTGATTGTTGCCTGCTGAGGCACATGATCGGTGGGGGAGAGCTACCTGATCAGCACATGAGCAGTCACATGATCAGCACCTCTCAGTCACCTGATCACTGCATGACAGCCACGTGATCAGTGCCTGCTGAGTCACGTGATTAGCGCCTGTTCATCTGCTTGATAATCGCCAGCTGGGCCGCAGGATTCATGCCTTCTCAGCTGCTTGATTATCGCCAGCTGGGCCGCAGGATTCATGCCTGCTCATCTGCTTGATAATGACCAGCTGGGCCGCAGGATTCATGCCTGCTCAGCTGCCTGATAATCGCCAGGTGGGCCGCAGGATTCATGCCTGCTCATCTCGTTGATAATCGCCAGCTGGGCCGCAGGATTCATGCCTGCTCCGCTGCTTGATTCTTGCCTGCTGAGGCACATGATCCGTGCAGGAGAGCTACCTGATCACACATGAGCAGTCACATGATCAGCGCCTCTCAGTCACCTGATCACTGCATGACAGCCACGTGATCAGTGCCTGCTGAGTCACGTGATTAGCGCCTGCTCATCTGCTTGATAATCGCCAGCTGGGCCGCAGGATTCATGCCTGCTCAGGTGCCTGATAATCGCCAGCTGGGCCGCAGGATTCATGCCTTCTCAGCTGCCTGATAATCACCAGCTGGGCCGTAGGATTCATGCCTGCTCAGCTGCCTGATAATCGCCAGGTGGGCCGCAAGATTCATGCCTGCTCAGCTGCCTGATAATCGCCAGGTGGGCCGCAGGATTCATGCCTTCTCAGCTGCTTGATTATCGCCAGCTGGGCCGCAGGATTCATGCCTGCTCAGCTGCCTGATAATCGCCAGCAGGGCCGCAGGATTCATGCCTTCTCAGGCGCCTGGTAATCGCGAGCTGGGCCGCAGGATTCATGCCTGCTCATCTCCTTGATAATCGCCAGCTGGGCCGCAGGATTCATGCCTGCTCATCTGCTTGATAATCGCCAGCTGGGCCGCAGGATTCATGCCTGCTCAGCTGCCTGATAATCGCCAGGTGGGCCGCAGGATTCATGCCTGCTCAGCTGCCTGATAATCGCCAGCAGGGCCACAGGATTCATGCCTTCTCAGGCGCCTGATAATCACCAGCTGGGCCGCAGGATTCATGCCTGCTCATCTGCTTGATAATGACCAGCTGGGCCGCAGGATTCATGCCTTCTCAGGCGCCTGATAATCGCCAGCTGGGCCGCAGGATTCATGCCTGCTCATCTGCTTGGTAATCGCCAGCTGGGCCGCAGGATTCATGCCTGCTCATCTGCTTGATAATCGCCAGCTGGGTCGCATGATTCATGCCTGCTGAGGCACATGATCCGTGCGGGAGAGCTACCTGATCAGCACATGAGCAGTCACATGATCAGCGCCTCTCAGTCACCTGATCACTGCATGACAGCCACGTGATCAGTGCCTGCTGAGTCACGTGATTAGCGCCTGTTCATCTGCTTGATAATCGCCAGCTGGGCCGCAGGATTCATGCCTTCTCAGCTGCTTGATTATCGCCAGCTGGGCCGCAGGATTCATGCCTGCTCATCTGCTTGATAATGACCAGCTGGGCCGCAGGATTCATGCCTGCTCAGCTGCCTGATAATCGCCAGCTGGGCCGCAGGATTCATACCTGCTCAGCTGCCTGATAATCGCCAGGTGGGCCGCAGGATTCATGCCTTCTCAGGCGCCTGGTAATCGCGAGCGGGGCCGTAGGATTCATGCCTGCTCATCTGCTTGGTAATCGCCAGCTGGGCCGCAGGATTCATGCCTTCTCAGGCGCCTGATAATCGCCAGCTGGGCCGCAGGATTCATGCCTGCTCATCTCCTTGATAATCGCCAGCTGGGCCGCAGGATTCATGCCTGCTCATCTGCTTGATAATGACCAGCTGGGCCGCAGGATTCATGCCTGCTCAGCTGCCTGATAATCGCCAGGTGGGCCGCAGGATTCATGCCTGCTCAGTTGCCTGATAATCGCCAGCTGGGCCGCAGGATTCATGCCTGCTCAGCTGCCTGATAATCGCCAGGTGGGCCGCAGGATTCATGCCTGCTCAGTTGCCTGATAATCGCCAGCTGGGCCGCAGGATTCATGCCTTCTCAGCTGCCTGATAATCACCAGCTGGGCCGCAGGATTCATGCCTGCTCATCTGCTTGATAATCGCCAGCTGGGCCGCAGGATTCATGCCTGCTCAGGCGCCTGTTAATCGCCAGCTGGGCCGCAGGATTCATGCCTTCTCCGCTGCTTGATTGTTGCCTGCTGAGGCACATGATCGGTGCGGGAGAGCTACCTGATCAGCACATGAGCAGTCACATGATCAGCACCTCTCAGTCACCTGATCACTGCATGACAGCCACGTGATCAGTGCCTGCTGAGTCACGTGATTAGCGCCTGTTCATCTGCTTGATAATCGCCAGCTGGGCCGCAGGATTCATGCCTTCTCAGCTGCTTGATTATCGCCAGCTGGGCCGCAGGATTCATGCCTGCTCATCTGCTTGATAATGACCAGCTGGGCCGCAGGATTCATGCCTGCTCAGCTGCCTGATAATCGCCAGGTGGGCCGCAGGATTCATGCCTTCTCAGCTGCTTGATTATCGCCAGCTGGGCCGCAGGATTCATGCCTGCTCCGCTGCTTGATTCTTGCCTGCTGAGGCACATGATCCGTGCAGGAGAGCTACCTGATCACACATGAGCAGTCACATGATCAGCGCCTCTCAGTCACCTGATCACTGCATGACAGCCACGTGATCAGTGCCTGCTGAGTCACGTGATTAGCGCCTGCTCATCTGCTTGATAATCGCCAGCTGGGCCGCAGGATTCATGCCTGCTCAGGTGCCTGATAATCGCCAGCTGGGCCGCAGGATTCATGCCTTCTCAGCTGCCTGATAATCACCAGCTGGGCCGTAGGATTCATGCCTGCTCAGCTGCGTGATAATCGCCAGGTGGGCCGCAAGATTCATGCCTGCTCAGCTGCCTGATAATCGCCAGGTGGGCCGCAGGATTCATGCCTTCTCAGCTGCTTGATTATCGCCAGCTGGGCCGCAGGATTCATGCCTGCTCAGCTGCCTGATAATCGCCAGCAGGGCCGCAGGATTCATGCCTTCTCAGGCGCCTGGTTATCGCGAGCTGGGCCGCAGGATTCATGCCTGCTCATCTCCTTGATAATCGCCAGCTGGGCCGCAGGATTCATGCCTGCTCATCTGCTTGATAATCGCGAGCTGGGCCGCAGGATTCATGCCTGCTCAGCTGCCTGATAATCGCCAGGTGGGCCGCAGGATTCATGCCTGCTCAGCTGCCTGATAATCGCCAGCAGGGCCACAGGATTCATGCCTTCTCAGGCGCCTGATAATCACCAGCTGGGCCGCAGGATTCATGCCTGCTCATCTGCTTGATAATGACCAGCTGGGCCGCAGGATTCATGCCTTCTCAGGCGCCTGATAATCGCCAGCTGGGCCGCAGGATTCATGCCTGCTCATCTGCTTGGTAATCGCCAGCTGGGCCGCAGGATTCATGCCTGCTCATCTGCTTGATAATCGCCAGCTGGGTCGCATGATTCATGCCTGCTGAGGCACATGATCCGTGCGGGAGAGCTACCTGATCAGCACATGAGCAGTCACATGATCAGCGCCTCTCAGTCACCTGATCACTGCATGACAGCCACGTGATCAGTGCCTGCTGAGTCACGTGATTAGCGCCTGTTCATCTGCTTGATAATCGCCAGCTGGGCCGCAGGATTCATGCCTTCTCAGCTGCTTGATTATCGCCAGCTGGGCCGCAGGATTCATGCCTGCTCATCTGCTTGATAATGACCAGCTGGGCCGCAGGATTCATGCCTGCTCAGCTGCCTGATAATCGCCAGCTGGGCCGCAGGATTCATACCTGCTCAGCTGCCTGATAATCGCCAGGTGGGCCGCAGGATTCATGCCTTCTCAGGCGCCTGGTAATCGCGAGCGGGGCCGTAGGATTCATGCCTGCTCATCTGCTTGGTAATCGCCAGCTGGGCCGCAGGATTCATGCCTTCTCAGGCGCCTGATAATCGCCAGCTGGGCCGCAGGATTCATGCCTGCTCATCTCCTTGATAATCGCCAGCTGGGCCGCAGGATTCATGCCTGCTCATCTGCTTGATAATGACCAGCTGGGCCGCAGGATTCATGCCTGCTCAGCTGCCTGATAATCGCCAGGTGGGCCGCAGGATTCATGCCTGCTCAGTTGCCTGATAATCGCCAGCTGGGCCGCAGGATTCATGCCTGCTCAGCTGCCTGATAATCGCCAGGTGGGCCGCAGGATTCATGCCTGCTCAGTTGCCTGATAATCGCCAGCTGGGCCGCAGGATTCATGCCTTCTCAGCTGCCTGATAATCACCAGCTGGGCCGCAGGATTCATGCCTGCTCATCTGCTTGATAATCGCCAGCTGGGCCGCAGGATTCATGCCTGCTCAGGCGCCTGTTAATCGCCAGCTGGGCCGCAGGATTCATGCCTTCTCCGCTGCTTGATTGTTGCCTGCTGAGGCACATGATCGGTGCGGGAGAGCTACCTGATCAGCACATGAGCAGTCACATGATCAGCACCTCTCAGTCACCTGATCACTGCATGACAGCCACGTGATCAGTGCCTGCTGAGTCACGTGATTAGCGCCTGTTCATCTGCTTGATAATCGCCAGCTGGGCCGCAGGATTCATGCCTTCTCAGCTGCTTGATTATCGCCAGCTGGGCCGCAGGATTCATGCCTGCTCATCTGCTTGATAATGACCAGCTGGGCCGCAGGATTCATGCCTGCTCAGCTGCCTGATAATCGCCAGGTGGGCCGCAGGATTCATGCCTTCTCAGCTGCTTGATTATCGCCAGCTGGGCCGCAGGATTCATGCCTGCTCCGCTGCTTGATTCTTGCCTGCTGAGGCACATGATCCGTGCAGGAGAGCTACCTGATCACACATGAGCAGTCACATGATCAGCGCCTCTCAGTCACCTGATCACTGCATGACAGCCACGTGATCAGTGCCTGCTGAGTCACGTGATTAGCGCCTGCTCATCTGCTTGATAATCGCCAGCTGGGCCGCAGGATTCATGCCTGCTCAGGTGCCTGATAATCGCCAGCTGGGCCGCAGGATTCATGCCTTCTCAGCTGCCTGATAATCACCAGCTGGGCCGTAGGATTCATGCCTGCTCAGCTGCCTGATAATCGCCAGGTGGGCCGCAAGATTCATGCCTGCTCAGCTGCCTGATAATCGCCAGGTGGGCCGCAGGATTCATGCCTTCTCAGCTGCTTGATTATCGCCAGCTGGGCCGCAGGATTCATGCCTGCTCAGCTGCCTGATAATCGCCAGCAGGGCCGCAGGATTCATGCCTTCTCAGGCGCCTGGTTATCGCGAGCTGGGCCGCAGGATTCATGCCTGCTCATCTCCTTGATAATCGCCAGCTGGGCCGCAGGATTCATGCCTGCTCATCTGCTTGATAATCGCGAGCTGGGCCGCAGGATTCATGCCTGCTCAGCTGCCTGATAATCGCCAGGTGGGCCGCAGGATTCATGCCTGCTCAGCTGCCTGATAATCGCCAGCAGGGCCACAGGATTCATGCCTTCTCAGGCGCCTGATAATCACCAGCTGGGCCGCAGGATTCATGCCTGCTCATCTGCTTGATAATGACCAGCTGGGCCGCAGGATTCATGCCTTCTCAGGCGCCTGATAATCGCCAGCTGGGCCGCAGGATTCATGCCTGCTCATCTGCTTGGTAATCGCCAGCTGGGCCGCAGGATTCATGCCTGCTCATCTGCTTGATAATCGCCAGCTGGGTCGCATGATTCATGCCTGCTGAGGCACATGATCCGTGCGGGAGAGCTACCTGATCAGCACATGAGCAGTCACATGATCAGCGCCTCTCAGTCACCTGATCACTGCATGACAGCCACGTGATCAGTGCCTGCTGAGTCACGTGATTAGCGCCTGTTCATCTGCTTGATAATCGCCAGCTGGGCCGCAGGATTCATGCCTTCTCAGCTGCTTGATTATCGCCAGCTGGGCCGCAGGATTCATGCCTGCTCATCTGCTTGATAATGACCAGCTGGGCCGCAGGATTCATGCCTGCTCAGCTGCCTGATAATCGCCAGCTGGGCCGCAGGATTCATACCTGCTCAGCTGCCTGATAATCGCCAGGTGGGCCGCAGGATTCATGCCTTCTCAGGCGCCTGGTAATTGCGAGCGGGGCCGTAGGATTCATGCCTGCTCATCTGCTTGGTAATCGCCAGCTGGGCCGCAGGATTCATGCCTTCTCAGGCGCCTGATAATCGCCAGCTGGGCCGCAGGATTCATGCCTTCTCATCTCCTTGATAATCGCCAGCTGGGCCGCAGGATTCATGCCTGCTCATCTGCTTGATAATGACCAGCTGGGCCGCAGGATTCATGCCTGCTCAGCTGCCTGATAATCGCCAGGTGGGCCGCAGGATTCATGCCTGCTCAGTTGCCTGATAATCGCCAGCTGGGCCGCAGGATTCATGCCTGCTCAGCTGCCTGATAATCGCCAGGTGGGCCGCAGGATTCATGCCTGCTCAGTTGCCTGATAATCGCCAGCTGGGCCGCAGGATTCATGCCTTCTCAGCTGCCTGATAATCACCAGCTGGGCCGCAGGATTCATGCCTGCTCATCTGCTTGATAATCGCCAGCTGGGCCGCAGGATTCATGCCTGCTCAGGCGCCTGTTAATCGCCAGCTGGGCCGCAGGATTCATGCCTTCTCCGCTGCTTGATTGTTGCCTGCTGAGGCACATGATCGGTGCAGGAGAGCTACCTGATCAGCACATGAGCAGTCACATGATCAGCACCTCTCAGTCACCTGATCACTGCATGACAGCCACGTGATCAGTGCCTGCTGAGTCACGTGATTAGCGCCTGTTCATCTGCTTGATAATCGCCAGCTGGGCCGCAGGATTCATGCCTTCTCAGCTGCTTGATTATCGCCAGCTGGGCCGCAGGATTCATGCCTGCTCATCTGCTTGATAATGACCAGCTGGGCCGCAGGATTCATGCCTGCTCAGCTGCCTGATAATCGCCAGGTGGGCCGCAGGATTCATGCCTGCTCATCTCGTTGATAATCGCCAGCTGGGCCGCAGGATTCATGCCTGCTCCGCTGCTTGATTCTTGCCTGCTGAGGCACATGATCCGTGCAGGAGAGCTACCTGATCACACATGAGCAGTCACAGGATCAGCGCCTCTCAGTCACCTGATCACTGCATGACAGCCACGTGATCAGTGCCTGCTGAGTCACGTGATTAGCGCCTGCTCATCTGCTTGATAATCGCTGGCTGGGCCGCAGGATTCATGCCTGCTCAGGTGCCTGATAATCGCCAGCTGGGCCGCAGGATTCATGCCTTCTCAGCTGCCTGATAATCACCAGCTGGGCCGTAGGATTCATGCCTGCTCAGCTGCCTGATAATCGCCAGGTGGGCCGCAAGATTCATGCCTGCTCAGCTGCCTGATAATCGCCAGGTGGGCCGCAGGATTCATGCCTTCTCAGCTGCTTGATTATCGCCAGCTGGGCCGCAGGATTCATGCCTGCTCAGCTGCCTGATAATCGCCAGCAGGGCCGCAGGATTCATGCCTTCTCAGGCGCCTGGTAATCGCGAGCTGGGCCGCAGGATTCATGCCTGCTCATCTCCTTGATAATCGCCAGCTGGGCCGCAGGATTCATGCCTGCTCATCTGCTTGATAATCGCCAGCTGGGCCGCAGGATTCATGCCTGCTCAGCTGCCTGATAATCGCCAGGTGGGCCGCAGGATTCATGCCTGCTCAGCTGCCTGATAATCGCCAGCAGGGCCACAGGATTCATGCCTTCTCAGGCGCCTGATAATCACCAGCTGGGCCGCAGGATTCATGCCTGCTCATCTGCTTGATAATGACCAGCTGGGCCGCAGGATTCATGCCTTCTCAGGCGCCTGATAATCGCCAGCTGGGCCGCAGGATTCATGCCTGCTCATCTGCTTGGTAATCGCCAGCTGGGCCGCAGGATTCATGCCTGCTCATCTGCTTGATAATCGCCAGCTGGGTCGCATGATTCATGCCTGCTGAGGCACATGATCCGTGCGGGAGAGCTACCTGATCAGCACATGAGCAGTCACATGATCAGCGCCTCTCAGTCACCTGATCACTGCATGACAGCCACGTGATCAGTGCCTGCTGAGTCACGTGATTAGCGCCTGTTCATCTGCTTGATAATCGCCAGCTGGGCCGCAGGATTCATGCCTTCTCAGCTGCTTGATTATCGCCAGCTGGGCCGCAGGATTCATGCCTGCTCATCTGCTTGATAATGACCAGCTGGGCCGCAGGATTCATGCCTGCTCAGCTGCCTGATAATCGCCAGCTGGGCCGCAGGATTCATACCTGCTCAGCTGCCTGATAATCGCCAGGTGGGCCGCAGGATTCATGCCTTCTCAGGCGCCTGGTAATCGCGAGCGGGGCCGTAGGATTCATGCCTGCTCATCTGCTTGGTAATCGCCAGCTGGGCCGCAGGATTCATGCCTTCTCAGGCGCCTGATAATCGCCAGCTGGGCCGCAGGATTCATGCCTGCTCATCTCCTTGATAATCGCCAGCTGGGCCGCAGGATTCATGACTGCTCATCTGCTTGATAATGAGCAGCTGGGCCGCAGGATTCATGCCTGCTCAGCTGCCTGATAATCGCCAGGTGGGCCGCAGGATTCATGCCTGCTCAGTTGCCTGATAATCGCCAGCTGGGCCGCAGGATTCATGCCTTCTCAGCTGCCTGATAATCACCAGCTGGGCCGCAGGATTCATGCCTGCTCATCTGCTTGATAATCGCCAGCTGGGCCGCAGGATTCATGCCTGCTCAGGCGCCTGTTAATCGCCAGCTGGGCCGCAGGATTCATGCCTTCTCCGCTGCTTGATTGTTGCCTGCTGAGGCACATGATCGGTGCGGGAGAGCTACCTGATCAGCACATGAGCAGTCACATGATCAGCACCTCTCAGTCACCTGATCACTGCATGACAGCCACGTGATCAGTGCCTGCTGAGTCACGTGATTAGCGCCTGTTCATCTGCTTGATAATCGCCAGCTGGGCCGCAGGATTCATGCCTTCTCAGCTGCTTGATTATCGCCAGCTGGGCCGCAGGATTCATGCCTGCTCATCTGCTTGATAATGACCAGCTGGGCCGCAGGATTCATGCCTGCTCAGCTGCCTGATAATCGCCAGGTGGGCCGCAGGATTCATGCCTTCTCAGCTGCTTGATTATCGCCAGCTGGGCCGCAGGATTCATGCCTGCTCCGCTGCTTGATTCTTGCCTGCTGAGGCACATGATCCGTGCAGGAGAGCTACCTGATCACACATGAGCAGTCACATGATCAGCGCCTCTCAGTCACCTGATCACTGCATGACAGCCACGTGATCAGTGCCTGCTGAGTCACGTGATTAGCGCCTGCTCATCTGCTTGATAATCGCCAGCTGGGCCGCAGGATTCATGCCTGCTCAGGTGCCTGATAATCGCCAGCTGGGCCGCAGGATTCATGCCTTCTCAGCTGCCTGATAATCACCAGCTGGGCCGTAGGATTCATGCCTGCTCAGCTGCCTGATAATCGCCAGGTGGGCCGCAAGATTCATGCCTGCTCAGCTGCCTGATAATCGCCAGGTGGGCCGCAGGATTCATGCCTTCTCAGCTGCTTGATTATCGCCAGCTGGGCCGCAGGATTCATGCCTGCTCAGCTGCCTGATAATCGCCAGCAGGGCCGCAGGATTCATGCCTTCTCAGGCGCCTGGTTATCGCGAGCTGGGCCGCAGGATTCATGCCTGCTCATCTCCTTGATAATCGCCAGCTGGGCCGCAGGATTCATGCCTGCTCATCTGCTTGATAATCGCGAGCTGGGCCGCAGGATTCATGCCTGCTCAGCTGCCTGATAATCGCCATGTGGGCCGCAGGATTCATGCCTGCTCAGCTGCCTGATAATCGCCAGCAGGGCCACAGGATTCATGCCTTCTCAGGCGCCTGATAATCACCAGCTGGGCCGCAGGATTCATGCCTGCTCATCTGCTTGATAATGACCAGCTGGGCCGCAGGATTCATGCCTTCTCAGGCGCCTGATAATCGCCAGCTGGGCCGCAGGATTCATGCCTGCTCATCTGCTTGGTAATCGCCAGCTGGGCCGCAGGATTCATGCCTGCTCATCTGCTTGATAATCGCCAGCTGGGTCGCATGATTCATGCCTGCTGAGGCACATGATCCGTGCGGGAGAGCTACCTGATCAGCACATGAGCAGTCACATGATCAGCGCCTCTCAGTCACCTGATCACTGCATGACAGCCACGTGATCAGTGCCTGCTGAGTCACGTGATTAGCGCCTGTTCATCTGCTTGATAATCGCCAGCTGGGCCGCAGGATTCATGCCTTCTCAGCTGCTTGATTATCGCCAGCTGGGCCGCAGGATTCATGCCTGCTCATCTGCTTGATAATGACCAGCTGGGCCGCAGGATTCATGCCTGCTCAGCTGCCTGATAATCGCCAGCTGGGCCGCAGGATTCATACCTGCTCAGCTGCCTGATAATCGCCAGGTGGGCCGCAGGATTCATGCCTTCTCAGGCGCCTGGTAATCGCGAGCGGGGCCGTAGGATTCATGCCTGCTCATCTGCTTGGTAATCGCCAGCTGGGCCGCAGGATTCATGCCTTCTCAGGCGCCTGATAATCGCCAGCTGGGCCGCAGGATTCATGCCTGCTCATCTCCTTGATAATCGCCAGCTGGGCCGCAGGATTCATGCCTGCTCATCTGCTTGATAATGACCAGCTGGGCCGCAGGATTCATGCCTGCTCAGCTGCCTGATAATCGCCAGGTGGGCCGCAGGATTCATGCCTGCTCAGTTGCCTGATAATCGCCAGCTGGGCCGCAGGATTCATGCCTGCTCAGCTGCCTGATAATCGCCAGGTGGGCCGCAGGATTCATGCCTGCTCAGTTGCCTGATAATCGCCAGCTGGGCCGCAGGATTCATGCCTTCTCAGCTGCCTGATAATCACCAGCTGGGCCGCAGGATTCATGCCTGCTCATCTGCTTGATAATCGCCAGCTGGGCCGCAGGATTCATGCCTGCTCAGGCGCCTGTTAATCGCCAGCTGGGCCGCAGGATTCATGCCTTCTCCGCTGCTTGATTGTTGCCTGCTGAGGCACATGATCGGTGCGGGAGAGCTACCTGATCAGCACATGAGCAGTCACATGATCAGCACCTCTCAGTCACCTGATCACTGCATGACAGCCACGTGATCAGTGCCTGCTGAGTCACGTGATTAGCGCCTGTTCATCTGCTTGATAATCGCCAGCTGGGCCGCAGGATTCATGCCTTCTCAGCTGCTTGATTATCGCCAGCTGGGCCGCAGGATTCATGCCTGCTCATCTGCTTGATAATGACCAGCTGGGCCGCAGGATTCATGCCTGCTCAGCTGCCTGATAATCGCCAGGTGGGCCGCAGGATTCATGCCTTCTCAGCTGCTTGATTATCGCCAGCTGGGCCGCAGGATTCATGCCTGCTCCGCTGCTTGATTCTTGCCTGCTGAGGCACATGATCCGTGCAGGAGAGCTACCTGATCACACATGAGCAGTCACATGATCAGCGCCTCTCAGTCACCTGATCACTGCATGACAGCCACGTGATCAGTGCCTGCTGAGTCACGTGATTAGCGCCTGCTCATCTGCTTGATAATCGCCAGCTGGGCCGCAGGATTCATGCCTGCTCAGGTGCCTGATAATCGCCAGCTGGGCCGCAGGATTCATGCCTTCTCAGCTGCCTGATAATCACCAGCTGGGCCGTAGGATTCATGCCTGCTCAGCTGCCTGATAATCGCCAGGTGGGCCGCAAGATTCATGCCTGCTCAGCTGCCTGATAATCGCCAGGTGGGCCGCAGGATTCATGCCTTCTCAGCTGCTTGATTATCGCCAGCTGGGCCGCAGGATTCATGCCTGCTCAGCTGCCTGATAATCGCCAGCAGGGCCGCAGGATTCATGCCTTCTCAGGCGCCTGGTTATCGCGAGCTGGGCCGCAGGATTCATGCCTGCTCATCTCCTTGATAATCGCCAGCTGGGCCGCAGGATTCATGCCTGCTCATCTGCTTGATAATCGCGAGCTGGGCCGCAGGATTCATGCCTGCTCAGCTGCCTGATAATCGCCAGGTGGGCCGCAGGATTCATGCCTGCTCAGCTGCCTGATAATCGCCAGCAGGGCCACAGGATTCATGCCTTCTCAGGCGCCTGATAATCACCAGCTGGGCCGCAGGATTCATGCCTGCTCATCTGCTTGATAATGACCAGCTGGGCCGCAGGATTCATGCCTTCTCAGGCGCCTGATAATCGCCAGCTGGGCCGCAGGATTCATGCCTGCTCATCTGCTTGGTAATCGCCAGCTGGGCCGCAGGATTCATGCCTGCTCATCTGCTTGATAATCGCCAGCTGGGTCGCATGATTCATGCCTGCTGAGGCACATGATCCGTGCGGGAGAGCTACCTGATCAGCACATGAGCAGTCACATGATCAGCGCCTCTCAGTCACCTGATCACTGCATGACAGCCACGTGATCAGTGCCTGCTGAGTCACGTGATTAGCGCCTGTTCATCTGCTTGATAATCGCCAGCTGGGCCGCAGGATTCATGCCTTCTCAGCTGCTTGATTATCGCCAGCTGGGCCGCAGGATTCATGCCTGCTCATCTGCTTGATAATGACCAGCTGGGCCGCAGGATTCATGCCTGCTCAGCTGCCTGATAATCGCCAGCTGGGCCGCAGGATTCATACCTGCTCAGCTGCCTGATAATCGCCAGGTGGGCCGCAGGATTCATGCCTTCTCAGGCGCCTGGTAATCGCGAGCGGGGCCGTAGGATTCATGCCTGCTCATCTGCTTGGTAATCGCCAGCTGGGCCGCAGGATTCATGCCTTCTCAGGCGCCTGATAATCGCCAGCTGGGCCGCAGGATTCATGCCTTCTCATCTCCTTGATAATCGCCAGCTGGGCCGCAGGATTCATGCCTGCTCATCTGCTTGATAATGACCAGCTGGGCCGCAGGATTCATGCCTGCTCAGCTGCCTGATAATCGCCAGGTGGGCCGCAGGATTCATGCCTGCTCAGTTGCCTGATAATCGCCAGCTGGGCCGCAGGATTCATGCCTGCTCAGCTGCCTGATAATCGCCAGGTGGGCCGCAGGATTCATGCCTGCTCAGTTGCCTGATAATCGCCAGCTGGGCCGCAGGATTCATGCCTTCTCAGCTGCCTGATAATCACCAGCTGGGCCGCAGGATTCATGCCTGCTCATCTGCTTGATAATCGCCAGCTGGGCCGCAGGATTCATGCCTGCTCAGGCGCCTGTTAATCGCCAGCTGGGCCGCAGGATTCATGCCTTCTCCGCTGCTTGATTGTTGCCTGCTGAGGCACATGATCGGTGCGGGAGAGCTACCTGATCAGCACATGAGCAGTCACATGATCAGCACCTCTCAGTCACCTGATCACTGCATGACAGCCACGTGATCAGTGCCTGCTGAGTCACGTGATTAGCGCCTGTTCATCTGCTTGATAATCGCCAGCTGGGCCGCAGGATTCATGCCTTCTCAGCTGCTTGATTATCGCCAGCTGGGCCGCAGGATTCATGCCTGCTCATCTGCTTGATAATGACCAGCTGGGCCGCAGGATTCATGCCTGCTCAGCTGCCTGATAATCGCCAGGTGGGCCGCAGGATTCATGCCTGCTCATCTCGTTGATAATCGCCAGCTGGGCCGCAGGATTCATGCCTGCTCCGCTGCTTGATTCTTGCCTGCTGAGGCACATGATCCGTGCAGGAGAGCTACCTGATCACACATGAGCAGTCACATGATCAGCGCCTCTCAGTCACCTGATCACTGCATGACAGCCACGTGATCAGTGCCTGCTGAGTCACGTGATTAGCGCCTGTTCATCTGCTTGATAATCGCCAGCTGGGCCGCAGGATTCATGCCTTCTCAGCTGCTTGATTATCGCCAGCTGGGCCGCAGGATTCATGCCTGCTCATCTGCTTGATAATGACCAGCTGGGCCGCAGGATTCATGCCTGCTCAGCTGCCTGATAATCGCCAGGTGGGCCGCAGGATTCATGCCTGCTCATCTCGTTGATAATCGCCAGCTGGGCCGCAGGATTCATGCCTGCTCCGCTGCTTGATTCTTGCCTGCTGAGGCACATGATCCGTGCAGGAGAGCTACCTGATCACACATGAGCAGTCACATGATCAGCGCCTCTCAGTCACCTGATCACTGCATGACAGCCACGTGAACAGTGCCTGCTGAGTCACGTGATTAGCGCCTGCTCATCTGCTTGATAATCGCCAGCTGGGCCGCAGGATTCATGCCTGCTCAGCTGCCTGATAATCGCCAGGTGGGCCGCAGGATTCATGCCTGCTCATCTCGTTGATAATCGCCAGCTGGGCCGCAGGATTCATGCCTGCTCCGCTGCTTGATTCTTGCCTGCTGAGGCACATGATCCGTGCAGGAGAGCTACCTGATCACACATGAGCAGTCACATGATCAGCGCCTCTCAGTCACCTGATCACTGCATGACAGCCACGTGATCAGTGCCTGCTGAGTCACGTGATTAGCGCCTGTTCATCTGCTTGATAATCGCCAGCTGGGCCGCAGGATTCATGCCTTCTCAGCTGCTTGATTATCGCCAGCTGGGCCGCAGGATTCATGCCTGCTCATCTGCTTGATAATGACCAGCTGGGCCGCAGGATTCATGCCTGCTCAGCTGCCTGATAATCGCCAGGTGGGCCGCAGGATTCATGCCTGCTCATCTCGTTGATAATCGCCAGCTGGGCCGCAGGATTCATGCCTGCTCCGCTGCTTGATTCTTGCCTGCTGAGGCACATGATCCGTGCAGGAGAGCTACCTGATCACACATGAGCAGTCACATGATCAGCGCCTCTCAGTCACCTGATCACTGCATGACAGCCACGTGATCAGTGCCTGCTGAGTCACGTGATTAGCGCCTGCTCATCTGCTTGATAATCGCCAGCTGGGCCGCAGGATTCATGCCTGCTCAGGTGCCTGATAATCGCCAGGTGGGCCGCAGGATTCATGCCTGCTCAGCTGCCTGATAATCGCCAGCAGGGCCGCAGGATTCATGCCTTCTCAGGCGCCTGGTAATCGCGAGCTGGGCCGCAGGATTCATGCCTGCTCATCTCCTTGATAATCGCCAGCTGGGCCGCAGGATTCATGCCTGCTCATCTGCTTGATAATCGCGAGCTGGGCCGCAGGATTCATGCCTGCTCAGCTGCCTGATAATCGCCAGGTGGGCCGCAGGATTCATGCCTGCTCAGCTGCCTGATAATCGCCAGCAGGGCCACAGGATTCATGCCTTCTCAGGCGCCTGATAATCACCAGCTGGGCCGCAGGATTCATGCCTGCTCATCTGCTTGATAATGACCAGCTGGGCCGCAGGATTCATGCCTTCTCAGGCGCCTGATAATCGCCAGCTGGGCCGCAGGATTCATGCCTGCTCATCTGCTTGGTAATCGCCAGCTGGGCCGCAGGATTCATGCCTGCTCATCTGCTTGATAATCGCCAGCTGGGTCGCATGATTCATGCCTGCTGAGGCACATGATCCGTGCGGGAGAGCTACCTGATCAGCACATGAGCAGTCACATGATCAGCGCCTCTCAGTCACCTGATCACTGCATGACAGCCACGTGATCAGTGCCTGCTGAGTCACGTGATTAGCGCCTGTTCATCTGCTTGATAATCGCCAGCTGGGCCGCAGGATTCATGCCTTCTCAGCTGCTTGATTATCGCCAGCTGGGCCGCAGGATTCATGCCTGCTCATCTGCTTGATAATGACCAGCTGGGCCGCAGGATTCATGCCTGCTCAGCTGCCTGATAATCGCCAGCTGGGCCGCAGGATTCATACCTGCTCAGCTGCCTGATAATCGCCAGGTGGGCCGCAGGATTCATGCCTTCTCAGGCGCCTGGTAATCGCGAGCAGGGCCGTAGGATTCATGCCTGCTCATCTGCTTGGTAATCGCCAGCTGGGCCGCAGGATTCATGCCTTCTCAGGCGCCTGATAATCGCCAGCTGGGCCGCAGGATTCATGCCTTCTCATCTCCTTGATAATCGCCAGCTGGGCCGCAGGATTCATGCCTGCTCATCTGCTTGATAATGACCAGCTGGGCCGCAGGATTCATGCCTGCTCAGCTGCCTGATAATCGCCAGGTGGGCCGCAGGATTCATGCCTGCTCAGTTGCCTGATAATCGCCAGCTGGGCCGCAGGATTCATGCCTGCTCAGCTGCCTGATAATCGCCAGGTGGGCCGCAGGATTCATGCCTGCTCAGTTGCCTGATAATCGCCAGCTGGGCCGCAGGATTCATGCCTTCTCAGCTGCCTGATAATCACCAGCTGGGCCGCAGGATTCATGCCTGCTCATCTGCTTGATAATCGCCAGCTGGGCCGCAGGATTCATGCCTGCTCAGGCGCCTGTTAATCGCCAGCTGGGCCGCAGGATTCATGCCTTCTCCGCTGCTTGATTGTTGCCTGCTGAGGCACATGATCGGTGCGGGAGAGCTACCTGATCAGCACATGAGCAGTCACATGATCAGCACCTCTCAGTCACCTGATCACTGCATGACAGCCACGTGATCAGTGCCTGCTGAGTCACGTGATTAGCGCCTGTTCATCTGCTTGATAATCGCCAGCTGGGCCGCAGGATTCATGCCTTCTCAGCTGCTTGATTATCGCCAGCTGGGCCGCAGGATTCATGCCTGCTCATCTGCTTGATAATGACCAGCTGGGCCGCAGGATTCATGCCTGCTCAGCTGCCTGATAATCGCCAGGTGGGCCGCAGGATTCATGCCTGCTCAGTTGCCTGATAATCGCCAGCTGGGCCGCAGGATTCATGCCTGCTCAGCTGCCTGATAATCGCCAGGTGGGCCGCAGGATTCATGCCTGCTCAGTTGCCTGATAATCGCCAGCTGGGCCGCAGGATTCATGCCTTCTCAGCTGCCTGATAATCACCAGCTGGGCCGCAGGATTCATGCCTGCTCATCTGCTTGATAATCGCCAGCTGGGCCGCAGGATTCATGCCTGCTCAGGCGCCTGTTAATCGCCAGCTGGGCCGCAGGATTCATGCCTTCTCCGCTGCTTGATTGTTGCCTGCTGAGGCACATGATCAGTGCGGGAGAGCTACCTGATCAGCACATGAGCAGTCACATGATCAGCACCTCTCAGTCACCTGATCACTGCATGACAGCCACGTGATCAGTGCCTGCTGAGTCACGTGATTAGCGCCTGTTCATCTGCTTGATAATCACCAGCTGGGCCGCAGGATTCATGCCTGCTCAGGCGCCTGATAATCACCAGCTGGGCCGCAGGATTCATGCCTGCTCATCTCCTTGATAATCGCCAGCTGGGCCGCAGGATTCATGCCTGCTCATCTGCTTGATAATCGCCAGCTGGGCCGCAGGATTCATGCCTGCTCAGCTGCCTGATAATCGCCAGGTGGGCCGCAGGATTCATGCCTGCTCAGCTGCCTGATAATCGCCAGCAGGGCCACAGGATTCATGCCTTCTCAGGCGCCTGATAATCACCAGCTGGGCCGCAGGATTCATGCCTGCTCATCTGCTTGATAATGACCAGCTGGGCCGCAGGATTCATGCCTTCTCAGGCGCCTGATAATCGCCAGCTGGGCCGCAGGATTCATGCCTGCTCATCTGCTTGGTAATCGCCAGCTGGGCCGCAGGATTCATGCCTGCTCATCTGCTTGATAATCGCCAGCTGGGTCGCATGATTCATGCCTGCTGAGGCACATGATCCGTGCGGGAGAGCTACCTGATCAGCACATGAGCAGTCACATGATCAGCGCCTCTCAGTCACCTGATCACTGCATGACAGCCACGTGATCAGTGCCTGCTGAGTCACGTGATTAGCGCCTGTTCATCTGCTTGATAATCGCCAGCTGGGCCGCAGGATTCATGCCTTCTCAGCTGCTTGATTATCGCCAGCTGGGCCGCAGGATTCATGCCTGCTCATCTGCTTGATAATGACCAGCTGGGCCGCAGGATTCATGCCTGCTCAGCTGCCTGATAATCGCCAGCTGGGCCGCAGGATTCATACCTGCTCAGCTGCCTGATAATCGCCAGGTGGGCCGCAGGATTCATGCCTTCTCAGGCGCCTGGTAATCGCGAGCGGGGCCGTAGGATTCATGCCTGCTCATCTGCTTGGTAATCGCCAGCTGGGCCGCAGGATTCATGCCTTCTCAGGCGCCTGATAATCGCCAGCTGGGCCGCAGGATTCATGCCTTCTCATCTCCTTGATAATCGCCAGCTGGGCCGCAGGATTCATGCCTGCTCATCTGCTTGATAATGACCAGCTGGGCCGCAGGATTCATGCCTGCTCAGCTGCCTGATAATCGCCAGGTGGGCCGCAGGATTCATGCCTTCTCAGCTGCCTGATAATCACCAGCTGGGCCGCAGGATTCATGCCTGCTCATCTGCTTGATAATGACCAGCTGGGCCGCAGGATTCATGCCTGCTCAGTTGCCTGATAATCGCCAGCTGGGCCGCAGGATTCATGCCTTCTCAGCTGCCTGATAATCACCAGCTGGGCCGCAGGATTCATGCCTGCTCATCTGCTTGATAATCGCCAGCTGGGCCGCAGGATTCATGCCTGCTCAGGCGCCTGTTAATCGCCAGCTGGGCCGCAGGATTCATGCCTTCTCCGCTGCTTGATTGTTGCCTGCTGAGGCACATGATCGGTGCGGGAGAGCTACCTGATCAGCACATGAGCAGTCACATGATCAGCACCTCTCAGTCACCTGATCACTGCATGACAGCCACGTGATCAGTGCCTGCTGAGTCACGTGATTAGCGCCTGTTCATCTGCTTGATAATCGCCAGCTGGGCCGCAGGATTCATGCCTTCTCAGCTGCTTGATTATCGCCAGCTGGGCCGCAGGATTCATGCCTGCTCATCTCCTTGATAATCGCCAGCTGGGCCGCAGGATTCATGCCTGCTCAGGCGCCTGTTAATCGCCAGCTGGGCCGCAGGATTCATGCCTTCTCCGCTGCTTGATTGTTGCCTGCTGAGGCACATGATCGGTGCGGGAGAGCTACCTGATCAGCACATGAGCAGTCACATGATCAGCACCTCTCAGTCACCTGATCACTGCATGACAGCCACGTGATCAGTGCGTGCTGAGTCACGTGATTAGCGCCTGTTCATCTGCTTGATAATCGTCAGCTGGGCCGCAGGATTCATGCCTTCTCAGCTGCTTGATTATCGCCAGCTGGGCCGCAGGATTCATGCCTGCTCATCTGCTTGATAATGACCAGCTGGGCCGCAGGATTCATGCCTGCTCAGCTGCCTGATAATCGCCAGGTGGGCCGCAGGATTCATGCCTGCTCAGTTGCCTGATAATCGCCAGCTGGGCCGCAGGATTCATGCCTGCTCAGCTGCCTGATAATCGCCAGGTGGGCCGCAGGATTCATGCCTGCTCAGTTGCCTGATAATCGCCAGCTGGGCCGCAGGATTCATGCCTTCTCAGCTGCCTGATAATCACCAGCTGGGCCGCAGGATTCATGCCTGCTCATCTGCTTGATAATCGCCAGCTGGGCCGCAGGATTCATGCCTGCTCAGGCGCCTGTTAATCGCCAGCTGGGCCGCAGGATTCATGCCTTCTCCGCTGCTTGATTGTTGCCTGCTGAGGCACATGATCGGTGCGGGAGAGCTACCTGATCAGCACATGAGCAGTCACATGATCAGCACCTCTCAGTCACCTGATCACTGCATGACAGCCACGTGATCAGTGCCTGCTGAGTCACGTGATTAGCGCCTGTTCATCTGCTTGATAATCGCCAGCTGGGCCGCAGGATTCATGCCTGCTCAGGTACCTGATAATCGCCAGCTGGGCCGCAGGATTCATGCCTTCTCAGCTGCCTGATAATCACCAGCTGGGCCGTAGGATTCATGCCTGCTCAGCTGCCTGATAATCGCCAGGTGGGCCGCAAGATTCATGCCTGCTCAGCTGCCTGATAATCGCCAGGTGGGCCGCAGGATTCATGCCTTCTCAGCTGCTTGATTATCGCCAGCTGGGCCGCAGGATTCATGCCTGCTCAGCTGCCTGATAATCGCCAGCAGGGCCACAGGATTCATGCCTTCTCAGGCGCCTGGTAATCGCGAGCTGGGCCGCAGGATTCATGCCTGCTCATCTCCTTGATAATCGCCAGCTGGGCCGCAGGATTCATGCCTGCTCATCTGCTTGATAATCGCCAGCTGGGCCGCAGGATTCATGCCTGCTCAGCTGCCTGATAATCGCCAGGTGGGCCGCAGGATTCATGCCTGCTCAGCTGCCTGATAATCGCCAGCAGGGCCACAGGATTCATGCCTGCTCATCTGCTTGATAATCGCCAGCTGGGTCGCATGATTCATGCCTGCTGAGGCACATGATCCGTGCGGGAGAGCTACCTGATCAGCACATGAGCAGTCACATGATCAGCGCCTCTCAGTCACCTGATCACTGCATGACAGCCACGTGATCAGTGCCTGCTGAGTCACGTGATTAGCGCCTGTTCATCTGCTTGATAATCGCCAGCTGGGCCGCAGGATTCATGCCTACTCAGCTGCTTGATTATCGCCAGCTGGGCCGCAGGATTCATGCCTGCTCATCTGCTTGATAATGACCAGCTGGGCCGCAGGATTCATGCCTGCTCAGCTGCCTGATAATCGCCAGCTGGGCCGCAGGATTCATACCTGCTCAGCTGCCTGATAATCGCCAGGTGGGCCGCAGGATTCATGCCTTCTCATCTGCTTGGTAATCGCCAGCTGGGCCGCAGGATTCATGCCTGCTCATCTGCTTGATAATGACCAGCTGGGCCGCAGGATTCATGCCTGCTCAGCTGCCTGATAATCGCTAGCTGGGCCGCAGGATTCATGCCTGCTCATCTGCTTGGTAATCGCCAGCTGGGCCGCAGGATTCATGCCTTCTCAGGCGCCTGATAATCGCCAGCTGGGCCGCAGGATTCATGCCTTCTCATCTCCTTGATAATCGCCAGCTGGGCCGCAGGATTCATGCCTGCTCATCTGCTTGATAATGACCAGCTGGGCCGCAGGATTCATGCCTGCTCAGCTGCCTGATAATCGCCAGGTGGGCCGCAGGATTCATGCCTGCTCAGTTGCCCTATAATCGCCAGCTGGGCCGCAGGATTCATGCCTGCTCAGCTGCCTGATAATCGCCAGGTGGGCCGCAGGATTCATGCCTGCTCAGTTGCCTGATAATCGCCAGCTGGGCCGCAGGATTCATGCCTTCTCAGCTGCCTGATAATCACCAGCTGGGCCGCAGGATTCATGCCTGCTCATCTGCTTGATAATCGCCAGCTGGGCCGCAGGATTCATGCCTGCTCAGGCGCCTGTTAATCGCCAGCTGGGCCGCAGGATTCATGCCTTCTCCGCTGCTTGATTGTTGCCTGCTGAGGCACATGATCGGTGCGGGAGAGCTACCTGATCAGCACATGAGCAGTCACATGATCAGCACCTCTCAGTCACCTGATCACTGCATGACAGCCACGTGAACAGTGCCTGCTGAGTCACGTGATTAGCGCCTGTTCATCTGCTTGATAATCGCCAGCTGGGCCGCAGGATTCATGCCTTCTCAGCTGCTTGATTATCGCCAGCTGGGCCGCAGGATTCATGCCTGCTCATCTGCTTGATAATGACCAGCTGGGCCGCAGGATTCATGCCTGCTCAGCTGCCTGATAATCGCCAGGTGGGCCGCAGGATTCATGCCTGCTCATCTCGTTGATAATCGCCAGCTGGGCCGCAGGATTCATGCCTGCTCCGCTGCTTGATTCTTGCCTGCTGAGGCACATGATCCGTGCAGGAGAGCTACCTGATCACACATGAGCAGTCACATGATCAGCGCCTCTCAGTCACCTGATCACTGCATGACAGCCACGTGATCAGTGCCTGCTGAGTCACGTGATTAGCGCCTGCTCATCTGCTTGATAATCGCCAGCTGGGCCGCAGGATTCATGCCTGCTCAGGTGCCTGATAATCGCCAGCTGGGCCGCAGGATTCATGCCTTCTCAGCTGCCTGATAATCACCAGCTGGGCCGTAGGATTCATGCCTGCTCAGCTGCCTGATAATCGCCAGGTGGGCCGCAAGATTCATGCCTGCTCAGCTGCCTGATAATCGCCAGGTGGGCCGCAGGATTCATGCCTTCTCAGCTGCTTGATTATCGCCAGCTGGGCCGCAGGATTCATGCCTGCTCAGCTGCCTGATAATCGCCAGCAGGGCCGCAGGATTCATGCCTTCTCAGGCGCCTGGTAATCGCGAGCTGGGCCGCAGGATTCATGCCTGCTCATCTCCTTGATAATCGCCAGCTGGGCCGCAGGATTCATGCCTGCTCATCTGCTTGATAATCGCGAGCTGGGCCGCAGGATTCATGCCTGCTCAGCTGCCTGATAATCGCCAGGTGGGCCGCAGGATTCATGCCTGCTCAGCTGCCTGATAATCGCCAGCAGGGCCACAGGATTCATGCCTTCTCAGGCGCCTGATAATCACCAGCTGGGCCGCAGGATTCATGCCTGCTCATCTGCTTGATAATGACCAGCTGGGCCGCAGGATTCATGCCTTCTCAGGCGCCTGATAATCGCCAGCTGGGCCGCAGGATTCATGCCTGCTCATCTGCTTGGTAATCGCCAGCTGGGCCGCAGGATTCATGCCTGCTCATCTGCTTGATAATCGCCAGCTGGGTCGCATGATTCATGCCTGCTGAGGCACATGATCCGTGCGGGAGAGCTACCTGATCAGCACATGAGCAGTCACATGATCAGCGCCTCTCAGTCACCTGATCACTGCATGACAGCCACGTGATCAGTGCCTGCTGAGTCACGTGATTAGCGCCTGTTCATCTGCTTGATAATCGCCAGCTGGGCCGCAGGATTCATGCCTTCTCAGCTGCTTGATTATCGCCAGCTGGGCCGCAGGATTCATGCCTGCTCATCTGCTTGATAATGACCAGCTGGGCCGCAGGATTCATGCCTGCTCAGCTGCCTGATAATCGCCAGCTGGGCCGCAGGATTCATACCTGCTCAGCTGCCTGATAATCGCCAGGTGGGCCGCAGGATTCATGCCTTCTCAGGCGCCTGGTAATCGCGAGCGGGGCCGTAGGATTCATGCCTGCTCATCTGCTTGGTAATCGCCAGCTGGGCCGCAGGATTCATGCCTTCTCAGGCGCCTGATAATCGCCAGCTGGGCCGCAGGATTCATGCCTTCTCATCTCCTTGATAATCGCCAGCTGGGCCGCAGGATTCATGCCTGCTCATCTGCTTGATAATGACCAGCTGGGCCGCAGGATTCATGCCTGCTCAGCTGCCTGATAATCGCCAGGTGGGCCGCAGGATTCATGCCTGCTCAGTTGCCTGATAATCGCCAGCTGGGCCGCAGGATTCATGCCTGCTCAGCTGCCTGATAATCGCCAGGTGGGCCGCAGGATTCATGCCTGCTCAGTTGCCTGATAATCGCCAGCTGGGCCGCAGGATTCATGCCTTCTCAGCTGCCTGATAATCACCAGCTGGGCCGCAGGATTCATGCCTGCTCATCTGCTTGATAATCGCCAGCTGGGCCGCAGGATTCATGCCTGCTCAGGCGCCTGTTAATCGCCAGCTGGGCCGCAGGATTCATGCCTTCTCCGCTGCTTGATTGTTGCCTGCTGAGGCACATGATCGGTGCGGGAGAGCTACCTGATCAGCACATGAGCAGTCACATGATCAGCACCTCTCAGTCACCTGATCACTGCATGACAGCCACGTGATCAGTGCCTGCTGAGTCACGTGATTAGCGCCTGTTCATCTGCTTGATAATCGCCAGCTGGGCCGCAGGATTCATGCCTTCTCAGCTGCTTGATTATCGCCAGCTGGGCCGCAGGATTCATGCCTGCTCATCTGCTTGATAATGACCAGCTGGGCCGCAGGATTCATGCCTGCTCAGCTGCCTGATAATCGCCAGGTGGGCCGCAGGATTCATGCCTGCTCAGTTGCCTGATAATCGCCAGCTGGGCCGCAGGATTCATGCCTGCTCAGCTGCCTGATAATCGCCAGGTGGGCCGCAGGATTCATGCCTGCTCAGTTGCCTGATAATCGCCAGCTGGGCCGCAGGATTCATGCCTTCTCAGCTGCCTGATAATCACCAGCTGGGCCGCAGGATTCATGCCTGCTCATCTGCTTGATAATCGCCAGCTGGGCCGCAGGATTCATGCCTGCTCAGGCGCCTGTTAATCGCCAGCTGGGCCGCAGGATTCATGCCTTCTCCGCTGCTTGATTGTTGCCTGCTGAGGCACATGATCGGTGCGGGAGAGCTACCTGATCAGCACATGAGCAGTCACATGATCAGCACCTCTCAGTCACCTGATCACTGCATGACAGCCACGTGATCAGTGCCTGCTGAGTCACGTGATTAGCGCCTGTTCATCTGCTTGATAATCGCCAGCTGGGCCGCAGGATTCATGCCTGCTCAGGCGCCTGATAATCACCAGCTGGGCCGCAGGATTCATGCCTGCTCATCTCCTTGATAATCGCCAGCTGGGCCGCAGGATTCA
Source organism: Bos grunniens (assembly GCF_055505025.1). Lineage (NCBI taxonomy): Eukaryota > Metazoa > Chordata > Mammalia > Artiodactyla > Bovidae > Bos > Bos grunniens. The sequence goes on along the minus strand of NC_141183.1, from coordinate 65,198,062 downwards.
TGCCTGCTCATCTGCTTGATAATCGCCAGCTGGGCCGCAGGATTCATGCCTGCTCAGCTGCCTGATAATCGCCAGGTGGGCCGCAGGATTCATGCCTGCTCAGCTGCCTGATAATCGCCAGCAGGGCCACAGGATTCATGCCTTCTCAGGCGCCTGATAATCACCAGCTGGGCCGCAGGATTCATGCCTGCTCATCTGCTTGATAATGACCAGCTGGGCCGCAGGATTCATGCCTTCTCAGGCGCCTGATAATCGCCAGCTGGGCCGCAGGATTCATGCCTGCTCATCTGCTTGGTAATCGCCAGCTGGGCCGCAGGATTCATGCCTGCTCATCTGCTTGATAATCGCCAGCTGGGTCGCATGATTCATGCCTGCTGAGGCACATGATCCGTGCGGGAGAGCTACCTGATCAGCACATGAGCAGTCACATGATCAGCGCCTCTCAGTCACCTGATCACTGCATGACAGCCACGTGATCAGTGCCTGCTGAGTCACGTGATTAGCGCCTGTTCATCTGCTTGATAATCGCCAGCTGGGCCGCAGGATTCATGCCTTCTCAGCTGCTTGATTATCGCCAGCTGGGCCGCAGGATTCATGCCTGCTCATCTGCTTGATAATGACCAGCTGGGCCGCAGGATTCATGCCTGCTCAGCTGCCTGATAATCGCCAGCTGGGCCGCAGGATTCATACCTGCTCAGCTGCCTGATAATCGGCAGGTGGGCCGCAGGATTCATGCCTTCTCAGGCGCCTGGTAATCGCGAGCGGGGCCGTAGGATTCATGCCTGCTCATCTGCTTGGTAATCGCCAGCTGGGCCGCAGGATTCATGCCTGCTCATCTGCTTGATAATGACCAGCTGGGCCGCAGGATTCATGCCTGCTCAGCTGCCTGATAATCGCCAGGTGGGCCGCAGGATTCATGCCTTCTCAGGCGCCTGATAATCGCCAGCTGGGCCGCAGGATTCATGCCTTCTCATCTCCTTGATAATCGCCAGCTGGGCCGCAGGATTCATGCCTGCTCATCTGCTTGATAATGACCAGCTGGGCCGCAGGATTCATGCCTGCTCAGCTGCCTGATAATCGCCAGGTGGGCCGCAGGATTCATGCCTTCTCAGCTGCCTGATAATCACCAGCTGGGCCGCAGGATTCATGCCTGCTCATCTGCTTGATAATGACCAGCTGGGCCGCAGGATTCATGCCTGCTCAGTTGCCTGATAATCGCCAGCTGGGCCGCAGGATTCATGCCTTCTCAGCTGCCTGATAATCACCAGCTGGGCCGCAGGATTCATGCCTGCTCATCTGCTTGATAATCGCCAGCTGGGCCGCAGGATTCATGCCTGCTCAGGCGCCTGTTAATCGCCAGCTGGGCCGCAGGATTCATGCCTTCTCCGCTGCTTGATTGTTGCCTGCTGAGGCACATGATCGGTGCGGGAGAGCTACCTGATCAGCACATGAGCAGTCACATGATCAGCACCTCTCAGTCACCTGATCACTGCATGACAGCCACGTGATCAGTGCCTGCTGAGTCACGTGATTAGCGCCTGTTCATCTGCTTGATAATCGCCAGCTGGGCCGCAGGATTCATGCCTTCTCAGCTGCTTGATTATCGCCAGCTGGGCCGCAGGATTCATGCCTGCTCATCTCCTTGATAATCGCCAGCTGGGCCGCAGGATTCATGCCTGCTCAGGCGCCTGTTAATCGCCAGCTGGGCCGCAGGATTCATGCCTTCTCCGCTGCTTGATTGTTGCCTGCTGAGGCACATGATCGGTGCGGGAGAGCTACCTGATCAGCACATGAGCAGTCACATGATCAGCACCTCTCAGTCACCTGATCACTGCATGACAGCCACGTGATCAGTGCCTGCTGAGTCACGTGATTAGCGCCTGTTCATCTGCTTGATAATCGTCAGCTGGGCCGCAGGATTCATGCCTTCTCAGCTGCTTGATTATCGCCAGCTGGGCCGCAGGATTCATGCCTGCTCATCTGCTTGATAATGACCAGCTGGGCCGCAGGATTCATGCCTGCTCAGCTGCCTGATAATCGCCAGGTGGGCCGCAGGATTCATGCCTGCTCAGTTGCCTGATAATCGCCAGCTGGGCCGCAGGATTCATGCCTGCTCAGCTGCCTGATAATCGCCAGGTGGGCCGCAGGATTCATGCCTGCTCAGTTGCCTGATAATCGCCAGCTGGGCCGCAGGATTCATGCCTTCTCAGCTGCCTGATAATCACCAGCTGGGCCGCAGGATTCATGCCTGCTCAGGCGCCTGTTAATCGCCAGCTGGGCCGCAGGATTCATGCCTTCTCCGCTGCTTGATTGTTGCCTGCTGAGGCACATGATCGGTGCGGGAGAGCTACCTGATCAGCACATGAGCAGTCACATGATCAGCACCTCTCAGTCACCTGATCACTGCATGACAGCCACGTGATCAGTGCCTGCTGAGTCACGTGATTAGCGCCTGTTCATCTGCCTGATAATCGCCAGGTGGGCCGCAAGATTCATGCCTGCTCAGCTGCCTGATAATCGCCAGGTGGGCCGCAGGATTCATGCCTTCTCAGCTGCTTGATTATCGCCAGCTGGGCCGCAGGATTCATGCCTGCTCAGCTGCCTGATAATCGCCAGCAGGGCCACAGGATTCATGCCTTCTCAGGCGCCTGGTAATCGCGAGCTGGGCCGCAGGATTCATGCCTGCTCATCTCCTTGATAATCGCCAGCTGGGCCGCAGGATTCATGCCTGCTCATCTGCTTGATAATCGCCAGCTGGGCCGCAGGATTCATGCCTGCTCAGCTGCCTGATAATCGCCAGGTGGGCCGCAGGATTCATGCCTGCTCAGCTGCCTGATAATCGCCAGCAGGGCCACAGGATTCATGCCTGCTCATCTGCTTGATAATCGCCAGCTGGGTCGCATGATTCATGCCTGCTGAGGCACATGATCCGTGCGGGAGAGCTACCTGATCAGCACATGAGCAGTCACATGATCAGCGCCTCTCAGTCACCTGATCACTGCATGACAGCCACGTGATCAGTGCCTGCTGAGTCACGTGATTAGCGCCTGTTCATCTGCTTGATAATCGCCAGCTGGGCCGCAGGATTCATGCCTACTCAGCTGCTTGATTATCGCCAGCTGGGCCGCAGGATTCATGCCTGCTCATCTGCTTGATAATGACCAGCTGGGCCGCAGGATTCATGCCTGCTCAGCTGCCTGATAATCGCCAGCTGGGCCGCAGGATTCATACCTGCTCAGCTGCCTGATAATCGCCAGGTGGGCCGCAGGATTCATGCCTTCTCATCTGCTTGGTAATCGCCAGCTGGGCCGCAGGATTCATGCCTGCTCATCTGCTTGATAATGACCAGCTGGGCCGCAGGATTCATGCCTGCTCAGCTGCCTGATAATCGCTAGCTGGGCCGCAGGATTCATGCCTGCTCATCTGCTTGGTAATCGCCAGCTGGGCCGCAGGATTCATGCCTTCTCAGGCGCCTGATAATCGCCAGCTGGGCCGCAGGATTCATGCCTTCTCATCTCCTTGATAATCGCCAGCTGGGCCGCAGGATTCATGCCTGCTCATCTGCTTGATAATGACCAGCTGGGCCGCAGGATTCATGCCTGCTCAGCTGCCTGATAATCGCCAGGTGGGCCGCAGGATTCATGCCTGCTCAGTTGCCTGATAATCGCCAGCTGGGCCGCAGGATTCATGCCTGCTCAGCTGCCTGATAATCGCCAGGTGGGCCGCAGGATTCATGCCTGCTCAGTTGCCTGATAATCGCCAGCTGGGCCGCAGGATTCATGCCTTCTCAGCTGCCTGATAATCACCAGCTGGGCCGCAGGATTCATGCCTGCTCATCTGCTTGATAATCGCCAGCTGGGCCGCAGGATTCATGCCTGCTCAGGCGCCTGTTAATCGCCAGCTGGGCCGCAGGATTCATGCCTTCTCCGCTGCTTGATTGTTGCCTGCTGAGGCACATGATCGGTGCGGGAGAGCTACCTGATCAGCACATGAGCAGTCACATGATCAGCACCTCTCAGTCACCTGATCACTGCATGACAGCCACGTGAACAGTGCCTGCTGAGTCACGTGATTAGCGCCTGTTCATCTGCTTGATAATCGCCAGCTGGGCCGCAGGATTCATGCCTTCTCAGCTGCTTGATTATCGCCAGCTGGGCCGCAGGATTCATGCCTGCTCATCTGCTTGATAATGACCAGCTGGGCCGCAGGATTCATGCCTGCTCAGCTGCCTGATAATCGCCAGGTGGGCCGCAGGATTCATGCCTGCTCATCTCGTTGATAATCGCCAGCTGGGCCGCAGGATTCATGCATGCTCCGCTGCTTGATTCTTGCCTGCTGAGGCACATGATCCGTGCAGGAGAGCTACCTGATCACACATGAGCAGTCACATGATCAGCGCCTCTCAGTCACCTGATCACTGCATGACAGCCACGTGATCAGTGCCTGCTGAGTCACGTGATTAGCGCCTGCTCATCTGCTTGATAATCGCCAGCTGGGCCGCAGGATTCATGCCTGCTCAGGTGCCTGATAATCGCCAGCTGGGCCGCAGGATTCATGCCTTCTCAGCTGCCTGATAATCACCAGCTGGGCCGTAGGATTCATGCCTGCTCAGCTGCCTGATAATCGCCAGGTGGGCCGCAAGATTCATGCCTGCTCAGCTGCCTGATAATCGCCAGGTGGGCCGCAGGATTCATGCCTTCTCAGCTGCTTGATTATCGCCAGCTGGGCCGCAGGATTCATGCCTGCTCAGCTGCCTGATAATCGCCAGCAGGGCCGCAGGATTCATGCCTTCTCAGGCGCCTGGTAATCGCGAGCTGGGCCGCAGGATTCATGCCTGCTCATCTCCTTGATAATCGCCAGCTGGGCCGCAGGATTCATGCCTGCTCATCTGCTTGATAATCGCCAGCTGGGCCGCAGGATTCATGCCTGCTCAGCTGCCTGATAATCGCCAGGTGGGCCGCAGGATTCATGCCTGCTCAGCTGCCTGATAATCGCCAGCAGGGCCACAGGATTCATGCCTTCTCAGGCGCCTGATAATCACCAGCTGGGCCGCAGGATTCATGCCTGCTCATCTGCTTGATAATGACCAGCTGGGCCGCAGGATTCATGCCTTCTCAGGCGCCTGATAATCGCCAGCTGGGCCGCAGGATTCATGCCTGCTCATCTGCTTGGTAATCGCCAGCTGGGCCGCAGGATTCATGCCTGCTCATCTGCTTGATAATCGCCAGCTGGGTCGCATGATTCATGCCTGCTGAGGCACATGATCCGTGCGGGAGAGCTACCTGATCAGCACATGAGCAGTCACATGATCAGCGCCTCTCAGTCACCTGATCACTGCATGACAGCCACGTGATCAGTGCCTGCTGAGTCACGTGATTAGCGCCTGTTCATCTGCTTGATAATCGCCAGCTGGGCCGCAGGATTCATGCCTTCTCAGCTGCTTGATTATCGCCAGCTGGGCCGCAGGATTCATGCCTGCTCATCTGCTTGATAATGACCAGCTGGGCCGCAGGATTCATGCCTGCTCAGCTGCCTGATAATCGCCAGCTGGGCCGCAGGATTCATACCTGCTCAGCTGCCTGATAATCGCCAGGTGGGCCGCAGGATTCATGCCTTCTCAGGCGCCTGGTAATCGCGAGCGGGGCCGTAGGATTCATGCCTGCTCATCTGCTTGGTAATCGCCAGCTGGGCCGCAGGATTCATGCCTTCTCAGGCGCCTGATAATCGCCAGCTGGGCCGCAGGATTCATGCCTTCTCATCTCCTTGATAATCGCCAGCTGGGCCGCAGGATTCATGCCTGCTCATCTGCTTGATAATGACCAGCTGGGCCGCAGGATTCATGCCTGCTCAGCTGCCTGATAATCGCCAGGTGGGCCGCAGGATTCATGCCTGCTCAGTTGCCTGATAATCGCCAGCTGGGCCGCAGGATTCATGCCTGCTCAGCTGCCTGATAATCGCCAGGTGGGCCGCAGGATTCATGCCTGCTCAGTTGCCTGATAATCGCCAGCTGGGCCGCAGGATTCATGCCTTCTCAGCTGCCTGATAATCACCAGCTGGGCCGCAGGATTCATGCCTGCTCATCTGCTTGATAATCGCCAGCTGGGCCGCAGGATTCATGCCTGCTCAGGCGCCTGTTAATCGCCAGCTGGGCCGCAGGATTCATGCCTTCTCCGCTGCTTGATTGTTGCCTGCTGAGGCACATGATCCGTGCGGGAGAGCTACCTGATCAGCACATGAGCAGTCACATGATCAGCACCTCTCAGTCACCTGATCACTGCATGACAGCCACGTGATCAGTGCCTGCTGAGTCACGTGATTAGCGCCTGTTCATCTGTTTGATAATCGCCAGCTGGGCCGCAGGATTCATGCCTTCTCAGCTGCTTGATTATCGCCAGCTGGGCCGCAGGATTCATGCCTGCTCATCTGCTTGATAATGACCAGCTGGGCCGCAGGATTCATGCCTGCTCAGCTGCCTGATAATCGCCAGGTGGGCCGCAGGATTCATGCCTTCTCAGCTGCTTGATTATCGCCAGCTGGGCCGCAGGATTCATGCCTGCTCCGCTGCTTGATTCTTGCCTGCTGAGGCACATGATCCGTGCAGGAGAGCTACCTTATCACACATGAGCAGTCACATGATCAGCGCCTCTCAGTCACCTGATCACTGCATGACAGCCACGTGATCAGTGCCTGCTGAGTCACGTGATTAGCGCCTGCTCATCTGCTTGATAATCGCCAGCTGGGCCGCAGGATTCATGCCTGCTCAGGTGCCTGATAATCGCCAGCTGGGCCGCAGGATTCATGCCTTCTCAGCTGCCTGATAATCACCAGCTGGGCCGTAGGATTCATGCCTGCTCAGCTGCCTGATAATCGCCAGGTGGGCCGCAAGATTCATGCCTGCTCAGCTGCCTGATAATCGCCAGGTGGGCCGCAGGATTCATGCCTTCTCAGCTGCTTGATTATCGCCAGCTGGGCCGCAGGATTCATGCCTGCTCAGCTGCCTGATAATCGCCAGCAGGGCCGCAGGATTCATGCCTTCTCAGGCGCCTGGTAATCGCGAGCTGGGCCGCAGGATTCATGCCTGCTCATCTCCTTGATAATCGCCAGCTGGGCCGCAGGATTCATGCCTGCTCATCTGCTTGATAATCGCCAGCTGGGCCGCAGGATTCATGCCTGCTCAGCTGCCTGATAATCGCCAGGTGGGCCGCAGGATTCATGCCTGCTCAGCTGCCTGATAATCGCCAGCAGGGCCACAGGATTCATGCCTTCTCAGGCGCCTGATAATCACCAGCTGGGCCGCAGGATTCATGCCTGCTCATCTGCTTGATAATGACCAGCTGGGCCGCAGGATTCATGCCTTCTCAGGCGCCTGATAATCGCCAGCTGGGCCGCAGGATTCATGCCTGCTCATCTGCTTGGTAATCGCCAGCTGGGCCGCAGGATTCATGCCTGCTCATCTGCTTGATAATCGCCAGCTGGGTCGCATGATTCATGCCTGCTGAGGCACATGATCCGTGCGGGAGAGCTACCTGATCAGCACATGAGCAGTCACATGATCAGCGCCTCTCAGTCACCTGATCACTGCATGACAGCCACGTGATCAGTGCCTGCTGAGTCACGTGATTAGCGCCTGTTCATCTGCTTGATAATCGCCAGCTGGGCCGCAGGATTCATGCCTTCTCAGCTGCTTGATTATCGCCAGCTGGGCCGCAGGATTCATGCCTGCTCAGCTGCCTGATAATCGCCAGCTGGGCCGCAGGATTCATACATGCTCAGCTGCCTGATAATCGCCAGGTGGGCCGCAGGATTCATGCCTTCTCAGGCGCCTGGTAATCGCGAGCGGGGCCGTAGGATTCATGCCTGCTCATCTGCTTGGTAATCGCCAGCTGGGCCGCAGGATTCATGCCTTCTCAGGCGCCTGATAATCGCCAGCTGGGCCGCAGGATTCATGCCTTCTCATCTCCTTGATAATCGCCAGCTGGGCCGCAGGATTCATGCCTGCTCAGCTGCTTGATAATGACCAGCTGGGCCGCAGGATTCATGCCTGCTCAGCTGCCTGATAATCGCCAGGTGGGCCGCAGGATTCATGCCTGCTCAGTTGCCTGATAATCGCCAGCTGGGCCGCAGGATTCATGCCTGCTCAGCTGCCTGATAATCGCCAGGTGGGCCGCAGGATTCATGCCTGCTCAGTTGCCTGATAATCGCCAGCTGGGCCGCAGGATTCATGCCTTCTCAGCTGCCTGATAATCACCAGCTGGGCCGCAGGATTCATGCCTGCTCATCTGCTTGATAATCGCCAGCTGGGCCGCAGGATTCATGCCTGCTCAGGCGCCTGTTAATCGCCAGCTGGGCCGCAGGATTCATGCCTTCTCCGCTGCTTGATTGTTGCCTGCTGAGGCACATGATCGGTGCGGGAGAGCTACCTGATCAGCACATGAGCAGTCACATGATCAGCACCTCTCAGTCACCTGATCACTGCATGACAGCCACGTGATCAGTGCCTGCTGAGTCACGTGATTAGCGCCTGTTCATCTGTTTGATAATCGCCAGCTGGGCCGCAGGATTCATGCCTTCTCAGCTGCTTGATTATCGCCAGCTGGGCCGCAGGATTCATGCCTGCTCATCTGCTTGATAATGACCAGCTGGGCCGCAGGATTCATGCCTGCTCAGCTGCCTGATAATCGCCAGGTGGGCCGCAGGATTCATGCCTTCTCAGCTGCTTGATTATCGCCAGCTGGGCCGCAGGATTCATGCCTGCTCCGCTGCTTGATTCTTGCCTGCTGAGGCACATGATCCGTGCAGGAGAGCTACCTTATCACACACGAGCAGTCACATGATCAGCGCCTCTCAGTCACCTGATCACTGCATGACAGCCACGTGATCAGTGCCTGCTGAGTCACGTGATTAGCGCCTGCTCATCTGCTTGATAATCGCCAGCTGGGCCGCAGGATTCATGCCTGCTCAGGTGCCTGATAATCGCCAGCTGGGCCGCAGGATTCATGCCTTCTCAGCTGCCTGATAATCACCAGCTGGGCCGTAGGATTCATGCCTGCTCAGCTGCCTGATAATCGCCAGGTTGGCCGCAAGATTCATGCCTGCTCAGCTGCCTGATAATCGCCAGGTGGGCCGCAGGATTCATGCCTTCTCAGCTGCTTGATTATCGCCAGCTGGGCCGCAGGATTCATGCCTGCTCAGCTGCCTGATAATCGCCAGCAGGGCCGCAGGATTCATGCCTTCTCAGGCGCCTGGTAATCGCGAGCTGGGCCGCAGGATTCATGCCTGCTCATCTCCTTGATAATCGCCAGCTGGGCCGCAGGATTCATGCCTGCTCATCTGCTTGATAATCGCCAGCTGGGCCGCAGGATTCATGCCTGCTCAGCTGCCTGATAATCGCCAGGTGGGCCGCAGGATTCATGCCTGCTCAGCTGCCTGATAATCGCCAGCAGGGCCGCAGGATTCATGCCTTCTCAGGCGCCTGATAATCACCAGCTGGGCCGCAGGATTCATGCCTGCTCATCTGCTTGATAATGACCAGCTGGGCCGCAGGATTCATGCCTTCTCAGGCGCCTGATAATCGCCAGCTGGGCCGCAGGATTCATGCCTGCTCATCTGCTTGGTAATCGCCAGCTGGGCCGCAGGATTCATGCCTGCTCATCTGCTTGATAATCGCCAGCTGGGTCGCATGATTCATGCCTGCTGAGGCACATGATCCGTGCGGGAGAGCTACCTGATCAGCACATGAGCAGTCACATGATCAGCGCCTCTCAGTCACCTGATCACTGCATGACAGCCACGTGATCAGTGCCTGCTGAGTCACGTGATTAGCGCCTGTTCATCTGCTTGATAATCGCCAGCTGGGCCGCAGGATTCATGCCTTCTCAGCTGCTTGATTATCGCCAGCTGGGCCGCAGGATTCATGCCTGCTCATCTGCTTGATAATGACCAGCTGGGCCGCAGGATTCATGCCTGCTCAGCTGCCTGATAATCGCCAGCTGGGCCGCAGGATTCATACCTGCTCAGCTGCCTGATAATCGCCAGGTGGGCCGCAGGATTCATGCCTTCTCAGGCGCCTGGTAATCGCGAGCGGGGCCGTAGGATTCATGCCTGCTCATCTGCTTGGTAATCGCCAGCTGGGCCGCAGGATTCATGCCTTCTCAGGCGCCTGATAATCGCCAGCTGGGCCGCAGGATTCATGCCTTCTCATCTCCTTGATAATCGCCAGCTGGGCCGCAGGATTCATGCCTGCTCATCTGCTTGATAATGACCAGCTGGGCCGCAGGATTCATGCCTGCTCAGCTGCCTGATAATCGCCAGGTGGGCCGCAGGATTCATGCCTGCTCAGTTGCCTGATAATCGCCAGCTGGGCCGCAGGATTCATGCCTGCTCAGCTGCCTGATAATCGCCAGGTGGGCCGCAGGATTCATGCCTGCTCAGTTGCCTGATAATCGCCAGCTGGGCCGCAGGATTCATGCCTTCTCAGCTGCCTGATAATCACCAGCTGGGCCGCAGGATTCATGCCTGCTCATCTGCTTGATAATCGCCAGCTGGGCCGCAGGATTCATGCCTGCTCAGGCGCCTGTTAATCGCCAGATGGGCCGCAGGATTCATGCCTTCTCCGCTGCTTGATTGTTGCCTGCTGAGGCACATGATCGGTGCGGGAGAGCTACCTGATCAGCACATGAGCAGTCACATGATCAGCACCTCTCAGTCACCTGATCACTGCATGACAGCCACGTGATCAGTGCCTGCTGAGTCACGTGATTAGCGCCTGTTCATCTGCTTGATAATCGCCAGCTGGGCCGCAGGATTCATGCCTTCTCAGCTGCTTGATTATCGCCAGCTGGGCCGCAGGATTCATGCCTGCTCATCTGCTTGATAATGACCAGCTGGGCCGCAGGATTCATGCCTGCTCAGCTGCCTGATAATCGCCAGGTGGGCCGCAGGATTCATGCCTGCTCCGCTGCTTGATTCTTGCCTGCTGAGGCACATGATCCGTGCAGGAGAGCTACCTGATCACACATGAGCAGTCACATGATCAGCGCCTCTCAGTCACCTGATCACTGCATGACAGCCACGTGATCAGTGCCTGCTGAGTCACGTGATTAGCGCCTGCTCATCTGCTTGATAATCGCCAGCTGGGCCGCAGGATTCATGCCTGCTCAGGTGCCTGATAATCGCCAGCTGGGCCGCAGGATTCATGCCTTCTCAGCTGCCTGATAATCACCAGCTGGGCCGTAGGATTCATGCCTGCTCAGCTGCCTGATAATCGCCAGGTGGGCCGCAAGATTCATGCCTGCTCAGCTGCCTGATAATCGCCAGGTGGGCCGCAGGATTCATGCCTTCTCAGCTGCTTGATTATCGCCAGCTGGGCCGCAGGATTCATGCCTGCTCAGCTGCCTGATAATCGCCAGCAGGGCCGCAGGATTCATGCCTTCTCAGGCGCCTGGTAATCGCGAGCTGGGCCGCAGGATTCATGCCTGCTCATCTCCTTGATAATCGCCAGCTGGGCCGCAGGATTCATGCCTGCTCATCTGCTTGATAATCGCGAGCTGGGCCGCAGGATTCATGCCTGCTCAGCTGCCTGATAATCGCCAGGTGGGCCGCAGGATTCATGCCTGCTCAGCTGCCTGATAATCGCCAGCAGGGCCACAGGATTCATGCCTTCTCAGGCGCCTGATAATCACCAGCTGGGCCGCAGGATTCATGCCTGCTCATCTGCTTGATAATGACCAGCTGGGCCGCAGGATTCATGCCTTCTCAGGCGCCTGATAATCGCCAGCTGGGCCGCAGGATTCATGCCTGCTCATCTGCTTGGTAATCGCCAGCTGGGCCGCAGGATTCATGCCTGCTCATCTGCTTGATAATCGCCAGCTGGGTCGCATGATTCATGCCTGCTGAGGCACATGATCCGTGCGGGAGAGCTACCTGATCAGCACATGAGCAGTCACATGATCAGCGCCTCTCAGTCACCTGATCACTGCATGACAGCCACGTGATCAGTGCCTGCTGAGTCACGTGATTAGCGCCTGTTCATCTGCTTGATAATCGCCAGCTGGGCCGCAGGATTCATGCCTTCTCAGCTGCTTGATTATCGCCAGCTGGGCCGCAGGATTCATGCCTGCTCATCTGCTTGATAATGACCAGCTGGGCCGCAGGATTCATGCCTGCTCAGCTGCCTGATAATCGCCAGCTGGGCCGCAGGATTCATACCTGCTCAGCTGCCTGATAATCGCCAGGTGGGCCGCAGGATTCATGCCTTCTCAGGCGCCTGGTAATCGCGAGCGGGGCCGTAGGATTCATGCCTGCTCATCTGCTTGGTAATCGCCAGCTGGGCCGCAGGATTCATGCCTTCTCAGGCGCCTGATAATCGCCAGCTGGGCCGCAGGATTCATGCCTTCTCATCTCCTTGATAATCGCCAGCTGGGCCGCAGGATTCATGCCTGCTCATCTGCTTGATAATGACCAGCTGGGCCGCAGGATTCATGCCTGCTCAGCTGCCTGATAATCGCCAGGTGGGCCGCAGGATTCATGCCTGCTCAGTTGCCTGATAATCGCCAGCTGGGCCGCAGGATTCATGCCTGCTCAGCTGCCTGATAATCGCCAGGTGGGCCGCAGGATTCATGCCTGCTCAGTTGCCTGATAATCGCCAGCTGGGCCGCAGGATTCATGCCTTCTCAGCTGCCTGATAATCACCAGCTGGGCCGCAGGATTCATGCCTGCTCATCTGCTTGATAATCGCCAGCTGGGCCGCAGGATTCATGCCTGCTCAGGCGCCTGTTAATCGCCAGCTGGGCCGCAGGATTCATGCCTTCTCCGCTGCTTGATTGTTGCCTGCTGAGGCACATGATCGGTGCGGGAGAGCTACCTGATCAGCACATGAGCAGTCACATGATCAGCACCTCTCAGTCACCTGATCACTGCATGACAGCCACGTGATCAGTGCCTGCTGAGTCACGTGATTAGCGCCTGTTCATCTGCTTGATAATCGCCAGCTGGGCCGCAGGATTCATGCCTTCTCAGCTGCTTGATTATCGCCAGCTGGGCCGCAGGATTCATGCCTGCTCATCTGCTTGATAATGACCAGCTGGGCCGCAGGATTCATGCCTGCTCAGCTGCCTGATAATCGCCAGGTGGGCCGCAGGATTCATGCCTGCTCAGTTGCCTGATAATCGCCAGCTGGGCCGCAGGATTCATGCCTGCTCAGCTGCCTGATAATCGCCAGGTGGGCCGCAGGATTCATGCCTGCTCAGTTGCCTGATAATCGCCAGCTGGGCCGCAGGATTCATGCCTTCTCAGCTGCCTGATAATCACCAGCTGGGCCGCAGGATTCATGCCTGCTCATCTGCTTGATAATCGCCAGCTGGGCCGCAGGATTCATGCCTGCTCAGGCGCCTGTTAATCGCCAGCTGGGCCGCAGGATTCATGCCTTCTCCGCTGCTTGATTGTTGCTTGCTGTGGCACATGATCGGTGCGGGAGAGCTACCTGATCAGCACATGAGCAGTCACATGATCAGCACCTCTCAGTCACCTGATCACTGCATGACAGCCACGTGATCAGTGCCTGCTGAGTCACGTGATTAGCGCCTGTTCATCTGCTTGATAATCGCCAGCTGGGCCGCAGGATTCATGCCTTCTCAGCTGCTTGATTATCGCCAGCTGGGCCGCAGGATTCATGCCTGCTCCGCTGCTTGATTCTTGCCTGCTGAGGCACATGATCGGTGCGGGAGAGCTACCTGATCAGCACATGAGCAGTCACATGATCAGCACCTCTCAGTCACCTGATCACTGCATGACAGCCACGTGATCAGTGCCTGCTGAGTCACGTGATTAGCGCCTGTTCATCTGCTTGATAATCGCCAGGTGGGCCGCAGGATTCATGCCTGCTCAGGTACCTGATAATCGCCAGCTGGGCCGCAGGATTCATGCCTTCTCAGCTGCCTGATAATCACCAGCTGGGCCGTAGGATTCATGCCTGCTCAGCTGCCTGATAATCGCCAGGTGGGCCGCAAGATTCATGCCTGCTCAGCTGCCTGATAATCGCCAGGTGGGCCGCAGGATTCATGCCTTCTCAGCTGCTTGATTATCGCCAGCTGGGCCGCAGGATTCATGCCTGCTCAGCTGCCTGATAATCGCCAGCAGGGCCACAGGATTCATGCCTTCTCAGGCGCCTGGTAATCGCGAGCTGGGCCGCAGGATTCATGCCTGCTCATCTCCTTGATAATCGCCAGCTGGGCCGCAGGATTCATGCCTGCTCATCTGCTTGATAATCGCCAGCTGGGCCGCAGGATTCATGCCTGCTCAGCTGCCTGATAATCGCCAGGTGGGCCGCAGGATTCATGCCTGCTCAGCTGCCTGATAATCGCCAGCAGGGCCACAGGATTCATGCCTTCTCAGGCGCCTGATAATCACCAGCTGGGCCGCAGGATTCATGCCTGCTCATCTGCTTGATAATGACCAGCTGGGCCGCAGGATTCATGCCTTCTCAGGCGCCTGATAATCGCCAGCTGGGCCGCAGGATTCATGCCTGCTCATCTGCTTGGTAATCGCCAGCTGGGCCGCAGGATTCATGCCTGCTCATCTGCTTGATAATCGCCAGCTGGGTCGCATGATTCATGCCTGCTGAGGCACATGATCCGTGCGGGAGAGCTACCTGATCAGCACATGAGCAGTCACATGATCAGCGCCTCTCAGTCACCTGATCACTGCATGACAGCCACGTGATCAGTGCCTGCTGAGTCACGTGATTAGCGCCTGTTCATCTGCTTGATAATCGCCAGCTGGGCCGCAGGATTCATGCCTTCTCAGCTGCTTGATTATCGCCAGCTGGGCCGCAGGATTCATGCCTGCTCATCTGCTTGATAATGACCAGCTGGGCCGCAGGATTCATGCCTGCTCAGCTGCCTGATAATCGCCAGCTGGGCCGCAGGATTCATACCTGCTCAGCTGCCTGATAATCGCCAGGTGGGCCGCAGGATTCATGCCTTCTCATCTGCTTGGTAATCGCCAGCTGGGCCGCAGGATTCATGCCTGCTCATCTGCTTGATAATGACCAGCTGGGCCGCAGGATTCATGCCTGCTCAGCTGCCTGATAATCGCCAGCTGGGCCGCAGGATTCATGCCTGCTCATCTGCTTGGTAATCGCCAGCTGGGCCGCAGGATTCATGCCTTCTCAGGCGCCTGATAATCGCCAGCTGGGCCGCAGGATTCATGCCTTCTCATCTCCTTGATAATCGCCAGCTGGGCCACAGGATTCATGCCTGCTCATCTGCTTGATAATGACCAGCTGGGCCGCAGGATTCATGCCTGCTCAGCTGCCTGATAATCGCCAGGTGGGCCGCAGGATTCATGCCTGCTCAGTTGCCTGATAATCGCCAGCTGGGCCGCAGGATTCATGCCTGCTCAGCTGCCTGATAATCGCCAGGTGGGCCGCAGGATTCATGCCTGCTCTGTTGCCTGATAATCGCCAGCTGGGCCGCAGGATTCATGCCTTCTCAGCTGCCTGATAATCACCAGCTGGGCCGCAGGATTCATGCCTGCTCATCTGCTTGATAATCGCCAGCTGGGCCGCAGGATTCATGCCTGCTCAGGCGCCTGTTAATCGCCAGCTGGGCCGCAGGATTCATGCCTTCTCCGCTGCTTGATTGTTGCCTGCTGAGGCACATGATCGGTGAGGGAGAGCTACCTGATCAGCACATGAGCAGTCACATGATCAGCACCTCTCAGTCACCTGATCACTGCATGACAGCCACGTGATCAGTGCCTGCTGAGTCACGTGATTAGCGCCTGTTCATCTGCTTGATAATCGCCAGCTGGGCCGCAGGATTCATGCCTTCTCAGCTGCTTGATTATCGCCAGCTGGGCCGCAGGATTCATGCCTGCTCATCTGCTTGATAATGACCAGCTGGGCCGCAGGATTCATGCCTGCTCAGCTGCCTGATAATCGCCAGGTGGGCCGCAGGATTCATGCCTGCTCATCTCGTTGATAATCGCCAGCTGGGCCGCAGGATTCATGCATGCTCCGCTGCTTGATTCTTGCCTGCTGAGGCACATGATCCGTGCAGGAGAGCTACCTGATCACACATGAGCAGTCACATGATCAGCGCCTCTCAGTCACCTGATCACTGCATGACAGCCACGTGATCAGTGCCTGCTGAGTCACGTGATTAGCGCCTGTTCATCTGCTTGATAATCGCCAGCTGGGCCGCAGGATTCATGCCTTCTCATCTCCTTGATAATCGCCAGCTGGGCCGCAGGATTCATGCCTGCTCATCTGCTTGATAATGACCAGCTGGGCCGCAGGATTCATGCCTGCTCAGCTGCCTGATAATCGCCAGGTGGGCCGCAGGATTCATGCCTGCTCAGTTGCCTGATAATCGCCAGCTGGGCCGCAGGATTCATGCCTGCTCAGCTGCCTGATAATCGCCAGGTGGGCCGCAGGATTCATGCCTGCTCAGTTGCCTGATAATCGCCAGCTGGGCCGCAGGATTCATGCCTTCTCAGCTGCCTGATAATCACCAGCTGGGCCGCAGGATTCATGCCTGCTCATCTGCTTGATAATCGCCAGCTGGGCCGCAGGATTCATGCCTGCTCAGGCGCCTGTTAATCGCCAGCTGGGCCGCAGGATTCATGCCTTCTCCGCTGCTTGATTGTTGCTTGCTGAGGCACATGATCGGTGCGGGAGAGCTACCTGATCAGCACATGAGCAGTCACATGATCAGCACCTCTCAGTCACCTGATCACTGCATGACAGCCACGTGATCAGTGCCTGCTGAGTCACGTGATTAGCGCCTGTTCATCTGCTTGATAATCGCCAGCTGGGCCGCAGGATTCATGCCTTCTCAGCTGCTTGATTATCGCCAGCTGGGCCGCAGGATTCATGCCTGCTCCGCTGCTTGATTCTTGCCTGCTGAGGCACATGATCGGTGCGGGAGAGCTACCTGATCAGCACATGAGCAGTCACATGATCAGCACCTCTCAGTCACCTGATCACTGCATGACAGCCACGTGATCAGTGCCTGCTGAGTCACGTGATTAGCGCCTGTTCATCTGCTTGATAATCGCCAGGTGGGCCGCAGGATTCATGCCTGCTCAGGTACCTGATAATCGCCAGCTGGGCCGCAGGATTCATGCCTTCTCAGCTGCCTGATAATCACCAGCTGGGCCGTAGGATTCATGCCTGCTCAGCTGCCTGATAATCGCCAGGTGGGCCGCAAGATTCAAGCCTGCTCAGCTGCCTGATAATCGCCAGGTGGGCCGCAGGATTCATGCCTTCTCAGCTGCTTGATTATCGCCAGCTGGGCCGCAGGATTCATGCCTGCTCAGCTGCCTGATAATCGCCAGCAGGGCCACAGGATTCATGCCTTCTCAGGCGCCTGGTAATCGCGAGCTGGGCCGCAGGATTCATGCCTGCTCATCTCCTTGATAATCGCCAGCTGGGCCGCAGGATTCATGCCTGCTCATCTGCTTGATAATCGCCAGCTGGGCCGCAGGATTCATGCCTGCTCAGCTGCCTGATAATCGCCAGGTGGGCCGCAGGATTCATGCCTGCTCAGCTGCCTGATAATCGCCAGCAGGGCCACAGGATTCATGCCTTCTCAGGCGCCTGATAATCACCAGCTGGGCCGCAGGATTCATGCCTGCTCATCTGCTTGATAATGACCAGCTGGGCCGCAGGATTCATGCCTTCTCAGGCGCCTGATAATCGCCAGCTGGGCCGCAGGATTCATGCCTGCTCATCTGCTTGGTAATCGCCAGCTGGGCCGCAGGATTCATGCCTGCTCATCTGCTTGATAATCGCCAGCTGGGTCGCATGATTCATGCCTGCTGAGGCACATGATCCGTGCGGGAGAGCTACCTGATCAGCACATGAGCAGTCACATGATCAGCGCCTCTCAGTCACCTGATCACTGCATGACAGCCACGTGATCAGTGCCTGCTGAGTCACGTGATTAGCGCCTGTTCATCTGCTTGATAATCGCCAGCTGGGCCGCAGGATTCATGCCTTCTCAGCTGCTTGATTATCGCCAGCTGGGCCGCAGGATTCATGCCTGCTCATCTGCTTGATAATGACCAGCTGGGCCGCAGGATTCATGCCTGCTCAGCTGCCTGATAATCGCCAGCTGGGCCGCAGGATTCATACCTGCTCAGCTGCCTGATAATCGCCAGGTGGGCCGCAGGATTCATGCCTTCTCATCTGCTTGGTAATCGCCAGCTGGGCCGCAGGATTCATGCCTGCTCATCTGCTTGATAATGACCAGCTGGGCCGCAGGATTCATGCCTGCTCAGCTGCCTGATAATCGCCAGCTGGGCCGCAGGATTCATGCCTGCTCATCTGCTTGGTAATCGCCAGCTGGGCCGCAGGATTCATGCCTTCTCAGGCGCCTGATAATCGCCAGCTGGGCCGCAGGATTCATGCCTTCTCATCTCCTTGATAATCGCCAGCTGGGCCACAGGATTCATGCCTGCTCATCTGCTTGATAATGACCAGCTGGGCCGCAGGATTCATGCCTGCTCAGCTGCCTGATAATCGCCAGGTGGGCCGCAGGATTCATGCCTGCTCAGTTGCCTGATAATCGCCAGCTGGGCCGCAGGATTCATGCCTGCTCAGCTGCCTGATAATCGCCAGGTGGGCCGCAGGATTCATGCCTGCTCAGTTGCCTGATAATCGCCAGCTGGGCCGCAGGATTCATGCCTTCTCAGCTGCCTGATAATCACCAGCTGGGCCGCAGGATTCATGCCTGCTCATCTGCTTGATAATCGCCAGCTGGGCCGCAGGATTCATGCCTGCTCAGGCGCCTGTTAATCGCCAGCTGGGCCGCAGGATTCATGCCTTCTCCGCTGCTTGATTGTTGCCTGCTGAGGCACATGATCGGTGAGGGAGAGCTACCTGATCAGCACATGAGCAGTCACATGATCAGCACCTCTCAGTCACCTGATCACTGCATGACAGCCACGTGATCAGTGCCTGCTGAGTCACGTGATTAGCGCCTGTTCATCTGCTTGATAATCGCCAGCTGGGCCGCAGGATTCATGCCTTCTCAGCTGCTTGATTATCGCCAGCTGGGCCGCAGGATTCATGCCTGCTCATCTGCTTGATAATGACCAGCTGGGCCGCAGGATTCATGCCTGCTCAGCTGCCTGATAATCGCCAGGTGGGCCGCAGGATTCATGCCTGCTCATCTCGTTGATAATCGCCAGCTGGGCCGCAGGATTCATGCATGCTCCGCTGCTTGATTCTTGCCTGCTGAGGCACATGATCCGTGCAGGAGAGCTACCTGATCACACATGAGCAGTCACATGATCAGCGCCTCTCAGTCACCTGATCACTGCATGACAGCCACGTGATCAGTGCCTGCTGAGTCACGTGATTAGCGCCTGCTCATCTGCTTGATAATCGCCAGCTGGGCCGCAGGATTCATGCCTGCTCAGGTGCCTGATAATCGCCAGCTGGGCCGCAGGATTCATGCCTTCTCAGCTGCCTGATAATCACCAGCTGGGCCGTAGGATTCATGCCTGCTCAGCTGCCTGATAATCGCCAGGTGGGCCGCAAGATTCATGCCTGCTCAGCTGCCTGATAATCGCCAGGTGGGCCGCAGGATTCATGCCTTCTCAGGCGCCTGGTAATCGCGAGCTGGGCCGCAGGATTCATGCCTGCTCATCTCCTTGATAATCGCCAGCTGGGCCGCAGGATTCATGCCTGCTCATCTGCTTGATAATCGCCAGCTGGGCCGCAGGATTCATGCCTTCTCAGCTGCCTGATAATCACCAGCTGGGCCGCAGGATTCATGCCTGCTCATCTGCTTGATAATCGCCAGCTGGGCCGCAGGATTCATGCCTGCTCAGGCGCCTGTTAATCGCCAGCTGGGCCGCAGGATTCATGCCTTCTCCGCTGCTTGATTGTTGCCTGCTGAGGCACATGATCGGTGCGGGAGAGCTACCTGATCAGCACATGAGCAGTCACATGATCAGCACCTCTCAGTCACCTGATCACTGCATGACAGCCACGTGATCAGTGCCTGCTGAGTCACGTGATTAGCGCCTGTTCATCTGCTTGATAATCGCCAGCTGGGCCGCAGGATTCATGCCTTCTCAGCTGCTTGATTATCGCCAGGTGGGCCGCAGGATTCATGCCTGCTCATCTGCTTGATAATGACCAGCTGGGCCGCAGGATTCATGCCTGCTCAGCTGCCTGATAATCGCCAGGTGGGCCGCAGGATTCATGCCTGCTCAGTTGCCTGATAATCGCCAGCTGGGCCGCAGGATTCATGCCTGCTCAGCTGCCTGATAATCGCCAGGTGGGCCGCAGGATTCATGCCTGCTCAGTTGCCTGATAATCGCCAGCTGGGCCGCAGGATTCATGCCTTCTCAGCTGCCTGATAATCACCAGCTGGGCCGCAGGATTCATGCCTGCTCATCTGCTTGATAATCGCCAGCTGGGCCGCAGGATTCATGCCTGCTCAGGCGCCTGTTAATCGCCAGCTGGGCCGCAGGATTCATGCCTTCTCCGCTGCTTGATTGTTGCCTGCTGAGGCACATGATCGGTGCGGGAGAGCTACCTGATCAGCACATGAGCAGTCACATGATCAGCACCTCTCAGTCACCTGATCACTGCATGACAGCCACGTGATCAGTGCCTGCTGAGTCACGTGATTAGCGCCTGTTCATCTGCTTGATAATCGCCAGCTGGGCCGCAGGATTCATGCCTTCTCAGCTGCTTGATTATCGCCAGCTGGGCCGCAGGATTCATGCCTGCTCCGCTGCTTGATTCTTGCCTGCTGAGGCACATGATCCGTGCAGGAGAGCTACCTGATCACACATGAGCAGTCACATGATCAGCGCCTCTCAGTCACCTGATCACTGCATGACAGCCACGTGATCAGTGCCTGCTGAGTCACGTGATTAGCGCCTGCTCATCTGCTTGATAATCGCCAGCTGGGCCGCAGGATTCATGCCTTCTCAGCTGCCTGATAATCACCAGCTGGGCCGTAGGATTCATGCCTGCTCAGCTGCCTGATAATCGCCAGGTGGGCCGCAAGATTCATGCCTGCTCAGCTGCCTGATAATCGCCAGGTGGGCCGCAGGATTCATGCCTTCTCAGCTGCTTGATTATCGCCAGCTGGGCCGCAGGATTCATGCCTGCTCAGCTGCCTGATAATCGCCAGCAGGGCCACAGGATTCATGCCTTCTCAGGCGCCTGGTAATCGCGAGCTGGGCCGCAGGATTCATGCCTGCTCATCTCCTTGATAATCGCCATCTGGGCCGCAGGATTCATGCCTGCTCATCTGCTTGATAATCGCCAGCTGGGCCGCAGGATTCATGCCTGCTCAGCTGCCTGATAATCGCCAGGTGGGCCGCAGGATTCATGCCTGCTCAGCTGCCTGATAATCGCCAGCAGGGCCACAGGATTCATGCCTTCTCAGGCGCCTGATAATCACCAGCTGGGCCGCAGGATTCATGCCTGCTCATCTGCTTGATAATGACCAGCTGGGCCGCAGGATTCATGCCTTCTCAGGCGCCTGATAATCGCCAGCTGGGCCGCAGGATTCATGCCTGCTCATCTGCTTGGTAATCGCCAGCTGGGCCGCAGGATTCATGCCTGCTCATCTGCTTGATAATCGCCAGCTGGGTCGCATGATTCATGCCTGCTGAGGCACATGATCCGTGCGGGAGAGCTACCTGATCAGCACATGAGCAGTCACATGATCAGCGCCTCTCAGTCACCTGATCACTGCATGACAGCAACGTGATCAGTGCCTGCTGAGTCACGTGATTAGCGCCTGTTCATCTGCTTGATAATCGCCAGCTGGGCCGCAGGATTCATGCCTTCTCAGCTGCTTGATTATCGCCAGCTGGGCCGCAGGATTCATGCCTGCTCATCTGCTTGATAATGACCAGCTGGGCCGCAGGATTCATGCCTGCTCAGCTGCCTGATAATCGCCAGCTGGGCCGCAGGATTCATACCTGCTCAGCTGCCTGATAATCGCCAGGTGGGCCGCAGGATTCATGCCTTCTCATCTGCTTGGTAATCGCCAGCTGGGCCGCAGGATTCATGCCTGCTCATCTGCTTGATAATGACCAGCTGGGCCGCAGGATTCATGCCTGCTCAGCTGCCTGATAATCGCCAGCTGGGCCGCAGGATTCATGCCTGCTCATCTGCTTGGTAATCGCCAGCTGGGCCGCAGGATTCATGCCTTCTCAGGCGCCTGATAATCGCCAGCTGGGCCGCAGGATTCATGCCTTCTCATCTCCTTGATAATCGCCAGCTGGGCCGCAGGATTCATGCCTGCTCATCTGCTTGATAATGACCAGCTGGGCCGCAGGATTCATGCCTGCTCAGCTGCCTGATAATCGCCAGGTGTGCCGCAGGATTCATGCCTGCTCAGTTGCCTGATAATCGCCAGCTGGGCCGCAGGATTCATGCCTGCTCAGCTGCCTGATAATCGCCAGGTGGGCCGCAGGATTCATGCCTGCTCAGTTGCCTGATAATCGCCAGCTGGGCCGCAGGATTCATGCCTTCTCAGCTGCCTGATAATCACCAGCTGGGCCGCAGGATTCATGCCTGCTCATCTGCTTGATAATCGCCAGCTGGGCCGCAGGATTCATGCCTGCTCAGGCGCCTGTTAATCGCCAGCTGGGCCGCAGGATTCATGCCTTCTCCGCTGCTTGATTGTTGCCTGCTGAGGCACATGATCGGTGCGGGAGAGCTACCTGATCAGCACATGAGCAGTCACATGATCAGCACCTCTCAGTCACCTGATCACTGCATGACAGCCACGTGATCAGTGCCTGCTGAGTCACGTGATTAGCGCCTGTTCATCTGCTTGATAATCGCCAGCTGGGCCGCAGGATTCATGCCTTCTCAGCTGCTTGATTATCGCCAGCTGGGCCGCAGGATTCATGCCTGCTCATCTGCTTGATAATGACCAGCTGGGCCGCAGGATTCATGCCTGCTCAGCTGCCTGATAATCGCCAGGTGGGCCGCAGGATTCATGCCTGCTCATCTCGTTGATAATCGCCAGCTGGGCCGCAGGATTCATGCCTGCTCCGCTGCTTGATTCTTGCCTGCTGAGGCACATGATCCGTGCAGGAGAGCTACCTGATCACACATGAGCAGTCACATGATCAGCGCCTCTCAGTCACCTGATCACTGCATGACAGCCACGTGATCAGTGCCTGCTGAGTCACGTGATTAGCGCCTGCTCATCTGCTTGATAATCGCCAGCTGGGCCGCAGGATTCATGCCTGCTCAGGTGCCTGATAATCGCCAGCTGGGCCGCAGGATTTATGCCTTCTCAGCTGCCTGATAATCACCAGCTGGGCCGTAGGATTCATGCCTGCTCAGCTGCCTGATAATCGCCAGGTGGGCCGCAAGATTCATGCCTGCTCAGCTGCCTGATAATCGCCAGGTGGGCCGCAGGATTCATGCCTTCTCAGCTGCTTGATTATCGCCAGCTGGGCCGCAGGATTCATGCCTGCTCAGCTGCCTGATAATCGCCAGGAGGGCCGCAGGATTCATGCCTTCTCAGGCGCCTGGTAATCGCGAGCTGGGCCGCAGGATTCATGCCTGCTCATCTCCTTGATAATCGCCAGCTGGGCCGCAGGATTCATGCCTGCTCATCTGCTTGATAATCGCCAGCTGGGCCGCAGGATTCATGCCTGCTCAGCTGCCTGATAATCGCCAGGTGGGCCGCAGGATTCATGCCTGCTCAGCTGCCTGATAATCGCCAGCAGGGCCACAGGATTCATGCCTTCTCAGGCGCCTGATAATCACCAGCTGGGCCGCAGGATTCATGCCTGCTCATCTGCTTGATAATGACCAGCTGGGCCGCAGGATTCATGCCTTCTCAGGCGCCTGATAATCGCCAGCTGGGCCGCAGGATTCATGCCTGCTCATCTGCTTGGTAATCGCCAGCTGGGCCGCAGGATTCATGCCTGCT
This sequence comes from Bos grunniens, assembly GCF_055505025.1. Classification (NCBI taxonomy): domain Eukaryota; kingdom Metazoa; phylum Chordata; class Mammalia; order Artiodactyla; family Bovidae; genus Bos; species Bos grunniens. The sequence goes on along the minus strand of NC_141183.1, from coordinate 65,174,129 downwards.
CATCTGCTTGATAATCGCCAGCTGGGTCGCATGATTCATGCCTGCTGAGGCACATGATCCGTGCGGGAGAGCTACCTGATCAGCACATGAGCAGTCACATGATCAGCGCCTCTCAGTCACCTGATCACTGCATGACAGCCACGTGATCAGTGCCTGCTGAGTCACGTGATTAGCGCCTGTTCATCTGCTTGATAATCGCCAGCTGGGCCGCAGGATTCATGCCTTCTCAGCTGCTTGATTATCGCCAGCTGGGCCGCAGGATTCATGCCTGCTCATCTGCTTGATAATGACCAGCTGGGCCGCAGGATTCATGCCTGCTCAGCTGCCTGATAATCGCCAGCTGGGCCGCAGGATTCATACCTGCTCAGCTGCCTGATAATCGCCAGGTGGGCCGCAGGATTCATGCCTTCTCAGGCGCCTGGTAATCGCGAGCGGGGCCGTAGGATTCATGCCTGCTCATCTGCTTGGTAATCGCCAGCTGGGCCGCAGGATTCATGCCTTCTCAGGCGCCTGATAATCGCCAGCTGGGCCGCAGGATTCATGCCTTCTCATCTCCTTGATAATCGCCAGCTGGGCCGCAGGATTCATGCCTGCTCATCTGCTTGATAATGACCAGCTGTGCCGCAGGATTCATGCCTGCTCAGCTGCCTGATAATCGCCAGGTGGGCCGCAGGATTCATGCCTGCTCAGTTGCCTGATAATCGCCAGCTGGGCCGCAGGATTCATGCCTGCTCAGCTGCCTGATAATCGCCAGGTGGGCCGCAGGATTCATGCCTGCTCAGTTGCCTGATAATCGCCAGCTGGGCCGCAGGATTCATGCCTTCTCAGCTGCCTGATAATCACCAGCTGGGCCGCAGGATTCATGCCTGCTCATCTGCTTGATAATCGCCAGCTGGGCCGCAGGATTCATGCCTGCTCAGGCGCCTGTTAATCGCCAGCTGGGCCGCAGGATTCATGCCTTCTCCGCTGCTTGATTGTTGCCTGCTGAGGCACATGATCGGTGCGGGAGAGCTACCTGATCAGCACATGAGCAGTCACATGATCAGCACCTCTCAGTCACCTGATCACTGCATGACAGCCACGTGATCAGTGCCTGCTGAGTCACGTGATTAGCGCCTGTTCATCTGCTTGATAATCGCCAGCTGGGCCGCAGGATTCATGCCTTCTCAGCTGCTTGATTATCGCCAGCTGGGCCGCAGGATTCATGCCTGCTCATCTGCTTGATAATGACCAGCTGGGCCGCAGGATTCATGCCTGCTCAGCTGCCAGATAATCGCCAGGTGGGCCGCAGGATTCATGCCTGCTCATCTCGTTGATAATCGCCAGCTGGGCCGCAGGATTCATGCCTGCTCCGCTGCTTGATTCTTGCCTGCTGAGGCACATGATCCGTGCAGGAGAGCTACCTGATCACACATGAGCAGTCACATGATCAGCGCCTCTCAGTCACCTGATCACTGCATGACAGCCACGTGATCAGTGCCTGCTGAGTCACGTGATTAGCGCCTGCTCATCTGCTTGATAATCGCCAGCTGGGCCGCAGGATTCATGCCTGCTCAGGTGCCTGATAATCGCCAGCTGGGCCGCAGGATTCATGCCTTCTCAGCTGCCTGATAATCACCAGCTGGGCCGTAGGATTCATGCCTGCTCAGCTGCCTGATAATCGCCAGGTGGGCCGCAAGATTCATGCCTGCTCAGCTGCCTGATAATCGCCAGGTGGGCCGCAGGATTCATGCCTTCTCAGCTGCTTGATTATCGCCAGCTGGGCCGCAGGATTCATGCCTGCTCAGCTGCCTGATAATCGCCAGCAGGGCCGCAGGATTCATGCCTTCTCAGGCGCCTGGTAATCGCGAGCTGGGCCGCAGGATTCATGCCTGCTCATCTCCTTGATAATCGCCAGCTGGGCCGCAGGATTCATGCCTGCTCATCTGCTTGATAATCGCCAGCTGGGCCGCAGGATTCATGCCTGCTCAGCTGCCTGATAATCGCCAGGTGGGCCGCAGGATTCATGCCTGCTCAGCTGCCTGATAATCGCCAGCAGGGCCACAGGATTCATGCCTTCTCAGGCGCCTGATAATCACCAGCTGGGCCGCAGGATTCATGCCTGCTCATCTGCTTGATAATGACCAGCTGGGCCGCAGGATTCATGCCTTCTCAGGCGCCTGATAATCGCCAGCTGGGCCGCAGGATTCATGCCTGCTCATCTGCTTGGTAATCGCCAGCTGGGCCGCAGGATTCATGCCTGCTCATCTGCTTGATAATCGCCAGCTGGGTCGCATGATTCATGCCTGCTGAGGCACATGATCCGTGCGGGAGAGCTACCTGATCAGCACATGAGCAGTCACATGATCAGCGCTTCTCAGTCACCTGATCACTGCATGACAGCCATGTGATCAGTGCCTGCTGAGTCACGTGATTAGCGCCTGTTCATCTGCTTGATAATCGCCAGCTGGGCCGCAGGATTCATGCATTCTCAGCTGCTTGATTATCGCCAGCTGGGCCGCAGGATTCATGCCTGCTCATCTACTTGATAATGACCAGCTGGGCCGCAGGATTCATGCCTGCTCAGCTGCCTGATAATCGCCAGCTGGGCCGCAGGATTCATGCCTGCTCATCTCGTTGATAATCGCCAGCTGGGCCGCAGGATTCATGCCTTCTCAGGCGCCTGGTAATCGCGAGCGGGGCCGTAGGATTCATGCCTGCTCATCTGCTTGGTAATCTCCAGCTGGGCCGCAGGATTCATGCCTTCTCAGGCGCCTGATAATCGCCAGCTGGGCCGCAGGATTCATGCCTTCTCATCTCCTTGATAATCGCCAGCTGGGCCGCAGGATTCATGCCTGCTCATCTGCTTGATAATGACCAGCTGGGCCGCAGGATTCATGCCTGCTCAGCTGCCTGATAATCGCCAGGTGGGCCGCAGGATTCATGCCTGCTCAGCTGCCTGATAATCGCCAGCTGGGCCGCAGGATTCATGCCTGCTCAGCTGCCTGATAATCGCCAGGTGGGCCGCAGGATTCATGCCTGCTCAGTTGCCTGATAATCGCCAGCTGGGCCGCAGGATTCATGCCTTCTCAGCTGCCTGATAATCACCAGCTGGGCCGCAGGATTCATGCCTGCTCATCTGCTTGATAATCGCCAGCTGGGCCGCAGGATTCATGCCTGCTCAGGCGCCTGTTAATCGCCAGCTGGGCCGCAGGATTCATGCCTTCTCCGCTGCTTGATTGTTGCCTGCTGAGGCACATGATCGGTGCGGGAGAGCTACCTGATCAGCACATGAGCAGTCACATGATCAGCACCTCTCAGTCACCTGATCACTGCATGACAGCCACGTGATCAGTGCCTGCTGAGTCACGTGATTAGCGCCTGTTCATCTGCTTGATAATCGCCAGCTGGGCCGCAGGATTCATGCCTGCTCAGCTGCCTGATAATCGCCAGCAGGGCCGCAGGATTCATGCCTTCTCAGGCGCCTGGTAATCGCGAGCTGGGCCGCAGGATTCATGCCTGCTCATCTCCTTGATAATCGCCAGCTGGGCCGCAGGATTCATGCCTGCTCATCTGCTTGATAATCGCCAGCTGGGCCGCAGGATTCATGCCTGCTCAGCTGCCTGATAATCACCAGGTGGGCCGCAGGATTCATGCCTGCTCAGCTGCCTGATAATCGCCAGCAGGGCCACAGGATTCATGCCTTCTCAGGCGCCTGATAATCACCAGCTGGGCCGCAGGATTCATGCCTGCTCATCTGCTTGATAATGACCAGCTGGGCCGCAGGATTCATGCCTTCTCAGGCGCCTGATAATCGCCAGCTGGGCCGCAGGATTCATGCCTGCTCATCTGCTTGGTAATCGCCAGCTGGGCCGCAGGATTCATGCCTGCTCATCTGCTTGATAATCGCCAGCTGGGTCGCATGATTCATGCCTGCTGAGGCACATGATCCGTGCGGGAGAGCTACCTGATCAGCACATGAGCAGTCACATGATCAGCGCCTCTCAGTCACCTGATCACTGCATGACAGCCACGTGATCAGTGCCTGCTGAGTCACGTGATTAGCGCCTGTTCATCTGCTTGATAATCGCCAGCTGGGCCGCAGGATTCATGCCTTCTCAGCTGCTTGATTATCGCCAGCTGGGCCGCAGGATTCATGCCTGCTCATCTGCTTGATAATGACCAGCTGGGCCGCAGGATTCATGCCTGCTCAGCTGCCTGATAATCGCCAGCTGGGCCGCAGGATTCATACCTGCTCAGCTGCCTGATAATCGCCAGGTGGGCCGCAGGATTCATGCCTTCTCAGGCGCCTGGTAATCGCGAGCGGGGCCGTAGGATTCATGCCTGCTCATCTGCTTGGTAATCGCCAGCTGGGCCGCAGGATTCATGCCTTCTCAGGCGCCTGATAATCGCCAGCTGGGCCGCAGGATTCATGCCTTCTCATCTCCTTGATAATCGCCAGCTGGGCCGCAGGATTCATGCCTGCTCATCTGCTTGATAATGACCAGCTGGGCCGCAGGATTCATGCCTGCTCAGCTGCCTGATAATCGCCAGGTGGGCCGCAGGATTCATGCCTGCTCAGTTGCCTGATAATCGCCAGCTGGGCCGCAGGATTCATGCCTGCTCAGCTGCCTGATAATCGCCAGGTGGGCCGCAGGATTCATGCCTGCTCAGTTGCCTGATAATCGCCAGCTGGGCCGCAGGATTCATGCCTTCTCAGCTGCCTGATAATCACCAGCTGGGCCGCAGGATTCATGCCTGCTCATCTGCTTGATAATCGCCAGCTGGGCCGCAGGATTCATGCCTGCTCAGGCGCCTGTTAATCGCCAGCTGGGCCGCAGGATTCATGCCTTCTCCGCTGCTTGATTGTTGCCTGCTGAGGCACATGATCGGTGCGGGAGAGCTACCTGATCAGCACATGAGCAGTCACATGATCAGCACCTCTCAGTCACCTGATCACTGCATGACAGCCACGTGATCAGTGCCTGCTGAGTCACGTGATTAGCGCCTGTTCATCTGCTTGATAATCGCCAGCTGGGCCGCAGGATTCATGCCTTCTCAGCTGCTTGATTATCGCCAGCTGGGCCGCAGGATTCATGCCTGCTCATCTGCTTGATAATGACCAGCTGGGCCGCAGGATTCATGCCTGCTCTGCTGCCTGATAATCGCCAGGTGGGCCGCAGGATTCATGCCTGCTCATCTCGTTGATAATCGCCAGCTGGGCCGCAGGATTCATGCCTGCTCCGCTGCTTGATTCTTGCCTGCTGAGGCACATGATCCGTGCAGGAGAGCTACCTGATCACACATGAGCAGTCACATGATCAGCGCCTCTCAGTCACCTGATCACTGCATGACAGCCACGTGATCAGTGCCTGCTGAGTCACGTGATTAGCGCCTGCTCATCTGCTTGATAATCGCCAGCTGGGCCGCAGGATTCATGCCTGCTCAGGTGCCTGATAATCGCCAGCTGGGCCGCAGGATTCATGCCTTCTCAGCTGCCTGATAATCACCAGCTGGGCCGTAGGATTCATGCCTGCTCAGCTGCCTGATAATCGCCAGGTGGGCCGCAAGATTCATGCCTGCTCAGCTGCCTGATAATCGCCAGGTGGGCCGCAGGATTCATGCCTTCTCAGCTGCTTGATTATCGCCAGCTGGGCCGCAGGATTCATGCCTGCTCAGCTGCCTGATAATCGCCAGGAGGGCCGCAGGATTCATGCCTTCTCAGGCGCCTGGTAATCGCGAGCTGGGCCGCAGGATTCATGCCTGCTCATCTCCTTGATAATCGCCAGCTGGGCCGCAGGATTCATGCCTGCTCATCTGCTTGATAATCGCCAGCTGGGCCGCAGGATTCATGCCTGCTCAGCTGCCTGATAATCGCCAGGTGGGCCGCAGGATTCATGCCTGCTCAGCTGCCTGATAATCGCCAGCAGGGCCACAGGATTCATGCCTTCTCAGGCGCCTGATAATCACCAGCTGGGCCGCAGGATTCATGCCTGCTCATCTGCTTGATAATGACCAGCTGGGCCGCAGCATTCATGCCTTCTCAGGCGCCTGATAATCGCCAGCTGGGCCGCAGGATTCATGCCTGCTCATCTGCTTGGTAATCGCCAGCTGGGCCGCAGGATTCATGCCTGCTCATCTGCTTGATAATCGCCAGCTGGGTCGCATGATTCATGCCTGCTGAGGCACATGATCCGTGCGGGAGAGCTACCTGATCAGCACATGAGCAGTCACATGATCAGCGCCTCTCAGTCACCTGATCACTGCATGACAGCCATGTGATCAGTGCCTGCTGAGTCACGTGATTAGCGCCTGTTCATCTGCTTGATAATCGCCAGCTGGGCCGCAGGATTCATGCCTTCTCAGCTGCTTGATTATCGCCAGCTGGGCCGCAGGATTCATGCCTGCTCATCTCGTTGATAATCGCCAGCTGGGCCGCAGGATTCATGCCTTCTCAGGCGCCTGGTAATCGCGAGCGGGGCCGTAGGATTCATGCCTGCTCATCTGCTTGGTAATCGCCAGCTGGGCCGCAGGATTCATGCCTTCTCAGGCGCCTGATAATCGCCAGCTGGGCCGCAGGATTCATGCCTTCTCATCTCCTTGATAATCGCCAGCTGGGCCTCAGGATTCATGCCTGCTCATCTGCTTGATAATGACCAGCTGGGCCGCAGGATTCTTGCCTGCTCAGCTGCCTAATAATCGCCAGGTGGGCCGCAGGATTCATGCCTGCTCAGCTGCCTGATAATCGCCAGCTGGGCCGCAGGATTCATGCCTGCTCAGCTGCCTGATAATCGCCAGGTGGGCCGCAGGATTCATGCCTGCTCAGTTGCCTGATAATCGCCAGCAGGGCCGCAGGATTCATGCCTTCTCAGCTGCCTGATAATCACCAGCTGGGCCGCAGGATTCATGCCTGCTCATCTGCTTGATAATCGCCAGCTGGGCCGCAGGATTCATGCCTGCTCAGGCGCCTGTTAATCGCCAGCTGGGCCGCAGGATTCATGCCTTCTCCGCTGCTTGATTGTTGCCTGCTGAGGCACATGATCGGTGCGGGAGAGCTACCTGATCAGCACATGAGCAGTCACATGATCAGCACCTCTCAGTCACCTGATCACTGCATGACAGCCACGTGATCAGTGCCTGCTGAGTCACGTGATTAGCGCCTGTTCATCTGCTTGATAATCGCCAGCTGGGCCGCAGGATTCATGCCTGCTCAGCTGCCTGATAATCGCCAGGTGGGCCGCAAGATTCATGCCTGCTCAGCTGCCTGATAATCGCCAGGTGGGCCGCAGGATTCATGCCTTCTCAGCTGCTTGATTATCGCCAGCTGGGCCGCAGGATTCATGCCTGCTCAGCTGCCTGATAATCGCCAGGAGGGCCGCAGGATTCATGCCTTCTCAGGCGCCTGGTAATCGCGAGCTGGGCCGCAGGATTCATGCCTGCTCATCTCCTTGATAATCGCCAGCTGGGCCGCAGGATTCATGCCTGCTCATCTGCTTGATAATCGCCAGCTGGGCCGCAGGATTCATGCCTGCTCAGCTGCCTGATAATCGCCAGGTGGGCCGCAGGATTCATGCCTGCTCAGCTGCCTGATAATCGCCAGCAGGGCCACAGGATTCATGCCTTCTCAGGCGCCTGATAATCACCAGCTGGGCCGCAGGATTCATGCCTGCTCATCTGCTTGATAATGACCAGCTGGGCCGCAGCATTCATGCCTTCTCAGGCGCCTGATAATCGCCAGCTGGGCCGCAGGATTCATGCCTGCTCATCTGCTTGGTAATCGCCAGCTGGGCCGCAGGATTCATGCCTGCTCATCTGCTTGATAATCGCCAGCTGGGTCGCATGATTCATGCCTGCTGAGGCACATGATCCGTGCGGGAGAGCTACCTGATCAGCACATGAGCAGTCACATGATCAGCGCCTCTCAGTCACCTGATCACTGCATGACAGCCACGTGATCAGTGCCTGCTGAGTCACGTGATTAGCGCCTGTTCATCTGCTTGATAATCGCCAGCTGGGCCGCAGGATTCATGCCTTCTCAGCTGCTTGATTATCGCCAGCTGGGCCGCAGGATTCATGCCTGCTCTTCTGCTTGATAATGACCAGCTGGGCCGCAGGATTCATGCCTGCTCAGCTGCCTGATAATCGCCAGCTGGGCCGCAGGATTCATACCTGCTCAGCTGCCTGATAATCGCCAGGTGGGCCGCAGGATTCATGCCTTCTCAGGCGCCTGGTAATCGCGAGCGGGGCCGTAGGATTCATGCCTGCTCATCTGCTTGGTAATCGCCAGCTGGGCCGCAGGATTCATGCCTTCTCAGGCGCCTGATAATCGCCAGCTGGGCCGCAGGATTCATGCCTTCTCATCTCCTTGATAATCGCCAGCTGGGCCGCAGGATTCATGCCTGCTCATCTGCTTGATAATGACCAGCTGGGCCGCAGGATTCATGCCTGCTCAGCTGCCTGATAATCGCCAGGTGGGCCGCAGGATTCATGCCTGCTCAGCTGCCTGATAATCGCCAGCTGGGCCGCAGGATTCATGCCTGCTCAGCTGCCTGATAATCGCCAGGTGGGCCGCAGGATTCATGCCTGCTCAGTTGCCTGATAATCGCCAGCTGGGCCGCAGGATTCATGCCTTCTCAGCTGCCTGATAATCACCAGCTGGGCCGCAGGATTCATGCCTGCTCATCTGCTTGATAATCGCCAGCTGGGCCGCAGGATTCATGCCTGCTCAGGCGCCTGTTAATCGCCAGCTGGGCCGCAGGATTCATGCCTTCTCCGCTGCTTGATTGTTGCCTGCTGAGGCACATGATCGGTGCGGGAGAGCTACCTGATCAGCACATGAGCAGTCACATGATCAGCACCTCTCAGTCACCTGATCACTGCATGACAGCCACGTGATCAGTGCCTGCTGAGTCACGTGATTAGCGCCTGTTCATCTGCTTGATAATCGCCAGCTGGGCCGCAGGATTCATGCCTTCTCAGCTGCTTGATTATCGCCAGCTGGGCCGCAGGATTCATGCCTGCTCATCTGCTTGATAATGACCAGCTGGGCCGCAGGATTCATGCCTGCTCAGCTGCCTGATAATCGCCAGGTGGGCCGCAGGATTCATGCCTGCTCATCTCGTTGATAATCGCCAGCTGGGCCGCAGGATTCATGCCTGCTCCGCTGCTTGATTCTTGCCTGCTGAGGCACATGATCCGTGCAGGAGAGCTACCTGATCACACATGAGCAGTCACATGATCAGCGCCTCTCAGTCACCTGATCACTGCATGACAGCCACGTGATCAGTGCCTGCTGAGTCACGTGATTAGCGCCTGCTCATCTGCTTGATAATCGCCAGCTGGGCCGCAGGATTCATGCCTGCTCAGGTGCCTGATAATCGCCAGCTGGGCCGCAGGATTCATGCCTTCTCAGCTGCCTGATAATCACCAGCTGGGCCGTAGGATTCATGCCTGCTCAGCTGCCTGATAATCGCCAGGTGGGCCGCAAGATTCATGCCTGCTCAGCTGCCTGATAATCGCCAGGTGGGCCGCAGGATTCATGCCTTCTCAGCTGCTTGATTATCGCCAGCTGGGCCGCAGGATTCATGCCTGCTCAGCTGCCTGATAATCGCCAGCAGGGCCGCAGGATTCATGCCTTCTCAGGCGCCTGGTAATCGCGAGCTGGGCCGCAGGATTCATGCCTGCTCATCTCCTTGATAATCGCCAACTGGGCCGCAGGATTCATGCCTGCTCATCTGCTTGATAATCGCCAGCTGGGCCGCAGGATTCATGCCTGCTCAGCTGCCTGATAATCGCCAGGTGGGCCGCAGGATTCATGCCTGCTCAGCTGCCTGATAATCGCCAGCAGGGCCACAGGATTCATGCCTTCTCAGGCGCCTGATAATCACCAGCTGGGCCGCAGGATTCATGCCTGCTCATCTGCTTGATAATGACCAGCTGGGCCGCAGGATTCATGCCTTCTCAGGCGCCTGATAATCGCCAGCTGGGCCGCAGGATTCATGCCTGCTCATCTGCTTGGTAATCGCCAGCTGGGCCGCAGGATTCATGCCTGCTCATCTGCTTGATAATCGCCAGCTGGGTCGCATGATTCATGCCTGCTGAGGCACATGATCCGTGCGGGAGAGCTACCTGATCAGCACATGAGCAGTCACATGATCAGCGCCTCTCAGTCACCTGATCACTGCATGACAGCCACGTGATCAGTGCCTGCTGAGTCACGTGATTAGCGCCTGTTCATCTGCTTGATAATCGCCAGCTGGGCCGCAGGATTCATGCCTTCTCAGCTGCTTGATTATCGCCAGCTGGGCCGCAGGATTCATGCCTGCTCATCTGCTTGATAATGACCAGCTGGGCCGCAGGATTCATGCCTGCTCAGCTGCCTGATAATCGCCAGCTGGGCCGCAGGATTCATACCTGCTCAGCTGCCTGATAATCGCCAGCTGGGCCGCAGGATTCATACCTGCTCAGCTGCCTGATAATCGCCAGGTGGGCCGCAGGATTCATGCCTTCTCAGGCGCCTGGTAATCGCGAGCGGGGCCGTAGGATTCATGCCTGCTCATCTGCTTGGTAATCGCCAGCTGGGCCGCAGGATTCATGCCTGCTCAGTTGCCTGATAATCGCCAGCTGGGCCGCAGGATTCATGCCTGCTCAGCTGCCTGATAATCGCCAGGTGGGCCGCAGGATTCATGCCTGCTCAGTTGCCTGATAATCGCCAGCTGGGCCGCAGGATTCATGCCTTCTCAGCTGCCTGATAATCACCAGCTGGGCCGCAGGATTCATGCCTGCTCATCTGCTTGATAATCGCCAGCTGGGCCGCAGGATTCATGCCTGCTCAGGCGCCTGTTAATCGCCAGCTGGGCCGCAGGATTCATGCCTTCTCCGCTGCTTGATTGTTGCCTGCTGAGGCACATGATCGGTGCGGGAGAGCTACCTGATCAGCACATGAGCAGTCACATGATCAGCACCTCTCAGTCACCTGATCACTGCATGACAGCCACGTGATCAGTGCCTGCTGAGTCACGTGATTAGCGCCTGTTCATCTGCTTGATAATCGCCAGCTGGGCCGCAGGATTCATGCCTTCTCAGCTGCTTGATTATCGCCAGCTGGGCCGCAGGATTCATGCCTGCTCATCTGCTTGATAATGACCAGCTGGGCCGCAGGATTCATGCCTGCTCAGCTGCCTGATAATCGCCAGGTGGGCCGCAGGATTCATGCCTGCTCATCTCGTTGATAATCGCCAGCTGGGCCGCAGGATTCATGCCTGCTCCGCTGCTTGATTCTTGCCTGCTGAGGCACATGATCCGTGCAGGAGAGCTACCTGATCACACATGAGCAGTCACATGATCAGCGCCTCTCAGTCACCTGATCACTGCATGACAGCCACGTGATCAGTGCCTGCTGAGTCACGTGATTAGCGCCTGCTCATCTGCTTGATAATCGCCAGCTGGGCCGCAGGATTCATGCCTGCTCAGGTGCCTGATAATCGCCAGCTGGGCCGCAGGATTCATGCCTTCTCAGCTGCCTGATAATCACCAGCTGGGCCGTAGGATTCATGCCTGCTCAGCTGCCTGATAATCGCCAGGTGGGCCGCAAGATTCATGCCTGCTCAGCTGCCTGATAATCGCCAGGTGGGCCGCAGGATTCATGCCTTCTCAGCTGCTTGATTATCGCCAGCTGGGCCGCAGGATTCATGCCTGCTCAGCTGCCTGATAATCGCCAGGAGGGCCGCAGGATTCATGCCTTCTCAGGCGCCTGGTAATCGCGAGCTGGGCCGCAGGATTCATGCCTGCTCATCTCCTTGATAATCGCCAGCTGGGCCGCAGGATTCATGCCTGCTCAGCTGCCTGATAATCGCCAGGTGGGCCGCAGGATTCATGCCTGCTCAGCTGCCTGATAATCGCCAGCAGGGCCACAGGATTCATGCCTTCTCAGGCGCCTGATAATCACCAGCTGGGCCGCAGGATTCATGCCTGCTCATCTGCTTGATAATGACCAGCTGGGCCGCAGGATTCATGCCTTCTCAGGCGCCTGATAATCGCCAGCTGGGCCGCAGGATTCATGCCTGCTCATCTGCTTGGTAATCGCCAGCTGGGCCGCAGGATTCATGCCTGCTCATCTGCTTGATAATCGCCAGCTGGGTCCATGATTCATGCCTGCTGAGGCACATGATCCGTGCGGGAGAGCTACCTGATCAGCACATGAGCAGTCACATGATCAGCGCCTCTCAGTCACCTGATCACTGCATGACAGCCACGTGATCAGTGCCTGCTGAGTCACGTGATTAGCGCCTGTTCATCTGCTTGATAATCGCCAGCTGGGCCGCAGGATTCATGCCTTCTCAGCTGCTTGATTATCGCCAGCTGGGCCGCAGGATTCATGCCTGCTCATCTGCTTGATAATGACCAGCTGGGCCGCAGGATTCATGCCTGCTCAGCTGCCTGATAATCGCCAGCTGGGCCGCAGGATTCATACCTGCTCAGCTGCCTGATAATCGCCAGGTGGGCCGCAGGATTCATGCCTTCTCAGGCGCCTGGTAATCGCGAGCGGGGCCGTAGGATTCATGCCTGCTCATCTGCTTGGTAATCGCCAGCTGGGCCGCAGGATTCATGCCTTCTCAGGCGCCTGATAATCGCCAGCTGGGCCGCAGGATTCATGCCTTCTCATCTCCTTGATAATCGCCAGCTGGGCCGCAGGATTCATGCCTGCTCATCTGCTTGATAATGACCAGCTGGGCCGCAGGATTCATGCCTGCTCAGCTGCCTGATAATCGCCAGGTGGGCCGCAGGATTCATGCCTGCTCAGCTGCCTGATAATCGCCAGCTGGGCCGCAGGATTCATGCCTGCTCAGCTGCCTGATAATCGCCAGGTGGGCCGCAGGATTCATGCCTGCTCAGGCGCCTGGTAATCGCGAGCGGGGCCGTAGGATTCATGCCTGCTCATCTGCTTGGTAATCGCCAGCTGGGCCGCAGGATTCATGCCTGCTCAGTTGCCTGATAATCGCCAGCTGGGCCGCAGGATTCATGCCTGCTCAGCTGCCTGATAATCGCCAGGTGGGCCGCAGGATTCATGCCTGCTCAGTTGCCTGATAATCGCCAGCTGGGCCGCAGGATTCATGCCTTCTCAGCTGCCTGATAATCACCAGCTGGGCCGCAGGATTCATGCCTGCTCATCTGCTTGATAATCGCCAGCTGGGCCGCAGGATTCATGCCTGCTCAGGCGCCTGTTAATCGCCAGCTGGGCCGCAGGATTCATGCCTTCTCCGCTGCTTGATTGTTGCCTGCTGAGGCACATGATCGGTGCGGGAGAGCTACCTGATCAGCACATGAGCAGTCACATGATCAGCACCTCTCAGTCACCTGATCACTGCATGACAGCCACGTGATCAGTGCCTGCTGAGTCACGTGATTAGCGCCTGTTCATCTGCTTGATAATCGCCAGCTGGGCCGCAGGATTCATGCCTTCTCAGCTGCTTGATTATCGCCAGCTGGGCCGCAGGATTCATGCCTGCTCATCTGCTTGATAATGACCAGCTGGGCCGCAGGATTCATGCCTGCTCAGCTGCCTGATAATCGCCAGGTGGGCCGCAGGATTCATGCCTGCTCATCTCGTTGATAATCGCCAGCTGGGCCGCAGGATTCATGCCTGCTCCGCTGCTTGATTCTTGCCTGCTGAGGCACATGATCCGTGCAGGAGAGCTACCTGATCACACATGAGCAGTCACATGATCAGCGCCTCTCAGTCACCTGATCACTGCATGACAGCCACGTGATCAGTGCCTGCTGAGTCACGTGATTAGCGCCTGCTCATCTGCTTGATAATCGCCAGCTGGGCCGCAGGATTCATGCCTGCTCAGGTGCCTGATAATCGCCAGCTGGGCCGCAGGATTCATGCCTTCTCAGCTGCCTGATAATCACCAGCTGGGCCGTAGGATTCATGCCTGCTCAGCTGCCTGATAATCGCCAGGTGGGCCGCAAGATTCATGCCTGCTCAGCTGCCTGATAATCGCCAGGTGGGCCGCAGGATTCATGCCTTCTCAGCTGCTTGATTATCGCCAGCTGGGCCGCAGGATTCATGCCTGCTCAGCTGCCTGATAATCGCCAGGAGGGCCGCAGGATTCATGCCTTCTCAGCCGCCTGGTAATCGCGAGCTGGGCCGCAGGATTCATGCCTGCTCATCTCCTTGATAATCGCCAGCTGGGCCGCAGGATTCATGCCTGCTCAGCTGCCTGATAATCGCCAGGTGGGCCGCAGGATTCATGCCTGCTCAGCTGCCTGATAATCGCCAGCAGGGCCACAGGATTCATGCCTTCTCAGGCGCCTGATAATCACCAGCTGGGCCGCAGGATTCATGCCTGCTCATCTGCTTGATAATGACCAGCTGGGCCGCAGGATTCATGCCTTCTCAGGCGCCTGATAATCGCCAGCTGGGCCGCAGGATTCATGCCTGCTCATCTGCTTGGTAATCGCCAGCTGGGCCGCAGGATTCATGCCTGCTCATCTGCTTGATAATCGCCAGCTGGGTCCATGATTCATGCCTGCTGAGGCACATGATCCGTGCGGGAGAGCTACCTGATCAGCACATGAGCAGTCACATGATCAGCGCCTCTCAGTCACCTGATCACTGCATGACAGCCACGTGATCAGTGCCTGCTGAGTCACGTGATTAGCGCCTGTTCATCTGCTTGATAATCGCCAGCTGGGCCGCAGGATTCATGCCTTCTCAGCTGCTTGATTATCGCCAGCTGGGCCGCAGGATTCATGCCTGCTCATCTGCTTGATAATGACCAGCTGGGCCGCAGGATTCATGCCTGCTCAGCTGCCTGATAATCGCCAGCTGGGCCGCAGGATTCATACCTGCTCAGCTGCCTGATAATCGCCAGGTGGGCCGCAGGATTCATGCCTTCTCAGGCGCCTGGTAATCGCGAGCGGGGCCGTAGGATTCATGCCTGCTCATCTGCTTGGTAATCGCCAGCTGGGCCGCAGGATTCATGCCTTCTCAGGCGCCTGATAATCGCCAGCTGGGCCGCAGGATTCATGCCTTCTCATCTCCTTGATAATCGCCAGCTGGGCCGCAGGATTCATGCCTGCTCATCTGCTTGATAATGACCAGCTGGGCCGCAGGATTCATGCCTGCTCAGCTGCCTGATAATCGCCAGGTGGGCCGCAGGATTCATGCCTGCTCAGCTGCCTGATAATCGCCAGCTGGGCCGCAGGATTCATGCCTGCTCAGCTGCCTGATAATCGCCAGGTGGGCCGCAGGATTCATGCCTGCTCAGTTGCCTGATAATCGCCAGCTGGGCCGCAGGATTCATGCCTTCTCAGCTGCCTGATAATCACCAGCTGGGCCGCAGGATTCATGCCTGCTCATCTGCTTGATAATCGCCAGCTGGGCCGCAGGATTCATGCCTGCTCAGGCGCCTGTTAATCGCCAGCTGGGCCGCAGGATTCATGCCTTCTCCGCTGCTTGATTGTTGCCTGCTGAGGCACATGATCGGTGCGGGAGAGCTACCTGATCAGCACATGAGCAGTCACATGATCAGCACCTCTCAGTCACCTGATCACTGCATGACAGCCACGTGATCAGTGCCTGCTGAGTCACGTGATTAGCGCCTGTTCATCTGCTTGATAATCGCCAGCTGGGCCGCAGGATTCATGCCTTCTCAGCTGCTTGATTATCGCCAGCTGGGCCGCAGGATTCATGCCTGCTCATCTGCTTGATAATGACCAGCTGGACCGCAGGATTCATGCCTGCTCAGCTGCCTGATAATCGCCAGGTGGGCCGCAGGATTCATGCCTGCTCATCTCGTTGATAATCGCCAGCTGGGCCGCAGGATTCATGCCTGCTCCGCTGCTTGATTCTTGCCTGCTGAGGCACATGATCCGTGCAGGAGAGCTACCTGATCACACATGAGCAGTCACATGATCAGCGCCTCTCAGTCACCTGATCACTGCATGACAGCCACGTGATCAGTGCCTGCTGAGTCACGTGATTAGCGCCTGCTCATCTGCTTGATAATCGCCAGCTGGGCCGCAGGATTCATGCCTGCTCAGGTGCCTGATAATCGCCAGCTGGGCCGCAGGATTCATGCCTTCTCAGCTGCCTGATAATCACCAGCTGGGCCGTAGGATTCATGCCTGCTCAGCTGCCTGATAATCGCCAGGTGGGCCGCAAGATTCATGCCTGCTCAGCTGCCTGATAATCGCCAGGTGGGCCGCAGGATTCATGCCTTCTCAGCTGCTTGATTATCGCCAGCTGGGCCGCAGGATTCATGCCTGCTCAGCTGCCTGATAATCGCCAGCAGGGCCGCAGGATTCATGCCTTCTCAGGCGCCTGGTAATCGCGAGCTGGGCCGCAGGATTCATGCCTGCTCATCTCCTTGATAATCGCCAGCTGGGCCGCAGGATTCATGCCTGCTCATCTGCTTGATAATCGCCAGCTGGGCCGCAGGATTCATGCCTGCTCAGCTGCCTGATAATCGCCAGGTGGGCCGCAGGATTCATGCCTGCTCAGCTGCCTGATAATCGCCAGCAGGGCCACAGGATTCATGCCTTCTCAGGCGCCTGATAATCACCAGCTGGGCCGCAGGATTCATGCCTGCTCATCTGCTTGATAATGACCAGCTGGGCCACAGGATTCATGCCTTCTCAGGCGCCTGATAATCGCCAGCTGGGCCGCAGGATTCATGCCTGCTCATCTGCTTGGTAATCGCCAGCTGGGCCGCAGGATTCATGCCTGCTCATCTGCTTGATAATCGCCAGCTGGGTCGCATGATTCATGCCTGCTGAGGCACATGATCCGTGCGGGAGAGCTACCTGATCAGCACATGAGCAGTCACATGATCAGCGCCTCTCAGTCACCTGATCACTGCATGACAGCCACGTGATCAGTGCCTGCTGAGTCACGTGATTAGCGCCTGTTCATCTGCTTGATAATCGCCAGCTGGGCCGCAGGATTCATGCCTTCTCAGCTGCTTGATTATCGCCAGCTGGGCCGCAGGATTCATGCCTGCTCATCTGCTTGATAATGACCAGCTGGGCCGCAGGATTCATGCCTGCTCAGCTGCCTGATAATCGCCAGCTGGGCCGCAGGATTCATACCTGCTCAGCTGCCTGATAATCGCCAGGTGGGCCGCAGGATTCATGCCTTCTCAGGCGCCTGGTAATCGCGAGCGGGGCCGTAGGATTCATGCCTGCTCATCTGCTTGGTAATCGCCAGCTGGGCCGCAGGATTCATGCCTTCTCAGGCGCCTGATAATCGCCAGCTGGGCCGCAGGATTCATGCCTTCTCATCTCCTTGATAATCGCCAGCTGGGCCGCAGGATTCATGCCTGCTCATCTCCTTGATAATCGCCAGCTGGGCCGCAGGATTCATGCCTGCTCAGCTGCCTGATAATCGCCAGGTGGGCCGCAGGATTCATGCCTGCTCAGTTGCCTGATAATCGCCAGCTGGGCCGCAGGATTCATGCCTGCTCAGCTGCCTGATAATCGCCAGGTGGGCCGCAGGATTCATGCCTGCTCAGTTGCCTGATAATCGCCAGCTGGGCCGCAGGATTCATGCCTTCTCAGCTGCCTGATAATCACCAGCTGGGCCGCAGGATTCATGCCTGCTCATCTGCTTGATAATCGCCAGCTGGGCCGCAGGATTCATGCCTGCTCAGGTGCCTGTTAATCGCCAGCTGGGCCGCAGGATTCATGCCTTCTCCGCTGCTTGATTGTTGCCTGCTGAGGCACATGATCGGTGCGGGAGAGCTACCTGATCAGCACATGAGCAGTCACATGATCAGCACCTCTCAGTCACCTGATCACTGCATGACAGCCACGTGATCAGTGCCTGCTGAGTCACGTGATTAGCGCCTGTTCATCTGCTTGATAATCGCCAGCTGGGCCGCAGGATTCATGCCTTCTCAGCTGCTTGATTATCGCCAGCTGGGCCGCAGGATTCATGCCTGCTCATCTGCTTGATAATGACCAGCTGGGCCGCAGGATTCATGCCTGCTCAGCTGCCTGATAATCGCCAGGTGGGCCGCAGGATTCATGCCTGCTCATCTCGTTGATAATCGCCAGCTGGGCCGCAGGATTCATGCCTGCTCCGCTGCTTGATTCTTGCCTGCTGAGGCACATGATCCGTGCAGGAGAGCTACCTGATCACACATGAGCAGTCACATGATCAGCGCCTCTCAGTCACCTGATCACTGCATGACAGCCACGTGATCAGTGCCTGCTGAGTCACGTGATTAGCGCCTGCTCATCTGCTTGATAATCGCCAGCTGGGCCGCAGGATTCATGCCTGCTCAGGTGCCTGATAATCGCCAGCTGGGCCGCAGGATTCATGCCTTCTCAGCTGCCTGATAATCACCAGCTGGGCCGTAGGATTCATGCCTGCTCAGCTGCCTGATAATCGCCAGGTGGGCCGCAAGATTCATGCCTGCTCAGCTGCCTGATAATCGCCAGGTGGGCCGCAGGATTCATGCCTTCTCAGCTGCTTGATAATCGCCAGCTGGGCCGCAGGATTCATGCCTGCTCAGCTGCCTGATAATCGCCAGGAGGGCCGCAGGATTCATGCCTTCTCAGGCGCCTGGTAATCGCGAGCTGGGCCGCAGGATTCATGCCTGCTCATCTCCTTGATAATCGCCAGCTGGGCCGCAGGATTCATGCCTGCTCATCTGCTTGATAATCGCCAGCTGGGCCGCAGGATTCATGCCTGCTCAGCTGCCTGATAATCGCCAGGTGGGCCGCAGGATTCATGCCTGCTCAGCTGCCTGATAATCGCCAGCAGGGCCACAGGATTCATGCCTTCTCAGGCGCCTGATAATCACCAGCTGGGCCGCAGGATTCATGCCTGCTCATCTGCTTGATAATGACCAGCTGGGCCGCAGGATTCATGCCTTCTCAGGCGCCTGATAATCGCCAGCTGGGCCGCAGGATTCATGCCTGCTCATCTGCTTGGTAATCGCCAGCTGGGCCGCAGGATTCATGCCTGCTCATCTGCTTGATAATCGCCAGCTGGGTCCATGATTCATGCCTGCTGAGGCACATGATCCGTGCGGGAGAGCTACCTGATCAGCACATGAGCAGTCACATGATCAGCGCCTCTCAGTCACCTGATCACTGCATGACAGCCACGTGATCAGTGCCTGCTGAGTCACGTGATTAGCGCCTGTTCATCTGCTTGATAATCGCCAGCTGGGCCGCAGGATTCATGCCTTCTCAGCTGCTTGATTATCGCCAGCTGGGCCGCAGGATTCATGCCTGCTCATCTGCTTGATAATGACCAGCTGGGCCGCAGGATTCATGCCTGCTCAGCTGCCTGATAATCGCCAGCTGGGCCGCAGGATTCATACCTGCTCAGCTGCCTGATAATCGCCAGGTGGGCCGCAGGATTCATGCCTTCTCAGGCGGCTGGTAATCGCGAGCGGGGCCGTAGGATTCATGCCTGCTCATCTGCTTGGTAATCGCCAGCTGGGCCGCAGGATTCATGCCTTCTCAGGCGCCTGATAATCGCCAGCTGGGCCGCAGGATTCATGCCTTCTCATCTCCTTGATAATCGCCAGCTGGGCCGCAGGATTCATGCCTGCTCATCTGCTTGATAATGACCAGCTGGGCCGCAGGATTCATGCCTGCTCAGCTGCCTGATAATCGCCAGGTGGGCCGCAGGATTCATGCCTGCTCAGCTGCCTGATAATCGCCAGCTGGGCCGCAGGATTCATGCCTGCTCAGCTGCCTGATAATCGCCAGGTGGGCCGCAGGATTCATGCCTGCTCAGTTGCCTGATAATCGCCAGCTGGGCCGCAGGATTCATGCCTTCTCAGCTGCCTGATAATCACCAGCTGGGCCGCAGGATTCATGCCTGCTCATCTGCTTGATAATCGCCAGCTGGGCCGCAGGATTCATGCCTGCTCAGGCGCCTGTTAATCGCCAGCTGGGCCGCAGGATTCATGCCTTCTCCGCTGCTTGATTGTTGCCTGCTGAGGCACATGATCGGTGCGGGAGAGCTACCTGATCAGCACATGAGCAGTCACATGATCAGCACCTCTCAGTCACCTGATCACTGCATGACAGCCACGTGATCAGTGCCTGCTGAGTCACGTGATTAGCGCCTGTTCATCTGCTTGATAATCGCCAGCTGGGCCGCAGGATTCATGCCTTCTCAGCTGCTTGATTATCGCCAGCTGGGCCGCAGGATTCATGCCTGCTCATCTGCTTGATAATGACCAGCTGGGCCGCAGGATTCATGCCTGCTCAGCTGCCTGATAATCGCCAGGTGGGCCGCAGGATTCATGCCTGCTCATCTCGTTGATAATCGCCAGCTGGGCCGCAGGATTCATGCCTGCTCCGCTGCTTGATTCTTGCCTGCTGAGGCACATGATCCGTGCAGGAGAGCTACCTGATCACACATGAGCAGTCACATGATCAGCGCCTCTCAGTCACCTGATCACTGCATGACAGCCACGTGATCAGTGCCTGCTGAGTCACGTGATTAGCGCCTGCTCATCTGCTTGATAATCGCCAGCTGGGCCGCAGGATTCATGCCTGCTCAGGTGCCTGATAATCGCCAGCTGGGCCGCAGGATTCATGCCTTCTCAGCTGCCTGATAATCACCAGCTGGGCCGTAGGATTCATGCCTGCTCAGCTGCCTGATAATCGCCAGGTGGGCCGCAAGATTCATGCCTGCTCAGCTGCCTGATAATCGCCAGGTGGGCCGCAGGATTCATGCCTTCTCAGCTGCTTGATTATCGCCAGCTGGGCCGCAGGATTCATGCCTGCTCAGCTGCCTGATAATCGCCAGCAGGGCCGCAGGATTCATGCCTTCTCAGGCGCCTGGTAATCGCGAGCTGGGCCGCAGGATTCATGCCTGCTCATCTCCTTGATAATCGCCAGCTGGGCCGCAGGATTCATGCCTGCTCATCTGCTTGATAATCGCCAGCTGGGCCGCAGGATTCATGCCTGCTCAGCTGCCTGATAATCGCCAGGTGGGCCGCAGGATTCATGCCTGCTCAGCTGCCTGATAATCGCCAGCAGGGCCACAGGATTCATGCCTTCTCAGGCGCCTGATAATCACCAGCTGGGCCGCAGGATTCATGCCTGCTCATCTGCTTGATAATGACCAGCTGGGCCGCAGGATTCATGCCTTCTCAGGCGCCTGATAATCGCCAGCTGGGCCGCAGGATTCATGCCTGCTCATCTGCTTGGTAATCGCCAGCTGGGCCGCAGGATTCATGCCTGCTCATCTGCTTGATAATCGCCAGCTGGGTCGCATGATTCATGCCTGCTGAGGCACATGATCCGTGCGGGAGAGCTACCTGATCAGCACATGAGCAGTCACATGATCAGCGCCTCTCAGTCACCTGATCACTGCATGACAGCCACGTGATCAGTGCCTGCTGAGTCACGTGATTAGCGCCTGTTCATCTGCTTGATAATCGCCAGCTGGGCCGCAGGATTCATGCCTTCTCAGCTGCTTGATTATCGCCAGCTGGGCCGCAGGATTCATGCCTGCTCATCTGCTTGATAATGACCAGCTGGGCCGCAGGATTCATGACTGCTCAGCTGCCTGATAATCGCCAGCTGGGCCGCAGGATTCATACCTGCTCAGCTGCCTGATAATCGCCAGGTGGGCCGCAGGATTCATGCCTTCTCAGGCGCCTGGTAATCGCGAGCGGGGCCGTAGGATTCATGCCTGCTCATCTGCTTGGTAATCGCCAGCTGGGCCGCAGGATTCATGCCTTCTCAGGCGCCTGATAATCGCCAGCTGGGCCGCAGGATTCATGCCTTCTCATCTCCTTGATAATCGCCAGCTGGGCCGCAGGATTCATGCCTGCTCATCTGCTTGATAATGACCAGCTGGGCCGCAGGATTCATGCCTGCTCAGCTGCCTGATAATCGCCAGGTGGGCCGCAGGATTCATGCCTGCTCAGTTGCCTGATAATCGCCAGCTGGGCCGCAGGATTCATGCCTGCTCAGCTGCCTGATAATCGCCAGGTGGGCCGCAGGATTCATGCCTGCTCAGTTGCCTGATAATCGCCAGCTGGGCCGCAGGATTCATGCCTTCTCAGCTGCCTGATAATCACCAGCTGGGCCGCAGGATTCATGCCTGCTCATCTGCTTGATAATCGCCAGCTGGGCCGCAGGATTCATGCCTGCTCAGGCGCCTGTTAATCGCCAGCTGGGCCGCAGGATTCATGCCTTCTCCGCTGCTTGATTGTTGCCTGCTGAGGCACATGATCGGTGCGGGAGAGCTACCTGATCAGCACATGAGCAGTCACATGATCAGCACCTCTCAGTCACCTGATCACTGCATGACAGCCACGTGATCAGTGCCTGCTGAGTCACGTGATTAGCGCCTGTTCATCTGCTTGATAATCGCCAGCTGGGCCGCAGGATTCATGCCTTCTCAGCTGCTTGATTATCGCCAGCTGGGCCGCAGGATTCATGCCTGCTCATCTGCTTGATAATGACCAGCTGGGCCGCAGGATTCATGCCTGCTCAGCTGCCTGATAATCGCCAGCTGGGCCGCAGGATTCATGCCTTCTCAGCTGCCTGATAATCACCAGCTGGGCCGTAGGATTCATGCCTGCTCAGCTGCCTGATAATCGCCAGGTGGGCCGCAAGATTCATGCCTGCTCAGCTGCCTGATAATCGCCAGGTGGGCCGCAGGATTCATGCCTTCTCAGCTGCTTGATTATCGCCAGCTGGGCCGCAGGATTCATGCCTGCTCAGCTGCCTGATAATCGCCAGGAGGGCCGCAGGATTCATGCCTTCTCAGGCGCCTGGTAATCGCGAGCTGGGCCGCAGGATTCATGCCTGCTCATCTCCTTGATAATCGCCAGCTGGGCCGCAGGATTCATGCCTGCTCATCTGCTTGATAATCGCCAGCTGGGCCGCAGGATTCATGCCTGCTCAGCTGCCTGATAATCGCCAGGTGGGCCGCAGGATTCATGCCTGCTCAGCTGCCTGATAATCGCCAGCAGGGCCACAGGATTCATGCCTTCTCAGGCGCCTGATAATCACCAGCTGGGCCGCAGGATTCATGCCTGCTCATCTGCTTGATAATGACCAGCTGGGCCGCAGGATTCATGCCTTCTCAGGCGCCTGATAATCGCCAGCTGGGCCGCAGGATTCATGCCTGCTCATCTGCTTGGTAATCGCCAGCTGGGCCGCAGGATTCATGCCTGCTCATCTGCTTGATAATCGCCAGCTGGGTCGCATGATTCATGCCTGCTGAGGCACATGATCCGTGCGGGAGAGCTACCTGATCAGCACATGAGCAGTCACATGATCAGCGCCTCTCAGTCACCTGATCACTGCATGACAGCCACGTGATCAGTGCCTGCTGAGTCACGTGATTAGCGCCTGTTCATCTGCTTGATAATCGCCAGCTGGGCCGCAGGATTCATGCCTTCTCAGCTGCTTGATTATCGCCAGCTGGGCCGCAGGATTCATGCCTGCTCATCTGCTTGATAATGACCAGCTGGGCCGCAGGATTCATGCCTGCTCAGCTGCCTGATAATCGCCAGCTGGGCCGCAGGATTCATACCTGCTCAGCTGCCTGATAATGGCCAGGTGGGCCGCAGGATTCATGCCTTCTCAGGCGCCTGGTAATCGCGAGCGGGGCCGTAGGATTCATGCCTGCTCATCTGCTTGGTAATCGCCAGCTTGGCCGCAGGATTCATGCCTTCTCAGGCGCCTGATAATCGCCAGCTGGGCCGCAGGATTCATGCCTTCTCATCTCCTTGATAATCGCCAGCTGGGCCGCAGGATTCATGCCTGCTCATCTGCTTGATAATGACCAGCTGGGCCGCAGGATTCATGCCTGCTCAGCTGCCTGATAATCGCCAGGTGGGCCGCAGGATTCATGCCTGCTCAGTTGCCTGATAATCGCCAGCTGGGCCGCAGGATTCATGCCTTCTCAGCTGCCTGATAATCACCAGCTGGGCCGCAGGATTCATGCCTGCTCATCTGCTTGATAATCGCCAGCTGGGCCGCAGGATTCATGCCTGCTCAGGCGCCTGTTAATCGCCAGCTGGGCCGCAGGATTCATGCCTTCTCCGCTGCTTGATTGTTGCCTGCTGAGGCACATGATCGGTGCGGGAGAGCTACCTGATCAGCACATGAGCAGTCACATGATCAGCACCTCTCAGTCACCTGATCACTGCATGACAGCCACGTGATCAGTGCCTGCTGAGTCACGTGATTAGCGCCTGTTCATCTGCTTGATAATCGCCAGCTGGGCCGCAGGATTCATGCCTTCTCAGCTGCTTGATTATCGCCAGCTGGGCCGCAGGATTCATGCCTGCTCATCTGCTTGATAATGACCAGCTGGGCCGCAGGATTCATGCCTGCTCAGCTGCCTGATAATCGCCAGGTGGGCCGCAGGATTCATGCCTGCTCATCTCGTTGATAATCGCCAGCTGGGCCGCAGGATTCATGCCTGCTCCGCTGCTTGATTCTTGCCTGCTGAGGCACATGATCCGTGCAGGAGAGCTACCTGATCACACATGAGCAGTCACATGATCAGCGCCTCTCAGTCACCTGATCACTGCATGACAGCCACGTGATCAGTGCCTGCTGAGTTACGTGATTAGCGCCTGTTCATCTGCTTGATAATCGCCAGCTGGGCCGCAGGATTCATGCCTGCTCAGTTGCCTGATAATCGCCAGCTGGGCCGCAGGATTCATGCCTTCTCAGCTGCCTGATAATCACCAGCTGGGCCGCAGGATTCATGCCTGCTCATCTGCTTGATAATCGCCAGCTGGGCCGCAGGATTCATGCCTGCTCAGGCGCCTGTTAATCGCCAGCTGGGCCGCAGGATTCATGCCTTCTCCGCTGCTTGATTGTTGCCTGCTGAGGCACATGATCGGTGCGGGAGAGCTACCTGATCAGCACATGAGCAGTCACATGATCAGCACCTCTCAGTCACCTGATCACTGCATGACAGCCACGTGATCAGTGCCTGCTGAGTCACGTGATTAGCGCCTGTTCATCTGCTTGATAATCGCCAGCTGGGCCGCAGGATTCATGCCTGCTCAGGTGCCTGATAATCGCCAGCTGGGCCGCAGGATTCATGCCTTCTCAGCTGCCTGATAATCACCAGCTGGGCCGTAGGATTCATGCCTGCTCAGCTGCCTGATAATCGCCAGGTGGGCCGCAAGATTCATGCCTGCTCAGCTGCCTGATAATCGCCAGGTGGGCCGCAGGATTCATGCCTTCTCAGCTGCTTGATTATCGCCAGCTGGGCCGCAGGATTCATGCCTGCTCAGCTGCCTGATAATCGCCAGCAGGGCCGCAGGATTCATGCCTTCTCAGGCGCCTGGTAATCGCGAGCTGGGCCGCAGGATTCATGCCTGCTCATCTCCTTGATAATCGCCAGCTGGGCCGCAGGATTCATGCCTGCTCATCTGCTTGATAATCGCCAGCTGGGCTGCAGGATTCATGCCTGCTCAGCTGCCTGATAATCGCCAGGTGGTGCCGCAGGATTCATGCCTGCTCAGCTGCCTGATAATCGCCAGCAGGGCCACAGGATTCATGCCTTCTCAGGCGCCTGATAATCACCAGCTGGGCCGCAGGATTCATGCCTGCTCATCTGCTTGATAATGACCAGCTGGGCCGCAGGATTCATGCCTTCTCAGGCGCCTGATAATCGCCAGCTGGGCCGCAGGATTCATGCCTGCTCATCTGCTTGGTAATCGCCAGCTGGGCCGCAGGATTCATGCCTGCTCATCTGCTTGATAATCGCCAGCTGGGTCGCATGATTCATGCCTGCTGAGGCACATGATCCGTGCGGGAGAGCTACCTGATCAGCACATGAGCAGTCACATGATCAGCGCCTCTCAGTCACCTGATCACTGCATGACAGCCACGTGATCAGTGCCTGCTGAGTCACGTGATTAGCGCCTGTTCATCTGCTTGATAATCGCCAGCTGGGCCGCAGGATTCATGCCTTCTCAGCTGCTTGATTATCGCCAGCTGGGCCGCAGGATTCATGCCTGCTCATCTGCTTGATAATGACCAGCTGGGCCGCAGGATTCATGCCTGCTCAGCTGCCTGATAATCGCCAGCTGGGCCGCAGGATTCAAGCCTGCTCATCTCGTTGATAATCGCCAGCTGGGCCGCAGGATTCATGCCTTCTCAGGCGCCTGGTAATCGCGAGCGGGGCCGTAGGATTCATGCCTGCTCATCTGCTTGGTAATCGCCAGCTGGGCCGCAGGATTCATGCCTTCTCAGGCGCCTGATAATCGCCAGCTGGGCCGCAGGATTCATGCCTTCTCATCTCCTTGATAATCGCCAGCTGGGCCGCAGGATTCATGCCTGCTCATCTGCTTGATAATGACCAGCTGGGCCGCAGGATTCATGCCTGCTCAGCTGCCTGATAATCGCCAGGTGGGCCGCAGGATTCATGCCTGCTCAGCTGCCTGATAATCGCCAGCTGGGCCGCAGGATTCATGCCTGCTCAGCTGCCTGATAATCACCAGGTGGGCCGCAGGATTCATGCCTGCTCAGTTGCCTGATAATCGCCAGCTGGGCCGCAGGATTCATGCCTTCTCAGCTGCCTGATAATCACCAGCTGGGCCGCAGGATTCATGCCTGCTCATCTGCTTGATAATCGCCAGCTGGGCCGCAGGATTCATGCCTGCTCAGGCGCCTGTTAATCGCCAGCTGGGCCGCAGGATTCATGCCTTCTCCGCTGCTTGATTGTTGCCTGCTGAGGCACATGATCGGTGCGGGAGAGCTACCTGATCAGCACATGAGCAGTCACATGATCAGCACCTCTCAGTCACCTGATCACTGCATGACAGCCACGTGATCAGTGCCTGCTGAGTCACGTGATTAGCGCCTGTTCATCTGCTTGATAATCGCCAGCTGGGCCGCAGGATTCATGCCTTCTCAGCTGCTTGATTATCGCCAGCTGGGCCGCAGGATTCATGCCTGCTCATCTGCTTGATAATGACCAGCTGGGCCGCAGGATTCATGCCTGCTCAGCTGCCTGATAATCGCCAGGTGGGCCGCAGGATTCATGCCTGCTCATCTCGTTGATAATCGCCAGCTGGGCCGCAGGATTCATGCCTGCTCCGCTGCTTGATTCTTGCCTGCTGAGGCACATGATCCGTGCAGGAGAGCTACCTGATCACACATGAGCAGTCACATGATCAGCGCCTCTCAGTCACCTGATCACTGCATGACAGCCACGTGATCAGTGCCTGCTGAGTCACGTGATTAGCGCCTGCTCATCTGCTTGATAATCGCCAGCTGGGCCGCAGGATTCATGCCTGCTCAGGTGCCTGATAATCGCCAGCTGGGCCGCAGGATTCATGCCTTCTCAGCTGCCTGATAATCACCAGCTGGGCCGTAGGATTCATGCCTGCTCAGCTGCCTGATAATCGCCAGGTGGGCCGCAAGATTCATGCCTGCTCAGCTGCCTGATAATCGCCAGGTGGGCCGCAGGATTCATGCCTTCTCAGCTGCTTGATTATCGCCAGCTGGGCCGCAGGATTCATGCCTGCTCAGCTGCCTGATAATCGCCAGGAGGGCCGCAGGATTCATGCCTTCTCAGGCGCCTGGTAATCGCGAGCTGGGCCGCAGGATTCATGCCTGCTCATCTCCTTGATAATCGCCAGCTGGGCCGCAGGATTCATGCCTGCTCATCTGCTTGATAATCGCCAGCTGGGCCGCAGGATTCATGCCTGCTCAGCTGCCTGATAATCGCCAGGTGGGCCGCAGGATTCATGCCTGCTCAGCTGCCTGATAATCGCCAGCAGGGCCACAGGATTCATGCCTTCTCAGGCGCCTGATAATCACCAGCTGGGCCGCAGGATTCATGCCTGCTCATCTGCTTGATAATGACCAGCTGGGCCGCAGGATTCATGCCTTCTCAGGCGCCTGATAATCGCCAGCTGGGCCGCAGGATTCATGCCTGCTCATCTGCTTGGTAATCGCCAGCTGGGCCGCAGGATTCATGCCTGCTCATCTGCTTGATAATCGCCAGCTGGGTCGCATGATTCATGCCTGCTGAGGCACATGATCCGTGCGGGAGAGCTACCTGATCAGCACATGAGCAGTCACATGATCAGCGCCTCTCAGTCACCTGATCACTGCATGACAGCCACGTGATCAGTGCCTGCTGAGTCACGTGATTAGCGCCTGTTCATCTGCTTGATAATCGCCAGCTGGGCCGCAGGATTCATGCCTTCTCAGCTGCTTGATTATCGCCAGCTGGGCCGCAGGATTCATGCCTGCTCATCTGCTTGATAATGACCAGCTGGGCCGCAGGATTCATGCCTGCTCAGCTGCCTGATAATCGCCAGCTGGGCCGCAGGATTCATGCCTGCTCATCTCGTTGATAATCGCCAGCTGGGCCGCAGGATTCATGCCTTCTCAGGCGGCTGGTAATCGCGAGCGGGGCCGTAGGATTCATGCCTGCTCATCTGCTTGGTAATCGCCAGCTGGGCCGCAGGATTCATGCCTTCTCAGGCGCCTGATAATCGCCAGCTGGGCCGCAGGATTCATGCCTTCTCATCTCCTTGATAATCGCCAGCTGGGCCGCAGGATTCATGCCTGCTCATCTGCTTGATAATGACCAGCTGGGCCGCAGGATTCATGCCTGCTCAGCTGCCTGATAATCGCCAGGTGGGCCGCAGGATTCATGCCTGCTCAGTTGCCTGATAATCGCCAGCTGGGCCGCAGGATTCATGCCTGCTCAGCTGCCTGATAATCGCCAGGTGGGCCGCAGGATTCATGCCTGCTCAGTTGCCTGATAATCGCCAGCTGGGCCGCAGGATTCATGCCTTCTCAGCTGCCTGATAATCACCAGCTGGGCCGCAGGATTCATGCCTGCTCATCTGCTTGATAATCGCCAGCTGGGCCGCAGGATTCATGCCTGCTCAGGCGCCTGTTAATCGCCAGCTGGGCCGCAGGATTCATGCCTTCTCCGCTGCTTGATTGTTGCCTGCTGAGGCACATGATCGGTGCGGGAGAGCTACCTGATCAGCACATGAGCAGTCACATGATCAGCACCTCTCAGTCACCTGATCACTGCATGACAGCCACGTGATCAGTGCCTGCTGAGTCACGTGATTAGCGCCTGTTCATCTGCTTGATAATCGCCAGCTGGGCCGCAGGATTCATGCCTGCTCAGCTGCCTGATAATCGCCAGGTGGGCCGCAAGATTCATGCCTGCTCAGCTGCCTGATAATCGCCAGGTGGGCCGCAGGATTCATGCCTTCTCAGCTGCTTGATTATCGCCAGCTGGGCCGCAGGATTCATGCCTGCTCAGCTGCCTGATAATCGCCAGCAGGGCCGCAGGATTCATGCCTTCTCAGGCGCCTGGTAATCGCGAGCTGGGCCGCAGGATTCATGCCTGCTCATCTCCTTGATAATCGCCAGCTGGGCCGCAGGATTCATGCCTGCTCATCTGCTTGATAATCGCCAGCTGGGCCGCAGGATTCATGCCTGCTCAGCTGCCTGATAATCGCCAGGTGGGCCGCAGGATTCATGCCTGCTCAGCTGCCTGATAATCGCCAGCAGGGCCACAGGATTCATGCCTTCTCAGGCGCCTGATAATCACCAGCTGGGCCGCAGGATTCATGCCTGCTCATCTGCTTGATAATGACCAGCTGGGCCGCAGGATTCATGCCTTCTCAGGCGCCTGATAATCGCCAGCTGGGCCGCAGGATTCATGCCTGCTCATCTGCTTGGTAATCGCCAGCTGGGCCGCAGGATTCATGCCTGCTCATCTGCTTGATAATCGCCAGCTGGGTCGCATGATTCATGCCTGCTGAGGCACATGATCCGTGCGGGAGAGCTACCTGATCAGCACATGAGCAGTCACATGATCAGCGCCTCTCAGTCACCTGATCACTGCATGACAGCCACGTGATCAGTGCCTGCTGAGTCACGTGATTAGCGCCTGTTCATCTGCTTGATAATCGCCAGCTGGGCCGCAGGATTCATGCCTTCTCAGCTGCTTGATTATCGCCAGCTGGGCCGCAGGATTCATGCCTGCTCATCTGCTTGATAATGACCAGCTGGGCCGCAGGATTCATGCCTGCTCAGCTGCCTAATAATCGCCAGCTGGGCCGCAGGATTCATACCTGCTCAGCTGCCTGATAATCGCCAGCTGGGCCGCAGGATTCATGCCTTCTCAGGCGCCTAGTAATCGCGAGCGGGGCCGTAGGATTCATGCCTGCTCATCTGCTTGGTAATCGCCAGCTGGGCCGCAGGATTCATGCCTTCTCATCTCCTTGATAATCGCCAGCTGGGCCGCAGGATTCATGCCTGCTCATCTGCTTGATAATGACCAGCTGGGCCGCAGGATTCATGCCTGCTCAGCTGCCTGATAATCGCCAGGTGGGCCGCAGGATTCATGCCTGCTCAGTTGCCTGATAATCGCCAGCTGGGCCGCAGGATTCATGCCTGCTCAGCTGCCTGATAATCGCCAGGTGGGCCGCAGGATTCATGCCTGCTCAGTTGCCTGATAATCGCCAGCTGGGCCGCAGGATTCATGCCTTCTCAGCTGCCTGATAATCACCAGCTGGGCCGCAGGATTCATGCCTGCTCATCTGCTTGATAATCGCCAGCTGGGCCGCAGGATTCATGCCTGCTCAGGCGCCTGTTAATCGCCAGCTGGGCCGCAGGATTCATGCCTTCTCCGCTGCTTGATTGTTGCCTGCTAAGGCACATGATCGGTGCGGGAGAGCTACCTGATCAGCACATGAGCAGTCACATGATCAGCACCTCTCAGTCACCTGATCACTGCATGACAGCCACGTGATCAGTGCCTGCTGAGTCACGTGATTAGCGCCTGTTCATCTGCTTGATAATCGCCAGCTGGGCCGCAGGATTCATGCCTTCTCAGCTGCTTGATTATCGCCAGCTGGGCCGCAGGATTCATGCCTGCTCATCTGCTTGATAATGACCAGCTGGGCCGCAGGATTCATGCCTGCTCAGCTGCCTGATAATCGCCAGGTGGGCCGCAGGATTCATGCCTGCTCATCTCGTTGATAATCGCCAGCTGGGCCGCAGGATTCATGCCTGCTCCGCTGCTTGATTCTTGCCTGCTGAGGCACATGATCCGTGCAGGAGAGCTACCTGATCACACATGAGCAGTCACATGATCAGCGCCTCTCAGTCACCTGATCACTGCATGACAGCCACGTGATCAGTGCCTGCTGAGTCACGTGATTAGCGCCTGCTCATCTGCTTGATAATCGCCAGCTGGGCCGCAGGATTCATGCCTGCTCAGGTGCCTGATAATCGCCAGCTGGGCCGCAGGATTCATGCCTTCTCAGCTGCCTGATAATCACCAGCTGGGCCGTAGGATTCATGCCTGCTCAGCTGCCTGATAATCGCCAGGTGGGCCGCAAGATTCATGCCTGCTCAGCTGCCTGATAATCGCCAGGTGGGCCGCAGGATTCATGCCTTCTCAGCTGCTTGATTATCGCCAGCTGGGCCGCAGGATTCATGCCTGCTCAGCTGCCTGATAATCGCCAGGAGGGCCGCAGGATTCATGCCTTCTCAGGCGCCTGGTAATCGCGAGCTGGGCCGCAGGATTCATGCCTGCTCATCTCCTTGATAATCGCCAGCTGGGCCGCAGGATTCATGCCTGCTCATCTGCTTGATAATCGCCAGCTGGGCCGCAGGATTCATGCCTGCTCAGCTGCCTGATAATCGCCAGGTGGGCCGCAGGATTCATGCCTGCTCAGTTGCCTGATAATCGCCAGCAGGGCCACAGGATTCATGCCTTCTCAGGCGCCTGATAATCACCAGCTGGGCCGCAGGATTCATGCCTGCTCATCTGCTTGATAATGACCAGCTGGGCCGCAGGATTCATGCCTTCTCAGGCGCCTGATAATCGCCAGCTGGGCCGCAGGATTCATGCCTGCTCATCTGCTTGGTAATCGCCAGCTGGGCCGCAGGATTCATGCCTGCTCATCTGCTTGATAATCGCCAGCTGGGTCGCATGATTCATGCCTGCTGAGGCACATGATCCGTGCGGGAGAGCTACCTGATCAGCACATGAGCAGTCACATGATCAGCGCCTCTCAGTCACCTGATCACTGCATGACAGCCACGTGATCAGTGCCTGCTGAGTCACGTGATTAGCGCCTGTTCATCTGCTTGATAATCGCCAGCTGGGCCGCAGGATTCATGCCTTCTCAGCTGCTTGATTATCGCCAGCTGGGCCGCAGGATTCATGCCTGCTCATCTGCTTGATAATGACCAGCTGGGCCGCAGGATTCATGCCTGCTCAGCTGCCTGATAATCGCCAGCTGGGCTGCAGGATTCATACCTGCTCAGCTGCCTGATAATCGCCAGGTGGGCCGCAGGATTCATGCCTTCTCAGGCGCCTGGTAATCGCGAGCGGGGCCGTAGGATTCATGCCTGCTGATCTGCTTGGTAATCGCCAGCTGGGCCGCAGGATTCATGCCTTCTCAGGCGCCTGATAATCGCCAGCTGGGCCGCAGGATTCATGCCTTCTCATCTCCTTGATAATCGCCAGCTGGGCCGCAGGATTCATGCCTGCTCATCTGCTTGATAATGACCAGCTGGGCCGCAGGATTCATGCCTGCTCAGCTGCCTGATAATCGCCAGGTGGGCCGCAGGATTCATGCCTGCTCAGTTGCCTGATAATCGCCAGCTGGGCCGCAGGATTCATGCCTTCTCAGCTGCCTGATAATCACCAGCTGGGCCGCAGGATTCATGCCTGCTCATCTGCTTGATAATCGCCAGCTGGGCCGCAGGATTCATGCCTGCTCAGGCGCCTGTTAATCGCCAGCTGGGCCGCAGGATTCATGCCTTCTCCGCTGCTTGATTGTTGCCTGCTGAGGCACATGATCGGTGCGGGAGAGCTACCTGATCAGCACATGAGCAGTCACATGATCAGCACCTCTCAGTCACCTGATCACTGCATGACAGCCACGTGATCAGTGCCTGCTGAGTCACGTGATTAGCGCCTGTTCATCTGCTTGATAATCGCCAGCTGGGCCGCAGGATTCATGCCTTCTCAGCTGCTTGATTATCGCCAGCTGGGCCGCAGGATTCATGCCTGCTCATCTGCTTGATAATGACCAGCTGGGCCGCAGGATTCATGCCTGCTCAGCTGCCTGATAATCGCCAGGTGGGCCGCAGGATTCATGCCTGCTCATCTCGTTGATAATCGCCAGCTGGGCCGCAGGATTCATGCCTGCTCCGCTGCTTGATTCTTGCCTGCTGAGGCACATGATCCGTGCAGGAGAGCTACCTGATCACACATGAGCAGTCACATGATCAGCGCCTCTCAGTCACCTGATCACTGCATGACAGCCACGTGATCAGTGCCTGCTGAGTCACGTGATTAGCGCCTGCTCATCTGCTTGATAATCGCCAGCTGGGCCGCAGGATTCATGCCTGCTCAGGTGCCTGATAATCGCCAGCTGGGCCGCAGGATTCATGCCTTCTCAGCTGCCTGATAATCACCAGCTGGGCCGTAGGATTCATGCCTGCTCAGCTGCCTGATAATCGCCAGGTGGGCCGCAAGATTCATGCCTGCTCAGCTGCCTGATAATCGCCAGGTGGGCCGCAGGATTCATGCCTTCTCAGCTGCTTGATTATCGCCAGCTGGGCCGCAGGATTCATGCCTGCTCAGCTGCCTGATAATCGCCAGGAGGGCCGCAGGATTCATGCCTTCTCAGGCGCCTGGTAATCGCGAGCTGGGCCGCAGGATTCATGCCTGCTCATCTCCTTGATAATCGCCAGCTGGGCCGCAGGATTCATGCCTGCTCATCTGCTTGATAATCGCCAGCTGGGCCGCAGGATTCATGCCTGCTCAGCTGCCTGATAATCGCCAGGTGGGCCGCAGGATTCATGCCTGCTCAGCTGCCTGATAATCGCCAGCAGGGCCACAGGATTCATGCCTTCTCAGGCGCCTGATAATCACCAGCTGGGCCGCAGGATTCATGCCTGCTCATCTGCTTGATAATGACCAGCTGGGCCGCAGGATTCATGCCTTCTCAGGCGCCTGATAATCGCCAGCTGGGCCGCAGGATTCATGCCTGCTCATCTGCTTGGTAATCGCCAGCTGGGCCGCAGGATTCATGCCTGCTCATCTGCTTGATAATCGCCAGCTGGGTCGCATGATTCATGCCTGCTGAGGCACATGATCCGTGCGGGAGAGCTACCTGATCAGCACATGAGCAGTCACATGATCAGCGCCTCTCAGTCACCTGATCACTGCATGACAGCCACGTGATCAGTGCCTGCTGAGTCACGTGATTAGCGCCTGTTCATCTGCTTGATAATCGCCAGCTGGGCCGCAGGATTCATGCCTTCTCAGCTGCTTGATTATCGCCAGCTGGGCCGCAGGATTCATGCCTGCTCATCTGCTTGATAATGACCAGCTGGGCCGCAGGATTCATGCCTGCTCAGCTGCCTGATAATCGCCAGCTGGGCCGCAGGATTCATGCCTGCTCATCTCGTTGATAATCGCCAGCTGGGCCGCAGGATTCATGCCTTCTCAGGCGCCTGGTAATCGCGAGCGGGGCCGTAGGATTCATGCCTGCTCATCTGCTTGGTAATCGCCAGCTAGGCCGCAGGATTCATGCCTTCTCAGGCGCCTGATAATCGCCAGCTGGGCCGCAGGATTCATGCCTTCTCATCTCCTTGATAATCGCCAGCTGGGCCGCAGGATTCATGCCTGCTCATCTGCTTGATAATGACCAGCTGGGCCGCAGGATTCATGCCTGCTCAGCTGCCTGATAATCGCCAGGTGGGCCGCAGGATTCATGCCTGCTCAGCTGCCTGATAATCGCCAGCTGGGCCGCAGGATTCATGCCTGCTCAGCTGCCTGATAATCGCCAGGTGGGCCGCAGGATTCATGCCTGCTCAGTTGCCTGATAATCGCCAGCTGGGCCGCAGGATTCATGCCTTCTCAGCTGCCTGATAATCACCAGCTGGGCCGCAGGATTCATGCCTGCTCATCTGCTTGATAATCGCCAGCTGGGCCGCAGGATTCATGCCTGCTCAGGCGCCTGTTAATCGCCAGCTGGGCCGCAGGATTCATGCCTTCTCCGCTGCTTGATTGTTGCCTGCTGAGGCACATGATCGGTGCGGGAGAGCTACCTGATCAGCACATGAGCAGTCACATGATCAGCACCTCTCAGTCACCTGATCACTGCATGACAGCCACGTGATCAGTGCCTGCTGAGTCACGTGATTAGCGCCTGTTCATCTGCTTGATAATCGCCAGCTGGGCCGCAGGATTCATGCCTGCTCAGCTGCCTGATAATCGCCAGGTGGGCCGCAAGATTCATGCCTGCTCAGCTGCCTGATAATCGCCAGGTGGGCCGCAGGATTCATGCCTTCTCAGCTGCTTGATTATCGCCAGCTGGGCCGCAGGATTCATGCCTGCTCAGCTGCCTGATAATCGCCAGGAGGGCCGCAGGATTCATGCCTTCTCAGGCGCCTGGTAATCGCGAGCTGGGCCGCAGGATTCATGCCTGCTCAGCTGCCTGATAATCGCCAGGTGGGCCGCAGGATTCATGCCTGCTCAGTTGCCTGATAATCGCCAGCTGGGCCGCAGGATTCATGCCTGCTCAGCTGCCTGATAATCGCCAGGTGGGCCGCAGGATTCATGCCTGCTCAGTTGCCTGATAATCGCCAGCTGGGCCGCAGGATTCATGCCTTCTCAGCTGCCTGATAATCACCAGCTGGGCCGCAGGATTCATGCCTGCTCATCTGCTTGATAATCGCCAGCTGGGCCGCAGGATTCATGCCTGCTCAGGCGCCTGTTAATCGCCAGCTGGGCCGCAGGATTCATGCCTTCTCCGCTGCTTGATTGTTGCCTGCTGAGGCACATGATCGGTGCGGGAGAGCTACCTGATCAGCACATGAGCAGTCACATGATCAGCACCTCTCAGTCACCTGATCACTGCATGACAGCCACGTGATCAGTGCCTGCTGAGTCACGTGATTAGCGCCTGTTCATCTGCTTGATAATCGCCAGCTGGGCCGCAGGATTCATGCCTTCTCAGCTGCTTGATTATCGCCAGCTGGGCCGCAGGATTCATGCCTGCTCATCTGCTTGATAATGACCAGCTGGGCCGCAGGATTCATGCCTGCTCAGCTGCCTGATAATCGCCAGGTGGGCCGCAGGATTCATGCCTGCTCATCTCGTTGATAATCGCCAGCTGGGCCGCAGGATTCATGCCTGCTCCGCTGCTTGATTCTTGCCTGCTGAGGCACATGATCCGTGCAGGAGAGCTACCTGATCACACATGAGCAGTCACATGATCAGCGCCTCTCAGTCACCTGATCACTGCATGACAGCCACGTGATCAGTGCCTGCTGAGTCACGTGATTAGCGCCTGCTCATCTGCTTGATAATCGCCAGCTGGGCCGCAGGATTCATGCCTGCTCAGGTGCCTGATAATCGCCAGCTGGGCCGCAGGATTCATGCCTTCTCAGCTGCCTGATAATCACCAGCTGGGCCGTAGGATTCATGCCTGCTCAGCTGCCTGATAATCGCCAGGTGGGCCGCAAGATTCATGCCTGCTCAGCTGCCTGATAATCGCCAGGTGGGCCGCAGGATTCATGCCTTCTCAGCTGCTTGATTATCGCCAGCTGGGCCGCAGGATTCATGCCTGCTCAGCTGCCTGATAATCGCCAGGAGGGCCGCAGGATTCATGCCTTCTCAGGCGCCTGGTAATCGCGAGCTGGGCCGCAGGATTCATGCCTGCTCATCTCCTTGATAATCGCCAGCTGGGCCGCAGGATTCATGCCTGCTCATCTGCTTGATAATCGCCAGCTGGGCCGCAGGATTCATGCCTGCTCAGCTGCCTGATAATCGCCAGGTGGGCCGCAGGATTCATGCCTGCTCAGCTGCCTGATAATCGCCAGCAGGGCCACAGGATTCATGCCTTCTCAGGCGCCTGATAATCACCAGCTGGGCCGCAGGATTCATGCCTGCTCATCTGCTTGATAATGACCAGCTGGGCCGCAGGATTCATGCCTTCTCAGGCGCCTGATAATCGCCAGCTGGGCCGCAGGATTCATGCCTGCTCATCTGCTTGGTAATCGCCAGCTGGGCCGCAGGATTCATGCCTGCTCATCTGCTTGATAATCGCCAGCTGGGTCGCATGATTCATGCCTGCTGAGGCACATGATCCGTGCGGGAGAGCTACCTGATCAGCACATGAGCAGTCACATGATCAGCGCCTCTCAGTCACCTGATCACTGCATGACAGCCACGTGATCAGTGCCTGCTGAGTCACGTGATTAGCGCCTGTTCATCTGCTTGATAATCGCCAGCTGGGCCGCAGGATTCATGCCTTCTCAGCTGCTTGATTATCGCCAGCTGGGCCGCAGGATTCATGCCTGCTCATCTGCTTGATAATGACCAGCTGGGCCGCAGGATTCATGCCTGCTCAGCTGCCTGATAATCGCCAGCTGGGCCGCAGGATTCATACCTGCTCAGCTGCCTGATAATCGCCAGGTGGGCCGCAGGATTCATGCCTTCTCAGGCGCCTGGTAATCGCGAGCGGGGCCGTAGGATTCATGCCTGCTCATCTGCTTGGTAATCGCCAGCTGGGCCGCAGGATTCATGCCTTCTCAGGCGCCTGATAATCGCCAGCTGGGCCGCAGGATTCATGCCTTCTCATCTCCTTGATAATCGCCAGCTGGGCCGCAGGATTCATGCCTGCTCATCTGCTTGATAATGACCAGCTGGGCCGCAGGATTCATGCCTGCTCAGCTGCCTGATAATCGCCAGGTGGGCCGCAGGATTCATGCCTGCTCAGTTGCCTGATAATCGCCAGCTGGGCCGCAGGATTCATGCCTGCTCAGCTGCCTGATAATCGCCAGGTGGGCCGCAGGATTCATGCCTGCTCAGTTGCCTGATAATCGCCAGCTGGGCCGCAGGATTCATGCCTTCTCAGCTGCCTGATAATCACCAGCTGGGCCGCAGGATTCATGCCTGCTCATCTGCTTGATAATCGCCAGCTGGGCCGCAGGATTCATGCCTGCTCAGGCGCCTGTTAATCGCCAGCTGGGCCGCAGGATTCATGCCTTCTCCGCTGCTTGATTGTTGCCTGCTGAGGCACATGATCGGTGCGGGAGAGCTACCTGATCAGCACATGAGCAGTCACATGATCAGCACCTCTCAGTCACCTGATCACTGCATGACAGCCACGTGATCAGTGCCTGCTGAGTCACGTGATTAGCGCCTGTTCATCTGCTTGATAATCGCCAGCTGGGCCGCAGGATTCATGCCTTCTCAGCTGCTTGATTATCGCCAGCTGGGCCGCAGGATTCATGCCTGCTCATCTGCTTGATAATGACCAGCTGGGCCGCAGGATTCATGCCTGCTCAGCTGCCTGATAATCGCCAGGTGGGCCGCAGGATTCATGCCTGCTCATCTCGTTGATAATCGCCAGCTGGGCCGCAGGATTCATGCCTGCTCCGCTGCTTGATTCTTGCCTGCTGAGGCACATGATCCGTGCAGGAGAGCTACCTGATCACACATGAGCAGTCACATGATCAGCGCCTCTCAGTCACCTGATCACTGCATGACAGCCACGTGATCAGTGCCTGCTGAGTCACGTGATTAGCGCCTGCTCATCTGCTTCATAATAGCCAGCTGGGCCGCAGGATTCATGCCTTCTCAGGCGCCTGGTAATCGCGAGCTGGGCCGCAGGATTCATGCCTGCTCATCTCCTTGATAATCGCCAGCTGGGCCGCAGGATTCATGCCTGCTCATCTGCTTGATAATCGCCAGCTGGGCCGCAGGATTCATGCCTGCTCAGCTGCCTGATAATCGCCAGGTGGGCCGCAGGATTCATGCCTGCTCAGCTGCCTGATAATCGCCAGCAGGGCCACAGGATTCATGCCTTCTCAGGCGCCTGATAATCACCAGCTGGGCCGCAGGATTCATGCCTGCTCATCTGCTTGATAATGACCAGCTGGGCCGCAGGATTCATGCCTTCTCAGGCGCCTGATAATCGCCAGCTGGGCCGCAGGATTCATGCCTGCTCATCTGCTTGGTAATCGCCAGCTGGGCCGCAGGATTCATGCCTGCTCATCTGCTTGATAATCGCCAGCTGGGTCGCATGATTCATGCCTGCTGAGGCACATGATCCGTGCGGGAGAGCTACCTGATCAGCACATGAGCAGTCACATGATCAGCGCCTCTCAGTCACCTGATCACTGCATGACAGCCACGTGATCAGTGCCTGCTGAGTCACGTGATTAGCGCCTGTTCATCTGCTTGATAATCGCCAGCTGGGCCGCAGGATTCATGCCTTCTCAGCTGCTTGATTATCGCCAGCTGGGCCGCAGGATTCATGCCTGCTCATCTGCTTGATAATGACCAGCTGGGCCGCAGGATTCATGCCTGCTCAGCTGCCTGATAATCGCCAGCTGGGCCGCAGGATTCATACCTGCTCAGCTGCCTGATAATCGCCAGGTGGGCCGCAGGATTCATGCCTTCTCAGGCGCCTGGTAATCGCGAGCGGGGCCGTAGGATTCATGCCTGCTCATCTGCTTGGTAATCGCCAGCTGGGCCGCAGGATTCATGCCTTCTCAGGCGCCTGATAATCGCCAGCTGGGCCGCAGGATTCATGCCTTCTCATCTCCTTGATAATCGCCAGCTGGGCCGCAGGATTCATGCCTGCTCATCTGCTTGATAATGACCAGCTGGGCCGCAGGATTCATGCCTGCTCAGCTGCCTGATAATCGCCAGGTGGGCCGCAGGATTCATGCCTGCTCAGTTGCCTGATAATCGCCAGCTGGGCCGCAGGATTCATGCCTGCTCAGCTGCCTGATAATCGCCAGGTGGGCCGCAGGATTCATGCCTGCTCAGTTGCCTGATAATCGCCAGCTGGGCCGCAGGATTCATGCCTTCTCAGCTGCCTGATAATCACCAGCTGGGCCGCAGGATTCATGCCTGCTCATCTGCTTGATAATCGCCAGCTGGGCCGCAGGATTCATGCCTGCTCAGGCGCCTGTTAATCGCCAGCTGGGCCGCAGGATTCATGCCTTCTCCGCTGCTTGATTGTTGCCTGCTGAGGCACATGATCGGTGCGGGAGAGCTACCTGATCAGCACATGAGCAGTCACATGATCAGCACCTCTCAGTCACCTGATCACTGCATGACAGCCACGTGATCAGTGCCTGCTGAGTCACGTGATTAGCGCCTGTTCATCTGCTTGATAATCGCCAGCTGGGCCGCAGGATTCATGCCTTCTCAGCTGCTTGATTATCGCCAGCTGGGCCGCAGGATTCATGCCTGCTCATCTGCTTGATAATGACCAGCTGGGCCGCAGGATTCATGCCTGCTCAGCTGCCTGATAATCGCCAGGTGGGCCGCAGGATTCATGCCTGCTCATCTCGTTGATAATCGCCAGCTGGGCCGCAGGATTCATGCCTGCTCCGCTGCTTGATTCTTGCCTGCTGAGGCACATGATCCGTGCAGGAGAGCTACCTGATCACACATGAGCAGTCACATGATCAGCGCCTCTCAGTCACCTGATCACTGCATGACAGCCACGTGATCAGTGCCTGCTGAGTCACGTGATTAGCGCCTGCTCATCTGCTTGATAATCGCCAGCTGGGCCGCAGGATTCATGCCTGCTCAGGTGCCTGATAATCGCCAGCTGGGCCGCAGGATTCATGCCTTCTCAGCTGCCTGATAATCACCAGCTGGGCCGTAGGATTCATGCCTGCTCAGCTGCCTGATAATCGCCAGGTGGGCCGCAAGATTCATGCCTGCTCAGCTGCCTGATAATCGCCAGGTGGGCCGCAGGATTCATGCCTTCTCAGCTGCTTGATTATCGCCAGCTGGGCCGCAGGATTCATGCCTGCTCAGCTGCCTGATAATCGCCAGGAGGGCCGCAGGATTCATGCCTTCTCAGGCGCCTGGTAATCGCGAGCTGGGCCGCAGGATTCATGCCTGCTCATCTCCTTGATAATCGCCAGCTGGGCCGCAGGATTCATGCCTGCTCATCTGCTTGATAATCGCCAGCTGGGCCGCAGGATTCATGCCTGCTCAGCTGCCTGATAATCGCCAGCAGGGCCGCAGGATTCATGCCTTCTCAGGCGCCTGGTAATCGCGAGCTGGGCCGCAGGATTCATGCCTGCTCATCTCCTTGATAATCGCCAGCTGGGCCGCAGGATTCATGCCTGCTCATCTGCTTGATAATCGCCAGCTGGGCCGCAGGATTCATGCCTGCTCAGCTGCCTGATAATCGCCAGGTGGGCCGCAGGATTCATGCCTGCTCAGCTGCCTGATAATCGCCAGCAGGGCCACAGGATTCATGCCTTCTCAGGCGCCTGATAATCACCAGCTGGGCCGCAGGATTCATGCCTGCTCATCTGCTTGATAATGACCAGCTGGGCCGCAGGATTCATGCCTTCTCAGGCGCCTGATAATCGCCAGCTGGGCCGCAGGATTCATGCCTGCTCATCTGCTTGGTAATCGCCAGCTGGGCCGCAGGATTCATGCCTGCTCATCTGCTTGATAATCGCCAGCTGGGTCGCATGATTCATGCCTGCTGAGGCACATGATCCGTGCGGGAGAGCTACCTGATCAGCACATGAGCAGTCACATGATCAGCGCCTCTCAGTCACCTGATCACTGCATGACAGCCACGTGATCAGTGCCTGCTGAGTCACGTGATTAGCGCCTGTTCATCTGCTTGATAATCGCCAGCTGGGCCGCAGGATTCATGCCTTCTCAGCTGCTTGATTATCGCCAGCTGGGCCGCAGGATTCATGCCTGCTCATCTGCTTGATAATGACCAGCTGGGCCGCAGGATTCATGCCTGCTCAGCTGCCTGATAATCGCCAGCTGGGCCGCAGGATTCATACCTGCTCAGCTGCCTGATAATCGCCAGGTGGGCCGCAGGATTCATGCCTTCTCAGGCGCCTGGTAATCGCGAGCAGGGCCGTAGGATTCATGCCTGCTCATCTGCTTGGTAATCGCCAGCTGGGCCGCAGGATTCATGCCTTCTCAGGCGCCTGATAATCGCCAGCTGGGCCGCAGGATTCATGCCTTCTCATCTCCTTGATAATCGCCAGCTGGGCCGCAGGATTCATGCCTGCTCATCTGCTTGATAATGACCAGCTGGGCCGCAGGATTCATGCCTGCTCAGCTGCCTGATAATCGCCAGGTGGGCCGCAGGATTCATGCCTGCTCAGTTGCCTGATAATCGCCAGCTGGGCCGCAGGATTCATGCCTGCTCAGCTGCCTGATAATCGCCAGGTGGGCCGCAGGATTCATGCCTGCTCAGTTGCCTGATAATCGCCAGCTGGGCCGCAGGATTCATGCCTTCTCAGCTGCCTGATAATCACCAGCTGGGCCGCAGGATTCATGCCTGCTCATCTGCTTGATAATCGCCAGCTGGGCCGCAGGATTCATGCCTGCTCAGGCGCCTGTTAATCGCCAGCTGGGCCGCAGGATTCATGCCTTCTCCGCTGCTTGATTGTTGCCTGCTGAGGCACATGATCGGTGCGGGAGAGCTACCTGATCAGCACATGAGCAGTCACATGATCAGCACCTCTCAGTCACCTGATCACTGCATGACAGCCACGTGATCAGTGCCTGCTGAGTCACGTGATTAGCGCCTGTTCATCTGCTTGATAATCGCCAGCTGGGCCGCAGGATTCATGCCTTCTCAGCTGCTTGATTATCGCCAGCTGGGCCGCAGGATTCATGCCTGCTCATCTGCTTGATAATGACCAGCTGGGCCGCAGGATTCATGCCTGCTCAGCTGCCTGATAATCGCCAGGTGGGCCGCAGGATTCATGCCTGCTCATCTCGTTGATAATCGCCAGCTGGGCCGCAGGATTCATGCCTGCTCCGCTGCTTGATTCTTGCCTGCTGAGGCACATGATCCGTGCAGGAGAGCTACCTGATCACACATGAGCAGTCACATGATCAGCGCCTCTCAGTCACCTGATCACTGCATGACAGCCACGTGATCAGTGCCTGCTGAGTCACGTGATTAGCGCCTGCTCATCTGCTTGATAATCGCCAGCTGGGCCGCAGGATTCATGCCTGCTCAGGTGCCTGATAATCGCCAGCTGGGCCGCAGGATTCATGCCTTCTCAGCTGCCTGATAATCACCAGCTGGGCCGTAGGATTCATGCCTGCTCAGCTGCCTGATAATCGCCAGGTGGGCCGCAAGATTCATGCCTGCTCAGCTGCCTGATAATCGCCAGGTGGGCCGCAGGATTCATGCCTTCTCAGCTGCTTGATTATCGCCAGCTGGGCCGCAGGATTCATGCCTGCTCAGCTGCCTGATAATCGCCAGCAGGGCCGCAGGATTCATGCCTTCTCAGGCGCCTGGTAATCGCGAGCTGGGCCGCAGGATTCATGCCTGCTCATCTCCTTGATAATCGCCAGCTGGGCCGCAGGATTCATGCCTGCTCATCTGCTTGATAATCGCCAGCTGGGCCGCAGGATTCATGCCTGCTCAGCTGCCTGATAATCGCCAGGTGGGCCGCAGGATTCATGCCTGCTCAGCTGCCTGATAATCGCCAGCAGGGCCACAGGATTCATGCCTTCTCAGGCGCCTGATAATCACCAGCTGGGCCGCAGGATTCATGCCTGCTCATCTGCTTGATAATGACCAGCTGGGCCGCAGGATTCATGCCTTCTCAGGCGCCTGATAATCGCCAGCTGGGCCGCAGGATTCATGCCTGCTCATCTGCTTGGTAATCGCCAGCTGGGCCGCAGGATTCATGCCTGCTCATCTGCTTGATAATCGCCAGCTGGGTCGCATGATTCATGCCTGCTGAGGCACATGATCCGTGCGGGAGAGCTACCTGATCAGCACATGAGCAGTCACATGATCAGCGCCTCTCAGTCACCTGATCACTGCATGACAGCCACGTGATCAGTGCCTGCTGAGTCACGTGATTAGCGCCTGTTCATCTGCTTGATAATCGCCAGCTGGGCCGCAGGATTCATGCCTTCTCAGCTGCTTGATTATCGCCAGCTGGGCCGCAGGATTCATGCCTGCTCATCTGCTTGATAATGACCAGCTGGGCCGCAGGATTCATGCCTGCTCAGCTGCCTGATAATCGCCAGCTGGGCCGCAGGATTCATACCTGCTCAGCTGCCTGATAATGGCCAGGTGGGCCGCAGGATTCATGCCTTCTCAGGCGCCTGGTAATCGCGAGCGGGGCCGTAGGATTCATGCCTGCTCATCTGCTTGGTAATCGCCAGCTGGGCCGCAGGATTCATGCCTTCTCAGGCGCCTGATAATCGCCAGCTGGGCCGCAGGATTCATGCCTTCTCATCTCCTTGATAATCGCCAGCTGGGCCGCAGGATTCATGCCTGCTCATCTGCTTGATAATGACCAGCTGGGCCGCAGGATTCATGCCTGCTCAGCTGCCTGATAATCGCCAGGTGGGCCGCAGGATTCATGCCTG
Organism: Bos grunniens; assembly: GCF_055505025.1. NCBI lineage: Eukaryota > Metazoa > Chordata > Mammalia > Artiodactyla > Bovidae > Bos > Bos grunniens. The sequence goes on along the minus strand of NC_141183.1, from coordinate 65,129,752 downwards.
CTCAGTTGCCTGATAATCGCCAGCTGGGCCGCAGGATTCATGCCTGCTCAGCTGCCTGATAATCGCCAGGTGGGCCGCAGGATTCATGCCTGCTCAGTTGCCTGATAATCGCCAGCTGGGCCGCAGGATTCATGCCTTCTCAGCTGCCTGATAATCACCAGCTGGGCCGCAGGATTCATGCCTGCTCATCTGCTTGATAATCGCCAGCTGGGCCGCAGGATTCATGCCTGCTCAGGCGCCTGTTAATCGCCAGCTGGGCCGCAGGATTCATGCCTTCTCCGCTGCTTGATTGTTGCCTGCTGAGGCACATGATCGGTGCGGGAGAGCTACCTGATCAGCACATGAGCAGTCACATGATCAGCACCTCTCAGTCACCTGATCACTGCATGACAGCCACGTGATCAGTGCCTGCTGAGTCACGTGATTAGCGCCTGTTCATCTGCTTGATAATCGCCAGCTGGGCCGCAGGATTCATGCCTTCTCAGCTGCTTGATTATCGCCAGCTGGGCCGCAGGATTCATGCCTGCTCATCTGCTTGATAATGACCAGCTGGGCCGCAGGATTCATGCCTGCTCAGCTGCCTGATAATCGCCAGGTGGGCCGCAGGATTCATGCCTGCTCATCTCGTTGATAATCGCCAGCTGGGCCGCAGGATTCATGCCTGCTCCGCTGCTTGATTCTTGCCTGCTGAGGCACATGATCCGTGCAGGAGAGCTACCTGATCACACATGAGCAGTCACATGATCAGCGCCTCTCAGTCACCTGATCACTGCATGACAGCCACGTGATCAGTGCCTGCTGAGTCACGTGATTAGCGCCTGCTCATCTGCTTGATAATCGCCAGCTGGGCCGCAGGATTCATGCCTGCTCAGGTGCCTGATAATCGCCAGCTGGGCCGCAGGATTCATGCCTTCTCAGCTGCCTGATAATCACCAGCTGGGCCGTAGGATTCATGCCTGCTCAGCTGCCTGATAATCGCCAGGTGGGCCGCAAGATTCATGCCTGCTCAGCTGCCTGATAATCGCCAGGTGGGCCGCAGGATTCATGCCTTCTCAGCTGCTTGATTATCGCCAGCTGGGCCGCAGGATTCATGCCTGCTCAGCTGCCTGATAATCGCCAGCAGGGCCGCAGGATTCATGCCTTCTCAGGCGCCTGGTAATCGCGAGCTGGGCCGCAGGATTCATGCCTGCTCATCTCCTTGATAATCGCCAGCTGGGCCGCAGGATTCATGCCTGCTCATCTGCTTGATAATCGCCAGCTGGGCCGCAGGATTCATGCCTGCTCAGCTGCCTGATAATCGCCAGGTGGGCCGCAGGATTCATGCCTGCTCAGCTGCCTGATAATCGCCAGCAGGGCCACAGGATTCATGCCTTCTCAGGCGCCTGATAATCACCAGCTGGGCCGCAGGATTCATGCCTGCTCATCTGCTTGATAATGACCAGCTGGGCCGCAGGATTCATGCCTTCTCAGGCGCCTGATAATCGCCAGCTGGGCCGCAGGATTCATGCCTGCTCATCTGCTTGGTAATCGCCAGCTGGGCCGCAGGATTCATGCCTGCTCATCTGCTTGATAATCGCCAGCTGGGTCGCATGATTCATGCCTGCTGAGGCACATGATCCGTGCGGGAGAGCTACCTGATCAGCACATGAGCAGTCACATGATCAGCGCCTCTCAGTCACCTGATCACTGCATGACAGCCACGTGATCAGTGCCTGCTGAGTCACGTGATTAGCGCCTGTTCATCTGCTTGATAATCGCCAGCTGGGCCGCAGGATTCATGCCTTCTCAGCTGCTTGATTATCGCCAGCTGGGCCGCAGGATTCATGCCTGCTCATCTGCTTGATAATGACCAGCTGGGCCGCAGGATTCATGCCTGCTCAGCTGCCTGATAATCGCCAGCTGGGCCGCAGGATTCATACCTGCTCAGCTGCCTGATAATCGCCAGGTGGGCCGCAGGATTCATGCCTTCTCAGGCGCCTGGTAATCGCGAGCGGGGCCGTAGGATTCATGCCTGCTCATCTGCTTGGTAATCGCCAGCTGGGCCGCAGGATTCATGCCTTCTCAGGCGCCTGATAATCGCCAGCTGGGCCGCAGGATTCATGCCTTCTCATCTCCTTGATAATCGCCAGCTGGGCCGCAGGATTCATGCCTGCTCATCTGCTTGATAATGACCAGCTGGGCCGCAGGATTCATGCCTGCTCAGCTGCCTGATAATCGCCAGGTGGGCCGCAGGATTCATGCCTGCTCAGTTGCCTGATAATCGCCAGCTGGGCCGCAGGATTCATGCCTGCTCAGCTGCCTGATAATCGCCAGGTGGGCCGCAGGATTCATGCCTGCTCAGTTGCCTGATAATCGCCAGCTGGGCCGCAGGATTCATGCCTTCTCAGCTGCCTGATAATCACCAGCTGGGCCGCAGGATTCATGCCTGCTCATCTGCTTGATAATCGCCAGCTGGGCCGCAGGATTCATGCCTGCTCAGGCGCCTGTTAATCGCCAGCTGGGCCGCAGGATTCATGCCTTCTCCGCTGCTTGATTGTTGCCTGCTGAGGCACATGATCGGTGCGGGAGAGCTACCTGATCAGCACATGAGCAGTCACATGATCAGCACCTCTCAGTCACCTGATCACTGCATGACAGCCACGTGATCAGTGCCTGCTGAGTCACGTGATTAGCGCCTGTTCATCTGCTTGATAATCGCCAGCTGGGCCGCAGGATTCATGCCTTCTCAGCTGCTTGATTATCGCCAGCTGGGCCGCAGGATTCATGCCTGCTCATCTGCTTGATAATGACCAGCTGGGCCGCAGGATTCATGCCTGCTCAGCTGCCTGATAATCGCCAGGTGGGCCGCAGGATTCATGCCTGCTCATCTCGTTGATAATCGCCAGCTGGGCCGCAGGATTCATGCCTGCTCCGCTGCTTGATTCTTGCCTGCTGAGGCACATGATCCGTGCAGGAGAGCTACCTGATCACACATGAGCAGTCACATGATCAGCGCCTCTCAGTCACCTGATCACTGCATGACAGCCACGTGATCAGTGCCTGCTGAGTCACGTGATTAGCGCCTGCTCATCTGCTTGATAATCGCCAGCTGGGCCGCAGGATTCATGCCTGCTCAGGTGCCTGATAATCGCCAGCTGGGCCGCAGGATTCATGCCTTCTCAGCTGCCTGATAATCACCAGCTGGGCCGTAGGATTCATGCCTGCTCAGCTGCCTGATAATCGCCAGGTGGGCCGCAAGATTCATGCCTGCTCAGCTGCCTGATAATCGCCAGGTGGGCCGCAGGATTCATGCCTTCTCAGCTGCTTGATTATCGCCAGCTGGGCCGCAGGATTCATGCCTGCTCAGCTGCCTGATAATCGCCAGGAGGGCCGCAGGATTCATGCCTTCTCAGGCGCCTGGTAATCGCGAGCTGGGCCGCAGGATTCATGCCTGCTCATCTCCTTGATAATCGCCAGCTGGGCCGCAGGATTCATGCCTGCTCATCTGCTTGATAATCGCCAGCTGGGCCGCAGGATTCATGCCTGCTCAGCTGCCTGATAATCGCCAGGTGGGCCGCAGGATTCATGCCTGCTCAGCTGCCTGATAATCGCCAGCAGGGCCACAGGATTCATGCCTTCTCAGGCGCCTGATAATCACCAGCTGGGCCGCAGGATTCATGCCTGCTCATCTGCTTGATAATGACCAGCTGGGCCGCAGGATTCATGCCTTCTCAGGCGCCTGATAATCGCCAGCTGGGCCGCAGGATTCATGCCTGCTCATCTGATTGGTAATCGCCAGCTGGGCCGCAGGATTCATGCCTGCTCATCTGCTTGATAATCGCCAGCTGGGTCGCATGATTCATGCCTGCTGAGGCACATGATCCGTGCGGGAGAGCTACCTGATCAGCACATGAGCAGTCACATGATCAGCGCCTCTCAGTCACCTGATCACTGCATGACAGCCACGTGATCAGTGCCTGCTGAGTCACGTGATTAGCGCCTGTTCATCTGCTTGATAATCGCCAGCTGGGCCGCAGGATTCATGCCTTCTCAGCTGCTTGATTATCGCCAGCTGGGCCGCAGGATTCATGCCTGCTCATCTGCTTGATAATGACCAGCTGGGCCGCAGGATTCATGCCTGCTCAGCTGCCTGATAATCGCCAGCTGGGCCGCAGGATTCATACCTGCTCAGCTGCCTGATAATCGCCAGGTGGGCCGCAGGATTCATGCCTTCTCAGGCGCCTGGTAATCGCGAGCGGGGCCGTAGGATTCATGCCTGCTCATCTGCTTGGTAATCGCCAGCTGGGCCGCAGGATTCATGCCTTCTCAGGCGCCTGATAATCGCCAGCTGGGCCGCAGGATTCATGCCTTCTCATCTCCTTGATAATCGCCAGCTGGGCCGCAGGATTCATGCCTGCTCATCTGCTTGATAATGACCAGCTGGGCCGCAGGATTCATGCCTGCTCAGCTGCCTGATAATCGCCAGGTGGGCCGCAGGATTCATGCCTGCTCAGTTGCCTGATAATCGCCAGCTGGGCCGCAGGATTCATGCCTGCTCAGCTGCCTGATAATCGCCAGGTGGGCCGCAGGATTCATGCCTGCTCAGTTGCCTGATAATCGCCAGCTGGGCCGCAGGATTCATGCCTTCTCAGCTGCCTGATAATCACCAGCTGGGCCGCAGGATTCATGCCTGCTCATCTGCTTGATAATCGCCAGCTGGGCCGCAGGATTCATGCCTTCTCCGCTGCTTGATTGTTGCCTCCTGAGGCACATGATCGGTGCGGGAGAGCTACCTGATCAGCACATGAGCAGTCACATGATCAGCACCTCTCAGTCACCTGATCACTGCATGACAGCCACGTGATCAGTGCCTGCTGAGTCACGTGATTAGCGCCTGTTCATCTGCTTGATAATCGCCAGCTGGGCCGCAGGATTCATGCCTTCTCAGCTGCTTGATTATCGCCAGCTGGGCCGCAGGATTCATGCCTGCTCATCTGCTTGATAATGACCAGCTGGGCCGCAGGATTCATGCCTGCTCAGCTGCCTGATAATCGCCAGGTGGGCCGCAGGATTCATGCCTGCTCATCTCGTTGATAATCGCCAGCTGGGCCGCAGGATTCATGCCTGCTCCGCTGCTTGATTCTTGCCTGCTGAGGCACATGATCCGTGCAGGAGAGCTACCTGATCACACATGAGCAGTCACATGATCAGCGCCTCTCAGTCACCTGATCACTGCATGACAGCCACGTGATCAGTGCCTGCTGAGTCACGTGATTAGCGCCTGCTCATCTGCTTGATAATCGCCAGCTGGGCCGCAGGATTCATGCCTGCTCAGGTGCCTGATAATCGCCAGCTGGGCCGCAGGATTCATGCCTTCTCAGCTGCCTGATAATCACCAGCTGGGCCGTAGGATTCATGCCTGCTCAGCTGCCTGATAATCGCCAGGTGGGCCGCAAGATTCATGCCTGCTCAGCTGCCTGATAATCGCCAGGTGGGCCGCAGGATTCATGCCTTCTCAGCTGCTTGATTATCGCCAGCTGGGCCGCAGGATTCATGCCTGCTCAGCTGCCTGATAATCGCCAGGAGGGCCGCAGGATTCATGCCTTCTCAGGCGCCTGGTAATCGCGAGCTGGGCCGCAGGATTCATGCCTGCTCATCTCCTTGATAATCGCCAGCTGGGCCGCAGGATTCATGCCTGCTCATCTGCTTGATAATCGCCAGCTGGGCCGCAGGATTCATGCCTGCTCAGCTGCCTGATAATCGCCAGCAGGGCCGCAGGATTCATGCCTTCTCAGGCGCCTGGTAATCGCGAGCTGGGCCGCAGGATTCATGCCTGCTCATCTCCTTGATAATCGCCAGCTGGGCCGCAGGATTCATGCCTGCTCATCTGCTTGATAATCGCCAGCTGGGCCGCAGGATTCATGCCTGCTCAGCTGCCTGATAATCGCCAGGTGGGCCGCAGGATTCATGCCTGCTCAGCTGCCTGATAATCGCCAGCAGGGCCACAGGATTCATGCCTTCTCAGGCGCCTGATAATCACCAGCTGGGCCGCAGGATTCATGCCTGCTCATCTGCTTGATAATGACCAGCTGGGCCGCAGGATTCATGCCTTCTCAGGCGCTTGATAATCGCCAGCTGGGCCGCAGGATTCATGCCTGCTCATCTGCTTGGTAATCGCCAGCTGGGCCGCAGGATTCATGCCTGCTCATCTGCTTGATAATCGCCAGCTGGGTCGCATGATTCATGCCTGCTGAGGCACATGATCCGTGCGGGAGAGCTACCTGATCAGCACATGAGCAGTCACATGATCAGCGCCTCTCAGTCACCTGATCACTGCATGACAGCCACGTGATCAGTGCCTGCTGAGTCACGTGATTAGCGCCTGTTCATCTGCTTGATAATCGCCAGCTGGGCCGCAGGATTCATGCCTTCTCAGCTGCTTGATTATCGCCAGCTGGGCCGCAGGATTCATGCCTGCTCATCTGCTTGATAATGACCAGCTGGGCCGCAGGATTCATGCCTGCTCAGCTGCCTGATAATCGCCAGCTGGGCCGCAGGATTCATACCTGCTCAGCTGCCTGATAATCGCCAGGTGGGCCGCAGGATTCATGCCTTCTCAGGCGCCTGGTAATCGCGAGCGGGGCCGTAGGATTCATGCCTGCTCATCTGCTTGGTAATCGCCAGCTGGGCCGCAGGATTCATGCCTTCTCAGGCGCCTGATAATCGCCAGCTGGGCCGCAGGATTCATGCCTTCTCATCTCCTTGATAATCGCCAGCTGGGCCGCAGGATTCATGCCTGCTCATCTGCTTGATAATGACCAGCTGGGCCGCAGGATTCATGCCTGCTCAGCTGCCTGATAATCGCCAGGTGGGCCGCAGGATTCATGCCTGCTCAGTTGCCTGATAATCGCCAGCTGGGCCGCAGGATTCATGCCTGCTCAGCTGCCTGATAATCGCCAGGTGGGCCGCAGGATTCATGCCTGCTCAGTTGCCTGATAATCGCCAGCTGGGCCGCAGGATTCATGCCTTCTCAGCTGCCTGATAATCACCAGCTGGGCCGCAGGATTCATGCCTGCTCATCTGCTTGATAATCGCCAGCTGGGCCGCAGGATTCATGCCTGCTCAGGCGCCTGTTAATCGCCAGCTGGGCCGCAGGATTCATGCCTTCTCCGCTGCTTGATTGTTGCCTGCTGAGGCACATGATCGGTGCGGGAGAGCTACCTGATCAGCACATGAGCAGTCACATGATCAGCACCTCTCAGTCACCTGATCACTGCATGACAGCCACGTGATCAGTGCCTGCTGAGTCACGTGATTAGCGCCTGTTCATCTGCTTGATAATCGCCAGCTGGGCCGCAGGATTCATGCCTTCTCAGCTGCTTGATTATCGCCAGCTGGGCCGCAGGATTCATGCCTGCTCATCTGCTTGATAATGACCAGCTGGGCCGCAGGATTCATGCCTGCTCAGCTGCCTGATAATCGCCAGGTGGGCCGCAGGATTCATGCCTGCTCATCTCGTTGATAATCGCCAGCTGGGCCGCAGGATTCATGCCTGCTCCGCTGCTTGATTCTTGCCTGCTGAGGCACATGATCCGTGCAGGAGAGCTACCTGATCACACATGAGCAGTCACATGATCAGCGCCTCTCAGTCACCTGATCACTGCATGACAGCCACGTGATCAGTGCCTGCTGAGTCACGTGATTAGCGCCTGCTCATCTGCTTGATAATCGCCAGCTGGGCCGCAGGATTCATGCCTGCTCAGGTGCCTGATAATCGCCAGCTGGGCCGCAGGATTCATGCCTTCTCAGCTGCCTGATAATCACCAGCTGGGCCGTAGGATTCATGCCTGCTCAGCTGCCTGATAATCGCCAGGTGGGCCGCAAGATTCATGCCTGCTCAGCTGCCTGATAATCGCCAGGTGGGCCGCAGGATTCATGCCTTCTCAGCTGCTTGATTATCGCCAGCTGGGCCGCAGGATTCATGCCTGCTCAGCTGCCTGATAATCGCCAGCAGGGCCGCAGGATTCATGCCTTCTCAGGCGCCTGGTAATCGCGAGCTGGGCCGCAGGATTCATGCCTGCTCATCTCCTTGATAATCGCCAGCTGGGCCGCAGGATTCATGCCTGCTCATCTGCTTGATAATCGCCAGCTGGGCCGCAGGATTCATGCCTGCTCAGCTGCCTGATAATCGCCAGCAGGGCCGCAGGATTCATGCCTTCTCAGGCGCCTGGTAATCGCGAGCTGGGCCGCAGGATTCATGCCTGCTCATCTCCTTGATAATCGCCAGCTGGGCCGCAGGATTCATGCCTGCTCATCTGCTTGATAATCGCCAGCTGGGCCGCAGGATTCATGCCTGCTCAGCTGCCTGATAATCGCCAGGTGGGCCGCAGGATTCATGCCTGCTCAGCTGCCTGATAATCGCCAGCAGGGCCACAGGATTCATGCCTTCTCAGGCGCCTGATAATCACCAGCTGGGCCGCAGGATTCATGCCTGCTCATCTGCTTGATAATGACCAGCTGGGCCGCAGGATTCATGCCTTCTCAGGCGCCTGATAATCGCCAGCTGGGCCGCAGGATTCATGCCTGCTCATCTGCTTGGTAATCGCCAGCTGGGCCGCAGGATTCATGCCTGCTCATCTGCTTGATAATCGACAGCTGGGTCGCATGATTCATGCCTGCTGAGGCACATGATCCGTGCGGGAGAGCTACCTGATCAGCACATGAGCAGTCACATGATCAGCGCCTCTCAGTCACCTGATCACTGCATGACAGCCACGTGATCAGTGCCTGCTGAGTCACGTGATTAGCGCCTGTTCATCTGCTTGATAATCGCCAGCTGGGCCGCAGGATTCATGCCTTCTCAGCTGCTTGATTATCGCCAGCTGGGCCGCAGGATTCATGCCTGCTCATCTGCTTGATAATGACCAGCTGGGCCGCAGGATTCATGCCTGCTCAGCTGCCTGATAATCGCCAGCTGGGCCGCAGGATTCATACCTGCTCAGCTGCCTGATAATCGCCAGGTGGGCCGCAGGATTCATGCCTTCTCAGGCGCCTGGTAATCGCGAGCGGGGCCGTAGGATTCATGCCTGCTCATCTGCTTGGTAATCGCCAGCTGGGCCGCAGGATTCATGCCTTCTCAGGCGCCTGATAATCGCCAGCTGGGCCGCAGGATTCATGCCTTCTCATCTCCTTGATAATCGCCAGCTGGGCCGCAGGATTCATGCCTGCTCATCTGCTTGATAATGACCAGCTGGGCCGCAGGATTCATGCCTGCTCAGCTGCCTGATAATCGCCAGGTGGGCCGCAGGATTCATGCCTGTTCAGTTGCCTGATAATCGCCAGCTGGGCCGCAGGATTCATGCCTGCTCAGCTGCCTGATAATCGCCAGGTGGGCCGCAGGATTCATGCCTGCTCAGTTGCCTGATAATCGCCAGCTGGGCCGCAGGATTCATGCCTTCTCAGCTGCCTGATAATCACCAGCTGGGCCGCAGGATTCATGCCTGCTCATCTGCTTGATAATCGCCAGCTGGGCCGCAGGATTCATGCCTGCTCAGGCGCCTGTTAATCGCCAGCTGGGCCGCAGGATTCATGCCTTCTCCGCTGCTTGATTGTTGCCTGCTGAGGCACATGATCGGTGCGGGAGAGCTACCTGATCAGCACATGAGCAGTCACATGATCAGCACCTCTCAGTCACCTGATCACTGCATGACAGCCACGTGATCAGTGCCTGCTGAGTCACGTGATTAGCGCCTGTTCATCTGCTTGATAATCGCCAGCTGGGCCGCAGGATTCATGCCTTCTCAGCTGCTTGATTATCGCCAGCTGGGCCGCAGGATTCATGCCTGCTCATCTGCTTGATAATGACCAGCTGGGCCGCAGGATTCATGCCTGCTCAGCTGCCTGATAATCGCCAGGTGGGCCGCAGGATTCATGCCTGCTCATCTCGTTGATAATCGCCAGCTGGGCCGCAGGATTCATGCCTGCTCCGCTGCTTGATTCTTGCCTGCTGAGGCACATGATCCGTGCAGGAGAGCTACCTGATCACACATGAGCAGTCACATGATCAGCGCCTCTCAGTCACCTGATCACTGCATGACAGCCACGTGATCAGTGCCTGCTGAGTCACGTGATTAGCGCCTGCTCATCTGCTTGATAATCGCCAGCTGGGCCGCAGGATTCATGCCTGCTCAGGTGCCTGATAATCGCCAGCTGGGCCGCAGGATTCATGCCTTCTCAGCTGCCTGATAATCACCAGCTGGGCCGTAGGATTCATGCCTGCTCAGCTGCCTGATAATCGCCAGGTGGGCCGCAAGATTCATGCCTGCTCAGCTGCCTGATAATCGCCAGGTGGGCCGCAGGATTCATGCCTTCTCAGCTGCTTGATTATCGCCAGCTGGGCCGCAGGATTCATGCCTGCTCAGCTGCCTGATAATCGCCAGCAGGGCCGCAGGATTCATGCCTTCTCAGGCGCCTGGTAATCGCGAGCTGGGCCGCAGGATTCATGCCTGCTCATCTCCTTGATAATCGCCAGCTGGGCCGCAGGATTCATGCCTGCTCATCTGCTTGATAATCGCCAGCTGGGCCGCAGGATTCATGCCTGCTCAGCTGCCTGATAATCGCCAGGTGGGCCGCAGGATTCATGCCTGCTCAGCTGCCTGATAATCGCCAGCAGGGCCACAGGATTCATGCCTTCTCAGGCGCCTGATAATCACCAGCTGGGCCGCAGGATTCATGCCTGCTCATCTGCTTGATAATGACCAGCTGGGCCGCAGGATTCATGCCTTCTCAGGCGCCTGATAATCGCCAGCTGGGCCGCAGGATTCATGCCTGCTCATCTGCTTGGTAATCGCCAGCTGGGCCGCAGGATTCATGCCTGCTCATCTGCTTGATAATCGCCAGCTGGGTCGCATGATTCATGCCTGCTGAGGCACATGATCCGTGCGGGAGAGCTACCTGATCAGCACATGAGCAGTCACATGATCAGCGCCTCTCAGTCACCTGATCACTGCATGACAGCCACGTGATCAGTGCCTGCTGAGTCACGTGATTAGCGCCTGTTCATCTGCTTGATAATCGCCAGCTGGGCCGCAGGATTCATGCCTTCTCAGCTGCTTGATTATCGCCAGCTGGGCCGCAGGATTCATGCCTGCTCATCTGCTTGATAATGACCAGCTGGGCCGCAGGATTCATGCCTGCTCAGCTGCCTGATAATCGCCAGCTGGGCCGCAGGATTCATACCTGCTCAGCTGCCTGATAATCGCCAGGTGGGCCGCAGGATTCATGCCTTCTCAGGCGCCTGGTAATCGCGAGCGGGGCCGTAGGATTCATGCCTGCTCATCTGCTTGGTAATCGCCAGCTGGGCCGCAGGATTCATGCCTTCTCAGGCGCCTGATAATCGCCAGCTGGGCCGCAGGATTCATGCCTTCTCATCTCCTTGATAATCGCCAGCTGGGCCGCAGGATTCATGCCTGCTCATCTGCTTGATAATGACCAGCTGGGCCGCAGGATTCATGCCTGCTCAGCTGCCTGATAATCGCCAGGTGGGCCGCAGGATTCATGCCTGCTCAGTTGCCTGATAATCGCCAGCTGGGCCGCAGGATTCATGCCTGCTCAGCTGCCTGATAATCGCCAGGTGGGCCGCAGGATTCATGCCTGCTCAGTTGCCTGATAATCGCCAGCTGGGCCGCAGGATTCATGCCTTCTCAGCTGCCTGATAATCACCAGCTGGGCCGCAGGATTCATGCCTGCTCATCTGCTTGATAATCGCCAGCTGGGCCGCAGGATTCATGCCTGCTCAGGCGCCTGTTAATCGCCAGCTGGGCCGCAGGATTCATGCCTTCTCCGCTGCTTGATTGTTGCCTGCTGAGGCACATGATCGGTGCGGGAGAGCTACCTGATCAGCACATGAGCAGTCACATGATCAGCACCTCTCAGTCACCTGATCACTGCATGACAGCCACGTGATCAGTGCCTGCTGAGTCACGTGATTAGCGCCTGTTCATCTGCTTGATAATCGCCAGCTGGGCCGCAGGATTCATGCCTTCTCAGCTGCTTGATTATCGCCAGCTGGGCCGCAGGATTCATGCCTGCTCATCTGCTTGATAATGACCAGCTGGGCCGCAGGATTCATGCCTGCTCAGCTGCCTGATAATCGCCAGGTGGGCCGCAGGATTCATGCCTGCTCATCTCGTTGATAATCGCCAGCTGGGCCGCAGGATTCATGCCTGCTCCGCTGCTTGATTCTTGCCTGCTGAGGCACATGATCCGTGCAGGAGAGCTACCTGATCACACATGAGCAGTCACATGATCAGCGCCTCTCAGTCACCTGATCACTGCATGACAGCCACGTGATCAGTGCCTGCTGAGTCACGTGATTAGCGCCTGCTCATCTGCTTGATAATCGCCAGCTGGGCCGCAGGATTCATGCCTGCTCAGGTGCCTGATAATCGCCAGCTGGGCCGCAGGATTCATGCCTTCTCAGCTGCCTGATAATCACCAGCTGGGCCGTAGGATTCATGCCTGCTCAGCTGCCTGATAATCGCCAGGTGGGCCGCAAGATTCATGCCTGCTCAGCTGCCTGATAATCGCCAGGTGGGCCGCAGGATTCATGCCTTCTCAGCTGCTTGATTATCGCCAGCTGGGCCGCAGGATTCATGCCTGCTCAGCTGCCTGATAATCGCCAGCAGGGCCGCAGGATTCATGCCTTCTCAGGCGCCTGGTAATCGCGAGCTGGGCCGCAGGATTCATGCCTGCTCATCTCCTTGATAATCGCCAGCTGGGCCGCAGGATTCATGCCTGCTCATCTGCTTGATAATCGCCAGCTGGGCCGCAGGATTCATGCCTGCTCAGCTGCCTGATAATCGCCAGGTGGGCCGCAGGATTCATGCCTGCTCAGCTGCCTGATAATCGCCAGCAGGGCCACAGGATTCATGCCTTCTCAGGCGCCTGATAATCACCAGCTGGGCCGCAGGATTCATGCCTGCTCATCTGCTTGATAATGACCAGCTGGGCCGCAGGATTCATGCCTTCTCAGGCGCCTGATAATCGCCAGCTGGGCCGCAGGATTCATGCCTGCTCATCTGCTTGGTAATCGCCAGCTGGGCCGCAGGATTCATGCCTGCTCATCTGCTTGATAATCGCCAGCTGGGTCGCATGATTCATGCCTGCTGAGGCACATGATCCGTGCGGGAGAGCTACCTGATCAGCACATGAGCAGTCACATGATCAGCGCCTCTCAGTCACCTGATCACTGCATGACAGCCACGTGATCAGTGCCTGCTGAGTCACGTGATTAGCGCCTGTTCATCTGCTTGATAATCGCCAGCTGGGCCGCAGGATTCATGCCTTCTCAGCTGCTTGATTATCGCCAGCTGGGCCGCAGGATTCATGCCTGCTCATCTGCTTGATAATGACCAGCTGGGCCGCAGGATTCATGCCTGCTCAGCTGCCTGATAATCGCCAGCTGGGCCGCAGGATTCATACCTGCTCAGCTGCCTGATAATCGCCAGCTGGGCCGCAGGATTCATGCCTTCTCAGGCGCCTGGTAATCGCGAGCGGGGCCGTAGGATTCATGCCTGCTCATCTGCTTGGTAATCGCCATCTGGGCCGCAGGATTCATGCCTTCTCAGGCGCCTGATAATCGCCAGCTGGGCCGCAGGATTCATGCCTTCTCATCTCCTTGATAATCGCCAGCTGGGCCGCAGGATTCATGCCTGCTCATCTGCTTGATAATGACCAGCTGGGCCGCAGGATTCATGCCTGCTCAGCTGCCTGATAATCGCCAGGTGGGCCGCAGGATTCATGCCTGCTCAGCTGCCTGATAATCGCCAGCTGGGCCGCAGGATTCATGCCTGCTCAGCTGCCTGATAATCGCCAGGTGGGCCGCAGGATTCATGCCTGCTCAGTTGCCTGATAATCGCCAGCTGGGCCGCAGGATTCATGCCTTCTCAGCTGCCTGATAATCACCAGCTGGGCCGCAGGATTCATGCCTGCTCATCTGCTTGATAATCGCCAGCTGGGCCGCAGGATTCATGCCTGCTCAGGCGCCTGTTAATCGCCAGCTGGGCCGCAGGATTCATGCCTTCTCCGCTGCTTGATTGTTGCCTGCTGAGGCACATGATCGGTGCGGGAGAGCTACCTGATCAGCACATGAGCAGTCACATGATCAGCACCTCTCAGTCACCTGATCACTGCATGACAGCCACGTGATCAGTGCCTGCTGAGTCACGTGATTAGCGCCTGTTCATCTGCTTGATAATCGCCAGCTGGGCCGCAGGATTCATGCCTTCTCAGCTGCTTGATTATCGCCAGCTGGGCCGCAGGATTCATGCCTGCTCATCTGCTTGATAATGACCAGCTGGGCCGCAGGATTCATGCCTGCTCAGCTGCCTGATAATCGCCAGGTGGGCCGCAGGATTCATGCCTGCTCATCTCGTTGATAATCGCCAGCTGGGCCGCAGGATTCATGCCTGCTCCGCTGCTTGATTCTTGCCTGCTGAGGCACATGATCCGTGCAGGAGAGCTACCTGATCACACATGAGCAGTCACATGATCAGCGCCTCTCAGTCACCTGATCACTGCATGACAGCCACGTGATCAGTGCCTGCTGAGTCACGTGATTAGCGCCTGCTCATCTGCTTGATAATCGCCAGCTGGGCCGCAGGATTTATGCCTGCTCAGGTGCCTGATAATCGCCAGCTGGGCCGCAGGATTCATGCCTTCTCAGCTGCCTGATAATCACCAGCTGGGCCGTAGGATTCATGCCTGCTCAGCTGCCTGATAATCGCCAGGTGGGCCGCAAGATTCATGCCTGCTCAGCTGCCTGATAATCGCCAGGTGGGCCGCAGGATTCATGCCTTCTCAGCTGCTTGATTATCGCCAGCTGGGCCGCAGGATTCATGCCTGCTCAGCTGCCTGATAATCGCCAGCAGGGCCGCAGGATTCATGCCTTCTCAGGCGCCTGGTAATCGCGAGCTGGGCCGCAGGATTCATGCCTGCTCATCTCCTTGATAATCGCCAGCTGGGCCGCAGGATTCATGCCTGCTCATCTGCTTGATAATCGCCAGCTGGGCCGCAGGATTCATGCCTGCTCAGCTGCCTGATAATCGCCAGGTGGGCCGCAGGATTCATGCCTGCTCAGCTGCCTGATAATCGCCAGCAGGGCCACAGGATTCATGCCTTCTCAGGCGCCTGATAATCACCAGCTGGGCCGCAGGATTCATGCCTGCTCATCTGCTTGATAATGACCAGCTGGGCCGCAGGATTCATGCCTTCTCAGGCGCCTGATAATCGCCAGCTGGGCCGCAGGATTCATGCCTGCTCATCTGCTTGGTAATCGCCAGCTGGGCCGCAGGATTCATGCCTGCTCATCTGCTTGATAATCGCCAGCTGGGTCGCATGATTCATGCCTGCTGAGGCACATGATCCGTGCGGGAGAGCTACCTGATCAGCACATGAGCAGTCACATGATCAGCGCCTCTCAGTCACCTGATCACTGCATGACAGCCACGTGATCAGTGCCTGCTGAGTCACGTGATTAGCGCCTGTTCATCTGCTTGATAATCGCCAGCTGGGCCGCAGGATTCATGCCTTCTCAGCTGCTTGATTATCGCCAGCTGGGCCGCAGGATTCATGCCTGCTCATCTGCTTGATAATGACCAGCTGGGCCGCAGGATTCATGCCTGCTCAGCTGCCTGATAATCGCCAGCTGGGCCGCAGGATTCATGCCTGCTCATCTCGTTGATAATCGCCAGCTGGGCCGCAGGATTCATGCCTTCTCAGGCGCCTGGTAATCGCGAGCGGGGCCGTAGGATTCATGCCTGCTCATCTGCTTGGTAATCGCCAGCTGGGCCGCAGGATTCATGCCTTCTCAAGCGCCTGATAATCGCCAGCTGGGCCGCAGGATTCATGCCTTCTCATCTCCTTGATAATCGCCAGCTGGGCCGCAGGATTCATGCCTGCTCATCTGCTTGATAATGACCAGCTGGGCCGCAGGATTCATGCCTGCTCAGCTGCCTGATAATCGCCAGGTGGGCCGCAGGATTCATGCCTGCTCAGCTGCCTGATAATCGCCAGCTGGGCCGCAGGATTCATGCCTGCTCAGCTGCCTGATAATCGCCAGGTGGGCCGCAGGATTCATGCCTGCTCAGTTGCCTGATAATCGCCAGCTGGGCCGCAGGATTCATGCCTTCTCAGCTGCCTGATAATCACCAGCTGGGCCGCAGGATTCATGCCTGCTCATCTGCTTGATAATCGCCAGCTGGGCCGCAGGATTCATGCCTGCTCAGGCGCCTGTTAATCGCCAGCTGGGCCGCAGGATTCATGCCTTCTCCGCTGCTTGATTGTTGCCTGCTGAGGCACATGATCGGTTCGGGAGAGCTACCTGATCAGCACATGAGCAGTCACATGATCAGCACCTCTCAGTCACCTGATCACTGCATGACAGCCACGTGATCAGTGCCTGCTGAGTCACGTGATTAGCGCCTGTTCATCTGCTTGATAATCGCCAGCTGGGCCGCAGGATTCATGCCTGCTCAGCTGCCTGATAATCGCCAGGTGGGCCGCAAGATTCATGCCTGCTCAGCTGCCTGATAATCGCCAGGTGGGCCGCAGGATTCATGCCTTCTCAGCTGCTTGATTATCGCCAGCTGGGCCGCAGGATTCATGCCTGCTCAGCTGCCTGATAATCGCCAGGAGGGCCGCAGGATTCATGCCTTCTCAGGCGCCTGGTAATCGCGAGCTGGGCCGCAGGATTCATGCCTGCTCATCTCCTTGATAATCGCCAGCTGGGCCGCAGGATTCATGCCTGCTCATCTGCTTGATAATCGCCAGCTGGGCCGCAGGATTCATGCCTGCTCAGCTGCCTGATAATCGCCAGGTGGGCCGCAGGATTCATGCCTGCTCAGCTGCCTGATAATCGCCAGCAGGGCCACAGGATTCATGCCTTCTCAGGCGCCTGATAATCACCAGCTGGGCCGCAGGATTCATGCCTGCTCATCTGCTTGATAATGACCAGCTGGGCCGCAGGATTCATGCCTTCTCAGGCGCCTGATAATCGCCAGCTGGGCCGCAGGATTCATGCCTGCTCATCTGCTTGGTAATCGCCAGCTGGGCCGCAGGATTCATGCCTGCTCATCTGCTTGATAATCGCCAGCTGGGTCGCATGATTCATGCCTGCTGAGGCACATGATCCGTGCGGGAGAGCTACCTGATCAGCACATGAGCAGTCACATGATCAGCGCCTCTCAGTCACCTGATCACTGCATGACAGCCACGTGATCAGTGCCTGCTGAGTCACGTGATTAGCGCCTGTTCATCTGCTTGATAATCGCCAGCTGGGCCGAAGGATTCATGCCTTCTCAGCTGCTTGATTATCGCCAGCTGGGCCGCAGGATTCATGCCTGCTCATCTGCTTGATAATGACCAGCTGGGCCGCAGGATTCATGCCTGCTCAGCTGCCTGATAATCGCCAGCTGGGCCGCAGGATTCATACCTGCTCAGCTGCCTGATAATCGCCAGCTGGGCCGCAGGATTCATGCCTTCTCAGGCGCCTGGTAATCGCGAGCGGGGCCGTAGGATTCATGCCTGCTCATCTGCTTGGTAATCGCCAGCTGGGCCGCAGGATTCATGCCTTCTCAGGCGCCTGATAATCGCCAGCTGGGCCGCAGGATTCATGCCTTCTCATCTCCTTGATAATCGCCAGCTGGGCCGCAGGATTCATGCCTGCTCATCTGCTTGATAATGACCAGCTGGGCCGCAGGATTCATGCCTGCTCAGCTGCCTGATAATCGCCAGGTGGGCCGCAGGATTCATGCCTGCTCAGTTGCCTGATAATCGCCAGCTGGGCCGCAGGATTCATGCCTGCTCAGCTGCCTGATAATCGCCAGGTGGGCCGCAGGATTCATGCCTGCTCAGTTGCCTGATAATCGCCAGCTGGGCCGCAGGATTCATGCCTTCTCAGCTGCCTGATAATCACCAGCTGGGCCGCAGGATTCATGCCTGCTCATCTGCTTGATAATCGCCAGCTGGGCCGCAGGATTCATGCCTGCTCAGGCGCCTGTTAATCGCCAGCTGGGCCGCAGGATTCATGCCTTCTCCGCTGCTTGATTGTTGCCTGCTGAGGCACATGATCGGTGCGGGAGAGCTACCTGATCAGCACATGAGCAGTCACATGATCAGCACCTCTCAGTCACCTGATCACTGCATGACAGCCACGTGATCAGTGCCTGCTGAGTCACGTGATTAGCGCCTGTTCATCTGCTTGATAATCGCCAGCTGGGCCGCAGGATTCATGCCTTCTCAGCTGCTTGATTATCGCCAGCTGGGCCGCAGGATTCATGCCTGCTCATCTGCTTGATAATGACCAGCTGGGCCGCAGGATTCATGCCTGCTCAGCTGCCTGATAATCGCCAGGTGGGCCGCAGGATTCATGCCTGCTCATCTCGTTGATAATCGCCAGCTGGGCCGCAGGATTCATGCCTGCTCCGCTGCTTGATTCTTGCCTGCTGAGGCACATGATCCGTGCAGGAGAGCTACCTGATCACACATGAGCAGTCACATGATCAGCGCCTCTCAGTCACCTGATCACTGCATGACAGCCACGTGATCAGTGCCTGCTGAGTCACGTGATTAGCGCCTGCTCATCTGCTTGATAATCGCCAGCTGGGCCGCAGGATTCATGCCTGCTCAGGTGCCTGATAATCGCCAGCTGGGCCGCAGGATTCATGCCTTCTCAGCTGCCTGATAATCACCAGCTGGGCCGTAGGATTCATGCCTGCTCAGCTGCCTGATAATCGCCAGGTGGGCCGCAAGATTCATGCCTGCTCAGCTGCCTGATAATCGCCAGGTGGGCCGCAGGTTTCATGCCTTCTCAGCTGCTTGATTATCGCCAGCTGGGCCGCAGGATTCATGCCTGCTCAGCTGCCTGATAATCGCCAGGAGGGCCGCAGGATTCATGCCTTCTCAGGCGCCTGGTAATCGCGAGCTGGGCCGCAGGATTCATGCCTGCTCATCTCCTTGATAATCGCCAGCTGGGCCGCAGGATTCATGCCTGCTCATCTGCTTGATAATCGCCAGCTGGGCCGCAGGATTCATGCCTGCTCAGCTGCCTGATAATCGCCAGGTGGGCCGCAGGATTCATGCCTGCTCAGCTGCCTGATAATCGCCAGCAGGGCCACAGGATTCATGCCTTCTCAGGCGCCTGATAATCACCAGCTGGGCCGCAGGATTCATGCCTGCTCATCTGCTTGATAATGACCAGCTGGGCCGCAGGATTCATGCCTTCTCAGGCGCCTGATAATCGCCAGCTGGGCCGCAGGATTCATGCCTGCTCATCTGCTTGGTAATCGCCAGCTGGGCCGCAGGATTCATGCCTGCTCATCTGCTTGATAATCGCCAGCTGGGTCGCATGATTCATGCCTGCTGAGGCACATGATCCGTGCGGGAGAGCTACCTGATCAGCACATGAGCAGTCACATGATCAGCGCCTCTCAGTCACCTGATCACTGCATGACAGCCACGTGATCAGTGCCTGCTGAGTCACGTGATTAGCGCCTGTTCATCTGCTTGATAATCGCCAGCTGGGCCGCAGGATTCATGCCTTCTCAGCTGCTTGATTATCGCCAGCTGGGCCGCAGGATTCATGCCTGCTCATCTGCTTGATAATGACCAGCTGGGCCGCAGGATTCATGCCTGCTCAGCTGCCTGATAATCGCCAGCTGGGCCGCAGGATTCATACCTGCTCAGCTGCCTGATAATCGCCAGGTGGGCCGCAGGATTCATGCCTTCTCAGGCGCCTGGTAATCGCGAGCGGGGCCGTAGGATTCATGCCTGCTCATCTGCTTGGTAATCGCCAGCTGGGCCGCAGGATTCATGCCTTCTCAGGCGCCTGATAATCGCCAGCTGGGCCGCAGGATTCATGCCTTCTCATCTCCTTGATAATCGCCAGCTGGGCCGCAGGATTCATGCCTGCTCATCTGCTTGATAATGACCAGCTGGGCCGCAGGATTCATGCCTGCTCAGGTGCCTGATAATCGCCAGGTGGGCCGCAGGATTCATGCCTGCTCAGTTGCCTGATAATCGCCAGCTGGGCCGCAGGATTCATGCCTGCTCAGCTGCCTGATAATCGCCAGGTGGGCCGCAGGATTCATGCCTGCTCAGTTGCCTGATAATCGCCAGCTGGGCCGCAGGATTCATGCCTTCTCAGCTGCCTGATAATCACCAGCTGGGCCGCAGGATTCATGCCTGCTCATCTGCTTGATAATCGCCAGCTGGGCCGCAGGATTCATGCCTGCTCAGGCGCCTGTTAATCGCCAGCTGGGCCGCAGGATTCATGCCTTCTCCGCTGCTTGATTGTTGCCTGCTGAGGCACATGATCGGTGCGGGAGAGCTACCTGATCAGCACATGAGCAGTCACATGATCAGCACCTCTCAGTCACCTGATCACTGCATGACAGCCACGTGATCAGTGCCTGCTGAGTCACGTGATTAGCGCCTGTTCATCTGCTTGATAATCGCCAGCTGGGCCGCAGGATTCATGCCTTCTCAGCTGCTTGATTATCGCCAGCTGGGCCGCAGGATTCATGCCTGCTCATCTGCTTGATAATGACCAGCTGGGCCGCAGGATTCATGCCTGCTCAGCTGCCTGATAATCGCCAGGTGGGCCGCAGGATTCATGCCTGCTCATCTCGTTGATAATTGCCAGCTGGGCCGCAGGATTCATGCCTGCTCCGCTGCTTGATTCTTGCCTGCTGAGGCACATGATCCGTGCAGGAGAGCTACCTGATCACACATGAGCAGTCACATGATCAGCGCCTCTCAGTCACCTGATCACTGCATGACAGCCACGTTATCAGTGCCTGCTGAGTCACGTGATTAGCGCCTGCTCATCTGCTTGATAATCGCCAGCTGGGCCGCAGGATTCATGCCTGCTCAGGTGCCTGATAATCGCCAGCTGGGCCGCAGGATTCATGCCTTCTCAGCTGCCTGATAATCACCAGCTGGGCCGTAGGATTCATGCCTGCTCAGCTGCCTGATAATCGCCAGGTGGGCCGCAAGATTCATGCCTGCTCAGCTGCCTGATAATCGCCAGGTGGGCCGCAGGATTCATGCCTTCTCAGCTGCTTGATTATCGCCAGCTGGGCCGCAGGATTCATGCCTGCTCAGCTGCCTGATAATCGCCAGGAGGGCCGCAGGATTCATGCCTTCTCAGGCGCCTGGTAATCGCGAGCTGGGCCGCAGGATTCATGCCTGCTCATCTCCTTGATAATCGCCAGCTGGGCCGCAGGATTCATGCCTGCTCATCTGCTTGATAATCGCCAGCTGGGCCGCAGGATTCATGCCTGCTCAGCTGCCTGATAATCGCCAGCAGGGCCGCAGGATTCATGCCTTCTCAGGCGCCTGGTAATCGCGAGCTGGGCCGCAGGATTCATGCCTGCTCATCTCCTTGATAATCGCCAGCTGGGCCGCAGGATTCATGCCTGCTCATCTGCTTGATAATCGCCAGCTGGGCCGCAGGATTCATGCCTGCTCAGCTGCCTGATAATCGCCAGGTGGGCCGCAGGATTCATGCCTGCTCAGCTGCCTGATAATGACCAGCTGGGCCGCAGGATTCATGCCTTCTCAGGCGCCTGATAATCGCCAGCAGGGCCACAGGATTCATGCCTTCTCAGGCGCCTGATAATCACCAGCTGGGCCGCAGGATTCATGCCTGCTCATCTGCTTGATAATGACCAGCTGGGCCGCAGGATTCATGCCTTCTCAGGCGCCTGATAATCGCCAGCTGGGCCGCAGGATTCATGCCTGCTCATCTGCTTGGTAATCGCCAGCTGGGCCGCAGGATTCATGCCTGCTCATCTGCTTGATAATCGCCAGCTGGGTCGCATGATTCATGCCTGCTGAGGCACATGATCCGTGCGGGAGAGCTACCTGATCAGCACATGAGCAGTCACATGATCAGCGCCTCTCAGTCACCTGATCACTGCATGACAGCCACGTGATCAGTGCCTGCTGAGTCACGTGATTAGCGCCTGTTCATCTGCTTGATAATCGCCAGCTGGGCCGCAGGATTCATGCCTTCTCAGCTGCTTGATTATCGCCAGCTGGGCCGCAGGATTCATGCCTGCTCATCTGCTTGATAATGACCAGCTGGGCCGCAGGATTCATGCCTGCTCAGCTGCCTGATAATCGCCAGCTGGGCCGCAGGATTCATACCTGCTCAGCTGCCTGATAATCGCCAGGTGGGCCGCAGGATTCATGCCTTCTCAGGCGCCTGGTAATCGCGAGCGGGGCCGTAGGATTCATGCCTGCTCATCTGCTTGGTAATCGCCAGCTGGGCCGCAGGATTCATGCCTTCTCAGGCGCCTGATAATCGCCAGCTGGGCCGCAGGATTCATGCCTTCTCATCTCCTTGATAATCGCCAGCTGGGCCGCAGGATTCATGCCTGCTCATCTGCTTGATAATGACCAGCTGGGCCGCAGGATTCATGCCTGCTCAGCTGCCTGATAATCGCCAGGTGGGCCGCAGGATTCATGCCTGCTCAGTTGCCTGATAATCGCCAGCTGGGCCGCAGGATTCATGCCTGCTCAGCTGCCTGATAATCGCCAGGTGGGCCGCAGGATTCATGCCTGCTCAGTTGCCTGATAATCGCCAGCTGGGCCGCAGGATTCATGCCTTCTCAGCTGCCTGATAATCACCAGCTGGGCCGCAGGATTCATGCCTGCTCATCTGCTTGATAATCGCCAGCTGGGCCGCAGGATTCATGCCTGCTCAGGCGCCTGTTAATCGCCAGCTGGGCCGCAGGATTCATGCCTTCTCCGCTGCTTGATTGTTGCCTGCTGAGGCACATGATCGGTGCGGGAGAGCTACCTGATCAGCACATGAGCAGTCACATGATCAGCACCTCTCAGTCACCTGATCACTGCATGACAGCCACGTGATCAGTGCCTGCTGAGTCACGTGATTAGCGCCTGTTCATCTGCTTGATAATCGCCAGCTGGGCCGCAGGATTCATGCCTTCTCAGCTGCTTGATTATCGCCAGCTGGGCCGCAGGATTCATGCCTGCTCATCTGCTTGATAATGACCAGCTGGGCCGCAGGATTCATGCCTGCTCAGCTGCCTGATAATCGCCAGGTGGGCCGCAGGATTCATGCCTGCTCATCTCGTTGATAATCGCCAGCTGGGCCGCAGGATTCATGCCTGCTCCGCTGCTTGATTCTTGCCTGCTGAGGCACATGATCCGTGCAGGAGAGCTACCTGATCACACATGAGCAGTCACATGATCAGCGCCTCTCAGTCACCTGATCACTGCATGACAGCCACGTGATCAGTGCCTGCTGAGTCACGTGATTAGCGCCTGCTCATCTGCTTGATAATCGCCAGCTGGGCCGCAGGATTCATGCCTGCTCAGGTGCCTGATAATCGCCAGCTGGGCCGCAGGATTCATGCCTTCTCAGCTGCCTGATAATCACCAGCTGGGCCGTAGGATTCATGCCTGCTCAGCTGCCTGATAATCGCCAGGTGGGCCGCAAGATTCATGCCTGCTCAGCTGCCTGATAATCGCCAGGTGGGCCGCAGGATTCATGCCTTCTCAGCTGCTTGATTATCGCCAGCTGGGCCGCAGGATTCATGCCTGCTCAGCTGCCTGATAATCGCCAGGAGGGCCGCAGGATTCATGCCTTCTCAGGCGCCTGGTAATCGCGAGCTGGGCCGCAGGATTCATGCCTGCTCATCTCCTTGATAATCGCCAGCTGGGCCGCAGGATTCATGCCTGCTCATCTGCTTGATAATCGCCAGCTGGGCCGCAGGATTCATGCCTGCTCAGCTGCCTGATAATCGCCAGCAGGGCCGCAGGATTCATGCCTTCTCAGGCGCCTGGTAATCGCGAGCTGGGCCGCAGGATTCATGCCTGCTCATCTCCTTGATAATCGCCAGCTGGGCCGCAGGATTCATGCCTGCTCATCTGCTTGATAATCGCCAGCTGGGCCGCAGGATTCATGCCTGCTCAGCTGCCTGATAATCGCCAGGTGGGCCGCAGGATTCATGCCTGCTCAGCTGCCTGATAATCGCCAGCAGGGCCACAGGATTCATGCCTTCTCAGGCGCCTGATAATCACCAGCTGGGCCGCAGGATTCATGCCTGCTCATCTGCTTGATAATGACCAGCTGGGCCGCAGGATTCATGCCTTCTCAGGCGCCTGATAATCGCCAGCTGGGCCGCAGGATTCATGCCTGCTCATCTGCTTGGTAATCGCCAGCTGGGCCGCAGGATTCATGCCTGCTCATCTGCTTGATAATCGCCAGCTGGGTCGCATGATTCATGCCTGCTGAGGCACATGATCCGTGCGGGAGAGCTACCTGATCAGCACATGAGCAGTCACATGATCAGCGCCTCTCAGTCACCTGATCACTGCATGACAGCCACGTGATCAGTGCCTGCTGAGTCACGTGATTAGCGCCTGTTCATCTGCTTGATAATCGCCAGCTGGGCCGCAGGATTCATGCCTTCTCAGCTGCTTGATTATCGCCAGCTGGGCCGCAGGATTCATGCCTGCTCATCTGCTTGATAATGACCAGCTGGGCCGCAGGATTCATGCCTGCTCAGCTGCCTGATAATCGCCAGCTGGGCCGCAGGATTCATACCTGCTCAGCTGCCTGATAATCGCCAGGTGGGCCGCAGGATTCATGCCTTCTCAGGCGCCTGGTAATCGCGAGCGGGGCCGTAGGATTCATGCCTGCTCATCTGCTTGGTAATCGCCAGCTGGGCCGCAGGATTCATGCCTTCTCAGGCGCCTGATAATCGCCAGCTGGGCCGCAGGATTCATGCCTTCTCATCTCCTTGATAATCGCCAGCTGGGCCGCAGGATTCATGCCTGCTCATCTGCTTGATAATGACCAGCTGGGCCGCAGGATTCATGCCTGCTCAGCTGCCTGATAATCGCCAGGTGGGCCGCAGGATTCATGCCTGCTCAGTTGCCTGATAATCGCCAGCTGGGCCGCAGGATTCATGCCTGCTCAGCTGCCTGATAATCGCCAGGTGGGCCGCAGGATTCATGCCTGCTCAGTTGCCTGATAATCGCCAGCTGGGCCGCAGGATTCATGCCTTCTCAGCTGCCTGATAATCACCAGCTGGGCCGCAGGATTCATGCCTGCTCATCTGCTTGATAATCGCCAGCTGGGCCGCAGGATTCATGCCTGCTCAGGCGCCTGTTAATCGCCAGCTGGGCCGCAGGATTCATGCCTTCTCCGCTGCTTGATTGTTGCCTGCTGAGGCACATGATCGGTGCGGGAGAGCTACCTGATCAGCACATGAGCAGTCACATGATCAGCACCTCTCAGTCACCTGATCACTGCATGACAGCCACGTGATCAGTGCCTGCTGAGTCACGTGATTAGCGCCTGTTCATCTGCTTGATAATCGCCAGCTGGGCCGCAGGATTCATGCCTTCTCAGCTGCTTGATTATCGCCAGCTGGGCCGCAGGATTCATGCCTGCTCATCTGCTTGATAATGACCAGCTGGGCCGCAGGATTCATGCCTGCTCAGCTGCCTGATAATCGCCAGGTGGGCCGCAGGATTCATGCCTGCTCATCTCGTTGATAATCGCCAGCTGGGCCGCAGGATTCATGCCTGCTCCGCTGCTTGATTCTTGCCTGCTGAGGCACATGATCCGTGCAGGAGAGCTACCTGATCACACATGAGCAGTCACATGATCAGCGCCTCTCAGTCACCTGATCACTGCATGACAGCCACGTGATCAGTGCCTGCTGAGTAACGTGATTAGCGCCTGCTCATCTGCTTGATAATCGCCAGCTGGGCCGCAGGATTCATGCCTGCTCAGGTGCCTGATAATCGCCAGCTGGGCCGCAGGATTCATGCCTTCTCAGCTGCCTGATAATCACCAGCTGGGCCGTAGGATTCATGCCTGCTCAGCTGCCTGATAATCGCCAGGTGGGCCGCAAGATTCATGCCTGCTCAGCTGCCTGATAATCGCCAGGTGGGCCGCAGGATTCATGCCTTCTCAGCTGCTTGATTATCGCCAGCTGGGCCGCAGGATTCATGCCTGCTCAGCTGCCTGATAATCGCCAGGAGGGCCGCAGGATTCATGCCTTCTCAGGCGCCTGGTAATCGCGAGCTGGGCCGCAGGATTCATGCCTGCTCATCTCCTTGATAATCGCCAGCTGGGCCGCAGGATTCATGCCTGCTCATCTGCTTGATAATCGCCAGCTGGGCCGCAGGATTCATGCCTGCTCAGCTGCCTGATAATCGCCAGCAGGGCCGCAGGATTCATGCCTTCTCAGGCGCCTGGTAATCGCGAGCTGGGCCGCAGGATTCATGCCTGCTCATCTCCTTGATAATCGCCAGCTGGGCCGCAGGATTCATGCCTGCTCATCTGCTTGATAATCGCCAGCTGGGCCGCAGGATTCATGCCTGCTCAGCTGCCTGATAATCGCCAGGTGGGCCGCAGGATTCATGCCTGCTCAGCTGCCTGATAATCGCCAGCAGGGCCACAGGATTCATGCCTTCTCAGGCGCCTGATAATCACCAGCTGGGCCGCAGGATTCATGCCTGCTCATCTGCTTGATAATGACCAGCTGGGCCGCAGGATTCATGCCTTCTCAGGCGCCTGATAATCGCCAGCTGGGCCGCAGGATTCATGCCTGCTCATCTGCTTGGTAATCGCCAGCTGGGCCGCAGGATTCATGCCTGCTCATCTGCTTGATAATCGCCAGCTGGGTCGCATGATTCATGCCTGCTGAGGCACATGATCCGTGCGGGAGAGCTACCTGATCAGCACATGAGCAGTCACATGATCAGCGCCTCTCAGTCACCTGATCACTGCATGACAGCCACGTGATCAGTGCCTGCTGAGTCACGTGATTAGCGCCTGTTCATCTGCTTGATAATCGCCAGCTGGGCCGCAGGATTCATGCCTTCTCAGCTGCTTGATTATCGCCAGCTGGGCCGCAGGATTCATGCCTGCTCATCTGCTTGATAATGACCAGCTGGGCCGCAGGATTCATGCCTGCTCAGCTGCCTGATAATCGCCAGCTGGGCCGCAGGATTCATACCTGCTCAGCTGCCTGATAATCGCCAGGTGGGCCGCAGGATTCATGCCTTCTCAGGCGCCTGGTAATCGCGAGCGGGGCCATAGGATTCATGCCTGCTCATCTGCTTGGTAATCGCCAGCTGGGCCGCAGGATTCATGCCTTCTCAGGCGCCTGATAATCGCCAGCTGGGCCGCAGGATTCATGCCTTCTCATCTCCTTGATAATCGCCAGCTGGGCCGCAGGATTCATGCCTGCTCATCTGCTTGATAATGACCAGCTGGGCCGCAGGATTCATGCCTGCTCAGCTGCCTGATAATCGCCAGGTGGGCCGCAGGATTCATGCCTGCTCAGTTGCCTGATAATCGCCAGCTGGGCCGCAGGATTCATGCCTGCTCAGCTGCCTGATAATCGCCAGGTGGGCCGCAGGATTCATGCCTGCTCAGCTGCCTGATAATCGCCAGCTGGGCCGCAGGATTCATGCCTTCTCAGCTGCCTGATAATCACCAGCTGGGCCGCAGGATTCATGCCTGCTCATCTGCTTGATAATCGCCAGCTGGGCCGCAGGATTCATGCCTGCTCAGGCGCCTGTTAATCGCCAGCTGGGCCGCAGGATTCATGCCTTCTCCGCTGCTTGATTGTTGCCTGCTGAGGCACATGATCGGTGCGGGAGAGCTACCTGATCAGCACATGAGCAGTCACATGATCAGCACCTCTCAGTCACCTGATCACTGCATGACAGCCACGTGATCAGTGCCTGCTGAGTCACGTGATTAGCGCCTGTTCATCTGCTTGATAATCGCCAGCTGGGCCGCAGGATTCATGCCTTCTCAGCTGCTTGATTATCGCCAGCTGGGCCGCAGGATTCATGCCTGCTCATCTGCTTGATAATGACCAGCTGGGCCGCAGGATTCATGCCTGCTCAGCTGCCTGATAATCGCCAGGTGGGCCGCAGGATTCATGCCTGCTCATCTCGTTGATAATCGCCAGCTGGGCCGCAGGATTCATGCCTGCTCCGCTGCTTGATTCTTGCCTGCTGAGGCACATGATCCGTGCAGGAGAGCTACCTGATCACACATGAGCAGTCACATGATCAGCGCCTCTCAGTCACCTGATCACTGCATGACAGCCACGTGATCAGTGCCTGCTGAGTCACGTGATTAGCGCCTGCTCATCTGCTTGATAATCGCCAGCTGGGCCGCAGGATTCATGCCTGCTCAGGTGCCTGATAATCGCCAGCTGGGCCGCAGGATTCATGCCTTCTCAGCTGCCTGATAATCACCAGCTGGGCCGTAGGATTCATGCCTGCTCAGCTGCCTGATAATCGCCAGGTGGGCCGCAAGATTCATGCCTGCTCAGCTGCCTGATAATCGCCAGGTGGGCCGCAGGATTCATGCCTTCTCAGCTGCTTGATTATCGCCAGCTGGGCCGCAGGATTCATGCCTGCTCAGCTGCCTGATAATCGCCAGGAGGGCCGCAGGATTCATGCCTTCTCAGGCGCCTGGTAATCGCGAGCTGGGCCGCAGGATTCATGCCTGCTCATCTCCTTGATAATCGCCAGCTGGGCCGCAGGATTCATGCCTGCTCATCTGCTTGATAATCGCCAGCTGGGCCGCAGGATTCATGCCTGCTCAGCTGCCTGATAATCGCCAGCAGGGCCGCAGGATTCATGCCTTCTCAGGCGCCTGGTAATCGCGAGCTGGGCCGCAGGATTCATGCCTGCTCATCTCCTTGATAATCGCCAGCTGGGCCGCAGGATTCATGCCTGCTCATCTGCTTGATAATCGCCAGCTGGGCCGCAGGATTCATGCCTGCTCAGCTGCCTGATAATCGCCAGGTGGGCCGCAGGATTCATGCCTGCTCAGCTGCCTGATAATCGCCAGGAGGGCCGCAGGATTCATGCCTTCTCAGGCGCCTGGTAATCGCGAGCTGGGCCGCAGGATTCATGCCTGCTCATCTCCTTGATAATCGCCAGCTGGGCCGCAGGATTCATGCCTGCTCATCTGCTTGATAATCGCCAGCTGGGCCGCAGGATTCATGCCTGCTCAGCTGCCTGATAATCGCCAGCAGGGCCGCAGGATTCATGCCTTCTCAGGCGCCTGGTAATCGCGAGCTGGGCCGCAGGATTCATGCCTGCTCATCTCCTTGATAATCGCCAGCTGGGCCGCAGGATTCATGCCTGCTCATCTGCTTGATAATCGCCAGCTGGGCCGCAGGATTCATGCCTGCTCAGCTGCCTGATAATCGCCAGGTGGGCCGCAGGATTCATGCCTGCTCAGCTGCCTGATAATCGCCAGCAGGGCCACAGGATTCATGCCTTCTCAGGCGCCTGATAATCACCAGCTGGGCCGCAGGATTCATGCCTGCTCATCTGCTTGATAATGACCAGCTGGGCCGCAGGATTCATGCCTTCTCAGGCGCCTGATAATCGCCAGCTGGGCCGCAGGATTCATGCCTGCTCATCTGCTTGGTAATCGCCAGCTGGGCCGCAGGATTCATGCCTGCTCATCTGCTTGATAATCGCCAGCTGGGTCGCATGATTCATGCCTGCTGAGGCACATGATCCGTGCGGGAGAGCTACCTGATCAGCACATGAGCAGTCACATGATCAGCGCCTCTCAGTCACCTGATCACTGCATGACAGCCACGTGATCAGTGCCTGCTGAGTCACGTGATTAGCGCCTGTTCATCTGCTTGATAATCGCCAGCTGGGCCGCAGGATTCATGCCTTCTCAGCTGCTTGATTATCGCCAGCTGGGCCGCAGGATTCATGCCTGCTCATCTGCTTGATAATGACCAGCTGGGCCGCAGGATTCATGCCTGCTCAGCTGCCTGATAATCGCCAGCTGGGCCGCAGGATTCATACCTGCTCAGCTGCCTGATAATCGCCAGGTGGGCCGCAGGATTCATGCCTTCTCAGGCGCCTGGTAATCGCGAGCGGGGCCGTAGGATTCATGCCTGCTCATCTGCTTGGTAATCGCCAGCTGGGCCGCAGGATTCATGCCTTCTCAGGCGCCTGATAATCGCCAGCTGGGCCGCAGGATTCATGCCTTCTCATCTCCTTGATAATCGCCAGCTGGGCCGCAGGATTCATGCCTGCTCATCTGCTTGATAATGACCAGCTGGGCCGCAGGATTCATGCCTGCTCAGCTGCCTGATAATCGCCAGGTGGGCCGCAGGATTCATGCCTGCTCAGTTGCCTGATAATCGCCAGCTGGGCCGCAGGATTCATGCCTGCTCAGCTGCCTGATAATCGCCAGGTGGGCCGCAGGATTCATGCCTGCTCAGTTGCCTGATAATCGCCAGCTGGGCCGCAGGATTCATGCCTTCTCAGCTGCCTGATAATCACCAGCTGGGCCGCAGGATTCATGCCTGCTCATCTGCTTGATAATCGCCAGCTGGGCCGCAGGATTCATGCCTGCTCAGGCGCCTGTTAATCGCCAGCTGGGCCGCAGGATTCATGCCTTCTCCGCTGCTTGATTGTTGCCTGCTGAGGCACATGATCGGTGCGGGAGAGCTACCTGATCAGCACATGAGCAGTCACATGATCAGCACCTCTCAGTCACCTGATCACTGCATGACAGCCACGTGATCAGTGCCTGCTGAGTCACGTGATTAGCGCCTGTTCATCTGCTTGATAATCGCCAGCTGGGCCGCAGGATTCATGCCTTCTCAGCTGCTTGATTATCGCCAGCTGGGCCGCAGGATTCATGCCTGCTCATCTGCTTGATAATGACCAGCTGGGCCGCAGGATTCATGCCTGCTCAGCTGCCTGATAATCGCCAGGTGGGCCGCAGGATTCATGCCTGCTCATCTCGTTGATAATCGCCAGCTGGGCCGCAGGATTCATGCCTGCTCCGCTGCTTGATTCTTGCCTGCTGAGGCACATGATCCGTGCAGGAGAGCTACCTGATCACACATGAGCAGTCACATGATCAGCGCCTCTCAGTCACCTGATCACTGCATGACAGCCACGTGATCAGTGCCTGCTGAGTCACGTGATTAGCGCCTGCTCATCTGCTTGATAATCGCCAGCTGGGCCGCAGGATTCATGCCTGCTCAGGTGCCTGATAATCGCCAGCTGGGCCGCAGGATTCATGCCTTCTCAGCTGCCTGATAATCACCAGCTGGGCCGTAGGATTCATGCCTGCTCAGCTGCCTGATAATCGCCAGGTGGGCCGCAAGATTCATGCCTGCTCAGCTGCCTGATAATCGCCAGGTGGGCCGCAGGATTCATGCCTTCTCAGCTGCTTGATTATCGCCAGCTGGGCCGCAGGATTCATGCCTGCTCAGCTGCCTGATAATCGCCAGGAGGGCCGCAGGATTCATGCCTTCTCAGGCGCCTGGTAATCGCGAGCTGGGCCGCAGGATTCATGCCTGCTCATCTCCTTGATAATCGCCAGCTGGGCCGCAGGATTCATGCCTGCTCATCTGCTTGATAATCGCCAGCTGGGCCGCAGGATTCATGCCTGCTCAGCTGCCTGATAATCGCCAGCAGGGCCGCAGGATTCATGCCTTCTCAGGCGCCTGGTAATCGCGAGCTGGGCCGCAGGATTCATGCCTGCTCATCTCCTTGATAATCGCCAGCTGGGCCGCAGGATTCATGCCTGCTCATCTGCTTGATAATCGCCAGCTGGGCCGCAGGATTCATGCCTGCTCAGCTGCCTGATAATCGCCAGGTGGGCCGCAGGATTCATGCCTGCTCAGCTGCCTGATAATCGCCAGCAGGGCCACAGGATTCATGCCTTCTCAGGCGCCTGATAATCACCAGCTGGGCCGCAGGATTCATGCCTGCTCATCTGCTTGATAATGACCAGCTGGGCCGCAGGATTCATGCCTTCTCAGGCGCCTGATAATCGCCAGCTGGGCCGCAGGATTCATGCCTGCTCATCTGCTTGGTAATCGCCAGCTGGGCCGCAGGATTCATGCCTGCTCATCTGCTTGATAATCGCCAGCTGGGTCGCATGATTCATGCCTGCTGAGGCACATGATCCGTGCGGGAGAGCTACCTGATCAGCACATGAGCAGTCACATGATCAGCGCCTCTCAGTCACCTGATCACTGCATGACAGCCACGTGATCAGTGCCTGCTGAGTCACGTGATTAGCGCCTGTTCATCTGCTTGATAATCGCCAGCTGGGCCGCAGGATTCATGCCTTCTCAGCTGCTTGATTATCGCCAGCTGGGCCGCAGGATTCATGCCTGCTCATCTGCTTGATAATGACCAGCTGGGCCGCAGGATTCATGCCTGCTCAGCTGCCTGATAATCGCCAGCTGGGCCGCAGGATTCATACCTGCTCAGCTGCCTGATAATCGCCAGGTGGGCCGCAGGATTCATGCCTTCTCAGGCGCCTGGTAATCGCGAGCGGGGCCGTAGGATTCATGCCTGCTCATCTGCTTGGTAATCGCCAGCTGGGCCGCAGGATTCATGCCTTCTCAGGCGCCTGATAATCGCCAGCTGGGCCGCAGGATTCATGCCTTCTCATCTCCTTGATAATCGCCAGCTGGGCCGCAGGATTCATGCCTGCTCATCTGCTTGATAACGACCAGCTGGGCCGCAGGATTCATGCCTGCTCAGCTGCCTGATAATCGCCAGGTGGGCCGCAGGATTCATGCCTGCTCAGTTGCCTGATAATCGCCAGCTGGGCCGCAGGATTCATGCCTGCTCAGCTGCCTGATAATCGCCAGGTGGGCCGCAGGATTCATGCCTGCTCAGTTGCCTGATAATCGCCAGCTGGGCCGCAGGATTCATGCCTTCTCAGCTGCCTGATAATCACCAGCTGGGCCGCAGGATTCATGCCTGCTCATCTGCTTGATAATCGCCAGCTGGGCCGCAGGATTCATGCCTGCTCAGGCGCCTGTTAATCGCCAGCTGGGCCGCAGGATTCATGCCTTCTCCGCTGCTTGATTGTTGCCTGCTGAGGCACATGATCGGTGCGGGAGAGCTACCTGATCAGCACATGAGCAGTCACATGATCAGCACCTCTCAGTCACCTGATCACTGCATGACAGCCACGTGATCAGTGCCTGCTGAGTCACGTGATTAGCGCCTGTTCATCTGCTTGATAATCGCCAGCTGGGCCGCAGGATTCATGCCTTCTCAGCTGCTTGATTATCGCCAGCTGGGCCGCAGGATTCATGCCTGCTCATCTGCTTGATAATGACCAGCTGGGCCGCAGGATTCATGCCTGCTCAGCTGCCTGATAATCGCCAGGTGGGCCGCAGGATTCATGCCTGCTCATCTCGTTGATAATCGCCAGCTGGGCCGCAGGATTCATGCCTGCTCCGCTGCTTGATTCTTGCCTGCTGAGGCACATGATCCGTGCAGGAGAGCTACCTGATCACACATGAGCAGTCACATGATCAGCGCCTCTCAGTCACCTGATCACTGCATGACAGCCACGTGATCAGTGCCTGCTGAGTCACGTGATTAGCGCCTGCTCATCTGCTTGATAATCGCCAGCTGGGCCGCAGGATTCATGCCTGCTCAGGTGCCTGATAATCGCCAGCTGGGCCGCAGGATTCATGCCTTCTCAGCTGCCTGATAATCACCAGCTGGGCCGTAGGATTCATGCCTGCTCAGCTGCCTGATAATCGCCAGGTGGGCCGCAAGATTCATGCCTGCTCAGCTGCCTGATAATCGCCAGGTGGGCCACAGGATTCATGCCTTCTCAGCTGCTTGATTATCGCCAGCTGGGCCGCAGGATTCATGCCTGCTCAGCTGCCTGATAATCGCCAGCAGGGCCGCAGGATTCATGCCTTCTCAGCTGCCTGATAATCACCAGCTGGGCCGTAGGATTCATGCCTGCTCAGCTGCCTGATAATCGCCAGGTGGGCCGCAAGATTCATGCCTGCTCAGCTGCCTGATAATCGCCAGGTGGGCCACAGGATTCATGCCTTCTCAGCTGCTTGATTATCGCCAGCTGGGCCGCAGGATTCATGCCTGCTCAGCTGCCTGATAATCGCGAGCTGGGCCGCAGGATTCATGCCTGCTCATCTCCTTGATAATCGCCAGCTGGGCCGCAGGATTCATGCCTGCTCATCTGCTTGATAATCGCCAGCTGGGCCGCAGGATTCATGCCTCCTCAGCTGCCTGATAATCGCCAGGTGGGCCGCAGGATTCATGCCTGCTCAGCTGCCTGATAATCGCCAGCAGGGCCACAGGATTCATGCCTTCTCAGGCGCCTGATAATCACCAGCTGGGCCGCAGGATTCATGCCTGCTCATCTGCTTGATAATGACCAGCTGGGCCGCAGGATTCATGCCTTCTCAGGCGCCTGATAATCGCCAGCTGGGCCGCAGGATTCATGCCTGCTCATCTGCTTGGTAATCGCCAGCTGGGCCGCAGGATTCATGCCTGCTCATCTGCTTGATAATCGCCAGCTGGGTCGCATGATTCATGCCTGCTGAGGCACATGATCCGTGCGGGAGAGCTACCTGATCAGCACATGAGCAGTCACATGATCAGCGCCTCTCAGTCACCTGATCACTGCATGACAGCCACGTGATCAGTGCCTGCTGAGTCACGTGATTAGCGCCTGTTCATCTGCTTGATAATCGCCAGCTGGGCCGCAGGATTCATGCCTTCTCAGCTGCTTGATTATCGCCAGCTGGGCCGCAGGATTCATGCCTGCTCATCTGCTTGATAATGACCAGCTGGGCCGCAGGATTCATGCCTGCTCAGCTGCCTGATAATCGCCAGCTGGGCCGCAGGATTCATACCTGCTCAGCTGCCTGATAATGGCCAGGTGGGCCGCAGGATTCATGCCTTCTCAGGCGCCTGGTAATCGCGAGCGGGGCCGTAGGATTCATGCCTGCTCATCTGCTTGGTAATCGCCAGCTGGGCCGCAGGATTCATGCCTTCTCAGGCGCCTGATAATCGCCAGCTGGGCCGCAGGATTCATGCCTTCTCATCTCCTTGATAATCGCCAGCTGGGCCGCAGGATTCATGCCTGCTCATCTGCTTGATAATGACCAGCTGGGCCGCAG
This sequence comes from Bos grunniens, assembly GCF_055505025.1. Lineage (NCBI taxonomy): Eukaryota > Metazoa > Chordata > Mammalia > Artiodactyla > Bovidae > Bos > Bos grunniens. The sequence goes on along the minus strand of NC_141183.1, from coordinate 65,094,743 downwards.
GATTCATGCCTGCTCAGCTGCCTGAAAATCGCCAGGTGGGCCGCAGGATTCATGCCTGCTCAGCTGCCTGATAATCGCCAGCTGGGCCGCAGGATTCATGCCTGCTCAGCTGCCTGATAATCGCCAGGTGAGCCGCAGGATTCATGCCTGCTCAGTTGCCTGATAATCGCCAGCTGGGCCGCAGGATTCATGCCTTCTCAGCTGCCTGATAATCACCAGCTGGGCCGCAGGATTCATGCCTGCTCATCTGCTTGATAATCGCCAGCTGGGCCGCAGGATTCATGCCTGCTCAGGCGCCTGTTAATCGCCAGCTGGGCCGCAGGATTCATGCCTTCTCCGCTGCTTGATTGTTGCCTGCTGAGGCACATGATCGGTGCGGGAGAGCTACCTGATCAGCACATGAGCAGTCACATGATCAGCACCTCTCAGTCACCTGATCACTGCATGACAGCCACGTGATCAGTGCCTGCTGAGTCACGTGATTAGCGCCTGTTCATCTGCTTGATAATCGCCAGCTGGGCCGCAGGATTCATGCCTTCTCAGCTGCTTGATTATCGCCAGCTGGGCCGCAGGATTCATGCCTGCTCATCTGCTTGATAATGACCAGCTGGGCCGCAGGATTCATGCCTGCTCAGCTGCCTGATAATCGCCAGGTGGGCCGCAGGATTCATGCCTGCTCATCTCGTTGATAATCGCCAGCTGGGCCGCAGGATTCATGCCTGCTCCGCTGCTTGATTCTTGCCTGCTGAGGCACATGATCCGTGCAGGAGAGCTACCTGATCACACATGAGCAGTCACATGATCAGCGCCTCTCAGTCACCTGATCACTGCATGACAGCCACGTGATCAGTGCCTGCTGAGTCACGTGATTAGCGCCTGCTCATCTGCTTGATAATCGCCAGCTGGGCCGCAGGATTCATGCCTGCTCAGGTGCCTGATAATCGCCAGCTGGGCCGCAGGATTCATGCCTTCTCAGCTGCCTGATAATCACCAGCTGGGCCGTAGGATTCATGCCTGCTCAGCTGCCTGATAATCGCCAGGTGGGCCGCAAGATTCATGCCTGCTCAGCTGCCTGATAATCGCCAGGTGGGCCGCAGGATTCATGCCTTCTCAGCTGCTTGATTATCGCCAGCTGGGCCGCAGGATTCATGCCTGCTCAGCTGCCTGATAATCGCCAGCAGGGCCGCAGGATTCATGCCTTCTCAGGCGCCTGGTAATCGCGAGCTGGGCCGCAGGATTCATGCCTGCTCATCTCCTTGATAATCGCCAGCTGGGCCGCAGGATTCATGCCTGCTCATCTGCTTGATAATCGCCAGCTGGGCCGCAGGATTCATGCCTGCTCAGCTGCCTGATAATCGCCAGGTGGGCCGCAGGATTCATGCCTGCTCAGCTGCCTGATAATCGCCAGCAGGGCCACAGGATTCATGCCTTCTCAGGCGCCTGATAATCACCAGCTGGGCCGCAGGATTCATGCCTGCTCATCTGCTTGATAATGACCAGCTGGGCCGCAGGATTCATGCCTTCTCAGGCGCCTGATAATCGCCAGCTGGGCCGCAGGATTCATGCCTGCTCATCTGCTTGGTAATCGCCAGCTGGGCCGCAGGATTCATGCCTGCTCATCTGCTTGATAATCGCCAGCTGGGTCGCATGATTCATGCCTGCTGAGGCACATGATCCGTGCGGGAGAGCTACCTGATCAGCACATGAGCAGTCACATGATCAGCGCCTCTCAGTCACCTGATCACTGCATGACAGCCACGTGATCAGTGCCTGCTGAGTCACGTGATTAGCGCCTGTTCATCTGCTTGATAATCGCCAGCTGGGCCGCAGGATTCATGCCTTCTCAGCTGCTTGATTATCGCCAGCTGGGCCGCAGGATTCATGCCTGCTCATCTGCTTGATAATGACCAGCTGGGCCGCAGGATTCATGCCTGCTCAGCTGCCTGATAATCGCCAGCTGGGCCGCAGGATTCATACCTGCTCAGCTGCCTGATAATGGCCAGGTGGGCCGCAGGATTCATGCCTTCTCAGGCGCCTGGTAATCGCGAGCGGGGCCGTAGGATTCATGCCTGCTCATCTGCTTGGTAATCGCCAGCTGGGCCGCAGGATTCATGCCTTCTCAGGCGCCTGATAATCGCCAGCTGGGCCGCAGGATTCATGCCTTCTCATCTCCTTGATAATCGCCAGCTGGGCCGCAGGATTCATGCCTGCTCATCTGCTTGATAATGACCAGCTGGGCCGCAGGATTCATGCCTGCTCAGCTGCCTGATAATCGCCAGGTGGGCCGCAGGATTCATGCCTGCTCAGTTGCCTGATAATCGCCAGCTGGGCCGCAGGATTCATGCCTGCTCAGCTGCCTGATAATCGCCAGGTGGGCCGCAGGATTCATGCCTGCTCAGTTGCCTGATAATCGCCAGCTGGGCCGCAGGATTCATGCCTTCTCAGCTGCCTGATAATCACCAGCTGGGCCGCAGGATTCATGCCTGCTCATCTGCTTGATAATCGCCAGCTGGGCCGCAGGATTCATGCCTGCTCAGGCGCCTGTTAATCGCCAGCTGGGCCGCAGGATTCATGCCTTCTCCGCTGCTTGATTGTTGCCTGCTGAGGCACATGATCGGTGCGGGAGAGTTACCTGATCAGCACATGAGCAGTCACATGATCAGCACCTCTCAGTCACCTGATCACTGCATGACAGCCACGTGATCAGTGCCTGCTGAGTCACGTGATTAGCGCCTGTTCATCTGCTTGATAATCGCCAGCTGGGCCGCAGGATTCATGCCTTCTCAGCTGCTTGATTATCGCCAGCTGGGCCGCAGGATTCATGCCTGCTCATCTGCTTGATAATGACCAGCTGGGCCGCAGGATTCATGCCTGCTCAGCTGCCTGATAATCGCCAGGTGGGCCGCAGGATTCATGCCTGCTCATCTCGTTGATAATCGCCAGCTGGGCCGCAGGATTCATGCCTGCTCCGCTGCTTGATTCTTGCCTGCTGAGGCACATGATCCGTGCAGGAGAGCTACCTGATCACACATGAGCAGTCACATGATCAGCGCCTCTCAGTCACCTGATCACTGCATGACAGCCACGTGATCAGTGCCTGCTGAGTCACGTGATTAGCGCCTGCTCATCTGCTTGATAATCGCCAGCTGGGCCGCAGGATTCATGCCTGCTCAGGTGCCTGATAATCGCCAGCTGGGCCGCAGGATTCATGCCTTCTCAGCTGCCTGATAATCACCAGCTGGGCCGTAGGATTCATGCCTGCTCAGCTGCCTGATAATCGCCAGGTGGGCCGCAAGATTCATGCCTGCTCAGCTGCCTGATAATCGCCAGGTGGGCCGCAGGATTCATGCCTTCTCAGCTGCTTGATTATCGCCAGCTGGGCCGCAGGATTCATGCCTGCTCAGCTGCCTGATAATCGCCAGCAGGGCCGCAGGATTCATGCCTTCTCAGGCGCCTGGTAATCGCGAGCTGGGCCGCAGGATTCATGCCTGCTCATCTCCTTGATAATCGCCAGCTGGGCCGCAGGATTCATGCCTGCTCATCTGCTTGATAATCGCCAGCTGGGCCGCAGGATTCATGCCTGCTCAGCTGCCTGATAATCGCCAGGTGGGCCGCAGGATTCATGCCTGCTCAGCTGCCTGATAATCGCCAGCAGGGCCACAGGATTCATGCCTTCTCAGGCGCCTGATAATCACCAGCTGGGCCGCAGGATTCATGCCTGCTCATCTGCTTGATAATGACCAGCTGGGCCGCAGGATTCATGCCTTCTCAGGCGCCTGATAATCGCCAGCTGGGCCGCAGGATTCATGCCTGCTCATCTGCTTGGTAATCGCCAGCTGGGCCGCAGGATTCATGCCTGCTCATCTGCTTGATAATCGCCAGCTGGGTCGCATGATTCATGCCTGCTGAGGCACATGATCCGTGCGGGAGAGCTACCTGATCAGCACATGAGCAGTCACATGATCAGCGCCTCTCAGTCACCTGATCACTGCATGACAGCCACGTGATCAGTGCCTGCTGAGTCACGTGATTAGCGCCTGTTCATCTGCTTGATAATCGCCAGCTGGGCCGCAGGATTCATGCCTTCTCAGCTGCTTGATTATCGCCAGCTGGGCCGCAGGATTCATGCCTGCTCATCTGCTTGATAATGACCAGCTGGGCCGCAGGATTCATGCCTGCTCAGCTGCCTGATAATCGCCAGCTGGGCCGCAGGATTCATACCTGCTCAGCTGCCTGATAATGGCCAGGTGGGCCGCAGGATTCATGCCTTCTCAGGCGCCTGGTAATCGCGAGCGGGGCCGTAGGATTCATGCCTGCTCATCTGCTTGGTAATCGCCAGCTGGGCCGCAGGATTCATGCCTTCTCAGGCGCCTGATAATCGCCAGCTGGGCCGCAGGATTCATGCCTTCTCATCTCCTTGATAATCGCCAGCTGGGCCGCAGGATTCATGCCTGCTCATCTGCTTGATAATGACCAGCTGGGCCGCAGGATTCATGCCTGCTCAGCTGCCTGATAATCGCCAGGTGGGCCGCAGGATTCATGCCTGCTCAGCTGCCTGATAATCGCCAGCTGGGCCGCAGGATTCATGCCTGCTCAGCTGCCTGATAATCGCCAGGTGGGCCGCAGGATTCATGCCTGCTCAGTTGCCTGATAATCACCAGCTGGGCCGCAGAATTCATGCCTTCTCAGCTGCCTGATAATCACCAGCTGGGCCGCAGGATTCATGCCTGCTCATCTGCTTGATAATCGCCAGCTGGGCCGCAGGATTCATGCCTGCTCAGGCGCCTGTTAATCGCCAGCTGGGCCGCAGGATTCATGCCTTCTCCGCTGCTTGATTGTTGCCTGCTGAGGCACATGATCGGTGCGGGAGAGCTACCTGATCAGCACATGAGCAGTCACATGATCAGCACCTCTCAGTCACCTGATCACTGCATGACAGCCACGTGATCAGTGCCTGCTGAGTCACGTGATTAGCGCCTGTTCATCTGCTTGATAATCGCCAGCTGGGCCGCAGGATTCATGCCTTCTCAGCTGCTTGATTATCGCCAGCTGGGCCGCAGGATTCATGCCTGCTCATCTGCTTGATAATGACCAGCTGGGCCGCAGGATTCATGCCTGCTCAGCTGCCTGATAATCGCCAGGTGGGCCGCAGGATTCATGCCTGCTCATCTCGTTGATAATCGCCAGCTGGGCCGCAGGATTCATGCCTGCTCCGCTGCTTGATTCTTGCCTGCTGAGGCACATGATCCGTGCAGGAGAGCTACCTGATCACACATGAGCAGTCACATGATCAGCGCCTCTCAGTCACCTGATCACTGCATGACAGCCACGTGATCAGTGCCTGCTGAGTCACGTGATTAGCGCCTGCTCATCTGCTTGATAATCGCCAGCTGGGCCGCAGGATTCATGCCTGCTCAGGTGCCTGATAATCGCCAGCTGGGCCGCAGGATTCATGCCTTCTCAGCTGCCTGATAATCACCAGCTGGGCCGTAGGATTCATGCCTGCTCAGCTGCCTGATAATCGCCAGGTGGGCCGCAAGATTCATGCCTGCTCAGCTGCCTGATAATCGCCAGGTGGGCCGCAGGATTCATGCCTTCTCAGCTGCTTGATTATCGCCAGCTGGGCCGCAGGATTCATGCCTGCTCAGCTGCCTGATAATCGCCAGCAGGGCCGCAGGATTCATGCCTTCTCAGGCGCCTGGTAATCGCGAGCTGGGCCGCAGGATTCATGCCTTCTCAGGCGCCTGATAATCGCCAGCTGGGCCGCAGGATTCATGCCTTCTCAGGCGCCTGATAATCGCCAGCTGGGCCGCAGGATTCATGCCTGCTCATCTGCTTGGTAATCGCCAGCTGGGTCGCATGATTCATGCCTGCTGAGGCACATGATCCGTGCGGGAGAGCTACCTGATCAGCACATGAGCAGTCACATGATCAGCGCCTCTCAGTCACCTGATCACTGCATGACAGCCACGTGATCAGTGCCTGCTGAGTCACGTGATTAGCGCCTGTTCATCTGCTTGATAATCGCCAGCTGGGCCGCAGGATTCATGCCTTCTCAGCTGCTTGATTATCGCCAGCTGGGCCGCAGGATTCATGCCTGCTCATCTGCTTGATAATGACCAGCTGGGCCGCAGGATTCATGCCTGCTCAGCTGCCTGATAATCGCCAGCTGGGCCGCAGGATTCATACCTGCTCAGCTGCCTGATAATGGCCAGGTGGGCCGCAGGATTCATGCCTTCTCAGGCGCCTGGTAATCGCGAGCGGGGCCGTAGGATTCATGCCTGCTCATCTGCTTGGTAATCGCCAGCTGGGCCGCAGGATTCATGCCTTCTCAGGCGCCTGATAATCGCCAGCTGGGCCGCAGGATTCATGCCTTCTCATCTCCTTGATAATCGCCAGCTGGGCCGCAGGATTCATGCCTGCTCATCTGCTTGATAATGACCAGCTGGGCCGCAGGATTCATGCCTGCTCAGCTGCCTGATAATCGCCAGGTGGGCCGCAGGATTCATGCCTGCTCAGTTGCCTGATAATCGCCAGCTGGGCCGCAGGATTCATGCCTGCTCAGCTGCCTGATAATCGCCAGGTGGGCCGCAGGATTCATGCCTGCTCAGTTGCCTGATAATCGCCAGCTGGGCCGCAGGATTCATGCCTTCTCAGCTGCCTGATAATCACCAGCTGGGCCGCAGGATTCATGCCTGCTCATCTGCTTGATAATCGCCAGCTGGGCCCCAGGATTCATGCCTGCTCAGGCGCCTGTTAATCGCCAGCTGGGCCGCAGGATTCATGCCTTCTCCGCTGCTTGATTGTTGCCTGCTGAGGCACATGATCGGTGCGGGAGAGCTACCTGATCAGCACATGAGCAGTCACATGATCAGCACCTCTCAGTCACCTGATCACTGCATGACAGCCACGTGATCAGTGCCTGCTGAGTCACGTGATTAGCGCCTGTTCATCTGCTTGATAATCGCCAGCTGGGCCGCAGGATTCATGCCTTCTCAGCTGCTTGATTATCGCCAGCTGGGCCGCAGGATTCATGCCTGCTCATCTGCTTGATAATGACCAGCTGGGCCGCAGGATTCATGCCTGCTCAGCTGCCTGATAATCGCCAGGTGGGCCGCAGGATTCATGCCTGCTCATCTCGTTGATAATCGCCAGCTGGGCCGCAGGATTCATGCCTGCTCCGCTGCTTGATTCTTGCCTGCTGAGGCACATGATCCGTGCAGGAGAGCTACCTGATCACACATGAGCAGTCACATGATCAGCGCCTCTCAGTCACCTGATCACTGCATGACAGCCACGTGATCAGTGCCTGCTGAGTCACGTGATTAGCGCCTGCTCATCTGCTTGATAATCGCCAGCTGGGCCGCAGGATTCATGCCTGCTCAGGTGCCTGATAATCGCCAGCTGGGCCGCAGGATTCATGCCTTCTCAGCTGCCTGATAATCACCAGCTGGGCCGTAGGATTCATGCCTGCTCAGCTGCCTGATAATCGCCAGGTGGGCCGCAAGATTCATGCCTGCTCAGCTGCCTGATAATCGCCAGGTGGGCCACAGGATTCATGCCTTCTCAGCTGCTTGATTATCGCCAGCTGGGCCGCAGGATTCATGCCTGCTCAGCTGCCTGATAATCGCCAGCAGGGCCGCAGGATTCATGCCTTCTCAGGCGCCTGGTAATCGCGAGCTGGGCCGCAGGATTCATGCCTGCTCATCTCCTTGATAATCGCCAGCTGGGCCGCAGGATTCATGCCTGCTCATCTGCTTGATAATCGCCAGCTGGGCCGCAGGATTCATGCCTGCTCACTGCCTGATAATCGCCAGGTGGGCCGCAGGATTCATGCCTGCTCAGCTGCCTGATAATCGCCAGCAGGGCCACAGGATTCATGCCTTCTCAGGCACCTGGTAATCGCGAGCTGGGCCGCAGGATTCATGCCTTCTCAGGCGCCTGGTATTCGCGAGCTGGGCCGCAGGATTCATGCCTTCTCAGGCGCCTGATAATCGCCAGCTGGGCCGCAGGATTCATGCCTGCTCATCTGCTTGGTAATCGCCAGCTGGGTCGCATGATTCATGCCTGCTGAGGCACATGATCCGTGCGGGAGAGCTACCTGATCAGCACATGAGCAGTCACATGATCAGCGCCTCTCAGTCACCTGATCACTGCATGACAGCCACGTGATCAGTGCCTGCTGAGTCACGTGATTAGCGCCTGTTCATCTGCTTGATAATCGCCAGCTGGGCCGCAGGATTCATGCCTTCTCAGCTGCTTGATTATCGCCAGCTGGGCCGCAGGATTCATGCCTGCTCATCTGCTTGATAATGACCAGCTGGGCCGCAGGATTCATGCCTGCTCAGCTGCCTGATAATCGCCAGCTGGGCCGCAGGATTCATACCTGCTCAGCTGCCTGATAATGGCCAGGTGGGCCGCAGGATTCATGCCTTCTCAGGCGCCTGGTAATCGCGAGCGGGGCCGTAGGATTCATGCCTGCTCATCTGCTTGGTAATCGCCAGCTGGGCCGCAGGATTCATGCCTTCTCAGGCGCCTGATAATCGCCAGCTGGGCCGCAGGATTCATGCCTTCTCATCTCCTTGATAATCGCCAGCTGGGCCGCAGGATTCATGCCTGCTCATCTGCTTGATAATGACCAGCTGGGCCGCAGGATTCATGCCTGCTCAGCTGCCTGATAATCGCCAGGTGGGCCGCAGGATTCATGCCTGCTCAGTTGCCTGATAATCGCCAGCTGGGCCGCAGGATTCATGCCTGCTCAGCTGCCTGATAATCGCCAGGTGGGCCGCAGGATTCATGCCTGCTCAGTTGCCTGATAATCGCCAGCTGGGCCGCAGGATTCATGCCTTCTCAGCTGCCTGATAATCACCAGCTGGGCCGCAGGATTCATGCCTGCTCATCTGCTTGATAATCGCCAGCTGGGCCCCAGGATTCATGCCTGCTCAGGCGCCTGTTAATCGCCAGCTGGGCCGCAGGATTCATGCCTTCTCCGCTGCTTGATTGTTGCCTGCTGAGGCACATGATCGGTGCGGGAGAGCTACCTGATCAGCACATGAGCAGTCACATGATCAGCACCTCTCAGTCACCTGATCACTGCATGACAGCCACGTGATCAGTGCCTGCTGAGTCACGTGATTAGCGCCTGTTCATCTGCTTGATAATCGCCAGCTGGGCCGCAGGATTCATGCCTTCTCAGCTGCTTGATTATCGCCAGCTGGGCCGCAGGATTCATGCCTGCTCATCTGCTTGATAATGACCAGCTGGGCCGCAGGATTCATGCCTGCTCAGCTGCCTGATAATCGCCAGGTGGGCCGCAGGATTCATGCCTGCTCATCTCGTTGATAATCGCCAGCTGGGCCGCAGGATTCATGCCTGCTCCGCTGCTTGATTCTTGCCTGCTGAGGCACATGATCCGTGCAGGAGAGCTACCTGATCACACATGAGCAGTCACATGATCAGCGCCTCTCAGTCACCTGATCACTGCATGACAGCCACGTGATCAGTGCCTGCTGAGTCACGTGATTAGCGCCTGCTCATCTGCTTGATAATCGCCAGCTGGGCCGCAGGATTCATGCCTGCTCAGGTGCCTGATAATCGCCAGCTGGGCCGCAGGATTCATGCCTTCTCAGCTGCCTGATAATCACCAGCTGGGCCGTAGGATTCATGCCTGCTCAGCTGCCTGATAATCGCCAGGTGGGCCGCAAGATTCATGCCTGCTCAGCTGCCTGATAATCGCCAGGGGGGCCACAGGATTCATGCCTTCTCAGCTGCTTGATTATCGCCAGCTGGGCCGCAGGATTCATGCCTGCTCAGCTGCCTGATAATCGCCAGCAGGGCCGCAGGATTCATGCCTTCTCAGGCGCCTGGTAATCGCGAGCTGGGCCGCAGGATTCATGCCTGCTCATCTCCTTGATAATCGCCAGCTGGGCCGCAGGATTCATGCCTGCTCATCTGCTTGATAATCGCCAGCTGGGCCGCAGGATTCATGCCTGCTCACTGCCTGATAATCGCCAGGTGGGCCGCAGGATTCATGCCTGCTCAGCTGCCTGATAATCGCCAGCAGGGCCACAGGATTCATGCCTTCTCAGGCACCTGGTAATCGCGAGCTGGGCCGCAGGATTCATGCCTTCTCAGGCGCCTGGTATTCGCGAGCTGGGCCGCAGGATTCATGCCTTCTCAGGCGCCTGATAATCGCCAGCTGGGCCGCAGGATTCATGCCTGCTCATCTGCTTGGTAATCGCCAGCTGGGTCGCATGATTCATGCCTGCTGAGGCACATGATCCGTGCGGGAGAGCTACCTGATCAGCACATGAGCAGTCACATGATCAGCGCCTCTCAGTCACCTGATCACTGCATGACAGCCACGTGATCAGTGCCTGCTGAGTCACGTGATTAGCGCCTGTTCATCTGCTTGATAATCGCCAGCTGGGCCGCAGGATTCATGCCTTCTCAGCTGCTTGATTATCGCCAGCTGGGCCGCAGGATTCATGCCTGCTCATCTGCTTGATAATGACCAGCTGGGCCGCAGGATTCATGCCTGCTCAGCTGCCTGATAATCGCCAGCTGGGCCGCAGGATTCATACCTGCTCAGCTGCCTGATAATGGCCAGGTGGGCCGCAGGATTCATGCCTTCTCAGGCGCCTGGTAATCGCGAGCGGGGCCGTAGGATTCATGCCTGCTCATCTGCTTGGTAATCGCCAGCTGGGCCGCAGGATTCATGCCTTCTCAGGCGCCTGATAATCGCCAGCTGCGCCGCAGGATTCATGCCTTCTCATCTCCTTGATAATCGCCAGCTGGGCCGCAGGATTCATGCCTGCTCATCTGCTTGATAATGACCAGCTGGGCCGCAGGATTCATGCCTGCTCAGCTGCCTGATAATCGCCAGGTGGGCCGCAGGATTCATGCCTGCTCAGTTGCCTGATAATCGCCAGCTGGGCCGCAGGATTCATGCCTGCTCAGCTGCCTGATAATCGCCAGGTGGGCCGCAGGATTCATGCCTGCTCAGTTGCCTGATAATCGCCAGCTGGGCCGCAGGATTCATGCCTTCTCAGCTGCCTGATAATCACCAGCTGGGCCGCAGGATTCATGCCTGCTCATCTGCTTGATAATCGCCAGCTGGGCCGCAGGATTCATGCCTGCTCAGGCGCCTGTTAATCGCCAGCTGGGCCGCAGGATTCATGCCTTCTCCGCTGCTTGATTGTTGCCTGCTGAGGCACATGATCGGTGCGGGAGAGCTACCTGATCAGCACATGAGCAGTCACATGATCAGCACCTCTCAGTCACCTGATCACTGCATGACAGCCACGTGATCAGTGCCTGCTGAGTCACGTGATTAGCGCCTGTTCATCTGCTTGATAATCGCCAGCTGGGCCGCAGGATTCATGCCTTCTCAGCTGCTTGATTATCGCCAGCTGGGCCGCAGGATTCATGCCTGCTCATCTGCTTGATAATGACCAGCTGGGCCGCAGGATTCATGCCTGCTCAGCTGCCTGATAATCGCCAGGTGGGCCGCAGGATTCATGCCTGCTCATCTCGTTGATAATCGCCAGCTGGGCCGCAGGATTCATGCCTGCTCCGCTGCTTGATTCTTGCCTGCTGAGGCACATGATCCGTGCAGGAGAGCTACCTGATCACACATGAGCAGTCACATGATCAGCGCCTCTCAGTCACCTGATCACTGCATGACAGCCACGTGATCAGTGCCTGCTGAGTCACGTGATTAGCGCCTGCTCATCTGCTTGATAATCGCCAGCTGGGCCGCAGGATTCATGCCTGCTCAGGTGCCTGATAATCGCCAGCTGGGCCGCAGGATTCATGCCTTCTCAGCTGCCTGATAATCACCAGCTGGGCCGTAGGATTCATGCCTGCTCAGCTGCCTGATAATCGCCAGGTGGGCCGCAAGATTCATGCCTGCTCAGCTGCCTGATAATCGCCAGGTGGGCCACAGGATTCATGCCTTCTCAGCTGCTTGATTATCGCCAGCTGGGCCGCAGGATTCATGCCTGCTCAGCTGCCTGATAATCGCCAGCAGGGCCGCAGGATTCATGCCTTCTCAGGCGCCTGGTAATCGCGAGCTGGGCCGCAGGATTCATGCCTGCTCATCTCCTTGATAATCGCCAGCTGGGCCGCAGGATTCATGCCTGCTCATCTGCTTGATAATCGCCAGCTGGGCCGCAGGATTCATGCCTGCTCAGCTGCCTGATAATCGCCAGGTGGGCCGCAGGATTCATGCCTGCTCAGCTGCCTGATAATCGCCAGCAGGGCCACAGGATTCATGCCTTCTCAGGCGCCTGATAATCACCAGCTGGGCCGCAGGATTCATGCCTGCTCATCTGCTTGATAATGACCAGCTGGGCCGCAGGATTCATGCCTTCTCAGGCGCCTGATAATCGCCAGCTGGGCCGCAGGATTCATGCCTGCTCATCTGCTTGGTAATCGCCAGCTGGGCCGCAGGATTCATGCCTGCTCATCTGCTTGATAATCGCCAGCTGGGTCGCATGATTCATGCCTGCTGAGGCACATGATCCGTGCGGGAGAGCTACCTGATCAGCACATGAGCAGTCACATGATCAGCGCCTCTCAGTCACCTGATCACTGCATGACAGCCACGTGATCAGTGCCTGCTGAGTCACGTGATTAGCGCCTGTTCATCTGCTTGATAATCGCCAGCTGGGCCGCAGGATTCATGCCTTCTCAGCTGCTTGATTATCGCCAGCTGGGCCGCAGGATTCATGCCTGCTCATCTGCTTGATAATGACCAGCTGGGCCGCAGGATTCATGCCTGCTCAGCTGCCTGATAATCGCCAGCTGGGCCGCAGGATTCATACCTGCTCAGCTGCCTGATAATCGCCAGGTGGGCCGCAGGATTCATGCCTTCTCAGGCGCCTGGTAATCGCGAGCGGGGCCGTAGGATTCATGCCTGCTCATCTGCTTGGTAATCGCCAGCTGGGCCGCAGGATTCATGCCTTCTCAAGCGCCTGATAATCGCCAGCTGGGCCGCAGGATTCATGCCTTCTCATCTCCTTGATAATCGCCAGCTGGGCCGCAGGATTCATGCCTGCTCATCTGCTTGATAATGACCAGCTGGGCCGCAGGATTCATGCCTGCTCAGCTGCCTGATAATCGCCAGGTGGGCCGCAGGATTCATGCCTGCTCAGTTGCCTGATAATCGCCAGCTGGGCCGCAGGATTCATGCCTGCTCAGCTGCCTGATAATCGCCAGGTGGGCCGCAGGATTCATGCCTGCTCAGTTGCCTGATAATCGCCAGCTGGGCCGCAGGATTCATGCCTTCTCAGCTGCCTGATAATCACCAGCTGGGCCGCAGGATTCATGCCTGCTCATCTGCTTGATAATCGCCAGCTGGGCCGCAGGATTCATGCCTGCTCAGGCGCCTGTTAATCGCCAGCTGGGCCGCAGGATTCATGCCTTCTCCGCTGCTTGATTGTTGCCTGCTGAGGCACATGATCGGTGCGGGAGAGTTACCTGATCAGCACATGAGCAGTCACATGATCAGCACCTCTCAGTCACCTGATCACTGCATGACAGCCACGTGATCAGTGCCTGCTGAGTCACGTGATTAGCGCCTGTTCATCTGCTTGATAATCGCCAGCTGGGCCGCAGGATTCATGCCTTCTCAGCTGCTTGATTATCGCCAGCTGGGCCGCAGGATTCATGCCTGCTCATCTGCTTGATAATGACCAGCTGGGCCGCAGGATTCATGCCTGCTCAGCTGCCTGATAATCGCCAGGTGGGCCGCAGGATTCATGCCTGCTCATCTCGTTGATAATCGCCAGCTGGGCCGCAGGATTCATGCCTGCTCCGCTGCTTGATTCTTGCCTGCTGAGGCACATGATCCGTGCAGGAGAGCTACCTGATCACACATGAGCAGTCACATGATCAGCGCCTCTCAGTCACCTGATCACTGCATGACAGCCACGTGATCAGTGCCTGCTGAGTCACGTGATTAGCGCCTGCTCATCTGCTTGATAATCGCCAGCTGGGCCGCAGGATTCATGCCTGCTCAGGTGCCTGATAATCGCCAGCTGGGCCGCAGGATTCATGCCTTCTCAGCTGCCTGATAATCACCAGCTGGGCCGTAGGATTCATGCCTGCTCAGCTGCCTGAAAATCGCCAGGTGGGCCGCAAGATTCATGCCTGCTCAGCTGCCTGATAATCGCCAGGTGGGCCGCAGGATTCATGCCTTCTCAGCTGCTTGATTATCGCCAGCTGGGCCGCAGGATTCATGCCTGCTCAGCTGCCTGATAATCGCCAGCAGGGCCGCAGGATTCATGCCTTCTCAGGCGCCTGGTAATCGCGAGCTGGGCCGCAGGATTCATGCCTGCTCATCTCCTTGATAATCGCCAGCTGGGCCGCAGGATTCATGCCTGCTCATCTGCTTGATAATCGCCAGCTGGGCCGCAGGATTCATGCCTGCTCAGCTGCCTGATAATCGCCAGGTGGGCCGCAGGATTCATGCCTGCTCAGCTGCCTGATAATCGCCAGCAGGGCCACAGGATTCATGCCTTCTCAGGCGCCTGATAATCACCAGCTGGGCCGCAGGATTCATGCCTGCTCATCTGCTTGATAATGACCAGCTGGGCCGCAGGATTCATGCCTTCTCAGGCGCCTGATAATCGCCAGCTGGGCCGCAGGATTCATGCCTGCTCATCTGCTTGGTAATCGCCAGCTGGGCCGCAGGATTCATGCCTGCTCATCTGCTTGATAATCGCCAGCTGGGTCGCATGATTCATGCCTGCTGAGGCACATGATCCGTGCGGGAGAGCTACCTGATCAGCACATGAGCAGTCACATGATCAGCGCCTCTCAGTCACCTGATCACTGCATGACAGCCACGTGATCAGTGCCTGCTGAGTCACGTGATTAGCGCCTGTTCATCTGCTTGATAATCGCCAGCTGGGCCGCAGGATTCATGCCTTCTCAGCTGCTTGATTATCGCCAGCTGGGCCGCAGGATTCATGCCTGCTCATCTGCTTGATAATGACCAGCTGGGCCGCAGGATTCATGCCTGCTCAGCTGCCTGATAATCGCCAGCTGGGCCGCAGGATTCATACCTGCTCAGCTGCCTGATAATCGCCAGGTGGGCCGCAGGATTCATGCCTTCTCAGGCGCCTGGTAATCGCGAGCGGGGCCGTAGGATTCATGCCTGCTCATCTGCTTGGTAATCGCCAGCTGGGCCGCAGGATTCATGCCTTCTCAGGCGCCTGATAATCGCCAGCTGGGCCGCAGGATTCATGCCTTCTCATCTCCTTGATAATCGCCAGCTGGGCCGCAGGATTCATGCCTGCTCATCTGCTTGATAATGACCAGCTGGGCCGCAGGATTCATGCCTGCTCAGCTGCCTGATAATCGCCAGGTGGGCCGCAGGATTCATGCCTGCTCAGTTGCCTGATAATCGCCAGCTGGGCCGCAGGATTCATGCCTGCTCAGCTGCCTGATAATCGCCAGGTGGGCCGCAGGATTCATGCCTGCTCAGTTGCCTGATAATCGCCAGCTGGGCCGCAGGATTCATGCCTTCTCAGCTGCCTGATAATCACCAGCTGGGCCGCAGGATTCATGCCTGCTCATCTGCTTGATAATCGCCAGCTGGGCCGCAGGATTCATGCCTGCTCAGGCGCCTGTTAATCGCCAGCTGGGCCGCAGGATTCATGCCTTCTCCGCTGCTTGATTGTTGCCTGCTGAGGCACATGATCGGTGCGGGAGAGCTACCTGATCAGCACATGAGCAGTCACATGATCAGCACCTCTCAGTCACCTGATCACTGCATGACAGCCACGTGATCAGTGCCTGCTGAGTCACGTGATTAGCGCCTGTTCATCTGCTTGATAATCGCCAGCTGGGCCGCAGGATTCATGCCTTCTCAGCTGCTTGATTATCGCCAGCTGGGCCGCAGGATTCATGCCTGCTCATCTGCTTGATAATGACCAGCTGGGCCGCAGGATTCATGCCTGCTCAGCTGCCTGATAATCGCCAGGTGGGCCGCAGGATTCATGCCTGCTCATCTCGTTGATAATCGCCAGCTGGGCCGCAGGATTCATGCCTGCTCCGCTGCTTGATTCTTGCCTGCTGAGGCACATGATCCGTGCAGGAGAGCTACCTGATCACACATGAGCAGTCACATGATCAGCGCCTCTCAGTCACCTGATCACTGCATGACAGCCACGTGATCAGTGCCTGCTGAGTCACGTGATTAGCGCCTGCTCATCTGCTTGATAATCGCCAGCTGGGCCGCAGGATTCATGCCTGCTCAGGTGCCTGATAATCGCCAGCTGGGCCGCAGGATTCATGCCTTCTCAGCTGCCTGATAATCACCAGCTGGGCCGTAGGATTCATGCCTGCTCAGCTGCCTGATAATCGCCAGGTGGGCCGCAAGATTCATGCCTGCTCAGCTGCCTGATAATCGCCAGGTGGGCCGCAGGATTCATGCCTTCTCAGCTGCTTGATTATCGCCAGCTGGGCCGCAGGATTCATGCCTGCTCAGCTGCCTGATAATCGCCAGCAGGGCCGCAGGATTCATGCCTTCTCAGGCGCCTGGTAATCGCGAGCTGGGCCGCAGGATTCATGCCTGCTCATCTCCTTGATAATCGCCAGCTGGGCCGCAGGATTCATGCCTGCTCATCTGCTTGATAATCGCCAGCTGGGCCGCAGGATTCATGCCTGCTCAGCTGCCTGATAATCGCCAGGTGGGCCGCAGGATTCATGCCTGCTCAGCTGCCTGATAATCGCCAGCAGGGCCACAGGATTCATGCCTTCTCAGGCGCCTGATAATCACCAGCTGGGCCGCAGGATTCATGCCTGCTCATCTGCTTGATAATGACCAGCTGGGCCGCAGGATTCATGCCTTCTCAGGCGCCTGATAATCGCCAGCTGGGCCGCAGGATTCATGCCTGCTCATCTGCTTGGTAATCGCCAGCTGGGCCGCAGGATTCATGCCTGCTCATCTGCTTGATAATCGCCAGCTGGGTCGCATGATTCATGCCTGCTGAGGCACATGATCCGTGCGGGAGAGCTACCTGATCAGCACATGAGCAGTCACATGATCAGCGCCTCTCAGTCACCTGATCACAGCATGACAGCCACGTGATCAGTGCCTGCTGAGTCACGTGATTAGCGCCTGTTCATCTGCTTGATAATCGCCAGCTGGGCCGCAGGATTCATGCCTTCTCAGCTGCTTGATTATCGCCAGCTGGGCCGCAGGATTCATGCCTGCTCATCTGCTTGATAATGACCAGCTGGGCCGCAGGATTCATGCCTGCTCAGCTGCCTGATAATCGCCAGCTGGGCCGCAGGATTCATACCTGCTCAGCTGCCTGATAATGGCCAGGTGGGCCGCAGGATTCATGCCTTCTCAGGCGCCTGGTAATCGCGAGCGGGGCCGTAGGATTCATGCCTGCTCATCTGCTTGGTAATCGCCAGCTGGGCCGCAGGATTCATGCCTTCTCAGGCGCCTGATAATCGCCAGCTGGGCCGCAGGATTCATGCCTTCTCATCTCCTTGATAATCGCCAGCTGGGCCGCAGGATTCATGCCTGCTCATCTGCTTGATAATGACCAGCTGGGCCGCAGGATTCATGCCTGCTCAGCTGCCTGATAATCGCCAGGTGGGCCGCAGGATTCATGCCTGCTCAGCTGCCTGATAATCGCCAGCTGGGCCGCAGGATTCATGCCTGCTCAGCTGCCTGATAATCGCCAGGTGGGCCGCAGGATTCATGCCTGCTCAGTTGCCTGATAATCGCCAGCTGGGCCGCAGGATTCATGCCTTCTCAGCTGCCTGATAATCACCAGCTGGGCCGCAGGATTCATGCCTGCTCATCTGCTTGATAATCGCCAGCTGGGCCGCAGGATTCATGCCTGCTCAGGCGCCTGTTAATCGCCAGCTGGGCCGCAGGATTCATGCCTTCTCCGCTGCTTGATTGTTGCCTGCTGAGGCACATGATCGGTGCGGGAGAGCTACCTGATCAGCACATGAGCAGTCACATGATCAGCACCTCTCAGTCACCTGATCACTGCATGACAGCCACGTGATCAGTGCCTGCTGAGTCACGTGATTAGCGCCTGTTCATCTGCTTGATAATCGCCAGCTGGGCCGCAGGATTCATGCCTTCTCAGCTGCTTGATTATCGCCAGCTGGGCCGCAGGATTCATGCCTGCTCATCTGCTTGATAATGACCAGCTGGGCCGCAGGATTCATGCCTGCTCAGCTGCCTGATAATCGCCAGGTGGGCCGCAGGATTCATGCCTGCTCATCTCGTTGATAATCGCCAGCTGGGCCGCAGGATTCATGCCTGCTCCGCTGCTTGATTCTTGCCTGCTGAGGCACATGATCCGTGCAGGAGAGCTACCTGATCACACATGAGCAGTCACATGATCAGCGCCTCTCAGTCACCTGATCACTGCATGACAGCCACGTGATCAGTGCCTGCTGAGTCACGTGATTAGCGCCTGCTCATCTGCTTGATAATCGCCAGCTGGGCCGCAGGATTCATGCCTGCTCAGGTGCCTGATAATCGCCAGCTGGGCCGCAGGATTCATGCCTTCTCAGCTGCCTGATAATCACCAGCTGGGCCGTAGGATTCATGCCTGCTCAGCTGCCTGATAATCGCCAGGTGGGCCGCAAGATTCATGCCTGCTCAGCTGCCTGATAATCGCCAGGTGGGCCGCAGGATTCATGCCTTCTCAGCTGCTTGATTATCGCCAGCTGGGCCGCAGGATTCATGCCTGCTCAGCTGCCTGATAATCGCCAGCAGGGCCGCAGGATTCATGCCTTCTCAGGCGCCTGGTAATCGCGAGCTGGGCCGCAGGATTCATGCCTGCTCATCTCCTTGATAATCGCCAGCTGGGCCGCAGGATTCATGCCTGCTCATCTGCTTGGTAATCGCCAGCTGGGCCGCAGGATTCATGCCTGCTCATCTGCTTGATAATCGCCAGCTGGGTCGCATGATTCATGCCTGCTGAGGCACATGATCCGTGCGGGAGAGCTACCTGATCAGCACATGAGCAGTCACATGATCAGCGCCTCTCAGTCACCTGATCACTGCATGACAGCCACGTGATCAGTGCCTGCTGAGTCACGTGATTAGCGCCTGTTCATCTGCTTGATAATCGCCAGCTGGGCCGCAGGATTCATGCCTTCTCAGCTGCTTGATTATCTCCAGCTGGGCCGCAGGATTCATGCCTGCTCATCTGCTTGATAATGACCAGCTGGGCCGCAGGATTCATGCCTGCTCAGCTGCCTGATAATCGCCAGCTGGGCCGCAGGATTCATACCTGCTCAGCTGCCTGATAATGGCCAGGTGGGCCGCAGGATTCATGCCTTCTCAGGCGCCTGGTAATCGCGAGCGGGGCCGTAGGATTCATGCCTGCTCATCTGCTTGGTAATCGCCAGCTGGGCCGCAGGATTCATGCCTTCTCAGGCGCCTGATAATCGCCAGCTGGGCCGCAGGATTCATGCCTTCTCATCTCCTTGATAATCGCCAGCTGGGCCGCAGGATTCATGCCTGCTCATCTGCTTGATAATGACCAGCTGGGCCGCAGGATTCATGCCTGCTCAGCTGCCTGATAATCGCCAGGTGGGCCGCAGGATTCATGCCTGCTCAGTTGCCTGATAATCGCCAGCTGGGCCGCAGGATTCATGCCTGCTCAGCTGCCTGATAATCGCCAGGTGGGCCGCAGGATTCATGCCTGCTCAGTTGCCTGATAATCGCCAGCTGGGCCGCAGGATTCATGCCTTCTCAGCTGCCTGATAATCACCAGCTGGGCCGCAGGATTCATGCCTGCTCATCTGCTTGATAATCGCCAGCTGGGCCGCAGGATTCATGCCTGCTCAGGCGCCTGTTAATCGCCAGCTGGGCCGCAGGATTCATGCCTTCTCCGCTGCTTGATTGTTGCCTGCTGAGGCACATGATCGGTGCGGGAGAGCTACCTGATCAGCACATGAGCAGTCACATGATCAGCACCTCTCAGTCACCTGATCACTGCATGACAGCCACGTGATCAGTGCCTGCTTAGTCACGTGATTAGCGCCTGTTCATCTGCTTGATAATCGCCAGCTGGGCCGCAGGATTCATGCCTTCTCAGCTGCTTGATTATCGCCAGCTGGGCCGCAGGATTCATGCCTGCTCATCTGCTTGATAATGACCAGCTGGGCCGCAGGATTCATGCCTGCTCAGCTGCCTGATAATCGCCAGGTGGGCCGCAGGATTCATGCCTGCTCATCTCGTTGATAATCGCCAGCTGGGCCGCAGGATTCATGCCTGCTCCGCTGCTTGATTCTTGCCTGCTGAGGCACATGATCCGTGCAGGAGAGCTACCTGATCACACATGAGCAGTCACATGATCAGCGCCTCTCAGTCACCTGATCACTGCATGACAGCCACGTGATCAGTGCCTGCTGAGTCACGTGATTAGCGCCTGCTCATCTGCTTGATAATCGCCAGCTGGGCCGCAGGATTCATGCCTGCTCAGGTGCCTGATAATCGCCAGCTGGGCCGCAGGATTCATGCCTTCTCAGCTGCCTGATAATCACCAGCTGGGCCGTAGGATTCATGCCTGCTCAGCTGCCTGATAATCGCCAGGTGGGCCGCAAGATTCATGCCTGCTCAGCTGCCTGATAATCGCCAGGTGGGCCGCAGGATTCATGCCTTCTCAGCTGCTTGATTATCGCCAGCTGGGCCGCAGGATTCATGCCTGCTCAGCTGCCTGATAATCGCCAGCAGGGCCGCAGGATTCATGCCTTCTCAGGCGCCTGGTAATCGCGAGCTGGGCCGCAGGATTCATGCCTGCTCATCTCCTTGATAATCGCCAGCTGGGCCGCAGGATTCATGCCTGCTCATCTGCTTGATAATCACCAGCTGGGCCGCAGGATTCATGCCTGCTCAGCTGCCTGATAATCGCCAGGTGGGCCGCAGGATTCATGCCTGCTCAGCTGCCTGATAATCGCCAGCAGGGCCACAGGATTCATGCCTTCTCAGGCGCCTGATAATCACCAGCTGGGCCGCAGGATTCATGCCTGCTCATCTGCTTGATAATGACCAGCTGGGCCGCAGGATTCATGCCTTCTCAGGCGCCTGATAATCGCCAGCTGGGCCGCAGGATTCATGCCTGCTCATCTGCTTGGTAATCGCCAGCTGGGCCGCAGGATTCATGCCTGCTCATCTGCTTGATAATCGCCAGCTGGGTCGCATGATTCATGCCTGCTGAGGCACATGATCCGTGCGGGAGAGCTACCTGATCAGCACATGAGCAGTCACATGATCAGCGCCTCTCAGTCACCTGATCACTGCATGACAGCCACGTGATCAGTGCCTGCTGAGTCACGTGATTAGCGCCTGTTCATCTGCTTGATAATCGCCAGCTGGGCCGCAGGATTCATGCCTTCTCAGCTGCTTGATTATCGCCAGCTGGGCCGCAGGATTCATGCCTGCTCATCTGCTTGATAATGACCAGCTGGGCCGCAGGATTCATGCCTGCTCAGCTGCCTGATAATCGCCAGCTGGGCCGCAGGATTCATACCTGCTCAGCTGCCTGATAATGGCCAGGTGGGCCGCAGGATTCATGCCTTCTCAGGCGCCTGGTAATCGCGAGCGGGGCCGTAGGATTCATGCCTGCTCATCTGCTTGGTAATCGCCAGCTGGGCCGCAGGATTCATGCCTTCTCAGGCGCCTGATAATCGCCAGCTGGGCCGCAGGATTCATGCCTTCTCATCTCCTTGATAATCGCCAGCTGGGCCGCAGGATTCATGCCTGCTCATCTGCTTGATAATGACCAGCTGGGCCGCAGGATTCATGCCTGCTCAGCTGCCTGATAATCGCCAGGTGGGCCGCAGGATTCATGCCTGCTCAGCTGCCTGATAATCGCCAGCTGGGCCGCAGGATTCATGCCTGCTCAGCTGCCTGATAATCGCCAGGTGGGCCGCAGGATTCATGCCTGCTCAGTTGCCTGATAATCGCCAGCTGGGCCGCAGGATTCATGCCTTCTCAGCTGCCTGATAATCACCAGCTGGGCCGCAGGATTCATGCCTGCTCATCTGCTTGATAATCGCCAGCTGGGCCGCAGGATTCATGCCTGCTCAGGCGCCTGTTAATCGCCAGCTGGGCCGCAGGATTCATGCCTTCTCCGCTGCTTGATTGTTGCCTGCTGAGGCACATGATCGGTGCGGGAGAGCTACCTGATCAGCACATGAGCAGTCACATGATCAGCACCTCTCAGTCACCTGATCACTGCATGACAGCCACGTGATCAGTGCCTGCTGAGTCACGTGATTAGCGCCTGTTCATCTGCTTGATAATCGCCAGCTGGGCCGCAGGATTCATGCCTTCTCAGCTGCTTGATTATCGCCAGCTGGGCCGCAGGATTCATGCCTGCTCATCTGCTTGATAATGACCAGCTGGGCCGCAGGATTCATGCCTGCTCAGCTGCCTGATAATCGCCAGGTGGGCCGCAGGATTCATGCCTGCTCATCTCGTTGATAATCGCCAGCTGGGCCGCAGGATTCATGCCTGCTCCGCTGCTTGATTCTTGCCTGCTGAGGCACATGATCCGTGCAGGAGAGCTACCTGATCACACATGAGCAGTCACATGATCAGCGCCTCTCAGTCACCTGATCACTGCATGACAGCCACGTGATCAGTGCCTGCTGAGTCACGTGATTAGCGCCTGCTCATCTGCTTGATAATCGCCAGCTGGGCCGCAGGATTCATGCCTGCTCAGGTGCCTGATAATCGCCAGCTGGGCCGCAGGATTCATGCCTTCTCAGCTGCCTGATAATCACCAGCTGGGCCGTAGGATTCATGCCTGCTCAGCTGCCTGATAATCGCCAGGTGGGCCGCAAGATTCATGCCTGCTCAGCTGCCTGATAATCGCCAGGTGGGCCGCAGGATTCATGCCTTCTCAGCTGCTTGATTATCGACAGCTGGGCCGCAGGATTCATGCCTGCTCAGCTGCCTGATAATCGCCAGGAGGGCCGCAGGATTCATGCCTTCTCAGGCGCCTGGTAATCGCGAGCTGGGCCGCAGGATTCATGCCTGCTCATCTCCTTGATAATCGCCAGCTGGGCCGCAGCATTCATGCCTGCTCATCTGCTTGATAATCGCCAGCTGGGCCGCAGGATTCATGCCTGCTCAGCTGCCTGATAATCGCCAGGTGGGCCGCAGGATTCATGCCTGCTCAGCTGCCTGATAATCGCCAGCAGGGCCACAGGATTCATGCCTTCTCAGGCGCCTGATAATCACCAGCTGGGCCGCAGGATTCATGCCTGCTCATCTGCTTGATAATGACCAGCTGGGCCGCAGGATTCATGCCTTCTCAGGCGCCTGATAATCGCCAGCTGGGCCGCAGGATTCATGCCTGCTCATCTGCTTGGTAATCGCCAGCTGGGCCGCAGGATTCATGCCTGCTCATCTGCTTGATAATCGCCAGCTGGGTCGCATGATTCATGCCTGCTGAGGCACATGATCCGTGCGGGAGAGCTACCTGATCAGCACATGAGCAGTCACATGATCAGCGCCTCTCAGTCACCTGATCACTGCATGACAGCCACGTGATCAGTGCCTGCTGAGTCACGTGATTAGCGCCTGTTCATCTGCTTGATAATCGCCAGCTGGGCCGCAGGATTCATGCCTTCTCAGCTGCTTGATTATCGCCAGCTGGGCCGCAGGATTCATGCCTGCTCATCTGCTTGATAATGACCAGCTGGGCCGCAGGATTCATGCCTGCTCAGCTGCCTGATAATCGCCAGCTGGGCCGCAGGATTCATACCTGCTCAGCTGCCTGATAATGGCCAGGTGGGCCGCAGGATTCATGCCTTCTCAGGCGCCTGGTAATCGCGAGCGGGGCCGTAGGATTCATGCCTGCTCATCTGCTTGGTAATCGCCAGCTGGGCCGCAGGATTCATGCCTTCTCAGGCGCCTGATAATCGCCAGCTGGGCCGCAGGATTCATGCCTTCTCATCTCCTTGATAATCGCCAGCTGGGCCGCAGGATTCATGCCTGCTCATCTGCTTGATAATGACCAGCTGGGCCGCAGGATTCATGCCTGCTCAGCTGCCTGATAATCGCCAGGTGGGCCGCAGGATTCATGCCTGCTCAGTTGCCTGATAATCGCCAGCTGGGCCGCAGGATTCATGCCTGCTCAGCTGCCTGATAATCGCCAGGTGG
Organism: Bos grunniens; assembly: GCF_055505025.1. Lineage (NCBI taxonomy): Eukaryota > Metazoa > Chordata > Mammalia > Artiodactyla > Bovidae > Bos > Bos grunniens. The sequence goes on along the minus strand of NC_141183.1, from coordinate 65,070,574 downwards.
GCCGCAGGATTCATGCCTGCTCAGTTGCCTGATAATCGCCAGCTGGGCCGCAGGATTCATGCCTTCTCAGCTGCCTGATAATCACCAGCTGGGCCGCAGGATTCATGCCTGCTCATCTGCTTGATAATCGCCAGCTGGGCCGCAGGATTCATGCCTGCTCAGGCGCCTGTTAATCGCCAGCTGGGCCGCAGGATTCATGCCTTCTCCGCTGCTTGATTGTTGCCTGCTGAGGCACATGATCGGTGCGGGAGAGCTACCTGATCAGCACATGAGCAGTCACATGATCAGCACCTCTCAGTCACCTGATCACTGCATGACAGCCACGTGATCAGTGCCTGCTGAGTCACGTGATTAGCGCCTGTTCATCTGCTTGATAATCGCCAGCTGGGCCGCAGGATTCATGCCTTCTCAGCTGCTTGATTATCGCCAGCTGGGCCGCAGGATTCATGCCTGCTCATCTGCTTGATAATGACCAGCTGGGCCGCAGGATTCATGCCTGCTCAGCTGCCTGATAATCGCCAGGTGGGCCGCAGGATTCATGCCTGCTCATCTCGTTGATAATCGCCAGCTGGGCCGCAGGATTCATGCCTGCTCCGCTGCTTGATTCTTGCCTGCTGAGGCACATGATCCGTGCAGGAGAGCTACCTGATCACACATGAGCAGTCACATGATCAGCGCCTCTCAGTCACCTGATCACTGCATGACAGCCACGTGATCAGTGCCTGCTGAGTCACGTGATTAGCGCCTGCTCATCTGCTTGATAATCGCCAGCTGGGCCGCAGGATTCATGCCTGCTCAGGTGCCTGATAATCGCCAGCTGGGCCGCAGGATTCATGCCTTCTCAGCTGCCTGATAATCACCAGCTGGGCCGTAGGATTCATGCCTGCTCAGCTGCCTGATAATCGCCAGGTGGGCCGCAAGATTCATGCCTGCTCAGCTGCCTGATAATCGCCAGGTGGGCCGCAGGATTCATGCCTTCTCAGCTGCTTGATTATCGCCAGCTGGGCCGCAGGATTCATGCCTGCTCAGCTGCCTGATAATCGCCAGCAGGGCCGCAGGATTCATGCCTTCTCAGGCGCCTGGTAATCGCGAGCTGGGCCGCAGGATTCATGCCTGCTCATCTCCTTGATAATCGCCAGCTGGGCCGCAGGATTCATGCCTGCTCATCTGCTTGATAATCGCCAGCTGGGCCGCAGGATTCATGCCTGCTCAGCTGCCTGATAATCGCCAGGTGGGCCGCAGGATTCATGCCTGCTCAGCTGCCTGATAATCGCCAGCAGGGCCACAGGATTCATGCCTTCTCAGGCGCCTGATAATCACCAGCTGGGCCGCAGGATTCATGCCTGCTCATCTGCTTGATAATGACCAGCTGGGCCGCAGGATTCATGCCTTCTCAGGCGCCTGATAATCGCCAGCTGGGCCGCAGGATTCATGCCTGCTCATCTGCTTGGTAATCGCCAGCTGGGCCGCAGGATTCATGCCTGCTCATCTGCTTGATAATCGCCAGCTGGGTCGCATGATTCATGCCTGCTGAGGCACATGATCCGTGCGGGAGAGCTACCTGATCAGCACATGAGCAGTCACATGATCAGCGCCTCTCAGTCACCTGATCACTGCATGACAGCCACGTGATCAGTGCCTGCTGAGTCACGTGATTAGCGCCTGTTCATCTGCTTGATAATCGCCAGCTGGGCCGCAGGATTCATGCCTTCTCAGCTGCTTGATTATCGCCAGCTGGGCCGCAGGATTCATGCCTGCTCATCTGCTTGATAATGACCAGCTGGGCCGCAGGATTCATGCCTGCTCAGCTGCCTGATAATCGCCAGCTGGGCCGCAGGATTCATACCTGCTCAGCTGCCTGATAATCGCCAGGTGGGCCGCAGGATTCATGCCTTCTCAGGCGCCTGGTAATCGCGAGCGGGGCCGTAGGATTCATGCCTGCTCATCTGCTTGGTAATCGCCAGCTGGGCCGCAGGATTCATGCCTTCTCAGGCGCCTGATAATCGCCAGCTGGGCCGCAGGATTCATGCCTTCTCATCTCCTTGATAATCGCCAGCTGGGCCGCAGGATTCATGCCTGCTCATCTGCTTGATAATGACCAGCTGGGCCGCAGGATTCATGCCTGCTCAGCTGCCTGATAATCGCCAGGTGGGCCGCAGGATTCATGCCTGCTCAGCTGCCTGATAATCGCCAGCTGGGCCGCAGGTTTCATGCCTGCTCAGCTGCCTGATAATCGCCAGGTGGGCCGCAGGATTCATGCCTGCTCAGTTGCCTGATAATCGCCAGCTGGGCCGCAGGATTCATGCCTTCTCAGCTGCCTGATAATCACCAGCTGGGCCGCAGGATTCATGCCTGCTCATCTGCTTGATAATCGCCAGCTGGGCCGCAGGATTCATGCCTGCTCAGGCGCCTGTTAATCGCCAGCTGGGCCGCAGGATTCATGCCTTCTCCGCTGCTTGATTGTTGCCTGCTGAGGCACATGATCGGTGCGGGAGAGCTACCTGATCAGCACATGAGCAGTCACATGATCAGCACCTCTCAGTCACCTGATCACTGCATGACAGCCACGTGATCAGTGCCTGCTGAGTCACGTGATTAGCGCCTGTTCATCTGCTTGATAATCGCCAGCTGGGCCGCAGGATTCATGCCTTCTCAGCTGCTTGATTATCGCCAGCTGGGCCGCAGGATTCATGCCTGCTCATCTGCTTGATAATGACCAGCTGGGCCGCAGGATTCATGCCTGCTCAGCTGCCTGATAATCGCCAGGTGGGCCGCAGGATTCATGCCTGCTCATCTCGTTGATAATCGCCAGCTGGGCCGCAGGATTCATGCCTGCTCCGCTGCTTGATTCTTGCCTGCTGAGGCACATGATCCGTGCAGGAGAGCTACCTGATCACACATGAGCAGTCACATGATCAGCGCCTCTCAGTCACCTGATCACTGCATGACAGCCACGTGATCAGTGCCTGCTGAGTCACGTGATTAGCGCCTGCTCATCTGCTTGATAATCGCCAGCTGGGCCGCAGGATTCATGCCTGCTCAGGTGCCTGATAATCGCCAGCTGGGCCGCAGGATTCATGCCTTCTCAGCTGCCTGATAATCACCAGCTGGGCCGTAGGATTCATGCCTGCTCAGCTGCCTGATAATCGCCAGGTGGGCCGCAAGATTCATGCCTGCTCAGCTGCCTGATAATCGCCAGGTGGGCCGCAGGATTCATGCCTTCTCAGCTGCTTGATTATCGCCAGCTGGGCCGCAGGATTCATGCCTGCTCAGCTGCCTGATAATCGCCAGCAGGGCCGCAGGATTCATGCCTTCTCAGGCGCCTGGTAATCGCGAGCTGGGCCGCAGGATTCATGCCTGCTCATCTCCTTGATAATCGCCAGCTGGGCCGCAGGATTCATGCCTGCTCATCTGCTTGATAATCGCCAGCTGGGCCGCAGGATTCATGCCTGCTCAGCTGCCTGATAATCGCCAGGTGGGCCGCAGGATTCATGCCTGCTCAGCTGCCTGATAATCGCCAGCAGGGCCACAGGATTCATGCCTTCTCAGGCGCCTGATAATCACCAGCTGGGCCGCAGGATTCATGCCTGCTCATCTGCTTGATAATGACCAGCTGGGCCGCAGGATTCATGCCTTCTCAGGCGCCTGATAATCGCCAGCTGGGCCGCAGGATTCATGCCTGCTCATCTGCTTGGTAATCGCCAGCTGGGCCGCAGGATTCATGCCTGCTCATCTGCTTGATAATCGCCAGCTGGGTCGCATGATTCATGCCTGCTGAGGCACATGATCCGTGCGGGAGAGCTACCTGATCAGCACATGAGCAGTCACATGATCAGCGCCTCTCAGTCACCTGATCACTGCATGACAGCCACGTGATCAGTGCCTGCTGAGTCACGTGATTAGCGCCTGTTCATCTGCTTGATAATCGCCAGCTGGGCCGCAGGATTCATGCCTTCTCAGCTGCTTGATTATCGCCAGCTGGGCCGCAGGATTCATGCCTGCTCATCTGCTTGATAATGACCAGCTGGGCCGCAGGATTCATGCCTGCTCAGCTGCCTGATAATCGCCAGCTGGGCCGCAGGATTCATACCTGCTCAGCTGCCTGATAATCGCCAGGTGGGCCGCAGGATTCATGCCTTCTCAGGCGCCTGGTAATCGCGAGCGGGGCCGTAGGATTCATGCCTGCTCATCTGCTTGGTAATCGCCAGCTGGGCCGCAGGATTCATGCCTTCTCAGGCGCCTGATAATCGCCAGCTGGGCCGCAGGATTCATGCCTTCTCATCTCCTTGATAATCGCCAGCTGGGCCGCAGGATTCATGCCTGCTCATCTGCTTGATAATGACCAGCTGGGCCGCAGGATTCATGCCTGCTCAGCTGCCTGATAATCGCCAGGTGGGCCGCAGGATTCATGCCTGCTCAGCTGCCTGATAATCGCCAGCTGGGCCGCAGGATTCATGCCTGCTCAGCTGCCTGATAATCGCCAGGTGGGCCGCAGGATTCATGCCTGCTCAGTTGCCTGATAATCGCCAGCTGGGCCGCAGGATTCATGCCTTCTCAGCTGCCTGATAATCACCAGCTGGGCCGCAGGATTCATGCCTGCTCATCTGCTTGATAATCGCCAGCTGGGCCGCAGGATTCATGCCTGCTTAGGCGCCTGTTAATCGCCAGCTGGGCCGCAGGATTCATGCCTTCTCCGCTGCTTGATTGTTGCCTGCTGAGGCACATGATCGGTGCGGGAGAGCTACCTGATCAGCACATGAGCAGTCACATGATCAGCACCTCTCAGTCACCTGATCACTGCATGACAGCCACGTGATCAGTGCCTGCTGAGTCACGTGATTAGCGCCTGTTCATCTGCTTGATAATCGCCAGCTGGGCCGCAGGATTCATGCCTTCTCAGCTGCTTGATTATCGCCAGCTGGGCCGCAGGATTCATGCCTGCTCATCTGCTTGATAATGACCAGCTGGGCCGCAGGATTCATGCCTGCTCAGCTGCCTGATAATCGCCAGGTGGGCCGCAGGATTCATGCCTGCTCATCTCGTTGATAATCGCCAGCTGGGCCGCAGGATTCATGCCTGCTCCGCTGCTTGATTCTTGCCTGCTGAGGCACATGATCCGTGCAGGAGAGCTACCTGATCACACATGAGCAGTCACATGATCAGCGCCTCTCAGTCACCTGATCACTGCATGACAGCCACGTGATCAGTGCCTGCTGAGTCACGTGATTAGCGCCTGCTCATCTGCTTGATAATCGCCAGCTGGGCCGCAGGATTCATGCCTGCTCAGGTGCCTGATAATCGCCAGCTGGGCCGCAGGATTCATGCCTTCTCAGCTGCCTGATAATCACCAGCTGGGCCCTAGGATTCATGCCTGCTCAGCTGCCTGATAATCGCCAGGTGGGCCGCAGGATTCATGCCTTCTCAGCTGCCTGATAATCACCAGCTGGGCCGTAGGATTCATGCCTGCTCAGCTGCCTGATAATCGCCAGGTGGGCCGCAGGATTCATGCCTGCTCATCTCGTTGATAATCGCCAGCTGGGCCGCAGGATTCATGCCTGCTCCGCTGCTTGATTCTTGCCTGCTGAGGCACATGATCCGTGCAGGAGAGCTACCTGATCACACATGAGCAGTCACATGATCAGCGCCTCTCAGTCACCTGATCACTGCATGACAGCCACGTGATCAGTGCCTGCTGAGTCACGTGATTAGCGCCTGCTCATCTGCTTGATAATCGCCAGCTGGGCCGCAGGATTCATGCCTGCTCAGGTGCCTGATAATCGCCAGCTGGGCCGCAGGATTCATGCCTTCTCAGCTGCCTGATAATCACCAGCTGGGCCGTAGGATTCATGCCTGCTCAGCTGCCTGATAATCGCCAGGTGGGCCGCAAGATTCATGCCTGCTCAGCTGCCTGATAATCGCCAGGTGGGCCGCAGGATTCATGCCTTCTCAGCTGCTTGATTATCGCCAGCTGGGCCGCAGGATTCATGCCTGCTCAGCTGCCTGATAATCGCCAGCAGGGCCGCAGGATTCATGCCTTCTCAGGCGCCTGGTAATCGCGAGCTGGGCCGCAGGATTCATGCCTGCTCATCTCCTTGATAATCGCCAGCTGGGCCGCAGGATTCATGCCTGCTCATCTGCTTGATAATCGCCAGCTGGGCCGCAGGATTCATGCCTGCTCAGCTGCCTGATAATCGCCAGGTGGGCCGCAGGATTCATGCCTGCTCAGCTGCCTGATAATCGCCAGCAGGGCCACAGGATTCATGCCTTCTCAGGCGCCTGATAATCACCAGCTGGGCCGCAGGATTCATGCCTGCTCATCTGCTTGATAATGACCAGCTGGGCCGCAGGATTCATGCCTTCTCAGGCGCCTGATAATCGCCAGCTGGGCCGCAGGATTCATGCCTGCTCATCTGCTTGGTAATCGCCAGCTGGGCCGCAGGATTCATGCCTGCTCATCTGCTTGATAATCGCCAGCTGGGTCGCATGATTCATGCCTGCTGAGGCACATGATCCGTGCGGGAGAGCTACCTGATCAGCACATGAGCAGTCACATGATCAGCGCCTCTCAGTCACCTGATCACTGCATGACAGCCACGTGATCAGTGCCTGCTGAGTCACGTGATTAGCGCCTGTTCATCTGCTTGATAATCGCCAGCTGGGCCGCAGGATTCATGCCTTCTCAGCTGCTTGATTATCGCCAGCTGGGCCGCAGGATTCATGCCTGCTCATCTGCTTGATAATGACCAGCTGGGCCGCAGGATTCATGCCTGCTCAGCTGCCTGATAATCGCCAGCTGGGCCGCAGGATTCATACCTGCTCAGCTGCCTGATAATCGCCAGGTGGGCCGCAGGATTCATGCCTTCTCAGGCGCCTGGTAATCGCGAGCGGGGCCGTAGGATTCATGCCTGCTCATCTGCTTGGTAATCGCCAGCTGGGCCGCAGGATTCATGCCTTCTCAGGCGCCTGATAATCGCCAGCTGGGCCGCAGGATTCATGCCTTCTCATCTCCTTGATAATCGCCAGCTGGGCCGCAGGATTCATGCCTGCTCATCTGCTTGATAATGACCAGCTGGGCCGCAGGATTCATGCCTGCTCAGCTGCCTGATAATCGCCAGGTGGGCCGCAGGATTCATGCCTGCTCAGCTGCCTGATAATCGCCAGCTGGGCCGCAGGATTCATGCCTGCTCAGCTGCCTGATAATCGCCAGGTGGGCCGCAGGATTCATGCCTGCTCAGTTGCCTGATAATCGCCAGCTGGGCCGCAGGATTCATGCCTTCTCAGCTGCCTGATAATCACCAGCTGGGCCGCAGGATTCATGCCTGCTCATCTGCTTGATAATCGCCAGCTGGGCCGCAGGATTCATGCCTGCTCAGGCGCCTGTTAATCGCCAGCTGGGCCGCAGGATTCATGCCTTCTCCGCTGCTTGATTGTTGCCTGCTGAGGCACATGATCGGTGCGGGAGAGCTACCTGATCAGCACATGAGCAGTCACATGATCAGCACCTCTCAGTCACCTGATCACTGCATGACAGCCACGTGATCAGTGCCTGCTGAGTCACGTGATTAGCGCCTGTTCATCTGCTTGATAATCGCCAGCTGGGCCGCAGGATTCATGCCTTCTCAGCTGCTTGATTATCGCCAGCTGGGCCGCAGGATTCATGCCTGCTCATCTGCTTGATAATGACCAGCTGGGCCGCAGGATTCATGCCTGCTCAGCTGCCTGATAATCGCCAGGTGGGCCGCAGGATTCATGCCTGCTCATCTCGTTGATAATCGCCAGCTGGGCCGCAGGATTCATGCCTGCTCCGCTGCTTGATTCTTGCCTGCTGAGGCACATGATCCGTGCAGGAGAGCTACCTGATCACACATGAGCAGTCACATGATCAGCGCCTCTCAGTCACCTGATCACTGCATGACAGCCACGTGATCAGTGCCTGCTGAGTCACGTGATTAGCGCCTGCTCATCTGCTTGATAATCGCCAGCTGGGCCGCAGGATTCATGCCTGCTCAGGTGCCTGATAATCGCCAGCTGGGCCGCAGGATTCATGCCTTCTCAGCTGCCTGATAATCACCAGCTGGGCCGTAGGATTCATGCCTGCTCAGCTGCCTGATAATCGCCAGGTGGGCCGCAAGATTCATGCCTGCTCAGCTGCCTGATAATCGCCAGGTGGGCCGCAGGATTCATGCCTTCTCAGCTGCTTGATTATCGCCAGCTGGGCCGCAGGATTCATGCCTGCTCAGCTGCCTGATAATCGCCAGCAGGGCCGCAGGATTCATGCCTTCTCAGGCGCCTGGTAATCGCGAGCTGGGCCGCAGGATTCATGCCTGCTCATCTCCTTGATAATCGCCAGCTGGGCCGCAGGATTCATGCCTGCTCATCTGCTTGATAATCGCCAGCTGGGCCGCAGGATTCATGCCTGCTCAGCTGCCTGATAATCGCCAGGTGGGCCGCAGGATTCATGCCTGCTCAGCTGCCTGATAATCGCCAGCAGGGCCACAGGATTCATGCCTTCTCAGGCGCCTGATAATCACCAGCTGGGCCGCAGGATTCATGCCTGCTCATCTGCTTGATAATGACCAGCTGGGCCGCAGGATTCATGCCTTCTCAGGCGCCTGATAATCGCCAGCTGGGCCGCAGGATTCATGCCTGCTCATCTGCTTGGTAATCGCCAGCTGGGCCGCAGGATTCATGCCTGCTCATCTGCTTGATAATCGCCAGCTGGGTCGCATGATTCATGCCTGCTGAGGCACATGATCCGTGCGGGAGAGCTACCTGATCAGCACATGAGCAGTCACATGATCAGCGCCTCTCAGTCACCTGATCACTGCATGACAGCCACGTGATCAGTGCCTGCTGAGTCACGTGATTAGCGCCTGTTCATCTGCTTGATAATCGCCAGCTGGGCCGCAGGATTCATGCCTTCTCAGCTGCTTGATTATCGCCAGCTGGGCCGCAGGATTCATGCCTGCTCATCTGCTTGATAATGACCAGCTGGGCCGCAGGATTCATGCCTGCTCAGCTGCCTGATAATCGCCAGCTGGGCCGCAGGATTCATACCTGCTCAGCTGCCTGATAATCGCCAGCTGGGCCGCAGGATTCATGCCTTCTCAGGCGCCTGGTAATCGCGAGCGGGGCCGTAGGATTCATGCCTGCTCATCTGCTTGGTAATCGCCAGCTGGGCCGCAGGATTCATGCCTTCTCAGGCGCCTGATAATCGCCAGCTGGGCCGCAGGATTCATGCCTTCTCATCTCCTTGATAATCGCCAGCTGGGCCGCAGGATTCATGCCTGCTCATCTGCTTGATAATGACCAGCTGGGCCGCAGGATTCATGCCTGCTCAGCTGCCTGATAATCGCCAGGTGGGCCGCAGGACTCATGCCTGCTCAGTTGCCTGATAATCGCCAGCTGGGCCGCAGGATTCATGCCTGCTCAGCTGCCTGATAATCGCCAGGTGGGCCGCAGGATTCATGCCTGCTCAGTTGCCTGATAATCGCCAGCTGGGCCGCAGGATTCATGCCTTCTCAGCTGCCTGATAATCACCAGCTGGGCCGCAGGATTCATGCCTGCTCATCTGCTTGATAATCGCCAGCTGGGCCGCAGGATTCATGCCTGCTCAGGTGCCTGTTAATCGCCAGCTGGGCCGCAGGATTCATGCCTTCTCCGCTGCTTGATTGTTGCCTGCTGAGGCACATGATCGGTGCGGGAGAGCTACCTGATCAGCACATGAGCAGTCACATGATCAGCACCTCTCAGTCACCTGATCACTGCATGACAGCCACGTGATCAGTGCCTGCTGAGTCACGTGATTAGCGCCTGTTCATCTGCTTGATAATCGCCAGCTGGGCCGCAGGATTCATGCCTTCTCAGCTGCTTGATTATCGCCAGCTGGGCCGCAGGATTCATGCCTGCTCATCTGCTTGATAATGACCAGCTGGGCCGCAGGATTCATGCCTGCTCAGCTGCCTGATAATCGCCAGGTGGGCCGCAGGATTCATGCCTGCTCATCTCGTTGATAATCGCCAGCTGGGCCGCAGGATTCATGCCTGCTCCGCTGCTTGATTCTTGCCTGCTGAGGCACATGATCCGTGCAGGAGAGCTACCTGATCACACATGAGCAGTCACATGATCAGCGCCTCTCAGTCACCTGATCACTGCATGACAGCCACGTGATCAGTGCCTGCTGAGTCACGTGATTAGCGCCTGCTCATCTGCTTGATAATCGCCAGCTGGGCCGCAGGATTCATGCCTGCTCAGGTGCCTGATAATCGCCAGCTGGGCCGCAGGATTCATGCCTTCTCAGCTGCCTGATAATCACCAGCTGGGCCGTAGGATTCATGCCTGCTCAGCTGCCTGATAATCGCCAGGTGGGCCGCAAGATTCATGCCTGCTCAGCTGCCTGATAATCGCCAGGTGGGCCGCAGGATTCATGCCTTCTCAGCTGCTTGATTATCGCCAGCTGGGCCGCAGGATTCATGCCTGCTCAGCTGCCTGATAATCGCCAGGAGGGCCGCAGGATTCATGCCTTCTCAGGCGCCTGGTAATCGCGAGCTGGGCCGCAGGATTCATGCCTGCTCATCTCCTTGATAATCGCCAGCTGGGCCGCAGGATTCATGCCTGCTCATCTGCTTGATAATCGCCAGCTGGGCCGCAGGATTCATGCCTGCTCAGCTGCCTGATAATCGCCAGGTGGGCCGCAGGATTCATGCCTGCTCAGCTGCCTGATAATCGCCAGCAGGGCCACAGGATTCATGCCTTCTCAGGCGCCTGATAATCACCAGCTGGGCCGCAGGATTCATGCCTGCTCATCTGCTTGATAATGACCAGCTGGGCCGCAGGATTCATGCCTTCTCAGGCGCCTGATAATCGCCAGCTGGGCCGCAGGATTCATGCCTGCTCATCTGCTTGGTAATCGCCAGCTGGGCCGCAGGATTCATGCCTGCTCATCTGCTTGATAATCGCCAGCTGGGTCGCATGATTCATGCCTGCTGAGGCACATGATCCGTGCGGGAGAGCTACCTGATCAGCACATGAGCAGTCACATGATCAGCGCCTCTCAGTCACCTGATCACTGCATGACAGCCACGTGATCAGTGCCTGCTGAGTCACGTGATTAGCGCCTGTTCATCTGCTTGATAATCGCCAGCTGGGCCGCAGGATTCATGCCTTCTCAGCTGCTTGATTATCGCCAGCTGGGCCGCAGGATTCATGCCTGCTCATCTGCTTGATAATGACCAGCTGGGCCGCAGGATTCATGCCTGCTCAGCTGCCTGATAATCGCCAGCTGGGCCGCAGGATTCATACCTGCTCAGCTGCCTGATAATCGCCAGGTGGGCCGCAGGATTCATGCCTTCTCAGGCGCCTGGTAATCGCGAGCGGGGCCGTAGGATTCATGCCTGCTCATCTGCTTGGTAATCGCCAGCTGGGCCGCAGGATTCATGCCTTCTCAGGCGCCTGATAATCGCCAGCTGGGCCGCAGGATTCATGCCTTCTCATCTCCTTGATAATCGCCAGCTGGGCCGCAGGATTCATGCCTGCTCATCTGCTTGATAATGACCAGCTGGGCCGCAGGATTCATGCCTGCTCAGCTGCCTGATAATCGCCAGGTGGGCCGCAGGATTCATGGCTGCTCAGTTGCCTGATAATCGCCAGCTGGGCCGCAGGATTCATGCCTGCTCAGCTGCCTGATAATCGCCAGGTGGGCCGCAGGATTCATGCCTGCTCAGTTGCCTGATAATCGCCAGCTGGGCCGCAGGATTCATGCCTTCTCAGCTGCCTGATAATCACCAGCTGGGCCGCAGGATTCATGCCTGCTCATCTGCTTGATAATCGCCAGCTGGGCCGCAGGATTCATGCCTGCTCAGGCGCCTGTTAATCGCCAGCTGGGCCGCAGGATTCATGCCTTCTCCGCTGCTTGATTGTTGCCTGCTGAGGCACATGATCGGTGCGGGAGAGCTACCTGATCAGCACATGAGCAGTCACATGATCAGCACCTCTCAGTCACCTGATCACTGCATGACAGCCACGTGATCAGTGCCTGCTGAGTCACGTGATTAGCGCCTGTTCATCTGCTTGATAATCGCCAGCTGGGCCGCAGGATTCATGCCTTCTCAGCTGCTTGATTATCGCCAGCTGGGCCGCAGGATTCATGCCTGCTCATCTGCTTGATAATGACCAGCTGGGCCGCAGGATTCATGCCTGCTCAGCTGCCTGATAATCGCCAGGTGGGCCGCAGGATTCATGCCTGCTCATCTCGTTGATAATCGCCAGCTGGGCCGCAGGATTCATGCCTGCTCCGCTGCTTGATTCTTGCCTGCTGAGGCACATGATCCGTGCAGGAGAGCTACCTGATCACACATGAGCAGTCACATGATCAGCGCCTCTCAGTCACCTGATCACTGCATGACAGCCACGTGATCAGTGCCTGCTGAGTCACGTGATTAGCGCCTGCTCATCTGCTTGATAATCGCCAGCTGGGCCGCAGGATTCATGCCTGCTCAGGTGCCTGATAATCGCCAGCTGGGCCCCAGGATTCATGCCTTCTCAGCTGCCTGATAATCACCAGCTGGGCCGTAGGATTCATGCCTGCTCAGCTGCCTGATAATCGCCAGGTGGGCCGCAAGATTCATGCCTGCTCAGCTGCCTGATAATCGCCAGGTGGGCCGCAGGATTCATGCCTTCTCAGCTGCTTGATTATCGCCAGCTGGGCCGCAGGATTCATGCCTGCTCAGCTGCCTGATAATCGCCAGCAGGGCCGCAGGATTCATGCCTTCTCAGGCGCCTGGTAATCGCGAGCTGGGCCGCAGGATTCATGCCTGCTCATCTCCTTGATAATCGCCAGCTGGGCCGCAGGATTCATGCCTGCTCATCTGCTTGATAATCGCCAGCTGGGCCGCAGGATTCATGCCTGCTCAGCTGCCTGATAATCGCCAGGTGGGCCGCAGGATTCATGCCTGCTCAGCTGCCTGATAATCGCCAGCAGGGCCACAGGATTCATGCCTTCTCAGGCGCCTGATAATCACCAGCTGGGCCGCAGGATTCATGCCTGCTCATCTGCTTGATAATGACCAGCTGGGCCGCAGGATTCATGCCTTCTCAGGCGCCTGATAATCGCCAGCTGGGCCGCAGGATTCATGCCTGCTCATCTGCTTGGTAATCGCCAGCTGGGCCGCAGGATTCATGCCTGCTCATCTGCTTGATAATCGCCAGCTGGGTCGCATGATTCATGCCTGCTGAGGCACATGATCCGTGCGGGAGAGCTACCTGATCAGCACATGAGCAGTCACATGATCAGCGCCTCTCAGTCACCTGATCACTGCATGACAGCCACGTGATCAGTGCCTGCTGAGTCACGTGATTAGCGCCTGTTCATCTGCTTGATAATCGCCAGCTGGGCCGCAGGATTCATGCCTTCTCAGCTGCTTGATTATCGCCAGCTGGGCCGCAGGATTCATGCCTGCTCATCTGCTTGATAATGACCAGCTGGGCCGCAGGATTCATGCCTGCTCAGCTGCCTGATAATCGCCAGCTGGGCCGCAGGATTCATACCTGCTCAGCTGCCTGATAATGGCCAGGTGGGCCGCAGGATTCATGCCTTCTCAGGCGCCTGGTAATCGCGAGCGGGGCCGTAGGATTCATGCCTGCTCATCTGCTTGGTAATCGCCAGCTGGGCCGCAGGATTCATGCCTTCTCAGGCGCCTGATAATCGCCAGCTGGGCCGCAGGATTCATGCCTTCTCATCTCCTTGATAATCGCCAGCTGGGCCGCAGGATTCATGCCTGCTCATCTGCTTGATAATGACCAGCTGGGCCGCAGGATTCATGCCTGCTCAGCTGCCTGATAATCGCCAGGTGGGCCGCAGGATTCATGCCTGCTCAGCTGCCTGATAATCGCCAGCTGGGCCGCAGGATTCATGCCTGCTCAGCTGCCTGATAATCGCCAGGTGGGCCGCAGGATTCATGCCTGCTCAGTTGCCTGATAATCGCCAGCTGGGCCGCAGGATTCATGCCTTCTCAGCTGCCTGATAATCACCAGCTGGGCCGCAGGATTCATGCCTGCTCATCTGCTTGATAATCGCCAGCTGGGCCGCAGGATTCATGCCTGCTCAGGCGCCTGTTAATCGCCAGCTGGGCCGCAGGATTCATGCCTTCTCCGCTGCTTGATTGTTGCCTGCTGAGGCACATGATCGGTGCGGGAGAGCTACCTGATCAGCACATGAGCAGTCACATGATCAGCACCTCTCAGTCACCTGATCACTGCATGACAGCCACGTGATCAGTGCCTGCTGAGTCACGTGATTAGCGCCTGTTCATCTGCTTGATAATCGCCAGCTGGGCCGCAGGATTCATGCCTTCTCAGCTGCTTGATTATCGCCAGCTGGGCCGCAGGATTCATGCCTGCTCATCTGCTTGATAATGACCAGCTGGGCCGCAGGATTCATGCCTGCTCAGCTGCCTGATAATCGCCAGGTGGGCCGCAGGATTCATGCCTGCTCATCTCGTTGATAATCGCCAGCTGGGCCGCAGGATTCATGCCTGCTCCGCTGCTTGATTCTTGCCTGCTGAGGCACATGATCCGTGCAGGAGAGCTACCTGATCACACATGAGCAGTCACATGATCAGCGCCTCTCAGTCACCTGATCACTGCATGACAGCCACGTGATCAGTGCCTGCTGAGTCACGTGATTAGCGCCTGCTCATCTGCTTGATAATCGCCAGCTGGGCCGCAGGATTCATGCCTGCTCAGGTGCCTGATAATCGCCAGCTGGGCCGCAGGATTCATGCCTTCTCAGCTGCCTGATAATCACCAGCTGGGCCGTAGGATTCATGCCTGCTCAGCTGCCTGATAATCGCCAGGTGGGCCGCAAGATTCATGCCTGCTCAGCTGCCTGATAATCGCCAGGTGGGCCGCAGGATTCATGCCTTCTCAGCTGCTTGATTATCGCCAGCTGGGCCGCAGGATTCATGCCTGCTCAGCTGCCTGATAATCGCCAGCAGGGCCGCAGGATTCATGCCTTCTCAGGCGCCTGGTAATCGCGAGCTGGGCCGCAGGATTCATGCCTGCTCATCTCCTTGATAATCGCCAGCTGGGCCGCAGGATTCATGCCTGCTCATCTGCTTGATAATCGCCAGCTGGGCCGCAGGATTCATGCCTGCTCAGCTGCCTGATAATCGCCAGGTGGGCCGCAGGATTCATGCCTGCTCAGCTGCCTGATAATCGCCAGCAGGGCCACAGGATTCATGCCTTCTCAGGCGCCTGATAATCACCAGCTGGGCCGCAGGATTCATGCCTGCTCATCTGCTTGATAATGACCAGCTGGGCCGCAGGATTCATGCCTTCTCAGGCGCCTGATAATCGCCAGCTGGGCCGCAGGATTCATGCCTGCTCATCTGCTTGGTAATCGCCAGCTGGGCCGCAGGATTCATGCCTGCTCATCTGCTTGATAATCGCCAGCTGGGTCGCATGATTCATGCCTGCTGAGGCACATGATCCGTGCGGGAGAGCTACCTGATCAGCACATGAGCAGTCACATGATCAGCGCCTCTCAGTCACCTGATCACTGCATGACAGCCACGTGATCAGTGCCTGCTGAGTCACGTGATTAGCGCCTGTTCATCTGCTTGATAATCGCCAGCTGGGCCGCAGGATTCATGCCTTCTCAGCTGCTTGATTATCGCCAGCTGGGCCGCAGGATTCATGCCTGCTCATCTGCTTGATAATGACCAGCTGGGCCGCAGGATTCATGCCTGCTCAGCTGCCTGATAATCGCCAGCTGGGCCGCAGGATTCATACCTGCTCAGCTGCCTGATAATGGCCAGGTGGGCCGCAGGATTCATGCCTTCTCAGGCGCCTGGTAATCGCGAGCGGGGCCGTAGGATTCATGCCTGCTCATCTGCTTGGTAATCGCCAGCTGGGCCGCAGGATTCATGCCTTCTCAGGCGCCTGATAATCGCCAGCTGGGCCGCAGGATTCATGCCTTCTCATCTCCTTGATAATCGCCAGCTGGGCCGCAGGATTCATGCCTGCTCATCTGCTTGATAATGACCAGCTGGGCCGCAGGATTCATGCCTGCTCAGCTGCCTGATAATCGCCAGGTGGGCCGCAGGATTCATGCCTGCTCAGTTGCCTGATAATCGCCAGCTGGGCCGCAGGATTCATGCCTGCTCAGCTGCCTGATAATCGCCAGGTGGGCCGCAGGATTCATGCCTGCTCAGTTGCCTGATAATCGCCAGCTGGGCCGCAGGATTCATGCCTTCTCAGCTGCCTGATAATCACCAGCTGGGCCGCAGGATTCATGCCTGCTCATCTGCTTGATAATCGCCAGCTGGGCCGCAGGATTCATGCCTGCTCAGGCGCCTGTTAATCGCCAGCTGGGCCGCAGGATTCATGCCTTCTCCGCTGCTTGATTGTTGCCTGCTGAGGCACATGATCGGTGCGGGAGAGCTACCTGATCAGCACATGAGCAGTCACATGATCAGCACCTCTCAGTCACCTGATCACTGCATGACAGCCACGTGATCAGTGCCTGCTGAGTCACGTGATTAGCGCCTGTTCATCTGCTTGATAATCGCCAGCTGGGCCGCAGGATTCATGCCTTCTCAGCTGCTTGATTATCGCCAGCTGGGCCGCAGGATTCATGCCTGCTCATCTGCTTGATAATGACCAGCTGGGCCGCAGGATTCATGCCTGCTCAGCTGCCTGATAATCGCCAGGTGGGCCGCAGGATTCATGCCTGCTCATCTCGTTGATAATCGCCAGCTGGGCCGCAGGATTCATGCCTGCTCCGCTGCTTGATTCTTGCCTGCTGAGGCACATGATCCGTGCAGGAGAGCTACCTGATCACACATGAGCAGTCACATGATCAGCGCCTCTCAGTCACCTGATCACTGCATGACAGCCACGTGATCAGTGCCTGCTGAGTCACGTGATTAGCGCCTGCTCATCTGCTTGATAATCGCCAGCTGGGCCGCAGGATTCATGCCTGCTCAGGTGCCTGATAATCGCCAGCTGGGCCGCAGGATTCATGCCTTCTCAGCTGCCTGATAATCACCAGCTGGGCCGTAGGATTCATGCCTGCTCAGCTGCCTGATAATCGCCAGGTGGGCCGCAAGATTCATGCCTGCTCAGCTGCCTGATAATCGCCAGGTGGGCCGCAGGATTCATGCCTTCTCAGCTGCTTGATTATCGCCAGCTGGGCCGCAGGATTCATGCCTGCTCAGCTGCCTGATAATCGCCAGCAGGGCCGCAGGATTCATGCCTTCTCAGGCGCCTGGTAATCGCGAGCTGGGCCGCAGGATTCATGCCTGCTCATCTCCTTGATAATCGCCAGCTGGGCCGCAGGATTCATGCCTGCTCATCTGCTTGATAATCGCCAGCTGGGCCGCAGGATTCATGCCTGCTCAGCTGCCTGATAATCGCCAGGTGGGCCGCAGGATTCATGCCTGCTCAGCTGCCTGATAATCGCCAGCAGGGCCACAGGATTCATGCCTTCTCAGGCGCCTGATAATCACCAGCTGGGCCGCAGGATTCATGCCTGCTCATCTGCTTGATAATGACCAGCTGGGCCGCAGGATTCATGCCTGCTCATCTGCTTGATAATCGCCAGCTGGGTCGCATGATTCATGCCTGCTGAGGCACATGATCCGTGCGGGAGAGCTACCTGATCAGCACATGAGCAGTCACATGATCAGCGCCTCTCAGTCACCTGATCACTGCATGACAGCCACGTGATCAGTGCCTGCTGAGTCACGTGATTAGCGCCTGTTCATCTGCTTGATAATCGCCAGCTGGGCCGCAGGATTCATGCCTTCTCAGCTGCTTGATTATCGCCAGCTGGGCCGCAGGATTCATGCCTGCTCATCTGCTTGATAATGACCAGCTGGGCCGCAGGATTCATGCCTGCTCAGCTGCCTGATAATCGCCAGCTGGGCCGCAGGATTCATACCTGCTCAGCTGCCTGATAATGGCCAGGTGGGCCGCAGGATTCATGCCTTCTCAGGCGCCTGGTAATCGCGAGCGGGGCCGTAGGATTCATGCCTGCTCATCTGCTTGGTAATCGCCAGCTGGGCCGCAGGATTCATGCCTTCTCAGGCGCCTGATAATCGCCAGCTGGGCCGCAGGATTCATGCCTTCTCATCTCCTTGATAATCGCCAGCTGGGCCGCAGGATTCATGCCTGCTCATCTGCTTGATAATGACCAGCTGGGCCGCAGGATTCATGCCTGCTCAGCTGCTTGATAATGACCAGCTGGGCCGCAGGATTCATGCCTGCTCATCTGCTTGATAATCGCCAGCTGGGTCGCATGATTCATGCCTGCTGAGGCACATGATCCGTGCGGGAGAGCTACCTGATCAGCACATGAGCAGTCACATGATCAGCGCCTCTCAGTCACCTGATCACTGCATGACAGCCACGTGATCAGTGCCTGCTGAGTCACGTGATTAGCGCCTGTTCATCTGCTTGATAATCGCCAGCTGGGCCGCAGGATTCATGCCTTCTCAGCTGCTTGATTATCGCCAGCTGGGCCGCAGGATTCATGCCTGCTCATCTGCTTGATAATGACCAGCTGGGCCGCAGGATTCATGCCTGCTCAGCTGCCTGATAATCGCCAGCTGGGCCGCAGGATTCATACCTGCTCAGCTGCCT
Source organism: Bos grunniens (assembly GCF_055505025.1). Lineage (NCBI taxonomy): Eukaryota > Metazoa > Chordata > Mammalia > Artiodactyla > Bovidae > Bos > Bos grunniens. The sequence goes on along the minus strand of NC_141183.1, from coordinate 65,051,932 downwards.
GATAATCGCCAGGTGGGCCGCAGGATTCATGCCTTCTCAGGCGCCTGGTAATCGCGAGCGGGGCCGTAGGATTCATGCCTGCTCATCTGCTTGGTAATCGCCAGCTGGGCCGCAGGATTCATGCCTTCTCAGGCGCCTGATAATCGCCAGCTGGGCCGCAGGATTCATGCCTTCTCATCTCCTTGATAATCGCCAGCTGGGCCGCAGGATTCATGCCTGCTCATCTGCTTGATAATGACCAGCTGGGCCGCAGGATTCATGCCTGCTCAGCTGCCTGATAATCGCCAGGTGGGCCGCAGGATTCATGCCTGCTCAGCTGCCTGATAATCGCCAGCTGGGCCGCAGGATTCATGCCTGCTCAGCTGCCTGATAATCGCCAGGTGGGCCGCAGGATTCATGCCTGCTCAGTTGCCTGATAATCGCCAGCTGGGCCGCAGGATTCATGCCTTCTCAGCTGCCTGATAATCACCAGCTGGGCCGCAGGATTCATGCCTGCTCATCTGCTTGATAATCGCCAGCTGGGCCGCAGGATTCATGCCTGCTCAGGCGCCTGTTAATCGCCAGCTGGGCCGCAGGATTCATGCCTTCTCCGCTGCTTGATTGTTGCCTGCTGAGGCACATGATCGGTGCGGGAGAGCTACCTGATCAGCACATGAGCAGTCACATGATCAGCACCTCTCAGTCACCTGATCACTGCATGACAGCCACGTGATCAGTGCCTGCTGAGTCACGTGATTAGCGCCTGTTCATCTGCTTGATAATCGCCAGCTGGGCCGCAGGATTCATGCCTTCTCAGCTGCTTGATTATCGCCAGCTGGGCCGCAGGATTCATGCCTGCTCATCTGCTTGATAATGACCAGCTGGGCCGCAGGATTCATGCCTGCTCAGCTGCCTGATAATCGCCAGGTGGGCCGCAGGATTCATGCCTGCTCATCTCGTTGATAATCGCCAGCTGGGCCGCAGGATTCATGCCTGCTCCGCTGCTTGATTCTTGCCTGCTGAGGCACATGATCCGTGCAGGAGAGCTACCTGATCACACATGAGCAGTCACATGATCAGCGCCTCTCAGTCACCTGATCACTGCATGACAGCCACGTGATCAGTGCCTGCTGAGTCACGTGATTAGCGCCTGCTCATCTGCTTGATAATCGCCAGCTGGGCCGCAGGATTCATGCCTGCTCAGGTGCCTGATAATCGCCAGCTGGGCCGCAGGATTCATGCCTTCTCAGCTGCCTGATAATCACCAGCTGGGCCGTAGGATTCATGCCTGCTCAGCTGCCTGATAATCGCCAGGTGGGCCGCAAGATTCATGCCTGCTCAGCTGCCTGATAATCGCCAGGTGGGCCGCAGGATTCATGCCTTCTCAGCTGCTTGATTATCGCCAGCTGGGCCGCAGGATTCATGCCTGCTCAGCTGCCTGATAATCGCCAGCAGGGCCGCAGGATTCATGCCTTCTCAGGCGCCTGGTAATCGCGAGCTGGGCCGCAGGATTCATGCCTGCTCATCTCCTTGATACTCGCCAGCTGGGCCGCAGGATTCATGCCTGCTCATCTGCTTGGTAATCGCCAGCTGGGCCGCAGGATTCATGCCTGCTCATCTGCTTGATAATCGCCAGCTGGGTCGCATGATTCATGCCTGCTGAGGCACATGATCCGTGCGGGAGAGCTACCTGATCAGCACATGAGCAGTCACATGATCAGCGCCTCTCAGTCACCTGATCACTGCATGACAGCCACGTGATCAGTGCCTGCTGAGTCACGTGATTAGCGCCTGTTCATCTGCTTGATAATCGCCAGCTGGGCCGCAGGATTCATGCCTTCTCAGCTGCTTGATTATCGCCAGCTGGGCCGCAGGATTCATGCCTGCTCATCTGCTTGATAATGACCAGCTGGGCCGCAGGATTCATGCCTGCTCAGCTGCCTGATAATCGCCAGCTGGGCCGCAGGATTCATACCTGCTCAGCTGCCTGATAATGGCCAGGTGGGCCGCAGGATTCATGCCTTCTCAGGCGCCTGGTAATCGCGAGCGGGGCCGTAGGATTCATGCCTGCTCATCTGCTTGGTAATCGCCAGCTGGGCCGCAGGATTCATGCCTTCTCAGGCGCCTGATAATCGCCAGCTGGGCCGCAGGATTCATGCCTTCTCATCTCCTTGATAATCGCCAGCTGGGCCGCAGGATTCATGCCTGCTCATCTGCTTGATAATGACCAGCTGGGCCGCAGGATTCATGCCTGTTCAGCTGCCTGATAATCGCCAGGTGGGCCGCAGGATTCATGCCTGCTCAGCTGCCTGATAATCGCCAGCTGGGCCGCAGGATTCATGCCTGCTCAGCTGCCTGATAATCGCCAGGTGGGCCGCAGGATTCATGCCTGCTCAGTTGCCTGATAATCGCCAGCTGGGCCGCAGGATTCATGCCTTCTCAGCTGCCTGATAATCACCAGCTGGGCCGCAGGATTCATGCCTGCTCATCTGCTTGATAATCGCCAGCTGGGCCGCAGGATTCATGCCTGCTCAGGCGCCTGTTAATCGCCAGCTGGGCCGCAGGATTCATGCCTTCTCCGCTGCTTGATTGTTGCCTGCTGAGGCACATGATCGGTGCGGGAGAGCTACCTGATCAGCACATGAGCAGTCACATGATCAGCACCTCTCAGTCACCTGATCACTGCATGACAGCCACGTGATCAGTGCCTGCTGAGTCACGTGATTAGCGCCTGTTCATCTGCTTGATAATCGCCAGCTGGGCCGCAGGATTCATGCCTTCTCAGCTGCTTGATTATCGCCAGCTGGGCCGCAGGATTCATGCCTGCTCATCTGCTTGATAATGACCAGCTGGGCCGCAGGATTCATGCCTGCTCAGCTGCCTGATAATCGCCAGGTGGGCCGCAGGATTCATGCCTGCTCATCTCGTTGATAATCGCCAGCTGGGCCGCAGGATTCATGCCTGCTCCGCTGCTTGATTCTTGCCTGCTGAGGCACATGATCCGTGCAGGAGAGCTACCTGATCACACATGAGCAGTCACATGATCAGCGCCTCTCAGTCACCTGATCACTGCATGACAGCCACGTGATCAGTGCCTGCTGAGTCACGTGATTAGCGCCTGCTCATCTGCTTGATAATCGCCAGCTGGGCCGCAGGATTCATGCCTGCTCAGGTGCCTGATAATCGCCAGCTGGGCCGCAGGATTCATGCCTTCTCAGCTGCCTGATAATCACCAGCTGGGCCGTAGGATTCATGCCTGCTCAGCTGCCTGATAATCGCCAGGTGGGCCGCAAGATTCATGCCTGCTCAGCTGCCTGATAATCGCCAGGTGGGCCGCAGGATTCATGCCTTCTCAGCTGCTTGATTATCGCCAGCTGGGCCGCAGGATTCATGCCTGCTCAGCTGCCTGATAATCGCCAGCAGGGCCGCAGGATTCATGCCTTCTCAGGCGCCTGGTAATCGCGAGCTGGGCCGCAGGATTCATGCCTGCTCATCTCCTTGATAATCGCCAGCTGGGCCGCAGGATTCATGCCTGCTCATCTGCTTGATAATCGCCAGCTGGGCCGCAGGATTCATGCCTGCTCAGCTGCCTGATAATCGCCAGGTGGGCCGCAGGATTCATGCCTGCTCAGCTGCCTGATAATCGCCAGCAGGGCCACAGGATTCATGCCTTCTCAGGCGCCTGATAATCACCAGCTGGGCCGCAGGATTCATGCCTGCTCATCTGCTTGATAATGACCAGCTGGGCCGCAGGATTCATGCCTTCTCAGGCGCCTGATAATCGCCAGCTGGGCCGCAGGATTCATGCCTGCTCATCTGCTTGGTAATCGCCAGCTGGGCCGCAGGATTCATGCCTGCTCATCTGCTTGATAATCGCCAGCTGGGTCGCATGATTCATGCCTGCTGAGGCACATGATCCGTGCGGGAGAGCTACCTGATCAGCACATGAGCAGTCACATGATCAGCGCCTCTCAGTCACCTGATCACTGCATGACAGCCACGTGATCAGTGCCTGCTGAGTCACGTGATTAGCGCCTGTTCATCTGCTTGATAATCGCCAGCTGGGCCGCAGGATTCATGCCTTCTCAGCTGCTTGATTATCGCCAGCTGGGCCGCAGGATTCATGCCTGCTCATCTGCTTGATAATGACCAGCTGGGCCGCAGGATTCATGCCTGCTCAGCTGCCTGATAATCGCCAGCTGGGCCGCAGGATTCATACCTGCTCAGCTGCCTGATAATGGCCAGGTGGGCCGCAGGATTCATGCCTTCTCAGGCGCCTGGTAATCGCGAGCGGGGCCGTAGGATTCATGCCTGCTCATCTGCTTGGTAATCGCCAGCTGGGCCGCAGGATTCATGCCTTCTCAGGCGCCTGATAATCGCCAGCTGGGCCGCAGGATTCATGCCTTCTCATCTCCTTGATAATCGCCAGCTGGGCCGCAGGATTCATGCCTGCTCATCTGCTTGATAATGACCAGCTGGGCCGCAGGATTCATGCCTGCTCAGCTGCCTGATAATCGCCAGGTGGGCCGCAGGATTCATGCCTGCTCAGCTGCCTGATAATCGCCAGCTGGGCCGCAGGATTCATGCCTGCTCAGCTGCCTGATAATCGCCAGGTGGGCCGCAGGATTCATGCCTGCTCAGTTGCCTGATAATCGCCAGCTGGGCCGCAGGATTCATGCCTTCTCAGCTGCCTGATAATCACCAGCTGGGCCGCAGGATTCATGCCTGCTCATCTGCTTGATAATCGCCAGCTGGGCCGCAGGATTCATGCCTGCTCAGGCGCCTGTTAATCGCCAGCTGGGCCGCAGGATTCATGCCTTCTCCGCTGCTTGATTGTTGCCTGCTGAGTCACATGATCGGTGCGGGAGAGCTACCTGATCAGCACATGAGCAGTCACATGATCAGCACCTCTCAGTCACCTGATCACTGCATGACAGCCACGTGATCAGTGCCTGCTGAGTCACGTGATTAGCGCCTGTTCATCTGCTTGATAATCGCCAGCTGGGCCGCAGGATTCATGCCTTCTCAGCTGCTTGATTATCGCCAGCTGGGCCGCAGGATTCATGCCTGCTCATCTGCTTGATAATGACCAGCTGGGCCGCAGGATTCATGCCTGCTCAGCTGCCTGATAATCGCCAGGTGGGCCGCAGGATTCATGCCTGCTCATCTCGTTGATAATCGCCAGCTGGGCCGCAGGATTCATGCCTGCTCCGCTGCTTGATTCTTGCCTGCTGAGGCACATGATCCGTGCAGGAGAGCTGCCTGATCACACATGAGCAGTCACATGATCAGCGCCTCTCAGTCACCTGATCACTGCATGACAGCCACGTGATCAGTGCCTGCTGAGTCACGTGATTAGCGCCTGCTCATCTGCTTGATAATCGCCAGCTGGGCCGCAGGATTCATGCCTGCTCAGGTGCCTGATAATCGCCAGCTGGGCCGCAGGATTCATGCCTTCTCAGCTGCCTGATAATCACCAGCTGGGCCGTAGGATTCATGCCTGCTCAGCTGCCTGATAATCGCCAGGTGGGCCGCAAGATTCATGCCTGCTCAGCTGCCTGATAATCGCCAGGTGGGCCGCAGGATTCATGCCTTCTCAGCTGCTTGATTATCGCCAGCTGGGCCGCAGGATTCATGCCTGCTCAGCTGCCTGATAATCGCCAGCAGGGCCGCAGGATTCATGCCTTCTCAGGCGCCTGGTAATCGCGAGCTGGGCCGCAGGATTCATGCCTGCTCATCTCCTTGATAATCGCCAGCTGGGCCGCAGGATTCATGCCTGCTCATCTGCTTGATAATCGCCAGCTGGGCCGCAGGATTCATGCCTGCTCAGCTGCCTGATAATCGCCAGGTGGGCCGCAGGATTCATGCCTGCTCAGCTGCCTGATAATCGCCAGCAGGGCCACAGGATTCATGCCTTCTCAGGCGCCTGATAATCACCAGCTGGGCCGCAGGATTCATGCCTGCTCATCTGCTTGATAATGACCAGCTGGGCCGCAGGATTCATGCCTTCTCAGGCGCCTGATAATCGCCAGCTGGGCCGCAGGATTCATGCCTGCTCATCTGCTTGGTAATCGCCAGCTGGGCCGCAGGATTCATGCCTGCTCATCTGCTTGATAATCGCCAGCTGGGTCGCATGATTCATGCCTGCTGAGGCACATGATCCGTGCGGGAGAGCTACCTGATCAGCACATGAGCAGTCACATGATCAGCGCCTCTCAGTCACCTGATCACTGCATGACAGCCACGTGATCAGTGCCTGCTGAGTCACGTGATTAGCGCCTGTTCATCTGCTTGATAATCGCCAGCTGGGCCGCAGGATTCATGCCTTCTCAGCTGCTTGATTATCGCCAGCTGGGCCGCAGGATTCATGCCTGCTCATCTGCTTGATAATGACCAGCTGGGCCGCAGGATTCATGCCTGCTCAGCTGCCTGATAATCGCCAGCTGGGCCGCAGGATTCATACCTGCTCAGCTGCCTGATAATCGCCAGGTGGGCCGCAGGATTCATGCCTTCTCAGGCGCCTGGTAATCGCGAGCGGGGCCGTAGGATTCATGCCTGCTCATCTGCTTGGTAATCGCCAGCTGGGCCGCAGGATTCATGCCTTCTCAGGCGCCTGATAATCGCCAGCTGGGCCGCAGGATTCATGCCTTCTCATCTCCTTGATAATCGCCAGCTGGGCCGCAGGATTCATGCCTGCTCATCTGCTTGATAATGACCAGCTGGGCCGCAGGATTCATGCCTGCTCAGCTGCCTGATAATCGCCAGGTGGGCCGCAGGATTCATGCCTGCTCAGCTGCCTGATAATCGCCAGCTGGGCCGCAGGATTCATGCCTGCTCAGCTGCCTGATAATCGCCAGGTGGGCCGCAGGATTCATGCCTGCTCAGTTGCCTGATAATCGCCAGCTGGGCCGCAGGATTCATGCCTTCTCAGCTGCCTGATAATCACCAGCTGGGCCGCAGGATTCATGCCTGCTCATCTGCTTGATAATCGCCAGCTGGGCCGCAGGATTCATGCCTGCTCAGGCGCCTGTTAATCGCCAGCTGGGCCGCAGGATTCATGCCTTCTCCGCTGCTTGATTGTTGCCTGCTGAGGCACATGATCGGTGCGGGAGAGCTACCTGATCAGCACATGAGCAGTCACATGATCAGCACCTCTCAGTCACCTGATCACTGCATGACAGCCACGTGATCAGTGCCTGCTGAGTCACGTGATTAGCGCCTGTTCATCTGCTTGATAATCGCCAGCTGGGCCGCAGGATTCATGCCTTCTCAGCTGCTTGATTATCGCCAGCTGGGCCGCAGGATTCATGCCTGCTCATCTGCTTGATAATGACCATCTGGGCCGCAGGATTCATGCCTGCTCAGCTGCCTGATAATCGCCAGGTGGGCCGCAGGATTCATGCCTGCTCATCTCGTTGATAATCGCCAGCTGGGCCGCAGGATTCATGCCTGCTCCGCTGCTTGATTCTTGCCTGCTGAGGCACATGATCCGTGCAGGAGAGCTACCTGATCACACATGAGCAGTCACATGATCAGCGCCTCTCAGTCACCTGATCACTGCATGACAGCCACGTGATCAGTGCCTGCTGAGTCACGTGATTAGCGCCTGCTCATCTGCTTGATAATCGCCAGCTGGGCCGCAGGATTCATGCCTGCTCAGGTGCCTGATAATCGCCAGCTGGGCCGCAGGATTCATGCCTTCTCAGCTGCCTGATAATCACCAGCTGGGCCGTAGGATTCATGCCTGCTCAGCTGCCTGATAATCGCCAGGTGGGCCGCAAGATTCATGCCTGCTCAGCTGCCTGATAATCGCCAGGTGGGCCGCAGGATTCATGCCTTCTCAGCTGCTTGATTATCGCCAGCTGGGCCGCAGGATTCATGCCTGCTCAGCTGCCTGATAATCGCCAGCAGGGCCGCAGGATTCATGCCTTCTCAGGCGCCTGGTAATCGCGAGCTGGGCCGCAGGATTCATGCCTGCTCATCTCCTTGATAATCGCCAGCTGGGCCGCAGGATTCATGCCTGCTCATCTGCTTGATAATCGCCAGCTGGGCCGCAGGATTCATGCCTGCTCAGCTGCCTGATAATCGCCAGGTGGGCCGCAGGATTCATGCCTGCTCAGCTGCCTGATAATCGCCAGCAGGGCCACAGGATTCATGCCTTCTCAGGCGCCTGATAATCACCAGCTGGGCCGCAGGATTCATGCCTGCTCATCTGCTTGATAATGACCAGCTGGGCCGCAGGATTCATGCCTTCTCAGGCGCCTGATAATCGCCAGCTGGGCCGCAGGATTCATGCCTGCTCATCTGCTTGGTAATCGCCAGCTGGGCCGCAGGATTCATGCCTGCTCATCTGCTTGATAATCGCCAGCTGGGTCGCATGATTCATGCCTGCTGAGGCACATGATCCGTGCGGGAGAGCTACCTGATCAGCACATGAGCAGTCACATGATCAGCGCCTCTCAGTCACCTGATCACTGCATGACAGCCACGTGATCAGTGCCTGCTGAGTCACGTGATTAGCGCCTGTTCATCTGCTTGATAATCGCCAGCTGGGCCGCAGGATTCATGCCTTCTCAGCTGCTTGATTATCGCCAGCTGGGCCGCAGGATTCATGCCTGCTCATCTGCTTGATAATGACCAGCTGGGCCGCAGGATTCATGCCTGCTCAGCTGCCTGATAATCGCCAGCTGGGCCGCAGGATTCATACCTGCTCAGCTGCCTGATAATGGCCAGGTGGGCCGCAGGATTCATGCCTTCTCAGGCGCCTGGTAATCGCGAGCGGGGCCGTAGGATTCATGCCTGCTCATCTGCTTGGTAATCGCCAGCTGGGCCGCAGGATTCATGCCTTCTCAGGCGCCTGATAATCGCCAGCTGGGCCGCAGGATTCATGCCTTCTCATCTCCTTGATAATCGCCAGCTGGGCCGCAGGATTCATGCCTGCTCATCTGCTTGATAATGACCAGCTGGGCCGCAGGATTCATGCCTGCTCAGCTGCCTGATAATCGCCAGGTGGGCCGCAGGATTCATGCCTGCTCAGCTGCCTGATAATCGCCAGCTGGGCCGCAGGATTCATGCCTGCTCAGCTGCCTGATAATCGCCAGGTGGGCCGCAGGATTCATGCCTGCTCAGTTGCCTGATAATCGCCAGCTGGGCCGCAGGATTCATGCCTTCTCAGCTGCCTGATAATCACCAGCTGGGCCGCAGGATTCATGCCTGCTCATCTGCTTGATAATCGCCAGCTGGGCCGCAGGATTCATGCCTGCTCAGGCGCCTGTTAATCGCCAGCTGGGCCGCAGGATTCATGCCTTCTCCGCTGCTTGATTGTTGCCTGCTGAGTCACATGATCGGTGCGGGAGAGCTACCTGATCAGCACATGAGCAGTCACATGATCAGCACCTCTCAGTCACCTGATCACTGCATGACAGCCACGTGATCAGTGCCTGCTGAGTCACGTGATTAGCGCCTGTTCATCTGCTTGATAATCGCCAGCTGGGCCGCAGGATTCATGCCTTCTCAGCTGCTTGATTATCGCCAGCTGGGCCGCAGGATTCATGCCTGCTCATCTGCTTGATAATGACCAGCTGGGCCGCAGGATTCATGCCTGCTCAGCTGCCTGATAATCGCCAGGTGGGCCGCAGGATTCATGCCTGCTCATCTCGTTGATAATCGCCAGCTGGGCCGCAGGATTCATGCCTGCTCCGCTGCTTGATTCTTGCCTGCTGAGGCACATGATCCGTGCAGGAGAGCTGCCTGATCACACATGAGCAGTCACATGATCAGCGCCTCTCAGTCACCTGATCACTGCATGACAGCCACGTGATCAGTGCCTGCTGAGTCACGTGATTAGCGCCTGCTCATCTGCTTGATAATCGCCAGCTGGGCCGCAGGATTCATGCCTGCTCAGGTGCCTGATAATCGCCAGCTGGGCCGCAGGATTCATGCCTTCTCAGCTGCCTGATAATCACCAGCTGGGCCGTAGGATTCATGCCTGCTCAGCTGCCTGATAATCGCCAGGTGGGCCGCAAGATTCATGCCTGCTCAGCTGCCTGATAATCGCCAGGTGGGCCGCAGGATTCATGCCTTCTCAGCTGCTTGATTATCGCCAGCTGGGCCGCAGGATTCATGCCTGCTCAGCTGCCTGATAATCGCCAGCAGGGCCGCAGGATTCATGCCTTCTCAGGCGCCTGGTAATCGCGAGCTGGGCCGCAGGATTCATGCCTGCTCATCTCCTTGATAATCGCCAGCTGGGCCGCAGGATTCATGCCTGCTCATCTGCTTGATAATCGCCAGCTGGGCCGCAGGATTCATGCCTGCTCAGCTGCCTGATAATCGCCAGGTGGGCCGCAGGATTCATGCCTGCTCAGCTGCCTGATAATCGCCAGCAGGGCCACAGGATTCATGCCTTCTCAGGCGCCTGATAATCACCAGCTGGGCCGCAGGATTCATGCCTGCTCATCTGCTTGATAATGACCAGCTGGGCCGCAGGATTCATGCCTTCTCAGGCGCCTGATAATCGCCAGCTGGGCCGCAGGATTCATGCCTGCTCATCTGCTTGGTAATCGCCAGCTGGGCCGCAGGATTCATGCCTGCTCATCTGCTTGATAATCGCCAGCTGGGTCGCATGATTCATGCCTGCTGAGGCACATGATCCGTGCGGGAGAGCTACCTGATCAGCACATGAGCAGTCACATGATCAGCGCCTCTCAGTCACCTGATCACTGCATGACAGCCACGTGATCAGTGCCTGCTGAGTCACGTGATTAGCGCCTGTTCATCTGCTTGATAATCGCCAGCTGGGCCGCAGGATTCATGCCTTCTCAGCTGCTTGATTATCGCCAGCTGGGCCGCAGGATTCATGCCTGCTCATCTGCTTGATAATGACCAGCTGGGCCGCAGGATTCATGCCTGCTCAGCTGCCTGATAATCGCCAGCTGGGCCGCAGGATTCATACCTGCTCAGCTGCCTGATAATCGCCAGGTGGGCCGCAGGATTCATGCCTTCTCAGGCGCCTGGTAATCGCGAGCGGGGCCGTAGGATTCATGCCTGCTCATCTGCTTGGTAATCGCCAGCTGGGCCGCAGGATTCATGCCTTCTCAGGCGCCTGATAATCGCCAGCTGGGCCGCAGGATTCATGCCTTCTCATCTCCTTGATAATCGCCAGCTGGGCCGCAGGATTCATGCCTGCTCATCTGCTTGATAATGACCAGCTGGGCCGCAGGATTCATGCCTGCTCAGCTGCCTGATAATCGCCAGGTGGGCCGCAGGATTCATGCCTGCTCAGCTGCCTGATAATCGCCAGCTGGGCCGCAGGATTCATGCCTGCTCAGCTGCCTGATAATCGCCAGGTGGGCCGCAGGATTCATGCCTGCTCAGTTGCCTGATAATCGCCAGCTGGGCCGCAGGATTCATGCCTTCTCAGCTGCCTGATAATCACCAGCTGGGCCGCAGGATTCATGCCTGCTCATCTGCTTGATAATCGCCAGCTGGGCCGCAGGATTCATGCCTGCTCAGGCGCCTGTTAATCGCCAGCTGGGCCGCAGGATTCATGCCTTCTCCGCTGCTTGATTGTTGCCTGCTGAGGCACATGATCGGTGCGGGAGAGCTACCTGATCAGCACATGAGCAGTCACATGATCAGCACCTCTCAGTCACCTGATCACTGCATGACAGCCACGTGATCAGTGCCTGCTGAGTCACGTGATTAGCGCCTGTTCATCTGCTTGATAATCGCCAGCTGGGCCGCAGGATTCATGCCTTCTCAGCTGCTTGATTATCGCCAGCTGGGCCGCAGGATTCATGCCTGCTCATCTGCTTGATAATGACCAGCTGGGCCGCAGGATTCATGCCTGCTCAGCTGCCTGATAATCGCCAGGTGGGCCGCAGGATTCATGCCTGCTCATCTCGTTGATAATCGCCAGCTGGGCCGCAGGATTCATGCCTGCTCCGCTGCTTGATTCTTGCCTGCTGAGGCACATGATCCGTGCAGGAGAGCTACCTGATCACACATGAGCAGTCACATGATCAGCGCCTCTCAGTCACCTGATCACTGCATGACAGCCACGTGATCAGTGCCTGCTGAGTCACGTGATTAGCGCCTGCTCATCTGCTTGATAATCGCCAGCTGGGCCGCAGGATTCATGCCTGCTCAGGTGCCTGATAATCGCCAGCTGGGCCGCAGGATTCATGCCTTCTCAGCTGCCTGATAATCACCAGCTGGGCCGTAGGATTCATGCCTGCTCAGCTGCCTGATAATCGCCAGGTGGGCCGCAAGATTCATGCCTGCTCAGCTGCCTGATAATCGCCAGGTGGGCCGCAGGATTCATGCCTTCTCAGCTGCTTGATTATCGCCAGCTGGGCCGCAGGATTCATGCCTGCTCAGCTGCCTGATAATCGCCAGCAGGGCCGCAGGATTCATGCCTTCTCAGGCGCCTGGTAATCGCGAGCTGGGCCGCAGGATTCATGCCTGCTCATCTCCTTGATAATCGCCAGCTGGGCCGCAGGATTCATGCCTGCTCATCTGCTTGATAATCGCCAGCTGGGCCGCAGGATTCATGCCTGCTCAGCTGCCTGATAATCGCCAGGTGGGCCGCAGGATTCATGCCTGCTCAGCTGCCTGATAATCGCCAGCAGGGCCACAGGATTCATGCCTTCTCAGGCGCCTGATAATCACCAGCTGGGCCGCAGGATTCATGCCTGCTCATCTGCTTGATAATGACCAGCTGGGCCGCAGGATTCATGCCTTCTCAGGCGCCTGATAATCGCCAGCTGGGCCGCAGGATTCATGCCTGCTCATCTGCTTGGTAATCGCCAGCTGGGCCGCAGGATTCATGCCTGCTCATCTGCTTGATAATCGCCAGCTGGGTCGCATGATTCATGCCTGCTGAGGCACATGATCCGTGCGGGAGAGCTACCTGATCAGCACATGAGCAGTCACATGATCAGCGCCTCTCAGTCACCTGATCACTGCATGACAGCCACGTGATCAGTGCCTGCTGAGTCACGTGATTAGCGCCTGTTCATCTGCTTGATAATCGCCAGCTGGGCCGCAGGATTCATGCCTTCTCAGCTGCTTGATTATCGCCAGCTGGGCCGCAGGATTCATGCCTGCTCATCTGCTTGATAATGACCAGCTGGGCCGCAGGATTCATGCCTGCTCAGCTGCCTGATAATCGCCAGCTGGGCCGCAGGATTCATACCTGCTCAGCTGCCTGATAATGGCCAGGTGGGCCGCAGGATTCATGCCTTCTCAGGCGCCTGGTAATCGCGAGCGGGGCCGTAGGATTCATGCCTGCTCATCTGCTTGGTAATCGCCAGCTGGGCCGCAGGATTCATGCCTTCTCAGGCGCCTGATAATCGCCAGCTGGGCCGCAGGATTCATGCCTTCTCATCTCCTTGATAATCGCCAGCTGGGCCGCAGGATTCATGCCTGCTCATCTGCTTGATAATGACCAGCTGGGCCGCAGGATTCATGCCTGCTCAGCTGCCTGATAATCGCCAGGTGGGCCGCAGGATTCATGCCTGCTCAGCTGCCTGATAATCGCCAGCTGGGCCACAGGATTCATGCCTGCTCAGCTGCCTGATAATCGCCAGGTGGGCCGCAGGATTCATGCCTGCTCAGTTGCCTGATAATCGCCAGCTGGGCCGCAGGATTCATGCCTTCTCAGCTGCCTGATAATCACCAGCTGGGCCGCAGGATTCATGCCTGCTCATCTGCTTGATAATCGCCAGCTGGGCCGCAGGATTCATGCCTGCTCAGGCGCCTGTTAATCGCCAGCTGGGCCGCAGGATTCATGCCTTCTCCGCTGCTTGATTGTTGCCTGCTGAGGCACATGATCGGTGCGGGAGAGCTACCTGATCAGCACATGAGCAGTCACATGATCAGCACCTCTCAGTCACCTGATCACTGCATGACAGCCACGTGATCAGTGCCTGCTGAGTCACGTGATTAGCGCCTGTTCATCTGCTTGATAATCGCCAGCTGGGCCGCAGGATTCATGCCTTCTCAGCTGCTTGATTATCGCCAGCTGGGCCGCAGGATTCATGCCTGCTCATCTGCTTGATAATGACCAGCTGGGCCGCAGGATTCATGCCTGCTCAGCTGCCTGATAATCGCCAGGTGGGCCGCAGGATTCATGCCTGCTCATCTCGTTGATAATCGCCAGCTGGGCCGCAGGATTCATGCCTGCTCCGCTGCTTGATTCTTGCCTGCTGAGGCACATGATCCGTGCAGGAGAGCTACCTGATCACACATGAGCAGTCACATGATCAGCGCCTCTCAGTCACCTGATCACTGCATGACAGCCACGTGATCAGTGCCTGCTGAGTCACGTGATTAGCGCCTGCTCATCTGCTTGATAATCGCCAGCTGGGCCGCAGGATTCATGCCTGCTCAGGTGCCTGATAATCGCCAGCTGGGCCGCAGGATTCATGCCTTCTCAGCTGCCTGATAATCACCAGCTGGGCCGTAGGATTCATGCCTGCTCAGCTGCCTGATAATCGCCAGGTGGGCCGCAAGATTCATGCCTGCTCAGCTGCCTGATAATCGCCAGGTGGGCCGCAGGATTCATGCCTTCTCAGCTGCTTGATTATCGCCAGCTGGGCCGCAGGATTCATGCCTGCTCAGCTGCCTGATAATCGCCAGCAGGGCCGCAGGATTCATGCCTTCTCAGGCGCCTGGTAATCGCGAGCTGGGCCGCAGGATTCATGCCTGCTCATCTCCTTGATAATCGCCAGCTGGGCCGCAGGATTCATGCCTGCTCATCTGCTTGATAATCGCCAGCTGGGCCGCAGGATTCATGCCTGCTCAGCTGCCTGATAATCGCCAGGTGGGCCGCAGGATTCATGCCTGCTCAGCTGCCTGATAATCGCCAGCAGGGCCACAGGATTCATGCCTTCTCAGGCGCCTGATAATCACCAGCTGGGCCGCAGGATTCATGCCTGCTCATCTGCTTGATAATGACCAGCTGGGCCGCAGGATTCATGCCTTCTCAGGCGCCTGATAATCGCCAGCTGGGCCGCAGGATTCATGCCTGCTCATCTGCTTGGTAATCGCCAGCTGGGCCGCAGGATTCATGCCTGCTCATCTGCTTGATAATCGCCAGCTGGGTCGCATGATTCATGCCTGCTGAGGCACATGATCCGTGCGGGAGAGCTACCTGATCAGCACATGAGCAGTCACATGATCAGCGCCTCTCAGTCACCTGATCACTGCATGACAGCCACGTGATCAGTGCCTGCTGAGTCACGTGATTAGCGCCTGTTCATCTGCTTGATAATCGCCAGCTGGGCCGCAGGATTCATGCCTTCTCAGCTGCTTGATTATCGCCAGCTGGGCCGCAGGATTCATGCCTGCTCATCTGCTTGATAATGACCAGCTGGGCCGCAGGATTCATGCCTGCTCAGCTGCCTGATAATCGCCAGCTGGGCCGCAGGATTCATACCTGCTCAGCTGCCTGATAATCGCCAGGTGGGCCGCAGGATTCATGCCTTCTCAGGCGCCTGGTAATCGCGAGCGGGGCCGTAGGATTCATGCCTGCTCATCTGCTTGGTAATCGCCAGCTGGGCCGCAGGATTCATGCCTTCTCAGGCGCCTGATAATCGCCAGCTGGGCCGCAGGATTCATGCCTTCTCATCTCCTTGATAATCGCCAGCTGGGCCGCAGGATTCATGCCTGCTCATCTGCTTGATAATGACCAGCTGGGCCGCAGGATTCATGCCTGCTCAGCTGCCTGATAATCGCCAGGTGGGCCGCAGGATTCATGCCTGCTCAGCTGCCTGATAATCGCCAGCTGGGCCGCAGGATTCATGCCTGCTCAGCTGCCTGATAATCGCCAGGTGGGCCGCAGGATTCATGCCTGCTCAGTTGCCTGATAATCGCCAGCTGGGCCGCAGGATTCATGCCTTCTCAGCTGCCTGATAATCACCAGCTGGGCCGCAGGATTCATGCCTGCTCATCTGCTTGATAATCGCCAGCTGGGCCGCAGGATTCATGCCTTCTCAGCTGCTTGATTATCGCCAGCTGGGCCGCAGGATTCATGCCTGCTCATCTGCTTGATAATGACCAGCTGGGCCGCAGGATTCATGCCTGCTCAGCTGCCTGATAATCGCCAGGTGGGCCGCAGGATTCATGCCTGCTCATCTCGTTGATAATCGCCAGCTGGGCCGCAGGATTCATGCCTGCTCCGCTGCTTGATTCTTGCCTGCTGAGGCACATGATCCGTGCAGGAGAGCTACCTGATCACACATGAGCAGTCACATGATCAGCGCCTCTCAGTCACCTGATCACTGCATGACAGCCACGTGATCAGTGCCTGCTGAGTCACGTGATTAGCGCCTGCTCATCTGCTTGATAATCGCCAGCTGGGCCGCAGGATTCATGCCTGCTCAGGTGCCTGATAATCGCCAGCTGGGCCGCAGGATTCATGCCTTCTCAGCTGCCTGATAATCACCAGCTGGGCCGTAGGATTCATGCCTGCTCAGCTGCCTGATAATCGCCAGGTGGGCCGCAAGATTCATGCCTGCTCAGCTGCCTGATAATCGCCAGGTGGGCCGCAGGATTCATGCCTTCTCAGCTGCTTGATTATCGCCAGCTGGGCCGCAGGATTCATGCCTGCTCAGCTGCCTGATAATCGCCAGCAGGGCCGCAGGATTCATGCCTTCTCAGGCGCCTGGTAATCGCGAGCTGGGCCGCAGGATTCATGCCTGCTCATCTCCTTGATAATCGCCAGCTGGGCCGCAGGATTCATGCCTGCTCATCTGCTTGATAATCGCCAGCTGGGCCGCAGGATTCATGCCTGCTCAGCTGCCTGATAATCGCCAGGTGGGCCGCAGGATTCATGCCTGCTCAGCTGCCTGATAATCGCCAGCAGGGCCACAGGATTCATGCCTTCTCAGGCGCCTGATAATCACCAGCTGGGCCGCAGGATTCATGCCTGCTCATCTGCTTGATAATGACCAGCTGGGCCGCAGGATTCATGCCTTCTCAGGCGCCTGATAATCGCCAGCTGGGCCGCAGGATTCATGCCTGCTCATCTGCTTGGTAATCGCCAGCTGGGCCGCAGGATTCATGCCTGCTCATCTGCTTGATAATCGCCAGCTGGGTCGCATGATTCATGCCTGCTGAGGCACATGATCCGTGCGGGAGAGCTACCTGATCAGCACATGAGCAGTCACATGATCAGCGCCTCTCAGTCACCTGATCACTGCATGACAGCCACGTGATCAGTGCCTGCTGAGTCACGTGATTAGCGCCTGTTCATCTGCTTGATAATCGCCAGCTGGGCCGCAGGATTCATGCCTTCTCAGCTGCTTGATTATCGCCAGCTGGGCCGCAGGATTCATGCCTGCTCATCTGCTTGATAATGACCAGCTGGGCCGCAGGATTCATGCCTGCTCAGCTGCCTGATAATCGCCAGCTGGGCCGCAGGATTCATACCTGCTCAGCTGCCTGATAATGGCCAGGTGGGCCGCAGGATTCATGCCTTCTCAGGCGCCTGGTAATCGCGAGCGGGGCTGTAGGATTCATGCCTGCTCATCTGCTTGGTAATCGCCAGCTGGGCCGCAGGATTCATGCCTTCTCAGGCGCCTGATAATCGCCAGCTGGGCCGCAGGATTCATGCCTTCTCATCTCCTTGATAATCGCCAGCTGGGCCGCAGGATTCATGCCTGCTCATCTGCTTGATAATGACCAGCTGGGCCGCAGGATTCATGCCTGCTCAGCTGCCTGATAATCGCCAGGTGGGCCGCAGGATTCATGCCTGCTCAGCTGCCTGATAATCGCCAGCTGGGCCGCAGGATTCATGCCTGCTCAGCTGCCTGATAATCGCCAGGTGGGCCGCAGGATTCATGCCTGCTCAGTTGCCTGATAATCGCCAGCTGGGCCGCAGGATTCATGCCTTCTCAGCTGCCTGATAATCACCAGCTGGGCCGCAGGATTCATGCCTGCTCATCTGCTTGATAATCGCCAGCTGGGCCGCAGGATTCATGCCTGCTCAGGCGCCTGTTAATCGCCAGCTGGGCCGCAGGATTCATGCCTTCTCCGCTGCTTGATTGTTGCCTGCTGAGGCACATGATCGGTGCGGGAGAGCTACCTGATCAGCACATGAGCAGTCACATGATCAGCACCTCTCAGTCACCTGATCACTGCATGACAGCCACGTGATCAGTGCCTGCTGAGTCACGTGATTAGCGCCTGTTCATCTGCTTGATAATCGCCAGCTGGGCCGCAGGATTCATGCCTTCTCAGCTGCTTGATTATCGCCAGCTGGGCCGCAGGATTCATGCCTGCTCATCTGCTTGATAATGACCAGCTGGGCCGCAGGATTCATGCCTGCTCAGCTGCCTGATAATCGCCAGGTGGGCCGCAGGATTCATGCCTGCTCATCTCGTTGATAATCGCCAGCTGGGCCGCAGGATTCATGCCTGCTCCGCTGCTTGATTCTTGCCTGCTGAGGCACATGATCCGTGCAGGAGAGCTACCTGATCACACATGAGCAGTCACATGATCAGCGCCTCTCAGTCACCTGATCACTGCATGACAGCCACGTGATCAGTGCCTGCTGAGTCACGTGATTAGCGCCTGCTCATCTGCTTGATAATCGCCAGCTGGGCCGCAGGATTCATGCCTGCTCAGGTGCCTGATAATCGCCAGCTGGGCCGCAGGATTCATGCCTTCTCAGCTGCCTGATAATCACCAGCTGGGCCGTAGGATTCATGCCTGCTCAGCTGCCTGATAATCGCCAGGTGGGCCGCAAGATTCATGCCTGCTCAGCTGCCTGATAATCGCCAGGTGGGCCGCAGGATTCATGCCTTCTCAGCTGCTTGATTATCGCCAGCTGGGCCGCAGGATTCATGCCTGCTCAGCTGCCTGATAATCGCCAGCAGGGCCGCAGGATTCATGCCTTCTCAGGCGCCTGGTAATCGCGAGCTGGGCCGCAGGATTCATGCCTGCTCATCTCCTTGATAATCGCCAGCTGGGCCGCAGGATTCATGCCTGCTCATCTGCTTGATAATCGCCAGCTGGGCCGCAGGATTCATGCCTGCTCAGCTGCCTGATAATCGCCAGGTGGGCCGCAGGATTCATGCCTGCTCAGCTGCCTGATAATCGCCAGCAGGGCCACAGGATTCATGCCTTCTCAGGCGCCTGATAATCACCAGCTGGGCCGCAGGATTCATGCCTGCTCATCTGCTTGATAATGACCAGCTGGGCCGCAGGATTCATGCCTTCTCAGGCGCCTGATAATCGCCAGCTGGGCCGCAGGATTCATGCCTGCTCATCTGCTTGGTAATCGCCAGCTGGGCCGCAGGATTCATGCCTGCTCATCTGCTTGATAATCGCCAGCTGGGTCGCATGATTCATGCCTGCTGAGGCACATGATCCGTGCGGGAGAGCTACCTGATCAGCACATGAGCAGTCACATGATCAGCGCCTCTCAGTCACCTGATCACTGCATGACAGCCACGTGATCAGTGCCTGCTGAGTCACGTGATTAGCGCCTGTTCATCTGCTTGATAATCGCCAGCTGGGCCGCAGGATTCATGCCTTCTCAGCTGCTTGATTATCGCCAGCTGGGCCGCAGGATTCATGCCTGCTCATCTGCTTGATAATGACCAGCTGGGCCGCAGGATTCATGCCTGCTCAGCTGCCTGATAAT
This sequence comes from Bos grunniens, assembly GCF_055505025.1. Classification (NCBI taxonomy): domain Eukaryota; kingdom Metazoa; phylum Chordata; class Mammalia; order Artiodactyla; family Bovidae; genus Bos; species Bos grunniens. The sequence goes on along the minus strand of NC_141183.1, from coordinate 65,032,302 downwards.
CGCCAGCTGGGCCGCAGGATTCATACCTGCTCAGCTGCCTGATAATGGCCAGGTGGGCCGCAGGATTCATGCCTTCTCAGGCGCCTGGTAATCGCGAGCGGGGCCGTAGGATTCATGCCTGCTCATCTGCTTGGTAATCGCCAGCTGGGCCGCAGGATTCATGCCTTCTCAGGCGCCTGATAATCGCCAGCTGGGCCGCAGGATTCATGCCTTCTCATCTCCTTGATAATCGCCAGCTGGGCCGCAGGATTCATGCCTGCTCATCTGCTTGATAATGACCAGCTGGGCCGCAGGATTCATGCCTGCTCAGCTGCCTGATAATCGCCAGGTGGGCCGCAGGATTCATGCCTGCTCAGCTGCCTGATAATCGCCAGCTGGGCCACAGGATTCATGCCTGCTCAGCTGCCTGATAATCGCCAGGTGGGCCGCAGGATTCATGCCTGCTCAGTTGCCTGATAATCGCCAGCTGGGCCGCAGGATTCATGCCTTCTCAGCTGCCTGATAATCACCAGCTGGGCCGCAGGATTCATGCCTGCTCATCTGCTTGATAATCGCCAGCTGGGCCGCAGGATTCATGCCTGCTCAGGCGCCTGTTAATCGCCAGCTGGGCCGCAGGATTCATGCCTTCTCCGCTGCTTGATTGTTGCCTGCTGAGGCACATGATCGGTGCGGGAGAGCTACCTGATCAGCACATGAGCAGTCACATGATCAGCACCTCTCAGTCACCTGATCACTGCATGACAGCCACGTGATCAGTGCCTGCTGAGTCACGTGATTAGCGCCTGTTCATCTGCTTGATAATCGCCAGCTGGGCCGCAGGATTCATGCCTTCTCAGCTGCTTGATTATCGCCAGCTGGGCCGCAGGATTCATGCCTGCTCATCTGCTTGATAATGACCAGCTGGGCCGCAGGATTCATGCCTGCTCAGCTGCCTGATAATCGCCAGGTGGGCCGCAGGATTCATGCCTGCTCATCTCGTTGATAATCGCCAGCTGGGCCGCAGGATTCATGCCTGCTCCGCTGCTTGATTCTTGCCTGCTGAGGCACATGATCCGTGCAGGAGAGCTACCTGATCACACATGAGCAGTCACATGATCAGCGCCTCTCAGTCACCTGATCACTGCATGACAGCCACGTGATCAGTGCCTGCTGAGTCACGTGATTAGCGCCTGCTCATCTGCTTGATAATCGCCAGCTGGGCCGCAGGATTCATGCCTGCTCAGGTGCCTGATAATCGCCAGCTGGGCCGCAGGATTCATGCCTTCTCAGCTGCCTGATAATCACCAGCTGGGCCGTAGGATTCATGCCTGCTCAGCTGCCTGATAATCGCCAGGTGGGCCGCAAGATTCATGCCTGCTCAGCTGCCTGATAATCGCCAGGTGGGCCGCAGGATTCATGCCTTCTCAGCTGCTTGATTATCGCCAGCTGGGCCGCAGGATTCATGCCTGCTCAGCTGCCTGATAATCGCCAGCAGGGCCGCAGGATTCATGCCTTCTCAGGCGCCTGGTAATCGCGAGCTGGGCCGCAGGATTCATGCCTGCTCATCTCCTTGATAATCGCCAGCTGGGCCGCAGGATTCATGCCTGCTCATCTGCTTGATAATCGCCAGCTGGGCCGCAGGATTCATGCCTGCTCAGCTGCCTGATAATCGCCAGGAGGGCCGCAGGATTCATGCCTGCTCAGCTGCCTGATAATCGCCAGCAGGGCCACAGGATTCATGCCTTCTCAGGCGCCTGATAATCACCAGCTGGGCCGCAGGATTCATGCCTGCTCATCTGCTTGATAATGACCAGCTGGGCCGCAGGATTCATGCCTTCTCAGGCGCCTGATAATCGCCAGCTGGGCCGCAGGATTCATGCCTGCTCATCTGCTTGGTAATCGCCAGCTGGGCCGCAGGATTCATGCCTGCTCATCTGCTTGATAATCGCCAGCTGGGTCGCATGATTCATGCCTGCTGAGGCACATGATCCGTGCGGGAGAGCTACCTGATCAGCACATGAGCAGTCACATGATCAGCGCCTCTCAGTCACCTGATCACTGCATGACAGCCACGTGATCAGTGCCTGCTGAGTCACGTGATTAGCGCCTGTTCATCTGCTTGATAATCGCCAGCTGGGCCGCAGGATTCATGCCTTCTCAGCTGCTTGATTATCGCCAGCTGGGCCGCAGGATTCATGCCTGCTCATCTGCTTGATAATGACCAGCTGGGCCGCAGGATTCATGCCTGCTCAGCTGCCTGATAATCGCCAGCTGGGCCGCAGGATTCATACCTGCTCAGCTGCCTGATAATCGCCAGGTGGGCCGCAGGATTCATGCCTTCTCAGGCGCCTGGTAATCGCGAGCGGGGCCGTAGGATTCATGCCTGCTCATCTGCTTGGTAATCGCCAGCTGGGCCGCAGGATTCATGCCTTCTCAGGCGCCTGATAATCGCCAGCTGGGCCGCAGGATTCATGCCTTCTCATCTCCTTGATAATCGCCAGCTGGGCCGCAGGATTCATGCCTGCTCATCTGCTTGATAATGACCAGCTGGGCCGCAGGATTCATGCCTGCTCAGCTGCCTGATAATCGCCAGGTGGGCCGCAGGATTCATGCCTGCTCAGTTGCCTGATAATCGCCAGCTGGGCCGCAGGATTCATGCCTGCTCAGCTGCCTGATAATCGCCAGGTGGGCCGCAGGATTCATGCCTGCTCAGTTGCCTGATAATCGCCAGCTGGGCCGCAGGATTCATGCCTTCTCAGCTGCCTGATAATCACCAGCTGGGCCGCAGGATTCATGCCTGCTCATCTGCTTGATAATCGCCAGCTGGGCCGCAGGATTCATGCCTGCTCAGGCGCCTGTTAATCGCCAGCTGGGCCGCAGGATTCATGCCTTCTCCGCTGCTTGATTGTTGCCTGCTGAGGCACATGATCGGTGCGGGAGAGCTACCTGATCAGCACATGAGCAGTCACATGATCAGCACCTCTCAGTCACCTGATCACTGCATGACAGCCACGTGATCAGTGCCTGCTGAGTCACGTGATTAGCGCCTGTTCATCTGCTTGATAATCGCCAGCTGGGCCGCAGGATTCATGCCTTCTCAGCTGCTTGATTATCGCCAGCTGGGCCGCAGGATTCATGCCTGCTCATCTGCTTGATAATGACCAGCTGGGCCGCAGGATTCATGCCTGCTCAGCTGCCTGATAATCGCCAGGTGGGCCGCAGGATTCATGCCTGCTCATCTCGTTGATAATCGCCAGCTGGGCCGCAGGATTCATGCCTGCTCCGCTGCTTGATTCTTGCCTGCTGAGGCACATGATCCGTGCAGGAGAGCTACCTGATCACACATGAGCAGTCACATGATCAGCGCCTCTCAGTCACCTGATCACTGCATGACAGCCACGTGATCAGTGCCTGCTGAGTCACGTGATTAGCGCCTGCTCATCTGCTTGATAATCGCCAGCTGGGCCGCAGGATTCATGCCTGCTCAGGTGCCTGATAATCGCCAGCTGGGCCGCAGGATTCATGCCTTCTCAGCTGCCTGATAATCACCAGCTGGGCCGTAGGATTCATGCCTGCTCAGCTGCCTGATAATCGCCAGGTGGGCCGCAAGATTCATGCCTGCTCAGCTGCCTGATAATCGCCAGGTGGGCCGCAGGATTCATGCCTTCTCAGCTGCTTGATTATCGCCAGCTGGGCCGCAGGATTCATGCCTGCTCAGCTGCCTGATAATCGCCAGCAGGGCCGCAGGACTCATGCCTTCTCAGGCGCCTGGTAATCGCGAGCTGGGCCGCAGGATTCATGCCTGCTCATCTCCTTGATAATCGCCAGCTGGGCCGCAGGATTCATGCCTGCTCATCTGCTTGATAATCGCCAGCTGGGCCGCAGGATTCATGCCTGCTCAGCTGCCTGATAATCGCCAGGTGGGCCGCAGGATTCATGCCTGCTCAGCTGCCTGATAATCGCCAGCAGGGCCACAGGATTCATGCCTTCTCAGGCGCCTGATAATCACCAGCTGGGCCGCAGGATTCATGCCTGCTCATCTGCTTGATAATGACCAGCTGGGCCGCAGGATTCATGCCTTCTCAGGCGCCTGATAATCGCCAGCTGGGCCGCAGGATTCATGCCTGCTCATCTGCTTGGTAATCGCCAGCTGGGCCGCAGGATTCATGCCTGCTCATCTGCTTGATAATCGCCAGCTGGGTCGCATGATTCATGCCTGCTGAGGCACATGATCCGTGCGGGAGAGCTACCTGATCAGCACATGAGCAGTCACATGATCAGCGCCTCTCAGTCACCTGATCACTGCATGACAGCCACGTGATCAGTGCCTGCTGAGTCACGTGATTAGCGCCTGTTCATCTGCTTGATAATCGCCAGCTGGGCCGCAGGATTCATGCCTTCTCAGCTGCTTGATTATCGCCAGCTGGGCCGCAGGATTCATGCCTGCTCATCTGCTTGATAATGACCAGCTGGGCCGCAGGATTCATGCCTGCTCAGCTGCCTGATAATCGCCAGCTGGGCCGCAGGATTCATACCTGCTCAGCTGCCTGATAATGGCCAGGTGGGCCGCAGGATTCATGCCTTCTCAGGCGCCTGGTAATCGCGAGCGGGGCCGTAGGATTCATGCCTGCTCATCTGCTTGGTAATCGCCAGCTGGGCCGCAGGATTCATGCCTGCTCAGCTGCCTGATAATCGCCAGCTGGGCCGCAGGATTCATACCTGCTCAGCTGCCTGATAATGGCCAGGTGGGCCGCAGGATTCATGCCTTCTCAGGCGCCTGATAATCGCCAGCTGGGCCGCAGGATTCATGCCTTCTCATCTCCTTGATAATCGCCAGCTGGGCCGCAGGATTCATGCCTGCTCATCTGCTTGATAATGACCAGCTGGGCCGCAGGATTCATGCCTGCTCAGCTGCCTGATAATCGCCAGGTGGGCCGCAGGATTCATGCCTGCTCAGCTGCCTGATAATCGCCAGCTGGGCCGCAGGATTCATGCCTGCTCAGCTGCCTGATAATCGCCAGGTGGGCCGCAGGATTCATGCCTGCTCAGTTGCCTGATAATCGCCAGCTGGGCCGCAGGATTCATGCCTTCTCAGCTGCCTGATAATCACCAGCTGGGCCGCAGGATTCATGCCTGCTCATCTGCTTGATAATCGCCAGCTGGGCCGCAGGATTCATGCCTGCTCAGGCGCCTGTTAATCGCCAGCTGGGCCGCAGGATTCATGCCTTCTCCGCTGCTTGATTGTTGCCTGCTGAGGCACATGATCGGTGCGGGAGAGCTACCTGATCAGCACATGAGCAGTCACATGATCAGCACCTCTCAGTCACCTGATCACTGCATGACAGCCACGTGATCAGTGCCTGCTGAGTCACGTGATTAGCGCCTGTTCATCTGCTTGATAATCGCCAGCTGGGCCGCAGGATTCATGCCTTCTCAGCTGCTTGATTATCGCCAGCTGGGCCGCAGGATTCATGCCTGCTCATCTGCTTGATAATGACCAGCTGGGCCGCAGGATTCATGCCTGCTCAGCTGCCTGATAATCGCCAGGTGGGCCGCAGGATTCATGCCTGCTCATCTCGTTGATAATCGCCAGCTGGGCCGCAGGATTCATGCCTGCTCCGCTGCTTGATTCTTGCCTGCTGAGGCACATGATCCGTGCAGGAGAGCTACCTGATCACACATGAGCAGTCACATGATCAGCGCCTCTCAGTCACCTGATCACTGCATGACAGCCACGTGATCAGTGCCTGCTGAGTCACGTGATTAGCGCCTGCTCATCTGCTTGATAATCGCCAGCTGGGCCGCAGGATTCATGCCTGCTCAGGTGCCTGATAATCGCCAGCTGGGCCGCAGGATTCATGCCTTCTCAACTGCCTGATAATCACCAGCTGGGCCGTAGGATTCATGCCTGCTCAGCTGCCTGATAATCGCCAGGTGGGCCGCAAGATTCATGCCTGCTCAGCTGCCTGATAATCGCCAGGTGGGCCGCAGGATTCATGCCTTCTCAGCTGCTTGATTATCGCCAGCTGGGCCGCAGGATTCATGCCTGCTCAGCTGCCTGATAATCGCCAGCAGGGCCGCAGGATTCATGCCTTCTCAGGCGCCTGGTAATCGCGAGCTGGGCCGCAGGATTCATGCCTGCTCATCTCCTTGATAATCGCCAGCTGGGCCGCAGGATTCATGCCTGCTCATCTGCTTGATAATCGCCAGCTGGGCCGCAGGATTCATGCCTGCTCAGCTGCCTGATAATCGCCAGGTGGGCCGCAGGATTCATGCCTGCTCAGCTGCCTGATAATCGCCAGCAGGGCCACAGGATTCATGCCTTCTCAGGCGCCTGATAATCACCAGCTGGGCCGCAGGATTCATGCCTGCTCATCTGCTTGATAATGACCAGCTGGGCCGCAGGATTCATGCCTTCTCAGGCGCCTGATAATCGCCAGCTGGGCCGCAGGATTCATGCCTGCTCATCTGCTTGGTAATCGCCAGCTGGGCCGCAGGATTCATGCCTGCTCATCTGCTTGATAATCGCCAGCTGGGTCGCATGATTCATGCCTGCTGAGGCACATGATCCGTGCGGGAGAGCTACCTGATCAGCACATGAGCAGTCACATGATCAGCGCCTCTCAGTCACCTGATCACTGCATGACAGCCACGTGATCAGTGCCTGCTGAGTCACGTGATTAGCGCCTGTTCATCTGCTTGATAATCGCCAGCTGGGCCGCAGGATTCATGCCTTCTCAGCTGCTTGATTATCGCCAGCTGGGCCGCAGGATTCATGCCTGCTCATCTGCTTGATAATGACCAGCTGGGCCGCAGGATTCATGCCTGCTCAGCTGCCTGATAATCGCCAGCTGGGCCGCAGGATTCATACCTGCTCAGCTGCCTGATAATCGCCAGGTGGGCCGCAGGATTCATGCCTTCTCAGGCGCCTGGTAATCGCGAGCGGGGCCGTAGGATTCATGCCTGCTCATCTGCTTGGTAATCGCCAGCTGGGCCGCAGGATTCATGCCTTCTCAGGCGCCTGATAATCGCCAGCTGGGCCGCAGGATTCATGCCTTCTCATCTCCTTGATAATCGCCAGCTGGGCCGCAGGATTCATGCCTGCTCATCTGCTTGATAATGACCAGCTGGGCCGCAGGATTCATGCCTGCTCAGCTGCCTGATAATCGCCAGGTGGGCCGCAGGATTCATGCCTGCTCAGCTGCCTGATAATCGCCAGCTGGGCCGCAGGATTCATGCCTGCTCAGCTGCCTGATAATCGCCAGGTGGGCCGCAGGATTCATGCCTGCTCAGTTGCCTGATAATCGCCAGCTGGGCCGCAGGATTCATGCCTTCTCAGCTGCCTGATAATCACCAGCTGGGCCGCAGGATTCATGCCTGCTCATCTGCTTGATAATCGCCAGCTGGGCCGCAGGATTCATGCCTGCTCAGGCGCCTGTTAATCGCCAGCTGGGCCGCAGGATTCATGCCTTCTCCGCTGCTTGATTGTTGCCTGCTGAGGCACATGATCGGTGCGGGAGAGCTACCTGATCAGCACATGAGCAGTCACATGATCAGCACCTCTCAGTCACCTGATCACTGCATGACAGCCACGTGATCAGTGCCTGCTGAGTCACGTGATTAGCGCCTGTTCATCTGCTTGATAATCGCCAGCTGGGCCGCAGGATTCATGCCTTCTCAGCTGCTTGATTATCGCCAGCTGGGCCGCAGGATTCATGCCTGCTCATCTGCTTGATAATGACCAGCTGGGCCGCAGGATTCATGCCTGCTCAGCTGCCTGATAATCGCCAGGTGGGCCGCAGGATTCATGCCTGCTCATCTCGTTGATAATCGCCAGCTGGGCCGCAGGATTCATGCCTGCTCCGCTGCTTGATTCTTGCCTGCTGAGGCACATGATCCGTGCAGGAGAGCTACCTGATCACACATGAGCAGTCACATGATCAGCGCCTCTCAGTCACCTGATCACTGCATGACAGCCACGTGATCAGTGCCTGCTGAGTCACGTGATTAGCGCCTGTTCATCTGCTTGATAATCGCCAGCTGGGCCGCAGGATTCATGCCTGCTCAGGGGCCTGATAATCGCCAGCTGGGCCGCAGGATTCATGCCTTCTCAGCTGCCTGATAACCACCAGCTGGGCCGTAGGATTCATGCCTGCTCAGCTGCCTGATAATCGCCAGGTGGGCCGCAAGATTCATGCCTGCTCAGCTGCCTGATAATCGCCAGGTGGGCCGCAGGATTCATGCCTTCTCAGCTGCTTGATTATCGCCAGCTGGGCCGCAGGATTCATGCCTGCTCAGCTGCCTGATAATCGCCAGCAGGGCCGCAGGATTCATGCCTTCTCAGGCGCCTGGTAATCGCGAGCTGGGCCGCAGGATTCATGCCTGCTCATCTCCTTGATAATCGCCAGCTGGGCCGCAGGATTCATGCCTGCTCATCTGCTTGATAATCGCCAGCTGGGCCGCAGGATTCATGCCTGCTCAGCTGCCTGATAATCGCCAGGTGGGCCGCAGGATTCATGCCTGCTCAGCTGCCTGATAATCGCCAGCAGGGCCACAGGATTCATGCCTTCTCAGGCGCCTGATAATCACCAGCTGGGCCGCAGGATTCATGCCTGCTCATCTGCTTGATAATGACCAGCTGGGCCGCAGGATTCATGCCTTCTCAGGCGCCTGATAATCGCCAGCTGGGCCGCAGGATTCATGCCTGCTCATCTGCTTGGTAATCGCCAGCTGGGCCGCAGGATTCATGCCTGCTCATCTGCTTGATAATCGCCAGCTGGGTCGCATGATTCATGCCTGCTGAGGCACATGATCCGTGCGGGAGAGCTACCTGATCAGCACATGAGCAGTCACATGATCAGCGCCTCTCAGTCACCTGATCACTGCATGACAGCCACGTGATCAGTGCCTGCTGAGTCACGTGATTAGCGCCTGTTCATCTGCTTGATAATCGCCAGCTGGGCCGCAGGATTCATGCCTTCTCAGCTGCTTGATTATCGCCAGCTGGGCCGCAGGATTAATGCCTGCTCATCTGCTTGATAATGACCAGCTGGGCCGCAGGATTCATGCCTGCTCAGCTGCCTGATAATCGCCAGCTGGGCCGCAGGATTCATACCTGCTCAGCTGCCTGATAATCGCCAGGTGGGCCGCAGGATTCATGCCTTCTCAGGCGCCTGGTAATCGCGAGCGGGGCCGTAGGATTCATGCCTGCTCATCTGCTTGGTAATCGCCAGCTGGGCCGCAGGATTCATGCCTTCTCAGGCGCCTGATAATCGCCAGCTGGGCCGCAGGATTCATGCCTTCTCATCTCCTTGATAATCGCCAGCTGGGCCGCAGGATTCATGCCTGCTCATCTGCTTGATAATGACCAGCTGGGCCGCAGGATTCATGCCTGCTCAGCTGCCTGATAATCGCCAGGTGGGCCGCAGGATTCATGCCTGCTCAGCTGCCTGATAATCGCCAGCTGGGCCGCAGGATTCATGCCTGCTCAGCTGCCTGATAATCGCCAGGTGGGCCGCAGGATTCATGCCTGCTCAGTTGCCTGATAATCGCCAGCTGGGCCGCAGGATTCATGCCTTCTCAGCTGCCTGATAATCACCAGCTGGGCCGCAGGATTCATGCCTGCTCATCTGCTTGATAATCGCCAGCTGGGCCGCAGGATTCATGCCTGCTCATCTGCTTGGTAATCGCCAGCTGGGCCGCAGGATTCATGCCTTCTCCGCTGCTTGATTGTTGCCTGCTGAGGCACATGATCGGTGCGGGAGAGCTACCTGATCAGCACATGAGCAGTCACATGATCAGCACCTCTCAGTCACCTGATCACTGCATGACAGCCACGTGATCAGTGCCTGCTGAGTCACGTGATTAGCGCCTGTTCATCTGCTTGATAATCGCCAGCTGGGCCGCAGGATTCATGCCTTCTCAGCTGCTTGATTATCGCCAGCTGGGCCGCAGGATTCATGCCTGCTCATCTGCTTGATAATGACCAGCTGGGCTGCAGGATTCATGCCTGCTCAGCTGCCTGATAATCGCCAGGTGGGCCGCAGGATTCATGCCTGCTCATCTCGTTGATAATCGCCAGCTGGGCCGCAGGATTCATGCCTGCTCCGCTGCTTGATTCTTGCCTGCTGAGGCACATGATCCGTGCAGGAGAGCTACCTGATCACACATGAGCAGTCACATGATCAGCGCCTCTCAGTCACCTGATCACTGCATGACAGCCACGTGATCAGTGCCTGCTGAGTCACGTGATTAGCGCCTGCTCATCTGCTTGATAATCGCCAGCTGGGCCGCAGGATTCATGCCTGCTCAGGTGCCTGATAATCGCCAGCTGGGCCGCAGGATTCATGCCTTCTCAGCTGCCTGATAATCACCAGCTGGGCCGTAGGATTCATGCCTGCTCAGCTGCCTGATAATCGCCAGGTGGGCCGCAAGATTCATGCCTGCTCAGCTGCCTGATAATCGCCAGGTGGGCCGCAGGATTCATGCCTTCTCAGCTGCTTGATTATCGCCAGCTGGGCCGCAGGATTCATGCCTGCTCAGCTGCCTGATAATCGCCAGCAGGGCCGCAGGATTCATGCCTTCTCAGGCGCCTGGTAATCGCGAGCTGGGCCGCAGGATTCATGCCTGCTCATCTCCTTGATAATCGCCAGCTGGGCCGCAGGATTCATGCCTGCTCATCTGCTTGATAATCGCCAGCTGGGCCGCAGGATTCATGCCTGCTCAGCTGCCTGATAATCGCCAGGTGGGCCGCAGGATTCATGCCTGCTCAGCTGCCTGATAATCGCCAGCAGGGCCACAGGATTCATGCCTTCTCAGGCGCCTGATAATCACCAGCTGGGCCGCAGGATTCATGCCTGCTCATCTGCTTGATAATGACCAGCTGGGCCGCAGGATTCATGCCTTCTCAGGCGCCTGATAATCGCCAGCTGGGCCGCAGGATTCATGCCTGCTCATCTGCTTGGTAATCGCCAGCTGGGCCGCAGGATTCATGCCTGCTCATCTGCTTGATAATCGCCAGCTGGGTCGCATGATTCATGCCTGCTGAGGCACATGATCCGTGCGGGAGAGCTACCTGATCAGCACATGAGCAGTCACATGATCAGCGCCTCTCAGTCACCTGATCACTGCATGACAGCCACGTGATCAGTGCCTGCTGAGTCACGTGATTAGCGCCTGTTCATCTGCTTGATAATCGCCAGCTGGGCCGCAGGATTCATGCCTTCTCAGCTGCTTGATTATCGCCAGCTGGGCCGCAGGATTCATGCCTGCTCATCTGCTTGATAATGACCAGCTGGGCCGCAGGATTCATGCCTGCTCAGCTGCCTGATAATCGCCAGCTGGGCCGCAGGATTCATACCTGCTCAGCTGCCTGATAATCGCCAGGTGGGCCGCAGGATTCATGCCTTCTCAGGCGCCTGGTAATCGCGAGCGGGGCCGTAGGATTCATGCCTGCTCATCTGCTTGGTAATCGCCAGCTGGGCCGCAGGATTCATGCCTTCTCAGGCGCCTGATAATCGCCAGCTGGGCCGCAGGATTCATGCCTTCTCATCTCCTTGATAATCGCCAGCTGGGCCGCAGGATTCATGCCTGCTCATCTGCTTGATAATGACCAGCTGGGCCGCAGGATTCATGCCTGCTCAGCTGCCTGATAATCGCCAGGTGGGCCGCAGGATTCATGCCTGCTCAGCTGCCTGATAATCGCCAGCTGGGCCGCAGGATTCATGCCTGCTCAGCTGCCTGATAATCGCCAGGTGGGCCGCAGGATTCATTCCTGCTCAGTTGCCTGATAATCGCCAGCTGGGCCGCAGGATTCATGCCTACTCAGCTGCCTGATAATCACCAGCTGGGCCGCAGGATTCATGCCTGCTCATCTGCTTGATAATCGCCAGCTGGGCCGCAGGATTCATGCCTGCTCAGGCGCCTGTTAATCGCCAGCTGGGCCGCAGGATTCATGCCTTCTCCGTTGCTTGATTGTTGCCTGCTGAGGCACATGATCGGTGCGGGAGAGCTACCTGATCAGCACATGAGCAGTCACATGATCAGCACCTCTCAGTCACCTGATCACTGCATGACAGCCACGTGATCAGTGCCTGCTGAGTCACGTGATTAGCGCCTGTTCATCTGCTTGATAATCGCCAGCTGGGCCGCAGGATTCATGCCTTCTCAGCTGCTTGATTATCGCCAGCTGGGCCGCAGGATTCATGCCTGCTCATCTGCTTGATAATGACCAGCTGGGCCGCAGGATTCATGCCTGCTCAGCTGCCTGATAATCGCCAGGTGGGCCGCAGGATTCATGCCTGCTCATCTCGTTGATAATCGCCAGCTGGGCTGCAGGATTCATGCCTGCTCCGCTGCTTGATTCTTGCCTGCTGAGGCACATGATCCGTGCAGGAGAGCTACCTGATCACACATGAGCAGTCACATGATCAGCGCCTCTCAGTCACCTGATCACTGCATGACAGCCACGTGATCAGTGCCTGCTGAGTCACGTGATTAGCGCCTGCTCATCTGCTTGATAATCGCCAGCTGGGCCGCAGGATTCATGCCTGCTCAGGTGCCTGATAATCGCCAGCTGGGCCGCAGGATTCATGCCTTCTCAGCTGCCTGATAATCACCAGCTGGGCCGTAGGATTCATGCCTGCTCAGCTGCCTGATAATCGCCAGGTGGGCCGCAAGATTCATGCCTGCTCAGCTGCCTGATAATCGCCAGGTGGGCCGCAGGATTCATGCCTTCTCAGCTGCTTGATTATCGCCAGCTGGGCCGCAGGATTCATGCCTGCTCAGCTGCCTGATAATCGCCAGCAGGGCCGCAGGATTCATGCCTTCTCAGGCGCCTGGTAATCGCGAGCTGGGCCGCAGGATTCATGCCTGCTCATCTCCTTGATAATCGCCAGCTGGGCCGCAGGATTCATGCCTGCTCATCTGCTTGATAATCGCCAGCTGGGCCGCAGGATTCATGCCTGCTCAGCTGCCTGATAATCGCCAGGTGGGCCGCAGGATTCATGCCTGCTCAGCTGCCTGATAATCGCCAGCAGGGCCACAGGATTCATGCCTTCTCAGGCGCCTGATAATCACCAGCTGGGCCGCAGGATTCATGCCTGCTCATCTGCTTGATAATGACCAGCTGGGCCACAGGATTCATGCCTTCTCAGGCGCCTGATAATCGCCAGCTGGGCCGCAGGATTCATGCCTGCTCATCTGCTTGGTAATCGCCAGCTGGGCCGCAGGATTCATGCCTGCTCATCTGCTTGATAATCGCCAGCTGGGTCGCATGATTCATGCCTGCTGAGGCACATGATCCGTGCGGGAGAGCTACCTGATCAGCACATGAGCAGTCACATGATCAGCGCCTCTCAGTCACCTGATCACTGCATGACAGCCACGTGATCAGTGCCTGCTGAGTCACGTGATTAGCGCCTGTTCATCTGCTTGATAATCGCCAGCTGGGCCGCAGGATTCATGCCTTCTCAGCTGCTTGATTATCGCCAGCTGGGCCGCAGGATTCATGCCTGCTCATCTGCTTGATAATGACCAGCTGGGCCGCAGGATTCATGCCTGCTCAGCTGCCTGATAATCGCCAGCTGGGCCGCAGGATTCATACCTGCTCAGCTGCCTGATAATCGCCAGGTGGGCCGCAGGATTCATGCCTTCTCAGGCGCCTGGTAATCGCGAGTGGGGCCGTAGGATTCATGCCTGCTCATCTGCTTGGTAATCGCCAGCTGGGCCGCAGGATTCATGCCTTCTCAGGCGCCTGATAATCGCCAGCTGGGCCGCAGGATTCATGCCTTCTCATCTCCTTGATAATCGCCAGCTGGGCCGCAGGATTCATGCCTGCTCATCTGCTTGATAATGACCAGCTGGGCCGCAGGATTCATGCCTGCTCAGCTGCCTGATAATCGCCAGGTGGGCCGCAGGATTCATGCCTGCTCAGTTGCCTGATAATCGCCAGCTGGGCCGCAGGATTCATGCCTGCTCAGCTGCCTGATAATCGCCAGGTGGGCCGCAGGATTCATGCCTGCTCAGTTGCCTGATAATCGCCACCTGGGCCGCAGGATTCATGCCTTCTCAGCTGCCTGATAATCACCAGCTGGGCCGCAGGATTCATGCCTGCTCATCTGCTTGATAATCGCCAGCTGGGCCGCAGGATTCATGCCTGCTCAGGCGCCTGTTAATCGCCAGCTGGGCCGCAGGATTCATGCCTTCTCCGCTGCTTGATTGTTGCCTGCTGAGGCACATGATCGGTGCGGGAGAGCTACCTGATCAGCACATGAGCAGTCACATGATCAGCACCTCTCAGTCACCTGATCACTGCATGACAGCCACGTGATCAGTGCCTGCTGAGTCACGTGATTAGCGCCTGTTCATCTGCTTGATAATCGCCAGCTGGGCCGCAGGATTCATGCCTTCTCAGCTGCTTGATTATCGCCAGCTGGGCCGCAGGATTCATGCCTGCTCATCTGCTTGATAATGACCAGCTGGGCCGCAGGATTCATGCCTGCTCAGCTGCCTGATAATCGCCAGGTGGGCCGCAGGATTCATGCCTGCTCATCTCGTTGATAATCGCCAGCTGGGCCGCAGGATTCATGCCTGCTCCGCTGCTTGATTCTTGCCTGCTGAGGCACATGATCCGTGCAGGAGAGCTACCTGATCACACATGAGCAGTCACATGATCAGCGCCTCTCAGTCACCTGATCACTGCATGACAGCCACGTGATCAGTGCCTGCTGAGTCACGTGATTAGCGCCTGCTCATCTGCTTGATAATCGCCAGCTGGGCCGCAGGATTCATGCCTGCTCAGGTGCCTGATAATCGCCAGCTGGGCCGCAGGATTCATGCCTTCTCAGCTGCCTGATAATCACCAGCTGGGCCGTAGGATTCATGCCTGCTCAGCTGCCTGATAATCGCCAGGTGGGCCGCAAGATTCATGCCTGCTCAGCTGCCTGATAATCGCCAGGTGGGCCGCAGGATTCATGCCTTCTCAGCTGCTTGATTATCGCCAGCTGGGCCGCAGGATTCATGCCTGCTCAGCTGCCTGATAATCGCCAGCAGGGCCGCAGGATTCATGCCTTCTCAGGCGCCTGGTAATCGCGAGCTGGGCCGCAGGATTCATGCCTGCTCATCTCCTTGATAATCGCCAGCTGGGACACAGGATTCATGCCTTCTCAGGCGCCTGATAATCACCAGCTGGGCCGCAGGATTCATGCCTGCTCATCTGCTTGATAATGACCAGCTGGGCCGCAGGATTCATGCCTTCTCAGGCGCCTGATAATCGCCAGCTGGGCCGCAGGATTCATGCCTGCTCATCTGCTTGGTAATCGCCAGCTGGGCCGCAGGATTCATGCCTGCTCATCTGCTTGATAATCGCCAGCTGGGTCGCATGATTCATGCCTGCTGAGGCACATGATCCGTGCGGGAGAGCTACCTGATCAGCACATGAGCAGTCACATGATCAGCGCCTCTCAGTCACCTGATCACTGCATGACAGCCACGTGATCAGTGCCTGCTGAGTCACGTGATTAGCGCCTGTTCATCTGCTTGATAATCGCCAGCTGGGCCGCAGGATTCATGCCTTCTCAGCTGCTTGATTATCGCCAGCTGGGCCGCAGGATTCATGCCTGCTCATCTGCTTGATAATGACCAGCTGGGCCGCAGGATTCATGCCTGCTCAGCTGCCTGATAATCGCCAGCTGGGCCGCAGGATTCATACCTGCTCAGCTGCCTGATAATCGCCAGGTGGGCCGCAGGATTCATGCCTTCTCAGGCGCCTGGTAATCGCGAGCGGGGCCGTAGGATTCATGCCTGCTCATCTGCTTGGTAATCGCCAGCTGGGCCGCAGGATTCATGCCTTCTCAGGCGCCTGATAATCGCCAGCTGGGCCGCAGGATTCATGCCTTCTCATCTCCTTGATAATCGCCAGCTGGGCCGCAGGATTCATGCCTGCTCATCTGCTTGATAATGACCAGCTGGGCCGCAGGATTCTTGCCTGCTCAGCTGCCTGATAATCGCCAGGTGGGCCGCAGGATTCATGCCTGCTCAGTTGCCTGATAATCGCCAGCTGGGCCGCAGGATTCATGCCTGCTCAGCTGCCTGATAATCGCCAGGTGGGCCGCAGGATTCATGCCTGCTCAGTTGCCTGATAATCGCCAGCTGGGCCGCAGGATTCATGCCTACTCAGCTGCCTGATAATCACCAGCTGGGCCGCAGGATTCATGCCTGCTCATCTGCTTGATAATCGCCAGCTGGGCCGCAGGATTCATGCCTGCTCAGGCGCCTGTTAATCGCCAGCTGGGCCGCAGGATTCATGCCTTCTCCGCTGCTTGATTGTTGCCTGCTGAGGCACATGATCGGTGCGGGAGAGCTACCTGATCAGCACATGAGCAGTCACATGATCAGCACCTCTCAGTCACCTGATCACTGCATGACAGCCACGTGATCAGTGCCTGCTGAGTCACGTGATTAGCGCCTGTTCATCTGCTTGATTTTCGCCAGCTGGGCCGCAGGATTCATGCCTTCTCAGCTACTTGATTATCGCCAGCTGGGCCGCAGGATTCATGCCTGCTCATCTGCTTGATAATGACCAGCTGGGCCGCAGGATTCATGCCTGCTCAGCTGCCTGATAATCGCCAGGTGGGCCGCAGGATTCATGCCTGCTCATCTCGTTGATAATCGCCAGCTGGGCCGCAGGATTCATGCCTGCTCCGCTGCTTGATTCTTGCCTGCTGAGGCACATGATCCGTGCAGGAGAGCTACCTGATCACACATGAGCAGTCACATGATCAGCGCCTCTCAGTCACCTGATCACTGCATGACAGCCACGTGATCAGTGCCTGCTGAGTCACGTGATTAGCGCCTGCTCATCTGCTTGATAATCGCCAGCTGGGCCGCAGGATTCATGCCTGCTCAGGTGCCTGATAATCGCCAGCTGGGCCGCAGGATTCATGCCTTCTCAGCTGCCTGATAATCACCAGCTGGGCCGTAGGATTCATGCCTGCTCAGCTGCCTGATAATCGCCAGGTGGGCCGCAAGATTCATGCCTGCTCAGCTGCCTGATAATCGCCAGGTGGGCCGCAGGATTCATGCCTTCTCAGCTGCTTGATTATCGCCAGCTGGGCCGCAGGATTCATGCCTGCTCAGCTGCCTGATAATCGCCAGCAGGGCCGCAGGATTCATGCCTTCTCAGGCGCCTGGTAATCGCGAGCTGGGCCGCAGGATTCATGCCTGCTCATCTCCTTGATAATCGCCAGCTGGGCCGCAGGATTCATGCCTGCTCATCTGCTTGATAATCGCCAGCTGGGCCGCAGGATTCATGCCTGCTCAGCTGCCTGATAATCGCCAGGTGGGCCGCAGGATTCATGCCTGCTCAGCTGCCTGATAATCGCCAGCAGGGCCACAGGATTCATGCCTTCTCAGGCGCCTGATAATCACCAGCTGGGCCGCAGGATTCATGCCTGCTCATCTGCTTGATAATGACCAGCTGGGCCGCAGGATTCATGCCTTCTCAGGCGCCTGATAATCGCCAGCTGGGCCGCAGGATTCATGCCTGCTCATCTGCTTGGTAATCGCCAGCTGGGCCGCAGGATTCATGCCTGCTCATCTGCTTGATAATCGCCAGCTGGGTCGCATGATTCATGCCTGCTGAGGCACATGATCCGTGCGGGAGAGCTACCTGATCAGCACATGAGCAGTCACATGATCAGCGCCTCTCAGTCACCTGATCACTGCATGACAGCCACGTGATCAGTGCCTGCTGAGTCACGTGATTAGCGCCTGTTCATCTGCTTGATAATCGCCAGCTGGGCCGCAGGATTCATGCCTTCTCAGCTGCTTGATTATCGCCAGCTGGGCCGCAGGATTCATGCCTGCTCATCTGCTTGATAATGACCAGCTGGGCCGCAGGATTCATGCCTGCTCAGCTGCCTGATAATCGCCAGCTGGGCCGCAGGATTCATACCTGCTCAGCTGCCTGATAATCGCCAGGTGGGCCGCAGGATTCATGCCTTCTCAGGCGCCTGGTAATCGCGAGCGGGGCCGTAGGATTCATGCCTGCTCATCTGCTTGGTAATCGCCAGCTGGGCCGCAGGATTCATGCCTTCTCAGGCGCCTGATAATCGCCAGCTGGGCCGCAGGATTCATGCCTTCTCATCTCCTTGATAATCGCCAGCTGGGCCGCAGGATTCATGCCTGCTCATCTGCTTGATAATGACCAGCTGGGCCGCAGGATTCATGCCTGCTCAGCTGCCTGATAATCGCCAGGTGGGCCGCAGGATTCATGCCTGCTCAGCTGCCTGATAATCGCCAGCTGGGCCGCAGGATTCATGCCTGCTCAGCTGCCTGATAATCGCCAGGTGGGCCGCAGGATTCATGCCTGCTCAGTTGCCTGATAATCGCCAGCTGGGCCGCAGGATTCATGCCTTCTCAGCTGCCTGATAATCACCAGCTGGGCCGCAGGATTCATGCCTGCTCATCTGCTTGATAATCGCCAGCTGGGCCGCAGGATTCATGCCTGCTCAGGCGCCTGTTAATCGCCAGCTGGGCCGCAGGATTCATGCCTTCTCCGCTGCTTGATTGTTGCCTGCTGAGGCACATGATCGGTGCGGGAGAGCTACCTGATCAGCACATGAGCAGTCACATGATCAGCACCTCTCAGTCACCTGATCACTGCATGACAGCCACGTGATCAGTGCCTGCTGAGTCACGTGATTAGCGCCTGTTCATCTGCTTGATAATCGCCAGCTGGGCCGCAGGATTCATGCCTTCTCAGCTGCTTGATTATCGCCAGCTGGGCCGCAGGATTCATGCCTGCTCATCTGCTTGATAATGACCAGCTGGGCCGCAGGATTCATGCCTGCTCAGCTGCCTGATAATCGCCAGGTGGGCCGCAGGATTCATGCCTGCTCATCTCGTTGATAATCGCCAGCTGGGCCGCAGGATTCATGCCTGCTCCGCTGCTTGATTCTTGCCTGCTGAGGCACATGATCCGTGCAGGAGAGCTACCTGATCACACATGAGCAGTCACATGATCAGCGCCTCTCAGTCACCTGATCACTGCATGACAGCCACGTGATCAGTGCCTGCTGAGTCACGTGATTAGCGCCTGCTCATCTGCTTGATAATCGCCAGCTGGGCCGCAGGATTCATGCCTGCTCAGGTGCCTGATAATCGCCAGCTGGGCCGCAGGATTCATGCCTTCTCAGCTGCCTGATAATCACCAGCTGGGCCGTAGGATTCATGCCTGCTCAGCTGCCTGATAATCGCCAGGTGGGCCGCAAGATTCATGCCTGCTCAGCTGCCTGATAATCGCCAGGTGGGCCGCAGGATTCATGCCTTCTCAGCTGCATGATTATCGCCAGCTGGGCCGCAGGATTCATGCCTGCTCAGCTGCCTGATAATCGCCAGCAGGGCCGCAGGATTCATGCCTTCTCAGGCGCCTGGTAATCGCGAGCTGGGCCGCAGGATTCATGCCTGCTCATCTCCTTGATAATCGCCAGCTGGGCCGCAGGATTCATGCCTGCTCCTCTGCTTGATAATCACCAGCTGGGCCGCAGGATTCATGCCTGCTCAGCTGCCTGATAATCGCCAGGTGGGCCGCAGGATTCATGCCTGCTCAGCTGCCTGATAATCGCCAGCAGGGCCACAGGATTCATGCCTTCTCAGGCGCCTGATAATCACCAGCTGGGCCGCAGGATTCATGCCTGCTCATCTGCTTGATAATGACCAGCTGGGCCGCAGGATTCATGCCTGCTCATCTGCTTGGTAATCGCCAGCTGGGCCGCAGGATTCATGCCTGCTCATCTGCTTGATAATCGCCAGCTGGGTCGCATGATTCATGCCTGCTGAGGCACATGATCCGTGCGGGAGAGCTACCTGATCAGCACATGAGCAGTCACATGATCAGCGCCTCTCAGTCACCTGATCACTGCATGACAGCCACGTGATCAGTGCCTGCTGAGTCACGTGATTAGCGCCTGTTCATCTGCTTGATAATCGCCAGCTGGGCCGCAGGATTCATGCCTTCTCAGCTGCTTGATTATCGCCAGCTGGGCCGCAGGATTCATGCCTGCTCATCTGCTTGATAATGACCAGCTGGGCCGCAGGATTCATGCCTGCTCAGCTGCCTGATAATCGCCAGCTGGGCCGCAGGATTCATACCTGCTCAGCTGCCTGATAATGGCCAGGTGGGCCGCAGGATTCATGCCTTCTCAGGCGCCTGGTAATCGCGAGCGGGGCCGTAGGATTCATGCCTGCTCATCTGCTTGGTAATCGCCAGCTGGGCCGCAGGATTCATGCCTTCTCAGGCGCCTGATAATCGCCAGCTGGGCCGCAGGATTCATGCCTTCTCATCTCCTTGATAATCGCCAGCTGGGCCGCAGGATTCATGCCTGCTCATCTGCTTGATAATGACCAGCTGGGCCGCAGGATTCATGCCTGCTCAGCTGCCTGATAATCGCCAGGTGGGCCGCAGGATTCATGCCTGCTCAGCTGCCTGATAATCGCCAGCTGGGCCGCAGGATTCATGCCTGCTCAGCTGCCTGATAATCGCCAGGTGGGCCGCAGGATTCATGCCTGCTCAGTTGCCTGATAATCGCCAGCTGGGCCGCAGGATTCATGCCTTCTCAGCTGCCTGATAATCACCAGCTGGGCCGCAGGATTCATGCCTGCTCATCTGCTTGATAATCGCCAGCTGGGCCGCAGGATTCATGCCTGCTCAGGCGCCTGTTAATCGCCAGCTGGGCCGCAGGATTCATGCCTTCTCCGCTGCTTGATTGTTGCCTGCTGAGGCACATGATCGGTGCGGGAGAGCTACCTGATCAGCACATGAGCAGTCACATGATCAGCACCTCTCAGTCACCTGATCACTGCATGACAGCCCCGTGATCAGTGCCTGCTGAGTCACGTGATTAGCGCCTGTTCATCTGCTTGATAATCGCCAGCTGGGCCGCAGGATTCATGCCTTCTCAGCTGCTTGATTATCGCCAGCTGGGCCGCAGGATTCATGCCTGCTCATCTGCTTGATAATGACCAGCTGGGCCGCAGGATTCATGCCTGCTCAGCTGCCTGATAATCGCCAGGTGGGCCGCAGGATTCATGCCTGCTCATCTCGTTGATAATCGCCAGCTGGGCCGCAGGATTCATGCCTGCTCCGCTGCTTGATTCTTGCCTGCTGAGGCACATGATCCGTGCAGGAGAGCTACCTGATCACACATGAGCAGTCACATGATCAGCGCCTCTCAGTCACCTGATCACTGCATGACAGCCACGTGATCAGTGCCTGCTGAGTCACGTGATTAGCGCCTGCTCATCTGCTTGATAATCGCCAGCTGGGCCGCAGGATTCATGCCTGCTCAGGTGCCTGATAATCGCCAGCTGGGCCGCAGGATTCATGCCTTCTCAGCTGCCTGATAATCACCAGCTGGGCCGTAGGATTCATGCCTGCTCAGCTGCCTGATAATCGCCAGGTGGGCCGCAAGATTCATGCCTGCTCAGCTGCCTGATAATCGCCAGGTGGGCCGCAGGATTCATGCCTTCTCAGCTGCTTGATTATCGCCAGCTGGGCCGCAGGATTCATGCCTGCTCAGCTGCCTGATAATCGCCAGCAGGGCCGCAGGATTCATGCCTTCTCAGGCGCCTGGTAATCGCGAGCTGGGCCGCAGGATTCATGCCTGCTCATCTCCTTGATAATCGCCAGCTGGGCCGCAGGATTCATGCCTGCTCATCTGCTTGATAATCGCCAGCTGGGCCGCAGGATTCATGCCTGCTCAGCTGCCTGATAATCGCCAGGTGGGCCGCAGGATTCATGCCTGCTCAGCTGCCTGATAATCGCCAGCAGGGCCACAGGATTCATGCCTTCTCAGGCGCCTGATAATCACCAGCTGGGCCGCAGGATTCATGCCTGCTCATCTGCTTGATAATGACCAGCTGGGCCGCAGGATTCATGCCTTCTCAGGCGCCTGATAATCGCCAGCTGAGCCGCAGGATTCATGCCTGCTCATCTGCTTGGTAATCGCCAGCTGGGCCGCAGGATTCATGCCTGCTCATCTGCTTGATAATCGCCAGCTGGGTCGCATGATTCATGCCTGCTGAGGCACATGATCCGTGCGGGAGAGCTACCTGATCAGCACATGAGCAGTCACATGATCAGCGCCTCTCAGTCACCTGATCACTGCATGACAGCCACGTGATCAGTGCCTGCTGAGTCACGTGATTAGCGCCTGTTCATCTGCTTGATAATCGCCAGCTGGGCCGCAGGATTCATGCCTTCTCATCTCCTTGATAATCGCCAGCTGGGCCGCAGGATTCATGCCTGCTCATCTGCTTGATAATGACCAGCTGGGCCGCAGGATTCATGCCTGCTCAGCTGCCTGATAATCGCCAGGTGGGCCGCAGGATTCATGCCTGCTCAGCTGCCTGATAATCGCCAGCTGGGCCGCAGGATTCATGCCTGCTCAGCTGCCTGATAATCGCCAGGTGGGCCGCAGGATTCATGCCTGCTCAGTTGCCTGATAATCGCCAGCTGGGCCGCAGGATTCATGCCTTCTCAGCTGCCTGATAATCACCAGCTGGGCCGCAGGATTCATGCCTGCTCATCTGCTTGATAATCGCCAGCTGGGCCGCAGGATTCATGCCTGCTCAGGCGCCTGTTAATCGCCAGCTGGGCCGCAGGATTCATGCCTTCTCCGCTGCTTGATTGTTGCCTGCTGAGGCACATGATCGGTGCGGGAGAGCTACCTGATCAGCACATGAGCAGTCACATGATCAGCACCTCTCAGTCACCTGATCACTGCATGACAGCCACGTGATCAGTGCCTGCTGAGTCACGTGATTAGCGCCTGTTCATCTGCTTGATAATCGCCAGCTGGGCCGCAGGATTCATGCCTTCTCAGCTGCTTGATTATCGCCAGCTGGGCCGCAGGATTCATGCCTGCTCATCTGCTTGATAATGACCAGCTGGGCCGCAGGATTCATGCCTGCTCAGCTGCCTGATAATCGCCAGGTGGGCCGCAGGATTCATGCCTGCTCATCTCGTTGATAATCGCCAGCTGGGCCGCAGGATTCATGCCTGCTCCCCTGCTTGATTCTTGCCTGCTGAGGCACATGATCCGTGCAGGAGAGCTACCTGATCACACATGAGCAGTCACATGATCAGCGCCTCTCAGTCACCTGATCACTGCATGACAGCCACGTGATCAGTGCCTGCTGAGTCACGTGATTAGCGCCTGCTCATCTGCTTGATAATCGCCAGCTGGGCCGCAGGATTCATGCCTGCTCAGGTGCCTGATAATCGCCAGCTGGGCCGCAGGATTCATGCCTTCTCAGCTGCCTGATAATCACCAGCTGGGCCGTAGGATTCATGCCTGCTCAGCTGCCTGATAATCGCCAGGTGGGCCGCAAGATTCATGCCTGCTCAGCTGCCTGATAATCGCCAGGTGGGCCGCAGGATTCATGCCTTCTCAGCTGCTTGATTATCGCCAGCTGGGCCGCAGGATTCATGCCTGCTCAGCTGCCTGATAATCGCCAGCAGGGCCGCAGGATTCATGCCTGCTCAGCTGCCTGATAATCACCAGCTGGGCCGTAGGATTCATGCCTGCTCAGCTGCCTGATAATCGCCAGGTGGGCCGCAGGATTCATGCCTGCTCAGCTGCCTGATAATCGCCAGCAGGGCCACAGGATT
This sequence comes from Bos grunniens, assembly GCF_055505025.1. Taxonomy (NCBI): domain Eukaryota; kingdom Metazoa; phylum Chordata; class Mammalia; order Artiodactyla; family Bovidae; genus Bos; species Bos grunniens. The sequence continues at coordinate 65,008,652 of NC_141183.1, read as the reverse complement.
CATGCCTTCTCAGGCGCCTGACAATCACCAGCTGGGCCGCAGGATTCATGCCTGCTCATCTGCTTGATAATGACCAGCTGGGCCGCAGGATTCATGCCTGCTCATCTGCTTGGTAATCGCCAGCTGGGCCGCAGGATTCATGCCTGCTCATCTGCTTGATAATCGCCAGCTGGGTCGCATGATTCATGCCTGCTGAGGCACATGATCCGTGCGGGAGAGCTACCTGATCAGCACATGAGCAGTCACATGATCAGCGCCTCTCAGTCACCTGATCACTGCATGACAGCCACGTGATCAGTGCCTGCTGAGTCACGTGATTAGCGCCTGTTCATCTGCTTGATAATCGCCAGCTGGGCCGCAGGATTCATGCCTTCTCAGCTGCTTGATTATGGCCAGCTGGGCCGCAGGATTCATGCCTGCTCATCTGCTTGATAATGACCAGCTGGGCCGCAGGATTCATGCCTGCTCAGCTGCCTGATAATCGCCAGCTGGGCCGCAGGATTCATACCTGCTCAGCTGCCTGATAATGGCCAGGTGGGCCGCAGGATTCATGCCTTCTCAGGCGCCTGGTAATCGCGAGCGGGGCCGTAGGATTCATGCCTGCTCATCTGCTTGGTAATCGCCAGCTGGGCCGCAGGATTCATGCCTTCTCAGGCGCCTGATAATCGCCAGCTGGGCCGCAGGATTCATGCCTTCTCATCTCCTTGATAATCGCCAGCTGGGCCGCAGGATTCATGCCTGCTCATCTGCTTGATAATGACCAGCTGGGCCGCAGGATTCATGCCTGCTCAGCTGCCTGATAATCGCCAGGTGGGCCGCAGGATTCATGCCTGCTCAGCTGCCTGATAATCGCCAGCTGGGCCTCAGGATTCATGCCTGCTCAGCTGCCTGATAATCGCCAGGTGGGCCGCAGGATTCATGCCTGCTCAGTTGCCTGATAATCGCCAGCTGGGCCGCAGGATTCATGCCTTCTCAGCTGCCTGATAATCACCAGCTGGGCCGCAGGATTCATGCCTGCTCATCTGCTTGATAATCGCCAGCTGGGCCGCAGGATTCATGCCTGCTCAGGCGCCTGTTAATCGCCAGCTGGGCCGCAGGATTCATGCCTTCTCCGCTGCTTGATTGTTGCCTGCTGAGGCACATGATCGGTGCGGGAGAGCTACCTGATCAGCACATGAGCAGTCACATGATCAGCACCTCTCAGTCACCTGATCACTGCATGACAGCCACGTGATCAGTGCCTGCTGAGTCACGTGATTAGCGCCTGTTCATCTGCTTGATAATCGCCAGCTGGGCCGCAGGATTCATGCCTTCTCAGCTGCCTGATAATCACCAGCTGGGCCGTAGGATTCATGCCTGCTCAGCTGCCTGATAATCGCCAGGTGGGCCGCAAGATTCATGCCTGCTCAGCTGCCTGATAATCGCCAGGTGGGCCGCAGGATTCATGCCTTCTCAGCTGCTTGATTATCGCCAGGTGGGCCGCAGGATTCATGCCTGCTCAGCTGCCTGATAATCGCCAGCAGGGCCGCAGGATTCATGCCTTCTCAGGCGCCTGGTAATCGCGAGCTGGGCCGCAGGATTCATGCCTGCTCATCTCCTTGATAATCGCCAGCTGGGCCGCAGGATTCATGCCTGCTCATCTGCTTGATAATCGCCAGCTGGGCCGCAGGATTCATGCCTGCTCAGCTGCCTGATATTCGCCAGGTGGGCCGCAGGATTCATGCCTGCTCAGCTGCCTGATAATCGCCAGCAGGGCCACAGGATTCATGCCTTCTCAGGCGCCTGATAATCACCAGCTGGGCCGCAGGATTCATGCCTGCTCATCTGCTTGATAATGACCAGCTGGGCCGCAGGATTCATGCCTTCTCAGGCGCCTGATAATCGCCAGCTGGGCCGCAGGATTCATGCCTGCTCATCTGCTTGGTAATCGCCAGCTGGGCCGCAGGATTCATGCCTGCTCATCTGCTTGATAATCGCCAGCTGGGTCGCATGATTCATGCCTGCTGAGGCACATGATCCGTGCGGGAGAGCTACCTGATCAGCACATGAGCAGTCACATGATCAGCGCCTCTCAGTCACCTGATCACTGCATGACAGCCACGTGATCAGTGCCTACTGAGTCACGTGATTAGCGCCTGTTCATCTGCTTGATAATCGCCAGCTGGGCCGCAGGATTCATGCCTTCTCAGCTGCTTGATTATCGCCAGCTGGGCCGCAGGATTCATGCCTGCTCATCTGCTTGATAATGACCAGCTGGGCCGCAGGATTCATGCCTGCTCAGCTGCCTGATAATCGCCAGCTGGGCCCCAGGATTCATACCTGCTCAGCTGCCTGATAATGGCCAGGTGGGCCGCAGGATTCATGCCTTCTCAGGCGCCTGGTAATCGCGAGCGGGGCCGTAGGATTCATGCCTGCTCATCTGCTTGGTAATCGCCAGCTGGGCCGCAGGATTCATGCCTTCTCAGGCGCCTGATAATCGCCAGCTGGGCCGCAGGATTCATGCCTTCTCATCTCCTTGATAATCGCCAGCTGGGCCGCAGGATTCATGCCTGCTCATCTGCTTGATAATGACCAGCTGGGCCGCAGGATTCATGCCTGCTCAGCTGCCTGATAATCGCCAGGTGGGCCGCAGGATTCATGCCTGCTCAGCTGCCTGATAATCGCCAGCTGGGCCGCAGGATTCATGCCTGCTCAGCTGCCTGATAATCGCCAGGTGGGCCGCAGGATTCATGCCTGCTCAGTTGCCTGATAATCGCCAGCTGGGCCGCAGGATTCATGCCTTCTCAGCTGCCTGATAATCACCAGCTGGGCCGCAGGATTCATGCCTGCTCATCTGCTTGATAATCGCCAGCTGGGCCGCAGGATTCATGCCTGCTCAGGCGCCTGTTAATCGCCAGCTGGGCCGCAGGATTCATGCCTTCTCCGCTGCTTGATTGTTGCCTGCTGAGGCACATGATCGGTGCGGGAGAGCTACCTGATCAGCACATGAGCAGTCACATGATCAGCACCTCTCAGTCACCTGATCACTGCATGACAGCCACGTGATCAGTGCCTGCTGAGTCACGTGATTAGCGCCTGTTCATCTGCTTGATAATCGCCAGCTGGGCCGCAGGATTCATGCCTTCTCAGCTGCTTGATTATCGCCAGCTGGGCCGCAGGATTCATGCCTGCTCATCTGCTTGATAATGACCAGCTGGGCCGCAGGATTCATGCCTGCTCAGCTGCCTGATAATCGCCAGGTGGGCCGCAGGATTCATGCCTGCTCATCTCGTTGATAATCGCCAGCTGGGCCGCAGGATTCATGCCTGCTCCGCTGCTTGATTCTTGCCTGCTGAGGCACATGATCCGTGCAGGAGAGCTACCTGATCACACATGAGCAGTCACATGATCAGCGCCTCTCAGTCACCTGATCACTGCATGACAGCCACGTGATCAGTGCCTGCTGAGTCACGTGATTAGCGCCTGCTCATCTGCTTGATAATCGCCAGCTGGGCCGCAGGATTCATGCCTGCTCAGGTGCCTGATAATCGCCAGCTGGGCCGCAGGATTCATGCCTTCTCAGCTGCCTGATAATCACCAGCTGGGCCGTAGGATTCATGCCTGCTCAGCTGCCTGATAATCGCCAGGTGGGCCGCAAGATTCATGCCTGCTCAGCTGCCTGATAATCGCCAGGTGGGCCGCAGGATTCATGCCTTCTCAGCTGCTTGATTATCGCCAGCTGGGCCGCAGGATTCATGCCTGCTCAGCTGCCTGATAATCGCCAGCAGGGCCGCAGGATTCATGCCTTCTCAGGCGCCTGGTAATCGCGAGCTGGGCCGCAGGATTCATGCCTGCTCATCTCCTTGATAATCGCCAGCTGGGCCGCAGGATTCATGCCTGCTCATCTGCTTGATAATCGCCAGCTGAGCCGCAGGATTCATGCCTGCTCAGCTGCCTGATAATCGCCAGGTGGGCCGCAGGATTCATGCCTGCTCAGCTGCCTGATAATCGCCAGCAGGGCCACAGGATTCATGCCTTCTCAGGCGCCTGATAATCACCAGCTGGGCCGCAGGATTCATGCCTGCTCATCTGCTTGATAATGACCAGCTGGGCCGCAGGATTCATGCCTTCTCAGGCGCCTGATAATCGCCAGCTGGGCCGCAGGATTCATGCCTGCTCATCTGCTTGGTAATCGCCAGCTGGGCCGCAGGATTCATGCCTGCTCATCTGCTTGATAATCGCCAGCTGGGTCGCATGATTCATGCCTGCTGAGGCACATGATCCGTGCGGGAGAGCTACCTGATCAGCACATGAGCAGTCACATGATCAGCGCCTCTCAGTCACCTGATCACTGCATGACAGCCACGTGATCAGTGCCTGCTGAGTCACGTGATTAGCGCCTGTTCATCTGCTTGATAATCGCCAGCTGGGCCGCAGGATTCATGCCTTCTCAGCTGCTTGATTATCGCCAGCTGGGCCGCAGGATTCATGCCTGCTCATCTGCTTGATAATGACCAGCTGGGCCGCAGGATTCATGCCTGCTCAGCTGCCTGATAATCGCCAGCTGGGCCGCAGGATTCATACCTGCTCAGCTGCCTGATAATCGCCAGGTGGGCCGCAGGATTCATGCCTTCTCAGGCGCCTGGTAATCGCGAGCGGGGCCGTAGGATTCATGCCTGCTCATCTGCTTGGTAATCGCCAGCTGGGCCGCAGGATTCATGCCTTCTCAGGCGCCTGATAATCGCCAGCTGGGCCGCAGGATTCATGCCTTCTCATCTCCTTGATAATCGCCAGCTGGGCCGCAGGATTCATGCCTGCTCATCTGCTTGATAATGACCAGCTGGGCCGCAGGATTCATGCCTGCTCAGCTGCCTGATAATCGCCAGGTGGGCCGCAGGATTCATGCCTGCTCAGCTGCCTGATAATCGCCAGCTGGGCCGCAGGATTCATGCCTGCTCAGCTGCCTGATAATCGCCAGGTGGGCCGCAGGATTCATGCCTGCTCAGTTGCCTGATAATCGCCAGCTGGGCCGCAGGATTCATGCCTTCTCAGCTGCCTGATAATCACCAGCTGGGCCGCAGGATTCATGCCTGCTCATCTGCTTGATAATCGCCAGCTGGGCCGCAGGATTCATGCCTGCTCAGGCGCCTGTTAATCGCCAGCTGGGCCGCAGGATTCATGCCTTCTCCGCTGCTTGATTGTTGCCTGCTGAGGCACATGATCGGTGCGGGAGAGCTACCTGATCAGCACATGAGCAGTCACATGATCAGCACCTCTCAGTCACCTGATCACTGCATGACAGCCACGTGATCAGTGCCTGCTGAGTCACGTGATTAGCGCCTGTTCATCTGCTTGATAATCGCCAGCTGGGCCGCAGGATTCATGCCTTCTCAGCTGCTTGATTATCGCCAGCTGGGCCGCAGGATTCATGCCTGCTCATCTGCTTGATAATGACCAGCTGGGCCGCAGGATTCATGCCTGCTCAGCTGCCTGATAATCGCCAGGTGGGCCGCAGGATTCATGCCTGCTCATCTCGTTGATAATCGCCAGCTGGGCCGCAGGATTCATGCCTGCTCCGCTGCTTGATTCTTGCCTGCTGAGGCACATGATCCGTGCAGGAGAGCTACCTGATCACACATGAGCAGTCACATGATCAGCGCCTCTCAGTCACCTGATCACTGCATGACAGCCACGTGATCAGTGCCTGCTGAGTCACGTGATTAGCGCCTGCTCATCTGCTTGATAATCGCCAGCTGGGCCGCAGGATTCATGCCTGCTCAGGTGCCTGATAATCGCCAGCTGGGCCGCAGGATTCATGCCTTCTCAGCTGCCTGATAATCACCAGCTGGGCCGTAGGATTCATGCCTGCTCAGCTGCCTGATAATCGCCAGGTGGGCCGCAAGATTCATGCCTGCTCAGCTGCCTGATAATCGCCAGGTGGGCCGCAGGATTCATGCCTTCTCAGCTGCTTGATTATCGCCAGCTGGGCCGCAGGATTCATGCCTGCTCAGCTGCCTGATAATCGCCAGCTGGGCCGCAGGATTCATGCCTGCTCAGCTGCCTGATAATCGCCAGGTGGGCCGCAGGATTCATGCCTGCTCAGCTGCCTGATAATCGCCAGCAGGGCCACAGGATTCATGCCTTCTCAGGCGCCTGATAATCACCAGCTGGGCCGCAGGATTCATGCCTGCTCATCTGCTTGATAATGACCAGCTGGGCCGCAGGATTCATGCCTGCTCATCTGCTTGGTAATCGCCAGCTGGGCCGCAGGATTCATGCCTGCTCATCTGCTTGATAATCGCCAGCTGGGTCGCATGATTCATGCCTGCTGAGGCACATGATCCGTGCGGGAGAGCTACCTGATCAGCACATGAGCAGTCACATGATCAGCGCCTCTCAGTCACCTGATCACTGCATGACAGCCACGTGATCAGTGCCTGCTGAGTCACGTGATTAGCGCCTGTTCATCTGCTTGATAATCGCCAGCTGGGCCGCAGGATTCATGCCTTCTCAGCTGCTTGATTATCGCCAGCTGGGCCGCAGGATTCATGCCTGCTCATCTGCTTGATAATGACCAGCTGGGCCGCAGGATTCATGCCTGCTCAGCTGCCTGATAATCGCCAGCTGGGCCGCAGGATTCATACCTGCTCAGCTGCCTGATAATGGCCAGGTGGGCCGCAGGATTCATGCCTTCTCAGGCGCCTGGTAATCGCGAGCGGGGCCGTAGGATTCATGCCTGCTCATCTGCTTGGTAATCGCCAGCTGGGCCGCAGGATTCATGCCTTCTCAGGCGCCTGATAATCGCCAGCTGGGCCGCAGGATTCATGCCTTCTCATCTCCTTGATAATCGCCAGCTGGGCCGCAGGATTCATGCCTGCTCATCTGCTTGATAATGACCAGCTGGGCCGCAGGATTCATGCCTGCTCAGCTGCCTGATAATCGCCAGGTGGGCCGCAGGATTCATGCCTGCTCAGCTGCCTGATAATCGCCAGCTGGGCCTCAGGATTCATGCCTGCTCAGCTGCCTGATAATCGCCAGGTGGGCCGCAGGATTCATGCCTGCTCAGTTGCCTGATAATCGCCAGCTGGGCCGCAGGATTCATGCCTTCTCAGCTGCCTGATAATCACCAGCTGGGCCGCAGGATTCATGCCTGCTCATCTGCTTGATAATCGCCAGCTGGGCCGCAGGATTCATGCCTGCTCAGGCGCCTGTTAATCGCCAGCTGGGCCGCAGGATTCATGCCTTCTCCGCTGCTTGATTGTTGCCTGCTGAGGCACATGATCGGTGCGGGAGAGCTACCTGATCAGCACATGAGCAGTCACATGATCAGCACCTCTCAGTCACCTGATCACTGCATGACAGCCACGTGATCAGTGCCTGCTGAGTCACGTGATTAGCGCCTGTTCATCTGCTTGATAATCGCCAGCTGGGCCGCAGGATTCATGCCTTCTCAGCTGCTTGATTATCGCCAGCTGGGCCGCAGGATTCATGCCTGCTCATCTGCTTGATAATGACCAGCTGGGCCGCAGGATTCATGCCTGCTCAGCTGCCTGATAATCGCCAGGTGGGCCGCAGGATTCATGCCTGCTCATCTCGTTGATAATCGCCAGCTGGGCCGCAGGATTCATGCCTGCTCCGCTGCTTGATTCTTGCCTGCTGAGGCACATGATCCGTGCAGGAGAGCTACCTGATCACACATGAGCAGTCACATGATCAGCGCCTCTCAGTCACCTGATCACTGCATGACAGCCACGTGATCAGTGCCTGCTGAGTCACGTGATTAGCGCCTGCTCATCTGCTTGATAATCGCCAGCTGGGCCGCAGGATTCATGCCTGCTCAGGTGCCTGATAATCGCCAGCTGGGCCGCAGGATTCATGCCTTCTCAGCTGCCTGATAATCACCAGCTGGGCCGTAGGATTCATGCCTGCTCAGCTGCCTGATAATCGCCAGGTGGGCCGCAAGATTCATGCCTGCTCAGCTGCCTGATAATCGCCAGGTGGGCCGCAGGATTCATGCCTTCTCAGCTGCTTGATTATCGCCAGCTGGGCCGCAGGATTCATGCCTGCTCAGCTGCCTGATAATCGCCAGCAGGGCCGCAGGATTCATGCCTTCTCAGGCGCCTGGTAATCGCGAGCTGGGCCGCAGGATTCATGCCTGCTCATCTCCTTGATAATCGCCAGCTGGGCCGCAGGATTCATGCCTGCTCATCTGCTTGATAATCGCCAGCTGGGCCGCAGGATTCATGCCTGCTCAGCTGCCTGATAATCGCCAGGTGGGCCGCAGGATTCATGCCTGCTCAGCTGCCTGATAATCGCCAGCAGGGCCACAGGATTCATGCCTTCTCAGGCGCCTGATAATCACCAGCTGGGCCGCAGGATTCATGCCTGCTCATCTGCTTGATAATGACCAGCTGGGCCGCAGGATTCATGCCTTCTCAGGCGCCTGATAATCGCCAGCTGGGCCGCAGGATTCATGCCTGCTCATCTGCTTGATAATCGCCAGCTGGGTCGCATGATTCATGCCTGCTGAGGCACATGATCCGTGCGGGAGAGCTACCTGATCAGCACATGAGCAGTCACATGATCAGCGCCTCTCAGTCACCTGATCACTGCATGACAGCCACGTGATCAGTGCCTGCTGAGTCACGTGATTAGCGCCTGTTCATCTGCTTGATAATCGCCAGCTGGGCCGCAGGATTCATGCCTTCTCAGCTGCTTGATTATCGCCAGCTGGGCCGCAGGATTCATGCCTGCTCATCTGCTTGATAATGACCAGCTGGGCCGCAGGATTCATGCCTGCTCAGCTGCCTGATAATCGCCAGCTGGGCCGCAGGATTCATACCTGCTCAGCTGCCTGATAATGGCCAGGTGGGCCGCAGGATTCATGCCTTCTCAGGCGCCTGGTAATCGCGAGCGGGGCCGTAGGATTCATGCCTGCTCATCTGCTTGGTAATCGCCAGCTGGGCCGCAGGATTCATGCCTTCTCAGGCGCCTGATAATCGCCAGCTGGGCCGCAGGATTCATGCCTTCTCATCTCCTTGATAATCGCCAGCTGGGCCGCAGGATTCATGCCTGCTCATCTGCTTGATAATGACCAGCTGGGCCGCAGGATTCATGCCTGCTCAGCTGCCTGATAATCGCCAGGTGGGCCGCAGGATTCATGCCTGCTCAGTTGCCTGATAATCGCCAGCTGGGCCGCAGGATTCATGCCTGCTCAGCTGCCTGATAATCGCCAGGTGGGCCGCAGGATTCATGCCTGCTCAGTTGCCTGATAATCGCCAGCTGGGCCGCAGGATTCATGCCTTCTCAGCTGCCTGATAATCACCAGCTGGGCCGCAGGATTCATGCCTGCTCATCTGCTTGATAATCGCCAGCTGGGCCGCAGGATTCATGCCTGCTCAGGCGCCTGTTAATCGCCAGCTGGGCCGCAGGATTCATGCCTTCTCCGCTGCTTGATTGTTGCCTGCTGAGGCACATGATCGGTGCGGGAGAGCTACCTGATCAGCACATGAGCAGTCACATGATCAGCACCTCTCAGTCACCTGATCACTGCATGACAGCCACGTGATCAGTGCCTGCTGAGTCACGTGATTAGCGCCTGTTCATCTGCTTGATAATCGCCAGCTGGGCCGCAGGATTCATGCCTTCTCAGCTGCTTGATTATCGCCAGCTGGGCCGCAGGATTCATGCCTGCTCATCTGCTTGATAATGACCAGCTGGGCCGCAGGATTCATGCCTGCTCAGCTGCCTGATAATCGCCAGGTGGGCCGCAGGATTCATGCCTGCTCATCTCGTTGATAATCGCCAGCTGGGCCGCAGGATTCATGCCTGCTCCGCTGCTTGATTCTTGCCTGCTGAGGCACATGATCCGTGCAGGAGAGCTACCTGATCACACATGAGCAGTCACATGATCAGCGCCTCTCAGTCACCTGATCACTGCATGACAGCCACGTGATCAGTGCCTGCTGAGTCACGTGATTAGCGCCTGCTCATCTGCTTGATAATCGCCAGCTGGGCCGCAGGATTCATGCCTGCTCAGGTGCCTGATAATCGCCAGCTGGGCCGCAGGATTCATGCCTTCTCAGCTGCCTGATAATCACCAGCTGGGCCGTAGGATTCATGCCTGCTCAGCTGCCTGATAATCGCCAGGTGGGCCGCAAGATTCATGCCTGCTCAGCTGCCTGATAATCGCCAGGTGGGCCGCAGGATTCATGCCTTCTCAGCTGCTTGATTATCGCCAGCTGGGCCGCAGGATTCATGCCTGCTCAGCTGCCTGATAATCGCCAGGAGGGCCGCAGGATTCATGCCTTCTCAGGCGCCTGGTAATCGCGAGCTGGGCCGCAGGATTCATGCCTGCTCATCTCCTTGATAATCGCCAGCTGGGCCGCAGGATTCATGCCTGCTCATCTGCTTGATAATCGCCAGCTGGGCCGCAGGATTCATGCCTGCTCAGCTGCCTGATAATCGCCAGGTGGGCCGCAGGATTCATGCCTGCTCATCTCGTTGATAATCGCCAGCTGGGCCGCAGGATTCATGCCTGCTCCGCTGCTTGATTCTTGCCTGCTGAGGCACATGATCCGTGCAGGAGAGCTACCTGATCACACATGAGCAGTCACATGATCAGCGCCTCTCAGTCACCTGATCACTGCATGACAGCCACGTGATCAGTGCCTGCTGAGTCACGTGATTAGCGCCTGCTCATCTGCTTGATAATCGCCAGCTGGGCCGCAGGATTCATGCCTGCTCAGGTGCCTGATAATCGCCAGCTGGGCCGCAGGATTCATGCCTTCTCAGCTGCCTGATAATCACCAGCTGGGCCGTAGGATTCATGCCTGCTCAGCTGCCTGATAATCGCCAGGTGGGCCGCAAGATTCATGCCTGCTCAGCTGCCTGATAATCGCCAGGTGGGCCGCAGGATTCATGCCTTCTCAGCTGCTTGATTATCGCCAGCTGGGCCGCAGGATTCATGCCTGCTCAGCTGCCTGATAATCGCCAGGAGGGCCGCAGGATTCATGCCTTCTCAGGCGCCTGGTAATCGCGAGCTGGGCCGCAGGATTCATGCCTGCTCATCTCCTTGATAATCGCCAGCTGGGCCGCAGGATTCATGCCTGCTCATCTGCTTGATAATCGCCAGCTGGGCCGCAGGATTCATGCCTGCTCAGCTGCCTGATAATCGCCAGGTGGGCCGCAGGATTCATGCCTGCTCAGCTGCCTGATAATCGCCAGCAGGGCCACAGGATTCATGCCTTCTCAGGCGCCTGATAATCACCAGCTGGGCCGCAGGATTCATGCCTGCTCATCTGCTTGATAATGACCAGCTGGGCCGCAGGATTCATGCCTTCTCAGGCGCCTGATAATCGCCAGCTGGGCCGCAGGATTCATGCCTGCTCATCTGCTTGGTAATCGCCAGCTGGGCCGCAGGATTCATGCCTGCTCATCTGCTTGATAATCGCCAGCTGGGTCGCATGATTCATGCCTGCTGAGGCACATGATCCGTGCGGGAGAGCTACCTGATCAGCACATGAGCAGTCACATGATCAGCGCCTCTCAGTCACCTGATCACTGCATGACAGCCACGTGATCAGTGCCTGCTGAGTCACGTGATTAGCGCCTGTTCATCTGCTTGATAATCGCCAGCTGGGCCGCAGGATTCATGCCTTCTCAGCTGCTTGATTATCGCCAGCTGGGCCGCAGGATTCATGCCTGCTCATCTGCTTGATAATGACCAGCTGGGCCGCAGGATTCATGCCTGCTCAGCTGCCTGATAATCGCCAGCTGGGCCGCAGGATTCATACCTGCTCAGCTGCCTGATAATCGCCAGGTGGGCCGCAGGATTCATGCCTTCTCAGGCGCCTGGTAATCGCGAGCGGGGCCGTAGGATTCATGCCTGCTCATCTGCTTGGTAATCGCCAGCTGGGCCGCAGGATTCATGCCTTCTCAGGCGCCTGATAATCGCCAGCTGGGCCGCAGGATTCATGCCTTCTCATCTCCTTGATAATCGCCAGCTGGGCCGCAGGATTCATGCCTGCTCATCTGCTTGATAACGACCAGCTGGGCCGCAGGATTCATGCCTGCTCAGCTGCCTGATAATCGCCAGGTGGGCCGCAGGATTCATGCCTGCTCAGTTGCCTGATAATCGCCAGCTGGGCCGCAGGATTCATGCCTGCTCAGCTGCCTGATAATCGCCAGGTGGGCCGCAGGATTCATGCCTGCTCAGTTGCCTGATAATCGCCAGCTGGGCCGCAGGATTCATGCCTTCTCAGCTGCCTGATAATCACCAGCTGGGCCGCAGGATTCATGCCTGCTCATCTGCTTGATAATCGCCAGCTGGGCCGCAGGATTCATGCCTGCTCAGGCGCCTGTTAATCGCCAGCTGGGCCGCAGGATTCATGCCTTCTCCGCTGCTTGATTGTTGCCTGCTGAGGCACATGATCGGTGCGGGAGAGCTACCTGATCAGCACATGAGCAGTCACATGATCAGCACCTCTCAGTCACCTGATCACTGCATGACAGCCACGTGATCAGTGCCTGCTGAGTCACGTGATTAGCGCCTGTTCATCTGCTTGATAATCGCCAGCTGGGCCGCAGGATTCATGCCTTCTCAGCTGCTTGATTATCGCCAGCTGGGCCGCAGGATTCATGCCTGCTCATCTGCTTGATAATGACCAGCTGGGCCGCAGGATTCACGCCTGCTCAGCTGCCTGATAATCGCCAGGTGGGCCGCAGGATTCATGCCTGCTCATCTCGTTGATAATCGCCAGCTGGGCCGCAGGATTCATGCCTGCTCCGCTGCTTGATTCTTGCCTGCTGAGGCACATGATCCGTGCAGGAGAGCTACCTGATCACACATGAGCAGTCACATGATCAGCGCCTCTCAGTCACCTGATCACTGCATGACAGCCACGTGATCAGTGCCTGCTGAGTCACGTGATTAGCGCCTGCTCATCTGCTTGATAATCGCCAGCTGGGCCGCAGGATTCATGCCTGCTCAGGTGCCTGATAATCGCCAGCTGGGCCGCAGGATTCATGCCTTCTCAGCTGCCTGATAATCACCAGCTGGGCCGTAGGATTCATGCCTGCTCAGCTGCCTGATAATCGCCAGGTGGGCCGCAAGATTCATGCCTGTTCAGCTGCCTGATAATCGCCAGGTGGGCCGCAGGATTCATGCCTTCTCAGCTGCTTGATTATCGCCAGCTGGGCCGCAGGATTCATGCCTGCTCAGCTGCCTGATAATCGCCAGGAGGGCCGCAGGATTCATGCCTTCTCAGGCGCCTGGTAATCGCGAGCTGGGCCGCAGGATTCATGCCTGCTCATCTCCTTGATAATCGCCAGCTGGGCCGCAGGATTCATGCCTGCTCATCTGCTTGATAATCGCCAGCTGGGCCGCAGGATTCATGCCTGCTCAGCTGCCTGATAATCGCCAGGTGGGCCGCAGGATTCATGCCTGCTCAGCTGCCTGATAATCGCCAGCAGGGCCACAGGATTCATGCCTTCTCAGGCGCCTGATAATCACCAGCTGGGCCGCAGGATTCATGCCTGCTCATCTGCTTGATAATGACCAGCTGGGCCGCAGGATTCATGCCTTCTCAGGCGCCTGATAATCGCCAGCTGGGCCGCAGGATTCATGCCTGCTCATCTGCTTGGTAATCGCCAGCTGGGCCGCAGGATTCATGCCTGCTCATCTGCTTGATAATCGCCAGCTGGGTCGCATGATTCATGCCTGCTGAGGCACATGATCCGTGCGGGAGAGCTACCTGATCAGCACATGAGCAGTCACATGATCAGCGCCTCTCAGTCACCTGATCACTGCATGACAGCCACGTGATCAGTGCCTGCTGAGTCACGTGATTAGCGCCTGTTCATCTGCTTGATAATCGCCAGCTGGGCCGCAGGATTCATGCCTTCTCAGCTGCTTGATTATCGCCAGCTGGGCCGCAGGATTCATGCCTGCTCATCTGCTTGATAATGACCAGCTGGGCCGCAGGATTCATGCCTGCTCAGCTGCCTGATAATCGCCAGCTGGGCCGCAGGATTCATACCTGCTCAGCTGCCTGATAATCGCCAGGTGGGCCGCAGGATTCATGCCTTCTCAGGCGCCTGGTAATCGCGAGCGGGGCCGTAGGATTCATGCCTGCTCATCTGCTTGGTAATCGCCAGCTGGGCCGCAGGATTCATGCCTTCTCAGGCGCCTGATAATCGCCAGCTGGGCCGCAGGATTCATGCCTTCTCATCTCCTTGATAATCGCCAGCTGGGCCGCAGGATTCATGCCTGCTCATCTGCTTGATAATGACCAGCTGGGCCGCAGGATTCATGCCTGCTCAGCTGCCTGATAATCGCCAGGTGGGCCGCAGGATTCATGCCTGCTCAGCTGCGTGATAATCGCCAGCTGGGCCGCAGGATTCATGCCTGCTCAGCTGCCTGATAATCGCCAGGTGGGCCGCAGGATTCATGCCTGCTCAGTTGCCTGATAATCGCCAGCTGGGCCGCAGGATTCATGCCTTCTCAGCTGCCTGATAATCACCAGCTGGGCCGCAGGATTCATGCCTGCTCATCTGCTTGATAATCGCCAGCTGGGCCGCAGGATTCATGCCTGCTCAGGCGCCTGTTAATCGCCAGCTGGGCCGCAGGATTCATGCCTTCTCCGCTGCTTGATTGTTGCCTGCTGAGGCACATGATCGGTGCGGGAGAGCTACCTGATCAGCACATGAGCAGTCACATGATCAGCACCTCTCAGTCACCTGATCACTGCATGACAGCCACGTGATCAGTGCCTGCTGAGTCACGTGATTAGCGCCTGCTCATCTGCTTGATAATCGCCAGCTGGGCCGCAGGATTCATGCCTTCTCAGCTGCTTGATTATCGCCAGCTGGGCCGCAGGATTCATGCCTGCTCATCTGCTTGATAATGACCAGCTGGGCCGCAGGATTCATGCCTGCTCAGCTGCCTGATAATCGCCAGGTGGGCCGCAGGATTCATGCCTGCTCATCTCGTTGATAATCGCCAGCTGGGCCGCAGGATTCATGCCTGCTCCGCTGCTTGATTCTTGCCTGCTGAGGCACATGATCCGTGCAGGAGAGCTACCTGATCACACATGAGCAGTCACATGATCAGCGCCTCTCAGTCACCTGATCACTGCATGACAGCCACGTGATCAGTGCCTGCTGAGTCACGTGATTAGCGCCTGCTCATCTGCTTGATAATCGCCAGCTGGGCCGCAGGATTCATGCCTGCTCAGGTGCCTGATAATCGCCAGCTGGGCCGCAGGATTCATGCCTTCTCAGCTGCCTGATAATCACCAGCTGGGCCGTAGGATTCATGCCTGCTCAGCTGCCTGATAATCGCCAGGTGGGCCGCAAGATTCATGCCTGCTCAGCTGCCTGATAATCGCCAGGTGGGCCGCAGGATTCATGCCTTCTCAGCTGCTTGATTATCGCCAGCTGGGCCGCAGGATTCATGCCTGCTCAGCTGCCTGATAATCGCCAGCAGGGCCGCAGGATTCATGCCTTCTCAGGCGCCTGGTAATCGCGAGCTGGGCCGCAGGATTCATGCCTGCTCATCTCCTTGATAATCGCCAGCTGGGCCGCAGGATTCATGCCTGCTCATCTGCTTGATAATCGCCAGCTGGGCCGCAGGATTCATGCCTGCTCAGCTGCCTGATAATCGCCAGGTGGGCCGCAGGATTCATGCCTGCTCAGCTGCCTGATAATCGCCAGCAGGGCCACAGGATTCATGCCTTCTCAGGCGCCTGATAATCACCAGCTGGGCCGCAGGATTCATGCCTGCTCATCTGCTTGATAATGACCAGCTGGGCCGCAGGATTCATGCCTTCTCAGGCGCCTGATAATCGCCAGCTGGGCCGCAGGATTCATGCCTGCTCATCTGCTTGGTAATCGCCAGCTGGGCCGCAGGATTCATGCCTGCTCATCTGCTTGATAATCGCCAGCTGGGTCGCATGATTCATGCCTGCTGAGGCACATGATCCGTGCGGGAGAGCTACCTGATCAGCACATGAGCAGTCACATGATCAGCGCCTCTCAGTCACCTGATCACTGCATGACAGCCACGTGATCAGTGCCTGCTGAGTCACGTGATTAGCGCCTGTTCATCTGCTTGATAATCGCCAGCTGGGCCGCAGGATTCATGCCTTCTCAGCTGCTTGATTATCGCCAGCTGGGCCGCAGGATTCATGCCTGCTCATCTGCTTGATAATGACCAGCTGGGCCGCAGGATTCATGCCTGCTCAGCTGCCTGATAATCGCCAGCTGGGCCGCAGGATTCATACCTGCTCAGCTGCCTGATAATCGCCAGGTGGGCCGCAGGATTCATGCCTTCTCAGGCGCCTGGTAATCGCGAGCGGGGCCGTAGGATTCATGCCTGCTCATCTGCTTGGTAATCGCCAGCTGGGCCGCAGGATTCATGCCTTCTCAGGCGCCTGATAATCGCCAGCTGGGCCGCAGGATTCATGCCTTCTCATCTCCTTGATAATCGCCAGCTGGGCCGCAGGATTCATGCCTGCTCATCTGCTTGATAATGACCAGCTGGGCCGCAGGATTCATGCCTGCTCAGCTGCCTGATAATCGCCAGGTGGGCCGCAGGATTCATGCCTGCTCAGCTGCCTGATAATCGCCAGCTGGGCCGCAGGATTCATGCCTGCTCAGCTGCCTGATAATCGCCAGGTGGGCCGCAGGATTCATGCCTGCTCAGTTGCCTGATAATCGCCAGCTGGGCCGCAGGATTCATGCCTTCTCAGCTGCCTGATAATCACCAGCTGGGCCGCAGGATTCATGCCTGCTCATCTGCTTGATAATCGCCAGCTGGGCCGCAGGATTCATGCCTGCTCAGGCGCCTGTTAATCGCCAGCTGGGCCGCAGGATTCATGCCTTCTCCGCTGCTTGATTGTTGCCTGCTGAGGCACATGATCGGTGCGGGAGAGCTACCTGATCAGCACATGAGCAGTCACATGATCAGCACCTCTCAGTCACCTGATCACTGCATGACAGCCACGTGATCAGTGCCTGCTGAGTCACGTGATTAGCGCCTGTTCATCTGCTTGATAATCGCCAGCTGGGCCGCAGGATTCATGCCTTCTCAGCTGCTTGATTATCGCCAGCTGGGCCGCAGGATTCATGCCTGCTCATCTGCTTGATAATGACCAGCTGGGCCGCAGGATTCATGCCTGCTCAGCTGCCTGATAATCGCCAGGTGGGCCGCAGGATTCATGCCTGCTCATCTCGTTGATAATCGCCAGCTGGGCCGCAGGATTCATGCCTGCTCCGCTGCTTGATTCTTGCCTGCTGAGGCACATGATCCGTGCAGGAGAGCTACCTGATCACACATGAGCAGTCACATGATCAGCGCCTCTCAGTCACCTGATCACTGCATGACAGCCACGTGATCAGTGCCTGCTGAGTCACGTGATTAGCGCCTGCTCATCTGCTTGATAATCGCCAGCTGGGCCGCAGGATTCATGCCTGCTCAGGTGCCTGATAATCGCCAGCTGGGCCGCAGGATTCATGCCTTCTCAGCTGCCTGATAATCACCAGCTGGGCCGTAGGATTCATGCCTGCTCAGCTGCCTGATAATCGCCAGGTGGGCCGCAAGATTCATGCCTGCTCAGCTGCCTGATAATGGCCAGGTGGGCCGCAGGATTCATGCCTTCTCAGCTGCTTGATTATCGCCAGCTGGGCCGCAGGATTCATGCCTGCTCAGCTGCCTGATAATCGCCAGGAGGGCCGCAGGATTCATGCCTTCTCAGGCGCCTGGTAATCGCGAGCTGGGCCGCAGGATTCATGCCTGCTCATCTCCTTGATAATCGCCAGCTGGGCCGCAGGATTCATGCCTGCTCATCTGCTTGATAATCGCCAGCTGGGCCGCAGGATTCATGCCTGCTCAGCTGCCTGATAATCGCCAGGTGGGCCGCAGGATTCATGCCTGCTCAGCTGCCTGATAATCGCCAGCAGGGCCACAGGATTCATGCCTTCTCAGGCGCCTGATAATCACCAGCTGGGCCGCAGGATTCATGCCTGCTCATCTGCTTGATAATGACCAGCTGGGCCGCAGGATTCATGCCTTCTCAGGCGCCTGATAATCGCCAGCTGGGCCGCAGGATTCATGCCTGCTCATCTGCTTGGTAATCGCCAGCTGGGCCGCAGGATTCATGCCTGCTCATCTGCTTGATAATCGCCAGCTGGGTCGCATGATTCATGCCTGCTGAGGCACATGATCCGTGCGGGAGAGCTACCTGATCAGCACATGAGCAGTCACATGATCAGCGCCTCTCAGTCACCTGATCACTGCATGACAGCCACGTGATCAGTGCCTGCTGAGTCACGTGATTAGCGCCTGTTCATCTGCTTGATAATCGCCAGCTGGGCCGCAGGATTCATGCCTTCTCAGCTGCTTGATTATCGCCAGCTGGGCCGCAGGATTCATGCCTGCTCATCTGCTTGATAATGACCAGCTGGGCCGCAGGATTCATGCCTGCTCATCTGCTTGGTAATCGCCAGCTGGGCCGCAGGATTCATGCCTGCTCATCTGCTTGATAATCGCCAGCTGGGTCGCATGATTCATGCCTGCTGAGGCACATGATCCGTGCGGGAGAGCTACCTGATCAGCACATGAGCAGTCACATGATCAGCGCCTCTCAGTCACCTGATCACTGCATGACAGCCACGTGATCAGTGCCTGCTGAGTCACGTGATTAGCGCCTGTTCATCTGCTTGATAATCGCCAGCTGGGCCGCAGGATTCATGCCTTCTCAGCTGCTTGATTATCGCCAGCTGGGCCGCAGGATTCATGCCTGCTCATCTGCTTGATAATGACCAGCTGGGCCGCAGGATTCATGCCTGCTCAGCTGCCTGATAATCGCCAGCTGGGCCGCAGGATTCATACCTGCTCAGCTGCCTGATAATGGCCAGGTGGGCCGCAGGATTCATGCCTTCTCAGGCGCCTGGTAATCGCGAGCGGGGCCGTAGGATTCATGCCTGCTCATCTGCTTGGTAATCGCCAGCTGGGCCGCAGGATTCATGCCTTCTCAGGCGCCTGATAATCGCCAGCTGGGCCGCAGGATTCATGCCTTCTCATCTCCTTGATAATCGCCAGCTGGGCCGCAGGATTCATGCCTGCTCATCTGCTTGATAATGACCAGCTGGGCCGCAGGATTCATGCCTGCTCAGCTGCCTGATAATCGCCAGGTGGGCCGCAGGATTCATGCCTGCTCAGCTGCCTGATAATCGCCAGCTGGGCCTCAGGATTCATGCCTGCTCAGCTGCCTGATAATCGCCAGGTGGGCCGCAGGATTCATGCCTGCTCAGTTGCCTGATAATCGCCAGCTGGGCCGCAGGATTCATGCCTTCTCAGCTGCCTGATAATCACCAGCTGGGCCGCAGGATTCATGCCTGCTCATCTGCTTGATAATCGCCAGCTGGGCCGCAGGATTCATGCCTGCTCAGGCGCCTGTTAATCGCCAGCTGGGCCGCAGGATTCATGCCTTCTCCGCTGCTTGATTGTTGCCTGCTGAGGCACATGATCGGTGCGGGAGAGCTACCTGATCAGCACATGAGCAGTCACATGATCAGCACCTCTCAGTCACCTGATCACTGCATGACAGCCACGTGATCAGTGCCTGCTGAGTCACGTGATTAGCGCCTGTTCATCTGCTTGATAATCGCCAGCTGGGCCGCAGGATTCATGCCTTCTCAGCTGCTTGATTATCGCCAGCTGGGCCGCAGGATTCATGCCTGCTCATCTGCTTGATAATGACCAGCTGGGCCGCAGGATTCATGCCTGCTCAGCTGCCTGATAATCGCCAGGTGGGCCGCAGGATTCATGCCTGCTCATCTCGTTGATAATCGCCAGCTGGGCCGCAGGATTCATGCCTGCTCCGCTGCTTGATTCTTGCCTGCTGAGGCACATGATCCGTGCAGGAGAGCTACCTGATCACACATGAGCAGTCACATGATCAGCGCCTCTCAGTCACCTGATCACTGCATGACAGCCACGTGATCAGTGCCTGCTGAGTCACGTGATTAGCGCCTGCTCATCTGCTTGATAATCGCCAGCTGGGCCGCAGGATTCATGCCTGCTCAGGTGCCTGATAATCGCCAGCTGGGCCGCAGGATTCATGCCTTCTCAGCTGCCTGATAATCACCAGCTGGGCCGTAGGATTCATGCCTGCTCAGCTGCCTGATAATCGCCAGGTGGGCCGCAAGATTCATGCCTGCTCAGCTGCCTGATAATCGCCAGGTGGGCCGCAGGATTCATGCCTTCTCAGCTGCTTGATTATCGCCAGCTGGGCCGCAGGATTCATGCCTGCTCAGCTGCCTGATAATCGCCAGCAGGGCCGCAGGATTCATGCCTTCTCAGGCGCCTGGTAATCGCGAGCTGGGCCGCAGGATTCATGCCTGCTCATCTCCTTGATAATCGCCAGCTGGGCCGCAGGATTCATGCCTGCTCATCTGCTTGATAATCGCCAGCTGGGCCGCAGGATTCATGCCTGCTCAGCTGCCTGATAATCGCCAGGTGGGCCGCAGGATTCATGCCTGCTCAGCTGCCTGATAATCGCCAGCAGGGCCACAGGATTCATGCCTTCTCAGGCGCCTGATAATCACCAGCTGGGCCGCAGGATTCATGCCTGCTCATCTGCTTGATAATGACCAGCTGGGCCGCAGGATTCATGCCTTCTCAGGCGCCTGATAATCGCCAGCTGGGCCGCAGGATTCATGCCTGCTCATCTGCTTGGTAATCGCCAGCTGGGCCGCAGGATTCATGCCTGCTCATCTGCTTGATAATCGCCAGCTGGGTCGCATGATTCATGCCTGCTGAGGCACATGATCCGTGCGGGAGAGCTACCTGATCAGCACATGAGCAGTCACATGATCAGCGCCTCTCAGTCACCTGATCACTGCATGACAGCCACGTGATCAGTGCCTGCTGAGTCACGTGATTAGCGCCTGTTCATCTGCTTGATAATCGCCAGCTGGGCCGCAGGATTCATGCCTTCTCAGCTGCTTGATTATCGCCAGCTGGGCCGCAGGATTCATGCCTGCTCATCTGCTTGATAATGACCAGCTGGGCCGCAGGATTCATGCCTGCTCAGCTGCCTGATAATCGCCAGCTGGGCCGCAGGATTCATACCTGCTCAGCTGCCTGATAATCGCCAGGTGGGCCGCAGGATTCATGCCTTCTCAGGCGCCTGGTAATCGCGAGCGGGGCCGTAGGATTCATGCCTGCTCATCTGCTTGGTAATCGCCAGCTGGGCCGCAGGATTCATGCCTTCTCAGGCGCCTGATAATCGCCAGCTGGGCCGCAGGATTCATGCCTTCTCATCTCCTTGATAATCGCCAGCTGGGCCGCAGGATTCATGCCTGCTCATCTGCTTGATAATGACCAGCTGGGCCGCAGGATTCATGCCTGCTCAGCTGCCTGATAATCGCCAGGTGGGCCGCAGGATTCATGCCTGCTCAGTTGCCTGATAATCGCCAGCTGGGCCGCAGGATTCATGCCTGCTCAGCTGCCTGATAATCGCCAGGTGGGCCGCAGGATTCATGCCTGCTCAGTTGCCTGATAATCGCCAGCTGGGCCGCAGGATTCATGCCTTCTCAGCTGCCTGATAATCACCAGCTGGGCCGCAGGATTCATGCCTGCTCATCTGCTTGATAATCGCCAGCTGGGCCGCAGGATTCATGCCTGCTCAGGCGCCTGTTAATCGCCAGCTGGGCCGCAGGATTCATGCCTTCTCCGCTGCTTGATTGTTGCCTGCTGAGGCACATGATCGGTGCGGGAGAGCTACCTGATCAGCACATGAGCAGTCACATGATCAGCACCTCTCAGTCACCTGATCACTGCATGACAGCCACGTGATCAGTGCCTGCTGAGTCACGTGATTAGCGCCTGTTCATCTGCTTGATAATCGCCAGCTGGGCCGCAGGATTCATGCCTTCTCAGCTGCTTGATTATCGCCAGCTGGGCCGCAGGATTCATGCCTGCTCATCTGCTTGATAATGACCAGCTGGGCCGCAGGATTCATGCCTGCTCAGCTGCCTGATAATCGCCAGGTGGGCCGCAGGATTCATGCCTGCTCATCTCGTTGATAATCGCCAGCTGGGCCGCAGGATTCATGCCTGCTCCGCTGCTTGATTCTTGCCTGCTGAGGCACATGATCCGTGCAGGAGAGCTACCTGATCACACATGAGCAGTCACATGATCAGCGCCTCTCAGTCACCTGATCACTGCATGACAGCCACGTGATCAGTGCCTGCTGAGTCACGTGATTAGCGCCTGCTCATCTGCTTGATAATCGCCAGCTGGGCCGCAGGATTCATGCCTGCTCAGGTGCCTGATAATCGCCAGCTGGGCCGCAGGATTCATGCCTTCTCAGCTGCCTGATAATCACCAGCTGGGCCGTAGGATTCATGCCTGCTCAGCTGCCTGATAATCGCCAGGTGGGCCGCAAGATTCATGCCTGCTCAGCTGCCTGATAATCGCCAGGTGGGCCGCAGGATTCATGCCTTCTCAGCTGCTTGATTATCGCCAGCTGGGCCGCAGGATTCATGCCTGCTCAGCTGCCTGATAATCGCCAGCAGGGCCGCAGGATTCATGCCTTCTCAGGCGCCTGGTAATCGCGAGCTGGGCCGCAGGATTCATGCCTGCTCATCTCCTTGATAATCGCCAGCTGGGCCGCAGGATTCATGCCTGCTCATCTGCTTGATAATCGCCAGCTGGGCCGCAGGATTCATGCCTGCTCAGCTGCCTGATAATCGCCAGGTGGGCCGCAGGATTCATGCCTGCTCAGCTGCCTGATAATCGCCAGCAGGGCCACAGGATTCATGCCTTCTCAGGCGCCTGATAATCACCAGCTGGGCCGCAGGATTCATGCCTGCTCATCTGCTTGATAATGACCAGCTGGGCCGCAGGATTCATGCCTTCTCAGGCGCCTGATAATCGCCAGCTGGGCCGCAGGATTCATGCCTGCTCATCTGCTTGGTAATCGCCAGCTGGGCCGCAGGATTCATGCCTGCTCATCTGCTTGATAATCGCCAGCTGGGTCGCATGATTCATGCCTGCTGAGGCACATGATCCGTGCGGGAGAGCTACCTGATCAGCACATGAGCAGTCACATGATCAGCGCCTCTCAGTCACCTGATCACTGCATGACAGCCACGTGATCAGTGCCTGCTGAGTCACGTGATTAGCGCCTGTTCATCTGCTTGATAATCGCCAGCTGGGCCGCAGGATTCATGCCTTCTCAGCTGCTTGATTATCGCCAGCTGGGCCGCAGGATTCATGCCTGCTCATCTGCTTGATAATGACCAGCTGGGCCGCAGGATTCATGCCTGCTCAGCTGCCTGATAATCGCCAGCTGGGCCGCAGGATTCATACCTGCTCAGCTGCCTGATAATCGCCAGGTGGGCCGCAGGATTCATGCCTTCTCAGGCGCCTGGTAATCGCGAGCGGGGCCGTAGGATTCATGCCTGCTCATCTGCTTGGTAATCGCCAGCTGGGCCGCAGGATTCATGCCTTCTCAGGCGCCTGATAATCGCCAGCTGGGCCGCAGGATTCATGCCTTCTCATCTCCTTGATAATCGCCAGCTGGGCCGCAGGATTCATGCCTGCTCATCTGCTTGATAATGACCAGCTGGGCCGCATGATTCATGCCTGCTCAGCTGCCTGATAATCGCCAGGTGGGCCGCAGGATTCATGCCTGCTCAGCTGCCTGATAATCGCCAGCTGGGCCGCAGGATTCATGCCTGCTCAGCTGCCTGATAATCGCCAGGTGGGCCGCAGGATTCATGCCTGCTCAGTTGCCTGATAATCGCCAGCTGGGCCGCAGGATTCATGCCTTCTCAGCTGCCTGATAATCACCAGCTGGGCCGCAGGATTCATGCCTGCTCATCTGCTTGATAATCGCCAGCTGGGCCGCAGGATTCATGCCTGCTCAGGCGCCTGTTAATCGCCAGCTGGGCCGCAGGATTCATGCCTTCTCCGCTGCTTGATTGTTGCCTGCTGAGGCACATGATCGGTGCGGGAGAGCTACCTGATCAGCACATGAGCAGTCACATGATCAGCACCTCTCAGTCACCTGATCACTGCATGACAGCCACGTGATCAGTGCCTGCTGAGTCACGTGATTAGCGCCTGTTCATCTGCTTGATAATCGCCAGCTGGGCCGCAGGATTCATGCCTTCTCAGCTGCTTGATTATCGCCAGCTGGGCCGCAGGATTCATGCCTGCTCATCTGCTTGATAATGACCAGCTGGGCCGCAGGATTCATGCCTGCTCAGCTGCCTGATAATCGCCAGGTGGGCCGCAGGATTCATGCCTGCTCATCTCGTTGATAATCGCCAGCTGGGCCGCAGGATTCATGCCTGCTCCGCTGCTTGATTATTGCCTGCTGAGGCACATGATCCGTGCAGGAGAGCTACCTGATCACACATGAGCAGTCACATGATCAGCGCCTCTCAGTCACCTGATCACTGCATGACAGCCACGTGATCAGTGCCTGCTGAGTCACGTGATTAGCGCCTGCTCATCTGCTTGATAATCGCCAGCTGGGCCGCAGGATTCATGCCTGCTCAGGTGCCTGATAATCGCCAGCTGGGCCGCAGGATTCATGCCTTCTCAGCTGCCTGATAATCACCAGCTGGGCCGTAGGATTCATGCCTGCTCAGCTGCCTGATAATCGCCAGGTGGGCCGCAAGATTCATGCCTGCTCAGCTGCCTGATAATCGCCAGGTGGGCCGCAGGATTCATGCCTTCTCAGCTGCTTGATTATCGCCAGCTGGGCCGCAGGATTCATGCCTGCTCAGCTGCCTGATAATCGCCAGGAGGGCCGCAGGATTCATGCCTTCTCAGGCGCCTGGTAATCGCGAGCTGGGCCGCAGGATTCATGCCTGCTCATCTCCTTGATAATCGCCAGCTGGGCCGCAGGATTCATGCCTGCTCATCTGCTTGATAATCGCCAGCTGGGCCGCAGGATTCATGCCTGCTCAGCTGCCTGATAATCGCCAGGTGGGCCGCAGGATTCATGCCTGCTCAGCTGCCTGATAATCGCCAGCAGGGCCACAGGATTCATGCCTTCTCAGGCGCCTGATAATCACCAGCTGGGCCGCAGGATTCATGCCTGCTCATCTGCTTGATAATGACCAGCTGGGCCGCAGGATTCATGCCTTCTCAGGCGCCTGATAATCGCCAGCTGGGCCGCAGGATTCATGCCTGCTCATCTGCTTGGTAATCGCCAGCTGGGCCGCAGGATTCATGCCTGCTCATCTGCTTGATAATCGCCAGCTGGGTCGCATGATTCATGCCTGCTGAGGCACATGATCCGTGCGGGAGAGCTACCTGATCAGCACATGAGCAGTCACATGATCAGCGCCTCTCAGTCACCTGATCACTGCATGACAGCCACGTGATCAGTGCCTGCTGAGTCACGTGATTAGCGCCTGTTCATCTGCTTGATAATCGCCAGCTGGGCCGCAGGATTCATGCCTTCTCAGCTGCTTGATTATCGCCAACTGGGCCGCAGGATTCATGCCTGCTCATCTGCTTGATAATGACCAGCTGGGCCGCAGGATTCATGCCTGCTCAGCTGCCTGATAATCGCCAGCTGGGCCGCAGGATTCATACCTGCTCAGCTGCCTGATAATCGCCAGGTGGGCCGCAGGATTCATGCCTTCTCAGGCGCCTGGTAATCGCGAGCGGGGCCGTAGGATTCATGCCTGCTCATCTGCTTGGTAATCGCCAGCTGGGCCGCAGGATTCATGCCTTCTCAGGCGCCTGATAATCGCCAGCTGGGCCGCAGGATTCATGCCTTCTCATCTCCTTGATAATCGCCAGCTGGGCCGCAGGATTCATGCCTGCTCATCTGCTTGATAACGACCAGCTGGGCCGCAGGATTCATGCCTGCTCAGCTGCCTGATAATCGCCAGGTGGGCCGCAGGATTCATGCCTGCTCAGTTGCCTGATAATCGCCAGCTGGGCCGCAGGATTCATGCCTGCTCAGCTGCCTGATAATCGCCAGGTGGGCCGCAGGATTCATGCCTGCTCAGTTGCCTGATAATCGCCAGCTGGGCCGCAGGATTCATGCCTTCTCAGCTGCCTGATAATCACCAGCTGGGCCGCAGGATTCATGCCTGCTCATCTGCTTGATAATCGCCAGCTGGGCCGCAGGATTCATGCCTGCTCAGGCGCCTGTTAATCGCCAGCTGGGCCGCAGGATTCATGCCTTCTCCGCTGCTTGATTGTTGCCTGCTGAGGCACATGATCGGTGCGGGAGAGCTACCTGATCAGCACATGAGCAGTCACATGATCAGCACCTCTCAGTCACCTGATCACTGCATGACAGCCACGTGATCAGTGCCTGCTGAGTCACGTGATTAGCGCCTGTTCATCTGCTTGATAATCGCCAGCTGGGCCGCAGGATTCATGCCTTCTCAGCTGCTTGATTATCGCCAGCTGGGCCGCAGGATTCATGCCTGCTCATCTGCTTGATAATGACCAGCTGGGCCGCAGGATTCACGCCTGCTCAGCTGCCTGATAATCGCCAGGTGGGCCGCAGGATTCATGCCTGCTCATCTCGTTGATAATCGCCAGCTGGGCCGCAGGATTCATGCCTGCTCCGCTGCTTGATTCTTGCCTGCTGAGGCACATGATCCGTGCAGGAGAGCTACCTGATCACACATGAGCAGTCACATGATCAGCGCCTCTCAGT
Source organism: Bos grunniens (assembly GCF_055505025.1). NCBI lineage: Eukaryota > Metazoa > Chordata > Mammalia > Artiodactyla > Bovidae > Bos > Bos grunniens. The sequence goes on along the minus strand of NC_141183.1, from coordinate 64,981,965 downwards.
CACCTGATCACTGCATGACAGCCACGTGATCAGTGCCTGCTGAGTCACGTGATTAGCGCCTGCTCATCTGCTTGATAATCGCCAGCTGGGCCGCAGGATTCATGCCTGCTCAGGTGCCTGATAATCGCCAGCTGGGCCGCAGGATTCATGCCTTCTCAGCTGCCTGATAATCACCAGCTGGGCCGTAGGATTCATGCCTGCTCAGCTGCCTGATAATCGCCAGGTGGGCCGCAAGATTCATGCCTGTTCAGCTGCCTGATAATCGCCAGGTGGGCCGCAGGATTCATGCCTTCTCAGCTGCTTGATTATCGCCAGCTGGGCCGCAGGATTCATGCCTGCTCAGCTGCCTGATAATCGCCAGGAGGGCCGCAGGATTCATGCCTTCTCAGGCGCCTGGTAATCGCGAGCTGGGCCGCAGGATTCATGCCTGCTCATCTCCTTGATAATCGCCAGCTGGGCCGCAGGATTCATGCCTGCTCATCTGCTTGATAATCGCCAGCTGGGCCGCAGGATTCATGCCTGCTCAGCTGCCTGATAATCGCCAGGTGGGCCGCAGGATTCATGCCTGCTCAGCTGCCTGATAATCGCCAGCAGGGCCACAGGATTCATGCCTTCTCAGGCGCCTGATAATCACCAGCTGGGCCGCAGGATTCATGCCTGCTCATCTGCTTGATAATGACCAGCTGGGCCGCAGGATTCATGCCTTCTCAGGCGCCTGATAATCGCCAGCTGGGCCGCAGGATTCATGCCTGCTCATCTGCTTGGTAATCGCCAGCTGGGCCGCAGGATTCATGCCTGCTCATCTGCTTGATAATCGCCAGCTGGGTCACATGATTCATGCCTGCTGAGGCACATGATCCGTGCGGGAGAGCTACCTGATCAGCACATGAGCAGTCACATGATCAGCGCCTCTCAGTCACCTGATCACTGCATGACAGCCACGTGATCAGTGCCTGCTGAGTCACGTGATTAGCGCCTGTTCATCTGCTTGATAATCGCCAGGTGGGCCGCAGGATTCATGCCTTCTCAGCTGCTTGATTATCGCCAGCTGGGCCGCAGGATTCATGCCTGCTCATCTGCTTGATAATGACCAGCTGGGCCGCAGGATTCATGCCTGCTCAGCTGCCTGATAATCGCCAGCTGGGCCGCAGGATTCATACCTGCTCAGCTGCCTGATAATCGCCAGGTGGGCCGCAGGATTCATGCCTTCTCAGGCGCCTGGTAATCGCGAGCGGGGCCGTAGGATTCATGCCTGCTCATCTGCTTGGTAATCGCCAGCTGGGCCGCAGGATTCATGCCTTCTCAGGCGCCTGATAATCGCCAGCTGGGCCGCAGGATTCATGCCTTCTCATCTCCTTGATAATCGCCAGCTGGGCCGCAGGATTCATGCCTGCTCATCTGCTTGATAATGACCAGCTGGGCCGCAGGATTCATGCCTGCTCAGCTGCCTGATAATCGCCAGGTGGGCCGCAGGATTCATGCCTGCTCAGCTGCCTGATAATCGCCAGCTGGGCCGCAGGATTCATGCCTGCTCAGCTGCCTGATAATCGCCAGGTGGGCCGCAGGATTCATGCCTGCTCAGTTGCCTGATAATCGCCAGCTGGGCCGCAGGATTCATGCCTTCTCAGCTGCCTGATAATCACCAGCTGGGCCGCAGGATTCATGCCTGCTCATCTGCTTGATAATCGCCAGCTGGGCCGCAGGATTCATGCCTGCTCAGGCGCCTGTTTATCGCCAGCTGGGCCGCAGGATTCATGCCTTCTCCGCTGCTTGATTGTTGCCTGCTGAGGCACATGATCGGTGCGGGAGAGCTACCTGATCAGCACATGAGCAGTCACATGATCAGCACCTCTCAGTCACCTGATCACTGCATGACAGCCACGTGATCAGTGCCTGCTGAGTCACGTGATTAGCGCCTGCTCATCTGCTTGATAATCGCCAGCTGGGCCGCAGGATTCATGCCTTCTCAGCTGCTTGATTATCGCCAGCTGGGCCGCAGGATTCATGCCTGCTCATCTGCTTGATAATGACCAGCTGGGCCGCAGGATTCATGCCTGCTCAGCTGCCTGATAATCGCCAGGTGGGCCGCAGGATTCATGCCTGCTCATCTCGTTGATAATCGCCAGCTGGGCCGCAGGATTCATGCCTGCTCCGCTGCTTGATTCTTGCCTGCTGAGGCACATGATCCGTGCAGGAGAGCTACCTGATCACACATGAGCAGTCACATGATCAGCGCCTCTCAGTCACCTGATCACTGCATGACAGCCACGTGATCAGTGCCTGCTGAGTCACGTGATTAGCGCCTGCTCATCTGCTTGATAATCGCCAGCTGGGCCGCAGGATTCATGCCTGCTCAGGTGCCTGATAATCGCCAGCTGGGCCGCAGGATTCATGCCTTCTCAGCTGCCTGATAATCACCAGCTGGGCCGTAGGATTCATGCCTGCTCAGCTGCCTGATAATCGCCAGGTGGGCCGCAAGATTCATGCCTGCTCAGCTGCCTGATAATCGCCAGGTGGGCCGCAGGATTCATGCCTTCTCAGCTGCTTGATTATCGCCAGCTGGGCCGCAGGATTCATGCCTGCTCAGCTGCCTGATAATCGCCAGCAGGGCCGCAGGATTCATGCCTTCTCATGCGCCTGGTAATCGCGAGCTGGGCCGCAGGATTCATGCCTGCTCATCTCCTTGATAATCGCCAGCTGGGCCGCAGGATTCATGCCTGCTCATCTGCTTGATAATCGCCAGCTGGGCCGCAGGATTCATGCCTGCTCAGCTGCCTGATAATCGCCAGGTGGGCCGCAGGATTCATGCCTGCTCAGCTGCCTGATAATCGCCAGCAGGGCCACAGGATTCATGCCTTCTCAGGCGCCTGATAATCACCAGCTGGGCCGCAGGATTCATGCCTGCTCATCTGCTTGATAATGACCAGCTGGGCCGCAGGATTCATGCCTTCTCAGGCGCCTGATAATCGCCAGCTGGGCCGCAGGATTCATGCCTGCTCATCTGCTTGGTAATCGCCAGCTGGGCCGCAGGATTCATGCCTGCTCATCTGCTTGATAATCGCCAGCTGGGTCGCATGATTCATGCCTGCTGAGGCACATGATCCGTGCGGGAGAGCTACCTGATCAGCACATGAGCAGTCACATGATCAGCGCCTCTCAGTCACCTGATCACTGCATGACAGCCACGTGATCAGTGCCTGCTGAGTCACGTGATTAGCGCCTGTTCATCTGCTTGATAATCGCCAGCTGGGCCGCAGGATTCATGCCTTCTCAGCTGCTTGATTATCGCCAGCTGGGCCGCAGGATTCATGCCTGCTCATCTGCTTGATAATGACCAGCTGGGCCGCAGGATTCATGCCTGCTCAGCTGCCTGATAATCGCCAGCTGGGCCGCAGGATTCATACCTGCTCAGCTGCCTGATAATCGCCAGGTGGGCCGCAGGATTCATGCCTTCTCAGGCGCCTGGTAATCGCGAGCGGGGCCGTAGGATTCATGCCTGCTCATCTGCTTGGTAATCGCCAGCTGGGCCGCAGGATTCATGCCTTCTCAGGCGCCTGATAATCGCCAGCTGGGCCGCAGGATTCATGCCTTCTCATCTCCTTGATAATCGCCAGCTGGGCCGCAGGATTCATGCCTGCTCATCTGCTTGATAATGACCAGCTGGGCCGCAGGATTCATGCCTGCTCAGCTGCCTGATAATCGCCAGGTGGGCCGCAGGATTCATGCCTGCTCAGCTGCCTGATAATCGCCAGCTGGGCCGCAGGATTCATGCCTGCTCAGCTGCCTGATAATCGCCAGGTGGGCCGCAGGATTCATGCCTGCTCAGTTGCCTGATAATCGCCAGCTGGGCCGCAGGATTCATGCCTTCTCAGCTGCCTGATAATCACCAGCTGGGCCGCAGGATTCATGCCTGCTCATCTGCTTGATAATCGCCAGCTGGGCCGCAGGATTCATGCCTGCTCAGGCGCCTGTTAATCGCCAGCTGGGCCGCAGGATTCATGCCTTCTCCGCTGCTTGATTGTTGCCTGCTGAGGCACATGATCGGTGCGGGAGAGCTACCTGATCAGCACATGAGCAGTCACATGATCAGCACCTCTCAGTCACCTGATCACTGCATGACAGCCACGTGATCAGTGCCTGCTGAGTCACGTGATTAGCGCCTGTTCATCTGCTTGATAATCGCCAGCTGGGCCGCAGGATTCATGCCTTCTCAGCTGCTTGATTATCGCCAGCTGGGCCGCAGGATTCATGCCTGCTCATCTGCTTGATAATGACCAGCTGGGCCGCAGGATTCATGCCTGCTCAGCTGCCTGATAATCGCCAGGTGGGCCGCAGGATTCATGCCTGCTCATCTCGTTGATAATCGCCAGCTGGGCCGCAGGATTCATGCCTGCTCCGCTGCTTGATTCTTGCCTGCTGAGGCACATGATCCGTGCAGGAGAGCTACCTGATCACACATGAGCAGTCACATGATCAGCGCCTCTCAGTCACCTGATCACTGCATGACAGCCACGTGATCAGTGCCTGCTGAGTCACGTGATTAGCGCCTGCTCATCTGCTTGATAATCGCCAGCTGGGCCGCAGGATTCATGCCTGCTCAGGTGCCTGATAATCGCCAGCTGGGCCGCAGGATTCATGCCTTCTCAGCTGCCTGATAATCACCAGCTGGGCCGTAGGATTCATGCCTGCTCAGCTGCCTGATAATCGCCAGGTGGGCCGCAAGATTCATGCCTGCTCAGCTGCCTGATAATCGCCAGGTGGGCCGCAGGATTCATGCCTTCTCAGCTGCTTGATTATCGCCAGCTGGGCCGCAGGATTCATGCCTGCTCAGCTGCCTGATAATCGCCAGCAGGGCCGCAGGATTCATGCCTTCTCAGGCGCCTGGTAATCGCGAGCTGGGCCGCAGGATTCATGCCTGCTCATCTCCTTGATAATCGCCAGCTGGGCCGCAGGATTCATGCCTGCTCATCTGCTTGATAATCGCCAGCTGGGCCGCAGGATTCATGCCTGCTCAGCTGCCTGATAATCGCCAGGTGGGCCGCAGGATTCATGCCTGCTCAGCTGCCTGATAATCGCCAGCAGGGCCACAGGATTCATGCCTTCTCAGGCGCCTGATAATCACCAGCTGGGCCGCAGGATTCATGCCTGCTCATCTGCTTGATAATGACCAGCTGGGCCGCAGGATTCATGCCTTCTCAGGCGCCTGATAATCGCCAGCTGGGCCGCAGGATTCATGCCTGCTCATCTGCTTGGTAATCGCCAGCTGGGCCGCAGGATTCATGCCTGCTCATCTGCTTGATAATCGCCAGCTGGGTCGCATGATTCATGCCTGCTGAGGCACATGATCCGTGCGGGAGAGCTACCTGATCAGCACATGAGCAGTCACATGATCAGCGCCTCTCAGTCACCTGATCACTGCATGACAGCCACGTGATCAGTGCCTGCTGAGTCACGTGATTAGCGCCTGTTCATCTGCTTGATAATCGCCAGCTGGGCCGCAGGATTCATGCCTTCTCAGCTGCTTGATTATCGCCAGCTGGGCCGCAGGATTCATGCCTGCTCATCTGCTTGATAATGACCAGCTGGGCCGCAGGATTCATGCCTGCTCAGCTGCCTGATAATCGCCAGCTGGGCCGCAGGATTCATACCTGCTCAGCTGCCTGATAATCGCCAGGTGGGCCGCAGGATTCATGCCTTCTCAGGCGCCTGGTAATCGCGAGCGGGGCCGTAGGATTCATGCCTGCTCATCTGCTTGGTAATCGCCAGCTGGGCCGCAGGATTCATGCCTTCTCAGGCGCCTGATAATCGCCAGCTGGGCCGCAGGATTCATGCCTTCTCATCTCCTTGATAATCGCCAGCTGGGCCGCAGGATTCATGCCTGCTCATCTGCTTGATAATGACCAGCTGGGCCGCAGGATTCATGCCTGCTCAGCTGCCTGATAATCGCCAGGTGGGCCGCAGGATTCATGCCTGCTCAGCTGCCTGATAATCGCCAGCTGGGCCGCAGGATTCATGCCTGCTCAGCTGCCTGATAATCGCCAGGTGGGCCGCAGGATTCATGCCTGCTCAGTTGCCTGATAATCGCCAGCTGGGCCGCAGGATTCATGCCTTCTCAGCTGCCTGATAATCACCAGCTGGGCCGCAGGATTCATGCCTGCTCATCTGCTTGATAATCGCCAGCTGGGCCGCAGGATTCATGCCTGCTCAGGCGCCTGTTAATCGCCAGCTGGGCCGCAGGATTCATGCCTTCTCCGCTGCTTGATTGTTGCCTGCTGAGGCACATGATCGGTGCGGGAGAGCTACCTGATCAGCACATGAGCAGTCACATGATCAGCACCTCTCAGTCACCTGATCACTGCATGACAGCCACGTGATCAGTGCCTGCTGAGTCACGTGATTAGCGCCTGTTCATCTGCTTGATAATCGCCAGCTGGGCCGCAGGATTCATGCCTTCTCAGCTGCTTGATTATCGCCAGCTGGGCCGCAGGATTCATGCCTGCTCATCTGCTTGATAATGACCAGCTGGGCCGCAGGATTCATGCCTGCTCAGCTGCCTGATAATCGCCAGGTGGGCCGCAGGATTCATGCCTGCTCATCTCGTTGATAATCGCCAGCTGGGCCGCAGGATTCATGCCTGCTCCGCTGCTTGATTCTTGCCTGCTGAGGCACATGATCCGTGCAGGAGAGCTACCTGATCACACATGAGCAGTCACATGATCAGCGCCTCTCAGTCACCTGATCACTGCATGACAGCCACGTGATCAGTGCCTGCTGAGTCACGTGATTAGCGCCTGCTCATCTGCTTGATAATCGCCAGCTGGGCCGCAGGATTCATGCCTGCTCAGGTGCCTGATAATCGCCAGCTGGGCCGCAGGATTCATGCCTTCTCAGCTGCCTGATAATCACCAGCTGGGCCGTAGGATTCATGCCTGCTCAGCTGCCTGATAATCGCCAGGTGGGCCGCAAGATTCATGCCTGCTCAGCTGCCTGATAATCGCCAGGTGGGCCGCAGGATTCATGCCTTCTCAGCTGCTTGATTATCGCCAGCTGGGCCGCAGGATTCATGCCTGCTCAGCTGCCTGATAATCGCCAGGAGGGCCGCAGGATTCATGCCTTCTCAGGCGCCTGGTAATCGCGAGCTGGGCCGCAGGATTCATGCCTGCTCATCTCCTTGATAATCGCCAGCTGGGCCGCAGGATTCATGCCTGCTCATCTGCTTGATAATCGCCAGCTGGGCCGCAGGATTCATGCCTGCTCAGCTGCCTGATAATCGCCAGGTGGGCCGCAGGATTCATGCCTGCTCAGCTGCCTGATAATCGCCAGCAGGGCCACAGGATTCATGCCTTCTCAGGCGCCTGATAATCACCAGCTGGGCCGCAGGATTCATGCCTGCTCATCTGCTTGATAATGACCAGCTGGGCCGCAGGATTCATGCCTTCTCAGGCGCCTGATAATCGCCAGCTGGGCCGCAGGATTCATGCCTGCTCATCTGCTTGATAATCGCCAGCTGGGTCGCATGATTCATGCCTGCTGAGGCACATGATCCGTGCGGGAGAGCTACCTGATCAGCACATGAGCAGTCACATGATCAGCGCCTCTCAGTCACCTGATCACTGCATGACAGCCACGTGATCAGTGCCTGCTGAGTCACGTGATTAGCGCCTGTTCATCTGCTTGATAATCGCCAGCTGGGCCGCAGGATTCATGCCTTCTCAGCTGCTTGATTATCGCCAGCTGGGCCGCAGGATTCATGCCTGCTCATCTGCTTGATAATGACCAGCTGGGCCGCAGGATTCATGCCTGCTCAGCTGCCTGATAATCGCCAGCTGGGCCGCAGGATTCATACCTGCTCAGCTGCCTGATAATCGCCAGGTGGGCCGCAGGATTCATGCCTTCTCAGGCGCCTGGTAATCGCGAGCGGGGCCGTAGGATTCATGCCTGCTCATCTGCTTGGTAATCGCCAGCTGGGCCGCAGGATTCATGCCTTCTCAGGCGCCTGATAATCGCCAGCTGGGCCGCAGGATTCATGCCTTCTCATCTCCTTGATAATCGCCAGCTGGGCCGCAGGATTCATGCCTGCTCATCTGCTTGATAATGACCAGCTGGGCCGCAGGATTCATGCCTGCTCAGCTGCCTGATAATCGCCAGGTGGGCCGCAGGATTCATGCCTGCTCAGCTGCCTGATAATCGCCAGCTGGGCCGCAGGATTCATGCCTGCTCAGCTGCCTGATAATCGCCAGGTGGGCCGCAGGATTCATGCCTGCTCAGTTGCCTGATAATCGCCAGCTGGGCCGCAGGATTCATGCCTTCTCAGCTGCCTGATAATCACCAGCTGGGCCGCAGGATTCATGCCTGCTCATCTGCTTGATAATCGCCAGCTGGGCCGCAGGATTCATGCCTGCTCAGGCGCCTGTTAATCGCCAGCTGGGCCGCAGGATTCATGCCTTCTCCGCTGCTTGATTGTTGCCTGCTGAGGCACATGATCGGTGCGGGAGAGCTACCTGATCAGCACATGAGCAGTCACATGATCAGCACCTCTCAGTCACCTGATCACTGCATGACAGCCACGTGATCAGTGCCTGCTGAGTCACGTGATTAGCGCCTGTTCATCTGCTTGATAATCGCCAGCTGGGCCGCAGGATTCATGCCTTCTCAGCTGCTTGATTATCGCCAGCTGGGCCGCAGGATTCATGCCTGCTCATCTGCTTGATAATGACCAGCTGGGCCGCAGGATTCATGCCTGCTCAGCTGCCTGATAATCGCCAGGTGGGCCGCAGGATTCATGCCTGCTCATCTCGTTGATAATCGCCAGCTGGGCCGCAGGATTCATGCCTGCTCCGCTGCTTGATTCTTGCCTGCTGAGGCACATGATCCGTGCAGGAGAGCTACCTGATCACACATGAGCAGTCACATGATCAGCGCCTCTCAGTCACCTGATCACTGCATGACAGCCACGTGATCAGTGCCTGCTGAGTCACGTGATTAGCGCCTGCTCATCTGCTTGATAATCGCCAGCTGGGCCGCAGGATTCATGCCTGCTCAGGTGCCTGATAATCGCCAGCTGGGCCGCAGGATTCATGCCTTCTCAGCTGCCTGATAATCACCAGCTGGGCCGTAGGATTCATGCCTGCTCAGCTGCCTGATAATCGCCAGGTGGGCCGCAAGATTCATGCCTGCTCAGCTGCCTGATAATCGCCAGGTGGGCCGCAGGATTCATGCCTTCTCAGCTGCTTGATTATCGCCAGCTGGGCCGCAGGATTCATGCCTGCTCAGCTGCCTGATAATCGCCAGGAGGGCCGCAGGATTCATGCCTTCTCAGGCGCCTGGTAATCGCGAGCTGGGCCGCAGGATTCATGCCTGCTCATCTCCTTGATAATCGCCAGCTGGGCCGCAGGATTCATGCCTGCTCATCTGCCTGATAATCGCCAGCTGGGCCGCAGGATTCATGCCTGCTCAGCTGCCTGATAATCGCCAGGTGGGCCGCAGGATTCATGCCTGCTCAGCTGCCTGATAATCGCCAGCAGGGCCACAGGATTCATGCCTTCTCAGGCGCCTGATAATCACCAGCTGGGCCGCAGGATTCATGCCTGCTCATCTGCTTGATAATGACCAGCTGGGCCGCAGGATTCATGCCTTCTCAGGCGCCTGATAATCGCCAGCTGGGCCGCAGGATTCATGCCTGCTCATCTGCTTGGTAATCGCCAGCTGGGCCGCAGGATTCATGCCTGCTCATCTGCTTGATAATCGCCAGCTGGGTCGCATGATTCATGCCTGCTGAGGCACATGATCCGTGCGGGAGAGCTACCTGATCAGCACATGAGCAGTCACATGATCAGGGCCTCTCAGTCACCTGATCACTGCATGACAGCCACGTGATCAGTGCCTGCTGAGTCACGTGATTAGCGCCTGTTCATCTGCTTGATAATCGCCAGCTGGGCCGCAGGATTCATGCATTCTCAGCTGCTTGATTATCGCCAGCTGGGCCGCAGGATTCATGCCTGCTCATCTGCTTGATAATGACCAGCTGGGCCGCAGGATTCATGCCTGCTCAGCTGCCTGATAATCGCCAGCTGGGCCGCAGGATTCATACCTGCTCAGCTGCCTGATAATCGCCAGGTGGGCCGCAGGATTCATGCCTTCTCAGGCGCCTGGTAATCGCGAGCGGGGCCGTAGGATTCATGCCTGCTCATCTGCTTGGTAATCGCCAGCTGGGCCGCAGGATTCATGCCTTCTCAGGCGCCTGATAATCGCCAGCTGGGCCGCAGGATTCATGCCTTCTCATCTCCTTGATAATCGCCAGCTGGGCCGCAGGATTCATGCCTGCTCATCTGCTTGATAATGACCAGCTGGGCCGCAGGATTCATGCCTGCTCAGCTGCCTGATAATCGCCAGGTGGGCCGCAGGATTCATGCCTGCTCAGCTGCCTGATAATCGCCAGCTGGGCCGCAGGATTCATGCCTGCTCAGCTGCCTGATAATCGCCAGGTGGGCCGCAGGATTCATGCCTGCTCAGTTGCCTGATAATCGCCAGCTGGGCCGCAGGATTCATGCCTTCTCAGCTGCCTGATAATCACCAGCTGGGCCGCAGGATTCATGCCTGCTCATCTGCTTGATAATCGCCAGCTGGGCCGCAGGATTCATGCCTGCTCAGGCGCCTGTTAATCGCCAGCTGGGCCGCAGGATTCATGCCTTCTCCGCTGCTTGATTGTTGCCTGCTGAGGCACATGATCGGTGCGGGAGAGCTACCTGATCAGCACATGAGCAGTCACATGATCAGCACCTCTCAGTCACCTGATCACTGCATGACAGCCACGTGATCAGTGCCTGCTGAGTCACGTGATTAGCGCCTGTTCATCTGCTTGATAATCGCCAGCTGGGCCGCAGGATTCATGCCTTCTCAGCTGCTTGATTATCGCCAGCTGGGCCGCAGGATTCATGCCTGCTCATCTGCTTGATAATGACCAGCTGGGCCGCAGGATTCATGCCTGCTCAGCTGCCTGATAATCGCCAGGTGGGCCGCAGGATTCATGCCTGCTCATCTCGTTGATAATCGCCAGCTGGGCCGCAGGATTCATGCCTGCTCCGCTGCTTGATTCTTGCCTGCTGAGGCACATGATCCGTGCAGGAGAGCTACCTGATCACACATGAGCAGTCACATGATCAGCGCCTCTCAGTCACCTGATCACTGCATGACAGCCACGTGATCAGTGCCTGCTGAGTCACGTGATTAGCGCCTGCTCATCTGCTTGATAATCGCCAGCTGGGCCGCAGGATTCATGCCTGCTCAGGTGCCTGATAATCGCCAGCTGGGCCGCAGGATTCATGCCTTCTCAGCTGCCTGATAATCACCAGCTGGGCCGTAGGATTCATGCCTGCTCAGCTGCCTGATAATCGCCAGGTGGGCCGCAAGATTCATGCCTGCTCAGCTGCCTGATAATCGCCAGGTGGGCCGCAGGATTCATGCCTTCTCAGCTGCTTGATTATCGCCAGCTGGGCCGCAGGATTCATGCCTGCTCAGCTGCCTGATAATCGCCAGCAGGGCCGCAGGATTCATGCCTTCTCAGGCGCCTGGTAATCGCGAGCTGGGCCGCAGGATTCATGCCTGCTCATCTCCTTGATAATCGCCAGCTGGGCCGCAGGATTCATGCCTGCTCATCTGCTTGATAATCGCCAGCTGGGCCGCAGGATTCATGCCTGCTCAGCTGCCTGATAATCGCCAGGTGGGCCGCAGGATTCATGCCTGCTCAGCTGCCTGATAATCGCCAGCAGGGCCACAGGATTCATGCCTTCTCAGGCGCCTGATAATCACCAGCTGGGCCGCAGGATTCATGCCTGCTCATCTGCTTGATAATGACCAGCTGGGCCGCAGGATTCATGCCTTCTCAGGCGCCTGATAATCGCCAGCTGGGCCGCAGGATTCATGCCTGCTCATCTGCTTGGTAATCGCCAGCTGGGCCGCAGGATTCATGCCTGCTCATCTGCTTGATAATCGCCAGCTGGGTCGCATGATTCATGCCTGCTGAGGCACATGATCCGTGCGGGAGAGCTACCTGATCAGCACATGAGCAGTCACATGATCAGCGCCTCTCAGTCACCTGATCACTGCATGACAGCCACGTGATCAGTGCCTGCTGAGTCACGTGATTAGCGCCTGTTCATCTGCTTGATAATCGCCAGCTGGGCCGCAGGATTCATGCCTTCTCAGCTGCTTGATTATCGCCAGCTGGGCCGCAGGATTCATGCCTGCTCATCTGCTTGATAATGACCAGCTGGGCCGCAGGATTCATGCCTGCTCAGCTGCCTGATAATCGCCAGCTGGGCCGCAGGATTCATACCTGCTCAGCTGCCTGATAATCGCCAGGTGGGCCGCAGGATTCATGCCTTCTCAGGCGCCTGGTAATCGCGAGCGGGGCCGTAGGATTCATGCCTGCTCATCTGCTTGGTAATCGCCAGCTGGGCCGCAGGATTCATGCCTTCTCAGGCGCCTGATAATCGCCAGCTGGGCCGCAGGATTCATGCCTTCTCATCTCCTTGATAATCGCCAGCTGGGCCGCAGGATTCATGCCTGCTCATCTGCTTGATAATGACCAGCTGGGCCGCAGGATTCATGCCTGCTCAGCTGCCTGATAATCGCCAGGTGGGCCGCAGGATTCATGCCTGCTCAGCTGCCTGATAATCGCCAGCTGGGCCGCAGGATTCATGCCTGCTCAGCTGCCTGATAATCGCCAGGTGGGCCGCAGGATTCATGCCTGCTCAGTTGCCTGATAATCGCCAGCTGGGCCGCAGGATTCATGCCTTCTCAGCTGCCTGATAATCACCAGCTGGGCCGCAGGATTCATGCCTGCTCATCTGCTTGATAATCGCCAGCTGGGCCGCAGGATTCATGCCTGCTCAGGCGCCTGTTAATCGCCAGCTGGGCCGCAGGATTCATGCCTTCTCCGCTGCTTGATTGTTGCCTGCTGAGGCACATGATCGGTGCGGGAGAGCTACCTGATCAGCACATGAGCAGTCACATGATCAGCACCTCTCAGTCACCTGATCACTGCATGACAGCCACGTGATCAGTGCCTGCTGAGTCACGTGATTAGCGCCTGTTCATCTGCTTGATAATCGCCAGCTGGGCCGCAGGATTCATGCCTTCTCAGCTGCTTGATTATCGCCAGCTGGGCCGCAGGATTCATGCCTGCTCATCTGCTTGATAATGACCAGCTGGGCCGCAGGATTCATGCCTGCTCAGCTGCCTGATAATCGCCAGGTGGGCCGCAGGATTCATGCCTGCTCATCTCGTTGATAATCGCCAGCTGGGCCGCAGGATTCATGCCTGCTCCGCTGCTTGATTCTTGCCTGCTGAGGCACATGATCCGTGCAGGAGAGCTACCTGATCACACATGAGCAGTCACATGATCAGCGCCTCTCAGTCACCTGATCACTGCATGACAGCCACGTGATCAGTGCCTGCTGAGTCACGTGATTAGCGCCTGCTCATCTGCTTGATAATCGCCAGCTGGGCCGCAGGATTCATGCCTGCTCAGGTGCCTGATAATCGCCAGCTGGGCCGCAGGATTCATGCCTTCTCAGCTGCCTGATAATCACCAGCTGGGCCGTAGGATTCATGCCTGCTCAGCTGCCTGATAATCGCCAGGTGGGCCGCAAGATTCATGCCTGCTCAGCTGCCTGATAATCGCCAGGTGGGCCGCAGGATTCATGCCTTCTCAGCTGCTTGATTATCGCCAGCTGGGCCGCAGGATTCATGCCTGCTCAGCTGCCTGATAATCGCCAGCAGGGCCGCAGGATTCATGCCTTCTCAGGCGCCTGGTAATCGCGAGCTGGGCCGCAGGATTCATGCCTGCTCATCTCCTTGATAATCGCCAGCTGGGCCGCAGGATTCATGCCTGCTCATCTGTTTGATAATCGCCAGCTGGGCCGCAGGATTCATGCCTGCTCAGCTGCCTGATAATCGCCAGGTGGGCCGCAGGATTCATGCCTGCTCAGCTGCCTGATAATCGCCAGCAGGGCCACAGGATTCATGCCTTCTCAGGCGCCTGATAATCACCAGCTGGGCCCCAGGATTCATGCCTGCTCATCTGCTTGATAATGACCAGCTGGGCCGCAGGATTCATGCCTGCTCATCTGCTTGGTAATCGCCAGCTGGGCCGCAGGATTCATGCCTGCTCATCTGCTTGATAATCGCCAGCTGGGTCGCATGATTCATGCCTGCTGAGGCACATGATCCGTGCGGGAGAGCTACCTGATCAGCACATGAGCAGTCACATGATCAGCGCCTCTCAGTCACCTGATCACTGCATGACAGCCACGTGATCAGTGCCTGCTGAGTCACGTGATTAGCGCCTGTTCATCTGCTTGATAATCGCCAGCTGGGCCGCAGGATTCATGCCTTCTCAGCTGCTTGATTATCGCCAGCTGGGCCGCAGGATTCATGCCTGCTCATCTGCTTGATAATGACCAGCTGGGCCGCAGGATTCATGCCTGCTCAGCTGCCTGATAATCGCCAGCTGGGCCGCAGGATTCATACCTGCTCAGCTGCCTGATAATGGCCAGGTGGGCCGCAGGATTCATGCCTTCTCAGGCGCCTGGTAATCGCGAGCGGGGCCGTAGGATTCATGCCTGCTCATCTGCTTGGTAATCGCCAGCTGGGCCGCAGGATTCATGCCTTCTCAGGCGCCTGATAATCGCCAGCTGGGCCGCAGGATTCATGCCTTCTCATCTCCTTGATAATCGCCAGCTGGGCCGCAGGATTCATGCCTGCTCATCTGCTTGATAATGACCAGCTGGGCCGCAGGATTCATGCCTGCTCAGCTGCCTGATAATCGCCAGGTGGGCCGCAGGATTCATGCCTGCTCAGCTGCCTGATTATCGCCAGCTGGGCCTCAGGATTCATGCCTGCTCAGCTGCCTGATAATCGCCAGGTGGGCCGCAGGATTCATGCCTGCTCAGTTGCCTGATAATCGCCAGCTGGGCCGCAGGATTCATGCCTTCTCAGCTGCCTGATAATCACCAGCTGGGCCGCAGGATTCATGCCTGCTCATCTGCTTGATAATCGCCAGCTGGGCCGCAGGATTCATGCCTGCTCAGGCGCCTGTTAATCGCCAGCTGGGCCGCAGGATTCATGCCTTCTCCGCTGCTTGATTGTTGCCTGCTGAGGCACATGATCGGTGCGGGAGAGCTACCTGATCAGCACATGAGCAGTCACATGATCAGCACCTCTCAGTCACCTGATCACTGCATGACAGCCACGTGATCAGTGCCTGCTGAGTCACGTGATTAGCGCCTGTTCATCTGCTTGATAATCGCCAGCTGGGCCGCAGGATTCATGCCTTCTCAGCTGCTTGATTATCGCCAGCTGGGCCGCAGGATTCATGCCTGCTCATCTGCTTGATAATGACCAGCTGGGCCGCAGGATTCATGCCTGCTCAGCTGCCTGATAATCGCCAGGTGGGCCGCAGGATTCATGCCTGCTCATCTCGTTGATAATCGCCAGCTGGGCCGCAGGATTCATGCCTGCTCCGCTGCTTGATTCTTGCCTGCTGAGGCACATGATCCGTGCAGGAGAGCTACCTGATCACACATGAGCAGTCACATGATCAGCGCCTCTCAGTCACCTGATCACTGCATGACAGCCACGTGATCAGTGCCTGCTGAGTCACGTGATTAGCGCCTGCTCATCTGCTTGATAATCGCCAGCTGGGCCGCAGGATTCATGCCTGCTCAGGTGCCTGATAATCGCCAGCTGGGCCGCAGGATTCATGCCTTCTCAGCTGCCTGATAATCACCAGCTGGGCCGTAGGATTCATGCCTGCTCAGCTGCCTGATAATCGCCAGGTGGGCCGCAAGATTCATGCCTGCTCAGCTGCCTGATAATCGCCAGGTGGGCCGCAGGATTCATGCCTTCTCAGCTGCTTGATTATCGCCAGCTGGGCCGCAGGATTCATGCCTGCTCAGCTGCCTGATAATCGCCAGCAGGGCCGCAGGATTCATGCCTTCTCAGGCGCCTGGTAATCGCGAGCTGGGCCGCAGGATTCATGCCTGCTCATCTCCTTGATAATCGCCAGCTGGGCCGCAGGATTCATGCCTGCTCATCTGCTTGATAATCGCCAGCTGGGCCGCAGGATTCATGCCTGCTCAGCTGCCTGATAATCGCCAGGTGGGCCGCAGGATTCATGCCTGCTCAGCTGCCTGATAATCGCCAGCAGGGCCACAGGATTCATGCCTTCTCAGGCGCCTGATAATCACCAGCTGGGCCGCAGGATTCATGCCTGCTCATCTGCTTGATAATGACCAGCTGGGCCGCAGGATTCATGCCTTCTCAGGCGCCTGATAATCGCCAGCTGGGCCGCAGGATTCATGCCTGCTCATCTGCTTGGTAATCGCCAGCTGGGCCGCAGGATTCATGCCTGCTCATCTGCTTGATAATCGCCAGCTGGGTCGCATGATTCATGCCTGCTGAGGCACATGATCCATGCGGGAGAGCTACCTGATCAGCACATGAGCAGTCACATGATCAGCGCCTCTCAGTCACCTGATCACTGCATGACAGCCACGTGATCAGTGCCTGCTGAGTCACGTGATTAGCGCCTGTTCATCTGCTTGATAATCGCCAGCTGGGCCGCAGGATTCATGCCTTCTCAGCTGCTTGATTATCGCCAGCTGGGCCGCAGGATTCATGCCTGCTCATCTGCTTGATAATGACCAGCTGGGCCGCAGGATTCATGCCTGCTCAGCTGCCTGATAATCGCCAGCTGGGCCGCAGGATTCATACCTGCTCAGCTGCCTGATAATCGCCAGGTGGGCCGCAGGATTCATGCCTTCTCAGGCGCCTGGTAATCGCGAGCGGGGCCGTAGGATTCATGCCTGCTCATCTGCTTGGTAATCGCCAGCTGGGCCGCAGGATTCATGCCTTCTCAGGCGCCTGATAATCGCCAGCTGGGCCGCAGGATTCATGCCTTCTCATCTCCTTGATAATCGCCAGCTGGGCCGCAGGATTCATGCCTGCTCATCTGCTTGATAATGACCAGCTGGGCCGCAGGATTCATGCCTGCTCAGCTGCCTGATAATCGCCAGGTGGGCCGCAGGATTCATGCCTGCTCAGCTGCCTGATAATCGCCAGCTGGGCCGCAGGATTCATGCCTGCTCAGCTGCCTGATAATCGCCAGGTGGGCCGCAGGATTCATGCCTGCTCAGTTGCCTGATAATCGCCAGCTGGGCCGCAGGATTCATGCCTTCTCAGCTGCCTGATAATCACCAGCTGGGCCGCAGGATTCATGCCTGCTCATCTGCTTGATAATCGCCAGCTGGGCCGCAGGATTCATGCCTGCTCAGGCGCCTGTTAATCGCCAGCTGGGCCGCAGGATTCATGCCTTCTCCGCTGCTTGATTGTTGCCTGCTGAGGCACATGATCGGTGCGGGAGAGCTACCTGATCAGCACATGAGCAGTCACATGATCAGCACCTCTCAGTCACCTGATCACTGCATGACAGCCACGTGATCAGTGCCTGCTGAGTCACGTGATTAGCGCCTGTTCATCTGCTTGATAATCGCCAGCTGGGCCGCAGGATTCATGCCTTCTCAGCTGCTTGATTATCGCCAGCTGGGCCGCAGGATTCATGCCTGCTCATCTGCTTGATAATGACCAGCTGGGCCGCAGGATTCATGCCTGCTCAGCTGCCTGATAATCGCCAGGTGGGCCGCAGGATTCATGCCTGCTCATCTCGTTGATAATCGCCAGCTGGGCCGCAGGATTCATGCCTGCTCCGCTGCTTGATTCTTGCCTGCTGAGGCACATGATCCGTGCAGGAGAGCTACCTGATCACACATGAGCAGTCACATGATCAGCGCCTCTCAGTCACCTGATCACTGCATGACAGCCACGTGATCAGTGCCTGCTGAGTCACGTGATTAGCGCCTGCTCATCTGCTTGATAATCGCCAGCTGGGCCGCAGGATTCATGCCTGCTCAGGTGCCTGATAATCGCCAGCTGGGCCGCAGGATTCATGCCTTCTCAGCTGCCTGATAATCACCAGCTGGGCCGTAGGATTCATGCCTGCTCAGCTGCCTGATAATCGCCAGGTGGGCCGCAAGATTCATGCCTGCTCAGCTGCCTGATAATCGCCAGGTGGGCCGCAGGATTCATGCCTTCTCAGCTGCTTGATTATCGCCAGCTGGGCCGCAGGATTCATGCCTGCTCAGCTGCCTGATAATCGCCAGCAGGGCCGCAGGATTCATGCCTTCTCAGGCGCCTGGTAATCGCGAGCTGGGCCGCAGGATTCATGCCTGCTCATCTCCTTGATAATCGCCAGCTGGGCCGCAGGATTCATGCCTGCTCATCTGCTTGATAATCGCCAGCTGGGCCGCAGGATTCATGCCTGCTCAGCTGCCTGATAATCGCCAGGTGGGCCGCAGGATTCATGCCTGCTCAGCTGCCTGATAATCGCCAGCAGGGCCACAGGATTCATGCCTTCTCAGGCGCCTGATAATCACCAGCTGGGCCGCAGGATTCATGCCTGCTCATCTGCTTGATAATGACCAGCTGGGCCGCAGGATTCATGCCTTCTCAGGCGCCTGATAATCGCCAGCTGGGCCGCAGGATTCATGCCTGCTCATCTGCTTGGTAATCGCCAGCTGGGCCGCAGGATTCATGCCTGCTCATCTGCTTGATAATCGCCAGCTGGGTCGCATGATTCATGCCTGCTGAGGCACATGATCCGTGCGGGAGAGCTACCTGATCAGCACATGAGCAGTCACATGATCAGCGCCTCTCAGTCACCTGATCACTGCATGACAGCCACGTGATCAGTGCCTGCTGAGTCACGTGATTAGCGCCTGTTCATCTGCTTGATAATCGCCAGCTGGGCCGCAGGATTCATGCCTTCTCAGCTGCTTGATTATCGCCAGCTGGGCCGCAGGATTCATGCCTGCTCATCTGCTTGATAATGACCAGCTGGGCCGCAGGATTCATGCCTGCTCAGCTGCCTGATAATCGCCAGCTGGGCCGCAGGATTCATACCTGCTCAGCTGCCTGATAATCGCCAGGTGGGCCGCAGGATTCATGCCTTCTCAGGCGCCTGGTAATCGCGAGCGGGGCCGTAGGATTCATGCCTGCTCATCTGCTTGGTAATCGCCAGCTGGGCCGCAGGATTCATGCCTTCTCAGGCGCCTGATAATCGCCAGCTGGGCCGCAGGATTCATGCCTTCTCATCTCCTTGATAATCGCCAGCTGGGCCGCAGGATTCATGCCTGCTCATCTGCTTGATAATGACCAGCTGGGCCGCAGGATTCATGCCTGCTCAGCTGCCTGATAATCGCCAGGTGGGCCGCAGGATTCATGCCTGCTCAGCTGCCTGATAATCGCCAGCTGGGCCGCAGGATTCATGCCTGCTCAGCTGCCTGATAATCGCCAGGTGGGCCGCAGGATTCATGCCTGCTCAGTTGCCTGATAATCGCCAGCTGGGCCGCAGGATTCATGCCTTCTCAGCTGCCTGATAATCACCAGCTGGGCCGCAGGATTCATGCCTGCTCATCTGCTTGATAATCGCCAGCTGGGCCGCAGTATTCATGCCTGCTCAGGCGCCTGTTAATCGCCAGCTGGGCCGCAGGATTCATGCCTTCTCCGCTGCTTGATTGTTGCCTGCTGAGGCACATGATCGGTGCGGGAGAGCTACCTGATCAGCACATGAGCAGTCACATGATCAGCACCTCTCAGTCACCTGATCACTGCATGACAGCCACGTGATCAGTGCCTGCTGAGTCACGTGATTAGCGCCTGTTCATCTGCTTGATAATCGCCAGCTGGGCCGCAGGATTCATGCCTGCTCCGCTGCTTGATTCTTGCCTGCTGAGGCACATGATCCGTGCAGGAGAGCTACCTGATCACACATGAGCAGTCACATGATCAGCGCCTCTCAGTCACCTGATCACTGCATGACAGCCACGTGATCAGTGCCTGCTGAGTCACGTGATTAGCGCCTGCTCATCTGCTTGATAATCGCCAGCTGGGCCGCAGGATTCATGCCTGCTCAGGTGCCTGATAATCGCCAGCTGGGCCGCAGGATTCATGCCTTCTCAGCTGCCTGATAATCACCAGCTGGGCCGTAGGATTCATGCCTGCTCAGCTGCCTGATAATCGCCAGGTGGGCCGCAAGATTCATGCCTGCTCAGCTGCCTGATAATCGCCAGGTGGGCCGCAGGATTCATGCCTTCTCAGCTGCTTGATTATCGCCAGCTGGGCCGCAGGATTCATGCCTGCTCAGCTGCCTGATAATCGCCAGGAGGGCCGCAGGATTCATGCCTTCTCAGGCGCCTGGTAATCGCGAGCTGGGCCGCAGGATTCATGCCTGCTCATCTCCTTGATAATCGCCAGCTGGGCCGCAGGATTCATGCCTGCTCATCTGCTTGATAATCGCCAGCTGGGCCGCAGGATTCATGCCTGCTCAGCTGCCTGATAATCGCCAGGTGGGCCGCAGGATTCATGCCTGCTCAGCTGCCTGATAATCGCCAGCAGGGCCACAGGATTCATGCCTTCTCAGGCGCCTGATAATCACCAGCTGGGCCGCAGGATTCATGCCTGCTCATCTGCTTGATAATGACCAGCTGGGCCGCAGGATTCATGCCTTCTCAGGCGCCTGATAATCGCCAGCTGGGCCGCAGGATTCATGCCTGCTCATCTGCTTGGTAATCGCCAGCTGGGCCGCAGGATTCATGCCTGCTCATCTGCTTGATAATCGCCAGCTGGGTCGCATGATTCATGCCTGCTGAGGCACATGATCCGTGCGGGAGAGCTACCTGATCAGCACATGAGCAGTCACATGATCAGCGCCTCTCAGTCACCTGATCACTGCATGACAGCCACGTGATCAGTGCCTGCTGAGTCACGTGATTAGCGCCTGTTCATCTGCTTGATAATCGCCAGCTGGGCCGCAGGATTCATGCCTTCTCAGCTGCTTGATTATCGCCAGCTGGGCCGCAGGATTCATGCCTGCTCATCTGCTTGATAATGACCAGCTGGGCCGCAGGATTCATGCCTGCTCAGCTGCCTGATTATCGCCAGCTGGGCCGCAGGATTCATACCTGCTCAGCTGCCTGATAATCGCCAGGTGGGCCGCAGGATTCATGCCTTCTCAGGCGCCTGGTAATCGCGAGCGGGGCCGTAGGATTCATGCCTGCTCATCTGCTTGGTAATCGCCAGCTGGGCCGCAGGATTCATGCCTTCTCAGGCGCCTGATAATCGCCAGCTGGGCCGCAGGATTCATGCCTTCTCATCTCCTTGATAATCGCCAGCTGGGCCGCAGGATTCATGCCTGCTCAGCTGCCTGATAATCGCCAGGTGGGCCGCAGGATTCATGCCTGCTCAGCTGCCTGATAATCGCCAGCTGGGCCGCAGGATTCATGCCTGCTCAGTTGCCTGATAATCGCCAGGTGGGCCGCAGGATTCATGCCTGCTCAGCTGCCTGATAATCGCCAGGTGGGCCGCAGGATTCATGCCTGCTCAGTTGCCTGATAATCGCCAGCTGGGCCGCAGGATTCATGCCTTCTCAGCTGCCTGATAATCACCAGCTGGGCCGCAGGATTCATGCCTGCTCATCTGCTTGATAATCGCCAGCTGGGCCGCAGGATTCATGCCTGCTCAGGCGCCTGTTAATCGCCAGCTGGGCCGCAGGATTCATGCCTTCTCCGCTGCTTGATTGTTGCCTGCTGAGGCACATGATCGGTGCGGGAGAGCTACCTGATCAGCACATGAGCAGTCACATGATCAGCACCTCTCAGTCACCTGATCACTGCATGACAGCCACGTGATCAGTGCCTGCTGAGTCACGTGATTAGCGCCTGTTCATCTGCTTGATAATCGCCAGCTGGGCCGCAGGATTCATGCCTTCTCAGCTGCTTGATTATCGCCAGCTGGGCCGCAGGATTCATGCCTGCTCATCTGCTTGATAATGACCAGCTGGGCCGCAGGATTCATGCCTGCTCAGCTGCCTGATAATCGCCAGGTGGGCCGCAGGATTCATGCCTGCTCATCTCGTTGATAATCGCCAGCTGGGCCGCAGGATTCATGCCTGCTCCGCTGCTTGATTCTTGCCTGCTGAGGCACATGATCCGTGCAGGAGAGCTACCTGATCACACATGAGCAGTCACATGATCAGCGCCTCTCAGTCACCTGATCACTGCATGACAGCCACGTGATCAGTGCCTGCTGAGTCACGTGATTAGCGCCTGCTCATCTGCTTGATAATCGCCAGCTGGGCCGCAGGATTCATGCCTGCTCAGGTGCCTGATAATCGCCAGCTGGGCCGCAGGATTCATGCCTTCTCAGCTGCCTGATAATCACCAGCTGGGCCGTAGGATTCATGCCTGCTCAGCTGCCTGATAATCGCCAGGTGGGCCGCAAGATTCATGCCTGCTCAGCTGCCTGATAATCGCCAGGTGGGCCGCAGGATTCATGCCTTCTCAGCTGCTTGATTATCGCCAGCTGGGCCGCAGGATTCATGCCTGCTCAGCTGCCTGATAATCGCCAGGAGGGCCGCAGGATTCATGCCTTCTCAGGCGCCTGGTAATCGCGAGCTGGGCCGCAGGATTCATGCCTGCTCATCTCCTTGATAATCGCCAGCTGGGCCGCAGGATTCATGCCTGCTCATCTGCTTGATAATCGCCAGCTGGGCCGCAGGATTCATGCCTGCTCAGCTGCCTGATAATCGCCAGGTGGGCCGCAGGATTCATGCCTGCTCAGCTGCCTGATAATCGCCAGCAGGGCCACAGGATTCATGCCTTCTCAGGCGCCTGATAATCACCAGCTGGGCCGCAGGATTCATGCCTGCTCATCTGCTTGATAATGACCAGCTGGGCCGCAGGATTCATGCCTTCTCAGGCGCCTGATAATCGCCAGCTGGGCCGCAGGATTCATGCCTGCTCATCTGCTTGGTAATCGCCAGCTGGGCCGCAGGATTCATGCCTGCTCATCTGCTTGATAATCGCCAGCTGGGTCGCATGATTCATGCCTGCTGAGGCACATGATCCGTGCGGGAGAGCTACCTGATCAGCACATGAGCAGTCACATGATCAGCGCCTCTCAGTCACCTGATCACTGCATGACAGCCACGTGATCAGTGCCTGCTGAGTCACGTGATTAGCGCCTGTTCATCTGCTTGATAATCGCCAGCTGGGCCGCAGGATTCATGCCTTCTCAGCTGCTTGATTATCGCCAGCTGGGCCGCAGGATTCATGCCTGCTCATCTGCTTGATAATGACCAGCTGGGCCGCAGGATTCATGCCTGCTCAGCTGCCTGATAATCGCCAGCTGGGCCGCAGGATTCATACCTGCTCAGCTGCCTGATAATCGCCAGGTGGGCCGCAGGATTCATGCCTTCTCAGGCGCCTGGTAATCGCGAGCGGGGCCGTAGGATTCATGCCTGCTCATCTGCTTGGTAATCGCCAGCTGGGCCGCAGGATTCATGCCTTCTCAGGCGCCTGATAATCGCCAGCTGGGCCGCAGGATTCATGCCTTCTCATCTCCTTGATAATCGCCAGCTGGGCCGCAGGATTCATGCCTGCTCAGCTGCCTGATAATCGCCAGGTGGGCCGCAGGATTCATGCCTGCTCAGCTGCCTGATAATCGCCAGCTGGGCCGCAGGATTCATGCCTGCTCAGTTGCCTGATAATCGCCAGGTGGGCCGCAGGATTCATGCCTGCTCAGCTGCCTGATAATCGCCAGGTGGGCCGCAGGATTCATGCCTGCTCAGTTGCCTGATAATCGCCAGCTGGGCCGCAGGATTCATGCCTTCTCAGCTGCCTGATAATCACCAGCTGGGCCGCAGGATTCATGCCTGCTCATCTGCTTGATAATCGCCAGCTGGGCCGCAGGATTCATGCCTGCTCAGGCGCCTGTTAATCGCCAGCTGGGCCGCAGGATTCATGCCTTCTCCGCTGCTTGATTGTTGCCTGCTGAGGCACATGATCGGTGCGGGAGAGCTACCTGATCAGCACATGAGCAGTCACATGATCAGCACCTCTCAGTCACCTGATCACTGCATGACAGCCACGTGATCAGTGCCTGCTGAGTCACGTGATTAGCGCCTGTTCATCTGCTTGATAATCGCCAGCTGGGCCGCAGGATTCATGCCTTCTCAGCTGCTTGATTATCGCCAGCTGGGCCGCAGGATTCATGCCTGCTCATCTGCTTGATAATGACCAGCTGGGCCGCAGGATTCATGCCTGCTCAGCTGCCTGATAATCGCCAGGTGGGCCGCAGGATTCATGCCTGCTCATCTCGTTGATAATCGCCAGCTGGGCCGCAGGATTCATGCCTGCTCCGCTGCTTGATTCTTGCCTGCTGAGGCACATGATCCGTGCAGGAGAGCTACCTGATCACACATGAGCAGTCACATGATCAGCGCCTCTCAGTCACCTGATCACTGCATGACAGCCACGTGATCAGTGCCTGCTGAGTCACGTGATTAGCGCCTGCTCATCTGCTTGATAATCGCCAGCTGGGCCGCAGGATTCATGCCTGCTCAGGTGCCTGATAATCGCCAGCTGGGCCGCAGGATTCATGCCTTCTCAGCTGCCTGATAATCACCAGCTGGGCCGTAGGATTCATGCCTGCTCAGCTGCCTGATAATCGCCAGGTGGGCCGCAAGATTCATGCCTGCTCAGCTGCCTGATAATCGCCAGGTGGGCCGCAGGATTCATGCCTTCTCAGCTGCTTGATTATCGCCAGCTGGGCCGCAGGATTCATGCCTGCTCAGCTGCCTGATAATCGCCAGGAGGGCCGCAGGATTCATGCCTTCTCAGGCGCCTGGTAATCGCGAGCTGGGCCGCAGGATTCATGCCTGCTCATCTCCTTGATAATCGCCAGCTGGGCCGCAGGATTCATGCCTGCTCATCTGCTTGATAATCGCCAGCTGGGCCGCAGGATTCATGCCTGCTCAGCTGCCTGATAATCGCCAGCTGGGCCGCAGGATTCATGCCTGCTCATCTGCTTGATAATCGCCAGCTGGGTCGCATGATTCATGCCTGCTGAGGCACATGATCCGTGCGGGAGAGCTACCTGATCAGCACATGAGCAGTCACATGATCAGCGCCTCTCAGTCACCTGATCACTGCATGACAGCCACGTGATCAGTGCCTGCTGAGTCACGTGATTAGCGCCTGTTCATCTGCTTGATAATCGCCAGCTGGGCCGCAGGATTCATGCCTTCTCAGCTGCTTGATTATCGCCAGCTGGGCCGCAGGATTCATGCCTGCTCATCTGCTTGATAATGACCAGCTGGGCCGCAGGATTCATGCCTGCTCAGCTGCCTGATAATCGCCAGCTGGGCCGCAGGATTCATACCTGCTCAGCTGCCTGATAATCGCCAGGTGGGCCGCAGGATTCATGCCTTCTCAGGCGCCTGGTAATCGCGAGCGGGGCCGTAGGATTCATGCCTGCTCATCTGCTTGGTAATCGCCAGCTGGGCCGCAGGATTCATGCCTTCTCAGGCGCCTGATAATCGCCAGCTGGGCCGCAGGATTCATGCCTTCTCATCTCCTTGATAATCGCCAGCTGGGCCGCAGGATTCATGCCTGCTCATCTGCTTGATAATGACCAGCTGGGCCGCAGGATTCATGCCTGCTCAGCTGCCTGATAATCGCCAGGTGGGCCGCAGGATTCATGCCTGCTCAGCTGCCTGATAATCGCCAGCTGGGCCGCAGGATTCATGCCTGCTCAGCTGCCTGATAATCGCCAGGTGGGCCGCAGGATTCATGCCTGCTCAGTTGCCTGATAATCGCCAGCTGGGCCGCAGGATTCATGCCTTCTCAGCTGCCTGATAATCACCAGCTGGGCCGCAGGATTCATGCCTGCTCATCTGCTTGATAATCGCCAGCTGGGCCGCAGGATTCATGCCTGCTCAGGCGCCTGTTAATCGCCAGCTGGGCCGCAGGATTCATGCCTTCTCCGCTGCTTGATTGTTGCCTGCTGAGGCACATGATCGGTGCGGGAGAGCTACCTGATCAGCACATGAGCAGTCACATGATCAGCACCTCTCAGTCACCTGATCACTGCATGACAGCCACGTGATCAGTGCCTGCTGAGTCACGTGATTAGCGCCTGTTCATCTGCTTGATAATCGCCAGCTGGGCCGCAGGATTCATGCCTTCTCAGCTGCTTGATTATCGCCAGCTGGGCCGCAGGATTCATGCCTGCTCATCTGCTTGATAATGACCAGCTGGGCCGCAGGATTCATGCCTGCTCAGCTGCCTGATAATCGCCAGGTGGGCCGCAGGATTCATGCCTGCTCATCTCGTTGATAATCGCCAGCTGGGCCGCAGGATTCATGCCTGCTCCGCTGCTTGATTCTTGCCTGCTGAGGCACATGATCCGTGCAGGAGAGCTACCTGATCACACATGAGCAGTCACATGATCAGCGCCTCTCAGTCACCTGATCACTGCATGACAGCCACGTGATCAGTGCCTGCTGAGTCACGTGATTAGCGCCTGCTCATCTGCTTGATAATCGCCAGCTGGGCCGCAGGATTCATGCCTGCTCAGGTGCCTGATAATCGCCAGCTGGGCCGCAGGATTCATGCCTTCTCAGCTGCCTGATAATCACCAGCTGGGCCGTAGGATTCATGCGTGCTCAGCTGCCTGATAATCGCCAGGTGGGCCGCAAGATTCATGCCTGCTCAGCTGCCTGATAATCGCCAGGTGGGCCGCAGGATTCATGCCTTCTCAGCTGCTTGATTATCGCCAGCTGGGCCGCAGGATTCATGCCTGCTCAGCTGCCTGATAATCGCCAGCAGGGCCGCAGGATTCATGCCTTCTCAGGCGCCTGGTAATCGCGAGCTGGGCCGCAGGATTCATGCCTGCTCATCTCCTTGATAATCGCCAGCTGGGCCGCAGGATTCATGCCTGCTCATCTGCTTGATAATCGCCAGCTGGGCCGCAGGATTCATGCCTGCTCAGCTGCCTGATAATCGCCAGGTGGGCCATAGGATTCATGCCTGCTCAGCTGCCTGATAATCGCCAGCAGGGCCACAGGATTCATGCCTTCTCAGGCGCCTGATAATCACCAGCTGGGCCGCAGGATTCATGCCTGCTCATCTGCTTGATAATGACCAGCTGGGCCGCAGGATTCATGCCTTCTCAGGCGCCTGATAATCGCCAGGTGGGCCGCAGGATTCATGCCTGCTCAGCTGCCTGATAATCGCCAGCTGGGCCGCAGGATTCATGCCTGCTCATCTGCTTGATAATCGCCAGCTGGGTCGCATGATTCATGCCTGCTGAGGCACATGATCCGTGCGGGAGAGCTACCTGATCAGCACATGAGCAGTCACATGATCAGCGCCTCTCAGTCACCTGATCACTGCATGACAGCCACGTGATCAGTGCCTGCTGAGTCACGTGATTAGCGCCTGTTCATCTGCTTGATAATCGCCAGCTGGGCCGCAGGATTCATGCCTTCTCAGCTGCTTGATTATCGCCAGCTGGGCCGCAGGATTCATGCCTGCTCATCTGCTTGATAATGACCAGCTGGGCCGCAGGATTCATGCCTGCTCAGCTGCCTGATAATCGCCAGCTGGGCCGCAGGATTCATACCTGCTCAGCTGCCTGATAATCGCCAGGTGGGCCGCAGGATTCATGCCTTCTCAGGCGCCTGGTAATCGCGAGCGGGGCCGTAGGATTCATGCCTGCTCATCTGCTTGGTAATCGCCAGCTGGGCCGCAGGATTCATGCCTTCTCAGGCGCCTGATAATCGCCAGCTGGGCCGCAGGATTCATGCCTTCTCATCTCCTTGATAATCGCCAGCTGGGCCGCAGGATTCATGCCTGCTCATCTGCTTGATAATGACCAGCTGGGCCGCAGGATTCATGCCTGCTCAGCTGCCTGATAATCGCCAGGTGGGCCGCAGGATTCATGCCTGCTCAGCTGCCTGATAATCGCCAGCTGGGCCGCAGGATTCATGCCTGCTCAGCTGCCTGATAATCGCCAGGTGGGCCGCAGGATTCATGCCTGCTCAGTTGCCTGATAATCGCCAGCTGGGCCGCAGGATTCATGCCTTCTCAGCTGCCTGATAATCACCAGCTGGGCCGCAGGATTCATGCCTGCTCATCTGCTTGATAATCGCCAGCTGGGCCGCAGGATTCATGCCTGCTCAGGCGCCTGTTAATCGCCAGCTGGGCCGCAGGATTCATGCCTTCTCCGCTGCTTGATTGTTGCCTGCTGAGGCACATGATCGGTGCGGGAGAGCTACCTGATCAGCACATGAGCAGTCACATGATCAGCACCTCTCAGTCACCTGATCACTGCATGACAGCCACGTGATCAGTGCCTGCTGAGTCACGTGATTAGCGCCTGTTCATCTGCTTGATAATCGCCAGCTGGGCCGCAGGATTCATGCCTTCTCAGCTGCTTGATTATCGCCAGCTGGGCCGCAGGATTCATGCCTGCTCATCTGCTTGATAATGACCAGCTGGGCCGCAGGATTCATGCCTGCTCAGCTGCCTGATAATCGCCAGGTGGGCCGCAGGATTCATGCCTGCTCATCTCGTTGATAATCGCCAGCTGGGCCGCAGGATTCATGCCTGCTCCGCTGCTTGATTCTTGCCTGCTGAGGCACATGATCCGTGCAGGAGAGCTACCTGATCACACATGAGCAGTCACATGATCAGCGCCTCTCAGTCACCTGATCACTGCATGACAGCCACGTGATCAGTGCCTGCTGAGTCACGTGATTAGCGCCTGCTCATCTGCTTGATAATCGCCAGCTGGGCCGCAGGATTCATGCCTGCTCAGGTGCCTGATAATCGCCAGCTGGGCCGCAGGATTCATGCCTTCTCAGCTGCCTGATAATCACCAGCTGGGCCGTAGGATTCATGCCTGCTCAGCTGCCTGATAATCGCCAGGTGGGCCGCAAGATTCATGCCTGCTCAGCTGCCTGATAATCGCCAGGTGGGCCGCAGGATTCATGCCTTCTCAGCTGCTTGATTATCGCCAGCTGGGCCGCAGGATTCATGCCTGCTCAGCTGCCTGATAATCGCCAGCAGGGCCGCAGGATTCATGCCTTCTCAGGCGCCTGGTAATCGCGAGCTGGGCCGCAGGATTCATGCCTGCTCATCTCCTTGATAATCGCCAGCTGGGCCGCAGGATTCATGCCTGCTCATCTGCTTGATAATCGCCAGCTGGGCCGCAGGATTCATGCCTGCTCAGCTGCCTGATAATCGCCAGGTGGGCCGCAGGATTCATGCCTGCTCAGCTGCCTGATAATCGCCAGCAGGGCCACAGGATTCATGCCTTCTCAGGCGCCTGATAATCACCAGCTGGGCCGCAGGATTCATGCCTGCTCATCTGCTTGATAATGACCAGCTGGGCCGCAGGATTCATGCCTTCTCAGGCGCCTGATAATCGCCAGCTGGGCCGCAGGATTCATGCCTGCTCATCTGCTTGGTAATCGCCAGCTGGGCCGCAGGATTCATGCCTGCTCATCTGCTTGATAATCGCCAGGTGGGTCGCATGATTCATGCCTGCTGAGGCACATGATCCGTGCGGGAGAGCTACCTGATCAGCACATGAGCAGTCACATGATCAGCGCCTCTCAGTCACCTGATCACTGCATGACAGCCACGTGATCAGTGCCTGCTGAGTCACGTGATTAGCGCCTGTTCATCTGCTTGATAATCGCCAGCTGGGCCGCAGGATTCATGCCTTCTCAGCTGCTTGATTATCGCCAGCTGGGCCGCAGGATTCATGCCTGCTCATCTGCTTGATAATGACCAGCTGGGCCGCAGGATTCATGCCTGCTCAGCTGCCTGATAATCGCCAGCTGGGCCGCAGGATTCATACCTGCTCAGCTGCCTGATAATGGCCAGGTGGGCCGCAGGATTCATGCCTTCTCAGGCGCCTGGTAATCGCGAGCGGGGCCGTAGGATTCATGCCTGCTCATCTGCTTGGTAATCGCCAGCTGGGCCGCAGGATTCATGCCTTCTCAGGCGCCTGATAATCGCCAGCTGGGCCGCAGGATTCATGCCTTCTCATCTCCTTGATAATCGCCAGCTGGGCCGCAGGATTCATGCCTGCTCATCTGCTTGATAATGACCAGCTGGGCCGCAGGATTCATGCCTGCTCAGCTGCCTGATAATCGCCAGGTGGGCCGCAGGATTCATGCCTGCTCAGCTGCCTGATAATCGCCAGCTGGGCCGCAGGATTCATGCCTGCTCAGCTGCCTGATAATCGCCAGGTGGGCCGCAGGATTCATGCCTGCTCAGTTGCCTGATAATCGCCAGCTGGGCCGCAGGATTCATGCCTTCTCAGCTGCCTGATAATCACCAGCTGGGCCGCAGGATTCATGCCTGCTCATCTGCTTGATAATCGCCAGCTGGGCCGCAGGATTCATGCCTGCTCAGGCGCCTGTTAATCGCCAGCTGGGCCGCAGGATTCATGCCTTCTCCGCTGCTTGATTGTTGCCTGCTGAGGCACATGATCGGTGCGGGAGAGCTACCTGATCAGCACATGAGCAGTCACATGATCAGCACCTCTCAGTCACCTGATCACTGCATGACAGCCACGTGATCAGTGCCTGCTGAGTCACGTGATTAGCGCCTGTTCATCTGCTTGATAATCGCCAGCTGGGCCGCAGGATTCATGCCTTCTCAGCTGCTTGATTATCGCCAGCTGGGCCGCAGGATTCATGCCTGCTCATCTGCTTGATAATGACCAGCTGGGCCGCAGGATTCATGCCTGCTCAGCTGCCTGATAATCGCCAGGTGGGCCGCAGGATTCATGCCTGCTCATCTCGTTGATAATCGCCAGCTGGGCCGCAGGATTCATGCCTGCTCCGCTGCTTGATTCTTGCCTGCTGAGGCACATGATCCGTGCAGGAGAGCTACCTGATCACACATGAGCAGTCACATGATCAGCGCCTCTCAGTCACCTGATCACTGCATGACAGCCACGTGATCAGTGCCTGCTGAGTCACGTGATTAGCGCCTGCTCATCTGCTTGATAATCGCCAGCTGGGCCGCAGGATTCATGCCTGCTCAGGTGCCTGATAATCGCCAGCTGGGCCGCAGGATTCATGCCTTCTCAGCTGCCTGATAATCACCAGCTGGGCCGTAGGATTCATGCCTGCTCAGCTGCCTGATAATCGCCAGGTGGGCCGCAAGATTCATGCCTGCTCAGCTGCCTGATAATCGCCAGGTGGGCCGCAGGATTCATGCCTTCTCAGCTGCTTGATTATCGCCAGCTGGGCCGCAGGATTCATGCCTGCTCAGCTGCCTGATAATCGCCAGGAGGGCCGCAGGATTCATGCCTTCTCAGGCGCCTGGTAATCGCGAGCTGGGCCGCAGGATTCATGCCTGCTCATCTCCTTGATAATCGCCAGCTGGGCCGCAGGATTCATGCCTGCTCATCTGCTTGATAATCGCCAGCTGGGCCGCAGGATTCATGCCTGCTCAGCTGCCTGATAATCGCCAGGTGGGCCGCAGGATTCATGCCTGCTCAGCTGCCTGATAATCGCCAGCAGGGCCACAGGATTCATGCCTTCTCAGGCGCCTGATAATCACCAGCTGGGCCGCAGGATTCATGCCTGCTCATCTGCTTGATAATGACCAGCTGGGCCGCAGGATTCATGCCTTCTCAGGCGCCTGATAATCGCCAGCTGGGCCGCAGGATTCATGCCTGCTCATCTGCTTGGTAATCGCCAGCTGGGCCGCAGGATTCATGCCTGCTCATCTGCTTGATAATCGCCAGCTGGGTCGCATGATTCATGCCTGCTGAGGCACATGATCCGTGCGGGAGAGCTACCTGATCAGCACATGAGCAGTCACATGATCAGCGCCTCTCAGTCACCTGATCACTGCATGACAGCCACGTGATCAGTGCCTGCTGAGTCACGTGATTAGCGCCTGTTCATCTGCTTGATAATCGCCAGCTGGGCCGCAGGATTCATGCCTTCTCAGCTGCTTGATTATCGCCAGCTGGGCCGCAGGATTCATGCCTGCTCATCTGCTTGATAATGACCAGCTGGGCCGCAGGATTCATGCCTGCTCAGCTGCCTGATAATCGCCAGCTGGGCCGCAGGATTCATACCTGCTCAGCTGCCTGATAATCGCCAGGTGGGCCGCAGGATTCATGCCTTCTCAGGCGCCTGGTAATCGCGAGCGGGGCCGTAGGATTCATGCCTGCTCATCTGCTTGGTAATCGCCAGCTGGGCCGCAGGATTCATGCCTTCTCAGGCGCCTGATAATCGCCAGCTGGGCCGCAGGATTCATGCCTTCTCATCTCCTTGATAATCGCCAGCTGGGCCGCAGGATTCATGCCTGCTCATCTGCTTGATAATGACCAGCTGGGCCGCAGGATTCATGCCTGCTCAGCTGCCTGATAATCGCCAGGTGGGCCGCAGGATTCATGCCTGCTCAGCTGCCTGATAATCGCCAGCTGGGCCGCAGGATTCATGCCTGCTCAGCTGCCTGATAATCGCCAGGTGGGCCGCAGGATTCATGCCTGCTCAGTTGCCTGATAATCGCCAGCTGGGCCGCAGGATTCATGCCTTCTCAGCTGCCTGATAATCACCAGCTGGGCCGCAGGATTCATGCCTGCTCATCTGCTTGATAATCGCCAGCTGGGCCGCAGGATTCATGCCTGCTCAGGCGCCTGTTAATCGCCAGCTGGGCCGCAGGATTCATGCCTTCTCCGCTGCTTGATTGTTGCCTGCTGAGGCACATGATCGGTGCGGGAGAGCTACCTGATCAGCACATGAGCAGTCACATGATCAGCACCTCTCAGTCACCTGATCACTGCATGACAGCCACGTGATCAGTGCCTGCTGAGTCACGTGATTAGCGCCTGTTCATCTGCTTGATAATCGCCAGCTGGGCCGCAGGATTCATGCCTTCTCAGCTGCTTGATTATCGCCAGCTGGGCCGCAGGATTCATGCCTGCTCATCTGCTTGATAATGACCAGCTGGGCCGCAGGATTCATGCCTGCTCAGCTGCCTGATAATCGCCAGGTGGGCCGCAGGATTCATGCCTGCTCATCTCGTTGATAATCGCCAGCTGGGCCGCAGGATTCATGCCTGCTCCGCTGCTTGATTCTTGCCTGCTGAGGCACATGATCCGTGCAGGAGAGCTACCTGATCACACATGAGCAGTCACATGATCAGCGCCTCTCAGTCACCTGATCACTGCATGACAGCCACGTGATCAGTGCCTGCTGAGTCACGTGATTAGCGCCTGCTCATCTGCTTGATAATCGCCAGCTGGGCCGCAGGATTCATGCCTGCTCAGGTGCCTGATAATCGCCAGCTGGGCCGCAGGATTCATGCCTTCTCAGCTGCCTGATAATCACCAGCTGGGCCGTAGGATTCATGCCTGCTCAGCTGCCTGATAATCGCCAGGTGGGCCGCAAGATTCATGCCTGCTCAGCTGCCTGATAATCGCCAGGTGGGCCGCAGGATTCATGCCTTCTCAGCTGCTTGATTATCGCCAGCTGGGCCGCAGGATTCATGCCTGCTCAGCTGCCTGATAATCGCCAGGAGGGCCGCAGGATTCATGCCTTCTCAGGCGCCTGGTAATCGCGAGCTGGGCCGCAGGATTCATGCCTGCTCATCTCCTTGATAATCGCCAGCTGGGCCGCAGGATTCATGCCTGCTCATCTGCTTGATAATCGCCAGCTGGGCCGCAGGATTCATGCCTGCTCAGCTGCCTGATAATCGCCAGGTGGGCCGCAGGATTCATGCCTGCTCAGCTGCCTGATAATCGCCAGCTGGGCCGCAGGATTCATGCCTGCTCATCTGCTTGATAATCGCCAGCTGGGTCGCATGATTCATGCCTGCTGAGGCACATGATCCGTGCGGGAGAGCTACCTGATCAGCACATGAGCAGTCACATGATCAGCGCCTCTCAGTCACCTGATCACTGCATGACAGCCACGTGATCAGTGCCTGCTGAGTCACGTGATTAGCGCCTGTTCATCTGCTTGATAATCGCCAGCTGGGCCGCAGGATTCATGCCTTCTCAGCTGCTTGATTATCGCCAGCTGGGCCGCAGGATTCATGCCTGCTCATCTGCTTGATAATGACCAGCTGGGCCGCAGGATTCATGCCTGCTCAGCTGCCTGATAATCGCCAGCTGGGCCGCAGGATTCATACCTGCTCAGCTGCCTGATAATCGCCAGGTGGGCCGCAGGATTCATGCCTTCTCAGGCGCCTGGTAATCGCGAGCGGGGCCGTAGGATTCATGCCTGCTCATCTGCTTGGTAATCGCCAGCTGGGCCGCAGGATTCATGCCTTCTCAGGCGCCTGATAATCGCCAGCTGGGCCGCAGGATTCATGCCTTCTCATCTCCTTGATAATCGCCAGCTGGGCCGCAGGATTCATGCCTGCTCATCTGCTTGATAATGACCAGCTGGGCCGCAGGATTCATGCCTGCTCAGCTGCCTGATAATCGCCAGGTGGGCCGCAGGA
Organism: Bos grunniens; assembly: GCF_055505025.1. Lineage (NCBI taxonomy): Eukaryota > Metazoa > Chordata > Mammalia > Artiodactyla > Bovidae > Bos > Bos grunniens. The sequence goes on along the minus strand of NC_141183.1, from coordinate 64,947,520 downwards.
TTCATGCCTGCTCAGCTGCCTGATAATCGCCAGCTGGGCCGCAGGATTCATGCCTGCTCAGCTGCCTGATAATCGCCAGGTGGGCCGCAGGATTCATGCCTGCTCAGTTGCCTGATAATCGCCAGCTGGGCCACAGGATTCATGCCTTCTCAGCTGCCTGATAATCACCAGCTGGGCCGCAGGATTCATGCCTGCTCATCTGCTTGATAATCGCCAGCTGGGCCGCAGGATTCATGCCTGCTCAGGCGCCTGTTAATCGCCAGCTGGGCCGCAGGATTCATGCCTTCTCCGCTGCTTGATTGTTGCCTGCTGAGGCACATGATCGGTGCGGGAGAGCTACCTGATCAGCACATGAGCAGTCACATGATCAGCACCTCTCAGTCACCTGATCACTGCATGACAGCCACGTGATCAGTGCCTGCTGAGTCACGTGATTAGCGCCTGTTCATCTGCTTGATAATCGCCAGCTGGGCCGCAGGATTCATGCCTTCTCAGCTGCTTGATTATCGCCAGCTGGGCCGCAGGATTCATGCCTGCTCATCTGCTTGATAATGACCAGCTGGGCCGCAGGATTCATGCCTGCTCAGCTGCCTGATAATCGCCAGGTGGGCCGCAGGATTCATGCCTGCTCATCTCGTTGATAATCGCCAGCTGGGCCGCAGGATTCATGCCTGCTCCGCTGCTTGATTCTTGCCTGCTGAGGCACATGATCCGTGCAGGAGAGCTACCTGATCACACATGAGCAGTCACATGATCAGCGCCTCTCAGTCACCTGATCACTGCATGACAGCCACGTGATCAGTGCCTGCTGAGTCACGTGATTAGCGCCTGCTCATCTGCTTGATAATCGCCAGCTGGGCCGCAGGATTCATGCCTGCTCAGGTGCCTGATAATCGCCAGCTGGGCCGCAGGATTCATGCCTTCTCAGCTGCCTGATAATCACCAGCTGGGCCGTAGGATTCATGCCTGCTCAGCTGCCTGATAATCGCCAGGTGGGCCGCAAGATTCATGCCTGCTCAGCTGCCTGATAATCGCCAGGTGGGCCGCAGGATTCATGCCTTCTCAGCTGCTTGATTATCGCCAGCTGGGCCGCAGGATTCATGCCTGCTCAGCTGCCTGATAATCGCCAGCAGGGCCGCAGGATTCATGCCTTCTCAGGCGCCTGGTAATCGCGAGCTGGGCCGCAGGATTCATGCCTGCTCATCTCCTTGATAATCGCCAGCTGGGCCGCAGGATTCATGCCTGCTCATCTGCTTGATAATCGCCAGCTGGGCCGCAGGATTCATGCCTGCTCAGCTGCCTGATAATCGCCAGGTGGGCCGCAGGATTCATGCCTGCTCAGCTGCCTGATAATCGCCAGCAGGGCCACAGGATTCATGCCTTCTCAGGCGCCTGATAATCACCAGCTGGGCCGCAGGATTCATGCCTGCTCATCTGCTTGATAATGACCAGCTGGGCCGCAGGATTCATGCCTTCTCAGGCGCCTGATAATCGCCAGCTGGGCCGCAGGATTCATGCCTGCTCATCTGCTTGGTAATCGCCAGCTGGGCCGCAGGATTCATGCCTGCTCATCTGCTTGATAATCGCCAGCTGGGTCGCATGATTCATGCCTGCTGAGGCACATGATCCGTGCGGGAGAGCTACCTGATCAGCACATGAGCAGTCACATGATCAGCGCCTCTCAGTCACCTGATCACTGCATGACAGCCACGTGATCAGTGCCTGCTGAGTCACGTGATTAGCGCCTGTTCATCTGCTTGATAATCGCCAGCTGGGCCGCAGGATTCATGCCTTCTCAGCTGCTTGATTATCGCCAGCTGGGCCGCAGGATTCATGCCTGCTCATCTGCTTGATAATGACCAGCTGGGCCGCAGGATTCATGCCTGCTCAGCTGCCTGATAATCGCCAGCTGGGCCGCAGGATTCATACCTGCTCAGCTGCCTGATAATGGCCAGGTGGGCCGCAGGATTCATGCCTTCTCAGGCGCCTGGTAATCGCGAGCGGGGCCGTAGGATTCATGCCTGCTCATCTGCTTGGTAATCGCCAGCTGGGCCGCAGGATTCATGCCTTCTCAGGCGCCTGATAATCGCCAGCTGGGCCGCAGGATTCATGCCTTCTCATCTCCTTGATAATCGCCAGCTGGGCCGCAGGATTCATGCCTGCTCATCTGCTTGATAATGACCAGCTGGGCCGCAGGATTCATGCCTGCTCAGCTGCCTGATAATCGCCAGGTGGGCCGCAGGATTCATGCCTGCTCAGCTGCCTGATAATCGCCAGCTGGGCCGCAGGATTCATGCCTGCTCAGCTGCCTGATAATCGCCAGGTGGGCCGCAGGATTCATGCCTGCTCAGTTGCCTGATAATCGCCAGCTGGGCCGCAGGATTCATGCCTTCTCAGCTGCCTGATAATCACCAGCTGGGCCGCAGGATTCATGCCTGCTCATCTGCTTGATAATCGCCAGCTGGGCCGCAGGATTCATGCCTGCTCAGGCGCCTGTTAATCGCCAGCTGGGCCGCAGGATTCATGCCTTCTCCGCTGCTTGATTGTTGCCTGCTGAGGCACATGATCGGTGCGGGAGAGCTACCTGATCAGCACATGAGCAGTCACATGATCAGCACCTCTCAGTCACCTGATCACTGCATGACAGCCACGTGATCAGTGCCTGCTGAGTCACGTGATTAGCGCCTGTTCATCTGCTTGATAATCGCCAGCTGGGCCGCAGGATTCATGCCTTCTCAGCTGCTTGATTATCGCCAGCTGGGCCGCAGGATTCATGCCTGCTCATCTGCTTGATAATGACCAGCTGGGCCGCAGGATTCATGCCTGCTCAGCTGCCTGATAATCGCCAGGTGGGCCGCAGGATTCATGCCTGCTCATCTCGTTGATAATCGCCAGCTGGGCCGCAGGATTCATGCCTGCTCCGCTGCTTGATTCTTGCCTGCTGAGGCACATGATCCGTGCAGGAGAGCTACCTGATCACACATGAGCAGTCACATGATCAGCGCCTCTCAGTCACCTGATCACTGCATGACAGCCACGTGATCAGTGCCTGCTGAGTCACGTGATTAGCGCCTGCTCATCTGCTTGATAATCGCCAGCTGGGCCGCAGGATTCATGCCTGCTCAGGTGCCTGATAATCGCCAGCTGGGCCGCAGGATTCATGCCTTCTCAGCTGCCTGATAATCACCAGCTGGGCCGTAGGATTCATGCCTGCTCAGCTGCCTGATAATCGCCAGGTGGGCCGCAAGATTCATGCCTGCTCAGCTGCCTGATAATCGCCAGGTGGGCCGCAGGATTCATGCCTGCTCAGCTGCCTGATAATCGCCAGCAGGGCCGCAGGATTCATGCCTTCTCAGGCGCCTGGTAATCGCGAGCTGGGCCGCAGGATTCATGCCTGCTCATCTCCTTGATAATCGCCAGCTGGGCCGCAGGATTCATGCCTGCTCATCTGCTTGATAATCGCCAGCTGGGCCACAGGATTCATGCCTGCTCAGCTGCCTGATAATCGCCAGGTGGGCCGCAGGATTCATGCCTGCTCAGCTGCCTGATAATCGCCAGCAGGGCCACAGGATTCATGCCTTCTCAGGCGCCTGATAATCACCAGCTGGGCCGCAGGATTCATGCCTGCTCATCTGCTTGATAATGACCAGCTGGGCCGCAGGATTCATGCCTTCTCAGGCGCCTGATAATCGCCAGCTGGGCCGCAGGATTCATGCCTGCTCATCTGCTTGGTAATCGCCAGCTGGGCCGCAGGATTCATGCCTGCTCATCTGCTTGATAATCGCCAGGTGGGTCGCATGATTCATGCCTGCTGAGGCACATGATCCGTGCGGGAGAGCTACCTGATCAGCACATGAGCAGTCACATGATCAGCGCCTCTCAGTCACCTGATCACTGCATGACAGCCACGTGATCAGTGCCTGCTGAGTCACGTGATTAGCGCCTGTTCATCTGCTTGATAATCGCCAGCTGGGCCGCAGGATTCATGCCTTCTCAGCTGCTTGATTATCGCCAGCTGGGCCGCAGGATTCATGCCTGCTCATCTGCTTGATAATGACCAGCTGGGCCGCAGGATTCATGCCTGCTCAGCTGCCTGATAATCGCCAGCTGGGCCGCAGGATTCATACCTGCTCAGCTGCCTGATAATGGCCAGGTGGGCCGCAGGATTCATGCCTTCTCAGGCGCCTGGTAATCGCGAGCGGGGCCGTAGGATTCATGCCTGCTCATCTGCTTGGTAATCGCCAGCTGGGCCGCAGGATTCATGCCTTCTCAGGCGCCTGATAATCGCCAGCTGGGCCGCAGGATTCATGCCTTCTCATCTCCTTGATAATCGCCAGCTGGGCCGCAGGATTCATGCCTGCTCATCTGCTTGATAATGACCAGCTGGGCCGCAGGATTCATGCCTGCTCAGCTGCCTGATAATCGCCAGGTGGGCCGCAGGATTCATGCCTGCTCAGTTGCCTGATAATCGCCAGCTGGGCCGCAGGATTCATGCCTGCTCAGCTGCCTGATAATCGCCAGGTGGGCCGCAGGATTCATGCCTGCTCAGTTGCCTGATAATCGCCAGCTGGGCCGCAGGATTCATGCCTTCTCAGCTGCCTGATAATCACCAGCTGGGCCGCAGGATTCATGCCTGCTCATCTGCTTGATAATCGCCAGCTGGGCCGCAGGATTCATGCCTGCTCAGGCGCCTGTTAATCGCCAGCTGGGCCGCAGGATTCATGCCTTCTCCGCTGCTTGATTGTTGCCTGCTGAGGCACATGATCGGTGCGGGAGAGCTACCTGATCAGCACATGAGCAGTCACATGATCAGCACCTCTCAGTCACCTGATCACTGCATGACAGCCACGTGATCAGTGCCTGCTGAGTCACGTGATTAGCGCCTGTTCATCTGCTTGATAATCGCCAGCTGGGCCGCAGGATTCATGCCTTCTCAGCTGCTTGATTATCGCCAGCTGGGCCGCAGGATTCATGCCTGCTCATCTGCTTGATAATGACCAGCTGGGCCGCAGGATTCATGCCTGCTCAGCTGCCTGATAATCGCCAGGTGGGCCGCAGGATTCATGCCTGCTCATCTCGTTGATAATCGCCAGCTGGGCCGCAGGATTCATGCCTGCTCCGCTGCTTGATTCTTGCCTGCTGAGGCACATGATCCGTGCAGGAGAGCTACCTGATCACACATGAGCAGTCACATGATCAGCGCCTCTCAGTCACCTGATCACTGCATGACAGCCACGTGATCAGTGCCTGCTGAGTCACGTGATTAGCGCCTGCTCATCTGCTTGATAATCGCCAGCTGGGCCGCAGGATTCATGCCTGCTCAGGTGCCTGATAATCGCCAGCTGGGCCGCAGGATTCATGCCTTCTCAGCTGCCTGATAATCACCAGCTGGGCCGTAGGATTCATGCCTGCTCAGCTGCCTGATAATCGCCAGGTGGGCCGCAAGATTCATGCCTGCTCAGCTGCCTGATAATCGCCAGGTGGGCCGCAGGATTCATGCCTTCTCAGCTGCTTGATTATCGCCAGCTGGGCCGCAGGATTCATGCCTGCTCAGCTGCCTGATAATCGCCAGGTGGGCCGCAAGATTCATGCCTGCTCAGCTGCCTGATAATCGCCAGGTGGGCCGCAAGATTCATGCCTGCTCAGCTGCCTGATAATCGCCAGGTGGGCCGCAAGATTCATGCCTGCTCAGCTGCCTGATAATCGCCAGGTGGGCCGCAGGATTCATGCCTGCTCAGCTGCCTGATAATCGCCAGGTGGGCCGCAAGATTCATGCCTGCTCAGCTGCCTGATAATCGCCAGGTGGGCCGCAAGATTCATGCCTGCTCAGCTGCCTGATAATCGCCAGGTGGGCCGCAGGATTCATGCCTGCTCAGCTGCCTGATAATCGCCAGCAGGGCCACAGGATTCATGCCTTCTCAGGCGCCTGATAATCACCAGCTGGGCCGCAGGATTCATGCCTGCTCATCTGCTTGATAATGACCAGCTGGGCCGCAGGATTCATGCCTTCTCAGGCGCCTGATAATCGCCAGCTGGGCCGCAGGATTCATGCCTGCTCATCTGCTTGGTAATCGCCAGCTGGGCCGCAGGATTCATGCCTGCTCATCTGCTTGATAATCGCCAGCTGGGTCGCATGATTCATGCCTGCTGAGGCACATGATCCGTGCGGGAGAGCTACCTGATCAGCACATGAGCAGTCACATGATCAGCGCCTCTCAGTCACCTGATCACTGCATGACAGCCACGTGATCAGTGCCTGCTGAGTCACGTGATTAGCGCCTGTTCATCTGCTTGATAATCGCCAGCTGGGCCGCAGGATTCATGCCTTCTCAGCTGCTTGATTATCGCCAGCTGGGCCGCAGGATTCATGCCTGCTCATCTGCTTGATAATGACCAGCTGGGCCGCAGGATTCATGCCTGCTCAGCTGCCTGATAATCGCCAGCTGGGCCGCAGGATTCATACCTGCTCAGCTGCCTGATAATCGCCAGGTGGGCCGCAGGATTCATGCCTTCTCAGGCGCCTGGTAATCGCGAGCGGGGCCGTAGGATTCATGCCTGCTCATCTGCTTGGTAATCGCCAGCTGGGCCGCAGGATTCATGCCTTCTCAGGCGCCTGATAATCGCCAGCTGGGCCGCAGGATTCATGCCTTCTCATCTCCTTGATAATCGCCAGCCGGGCCGCAGGATTCATGCCTGCTCATCTGCTTGATAATGACCAGCTGGGCCGCAGGATTCATGCCTGCTCAGCTGCCTGATAATCGCCAGGTGGGCCGCAGGATTCATGCCTGCTCAGCTGCCTGATAATCGCCAGCTGGGCCGCAGGATTCATGCCTGCTCAGCTGCCTGATAATCGCCAGGTGGGCCGCAGGATTCATGCCTGCTCAGTTGCCTGATAATCGCCAGCTGGGCCGCAGGATTCATGCCTTCTCAGCTGCCTGATAATCACCAGCTGGGCCGCAGGATTCATGCCTGCTCATCTGCTTGATAATCGCCAGCTGGGCCGCAGGATTCATGCCTGCTCAGGCGCCTGTTAATCGCCAGCTGGGCCGCAGGATTCATGCCTTCTCCGCTGCTTGATTGTTGCCTGCTGAGGCACATGATCGGTGCGGGAGAGCTACCTGATCAGCACATGAGCAGTCACATGATCAGCACCTCTCAGTCACCTGATCACTGCATGACAGCCACGTGATCAGTGCCTGCTGAGTCACGTGATTAGCGCCTGTTCATCTGCTTGATAATCGCCAGCTGGGCCGCAGGATTCATGCCTGCTCATCTGCTTGATAATGACCAGCTGGGCCGCAGGATTCATGCCTGCTCAGCTGCCTGATAATCGCCAGGTGGGCCGCAGGTTTCATGCCTGCTCATCTCGTTGATAATCGCCAGCTGGGCCGCAGGATTCATGCCTGCTCCGCTGCTTGATTCTTGCCTGCTGAGGCACATGATCCGTGCAGGAGAGCTACCTGATCACACATGAGCAGTCACATGATCAGCGCCTCTCAGTCACCTGATCACTGCATGACAGCCACGTGATCAGTGCCTGCTGAGTCACGTGATTAGCGCCTGCTCATCTGCTTGATAATCGCCAGCTGGGCCGCAGGATTCATGCCTGCTCAGGTGCCTGATAATCGCCAGCTGGGCCGCAGGATTCATGCCTTCTCAGCTGCCTGATAATCACCAGCTGGGCCGTAGGATTCATGCCTGCTCAGCTGCCTGATAATCGCCAGGTGGGCCGCAAGATTCATGCCTGCTCAGCTGCCTGATAATCGCCAGGTGGGCCGCAGGATTCATGCCTGCTCAGCTGCCTGATAATCGCCAGCAGGGCCGCAGGATTCATGCCTTCTCAGGCGCCTGGTAATCGCGAGCTGGGCCGCAGGATTCATGCCTGCTCATCTCCTTGATAATCGCCAGCTGGGCCGCAGGATTCATGCCTGCTCATCTGCTTGATAATCGCCAGCTGGGCCGCAGGATTCATGCCTGCTCAGCTGCCTGATAATCGCCAGGTGGGCCGCAGGATTCATGCCTGCTCAGCTGCCTGATAATCGCCAGCAGGGCCACAGGATTCATGCCTTCTCAGGCGCCTGATAATCACCAGCTGGGCCGCAGGATTCATGCCTGCTCATCTGCTTGATAATGACCAGCTGGGCCGCAGGATTCATGCCTTCTCAGGCGCCTGATAATCGCCAGCTGGGCCGCAGGATTCATGCCTGCTCATCTGCTTGGTAATCGCCAGCTGGGCCGCAGGATTCATGCCTGCTCATCTGCTTGATAATCGCCAGGTGGGTCGCATGATTCATGCCTGCTGAGGCACATGATCCGTGCGGGAGAGCTACCTGATCAGCACATGAGCAGTCACATGATCAGCGCCTCTCAGTCACCTGATCACTGCATGACAGCCACGTGATCAGTGCCTGCTGAGTCACGTGATTAGCGCCTGTTCATCTGCTTGATAATCGCCAGCTGGGACGCAGGATTCATGCCTTCTCAGCTGCTTGATTATCGCCAGCTGGGCCGCAGGATTCATGCCTGCTCATCTGCTTGATAATGACCAGCTGGGCCGCAGGATTCATGCCTGCTCAGCTGCCTGATAATCGCCAGCTGGGCCGCAGGATTCATACCTGCTCAGCTGCCTGATAATCGCCAGGTGGGCCGCAGGATTCATGCCTTCTCAGGCGCCTGGTAATCGCGAGCGGGGCCGTAGGATTCATGCCTGCTCATCTGCTTGGTAATCGCCAGCTGGGCCGCAGGATTCATGCCTTCTCAGGCGCCTGATAATCGCCAGCTGGGCCGCAGGATTCATGCCTTCTCATCTCCTTGATAATCGCCAGCTGGGCCGCAGGATTCATGCCTGCTCATCTGCTTGATAATGACCAGCTGGGCCGCAGGATTCATGCCTGCTCAGCTGCCTGATAATCGCCAGGTGGGCCGCAGGATTCATGCCTGCTCAGTTGCCTGATAATCGCCAGCTGGGCCGCAGGATTCATGCCTGCTCAGCTGCCTGATAATCGCCAGGTGGGCCGCAGGATTCATGCCTGCTCAGTTGCCTGATAATCGCCAGCTGGGCCGCAGGATTCATGCCTTCTCAGCTGCCTGATAATCACCAGCTGGGCCGCAGGATTCATGCCTGCTCATCTGCTTGATAATCGCCAGCTGGGCCGCAGGATTCATGCCTGCTCAGGCGCCTGTTAATCGCCAGCTGGGCCGCAGGATTCATGCCTTCTCCGCTGCTTGATTGTTGCCTGCTGAGGCACATGATCGGTGCGGGAGAGCTACCTGATCAGCACATGAGCAGTCACATGATCAGCACCTCTCAGTCACCTGATCACTGCATGACAGCCACGTGATCAGTGCCTGCTGAGTCACGTGATTAGCGCCTGTTCATCTGCTTGATAATCGCCAGCTGGGCCGCAGGATTCATGCCTTCTCAGCTGCTTGATTATCGCCAGCTGGGCCGCAGGATTCATGCCTGCTCATCTGCTTGATAATGACCAGCTGGGCCGCAGGATTCATGCCTGCTCAGCTGCCTGATAATCGCCAGGTGGGCCGCAGGATTCATGCCTGCTCATCTCGTTGATAATCGCCAGCTGGGCCGCAGGATTCATGCCTGCTCCGCTGCTTGATTCTTGCCTGCTGAGGCACATGATCCGTGCAGGAGAGCTACCTGATCACACATGAGCAGTCACATGATCAGCGCCTCTCAGTCACCTGATCACTGCATGACAGCCACGTGATCAGTGCCTGCTGAGTCACGTGATTAGCGCCTGCTCATCTGCTTGATAATCGCCAGCTGGGCCGCAGGATTCATGCCTGCTCAGGTGCCTGATAATCGCCAGCTGGGCCGCAGGATTCATGCCTTCTCAGCTGCCTGATAATCACCAGCTGGGCCGTAGGATTCATGCCTGCTCAGCTGCCTGATAATCGCCAGGTGGGCCGCAAGATTCATGCCTGCTCAGCTGCCTGATAATCGCCAGGTGGGCCGCAGGATTCATGCCTTCTCAGCTGCTTGATTATCGCCAGCTGGGCCGCAGGATTCATGCCTGCTCAGCTGCCTGATAATCGCCAGGTGGGCCGCAAGATTCATGCCTGCTCAGCTGCCTGATAATCGCCAGGTGGGCCGCAAGATTCATGCCTGCTCAGCTGCCTGATAATCGCCAGGTGGGCCGCAAGATTCATGCCTGCTCAGCTGCCTGATAATCGCCAGGTGGGCCGCAGGATTCATGCCTGCTCAGCTGCCTGATAATCGCCAGGTGGGCCGCAAGATTCATGCCTGCTCAGCTGCCTGATAATCGCCAGGTGGGCCGCAAGATTCATGCCTGCTCAGCTGCCTGATAATCGCCAGGTGGGCCGCAGGATTCATGCCTGCTCAGCTGCCTGATAATCGCCAGCAGGGCCACAGGATTCATGCCTTCTCAGGCGCCTGATAATCACCAGCTGGGCCGCAGGATTCATGCCTGCTCATCTGCTTGATAATGACCAGCTGGGCCGCAGGATTCATGCCTTCTCAGGCGCCTGATAATCGCCAGCTGGGCCGCAGGATTCATGCCTGCTCATCTGCTTGGTAATCGCCAGCTGGGCCGCAGGATTCATGCCTGCTCATCTGCTTGATAATCGCCAGCTGGGTCGCATGATTCATGCCTGCTGAGGCACATGATCCGTGCGGGAGAGCTACCTGATCAGCACATGAGCAGTCACATGATCAGCGCCTCTCAGTCACCTGATCACTGCATGACAGCCACGTGATCAGTGCCTGCTGAGTCACGTGATTAGCGCCTGTTCATCTGCTTGATAATCGCCAGCTGGGCCGCAGGATTCATGCCTTCTCAGCTGCTTGATTATCGCCAGCTGGGCCGCAGGATTCATGCCTGCTCATCTGCTTGATAATGACCAGCTGGGCCGCAGGATTCATGCCTGCTCAGCTGCCTGATAATCGCCAGCTGGGCCGCAGGATTCATACCTGCTCAGCTGCCTGATAATCGCCAGGTGGGCCGCAGGATTCATGCCTTCTCAGGCGCCTGGTAATCGCGAGCGGGGCCGTAGGATTCATGCCTGCTCATCTGCTTGGTAATCGCCAGCTGGGCCGCAGGATTCATGCCTTCTCAGGCGCCTGATAATCGCCAGCTGGGCCGCAGGATTCATGCCTTCTCATCTCCTTGATAATCGCCAGCCGGGCCGCAGGATTCATGCCTGCTCATCTGCTTGATAATGACCAGCTGGGCCGCAGGATTCATGCCTGCTCAGCTGCCTGATAATCGCCAGGTGGGCCGCAGGATTCATGCCTGCTCAGCTGCCTGATAATCGCCAGCTGGGCCGCAGGATTCATGCCTGCTCAGCTGCCTGATAATCGCCAGGTGGGCCGCAGGATTCATGCCTGCTCAGTTGCCTGATAATCGCCAGCTGGGCCGCAGGATTCATGCCTTCTCAGCTGCCTGATAATCACCAGCTGGGCCGCAGGATTCATGCCTGCTCATCTGCTTGATAATCGCCAGCTGGGCCGCAGGATTCATGCCTGCTCAGGCGCCTGTTAATCGCCAGCTGGGCCGCAGGATTCATGCCTTCTCCGCTGCTTGATTGTTGCCTGCTGAGGCACATGATCGGTGCGGGAGAGCTACCTGATCAGCACATGAGCAGTCACATGATCAGCACCTCTCAGTCACCTGATCACTGCATGACAGCCACGTGATCAGTGCCTGCTGAGTCACGTGATTAGCGCCTGTTCATCTGCTTGATAATCGCCAGCTGGGCCGCAGGATTCATGCCTGCTCATCTGCTTGATAATGACCAGCTGGGCCGCAGGATTCATGCCTGCTCAGCTGCCTGATAATCGCCAGGTGGGCCGCAGGATTCATGCCTGCTCATCTCGTTGATAATCGCCAGCTGGGCCGCAGGATTCATGCCTGCTCCGCTGTTTGATTCTTGCCTGCTGAGGCACATGATCCGTGCAGGAGAGCTACCTGATCACACATGAGCAGTCACATGATCAGCGCCTCTCAGTCACCTGATCACTGCATGACAGCCACGTGATCAGTGCCTGCTGAGTCACGTGATTAGCGCCTGCTCATCTGCTTGATAATCGCCAGCTGGGCCGCAGGATTCATGCCTGCTCAGGTGCCTGATAATCGCCAGCTGGGCCGCAGGATTCATGCCTTCTCAGCTGCCTGATAATCACCAGCTGGGCCGTAGGATTCATGCCTGCTCAGCTGCCTGATAATCGCCAGGTGGGCCGCAAGATTCATGCCTGCTCAGCTGCCTGATAATCGCCAGGTGGGCCGCAGGATTCATGCCTTCTCAGCTGCTTGATTATCGCCAGCTGGGCCGCAGGATTCATGCCTGCTCAGCTGCCTGATAATCGCCAGCAGGGCCGCAGGATTCATGCCTTCTCAGGCGCCTGGTAATCGCGAGCTGGGCCGCAGGATTCATGCCTGCTCATCTCCTTGATAATCGCCAGCTGGGCCGCAGGATTCATGCCTGCTCATCTGCTTGATAATCGCCAGCTGGGCCGCAGGATTCATGCCTGCTCAGCTGCCTGATAATCGCCAGGTGGGCCGCAGGATTCATGCCTGCTCAGCTGCCTGATAATCGCCAGCAGGGCCACAGGATTCATGCCTTCTCAGGCGCCTGATAATCACCAGCTGGGCCGCAGGATTCATGCCTGCTCATCTGCTTGATAATGACCAGCTGGGCCGCAGGATTCATGCCTTCTCAGGCGCCTGATAATCGCCAGCTGGGCCGCAGGATTCATGCCTGCTCATCTGCTTGGTAATCGCCAGCTGGGCCGCAGGATTCATGCCTGCTCATCTGCTTGATAATCGCCAGCTGGGTCGCATGATTCATGCCTGCTGAGGCACATGATCCGTGCGGGAGAGCTACCTGATCAGCACATGAGCAGTCACATGATCAGCGCCTCTCAGTCACCTGATCACTGCATGACAGCCACGTGATCAGTGCCTGCTGAGTCACGTGATTAGCGCCTGTTCATCTGCTTGATAATCGCCAGCTGGGCCGCAGGATTCATGCCTTCTCAGCTGCTTGATTATCGCCAGCTGGGCCGCAGGATTCATGCCTGCTCATCTGCTTGATAATGACCAGCTGGGCCGCAGGATTCATGCCTGCTCAGCTGCCTGATAATCGCCAGCTGGGCCGCAGGATTCATACCTGCTCAGCTGCCTGATAATGGCCAGGTGGGCCGCAGGATTCATGCCTTCTCAGGCGCCTGGTAATCGCGAGCGGGGCCGTAGGATTCATGCCTGCTCATCTGCTTGGTAATCGCCAGCTGGGCCGCAGGATTCATGCCTTCTCAGGCGCCTGATAATCGCCAGCTGGGCCGCAGGATTCATGCCTTCTCATCTCCTTGATAATCGCCAGCTGGGCCGCAGGATTCATGCCTGCTCATCTGCTTGATAATGACCAGCTGGGCCGCAGGATTCATGCCTGCTCAGCTGCCTGATAATCGCCAGGTGGGCCGCAGGATTCATGCCTGCTCAGCTGCCTGATAATCGCCAGCTGGGCCGCAGGATTCATGCCTGCTCAGCTGCCTGATAATCGCCAGGTGGGCCGCAGGATTCATGCCTGCTCAGTTGCCTGATAATCGCCAGCTGGGCCGCAGGATTCATGCCTTCTCAGCTGCCTGATAATCACCAGCTGGGCCGCAGGATTCATGCCTGCTCATCTGCTTGATAATCGCCAGCTGGGCCGCAGGATTCATGCCTGCTCAGGCGCCTGTTAATCGCCAGCTGGGCCGCAGGATTCATGCCTTCTCCGCTGCTTGATTGTTGCCTGCTGAGGCACATGATCGGTGCGGGAGAGCTACCTGATCAGCACATGAGCAGTCACATGATCAGCACCTCTCAGTCACCTGATCACTGCATGACAGCCACGTGATCAGTGCCTGCTGAGTCACGTGATTAGCGCCTGTTCATCTGCTTGATAATCGCCAGCTGGGCCGCAGGATTCATGCCTTCTCAGCTGCTTGATTATCGCCAGCTGGGCCGCAGGATTCATGCCTGCTCATCTGCTTGATAATGACCAGCTGGGCCGCAGGATTCATGCCTGCTCAGCTGCCTGATAATCGCCAGGTGGGCCGCAGGATTCATGCCTGCTCATCTCGTTGATAATCGCCAGCTGGGCCGCAGGATTCATGCCTGCTCCGCTGCTTGATTCTTGCCTGCTGAGGCACATGATCCGTGCAGGAGAGCTACCTGATCACACATGAGCAGTCACATGATCAGCGCCTCTCAGTCACCTGATCACTGCATGACAGCCACGTGATCAGTGCCTGCTGAGTCACGTGATTAGCGCCTGCTCATCTGCTTGATAATCGCCAGCTGGGCCGCAGGATTCATGCCTGCTCAGGTGCCTGATAATCGCCAGCTGGGCCGCAGGATTCATGCCTTCTCAGCTGCCTGATAATCACCAGCTGGGCCGTAGGATTCATGCCTGCTCAGCTGCCTGATAATCGCCAGGTGGGCCGCAAGATTCATGCCTGCTCAGCTGCCTGATAATCGCCAGGTGGGCCGCAGGATTCATGCCTTCTCAGCTGCTTGATTATCGCCAGCTGGGCCGCAGGATTCATGCCTGCTCAGCTGCCTGATAATCGCCAGCAGGGCCGCAGGATTCATGCCTTCTCAGGCGCCTGGTAATCGCGAGCTGGGCCGCAGGATTCATGCCTGCTCATCTCCTTGATAATCGCCAGCTGGGCCGCAGGATTCATGCCTGCTCATCTGCTTGATAATCGCCAGCTGGGCCGCAGGATTCATGCCTGCTCAGCTGCCTGATAATCGCCAGGTGGGCCGCAGGATTCATGCCTGCTCAGCTGCCTGATAATCGCCAGCAGGGCCACAGGATTCATGCCTTCTCAGGCGCCTGATAATCACCAGCTGGGCCGCAGGATTCATGCCTGCTCATCTGCTTGATAATGACCAGCTGGGCCGCAGGATTCATGCCTTCTCAGGCGCCTGATAATCGCCAGCTGGGCCGCAGGATTCATGCCTGCTCATCTGCTTGGTAATCGCCAGCTGGGCCGCAGGATTCATGCCTGCTCATCTGCTTGATAATCGCCAGCTGGGTCGCATGATTCATGCCTGCTGAGGCACATGATCCGTGCGGGAGAGCTACCTGATCAGCACATGAGCAGTCACATGATCAGCGCCTCTCAGTCACCTGATCACTGCATGACAGCCACGTGATCAGTGCCTGCTGAGTCACGTGATTAGCGCCTGTTCATCTGCTTGATAATCGCCAGCTGGGCCGCAGAATTCATGCCTTCTCAGCTGCTTGATTATCGCCAGCTGGGCCGCAGGATTCATGCCTGCTCATCTGCTTGATAATGACCAGCTGGGCCGCAGGATTCATGCCTGCTCAGCTGCCTGATAATCGCCAGCTGGGCCGCAGGATTCATACCTGCTCAGCTGCCTGATAATGGCCAGGTGGGCCGCAGGATTCATGCCTTCTCAGGCGCCTGGTAATCGCGAGCGGGGCCGTAGGATTCATGCCTGCTCATCTGCTTGGTAATCGCCAGCTGGGCCGCAGGATTCATGCCTTCTCAGGCGCCTGATAATCGCCAGCTGGGCCGCAGGATTCATGCCTTCTCATCTCCTTGATAATCGCCAGCCGGGCCGCAGGATTCATGCCTGCTCATCTGCTTGATAATGACCAGCTGGGCCGCAGGATTCATGCCTGCTCAGCTGCCTGATAATCGCCAGGTGGGCCGCAGGATTCATGCCTGCTCAGCTGCCTGATAATCGCCAGCTGGGCCGCAGGATTCATGCCTGCTCAGCTGCCTGATAATCGCCAGGGGGGCCGCAGGATTCATGCCTGCTCAGTTGCCTGATAATCGCCAGCTGGGCCGCAGGATTCATGCCTTCTCAGCTGCCTGATAATCACCAGCTGGGCCGCAGGATTCATGCCTGCTCATCTGCTTGATAATCGCCAGCTGGGCCGCAGGATTCATGCCTGCTCAGGCGCCTGTTAATCGCCAGCTGGGCCGCAGGATTCATGCCTTCTCCGCTGCTTGATTGTTGCCTGCTGAGGCACATGATCGGTGCGGGAGAGCTACCTGATCAGCACATGAGCAGTCACATGATCAGCACCTCTCAGTCACCTGATCACTGCATGACAGCCACGTGATCAGTGCCTGCTGAGTCACGTGATTAGCGCCTGTTCATCTGCTTGATAATCGCCAGCTGGGCCGCAGGATTCATGCCTTCTCAGCTGCTTGATTATCGCCAGCTGGGCCGCAGGATTCATGCCTGCTCATCTGCTTGATAATGACCAGCTGGGCCGCAGGATTCATGCCTGCTCAGCTGCCTGATAATCGCCAGGTGGGCCGCAGGATTCATGCCTGCTCATCTCGTTGATAATCGCCAGCTGGGCCGCAGGATTCATGCCTGCTCCGCTGCTTGATTCTTGCCTGCTGAGGCACATGATCCGTGCAGGAGAGCTACCTGATCACACATGAGCAGTCACATGATCAGCGCCTCTCAGTCACCTGATCACTGCATGACAGCCACGTGATCAGTGCCTGCTGAGTCACGTGATTAGCGCCTGCTCATCTGCTTGATAATCGCCAGCTGGGCCGCAGGATTCATGCCTGCTCAGGTGCCTGATAATCGCCAGCTGGGCCGCAGGATTCATGCCTTCTCAGCTGCCTGATAATCACCAGCTGGGCCGTAGGATTCATGCCTGCTCAGCTGCCTGATAATCGCCAGGTGGGCCGCAAGATTCATGCCTGCTCAGCTGCCTGATAATCGCCAGGTGGGCCGCAGGATTCATGCCTTCTCAGCTGCTTGATTATCGCCAGCTGGGCCGCAGGATTCATGCCTGCTCAGCTGCCTGATAATCGCCAGCAGGGCCGCAGGATTCATGCCTTCTCAGGCGCCTGGTAATCGCGAGCTGGGCCGCAGGATTCATGCCTGCTCATCTCCTTGATAATCGCCAGCTGGGCCGCAGGATTCATGCCTGCTCATCTGCTTGATAATCGCCAGCTGGGCCGCAGGATTCATGCCTGCTCAGCTGCCTGATAATCGCCAGGTGGGCCGCAGGATTCATGCCTGCTCAGCTGCCTGATAATCGCCAGCAGGGCCACAGGATTCATGCCTTCTCAGGCGCCTGATAATCACCAGCTGGGCCGCAGGATTCATGCCTGCTCATCTGCTTGATAATGACCAGCTGGGCCGCAGGATTCATGCCTTCTCAGGCGCCTGATAATCGCCAGCTGGGCCGCAGGATTCATGCCTGCTCATCTGCTTGGTAATCGCCAGCTGGGCCGCAGGATTCATGCCTGCTCATCTGCTTGATAATCGCCAGCTGGGTCGCATGATTCATGCCTGCTGAGGCACATGATCCGTGCGGGAGAGCTACCTGATCAGCACATGAGCAGTCACATGATCAGCGCCTCTCAGTCACCTGATCACTGCATGACAGCCACGTGATCAGTGCCTGCTGAGTCACGTGATTAGCGCCTGTTCATCTGCTTGATAATCGCCAGCTGGGCCGCAGGATTCATGCCTTCTCAGCTGCTTGATTATCGCCAGCTGGGCCGCAGGATTCATGCCTGCTCATCTGCTTGATAATGACCAGCTGGGCCGCAGGATTCATGCCTGCTCAGCTGCCTGATAATCGCCAGCTGGGCCGCAGGATTCATACCTGCTCAGCTGCCTGATAATGGCCAGGTGGGCCGCAGGATTCATGCCTTCTCAGGCGCCTGGTAATCGCGAGCGGGGCCGTAGGATTCATGCCTGCTCATCTGCTTGGTAATCGCCAGCTGGGCCGCAGGATTCATGCCTTCTCAGGCGCCTGATAATCGCCAGCTGGGCCGCAGGATTCATGCCTTCTCATCTCCTTGATAATCGCCAGCCGGGCCGCAGGATTCATGCCTGCTCATCTGCTTGATAATGACCAGCTGGGCCGCAGGATTCATGCCTGCTCAGCTGCCTGATAATCGCCAGGTGGGCCGCAGGATTCATGCCTGCTCAGCTGCCTGATAATCGCCAGCTGGGCCGCAGGATTCATGCCTGCTCAGCTGCCTGATAATCGCCAGGGGGGCCGCAGGATTCATGCCTGCTCAGTTGCCTGATAATCGCCAGCTGGGCCGCAGGATTCATGCCTTCTCAGCTGCCTGATAATCACCAGCTGGGCCGCAGGATTCATGCCTGCTCATCTGCTTGATAATCGCCAGCTGGGCCGCAGGATTCATGCCTGCTCAGGCGCCTGTTAATCGCCAGCTGGGCCGCAGGATTCATGCCTTCTCCGCTGCTTGATTGTTGCCTGCTGAGGCACATGATCGGTGCGGGAGAGCTACCTGATCAGCACATGAGCAGTCACATGATCAGCACCTCTCAGTCACCTGATCACTGCATGACAGCCACGTGATCAGTGCCTGCTGAGTCACGTGATTAGCGCCTGTTCATCTGCTTGATAATCGCCAGCTGGGCCGCAGGATTCATGCCTGCTCATCTGCTTGATAATGACCAGCTGGGCCGCAGGATTCATGCCTGCTCAGCTGCCTAATAATCGCCAGGTGGGCCGCAGGATTCATGCCTGCTCATCTCGTTGATAATCGCCAGCTGGGCCGCAGGATTCATGCCTGCTCCGCTGCTTGATTCTTGCCTGCTGAGGCACATGATCCGTGCAGGAGAGCTACCTGATCACACATGAGCAGTCACATGATCAGCGCCTCTCAGTCACCTGATCACTGCATGACAGCCACGTGATCAGTGCCTGCTGAGTCACGTGATTAGCGCCTGCTCATCTGCTTGATAATCGCCAGCTGGGCCGCAGGATTCATGCCTGCTCAGGTGCCTGATAATCGCCAGCTGGGCCGCAGGATTCATGCCTTCTCAGCTGCCTGATAATCACCAGCTGGGCCGTAGGATTCATGCCTGCTCAGCTGCCTGATAATCGCCAGGTGGGCCGCAAGATTCATGCCTGCTCAGCTGCCTGATAATCGCCAGGTGGGCCGCAGGATTCATGCCTTCTCAGCTGCTTGATTATCGCCAGCTGGGCCGCAGGATTCATGCCTGCTCAGCTGCCTGATAATCGCCAGCAGGGCCGCAGGATTCATGCCTTCTCAGGCGCCTGGTAATCGCGAGCTGGGCCGCAGGATTCATGCCTGCTCATCTCCTTGATAATCGCCAGCTGGGCCGCAGGATTCATGCCTGCTCATCTGCTTGATAATCGCCAGCTGGGCCGCAGGATTCATGCCTGCTCAGCTGCCTGATAATCGCCAGGTGGGCCGCAGGATTCATGCCTGCTCAGCTGCCTGATAATCGCCAGCAGGGCCACAGGATTCATGCCTTCTCAGGCGCCTGATAATCACCAGCTGGGCCGCAGGATTCATGCCTGCTCATCTGCTTGATAATGACCAGCTGGGCCGCAGGATTCATGCCTTCTCAGGCGCCTGATAATCGCCAGCTGGGCCGCAGGATTCATGCCTGCTCATCTGCTTGGTAATCGCCAGCTGGGCCGCAGGATTCATGCCTGCTCATCTGCTTGATAATCGCCAGCTGGGTCGCATGATTCATGCCTGCTGAGGCACATGATCCATGCGGGAGAGCTACCTGATCAGCACATGAGCAGTCACATGATCAGCGCCTCTCAGTCACCTGATCACTGCATGACAGCCACGTGATCAGTGCCTGCTGAGTCACGTGATTAGCGCCTGTTCATCTGCTTGATAATCGCCAGCTGGGCCGCAGGATTCATGCCTTCTCAGCTGCTTGATTATCGCCAGCTGGGCCGCAGGATTCATGCCTGCTCATCTGCTTGATAATGACCAGCTGGGCCGCAGGATTCATGCCTGCTCAGCTGCCTGATAATCGCCAGCTGGGCCGCAGGATTCATACCTGCTCAGCTGCCTGATAATGGCCAGGTGGGCCGCAGGATTCATGCCTTCTCAGGCGCCTGGTAATCGCGAGCGGGGCCGTAGGATTCATGCCTGCTCATCTGCTTGGTAATCGCCAGCTGGGCCGCAGGATTCATGCCTTCTCAGGCGCCTGATAATCGCCAGCTGGGCCGCAGGATTCATGCCTTCTCATCTCCTTGATAATCGCCAGCTGGGCCGCAGGATTCATGCCTGCTCATCTGCTTGATAATGACCAGCTGGGCCGCAGGATTCATGCCTGCTCAGCTGCCTGATAATCGCCAGGTGGGCCGCAGGATTCATGCCTGCTCAGCTGCCTGATAATCGCCAGCTGGGCCGCAGGATTCATGCCTGCTCAGCTGCCTGATAATCGCCAGGTGGGCCGCAGGATTCATGCCTGCTCAGTTGCCTGATAATCGCCAGCTGGGCCGCAGGATTCATGCCTTCTCAGCTGCCTGATAATCACCAGCTGGGCCGCAGGATTCATGCCTGCTCATCTGCTTGATAATCGCCAGCTGGGCCGCAGGATTCATGCCTGCTCAGGCGCCTGTTAATCGCCAGCTGGGCCGCAGGATTCATGCCTTCTCCGCTGCTTGATTGTTGCCTGCTGAGGCACATGATCGGTGCGGGAGAGCTACCTGATCAGCACATGAGCAGTCACATGATCAGCACCTCTCAGTCACCTGATCACTGCATGACAGCCACGTGATCAGTGCCTGCTGAGTCACGTGATTAGCGCCTGTTCATCTGCTTGATAATCGCCAGCTGGGCCGCAGGATTCATGCCTTCTCAGCTGCTTGATTATCGCCAGCTGGGCCGCAGGATTCATGCCTGCTCATCTGCTTGATAATGACCAGCTGGGCCGCAGGATTCATGCCTGCTCAGCTGCCTGATAATCGCCAGGTGGGCCGCAGGATTCATGCCTGCTCATCTCGTTGATAATCGCCAGCTGGGCCGCAGGATTCATGCCTGCTCCGCTGCTTGATTCTTGCCTGCTGAGGCACATGATCCGTGCAGGAGAGCTACCTGATCACACATGAGCAGTCACATGATCAGCGCCTCTCAGTCACCTGATCACTGCATGACAGCCACGTGATCAGTGCCTGCTGAGTCATGTGATTAGCGCCTGCTCATCTGCTTGATAATCGCCAGCTGGGCCGCAGGATTCATGCCTGCTCAGGTGCCTGATAATCGCCAGCTGGGCCGCAGGATTCATGCCTTCTCAGCTGCCTGATAATCACCAGCTGGGCCGTAGGATTCATGCCTGCTCAGCTGCCTGATAATCGCCAGGTGGGCCGCAAGATTCATGCCTGCTCAGCTGCCTGATAATCGCCAGGTGGGCCGCAGGATTCATGCCTTCTCAGCTGCTTGATTATCGCCAGCTGGGCCGCAGGATTCATGCCTGCTCAGCTGCCTGATAATCGCCAGCAGGGCCGCAGGATTCATGCCTTCTCAGGCGCCTGGTAATCGCGAGCTGGGCCGCAGGATTCATGCCTGCTCATCTCCTTGATAATCGCCAGCTGGGCCGCAGGATTCATGCCTGCTCATCTGCTTGATAATCGCCAGCTGGGCCGCAGGATTCATGCCTGCTCAGCTGCCTGATAATCGCCAGGTGGGCCGCAGGATTCATGCCTGCTCAGCTGCCTGATAATCGCCAGCAGGGCCACAGGATTCATGCCTTCTCAGGCACTCTGATAATCACCAGCTGGGCCGCAGGATTCATGCCTGCTCATCTGCTTGATAATGACCAGCTGGGCCGCAGGATTCATGCCTTCTCAGGCGCCTGATAATCGCCAGCTGGGCCGCAGGATTCATGCCTGCTCATCTGCTTGGTAATCGCCAGCTGGGCCGCAGGATTCATGCCTGCTCATCTGCTTGATAATCGCCAGCTGGGTCGCATGATTCATGCCTGCTGAGGCACATGATCCGTGCGGGAGAGCTACCTGATCAGCACATGAGCAGTCACATGATCAGCGCCTCTCAGTCACCTGATCACTGCATGACAGCCACGTGATCAGTGCCTGCTGAGTCACGTGATTAGCGCCTGTTCATCTGCTTGATAATCGCCAGCTGGGCCGCAGGATTCATGCCTTCTCAGCTGCTTGATTATCGCCAGCTGGGCCGCAGGATTCATGCCTGCTCATCTGCTTGATAATGACCAGCTGGGCCGCAGGATTCATGCCTGCTCAGCTGCCTGATAATCGCCAGCTGGGCCGCAGGATTCATACCTGCTCAGCTGCCTGATAATGGCCAGGTGGGCCGCAGGATTCATGCCTTCTCAGGCGCCTGGTAATCGCGAGCGGGGCCGTAGGATTCATGCCTGCTCATCTGCTTGGTAATCGCCAGCTGGGCCGCAGGATTCATGCCTTCTCAGGCGCCTGATAATCGCCAGCTGGGCCGCAGGATTCATGCCTTCTCATCTCCTTGATAATCGCCAGCCGGGCCGCAGGATTCATGCCTGCTCATCTGCTTGATAATGACCAGCTGGGCCGCAGGATTCATGCCTGCTCAGCTGCCTGATAATCGCCAGGTGGGCCGCAGGATTCATGCCTGCTCAGCTGCCTGATAATCGCCAGCTGGGCCGCAGGATTCATGCCTGCTCAGCTGCCTGATAATCGCCAGGTGGGCCGCAGGATTCATGCCTGCTCAGTTGCCTGATAATCGCCAGCTGGGCCGCAGGATTCATGCCTTCTCAGCTGCCTGATAATCACCAGCTGGGCCGCAGGATTCATGCCTGCTCATCTGCTTGATAATCGCCAGCTGGGCCGCAGGATTCATGCCTGCTCAGGCGCCTGTTAATCGCCAGCTGGGCCGCAGGATTCATGCCTTCTCCGCTGCTTGATTGTTGCCTGCTGAGGCACATGATCGGTGCGGGAGAGCTACCTGATCAGCACATGAGCAGTCACATGATCAGCACCTCTCAGTCACCTGATCACTGCATGACAGCCACGTGATCAGTGCCTGCTGAGTCACGTGATTAGCGCCTGTTCATCTGCTTGATAATCGCCAGCTGGGCCGCAGGATTCATGCCTTCTCAGCTGCTTGATTATCGCCAGCTGGGCCGCAGGATTCATGCCTGCTCATCTGCTTGATAATGACCAGCTGGGCCGCAGGATTCATGCCTGCTCAGCTGCCTGATAATCGCCAGGTGGGCCGCAGGATTCATGCCTGCTCATCTCGTTGATAATCGCCAGCTGGGCCGCAGGATTCATGCCTGCTCCGCTGCTTGATTCTTGCCTGCTGAGGCACATGATCCGTGCAGGAGAGCTACCTGATCACACATGAGCAGTCACATGATCAGCGCCTCTCAGTCACCTGATCACTGCATGACAGCCACGTGATCAGTGCCTGCTGAGTCACGTGATTAGCGCCTGCTCATCTGCTTGATAATCGCCAGCTGGGCCGCAGGATTCATGCCTGCTCAGGTGCCTGATAATCGCCAGCTGGGCCGCAGGATTCATGCCTTCTCAGCTGCCTGATAATCACCAGCTGGGCCGTAGGATTCATGCCTGCTCAGCTGCCTGATAATCGCCAGGTGGGCCGCAAGATTCATGCCTGCTCAGCTGCCTGATAATCGCCAGGTGGGCCGCAGGATTCATGCCTTCTCAGCTGCTTGATTATCGCCAGCTGGGCCGCAGGATTCATGCCTGCTCAGCTGCCTGATAATCGCCAGCAGGGCCGCAGGATTCATGCCTTCTCAGGCGCCTGGTAATCGCGAGCTGGGCCGCAGGATTCATGCCTGCTCATCTCCTTGATAATCGCCAGCTGGGCCGCAGGATTCATGCCTGCTCATCTGCTTGATAATCGCCAGCTGGGCCGCAGGATTCATGCCTGCTCAGCTGCCTGATAATCGCCAGGTGGGCCGCAGGATTCATGCCTGCTCAGCTGCCTGATAATCGCCAGCAGGGCCACAGGATTCATGCCTTCTCAGGCGCCTGATAATCACCAGCTGGGCCGCAGGATTCATGCCTGCTCATCTGCTTGATAATGACCAGCTGGGCCGCAGGATTCATGCCTTCTCAGGCGCCTGATAATCGCCAGCTGGGCCGCAGGATTCATGCCTGCTCATCTGCTTGGTAATCGCCAGCTGGGCCGCAGGATTCATGCCTGCTCATCTGCTTGATAATCGCCAGCTGGGTCGCATGATTCATGCCTGCTGAGGCACATGATCCGTGCGGGAGAGCTACCTGATCAGCACATGAGCAGTCACATGATCAGCGCCTCTCAGTCACCTGATCACTGCATGACAGCCACGTGATCAGTGCCTGCTGAGTCACGTGATTAGCGCCTGTTCATCTGCTTGATAATCGCCAGCTGGGCCGCAGGATTCATGCCTTCTCAGCTGCTTGATTATCGCCAGCTGGGCCGCAGGATTCATGCCTGCTCATCTGCTTGATAATGACCAGCTGGGCCGCAGGATTCATGCCTGCTCAGCTGCCTGATAATCGCCAGCTGGGCCGCAGGATTCATACCTGCTCAGCTGCCTGATAATCGCCAGGTGGGCCGCAGGATTCATGCCTTCTCAGGCGCCTGGTAATCGCGAGCGGGGCCGTAGGATTCATGCCTGCTCATCTGCTTGGTAATCGCCAGCTGGGCCGCAGGATTCATGCCTTCTCAGGCGCCTGATAATCGCCAGCTGGGCCGCAGGATTCATGCCTTCTCATCTCCTTGATAATCGCCAGCCGGGCCGCAGGATTCATGCCTGCTCATCTGCTTGATAATGACCAGCTGGGCCGCAGGATTCATGCCTGCTCAGCTGCCTGATAATCGCCAGGTGGGCCGCAGGATTCATGCCTGCTCATCTCGTTGATAATCGCCAGCTGGGCCGCAGGATTCATGCCTGCTCCGCTGCTTGATTCTTGCCTGCTGAGGCACATGATCCGTGCAGGAGAGCTACCTGATCACACATGAGCAGTCACATGATCAGCGCCTCTCAGTCACCTGATCACTGCATGACAGCCACGTGATCAGTGCCTGCTGAGTCACGTGATTAGCGCCTGCTCATCTGCTTGATAATCGCCAGCTGGGCCGCAGGATTCATGCCTGCTCAGGTGCCTGATAATCGCCAGCTGGGCCGCAGGATTCATGCCTTCTCAGCTGCCTGATAATCACCAGCTGGGCCGTAGGATTCATGCCTGCTCAGCTGCCTGATAATCGCCAGGTGGGCCGCAAGATTCATGCCTGCTCAGCTGCCTGATAATCGCCAGGTGGGCCGCAGGATTCATGCCTTCTCAGCTGCTTGATTATCGCCAGCTGGGCCGCAGGATTCATGCCTGCTCAGCTGCCTGATAATCGCCAGCAGGGCCGCAGGATTCATGCCTTCTCAGGCGCCTGGTAATCGCGAGCTGGGCCGCAGGATTCATGCCTGCTCATCTCCTTGATAATCGCCAGCTGGGCCGCAGGATTCATGCCTGCTCATCTGCTTGATAATCGCCAGCTGGGCCGCAGGATTCATGCCTGCTCAGCTGCCTGATAATCGCCAGGTGGGCCGCAGGATTCATGCCTGCTCAGCTGCCTGATAATCGCCAGCAGGGCCACAGGATTCATGCCTTCTCAGGCGCCTGATAATCACCAGCTGGGCCGCAGGATTCATGCCTGCTCATCTGCTTGATAATGACCAGCTGGGCCGCAGGATTCATGCCTTCTCAGGCGCCTGATAATCGCCAGCTGGGCCGCAGGATTCATGCCTGCTCATCTGCTTGGTAATCGCCAGCTGGGCCGCAGGATTCATGCCTGCTCATCTGCTTGATAATCGCCAGCTGGGTCGCATGATTCATGCCTGCTGAGGCACATGATCCGTGCGGGAGAGCTACCTGATCAGCACATGAGCAGTCACATGATCAGCGCCTCTCAGTCACCTGATCACTGCATGACAGCCACGTGATCAGTGCCTGCTGAGTCACGTGATTAGCGCCTGTTCATCTGCTTGATAATCGCCAGCTGGGCCGCAGGATTCATGCCTTCTCAGCTGCTTGATTATCGCCAGCTGGGCCGCAGGATTCATGCCTGCTCATCTGCTTGATAATGACCAGCTGGGCCGCAGGATTCATGCCTGCTCAGCTGCCTGATAATCGCCAGCTGGGCCGCAGGATTCATACCTGCTCAGCTGCCTGATAATGGCCAGGTGGGCCGCAGGATTCATGCCTTCTCAGGCGCCTGGTAATCGCGAGCGGGGCCGTAGGATTCATGCCTGCTCATCTGCTTGGTAATCGCCAGCTGGGCCGCAGGATTCATGCCTTCTCAGGCGCCTGATAATCGCCAGCTGGGCCGCAGGATTCATGCCTTCTCATCTCCTTGATAATCGCCAGCTGGGCCGCAGGATTCATGCCTGCTCATCTGCTTGATAATGACCAGCTGGGCCGCAGGATTCATGCCTGCTCAGCTGCCTGATAATCGCCAGGTGGGCCGCAGGATTCATGCCTGCTCAGTTGCCTGATAATCGCCAGCTGGGCCGCAGGATTCGTGCCTGCTCAGCTGCCTGATAATCGCCAGGTGGGCCGCAGGATTCATGCCTGCTCAGTTGCCTGATAATCGCCAGCTGGGCCGCAGGATTCATGCCTTCTCAGCTGCCTGATAATCACCAGCTGGGCCGCAGGATTCATGCCTGCTCATCTGCTTGATAATCGCCAGCTGGGCCGCAGGATTCATGCCTGCTCAGGCGCCTGTTAATCGCCAGCTGGGCCGCAGGATTCATGCCTTCTCCGCTGCTTGATTGTTGCCTGCTGAGGCACATGATCGGTGCGGGAGAGCTACCTGATCAGCACATGAGCAGTCACATGATCAGCACCTCTCAGTCACCTGATCACTGCATGACAGCCACGTGATCAGTGCCTGCTGAGTCACGTGATTAGCGCCTGTTCATCTGCTTGATAATCGCCAGCTGGGCCGCAGGATTCATGCCTTCTCAGCTGCTTGATTATCGCCAGCTGGGCCGCAGGATTCATGCCTGCTCATCTGCTTGATAATGACCAGCTGGGCCGCAGGATTCATGCCTGCTCAGCTGCCTGATAATCGCCAGGTGGGCCGCAGGATTCATGCCTGCTCATCTCGTTGATAATCGCCAGCTGGGCCGCAGGATTCATGCCTGCTCCGCTGCTTGATTCTTGCCTGCTGAGGCACATGATCCGTGCAGGAGAGCTACCTGATCACACATGAGCAGTCACATGATCAGCGCCTCTCAGTCACCTGATCACTGCATGACAGCCACGTGATCAGTGCCTGCTGAGTCACGTGATTAGCGCCTGCTCATCTGCTTGATAATCGCCAGCTGGGCCGCAGGATTCATGCCTGCTCAGGTGCCTGATAATCGCCAGCTGGGCCGCAGGATTCATGCCTTCTCAGCTGCCTGATAATCACCAGCTGGGCCGTAGGATTCATGCCTGCTCAGCTGCCTGATAATCGCCAGGTGGGCCGCAAGATTCATGCCTGCTCAGCTGCCTGATAATCGCCAGGTGGGCCGCAGGATTCATGCCTTCTCAGCTGCTTGATTATCGCCAGCTGGGCCGCAGGATTCATGCCTGCTCAGCTGCCTGATAATCGCCAGCAGGGCCGCAGGATTCATGCCTTCTCAGGCGCCTGGTAATCGCGAGCTGGGCCGCAGGATTCATGCCTGCTCATCTCCTTGATAATCGCCAGCTGGGCCGCAGGATTCATGCCTGCTCATCTGCTTGATAATCGCCAGCTGGGCCGCAGGATTCATGCCTGCTCAGCTGCCTGATAATCGCCAGGTGGGCCGCAGGATTCATGCCTGCTCAGCTGCCTGATAATCGCCAGCAGGGCCACAGGATTCATGCCTTCTCAGGCGCCTGATAATCACCAGCTGGGCCGCAGGATTCATGCCTGCTCATCTGCTTGATAATGACCAGCTGGGCCGCAGGATTCATGCCTTCTCAGGCGCCTGATAATCGCCAGCTGGGCCGCAGGATTCATGCCTGCTCATCTGCTTGGTAATCGCCAGCTGGGCCGCAGGATTCATGCCTGCTCATCTGCTTGATAATCGCCAGCTGGGTCGCATGATTCATGCCTGCTGAGGCACATGATCCGTGCGGGAGAGCTACCTGATCAGCACATGAGCAGTCACATGATCAGCGCCTCTCAGTCACCTGATCACTGCATGACAGCCACGTGATCAGTGCCTGCTGAGTCACGTGATTAGCGCCTGTTCATCTGCTTGATAATCGCCAGCTGGGCCGCAGGATTCATGCCTTCTCAGCTGCTTGATTATCGCCAGCTGGGCCGCAGGATTCATGCCTGCTCATCTGCTTGATAATGACCAGCTGGGCCGCAGGATTCATGCCTGCTCAGCTGCCTGATAATCGCCAGCTGGGCCGCAGGATTCATACCTGCTCAGCTGCCTGATAATGGCCAGGTGGGCCGCAGGATTCATGCCTTCTCAGGCGCCTGGTAATCGCGAGCGGGGCCGTAGGATTCATGCCTGCTCATCTGCTTGGTAATCGCCAGCTGGGCCGCAGGATTCATGCCTTCTCAGGCGCCTGATAATCGCCAGCTGGGCCGCAGGATTCATGCCTTCTCATCTCCTTGATAATCGCCAGCTGGGCCGCAGGATTCATGCCTGCTCATCTGCTTGATAATGACCAGCTGGGCCGCAGGATTCATGCCTGCTCAGCTGCCTGATAATCGCCAGGTGGGCCGCAGGATTCATGCCTGCTCAGTTGCCTGATAATCGCCAGCTGGGCCGCAGGATTCATGCCTGCTCAGCTGCCTGATAATCGCCAGGTGGGCCGCAGGATTCATGCCTGCTCAGTTGCCTGATAATCGCCAGCTGGGCCGCAGGATTCATGCCTTCTCAGCTGCCTGATAATCACCAGCTGGGCCGCAGGATTCATGCCTGCTCATCTGCTTGATAATCGCCAGCTGGGCCGCAGGATTCATGCCTGCTCAGGCGCCTGTTAATCGCCAGCTGGGCCGCAGGATTCATGCCTTCTCCGCTGCTTGATTGTTGCCTGCTGAGGCACATGATCGGTGCGGGAGAGCTACCTGATCAGCACATGAGCAGTCACATGATCAGCACCTCTCAGTCACCTGATCACTGCATGACAGCCACGTGATCAGTGCCTGCTGAGTCACGTGATTAGCGCCTGTTCATCTGCTTGATAATCGCCAGCTGGGCCGCAGGATTCATGCCTTCTCAGCTGCTTGATTATCGCCAGCTGGGCCGCAGGATTCATGCCTGCTCATCTGCTTGATAATGACCAGCTGGGCCGCAGGATTCATGCCTGCTCAGCTGCCTGATAATCGCCAGGTGGGCCGCAGGATTCATGCCTGCTCATCTCGTTGATAATCGCCAGCTGGGCCGCAGGATTCATGCCTGCTCCGCTGCTTGATTCTTGCCTGCTGAGGCACATGATCCGTGCAGGAGAGCTACCTGATCACACATGAGCAGTCACATGATCAGCGCCTCTCAGTCACCTGATCACTGCATGACAGCCACGTGATCAGTGCCTGCTGAGTCACGTGATTAGCGCCTGCTCATCTGCTTGATAATCGCCAGCTGGGCCGCAGGATTCATGCCTGCTCAGGTGCCTGATAATCGCCAGCTGGGCCGCAGGATTCATGCCTTCTCAGCTGCCTGATAATCACCAGCTGGGCCGTAGGATTCATGCCTGCTCAGCTGCCTGATAATCGCCAGGTGGGCCGCAAGATTCATGCCTGCTCAGCTGCCTGATAATCGCCAGGTGGGCCGCAGGATTCATGCCTTCTCAGCTGCTTGATTATCGCCAGCTGGGCCGCAGGATTCATGCCTGCTCAGCTGCCTGATAATCGCCAGCAGGGCCGCAGGATTCATGCCTTCTCAGGCGCCTGGTAATCGCGAGCTGGGCCGCAGGATTCATGCCTGCTCATCTCCTTGATAATCGCCAGCTGGGCCGCAGGATTCATGCCTGCTCATCTGCTTGATAATCGCCAGCTGGGCCGCAGGATTCATGCCTGCTCAGCTGCCTGATAATCGCCAGGTGGGCCGCAGGATTCATGCCTGCTCAGCTGCCTGATAATCGCCAGCAGGGCCACAGGATTCATGCCTTCTCAGGCGCCTGATAATCACCAGCTGGGCCGCAGGATTCATGCCTGCTCATCTGCTTGATAATGACCAGCTGGGCCGCAGGATTCATGCCTTCTCAGGCGCCTGATAATCGCCAGCTGGGCCGCAGGATTCATGCCTGCTCATCTGCTTGGTAATCGCCAGCTGGGCCGCAGGATTCATGCCTGCTCATCTGCTTGATAATCGCCAGCTGGGTCGCATGATTCATGCCTGCTGAGGCACATGATCCGTGCGGGAGAGCTACCTGATCAGCACATGAGCAGTCACATGATCAGCGCCTCTCAGTCACCTGATCACTGCATGACAGCCACGTGATCAGTGCCTGCTGAGTCACGTGATTAGCGCCTGTTCATCTGCTTGATAATCGCCAGCTGGGCCGCAGGATTCATGCCTTCTCAGCTGCTTGATTATCGCCAGCTGGGCCGCAGGATTCATGCCTGCTCATCTGCTTGATAATGACCAGCTGGGCCGCAGGATTCATGCCTGCTCAGCTGCCTGATAATCGCCAGCTGGGCCGCAGGATTCATACCTGCTCAGCTGCCTGATAATGGCCAGGTGGGCCGCAGGATTCATGCCTTCTCAGGCGCCTGGTAATCGCGAGCGGGGCCGTAGGATTCATGCCTGCTCATCTGCTTGGTAATCGCCAGCTGGGCCGCAGGATTCATGCCTTCTCAGGCGCCTGATAATCGCCAGCTGGGCCGCAGGATTCATGCCTTCTCATCTCCTTGATAATCGCCAGCTGGGCCGCAGGATTCATGCCTGCTCATCTGCTTGATAATGACCAGCTGGGCCGCAGGATTCATGCCTGCTCAGCTGCCTGATAATCGCCAGGTGGGCCGCAGGATTCATGCCTGCTCAGTTGCCTGATAATCGCCAGCTGGGCCGCAGGATTCATGCCTGCTCAGCTGCCTGATAATCGCCAGGTGGGCCGCAGGATTCATGCCTGCTCAGTTGCCTGATAATCGCCAGCTGGGCCGCAGGATTCATGCCTTCTCAGCTGCCTGATAATCACCAGCTGGGCCGCAGGATTCATGCCTGCTCATCTGCTTGATAATCGCCAGCTGGGCCGCAGGATTCATGCCTTCTCCGCTGCTTGATTGTTGCCTGCTGAGGCACATGATCGGTGCGGGAGAGCTACCTGATCAGCACATGAGCAGTCACATGATCAGCACCTCTCAGTCACCTGATCACTGCATGACAGCCACGTGATCAGTGCCTGCTGAGTCACGTGATTAGCGCCTGTTCATCTGCTTGATAATCGCCAGCTGGGCCGCAGGATTCATGCCTTCTCAGCTGCTTGATTATCGCCAGCTGGGCCGCAGGATTCATGCCTGCTCATCTGCTTGATAATGACCAGCTGGGCCGCAGGATTCATGCCTGCTCAGCTGCCTGATAATCGCCAGGTGGGCCGCAGGATTCATGCCTGCTCATCTCGTTGATAATCGCCAGCTGGGCCGCAGGATTCATGCCTGCTCCGCTGCTTGATTCTTGCCTGCTGAGGCACATGATCCGTGCAGGAGAGCTACCTGATCACACATGAGCAGTCACATGATCAGCGCCTCTCAGTCACCTGATCACTGCATGACAGCCACGTGATCAGTGCCTGCTGAGTCACGTGATTAGCGCCTGCTCATCTGCTTGATAATCGCCAGCTGGGCCGCAGGATTCATGCCTGCTCAGGTGCCTGATAATCGCCAGCTGGGCCGCAGGATTCATGCCTTCTCAGCTGCCTGATAATCACCAGCTGGGCCGTAGGATTCATGCCTGCTCAGCTGCCTGATAATCGCCAGGTGGGCCGCAAGATTCATGCCTGCTCAGCTGCCTGATAATCGCCAGGTGGGCCGCAGGATTCATGCCTTCTCAGCTGCTTGATTATCGCCAGCTGGGCCGCAGGATTCATGCCTGCTCAGCTGCCTGATAATCGCCAGCAGGGCCGCAGGATTCATGCCTTCTCAGGCGCCTGGTAATCGCGAGCTGGGCCGCAGGATTCATGCCTGCTCATCTCCTTGATAATCGCCAGCTGGGCCGCAGGATTCATGCCTGCTCATCTGCTTGATAATCGCCAGCTGGGCCGCAGGATTCATGCCTGCTCAGCTGCCTGATAATCGCCAGGTGGGCCGCAGGATTCATGCCTGCTCAGCTGCCTGATAATCGCCAGCAGGGCCACAGGATTCATGCCTTCTCAGGCGCCTGATAATCACCAGATGGGCCGCAGGATTCATGCCTGCTCATCTGCTTGATAATGACCAGCTGGGCCGCAGCATTCATGCCTTCTCAGGCGCCTGATAATCGCCAGCTGGGCCGCAGGATTCATGCCTGCTCATCTGCTTGGTAATCGCCAGCTGGGCCGCAGGATTCATGCCTGCTCATCTGCTTGATAATCGCCAGCTGGGTCGCATGATTCATGCCTGCTGAGGCACATGATCCGTGCGGGAGAGCTACCTGATCAGCACATGAGCAGTCACATGATCAGCGCCTCTCAGTCACCTGATCACTGCATGACAGCCACGTGATCAGTGCCTGCTGAGTCACGTGATTAGCGCCTGTTCATCTGCTTGATAATCGCCAGCTGGGCCGCAGGATTCATGCCTTCTCAGCTGCTTGATTATCGCCAGCTGGGCCGCAGGATTCATGCCTGCTCATCTGCTTGATAATGACCAGCTGGGCCGCAGGATTCATACCTGCTCAGCTGCCTGATAATGGCCAGGTGGGCCGCAGGATTCATGCCTTCTCAGGCGCCTGGTAATCGCGAGCGGGGCCGTAGGATTCATGCCTGCTCATCTGCTTGGTAATCGCCAGCTGGGCCGCAGGATTCATGCCTTCTCAGGCGCCTGATAATCGCCAGCTGGGCCGCAGGATTCATGCCTTCTCATCTCCTTGATAATCGCCAGCTGGGCCGCAGGATTCATGCCTGCTCATCTGCTTGATAATGACCAGCTGGGCCGCAGGATTCATGCCTGCTCAGCTGCCTGATAATCGCCAGGTGGGCCGCAGGATTCATGCCTGCTCAGCTGCCTGATAATCGCCAGCTGGGCCGCAGGATTCATGCCTGCTCAGCTGCCTGATAATCGCCAGGTGGGCCGCAGGATTCATGCCTGCTCAGTTGCCTGATAATCGCCAGCTGGGCCGCAGGATTCATGCCTTCTCAGCTGCCTGATAATCACCAGCTGGGCCGCAGGATTCATGCCTGCTCATCTGCTTGATAATCGCCAGCTGGGCCGCAGGATTCATGCCTGCTCAGGCGCCTGTTAATCGCCAGCTGGGCCGCAGGATTCATGCCTTCTCCGCTGCTTGATTGTTGCCTGCTGAGGCACATGATCGGTGCGGGAGAGCTACCTGATCAGCACATGAGCAGTCACATGATCAGCACCTCTCAGTCACCTGATCACTGCATGACAGCCACGTGATCAGTGCCTGCTGAGTCACGTGATTAGCGCCTGTTCATCTGCTTGATAATCGCCAGCTGGGCCGCAGGATTCATGCCTTCTCAGCTGCTTGATTATCGCCAGCTGGGCCGCAGGATTCATGCCTGCTCATCTGCTTGATAATGACCAGCTGGGCCGCAGGATTCATGCCTGCTCAGCTGCCTGATAATCGCCAGGTGGGCCGCAGGATTCATGCCTGCTCATCTCGTTGATAATCGCCAGCTGGGCCGCAGGATTCATGCCTGCTCCGCTGCTTGATTCTTGCCTGCTGAGGCACATGATCCGTGCAGGAGAGCTACCTGATCACACATGAGCAGTCACATGATCAGCGCCTCTCAGTCACCTGATCACTGCATGACAGCCACGTGATCAGTGCCTGCTGAGTCACGTGATTAGCGCCTGCTCATCTGCTTGATAATCGCCAGCTGGGCCGCAGGATTCATGCCTGCTCAGGTGCCTGATAATCGCCAGCTGGGCCGCAGGATTCATGCCTTCTCAGCTGCCTGATAATCACCAGCTGGGCCGTAGGATTCATGCCTGCTCAGCTGCCTGATAATCGCCAGGTGGGCCGCAAGATTCATGCCTGCTCAGCTGCCTGATAATCGCCAGGTGGGCCGCAGGATTCATGCCTTCTCAGCTGCTTGATTATCGCCAGCTGGGCCGCAGGATTCATGCCTGCTCAGCTGCCTGATAATCGCCAGCAGGGCCGCAGGATTCATGCCTTCTCAGGCGCCTGGTAATCGCGAGCTGGGCCGCAGGATTCATGCCTGCTCATCTCCTTGATAATCGCCAGCTGGGCCGCAGGATTCATGCCTGCTCATCTGCTTGATAATCGCCAGCTGGGCCGCAGGATTCATGCCTGCTCAGCTGCCTGATAATCGCCAGGTGGGCCGCAGGATTCATGCCTGCTCAGCTGCCTGATAATCGCCAGCAGGGCCACAGGATTCATGCCTTCTCAGGCGCCTGATAATCACCAGCTGGGCCGCAGGATTCATGCCTGCTCATCTGCTTGATAATGACCAGCTGGGCCGCAGCATTCATGCCTTCTCAGGCGCCTGATAATCGCCAGCTGGGCCGCAGGATTCATGCCTGCTCATCTGCTTGATAATGACCAGCTGGGCCGCAGGATTCATGCCTGCTCAGCTGCCTGATAATCGCCAGCTGGGCCGCAGGATTCATACCTGCTCAGCTGCCTGATAATGGCCAGGTGGGCCGCAGGATTCATGCCTTCTCAGTCGCCTGGTAATCGTGAGCGGGGCCGTAGGATTCATGCCTGCTCATCTGCTTGATAATGACCAGCTGGGCCGCAGGATTCATGCCTGCTCAGCTGCCTGATAATCGCCAGCTGGGCCGCAGGATTCATACCTGCTCAGCTGCCTGATAATGGCCAGGTGGGCCGCAGGATTCATGCCTTCTCAGGCGCCTGGTAATCGCGAGCGGGGCCGTAGGATTCATGCCTGCTCATCTGCTTGGTAATCGCCAGCTGGGCCGCAGGATTCATGCCTTCTCAGGCGCCTGATAATCGCCAGCTGGGCCGCAGGATTCATGCCTTCTCATCTCCTTGATAATCGCCAGCTGGGCCGCAGGATTCATGCCTGCTCATCTGCTTGATAATGACCAGCTGGGCCGCAGGATTCATGCCTGCTCAGCTGCCTGATAATCGCCAGGTGGGCCGCAGGATTCATGCCTGCTCAGTTGCCTGATAATCGCCAGCTGGGCCGCAGGATTCATGCCTGCTCAGCTGCCTGATAATCGCCAGGTGGGCCGCAGGATTCATGCCTGCTCAGTTGCCTGATAATCGCCAGCTGGGCCGCAGGATTCATGCCTTCTCAGCTGCCTGATAATCACCAGCTGGGCCGCAGGATTCATGCCTGCTCATCTGCTTGATAATCGCCAGCTGGGCCGCAGGATTCATGCCTGCTCAGGCGCCTGTTAATCGCCAGCTGGGCCGCAGGATTCATGCCTTCTCCGCTGCTTGATTGTTGCCTGCTGAGGCACATGATCGGTGCGGGAGAGCTACCTGATCAGCACATGAGCAGTCACATGATCAGCACCTCTCAGTCACCTGATCACTGCATGACAGCCACGTGATCAGTGCCTGCTGAGTCACGTGATTAGCGCCTGTTCATCTGCTTGATAATCGCCAGCTGGGCCGCAGGATTCATGCCTTCTCAGCTGCTTGATTATCGCCAGCTGGGCCGCAGGATTCATGCCTGCTCATCTGCTTGATAATGACCAGCTGGGCCGCAGGATTCATGCCTGCTCAGCTGCCTGATAATCGCCAGGTGGGCCGCAGGATTCATGCCTGCTCATCTCGTTGATAATCGCCAGCTGGGCCGCAGGATTCATGCCTGCTCCGCTGCTTGATTCTTGCCTGCTGAGGCACATGATCCGTGCAGGAGAGCTACCTGATCACACATGAGCAGTCACATGATCAGCGCCTCTCAGTCACCTGATCACTGCATGACAGCCACGTGATCAGTGCCTGCTGAGTCACGTGATTAGCGCCTGCTCATCTGCTTGATAATCGCCAGCTGGGCCGCAGGATTCATGCCTGCTCAGGTGCCTGATAATCGCCAGCTGGGCCGCAGGATTCATGCCTTCTCAGCTGCCTGATAATCACCAGCTGGGCCGTAGGATTCATGCCTGCTCAGCTGCCTGATAATCGCCAGGTGGGCCGCAAGATTCATGCCTGCTCAGCTGCCTGATAATCGCCAGGTGGGCCGCAGGATTCATGCCTTCTCAGCTGCTTGATTATCGCCAGCTGGGCCGCAGGATTCATGCCTGCTCAGCTGCCTGATAATCGCCAGCAGGGCCGCAGGATTCATGCCTTCTCAGGCGCCTGGTAATCGCGAGCTGGGCCGCAGGATTCATGCCTGCTCATCTCCTTGATAATCGCCAGCTGGGCCGCAGGATTCATGCCTGCTCATCTGCTTGATAATCGCCAGCTGGGCCGCAGGATTCATGCCTGCTCAGCTGCCTGATAATCGCCAGGTGGGCCGCAGGATTCATGCCTGCTCAGCTGCCTGATAATCGCCAGCAGGGCCACAGGATTCATGCCTTCTCAGGCGCCTGATAATCACCAGCTGGGCCGCAGGATTCATGCCTGCTCATCTGCTTGATAATGACCAGCTGGGCCGCAGGATTCATGCCTTCTCAGGCGCCTGATAATCGCCAGCTGGGCCGCAGGATTCATGCCTGCTCATCTGCTTGGTAATCGCCAGCTGGGCCGCAGGATTCATGCCTGCTCATCTGCTTGATAATCGCCAGCTGGGTCGCATGATTCATGCCTGCTGAGGCACATGATCCGTGCGGGAGAGCTACCTGATCAGCACATGAGCAGTCACATGATCAGCGCCTCTCAGTCACCTGATCACTGCATGACAGCCACGTGATCAGTGCCTGCCGAGTCACGTGATTAGCGCCTGTTCATCTGCTTGATAATCGCCAGCTGGGCCGCAGGATTCATGCCTTCTCAGCTGCTTGATTATCGCCAGCTGGGCCGCAGGATTCATGCCTGCTCATCTGCTTGATAATGACCAGCTGGGCCGCAGGATTCATGCCTGCTCAGCTGCCTGATAATCGCCAGCTGGGCCGCAGGATTCATACCTGCTCAGCTGCCTGATAATCGCCAGGTGGGCCGCAGGATTCATGCCTTCTCAGGCGCCTGGTAATCGCGAGCGGGGCCGTAGGATTCATGCCTGCTCATCTGCTTGGTAATCGCCAGCTGGGCCGCAGGATTCATGCCTTCTCAGGCGCCTGATAATCGCCAGCTGGGCCGCAGGATTCATGCCTTCTCATCTCCTTGATAATCGCCAGCTGGGCCGCAGGATTCATGCCTGCTCATCTGCTTGATAATGACCAGCTGGGCCGCAGGATTCATGCCTGCTCAGCTGCCTGATAATCGCCAGGTGGGCCGCAGGATTCATGCCTGCTCAGCTGCCTGATAATCGCCAGCTGGGCCGCAGGATTCATGCCTGCTCAGCTGCCTGATAATCGCCAGGTGGGCCGCAGGATTCATGCCTGCTCAGTTGCCTGATAATCGCCAGCTGGGCCGCAGGATTCATGCCTTCTCAGCTGCCTGATAATCACCAGCTGGGCCGCAGGATTCATGCCTGCTCATCTGCTTGATAATCGCCAGCTGGGCCGCAGGATTCATGCCTGCTCAGGCGCCTGTTAATCGCCAGCTGGGCCGCAGGATTCATGCCTTCTCCGCTGCTTGATTGTTGCCTGCTGAGGCACATGATCGGTGCGGGAGAGCTACCTGATCAGCACATGAGCAGTCACATGATCAGCACCTCTCAGTCACCTGATCACTGCATGACAGCCACGTGATCAGTGCCTGCTGAGTCACGTGATTAGCGCCTGTTCATCTGCTTGATAATCGCCAGCTGGGCCGCAGGATTCATGCCTTCTCAGCTGCTTGATTATCGCCAGCTGGGCCGCAGGATTCATGCCTGCTCATCTGCTTGATAATGACCAGCTGGGCCGCAGGATTCATGCCTGCTCAGCTGCCTGATAATCGCCAGGTGGGCCGCAGGATTCATGCCTGCTCATCTCGTTGATAATCGCCAGCTGGGCCGCAGGATTCATGCCTGCTCCGCTGCTTGATTCTTGCCTGCTGAGGCACATGATCCGTGCAGGAGAGCTACCTGATCACACATGAGCAGTCACATGATCAGCGCCTCTCAGTCACCTGATCACTGCATGACAGCCACGTGATCAGTGCCTGCTGAGTCACGTGATTAGCGCCTGCTCATCTGCTTGATAATCGCCAGCTGGGCCGCAGGATTCATGCCTGCTCAGGTGCCTGATAATCGCCAGCTGGGCCGCAGGATTCATGCCTTCTCAGCTGCCTGATAATCACCAGCTGGGCCGTAGGATTCATGCCTGCTCAGCTGCCTGATAATCGCCAGGTGGGCCGCAAGATTCATGCCTGCTCAGCTGCCTGATAATCGCCAGGTGGGCCGCAGGATTCATGCCTTCTCAGCTGCTTGATTATCGCCAGCTGGGCCGCAGGATTCATGCCTGCTCAGCTGCCTGATAATCGCCAGCAGGGCCGCAGGATTCATGCCTTCTCAGGCGCCTGGTAATCGCGAGCTGGGCCGCAGGATTCATGCCTGCTCATCTCCTTGATAATCGCCAGCTGGGCCGCAGGATTCATGCCTGCTCATCTGCTTGATAATCGCCAGCTGGGCCGCAGGATTCATGCCTGCTCAGCTGCCTGATAATCGCCAGGTGGGCCGCAGGATTCATGCCTGCTCAGCTGCCTGATAATCGCCAGCAGGGCCACAGGATTCATGCCTTCTCAGGCGCCTGATAATCACCAGCTGGGCCGCAGGATTCATGCCTGCTCATCTGCTTGATAATGACCAGCTGGGCCGCAGGATTCATGCCTTCTCAGGCGCCTGATAATCGCCAGCTGGGCCGCAGGATTCATGCCTGCTCATCTGCTTGGTAATCGCCAGCTGGGCCGCAGGATTCATGCCTGCTCATCTGCTTGATAATCGCCAGCTGGGTCGCATGATTCATGCCTGCTGAGGCACATGATCCGTGCGGGAGAGCTACCTGATCAGCACATGAGCAGTCACATGATCAGCGCCTCTCAGTCACCTGATCACTGCATGACAGCCACGTGATCAGTGCCTGCTGAGTCACGTGATTAGCGCCTGTTCATCTGCTTGATAATCGCCAGCTGGGCCGCAGGATTCATGCCTTCTCAGCTGCTTGATTATCGCCAGCTGGGCCGCAGGATTCATGCCTGCTCATCTGCTTGATAATGACCAGCTGGGCCGCAGGATTCATGCCTGCTCAGCTGCCTGATAATCGCCAGGTGGGCCGCAGGATTCATGCCTGCTCAGTTGCCTGATAATCGCCAGCTGGGCCGCAGGATTCATGCCTGCTCAGCTGCCTGATAATGGCCAGGTGGGCCGCAGGATTCATGCCTGCTCAGTTGCCTGATAATCGCCAGCTGGGCCGCAGGATTCATGCCTGCTCAGCTGCCTGATAATCGCCAGGTGGGCCGCAGGATTCATGCCTGCTCAGTTGCCTGATAATCGCCAGCTGGGCCGCAGGATTCATACCTGCTCAGCTGCCTGATAATGGCCAGGTGGGCCGCAGGATTCATGCCTTCTCAGGCGCCTGGTAATCACGAGCGGGGCCGTAGGATTCATGCCTGCTCATCTGCTTGGTAATCGCCAGCTGGGCCGCAGGATTCATGCCTTCTCAGGCGCCTGATAATCGCCAGCTGGGCCGCAGGATTCATGCCTTCTCATCTCCTTGATAATCGCCAGCTGGGCCGCAGGATTCATGCCTGCTCATCTGCTTGATAATGACCAGCTGGGCCGCAGGATTCA
Organism: Bos grunniens; assembly: GCF_055505025.1. Lineage (NCBI taxonomy): Eukaryota > Metazoa > Chordata > Mammalia > Artiodactyla > Bovidae > Bos > Bos grunniens. The sequence goes on along the minus strand of NC_141183.1, from coordinate 64,907,830 downwards.
TGCCTGCTCAGCTGCCTGATAATCGCCAGGTGGGCCGCAGGATTCATGCCTGCTCAGTTGCCTGATAATCGCCAGCTGGGCCGCAGGATTCATGCCTGCTCAGCTGCCTGATAATCGCCAGGTGGGCCGCAGGATTCATGCCTGCTCAGTTGCCTGATAATCGCCAGCTGGGCCGCAGGATTCATGCCTTCTCAGCTGCCTGATAATCACCAGCTGGGCCGCAGGATTCATGCCTGCTCATCTGCTTGATAATCGCCAGCTGGGCCGCAGGATTCATGCCTGCTCAGGCGCCTGTTAATCGCCAGCTGGGCCGCAGGATTCATGCCTTCTCCGCTGCTTGATTGTTGCCTGCTGAGGCACATGATCGGTGCGGGAGAGCTACCTGATCAGCACATGAGCAGTCACATGATCAGCACCTCTCAGTCACCTGATCACTGCATGACAGCCACGTGATCAGTGCCTGCTGAGTCACGTGATTAGCGCCTGTTCATCTGCTTGATAATCGCCAGCTGGGCCGCAGGATTCATGCCTTCTCAGCTGCTTGATTATCGCCAGCTGGGCCGCAGGATTCATGCCTGCTCATCTGCTTGATAATGACCAGCTGGGCCGCAGGATTCATGCCTGCTCAGCTGCCTGATAATCGCCAGGTGGGCCGCAGGATTCATGCCTGCTCATCTCGTTGATAATCGCCAGCTGGGCCGCAGGATTCATGCCTGCTCCGCTGCTTGATTCTTGCCTGCTGAGGCACATGATCCGTGCAGGAGAGCTACCTGATCACACATGAGCAGTCACATGATCAGCGCCTCTCAGTCACCTGATCACTGCATGACAGCCACGTGATCAGTGCCTGCTGAGTCACGTGATTAGCGCCTGCTCATCTGCTTGATAATCGCCAGCTGGGCCGCAGGATTCATGCCTGCTCAGGTGCCTGATAATCGCCAGCTGGGCCGCAGGATTCATGCCTTCTCAGCTGCCTGATAATCACCAGCTGGGCCGTAGGATTCATGCCTGCTCAGCTGCCTGATAATCGCCAGGTGGGCCGCAAGATTCATGCCTGCTCAGCTGCCTGATAATCGCCAGGTGGGCCGCAGGATTCATGCCTTCTCAGCTGCTTGATTATCGCCAGCTGGGCCGCAGGATTCATGCCTGCTCAGCTGCCTGATAATCGCCAGCAGGGCCGCAGGATTCATGCCTTCTCAGGCGCCTGGTAATCGCGAGCTGGGCCGCAGGATTCATGCCTGCTCATCTCCTTGATAATCGCCAGCTGGGCCGCAGGATTCATGCCTGCTCATCTGCTTGATAATCGCCAGCTGGGCCGCAGGATTCATGCCTTCTCAGCTGCCTGATAATCACCAGCTGGGCCGTAGGATTCATGCCTGCTCAGCTGCCTGATAATCGCCAGGTGGGCCGCAGGATTCATGCCTGCTCAGCTGCCTGATAATCGCCAGGTGGGCCGCAGGATTCATGCCTGCTCAGTTGCCTGATAATCGCCAGCTGGGCCGCAGGATTCATGCCTTCTCAGCTGCCTGATAATCACCAGCTGGGCCGCAGGATTCATGCCTGCTCATCTGCTTGATAATCGCCAGCTGGGCCGCAGGATTCATGCCTGCTCAGGCGCCTGTTAATCGCCAGCTGGGCCGCAGGATTCATGCCTTCTCCGCTGCTTGATTGTTGCCTGCTGAGGCACATGATCGGTGCGGGAGAGCTACCTGATCAGCACATGAGCAGTCACATGATCAGCACCTCTCAGTCACCTGATCACTGCATGACAGCCACGTGATCAGTGCCTGCTGAGTCACGTGATTAGCGCCTGTTCATCTGCTTGATAATCGCCAGCTGGGCCGCAGGATTCATGCCTTCTCAGCTGCTTGATTATCGCCAGCTGGGCCGCAGGATTCATGCCTGCTCATCTGCTTGATAATGACCAGCTGGGCCGCAGGATTCATGCCTGCTCAGCTGCCTGATAATCGCCAGGTGGGCCGCAGGATTCATGCCTGCTCATCTCGTTGATAATCGCCAGCTGGGCCGCAGGATTCATGCCTGCTCCGCTGCTTGATTCTTGCCTGCTGAGGCACATGATCCGTGCAGGAGAGCTACCTGATCACACATGAGCAGTCACATGATCAGCGCCTCTCAGTCACCTGATCACTGCATGACAGCCACGTGATCAGTGCCTGCTGAGTCACGTGATTAGCGCCTGCTCATCTGCTTGATAATCGCCAGCTGGGCCGCAGGATTCATGCCTGCTCAGGTGCCTGATAATCGCCAGCTGGGCCGCAGGATTCATGCCTTCTCAGCTGCCTGATAATCACCAGCTGGGCCGTAGGATTCATGCCTGCTCAGCTGCCTGATAATCGCCAGGTGGGCCGCAAGATTCATGCCTGCTCAGGCGCCTGATAATCGCCAGCTGGGCCGCAGGATTCATGCCTTCTCAGCTGCTTGATTATCGCCAGCTGGGCCGCAGGATTCATGCCTGCTCAGCTGCCTGATAATCGCCAGCAGGGCCGCAGGATTCATGCCTTCTCAGGCGCCTGGTAATCGCGAGCTGGGCCGCAGGATTCATGCCTGCTCATCTCCTTGATAATCGCCAGCTGGGCCGCAGGATTCATGCCTGCTCATCTGCTTGATAATCGCCAGCTGGGCCGCAGGATTCATGCCTGCTCAGCTGCCTGATAATCGCCAGGTGGGCCGCAGGATTCATGCCTGCTCAGCTGCCTGATAATCGCCAGCAGGGCCACAGGATTCATGCCTTCTCAGGCGCCTGATAATCACCAGCTGGGCCGCAGGATTCATGCCTGCTCATCTGCTTGATAATGACCAGCTGGGCCGCAGGATTCATGCCTTCTCAGGCGCCTGATAATCGCCAGCTGGGCCGCAGGATTCATGCCTGCTCATCTGCTTGGTAATCGCCAGCTGGGCCGCAGGATTCATGCCTGCTCATCTGCTTGATAATCGCCAGCTGGGTCGCATGATTCATGCCTGCTGAGGCACATGATCCGTGCGGGAGAGCTACCTGATCAGCACATGAGCAGTCACATGATCAGCGCCTCTCAGTCACCTGATCACTGCATGACAGCCACGTGATCAGTGCCTGCTGAGTCACGTGATTAGCGCCTGTTCATCTGCTTGATAATCGCCAGCTGGGCCGCAGGATTCATGCCTTCTCAGCTGCTTGATTATCGCCAGCTGGGCCGCAGGATTCATGCCTGCTCATCTGCTTGATAATGACCAGCTGGGCCGCAGGATTCATGCCTGCTCAGCTGCCTGATAATCGCCAGCTGGGCCGCAGGATTCATACCTGCTCAGCTGCCTGATAATGGCCAGGTGGGCCGCAGGATTCATGCCTTCTCAGGCGCCTGGTAATCGCGAGCGGGGCCGTAGGATTCATGCCTGCTCATCTGCTTGGTAATCGCCAGCTGGGCCGCAGGATTCATGCCTTCTCAGGCGCCTGATAATCGCCAGCTGGGCCGCAGGATTCATGCCTTCTCATCTCCTTGATAATCGCCAGCTGGGCCGCAGGATTCATGCCTGCTCATCTGCTTGATAATGACCAGCTGGGCCGCAGGATTCATGCCTGCTCAGCTGCCTGATAATCGCCAGGTGGGCCGCAGGATTCATGCCTGCTCAGCTGCCTGATAATCGCCAGCTGGGCCGCAGGATTCATGCCTGCTCAGCTGCCTGATAATCGCCAGGTGGGCCGCAGGATTCATGCCTGCTCAGTTGCCTGATAATCGCCAGCTGGGCCGCAGGATTCATGCCTTCTCAGCTGCCTGATAATCACCAGCTGGGCCGCAGGATTCATGCCTGCTCATCTGCTTGATAATCGCCAGCTGGGCCGCAGGATTCATGCCTGCTCAGGCGCCTGTTAATCGCCAGCTGGGCCGCAGGATTCATGCCTTCTCCGCTGCTTGATTGTTGCCTGCTGAGGCACATGATCGGTGCGGGAGAGCTACCTGATCAGCACATGAGCAGTCACATGATCAGCACCTCTCAGTCACCTGATCACTGCATGACAGCCACGTGATCAGTGCCTGCTGAGTCACGTGATTAGCGCCTGTTCATCTGCTTGATAATCGCCAGCTGGGCCGCAGGATTCATGCCTTCTCAGCTGCTTGATTATCGCCAGCTGGGCCGCAGGATTCATGCCTGCTCATCTGCTTGATAATGACCAGCTGGGCCGCAGGATTCATGCCTGCTCAGCTGCCTGATAATCGCCAGGTGGGCCGCAGGATTCATGCCTGCTCATCTCGTTGATAATCGCCAGCTGGGCCGCAGGATTCATGCCTGCTCCGCTGCTTGATTCTTGCCTGCTGAGGCACATGATCCGTGCAGGAGAGCTACCTGATCACACATGAGCAGTCACATGATCAGCGCCTCTCAGTCACCTGATCACTGCATGACAGCCACGTGATCAGTGCCTGCTGAGTCACGTGATTAGCGCCTGCTCATCTGCTTGATAATCGCCAGCTGGGCCGCAGGATTCATGCCTGCTCAGGTGCCTGATAATCGCCAGCTGGGCCGCAGGATTCATGCCTTCTCAGCTGCCTGATAATCACCAGCTGGGCCGTAGGATTCATGCCTGCTCAGCTGCCTGATAATCGCCAGGTGGGCCGCAAGATTCATGCCTGCTCAGCTGCCTGATAATCGCCAGGTGGGCCGCAGGATTCATGCCTTCTCAGCTGCTTGATTATCGCCAGCTGGGCCGCAGGATTCATGCCTGCTCAGCTGCCTGATAATCGCCAGCAGGGCCGCAGGATTCATGCCTTCTCAGGCGCCTGGTAATCGCGAGCTGGGCCGCAGGATTCATGCCTGCTCATCTCCTTGATAATCGCCAGCTGGGCCGCAGGATTCATGCCTGCTCATCTGCTTGATAATCGCCAGCTGGGCCGCAGGATTCATGCCTGCTCAGCTGCCTGATAATCGCCAGGTGGGCCGCAGGATTCATGCCTGCTCAGCTGCCTGATAATCGCCAGCAGGGCCACAGGATTCATGCCTTCTCAGGCGCCTGATAATCACCAGCTGGGCCGCAGGATTCATGCCTGCTCATCTGCTTGATAATGACCAGCTGGGCCGCAGCATTCATGCCTTCTCAGGCGCCTGATAATCGCCAGCTGGGCCGCAGGATTCATGCCTGCTCATCTGCTTGGTAATCGCCAGCTGGGCCGCAGGATTCATGCCTGCTCATCTGCTTGATAATCGCCAGCTGGGTCGCATGATTCATGCCTGCTGAGGCACATGATCCGTGCGGGAGAGCTACCTGATCAGCACATGAGCAGTCACATGATCAGCGCCTCTCAGTCACCTGATCACTGCATGACAGCCACGTGATCAGTGCCTGCTGAGTCACGTGATTAGCGCCTGTTCATCTGCTTGATAATCGCCAGCTGGGCCGCAGGATTCATGCCTGCTCATCTGCTTGATAATGACCAGCTGGGCCGCAGGATTCATGCCTGCTCATCTGCTTGGTAATCGCCAGCTGGGCCGCAGGATTCATGCCTTCTCAGGCGCCTGATAATCGCCAGCTGGGCCGCAGGATTCATGCCTTCTCATCTCCTTGATAATCGCCAGCTGGGCCGCAGGATTCATGCCTGCTCATCTGCTTGATAATGACCAGCTGGGCCGCAGGATTCATGCCTGCTCAGCTGCCTGATAATCGCCAGGTGGGCCGCAGGATTCATGCCTGCTCAGCTGCCTGATAATCGCCAGCTGGGCCGCAGGATTCATGCCTGCTCAGCTGCCTGATAATCGCCAGGTGGGCCGCAGGATTCATGCCTGCTCAGTTGCCTGATAATCGCCAGCTGGGCCGCAGGATTCATGCCTTCTCAGCTGCCTGATAATCACCAGCTGGGCCGCAGGATTCATGCCTGCTCATCTGCTTGATAATCGCCAGCTGGGCCGCAGGATTCATGCCTGCTCAGGCGCCTGTTAATCGCCAGCTGGGCCGCAGGATTCATGCCTTCTCCGCTGCTTGATTGTTGCCTGCTGAGGCACATGATCGGTGCGGGAGAGCTACCTGATCAGCACATGAGCAGTCACATGATCAGCGCCTCTCAGTCACCTGATCACTGCATGACAGCCACGTGATCAGTGCCTGCTGAGTCACGTGATTAGCGCCTGTTCATCTGCTTGATAATCGCCAGCTGGGCCGCAGGATTCATGCCTTCTCAGCTGCTTGATTATCGCCAGCTGGGCCGCAGGATTCATGCCTGCTCATCTGCTTGATAATGACCAGCTGGGCCGCAGGATTCATGCCTGCTCAGCTGCCTGATAATCGCCAGCTGGGCCGCAGGATTCATACCTGCTCAGCTGCCTGATAATCGCCAGGTGGGCCGCAGGATTCATGCCTTCTCAGGCGCCTGGTAATCGCGAGCGGGGCCGTAGGATTCATGCCTGCTCATCTGCTTGGTAATCGCCAGCTGGGCCGCAGGATTCATGCCTTCTCAGGCGCCTGATAATCGCCAGCTGGGCCGCAGGATTCATGCCTTCTCATCTCCTTGATAATCGCCAGCTGGGCCGCAGGATTCATGCCTGCTCATCTGCTTGATAATGACCAGCTGGGCCGCAGGATTCATGCCTGCTCAGCTGCCTGATAATCGCCAGGTGGGCCGCAGGATTCATGCCTGCTCAGTTGCCTGATAATCGCCAGCTGGGCCGCAGGATTCATGCCTGCTCAGCTGCCTGATAATCGCCAGGTGGGCCGCAGGATTCATGCCTGCTCAGTTGCCTGATAATCGCCAGCTGGGCCGCAGGATTCATGCCTTCTCAGCTGCCTGATAATCACCAGCTGGGCCGCAGGATTCATGCCTGCTCATCTGCTTGATAATCGCCAGCTGGGCCGCAGGATTCATGCCTGCTCAGGCGCCTGTTAATCGCCAGCTGGGCCGCAGGATTCATGCCTTCTCCGCTGCTTGATTGTTGCCTGCTGAGGCACATGATCGGTGCGGGAGAGCTACCTGATCAGCACATGAGCAGTCACATGATCAGCACCTCTCAGTCACCTGATCACTGCATGACAGCCACGTGATCAGTGCCTGCTGAGTCACGTGATTAGCGCCTGTTCATCTGCTTGATAATCGCCAGCTGGGCCGCAGGATTCATGCCTTCTCAGCTGCTTGATTATCGCCAGCTGGGCCGCAGGATTCATGCCTGCTCATCTGCTTGATAATGACCAGCTGGGCCGCAGGATTCATGCCTGCTCAGCTGCCTGATAATCGCCAGGTGGGCCGCAGGATTCATGCCTGCTCATCTCGTTGATAATCGCCAGCTGGGCCGCAGGATTCATGCCTGCTCCGCTGCTTGATTCTTGCCTGCTGAGGCACATGATCCGTGCAGGAGAGCTACCTGATCACACATGAGCAGTCACATGATCAGCGCCTCTCAGTCACCTGATCACTGCATGACAGCCACGTGATCAGTGCCTGCTGAGTCACGTGATTAGCGCCTGCTCATCTGCTTGATAATCGCCAGCTGGGCCGCAGGATTCATGCCTGCTCAGGTGCCTGATAATCGCCAGCTGGGCCGCAGGATTCATGCCTTCTCAGCTGCCTGATAATCACCAGCTGGGCCGTAGGATTCATGCCTGCTCAGCTGCCTGATAATCGCCAGGTGGGCCGCAAGATTCATGCCTGCTCAGCTGCCTGATAATCGCCAGGTGGGCCGCAGGATTCATGCCTTCTCAGCTGCTTGATTATCGCCAGCTGGGCCGCAGGATTCATGCCTGCTCAGCTGCCTGATAATCGCCAGCAGGGCCGCAGGATTCATGCCTTCTCAGGCGCCTGGTAATCGCGAGCTGGGCCGCAGGATTCATGCCTGCTCATCTCCTTGATAATCGCCAGCTGGGCCGCAGGATTCATGCCTGCTCATCTGCTTGATAATCGCCAGCTGGGCCGCAGGATTCATGCCTGCTCAGCTGCCTGATAATCGCCAGGTGGGCCGCAGGATTCATGCCTGCTCAGCTGCCTGATAATCGCCAGCAGGGCCACAGGATTCATGCCTTCTCAGGCGCCTGATAATCACCAGCTGGGCCGCAGGATTCATGCCTGCTCATCTGCTTGATAATGACCAGCTGGGCCGCAGCATTCATGCCTTCTCAGGCGCCTGATAATCGCCAGCTGGGCCGCAGGATTCATGCCTGCTCATCTGCTTGGTAATCGCCAGCTGGGCCGCAGGATTCATGCCTGCTCATCTGCTTGATAATCGCCAGCTGGGTCGCATGATTCATGCCTGCTGAGGCACATGATCCGTGCGGGAGAGCTACCTGATCAGCACATGAGCAGTCACATGATCAGCGCCTCTCAGTCACCTGATCACTGCATGACAGCCACGTGGTCAGTGCCTGCTGAGTCACGTGATTAGCGCCTGTTCATCTGCTTGATAATCGCCAGCTGGGCCGCAGGATTCATGCCTTCTCAGCTGCTTGATTATCGCCAGCTGGGCCGCAGGATTCATGCCTGCTCATCTGCTTGATAATGACCAGCTGGGCCGCAGGATTCATGCCTGCTCAGCTGCCTGATAATCGCCAGCTGGGCCGCAGGATTCATACCTGCTCAGCTGCCTGATAATCGCCAGGTGGGCCGCAGGATTCATGCCTTCTCAGGCGCCTGGTAATCGCGAGCGGGGCCGTAGGATTCATGCCTGCTCATCTGCTTGGTAATCGCCAGCTGGGCCGCAGGATTCATGCCTTCTCAGGCGCCTGATAATCGCCAGCTGGGCCGCAGGATTCATGCCTTCTCATCTCCTTGATAATCGCCAGCTGGGCCGCAGGATTCATGCCTGCTCATCTGCTTGATAATGACCAGCTGGGCCGCAGGATTCATGCCTGCTCAGCTGCCTGATAATCGCCAGGTGGGCCGCAGGATTCATGCCTGCTCAGCTGCCTGATAATCGCCAGCTGGGCCGCAGGATTCATGCCTGCTCAGCTGCCTGATAATCGCCAGGTGGGCCGCAGGATTCATGCCTGCTCAGTTGCCTGATAATCGCCAGCTGGGCCGCAGGATTCATGCCTTCTCAGCTGCCTGATAATCACCAGCTGGGCCGCAGGATTCATGCCTGCTCATCTGCTTGATAATCGCCAGCTGGGCCGCAGGATTCATGCCTGCTCAGGCGCCTGTTAATCGCCAGCTGGGCCGCAGGATTCATGCCTTCTCCGCTGCTTGATTGTTGCCTGCTGAGGCACATGATCGGTGCGGGAGAGCTACCTGATCAGCACATGAGCAGTCACATGATCAGCACCTCTCAGTCACCTGATCACTGCATGACAGCCACGTGATCAGTGCCTGCTGAGTCACGTGATTAGCGCCTGTTCATCTGCTTGATAATCGCCAGCTGGGCCGCAGGATTCATGCCTTCTCAGCTGCTTGATTATCGCCAGCTGGGCCGCAGGATTCATGCCTGCTCATCTGCTTGATAATGACCAGCTGGGCCGCAGGATTCATGCCTGCTCAGCTGCCTGATAATCGCCAGGTGGGCCGCAGGATTCATGCCTGCTCATCTCGTTGATAATCGCCAGCTGGGCCGCAGGATTCATGCCTGCTCCGCTGCTTGATTCTTGCCTGCTGAGGCACATGATCCGTGCAGGAGAGCTACCTGATCACACATGAGCAGTCACATGATCAGCGCCTCTCAGTCACCTGATCACTGCATGACAGCCACGTGATCAGTGCCTGCTGAGTCACGTGATTAGCGCCTGCTCATCTGCTTGATAATCGCCAGCTGGGCCGCAGGATTCATGCCTGCTCAGGTGCCTGATAATCGCCAGCTGGGCCGCAGGATTCATGCCTTCTCAGCTGCCTGATAATCACCAGCTGGGCCGTAGGATTCATGCCTGCTCAGCTGCCTGATAATCGCCAGGTGGGCCGCAAGATTCATGCCTGCTCAGCTGCCTGATAATCGCCAGGTGGGCCGCAGGATTCATGCCTTCTCAGCTGCTTGATTATCGCCAGCTGGGCCGCAGGATTCATGCCTGCTCAGCTGCCTGATAATCGCCAGCAGGGCCGCAGGATTCATGCCTTCTCAGGCGCCTGGTAATCGCGAGCTGGGCCGCAGGATTCATGCCTGCTCATCTCCTTGATAATCGCCAGCTGGGCCGCAGGATTCATGCCTGCTCATCTGCTTGATAATCGCCAGCTGGGCCGCAGGATTCATGCCTGCTCAGCTGCCTGATAATCGCCAGGTGGGCCGCAGGATTCATGCCTGCTCAGCTGCCTGATAATCGCCAGCAGGGCCACAGGATTCATGCCTTCTCAGGCGCCTGATAATCACCAGCTGGGCCGCAGGATTCATGCCTGCTCATCTGCTTGATAATGACCAGCTGGGCCGCAGGATTCATGCCTTCTCAGGCGCCTGATAATCGCCAGCTGGGCCGCAGGATTCATGCCTGCTCATCTGCTTGGTAATCGCCAGCTGGGCCGCAGGATTCATGCCTGCTCATCTGCTTGATAATCGCCAGCTGGGTCGCATGATTCATGCCTGCTGAGGCACATGATCCGTGCGGGAGAGCTACCTGATCAGCACATGAGCAGTCACATGATCAGCGCCTCTCAGTCACCTGATCACTGCATGACAGCCACGTGATCAGTGCCTGCTGAGTCACGTGATTAGCGCCTGTTCATCTGCTTGATAATCGCCAGCTGGGCCGCAGGATTCATGCCTTCTCAGCTGCTTGATTATCGCCAGCTGGGCCGCAGGATTCATGCCTGCTCATCTGCTTGATAATGACCAGCTGGGCCGCAGGATTCATGCCTGCTCAGCTGCCTGATAATCGCCAGCTGGGCCGCAGGATTCATACCTGCTCAGCTGCCTGATAATCGCCAGGTGGGCCGCAGGATTCATGCCTTCTCAGGCGCCTGGTAATCGCGAGCGGGGCCGTAGGATTCATGCCTGCTCATCTGCTTGGTAATCGCCAGCTGGGCCGCAGGATTCATGCCTTCTCAGGCGCCTGATAATCGCCAGCTGGGCCGCAGGATTCATGCCTTCTCATCTCCTTGATAATCGCCAGCTGGGCCGCAGGATTCATGCCTGCTCATCTGCTTGATAATGACCAGCTGGGCCGCAGGATTCATGCCTGCTCAGCTGCCTGATAATCGCCAGGTGGGCCGCAGGATTCATGCCTGCTCAGCTGCCTGATAATCGCCAGCTGGGCCGCAGGATTCATGCCTGCTCAGCTGCCTGATAATCGCCAGGTGGGCCGCAGGATTCATGCCTGCTCAGTTGCCTGATAATCGCCAGCTGGGCCGCAGGATTCATGCCTTCTCAGCTGCCTGATAATCACCAGCTGGGCCGCAGGATTCATGCCTGCTCATCTGCTTGATAATCGCCAGCTGGGCCGCAGGATTCATGCCTGCTCAGGCGCCTGTTAATCGCCAGCTGGGCCGCAGGATTCATGCCTTCTCCGCTGCTTGATTGTTGCCTGCTGAGGCACATGATCGGTGCGGGAGAGCTACCTGATCAGCACATGAGCAGTCACATGATCAGCACCTCTCAGTCACCTGATCACTGCATGACAGCCACGTGATCAGTGCCTGCTGAGTCACGTGATTAGCGCCTGTTCATCTGCTTGATAATCGCCAGCTGGGCCGCAGGATTCATGCCTTCTCAGCTGCTTGATTATCGCCAGCTGGGCCGCAGGATTCATGCCTGCTCATCTGCTTGATAATGACCAGCTGGGCCGCAGGATTCATGCCTGCTCAGCTGCCTGATAATCGCCAGGTGGGCCGCAGGATTCATGCCTGCTCATCTCGTTGATAATCGCCAGCTGGGCCGCAGGATTCATGCCTGCTCCGCTGCTTGATTCTTGCCTGCTGAGGCACATGATCCGTGCAGGAGAGCTACCTGATCACACATGAGCAGTCACATGATCAGCGCCTCTCAGTCACCTGATCACTGCATGACAGCCACGTGATCAGTGCCTGCTGAGTCACGTGATTAGCGCCTGCTCATCTGCTTGATAATCGCCAGCTGGGCCGCAGGATTCATGCCTGCTCAGGTGCCTGATAATCGCCAGCTGGGCCGCAGGATTCATGCCTTCTCAGCTGCCTGATAATCACCAGCTGGGCCGTAGGATTCATGCCTGCTCAGCTGCCTGATAATCGCCAGGTGGGCCGCAAGATTCATGCCTGCTCAGCTGCCTGATAATCGCCAGGTGGGCCGCAGGATTCATGCCTTCTCAGCTGCTTGATTATCGCCAGCTGGGCCGCAGGATTCATGCCTGCTCAGCTGCCTGATAATCGCCAGCAGGGCCGCAGGATTCATGCCTTCTCAGGCGCCTGGTAATCGCGAGCTGGGCCGCAGGATTCATGCCTGCTCATCTCCTTGATAATCGCCAGCTGGGCCGCAGGATTCATGCCTGCTCATCTGCTTGATAATCGCCAGCTGGGCCGCAGGATTCATGCCTGCTCAGCTGCCTGATAATCGCCAGGTGGGCCGCAGGATTCATGCCTGCTCAGCTGCCTGATAATCGCCAGCAGGGCCACAGGATTCATGCCTTCTCAGGCGCCTGATAATCACCAGCTGGGCCGCAGGATTCATGCCTGCTCATCTGCTTGATAATGACCAGCTGGGCCGCAGCATTCATGCCTTCTCAGGCGCCTGATAATCGCCAGCTGGGCCGCAGGATTCATGCCTGCTCATCTGCTTGGTAATCGCCAGCTGGGCCGCAGGATTCATGCCTGCTCATCTGCTTGATAATCGCCAGCTGGGTCGCATGATTCATGCCTGCTGAGGCACATGATCCGTGCGGGAGAGCTACCTGATCAGCACATGAGCAGTCACATGATCAGCGCCTCTCAGTCACCTGATCACTGCATGACAGCCACGTGATCAGTGCCTGCTGAGTCACGTGATTAGCGCCTGTTCATCTGCTTGATAATCGCCAGCTGGGCCGCAGGATTCATGCCTTCTCAGCTGCTTGATTATCGCCAGCTGGGCCGCAGGATTCATGCCTTCTCAGGCGCCTGGTAATCGCGAGCTGGGCCGCAGGATTCATGCCTGCTCATCTCCTTGATAATCGCCAGCTGGGCCGCAGGATTCATGCCTGCTCATCTGCTTGATAATCGCCAGCTGGGCCGCAGGATTCATGCCTGCTCAGCTGCCTGATAATCGCCAGGTGGGCCGCAGGATTCATGCCTGCTCAGCTGCCTGATAATCGCCAGCAGGGCCACAGGATTCATGCCTTCTCAGGCGCCTGATAATCACCAGCTGGGCCGCAGGATTCATGCCTGCTCATCTGCTTGATAATGACCAGCTGGGCCGCAGGATTCATGCCTTCTCAGGCGCCTGATAATCGCCAGCTGGGCCGCAGGATTCATGCCTGCTCATCTGCTTGGTAATCGCCAGCTGGGCCGCAGGATTCATGCCTGCTCATCTGCTTGATAATCGCCAGCTGGGTCGCATGATTCATGCCTGCTGAGGCACATGATCCGTGCGGGAGAGCTACCTGATCAGCACATGAGCAGTCACATGATCAGCGCCTCTCAGTCACCTGATCACTGCATGACAGCCACGTGATCAGTGCCTGCTGAGTCACGTGATTAGCGCCTGTTCATCTGCTTGATAATCGCCAGCTGGGCCGCAGGATTCATGCCTTCTCAGCTGCTTGATTATCGCCAGCTGGGCCGCAGGATTCATGCCTGCTCATCTGCTTGATAATGACCAGCTGGGCCGCAGGATTCATGCCTGCTCAGCTGCCTGATAATCGCCAGCTGGGCCGCAGGATTCATACCTGCTCAGCTGCCTGATAATCGCCAGGTGGGCCGCAGGATTCATGCCTTCTCAGGCGCCTGGTAATCGCGAGCGGGGCCGTAGGATTCATGCCTGCTCATCTGCTTGGTAATCGCCAGCTGGGCCGCAGGATTCATGCCTTCTCAGGCGCCTGATAATCGCCAGCTGGGCCGCAGGATTCATGCCTTCTCATCTCCTTGATAATCGCCAGCTGGGCCGCAGGATTCATGCCTGCTCATCTGCTTGATAATGACCAGCTGGGCCGCAGGATTCATGCCTGCTCAGCTGCCTGATAATCGCCAGGTGGGCCGCAGGATTCATGCCTGCTCATCTCGTTGATAATCGCCAGCTGGGCCGCAGGATTCATGCCTGCTCCGCTGCTTGATTCTTGCCTGCTGAGGCACATGATCCGTGCAGGAGAGCTACCTGATCACACATGAGCAGTCACATGATCAGCGCCTCTCAGTCACCTGATCACTGCATGACAGCCACGTGATCAGTGCCTGCTGAGTCACGTGATTAGCGCCTGTTCATCTGCTTGATAATCGCCAGCTGGGCCGCAGGATTCATGCCTTCTCAGCTGCTTGATTATCGCCAGCTGGGCCGCAGGATTCATGCCTGCTCATCTGCTTGATAATGACCAGCTGGGCCGCAGGATTCATGCCTGCTCAGCTGCCTGATAATCGCCAGGTGGGCCGCAGGATTCATGCCTGCTCATCTCGTTGATAATCGCCAGCTGGGCCGCAGGATTCATGCCTGCTCCGCTGCTTGATTCTTGCCTGCTGAGGCACATGATCCGTGCAGGAGAGCTACCTGATCACACATGAGCAGTCACATGATCAGCGCCTCTCAGTCACCTGATCACTGCATGACAGCCACGTGATCAGTGCCTGCTGAGTCACGTGATTAGCGCCTGCTCATCTGCTTGATAATCGCCAGCTGGGCCGCAGGATTCATGCCTGCTCAGGTGCCTGATAATCGCCAGCTGGGCCGCAGGATTCATGCCTTCTCAGCTGCCTGATAATCACCAGCTGGGCCGTAGGATTCATGCCTGCTCAGCTGCCTGATAATCGCCAGGTGGGCCGCAAGATTCATGCCTGCTCAGCTGCCTGATAATCGCCAGGTGGGCCGCAGGATTCATGCCTTCTCAGCTGCTTGATTATCGCCAGCTGGGCCGCAGGATTCATGCCTGCTCAGCTGCCTGATAATCGCCAGCAGGGCCGCAGGATTCATGCCTTCTCAGGCGCCTGGTAATCGCGAGCTGGGCCGCAGGATTCATGCCTGCTCATCTCCTTGATAATCGCCAGCTGGGCCGCAGGATTCATGCCTGCTCATCTGCTTGATAATCGCCAGCTGGGCCGCAGGATTCATGCCTGCTCAGCTGCCTGATAATCGCCAGGTGGGCCGCAGGATTCATGCCTGCTCAGCTGCCTGATAATCGGCAGCAGGGCCACAGGATTCATGCCTTCTCAGGCGCCTGATAATCACCAGCTGGGCCGCAGGATTCATGCCTGCTCATCTGCTTGATAATGACCAGCTGGGCCGCAGCATTCATGCCTTCTCAGGCGCCTGATAATCGCCAGCTGGGCCGCAGGATTCATGCCTGCTCATCTGCTTGGTAATCGCCAGCTGGGCCGCAGGATTCATGCCTGCTCATCTGCTTGATAATCGCCAGCTGGGTCGCATGATTCATGCCTGCTGAGGCACATGATCCGTGCGGGAGAGCTACCTGATCAGCACATGAGCAGTCACATGATCAGCGCCTCTCAGTCACCTGATCACTGCATGACAGCCACGTGATCAGTGCCTGCTGAGTCACGTGATTAGCGCCTGTTCATCTGCTTGATAATCGCCAGCTGGGCCGCAGGATTCATGCCTTCTCAGCTGCTTGATTATCGCCAGCTGGGCCGCAGGATTCATGCCTGCTCATCTGCTTGATAATGACCAGCTGGGCCGCAGGATTCATGCCTGCTCAGCTGCCTGATAATCGCCAGCTGGGCCGCAGGATTCATACCTGCTCAGCTGCCTGATAATGGCCAGGTGGGCCGCAGGATTCATGCCTTCTCAGGCGCCTGGTAATCGCGAGCGGGGCCGTAGGATTCATGCCTGCTCATCTGCTTGGTAATCGCCAGCTGGGCCGCAGGATTCATGCCTTCTCAGGCGCCTGATAATCGCCAGCTGGGCCGCAGGATTCATGCCTTCTCATCTCCTTGATAATCGCCAGCTGGGCCGCAGGATTCATGCCTGCTCATCTGCTTGATAATGACCAGCTGGGCCGCAGGATTCATGCCTGCTCAGCTGCCTGATAATCGCCAGGTGGGCCGCAGGATTCATGCCTGCTCAGTTGCCAGATAATCGCCAGCTGGGCCGCAGGATTCATGCCTGCTCAGCTGCCTGATAATCGCCAGGTGGGCCGCAGGATTCATGCCTGCTCAGTTGCCTGATAATCGCCAGCTGGGCCGCAGGATTCATGCCTTCTCAGCTGCCTGATAATCACCAGCTGGGCCGCAGGATTCATGCCTGCTCATCTGCTTGATAATCGCCAGCTGGGCCGCAGGATTCATGCCTGCTCAGGCGCCTGTTAATCGCCAGCTGGGCCGCAGGATTCATGCCTTCTCCGCTGCTTGATTGTTGCCTGCTGAGGCACATGATCGGTGCGGGAGAGCTACCTGATCAGCACATGAGCAGTCACATGATCAGCACCTCTCAGTCACCTGATCACTGCATGACAGCCACGTGATCAGTGCCTGCTGAGTCACGTGATTAGCGCCTGTTCATCTGCTTGATAATCGCCAGCTGGGCCGCAGGATTCATGCCTTCTCAGCTGCTTGATTATCGCCAGCTGGGCCGCAGGATTCATGCCTGCTCATCTGCTTGATAATGACCAGCTGGGCCGCAGGATTCATGCCTGCTCAGCTGCCTGATAATCGCCAGGTGGGCCGCAGGATTCATGCCTGCTCATCTCGTTGATAATCGCCAGCTGGGCCGCAGGATTCATGCCTGCTCCGCTGCTTGATTCTTGCCTGCTGAGGCACATGATCCGTGCAGGAGAGCTACCTGATCACACATGAGCAGTCACATGATCAGCGCCTCTCAGTCACCTGATCACTGCATGACAGCCACGTGATCAGTGCCTGCTGAGTCACGTGATTAGCGCCTGCTCATCTGCTTGATAATCGCCAGCTGGGCCGCAGGATTCATGCCTGCTCAGGTGCCTGATAATCGCCAGCTGGGCCGCAGGATTCATGCCTTCTCAGCTGCCTGATAATCACCAGCTGGGCCGTAGGATTCATGCCTGCTCAGCTGCCTGATAATCGCCAGGTGGGCCGCAAGATTCATGCCTGCTCAGCTGCCTGATAATCGCCAGGTGGGCCGCAGGATTCATGCCTTCTCAGCTGCTTGATTATCGCCAGCTGGGCCGCAGGATTCATGCCTGCTCAGCTGCCTGATAATCGCCAGGAGGGCCGCAGGATTCATGCCTTCTCAGGCGCCTGGTAATCGCGAGCTGGGCCGCAGGATTCATGCCTGCTCATCTCCTTGATAATCGCCAGCTGGGCCGCAGGATTCATGCCTGCTCATCTGCTTGATAATCGCCAGCTGGGCCGCAGGATTCATGCCTGCTCAGCTGCCTGATAATCGCCAGGTGTGCCGCAGGATTCATGCCTGCTCAGCTGCCTGATAATCGCCAGCAGGGCCACAGGATTCATGCCTTCTCAGGCGCCTGATAATCACCAGCTGGGCCGCAGGATTCATGCCTGCTCATCTGCTTGATAATGACCAGCTGGGCCGCAGCATTCATGCCTTCTCAGGCGCCTGATAATCGCCAGCTGGGCCGCAGGATTCATGCCTGCTCATCTGCTTGGTAATCGCCAGCTGGGCCGCAGGATTCATGCCTGCTCATCTGCTTGATAATCGCCAGCTGGGTCGCATGATTCATGCCTGCTGAGGCACATGATCCGTGCGGGAGAGCTACCTGATCAGCACATGAGCAGTCACATGATCAGCGCCTCTCAGTCACCTGATCACTGCATGACAGCCACGTGATCAGTGCCTGCTGAGTCACGTGATTAGCGCCTGTTCATCTGCTTGATAATCGCCAGCTGGGCCGCAGGATTCATGCCTTCTCAGCTGCTTGATTATCGCCAGCTGGGCCGCAGGATTCATGCCTGCTCATCTGCTTGATAATGACCAGCTGGGCCGCAGGATTCATGCCTGCTCAGCTGCCTGATAATCGCCAGCTGGGCCGCAGGATTCATACCTGCTCAGCTGCCTGATAATCGCCAGGTGGGCCGCAGGATTCATGCCTTCTCAGGCGCCTGGTAATCGCGAGCGGGGCCGTAGGATTCATGCCTGCTCATCTGCTTGGTAATCGCCAGCTGGGCCGCAGGATTCATGCCTTCTCAGGCGCCTGATAATCGCCAGCTGGGCCGCAGGATTCATGCCTTCTCATCTCCTTGATAATCGCCAGCTGGGCCGCAGGATTCATGCCTGCTCATCTGCTTGATAATGACCAGCTGGGCCGCAGGATTCATGCCTGCTCAGCTGCCTGATAATCGCCAGGTGGGCCGCAGGATTCATGCCTGCTCAGTTGCCTGATAATCGCCAGCTGGGCCGCAGGATTCATGCCTGCTCAGCTGCCTGATAATCGCCAGGTGGGCCGCAGGATTCATGCCTGCTCAGTTGCCTGATAATCGCCAGCTGGGCCGCAGGATTCATGCCTTCTCAGCTGCCTGATAATCACCAGCTGGGCCGCAGGATTCATGCCTGCTCATCTGCTTGATAATCGCCAGCTGGGCCGCAGGATTCATGCCTGCTCAGGCGCCTGTTAATCGCCAGCTGGGCCGCAGGATTCATGCCTTCTCCGCTGCTTGATTGTTGCCTGCTGAGGCACATGATCGGTGCGGGAGAGCTACCTGATCAGCACATGAGCAGTCACATGATCAGCACCTCTCAGTCACCTGATCACTGCATGACAGCCACGTGATCAGTGCCTGCTGAGTCACGTGATTAGCGCCTGTTCATCTGCTTGATAATCGCCAGCTGGGCCGCAGGATTCATGCCTTCTCAGCTGCTTGATTATCGCCAGCTGGGCCGCAGGATTCATGCCTGCTCATCTGCTTGATAATGACCAGCTGGGCCGCAGGATTCATGCCTGCTCAGCTGCCTGATAATCGCCAGGTGGGCCGCAGGATTCATGCCTGCTCATCTCGTTGATAATCGCCAGCTGGGCCGCAGGATTCATGCCTGCTCCGCTGCTTGATTCTTGCCTGCTGAGGCACATGATCCGTGCAGGAGAGCTACCTGATCACACATGAGCAGTCACATGATCAGCGCCTCTCAGTCACCTGATCACTGCATGACAGCCACGTGATCAGTGCCTGCTGAGTCACGTGATTAGCGCCTGCTCATCTGCTTGATAATCGCCAGCTGGGCCGCAGGATTCATGCCTGCTCAGGTGCCTGATAATCGCCAGCTGGGCCGCAGGATTCATGCCTTCTCAGCTGCCTGATAATCACCAGCTGGGCCGTAGGATTCATGCCTGCTCAGCTGCCTGATAATCGCCAGGTGGGCCGCAAGATTCATGCCTGCTCAGCTGCCTGATAATCGCCAGGTGGGCCGCAGGATTCATGCCTTCTCAGCTGCTTGATTATCGCCAGCTGGGCCGCAGGATTCATGCCTGCTCAGCTGCCTGATAATCGCCAGCAGGGCCGCAGGATTCATGCCTTCTCAGGCGCCTGGTAATCGCGAGCTGGGCCGCAGGATTCATGCCTGCTCATCTCCTTGATAATCGCCAGCTGGGCCGCAGGATTCATGCCTGCTCATCTGCTTGATAATCGCCAGCTGGGCCGCAGGATTCATGCCTGCTCAGCTGCCTGATAATCGCCAGGTGGGCCGCAGGATTCATGCCTGCTCAGCTGCCTGATAATCGCCAGCAGGGCCACAGGATTCATGCCTTCTCAGGCGCCTGATAATCACCAGCTGGGCCGCAGGATTCATGCCTGCTCATCTGCTTGATAATGACCAGCTGGGCCGCAGGATTCATGCCTTCTCAGGCGCCTGATAATCGCCAGCTGGGCCGCAGGATTCATGCCTGCTCATCTGCTTGGTAATCGCCAGCTGGGCCGCAGGATTCATGCCTGCTCATCTGCTTGATAATCGCCAGCTGGGTCGCATGATTCATGCCTGCTGAGGCACATGATCCGTGCGGGAGAGCTACCTGATCAGCACATGAGCAGTCACATGATCAGCGCCTCTCAGTCACCTGATCACTGCATGACAGCCACGTGATCAGTGCCTGCTGAGTCACGTGATTAGCGCCTGTTCATCTGCTTGATAATCGCCAGCTGGGCCGCAGGATTCATGCCTTCTCAGCTGCTTGATTATCGCCAGCTGGGCCGCAGGATTCATGCCTGCTCATCTGCTTGATAATGACCAGCTGGGCCGCAGGATTCATGCCTGCTCAGCTGCCTGATAATCGCCAGCTGGGCCGCAGGATTCATACCTGCTCAGCTGCCTGATAATCGCCAGGTGGGCCGCAGGATTCATGCCTTCTCAGGCGCCTGGTAATCGCGAGCGGGGCCGTAGGATTCATGCCTGCTCATCTGCTTGGTAATCGCCAGCTGGGCCGCAGGATTCATGCCTTCTCAGGCGCCTGATAATCGCCAGCTGGGCCGCAGGATTCATGCCTTCTCATCTCCTTGATAATCGCCAGCTGGGCCGCAGGATTCATGCCTGCTCATCTGCTTGATAATGACCAGCTGGGCCGCAGGATTCATGCCTGCTCAGCTGCCTGATAATCGCCAGGTGGGCCGCAGGATTCATGCCTGCTCAGCTGCCTGATAATCGCCAGCTGGGCCGCAGGATTCATGCCTGCTCAGCTGCCTGATAATCGCCAGGTGGGCCGCAGGATTCATGCCTGCTCAGTTGCCTGATAATCGCCAGCTGGGCCGCAGGATTCATGCCTTCTCAGCTGCCTGATAATCACCAGCTGGGCCGCAGGATTCATGCCTGCTCATCTGCTTGATAATCGCCAGCTGGGCCGCAGGATTCATGCCTGCTCAGGCGCCTGTTAATCGCCAGCTGGGCCGCAGGATTCATGCCTTCTCCGCTGCTTGATTGTTGCCTGCTGAGGCACATGATCGGTGCGGGAGAGCTACCTGATCAGCACATGAGCAGTCACATGATCAGCACCTCTCAGTCACCTGATCACTGCATGACAGCCACGTGATCAGTGCCTGCTGAGTCACGTGATTAGCGCCTGTTCATCTGCTTGATAATCGCCAGCTGGGCCGCAGGATTCATGCCTTCTCAGCTGCTTGATTATCGCCAGCTGGGCCGCAGGATTCATGCCTGCTCATCTGCTTGATAATGACCAGCTGGGCCGCAGGATTCATGCCTGCTCAGCTGCCTGATAATCGCCAGGTGGGCCGCAGGATTCATGCCTGCTCATCTCGTTGATAATCGCCAGCTGGGCCGCAGGATTCATGCCTGCTCCGCTGCTTGATTCTTGCCTGCTGAGGCACATGATCCGTGCAGGAGAGCTACCTGATCACACATGAGCAGTCACATGATCAGCGCCTCTCAGTCACCTGATCACTGCATGACAGCCACGTGATCAGTGCCTGCTGAGTCACGTGATTAGCGCCTGCTCATCTGCTTGATAATCGCCAGCTGGGCCGCAGGATTCATGCCTGCTCAGGTGCCTGATAATCGCCAGCTGGGCCGCAGGATTCATGCCTTCTCAGCTGCCTGATAATCACCAGCTGGGCCGTAGGATTCATGCCTGCTCAGCTGCCTGATAATCGCCAGGTGGGCCGCAAGATTCATGCCTGCTCAGCTGCCTGATAATCGCCAGGTGGGCCGCAGGATTCATGCCTTCTCAGCTGCTTGATTATCGCCAGCTGGGCCGCAGGATTCATGCCTGCTCAGCTGCCTGATAATCGCCAGCAGGGCCGCAGGATTCATGCCTTCTCAGGCGCCTGGTAATCGCGAGCTGGGCCGCAGGATTCATGCCTGCTCATCTCCTTGATAATCGCCAGCTGGGCCGCAGGATTCATGCCTGCTCATCTGCTTGATAATCGCCAGCTGGGCCGCAGGATTCATGCCTGCTCAGCTGCCTGATAATCGCCAGGAGGGCCGCAGGATTCATGCCTGCTCAGCTGCCTGATAATCGCCAGCAGGGCCACAGGATTCATGCCTTCTCAGGCGCCTGATAATCACCAGCTGGGCCGCAGGATTCATGCCTGCTCATCTGCTTGATAATGACCAGCTGGGCCGCAGGATTCATGCCTTCTCAGGCGCCTGATAATCGCCAGCTGGGCCGCAGGATTCATGCCTGCTCATCTGCTTGGTAATCGCCAGCTGGGCCGCAGGATTCATGCCTGCTCATCTGCTTGATAATCGCCAGCTGGGTCGCATGATTCATGCCTGCTGAGGCACATGATCCGTGCGGGAGAGCTACCTGATCAGCACATGAGCAGTCACATGATCAGCGCCTCTCAGTCACCTGATCACTGCATGACAGCCACGTGATCAGTGCCTGCTGAGTCACGTGATTAGCGCCTGTTCATCTGCTTGATAATCGCCAGCTGGGCCGCAGGATTCATGCCTTCTCAGCTGCTTGATTATCGCCAGCTGGGCCGCAGGATTCATGCCTGCTCATCTGCTTGATAATGACCAGCTGGGCCGCAGGATTCATGCCTGCTCAGCTGCCTGATAATCGCCAGCTGGGCCGCAGGATTCATACCTGCTCAGCTGCCTGATAATGGCCAGGTGGGCCGCAGGATTCATGCCTTCTCAGGCGCCTGGTAATCGCGAGCGGGGCCGTAGGATTCATGCCTGCTCATCTGCTTGGTAATCGCCAGCTGGGCCGCAGGATTCATGCCTTCTCAGGCGCCTGATAATCGCCAGCTGGGCCGCAGGATTCATGCCTTCTCATCTCCTTGATAATCGCCAGCTGGGCCGCAGGATTCATGCCTGCTCATCTGCTTGATAATGACCAGCTGGGCCGCAGGATTCATGCCTGCTCAGCTGCCTGATAATCGCCAGGTGGGCCGCAGGATTCATGCCTGCTCAGTTGCCTGATAATCGCCAGCTGGGCCGCAGGATTCATGCCTGCTCAGCTGCCTGATAATCGCCAGGTGGGCCGCAGGATTCATGCCTGCTCAGTTGCCTGATAATCGCCAGCTGGGCCGCAGGATTCATGCCTTCTCAGCTGCCTGATAATCACCAGCTGGGCCGCAGGATTCATGCCTGCTCATCTGCTTGATAATCGCCAGCTGGGCCGCAGGATTCATGCCTGCTCAGGCGCCTGTTAATCGCCAGCTGGGCCGCAGGATTCATGCCTTCTCCGCTGCTTGATTGTTGCCTGCTGAGGCACATGATCGGTGCGGGAGAGCTACCTGATCAGCACATGAGCAGTCACATGATCAGCACCTCTCAGTCACCTGATCACTGCATGACAGCCACGTGATCAGTGCCTGCTGAGTCACGTGATTAGCGCCTGTTCATCTGCTTGATAATCGCCAGCTGGGCCGCAGGATTCATGCCTTCTCAGCTGCTTGATTATCGCCAGCTGGGCCGCAGGATTCATGCCTGCTCATCTGCTTGATAATGACCAGCTGGGCCGCAGGATTCATGCCTGCTCAGCTGCCTGATAATCGCCAGGTGGGCCGCAGGATTCATGCCTGCTCATCTCGTTGATAATCGCCAGCTGGGCCGCAGGATTCATGCCTGCTCCGCTGCTTGATTCTTGCCTGCTGAGGCACATGATCCGTGCAGGAGAGCTACCTGATCACAC
The DNA here is from genome assembly GCF_055505025.1 of Bos grunniens. Lineage (NCBI taxonomy): Eukaryota > Metazoa > Chordata > Mammalia > Artiodactyla > Bovidae > Bos > Bos grunniens. Next base: position 64,884,315 of record NC_141183.1, on the reverse strand, counting down.
ATGAGCAGTCACATGATCAGCGCCTCTCAGTCACCTGATCACTGCATGACAGCCACGTGATCAGTGCCTGCTGAGTCACGTGATTAGCGCCTGCTCATCTGCTTGATAATCGCCAGCTGGGCCGCAGGATTCATGCCTGCTCAGGTGCCTGATAATCGCCAGCTGGGCCGCAGGATTCATGCCTTCTCAGCTGCCTGATAATCACCAGCTGGGCCGTAGGATTCATGCCTGCTCAGCTGCCTGATAATCGCCAGGTGGGCCGCAAGATTCATGCCTGCTCAGCTGCCTGATAATCGCCAGGTGGGCCGCAGGATTCATGCCTTCTCAGCTGCTTGATTATCGCCAGCTGGGCCGCAGGATTCATGCCTGCTCAGCTGCCTGATAATCGCCAGCAGGGCCGCAGGATTCATGCCTTCTCAGGCGCCTGGTAATCGCGAGCTGGGCCGCAGGATTCATGCCTGCTCATCTCCTTGATAATCGCCAGCTGGGCCGCAGGATTCATGCCTGCTCATCTGCTTGATAATCGCCAGCTGGGCCGCAGGATTCATGCCTTCTCAGCTGCCTGATAATCGCCAGCTGGGCCGTAGGATTCATGCCTGCTCAGCTGCCTGATAATCGCCAGGTGGGCCGCAGGATTCATGCCTGCTCAGCTGCCTGATAATCGCCAGGTGGGCCGCAGGATTCATGCCTGCTCAGTTGCCTGATAATCGCCAGCTGGGCCGCAGGATTCCTGCCTTCTCAGCTGCCTGATAATCACCAGCTGGGCCGCAGGATTCATGCCTGCTCATCTGCTTGATAATCGCCAGCTGGGCCGCAGGATTCATGCCTGCTCAGGCGCCTGTTAATCGCCAGCTGGGCCGCAGGATTCATGCCTTCTCCGCTGCTTGATTGTTGCCTGCTGAGGCACATGATCGGTGCGGGAGAGCTACCTGATCAGCACATGAGCAGTCACATGATCAGCACCTCTCAGTCACCTGATCACTGCATGACAGCCACGTGATCAGTGCCTGCTGAGTCACGTGATTAGCGCCTGTTCATCTGCTTGATAATCGCCAGCTGGGCCGCAGGATTCATGCCTTCTCAGCTGCTTGATTATCGCCAGCTGGGCCGCAGGATTCATGCCTGCTCATCTGCTTGATAATGACCAGCTGGGCCGCAGGATTCATGCCTGCTCAGCTGCCTGATAATCGCCAGGTGGGCCGCAGGATTCATGCCTGCTCATCTCGTTGATAATCGCCAGCTGGGCCGCAGGATTCATGCCTGCTCCGCTGCTTGATTCTTGCCTGCTGAGGCACATGATCCGTGCAGGAGAGCTACCTGATCACACATGAGCAGTCACATGATCAGCGCCTCTCAGTCACCTGATCACTGCATGACAGCCACGTGATCAGTGCCTGCTGAGTCACGTGATTAGCGCCTGCTCATCTGCTTGATAATCGCCAGCTGGGCCGCAGGATTCATGCCTGCTCAGGTGCCTGATAATCGCCAGCTGGGCCGCAGGATTCATGCCTTCTCAGCTGCCTGATAATCACCAGCTGGGCCGTAGGATTCATGCCTGCTCAGCTGCCTGATAATCGCCAGGTGGGCCGCAAGATTCATGCCTGCTCAGCTGCCTGATAATCGCCAGGTGGGCCGCAGGATTCATGCCTTCTCAGCTGCTTGATTATCGCCAGCTGGGCCGCAGGATTCATGCCTGCTCAGCTGCCTGATAATCGCCAGCAGGGCCGCAGGATTCATGCCTTCTCAGGCGCCTGGTAATCGCGAGCTGGGCCGCAGGATTCATGCCTGCTCATCTCCTTGATAATCGCCAGCTGGGCCGCGGGATTCATGCCTGCTCATCTGCTTGATAATCGCCAGCTGGGCCGCAGGATTCATGCCTGCTCAGCTGCCTGATAATCGCCAGGTGGGCCGCAGGATTCATGCCTGCTCAGCTGCCTGATAATCGCCAGCAGGGCCACAGGATTCATGCCTTCTCAGGCGCCTGATAATCACCAGCTGGGCCGCAGGATTCATGCCTGCTCATCTGCTTGATAATGACCAGCTGGGCCGCAGGATTCATGCCTTCTCAGGCGCCTGATAATCGCCAGCTGGGCCGCAGGATTCATGCCTGCTCATCTGCTTGGTAATCGCCAGCTGGGCCGCAGGATTCATGCCTGCTCATCTGCTTGATAATCGCCAGCTGGGTCGCATGATTCATGCCTGCTGAGGCACATGATCCGTGCGGGAGAGCTACCTGATCAGCACATGAGCAGTCACATGATCAGCGCCTCTCAGTCACCTGATCACTGCATGACAGCCACGTGATCAGTGCCTGCTGAGTCACGTGATTAGCGCCTGTTCATCTGCTTGATAATCGCCAGCTGGGCCGCAGGATTCATGCCTTCTCAGCTGCTTGATTATCGCCAGCTGGGCCGCAGGATTCATGCCTGCTCATCTGCTTGATAATGACCAGCTGGGCCGCAGGATTCATGCCTGCTCAGCTGCCTGATAATCGCCAGCTGGGCCGCAGGATTCATACCTGCTCAGCTGCCTGATAATCGCCAGGTGGGCCGCAGGATTCATGCCTTCTCAGGCGCCTGGTAATCGCGAGCGGGGCCGTAGGATTCATGCCTGCTCATCTGCTTGGTAATCGCCAGCTGGGCCGCAGGATTCATGCCTTCTCATCTCCTTGATAATCGCCAGCTGGGCCGCAGGATTCATGCCTTCTCATCTGCTTGATAATGACCAGCTGGGCCGCAGGATTCATGCCTGCTCAGCTGCCTGATAATCGCCAGGTGGGCCGCAGGATTCATGCCTGCTCAGCTGCCTGATAATCGCCAGCTGGGCCGCAGGATTCATGCCTGCTCAGCTGCCTGATAATCGCCAGGTGGGCCGCAGGATTCATGCCTGCTCAGTTGCCTGATAATCGCCAGCTGGGCCGCAGGATTCATGCCTTCTCAGCTGCCTGATAATCACCAGCTGGGCCGCAGGATTCATGCCTGCTCATCTGCTTGATAATCGCCAGCTGGGCCGCAGGATTCATGCCTGCTCAGGCGCCTGTTAATCGCCAGCTGGGCCGCAGGATTCATGCCTTCTCCGCTGCTTGATTGTTGCCTGCTGAGGCACATGATCGGTGCGGGAGAGCTACCTGATCAGCACATGAGCAGTCACATGATCAGCACCTCTCAGTCACCTGATCACTGCATGACAGCCACGTGATCAGTGCCTGCTGAGTCACGTGATTAGCGCCTGTTCATCTGCTTGATAATCGCCAGCTGGGCCGCAGGATTCATGCCTTCTCAGCTGCTTGATTATCGCCAGCTGGGCCGCAGGATTCATGCCTGCTCATCTGCTTGATAATGACCAGCTGGGCCGCAGGATTCATGCCTGCTCAGCTGCCTGATAATCGCCAGGTGGGCCGCAGGATTCATGCCTGCTCATCTCGTTGATAATCGCCAGCTGGGCCGCAGGATTCATGCCTGCTCCGCTGCTTGATTCTTGCCTGCTGAGGCACATGATCCGTGCAGGAGAGCTACCTGATCACACATGAGCAGTCACATGATCAGCGCCTCTCAGTCACCTGATCACTGCATGACAGCCACGTGATCAGTGCCTGCTGAGTCACGTGATTAGCGCCTGCTCATCTGCTTGATAATCGCCAGCTGGGCCGCAGGATTCATGCCTGCTCAGGTGCCTGATAATCGCCAGCTGGGCCGCAGGATTCATGCCTTCTCAGCTGCCTGATAATCACCAGCTGGGCCGTAGGATTCATGCCTGCTCAGCTGCCTGATAATCGCCAGGTGGGCCGCAAGATTCATGCCTGCTCAGCTGCCTGATAATCGCCAGGTGGGCCGCAGGATTCATGCCTTCTCAGCTGCTTGATTATCGCCAGCTGGGCCGCAGGATTCATGCCTGCTCAGCTGCCTGATAATCGCCAGCAGGGCCGCAGGATTCATGCCTTCTCAGGCGCCTGGTAATCGCGAGCTGGGCCGCAGGATTCATGCCTGCTCATCTCCTTGATAATCGCCAGCTGGGCCGCAGGATTCATGCCTGCTCATCTGCTTGATAATCGCCAGCTGGGCCGCAGGATTCATGCCTGCTCAGCTGCCTGATAATCGCCAGGTGGGCCGCAGGATTCATGCCTGCTCAGCTGCCTGATAATCGCCAGCAGGGCCACAGGATTCATGCCTTCTCAGGCGCCTGATAATCACCAGCTGGGCCGCAGGATTCATGCCTGCTCATCTGCTTGATAATGACCAGCTGGGCCGCAGGATTCATGCCTTCTCAGGCGCCTGATAATCGCCAGCTGGGCCGCAGGATTCATGCCTGCTCATCTGCTTGGTAATCGCCAGCTGGGCCGCAGGATTCATGCCTGCTCATCTGCTTGATAATCGCCAGCTGGGTCGCATGATTCATGCCTGCTGAGGCACATGATCCGTGCGGGAGAGCTACCTGATCAGCACATGAGCAGTCACATGATCAGCGCCTCTCAGTCACCTGATCACTGCATGACAGCCACGTGATCAGTGCCTGCTGAGTCACGCGATTAGCGCCTGTTCATCTGCTTGATAATCGCCAGCTGGGCCGCAGGATTCATGCCTTCTCAGCTGCTTGATTATCGCCAGCTGGGCCGCAGGATTCATGCCTGCTCATCTGCTTGATAATGACCAGCTGGGCCGCAGGATTCATGCCTGCTCAGCTGCCTGATAATCGCCAGCTGGGCCGCAGGATTCATACCTGCTCAGCTGCCTGATAATGGCCAGGTGGGCCGCAGGATTCATGCCTTCTCAGGCGCCTGGTAATCGCGAGCGGGGCCGTAGGATTCATGCCTGCTCATCTGCTTGGTAATCGCCAGCTGGGCCGCAGGATTCATGCCTTCTCAGGCGCCTGATAATCGCCAGCTGGGCCGCAGGATTCATGCCTTCTCATCTCCTTGATAATCGCCAGCTGGGCCGCAGGATTCATGCCTGCTCATCTGCTTGATAATGACCAGCTGGGCCGCAGGATTCATGCCTGCTCAGCTGCCTGATAATCGCCAGGTGGGCCCAGGATTCATGCCTGCTCAGCTGCCTGATAATCGCCAGCTGGGCCGCAGGATTCATGCCTGCTCAGCTGCCTGATAATCGCCAGGTGGGCCGCAGGATTCATGCCTGCTCAGTTGCCTGATAATCGCCAGCTGGGCCGCAGGATTCATGCCTTCTCAGCTGCCTGATAATCACCAGCTGGGCCGCAGGATTCATGCCTGCTCATCTGCTTGATAATCGCCAGCTGGGCCGCAGGATTCATGCCTGCTCAGGCGCCTGTTAATCGCCAGCTGGGCCGCAGGATTCATGCCTTCTCCGCTGCTTGATTGTTGCCTGCTGAGGCACATGATCGGTGCGGGAGAGCTACCTGATCAGCACATGAGCAGTCACATGATCAGCACCTCTCAGTCACCTGATCACTGCATGACAGCCACGTGATCAGTGCCTGCTGAGTCACGTGATTAGCGCCTGTTCATCTGCTTGATAATCGCCAGCTGGGCCGCAGGATTCATGCCTTCTCAGCTGCTTGATTATCGCCAGCTGGGCCGCAGGATTCATGCCTGCTCATCTGCTTGATAATGACCAGCTGGGCCGCAGGATTCATGCCTGCTCAGCTGCCTGATAATCGCCAGGTGGGCCGCAGGATTCATGCCTGCTCATCTCGTTGATAATCGCCAGCTGGGCCGCAGGATTCATGCCTGCTCCGCTGCTTGATTCTTGCCTGCTGAGGCACATGATCCGTGCAGGAGAGCTACCTGATCACACATGAGCAGTCACATGATCAGCGCCTCTCAGTCACCTGATCACTGCATGACAGCCACGTGATCAGTGCCTGCTGAGTCACGTGATTAGCGCCTGCTCATCTGCTTGATAATCGCCAGCTGGGCCGCAGGATTCATGCCTGCTCAGGTGCCTGATAATCGCCAGCTGGGCCGCAGGATTCATGCCTTCTCAGCTGCCTGATAATCACCAGCTGGGCCGTAGGATTCATGCCTGCTCAGCTGCCTGATAATCGCCAGGTGGGCCGCAAGATTCATGCCTGCTCAGCTGCCTGATAATCGCCAGGTGGGCCGCAGGATTCATGCCTTCTCAGCTGCTTGATTATCGCCAGCTGGGCCGCAGGATTCATGCCTGCTCAGCTGCCTGATAATCGCCAGCAGGGCCGCAGGATTCATGCCTTCTCAGGCGCCTGGTAATCGCGAGCTGGGCCGCAGGATTCATGCCTGCTCATCTCCTTGATAATCGCCAGCTGGGCCGCAGGATTCATGCCTGCTCATCTGCTTGATAATCGCCAGCTGGGCCGCAGGATTCATGCCTGCTCAGCTGCCTGATAATCGCCAGGTGGGCCGCAGGATTCATGCCTGCTCAGCTGCCTGATAATCGCCAGCAGGGCCACAGGATTCATGCCTTCTCAGGCGCCTGATAATCACCAGCTGGGCCGCAGGATTCATGCCTGCTCATCTGCTTGATAATGACCAGCTGGGCCGCAGGATTCATGCCTTCTCAGGCGCCTGATAATCGCCAGCTGGGCCGCAGGATTCATGCCTGCTCATCTGCTTGGTAATCGCCAGCTGGGCCGCAGGATTCATGCCTGCTCATCTGCTTGATAATCGCCAGCTGGGTCGCATGATTCATGCCTGCTGAGGCACATGATCCGTGCGGGAGAGCTACCTGATCAGCACATGAGCAGTCACATGATCAGCGCCTCTCAGTCACCTGATCACTGCATGACAGCCACGTGATCAGTGCCTGCTGAGTCACGTGATTAGCGCCTGTTCATCTGCTTGATAATCGCCAGCTGGGCCGCAGGATTCATGCCTTCTCAGCTGCTTGATTATCGCCAGCTGGGCCGCAGGATTCATGCCTGCTCATCTGCTTGATAATGACCAGCTGGGCCGCAGGATTCATGCCTGCTCAGCTGCCTGATAATCGCCAGCTGGGCCGCAGGATTCATACCTGCTCAGCTGCCTGATAATGGCCAGGTGGGCCGCAGGATTCATGCCTTCTCAGGCGCCTGGTAATCGCGAGCGGGGCCGTAGGATTCATGCCTGCTCATCTGCTTGGTAATCGCCAGCTGGGCCGCAGGATTCATGCCTTCTCAGGCGCCTGATAATCGCCAGCTGGGCCGCAGGATTCATGCCTTCTCATCTCCTTGATAATCGCCAGCTGGGCCGCAGGATTCATGCCTGCTCATCTGCTTGATAATGACCAGCTGGGCCGCAGGATTCATGCCTGCTCAGCTGCCTGATAATCGCCAGGTGGGCCGCAGGATTCATGCCTGCTCAGCTGCCTGATAATCGCCAGCTGGGCCGCAGGATTCATGCCTGCTCAGCTGCCTGATAATCGCCAGGTGGGCCGCAGGATTCATGCCTGCTCAGTTGCCTGATAATCGCCAGCTGGGCCGCAGGATTCATGCCTTCTCAGCTGCCTGATAATCACCAGCTGGGCCGCAGGATTCATGCCTGCTCATCTGCTTGATAATCGCCAGCTGGGCCGCAGGATTCATGCCTGCTCAGGCGCCTGTTAATCGCCAGCTGGGCCGCAGGATTCATGCCTTCTCCGCTGCTTGATTGTTGCCTGCTGAGGCACATGATCGGTGCGGGAGAGCTACCTGATCAGCACATGAGCAGTCACATGATCAGCACCTCTCAGTCACCTGATCACTGCATGACAGCCACGTGATCAGTGCCTGCTGAGTCACGTGATTAGCGCCTGTTCATCTGCTTGATAATCGCCAGCTGGGCCGCAGGATTCATGCCTTCTCAGCTGCTTGATTATCGCCAGCTGGGCCGCAGGATTCATGCCTGCTCATCTGCTTGATAATGACCAGCTGGGCCGCAGGATTCATGCCTGCTCAGCTGCCTGATAATCGCCAGGTGGGCCGCAGGATTCATGCCTGCTCATCTCGTTGATAATCGCCAGCTGGGCCGCAGGATTCATGCCTGCTCCGCTGCTTGATTCTTGCCTGCTGAGGCACATGATCCGTGCAGGAGAGCTACCTGATCACACATGAGCAGTCACATGATCAGCGCCTCTCAGTCACCTGATCACTGCATGACAGCCACGTGATCAGTGCCTGCTGAGTCACGTGATTAGCGCCTGCTCATCTGCTTGATAATCGCCAGCTGGGCCGCAGGATTCATGCCTGCTCAGGTGCCTGATAATCGCCAGCTGGGCCGCAGGATTCATGCCTTCTCAGCTGCCTGATAATCACCAGCTGGGCCGTAGGATTCATGCCTGCTCAGCTGCCTGATAATCGCCAGGTGGGCCGCAAGATTCATGCCTGCTCAGCTGCCTGATAATCGCCAGGTGGGCCGCAGGATTCATGCCTTCTCAGCTGCTTGATTATCGCCAGCTGGGCCGCAGGATTCATGCCTGCTCAGCTGCCTGATAATCGCCAGCAGGGCCGCAGGATTCATGCCTTCTCAGGCGCCTGGTAATCGCGAGCTGGGCCGCAGGATTCATGCCTGCTCATCTCCTTGATAATCGCCAGCTGGGCCGCAGGATTCATGCCTGCTCATCTGCTTGATAATCGCCAGCTGGGCCGCAGGATTCATGCCTGCTCAGCTGCCTGATAATCGCCAGGTGGGCCGCAGGATTCATGCCTGCTCAGCTGCCTGATAATCGCCAGCAGGGCCACAGGATTCATGCCTTCTCAGGCGCCTGATAATCACCAGCTGGGCCGCAGGATTCATGCCTGCTCATCTGCTTGATAATGACCAGCTGGGCCGCAGGATTCATGCCTTCTCAGGCGCCTGATAATCGCCAGCTGGGCCGCAGGATTCATGCCTGCTCATCTGCTTGGTAATCGCCAGCTGGGCCGCAGGATTCATGCCTGCTCATCTGCTTGATAATCGCCAGCTGGGTCGCATGATTCATGCCTGCTGAGGCACATGATCCGTGCGGGAGAGCTACCTGATCAGCACATGAGCAGTCACATGATCAGCGCCTCTCAGTCACCTGATCACTGCATGACAGCCACGTGATCAGTGCCTGCTGAGTCACGTGATTAGCGCCTGTTCATCTGCTTGATAATCGCCAGCTGGGCCGCAGGATTCATGCCTTCTCAGCTGCTTGATTATCGCCAGCTGGGCCGCAGGATTCATGCCTGCTCATCTGCTTGATAATGACCAGCTGGGCCGCAGGATTCATGCCTGCTCAGCTGCCTGATAATCGCCAGCTGGGCCGCAGGATTCATACCTGCTCAGCTGCCTGATAATGGCCAGGTGGGCCGCAGGATTCATGCCTTCTCAGGCGCCTGGTAATCGCGAGCGGGGCCGTAGGATTCATGCCTGCTCATCTGCTTGGTAATCGCCAGCTGGGCCGCAGGATTCATGCCTTCTCAGGCGCCTGATAATCGCCAGCTGGGCCGCAGGATTCATGCCTTCTCATCTCCTTGATAATCGCCAGCTGGGCCGCAGGATTCATGCCTGCTCATCTGCTTGATAATGACCAGCTGGGCCGCAGGATTCATGCCTGCTCAGCTGCCTGATAATCGCCAGGTGGGCCGCAGGATTCATGCCTGCTCAGTTGCCTGATAATCGCCAGCTGGGCCGCAGGATTCATGCCTGCTCAGCTGCCTGATAATCGCCAGGTGGGCCGCAGGATTCATGCCTGCTCAGTTGCCTGATAATCGCCAGCTGGGCCGCAGGATTCATGCCTTCTCAGCTGCCTGATAATCACCAGCTGGGCCGCAGGATTCATGCCTGCTCATCTGCTTGATAATCGCCAGCTGGGCCGCAGGATTCATGCCTGCTCAGGCGCCTGTTAATCGCCAGCTGGGCCGCAGGATTCATGCCTTCTCCGCTGCTTGATTGTTGCCTGCTGAGGCACATGATCGGTGCGGGAGAGCTACCTGATCAGCACATGAGCAGTCACATGATCAGCACCTCTCAGTCACCTGATCACTGCATGACAGCCACGTGATCAGTGCCTGCTGAGTCACGTGATTAGCGCCTGTTCATCTGCTTGATAATCGCCAGCTGGGCCGCAGGATTCATGCCTTCTCAGCTGCTTGATTATCGCCAGCTGGGCCGCAGGATTCATGCCTGCTCATCTGCTTGATAATGACCAGCTGGGCCGCAGGATTCATGCCTGCTCAGCTGCCTGATAATCGCCAGGTGGGCCGCAGGATTCATGCCTGCTCATCTCGTTGATAATCGCCAGCTGGGCCGCAGGATTCATGCCTGCTCCGCTGCTTGATTCTTGCCTGCTGAGGCACATGATCCGTGCAGGAGAGCTACCTGATCACACATGAGCAGTCACATGATCAGCGCCTCTCAGTCACCTGATCACTGCATGACAGCCACGTGATCAGTGCCTGCTGAGTCACGTGATTAGCGCCTGCTCATCTGCTTGATAATCGCCAGCTGGGCCGCAGGATTCATGCCTGCTCAGGTGCCTGATAATCGCCAGCTGGGCCGCAGGATTCATGCCTTCTCAGCTGCCTGATAATCACCAGCTGGGCCGTAGGATTCATGCCTGCTCAGCTGCCTGATAATCGCCAGGTGGGCCGCAAGATTCATGCCTGCTCAGCTGCCTGATAATCGCCAGGTGGGCCGCAGGATTCATGCCTTCTCAGCTGCTTGATTATCGCCAGCTGGGCCGCAGGATTCATGCCTGCTCAGCTGCCTGATAATCGCCAGCAGGGCCGCAGGATTCATGCCTTCTCAGGCGCCTGGTAATCGCGAGCTGGGCCGCAGGATTCATGCCTGCTCATCTCCTTGATAATCGCCAGCTGGGCCGCAGGATTCATGCCTGCTCATCTGCTTGATAATCGCCAGCTGGGCCGCAGGATTCATGCCTGCTCAGCTGCCTGATAATCGCCAGGTGGGCCGCAGGATTCATGCCTGCTCAGCTGCCTGATAATCGCCAGCAGGGCCACAGGATTCATGCCTTCTCAGGCGCCTGATAATCACCAGCTGGGCCGCAGGATTCATGCCTGCTCATCTGCTTGATAATGACCAGCTGGGCCGCAGGATTCATGCCTTCTCAGGCGCCTGATAATCGCCAGCTGGGCCGCAGGATTCATGCCTGCTCATCTGCTTGGTAATCGCCAGCTGGGCCGCAGGATTCATGCCTGCTCATCTGCTTGATAATCGCCAGCTGGGTCGCATGATTCATGCCTGCTGAGGCACATGATCCGTGCGGGAGAGCTACCTGATCAGCACATGAGCAGTCACATGATCAGCGCCTCTCAGTCACCTGATCACTGCATGACAGCCACGTGATCAGTGCCTGCTGAGTCACGTGATTAGCGCCTGTTCATCTGCTTGATAATCGCCAGCTGGGCCGCAGGATTCATGCCTTCTCAGCTGCTTGATTATCGCCAGCTGGGCCGCAGGATTCATGCCTGCTCATCTGCTTGATAATGACCAGCTGGGCCGCAGGATTCATGCCTGCTCATCTGCTTGGTAATCGCCAGCTGGGCCGCAGGATTCATGCCTTCTCAGGCGCCTGATAATCGCCAGCTGGGCCGCAGGATTCATGCCTTCTCATCTCCTTGATAATCGCCAGCTGGGCCGCAGGATTCATGCCTGCTCATCTGCTTGATAATGACCAGCTGGGCCGCAGGATTCATGCCTGCTCAGCTGCCTGATAATCGCCAGGTGGGCCGCAGGATTCATGCCTGCTCAGCTGCCTGATAATCGCCAGCTGGGCCGCAGGATTCATGCCTGCTCAGCTGCCTGATAATCGCCAGGTGGGCCGCAGGATTCATGCCTGCTCAGTTGCCTGATAATCGCCAGCTGGGCCGCAGGATTCATGCCTTCTCAGCTGCCTGATAATCACCAGCTGGGCCGCAGGATTCATGCCTGCTCATCTGCTTGATAATCGCCAGCTGGGCCGCAGGATTCATGCCTGCTCAGGCGCCTGTTAATCGCCAGCTGGGCCGCAGGATTCATGCCTTCTCCGCTGCTTGATTGTTGCCTGCTGAGGCACATGATCGGTGCGGGAGAGCTACCTGATCAGCACATGAGCAGTCACATGATCAGCACCTCTCAGTCACCTGATCACTGCATGACAGCCACGTGATCAGTGCCTGCTGAGTCACGTGATTAGCGCCTGTTCATCTGCTTGATAATCGCCAGCTGGGCCGCAGGATTCATGCCTTCTCAGCTGCTTGATTATCGCCAGCTGGGCCGCAGGATTCATGCCTGCTCATCTGCTTGATAATGACCAGCTGGGCCGCAGGATTCATGCCTGCTCAGCTGCCTGATAATCGCCAGGTGGGCCGCAGGATTCATGCCTGCTCATCTCGTTGATAATCGCCAGCTGGGCCGCAGGATTCATGCCTGCTCCGCTGCTTGATTCTTGCCTGCTGAGGCACATGATCCGTGCAGGAGAGCTACCTGATCACACATGAGCAGTCACATGATCAGCGCCTCTCAGTCACCTGATCACTGCATGACAGCCACGTGATCAGTGCCTGCTGAGTCACGTGATTAGCGCCTGCTCATCTGCTTGATAATCGCCAGCTGGGCCGCAGGATTCATGCCTGCTCAGGTGCCTGATAATCGCCAGCTGGGCCGCAGGATTCATGCCTTCTCAGCTGCCTGATAATCACCAGCTGGGCCGTAGGATTCATGCCTGCTCAGCTGCCTGATAATCGCCAGGTGGGCCGCAAGATTCATGCCTGCTCAGCTGCCTGATAATCGCCAGGTGGGCCGCAGGATTCATGCCTTCTCAGCTGCTTGATTATCGCCAGCTGGGCCGCAGGATTCATGCCTGCTCAGCTGCCTGATAATCGCCAGCAGGGCCGCAGGATTCATGCCTTCTCAGGCGCCTGGTAATCGCGAGCTGGGCCGCAGGATTCATGCCTGCTCATCTCCTTGATAATCGCCAGCTGGGCCGCAGGATTCATGCCTGCTCATCTGCTTGATAATCGCCAGCTGGGCCGCAGGATTCATGCCTGCTCAGCTGCCTGATAATCGCCAGGTGGGCCGCAGGATTCATGCCTGCTCAGCTGCCTGATAATCGCCAGCAGGGCCACAGGATTCATGCCTTCTCAGGCGCCTGATAATCACCAGCTGGGCCGCAGGATTCATGCCTGCTCATCTGCTTGATAATGACCAGCTGGGCCGCAGGATTCATGCCTTCTCAGGCGCCTGATAATCGCCAGCTGGGCCGCAGGATTCATGCCTGCTCCTCTGCTTGGTAATCGCCAGCTGGGCCGCAGGATTCATGCCTGCTCATCTGCTTGATAATCGCCAGCTGGGTCGCATGATTCATGCCTGCTGAGGCACATGATCCGTGCGGGAGAGCTACCTGATCAGCACATGAGCAGTCACATGATCAGCGCCTCTCAGTCACCTGATCACTGCATGACAGCCACGTGATCAGTGCCTGCTGAGTCACGTGATTAGCGCCTGTTCATCTGCTTGATAATCGCCAGCTGGGCCGCAGGATTCATGCCTTCTCAGCTGCTTGATTATCGCCAGCTGGGCCGCAGGATTCATGCCTGCTCATCTGCTTGATAATGACCAGCTGGGCCGCAGGATTCATGCCTGCTCATCTGCTTGGTAATCGCCAGCTGGGCCGCAGGATTCATGCCTTCTCAGGCGCCTGATAATCGCCAGCTGGGCCGCAGGATTCATGCCTTCTCATCTCCTTGATAATCGCCAGCTGGGCCGCAGGATTCATGCCTGCTCATCTGCTTGATAATGACCAGCTGGGCCGCAGGATTCATGCCTGCTCAGCTGCCTGATAATCGCCAGGTGGGCCGCAGGATTCATGCCTGCTCAGCTGCCTGATAATCGCCAGCTGGGCCGCAGGATTCATGCCTGCTCAGCTGCCTGATAATCGCCAGGTGGGCCGCAGGATTCATGCCTGCTCAGTTGCCTGATAATCGCCAGCTGGGCCGCAGGATTCATGCCTTCTCAGCTGCCTGATAATCACCAGCTGGGCCGCAGGATTCATGCCTGCTCATCTGCTTGATAATCGCCAGCTGGGCCGCAGGATTCATGCCTGCTCAGGCGCCTGTTAATCGCCAGCTGGGCCGCAGGATTCATGCCTTCTCCGCTGCTTGATTGTTGCCTGCTGAGGCACATGATCGGTGCGGGAGAGCTACCTGATCAGCACATGAGCAGTCACATGATCAGCACCTCTCAGTCACCTGATCACTGCATGACAGCCACGTGATCAGTGCCTGCTGAGTCACGTGATTAGCGCCTGTTCATCTGCTTGATAATCGCCAGCTGGGCCGCAGGATTCATGCCTTCTCAGCTGCTTGATTATCGCCAGCTGGGCCGCAGGATTCATGCCTGCTCATCTGCTTGATAATGACCAGCTGGGCCGCAGGATTCATGCCTGCTCAGCTGCCTGATAATCGCCAGGTGGGCCGCAGGATTCATGCCTGCTCATCTCGTTGATAATCGCCAGCTGGGCCGCAGGATTCATGCCTGCTCCGCTGCTTGATTCTTGCCTGCTGAGGCACATGATCCGTGCAGGAGAGCTACCTGATCACACATGAGCAGTCACATGATCAGCGCCTCTCAGTCACCTGATCACTGCATGACAGCCACGTGATCAGTGCCTGCTGAGTCACGTGATTAGCGCCTGCTCATCTGCTTGATAATCGCCAGCTGGGCCGCAGGATTCATGCCTGCTCAGGTGCCTGATAATCGCCAGCTGGGCCGCAGGATTCATGCCTTCTCAGCTGCCTGATAATCACCAGCTGGGCCGTAGGATTCATGCCTGCTCAGCTGCCTGATAATCGCCAGGTGGGCCGCAAGATTCATGCCTGCTCAGCTGCCTGATAATCGCCAGGTGGGCCGCAGGATTCATGCCTTCTCAGCTGCTTGATTATCGCCAGCTGGGCCGCAGGATTCATGCCTGCTCAGCTGCCTGATAATCGCCAGCAGGGCCGCAGGATTCATGCCTTCTCAGGCGCCTGGTAATCGCGAGCTGGGCCGCAGGATTCATGCCTGCTCATCTCCTTGATAATCGCCAGCTGGGCCGCAGGATTCATGCCTGCTCATCTGCTTGATAATCGCCAGCTGGGCCGCAGGATTCATGCCTGCTCAGCTGCCTGATAATCGCCAGGTGGGCCGCAGGATTCATGCCTGCTCAGCTGCCTGATAATCGCCAGCAGGGCCACAGGATTCATGCCTTCTCAGGCGCCTGATAATCACCAGCTGGGCCGCAGGATTCATGCCTGCTCATCTGCTTGATAATGACCAGCTGGGCCGCAGGATTCATGCCTTCTCAGGCGCCTGATAATCGCCAGCTGGGCCGCAGGATTCATGCCTGCTCATCTGCTTGGTAATCGCCAGCTGGGCCGCAGGATTCATGCCTGCTCATCTGCTTGATAATCGCCAGCTGGGTCGCATGATTCATGCCTGCTGAGGCACATGATCCGTGCGGGAGAGCTACCTGATCAGCACATGAGCAGTCACATGATCAGCGCCTCTCAGTCACCTGATCACTGCATGACAGCCACGTGATCAGTGCCTGCTGAGTCACGTGATTAGCGCCTGTTCATCTGCTTGATAATCGCCAGCTGGGCCGCAGGATTCATGCCTTCTCAGCTGCTTGATTATCGCCAGCTGGGCCGCAGGATTCATGCCTGCTCATCTGCTTGATAATGACCAGCTGGGCCGCAGGATTCATGCCTGCTCAGCTGCCTGATAATCGCCAGCTGGGCCGCAGGATTCATACCTGCTCAGCTGCCTGATAATGGCCAGGTGGGCCGCAGGATTCATGCCTTCTCAGGCGCCTGGTAATCGCGAGCGGGGCCGTAGGATTCATGCCTGCTCATCTGCTTGGTAATCGCCAGCTGGGCCGCAGGATTCATGCCTTCTCAGGCGCCTGATAATCGCCAGCTGGGCCGCAGGATTCATGCCTTCTCATCTCCTTGATAATCGCCAGCTGGGCCGCAGGATTCATGCCTGCTCATCTGCTTGATAATGACCAGCTGGGCCGCAGGATTCATGCCTGCTCAGCTGCCTGATAATCGCCAGGTGGGCCGCAGGATTCATGCCTGCTCAGTTGCCTGATAATCGCCAGCTGGGCCGCAGGATTCATGCCTGCTCAGCTGCCTGATAATCGCCAGGTGGGCCGCAGGATTCATGCCTGCTCAGTTGCCTGATAATCGCCAGCTGGGCCGCAGGATTCATGCCTTCTCAGCTGCCTGATAATCACCAGCTGGGCCGCAGGATTCATGCCTGCTCATCTGCTTGATAATCGCCAGCTGGGCCGCAGGATTCATGCCTGCTCAGGCGCCTGTTAATCGCCAGCTGGGCCGGAGGATTCATGCCTTCTCCGCTGCTTGATTGTTGCCTGCTGAGGCACATGATCGGTGCGGGAGAGCTACCTGATCAGCACATGAGCAGTCACATGATCAGCACCTCTCAGTCACCTGATCACTGCATGACAGCCACGTGATCAGTGCCTGCTGAGTCACGTGATTAGCGCCTGTTCATCTGCTTGATAATCGCCAGCTGGGCCGCAGGATTCATGCCTTCTCAGCTGCTTGATTATCGCCAGCTGGGCCGCAGGATTCATGCCTGCTCATCTGCTTGATAATGACCAGCTGGGCCGCAGGATTCATGCCTGCTCAGCTGCCTGATAATCGCCAGGTGGGCCGCAGGATTCATGCCTGCTCGTCTCGTTGATAATCGCCAGCTGGGCCGCAGGATTCATGCCTGCTCCGCTGCTTGATTCTTGCCTGCTGAGGCACATGATCCGTGCAGGAGAGCTACCTGATCACACATGAGCAGTCACATGATCAGCGCCTCTCAGTCACCTGATCACTGCATGACAGCCACGTGATCAGTGCCTGCTGAGTCACGTGATTAGCGCCTGCTCATCTGCTTGATAATCGCCAGCTGGGCCGCAGGATTCATGCCTGCTCAGGTGCCTGATAATCGCCAGCTGGGCCGCAGGATTCATGCCTTCTCAGCTGCCTGATAATCACCAGCTGGGCCGTAGGATTCATGCCTGCTCAGCTGCCTGATAATCGCCAGGTGGGCCGCAAGATTCATGCCTGCTCAGCTGCCTGATAATCGCCAGGTGGGCCGCAGGATTCATGCCTTCTCAGCTGCTTGATTATCGCCAGCTGGGCCGCAGGATTCATGCCTGCTCAGCTGCCTGATAATCGCCAGCAGGGCCGCAGGATTCATGCCTTCTCAGGCGCCTGGTAATCGCGAGCTGGGCCGCAGGATTCATGCCTGCTCATCTCCTTGATAATCGCCAGCTGGGCCGCAGGATTCATGCCTGCTCATCTGCTTGATAATCGCCAGCTGGGCCGCAGGATTCATGCCTTCTCAGCTGCCTGATAATCACCAGCTGGGCCGTAGGATTCATGCCTGCTCAGCTGCCTGATAATCGCCAGGTGGGCCGCAGGATTCATGCCTGCTCAGCTGCCTGATAATCGCCAGGTGGGCCGCAGGATTCATGCCTGCTCAGTTGCCTGATAATCGCCAGCTGGGCCGCAGGATTCATGCCTTCTCAGCTGCCTGATAATCACCAGCTGGGCCGCAGGATTCATGCCTGCTCATCTGCTTGATAATCGCCAGCTGGGCCGCAGGATTCATGCCTGCTCAGGCGCCTGTTAATCGCCAGCTGGGCCGCAGGATTCATGCCTTCTCCGCTGCTTGATTGTTGCCTGCTGAGGCACATGATCGGTGCGGGAGAGCTACCTGATCAGCACATGAGCAGTCACATGATCAGCACCTCTCAGTCACCTGATCACTGCATGACAGCCACGTGATCAGTGCCTGCTGAGTCACGTGATTAGCGCCTGTTCATCTGCTTGATAATCGCCAGCTGGGCCGCAGGATTCATGCCTTCTCAGCTGCTTGATTATCGCCAGCTGGGCCGCAGGATTCATGCCTGCTCATCTGCTTGATAATGACCAGCTGGGCCGCAGGATTCATGCCTGCTCAGCTGCCTGATAATCGCCAGGTGGGCCGCAGGATTCATGCCTGCTCATCTCGTTGATAATCGCCAGCTGGGCCGCAGGATTCATGCCTGCTCCGCTGCTTGATTCTTGCCTGCTGAGGCACATGATCCGTGCAGGAGAGCTACCTGATCACACATGAGCAGTCACATGATCAGCGCCTCTCAGTCACCTGATCACTGCATGACAGCCACGTGATCAGTGCCTGCTGAGTCACGTGATTAGCGCCTGCTCATCTGCTTGATAATCGCCAGCTGGGCCGCAGGATTCATGCCTGCTCAGGTGCCTGATAATCGCCAGCTGGGCCGCAGGATTCATGCCTTCTCAGCTGCCTGATAATCACCAGCTGGGCCGTAGGATTCATGCCTGCTCAGCTGCCTGATAATCGCCAGGTGGGCCGCAAGATTCATGCCTGCTCAGCTGCCTGATAATCGCCAGGTGGGCCGCAGGATTCATGCCTTCTCAGCTGCTTGATTATCGCCAGCTGGGCCGCAGGATTCATGCCTGCTCAGCTGCCTGATAATCGCCAGCAGGGCCGCAGGATTCATGCCTTCTCAGGCGCCTGGTAATCGCGAGCTGGGCCGCAGGATTCATGCCTGCTCATCTCCTTGATAATCGCCAGCTGGGCCGCAGGATTCATGCCTGCTCATCTGCTTGATAATCGCCAGCTGGGCCGCAGGATTCATGCCTGCTCAGCTGCCTGATAATCGCCAGGTGGGCCGCAGGATTCATGCCTGCTCAGCTGCCTGATAATCGCCAGCAGGGCCACAGGATTCATGCCTTCTCAGGCGCCTGATAATCACCAGCTGGGCCGCAGGATTCATGCCTGCTCATCTGCTTGATAATGACCAGCTGGGCCGCAGGATTCATGCCTTCTCAGGCGCCTGATAATCGCCAGCTGGGCCGCAGGATTCATGCCTGCTCATCTGCTTGGTAATCGCCAGCTGGGCCGCAGGATTCATGCCTGCTCATCTGCTTGATAATCGCCAGGTGGGTCGCATGATTCATGCCTGCTGAGGCACATGATCCGTGCGGGAGAGCTACCTGATCAGCACATGAGCAGTCACATGATCAGCGCCTCTCAGTCACCTGATCACTGCATGACAGCCACGTGATCAGTGCCTGCTGAGTCACGTGATTAGCGCCTGTTCATCTGCTTGATAATCGCCAGCTGGGCCGCAGGATTCATGCCTTCTCAGCTGCTTGATTATCGCCAGCTGGGCCGCAGGATTCATGCCTGCTCATCTGCTTGATAATGACCAGCTGGGCCGCAGGATTCATGCCTGCTCAGCTGCCTGATAATCGCCAGCTGGGCCGCAGGATTCATACCTGCTCAGCTGCCTGATAATCGCCAGGTGGGCCGCAGGATTCATGCCTTCTCAGGCGCCTGGTAATCGCGAGCGGGGCCGTAGGATTCATGCCTGCTCATCTGCTTGGTAATCGCCAGCTGGGCCGCAGGATTCATGCCTTCTCAGGCGCCTGATAATCGCCAGCTGGGCCGCAGGATTCATGCCTTCTCATCTCCTTGATAATCGCCAGCTGGGCCGCAGGATTCATGCCTGCTCATCTGCTTGATAATGACCAGCTGGGCCGCAGGATTCATGCCTGCTCAGCTGCCTGATAATCGCCAGGTGGGCCGCAGGATTCATGCCTGCTCAGCTGCCTGATAATCGCCAGCTGGGCCGCAGGATTCATGCCTGCTCAGCTGCCTGATAATCGCCAGGTGGGCCGCAGGATTCATGCCTGCTCAGTTGCCTGATAATCGCCAGCTGGGCCGCAGGATTCATGCCTTCTCAGCTGCCTGATAATCACCAGCTGGGCCGCAGGATTCATGCCTGCTCATCTGCTTGATAATCGCCAGCTGGGCCGCAGGATTCATGCCTGCTCAGGCGCCTGTTAATCGCCAGCTGGGCCGCAGGATTCATGCCTTCTCCGCTGCTTGATTGTTGCCTGCTGAGGCACATGATCGGTGCGGGAGAGCTACCTGATCAGCACATGAGCAGTCACATGATCAGCACCTCTCAGTCACCTGATCACTGCATGACAGCCACGTGATCAGTGCCTGCTGAGTCACGTGATTAGCGCCTGTTCATCTGCTTGATAATCGCCAGCTGGGCCGCAGGATTCATGCCTTCTCAGCTGCTTGATTATCGCCAGCTGGGCCGCAGGATTCATGCCTGCTCATCTGCTTGATAATGACCAGCTGGGCCGCAGGATTCATGCCTGCTCAGCTGCCTGATAATCGCCAGGTGGGCCGCAGGATTCATGCCTGCTCATCTCGTTGATAATCGCCAGCTGGGCCGCAGGATTCATGCCTGCTCCGCTGCTTGATTCTTGCATGCTGAGGCACATGATCCGTGCAGGAGAGCTACCTGATCACACATGAGCAGTCACATGATCAGCGCCTCTCAGTCACCTGATCACTGCATGACAGCCACGTGATCAGTGCCTGCTGAGTCACGTGATTAGCGCCTGCTCATCTGCTTGATAATCGCCAGCTGGGCCGCAGGATTCATGCCTGCTCAGGTGCCTGATAATCGCCAGCTGGGCCGCAGGATTCATGCCTTCTCAGCTGCCTGATAATCACCAGCTGGGCCGTAGGATTCATGCCTGCTCAGCTGCCTGATAATCGCCAGGTGGGCCGCAAGATTCATGCCTGCTCAGCTGCCTGATAATCGCCAGGTGGGCCGCAGGATTCATGCCTTCTCAGCTGCTTGATTATCGCCAGCTGGGCCGCAGGATTCATGCCTGCTCAGCTGCCTGATAATCGCCAGCAGGGCCGCAGGATTCATGCCTTCTCAGGCGCCTGGTAATCGCGAGCTGGGCCGCAGGATTCATGCCTGCTCATCTCCTTGATAATCGCCAGCTGGGCCGCAGGATTCATGCCTGCTCATCTGCTTGATAATCGCCAGCTGGGCCGCAGGATTCATGCCTGCTCAGCTGCCTGATAATCGCCAGGTGGGCCGCAGGATTCATGCCTGCTCAGCTGCCTGATAATCGCCAGCAGGGCCACAGGATTCATGCCTTCTCAGGCGCCTGATAATCACCAGCTGGGCCGCAGGATTCATGCCTGCTCATCTGCTTGATAATGACCAGCTGGGCCGCAGGATTCATGCCTTCTCAGGCGCCTGATAATCGCCAGCTGGGCCGCAGGATTCATGCCTGCTCATCTGCTTGGTAATCGCCAGCTGGGCCGCAGGATTCATGCCTGCTCATCTGCTTGATAATCGCCAGCTGGGTCGCATGATTCATGCCTGCTGAGGCACATGATCCGTGCGGGAGAGCTACCTGATCAGCACATGAGCAGTCACATGATCAGCGCCTCTCAGTCACCTGATCACTGCATGACAGCCACGTGATCAGTGCCTGCTGAGTCACGTGATTAGCGCCTGTTCATCTGCTTGATAATCGCCAGCTGGGCCGCAGGATTCATGCCTTCTCAGCTGCTTGATTATCGCCAGCTGGGCCGCAGGATTCATGCCTGCTCATCTGCTTGATAATGACCAGCTGGGCCGCAGGATTCATGCCTGCTCAGCTGCCTGATAATCGCCAGGTGGGCCGCAGGATTCATGCCTGCTCATCTCGTTGATAATCGCCAGCTGGGCCGCAGGATTCATGCCTGCTCCGCTGCTTGATTCTTGCCTGCTGAGGCACATGATCCGTGCAGGAGAGCTACCTGATCACACATGAGCAGTCACATGATCAGCGCCTCTCAGTCACCTGATCACTGCATGACAGCCACGTGATCAGTGCCTGCTGAGTCACGTGATTAGCGCCTGCTCATCTGCTTGATAATCGCCAGCTGGGCCGCAGGATTCATGCCTGCTCAGGTGCCTGATAATCGCCAGCTGGGCCGCAGGATTCATGCCTTCTCAGCTGCCTGATAATCACCAGCTGGGCCGTAGGATTCATGCCTGCTCAGCTGCCTGATAATCGCCAGGTGGGCCGCAAGATTCATGCCTGCTCAGCTGCCTGATAATCGCCAGGTGGGCCGCAGGATTCATGCCTTCTCAGCTGCTTGATTATCGCCAGCTGGGCCGCAGGATTCATGCCTGCTCAGCTGCCTGATAATCGCCAGCAGGGCCGCAGGATTCATGCCTTCTCAGGCGCCTGGTAATCGCGAGCTGGGCCGCAGGATTCATGCCTGCTCATCTGCTTGGTAATCGCCAGCTGGGCCGCAGGATTCATGCCTGCTCATCTGCTTGATAATCGCCAGCTGGGTCGCATGATTCATGCCTGCTGAGGCACATGATCCGTGCGGGAGAGCTACCTGATCAGCACATGAGCAGTCACATGATCAGCGCCTCTCAGTCACCTGATCACTGCATGACAGCCACGTGATCAGTGCCTGCTGAGTCACGTGATTAGCGCCTGTTCATCTGCTTGATAATCGCCAGCTGGGCCGCAGGATTCATGCCTTCTCAGCTGCTTGATTATCGCCAGCTGGGCCGCAGGATTCATGCCTGCTCATCTGCTTGATAATGACCAGCTGGGCCGCAGGATTCATGCCTGCTCAGCTGCCTGATAATCGCCAGCTGGGCCGCAGGATTCATACCTGCTCAGCTGCCTGATAATGGCCAGGTGGGCCGCAGGATTCATGCCTTCTCAGGCGCCTGGTAATCGCGAGCGGGGCCGTAGGATTCATGCCTGCTCATCTGCTTGGTAATCGCCAGCTGGGCCGCAGGATTCATGCCTTCTCAGGCGCCTGATAATCGCCAGCTGGGCCGCAGGATTCATGCCTTCTCATCTCCTTGATAATCGCCAGCTGGGCCGCAGGATTCATGCCTGCTCATCTGCTTGATAATGACCAGCTGGGCCGCAGGATTCATGCCTGCTCAGCTGCCTGATAATCGCCAGGTGGGCCGCAGGATTCATGCCTGCTCAGTTGCCTGATAATCGCCAGCTGGGCCGCAGGATTCATGCCTGCTCAGCTGCCTGATAATCGCCAGGTGGGCCGCAGGATTCATGCCTGCTCAGTTGCCTGATAATCGCCAGCTGGGCCGCAGGATTCATGCCTTCTCAGCTGCCTGATAATCACCAGCTGGGCCGCAGGATTCATGCCTGCTCATCTGCTTGATAATCGCCAGCTGGGCCGCAGGATTCATGCCTGCTCAGGCGCCTGTTAATCGCCAGCTGGGCCGCAGGATTCATGCCTTCTCCGCTGCTTGATTGTTGCCTGCTGAGGCACATGATCGGTGCGGGAGAGCTACCTGATCAGCACATGAGCAGTCACATGATCAGCACCTCTCAGTCACCTGATCACTGCATGACAGCCACGTGATCAGTGCCTGCTGAGTCACGTGATTAGCGCCTGTTCATCTGCTTGATAATCGCCAGCTGGGCCGCAGGATTCATGCCTTCTCAGCTGCTTGATTATCGCCAGCTGGGCCGCAGGATTCATGCCTGCTCATCTGCTTGATAATGACCAGCTGGGCCGCAGGATTCATGCCTGCTCAGCTGCCTGATAATCGCCAGGTGGGCCGCAGGATTCATGCCTGCTCATCTCGTTGATAATCGCCAGCTGGGCCGCAGGATTCATGCCTGCTCCGCTGCTTGATTCTTGCCTGCTGAGGCACATGATCCGTGCAGGAGAGCTACCTGATCACACATGAGCAGTCACATGATCAGCGCCTCTCAGTCACCTGATCACTGCATGACAGCCACGTGATCAGTGCCTGCTGAGTCACGTGATTAGCGCCTGCTCATCTGCTTGATAATCGCCAGCTGGGCCGCAGGATTCATGCCTGCTCAGGTGCCTGATAATCGCCAGCTGGGCCGCAGGATTCATGCCTTCTCAGCTGCCTGATAATCACCAGCTGGGCCGTAGGATTCATGCCTGCTCAGCTGCCTGATAATCGCCAGGTGGGCCGCAAGATTCATGCCTGCTCAGCTGCCTGATAATCGCCAGGTGGGCCGCAGGATTCATGCCTTCTCAGCTGCTTGATTATCGCCAGCTGGGCCGCAGGATTCATGCCTGCTCAGCTGCCTGATAATCGCCAGCAGGGCCGCAGGATTCATGCCTTCTCAGGCGCCTGGTAATCGCGAGCTGGGCCGCAGGATTCATGCCTGCTCATCTCCTTGATAATCGCCAGCTGGGCCGCAGGATTCATGCCTGCTCATCTGCTTGATAATCGCCAGCTGGGCCGCAGGATTCATGCCTGCTCAGCTGCCTGATAATCGCCAGGTGGGCCGCAGGATTCATGCCTGCTCAGCTGCCTGATAATCGCCAGCAGGGCCACAGGATTCATGCCTTCTCAGGCGCCTGATAATCACCAGCTGGGCCGCAGGATTCATGCCTGCTCATCTGCTTGATAATGACCAGCTGGGCCGCAGGATTCATGCCTTCTCAGGCGCCTGATAATCGCCAGCTGGGCCGCAGGATTCATGCCTGCTCATCTGCTTGGTAATCGCCAGCTGGGCCGCAGGATTCATGCCTGCTCATCTGCTTGATAATCGCCAGCTGGGTCGCATGATTCATGCCTGCTGAGGCACATGATCCGTGCGGGAGAGCTACCTGATCAGCACATGAGCAGTCACATGATCAGCGCCTCTCAGTCACCTGATCACTGCATGACAGCCACGTGATCAGTGCCTGCTGAGTCACGTGATTAGCGCCTGTTCATCTGCTTGATAATCGCCAGCTGGGCCGCAGGATTCATGCCTTCTCAGCTGCTTGATTATCGCCAGCTGGGCCGCAGGATTCATGCCTGCTCATCTGCTTGATAATGACCAGCTGGGCCGCAGGATTCATGCCTGCTCATCTGCTTGGTAATCGCCAGCTGGGCCGCAGGATTCATGCCTTCTCAGGCGCCTGATAATCGCCAGCTGGGCCGCAGGATTCATGCCTTCTCATCTCCTTGATAATCGCCAGCTGGGCCGCAGGATTCATGCCTGCTCATCTGCTTGATAATGACCAGCTGGGCCGCAGGATTCATGCCTGCTCAGCTGCCTGATAATCGCCAGGTGGGCCGCAGGATTCATGCCTGCTCAGCTGCCTGATAATCGCCAGCTGGGCCGCAGGATTCATGCCTGCTCAGCTGCCTGATAATCGCCAGGTGGGCCGCAGGATTCATGCCTGCTCAGTTGCCTGATAATCGCCAGCTGGGCCGCAGGATTCATGCCTTCTCAGCTGCCTGATAATCACCAGCTGGGCCGCAGGATTCATGCCTGCTCATCTGCTTGATAATCGCCAGCTGGGCCGCAGGATTCATGCCTGCTCAGGCGCCTGTTAATCGCCAGCTGGGCCGCAGGATTCATGCCTTCTCCGCTGCTTGATTGTTGCCTGCTGAGGCACATGATCGGTGCGGGAGAGCTACCTGATCAGCACATGAGCAGTCACATGATCAGCACCTCTCAGTCACCTGATCACTGCATGACAGCCACGTGATCAGTGCCTGCTGAGTCACGTGATTAGCGCCTGTTCATCTGCTTGATAATCGCCAGCTGGGCCGCAGGATTCATGCCTTCTCAGCTGCTTGATTATCGCCAGCTGGGCCGCAGGATTCATGCCTGCTCATCTGCTTGATAATGACCAGCTGGGCCGCAGGATTCATGCCTGCTCAGCTGCCTGATAATCGCCAGGTGGGCCGCAGGATTCATGCCTGCTCATCTCGTTGATAATCGCCAGCTGGGCCGCAGGATTCATGCCTGCTCCGCTGCTTGATTCTTGCCTGCTGAGGCACATGATCCGTGCAGGAGAGCTACCTGATCACACATGAGCAGTCACATGATCAGCGCCTCTCAGTCACCTGATCACTGCATGACAGCCACGTGATCAGTGCCTGCTGAGTCACGTGATTAGCGCCTGCTCATCTGCTTGATAATCGCCAGCTGGGCCGCAGGATTCATGCCTGCTCAGGTGCCTGATAATCGCCAGCTGGGCCGCAGGATTCATGCCTTCTCAGCTGCCTGATAATCACCAGCTGGGCCGTAGGATTCATGCCTGCTCAGCTGCCTGATAATCGCCAGGTGGGCCGCAAGATTCATGCCTGCTCAGCTGCCTGATAATCGCCAGGTGGGCCGCAGGATTCATGCCTTCTCAGCTGCTTGATTATCGCCAGCTGGGCCGCAGGATTCATGCCTGCTCAGCTGCCTGATAATCGCCAGCAGGGCCGCAGGATTCATGCCTTCTCAGGCGCCTGGTAATCGCGAGCTGGGCCGCAGGATTCATGCCTGCTCATCTCCTTGATAATCGCCAGCTGGGCCGCAGGATTCATGCCTGCTCATCTGCTTGATAATCGCCAGCTGGGCCGCAGGATTCATGCCTGCTCAGCTGCCTGATAATCGCCAGGTGGGCCGCAGGATTCATGCCTGCTCAGCTGCCTGATAATCGCCAGCAGGGCCACAGGATTCATGCCTTCTCAGGCGCCTGATAATCACCAGCTGGGCCGCAGGATTCATGCCTGCTCATCTGCTTGATAATGACCAGCTGGGCCGCAGGATTCATGCCTTCTCAGGCGCCTGATAATCGCCAGCTGGGCCGCAGGATTCATGCCTGCTCATCTGCTTGGTAATCGCCAGCTGGGCCGCAGGATTCATGCCTGCTCATCTGCTTGATAATCGCCAGCTGGGTCGCATGATTCATGCCTGCTGAGGCACATGATCCGTGCGGGAGAGCTACCTGATCAGCACATGAGCAGTCACATGATCAGCGCCTCTCAGTCACCTGATCACTGCATGACAGCCACGTGATCAGTGCCTGCTGAGTCACGTGATTAGCGCCTGTTCATCTGCTTGATAATCGCCAGCTGGGCCGCAGGATTCATGCCTTCTCAGCTGCTTGATTATCGCCAGCTGGGCCGCAGGATTCATGCCTGCTCATCTGCTTGATAATGACCAGCTGGGCCGCAGGATTCATGCCTGCTCAGCTGCCTGATAATCGCCAGCTGGGCCGCAGGATTCATACCTGCTCAGCTGCCTGATAATGGCCAGGTGGGCCGCAGGATTCATGCCTTCTCAGGCGCCTGGTAATCGCGAGCGGGGCCGTAGGATTCATGCCTGCTCATCTGCTTGGTAATCGCCAGCTGGGCCGCAGGATTCATGCCTTCTCAGGCGCCTGATAATCGCCAGCTGGGCCGCAGGATTCATGCCTTCTCATCTCCTTGATAATCGCCAGCTGGGCCGCAGGATTCATGCCTGCTCATCTGCTTGATAATGACCAGCTGGGCCGCAGGATTCATGCCTGCTCAGCTGCCTGATAATCGCCAGGTGGGCCGCAGGATTCATGCCTGCTCAGTTGCCTGATAATCGCCAGCTGGGCCGCAGGATTCATGCCTGCTCAGCTGCCTGATAATCGCCAGGTGGGCCGCAGGATTCATGCCTGCTCAGTTGCCTGATAATCGCCAGCTGGGCCGCAGGATTCATGCCTTCTCAGCTGCCTGATAATCACCAGCTGGGCCGCAGGATTCATGCCTGCTCATCTGCTTGATAATCGCCAGCTGGGCCGCAGGATTCATGCCTGCTCAGGCGCCTGTTAATCGCCAGCTGGGCCGGAGGATTCATGCCTTCTCCGCTGCTTGATTGTTGCCTGCTGAGGCACATGATCGGTGCGGGAGAGCTACCTGATCAGCACATGAGCAGTCACATGATCAGCACCTCTCAGTCACCTGATCACTGCATGACAGCCACGTGATCAGTGCCTGCTGAGTCACGTGATTAGCGCCTGTTCATCTGCTTGATAATCGCCAGCTGGGCCGCAGGATTCATGCCTTCTCAGCTGCTTGATTATCGCCAGCTGGGCCGCAGGATTCATGCCTGCTCATCTGCTTGATAATGACCAGCTGGGCCGCAGGATTCATGCCTGCTCAGCTGCCTGATAATCGCCAGGTGGGCCGCAGGATTCATGCCTGCTCGTCTCGTTGATAATCGCCAGCTGGGCCGCAGGATTCATGCCTGCTCCGCTGCTTGATTCTTGCCTGCTGAGGCACATGATCCGTGCAGGAGAGCTACCTGATCACACATGAGCAGTCACATGATCAGCGCCTCTCAGTCACCTGATCACTGCATGACAGCCACGTGATCAGTGCCTGCTGAGTCACGTGATTAGCGCCTGCTCATCTGCTTGATAATCGCCAGCTGGGCCGCAGGATTCATGCCTGCTCAGGTGCCTGATAATCGCCAGCTGGGCCGCAGGATTCATGCCTTCTCAGCTGCCTGATAATCACCAGCTGGGCCGTAGGATTCATGCCTGCTCAGCTGCCTGATAATCGCCAGGTGGGCCGCAAGATTCATGCCTGCTCAGCTGCCTGATAATCGCCAGGTGGGCCGCAGGATTCATGCCTTCTCAGCTGCTTGATTATCGCCAGCTGGGCCGCAGGATTCATGCCTGCTCAGCTGCCTGATAATCGCCAGCAGGGCCGCAGGATTCATGCCTTCTCAGGCGCCTGGTAATCGCGAGCTGGGCCGCAGGATTCATGCCTGCTCATCTCCTTGATAATCGCCAGCTGGGCCGCAGGATTCATGCCTGCTCATCTGCTTGATAATCGCCAGCTGGGCCGCAGGATTCATGCCTTCTCAGCTGCCTGATAATCACCAGCTGGGCCGTAGGATTCATGCCTGCTCAGCTGCCTGATAATCGCCAGGTGGGCCGCAGGATTCATGCCTGCTCAGCTGCCTGATAATCGCCAGGTGGGCCGCAGGATTCATGCCTGCTCAGTTGCCTGATAATCGCCAGCTGGGCCGCAGGATTCATGCCTTCTCAGCTGCCTGATAATCACCAGCTGGGCCGCAGGATTCATGCCTGCTCATCTGCTTGATAATCGCCAGCTGGGCCGCAGGATTCATGCCTGCTCAGGCGCCTGTTAATCGCCAGCTGGGCCGCAGGATTCATGCCTTCTCCGCTGCTTGATTGTTGCCTGCTGAGGCACATGATCGGTGCGGGAGAGCTACCTGATCAGCACATGAGCAGTCACATGATCAGCACCTCTCAGTCACCTGATCACTGCATGACAGCCACGTGATCAGTGCCTGCTGAGTCACGTGATTAGCGCCTGTTCATCTGCTTGATAATCGCCAGCTGGGCCGCAGGATTCATGCCTTCTCAGCTGCTTGATTATCGCCAGCTGGGCCGCAGGATTCATGCCTGCTCATCTGCTTGATAATGACCAGCTGGGCCGCAGGATTCATGCCTGCTCAGCTGCCTGATAATCGCCAGGTGGGCCGCAGGATTCATGCCTGCTCATCTCGTTGATAATCGCCAGCTGGGCCGCAGGATTCATGCCTGCTCCGCTGCTTGATTCTTGCCTGCTGAGGCACATGATCCGTGCAGGAGAGCTACCTGATCACACATGAGCAGTCACATGATCAGCGCCTCTCAGTCACCTGATCACTGCATGACAGCCACGTGATCAGTGCCTGCTGAGTCACGTGATTAGCGCCTGCTCATCTGCTTGATAATCGCCAGCTGGGCCGCAGGATTCATGCCTGCTCAGGTGCCTGATAATCGCCAGCTGGGCCGCAGGATTCATGCCTTCTCAGCTGCCTGATAATCACCAGCTGGGCCGTAGGATTCATGCCTGCTCAGCTGCCTGATAATCGCCAGGTGGGCCGCAAGATTCATGCCTGCTCAGCTGCCTGATAATCGCCAGGTGGGCCGCAGGATTCATGCCTTCTCAGCTGCTTGATTATCGCCAGCTGGGCCGCAGGATTCATGCCTGCTCAGCTGCCTGATAATCGCCAGCAGGGCCGCAGGATTCATGCCTTCTCAGGCGCCTGGTAATCGCGAGCTGGGCCGCAGGATTCATGCCTGCTCATCTCCTTGATAATCGCCAGCTGGGCCGCAGGATTCATGCCTGCTCATCTGCTTGATAATCGCCAGCTGGGCCGCAGGATTCATGCCTGCTCAGCTGCCTGATAATCGCCAGGTGGGCCGCAGGATTCATGCCTGCTCAGCTGCCTGATAATCGCCAGCAGGGCCACAGGATTCATGCCTTCTCAGGCGCCTGATAATCACCAGCTGGGCCGCAGGATTCATGCCTGCTCATCTGCTTGATAATGACCAGCTGGGCCGCAGGATTCATGCCTTCTCAGGCGCCTGATAATCGCCAGCTGGGCCGCAGGATTCATGCCTGCTCATCTGCTTGGTAATCGCCAGCTGGGCCGCAGGATTCATGCCTGCTCATCTGCTTGATAATCGCCAGCTGGGTCGCATGATTCATGCCTGCTGAGGCACATGATCCGTGCGGGAGAGCTACCTGATCAGCACATGAGCAGTCACATGATCAGCGCCTCTCAGTCACCTGATCACTGCATGACAGCCACGTGATCAGTGCCTGCTGAGTCACGTGATTAGCGCCTGTTCATCTGCTTGATAATCGCCAGCTGGGCCGCAGGATTCATGCCTTCTCAGCTGCTTGATTATCGCCAGCTGGGCCGCAGGATTCATGCCTGCTCATCTGCTTGATAATGACCAGCTGGGCCGCAGGATTCATGCCTGCTCATCTGCTTGGTAATCGCCAGCTGGGCCGCAGGATTCATGCCTTCTCAGGCGCCTGATAATCGCCAGCTGGGCCGCAGGATTCATGCCTTCTCATCTCCTTGATAATCGCCAGCTGGGCCGCAGGATTCATGCCTGCTCATCTGCTTGATAATGACCAGCTGGGCCGCAGGATTCATGCCTGCTCAGCTGCCTGATAATCGCCAGGTGGGCCGCAGGATTCATGCCTGCTCAGCTGCCTGATAATCGCCAGCTGGGCCGCAGGATTCATGCCTGCTCAGCTGCCTGATAATCGCCAGGTGGGCCGCAGGATTCATGCCTGCTCAGTTGCCTGATAATCGCCAGCTGGGCCGCAGGATTCATGCCTTCTCAGCTGCCTGATAATCACCAGCTGGGCCGCAGGATTCATGCCTGCTCATCTGCTTGATAATCGCCAGCTGGGCCGCAGGATTCATGCCTGCTCAGGCGCCTGTTAATCGCCAGCTGGGCCGCAGGATTCATGCCTTCTCCGCTGCTTGATTGTTGCCTGCTGAGGCACATGATCGGTGCGGGAGAGCTACCTGATCAGCACATGAGCAGTCACATGATCAGCACCTCTCAGTCACCTGATCACTGCATGACAGCCACGTGATCAGTGCCTGCTGAGTCACGTGATTAGCGCCTGTTCATCTGCTTGATAATCGCCAGCTGGGCCGCAGGATTCATGCCTTCTCAGCTGCTTGATTATCGCCAGCTGGGCCGCAGGATTCATGCCTGCTCATCTGCTTGATAATGACCAGCTGGGCCGCAGGATTCATGCCTGCTCAGCTGCCTGATAATCGCCAGGTGGGCCGCAGGATTCATGCCTGCTCATCTCGTTGATAATCGCCAGCTGGGCCGCAGGATTCATGCCTGCTCCGCTGCTTGATTCTTGCCTGCTGAGGCACATGATCCGTGCAGGAGAGCTACCTGATCACACATGAGCAGTCACATGATCAGCGCCTCTCAGTCACCTGATCACTGCATGACAGCCACGTGATCAGTGCCTGCTGAGTCACGTGATTAGCGCCTGCTCATCTGCTTGATAATCGCCAGCTGGGCCGCAGGATTCATGCCTGCTCAGGTGCCTGATAATCGCCAGCTGGGCCGCAGGATTCATGCCTTCTCAGCTGCCTGATAATCACCAGCTGGGCCGTAGGATTCATGCCTGCTCAGCTGCCTGATAATCGCCAGGTGGGCCGCAAGATTCATGCCTGCTCAGCTGCCTGATAATCGCCAGGTGGGCCGCAGGATTCATGCCTTCTCAGCTGCTTGATTATCGCCAGCTGGGCCGCAGGATTCATGCCTGCTCAGCTGCCTGATAATCGCCAGCAGGGCCGCAGGATTCATGCCTTCTCAGGCGCCTGGTAATCGCGAGCTGGGCCGCAGGATTCATGCCTGCTCATCTCCTTGATAATCGCCAGCTGGGCCGCAGGATTCATGCCTGCTCATCTGCTTGATAATCGCCAGCTGGGCCGCAGGATTCATGCCTGCTCAGCTGCCTGATAATCGCCAGGTGGGCCGCAGGATTCATGCCTGCTCAGCTGCCTGATAATCGCCAGCAGGGCCACAGGATTCATGCCTTCTCAGGCGCCTGATAATCACCAGCTGGGCCGCAGGATTCATGCCTGCTCATCTGCTTGATAATGACCAGCTGGGCCGCAGGATTCATGCCTTCTCAGGCGCCTGATAATCGCCAGCTGGGCCGCAGGATTCATGCCTGCTCATCTGCTTGGTAATCGCCAGCTGGGCCGCAGGATTCATGCCTGCTCATCTGCTTGATAATCGCCAGCTGGGTCGCATGATTCATGCCTGCTGAGGCACATGATCCGTGCGGGAGAGCTACCTGATCAGCACATGAGCAGTCACATGATCAGCGCCTCTCAGTCACCTGATCACTGCATGACAGCCACGTGATCAGTGCCTGCTGAGTCACGTGATTAGCGCCTGTTCATCTGCTTGATAATCGCCAGCTGGGCCGCAGGATTCATGCCTTCTCAGCTGCTTGATTATCGCCAGCTGGGCCGCAGGATTCATGCCTGCTCATCTGCTTGATAATGACCAGCTGGGCCGCAGGATTCATGCCTGCTCAGCTGCCTGATAATCGCCAGCTGGGCCGCAGGATTCATACCTGCTCAGCTGCCTGATAATGGCCAGGTGGGCCGCAGGATTCATGCCTTCTCAGGCGCCTGGTAATCGCGAGCGGGGCCGTAGGATTCATGCCTGCTCATCTGCTTGGTAATCGCCAGCTGGGCCGCAGGATTCATGCCTTCTCAGGCGCCTGATAATCGCCAGCTGGGCCGCAGGATTCATGCCTTCTCATCTCCTTGATAATCGCCAGCTGGGCCGCAGGATTCATGCCTGCTCATCTGCTTGATAATGACCAGCTGGGCCGCAGGATTCATGCCTGCTCAGCTGCCTGATAATCGCCAGGTGGGCCGCAGGATTCATGCCTGCTCAGTTGCCTGATAATCGCCAGCTGGGCCGCAGGATTCATGCCTGCTCAGCTGCCTGATAATCGCCAGGTGGGCCGCAGGATTCATGCCTGCTCAGTTGCCTGATAATCGCCAGCTGGGCCGCAGGATTCATGCCTTCTCAGCTGCCTGATAATCACCAGCTGGGCCGCAGGATTCATGCCTGCTCATCTGCTTGATAATCGCCAGCTGGGCCGCAGGATTCATGCCTGCTCAGGCGCCTGTTAATCGCCAGCTGGGCCGGAGGATTCATGCCTTCTCCGCTGCTTGATTGTTGCCTGCTGAGGCACATGATCGGTGCGGGAGAGCTACCTGATCAGCACATGAGCAGTCACATGATCAGCACCTCTCAGTCACCTGATCACTGCATGACAGCCACGTGATCAGTGCCTGCTGAGTCACGTGATTAGCGCCTGTTCATCTGCTTGATAATCGCCAGCTGGGCCGCAGGATTCATGCCTTCTCAGCTGCTTGATTATCGCCAGCTGGGCCGCAGGATTCATGCCTGCTCATCTGCTTGATAATGACCAGCTGGGCCGCAGGATTCATGCCTGCTCAGCTGCCTGATAATCGCCAGGTGGGCCGCAGGATTCATGCCTGCTCGTCTCGTTGATAATCGCCAGCTGGGCCGCAGGATTCATGCCTGCTCCGCTGCTTGATTCTTGCCTGCTGAGGCACATGATCCGTGCAGGAGAGCTACCTGATCACACATGAGCAGTCACATGATCAGCGCCTCTCAGTCACCTGATCACTGCATGACAGCCACGTGATCAGTGCCTGCTGAGTCACGTGATTAGCGCCTGCTCATCTGCTTGATAATCGCCAGCTGGGCCGCAGGATTCATGCCTGCTCAGGTGCCTGATAATCGCCAGCTGGGCCGCAGGATTCATGCCTTCTCAGCTGCCTGATAATCACCAGCTGGGCCGTAGGATTCATGCCTGCTCAGCTGCCTGATAATCGCCAGGTGGGCCGCAAGATTCATGCCTGCTCAGCTGCCTGATAATCGCCAGGTGGGCCGCAGGATTCATGCCTTCTCAGCTGCTTGATTATCGCCAGCTGGGCCGCAGGATTCATGCCTGCTCAGCTGCCTGATAATCGCCAGCAGGGCCGCAGGATTCATGCCTTCTCAGGCGCCTGGTAATCGCGAGCTGGGCCGCAGGATTCATGCCTGCTCATCTCCTTGATAATCGCCAGCTGGGCCGCAGGATTCATGCCTGCTCATCTGCTTGATAATCGCCAGCTGGGCCGCAGGATTCATGCCTTCTCAGCTGCCTGATAATCACCAGCTGGGCCGTAGGATTCATGCCTGCTCAGCTGCCTGATAATCGCCAGGTGGGCCGCAGGATTCATGCCTGCTCAGCTGCCTGATAATCGCCAGGTGGGCCGCAGGATTCATGCCTGCTCAGTTGCCTGATAATCGCCAGCTGGGCCGCAGGATTCATGCCTTCTCAGCTGCCTGATAATCACCAGCTGGGCCGCAGGATTCATGCCTGCTCATCTGCTTGATAATCGCCAGCTGGGCCGCAGGATTCATGCCTGCTCAGGCGCCTGTTAATCGCCAGCTGGGCCGCAGGATTCATGCCTTCTCCGCTGCTTGATTGTTGCCTGCTGAGGCACATGATCGGTGCGGGAGAGCTACCTGATCAGCACATGAGCAGTCACATGATCAGCACCTCTCAGTCACCTGATCACTGCATGACAGCCACGTGATCAGTGCCTGCTGAGTCACGTGATTAGCGCCTGTTCATCTGCTTGATAATCGCCAGCTGGGCCGCAGGATTCATGCCTTCTCAGCTGCTTGATTATCGCCAGCTGGGCCGCAGGATTCATGCCTGCTCATCTGCTTGATAATGACCAGCTGGGCCGCAGGATTCATGCCTGCTCAGCTGCCTGATAATCGCCAGGTGGGCCGCAGGATTCATGCCTGCTCATCTCGTTGATAATCGCCAGCTGGGCCGCAGGATTCATGCCTGCTCCGCTGCTTGATTCTTGCCTGCTGAGGCACATGATCCGTGCAGGAGAGCTACCTGATCACACATGAGCAGTCACATGATCAGCGCCTCTCAGTCACCTGATCACTGCATGACAGCCACGTGATCAGTGCCTGCTGAGTCACGTGATTAGCGCCTGCTCATCTGCTTGATAATCGCCAGCTGGGCCGCAGGATTCATGCCTGCTCAGGTGCCTGATAATCGCCAGCTGGGCCGCAGGATTCATGCCTTCTCAGCTGCCTGATAATCACCAGCTGGGCCGTAGGATTCATGCCTGCTCAGCTGCCTGATAATCGCCAGGTGGGCCGCAAGATTCATGCCTGCTCAGCTGCCTGATAATCGCCAGGTGGGCCGCAGGATTCATGCCTTCTCAGCTGCTTGATTATCGCCAGCTGGGCCGCAGGATTCATGCCTGCTCAGCTGCCTGATAATCGCCAGCAGGGCCGCAGGATTCATGCCTTCTCAGGCGCCTGGTAATCGCGAGCTGGGCCGCAGGATTCATGCCTGCTCATCTCCTTGATAATCGCCAGCTGGGCCGCAGGATTCATGCCTGCTCATCTGCTTGATAATCGCCAGCTGGGCCGCAGGATTCATGCCTGCTCAGCTGCCTGATAATCGCCAGGTGGGCCGCAGGATTCATGCCTGCTCAGCTGCCTGATAATCGCCAGCAGGGCCACAGGATTCATGCCTTCTCAGGCGCCTGATAATCACCAGCTGGGCCGCAGGATTCATGCCTGCTCATCTGCTTGATAATGACCAGCTGGGCCGCAGGATTCATGCCTTCTCAGGCGCCTGATAATCGCCAGCTGGGCCGCAGGATTCATGCCTGCTCATCTGCTTGGTAATCGCCAGCTGGGCCGCAGGATTCATGCCTGCTCATCTGCTTGATAATCGCCAGGTGGGTCGCATGATTCATGCCTGCTGAGGCACATGATCCGTGCGGGAGAGCTACCTGATCAGCACATGAGCAGTCACATGATCAGCGCCTCTCAGTCACCTGATCACTGCATGACAGCCACGTGATCAGTGCCTGCTGAGTCACGTGATTAGCGCCTGTTCATCTGCTTGATAATCGCCAGCTGGGCCGCAGGATTCATGCCTTCTCAGCTGCTTGATTATCGCCAGCTGGGCCGCAGGATTCATGCCTGCTCATCTGCTTGATAATGACCAGCTGGGCCGCAGGATTCATACCTGCTCAGCTGCCTGATAATCGCCAGGTGGGCCGCAGGATTCATGCCTTCTCAGGCGCCTGGTAATCGCGAGCGGGGCCGTAGGATTCATGCCTGCTCATCTGCTTGGTAATCGCCAGCTGGGCCGCAGGATTCATGCCTTCTCAGGCGCCTGATAATCGCCAGCTGGGCCGCAGGATTCATGCCTTCTCATCTCCTTGATAATCGCCAGCTGGGCCGCAGGATTCATGCCTGCTCATCTGCTTGATAATGACCAGCTGGGCCGCAGGATTCATGCCTGCTCAGCTGCCTGATAATCGCCAGGTGGGCCGCAGGATTCATGCCTGCTCAGCTGCCTGATAATCGCCAGCTGGGCCGCAGGATTCATGCCTGCTCAGCTGCCTGATAATCGCCAGGTGGGCCGCAGGATTCATGCCTGCTCAGTTGCCTGATAATCGCCAGCTGGGCCGCAGGATTCATGCCTTCTCAGCTGCCTGATAATCACCAGCTGGGCCGCAGGATTCATGCCTGCTCATCTGCTTGATAATCGCCAGCTGGGCCGCAGGATTCATGCCTGCTCAGGCGCCTGTTAATCGCCAGCTGGGCCGCAGGATTCATGCCTTCTCCGCTGCTTGATTGTTGCCTGCTGAGGCACATGATCGGTGCGGGAGAGCTACCTGATCAGCACATGAGCAGTCACATGATCAGCACCTCTCAGTCACCTGATCACTGCATGACAGCCACGTGATCAGTGCCTGCTGAGTCACGTGATTAGCGCCTGTTCATCTGCTTGATAATCGCCAGCTGGGCCGCAGGATTCATGCCTTCTCAGCTGCTTGATTATCGCCAGCTGGGCCGCAGGATTCATGCCTGCTCATCTGCTTGATAATGACCAGCTGGGCCGCAGGATTCATGCCTGCTCAGCTGCCTGATAATCGCCAGGTGGGCCGCAGGATTCATGCCTGCTCATCTCGTTGATAATCGCCAGCTGGGCCGCAGGATTCATGCCTGCTCCGCTGCTTGATTCTTGCATGCTGAGGCACATGATCCGTGCAGGAGAGCTACCTGATCACACATGAGCAGTCACATGATCAGCGCCTCTCAGTCACCTGATCACTGCATGACAGCCACGTGATCAGTGCCTGCTGAGTCACGTGATTAGCGCCTGCTCATCTGCTTGATAATCGCCAGCTGGGCCGCAGGATTCATGCCTGCTCAGGTGCCTGATAATCGCCAGCTGGGCCGCAGGATTCATGCCTTCTCAGCTGCCTGATAATCACCAGCTGGGCCGTAGGATTCATGCCTGCTCAGCTGCCTGATAATCGCCAGGTGGGCCGCAAGATTCATGCCTGCTCAGCTGCCTGATAATCGCCAGGTGGGCCGCAGGATTCATGCCTTCTCAGCTGCTTGATTATCGCCAGCTGGGCCGCAGGATTCATGCCTGCTCAGCTGCCTGATAATCGCCAGCAGGGCCGCAGGATTCATGCCTTCTCAGGCGCCTGGTAATCGCGAGCTGGGCCGCAGGATTCATGCCTGCTCATCTCCTTGATAATCGCCAGCTGGGCCGCAGGATTCATGCCTGCTCATCTGCTTGATAATCGCCAGCTGGGCCGCAGGATTCATGCCTGCTCAGCTGCCTGATAATCGCCAGGTGGGCCGCAGGATTCATGCCTGCTCAGCTGCCTGATAATCGCCAGCAGGGCCACAGGATTCATGCCTTCTCAGGCGCCTGATAATCACCAGCTGGGCCGCAGGATTCATGCCTGCTCATCTGCTTGATAATGACCAGCTGGGCCGCAGGATTCATGCCTTCTCAGGCGCCTGATAATCGCCAGCTGGGCCGCAGGATTCATGCCTGCTCATCTGCTTGGTAATCGCCAGCTGGGCCGCAGGATTCATGCCTGCTCATCTGCTTGATAATCGCCAGCTGGGTCGCATGATTCATGCCTGCTGAGGCACATGATCCGTGCGGGAGAGCTACCTGATCAGCACATGAGCAGTCACATGATCAGCGCCTCTCAGTCACCTGATCACTGCATGACAGCCACGTGATCAGTGCCTGCTGAGTCACGTGATTAGCGCCTGTTCATCTGCTTGATAATCGCCAGCTGGGCCGCAGGATTCATGCCTTCTCAGCTGCTTGATTATCGCCAGCTGGGCCGCAGGATTCATGCCTGCTCATCTGCTTGATAATGACCAGCTGGGCCGCAGGATTCATGCCTGCTCAGCTGCCTGATAATCGCCAGGTGGGCCGCAGGATTCATGCCTGCTCATCTCGTTGATAATCGCCAGCTGGGCCGCAGGATTCATGCCTGCTCCGCTGCTTGATTCTTGCCTGCTGAGGCACATGATCCGTGCAGGAGAGCTACCTGATCACACATGAGCAGTCACATGATCAGCGCCTCTCAGTCACCTGATCACTGCATGACAGCCACGTGATCAGTGCCTGCTGAGTCACGTGATTAGCGCCTGCTCATCTGCTTGATAATCGCCAGCTGGGCCGCAGGATTCATGCCTGCTCAGGTGCCTGATAATCGCCAGCTGGGCCGCAGGATTCATGCCTTCTCAGCTGCCTGATAATCACCAGCTGGGCCGTAGGATTCATGCCTGCTCAGCTGCCTGATAATCGCCAGGTGGGCCGCAAGATTCATGCCTGCTCAGCTGCCTGATAATCGCCAGGTGGGCCGCAGGATTCATGCCTTCTCAGCTGCTTGATTATCGCCAGCTGGGCCGCAGGATTCATGCCTGCTCAGCTGCCTGATAATCGCCAGCAGGGCCGCAGGATTCATGCCTTCTCAGGCGCCTGGTAATCGCGAGCTGGGCCGCAGGATTCATGCCTGCTCATCTCCTTGATAATCGCCAGCTGGGCCGCAGGATTCATGCCTGCTCATCTGCTTGATAATCGCCAGCTGGGCCGCAGGATTCATGCCTGCTCAGCTGCCTGATAATCGCCAGGTGGGCCGCAGGATTCATGCCTGCTCAGCTGCCTGATAATCGCCAGCAGGGCCACAGGATTCATGCCTTCTCAGGCGCCTGATAATCACCAGCTGGGCCGCAGGATTCATGCCTGCTCATCTGCTTGATAATGACCAGCTGGGCCGCAGGATTCATGCCTTCTCAGGCGCCTGATAATCGCCAGCTGGGCCGCAGGATTCATGCCTGCTCATCTGCTTGGTAATCGCCAGCTGGGCCGCAGGATTCATGCCTGCTCATCTGCTTGATAATCGCCAGCTGGGTCGCATGATTCATGCCTGCTGAGGCACATGATCCGTGCGGGAGAGCTACCTGATCAGCACATGAGCAGTCACATGATCAGCGCCTCTCAGTCACCTGATCACTGCATGACAGCCACGTGATCAGTGCCTGCTGAGTCACGTGATTAGCGCCTGTTCATCTGCTTGATAATCGCCAGCTGGGCCGCAGGATTCATGCCTTCTCAGCTGCTTGATTATCGCCAGCTGGGCCGCAGGATTCATGCCTGCTCATCTGCTTGATAATGACCAGCTGGGCCGCAGGATTCATGCCTGCTCAGCTGCCTGATAATCGCCAGCTGGGCCGCAGGATTCATACCTGCTCAGCTGCCTGATAATCGCCAGGTGGGCCGCAGGATTCATGCCTTCTCAGGCGCCTGGTAATCGCGAGCGGGGCCGTAGGATTCATGCCTGCTCATCTGCTTGGTAATCGCCAGCTGGGCCGCAGGATTCATGCCTTCTCAGGCGCCTGATAATCGCCAGCTGGGCCGCAGGATTCATGCCTT
This sequence comes from Bos grunniens, assembly GCF_055505025.1. Classification (NCBI taxonomy): domain Eukaryota; kingdom Metazoa; phylum Chordata; class Mammalia; order Artiodactyla; family Bovidae; genus Bos; species Bos grunniens. The sequence continues at coordinate 64,844,572 of NC_141183.1, read as the reverse complement.
CTCATCTCCTTGATAATCGCCAGCTGGGCCGCAGGATTCATGCCTGCTCATCTGCTTGATAATGACCAGCTGGGCCGCAGGATTCATGCCTGCTCAGCTGCCTGATAATCGCCAGGTGGGCCGCAGGATTCATGCCTGCTCAGCTGCCTGATAATCGCCAGCTGGGCCGCAGGATTCATGCCTGCTCAGCTGCCTGATAATCGCCAGGTGGGCCGCAGGATTCATGCCTGCTCAGTTGCCTGATAATCGCCAGCTGGGCCGCAGGATTCATGCCTTCTCAGCTGCCTGATAATCACCAGCTGGGCCGCAGGATTCATGCCTGCTCATCTGCTTGATAATCGCCAGCTGGGCCGCAGGATTCATGCCTGCTCAGGCGCCTGTTAATCGCCAGCTGGGCCGCAGGATTCATGCCTTCTCCGCTGCTTGATTGTTGCCTGCTGAGGCACATGATCGGTGCGGGAGAGCTACCTGATCAGCACATGAGCAGTCACATGATCAGCACCTCTCAGTCACCTGATCACTGCATGACAGCCACGTGATCAGTGCCTGCTGAGTCACGTGATTAGCGCCTGTTCATCTGCTTGATAATCGCCAGCTGGGCCGCAGGATTCATGCCTTCTCAGCTGCTTGATTATCGCCAGCTGGGCCGCAGGATTCATGCCTGCTCATCTGCTTGATAATGACCAGCTGGGCCGCAGGATTCATGCCTGCTCAGCTGCCTGATAATCGCCAGGTGGGCCGCAGGATTCATGCCTGCTCATCTCGTTGATAATCGCCAGCTGGGCCGCAGGATTCATGCCTGCTCCGCTGCTTGATTCTTGCATGCTGAGGCACATGATCCGTGCAGGAGAGCTACCTGATCACACATGAGCAGTCACATGATCAGCGCCTCTCAGTCACCTGATCACTGCATGACAGCCACGTGATCAGTGCCTGCTGAGTCACGTGATTAGCGCCTGCTCATCTGCTTGATAATCGCCAGCTGGGCCGCAGGATTCATGCCTGCTCAGGTGCCTGATAATCGCCAGCTGGGCCGCAGGATTCATGCCTTCTCAGCTGCCTGATAATCACCAGCTGGGCCGTAGGATTCATGCCTGCTCAGCTGCCTGATAATCGCCAGGTGGGCCGCAAGATTCATGCCTGCTCAGCTGCCTGATAATCGCCAGGTGGGCCGCAGGATTCATGCCTTCTCAGCTGCTTGATTATCGCCAGCTGGGCCGCAGGATTCATGCCTGCTCAGCTGCCTGATAATCGCCAGCAGGGCCGCAGGATTCATGCCTTCTCAGGCGCCTGGTAATCGCGAGCTGGGCCGCAGGATTCATGCCTGCTCATCTCCTTGATAATCGCCAGCTGGGCCGCAGGATTCATGCCTGCTCATCTGCTTGATAATCGCCAGCTGGGCCGCAGGATTCATGCCTGCTCAGCTGCCTGATAATCGCCAGGTGGGCCGCAGGATTCATGCCTGCTCAGCTGCCTGATAATCGCCAGCAGGGCCACAGGATTCATGCCTTCTCAGGCGCCTGATAATCACCAGCTGGGCCGCAGGATTCATGCCTGCTCATCTGCTTGATAATGACCAGCTGGGCCGCAGGATTCATGCCTTCTCAGGCGCCTGATAATCGCCAGCTGGGCCGCAGGATTCATGCCTGCTCATCTGCTTGGTAATCGCCAGCTGGGCCGCAGGATTCATGCCTGCTCATCTGCTTGATAATCGCCAGCTGGGTCGCATGATTCATGCTTGCTGAGGCACATGATCCGTGCGGGAGAGCTACCTGATCAGCACATGAGCAGTCACATGATCAGCGCCTCTCAGTCACCTGATCACTGCATGACAGCCACGTGATCAGTGCCTGCTGAGTCACGTGATTAGCGCCTGTTCATCTGCTTGATAATCGCCAGCTGGGCCGCAGGATTCATGCCTTCTCAGCTGCTTGATTATCGCCAGCTGGGCCGCAGGATTCATGCCTGCTCATCTGCTTGATAATGACCAGCTGGGCCGCAGGATTCATGCCTGCTCAGCTGCCTGATAATCGCCAGGTGGGCCGCAGGATTCATGCCTGCTCATCTCGTTGATAATCGCCAGCTGGGCCGCAGGATTCATGCCTGCTCCGCTGCTTGATTCTTGCCTGCTGAGGCACATGATCCGTGCAGGAGAGCTACCTGATCACACATGAGCAGTCACATGATCAGCGCCTCTCAGTCACCTGATCACTGCATGACAGCCACGTGATCAGTGCCTGCTGAGTCACGTGATTAGCGCCTGCTCATCTGCTTGATAATCGCCAGCTGGGCCGCAGGATTCATGCCTGCTCAGGTGCCTGATAATCGCCAGCTGGGCCGCAGGATTCATGCCTTCTCAGCTGCCTGATAATCACCAGCTGGGCCGTAGGATTCATGCCTGCTCAGCTGCCTGATAATCGCCAGGTGGGCCGCAAGATTCATGCCTGCTCAGCTGCCTGATAATCGCCAGGTGGGCCGCAGGATTCATGCCTTCTCAGCTGCTTGATTATCGCCAGCTGGGCCGCAGGATTCATGCCTGCTCAGCTGCCTGATAATCGCCAGCAGGGCCGCAGGATTCATGCCTTCTCAGGCGCCTGGTAATCGCGAGCTGGGCCGCAGGATTCATGCCTGCTCATCTCCTTGATAATCGCCAGCTGGGCCGCAGGATTCATGCCTGCTCATCTGCTTGATAATCGCCAGCTGGGCCGCAGGATTCATGCCTGCTCAGCTGCCTGATAATCGCCAGGTGGGCCGCAGGATTCATGCCTGCTCAGCTGCCTGATAATCGCCAGCAGGGCCACAGGATTCATGCCTTCTCAGGCGCCTGATAATCACCAGCTGGGCCGCAGGATTCATGCCTGCTCATCTGCTTGATAATGACCAGCTGGGCCGAAGGATTCATGCCTTCTCAGGCGCCTGATAATCGCCAGCTGGGCCGCAGGATTCATGCCTGCTCATCTGCTTGGTAATCGCCAGCTGGGCCGCAGGATTCATGCCTGCTCATCTGCTTGATAATCGCCAGCTGGGTCGCATGATTCATGCCTGCTGAGGCACATGATCCGTGCGGGAGAGCTACCTGATCAGCACATGAGCAGTCACATGATCAGCGCCTCTCAGTCACCTGATCACTGCATGACAGCCACGTGATCAGTGCCTGCTGAGTCACGTGATTAGCGCCTGTTCATCTGCTTGATAATCGCCAGCTGGGCCGCAGGATTCATGCCTTCTCAGCTGCTTGATTATCGCCAGCTGGGCCGCAGGATTCATGCCTGCTCATCTGCTTGATAATGACCAGCTGGGCCGCAGGATTCATGCCTGCTCAGCTGCCTGATAATCGCCAGCTGGGCCGCAGGATTCATACCTGCTCAGCTGCCTGATAATCGCCAGGTGGGCCGCAGGATTCATGCCTTCTCAGGCGCCTGGTAATCGCGAGCGGGGCCGTAGGATTCATGCCTGCTCATCTGCTTGGTAATCGCCAGCTGGGCCGCAGGATTCATGCCTTCTCAGGCGCCTGATAATCGCCAGCTGGGCCGCAGGATTCATGCCTTCTCATCTCCTTGATAATCGCCAGCTGGGCCGCAGGATTCATGCCTGCTCATCTGCTTGATAATGACCAGCTGGGCCGCAGGATTCATGCCTGCTCAGCTGCCTGATAATCGCCAGGTGGGCCGCAGGATTCATGCCTGCTCAGCTGCCTGATAATCGCCAGCTGGGCCGCAGGATTCATGCCTGCTCAGCTGCCTGATAATCGCCAGGTGGGCCGCAGGATTCATGCCTGCTCAGTTGCCTGATAATCGCCAGCTGGGCCGCAGGATTCATGCCTTCTCAGCTGCCTGATAATCACCAGCTGGGCCGCAGGATTCATGCCTGCTCATCTGCTTGATAATCGCCAGCTGGGCCGCAGGATTCATGCCTGCTCAGGCGCCTGTTAATCGCCAGCTGGGCCGCAGGATTCATGCCTTCTCCGCTGCTTGATTGTTGCCTGCTGAGGCACATGATCGGTGCGGGAGAGCTACCTGATCAGCACATGAGCAGTCACATGATCAGCACCTCTCAGTCACCTGATCACTGCATGACAGCCACGTGATCAGTGCCTGCTGAGTCACGTGATTAGCGCCTGTTCATCTGCTTGATAATCGCCAGCTGGGCCGCAGGATTCATGCCTTCTCAGCTGCTTGATTATCGCCAGCTGGGCCGCAGGATTCATGCCTGCTCATCTGCTTGATAATGACCAGCTGGGCCGCAGGATTCATGCCTGCTCAGCTGCCTGATAATCGCCAGGTGGGCCGCAGGATTCATGCCTGCTCATCTCGTTGATAATCGCCAGCTGGGCCGCAGGATTCATGCCTGCTCCGCTGCTTGATTCTTGCCTGCTGAGGCACATGATCCGTGCAGGAGAGCTACCTGATCACACATGAGCAGTCACATGATCAGCGCCTCTCAGTCACCTGATCACTGCATGACAGCCACGTGATCAGTGCCTGCTGAGTCACGTGATTAGCGCCTGCTCATCTGCTTGATAATCGCCAGCTGGGCCGCAGGATTCATGCCTGCTCAGGTGCCTGATAATCGCCAGCTGGGCCGCAGGATTCATGCCTTCTCAGCTGCCTGATAATCACCAGCTGGGCCGTAGGATTCATGCCTGCTCAGCTGCCTGATAATCGCCAGGTGGGCCGCAAGATTCATGCCTGCTCAGCTGCCTGATAATCGCCAGGTGGGCCGCAGGATTCATGCCTTCTCAGCTGCTTGATTATCGCCAGCTGGGCCGCAGGATTCATGCCTGCTCAGCTGCCTGATAATCGCCAGCAGGGCCGCAGGATTCATGCCTTCTCAGGCGCCTGGTAATCGCGAGCTGGGCCGCAGGATTCATGCCTGCTCATCTCCTTGATAATCGCCAGCTGGGCCGCAGGATTCATGCCTGCTCATCTGCTTGATAATCGCCAGCTGGGCCGCAGGATTCATGCCTGCTCAGCTGCCTGATAATCGCCAGGTGGGCCGCAGGATTCATGCCTGCTCAGCTGCCTGATAATCGCCAGCAGGGCCACAGGATTCATGCCTTCTCAGGCGCCTGATAATCACCAGCTGGGCCGCAGGATTCATGCCTGCTCATCTGCTTGATAATGACCAGCTGGGCCGCAGGATTCATGCCTTCTCAGGCGCCTGATAATCGCCAGCTGGGCCGCAGGATTCATGCCTGCTCATCTGCTTGGTAATCGCCAGCTGGGCCGCAGGATTCATGCCTGCTCATCTGCTTGATAATCGCCAGCTGGGTCGCATGATTCATGCCTGCTGAGGCACATGATCCGTGCGGGAGAGCTACCTGATCAGCACATGAGCAGTCACATGATCAGCGCCTCTCAGTCACCTGATCACTGCATGACAGCCACGTGATCAGTGCCTGCTGAGTCACGTGATTAGCGCCTGTTCATCTGCTTGATAATCGCCAGCTGGGCCGCAGGATTCATGCCTTCTCAGCTGCTTGATTATCGCCAGCTGGGCCGCAGGATTCATGCCTGCTCATCTGCTTGATAATGACCAGCTGGGCCGCAGGATTCATGCCTGCTCAGCTGCCTGATAATCGCCAGCTGGGCCGCAGGATTCATACCTGCTCAGCTGCCTGATAATCGCCAGGTGGGCCGCAGGATTCATGCCTTCTCAGGCGCCTGGTAATCGCGAGCGGGGCCGTAGGATTCATGCCTGCTCATCTGCTTGGTAATCGCCAGCTGGGCCGCAGGATTCATGCCTTCTCAGGCGCCTGATAATCGCCAGCTGGGCCGCAGGATTCATGCCTTCTCATCTCCTTGATAATCGCCAGCTGGGCCGCAGGATTCATGCCTGCTCATCTGCTTGATAATGACCAGCTGGGCCGCAGGATTCATGCCTGCTCAGCTGCCTGATAATCGCCAGGTGGGCCGCAGGATTCATGCCTGCTCAGCTGCCTGATAATCGCCAGCTGGGCCGCAGGATTCATGCCTGCTCAGCTGCCTGATAATCGCCAGGTGGGCCGCAGGATTCATGCCTGCTCAGTTGCCTGATAATCGCCAGCTGGGCCGCAGGATTCATGCCTTCTCAGCTGCCTGATAATCACCAGCTGGGCCGCAGGATTCATGCCTGCTCATCTGCTTGATAATCGCCAGCTGGGCCGCAGGATTCATGCCTGCTCAGGCGCCTGTTAATCGCCAGCTGGGCCGCAGGATTCATGCCTTCTCCGCTGCTTGATTGTTGCCTGCTGAGGCACATGATCGGTGCGGGAGAGCTACCTGATCAGCACATGAGCAGTCACATGATCAGCACCTCTCAGTCACCTGATCACTGCATGACAGCCACGTGATCAGTGCCTGCTGAGTCACGTGATTAGCGCCTGTTCATCTGCTTGATAATCGCCAGCTGGGCCGCAGGATTCATGCCTTCTCAGCTGCTTGATTATCGCCAGCTGGGCCGCAGGATTCATGCCTGCTCATCTGCTTGATAATGACCAGCTGGGCCGCAGGATTCATGCCTGCTCAGCTGCCTGATAATCGCCAGGTGGGCCGCAGGATTCATGCCTGCTCATCTCGTTGATAATCGCCAGCTGGGCCGCAGGATTCATGCCTGCTCCGCTGCTTGATTCTTGCCTGCTGAGGCACATGATCCGTGCAGGAGAGCTACCTGATCACACATGAGCAGTCACATGATCAGCGCCTCTCAGTCACCTGATCACTGCATGACAGCCACGTGATCAGTGCCTGCTGAGTCACGTGATTAGCGCCTGCTCATCTGCTTGATAATCGCCAGCTGGGCCGCAGGATTCATGCCTGCTCAGGTGCCTGATAATCGCCAGCTGGGCCGCAGGATTCATGCCTTCTCAGCTGCCTGATAATCACCAGCTGGGCCGTAGGATTCATGCCTGCTCAGCTGCCTGATAATCGCCAGGTGGGCCGCAAGATTCATGCCTGCTCAGCTGCCTGATAATCGCCAGGTGGGCCGCAGGATTCATGCCTTCTCAGCTGCTTGATTATCGCCAGCTGGGCCGCAGGATTCATGCCTGCTCAGCTGCCTGATAATCGCCAGCAGGGCCGCAGGATTCATGCCTTCTCAGGCGCCTGGTAATCGCGAGCTGGGCCGCAGGATTCATGCCTGCTCATCTCCTTGATAATCGCCAGCTGGGCCGCAGGATTCATGCCTGCTCATCTGCTTGATAATCGCCAGCTGGGCCGCAGGATTCATGCCTGCTCAGCTGCCTGATAATCGCCAGGTGGGCCGCAGGATTCATGCCTGCTCAGCTGCCTGATAATCGCCAGCAGGGCCACAGGATTCATGCCTTCTCAGGCGCCTGATAATCACCAGCTGGGCCGCAGGATTCATGCCTGCTCATCTGCTTGATAATGACCAGCTGGGCCGCAGGATTCATGCCTTCTCAGGCGCCTGATAATCGCCAGCTGGGCCGCAGGATTCATGCCTGCTCATCTGCTTGGTAATCGCCAGCTGGGCCGCAGGATTCATGCCTGCTCATCTGCTTGATAATCGCCAGCTGGGTCGCATGATTCATGCCTGCTGAGGCACATGATCCGTGCGGGAGAGCTACCTGATCAGCACATGAGCAGTCACATGATCAGCGCCTCTCAGTCACCTGATCACTGCATGACAGCCACGTGATCAGTGCCTGCTGAGTCACGTGATTAGCGCCTGTTCATCTGCTTGATAATCGCCAGCTGGGCCGCAGGATTCATGCCTTCTCAGCTGCTTGATTATCGCCAGCTGGGCCGCAGGATTCATGCCTGCTCATCTGCTTGATAATGACCAGCTGGGCCGCAGGATTCATGCCTGCTCAGCTGCCTGATAATCGCCAGCTGGGCCGCAGGATTCATACCTGCTCAGCTGCCTGATAATGGTCAGGTGGGCCGCAGGATTCATGCCTTCTCAGGCGCCTGGTAATCGCGAGGGGGGCCGTAGGATTCATGCCTGCTCATCTGCTTGGTAATCGCCAGCTGGGCCGCAGGATTCATGCCTTCTCAGGCGCCTGATAATCGCCAGCTGGGCCGCAGGATTCATGCCTTCTTATCTCCTTGATAATCGCCAGCTGGGCCGCAGGATTCATGCCTGCTCATCTGCTTGATAATGACCAGCTGGGCCGCAGGATTCATGCCTGCTCAGCTGCCTGATAATCGCCAGGTGGGCCGCAGGATTCATGCCTGCTCAGCTGCCTGATAATCGCCAGGTGGGCCGCAGGATTCATGCCTTCTCAGCTGCTTGATTATCGCCAGCTGGGCCGCAGGATTCATGCCTGCTCAGCTGCCTGATAATCGCCAGCAGGGCCGCAGGATTCATGCCTTCTCAGGCGCCTGGTAATCGCGAGCTGGGCCGCAGGATTCATGCCTGCTCATCTCCTTGATAATCGCCAGCTGGGCCGCAGGATTCATGCCTGCTCATCTGCTTGATAATCGCCAGCTGGGCCGCAGGATTCATGCCTTCTCAGCTGCCTGATAATCACCAGCTGGGCCGTAGGATTCATGCCTGCTCAGCTGCCTGATAATCGCCAGGTGGGCCGCAGGATTCATGCCTGCTCAGCTGCCTGATAATCGCCAGGTGGGCCGCAGGATTCATGCCTGCTCAGTTGCCTGATAATCGCCAGCTGGGCCGCAGGATTCATGCCTTCTCAGCTGCCTGATAATCACCAGCTGGGCCGCAGGATTCATGCCTGCTCATCTGCTTGATAATCGCCAGCTGGGCCGCAGGATTCATGCCTGCTCAGGCGCCTGTTAATCGCCAGCTGGGCCGCAGGATTCATGCCTTCTCCGCTGCTTGATTGTTGCCTGCTGAGGCACATAATCGGTGCGGGAGAGCTACCTGATCAGCACATGAGCAGTCACATGATCAGCACCTCTCAGTCACCTGATCACTGCATGACAGCCACGTGATCAGTGCCTGCTGAGTCACGTGATTAGCGCCTGTTCATCTGCTTGATAATCGCCAGCTGGGCCGCAGGATTCATGCCTTCTCAGCTGCTTGATTATCGCCAGCTGGGCCGCAGGATTCATGCCTGCTCATCTGCTTGATAATGACCAGCTGGGCCGCAGGATTCATGCCTGCTCAGCTGCCTGATAATCGCCAGGTGGGCCGCAGGATTCATGCCTGCTCATCTCGTTGATAATCGCCAGCTGGGCCGCAGGATTCATGCCTGCTCCGCTGCTTGATTCTTGCCTGCTGAGGCACATGATCCGTGCAGGAGAGCTACCTGATCACACATGAGCAGTCACATGATCAGCGCCTCTCAGTCACCTGATCACTGCATGACAGCCACGTGATCAGTGCCTGCTGAGTCACGTGATTAGCGCCTGCTCATCTGCTTGATAATCGCCAGCTGGGCCGCAGGATTCATGCCTGCTCAGGTGCCTGATAATCGCCAGCTGGGCCGCAGGATTCATGCCTTCTCAGCTGCCTGATAATCACCAGCTGGGCCGTAGGATTCATGCCTGCTCAGCTGCCTGATAATCGCCAGGTGGGCCGCAAGATTCATGCCTGCTCAGCTGCCTGATAATCGCCAGGTGGGCCGCAGGATTCATGCCTTCTCAGCTGCTTGATTATCGCCAGCTGGGCCGCAGGATTCATGCCTGCTCAGCTGCCTGATAATCGCCAGCAGGGCCGCAGGATTCATGCCTTCTCAGGCGCCTGGTAATCGCGAGCTGGGCCGCAGGATTCATGCCTGCTCATCTCCTTGATAATCGCCAGCTGGGCCGCAGGATTCATGCCTGCTCATCTGCTTGATAATCGCCAGCTGGGCCGCAGGATTCATGCCTGCTCAGCTGCCTGATAATCGCCAGGTGGGCCGCAGGATTCATGCCTGCTCAGCTGCCTGATAATCGCCAGCAGGGCCACAGGATTCATGCCTTCTCAGGCGCCTGATAATCACCAGCTGGGCCGCAGGATTCATGCCTGCTCATCTGCTTGATAATGACCAGCTGGGCCGCAGGATTCATGCCTTCTCAGGCGCCTGATAATCGCCAGCTGGGCCGCAGGATTCATGCCTGCTCATCTGCTTGGTAATCGCCAGCTGGGCCGCAGGATTCATGCCTGCTCATCTGCTTGATAATCGCCAGCTGGGTCGCATGATTCATGCCTGCTGAGGCACATGATCCGTGCGGGAGAGCTACCTGATCAGCACATGAGCAGTCACATGATCAGCGCCTCTCAGTCACCTGATCACTGCATGACAGCCACGTGATCAGTGCCTGCTGAGTCACGTGATTAGCGCCTGTTCATCTGCTTGATAATCGCCAGCTGGGCCGCAGGATTCATGCCTTCTCAGCTGCTTGATTATCGCCAGCTGGGCCGCAGGATTCATGCCTGCTCATCTGCTTGATAATGACCAGCTGGGCCGCAGGATTCATGCCTGCTCAGCTGCCTGATAATCGCCAGCTGGGCCGCAGGATTCATACCTGCTCAGCTGCCTGATAATCGCCAGGTGGGCCGCAGGATTCATGCCTTCTCAGGCGCCTGGTAATCGCGAGCGGGGCCGTAGGATTCATGCCTGCTCATCTGCTTGGTAATCGCCAGCTGGGCCGCAGGATTCATGCCTTCTCAGGCGCCTGATAATCGCCAGCTGGGCCGCAGGATTCATGCCTTCTCATCTCCTTGATAATCGCCAGCTGGGCCGCAGGATTCATGCCTGCTCATCTGCTTGATAATGACCAGCTGGGCCGCAGGATTCATGCCTGCTCAGCTGCCTGATAATCGCCAGGTGGGCCGCAGGATTCATGCCTGCTCAGCTGCCTGATAATCGCCAGCTGGGCCGCAGGATTCATGCCTGCTCAGCTGCCTGATAATCGCCAGGTGGGCCGCAGGATTCATGCCTGCTCAGTTGCCTGATAATCGCCAGCTGGGCCGCAGGATTCATGCCTTCTCAGCTGCCTGATAATCACCAGCTGGGCCGCAGGATTCATGCCTGCTCATCTGCTTGATAATCGCCAGCTGGGCCGCAGGATTCATGCCTGCTCAGGCGCCTGTTAATCGCCAGCTGGGCCGCAGGATTCATGCCTTCTCCGCTGCTTGATTGTTGCCTGCTGAGGCACATGATCGGTGCGGGAGAGCTACCTGATCAGCACATGAGCAGTCACATGATCAGCACCTCTCAGTCACCTGATCACTGCATGACAGCCACGTGATCAGTGCCTGCTGAGTCACGTGATTAGCGCCTGTTCATCTGCTTGATAATCGCCAGCTGGGCCGCAGGATTCATGCCTTCTCAGCTGCTTGATTATCGCCAGCTGGGCCGCAGGATTCATGCCTGCTCATCTGCTTGATAATGACCAGCTGGGCCGCAGGATTCATGCCTGCTCAGCTGCCTGATAATCGCCAGGTGGGCCGCAGGATTCATGCCTGCTCATCTCGTTGATAATCGCCAGCTGGGCCGCAGGATTCATGCCTGCTCCGCTGCTTGATTCTTGCCTGCTGAGGCACATGATCCGTGCAGGAGAGCTACCTGATCACACATGAGCAGTCACATGATCAGCGCCTCTCAGTCACCTGATCACTGCATGACAGCCACGTGATCAGTGCCTGCTGAGTCACGTGATTAGCGCCTGCTCATCTGCTTGATAATCGCCAGCTGGGCCGCAGGATTCATGCCTGCTCAGGTGCCTGATAATCGCCAGCTGGGCCGCAGGATTCATGCCTTCTCAGCTGCCTGATAATCACCAGCTGGGCCGTAGGATTCATGCCTGCTCAGCTGCCTGATAATCGCCAGGTGGGCCGCAAGATTCATGCCTGCTCAGCTGCCTGATAATCGCCAGGTGGGCCGCAGGATTCATGCCTTCTCAGCTGCTTGATTATCGCCAGCTGGGCCGCAGGATTCATGCCTGCTCAGCTGCCTGATAATCGCCAGCAGGGCCGCAGGATTCATGCCTTCTCAGGCGCCTGGTAATCGCGAGCTGGGCCGCAGGATTCATGCCTGCTCATCTCCTTGATAATCGCCAGCTGGGCCGCAGGATTCATGCCTGCTCATCTGCTTGATAATCGCCAGCTGGGCCGCAGGATTCATGCCTGCTCAGCTGCCTGATAATCGCCAGGTGGGCCGCAGGATTCATGCCTGCTCAGCTGCCTGATAATCGCCAGCAGGGCCACAGGATTCATGCCTTCTCAGGCGCCTGATAATCACCAGCTGGGCCGCAGGATTCATGCCTGCTCAGCTGCCTGATAATCGCCAGGTGGGCCGCAGGATTCATGCCTTCTCAGCTGCTTGATTATCGCCAGCTGGGCCGCAGGATTCATGCCTGCTCAGCTGCCTGATAATCGCCAGCAGGGCCGCAGGATTCATGCCTTCTCAGGCGCCTGGTAATCGCGAGCTGGGCCGCAGGATTCATGCCTGCTCATCTCCTTGATAATCGCCAGCTGGGCCGCAGGATTCATGCCTGCTCATCTGCTTGATAATCGCCAGCTGGGCCGCAGGATTCATGCCTTCTCAGCTGCCTGATAATCACCAGCTGGGCCGTAGGATTCATGCCTGCTCAGCTGCCTGATAATCGCCAGGTGGGCCGCAGGATTCATGCCTGCTCAGCTGCCTGATAATCGCCAGGTGGGCCGCAGGATTCATGCCTGCTCAGTTGCCTGATAATCGCCAGCTGGGCCGCAGGATTCATGCCTTCTCAGCTGCCTGATAATCACCAGCTGGGCCGCAGGATTCATGCCTGCTCATCTGCTTGATAATCGCCAGCTGGGCCGCAGGATTCATGCCTGCTCAGGCGCCTGTTAATCGCCAGCTGGGCCGCAGGATTCATGCCTTCTCCGCTGCTTGATTGTTGCCTGCTGAGGCACATAATCGGTGCGGGAGAGCTACCTGATCAGCACATGAGCAGTCACATGATCAGCACCTCTCAGTCACCTGATCACTGCATGACAGCCACGTGATCAGTGCCTGCTGAGTCACGTGATTAGCGCCTGTTCATCTGCTTGATAATCGCCAGCTGGGCCGCAGGATTCATGCCTTCTCAGCTGCTTGATTATCGCCAGCTGGGCCGCAGGATTCATGCCTGCTCATCTGCTTGATAATGACCAGCTGGGCCGCAGGATTCATGCCTGCTCAGCTGCCTGATAATCGCCAGGTGGGCCGCAGGATTCATGCCTGCTCATCTCGTTGATAATCGCCAGCTGGGCCGCAGGATTCATGCCTGCTCCGCTGCTTGATTCTTGCCTGCTGAGGCACATGATCCGTGCAGGAGAGCTACCTGATCACACATGAGCAGTCACATGATCAGCGCCTCTCAGTCACCTGATCACTGCATGACAGCCACGTGATCAGTGCCTGCTGAGTCACGTGATTAGCGCCTGCTCATCTGCTTGATAATCGCCAGCTGGGCCGCAGGATTCATGCCTGCTCAGGTGCCTGATAATCGCCAGCTGGGCCGCAGGATTCATGCCTTCTCAGCTGCCTGATAATCACCAGCTGGGCCGTAGGATTCATGCCTGCTCAGCTGCCTGATAATCGCCAGGTGGGCCGCAAGATTCATGCCTGCTCAGCTGCCTGATAATCGCCAGGTGGGCCGCAGGATTCATGCCTTCTCAGCTGCTTGATTATCGCCAGCTGGGCCGCAGGATTCATGCCTGCTCAGCTGCCTGATAATCGCCAGCAGGGCCGCAGGATTCATGCCTTCTCAGGCGCCTGGTAATCGCGAGCTGGGCCGCAGGATTCATGCCTGCTCATCTCCTTGATAATCGCCAGCTGGGCCGCAGGATTCATGCCTGCTCATCTGCTTGATAATCGCCAGCTGGGCCGCAGGATTCATGCCTGCTCAGCTGCCTGATAATCGCCAGGTGGGCCGCAGGATTCATGCCTGCTCAGCTGCCTGATAATCGCCAGCAGGGCCACAGGATTCATGCCTTCTCAGGCGCCTGATAATCACCAGCTGGGCCGCAGGATTCATGCCTGCTCATCTGCTTGATAATGACCAGCTGGGCCGCAGGATTCATGCCTTCTCAGGCGCCTGATAATCGCCAGCTGGGCCGCAGGATTCATGCCTGCTCATCTGCTTGGTAATCGCCAGCTGGGCCGCAGGATTCATGCCTGCTCATCTGCTTGATAATCGCCAGCTGGGTCGCATGATTCATGCCTGCTGAGGCACATGATCCGTGCGGGAGAGCTACCTGATCAGCACATGAGCAGTCACATGATCAGCGCCTCTCAGTCACCTGATCACTGCATGACAGCCACGTGATCAGTGCCTGCTGAGTCACGTGATTAGCGCCTGTTCATCTGCTTGATAATCGCCAGCTGGGCCGCAGGATTCATGCCTTCTCAGCTGCTTGATTATCGCCAGCTGGGCCGCAGGATTCATGCCTGCTCATCTGCTTGATAATGACCAGCTGGGCCGCAGGATTCATGCCTGCTCAGCTGCCTGATAATCGCCAGCTGGGCCGCAGGATTCATACCTGCTCAGCTGCCTGATAATCGCCAGGTGGGCCGCAGGATTCATGCCTTCTCAGGCGCCTGGTAATCGCGAGCGGGGCCGTAGGATTCATGCCTGCTCATCTGCTTGGTAATCGCCAGCTGGGCCGCAGGATTCATGCCTTCTCAGGCGCCTGATAATCGCCAGCTGGGCCGCAGGATTCATGCCTTCTCATCTCCTTGATAATCGCCAGCTGGGCCGCAGGATTCATGCCTGCTCATCTGCTTGATAATGACCAGCTGGGCCGCAGGATTCATGCCTGCTCAGCTGCCTGATAATCGCCAGGTGGGCCGCAGGATTCATGCCTGCTCAGCTGCCTGATAATCGCCAGCTGGGCCGCAGGATTCATGCCTGCTCAGCTGCCTGATAATCGCCAGGTGGGCCGCAGGATTCATGCCTGCTCAGTTGCCTGATAATCGCCAGCTGGGCCGCAGGATTCATGCCTTCTCAGCTGCCTGATAATCACCAGCTGGGCCGCAGGATTCATGCCTGCTCATCTGCTTGATAATCGCCAGCTGGGCCGCAGGATTCATGCCTGCTCAGGCGCCTGTTAATCGCCAGCTGGGCCGCAGGATTCATGCCTTCTCCGCTGCTTGATTGTTGCCTGCTGAGGCACATGATCGGTGCGGGAGAGCTACCTGATCAGCACATGAGCAGTCACATGATCAGCACCTCTCAGTCACCTGATCACTGCATGACAGCCACGTGATCAGTGCCTGCTGAGTCACGTGATTAGCGCCTGTTCATCTGCTTGATAATCGCCAGCTGGGCCGCAGGATTCATGCCTTCTCAGCTGCTTGATTATCGCCAGCTGGGCCGCAGGATTCATGCCTGCTCATCTGCTTGATAATGACCAGCTGGGCCGCAGGATTCATGCCTGCTCAGCTGCCTGATAATCGCCAGGTGGGCCGCAGGATTCATGCCTGCTCATCTCGTTGATAATCGCCAGCTGGGCCGCAGGATTCATGCCTGCTCCGCTGCTTGATTCTTGCCTGCTGAGGCACATGATCCGTGCAGGAGAGCTACCTGATCACACATGAGCAGTCACATGATCAGCGCCTCTCAGTCACCTGATCACTGCATGACAGCCACGTGATCAGTGCCTGCTGAGTCACGTGATTAGCGCCTGCTCATCTGCTTGATAATCGCCAGCTGGGCCGCAGGATTCATGCCTGCTCAGGTGCCTGATAATCGCCAGCTGGGCCGCAGGATTCATGCCTTCTCAGCTGCCTGATAATCACCAGCTGGGCCGTAGGATTCATGCCTGCTCAGCTGCCTGATAATCGCCAGGTGGGCCGCAAGATTCATGCCTGCTCAGCTGCCTGATAATCGCCAGGTGGGCCGCAGGATTCATGCCTTCTCAGCTGCTTGATTATCGCCAGCTGGGCCGCAGGATTCATGCCTGCTCAGCTGCCTGATAATCGCCAGCAGGGCCGCAGGATTCATGCCTTCTCAGGCGCCTGGTAATCGCGAGCTGGGCCGCAGGATTCATGCCTGCTCATCTCCTTGATAATCGCCAGCTGGGCCGCAGGATTCATGCCTGCTCATCTGCTTGATAATCGCCAGCTGGGCCGCAGGATTCATGCCTGCTCAGCTGCCTGATAATCGCCAGGTGGGCCGCAGGATTCATGCCTGCTCAGCTGCCTGATAATCGCCAGCAGGGCCACAGGATTCATGCCTTCTCAGGCGCCTGATAATCACCAGCTGGGCCGCAGGATTCATGCCTGCTCATCTGCTTGATAATGACCAGCTGGGCCGCAGGATTCATGCCTTCTCAGGCGCCTGATAATCGCCAGCTGGGCCGCAGGATTCATGCCTGCTCATCTGCTTGGTAATCGCCAGCTGGGCCGCAGGATTCATGCCTGCTCATCTGCTTGATAATCGCCAGCTGGGTCGCATGATTCATGCCTGCTGAGGCACATGATCCGTGCGGGAGAGCTACCTGATCAGCACATGAGCAGTCACATGATCAGCGCCTCTCAGTCACCTGATCACTGCATGACAGCCACGTGATCAGTGCCTGCTGAGTCACGTGATTAGCGCCTGTTCATCTGCTTGATAATCGCCAGCTGGGCCGCAGGATTCATGCCTTCTCAGCTGCTTGATTATCGCCAGCTGGGCCGCAGGATTCATGCCTGCTCATCTGCTTGATAATGACCAGCTGGGCCGCAGGATTCATGCCTGCTCAGCTGCCTGATAATCGCCAGCTGGGCCGCAGGATTCATACCTGCTCAGCTGCCTGATAATGGCCAGGTGGGCCGCAGGATTCATGCCTTCTCAGGCGCCTGGTAATCGCGAGCGGGGCCGTAGGATTCATGCCTGCTCATCTGCTTGATAATGACCAGCTGGGCCGAAGGATTCATGCCTGCTCAGCTGCCTGATAATCGCCAGCTGGGCCGCAGGATTCATACCTGCTCAGCTGCCTGATAATGGCCAGGTGGGCCGCAGGATTCATGCCTTCTCAGGCGCCTGGTAATCGCGAGCGGGGCCGCAGGATTCATGCCTGCTCATCTGCTTGATAATGACCATCTGGGCCGCAGGATTCATGCCTGCTCAGCTGCCTGATAATCGCCAGGTGGGCTGCAGGATTCATGCCTGCTCAGTTGCCTGATAATCGCCAGCTGGGCCGCAGGATTCATGCCTGCTCAGCTGCCTGATAATCGCCAGGTGGGCCGCAGGATTCATGCCTGCTCAGTTGCCTGATAATCGCCAGCTGGGCCGCAGGATTCATGCCTTCTCAGCTGCCTGATAATCACCAGCTGGGCCGCAGGATTCATGCCTGCTCATCTGCTTGATAATCGCCAGCTGGGCCGCAGGATTCATGCCTGCTCAGGCGCCTGTTAATCGCCAGCTGGGCCGCAGGATTCATGCCTTCTCCGCTGCTTGATTGTTGCCTGCTGAGGCACATGATCGGTGCGGGACAGCTACCTGATCAGCACATGAGCAGTCACATGATCAGCACCTCTCAGTCACCTGATCACTGCATGACAGCCACGTGATCAGTGCCTGCTGAGTCACGTGATTAGCGCCTGTTCATCTGCTTGATAATCGCCAGCTGGGCCGCAGGATTCATGCCTTCTCAGCTGCTTGATTATCGCCAGCTGGGCCGCAGGATTCATGCCTGCTCATCTCGTTGATAATCGCCAGCTGGGCCGCAGGATTCATGCCTGCTCCGCTGCTTGATTCTTGCCTGCTGAGGCACATGATCCGTGCAGGAGAGCTACCTGATCACACATGAGCAGTCACATGATCAGCGCCTCTCAGTCACCTGATCACTGCATGACAGCCACGTGATCAATGCCTGCTGAGTCACGTGATTAGCGCCTCCTCATCTGCTTGATAATCGCCAGCTGGGCCGCAGGATTCATGCCTGCTCAGGTGCCTGATAATCGCCAGGTGGGCCGCAGGATTCATGCCTTCTCAGCTGCTTGATTATCGCCAGCTGGGCCGCAGGATTCATGCCTGCTCAGCTGCCTGATAATCGCCAGCAGGGCCGCAGGATTCATGCCTTCTCAGGCGCCTGGTAATCGCGAGCTGGGCCGCAGGATTCATGCCTGCTCATCTCCTTGATAATCGCCAGCTGGGCCGCAGGATTCATGCCTGCTCATCTGCTTGATAATCGCCAGCTGGGCCGCAGGATTCATGCCTGCTCAGCTGCCTGATAATCGCCAGGTGGGCCGCAGGATTCATGCCTGCTCAGCTGCCTGATAATCGCCAGCAGGGCCACAGGATTCATGCCTTCTCAGGCGCCTGATAATCACCAGCTGGGCCGCAGGATTCATGCCTGCTCATCTGCTTGATAATGACCAGCTGGGCCGCAGGATTCATGCCTTCTCAGGCGCCTGATAATCGCCAGCTGGGCCGCAGGATTCATGCCTGCTCATCTGCTTGGTAATCGCCAGCTGGGCCGCAGGATTCATGCCTGCTCATCTGCTTGATAATCGCCAGCTGGGTCGCATGATTCATGCCTGCTGAGGCACATGATCCGTGCGGGAGAGCTACCTGATCAGCACATGAGCAGTCACATGATCAGCGCCTCTCAGTCACCTGATCACTGCATGACAGCCACGTGATCAGTGCCTGCTGAGTCACGTGATTAGCGCCTGTTCATCTGCTTGATAATCGCCAGCTGGGCCGCAGGATTCATGCCTTCTCAGCTGCTTGATTATCGCCAGCTGGGCCGCAGGATTCATGCCTGCTCATCTGCTTGATAATGACCAGCTGGGCCGCAGGATTCATGCCTGCTCAGCTGCCTGATAATCGCCAGCTGGGCCGCAGGATTCATACCTGCTCAGCTGCCTGATAATCGCCAGGTGGGCCGCAGGATTCATGCCTTCTCAGGCGCCTGGTAATCGCGAGCGGGGCCGTAGGATTCATGCCTGCTCATCTGCTTGGTAATCGCCAGCTGGGCCGCAGGATTCATGCCTTCTCAGGCGCCTGATAATCGCCAGCTGGGCCGCAGGATTCATGCCTTCTCATCTCCTTGATAATCGCCAGCTGGGCCGCAGGATTCATGCCTGCTCATCTGCTTGATAATGACCAGCTGGGCCACAGGATTCATGCCTGCTCAGCTGCCTGATAATCGCCAGGTGGGCCGCAGGATTCATGCCTGCTCAGCTGCCTGATAATCGCCAGCTGGGCCGCAGGATTCATGCCTGCTCAGCTGCCTGATAATCGCCAGGTGGGCCGCAGGATTCATGCCTGCTCAGTTGCCTGATAATCGCCAGCTGGGCCGCAGGATTCATGCCTTCTCAGCTGCCTGATAATCACCAGCTGGGCCGCAGGATTCATGCCTGCTCATCTGCTTGATAATCGCCAGCTGGGCCGCAGGATTCATGCCTGCTCAGGCGCCTGTTAATCGCCAGCTGGGCCGCAGGATTCATGCCTTCTCCGCTGCTTGATTGTTGCCTGCTGAGGCACATGATCGGTGCGGGAGAGCTACCTGATCAGCACATGAGCAGTCACATGATCAGCACCTCTCAGTCACCTGATCACTGCATGACAGCCACGTGATCAGTGCCTGCTGAGTCACGTGATTAGCGCCTGTTCATCTGCTTGATAATCGCCAGCTGGGCCGCAGGATTCATGCCTTCTCAGCTGCTTGATTATCGCCAGCTGGGCCGCAGGATTCATGCCTGCTCATCTGCTTGATAATGACCAGCTGGGCCGCAGGATTCATGCCTGCTCAGCTGCCTGATAATCGCCAGGTGGGCCGCAGGATTCATGCCTGCTCATCTCGTTGATAATCGCCAGCTGGGCCGCAGGATTCATGCCTGCTCCGCTGCTTGATTCTTGCCTGCTGAGGCACATGATCCGTGCAGGAGAGCTACCTGATCACACATGAGCAGTCACATGATCAGCGCCTCTCAGTCACCTGATCACTGCATGACAGCCACGTGATCAGTGCCTGCTGAGTCACGTGATTAGCGCCTGCTCATCTGCTTGATAATCGCCAGTTGGGCCGCAGGATTCATGCCTGCTCAGGTGCCTGATAATCGCCAGCTGGGCCGCAGGATTCATGCCTTCTCAGCTGCCTGATAATCACCAGCTGGGCCGTAGGATTCATGCCTGCTCAGCTGCCTGATAATCGCCAGGTGGGCCGCAAGATTCATGCCTGCTCAGCTGCCTGATAATCGCCAGGTGGGCCGCAGGATTCATGCCTTCTCAGCTGCTTGATTATCGCCAGCTGGGCCGCAGGATTCATGCCTGCTCAGCTGCCTGATAATCGCCAGCAGGGCCGCAGGATTCATGCCTTCTCAGGCGCCTGGTAATCGCGAGCTGGGCCACAGGATTCATGCCTGCTCATCTCCTTGATAATCGCCAGCTGGGCCGCAGGATTCATGCCTGCTCATCTGCTTGATAATCGCCAGCTGGGCCGCAGGATTCATGCCTGCTCAGCTGCCTGATAATCGCCAGGTGGGCCGCAGGATTCATGCCTGCTCAGCTGCCTGATAATCGCCAGCAGGGCCACAGGATTCATGCCTTCTCAGGCGCCTGATAATCACCAGCTGGGCCGCAGGATTCATGCCTGCTCATCTGCTTGATAATGACCAGCTGGGCCGCAGGATTCATGCCTTCTCAGGCGCCTGATAATCGCCAGCTGGGCCGCAGGATTCATGCCTGCTCATCTGCTTGGTAATCGCCAGCTGGGCCGCAGGATTCATGCCTGCTCATCTGCTTGATAATCGCCAGCTGGGTCGCATGATTCATGCCTGCTGAGGCACATGATCCGTGCGGGAGAGCTACCTGATCAGCACATGAGCAGTCACATGATCAGCGCCTCTCAGTCACCTGATCACTGCATGACAGCCACGTGATCAGTGCCTGCTGAGTCACGTGATTAGCGCCTGTTCATCTGCTTGATAATCGCCAGCTGGGCCGCAGGATTCATGCCTTCTCAGCTGCTTGATTATCGCCAGCTGGGCCGCAGGATTCATGCCTGCTCATCTGCTTGATAATGACCAGCTGGGCCGCAGGATTCATGCCTGCTCAGCTGCCTGATAATCGCCAGCTGGGCCGCAGGATTCATACCTGCTCAGCTGCCTGATAATGGCCAGGTGGGCCGCAGGATTCATGCCTTCTCAGGCGCCTGGTAATCGCGAGCGGGGCCGTAGGATTCATGCCTGCTCATCTGCTTGGTAATCGCCAGCTGGGCCGCAGGATTCATGCCTTCTCAGGCGCCTGATAATCGCCAGCTGGGCCGCAGGATTCATGCCTTCTCATCTCCTTGATAATCGCCAGCTGGGCCGCAGGATTCATGCCTGCTCATCTGCTTGATAATGACCAGCTGGGCCGCAGGATTCATGCCTGCTCAGCTGCCTGATAATCGCCAGGTGGGCCGCAGGATTCATGCCTGCTCAGTTGCCTGATAATCGCCAGCTGGGCCGCAGGATTCATGCCTGCTCAGCTGCCTGATAATCGCCAGGTGGGCCGCAGGATTCATGCCTGCTCAGTTGCCTGATAATCGCCAGCTGGGCCGCAGGATTCATGCCTTCTCAGCTGCCTGATAATCACCAGCTGGGCCGCAGGATTCATGCCTGCTCATCTGCTTGATAATCGCCAGCTGGGCCGCAGGATTCATGCCTGCTCAGGCGCCTGTTAATCGCCAGCTGGGCCGCAGGATTCATGCCTTCTCCGCTGCTTGATTGTTGCCTGCTGAGGCACATGATCGGTGCGGGAGAGCTACCTGATCAGCACATGAGCAGTCACATGATCAGCACCTCTCAGTCACCTGATCACTGCATGACAGCCACGTGATCAGTGCCTGCTGAGTCACGTGATTAGCGCCTGTTCATCTGCTTGATAATCGCCAGCTGGGCCGCAGGATTCATGCCTTCTCAGCTGCTTGATTATCGCCAGCTGGGCCGCAGGATTCATGCCTGCTCATCTGCTTGATAATGACCAGCTGGGCCGCAGGATTCATGCCTGCTCATCTGCTTGGTAATCGCCAGCTGGGCCGCAGGATTCATGCCTGCTCATCTGCTTGATAATCGCCAGCTGGGTCGCATGATTCATGCCTGCTGAGGCACATGATCCGTGCGGGAGAGCTACCTGATCAGCACATGAGCAGTCACATGATCAGCGCCTCTCAGTCACCTGATCACTGCATGACAGCCACGTGATCAGTGCCTGCTGAGTCACGTGATTAGCGCCTGTTCATCTGCTTGATAATCGCCAGCTGGGCCGCAGGATTCATGCCTTCTCAGCTGCTTGATTATCGCCAGCTGGGCCGCAGGATTCATGCCTGCTCATCTGCTTGATAATGACCAGCTGGGCCGCAGGATTCATGCCTGCTCAGCTGCCTGATAATCGCCAGCTGGGCCGCAGGATTCATACCTGCTCAGCTGCCTGATAATCGCCAGGTGGGCCGCAGGATTCATGCCTTCTCAGGCGCCTGGTAATCGCGAGCGGGGCCGTAGGATTCATGCCTGCTCATCTGCTTGGTAATCGCCAGCTGGGCCGCAGGATTCATGCCTTCTCAGGCGCCTGATAATCGCCAGCTGGGCCGCAGGATTCATGCCTTCTCATCTCCTTGATAATCGCCAGCTGGGCCGCAGGATTCATGCCTGCTCATCTGCTTGATAATGACCAGCTGGGCCGCAGGATTCATGCCTGCTCAGCTGCCTGATAATCGCCAGGTGGGCCGCAGGATTCATGCCTGCTCAGCTGCCTGATAATCGCCAGCTGGGCCGCAGGATTCATGCCTGCTCAGCTGCCTGATAATCGCCAGGTGGGCCGCAGGATTCATGCCTGCTCAGTTGCCTGATAATCGCCAGCTGGGCCGCAGGATTCATGCCTTCTCAGCTGCCTGATAATCACCAGCTGGGCCGCAGGATTCATGCCTGCTCATCTGCTTGATAATCGCCAGCTGGGCCGCAGGATTCATGCCTGCTCAGGCGCCTGTTAATCGCCAGCTGGGCCGCAGGATTCATGCCTTCTCCGCTGCTTGATTGTTGCCTGCTGAGGCACATGATCGGTGCGGGAGAGCTACCTGATCAGCACATGAGCAGTCACATGATCAGCACCTCTCAGTCACCTGATCACTGCATGACAGCCACGTGATCAGTGCCTGCTGAGTCACGTGATTAGCGCCTGTTCATCTGCTTGATAATCGCCAGCTGGGCCGCAGGATTCATGCCTTCTCAGCTGCTTGATTATCGCCAGCTGGGCCGCAGGATTCATGCCTGCTCATCTGCTTGATAATGACCAGCTGGGCCGCAGGATTCATGCCTGCTCAGCTGCCTGATAATCGCCAGGTGGGCCGCAGGATTCATGCCTGCTCATCTCGTTGATAATCGCCAGCTGGGCCGCAGGATTCATGCCTGCTCCGCTGCTTGATTCTTGCCTGCTGAGGCACATGATCCGTGCAGGAGAGCTACCTGATCACACATGAGCAGTCACATGATCAGCGCCTCTCAGTCACCTGATCACTGCATGACAGCCACGTGATCAGTGCCTGCTGAGTCACGTGATTAGCGCCTGCTCATCTGCTTGATAATCGCCAGCTGGGCCGCAGGATTCATGCCTGCTCAGGTGCCTGATAATCGCCAGCTGGGCCGCAGGATTCATGCCTTCTCAGCTGCCTGATAATCACCAGCTGGGCCGTAGGATTCATGCCTGCTCAGCTGCCTGATAATCGCCAGGTGGGCCGCAAGATTCATGCCTGCTCAGCTGCCTGATAATCGCCAGGTGGGCCGCAGGATTCATGCCTTCTCAGCTGCTTGATTATCGCCAGCTGGGCCGCAGGATTCATGCCTGCTCAGCTGCCTGATAATCGCCAGCAGGGCCGCAGGATTCATGCCTTCTCAGGCGCCTGGTAATCGCGAGCTGGGCCGCAGGATTCATGCCTGCTCATCTCCTTGATAATCGCCAGCTGGGCCGCAGGATTCATGCCTGCTCATCTGCTTGATAATCGCCAGCTGGGCCGCAGGATTCATGCCTGCTCAGCTGCCTGATAATCGCCAGGTGGGCCGCAGGATTCATGCCTGCTCAGCTGCCTGATAATCGCCAGCAGGGCCACAGGATTCATGCCTTCTCAGGCGCCTGATAATCACCAGCTGGGCCGCAGGATTCATGCCTGCTCATCTGCTTGATAATGACCAGCTGGGCCGCAGGATTCATGCCTTCTCAGGCGCCTGATAATCGCCAGCTGGGCCGCAGGATTCATGCCTGCTCATCTGCTTGGTAATCGCCAGCTGGGCCGCAGGATTCATGCCTGCTCATCTGCTTGATAATCGCCAGCTGGGTCGCATGATTCATGCCTGCTGAGGCACATGATCCGTGCGGGAGAGCTACCTGATCAGCACATGAGCAGTCACATGATCAGCGCCTCTCAGTCACCTGATCACTGCATGACAGCCACGTGATCAGTGCCTGCTGAGTCACGTGATTAGCGCCTGTTCATCTGCTTGATAATCGCCAGCTGGGCCGCAGGATTCATGCCTTCTCAGCTGCTTGATTATCGCCAGCTGGGCCGCAGGATTCATGCCTGCTCATCTGCTTGATAATGACCAGCTGGGCCGCAGGATTCATGCCTGCTCAGCTGCCTGATAATCGCCAGCTGGGCCGCAGGATTCATACCTGCTCAGCTGCCTGATAATGGCCAGGTGGGCCGCAGGATTCATGCCTTCTCAGGCGCCTGGTAATCGCGAGCGGGGCCGTAGGATTCATGCCTGCTCATCTGCTTGATAATGACCAGCTGGGCCGAAGGATTCATGCCTGCTCAGCTGCCTGATAATCGCCAGCTGGGCCGCAGGATTCATACCTGCTCAGCTGCCTGATAATGGCCAGGTGGGCCGCAGGATTCATGCCTTCTCAGGCGCCTGGTAATCGCGAGCGGGGCCGCAGGATTCATGCCTGCTCATCTGCTTGATAATGACCATCTGGGCCGCAGGATTCATGCCTGCTCAGCTGCCTGATAATCGCCAGGTGGGCTGCAGGATTCATGCCTGCTCAGTTGCCTGATAATCGCCAGCTGGGCCGCAGGATTCATGCCTGCTCAGCTGCCTGATAATCGCCAGGTGGGCCGCAGGATTCATGCCTGCTCAGTTGCCTGATAATCGCCAGCTGGGCCGCAGGATTCATGCCTTCTCAGCTGCCTGATAATCACCAGCTGGGCCGCAGGATTCATGCCTGCTCATCTGCTTGATAATCGCCAGCTGGGCCGCAGGATTCATGCCTGCTCAGGCGCCTGTTAATCGCCAGCTGGGCCGCAGGATTCATGCCTTCTCCGCTGCTTGATTGTTGCCTGCTGAGGCACATGATCGGTGCGGGACAGCTACCTGATCAGCACATGAGCAGTCACATGATCAGCACCTCTCAGTCACCTGATCACTGCATGACAGCCACGTGATCAGTGCCTGCTGAGTCACGTGATTAGCGCCTGTTCATCTGCTTGATAATCGCCAGCTGGGCCGCAGGATTCATGCCTTCTCAGCTGCTTGATTATCGCCAGCTGGGCCGCAGGATTCATGCCTGCTCATCTCGTTGATAATCGCCAGCTGGGCCGCAGGATTCATGCCTGCTCCGCTGCTTGATTCTTGCCTGCTGAGGCACATGATCCGTGCAGGAGAGCTACCTGATCACACATGAGCAGTCACATGATCAGCGCCTCTCAGTCACCTGATCACTGCATGACAGCCACGTGATCAATGCCTGCTGAGTCACGTGATTAGCGCCTCCTCATCTGCTTGATAATCGCCAGCTGGGCCGCAGGATTCATGCCTGCTCAGGTGCCTGATAATCGCCAGGTGGGCCGCAGGATTCATGCCTTCTCAGCTGCTTGATTATCGCCAGCTGGGCCGCAGGATTCATGCCTGCTCAGCTGCCTGATAATCGCCAGCAGGGCCGCAGGATTCATGCCTTCTCAGGCGCCTGGTAATCGCGAGCTGGGCCGCAGGATTCATGCCTGCTCATCTCCTTGATAATCGCCAGCTGGGCCGCAGGATTCATGCCTGCTCATCTGCTTGATAATCGCCAGCTGGGCCGCAGGATTCATGCCTGCTCAGCTGCCTGATAATCGCCAGGTGGGCCGCAGGATTCATGCCTGCTCAGCTGCCTGATAATCGCCAGCAGGGCCACAGGATTCATGCCTTCTCAGGCGCCTGATAATCACCAGCTGGGCCGCAGGATTCATGCCTGCTCATCTGCTTGATAATGACCAGCTGGGCCGCAGGATTCATGCCTTCTCAGGCGCCTGATAATCGCCAGCTGGGCCGCAGGATTCATGCCTGCTCATCTGCTTGGTAATCGCCAGCTGGGCCGCAGGATTCATGCCTGCTCATCTGCTTGATAATCGCCAGCTGGGTCGCATGATTCATGCCTGCTGAGGCACATGATCCGTGCGGGAGAGCTACCTGATCAGCACATGAGCAGTCACATGATCAGCGCCTCTCAGTCACCTGATCACTGCATGACAGCCACGTGATCAGTGCCTGCTGAGTCACGTGATTAGCGCCTGTTCATCTGCTTGATAATCGCCAGCTGGGCCGCAGGATTCATGCCTTCTCAGCTGCTTGATTATCGCCAGCTGGGCCGCAGGATTCATGCCTGCTCATCTGCTTGATAATGACCAGCTGGGCCGCAGGATTCATGCCTGCTCAGCTGCCTGATAATCGCCAGCTGGGCCGCAGGATTCATACCTGCTCAGCTGCCTGATAATCGCCAGGTGGGCCGCAGGATTCATGCCTTCTCAGGCGCCTG
This sequence comes from Bos grunniens, assembly GCF_055505025.1. Lineage (NCBI taxonomy): Eukaryota > Metazoa > Chordata > Mammalia > Artiodactyla > Bovidae > Bos > Bos grunniens. The sequence continues at coordinate 64,817,954 of NC_141183.1, read as the reverse complement.
GTAATCGCGAGCGGGGCCGTAGGATTCATGCCTGCTCATCTGCTTGGTAATCGCCAGCTGGGCCGCAGGATTCATGCCTTCTCAGGCGCCTGGTAATCGCGAGCGGGGCCGCAGGATTCATGCCTTCTCATCTCCTTGATAATCGCCAGCTGGGCCGCAGGATTCATGCCTGCTCATCTGCTTGATAATGACCAGCTGGGCCACAGGATTCATGCCTGCTCAGCTGCCTGATAATCGCCAGGTGGGCCGCAGGATTCATGCCTGCTCAGCTGCCTGATAATCGCCAGCTGGGCCGCAGGATTCATGCCTGCTCAGCTGCCTGATAATCGCCAGGTGGGCCGCAGGATTCATGCCTGCTCAGTTGCCTGATAATCGCCAGCTGGGCCGCAGGATTCATGCCTTCTCAGCTGCCTGATAATCACCAGCTGGGCCGCAGGATTCATGCCTGCTCATCTGCTTGATAATCGCCAGCTGGGCCGCAGGATTCATGCCTGCTCAGGCGCCTGTTAATCGCCAGCTGGGCCGCAGGATTCATGCCTTCTCCGCTGCTTGATTGTTGCCTGCTGAGGCACATGATCGGTGCGGGAGAGCTACCTGATCAGCACATGAGCAGTCACATGATCAGCACCTCTCAGTCACCTGATCACTGCATGACAGCCACGTGATCAGTGCCTGCTGAGTCACGTGATTAGCGCCTGTTCATCTGCTTGATAATCGCCAGCTGGGCCGCAGGATTCATGCCTTCTCAGCTGCTTGATTATCGCCAGCTGGGCCGCAGGATTCATGCCTGCTCATCTGCTTGATAATGACCAGCTGGGCCGCAGGATTCATGCCTGCTCAGCTGCCTGATAATCGCCAGGTGGGCCGCAGGATTCATGCCTGCTCATCTCGTTGATAATCGCCAGCTGGGCCGCAGGATTCATGCCTGCTCCGCTGCTTGATTCTTGCCTGCTGAGGCACATGATCCGTGCAGGAGAGCTACCTGATCACACATGAGCAGTCACATGATCAGCGCCTCTCAGTCACCTGATCACTGCATGACAGCCACGTGATCAGTGCCTGCTGAGTCACGTGATTAGCGCCTGCTCATCTGCTTGATAATCGCCAGTTGGGCCGCAGGATTCATGCCTGCTCAGGTGCCTGATAATCGCCAGCTGGGCCGCAGGATTCATGCCTTCTCAGCTGCCTGATAATCACCAGCTGGGCCGTAGGATTCATGCCTGCTCAGCTGCCTGATAATCGCCAGGTGGGCCGCAAGATTCATGCCTGCTCAGCTGCCTGATAATCGCCAGGTGGGCCGCAGGATTCATGCCTTCTCAGCTGCTTGATTATCGCCAGCTGGGCCGCAGGATTCATGCCTGCTCAGCTGCCTGATAATCGCCAGCAGGGCCGCAGGATTCATGCCTTCTCAGGCGCCTGGTAATCGCGAGCTGGGCCGCAGGATTCATGCCTGCTCATCTCCTTGATAATCGCCAGCTGGGCCGCAGGATTCATGCCTGCTCATCTGCTTGATAATCGCCAGCTGGGCCGCAGGATTCATGCCTGCTCAGCTGCCTGATAATCGCCAGGTGGGCCGCAGGATTCATGCCTGCTCAGCTGCCTGATAATCGCCAGCAGGGCCACAGGATTCATGCCTTCTCAGGCGCCTGATAATCACCAGCTGGGCCGCAGGATTCATGCCTGCTCATCTGCTTGATAATGACCAGCTGGGCCGCAGGATTCATGCCTTCTCAGGCGCCTGATAATCGCCAGCTGGGCCGCAGGATTCATGCCTGCTCATCTGCTTGGTAATCGCCAGCTGGGCCGCAGGATTCATGCCTGCTCATCTGCTTGATAATCGCCAGCTGGGTCGCATGATTCATGCCTGCTGAGGCACATGATCCGTGCGGGAGAGCTACCTGATCAGCACATGAGCAGTCACATGATCAGCGCCTCTCAGTCACCTGATCACTGCATGACAGCCACGTGATCAGTGCCTGCTGAGTCACGTGATTAGCGCCTGTTCATCTGCTTGATAATCGCCAGCTGGGCCGCAGGATTCATGCCTTCTCAGCTGCTTGATTATCGCCAGCTGGGCCGCAGGATTCATGCCTGCTCATCTGCTTGATAATGACCAGCTGGGCCGCAGGATTCATGCCTGCTCAGCTGCCTGATAATCGCCAGCTGGGCCGCAGGATTCATACCTGCTCAGCTGCCTGATAATGGCCAGGTGGGCCGCAGGATTCATGCCTTCTCAGGCGCCTGGTAATCGCGAGCGGGGCCGTAGGATTCATGCCTGCTCATCTGCTTGGTAATCGCCAGCTGGGCCGCAGGATTCATGCCTTCTCAGGCGCCTGATAATCGCCAGCTGGGCCGCAGGATTCATGCCTTCTCATCTCCTTGATAATCGCCAGCTGGGCCGCAGGATTCATGCCTGCTCATCTGCTTGATAATGACCAGCTGGGCCGCAGGATTCATGCCTGCTCAGCTGCCTGATAATCGCCAGGTGGGCCGCAGGATTCATGCCTGCTCAGTTGCCTGATAATCGCCAGCTGGGCCGCAGGATTCATGCCTGCTCAGCTGCCTGATAATCGCCAGGTGGGCCGCAGGATTCATGCCTGCTCAGTTGCCTGATAATCGCCAGCTGGGCCGCAGGATTCATGCCTTCTCAGCTGCCTGATAATCACCAGCTGGGCCGCAGGATTCATGCCTGCTCATCTGCTTGATAATCGCCAGCTGGGCCGCAGGATTCATGCCTGCTCAGGCGCCTGTTAATCGCCAGCTGGGCCGCAGGATTCATGCCTTCTCCGCTGCTTGATTGTTGCCTGCTGAGGCACATGATCGGTGCGGGAGAGCTACCTGATCAGCACATGAGCAGTCACATGATCAGCACCTCTCAGTCACCTGATCACTGCATGACAGCCACGTGATCAGTGCCTGCTGAGTCACGTGATTAGCGCCTGTTCATCTGCTTGATAATCGCCAGCTGGGCCGCAGGATTCATGCCTTCTCAGCTGCTTGATTATCGCCAGCTGGGCCGCAGGATTCATGCCTGCTCATCTGCTTGATAATGACCAGCTGGGCCGCAGGATTCATGCCTGCTCAGCTGCCTGATAATCGCCAGGTGGGCCGCAGGATTCATGCCTGCTCATCTCGTTGATAATCGCCAGCTGGGCCGCAGGATTCATGCCTGCTCCGCTGCTTGATTCTTGCCTGCTGAGGCACATGATCCGTGCAGGAGAGCTACCTGATCACACATGAGCAGTCACATGATCAGCGCCTCTCAGTCACCTGATCACTGCATGACAGCCACGTGATCAGTGCCTGCTGAGTCACGTGATTAGCGCCTGCTCATCTGCTTGATAATCGCCAGCTGGGCCGCAGGATTCATGCCTGCTCAGGTGCCTGAAAATCGCCAGCTGGGCCGCAGGATTCATGCCTTCTCAGCTGCCTGATAATCACCAGCTGGGCCGTAGGATTCATGCCTGCTCAGCTGCCTGATAATCGCCAGGTGGGCCGCAAGATTCATGCCTGCTCAGCTGCCTGATAATCGCCAGGTGGGCCGCAGGATTCATGCCTTCTCAGCTGCTTGATTATCGCCAGCTGGGCCGCAGGATTCATGCCTGCTCAGCTGCCTGATAATCGCCAGCAGGGCCGCAGGATTCATGCCTTCTCAGGCGCCTGGTAATCGCGAGCTGGGCCGCAGGATTCATGCCTGCTCATCTCCTTGATAATCGCCAGCTGGGCCGCAGGATTCATGCCTGCTCATCTGCTTGATAATCGCCAGCTGGGCCGCAGGATTCATGCCTGCTCAGCTGCCTGATAATCGCCAGGTGGGCCGCAGGATTCATGCCTGCTCAGCTGCCTGATAATCGCCAGCAGGGCCACAGGATTCATGCCTTCTCAGGCGCCTGATAATCACCAGCTGGGCCGCAGGATTCATGCCTGCTCATCTGCTTGATAATGACCAGCTGGGCCGCAGGATTCATGCCTTCTCAGGCGCCTGATAATCGCCAGCTGGGCCGCAGGATTCATGCCTGCTCATCTGCTTGGTAATCGCCAGCTGGGCCGCAGGATTCATGCCTGCTCATCTGCTTGATAATCGCCAGCTGGGTCGCATGATTCATGCCTGCTGAGGCACATGATCCGTGCGGGAGAGCTACCTGATCACACATGAGCAGTCACATGATCAGCGCCTCTCAGTCACCTGATCACTGCATGACAGCCACGTGATCAGTGCCTGCTGAGTCACGTGATTAGCGCCTGTTCATCTGCTTGATAATCGCCAGCTGGGCCGCAGGATTCATGCCTTCTCAGCTGCTTGATTATCGCCAGCTGGGCCGCAGGATTCATGCCTGCTCATCTGCTTGATAATGACCAGCTGGGCCGCAGGATTCATGCCTGCTCAGCTGCCTGATAATCGCCAGCTGGGCCGCAGGATTCATACCTGCTCAGCTGCCTGATAATGGCCAGGTGGGCCGCAGGATTCATGCCTTCTCAGCTGCCTGATAATCACCAGCTGGGCCGCAGGATTCATGCCTGCTCAGCTGCCTGATAATCGCCAGGTGGGCCGCAGGATTCATGCCTGCTCAGTTGCCTGATAATCGCCAGCTGGGCCGCAGGATTCATGCCTGCTCAGCTGCCTGATAATCGCCAGGTGGGCCGCAGGATTCATGCCTGCTCAGTTGCCTGATAATCGCCAGCTGGGCCGCAGGATTCATGCCTTCTCAGCTGCCTGATAATCACCAGCTGGGCCGCAGGATTCATGCCTGCTCATCTGCTTGATAATCGCCAGCTGGGCCGCAGGATTCATGCCTGCTCAGGCGCCTGTTAATCGCCAGCTGGGCCGCAGGATTCATGCCTTCTCCGCTGCTTGATTGTTGCCTGCTGAGGCACATGATCGGTGCGGGAGAGCTACCTGATCAGCACATGAGCAGTCACATGATCAGCACCTCTCAGTCACCTGATCACTGCATGACAGCCACGTGATCAGTGCCTGCTGAGTCACGTGATTAGCGCCTGTTCATCTGCTTGATAATCGCCAGCTGGGCCGCAGGATTCATGCCTTCTCAGCTGCTTGATTATCGCCAGCTGGGCCGCAGGATTCATGCCTGCTCATCTGCTTGATAATGACCAGCTGGGCCGCAGGATTCATGCCTGCTCAGCTGCCTGATAATCGCCAGGTGGGCCGCAGGATTCATGCCTGCTCATCTCGTTGATAATCGCCAGCTGGGCCGCAGGATTCATGCCTGCTCCGCTGCTTGATTCTTGCCTGCTGAGGCACATGATCCGTGCAGGAGAGCTACCTGATCACACATGAGCAGTCACATGATCAGCGCCTCTCAGTCACCTGATCACTGCATGACAGCCACGTGATCAGTGCCTGCTGAGTCACGTGATTAGCGCCTGCTCATCTGCTTGATAATCGCCAGCTGGGCCGCAGGATTCATGCCTGCTCAGGTGCCTGATAATCGCCAGCTGGGCCGCAGGATTCATGCCTTCTCAGCTGCCTGATAATCACCAGCTGGGCCGTAGGATTCATGCCTGCTCAGCTGCCTGATAATCGCCAGGTGGGCCGCAAGATTCATGCCTGCTCAGCTGCCTGATAATCGCCAGGTGGGCCGCAGGATTCATGCCTGCTCAGCTGCCTGATAATCGCCAGCAGGGCCGCAGGATTCATGCCTTCTCAGGTGCCTGGTAATCGCGAGCTGGGCCGCAGGATTCATGCCTGCTCATCTCCTTGATAATCGCCAGCTGGGCCGCAGGATTCATGCCTGCTCATCTGCTTGATAATCGCCAGCTGGGCCGCAGGATTCATGCCTGCTCAGCTGCCTGATAATCGCCAGGTGGGCCGCAGGATTCATGCCTGCTCAGCTGCCTGATAATCGCCAGCAGGGCCACAGGATTCATGCCTTCTCAGGCGCCTGATAATCACCAGCTGGGCCGCAGGATTCATGCCTGCTCATCTGCTTGATAATGACCAGCTGGGCCGCAGGATTCATGCCTTCTCAGGCGCCTGATAATCGCCAGCTGGGCCGCAGGATTCATGCCTGCTCATCTGCTTGGTAATCGCCAGCTGGGCCGCAGGATTCATGCCTGCTCATCTGCTTGATAATCGCCAGCTGGGTCGCATGATTCATGCCTGCTGAGGCACATGATCCGTGCGGGAGAGCTACCTGATCACACATGAGCAGTCACATGATCAGCGCCTCTCAGTCACCTGATCACTGCATGACAGCCACGTGATCAGTGCCTGCTGAGTCACGTGATTAGCGCCTGTTCATCTGCTTGATAATCGCCAGCTGGGCCGCAGGATTCATGCCTTCTCAGCTGCTTGATTATCGCCAGCTGGGCCGCAGGATTCATGCCTGCTCATCTGCTTGATAATGACCAGCTGGGCCGCAGGATTCATGCCTGCTCAGCTGCCTGATAATCGCCAGCTGGGCCGCAGGATTCATACCTGCTCAGCTGCCTGATAATGGCCAGGTGGGCCGCAGGATTCATGCCTTCTCAGGCGCCTGGTAATCGCGAGCGGGGCCGTAGGATTCATGCCTGCTCATCTGCTTGATAATGAACAGCTGGGCCGCAGGATTCATGCCTGCTCAGCTGCCTGATAATCGCCAGCTGGGCCGCAGGATTCATACCTGCTCAGCTGCCTGATAATGGCCAGGTGGGCCGCAGGATTCATGCCTTCTCAGGCGCCTGGTAATCGCGAGCGGGGCCGCAGGATTCATGCCTGCTCATCTGCTTGATAATGACCAGCTGGGCCGCAGGATTCATGCCTGCTCAGCTGCCTGATAATCGCCAGGTGGGCTGCAGGATTCATGCCTGCTCAGTTGCCTGATAATCGCCAGCTGGGCCGCAGGATTCATGCCTGCTCAGCTGCCTGATAATCGCCAGGTGGGCCGCAGGATTCATGCCTGCTCAGTTGCCTGATAATCGCCAGCTGGGCCGCAGGATTCATGCCTTCTCAGCTGCCTGATAATCACCAGCTGGGCCGCAGGATTCATGCCTGCTCATCTGCTTGATAATCGCCAGCTGGGCCGCAGGATTCATGCCTGCTCAGGCGCCTGTTAATCGCCAGCTGGGCCGCAGGATTCATGCCTTCTCCGCTGCTTGATTGTTGCCTGCTGAGGCACATGATCGGTGCGGGACAGCTACCTGATCAGCACATGAGCAGTCACATGATCAGCACCTCTCAGTCACCTGATCACTGCATGACAGCCACGTGATCAGTGCCTGCTGAGTCACGTGATTAGCGCCTGTTCATCTGCTTGATAATCGCCAGCTGGGCCGCAGGATTCATGCCTTCTCAGCTGCTTGATTATCGCCAGCTGGGCCGCAGGATTCATGCCTGCTCATCTCGTTGATAATCGCCAGCTGGGCCGCAGGATTCATGCCTGCTCAGGTGCCTGATAATCGCCAGGTGAGCCGCAGGATTCATGCCTTCTCAGCTGCTTGATTATCGCCAGCTGGGCCGCAGGATTCATGCCTGCTCAGCTGCCTGATAATCGCCAGCAGGGCCGCAGGATTCATGCCTTCTCAGGCGCCTGGTAATCGCGAGCTGGGCCGCAGGATTCATGCCTGCTCATCTCCTTGATAATCGCCAGCTGGGCCGCAGGATTCATGCCTGCTCATCTGCTTGATAATCGCCAGCTGGGCCGCAGGATTCATGCCTGCTCAGCTGCCTGATAATCGCCAGGTGGGCCGCAGGATTCATGCCTGCTCAGCTGCCTGATAATCGCCAGCAGGGCCACAGGATTCATGCCTTCTCAGGCGCCTGATAATCACCAGCTGGGCCGCAGGATTCATGCCTGCTCATCTGCTTGATAATGACCAGCTGGGCCGCAGGATTCATGCCTTCTCAGGCGCCTGATAATCGCCAGCTGGGCCGCAGGATTCATGCCTGCTCATCTGCTTGGTAATCGCCAGCTGGGCCGCAGGATTCATGCCTGCTCATCTGCTTGATAATCGCCAGCTGGGTCGCATGATTCATGCCTGCTGAGGCACATGATCCGTGCGGGAGAGCTACCTGATCAGCACATGAGCAGTCACATGATCAGCGCCTCTCAGTCACCTGATCACTGCATGACAGCCACGTGATCAGTGCCTGCTGAGTCACGTGATTAGCGCCTGTTCATCTGCTTGATAATCGCCAGCTGGGCCGCAGGATTCATGCCTTCTCAGCTGCTTGATTATCGCCAGCTGGGCCGCAGGATTCATGCCTGCTCATCTGCTTGATAATGACCAGCTGGGCCGCAGGATTCATGCCTGCTCAGCTGCCTGATAATCGCCAGCTGGGCCGCAGGATTCATACCTGCTCAGCTGCCTGATAATCGCCAGGTGGGCCGCAGGATTCATGCCTTCTCAGGCGCCTGGTAATCGCGAGCGGGGCCGTAGGATTCATGCCTGCTCATCTGCTTGGTAATCGCCAGCTGGGCCACAGGATTCATGCCTTCTCAGGCGCCTGATAATCGCCAGCTGGGCCGCAGGATTCATGCCTTCTCATCTCCTTGATAATCGCCAGCTGGGCCGCAGGATTCATGCCTGCTCATCTGCTTGATAATGACCAGCTGGGCCGCAGGATTCATGCCTGCTCAGCTGCCTGATAATCGCCAGGTGGGCCGCAGGATTCATGCCTGCTCAGTTGCCTGATAATCGCCAGCTGGGCCGCAGGATTCATGCCTGCTCAGCTGCCTGATAATCGCCAGGTGGGCCGCAGGATTCATGCCTGCTCAGTTGCCTGATAATCGCCAGCTGGGCCGCAGGATTCATGCCTTCTCAGCTGCCTGATAATCACCAGCTGGGCCGCAGGATTCATGCCTGCTCATCTGCTTGATAATCGCCAGCTGGGCCGCAGGATTCATGCCTGCTCAGGCGCCTGTTAATCGCCAGCTGGGCCGCAGGATTCATGCCTTCTCCGCTGCTTGATTGTTGCCTGCTGAGGCACATGATCGGTGTGGGAGAGCTACCTGATCAGCACATGAGCAGTCACATGATCAGCACCTCTCAGTCACCTGATCACTGCATGACAGCCACGTGATCAGTGCCTGCTGAGTCACGTGATTAGCGCCTGTTCATCTGCTTGATAATCGCCAGCTGGGCCGCAGGATTCATGCCTTCTCAGCTGCTTGATTATCGCCAGCTGGGCCGCAGGATTCATGCCTGCTCATCTGCTTGATAATGACCAGCTGGGCCGCAGGATTCATGCCTGCTCAGCTGCCTGATAATCGCCAGGTGGGCCGCAGGATTCATGCCTGCTCATCTCGTTGATAATCGCCAGCTGGGCCGCAGGATTCATGCCTGCTCCGCTGCTTGATTCTTGCCTGCTGAGGCACATGATCCGTGCAGGAGAGCTACCTGATCACACATGAGCAGTCACATGATCAGCGCCTCTCAGTCACCTGATCAGTGCCTGCTGAGTCACGTGATTAGCGCCTGCTCATCTGCTTGATAATCGCCAGCTGGGCCGCAGGATTCATGCCTGCTCAGGTGCCTGATAATCGCCAGCTGGGCCGCAGGATTCATGCCTTCTCAGCTGCCTGATAATCACCAGCTGGGCCGTAGGATTCATGCCTGCTCAGCTGCCTGATAATCGCCAGGTGGGCCGCAAGATTCATGCCTGCTCAGCTGCCTGATAATCGCCAGGTGGGCCGCAGGATTCATGCCTTCTCAGCTGCTTGATTATCGCCAGCTGGGCCGCAGGATTCATGCCTGCTCAGCTGCCTGATAATCGCCAGCAGGGCCGCAGGATTCATGCCTTCTCAGGCGCCTGGTAATCGCGAGCTGGGCCGCAGGATTCATGCCTGCTCATCTCCTTGATAATCGCCAGCTGGGCCGCAGGATTCATGCCTGCTCATCTGCTTGATAATCGCCAGCTGGGCCGCAGGATTCATGCCTGCTCAGCTGCCTGATAATCGCCAGGTGGGCCGCAGGATTCATGCCTGCTCAGCTGCCTGATAATCGCCAGCAGGGCCACAGGATTCATGCCTTCTCAGGCGCCTGATAATCACCAGCTGGGCCGCAGGATTCATGCCTGCTCATCTGCTTGATAATGACCAGCTGGGCCGCAGGATTCATGCCTTCTCAGGCGCCTGATAATCGCCAGCTGGGCCGCAGGATTCATGCTTGCTCATCTGCTTGGTAATCGCCAGCTGGGCCGCAGGATTCATGCCTGCTCATCTGCTTGATAATCGCCAGCTGGGTCGCATGATTCATGCCTGCTGAGGCACATGATCCGTGCGGGAGAGCTACCTGATCAGCACATGAGCAGTCACATGATCAGCGCCTCTCAGTCACCTGATCACTGCATGACAGCCACGTGATCAGTGCCTGCTGAGTCACGTGATTAGCGCCTGTTCATCTGCTTGATAATCGCCAGCTGGGCCGCAGGATTCATGCCTTCTCAGCTGCTTGATTATCGCCAGCTGGGCCGCAGGATTCATGCCTGCTCATCTGCTTGATAATGACCAGCTGGGCCGCAGGATTCATGCCTGCTCAGCTGCCTGATAATCGCCAGCTGGGCCGCAGGATTCATACCTGCTCAGCTGCCTGATAATCGACAGGTGGGCCGCAGGATTCATGCCTTCTCAGGCGCCTGGTAATCGCGAGCGGGGCCGTAGGATTCATGCCTGCTCATCTGCTTGGTAATCGCCAGCTGGGCCGCAGGATTCATGCCTTCTCAGGCGCCTGATAATCGCCAGCTGGGCCGCAGGATTCATGCCTTCTCATCTCCTTGATAATCGCCAGCTGGGCCGCAGGATTCATGCCTGCTCATCTGCTTGATAATGACCAGCTGGGCCGCAGGATTCATGCCTGCTCAGCTGCCTGATAATCGCCAGGTGGGCCGCAGGATTCATGCCTGCTCAGCTGCCTGATAATCGCCAGCTGGGCCGCAGGATTCACGCCTGCTCAGCTGCCTGATAATCGCCAGGTGGGCCGCAGGATTCATGCCTGCTCAGTTGCCTGATAATCGCCAGCTGGGCCGCAGGATTCATGCCTTCTCAGCTGCCTGATAATCACCAGCTGGGCCGCAGGATTCATGCCTGCTCATCTGCTTGATAATCGCCAGCTGGGCCGCAGGATTCATGCCTGCTCAGGCGCCTGTTAATCGCCAGCTGGGCCGCAGGATTCATGCCTTCTCCGCTGCTTGATTGTTGCCTGCTGAGGCACATGATCGGTGCGGGAGAGCTACCTGATCAGCACATGAGCAGTCACATGATCAGCACCTCTCAGTCACCTGATCACTGCATGACAGCCACGTGATCAGTGCCTGCTGAGTCACGTGATTAGCGCCTGTTCATCTGCTTGATAATCGCCAGCTGGGCCGCAGGATTCATGCCTTCTCAGCTGCTTGATTATCGCCAGCTGGGCCGCAGGATTCATGCCTGCTCATCTGCTTGATAATGACCAGCTGGGCCGCAGGATTCATGCCTGCTCAGCTGCCTGATAATCGCCAGGTGGGCCGCAGGATTCATGCCTGCTCATCTCGTTGATAATCGCCAGCTGGGCCGCAGGATTCATGCCTGCTCCGCTGCTTGATTCTTGCCTGCTGAGGCACATGATCCGTGCAGGAGAGCTACCTGATCACACATGAGCAGTCACATGATCAGCGCCTCTCAGTCACCTGATCACTGCATGACAGCCACGTGATCAGTGCCTGCTGAGTCACGTGATTAGCGCCTGCTCATCTGCTTGATAATCGCCAGCTGGGCCGCAGGATTCATGCCTGCTCAGGTGCCTGATAATCGCCAGCTGGGCCGCAGGATTCATGCCTTCTCAGCTGCCTGATAATCACCAGCTGGGCCGTAGGATTCATGCCTGCTCAGCTGCCTGATAATCGCCAGGTGGGCCGCAAGATTCATGCCTGCTCAGCTGCCTGATAATCGCCAGGTGGGCCGCAGGATTCATGCCTTCTCAGCTGCTTGATTATCGCCAGCTGGGCCGCAGGATTCATGCCTGCTCAGCTGCCTGATAATCGCCAGCAGGGCCGCAGGATTCATGCCTTCTCAGGCGCCTGGTAATCGCGAGCTGGGCCGCAGGATTCATGCCTGCTCATCTCCTTGATAATCGCCAGCTGGGCCGCAGGATTCATGCCTGCTCATCTGCTTGATAATCGCCAGCTGGGCCGCAGGATTCATGCCTGCTCAGCTGCCTGATAATCGCCAGGTGGGCCGCAGGATTCATGCCTGCTCAGCTGCCTGATAATCGCCAGCAGGGCCACAGGATTCATGCCTTCTCAGGCGCCTGATAATCACCAGCTGGGCCGCAGGATTCATGCCTGCTCATCTGCTTGATAATGACCAGCTGGGCCGCAGGATTCATGCCTTCTCAGGCGCCTGATAATCGCCAGCTGGGCCGCAGGATTCATGCCTGCTCATCTGCTTGGTAATCGCCAGCTGGGCCGCAGGATTCATGCCTGCTCATCTGCTTGATAATCGCCAGCTGGGTCGCATGATTCATGCCTGCTGAGGCACATGATCCGTGCGGGAGAGCTACCTGATCAGCACATGAGCAGTCACATGATCAGCGCCTCTCAGTCACCTGATCACTGCATGACAGCCACGTGATCAGTGCCTGCTGAGTCACGTGATTAGCGCCTGTTCATCTGCTTGATAATCGCCAGCTGGGCCGCAGGATTCATGCCTTCTCAGCTGCTTGATTATCGCCAGCTGGGCCGCAGGATTCATGCCTGCTCATCTGCTTGATAATGACCAGCTGGGCCGCAGGATTCATGCCTGCTCAGCTGCCTGATAATCGCCAGCTGGGCCGCAGGATTCATACCTGCTCAGCTGCCTGATAATGGCCAGGTGGGCCGCAGGATTCATGCCTTCTCAGGCGCCTGGTAATCGCGAGCGGGGCCGTAGGATTCATGCCTGCTCATCTGCTTGGTAATCGCCAGCTGGGCCGCAGGATTCATGCCTTCTCAGGCGCCTGATAATCGCCAGCTGGGCCGCAGGATTCATGCCTTCTCATCTCCTTGATAATCGCCAGCTGGGCCGCAGGATTCATGCCTGCTCATCTGCTTGATAATGACCAGCTGGGCCGCAGGATTCATGCCTGCTCAGCTGCCTGATAATCGCCAGGTGGGCCGCAGGATTCATGCCTGCTCAGTTGCCTGATAATCGCCAGCTGGGCCGCAGGATTCATGCCTGCTCAGCTGCCTGATAATCGCCAGGTGGGCCGCAGGATTCATGCCTGCTCAGTTGCCTGATAATCGCCAGCTGGGCCGCAGGATTCATGCCTTCTCAGCTGCCTGATAATCACCAGCTGGGCCGCAGGATTCATGCCTGCTCATCTGCTTGATAATCGCCAGCTGGGCCGCAGGATTCATGCCTGCTCAGGCGCCTGTTAATCGCCAGCTGGGCCGCAGGATTCATGCCTTCTCCGCTGCTTGATTGTTGCCTGCTGAGGCACATGATCGGTGCGGGAGAGCTACCTGATCAGCACATGAGCAGTCACATGATCAGCACCTCTCAGTCACCTGATCACTGCATGACAGCCACGTGATCAGTGCCTGCTGAGTCACGTGATTAGCGCCTGTTCATCTGCTTGATAATCGCCAGCTGGGCCGCAGGATTCATGCCTTCTCAGCTGCTTGATTATCGCCAGCTGGGCCGCAGGATTCATGCCTGCTCATCTGCTTGATAATGACCAGCTGGGCCGCAGGATTCATGCCTGCTCAGCTGCCTGATAATCGCCAGGTGGGCCGCAGGATTCATGCCTGCTCATCTCGTTGATAATCGCCAGCTGGGCCGCAGGATTCATGCCTGCTCCGCTGCTTGATTCTTGCCTGCTGAGGCACATGATCCGTGCAGGAGAGCTACCTGATCACACATGAGCAGTCACATGATCAGCGCCTCTCAGTCACCTGATCACTGCATGACAGCCACGTGATCAGTGCCTGCTGAGTCACGTGATTAGCGCCTGCTCATCTGCTTGATAATCGCCAGCTGGGCCGCAGGATTCATGCCTGCTCAGGTGCCTGATAATCGCCAGCTGGGCCGCAGGATTCATGCCTTCTCAGCTGCCTGATAATCACCAGCTGGGCCGTAGGATTCATGCCTGCTCAGCTGCCTGATAATCGCCAGGTGGGCCGCAAGATTCATGCCTGCTCAGCTGCCTGATAATCGCCAGGTGGGCCGCAGGATTCATGCCTTCTCAGGCGCCTGATAATCGCCAGCTGGGCCGCAGGATTCATGCCTTCTCATCTCCTTGATAATCGCCAGCTGGGCCGCAGGATTCATGCCTGCTCATCTGCTTGATAATGACCAGCTGGGCCGCAGGATTCATGCCTGCTCAGCTGCCTGATAATCGCCAGGTGGGCCGCAGGATTCATGCCTGCTCAGTTGCCTGATAATCGCCAGCTGGGCCGCAGGATTCATGCCTGCTCAGCTGCCTGATAATCGCCAGGTGGGCCGCAGGATTCATGCCTGCTCAGTTGCCTGATAATCGCCAGCTGGGCCGCAGGATTCATGCCTTCTCAGCTGCCTGATAATCACCAGCTGGGCCGCAGGATTCATGCCTGCTCATCTGCTTGATAATCGCCAGCTGGGCCGCAGGATTCATGCCTGCTCAGGCGCCTGTTAATCGCCAGCTGGGCCGCAGGATTCATGCCTTCTCCGCTGCTTGATTGTTGCCTGCTGAGGCACATGATCGGTGCGGGAGAGCTACCTGATCAGCACATGAGCAGTCACATGATCAGCACCTCTCAGTCACCTGATCACTGCATGACAGCCACGTGATCAGTGCCTGCTGAGTCACGTGATTAGCGCCTGTTCATCTGCTTGATAATCGCCAGCTGGGCCGCAGGATTCATGCCTTCTCAGCTGCTTGATTATCGCCAGCTGGGCCGCAGGATTCATGCCTGCTCATCTGCTTGATAATGACCAGCTGGGCCGCAGGATTCATGCCTGCTCAGCTGCCTGATAATCGCCAGGTGGGCCGCAGGATTCATGCCTGCTCATCTCGTTGATAATCGCCAGCTGGGCCGCAGGATTCATGCCTGCTCCGCTGCTTGATTCTTGCCTGCTGAGGCACATGATCCGTGCAGGAGAGCTACCTGATCACACATGAGCAGTCACATGATCAGCGCCTCTCAGTCACCTGATCACTGCATGACAGCCACGTGATCAGTGCCTGCTGAGTCACGTGATTAGCGCCTGCTCATCTGCTTGATAATCGCCAGCTGGGCCGCAGGATTCATGCCTGCTCAGGTGCCTGATAATCGCCAGCTGGGCCGCAGGATTCATGCCTTCTCAGCTGCCTGATAATCACCAGCTGGGCCGTAGGATTCATGCCTGCTCAGCTGCCTGATAATCGCCAGGTGGGCCGCAAGATTCATGCCTGCTCAGCTGCCTGATAATCGCCAGGTGGGCCGCAGGATTCATGCCTTCTCAGCTGCTTGATTATCGCCAGCTGGGCCGCAGGATTCATGCCTGCTCAGCTGCCTGATAATCGCCAGCAGGGCCGCAGGATTCATGCCTTCTCAGGCGCCTGGTAATCGCGAGCTGGGCCGCAGGATTCATGCCTGCTCATCTCCTTGATAATCGCCAGCTGGGCCGCAGGATTCATGCCTGCTCATCTGCTTGATAATCGCCAGCTGGGCCGCAGGATTCATGCCTGCTCAGCTGCCTGATAATCGCCAGGTGGGCCGCAGGATTCATGCCTGCTCAGCTGCCTGATAATCGCCAGCAGGGCCACAGGATTCATGCCTTCTCAGGCGCCTGATAATCACCAGCTGGGCCGCAGGATTCATGCCTGCTCATCTGCTTGATAATGACCAGCTGGGCCGCAGGATTCATGCCTTCTCAGGCGCCTGATAATCGCCAGCTGGGCCGCAGGATTCATGCCTGCTCATCTGCTTGGTAATCGCCAGCTGGGCCGCAGGATTCATGCCTGCTCATCTGCTTGATAATCGCCAGCTGGGTCGCATGATTCATGCCTGCTGAGGCACATGATCCGTGCGGGAGAGCTACCTGATCACACATGAGCAGTCACATGATCAGCGCCTCTCAGTCACCTGATCACTGCATGACAGCCACGTGATCAGTGCCTGCTGAGTCACGTGATTAGCGCCTGTTCATCTGCTTGATAATCGCCAGCTGGGCCGCAGGATTCATGCCTTCTCAGCTGCTTGATTATCGCCAGCTGGGCCGCAGGATTCATGCCTGCTCATCTGCTTGATAATGACCAGCTGGGCCGCAGGATTCATGCCTGCTCAGCTGCCTGATAATCGCCAGCTGGGCCGCAGGATTCATACCTGCTCAGCTGCCTGATAATGGCCAGGTGGGCCGCAGGATTCATGCCTTCTCAGGCGCCTGGTAATCGCGAGCGGGGCCGTAGGATTCATGCCTGCTCATCTGCTTGATAATGACCAGCTGGGCCGCAGGATTCATGCCTGCTCAGCTGCCTGATAATCGCCAGCTGGGCCGCAGGATTCATACCTGCTCAGCTGCCTGATAATGGCCAGGTGGGCCGCAGGATTCATGCCTTCTCAGGCGCCTGGTAATCGCGAGCGGGGCCGCAGGATTCATGCCTGCTCATCTGCTTGATAATGACCAGCTGGGCCGCAGGATTCATGCCTGCTCAGCTGCCTGATAATCGCCAGGTGGGCTGCAGGATTCATGCCTGCTCAGTTGCCTGATAATCGCCAGCTGGGCCGCAGGATTCATGCCTGCTCAGCTGCCTGATAATCGCCAGGTGGGCCGCAGGATTCATGCCTGCTCAGTTGCCTGATAATCGCCAGCTGGGCCGCAGGATTCATGCCTTCTCAGCTGCCTGATAATCACCAGCTGGGCCGCAGGATTCATGCCTGCTCATCTGCTTGATAATCGCCAGCTGGGCCGCAGGATTCATGCCTGCTCAGGCGCCTGTTAATCGCCAGCTGGGCCGCAGGATTCATGCCTTCTCCGCTGCTTGATTGTTGCCTGCTGAGGCACATGATCGGTGCGGGACAGCTACCTGATCAGCACATGAGCAGTCACATGATCAGCACCTCTCAGTCACCTGATCACTGCATGACAGCCACGTGATCAGTGCCTGCTGAGTCACGTGATTAGCGCCTGTTCATCTGCTTGATAATCGCCAGCTGGGCCGCAGGATTCATGCCTTCTCAGCTGCTTGATTATCGCCAGCTGGGCCGCAGGATTCATGCCTGCTCATCTCGTTGATAATCGCCAGCTGGGCCGCAGGATTCATGCCTGCTCCGCTGCTTGATTCTTGCCTGCTGAGGCACATGATCCGTGCAGGAGAGCTACCTGATCACACATGAGCAGTCACATGATCAGCGCCTCTCAGTCACCTGATCACTGCATGACAGCCACGTGATCAGTGCCTGCTGAGTCACGTGATTAGCGCCTCCTCATCTGCTTGATAATCGCCAGCTGGGCCGCAGGATTCATGCCTGCTCAGGTGCCTGATAATCGCCAGGTGGGCCGCAGGATTCATGCCTTCTCAGCTGCTTGATTATCGCCAGCTGGGCCGCAGGATTCATGCCTGCTCAGCTGCCTGATAATCGCCAGCAGGGCCGCAGGATTCATGCCTTCTCAGGCGCCTGGTAATCGCGAGCTGGGCCGCAGGATTCATGCCTGCTCATCTCCTTGATAATCGCCAGCTGGGCCGCAGGATTCATGCCTGCTCATCTGCTTGATAATCGCCAGCTGGGCCGCAGGATTCATGCCTGCTCAGCTGCCTGATAATCGCCAGCAGGGCCACAGGATTCATGCCTTCTCAGGCGCCTGATAATCACCAGCTGGGCCGCAGGATTCATGCCTTCTCAGGCGCCTGATAATCGCCAGCTGGGCCGCAGGATTCATGCCTGCTCAGCTGCCTGATAATCGCCAGCAGGGCCGCAGGATTCATGCCTTCTCAGGCGCCTGGTAATCGCGAGCTGGGCCGCAGGATTCATGCCTGCTCATCTCCTTGATAATCGCCAGCTGGGCCGCAGGATTCATGCCTGCTCATCTGCTTGATAATCGCCAGGTGGGCCGCAGGATTCATGCCTGCTCAGCTGCCTGATAATCGCCAGCAGGGCCACAGGATTCATGCCTTCTCAGGCGCCTGATAATCACCAGCTGGGCCGCAGGATTCATGCCTGCTCATCTGCTTGATAATGACCAGCTGGGCCGCAGGATTCATGCCTTCTCAGGCGCCTGATAATCGCCAGCTGGGCCGCAGGATTCATGCCTGCTCATCTGCTTGGTAATCGCCAGCTGGGCCGCAGGATTCATGCCTGCTCATCTGCTTGATAATCGCCAGCTGGGTCGCATGATTCATGCCTGCTGAGGCACATGATCCGTGCGGGAGAGCTACCTGATCAGCACATGAGCAGTCACATGATCAGCGCCTCTCAGTCACCTGATCACTGCATGACAGCCACGTGATCAGTGCCTGCTGAGTCACGTGATTAGCGCCTGTTCATCTGCTTGATAATCGCCAGCTGGGCCGCAGGATTCATGCCTTCTCAGCTGCTTGATTATCGCCAGCTGGGCCGCAGGATTCATGCCTGCTCATCTGCTTGATAATGACCAGCTGGGCCGCAGGATTCATGCCTGCTCAGCTGCCTGATAATCGCCAGCTGGGCCGCAGGATTCATACCTGCTCAGCTGCCTGATAATCGCCAGGTGGGCCGCAGGATTCATGCCTTCTCAGGCGCCTGGTAATCGCGAGCGGGGCCGTAGGATTCATGCCTGCTCATCTGCTTGGTAATCGCCAGCTGGGCCGCAGGATTCATGCCTGCTCAGGCGCCTGTTAATCGCCAGCTGGGCCGCAGGATTCATGCCTGCTCAGGCGCCTGTTAATCGCCAGCTGGGCCGCAGGATTCATGCCTTCTCCGCTGCTTGATTGTTGCCTGCTGAGGCACATGATCGGTGCGGGACAGCTACCTGATCAGCACATGAGCAGTCACATGATCAGCACCTCTCAGTCACCTGATCACTGCATGACAGCCACGTGATCAGTGCCTGCTGAGTCA
Source organism: Bos grunniens (assembly GCF_055505025.1). Lineage (NCBI taxonomy): Eukaryota > Metazoa > Chordata > Mammalia > Artiodactyla > Bovidae > Bos > Bos grunniens. Next base: position 64,799,002 of record NC_141183.1, on the reverse strand, counting down.
CGTGATTAGCGCCTGTTCATCTGCTTGATAATCGCCAGCTGGGCCGCAGGATTCATGCCTTCTCAGCTGCTTGATTATCGCCAGCTGGGCCGCAGGATTCATGCCTGCTCATCTCGTTGATAATCGCCAGCTGGGCCGCAGGATTCATGCCTGCTCCGCTGCTTGATTCTTGCCTGCTGAGGCACATGATCCGTGCAGGAGAGCTACCTGATCACACATGAGCAGTCACATGATCAGCGCCTCTCAGTCACCTGATCACTGCATGACAGCCACGTGATCAGTGCCTGCTGAGTCACGTGATTAGCGCCTCCTCATCTGCTTGATAATCGCCAGCTGGGCCGCAGGATTCATGCCTGCTCAGGTGCCTGATAATCGCCAGGTGGGCCGCAGGATTCATGCCTTCTCAGCTGCTTGATTATCGCCAGCTGGGCCGCAGGATTCATGCCTGCTCAGCTGCCTGATAATCGCCAGCAGGGCCGCAGGATTCATGCCTTCTCAGGCGCCTGGTAATCGCGAGCTGGGCCGCAGGATTCATGCCTGCTCATCTCCTTGATAATCGCCAGCTGGGCCGCAGGATTCATGCCTGCTCATCTGCTTGATAATCGCCAGCTGGGCCGCAGGATTCATGCCTGCTCAGCTGCCTGATAATCGCCAGGTGGGCCGCAGGATTCATGCCTGCTCAGCTGCCTGATAATCGCCAGCAGGGCCACAGGATTCATGCCTTCTCAGGCGCCTGATAATCACCAGCTGGGCCGCAGGATTCATGCCTGCTCATCTGCTTGATAATGACCAGCTGGGCCGCAGGATTCATGCCTTCTCAGGCGCCTGATAATCGCCAGCTGGGCCGCAGGATTCATGCCTGCTCATCTGCTTGGTAATCGCCAGCTGGGCCGCAGGATTCATGCCTGCTCATCTGCTTGATAATCGCCAGCTGGGTCGCATGATTCATGCCTGCTGAGGCACATGATCCGTGCGGGAGAGCTACCTGATCAGCACATGAGCAGTCACATGATCAGCGCCTCTCAGTCACCTGATCACTGCATGACAGCCACGTGATCAGTGCCTGCTGAGTCACGTGATTAGCGCCTGTTCATCTGCTTGATAATCGCCAGCTGGGCCGCAGGATTCATGCCTTCTCAGCTGCTTGATTATCGCCAGCTGGGCCGCAGGATTCATGCCTGCTCATCTGCTTGATAATGACCAGCTGGGCCGCAGGATTCATGCCTGCTCAGCTGCCTGATAATCGCCAGCTGGGCCGCAGGATTCATACCTGCTCAGCTGCCTGATAATGGCCAGGTGGGCCGCAGGATTCATGCCTTCTCAGGCGCCTGGTAATCGCGAGCGGGGCCGTAGGATTCATGCCTGCTCATCTGCTTGGTAATCGCCAGCTGGGCCGCAGGATTCATGCCTTCTCAGGCGCCTGATAATCGCCAGCTGGGCCGCAGGATTCATGCCTTCTCATCTCCTTGATAATCGCCAGCTGGGCCGCAGGATTCATGCCTGCTCATCTGCTTGATAATGACCAGCTGGGCCGCAGGATTCATGCCTGCTCAGCTGCCTGATAATCGCCAGGTGGGCCGCAGGATTCATGCCTGCTCAGCTGCCTGATAATCGCCAGCTGGGCCTCAGGATTCATGCCTGCTCAGCTGCCTGATAATCGCCAGGTGGGCCGCAGGATTCATGCCTGCTCAGTTGCCTGATAATCGCCAGCTGGGCCGCAGGATTCATGCCTTCTCAGCTGCCTGATAATCACCAGCTGGGCCGCAGGATTCATGCCTGCTCATCTGCTTGATAATCGCCAGCTGGGCCGCAGGATTCATGCCTGCTCAGGCGCCTGTTAATCGCCAGCTGGGCCGCAGGATTCATGCCTTCTCCGCTGCTTGATTGTTGCCTGCTGAGGCACATGATCGGTGCGGGAGAGCTACCTGATCAGCACATGAGCAGTCACATGATCAGCACCTCTCAGTCACCTGATCACTGCATGACAGCCACGTGATCAGTGCCTGCTGAGTCACGTGATTAGCGCCTGTTCATCTGCTTGATAATCGACAGCTGGGCCGCAGGATTCATGCCTTCTCAGCTGCTTGATTATCGCCAGCTGGGCCGCAGGATTCATGCCTGCTCATCTGCTTGATAATGACCAGCTGGGCCGCAGGATTCATGCCTGCTCAGCTGCCTGATAATCGCCAGGTGGGCCGCAGGATTCATGCCTGCTCATCTCGTTGATAATCGCCAGCTGGGCCGCAGGATTCATGCCTGCTCCGCTGCTTGATTCTTGCCTGCTGAGGCACATGATCCGTGCAGGAGAGCTACCTGATCACACATGAGCAGTCACATGATCAGCGCCTCTCAGTCACCTGATCACTGCATGACAGCCACGTGATCAGTGCCTGCTGAGTCACGTGATTAGCGCCTGCTCATCTGCTTGATAATCGCCAGCTGGGCCGCAGGATTCATGCCTGCTCAGGTGCCTGATAATCGCCAGCTGGGCCGCAGGATTCATGCCTTTTCAGCTGCCTGATAATCACCAGCTGGGCCGTAGGATTCATGCCTGCTCAGCTGCCTGATAATCGCCAGGTGGGCCGCAAGATTCATGCCTGCTCAGCTGCCTGATAATCGCCAGGTGGGCCGCAGGATTCATGCCTTCTCAGCTGCTTGATTATCGCCAGCTGGGCCGCAGGATTCATGCCTGCTCAGCTGCCTGATAATCGCCAGCAGGGCCGCAGGATTCATGCCTTCTCAGGCGCCTGGTAATCGCGAGCTGGGCCGCAGGATTCATGCCTGCTCATCTCCTTGATAATCGCCAGCTGGGCCGCAGGATTCATGCCTGCTCATCTGCTTGATAATCGCCAGCTGGGCCGCAGGATTCATGCCTGCTCAGCTGCCTGATAATCGCCAGGTGGGCCGCAGGATTCATGCCTGCTCAGCTGCCTGATAATCGCCAGCAGGGCCACAGGATTCATGCCTTCTCAGGCGCCTGATAATCACCAGCTGGGCCGCAGGATTCATGCCTGCTCATCTGCTTGATAATGACCAGCTGGGCCGCAGGATTCATGCCTTCTCAGGCGCCTGATAATCGCCAGCTGGGCCGCAGGATTCATGCCTGCTCATCTGCTTGGTAATCGCCAGCTGGGCCGCAGGATTCATGCCTGCTCATCTGCTTGATAATCGCCAGCTGGGTCGCATGATTCATGCCTGCTGAGGCACATGATCCGTGCGGGAGAGCTACCTGATCAGCACATGAGCAGTCACATGATCAGCGCCTCTCAGTCACCTGATCACTGCATGACAGCCACGTGATCAGTGCCTGCTGAGTCACGTGATTAGCGCCTGTTCATCTGCTTGATAATCGCCAGCTGGGCCGCAGGATTCATGCCTTCTCAGCTGCTTGATTATCGCCAGCTGGGCCGCAGGATTCATGCCTGCTCATCTGCTTGATAATGACCAGCTGGGCCGCAGGATTCATGCCTGCTCAGCTGCCTGATAATCGCCAGCTGGGCCGCAGGATTCATACCTGCTCAGCTGCCTGATAATGGCCAGGTGGGCCGCAGGATTCATGCCTTCTCAGGCGCCTGGTAATCGCGAGCGGGGCCGTAGGATTCATGCCTGCTCATCTGCTTGGTAATCGCCAGCTGGGCCGCAGGATTCATGCCTTCTCAGGCGCCTGATAATCGCCAGCTGGGCCGCAGGATTCATGCCTTCTCATCTCCTTGATAATCGCCAGCTGGGCCGCAGGATTCATGCCTGCTCATCTGCTTGATAATGACCAGCTGGGCCGCAGGATTCATGCCTGCTCAGCTGCCTGATAATCGCCAGGTGGGCCGCAGGATTCATGCCTGCTCAGTTGCCTGATAATCGCCAGCTGGGCCGCAGGATTCATGCCTGCTCAGCTGCCTGATAATCGCCAGGTGGGCCGCAGGATTCATGCCTGCTCAGTTGCCTGATAATCGCCAGCTGGGCCGCAGGATTCATGCCTTCTCAGCTGCCTGATAATCACCAGCTGGGCCGCAGGATTCATGCCTGCTCATCTGCTTGATAATCGCCAGCTGGGCCGCAGGATTCATGCCTGCTCAGGCGCCTGTTAATCGCCAGCTGGGCCGCAGGATTCATGCCTTCTCCGCTGCTTGATTGTTGCCTGCTGAGGCACATGATCGGTGCGGGAGAGCTACCTGATCAGCACATGAGCAGTCACATGATCAGCACCTCTCAGTCACCTGATCACTGCATGACAGCCACGTGATCAGTGCCTGCTGAGTCACGTGATTAGCGCCTGTTCATCTGCTTGATAATCGCCAGCTGGGCCGCAGGATTCATGCCTTCTCAGCTGCTTGATTATCGCCAGCTGGGCCGCAGGATTCATGCCTGCTCATCTGCTTGATAATGACCAGCTGGGCCGCAGGATTCATGCCTGCTCAGCTGCCTGATAATCGCCAGGTGGGCCGCAGGATTCATGCCTGCTCATCTCGTTGATAATCGCCAGCTGGGCCGCAGGATTCATGCCTGCTCCGCTGCTTGATTCTTGCCTGCTGAGGCACATGATCCGTGCAGGAGAGCTACCTGATCACACATGAGCAGTCACATGATCAGCGCCTCTCAGTCACCTGATCACTGCATGACAGCCACGTGATCAGTGCCTGCTGAGTCACGTGATTAGCGCCTGCTCATCTGCTTGATAATCGCCAGCTGGGCCGCAGGATTCATGCCTGCTCAGGTGCCTGATAATCGCCAGCTGGGCCGCAGGATTCATGCCTTCTCAGCTGCCTGATAATCACCAGCTGGGCCGTAGGATTCATGCCTGCTCAGCTGCCTGATAATCGCCAGGTGGGCCGCAAGATTCATGCCTGCTCAGCTGCCTGATAATCGCCAGGTGGGCCGCAGGATTCATGCCTTCTCAGCTGCTTGATTATCGCCAGCTGGGCCGCAGGATTCATGCCTGCTCAGCTGCCTGATAATCGCCAGCAGGGCCGCAGGATTCATGCCTTCTCAGGCGCCTGGTAATCGCGAGCTGGGCCGCAGGATTCATGCCTGCTCATCTCCTTGATAATCGCCAGCTGGGCCGCAGGATTCATGCCTGCTCATCTGCTTGATAATCGCCAGCTGGGCCGCAGGATTCATGCCTGCTCAGCTGCCTGATAATCGCCAGGTGGGCCGCAGGATTCATGCCTGCTCAGCTGCCTGATAATCGCCAGCAGGGCCACAGGATTCATGCCTTCTCAGGCGCCTGATAATCACCAGCTGGGCCGCAGGATTCATGCCTGCTCATCTGCTTGATAATGACCAGCTGGGCCGCAGGATTCATGCCTTCTCAGGCGCCTGATAATCGCCAGCTGGGCCGCAGGATTCATGCCTGCTCATCTGCTTGGTAATCGCCAGCTGGGCCGCAGGATTCATGCCTGCTCATCTGCTTGATAATCGCCAGCTGGGTCGCATGATTCATGCCTGCTGAGGCACATGATCCGTGCGGGAGAGCTACCTGATCACACATGAGCAGTCACATGATCAGCGCCTCTCAGTCACCTGATCACTGCATGACAGCCACGTGATCAGTGCCTGCTGAGTCACGTGATTAGCGCCTGTTCATCTGCTTGATAATCGCCAGCTGGGCCGCAGGATTCATGCCTTCTCAGCTGCTTGATTATCGCCAGCTGGGCCGCAGGATTCATGCCTGCTCATCTGCTTGATAATGACCAGCTGGGCCGCAGGATTCATGCCTGCTCAGCTGCCTGATAATCGCCAGCTGGGCCGCAGGATTCATACCTGCTCAGCTGCCTGATAATGGCCAGGTGGGCCGCAGGATTCATGCCTTCTCAGGCGCCTGGTAATCGCGAGCGGGGCCGTAGGATTCATGCCTGCTCATCTGCTTGATAATGACCAGCTGGGCCGCAGGATTCATGCCTGCTCAGCTGCCTGATAATCGCCAGCTGGGCCGCAGGATTCATACCTGCTCAGCTGCCTGATAATGGCCAGGTGGGCCGCAGGATTCATGCCTTCTCAGGCGCCTGGTAATCGCGAGCGGGGCCGCAGGATTCATGCCTGCTCATCTGCTTGATAATGACCAGCTGGGCCGCAGGATTCATGCCTGCTCAGCTGCCTGATAATCGCCAGGTGGGCTGCAGGATTCATGCCTGCTCAGTTGCCTGATAATCGCCAGCTGGGCCGCAGGATTCATGCCTGCTCAGCTGCCTGATAATCGCCAGGTGGGCCGCAGGATTCATGCCTGCTCAGTTGCCTGATAATCGCCAGCTGGGCCGCAGGATTCATGCCTTCTCAGCTGCCTGATAATCACCAGCTGGGCCGCAGGATTCATGCCTGCTCATCTGCTTGATAATCGCCAGCTGGGCCGCAGGATTCATGCCTGCTCAGGCGCCTGTTAATCGCCAGCTGGGCCGCAGGATTCATGCCTTCTCCGCTGCTTGATTGTTGCCTGCTGAGGCACATGATCGGTGCGGGACAGCTACCTGATCAGCACATGAGCAGTCACATGATCAGCACCTCTCAGTCACCTGATCACTGCATGACAGCCACGTGATCAGTGCCTGCTGAGTCACGTGATTAGCGCCTGTTCATCTGCTTGATAATCGCCAGCTGGGCCGCAGGATTCATGCCTTCTCAGCTGCTTGATTATCGCCAGCTGGGCCGCAGGATTCATGCCTGCTCATCTCGTTGATAATCGCCAGCTGGGCCGCAGGATTCATGCCTGCTCCGCTGCTTGATTCTTGCCTGCTGAGGCACATGATCCGTGCAGGAGAGCTACCTGATCACACATGAGCAGTCACATGATCAGCGCCTCTCAGTCACCTGATCACTGCATGACAGCCACGTGATCAGTGCCTGCTGAGTCACGTGATTAGCGCCTCCTCATCTGCTTGATAATCGCCAGCTGGGCCGCAGGATTCATGCCTGCTCAGGTGCCTGATAATCGCCAGGTGGGCCGCAGGATTCATGCCTTCTCAGCTGCTTGATTATCGCCAGCTGGGCCGCAGGATTCATGCCTGCTCAGCTGCCTGATAATCGCCAGCAGGGCCGCAGGATTCATGCCTTCTCAGGCGCCTGGTAATCGCGAGCTGGGCCGCAGGATTCATGCCTGCTCATCTCCTTGATAATCGCCAGCTGGGCCGCAGGATTCATGCCTGCTCATCTGCTTGATAATCGTCAGCTGGGCCGCAGGATTCATGCCTGCTCAGCTGCCTGATAATCGCCAGGTGGGCCGCAGGATTCATGCCTGCTCAGCTGCCTGATAATCGCCAGCAGGGCCACAGGATTCATGCCTTCTCAGGCGCCTGATAATCACCAGCTGGGCCGCAGGATTCATGCCTGCTCATCTGCTTGATAATGACCAGCTGGGCCGCAGGATTCATGCCTTCTCAGGCGCCTGATAATCGCCAGCTGGGCCGCAGGATTCATGCCTTCTCCGCTGCTTGATTGTTGCCTGCTGAGGCACATGATCGGTGCGGGACAGCTACCTGATCAGCACATGAGCAGTCACATGATCAGCACCTCTCAGTCACCTGATCACTGCATGACAGCCACGTGATCAGTGCCTGCTGAGTCACGTGATTAGCGCCTGTTCATCTGCTTGATAATCGCCAGCTGGGCCGCAGGATTCATGCCTTCTCAGCTGCTTGATTATCGCCAGCTGGGCCGCAGGATTCATGCCTGCTCATCTCGTTGATAATCGCCAGCTGGGCCGCAGGATTCATGCCTGCTCCGCTGCTTGATTCTTGCCTGCTGAGGCACATGATCCGTGCAGGAGAGCTACCTGATCACACATGAGCAGTCACATGATCAGCGCCTCTCAGTCACCTGATCACTGCATGACAGCCACGTGATCAGTGCCTGCTGAGTCACGTGATTAGCGCCTCCTCATCTGCTTGATAATCGCCAGCTGGGCCGCAGGATTCATGCCTGCTCAGGTGCCTGATAATCGCCAGGTGGGCCGCAGGATTCATGCCTTCTCAGCTGCTTGATTATCGCCAGCTGGGCCGCAGGATTCATGCCTGCTCAGCTGCCTGATAATCGCCAGCAGGGCCGCAGGATTCATGCCTTCTCAGGCGCCTGGTAATCGCGAGCTGGGCCGCAGGATTCATGCCTGCTCATCTCCTTGATAATCGCCAGCTGGGCCGCAGGATTCATGCCTGCTCATCTGCTTGATAATCGCCAGCTGGGCCGCAGGATTCATGCCTGCTCAGCTGCCTGATAATCGCCAGGTGGGCCGCAGGATTCATGCCTGCTCAGCTGCCTGATAATCGCCAGCAGGGCCACAGGATTCATGCCTTCTCAGGCGCCTGATAATCACCAGCTGGGCCGCAGGATTCATGCCTGCTCATCTGCTTGATAATGACCAGCTGGGCCGCAGGATTCATGCCTTCTCAGGCGCCTGATAATCGCCAGCTGGGCCGCAGGATTCATGCCTGCTCATCTGCTTGGTAATCGCCAGCTGGGCCGCAGGATTCATGCCTGCTCATCTGCTTGATAATCGCCAGCTGGGTCGCATGATTCATGCCTGCTGAGGCACATGATCCGTGCGGGAGAGCTACCTGATCAGCACATGAGCAGTCACATGATCAGCGCCTCTCAGTCACCTGATCACTGCATGACAGCCACGTGATCAGTGCCTGCTGAGTCACGTGATTAGCGCCTGTTCATCTGCTTGATAATCGCCAGCTGGGCCGCAGGATTCATGCCTTCTCAGCTGCTTGATTATCGCCAGCTGGGCCGCAGGATTCATGCCTGCTCATCTGCTTGATAATGACCAGCTGGGCCGCAGGATTCATGCCTGCTCAGCTGCCTGATAATCGCCAGCTGGGCCGCAGGATTCATACCTGCTCAGCTGCCTGATAATCGCCAGGTGGGCCGCAGGATTCATGCCTTCTCAGGCGCCTGGTAATCGCGAGCGGGGCCGTAGGATTCATGCCTGCTCATCTGCTTGGTAATCGCCAGCTGGGCCGCAGGATTCATGCCTTCTCAGGCGCCTGATAATCGCCAGCTGGGCCGCAGGATTCATGCCTTCTCATCTCCTTGATAATCGCCAGCTGGGCCGCAGGATTCATGCCTGCTCATCTGCTTGATAATGACCAGCTGGGCCGCAGGATTCATGCCTGCTCAGCTGCCTGATAATCGCCAGGTGGGCCGCAGGATTCATGCCTGCTCAGCTGCCTGATAATCGCCAGCTGGGCCGCAGGATTCATGCCTGCTCAGCTGCCTGATAATCGCCAGGTGGGCCGCAGGATTCATGCCTGCTCAGTTGCCTGATAATCGCCAGCTGGGCCGCAGGATTCATGCCTTCTCAGCTGCCTGATAATCACCAGCTGGGCCGCAGGATTCATGCCTGCTCATCTGCTTGATAATCGCCAGCTGGGCCGCAGGATTCATGCCTGCTCAGGCGCCTATTAATCGCCAGCTGGGCCGCAGGATTCATGCCTTCTCCGCTGCTTGATTGTTGCCTGCTGAGGCACATGATCGGTGCGGGAGAGCTACCTGATCAGCACATGAGCAGTCACATGATCAGCACCTCTCAGTCACCTGATCACTGCATGACAGCCACGTGATCAGTGCCTGCTGAGTCACGTGATTAGCGCCTGTTCATCTGCTTGATAATCGCCAGCTGGGCCGCAGGATTCATGCCTTCTCAGCTGCTTGATTATCGCCAGCTGGGCCGCAGGATTCATGCCTGCTCATCTGCTTGATAATGACCAGCTGGGCCGCAGGATTCATGCCTGCTCAGCTGCCTGATAATCGCCAGGTGGGCCGCAGGATTCATGCCTGCTCATCTCGTTGATAATCGCCAGCTGGGCCGCAGGATTCATGCCTGCTCCGCTGCTTGATTCTTGCCTGCTGAGGCACATGATCCGTGCAGGAGAGCTACCTGATCACACATGAGCAGTCACATGATCAGCGCCTCTCAGTCACCTGATCACTGCATGACAGCCACGTGATCAGTGCCTGCTGAGTCACGTGATTAGCGCCTGCTCATCTGCTTGATAATCGCCAGCTGGGCCGCAGGATTCATGCCTGCTCAGGTGCCTGATAATCGCCAGCTGGGCCGCAGGATTCATGCCTTCTCAGCTGCCTGATAATCACCAGCTGGGCCGTAGGATTCATGCCTGCTCAGCTGCCTGATAATCGCCAGGTGGGCCGCAAGATTCATGCCTGCTCAGCTGCCTGATAATCGCCAGGTGGGCCGCAGGATTCATGCCTTCTCAGCTGCTTGATTATCGCCAGCTGGGCCGCAGGATTCATGCCTGCTCAGCTGCCTGATAATCGCCAGCAGGGCCGCAGGATTCATGCCTTCTCAGGCGCCTGGTAATCGCGAGCTGGGCCGCAGGATTCATGCCTGCTCATCTCCTTGATAATCGCCAGCTGGGCCGCAGGATTCATGCCTGCTCATCTGCTTGATAATCGCCAGCTGGGCCGCAGGATTCATGCCTGCTCAGCTGCCTGATAATCGCCAGGTGGGCCGCAGGATTCATGCCTGCTCAGCTGCCTGATAATCGCCAGCAGGGCCACAGGATTCATGCCTTCTCAGGCGCCTGATAATCACCAGCTGGGCCGCAGGATTCATGCCTGCTCATCTGCTTGATAATGACCAGCTGGGCCGCAGGATTCATGCCTTCTCAGGCGCCTGATAATCGCCAGCTGGGCCGCAGGATTCATGCCTGCTCATCTGCTTGGTAATCGCCAGCTGGGCCGCAGGATTCATGCCTGCTCATCTGCTTGATAATCGCCAGCTGGGTCGCATGATTCATGCCTGCTGAGGCACATGATCCGTGCGGGAGAGCTACCTGATCAGCACATGAGCAGTCACATGATCAGCGCCTCTCAGTCACCTGATCACTGCATGACAGCCACGTGATCAGTGCCTGCTGAGTCACGTGATTAGCGCCTGTTCATCTGCTTGATAATCGCCAGCTGGGCCGCAGGATTCATGCCTTCTCAGCTGCTTGATTATCGCCAGCTGGGCCGCAGGATTCATGCCTGCTCATCTGCTTGATAATGACCAGCTGGGCCGCAGGATTCATGCCTGCTCAGCTGCCTGATAATCGCCAGCTGGGCCGCAGGATTCATACCTGCTCAGCTGCCTGATAATGGCCAGGTGGGCCGCAGGATTCATGCCTTCTCAGGCGCCTGGTAATCGCGAGCGGGGCCGTAGGATTCATGCCTGCTCATCTGCTTGGTAATCGCCAGCTGGGCCGCAGGATTCATGCCTTCTCAGGCGCCTGATAATCGCCAGCTGGGCCGCAGGATTCATGCCTTCTCATCTCCTTGATAATCGCCAGCTGGGCCGCAGGATTCATGCCTGCTCATCTGCTTGATAATGACCAGCTGGGCCGCAGGATTCATGCCTGCTCAGCTGCCTGATAATCGCCAGGTGGGCCGCAGGATTCATGCCTGCTCAGCTGCCTGATAATCGCCAGCTGGGCCGCAGGATTCATGCCTGCTCAGCTGCCTGATAATCGCCAGGTGGGCCGCAGGATTCATGCCTGCTCAGTTGCCTGATAATCGCCAGCTGGGCCGCAGGATTCATGCCTTCTCAGCTGCCTGATAATCACCAGCTGGGCCGCAGGATTCATGCCTGCTCATCTGCTTGATAATCGCCAGCTGGGCCGCAGGATTCATGCCTGCTCAGGCGCCTGTTAATCGCCAGCTGGGCCGCAGGATTCATGCCTTCTCCGCTGCTTGATTGTTGCCTGCTGAGGCACATGATCGGTGCGGGAGAGCTACCTGATCAGCACATGAGCAGTCACATGATCAGCACCTCTCAGTCACCTGATCACTGCATGACAGCCACGTGATCAGTGCCTGCTGAGTCACGTGATTAGCGCCTGTTCATCTGCTTGATAATCGCCAGCTGGGCCGCAGGATTCATGCCTTCTCAGCTGCTTGATTATCGCCAGCTGGGCCGCAGGATTCATGCCTGCTCATCTGCTTGATAATGACCAGCTGGGCCGCAGGATTCATGCCTGCTCAGCTGCCTGATAATCGCCAGGTGGGCCGCAGGATTCATGCCTGCTCATCTCGTTGATAATCGCCAGCTGGGCCGCAGGATTCATGCCTGCTCCGCTGCTTGATTCTTGCCTGCTGAGGCACATGATCCGTGCAGGAGAGCTACCTGATCACACATGAGCAGTCACATGATCAGCGCCTCTCAGTCACCTGATCACTGCATGACAGCCACGTGATCAGTGCCTGCTGAGTCACGTGATTAGCGCCTGCTCATCTGCTTGATAATCGCCAGCTGGGCCGCAGGATTCATGCCTGCTCAGGTGCCTGATAATCGCCAGCTGGGCCGCAGGATTCATGCCTTCTCAGCTGCCTGATAATCACCAGCTGGGCCGTAGGATTCATGCCTGCTCAGCTGCCTGATAATCGCCAGGTGGGCCGCAAGATTCATGCCTGCTCAGCTGCCTGATAATCGCCAGGTGGGCCGCAGGATTCATGCCTTCTCAGCTGCTTGATTATCGCCAGCTGGGCCGCAGGATTCATGCCTGCTCAGCTGCCTGATAATCGCCAGCAGGGCCGCAGGATTCATGCCTTCTCAGGCGCCTGGTAATCGCGAGCTGGGCCGCAGGATTCATGCCTGCTCATCTCCTTGATAATCGCCAGCTGGGCCGCAGGATTCATGCCTGCTCATCTGCTTGATAATCGCCAGCTGGGCCGCAGGATTCATGCCTGCTCAGCTGCCTGATAATCGCCAGGTGGGCCGCAGGATTCATGCCTGCTCAGCTGCCTGATAATCGCCAGCAGGGCCACAGGATTCATGCCTTCTCAGGCGCCTGATAATCACCAGCTGGGCCGCAGGATTCATGCCTGCTCATCTGCTTGATAATGACCAGCTGGGCCGCAGGATTCATGCCTTCTCAGGCGCCTGATAATCGCCAGCTGGGCCGCAGGATTCATGCCTGCTCATCTGCTTGGTAATCGCCAGCTGGGCCGCAGGATTCATGCCTGCTCATCTGCTTGATAATCGCCAGCTGGGTCGCATGATTCATGCCTGCTGAGGCACATGATCCGTGCGGGAGAGCTACCTGATCAGCACATGAGCAGTCACATGATCAGCGCCTCTCAGTCACCTGATCACTGCATGACAGCCACGTGATCAGTGCCTGCTGAGTCACGTGATTAGCGCCTGTTCATCTGCTTGATAATCGCCAGCTGGGCCGCAGGATTCATGCCTTCTCAGCTGCTTGATTATCGCCAGCTGGGCCGCAGGATTCATGCCTGCTCATCTGCTTGATAATGACCAGCTGGGCCGCAGGATTCATGCCTGCTCAGCTGCCTGATAATCGCCAGCTGGGCCGCAGGATTCATACCTGCTCAGCTGCCTGATAATGGCCAGGTGGGCCGCAGGATTCATGCCTTCTCAGGCGCCTGGTAATCGCGAGCGGGGCCGTAGGATTCATGCCTGCTCATCTGCTTGGTAATCGCCAGCTGGGCCGCAGGATTCATGCCTTCTCAGGCGCCTGATAATCGCCAGCTGGGCCGCAGGATTCATGCCTTCTCATCTCCTTGATAATCGCCAGCTGGGCCGCAGGATTCATGCCTGCTCATCTGCTTGATAATGACCAGCTGGGCCGCAGGATTCATGCCTGCTCAGCTGCCTGATAATCGCCAGGTGGGCCGCAGGATTCATGCCTGCTCAGCTGCCTGATAATCGCCAGCTGGGCCGCAGGATTCATGCCTGCTCAGCTGCCTGATAATCGCCAGGTGGGCCGCAGGATTCATGCCTGCTCAGTTGCCTGATAATCGCCAGCTGGGCCGCAGGATTCATGCCTTCTCAGCTGCCTGATAATCACCAGCTGGGCCGCAGGATTCATGCCTGCTCATCTGCTTGATAATCGCCAGCTGGGCCGCAGGATTCATGCCTGCTCAGGCGCCTGTTAATCGCCAGCTGGGCCGCAGGATTCATGCCTTCTCCGCTGCTTGATTGTTGCCTGCTGAGGCACATGATCGGTGCGGGAGAGCTACCTGATCAGCACATGAGCAGTCACATGATCAGCACCTCTCAGTCACCTGATCACTGCATGACAGCCACGTGATCAGTGCCTGCTGAGTCACGTGATTAGCGCCTGTTCATCTGCTTGATAATCGCCAGCTGGGCCGCAGGATTCATGCCTTCTCAGCTGCTTGATTATCGCCAGCTGGGCCGCAGGATTCATGCCTGCTCATCTGCTTGATAATGACCAGCTGGGCCGCAGGATTCATGCCTGCTCAGCTGCCTGATAATCGCCAGGTGGGCCGCAGGATTCATGCCTGCTCATCTCGTTGATAATCGCCAGCTGGGCCGCAGGATTCATGCCTGCTCCGCTGCTTGATTCTTGCCTGCTGAGGCACATGATCCGTGCAGGAGAGCTACCTGATCACACATGAGCAGTCACATGATCAGCGCCTCTCAGTCACCTGATCACTGCATGACAGCCACGTGATCAGTGCCTGCTGAGTCACGTGATTAGCGCCTGCTCATCTGCTTGATAATCGCCAGCTGGGCCGCAGGATTCATGCCTGCTCAGGTGCCTGATAATCGCCAGCTGGGCCGCAGGATTCATGCCTTCTCAGCTGCCTGATAATCACCAGCTGGGCCGTAGGATTCATGCCTGCTCAGCTGCCTGATAATCGCCAGGTGGGCCGCAAGATTCATGCCTGCTCAGCTGCCTGATAATCGCCAGGTGGGCCGCAGGATTCATGCCTTCTCAGCTGCTTGATTATCGCCAGCTGGGCCGCAGGATTCATGCCTGCTCAGCTGCCTGATAATCGCCAGCAGGGCCGCAGGATTCATGCCTTCTCAGGCGCCTGGTAATCACGAGCTGGGCCGCAGGATTCATGCCTGCTCATCTCCTTGATAATCGCCAGCTGGGCCGCAGGATTCATGCCTGCTCATCTGCTTGATAATCGCCAGCTGGGCCGCAGGATTCATGCCTGCTCAGCTGCCTGATAATCGCCAGGTGGGCCGCAGGATTCATGCCTGCTCAGCTGCCTGATAATCGCCAGCAGGGCCACAGGATTCATGCCTTCTCAGGCGCCTGATAATCACCAGCTGGGCCGCAGGATTCATGCCTGCTCATCTGCTTGATAATGACCAGCTGGGCCGCAGGATTCATGCCTTCTCAGGCGCCTGATAATCGCCAGCTGGGCCGCAGGATTCATGCCTGCTCATCTGCTTGGTAATCGCCAGCTGGGCCGCAGGATTCATGCCTGCTCATCTGCTTGATAATCGCCAGCTGGGTCGCATGATTCATGCCTGCTGAGGCACATGATCCGTGCGGGAGAGCTACCTGATCACACATGAGCAGTCACATGATCAGCGCCTCTCAGTCACCTGATCACTGCATGACAGCCACGTGATCAGTGCCTGCTGAGTCACGTGATTAGCGCCTGTTCATCTGCTTGATAATCGCCAGCTGGGCCGCAGGATTCATGCCTTCTCAGCTGCTTGATTATCGCCAGCTGGGCCGCAGGATTCATGCCTGCTCATCTGCTTGATAATGACCAGCTGGGCCGCAGGATTCATGCCTGCTCAGCTGCCTGATAATCGCCAGCTGGGCCGCAGGATTCATACCTGCTCAGCTGCCTGATAATGGCCAGGTGGGCCGCAGGATTCATGCCTTCTCAGGCGCCTGGTAATCGCGAGCGGGGCCGTAGGATTCATGCCTGCTCATCTGCTTGATAATGACCAGCTGGGCCGCAGGATTCATGCCTGCTCAGCTGCCTGATAATCGCCAGCTGGGCCGCAGGATTCATACCTGCTCAGCTGCCTGATAATGGCCAGGTGGGCCGCAGGATTCATGCCTTCTCAGGCGCCTGGTAATCGCGAGCGGGGCCGCAGGATTCATGCCTGCTCATCTGCTTGATAATGACCAGCTGGGCCACAGGATTCATGCCTGCTCAGCTGCCTGATAATCGCCAGGTGGGCTGCAGGATTCATGCCTGCTCAGTTGCCTGATAATCGCCAGCTGGGCCGCAGGATTCATGCCTGCTCAGCTGCCTGATAATCGCCAGGTGGGCCGCAGGATTCATGCCTGCTCAGTTGCCTGATAATCGCCAGCTGGGCCGCAGGATTCATGCCTTCTCAGCTGCCTGATAATCACCAGCTGGGCCGCAGGATTCATGCCTGCTCATCTGCTTGATAATCGCCAGCTGGGCCGCAGGATTCATGCCTGCTCAGGCGCCTGTTAATCGCCAGCTGGGCCGCAGGATTCATGCCTTCTCCGCTGCTTGATTGTTGCCTGCTGAGGCACATGATCGGTGCGGGACAGCTACCTGATCAGCACATGAGCAGTCACATGATCAGCACCTCTCAGTCACCTGATCACTGCATGACAGCCACGTGATCAGTGCCTGCTGAGTCACGTGATTAGCGCCTGTTCATCTGCTTGATAATCGCCAGCTGGGCCGCAGGATTCATGCCTTCTCAGCTGCTTGATTATCGCCAGCTGGGCCGCAGGATTCATGCCTGCTCATCTCGTTGATAATCGCCAGCTGGGCCGCAGGATTCATGCCTGCTCCGCTGCTTGATTCTTGCCTGCTGAGGCACATGATCCGTGCAGGAGAGCTACCTGATCACACATGAGCAGTCACATGATCAGCGCCTCTCAGTCACCTGATCACTGCATGACAGCCACGTGATCAGTGCCTGCTGAGTCACGTGATTAGCGCCTCCTCATCTGCTTGATAATCGCCAGCTGGGCCGCAGGATTCATGCCTGCTCAGGTGCCTGATAATCGCCAGGTGGGCCGCAGGATTCATGCCTTCTCAGCTGCTTGATTATCGCCAGCTGGGCCGCAGGATTCATGCCTGCTCAGCTGCCTGATAATCGCCAGCAGGGCCGCAGGATTCATGCCTTCTCAGGCGCCTGGTAATCGCGAGCTGGGCCGCAGGATTCATGCCTGCTCATCTCCTTGATAATCGCCAGCTGGGCCGCAGGATTCATGCCTGCTCATCTGCTTGATAATCGCCAGCTGGGCCGCAGGATTCATGCCTGCTCAGCTGCCTGATAATCGCCAGGTGGGCCGCAGGATTCATGCCTGCTCAGCTGCCTGATAATCGCCAGCAGGGCCACAGGATTCATGCCTTCTCAGGCGCCTGATAATCACCAGCTGGGCCGCAGGATTCATGCCTGCTCATCTGCTTGATAATGACCAGCTGGGCCGCAGGATTCATGCCTTCTCAGGCGCCTGATAATCGCCAGCTGGGCCGCAGGATTCATGCCTGCTCATCTGCTTGGTAATCGCCAGCTGGGCCGCAGGATTCATGCCTGCTCATCTGCTTGATAATCGCCAGCTGGGTCGCATGATTCATGCCTGCTGAGGCACATGATCCGTGCGGGAGAGCTACCTGATCAGCACATGAGCAGTCACATGATCAGCGCCTCTCAGTCACCTGATCACTGCATGACAGCCACGTGATCAGTGCCTGCTGAGTCACGTGATTAGCGCCTGTTCATCTGCTTGATAATCGCCAGCTGGGCCGCAGGATTCATGCCTTCTCAGCTGCTTGATTATCGCCAGCTGGGCCGCAGGATTCATGCCTGCTCATCTGCTTGATAATGACCAGCTGGGCCGCAGGATTCATGCCTGCTCAGCTGCCTGATAATCGCCAGCTGGGCCGCAGGATTCATGCCTGCTCAGCTGCCTGATAATCGCCAGGTGGGCCGCAGGATTCATGCCTTCTCAGGCGCCTGGTAATCGCCAGCTGGGCCGCAGGATTCATGCCTGCTCCGCTGCTTGATTCTTGCCTGCTGAGGCACATGATCCGTGCAGGAGAGCTACCTGATCACACATGAGCAGTCACATGATCAGCGCCTCTCAGTCACCTGATCACTGCATGACAGCCACGTGATCAGTGCCTGCTGAGTCACGTGATTAGCGCCTGCTCATCTGCTTGATAATCGCCAGCTGGGCCGCAGGATTCATGCCTGCTCAGGTGCCTGATAATCGCCAGCTGGGCCGCAGGATTCATGCCTTCTCAGCTGCCTGATAATCACCAGCTGGGCCGTAGGATTCATGCCTGCTCAGCTGCCTGATAATCGCCAGGTGGGCCGCAAGATTCATGCCTGCTCAGCTGCCTGATAATCGCCAGGTGGGCCGCAGGATTCATGCCTTCTCAGCTGCTTGATTATCGCCAGCTGGGCCGCAGGATTCATGCCTGCTCAGCTGCCTGATAATCGCCAGCAGGGCCGCAGGATTCATGCCTTCTCAGGCGCCTGGTAATCGCGAGCTGGGCCGCAGGATTCATGCCTGCTCATCTCCTTGATAATCGCCAGCTGGGCCGCAGGATTCATGCCTGCTCATCTGCTTGATAATCGCCAGCTGGGCCGCAGGATTCATGCCTGCTCAGCTGCCTGATAATCGCCAGGTGGGCCGCAGGATTCATGCCTGCTCAGCTGCCTGATAATCGCCAGCAGGGCCACAGGATTCATGCCTTCTCAGGCGCCTGATAATCACCAGCTGGGCCGCAGGATTCATGCCTGCTCATCTGCTTGATAATGACCAGCTGGGCCGCAGGATTCATGCCTTCTCAGGCGCCTGATAATCGCCAGCTGGGCCGCAGGATTCATGCCTGCTCATCTGCTTGGTAATCGCCAGCTGGGCCGCAGGATTCATGCCTGCTCATCTGCTTGATAATCGCCAGCTGGGTCGCATGATTCATGCCTGCTGAGGCACATGATCCGTGCGGGAGAGCTACCTGATCAGCACATGAGCAGTCACATGATCAGCGCCTCTCAGTCACCTGATCACTGCATGACAGCCACGTGATCAGTGCCTGCTGAGTCACGTGATTAGCGCCTGTTCATCTGCTTGATAATCGCCAGCTGGGCCGCAGGATTCATGCCTTCTCAGCTGCTTGATTATCGCCAGCTGGGCCGCAGGATTCATGCCTGCTCATCTGCTTGATAATGACCAGCTGGGCCGCAGGATTCATGCCTGCTCAGCTGCCTGATAATCGCCAGCTGGGCCGCAGGATTCATACCTGCTCAGCTGCCTGATAATGGCCAGGTGGGCCGCAGGATTCATGCCTTCTCAGGCGCCTGGTAATCGCGAGCGGGGCCGTAGGATTCATGCCTGCTCATCTGCTTGATAATGACCAGCTGGGCCGCAGGATTCATGCCTGCTCAGCTGCCTGATAATCGCCAGCTGGGCCGCAGGATTCATGCCTGCTCAGCTGCCTGATAATCGCCAGGTGGGCCGCAGGATTCATGCCTTCTCAGGCGCCTGGTAATCGCCAGCTGGGCCGCAGGATTCATGCCTGCTCCGCTGCTTGATTCTTGCCTGCTGAGGCACATGATCCGTGCAGGAGAGCTACCTGATCACACATGAGCAGTCACATGATCAGCGCCTCTCAGTCACCTGATCACTGCATGACAGCCACGTGATCAGTGCCTGCTGAGTCACGTGATTAGCGCCTGCTCATCTGCTTGATAATCGCCAGCTGGGCCGCAGGATTCATGCCTGCTCAGGTGCCTGATAATCGCCAGCTGGGCCGCAGGATTCATGCCTTCTCAGCTGCCTGATAATCACCAGCTGGGCCGTAGGATTCATGCCTGCTCAGCTGCCTGATAATCGCCAGGTGGGCCGCAAGATTCATGCCTGCTCAGCTGCCTGATAATCGCCAGGTGGGCCGCAGGATTCATGCCTTCTCAGCTGCTTGATTATCGCCAGCTGGGCCGCAGGATTCATGCCTGCTCAGCTGCCTGATAATCGCCAGCAGGGCCGCAGGATTCATGCCTTCTCAGGCGCCTGGTAATCGCGAGCTGGGCCGCAGGATTCATGCCTGCTCATCTCCTTGATAATCGCCAGCTGGGCCGCAGGATTCATGCCTGCTCATCTGCTTGATAATCGCCAGCTGGGCCGCAGGATTCATGCCTGCTCAGCTGCCTGATAATCGCCAGGTGGGCCGCAGGATTCATGCCTGCTCAGCTGCCTGATAATCGCCAGCAGGGCCACAGGATTCATGCCTTCTCAGGCGCCTGATAATCACCAGCTGGGCCGCAGGATTCATGCCTGCTCATCTGCTTGATAATGACCAGCTGGGCCGCAGGATTCATGCCTTCTCAGGCGCCTGATAATCGCCAGCTGGGCCGCAGGATTCATGCCTGCTCATCTGCTTGGTAATCGCCAGCTGGGCCGCAGGATTCATGCCTGCTCATCTGCTTGATAATCGCCAGCTGGGTCGCATGATTCATGCCTGCTGAGGCACATGATCCGTGCGGGAGAGCTACCTGATCAGCACATGAGCAGTCACATGATCAGCGCCTCTCAGTCACCTGATCACTGCATGACAGCCACGTGATCAGTGCCTGCTGAGTCACGTGATTAGCGCCTGTTCATCTGCTTGATAATCGCCAGCTGGGCCGCAGGATTCATGCCTTCTCAGCTGCTTGATTATCGCCAGCTGGGCCGCAGGATTCATGCCTGCTCATCTGCTTGATAATGACCAGCTGGGCCGCAGGATTCATGCCTGCTCAGCTGCCTGATAATCGCCAGCTGGGCCGCAGGATTCATACCTGCTCAGCTGCCTGATAATGGCCAGGTGGGCCGCAGGATTCATGCCTTCTCAGGCGCCTGGTAATCGCGAGCGGGGCCGTAGGATTCATGCCTGCTCATCTGCTTGGTAATCGCCAGCTGGGCCGCAGGATTCATGCCTTCTCAGGCGCCTGATAATCGCCAGCTGGGCCGCAGGATTCATGCCTTCTCATCTCCTTGATAATCGCCAGCTGGGCCGCAGGATTCATGCCTGCTCAGCTGCCTGATAATCGCCAGGTGGGCCGCAGGATTCATGCCTGCTCAGTTGCCTGATAATCGCCAGCTGGGCCGCAGGATTCATGCCTGCTCAGCTGCCTGATAATCGCCAGGTGGGCCGCAGGATTCATGCCTGCTCAGTTGCCTGATAATCGCCAGCTGGGCCGCAGGATTCATGCCTTCTCAGCTGCCTGATAATCACCAGCTGGGCCGCAGGATTCATGCCTGCTCATCTGCTTGATAATCGCCAGCTGGGCCGCAGGATTCATGCCTGCTCAGGCGCCTGTTAATCGCCAGCTGGGCCGCAGGATTCATGCCTTCTCCGCTGCTTGATTGTTGCCTGCTGAGGCACATGATCGGTGCGGGAGAGCTACCTGATCAGCACATGAGCAGTCACATGATCAGCACCTCTCAGTCACCTGATCACTGCATGACAGCCACGTGATCAGTGCCTGCTGAGTCACGTGATTAGCGCCTGTTCATCTGCTTGATAATCGCCAGCTGGGCCGCAGGATTCATGCCTTCTCAGCTGCTTGATTATCGCCAGCTGGGCCGCAGGATTCATGCCTGCTCATCTGCTTGATAATGACCAGCTGGGCCGCAGGATTCATGCCTGCTCAGCTGCCTGATAATCGCCAGGTGGGCCGCAGGATTCATGCCTGCTCATCTCGTTGATAATCGCCAGCTGGGCCGCAGGATTCATGCCTGCTCCGCTGCTTGATTCTTGCCTGCTGAGGCACATGATCCGTGCAGGAGAGCTACCTGATCACACATGAGCAGTCACATGATCAGCGCCTCTCAGTCACCTGATCACTGCATGACAGCCACGTGATCAGTGCCTGCTGAGTCACGTGATTAGCGCCTGCTCATCTGCTTGATAATCGCCAGCTGGGCCGCAGGATTCATGCCTGCTCAGGTGCCTGATAATCGCCAGCTGGGCCGCAGGATTCATGCCTTCTCAGCTGCCTGATAATCACCAGCTGGGCCGTAGGATTCATGCCTGCTCAGCTGCCTGATAATCGCCAGGTGGGCCGCAAGATTCATGCCTGCTCAGCTGCCTGATAATCGCCAGGTGGGCCGCAGGATTCATGCCTTCTCAGCTGCTTGATTATCGCCAGCTGGGCCGCAGGATTCATGCCTGCTCAGCTGCCTGATAATCGCCAGCAGGGCCGCAGGATTCATGCCTTCTCAGGCGCCTGGTAATCGCGAGCTGGGCCGCAGGATTCATGCCTGCTCATCTCCTTGATAATCGCCAGCTGGGCCGCAGGATTCATGCCTGCTCATCTGCTTGATAATCGCCAGCTGGGCCGCAGGATTCATGCCTGCTCAGCTGCCTGATAATCGCCAGGTGGGCCGCAGGATTCATGCCTGCTCAGCTGCCTGATAATCGCCAGCAGGGCCACAGGATTCATGCCTTCTCAGGCGCCTGATAATCACCAGCTGGGCCGCAGGATTCATGCCTGCTCATCTGCTTGATAATGACCAGCTGGGCCGCAGGATTCATGCCTTCTCAGGCGCCTGATAATCGCCAGCTGGGCCGCAGGATTCATGCCTGCTCATCTGCTTGGTAATCGCCAGCTGGGCCGCAGGATTCATGCCTGCTCATCTGCTTGATAATCGCCAGCTGGGTCGCATGATTCATGCCTGCTGAGGCACATGATCCGTGCGGGAGAGCTACCTGATCACACATGAGCAGTCACATGATCAGCGCCTCTCAGTCACCTGATCACTGCATGACAGCCACGTGATCAGTGCCTGCTGAGTCACGTGATTAGCGCCTGTTCATCTGCTTGATAATCGCCAGCTGGGCCGCAGGATTCATGCCTTCTCAGCTGCTTGATTATCGCCAGCTGGGCCGCAGGATTCATGCCTGCTCATCTGCTTGATAATGACCAGCTGGGCCGCAGGATTCATGCCTGCTCAGCTGCCTGATAATCGCCAGCTGGGCCGCAGGATTCATACCTGCTCAGCTGCCTGATAATGGCCAGGTGGGCCGCAGGATTCATGCCTTCTCAGGCGCCTGGTAATCGCGAGCGGGGCCGTAGGATTCATGCCTGCTCATCTGCTTGATAATGACCAGCTGGGCCGCAGGATTCATGCCTGCTCAGCTGCCTGATAATCGCCAGCTGGGCCGCAGGATTCATACCTGCTCAGCTGCCTGATAATGGCCAGGTGGGCCGCAGGATTCATGCCTTCTCAGGCGCCTGGTAATCGCGAGCGGGGCCGCAGGATTCATGCCTGCTCATCTGCTTGATAATGACCAGCTGGGCCGCAGGATTCATGCCTGCTCAGCTGCCTGATAATCGCCAGGTGGGCTGCAGGATTCATGCCTGCTCAGTTGCCTGATAATCGCCAGCTGGGCCGCAGGATTCATGCCTGCTCAGCTGCCTGATAATCGCCAGGTGGGCCGCAGGATTCATGCCTGCTCAGTTGCCTGATAATCGCCAGCTGGGCCGCAGGATTCATGCCTTCTCAGCTGCCTGATAATCACCAGCTGGGCCGCAGGATTCATGCCTGCTCATCTGCTTGATAATCGCCAGCTGGGCCGCAGGATTCATGCCTGCTCAGGCGCCTGTTAATCGCCAGCTGGGCCGCAGGATTCATGCCTTCTCCGCTGCTTGATTGTTGCCTGCTGAGGCACATGATCGGTGCGGGACAGCTACCTGATCAGCACATGAGCAGTCACATGATCAGCACCTCTCAGTCACCTGATCACTGCATGACAGCCACGTGATCAGTGCCTGCTGAGTCACGTGATTAGCGCCTGTTCATCTGCTTGATAATCGCCAGCTGGGCCGCAGGATTCATGCCTTCTCAGCTGCTTGATTATCGCCAGCTGGGCCGCAGGATTCATGCCTGCTCATCTCGTTGATAATCGCCAGCTGGGCCGCAGGATTCATGCCTGCTCCGCTGCTTGATTCTTGCCTGCTGAGGCACATGATCCGTGCAGGAGAGCTACCTGATCACACATGAGCAGTCACATGATCAGCGCCTCTCAGTCACCTGATCACTGCATGACAGCCACGTGATCAGTGCCTGCTGAGTCACGTGATTAGCGCCTCCTCATCTGCTTGATAATCGCCAGCTGGGCCGCAGGATTAATGCCTGCTCAGGTGCCTGATAATCGCCAGGTGGGCCGCAGGATTCATGCCTTCTCAGCTGCTTGATTATCGCCAGCTGGGCCGCAGGATTCATGCCTGCTCAGCTGCCTGATAATCGCCAGCAGGGCCGCAGGATTCATGCCTTCTCAGGCGCCTGGTAATCGCGAGCTGGGCCGCAGGATTCATGCCTGCTCATCTCCTTGATAATCGCCAGCTGGGCCGCAGGATTCATGCCTGCTCATCTGCTTGATAATCGCCAGCTGGGCCGCAGGATTCATGCCTGCTCAGCTGCCTGATAATCGCCAGGTGGGCCGCAGGATTCATGCCTGCTCAGCTGCCTGATAATCGCCAGCAGGGCCACAGGATTCATGCCTTCTCAGGCGCCTGATAATCACCAGCTGGGCCGCAGGATTCATGCCTGCTCATCTGCTTGATAATGACCAGCTGGGCCGCAGGATTCATGCCTTCTCAGGCGCCTGATAATCGCCAGCTGGGCCGCAGGATTCATGCCTGCTCATCTGCTTGGTAATCGCCAGCTGGGCCGCAGGATTCATGCCTGCTCATCTGCTTGATAATCGCCAGCTGGGTCGCATGATTCATGCCTGCTGAGGCACATGATCCGTGCGGGAGAGCTACCTGATCAGCACATGAGCAGTCACATGATCAGCGCCTCTCAGTCACCTGATCACTGCATGACAGCCACGTGATCAGTGCCTGCTGAGTCACGTGATTAGCGCCTGTTCATCTGCTTGATAATCGCCAGCTGGGCCGCAGGATTCATGCCTTCTCAGCTGCTTGATTATCGCCAGCTGGGCCGCAGGATTCATGCCTGCTCATCTGCTTGATAATGACCAGCTGGGCCGCAGGATTCATGCCTGCTCAGCTGCCTGATAATCGCCAGCTGGGCCGCAGGATTCATACCTGCTCAGCTGCCTGATAATCGCCAGGTGGGCCGCAGGATTCATGCCTTCTCAGGCGCCTGGTAATCGCCAGCTGGGCCGCAGGATTCATGCCTGCTCCGCTGCTTGATTCTTGCCTGCTGAGGCACATGATCCGTGCAGGAGAGCTACCTGATCACACATGAGCAGTCACATGATCAGCGCCTCTCAGTCACCTGATCACTGCATGACAGCCACGTGATCAGTGCCTGCTGAGTCACGTGATTAGCGCCTGCTCATCTGCTTGATAATCGCCAGCTGGGCCGCAGGATTCATGCCTGCTCAGGTGCCTGATAATCGCCAGCTGGGCCGCAGGATTCATGCCTTCTCAGCTGCCTGATAATCACCAGCTGGGCCGTAGGATTCATGCCTGCTCAGCTGCCTGATAATCGCCAGGTGGGCCGCAAGATTCATGCCTGCTCAGCTGCCTGATAATCGCCAGGTGGGCCGCAGGATTCATGCCTTCTCAGCTGCTTGATTATCGCCAGCTGGGCCGCAGGATTCATGCCTGCTCAGCTGCCTGATAATCGCCAGCAGGGCCGCAGGATTCATGCCTTCTCAGGCGCCTGGTAATCGCGAGCTGGGCCGCAGGATTCATGCCTGCTCATCTCCTTGATAATCGCCAGCTGGGCCGCAGGATTCATGCCTGCTCATCTGCTTGATAATCGCCAGCTGGGCCGCAGGATTCATGCCTGCTCAGCTGCCTGATAATCGCCAGGTGGGCCGCAGGATTCATGCCTGCTCAGCTGCCTGATAATCGCCAGCAGGGCCACAGGATTCATGCCTTCTCAGGCGCCTGATAATCACCAGCTGGGCCGCAGGATTCATGCCTGCTCATCTGCTTGATAATGACCAGCTGGGCCGCAGGATTCATGCCTTCTCAGGCGCCTGATAATCGCCAGCTGGGCCGCAGGATTCATGCCTGCTCATCTGCTTGGTAATCGCCAGCTGGGCCGCAGGATTCATGCCTGCTCATCTGCTTGATAATCGCCAGCTGGGTCGCATGATTCATGCCTGCTGAGGCACATGATCCGTGCGGGAGAGCTACCTGATCAGCACATGAGCAGTCACATGATCAGCGCCTCTCAGTCACCTGATCACTGCATGACAGCCACGTGATCAGTGCCTGCTGAGTCACGTGATTAGCGCCTGTTCATCTGCTTGATAATCGCCAGCTGGGCCGCAGGATTCATGCCTTCTCAGCTGCTTGATTATCGCCAGCTGGGCCGCAGGATTCATGCCTGCTCATCTGCTTGATAATGACCAGCTGGGCCGCAGGATTCATGCCTGCTCAGCTGCCTGATAATCGCCAGCTGGGCCGCAGGATTCATACCTGCTCAGCTGCCTGATAATCGCCAGGTGGGCCGCAGGATTCATGCCTTCTCAGGCGCCTGGTAATCGCGAGCGGGGCCGTAGGATTCATGCCTGCTCATCTGCTTGGTAATCGCCAGCTGGGCCGCAGGATTCATGCCTTCTCAGGCGCCTGATAATCGCCAGCTGGGCCGCAGGATTCATGCCTTCTCATCTCCTTGATAATCGCCAGCTGGGCCGCAGGATTCATGCCTGCTCATCTGCTTGATAATGACCAGCTGGGCCGCAGGATTCATGCCTGCTCAGCTGCCTGATAATCGCCAGGTGGGCCGCAGGATTCATGCCTGCTCAGCTGCCTGATAATCGCCAGCTGGGCCGCAGGATTCATGCCTGCTCAGCTGCCTGATAATCGCCAGGTGGGCCGCAGGATTCATGCCTGCTCAGTTGCCTGATAATCGCCAGCTGGGCCGCAGGATTCATGCCTTCTCAGCTGCCTGATAATCACCAGCTGGGCCGCAGGATTCATGCCTGCTCATCTGCTTGATAATCGCCAGCTGGGCCGCAGGATTCATGCCTGCTCAGGCGCCTGTTAATCGCCAGCTGGGCCGCAGGATTCATGCCTTCTCCGCTGCTTGATTGTTGCCTGCTGAGGCACATGATCGGTGCGGGAGAGCTACCTGATCAGCACATGAGCAGTCACATGATCAGCACCTCTCAGTCACCTGATCACTGCATGACAGCCACGTGATCAGTGCCTGCTGAGTCACGTGATTAGCGCCTGTTCATCTGCAGGATAATCGCCAGCTGGGCCGCAGGATTCATGCCTTCTCAGCTGCTTGATTATCGCCAGCTGGGCCGCAGGATTCATGCCTGCTCATCTGCTTGATAATGACCAGCTGGGCCGCAGGATTCATGCCTGCTCAGCTGCCTGATAATCGCCAGGTGGGCCGCAGGATTCATGCCTGCTCATCTCGTTGATAATCGCCAGCTGGGCCGCAGGATTCATGCCTGCTCCGCTGCTTGATTCTTGCCTGCTGAGGCACATGATCCGTGCAGGAGAGCTACCTGATCACACATGAGCAGTCACATGATCAGCGCCTCTCAGTCACCTGATCACTGCATGACAGCCACGTGATCAGTGCCTGCTGAGTCACGTGATTAGCGCCTGCTCATCTGCTTGATAATCGCCAGCTGGGCCGCAGGATTCATGCCTGCTCAGGTGCCTGATAATCGCCAGCTGGGCCGCAGGATTCATGCCTTCTCAGCTGCCTGATAATCACCAGCTGGGCCGTAGGATTCATGCCTGCTCAGCTGCCTGATAATCGCCAGGTGGGCCGCAAGATTCATGCCTGCTCAGCTGCCTGATAATCGCCAGGTGGGCCGCAGGATTCATGCCTTCTCAGCTGCTTGATTATCGCCAGCTGGGCCGCAGGATTCATGCCTGCTCAGCTGCCTGATAATCGCCAGCAGGGCCGCAGGATTCATGCCTTCTCAGGCGCCTGGTAATCGCGAGCTGGGCCGCAGGATTCATGCCTGCTCATCTCCTTGATAATCGCCAGCTGGGCCGCAGGATTCATGCCTGCTCATCTGCTTGATAATCGCCAGCTGGGCCGCAGGATTCATGCCTGCTCAGCTGCCTGATAATCGCCAGGTGGGCCGCAGGATTCATGCCTGCTCAGCTGCCTGATAATCGCCAGCAGGGCCACAGGATTCATGCCTTCTCAGGCGCCTGATAATCACCAGCTGGGCCGCAGGATTCATGCCTGCTCATCTGCTTGATAATGACCAGCTGGGCCGCAGGATTCATGCCTTCTCAGGCGCCTGATAATCGCCAGCTGGGCCGCAGGATTCATGCCTGCTCATCTGCTTGGTAATCGCCAGCTGGGCCGCAGGATTCATGCCTGCTCATCTGCTTGATAATCGCCAGCTGGGTCGCATGATTCATGCCTGCTGAGGCACATGATCCGTGCGGGAGAGCTACCTGATCAGCACATGAGCAGTCACATGATCAGCGCCTCTCAGTCACCTGATCACTGCATGACAGCCACGTGATCAGTGCCTGCTGAGTCACGTGATTAGCGCCTGTTCATCTGCTTGATAATCGCCAGCTGGGCCGCAGGATTCATGCCTTCTCAGCTGCTTGATTATCGCCAGCTGGGCCGCAGGATTCATGCCTGCTCATCTGCTTGATAATGACCAGCTGGGCCGCAGGATTCATGCCTGCTCAGCTGCCTGATAATCGCCAGCTGGGCCGCAGGATTCATACCTGCTCAGCTGCCTGATAATGGCCAGGTGGGCCGCAGGATTCATGCCTTCTCAGGCGCCTGGTAATCGCGAGCGGGGCCGTAGGATTCATGCCTGCTCATCTGCTTGGTAATCGCCAGCTGGGCCGCAGGATTCATGCCTTCTCAGGCGCCTGATAATCGCCAGCTGGGCCGCAGGATTCATGCCTTCTCATCTCCTTGATAATCGCCAGCTGGGCCGCAGGATTCATGCCTGCTCATCTGCTTGATAATGACCAGCTGAGCCGCAGGATTCATGCCTGCTCAGCTGCCTGATAATCGCCAGGTGGGCCGCAGGATTCATGCCTGCTCAGCTGCCTGATAATCGCCAGCTGGGCCGCAGGATTCATGCCTGCTCAGCTGCCTGATAATCGCCAGGTGGGCCGCAGGATTCATGCCTGCTCAGTTGCCTGATAATCGCCAGCTGGGCCGCAGGATTCATGCCTTCTCAGCTGCCTGATAATCACCAGCTGGGCCGCAGGATTCATGCCTGCTCATCTGCTTGATAATCGCCAGCTGGGCCGCAGGATTCATGCCTGCTCAGGCGCCTGTTAATCGCCAGCTGGGCCGCAGGATTCATGCCTTCTCCGCTGCTTGATTGTTGCCTGCTGAGGCACATGATCGGTGCGGGAGAGCTACCTGATCAGCACATGAGCAGTCACATGATCAGCACCTCTCAGTCACCTGATCACTGCATGACAGCCACGTGATCAGTGCCTGCTGAGTCACGTGATTAGCGCCTGTTCATCTGCTTGATAATCGCCAGCTGGGCCGCAGGATTCATGCCTTCTCAGCTGCTTGATTATCGCCAGCTGGGCCGCAGGATTCATGCCTGCTCATCTGCTTGATAATGACCAGCTGGGCCGCAGGATTCATGCCTGCTCAGCTGCCTGATAATCGCCAGGTGGGCCGCAGGATTCATGCCTGCTCATCTCGTTGATAATCGCCAGCTGGGCCGCAGGATTCATGCCTGCTCCGCTGCTTGATTCTTGCCTGCTGAGGCACATGATCCGTGCAGGAGAGCTACCTGATCACACATGAGCAGTCACATGATCAGCGCCTCTCAGTCACCTGATCACTGCATGACAGCCACGTGATCAGTGCCTGCTGAGTCACGTGATTAGCGCCTGCTCATCTGCTTGATAATCGCCAGCTGGGCCGCAGGATTCATGCCTGCTCAGGTGCCTGATAATCGCCAGCTGGGCCGCAGGATTCATGCCTTCTCAGCTGCCTGATAATCACCAGCTGGGCCGTAGGATTCATGCCTGCTCAGCTGCCTGATAATCGCCAGGTGGGCCGCAAGATTCATGCCTGCTCAGCTGCCTGATAATCGCCAGGTGGGCCGCAGGATTCATGCCTTCTCAGCTGCTTGATTATCGCCAGCTGGGCCGCAGGATTCATGCCTGCTCAGCTGCCTGATAATCGCCAGCAGGGCCGCAGGATTCATGCCTTCTCAGGCGCCTGGTAATCGCGAGCTGGGCCGCAGGATTCATGCCTGCTCATCTCCTTGATAATCGCCAGCTGGGCCGCAGGATTCATGCCTGCTCATCTGCTTGATAATCGCCAGCTGGGCCGCAGGATTCATGCCTGCTCAGCTGCCTGATAATCGCCAGGTGGGCCGCAGGATTCATGCCTGCTCAGCTGCCTGATAATCGCCAGCAGGGCCACAGGATTCATGCCTTCTCAGGCGCCTGATAATCACCAGCTGGGCCGCAGGATTCATGCCTGCTCATCTGCTTGATAATGACCAGCTGGGCCGCAGGATTCATGCCTTCTCAGGCGCCTGATAATCGCCAGCTGGGCCGCAGGATTCATGCCTGCTCATCTGCTTGGTAATCGCCAGCTGGGCCGCAGGATTCATGCCTGCTCATCTGCTTGATAATCGCCAGCTGGGTCGCATGATTCATGCCTGCTGAGGCACATGATCCGTGCGGGAGAGCTACCTGATCACACATGAGCAGTCACATGATCAGCGCCTCTCAGTCACCTGATCACTGCATGACAGCCACGTGATCAGTGCCTGCTGAGTCACGTGATTAGCGCCTGTTCATCTGCTTGATAATCGCCAGCTGGGCCGCAGGATTCATGCCTTCTCAGCTGCTTGATTATCGCCAGCTGGGCCGCAGGATTCATGCCTGCTCATCTGCTTGATAATGACCAGCTGGGCCGCAGGATTCATGCCTGCTCAGCTGCCTGATAATCGCCAGCTGGGCCGCAGGATTCATACCTGCTCAGCTGCCTGATAATGGCCAGGTGGGCCGCAGGATTCATGCCTTCTCAGGCGCCTGGTAATCGCGAGCGGGGCCGTAGGATTCATGCCTGCTCATCTGCTTGATAATGACCAGCTGGGCCGCAGGATTCATGCCTGCTCAGCTGCCTGATAATCGCCAGCTGGGCCGCAGGATTCATACCTGCTCAGCTGCCTGATAATGGCCAGGTGGGCCGCAGGATTCATGCCTTCTCAGGCGCCTGGTAATCGCGAGCGGGGCCGCAGGATTCATGCCTGCTCATCTGCTTGATAATGACCAGCTGGGCCGCAGGATTCATGCCTGCTCAGCTGCCTGATAATCGCCAGGTGGGCTGCAGGATTCATGCCTGCTCAGTTGCCTGATAATCGCCAGCTGGGCCGCAGGATTCATGCCTGCTCAGCTGCCTGATAATCGCCAGGTGGGCCGCAGGATTCATGCCTGCTCAGTTGCCTGATAATCGCCAGCTGGGCCGCAGGATTCATGCCTTCTCAGCTGCCTGATAATCACCAGCTGGGCCGCAGGATTCATGCCTGCTCATCTGCTTGATAATCGCCAGCTGGGCCGCAGGATTCATGCCTGCTCAGGCGCCTGTTAATCGCCAGCTGGGCCGCAGGATTCATGCCTTCTCCGCTGCTTGATTGTTGCCTGCTGAGGCACATGATCGGTGCGGGACAGCTACCTGATCAGCACATGAGCAGTCACATGATCAGCACCTCTCAGTCACCTGATCACTGCATGACAGCCACGTGATCAGTGCCTGCTGAGTCACGTGATTAGCGCCTGTTCATCTGCTTGATAATCGCCAGCTGGGCCGCAGGATTCATGCCTTCTCAGCTGCTTGATTATCGCCAGCTGGGCCGCAGGATTCATGCCTGCTCATCTCGTTGATAATCGCCAGCTGGGCCGCAGGATTCATGCCTGCTCCGCTGCTTGATTCTTGCCTGCTGAGGCACATGATCCGTGCAGGAGAGCTACCTGATCACACATGAGCAGTCACATGATCAGCGCCTCTCAGTCACCTGATCACTGCATGACAGCCACGTGATCAGTGCCTGCTGAGTCACGTGATTAGCGCCTCCTCATCTGCTTGATAATCGCCAGCTGGGCCGCAGGATTCATGCCTGCTCAGGTGCCTGATAATCGCCAGGTGGGCCGCAGGATTCATGCCTTCTCAGCTGCTTGATTATCGCCAGCTGGGCCGCAGGATTCATGCCTGCTCAGCTGCCTGATAATCGCCAGCAGGGCCGCAGGATTCATGCCTTCTCAGGCGCCTGGTAATCGCGAGCTGGGCCGCAGGATTCATGCCTGCTCATCTCCTTGATAATCGCCAGCTGGGCCGCAGGATTCATGCCTGCTCATCTGCTTGATAATCGCCAGCTGGGCCGCAGGATTCATGCCTGCTCAGCTGCCTGATAATCGCCAGGTGGGCCGCAGGATTCATGCCTGCTCAGCTGCCTGATAATCGCCAGCAGGGCCACAGGATTCATGCCTTCTCAGGCGCCTGATAATCACCAGCTGGGCCGCAGGATTCATGCCTGCTCATCTGCTTGATAATGACCAGCTGGGCCGCAGGATTCATGCCTTCTCAGGCGCCTGATAATCGCCAGCTGGGCCGCAGGATTCATGCCTGCTCATCTGCTTGGTAATCGCCAGCTGGGCCGCAGGATTCATGCCTGCTCATCTGCTTGATAATCGCCAGCTGGGTCGCATGATTCATGCCTGCTGAGGCACATGATCCGTGCGGGAGAGCTACCTGATCAGCACATGAGCAGTCACATGATCAGCGCCTCTCAGTCACCTGATCACTGCATGACAGCCACGTGATCAGTGCCTGCTGAGTCACGTGATTAGCGCCTGTTCATCTGCTTGATAATCGCCAGCTGGGCCGCAGGATTCATGCCTTCTCAGCTGCTTGATTATCGCCAGCTGGGCCGCAGGATTCATGCCTGCTCATCTGCTTGATAATGACCAGCTGGGCCGCAGGATTCATGCCTGCTCAGCTGCCTGATAATCGCCAGCTGGGCCGCAGGATTCATACCTGCTCAGCTGCCTGATAATCGCCAGGTGGGCCGCAGGATTCATGCCTTCTCAGGCGCCTGGTAATCGCCAGCTGGGCCGCAGGATTCATGCCTGCTCCGCTGCTTGATTCTTGCCTGCTGAGGCACATGATCCGTGCAGGAGAGCTACCTGATCACACATGAGCAGTCACATGATCAGCGCCTCTCAGTCACCTGATCACTGCATGACAGCCACGTGATCAGTGCCTGCTGAGTCACGTGATTAGCGCCTGCTCATCTGCTTGATAATCGCCAGCTGGGCCGCAGGATTCATGCCTGCTCAGGTGCCTGATAATCGCCAGCTGGGCCGCAGGATTCATGCCTTCTCAGCTGCCTGATAATCACCAGCTGGGCCGTAGGATTCATGCCTGCTCAGCTGCCTGATAATCGCCAGGTGGGCCGCAAGATTCATGCCTGCTCAGCTGCCTGATAATCGCCAGGTGGGCCGCAGGATTCATGCCTTCTCAGCTGCTTGATTATCGCCAGCTGGGCCGCAGGATTCATGCCTGCTCAGCTGCCTGATAATCGCCAGCAGGGCCGCAGGATTCATGCCTTCTCAGGCGCCTGGTAATCGCGAGCTGGGCCGCAGGATTCATGCCTGCTCATCTCCTTGATAATCGCCAGCTGGGCCGCAGGATTCATGCCTGCTCATCTGCTTGATAATCGCCAGCTGGGCCGCAGGATTCATGCCTGCTCAGCTGCCTGATAATCGCCAGGTGGGCCGCAGGATTCATGCCTGCTCAGCTGCCTGATAATCGCCAGCAGGGCCACAGGATTCATGCCTTCTCAGGCGCCTGATAATCACCAGCTGGGCCGCAGGATTCATGCCTGCTCATCTGCTTGATAATGACCAGCTGGGCCGCAGGATTCATGCCTTCTCAGGCGCCTGATAATCGCCAGCTGGGCCGCAGGATTCATGCCTGCTCATCTGCTTGGTAATCGCCAGCTGGGCCGCAGGATTCATGCCTGCTCATCTGCTTGATAATCGCCAGCTGGGTCGCATGATTCATGCCTGCTGAGGCACATGATCCGTGCGGGAGAGCTACCTGATCAGCACATGAGCAGTCACATGATCAGCGCCTCTCAGTCACCTGATCACTGCATGACAGCCACGTGATCAGTGCCTGCTGAGTCACGTGATTAGCGCCTGTTCATCTGCTTGATAATCGCCAGCTGGGCCGCAGGATTCATGCCTTCTCAGCTGCTTGATTATCGCCAGCTGGGCCGCAGGATTCATGCCTGCTCATCTGCTTGATAATGACCAGCTGGGCCGCAGGATTCATGCCTGCTCAGCTGCCTGATAATCGCCAGCTGGGCCGCAGGATTCATACCTGCTCAGCTGCCTGATAATCGCCAGGTGGGCCGCAGGATTCATGCCTTCTCAGGCGCCTGGTAATCGCGAGCGGGGCCGTAGGATTCATGCCTGCTCATCTGCTTGGTAATCGCCAGCTGGGCCGCAGGATTCATGCCTTCTCAGGCGCCTGATAATCGCCAGCTGGGCCGCAGGATTCATGCCTTCTCATCTCCTTGATAATCGCCAGCTGGGCCGCAGGATTCATGCCTGCTCATCTGCTTGATAATGACCAGCTGGGCCGCAGGATTCATGCCTGCTCAGCTGCCTGATAATCGCCAGGTGGGCCGCAGGATTCATGCCTGCTCAGCTGCCTGATAATCGCCAGCTGGGCCGCAGGATTCATGCCTGCTCAGCTGCCTGATAATCGCCAGGTGGGCCGCAGGATTCATGCCTGCTCAGTTGCCTGATAATCGCCAGCTGGGCCGCAGGATTCATGCCTTCTCAGCTGCCTGATAATCACCAGCTGGGCCGCAGGATTCATGCCTGCTCATCTGCTTGATAATCGCCAGCTGGGCCGCAGGATTCATGCCTGCTCAGGCGCCTGTTAATCGCCAGCTGGGCCGCAGGATTCATGCCTTCTCCGCTGCTTGATTGTTGCCTGCTGAGGCACATGATCGGTGCGGGAGAGCTACCTGATCAGCACATGAGCAGTCACATGATCAGCACCTCTCAGTCACCTGATCACTGCATGACAGCCACGTGATCAGTGCCTGCTGAGTCACGTGATTAGCGCCTGTTCATCTGCAGGATAATCGCCAGCTGGGCCGCAGGATTCATGCCTTCTCAGCTGCTTGATTATCGCCAGCTGGGCCGCAGGATTCATGCCTGCTCATCTGCTTGATAATGACCAGCTGGGCCGCAGGATTCATGCCTGCTCAGCTGCCTGATAATCGCCAGGTGGGCCGCAGGATTCATGCCTGCTCATCTCGTTGATAATCGCCAGCTGGGCCGCAGGATTCATGCCTGCTCCGCTGCTTGATTCTTGCCTGCTGAGGCACATGATCCGTGCAGGAGAGCTACCTGATCACACATGAGCAGTCACATGATCAGCGCCTCTCAGTCACCTGATCACTGCATGACAGCCACGTGATCAGTGCCTGCTGAGTCACGTGATTAGCGCCTGCTCATCTGCTTGATAATCGCCAGCTGGGCCGCAGGATTCATGCCTGCTCAGGTGCCTGATAATCGCCAGCTGGGCCGCAGGATTCATGCCTTCTCAGCTGCCTGATAATCACCAGCTGGGCCGTAGGATTCATGCCTGCTCAGCTGCCTGATAATCGCCAGGTGGGCCGCAAGATTCATGCCTGCTCAGCTGCCTGATAATCGCCAGGTGGGCCGCAGGATTCATGCCTTCTCAGCTGCTTGATTATCGCCAGCTGGGCCGCAGGATTCATGCCTGCTCAGCTGCCTGATAATCGCCAGCAGGGCCGCAGGATTCATGCCTTCTCAGGCGCCTGGTAATCGCGAGCTGGGCCGCAGGATTCATGCCTGCTCATCTCCTTGATAATCGCCAGCTGGGCCGCAGGATTCATGCCTGCTCATCTGCTTGATAATCGCCAGCTGGGCCGCAGGATTCATGCCTGCTCAGCTGCCTGATAATCGCCAGGTGGGCCGCAGGATTCATGCCTGCTCAGCTGCCTGATAATCGCCAGCAGGGCCACAGGATTCATGCCTTCTCAGGCGCCTGATAATCACCAGCTGGGCCGCAGGATTCATGCCTGCTCATCTGCTTGATAATGACCAGCTGGGCCGCAGGATTCATGCCTTCTCAGGCGCCTGATAATCGCCAGCTGGGCCGCAGGATTCATGCCTGCTCATCTGCTTGGTAATCGCCAGCTGGGCCGCAGGATTCATGCCTGCTCATCTGCTTGATAATCGCCAGCTGGGTCGCATGATTCATGCCTGCTGAGGCACATGATCCGTGCGGGAGAGCTACCTGATCAGCACATGAGCAGTCACATGATCAGCGCCTCTCAGTCACCTGATCACTGCATGACAGCCACGTGATCAGTGCCTGCTGAGTCACGTGATTAGCGCCTGTTCATCTGCTTGATAATCGCCAGCTGGGCCGCAGGATTCATGCCTTCTCAGCTGCTTGATTATCGCCAGCTGGGCCGCAGGATTCATGCCTGCTCATCTGCTTGATAATGACCAGCTGGGCCGCAGGATTCATGCCTGCTCAGCTGCCTGATAATCGCCAGCTGGGCCGCAGGATTCATACCTGCTCAGCTGCCTGATAATGGCCAGGTGGGCCGCAGGATTCATGCCTTCTCAGGCGCCTGGTAATCGCGAGCGGGGCCGTAGGATTCATGCCTGCTCATCTGCTTGGTAATCGCCAGCTGGGCCGCAGGATTCATGCCTTCTCAGGCGCCTGATAATCGCCAGCTGGGCCGCAGGATTCATGCCTTCTCATCTCCTTGATAATCGCCAGCTGGGCCGCAGGATTCATGCCTGCTCATCTGCTTGATAATGACCAGCTGAGCCGCAGGATTCATGCCTGCTCAGCTGCCTGATAATCGCCAGGTGGGCCGCAGGATTCATGCCTGCTCAGCTGCCTGATAATCGCCAGCTGGGCCGCAGGATTCATGCCTGCTCAGCTGCCTGATAATCGCCAGGTGGGCCGCAGGATTCATGCCTGCTCAGTTGCCTGATAATCGCCAGCTGGGCCGCAGGATTCATGCCTTCTCAGCTGCCTGATAATCACCAGCTGGGCCGCAGGATTCATGCCTGCTCATCTGCTTGATAATCGCCAGCTGGGCCGCAGGATTCATGCCTGCTCAGGCGCCTGTTAATCGCCAGCTGGGCCGCAGGATTCATGCCTTCTCCGCTGCTTGATTGTTGCCTGCTGAGGCACATGATCGGTGCGGGAGAGCTACCTGATCAGCACATGAGCAGTCACATGATCAGCACCTCTCAGTCACCTGATCACTGCATGACAGCCACGTGATCAGTGCCTGCTGAGTCACGTGATTAGCGCCTGTTCATCTGCTTGATAATCGCCAGCTGGGCCGCAGGATTCATGCCTTCTCAGCTGCTTGATTATCGCCAGCTGGGCCGCAGGATTCATGCCTGCTCATCTGCTTGATAATGACCAGCTGGGCCGCAGGATTCATGCCTGCTCAGCTGCCTGATAATCGCCAGCTGGGCCGCAGGATTCATGCCTGCTCCGCTGCTTGATTCTTGCCTGCTGAGGCACATGATCCGTGCAGGAGAGCTACCTGATCACACATGAGCAGTCACATGATCAGCGCCTCTCAGTCACCTGATCACTGCATGACAGCCACGTGATCAGTGCCTGCTGAGTCACGTGATTAGCGCCTGCTCATCTGCTTGATAATCGCCAGCTGGGCCGCAGGATTCATGCCTGCTCAGGTGCCTGATAATCGCCAGCTGGGCCGCAGGATTCATGCCTTCTCAGCTGCCTGATAATCACCAGCTGGGCCGTAGGATTCATGCCTGCTCAGCTGCCTGATAATCGCCAGGTGGGCCGCAAGATTCATGCCTGCTCAGCTGCCTGATAATCGCCAGGTGGGCCGCAGGATTCATGCCTTCTCAGCTGCTTGATTATCGCCAGCTGGGCCGCAGGATTCATGCCTGCTCAGCTGCCTGATAATCGCCAGCAGGGCCGCAGGATTCATGCCTTCTCAGGCGCCTGGTAATCGCGAGCTGGGCCGCAGGATTCATGCCTGCTCATCTCCTTGATAATCGCCAGCTGGGCCGCAGGATTCATGCCTGCTCATCTGCTTGATAATCGCCAGCTGGGCCGCAGGATTCATGCCTGCTCAGCTGCCTGATAATCGCCAGGTGGGCCGCAGGATTCATGCCTGCTCAGCTGCCTGATAATCGCCAGCAGGGCCACAGGATTCATGCCTTCTCAGGCGCCTGATAATCACCAGCTGGGCCGCAGGATTCATGCCTGCTCATCTGCTTGATAATGACCAGCTGGGCCGCAGGATTCATGCCTTCTCAGGCGCCTGATAATCGCCAGCTGGGCCGCAGGATTCATGCCTGCTCATCTGCTTGGTAATCGCCAGCTGGGCCGCAGGATTCATGCCTGCTCATCTGCTTGATAATCGCCAGCTGGGTCGCATGATTCATGCCTGCTGAGGCACATGATCCGTGCGGGAGAGCTACCTGATCACACATGAGCAGTCACATGATCAGCGCCTCTCAGTCACCTGATCACTGCATGACAGCCACGTGATCAGTGCCTGCTGAGTCACGTGATTAGCGCCTGTTCATCTGCTTGATAATCGCCAGCTGGGCCGCAGGATTCATGCCTTCTCAGCTGCTTGATTATCGCCAGCTGGGCCGCAGGATTCATGCCTGCTCATCTGCTTGATAATGACCAGCTGGGCCGCAGGATTCATGCCTGCTCAGCTGCCTGATAATCGCCAGCTGGGCCGCAGGATTCATACCTGCTCAGCTGCCTGATAATGGCCAGGTGGGCCGCAGGATTCATGCCTTCTCAGGCGCCTGGTAATCGCGAGCGGGGCCGTAGGATTCATGCCTGCTCATCTGCTTGATAATGACCAGCTGGGCCGCAGGATTCATGCCTGCTCAGCTGCCTGATAATCGCCAGCTGGGCCGCAGGATTCATACCTGCTCAGCTGCCTGATAATGGCCAGGTGGGCCGCAGGATTCATGCCTTCTCAGGCGCCTGGTAATCGCGAGCGGGGCCGCAGGATTCATGCCTGCTCATCTGCTTGATAATGACCAGCTGGGCCGCAGGATTCATGCCTGCTCAGCTGCCTGATAATCGCCAGGTGGGCTGCAGGATTCATGCCTGCTCAGTTGCCTGATAATCGCCAGCTGGGCCGCAGGATTCATGCCTGCTCAGCTGCCTGATAATCGCCAGGTGGGCCGCAGGATTCATGCCTGCTCAGTTGCCTGATAATCGCCAGCTGGGCCGCAGGATTCATGCCTTCTCAGCTGCCTGATAATCACCAGCTGGGCCGCAGGATTCATGCCTGCTCATCTGCTTGATAATCGCCAGCTGGGCCGCAGGATTCATGCCTGCTCAGGCGCCTGTTAATCGCCAGCTGGGCCGCAGGATTCATGCCTTCTCCGCTGCTTGATTGTTGCCTGCTGAGGCACATGATCGGTGCGGGACAGCTACCTGATCAGCACATGAGCAGTCACATGATCAGCACCTCTCAGTCACCTGATCACTGCATGACAGCCACGTGATCAGTGCCTGCTGAGTCACGTGATTAGCGCCTGTTCATCTGCTTGATAATCGCCAGCTGGGCCGCAGGATTCATGCCTTCTCAGCTGCTTGATTATCGCCAGCTGGGCCGCAGGATTCATGCCTGCTCATCTCGTTGATAATCGCCAGCTGGGCCGCAGGATTCATGCCTGCTCCGCTGCTTGATTCTTGCCTGCTGAGGCACATGATCCGTGCAGGAGAGCTACCTGATCACACATGAGCAGTCACATGATCAGCGCCTCTCAGTCACCTGATCACTGCATGACAGCCACGTGATCAATGCCTGCTGAGTCACGTGATTAGCGCCTCCTCATCTGCTTGATAATCGCCAGCTGGGCCGCAGGATTCATGCCTGCTCAGGTGCCTGATAATCGCCAGGTGGGCCGCAGGATTCATGCCTTCTCAGCTGCTTGATTATCGCCAGCTGGGCCGCAGGATTCATACCTGCTCAGCTGCCTGATAATCGCCAGGTGGGCCGCAGGATTCATGCCTTCTCAGGCGCCTGGTAATCGCCAGCTGGGCCGCAGGATTCATGCCTGCTCCGCTGCTTGATTCTTGCCTGCTGAGGCACATGATCCGTGCAGGAGAGCTACCTGATCACACATGAGCAGTCACATGATCAGCGCCTCTCAGTCACCTGATCACTGCATGACAGCCACGTGATCAGTGCCTGCTGAGTCACGTGATTAGCGCCTGCTCATCTGCTTGATAATCGCCAGCTGGGCCGCAGGATTCATGCCTGCTCAGGTGCCTGATAATCGCCAGCTGGGCCGCAGGATTCATGCCTTCTCAGCTGCCTGATAATCACCAGCTGGGCCGTAGGATTCATGCCTGCTCAGCTGCCTGATAATCGCCAGGTGGGCCGCAAGATTCATGCCTGCTCAGCTGCCTGATAATCGCCAGGTGGGCCGCAGGATTCATGCCTTCTCAGCTGCTTGATTATCGCCAGCTGGGCCGCAGGATTCATGCCTGCTCAGCTGCCTGATAATCGCCAGCAGGGCCGCAGGATTCATGCCTTCTCAGGCGCCTGGTAATCGCGAGCTGGGCCGCAGGATTCATGCCTGCTCATCTCCTTGATAATCGCCAGCTGGGCCGCAGGATTCATGCCTGCTCATCTGCTTGATAATCGCCAGCTGGGCCGCAGGATTCATGCCTGCTCAGCTGCCTGATAATCGCCAGGTGGGCCGCAGGATTCAGGCCTGCTCAGCTGCCTGATAATCGCCAGCAGGGCCACAGGATTCATGCCTTCTCAGGCGCCTGATAATCACCAGCTGGGCCGCAGGATTCATGCCTGCTCATCTGCTTGATAATGACCAGCTGGGCCGCAGGATTCATGCCTTCTCAGGCGCCTGATAATCGCCAGCTGGGCCGCAGGATTCATGCCTGCTCATCTGCTTGGTAATCGCCAGCTGGGCCGCAGGATTCATGCCTGCTCATCTGCTTGATAATCGCCAGCTGGGTCGCATGATTCATGCCTGCTGAGGCACATGATCCGTGCGGGAGAGCTACCTGATCAGCACATGAGCAGTCACATGATCAGCGCCTCTCAGTCACCTGATCACTGCATGACAGCCACGTGATCAGTGCCTGCTGAGTCACGTGATTAGCGCCTGTTCATCTGCTTGATAATCGCCAGCTGGGCCGCAGGATTCATGCCTTCTCAGCTGCTTGATTATCGCCAGCTGGGCCGCAGGATTCATGCCTGCTCATCTGCTTGATAATGACCAGCTGGGCCGCAGGATTCATGCCTGCTCAGCTGCCTGATAATCGCCAGCTGGGCCGCAGGATTCATACCTGCTCAGCTGCCTGATAATCGCCAGGTGGGCCGCAGGATTCATGCCTTCTCAGGCGCCTGGTAATCGCGAGCGGGGCCGTAGGATTCATGCCTGCTCATCTGCTTGGTAATCGCCAGCTGGGCCGCAGGATTCATGCCTTCTCAGGCGCCTGGTAATCGCGAGCGGGGCCGTAGGATTCATACCTGCTCAGCTGCCTGATAATCGCCAGCTGGGCCGCAGGATTCATGCCTTCTCAGCTGCCTGATAATCACCAGCTGGGCCGCAGGATTCATGCCTGCTCATCTGCTTGATAATCGCCAGCTGGGCCGCAGGATTCATGCCTGCTCAGGCGCCTGTTAATCGCCAGCTGGGCCGCAGGAT
This sequence comes from Bos grunniens, assembly GCF_055505025.1. NCBI lineage: Eukaryota > Metazoa > Chordata > Mammalia > Artiodactyla > Bovidae > Bos > Bos grunniens. The sequence continues at coordinate 64,757,613 of NC_141183.1, read as the reverse complement.
TCATGCCTTCTCCGCTGCTTGATTGTTGCCTGCTGAGGCACATGATCGGTGCGGGAGAGCTACCTGATCAGCACATGAGCAGTCACATGATCAGCACCTCTCAGTCACCTGATCACTGCATGACAGCCACGTGATCAGTGCCTGCTGAGTCACGTGATTAGCGCCTGTTCATCTGCTTGATAATCGCCAGCTGGGCCGCAGGATTCATGCCTTCTCAGCTGCTTGATTATCGCCAGCTGGGCCGCAGGATTCATGCCTGCTCATCTGCTTGATAATGACCAGCTGGGCCGCAGGATTCATGCCTGCTCAGCTGCCTGATAATCGCCAGGTGGGCCGCAGGATTCATGCCTTCTCAGGCGCCTGGTAATCGCGAGCGGGGCCGTAGGATTCATGCCTGCTCATCTGCTTGGTAATCGCCAGCTGGGCCGCAGGATTCATGCCTTCTCAGGCGCCTGATAATCGCCAGCTGGGCCGCAGGATTCATGCCTTCTCATCTCCTTGATAATCGCCAGCTGGGCCGCAGGATTCATGCCTGCTCATCTGCTTGATAATGACCAGCTGGGCCGCAGGATTCATGCCTGCTCAGCTGCCTGATAATCGCCAGGTGGGCCGCAGGATTCATGCCTGCTCAGCTGCCTGATAATCGCCAGCTGGGCCGCAGGATTCATGCCTGCTCAGCTGCCTGATAATCGCCAGGTGGGCCGCAGGATTCATGCCTGCTCAGTTGCCTGATAATCGCCAGCTGGGCCGCAGGATTCATGCCTTCTCAGCTGCCTGATAATCACCAGCTGGGCCGCAGGATTCATGCCTGCTCATCTGCTTGATAATCGCCAGCTGGGCCGCAGGATTCATGCCTGCTCAGGCGCCTGTTAATCGCCAGCTGGGCCGCAGGATTCATGCCTTCTCCGCTGCTTGATTGTTGCCTGCTGAGGCACATGATCGGTGCGGGAGAGCTACCTGATCAGCACATGAGCAGTCACATGATCAGCACCTCTCAGTCACCTGATCACTGCATGACAGCCACGTGATCAGTGCCTGCTGAGTCACGTGATTAGCGCCTGTTCATCTGCTTGATAATCGCCAGCTGGGCCGCAGGATTCATGCCTTCTCAGCTGCTTGATTATCGCCAGCTGGGCCGCAGGATTCATGCCTGCTCATCTGCTTGATAATGACCAGCTGGGCCGCAGGATTCATGCCTGCTCAGCTGCCTGATAATCGCCAGGTGGGCCGCAGGATTCATGCCTGCTCATCTCGTTGATAATCGCCAGCTGGGCCGCAGGATTCATGCCTGCTCCGCTGCTTGATTCTTGCCTGCTGAGGCACATGATCCGTGCAGGAGAGCTACCTGATCACACATGAGCAGTCACATGATCAGCGCCTCTCAGTCACCTGATCACTGCATGACAGCCACGTGATCAGTGCCTGCTGAGTCACGTGATTAGCGCCTGCTCATCTGCTTGATAATCGCCAGCTGGGCCGCAGGATTCATGCCTGCTCAGGTGCCTGATAATCGCCAGCTGGGCCGCAGGATTCATGCCTTCTCAGCTGCCTGATAATCACCAGCTGGGCCGTAGGATTCATGCCTGCTCAGCTGCCTGATAATCGCCAGCAGGGCCGCAGGATTCATGCCTTCTCAGGCGCCTGGTAATCGCGAGCTGGGCCGCAGGATTCATGCCTGCTCATCTCCTTGATAATCGCCAGCTGGGCCGCAGGATTCATGCCTGCTCATCTGCTTGATAATCGCCAGCTGGGCCGCAGGATTCATGCCTGCTCAGCTGCCTGATAATCGCCAGGTGGGCCGCAGGATTCATGCCTGCTCAGCTGCCTGATAATCGCCAGCAGGGCCACAGGATTCATGCCTTCTCAGGCGCCTGATAATCACCAGCTGGGCCGCAGGATTCATGCCTGCTCATCTGCTTGATAATGACCAGCTGGGCCGCAGGATTCAGGCCTTCTCAGGCGCCTGATAATCGCCAGCTGGGCCGCAGGATTCATGCCTGCTCATCTGCTTGGTAATCGCCAGCTGGGCCGCAGGATTCATGCCTGCTCATCTGCTTGATAATCGCCAGCTGGGTCGCATGATTCATGCCTGCTGAGGCACATGATCCGTGCGGGAGAGCTACCTGATCAGCACATGAGCAGTCACATGATCAGCGCCTCTCAGTCACCTGATCACTGCATGACAGCCACGTGATCAGTGCCTGCTGAGTCACGTGATTAGCGCCTGTTCATCTGCTTGATAATCGCCAGCTGGGCCGCAGGATTCATGCCTTCTCAGCTGCTTGATTATCGCCAGCTGGGCCGCAGGATTCATGCCTGCTCATCTGCTTGATAATGACCAGCTGGGCCGCAGGATTCATGCCTGCTCAGCTGCCTGATAATCGCCAGCTGGGCCGCAGGATTCATACCTGCTCAGCTGCCTGATAATCGCCAGGTGGGCCGCAGGATTCATGCCTTCTCAGGCGCCTGGTAATCGCGAGCGGGGCCGTAGGATTCATGCCTGCTCATCTGCTTGGTAATCGCCAGCTGGGCCGCAGGATTCATGCCTTCTCAGGCGCCTGATAATCGCCAGCTGGGCCGCAGGATTCATGCCTTCTCATCTCCTTGATAATCGCCAGCTGGGCCGCAGGATTCATGCCTGCTCATCTGCTTGATAATGACCAGCTGGGCCGCAGGATTCATGCCTGCTCAGCTGCCTGATAATCGCCAGGTGGGCCGCAGGATTCATGCCTGCTCAGCTGCCTGATAATCGCCAGCTGGGCCGCAGGATTCATGCCTGCTCAGCTGCCTGATAATCGCCAGGTGGGCCGCAGGATTCATGCCTGCTCAGTTGCCTGATAATCGCCAGCTGGGCCGCAGGATTCATGCCTTCTCAGCTGCCTGATAATCACCAGCTGGGCCGCAGGATTCATGCCTGCTCATCTGCTTGATAATCGCCAGCTGGGCCGCAGGATTCATGCCTGCTCAGGCGCCTGTTAATCGCCAGCTGGGCCGCAGGATTCATGCCTTCTCCGCTGCTTGATTGTTGCCTGCTGAGGCACATGATCGGTGCGGGAGAGCTACCTGATCAGCACATGAGCAGTCACATGATCAGCACCTCTCAGTCACCTGATCACTGCATGACAGCCACGTGATCAGTGCCTGCTGAGTCACGTGATTAGCGCCTGTTCATCTGCTTGATAATCGCCAGCTGGGCCGCAGGATTCATGCCTTCTCAGCTGCTTGATTATCGCCAGCTGGGCCGCAGGATTCATGCCTGCTCATCTGCTTGATAATGACCAGCTGGGCCGCAGGATTCATGCCTGCTCAGCTGCCTGATAATCGCCAGGTGGGCCGCAGGATTCATGCCTGCTCATCTCGTTGATAATCGCCAGCTGGGCCGCAGGATTCATGCCTGCTCCGCTGCTTGATTCTTGCCTGCTGAGGCACATGATCCGTGCAGGAGAGCTACCTGATCACACATGAGCAGTCACATGATCAGCGCCTCTCAGTCACCTGATCACTGCATGACAGCCACGTGATCAGTGCCTGCTGAGTCACGTGATTAGCGCCTGCTCATCTGCTTGATAATCGCCAGCTGGGCCGCAGGATTCATGCCTGCTCAGGTGCCTGATAATCGCCAGCTGGGCCGCAGGATTCATGCCTTCTCAGCTGCCTGATAATCACCAGCTGGGCCGTAGGATTCATGCCTGCTCAGCTGCCTGATAATCGCCAGCAGGGCCGCAGGATTCATGCCTTCTCAGGCGCCTGGTAATCGCGAGCTGGGCCGCAGGATTCATGCCTGCTCATCTCCTTGATAATCGCCAGCTGGGCCGCAGGATTCATGCCTGCTCATCTGCTTGATAATCGCCAGCTGGGCCGCAGGATTCATGCCTGCTCAGCTGCCTGATAATCGCCAGGTGGGCCGCAGGATTCATGCCTGCTCAGCTGCCTGATAATCGCCAGCAGGGCCACAGGATTCATGCCTTCTCAGGCGCCTGATAATCACCAGCTGGGCCGCAGGATTCATGCCTGCTCATCTGCTTGATAATGACCAGCTGGGCCGCAGGATTCAGGCCTTCTCAGGCGCCTGATAATCGCCAGCTGGGCCGCAGGATTCATGCCTGCTCATCTGCTTGGTAATCGCCAGCTGGGCCGCAGGATTCATGCCTGCTCATCTGCTTGATAATCGCCAGCTGGGTCGCATGATTCATGCCTGCTGAGGCACATGATCCGTGCGGGAGAGCTACCTGATCAGCACATGAGCAGTCACATGATCAGCGCCTCTCAGTCACCTGATCACTGCATGACAGCCACGTGATCAGTGCCTGCTGAGTCACGTGATTAGCGCCTGTTCATCTGCTTGATAATCGCCAGCTGGGCCGCAGGATTCATGCCTTCTCAGCTGCTTGATTATCGCCAGCTGGGCCGCAGGATTCATGCCTGCTCATCTGCTTGATAATGACCAGCTGGGCCGCAGGATTCATGCCTGCTCAGCTGCCTGATAATCGCCAGCTGGGCCGCAGGATTCATACCTGCTCAGCTGCCTGATAATCGCCAGGTGGGCCGCAGGATTCATGCCTTCTCAGGCGCCTGGTAATCGCGAGCGGGGCCGTAGGATTCATGCCTGCTCATCTGCTTGGTAATCGCCAGCTGGGCCGCAGGATTCATGCCTTCTCAGGCGCCTGATAATCGCCAGCTGGGCCGCAGGATTCATGCCTTCTCATCTCCTTGATAATCGCCAGCTGGGCCGCAGGATTCATGCCTGCTCATCTGCTTGATAATGACCAGCTGGGCCGCAGGATTCATGCCTGCTCAGCTGCCTGATAATCGCCAGGTGGGCCGCAGGATTCATGCCTGCTCAGCTGCCTGATAATCGCCAGCTGGGCCGCAGGATTCATGCCTGCTCAGCTGCCTGATAATCGCCAGGTGGGCCGCAGGATTCATGCCTGCTCAGTTGCCTGATAATCGCCAGCTGGGCCGCAGGATTCATGCCTTCTCAGCTGCCTGATAATCACCAGCTGGGCCGCAGGATTCATGCCTGCTCATCTGCTTGATAATCGCCAGCTGGGCCGCAGGATTCATGCCTGCTCAGGCGCCTGTTAATCGCCAGCTGGGCCGCAGGATTCATGCCTTCTCCGCTGCTTGATTGTTGCCTGCTGAGGCACATGATCGGTGCGGGAGAGCTACCTGATCAGCACATGAGCAGTCACATGATCAGCACCTCTCAGTCACCTGATCACTGCATGACAGCCACGTGATCAGTGCCTGCTGAGTCACGTGATTAGCGCCTGTTCATCTGCTTGATAATCGCCAGCTGGGCCGCAGGATTCATGCCTTCTCAGCTGCTTGATTATCGCCAGCTGGGCCGCAGGATTCATGCCTGCTCATCTGCTTGATAATGACCAGCTGGGCCGCAGGATTCATGCCTGCTCAGCTGCCTGATAATCGCCAGGTGGGCCGCAGGATTCATGCCTGCTCATCTCGTTGATAATCGCCAGCTGGGCCGCAGGATTCATGCCTGCTCCGCTGCTTGATTCTTGCCTGCTGAGGCACATGATCCGTGCAGGAGAGCTACCTGATCACACATGAGCAGTCACATGATCAGCGCCTCTCAGTCACCTGATCACTGCATGACAGCCACGTGATCAGTGCCTGCTGAGTCACGTGATTAGCGCCTGCTCATCTGCTTGATAATCGCCAGCTGGGCCGCAGGATTCATGCCTGCTCAGGTGCCTGATAATCGCCAGCTGGGCCGCAGGATTCATGCCTTCTCAGCTGCCTGATAATCACCAGCTGGGCCGTAGGATTCATGCCTGCTCAGCTGCCTGATAATCGCCAGGTGGGCCGCAAGATTCATGCCTGCTCAGCTGCCTGATAATCGCCAGGTGGGCCGCAGGATTCATGCCTTCTCAGCTGCTTGATTATCGCCAGCTGGGCCGCAGGATTCATGCCTGCTCAGCTGCCTGATAATCGCCAGCAGGGCCGCAGGATTCATGCCTTCTCAGGCGCCTGGTAATCGCGAGCTGGGCCGCAGGATTCATGCCTGCTCATCTCCTTGATAATCGCCAGCTGGGCCGCAGGATTCATGCCTGCTCATCTGCTTGATAATCGCCAGCTGGGCCGCAGGATTCATGCCTGCTCAGCTGCCTGATAATCGCCAGGTGGGCCGCAGGATTCATGCCTGCTCAGCTGCCTGATAATCGCCAGCAGGGCCACAGGATTCATGCCTTCTCAGGCGCCTGATAATCACCAGCTGGGCCGCAGGATTCATGCCTGCTCATCTGCTTGATAATGACCAGCTGGGCCGCAGGATTCATGCCTGCTCATCTGCTTGGTAATCGCCAGCTGGGACGCAGGATTCATGCCTGCTCATCTGCTTGATAATCGCCAGCTGGGTCGCATGATTCATGCCTGCTGAGGCACATGATCCGTGCGGGAGAGCTACCTGATCAGCACATGAGCAGTCACATGATCAGCGCCTCTCAGTCACCTGATCACTGCATGACAGCCACGTGATCAGTGCCTGCTGAGTCACGTGATTAGCGCCTGTTCATCTGCTTGATAATCGCCAGCTGGGCCGCAGGATTCATGCCTTCTCAGCTGCTTGATTATCGCCAGCTGGGCCGCAGGATTCATGCCTGCTCATCTGCTTGATAATGACCAGCTGGGCCGCAGGATTCATGCCTGCTCAGCTGCCTGATAATCGCCAGCTGGGCCGCAGGATTCATACCTGCTCAGCTGCCTGATAATCGCCAGGTGGGCCGCAGGATTCATGCCTTCTCAGGCGCCTGGTAATCGCGAGCGGGGCCGTAGGATTCATGCCTGCTCATCTGCTTGGTAATCGCCAGCTGGGCCGCAGGATTCATGCCTTCTCAGGCGCCTGATAATCGCCAGCTGGGCCGCAGGATTCATGCCTTCTCATCTCCTTGATAATCGCCAGCTGGGCCGCAGGATTCATGCCTGCTCATCTGCTTGATAATGACCAGCTGGGCCGCAGGATTCATGCCTGCTCAGCTGCCTGATAATCGCCAGGTGGGCCGCAGGATTCATGCCTGCTCAGCTGCCTGATAATCGCCAGCTGGGCCGCAGGATTCATGCCTGCTCAGCTGCCTGATAATCGCCAGGTGGGCCGCAGGATTCATGCCTGCTCAGTTGCCTGATAATCGCCAGCTGGGCCGCAGGATTCATGCCTTCTCAGCTGCCTGATAATCACCAGCTGGGCCGCAGGATTCATGCCTGCTCATCTGCTTGATAATCGCCAGCTGGGCCGCAGGATTCATGCCTGCTCAGGCGCCTGTTAATCGCCAGCTGGGCCGCAGGATTCATGCCTTCTCCGCTGCTTGATTGTTGCCTGCTGAGGCACATGATCGGTGCGGGAGAGCTACCTGATCAGCACATGAGCAGTCACATGATCAGCACCTCTCAGTCACCTGATCACTGCATGACAGCCACGTGATCAGTGCCTGCTGAGTCACGTGATTAGCGCCTGTTCATCTGCTTGATAATCGCCAGCTGGGCCGCAGGATTCATGCCTTCTCAGCTGCTTGATTATCGCCAGCTGGGCCGCAGGATTCATGCCTGCTCATCTGCTTGATAATGACCAGCTGGGCCGCAGGATTCATGCCTGCTCAGCTGCCTGATAATCGCCAGGTGGGCCGCAGGATTCATGCCTGCTCATCTCGTTGATAATCGCCAGCTGGGCCGCAGGATTCATGCCTGCTCCGCTGCTTGATTCTTGCCTGCTGAGGCACATGATCCGTGCAGGAGAGCTACCTGATCACACATGAGCAGTCACATGATCAGCGCCTCTCAGTCACCTGATCACTGCATGACAGCCACGTGATCAGTGCCTGCTGAGTCACGTGATTAGCGCCTGCTCATCTGCTTGATAATCGCCAGCTGGGCCGCAGGATTCATGCCTGCTCAGGTGCCTGATAATCGCCAGCTGGGCCGCAGGATTCATGCCTTCTCAGCTGCCTGATAATCACCAGCTGGGCCGTAGGATTCATGCCTGCTCAGCTGCCTGATAATCGCCAGGTGGGCCGCAAGATTCATGCCTGCTCAGCTGCCTGATAATCGCCAGGTGGGCCGCAGGATTCATGCCTTCTCAGCTGCTTGATTATCGCCAGCTGGGCCGCAGGATTCATGCCTGCTCAGCTGCCTGATAATCGCCAGCAGGGCCGCAGGATTCATGCCTTCTCAGGCGCCTGGTAATCGCGAGCTGGGCCGCAGGATTCATGCCTGCTCATCTCCTTGATAATCGCCAGCTGGGCCGCAGGATTCATGCCTGCTCATCTGCTTGATAATCGCCAGCTGGGCCGCAGGATTCATGCCTGCTCAGCTGCCTGATAATCGCCAGGTGGGCCGCAGGATTCATGCCTGCTCAGCTGCCTGATAATCGCCAGCAGGGCCACAGGATTCATGCCTTCTCAGGCGCCTGATAATCACCAGCTGGGCCGCAGGATTCATGCCTGCTCATCTGCTTGATAATGACCAGCTGGGCCGCAGGATTCATGCCTTCTCAGGCGCCTGATAATCGCCAGCTGGGCCGCAGGATTCATGCCTGCTCATCTGCTTGGTAATCGCCAGCTGGGCCGCAGGATTCATGCCTGCTCATCTGCTTGATAATCGCCAGCTGGGTCGCATGATTCATGCCTGCTGAGGCACATGATCCGTGCGGGAGAGCTACCTGATCAGCACATGAGCAGTCACATGATCAGCGCCTCTCAGTCACCTGATCACTGCATGACAGCCACGTGATCAGTGCCTGCTGAGTCACGTGATTAGCGCCTGTTCATCTGCTTGATAATCGCCAGCTGGGCCGCAGGATTCATGCCTTCTCAGCTGCTTGATTATCGCCAGCTGGGCCGCAGGATTCATGCCTGCTCATCTGCTTGATAATGACCAGCTGGGCCGCAGGATTCATGCCTGCTCAGCTGCCTGATAATCGCCAGCTGGGCCGCAGGATTCATACCTGCTCAGCTGCCTGATAATGGCCAGGTGGGCCGCAGGATTCATGCCTTCTCAGGCGCCTGGTAATCGCGAGCGGGGCCGTAGGATTCATGCCTGCTCATCTGCTTGGTAATCGCCAGCTGGGCCGCAGGATTCATGCCTTCTCAGGCGCCTGATAATCGCCAGCTGGGCCGCAGGATTCATGCCTTCTCATCTCCTTGATAATCGCCAGCTGGGCCGCAGGATTCATGCCTGCTCATCTGCTTGATAATGACCAGCTGGGCCGCAGGATTCATGCCTGCTCAGCTGCCTGATAATCGCCAGGTGGGCCGCAGGATTCATGCCTGCTCAGTTGCCTGATAATCGCCAGCTGGGCCGCAGGATTCATGCCTGCTCAGCTGCCTGATAATCGCCAGGTGGGCCGCAGGATTCATGCCTGCTCAGTTGCCTGATAATCGCCAGCTGGGCCGCAGGATTCATGCCTTCTCAGCTGCCTGATAATCACCAGCTGGGCCGCAGGATTCATGCCTGCTCATCTGCTTGATAATCGCCAGCTGGGCCGCAGGATTCATGCCTGCTCAGGCGCCTGTTAATCGCCAGCTGGGCCGCAGGATTCATGCCTTCTCCGCTGCTTGATTGTTGCCTGCTGAGGCACATGATCGGTGCGGGAGAGCTACCTGATCAGCACATGAGCAGTCACATGATCAGCACCTCTCAGTCACCTGATCACTGCATGACAGCCACGTGATCAGTGCCTGCTGAGTCACGTGATTAGCGCCTGTTCATCTGCTTGATAATCGCCAGCTGGGCCGCAGGATTCATGCCTTCTCAGCTGCTTGATTATCGCCAGCTGGGCCGCAGGATTCATGCCTGCTCATCTGCTTGATAATGACCAGCTGGGCCGCAGGATTCATGCCTGCTCAGCTGCCTGATAATCGCCAGGTGGGCCGCAGGATTCATGCCTGCTCATCTCGTTGATAATCGCCAGCTGGGCCGCAGGATTCATGCCTGCTCCGCTGCTTGATTCTTGCCTGCTGAGGCACATGATCCGTGCAGGAGAGCTACCTGATCACACATGAGCAGTCACATGATCAGCGCCTCTCAGTCACCTGATCACTGCATGACAGCCACGTGATCAGTGCCTGCTGAGTCACGTGATTAGCGCCTGCTCATCTGCTTGATAATCGCCAGCTGGGCCGCAGGATTCATGCCTGCTCAGGTGCCTGATAATCGCCAGCTGGGCCGCAGGATTCATGCCTTCTCAGCTGCCTGATAATCACCAGCTGGGCCGTAGGATTCATGCCTGCTCAGCTGCCTGATAATCGCCAGGTGGGCCGCAAGATTCATGCCTGCTCAGCTGCCTGATAATCGCCAGGTGGGCCGCAGGATTCATGCCTTCTCAGCTGCTTGATTATCGCCAGCTGGGCCGCAGGATTCATGCCTGCTCAGCTGCCTGATAATCGCCAGCAGGGCCGCAGGATTCATGCCTTCTCAGGCGCCTGGTAATCGCGAGCTGGGCCGCAGGATTCATGCCTGCTCATCTCCTTGATAATCGCCAGCTGGGCCGCAGGATTCATGCCTGCTCATCTGCTTGATAATCGCCAGCTGGGCCGCAGGATTCATGCCTGCTCAGCTGCCTGATAATCGCCAGGTGGGCCGCAGGATTCATGCCTGCTCAGCTGCCTGATAATCGCCAGCAGGGCCACAGGATTCATGCCTTCTCAGGCGCCTGATAATCACCAGCTGGGCCGCAGGATTCATGCCTGCTCATCTGCTTGATAATGACCAGCTGGGCCGCAGGATTCATGCCTTCTCAGGCGCCTGATAATCGCCAGCTGGGCCGCAGGATTCATGCCTGCTCATCTGCTTGGTAATCGCCAGCTGGGCCGCAGGATTCATGCCTGCTCATCTGCTTGATAATCGCCAGCTGGGTCGCATGATTCATGCCTGCTGAGGCACATGATCCGTGCGGGAGAGCTACCTGATCACACATGAGCAGTCACATGATCAGCGCCTCTCAGTCACCTGATCACTGCATGACAGCCACGTGATCAGTGCCTGCTGAGTCACGTGATTAGCGCCTGTTCATCTGCTTGATAATCGCCAGCTGGGCCGCAGGATTCATGCCTTCTCAGCTGCTTGATTATCGCCAGCTGGGCCGCAGGATTCATGCCTGCTCATCTGCTTGATAATGACCAGCTGGGCCGCAGGATTCATGCCTGCTCAGCTGCCTGATAATCGCCAGCTGGGCCGCAGGATTCATACCTGCTCAGCTGCCTGATAATGGCCAGGTGGGCCGCAGGATTCATGCCTTCTCAGGCGCCTGGTAATCGCGAGCGGGGCCGTAGGATTCATGCCTGCTCATCTGCTTGATAATGACCAGCTGGGCCGCAGGATTCATGCCTGCTCAGCTGCCTGATAATCGCCAGCTGGGCCGCAGGATTCATACCTGCTCAGCTGCCTGATAATGGCCAGGTGGGCCGCAGGATTCATGCCTTCTCAGGCGCCTGGTAATCGCGAGCGGGGCCGCAGGATTCATGCCTGCTCATCTGCTTGATAATGACCAGCTGGGCCGCAGGATTCATGCCTGCTCAGCTGCCTGATAATCGCCAGGTGGGCTGCAGGATTCATGCCTGCTCAGTTGCCTGATAATCGCCAGCTGGGCCGCAGGATTCATGCCTGCTCAGCTGCCTGATAATCGCCAGGTGGGCCGCAGGATTCATGCCTGCTCAGTTGCCTGATAATCGCCAGCTGGGCCGCAGGATTCATGCCTTCTCAGCTGCCTGATAATCACCAGCTGGGCCGCAGGATTCATGCCTGCTCATCTGCTTGATAATCGCCAGCTGGGCCGCAGGATTCATGCCTGCTCAGGCGCCTGTTAATCGCCAGCTGGGCCGCAGGATTCATGCCTTCTCCGCTGCTTGATTGTTGCCTGCTGAGGCACATGATCGGTGCGGGACAGCTACCTGATCAGCACATGAGCAGTCACATGATCAGCACCTCTCAGTCACCTGATCACTGCATGACAGCCACGTGATCAGTGCCTGCTGAGTCACGTGATTAGCGCCTGTTCATCTGCTTGATAATCGCCAGCTGGGCCGCAGGATTCATGCCTTCTCAGCTGCTTGATTATCGCCAGCTGGGCCGCAGGATTCATGCCTGCTCATCTCGTTGATAATCGCCAGCTGGGCCGCAGGATTCATGCCTGCTCCGCTGCTTGATTCTTGCCTGCTGAGGCACATGATCCGTGCAGGAGAGCTACCTGATCACACATGAGCAGTCACATGATCAGCGCCTCTCAGTCACCTGATCACTGCATGACAGCCACGTGATCAGTGCCTGCTGAGTCACGTGATTAGCGCCTCCTCATCTGCTTGATAATCGCCAGCTGGGCCGCAGGATTCATGCCTGCTCAGGTGCCTGATAATCGCCAGGTGGGCCGCAGGATTCATGCCTTCTCAGCTGCTTGATTATCGCCAGCTGGGCCGCAGGATTCATGCCTGCTCAGCTGCCTGATAATCGCCAGCAGGGCCGCAGGATTCATGCCTTCTCAGGCGCCTGGTAATCGCGAGCTGGGCCGCAGGATTCATGCCTGCTCATCTCCTTGATAATCGCCAGCTGGGCCGCAGGATTCATGCCTGCTCATCTGCTTGATAATCGCCAGCTGGGCCGCAGGATTCATGCCTGCTCAGCTGCCTGATAATCGCCAGGTGGGCCGCAGGATTCATGCCTGCTCAGCTGCCTGATAATCGCCAGCAGGGCCACAGGATTCATGCCTTCTCAGGCGCCTGATAATCACCAGCTGGGCCGCAGGATTCATGCCTGCTCATCTGCTTGATAATGACCAGCTGGGCCGCAGGATTCATGCCTTCTCAGGCGCCTGATAATCGCCAGCTGGGCCGCAGGATTCATGCCTGCTCATCTGCTTGGTAATCGCCAGCTGGGCCGCAGGATTCATGCCTGCTCATCTGCTTGATAATCGCCAGCTGGGTCGCATGATTCATGCCTGCTGAGGCACATGATCCGTGCGGGAGAGCTACCTGATCAGCACATGAGCAGTCACATGATCAGCGCCTCTCAGTCACCTGATCACTGCATGACAGCCACGTGATCAGTGCCTGCTGAGTCACGTGATTAGCGCCTGTTCATCTGCTTGATAATCGCCAGCTGGGCCGCAGGATTCATGCCTTCTCAGCTGCTTGATTATCGCCAGCTGGGCCGCAGGATTCATGCCTGCTCATCTGCTTGATAATGACCAGCTGGGCCGCAGGATTCATGCCTGCTCAGCTGCCTGATAATCGCCAGCTGGGCCGCAGGATTCATACCTGCTCAGCTGCCTGATAATGGCCAGGTGGGCCGCAGGATTCATGCCTTCTCAGGCGCCTGGTAATCGCGAGCGGGGCCGCAGGATTCATGCCTGCTCATCTGCTTGATAATGACCAGCTGGGCCGCAGGATTCATGCCTGCTCAGCTGCCTGATAATCGCCAGGTGGGCTGCAGGATTCATGCCTGCTCAGTTGCCTGATAATCGCCAGCTGGGCCGCAGGATTCATGCCTGCTCAGCTGCCTGATAATCGCCAGGTGGGCCGCAGGATTCATGCCTGCTCAGTTGCCTGATAATCGCCAGCTGGGCCGCAGGATTCATGCCTTCTCAGCTGCCTGATAATCACCAGCTGGGCCGCAGGATTCATGCCTGCTCATCTGCTTGATAATCGCCAGCTGGGCCGCAGGATTCATGCCTGCTCAGGCGCCTGTTAATCGCCAGCTGGGCCGCAGGTTTCATGCCTTCTCCGCTGCTTGATTGTTGCCTGCTGAGGCACATGATCGGTGCGGGACAGCTACCTGATCAGCACATGAGCAGTCACATGATCAGCACCTCTCAGTCACCTGATCACTGCATGACAGCCACGTGATCAGTGCCTGCTGAGTCACGTGATTAGCGCCTGTTCATCTGCTTGATAATCGCCAGCTGGGCCGCAGGATTCATGCCTTCTCAGCTGCTTGATTATCGCCAGCTGGGCCGCAGGATTCATGCCTGCTCATCTGCTTGATAATGACCAGCTGGGCCGCAGGATTCATGCCTGCTCAGCTGCCTGATAATCGCCAGCTGGGCCGCAGGATTCATACCTGCTCAGCTGCCTGATAATCGCCAGGTGGGCCGCAGGATTCATGCCTGCTCAGCTGCCTGATAATCGCCAGCAGGGCCACAGGATTCATGCCTTCTCAGGCGCCTGATAATCACCAGCTGGGCCGCAGGATTCATGCCTGCTCATCTGCTTGATAATGACCAGCTGGGCCGCAGGATTCATGCCTTCTCAGGCGCCTGATAATCGCCAGCTGGGCCGCAGGATTCATGCCTGCTCATCTGCTTGGTAATCGCCAGCTGGGCCGCAGGATTCATGCCTGCTCATCTGCTTGATAATCGCCAGCTGGGTCGCATGATTCATGCCTGCTGAGGCACATGATCCGTGCGGGAGAGCTACCTGATCAGCACATGAGCAGTCACATGATCAGCGCCTCTCAGTCACCTGATCACTGCATGACAGCCACGTGATCAGTGCCTGCTGAGTCACGTGATTAGCGCCTGTTCATCTGCTTGATAATCGCCAGCTGGGCCGCAGGATTCATGCCTTCTCAGCTGCTTGATTATCGCCAGCTGGGCCGCAGGATTCATGCCTGCTCATCTGCTTGATAATGACCAGCTGGGCCGCAGGATTCATGCCTGCTCAGCTGCCTGATAATCGCCAGCTGGGCCGCAGGATTCATACCTGCTCAGCTGCCTGATAATGGCCAGGTGGGCCGCAGGATTCATGCCTTCTCAGGCGCCTGGTAATCGCGAGCGGGGCCGCAGGATTCATGCCTGCTCATCTGCTTGATAATGACCAGCTGGGCCGCAGGATTCATGCCTGCTCAGCTGCCTGATAATCGCCAGGTGGGCTGCAGGATTCATGCCTGCTCAGTTGCCTGATAATCGCCAGCTGGGCCGCAGGATTCATGCCTGCTCAGCTGCCTGATAATCGCCAGGTGGGCCGCAGGATTCATGCCTGCTCAGTTGCCTGATAATCGCCAGCTGGGCCGCAGGATTCATGCCTTCTCAGCTGCCTGATAATCACCAGCTGGGCCGCAGGATTCATGCCTGCTCATCTGCTTGATAATCGCCAGCTGGGCCGCAGGATTCATGCCTGCTCAGGCGCCTGTTAATCGCCAGCTGGGCCGCAGGATTCATGCCTTCTCCGCTGCTTGATTGTTGCCTGCTGAGGCACATGATCGGTGCGGGACAGCTACCTGATCAGCACATGAGCAGTCACATGATCAGCACCTCTCAGTCACCTGATCACTGCATGACAGCCACGTGATCAGTGCCTGCTGAGTCACGTGATTAGCGCCTGTTCATCTGCTTGATAATCGCCAGCTGGGCCGCAGGATTCATGCCTTCTCAGCTGCTTGATTATCGCCAGCTGGGCCGCAGGATTCATGCCTGCTCATCTCGTTGATAATCGCCAGCTGGGCCGCAGGATTCATGCCTGCTCCGCTGCTTGATTCTTGCCTGCTGAGGCACATGATCCGTGCAGGAGAGCTACCTGATCACACATGAGCAGTCACATGATCAGCGCCTCTCAGTAACCTGATCACTGCATGACAGCCACGTGATCAGTGCCTGCTGAGTCACGTGATTAGCGCCTCCTCATCTGCTTGATAATCGCCAGCTGGGCCGCAGGATTCATGCCTGCTCAGGTGCCTGATAATCGCCAGGTGGGCCGCAGGATTCATGCCTTCTCAGCTGCTTGATTATCGCCAGCTGGGCCGCAGGATTCATGCCTGCTCAGCTGCCTGATAATCGCCAGCAGGGCCGCAGGATTCATGCCTTCTCAGGCGCCTGGTAATCGCGAGCTGGGCCGCAGGATTCATGCCTGCTCATCTCCTTGATAATCGCCAGCTGGGCCGCAGGATTCATGCCTGCTCATCTGCTTGATAATCGCCAGCTGGGCCGCAGGATTCATGCCTGCTCAGCTGCCTGATAATCGCCAGGTGGGCCGCAGGATTCATGCCTGCTCAGCTGCCTGATAATCGCCAGCAGGGCCACAGGATTCATGCCTTCTCAGGCGCCTGATAATCACCAGCTGGGCCGCAGGATTCATGCCTGCTCATCTGCTTGATAATGACCAGCTGGGCCGCAGGATTCATGCCTTCTCAGGCGCCTGATAATCGCCAGCTGGGCCGCAGGATTCATGCCTGCTCATCTGCTTGGTAATCGCCAGCTGGGCCGCAGGATTCATGCCTGCTCATCTGCTTGATAATCGCCAGCTGGGTCGCATGATTCATGCCTGCTGAGGCACATGATCCGTGCGGGAGAGCTACCTGATCAGCACATGAGCAGTCACATGATCAGCGCCTCTCAGTCACCTGATCACTGCATGACAGCCACGTGATCAGTGCCTGCTGAGTCACGTGATTAGCGCCTGTTCATCTGCTTGATAATCGCCAGCTGGGTCGCAGGATTCATGCCTTCTCAGCTGCTTGATTATCGCCAGCTGGGCCGCAGGATTCATGCCTGCTCATCTGCTTGATAATGACCAGCTGGGCCGCAGGATTCATGCCTGCTCAGCTGCCTGATAATCGCCAGCTGGGCCGCAGGATTCATACCTGCTCAGCTGCCTGATAATCGCCAGGTGGGCCGCAGGATTCATGCCTTCTCAGGCGCCTGGTAATCGCCAGCTGGGCCGCAGGATTCATGCCTGCTCCGCTGCTTGATTCTTGCCTGCTGAGGCACATGATCCGTGCAGGAGAGCTACCTGATCACACATGAGCAGTCACATGATCAGCGCCTCTCAGTCACCTGATCACTGCATGACAGCCACGTGATCAGTGCCTGCTGAGTCACGTGATTAGCGCCTGCTCATCTGCTTGATAATCGCCAGCTGGGCCGCAGGATTCATGCCTGCTCAGGTGCCTGATAATCGCCAGCTGGGCCGCAGGATTCATGCTTTCTCAGCTGCTTGATTATCGCCAGCTGGGCCGCAGGATTCATGCCTGCTCATCTGCTTGATAATGACCAGCTGGGCCGCAGGATTCATGCCTGCTCAGCTGCCTGATAATCGCCAGCTGGGCCGCAGGATTCATACCTGCTCAGCTGCCTGATAATCGCCAGGTGGGCCGCAGGATTCATGCCTTCTCAGGCGCCTGGTAATCGCGAGCGGGGCCGTAGGATTCATGCCTGCTCATCTGCTTGGTAATCGCCAGCTGGGCCGCAGGATTCATGCCTTCTCAGGCGCCTGATAATCGCCAGCTGGGCCGCAGGATTCATGCCTTCTCATCTCCTTGATAATCGCCAGCTGGGCCGCAGGATTCATGCCTGCTCATCTGCTTGATAATGACCAGCTGGGCCGCAGGATTCATGCCTGCTCAGCTGCCTGATAATCGCCAGGTGGGCCGCAGGATTCATGCCTGCTCAGCTGCCTGATAATCGCCAGCTGGGCCGCAGGATTCATGCCTGCTCAGCTGCCTGATAATCGCCAGGTGGGCCGCAGGATTCATGCCTGCTCAGTTGCCTGATAATCGCCAGCTGGGCCGCAGGATTCATGCCTTCTCAGCTGCCTGATAATCACCAGCTGGGCCGCAGGATTCATGCCTGCTCATCTGCTTGATAATCGCCAGCTGGGCCGCAGGATTCATGCCTGCTCAGGCGCCTGTTAATCGCCAGCTGGGCCGCAGGATTCATGCCTTCTCCGCTGCTTGATTGTTGCCTGCTGAGGCACATGATCGGTGCGGGAGAGCTACCTGATCAGCACATGAGCAGTCACATGATCAGCACCTCTCAGTCACCTGATCACTGCATGACAGCCACGTGATCAGTGCCTGCTGAGTCACGTGATTAGCGCCTGTTCATCTGCTTGATAATCGCCAGCTGGGCCGCAGGATTCATGCCTTCTCAGCTGCTTGATTATCGCCAGCTGGGCCGCAGGATTCATGCCTGCTCATCTGCTTGATAATGACCAGCTGGGCCGCAGGATTCATGCCTGCTCAGCTGCCTGATAATCGCCAGGTGGGCCGCAGGATTCATGCCTGCTCATCTCGTTGATAATCGCCAGCTGGGCCGCAGGATTCATGCCTGCTCCGCTGCTTGATTCTTGCCTGCTGAGGCACATGATCCGTGCAGGAGAGCTACCTGATCACACATGAGCAGTCACATGATCAGCGCCTCTCAGTCACCTGATCACTGCATGACAGCCACGTGATCAGTGCCTGCTGAGTCACGTGATTAGCGCCTGCTCATCTGCTTGATAATCGCCAGCTGGGCCGCAGGATTCATGCCTGCTCAGGTGCCTGATAATCGCCAGCTGGGCCGCAGGATTCATGCCTTCTCAGCTGCCTGATAATCGCCAGCTGGGCCGTAGGATTCATGCCTGCTCAGCTGCCTGATAATCGCCAGGTGGGCCGCAAGATTCATGCCTGCTCAGCTGCCTGATAATCGCCAGGTGGGCCGCAGGATTCATGCCTTCTCAGCTGCTTGATTATCGCCAGCTGGGCCGCAGGATTCATGCCTGCTCAGCTGCCTGATAATCGCCAGCAGGGCCGCAGGATTCATGCCTTCTCAGGCGCCTGGTAATCGCGAGCTGGGCCGCAGGATTCATGCCTGCTCATCTCCTTGATAATCGCCAGCTGGGCCGCAGGATTCATGCCTGCTCATCTGCTTGATAATCGCCAGCTGGGCCGCAGGATTCATGCCTGCTCAGCTGCCTGATAATCGCCAGGTGGGCCGCAGGATTCATGCCTGCTCAGCTGCCTGATAATCGCCAGCAGGGCCACAGGATTCATGCCTTCTCAGGCGCCTGATAATCACCAGCTGGGCCGCAGGATTCATGCCTGCTCATCTGCTTGATAATGACCAGCTGGGCCGCAGGATTCATGCCTTCTCAGGCGCCTGATAATCGCCAGCTGGGCCGCAGGATTCATGCCTGCTCATCTGCTTGGTAATCGCCAGCTGGGCCGCAGGATTCATGCCTGCTCATCTGCTTGGTAATCGCCAGCTGGGCCGCAGGATTCATGCCTGCTCATCTGCTTGATAATCGCCAGCTGGGTCGCATGATTCATGCCTGCTGAGGCACATGATCCGTGCGGGAGAGCTACCTGATCAGCACATGAGCAGTCACATGATCAGCGCCTCTCAGTCACCTGATCACTGCATGACAGCCACGTGATCAGTGCCTGCTGAGTCACGTGATTAGCGCCTGTTCATCTGCTTGATAATCGCCAGCTGGGCCGCAGGATTCATGCCTTCTCAGCTGCTTGATTATCGCCAGCTGGGCCGCAGGATTCATGCCTGCTCATCTGCTTGATAATGACCAGCTGGGCCGCAGGATTCATGCCTGCTCAGCTGCCTGATAATCGCCAGCTGGGCCGCAGGATTCATACCTGCTCAGGCGCCTGGTAATCGCGAGCGGGGCCGTAGGATTCATGCCTGCTCATCTGCTTGGTAATCGCCAGCTGGGCCGCAGGATTCATGCCTTCTCAGGCGCCTGATAATCGCCAGCTGGGCCGCAGGATTCATGCCTTCTCATCTCCTTGATAATCGCCAGCTGGGCCGCAGGATTCATGCCTGCTCATCTGCTTGATAATGACCAGCTGGGCCGCAGGATTCATGCCTGCTCAGCTGCCTGATAATCGCCAGGTGGGCCGCAGGATTCATGCCTGCTCAGTTGCCTGATAATCGCCAGCTGGGCCGCAGGATTCATGCCTGCTCAGCTGCCTGATAATCGCCAGGTGGGCCGCAGGATTCATGCCTGCTCAGTTGCCTGATAATCGCCAGCTGGGCCGCAGGATTCATGCCTTCTCAGCTGCCTGATAATCACCAGCTGGGCCGCAGGATTCATGCCTGCTCATCTGCTTGATAATCGCCAGCTGGGCCGCAGGATTCATGCCTGCTCAGGCGCCTGTTAATCGCCAGCTGGGCCGCAGGATTCATGCCTTCTCCGCTGCTTGATTGTTGCCTGCTGAGGCACATGATCGGTGCGGGAGAGCTACCTGATCAGCACATGAGCAGTCACATGATCAGCACCTCTCAGTCACCTGATCACTGCATGACAGCCACGTGATCAGTGCCTGCTGAGTCACGTGATTAGCGCCTGTTCATCTGCTTGATAATCGCCAGCTGGGCCGCAGGATTCATGCCTTCTCAGCTGCTTGATTATCGCCAGCTGGGCCGCAGGATTCATGCCTGCTCATCTGCTTGATAATGACCAGCTGGGCCGCAGGATTCATGCCTGCTCAGCTGCCTGATAATCGCCAGGTGGGCCGCAGGATTCATGCCTGCTCATCTCGTTGATAATCGCCAGCTGGGCCGCAGGATTCATGCCTGCTCCGCTGCTTGATTCTTGCCTGCTGAGGCACATGATCCGTGCAGGAGAGCTACCTGATCACACATGAGCAGTCACATGATCAGCGCCTCTCAGTCACCTGATCACTGCATGACAGCCACGTGATCAGTGCCTGCTGAGTCACGTGATTAGCGCCTGCTCATCTGCTTGATAATCGCCAGCTGGGCCGCAGGATTCATGCCTGCTCAGGTGCCTGATAATCGCCAGCTGGGCCGCAGGATTCATGCCTTCTCAGCTGCCTGATAATCACCAGCTGGGCCGTAGGATTCATGCCTGCTCAGCTGCCTGATAATCGCCAGGTGGGCCGCAAGATTCATGCCTGCTCAGCTGCCTGATAATCGCCAGGTGGGCCGCAGGATTCATGCCTTCTCAGCTGCTTGATTATCGCCAGCTGGGCCGCAGGATTCATGCCTGCTCAGCTGCCTGATAATCGCCAGCAGGGCCGCAGGATTCATGCCTTCTCAGGCGCCTGGTAATCGCGAGCTGGGCCGCAGGATTCATGCCTGCTCATCTCCTTGATAATCGCCAGCTGGGCCGCAGGATTCATGCCTGCTCATCTGCTTGATAATCGCCAGCTGGGCCGCAGGATTCATGCCTGCTCAGCTGCCTGATAATCGCCAGGTGGGCCGCAGGATTCATGCCTGCTCAGCTGCCTGATAATCGCCAGCAGGGCCACAGGATTCATGCCTTCTCAGGCGCCTGATAATCACCAGCTGGGCCGCAGGATTCATGCCTGCTCATCTGCTTGATAATGACCAGCTGGGCCGCAGGATTCATGCCTTCTCAGGCGCCTGATAATCGCCAGCTGGGCCGCAGGATTCATGCCTGCTCATCTGCTTGGTAATCGCCAGCTGGGCCGCAGGATTCATGCCTGCTCATCTGCTTGATAATCGCCAGCTGGGTCGCATGATTCATGCCTGCTGAGGCACATGATCCGTGCGGGAGAGCTACCTGATCACACATGAGCAGTCACATGATCAGCGCCTCTCAGTCACCTGATCACTGCATGACAGCCACGTGATCAGTGCCTGCTGAGTCACGTGATTAGCGCCTGTTCATCTGCTTGATAATCGCCAGCTGGGCCGCAGGATTCATGCCTTCTCAGCTGCTTGATTATCGCCAGCTGGGCCGCAGGATTCATGCCTGCTCATCTGCTTGATAATGACCAGCTGGGCCGCAGGATTCATGCCTGCTCAGCTGCCTGATAATCGCCAGCAGGGCCACAGGATTCATGCCTTCTCAGGCGCCTGATAATCACCAGCTGGGCCGCAGGATTCATGCCTGCTCATCTGCTTGATAATGACCAGCTGGGCCGCAGGATTCATGCCTTCTCAGGCGCCTGATAATCGCCAGCTGGGCCGCAGGATTCATGCCTGCTCATCTGCTTGGTAATCGCCAGCTGGGCCGCAGGATTCATGCCTGCTCATCTGCTTGATAATCGCCAGCTGGGTCGCATGATTCATGCCTGCTGAGGCACATGATCCGTGCGGGAGAGCTACCTGATCAGCACATGAGCAGTCACATGATCAGCGCCTCTCAGTCACCTGATCACTGCATGACAGCCACGTGATCAGTGCCTGCTGAGTCACGTGATTAGCGCCTGTTCATCTGCTTGATAATCGCCAGCTGGGCCGCAGGATTCATGCCTTCTCAGCTGCTTGATTATCGCCAGCTGGGCCGCAGGATTCATGCCTGCTCATCTGCTTGATAATGACCAGCTGGGCCGCAGGATTCATGCCTGCTCAGCTGCCTGATAATCGCCAGCTGGGCCGCAGGATTCATACCTGCTCAGCTGCCTGATAATCGCCAGGTGGGCCGCAGGATTCATGCCTTCTCAGGCGCCTGGTAATCGCGAGCGGGGCCGTAGGATTCATGCCTGCTCATCTGCTTGGTAATCGCCAGCTGGGCCGCAGGATTCATGCCTTCTCAGGCGCCTGATAATCGCCAGCTGGGCCGCAGGATTCATGCCTTCTCATCTCCTTGATAATCGCCAGCTGGGCCGCAGGATTCATGCCTGCTCATCTGCTTGATAATGACCAGCTGGGCCGCAGGATTCATGCCTGCTCAGCTGCCTGATAATCGCCAGGTGGGCCGCAGGATTCATGCCTGCTCAGCTGCCTGATAATCGCCAGCTGGGCCGCAGGATTCATGCCTGCTCAGCTGCCTGATAATCGCCAGGTGGGCCGCAGGATTCATGCCTGCTCAGTTGCCTGATAATCGCCAGCTGGGCCGCAGGATTCATGCCTTCTCAGCTGCCTGATAATCACCAGCTGGGCCGCAGGATTCATGCCTGCTCATCTGCTTGATAATCGCCAGCTGGGCCGCAGGATTCATGCCTGCTCAGGCGCCTGTTAATCGCCAGCTGGGCCGCAGGATTCATGCCTTCTCCGCTGCTTGATTGTTGCCTGCTGAGGCACATGATCGGTGCGGGAGAGCTACCTGATCAGCACATGAGCAGTCACATGATCAGCACCTCTCAGTCACCTGATCACTGCATGACAGCCACGTGATCAGTGCCTGCTGAGTCACGTGATTAGCGCCTGTTCATCTGCTTGATAATCGCCAGCTGGGCCGCAGGATTCATGCCTTCTCAGCTGCTTGATTATCGCCAGCTGGGCCGCAGGATTCATGCCTGCTCATCTGCTTGATAATGACCAGCTGGGCCGCAGGATTCATGCCTGCTCAGCTGCCTGATAATCGCCAGGTGGGCCGCAGGATTCATGCCTGCTCATCTCGTTGATAATCGCCAGCTGGGCCGCAGGATTCATGCCTGCTCCGCTGCTTGATTCTTGCCTGCTGAGGCACATGATCCGTGCAGGAGAGCTACCTGATCACACATGAGCAGTCACATGATCAGCGCCTCTCAGTCACCTGATCACTGCATGACAGCCACGTGATCAGTGCCTGCTGAGTCACGTGATTAGCGCCTGCTCATCTGCTTGATAATCGCCAGCTGGGCCGCAGGATTCATGCCTGCTCAGCTGACTGATAATCGCCAGCTGGGCCGCAGGATTCATGCCTTCTCAGCTGCCTGATAATCACCAGCTGGGCCATAGGATTCATGCCTGCTCAGCTGCCTGATAATCGCCAGGTGGGCCGCAAGATTCATGCCTGCTCAGCTGCCTGATAATCGCCAGGTGGGCCGCAGGATTCATGCCTTCTCAGCTGCTTGATTATCGCCAGCTGGGCCGCAGGATTCATGCCTGCTCAGCTGCCTGATAATCGCCAGCAGGGCCGCAGGATTCATGCCTTCTCAGGCGCCTGGTAATCGCGAGCTGGGCCGCAGGATTCATGCCTGCTCATCTCCTTGATAATCGCCAGCTGGGCCGCAGGATTCATGCCTGCTCATCTGCTTGATAATCGCCAGCTGGGCCGCAGGATTCATGCCTGCTCAGCTGCCTGATAATCGCCAGGTGGGCCGCAGGATTCATGCCTGCTCAGCTGCCTGATAATCGCCAGCAGGGCCACAGGATTCATGCCTTCTCAGGCGCCTGATAATCACCAGCTGGGCCGCAGGATTCATGCCTGCTCATCTGCTTGATAATGACCAGCTGGGCCGCAGGATTCATGCCTTCTCAGGCGCCTGATAATCGCCAGCTGGGCCGCAGGATTCATGCCTGCTCATCTGCTTGGTAATCGCCAGCTGGGCCGCAGGATTCATGCCTGCTCATCTGCTTGATAATCGCCAGCTGGGTCGCATGATTCATGCCTGCTGAGGCACATGATCCGTGCGGGAGAGCTACCTGATCAGCACATGAGCAGTCACATGATCAGCGCCTCTCAGTCACCTGATCACTGCATGACAGCCACGTGATCAGTGCCTGCTGAGTCACGTGATCAGCGCCTGTTCATCTGCTTGATAATCGCCAGCTGGGCCGCAGGATTCATGCCTTCTCAGCTGCTTGATTATCGCCAGCTGGGCCGCAGGATTCATGCCTGCTCATCTGCTTGATAATGACCAGCTGGGCCGCAGGATTCATGCCTGCTCAGCTGCCTGATAATCGCCAGCTGGGCCGCAGGATTCATACCTGCTCAGCTGCCTGATAATCGCCAGGTGGGCCGCAGGATTCATGCCTTCTCAGGCGCCTGGTAATCGCGAGCGGGGCCGTAGGATTCATGCCTGCTCATCTGCTTGGTAATCGCCAGCTGGGCCGCAGGATTCATGCCTTCTCAGGCGCCTGATAATCGCCAGCTGGGCCGCAGGATTCATGCCTTCTCATCTCCTTGATAATCGCCAGCTGGGCCGCAGGATTCATGCCTGCTCATCTGCTTGATAATGACCAGCTGGGCCGCAGGATTCATGCCTGCTCAGCTGCCTGATAATCGCCAGGTGGGCCGCAGGATTCATGCCTGCTCAGCTGCCTGATAATCGCCAGCTGGGCCGCAGGATTCATGCCTGCTCAGCTGCCTGATAATCGCCAGGTGGGCCGCAGGATTCATGCCTGCTCAGTTGCCTGATAATCGCCAGCTGGGCCGCAGGATTCATGCCTTCTCAGCTGCCTGATAATCACCAGCTGGGCCGCAGGATTCATGCCTGCTCATCTGCTTGATAATCGCCAGCTGGGCCGCAGGATTCATGCCTGCTCAGGCGCCTGTTAATCGCCAGCTGGGCCGCAGGATTCATGCCTTCTCCGCTGCTTGATTGTTGCCTGCTGAGGCACATGATCGGTGCGGGAGAGCTACCTGATCAGCACATGAGCAGTCACATGATCAGCACCTCTCAGTCACCTGATCACTGCATGACAGCCACGTGATCAGTGCCTGCTGAGTCACGTGATTAGCGCCTGTTCATCTGCTTGATAATCGCCAGCTGGGCCGCAGGATTCATGCCTTCTCAGCTGCTTGATTATCGCCAGCTGGGCCGCAGGATTCATGCCTGCTCATCTGCTTGATAATGACCAGCTGGGCCGCAGGATTCATGCCTGCTCAGCTGCCTGATAATCGCCAGGTGGGCCGCAGGATTCATGCCTGCTCATCTCGTTGATAATCGCCAGCTGGGCCGCAGGATTCATGCCTGCTCCGCTGCTTGATTCTTGCCTGCTGAGGCACATGATCCGTGCAGGAGAGCTACCTGATCACACATGAGCAGTCACATGATCAGCGCCTCTCAGTCACCTGATCACTGCATGACAGCCACGTGATCAGTGCCTGCTGAGTCACGTGATTAGCGCCTGCTCATCTGCTTGATAATCGCCAGCTGGGCCGCAGGATTCATGCCTGCTCAGGTGCCTGATAATCGCCAGCTGGGCCGCAGGATTCATGCCTTCTCAGCTGCCTGATAATCGCCAGCTGGGCCGTAGGATTCATGCCTGCTCAGCTGCCTGATAATCGCCAGGTGGGCCGCAAGATTCATGCCTGCTCAGCTGCCTGATAATCGCCAGGTGGGCCGCAGGATTCATGCCTTCTCAGCTGCTTGATTATCGCCAGCTGGGCCGCAGGATTCATGCCTGCTCAGCTGCCTGATAATCGCCAGCAGGGCCGCAGGATTCATGCCTTCTCAGGCGCCTGGTAATCGCGAGCTGGGCCGCAGGATTCATGCCTGCTCATCTCCTTGATAATCGCCAGCTGGGCCGCAGGATTCATGCCTGCTCATCTGCTTGATAATCGCCAGCTGGGCCGCAGGATTCATGCCTGCTCAGCTGCCTGATAATCGCCAGGTGGGCCGCAGGATTCATGCCTGCTCAGCTGCCTGATAATCGCCAGCAGGGCCACAGGATTCATGCCTTCTCAGGCGCCTGATAATCACCAGCTGGGCCGCAGGATTCATGCCTGCTCATCTGCTTGATAATGACCAGCTGGGCCGCAGGATTCATGCCTTCTCAGGCGCCTGATAATCGCCAGCTGGGCCGCAGGATTCATGCCTGCTCATCTGCTTGGTAATCGCCAGCTGGGCCGCAGGATTCATGCCTGCTCATCTGCTTGGTAATCGCCAGCTGGGCCGCAGGATTCATGCCTGCTCATCTGCTTGATAATCGCCAGCTGGGTCGCATGATTCATGCCTGCTGAGGCACATGATCCGTGCGGGAGAGCTACCTGATCAGCACATGAGCAGTCACATGATCAGCGCCTCTCAGTCACCTGATCACTGCATGACAGCCACGTGATCAGTGCCTGCTGAGTCACGTGATTAGCGCCTGTTCATCTGCTTGATAATCGCCAGCTGGGCCGCAGGATTCATGCCTTCTCAGCTGCTTGATTATCGCCAGCTGGGCCGCAGGATTCATGCCTGCTCATCTGCTTGATAATGACCAGCTGGGCCGCAGGATTCATGCCTGCTCAGCTGCCTGATAATCGCCAGCTGGGCCGCAGGATTCATACCTGCTCAGGCGCCTGGTAATCGCGAGCGGGGCCGTAGGATTCATGCCTGCTCATCTGCTTGGTAATCGCCAGCTGGGCCGCAGGATTCATGCCTTCTCAGGCGCCTGATAATCGCCAGCTGGGCCGCAGGATTCATGCCTTCTCATCTCCTTGATAATCGCCAGCTGGGCCGCAGGATTCATGCCTGCTCATCTGCTTGATAATGACCAGCTGGGCCGCAGGATTCATGCCTGCTCAGCTGCCTGATAATCGCCAGGTGGGCCGCAGGATTCATGCCTGCTCAGTTGCCTGATAATCGCCAGCTGGGCCGCAGGATTCATGCCTGCTCAGCTGCCTGATAATCGCCAGGTGGGCCGCAGGATTCATGCCTGCTCAGTTGCCTGATAATCGCCAGCTGGGCCGCAGGATTCATGCCTTCTCAGCTGCCTGATAATCACCAGCTGGGCCGCAGGATTCATGCCTGCTCATCTGCTTGATAATCGCCAGCTGGGCCGCAGGATTCATGCCTGCTCAGGCGCCTGTTAATCGCCAGCTGGGCCGCAGGATTCATGCCTTCTCCGCTGCTTGATTGTTGCCTGCTGAGGCACATGATCGGTGCGGGAGAGCTACCTGATCAGCACATGAGCAGTCACATGATCAGCACCTCTCAGTCACCTGATCACTGCATGACAGCCACGTGATCAGTGCCTGCTGAGTCACGTGATTAGCGCCTGTTCATCTGCTTGATAATCGCCAGCTGGGCCGCAGGATTCATGCCTTCTCAGCTGCTTGATTATCGCCAGCTGGGCCGCAGGATTCATGCCTGCTCATCTGCTTGATAATGACCAGCTGGGCCGCAGGATTCATGCCTGCTCAGCTGCCTGATAATCGCCAGGTGGGCCGCAGGATTCATGCCTGCTCATCTCGTTGATAATCGCCAGCTGGGCCGCAGGATTCATGCCTGCTCCGCTGCTTGATTCTTGCCTGCTGAGGCACATGATCCGTGCAGGAGAGCTACCTGATCACACATGAGCAGTCACATGATCAGCGCCTCTCAGTCACCTGATCACTGCATGACAGCCACGTGATCAGTGCCTGCTGAGTCACGTGATTAGCGCCTGCTCATCTGCTTGATAATCGCCAGCTGGGCCGCAGGATTCATGCCTGCTCAGGTGCCTGATAATCGCCAGCTGGGCCGCAGGATTCATGCCTTCTCAGCTGCCTGATAATCACCAGCTGGGCCGTAGGATTCATGCCTGCTCAGCTGCCTGATAATCGCCAGGTGGGCCGCAAGATTCATGCCTGCTCAGCTGCCTGATAATCGCCAGGTGGGCCGCAGGATTCATGCCTTCTCAGCTGCTTGATTATCGCCAGCTGGGCCGCAGGATTCATGCCTGCTCAGCTGCCTGATAATCGCCAGCAGGGCCGCAGGATTCATGCCTTCTCAGGCGCCTGGTAATCGCGAGCTGGGCCGCAGGATTCATGCCTGCTCATCTCCTTGATAATCGCCAGCTGGGCCGCAGGATTCATGCCTGCTCATCTGCTTGATAATCGCCAGCTGGGCCGCAGGATTCATGCCTGCTCAGCTGCCTGATAATCGCCAGGTGGGCCGCAGGATTCATGCCTGCTCAGCTGCCTGATAATCGCCAGCAGGGCCACAGGATTCATGCCTTCTCAGGCGCCTGATAATCACCAGCTGGGCCGCAGGATTCATGCCTGCTCATCTGCTTGATAATGACCAGCTGGGCCGCAGGATTCATGCCTTCTCAGGCGCCTGATAATCGCCAGCTGGGCCGCAGGATTCATGCCTGCTCATCTGCTTGGTAATCGCCAGCTGGGCCGCAGGATTCATGCCTGCTCATCTGCTTGATAATCGCCAGCTGGGTCGCATGATTCATGCCTGCTGAGGCACATGATCCGTGCGGGAGAGCTACCTGATCACACATGAGCAGTCACATGATCAGCGCCTCTCAGTCACCTGATCACTGCATGACAGCCACGTGATCAGTGCCTGCTGAGTCACGTGATTAGCGCCTGTTCATCTGCTTGATAATCGCCAGCTGGGCCGCAGGATTCATGCCTTCTCAGCTGCTTGATTATCGCCAGCTGGGCCGCAGGATTCATGCCTGCTCATCTGCTTGATAATGACCAGCTGGGCCGCAGGATTCATGCCTGCTCAGCTGCCTGATAATCGCCAGCAGGGCCACAGGATTCATGCCTTCTCAGGCGCCTGATAATCACCAGCTGGGCCGCAGGATTCATGCCTGCTCATCTGCTTGATAATGACCAGCTGGGCAGCAGGATTCATGCCTTCTCAGGCGCCTGATAATCGCCAGCTGGGCCGCAGGATTCATGCCTGCTCATCTGCTTGGTAATCGCCAGCTGGGCCGCAGGATTCATGCCTGCTCATCTGCTTGATAATCGCCAGCTGGGTCGCATGATTCATGCCTGCTGAGGCACATGATCCGTGCGGGAGAGCTACCTGATCAGCACATGAGCAGTCACATGATCAGCGCCTCTCAGTCACCTGATCACTGCATGACAGCCACGTGATCAGTGCCTGCTGAGTCACGTGATTAGCGCCTGTTCATCTGCTTGATAATCGCCAGCTGGGCCGCAGGATTCATGCCTTCTCAGCTGCTTGATTATCGCCAGCTGGGCCGCAGGATTCATGCCTGCTCATCTGCTTGATAATGACCAGCTGGGCCGCAGGATTCATGCCTGCTCAGCTGCCTGATAATCGCCAGCTGGGCCGCAGGATTCATACCTGCTCAGCTGCCTGATAATCGCCAGGTGGGCCGCAGGATTCATGCCTTCTCAGGCGCCTGGTAATCGCGAGCGGGGCCGTAGGATTCATGCCTGCTCATCTGCTTGGTAATCGCCAGCTGGGCCGCAGGATTCATGCCTTCTCAGGCGCCTGATAATCGCCAGCTGGGCCGCAGGATTCATGCCTTCTCATCTCCTTGATAATCGCCAGCTGGGCCGCAGGATTCATGCCTGCTCATCTGCTTGATAATGACCAGCTGGGCCGCAGGATTCATGCCTGCTCAGCTGCCTGATAATCGCCAGGTGGGCCGCAGGATTCATGCCTGCTCAGCTGCCTGATAATCGCCAGCTGGGCCGCAGGATTCATGCCTGCTCAGCTGCCTGATAATCGCCAGGTGGGCCGCAGGATTCATGCCTGCTCAGTTGCCTGATAATCGCCAGCTGGGCCGCAGGATTCATGCCTTCTCAGCTGCCTGATAATCACCAGCTGGGCCGCAGGATTCATGCCTGCTCATCTGCTTGATAATCGCCAGCTGGGCCGCAGGATTCATGCCTGCTCAGGCGCCTGTTAATCGCCAGCTGGGCCGCAGGATTCATGCCTTCTCCGCTGCTTGATTGTTGCCTGCTGAGGCACATGATCGGTGCGGGAGAGCTACCTGATCAGCACATGAGCAGTCACATGATCAGCACCTCTCAGTCACCTGATCACTGCATGACAGCCACGTGATCAGTGCCTGCTGAGTCACGTGATTAGCGCCTGTTCATCTGCTTGATAATCGCCAGCTGGGCCGCAGGATTCATGCCTTCTCAGCTGCTTGATTATCGCCAGCTGGGCCGCAGGATTCATGCCTGCTCATCTGCTTGATAATGACCAGCTGGGCCGCAGGATTCATGCCTGCTCAGCTGCCTGATAATCGCCAGGTGGGCCGCAGGATTCATGCCTGCTCATCTCGTTGATAATCGCCAGCTGGGCCGCAGGATTCATGCCTGCTCCGCTGCTTGATTCTTGCCTGCTGAGGCACATGATCCGTGCAGGAGAGCTACCTGATCACACATGAGCAGTCACATGATCAGCGCCTCTCAGTCACCTGATCACTGCATGACAGCCACGTGATCAGTGCCTGCTGAGTCACGTGATTAGCGCCTGCTCATCTGCTTGATAATCGCCAGCTGGGCCGCAGGATTCATGCCTGCTCAGGTGCCTGATAATCGCCAGCTGGGCCGCAGGATTCATGCCTTCTCAGCTGCCTGATAATCACCAGCTGGGCCATAGGATTCATGCCTGCTCAGCTGCCTGATAATCGCCAGGTGGGCCGCAAGATTCATGCCTGCTCAGCTGCCTGATAATCGCCAGGTGGGCCGCAGGATTCATGCCTTCTCAGCTGCTTGATTATCGCCAGCTGGGCCGCAGGATTCATGCCTGCTCAGCTGCCTGATAATCGCCAGCAGGGCCGCAGGATTCATGCCTTCTCAGGCGCCTGGTAATCGCGAGCTGGGCCGCAGGATTCATGCCTGCTCATCTCCTTGATAATCGCCAGCTGGGCCGCAGGATTCATGCCTGCTCATCTGCTTGATAATCGCCAGCTGGGCCGCAGGATTCATGCCTGCTCAGCTGCCTGATAATCGCCAGGTGGGCCGCAGGATTCATGCCTGCTCAGCTGCCTGATAATCGCCAGCAGGGCCACAGGATTCATGCCTTCTCAGGCGCCTGATAATCACCAGCTGGGCCGCAGGATTCATGCCTGCTCATCTGCTTGATAATGACCAGCTGGGCCGCAGGATTCATGCCTTCTCAGGCGCCTGATAATCGCCAGCTGGGCCGCAGGATTCATGCCTGCTCATCTGCTTGGTAATCGCCAGCTGGGCCGCAGGATTCATGCCTGCTCATCTGCTTGATAATCGCCAGCTGGGTCGCATGATTCATGCCTGCTGAGGCACATGATCCGTGCGGGAGAGCTACCTGATCAGCACATGAGCAGTCACATGATCAGCGCCTCTCAGTCACCTGATCACTGCATGACAGCCACGTGATCAGTGCCTGCTGAGTCACGTGATCAGCGCCTGTTCATCTGCTTGATAATCGCCAGCTGGGCCGCAGGATTCATGCCTTCTCAGCTGCTTGATTATCGCCAGCTGGGCCGCAGGATTCATGCCTGCTCATCTGCTTGATAATGACCAGCTGGGCCGCAGGATTCATGCCTGCTCAGCTGCCTGATAATCGCCAGCTGGGCCGCAGGCTTCATACCTGCTCAGCTGCCTGATAATCGCCAGGTGGGCCGCAGGATTCATGCCTTCTCAGGCGCCTGGTAATCGCGAGCGGGGCCGTAGGATTCATGCCTGCTCATCTGCTTGGTAATCG
This sequence comes from Bos grunniens, assembly GCF_055505025.1. Lineage (NCBI taxonomy): Eukaryota > Metazoa > Chordata > Mammalia > Artiodactyla > Bovidae > Bos > Bos grunniens. The sequence goes on along the minus strand of NC_141183.1, from coordinate 64,725,882 downwards.
CCAGCTGGGCCGCAGGATTCATGCCTTCTCAGGCGCCTGATAATCGCCAGCTGGGCCGCAGGATTCATGCCTTCTCATCTCCTTGATAATCGCCAGCTGGGCCGCAGGATTCATGCCTGCTCATCTGCTTGATAATGACCAGCTGGGCCGCAGGATTCATGCCTGCTCAGCTGCCTGATAATCGCCAGGTGGGCCGCAGGATTCATGCCTGCTCAGCTGCCTGATAATCGCCAGCTGGGCCGCAGGATTCATGCCTGCTCAGCTGCCTGATAATCGCCAGGTGGGCCGCAGGATTCATGCCTGCTCAGTTGCCTGATAATCGCCAGCTGGGCCGCAGGATTCATGCCTTCTCAGCTGCCTGATAATCACCAGCTGGGCCGCAGGATTCATGCCTGCTCATCTGCTTGATAATCGCCAGCTGGGCCGCAGGATTCATGCCTGCTCAGGCGCCTGTTAATCGCCAGCTGGGCCGCAGGATTCATGCCTTCTCCGCTGCTTGATTGTTGCCTGCTGAGGCACATGATCGGTGCGGGAGAGCTACCTGATCAGCACATGAGCAGTCACATGATCAGCACCTCTCAGTCACCTGATCACTGCATGACAGCCACGTGATCAGTGCCTGCTGAGTCACGTGATTAGCGCCTGTTCATCTGCTTGATAATCGCCAGCTGGGCCGCAGGATTCATGCCTTCTCAGCTGCTTGATTATCGCCAGCTGGGCCGCAGGATTCATGCCTGCTCATCTGCTTGATAATGACCAGCTGGGCCGCAGGATTCATGCCTGCTCAGCTGCCTGATAATCGCCAGGTGGGCCGCAGGATTCATGCCTGCTCATCTCGTTGATAATCGCCAGCTGGGCCGCAGGATTCATGCCTGCTCCGCTGCTTGATTCTTGCCTGCTGAGGCACATGATCCGTGCAGGAGAGCTACCTGATCACACATGAGCAGTCACATGATCAGCGCCTCTCAGTCACCTGATCACTGCATGACAGCCACGTGATCAGTGCCTGCTGAGTCACGTGATTAGCGCCTGCTCATCTGCTTGATAATCGCCAGCTGGGCCGCAGGATTCATGCCTGCTCAGGTGCCTGATAATCGCCAGCTGGGCCGCAGGATTCATGCCTTCTCAGCTGCCTGATAATCGCCAGCTGGGCCGTAGGATTCATGCCTGCTCAGCTGCCTGATAATCGCCAGGTGGGCCGCAAGATTCATGCCTGCTCAGCTGCCTGATAATCGCCAGGTGGGCCGCAGGATTCATGCCTTCTCAGCTGCTTGATTATCGCCAGCTGGGCCGCAGGATTCATGCCTGCTCAGCTGCCTGATAATCGCCAGCAGGGCCGCAGGATTCATGCCTTCTCAGGCGCCTGGTAATCGCGAGCTGGGCCGCAGGATTCATGCCTGCTCATCTCCTTGATAATCGCCAGCTGGGCCGCAGGATTCATGCCTGCTCATCTGCTTGATAATCGCCAGCTGGGCCGCAGGATTCATGCCTGCTCAGCTGCCTGATAATCGCCAGGTGGGCCGCAGGATTCATGCCTGCTCAGCTGCCTGATAATCGCCAGCAGGGCCACAGGATTCATGCCTTCTCAGGCGCCTGATAATCACCAGCTGGGCCGCAGGATTCATGCCTGCTCATCTGCTTGATAATGACCAGCTGGGCCGCAGGATTCATGCCTTCTCAGGCGCCTGATAATCGCCAGCTGGGCTGCAGGATTCATGCCTGCTCATCTGCTTGGTAATCGCCAGCTGGGCCGCAGGATTCATGCCTGCTCATCTGCTTGGTAATCGCCAGCTGGGCCGCAGGATTCATGCCTGCTCATCTGCTTGATAATCGCCAGCTGGGTCGCATGATTCATGCCTGCTGAGGCACATGATCCGTGCGGGAGAGCTACCTGATCAGCACATGAGCAGTCACATGATCAGCGCCTCTCAGTCACCTGATCACTGCATGACAGCCACGTGATCAGTGCCTGCTGAGTCACGTGATTAGCGCCTGTTCATCTGCTTGATAATCGCCAGCTGGGCCGCAGGATTCATGCCTTCTCAGCTGCTTGATTATCGCCAGCTGGGCCGCAGGATTCATGCCTGCTCATCTGCTTGATAATGACCAGCTGGGCCGCAGGATTCATGCCTGCTCAGCTGCCTGATAATCGCCAGCTGGGCCGCAGGATTCATACCTGCTCAGGCGCCTGGTAATCGCGAGCGGGGCCGTAGGATTCATGCCTGCTCATCTGCTTGGTAATCGCCAGCTGGGCCGCAGGATTCATGCCTTCTCAGGCGCCTGATAATCGCCAGCTGGGCCGCAGGATTCATGCCTTCTCATCTCCTTGATAATCGCCAGCTGGGCCGCAGGATTCATGCCTGCTCATCTGCTTGATAATGACCAGCTGGGCCGCAGGATTCATGCCTGCTCAGCTGCCTGATAATCGCCAGGTGGGCCGCAGGATTCATGCCTGCTCAGTTGCCTGATAATCGCCAGCTGGGCCGCAGGATTCATGCCTGCTCAGCTGCCTGATAATCGCCAGGTGGGCCGCAGGATTCATGCCTGCTCAGTTGCCTGATAATCGCCAGCTGGGCCGCAGGATTCATGCCTTCTCAGCTGCCTGATAATCACCAGCTGGGCCGCAGGATTCATGCCTGCTCATCTGCTTGATAATCGCCAGCTGGGCCGCAGGATTCATGCCTGCTCAGGCGCCTGTTAATCGCCAGCTGGGCCGCAGGATTCATGCCTTCTCCGCTGCTTGATTGTTGCCTGCTGAGGCACATGATCGGTGCGGGAGAGCTACCTGATCAGCACATGAGCAGTCACATGATCAGCACCTCTCAGTCACCTGATCACTGCATGACAGCCACGTGATCAGTGCCTGCTGAGTCACGTGATTAGCGCCTGTTCATCTGCTTGATAATCGCCAGCTGGGCCGCAGGATTCATGCCTTCTCAGCTGCTTGATTATCGCCAGCTGGGCCGCAGGATTCATGCCTGCTCATCTGCTTGATAATGACCAGCTGGGCCGCAGGATTCATGCCTGCTCAGCTGCCTGATAATCGCCAGGTGGGCCGCAGGATTCATGCCTGCTCATCTCGTTGATAATCGCCAGCTGGGCCGCAGGATTCATGCCTGCTCCGCTGCTTGATTCTTGCCTGCTGAGGCACATGATCCGTGCAGGAGAGCTACCTGATCACACATGAGCAGTCACATGATCAGCGCCTCTCAGTCACCTGATCACTGCATGACAGCCACGTGATCAGTGCCTGCTGAGTCACGTGATTAGCGCCTGCTCATCTGCTTGATAATCGCCAGCTGGGCCGCAGGATTCATGCCTGCTCAGGTGCCTGATAATCGCCAGCTGGGCCGCAGGATTCATGCCTTCTCAGCTGCCTGATAATCACCAGCTGGGCCGTAGGATTCATGCCTGCTCAGCTGCCTGATAATCGCCAGGTGGGCCGCAAGATTCATGCCTGCTCAGCTGCCTGATAATCGCCAGGTGGGCCGCAGGATTCATGCCTTCTCAGCTGCTTGATTATCGCCAGCTGGGCCGCAGGATTCATGCCTGCTCAGCTGCCTGATAATCGCCAGCAGGGCCGCAGGATTCATGCCTTCTCAGGCGCCTGGTAATCGCGAGCTGGGCCGCAGGATTCATGCCTGCTCATCTCCTTGATAATCGCCAGCTGGGCCGCAGGATTCATGCCTGCTCATCTGCTTGATAATCGCCAGCTGGGCCGCAGGATTCATGCCTGCTCAGCTGCCTGATAATCGCCAGGTGGGCCGCAGGATTCATGCCTGCTCAGCTGCCTGATAATCGCCAGCAGGGCCACAGGATTCATGCCTTCTCAGGCGCCTGATAATCACCAGCTGGGCCGCAGGATTCATGCCTGCTCATCTGCTTGATAATGACCAGCTGGGCCGCAGGATTCATGCCTTCTCAGGCGCCTGATAATCGCCAGCTGGGCCGCAGGATTCATGCCTGCTCATCTGCTTGGTAATCGCCAGCTGGGCCGCAGGATTCATGCCTGCTCATCTGCTTGATAATCGCCAGCTGGGTCGCATGATTCATGCCTGCTGAGGCACATGATCCGTGCGGGAGAGCTACCTGATCACACATGAGCAGTCACATGATCAGCGCCTCTCAGTCACCTGATCACTGCATGACAGCCACGTGATCAGTGCCTGCTGAGTCACGTGATTAGCGCCTGTTCATCTGCTTGATAATCGCCAGCTGGGCCGCAGGATTCATGCCTTCTCAGCTGCTTGATTATCGCCAGCTGGGCCGCAGGATTCATGCCTGCTCATCTGCTTGATAATGACCAGCTGGGCCGCAGGATTCATGCCTGCTCAGCTGCCTGATAATCGCCAGCTGGGCCGCAGGATTCATACCTGCTCAGCTGCCTGATAATGGCCAGGTGGGCCGCAGGATTCATGCCTTCTCAGGCGCCTGGTAATCGCGAGCGGGGCCGTAGGATTCATGCCTGCTCATCTGCTTGATAATGACCAGCTGGGCCGCAGGATTCATGCCTGCTCAGCTGCCTGATAATCGCCAGCTGGGCCGCAGGATTCATACCTGCTCAGCTGCCTGATAATGGCCAGGTGGGCCGCAGGATTCATGCCTTCTCAGGCGCCTGGTAATCGCGAGCGGGGCCGCAGGATTCATGCCTGCTCATCTGCTTGATAATGACCAGCTGGGCCGCAGGATTCATGCCTGCTCAGCTGCCTGATAATCGCCAGGTGGGCTGCAGGATTCATGCCTGCTCAGTTGCCTGATAATCGCCAGCTGGGCCGCAGGATTCATGCCTGCTCAGCTGCCTGATAATCGCCAGGTGGGCCGCAGGATTCATGCCTGCTCAGTTGCCTGATAATCGCCAGCTGGGCCGAAGGATTCATGCCTTCTCAGCTGCCTGATAATCACCAGCTGGGCCGCAGGATTCATGCCTGCTCATCTGCTTGATAATCGCCAGCTGGGCCGCAGGATTCATGCCTGCTCAGGCGCCTGTTAATCGCCAGCTGGGCCGCAGGATTCATGCCTTCTCCGCTGCTTGATTGTTGCCTGCTGAGGCACATGATCGGTGCGGGACAGCTACCTGATCAGCACATGAGCAGTCACATGATCAGCACCTCTCAGTCACCTGATCACTGCATGACAGCCACGTGATCAGTGCCTGCTGAGTCACGTGATTAGCGCCTGTTCATCTGCTTGATAATCGCCAGCTGGGCCGCAGGATTCATGCCTTCTCAGCTGCTTGATTATCGCCAGCTGGGCCGCAGGATTCATGCCTGCTCATCTCGTTGATAATCGCCAGCTGGGCCGCAGGATTCATGCCTGCTCCGCTGCTTGATTCTTGCCTGCTGAGGCACATGATCCGTGCAGGAGAGCTACCTGATCACACATGAGCAGTCACATGATCAGCGCCTCTCAGTCACCTGATCACTGCATGACAGCCACGTGATCAGTGCCTGCTGAGTCACGTGATTAGCGCCTCCTCATCTGCTTGATAATCGCCAGCTGGGCCGCAGGATTCATGCCTGCTCAGGTGCCTGATAATCGCCAGGTGGGCCGCAGGATTCATGCCTTCTCAGCTGCTTGATTATCGCCAGCTGGGCCGCAGGATTCATGCCTGCTCAGCTGCCTGATAATCGCCAGCAGGGCCGCAGGATTCATGCCTTCTCAGGCGCCTGGTAATCGCGAGCTGGGCCGCAGGATTCATGCCTGCTCATCTCCTTGATAATCGCCAGCTGGGCCGCAGGATTCATGCCTGCTCATCTGCTTGATAATCGCCAGCTGGGCCGCAGGATTCATGCCTGCTCAGCTGCCTGATAATCGCCAGGTGGGCCGCAGGATTCATGCCTGCTCAGCTGCCTGATAATCGCCAGCAGGGCCACAGGATTCATGCCTTCTCAGGCGCCTGATAATCACCAGCTGGGCCGCAGGATTCATGCCTGCTCATCTGCTTGATAATGACCAGCTGGGCCGCAGGATTCATGCCTTCTCAGGCGCCTGATAATCGCCAGCTGGGCCGCAGGATTCATGCCTGCTCATCTGCTTGGTAATCGCCAGCTGGGCCGCAGGATTCATGCCTGCTCATCTGCTTGATAATCGCCAGCTGGGTCGCATGATTCATGCCTGCTGAGGCACATGATCCGTGCGGGAGAGCTACCTGATCAGCACATGAGCAGTCACATGATCAGCGCCTCTCAGTCACCTGATCACTGCATGACAGCCACGTGATCAGTGCCTGCTGAGTCACGTGATTAGCGCCTGTTCATCTGCTTGATAATCGCCAGCTGGGCCGCAGGATTCATGCCTTCTCAGCTGCTTGATTATCGCCAGCTGGGCCGCAGGATTCATGCCTGCTCATCTGCTTGATAATGACCAGCTGGGCCGCAGGATTCATGCCTGCTCAGCTGCCTGATAATCGCCAGCTGGGCCGCAGGATTCATACCTGCTCAGCTGCCTGATAATCGCCAGGTGGGCCGCAGGATTCATGCCTTCTCAGGCGCCTGGTAATCGCGAGCGGGGCCGTAGGATTCATGCCTGCTCATCTGCTTGGTAATCGCCAGCTGGGCCGCAGGATTCATGCCTTCTCAGGCGCCTGATAATCGCCAGCTGGGCCGCAGGATTCATGCCTTCTCATCTCCTTGATAATCGCCAGCTGGGCCGCAGGATTCATGCCTGCTCATCTGCTTGATAATGACCAGCTGGGCCGCAGGATTCATGCCTGCTCAGCTGCCTGATAATCGCCAGGTGGGCCGCAGGATTCATGCCTGCTCAGTTGCCTGATAATCGCCAGCTGGGCCGCAGGATTCATGCCTGCTCAGCTGCCTGATAATCGCCAGGTGGGCCGCAGGATTCATGCCTGCTCAGTTGCCTGATAATCGCCAGCTGGGCCGCAGGATTCATGCCTTCTCAACTGCCTGATAATCACCAGCTGGGCCGCAGGATTCATGCCTGCTCATCTGCTTGATAATCGCCAGCTGGGCCGCAGGATTCATGCCTGCTCAGGCGCCTGTTAATCGCCAGCTGGGCCGCAGGATTCATGCCTTCTCCGCTGCTTGATTGTTGCCTGCTGAGGCACATGATCGGTGCGGGAGAGCTACCTGATCAGCACATGAGCAGTCACATGATCAGCACCTCTCAGTCACCTGATCACTGCATGACAGCCACGTGATCAGTGCCTGCTGAGTCACGTGATTAGCGCCTGTTCATCTGCTTGATAATCGCCAGCTGGGCCGCAGGATTCATGCCTTCTCAGCTGCTTGATTATCGCCAGCTGGGCCGCAGGATTCATGCCTGCTCATCTGCTTGATAATGACCAGCTGGGCCGCAGGATTCATGCCTGCTCAGCTGCCTGATAATCGCCAGGTGGGCCGCAGGATTCATGCCTGCTCATCTCGTTGATAATCGCCAGCTGGGCCGCAGGATTCATGCCTGCTCCGCTGCTTGATTCTTGCCTGCTGAGGCACATGATCCGTGCAGGAGAGCTACCTGATCACACATGAGCAGTCACATGATCAGCGCCTCTCAGTCACCTGATCACTGCATGACAGCCACGTGATCAGTGCCTGCTGAGTCACGTGATTAGCGCCTGCTCATCTGCTTGATAATCGCCAGCTGGGCCGCAGGATTCATGCCTGCTCAGGTGCCTGATAATCGCCAGGTGGGCCGCAGGATTCATGCCTTCTCAGCTGCCTGATAATCACCAGCTGGGCCGTAGGATTCATGCCTGCTCAGCTGCCTGATAATCGCCAGGTGGGCCGCAAGATTCATGCCTGCTCAGCTGCCTGATAATCTCCAGGTGGGCCGCAGGATTCATGCCTTCTCAGCTGCTTGATTATCGCCAGCTGGGCCGCAGGATTCATGCCTGCTCAGCTGCCTGATAATCGCCAGCAGGGCCGCAGGATTCATGCCTTCTCAGGCGCCTGGTAATCGCGAGCTGGGCCGCAGGATTCATGCCTGCTCATCTCCTTGATAATCGCCAGCTGGGCCGCAGGATTCATGCCTGCTCATCTGCTTGATAATCGCCAGCTGGGCCGCAGGATTCATGCCTGCTCAGCTGCCTGATAATCGCCAGGTGGGCCGCAGGATTCATGCCTGCTCAGCTGCCTGATAATCGCCAGCAGGGCCACAGGATTCATGCCTTCTCAGGCGCCTGATAATCACCAGCTGGGCCGCAGGATTCATGCCTGCTCATCTGCTTGATAATGACCAGCTGGGCCGCAGGATTCATGCCTTCTCAGGCGCCTGATAATCGCCAGCTGGGCCGCAGGATTCATGCCTGCTCATCTGCTTGGTAATCGCCAGCTGGGACGCAGGATTCATGCCTGCTCATCTGCTTGATAATCGCCAGCTGGGTCGCATGATTCATGCCTGCTGAGGCACATGATCCGTGCGGGAGAGCTACCTGATCAGCACATGAGCAGTCACATGATCAGCGCCTCTCAGTCACCTGATCACTGCATGACAGCCACGTGATCAGTGCCTGCTGAGTCACGTGATTAGCGCCTGTTCATCTGCTTGATAATCGCCAGCTGGGCCGCAGGATTCATGCCTTCTCAGCTGCTTGATTATCGCCAGCTGGGCCGCAGGATTCATGCCTGCTCATCTGCTTGATAATGACCAGCTGGGCCGCAGGATTCATGCCTGCTCAGCTGCCTGATAATCGCCAGCTGGGCCGCAGGATTCATACCTGCTCAGCTGCCTGATAATCGCCAGGTGGGCCGCAGGATTCATGCCTTCTCAGGCGCCTGGTAATCGCGAGCGGGGCCGTAGGATTCATGCCTGCTCATCTGCTTGGTAATCGCCAGCTGGGCCGCAGGATTCATGCCTTCTCAGGCGCCTGATAATCGCCAGCTGGGCCGCAGGATTCATGCCTTCTCATCTCCTTGATAATCGCCAGCTGGGCCGCAGGATTCATGCCTGCTCATCTGCTTGATAATGACCAGCTGGGCCGCAGGATTCATGCCTGCTCAGCTGCCTGATAATCGCCAGGTGGGCCGCAGGATTCATGCCTGCTCAGCTGCCTGATAATCGCCAGCTGGGCCGCAGGATTCATGCCTGCTCAGCTGCCTGATAATCGCCAGGTGGGCCGCAGGATTCATGCCTGCTCAGTTGCCTGATAATCGCCAGCTGGGCCGCAGGATTCATGCCTTCTCAGCTGCCTGATAATCACCAGCTGGGCCGCAGGATTCATGCCTGCTCATCTGCTTGATAATCGCCAGCTGGGCCGCAGGATTCATGCCTGCTCAGGCGCCTGTTAATCGCCAGCTGGGCCGCAGGATTCATGCCTTCTCCGCTGCTTGATTGTTGCCTGCTGAGGCACATGATCGGTGCGGGAGAGCTACCTGATCAGCACATGAGCAGTCACATGATCAGCACCCCTCAGTCACCTGATCACTGCATGACAGCCACGTGATCAGTGCCTGCTGAGTCACGTGATTAGCGCCTGTTCATCTGCTTGATAATCGCCAGCTGGGCCGCAGGATTCATGCCTTCTCAGCTGCTTGATTATCGCCAGCTGGGCCGCAGGATTCATGCCTGCTCATCTGCTTGATAATGACCAGCTGGGCCGCAGGATTCATGCCTGCTCAGCTGCCTTATAATCGCCAGGTGGGCCGCAGGATTCATGCCTGCTCATCTCGTTGATAATCGCCAGCTGGGCCGCAGGATTCATGCCTGCTCCGCTGCTTGATTCTTGCCTGCTGAGGCACATGATCCGTGCAGGAGAGCTACCTGATCACACATGAGCAGTCACATGATCAGCGCCTCTCAGTCACCTGATCACTGCATGACAGCCACGTGATCAGTGCCTGCTGAGTCACGTGATTAGCGCCTGCTCATCTGCTTGATAATCGCCAGCTGGGCCGCAGGATTCATGCCTGCTCAGGTGCCTGATAATCGCCAGCTGGGCCGCAGGATTCATGCCTTCTCAGCTGCCTGATAATCACCAGCTGGGCCGTAGGATTCATGCCTGCTCAGCTGCCTGATAATCGCCAGGTGGGCCGCAAGATTCATGCCTGCTCAGCTGCCTGATAATCGCCAGGTGGGCCGCAGGATTCATGCCTTCTCAGCTGCTTGATTATCGCCAGCTGGGCCGCAGGATTCATGCCTGCTCAGCTGCCTGATAATCGCCAGCAGGGCCGCAGGATTCATGCCTTCTCAGGCGCCTGGTAATCGCGAGCTGGGCCGCAGGATTCATGCCTGCTCATCTCCTTGATAATCGCCAGCTGGGCCGCAGGATTCATGCCTGCTCATCTGCTTGATAATCGCCAGCTGGGCCGCAGGATTCATGCCTGCTCAGCTGCCTGATAATCGCCAGGTGGGCCGCAGGATTCATGCCTGCTCAGCTGCCTGATAATCGCCAGCAGGGCCACAGGATTCATGCCTTCTCAGGCGCCTGATAATCACCAGCTGGGCCGCAGGATTCATGCCTGCTCATCTGCTTGATAATGACCAGCTGGGCCGCAGGATTCATGCCTTCTCAGGCGCCTGATAATCGCCAGCTGGGCCGCAGGATTCATGCCTGCTCATCTGCTTGGTAATCGCCAGCTGGGCCGCAGGATTCATGCCTGCTCATCTGCTTGATAATCGCCAGCTGGGTCGCATGATTCATGCCTGCTGAGGCACATGATCCGTGCGGGAGAGCTACCTGATCAGCACATGAGCAGTCACATGATCAGCGCCTCTCAGTCACCTGATCACTGCATGACAGCCACGTGATCAGTGCCTGCTGAGTCACGTGATTAGCGCCTGTTCATCTGCTTGATAATCGCCAGCTGGGCCGCAGGATTCATGCCTTCTCAGCTGCTTGATTATCGCCAGCTGGGCCGCAGGATTCATGCCTGCTCATCTGCTTGATAATGACCAGCTGGGCCGCAGGATTCATGCCTGCTCAGCTGCCTGATAATCGCCAGCTGGGCCGCAGGATTCATACCTGCTCAGCTGCCTGATAATCGCCAGGTGGGCCGCAGGATTCATGCCTTCTCAGGCGCCTGGTAATCGCGAGCGGGGCCGTAGGATTCATGCCTGCTCATCTGCTTGGTAATCGCCAGCTGGGCCGCAGGATTCATGCCTTCTCAGGCGCCTGATAATCGCCAGCTGGGCCGCAGGATTCATGCCTTCTCATCTCCTTGATAATCGCCAGCTGGGCCGCAGGATTCATGCCTGCTCATCTGCTTGATAATGACCAGCTGGGCCGCAGGATTCATGCCTGCTCAGCTGCCTGATAATCGCCAGGTGGGCCGCAGGATTCATGCCTGCTCAGCTGCCTGATAATCGCCAGCTGGGCCGCAGGATTCATGCCTGCTCAGCTGCCTGATAATCGCCAGGTGGGCCGCAGGATTCATGCCTGCTCAGTTGCCTGATAATCGCCAGCTGGGCCGCAGGATTCATGCCTTCTCAGCTGCCTGATAATCACCAGCTGGGCCGCAGGATTCATGCCTGCTCATCTGCTTGATAATCGCCAGCTGGGCCGCAGGATTCATGCCTGCTCAGGCGCCTGTTAATCGCCAGCTGGGCCGCAGGATTCATGCCTTCTCCGCTGCTTGATTGTTGCCTGCTGAGGCACATGATCGGTGCGGGAGAGCTACCTGATCAGCACATGAGCAGTCACATGATCAGCACCTCTCAGTCACCTGATCACTGCATGACAGCCACGTGATCAGTGCCTGCTGAGTCACGTGATTAGCGCCTGTTCATCTGCTTGATAATCGCCAGCTGGGCCGCAGGATTCATGCCTTCTCAGCTGCTTGATTATCGCCAGCTGGGCCGCAGGATTCATGCCTGCTCATCTGCTTGATAATGACCAGCTGGGCCGCAGGATTCATGCCTGCTCAGCTGCCTGATAATCGCCAGGTGGGCCGCAGGATTCATGCCTGCTCATCTCGTTGATAATCGCCAGCTGGGCCGCAGGATTCATGCCTGCTCCGCTGCTTGATTCTTGCCTGCTGAGGCACATGATCCGTGCAGGAGAGCTACCTGATCACACATGAGCAGTCACATGATCAGCGCCTCTCAGTCACCTGATCACTGCATGACAGCCACGTGATCAGTGCCTGCTGAGTCACGTGATTAGCGCCTGCTCATCTGCTTGATAATCGCCAGCTGGGCCGCAGGATTCATGCCTGCTCAGGTGCCTGATAATCGCCAGCTGGGCCACAGGATTCATGCCTTCTCAGCTGCCTGATAATCACCAGCTGGGCCGTAGGATTCATGCCTGCTCAGCTGCCTGATAATCGCCAGGTGGGCCGCAAGATTCATGCCTGCTCAGCTGCCTGATAATCGCCAGGTGGGCCGCAGGATTCATGCCTTCTCAGCTGCTTGATTATCGCCAGCTGGGCCGCAGGATTCATGCCTGCTCAGCTGCCTGATAATCGCCAGCAGGGCCGCAGGATTCATGCCTTCTCAGGCGCCTGGTAATCGCGAGCTGGGCCGCAGGATTCATGCCTGCTCATCTCCTTGATAATCGCCAGCTGGGCCGCAGGATTCATGCCTGCTCATCTGCTTGATAATCGCCAGCTGGGCCGCAGGATTCATGCCTGCTCAGCTGCCTGATAATCGCCAGGTGGGCCGCAGGATTCATGCCTGCTCAGCTGCCTGATAATCGCCAGCAGGGCCACAGGATTCATGCCTTCTCAGGCGCCTGATAATCACCAGCTGGGCCGCAGGATTCATGCCTGCTCATCTGCTTGATAATGACCAGCTGGGCCGCAGGATTCATGCCTTCTCAGGCGCCTGATAATCGCCAGCTGGGCCGCAGGATTCATGCCTGCTCATCTGCTTGGTAATCGCCAGCTGGGCCGCAGGATTCATGCCTGCTCATCTGCTTGATAATCGCCAGCTGGGTCGCATGATTCATGCCTGCTGAGGCACATGATCCGTGCGGGAGAGCTACCTGATCAGCACATGAGCAGTCACATGATCAGCGCCTCTCAGTCACCTGATCACTGCATGACAGCCACGTGATCAGTGCCTGCTGAGTCACGTGATTAGCGCCTGTTCATCTGCTTGATAATCGCCAGCTGGGCCGCAGGATTCATGCCTTCTCAGCTGCTTGATTATCGCCAGCTGGGCCGCAGGATTCATGCCTGCTCATCTGCTTGATAATGACCAGCTGGGCCGCAGGATTCATGCCTGCTCAGCTGCCTGATAATCGCCAGCTGGGCCGCAGGATTCATACCTGCTCAGCTGCCTGATAATCGCCAGGTGGGCCGCAGGATTCATGCCTTCTCAGGCGCCTGGTAATCGCGAGCGGGGCCGTAGGATTCATGCCTGCTCATCTGCTTGGTAATCGCCAGCTGGGCCGCAGGATTCATGCCTTCTCAGGCGCCTGATAATCGCCAGCTGGGCCGCAGGATTCATGCCTTCTCATCTCCTTGATAATCGCCAGCTGGGCCGCAGGATTCATGCCTGCTCATCTGCTTGATAATGACCAGCTGGGCCGCAGGATTCATGCCTGCTCAGCTGCCTGATAATCGCCAGGTGGGCCGCAGGATTCATGCCTGCTCAGCTGCCTGATAATCGCCAGCTGGGCCGCAGGATTCATGCCTGCTCAGCTGCCTGATAATCGCCAGGTGGGCCGCAGGATTCATGCCTGCTCAGTTGCCTGATAATCGCCAGCTGGGCCGCAGGATTCATGCCTTCTCAGCTGCCTGATAATCACCAGCTGGGCCGCAGGATTCATGCCTGCTCATCTGCTTGATAATCGCCAGCTGGGCCGCAGGATTCATGCCTGCTCAGGCGCCTGTTAATCGCCAGCTGGGCCGCAGGATTCATGCCTTCTCCGCTGCTTGATTGTTGCCTGCTGAGGCACATGATCGGTGCGGGAGAGCTACCTGATCAGCACATGAGCAGTCACATGATCAGCACCTCTCAGTCACCTGATCACTGCATGACAGCCACGTGATCAGTGCCTGCTGAGTCACGTGATTAGCGCCTGTTCATCTGCTTGATAATCGCCAGCTGGGCCGCAGGATTCATGCCTTCTCAGCTGCTTGATTATCGCCAGCTGGGCCGCAGGATTCATGCCTGCTCATCTGCTTGATAATGACCAGCTGGGCCGCAGGATTCATGCCTGCTCAGCTGCCTGATAATCGCCAGGTGGGCCGCAGGATTCATGCCTGCTCATCTCGTTGATAATCGCCAGCTGGGCCGCAGGATTCATGCCTGCTCCGCTGCTTGATTCTTGCCTGCTGAGGCACATGATCCGTGCAGGAGAGCTACCTGATCACACATGAGCAGTCACATGATCAGCGCCTCTCAGTCACCTGATCACTGCATGACAGCCACGTGATCAGTGCCTGCTGAGTCACGTGATTAGCGCCTGCTCATCTGCTTGATAATCGCCAGCTGGGCCGCAGGATTCATGCCTGCTCAGGTGCCTGATAATCGCCAGCTGGGCCGCAGGATTCATGCCTTCTCAGCTGCCTGATAATCACCAGCTGGGCCGTAGGATTCATGCCTGCTCAGCTGCCTGATAATCGCCAGGTGGGCCGCAAGATTCATGCCTGCTCAGCTGCCTGATAATCGCCAGGTGGGCCGCAGGATTCATGCCTTCTCAGCTGCTTGATTATCGCCAGCTGGGCCGCAGGATTCATGCCTGCTCAGCTGCCTGATAATCGCCAGCAGGGCCGCAGGATTCATGCCTTCTCAGGCGCCTGGTAATCGCGAGCTGGGCCGCAGGATTCATGCCTGCTCATCTCCTTGATAATCGCCAGCTGGGCCGCAGGATTCATGCCTGCTCATCTGCTTGATAATCGCCAGCTGGGCCGCAGGATTCATGCCTGCTCAGCTGCCTGATAATCGCCAGGTGGGCCGCAGGATTCATGCCTGCTCAGCTGCCTGATAATCGCCAGCAGGGCCACAGGATTCATGCCTTCTCAGGCGCCTGATAATCACCAGCTGGGCCGCAGGATTCATGCCTGCTCATCTGCTTGATAATGACCAGCTGGGCCGCAGGATTCATGCCTTCTCAGGCGCCTGATAATCGCCAGCTGGGCCGCAGGATTCATGCCTGCTCATCTGCTTGGTAATCGCCAGCTGGGCCGCAGGATTCATGCCTGCTCATCTGCTTGATAATCGCCAGCTGGGTCGCATGATTCATGCCTGCTGAGGCACATGATCCGTGCGGGAGAGCTACCTGATCAGCACATGAGCAGTCACATGATCAGCGCCTCTCAGTCACCTGATCACTGCATGACAGCCACGTGATCAGTGCCTGCTGAGTCACGTGATTAGCGCCTGTTCATCTGCTTGATAATCGCCAGCTGGGCCGCAGGATTCATGCCTTCTCAGCTGCTTGATTATCGCCAGCTGGGCCGCAGGATTCATGCCTGCTCATCTGCTTGATAATGACCAGCTGGGCCGCAGGATTCATGCCTGCTCAGCTGCCTGATAATCGCCAGCTGGGCCGCAGGATTCATACCTGCTCAGCTGCCTGATAATGGCCAGGTGGGCCGCAGGATTCATGCCTTCTCAGGCGCCTGGTAATCGCGAGCGGGGCCGTAGGATTCATGCCTGCTCATCTGCTTGGTAATCGCCAGCTGGGCCGCAGGATTCATGCCTTCTCAGGCGCCTGATAATCGCCAGCTGGGCCGCAGGATTCATGCCTTCTCATCTCCTTGATAATCGCCAGCTGGGCCGCAGGATTCATGCCTGCTCATCTGCTTGATAATGACCAGCTGGGCCGCAGGATTCATGCCTGCTCAGCTGCCTGATAATCGCCAGGTGGGCCGCAGGATTCATGCCTTCTCAGCTGCTTGATTATCGCCAGCTGGGCCGCAGGATTCATGCCTGCTCAGCTGCCTGATAATCGCCAGCAGGGCCGCAGGATTCATGCCTTCTCAGGCGCCTGGTAATCGCGAGCTGGGCCGCAGGATTCATGCCTGCTCATCTGCTTGATAATCGCCAGCTGGGCCGCAGGATTCATGCCTGCTCAGCTGCTTGATTATCGCCAGCTGGGCCGCAGGATTCATGCCTGCTCAGCTGCCTGATAATCGCCAGCAGGGCCGCAGGATTCATGCCTTCTCAGGCGCCTGGTAATCGCGAGCTGGGCCGCAGGATTCATGCCTGCTCATCTCCTTGATAATCGCCAGCTGGGCCGCAGGATTCATGCCTGCTCATCTGCTTGATAATCGCCAGCTGGGCCGCAGGATTCATGCCTGCTCAGCTGCCTGATAATCGCCAGGTGGGCCGCAGGATTCATGCCTGCTCAGCTGCCTGATAATCGCCAGCAGGGCCACAGGATTCATGCCTTCTCAGGCGCCTGATAATCACCAGCTGGGCCGCAGGATTCATGCCTGCTCATCTGCTTGATAATGACCAGCTGGGCCGCAGGATTCATGCCTTCTCAGGCGCCTGATAATCGCCAGCTGGGCCGCAGGATTCATGCCTGCTCATCTGCTTGGTAATCGCCAGCTGGGACGCAGGATTCATGCCTGCTCATCTGCTTGATAATCGCCAGCTGGGTCGCATGATTCATGCCTGCTGAGGCACATGATCCGTGCGGGAGAGCTACCTGATCAGCACATGAGCAGTCACATGATCAGCGCCTCTCAGTCACCTGATCACTGCATGACAGCCACGTGATCAGTGCCTGCTGAGTCACGTGATTAGCGCCTGTTCATCTGCTTGATAATCGCCAGCTGGGCCGCAGGATTCATGCCTTCTCAGCTGCTTGATTATCGCCAGCTGGGCCGCAGGATTCATGCCTGCTCATCTGCTTGATAATGACCAGCTGGGCCGCAGGATTCATACCTGCTCAGCTGCCTGATAATGGCCAGGTGGGCCGCAGGATTCATGCCTTCTCAGGCGCCTGGTAATCGCGAGCGGGCCCGTAGGATTCATGCCTGCTCATCTGCTTGGTAATCGCCAGCTGGGCCGCAGGATTCATGCCTTCTCAGGCGCCTGATAATCGCCAGCTGGGCCGCAGGATTCATGCCTTCTCATCTCCTTGATAATCGCCAGCTGGGCCGCAGGATTCATGCCTGCTCATCTGCTTGATAATGACCAGCTGGGCCGCAGGATTCATGCCTGCTCAGCTGCCTGATAATCGCCAGGTGGGCCGCAGGATTCATGCCTGCTCAGTTGCCTGATAATCGCCAGCTGGGCCGCAGGATTCATGCCTGCTCAGCTGCCTGATAATCGCCAGCTGGGCCGCAGGATTCATACCTGCTCAGCTGCCTGATAATGGCCAGGTGGGCCGCAGGATTCATGCCTTCTCAGGCGCCTGGTAATCGCGAGCGGGGCCGTAGGATTCATGCCTGCTCATCTGCTTGGTAATCGCCAGCTGGGCCGCAGGATTCATGCCTTCTCAGGCGCCTGATAATCGCCAGCTGGGCCGCAGGATTCATGCCTTCTCATCTCCTTGATAATCGCCAGCTGGGCCGCAGGATTCATGCCTGCTCATCTGCTTGATAATGACCAGCTGGGCCGCAGGATTCATGCCTGCTCAGCTGCCTGATAATCGCCAGGTGGGCCGCAGGATTCATGCCTTCTCAGCTGCTTGATTATCGCCAGCTGGGCCGCAGGATTCATGCCTGCTCAGCTGCCTGATAATCGCCAGCAGGGCCGCAGGATTCATGCCTTCTCAGGCGCCTGGTAATCGCGAGCTGGGCCGCAGGATTCATGCCTGCTCATCTGCTTGATAATCGCCAGCTGGGCCGCAGGATTCATGCCTGCTCAGCTGCTTGATTATCGCCAGCTGGGCCGCAGGATTCATGCCTGCTCAGCTGCCTGATAATCGCCAGCAGGGCCGCAGGATTCATGCCTTCTCAGGCGCCTGGTAATCGCGAGCTGGGCCGCAGGATTCATGCCTGCTCATCTCCTTGATAATCGCCAGCTGGGCCGCAGGATTCATGCCTGCTCATCTGCTTGATAATCGCCAGCTGGGCCGCAGGATTCATGCCTGCTCAGCTGCCTGATAATCGCCAGGTGGGCCGCAGGATTCATGCCTGCTCAGCTGCCTGATAATCGCCAGCAGGGCCACAGGATTCATGCCTTCTCAGGCGCCTGATAATCACCAGCTGGGCCGCAGGATTCATGCCTGCTCATCTGCTTGATAATGACCAGCTGGGCCGCAGGATTCATGCCTTCTCAGGCGCCTGATAATCGCCAGCTGGGCCGCAGGATTCATGCCTGCTCATCTGCTTGGTAATCGCCAGCTGGGCCGCAGGATTCATGCCTGCTCATCTGCTTGATAATCGCCAGCTGGGTCGCATGATTCATGCCTGCTGAGGCACATGATCCGTGCGGGAGAGCTACCTGATCAGCACATGAGCAGTCACATGATCAGCGCCTCTCAGTCACCTGATCACTGCATGACAGCCACGTGATCAGTGCCTGCTGAGTCACGTGATTAGCGCCTGTTCATCTGCTTGATAATCGCCAGCTGGGCCGCAGGATTCATGCCTGCTCATCTGCTTGATAATGACCAGCTGGGCCGCAGGATTCATACCTGCTCAGCTGCCTGATAATGGCCAGGTGGGCCGCAGGATTCATGCCTTCTCAGGCGCCTGGTAATCGCGAGCGGGCCCGTAGGATTCATGCCTGCTCATCTGCTTGGTAATCGCCAGCTGGGCCGCAGGATTCATGCCTTCTCAGGCGCCTGATAATCGCCAGCTGGGCCGCAGGATTCATGCCTTCTCATCTCCTTGATAATCGCCAGCTGGGCCGCAGGATTCATGCCTGCTCATCTGCTTGATAATGACCAGCTGGGCCGCAGGATTCATGCCTGCTCAGCTGCCTGATAATCGCCAGGTGGGCCGCAGGATTCATGCCTGCTCAGTTGCCTGATAATCGCCAGCTGGGCCGCAGGATTCATGCCTGCTCAGCTGCCTGATAATCGCCAGGTGGGCCGCAGGATTCATGCCTGCTCAGTTGCCTGATAATCGCCAGCTGGGCCGCAGGATTCATGCCTGCTCATCTGCTTGATAATGACCAGCTGGGCCGCAGGATTCATGCCTGCTCAGCTGCCTGATAATCGCCAGCTGGGCCGCAGGATTCATACCTGCTCAGCTGCCTGATAATCGCCAGGTGGGCCGCAGGATTCATGCCTTCTCAGGCGCCTGGTAATCGCGAGCGGGGCCGTAGGATTCATGCCTGCTCATCTGCTTGGTAATCGCCAGCTGGGCCGCAGGATTCATGCCTTCTCAGGCGCCTGATAATCGCCAGCTGGGCCGCAGGATTCATGCCTTCTCATCTCCTTGATAATCGCCAGCTGGGCCGCAGGATTCATGCCTGCTCATCTGCTTGATAATGACCAGCTGGGCCGCAGGATTCATGCCTGCTCAGCTGCCTGATAATCGCCAGGTGGGCCGCAGGATTCATGCCTGCTCAGCTGCCTGATAATCGCCAGCTGGGCCGCAGGATTCATGCCTGCTCAGCTGCCTGATAATCGCCAGGTGGGCCGCAGGATTCATGCCTGCTCAGTTGCCTGATAATCGCCAGCTGGGCCGCAGGATTCATGCCTTCTCAGCTGCCTGATAATCACCAGCTGGGCCGCAGGATTCATGCCTGCTCATCTGCTTGATAATCGCCAGCTGGGCCGCAGGATTCATGCCTGCTCAGGCGCCTGTTAATCGCCAGCTGGGCCGCAGGATTCATGCCTTCTCCGCTGCTTGATTGTTGCCTGCTGAGGCACATGATCGGTGCGGGAGAGCTACCTGATCAGCACATGAGCAGTCACATGATCAGCACCTCTCAGTCACCTGATCACTGCATGACAGCCACGTGATCAGTGCCTGCTGAGTCACGTGATTAGCGCCTGTTCATCTGCTTGATAATCGCCAGCTGGGCCGCAGGATTCATGCCTTCTCAGCTGCTTGATTATCGCCAGCTGGGCCGCAGGATTCATGCCTGCTCATCTGCTTGATAATGACCAGCTGGGCCGCAGGATTCATGCCTGCTCAGCTGCCTGATAATCGCCAGGTGGGCCGCAGGATTCATGCCTGCTCATCTCGTTGATAATCGCCAGCTGGGCCGCAGGATTCATGCCTGCTCCGCTGCTTGATTCTTGCCTGCTGAGGCACATGATCCGTGCAGGAGAGCTACCTGATCACACATGAGCAGTCACATGATCAGCGCCTCTCAGTCACCTGATCACTGCATGACAGCCACGTGATCAGTGCCTGCTGAGTCACGTGATTAGCGCCTGCTCATCTGCTTGATAATCGCCAGCTGGGCCGCAGGATTCATGCCTGCTCAGGTGCCTGATAATCGCCAGCTGGGCCGCAGGATTCATGCCTTCTCAGCTGCCTGATAATCACCAGCTGGGCCGTAGGATTCATGCCTGCTCAGCTGCCTGATAATCGCCAGGTGGGCCGCAAGATTCATGCCTGCTCAGCTGCCTGATAATCGCCAGGTGGGCCGCAGGATTCATGCCTTCTCAGCTGCTTGATTATCGCCAGCTGGGCCGCAGGATTCATGCCTGCTCAGCTGCCTGATAATCGCCAGCAGGGCCGCAGGATTCATGCCTTCTCAGGCGCCTGGTAATCGCGAGCTGGGCCGCAGGATTCATGCCTGCTCATCTCCTTGATAATCGCCAGCTGGGCCGCAGGATTCATGCCTGCTCATCTGCTTGATAATCGCCAGCTGGGCCGCAGGATTCATGCCTGCTCAGCTGCCTGATAATCGCCAGGTGGGCCGCAGGATTCATGCCTGCTCAGCTGCCTGATAATCGCCAGCAGGGCCACAGGATTCATGCCTTCTCAGGCGCCTGATAATCACCAGCTGGGCCGCAGGATTCATGCCTGCTCATCTGCTTGATAATGACCAGCTGGGCCGCAGGATTCATGCCTTCTCAGGCGCCTGATAATCGCCAGCTGGGCCGCAGGATTCATGCCTGCTCATCTGCTTGGTAATCGCCAGCTGGGCCGCAGGATTCATGCCTGCTCATCTGCTTGATAATCGCCAGCTGGGTCGCATGATTCATGCCTGCTGAGGCACATGATCCGTGCGGGAGAGCTACCTGATCAGCACATGAGCAGTCACATGATCAGCGCCTCTCAGTCACCTGATCACTGCATGACAGCCACGTGATCAGTGCCTGCTGAGTCACGTGATTAGCGCCTGTTCATCTGCTTGATAATCGCCAGCTGGGCCGCAGGATTCATGCCTTCTCAGCTGCTTGATTATCGCCAGCTGGGCCGCAGGATTCATGCCTGCTCATCTGCTTGATAATGACCAGCTGGGCCGCAGGATTCATACCTGCTCAGCTGCCTGATAATGGCCAGGTGGGCCGCAGGATTCATGCCTTCTCAGGCGCCTGGTAATCGCGAGCGGGCCCGTAGGATTCATGCCTGCTCATCTGCTTGGTAATCGCCAGCTGGGCCGCAGGATTCATGCCTTCTCAGGCGCCTGATAATCGCCAGCTGGGCCGCAGGATTCATGCCTTCTCATCTCCTTGATAATCGCCAGCTGGGCCGCAGGATTCATGCCTGCTCATCTGCTTGATAATGACCAGCTGGGCCGCAGGATTCATGCCTGCTCAGCTGCCTGATAATCGCCAGGTGGGCCGCAGGATTCATGCCTGCTCAGTTGCCTGATAATCGCCAGCTGGGCCGCAGGATTCATGCCTGCTCAGCTGCCTGATAATCGCCAGGTGGGCCGCAGGATTCATGCCTGCTCAGTTGCCTGATAATCGCCAGCTGGGCCGCAGGATTCATGCCTGCTCATCTGCTTGATAATGACCAGCTGGGCCGCAGGATTCATGCCTGCTCAGCTGCCTGATAATCGCCAGCTGGGCCGCAGGATTCATACCTGCTCAGCTGCCTGATAATCGCCAGGTGGGCCGCAGGATTCATGCCTTCTCAGGCGCCTGGTAATCGCGAGCGGGGCCGTAGGATTCATGCCTGCTCATCTGCTTGGTAATCGCCAGCTGGGCCGCAGGATTCATGCCTTCTCAGGCGCCTGATAATCGCCAGCTGGGCCGCAGGATTCATGCCTTCTCATCTCCTTGATAATCGCCAGCTGGGCCGCAGGATTCATGCCTGCTCATCTGCTTGATAATGACCAGCTGGGCCGCAGGATTCATGCCTGCTCAGCTGCCTGATAATCGCCAGGTGGGCCGCAGGATTCATGCCTGCTCAGCTGCCTGATAATCGCCAGCTGGGCCGCAGGATTCATGCCTGCTCAGCTGCCTGATAATCGCCAGGTGGGCCGCAGGATTCATGCCTGCTCAGTTGCCTGATAATCGCCAGCTGGGCCGCAGGATTCATGCCTTCTCAGCTGCCTGATAATCACCAGCTGGGCCGCAGGATTCATGCCTGCTCATCTGCTTGATAATCGCCAGCTGGGCCGCAGGATTCATGCCTGCTCAGGCGCCTGTTAATCGCCAGCTGGGCCGCAGGATTCATGCCTTCTCCGCTGCTTGATTGTTGCCTGCTGAGGCACATGATCGGTGCGGGAGAGCTACCTGATCAGCACATGAGCAGTCACATGATCAGCACCTCTCAGTCACCTGATCACTGCATGACAGCCACGTGATCAGTGCCTGCTGAGTCACGTGATTAGCGCCTGTTCATCTGCTTGATAATCGCCAGCTGGGCCGCAGGATTCATGCCTTCTCAGCTGCTTGATTATCGCCAGCTGGGCCGCAGGATTCATGCCTGCTCATCTGCTTGATAATGACCAGCTGGGCCGCAGGATTCATGCCTGCTCAGCTGCCTGATAATCGCCAGGTGGGCCGCAGGATTCATGCCTGCTCATCTCGTTGATAATCGCCAGCTGGGCCGCAGGATTCATGCCTGCTCCGCTGCTTGATTCTTGCCTGCTGAGGCACATGATCCGTGCAGGAGAGCTACCTGATCACACATGAGCAGTCACATGATCAGCGCCTCTCAGTCACCTGATCACTGCATGACAGCCACGTGATCAGTGCCTGCTGAGTCACGTGATTAGCGCCTGCTCATCTGCTTGATAATCGCCAGCTGGGCCGCAGGATTCATGCCTGCTCAGGTGCCTGATAATCGCCAGCTGGGCCGCAGGATTCATGCCTTCTCAGCTGCCTGATAATCACCAGCTGGGCCGTAGGATTCATGCCTGCTCAGCTGCCTGATAATCGCCAGGTGGGCCGCAAGATTCATGCCTGCTCAGCTGCCTGATAATCGCCAGGTGGGCCGCAGGATTCATGCCTTCTCAGCTGCTTGATTATCGCCAGCTGGGCCGCAGGATTCATGCCTGCTCAGCTGCCTGATAATCGCCAGCAGGGCCGCAGGATTCATGCCTTCTCAGGCGCCTGGTAATCGCGAGCTGGGCCGCAGGATTCATGCCTGCTCATCTCCTTGATAATCGCCAGCTGGGCCGCAGGATTCATGCCTGCTCATCTGCTTGATAATCGCCAGCTGGGCCGCAGGATTCATGCCTGCTCAGCTGCCTGATAATCGCCAGGTGGGCCGCAGGATTCATGCCTGCTCAGCTGCCTGATAATCGCCAGCAGGGCCACAGGATTCATGCCTTCTCAGGCGCCTGATAATCACCAGCTGGGCCGCAGGATTCATGCCTGCTCATCTGCTTGATAATGACCAGCTGGGCCGCAGGATTCATGCCTTCTCAGGCGCCTGATAATCGCCAGCTGGGCCGCAGGATTCATGCCTGCTCATCTGCTTGGTAATCGCCAGCTGGGCCGCAGGATTCATGCCTGCTCATCTGCTTGATAATCGCCAGCTGGGTCGCATGATTCATGCCTGCTGAGGCACATGATCCGTGCGGGAGAGCTACCTGATCAGCACATGAGCAGTCACATGATCAGCGCCTCTCAGTCACCTGATCACTGCATGACAGCCACGTGATCAGTGCCTGCTGAGTCACGTGATTAGCGCCTGTTCATCTGCTTGATAATCGCCAGCTGGGCCGCAGGATTCATGCCTTCTCAGCTGCTTGATTATCGCCAGCTGGGCCGCAGGATTCATGCCTGCTCATCTGCTTGATAATGACCAGCTGGGCCGCAGGATTCATACCTGCTCAGCTGCCTGATAATGGCCAGGTGGGCCGCAGGATTCATGCCTTCTCAGGCGCCTGGTAATCGCGAGCGGGCCCGTAGGATTCATGCCTGCTCATCTGCTTGATAATCGCCAGGTGGGCCGCAGGATTCATGCCTGCTCAGCTGCCTGATAATCGCCAGCTGGGCCGCAGGATTCATGCCTGCTCAGCTGCCTGATAATCGCCAGGTGGGCCGCAGGATTCATGCCTGCTCAGTTGCCTGATAATCGCCAGCTGGGCCGCAGGATTCATGCCTTCTCAGCTGCCTGATAATCACCAGCTGGGCCGCAGGATTCATGCCTGCTCATCTGCTTGATAATCGCCAGCTGGGCCGCAGGATTCATGCCTGCTCAGGCGCCTGTTAATCGCCAGCTGGGCCGCAGGATTCATGCCTTCTCCGCTGCTTGATTGTTGCCTGCTGAGGCACATGATCGGTGCGGGAGAGCTACCTGATCAGCACATGAGCAGTCACATGATCAGCACCTCTCAGTCACCTGATCACTGCATGACAGCCACGTGATCAGTGCCTGCTGAGTCACGTGATTAGCGCCTGTTCATCTGCTTGATAATCGCCAGCTGGGCCGCAGGATTCATGCCTTCTCAGCTGCTTGATTATCGCCAGCTGGGCCGCAGGATTCATGCCTGCTCATCTGCTTGATAATGACCAGCTGGGCCGCAGGATTCATGCCTGCTCAGCTGCCTTATAATCGCCAGGTGGGCCGCAGGATTCATGCCTGCTCATCTCGTTGATAATCGCCAGCTGGGCCGCAGGATTCATGCCTGCTCCGCTGCTTGATTCTTGCCTGCTGAGGCACATGATCCGTGCAGGAGAGCTACCTGATCACACATGAGCAGTCACATGATCAGCGCCTCTCAGTCACCTGATCACTGCATGACAGCCACGTGATCAGTGCCTGCTGAGTCACGTGATTAGCGCCTGCTCATCTGCTTGATAATCGCCAGCTGGGCCGCAGGATTCATGCCTGCTCAGGTGCCTGATAATCGCCAGCTGGGCCGCAGGATTCATGCCTTCTCAGCTGCCTGATAATCACCAGCTGGGCCGTAGGATTCATGCCTGCTCAGCTGCCTGATAATCGCCAGGTGGGCCGCAAGATTCATGCCTGCTCAGCTGCCTGATAATCGCCAGGTGGGCCGCAGGATTCATGCCTTCTCAGCTGCTTGATTATCGCCAGCTGGGCCGCAGGATTCATGCCTGCTCAGCTGCCTGATAATCGCCAGCAGGGCCGCAGGATTCATGCCTTCTCAGGCGCCTGGTAATCGCGAGCTGGGCCGCAGGATTCATGCCTGCTCATCTCCTTGATAATCGCCAGCTGGGCCGCAGGATTCATGCCTGCTCATCTGCTTGATAATCGCCAGCTGGGCCGCAGGATTCATGCCTGCTCAGCTGCCTGATAATCGCCAGGTGGGCCGCAGGATTCATGCCTGCTCAGCTGCCTGATAATCGCCAGCAGGGCCACAGGATTCATGCCTTCTCAGGCGCCTGATAATCACCAGCTGGGCCGCAGGATTCATGCCTGCTCATCTGCTTGATAATGACCAGCTGGGCCGCAGGATTCATGCCTTCTCAGGCGCCTGATAATCGCCAGCTGGGCCGCAGGATTCATGCCTGCTCATCTGCTTGGTAATCGCCAGCTGGGCCGCAGGATTCATGCCTGCTCATCTGCTTGATAATCGCCAGCTGGGTCGCATGATTCATGCCTGCTGAGGCACATGATCCGTGCGGGAGAGCTACCTGATCAGCACATGAGCAGTCACATGATCAGCGCCTCTCAGTCACCTGATCACTGCATGACAGCCACGTGATCAGTGCCTGCTGAGTCACGTGATTAGCGCCTGTTCATCTGCTTGATAATCGCCAGCTGGGCCGCAGGATTCATGCCTTCTCAGCTGCTTGATTATCGCCAGCTGGGCCGCAGGATTCATGCCTGCTCATCTGCTTGATAATGACCAGCTGGGCCGCAGGATTCATGCCTGCTCAGCTGCCTGATAATCGCCAGCTGGGCCGCAGGATTCATACCTGCTCAGCTGCCTGATAATGGCCAGGTGGGCCGCAGGATTCATGCCTTCTCAGGCGCCTGGTAATCGCGAGCGGGGCCGTAGGATTCATGCCTGCTCATCTGCTTGGTAATCGCCAGCTGGGCCGCAGGATTCATGCCTTCTCAGGCGCCTGATAATCGCCAGCTGGGCCGCAGGATTCATGCCTTCTCATCTCCTTGATAATCGCCAGCTGGGCCGCAGGATTCATGCCTGCTCATCTGCTTGATAATGACCAGCTGGGCCGCAGGATTCATGCCTGCTCAGCTGCCTGATAATCGCCAGGTGGGCCGCAGGATTCATGCCTTCTCAGCTGCTTGATTATCGCCAGCTGGGCCGCAGGATTCATGCCTGCTCAGCTGCCTGATAATCGCCAGCAGGGCCGCAGGATTCATGCCTTCTCAGGCGCCTGGTAATCGCGAGCTGGGCCGCAGGATTCATGCCTGCTCATCTGCTTGATAATCGCCAGCTGGGCCGCAGGATTCATGCCTGCTCAGCTGCTTGATTATCGCCAGCTGGGCCGCAGGATTCATGCCTGCTCAGCTGCCTGATAATCGCCAGCAGGGCCGCAGGATTCATGCCTTCTCAGGCGCCTGGTAATCGCGAGCTGGGCCGCAGGATTCATGCCTGCTCATCTCCTTGATAATCGCCAGCTGGGCCGCAGGATTCATGCCTGCTCATCTGCTTGATAATCGCCAGCTGGGCCGCAGGATTCATGCCTGCTCAGCTGCCTGATAATCGCCAGGTGGGCCGCAGGATTCATGCCTGCTCAGCTGCCTGATAATCGCCAGCAGGGCCACAGGATTCATGCCTTCTCAGGCGCCTGATAATCACCAGCTGGGCCGCAGGATTCATGCCTGCTCATCTGCTTGATAATGACCAGCTGGGCCGCAGGATTCATGCCTTCTCAGGCGCCTGATAATCGCCAGCTGGGCCGCAGGATTCATGCCTGCTCATCTGCTTGGTAATCGCCAGCTGGGCCGCAGGATTCATGCCTGCTCATCTGCTTGATAATCGCCAGCTGGGTCGCATGATTCATGCCTGCTGAGGCACATGATCCGTGCGGGAGAGCTACCTGATCAGCACATGAGCAGTCACATGATCAGCGCCTCTCAGTCACCTGATCACTGCATGACAGCCACGTGATCAGTGCCTGCTGAGTCACGTGATTAGCGCCTGTTCATCTGCTTGATAATCGCCAGCTGGGCCGCAGGATTCATGCCTTCTCAGCTGCTTGATTATCGCCAGCTGGGCCGCAGGATTCATGCCTGCTCATCTGCTTGATAATGACCAGCTGGGCCGCAGGATTCATACCTGCTCAGCTGCCTGATAATGGCCAGGTGGGCCGCAGGATTCATGCCTTCTCAGGCGCCTGGTAATCGCGAGCGGGCCCGTAGGATTCATGCCTGCTCATCTGCTTGGTAATCGCCAGCTGGGCCGCAGGATTCATGCCTTCTCAGGCGCCTGATAATCGCCAGCTGGGCCGCAGGATTCATGCCTTCTCATCTCCTTGATAATCGCCAGCTGGGCCGCAGGATTCATGCCTGCTCATCTGCTTGATAATGACCAGCTGGGCCGCAGGATTCATGCCTGCTCAGCTGCCTGATAATCGCCAGGTGGGCCGCAGGATTCATGCCTTCTCAGCTGCTTGATTATCGCCAGCTGGGCCGCAGGATTCATGCCTGCTCAGCTGCCTGATAATCGCCAGCAGGGCCGCAGGATTCATGCCTTCTCAGGCGCCTGGTAATCGCGAGCTGGGCCGCAGGATTCATGCCTGCTCATCTGCTTGATAATCGCCAGCTGGGCCGCAGGATTCATGCCTGCTCAGCTGCTTGATTATCGCCAGCTGGGCCGCAGGATTCATGCCTGCTCAGCTGCCTGATAATCGCCAGCAGGGCCGCAGGATTCATGCCTTCTCAGGCGCCTGGTAATCGCGAGCTGGGCCGCAGGATTCATGCCTGCTCATCTCCTTGATAATCGCCAGCTGGGCCGCAGGATTCATGCCTGCTCATCTGCTTGATAATCGCCAGCTGGGCCGCAGGATTCATGCCTGCTCAGCTGCCTGATAATCGCCAGGTGGGCCGCAGGATTCATGCCTGCTCAGCTGCCTGATAATCGCCAGCAGGGCCACAGGATTCATGCCTTCTCAGGCGCCTGATAATCACCAGCTGGGCCGCAGGATTCATGCCTGCTCATCTGCTTGATAATGACCAGCTGGGCCGCAGGATTCATGCCTTCTCAGGCGCCTGATAATCGCCAGCTGGGCCGCAGGATTCATGCCTGCTCATCTGCTTGGTAATCGCCAGCTGGGCCGCAGGATTCATGCCTGCTCATCTGCTTGATAATCGCCAGCTGGGTCGCATGATTCATGCCTGCTGAGGCACATGATCCGTGCGGGAGAGCTACCTGATCAGCACATGAGCAGTCACATGATCAGCGCCTCTCAGTCACCTGATCACTGCATGACAGCCACGTGATCAGTGCCTGCTGAGTCACGTGATTAGCGCCTGTTCATCTGCTTGATAATCGCCAGCTGGGCCGCAGGATTCATGCCTTCTCAGCTGCTTGATTATCGCCAGCTGGGCCGCAGGATTCATGCCTGCTCATCTGCTTGATAATGACCAGCTGGGCCGCAGGATTCATACCTGCTCAGCTGCCTGATAATGGCCAGGTGGGCCGCAGGATTCATGCCTTCTCAGGCGCCTGGTAATCGCGAGCGGGCCCGTAGGATTCATGCCTGCTCATCTGCTTGGTAATCGCCAGCTGGGCCGCAGGATTCATGCCTTCTCAGGCGCCTGATAATCGCCAGCTGGGCCGCAGGATTCATGCCTTCTCATCTCCTTGATAATCGCCAGCTGGGCCGCAGGATTCATGCCTGCTCATCTGCTTGATAATGACCAGCTGGGCCGCAGGATTCATGCCTGCTCAGCTGCCTGATAATCGCCAGGTGGGCCGCAGGATTCATGCCTGCTCAGTTGCCTGATAATCGCCAGCTGGGCCGCAGGATTCATGCCTGCTCAGCTGCCTGATAATCGCCAGCTGGGCCGCAGGATTCATACCTGCTCAGCTGCCTGATAATGGCCAGGTGGGCCGCAGGATTCATGCCTTCTCAGGCGCCTGGTAATCGCGAGCGGGGCCGTAGGATTCATGCCTGCTCATCTGCTTGGTAATCGCCAGCTGGGCCGCAGGATTCATGCCTTCTCAGGCGCCTGATAATCGCCAGCTGGGCCGCAGGATTCATGCCTTCTCATCTCCTTGATAATCGCCAGCTGGGCCGCAGGATTCATGCCTGCTCATCTGCTTGATAATGACCAGCTGGGCCGCAGGATTCATGCCTGCTCAGCTGCCTGATAATCGCCAGGTGGGCCGCAGGATTCATGCCTTCTCAGCTGCTTGATTATCGCCAGCTGGGCCGCAGGATTCATGCCTGCTCAGCTGCCTGATAATCGCCAGCAGGGCCGCAGGATTCATGCCTTCTCAGGCGCCTGGTAATCGCGAGCTGGGCCGCAGGATTCATGCCTGCTCATCTGCTTGATAATCGCCAGCTGGGCCGCAGGATTCATGCCTGCTCAGCTGCTTGATTATCGCCAGCTGGGCCGCAGGATTCATGCCTGCTCAGCTGCCTGATAATCGCCAGCAGGGCCGCAGGATTCATGCCTTCTCAGGCGCCTGGTAATCGCGAGCTGGGCCGCAGGATTCATGCCTGCTCATCTCCTTGATAATCGCCAGCTGGGCCGCAGGATTCATGCCTGCTCATCTGCTTGATAATCGCCAGCTGGGCCGCAGGATTCATGCCTGCTCAGCTGCCTGATAATCGCCAGGTGGGCCGCAGGATTCATGCCTGCTCAGATGCCTGATAATCGCCAGCAGGGCCACAGGATTCATGCCTTCTCAGGCGCCTGATAATCACCAGCTGGGCCGCAGGATTCATGCCTGCTCATCTGCTTGATAATGACCAGCTGGGCCGCAGGATTCATGCCTTCTCAGGCGCCTGATAATCGCCAGCTGGGCCGCAGGATTCATGCCTGCTCATCTGCTTGGTAATCGCCAGCTGGGCCGCAGGATTCATGCCTGCTCATCTGCTTGATAATCGCCAGCTGGGTCGCATGATTCATGCCTGCTGAGGCACATGATCCGTGCGGGAGAGCTACCTGATCAGCACATGAGCAGTCACATGATCAGCGCCTCTCAGTCACCTGATCACTGCATGACAGCCACGTGATCAGTGCCTGCTGAGTCACGTGATTAGCGCCTGTTCATCTGCTTGATAATCGCCAGCTGGGCCGCAGGATTCATGCCTTCTCAGCTGCTTGATTATCGCCAGCTGGGCCGCAGGATTCATGCCTGCTCATCTGCTTGATAATGACCAGCTGGGCCGCAGGATTCATACCTGCTCAGCTGCCTGATAATGGCCAGGTGGGCCGCAGGATTCATGCCTTCTCAGGCGCCTGGTAATCGCGAGCGGGCCCGTAGGATTCATGCCTGCTCATCTGCTTGGTAATCGCCAGCTGGGCCGCAGGATTCATGCCTTCTCAGGCGCCTGATAATCGCCAGCTGGGCCGCAGGATTCATGCCTTCTCATCTCCTTGATAATCGCCAGCTGGGCCGCAGGATTCATGCCTGCTCATCTGCTTGATAATGACCAGCTGGGCCGCAGGATTCATGCCTGCTCAGCTGCCTGATAATCGCCAGGTGGGCCGCAGGATTCATGCCTGCTCAGTTGCCTGATAATCGCCAGCTGGGCCGCAGGATTCATGCCTGCTCAGCTGCCTGATAATCGCCAGGTGGGCCGCAGGATTCATGCCTGCTCAGTTGCCTGATAATCGCCAGCTGGGCCGCAGGATTCATGCCTGCTCATCTGCTTGATAATGACCAGCTGGGCCGCAGGATTCATGCCTGCTCAGCTGCCTGATAATCGCCAGCTGGGCCGCAGGATTCATACCTGCTCAGCTGCCTGATAATCGCCAGGTGGGCCGCAGGATTCATGCCTTCTCAGGCGCCTGGTAATCGCGAGCGGGGCCGTAGGATTCATGCCTGCTCATCTGCTTGGTAATCGCCAGCTGGGCCGCAGGATTCATGCCTTCTCAGGCGCCTGATAATCGCCAGCTGGGCCGCAGGATTCATGCCTTCTCATCTCCTTGATAATCGCCAGCTGGGCCGCAGGATTCATGCCTGCTCATCTGCTTGATAATGACCAGCTGGGCCGCAGGATTCATGCCTGCTCAGCTGCCTGATAATCGCCAGGTGGGCCGCAGGATTCATGCCTGCTCAGCTGCCTGATAATCGCCAGCTGGGCCGCAGGATTCATGCCTGCTCAGCTGCCTGATAATCGCCAGGTGGGCCGCAGGATTCATGCCTGCTCAGTTGCCTGATAATCGCCAGCTGGGCCGCAGGATTCATGCCTTCTCAGCTGCCTGATAATCACCAGCTGGGCCGCAGGATTCATGCCTGCTCATCTGCTTGATAATCGCCAGCTGGGCCGCAGGATTCATGCCTGCTCAGGCGCCTGTTAATCGCCAGCTGGGCCGCAGGATTCATGCCTTCTCCGCTGCTTGATTGTTGCCTGCTGAGGCACATGATCGGTGCGGGAGAGCTACCTGATCAGCACATGAGCAGTCACATGATCAGCACCTCTCAGTCACCTGATCACTGCATGACAGCCACGTGATCAGTGCCTGCTGAGTCACGTGATTAGCGCCTGTTCATCTGCTTGATAATCGCCAGCTGGGCCGCAGGATTCATGCCTTCTCAGCTGCTTGATTATCGCCAGCTGGGCCGCAGGATTCATGCCTGCTCATCTGCTTGATAATGACCAGCTGGGCCGCAGGATTCATGCCTGCTCAGCTGCCTGATAATCGCCAGGTGGGCCGCAGGATTCATGCCTGCTCATCTCGTTGATAATCGCCAGCTGGGCCGCAGGATTCATGCCTGCTCCGCTGCTTGATTCTTGCCTGCTGAGGCACATGATCCGTGCAGGAGAGCTACCTGATCACACATGAGCAGTCACATGATCAGCGCCTCTCAGTCACCTGATCACTGCATGACAGCCACGTGATCAGTGCCTGCTGAGTCACGTGATTAGCGCCTGCTCATCTGCTTGATAATCGCCAGCTGGGCCGCAGGATTCATGCCTGCTCAGGTGCCTGATAATCGCCAGCTGGGCCGCAGGATTCATGCCTTCTCAGCTGCCTGATAATCACCAGCTGGGCCGTAGGATTCATGCCTGCTCAGCTGCCTGATAATCGCCAGGTGGGCCGCAAGATTCATGCCTGCTCAGCTGCCTGATAATCGCCAGGTGGGCCGCAGGATTCATGCCTTCTCAGCTGCTTGATTATCGCCAGCTGGGCCGCAGGATTCATGCCTGCTCAGCTGCCTGATAATCGCCAGCAGGGCCGCAGGATTCATGCCTTCTCAGGCGCCTGGTAATCGCGAGCTGGGCCGCAGGATTCATGCCTGCTCATCTCCTTGATAATCGCCAGCTGGGCCGCAGGATTCATGCCTGCTCATCTGCTTGATAATCGCCAGCTGGGCCGCAGGATTCATGCCTGCTCAGCTGCCTGATAATCGCCAGGTGGGCCGCAGGATTCATGCCTGCTCAGCTGCCTGATAATCGCCAGCAGGGCCACAGGATTCATGCCTTCTCAGGCGCCTGATAATCACCAGCTGGGCCGCAGGATTCATGCCTGCTCATCTGCTTGATAATGACCAGCTGGGCCGCAGGATTCATGCCTTCTCAGGCGCCTGATAATCGCCAGCTGGGCCGCAGGATTCATGCCTGCTCATCTGCTTGGTAATCGCCAGCTGGGCCGCAGGATTCATGCCTGCTCATCTGCTTGATAATCGCCAGCTGGGTCGCATGATTCATGCCTGCTGAGGCACATGATCCGTGCGGGAGAGCTACCTGATCAGCACATGAGCAGTCACATGATCAGCGCCTCTCAGTCACCTGATCACTGCATGACAGCCACGTGATCAGTGCCTGCTGAGTCACGTGATTAGCGCCTGTTCATCTGCTTGATAATCGCCAGCTGGGCCGCAGGATTCATGCCTTCTCAGCTGCTTGATTATCGCCAGCTGGGCCGCAGGATTCATGCCTGCTCATCTGCTTGATAATGACCAGCTGGGCCGCAGGATTCATGCCTGCTCAGCTGCCTGATAATCGCCAGCTGGGCCGCAGGATTCATACCTGCTCAGCTGCCTGATAATGGCCAGGTGGGCCGCAGGATTCATGCCTTCTCAGGCGCCTGGTAATCGCGAGCGGGGCCGTAGGATTCATGCCTGCTCATCTGCTTGGTAATCGCCAGCTGGGCCGCAGGATTCATGCCTTCTCAGGCGCCTGATAATCGCCAGCTGGGCCGCAGGATTCATGCCTTCTCATCTCCTTGATAATCGCCAGCTGGGCCGCAGGATTCATGCCTGCTCATCTGCTTGATAATGACCAGCTGGGCCGCAGGATTCATGCCTGCTCAGCTGCCTGATAATCGCCAGGTGGGCCGCAGGATTCATGCCTTCTCAGCTGCTTGATTATCGCCAGCTGGGCCGCAGGATTCATGCCTGCTCAGCTGCCTGATAATCGCCAGCAGGGCCGCAGGATTCATGCCTTCTCAGGCGCCTGGTAATCGCGAGCTGGGCCGCAGGATTCATGCCTGCTCATCTGCTTGATAATCGCCAGCTGGGCCGCAGGATTCATGCCTGCTCAGCTGCTTGATTATCGCCAGCTGGGCCGCAGGATTCATGCCTGCTCAGCTGCCTGATAATCGCCAGCAGGGCCGCAGGATTCATGCCTGCTCAGCTGCCTGATAATCGCCAGGTGGGCCGCAGGATTCATGCCTGCTCAGCTGCCTGATAATCGCCAGCAGGGCCACAGGATTCATGCCTTCTCAGGCGCCTGATAATCACCAGCTGGGCCGCAGGATTCATGCCTGCTCATCTGCTTGATAATGACCAGCTGGGCCGCAGGATTCATGCCTTCTCAGGCGCCTGATAATCGCCAGCTGGGCCGCAGGATTCATGCCTGCTCATCTGCTTGGTAATCGCCAGCTGGGCCGCAGGATTCATGCCTGCTCATCTGCTTGATAATCGCCAGCTGGGTCGCATGATTCATGCCTGCTGAGGCACATGATCCGTGCGGGAGAGCTACCTGATCAGCACATGAGCAGTCACATGATCAGCGCCTCTCAGTCACCTGATCACTGCATGACAGCCACGTGATCAGTGCCTGCTGAGTCACGTGATTAGCGCCTGTTCATCTGCTTGATAATCGCCAGCTGGGCCGCAGGATTCATGCCTTCTCAGCTGCTTGATTATCGCCAGCTGGGCCGCAGGATTCATGCCTGCTCATCTGCTTGATAATGACCAGCTGGGCCGCAGGATTCATACCTGCTCAGCTGCCTGATAATGGCCAGGTGGGCCGCAGGATTCATGCCTTCTCAGGCGCCTGGTAATCGCGAGCGGGCCCGTAGGATTCATGCCTGCTCATCTGCTTGGTAATCGCCAGCTGGGCCGCAGGATTCATGCCTTCTCAGGCGCCTGATAATCGCCAGCTGGGCCGCAGGATTCATGCCTTCTCATCTCCTTGATAATCGCCAGCTGGGCCGCAGGATTCATGCCTGCTCATCTGCTTGATAATGACCAGCTGGGCCGCAGGATTCATGCCTGCTCAGCTGCCTGATAATCGCCAGGTGGGCCGCAGGATTCATGCCTGCTCAGTTGCCTGATAATCGCCAGCTGGGCCGCAGGATTCATGCCTGCTCAGCTGCCTGATAATCGCCAGCTGGGCCGCAGGATTCATACCTGCTCAGCTGCCTGATAATGGCCAGGTGGGCCGCAGGATTCATGCCTTCTCAGGCGCCTGGTAATCGCGAGCGGGGCCGTAGGATTCATGCCTGCTCATCTGCTTGGTAATCGCCAGCTGGGCCGCAGGATTCATGCCTTCTCAGGCGCCTGATAATCGCCAGCTGGGCCGCAGGATTCATGCCTTCTCATCTCCTTGATAATCGCCAGCTGGGCCGCAGGATTCATGCCTGCTCATCTGCTTGATAATGACCAGCTGGGCCGCAGGATTCATGCCTGCTCAGCTGCCTGATAATCGCCAGGTGGGCCGCAGGATTCATGCCTTCTCAGCTGCTTGATTATCGCCAGCTGGGCCGCAGGATTCATGCCTGCTCAGCTGCCTGATAATCGCCAGCAGGGCCGCAGGATTCATGCCTTCTCAGGCGCCTGGTAATCGCGAGCTGGGCCGCAGGATTCATGCCTGCTCATCTGCTTGATAATCGCCAGCTGGGCCGCAGGATTCATGCCTGCTCAGCTGCTTGATTATCGCCAGCTGGGCCGCAGGATTCATGCCTGCTCAGCTGCCTGATAATCGCCAGCAGGGCCGCAGGATTCATGCCTTCTCAGGCGCCTGGTAATCGCGAGCTGGGCCGCAGGATTCATGCCTGCTCATCTCCTTGATAATCGCCAGCTGGGCCGCAGGATTCATGCCTGCTCATCTGCTTGATAATCGCCAGCTGGGCCGCAGGATTCATGCCTGCTCAGCTGCCTGATAATCGCCAGGTGGGCCGCAGGATTCATGCCTGCTCAGCTGCCTGATAATCGCCAGCAGGGCCACAGGATTCATGCCTTCTCAGGCGCCTGATAATCACCAGCTGGGCCGCAGGATTCATGCCTGCTCATCTGCTTGATAATGACCAGCTGGGCCGCAGGATTCATGCCTTCTCAGGCGCCTGATAATCGCCAGCTGGGCCGCAGGATTCATGCCTGCTCATCTGCTTGGTAATCGCCAGCTGGGCCGCAGGATTCATGCCTGCTCATCTGCTTGATAATCGCCAGCTGGGTCGCATGATTCATGCCTGCTGAGGCACATGATCCGTGCGGGAGAGCTACCTGATCAGCACATGAGCAGTCACATGATCAGCGCCTCTCAGTCACCTGATCACTGCATGACAGCCACGTGATCAGTGCCTGCTGAGTCACGTGATTAGCGCCTGTTCATCTGCTTGATAATCGCCAGCTGGGCCGCAGGATTCATGCCTTCTCAGCTGCTTGATTATCGCCAGCTGGGCCGCAGGATTCATGCCTGCTCATCTGCTTGATAATGACCAGCTGGGCCGCAGGATTCATACCTGCTCAGCTGCCTGATAATGGCCAGGTGGGCCGCAGGATTCATGCCTTCTCAGGCGCCTGGTAATCGCGAGCGGGCCCGTAGGATTCATGCCTGCTCATCTGCTTGGTAATCGCCAGCTGGGCCGCAGGATTCATGCCTTCTCAGGCGCCTGATAATCGCCAGCTGGGCCGCAGGATTCATGCCTTCTCATCTCCTTGATAATCGCCAGCTGGGCCGCAGGATTCATGCCTGCTCATCTGCTTGATAATGACCAGCTGGGCCGCAGGATTCATGCCTGCTCAGCTGCCTGATAATCGCCAGGTGGGCCACAGGATTCATGCCTGCTCAGTTGCCTGATAATCGCCAGCTGGGCCGCAGGATTCATGCCTGCTCAGCTGCCTGATAATCGCCAGGTGGGCCGCAGGATTCATGCCTGCTCAGTTGCCTGATAATCGCCAGCTGGGCCGCAGGATTCATGCCTGCTCATCTGCTTGATAATGACCAGCTGGGCCGCAGGATTCATGCCTGCTCAGCTGCCTGATAATCGCCAGCTGGGCCGCAGGATTCATACCTGCTCAGCTGCCTGATAATCGCCAGGTGGGCCGCAGGATTCATGCCTTCTCAGGCGCCTGGTAATCGCGAGCGGGGCCGTAGGATTCATGCCTGCTCATCTGCTTGGTAATCGCCAGCTGGGCCGCAGGATTCATGCCTTCTCAGGCGCCTGATAATCGCCAGCTGGGCCGCAGGATTCATGCCTTCTCATCTCCTTGATAATCGCCAGCTGGGCCGCAGGATTCATGCCTGCTCATCTGCTTGATAATGACCAGCTGGGCCGCAGGATTCATGCCTGCTCAGCTGCCTGATAATCGCCAGGTGGGCCGCAGGATTCATGCCTGCTCAGCTGCCTGATAATCGCCAGCTGGGCCGCAGGATTCATGCCTGCTCAGCTGCCTGATAATCGCCAGGTGGGCCGCAGGATTCATGCCTGCTCAGTTGCCTGATAATCGCCAGCTGGGCCGCAGGATTCATGCCTTCTCAGCTGCCTGATAATCACCAGCTGGGCCGCAGGATTCATGCCTGCTCATCTGCTTGATAATCGCCAGCTGGGCCGCAGGATTCATGCCTGCTCAGGCGCCTGTTAATCGCCAGCTGGGCCGCAGGATTCATGCCTTCTCCGCTGCTTGATTGTTGCCTGCTGAGGCACATGATCGGTGCGGGAGAGCTACCTGATCAGCACATGAGCAGTCACATGATCAGCACCTCTCAGTCACCTGATCACTGCATGACAGCCACGTGATCAGTGCCTGCTGAGTCACGTGATTAGCGCCTGTTCATCTGCTTGATAATCGCCAGCTGGGCCGCAGGATTCATGCCTTCTCAGCTGCTTGATTATCGCCAGCTGGGCCGCAGGATTCATGCCTGCTCATCTGCTTGATAATGACCAGCTGGGCCGCAGGATTCATGCCTGCTCAGCTGCCTGATAATCGCCAGGTGGGCCGCAGGATTCATGCCTGCTCATCTCGTTGATAATCGCCAGCTGGGCCGCAGGATTCATGCCTGCTCCGCTGCTTGATTCTTGCCTGCTGAGGCACATGATCCGTGCAGGAGAGCTACCTGATCACACATGAGCAGTCACATGATCAGCGCCTCTCAGTCACCTGATCACTGCATGACAGCCACGTGATCAGTGCCTGCTGAGTCACGTGATTAGCGCCTGCTCATCTGCTTGATAATCGCCAGCTGGGCCGCAGGATTCATGCCTGCTCAGGTGCCTGATAATCGCCAGCTGGGCCGCAGGATTCATGCCTTCTCAGCTGCCTGATAATCACCAGCTGGGCCGTAGGATTCATGCCTGCTCAGCTGCCTGATAATCGCCAGGTGGGCCGCAAGATTCATGCCTGCTCAGCTGCCTGATAATCGCCAGGTGGGCCGCAGGATTCATGCCTTCTCAGCTGCTTGATTATCGCCAGCTGGGCCGCAGGATTCATGCCTGCTCAGCTGCCTGATAATCGCCAGCAGGGCCGCAGGATTCATGCCTTCTCAGGCGCCTGGTAATCGCGAGCTGGGCCGCAGGATTCATGCCTGCTCATCTCCTTGATAATCGCCAGCTGGGCCGCAGGATTCATGCCTGCTCATCTGCTTGATAATCGCCAGCTGGGCCGCAGGATTCATGCCTGCTCAGCTGCCTGATAATCGCCAGGTGGGCCGCAGGATTCATGCCTGCTCAGCTGCCTGATAATCGCCAGCAGGGCCACAGGATTCATGCCTTCTCAGGCGCCTGATAATCACCAGCTGGGCCGCAGGATTCATGCCTGCTCATCTGCTTGATAATGACCAGCTGGGCCGCAGGATTCATGCCTTCTCAGGCGCCTGATAATCGCCAGCTGGGCCGCAGGATTCATGCCTGCTCATCTGCTTGGTAATCGCCAGCTGGGCCGCAGGATTCATGCCTGCTCATCTGCTTGATAATCGCCAGCTGGGTCGCATGATTCATGCCTGCTGAGGCACATGATCCGTGCGGGAGAGCTACCTGATCAGCACATGAGCAGTCACATGATCAGCGCCTCTCAGTCACCTGATCACTGCATGACAGCCACGTGATCAGTGCCTGCTGAGTCACGTGATTAGCGCCTGTTCATCTGCTTGATAATCGCCAGCTGGGCCGCAGGATTCATGCCTTCTCAGCTGCTTGATTATCGCCAGCTGGGCCGCAGGATTCATGCCTGCTCATCTGCTTGATAATGACCAGCTGGGCCGCAGGATTCATGCCTGCTCAGCTGCCTGATAATCGCCAGCTGGGCCGCAGGATTCATACCTGCTCAGCTGCCTGATAATGGCCAGGTGGGCCGCAGGATTCATGCCTTCTCAGGCGCCTGGTAATCGCGAGCGGGGCCGTAGGATTCATGCCTGCTCATCTGCTTGGTAATCGCCAGCTGGGCCGCAGGATTCATGCCTTCTCAGGCGCCTGATAATCGCCAGCTGGGCCGCAGGATTCATGCCTTCTCATCTCCTTGATAATCGCCAGCTGGGCCGCAGGATTCATGCCTGCTCATCTGCTTGATAATGACCAGCTGGGCCGCAGGATTCATGCCTGCTCAGCTGCCTGATAATCGCCAGGTGGGCCGCAGGATTCATGCCTGCTCAGTTGCCTGATAATCGCCAGCTGGGCCGCAGGATTCATGCCTGCTCAGCTGCCTGATAATCGCCAGGTGGGCCGCAGGATTCATGCCTGCTCAGCTGCCTGATAATCGCCAGCTGGGCCGCAGGATTCATGCCTTCTCAGCTGCCTGATAATCACCAGCTGGGCCGCAGGATTCATGCCTGCTCATCTGCTTGATAATCGCCAGCTGGGCCGCAGGATTCATGCCTTCTCAGCTGCTTGATTATCGCCAGCTGGGCCGCAGGATTCATGCCTGCTCATCTGCTTGATAATGACCAGCTGGGCCGCAGGATTCATACCTGCTCAGCTGCCTGATAATGGCCAGGTGGGCCGCAGGATTCATGCCTTCTCAGGCGCCTGGTAATCGCGAGCGGGCCCGTAGGATTCATGCCTGCTCATCTGCTTGGTAATCGCCAGCTGGGCCGCAGGATTCATGCCTTCTCAGGCGCCTGATAATCGCCAGCTGGGCCGCAGGATTCATGCCTTCTCATCTCCTTGATAATCGCCAGCTGGGCCGCAGGATTCATGCCTGCTCATCTGCTTGATAATGACCAGCTGGGCCGCAGGATTCATGCCTGCTCAGCTGCCTGATAATCGCCAGGTGGGCCGCAGGATTCATGCCTGCTCAGTTGCCTGATAATCGCCAGCTGGGCCGCAGGATTCATGCCTGCTCAGCTGCCTGATAATCGCCAGCTGGGCCGCAGGATTCATACCTGCTCAGCTGCCTGATAATGGCCAGGTGGGCCGCAGGATTCATGCCTTCTCAGGCGCCTGGTAATCGCGAGCGGGGCCGTAGGATTCATGCCTGCTCATCTGCTTGGTAATCGCCAGCTGGGCCGCAGGATTCATGCCTTCTCAGGCGCCTGATAATCGCCAGCTGGGCCGCAGGATTCATGCCTTCTCATCTCCTTGATAATCGCCAGCTGGGCCGCAGGATTCATGCCTGCTC
Organism: Bos grunniens; assembly: GCF_055505025.1. Taxonomy (NCBI): domain Eukaryota; kingdom Metazoa; phylum Chordata; class Mammalia; order Artiodactyla; family Bovidae; genus Bos; species Bos grunniens. The sequence continues at coordinate 64,685,652 of NC_141183.1, read as the reverse complement.
ATCTGCTTGATAATGACCAGCTGGGCCGCAGGATTCATGCCTGCTCAGCTGCCTGATAATCGCCAGGTGGGCCGCAGGATTCATGCCTTCTCAGCTGCTTGATTATCGCCAGCTGGGCCGCAGGATTCATGCCTGCTCAGCTGCCTGATAATCGCCAGCAGGGCCGCAGGATTCATGCCTTCTCAGGCGCCTGGTAATCGCGAGCTGGGCCGCAGGATTCATGCCTGCTCATCTGCTTGATAATCGCCAGCTGGGCCGCAGGATTCATGCCTGCTCAGCTGCTTGATTATCGCCAGCTGGGCCGCAGGATTCATGCCTGCTCAGCTGCCTGATAATCGCCAACAGGGCCGCAGGATTCATGCCTTCTCAGGCGCCTGGTAATCGCGAGCTGGGCCGCAGGATTCATGCCTGCTCATCTCCTTGATAATCGCCAGCTGGGCCGCAGGATTCATGCCTGCTCAGTTGCCTGATAATCGCCAGCTGGGCCGCAGGATTCATGCCTTCTCAGCTGCCTGATAATCACCAGCTGGGCCGCAGGATTCATGCCTGCTCATCTGCTTGATAATCGCCAGCTGGGCCGCAGGATTCATGCCTGCTCAGGCGCCTGTTAATCGCCAGCTGGGCCGCAGGATTCATGCCTTCTCCGCTGCTTGATTGTTGCCTGCTGAGGCACATGATCGGTGCGGGAGAGCTACCTGATCAGCACATGAGCAGTCACATGATCAGCACCTCTCAGTCACCTGATCACTGCATGACAGCCACGTGATCAGTGCCTGCTGAGTCACGTGATTAGCGCCTGTTCATCTGCTTGATAATCGCCAGCTGGGCCGCAGGATTCATGCCTTCTCAGCTGCTTGATTATCGCCAGCTGGGCCGCAGGATTCATGCCTGCTCATCTGCTTGATAATGACCAGCTGGGCCGCAGGATTCATGCCTGCTCAGCTGCCTGATAATCGCCAGGTGGGCCGCAGGATTCATGCCTGCTCATCTCGTTGATAATCGCCAGCTGGGCCGCAGGATTCATGCCTGCTCCGCTGCTTGATTCTTGCCTGCTGAGGCACATGATCCGTGCAGGAGAGCTACCTGATCACACATGAGCAGTCACATGATCAGCGCCTCTCAGTCACCTGATCACTGCATGACAGCCACGTGATCAGTGCCTGCTGAGTCACGTGATTAGCGCCTGCTCATCTGCTTGATAATCGCCAGCTGGGCCGCAGGATTCATGCCTGCTCAGGTGCCTGATAATCGCCAGCTGGGCCGCAGGATTCATGCCTTCTCAGCTGCCTGATAATCACCAGCTGGGCCATAGGATTCATGCCTGATCAGCTGCCTGATAATCGCCAGGTGGGCCGCAAGATTCATGCCTGCTCAGCTGCCTGATAATCGCCAGGTGGGCCGCAGGATTCATGCCTTCTCAGCTGCTTGATTATCGCCAGCTGGGCCGCAGGATTCATGCCTGCTCAGCTGCCTGATAATCGCCAGCAGGGCCGCAGGATTCATGCCTTCTCAGGCGCCTGGTAATCGCGAGCTGGGCCGCAGGATTCATGCCTGCTCATCTCCTTGATAATCGCCAGCTGGGCCGCAGGATTCATGCCTGCTCATCTGCTTGATAATCGCCAGCTGGGCCGCAGGATTCATGCCTGCTCAGCTGCCTGATAATCGCCAGGTGGGCCGCAGGATTCATGCCTGCTCAGCTGCCTGATAATCGCCAGCAGGGCCACAGGATTCATGCCTTCTCAGGCGCCTGATAATCACCAGCTGGGCCGCAGGATTCATGCCTGCTCATCTGCTTGATAATGACCAGCTGGGCCGCAGGATTCATGCCTTCTCAGGCGCCTGATAATCGCCAGCTGGGCCGCAGGATTCATGCCTGCTCATCTGCTTGGTAATCGCCAGCTGGGCCGCAGGATTCATGCCTGCTCATCTGCTTGATAATCGCCAGCTGGGTCGCATGATTCATGCCTGCTGAGGCACATGATCCGTGCGGGAGAGCTACCTGATCAGCACATGAGCAGTCACATGATCAGCGCCTCTCAGTCACCTGATCACTGCATGACAGCCACGTGATCAGTGCCTGCTGAGTCACGTGATTAGCGCCTGTTCATCTGCTTGATAATCGCCAGCTGGGCCGCAGGATTCATGCCTTCTCAGCTGCTTGATTATCGCCAGCTGGGCCGCAGGATTCATGCCTGCTCATCTGCTTGATAATGACCAGCTGGGCCGCAGGATTCATGCCTGCTCAGCTGCCTGATAATCGCCAGCTGGGCCGCAGGATTCATACCTGCTCAGGCGCCTGGTAATCGCGAGCGGGGCCGTAGGATTCATGCCTGCTCATCTGCTTGGTAATCGCCAGCTGGGCCGCAGGATTCATGCCTTCTCAGGCGCCTGATAATCGCCAGCTGGGCCGCAGGATTCATGCCTTCTCATCTCCTTGATAATCGCCAGCTGGGCCGCAGGATTCATGCCTGCTCATCTGCTTGATAATGACCAGCTGGGCCGCAGGATTCATGCCTGCTCAGCTGCCTGATAATCGCCAGGTGGGCCGCAGGATTCATGCCTGCTCAGTTGCCTGATAATCGCCAGCTGGGCCGCAGGATTCATGCCTGCTCAGCTGCCTGATAATCGCCAGGTGGGCCGCAGGATTCATGCCTGCTCAGTTGCCTGATAATCGCCAGCTGGGCCGCAGGATTCATGCCTTCTCAGCTGCCTGATAATCACCAGCTGGGCCGCAGGATTCATGCCTGCTCATCTGCTTGATAATCGCCAGCTGGGCCGCAGGATTCATGCCTGCTCAGGCGCCTGTTAATCGCCAGCTGGGCCGCAGGATTCATGCCTTCTCCGCTGCTTGATTGTTGCCTGCTGAGGCACATGATCGGTGCGGGAGAGCTACCTGATCAGCACATGAGCAGTCACATGATCAGCACCTCTCAGTCACCTGATCACTGCATGACAGCCACGTGATCAGTGCCTGCTGAGTCACGTGATTAGCGCCTGTTCATCTGCTTGATAATCGCCAGCTGGGCCGCAGGATTCATGCCTTCTCAGCTGCTTGATTATCGCCAGCTGGGCCGCAGGATTCATGCCTGCTCATCTGCTTGATAATGACCAGCTGGGCCGCAGGATTCATGCCTGCTCAGCTGCCTGATAATCGCCAGGTGGGCCGCAGGATTCATGCCTGCTCATCTCGTTGATAATCGCCAGCTGGGCCGCAGGATTCATGCCTGCTCCGCTGCTTGATTCTTGCCTGCTGAGGCACATGATCCGTGCAGGAGAGCTACCTGATCACACATGAGCAGTCACATGATCAGCGCCTCTCAGTCACCTGATCACTGCATGACAGCCACGTGATCAGTGCCTGCTGAGTCACGTGATTAGCGCCTGCTCATCTGCTTGATAATCGCCAGCTGGGCCGCAGGATTCATGCCTGCTCAGGTGCCTGATAATCGCCAGCTGGGCCGCAGGATTCATGCCTTCTCAGCTGCCTGATAATCACCAGCTGGGCCGTAGGATTCATGCCTGCTCAGCTGCCTGATAATCGCCAGGTGGGCCGCAAGATTCATGCCTGCTCAGCTGCCTGATAATCGCCAGGTGGGCCGCAGGATTCATGCCTTCTCAGCTGCTTGATTATCGCCAGCTGGGCCGCAGGATTCATGCCTGCTCAGCTGCCTGATAATCGCCAGCAGGGCCGCAGGATTCATGCCTTCTCAGGCGCCTGGTAATCGCGAGCTGGGCCGCAGGATTCATGCCTGCTCATCTCCTTGATAATCGCCAGCTGGGCCGCAGGATTCATGCCTGCTCATCTGCTTGATAATCGCCAGCTGGGCCGCAGGATTCATGCCTGCTCAGCTGCCTGATAATCGCCAGGTGGGCCGCAGGATTCATGCCTGCTCAGCTGCCTGATAATCGCCAGCAGGGCCACAGGATTCATGCCTTCTCAGGCGCCTGATAATCACCAGCTGGGCCGCAGGATTCATGCCTGCTCATCTGCTTGATAATGACCAGCTGGGCCGCAGGATTCATGCCTTCTCAGGCGCCTGATAATCGCCAGCTGGGCCGCAGGATTCATGCCTGCTCATCTGCTTGGTAATCGCCAGCTGGGCCGCAGGATTCATGCCTGCTCATCTGCTTGATAATCGCCAGCTGGGTCGCATGATTCATGCCTGCTGAGGCACATGATCCGTGCGGGAGAGCTACCTGATCACACATGAGCAGTCACATGATCAGCGCCTCTCAGTCACCTGATCACTGCATGACAGCCACGTGATCAGTGCCTGCTGAGTCACGTGATTAGCGCCTGTTCATCTGCTTGATAATCGCCAGCTGGGCCGCAGGATTCATGCCTTCTCAGCTGCTTGATTATCGCCAGCTGGGCCGCAGGATTCATGCCTGCTCATCTGCTTGATAATGACCAGCTGGGCCGCAGGATTCATGCCTGCTCAGCTGCCTGATAATCGCCAGCTGGGCCGCAGGATTCATACCTGCTCAGCTGCCTGATAATGGCCAGGTGGGCCGCAGGATTCATGCCTTCTCAGGCGCCTGGTAATCGCGAGCGGGGCCGTAGGATTCATGCCTGCTCATCTGCTTGATAATGACCAGCTGGGCCGCAGGATTCATGCCTGCTCAGCTGCCTGATAATCGCCAGCTGGGCCGCAGGATTCATACCTGCTCAGCTGCCTGATAATGGCCAGGTGGGCCGCAGGATTCATGCCTTCTCAGGCGCCTGGTAATCGCGAGCGGGGCCGCAGGATTCATGCCTGCTCATCTGCTTGATAATGACCAGCTGGGCCGCAGGATTCATGCCTGCTCAGCTGCCTGATAATCGCCAGGTGGGCTGCAGGATTCATGCCTGCTCAGTTGCCTGATAATCGCCAGCTGGGCCGCAGGATTCATGCCTGCTCAGCTGCCTGATAATCGCCAGGTGGGCCGCAGGATTCATGCCTGCTCAGTTGCCTGATAATCGCCAGCTGGGCCGCAGGATTCATGCCTTCTCAGCTGCCTGATAATCACCAGCTGGGCCGCAGGATTCATGCCTGCTCATCTGCTTGATAATCGCCAGCTGGGCCGCAGGATTCATGCCTGCTCAGGCGCCTGTTAATCGCCAGCTGGGCCGCAGGATTCATGCCTTCTCCGCTGCTTGATTGTTGCCTGCTGAGGCACATGATCGGTGCGGGACAGCTACCTGATCAGCACATGAGCAGTCACATGATCAGCACCTCTCAGTCACCTGATCACTGCATGACAGCCACGTGATCAGTGCCTGCTGAGTCACGTGATTAGCGCCTGTTCATCTGCTTGATAATCGCCAGCTGGGCCGCAGGATTCATGCCTTCTCAGCTGCTTGATTATCGCCAGCTGGGCCGCAGGATTCATGCCTGCTCATCTCGTTGATAATCGCCAGCTGGGCCGCAGGATTCATGCCTGCTCCGCTGCTTGATTCTTGCCTGCTGAGGCACATGATCCGTGCAGGAGAGCTACCTGATCACACATGAGCAGTCACATGATCAGCGCCTCTCAGTCACCTGATCACTGCATGACAGCCACGTGATCAGTGCCTGCTGAGTCACGTGATTAGCGCCTCCTCATCTGCTTGATAATCGCCAGCTGGGCCGCAGGATTCATGCCTGCTCAGGTGCCTGATAATCGCCAGGTGGGCCGCAGGATTCATGCCTTCTCAGCTGCTTGATTATCGCCAGCTGGGCCGCAGGATTCATGCCTGCTCAGCTGCCTGATAATCGCCAGCAGGGCCGCAGGATTCATGCCTTCTCAGGCGCCTGGTAATCGCGAGCTGGGCCGCAGGATTCATGCCTGCTCATCTCCTTGATAATCGCCAGCTGGGCCGCAGGATTCATGCCTGCTCATCTGCTTGATAATCGCCAGCTGGGCCGCAGGATTCATGCCTGCTCAGCTGCCTGATAATCGCCAGGTGGGCCGCAGGATTCATGCCTGCTCAGCTGCCTGATAATCGCCAGCAGGGCCACAGGATTCATGCCTTCTCAGGCGCCTGATAATCACCAGCTGGGCCGCAGGATTCATGCCTGCTCATCTGCTTGATAATGACCAGCTGGGCCGCAGGATTCATGCCTTCTCAGGCGCCTGATAATCGCCAGCTGGGCCGCAGGATTCATGCCTGCTCATCTGCTTGGTAATCGCCAGCTGGGCCGCAGGATTCATGCCTGCTCATCTGCTTGATAATCGCCAGCTGGGTCGCATGATTCATGCCTGCTGAGGCACATGATCCGTGCGGGAGAGCTACCTGATCAGCACATGAGCAGTCACATGATCAGCGCCTCTCAGTCACCTGATCACTGCATGACAGCCACGTGATCAGTGCCTGCTGAGTCACGTGATTAGCGCCTGTTCATCTGCTTGATAATCGCCAGCTGGGCCGCAGGATTCATGCCTTCTCAGCTGCTTGATTATCGCCAGCTGGGCCGCAGGATTCATGCCTGCTCATCTGCTTGATAATGACCAGCTGGGCCGCAGGATTCATGCCTGCTCAGCTGCCTGATAATCGCCAGCTGGGCCGCAGGATTCATACCTGCTCAGCTGCCTGATAATCGCCAGGTGGGCCGCAGGATTCATGCCTTCTCAGGCGCCTGGTAATCGCGAGCGGGGCCGTAGGATTCATGCCTGCTCATCTGCTTGGTAATCGCCAGCTGGGCCGCAGGATTCATGCCTTCTCAGGCGCCTGATAATCGCCAGCTGGGCCGCAGGATTCATGCCTTCTCATCTCCTTGATAATCGCCAGCTGGGCCGCAGGATTCATGCCTGCTCATCTGCTTGATAATGACCAGCTGGGCCGCAGGATTCATGCCTGCTCAGCTGCCTGATAATCGCCAGGTGGGCCGCAGGATTCATGCCTGCTCAGTTGCCTGATAATCGCCAGCTGGGCCGCAGGATTCATGCCTGCTCAGCTGCCTGATAATCGCCAGGTGGGCCGCAGGATTCATGCCTGCTCAGTTGCCTGATAATCGCCAGCTGGGCCGCAGGATTCATGCCTTCTCAACTGCCTGATAATCACCAGCTGGGCCGCAGGATTCATGCCTGCTCATCTGCTTGATAATCGCCAGCTGGGCCGCAGGATTCATGCCTGCTCAGGCGCCTGTTAATCGCCAGCTGGGCCGCAGGATTCATGCCTTCTCCGCTGCTTGATTGTTGCCTGCTGAGGCACATGATCGGTGCGGGAGAGCTACCTGATCAGCACATGAGCAGTCACATGATCAGCACCTCTCAGTCACCTGTTCACTGCATGACAGCCACGTGATCAGTGCCTGCTGAGTCACGTGATTAGCGCCTGTTCATCTGCTTGATAATCGCCAGCTGGGCCGCAGGATTCATGCCTTCTCAGCTGCTTGATTATCGCCAGCTGGGCCGCAGGATTCATGCCTGCTCATCTGCTTGATAATGACCAGCTGGGCCGCAGGATTCATGCCTGCTCAGCTGCCTGATAATCGCCAGGTGGGCCGCAGGATTCATGCCTGCTCATCTCGTTGATAATCGCCAGCTGGGCCGCAGGATTCATGCCTGCTCCGCTGCTTGATTCTTGCCTGCTGAGGCACATGATCCGTGCAGGAGAGCTACCTGATCACACATGAGCAGTCACATGATCAGCGCCTCTCAGTCACCTGATCACTGCATGACAGCCACGTGATCAGTGCCTGCTGAGTCACGTGATTAGCGCCTGCTCATCTGCTTGATAATCGCCAGCTGGGCCGCAGGATTCATGCCTGCTCAGGTGCCTGATAATCGCCAGCTGGGCCGCAGGATTCATGCCTTCTCAGCTGCCTGATAATCACCAGCTGGGCCGTAGGATTCATGCCTGCTCAGCTGCCTGATAATCGCCAGGTGGGCCGCAAGATTCATGCCTGCTCAGCTGCCTGATAATCGCCAGGTGGGCCGCAGGATTCATGCCTTCTCAGCTGCTTGATTATCGCCAGCTGGGCCGCAGGATTCATGCCTGCTCAGCTGCCTGATAATCGCCAGCAGGGCCGCAGGATTCATGCCTTCTCAGGCGCCTGGTAATCGCGAGCTGGGCCGCAGGATTCATGCCTGCTCATCTCCTTGATAATCGCCAGCTGGGCCGCAGGATTCATGCCTGCTCATCTGCTTGATAATCGCCAGCTGGGCCGCAGGATTCATGCCTGCTCAGCTGCCTGATAATCGCCAGGTGGGCCGCAGGATTCATGCCTGCTCAGCTGCCTGATAATCGCCAGCAGGGCCACAGGATTCATGCCTTCTCAGGCGCCTGATAATCACCAGCTGGGCCGCAGGATTCATGCCTGCTCATCTGCTTGATAATGACCAGCTGGGCCGCAGGATTCATGCCTTCTCAGGCGCCTGATAATCGCCAGCTGGGCCGCAGGATTCATGCCTGCTCATCTGCTTGGTAATCGCCAGCTGGGCCGCAGGATTCATGCCTGCTCATCTGCTTGATAATCGCCAGCTGGGTCGCATGATTCATGCCTGCTGAGGCACATGATCCGTGCGGGAGAGCTACCTGATCAGCACATGAGCAGTCACATGATCAGCGCCTCTCAGTCACCTGATCACTGCATGACAGCCACGTGATCAGTGCCTGCTGAGTCACGTGATTAGCGCCTGTTCATCTGCTTGATAATCGCCAGCTGGGCCGCAGGATTCATGCCTTCTCAGCTGCTTGATTATCGCCAGCTGGGCCGCAGGATTCATGCCTGCTCATCTGCTTGATAATGACCAGCTGGGCCGCAGGATTCATGCCTGCTCAGCTGCCTGATAATCGCCAGCTGGGCCGCAGGATTCATACCTGCTCAGCTGCCTGATAATCGCCAGGTGGGCCGCAGGATTCATGCCTTCTCAGGCGCCTGGTAATCGCGAGCGGGGCCGTAGGATTCATGCCTGCTCATCTGCTTGGTAATCGCCAGCTGGGCCGCAGGATTCATGCCTTCTCAGGCGCCTGATAATCGCCAGCTGGGCCGCAGGATTCATGCCTTCTCATCTCCTTGATAATCGCCAGCTGGGCCGCAGGATTCATGCCTGCTCATCTGCTTGATAATGACCAGCTGGGCCGCAGGATTCATGCCTGCTCAGCTGCCTGATAATCGCCAGGTGGGCCGCAGGATTCATGCCTGCTCAGCTGCCTGATAATCGCCAGCTGGGCCGCAGGATTCATGCCTGCTCAGCTGCCTGATAATCGCCAGGTGGGCCGCAGGATTCATGCCTGCTCAGTTGCCTGATAATCGCCAGCTGGGCCGCAGGATTCATGCCTTCTCAGCTGCCTGATAATCACCAGCTGGGCCGCAGGATTCATGCCTGCTCATCTGCTTGATAATCGCCAGCTGGGCCGCAGGATTCATGCCTGCTCAGGCGCCTGTTAATCGCCAGCTGGGCCGCAGGATTCATGCCTTCTCCGCTGCTTGATTGTTGCCTGCTGAGGCACATGATCGGTGCGGGAGAGCTACCTGATCAGCACATGAGCAGTCACATGATCAGCACCCCTCAGTCACCTGATCACTGCATGACAGCCACGTGATCAGTGCCTGCTGAGTCACGTGATTAGCGCCTGTTCATCTGCTTGATAATCGCCAGCTGGGCCGCAGGATTCATGCCTTCTCAGCTGCTTGATTATCGCCAGCTGGGCCGCAGGATTCATGCCTGCTCATCTGCTTGATAATGACCAGCTGGGCCGCAGGATTCATGCCTGCTCAGCTGCCTGATAATCGCCAGGTGGGCCGCAGGATTCATGCCTGCTCATCTCGTTGATAATCGCCAGCTGGGCCGCAGGATTCATGCCTGCTCCGCTGCTTGATTCTTGCCTGCTGAGGCACATGATCCGTGCAGGAGAGCTACCTGATCACACATGAGCAGTCACATGATCAGCGCCTCTCAGTCACCTGATCACTGCATGACAGCCACGTGATCAGTGCCTGCTGAGTCACGTGATTAGCGCCTGCTCATCTGCTTGATAATCGCCAGCTGGGCCGCAGGATTCATGCCTGCTCAGGTGCCTGATAATCGCCAGCTGGGCCGCAGGATTCATGCCTTCTCAGCTGCCTGATAATCACCAGCTGGGCCGTAGGATTCATGCCTGCTCAGCTGCCTGATAATCGCCAGGTGGGCCGCAAGATTCATGCCTGCTCAGCTGCCTGATAATCGCCAGGTGGGCCGCAGGATTCATGCCTTCTCAGCTGCTTGATTATCGCCAGCTGGGCCGCAGGATTCATGCCTGCTCAGCTGCCTGATAATCGCCAGCAGGGCCGCAGGATTCATGCCTTCTCAGGCGCCTGGTAATCGCGAGCTGGGCCGCAGGATTCATGCCTGCTCATCTCCTTGATAATCGCCAGCTGGGCCGCAGGATTCATGCCTGCTCATCTGCTTGATAATCGCCAGCTGGGCCGCAGGATTCATGCCTGCTCAGCTGCCTGATAATCGCCAGGTGGGCCGCAGGATTCATGCCTGCTCAGCTGCCTGATAATCGCCAGCAGGGCCACAGGATTCATGCCTTCTCAGGCGCCTGATAATCACCAGCTGGGCCGCAGGATTCATGCCTGCTCATCTGCTTGATAATGACCAGCTGGGCCGCAGGATTCATGCCTTCTCAGGCGCCTGATAATCGCCAGCTGGGCCGCAGGATTCATGCCTGCTCATCTGCTTGGTAATCGCCAGCTGGGCCGCAGGATTCATGCCTGCTCATCTGCTTGATAATCGCCAGCTGGGTCGCATGATTCATGCCTGCTGAGGCACATGATCCGTGCGGGAGAGCTACCTGATCAGCACATGAGCAGTCACATGATCAGCGCCTCTCAGTCACCTGATCACTGCATGACAGCCACGTGATCAGTGCCTGCTGAGTCACGTGATTAGCGCCTGTTCATCTGCTTGATAATCGCCAGCTGGGCCGCAGGATTCATGCCTTCTCAGCTGCTTGATTATCGCCAGCTGGGCCGCAGGATTCATGCCTGCTCATCTGCTTGATAATGACCAGCTGGGCCGCAGGATTCATGCCTGCTCAGCTGCCTGATAATCGCCAGCTGGGCCGCAGGATTCATACCTGCTCAGCTGCCTGATAATCGCCAGGTGGGCCGCAGGATTCATGCCTTCTCAGGCGCCTGGTAATCGCGAGCGGGGCCGTAGGATTCATGCCTGCTCATCTGCTTGGTAATCGCCAGCTGGGCCGCAGGATTCATGCCTTCTCAGGCGCCTGATAATCGCCAGCTGGGCCGCAGGATTCATGCCTTCTCATCTCCTTGATAATCGCCAGCTGGGCCGCAGGATTCATGCCTGCTCATCTGCTTGATAATGACCAGCTGGGCCGCAGGATTCATGCCTGCTCAGCTGCCTGATAATCGCCAGGTGGGCCGCAGGATTCATGCCTGCTCAGCTGCCTGATAATCGCCAGCTGGGCCGCAGGATTCATGCCTGCTCAGCTGCCTGATAATCGCCAGGTGGGCCGCAGGATTCATGCCTGCTCAGTTGCCTGATAATCGCCAGCTGGGCCGCAGGATTCATGCCTTCTCAGCTGCCTGATAATCACCAGCTGGGCCGCAGGATTCATGCCTGCTCATCTGCTTGATAATCGCCAGCTGGGCCGCAGGATTCATGCCTGCTCAGGCGCCTGTTAATCGCCAGCTGGGCCGCAGGATTCATGCCTTCTCCGCTGCTTGATTGTTGCCTGCTGAGGCACATGATCGGTGCGGGAGAGCTACCTGATCAGCACATGAGCAGTCACATGATCAGCACCTCTCAGTCACCTGATCACTGCATGACAGCCACGTGATCAGTGCCTGCTGAGTCACGTGATTAGCGCCTGTTCATCTGCTTGATAATCGCCAGCTGGGCCGCAGGATTCATGCCTTCTCAGCTGCTTGATTATCGCCAGCTGGGCCGCAGGATTCATGCCTGCTCATCTGCTTGATAATGACCAGCTGGGCCGCAGGATTCATGCCTGCTCAGCTGCCTGATAATCGCCAGGTGGGCCGCAGGATTCATGCCTGCTCATCTCGTTGATAATCGCCAGCTGGGCCGCAGGATTCATGCCTGCTCCGCTGCTTGATTCTTGCCTGCTGAGGCACATGATCCGTGCAGGAGAGCTACCTGATCACACATGAGCAGTCACATGATCAGCGCCTCTCAGTCACCTGATCACTGCATGACAGCCACGTGATCAGTGCCTGCTGAGTCACGTGATTAGCGCCTGCTCATCTGCTTGATAATCGCCAGCTGGGCCGCAGGATTCATGCCTGCTCAGGTGCCTGATAATCGCCAGCTGGGCCGCAGGATTCATGCCTTCTCAGCTGCCTGATAATCACCAGCTGGGCCGTAGGATTCATGCCTGCTCAGCTGCCTGATAATCGCCAGGTGGGCCGCAAGATTCATGCCTGCTCAGCTGCCTGATAATCGCCAGGTGGGCCGCAGGATTCATGCCTTCTCAGCTGCTTGATTATCGCCAGCTGGGCCGCAGGATTCATGCCTGCTCAGCTGCCTGATAATCGCCAGCAGGGCCGCAGGATTCATGCCTTCTCAGGCGCCTGGTAATCGCGAGCTGGGCCGCAGGATTCATGCCTGCTCATCTCCTTGATAATCGCCAGCTGGGCCGCAGGATTCATGCCTGCTCATCTGCTTGATAATCGCCAGCTGGGCCGCAGGATTCATGCCTGCTCAGCTGCCTGATAATCGCCAGGTGGGCCGCAGGATTCATGCCTGCTCAGCTGCCTGATAATCGCCAGCAGGGCCACAGGATTCATGCCTTCTCAGGCGCCTGATAATCACCAGCTGGGCCGCAGGATTCATGCCTGCTCATCTGCTTGATAATGACCAGCTGGGCCGCAGGATTCATGCCTTCTCAGGCGCCTGATAATCGCCAGCTGGGCCGCAGGATTCATGCCTGCTCATCTGCTTGGTAATCGCCAGCTGGGCCGCAGGATTCATGCCTGCTCATCTGCTTGATAATCGCCAGCTGGGTCGCATGATTCATGCCTGCTGAGGCACATGATCCGTGCGGGAGAGCTACCTGATCAGCACATGAGCAGTCACATGATCAGCGCCTCTCAGTCACCTGATCACTGCATGACAGCCACGTGATCAGTGCCTGCTGAGTCACGTGATTAGCGCCTGTTCATCTGCTTGATAATCGCCAGCTGGGCCGCAGGATTCATGCCTTCTCAGCTGCTTGATTATCGCCAGCTGGGCCGCAGGATTCATGCCTGCTCATCTGCTTGATAATGACCAGCTGGGCCGCAGGATTCATGCCTGCTCAGCTGCCTGATAATCGCCAGCTGGGCCGCAGGATTCATACCTGCTCAGCTGCCTGATAATGGCCAGGTGGGCCGCAGGATTCATGCCTTCTCAGGCGCCTGGTAATCGCGAGCGGGGCCGTAGGATTCATGCCTGCTCATCTGCTTGGTAATCGCCAGCTGGGCCGCAGGATTCATGCCTTCTCAGGCGCCTGATAATCGCCAGCTGGGCCGCAGGATTCATGCCTTCTCATCTCCTTGATAATCGCCAGCTGGGCCGCAGGATTCATGCCTGCTCATCTGCTTGATAATGACCAGCTGGGCCGCAGGATTCATGCCTGCTCAGCTGCCTGATAATCGCCAGGTGGGCCGCAGGATTCATGCCTTCTCAGCTGCTTGATTATCGCCAGCTGGGCCGCAGGATTCATGCCTGCTCAGCTGCCTGATAATCGCCAGCAGGGCCGCAGGATTCATGCCTTCTCAGGCGCCTGGTAATCGCGAGCTGGGCCGCAGGATTCATGCCTGCTCATCTGCTTGATAATCGCCAGCTGGGCCGCAGGATTCATGCCTGCTCAGCTGCTTGATTATCGCCAGCTGGGCCGCAGGATTCATGCCTGCTCAGCTGCCTGATAATCGCCAGCAGGGCCGCAGGATTCATGCCTTCTCAGGCGCCTGGTAATCGCGAGCTGGGCCGCAGGATTCATGCCTGCTCATCTCCTTGATAATCGCCAGCTGGGCCGCAGGATTCATGCCTGCTCATCTGCTTGATAATCGCCAGCTGGGCCGCAGGATTCATGCCTGCTCAGCTGCCTGATAATCGCCAGGTGGGCCGCAGGATTCATGCCTGCTCAGCTGCCTGATAATCGCCAGCAGGGCCACAGGATTCATGCCTTCTCAGGCGCCTGATAATCACCAGCTGGGCCGCAGGATTCATGCCTGCTCATCTGCTTGATAATGACCAGCTGGGCCGCAGGATTCATGCCTTCTCAGGCGCCTGATAATCGCCAGCTGGGCCGCAGGATTCATGCCTGCTCATCTGCTTGGTAATCGCCAGCTGGGCCGCAGGATTCATGCCTGCTCATCTGCTTGATAATCGCCAGCTGGGTCGCATGATTCATGCCTGCTGAGGCACATGATCCGTGCGGGAGAGCTACCTGATCAGCACATGAGCAGTCACATGATCAGCGCCTCTCAGTCACCTGATCACTGCATGACAGCCACGTGATCAGTGCCTGCTGAGTCACGTGATTAGCGCCTGTTCATCTGCTTGATAATCGCCAGCTGGGCCGCAGGATTCATGCCTTCTCAGCTGCTTGATTATCGCCAGCTGGGCCGCAGGATTCATGCCTGCTCATCTGCTTGATAATGACCAGCTGGGCCGCAGGATTCATGCCTGCTCAGCTGCCTGATAATCGCCAGCTGGGCCGCAGGATTCATACCTGCTCAGCTGCCTGATAATCGCCAGGTGGGCCGCAGGATTCATGCCTTCTCAGGCGCCTGGTAATCGCGAGCGGGGCCGTAGGATTCATGCCTGCTCATCTGCTTGGTAATCGCCAGCTGGGCCGCAGGATTCATGCCTTCTCAGGCGCCTGATAATCGCCAGCTGGGCCGCAGGATTCATGCCTTCTCATCTCCTTGATAATCGCCAGCTGGGCCGCAGGATTCATGCCTGCTCATCTGCTTGATAATGACCAGCTGGGCCGCAGGATTCATGCCTGCTCAGCTGCCTGATAATCGCCAGGTGGGCCGCAGGATTCATGCCTGCTCAGCTGCCTGATAATCGCCAGCTGGGCCGCAGGATTCATGCCTGCTCAGCTGCCTGATAATCGCCAGGTGGGCCGCAGGATTCATGCCTGCTCAGTTGCCTGATAATCGCCAGCTGGGCCGCAGGATTCATGCCTTCTCAGCTGCCTGATAATCACCAGCTGGGCCGCAGGATTCATGCCTGCTCATCTGCTTGATAATCGCCAGCTGGGCCGCAGGATTCATGCCTGCTCAGGCGCCTGTTAATCGCCAGCTGGGCCGCAGGATTCATGCCTTCTCCGCTGCTTGATTGTTGCCTGCTGAGGCACATGATCGGTGCGGGAGAGCTACCTGATCAGCACATGAGCAGTCACATGATCAGCACCCCTCAGTCACCTGATCACTGCATGACAGCCACGTGATCAGTGCCTGCTGAGTCACGTGATTAGCGCCTGTTCATCTGCTTGATAATCGCCAGCTGGGCCGCAGGATTCATGCCTTCTCAGCTGCTTGATTATCGCCAGCTGGGCCGCAGGATTCATGCCTGCTCATCTGCTTGATAATGACCAGCTGGGCCGCAGGATTCATGCCTGCTCAGCTGCCTGATAATCGCCAGGTGGGCCGCAGGATTCATGCCTGCTCATCTCGTTGATAATCGCCAGCTGGGCCGCAGGATTCATGCCTGCTCCGCTGCTTGATTCTTGCCTGCTGAGGCACATGATCCGTGCAGGAGAGCTACCTGATCACACATGAGCAGTAACATGATCAGCGCCTCTCAGTCACCTGATCACTGCATGACAGCCACGTGATCAGTGCCTGCTGAGTCACGTGATTAGCGCCTGCTCATCTGCTTGATAATCGCCAGCTGGGCCGCAGGATTCATGCCTGCTCAGGTGCCTGATAATCGCCAGCTGGGCCGCAGGATTCATGCCTTCTCAGCTGCCTGATAATCACCAGCTGGGCCGTAGGATTCATGCCTGCTCAGCTGCCTGATAATCGCCAGGTGGGCCGCAAGATTCATGCCTGCTCAGCTGCCTGATAATCGCCAGGTGGGCCGCAGGATTCATGCCTTCTCAGCTGCTTGATTATCGCCAGCTGGGCCGCAGGATTCATGCCTGCTCAGCTGCCTGATAATCGCCAGCAGGGCCGCAGGATTCATGCCTTCTCAGGCGCCTGGTAATCGCGAGCTGGGCCGCAGGATTCATGCCTGCTCATCTCCTTGATAATCGCCAGCTGGGCCGCAGGATTCATGCCTGCTCATCTGCTTGATAATCGCCAGCTGGGCCGCAGGATTCATGCCTGCTCAGCTGCCTGATAATCGCCAGGTGGGCCGCAGGATTCATGCCTGCTCAGCTGCCTGATAATCGCCAGCAGGGCCACAGGATTCATGCCTTCTCAGGCGCCTGATAATCACCAGCTGGGCCGCAGGATTCATGCCTGCTCATCTGCTTGATAATGACCAGCTGGGCCGCAGGATTCATGCCTTCTCAGGCGCCTGATAATCGCCAGCTGGGCCGCAGGATTCATGCCTGCTCATCTGCTTGGTAATCGCCAGCTGGGCCGCAGGATTCATGCCTGCTCATCTGCTTGATAATCGCCAGCTGGGTCGCATGATTCATGCCTGCTGAGGCACATGATCCGTGCGGGAGAGCTACCTGATCAGCACATGAGCAGTCACATGATCAGCGCCTCTCAGTCACCTGATCACTGCATGACAGCCACGTGATCAGTGCCTGCTGAGTCACGTGATTAGCGCCTGTTCATCTGCTTGATAATCGCCAGCTGGGCCGCAGGATTCATGCCTTCTCAGCTGCTTGATTATCGCCAGCTGGGCCGCAGGATTCATGCCTGCTCATCTGCTTGATAATGACCAGCTGGGCCGCAGGATTCATGCCTGCTCAGCTGCCTGATAATCGCCAGCTGGGCCGCAGGATTCATACCTGCTCAGCTGCCTGATAATCGCCAGGTGGGCCGCAGGATTCATGCCTTCTCAGGCGCCTGGTAATCGCGAGCGGGGCCGTAGGATTCATGCCTGCTCATCTGCTTGGTAATCGCCAGCTGGGCCGCAGGATTCATGCCTTCTCAGGCGCCTGATAATCGCCAGCTGGGCCGCAGGATTCATGCCTTCTCATCTCCTTGATAATCGCCAGCTGGGCCGCAGGATTCATGCCTGCTCATCTGCTTGATAATGACCAGCTGGGCCGCAGGATTCATGCCTGCTCAGCTGCCTGATAATCGCCAGGTGGGCCGCAGGATTCATGCCTGCTCAGTTGCCTGATAATCGCCAGCTGGGCCGCAGGATTCATGCCTGCTCAGCTGCCTGATAATCGCCAGGTGGGCCGCAGGATTCATGCCTGCTCAGTTGCCTGATAATCGCCAGCTGGGCCGCAGGATTCATGCCTTCTCAACTGCCTGATAATCACCAGCTGGGCCGCAGGATTCATGCCTGCTCATCTGCTTGATAATCGCCAGCTGGGCCGCAGGATTCATGCCTGCTCAGGCGCCTGTTAATCGCCAGCTGGGCCGCAGGATTCATGCCTTCTCCGCTGCTTGATTGTTGCCTGCTGAGGCACATGATCGGTGCGGGAGAGCTACCTGATCAGCACATGAGCAGTCACATGATCAGCACCTCTCAGTCACCTGATCACTGCATGACAGCCACGTGATCAGTGCCTGCTGAGTCACGTGATTAGCGCCTGTTCATCTGCTTGATAATCGCCAGCTGGGCCGCAGGATTCATGCCTTCTCAGCTGCTTGATTATCGCCAGCTGGGCCGCAGGATTCATGCCTGCTCATCTGCTTGATAATGACCAGCTGGGCCGCAGGATTCATGCCTGCTCAGCTGCCTGATAATCGCCAGGTGGGCCGCAGGATTCATGCCTGCTCATCTCGTTGATAATCGCCAGCTGGGCCGCAGGATTCATGCCTGCTCCGCTGCTTGATTCTTGCCTGCTGAGGCACATGATCCGTGCAGGAGAGCTACCTGATCACACATGAGCAGTCACATGATCAGCGCCTCTCAGTCACCTGATCACTGCATGACAGCCACGTGATCAGTGCCTGCTGAGTCACGTGATTAGCGCCTGCTCATCTGCTTGATAATCGCCAGCTGGGCCGCAGGATTCATGCCTGCTCAGGTGCCTGATAATCGCCAGCTGGGCCGCAGGATTCATGCCTTCTCAGCTGCCTGATAATCACCAGCTGGGCCGTAGGATTCATGCCTGCTCAGCTGCCTGATAATCGCCAGGTGGGCCGCAAGATTCATGCCTGCTCAGCTGCCTGATAATCGCCAGGTGGGCCGCAGGATTCATGCCTTCTCAGCTGCTTGATTATCGCCAGCTGGGCCGCAGGATTCATGCCTGCTCAGCTGCCTGATAATCGCCAGCAGGGCCGCAGGATTCATGCCTTCTCAGGCGCCTGGTAATCGCGAGCTGGGCCGCAGGATTCATGCCTGCTCATCTCCTTGATAATCGCCAGCTGGGCCGCAGGATTCATGCCTGCTCATCTGCTTGATAATCGCCAGCTGGGCCGCAGGATTCATGCCTGCTCAGCTGCCTGATAATCGCCAGGTGGGCCGCAGGATTCATGCCTGCTCAGCTGCCTGATAATCGCCAGCAGGGCCACAGGATTCATGCCTTCTCAGGCGCCTGATAATCACCAGCTGGGCCGCAGGATTCATGCCTGCTCATCTGCTTGATAATGACCAGCTGGGCCGCAGGATTCATGCCTTCTCAGGCGCCTGATAATCGCCAGCTGGGCCGCAGGATTCATGCCTGCTCATCTGCTTGGTAATCGCCAGCTGGGACGCAGGATTCATGCCTGCTCATCTGCTTGATAATCGCCAGCTGGGTCGCATGATTCATGCCTGCTGAGGCACATGATCCGTGCGGGAGAGCTACCTGATCAGCACATGAGCAGTCACATGATCAGCGCCTCTCAGTCACCTGATCACTGCATGACAGCCACGTGATCAGTGCCTGCTGAGTCACGTGATTAGCGCCTGTTCATCTGCTTGATAATCGCCAGCTGGGCCGCAGGATTCATGCCTTCTCAGCTGCTTGATTATCGCCAGCTGGGCCGCAGGATTCATGCCTGCTCATCTGCTTGATAATGACCAGCTGGGCCGCAGGATTCATGCCTGCTCAGCTGCCTGATAATCGCCAGCTGGGCCGCAGGATTCATACCTGCTCAGCTGCCTGATAATCGCCAGGTGGGCCGCAGGATTCATGCCTTCTCAGGCGCCTGGTAATCGCGAGCGGGGCCGTAGGATTCATGCCTGCTCATCTGCTTGGTAATCGCCAGCTGGGCCGCAGGATTCATGCCTTCTCAGGCGCCTGATAATCGCCAGCTGGGCCGCAGGATTCATGCCTTCTCATCTCCTTGATAATCGCCAGCTGGGCCGCAGGATTCATGCCTGCTCATCTGCTTGATAATGACCAGCTGGGCCGCAGGATTCATGCCTGCTCAGCTGCCTGATAATCGCCAGGTGGGCCGCAGGATTCATGCCTGCTCAGCTGCCTGATAATCGCCAGCTGGGCCGCAGGATTCATGCCTGCTCAGCTGCCTGATAATCGCCAGGTGGGCCGCAGGATTCATGCCTGCTCAGTTGCCTGATAATCGCCAGCTGGGCCGCAGGATTCATGCCTTCTCAGCTGCCTGATAATCACCAGCTGGGCCGCAGGATTCATGCCTGCTCATCTGCTTGATAATCGCCAGCTGGGCCGCAGGATTCATGCCTGCTCAGGCGCCTGTTAATCGCCAGCTGGGCCGCAGGATTCATGCCTTCTCCGCTGCTTGATTGTTGCCTGCTGAGGCACATGATCGGTGCGGGAGAGCTACCTGATCAGCACATGAGCAGTCACATGATCAGCACCCCTCAGTCACCTGATCACTGCATGACAGCCACGTGATCAGTGCCTGCTGAGTCACGTGATTAGCGCCTGTTCATCTGCTTGATAATCGCCAGCTGGGCCGCAGGATTCATGCCTTCTCAGCTGCTTGATTATCGCCAGCTGGGCCGCAGGATTCATGCCTGCTCATCTGCTTGATAATGACCAGCTGGGCCGCAGGATTCATGCCTGCTCAGCTGCCTGATAATCGCCAGGTGGGCCGCAGGATTCATGCCTGCTCATCTCGTTGATAATCGCCAGCTGGGCCGCAGGATTCATGCCTGCTCCGCTGCTTGATTCTTGCCTGCTGAGGCACATGATCCGTGCAGGAGAGCTACCTGATCACACATGAGCAGTCACATGATCAGCGCCTCTCAGTCACCTGATCACTGCATGACAGCCACGTGATCAGTGCCTGCTGAGTCACGTGATTAGCGCCTGCTCATCTGCTTGATAATCGCCAGCTGGGCCGCAGGATTCATGCCTGCTCAGGTGCCTGATAATCGCCAGCTGGGCCGCAGGATTCATGCCTTCTCAGCTGCCTGATAATCACCAGCTGGGCCGTAGGATTCATGCCTGCTCAGCTGCCTGATAATCGCCAGGTGGGCCGCAAGATTCATGCCTGCTCAGCTGCCTGATAATCGCCAGGTGGGCCGCAGGATTCATGCCTTCTCAGCTGCTTGATTATCGCCAGCTGGGCCGCAGGATTCATGCCTGCTCAGCTGCCTGATAATCGCCAGCAGGGCCGCAGGATTCATGCCTTCTCAGGCGCCTGGTAATCGCGAGCTGGGCCGCAGGATTCATGCCTGCTCATCTCCTTGATAATCGCCAGCTGGGCCGCAGGATTCATGCCTGCTCATCTGCTTGATAATCGCCAGCTGGGCCGCAGGATTCATGCCTGCTCAGCTGCCTGATAATCGCCAGGTGGGCCGCAGGATTCATGCCTGCTCAGCTGCCTGATAATCGCCAGCAGGGCCACAGGATTCATGCCTTCTCAGGCGCCTGATAATCACCAGCTGGGCCGCAGGATTCATGCCTGCTCATCTGCTTGATAATGACCAGCTGGGCCGCAGGATTCATGCCTTCTCAGGCGCCTGATAATCGCCAGCTGGGCCGCAGGATTCATGCCTGCTCATCTGCTTGGTAATCGCCAGCTGGGCCGCAGGATTCATGCCTGCTCATCTGCTTGATAATCGCCAGCTGGGTCGCATGATTCATGCCTGCTGAGGCACATGATCCGTGCGGGAGAGCTACCTGATCAGCACATGAGCAGTCACATGATCAGCGCCTCTCAGTCACCTGATCACTGCATGACAGCCACGTGATCAGTGCCTGCTGAGTCACGTGATTAGCGCCTGTTCATCTGCTTGATAATCGCCAGCTGGGCCGCAGGATTCATGCCTTCTCAGCTGCTTGATTATCGCCAGCTGGGCCGCAGGATTCATGCCTGCTCATCTGCTTGATAATGACCAGCTGGGCCGCAGGATTCATGCCTGCTCAGCTGCCTGATAATCGCCAGCTGGGCCGCAGGATTCATACCTGCTCAGCTGCCTGATAATCGCCAGGTGGGCCGCAGGATTCATGCCTTCTCAGGCGCCTGGTAATCGCGAGCGGGGCCGTAGGATTCATGCCTGCTCATCTGCTTGGTAATCGCCAGCTGGGCCGCAGGATTCATGCCTTCTCAGGCGCCTGATAATCGCCAGCTGGGCCGCAGGATTCATGCCTTCTCATCTCCTTGATAATCGCCAGCTGGGCCGCAGGATTCATGCCTGCTCATCTGCTTGATAATGACCAGCTGGGCCGCAGGATTCATGCCTGCTCAGCTGCCTGATAATCGCCAGGTGGGCCGCAGGATTCATGCCTGCTCAGCTGCCTGATAATCGCCAGCTGGGCCGCAGGATTCATGCCTGCTCAGCTGCCTGATAATCGCCAGGTGGGCCGCAGGATTCATGCCTGCTCAGTTGCCTGATAATCGCCAGCTGGGCCGCAGGATTCATGCCTTCTCAGCTGCCTGATAATCACCAGCTGGGCCGCAGGATTCATGCCTGCTCATCTGCTTGATAATCGCCAGCTGGGCCGCAGGATTCATGCCTGCTCAGGCGCCTGTTAATCGCCAGCTGGGCCGCAGGATTCATGCCTTCTCCGCTGCTTGATTGTTGCCTGCTGAGGCACATGATCGGTGCGGGAGAGCTACCTGATCAGCACATGAGCAGTCACATGATCAGCACCTCTCAGTCACCTGATCACTGCATGACAGCCACGTGATCAGTGCCTGCTGAGTCACGTGATTAGCGCCTGTTCATCTGCTTGATAATCGCCAGCTGGGCCGCAGGATTCATGCCTTCTCAGCTGCTTGATTATCGCCAGCTGGGCCGCAGGATTCATGCCTGCTCATCTGCTTGATAATGACCAGCTGGGCCGCAGGATTCATGCCTGCTCAGCTGCCTGATAATCGCCAGGTGGGCCGCAGGATTCATGCCTGCTCATCTCGTTGATAATCGCCAGCTGGGCCGCAGGATTCATGCCTGCTCCGCTGCTTGATTCTTGCCTGCTGAGGCACATGATCCGTGCAGGAGAGCTACCTGATCACACATGAGCAGTCACATGATCAGCGCCTCTCAGTCACCTGATCACTGCATGACAGCCACGTGATCAGTGCCTGCTGAGTCACGTGATTAGCGCCTGCTCATCTGCTTGATAATCGCCAGCTGGGCCGCAGGATTCATGCCTGCTCAGGTGCCTGATAATCGCCAGCTGGGCCGCAGGATTCATGCCTTCTCAGCTGCCTGATAATCACCAGCTGGGCCGTAGGATTCATGCCTGCTCAGCTGCCTGATAATCGCCAGGTGGGCCGCAAGATTCATGCCTGCTCAGCTGCCTGATAATCGCCAGGTGGGCCGCAGGATTCATGCCTTCTCAGCTGCTTGATTATCGCCAGCTGGGCCGCAGGATTCATGCCTGCTCAGCTGCCTGATAATCGCCAGCAGGGCCGCAGGATTCATGCCTTCTCAGGCGCCTGGTAATCGCGAGCTGGGCCGCAGGATTCATGCCTGCTCATCTCCTTGATAATCGCCAGCTGGGCCGCAGGATTCATGCCTGCTCATCTGCTTGATAATCGCCAGCTGGGCCGCAGGATTCATGCCTGCTCAGCTGCCTGATAATCGCCAGGTGGGCCGCAGGATTCATGCCTGCTCAGCTGCCTGATAATCGCCAGCAGGGCCACAGGATTCATGCCTTCTCAGGCGCCTGATAATCACCAGCTGGGCCGCAGGATTCATGCCTGCTCATCTGCTTGATAATGACCAGCTGGGCCGCAGGATTCATGCCTTCTCAGGCGCCTGATAATCGCCAGCTGGGCCGCAGGATTCATGCCTGCTCATCTGCTTGGTAATCGCCAGCTGGGCCGCAGGATTCATGCCTGCTCATCTGCTTGATAATCGCCAGCTGGGTCGCATGATTCATGCCTGCTGAGGCACATGATCCGTGCGGGAGAGCTACCTGATCAGCACATGAGCAGTCACATGATCAGCGCCTCTCAGTCACCTGATCACTGCATGACAGCCACGTGATCAGTGCCTGCTGAGTCACGTGATTAGCGCCTGTTCATCTGCTTGATAATCGCCAGCTGGGCCGCAGGATTCATGCCTTCTCAGCTGCTTGATTATCGCCAGCTGGGCCGCAGGATTCATGCCTGCTCATCTGCTTGATAATGACCAGCTGGGCCGCAGGATTCATGCCTGCTCAGCTGCCTGATAATCGCCAGCTGGGCCGCAGGATTCATACCTGCTCAGCTGCCTGATAATGGCCAGGTGGGCCGCAGGATTCATGCCTTCTCAGGCGCCTGGTAATCGCGAGCGGGGCCGTAGGATTCATGCCTGCTCATCTGCTTGGTAATCGCCAGCTGGGCCGCAGGATTCATGCCTTCTCAGGCGCCTGATAATCGCCAGCTGGGCCGCAGGATTCATGCCTTCTCATCTCCTTGATAATCGCCAGCTGGGCCGCAGGATTCATGCCTGCTCATCTGCTTGATAATGACCAGCTGGGCCGCAGGATTCATGCCTGCTCAGCTGCCTGATAATCGCCAGGTGGGCCGCAGGATTCATGCCTTCTCAGCTGCTTGATTATCGCCAGCTGGGCCGCAGGATTCATGCCTGCTCAGCTGCCTGATAATCGCCAGCAGGGCCGCAGGATTCATGCCTTCTCAGGCGCCTGGTAATCGCGAGCTGGGCCGCAGGATTCATGCCTGCTCATCTGCTTGATAATCGCCAGCTGGGCCGCAGGATTCATGCCTGCTCAGCTGCTTGATTATCGCCAGCTGGGCCGCAGGATTCATGCCTGCTCAGCTGCCTGATAATCGCCAGCAGGGCCGCAGGATTCATGCCTTCTCAGGCGCCTGGTAATCGCGAGCTGGGCCGCAGGATTCATGCCTGCTCATCTCCTTGATAATCGCCAGCTGGGCCGCAGGATTCATGCCTGCTCATCTGCTTGATAATCGCCAGCTGGGCCGCAGGATTCATGCCTGCTCAGCTGCCTGATAATCGCCAGGTGGGCCGCAGGATTCATGCCTGCTCAGCTGCCTGATAATCGCCAGCAGGGCCACAGGATTCATGCCTTCTCAGGCGCCTGATAATCACCAGCTGGGCCGCAGGATTCATGCCTGCTCATCTGCTTGATAATGACCAGCTGGGCCGCAGGATTCATGCCTTCTCAGGCGCCTGATAATCGCCAGCTGGGCCGCAGGATTCATGCCTGCTCATCTGCTTGGTAATCGCCAGCTGGGCCGCAGGATTCATGCCTGCTCATCTGCTTGATAATCGCCAGCTGGGTCGCATGATTCATGCCTGCTGAGGCACATGATCCGTGCGGGAGAGCTACCTGATCAGCACATGAGCAGTCACATGATCAGCGCCTCTCAGTCACCTGATCACTGCATGACAGCCACGTGATCAGTGCCTGCTGAGTCACGTGATTAGCGCCTGTTCATCTGCTTGATAATCGCCAGCTGGGCCGCAGGATTCATGCCTTCTCAGCTGCTTGATTATCGCCAGCTGGGCCGCAGGATTCATGCCTGCTCATCTGCTTGATAATGACCAGCTGGGCCGCAGGATTCATGCCTGCTCAGCTGCCTGATAATCGCCAGCTGGGCCGCAGGATTCATACCTGCTCAGCTGCCTGATAATCGCCAGGTGGGCCGCAGGATTCATGCCTTCTCAGGCGCCTGGTAATCGCGAGCGGGGCCGTAGGATTCATGCCTGCTCATCTGCTTGGTAATCGCCAGCTGGGCCGCAGGATTCATGCCTTCTCAGGCGCCTGATAATCGCCAGCTGGGCCGCAGGATTCATGCCTTCTCATCTCCTTGATAATCGCCAGCTGGGCCGCAGGATTCATGCCTGCTCATCTGCTTGATAATGACCAGCTGGGCCGCAGGATTCATGCCTGCTCAGCTGCCTGATAATCGCCAGGTGGGCCGCAGGATTCATGCCTGCTCAGCTGCCTGATAATCGCCAGCTGGGCCGCAGGATTCATGCCTGCTCAGCTGCCTGATAATCGCCAGGTGGGCCGCAGGATTCATGCCTGCTCAGTTGCCTGATAATCGCCAGCTGGGCCGCAGGATTCATGCCTTCTCAGCTGCCTGATAATCACCAGCTGGGCCGCAGGATTCATGCCTGCTCATCTGCTTGATAATCGCCAGCTGGGCCGCAGGATTCATGCCTGCTCAGGCGCCTGTTAATCGCCAGCTGGGCCGCAGGATTCATGCCTTCTCCGCTGCTTGATTGTTGCCTGCTGAGGCACATGATCGGTGCGGGAGAGCTACCTGATCAGCACATGAGCAGTCACATGATCAGCACCTCTCAGTCACCTGATCACTGCATGACAGCCACGTGATCAGTGCCTGCTGAGTCACGTGATTAGCGCCTGTTCATCTGCTTGATAATCGCCAGCTGGGCCGCAGGATTCATGCCTTCTCAGCTGCTTGATTATCGCCAGCTGGGCCGCAGGATTCATGCCTGCTCATCTGCTTGATAATGACCAGCTGGGCCGCAGGATTCATGCCTGCTCAGCTGCCTGATAATCGCCAGGTGGGCCGCAGGATTCATGCCTGCTCATCTCGTTGATAATCGCCAGCTGGGCCGCAGGATTCATGCCTGCTCCGCTGCTTGATTCTTGCCTGCTGAGGCACATGATCCGTGCAGGAGAGCTACCTGATCACACATGAGCAGTCACATGATCAGCGCCTCTCAGTCACCTGATCACTGCATGACAGCCACGTGATCAGTGCCTGCTGAGTCACGTGATTAGCGCCTGCTCATCTGCTTGATAATCGCCAGCTGGGCCGCAGGATTCATGCCTGCTCAGGTGCCTGATAATCGCCAGCTGGGCCGCAGGATTCATGCCTTCTCAGCTGCCTGATAATCACCAGCTGGGCCGTAGGATTCATGCCTGCTCAGCTGCCTGATAATCGCCAGGTGGGCCGCAAGATTCATGCCTGCTCAGCTGCCTGATAATCGCCAGGTGGGCCGCAGGATTCATGCCTTCTCAGCTGCTTGATTATCGCCAGCTGGGCCGCAGGATTCATGCCTGCTCAGCTGCCTGATAATCGCCAGCAGGGCCGCAGGATTCATGCCTTCTCAGGCGCCTGGTAATCGCGAGCTGGGCCGCAGGATTCATGCCTGCTCATCTCCTTGATAATCGCCAGCTGGGCCGCAGGATTCATGCCTGCTCATCTGCTTGATAATCGCCAGCTGGGCCGCAGGATTCATGCCTGCTCAGCTGCCTGATAATCGCCAGGTGGGCCGCAGGATTCATGCCTGCTCAGCTGCCTGATAATCGCCAGCAGGGCCACAGGATTCATGCCTTCTCAGGCGCCTGATAATCACCAGCTGGGCCGCAGGATTCATGCCTGCTCATCTGCTTGATAATGACCAGCTGGGCCGCAGGATTCATGCCTTCTCAGGCGCCTGATAATCGCCAGCTGGGCCGCAGGATTCATGCCTGCTCATCTGCTTGGTAATCGCCAGCTGGGCCGCAGGATTCATGCCTGCTCATCTGCTTGATAATCGCCAGCTGGGTCGCATGATTCATGCCTGCTGAGGCACATGATCCGTGCGGGAGAGCTACCTGATCAGCACATGAGCAGTCACATGATCAGCGCCTCTCAGTCACCTGATCACTGCATGACAGCCACGTGATCAGTGCCTGCTGAGTCACGTGATTAGCGCCTGTTCATCTGCTTGATAATCGCCAGCTGGGCCGCAGGATTCATGCCTTCTCAGCTGCTTGATTATCGCCAGCTGGGCCGCAGGATTCATGCCTGCTCATCTGCTTGATAATGACCAGCTGGGCCGCAGGATTCATGCCTGCTCAGCTGCCTGATAATCGCCAGCTGGGCCGCAGGATTCATACCTGCTCAGCTGCCTGATAATGGCCAGGTGGGCCGCAGGATTCATGCCTTCTCAGGCGCCTGGTAATCGCGAGCGGGGCCGTAGGATTCATGCCTGCTCATCTGCTTGGTAATCGCCAGCTGGGCCGCAGGATTCATGCCTTCTCAGGCGCCTGATAATCGCCAGCTGGGCCGCAGGATTCATGCCTTCTCATCTCCTTGATAATCGCCAGCTGGGCCGCAGGATTCATGCCTGCTCATCTGCTTGATAATGACCAGCTGGGCCGCAGGATTCATGCCTGCTCAGCTGCCTGATAATCGCCAGGTGGGCCGCAGGATTCATGCCTTCTCAGCTGCTTGATTATCGCCAGCTGGGCCGCAGGATTCATGCCTGCTCAGCTGCCTGATAATCGCCAGCAGGGCCGCAGGATTCATGCCTTCTCAGGCGCCTGGTAATCGCGAGCTGGGCCGCAGGATTCATGCCTGCTCATCTGCTTGATAATCGCCAGCTGGGCCGCAGGATTCATGCCTGCTCAGCTGCTTGATTATCGCCAGCTGGGCCGCAGGATTCATGCCTGCTCAGCTGCCTGATAATCGCCAGCAGGGCCGCAGGATTCATGCCTTCTCAGGCGCCTGGTAATCGCGAGCTGGGCCGCAGGATTCATGCCTGCTCATCTCCTTGATAATCGCCAGCTGGGCCGCAGGATTCATGCCTGCTCATCTGCTTGATAATCGCCAGCTGGGCCGCAGGATTCATGCCTGCTCAGCTGCCTGATAATCGCCAGGTGGGCCGCAGGATTCATGCCTGCTCAGCTGCCTGATAATCGCCAGCAGGGCCACAGGATTCATGCCTTCTCAGGCGCCTGATAATCACCAGCTGGGCCGCAGGATTCATGCCTGCTCATCTGCTTGATAATGACCAGCTGGGCCGCAGGATTCATGCCTTCTCAGGCGCCTGATAATCGC
This sequence comes from Bos grunniens, assembly GCF_055505025.1. Taxonomy (NCBI): domain Eukaryota; kingdom Metazoa; phylum Chordata; class Mammalia; order Artiodactyla; family Bovidae; genus Bos; species Bos grunniens. The sequence continues at coordinate 64,657,462 of NC_141183.1, read as the reverse complement.
CAGCTGGGCCGCAGGATTCATGCCTGCTCATCTGCTTGGTAATCGCCAGCTGGGCCGCAGGATTCATGCCTGCTCATCTGCTTGATAATCGCCAGCTGGGTCGCATGATTCATGCCTGCTGAGGCACATGATCCGTGCGGGAGAGCTACCTGATCAGCACATGAGCAGTCACATGATCAGCGCCTCTCAGTCACCTGATCACTGCATGACAGCCACGTGATCAGTGCCTGCTGAGTCACGTGATTAGCGCCTGTTCATCTGCTTGATAATCGCCAGCTGGGCCGCAGGATTCATGCCTTCTCAGCTGCTTGATTATCGCCAGCTGGGCCGCAGGATTCATGCCTGCTCATCTGCTTGATAATGACCAGCTGGGCCGCAGGATTCATACCTGCTCAGCTGCCTGATAATGGCCAGGTGGGCCGCAGGATTCATGCCTTCTCAGGCGCCTGGTAATCGCGAGCGGGCCCGTAGGATTCATGCCTGCTCATCTGCTTGGTAATCGCCAGCTGGGCCGCAGGATTCATGCCTTCTCAGGCGCCTGATAATCGCCAGCTGGGCCGCAGGATTCATGCCTTCTCATCTCCTTGATAATCGCCAGCTGGGCCGCAGGATTCATGCCTGCTCATCTGCTTGATAATGACCAGCTGGGCCGCAGGATTCATGCCTGCTCAGCTGCCTGATAATCGCCAGGTGGGCCGCAGGATTCATGCCTGCTCAGTTGCCTGATAATCGCCAGCTGGGCCGCAGGATTCATGCCTGCTCAGCTGCCTGATAATCGCCAGCTGGGCCGCAGGATTCATACCTGCTCAGCTGCCTGATAATGGCCAGGTGGGCCGCAGGATTCATGCCTTCTCAGGCGCCTGGTAATCGCGAGCGGGGCCGTAGGATTCATGCCTGCTCATCTGCTTGGTAATCGCCAGCTGGGCCGCAGGATTCATGCCTTCTCAGGCGCCTGATAATCGCCAGCTGGGCCGCAGGATTCATGCCTTCTCATCTCCTTGATAATCGCCAGCTGGGCCGCAGGATTCATGCCTGCTCATCTGCTTGATAATGACCAGCTGGGCCGCAGGATTCATGCCTGCTCAGCTGCCTGATAATCGCCAGGTGGGCCGCAGGATTCATGCCTTCTCAGCTGCTTGATTATCGCCAGCTGGGCCGCAGGATTCATGCCTGCTCAGCTGCCTGATAATCGCCAGCAGGGCCGCAGGATTCATGCCTTCTCAGGCGCCTGGTAATCGCGAGCTGGGCCGCAGGATTCATGCCTGCTCATCTGCTTGATAATCGCCAGCTGGGCCGCAGGATTCATGCCTGCTCAGCTGCTTGATTATCGCCAGCTGGGCCGCAGGATTCATGCCTGGTCAGCTGCCTGATAATCGCCAGCAGGGCCGCAGGATTCATGCCTTCTCAGGCGCCTGGTAATCGCGAGCTGGGCCGCAGGATTCATGCCTGCTCATCTCCTTGATAATCGCCAGCTGGGCCGCAGGATTCATGCCTGCTCATCTGCTTGATAATCGCCAGCTGGGCCGCAGGATTCATGCCTGCTCAGCTGCCTGATAATCGCCAGGTGGGCCGCAGGATTCATGCCTGCTCAGCTGCCTGATAATCGCCAGCAGGGCCACAGGATTCATGCCTTCTCAGGCGCCTGATAATCACCAGCTGGGCCGCAGGATTCATGCCTGCTCATCTGCTTGATAATGACCAGCTGGGCCGCAGGATTCATGCCTTCTCAGGCGCCTGATAATCGCCAGCTGGGCCGCAGGATTCATGCCTGCTCATCTGCTTGGTAATCGCCAGCTGGGCCGCAGGATTCATGCCTGCTCATCTGCTTGATAATCGCCAGCTGGGTCGCATGATTCATGCCTGCTGAGGCACATGATCCGTGCGGGAGAGCTACCTGATCAGCACATGAGCAGTCACATGATCAGCGCCTCTCAGTCACCTGATCACTGCATGACAGCCACGTGATCAGTGCCTGCTGAGTCACGTGATTAGCGCCTGTTCATCTGCTTGATAATCGCCAGCTGGGCCGCAGGATTCATGCCTTCTCAGCTGCTTGATTATCGCCAGCTGGGCCGCAGGATTCATGCCTGCTCATCTGCTTGATAATGACCAGCTGGGCCGCAGGATTCATACCTGCTCAGCTGCCTGATAATGGCCAGGTGGGCCGCAGGATTCATGCCTTCTCAGGCGCCTGGTAATCGCGAGCGGGCCCGTAGGATTCATGCCTGCTCATCTGCTTGGTAATCGCCAGCTGGGCCGCAGGATTCATGCCTTCTCAGGCGCCTGATAATCGCCAGCTGGGCCGCAGGATTCATGCCTTCTCATCTCCTTGATAATCGCCAGCTGGGCCGCAGGATTCATGCCTGCTCATCTGCTTGATAATGACCAGCTGGGCCGCAGGATTCATGCCTGCTCAGCTGCCTGATAATCGCCAGGTGGGCCGCAGGATTCATGCCTGCTCAGTTGCCTGATAATCGCCAGCTGGGCCGCAGGATTCATGCCTGCTCAGCTGCCTGATAATCGCCAGGTGGGCCGCAGGATTCATGCCTGCTCAGTTGCCTGATAATCGCCAGCTGGGCCGCAGGATTCATGCCTGCTCATCTGCTTGATAATGACCAGCTGGGCCGCAGGATTCATGCCTGCTCAGCTGCCTGATAATCGCCAGCTGGGCCGCAGGATTCATACCTGCTCAGCTGCCTGATAATCGCCAGGTGGGCCGCAGGATTCATGCCTTCTCAGGCGCCTGGTAATCGCGAGCGGGGCCGTAGGATTCATGCCTGCTCATCTGCTTGGTAATCGCCAGCTGGGCCGCAGGATTCATGCCTTCTCAGGCGCCTGATAATCGCCAGCTGGGCCGCAGGATTCATGCCTTCTCATCTCCTTGATAATCGCCAGCTGGGCCGCAGGATTCATGCCTGCTCATCTGCTTGATAATGACCAGCTGGGCCGCAGGATTCATGCCTGCTCAGCTGCCTGATAATCGCCAGGTGGGCCGCAGGATTCATGCCTGCTCAGCTGCCTGATAATCGCCAGCTGGGCCGCAGGATTCATGCCTGCTCAGCTGCCTGATAATCGCCAGGTGGGCCGCAGGATTCATGCCTGCTCAGTTGCCTGATAATCGCCAGCTGGGCCGCAGGATTCATGCCTTCTCAGCTGCCTGATAATCACCAGCTGGGCCGCAGGATTCATGCCTGCTCATCTGCTTGATAATCGCCAGCTGGGCCGCAGGATTCATGCCTGCTCAGGCGCCTGTTAATCGCCAGCTGGGCCGCAGGATTCATGCCTTCTCCGCTGCTTGATTGTTGCCTGCTGAGGCACATGATCGGTGCGGGAGAGCTACCTGATCAGCACATGAGCAGTCACATGATCAGCACCCCTCAGTCACCTGATCACTGCATGACAGCCACGTGATCAGTGCCTGCTGAGTCACGTGATTAGCGCCTGTTCATCTGCTTGATAATCGCCAGCTGGGCCGCAGGATTCATGCCTTCTCAGCTGCTTGATTATCGCCAGCTGGGCCGCAGGATTCATGCCTGCTCATCTGCTTGATAATGACCAGCTGGGCCGCAGGATTCATGCCTGCTCAGCTGCCTGATAATCGCCAGGTGGGCCGCAGGATTCATGCCTGCTCATCTCGTTGATAATCGCCAGCTGGGCCGCAGGATTCATGCCTGCTCCGCTGCTTGATTCTTGCCTGCTGAGGCACATGATCCGTGCAGGAGAGCTACCTGATCACACATGAGCAGTCACATGATCAGCGCCTCTCAGTCACCTGATCACTGCATGACAGCCACGTGATCAGTGCCTGCTGAGTCACGTGATTAGCGCCTGCTCATCTGCTTGATAATCGCCAGCTGGGCCGCAGGATTCATGCCTGCTCAGGTGCCTGATAATCGCCAGCTGGGCCGCAGGATTCATGCCTTCTCAGCTGCCTGATAATCACCAGCTGGGCCGTAGGATTCATGCCTGCTCAGCTGCCTGATAATCGCCAGGTGGGCCGCAAGATTCATGCCTGCTCAGCTGCCTGATAATCGCCAGGTGGGCCGCAGGATTCATGCCTTCTCAGCTGCTTGATTATCGCCAGCTGGGCCGCAGGATTCATGCCTGCTCAGCTGCCTGATAATCGCCAGCAGGGCCGCAGGATTCATGCCTTCTCAGGCGCCTGGTAATCGCGAGCTGGGCCGCAGGATTCATGCCTGCTCATCTCCTTGATAATCGCCAGCTGGGCCGCAGGATTCATGCCTGCTCATCTGCTTGATAATCGCCAGCTGGGCCGCAGGATTCATGCCTGCTCAGCTGCCTGATAATCGCCAGGTGGGCCGCAGGATTCATGCCTGCTCAGCTGCCTGATAATCGCCAGCAGGGCCACAGGATTCATGCCTTCTCAGGCGCCTGATAATCACCAGCTGGGCCGCAGGATTCATGCCTGCTCATCTGCTTGATAATGACCAGCTGGGCCGCAGGATTCATGCCTTCTCAGGCGCCTGATAATCGCCAGCTGGGCCGCAGGATTCATGCCTGCTCATCTGCTTGGTAATCGCCAGCTGGGCCGCAGGATTCATGCCTGCTCATCTGCTTGATAATCGCCAGCTGGGTCGCATGATTCATGCCTGCTGAGGCACATGATCCGTGCGGGAGAGCTACCTGATCAGCACATGAGCAGTCACATGATCAGCGCCTCTCAGTCACCTGATCACTGCATGACAGCCACGTGATCAGTGCCTGCTGAGTCACGTGATTAGCGCCTGTTCATCTGCTTGATAATCGCCAGCTGGGCCGCAGGATTCATGCCTTCTCAGCTGCTTGATTATCGCCAGCTGGGCCGCAGGATTCATGCCTGCTCATCTGCTTGATAATGACCAGCTGGGCCGCAGGATTCATGCCTGCTCAGCTGCCTGATAATCGCCAGCTGGGCCGCAGGATTCATACCTGCTCAGCTGCCTGATAATCGCCAGGTGGGCCGCAGGATTCATGCCTTCTCAGGCGCCTGGTAATCGCGAGCGGGGCCGTAGGATTCATGCCTGCTCATCTGCTTGGTAATCGCCAGCTGGGCCGCAGGATTCATGCCTTCTCAGGCGCCTGATAATCGCCAGCTGGGCCGCAGGATTCATGCCTTCTCATCTCCTTGATAATCGCCAGCTGGGCCGCAGGATTCATGCCTGCTCATCTGCTTGATAATGACCAGCTGGGCCGCAGGATTCATGCCTGCTCAGCTGCCTGATAATCGCCAGGTGGGCCGCAGGATTCATGCCTGCTCAGCTGCCTGATAATCGCCAGCTGGGCCGCAGGATTCATGCCTGCTCAGCTGCCTGATAATCGCCAGGTGGGCCGCAGGATTCATGCCTGCTCAGTTGCCTGATAATCGCCAGCTGGGCCGCAGGATTCATGCCTTCTCAGCTGCCTGATAATCACCAGCTGGGCCGCAGGATTCATGCCTGCTCATCTGCTTGATAATCGCCAGCTGGGCCGCAGGATTCATGCCTGCTCAGGCGCCTGTTAATCGCCAGCTGGGCCGCAGGATTCATGCCTTCTCCGCTGCTTGATTGTTGCCTGCTGAGGCACATGATCGGTGCGGGAGAGCTACCTGATCAGCACATGAGCAGTCACATGATCAGCACCTCTCAGTCACCTGATCACTGCATGACAGCCACGTGATCAGTGCCTGCTGAGTCACGTGATTAGCGCCTGTTCATCTGCTTGATAATCGCCAGCTGGGCCGCAGGATTCATGCCTTCTCAGCTGCTTGATTATCGCCAGCTGGGCCGCAGGATTCATGCCTGCTCATCTGCTTGATAATGACCAGCTGGGCCGCAGGATTCATGCCTGCTCAGCTGCCTGATAATCGCCAGGTGGGCCGCAGGATTCATGCCTGCTCATCTCGTTGATAATCGCCAGCTGGGCCGCAGGATTCATGCCTGCTCCGCTGCTTGATTCTTGCCTGCTGAGGCACATGATCCGTGCAGGAGAGCTACCTGATCACACATGAGCAGTCACATGATCAGCGCCTCTCAGTCACCTGATCACTGCATGACAGCCACGTGATCAGTGCCTGCTGAGTCACGTGATTAGCGCCTGCTCATCTGCTTGATAATCGCCAGCTGGGCCGCAGGATTCATGCCTGCTCAGGTGCCTGATAATCGCCAGCTGGGCCGCAGGATTCATGCCTTCTCAGCTGCCTGATAATCACCAGCTGGGCCGTAGGATTCATGCCTGCTCAGCTGCCTGATAATCGCCAGGTGGGCCGCAAGATTCATGCCTGCTCAGCTGCCTGATAATCGCCAGGTGGGCCGCAGGATTCATGCCTTCTCAGCTGCTTGATTATCGCCAGCTGGGCCGCAGGATTCATGCCTGCTCAGCTGCCTGATAATCGCCAGCAGGGCCGCAGGATTCATGCCTTCTCAGGCGCCTGGTAATCGCGAGCTGGGCCGCAGGATTCATGCCTGCTCATCTCCTTGATAATCGCCAGCTGGGCCGCAGGATTCATGCCTGCTCATCTGCTTGATAATCGCCAGCTGGGCCGCAGGATTCATGCCTGCTCAGCTGCCTGATAATCGCCAGGTGGGCCGCAGGATTCATGCCTGCTCAGCTGCCTGATAATCGCCAGCAGGGCCACAGGATTCATGCCTTCTCAGGCGCCTGATAATCACCAGCTGGGCCGCAGGATTCATGCCTGCTCATCTGCTTGATAATGACCAGCTGGGCCGCAGGATTCATGCCTTCTCAGGCGCCTGATAATCGCCAGCTGGGCCGCAGGATTCATGCCTGCTCATCTGCTTGGTAATCGCCAGCTGGGCCGCAGGATTCATGCCTGCTCATCTGCTTGATAATCGCCAGCTGGGTCGCATGATTCATGCCTGCTGAGGCACATGATCCGTGCGGGAGAGCTACCTGATCAGCACATGAGCAGTCACATGATCAGCGCCTCTCAGTCACCTGATCACTGCATGACAGCCACGTGATCAGTGCCTGCTGAGTCACGTGATTAGCGCCTGTTCATCTGCTTGATAATCGCCAGCTGGGCCGCAGGATTCATGCCTTCTCAGCTGCTTGATTATCGCCAGCTGGGCCGCAGGATTCATGCCTGCTCATCTGCTTGATAATGACCAGCTGGGCCGCAGGATTCATGCCTGCTCAGCTGCCTGATAATCGCCAGCTGGGCCGCAGGATTCATACCTGCTCAGCTGCCTGATAATGGCCAGGTGGGCCGCAGGATTCATGCCTTCTCAGGCGCCTGGTAATCGCGAGCGGGGCCGTAGGATTCATGCCTGCTCATCTGCTTGGTAATCGCCAGCTGGGCCGCAGGATTCATGCCTTCTCAGGCGCCTGATAATCGCCAGCTGGGCCGCAGGATTCATGCCTTCTCATCTCCTTGATAATCGCCAGCTGGGCCGCAGGATTCATGCCTGCTCATCTGCTTGATAATGACCAGCTGGGCCGCAGGATTCATGCCTGCTCAGCTGCCTGATAATCGCCAGGTGGGCCGCAGGATTCATGCCTTCTCAGCTGCTTGATTATCGCCAGCTGGGCCGCAGGATTCATGCCTGCTCAGCTGCCTGATAATCGCCAGCAGGGCCGCAGGATTCATGCCTTCTCAGGCGCCTGGTAATCGCGAGCTGGGCCGCAGGATTCATGCCTGCTCATCTGCTTGATAATCGCCAGCTGGGCCGCAGGATTCATGCCTGCTCAGCTGCTTGATTATCGCCAGCTGGGCCGCAGGATTCATGCCTGGTCAGCTGCCTGATAATCGCCAGCAGGGCCGCAGGATTCATGCCTTCTCAGGCGCCTGGTAATCGCGAGCTGGGCCGCAGGATTCATGCCTGCTCATCTCCTTGATAATCGCCAGCTGGGCCGCAGGATTCATGCCTGCTCATCTGCTTGATAATCGCCAGCTGGGCCGCAGGATTCATGCCTGCTCAGCTGCCTGATAATCGCCAGGTGGGCCGCAGGATTCATGCCTGCTCAGCTGCCTGATAATCGCCAGCAGGGCCACAGGATTCATGCCTTCTCAGGCGCCTGATAATCACCAGCTGGGCCGCAGGATTCATGCCTGCTCATCTGCTTGATAATGACCAGCTGGGCCGCAGGATTCATGCCTTCTCAGGCGCCTGATAATCGCCAGCTGGGCCGCAGGATTCATGCCTGCTCATCTGCTTGGTAATCGCCAGCTGGGCCGCAGGATTCATGCCTGCTCATCTGCTTGATAATCGCCAGCTGGGTCGCATGATTCATGCCTGCTGAGGCACATGATCCGTGCGGGAGAGCTACCTGATCAGCACATGAGCAGTCACATGATCAGCGCCTCTCAGTCACCTGATCACTGCATGACAGCCACGTGATCAGTGCCTGCTGAGTCACGTGATTAGCGCCTGTTCATCTGCTTGATAATCGCCAGCTGGGCCGCAGGATTCATGCCTTCTCAGCTGCTTGATTATCGCCAGCTGGGCCGCAGGATTCATGCCTGCTCATCTGCTTGATAATGACCAGCTGGGCCGCAGGATTCATACCTGCTCAGCTGCCTGATAATGGCCAGGTGGGCCGCAGGATTCATGCCTTCTCAGGCGCCTGGTAATCGCGAGCGGGCCCGTAGGATTCATGCCTGCTCATCTGCTTGGTAATCGCCAGCTGGGCCGCAGGATTCATGCCTTCTCAGGCGCCTGATAATCGCCAGCTGGGCCGCAGGATTCATGCCTTCTCATCTCCTTGATAATCGCCAGCTGGGCCGCAGGATTCATGCCTGCTCATCTGCTTGATAATGACCAGCTGGGCCGCAGGATTCATGCCTGCTCAGCTGCCTGATAATCGCCAGGTGGGCCGCAGGATTCATGCCTGCTCAGTTGCCTGATAATCGCCAGCTGGGCCGCAGGATTCATGCCTGCTCAGCTGCCTGATAATCGCCAGGTGGGCCGCAGGATTCATGCCTGCTCAGTTGCCTGATAATCGCCAGCTGGGCCGCAGGATTCATGCCTGCTCATCTGCTTGATAATGACCAGCTGGGCCGCAGGATTCATGCCTGCTCAGCTGCCTGATAATCGCCAGCTGGGCCGCAGGATTCATACCTGCTCAGCTGCCTGATAATCGCCAGGTGGGCCGCAGGATTCATGCCTTCTCAGGCGCCTGGTAATCGCGAGCGGGGCCGTAGGATTCATGCCTGCTCATCTGCTTGGTAATCGCCAGCTGGGCCGCAGGATTCATGCCTTCTCAGGCGCCTGATAATCGCCAGCTGGGCCGCAGGATTCATGCCTTCTCATCTCCTTGATAATCGCCAGCTGGGCCGCAGGATTCATGCCTGCTCATCTGCTTGATAATGACCAGCTGGGCCGCAGGATTCATGCCTGCTCAGCTGCCTGATAATCGCCAGGTGGGCCGCAGGATTCATGCCTGCTCAGCTGCCTGATAATCGCCAGCTGGGCCGCAGGATTCATGCCTGCTCAGCTGCCTGATAATCGCCAGGTGGGCCGCAGGATTCATGCCTGCTCAGTTGCCTGATAATCGCCAGCTGGGCCGCAGGATTCATGCCTTCTCAGCTGCCTGATAATCACCAGCTGGGCCGCAGGATTCATGCCTGCTCATCTGCTTGATAATCGCCAGCTGGGCCGCAGGATTCATGCCTGCTCAGGCGCCTGTTAATCGCCAGCTGGGCCGCAGGATTCATGCCTTCTCCGCTGCTTGATTGTTGCCTGCTGAGGCACATGATCGGTGCGGGAGAGCTACCTGATCAGCACATGAGCAGTCACATGATCAGCACCCCTCAGTCACCTGATCACTGCATGACAGCCACGTGATCAGTGCCTGCTGAGTCACGTGATTAGCGCCTGTTCATCTGCTTGATAATCGCCAGCTGGGCCGCAGGATTCATGCCTTCTCAGCTGCTTGATTATCGCCAGCTGGGCCGCAGGATTCATGCCTGCTCATCTGCTTGATAATGACCAGCTGGGCCGCAGGATTCATGCCTGCTCAGCTGCCTGATAATCGCCAGGTGGGCCGCAGGATTCATGCCTGCTCATCTCGTTGATAATCGCCAGCTGGGCCGCAGGATTCATGCCTGCTCCGCTGCTTGATTCTTGCCTGCTGAGGCACATGATCCGTGCAGGAGAGCTACCTGATCACACATGAGCAGTCACATGATCAGCGCCTCTCAGTCACCTGATCACTGCATGACAGCCACGTGATCAGTGCCTGCTGAGTCACGTGATTAGCGCCTGCTCATCTGCTTGATAATCGCCAGCTGGGCCGCAGGATTCATGCCTGCTCAGGTGCCTGATAATCGCCAGCTGGGCCGCAGGATTCATGCCTTCTCAGCTGCCTGATAATCACCAGCTGGGCCGTAGGATTCATGCCTGCTCAGCTGCCTGATAATCGCCAGGTGGGCCGCAAGATTCATGCCTGCTCAGCTGCCTGATAATCGCCAGGTGGGCCGCAGGATTCATGCCTTCTCAGCTGCTTGATTATCGCCAGCTGGGCCGCAGGATTCATGCCTGCTCAGCTGCCTGATAATCGCCAGCAGGGCCGCAGGATTCATGCCTTCTCAGGCGCCTGGTAATCGCGAGCTGGGCCGCAGGATTCATGCCTGCTCATCTCCTTGATAATCGCCAGCTGGGCCGCAGGATTCATGCCTGCTCATCTGCTTGATAATCGCCAGCTGGGCCGCAGGATTCATGCCTGCTCAGCTGCCTGATAATCGCCAGGTGGGCCGCAGGATTCATGCCTGCTCAGCTGCCTGATAATCGCCAGCAGGGCCACAGGATTCATGCCTTCTCAGGCGCCTGATAATCACCAGCTGGGCCGCAGGATTCATGCCTGCTCATCTGCTTGATAATGACCAGCTGGGCCGCAGGATTCATGCCTTCTCAGGCGCCTGATAATCGCCAGCTGGGCCGCAGGATTCATGCCTGCTCATCTGCTTGGTAATCGCCAGCTGGGCCGCAGGATTCATGCCTGCTCATCTGCTTGATAATCGCCAGCTGGGTCGCATGATTCATGCCTGCTGAGGCACATGATCCGTGCGGGAGAGCTACCTGATCAGCACATGAGCAGTCACATGATCAGCGCCTCTCAGTCACCTGATCACTGCATGACAGCCACGTGATCAGTGCCTGCTGAGTCACGTGATTAGCGCCTGTTCATCTGCTTGATAATCGCCAGCTGGGCCGCAGGATTCATGCCTTCTCAGCTGCTTGATTATCGCCAGCTGGGCCGCAGGATTCATGCCTGCTCATCTGCTTGATAATGACCAGCTGGGCCGCAGGATTCATGCCTGCTCAGCTGCCTGATAATCGCCAGCTGGGCCGCAGGATTCATACCTGCTCAGCTGCCTGATAATCGCCAGGTGGGCCGCAGGATTCATGCCTTCTCAGGCGCCTGGTAATCGCGAGCGGGGCCGTAGGATTCATGCCTGCTCATCTGCTTGGTAATCGCCAGCTGGGCCGCAGGATTCATGCCTTCTCAGGCGCCTGATAATCGCCAGCTGGGCCGCAGGATTCATGCCTTCTCATCTCCTTGATAATCGCCAGCTGGGCCGCAGGATTCATGCCTGCTCATCTGCTTGATAATGACCAGCTGGGCCGCAGGATTCATGCCTGCTCAGCTGCCTGATAATCGCCAGGTGGGCCGCAGGATTCATGCCTGCTCAGCTGCCTGATAATCGCCAGCTGGGCCGCAGGATTCATGCCTGCTCAGCTGCCTGATAATCGCCAGGTGGGCCGCAGGATTCATGCCTGCTCAGTTGCCTGATAATCGCCAGCTGGGCCGCAGGATTCATGCCTTCTCAGCTGCCTGATAATCACCAGCTGGGCCGCAGGATTCATGCCTGCTCATCTGCTTGATAATCGCCAGCTGGGCCGCAGGATTCATGCCTGCTCAGGCGCCTGTTAATCGCCAGCTGGGCCGCAGGATTCATGCCTTCTCCGCTGCTTGATTGTTGCCTGCTGAGGCACATGATCGGTGCGGGAGAGCTACCTGATCAGCACATGAGCAGTCACATGATCAGCACCTCTCAGTCACCTGATCACTGCATGACAGCCACGTGATCAGTGCCTGCTGAGTCACGTGATTAGCGCCTGTTCATCTGCTTGATAATCGCCAGCTGGGCCGCAGGATTCATGCCTTCTCAGCTGCTTGATTATCGCCAGCTGGGCCGCAGGATTCATGCCTGCTCATCTGCTTGATAATGACCAGCTGGGCCGCAGGATTCATGCCTGCTCAGCTGCCTGATAATCGCCAGGTGGGCCGCAGGATTCATGCCTGCTCATCTCGTTGATAATCGCCAGCTGGGCCGCAGGATTCATGCCTGCTCCGCTGCTTGATTCTTGCCTGCTGAGGCACATGATCCGTGCAGGAGAGCTACCTGATCACACATGAGCAGTCACATGATCAGCGCCTCTCAGTCACCTGATCACTGCATGACAGCCACGTGATCAGTGCCTGCTGAGTCACGTGATTAGCGCCTGCTCATCTGCTTGATAATCGCCAGCTGGGCCGCAGGATTCATGCCTGCTCAGGTGCCTGATAATCGCCAGCTGGGCCGCAGGATTCATGCCTTCTCAGCTGCCTGATAATCACCAGCTGGGCCGTAGGATTCATGCCTGCTCAGCTGCCTGATAATCGCCAGGTGGGCCGCAAGATTCATGCCTGCTCAGCTGCCTGATAATCGCCAGGTGGGCCGCAGGATTCATGCCTTCTCAGCTGCTTGATTATCGCCAGCTGGGCCGCAGGATTCATGCCTGCTCAGCTGCCTGATAATCGCCAGCAGGGCCGCAGGATTCATGCCTTCTCAGGCGCCTGGTAATCGCGAGCTGGGCCGCAGGATTCATGCCTGCTCATCTCCTTGATAATCGCCAGCTGGGCCGCAGGATTCATGCCTGCTCATCTGCTTGATAATCGCCAGCTGGGCCGCAGGATTCATGCCTGCTCAGCTGCCTGATAATCGCCAGGTGGGCCGCAGGATTCATGCCTGCTCAGCTGCCTGATAATCGCCAGCAGGGCCACAGGATTCATGCCTTCTCAGGCGCCTGATAATCACCAGCTGGGCCGCAGGATTCATGCCTGCTCATCTGCTTGATAATGACCAGCTGGGCCGCAGGATTCATGCCTTCTCAGGCGCCTGATAATCGCCAGCTGGGCCGCAGGATTCATGCCTGCTCATCTGCTTGGTAATCGCCAGCTGGGCCGCAGGATTCATGCCTGCTCATCTGCTTGATAATCGCCAGCTGGGTCGCATGATTCATGCCTGCTGAGGCACATGATCCGTGCGGGAGAGCTACCTGATCAGCACATGAGCAGTCACATGATCAGCGCCTCTCAGTCACCTGATCACTGCATGACAGCCACGTGATCAGTGCCTGCTGAGTCACGTGATTAGCGCCTGTTCATCTGCTTGATAATCGCCAGCTGGGCCGCAGGATTCATGCCTTCTCAGCTGCTTGATTATCGCCAGCTGGGCCGCAGGATTCATGCCTGCTCATCTGCTTGATAATGACCAGCTGGGCCGCAGGATTCATGCCTGCTCAGCTGCCTGATAATCGCCAGCTGGGCCGCAGGATTCATACCTGCTCAGCTGCCTGATAATGGCCAGGTGGGCCGCAGGATTCATGCCTTCTCAGGCGCCTGGTAATCGCGAGCGGGGCCGTAGGATTCATGCCTGCTCATCTGCTTGGTAATCGCCAGCTGGGCCGCAGGATTCATGCCTTCTCAGGCGCCTGATAATCGCCAGCTGGGCCGCAGGATTCATGCCTTCTCATCTCCTTGATAATCGCCAGCTGGGCCGCAGGATTCATGCCTGCTCATCTGCTTGATAATGACCAGCTGGGCCGCAGGATTCATGCCTGCTCAGCTGCCTGATAATCGCCAGGTGGGCCGCAGGATTCATGCCTTCTCAGCTGCTTGATTATCGCCAGCTGGGCCGCAGGATTCATGCCTGCTCAGCTGCCTGATAATCGCCAGCAGGGCCGCAGGATTCATGCCTTCTCAGGCGCCTGGTAATCGCGAGCTGGGCCGCAGGATTCATGCCTGCTCATCTGCTTGATAATCGCCAGCTGGGCCGCAGGATTCATGCCTGCTCAGCTGCTTGATTATCGCCAGCTGGGCCGCAGGATTCATGCCTGCTCAGCTGCCTGATAATCGCCAGCAGGGCCGCAGGATTCATGCCTTCTCAGGCGCCTGGTAATCGCGAGCTGGGCCGCAGGATTCATGCCTGCTCATCTCCTTGATAATCGCCAGCTGGGCCGCAGGATTCATGCCTGCTCATCTGCTTGATAATCGCCAGCTGGGCCGCAGGATTCATGCCTGCTCAGCTGCCTGATAATCGCCAGGTGGGCCGCAGGATTCATGCCTGCTCAGCTGCCTGATAATCGCCAGCAGGGCCACAGGATTCATGCCTTCTCAGGCGCCTGATAATCACCAGCTGGGCCGCAGGATTCATGCCTGCTCATCTGCTTGATAATGACCAGCTGGGCCGCAGGATTCATGCCTTCTCAGGCGCCTGATAATCGCCAGCTGGGCCGCAGGATTCATGCCTGCTCATCTGCTTGGTAATCGCCAGCTGGGCCGCAGGATTCATGCCTGCTCATCTGCTTGATAATCGCCAGCTGGGTCGCATGATTCATGCCTGCTGAGGCACATGATCCGTGCGGGAGAGCTACCTGATCAGCACATGAGCAGTCACATGATCAGCGCCTCTCAGTCACCTGATCACTGCATGACAGCCACGTGATCAGTGCCTGCTGAGTCACGTGATTAGCGCCTGTTCATCTGCTTGATAATCGCCAGCTGGGCCGCAGGATTCATGCCTTCTCAGCTGCTTGATTATCGCCAGCTGGGCCGCAGGATTCATGCCTGCTCATCTGCTTGATAATGACCAGCTGGGCCGCAGGATTCATACCTGCTCAGCTGCCTGATAATGGCCAGGTGGGCCGCAGGATTCATGCCTTCTCAGGCGCCTGGTAATCGCGAGCGGGCCCGTAGGATTCATGCCTGCTCATCTGCTTGGTAATCGCCAGCTGGGCCGCAGGATTCATGCCTTCTCAGGCGCCTGATAATCGCCAGCTGGGCCGCAGGATTCATGCCTTCTCATCTCCTTGATAATCGCCAGCTGGGCCGCAGGATTCATGCCTGCTCATCTGCTTGATAATGACCAGCTGGGCCGCAGGATTCATGCCTGCTCAGCTGCCTGATAATCGCCAGGTGGGCCGCAGGATTCATGCCTGCTCAGTTGCCTGATAATCGCCAGCTGGGCCGCAGGATTCATGCCTGCTCAGCTGCCTGATAATCGCCAGCTGGGCCGCAGGATTCATACCTGCTCAGCTGCCTGATAATGGCCAGGTGGGCCGCAGGATTCATGCCTTCTCAGGCGCCTGGTAATCGCGAGCGGGGCTGTAGGATTCATGCCTGCTCATCTGCTTGGTAATCGCCAGCTGGGCCGCAGGATTCATGCCTTCTCAGGCGCCTGATAATCGCCAGCTGGGCCGCAGGATTCATGCCTTCTCATCTCCTTGATAATCGCCAGCTGGGCCGCAGGATTCATGCCTGCTCATCTGCTTGATAATGACCAGCTGGGCCGCAGGATTCATGCCTGCTCAGCTGCCTGATAATCGCCAGGTGGGCCGCAGGATTCATGCCTTCTCAGCTGCTTGATTATCGCCAGCTGGGCCGCAGGATTCATGCCTGCTCAGCTGCCTGATAATCGCCAGCAGGGCCGCAGGATTCATGCCTTCTCAGGCGCCTGGTAATCGCGAGCTGGGCCGCAGGATTCATGCCTGCTCATCTGCTTGATAATCGCCAGCTGGGCCGCAGGATTCATGCCTGCTCAGCTGCTTGATTATCGCCAGCTGGGCCGCAGGATTCATGCCTGCTCAGCTGCCTGATAATCGCCAGCAGGGCCGCAGGATTCATGCCTTCTCAGGCGCCTGGTAATCGCGAGCTGGGCCGCAGGATTCATGCCTGCTCATCTCCTTGATAATCGCCAGCTGGGCCGCAGGATTCATGCCTGCTCATCTGCTTGATAATCGCCAGCTGGGCCGCAGGATTCATGCCTGCTCAGCTGCCTGATAATCGCCAGGTGGGCCGCAGGATTCATGCCTGCTCAGCTGCCTGATAATCGCCAGCAGGGCCACAGGATTCATGCCTTCTCAGGCGCCTGATAATCACCAGCTGGGCCGCAGGATTCATGCCTGCTCATCTGCTTGATAATGACCAGCTGGGCCGCAGGATTCATGCCTTCTCAGGCGCCTGATAATCGCCAGCTGGGCCGCAGGATTCATGCCTGCTCATCTGCTTGGTAATCGCCAGCTGGGCCGCAGGATTCATGCCTGCTCATCTGCTTGATAATCGCCAGCTGGGTCGCATGATTCATGCCTGCTGAGGCACATGATCCGTGCGGGAGAGCTACCTGATCAGCACATGAGCAGTCACATGATCAGCGCCTCTCAGTCACCTGATCACTGCATGACAGCCACGTGATCAGTGCCTGCTGAGTCACGTGATTAGCGCCTGTTCATCTGCTTGATAATCGCCAGCTGGGCCGCAGGATTCATGCCTTCTCAGCTGCTTGATTATCGCCAGCTGGGCCGCAGGATTCATGCCTGCTCATCTGCTTGATAATGACCAGCTGGGCCGCAGGATTCATACCTGCTCAGCTGCCTGATAATGGCCAGGTGGGCCGCAGGATTCATGCCTTCTCAGGCGCCTGGTAATCGCGAGCGGGCCCGTAGGATTCATGCCTGCTCATCTGCTTGGTAATCGCCAGCTGGGCCGCAGGATTCATGCCTTCTCAGGCGCCTGATAATCGCCAGCTGGGCCGCAGGATTCATGCCTTCTCATCTCCTTGATAATCGCCAGCTGGGCCGCAGGATTCATGCCTGCTCATCTGCTTGATAATGACCAGCTGGGCCGCAGGATTCATGCCTGCTCAGCTGCCTGATAATCGCCAGGTGGGCCGCAGGATTCATGCCTGCTCAGTTGCCTGATAATCGCCAGCTGGGCCGCAGGATTCATGCCTGCTCAGCTGCCTGATAATCGCCAGGTGGGCCGCAGGATTCATGCCTGCTCAGTTGCCTGATAATCGCCAGCTGGGCCGCAGGATTCATGCCTGCTCATCTGCTTGATAATGACCAGCTGGGCCGCAGGATTCATGCCTGCTCAGCTGCCTGATAATCGCCAGCTGGGCCGCAGGATTCATACCTGCTCAGCTGCCTGATAATCGCCAGGTGGGCCGCAGGATTCATGCCTTCTCAGGCGCCTGGTAATCGCGAGCGGGGCCGTAGGATTCATGCCTGCTCATCTGCTTGGTAATCGCCAGCTGGGCCGCAGGATTCATGCCTTCTCAGGCGCCTGATAATCGCCAGCTGGGCCGCAGGATTCATGCCTTCTCATCTCCTTGATAATCGCCAGCTGGGCCGCAGGATTCATGCCTGCTCATCTGCTTGATAATGACCAGCTGGGCCGCAGGATTCATGCCTGCTCAGCTGCCTGATAATCGCCAGGTGGGCCGCAGGATTCATGCCTGCTCAGCTGCCTGATAATCGCCAGCTGGGCCGCAGGATTCATGCCTGCTCAGCTGCCTGATAATCGCCAGGTGGGCCGCAGGATTCATGCCTGCTCAGTTGCCTGATAATCGCCAGCTGGGCCGCAGGATTCATGCCTTCTCAGCTGCCTGATAATCACCAGCTGGGCCGCAGGATTCATGCCTGCTCATCTGCTTGATAATCGCCAGCTGGGCCGCAGGATTCATGCCTGCTCAGGCGCCTGTTAATCGCCAGCTGGGCCGCAGGATTCATGCCTTCTCCGCTGCTTGATTGTTGCCTGCTGAGGCACATGATCGGTGCGGGAGAGCTACCTGATCAGCACATGAGCAGTCACATGATCAGCACCTCTCAGTCACCTGATCACTGCATGACAGCCACGTGATCAGTGCCTGCTGAGTCACGTGATTAGCGCCTGTTCATCTGCTTGATAATCGCCAGCTGGGCCGCAGGATTCATGCCTTCTCAGCTGCTTGATTATCGCCAGCTGGGCCGCAGGATTCATGCCTGCTCATCTGCTTGATAATGACCAGCTGGGCCGCAGGATTCATGCCTGCTCAGCTGCCTGATAATCGCCAGGTGGGCCGCAGGATTCATGCCTGCTCATCTCGTTGATAATCGCCAGCTGGGCCGCAGGATTCATGCCTGCTCCGCTGCTTGATTCTTGCCTGCTGAGGCACATGATCCGTGCAGGAGAGCTACCTGATCACACATGAGCAGTCACATGATCAGCGCCTCTCAGTCACCTGATCACTGCATGACAGCCACGTGATCAGTGCCTGCTGAGTCACGTGATTAGCGCCTGCTCATCTGCTTGATAATCGCCAGCTGGGCCGCAGGATTCATGCCTGCTCAGGTGCCTGATAATCGCCAGCTGGGCCGCAGGATTCATGCCTTCTCAGCTGCCTGATAATCACCAGCTGGGCCGTAGGATTCATGCCTGCTCAGCTGCCTGATAATCGCCAGGTGGGCCGCAAGATTCATGCCTGCTCAGCTGCCTGATAATCGCCAGGTGGGCCGCAGGATTCATGCCTTCTCAGCTGCTTGATTATCGCCAGCTGGGCCGCAGGATTCATGCCTGCTCAGCTGCCTGATAATCGCCAGCAGGGCCGCAGGATTCATGCCTTCTCAGGCGCCTGGTAATCGCGAGCTGGGCCGCAGGATTCATGCCTGCTCATCTCCTTGATAATCGCCAGCTGGGCCGCAGGATTCATGCCTGCTCATCTGCTTGATAATCGCCAGCTGGGCCGCAGGATTCATGCCTGCTCAGCTGCCTGATAATCGCCAGGTGGGCCGCAGGATTCATGCCTGCTCAGCTGCCTGATAATCGCCAGCAGGGCCACAGGATTCATGCCTTCTCAGGCGCCTGATAATCACCAGCTGGGCCGCAGGATTCATGCCTGCTCATCTGCTTGATAATGACCAGCTGGGCCGCAGGATTCATGCCTTCTCAGGCGCCTGATAATCGCCAGCTGGGCCGCAGGATTCATGCCTGCTCATCTGCTTGGTAATCGCCAGCTGGGCCGCAGGATTCATGCCTGCTCATCTGCTTGATAATCGCCAGCTGGGTCGCATGATTCATGCCTGCTGAGGCACATGATCCGTGCGGGAGAGCTACCTGATCAGCACATGAGCAGTCACATGATCAGCGCCTCTCAGTCACCTGATCACTGCATGACAGCCACGTGATCAGTGCCTGCTGAGTCACGTGATTAGCGCCTGTTCATCTGCTTGATAATCGCCAGCTGGGCCGCAGGATTCATGCCTTCTCAGCTGCTTGATTATCGCCAGCTGGGCCGCAGGATTCATGCCTGCTCATCTGCTTGATAATGACCAGCTGGGCCGCAGGATTCATGCCTGCTCAGCTGCCTGATAATCGCCAGCTGGGCCGCAGGATTCATACCTGCTCAGCTGCCTGATAATGGCCAGGTGGGCCGCAGGATTCATGCCTTCTCAGGCGCCTGGTAATCGCGAGCGGGGCCGTAGGATTCATGCCTGCTCATCTGCTTGGTAATCGCCAGCTGGGCCGCAGGATTCATGCCTTCTCAGGCGCCTGATAATCGCCAGCTGGGCCGCAGGATTCATGCCTTCTCATCTCCTTGATAATCGCCAGCTGGGCCGCAGGATTCATGCCTGCTCATCTGCTTGATAATGACCAGCTGGGCCGCAGGATTCATGCCTGCTCAGCTGCCTGATAATCGCCAGGTGGGCCGCAGGATTCATGCCTTCTCAGCTGCTTGATTATCGCCAGCTGGGCCGCAGGATTCATGCCTGCTCAGCTGCCTGATAATCGCCAGCAGGGCCGCAGGATTCATGCCTTCTCAGGCGCCTGGTAATCGCGAGCTGGGCCGCAGGATTCATGCCTGCTCATCTGCTTGATAATCGCCAGCTGGGCCGCAGGATTCATGCCTGCTCAGCTGCTTGATTATCGCCAGCTGGGCCGCAGGATTCATGCCTGCTCAGCTGCCTGATAATCGCCAGCAGGGCCGCAGGATTCATGCCTGCTCAGCTGCCTGATAATCGCCAGGTGGGCCGCAGGATTCATGCCTGCTCAGCTGCTTGATTATCGCCAGCTGGGCCGCAGGATTCATGCCTGCTCAGCTGCCTGATAATCGCCAGCAGGGCCGCAGGATTCATGCCTGCTCATCTGCTTGATAATCGCCAGCTGGGCCGCAGGATTCATGCCTGCTCATCTGCTTGATAATGACCAGCTGGGCCGCAGGATTCATGCCTTCTCAGGCGCCTGATAATCGCCCGCTGGGCCGCAGGATTCATGCCTGCTCATCTGCTTGGTAATCGCCAGCTGGGCCGCAGGATTCATGCCTGCTCAGCTGCCTGATAATCGCCAGCAGGGCCGCAGGATTCATGCCTTCTCAGGCGCCTGGTAATCGCGAGCTGGGCCGCAGGATTCATGCCTGCTCATCTCCTTGATAATCGCCAGCTGGGCCGCAGGATTCATGCCTGCTCATCTGCTTGATAATCGCCAGCTGGGCCGCAGGATTCATGCCTGCTCAGCTGCCTGATAATCGCCAGGTGGGCCGCAGGATTCATGCCTGCTCAGCTGCCTGATAATCGCCAGCAGGGCCACAGGATTCATGCCTTCTCAGGCGCCTGATAATCACCAGCTGGGCCGCAGGATTCATGCCTGCTCATCTGCTTGATAATGACCAGCTGGGCCGCAGGATTCATGCCTTCTCAGGCGCCTGATAATCGCCAGCTGGGCCGCAGGATTCATGCCTGCTCATCTGCTTGGTAATCGCCAGCTGGGCCGCAGGATTCATGCCTGCTCATCTGCTTGATAATCGCCAGCTGGGTCGCATGATTCATGCCTGCTGAGGCACATGATCCGTGCGGGAGAGCTACCTGATCAGCACATGAGCAGTCACATGATCAGCGCCTCTCAGTCACCTGATCACTGCATGACAGCCACGTGATCAGTGCCTGCTGAGTCACGTGATTAGCGCCTGTTCATCTGCTTGATAATCGCCAGCTGGGCCGCAGGATTCATGCCTTCTCAGCTGCTTGATTATCGCCAGCTGGGCCGCAGGATTCATGCCTGCTCATCTGCTTGATAATGACCAGCTGGGCCGCAGGATTCATACCTGCTCAGCTGCCTGATAATGGCCAGGTGGGCCGCAGGATTCATGCCTTCTCAGGCGCCTGGTAATCGCGAGCGGGCCCGTAGGATTCATGCCTGCTCATCTGCTTGGTAATCGCCAGCTGGGCCGCAGGATTCATGCCTTCTCAGGCGCCTGATAATCGCCAGCTGGGCCGCAGGATTCATGCCTTCTCATCTCCTTGATAATCGCCAGCTGGGCCGCAGGATTCATGCCTGCTCATCTGCTTGATAATGACCAGCTGGGCCGCAGGATTCATGCCTGCTCAGCTGCCTGATAATCGCCAGGTGGGCCGCAGGATTCATGCCTGCTCAGTTGCCTGATAATCGCCAGCTGGGCCGCAGGATTCATGCCTGCTCAGCTGCCTGATAATCGCCAGCTGGGCCGCAGGATTCATACCTGCTCAGCTGCCTGATAATGGCCAGGTGGGCCGCAGGATTCATGCCTTCTCAGGCGCCTGGTAATCGCGAGCGGGGCCGTAGGATTCATGCCTGCTCATCTGCTTGGTAATCGCCAGCTGGGCCGCAGGATTCATGCCTTCTCAGGCGCCTGATAATCGCCAGCTGGGCCGCAGGATTCATGCCTTCTCATCTCCTTGATAATCGCCAGCTGGGCCGCAGGATTCATGCCTGCTCATCTGCTTGATAATGACCAGCTGGGCCGCAGGATTCATGCCTGCTCAGCTGCCTGATAATCGCCAGGTGGGCCGCAGGATTCATGCCTTCTCAGCTGCTTGATTATCGCCAGCTGGGCCGCAGGATTCATGCCTGCTCAGCTGCCTGATAATCGCCAGCAGGGCCGCAGGATTCATGCCTTCTCAGGCGCCTGGTAATCGCGAGCTGGGCCGCAGGATTCATGCCTGCTCATCTGCTTGATAATCGCCAGCTGGGCCGCAGGATTCATGCCTGCTCAGCTGCTTGATTATCGCCAGCTGGGCCGCAGGATTCATGCCTGCTCAGCTGCCTGATAATCGCCAGCAGGGCCGCAGGATTCATGCCTTCTCAGGCGCCTGGTAATCGCGAGCTGGGCCGCAGGATTCATGCCTGCTCATCTCCTTGATAATCGCCAGCTGGGCCGCAGGATTCATGCCTGCTCATCTGCTTGATAATCGCCAGCTGGGCCGCAGGATTCATGCCTGCTCAGCTGCCTGATAATCGCCAGGTGGGCCGCAGGATTCATGCCTGCTCAGCTGCCTGATAATCGCCAGCAGGGCCACAGGATTCATGCCTTCTCAGGCGCCTGATAATCACCAGCTGGGCCGCAGGATTCATGCCTGCTCATCTGCTTGATAATGACCAGCTGGGCCGCAGGATTCATGCCTGCTCATCTGCTTGGTAATCGCCAGCTGGGCCGCAGGATTCATGCCTGCTCATCTGCTTGATAATCGCCAGCTGGGTCGCATGATTCATGCCTGCTGAGGCACATGATCCGTGCGGGAGAGCTACCTGATCAGCACATGAGCAGTCACATGATCAGCGCCTCTCAGTCACCTGATCACTGCATGACAGCCACGTGATCAGTGCCTGCTGAGTCACGTGATTAGCGCCTGTTCATCTGCTTGATAATCGCCAGCTGGGCCGCAGGATTCATGCCTTCTCAGCTGCTTGATTATCGCCAGCTGGGCCGCAGGATTCATGCCTGCTCATCTGCTTGATAATGACCAGCTGGGCCGCAGGATTCATACCTGCTCAGCTGCCTGATAATGGCCAGGTGGGCCGCAGGATTCATGCCTTCTCAGGCGCCTGGTAATCGCGAGCGGGCCCGTAGGATTCATGCCTGCTCATCTGCTTGGTAATCGCCAGCTGGGCCGCAGGATTCATGCCTTCTCAGGCGCCTGATAATCGCCAGCTGGGCCGCAGGATTCATGCCTTCTCATCTCCTTGATAATCGCCAGCTGGGCCGCAGGATTCATGCCTGCTCATCTGCTTGATAATGACCAGCTGGGCCGCAGGATTCATGCCTGCTCAGCTGCCTGATAATCGCCAGGTGGGCCGCAGGATTCATGCCTGCTCAGTTGCCTGATAATCGCCAGCTGGGCCGCAGGATTCATGCCTGCTCAGCTGCCTGATAATCGCCAGGTGGGCCGCAGGATTCATGCCTGCTCAGTTGCCTGATAATCGCCAGCTGGGCCGCAGGATTCATGCCTGCTCATCTGCTTGATAATGACCAGCTGGGCCGCAGGATTCATGCCTGCTCAGCTGCCTGATAATCGCCAGCTGGGCCGCAGGATTCATACCTGCTCAGCTGCCTGATAATCGCCAGGTGGGCCGCAGGATTCATGCCTTCTCAGGCGCCTGGTAATCGCGAGCGGGGCCGTAGGATTCATGCCTGCTCATCTGCTTGGTAATCGCCAGCTGGGCCGCAGGATTCATGCCTTCTCAGGCGCCTGATAATCGCCAGCTGGGCCGCAGGATTCATGCCTTCTCATCTCCTTGATAATCGCCAGCTGGGCCGCAGGATTCATGCCTGCTCATCTGCTTGATAATGACCAGCTGGGCCGCAGGATTCATGCCTGCTCAGCTGCCTGATAATCGCCAGGTGGGCCGCAGGATTCATGCCTGCTCAGCTGCCTGATAATCGCCAGCTGGGCCGCAGGATTCATGCCTGCTCAGCTGCCTGATAATCGCCAGGTGGGCCGCAGGATTCATGCCTGCTCAGTTGCCTGATAATCGCCAGCTGGGCCGCAGGATTCATGCCTTCTCAGCTGCCTGATAATCACCAGCTGGGCCGCAGGATTCATGCCTGCTCATCTGCTTGATAATCGCCAGCTGGGCCGCAGGATTCATGCCTGCTCAGGCGCCTGTTAATCGCCAGCTGGGCCGCAGGATTCATGCCTTCTCCGCTGCTTGATTGTTGCCTGCTGAGGCACATGATCGGTGCGGGAGAGCTACCTGATCAGCACATGAGCAGTCACATGATCAGCACCCCTCAGTCACCTGATCACTGCATGACAGCCACGTGATCAGTGCCTGCTGAGTCACGTGATTAGCGCCTGTTCATCTGCTTGATAATCGCCAGCTGGGCCGCAGGATTCATGCCTTCTCAGCTGCTTGATTATCGCCAGCTGGGCCGCAGGATTCATGCCTGCTCATCTGCTTGATAATGACCAGCTGGGCCGCAGGATTCATGCCTGCTCAGCTGCCTGATAATCGCCAGGTGGGCCGCAGGATTCATGCCTGCTCATCTCGTTGATAATCGCCAGCTGGGCCGCAGGATTCATGCCTGCTCCGCTGCTTGATTCTTGCCTGCTGAGGCACATGATCCGTGCAGGAGAGCTACCTGATCACACATGAGCAGTCACATGATCAGCGCCTCTCAGTCACCTGATCACTGCATGACAGCCACGTGATCAGTGCCTGCTGAGTCACGTGATTAGCGCCTGCTCATCTGCTTGATAATCGCCAGCTGGGCCGCAGGATTCATGCCTGCTCAGGTGCCTGATAATCGCCAGCTGGGCCGCAGGATTCATGCCTTCTCAGCTGCCTGATAATCACCAGCTGGGCCGTAGGATTCATGCCTGCTCAGCTGCCTGATAATCGCCAGGTGGGCCGCAAGATTCATGCCTGCTCAGCTGCCTGATAATCGCCAGGTGGGCCGCAGGATTCATGCCTTCTCAGCTGCTTGATTATCGCCAGCTGGGCCGCAGGATTCATGCCTGCTCAGCTGCCTGATAATCGCCAGCAGGGCCGCAGGATTCATGCCTTCTCAGGCGCCTGGTAATCGCGAGCTGGGCCGCAGGATTCATGCCTGCTCATCTCCTTGATAATCGCCAGCTGGGCCGCAGGATTCATGCCTGCTCATCTGCTTGATAATCGCCAGCTGGGCCGCAGGATTCATGCCTGCTCAGCTGCCTGATAATCGCCAGGTGGGCCGCAGGATTCATGCCTGCTCAGCTGCCTGATAATCGCCAGCAGGGCCACAGGATTCATGCCTTCTCAGGCGCCTGATAATCACCAGCTGGGCCGCAGGATTCATGCCTGCTCATCTGCTTGATAATGACCAGCTGGGCCGCAGGATTCATGCCTTCTCAGGCGCCTGATAATCGCCAGCTGGGCCGCAGGATTCATGCCTGCTCATCTGCTTGGTAATCGCCAGCTGGGCCGCAGGATTCATGCCTGCTCATCTGCTTGATAATCGCCAGCTGGGTCGCATGATTCATGCCTGCTGAGGCACATGATCCGTGCGGGAGAGCTACCTGATCAGCACATGAGCAGTCACATGATCAGCGCCTCTCAGTCACCTGATCACTGCATGACAGCCACGTGATCAGTGCCTGCTGAGTCACGTGATTAGCGCCTGTTCATCTGCTTGATAATCGCCAGCTGGGCCGCAGGATTCATGCCTTCTCAGCTGCTTGATTATCGCCAGCTGGGCCGCAGGATTCATGCCTGCTCATCTGCTTGATAATGACCAGCTGGGCCGCAGGATTCATGCCTGCTCAGCTGCCTGATAATCGCCAGCTGGGCCGCAGGATTCATACCTGCTCAGCTGCCTGATAATCGCCAGGTGGGCCGCAGGATTCATGCCTTCTCAGGCGCCTGGTAATCGCGAGCGGGGCCGTAGGATTCATGCCTGCTCATCTGCTTGGTAATCGCCAGCTGGGCCGCAGGATTCATGCCTTCTCAGGCGCCTGATAATCGCCAGCTGGGCCGCAGGATTCATGCCTTCTCATCTCCTTGATAATCGCCAGCTGGGCCGCAGGATTCATGCCTGCTCATCTGCTTGATAATGACCAGCTGGGCCGCAGGATTCATGCCTGCTCAGCTGCCTGATAATCGCCAGGTGGGCCGCAGGATTCATGCCTGCTCAGCTGCCTGATAATCGCCAGCTGGGCCGCAGGATTCATGCCTGCTCAGCTGCCTGATAATCGCCAGGTGGGCCGCAGGATTCATGCCTGCTCAGTTGCCTGATAATCGCCAGCTGGGCCGCAGGATTCATGCCTTCTCAGCTGCCTGATAATCACCAGCTGGGCCGCAGGATTCATGCCTGCTCATCTGCTTGATAATCGCCAGCTGGGCCGCAGGATTCATGCCTGCTCAGGCGCCTGTTAATCGCCAGCTGGGCCGCAGGATTCATGCCTTCTCCGCTGCTTGATTGTTGCCTGCTGAGGCACATGATCGGTGCGGGAGAGCTACCTGATCAGCACATGAGCAGTCACATGATCAGCACCTCTCAGTCACCTGATCACTGCATGACAGCCACGTGATCAGTGCCTGCTGAGTCACGTGATTAGCGCCTGTTCATCTGCTTGATAATCGCCAGCTGGGCCGCAGGATTCATGCCTTCTCAGCTGCTTGATTATCGCCAGCTGGGCCGCAGGATTCATGCCTGCTCATCTGCTTGATAATGACCAGCTGGGCCGCAGGATTCATGCCTGCTCAGCTGCCTGATAATCGCCAGGTGGGCCGCAGGATTCATGCCTGCTCATCTCGTTGATAATCGCCAGCTGGGCCGCAGGATTCATGCCTGCTCCGCTGCTTGATTCTTGCCTGCTGAGGCACATGATCCGTGCAGGAGAGCTACCTGATCACACATGAGCAGTCACATGATCAGCGCCTCTCAGTCACCTGATCACTGCATGACAGCCACGTGATCAGTGCCTGCTGAGTCACGTGATTAGCGCCTGCTCATCTGCTTGATAATCGCCAGCTGGGCCGCAGGATTCATGCCTGCTCAGGTGCCTGATAATCGCCAGCTGGGCCGCAGGATTCATGCCTTCTCAGCTGCCTGATAATCACCAGCTGGGCCGTAGGATTCATGCCTGCTCAGCTGCCTGATAATCGCCAGGTGGGCCGCAAGATTCATGCCTGCTCAGCTGCCTGATAATCGCCAGGTGGGCCGCAGGATTCATGCCTTCTCAGCTGCTTGATTATCGCCAGCTGGGCCGCAGGATTCATGCCTGCTCAGCTGCCTGATAATCGCCAGCAGGGCCGCAGGATTCATGCCTTCTCAGGCGCCTGGTAATCGCGAGCTGGGCCGCAGGATTCATGCCTGCTCATCTCCTTGATAATCGCCAGCTGGGCCGCAGGATTCATGCCTGCTCATCTGCTTGATAATCGCCAGCTGGGCCGCAGGATTCATGCCTGCTCAGCTGCCTGATAATCGCCAGGTGGGCCGCAGGATTCATGCCTGCTCAGCTGCCTGATAATCGCCAGCAGGGCCACAGGATTCATGCCTTCTCAGGCGCCTGATAATCACCAGCTGGGCCGCAGGATTCATGCCTGCTCATCTGCTTGATAATGACCAGCTGGGCCGCAGGATTCATGCCTTCTCAGGCGCCTGATAATCGCCAGCTGGGCCGCAGGATTCATGCCTGCTCATCTGCTTGGTAATCGCCAGCTGGGCCGCAGGATTCATGCCTGCTCATCTGCTTGATAATCGCCAGCTGGGTCGCATGATTCATGCCTGCTGAGGCACATGATCCGTGCGGGAGAGCTACCTGATCAGCACATGAGCAGTCACATGATCAGCGCCTCTCAGTCACCTGATCACTGCATGACAGCCACGTGATCAGTGCCTGCTGAGTCACGTGATTAGCGCCTGTTCATCTGCTTGATAATCGCCAGCTGGGCCGCAGGATTCATGCCTTCTCAGCTGCTTGATTATCGCCAGCTGGGCCGCAGGATTCATGCCTGCTCATCTGCTTGATAATGACCAGCTGGGCCGCAGGATTCATGCCTGCTCAGCTGCCTGATAATCGCCAGCTGGGCCGCAGGATTCATACCTGCTCAGCTGCCTGATAATGGCCAGGTGGGCCGCAGGATTCATGCCTTCTCAGGCGCCTGGTAATCGCGAGCGGGGCCGTAGGATTCATGCCTGCTCATCTGCTTGGTAATCGCCAGCTGGGCCGCAGGATTCATGCCTTCTCAGGCGCCTGATAATCGCCAGCTGGGCCGCAGGATTCATGCCTTCTCATCTCCTTGATAATCGCCAGCTGGGCCGCAGGATTCATGCCTGCTCATCTGCTTGATAATGACCAGCTGGGCCGCAGGATTCATGCCTGCTCAGCTGCCTGATAATCGCCAGGTGGGCCGCAGGATTCATGCCTTCTCAGCTGCTTGATTATCGCCAGCTGGGCCGCAGGATTCATGCCTGCTCAGCTGCCTGATAATCGCCAGCAGGGCCGCAGGATTCATGCCTTCTCAGGCGCCTGGTAATCGCGAGCTGGGCCGCAGGATTCATGCCTGCTCATCTGCTTGATAATCGCCAGCTGGGCCGCAGGATTCATGCCTGCTCAGCTGCTTGATTATCGCCAGCTGGGCCGCAGGATTCATGCCTGCTCAGCTGCCTGATAATCGCCAGCAGGGCCGCAGGATTCATGCCTTCTCAGGCGCCTGGTAATCGCGAGCTGGGCCGCAGGATTCATGCCTGCTCATCTCCTTGATAATCGCCAGCTGGGCCGCAGGATTCATGCCTGCTCATCTGCTTGATAATCGCCAGCTGGGCCGCAGGATTCATGCCTGCTCAGCTGCCTGATAATCGCCAGGTGGGCCGCAGGATTCATGCCTGCTCAGCTGCCTGATAATCGCCAGCAGGGCCACAGGATTCATGCCTTCTCAGGCGCCTGATAATCACCAGCTGGGCCGCAGGATTCATGCCTGCTCATCTGCTTGATAATGACCAGCTGGGCCGCAGGATTCATGCCTTCTCAGGCGCCTGATAATCGCCAGCTGGGCCGCAGGATTCATGCCTGCTCATCTGCTTGGTAATCGCCAGCTGGGCCGCAGGATTCATGCCTGCTCATCTGCTTGATAATCGCCAGCTGGGTCGCATGATTCATGCCTGCTGAGGCACATGATCCGTGCGGGAGAGCTACCTGATCAGCACATGAGCAGTCACATGATCAGCGCCTCTCAGTCACCTGATCACTGCATGACAGCCACGTGATCAGTGCCTGCTGAGTCACGTGATTAGCGCCTGTTCATCTGCTTGATAATCGCCAGCTGGGCCGCAGGATTCATGCCTTCTCAGCTGCTTGATTATCGCCAGCTGGGCCGCAGGATTCATGCCTGCTCATCTGCTTGATAATGACCAGCTGGGCCGCAGGATTCATACCTGCTCAGCTGCCTGATAATGGCCAGGTGGGCCGCAGGATTCATGCCTTCTCAGGCGCCTGGTAATCGCGAGCGGGCCCGTAGGATTCATGCCTGCTCATCTGCTTGGTAATCGCCAGCTGGGCCGCAGGATTCATGCCTTCTCAGGCGCCTGATAATCGCCAGCTGGGCCGCAGGATTCATGCCTTCTCATCTCCTTGATAATCGCCAGCTGGGCCGCAGGATTCATGCCTGCTCATCTGCTTGATAATGACCAGCTGGGCCGCAGGATTCATGCCTGCTCAGCTGCCTGATAATCGCCAGGTGGGCCGCAGGATTCATGCCTGCTCAGTTGCCTGATAATCGCCAGCTGGGCCGCAGGATTCATGCCTGCTCAGCTGCCTGATAATCGCCAGCTGGGCCGCAGGATTCATACCTGCTCAGCTGCCTGATAATGGCCAGGTGGGCCGCAGGATTCATGCCTTCTCAGGCGCCTGGTAATCGCGAGCGGGGCCGTAGGATTCATGCCTGCTCATCTGCTTGGTAATCGCCAGCTGGGCCGCAGGATTCATGCCTTCTCAGGCGCCTGATAATCGCCAGCTGGGCCGCAGGATTCATGCCTTCTCATCTCCTTGATAATCGCCAGCTGGGCCGCAGGATTCATGCCTGCTCATCTGCTTGATAATGACCAGCTGGGCCGCAGGATTCATGCCTGCTCAGCTGCCTGATAATCGCCAGGTGGGCCGCAGGATTCATGCCTTCTCAGCTGCTTGATTATCGCCAGCTGGGCCGCAGGATTCATGCCTGCTCAGCTGCCTGATAATCGCCAGCAGGGCCGCAGGATTCATGCCTTCTCAGGCGCCTGGTAATCGCGAGCTGGGCCGCAGGATTCATGCCTGCTCATCTGCTTGATAATCGCCAGCTGGGCCGCAGGATTCATGCCTGCTCAGCTGCTTGATTATCGCCAGCTGGGCCGCAGGATTCATGCCTGGTCAGCTGCCTGATAATCGCCAGCAGGGCCGCAGGATTCATGCCTTCTCAGGCGCCTGGTAATCGCGAGCTGGGCCGCAGGATTCATGCCTGCTCATCTCCTTGATAATCGCCAGCTGGGCCGCAGGATTCATGCCTGCTCATCTGCTTGATAATCGCCAGCTGGGCCGCAGGATTCATGCCTGCTCAGCTGCCTGATAATCGCCAGGTGGGCCGCAGGATTCATGCCTGCTCAGCTGCCTGATAATCGCCAGCAGGGCCACAGGATTCATGCCTTCTCAGGCGCCTGATAATCACCAGCTGGGCCGCAGGATTCATGCCTGCTCATCTGCTTGATAATGACCAGCTGGGCCGCAGGATTCATGCCTTCTCAGGCGCCTGATAATCGCCAGCTGGGCCGCAGGATTCATGCCTGCTCATCTGCTTGGTAATCGCCAGCTGGGCCGCAGGATTCATGCCTGCTCATCTGCTTGATAATCGCCAGCTGGGTCGCATGATTCATGCCTGCTGAGGCACATGATCCGTGCGGGAGAGCTACCTGATCAGCACATGAGCAGTCACATGATCAGCGCCTCTCAGTCACCTGATCACTGCATGACAGCCACGTGATCAGTGCCTGCTGAGTCACGTGATTAGCGCCTGTTCATCTGCTTGATAATCGCCAGCTGGGCCGCAGGATTCATGCCTTCTCAGCTGCTTGATTATCGCCAGCTGGGCCGCAGGATTCATGCCTGCTCATCTGCTTGATAATGACCAGCTGGGCCGCAGGATTCATACCTGCTCAGCTGCCTGATAATGGCCAGGTGGGCCGCAGGATTCATGCCTTCTCAGGCGCCTGGTAATCGCGAGCGGGCCCGTAGGATTCATGCCTGCTCATCTGCTTGGTAATCGCCAGCTGGGCCGCAGGATTCATGCCTTCTCAGGCGCCTGATAATCGCCAGCTGGGCCGCAGGATTCATGCCTTCTCATCTCCTTGATAATCGCCAGCTGGGCCGCAGGATTCATGCCTGCTCATCTGCTTGATAATGACCAGCTGGGCCGCAGGATTCATGCCTGCTCAGCTGCCTGATAATCGCCAGGTGGGCCGCAGGATTCATGCCTGCTCAGTTGCCTGATAATCGCCAGCTGGGCCGCAGGATTCATGCCTGCTCAGCTGCCTGATAATCGCCAGGTGGGCCGCAGGATTCATGCCTGCTCAGTTGCCTGATAATCGCCAGCTGGGCCGCAGGATTCATGCCTGCTCATCTGCTTGATAATGACCAGCTGGGCCGCAGGATTCATGCCTGCTCAGCTGCCTGATAATCGCCAGCTGGGCCGCAGGATTCATACCTGCTCAGCTGCCTGATAATCGCCAGGTGGGCCGCAGGATTCATGCCTTCTCAGGCGCCTGGTAATCGCGAGCGGGGCCGTAGGATTCATGCCTGCTCATCTGCTTGGTAATCGCCAGCTGGGCCGCAGGATTCATGCCTTCTCAGGCGCCTGATAATCGCCAGCTGGGCCGCAGGATTCATGCCTTCTCATCTCCTTGATAATCGCCAGCTGGGCCGCAGGATTCATGCCTGCTCATCTGCTTGATAATGACCAGCTGGGCCGCAGGATTCATGCCTGCTCAGCTGCCTGATAATCGCCAGGTGGGCCGCAGGATTCATGCCTGCTCAGCTGCCTGATAATCGCCAGCTGGGCCGCAGGATTCATGCCTGCTCAGCTGCCTGATAATCGCCAGGTGGGCCGCAGGATTCATGCCTGCTCAGTTGCCTGATAATCGCCAGCTGGGCCGCAGGATTCATGCCTTCTCAGCTGCCTGATAATCACCAGCTGGGCCGCAGGATTCATGCCTGCTCATCTGCTTGATAATCGCCAGCTGGGCCGCAGGATTCATGCCTGCTCAGGCGCCTGTTAATCGCCAGCTGGGCCGCAGGATTCATGCCTTCTCCGCTGCTTGATTGTTGCCTGCTGAGGCACATGATCGGTGCGGGAGAGCTACCTGATCAGCACATGAGCAGTCACATGATCAGCACCCCTCAGTCACCTGATCACTGCATGACAGCCACGTGATCAGTGCCTGCTGAGTCACGTGATTAGCGCCTGTTCATCTGCTTGATAATCGCCAGCTGGGCCGCAGGATTCATGCCTTCTCAGCTGCTTGATTATCGCCAGCTGGGCCGCAGGATTCATGCCTGCTCATCTGCTTGATAATGACCAGCTGGGCCGCAGGATTCATGCCTGCTCAGCTGCCTGATAATCGCCAGGTGGGCCGCAGGATTCATGCCTGCTCATCTCGTTGATAATCGCCAGCTGGGCCGCAGGATTCATGCCTGCTCCGCTGCTTGATTCTTGCCTGCTGAGGCACATGATCCGTGCAGGAGAGCTACCTGATCACACATGAGCAGTCACATGATCAGCGCCTCTCAGTCACCTGATCACTGCATGACAGCCACGTGATCAGTGCCTGCTGAGTCACGTGATTAGCGCCTGCTCATCTGCTTGATAATCGCCAGCTGGGCCGCAGGATTCATGCCTGCTCAGGTGCCTGATAATCGCCAGCTGGGCCGCAGGATTCATGCCTTCTCAGCTGCCTGATAATCACCAGCTGGGCCGTAGGATTCATGCCTGCTCAGCTGCCTGATAATCGCCAGGTGGGCCGCAAGATTCATGCCTGCTCAGCTGCCTGATAATCGCCAGGTGGGCCGCAGGATTCATGCCTTCTCAGCTGCTTGATTATCGCCAGCTGGGCCGCAGGATTCATGCCTGCTCAGCTGCCTGATAATCGCCAGCAGGGCCGCAGGATTCATGCCTTCTCAGGCGCCTGGTAATCGCGAGCTGGGCCGCAGGATTCATGCCTGCTCATCTCCTTGATAATCGCCAGCTGGGCCGCAGGATTCATGCCTGCTCATCTGCTTGATAATCGCCAGCTGGGCCGCAGGATTCATGCCTGCTCAGCTGCCTGATAATCGCCAGGTGGGCCGCAGGATTCATGCCTGCTCAGCTGCCTGATAATCGCCAGCAGGGCCACAGGATTCATGCCTTCTCAGGCGCCTGATAATCACCAGCTGGGCCGCAGGATTCATGCCTGCTCATCTGCTTGATAATGACCAGCTGGGCCGCAGGATTCATGCCTTCTCAGGCGCCTGATAATCGCCAGCTGGGCCGCAGGATTCATGCCTGCTCATCTGCTTGGTAATCGCCAGCTGGGCCGCAGGATTCATGCCTGCTCATCTGCTTGATAATCGCCAGCTGGGTCGCATGATTCATGCCTGCTGAGGCACATGATCCGTGCGGGAGAGCTACCTGATCAGCACATGAGCAGTCACATGATCAGCGCCTCTCAGTCACCTGATCACTGCATGACAGCCACGTGATCAGTGCCTGCTGAGTCACGTGATTAGCGCCTGTTCATCTGCTTGATAATCGCCAGCTGGGCCGCAGGATTCATGCCTTCTCAGCTGCTTGATTATCGCCAGCTGGGCCGCAGGATTCATGCCTGCTCATCTGCTTGATAATGACCAGCTGGGCCGCAGGATTCATGCCTGCTCAGCTGCCTGATAATCGCCAGCTGGGCCGCAGGATTCATACCTGCTCAGCTGCCTGATAATCGCCAGGTGGGCCGCAGGATTCATGCCTTCTCAGGCGCCTGGTAATCGCGAGCGGGGCCGTAGGATTCATGCCTGCTCATCTGCTTGGTAATCGCCAGCTGGGCCGCAGGATTCATGCCTTCTCAGGCGCCTGATAATCGCCAGCTGGGCCGCAGGATTCATGCCTTCTCATCTCCTTGATAATCGCCAGCTGGGCCGCAGGATTCATGCCTGCTCATCTGCTTGATAATGACCAGCTGGGCCGCAGGATTCATGCCTGCTCAGCTGCCTGATAATCGCCAGGTGGGCCGCAGGATTCATGCCTGCTCAGCTGCCTGATAATCGCCAGCTGGGCCGCAGGATTCATGCCTGCTCAGCTGCCTGATAATCGCCAGGTGGGCCGCAGGATTCATGCCTGCTCAGTTGCCTGATAATCGCCAGCTGGGCCGCAGGATTCATGCCTTCTCAGCTGCCTGATAATCACCAGCTGGGCCGCAGGATTCATGCCTGCTCATCTGCTTGATAATCGCCAGCTGGGCCGCAGGATTCATGCCTGCTCAGGCGCCTGTTAATCGCCAGCTGGGCCGCAGGATTCATGCCTTCTCCGCTGCTTGATTGTTGCCTGCTGAGGCACATGATCGGTGCGGGAGAGCTACCTGATCAGCACATGAGCAGTCACATGATCAGCACCTCTCAGTCACCTGATCACTGCATGACAGCCACGTGATCAGTGCCTGCTGAGTCACGTGATTAGCGCCTGTTCATCTGCTTGATAATCGCCAGCTGGGCCGCAGGATTCATGCCTTCTCAGCTGCTTGATTATCGCCAGCTGGGCCGCAGGATTCATGCCTGCTCATCTGCTTGATAATGACCAGCTGGGCCGCAGGATTCATGCCTGCTCAGCTGCCTGATAATCGCCAGGTGGGCCGCAGGATTCATGCCTGCTCATCTCGTTGATAATCGCCAGCTGGGCCGCAGGATTCATGCCTGCTCCGCTGCTTGATTCTTGCCTGCTGAGGCACATGATCCGTGCAGGAGAGCTACCTGATCACACATGAGCAGTCACATGATCAGCGCCTCTCAGTCACCTGATCACTGCATGACAGCCACGTGATCAGTGCCTGCTGAGTCACGTGATTAGCGCCTGCTCATCTGCTTGATAATCGCCAGCTGGGCCGCAGGATTCATGCCTGCTCAGGTGCCTGATAATCGCCAGCTGGGCCGCAGGATTCATGCCTTCTCAGCTGCCTGATAATCACCAGCTGGGCCGTAGGATTCATGCCTGCTCAGCTGCCTGATAATCGCCAGGTGGGCCGCAAGATTCATGCCTGCTCAGCTGCCTGATAATCGCCAGGTGGGCCGCAGGATTCATGCCTTCTCAGCTGCTTGATTATCGCCAGCTGGGCCGCAGGATTCATGCCTGCTCAGCTGCCTGATAATCGCCAGCAGGGCCGCAGGATTCATGCCTTCTCAGGCGCCTGGTAATCGCGAGCTGGGCCGCAGGATTCATGCCTGCTCATCTCCTTGATAATCGCCAGCTGGGCCGCAGGATTCATGCCTGCTCATCTGCTTGATAATCGCCAGCTGGGCCGCAGGATTCATGCCTGCTCAGCTGCCTGATAATCGCCAGGTGGGCCGCAGGATTCATGCCTGCTCAGCTGCCTGATAATCGCCAGCAGGGCCACAGGATTCATGCCTTCTCAGGCGCCTGATAATCACCAGCTGGGCCGCAGGATTCATGCCTGCTCATCTGCTTGATAATGACCAGCTGGGCCGCAGGATTCATGCCTTCTCAGGCGCCTGATAATCGCCAGCTGGGCCGCAGGATTCATGCCTGCTCATCTGCTTGGTAATCGCCAGCTGGGCCGCAGGATTCATGCCTGCTCATCTGCTTGATAATCGCCAGCTGGGTCGCATGATTCATGCCTGCTGAGGCACATGATCCGTGCGGGAGAGCTACCTGATCAGCACATGAGCAGTCACATGATCAGCGCCTCTCAGTCACCTGATCACTGCATGACAGCCACGTGATCAGTGCCTGCTGAGTCACGTGATTAGCGCCTGTTCATCTGCTTGATAATCGCCAGCTGGGCCGCAGGATTCATGCCTTCTCAGCTGCTTGATTATCGCCAGCTGGGCCGCAGGATTCATGCCTGCTCATCTGCTTGATAATGACCAGCTGGGCCGCAGGATTCATGCCTGCTCAGCTGCCTGATAATCGCCAGCTGGGCCGCAGGATTCATACCTGCTCAGCTGCCTGATAATGGCCAGGTGGGCCGCAGGATTCATGCCTTCTCAGGCGCCTGGTAATCGCGAGCGGGGCCGTAGGATTCATGCCTGCTCATCTGCTTGGTAATCGCCAGCTGGGCCGCAGGATTCATGCCTTCTCAGGCGCCTGATAATCGCCAGCTGGGCCGCAGGATTCATGCCTTCTCATCTCCTTGATAATCGCCAGCTGGGCCGCAGGATTCATGCCTGCTCATCTGCTTGATAATGACCAGCTGGGCCGCAGGATTCATGCCTGCTCAGCTGCCTGATAATCGCCAGGTGGGCCGCAGGATTCATGCCTTCTCAGCTGCTTGATTATCGCCAGCTGGGCCGCAGGATTCATGCCTGCTCAGCTGCCTGATAATCGCCAGCAGGGCCGCAGGATTCATGCCTTCTCAGGCGCCTGGTAATCGCGAGCTGGGCCGCAGGATTCATGCCTGCTCATCTGCTTGATAATCGCCAGCTGGGCCGCAGGATTCATGCCTGCTCAGCTGCTTGATTATCGCCAGCTGGGCCGCAGGATTCATGCCTGCTCAGCTGCCTGATAATCGCCAGCAGGGCCGCAGGATTCATGCCTTCTCAGGCGCCTGGTAATCGCGAGCTGGGCCGCAGGATTCATGCCTGCTCATCTCCTTGATAATCGCCAGCTGGGCCGCAGGATTCATGCCTGCTCATCTGCTTGATAATCGCCAGCTGGGCCGCAGGATTCATGCCTGCTCAGCTGCCTGATAATCGCCAGGTGGGCCGCAGGATTCATGCCTGCTCAGCTGCCTGATAATCGCCAGCAGGGCCACAGGATTCATGCCTTCTCAGGCGCCTGATAATCACCAGCTGGGCCGCAGGATTCATGCCTGCTCATCTGCTTGATAATGACCAGCTGGGCCGCAGGATTCATGCCTTCTCAGGCGCCTGATAATCGCCAGCTGGGCCGCAGGATTCATGCCTGCTCATCTGCTTGGTAATCGCCAGCTGGGCCGCAGGATTCATGCCTGCTCATCTGCTTGATAATCGCCAGCTGGGTCGCATGATTCATGCCTGCTGAGGCACATGATCCGTGCGGGAGAGCTACCTGATCAGCACATGAGCAGTCACATGATCAGCGCCTCTCAGTCACCTGATCACTGCATGACAGCCACGTGATCAGTGCCTGCTGAGTCACGTGATTAGCGCCTGTTCATCTGCTTGATAATCGCCAGCTGGGCCGCAGGATTCATGCCTTCTCAGCTGCTTGATTATCGCCAGCTGGGCCGCAGGATTCATGCCTGCTCATCTGCTTGATAATGACCAGCTGGGCCGCAGGATTCATACCTGCTCAGCTGCCTGATAATGGCCAGGTGGGCCGCAGGATTCATGCCTTCTCAGGCGCCTGGTAATCGCGAGCGGGCCCGTAGGATTCATGCCTGCTCATCTGCTTGGTAATCGCCAGCTGGGCCGCAGGATTCATGCCTTCTCAGGCGCCTGATAATCGCCAGCTGGGCCGCAGGATTCATGCCTTCTCATCTCCTTGATAATCGCCAGCTGGGCCGCAGGATTCATGCCTGCTCATCTGCTTGATAATGACCAGCTGGGCCGCAGGATTCATGCCTGCTCAGCTGCCTGATAATCGCCAGGTGGGCCGCAGGATTCATGCCTGCTCAGTTGCCTGATAATCGCCAGCTGGGCCGCAGGATTCATGCCTGCTCAGCTGCCTGATAATCGCCAGCTGGGCCGCAGGATTCATACCTGCTCAGCTGCCTGATAATGGCCAGGTGGGCCGCAGGATTCATGCCTTCTCAGGCGCCTGGTAATCGCGAGCGGGGCCGTAGGATTCATGCCTGCTCATCTGCTTGGTAATCGCCAGCTGGGCCGCAGGATTCATGCCTTCTCAGGCGCCTGATAATCGCCAGCTGGGCCGCAGGATTCATGCCTTCTCATCTCCTTGATAATCGCCAGCTGGGCCGCAGGATTCATGCCTGCTCATCTGCTTGATAATGACCAGCTGGGCCGCAGGATTCATGCCTGCTCAGCTGCCTGATAATCGCCAGGTGGGCCGCAGGATTCATGCCTTCTCAGCTGCTTGATTATCGCCAGCTGGGCCGCAGGATTCATGCCTGCTCAGCTGCCTGATAATCGCCAGCAGGGCCGCAGGATTCATGCCTTCTCAGGCGCCTGGTAATCGCGAGCTGGGCCGCAGGATTCATGCCTGCTCATCTGCTTGATAATCGCCAGCTGGGCCGCAGGATTCATGCCTGCTCAGCTGCTTGATTATCGCCAGCTGGGCCGCAGGATTCATGCCTGGTCAGCTGCCTGATAATCGCCAGCAGGGCCGCAGGATTCATGCCTTCTCAGGCGCCTGGTAATCGCGAGCTGGGCCGCAGGATTCATGCCTGCTCATCTCCTTGATAATCGCCAGCTGGGCCGCAGGATTCATGCCTGCTCATCTGCTTGATAATCGCCAGCTGGGCCGCAGGATTCATGCCTGCTCAGCTGCCTGATAATCGCCAGGTGGGCCGCAGGATTCATGCCTGCTCAGCTGCCTGATAATCGCCAGCAGGGCCACAGGATTCATGCCTTCTCAGGCGCCTGATAATCACCAGCTGGGCCGCAGGATTCATGCCTGCTCATCTGCTTGATAATGACCAGCTGGGCCGCAGGATTCATGCCTTCTCAGGCGCCTGATAATCGCCAGCTGGGCCGCAGGATTCATGCCTGCTCATCTGCTTGGTAATCGCCAGCTGGGCCGCAGGATTCATGCCTGCTCATCTGCTTGATAATCGCCAGCTGGGTCGCATGATTCATGCCTGCTGAGGCACATGATCCGTGCGGGAGAGCTACCTGATCAGCACATGAGCAGTCACATGATCAGCGCCTCTCAGTCACCTGATCACTGCATGACAGCCACGTGATCAGTGCCTGCTGAGTCACGTGATTAGCGCCTGTTCATCTGCTTGATAATCGCCAGCTGGGCCGCAGGATTCATGCCTTCTCAGCTGCTTGATTATCGCCAGCTGGGCCGCAGGATTCATGCCTGCTCATCTGCTTGATAATGACCAGCTGGGCCGCAGGATTCATACCTGCTCAGCTGCCTGATAATGGCCAGGTGGGCCGCAGGATTCATGCCTTCTCAGGCGCCTGGTAATCGCGAGCGGGCCCGTAGGATTCATGCCTGCTCATCTGCTTGGTAATCGCCAGCTGGGCCGCAGGATTCATGCCTTCTCAGGCGCCTGATAATCGCCAGCTGGGCCGCAGGATTCATGCCTTCTCATCTCCTTGATAATCGCCAGCTGGGCCGCAGGATTCATGCCTGCTCATCTGCTTGATAATGACCAGCTGGGCCGCAGGATTCATGCCTGCTCAGCTGCCTGATAATCGCCAGGTGGGCCGCAGGATTCATGCCTGCTCAGTTGCCTGATAATCGCCAGCTGGGCCGCAGGATTCATGCCTGCTCAGCTGCCTGATAATCGCCAGGTGGGCCGCAGGATTCATGCCTGCTCAGTTGCCTGATAATCGCCAGCTGGGCCGCAGGATTCATGCCTGCTCATCTGCTTGATAATGACCAGCTGGGCCGCAGGATTCATGCCTGCTCAGCTGCCTGATAATCGCCAGCTGGGCCGCAGGATTCATACCTGCTCAGCTGCCTGATAATCGCCAGGTGGGCCGCAGGATTCATGCCTTCTCAGGCGCCTGGTAATCGCGAGCGGGGCCGTAGGATTCATGCCTGCTCATCTGCTTGGTAATCGCCAGCTGGGCCGCAGGATTCATGCCTTCTCAGGCGCCTGATAATCGCCAGCTGGGCCGCAGGATTCATGCCTTCTCATCTCCTTGATAATCGCCAGCTGGGCCGCAGGATTCATGCCTGCTCATCTGCTTGATAATGACCAGCTGGGCCGCAGGATTCATGCCTGCTCAGCTGCCTGATAATCGCCAGGTGGGCCGCAGGATTCATGCCTGCTCAGCTGCCTGATAATCGCCAGCTGGGCCGCAGGATTCATGCCTGCTCAGCTGCCTGATAATCGCCAGGTGGGCCGCAGGATTCATGCCTGCTCAGTTGCCTGATAATCGCCAGCTGGGCCGCAGGATTCATGCCTTCTCAGCTGCCTGATAATCACCAGCTGGGCCGCAGGATTCATGCCTGCTCATCTGCTTGATAATCGCCAGCTGGGCCGCAGGATTCATGCCTGCTCAGGCGCCTGTTAATCGCCAGCTGGGCCGCAGGATTCATGCCTTCTCCGCTGCTTGATTGTTGCCTGCTGAGGCACATGATCGGTGCGGGAGAGCTACCTGATCAGCACATGAGCAGTCACATGATCAGCACCCCTCAGTCACCTGATCACTGCATGACAGCCACGTGATCAGTGCCTGCTGAGTCACGTGATTAGCGCCTGTTCATCTGCTTGATAATCGCCAGCTGGGCCGCAGGATTCATGCCTTCTCAGCTGCTTGATTATCGCCAGCTGGGCCGCAGGATTCATGCCTGCTCATCTGCTTGATAATGACCAGCTGGGCCGCAGGATTCATGCCTGCTCAGCTGCCTGATAATCGCCAGGTGGGCCGCAGGATTCATGCCTGCTCATCTCGTTGATAATCGCCAGCTGGGCCGCAGGATTCATGCCTGCTCCGCTGCTTGATTCTTGCCTGCTGAGGCACATGATCCGTGCAGGAGAGCTACCTGATCACACATGAGCAGTCACATGATCAGCGCCTCTCAGTCACCTGATCACTGCATGACAGCCACGTGATCAGTGCCTGCTGAGTCACGTGATTAGCGCCTGCTCATCTGCTTGATAATCGCCAGCTGGGCCGCAGGATTCATGCCTGCTCAGGTGCCTGATAATCGCCAGCTGGGCCGCAGGATTCATGCCTTCTCAGCTGCCTGATAATCACCAGCTGGGCCGTAGGATTCATGCCTGCTCAGCTGCCTGATAATCGCCAGGTGGGCCGCAAGATTCATGCCTGCTCAGCTGCCTGATAATCGCCAGGTGGGCCGCAGGATTCATGCCTTCTCAGCTGCTTGATTATCGCCAGCTGGGCCGCAGGATTCATGCCTGCTCAGCTGCCTGATAATCGCCAGCAGGGCCGCAGGATTCATGCCTTCTCAGGCGCCTGGTAATCGCGAGCTGGGCCGCAGGATTCATGCCTGCTCATCTCCTTGATAATCGCCAGCTGGGCCGCAGGATTCATGCCTGCTCATCTGCTTGATAATCGCCAGCTGGGCCGCAGGATTCATGCCTGCTCAGCTGCCTGATAATCGCCAGGTGGGCCGCAGGATTCATGCCTGCTCAGCTGCCTGATAATCGCCAGCAGGGCCACAGGATTCATGCCTTCTCAGGCGCCTGATAATCACCAGCTGGGCCGCAGGATTCATGCCTGCTCATCTGCTTGATAATGACCAGCTGGGCCGCAGGATTCATGCCTTCTCAGGCGCCTGATAATCGCCAGCTGGGCCGCAGGATTCATGCCTGCTCATCTGCTTGGTAATCGCCAGCTGGGCCGCAGGATTCATGCCTGCTCATCTGCTTGATAATCGCCAGCTGGGTCGCATGATTCATGCCTGCTGAGGCACATGATCCGTGCGGGAGAGCTACCTGATCAGCACATGAGCAGTCACATGATCAGCGCCTCTCAGTCACCTGATCACTGCATGACAGCCACGTGATCAGTGCCTGCTGAGTCACGTGATTAGCGCCTGTTCATCTGCTTGATAATCGCCAGCTGGGCCGCAGGATTCATGCCTTCTCAGCTGCTTGATTATCGCCAGCTGGGCCGCAGGATTCATGCCTGCTCATCTGCTTGATAATGACCAGCTGGGCCGCAGGATTCATGCCTGCTCAGCTGCCTGATAATCGCCAGCTGGGCCGCAGGATTCATACCTGCTCAGCTGCCTGATAATCGCCAGGTGGGCCGCAGGATTCATGCCTTCTCAGGCGCCTGGTAATCGCGAGCGGGGCCGTAGGATTCATGCCTGCTCATCTGCTTGGTAATCGCCAGCTGGGCCGCAGGATTCATGCCTTCTCAGGCGCCTGATAATCGCCAGCTGGGCCGCAGGATTCATGCCTTCTCATCTCCTTGATAATCGCCAGCTGGGCCGCAGGATTCATGCCTGCTCATCTG
This sequence comes from Bos grunniens, assembly GCF_055505025.1. Classification (NCBI taxonomy): domain Eukaryota; kingdom Metazoa; phylum Chordata; class Mammalia; order Artiodactyla; family Bovidae; genus Bos; species Bos grunniens. Next base: position 64,615,379 of record NC_141183.1, on the reverse strand, counting down.
CTTGATAATGACCAGCTGGGCCGCAGGATTCATGCCTGCTCAGCTGCCTGATAATCGCCAGGTGGGCCGCAGGATTCATGCCTGCTCAGCTGCCTGATAATCGCCAGCTGGGCCGCAGGATTCATGCCTGCTCAGCTGCCTGATAATCGCCAGGTGGGCCGCAGGATTCATGCCTGCTCAGTTGCCTGATAATCGCCAGCTGGGCCGCAGGATTCATGCCTTCTCAGCTGCCTGATAATCACCAGCTGGGCCGCAGGATTCATGCCTGCTCATCTGCTTGATAATCGCCAGCTGGGCCGCAGGATTCATGCCTGCTCAGGCGCCTGTTAATCGCCAGCTGGGCCGCAGGATTCATGCCTTCTCCGCTGCTTGATTGTTGCCTGCTGAGGCACATGATCGGTGCGGGAGAGCTACCTGATCAGCACATGAGCAGTCACATGATCAGCACCTCTCAGTCACCTGATCACTGCATGACAGCCACGTGATCAGTGCCTGCTGAGTCACGTGATTAGCGCCTGTTCATCTGCTTGATAATCGCCAGCTGGGCCGCAGGATTCATGCCTTCTCAGCTGCTTGATTATCGCCAGCTGGGCCGCAGGATTCATGCCTGCTCATCTGCTTGATAATGACCAGCTGGGCCGCAGGATTCATGCCTGCTCAGCTGCCTGATAATCGCCAGGTGGGCCGCAGGATTCATGCCTGCTCATCTCGTTGATAATCGCCAGCTGGGCCGCAGGATTCATGCCTGCTCCGCTGCTTGATTCTTGCCTGCTGAGGCACATGATCCGTGCAGGAGAGCTACCTGATCACACATGAGCAGTCACATGATCAGCGCCTCTCAGTCACCTGATCACTGCATGACAGCCACGTGATCAGTGCCTGCTGAGTCACGTGATTAGCGCCTGCTCATCTGCTTGATAATCGCCAGCTGGGCCGCAGGATTCATGCCTGCTCAGGTGCCTGATAATCGCCAGCTGGGCCGCAGGATTCATGCCTTCTCAGCTGCCTGATAATCACCAGCTGGGCCGTAGGATTCATGCCTGCTCAGCTGCCTGATAATCGCCAGGTGGGCCGCAAGATTCATGCCTGCTCAGCTGCCTGATAATCGCCAGGTGGGCCGCAGGATTCATGCCTTCTCAGCTGCTTGATTATCGCCAGCTGGGCCGCAGGATTCATGCCTGCTCAGCTGCCTGATAATCGCCAGCAGGGCCGCAGGATTCATGCCTTCTCAGGCGCCTGGTAATCGCGAGCTGGGCCGCAGGATTCATGCCTGCTCATCTCCTTGATAATCGCCAGCTGGGCCGCAGGATTCATGCCTGCTCATCTGCTTGATAATCGCCAGCTGGGCCGCAGGATTCATGCCTGCTCAGCTGCCTGATAATCGCCAGGTGGGCCGCAGGATTCATGCCTGCTCAGCTGCCTGATAATCGCCAGCAGGGCCACAGGATTCATGCCTTCTCAGGCGCCTGATAATCACCAGCTGGGCCGCAGGATTCATGCCTGCTCATCTGCTTGATAATGACCAGCTGGGCCGCAGGATTCATGCCTTCTCAGGCGCCTGATAATCGCCAGCTGGGCCGCAGGATTCATGCCTGCTCATCTGCTTGGTAATCGCCAGCTGGGCCGCAGGATTCATGCCTGCTCATCTGCTTGATAATCGCCAGCTGGGTCGCATGATTCATGCCTGCTGAGGCACATGATCCGTGCGGGAGAGCTACCTGATCAGCACATGAGCAGTCACATGATCAGCACCTCTCAGTCACCTGATCACTGCATGACAGCCACGTGATCAGTGCCTGCTGAGTCACGTGATTAGCGCCTGTTCATCTGCTTGATAATCGCCAGCTGGGCCGCAGGATTCATGCCTTCTCAGCTGCTTGATTATCGCCAGCTGGGCCGCAGGATTCATGCCTGCTCATCTGCTTGATAATGACCAGCTGGGCCGCAGGATTCATGCCTGCTCAGCTGCCTGATAATCGCCAGCTGGGCCGCAGGATTCATACCTGCTCAGCTGCCTGATAATGGCCAGGTGGGCCGCAGGATTCATGCCTTCTCAGGCGCCTGGTAATCGCGAGCGGGGCCGTAGGATTCATGCCTGCTCATCTGCTTGGTAATCGCCAGCTGGGCCGCAGGATTCATGCCTTCTCAGGCGCCTGATAATCGCCAGCTGGGCCGCAGGATTCATGCCTTCTCATCTCCTTGATAATCGCCAGCTGGGCCGCAGGATTCATGCCTGCTCATCTGCTTGATAATGACCAGCTGGGCCGCAGGATTCATGCCTGCTCAGCTGCCTGATAATCGCCAGGTGGGCCGCAGGATTCATGCCTTCTCAGCTGCTTGATTATCGCCAGCTGGGCCGCAGGATTCATGCCTGCTCAGCTGCCTGATAATCGCCAGCAGGGCCGCAGGATTCATGCCTTCTCAGGCGCCTGGTAATCGCGAGCTGGGCCGCAGGATTCATGCCTGCTCATCTGCTTGATAATCGCCAGCTGGGCCGCAGGATTCATGCCTGCTCAGCTGCTTGATTATCGCCAGCTGGGCCGCAGGATTCATGCCTGCTCAGCTGCCTGATAATCGCCAGCAGGGCCGCAGGATTCATGCCTTCTCAGGCGCCTGGTAATCGCGAGCTGGGCCGCAGGATTCATGCCTGCTCATCTCCTTGATAATCGCCAGCTGGGCCGCAGGATTCATGCCTGCTCATCTGCTTGATAATCGCCAGCTGGGCCGCAGGATTCATGCCTGCTCAGCTGCCTGATAATCGCCAGGTGGGCCGCAGGATTCATGCCTGCTCAGCTGCCTGATAATCGCCAGCAGGGCCACAGGATTCATGCCTTCTCAGGCGCCTGATAATCACCAGCTGGGCCGCAGGATTCATGCCTGCTCATCTGCTTGATAATGACCAGCTGGGCCGCAGGATTCATGCCTTCTCAGGCGCCTGATAATCGCCAGCTGGGCCGCAGGATTCATGCCTGCTCATCTGCTTGGTAATCGCCAGCTGGGCCGCAGGATTCATGCCTGCTCATCTGCTTGATAATCGCCAGCTGGGTCGCATGATTCATGCCTGCTGAGGCACATGATCCGTGCGGGAGAGCTACCTGATCAGCACATGAGCAGTCACATGATCAGCGCCTCTCAGTCACCTGATCACTGCATGACAGCCACGTGATCAGTGCCTGCTGAGTCACGTGATTAGCGCCTGTTCATCTGCTTGATAATCGCCAGCTGGGCCGCAGGATTCATGCCTTCTCAGCTGCTTGATTATCGCCAGCTGGGCCGCAGGATTCATGCCTGCTCATCTGCTTGATAATGACCAGCTGGGCCGCAGGATTCATACCTGCTCAGCTGCCTGATAATGGCCAGGTGGGCCGCAGGATTCATGCCTTCTCAGGCGCCTGGTAATCGCGAGCGGGCCCGTAGGATTCATGCCTGCTCATCTGCTTGGTAATCGCCAGCTGGGCCGCAGGATTCATGCCTTCTCAGGCGCCTGATAATCGCCAGCTGGGCCGCAGGATTCATGCCTTCTCATCTCCTTGATAATCGCCAGCTGGGCCGCAGGATTCATGCCTGCTCATCTGCTTGATAATGACCAGCTGGGCCGCAGGATTCATGCCTGCTCAGCTGCCTGATAATCGCCAGGTGGGCCGCAGGATTCATGCCTGCTCAGTTGCCTGATAATCGCCAGCTGGGCCGCAGGATTCATGCCTGCTCAGCTGCCTGATAATCGCCAGCTGGGCCGCAGGATTCATACCTGCTCAGCTGCCTGATAATGGCCAGGTGGGCCGCAGGATTCATGCCTTCTCAGGCGCCTGGTAATCGCGAGCGGGGCCGTAGGATTCATGCCTGCTCATCTGCTTGGTAATCGCCAGCTGGGCCGCAGGATTCATGCCTTCTCAGGCGCCTGATAATCGCCAGCTGGGCCGCAGGATTCATGCCTTCTCATCTCCTTGATAATCGCCAGCTGGGCCGCAGGATTCATGCCTGCTCATCTGCTTGATAATGACCAGCTGGGCCGCAGGATTCATGCCTGCTCAGCTGCCTGATAATCGCCAGGTGGGCCGCAGGATTCATGCCTTCTCAGCTGCTTGATTATCGCCAGCTGGGCCGCAGGATTCATGCCTGCTCAGCTGCCTGATAATCGCCAGCAGGGCCGCAGGATTCATGCCTTCTCAGGCGCCTGGTAATCGCGAGCTGGGCCGCAGGATTCATGCCTGCTCATCTGCTTGATAATCGCCAGCTGGGCCGCAGGATTCATGCCTGCTCAGCTGCTTGATTATCGCCAGCTGGGCCGCAGGATTCATGCCTGCTCAGCTGCCTGATAATCGCCAGCAGGGCCGCAGGATTCATGCCTTCTCAGGCGCCTGGTAATCGCGAGCTGGGCCGCAGGATTCATGCCTGCTCATCTCCTTGATAATCGCCAGCTGGGCCGCAGGATTCATGCCTGCTCATCTGCTTGATAATCGCCAGCTGGGCCGCAGGATTCATGCCTGCTCAGCTGCCTGATAATCGCCAGGTGGGCCGCAGGATTCATGCCTGCTCAGCTGCCTGATAATCGCCAGCAGGGCCACAGGATTCATGCCTTCTCAGGCGCCTGATAATCACCAGCTGGGCCGCAGGATTCATGCCTGCTCATCTGCTTGATAATGACCAGCTGGGCCGCAGGATTCATGCCTTCTCAGGCGCCTGATAATCGCCAGCTGGGCCGCAGGATTCATGCCTGCTCATCTGCTTGGTAATCGCCAGCTGGGCCGCAGGATTCATGCCTGCTCATCTGCTTGATAATCGCCAGCTGGGTCGCATGATTCATGCCTGCTGAGGCACATGATCCGTGCGGGAGAGCTACCTGATCAGCACATGAGCAGTCACATGATCAGCGCCTCTCAGTCACCTGATCACTGCATGACAGCCACGTGATCAGTGCCTGCTGAGTCACGTGATTAGCGCCTGTTCATCTGCTTGATAATCGCCAGCTGGGCCGCAGGATTCATGCCTTCTCAGCTGCTTGATTATCGCCAGCTGGGCCGCAGGATTCATGCCTGCTCATCTGCTTGATAATGACCAGCTGGGCCGCAGGATTCATACCTGCTCAGCTGCCTGATAATGGCCAGGTGGGCCGCAGGATTCATGCCTTCTCAGGCGCCTGGTAATCGCGAGCGGGCCCGTAGGATTCATGCCTGCTCATCTGCTTGGTAATCGCCAGCTGGGCCGCAGGATTCATGCCTTCTCAGGCGCCTGATAATCGCCAGCTGGGCCGCAGGATTCATGCCTTCTCATCTCCTTGATAATCGCCAGCTGGGCCGCAGGATTCATGCCTGCTCATCTGCTTGATAATGACCAGCTGGGCCGCAGGATTCATGCCTGCTCAGCTGCCTGATAATCGCCAGGTGGGCCGCAGGATTCATGCCTGCTCAGTTGCCTGATAATCGCCAGCTGGGCCGCAGGATTCATGCCTGCTCAGCTGCCTGATAATCGCCAGGTGGGCCGCAGGATTCATGCCTGCTCAGTTGCCTGATAATCGCCAGCTGGGCCGCAGGATTCATGCCTGCTCATCTGCTTGATAATGACCAGCTGGGCCGCAGGATTCATGCCTGCTCAGCTGCCTGATAATCGCCAGCTGGGCCGCAGGATTCATACCTGCTCAGCTGCCTGATAATCGCCAGGTGGGCCGCAGGATTCATGCCTTCTCAGGCGCCTGGTAATCGCGAGCGGGGCCGTAGGATTCATGCCTGCTCATCTGCTTGGTAATCGCCAGCTGGGCCGCAGGATTCATGCCTTCTCAGGCGCCTGATAATCGCCAGCTGGGCCGCAGGATTCATGCCTTCTCATCTCCTTGATAATCGCCAGCTGGGCCGCAGGATTCATGCCTGCTCATCTGCTTGATAATGACCAGCTGGGCCGCAGGATTCATGCCTGCTCAGCTGCCTGATAATCGCCAGGTGGGCCGCAGGATTCATGCCTGCTCAGCTGCCTGATAATCGCCAGCTGGGCCGCAGGATTCATGCCTGCTCAGCTGCCTGATAATCGCCAGGTGGGCCGCAGGATTCATGCCTGCTCAGTTGCCTGATAATCGCCAGCTGGGCCGCAGGATTCATGCCTTCTCAGCTGCCTGATAATCACCAGCTGGGCCGCAGGATTCATGCCTGCTCATCTGCTTGATAATCGCCAGCTGGGCCGCAGGATTCATGCCTGCTCAGGCGCCTGTTAATCGCCAGCTGGGCCGCAGGATTCATGCCTTCTCCGCTGCTTGATTGTTGCCTGCTGAGGCACATGATCGGTGCGGGAGAGCTACCTGATCAGCACATGAGCAGTCACATGATCAGCACCTCTCAGTCACCTGATCACTGCATGACAGCCACGTGATCAGTGCCTGCTGAGTCACGTGATTAGCGCCTGTTCATCTGCTTGATAATCGCCAGCTGGGCCGCAGGATTCATGCCTTCTCAGCTGCTTGATTATCGCCAGCTGGGCCGCAGGATTCATGCCTGCTCATCTGCTTGATAATGACCAGCTGGGCCGCAGGATTCATGCCTGCTCAGCTGCCTGATAATCGCCAGGTGGGCCGCAGGATTCATGCCTGCTCATCTCGTTGATAATCGCCAGCTGGGCCGCAGGATTCATGCCTGCTCCGCTGCTTGATTCTTGCCTGCTGAGGCACATGATCCGTGCAGGAGAGCTACCTGATCACACATGAGCAGTCACATGATCAGCGCCTCTCAGTCACCTGATCACTGCATGACAGCCACGTGATCAGTGCCTGCTGAGTCACGTGATTAGCGCCTGCTCATCTGCTTGATAATCGCCAGCTGGGCCGCAGGATTCATGCCTGCTCAGGTGCCTGATAATCGCCAGCTGGGCCGCAGGATTCATGCCTTCTCAGCTGCCTGATAATCACCAGCTGGGCCGTAGGATTCATGCCTGCTCAGCTGCCTGATAATCGCCAGGTGGGCCGCAAGATTCATGCCTGCTCAGCTGCCTGATAATCGCCAGGTGGGCCGCAGGATTCATGCCTTCTCAGCTGCTTGATTATCGCCAGCTGGGCCGCAGGATTCATGCCTGCTCAGCTGCCTGATAATCGCCAGCAGGGCCGCAGGATTCATGCCTTCTCAGGCGCCTGGTAATCGCGAGCTGGGCCGCAGGATTCATGCCTGCTCATCTCCTTGATAATCGCCAGCTGGGCCGCAGGATTCATGCCTGCTCATCTGCTTGATAATCGCCAGCTGGGCCGCAGGATTCATGCCTGCTCAGCTGCCTGATAATCGCCAGGTGGGCCGCAGGATTCATGCCTGCTCAGCTGCCTGATAATCGCCAGCAGGGCCACAGGATTCATGCCTTCTCAGGCGCCTGATAATCACCAGCTGGGCCGCAGGATTCATGCCTGCTCATCTGCTTGATAATGACCAGCTGGGCCGCAGGATTCATGCCTTCTCAGGCGCCTGATAATCGCCAGCTGGGCCGCAGGATTCATGCCTGCTCATCTGCTTGGTAATCGCCAGCTGGGCCGCAGGATTCATGCCTGCTCATCTGCTTGATAATCGCCAGCTGGGTCGCATGATTCATGCCTGCTGAGGCACATGATCCGTGCGGGAGAGCTACCTGATCAGCACATGAGCAGTCACATGATCAGCGCCTCTCAGTCACCTGATCACTGCATGACAGCCACGTGATCAGTGCCTGCTGAGTCACGTGATTAGCGCCTGTTCATCTGCTTGATAATCGCCAGCTGGGCCGCAGGATTCATGCCTTCTCAGCTGCTTGATTATCGCCAGCTGGGCCGCAGGATTCATGCCTGCTCATCTGCTTGATAATGACCAGCTGGGCCGCAGGATTCATGCCTGCTCAGCTGCCTGATAATCGCCAGCTGGGCCGCAGGATTCATACCTGCTCAGCTGCCTGATAATGGCCAGGTGGGCCGCAGGATTCATGCCTTCTCAGGCGCCTGGTAATCGCGAGCGGGGCCGTAGGATTCATGCCTGCTCATCTGCTTGGTAATCGCCAGCTGGGCCGCAGGATTCATGCCTTCTCAGGCGCCTGATAATCGCCAGCTGGGCCGCAGGATTCATGCCTTCTCATCTCCTTGATAATCGCCAGCTGGGCCGCAGGATTCATGCCTGCTCATCTGCTTGATAATGACCAGCTGGGCCGCAGGATTCATGCCTGCTCAGCTGCCTGATAATCGCCAGGTGGGCCGCAGGATTCATGCCTTCTCAGCTGCTTGATTATCGCCAGCTGGGCCGCAGGATTCATGCCTGCTCAGCTGCCTGATAATCGCCAGCAGGGCCGCAGGATTCATGCCTTCTCAGGCGCCTGGTAATCGCGAGCTGGGCCGCAGGATTCATGCCTGCTCATCTGCTTGATAATCGCCAGCTGGGCCGCAGGATTCATGCCTGCTCAGCTGCTTGATTATCGCCATCTGGGCCGCAGGATTCATGCCTGCTCAGCTGCCTGATAATCGCCAGCAGGGCCGCAGGATTCATGCCTGCTCAGCTGCCTGATAATCGCCAGGTGGGCCGCAGGATTCATGCCTGCTCAGCTGCTTGATTATCGCCAGCTGGGCCGCAGGATTCATGCCTGCTCAGCTGCCTGATAATCGCCAGCAGGGCCGCAGGATTCATGCCTGCTCATCTGCTTGATAATCGCCAGCTGGGCCGCAGGATTCATGCCTGCTCATCTGCTTGATAATGACCAGCTGGGCCGCAGGATTCATGCCTTCTCAGGCGCCTGATAATCGCCAGCTGGGCCGCAGGATTCATGCCTGCTCATCTGCTTGGTAATCGCCAGCTGGGCCGCAGGATTCATGCCTGCTCAGCTGCCTGATAATCGCCAGCAGGGCCGCAGGATTCATGCCTTCTCAGGCGCCTGGTAATCGCGAGCTGGGCCGCAGGATTCATGCCTGCTCATCTCCTTGATAATCGCCAGCTGGGCCGCAGGATTCATGCCTGCTCATCTGCTTGATAATCGCCAGCTGGGCCGCAGGATTCATGCCTGCTCAGCTGCCTGATAATCGCCAGGTGGGCCGCAGGATTCATGCCTGCTCAGCTGCCTGATAATCGCCAGCAGGGCCACAGGATTCATGCCTTCTCAGGCGCCTGATAATCACCAGCTGGGCCGCAGGATTCATGCCTGCTCATCTGCTTGATAATGACCAGCTGGGCCGCAGGATTCATGCCTTCTCAGGCGCCTGATAATCGCCAGCTGGGCCGCAGGATTCATGCCTGCTCATCTGCTTGGTAATCGCCAGCTGGGCCGCAGGATTCATGCCTGCTCATCTGCTTGATAATCGCCAGCTGGGTCGCATGATTCATGCCTGCTGAGGCACATGATCCGTGCGGGAGAGCTACCTGATCAGCACATGAGCAGTCACATGATCAGCGCCTCTCAGTCACCTGATCACTGCATGACAGCCACGTGATCAGTGCCTGCTGAGTCACGTGATTAGCGCCTGTTCATCTGCTTGATAATCGCCAGCTGGGCCGCAGGATTCATGCCTTCTCAGCTGCTTGATTATCGCCAGCTGGGCCGCAGGATTCATGCCTGCTCATCTGCTTGATAATGACCAGCTGGGCCGCAGGATTCATACCTGCTCAGCTGCCTGATAATGGCCAGGTGGGCCGCAGGATTCATGCCTTCTCAGGCGCCTGGTAATCGCGAGCGGGCCCGTAGGATTCATGCCTGCTCATCTGCTTGGTAATCGCCAGCTGGGCCGCAGGATTCATGCCTTCTCAGGCGCCTGATAATCGCCAGCTGGGCCGCAGGATTCATGCCTTCTCATCTCCTTGATAATCGCCAGCTGGGCCGCAGGATTCATGCCTGCTCATCTGCTTGATAATGACCAGCTGGGCCGCAGGATTCATGCCTGCTCAGCTGCCTGATAATCGCCAGGTGGGCCGCAGGATTCATGCCTGCTCAGTTGCCTGATAATCGCCAGCTGGGCCGCAGGATTCATGCCTGCTCAGCTGCCTGATAATCGCCAGCTGGGCCGCAGGATTCATACCTGCTCAGCTGCCTGATAATGGCCAGGTGGGCCGCAGGATTCATGCCTTCTCAGGCGCCTGGTAATCGCGAGCGGGGCCGTAGGATTCATGCCTGCTCATCTGCTTGGTAATCGCCAGCTGGGCCGCAGGATTCATGCCTTCTCAGGCGCCTGATAATCGCCAGCTGGGCCGCAGGATTCATGCCTTCTCATCTCCTTGATAATCGCCAGCTGGGCCGCAGGATTCATGCCTGCTCATCTGCTTGATAATGACCAGCTGGGCCGCAGGATTCATGCCTGCTCAGCTGCCTGATAATCGCCAGGTGGGCCGCAGGATTCATGCCTTCTCAGCTGCTTGATTATCGCCAGCTGGGCCGCAGGATTCATGCCTGCTCAGCTGCCTGATAATCGCCAGCAGGGCCGCAGGATTCATGCCTTCTCAGGCGCCTGGTAATCGCGAGCTGGGCCGCAGGATTCATGCCTGCTCATCTGCTTGATAATCGCCAGCTGGGCCGCAGGATTCATGCCTGCTCAGCTGCTTGATTATCGCCAGCTGGGCCGCAGGATTCATGCCTGCTCAGCTGCCTGATAATCGCCAGCAGGGCCGCAGGATTCATGCCTTCTCAGGCGCCTGGTAATCGCGAGCTGGGCCGCAGGATTCATGCCTGCTCATCTCCTTGATAATCGCCAGCTGGGCCGCAGGATTCATGCCTGCTCATCTGCTTGATAATCGCCAGCTGGGCCGCAGGATTCATGCCTGCTCAGCTGCCTGATAATCGCCAGGTGGGCCGCAGGATTCATGCCTGCTCAGCTGCCTGATAATCGCCAGCAGGGCCACAGGATTCATGCCTTCTCAGGCGCCTGATAATCACCAGCTGGGCCGCAGGATTCATGCCTGCTCATCTGCTTGATAATGACCAGCTGGGCCGCAGGATTCATGCCTGCTCATCTGCTTGGTAATCGCCAGCTGGGCCGCAGGATTCATGCCTGCTCATCTGCTTGATAATCGCCAGCTGGGTCGCATGATTCATGCCTGCTGAGGCACATGATCCGTGCGGGAGAGCTACCTGATCAGCACATGAGCAGTCACATGATCAGCGCCTCTCAGTCACCTGATCACTGCATGACAGCCACGTGATCAGTGCCTGCTGAGTCACGTGATTAGCGCCTGTTCATCTGCTTGATAATCGCCAGCTGGGCCGCAGGATTCATGCCTTCTCAGCTGCTTGATTATCGCCAGCTGGGCCGCAGGATTCATGCCTGCTCATCTGCTTGATAATGACCAGCTGGGCCGCAGGATTCATACCTGCTCAGCTGCCTGATAATGGCCAGGTGGGCCGCAGGATTCATGCCTTCTCAGGCGCCTGGTAATCGCGAGCGGGCCCGTAGGATTCATGCCTGCTCATCTGCTTGGTAATCGCCAGCTGGGCCGCAGGATTCATGCCTTCTCAGGCGCCTGATAATCGCCAGCTGGGCCGCAGGATTCATGCCTTCTCATCTCCTTGATAATCGCCAGCTGGGCCGCAGGATTCATGCCTGCTCATCTGCTTGATAATGACCAGCTGGGCCGCAGGATTCATGCCTGCTCAGCTGCCTGATAATCGCCAGGTGGGCCGCAGGATTCATGCCTGCTCAGTTGCCTGATAATCGCCAGCTGGGCCGCAGGATTCATGCCTGCTCAGCTGCCTGATAATCGCCAGGTGGGCCGCAGGATTCATGCCTGCTCAGTTGCCTGATAATCGCCAGCTGGGCCGCAGGATTCATGCCTGCTCATCTGCTTGATAATGACCAGCTGGGCCGCAGGATTCATGCCTGCTCAGCTGCCTGATAATCGCCAGCTGGGCCGCAGGATTCATACCTGCTCAGCTGCCTGATAATCGCCAGGTGGGCCGCAGGATTCATGCCTTCTCAGGCGCCTGGTAATCGCGAGCGGGGCCGTAGGATTCATGCCTGCTCATCTGCTTGGTAATCGCCAGCTGGGCCGCAGGATTCATGCCTTCTCAGGCGCCTGATAATCGCCAGCTGGGCCGCAGGATTCATGCCTTCTCATCTCCTTGATAATCGCCAGCTGGGCCGCAGGATTCATGCCTGCTCATCTGCTTGATAATGACCAGCTGGGCCGCAGGATTCATGCCTGCTCAGCTGCCTGATAATCGCCAGGTGGGCCGCAGGATTCATGCCTGCTCAGCTGCCTGATAATCGCCAGCTGGGCCGCAGGATTCATGCCTGCTCAGCTGCCTGATAATCGCCAGGTGGGCCGCAGGATTCATGCCTGCTCAGTTGCCTGATAATCGCCAGCTGGGCCGCAGGATTCATGCCTTCTCAGCTGCCTGATAATCACCAGCTGGGCCGCAGGATTCATGCCTGCTCATCTGCTTGATAATCGCCAGCTGGGCCGCAGGATTCATGCCTGCTCAGGCGCCTGTTAATCGCCAGCTGGGCCGCAGGATTCATGCCTTCTCCGCTGCTTGATTGTTGCCTGCTGAGGCACATGATCGGTGCGGGAGAGCTACCTGATCAGCACATGAGCAGTCACATGATCAGCACCCCTCAGTCACCTGATCACTGCATGACAGCCACGTGATCAGTGCCTGCTGAGTCACGTGATTAGCGCCTGTTCATCTGCTTGATAATCGCCAGCTGGGCCGCAGGATTCATGCCTTCTCAGCTGCTTGATTATCGCCAGCTGGGCCGCAGGATTCATGCCTGCTCATCTGCTTGATAATGACCAGCTGGGCCGCAGGATTCATGCCTGCTCAGCTGCCTGATAATCGCCAGGTGGGCCGCAGGATTCATGCCTGCTCATCTCGTTGATAATCGCCAGCTGGGCCGCAGGATTCATGCCTGCTCCGCTGCTTGATTCTTGCCTGCTGAGGCACATGATCCGTGCAGGAGAGCTACCTGATCACACATGAGCAGTCACATGATCAGCGCCTCTCAGTCACCTGATCACTGCATGACAGCCACGTGATCAGTGCCTGCTGAGTCACGTGATTAGCGCCTGCTCATCTGCTTGATAATCGCCAGCTGGGCCGCAGGATTCATGCCTGCTCAGGTGCCTGATAATCGCCAGCTGGGCCGCAGGATTCATGCCTTCTCAGCTGCCTGATAATCACCAGCTGGGCCGTAGGATTCATGCCTGCTCAGCTGCCTGATAATCGCCAGGTGGGCCGCAAGATTCATGCCTGCTCAGCTGCCTGATAATCGCCAGGTGGGCCGCAGGATTCATGCCTTCTCAGCTGCTTGATTATCGCCAGCTGGGCCGCAGGATTCATGCCTGCTCAGCTGCCTGATAATCGCCAGCAGGGCCGCAGGATTCATGCCTTCTCAGGCGCCTGGTAATCGCGAGCTGGGCCGCAGGATTCATGCCTGCTCATCTCCTTGATAATCGCCAGCTGGGCCGCAGGATTCATGCCTGCTCATCTGCTTGATAATCGCCAGCTGGGCCGCAGGATTCATGCCTGCTCAGCTGCCTGATAATCGCCAGGTGGGCCGCAGGATTCATGCCTGCTCAGCTGCCTGATAATCGCCAGCAGGGCCACAGGATTCATGCCTTCTCAGGCGCCTGATAATCACCAGCTGGGCCGCAGGATTCATGCCTGCTCATCTGCTTGATAATGACCAGCTGGGCCGCAGGATTCATGCCTTCTCAGGCGCCTGATAATCGCCAGCTGGGCCGCAGGATTCATGCCTGCTCATCTGCTTGGTAATCGCCAGCTGGGCCGCAGGATTCATGCCTGCTCATCTGCTTGATAATCGCCAGCTGGGTCGCATGATTCATGCCTGCTGAGGCACATGATCCGTGCGGGAGAGCTACCTGATCAGCACATGAGCAGTCACATGATCAGCGCCTCTCAGTCACCTGATCACTGCATGACAGCCACGTGATCAGTGCCTGCTGAGTCACGTGATTAGCGCCTGTTCATCTGCTTGATAATCGCCAGCTGGGCCGCAGGATTCATGCCTTCTCAGCTGCTTGATTATCGCCAGCTGGGCCGCAGGATTCATGCCTGCTCATCTGCTTGATAATGACCAGCTGGGCCGCAGGATTCATGCCTGCTCAGCTGCCTGATAATCGCCAGCTGGGCCGCAGGATTCATACCTGCTCAGCTGCCTGATAATCGCCAGGTGGGCCGCAGGATTCATGCCTTCTCAGGCGCCTGGTAATCGCGAGCGGGGCCGTAGGATTCATGCCTGCTCATCTGCTTGGTAATCGCCAGCTGGGCCGCAGGATTCATGCCTTCTCAGGCGCCTGATAATCGCCAGCTGGGCCGCAGGATTCATGCCTTCTCATCTCCTTGATAATCGCCAGCTGGGCCGCAGGATTCATGCCTGCTCATCTGCTTGATAATGACCAGCTGGGCCGCAGGATTCATGCCTGCTCAGCTGCCTGATAATCGCCAGGTGGGCCGCAGGATTCATGCCTTCTCAGCTGCTTGATTATCGCCAGCTGGGCCGCAGGATTCATGCCTGCTCAGCTGCCTGATAATCGCCAGCAGGGCCGCAGGATTCATGCCTTCTCAGGCGCCTGGTAATCGCGAGCTGGGCCGCAGGATTCATGCCTGCTCATCTGCTTGATAATCGCCAGCTGGGCCGCAGGATTCATGCCTGCTCAGCTGCTTGATTATCGCCAGCTGGGCCGCAGGATTCATGCCTGCTCAGCTGCCTGATAATCGCCAGCAGGGCCGCAGGATTCATGCCTGCTCAGCTGCCTGATAATCGCCAGGTGGGCCGCAGGATTCATGCCTGCTCAGCTGCTTGATTATCGCCAGCTGGGCCGCAGGATTCATGCCTGCTCAGCTGCCTGATAATCGCCAGCAGGGCCGCAGGATTCATGCCTGCTCATCTGCTTGATAATCGCCAGCTGGGCCGCAGGATTCATGCCTGCTCATCTGCTTGATAATGACCAGCTGGGCCGCAGGATTCATGCCTTCTCAGGCGCCTGATAATCGCCAGCTGGGCCGCAGGATTCATGCCTGCTCATCTGCTTGGTAATCGCCAGCTGGGCCGCAGGATTCATGCCTGCTCAGCTGCCTGATAATCGCCAGCAGGGCCGCAGGATTCATGCCTTCTCAGGCGCCTGGTAATCGCGAGCTGGGCCGCAGGATTCATGCCTGCTCATCTCCTTGATAATCGCCAGCTGGGCCGCAGGATTCATGCCTGCTCATCTGCTTGATAATCGCCAGCTGGGCCGCAGGATTCATGCCTGCTCAGCTGCCTGATAATCGCCAGGTGGGCCGCAGGATTCATGCCTGCTCAGCTGCCTGATAATCGCCAGCAGGGCCACAGGATTCATGCCTTCTCAGGCGCCTGATAATCACCAGCTGGGCCGCAGGATTCATGCCTGCTCATCTGCTTGATAATGACCAGCTGGGCCGCAGGATTCATGCCTTCTCAGGCGCCTGATAATCGCCAGCTGGGCCGCAGGATTCATGCCTGCTCATCTGCTTGGTAATCGCCAGCTGGGCCGCAGGATTCATGCCTGCTCATCTGCTTGATAATCGCCAGCTGGGTCGCATGATTCATGCCTGCTGAGGCACATGATCCGTGCGGGAGAGCTACCTGATCAGCACATGAGCAGTCACATGATCAGCGCCTCTCAGTCACCTGATCACTGCATGACAGCCACGTGATCAGTGCCTGCTGAGTCACGTGATTAGCGCCTGTTCATCTGCTTGATAATCGCCAGCTGGGCCGCAGGATTCATGCCTTCTCAGCTGCTTGATTATCGCCAGCTGGGCCGCAGGATTCATGCCTGCTCATCTGCTTGATAATGACCAGCTGGGCCGCAGGATTCATACCTGCTCAGCTGCCTGATAATGGCCAGGTGGGCCGCAGGATTCATGCCTTCTCAGGCGCCTGGTAATCGCGAGCGGGCCCGTAGGATTCATGCCTGCTCATCTGCTTGGTAATCGCCAGCTGGGCCGCAGGATTCATGCCTTCTCAGGCGCCTGATAATCGCCAGCTGGGCCGCAGGATTCATGCCTTCTCATCTCCTTGATAATCGCCAGCTGGGCCGCAGGATTCATGCCTGCTCATCTGCTTGATAATGACCAGCTGGGCCGCAGGATTCATGCCTGCTCAGCTGCCTGATAATCGCCAGGTGGGCCGCAGGATTCATGCCTGCTCAGTTGCCTGATAATCGCCAGCTGGGCCGCAGGATTCATGCCTGCTCAGCTGCCTGATAATCGCCAGCTGGGCCGCAGGATTCATACCTGCTCAGCTGCCTGATAATGGCCAGGTGGGCCGCAGGATTCATGCCTTCTCAGGCGCCTGGTAATCGCGAGCGGGGCCGTAGGATTCATGCCTGCTCATCTGCTTGGTAATCGCCAGCTGGGCCGCAGGATTCATGCCTTCTCAGGCGCCTGATAATCGCCAGCTGGGCCGCAGGATTCATGCCTTCTCATCTCCTTGATAATCGCCAGCTGGGCCGCAGGATTCATGCCTGCTCATCTGCTTGATAATGACCAGCTGGGCCGCAGGATTCATGCCTGCTCAGCTGCCTGATAATCGCCAGGTGGGCCGCAGGATTCATGCCTTCTCAGCTGCTTGATTATCGCCAGCTGGGCCGCAGGATTCATGCCTGCTCAGCTGCCTGATAATCGCCAGCAGGGCCGCAGGATTCATGCCTTCTCAGGCGCCTGGTAATCGCGAGCTGGGCCGCAGGATTCATGCCTGCTCATCTGCTTGATAATCGCCAGCTGGGCCGCAGGATTCATGCCTGCTCAGCTGCTTGATTATCGCCAGCTGGGCCGCAGGATTCATGCCTGCTCAGCTGCCTGATAATCGCCAGCAGGGCCGCAGGATTCATGCCTTCTCAGGCGCCTGGTAATCGCGAGCTGGGCCGCAGGATTCATGCCTGCTCATCTCCTTGATAATCGCCAGCTGGGCCGCAGGATTCATGCCTGCTCATCTGCTTGATAATCGCCAGCTGGGCCGCAGGATTCATGCCTGCTCAGCTGCCTGATAATCGCCAGGTGGGCCGCAGGATTCATGCCTGCTCAGCTGCCTGATAATCGCCAGCAGGGCCACAGGATTCATGCCTTCTCAGGCGCCTGATAATCACCAGCTGGGCCGCAGGATTCATGCCTGCTCATCTGCTTGATAATGACCAGCTGGGCCGCAGGATTCATGCCTGCTCATCTGCTTGGTAATCGCCAGCTGGGCCGCAGGATTCATGCCTGCTCATCTGCTTGATAATCGCCAGCTGGGTCGCATGATTCATGCCTGCTGAGGCACATGATCCGTGCGGGAGAGCTACCTGATCAGCACATGAGCAGTCACATGATCAGCGCCTCTCAGTCACCTGATCACTGCATGACAGCCACGTGATCAGTGCCTGCTGAGTCACGTGATTAGCGCCTGTTCATCTGCTTGATAATCGCCAGCTGGGCCGCAGGATTCATGCCTTCTCAGCTGCTTGATTATCGCCAGCTGGGCCGCAGGATTCATGCCTGCTCATCTGCTTGATAATGACCAGCTGGGCCGCAGGATTCATACCTGCTCAGCTGCCTGATAATGGCCAGGTGGGCCGCAGGATTCATGCCTTCTCAGGCGCCTGGTAATCGCGAGCGGGCCCGTAGGATTCATGCCTGCTCATCTGCTTGGTAATCGCCAGCTGGGCCGCAGGATTCATGCCTTCTCAGGCGCCTGATAATCGCCAGCTGGGCCGCAGGATTCATGCCTTCTCATCTCCTTGATAATCGCCAGCTGGGCCGCAGGATTCATGCCTGCTCATCTGCTTGATAATGACCAGCTGGGCCGCAGGATTCATGCCTGCTCAGCTGCCTGATAATCGCCAGGTGGGCCGCAGGATTCATGCCTGCTCAGTTGCCTGATAATCGCCAGCTGGGCCGCAGGATTCATGCCTGCTCAGCTGCCTGATAATCGCCAGGTGGGCCGCAGGATTCATGCCTGCTCAGTTGCCTGATAATCGCCAGCTGGGCCGCAGGATTCATGCCTGCTCATCTGCTTGATAATGACCAGCTGGGCCGCAGGATTCATGCCTGCTCAGCTGCCTGATAATCGCCAGCTGGGCCGCAGGATTCATACCTGCTCAGCTGCCTGATAATCGCCAGGTGGGCCGCAGGATTCATGCCTTCTCAGGCGCCTGGTAATCGCGAGCGGGGCCGTAGGATTCATGCCTGCTCATCTGCTTGGTAATCGCCAGCTGGGCCGCAGGATTCATGCCTTCTCAGGCGCCTGATAATCGCCAGCTGGGCCGCAGGATTCATGCCTTCTCATCTCCTTGATAATCGCCAGCTGGGCCGCAGGATTCATGCCTGCTCATCTGCTTGATAATGACCAGCTGGGCCGCAGGATTCATGCCTGCTCAGCTGCCTGATAATCGCCAGGTGGGCCGCAGGATTCATGCCTGCTCAGCTGCCTGATAATCGCCAGCTGGGCCGCAGGATTCATGCCTGCTCAGCTGCCTGATAATCGCCAGGTGGGCCGCAGGATTCATGCCTGCTCAGTTGCCTGATAATCGCCAGCTGGGCCGCAGGATTCATGCCTTCTCAGCTGCCTGATAATCACCAGCTGGGCCGCAGGATTCATGCCTGCTCATCTGCTTGATAATCGCCAGCTGGGCCGCAGGATTCATGCCTGCTCAGGCGCCTGTTAATCGCCAGCTGGGCCGCAGGATTCATGCCTTCTCCGCTGCTTGATTGTTGCCTGCTGAGGCACATGATCGGTGCGGGAGAGCTACCTGATCAGCACATGAGCAGTCACATGATCAGCACCCCTCAGTCACCTGATCACTGCATGACAGCCACGTGATCAGTGCCTGCTGAGTCACGTGATTAGCGCCTGTTCATCTGCTTGATAATCGCCAGCTGGGCCGCAGGATTCATGCCTTCTCAGCTGCTTGATTATCGCCAGCTGGGCCGCAGGATTCATGCCTGCTCATCTGCTTGATAATGACCAGCTGGGCCGCAGGATTCATGCCTGCTCAGCTGCCTGATAATCGCCAGGTGGGCCGCAGGATTCATGCCTGCTCATCTCGTTGATAATCGCCAGCTGGGCCGCAGGATTCATGCCTGCTCCGCTGCTTGATTCTTGCCTGCTGAGGCACATGATCCGTGCAGGAGAGCTACCTGATCACACATGAGCAGTCACATGATCAGCGCCTCTCAGTCACCTGATCACTGCATGACAGCCACGTGATCAGTGCCTGCTGAGTCACGTGATTAGCGCCTGCTCATCTGCTTGATAATCGCCAGCTGGGCCGCAGGATTCATGCCTGCTCAGGTGCCTGATAATCGCCAGCTGGGCCGCAGGATTCATGCCTTCTCAGCTGCCTGATAATCACCAGCTGGGCCGTAGGATTCATGCCTGCTCAGCTGCCTGATAATCGCCAGGTGGGCCGCAAGATTCATGCCTGCTCAGCTGCCTGATAATCGCCAGGTGGGCCGCAGGATTCATGCCTTCTCAGCTGCTTGATTATCGCCAGCTGGGCCGCAGGATTCATGCCTGCTCAGCTGCCTGATAATCGCCAGCAGGGCCGCAGGATTCATGCCTTCTCAGGCGCCTGGTAATCGCGAGCTGGGCCGCAGGATTCATGCCTGCTCATCTCCTTGATAATCGCCAGCTGGGCCGCAGGATTCATGCCTGCTCATCTGCTTGATAATCGCCAGCTGGGCCGCAGGATTCATGCCTGCTCAGCTGCCTGATAATCGCCAGGTGGGCCGCAGGATTCATGCCTGCTCAGCTGCCTGATAATCGCCAGCAGGGCCACAGGATTCATGCCTTCTCAGGCGCCTGATAATCACCAGCTGGGCCGCAGGATTCATGCCTGCTCATCTGCTTGATAATGACCAGCTGGGCCGCAGGATTCATGCCTTCTCAGGCGCCTGATAATCGCCAGCTGGGCCGCAGGATTCATGCCTGCTCATCTGCTTGGTAATCGCCAGCTGGGCCGCAGGATTCATGCCTGCTCATCTGCTTGATAATCGCCAGCTGGGTCGCATGATTCATGCCTGCTGAGGCACATGATCCGTGCGGGAGAGCTACCTGATCAGCACATGAGCAGTCACATGATCAGCGCCTCTCAGTCACCTGATCACTGCATGACAGCCACGTGATCAGTGCCTGCTGAGTCACGTGATTAGCGCCTGTTCATCTGCTTGATAATCGCCAGCTGGGCCGCAGGATTCATGCCTTCTCAGCTGCTTGATTATCGCCAGCTGGGCCGCAGGATTCATGCCTGCTCATCTGCTTGATAATGACCAGCTGGGCCGCAGGATTCATGCCTGCTCAGCTGCCTGATAATCGCCAGCTGGGCCGCAGGATTCATACCTGCTCAGCTGCCTGATAATCGCCAGGTGGGCCGCAGGATTCATGCCTTCTCAGGCGCCTGGTAATCGCGAGCGGGGCCGTAGGATTCATGCCTGCTCATCTGCTTGGTAATCGCCAGCTGGGCCGCAGGATTCATGCCTTCTCAGGCGCCTGATAATCGCCAGCTGGGCCGCAGGATTCATGCCTTCTCATCTCCTTGATAATCGCCAGCTGGGCCGCAGGATTCATGCCTGCTCATCTGCTTGATAATGACCAGCTGGGCCGCAGGATTCATGCCTGCTCAGCTGCCTGATAATCGCCAGGTGGGCCGCAGGATTCATGCCTGCTCAGCTGCCTGATAATCGCCAGCTGGGCCGCAGGATTCATGCCTGCTCAGCTGCCTGATAATCGCCAGGTGGGCCGCAGGATTCATGCCTGCTCAGTTGCCTGATAATCGCCAGCTGGGCCGCAGGATTCATGCCTTCTCAGCTGCCTGATAATCACCAGCTGGGCCGCAGGATTCATGCCTGCTCATCTGCTTGATAATCGCCAGCTGGGCCGCAGGATTCATGCCTGCTCAGGCGCCTGTTAATCGCCAGCTGGGCCGCAGGATTCATGCCTTCTCCGCTGCTTGATTGTTGCCTGCTGAGGCACATGATCGGTGCGGGAGAGCTACCTGATCAGCACATGAGCAGTCACATGATCAGCACCTCTCAGTCACCTGATCACTGCATGACAGCCACGTGATCAGTGCCTGCTGAGTCACGTGATTAGCGCCTGTTCATCTGCTTGATAATCGCCAGCTGGGCCGCAGGATTCATGCCTTCTCAGCTGCTTGATTATCGCCAGCTGGGCCGCAGGATTCATGCCTGCTCATCTGCTTGATAATGACCAGCTGGGCCGCAGGATTCATGCCTGCTCAGCTGCCTGATAATCGCCAGGTGGGCCGCAGGATTCATGCCTGCTCATCTCGTTGATAATCGCCAGCTGGGCCGCAGGATTCATGCCTGCTCCGCTGCTTGATTCTTGCCTGCTGAGGCACATGATCCGTGCAGGAGAGCTACCTGATCACACATGAGCAGTCACATGATCAGCGCCTCTCAGTCACCTGATCACTGCATGACAGCCACGTGATCAGTGCCTGCTGAGTCACGTGATTAGCGCCTGCTCATCTGCTTGATAATCGCCAGCTGGGCCGCAGGATTCATGCCTGCTCAGGTGCCTGATAATCGCCAGCTGGGCCGCAGGATTCATGCCTTCTCAGCTGCCTGATAATCACCAGCTGGGCCGTAGGATTCATGCCTGCTCAGCTGCCTGATAATCGCCAGGTGGGCCGCAAGATTCATGCCTGCTCAGCTGCCTGATAATCGCCAGGTGGGCCGCAGGATTCATGCCTTCTCAGCTGCTTGATTATCGCCAGCTGGGCCGCAGGATTCATGCCTGCTCAGCTGCCTGATAATCGCCAGCAGGGCCGCAGGATTCATGCCTTCTCAGGCGCCTGGTAATCGCGAGCTGGGCCGCAGGATTCATGCCTGCTCATCTCCTTGATAATCGCCAGCTGGGCCGCAGGATTCATGCCTGCTCATCTGCTTGATAATCGCCAGCTGGGCCGCAGGATTCATGCCTGCTCAGCTGCCTGATAATCGCCAGGTGGGCCGCAGGATTCATGCCTGCTCAGCTGCCTGATAATCGCCAGCAGGGCCACAGGATTCATGCCTTCTCAGGCGCCTGATAATCACCAGCTGGGCCGCAGGATTCATGCCTGCTCATCTGCTTGATAATGACCAGCTGGGCCGCAGGATTCATGCCTTCTCAGGCGCCTGATAATCGCCAGCTGGGCCGCAGGATTCATGCCTGCTCATCTGCTTGGTAATCGCCAGCTGGGCCGCAGGATTCATGCCTGCTCATCTGCTTGATAATCGCCAGCTGGGTCGCATGATTCATGCCTGCTGAGGCACATGATCCGTGCGGGAGAGCTACCTGATCAGCACATGAGCAGTCACATGATCAGCGCCTCTCAGTCACCTGATCACTGCATGACAGCCACGTGATCAGTGCCTGCTGAGTCACGTGATTAGCGCCTGTTCATCTGCTTGATAATCGCCAGCTGGGCCGCAGGATTCATGCCTTCTCAGCTGCTTGATTATCGCCAGCTGGGCCGCAGGATTCATGCCTGCTCATCTGCTTGATAATGACCAGCTGGGCCGCAGGATTCATGCCTGCTCAGCTGCCTGATAATCGCCAGCTGGGCCGCAGGATTCATACCTGCTCAGCTGCCTGATAATGGCCAGGTGGGCCGCAGGATTCATGCCTTCTCAGGCGCCTGGTAATCGCGAGCGGGGCCGTAGGATTCATGCCTGCTCATCTGCTTGGTAATCGCCAGCTGGGCCGCAGGATTCATGCCTTCTCAGGCGCCTGATAATCGCCAGCTGGGCCGCAGGATTCATGCCTTCTCATCTCCTTGATAATCGCCAGCTGGGCCGCAGGATTCATGCCTGCTCATCTGCTTGATAATGACCAGCTGGGCCGCAGGATTCATGCCTGCTCAGCTGCCTGATAATCGCCAGGTGGGCCGCAGGATTCATGCCTTCTCAGCTGCTTGATTATCGCCAGCTGGGCCGCAGGATTCATGCCTGCTCAGCTGCCTGATAATCGCCAGCAGGGCCGCAGGATTCATGCCTTCTCAGGCGCCTGGTAATCGCGAGCTGGGCCGCAGGATTCATGCCTGCTCATCTGCTTGATAATCGCCAGCTGGGCCGCAGGATTCATGCCTGCTCAGCTGCTTGATTATCGCCAGCTGGGCCGCAGGATTCATGCCTGCTCAGCTGCCTGATAATCGCCAGCAGGGCCGCAGGATTCATGCCTTCTCAGGCGCCTGGTAATCGCGAGCTGGGCCGCAGGATTCATGCCTGCTCATCTCCTTGATAATCGCCAGCTGGGCCGCAGGATTCATGCCTGCTCATCTGCTTGATAATCGCCAGCTGGGCCGCAGGATTCATGCCTGCTCAGCTGCCTGATAATCGCCAGGTGGGCCGCAGGATTCATGCCTGCTCAGCTGCCTGATAATCGCCAGCAGGGCCACAGGATTCATGCCTTCTCAGGCGCCTGATAATCACCAGCTGGGCCGCAGGATTCATGCCTGCTCATCTGCTTGATAATGACCAGCTGGGCCGCAGGATTCATGCCTTCTCAGGCGCCTGATAATCGCCAGCTGGGCCGCAGGATTCATGCCTGCTCATCTGCTTGGTAATCGCCAGCTGGGCCGCAGGATTCATGCCTGCTCATCTGCTTGATAATCGCCAGCTGGGTCGCATGATTCATGCCTGCTGAGGCACATGATCCGTGCGGGAGAGCTACCTGATCAGCACATGAGCAGTCACATGATCAGCGCCTCTCAGTCACCTGATCACTGCATGACAGCCACGTGATCAGTGCCTGCTGAGTCACGTGATTAGCGCCTGTTCATCTGCTTGATAATCGCCAGCTGGGCCGCAGGATTCATGCCTTCTCAGCTGCTTGATTATCGCCAGCTGGGCCGCAGGATTCATGCCTGCTCATCTGCTTGATAATGACCAGCTGGGCCGCAGGATTCATACCTGCTCAGCTGCCTGATAATGGCCAGGTGGGCCGCAGGATTCATGCCTTCTCAGGCGCCTGGTAATCGCGAGCGGGCCCGTAGGATTCATGCCTGCTCATCTGCTTGGTAATCGCCAGCTGGGCCGCAGGATTCATGCCTTCTCAGGCGCCTGATAATCGCCAGCTGGGCCGCAGGATTCATGCCTTCTCATCTCCTTGATAATCGCCAGCTGGGCCGCAGGATTCATGCCTGCTCATCTGCTTGATAATGACCAGCTGGGCCGCAGGATTCATGCCTGCTCAGCTGCCTGATAATCGCCAGGTGGGCCGCAGGATTCATGCCTGCTCAGTTGCCTGATAATCGCCAGCTGGGCCGCAGGATTCATGCCTGCTCAGCTGCCTGATAATCGCCAGCTGGGCCGCAGGATTCATACCTGCTCAGCTGCCTGATAATGGCCAGGTGGGCCGCAGGATTCATGCCTTCTCAGGCGCCTGGTAATCGCGAGCGGGGCCGTAGGATTCATGCCTGCTCATCTGCTTGGTAATCGCCAGCTGGGCCGCAGGATTCATGCCTTCTCAGGCGCCTGATAATCGCCAGCTGGGCCGCAGGATTCATGCCTTCTCATCTCCTTGATAATCGCCAGCTGGGCCGCAGGATTCATGCCTGCTCATCTGCTTGATAATGACCAGCTGGGCCGCAGGATTCATGCCTGCTCAGCTGCCTGATAATCGCCAGGTGGGCCGCAGGATTCATGCCTTCTCAGCTGCTTGATTATCGCCAGCTGGGCCGCAGGATTCATGCCTGCTCAGCTGCCTGATAATCGCCAGCAGGGCCGCAGGATTCATGCCTTCTCAGGCGCCTGGTAATCGCGAGCTGGGCCGCAGGATTCATGCCTGCTCATCTGCTTGATAATCGCCAGCTGGGCCGCAGGATTCATGCCTGCTCAGCTGCTTGATTATCGCCAGCTGGGCCGCAGGATTCATGCCTGCTCAGCTGCCTGATAATCGCCAGCAGGGCCGCAGGATTCATGCCTTCTCAGGCGCCTGGTAATCGCGAGCTGGGCCGCAGGATTCATGCCTGCTCATCTCCTTGATAATCGCCAGCTGGGCCGCAGGATTCATGCCTGCTCATCTGCTTGATAATCGCCAGCTGGGCCGCAGGATTCATGCCTGCTCAGCTGCCTGATAATCGCCAGGTGGGCCGCAGGATTCATGCCTGCTCAGCTGCCTGATAATCGCCAGCAGGGCCACAGGATTCATGCCTTCTCAGGCGCCTGATAATCACCAGCTGGGCCGCAGGATTCATGCCTGCTCATCTGCTTGATAATGACCAGCTGGGCCGCAGGATTCATGCCTTCTCAGGCGCCTGATAATCGCCAGCTGGGCCGCAGGATTCATGCCTGCTCATCTGCTTGGTAATCGCCAGCTGGGCCGCAGGATTCATGCCTGCTCATCTGCTTGATAATCGCCAGCTGGGTCGCATGATTCATGCCTGCTGAGGCACATGATCCGTGCGGGAGAGCTACCTGATCAGCACATGAGCAGTCACATGATCAGCGCCTCTCAGTCACCTGATCACTGCATGACAGCCACGTGATCAGTGCCTGCTGAGTCACGTGATTAGCGCCTGTTCATCTGCTTGATAATCGCCAGCTGGGCCGCAGGATTCATGCCTTCTCAGCTGCTTGATTATCGCCAGCTGGGCCGCAGGATTCATGCCTGCTCATCTGCTTGATAATGACCAGCTGGGCCGCAGGATTCATACCTGCTCAGCTGCCTGATAATGGCCAGGTGGGCCGCAGGATTCATGCCTTCTCAGGCGCCTGGTAATCGCGAGCGGGCCCGTAGGATTCATGCCTGCTCATCTGCTTGGTAATCGCCAGCTGGGCCGCAGGATTCATGCCTTCTCAGGCGCCTGATAATCGCCAGCTGGGCCGCAGGATTCATGCCATCTCATCTCCTTGATAATCGCCAGCTGGGCCGCAGGATTCATGCCTGCTCATCTGCTTGATAATGACCAGCTGGGCCGCAGGATTCATGCCTGCTCAGCTGCCTGATAATCGCCAGGTGGGCCGCAGGATTCATGCCTGCTCAGTTGCCTGATAATCGCCAGCTGGGCCGCAGGATTCATGCCTGCTCAGCTGCCTGATAATCGCCAGGTGGGCCGCAGGATTCATGCCTGCTCAGTTGCCTGATAATCGCCAGCTGGGCCGCAGGATTCATGCCTGCTCATCTGCTTGATAATGACCAGCTGGGCCGCAGGATTCATGCCTGCTCAGCTGCCTGATAATCGCCAGCTGGGCCGCAGGATTCATACCTGCTCAGCTGCCTGATAATCGCCAGGTGGGCCGCAGGATTCATGCCTTCTCAGGCGCCTGGTAATCGCGAGCGGGGCCGTAGGATTCATGCCTGCTCATCTGCTTGGTAATCGCCAGCTGGGCCGCAGGATTCATGCCTTCTCAGGCGCCTGATAATCGCCAGCTGGGCCGCAGGATTCATGCCTTCTCATCTCCTTGATAATCGCCAGCTGGGCCGCAGGATTCATGCCTGCTCATCTGCTTGATAATGACCAGCTGGGCCGCAGGATTCATGCCTGCTCAGCTGCCTGATAATCGCCAGGTGGGCCGCAGGATTCATGCCTGCTCAGCTGCCTGATAATCGCCAGCTGGGCCGCAGGATTCATGCCTGCTCAGCTGCCTGATAATCACCAGGTGGGCCGCAGGATTCATGCCTGCTCAGTTGCCTGATAATCGCCAGCTGGGCCGCAGGATTCATGCCTTCTCAGCTGCCTGATAATCACCAGCTGGGCCGCAGGATTCATGCCTGCTCATCTGCTTGATAATCGCCAGCTGGGCCGCAGGATTCATGCCTGCTCAGGCGCCTGTTAATCGCCAGCTGGGCCGCAGGATTCATGCCTTCTCCGCTGCTTGATTGTTGCCTGCTGAGGCACATGATCGGTGCGGGAGAGCTACCTGATCAGCACATGAGCAGTCACATGATCAGCACCTCTCAGTCACCTGATCACTGCATGACAGCCACGTGATCAGTGCCTGCTGAGTCACGTGATTAGCGCCTGTTCATCTGCTTGATAATCGCCAGCTGGGCCGCAGGATTCATGCCTTCTCAGCTGCTTGATTATCGCCAGCTGGGCCGCAGGATTCATGCCTGCTCATCTGCTTGATAATGACCAGCTGGGCCGCAGGATTCATGCCTGCTCAGCTGCCTGATAATCGCCAGGTGGGCCGCAGGATTCATGCCTGCTCATCTCGTTGATAATCGCCAGCTGGGCCGCAGGATTCATGCCTGCTCCGCTGCTTGATTCTTGCCTGCTGAGGCACATGATCCGTGCAGGAGAGCTACCTGATCACACATGAGCAGTCACATGATCAGCGCCTCTCAGTCACCTGATCACTGCATGACAGCCACGTGATCAGTGCCTGCTGAGTCACGTGATTAGCGCCTGCTCATCTGCTTGATAATCGCCAGCTGGGCCGCAGGATTCATGCCTGCTCAGGTGCCTGATAATCGCCAGCTGGGCCGCAGGATTCATGCCTTCTCAGCTGCCTGATAATCACCAGCTGGGCCGTAGGATTCATGCCTGCTCAGCTGCCTGATAATCGCCAGGTGGGCCGCAAGATTCATGCCTGCTCAGCTGCCTGATAATCGCCAGGTGGGCCGCAGGATTCATGCCTTCTCAGCTGCTTGATTATCGCCAGCTGGGCCGCAGGATTCATGCCTGCTCAGCTGCCTGATAATCGCCAGCAGGGCCGCAGGATTCATGCCTTCTCAGGCGCCTGGTAATCGCGAGCTGGGCCGCAGGATTCATGCCTGCTCATCTCCTTGATAATCGCCAGCTGGGCCGCAGGATTCATGCCTGCTCATCTGCTTGATAATCGCCAGCTGGGCCGCAGGATTCATGCCTGCTCAGCTGCCTGATAATCGCCAGGTGGGCCGCAGGATTCATGCCTGCTCAGCTGCCTGATAATCGCCAGCAGGGCCACAGGATTCATGCCTTCTCAGGCGCCTGATAATCACCAGCTGGGCCGCAGGATTCATGCCTGCTCATCTGCTTGATAATGACCAGCTGGGCCGCAGGATTCATGCCTTCTCAGGCGCCTGATAATCGCCAGCTGGGCCGCAGGATTCATGCCTGCTCATCTGCTTGGTAATCGCCAGCTGGGCCGCAGGATTCATGCCTGCTCATCTGCTTGATAATCGCCAGCTGGGTCGCATGATTCATGCCTGCTGAGGCACATGATCCGTGCGGGAGAGCTACCTGATCAGCACATGAGCAGTCACATGATCAGCGCCTCTCAGTCACCTGATCACTGCATGACAGCCACGTGATCAGTGCCTGCTGAGTCACGTGATTAGCGCCTGTTCATCTGCTTGATAATCGCCAGCTGGGCCGCAGGATTCATGCCTTCTCAGCTGCTTGATTATCGCCAGCTGGGCCGCAGGATTCATGCCTGCTCATCTGCTTGATAATGACCAGCTGGGCCGCAGGATTCATGCCTGCTCAGCTGCCTGATAATCGCCAGCTGGGCCGCAGGATTCATACCTGCTCAGCTGCCTGATAATGGCCAGGTGGGCCGCAGGATTCATGCCTTCTCAGGCGCCTGGTAATCGCGAGCGGGGCCGTAGGATTCATGCCTGCTCATCTGCTTGGTAATCGCCAGCTGGGCCGCAGGATTCATGCCTTCTCAGGCGCCTGATAATCGCCAGCTGGGCCGCAGGATTCATGCCTTCTCATCTCCTTGATAATCGCCAGCTGGGCCGCAGGATTCATGCCTGCTCATCTGCTTGATAATGACCAGCTGGGCCGCAGGATTCATGCCTGCTCAGCTGCCTGATAATCGCCAGGTGGGCCGCAGGATTCATGCCTTCTCAGCTGCTTGATTATCGCCAGCTGGGCCGCAGGATTCATGCCTGCTCAGCTGCCTGATAATCGCCAGCAGGGCCGCAGGATTCATGCCTTCTCAGGCGCCTGGTAATCGCGAGCTGGGCCGCAGGATTCATGCCTGCTCATCTGCTTGATAATCGCCAGCTGGGCCGCAGGATTCATGCCTGCTCAGCTGCTTGATTATCGCCAGCTGGGCCGCAGGATTCATGCCTGCTCAGCTGCCTGATAATCGCCAGCAGGGCCGCAGGATTCATGCCTGCTCAGCTGCCTGATAATCGCCAGGTGGGCCGCAGGATTCATGCCTGCTCAGCTGCCTGATAATCGCCAGCAGGGCCACAGGATTCATGCCTTCTCAGGCGCCTGATAATCACCAGCTGGGCCGCAGGATTCATGCCTGCTCATCTGCTTGATAATGACCAGCTGGGCCGCAGGATTCATGCCTTCTCAGGCGCCTGATAATCGCCAGCTGGGCCGCAGGATTCATGCCTGCTCATCTGCTTGGTAATCGCCAGCTGGGCCGCAGGATTCATGCCTGCTCATCTGCTTGATAATCGCCAGCTGGGTCGCATGATTCATGCCTGCTGAGGCACATGATCCGTGCGGGAGAGCTACCTGATCAGCACATGAGCAGTCACATGATCAGCGCCTCTCAGTCACCTGATCACTGCATGACAGCCACGTGATCAGTGCCTGCTGAGTCACGTGATTAGCGCCTGTTCATCTGCTTGATAATCGCCAGCTGGGCCGCAGGATTCATGCCTTCTCAGCTGCTTGATTATCGCCAGCTGGGCCGCAGGATTCATGCCTGCTCATCTGCTTGATAATGACCAGCTGGGCCGCAGGATTCATACCTGCTCAGCTGCCTGATAATGGCCAGGTGGGCCGCAGGATTCATGCCTTCTCAGGCGCCTGGTAATCGCGAGCGGGCCCGTAGGATTCATGCCTGCTCATCTGCTTGGTAATCGCCAGCTGGGCCGCAGGATTCATGCCTTCTCAGGCGCCTGATAATCGCCAGCTGGGCCGCAGGATTCATGCCTTCTCATCTCCTTGATAATCGCCAGCTGGGCCGCAGGATTCATGCCTGCTCATCTGCTTGATAATGACCAGCTGGGCCGCAGGATTCATGCCTGCTCAGCTGCCTGATAATCGCCAGGTGGGCCGCAGGATTCATGCCTGCTCAGTTGCCTGATAATCGCCAGCTGGGCCGCAGGATTCATGCCTGCTCAGCTGCCTGATAATCGCCAGCTGGGCCGCAGGATTCATACCTGCTCAGCTGCCTGATAATGGCCAGGTGGGCCGCAGGATTCATGCCTGCTCAGCTGCCTGATAATCGCCAGCTGGGCCGCAGGATTCATGCCTGCTCAGCTGCCTGATAATCGCCAGGTGGGCCGCAGGATTCATGCCTGCTCAGTTGCCTGATAATCGCCAGCTGGGCCGCAGGATTCATGC
Source organism: Bos grunniens (assembly GCF_055505025.1). Lineage (NCBI taxonomy): Eukaryota > Metazoa > Chordata > Mammalia > Artiodactyla > Bovidae > Bos > Bos grunniens. The sequence goes on along the minus strand of NC_141183.1, from coordinate 64,585,209 downwards.
CTTCTCAGCTGCCTGATAATCACCAGCTGGGCCGCAGGATTCATGCCTGCTCATCTGCTTGATAATCGCCAGCTGGGCCGCAGGATTCATGCCTGCTCAGGCGCCTGTTAATCGCCAGCTGGGCCGCAGGATTCATGCCTTCTCCGCTGCTTGATTGTTGCCTGCTGAGGCACATGATCGGTGCGGGAGAGCTACCTGATCAGCACATGAGCAGTCACATGATCAGCACCCCTCAGTCACCTGATCACTGCATGACAGCCACGTGATCAGTGCCTGCTGAGTCACGTGATTAGCGCCTGTTCATCTGCTTGATAATCGCCAGCTGGGCCGCAGGATTCATGCCTTCTCAGCTGCTTGATTATCGCCAGCTGGGCCGCAGGATTCATGCCTGCTCATCTGCTTGATAATGACCAGCTGGGCCGCAGGATTCATGCCTGCTCAGCTGCCTGATAATCGCCAGGTGGGCCGCAGGATTCATGCCTGCTCATCTCGTTGATAATCGCCAGCTGGGCCGCAGGATTCATGCCTGCTCCGCTGCTTGATTCTTGCCTGCTGAGGCACATGATCCGTGCAGGAGAGCTACCTGATCACACATGAGCAGTCACATGATCAGCGCCTCTCAGTCACCTGATCACTGCATGACAGCCACGTGATCAGTGCCTGCTGAGTCACGTGATTAGCGCCTGCTCATCTGCTTGATAATCGCCAGCTGGGCCGCAGGATTCATGCCTGCTCAGGTGCCTGATAATCGCCAGCTGGGCCGCAGGATTCATGCCTTCTCAGCTGCCTGATAATCACCAGCTGGGCCGTAGGATTCATGCCTGCTCAGCTGCCTGATAATCGCCAGGTGGGCCGCAAGATTCATGCCTGCTCAGCTGCCTGATAATCGCCAGGTGGGCCGCAGGATTCATGCCTTCTCAGCTGCTTGATTATCGCCAGCTGGGCCGCAGGATTCATGCCTGCTCAGCTGCCTGATAATCGCCAGCAGGGCCGCAGGATTCATGCCTTCTCAGGCGCCTGGTAATCGCGAGCTGGGCCGCAGGATTCATGCCTGCTCATCTCCTTGATAATCGCCAGCTGGGCCGCAGGATTCATGCCTGCTCATCTGCTTGATAATCGCCAGCTGGGCCGCAGGATTCATGCCTGCTCAGCTGCCTGATAATCGCCAGGTGGGCCGCAGGATTCATGCCTGCTCAGCTGCCTGATAATCGCCAGCAGGGCCACAGGATTCATGCCTTCTCAGGCGCCTGATAATCACCAGCTGGGCCGCAGGATTCATGCCTGCTCATCTGCTTGATAATGACCAGCTGGGCCGCAGGATTCATGCCTTCTCAGGCGCCTGATAATCGCCAGCTGGGCCGCAGGATTCATGCCTGCTCATCTGCTTGGTAATCGCCAGCTGGGCCGCAGGATTCATGCCTGCTCATCTGCTTGATAATCGCCAGCTGGGTCGCATGATTCATGCCTGCTGAGGCACATGATCCGTGCGGGAGAGCTACCTGATCAGCACATGAGCAGTCACATGATCAGCGCCTCTCAGTCACCTGATCACTGCATGACAGCCACGTGATCAGTGCCTGCTGAGTCACGTGATTAGCGCCTGTTCATCTGCTTGATAATCGCCAGCTGGGCCGCAGGATTCATGCCTTCTCAGCTGCTTGATTATCGCCAGCTGGGCCGCAGGATTCATGCCTGCTCATCTGCTTGATAATGACCAGCTGGGCCGCAGGATTCATGCCTGCTCAGCTGCCTGATAATCGCCAGCTGGGCCGCAGGATTCATACCTGCTCAGCTGCCTGATAATCGCCAGGTGGGCCGCAGGATTCATGCCTTCTCAGGCGCCTGGTAATCGCGAGCGGGGCCGTAGGATTCATGCCTGCTCATCTGCTTGGTAATCGCCAGCTGGGCCGCAGGATTCATGCCTTCTCAGGCGCCTGATAATCGCCAGCTGGGCCGCAGGATTCATGCCTTCTCATCTCCTTGATAATCGCCAGCTGGGCCGCAGGATTCATGCCTGCTCATCTGCTTGATAATGACCAGCTGGGCCGCAGGATTCATGCCTGCTCAGCTGCCTGATAATCGCCAGGTGGGCCGCAGGATTCATGCCTGCTCAGCTGCCTGATAATCGCCAGCTGGGCCGCAGGATTCATGCCTGCTCAGCTGCCTGATAATCGCCAGGTGGGCCGCAGGATTCATGCCTGCTCAGTTGCCTGATAATCGCCAGCTGGGCCGCAGGATTCATGCCTTCTCAGCTGCCTGATAATCACCAGCTGGGCCGCAGGATTCATGCCTGCTCATCTGCTTGATAATCGCCAGCTGGGCCGCAGGATTCATGCCTGCTCAGGCGCCTGTTAATCGCCAGCTGGGCCGCAGGATTCATGCCTTCTCCGCTGCTTGATTGTTGCCTGCTGAGGCACATGATCGGTGCGGGAGAGCTACCTGATCAGCACATGAGCAGTCACATGATCAGCACCTCTCAGTCACCTGATCACTGCATGACAGCCACGTGATCAGTGCCTGCTGAGTCACGTGATTAGCGCCTGTTCATCTGCTTGATAATCGCCAGCTGGGCCGCAGGATTCATGCCTTCTCAGCTGCTTGATTATCGCCAGCTGGGCCGCAGGATTCATGCCTGCTCATCTGCTTGATAATGACCAGCTGGGCCGCAGGATTCATGCCTGCTCAGCTGCCTGATAATCGCCAGGTGGGCCGCAGGATTCATGCCTGCTCATCTCGTTGATAATCGCCAGCTGGGCCGCAGGATTCATGCCTGCTCCGCTGCTTGATTCTTGCCTGCTGAGGCACATGATCCGTGCAGGAGTGCTACCTGATCACACATGAGCAGTCACATGATCAGCGCCTCTCAGTCACCTGATCACTGCATGACAGCCACGTGATCAGTGCCTGCTGAGTCACGTGATTAGCGCCTGCTCATCTGCTTGATAATCGCCAGCTGGGCCGCAGGATTCATGCCTGCTCAGGTGCCTGATAATCGCCAGCTGGGCCGCAGGATTCATGCCTTCTCAGCTGCCTGATAATCACCAGCTGGGCCGTAGGATTCATGCCTGCTCAGCTGCCTGATAATCGCCAGGTGGGCCGCAAGATTCATGCCTGCTCAGCTGCCTGATAATCGCCAGGTGGGCCGCAGGATTCATGCCTTCTCAGCTGCTTGATTATCGCCAGCTGGGCCGCAGGATTCATGCCTGCTCAGCTGCCTGATAATCGCCAGCAGGGCCGCAGGATTCATGCCTTCTCAGGCGCCTGGTAATCGCGAGCTGGGCCGCAGGATTCATGCCTGCTCATCTCCTTGATAATCGCCAGCTGGGCCGCAGGATTCATGCCTGCTCATCTGCTTGATAATCGCCAGCTGGGCCGCAGGATTCATGCCTGCTCAGCTGCCTGATAATCGCCAGGTGGGCCGCAGGATTCATGCCTGCTCAGCTGCCTGATAATCGCCAGCAGGGCCACAGGATTCATGCCTTCTCAGGCGCCTGATAATCACCAGCTGGGCCGCAGGATTCATGCCTGCTCATCTGCTTGATAATGACCAGCTGGGCCGCAGGATTCATGCCTTCTCAGGCGCCTGATAATCGCCAGCTGGGCCGCAGGATTCATGCCTGCTCATCTGCTTGGTAATCGCCAGCTGGGCCGCAGGATTCATGCCTGCTCATCTGCTTGATAATCGCCAGCTGGGTCGCATGATTCATGCCTGCTGAGGCACATGATCCGTGCGGGAGAGCTACCTGATCAGCACATGAGCAGTCACATGATCAGCGCCTCTCAGTCACCTGATCACTGCATGACAGCCACGTGATCAGTGCCTGCTGAGTCACGTGATTAGCGCCTGTTCATCTGCTTGATAATCGCCAGCTGGGCCGCAGGATTCATGCCTTCTCAGCTGCTTGATTATCGCCAGCTGGGCCGCAGGATTCATGCCTGCTCATCTGCTTGATAATGACCAGCTGGGCCGCAGGATTCATGCCTGCTCAGCTGCCTGATAATCGCCAGCTGGGCCGCAGGATTCATACCTGCTCAGCTGCCTGATAATGGCCAGGTGGGCCGCAGGATTCATGCCTTCTCAGGCGCCTGGTAATCGCGAGCGGGGCCGTAGGATTCATGCCTGCTCATCTGCTTGGTAATCGCCAGCTGGGCCGCAGGATTCATGCCTTCTCAGGCGCCTGATAATCGCCAGCTGGGCCGCAGGATTCATGCCTTCTCATCTCCTTGATAATCGCCAGCTGGGCCGCAGGATTCATGCCTGCTCATCTGCTTGATAATGACCAGCTGGGCCGCAGGATTCATGCCTGCTCAGCTGCCTGATAATCGCCAGGTGGGCCGCAGGATTCATGCCTTCTCAGCTGCTTGATTATCGCCAGCTGGGCCGCAGGATTCATGCCTGCTCAGCTGCCTGATAATCGCCAGCAGGGCCGCAGGATTCATGCCTTCTCAGGCGCCTGGTAATCGCGAGCTGGGCCACAGGATTCATGCCTGCTCATCTGCTTGATAATCGCCAGCTGGGCCGCAGGATTCATGCCTGCTCAGCTGCTTGATTATCGCCAGCTGGGCCGCAGGATTCATGCCTGCTCAGCTGCCTGATAATCGCCAGCAGGGCCGCAGGATTCATGCCTTCTCAGGCGCCTGGTAATCGCGAGCTGGGCCGCAGGATTCATGCCTGCTCATCTCCTTGATAATCGCCAGCTGGGCCGCAGGATTCATGCCTGCTCATCTGCTTGATAATCGCCAGCTGGGCCGCAGGATTCATGCCTGCTCAGCTGCCTGATAATCGCCAGGTGGGCCGCAGGATTCATGCCTGCTCAGCTGCCTGATAATCGCCAGCAGGGCCACAGGATTCATGCCTTCTCAGGCGCCTGATAATCACCAGCTGGGCCGCAGGATTCATGCCTGCTCATCTGCTTGATAATGACCAGCTGGGCCGCAGGATTCATGCCTTCTCAGGCGCCTGATAATCGCCAGCTGGGCCGCAGGATTCATGCCTGCTCATCTGCTTGGTAATCGCCAGCTGGGCCGCAGGATTCATGCCTGCTCATCTGCTTGATAATCGCCAGCTGGGTCGCATGATTCATGCCTGCTGAGGCACATGATCCGTGCGGGAGAGCTACCTGATCAGCACATGAGCAGTCACATGATCAGCGCCTCTCAGTCACCTGATCACTGCATGACAGCCACGTGATCAGTGCCTGCTGAGTCACGTGATTAGCGCCTGTTCATCTGCTTGATAATCGCCAGCTGGGCCGCAGGATTCATGCCTTCTCAGCTGCTTGATTATCGCCAGCTGGGCCGCAGGATTCATGCCTGCTCATCTGCTTGATAATGACCAGCTGGGCCGCAGGATTCATACCTGCTCAGCTGCCTGATAATGGCCAGGTGGGCCGCAGGATTCATGCCTTCTCAGGCGCCTGGTAATCGCGAGCGGGCCCGTAGGATTCATGCCTGCTCATCTGCTTGGTAATCGCCAGCTGGGCCGCAGGATTCATGCCTTCTCAGGCGCCTGATAATCGCCAGCTGGGCCGCAGGATTCATGCCTTCTCATCTCCTTGATAATCGCCAGCTGGGCCGCAGGATTCATGCCTGCTCATCTGCTTGATAATGACCAGCTGGGCCGCAGGATTCATGCCTGCTCAGCTGCCTGATAATCGCCAGGTGGGCCGCAGGATTCATGCCTGCTCAGTTGCCTGATAATCGCCAGCTGGGCCGCAGGATTCATGCCTGCTCAGCTGCCTGATAATCGCCAGCTGGGCCGCAGGATTCATACCTGCTCAGCTGCCTGATAATGGCCAGGTGGGCCGCAGGATTCATGCCTTCTCAGGCGCCTGGTAATCGCGAGCGGGGCCGTAGGATTCATGCCTGCTCATCTGCTTGGTAATCGCCAGCTGGGCCGCAGGATTCATGCCTTCTCAGGCGCCTGATAATCGCCAGCTGGGCCGCAGGATTCATGCCTTCTCATCTCCTTGATAATCGCCAGCTGGGCCGCAGGATTCATGCCTGCTCATCTGCTTGATAATGACCAGCTGGGCCGCAGGATTCATGCCTGCTCAGCTGCCTGATAATCGCCAGGTGGGCCGCAGGATTCATGCCTTCTCAGCTGCTTGATTATCGCCAGCTGGGCCGCAGGATTCATGCCTGCTCAGCTGCCTGATAATCGCCAGCAGGGCCGCAGGATTCATGCCTTCTCAGGCGCCTGGTAATCGCGAGCTGGGCCGCAGGATTCATGCCTGCTCATCTGCTTGATAATCGCCAGCTGGGCCGCAGGATTCATGCCTGCTCAGCTGCTTGATTATCGCCAGCTGGGCCGCAGGATTCATGCCTGCTCAGCTGCCTGATAATCGCCAGCAGGGCCGCAGGATTCATGCCTTCTCAGGCGCCTGGTAATCGCGAGCTGGGCCGCAGGATTCATGCCTGCTCATCTGCTTGATAATCGCCAGCTGGGCCGCAGGATTCATGCCTGCTCAGCTGCTTGATTATCGCCAGCTGGGCCGCAGGATTCATGCCTGCTCAGCTGCCTGATAATCGCCAGCAGGGCCGCAGGATTCATGCCTGCTCAGCTGCCTGATAATCGCCAGGTGGGCCGCAGGATTCATGCCTGCTCAGCTGCCTGATAATCGCCAGCAGGGCCACAGGATTCATGCCTTCTCAGGCGCCTGATAATCACCAGCTGGGCCGCAGGATTCATGCCTGCTCATCTGCTTGATAATGACCAGCTGGGCCGCAGGATTCATGCCTTCTCAGGCGCCTGATAATCGCCAGCTGGGCCGCAGGATTCATGCCTGCTCATCTGCTTGGTAATCGCCAGCTGGGCCGCAGGATTCATGCCTGCTCATCTGCTTGATAATCGCCAGCTGGGTCGCATGATTCATGCCTGCTGAGGCACATGATCCGTGCGGGAGAGCTACCTGATCAGCACATGAGCAGTCACATGATCAGCGCCTCTCAGTCACCTGATCACTGCATGACAGCCACGTGATCAGTGCCTGCTGAGTCACGTGATTAGCGCCTGTTCATCTGCTTGATAATCGCCAGCTGGGCCGCAGGATTCATGCCTTCTCAGCTGCTTGATTATCGCCAGCTGGGCCGCAGGATTCATGCCTGCTCATCTGCTTGATAATGACCAGCTGGGCCGCAGGATTCATACCTGCTCAGCTGCCTGATAATGGCCAGGTGGGCCGCAGGATTCATGCCTTCTCAGGCGCCTGGTAATCGCGAGCGGGCCCGTAGGATTCATGCCTGCTCATCTGCTTGGTAATCGCCAGCTGGGCCGCAGGATTCATGCCTTCTCAGGCGCCTGATAATCGCCAGCTGGGCCGCAGGATTCATGCCTTCTCATCTCCTTGATAATCGCCAGCTGGGCCGCAGGATTCATGCCTGCTCATCTGCTTGATAATGACCAGCTGGGCCGCAGGATTCATGCCTGCTCAGCTGCCTGATAATCGCCAGGTGGGCCGCAGGATTCATGCCTGCTCAGTTGCCTGATAATCGCCAGCTGGGCCGCAGGATTCATGCCTGCTCAGCTGCCTGATAATCGCCAGCTGGGCCGCAGGATTCATACCTGCTCAGCTGCCTGATAATGGCCAGGTGGGCCGCAGGATTCATGCCTGCTCAGCTGCCTGATAATCGCCAGCTGGGCCGCAGGATTCATGCCTGCTCAGCTGCCTGATAATCGCCAGGTGGGCCGCAGGATTCATGCCTGCTCAGTTGCCTGATAATCGCCAGCTGGGCCGCAGGATTCATGCCTTCTCAGCTGCCTGATAATCACCAGCTGGGCCGCAGGATTCATGCCTGCTCATCTGCTTGATAATCGCCAGCTGGGCCGCAGGATTCATGCCTGCTCAGGCGCCTGTTAATCGCCAGCTGGGCCGCAGGATTCATGCCTTCTCCGCTGCTTGATTGTTGCCTGCTGAGGCACATGATCGGTGCGGGAGAGCTACCTGATCAGCACATGAGCAGTCACATGATCAGCACCCCTCAGTCACCTGATCACTGCATGACAGCCACGTGATCAGTGCCTGCTGAGTCACGTGATTAGCGCCTGTTCATCTGCTTGATAATCGCCAGCTGGGCCGCAGGATTCATGCCTTCTCAGCTGCTTGATTATCGCCAGCTGGGCCGCAGGATTCATGCCTGCTCATCTGCTTGATAATGACCAGCTGGGCCGCAGGATTCATGCCTGCTCAGCTGCCTGATAATCGCCAGGTGGGCCGCAGGATTCATGCCTGCTCATCTCGTTGATAATCGCCAGCTGGGCCGCAGGATTCATGCCTGCTCCGCTGCTTGATTCTTGCCTGCTGAGGCACATGATCCGTGCAGGAGAGCTACCTGATCACACATGAGCAGTCACATGATCAGCGCCTCTCAGTCACCTGATCACTGCATGACAGCCACGTGATCAGTGCCTGCTGAGTCACGTGATTAGCGCCTGCTCATCTGCTTGATAATCGCCAGCTGGGCCGCAGGATTCATGCCTGCTCAGGTGCCTGATAATCGCCAGCTGGGCCGCAGGATTCATGCCTTCTCAGCTGCCTGATAATCACCAGCTGGGCCGTAGGATTCATGCCTGCTCAGCTGCCTGATAATCGCCAGGTGGGCCGCAAGATTCATGCCTGCTCAGCTGCCTGATAATCGCCAGGTGGGCCGCAGGATTCATGCCTTCTCAGCTGCTTGATTATCGCCAGCTGGGCCGCAGGATTCATGCCTGCTCAGCTGCCTGATAATCGCCAGCAGGGCCGCAGGATTCATGCCTTCTCAGGCGCCTGGTAATCGCGAGCTGGGCCGCAGGATTCATGCCTGCTCATCTCCTTGATAATCGCCAGCTGGGCCGCAGGATTCATGCCTGCTCATCTGCTTGATAATCGCCAGCTGGGCCGCAGGATTCATGCCTGCTCAGCTGCCTGATAATCGCCAGGTGGGCCGCAGGATTCATGCCTGCTCAGCTGCCTGATAATCGCCAGCAGGGCCACAGGATTCATGCCTTCTCAGGCGCCTGATAATCACCAGCTGGGCCGCAGGATTCATGCCTGCTCATCTGCTTGATAATGACCAGCTGGGCCGCAGGATTCATGCCTTCTCAGGCGCCTGATAATCGCCAGCTGGGCCGCAGGATTCATGCCTGCTCATCTGCTTGGTAATCGCCAGCTGGGCCGCAGGATTCATGCCTGCTCATCTGCTTGATAATCGCCAGCTGGGTCGCATGATTCATGCCTGCTGAGGCACATGATCCGTGCGGGAGAGCTACCTGATCAGCACATGAGCAGTCACATGATCAGCGCCTCTCAGTCACCTGATCACTGCATGACAGCCACGTGATCAGTGCCTGCTGAGTCACGTGATTAGCGCCTGTTCATCTGCTTGATAATCGCCAGCTGGGCCGCAGGATTCATGCCTTCTCAGCTGCTTGATTATCGCCAGCTGGGCCGCAGGATTCATGCCTGCTCATCTGCTTGATAATGACCAGCTGGGCCGCAGGATTCATGCCTGCTCAGCTGCCTGATAATCGCCAGCTGGGCCGCAGGATTCATACCTGCTCAGCTGCCTGATAATCGCCAGGTGGGCCGCAGGATTCATGCCTTCTCAGGCGCCTGGTAATCGCGAGCGGGGCCGTAGGATTCATGCCTGCTCATCTGCTTGGTAATCGCCAGCTGGGCCGCAGGATTCATGCCTTCTCAGGCGCCTGATAATCGCCAGCTGGGCCGCAGGATTCATGCCTTCTCATCTCCTTGATAATCGCCAGCTGGGCCGCAGGATTCATGCCTGCTCATCTGCTTGATAATGACCAGCTGGGCCGCAGGATTCATGCCTGCTCAGCTGCCTGATAATCGCCAGGTGGGCCGCAGGATTCATGCCTGCTCAGCTGCCTGATAATCGCCAGCTGGGCCGCAGGATTCATGCCTGCTCAGCTGCCTGATAATCGCCAGGTGGGCCGCAGGATTCATGCCTGCTCAGTTGCCTGATAATCGCCAGCTGGGCCGCAGGATTCATGCCTTCTCAGCTGCCTGATAATCACCAGCTGGGCCGCAGGATTCATGCCTGCTCATCTGCTTGATAATCGCCAGCTGGGCCGCAGGATTCATGCCTGCTCAGGCGCCTGTTAATCGCCAGCTGGGCCGCAGGATTCATGCCTTCTCCGCTGCTTGATTGTTGCCTGCTGAGGCACATGATCGGTGCGGGAGAGCTACCTGATCAGCACATGAGCAGTCACATGATCAGCACCTCTCAGTCACCTGATCACTGCATGACAGCCACGTGATCAGTGCCTGCTGAGTCACGTGATTAGCGCCTGTTCATCTGCTTGATAATCGCCAGCTGGGCCGCAGGATTCATGCCTTCTCAGCTGCTTGATTATCGCCAGCTGGGCCGCAGGATTCATGCCTGCTCATCTGCTTGATAATGACCAGCTGGGCCGCAGGATTCATGCCTGCTCAGCTGCCTGATAATCGCCAGGTGGGCCGCAGGATTCATGCCTGCTCATCTCGTTGATAATCGCCAGCTGGGCCGCAGGATTCATGCCTGCTCCGCTGCTTGATTCTTGCCTGCTGAGGCACATGATCCGTGCAGGAGTGCTACCTGATCACACATGAGCAGTCACATGATCAGCGCCTCTCAGTCACCTGATCACTGCATGACAGCCACGTGATCAGTGCCTGCTGAGTCACGTGATTAGCGCCTGCTCATCTGCTTGATAATCGCCAGCTGGGCCGCAGGATTCATGCCTGCTCAGGTGCCTGATAATCGCCAGCTGGGCCGCAGGATTCATGCCTTCTCAGCTGCCTGATAATCACCAGCTGGGCCGTAGGATTCATGCCTGCTCAGCTGCCTGATAATCGCCAGGTGGGCCGCAAGATTCATGCCTGCTCAGCTGCCTGATAATCGCCAGGTGGGCCGCAGGATTCATGCCTTCTCAGCTGCTTGATTATCGCCAGCTGGGCCGCAGGATTCATGCCTGCTCAGCTGCCTGATAATCGCCAGCAGGGCCGCAGGATTCATGCCTTCTCAGGCGCCTGGTAATCGCGAGCTGGGCCGCAGGATTCATGCCTGCTCATCTCCTTGATAATCGCCAGCTGGGCCGCAGGATTCATGCCTGCTCATCTGCTTGATAATCGCCAGCTGGGCCGCAGGATTCATGCCTGCTCAGCTGCCTGATAATCGCCAGGTGGGCCGCAGGATTCATGCCTGCTCAGCTGCCTGATAATCGCCAGCAGGGCCACAGGATTCATGCCTTCTCAGGCGCCTGATAATCACCAGCTGGGCCGCAGGATTCATGCCTGCTCATCTGCTTGATAATGACCAGCTGGGCCGCAGGATTCATGCCTTCTCAGGCGCCTGATAATCGCCAGCTGGGCCGCAGGATTCATGCCTGCTCATCTGCTTGGTAATCGCCAGCTGGGCCGCAGGATTCATGCCTGCTCATCTGCTTGATAATCGCCAGCTGGGTCGCATGATTCATGCCTGCTGAGGCACATGATCCGTGCGGGAGAGCTACCTGATCAGCACATGAGCAGTCACATGATCAGCGCCTCTCAGTCACCTGATCACTGCATGACAGCCACGTGATCAGTGCCTGCTGAGTCACGTGATTAGCGCCTGTTCATCTGCTTGATAATCGCCAGCTGGGCCGCAGGATTCATGCCTTCTCAGCTGCTTGATTATCGCCAGCTGGGCCGCAGGATTCATGCCTGCTCATCTGCTTGATAATGACCAGCTGGGCCGCAGGATTCATGCCTGCTCAGCTGCCTGATAATCGCCAGCTGGGCCGCAGGATTCATACCTGCTCAGCTGCCTGATAATGGCCAGGTGGGCCGCAGGATTCATGCCTTCTCAGGCGCCTGGTAATCGCGAGCGGGGCCGTAGGATTCATGCCTGCTCATCTGCTTGGTAATCGCCAGCTGGGCCGCAGGATTCATGCCTTCTCAGGCGCCTGATAATCGCCAGCTGGGCCGCAGGATTCATGCCTTCTCATCTCCTTGATAATCGCCAGCTGGGCCGCAGGATTCATGCCTGCTCATCTGCTTGATAATGACCAGCTGGGCCGCAGGATTCATGCCTGCTCAGCTGCCTGATAATCGCCAGGTGGGCCGCAGGATTCATGCCTTCTCAGCTGCTTGATTATCGCCAGCTGGGCCGCAGGATTCATGCCTGCTCAGCTGCCTGATAATCGCCAGCAGGGCCGCAGGATTCATGCCTTCTCAGGCGCCTGGTAATCGCGAGCTGGGCCACAGGATTCATGCCTGCTCATCTGCTTGATAATCGCCAGCTGGGCCGCAGGATTCATGCCTGCTCAGCTGCTTGATTATCGCCAGCTGGGCCGCAGGATTCATGCCTGCTCAGCTGCCTGATAATCGCCAGCAGGGCCGCAGGATTCATGCCTTCTCAGGCGCCTGGTAATCGCGAGCTGGGCCGCAGGATTCATGCCTGCTCATCTCCTTGATAATCGCCAGCTGGGCCGCAGGATTCATGCCTGCTCATCTGCTTGATAATCGCCAGCTGGGCCGCAGGATTCATGCCTGCTCAGCTGCCTGATAATCGCCAGGTGGGCCGCAGGATTCATGCCTGCTCAGCTGCCTGATAATCGCCAGCAGGGCCACAGGATTCATGCCTTCTCAGGCGCCTGATAATCACCAGCTGGGCCGCAGGATTCATGCCTGCTCATCTGCTTGATAATGACCAGCTGGGCCGCAGGATTCATGCCTTCTCAGGCGCCTGATAATCGCCAGCTGGGCCGCAGGATTCATGCCTGCTCATCTGCTTGGTAATCGCCAGCTGGGCCGCAGGATTCATGCCTGCTCATCTGCTTGATAATCGCCAGCTGGGTCGCATGATTCATGCCTGCTGAGGCACATGATCCGTGCGGGAGAGCTACCTGATCAGCACATGAGCAGTCACATGATCAGCGCCTCTCAGTCACCTGATCACTGCATGACAGCCACGTGATCAGTGCCTGCTGAGTCACGTGATTAGCGCCTGTTCATCTGCTTGATAATCGCCAGCTGGGCCGCAGGATTCATGCCTTCTCAGCTGCTTGATTATCGCCAGCTGGGCCGCAGGATTCATGCCTGCTCATCTGCTTGATAATGACCAGCTGGGCCGCAGGATTCATACCTGCTCAGCTGCCTGATAATGGCCAGGTGGGCCGCAGGATTCATGCCTTCTCAGGCGCCTGGTAATCGCGAGCGGGCCCGTAGGATTCATGCCTGCTCATCTGCTTGGTAATCGCCAGCTGGGCCGCAGGATTCATGCCTTCTCAGGCGCCTGATAATCGCCAGCTGGGCCGCAGGATTCATGCCTTCTCATCTCCTTGATAATCGCCAGCTGGGCCGCAGGATTCATGCCTGCTCATCTGCTTGATAATGACCAGCTGGGCCGCAGGATTCATGCCTGCTCAGCTGCCTGATAATCGCCAGGTGGGCCGCAGGATTCATGCCTGCTCAGTTGCCTGATAATCGCCAGCTGGGCCGCAGGATTCATGCCTGCTCAGCTGCCTGATAATCGCCAGCTGGGCCGCAGGATTCATACCTGCTCAGCTGCCTGATAATGGCCAGGTGGGCCGCAGGATTCATGCCTTCTCAGGCGCCTGGTAATCGCGAGCGGGGCCGTAGGATTCATGCCTGCTCATCTGCTTGGTAATCGCCAGCTGGGCCGCAGGATTCATGCCTTCTCAGGCGCCTGATAATCGCCAGCTGGGCCGCAGGATTCATGCCTTCTCATCTCCTTGATAATCGCCAGCTGGGCCGCAGGATTCATGCCTGCTCATCTGCTTGATAATGACCAGCTGGGCCGCAGGATTCATGCCTGCTCAGCTGCCTGATAATCGCCAGGTGGGCCGCAGGATTCATGCCTTCTCAGCTGCTTGATTATCGCCAGCTGGGCCGCAGGATTCATGCCTGCTCAGCTGCCTGATAATCGCCAGCAGGGCCGCAGGATTCATGCCTTCTCAGGCGCCTGGTAATCGCGAGCTGGGCCGCAGGATTCATGCCTGCTCATCTGCTTGATAATCGCCAGCTGGGCCGCAGGATTCATGCCTGCTCAGCTGCTTGATTATCGCCAGCTGGGCCGCAGGATTCATGCCTGCTCAGCTGCCTGATAATCGCCAGCAGGGCCGCAGGATTCATGCCTTCTCAGGCGCCTGGTAATCGCGAGCTGGGCCGCAGGATTCATGCCTGCTCATCTCCTTGATAATCGCCAGCTGGGCCGCAGGATTCATGCCTGCTCATCTGCTTGATAATCGCCAGCTGGGCCGCAGGATTCATGCCTGCTCAGCTGCCTGATAATCGCCAGGTGGGCCGCAGGATTCATGCCTGCTCAGCTGCCTGATAATCGCCAGCAGGGCCACAGGATTCATGCCTTCTCAGGCGCCTGATAATCACCAGCTGGGCCGCAGGATTCATGCCTGCTCATCTGCTTGATAATGACCAGCTGGGCCGCAGGATTCATGCCTTCTCAGGCGCCTGATAATCGCCAGCTGGGCCGCAGGATTCATGCCTGCTCATCTGCTTGGTAATCGCCAGCTGGGCCGCAGGATTCATGCCTGCTCATCTGCTTGATAATCGCCAGCTGGGTCGCATGATTCATGCCTGCTGAGGCACATGATCCGTGCGGGAGAGCTACCTGATCAGCACATGAGCAGTCACATGATCAGCGCCTCTCAGTCACCTGATCACTGCATGACAGCCACGTGATCAGTGCCTGCTGAGTCACGTGATTAGCGCCTGTTCATCTGCTTGATAATCGCCAGCTGGGCCGCAGGATTCATGCCTTCTCAGCTGCTTGATTATCGCCAGCTGGGCCGCAGGATTCATGCCTGCTCATCTGCTTGATAATGACCAGCTGGGCCGCAGGATTCATACCTGCTCAGCTGCCTGATAATGGCCAGGTGGGCCGCAGGATTCATGCCTTCTCAGGCGCCTGGTAATCGCGAGCGGGCCCGTAGGATTCATGCCTGCTCATCTGCTTGGTAATCGCCAGCTGGGCCGCAGGATTCATGCCTTCTCAGGCGCCTGATAATCGCCAGCTGGGCCGCAGGATTCATG
The DNA here is from genome assembly GCF_055505025.1 of Bos grunniens. Taxonomy (NCBI): domain Eukaryota; kingdom Metazoa; phylum Chordata; class Mammalia; order Artiodactyla; family Bovidae; genus Bos; species Bos grunniens. The sequence continues at coordinate 64,570,174 of NC_141183.1, read as the reverse complement.
CCTTCTCATCTCCTTGATAATCGCCAGCTGGGCCGCAGGATTCATGCCTGCTCATCTGCTTGATAATGACCAGCTGGGCCGCAGGATTCATGCCTGCTCAGCTGCCTGATAATCGCCAGGTGGGCCGCAGGATTCATGCCTGCTCAGTTGCCTGATAATCGCCAGCTGGGCCGCAGGATTCATGCCTGCTCAGCTGCCTGATAATCGCCAGGTGGGCCGCAGGATTCATGCCTGCTCAGTTGCCTGATAATCGCCAGCTGGGCCGCAGGATTCATGCCTGCTCATCTGCTTGATAATGACCAGCTGGGCCGCAGGATTCATGCCTGCTCAGCTGCCTGATAATCGCCAGCTGGGCCGCAGGATTCATACCTGCTCAGCTGCCTGATAATGGCCAGGTGGGCCGCAGGATTCATGCCTTCTCAGGCGCCTGGTAATCGCGAGCGGGCCCGTAGGATTCATGCCTGCTCATCTGCTTGGTAATCGCCAGCTGGGCCGCAGGATTCATGCCTTCTCAGGCGCCTGATAATCGCCAGCTGGGCCGCAGGATTCATGCCTTCTCATCTCCTTGATAATCGCCAGCTGGGCCGCAGGATTCATGCCTGCTCATCTGCTTGATAATGACCAGCTGGGCCGCAGGATTCATGCCTGCTCAGCTGCCTGATAATCGCCAGGTGGGCCACAGGATTCATGCCTGCTCAGTTGCCTGATAATCGCCAGCTGGGCCGCAGGATTCATGCCTGCTCAGCTGCCTGATAATCGCCAGGTGGGCCGCAGGATTCATGCCTGCTCAGTTGCCTGATAATCGCCAGCTGGGCCGCAGGATTCATGCCTGCTCATCTGCTTGATAATGACCAGCTGGGCCGCAGGATTCATGCCTGCTCAGCTGCCTGATAATCGCCAGCTGGGCCGCAGGATTCATACCTGCTCAGCTGCCTGATAATCGCCAGGTGGGCCACAGGATTCATGCCTTCTCAGGCGCCTGGTAATCGCGAGCGGGGCCGTAGGATTCATGCCTGCTCATCTGCTTGGTAATCGCCAGCTGGGCCGCAGGATTCATGCCTTCTCAGGCGCCTGATAATCGCCAGCTGGGCCGCAGGATTCATGCCTTCTCATCTCCTTGATAATCGCCAGCTGGGCCGCAGGATTCATGCCTGCTCATCTGCTTGATAATGACCAGCTGGGCCGCAGGACTCATGCCTGCTCAGCTGCCTGATAATCGCCAGGTGGGCCGCAGGATTCATGCCTGCTCAGCTGCCTGATAATCGCCAGCTGGGCCGCAGGATTCATGCCTGCTCAGCTGCCTGATAATCGCCAGGTGGGCCGCAGGATTCATGCCTGCTCAGTTGCCTGATAATCGCCAGCTGGGCCGCAGGATTCATGCCTTCTCAGCTGCCTGATAATCACCAGCTGGGCCGCAGGATTCATGCCTGCTCATCTGCTTGATAATCGCCAGCTGGGCCGCAGGATTCATGCCTGCTCAGGCGCCTGTTAATCGCCAGCTGGGCCGCAGGATTCATGCCTTCTCCGCTGCTTGATTGTTGCCTGCTGAGGCACATGATCGGTGCGGGAGAGCTACCTGATCAGCACATGAGCAGTCACATGATCAGCACCTCTCAGTCACCTGATCACTGCATGACAGCCACGTGATCAGTGCCTGCTGAGTCACGTGATTAGCGCCTGTTCATCTGCTTGATAATCGCCAGCTGGGCCGCAGGATTCATGCCTTCTCAGCTGCTTGATTATCGCCAGCTGGGCCGCAGGATTCATGCCTGCTCATCTGCTTGATAATGACCAGCTGGGCCGCAGGATTCATGCCTGCTCAGCTGCCTGATAATCGCCAGGTGGGCCGCAGGATTCATGCCTGCTCATCTCGTTGATAATCGCCAGCTGGGCCGCAGGATTCATGCCTGCTCCGCTGCTTGATTCTTGCCTGCTGAGGCACATGATCCGTGCAGGAGAGCTACCTGATCACACATGAGCAGTCACATGATCAGCGCCTCTCAGTCACCTGATCACTGCATGACAGCCACGTGATCAGTGCCTGCTGAGTCACGTGATTAGCGCCTGCTCATCTGCTTGATAATCGCCAGCTGGGCCGCAGGATTCATGCCTGCTCAGGTGCCTGATAATCGCCAGCTGGGCCGCAGGATTCATGCCTTCTCAGCTACCTGATAATCACCAGCTGGGCCGTAGGATTCATGCCTGCTCAGCTGCCTGATAATCGCCAGGTGGGCCGCAAGATTCATGCCTGCTCAGCTGCCTGATAATCGCCAGGTGGGCCGCAGGATTCATGCCTTCTCAGCTGCTTGATTATCGCCAGCTGGGCCGCAGGATTCATGCCTGCTCAGCTGCCTGATAATCGCCAGCAGGGCCGCAGGATTCATGCCTTCTCAGGCGCCTGGTAATCGCGAGCTGGGCCGCAGGATTCATGCCTGCTCATCTCCTTGATAATCGCCAGCTGGGCCGCAGGATTCATGCCTGCTCATCTGCTTGATAATCGCCAGCTGGGCCGCAGGATTCATGCCTGCTCAGCTGCCTGATAATCGCCAGGTGGGCCGCAGGATTCATGCCTGCTCAGCTGCCTGATAATCGCCAGCAGGGCCACAGGATTCATGCCTTCTCAGGCGCCTGATAATCACCAGCTGGGCCGCAGGATTCATGCCTGCTCATCTGCTTGATAATGACCAGCTGGGCCGCAGGATTCATGCCTTCTCAGGCGCCTGATAATCGCCAGCTGGGCCGCAGGATTCATGCCTGCTCATCTGCTTGGTAATCGCCAGCTGGGCCGCAGGATTCATGCCTGCTCATCTGCTTGATAATCGCCAGCTGGGTCGCATGATTCATGCCTGCTGAGGCACATGATCCGTGCGGGAGAGCTACCTGATCAGCACATGAGCAGTCACATGATCAGCGCCTCTCAGTCACCTGATCACTGCATGACAGCCACGTGATCAGTGCCTGCTGAGTCACGTGATTAGCGCCTGTTCATCTGCTTGATAATCGCCAGCTGGGCCGCAGGATTCATGCCTTCTCAGCTGCTTGATTATCGCCAGCTGGGCCGCAGGATTCATGCCTGCTCATCTGCTTGATAATGACCAGCTGGGCCGCAGGATTCATGCCTGCTCAGCTGCCTGATAATCGCCAGCTGGGCCGCAGGATTCATACCTGCTCAGCTGCCTGATAATGGCCAGGTGGGCCGCAGGATTCATGCCTTCTCAGGCGCCTGGTAATCGCGAGCGGGGCCGTAGGATTCATGCCTGCTCATCTGCTTGGTAATCGCCAGCTGGGCCGCAGGATTCATGCCTTCTCAGGCGCCTGATAATCGCCAGCTGGGCCGCAGGATTCATGCCTTCTCATCTCCTTGATAATCGCCAGCTGGGCCGCAGGATTCATGCCTGCTCATCTGCTTGATAATGACCAGCTGGGCCGCAGGATTCATGCCTGCTCAGCTGCCTGATAATCGCCAGGTGGGCCGCAGGATTCATGCCTGCTCAGTTGCCTGATAATCGCCAGCTGGGCCGCAGGATTCATGCCTGCTCAGCTGCCTGATAATCGCCAGGTGGGCCGCAGGATTCATGCCTGCTCAGCTGCCTGATAATCGCCAGCTGGGCCGCAGGATTCATGCCTTCTCAGCTGCCTGATAATCACCAGCTGGGCCGCAGGATTCATGCCTGCTCATCTGCTTGATAATCGCCAGCTGGGCCGCAGGATTCATGCCTTCTCAGCTGCTTGATAATCGCCAGCTGGGCCGCAGGATTCATGCCTGCTCATCTGCTTGATAATGACCAGCTGGGCCGCAGGATTCATGCCTGCTCAGCTGCCTGATAATCGCCAGGTGGGCCGCAGGATTCATGCCTGCTCAGTTGCCTGATAATCGCCAGCTGGGCCGCAGGATTCATGCCTGCTCAGCTGCCTGATAATCGCCAGCTGGGCCGCAGGATTCATACCTGCTCAGCTGCCTGATAATGGCCAGGTGGGCCGCAGGATTCATGCCTTCTCAGGCGCCTGGTAATCGCGAGCGGGGCCGTAGGATTCATGCCTGCTCATCTGCTTGGTAATCGCCAGCTGGGCCGCAGGATTCATGCCTTCTCAGGCGCCTGATAATCGCCAGCTGGGCCGCAGGATTCATGCCTTCTCATCTCCTTGATAATCGCCAGCTGGGCCGCAGGATTCATGCCTGCTCATCTGCTTGATAATGACCAGCTGGGCCGCAGGATTCATGCCTGCTCAGCTGCCTGATAATCGCCAGGTGGGCCGCAGGATTCATGCCTTCTCAGCTGCTTGATTATCGCCAGCTGGGCCGCAGGATTCATGCCTGCTCAGCTGCCTGATAATCGCCAGCAGGGCCGCAGGATTCATGCCTTCTCAGGCGCCTGGTAATCGCGAGCTGGGCCGCAGGATTCATGCCTGCTCATCTGCTTGATAATCGCCAGCTGGGCCGCAGGATTCATGCCTGCTCAGCTGCCTGATTATCGCCAGCTGGGCCGCAGGATTCATGCCTGCTCAGCTGCCTGATAATCGCCAGCAGGGCCGCAGGATTCATGCCTTCTCAGGCGCCTGGTAATCGCGAGCTGGGCCGCAGGATTCATGCCTGCTCATCTCCTTGATAATCGCCAGCTGGGCCGCAGGATTCATGCCTGCTCATCTGCTTGATAATCGCCAGCTGGGCCGCAGGATTCATGCCTGCTCAGCTGCCTGATAATCGCCAGGTGGGCCGCAGGATTCATGCCTGCTCAGCTGCCTGATAATCGCCAGCAGGGCCACAGGATTCATGCCTTCTCAGGCGCCTGATAATCACCAGCTGGGCCGCAGGATTCATGCCTGCTCATCTGCTTGATAATGACCAGCTGGGCCGCAGGATTCATGCCTTCTCAGGCGCCTGATAATCGCCAGCTGGGCCGCAGGATTCATGCCTGCTCATCTGCTTGGTAATCGCCAGCTGGGCCGCAGGATTCATGCCTGCTCATCTGCTTGATAATCGCCAGCTGGGTCGCATGATTCATGCCTGCTGAGGCACATGATCCGTGCGGGAGAGCTACCTGATCAGCACATGAGCAGTCACATGATCAGCGCCTCTCAGTCACCTGATCACTGCATGACAGCCACGTGATCAGTGCCTGCTGAGTCACGTGATTAGCGCCTGTTCATCTGCTTGATAATCGCCAGCTGGGCCGCAGGATTCATGCCTTCTCAGCTGCTTGATTATCGCCAGCTGGGCCGCAGGATTCATGCCTGCTCATCTGCTTGATAATGACCAGCTGGGCCGCAGGATTCATACCTGCTCAGCTGCCTGATAATGGCCAGGTGGGCCGCAGGATTCATGCCTTCTCAGGCGCCTGGTAATCGCGAGCGGGCCCGTAGGATTCATGCCTGCTCATCTGCTTGGTAATCGCCAGCTGGGCCGCAGGATTCATGCCTTCTCAGGCGCCTGATAATCGCCAGCTGGGCCGCAGGATTCATGCCTTCTCATCTCCTTGATAATCGCCAGCTGGGCCGCAGGATTCATGCCTGCTCATCTGCTTGATAATGACCAGCTGGGCCGCAGGATTCATGCCTGCTCAGCTGCCTGATAATCGCCAGGTGGGCCACAGGATTCATGCCTGCTCAGTTGCCTGATAATCGCCAGCTGGGCCGCAGGATTCATGCCTGCTCAGCTGCCTGATAATCGCCAGGTGGGCCGCAGGATTCATGCCTGCTCAGTTGCCTGATAATCGCCAGCTGGGCCGCAGGATTCATGCCTGCTCATCTGCTTGATAATGACCAGCTGGGCCGCAGGATTCATGCCTGCTCAGCTGCCTGATAATCGCCAGCTGGGCCGCAGGATTCATACCTGCTCAGCTGCCTGATAATCGCCAGGTGGGCCGCAGGATTCATGCCTTCTCAGGCGCCTGGTAATCGCGAGCGGGGCCGTAGGATTCATGCCTGCTCATCTGCTTGGTAATCGCCAGCTGGGCCGCAGGATTCATGCCTTCTCAGGCGCCTGATAATCGCCAGCTGGGCCGCAGGATTCATGCCTTCTCATCTCCTTGATAATCGCCAGCTGGGCCGCAGGATTCATGCCTGCTCATCTGCTTGATAATGACCAGCTGGGCCGCAGGATTCATGCCTGCTCAGCTGCCTGATAATCGCCAGGTGGGCCGCAGGATTCATGCCTGCTCAGCTGCCTGATAATCGCCAGCTGGGCCGCAGGATTCATGCCTGCTCAGCTGCCTGATAATCGCCAGGTGGGCCGCAGGATTCATGCCTGCTCAGTTGCCTGATAATCGCCAGCTGGGCCGCAGGATTCATGCCTTCTCAGCTGCCTGATAATCACCAGCTGGGCCGCAGGATTCATGCCTGCTCATCTGCTTGATAATCGCCAGCTGGGCCGCAGGATTCATGCCTGCTCAGGCGCCTGTTAATCGCCAGCTGGGCCGCAGGATTCATGCCTTCTCCGCTGCTTGATTGTTGCCTGCTGAGGCACATGATCGGTGCGGGAGAGCTACCTGATCAGCACATGAGCAGTCACATGATCAGCACCTCTCAGTCACCTGATCACTGCATGACAGCCACGTGATCAGTGCCTGCTGAGTCACGTGATTAGCGCCTGTTCATCTGCTTGATAATCGCCAGCTGGGCCGCAGGATTCATGCCTTCTCAGCTGCTTGATTATCGCCAGCTGGGCCGCAGGATTCATGCCTGCTCATCTGCTTGATAATGACCAGCTGGGCCGCAGGATTCATGCCTGCTCAGCTGCCTGATAATCGCCAGGTGGGCCGCAGGATTCATGCCTGCTCATCTCGTTGATAATCGCCAGCTGGGCCGCAGGATTCATGCCTGCTCCGCTGCTTGATTCTTGCCTGCTGAGGCACATGATCCGTGCAGGAGAGCTACCTGATCACACATGAGCAGTCACATGATCAGCGCCTCTCAGTCACCTGATCACTGCATGACAGCCACGTGATCAGTGCCTGCTGAGTCACGTGATTAGCGCCTGCTCATCTGCTTGATAATCGCCAGCTGGGCCGCAGGATTCATGCCTGCTCAGGTGCCTGATAATCGCCAGCTGGGCCGCAGGATTCATGCCTTCTCAGCTGCCTGATAATCACCAGCTGGGCCGTAGGATTCATGCCTGCTCAGCTGCCTGATAATCGCCAGGTGGGCCGCAAGATTCATGCCTGCTCAGCTGCCTGATAATCGCCAGGTGGGCCGCAGGATTCATGCCTTCTCAGCTGCTTGATTATCGCCAGCTGGGCCGCAGGATTCATGCCTGCTCAGCTGCCTGATAATCGCCAGCAGGGCCGCAGGATTCATGCCTTCTCAGGCGCCTGGTAATCGCGAGCTGGGCCGCAGGATTCATGCCTGCTCATCTCCTTGATAATCGCCAGCTGGGCCGCAGGATTCATGCCTGCTCATCTGCTTGATAATCGCCAGCTGGGCCGCAGGATTCATGCCTGCTCAGCTGCCTGATAATCGCCAGGTGGGCCGCAGGATTCATGCCTGCTCAGCTGCCTGATAATCGCCAGCAGGGCCACAGGATTCATGCCTTCTCAGGCGCCTGATAATCACCAGCTGGGCCGCAGGATTCATGCCTGCTCATCTGCTTGATAATGACCAGCTGGGCCGCAGGATTCATGCCTTCTCAGGCGCCTGATAATCGCCAGCTGGGCCGCAGGATTCATGCCTGCTCATCTGCTTGGTAATCGCCAGCTGGGCCGCAGGATTCATGCCTGCTCATCTGCTTGATAATCGCCAGCTGGGTCGCATGATTCATGCCTGCTGAGGCACATGATCCGTGCGGGAGAGCTACCTGATCAGCACATGAGCAGTCACATGATCAGCGCCTCTCAGTCACCTGATCACTGCATGACAGCCACGTGATCAGTGCCTGCTGAGTCACGTGATTAGCGCCTGTTCATCTGCTTGATAATCGCCAGCTGGGCCGCAGGATTCATGCCTTCTCAGCTGCTTGATTATCGCCAGCTGGGCCGCAGGATTCATGCCTGCTCATCTGCTTGATAATGACCAGCTGGGCCGCAGGATTCATGCCTGCTCAGCTGCCTGATAATCGCCAGCTGGGCCGCAGGATTCATACCTGCTCAGCTGCCTGATAATGGCCAGGTGGGCCGCAGGATTCATGCCTTCTCAGGCGCCTGGTAATCGCGAGCGGGGCCGTAGGATTCATGCCTGCTCATCTGCTTGGTAATCGCCAGCTGGGCCGCAGGATTCATGCCTTCTCAGGCGCCTGATAATCGCCAGCTGGGCCGCAGGATTCATGCCTTCTCATCTCCTTGATAATCGCCAGCTGGGCCGCAGGATTCATGCCTGCTCATCTGCTTGATAATGACCAGGTGGGCCGCAGGATTCATGCCTGCTCAGCTGCCTGATAATCGCCAGGTGGGCCGCAGGATTCATGCCTGCTCAGTTGCCTGATAATCGCCAGCTGGGCCGCAGGATTCATGCCTGCTCAGCTGCCTGATAATCGCCAGGTGGGCCGCAGGATTCATGCCTGCTCAGCTGCCTGATAATCGCCAGCTGGGCCGCAGGATTCATGCCTTCTCAGCTGCCTGATAATCACCAGCTGGGCCGCAGGATTCATGCCTGCTCATCTGCTTGATAATCGCCAGCTGGGCCGCAGGATTCATGCCTTCTCAGCTGCTTGATTATCGCCAGCTGGGCCGCAGGATTCATGCCTGCTCATCTGCTTGATAATGACCAGCTGGGCCGCAGGATTCATGCCTGCTCAGCTGCCTGATAATCGCCAGGTGGGCCGCAGGATTCATGCCTGCTCAGTTGCCTGATAATCGCCAGCTGGGCCGCAGGATTCATGCCTGCTCAGCTGCCTGATAATCGCCAGCTGGGCCGCAGGATTCATACCTGCTCAGCTGCCTGATAATGGCCAGGTGGGCCGCAGGATTCATGCCTTCTCAGGCGCCTGGTAATCGCGAGCGGGGCCGTAGGATTCATGCCTGCTCATCTGCTTGGTAATCGCCAGCTGGGCCGCAGGATTCATGCCTTCTCAGGCGCCTGATAATCGCCAGCTGGGCCGCAGGATTCATGCCTTCTCATCTCCTTGATAATCGCCAGCTGGGCCGCAGGATTCATGCCTGCTCATCTGCTTGATAATGACCAGCTGGGCCGCAGGATTCATGCCTGCTCAGCTGCCTGATAATCGCCAGGTGGGCCGCAGGATTCATGCCTTCTCAGCTGCTTGATTATCGCCAGCTGGGCCGCAGGATTCATGCCTGCTCAGCTGCCTGATAATCGCCAGCAGGGCCGCAGGATTCATGCCTTCTCAGGCGCCTGGTAATCGCGAGCTGGGCCGCAGGATTCATGCCTGCTCATCTGCTTGATAATCGCCAGCTGGGCCGCAGGATTCATGCCTGCTCAGCTGCTTGATTATCGCCAGCTGGGCCGCAGGATTCATGCCTGCTCAGCTGCCTGATAATCGCCAGCAGGGCCGCAGGATTCATGCCTTCTCAGGCGCCTGGTAATCGCGAGCTGGGCCGCAGGATTCATGCCTGCTCATCTCCTTGATAATCGCCAGCTGGGCCGCAGGATTCATGCCTGCTCATCTGCTTGATAATCGCCAGCTGGGCCGCAGGATTCATGCCTGCTCAGCTGCCTGATAATCGCCAGGTGGGCCGCAGGATTCATGCCTGCTCAGCTGCCTGATAATCGCCAGCAGGGCCACAGGATTCATGCCTTCTCAGGCGCCTGATAATCACCAGCTGGGCCGCAGGATTCATGCCTGCTCATCTGCTTGATAATGACCAGCTGGGCCGCAGGATTCATGCCTTCTCAGGCGCCTGATAATCGCCAGCTGGGCCGCAGGATTCATGCCTGCTCATCTGCTTGGTAATCGCCAGCTGGGCCGCAGGATTCATGCCTGCTCATCTGCTTGATAATCGCCAGCTGGGTCGCATGATTCATGCCTGCTGAGGCACATGATCCGTGCGGGAGAGCTACCTGATCAGCACATGAGCAGTCACATGATCAGCGCCTCTCAGTCACCTGATCACTGCATGACAGCCACGTGATCAGTGCCTGCTGAGTCACGTGATTAGCGCCTGTTCATCTGCTTGATAATCGCCAGCTGGGCCGCAGGATTCATGCCTTCTCAGCTGCTTGATTATCGCCAGCTGGGCCGCAGGATTCATGCCTGCTCATCTGCTTGATAATGACCAGCTGGGCCGCAGGATTCATACCTGCTCAGCTGCCTGATAATGGCCAGGTGGGCCGCAGGATTCATGCCTTCTCAGGCGCCTGGTAATCGCGAGCGGGCCCGTAGGATTCATGCCTGCTCATCTGCTTGGTAATCGCCAGCTGGGCCGCAGGATTCATGCCTTCTCAGGCGCCTGATAATCGCCAGCTGGGCCGCAGGATTCATGCCTTCTCATCTCCTTGATAATCGCCAGCTGGGCCGCAGGATTCATGCCTGCTCATCTGCTTGATAATGACCAGCTGGGCCGCAGGATTCATGCCTGCTCAGCTGCCTGATAATCGCCAGGTGGGCCACAGGATTCATGCCTGCTCAGTTGCCTGATAATCGCCAGCTGGGCCGCAGGATTCATGCCTGCTCAGCTGCCTGATAATCGCCAGGTGGGCCGCAGGATTCATGCCTGCTCAGTTGCCTGATAATCGCCAGCTGGGCCGCAGGATTCATGCCTGCTCATCTGCTTGATAATGACCAGCTGGGCCGCAGGATTCATGCCTGCTCAGCTGCCTGATAATCGCCAGCTGGGCCGCAGGATTCATACCTGCTCAGCTGCCTGATAATCGCCAGGTGGGCCACAGGATTCATGCCTTCTCAGGCGCCTGGTAATCGCGAGCGGGGCCGTAGGATTCATGCCTGCTCATCTGCTTGGTAATCGCCAGCTGGGCCGCAGGATTCATGCCTTCTCAGGCGCCTGATAATCGCCAGCTGGGCCGCAGGATTCATGCCTTCTCATCTCCTTGATAATCGCCAGCTGGGCCGCAGGATTCATGCCTGCTCATCTGCTTGATAATGACCAGCTGGGCCGCAGGATTCATGCCTGCTCAGCTGCCTGATAATCGCCAGGTGGGCCGCAGGATTCATGCCTGCTCAGCTGCCTGATAATCGCCAGCTGGGCCGCAGGATTCATGCCTGCTCAGCTGCCTGATAATCGCCAGGTGGGCCGCAGGATTCATGCCTGCTCAGTTGCCTGATAATCGCCAGCTGGGCCGCAGGATTCATGCCTTCTCAGCTGCCTGATAATCACCAGCTGGGCCGCAGGATTCATGCCTGCTCATCTGCTTGATAATCGCCAGCTGGGCCGCAGGATTCATGCCTGCTCAGGCGCCTGTTAATCGCCAGCTGGGCCGCAGGATTCATGCCTTCTCCGCTGCTTGATTGTTGCCTGCTGAGGCACATGATCGGTGCGGGAGAGCTACCTGATCAGCACATGAGCAGTCACATGATCAGCACCTCTCAGTCACCTGATCACTGCATGACAGCCACGTGATCAGTGCCTGCTGAGTCACGTGATTAGCGCCTGTTCATCTGCTTGATAATCGCCAGCTGGGCCGCAGGATTCATGCCTTCTCAGCTGCTTGATTATCGCCAGCTGGGCCGCAGGATTCATGCCTGCTCATCTGCTTGATAATGACCAGCTGGGCCGCAGGATTCATGCCTGCTCAGCTGCCTGATAATCGCCAGGTGGGCCGCAGGATTCATGCCTGCTCATCTCGTTGATAATCGCCAGCTGGGCCGCAGGATTCATGCCTGCTCAGCTGCCTGATAATCGCCAGCAGGGCCACAGGATTCATGCCTTCTCAGGCGCCTGATAATCACCAGCTGGGCCGCAGGATTCATGCCTGCTCATCTGCTTGATAATGACCAGCTGGGCCGCAGGATTCATGCCTTCTCAGGCGCCTGATAATCGCCAGCTGGGCCGCAGGATTCATGCCTGCTCATCTGCTTGGTAATCGCCAGCTGGGCCGCAGGATTCATGCCTGCTCATCTGCTTGATAATCGCCAGCTGGGTCGCATGATTCATGCCTGCTGAGGCACATGATCCGTGCGGGAGAGCTACCTGATCAGCACATGAGCAGTCACATGATCAGCGCCTCTCAGTCACCTGATCACTGCATGACAGCCACGTGATCAGTGCCTGCTGAGTCACGTGATTAGCGCCTGTTCATCTGCTTGATAATCGCCAGCTGGGCTGCAGGATTCATGCCTTCTCAGCTGCTTGATTATCGCCAGCTGGGCCGCAGGATTCATGCCTGCTCATCTGCTTGATAATGACCAGCTGGGCCGCAGGATTCATACCTGCTCAGCTGCCTGATAATGGCCAGGTGGGCCGCAGGATTCATGCCTTCTCAGGCGCCTGGTAATCGCGAGCGGGCCCGTAGGATTCATGCCTGCTCATCTGCTTGGTAATCGCCAGCTGGGCCGCAGGATTCATGCCTTCTCAGGCGCCTGATAATCGCCAGCTGGGCCGCAGGATTCATGCCTTCTCATCTCCTTGATAATCGCCAGCTGGGCCGCAGGATTCATGCCTGCTCATCTGCTTGATAATGACCAGCTGGGCCGCAGGATTCATGCCTGCTCAGCTGCCTGATAATCGCCAGGTGGGCCACAGGATTCATGCCTGCTCAGTTGCCTGATAATCGCCAGCTGGGCCGCAGGATTCATGCCTGCTCAGCTGCCTGATAATCGCCAGGTGGGCCGCAGGATTCATGCCTGCTCAGTTGCCTGATAATCGCCAGCTGGGCCGCAGGATTCATGCCTGCTCATCTGCTTGATAATGACCAGCTGGGCCGCAGGATTCATGCCTGCTCAGCTGCCTGATAATCGCCAGCTGGGCCGCAGGATTCATACCTGCTCAGCTGCCTGATAATCGCCAGGTGGGCCGCAGGATTCATGCCTTCTCAGGCGCCTGGTAATCGCGAGCGGGGCCGTAGGATTCATGCCTGCTCATCTGCTTGGTAATCGCCAGCTGGGCCGCAGGATTCATGCCTTCTCAGGCGCCTGATAATCGCCAGCTGGGCCGCAGGATTCATGCCTTCTCATCTCCTTGATAATCGCCAGCTGGGCCGCAGGATTCATGCCTGCTCATCTGCTTGATAATGACCAGCTGGGCCGCAGGATTCATGCCTGCTCAGCTGCCTGATAATCGCCAGGTGGGCCGCAGGATTCATGCCTGCTCAGCTGCCTGATAATCGCCAGCTGGGCCGCAGGATTCATGCCTGCTCAGCTGCCTGATAATCGCCAGGTGGGCCGCAGGATTCATGCCTGCTCAGTTGCCTGATAATCGCCAGCTGGGCCGCAGGATTCATGCCTTCTCAGCTGCCTGATAATCACCAGCTGGGCCGCAGGATTCATGCCTGCTCATCTGCTTGATAATCGCCAGCTGGGCCGCAGGATTCATGCCTGCTCAGGCGCCTGTTAATCGCCAGCTGGGCCGCAGGATTCATGCCTTCTCCGCTGCTTGATTGTTGCCTGCTGAGGCACATGATCGGTGCGGGAGAGCTACCTGATCAGCACATGAGCAGTCACATGATCAGCACCTCTCAGTCACCTGATCACTGCATGACAGCCACGTGATCAGTGCCTGCTGAGTCACGTGATTAGCGCCTGTTCATCTGCTTGATAATCGCCAGCTGGGCCGCAGGATTCATGCCTTCTCAGCTGCTTGATTATCGCCAGCTGGGCCGCAGGATTCATGCCTGCTCATCTGCTTGATAATGACCAGCTGGGCCGCAGGATTCATGCCTGCTCAGCTGCCTGATAATCGCCAGGTGGGCCGCAGGATTCATGCCTGCTCATCTCGTTGATAATCGCCAGCTGGGCCGCAGGATTCATGCCTGCTCCGCTGCTTGATTCTTGCCTGCTGAGGCACATGATCCGTGCAGGAGAGCTACCTGATCACACATGAGCAGTCACATGATCAGCGCCTCTCAGTCACCTGATCACTGCATGACAGCCACGTGATCAGTGCCTGCTGAGTCACGTGATTAGCGCCTGCTCATCTGCTTGATAATCGCCAGCTGGGCCGCAGGATTCATGCCTGCTCAGGTGCCTGATAATCGCCAGCTGGGCCGCAGGATTCATGCCTTCTCAGCTGCCTGATAATCACCAGCTGGGCCGTAGGATTCATGCCTGCTCAGCTGCCTGATAATCGCCAGGTGGGCCGCAAGATTCATGCCTGCTCAGCTGCCTGATAATCGCCAGGTGGGCCGCAGGATTCATGCCTTCTCAGCTGCTTGATTATCGCCAGCTGGGCCGCAGGATTCATGCCTGCTCAGCTGCCTGATAATCGCCAGCAGGGCCGCAGGATTCATGCCTTCTCAGGCGCCTGGTAATCGCGAGCTGGGCCGCAGGATTCATGCCTGCTCATCTCCTTGATAATCGCCAGCTGGGCCGCAGGATTCATGCCTGCTCATCTGCTTGATAATCGCCAGCTGGGCCGCAGGATTCATGCCTGCTCAGCTGCCTGATAATCGCCAGGTGGGCCGCAGGATTCATGCCTGCTCAGCTGCCTGATAATCGCCAGCAGGGCCACAGGATTCATGCCTTCTCAGGCGCCTGATAATCACCAGCTGGGCCGCAGGATTCATGCCTGCTCATCTGCTTGATAATGACCAGCTGGGCCGCAGGATTCATGCCTTCTCAGGCGCCTGATAATCGCCAGCTGGGCCGCAGGATTCATGCCTGCTCATCTGCTTGGTAATCGCCAGCTGGGCCGCAGGATTCATGCCTGCTCATCTGCTTGATAATCGCCAGCTGGGTCGCATGATTCATGCCTGCTGAGGCACATGATCCGTGCGGGAGAGCTACCTGATCAGCACATGAGCAGTCACATGATCAGCGCCTCTCAGTCACCTGATCACTGCATGACAGCCACGTGATCAGTGCCTGCTGAGTCACGTGATTAGCGCCTGTTCATCTGCTTGATAATCGCCAGCTGGGCCGCAGGATTCATGCCTTCTCAGCTGCTTGATTATCGCCAGCTGGGCCGCAGGATTCATGCCTGCTCATCTGCTTGATAATGACCAGCTGGGCCGCAGGATTCATGCCTGCTCAGCTGCCTGATAATCGCCAGCTGGGCCGCAGGATTCATACCTGCTCAGCTGCCTGATAATGGCCAGGTGGGCCGCAGGATTCATGCCTTCTCAGGCGCCTGGTAATCGCGAGCGGGCCCGTAGGATTCATGCCTGCTCATCTGCTTGGTAATCGCCAGCTGGGCCGCAGGATTCATGCCTTCTCAGGCGCCTGATAATCGCCAGCTGGGCCGCAGGATTCATGCCTTCTCATCTCCTTGATAATCGCCAGCTGGGCCGCAGGATTCATGCCTGCTCATCTGCTTGATAATGACCAGGTGGGCCGCAGGATTCATGCCTGCTCAGCTGCCTGATAATCGCCAGGTGGGCCGCAGGATTCATGCCTGCTCAGTTGCCTGATAATCGCCAGCTGGGCCGCAGGATTCATGCCTGCTCAGCTGCCTGATAATCGCCAGGTGGGCCGCAGGATTCATGCCTGCTCAGCTGCCTGATAATCGCCAGCTGGGCCGCAGGATTCATGCCTTCTCAGCTGCCTGATAATCACCAGCTGGGCCGCAGGATTCATGCCTGCTCATCTGCTTGATAATCGCCAGCTGGGCCGCAGGATTCATGCCTTCTCAGCTGCTTGATTATCGCCAGCTGGGCCGCAGGATTCATGCCTGCTCATCTGCTTGATAATGACCAGCTGGGCCGCAGGATTCATGCCTGCTCAGCTGCCTGATAATCGCCAGGTGGGCCGCAGGATTCATGCCTGCTCAGTTGCCTGATAATCGCCAGCTGGGCCGCAGGATTCATGCCTGCTCAGCTGCCTGATAATCGCCAGCTGGGCCGCAGGATTCATACCTGCTCAGCTGCCTGATAATGGCCAGGTGGGCCGCAGGATTCATGCCTTCTCAGGCGCCTGGTAATCGCGAGCGGGGCCGTAGGATTCATGCCTGCTCATCTGCTTGGTAATCGCCAGCTGGGCCGCAGGATTCATGCCTTCTCAGGCGCCTGATAATCGCCAGCTGGGCCGCAGGATTCATGCCTTCTCATCTCCTTGATAATCGCCAGCTGGGCCGCAGGATTCATGCCTGCTCATCTGCTTGATAATGACCAGCTGGGCCGCAGGATTCATGCCTGCTCAGCTGCCTGATAATCGCCAGGTGGGCCGCAGGATTCATGCCTTCTCAGCTGCTTGATTATCGCCAGCTGGGCCGCAGGATTCATGCCTGCTCAGCTGCCTGATAATCGCCAGCAGGGCCGCAGGATTCATGCCTTCTCAGGCGCCTGGTAATCGCGAGCTGGGCCGCAGGATTCATGCCTGCTCATCTGCTTGATAATCGCCAGCTGGGCCGCAGGATTCATGCCTGCTCAGCTGCTTGATTATCGCCAGCTGGGCCGCAGGATTCATGCCTGCTCAGCTGCCTGATAATCGCCAGCAGGGCCGCAGGATTCATGCCTTCTCAGGCGCCTGGTAATCGCGAGCTGGGCCGCAGGATTCATGCCTGCTCATCTCCTTGATAATCGCCAGCTGGGCCGCAGGATTCATGCCTGCTCATCTGCTTGATAATCGCCAGCTGGGCCGCAGGATTCATGCCTGCTCAGCTGCCTGATAATCGCCAGGTGGGCCGCAGGATTCATGCCTGCTCAGCTGCCTGATAATCGCCAGCAGGGCCACAGGATTCATGCCTTCTCAGGCGCCTGATAATCACCAGCTGGGCCGCAGGATTCATGCCTGCTCATCTGCTTGATAATGACCAGCTGGGCCGCAGGATTCATGCCTTCTCAGGCGCCTGATAATCGCCAGCTGGGCCGCAGGATTCATGCCTGCTCATCTGCTTGGTAATCGCCAGCTGGGCCGCAGGATTCATGCCTGCTCATCTGCTTGATAATCGCCAGCTGGGTCGCATGATTCATGCCTGCTGAGGCACATGATCCGTGCGGGAGAGCTACCTGATCAGCACATGAGCAGTCACATGATCAGCGCCTCTCAGTCACCTGATCACTGCATGACAGCCACGTGATCAGTGCCTGCTGAGTCACGTGATTAGCGCCTGTTCATCTGCTTGATAATCGCCAGCTGGGCCGCAGGATTCATGCCTTCTCAGCTGCTTGATTATCGCCAGCTGGGCCGCAGGATTCATGCCTGCTCATCTGCTTGATAATGACCAGCTGGGCCGCAGGATTCATACCTGCTCAGCTGCCTGATAATGGCCAGGTGGGCCGCAGGATTCATGCCTTCTCAGGCGCCTGGTAATCGCGAGCGGGCCCGTAGGATTCATGCCTGCTCATCTGCTTGGTAATCGCCAGCTGGGCCGCAGGATTCATGCCTTCTCAGGCGCCTGATAATCGCCAGCTGGGCCGCAGGATTCATGCCTTCTCATCTCCTTGATAATCGCCAGCTGGGCCGCAGGATTCATGCCTGCTCATCTGCTTGATAATGACCAGCTGGGCCGCAGGATTCATGCCTGCTCAGCTGCCTGATAATCGCCAGGTGGGCCACAGGATTCATGCCTGCTCAGTTGCCTGATAATCGCCAGCTGGGCCGCAGGATTCATGCCTGCTCAGCTGCCTGATAATCGCCAGGTGGGCCGCAGGATTCATGCCTGCTCAGTTGCCTGATAATCGCCAGCTGGGCCGCAGGATTCATGCCTGCTCATCTGCTTGATAATGACCAGCTGGGCCGCAGGATTCATGCCTGCTCAGCTGCCTGATAATCGCCAGCTGGGCCGCAGGATTCATACCTGCTCAGCTGCCTGATAATCGCCAGGTGGGCCGCAGGATTCATGCCTTCTCAGGCGCCTGGTAATCGCGAGCGGGGCCGTAGGATTCATGCCTGCTCATCTGCTTGGTAATCGCCAGCTGGGCCGCAGGATTCATGCCTTCTCAGGCGCCTGATAATCGCCAGCTGGGCCGCAGGATTCATGCCTTCTCATCTCCTTGATAATCGCCAGCTGGGCCGCAGGATTCATGCCTGCTCATCTGCTTGATAATGACCAGCTGGGCCGCAGGATTCATGCCTGCTCAGCTGCCTGATAATCGCCAGGTGGGCCGCAGGATTCATGCCTGCTCAGGCGCCTGGTAATCGCGAGCGGGGCCGTAGGATTCATGCCTGCTCATCTGCTTGGTAATCGCCAGCTGGGCCGCAGGATTCATGCCTTCTCAGGCGCCTGATAATCGCCAGCTGGGCCGCAGGATTCATGCCTTCTCATCTCCTTGATAATCGCCAGCTGGGCCGCAGGATTCATGCCTGCTCATCTGCTTGATAATGACCAGCTGGGCCGCAGGATTCATGCCTGCTCAGCTGCCTGATAATCGCCAGGTGGGCCGCAGGATTCATGCCTGCTCAGCTGCCTGATAATCGCCAGCTGGGCCGCAGGATTCATGCCTGCTCAGCTGCCTGATAATCGCCAGGTGGGCCGCAGGATTCATGCCTGCTCAGTTGCCTGATAATCGCCAGCTGGGCCGCAGGATTCATGCCTTCTCAGCTGCCTGATAATCACCAGCTGGGCCGCAGGATTCATGCCTGCTCATCTGCTTGATAATCGCCAGCTGGGCCGCAGGATTCATGCCTGCTCAGGCGCCTGTTAATCGCCAGCTGGGCCGCAGGATTCATGCCTTCTCCGCTGCTTGATTGTTGCCTGCTGAGGCACATGATCGGTGCGGGAGAGCTACCTGATCAGCACATGAGCAGTCACATGATCAGCACCTCTCAGTCACCTGATCACTGCATGACAGCCACGTGATCAGTGCCTGCTGAGTCACGTGATTAGCGCCTGTTCATCTGCTTGATAATCGCCAGCTGGGCCGCAGGATTCATGCCTTCTCAGCTGCTTGATTATCGCCAGCTGGGCCGCAGGATTCATGCCTGCTCATCTGCTTGATAATGACCAGCTGGGCCGCAGGATTCATGCCTGCTCAGCTGCCTGATAATCGCCAGGTGGGCCGCAGGATTCATGCCTGCTCATCTCGTTGATAATCGCCAGCTGGGCCGCAGGATTCATGCCTGCTCCGCTGCTTGATTCTTGCCTGCTGAGGCACATGATCCGTGCAGGAGAGCTACCTGATCACACATGAGCAGTCACATGATCAGCGCCTCTCAGTCACCTGATCACTGCATGACAGCCACGTGATCAGTGCCTGCTGAGTCACGTGATTAGCGCCTGCTCATCTGCTTGATAATCGCCAGCTGGGCCGCAGGATTCATGCCTGCTCAGGTGCCTGATAATCGCCAGCTGGGCCGCAGGATTCATGCCTTCTCAGCTGCCTGATAATCACCAGCTGGGCCGTAGGATTCATGCCTGCTCAGCTGCCTGATAATCGCCAGGTGGGCCGCAAGATTCATGCCTGCTCAGCTGCCTGATAATCGCCAGGTGGGCCGCAGGATTCATGCCTTCTCAGCTGCTTGATTATCGCCAGCTGGGCCGCAGGATTCATGCCTGCTCAGCTGCCTGATAATCGCCAGCAGGGCCGCAGGATTCATGCCTTCTCAGGCGCCTGGTAATCGCGAGCTGGGCCGCAGGATTCATGCCTGCTCATCTCCTTGATAATCGCCAGCTGGGCCGCAGGATTCATGCCTGCTCATCTGCTTGATAATCGCCAGCTGGGCCGCAGGATTCATGCCTGCTCAGCTGCCTGATAATCGCCAGGTGGGCCGCAGGATTCATGCCTGCTCAGCTGCCTGATAATCGCCAGCAGGGCCACAGGATTCATGCCTTCTCAGGCGCCTGATAATCACCAGCTGGGCCGCAGGATTCATGCCTGCTCATCTGCTTGATAATGACCAGCTGGGCCGCAGGATTCATGCCTTCTCAGGCGCCTGATAATCGCCAGCTGGGCCGCAGGATTCATGCCTGCTCATCTGCTTGGTAATCGCCAGCTGGGCCGCAGGATTCATGCCTGCTCATCTGCTTGATAATCGCCAGCTGGGTCGCATGATTCATGCCTGCTGAGGCACATGATCCGTGCGGGAGAGCTACCTGATCAGCACATGAGCAGTCACATGATCAGCGCCTCTCAGTCACCTGATCACTGCATGACAGCCACGTGATCAGTGCCTGCTGAGTCACGTGATTAGCGCCTGTTCATCTGCTTGATAATCGCCAGCTGGGCCGCAGGATTCATGCCTTCTCAGCTGCTTGATTATCGCCAGCTGGGCCGCAGGATTCATGCCTGCTCATCTGCTTGATAATGACCAGCTGGGCCGCAGGATTCATGCCTGCTCAGCTGCCTGATAATCGCCAGCTGGGCCGCAGGATTCATACCTGCTCAGCTGCCTGATAATGGCCAGGTGGGCCGCAGGATTCATGCCTTCTCAGGCGCCTGGTAATCGCGAGCGGGGCCGTAGGATTCATGCCTGCTCATCTGCTTGGTAATCGCCAGCTGGGCCGCAGGATTCATGCCTTCTCAGGCGCCTGATAATCGCCAGCTGGGCCGCAGGATTCATGCCTTCTCATCTCCTTGATAATCGCCAGCTGGGCCGCAGGATTCATGCCTGCTCAGCTGCCTGATAATCGCCAGGTGGGCCGCAGGATTCATGCCTGCTCAGCTGCCTGATAATCGCCAGCTGGGCCGCAGGATTCATGCCTTCTCAGCTGCCTGATAATCACCAGCTGGGCCGCAGGATTCATGCCTGCTCATCTGCTTGATAATCGCCAGCTGGGCCGCAGGATTCATGCCTTCTCAGCTGCTTGATTATCGCCAGCTGGGCCGCAGGATTCATGCCTGCTCATCTGCTTGATAATGACCAGCTGGGCCGCAGGATTCATGCCTGCTCAGCTGCCTGATAATCGCCAGGTGGGCCGCAGGATTCATGCCTGCTCAGTTGCCTGATAATCGCCAGCTGGGCCGCAGGATTCATGCCTGCTCAGCTGCCTGATAATCGCCAGCTGGGCCGCAGGATTCATACCTGCTCAGCTGCCTGATAATGGCCAGGTGGGCCGCAGGATTCATGCCTTCTCAGGCGCCTGGTAATCGCGAGCGGGGCCGTAGGATTCATGCCTGCTCATCTGCTTGGTAATCGCCAGCTGGGCCGCAGGATTCATGCCTTCTCAGGCGCCTGATAATCGCCAGCTGGGCCGCAGGATTCATGCCTTCTCATCTCCTTGATAATCGCCAGCTGGGCCGCAGGATTCATGCCTGCTCATCTGCTTGATAATGACCAGCTGGGCCGCAGGATTCATGCCTGCTCAGCTGCCTGATAATCGCCAGGTGGGCCGCAGGATTCATGCCTTCTCAGCTGCTTGATTATCGCCAGCTGGGCCGCAGGATTCATGCCTGCTCAGCTGCCTGATAATCGCCAGCAGGGCCGCAGGATTCATGCCTTCTCAGGCGCCTGGTAATCGCGAGCTGGGCCGCAGGATTCATGCCTGCTCATCTGCTTGATAATCGCCAGCTGGGCCGCAGGATTCATGCCTGCTCAGCTGCTTGATTATCGCCAGCTGGGCCGCAGGATTCATGCCTGCTCAGCTGCCTGATAATCGCCAGCAGGGCCGCAGGATTCATGCCTTCTCAGGCGCCTGGTAATCGCGAGCTGGGCCGCAGGATTCATGCCTGCTCATCTCCTTGATAATCGCCAGCTGGGCCGCAGGATTCATGCCTGCTCATCTGCTTGATAATCGCCAGCTGGGCCGCAGGATTCATGCCTGCTCAGCTGCCTGATAATCGCCAGGTGGGCCGCAGGATTCATGCCTGCTCAGCTGCCTGATAATCGCCAGCAGGGCCACAGGATTCATGCCTTCTCAGGCGCCTGATAATCACCAGCTGGGCCGCAGGATTCATGCCTGCTCATCTGCTTGATAATGACCAGCTGGGCCGCAGGATTCATGCCTTCTCAGGCGCCTGATAATCGCCAGCTGGGCCGCAGGATTCATGCCTGCTCATCTGCTTGGTAATCGCCAGCTGGGCCGCAGGATTCATGCCTGCTCATCTGCTTGATAATCGCCAGCTGGGTCGCATGATTCATGCCTGCTGAGGCACATGATCCGTGCGGGAGAGCTACCTGATCAGCACATGAGCAGTCACATGATCAGCGCCTCTCAGTCACCTGATCACTGCATGACAGCCACGTGATCAGTGCCTGCTGAGTCACGTGATTAGCGCCTGTTCATCTGCTTGATAATCGCCAGCTGGGCCGCAGGATTCATGCCTTCTCAGCTGCTTGATTATCGCCAGCTGGGCCGCAGGATTCATGCCTGCTCATCTGCTTGATAATGACCAGCTGGGCCGCAGGATTCATACCTGCTCAGCTGCCTGATAATGGCCAGGTGGGCCGCAGGATTCATGCCTTCTCAGGCGCCTGGTAATCGCGAGCGGGCCCGTAGGATTCATGCCTGCTCATCTGCTTGGTAATCGCCAGCTGGGCCGCAGGATTCATGCCTTCTCAGGCGCCTGATAATCGCCAGCTGGGCCGCAGGATTCATGCCTTCTCATCTCCTTGATAATCGCCAGCTGGGCCGCAGGATTCATGCCTGCTCATCTGCTTGATAATGACCAGCTGGGCCGCAGGATTCATGCCTGCTCAGCTGCCTGATAATCGCCAGGTGGGCCACAGGATTCATGCCTGCTCAGTTGCCTGATAATCGCCAGCTGGGCCGCAGGATTCATGCCTGCTCAGCTGCCTGATAATCGCCAGGTGGGCCGCAGGATTCATGCCTGCTCAGTTGCCTGATAATCGCCAGCTGGGCCGCAGGATTCATGCCTGCTCATCTGCTTGATAATGACCAGCTGGGCCGCAGGATTCATGCCTGCTCAGCTGCCTGATAATCGCCAGCTGGGCCGCAGGATTCATACCTGCTCAGCTGCCTGATAATCGCCAGGTGGGCCACAGGATTCATGCCTTCTCAGGCGCCTGGTAATCGCGAGCGGGGCCGTAGGATTCATGCCTGCTCATCTGCTTGGTAATCGCCAGCTGGGCCGCAGGATTCATGCCTTCTCAGGCGCCTGATAATCGCCAGCTGGGCCGCAGGATTCATGCCTTCTCATCTCCTTGATAATCGCCAGCTGGGCCGCAGGATTCATGCCTGCTCATCTGCTTGATAATGACCAGCTGGGCCGCAGGATTCATGCCTGCTCAGCTGCCTGATAATCGCCAGGTGGGCCGCAGGATTCATGCCTGCTCAGCTGCCTGATAATCGCCAGCTGGGCCGCAGGATTCATGCCTGCTCAGCTGCCTGATAATCGCCAGGTGGGCCGCAGGATTCATGCCTGCTCAGTTGCCTGATAATCGCCAGCTGGGCCGCAGGATTCATGCCTTCTCAGCTGCCTGATAATCACCAGCTGGGCCGCAGGATTCATGCCTGCTCATCTGCTTGATAATCGCCAGCTGGGCCGCAGGATTCATGCCTGCTCAGGCGCCTGTTAATCGCCAGCTGGGCCGCAGGATTCATGCCTTCTCCGCTGCTTGATTGTTGCCTGCTGAGGCACATGATCGGTGCGGGAGAGCTACCTGATCAGCACATGAGCAGTCACATGATCAGCACCTCTCAGTCACCTGATCACTGCATGACAGCCACGTGATCAGTGCCTGCTGAGTCACGTGATTAGCGCCTGTTCATCTGCTTGATAATCGCCAGCTGGGCCGCAGGATTCATGCCTTCTCAGCTGCTTGATTATCGCCAGCTGGGCCGCAGGATTCATGCCTGCTCATCTGCTTGATAATGACCAGCTGGGCCGCAGGATTCATGCCTGCTCAGCTGCCTGATAATCGCCAGGTGGGCCGCAGGATTCATGCCTGCTCATCTCGTTGATAATCGCCAGCTGGGCCGCAGGATTCATGCCTGCTCCGCTGCTTGATTCTTGCCTGCTGAGGCACATGATCCGTGCAGGAGAGCTACCTGATCACACATGAGCAGTCACATGATCAGCGCCTCTCAGTCACCTGATCACTGCATGACAGCCACGTGATCAGTGCCTGCTGAGTCACGTGATTAGCGCCTGCTCATCTGCTTGATAATCGCCAGCTGGGCCGCAGGATTCATGCCTGCTCAGGTGCCTGATAATCGCCAGGTGGGCCGCAGGATTCATGCCTTCTCAGCTGCCTGATAATCACCAGCTGGGCCGTAGGATTCATGCCTGCTCAGCTGCCTGATAATCGCCAGGTGGGCCGCAAGATTCATGCCTGCTCAGCTGCCTGATAATCGCCAGGTGGGCCGCAGGATTCATGCCTTCTCAGCTGCTTGATTATCGCCAGCTGGGCCGCAGGATTCATGCCTGCTCAGCTGCCTGATAATCGCCAGCAGGGCCGCAGGATTCATGCCTTCTCATCTCCTTGATAATCGCCAGCTGGGCCGCAGGATTCATGCCTGCTCATCTCCTTGATAATCGCCAGCTGGGCCGCAGGATTCATGCCTGCTCATCTGCTTGATAATCGCCAGCTGGGCCGTAGGATTCATGCCTGCTCAGCTGCCTGATAATCGCCAGGTGGGCCGCAAGATTCATGCCTGCTCAGCTGCCTGATAATCACCAGCTGGGCCGCAGGATTCATGCCTTCTCAGCTGCTTGATTATCGCCAGCTGGGCCGCAGGATTCATGCCTGCTCAGCTGCCTGATAATCGCGAGCTGGGCCGCAGGATTCATGCCTGCTCAGCTGCCTGATAATCGCCAGGTGGGCCGCAGGATTCATGCCTTCTCAGCTGCTTGATTATCGCCAGCTGGGCCGCAGGATTCATGCCTGCTCAGCTGCCTGATAATCGCGAGCTGGGCCGCAGGATTCATGCCTGCTCAGCTGCCTGATAATCGCCAGGTGGGCCGCAGGATTCATGCCTTCTCAGCTGCCTGATAATCACCAGCTGGGCCGTAGGATTCATGCCTGCTCAGCTGCCTGATAATCGCCAGGTGGGCCGCAAGATTCATGCCTGCTCAGCTGCCTGATAATCGCCAGGTGGGCCGCAGGATTCATGCCTTCTCAGCTGCTTGATTATCGCCAGCTGGGCCGCAGGATTCATGCCTGCTCAGCTGCCTGATAATCGCGAGCTGGGCCGCAGGATTCATGCCTGCTCATCTCCTTGATAATCGCCAGCTGGGCCGCAGGATTCATGCCTGCTCATCTGCTTGATAATCGCCAGCTGGGCCGCAGGATTCATGCCTGCTCAGCTGCCTGATAATCGCCAGGTGGGCCGCAGGATTCATGCCTGCTCAGCTGCCTGATAATCGCCAGCAGGGCCACAGGATTCATGCCTTCTCAGGCGCCTGATAATCACCAGCTGGGCCGCAGGATTCATGCCTGCTCATCTGCTTGATAATGACCAGCTGGGCCGCAGGATTCATGCCTTCTCAGGCGCCTGATAATCGCCAGCTGGGCCGCAGGATTCATGCCTGCTCATCTGCTTGGTAATCGCCAGCTGGGCCGCAGGATTCATGCCTGCTCATCTGCTTGATAATCGCCAGCTGGGTCGCATGATTCATGCCTGCTGAGGCACATGATCCGTGCGGGAGAGCTACCTGATCAGCACATGAGCAGTCACATGATCAGCGCCTCTCAGTCACCTGATCACTGCATGACAGCCACGTGATCAGTGCCTGCTGAGTCACGTGATTAGCGCCTGTTCATCTGCTTGATAATCGCCAGCTGGGCCGCAGGATTCATGCCTTCTCAGCTGCTTGATTATCGCCAGCTGGGCCGCAGGATTCATGCCTGCTCATCTGCTTGATAATGACCAGCTGGGCCGCAGGATTCATGCCTGCTCAGCTGCCTGATAATCGCCAGCTGGGCCGCAGGATTCATACCTGCTCAGCTGCCTGATAATGGCCAGGTGGGCCGCAGGATTCATGCCTTCTCAGGCGCCTGGTAATCGCGAGCGGGGCCGTAGGATTCATGCCTGCTCATCTGCTTGGTAATCGCCAGCTGGGCCGCAGGATTCATGCCTTCTCAGGCGCCTGATAATCGCCAGCTGGGCCGCAGGATTCATGCCTTCTCATCTCCTTGATAATCGCCAGCTGGGCCGCAGGATTCATGCCTGCTCATCTGCTTGATAATGACCAGCTGGGCCGCAGGATTCATGCCTGCTCAGCTGCCTGATAATCGCCAGGTGGGCCGCAGGATTCATGCCTGCTCAGTTGCCTGATAATCGCCAGCTGGGCCGCAGGATTCATGCCTGCTCAGCTGCCTGATAATCGCCAGGTGGGCCGCAGGATTCATGCCTGCTCAGCTGCCTGATAATCGCCAGCTGGGCCGCAGGATTCATGCCTTCTCAGCTGCCTGATAATCACCAGCTGGGCCGCAGGATTCATGCCTGCTCATCTGCTTGATAATCGCCAGCTGGGCCGCAGGATTCATGCCTTCTCAGCTGCTTGATTATCGCCAGCTGGGCCGCAGGATTCATGCCTGCTCATCTGCTTGATAATGACCAGCTGGGCCGCAGGATTCATGCCTGCTCAGCTGCCTGATAATCGCCAGGTGGGCCGCAGGATTCATGCCTGCTCAGTTGCCTGATAATCGCCAGCTGGGCCGCAGGATTCATGCCTGCTCAGCTGCCTGATAATCGCCAGCTGGGCCGCAGGATTCATACCTGCTCAGCTGCCTGATAATGGCCAGGTGGGCCGCAGGATTCATGCCTTCTCAGGCGCCTGGTAATCGCGAGCGGGGCCGTAGGATTCATGCCTGCTCATCTGCTTGGTAATCGCCAGCTGGGCCGCAGGATTCATGCCTTCTCAGGCGCCTGATAATCGCCAGCTGGGCCGCAGGATTCATGCCTTCTCATCTCCTTGATAATCGCCAGCTGGGCCGCAGGATTCATGCCTGCTCATCTGCTTGATAATGACCAGCTGGGCCGCAGGATTCATGCCTGCTCAGCTGCCTGATAATCGCCAGGTGGGCCGCAGGATTCATGCCTTCTCAGCTGCTTGATTATCGCCAGCTGGGCCGCAGGATTCATGCCTGCTCAGCTGCCTGATAATCGCCAGCAGGGCCGCAGGATTCATGCCTTCTCAGGCGCCTGGTAATCGCGAGCTGGGCCGCAGGATTCATGCCTGCTCATCTGCTTGATAATCGCCAGCTGGGCCGCAGGATTCATGCCTGCTCAGCTGCCTGATTATCGCCAGCTGGGCCGCAGGATTCATGCCTGCTCAGCTGCCTGATAATCGCCAGCAGGGCCGCAGGATTCATGCCTTCTCAGGCGCCTGGTAATCGCGAGCTGGGCCGCAGGATTCATGCCTGCTCATCTCCTTGATAATCGCCAGCTGGGCCGCAGGATTCATGCCTGCTCATCTGCTTGATAATCGCCAGCTGGGCCGCAGGATTCATGCCTGCTCAGCTGCCTGATAATCGCCAGGTGGGCCGCAGGATTCATGCCTGCTCAGCTGCCTGATAATCGCCAGCAGGGCCACAGGATTCATGCCTTCTCAGGCGCCTGATAATCACCAGCTGGGCCGCAGGATTCATGCCTGCTCATCTGCTTGATAATGACCAGCTGGGCCGCAGGATTCATGCCTTCTCAGGCGCCTGATAATCGCCAGCTGGGCCGCAGGATTCATGCCTGCTCATCTGCTTGGTAATCGCCAGCTGGGCCGCAGGATTCATGCCTGCTCATCTGCTTGATAATCGCCAGCTGGGTCGCATGATTCATGCCTGCTGAGGCACATGATCCGTGCGGGAGAGCTACCTGATCAGCACATGAGCAGTCACATGATCAGCGCCTCTCAGTCACCTGATCACTGCATGACAGCCACGTGATCAGTGCCTGCTGAGTCACGTGATTAGCGCCTGTTCATCTGCTTGATAATCGCCAGCTGGGCCGCAGGATTCATGCCTTCTCAGCTGCTTGATTATCGCCAGCTGGGCCGCAGGATTCATGCCTGCTCATCTGCTTGATAATGACCAGCTGGGCCGCAGGATTCATACCTGCTCAGCTGCCTGATAATGGCCAGGTGGGCCGCAGGATTCATGCCTTCTCAGGCGCCTGGTAATCGCGAGCGGGCCCGTAGGATTCATGCCTGCTCATCTGCTTGGTAATCGCCAGCTGGGCCGCAGGATTCATGCCTTCTCAGGCGCCTGATAATCGCCAGCTGGGCCGCAGGATTCATGCCTTCTCATCTCCTTGATAATCGCCAGCTGGGCCGCAGGATTCATGCCTGCTCATCTGCTTGATAATGACCAGCTGGGCCGCAGGATTCATGCCTGCTCAGCTGCCTGATAATCGCCAGGTGGGCCACAGGATTCATGCCTGCTCAGTTGCCTGATAATCGCCAGCTGGGCCGCAGGATTCATGCCTGCTCAGCTGCCTGATAATCGCCAGGTGGGCCGCAGGATTCATGCCTGCTCAGTTGCCTGATAATCGCCAGCTGGGCCGCAGGATTCATGCCTGCTCATCTGCTTGATAATGACCAGCTGGGCCGCAGGATTCATGCCTGCTCAGCTGCCTGATAATCGCCAGCTGGGCCGCAGGATTCATACCTGCTCAGCTGCCTGATAATCGCCAGGTGGGCCGCAGGATTCATGCCTTCTCAGGCGCCTGGTAATCGCGAGCGGGGCCGTAGGATTCATGCCTGCTCATCTGCTTGGTAATCGCCAGCTGGGCCGCAGGATTCATGCCTTCTCAGGCGCCTGATAATCGCCAGCTGGGCCGCAGGATTCATGCCTTCTCATCTCCTTGATAATCGCCAGCTGGGCCGCAGGATTCATGCCTGCTCATCTGCTTGATAATGACCAGCTGGGCCGCAGGATTCATGCCTGCTCAGCTGCCTGATAATCGCCAGGTGGGCCGCAGGATTCATGCCTGCTCAGCTGCCTGATAATCGCCAGCTGGGCCGCAGGATTCATGCCTGCTCAGCTGCCTGATAATCGCCAGGTGGGCCGCAGGATTCATGCCTGCTCAGTTGCCTGATAATCGCCAGCTGGGCCGCAGGATTCATGCCTTCTCAGCTGCCTGATAATCACCAGCTGGGCCGCAGGATTCATGCCTGCTCATCTGCTTGATAATCGCCAGCTGGGCCGCAGGATTCATGCCTGCTCAGGCGCCTGTTAATCGCCAGCTGGGCCGCAGGATTCATGCCTTCTCCGCTGCTTGATTGTTGCCTGCTGAGGCACATGATCGGTGCGGGAGAGCTACCTGATCAGCACATGAGCAGTCACATGATCAGCACCTCTCAGTCACCTGATCACTGCATGACAGCCACGTGATCAGTGCCTGCTGAGTCACGTGATTAGCGCCTGTTCATCTGCTTGATAATCGCCAGCTGGGCCGCAGGATTCATGCCTTCTCAGCTGCTTGATTATCGCCAGCTGGGCCGCAGGATTCATGCCTGCTCATCTGCTTGATAATGACCAGCTGGGCCGCAGGATTCATGCCTGCTCAGCTGCCTGATAATCGCCAGGTGGGCCGCAGGATTCATGCCTGCTCATCTCGTTGATAATCGCCAGCTGGGCCGCAGGATTCATGCCTGCTCCGCTGCTTGATTCTTGCCTGCTGAGGCACATGATCCGTGCAGGAGAGCTACCTGATCACACATGAGCAGTCACATGATCAGCGCCTCTCAGTCACCTGATCACTGCATGACAGCCACGTGATCAGTGCCTGCTGAGTCACGTGATTAGCGCCTGCTCATCTGCTTGATAATCGCCAGCTGGGCCGCAGGATTCATGCCTGCTCAGGTGCCTGATAATCGCCAGGTGGGCCGCAAGATTCATGCCTGCTCAGCTGCCTGATAATCGCCAGGTGGGCCGCAGGATTCATGCCTTCTCAGCTGCTTGATTATCGCCAGCTGGGCCGCAGGATTCATGCCTGCTCAGCTGCCTGATAATCGCCAGCAGGGCCGCAGGATTCATGCCTTCTCAGGCGCCTGGTAATCGCGAGCTGGGCCGCAGGATTCATGCCTGCTCATCTCCTTGATAATCGCCAGCTGGGCCGCAGGATTCATGCCTGCTCAGCTGCCTGATAATCGCCAGGTGGGCCGCAGGATTCATGCCTTCTCAGCTGCTTGATTATCGCCAGCTGGGCCGCAGGATTCATGCCTGCTCAGCTGCCTGATAATCGCCAGCAGGGCCGCAGGATTCATGCCTTCTCAGGCGCCTGGTAATCGCGAGCTGGGCCGCAGGATTCATGCCTGCTCATCTGCTTGATAATCGCCAGCTGGGCCGCAGGATTCATGCCTGCTCAGCTGCTTGATTATCGCCAGCTGGGCCGCAGGATTCATGCCTGCTCAGCTGCCTGATAATCGCCAACAGGGCCGCAGGATTCATGCCTTCTCAGGCGCCTGGTAATCGCGAGCTGGGCCGCAGGATTCATGCCTGCTCATCTCCTTGATAATCGCCAGCTGGGCCGCAGGATTCATGCCTGCTCATCTGCTTGATAATCGCCAGCTGGGCCGCAGGATTCATGCCTGCTCAGCTGCCTGATAATCGCCAGGTGGGCCGCAGGATTCATGCCTGCTCAGCTGCCTGATAATCGCCAGCAGGGCCACAGGATTCATGCCTTCTCAGGCGCCTGATAATCACCAGCTGGGCCGCAGGATTCATGCCTGCTCATCTGCTTGATAATGACCAGCTGGGCCGCAGGATTCATGCCTGCTCAGCTGCCTGATAATCGCCAGCTGGGCCGCAGGATTCATACCTGCTCAGCTGCCTGATAATGGCCAGGTGGGCCGCAGGATTCATGCCTTCTCAGG
Source organism: Bos grunniens (assembly GCF_055505025.1). Taxonomy (NCBI): domain Eukaryota; kingdom Metazoa; phylum Chordata; class Mammalia; order Artiodactyla; family Bovidae; genus Bos; species Bos grunniens. The sequence goes on along the minus strand of NC_141183.1, from coordinate 64,539,583 downwards.
CGCCTGGTAATCGCGAGCGGGGCCGTAGGATTCATGCCTGCTCATCTGCTTGGTAATCGCCAGCTGGGCCGCAGGATTCATGCCTTCTCAGGCGCCTGATAATCGCCAGCTGGGCCGCAGGATTCATGCCTTCTCATCTCCTTGATAATCGCCAGCTGGGCCGCAGGATTCATGCCTGCTCATCTGCTTGATAATGACCAGCTGGGCCGCAGGATTCATGCCTGCTCAGCTGCCTGATAATCGCCAGGTGGGCCGCAGGATTCATGCCTGCTCAGTTGCCTGATAATCGCCAGCTGGGCCGCAGGATTCATGCCTGCTCAGCTGCCTGATAATCGCCAGGTGGGCCGCAGGATTCATGCCTGCTCAGCTGCCTGATAATCGCCAGCTGGGCCGCAGGATTCATGCCTTCTCAGCTGCCTGATAATCACCAGCTGGGCCGCAGGATTCATGCCTGCTCATCTGCTTGATAATCGCCAGCTGGGCCGCAGGATTCATGCCTTCTCAGCTGCTTGATTATCGCCAGCTGGGCCGCAGGATTCATGCCTGCTCATCTGCTTGATAATGACCAGCTGGGCCGCAGGATTCATGCCTGCTCAGCTGCCTGATAATCGCCAGGTGGGCCGCAGGATTCATGCCTGCTCAGTTGCCTGATAATCGCCAGCTGGGCCGCAGGATTCATGCCTGCTCAGCTGCCTGATAATCGCCAGCTGGGCCGCAGGATTCATACCTGCTCAGCTGCCTGATAATGGCCAGGTGGGCCGCAGGATTCATGCCTTCTCAGGCGCCTGGTAATCGCGAGCGGGGCCGTAGGATTCATGCCTGCTCATCTGCTTGGTAATCGCCAGCTGGGCCGCAGGATTCATGCCTTCTCAGGCGCCTGATAATCGCCAGCTGGGCCGCAGGATTCATGCCTTCTCATCTCCTTGATAATCGCCAGCTGGGCCGCAGGATTCATGCCTGCTCATCTGCTTGATAATGACCAGCTGGGCCGCAGGATTCATGCCTGCTCAGCTGCCTGATAATCGCCAGGTGGGCCGCAGGATTCATGCCTTCTCAGCTGCTTGATTATCGCCAGCTGGGCCGCAGGATTCATGCCTGCTCAGCTGCCTGATAATCGCCAGCAGGGCCGCAGGATTCATGCCTTCTCAGGCGCCTGGTAATCGCGAGCTGGGCCGCAGGATTCATGCCTGCTCATCTGCTTGATAATCGCCAGCTGGGCCGCAGGATTCATGCCTGCTCAGCTGCTTGATTATCGCCAGCTGGGCCGCAGGATTCATGCCTGCTCAGCTGCCTGATAATCGCCAGCAGGGCCGCAGGATTCATGCCTTCTCAGGCGCCTGGTAATCGCGAGCTGGGCCGCAGGATTCATGCCTGCTCATCTCCTTGATAATCGCCAGCTGGGCCGCAGGATTCATGCCTGCTCATCTGCTTGATAATCGCCAGCTGGGCCGCAGGATTCATGCCTGCTCAGCTGCCTGATAATCGCCAGGTGGGCCGCAGGATTCATGCCTGCTCAGCTGCCTGATAATCGCCAGCAGGGCCACAGGATTCATGCCTTCTCAGGCGCCTGATAATCACCAGCTGGGCCGCAGGATTCATGCCTGCTCATCTGCTTGATAATGACCAGCTGGGCCGCAGGATTCATGCCTTCTCAGGCGCCTGATAATCGCCAGCTGGGCCGCAGGATTCATGCCTGCTCATCTGCTTGGTAATCGCCAGCTGGGCCGCAGGATTCATGCCTGCTCATCTGCTTGATAATCGCCAGCTGGGTCGCATGATTCATGCCTGCTGAGGCACATGATCCGTGCGGGAGAGCTACCTGATCAGCACATGAGCAGTCACATGATCAGCGCCTCTCAGTCACCTGATCACTGCATGACAGCCACGTGATCAGTGCCTGCTGAGTCACGTGATTAGCGCCTGTTCATCTGCTTGATAATCGCCAGCTGGGCCGCAGGATTCATGCCTTCTCAGCTGCTTGATTATCGCCAGCTGGGCCGCAGGATTCATGCCTGCTCATCTGCTTGATAATGACCAGCTGGGCCGCAGGATTCATACCTGCTCAGCTGCCTGATAATGGCCAGGTGGGCTGCAGGATTCATGCCTTCTCAGGCGCCTGGTAATCGCGAGCGGGCCCGTAGGATTCATGCCTGCTCATCTGCTTGGTAATCGCCAGCTGGGCCGCAGGATTCATGCCTTCTCAGGCGCCTGATAATCGCCAGCTGGGCCGCAGGATTCATGCCTTCTCATCTCCTTGATAATCGCCAGCTGGGCCGCAGGATTCATGCCTGCTCATCTGCTTGATAATGACCAGCTGGGCCGCAGGATTCATGCCTGCTCAGCTGCCTGATAATCGCCAGGTGGGCCACAGGATTCATGCCTGCTCAGTTGCCTGATAATCGCCAGCTGGGCCGCAGGATTCATGCCTGCTCAGCTGCCTGATAATCGCCAGGTGGGCCGCAGGATTCATGCCTGCTCAGTTGCCTGATAATCGCCAGCTGGGCCGCAGGATTCATGCCTGCTCATCTGCTTGATAATGACCAGCTGGGCCGCAGGATTCATGCCTGCTCAGCTGCCTGATAATCGCCAGCTGGGCCGCAGGATTCATACCTGCTCAGCTGCCTGATAATCGCCAGGTGGGCCACAGGATTCATGCCTTCTCAGGCGCCTGGTAATCGCGAGCGGGGCCGTAGGATTCATGCCTGCTCATCTGCTTGGTAATCGCCAGCTGGGCCGCAGGATTCATGCCTTCTCAGGCGCCTGATAATCGCCAGCTGGGCCGCAGGATTCATGCCTTCTCATCTCCTTGATAATCGCCAGCTGGGCCGCAGGATTCATGCCTGCTCATCTGCTTGATAATGACCAGCTGGGCCGCAGGATTCATGCCTGCTCAGCTGCCTGATAATCGCCAGGTGGGCCGCAGTATTCATGCCTGCTCAGCTGCCTGATAATCGCCAGCTGGGCCGCAGGATTCATGCCTGCTCAGCTGCCTGATAATCGCCAGGTGGGCCGCAGGATTCATGCCTGCTCAGTTGCCTGATAATCGCCAGCTGGGCCGCAGGATTCATGCCTTCTCAGCTGCCTGATAATCACCAGCTGGGCCGCAGGATTCATGCCTGCTCATCTGCTTGATAATCGCCAGCTGGGCCGCAGGATTCATGCCTGCTCAGGCGCCTGTTAATCGCCAGCTGGGCCGCAGGATTCATGCCTTCTCCGCTGCTTGATTGTTGCCTGCTGAGGCACATGATCGGTGCGGGAGAGCTACCTGATCAGCACATGAGCAGTCACATGATCAGCACCTCTCAGTCACCTGATCACTGCATGACAGCCACGTGATCAGTGCCTGCTGAGTCACGTGATTAGCGCCTGTTCATCTGCTTGATAATCGCCAGCTGGGCCGCAGGATTCATGCCTTCTCAGCTGCTTGATTATCGCCAGCTGGGCCGCAGGATTCATGCCTGCTCATCTGCTTGATAATGACCAGCTGGGCCGCAGGATTCATGCCTGCTCAGCTGCCTGATAATCGCCAGGTGGGCCGCAGGATTCATGCCTGCTCATCTCGTTGATAATCGCCAGCTGGGCCGCAGGATTCATGCCTGCTCCGCTGCTTGATTCTTGCCTGCTGAGGCACATGATCCGTGCAGGAGAGCTACCTGATCACACATGAGCAGTCACATGATCAGCGCCTCTCAGTCACCTGATCACTGCATGACAGCCACGTGATCAGTGCCTGCTGAGTCACGTGATTAGCGCCTGCTCATCTGCTTGATAATCGCCAGCTGGGCCGCAGGATTCATGCCTGCTCAGGTGCCTGATAATCGCCAGCTGGGCCGCAGGATTCATGCCTTCTCAGCTGCCTGATAATCACCAGCTGGGCCGTAGGATTCATGCCTGCTCAGCTGCCTGATAATCGCCAGGTGGGCCGCAAGATTCATGCCTGCTCAGCTGCCTGATAATCGCCAGGTGGGCCGCAGGATTCATGCCTTCTCAGCTGCTTGATTATCGCCAGCTGGGCCGCAGGATTCATGCCTGCTCAGCTGCCTGATAATCGCCAGCAGGGCCGCAGGATTCATGCCTTCTCAGGCGCCTGGTAATCGCGAGCTGGGCCGCAGGATTCATGCCTGCTCATCTCCTTGATAATCGCCAGCTGGGCCGCAGGATTCATGCCTGCTCATCTGCTTGATAATCGCCAGCTGGGCCGCAGGATTCATGCCTGCTCAGCTGCCTGATAATCGCCAGGTGGGCCGCAGGATTCATGCCTGCTCAGCTGCCTGATAATCGCCAGCAGGGCCACAGGATTCATGCCTTCTCAGGCGCCTGATAATCACCAGCTGGGCCGCAGGATTCATGCCTGCTCATCTGCTTGATAATGACCAGCTGGGCCGCAGGATTCATGCCTTCTCAGGCGCCTGATAATCGCCAGCTGGGCCGCAGGATTCATGCCTGCTCATCTGCTTGGTAATCGCCAGCTGGGCCGCAGGATTCATGCCTGCTCATCTGCTTGATAATCGCCAGCTGGGTCGCATGATTCATGCCTGCTGAGGCACATGATCCGTGCGGGAGAGCTACCTGATCAGCACATGAGCAGTCACATGATCAGCGCCTCTCAGTCACCTGATCACTGCATGACAGCCACGTGATCAGTGCCTGCTGAGTCACGTGATTAGCGCCTGTTCATCTGCTTGATAATCGCCAGCTGGGCCGCAGGATTCATGCCTTCTCAGCTGCTTGATTATCGCCAGCTGGGCCGCAGGATTCATGCCTGCTCATCTGCTTGATAATGACCAGCTGGGCCGCAGGATTCATGCCTGCTCAGCTGCCTGATAATCGCCAGCTGGGCCGCAGGATTCATACCTGCTCAGCTGCCTGATAATCGCCAGGTGGGCCGCAGGATTCATGCCTTCTCAGGCGCCTGGTAATCGCGAGCGGGGCCGTAGGATTCATGCCTGCTCATCTGCTTGGTAATCGCCAGCTGGGCCGCAGGATTCATGCCTTCTCAGGCGCCTGATAATCGCCAGCTGGGCCGCAGGATTCATGCCTTCTCATCTCCTTGATAATCGCCAGCTGGGCCGCAGGATTCATGCCTGCTCATCTGCTTGATAATGACCAGCTGGGCCGCAGGATTCATGCCTGCTCAGCTGCCTGATAATCGCCAGGTGGGCCGCAGGATTCATGCCTGCTCAGCTGCCTGATAATCGCCAGCTGGGCCGCAGGATTCATGCCTGCTCAGCTGCCTGATAATCGCCAGGTGGGCCGCAGGATTCATGCCTGCTCAGTTGCCTGATAATCGCCAGCTGGGCCGCAGGATTCATGCCTTCTCAGCTGCCTGATAATCACCAGCTGGGCCGCAGGATTCATGCCTGCTCATCTGCTTGATAATCGCCAGCTGGGCCGCAGGATTCATGCCTGCTCAGGCGCCTGTTAATCGCCAGCTGGGCCGCAGGATTCATGCCTGCTCATCTGCTTGATAATGACCAGCTGGGCCGCAGGATTCATGCCTGCTCAGCTGCCTGATAATCGCCAGGTGGGCCGCAGGATTCATGCCTGCTCATCTCGTTGATAATCGCCAGCTGGGCCGCAGGATTCATGCCTGCTCCGCTGCTTGATTCTTGCCTGCTGAGGCACATGATCCGTGCAGGAGAGCTACCTGATCACACATGAGCAGTCACATGATCAGCGCCTCTCAGTCACCTGATCACTGCATGACAGCCACGTGATCAGTGCCTGCTGAGTCACGTGATTAGCGCCTGCTCATCTGCTTGATAATCGCCAGCTGGGCCGCAGGATTCATGCCTGCTCAGGTGCCTGATAATCGCCAGGTGGGCCGCAAGATTCATGCCTGCTCAGCTGCCTGATAATCGCCAGGTGGGCCGCAGGATTCATGCCTTCTCAGCTGCTTGATTATCGCCAGCTGGGCCGCAGGATTCATGCCTGCTCAGCTGCCTGATAATCGCCAGCAGGGCCGCAGGATTCATGCCTTCTCAGGCGCCTGGTAATCGCGAGCTGGGCCGCAGGATTCATGCCTGCTCATCTCCTTGATAATCGCCAGCTGGGCCGCAGGATTCATGCCTGCTCAGCTGCCTGATAATCGCCAGGTGGGCCGCAGGATTCATGCCTTCTCAGCTGCTTGATTATCGCCAGCTGGGCCGCAGGATTCATGCCTGCTCAGCTGCCTGATAATCGCCAGCAGGGCCGCAGGATTCATGCCTTCTCAGGCGCCTGGTAATCGCGAGCTGGGCCGCAGGATTCATGCCTGCTCATCTGCTTGATAATCGCCAGCTGGGCCGCAGGATTCATGCCTGCTCATCTGCTTGATAATGACCAGCTGGGCCGCAGGATTCATGCCTTCTCAGGCGCCTGATAATCGCCAGCTGGGCCGCAGGATTCATGCCTGCTCATCTGCTTGGTAATCGCCAGCTGGGCCGCAGGATTCATGCCTGCTCATCTGCTTGATAATCGCCAGCTGGGTCGCATGATTCATGCCTGCTGAGGCACATGATCCGTGCGGGAGAGCTACCTGATCAGCACATGAGCAGTCACATGATCAGCGCCTCTCAGTCACCTGATCACTGCATGACAGCCACGTGATCAGTGCCTGCTGAGTCACGTGATTAGCGCCTGTTCATCTGCTTGATAATCGCCAGCTGGGCCGCAGGATTCATGCCTTCTCAGCTGCTTGATTATCGCCAGTTGGGCCGCAGGATTCATGCCTGCTCATCTGCTTGATAATGACCAGCTGGGCCGCAGGATTCATACCTGCTCAGCTGCCTGATAATGGCCAGGTGGGCCGCAGGATTCATGCCTTCTCAGGCGCCTGGTAATCGCGAGCGGGCCCGTAGGATTCATGCCTGCTCATCTGCTTGGTAATCGCCAGCTGGGCCGCAGGATTCATGCCTTCTCAGGCGCCTGATAATCGCCAGCTGGGCCGCAGGATTCATGCCTTCTCATCTCCTTGATAATCGCCAGCTGGGCCGCAGGATTCATGCCTGCTCATCTGCTTGATAATGACCAGCTGGGCCGCAGGATTCATGCCTGCTCAGCTGCCTGATAATCGCCAGGTGGGCCGCAGGATTCATGCCTGCTCAGTTGCCTGATAATCGCCAGCTGGGCCGCAGGATTCATGCCTGCTCAGCTGCCTGATAATCGCCAGGTGGGCCGCAGGATTCATGCCTGCTCAGTTGCCTGATAATCGCCAGCTGGGCCGCAGGATTCATGCCTTCTCAGCTGCCTGATAATCACCAGCTGGGCCGCAGGATTCATGCCTGCTCATCTGCTTGATAATCGCCAGCTGGGCCGCAGGATTCATGCCTGCTCAGGTGCCTGATAATCGCCAGCAGGGCCACAGGATTCATGCCTTCTCAGGCGCCTGATAATCGCAAGCTGGGCCGCAGGATTCATGCCTGCTCATCTGCTTGGTAATCGCCAGCTGGGCCGCAGGATTCATGCCTTCTCAGGCGCCTGAAAATCGCCAGCTGGGCCGCAGGATTCATGCCTTCTCAGCTGCTTGATTATCGCCAGCTGGGCCGCAGGATTCATGCCTGCTGAGGCACATGATCCGTGCGGGAGAGCTACCTGATCAGCACATGAGCAGTCACATGATCAGCGCCTCTCAGTCACCTGATCACTGCATGACAGCCACGTGATCAGTGCCTGCTGAGTTACGTGATTAGCACCTGCTCATCTGCTTGATAATCGCCAGCTGGGCCGCAGGATTCATGCCTGCTCCGCTGCTTGATTCTTGCCTGCTGAGGCACATGATCCGTGCAGGAGAGCTACCTGATCAGCACATGAGCAGTCACATGATCAGCGCCTCTCAGTCACCTGATCACTGCATGACAGCCACGTGATCAGTGCCTGCTGAGTTACATGATTCGCGCCTGCTCATCTGCTTGATAATCGCCAGCTGGGCCGCAGGATTCATGCCTGCTCATCTGCTTGATAATCGCCAGCTGGGCCGCAGGATTCATGCCTGCTCAGCTGCCTGATAATCGCCAGGTGGGCCACGCAATTCCTGCCTCCTCAGCTGCTTCATAATCACCAGCTGAGCTGCATGATTCCTTCCTGTTAAGCTGCATCATTCGTGCTGTGTCCATGACTCCCTATAGCCTAATGGAAGTCAATCCTCCTATGCAGTTTGGAGAGAGGATTCGGATTGCTCTCTAGGCCATGCAGGATACAAAGAGCTTCCTCTCACAATAACGGTGGTGTTCGTGGTTTGTCTCAAGCTGCCGCACCTGTGTGTGGTTTCTCACCGGTTAGGACGGGTAGCTCAGGGGGCCTCTCATGTTGCACCAGGAAAGTCAGGGCTCCATGCGAGTGCCCAGGGGGAGTGCATCATTGCTCTCGAGTCCTGGTAGGGGAATCCAGCCTCCAGGCTCATTGAAGAGGGACTCTCGAGGTCTTTCTGAGGTTGCAGCAGGAAACCCTGGGTTTCCTCGGCCTGCACTGGTGACCTTTAGGACCTTCTGAGGGTGCCTCTGAGAAGTCAGGGACACACTCCATGGATTTGGGGGAGGGCTTCTGGGGCTCCAGTGGGTTTGGTGCCATGGATGAGGGCCTCATCTCGAGTTGAGGCAGGAACCTCACGGTTCCTCTCCATTTCTGACTCTGACCACAGTGTCCGTGCAGAGTTGGGAAAGGAGAGTCAGGCCTCCTCTTGGGTTGAGGCATGGAACTCCACTTGCCTCTCAAGTTGTTCAGAGGGTGACAGGCCCCTTGTCAAGCTACATTCAAAACCTGCAGGTCTTTTTCCAGACGATGCACGGGGGTGTCAGTGCCACTTCATGGTGTGACTTCACCCACAGGGTTGCATTCAAAGAGGGGTCTGGGCATCGGGTTTTCATCAAGAGCAGACCAGGAAATCAGGATCTTTCAGAATGTGGCACCACCCACATGGCTACATCTTGAATTTCTTTGTGAGACCGGCCTCATCCTGAGGTGCAACAGGAAGGTCAGAACCCACTTCCAAACAAAGCAGGGGGAATCAACCCTCCTGTGGAGATCAGGAGGGGATAAGGGGCTCAGATGAAGAGGTGCCTGGAACCTCAAGTGTTCCTCTGGAGTGAGATGGGTATGTCGGGGAACTCCTGAGGTCACATGAAGGGTGCCAAGTACCGTTTCAACATTCAAGACGGAACATGGGACTTCACTAGAGACACTGTAGCGGGGATAGGGCTCATCTTGCAGTGACGGTGGAGCCACGTGGTTTTTCTCGAGTTGCGGCAGGATTCTCAAGTTACAAAGGGGAATACAGGATGCCTCTTGTATTGTCCCAGGGAACTCCAATCTTCCATTCAAGTTGCCCAGGAGATCTGGGGATTGCTCTCAAGTCACTGCAGGGCAAATGGACCTCATCTAGGCTTGTGTCCAGAAGCTAACATTCCTCTCCAGGGATCTGAGGGTGGCATTCCAGACTCACCCAGGGAGGCAGGCCTCATCTTGAGTGGGAGCAAAGAACTCCACTCTCCTCTTGAGTCACGACAGGTAACTGTTGGAGCCCACTGAGTGGCCTAAAGGGAGTCAAGCCTCCTGCGGAGTTTGGAGAGAGGACTGAGGATTGCTCTCTAGGCCATGCAGGAAACAAAGGCCCCCATCTCACGATGACAGGGGGAGTCTCATGGTTTGTCTCAAGCTGCAGCACCAGTGTGGGATTTCTCACAAGGCATGATGGGGAGCTCAGGGGGCCTCTCCTGTGGTGCCAGGAGAGTCAGGGCTCCATTCAATTTGATTGGCAAGGTGGCATGCAACATCACCCATGAGTCATGGTAGGGCAAATAGACCTCATCTAAGCTTTTTTCCAGAATATTCATGTTCCTCTCCAATGGCAACAGGCATCTCAGTGTTACAGTCAAGATTTACCCAGGGAATCAGGCCTCTTCTCAAGTGGAAGCAAAGCACTCCACTCTCTTCTCCAGCTGTGACAGCTATCTCTTGGAGCACATAGAGTGGCCTAAAGGGAATCAAGCCTGTGGAGTATTTATAGAGGACTTGGAATTGCTCTCTAGGCCCTTCTGGAAAAGAAGGGCCTCATCTCATGATGAAGGAGCAATCTCATTGTTTTTTCTCCAGCAGCAGTGCAACATGTGGGGTTTCTCTCGAGTTATGATTGCGAACTGAGGGAGCCTCTCATGTGGCCCCAGCAAAGGCCAGGCAGACTGGGTGGGCAGCACTGTTCCCCCTTTTCACCCCCTCTCCAGCCTCCATCAGGAACTTTAGGCTCCAGTTGACCAGGCAGTCTTGGCCAAGGAGCATGCTTCGGAGCACTCAGCAGCAAGACCCAAGGAGTAAAGAGACATACAGGGACATACATGTGTGGGGAGTATGCGTGCACACCCACACACACACACACATCCACAATGGATCCAGGCACAGGATCCCTCTGTGGTTGTATTCCTTAGAGCCCTGCCATGGCTACAGAGCCACCCGTAGTGATTCAGGTGTGTAGGACTCTTCCCTCCCCTTCACACCATCTAGGTTATCTTTGCTGTGAACATTCCATGGTCCTTAACGTCCTCTCCTCTCAGTGTGTTCTTTCTCTAATAGAAGACTTTGCCAGAGAGGCCCAGAGAAAGAGGACAGTCATCTCTCCTTCTCAGACAAGGATCCTTGTGCAAGCCTTCAAGAGGGATCGCTTCCCAGGGATTGCCACCAGGGAAGAACTGGCTCATCAGATGGGAATCCCAGCACCTCAAATCCAGGTAAGCTCTCCAGACAGCACATGGGCCCAGGACATGGCCCAGGAGTAAGGACACCTCCTCCCTGCAAAGCATCTGGAGCTGGACATATGTAGGCTGAGGCTGGGGATTGGGGTAAGGGCGCCAGAAGTCAGTGGGCTGAGTGGAGGGTTTGGGGCTGCTTTTGGCCATGCAGGCACCCCTCATTTCCCAGGGGCAAGAAGATTCATTTGCAGAAAATGGCCCTGCAGAAGTTGCCCTGGGTGTGACAAGAGAGGCTGGGCTGCCAGCCATGTTGTCACATGGGCACCACAGAAGCGCCAGCACAGTGATCTGGACAGCCACAGCTTCTGATGTGTCTGCCTTTTGCTCCCCTAAGATATGGGTTCAAAACCAAAGAGCTTGGCACCCCCAGCAGAGCCCAAGCAGGCCCAGCAGCACATCAGACATGACTACTCCTGCTCCAGAGGACCAATGGGCCCCACCCACTGTCCAGAGAGCCTCTCCTCCCCTTCACCCCTCTCAGCCACAGGAGAGCATGCCACCCTTGGCTGCAGCTGCTCCTTTCAGAGCCCCCACTTTCCAGGTGCCAGGGACTGCCTCTGGGGTCTGTGTGGGCCAGCCATTGATGATCTTCATGATCCAGCCCAGCACAGTGGCTCTCTAGCAAAGTGGGAAACCACTGCCTCCTCCCCAGGGAGCAGTTCCCTGGGCCATGTGCTCCCCTCCTGTCATAGCCCCCAGGCAGCCTAGGCAATGGGCTATCCTGCCACCTGTACAGCCAGAGACACACATTCTGCAGTGGCCACGGTCACCCTACAGTGAAGGCACAGCCTCTCCACTAGAGCCACAGCTCCAGACCCCCAGCCTTCCAAGCTCAACAAGCCTCCTAGACAAGCTCTTGGCAGTCACAGGCATCCCAAACATGCCAGGGCCTTTCACACAGGCCTCTGTCATCACAGCACAACAGCCAGCTCTTGCCAGCACACCCAGCCTCTTCAAGGAAGTCTTGGCCACCATGGGCATCCTCACCACACTGGGGCCTTCCCTGGGGCCCTCTGCCAATGAACAGGCACACCTCACCCTCCTAGGCTCACCCAGCCTCCAAGACAAGCTCCTGGCTTCCCTGGGCATCCCAGGCTCACCATTCTCCTGTGTGGCCATGTGGGCACCCCTCATTTCCCAACCCAGAAGATACATTTGCAGAAAATATCCTTTTTGAAGTCACCCTGGGCCTGACAGACCAGAAGGCCAGGCTGCCAGGCAGGCTTCCAAATGGTTGCTGCAGATGCACCAGCACAGTGGTCTGGATGGTCATGACTTCTGATTTGCCTGTCTTCCTTTTCCTCTCCTATGTATGGTTACAAAACCAAAGAGCTCAGCACCCCCAGCAGAGCCCCATTTTGGCCCAGTTCACCCATTCAACGTTTCTCTGCACCAGGTGTTCATCATTAGACATGCATGGCTTAATGTTTGAAAGAAACATATACTGGAAGGGTCAACCAGATTGGGGAGTGAGCACAAGGAACCAGGTACACCATGAGCTGGGGGATAGTCCCAAGATGTGACACTGAGCCATGTGAGTCAGAAAGCCCAGGAGGTGATGAAGTCAGGAGAAGGGTTCATTAAAGCACTGAGAGCAGGAAACCCAACCAACCCTCCAACCACCACTTCCTGCCCTTGCCAATAATGATCACACACACCCACAATCCTCATGGGTATTGTAGCCCACCACCACCACCACAAGGTACAAGAGCAGGAGGGCTCCCCCCACCACACCCCCCTCACAAGCCCACCTATCCTGGTGGCCCTGGGAGCCAAGCCAGGGACCCCCACCAACAGGCCCCACCAGGTATGGCCAATCCACACTCTTGGTATACCTCCTTCCACCCATCCCAGAGGGATGGGGATGCTGGGCTGTGAGAACAGGGCAACCAGTCCACAGGGGGCAGACCAGGGACCTGACCCACATTCAGGCAAGCACACCAGAGCAGGGCTCAGTGGGGGGTGGTGGTGGGGCAGGGGGTCACAGATGCTCCCCCTCATCCAGCATGTGACAGCAGTGGCAGCTGTCACCAAAATGGGCAATGAATTCAGGCCACAGCAGGCCCATGAAGTAAGACACACCAGGGCACACCACAGGAAGCAGACTGAGGCAGATGGACAGAGAGGGGCACAACTGGGTGCAGCCACATGAGACCAATACCACAGAACCTGCAGTGGAGATGGGGTGGCCACATACCACCACAAGGAGAATGGCTCAAAGCAACCCAGGGGACACAAGTCAGCCACCAGGGTACACCACAGGATCTCACTACCAGAGGCCTCCCAGCATAGGGGCAATCCCACAGCACACTTGGGACAATGGAATGGCACCCCTCACCCTCATGAGGCTCATGCCCACCACCACCTACACAGCCAGAGCCACAGCCAGCCCAGGAGAACATTCTCCCACCATATAAGGGCACTGCTTCACCCACGAACACCACCACCCACTGGAGGCCAGGGGACAACACCCACATGAGGCAAGGCTAGCTCATTCCCAGACAGGGGAAGGGAACACAGGCAGTCACACATGCAGGACAAGGAGAAAAGGCCAGCAGTGGAAGGGAGGGGCCAGTAAGCATGCATGGCAATAGCCACAGGACAGGAGCACAGGCACCATCTGGGGACCAGAAAACATCAAGACACAGCCAGGCCACCAGGAAAACCAGCATGGGATCTCACCACCACCCACACATGAGGGCAGTCCTGCAACACCTGGGACACCAGCCAATCCTGGACATCCCCAGAACAGGTCCCACAACCCAGCCCTGCCACCAGGACCTTCATGCCATCCCCCTATCTACCTCTGTCCATCCTCAACAGATCCTCTATCTAGGTCTGTCTCCAGGGATCAGCATCCTGGGGACATGCTCTCAAGCAAGGCAGCCCAGACTGACCACACATGGCACTGGCTGCAGCTCAGGGGCAAGGGCAAGCACAATAGGCTCCTCCTCACCACAGTTGTGGGGCTGGGGAAGCCAGGGCCAACCAGGTATTGCACTCCACACCCCCCTTCCCTCTGGGCTCACACCACAGGGCCAACCACACTTATGGTACACATACAGACCCCCACTTGCTGGATGCCCATCAGGGCCCAGCAGGACCCTCCCATGACTCAGAGGGGGAAGGCATGGGCCCCAGTAGGCAATGAGCAGCACATGGCCTCACTGCAGGGCCAGTGCACCACCCCCACCACAAAGGGGAGAGAGATTTTGTGCCCACATGCTCCAGCAGTCACCAAGGTGGCAACTGCACACTTGGGAGGGGCAGCAGCTAGGGGTTCCAGTACCCCAAGCTTCTTTCTTGATTCACTAGAGGAGGCTTTCTTACCAAGGACATGCCATACCTCACCCAATCATTTCTCCTTCACACCCACAGGGGTACTCCACAAGCTGCCGTACTCAGCTGGGCAGGAGAGGGGGGTCTACAGTACAGGTAAGTGGACAACCACACAGGAGCACATGCACAGTCAGGGCCAGAGCAGAGCCCACACCCCACCCCTTTCCAAGCCTCATACACCAGCCTCCACAACATGGGAAATAGGCACACATTTCTTACTTTATAGACCCCCCCAAAGAGAGCCACTCATGGGACACACACACCACCATGGCAGGGACCCAAGGGGAACACTGGGTTAAGGCAAATGACACCACCACTCAAGCCTCAGACACCTGAGGGATGACCTAGAGCACTCCAAGGGCACCACCAAGGGTCAAACAAGGCATGCTAACACACCCACAGAAGGCAGACAGTACAGCCACAACACAGCCCTCCCCACCCTGGGGAGGGTAGAGAGAGCTGCTCACAGGGCACACCCCATGAAGCAAGAGCATCTTCTGTGTCATAAAACCAACAGCTCCACTGATGCCCCAATATAGGGAACAGGAGACCAAAGGTCAGGGCCAGAGACTGCACCCAACCCCTGCCTTCCTCACCCTCCCCAAAAGGCAGCAGGAAAGACAGGCAAGGGGCCCCACAGACAGACCAAAAAGAGCAGACACATTCACCAAGAACACTCATCCCTTATCCAACACAGCTTAGGCACAGCCCAGGAGAGCACAACCACACCACATCAATCAGTTGAGCCAGTGTGAAGCTGAGGGGAGGAACAGCAAGAACAGTAACCAGAGAGGCCCACTTTAAGCCTCACCAGTAATCTCCCCCCACCACTTCACCTCAGGCAAGAATAGCCAAGAACCCCAGAAGGAAAATTCCTGACATGTGGCACAGAGCCACAGGGCAGGGGTTGTCCCAGCCACCACCAGGTGCCTACAGCAGGGAGCAGCAAGGAGCACACAGAGTAGAAAACCTACACTGCCTTACCTTGCCACCCTCAGGTCACCCAGAGATCAGAGGTGGCACCACAAGTTGGGTCAGCCAGACACACCACATAGGAGCCAGCACACAGGCCCAAGCAGGTGGTTTCAGTGGCAAGGGCCAAATTGGGTACCACCAGGTGACCCCAAGGCCCAAAGCCCCATGTGCATCCAGAGACCCAAAGTCCTTGGTAGCAGACACCAAAGCACACCATGGCAGCACTTATCTGGTGACCAAAAAGGCCCATTAAAGGCAACAAAATGACAGCAGCTGATAGCAGGGCCCATCTATGACTCACAGGGAGGGATCCTGGAACCTTGGCTCAGCCACCTGTCTCCAGCACTATGCCATAAACACCAGGCCTGGAGCTCTAGGGGGAGGTCATCTTATCAACCGTTGGGGGTCAGAGGTGAGAACGGGGGCGGGGGGTGCGTAGTGGCAAAAGTGGGGACACAGACACCAAGGGAGAGGGAGCTGGCCAAGGATGCCCTCCCTGCTTTGCCCACATGGGTAGGTGTACTGTTCAGTCCGAGTCTTTGAATGGGTTTTGGGCTCGATGTGCAAAAAGAAAGAACCATCAGCGAGGCGCCTCCAATGAGACTAGTGGGCCCCGACCAGGGACCACGCCCGGGGCCCAGACCTTCCTAGACAGGACACCCAGGATGGCCCGAGCTGGTCCCCAACTCCTGACAGGGATTCAGGGAGTTGGGGAGGGATGATAAAAAGTCGTGTCCGAAGACCGATACCCACGAGAGCATGCTGAAGACTCGAGCTCGGCCTCCCCAGCCACCTGAGGAAGCAGGGTCCGGTCCATCCACGTTTCCGGGCCTATCAGGACTTTGAAAAAGAAAAAGCATGTGTGCCAGGAGACGCCTCAGGTGACCAGACCCCACGGGGGACTGCACATGCGACTGTGCTGGCTGGCCTCTCCTGGTCAACCCTCACGACTCTAGCGGGCGGGTCCCCACCTCCGGAGTGCGTCGCGCAAAACACCTCGGTCAGAAAGAACCCGAGAACCTGGACCCAGGCGTACCCTCCAGCGACCTCCATGCCACAGTCTGGGCCGGTCCCACCTCCAGAGGGGTCCAAGGGTGAAGCGGAAGCTCCTGAGGGCGGCCCAGGGTGCCAGACCTCCGAGTCCGAGTCCAGACGCTCCAGGCAGGGAAGACCCTCTCCCTGCCCACCGTACCGGCCCGGCCCAAGTAGGGTCTGGTCGGTCCGTCTCCGCAGCCGCAGAGGCACGGGGAGATGCTGGTCGACCCGGTCAGGCCACCCCAGAACTTGGATCTGGAGCATCGCGATGATCACCCACCTCAGAAACCTAGAGAACCAATCTCCTGCAACAGCAGGACATCCCTAGGCCTCGGCAAAACCGAGACTGTCGCCGCCAGCGTAGGCGGTGTCTGAGAGCTCTGCCTCGGGCCCGGCGGCTGAGTCACAACCCTCATGAAGGTCTCGCGGAAGCTCTAGAGTGGAGGGATAATATAAAAGCGGCCGCCAGGTGGCTCCCGACAACCGGCTTGACCGTCCCGAGGACGGGTCGCAGTCTCCGGCCACGGAGGAAGCCACAGCGCCGGACGCCCAAACAACCAAGCTCCGCCGGGAGCCTCCGCCGCCGAGCGACGCAACGCGATGCAACGCGACCCCGGCCACAGAAGAAGGGAGAGGAGCTGGTAAATATCTCCTCAGGAGGCTGCCATGAAGGAGACGCGCTCCCCCACGTGATTCCAGGGTGGTGGCGGGACATTCCATGGAGATGTTGGCGGCGGGGCTCACACGGGGCGGTGTTGGTGGAGAGAGGAGCACCAGTGACATCTCAGGCTCCCCTGCCTCCCCTCCTCCGAAAGAGGGAGGGAGGGACCGGCAAAGCAAAACCAGGCAAGCGCTGCTCGGAAAATCAAAGCAGGACTTTCGAAAGCATACACAGACAAAGACATGCAAGCCCAGGAGCAAGAAAGGAAAAGAAGGAGACACTTGGACCTCCAACAAGAGAAAGCAAATCTCGCTGGGTAGAGACCATGACAAAGTCCAAAGACAACAAACACAAGCATGCATGGGTGGGTGGGGAAAGTGTACTTGAGGTCAGGAGAACATGGATTTCAAAATAACTGGCCACAAACACTGGAAAGGCAGGTAGCTGGGCGGTCTGGGGTGGCAGGGCTGCAGGGGTGGGGGTTGGGGGCCGGGGGGTGGGTTGAGGGGTGCAGTGGTGAGGAGGACGGAGTCAATAGGGGTCCACTAAATAAACCCTGGGTTCCATGATAACAGCCAATTACATGAATACACAATTTCTTGAAGTAGGACAGAAATGAAATGAAACAAAACCACCAAGCAGAAAAGTCAAGTCGTAGAACAGCTCTGGCAGCTTAAACGTCATAGATGCACACACAGATACACATATGCAAACACACATGTACATGCATGTATGCTGGCATGTATACATGAACATACATATAAGTAATTGTACATGTGCATATGTGCATATATACACGTCTGTGTAGATGTCTACGTGTGTGCATGTATGTGTATATAGGTGTATATATGTACATATATATACTCACAGACATACACGTACATACACGAATGGAAACACACATCCATGTGAGTGTGTGTGTGTGTGTGTGTGTGCATGTGTGCACACACACCCGTATATATGGGGAAGATGCAAGCACTTTGCAAAAGGGGCTTTTCTGTCCAAAACTAATCAAGGCATCAGACAACTCAACCTCCAAAAGAGAAACAACTCCCAATGAGTGAAGGGGGCAGGAGGCCCAAACACCTTTATTCAAAATAAAGGTAGAACAGACAGATACACAGAAGCACAAGGTAGAAAACAAATCACTGGCAGGGCTGGACTGGGCTGGGGCTGTGGGGAGGGGGTGAAGGGTGGGGGAAGGCTCACGGAAGCACCCAGGGGTCTTTATCTGGACAATGATTATTCTAATTCGGAGGGGAAAGGCCCAGGAGCTGGAATCACAATCGTGACAGCAAGTTCAAAACATCAAAAGACAGTGGCTCCTGATAGATCAAATGTGTCTTTTCTGCAGCTGAGAAAAATGGTGGCGGACTCAGAGAGATCAGATCTCATTACCTGGCACCTCACAGAGAGAGAAACCATATCACTAGGGAAAAGATTCCTGTGATCCCTCGGAACACTCCACCAAAGATTCCCCATTCGACCCAACCCACCAATTCTACAGAGTGCCCACGGAGGGGACAAAGAAGATGTGGACATATGTATGTGTGATATTGACACCTAAACCTAGGTAGACATCTGTACAAACATAATGATAGAAGTCTGTGTGCCTATGCCTGTATCTATCTATTCATGTGCACGTGTGCTCATGTGCATGCAGACACACACACACACACACACACACACACACACACAGAGGAATGGGACTCAACCACCAGAAGGGAATGAAATCTCACAGTCTGCAGGAACTTGGAGAGACCTTTAGAGGGTATTATGCTAAATGAAATACCTCAGATCAGTCGTTTCCATGCAGAACCTACCAAATGATGCATGGTGAACAGAACAAAACAGAAGCAGGCTCATAGATACCACAAAAGGAACACATGGGTGGTGGTCAGAGGAGGGAGAGGGGGAACTGGTGGTGGGGATGGGGTGGGGGGCAGAATGAGTGAGTGCCACTGGTGAGGGAGACAGACGAAGTGGTGCAAGCTTCCACTTATGAAATAAGTGAGTCACAGGTAAGTCATGACACCAAATATCATTTGTCATGATACCAAGGGTGATGGACAGTCACTAACTAGATGTATCTTGGTGATTGCTGTGTCATGAACTACACTAAAAATCTCATCTGTATAGCTGAAAATTAATGGGGGAATCAAAAAACAAAACAAAAAAAAAAAAGAAAGAAAGAAGGAAGGAAGGAAGGAAGGAAAGAAGGCAAAAAGAAAACATTGCCAGACAGTTAGACGTCAATCTGAGAAGAGTGGGATTTGGAGGGGGGGAGGTGGGGAGAGAAACTAGGGTGAGAAGGAAGAGGAGCAGGAGGAGGAGAAAGAAAAGGACCAATTGTCTTGAGGGGGAGAGGAAGAGAAAGGATCCAAAGAGTGGACAGGACAGTCAAGTGAGTGCCATAGGGAAAGGAAATGAAGCCAACGAACACACTCCCAACAGTGGTTTTGTGCAGTCCAAGATCAAGATGTGGATAGCACAGTGTTCTCCAGGACACAGCAACACACAGGCCTCACTTGGCAGGAAGTTCAGGATAACCCTGAAAGCTGAAGCGGACTAAAGAAGCCATCACGTTCATCCATGGCTGAAAAGTACCATAGTCCCATGACATTCAAAAATCCTATCAATCCATTGAAAGACTCTCTCACTCACTCACCATTAAAAATGTAGAGAACAGAAAAGGAGCGAAACGATGGTGGATGGATGGATGAACGGATGGATTTCCATGATAGTCTGATTATGGAAACCATTGACAGAAAAGCATCCAATTCACTTTTGTAAAGAATCTGTCTTGCCTTCTCGGCCTGGTGTCTTTCCTATGTCTGGATGACTCCCTCCCCCACCCACCACTCCCAGCTTTAAGATCAGCCTCCAAAATGAAGTCCTTTGTGCTCGCAAGGTCCCGCCAGAACTCTCTCTTCGGAGCGCCCTTCTGAAGGGGAACGTTTTCAACAAATTCATAGCCCTGATACAGCTTCAGCCTGTCCATCCCCACCCACTCTCTCTCACCCCATCCCCCGACTCCCTCCCTCCCTCCTGCTCCTCTTCCTCCTCCTCTGAACTCTTGAGCTCTCCTCGCACTGGCCTTTCACCCCACACGGTGGCAGTATTGGCCTAGGTATCCTCAGGTGTCTCCTAATCACATCCAAGTGGACTTCCACTGTTTCTCGGCTGCATTGTTGTGGGACCATTTTTTCCTGGCCTTTTCCACGGGTGGGGGAGACCCGGACAGGCCGGGGCCAGGCGGGGTGGGGGAGCCTGCATGTGGGGGGAAGTGTGGGGACAGAGAGGAGGAGGAGGAAGAGGAGCAGTTTGGGGGCAAGTTTTGGGCTTCCCGCAGTTAGAACTGTTCACCCATTGTGGAAACAGGCGTCTGAAACACAAGGGGTTTCAGACTCTCCATGCGATGTCCACAAGCCATAGCCATTGAAATGTGTTCACACTGGAGCTGCTGTGCAGAGGGAAATCTCATCTGGCTCCATGTGTTCTTCCAGTGAGTAAGCCGGGATCTCAGAAAGAACAGAAATCCAGAGAGTTGAGTGAATCTGACCATCACGCTTTCAGAATCCAAGTGAACCAGAAATGAGGTTCACTCACGTGTAGGTTTGTCTTTCCATAGGATTAATCCTTTCTTTGGGCAGATTAGGGTTCCAGGGTCAAAATGGAGCAGAGAGGACAGAGAGTTCCCTTAGGTCCCCTGCTCCTCCTGCAAGCGTGCACTCCCCAACGGCCCTAGGAACATCCTGCCCCAGAGGAGTGTGCTGGGCACAACCCACGTACACGGAGACGTCAGTGTCAGTCAGAGTCAGTCATCCTCGTCCAGAGTCTTCCATCTGCCCTCGCCTTCACGCCTGGCATTGTCCATTCTGTAGGTTTGTATCTGGAGCCCAGTGGCATCTTCCCAGATCAGGGATCGATTGAAAACACCCTGTCCCCTGCCTCATCTGCAAGTGGATTCTTAACCACTAAACCACAAGGCAGGGAAATGCCTTCACAGCCTTCTAAAATCATCTACCCTGAAACATTAAATGTCGTCCTCCAAATCACTGGACCATCACAACTGAAATGAAGGAAAATATGTTAGTTAAAGAAAGTCTTAACTCCTCAGTGCTTCTCTCTCTCTCTCTCACACACACACACACACACACAGAGGTGGGCTCGTAGTCCAAAAGAAACCAGCTTTTCTGTTTATCCATCCCACTTGTTGTGACTGTCATGCCGTCACTAGTCAAAGAAGCTGATCTAATATGGAATCTGACGTCTTCTTTCTAGGACACTTCGAGAAGCAGCAAGAGTGCTGGTTTGTGAGAACCAAAGGTCAAACCAACATGATGGAACCCAGGGATGTGTGTACTCAGAGGCCCACCTACATTCAAACTCCAATTCACAGAGGGGAGCAGTGGGAACAGGAGTGTGGACTGTGAGTCAAATCATCACCTTATGAAAAGGCAAATAAGGAAAAAAATAAGGGAAAATACCTTACTCCCTTATCGGCGTCTGCATGGATCCTCCTAGCCTCAATGATCACACTGACAGTATGTACATGTTGTGTTCTTTTTCCAGGCCTGATCATTTAGAAACTCTCCAATAAAAAGTGGTGACATAAAGATATCATTCTTGAGTTTGGGACTGGGGCTTCCCTGATGGCTCCGTGGTAAACAATCCCATGCCCATGCAGGAGGCATAGGTTTCATCCCCGGTCCAGGAAGATCCCACATGTTACAGAGCAACTAAGCCCATATGCCTCGGTTATTGAGTCTGTGCTCTAGATCCTGGCCACTGCAAGTGTTGAGCCCACACCAAGCAAAGACTGAAGCCCATGTGCCCCAGTGCCCATGCTCCCAAGAGGAACCACAGCAATGAGAAGCCCAGACACACAACCATAGAGTGGCCCCCTCTCTCCACAAAGAACAGCTTGCAGAGCAATGAAGACACAGCACACCCCAAAATAAATAAATATAATGATTTTAAAGCAATACAGTCTAAGATTGGATGCAATTGGCCAATACCTAGTACTATCACTTGGGAAGCTTACTGAATCTTCTGTAGACAAAATACAGAAATCATAACTCACTGTGCCATTGGAATTGTGGGAAGCTCTCCATATAGTGCTGAGAGCACAGTTGAGATGTACCAGTGGGGACCACGATCATGCCTGTTATCATTAAGTCCTTCACAGTTTGGGCTCTGGATTGGCCCATACGAACCTGCAGACGATGTATGTCCATCCCTCTCAGCTCACTACATGCTCACTGGTCCAGGTGTGCCATGCCCCCAGCACCTGCTAGCATCTTCTAGGCCTGTCTCCTCCGTTTTGCTCCATTAATTTTTAATCATTCTCACCTCTTGTCTGACATGTTTTCTTTTCTGTTCGAATAATTCTGGTTCCCCAGGCACAACTTAACATCTTTCTTCTCTTCTCATAGCACTCATCTTGTTGAAATAATTCTTTGTTTCTGCGCTTTGTTCCCTAAGGAGTCTGTAATCACTCCATTCATCTGGGGATTGGCACCTAGGCAACCCTGGTCCATGAAAAGTGTTCAGTGTTTATTGAATGACTTGCTGACTGCAGGGGGCTTGTGGAAGTTTACATGCCATGGAAAGCTGGAAACGGGGAATCATCCTGTGGACACACCCTCTGGTACCATAGTGTTCATGGGAGTGTTTTTGTTGTCATTTTCACTGTATTCCCTAATACCTATACAGTAGCTTTGATTCAAATGTCATATATTTTAAAATAATGAGTAATTAATTGTATAACCTCAGAAGGACTTAGAAAATAGTAGTGGTTGAAAAATTATTGATCCTTCCAACAATCTCACTTCTGAGTATACATCTAAAGAAAATAAAAACAGAATCTCAGAGAGAGATCTGAACTCCCATGTCCATTGCAGCATCCTTCACAATAGTCAAGATATGGAAACAGCCTAAGTGTCCATCAAGGAAAGAATAGATAAAGAAGATACATGATCCAGATAGAGATAGATTGATAGGTAGATATAGATGTAAAATTAAGCAGCAGGAATGAAAAATTATTATATTGTGATAGCATGGATGTTACTTAGGGAGTGATGCCATGTGAATAAGTCAGGTAGAGAAAAAAAAAGTTTCTAATGTCACTTACATGCCATGGAAATCTAAAAAAATGAAAACTACAATAACAGAGCAGCTGGGGGAGGGATAAATGTGAAGATGTTGATGTAAGGGGAAAAAAGCTTCATGTATAAGGTAAATATAACAAATAGCATTGTGATTATAATGGATAGTATTATTATTATAGTATTATAATATTAGAAAGTTGTCATGACAGTTGAGGTGAATAATTCTCTTTCCATACAATTGAAGAAGGAAATGGCAACCCACTCTAGTATTCTTGCCTGGAAAATTTCATGCTTGGAGGAGCCTGGTAGGTGACAGTCCATGGGGTCACAAAGAGTCTAACATGACTGAGTGACTTC
This sequence comes from Bos grunniens, assembly GCF_055505025.1. Lineage (NCBI taxonomy): Eukaryota > Metazoa > Chordata > Mammalia > Artiodactyla > Bovidae > Bos > Bos grunniens. The sequence goes on along the minus strand of NC_141183.1, from coordinate 64,516,385 downwards.
ACTTTCTTTCACATACAACAATGATATTTATGGGTTGTGATAAAGGACAGGAAGAAACACAAGCTGGAATCAAGATTGCCAGGAGAAATATCAATAACCTCAGATATGCAGATGACACCACCCTTATGGCAGAAAGTGAAGAGGAACTAAAAAGCCTCTTGATTAAAGTGAAAGTGGAGAGTGAAAAATTTGGCTTCAAGCTCAACATTCAGAAAACGAAGACCATGGCATCCAGCCCCATCTCTTCATGCCAAATAGATGGGGAAACAGTGGAAACAGTGTCAGACTTTCTTTTTTTGGTCTCCAAAATCACTGCAGATGGTGACTGCAGCCATGAAATTAAAAGACGCTTACTCCATGGAAGGAAAGTTATGACCAACCTAGATATCATATTCAAGAGCAGAGATATTACTTTGCCAACAAAGGTCCATCGAGTCAAGGCTATGGTTTTTCCTGTGGTCATGTATGGATGTGAGAGTTGGACTGTGAAGAAGGCTGAGCACCGAAGAATTTATGCTTTTGAACTGTGGTGTTGGAGAAGACTCTTGAGAGTCCCTTGGGCTGCAAGGAGAGCCAACCAGTCCATTCTGAAGATCAGCCCTGGGATTTTTTTGGCAGGAATGTTGCTAAAGCTGAAACTCCAGTACTTTGGCCACCTCATGTGAAGAGTTGACTCATTGGAAAAGACTCTGATGCTGGGAGGGATTGGGGGCAGGAGGAAAAGGGGACAACAGAGGATGAGATGGCTGGATGGCATCACTGACTCGATGGATGTGAGTCTGAGTGAACTCTGGGAGTTGGTGATGGACAGGGAGGCCTGGTGTGCTGCAATTCATGGGGTCTCAAAGAGTCGGACATGAACTGAATTGAACTGAACCACTTTGGTGGTAATTATTTTGCAACATACAAGTGCATCAAGTCAACATTCTGTACGTGTTAGAACTAAAGATGTTACATGTCCTTAACTAAGGAAACTATATATCAATATGCCTGGAAATTTAAAAAATAAAATCACCTAGTTTTATCATTTTTCGATTAATAGTCAATATTGGCTGCAAAAAAAAAAAAAAAGAAAACATTATTTGTGGTTCTTAGATATTGCCATTCAGGGACACAGATTTCAATAAAACCAAGGGAATGTTCCACAGGAAAGAGTCAGGGGCTTAGAATCCTGAAACTCATGAGCTTGTAAAGCCACCTGAGAGCAATTATGATTTGCTGTCATGCAAAATAGGAAATATTTCTTCTTAAATGGTAGACCGTCACAAGTTATTTAGGGAAAGGAGAGAGTAAGATAGGTATTTTGAATTTTGGGAACACTGTTTAGATGATCTGGAGGCCTCTGTTACATAGTAAATGCTCAAAGTTTACATTCCATCCAGACTGAGACATAGACCTCTTCCTCAATGGCCTTCTGTCTCTATTTTGGCGAGCTCTCTTAACACTTCGATTTTTCTTTCACATATCATACCTTTTTTCACTTAAAGATATCATTAAATAATTTTATAAAGAGATCTGGTTTATATTTTAGAGATTATCAGAATTAGACATGATCACTATCTGTTGCATGGTTTCAGGCACTAAAAACCAATATGGGGATAAATTCAAAATCTCTCTTTGCCATAGAGAAAGGATATGTATGGTAAATGATGCCACAGGATTGGTGAGTTCCTCTGGTTCAGCACTCCCTCGACTTGGCTGTGGTTTTGGTTTTGCTCTGTTCTGTTTTTGCTTTCTGACCCACATGATCTCTCTGGATGGGGCAACTCAATCAAAGCTAAAATAAATTGAGTCTGTGTGAATCTTATTCATGCATCAAATGGGGATATCAACGACCTCCATGTGGATCCATAAAAATGGCCTTTTTGTGTTCAAGAGAATCATTTTGTGTTTTCTGGGTGCACTATTTGCTGTCCATTATTTCACATCCCTTTCAGGCATGGCTGATGGAGATGGGCACCAAGCAGCAGGGCGGCAATCTGGCATCTTGGCCTAGAGTGGTTTCACAAGTGACATATCAGAACCGGGGCTAAGACAGCCATCCCTCTATCCCTCCCTGGGCCCACCTTGGTGGCCGGGGGTGGGGGTGGAGGGGTGAGGTTGAGAGACAGGGGCTGGTGGGGGGGAGGAACTGGGCTAGGGGTTGGGGGCACACGAGGCAAGGGGACTGTCCAGGTCCCCCTGAGACGTGAAGGCAGGTTCTGTTCTGCTGAGAACTTCCTGCCTTCAGGCGTGTGAGAGGAGCAGGTTTCTCTCCAATCCAGGGCCATGCATTGTTTTTGCCCTGTTCAAAAAAAAAAAAAAAAAAAGGACAAAAACTTATTTGTTTATCTTGGCTTGCTTTCTGGCCAAGGCCAAAGACCTTTTCCAGCGTGTCCAAAGGGTTTGACAGGATGGGAGGGTGCAGGTAAATCCATTTGTCAAGAGATCCAGAGAATCTGTCACAGCTGTGACTCGGACCTTTTTCAGAAACAGGCCAATTTTGATGATTCCCTGAAAAGGAGTCACCCCAGAAGTTTCCTTGAAAGGATCGAGTTGCAGGAGTCTGGGGCACGCCCCCGCCACCGCCAGAGGGCCTTCTCAGCCCGGCAGGCTGGCCTGCAGTCAGGCAGGCAGGCAAGGGCTATTGTCTGTGGGCCCCACCCCCACTCTCCCCCTGCAGTGCCTCGTCGCATAGCTTCATTCAAAAAAAAAAAGAGAAAGCTTTCCAGTCAAGTCAGAGCCTTTGACTTCGCCTCGAGTTTCTCTCTATCGAATGGTGATCTGCTCCACCCACCCCATCCCCATCCCCATTCCCCTATCCCCCCCCATCCCATTTCTCCACCTTGAGACTGCCTCTTTGCTACCGCGCGGAAGAGGGCTGGGGGTGGGGAGGGAGGCCGAGGGACAAACTCGCCTCCTGTCAAGCCAAAGGAGTCTCCTCCTTTTTGTAATCCCGCTCAAGGAAACCCGCTCAAGCATGTGAGGATCATAGACGTGCATCGAAGCAGCCATCGTCAATTGACATCTTCATCTCCATGGGACGAGGTTTTCATTCCTGTCTACCTTCAGAGAGACAGAAAAGGAGAGAGGGGCAGAGCTTTCCTCTGGTGCTGGCCGACTCTTAAGTCACTCGAATCCAAAATACTCCACAGGGCACGGAGGTTCACCTGCGGTGGGGTGGGATTGGGTGGGGTGGGGATGGCAGCGTACTCCATATCCCAGCAGTTCCCTCCTCTGACACTTGCCTGGAACCCATGAAAAGCTGAGCTGGTGACTCTGTGTGTGTGTGTGTGTGTGTGTGTGTGTTTGCATGCATGGACGTGTGTACATGAGAGATGGTGCGTGCGCATGGACGTTAGAGACAAAGAAAAAAGGACAGAAAGGAAAGAAAAAAATAATCCTGAAGGAAGGAAGGAAGGAGGGAAGGAGGGAAGGAGGGAAGGAGGAGGGAGGGACCAAATAGGTTAGTAAGTACGGGCCTCCATGTCGTGGAAAGAGTTTCTGAGCACAGATCCTCTGTTCAGTGAAACAGTTATCCTATCTCTGTGGTGGAGGAGGCTGTGATGTCGATGGACGGGTTCTGGAAAGCATGCCTGGGCTGCAAGCAATTAGATATTTCTTCCTCAGAGGCACTTTTAGAGAAACCAAGGAAACACACACAGGTTCATCCCTGGAGCAGATTTGAAACCAGTCGGTGGAGGGGGAGTCAGTCAAGGAGACTGATTTCTAGATGTCAGGGTCGGGTCCTGGAACAGGTTGCCATTTCCTTTTCCAGGAGGCCTTCCTGGCCCGGGGATGGAACTTGGGTCTCCTGCATTGCAGGCAGACTCTTGACCGTGTGAGCCACCAGGGAAGCTCTGTCAGAAAGGTTCACCAAGTCCTCTAGCTTCCATCCGTAGGGCTTCAGGCACACGGGGTCCCCCTATAAGTCCCCTGTCAGAAGGGTAAGAGAACATGGGAAATGTTCCCCCTGAGAGAGGGTTGTCCCCAGATAATGGAGGCAACTCGGAAAACTTCAGGATCCAGTCCCCTTTTCCGGTGAAGAACCACATGCAAAGGAGCAAACACACATAGCACAGGACTCTCCTATACAGAAGTGTGTATCCCCGTTTCACAGAAACATCTTCTGGGCCCCTAAGGAACATGTGGAAATCACTCTCACCAAGGAGATAAGATCCTCAATTGAGAGTTTCTGAAGTCTGGAAGGACCAGGTCAAGAGAAAAAGAGAAACGATTCCCTTCTGCTGACAGGGGTGTTGTATGAAGTGACCAAGTGGATGTCCAGCTTTCAAAATTCACATTTTAAACATTGAGTCCTTTCGGTCCTTTGTTTTCTCTTTGTATCTGGAAAGCAACAGATTGAATGGTAGGCCCTTTTATTATTTTATTTATTTATTCATTTTTCCTGTCTGCCTGCCTGCCTGTCTACCTGTCCCACCGTCTGTCTTCTCTCTGTCTCTCTAGCTTTTCACTCAGGTTAGGGAATTTAAAAAATAAATAAATAAAAAATTTGAGAAATCTATATTTCTGCAGGTCAGGAAGCAACAGTTAGAACTAGACATGGAACACAATGGGCTGGTTCCAAATAGGGAAAGGAGTCCATCAAGGCTGTATATTGTCACCCTGCTTATTTAACTTACATGCTGAGTACACATCATGAGACATGCTGGGCTGGATGAAGCACAAGCTGGAATCAAGACTGCGGGGAGAAATATCAATCACCTCAGATATGCACATGACGCCACCCTTATGGCAGAAATGAAGTATAGGGTGGGTTTACAAAGTCGTGTTCATTTCAAGTTTTCAGATTATTTTCCCTTAGAGGTTAATGCAAAGTCATAAGCCTACTTTCCTGTGCTGGCATAGTAGGTCCTTGTTGATTGTTTTGATGATCAGTTTATGTATACATGTTCAACCCAACCTTCTAAGTTGACAGTCCTGCTCCTCCCCCCAATCCTCTTTTCCTCAAGAAGTCAGGCATCCACTTTACCATCCTATTCCTCAGGTCATCCAACCCCATGGAAGAAGTCATTCCTCCAGTTTTTCCATTGGTTCTCTACACCTTGCCTGATGATGCGAGGTGACTGGACTTCCAGGTGACTGGAAGACTGACAGTTCTGAAGAATTTTGCAAGAGCTTTGGTGAAGGCTCCTAGGATTTGCTTGGTGAAGTAGGTGCCATGTCAATCAGTAGAGACTGTGGAAGGTATGCCCCAAGTGGCAAACACCGTTGTTTTTAGTTGTGGTCGGTTTGCTTGTCTGCAGCGAGGGACAGAAGGAAGGCTTCTACCTTCCACAGAGAAAGCTATACCTAGCATACTAAGGATGTTTGGCCACCCCAGGTTACAGGCGTGACAGGTCAGACTGTAGCAATCTTCATGACAAGGGTGTATTAACAACAGACAGACTCATCTTAAAGGCAACCTGTCCTGTGCAGGTGGAGGGAGGGGAGGGAGGGGGTAGAGGGACGATGAGAAAGGTAAGGAGAAAGAGAGCGACAGGAACACACACAGTATGTGTGTGGGGGGGGGGGAGTGGAATGTGGTGTGTCTGTGGCATGCACAGGTGCTGTGTGGGTGGTGTGTGGGGCCATGTGTGTGATGTGTGTGTGGGTATGTGTGTGGTGTGGGTGTGGTTTGTACATGTGCCATATGGGGCCATGTGTGCCATGTGGGTGGCATGGGTGTGTGTGTGGGGTGCGCCTGTGGGTGCAGGTGGGATGGGCAGAGAGACAGAGGCTGAGAGACACAGCCAGGCAAAGAACAACGCAGTGTGTGTTTGTGTGTGTGTGTGTGTACGCATGCGCATGTGGGGTGGGTGGTGCGTGGCCGATGTGTGGCATGTGAGGGCAGGCTCTGTGTGGCATGTGGGATGGGGTGTGTGGGGGGGGGCGGTGTGTGTGCACATATGCATGTAGTGTGTGGGCAGAGACAGAGGCAGAGAGACACAGCCAGGCAAAGGACAATTCCATGTGTGTGTGTGTGGCCGGTGTGTAGGGCCGTGTGTGCGTGTGGGGGAGTGTGTGGTGTGTGTGAGGGTATGTGTGTGGTGTGGGTGAGGGTGTGTGGTGTGTAGGGGTGGGGTGCGTTGGGCTAGGTGTGTGTGTGTGGGGTCAGGTCGGGGTGTGTGTGTGTGGTGTGTGTGGGCGGGGTGTGTGTGCAGGTATGCATGTGGTGTGTGGGATTTGCCTGTGGGTGGTGCGGGCAGAGGCAGAGACAGAGAGACACAGCCAGGCAAAGGACAATGCAGTGTGTGTATGGTATGCACGAAGTGTGTGTGAGCATGTGTGTGGTGTGTGGTTTGTGAAGGCGTGGGGTGGGGGGGATGGGCAGAGACAGAGAGACACAGTCAGGCAAAGGACAATGTGCATGGATGGATATTCCGCATAATTTGCTTGTGTTTTCTGAGCTCATTCATCACCTCCGTGATCAAGACCACTCCCATGAAATGTGAGTCTGCCACCCTCACCTCAGCCACCATCTGGCACTTGTATTTGGTCAGGCAGACAGGGCAGTGTTCCGAGTTGGGGAGGGAGGGGGAAGGGGAGGGGCGTGACTTGCTGTCACCAGGCCAGCTTTGATCCTTGCGTTTTGCCCCTGAACCTGACCGGAGCAAATGGATCCACGTGATCTATCATGGGTCTGTTTGAAATCCTTGGCGGGAGAAGGAAGATTCCCCCATGCCAAGGGACAAGGCCAAAAGGAAGGAAATCAACTCCCTTGGGTTCAAATAGCTGTTCTCCAAATCAATCAAGTTTCCAAGACCAGATTTCCAATCCAAACCAAAAAGCCCAGTGGCTACCCATCCCTGCCCCCTTGACCTCTGGCCCAAGGTGCCCCTCCTACACAGCCTCCTTCCACAGTCCCAGGGCATTCAAGAGTTAGCCGGCCTGACCTGCTTCATCCATGGTCCCCCCGACCCCCCACAGGACCATCTAAAAAAGCGAACGACAGGCAGGTGGTGACCGACAACCAACCCACTGTCCAGAGAGCCGGCTGCAGCATAGGAGCTCCCGGGGAGACTGGCAGGGACTCGTTGCTAGAAGGGGCCCATCCTAGGGCACAGTTTCTCCACTCAGTCACCAACGTGGACAGGAGAACAGGACCCACCAACACTTCTCAAGAACGTCCCTGGGTGAGGTATGATGGGAAGGGAAGGGAAGGATTCTTGACTCCCCACCCACGGGGCAGTGGAATACATTCGAGGGGGACTGCAGGCCAATATCAGGTGGCTCAAGCACCTGCCCCGAGAAATACCTCACCATCATTCATGTCCCTGTCACCACCATTTGGGCATGCCAGGAGAAAACCCTTTTGTGACCCTCGACGAGGGCTCTTTCAGCAAGAGCAAAGCAAAAGTAGGAAGTTATGAAACACCTGGAGCAATAAGCAAATTTGGCCTTGGAGTATGGAATGAAGCAGGGAAAAGGCTAATAGAGTTTTGCCAAGAGAACGCACTAGTCATAGAAAACACCCTCTTTCAATGACACAAGAGAAGACTCTACATATGGACATCATCAGATGGTCAACACTGAAATCAGATTGATTATATTCTTTGCAACCAAAGATGGAGAATCCCTTACAGTTAGCAAAAACAAGACCGGGAGCTGACTGTGGCTCAGATCCTGAGCTCCTTACTGCCAAATTCAGACATAAATTGAAGAAAGTTGGGAAAACCACTAGACCATTCAAGTATGACCTAAATCAAATCCTTGATGATTATATAGCGGAAGTGAGAAATAGATTTAAGGGACTAGATCTGACAGATAGAGTGCCTGATGAACTATGGACTGAGGTTCGTGACATTGTACAGGAGGCAGGGATCAAGACCATCCCCATGGAAAAGAAATGCAAAAAAGAAAAATGGCTGTCTGGGGAGGCCTTACAAATAGCTGTGAAAAGAAAAGAAGCCAAAAGCAAAGGAGAAAAAGAAACATATAAGCATCTGAATGCAGAATTCCAAAGAATAGCAAGGAGACATAAGAAAGCACTCCTCTGTGATCAATGCAAAGAAATAGAGGAAAACAACAGAATGGGAAAGACTAGAGATCTCTTCAAGAAAATTAGAGATACTAAGGGAACATTTCATGCAAAGATGGACTCGATAAAGGACAGAAATGGTATGGACCTAACAGAAGCAGAAGATATTAAGAAGAGGTGGCAAGAATACACAGAAGAACTGTACAAAAAAAGATCTTCATGACCCAGATAATCACGACGGTGTGATCACTGACCGAGAGCCAGACATCCTGGAATGTGAAGTCAAGTGGGCCTTAGAAAGCATCACTATGAACAAAGCTAGTGGAGGTGATGGAATTCCAATTGAGCTATTGCAAATCCTGAAAGATGATGCTATGAAAGTGCTGCACTCAACATGTTAGCAAATTTGGAAAACTCAGTGGCCACAGGACTGGAAAAGGTCAGTTTTCATTCCAATCCCAAAGAAAGGCAATGCCAAAGAATGCTCAAACTACCGCACAGTTGCACTCATCTCACATGCTAGTAAAGTAATGCTCAAAATTCTCCAAGCCAGGCTAGCAATATGTGAACCGTGAACTTCCAAATGTTCAAGCTGGTTTTAGAAAAGGCAGAGGACCCAGAGATCAAATTGCCAACATCCATTGGATAATCAAAAAAGCAAGAGAGTTCCAGAAAAACATCTCTTTCTGCTTTATTGACTATGCCAAAGCCTTTGACTGTGTGGATCACAATAAACTGTGGAAAATTCTGAAAGAGATGAAGAATTTTGACCACCTGACCTGCCTCTTGAGAAACCTATATGCAGGTCAGGAAGCAACAGTTATAACTGGACTTGGAACAACAGACTGGTTCCAAATAGGAAAAGGAGTATGTCAAGGCTGTATATTGTCACGCTGCTTATTTAACTTATATGCAGAGTACATTATGGAGGGGGGCTGGGGCTGGGCTGGAAGAAGCACAAGCTGGAATCAAGATTGCTGGGAGAAATATCAATAACCTCAGATATGCAGATGACACCACCCGTATGGCAGAAATTGAAGAAGAACTCAAAAGCCTCTTGATGAAAGTGAAAGAGGAGAGTAAAAAGGTTGGCTTAAAGCTAAACATTCAGAATACTAAGATCATGGCATCTGGTCCCATCACTTCCTGGCAAATAGATGGGGAAACAGTGGAAACAGTGTCAGAGTTTATTTTTGGGGGGGGGCTCCAATATCACGGCAGATGGTGATTTTGGAGCCATGAAATTAAAAGACGCTTACTCCTTGGAAGAAAAGTTATGACCAACCTAGATAGTATATTGAAAAACAGAGACATTATTTTCCCAACAAAGATCTGTCTAGTCAAGGCTATGGCTTTTCCTGTGTTCATGTATGGATGTGAGAGTTGGACTGTGAAGAAAGCTGAGCGCCAAAGAATTGATACTTTTGAACTGTGGTGTTGGAAAAGACTCTTGAGAGACCCTTGGACTTCAAGAAGATCCAACCAGTCCATTCTAAAGGAGATCAGCCTTGGGTGTTCTTTGGAAGGAATACTGCTAAAGCTGAAAGTCCAGTACTTTGGCCACCTCATGCGAAGAGTTGACTCATTGGAAAAGACTCTGATGCTGGGAAGGATTGGGGGCAGGAGAAGGAGACAACAGAGAATGAGATGGCTGGATGGCATCACCAACTCGATGGACGTGAGTTTGAGTGAACTCTGGGAGTTGGTGATGGACAGGGAGGCCTGGTGTGCTGCGATTCATGGGGTCGCAAAGAATCAGACACTACTGAGCGACTGAACTGAGCTGAACTGAACTGAACGTTCAACAGTGGGATAAATAAACTGACCTTCATGTTAGAAATACACATTTATATTGTGGCGATTAAACAAAAATCAAAAACACGCACTCCTCACACACATAACCGCAACCAACAAATTCGACGCATCTGAAAAAAAAATGCAAACGTCAGAGAGCAGCAGATCGATCTGAAGGGGAGGGGGAAGGGGAGAGGGCGGGAGCTCCACTCCGGACCCGGAGCCCGTGAGTTGCCAATGATGGCTGGCAGACACACACACACACACACACACACACCACATGCGCCCCGGCCCGCGCACATGGTGGGGGCGCGCCAGCACCCGCCGGGCTCCCTAGTGGCGGCCGGAACGCCCGCTGAAGCTGGGGTGATAGATGGGAAGGGCCCGGCTCACGTCCAGAGTTGCTGCCGCCCCTGGTTCCCTGGGTGCCCAGGCCCCCGCGTGGGGACCTCCCCCGCCACTGGGGCCCCTGCCGCTCTGGGGCCCCACCCCCCCGGCCGCCCCCCGCGGAGGGGGAAGGCGAGGCAGGGTGCGGAAGGAGAGCGGGAGGCGGGGTGGGAGGAAGCCGTGAGGGGCAGGGCAGAGGAAGGCCCTCGGAGGCTGCCCCAGACTTGGGGGGCTGCGGTGGCGCCTCCTCCAGCCACAGCGCGCATGCAGCCCCGCTTTGAGCCCCAGCCCGACAGACCCAGGCCTTAGAGCCAATCCTTATCCAGAAGTTACAGATCCGGCTTGCCGACTTTCCTTACCTACATTGTTCCAACATGCCAGAGGCTGTTCACCTTGGATAGCTGCTGAGGATATGGGTATGGCCTGGCGCGAGATTTACACCCTCTTTCCTGAATTTTCAAGGGCCAGCGAGAGCTCACCGGACACAGACACGGGCCCCTTTCTCCGGGAGAACCCATTCCAGTATGCCCTGCCATTCACAAAGAAAAGAGAACAATCCCGGAGCTCCCGCTGGCTTCTCTGGGATCGGTTGTGTTACTGCACTGGACGCCTCGCGGCACCCATCTCCGCCAGGCCAGATTAGGGAATCTGAACCCAACTCCCTTTCGATCGGCCAAGGGCAACGGAGGCCATTGCCTGTCCCTTCGGAACGGGGCTCGCCCATCTCTCAGGACCGACTGACCCATGTTCAACTGCTGTTCACATGGAACTCTTCTCCACTTCTGCCTTCAAAGTTCTCATTTGAATATTTGCTACCACCAACAAGATCTGCACCTGCGGAGGCTCCACCCGGGCCTGCGCCTTAGGCTTCAAGGCTTACCGAAGCAACTCTCCTACTCCTCGTGGCGTAGTGTCTGCGGGGATGCGATAGGGGGAGGGGTGACCTCCTTCCGGAGCTCCCATCCCTCTCGTGCCTCTCCGACTGCCTGTGACGGCCAGGTATGGGCCCGATGCTCCAGCACCATCCATTTTCAGGGCTATTCTATTTGGCAGGTGAGTTGTTACACACTCCTTAGTGGATTCCGACTTCCATGGCCACTGTCCTGCTGTCTATATCAACCAACACCTTTTCTGGGGCCTGATGAGCATCAGCATAGGGTGCCTTAACCTGGCGTCCAGTTTATCCCACAGTGCTAGTTCTGCTTACCAAAAGTGTCCCACTAGGCACTCGCATTCTACACCTGGCTCCACGCCAGCTAGCCAAGCTTCTTACCCATTTAAAGTTTGAGAATAGGTTGAGATAGTTTCTGCCCCAAGACCTCTAATCTTTCACTTTACCTGATAAAACTGGGTTCATTGCGAGAGCGCCAGCTATCCTGAGGGAAACTTCAGAGGGACCCAGCAACTCTATGGTTCGATTAGTCTTTCGCCCCTATCTATACCCAGGCCGGACAACCGATTTGCACATCAGGATTGCTATGGTCCTCCACCAGAGTTTCTTCTGGCTTTGCCCTTCCCAGGCATAGTTCACCATCTTTCAGGTCCTAACATGTGTGACCATGCTCCACCTCCCCAGCGTGGCGGGCAAGACAGGCCAGTGGAGCGCCCTCAGTGGACTGGAGAGGCCTCGGGATCCCACCTCAGCCGCCAGATAAGGCAACCTTCACCTTCGTTGCACCCCGGCATCTTTTGTGTGAGCCCCTGACTCGTGCACATGTTAGACTCCTTGGTCCGTGTTTCTAGACGGGTCGGGTGGGTGGCCGACATCGCCACTGACCCCTTGCACTCGCTTGGCCTACCGTCGTGACCGAGAAACAATCCCCTGGCCCGACGGTGCACTGGGGACAGTCCGCCCCGCCCCGCCCCACCTGGTTGGAGGTGAGCTGGGGTGGGAAAGTGGTCGTGCCCTTGGAGGGGCAGCTCGGCCCCCCAAAAAATACCAGCGTGATCTGCGGCAGGGAGTGCCAGGAGGGGGGAGAGCGCGGTAACAGGTCTGGCTCCCTTGGCCCTGGGATTCGGAGAGCGCTGCTGCCGGGGGGCTGTAACACTCGGTGGTGGTGGACCCGCCACCGTGACGGCAGGGACCCCCGAGCCCCCTTTCCCACCGTCCTTCCCAGCCATCTCGGAGCCAGTAGCGGCACACCACCGTGGTGGAAATGCACCCAGGGCGCCGCCCACCTCCTCCCTTAGACGGAGGGAAGAGCTGCGAGGGTCGGAGGGAGGACGGGTGGAGGGGTCAGGAGGAACAGGGAGCGGGAAAGATCCGCCGGGCTGCCTGCAAGACCAGACCCAACGCCGGGTTGAATCCTCCCAGCAGACTACGCGGACCCCACTCATTTATCTGTTAATGGTTTCGTGCCATCTTGAACTCTCTCTTCAAAGTTCTTTTCAACTTTCCCTATGGTGGTTCTTGTTGACTATCGGTCTTGTGCTGGTATTTAGGCTTAGATGGAGTTTACCACCCACTTTGGGCTGTGTTCCCAAGCAACCCAACTCCAGGAAGATCTGGGCCCAGCGTGCCTGGGTCCACTACCGGCCTCACACCGTTAACCGGCTGGGCCTTGATCAGAAGGACTTGTGTCCCCCATGAGTGGCGCCAGGGAGTGGGTCTTCCGTCTGCCACATGTCCCGCACCCCACCGCAGGGTGGGGATTCAGCGCTGGGCTCTTCCCTGTTCACTCGCCTTTACTGAGGGAATCCTGGTTAGTTTCTTTTCCTCCGCTGACAATTATGCTTAAATTCAACCGGTCGCTACATCTGATCTGAGGTCGAGTCTCAGAGGGCGCCAGGAGGAGAGTCCAAGAAGGGGTCAGAGAGACCCGCAGCCGACCACCCCAGGCCCCCTCCCCATGCACACACAGCACCCTACCACCCACCGCCTACCCGTCATCCCTCAGGGAGGTGGTGGCGGACAGAGGGAGACACCAAGGAGAGGGCAGGACGGGAGCACAAGCCAGCGATCATGGGACAGATGGGGCGGGGGCGGCAGAGAGGTGGACAGGGTGGGGAAGGGTGGGGGCACGCATGGGCGCCAAAGCCCGAACGGGCAAACGACCCACAGTGCACCCCCTTTACCCACTCCACAGACCTCGCCTTTGCTGTGGAGGCTCCGCGGAGTGAACAGTGGCACGCCCGCAGCCTGCGGGGAGAGCGTGGAGCGGCGGGCAGACGCTGTGGCGTCCCGCGAGTCGCCGCTGGGGCACGTGTCTCGGGGGCTAGAACTCACACGCGGACTGGGTCTCTGGTGCGAGCTGCCCGTCCCGATAAGGCGAGAGCCGCTGGGGGCAGGAAGCGGCCATAAGCCACGGAGGAAAGGCGGGGAAGGCACCGCAGAGCAAGGGGGCGGCCGGGAGCCAGGAAACACCGCCGACAAGGGCAGGATGGCGAACGACAGCAGACTGAAGAAGCGATCCCACCCCGCCACCCCCTCGGGCCCCCTGCTGCGAGATGCAAGACCGTCCCCAACCCCCGATACCCCAGGGGCAACAACACCCAAAGGCCACTTGTGGCGCGAGGAAGCTCTCAAAGGGTAGACCAACCACAGAGGCCTGGCAGTCCAGGGGACTCGGCGCGACCTCACATCCCCTTCTCCCCTGTTGTGGGCAGCATCCCCCAGGCCACAGAGGCAGGGGACACTGTGTCTGCACTTAGGGGGACGGAGGGCCCAGAGGCCCTGCGAGGACAACCCCCAGCCACGGGACCTCCGGGAAGGCGAGCACACAACATGCGCACACTGGAGGAGCAATTGATCGTCAAGTGACACTCAGACAGGTGTGGCCCCAGGAAGAACCTGGGGCTGCAAGTGTGTTTGAAGTGTCCATGGTCAATGTGTCTTGCAATTCAAATTAATTCTTGAAGCTAGCTGCATTCTTCATCAATGCACGAGCCGAGTGATCCACCACTAAAAGTCATACAAGGTTTTCAAGTGTTTTGTTCCCACAGGAGACCTGCCCTTGCCATGGCACATCCCACCCTCCCTCAATCCCTCCCTGGAGTTGGGCAGGGGTTGCCTCTGGCCAGCCAAGTCAGACAGAAAACAGCAGACCGGAAAGGATGGGAAAGGTTTCACACAATGGACCAGGGTGTGCTCAGACACCCCACAGGAGCCGGGGGGGATTCCAACTCTCCCCCAGGGACGTGAAGTGGGGGTGCGCATGCACCACACACAGTCACAGCCCACACGATGACTGTGGGGTAGCTCCCTCCCAACGGCCACGGCGGCAGTGACCGTGATGCGCCACGCCATCTGGGCACCTCAAGGGATGGCTGAGCCCAGGGGAGACAGGAGGCACCTCCCAACTTCCAGCAGGCCTGACCATCCCGACCCCAAGGCGGATGGGCGACGCCCCCCCAGGGGTCTTTAAACCTCTGCGCTGGGATGCGCTAGGTAACTGGAAAGGAGAGGTGGGCAAGGGGCACAGCATGCCCCACGGGCCATGACTTCAACCACCAACCACTGCATCCCCGCCCACGGCCGCACACTGGTCTTGGTGCTGCCAGCCCGTGACTCATGGGGCCTTCAACCAATGGGAGCCTCTGTATTCACTGTGCAACATCCAGGTCTCTCCTGCACACCCAGCCTCTTAGAGGAAATCTTGGCTGACACAGGCATCCGTGACATGACTGGGCCTTCCCTGGTATCCTGTGCCAATGAAGGAGCATACCTCACACTCCCAGACTCATCCAGCCTCCAAGACAAGCTCCTGGCGGCCACAGTCATCCCAGACACGCAGGCGCCTTCCACAGGGTCTTCTACTGTCATTGCAGGGGACCACCCAGCACTCCCCTGGACACCCAGCCTCTTAGAGGAAATATTGGCTACCAGAGCCATCCAGGACATGCTCTTGTCTTCCCTGGAAGCAGCTGCAGAGGAAGAAGGAGTTGAAGAAATTCTGGAAGCACCACTCAGTGAGGATGATTACCAGGCCCTCCTTGCCATGTTGCCAGTCTCCCCAGGCCCTCCAGCTTAGACCTAGAGGAAGGAAGGGGCACGTTCTCCCCCGAGCCCCTTTCAGTTCTTCTTTCCTGGGATGCAGAGCCATGAAGCTCGTGGAGGGGGGCGGTTTTGGGTGGGGGTAGGAGAGAATACAGAGGGGATGTCTAACAACAACTTTGGGGACAAACCCGAGAACTGGATCTTTGGAAAGCTGGGCCTCACCACCCCCCCCCCCAAGAGGGACACCACACCTGAAGCCTCAAGGAACCCAAGTATTGCAGTGACCAATAGAGTGCCTAAGAGGGGATATGCCATGGACCCAATAAAGAAACCCCCTGCACCACACAGGTTCTTTTGGTCTGGCTCCTCTGTCTTCTGGTCCAATTATTTCAGCAGGCCACACAGGAGAACTCCTTCCCTATGCCAGGGGCAGCAGAGGGAGGGATAGTGGGAGACAGGGGAATGAAAAGGTGGAATATTGGGAGATATAAGGTGGGAGGGGCCCAGTGGATGAAGGGAAAGGGTAGGGGTGAAGGGAGAGAGTGGGGGTGAAGGGAGAGAGTTTGGGAAGGATGAGTGGGAGAGGAAAGGAGGGAGAGAGGGAAGGGAGGGAGGGAGATCTGGGGACAGAGGGAGGGAGAGGGTGGTCGGGGGAGGGGGCTCTGAGTCCACTTTTTGGACTCAGCTTCAAGCCACTGGCAAACCCTGCAGGTATCCCTAAAATGCTGTGTCAGGGACACGTTTCCCTCTGTTTCAAGGTACCTGCTCAGGGCGGGTTTCTCATGGTCAGATCCTCTGAGCCAGCAGTAGGGACCTACCCACACAACTGCTTTCATGACCATACTCCATGCCCATGCGAACACACATGCCCAGTATATCTGCAAAGGCCAATCATCTCCATGTCTCTCTGACCCACAGAGTATAGTGACTGAGCTCACCCTGCCATCAGCATCCCCCCGACACCCGCAGACATACAGATGCTATGTACTTGCAATCCCGTTCCTGAATTTATAGACCCAGTGGTTTCGAAGTACATAGGAACTTATCATGTGAAACCCGTGGTGGGTTTATAAACCTGGGTGGCCAAAGAATACATTGCTAAAGAGGGCCATGGGTGTGCTGTTGTGGTTCCTTCATTTCTTTTCAATTCACTGGGCCCTGTTCACATGGAAAAGAGAAGTGCCTCTCATCCTCCATCCCCCATGTTGCTTCATGCAGCCTTCTTCCTTCTTTGTCTCCTCCTGCCTCCTGATGTCCTCTTTCTTCTCCTCGGCACCCTCCATCTCTTTAAGAAAGAACACACTATTTCCTTGTCCCCTTGTTGGCACAGGTCAAGGCTTCCTTCTGTCCAGAAAGCCCATGATTCCTTCCTTGGCTTAGTGGAAACTCCTTCCTAGCAGTAGGGGGTACACTGTCCCCTTTTGCGGGTATCTCCAGAGCATTTGGGCTGGAGGGTGGGCTGGGGAGGTGTGGGCATCAGGCTTCACATGAAAAAGCCCCAAATGTCGTGAGCTGCCATTCAAGACGCTGGCCCTTCAGGTCTCTTGCAGTAGCCTTGAGCTCCAGGCAACTCAAAGCCCTTGGCATGGTAGTCTGGGACTGCTGTAGGGAAAGGACACCAAGAGAACATGGAGGAGTTAGGGAGGGACCAGAGAAATGGAGGAAAGTGAGAAAGCTAGGAGGAAGCACTGGAGAGAGTGTCCAGTGTCTGGGGATGCATTGGAGAAGCCCACAGAGGCAATTGAGGCCAATGGAACTGTGAATATGAAAAGATGGGAAAACCCAGAGCGTTTTGGAAGGCAAGGCAGGCTGGGAAAGGGGGCCTGGGCAGACACTTCAAAGGAACATAGAGGGATTCCCAGGCAATTTGCACTCTGTGCACTGCTGAGGGCCCCTGAGCCCAGGGTTGATCCCACCTACTGATGGGAGTGCCACAAGCCAAAGCCCAAAATGGCCTGCCCAGCTCAATGCAGACCTTGGGGGTCTGTGATACAGTCAGGGCCCGTGAAAGCCCACTCACTCCATGGGATTCTGTCCATGGTCTGTGCTGGGAAAGAGGCCAGGGGTGTACCCTCCATCTACGCACCCACCTCTATTTACATAAATTGGGGCGGAGTTGCCTCAAGCTCTCCAAAGTCCTGGGCTGCTGGGTCCTGGCCCACTAGGCCAGCAGTCTGCAGCATCTGTGTAGCTCTCCCACCATGGCTTCGTCCGGCTACTCCAGCACCTCCACCGGTACATTTGCCCTCGGTCCCTGGGACTGGATCATGTCTCAGGGGATTTGTGGATCTTGAGGCCAAGGGTTCACCACAAACTTCTCAACCCACCACCAAGAATGGCAGGGACCAATAGGCTGGGCCCATGTTTCCCAGGCATCATGTGTGCCCAAAGAGGCATCGTTTGTTCGTTTTGCTCCTTTGGCACATACATGGCTTCTCCTTTCTCTTTTCTGTGATGATGGTGTTGGTTGAGGGGGAAGCAGTATGGGGGACTGGTATGGGGCTATTTATCCTCATTTTCCTGTGGAAATGGGAGTCGGGGAGCTCTGTGGCTTTGCCTCCTTCAGTGGCTTTATCTCCACATTGGCCTAGTGTCTTCTGCCTTCCATCAGGCATTCCTGGTTGGGATTCACTTCGGATTTCTTTCCTTTCCTTTCCTTTTTCACCAGTGATGGCAAATATGGCCAGTACTCATGTTACCCGAGAAGCAAGATTTCCTCCCATTGGTACTGTGATGGAGGGAAATCTGGGAGAAGCCCCATCAAGACGTTTCCCAGGCATCTCCCCAGACTGGTGGAAAAAGGCGGGAGAGTGTGTTGTGATCTTCGGTGGGTGAGATTTCTTGCCGCCTTTGTTTGACGCTGGGTTTGGTTTCCTTTCTGCTTGCTCATGTTTCTTGGATTCCTGCGTCAGTGCGGGTGGGGGTGGGGGTGGAGTGGGGGTGCAGTGAGGGATTTTCCCACTGCCCTTGCCTCTCAGCCTGGCTGTCAGGGTGTAGCCAAGTGACTTCCAAATGTACACCTGTCCCCATGCTCCCAGCTTTGCTCAGGCACAGGGGCAACTCCCCTGGGTGGGGAGCATGCTTGGGCTCCTCCGTCGAGTCCTCCCCCAGGTGCACTGAGACTTCCCTTTCTTCTCTTCCACAGGCCCCATCGCCACAGCATCTTGAAGGAGGAGGCCTGTTCTGAAGCTAAGCCAGATGGACGCCTTGCAAGTGCTCTTTCAAAGAACCCCTACCCTGGGATAGCGACCAGAGAACGACTGGCCCAAGAGCTTGGAATTGCCGAAAGCAGAATTCAGGTAGGACCCTGTCTCTCCAGCCATTCTGCCTTTCAGGCTCTCCATGCTGATCCAAGTCAGCTGAAAGCATCTGGCGGCCTTTCTCCTGAGAAGGAATTCTCTCTGTCCCTAGGTCTATTTTCAAAACCAAAGAACAAGATGGTTAAAGCAGAGCTGATCACCGTCTGAATATGTGCACCAAGACGGGGAAGGGGGGCCAACGCCACACCCACACCACCATCAGCACCTCCTCGACCTCAGTCTTCCTCTCAAAGTGATTTAGCCAATGTTCTCCAAAAGCAAGTCCCCAGAGGGATGTTCTGAACCCTCCCCCTCTTGCCAGAGAATTCTCTCTGCTGGTGGATGAGCACAGGAGGCCCAGAAACACCACGTGGGAGAGGAAACAGGGCCATCTGGTGGCTGCAACCATCAGTGTCCCAGATTGGGGCAAGACGCCCCCAGTCAGCATGGGCGGGCAGCACTCTTCCCCCTTTGAACTCCCTCCCCAGCCCTCATCGGGAACTTTAGCCTCTGGCTGCCCAGGCAAACTTGGCAGAGGAGCATACTTCAGGGCACTCTATGGCAACATTGGAGGCGTAAAGAGACACACAGGGACATGCATGTGTGTGGAGTGTGCATGTGTGTGTGTGTGTGTGCACGCACACATTCATGATGGATCCAGGCACGTGATCCATCTGTGTGTGTATGCCTTAGAGCCCAGTCCTGGCTGCAGAGCCACCTGTAGTGATTCAGGTGTGTAGGATTCTTCATCCCCTGTACACTGTCTAGGTTATCTGTGCTGTGAACGTTCCATGGACCTTAACATCCTCTCCTCTCGGTGTGTTCTTTCTTTGGTAGAAGACTCAGCCAGAGAGGCCCGGAGAAAGAGGACCATCATCTCTCCAAGAACAAAGATCTTTGTGCAAGCCTTCATGAGGGTTCACTTCCCGGCGATTGCCGCCAGGGAAGAACTGGCTCATCAGACGGGAATCCCAGAACCTCGAATCCAGGTAAGTTCTCCAGCCAGCGCATGGGCCCAGGACATGACCCTGGAGAAAGGAGAGTTCAGCCCTGCCAAGCGTTTGGAGCTGGATACACGTAGGCTTGGGCTGGAGCTAGGGCTTGGGCTTGGGGGTAGGGGGCTGAAAGTCAGTGAGCTGAGTGGTGGGTTTTGCTGTGCTTGTGGCCGTTCAGGCACCCCTCATTTCCCCGGTCCAAGGGATACATTTTCAGAAAATGGCCCTGCAGAAGTCGCCCTGGGCCTGACAGACCAGAGACCGGGCAGCCAGGTGGGCTGTCAAATGGGCACCGTGCATGTGCCAGCACGGTGATCTGGATAGTCATGACTTCTGATGTGCCTGTCTGCCTTTTGCTCCCCTAGATATGGTTTCAAAACCGAAGAGCTCGGCACCCCCAGCAGAGCCCAAGTGGGCCCAGAAATGGCTGGGTCCAAAGGCTAGGTGGCACATTGGCCATGACTACTCCTGCTCCAGAGGACTGAAGGGCCCCATCTGCTGTCCAGAGCACCTCTCCTCCCCTTCGCCCCTCTCAGCCATAGAAGAGCATGCCTCCCTTGGCTGTAGCTGCTTCTTTTGGGGCCCCCACCTTCTGCATCCCCGGGACTTCCTCTGGTGTCTGTGTGGGTCAGCCTTTGATGATCTTCCTGGTCTCGCCCAGCCCAGTGGCTCTCTAGCCAAGTGGGAAGGCACCACCTTCTCCCTAGTTTGCAGTTCCCTGGCCCCCGTGCTCCCCTGCTGGCACTGCCCCTTGGCAATGTGGGCAAGGGGCCATCCTGCCGCCTGTACAGCTGGAGACACACGTCCCGCGGTGGCCGGAGTCACCCTATGGTGAAGGCATGGCCCCTCTGCTATAGCCATAGCCCCAAAGCCTCAGCCTTCCAAGCTTGAAAAGCTCTTGGTGGCCACGGGCATCCTGGACATGCAGGCCCCTTCCCCAGGGTCTGCTGCCAATGCAGGAGTGCACCCTGCTCTCCCAGGCACACCAAGTTTCCTAGAAGAGCTTTCGACATACACGGGCATCCCACATACTTTTGGACCTTCCACGTGGGCCTCTGTAGTTGCAGTGCAACAGCCAACTCTCTCCTGCACACCCAGCCTCTTAGAGGAAATCTTGGCTGCTAAGGGCATCTCTGACATGCCTGGGCCTTCCATGGGTCCCTCTGCCAACAAATGCGCACCTCTTGCCATCCCAGTCTCACCCAGCCTCCAAGACATGCTCCTGGCTTCCACGTGCATCCTAGGCTCACGGGGTCCTTCCCCGAGGTCCTGTACTGCGGTCTCAGGGGAACACCAAGCTCTCCCCAGGTCACCCAGCCTCCTAGAGGAAATCTTGGCTGAAACGGGCATCCAGGACATGCCCTGGGCTTCCCTGAGGGCCACTGTGGAGGAAGAAGGAGTTGAAGCAATCCTGGAAACACCACTCAGTGAGGATGATTACCAGGCCCTCCTCGACATGCTGCCAGGCTCCACAGGTTCTCTGGCTTAGAGGGAGAGGAAGGAAGGGGCACCTTCTCCTCCGAGCCCCTTTCAGTTCTCCTTTCCTGGGGTACCGAGCCATGGAGATCTGGGAAGGGGAAGTTTTGGGTTGTGAGAGGAGAGAATACAGACAGGATGTTTACCAACAACTTTGGGAACAAATCCGAGAGCTGGACCTTTGGGAAGCTGCCCCCCTAAGAGGGACACCCCACTTGAAGCCTCAAGGAACCCAAGTATTGCAGTGACCAATAGGGTGCCTAAGAGGGGATATGCCATGGACCTAATAAAGAAACCCTGTGACCTGCACAGTTTCTTTTGGTCTGGCTCTCCTGTCTTCTGATCCCATCTTTCCAGTTCACACAGAGAACTCCTTCCCTATGCCAGGGGCATAGGGAGAGAGTGGGGGTGAAGGGAGACAGTTGGGGAATGCTGAATGGGAGATGAAGGGGGGAAGAGATGGAAGGGGGGCAGGGAGAATTGGCGACCCAGGGAGGGAAAGGGGGGTCAGTGGAGTGGGGGGAAGCCCGCGTCTGGGACTCATTTTCAAGCCACCAGCAAACCTGCAGTTATCCCAACATACTCCATCAGGAGCAGGCTTCCCTTGGTTTCTGGGTGCCTGCTCTGGGAAGTTTCCCGAGGTCAGATCCTCTGAGCAAGCAATAGGGACCTACCCACACAACCGATTTCATGACCAGACTCCATATGAACACACATGGCTGATATATCTGCAAAGGCCAATCATCTCCATGTGTCTCTCTGACCCTCAGAGTGCAGTGACTGAGCTCACCCTACCACGAGCCTCCCCCCATCACCCGCAGACATACAGATATGATTTACTTGCAAACCCGTTCCTGACTTCATAGACCCAATGGTTTTGAAGTACATACAAACCCCTGACTGTTCTCATGTGAACCCCGTGGTTGGGTTTAGAAACGTCAGTGGCCAAAGAATACACTGCTAATTATGGCTATGGGTGTGGTGTTGTGGTTCCTTCAAGCCACGCTCCCTCTCTACCCCCTCCTTAGGATAGAGCCAGGGCAAAAGGTCTATTCCCGGCTCCACTTTGCGGGCAAGCACGTGCACCCACACCCACACGCACACATGCACACTGTCCTGTCTGACACATTGCAACTCCGTGGACTAGTTCTAGAGGCCAGATGGTATTTTTTCCCTTTTGCAGCAGATCTTCCCAACGCAGGAATCAAACCGGTGCCCTGCATTGCAGGCGGATCCTTTACAACTGAGCTATAAGGGAAGACCTGAGCACCGGCAAGCCAAGTTCAAGGCCATGCCACCAGGAGAGGAAAGGCTAGCTGATCTCCAGGTCATCTGCCAGCCACCCCTCAGTGCCCCCACATCCCAGCCAATGGAGCGTCCTGACAAGAATGAGGTGTACATCAGAGGAAGGAGCCTCAGTGAAGGCACAGTCTTCCGGGGACTGGCTTCTTTCCCTTGGAATCTGTGTCCTCCTCCACCACC
This sequence comes from Bos grunniens, assembly GCF_055505025.1. NCBI lineage: Eukaryota > Metazoa > Chordata > Mammalia > Artiodactyla > Bovidae > Bos > Bos grunniens. Next base: position 64,494,056 of record NC_141183.1, on the reverse strand, counting down.
TCCTCCCCTGGTAGCAGTTCTCTGTGCCAAGTGCTCTCCTGCTGTCATGGCCCCTTGGCAGCCTGGGCCAGGGCCCATCCTGCCGCCTGCACAGCCTGAGACACACATCCCGCAGTGGCCCAAGTGACCCTATGGTGAACACACAGCACCTCTGCTAGAGCCACAGCCCCAGACCTCCAACCTTCCAAACTCGACAAGCCTCCTAGTTGAGCTCTTGGCAGCCACAGGCTTCCCAGACACACAGGCACCTTTCCTGGGGGCCACTGCAGATATGTAAGAGTGCACCCTGTTCTCCCAGGCACACCCAGCTTCCTAGACTAGCTCTTGGCGCCACTGGGCATCCTGGACACAATGGGGCCTTCCCTGGGGCCCTCTGCAGATGCACAAGCACACCCAGCCCTCTTCGACTCACCCAGCCTCCAAGACGAGATCCCAGCTGCCACGTGCATCCTGGGCTCGCTGGGTCCTTCCCTGGGTTCCTCTACTGTCATTGCAGGGGATCATCCAGCCCTTCCCAGGTCACCCAGCATCCTAGAGGAAATCATGGCTGCCAAGGCCATCAAAGACATACCCTGGTCTTACCCGGGGACCGCTGTGGAGGAAGAAGGAGTTGAGGCATTCCTAGAAGCACCCCTCAGTGAGAATGATCACCAGGTCCTCCTCGACATGCTGCCAGCTCCCCAGGCCCTCGGGTTCAGAGGGAGAGGAAGGAACTGGCACCTTCTCCCTCAAGCCACTTTCAGGTCTCCTTTCCTGAGATGTGGAGACATGGAGCTCGGGTAGGGGGGCGATTTTGGTTGGGGGGAGGAGAGAATACAGTTGGGATACCTACCAATAACTTTGGGGACAAACACAAGAGCTGGAACTTTGGGTAGCATGCCCCCCCCAAGAGGGTGAGGAGGAAATAGGGAGTCATCTGAAAAGGAATTCAGAATAATGATAATAAAAATGATCCAAAATGATCCAAAATCTTGAAAACAAAATGGAGTTACAGATAAATAGCGTGGAAACAAAGATTGAGAAGATGAAAGAAATGTTTAACAATGATATAGAAGAAATAAGAAAGAGTCAATATATAATGAATAATGCAATAAATGCAATCAAAAACACTCTGGAGGGAACCAACAGTAGAATAACGGAGGCAGAGGATAGGATAAGAGAGGTATAAGATAGAATGGTGGAAATAAATGAAGCAGAAAGGAAAAAAGAAAAAAGAATTAAAAGAAATGAGGGCAACCTCAGGGGCGTCTAGGACAATGTCAAACACACCAACATTCGAGCCATAGGATTTCTAGAAGAAGAAGAAAAACGAAAGGCCATGAGAAAATACTTGAGGAGATAATAGTTGAAAACTTCCCTAAAATGGGAAAGGAAATAGTCACCCAAGTTCAAGAAACCCAGAGCATCCCAAATAGGATAAACACAAGGCAAAACACCACAAGACACATAATAATCAAAATAACAAAGATAAAATACAAAGAACAAATATAAAAAGCACCAAGGGAAAAACAACAAATAGCACATGAGGGGATTCCCATAAATATAACAGCTGATGTTACAATAGAAACTCATCTGGCTGGAAGGGATTGGCAGGACATATTTAAAGTGATCCCCTCACAACATGATGGCACTTCTGACTCCCCTGCTGCACCCCTAGAAAAAGCCAAGGTCCTCGATGGAACATGACAGGAGGCATGACATCCCTTTTACACTTCGAGAGAAAAGCACAGTACCATACCTCAAAATTAGACAAGGCTTGACTCCCTTGTTTAAACTCCACAAGAACACCGAGTTGCCTGTCAAAACTGGACAGGGCCACCGAGTATTCCCACTCAGTTCAAGATGATTCTCTCTTCCCCAGCAGTGACTGGAGAGTAATTTCAATGTGCCCCTGCAAGTTGAAAGGAGGCCTGATTTCCCATAGGCCACAGGAAAGGTGCCCTGAGGTCCCCGACGCAGCTCGAAAGAAACCCAAATTTCCCGCTGCACCTTGAACAACCCCACGGGCTACTGCTCCCCCCCACCCCCACCACCATGCGAGATGAGGCCCGATTCCCTTGCAGTGCCTCGAGAGCAAACCCACGAACCCCTCACAACTCACAAGGAGACTTGACTTATCTGAGGCAAGACAAGAGGTTCCCAGAGGCCCCGTCGCAACTCGAAAGGAATCCAAAGCTTCATGCCACAATTCAAGAAACACTACAAACTTACCCCCTCATTTCAAGATGAGGCCCCATTTGCCTGCAGTGACTCGAGACCATTCCAGCGCTTCCCCTCACAACTCCGAAGGAGCACTGATTTCCCTGAAGCAACACGAGAGGTTCCCTGAAGTCCCCACCACAAGTCAAGAAGAACCCCAAGCTTCCTGCTGCAACTCGAGAAAACCACGGCATTCCCCACTCAAAGGGAGATGAGGCCCATTTCCTCTGAAGCACCTCGAGTGCAATCCTGAGTGCCCTCTCAAAACTCGAACGAAGGCTTGACTCACTTTATGCAACTTAAGAGGTTCCCAGAGATACGTGATGTAGTTTGAGAGGAACCATGAGTTTCTGACAACTCGAAAAGGGCCCCGTGTTCCTCAACTCATTTCGAGGAGACGAGGGAAGCCTCTCTTTCAAATTTATCCTCACACCTCAAGAGGAGTCGTCTCACCTACTGAATCTTGAGAGGAACCCCACAGTTCCTGGCAAATTTGAAAGGACACCGAGTATGCATCAACTTCAGATAAGGCCAGATTGCCATGCAGCATATCGAGTGGAATCCTAAATACTATGTCAGAATACAAAGGAGGTCTAACTCTCCTATTGTACTTCACCAAAAAACATGTTTCCCACCTGAACGCAACAGGATTCCTGACACCCAGTATACAACTCAAGAGGAAACCAGAGTTCCATGCCTCAAAACGAGACGAGGCCTCACTTCGAAGTGGAAACTCAATAGGAAACCTGAGTTTCTTGCAGCAAAAAAGTAGGAACCCAGAGTTTGCCTCCTTATCTAGAGATGAAGCCCATTTCAGCTGTAGCAACTTGAGAGGAATGCCCAGGGGACCCTCGCAGCTTTGAGGGAGGCCTGATTTTACGGAGGCAACATGAGAAGTTCCATGAGTTTACCATCCCAACTCAAGAGGAACCCAAAGCTTCCCGCTGATACTTGAAAACAAAAACAACATGAGATTCACCCCTCAAAGAGACATCAGGCCCGTTTCCTCTGCAGCTACTTGAGAGCAAGCACGAATTTCCTCTCAAAGTCTAAAGGAGGCTTGACTCCCTTTATGCAATGCAACAGGTTCTCTGAAATGCCCTTCACAAGTCGGGGGGAACCCCGAGTGTCCCACCACAAGTCGAGAAGAAACACATGTTCCCGACCTCATCTCGAGATGAGGGCCGATTATCCTGCTTTGACTCAACAGGAATTCTGATTTGGCCCTCGCACATCAAGAGGAGGCCGGTCTACCTCTTGAAACTCGAGAAGAAGCCCATTGTTCCTGCCACCGGAACTTGGAAAGGACACCGAGATCCTCCTCAACTTGAGCTAAGGCCTGATATCCCTGTGCTGACTCGTATGGAACACCGAGTATCCCCTCACAACACGAAGGGAGGTTTGACTCCCCTGTTGCATCTCTAGAAAAGGCCAAATTCCCTGCCTCAACTCGACAGGGGACCTGAGACGCCTTTTGCACCTCGAGAGGAAAGCCAACTTCCATCCCCCCAAAGGAGATGAGGCCTAAATCCCCTGTGGAAACTCTCTAAGAACACGAAGGTGCCTGTCGCAACTGGAGAGGAATCTTAGACTATCGGCTCAACTCAAGGTGAACCCCAATTCCCCTGAAGTGACTCCAGAGGAATTCCAGCGTGACTCTTGAACCTTGAAAGGAGACGTGACTTTGCTGAGTCAAAATGAGATGTTCCCTGAGGTCCCCAACGCAACTGGAGAGGAACCCAACACTTTGGTCCGCAATTCAAGAAAAGACCACGAGAGTGCCCCTCAACGTGCAATGAGGCCCTTTTCCTTGCAGGGCCTTGACAGATATCACAAGTTCCCACTTGAAAATTGAAAGTACGTAGGCTCCCTTTATGCAACTCAAGCGGTTCCCTGAGATATCTGTCGCAACTCGAGTGGAACTCCGAGATGCCAGCCACAGCTCGAGAACAGCCACTTTTACCCCTTCTAATCTTGAGATGAGGGCCGAGTCCCCCGCTTCCACTCGAGAGGAATCCAACTTCCCCTTGCACCTCAAGTGGAGGCCTGTCTCACCTATTGAAACTCTTGAGAACAACGCAGTTCCTGCTGTAATTTATAAGGACATCAAGGACCCTTCAACCTGAGAAATGGCCTGATTTCCCTGCACTGAGTCGAATGGACTTCTGAGTATCCCCTCACAACACGATGGGAGTTCTGACTCCCCTGTTGCACCCCTAGAAAAAGCAGAAGTCCTTGCCTGAACCCGACAGGAGGCATGACAGCCTTTTTACACCTCGAGAGAAAAGCAGAGTGCCAAGCCTCAAAATGAGACAAGGCCTGACTCCCCTGTTTAAACTCCACAAGAACACCGAGTTGCCTGTCGCAACGGGACAGGGCCACCGAGTATTCCTACTCAGTTCGAGATGATTCCCTATTCCCCAGCAGTGACTGGAGAGTAATTTCAATGTGCCCCCGCAAGTTGAAAGGAGGCCTGATTTCCCATAGGCCACAGGAAAGGTGCCCTGAGGTCCCCGACGCAGCTCGAAAGAAACCCAAATTTCCCGCTGCACCTTGAACAACCCCACGGGAACACCCCCTCTTTGCGAGATGAGGCCCAATTCCCTTGCAGTGCCTCAAGAGCAAACCTGCGAACCCCTCGCAACTCGCAAGGAGACTTACCTGAGGCAAGACAAGAGGTTCCCAGAGGCCCCGTCGCAACTCGAAAGGAATCCAAAGCTTCATGCCACAACTCGAGAAACACCACAAACTTACCCCCTCATTTCAAGATGAGGCCGCATTTGCCTGCAGTGACTCGAGACCATTCCAGCGCTTCCCCTCACAACTCCGAAGGAGCACTGATTTCCCTGAAGCAACACGAGAGGTTCCCTGAAGTCCCCACCACGAGTCAAGAAGAACCCCAAGCTTCCTGCTGCAACTCGAGAAAACCACGGCATCCCCCACTCAAAGGGAGATGAGGCCCATTTCCTCTGAAGCACCTCGAGTGCAATCCTGAGTGCCCTCTCAAAACTCGAACGAAGGCTTGACTCACTTTATGCAACTTAAGAGGTTCCCAGAGATACGTGATGTAGTTTGAGAGGAACCATGAGTTTCTGACAACTCGAAAAGGGCCCCGTGTTCCTCAACTCATTTCGAGGAGACGAGGGAAGCCTCTCTTTCAAATTTATCCTCACACCTCAAGAGGAGTCGTCTCACCTACTGAATCTTGAGAGGAACCCCACAGTTCCTGGCAAATTTGAAAGGACACCGAGTATGCATCAACTCCAGATAAGGCCAGATTGCCATGCAGCATATGGAGTGGAACCCTAAACACTGCATCAGAACACAAAGGAAGTATAACTCTCCTATTACACTTCACCAGAAAACATGTTTCCCACCTGAATGCGATAGGATTCCTGACACCCAGTATACAACTCGATAGGAAAGCGGAGTCCCATGCCTCAAAACGAGACAAGGCCTCACTTCGAAGTCGAAACTCAATAGGAAACCTGAGTTTCCTGTCGCAACTAAGTAGGAACCCAGAGTTTCCCTCCTCATCTCAAAATGAAGCCCGTTTTAGCTGTAGCAACTCGAGAGGAAAGCCCAGAGGACCCTCGCAGCTTCGAGGTAGGCCTGACTTTACAGAGGCAGCGTGAGAAGTTCCATGAGTTTACTATCCCAACTTTAGAGGAACCCAAAGCTTCCCACTGATACTTGGGAAAAAACAAACAAACAAACAAACACGAGATTCACCCCTCAAAGTGACATCAGGCCCGTTTCCTCTGTAGCTACTCGAGAGCAAGCACGAGTTTCCTCTCAAAGTCGAAAGGAGGCTTGACCTCCTTTATACAATGCAGTAGGTTCTTCGAGATACCCGTAGCAAGTCGAGGGAACCCCGAGTGTCCCACCACAAGTCGAGAAGAAACACATGTTCCCGACCTCATCTCGAGATGAGGACCGATTATCCTGCTTTGACGCGAGAGGAATTCCGATTTGGCCCTCTCACTTCAAGAGGAGGCCGGTCTACCTCTTGAAACTCGAGAAGCCCATTGTTCCTGCAGTCAGAACTCGGAAAGGACACCGAGATCCTCCTCAACTTGAGCTAAGGCCTGATATCCCTGTGCTGACTCGTATGAAACACCGAGTATCCCCTCACAACATGAAGGGAGGTTTGACTCCCCTGTTGCATCTCTAGAAAAGGCCAAATTCCCTGCCTCAACTCGACAGGGGACCTGAGACACCTTTTGCACCTCGAGAGGCAAGTGGACTTCCATGCCCCAAAAGGAGATGAGGCCTAAATCCCCTGTAGAAAGTCTCTAAGAGCCCCGAGATCCCTATTGCAACTGGAGAGGAAGCTGAGATTACTGGCTCAACTCAAGGTGAATCCCAATTCCCCTGCAGTGACTCCAGAGGAATCCCAGCGTGCCTCTTGAACCAAATAGAGAGGAACTCAAAGCTTCACACCACAACTAGAGAAACACCACGAGTTTCCCCCATCAATGCAAGATGAGACCCCGTTCCCCTGCAGTGACTCCATGCAATCCCGCGTTCCCCCTAGCAACTCTAAAGGAGACTTCACTTCCCTGAGGCAACAGGATACGCTTCCTGAGTCCCCTGCCGCAACTGGAGTGGCACCCCAAGCTTCCAGACGCAACTGGAGAAAAACCAAGAGATTCCTCCATCAACGCAAGAGAAGGCCCTTTCCCCTGCATCATTTCAAGAGCAATCCTAAGTACTCTCTTGAAACTGGGAAGCAGGATTGAATCTCTTTATACAACACAGAGGTTCCCCGAGATACCCATCACAACACGAGTGGAAGCCCAAGGTCTCACCACAACTCAAAAATAGCCTCTTGTTCCTCATTTCATCTGGACATAAGGGCGGACCCCCCTCTTTTGACTTGAGAGGAATCCCGACTTTTCCCTCGAACATCAAAAGGAGGCCTGTCTCACCCATTATAACTTGATAGGTACCCCACGGTTCCTGCTGAAAGAGGAAAGGACACTGAGTTCCACCTCAACTCGAGATAAGGCCTGATTCCTCTACAGCGACTCAAGAGAAATCCCAAGGTTCCCCTCGATATGTGCAAGGAGGCCTGACTTCCACGAGGCAACAAAACAGGTTCCTGAAGTCGCAGTCACAAGTCAAGAGGAACTTCTATTTACCCGCCACAACGCGAGAATAGCCCCGTGTTCCCCACTGCATCTCAAAATAAGGGCTGACTCCCCTGCTTCGACTCGACAGGAATCCTGTCTCACCTTTTGAAACTCGAGAAGTACTCTGCATTTCTTGCCAAAAGATGAAAGGACACTGAGTTCTGAATAACTCGAGTAAAGACATGGTTCCCCTGCACTGACTTGAACGGAACCTGAGGATCCCCTCACAACATGAACGGAGGTCTAACTCCACAGTTGCATCTCTAGAAAAGGCCCGACTTCCCTACCTCAACTCGACAAGAGACCTGACACCCCTTTTAATACTCAAGAAGAAAGCGTAGTTACATGCCTCAAAATGAGACGAGACCTAATTCCCCTAAAACTCTACAGGAACCCCAAGATTCATGTCACAACTGGCAAGGGACCTGAGTTTCCCACCTTAACTTAAGATGTGGCCCTATTCCCCTACAGCAACTCAAGAGGAATCACGACGAGACTCTCAAAACTTGAAGGAGACATGACTTTTCTGAGCAAAATGAGATGTTCCATGAATTTCCAAACGCACCTGGAGAGGAACCCAAAGCTTCCCACCGCAACTGGAGAAAAACCACGAAATTCCCCTTCAAGGTGGGATGAGACCCTTTCCCCTGCAGCACCTCGAGAGCAATCCCAAGTTCCCACTTTAAAATCGAACTGAGGGTGTGCTTTCTTTATGCAGCTCAAGAGGTTCCCCAAGATACCCATCACACTTCAAGTGGAATCCTGAATTTTCAACCAGAACTCAAGAAGAGCCCCATTTTCCCCAATAAATCTCGAAATGAGGGCTGATTCCCCTGCTACGATTTGAGAGGAATCCGACCCTTCCCATACACCTCAAGAGGAGGCCTGTCTCACCTACTGAAACTCCTGAGGAACCACGTGGTTCCTGCTGCAAGATGATACAACACTGAATTCCCCCTCAACCAGAGGAAAGGCATGATTCCCTTGCACCGACTCAAATGGAACACCGAGTATCCTCTCACAACACGAAGGGAGGTCTGACTCCCCTGTTTCATCTCTAGAAAAAGCCCATGTTCCCCTTTTCAACTCGACAGGTGGCCTGACAACCCTTATACAAGTCGAGAAGAAAATTGAGTTCCATGCCTCTAAATGAGATGAGGCCTGACTCCCCTGTTGAAACTAGATAGGAACCCCGAGATCCCTGTTGCAACAGGAGAGAAGCCCTGAGTTACCCACTTCATTTCAAGATGAGACCCTATTCACTGGCAGCGACTCGAGAGGAATTTCCTGGTGCCCCTCTCAACTTGAAAGATGGCCTGATTCCCCACAGGCAACATGAATGGTTCCCTGAGGTTCCTGAGGCAACCTGAGAGGAATGCAAACTTCCTGCTGCAACTCAAAAAACACCATAAGATTTCCACCTCAATGGGAGATGAGTCCTGATTTCCCTGCAGTGCCTCAACAGCAGTCCTCTGCTCCCACTTGCAACTTGAAAGGAGACTTGACTTCCATGAGGCAACATGAGAGGTTCCCTGAGGTCCCTGTTGCAACTGCTGAGAAACCCAAAGCTTAATGCTGCAACTCGAGAAATACCTCGAAATTACCCCTTAATGTGAGATGAGGCCCCATTCCCCTGCAGTGACTCAAGAGCAATCCTGCGCTCCCCCTCATAACTCAAAAGGAGACATGACTTCCCTGAGGCAATACGAGAGGTTCCCAGAGGTCCCTGTTGCAACTCGAGAGGAACCCCAAGCTTCAGGCCGCAACTCGAGAAAAGTCATGAGATAGAGCCGTAAGCGGGAGATGAAGATTTTTTGCCCTGCAGCCCCTTAAGAACAATCCCAAGTGTCTTCTCCAAACTCAAAAGGAAGCTTGACTCCCTTTATGTAACTCATGAGGTTCCCCAAGATACACATCATAACTCGAGAGAAACTCTGAATTCCCGCCACTTCTCAAGAAGAGCCCTGTGTTCCCCACCTCTACTCGAGATGAGGGCCGATTCTCCTACTTCATCTCAAGAGGTATCCCGATTTTCCCCCTTGCACATCAAGAGGTTACCTTTCTCACCTATTGAAACACGAGAGGAACCCCGAGGTTCCTGCTGCAAATCAAAAGGACACTGAGTCTCCCTTCAACAGGAGATAAAGGCTGATTCTCCCACATCAATGTGAATGGAACCCTGAGTATCCCCTCACAACATGAAGGGAGGTCTGACATACTTGTTGCACCTCTAAAAAAGGCCTAGTTCCCTGCCTCATTTGGACAGGAGACCTGAAACCCCTTTTACAACTCGAGAGCAAAGTGGAGTTCCATGCATCAACACGAGCCAAGGCCTGACTCCCAGTTACTCTATAGGAACCCTGAGATCCGTGTCGCAAATGGAGAGGAATCCTGAGTTTCCTGCCTCAACTCGACATGAGGCCCTATTCCCCTGTAGCGACTGGAGAGCAATCCTGCGCTTCCTTTCACAACTCAAAAGGAGAGTTGACTTCCCTGAGGCAAGAAGAGAGGCTACCTGAGGTCCTGGTCACAACTCGAAATGAACCCCACACTTCCCGTTGCAACTCGAGAAAAACCACAAGATTCCCCCCTCAATGCGAGATAAGGCCCTTTTCCCTTCAGTGCCTTGGGAGCTATCCAGAGTTCTCTCTCGAAACTCAAAAGGAAGCTTGATTCCCTTTATGTAACTCAAGAGGTTCCCCAAAATAACCGTTGCTGCTTGAGGAGAACCCCGAATTTCCCACCACAACTCGAGAAGAGCCCCGAGTTCCCCACCTCATCTTGAGATGAGGGCCTCTTCCCCTGCTTTGACTCGAGAGGAATCCAGACATTCCCCTCGAACATCAAGAGGAGGCCTGTCTCACCTATTGAACTCGAGAGGAACCCCACGTTTCCTGCCACAAGTCAAAAGGACAGCAAGTTCTCACTCAACTGGAGATAACGCCTGATTCCCCTGCACCAACTCAAATGGAGCAAAGAGTATTCCTTCTCAACTCGAAGGGAGGTCTACACCTCTGTTGCACCACTAAAAAAGACCCAGCTCCCCACCTCAACTTGACAGGAGGCCTGATACCCCTTTTACAACTTGAGAGGAAAGCCGAGTCCCATGCTTCAGCAGGAGCCAAGGCCTGATTCCCCTGTTGAAACTCATTAGGAACCCTGAGTTCCCTCTTGCAACTGGGCAGGAACCCTGAGTTTCCCGCCTGAATGCAAGATGAGGCCATATTTCCCTGCAGTGACTCGAATGGAACAAGTAACCCCTCACTACATGAACGGAGTCTGACTCCCCTGTAGTATCTCCAACAAAGCCTAATTTCCCCGCCTCAACTTAACAGGAGGCCTGACACCCCTTTTACAACTGGGTGGAAAGCAGAGATCCATGCCTTAGAATGAGACGAGTCCTGACTCCCCTGTTGAAACTCCATAGGAATCTTGAGATCACTGGCGTAACTGGAGAGGAGGACTGAATTTCCAGCCTCAACTCATATTCCCCTGAAGCGACTTGAGAGGAATCCAGAGGTTCCCCTCACAACTTGATAGTAGGCCTGACTTCCCTGAAGCAACACAAAAGTTTCCTTAAGGTACTCCTGGAAACTTGAGAGGAACCCAAAACTTCCTGCTGCAACTCGAGAAACAACACCAGATTCCTCTCTCAATGTGAGATGAGGCTGGATTCCCCTGCAGTGTCTAAAGAGGCATTCCACACTTACCTTCGAAACTTGAAAGGGGACTTGACTTCAGAGGAACCCCGAGTTTCCCACCACAACTCGAGAAGAACCCCATGTTCCCTACCTCATCTCGAGATGAGGGCCGATTCTCCTGCTTTGACTTCAGAGGAATCCCAATTTTCCCGTCAAACCTCAAGAGGAGGTCTGTCTCACCTATTGAAACTCGAGAGAAAGCCCTCAGTTCCTGCCACAAGTCAAAAGGACACTGAGTCCCCCCTCAACTCGAGATAAGGCCTGATTCCCGTGAACCGACTTGAATGAAACCCTGAGTATCCACTCACAACCTGAAGGGAGTTCTGATAACCCTGCTTCACCTCTATAAAAAGCCTAGGTTCCCTATCTCAACTCGACAGAGGCATAGCACCCCTTTACAACTCTAGAGGAAAGCGGAGTTCCATGCCTCAAAATAAGATGAGACCTGACTCCCCTTTTGAAACTCGATAGGAACTCTGAGACCCCATTGCAACTGGAAAGGAACACTGAATTTCCCGCCTCAACTCGACATGAAGTCCTATTTTCCTGCAGCGACTCGAGAGGAATCCCAACGTGCCCCTCACAACTCGAAAGGCCTGACTTCCCTGAGGCAACATAAGAGGTTCCCTGAGGTCCCCGTCGAAACTCGAGTGGGACCCAAAGCTTCCAGCCTCAACTCAAGAAACACCAGGAGATTCTCCCCTCAGTTCGAGGTGAAGCCCTATTCCCCTGAAGCTACTCAAGAAGAATCCTGAGGTGCCTCTCGCAACTCGAAAGGAACCATGACATTCCTGAGGTACCATGAGAGGTTCCCTGAGTTTCCCATCACAAGTCAAGAGGAACCTAATCCTTCCCGCCATTACTGGAGAAACATCACTAGATTCTCCCCTCAACCCGAGATAAGGCCCTGTTCCCCTGCATTGCCTTGAGACAATCCCGAGTTCCCTCTGAAAACTCGAAAGCAGGGCTTGACTCCCTTTATGCAACTCAAGAGGATTCCCGAAACACCCATCGCCACTTGAAAGGAACCCCGAGTCAAGAAAAGCCCTATGTTCTCCACCTCATCTAAAGATGAGGGCCATTAACCTGCTGAGACTTGAATGGAATAACTTTTTCCTCAGACCTCAAGAGGAGGGCTATCTCACCTATTGAAATTGAGAGGAACTCTGCGGTTCCTGCTGCAATTCAAAAGGACACCGAGTTTTCCCTCAACTCGAGATGAGGGCTGATTCGCATGCACCGACATGAATGGAACCCTGAGTATCTCCCCACACCACGAAGGGAGGTGTGACCCCCTTGTTGCATCTCTAGGTAAAGCCCAAGATCCCCACCTGAACTCGACAGGAGATCAGACACCCATATTACAACTGGAGACAAAGTGGATTTCCATGCCTCAACAACAGCCAAGGCCTGACTCCCCTGTTGTAACTCGATAGGAACCCAGAGATCCCTGGAACAACTGGAGAGGTGCCCTGAGGTTCTTGCCTCAAATCGACATGAGCCTGATTCCCCTGAAGTGACTTGAGATAAATCCCATCACGCCTCTCTCAAATTGAAAGGAGGCTTGACTTCCCTGAGACAACATGAGAGGTTCCCTGAGGTAGCGGTCACAACTTGAGACAAATCCAAACCTTCCCACTGCAACTCAAGAAACACCACGAGATTCCCTCGTCAATTCAAGATGAGGCTCGATTCCCCTGCAATGACTTGAGAGTAATCCTGTGCTGCCCTCGCAACTCAAAAGGAGACTTGGCTCCACTGAGGTAACATGAGAGGCTCCCTGAGTCCCTGTTGCAACTCAAGAGGAACCCCAAGATTCCTGCCAGCTGGAGAAAAACCACGAGATTCACTCCTCAATGTGATGAAGCCCTTTTCCCCTCCAGCGGCTGGAGAGCAATCCTGAGTTCCCACTCAAAAATCGAAAGGAGGCTGGACTCCCTTTATTCAACCCAAGAGGTCCCTGAGATACCCATCGCAACTCTAATGGAACCCTGAGCTTCCAGCCACAACTCGAGAAGAGCCATGTTTACCCCAACTAATCTCGAGATGAGGGCCAATTCCCCTGCTTTGACTCAAGAGGAATCCCGACTTTCCCCTTGCACCTCAAAAGGAGGCCTGTCTCAACTATTGAAACTCGAGAGGAACCCAGCCATTCCTGTCACAATTTTTAAGGACACCGAATTTCCTCTCAACTCTAGATAAGGCCTGACTGCTCTAAACTGACTCGAATGGAACCCCAAGTATCCCCTCACAACACAAAGGGAGGTCTGCCTCCCCTGTTGCACTTCCAGAAAAAGCCCAAGTTTCCTGCCCTAACTCAACAAGACCCCTGACACCCCTTCAACAACTCTAGAGGAAAGTGGTGTTACATGCCTGAACAAGAGACAAGGCCTGATTCCTCTGTTAATATTCCCTAGGAACACCGAGATCCCTGTCACAACTGAAGAGGAATCCGGAATTTCCCGTGTCCCTTGAGATGAGGCCCTATTTCCATGCAGTGACTTGAGAGGTATGATGAGGTGCCCCTCACAGCTTGAAAGGAGGACTGATTTCCTGAAGCAACATGAAAGGATTTCTGAAGACCCTGTTGCAACTAGAGGGAAACACCAAGCTTCCCTCAGCAACTCGAGAATAACTAGGAGATCCCCCCCTCAACTCAAGATGAGGCCCTATTCCTCTGCAGCACCTGGAGAGAAATACTGAGTTCCCTTTTGAAACTCCAAAGAAGGCTTTATTCCCTTTATGCAAGTCAAGATGTTTCATGGCAGACCAGTCACCACTCTAGAGGAACCCCAAGTTACCTGGCACAACTGGTGAAGAGCCCTATGTTCCCACCTCATCTTGAGATGAGGGCCGATTCCCCTGCAGTTACTCGAGAGCAATCCCGCACTCCCCCTTGCAGCTCTAAAGGAAACTTGACTTCCTAGAGGAAATACAAGAGGATCCCTGAGGTTCCCGTGCAACTCAAGAGGAACCTGGAGTTTCTGGTTCAACTCGAGATGAGGCCCTAATCCCCTGCAGTGACTTGAGAGGTTTCCCAAGATGCCCATCGAAACTTCAAAGGAGGGCTGACATCCCTGAGGCAACAAGAGAGGTTCACTGAGACCCCATACCTACCTGAGAGAAGACCAAAGCTTCCCCCGCACCTTGAGAAACACAATGAGATTCCCCCCTCAATGCCAGATGTGGCCTTTATCCCCTGCAGTGAGTCCAGAGCAATCACGAGTTCCTTCTTGAAACTCAAAATGAGGCTTGACCCTCATTTTACAACTCTAGTGGAAAACACAGTTTCATGCCTCAAAAAGACTCTAGGCCTGACTCCTATGTTGAAACTCGATAGGAGGCCCGATATCCCTGTCACAACATGAGAGGAACCCTGAGTTTCCCACCTCAGTGCGAGATGAGGCCCTTTTCCCTTGCAGCACGTTGAGAGCAATCCTGGGACCCCTCTCTAAACTCGAAAGGAGTCTGGACTCCCTTTATGCAACTCAAGGGGTTCCCCAAAATACCCGTCGCAACTCAAGAGGAATCCTGAGATTCCCGCTGAAACTCGAGAAGAGTCCTTTGATCCCCAACTCATCCTGAGAGGACATCAAATTCCCCTGCTTCAACTCAAGAGGAATGCCAACTTTCCCCTCGTACCTCCGGAGAAAGCCTATCTCACCTATTGAAACTCGAGGGTTCCTGTGGTTTCTGCCTCAAAAACATGGACACTGAGTTCCCCTCAACTCAAGATAAGACCTGGTTTGCCTGTACTGACTTGAATGGAACCCCGGGTATCCCCTCACAAAAAGAAGGGAGGTCTGACTCCCCTGCTGCACCTCTAGAAAAAGCCGAAGTTCCCCGCCTGAACTAGACAGGAGGCCTGACACCCGTTTCTAAGTCAAGAGGAAAACAGAGTTCCATGCCTCAACACAAGATGAGGCCAAACTCCCCTGTTGACATTCAATAGGAATCTTGAGATCTTGTTGCAACTGGAGAGGAACCCTGAGTTTCAAGTATCAACTCGAGATGAGGCCCAATTCTCCTAGAGTGACATGGGAGGATATTGAATTGCCCCTTGAAACTCGAAAGGAAGCCTGACTTCCCTAAGGAAACACAAGCGGTTTCCTGAGGTCCCCGTAGCATCTCGAGAGGAACCCCAAACTTCCCACCCTAACTTGAGAAAAACCATGAGATTCCCTCCACACTGTGAGATGAGCCCCTTTTCCCTTGCAGCACCTGGAGATCAATCCCAAATTTTCTCTCAAAACTCGAATAGAGGCTTGACTCCCTTTAGGCAACTCAAGAGGTTCCTTGAGTTTCCCGCTGCAACTCGAGAAGAGCACCATGTTCCCCACCTCATCTCGAGGTGAAGTCCAATTCCCCTGCTTCGATTCGAAAGGGATCCCAACTTTCCCCTCACACCTCAAGAGAAGGTCTGTCTCACCTATTGAAACTTGAGAAGAACCCTACAGTTCCTATCGAAAGTTTAAAGGACAACAAGATCCTCCTAATCTCGAGAAAAAGCCTGATTCCCTTGCATTGACTCAAATGGAACCCTGAGATTCCCCTCACAACACAAAGTGAGGTCTGACTCCCAAGTTGCACCTCTAGAAAAAGCCCAGGTTCCCCACCTCAAGTCGACAGGAGGCCTGACACCCCTTTTACAACTTGAGAGGAAAGTGGAGCTCCATACCTCACCACGAGACTAGGCATGATTCCTCTGTTGAAACTCGTTAGGTACCCCAAGATACCTGTCTCAACTGAAGAGGAACCCTGAGTTTCCTGCCTCAAAACCAGATGAGGCCCTATTCCCCTGCAGCGACTTGAGACAAATCCTGAGGTGCCACTCACAACTTAAAATGAGGCCAGAAATCCCAGAGGCAACATTATAGATTCACTGAGGTCCCTGTCGCAACTTGAGAAGAACTCAAAATTTACCACTGCTACTCCAGAAACAACACGACTTTCCCCTCTCAATGCAAGATGAAGGTCGATTCTCCTGTAGTGACTCGAGAGCAATCCTGAGCTCCCCTTCTCAACTTGAAAGGATACTTGACTTCCATCAGGCAACACATAAGGTTCACTGAGGTCCCTGTCACAACTCGAGAGGAACCCCAAGTTTCCCACCACAACTCGAGTAAAACCATGAGATTCCCCCCTCAATGCGAGATGAGCCCTTTTACCCCTGCAGTGCCTCAAGAGGAATGCTGAATACTCTCTCAAAACTCGAAATGAGGTTTAATTCCTATTTGAAACTCAAGAAGTTCCTAGAGATACCCATCAAAACTCATGAGGAACCCCGAGTTTCCCACCAGGACTCGAGAAAAGCCCTATTATCCCCTCCTCATTTCAAGATGAGGGCCGATTCCCTTGCTTTGATTTGAGAGAAATCACGACTTTCCACTCGCACCTTAAGAGGAGGCCTGTCTCACCTATTGAAACTCGAGAGGAACACCGTGGTTCCTGCTGCAAGTCGAAAGGACACCGAGTTGCCCACTACTCGAGTTAAGGCCTATTTCCCCTGCATTGACTCAAATGGAACCCAGAGTGCCCCTCACCACACGAAGGGAGGTCTGACTCTCCTGTTTCACCTCTAGAATAAGTCCAAGTTCCTCGCCTCAACTCGACAGGAGGCCTGACACCCACTTTACAACTCGAGAGGAAAGAGGAGTTTCACTCCTCATCATGATTGAGGTCTGGCTCCCCTTTTGAAACTCTATAGGAATACCAAGATCCCTGTTGCAACTGGAGAGGAATCCTGAGATTTCTGCCTCCATTAGAGATGAGGCCCTATTCCGATGCAGTAACTTGAGAGCAATCCCGAGGTCACCCTCTCAACTTAAATGGAGGCCTGACTTTCCTGAGGCAACATGAGAGGTTCCCTAAGGTCCCCGTCACAACTCAAGAGGAACCCAAAGCTTCCTGCCGAAACTTGAGACAGAACACGCGATTCCCCCCTCAATGTGAGATGAGGCCTTTTTCCCCTGCAGCACCTCGAGAGCAATCCTGAGTTCCCTCTTGATATTTGAAAGGAAGATTGACTCCTTTATGCAACACAAGAGGAATCCGAGACACTCGTGGCAACTCTAGAGGAACCCCAAGTTTCCTGTTGCAATTCGAGATGAACCCCATGTTCACCACCTCATCTGAAGATGAGGGTAGATTCCCCTGCTTCGACTTGAGAGGAGTTTCGACTTTCCCCTTGCACCCCAAGAGAAGGCCTGTCTCACCTATTGAAAACCTACAGGAACAATGATTTTCCCCTCTCACTTCAAGAGGAGAAATGTCTCAACTGTTGAAACTCAAGAACTCCGTGTTTCCTGCCGAAAGTAGAAAGGACACCGAGTTACCACTCAACTTGAGATAAGGAACATTTCCCTAGCACCGACTCTAATGGATCCCCGAGTATTCCCTCACAACATGAACAGAGGTCTGACTCTCCTGTTGTACCTCTAGAAAAAGCCCAAGTTCCTTGCCTGAACACGACAGGATGCCTGACACCCCTTTTACAACTCGAAAAGAAAGTGGTGTCCCATGCCTCAATACGACAAGAGGCCTGACTCACCCATTGAGACTCGATAGGAGCCCCGAGATCCCTGTCGCAACTGTAGAGGAACCCTGAGTTTCCTACCTCTATTCAAGATGAGGCCCTATTCCCCTGCAGCGACCTGAAAGGAATCCCGAGTTTTCCCTGGCAACTTGAAAGGAGGCCTGATTTCCCTGAGGCAACATAAGAGGTTGCCTGAAGTCCCCGTCATAACTTGAGATGAACCCAAAGCTTCCAGCCAAAACTTGAGGAATACCACGAGATTACCGCCTCAATGTGATGAGGCCTGATTCACCTGCAGTGATTCGAGAGCAATCCCGTGCTCCCCGTCACAACTCAAAATCGAACTTGACTTCACTGAGGCAACACACCAGGTTCCCTGAGGTCCCCATTGCAATTCGTGAGCACAAGCTTTCTGCCACAACTCCAGAAAAATCACGATATTTTCCCTCAATGCGAGATCAGACCCTTATTCTCTGCAGGGCCTCAAGAGGAATCCCGGGTTCTCTCTCAAAACTCAAAAGTTTGACTCCCTTTATGCAACTCATGAGGTTCCATGAGATATCCATCAAAACCGAGAGAAATCCTGATTTTCCTGCCGCAAACGAGATGAGCCCCATGTTCCCCACTTCATCTCGAGATGAGGGCCAATTCCCTTGCTTCGAATCCAGAGGTATCCCAACTTTCCACTCACACCTCAAGGGGAGGTCTGTCTCACCTACTGAAACTCGAGTGGAACCCCTCAGTTCCTGCAACAAGTTGAAAGGACACCAAGAACACCCTCACGTCGAGATAAGAAGTTATTCTCCTGCACAGACTCAAGTGGAACACTGAGTATCCCCTCACAACACAAAGGGGGGGTCTCAATCTCCAGTTGCACCTCTAGAAAAAGTCCACGTTCTCCCTCTGAATTAAATAGGAAGCTTAACACCCCATTTACAACTCGAGAGGAAAGTGGAGTTCCATGTCTCAAAACGAGATAAGGCCTGACTCCCCTGTTGAAACTCGATAGGAACCCTGAGATGCCTGTCAAAACTGGAGAGGAAACTTGAGTTTCCTGCCTCAACACTAGATGAGGACCTATTCTCCTGCAGTGACTTGAAATGAATTCCAAGATGTCTCCTCACAACTCAATAGGAGGCCTGACTTCCCTGCAGCAACACAAGAGGTTCCCTGAGGTTCCTGTCGCAACTCAAGAGGAACCCCAAGCTTCCTGCCACAACTCGAGAAAAACACTGCAACAAATGATGGAGGGGCTTTTCAGCCAAAACTGAAGAGGATTTCCCAGGCACAACTTGAGAGGTGTCCCACAGTATATCACACATAGAGAGAAGACCTTTTACCTCCAATGGAGACGAGCTCCCTGAAGGAAATCAAGTTGAGGTCCTCACAACTAGAGCACAGCAATCCCACAAATAGATGTGAGGAACCCACAGTGCCAAAAGCACAGAGAACCTCCCCCATGGAGAAACGCACACCTCAACCAGAGAGGACACAGCCTAGCCCCTTGAGAGAAGCCCTCCACCACAACTTGAGAGGAGCCTGCTGGACATCACATGCAGAGAGGAGCCCCTCTTCTGCTAATACAGATGAACCTTACACCACAAGGGAAGAGGAGATTGCATGCCACCACTAGAGAGACTCTAAACCCCCAACCACAATTATAGAGTAGTCACTAGCCATAACTAGGGAGCAGCCACGCATCATTGCAACAAGACAGGAGCCACCCTGCACATCCCTACTACAGATGAGTCACCCCAAGAGAACTCAACAGGAGGCCCCAACGCAAGTCACCAGGAACCCTGATTACCAACCAAGCTGGAGGAAAACCCCGACTTCCTTGCCACGACTCCAAGGCAATCCTGCATCCCATGCTGCAAATCCAGAGGAACACCGATTTCTCACTGCAGTTTGAGTGGGGCTCTCAGTCCCCTGTGGAAACTCTCGAGGAAACCCCGAGTGTTCAGCAATGAATAGAGAAGAACTCCTCGTTTGTTCTGAAACTTGAAAGGAGGCCCAACACCCCTCTGCAATGCGAGATGAAACATGACTTCCTTACCTCAACTTGAGTGGAGCCCTGACTCCAATGTTGCCACTTGAAAGGTATCCCCAGATCCCCATCGCAAGTCATGAGGAACCCTGTATTTCTCGCCACAAGTGGAAAGGACAGTCAGTTCCCCCTCAACTCGAGATAACACCTGATTGGCTTGCAACAACTCAAATGGCAACCCAAGTTTCCTCTCACAACATGAAGGGAGGTCTGACTCCAATGTTGCAACTCGAGAAAAATTCTGAGTTCCCAACCTGAACATGACAGGAGTCATGACACCCCTTTCACAACTTGAGAGGAAAGTGGAGTTCCATGCATCAACACGAGACGAGGCCTGACTACCTTGTTGCAACTCAAGAGGAACCCCAAGATCCCTGTCATAACTGGAAAGGTACCCCAAGTTTCCTGCCTCAACTCGAGATGAGGCCCTATTCCCCTGCAGCTACTCGAGAGGAATCCCAAGGTTCTCCTTGCAACTCGAAAGGAGGCTTGACTCCCCTGAGGCAACCCTAGAGGTTCCCTGAGATCCCCATCACAACTTGAGAGGAACCCTGAGATACCCATCGCAACTGGAGAGGAAACCCAAGGTTCCCACCTCAACTCGAGATGAGGCCCGATTCTCCTACAGCCATGCAAGAGCAATCATGAGTTCTCCCTCACAACTCGAAAGGAGGCCTGACTGCCCTGAATCAACAAGAGAGGTTCCCTGAGGTCCCCATCACAACTCAAGAGGAACCCTGAGCTTCCCATTGCAAGACAAGAAAAGCCACGAGATTCCCCCCTCAATGTGAGATGAGGCCAGATTCCCCTGCAGTGACTCGAGAGCAATCTAAAGTTACCCCTCACAACTCGAAAGGATGGCTGACTTCCTTTTGGCAACTGGAGAGGTTCCCCGAGATTCAAGTCACAACTCGAGAAGAATCCCAAGTTTCCCGCCTCAACTCGAGAAGAACCCTATGTTCCCCACCTCATCTCAAGATAAGGGCTGATACCCCTGCTTCAACTCGAGAGGAATCCTGACTTCCCTTAGCACCTCAAGAAGAGGGTTGTCTCATCTGTTGCAACTCGAGAGGGTCCCCAAGTTCCCCATCACAACTCATGAGAAATCCCATTTCCTGCCAGAGCTTGAGAAGTACGGCAACTTCCTCTCTTCAGTTGGAGATATGGCCTGATTCCCCTGCAGTGACTCGAGAGGAATCCCAATTTCCCCATCCCAACTTGACATCAGCCCCAAGACCCTGATAAAAAAGGCAGAGGATTCTCAAGAGGAGTTTACCCCACCACAGAGAAGAGTCCTCTACCGGAACCAGAGAGGAAGCCTCATACCACAACAAAGCAGGAGGCCCACCCTGCCACAAAGAGCCAGTAGCTTCTTGCACTTTGCAAGTAGAAAAAGCGCCCTTTCTCATTACAACCTTAGAGGAGACACCCACCTCCCAATTAGAGAAGAGCACTCTACTGCATCTTGAGAGGATCCCAACTACAAAATTTAATGAGTTCCCTTGCCACAACGAGAGAGGTGGCTGCAAATGTCATCTAGAGATGAGATGACACACAGCAAATAAAGAGTAAACACCCACTGAAATGATAGTGGACCACAAGCTGTATCTAGAGAGTAGCCTCCCACACATTGAGGTTCGACAGGGACCAGCTTTCACATAGCTACTAAAGAGGATCTCCCCCAATGTAGCTCACAAGGAGTCTCCATCACAACTTTAAAGGAACCCTTAGTGATATGCTGCAACTCAAGAGGCACCCCGAGTTCCCTGCTGCAATTTCACAGGATTCCTAGGCTGGCCCAAGAAAAAGGGCCATTGCACCAAATGACGGAGGGCCTCCTGGCCAATACTGAATTGGATTCCCCAGGCACAACTAGAGATGTGTTCTCCAGGACATCATACCTAGAAAGAAGACCTTCTGCCTCCAATGGAGATGATCTCCCTGAAGGAAGTCAAGTAGAGACCCTCACAACTAGAGATCAGTGATCCCATGAATTGAAATGAGGAACCCATAGCGCCAAAAGCACAGAGGACATTCCCCATGGAGACATGAAAACATCATCCAGAGAGGACACAGCCTCGCCCGTCTAGAGGAGCCTTCAACCAAACTTCAGAGAAGCCCGCTGACATCACACGCAGAGAAGAGCCACTCTTCTGGTAATACAGATGAACCTCATGCCACAAGGGAAGAGGAGCTTGCACACTACCACTAGAGAGGCTCAAAACCCCTGCAATTACAAAGCGGACCCTGACCACGATAGAGTAGTCCCTTGCCAAATCTAGTGAGCGCTCACCCATCATTGCAACAAGACAGATAGGCACATCCCTGGTAGAAATGAGTTGCCCCAAGAGAACTCGACAGGAGACCCCACTGAAAGTCATCAGGAAACCTGAGTACCAAACAATCTCAAGGAGAACCCCGACTTCCCAGCCACTACTCCAGTGCAATCCTGCATTCCATGCTGCAAATCCAGAGGAACACTGAATTATTGCTGCACTTTGAGAGGAGCTCTCAGTCCCCTATTGTAACTCTTGAGGAAACTCCGAGTTTCCAGCAAGAGAGAAGAACCCCGAGTTTGTTCTGAAACTCGAGAGGAGGCCCTACTCCCCTGGTGCAACTCGAGAGGAAACATGACTACTCCACCTCAACTCGAGAGGAGTCCTGACTCCACTGTTGCCACTTGAGTGGTATCCCCAGATCCGCATCACAATTTGAGAGGAACCCAGTGATTTCCACCACAAGTCGAAAGGACACAAGTTGAGTTCCCCCTCAACTCAAGGACTGATTCCCCTGCAGCAACTCAAATGGAATCCCGAGTTTCCTCTCACAAGATGAAGGGAGGTCTGACTCCCCTGTTGCAACTCGAGAAAAATCCCAAGTTCCCCGTCTGAATTCGACAGGAGACATGACACCCAGAGGAAAATGGAGTTCCATACCTCAAACGAGGCAAGTCTTGACTCCCCTGTTGCAACTCGAGAGGAACACCGAGATCCCTGTTGCAACTGAAGAGGAACCCCGAGTTTCCTGCCTTAACTCTAGATGAGGCCCTACTCCCCTGAAGCGACTCTAGAGGTTACCCTCACAACTTGAAAGGAGGCCTGACTCCCCTGAGGCAACCTGAGCTGTTCCATGAGATTCCCATCGCAACTTGAGGGGAACCCTGAGTTTTCTGCCTCAACTTGAAATGAGGCCCTATTTCCCTGCTGTGACTTGAGAGAATCCCAAGGTTCCCCTCACATCAAAAAGGAGGCCTGACTCCCCCGATGCAACTTGATAGTTTGTGACATCCCCGTCACAAACTAGAGGAACCCCGAGTTTCCAACCTAAACTAGAGATAAGGCTTGATTCCCCTGAAGCGACTCGAGAGCAACTTGAAAGGAGTCCTGACTCCCCTGAGGCAACATGAGAGGTTCTCTGAGGTCCCCGTCACAACTGGAGAGGAATCCTGAGCTTCCCACCCCAACTAGAGAAAAACCATGAGATTCCTCTCTCAATATGAGATGAATCCTTATTACCCTGCAGTGACTTGTGCAGAATGCTGAGCTCCCTGTCCCAACATAACACAAGCACCAAGAAACCGATGCAACTGCACAGGATTCACAAGAGGAGCCTACCCAACCCCAACTGGAGAAGAGCCCTCTACCATAACCAGAGAGAAAATCTCATACTGCAACTAAGCAGGAGGCCTGCCCTACTCCAAATAGTCAGTAGCTCCTTGTACTTCACAACTAGAAAAAGAGCCCTTTTTCATTACTATCACAGAGGACTCACCCACCTCTCAATTTGAGAAGACCACTCTACCGCATCTAGAGAGGATCCCAACTAGCACAGTTAAAGACGAGTTCCCCGGCCACAACAAGAGAGGTGGCTGCAAACGACAACTAGAGACGAGCCAATCCACAGCAAATAAAGACTGTACCCCACACTGCAATTAGAGTGGAGCCCATGCCTCATCTAGAGAGCAACCTCCCACACATTGCACTTAGACAGGGACCAGCCTGCACATCAGTACTAGAGAGGATATGTCCCACTCTAGTTAAATAGGAGTCTGTACCAGAACTTTAAAGGAACCCCTAGTAATATACTGCAACTCAAGAGGCATTCCAAGTTCCCCGCTGTAATTTCACAGGATCCCTAGGCTGGCTCAAGAAAAGGGGGGCCACTGCACCAGGGTCTCTCTGGACAAAACTGAAGCGGATTTCCCTGGTGCAACTTGAGAGGTGTCCCCCAGGATATAACACCTAGAGAGAAGACCTTCTGCCTCCAATGGAAACGAGCTCCCTGAAGGAAGTCGAGTGCAGGCCCTCACAATTAGAGAGCAGCAATCCCATGAATAGAAGTGAGGAACCCATAGCGCCAAAAGCACAGAGGACCTCCCCATGGAGACAAGCACAACTCAACCAGAGAGGACACAGCCTCGCCCTTCATGAGGAGCCTTCCCTCACAACTTGAGAGGAGCCCACTAGACATCACACACAGAGAGGATACCCTCTTCTGCTAATACAAACAAACTTCACACTCACAAGGAGAGAGAAGCTTGCATATCACCACTAGCGAGACTCAAAATCCCTACAACTACAGAGTGGACCCCAACCACAATGATAATCCCTTGCACAACTAGTGATCCACCACACGTCACTGCAACAAAACACAAGCCACTCTGCATATCCTTGCCAGAGATGAGTCACCCCAAGAGAACTCGACAGGACACCCCACCACAAGTCGCCAGGAACCCAGAGTACTAACCAAGCTCGAGGAGAACCTCAGCTTCCCTGCCATGACTCCTGTGCAATGCTGCATCCTGTGCTGCAAATCCAGAGAAACAGATTTCTCACTGCCCTTCGAGAGGAGGTCTCAGGCACTGTGGCAACTCTCCAGCAAACCCTGAATTCCCAGCAATAACTAGAGAAGAAGACCGAGTTTCTGCTGCAACGTGAGAGGAGGCCCAACTCTCCTGCTGCAACTCGAGAGGAAACACGACTTCCCCACCTCAACTCCAGAGGAGTCCTGATTCCCCTGTTGCCACTCAAGAGGTATCCCCAGATCCCCATCTAAACTCGAAAGGAACACTGTGTTTCCCACCACAATTGAAAGGACATCGAGTTCCCTCTCAACTGAGATAACGACTGATTCCCCTGCAGCAACTCGAATGGAATCCCGAGTTTCCCCTCAAAACATGAAGGGAGGTCTGAATCCCCTGTTGGAATTCAAGAAAAATCCCAAGTTCCCCACCTCAACTCGACAGGAGGCCTGACACCCGTTTCACAACTCGAGAGGAAAGTGGAGTTCCATGCCTCAACACGAAATGAGGCCTGGTTACCCTGTTGAAACCCAATAGGAACCCCAAGATAAATGTCACAACTGGAGAGGAACTCCGAGTTTCCTGCCTCAACTTGTGATGAGGCCCTATTCCCTTGCAACTACTTGAGAAGAATCCCTAGGTTCCCCTCACAACTCGAGAGGAGGTCTGACTCCCCTGAGGCAACACAAGAGGTTCCCTGAGTTCCCCGTCACAACTCAAGAGGAACACAAAGCTTCCCGCAGCAACTCGAGAAAAACCACAAGATTCCCCATTCAAAAGGAGATGACGCCCAATTCCTCTGCAGTGACTCTAGAGCAACCCAGAGTTCCCCCTCTCATCTTGAAAAGAGGGCTGATTCCCTTGAGGCAACATGCGAGGTTACCTGAGGTACCTGTTACAACTCGAGGGGAACCCCTAGTTTCCTGTTTCAGCTCAAGATGACATGAGGCTGGATTCCTCTGTACTGACTTGAAAGGAATCCCGAGTTTTCCCTCACAACCCGAAAGGATGCCTGACTCCCATGAGGACACATGAGAGGTTCCCTGAAGTCCCTGTTGCAACACAAGAGGATCCTTCACTTTCCACTGCAATGCAAGAAAAACCACCAAATTCATCCCTCAATGCAAGAGAAAGCCCGTTTACCCTGAAGCGACTCGAGAGCAATCCCAGGTTCCCTCCTGCAACCGGAACGGAGCTTGACTCGCTTTTTGCAACTCGAGAGGTTCCCCGAGATACCTGTCGCAACTCGAGAGGAATCCCGAGTTTCCCGACACAACTCGAGATGAGCACTGTGTTATCCATCTCATCTTGAGATGAGGGTCGATGCCCATGCTTCGAGTCAAGAGGAATCCCAACTTGCCCTCGGAGGCCTGTCTCACCCATTGCAACTCCACAAGATCCCTGAATTCCATGTCACAACTTGAGAGAAACCCCGAGTTTCCCGCCACAACTCAAGAACCCCAGGTTCCCTGCCTCAATTGGAAATGTGGCCCGATTCCCTTCCAGTGACTGGAGAGGAATCCCGAGTTCCCCATCCCAACTCAACACGAGCCCCAAGACCCTCATGCAACTTCAGAGGATGCCCAAGAGATTACCCCACCACAATTGGAGAACACCCTTCTACCTGAAACAGAGAGGAAGCCTCATATCACATCTAAGCAGGAGGCCAGCCCTGCCACAAATAGCCAGTAGCTTGCTGCACTTCACAACTAGAAAAAGCGTCCCTTCTCATTACAACCAGAGAGGAGTCACCCACCTCCCAATTTGAGAAGAGCACGCTAAGGCATCTAGAGAGGGGCCCAACTACCACAATTAAAGAGAAGTTCCCCTGCCACAACTAGAGAGGTGGCTGCAAATGAAACTAAAGTCTAGCCAACCCACAGCAAATAAAAAGTGCACCCCCACTGCAATTAGAGTGGAGCCCATGCCGCATCTACAGAGCAGCCTCCCACATATTGCACTTAGATGGGGACCAGCTTCCACATGGCTAATACAGAGGATCTGCCCTAGATTCATGAATCTAATTCAAGAGGAGTCTCCACCACAACTCTTAAGGAACCTTGAGTCATATACTGCAACTTAAGAGGCACCCCGACATCCCTGCTGCAATTTCACAGGATACCTAGACTACCACAAGGAGCCCAGGATCAAATGACAGAGGCACTCTCCAGTCAAAACTGAAGCGGATTCCCCAGGAACAACTAGAGAGTTGTCCCCAAGGATAACACACCTAGAGAGAAGACCTTCTGCCTCCAATGAAGATAAGCTTCCTGAAGGAAGTCAAGTGGAGGCCCTGGCAACTAGAGAGCAGGAATCCCACGAATAGAAGTGAGGAACCCATAGAGCCAAAAGCAGAAAGGACCTCCCAAGTGGAGACACTAACACCCCAACCCGAGAAGATGCAGCCTCGCCCCTCGAGAGGAGCCCTCCGCCACAACTTGAGAGGTTCCTGCTTTCAACCACACTCAGAGAGGAGCCCCTCTTCTGCTAAGATAGATGAACCTCACACCACAAGGAGAGAGGAGCTGGCACACCACCACTAGAGAGAATCAAAGCCCATGCAAATAGAGTTGACCAAGACAATGATAGAGTAGTCCCTTTTCAAAATTAGTGAGTAGCTGTCTGTCATTGCAACAAGAAAGGAGCCATGCTGCATGTCCCTGCTATGACGAGTCACCCCAAGAGAATTCGACAGGATGCCCCACCACAAGTCACCAGGAACACTGAGTATCAACCAAGCTCGAGGAGAACCCCGACTTCCGTGACAGAACTCCAGTGGAATCCTGCATCCCATGCTGAAAATCCATAGGAACACTGATTTCTTGCTGCTCTTCAAAAGGAGCTCTCAGGCACTGTAGCAACTCTCCAGCCAACCCCAAGTTTCCAGCAACCACTAAAGAAGAACCTCGAGTTTCTGCTGCAAATTGAGAGAAGGCCCAACTCCCCTGCAGCAACTTGAGAGGAAACACGACTTCCCCACCTCAACTCTAGAGGAGTCTTGACTCCCATGTTGCTATTCAAGAGGTATCCCCTGATCCCCTTCGCAACTAGAAAGGAACCCCGAGTTTCCCGTTGAAAGTCGAACAGACACTGAGTTCCTCCTCAACTCAAAATAAGGCCTGATTCCCCTGAAGTGACTCAAATGGAACCCTGAGTTTCCCCTCAAAACACGAAGGGAGTTCTGAATTCCCTGTTGGAACTTGAGAAAAATCCCCAGTTCACCGCTTCAAATTGAGGAGGCCTGACACCCCTTTCACAAGTCGAGAGGAAAGAGGAGTTCCATGCCTCAACACGAGACAAGCCCTGACTACCCTGTTCAAACTCAATAGGCACGCCGAGATCCATGTTGCAACAGGAGAAGAACCCCGAGATCCCTGCCTCAACTCGAGATGAGGCCCTATTCCCCTGCACCAACTCAAGAGGAATCCCTAGGTTCCCCTCACAACTCGAAAGGAGGCCTGACTTCCCTGAGGCAACACGAGAGGTTCCCTGAGGTCCCTGTCACAAATCAAAAGTAACCCCGAGTTTCCCACCTCAACTCGTGATGAGGTGAGGCCCGATTCCCCTGCAGCGACTTGAGAGAAATTTGGAGTGCCTCCTTGCAACTCAGAAGGATGTCTGACTCCCCTGGGGCAACAGGACAGGTTCCCTGAGGTCAATGTCACAACTCAAGTGGAACCCCGAACTTCTCTCCACAACTCTAGAGAAACAGCCAGATTCATCCCTCAATGTAAGATGAGGCGTGATTCCCCTGTGTTGACTTGAGAGCAATCCCACCTTCCCAGTGGCAACTCGAAAGGAGGCTTGACTCCTTTTTTGCAACTCGAGAGGTTACCCAAGATACTAGGTGCAACTGAAGAGGAAACCCGAGTATCCCACCTCAACTCGAGATGAGGCCCAATTCCCGTGCCCCTGACAACTGAGGTGCCCCTCAAAACTAGAAAGGAGGCCTGACTCCCCTGAGGCAACCAGAGAGGTTCCCTGAGATCCCCGTGGAAACTCGAGGGGAACCTCGAGATATTCATCACAACTCAAGAGGAACCCCGAGTTTCCAGCCTCAACTCAAGATGAGGTCCAATACCTGTGCAGTGACTCGAGAGGAATCCAAACTTCCCCACTGCAACTCAAAAGGAGGCTTGACTCCCTTTTTCAAACTGGAGATGTTCCCTGAGACACACGTCACAACTCGAGAGGAACCCCGAGTTTCACGCTGCAACTGCAGAAAAACACCATGTCCCCCACCTCATCTCGAGATGAGGGCCGACTCCCGTGCTTAGACTTGAGAGGAATCCCGACTTCCACCTCGCTCCTCAAGAGGAGGTCTGTCTCACCTATTGCTCCAAGTGGTTCACATAGCCTATGTCCCTCTCACCAATGCCGATGAAGCTGAAGTTGATGAGTTCTATGAAGACCTAGAAGACCTTGAAGACGTCCTAGGACTAACACCAAAAAAAGATGTTCTATTCATCACTGGAGATTGGAATACAAAAGTAGGAAGTCAAGAGATATCTGGAGTAACAGGCAAGTTTGGCCTTGGAGAACAAAATGAAGCAGGGCAAAGGCTAACTGAATTCTTCCAAGAGAATGCACTGGTCATAGAAAATAACCTTTTTCAACAACACAAGAGACAATTTTACACATGAACATTACCAAATGGTCAACACTGAAATTAAATTAATTACATTCTTTGTAGTTGAAGATGGAGAAGCTGTATACAGTCAGCAAAAATAAGACCTGGAGCCGATTGTGGCTCAGATCATCAGCTTCTTGTAGCAAAATGCAGTCTTAAACTAAAGAAAGCAGGGAAAACCACTGGGCCAGCTATATATGACTTAAATAAAATCCCCTATGAATATGCAGTGAAGGTAATGCATAGATTCAAGGTATTAAATCTAGTAAACAGAGTGCCTGAACTATGGACAGAGGTCTGTATTATTGTACCTGAGGCAGCAAGCAAAACCATCCCAAAATAAAACTAAAGCAAGAAGACAAAGGGGCTATCTGAGGAGGCTTTACAAATAACTAAAGAAAGAAGTGAGAAACAAGGGAGACAGGAAAAGGTATGTTCAGCTAAATGGAGAGTTCCAAACAACAGCATGGGGAGACAAGCAGGGTTTCTTCAATGAACAGTGCATAAAACTAGAAGAAAACAACGGAAGGGGAAAAATTAGAGATCTCTTCAGGAAAATTGGAGATATCAAGGGAATATTTTGCCAAAAGTTGGGCACAATAAAGGACAGAAACTGTGGAAACCTAGGAAATGCTGAAGAGATCAAGAAGAGAGGGAAAGAATACACAGAACTGTGCAAAAAAGATCTTAATGAACTAGATTACTACGATGGTGTTGTCAGTCACCCAGACACAGATGTTCTGGAGTATGATGGCAAGTGGGCCTTAGGAAGCACTGCTGTTAATATAGCTAGCAGATGTGATGGAATTCCAGTAGAACTATTCAAAACTCTAAAGGATGATGCCATCAAGGTGTTGCATTCCATATGTTAGCAAATCTGAAAGACCCAGTAGTGGCCACAGTACTGGGAAAGGTCAATCTTTATCCCAATTCCCAGGAAGGGTAGTACTAAAGAATGTGCCAACCATCGGACGATTGCACTTATCTCCCATGCTAGTAAGGTCGTGCTTAAAATCTTACATGCTAAGCTTCAGCATTAGGCAAACCTAGAATTTACAGATGTCCAAGTCGGGTTTAGAAAAGGACAAGGAATCAGAGACCAAATTGCCAACATTCGCTGGATCATACAGAAAGTTAGTGAATTCCAGAAAAACATCTACTTCTGTTTCATCAGCTATTCTAAAGCCTTTAATAGTATGGATCATAATAAACTGTGGAAAGTTCTTAAAGAGATGGTAATATCAGACTATCTTACCTGGCTCCTGAGAAACCTGTATGCAGGCTAAGAAGCGATAGTTAGAATCCTGTGTGGAACAACCAACAATCTTGGTTCAACACTGAGAAAGGAGTAAGACAGGGCTGTCTGTTGTCATCCTGTTTGTTTAACCTATATGCTGAGTATATCATGAGAAATGCTGAGCTGGATGAGTTACAAGCCAGAATAAAGATAGGCAGAGAAACATCAACAACCTCAGCTATGTGGATGATCCCACTCTAATGGCAGAAAATGAAGACGAACTAAAGAGCCTCTTGGTGAGGTGAAAGAGGAGAGTGAAAGAGTTGGATTAAGACTTAAAGAACACGGTATCCAGCCCCATTACTTCATGGCAAATAGAAGAGGAAAAAGTGAAAGTAGTGACAGATTTCCTCTTCTTGGGCTCTAAAATCCCAGTGGATTGTGACTGTAGCCATGAAATCAGAAGATGATTGCCTCTTGGCAGGATAGTTCTGACAAACCTAGACAGTGTGTTGAAAAGCTCTGCTTTTCAGAGACATTGCTCTGCTGACAAAGGTCTATGTAGTCAAGGCTATGGTCTTCCTAGTGGTCATGTGCACTTGTGAGAATTGGGCCATAAAGAAAGCAGAACGTCAAAGAACTGATGCCTTTGAACTGTGGTGCTGGAGAAGACTTCTGAAGGTCCCTTGGACAGCAAGGACATCAAACTAGTCAATATTAAGGGAAATCAAGCCTGAATACTTGCTGGAACTAAAGAGGAACTAAACAGCCTCTTGGTGAGGTTAAGGAGGAGAGTGAAAGAGTCGGCTGGAGACTAAATATTAAATAAACTAAGAACATGGCATCTGGCCCCATTACTTCATAGTAATGGTCTTTCCAGTGGTCATGTACAGTTGTGAGAACTGGATCATAAAGAAGGCAGAATGCCAAAGAACTGATGCCTTTGAACTGTGGTGCTGGAGAAGACTCCTGAGGGTCCCTTGGACAGCAAGATCAAACCAGCCAATATTCAGGGAAACCAAACCTGAATACTAGCTGGGAGGACCGATGCTAAAGCTGAAGTGATAGTATTTTGGTCCTATGATACGAACAACCAATTTACTGGAAAAAGTCCCTGATGCTGGAAAGATTGAAGGCAGAAGGAGAAGAGGGCATCAGAGTATAAAAAGGCTGGATGACATCACCAATGAAATGGACATGAACTTGGGCAAACTTTGGGAGATGGTGAGGGACAGGAAGGCCTGACATGCTTCAGTCCATGGAGTTGCAAAGAGTTGGACATGACTGGATGGCTGGACAAAAACAACAATAAATTATGATGAATTACTTTTATAATAATTATTATGAATCAATCTATATTTGAGATGATATGAATAATCATAATACTGGGAATTCAATGACTCCCTTGAAGTATCTGTAACATTTTAAAGGAGGAAAATTTTATTCTCTTAAAGGTTTAGTAATTATGTAAACAGTTAACCTAAGAAAATTTCTAGAAAAATATATTAACAAACACAATGTTTTTTATAAAAACAAACAACAAAAACCACATGATAGGGTTTTAATTTGTTGGAACTTTGTGTTAGACTTCTTGAAATTGTTCATTGACCCCTGGATACATTTCCCAATACTTTCATTTCTATTTCCCCTGATTATAAATCAAATTATTACTTTGAATTTCTTTCTATCCCGTTGATAGATAATTCTCACTTGCATCAGTGTATGGGAATGTTCTGGGATCATATCTTAAACACATTCTCCAGGAAGCTTTTCTTGACCACTGGAGCTTGGTTTATTTGCCTTCCATAACCACTCTCATAGAACCAACATTCAGGACTTCCTTAACCAAAAATTTAGGATATTGTAATTGCTTATTTAGTACACTCTTTACACCCTTAAAGACAACCAACTCTAGCAGGCCAAGGACCATAGCTGTGCTATTCACAGGTGAAATACCTGTATCTGGCTCAACACATATAATATGAAGTTGGGTACATGTGTGCTCAGTCACTTAGTCATGCCTGATTGTTTGTAGCCCTGTGGACTGTAATCTGTCAGGCTCCTCTGCCCATGGAATTTTCCAGGCAAGAGTACTGGAGTGGGTTGCCATTTCCTACTGTACTGGATCTTCCCAACTGAGGGATTGAACTTGCATCTCTTGTGTCTCCTGGCAGCAAGACTCTATCACCAGTGCCACTTGGAAAGCCTTGAATTGGGGACAAAAGAGAAATAGACACATACATTTATAGGGTGACAAATTCTAATATATGCACACATTTGTTTACACATTTGGAAAAATGTTTCTGATAATGTGGTTAAAATTTTCATCATTTCAGCTTGAATTTTCATCAAGCTTCAGGAAGTTTTTCTTAGGGTAATATATACAGCTGGTGTTTCTAGTAAAATTATATCATTATGAAAGCATTATCTTTCTTCTTTTCTTATTAGTTGGTAGGGGAAGCACAGTTCTTGCTTATGTAACAAGTGTGATGAAACTTGAAATGAGTTATCAGGATAAACAGCAACTGAATACAGCAAAGAAATGTCCAGACACCTTTGTATACACACATTTATGTTGCCAAGTAGAATGAAATACATTTCTTAAGAAACAGCTAAATGGCCTTATGAATTCAGATAATAGGATGATCAGTTCTTGCTGGAAAGAACAGAATAGATGCATCTTCATGGAATGTATGATATTTAATTTTAGCCTTAAATATATGTGATGACAGAACAATAGTTGACTAGTTTGTGACAAATGTAGCTAAAATAGAGATTATGATGGTGGAAAAAGGGGAAAGGTTAAAGATATATTTGGGAATTTTGAAAGGTGTATGAGTCATGCAGGAAAATGTCAAACTATAAATACAAGTTTGATTTGAAACAGGGACAGTTCTGAAGTGTAAGGATTTTGCTTCCCATAAGACTATTTGAGGGCTTCTGTAGTGGTTTGATGGTAAAGAATCAGCCTGCCAAAGCAGGAGGCACAAGTTTGATAACTGCTCAGGGAAGATTCCCTAGAGAAGGAAATGGCAACCCACTCCAGTATTCTTGTCTGGGAAATCCCATGGACAGAGGAGCCTGGCAGGCTACAGTCCATGGTGTTGCAAAAGAGTCAGACACAACTTAGTGACTAAACAACAACAAAAGACCATTTGAACAGAGAAGGGATGTTATTAGAGATTTCTTAGAGTTTTTCTTTGGAGAAATTTTGTTTTTAAGGCAGAAAAGGAATTAGAAACTGCAAGATGTTTAAACTAGTGCTTCTGATAATTACCCACAGCATGCTGTAAAAAACATGGTGAAGGGGTTAAAATCTCAATGAGAACAATATCAGATTCAAACACACCATGATATAAACCATATTAAGGATGAATCATGTACCATGTAAATGGAAAAACAGGGTTTACTTTAATCTCAGAGAATTTTTCTCATCTATAATTTTCCTCTCTGACTCCCACCATCCATATAAATTTACTTAGTTGTTCAACTCCCTTTTACGTGTAAAAGAGTTATTGAATTGTTAACCTGTACTTCCATGAGAGGCACATTTCTTGGTTTGAATACAGTGTTTATGTACAGTTCCTTTAGTCTTTAGCCTGTCAGTTTCCAATCAATGCACCATTTCCAAAAGTTATGAGTACATTTTAATGGCTACAAAGAATGCTAGAATTAACATCTATTTTCAGGTTTTGGTATGTACATACATTTTCAAAGGAAATGAGACACTCACAGAAATAGTAAAGGCTTAACTATCCTGGGATTAGATATGAAGAAACAAGGTAATTTATTGGTTTGGATTAGATTTTGGTTGCAAGAGCATATTTCTGTAAATCAAACACAAATTTTTTTTTTTCATAGCAGATCCTGGAGATGTTTGTCCCAGGGCTAGTGTGCCCTGTGGAACCAAGCATTTTCTTTCTTACTAATCAGATATTCAGGCCTCTTTTTTTAAGTGACCGTAGACACCCCAAAAGCTGCTTCAGTTCCAACCTTCATATTGTAATTCTAGCTAGCAAGAAGAAGGAAAGAAAATTAGAAGAAAGTTATGTTTTAGGAAAATCCCCAGAATCTTCACATGTCATCTTCAGGGATATCTCAGAGGCCAAAACCTAGTCATGTGGACACACTCAGCTCCAAGCTACCTGGGGATATTACTGTACTCTTGTCATCCATATGTCTGCTTAAAGTTTGGAGAAGTTTGGAGAGTATAGCACTGCTAAAGAGAAAAGAACAGTTTTCTTCTATCTGATGTCTACAACACAAATAAGCTAGCTCAAGTGTATCAATAATTTTGTCCATAAAAAGAATTTAGGAAGAGAACCTCACATGACGGTTTTTATGAGTCACAGGATGCAACAATGTCAGTTCATGATTGAGCTCTTCCACGGTGCTTGCTGAGACAGAAATTACCTTCTGTCTCTTGTATGATATTGTTATTTTTTTCTGACAATGGCAAAACTAGTCCTACATAATATAGAGAAAAAAAATCACCTGTTCCTTTTGCAATACCTTCATTCAAATTGCTGCCACAACAGAGAGACTTGCTTTGAAAGTTTTCAAAAGTAAAACTAGGACTAATTGGTGAATTCACAAAACAAACAGATTCAATTCGTAGATTGCTTACCGAATTTATACCATGTACCAGACAGTGTGCTAAGACAACAAAAGTGCAGTTTGAGCTGATCTTAACCTGGTCCAGCCTTCCTGAAATTTTCTGTCTACTTAAGAGTAAATATTTTAATAAAGTAATTAAAAAAAAAGTATATGTACAATTTTGGAAAGTGATACCAAAGAAAGGAAGAGAAACAACATTTAGACGAACTTGCCCATATGATGAAAACATCACTACTTATTGTTACTTTTTTTTTTTAAGGCACGAGGTAGATGACAGCTTTGGAATGCAGTGGAAAAATTTGTGTGTGGAAAAGAGACCTTGTGAAATTAAAGGTCCCACACGAATCATGCATAGATCCTATGATATTCAATCTTACAGAAATTATGGTATAAGTCCTAAGGGTGTTTTAAAAATATATAGTCTAAATTTCCTAAAGCTCTGTTTCACATGCTATCTTATATATCACATGAAATAAGACTGATAGATTTCATGGTGTTAAAAGGATCAACAGTTCAGTTCAGTTCAGTCTCTCAGTCATGTCCAACTCCTTGAGACCCCATGAATCGCAGCATGCCAGGCCTCCCTGTCCATCACAAACTCCCAGAGTTCACTCAGACTCAAGTCCATAGAGTCAATAATGCCATCCAGCCATCTCATCCTCTGGCGTCCCCTTCTCCTCCTGCCCCCAATGCCTCCCAGCATCAGAGTCTTTTCCAATGAGTCAACTCTTCGCATGAGGTGGCCAAAGTACTGGAGTTTCAGCTTCAGCATCATTCCCTCCAAAGAAATCCCAGGGCTGATCTCCTTCAGAATGGAATGGTTGGATCTCCTTGCAGTCCAAGGGACTCTCAAGAGTCTTCTCCAACACCACAGTTCAAAAGTATCAATTCTTCGGCTCTCAGCTTTCTTCACAGTCCAACTCTCACATCCATACATGACCATAGGAAAAATCATAGCCTTGACTAGACGGACCTTTGTTGGCAAAGTAATGTCTCTGCTTTTGAATATGCTATCTAGGTTGGTCATAACTTTCCTTCCAAGAAGTAAGCATCTTTTAATTTCATGGCTGCAATCAACATCTGCAGTGATTTTTGAGCCCCCAAAAATAAAGTCTGACACTGTTTCTACTGTTTCCCCATCTATTTCCCATGAAGTGATGGGACCGGATGCCATGATCTTAGTTTTCTGAATGTTGAGCTTTAAGCCAACTTTTTCACTCTCCACTTTGACTTTCATCAAGAGGCTTTTTAGTTCCTCTTAACTTTCTGACATAAGGGTGGTGTCATCTGCATATCTGAACTTATTGATATTTCTCCCAGCGATCTTGATTCCAGCTTGTGTTTCTTCCAGTCCAGTGTTTCTCATGATGTACTCTGCATATAAGTTAAATAAGCAGGGTAACAATATACAGCCTTGATGTACTCCTTTTCCTATTTCGAACCAGTCTGTTTTTCCATGTCCAGTTCTATCTGTTGATTTCTGACCTGCATACAGATTTCTCAAGAGGCAGATCAGGTGGTCCGGTATTCCCACCTCTTTCAGAATTTTCCAGTTTATTGTGAGCCACACAGTCAAAGGCTTTGGCATAGTCAATAAAGCAGAAATAGATGTTTTTCTGGAACTCTCTTTCTTTTTCCATGATCCAGCAGATGTTGGCAATTTGATCTCTGGTTCCTCTGCATTTTCTAAAATCAGCTTGAACATAGGAAGTTCACAGTTCATGTATTGCTGAAGCCTGGCTTGGAGAATTATGAGCATTACTTTACTAGCATGTGAGATGAGTGCAATTGTGTGGTAGTTTGAGCATTCTTTGGCATTGCCTTTCTTTGGGATTGGAATGAAAACTGACTTTTTCCAGGCCTGTGGCCAGTGCTGAGTTTTCCAAATTTGCTGGCATATTGAGTGCAGTACTTTCACAGCATCATCTTTCAGGATTTGAAATAGCTCAACTGGAATTCCATCAACTCCACTAGCTTTGTTCATAGTGATGCTTTCTAAGGCCCACTGGACTTCACATTACAGGATGTCTGGCTCTAGGTCAGTGATCACACCATTGTGATTATCTGGGTCATGAAGATCTTTTTTTACAGTTCTTCTATGTATTCTTGCCACCTCTTCTTAATATCTTCTGCTTCTGTTAGGTCCATACCATTTCTGTCCTTTATCAAGGCCATCTTTGCATGAAATGTTCCCTTGGTATCTCTAATTTTCTTGAAGAGATCTCTAGTCTTTCCCATTCTGTTGTTTTCCTCTATTTCTTTGCATTGATCACTGAGGAAGGCTTTCTTATCTCTTCTTGCTATTCTTTGGAACTCTGCATTCAGATGCTTATATTTTTCCTTTTCTCCTTTGCTTTTAACTTGTCTTCTTTTCACAGCTATTTGTAAGGCCTTCCCAGACAGCCATTTTGTTTTTCTGCATTTCTTTTCCATGGGGATGGTCTTGATCCCTGTCTCCTGTACAATGTCATGAACCTCATTCCATGGTTCATCAGGCACTCTATCTATCAGGTCTTGGTCCTTAAATCTATTTCTCACTTCCACTGTATAATCATAAGGGATTTGATTTAGGTCATACCTGAATAGTCTAGTGATTTTCCCTACTGTCTTCAATTTAAGTCTGAATTTGGTAATAAGGAGTTCATGATCTCAGCCACATTCAGCTCCTGTTCTTGTTTTTTTTTTTTTTTTTTTTTTTCTGACTATATAGAGCTTCTCCATCTTTGGCTGCAAAGAACATAATCAATCTGATTTCGGTGTTGACCATATTTAATTCCAAATGCATCCTTCAGGCTCCTCGGAATTACTATGACATTTATTATCTTATTACATGAGGTTTGATGAAGTATTGACATATATTAACTGCTTGACAATTACATGTTTCTGAGTAACCCATTTGGCTCAAGCTGATGCTCAATTAAACTTCTAGGAAGACAAATAATTCCAAAAAAACGCATTAGTTCCTGGTTTGTGATGTAAATGCTTTGGGGAATTTAAAGAATTTTAAGAAAGCAATATAACAATCTGAGAAGGTTATTAATCCTTGAAGGTTCCTCATTTTACTGAAAATAGTACAGAGCCTTACAAACATTTAATGTAAAAATTTAAAAAGCATTATTCTGCAACAGTAGATTAGAGATATATACTGATGTCTTCTTTTTAATTCTGAAGTTAGTGTATTTGCTCTCCTTAAGTAATCTAATTATTCCACATTGTGAAGCTATTTGAAATTTAGGTTGGCAGTCAAAAGTAGCATAAAAGTGATCTCTAATTTTATTTTCAGAAGTGATGTTTATCTTCAAATGCCTTTCTGTAGCATTTCATCACTCTCTCCAAGTAAAACTGTTTCCTATTTTCATTAACTGCTAAATTAAAAAATAGTGACAATATGATTAGTTGACTTATGAAAGAAATTCTAATGCTTAAAAGTTAAATGACAAAATTATATTAAAGTTTTGAGAGCATCTGATACTACAGATACTTCTGAAAGCAAAGCACAATCCACATTAAAAATATCCCAGTCTTGAGAGTTCAAGATGGCAGTGTTGGAGCTGAACTTGCTCCTCTCATGGATGCAACAAATCTACAATGACATATGAAATAATTCATGCAGAAAGGGACTTGAAAACTGAATGAACAAAGAATCCACAACAAAAGGGGGAAAGTATAGCATTAAGATGGTAGAAGAGGCAGAGAGACAGTCTTGCCAAGAAAAATGCAACAGTCCAAGCAGTGAATCCCAACTGAGTGGGATCACAAAGGGTTAGATTTTTCTCCTAACCAGCAAAGGATTCAGACTCCACATCAGGAATCCCAACTCCTAACCCTGTATGGGAAGGAACAGCCCCCAAAACACCTAAGTCAGAACTGCCTTTGAGTGTTTGTCTCCTGCAGAGGCATGGGTTAGCAGTGGCCTGCTGTGGGGACAAGGGCTCAGGCTGCAGCAGACCTGGGTCACACAACATTACCCAACATAAATCCAAAAAGCAGATGACACACAAACTGCAGAACAATTATACTAAAGAAATCTCACACTGTTAAGAAAGCTCTAGGACCCACGACAGATTTCCCAACCTGGGGATCTGGTAAAGGGACTGAGAACCCCCAGGAAATTTGACTTAGGGCACCAGTGGGATTTGACTGCAGAACTTTCACAGGACTGGGGAAACAGATTCTTGGTGAGCACAAACAAAACCTTGCATGTACCAGAAGCCAGGATAAAAGAGCAGTGTCCCCACAAAAGACTGAGTAAGACTTGCCTGTGAGTGTCCATGAGTCTCCTATGGAGGCATGGGTCAATAGTTCAGCCTCAGGCCAAACAAGAGGGAGGGAAAACAGCTCCACCTATCAACAAAAAAAAATTGTATTAAAGATTTATGGAGCATGGCTCCCCCCATCAGAATAAGACCCAGTTTTCCCCACAGTCAGTCTCTCCCTTCAGGAAGTTTCTTATCCTTATTCCAGAAGCCTCTTATCCTTATTCATCAGAGGGCAGCCAGAATGAAAACCACAATCACAGAAAACTAACCAGTGTGATCATATGGACCACAGCCTTGTCTAACTCAATGAAACTATGAGCCATCCCATGTAGGACCACCAAAGATGGACGGGTCATAGTGGAGAGTTCTGATAAAACGTGGTCCACTCGAGAAAGGAATGGCAAGTTGCTTCAGTATTCCCTTGAGAACCCCATGAACAACATAAAAAGGTAAAAATATATGACACTGAAAGATGAACTCCCCAGGTTGGTAGGTGCCCAATATGCTACTGGAGAAGAGAGGAGAAACAATTCCAGAAATAATGAAGAAACGAGGCCAAAGTGAAAACAACAGCCAACTCTGTATGTGACTGGTGATGGAAGTAAAGCCCGATGCTGAAAAGAACAAATTGCATAGGAACCTGGAATGAATTGCATAGAAATCTAGTCCATGAATCAAGGTAAATTGGAAGTGGTCAAACAGGAGATGGCAAGAGCGAACACCAACATTTTAGGAATCAGTGAACTAAAATAGACTGGAATTCAGTTCAGTTCAGTTCATTTGCTCAGGCGTGTCCAACTCTTTGTGATCCATGAACTGTAGCATGCCAGACCTCCCTGTCCATCACCAACTTCAGGAGTCTACTCAAACTCATGTCCATTGTGTTGGTGATGCTATCCAATCATCTCATCCTCTGTTGTCCCCTTCTCCTCTTTCCCTCAATCTTTACCAGCATCAGGGTCTTTTCAAATGAGTCAGCTCTTCACATCAGGTGGCCAAAGTATTGGAATTTCAGCTTCAAAATCAGTCCTTCCAATGAACACCCAGGACTGATCTCCTTTAGGATGGACTGGTTGGATCTCCTTGAAGTCCAAGGGACTCTCAAGAGTCTTCTTCAACACCACAGTTCAAAAGCATCAATTCTTCAGTGCTCAGATTTCTTCACAGTCCAACTCTCACATCCATACATGACCACTGGAAAAACCATAGCCTTCACTAGACGGACTTCTGTTGGCAAAGTAATGTCTCTGCTTTTTAATATGCTGTCTAGGTTGGTCATAACTTTTCTTCCAAGGAGCAAACGTCTTTTACTTTCATGGCTACACTCACCATCTGCAGTGATTTTGGAGCCCCTCAAAATAAATTATGCCACTATTTCCACTGTTTCCCCATCTATTTGCCATGAAGTGATGGGACCAGGTGCCATAAGCATAGTTTTCTGAATGTTGAGTGTTAAGCCAGCTTTT
This sequence comes from Bos grunniens, assembly GCF_055505025.1. Taxonomy (NCBI): domain Eukaryota; kingdom Metazoa; phylum Chordata; class Mammalia; order Artiodactyla; family Bovidae; genus Bos; species Bos grunniens. The sequence continues at coordinate 64,453,429 of NC_141183.1, read as the reverse complement.
CCATTCTCCTCTTTCACTTTCATCAAGAGGCTCTTTAGTTCTTCTTCTCTTTCTGTCATGAGTGTTGTGTTGTCTACATATTTGAGGTTATTAATTTTTCTGGCAATGTTGGTTCCAGCTTGTGCTTCATCCAGTCCAGCATTTCTCATGATGTACTCTGTGTACATAATTCAGATGACCATTATATCTAGTACTGCGGGCAAGAATCCCTTAAAAGAAATGGAGTAACCACACAGTCAACAAAATAGTATGAAATGCAGTACATGGGTGCAATCTCAAAAATGAAAAAATGATTTCTGTTCATTTCCAAGGCAAATCATTCAATATCAAAGTAATCCACGTCTGTGCCCCAAACAGTAAACCTGAAGAACTGAAGTTGAATGGTTCTATGATGATGTACAAGACCTCCTAGAACTAACACCAAAAGAAGATGTCCTTTTCATGATAGGGGACTGGAATGCAAAAGTAGGAAGTCAAGAGATATCCAGAGTAACAGGCATGGTTGGCCTTGGAGTGCAAAATGAAACATGGCAAAGTCTAACAGAATTCTGGCGTGAAAATGCACCAGTCATAACAAACACCCTCTTCCAACAACACAAGAGACGACTCTACACATGGACATCACCAAATGGTCAATACCGAAATCAACTGATTATATTTTTTACAGCCGAAGATGGAATGCTATACGGTCAGCAAAATCAAGACTAGGAGCTGACTGTGACTCATATCATGAACTCCTTATTGCAAAATTCAGACTTAAACTGAAGAAAGTAGGGAAAACCGCTAAACTCTTGAGGTATGACCTAAATCAAATCCCTTATGATTATACAGTGGGATGACAAATAGATTCAAGGGATTAGATCTGATAGACAGAGTGCCTGAAGAACTATGGACAGAACTCAATTTCATTGTAAAGGAGGAGGCAGTGATCAAGACCAGCCCAAGAAAAATAAATGCAAAAAGGCAAAATGGTTGTCTGAGGAGGCCTTACAAATAGATAAGAAAAGAAGAGAAGTGAGAGGCAAGGGAAAAAAAAAAAAACAAAACAACAACAAACAACAACATCCATCTAAATGCAGAGTTCCAAAGAACACCAGGAAGAGGTAAGAAAGCCATCATCAGTAATCAATGCAAATAAATAGAGGAAAACAATATTATTGGAAAGACTAGATATCTCTTCAAGAAAACTAGAGATACCAAGGGAACATTTCATGAAAAGATGGGCACAATAAAGGACAGACATTATATGGACATAACAGAATGAGAAGATAGTAAGAGGAGGGGGCAAGAAGACACAGAACTATACAAAAAAAAAGCTTAATGATGCAGATAACCAAGATATTGTGATCACTCACATAGAGCCAGGCATTCTGGAATCTGAAGTCAAGTGGGCCTTAGAAAGCATCACTACAAACAAAGGTAGTGGAGGTTATGGAGTTCCAGCTGAGCTATTTCAAATCCTAAAAGATGATGCTGTTAAGTGCTGCACTCAAGATGCCAGCAAATATGGAAATCTCAGCAGTGGCCACAGAACTGGAAAAGATCAGTTTTCCTTACAACCTCAAAGAAAGGCAATGCCAGAGAATGCTCAAACTACAACACAATTGAACACATCTCTCATGCTATCAAAGTAATGCTCAAAATTCTTCAAGTCAGGCATTAATAGTACATGAATTGTGAGCTTCCAAATGTTCAAGCTGGTTTAGAAAAGGCAGAGAAACCAGAGATCAAATTGACAATATCCATTGGATCATCAAAAAAGCAAGAGAGTTTCAAAAAACCATCTACTTCTGTTTTAATGACTATGCCAAAGCCTTTGACTGGGTGAATAACAGCAAACTGTGGAAAATTTTTAGAGTTGGGAATATCAGACCACCTGACCTGCCTCCTGAGAAATCTGTGTGCAAGTCAAGAAACAACAGTCAGAACTGGACATGGAACAACAGACTTTTTCCAAATCAGGAAAAGAGTACAGCAAGGTTGGATATTGTCACCCTGCTTATTTAACTTACATGCTGAGTACATCATTCAAAATACTGGGCTGGTTGAAGCACAAGCTGGAATCAAGTTTTCTGGGAGAAATAGCAATAACCCCACATATTAAAATGGCACCACCCTTATGGCAGAAAGTGAAGAACTATAGAGCATCTTTATGAAAGTAAAAGTGGAGAGTGAAAAAATATGCTTAAAACTCAACATTCAGAAAAGTAAGATCATGGCATCCGGTCCCCTCACTTCATGGCAAATAGATGCAGGAAACAGTGGAAACAGTGACAGACTTTATTTTGGGGGGCTCCAAAATCGTTGCAGATATTGACTGTAGTCATGAAATTAGAACACTCTTGCTCCTTGGAAGAAAAGTTTTGACTAACCTAGACATCATATTAAAAAGCAGAGACATTTCTTTGCCAACAAAGGTCCGTCTAGTCAAAGCTATGTTTTTTTCCAATAGTCATGTATGGATATGAGAGTTGGACTATAATGAAAACTGTGCATGGAAGAATTGATGCTTTTGAACTGTGCTGTTGGAGAAGACTCTTGAGAGTCCTTTGGACTGTAAGAAGATCCATCCAGTCCATCCTAAAGGATATCAGTCCTGAATATTTATTGGAAGGATTGATGGTGAATCTGAGACTCCAATACTTTGGCCACCTGATGTGAAGAGCTGACCCATTGAAAAAACCCTAATGCTGGGAAAGATTGAAGGCAGAAGGACAAGGGGACGCAGAGGATGAGATGGTTATTTGGCATCACTTAGTCTATGGACATGAGTTTGAGTAACGTCTGGGGGTTGGTGCTGGGCAGGGAAGCCTGTCGTGCTGCAGTACACGGAGTCATAAGGAATTGGACACAACTGAATGACTGATCTGAACTGAAGGAACCTTAATAGCATGGTTCAGAATAACCAACAGATGATGGAAGAATTAAAAAAGGAAATCAAAATATGTATAGAATCAAATGAAAATATAAACATGACAAATGTATGAGATTCAGTAAAAGCAGTGCTAAGAGGATGGTTCATAGTAATAAAAACTTTTTAAAATTTAATTTATTTTAATTGGAGGCTAATTAGTTTACAATATTGTATTGGTTTTCCCATACATCAACAAGAATCCACCACGGGTGTACACGTGTTCCCCATCCTGAACCCCCACTCCTACCTCCTTCCCCATACCATCCCTCTGGGTCATCCCAGTGCATCAGCCCCAAGCATCCTGTATCCTGCATTGAACCTGGACTGGCGATTCATTTCTTATATGATATCATACATGTTTCAATGCCATTCTCCCAAATCATCCCACACTCTCCTTCTCCCACAGAGTCCAAAAGATTGTTCTATACATCTGTGTCTCTTTTGCTGTCTTGCATACAGGGTTATCATTACCATCTTTCTAAATTCCATATATATGTGTTAGTATACTGTATTGGTGTTTTTCTTTCTGGCTTACTTCACTCTGTATAATAGGCTCCAGTCTTATCCACCTCCTTAGAACTGATTCAAATGTATTCTTTTTAATGGCTGAGTAATACTCCATTCTGTACATGTACCACAGCTTTCTTATCCATTCATCTGTTGACATTGCTTCTATGTCCTGGCTATTATAAACAGTGCTGTGATGAACATTGGGGTGCACCTGTCTCTTTCAATTCTGATTTCCTCAGTGTGTATGCCCAGCAGTGGGATTGCTGGGTTGTATGGCAGCTCTATTTCCAGTCTTTTAAAGGAATCTCCACACTGTTCTCCATAGTGGCTGTACTAGTTTGCATTCCCACCAACAGTGTAAGAGGGTTCCCTTTTCTCCACACCCTTTCCAGCATTTATTGCTTATAGACTTTTGGATCGCAGTCATTCTGACTGGCATGAAATGGTACCTCACTGTGATTTTGATTTGCATTTCTCTGATAATGAGTGATGTTGAGCACCTTTTCATGTGTTTGTTAGCCATCTGTATGTCTTCTTTGGAGAAATGTCTATTTAGTTCTTTGGCCCATTTTTTGATTGGGTCATTTATTTTTCTGGAATTGAGCTGCAGGTGTTGCTTATATATTTTTGAGATTAGTTATTTGTCAGTTGCTTCATTTGCTATTATTTTCTCCCATTCCGAAGGCTGTCTTTTCAACTTGCTTATAGTTTTCTTTGTTGTGCAGAGGCTTTTAAGTTTAATTAGGTCCCATTTGCTTATTTTTGCTTTTATTTCCAGTATTCTGGGGGTGCGTCATAGAGGATCCTGCTGTAATTTATGTTGTAGAGTGTTTTGCCTATGTTCTCCTCTAGAAGTTTTATAGTTTCTGGTCTTACGTTTAGATCTTTAATCCATTTTGAGTTTATTTTTGTTAATGGTGTTAGAAAGTGTTCTAGTTTCATTCTTTTACAAGTGGTTGACAAGTTTTCCCAACTTTACTATATTCTTTTACAAGTGGTTGACCAGCACCACTTGTTAAAGAGATTGTCTTTAATCCATTGTGTATTCTTGTCTCCTTTGTCAAAGATAAGGTGTCCATAGGTGTGTGGATTTATCTCTGGGCTTTCTATTTTGTTCCATTGATCTATATTTCTGTCTTTGTGCCAGTACCATACTCTCTTGATGACTGTGGCTTTGTAGTAGAGTCTGAAGTCAGGCAGATTGATTCCTCCAGTTCCATTCTTCTTTCTCAAGATTGCTTTGGCTACTCGAGGGTTTTTGTATTTCCATACAAATTGTGAGATTATTTGTTGTAGCTCTGTGAAAAATACCATTGGTAGCTTGATAGGGATTGCATTGAATCTATAGATTGCTTTGGATAGTATACTCATTTCCATTATATTGATTCTTCCAATCCATGAACATGGTATATTTCTCCATCTATTAGTGTCCTCTTTGATTTCTTTCACTAGTGTTTTATAGTTTTCTATATATAGGTCTTTAGTTTCTTTAGGTAGATACATTCCTAAGTATTTTATTCTTTTCCTTGCAATGGTGAATGGAATTGTTTCCTTAATTTCTCTTTCTGTTTTCTCATTGTTAGTGTATAGGAATGCAAGGGATTTCTGTGTGTTGATTTTATATCCTGCAACTTTACTATATTCATTAGCTCTAGCAATTTTCTGGTGCAGTCTTTAGGGTTTTCTATGTAGAGGATCATGTCATCTGCAAACAGTGAGAATTTTACTTCTTCTTTTACAATTTGGATTCCTTTTATTTCTTTTTCTGTTCTGATTGCTGTGGCCAAAACTTCCAAAACTATGTTGAATAGTAGTGGTGAAAGTGGGCATCCGTGTCTTGTTCCTGACTTTAGGGAAAATGCTTTCAATTTTTCACCATTGAAGATAGTGTTTGCTGTGGGTTTGTCATATATAGCTTTTATTATGTTGAGGTATGTTCCTTTTATTCCTGCTTTCTTGAGAGTTTTTATCATAAATGGATGTTGAACTTTGTCAAAGCATTTCTCTGCATCTATTGAGATAATCATATGTCTTTTATTTTTCAATTTGTTAATGTGGTGTATTACATTGACTGATTTGTGGATATTGAAGAAACCTTGCATTCCTGGGATAAAGCCCACTTGGTCATGGTGTATGATCATTTTAATTTGTTGTTTGATTCTGATTTCTAGAATTTTGTTAAGGATTTTTGCATCTATGTTCATTAGTGATATTGGCCTGTAGTTTTCTTTTTTTGTGGCATCTTTGTCAGGTTTTGGTATTAGGGTGATGGTGGCTTCATAGAATGAGTTTGGAAGTTTACCTTCCTCTGCAATTTTCTGGAAGAGTTGAGCAGGATAGGTGTTCTCTAAATTTATAAATTTTTGATAGAATTCAGCTGTGAAGCCGTCTGGACCTAGGCTTTTGTTTGCTGGAAGATTTCTGATTACAGTTTCAATTTCTGTGCTTGTGATGGTTCTGGTAAGATTTTCTATTTCTTCCTGGTTCAGTTTTGGAAAGTTGTACTTTTCTAAGAATTTGTCCATTTCTTCCACGTTGTCCATTTTATTGGCGTATAATTGCTGATAGTAGTCTCTTATGATCCTTTGTATTTCTGTGTTGTCTGTTGTGATCTCACCATTTTCATTTCTAATTTTATTGATTTTATCTTTCTCTCTTTGTTTCATGATGAATCTGGCTAATTGTTTGTCAATTTTATTTATCCTTTCAAAGAACCAGCTTTTGGCTTTGATGATTTTTGCTATGGTCTCTTTTGTTTTGTTTTGTTTTTGTTTTTTGTTTCGCATTTATTTCTGCCCTAATTTTTAAGATTTCTTTCCTTCTACTAACCCTGAGGTTCTTCATTTCTTCCTTTTCTAGTTGCTTTAGGTGTAGAGTTAGGTTATTTATTTGACTTTTTTCTTGTTTCTTGAGGTATGCCTGTATTGCTATGAACTTTCCCCTTAGCACTGCTTTTACAGTGTCCCACAGGTTTTGGGTTGTTGTGTTTTCATTTTTATTCATTTCAATGCATATTTTGATTTCTTTTTTGATTTCTTCTGTGATTTGTTGGTTATTCAGCAGCATGTTGTTCAGCCTCCATAGGTTGGAATTTTTAATAGTTTTTCTCCTGTAATTGAGATCTAATCTTACTGCATTGTGGTCAAAAAAGATGCTTGGAATGATTTCATTTTTTTTTTAATCTACCAAGGCTAGATTTATGGCCCAGAATGTGATCTCTCCTGGAGAAGGTTCCGTGTGTGCTCGAGAAAAAGTTGAAATTCATTCTTTTGGGGTGAAATGTCTTATAGATATCAATTAGGTCTAACTGGTCTATTGCATAATTTAAAGTTTGTGTTTCCTTGTTAATTTTCTGTTTAGTTGATCTATCCATATGTGTGAATGGGGTACTAAAGTCTCCCACTATTATTGTGTTATTGTTAATTTCCCCTTTCATACTTGTTAGCATTTGTCTTACTTATTGTGGTGCTCCTATGTTGGGTGCATATATATTTATAATTGTTATATCTTCTTCTTGGGTTCATCCTTTGATCATTATGCAGTGTCCTTCTTTGTCTCTCTTTCACAGCCTTTGTTTTAAAGTCTATTTTATTTGATATGAGTATTGCTACTCCTTATTTCTTTTGGTCTCTATTTGCATGGAATATCTGTTTCCAGCCCATCACTTTCAGTTCGTATGTGTCCCCTGTTTTGAGGTGGGTCTCTTGTAGACAACATATATATGGGTCTTTTTTTTTTTTTTGTAACCATTCAGCCAGTTTTTGTCTTTTGACTGGGGCATTCAACCCATTTACGTTTAATGTAATTATTGATAAGTATGCTCCTGTTGCCATTTACTTTATTGTTTGGGGTTTGAGTTTATACACCATTTTTGTGTTTCCTGTCTAGAGAGTATCATTTAACATGTGTTGGAGAGCTGGTTTGGTGTTGCTGAATTCTCTCAGCTTTTGCTTGTCTGTAAAGCATTTGATTTCTCCTGTATATTTGAATGAGATCCTTGCTAGGTACACTAATCTGGGCTGTAGGTTATTTTATTTCATCACTTTAAGTATGTCTTGCCATTCCCTCCTGGCCTGAAGATTTTCTATTGAAAGATCAGCTGTTATCTTTATGGGAATCCCCTTGTGTGGTATTTGTTGTTTTTCCCTTGCTGCTTTTAATATTTGTTCTTTGTATTTGATCTTTGTTAATTTGATTAATAAGTGTTGATAAAACACCAAGGGTGTTTCTCCGTGGGTTTATCCTGTTTGGTACTCTCTGAATTTCTTCAACTTGAGTGATTATTTCCTTCCCTATTTTAGGGAAGTTTTCAACTATTATCTCTTCAAGTATTTTCTCATGGTCTTTCTTTTTGTCTTCTTCTTCTGGGACTCCTATGATTCGAATGTTGGAGCGTTTAATATTGTGCTGGAGGTCTCTGAGATTGTCCTAATTTCTTTTAATTAGTTTTTCTTTTTTCCTCTCTGATTCATTTATTTCTACCATTCTATCTTCTACTCCACTAATCCTATCTTCTGCCTCTGTTATTCTACTATTTGTTGCCTCCAAAGTGTTTTTTATTTCATTTATGGCATTATCCATTATCTATTGACACTTTTTTAGTTCTTCTAGGTCTTTGTTAAACCTTTCTTGCATCTTCTTTGTCTCCAGGTTATTTATCTGTGATTCCATTTTGATTTCAAGATTTTGGGTCATTTTCACTATCATCATTTGGAATTCTTTATCAGGTAGATTCCCTATCTCTTTCTTTTTTGTTTGGTTTTGTGGGCATTTATCCTGTTCCTTTACCTGATGGGTTTTCCTCTGTCTCTCCATCTTGTTTATATTGCTGAGTTTGGGGCGGCCTTTTTGTATTCTGGCAGTTTGTGGAGTTCTCTTTACTGTGGAGTTTCCTCACTGTGGGTGGGATTGAACGGGTGGCTTGTCAAGATTTCTTGGTTAGGGAAGCTTGTGTCAGTGTTCTGGTGGATGGAGCTGGACTTCTTCTCTCTGGAGTGCAATGAAGTGTCTAATAACGAGTTATAAGATGTCAGTGGTTTTGGAGTAACTTTGGGGAGCCTGTATATTGAAGCTCAGGGCTGTGCTCCTGTGTTGCTGGAGAATTTGTGTGGTATGTCTTGCTCTGGAACTTATTGGGCCTTGGGTGGTGCTTGGTTTCAATGTAGGTATGCAGGCATTTGATGAGCTCCTGTTGATTAATGTTCTCTGGAGTCAGGAGTTCTCTGGTGTTCTCAGGATTTGTCCTTAAGCCCCCTGCTTCTGGTTTTCAGTCTTATTTTTACAGTAGTCTCAAGACTTCTTCTATACAGCACCATTGATAAAACATCTAGGTTAAAGATGAAAAGTTTCTCCACAGTGAGGGACACCCAGAGAGGTTCACAGAGTTACATGGAGAAGAGAAGAGTGAGGAGGGAGTTAGAAGTGACCCCAATGAGATGAGGTGGAATCAAAAGAGGAGATAGCAAGCTAGCCAGTAATCACTTCCTTATGTGTGCTCCACAGTCTGGACCGCTCAGAGATGTTCACAGAGTCGTACAGAGAAGAGAAGAGGGAGGAAGGAGACAGAGGTGGCCAGGAGGATAAAAGTGGGGAATGAAAAGGAGAGAGACAGATCCAGCCAGTAATCAGTCCCCTAAGTGTTCTCCACTGTCCAGGACACACTGGTGATTCACAGAGTTTGGTAGAGAAGACAAGGGGGAGAGAGGAGACAGAGGCGACCTGGTGGAGAAAAAGGAGAGTCCAAAGGGGGAGAGAGAAGTCAAGCTAATAATCTCACTTCCAAGTAAAAATGGGTACTGAAGATTGGGTTCTTAAAGGTACAAAATTGATAACAAATACCAAAAAGCAAAGATTAAAAATCTAGAGTAGATGTTGGATTTTCAAAAATACAATATTAAAGAAAAGAAGATGAAAAAAACAAAACAAAACAAGACAAAGTCACAAAAAATTATATATATAGTTTGCTTTAAAAAATAGGGTCTTTTTTTGGCAAAGAAATAGTAGGTTATAAAAATGATAATTAAAGGAGTAATAGAGGATTTAAAATTTAAAAAAAGAATGATCATAAAAATAGTAAAAATATATCTAGGACTTTCTCTGGTGTTGTTGTGGGCATTGTGGGGTCAGTTCATTTTCAGAAAGTTCCTTGTTCCGTCTTATATTTCTCAAGATCTATAGGCCCCTACCTATGTCTTCGGTACTATCTACAGGGTTTTAATCTACTGCACCTGTCACTTCCAAGGTGGTTCCCTCTGTTTTAGCTTCTTCTGTTTGTTGTTCTCTTTAGTGTCTGATTTCTGCCCTAACACAAGGGGGGCGGTGGTGGACACTTTTTTTTAGGCTCACTTGTTCAGTCGTGCTGTAGAGAGGGAGGGACGGTGCAAACAAATAACACTAACATGTGCTCGCAGTGTCTCAGCCACAGTGGGCCTGCCCCTGCTCATGGCGCATGTGCCCTCCCTGCCCACACTGCTCAGGCTGTAGGTTGCTCTACCGGGAACCATCCAAGGCCAGCCCTGGGCTTCATACACCGCTCAGGTTCAGGCATTCAGGTAGTCCTCAGAGGCTCAGACTCGGTTAGGCCTGCGTTTTGTGCCCTTCCCAGATCTGAGCAGCTCAGGTAATGAGGTGTTCAGCGAGCGCAGTTGCTGCGACTTATTGCCTCCCCCGTCCTTGCCGCTCGGTTTTCTGGGTGTACAGCTGGCACACCTTCTCAGGCGGATGTTGACTATCCAGAATCTCAAGAAGTCTTAATTAACAAAGAAGCCTGCTTGCAGTTTGATAGATAATGTCTCTCTGGGGCTGAAGTTGCCCCCTTCTGGCTCTGGCTGCCTGTCACGGGAGGGGGATGGTCTGCAGCAGGCTAGTTCTCTTCAGTCCTTTGTTCTGTGCACAGGCCTGGCAGTGTATTAGGTTAGGACTATTCATATGGTAGCTATCCCACAGTCTGGTTTGCTAGCCCAAATTAGTTAGCTCAGATCGCCCTCGGAGCATTCAGGCCTGGTCCTTACTCTAAGCAATGCAGCCTGCGCCTTCCTGCCCAGCCCCTCTTGCTAGTGGCGAGTGCAGACATCTATGCTGCTTCTCCGCTGGGGGAGTTACCACTGGGCTCGTAATCTGTTGGTTTTAATTATTTATTTATATTTCCTCCCTGTTATGTTGCCCTCTATGCTTCCAAGGCTCACCACAGACTTGGCAGTGAGAGTGTTTCCTGGTGTTTGTAAACTTCTCGCTTTTTAAGTCTCCCTTCCCAGCAGTGAGCTCCATTCCTATCTCTTTTGTTTCTTTTTTTGTCTTTTATATTTTTTCCTACTTCCTTTCAAAGACAATGGGCAGCTTTTCTGGGTGCCTGATGTCCTCTGCCAGCATTCAGCAGTTGTTTTGTGGAATTTACTCAGAGTTTAAATGTTCTTTTGATGAATTTGTGCAGGAGAAAGTGGTCTCCCCATCCTATTCCTCCGCCATCTTCTCTTCCAATCAGCAATACAACCTCATCTCATGAAGCAAGAGAGACATCAAATAAATAGCCTAACTTTACATGTAAGTCAACTAGAAAAAGGAGAAATGAAAAAACCCAAAGTTAGTAGATGGAAAGACATGAAAATCAGAGTGAAATAAGTAAAAAAGAAACAAAGGGGACTGTAACAAATATCAGCAAAACTAAAAGTTGGTTCTTTGAGAAGATAAATAAAATGGACAAACCATTACCCAGACTCATCAAGAAAAAGAGGGAGAAGAATCCAACCAGCAGAATTAGAAATGAAAATGGAGAAATCACAACAGACAGCACAGAAACACAAAGGATCATAAGAGAGGAGTATCAGCAACTACATGCTAATAAAATGGGAAACTTGGAAGAAATGGATGAATTCTTAGAAAAGTATAACTTTCCAAAACTGAACCAGGAAGAAGTAGAAAATCTTAACAGACCCATCACAAAGATGGAAATAGAAATGGCAATAAACAATCTTCCAACTAACAAAACTGAAGGACCAGATGGCTTCATAAGTGAAATCTACCAAAAATTTAGAGAACACCTAAGACCTATCTTACTCAAACTTTGCCATAAAATTGCAGAGGGAGGTAAACTCTCAAACCCATTCTATGAGGCCACCATCAGCGTAATACAAAAACCAGACAAAGATGCCACAATAAAAGAAAACTACAGCCCAATATCACTGATTAACCTAGGTGCAGAAATCCTCAACAAAATTCTAACAAACAGAATCCAACAACATATTGAAAAGATCATTCATCATGACCAAGTGGGCTTTGTGCCAGGGATGCAACGATTCTTCAATTTTCACAAATCAATCAATGTGATACACCACACTAACAAATTGAAAGATAAAAACCATAAGATTATCTCAATAGATGTATAGAAAGCCTTTGAAAAAATTCAACATCCATTTATGATTAAAAACATTCCAGAAAGCAGGCAAAGAGGGAACATATCTCAACATAATAAAAGTCATATATGATAAACCCACAGCAAACATTATCCTCAGTGGCAAAAAATTGAAAGCATTTCCTCTAAAGTCAGGAACAAGACAAGTGTGCCCACTCTTACCACTACTATTCAACATAGTTTTGGAATTTTTAGCTACAACAATCAAAGAAGAATGAATAAAAGTAATCCAGATTGGAAAAGAAGTAAAATTCTCGTTGTTGGCAGATGACATGATCTTCTATATAGAAAACCTTAAACACACCACCAGAAAATTACTAGATCTAATAAATGAATATGGTAAAGTTGCAGGATATAAAATTAATACAGAGAAACCCCCTGCATTTATATACACTAGCAATAAGAAAACAGAAAGAGAAATTAAGGAACAATCCTATTCACCATTGCAATGAAAAGAATAAAATACTTAGGAATAAATTTACATAAAGAAGCAAAAGATCTATATATAGAAAACTATAAAACACTGATGAAACAAATCAAAGATCAGAAAAATAGATGGAGAAATATGTTATCTTTATGGATTGGAAGAATAAATATAGTGAAAATGAGTGTACTACCCAAAGAAATCTATAGATTCAATGCAATCCCTAGCAAGCTACCAATGGTATTTTTCACAGAATTAGAATAAATAATTTCACAATTTGTATGGAAACACAAATAAACCTCGAATAACCAAAGCAATCTGGAGAAAGAGCAATGGGACTGGAGGAATCAACCTGCCTGACTTCAGGCTATACTACAAAGCTACAGTCATCAAGACAGTATAGTACTGGAACAAAGACAGAAATATAGATAGATCAATGGAACAAAACAGAAAGCCCAGAGATAAATCCACACACCAATGGATAACTTATCTTTGACAAAAGAGACAAAAATATACAATGGAGAAAAAAGTAATCTCTTTAACAAGTGGTGCTGGGAAAACTGGTCAACCATCTGTAAAAGAATGAAACTAAAGCACTTTCTAACACCATACACAAAAATGAACTCAAAATGCATTAAAGATCTACCTGTAAGACCAGAAACTTTAAAACTCCTAGAGGAAAACATAGGCAAAACACTCTTCACTATAAATCACTATTACTCACCTCCCAGAATAATGTAAATAAAAGCAAAAATAAACAAATGGGACCTAAATAAACTTAAAACCTTTTGCACAACGAAGGAAACTGTAAGAAAGGTGAGAAGGAAGCCTTCATAATGGGAGAAAATAATAGAAAATTAAACAACTCACAAAGAATTAATCTCCAGTTACAAGCAGCTCATGCAACTCAATACCAGAAAAATAAACAACCCAATCAAAAAATGGGCCAAAGAAGTAAACAGGCATTTCTCCAAAGAAGACATACTGATGGCTAACAAACACATGAAAAGATGTTCAACCTCACTCATTATCAGAGAAATACAAATGGAAACAACAATCAGGTACCATCTCATGCTGATCAGAATGGCTGCCATCAAAAAGGCTATAAACAATAAATGCTGGAGAAGGGTGTGGAGAAGAGGAAATCCTTTTACACTGTTGGTGGGAATGCAAACTTGTACAGCCACTATGGAGAACATTGTGAAGATTCCTTAAATAACTGAAAATAGAACTGACATACCACCCAGCAGTCTCACTGCTGGGCATACACACCAAGGAAACCAGAATTTGAAAGAGATATGTGTATCCCATTGTTCATTGTAGCCCTGTTTACATTAGCTAGGACATGGAAGCAACCTAGATGTCCATGGGTAGATGAATAGATAAGAAAGCTGTGGTACATATACACAATGGAATATTACTCAGCTATAAAAAAGAACATTCGAGTCAGTGATAATGAGGTAGATGAAACTGGAGCCTATTATAGAGGGTGAAGTTAACTATAAAGAAAATCACCAATACAGTATAATGCATGTATATGGAGTTTAGAAATATGATAACAATGATCCTATATGCAAGACAGCAAAAGAGACACAGAGGTAAAGAACAGAGTTTTGGACTCTGTGGGAGAAGGCAAGGGTGGGATGATTTGGAAGAATAAAATTGAAACATGTATATACCACATTTGAAATAGATGGCCAGTGCTTGTTTGATGCATGAAACAAAGCATTCAAATCCAGTGCACTGGGACAACCAAGAGGGATGGGATGGGAAGGAAGGTGGCAGGGGTGTTCAGGATGGGTGGATACATGTACACTTGTGGCTGATTCATGTCAATGTAGAGAAATAAAGAACTAAAAAAAATATTTCAAAAATTCATGAAGGAAAGTTTTCCTAATCTTGGGAATGTCATAGGAGTCCAGGTTGAGGAAACCCAGAAAGTTCCAAGTTAGATGAAGCCAATGAGATATACTACAAGACATATTATAATTAAAGGAGTAATTAAGAGGGACTCTGAACAGCAGTAAGTGAAGAATAACTTGTTATATTTAAGGAAAACTCCGTAAAGTTTTCAGAAGACTTTTCAGCAGAAAATTTACAAGCCAGAAGGGAGCAACATGATTTACTAAAAAAACTGAAGGAAAAAGGAATCAAGCAAGAATTATTTACCTAACAAAATTATCATTCAGAATTGAAGGAGCTGTAAAGAGGTTCCCAGATGTATAAAACCTAAAGAAGTGTGTAATCACTAAACTAACCCTACAAGATATGTTAAAGGGAGTTCTTTAAGCTGAAATAATTGCAAATAAAAATATAGAAAAGTAAAAATCTCACTGGAAAAGGCAAATATATAGTAAAGGTGGTAGATTAGATCACTTATAAAGTAAGCATGAAGATTATAAGAAAACAGTAGTAAAGTTAAGTTACAAGGATGTGTAAAATAAAAAGACATAAAGTATGCCATTGCAGGCATAAAACATGATGGAGGATGAATAAAAAAAATAGCTTTGGAATGTGCTACCAATTTAAACTACTACTAATATAGAATATTAAATGTGAACCTCACAGAAACCGTAATAAAAAAATTTATAGCAAATACAAAAAAAAAAAAGTGAAAGGAATCTAAACTTGGCATTAAAAAAAAAAAAAAAAAAACAAGAGAAGAAAGAAAATGAGGAAAGGAACAGAGAGGGAAAAGAAAAATAGAAGACAATTTAAAAATGTTGATAGGTATTGGCAAATTTTGTACATTATATTTATACCTGGAAATAATTACTATAAATATAGATGTACAAAATTTGCCAACCAAAAGGAATACAGTGGTTGAATGGATAAACAATTCTGTCAATATATTGCCCACAAGAACTCACTTCAGAAGAAAGGTTACACACAAACTGAAGGTGAAATAATGGAAAAAAAAAATAAGTAAATGGAAAGGACAAGAAAGCTGGAGTAGTCAGACAAAATAGACTTTAAAACGAAAGCTATAACAAAAGGAAAAAAGATATTTAAAATATTATAAATGGCTCAATCTAGCAAGAAGATATAACATTTATAAACATTTATGCATCCAACAGATTAATGCCAGGATATATAAAACACACATGGATTTAATGCAAGAAATTGAAAGCAATACAATAACAGTAAAAAGTATTAATATTGCACCTACATCACTGGATGTATCATCCAGACAGATAATGAATAAGCAGGCATTAGGTTGAATAATATGCTAAATCACACTGACTAATAGATGTAGCAGAGTGTTAGTTGCTCAGTCATGTCAAACTTTTTGCAACCCAGTGGACTGTAGCCTATCAGGCTGCTCTGTCCATGGAGTTCTCCAGGTAAGAATACTGGAATGGGTTACTGCTCCCTTCTCCAGGGGGATCTTCCTGACCCAGGGATCAAACCTGTGCCTCCCACATTGTGGGCAGATTCTTTACCATTTGAGCCACCAGGAAACTACAGAACATTTTATTTAAAAGTAGCAGAATGCACATGCTTTTCAAGGACATATAGCAAATTCTTCAACAACACATATTAGTTCACAAAACATCTCAAAACAATTCAAGAATTTTAAAATAACATCAAGTGTTTTCTGTGACCAAAATAGTATGAAACTAGAAATCAATGAAAGGAAAGAATATAGGAGAATTCACAAATATGTGGGGATTAAAGAAGATGTGACTGAACAACAAAGGGGTCATCAAAGAAATCAAAGGATAAATCAAAACATTTCTAGAGATAAATTAAAACAGAATTATAGCATACCAAATTATATTAACACAGCAAAAGTAGTTCTAAGAGGGAAGTTGTTAGTAATGCAGGCCTGCCTCAAGAAATAAATAAAAAGATTCCAAGTAAATAAAATAATTTTGCACCTAAAGAAATTAGAAAAAGAACAGAAAAAGTTCAGAATTAGTTAAAAAAAAAGTAAGAAAGAGGAATAAAATGAAAGTAAAAATGAGAGTGAAAATAAAGATTGAAAAAAGAAAATAGAAAGGTTTGATGTTACTGATATTTGCTTCTTTAAAAATATAAGCAAAAATCAACAGGCCTTTAGCCAGACTAACCAAAGAAAAAAGAAAATTCAAATAAAATCAGAAAGAAAAAAGAAGTTACAACTGATACCACAGAAATGTAAAGAATCATGAGAAATTACTAAAATAATTATGCACTACGGAAATTATACAGTCTAGAAGAAATGGAATTCTAAATTCCTACAAATACACAGTCTTTCAAAACTAACTCATGAAGGAAAGGAAAATATAAATAGGACACTTACTCAAAAATAGATTGAAAGAGTAATCTAAAATTACCCAACAAGAAAAACTTCAGGACCAAAGGACCTCACTGGCAAATTCTATAATTATATATATATATATATATATATATATATATATATATATATATATATATATATACACATACATACATACAAAGATTTTATATGTTTTCTTGAGCTTTTCCAAAAACTTGAAGAGAAGGAAAATCTTCCAAACTCAATTTATGTAGAGAGCATTATGCTGGTCTCAAAATCAGACAAGGATATCTCAAGAAAAGAAACCTGATAAACATTTGCAAAAATATTCAATGAAGTATTAACAAAGTGAATCCAACAATACATAAATGAATCATGCACCATTTTAAAGTGCAACTGTTTTGGGATGCATAGATGGTTCAACATCTGCAAATCAATCAAAGTGAAACAACACATTAACAAAAGAAAAGATAAAAATCATATGGTCATCTCAATAGGTATGGGAAAAGCATTTGACAAAATCAAACAGCCATTTATGATAAAACTTCAAAAACCAGCTATCAAAGGAATATGCTTCAATAAAATAAAGGCCATATATTACAATTCCCTAGCTATCACCATCCTCAACAGTTAAAAGCTAAAAGATTTTTTTCTAAAATCAGGAACAAGATAAGAATGCCCACTGTTATCATTTTCATTCCATATGCAATGCAATGAAATGTTTTTCATTCCATATGCAATTGTTGGACTCAGTTTGCTAATAGGATTGGAAGTCCTATCCACATCAATTGGAGAAGAAAAGAGAATTAAAAACATTAAAATAGGAAAAGATTAATTAAAACTCACAAAATTAAATATACAGAAATCTGTTTTGTTTTTCTCTGTACCTATACAAACTATCATAAAGAGAAATTAAGAAAATAATCTGTTTACAATTGTATCAAATGTAATCAAGGTAGTGAAATATCTGATACCAAAAATTTTAAAACACTAGTGAAAGAAATTGAAGAAGACATAAATAAATTAAAAGATACTCTGTGTCCATGAATTGAAATAATTCATTATTGTTAAAATGTCCATACCTTCCAAAGCAATTTGAAGACTCAATGCAGTCAATATAAATATTTCAATGACATATGTCACAAAAATTGAGCAGGTGATTATAAATTGGTTATGGAATCACAAAAGATCACAAATAGTCAAAACATTCTTGAGAAAGAAGTACAAAGCTGAGGACATTAAGCTCCCTGATTTTCAACTATATTACAAATCTATAGCAATCAAAAATTGACATATATACAGATGAATGGGACAAAACAAAGAGTTAAGAAATAAGTCCACATGTATTTGATTGATTAATTTATGACAAACCAGTAAATCCTAAAGGAAATCAGTCCTGAATGTTCACTGGAAAGATTGATGTTAAAGCTGAAACTCCAATATTTTGGCCACCTGATGGGAAGAGTCAACTTATTGGAAAAGACCCCTAAGCAGGGAAAGATTGAAAGCAGGAGAAGAGGATGACAGAGGATGAGATGGTTGGATGGCATCACTGATTCGATGGACATGAGTTTGAAAGCTTAGGGAGTTGGTGAAGGACAGGGAATCCTGGTGTACTGCAGTCCATGGGGTTTCAAAGAATCGGACACAACTGAGCAACTGAACTGAAATTATGACAAATAAGCAAAGCTCATACAGTGGAAAAACAAGAATATTTTCAGTAGATGATGTTGGGAAAACTGGACAGTCACATGCAAAATAATGAACCTAGACAACTTTCTTATGACATACACCAAAATTAACCCAAAAAGAGTTAAAGACTTGAGTGTGGGGATTTTCCCTGACAGTCCAGTGATTAGGACTCCATGTTTCCACTTCAGGGGACTTATGTTTGATTCCTGGTCAGTGAATTAAGATCCCACATGGCATGTGGTGCTTCCAAAAAATTAAAAACAAACAACAACAACAACAACAAAGGACTTGCATGTAAGACCTAACACCATTAAATTGCTAAAAGAAAACATATTTTTGATTTCACTGATATTCATCTTTAGTGATGCTTATGTGGATCTGACTCCAAAGACAATGGAAACAAAGAAATAACAAACGAATGGGACAACATCAAGCTAAAAAATTCTGAATAGTTGAGGAAAACATCTCAAAACAAAAGGTATTTAACAGAATGTGAGAAAATATTTACATATCATATACTCAATACAGGGTTAATATGTAAAATATAAAAAGAACTCATATGACTAAAGAAAAAAGATACAACCCTCTTAAAAATGGGCTAAGGTCCTAAAGAGTTATTTTTCCAAGAAAGGATATATGGGTAGCCAAGAGGCACATGAAAGGATGTCCAATATCCCTAATTACTAGGGAAATGCAAATCAAAAGCACCATGAAATATCACCTCACATGTGATAGAATCAATTCAGTAGCTCAAAATGGTTATCATTAAAAAGACAATAAAAAACAAATGTTGGATAAAATGTGGAGAAAAGGACACCCTTATCCAGTTTCTACTAAAAGCTGATGATGTCACTACGGAAAACAATATGGGGATTGCTCAAAAAATTAAGAACTATCATTAGTTCAGTTCAGTTCAGTTCAGTCACTCAGTCATGTCCAACTCTTTGTGACCCCATGAATCGTAGCACGCCAGGCCTCCCAGTCCATCACCAGCATCCGGAGTTCACCCAAACTCATGTGCATCAAGTTGGTGATGCCATCCAGCATCCTCTGTCACCCCCTTCTCCTCCTGCCCCCAATCCCTCCCAGCATCAGAATCTTTTCCAGTGAGCCAATTCTTCGCATGAGGTGGACAAAGTACTGGAAATTCAGCTTTAGCATCATTCCTTCCAAAGAAATCCCAGGGCTGATCTCCTTCAGAATGGATTGGTTGGATCTCCTTGCAGTCCAAGGGACTCTCAAGAGTCTTCTCCAACACCACAGTTCAAAAGCATCAATTCTTCGGCACTCAGCTTTCTTCACAGTCCAACTCTCACATCCATACATGACCCCTGGAAAAACCATAGCCTTGACTAGACGGACCTTTGTTGGCAAAGTAATGTCTCTGCTTTTCAATATGCTATCTAGGTTGGTCATAACTTTTCTTCCAAGGAGTAAGTGTCTTTTAATTTCATGGCTGCAATCACCATCTGCAATGATTTTGGAGCCCACCAGAAATAAAGTCTGACACTGTTTCCACTGTTTCCCCATATATTTCCCATGAAGTGATGGGACCAGGTGCCATGATCTCCATTTTCTGAATTTTGAGTTTTAAGCCAACTTTTTCACTCTCCTCTTTCATCTTCATCAAGAGGCTTTTTAGTTCCTCTTCACTTTCTTGCATAAGGGTGGTGTCATCTGCATATCTCAGGTTATTGATATTTCTCCCAGCAATCTTGATTTCAGCTTGTGCTTCTTCCAGCCCAGCATTTCTCATGATGTACTCTGCATGTAAGTTAAATAAGCAGGGTGACAATATACAGCCTTGATGTACTCCTTTTTCTATTTGGAACCATTCTGTTGTTCCATATCCAATTCTAACTGCTGCTTCCTCACCTGCATACAAATTTCTCAAGAGGCAGGTCAGGTGGTCTGGTATTCCCATCTCTTTCCGAATTTTCCACAGTTTATTGTGATCCACACAGTCAAAGGCTTTGGAATAGTCAATAAAGCAGAAATAGATGTTTTTTTCTGGAACTCTCTTGCTTTTTCCATGATCCAGCGGATGTTGGCAATTTGATCTCTGGTTCCTCTGCCTTTTCTAAAACCAGCTTGAACATCAGGAAGTTCACGGTTCACATAATGCTGAAGCCTGGCTTGGAGAATTTTGAGCATTACCTTACTAGCATGTGAGATGAGTGCAGTTGTGCAGTAGTTTGAGCATTCTTTGGCATTGCCTTTCTTTGGGATTGGAATGAAAACTGACCTTTTCCAGTCCTGTGGCCAGTGCTGAGTTTTCCAAATTTGCTGGCATATTGAGTGCAGCACTTTCATAGCAGCATCTTTCAGTATTTGAAATAGCTCAACTGGAATTACACGACCTCCACTAGCATTGTTCATAGTGATGCTTTCTAAGGCCCACTGGACTTCACATTCCAGAATGTCTGACTCTAGGTCAGTGGTCACACTATTGTGATTACCTGGGTCGTGAAGATCTTTTTTGTATAGTTCTTCTGTGTATTCTTGCCACCTCTTCTTAATATCTTCTGCTTCTGTTAGGTCCATAAATTTCTGTCCTTTATCGAAGCCATCTTTGCATGAAATTTTCTCTTAGTATCTCTAATTTTCTTGACGATATCTGTAGTCTTTCTCATTCTGCTGTTATCCTCTATTTCTTTGCATTGATCTCTGAGGAAGTCTTTCTTATCTCTTCTTGCATTCAGATGCTTATATATTTCCTTTTCTCCTTTGCTTTTCCCTTCTTTTCTTTTCACAACTATTTGTAAGGCCTCCCCAGACAGCTGTTTTGCTTTTTTGCATTTCTTTTCCATGGGGATGGTCTTGACCCCTGTCTCCTGTACAATGTCACGAACATCAGTCCATAGTTCATCAGGCACTCTATTTATGAGATCTAGTCCCTTAAGTCTATTTCTCACTTCCACTGTATAATCATAAGGGATTTTATTTAGGTCATACCTGAATGGTCTAATGGTTTTCCCTATTCTCTTCAATTTAAGTCTGAATTTGGCAATAAGGCGTTCATGATCTGAGCCACAGTCAGCTCCTAGTCTTGTTTTTGTTGACTGTATAGAGCTTCTCCATAGTTGGCTGCAAAGAATATAATCAGTCGGATTTCAGTGTTGACCATCTGGTGATGTCCATGTGTAGAATCTTCTCTTGTGTTATTGGAAGAGGGTGTTTGCTATGACCAGTGCATTTTCTTGGCAAAACTCTATTAGCTTTTGCCCTGTTTCATTCTGTATTCCAAGGCCAAATTTGCCTGTTACTCCAGGTGTTTCTTGACTTCCTACTTTTGCATTCCAGTCCCCTATAATGAAAGGACATCTTTTTTGAGTGTTAGTTCTTAAAGGTCTTGTAGGTCTTGATAGAACCTTTCAACTTCAGCTTCTTCAGTGTTACTGGTTGGGGCATAGACTTGGATTAGTGTGATATTGAATGGTTTACCTTGGAAACAAACCGAGATCCTTCTGTCATTTTTGAGATTGCATCCAAGTATTGCATTTGAAACTCTTTTGTTGACCATGATGGCTACTCCATTTCTATGTATTAATCTGAAGAATATGAAAACACCAATTTGAAAATATATATGCACCCTTGTATTCATTGCTGCATTATTTACAATTGTCAAGATATGGAAATAAAATGCCTGTAACTGATGGACGAATGAATAAATAAGATGAGGTGTATACACACAATGGGGTACTACTCAGTGATTAAAAACAACAACAACAACAAAAACAGATTCTACCATTTGGAACATGGTTATCTCTTGAAAGTATTGGATTCGCCAAACAGCTTATTTGGATTTCACCCTGCTTATTTAACTTATATGCAGAGTACATCATGAGAAACGCTGGGCTGGAAGAAGCACAGGCTAGAATCAAGACTGTTGTGAGAAATATCAATAACCTCACATATGCAGATGACACCACCCTTACGGCAGAAAGTGAAGAGGAACTAAAAAGCCTCTTGATGAAGATGAAAGAGGAAAGTGAAAAAGTTGGCTTAAAGCTCAACATTCAGAAAACGAAGATTATGGCATCTGGTCCCATCACTTCATGGGAAATAGATGGGGAAACAATGGAAACAGTGTCAGACTTTATTTTGGGGGGCTCAAAAATCACTGCAGATGGTGACTGCAGCCATGAAATTAAAAGACACTTACTCCTTGGAAAGAAAGCTATGACCAATGTAGATAGCATATTGAAAAGCAGAAATATTACTTTTTCAACAAAGATACGTCTAGTTAAGGTTACGGCTTTTCCAGTAGTCATGTATGGATGTGAAATTTGGACTGTGAAGAAAGCTGAGCACCCATGAATAGATACTTTTGAACTGTGGTGTTGGAGAAGACTCTTGAGAGTCCCTTTGACTGCAAGGAGATCCAACCAGTCCATCGTAAAAGAGATCAGTCCTGGGTGTTCATTGGAAGGACTGATGCTGAGGCTGAAACTCCAATACTTTGGCCACTTCATGTGAAGAGTTGACTCACTGGAAAAGACCCTAATGCTGGGAGGGATTGGGGACAGGAGGAGAAGGGGACGACAGAGGATGCTGGATGGCATCACCAACTTGATGCACATGAGTTTGGGTGAATTCCGGGAGTTGGTGATGGACAGGGAGGCCTGGGGTGCTGTGATTCATTAGGTCACAAAGAGTTGGACATGACTGAGTGACTGAACTGAACTGAACTGAACTGAGTATCTTAGAGAAAAACCCAAATGAACTTTTTTGCCAATCCAATATTATGCTTTGTGATATGTCAAACAAATATCCCAGACTTAATTCATATATAAAGTCTTAAAAAAAAAAAAAAGGTAAAACAAAAACAGATGCATAGAAATCGGTATCAGATTAGTGTTTATCTGAGGAAGAGAAAGTTGGGGGGGGGGTCCAGAAAAATGAGTAAAGAGAGCCAACTGCATGATAATGGATGGTAACTCGACTTGTGGGGTTATCAGTTTGTAATGCAGACACATCTCAAATTATAATGTTGTACACCTGAAATTCTAATGGTAGTAAGATCATCTCCAAGGAAAAAATTAAGGTGTTATTTTCACCTAAGTCTCTTAAAATAAGAATGTGTTAATGAACATCATTTTTTAACATTAAATCCAGTCTTTATTTACAGAAAATACCCACAGTAACATTTTAAGAATATTTTCTTTTATTTGAAGTCCCCCCCCCTCCAGTTTTATTTATTTATTTACTTTACAATATTGTATTGGTTTTGCCATACATTGACATGAATCCGCCATGGGTGTATGTGTGTTCCCCATCCTGAACACCACCCCCCACCTCCTTCGTCATCCTATCCCTCTGGGTCACCCCAGTGCACCAGCCCCGAGCACCCTGTATCATGCATCAAACATCTTGGACACAGTTTTAATTAACAGAAACTCAAGATACAGGTAATTCAGTAAGGCAGAGAGGTGACTAATCTCATCCAATATTTTCCAAAGATCCCTAGCTATCCAACACAGTAGTGTGTAACACACATACCAACAACAACAACAGCAACAACAAAAACTCTGTGATCTTAAAACTTTGGCAAATGCTGGGTAATGTAAAATCATTTTGTAATATCGTGCTCTTTATTTTTGTAGAGTATCTCAGGTGACAAATGTTGAACCAATCAAAATGAAGCAGGTTTTACTTCATTTTTGGAATTTGGGACTTGAAAACTTATGAGTTTAAATTTCTTCAGTGATTGAATTGCTCATAGTATTACGCAAATAGTGTTTTATTGTGGAAAGAGCTGTGTAATAAACTAGAAATGAGTTCAATTATTTTATTATCATTTACTAGTTTCATGACCTTTAGCTGCTTAATTACATTTTAAGAGTTTTAGTAATATATTTGGTAAAAAAAAGAAAAAAAGAAAACTTTAAAAAAATTCACCTGATATAGTTTATGTAACTTTAAGTTAGATAATGCATTCAATGACTAAGAATAATTTTAATAAATTATGCATAAAAAGTTCATCATAGCTATTATTTACCTTAGTTTTCTGTTTATGACTCTTTAGATAAACATATAAACCATTTATTTAAACGTATTTGGATAAACATATAAAAAGGTATTTCCAAAATGACATGGGCTTTTCTTTCTTGTTATGTTTTGTAGTGAATTTAATTTTAGGGGACAGAAGGGATCCCATGATTGTTATGCAAATGCAAGAAAATACATGTACACAAAAATGCTTATATTATTCAAAGACTATGTGTAAGTCAGAGTGGAAATCTTCAACTCTTGGAAGTCTGCCCTATAACATAGTACTCAGTATTTTTGTGTTCATGTTTGATGAGGGATTAAAAACAACTTTTAGCAATATTTTTGGCTTTTGATTCTATACAGAAGAGCATAATTTTGAATATGTGTGGGTTGGTAAAGGAGGATTAAGTGATAATGATGTGAGGGTAGTTTAAAAATACTTTCTATCTGATTCTGATAAGCTTTCCAAGTTAAGTAAAACGTTATAGATTTATAGAGCCACAGACTTACAAATCCATTATAAATTAATTATCATAGGCTTTTTTTCCCCCTTTTAAGTCAGATTATTTATTTTATTTTGTTAATTTTATTTTATTTTTAAACTTTACAATATTGTATTGGTTTTGCCAAATATCAAAATGAATCTGCCACAGGCATACATGTGTTCCCCATCCTGAATCCTCCTCCCTCCTCCCTCCCCATACCATCCTTCTGGGTCGTCCCAGTGCACCAGCCCCAAGCATCCAGTATCATGCATCAAACCTGGACTGGCGACTCTTTTCATATATGATATTATACGTATTTCAATTCCATTCTCCCAAATCATCCCACCCTCTCCCTCTCCCACAGAGTCCAAAAGACTGATCTATACATCAGTGTCTCTTTTGCTGTCTCGTATTAACATAGGCTTTTTAATACTCAAAAATTATGACTCATCTTTGTGTAAAACACAGTAGACATATTGAATCAGTAACAGTTTATAAAGAAAAATAGCTATTTAGGCAAGCTTTTGAGTGAAAAGGAAAATGTTCATATGGAGTGATCTTTGAAGAAAATGATTCAATATATTCAATATATGAAAGTATAAGGCACACGATTTTAAGAGTCTCATGCTCTACTGACTGAGCTAGTTGGGCCCTAAGGCACAAGATTTTTAAAATGATTTTTCATGTTTAAAGAGAAAGAATGAGAAGTTACTGGTCAATATTAAGAGAAAATCTAAAGGGAAGAAGAGCAGCCCTTTAGGGATTTTTGTGAAGAAAAACATAATAGATTTGAACCACTTGTAGAAAAAAAATGGTCTTAGTCTTTAAAAAACAAAATGGACTCAGGAAATTGAGAGCTTAAAAGGGATTTTTTTGTGTTAGTGTGAAATTACTGTAGCTGCTCATTGTGACATTATCTCAGTAATGGAATCAACTGCATATTCCAACAAATATGTTAAACTTTTGTTAATACTATATTCATAGCTTCACTGAATTTTGAACTTTAAAAGTTAGCATGGGTGTATCACTTATCAGTTGCTTTAGAACATTATTTAATTTACTGGGGAACCAGTCCATAGAGAAGATTCATTTGTAATGAATTTTAGCTTGAGTTAATAAATAAAACAACCTACCTCTGAAGGAAGATAATGATTATAAGGGGAAAAAAATCCGTCGCCAAACATCTATTGATTAATACAAGATTTCAAGACTCAGATCAAATGTATTTTCTCTATAAAACTTTTTTTAATTGAAATACTTTTATCTGTTAAAATCATTCATTCAGTGGATATTATCAACAGCTATGTGTTACCCATTTTATTGTGTTGGAGATATTCATAAACATTGTTTTTAGGAAATCTAAAAGGGAGGAAAGACTGGTATTTTGCATTTACAGGTCGTTTTCTCTCTCTAAAAAAAGAAATAGTGAATAGAGACCTCAATGACAGAGTGTGACTTTTGAGCTGGTGTTGATGAGGTGTGAGAAGAAAGGATTGCAAATAATTTTTCAGAGAGGAGAAGGTGTCTGCAACAAGTTCTGAAAAAAGAAAAGGAGTTACTTGGTAGGCAAGGTGAAAAGAATCTATGTGTATTTAACATGTTGAATTAAAATTCTTTGTTAATACTTCTAATCTATATACCATACCCTAAGCTTAAGATCAAGGATAGGTAAAATAAATTATTTATTTATTCCACTAGCACTTAGAATATAACCTGATTTTCAGATGCCATTCAACAAATTATCACTAGTAAGGGCTTCCCTGGTGGCTCAGATGGTGAGGAATACACCTGCAATGAAGGAGACCTGAGTTTGATCCCTGGGTTGAGAATATCCCCTGTAGAAGGGCACAGCAACCCACTCCAGTATTCTTGCCTGGGGAATACCTTGGACAGAAGAGCCTGGAAGGCTAGTCCATGGGAGCCACAAAGAGTCAGACAAGACTGAACGACTAAAAACAAGCACAAGCAATGAATATACACAAAAAAGATAACATAGTTACCTTGATGCAAGAACTTATTTTGAATATAGGAACATCAAGGGAAAAGATGGAGATCCTTTAACAAAATCTTGGAAATAGAATTCAAGCTAGAACTTGGGAGTGGCAATATAGTTTCTGAAATTGTTTAAATCCTCCAATGACATCAAATAAGAAAGTAGGACAGACAAGCCAGAATGAAACTGAAAACTCATGGAAAATGCATATAATAATACTAGGCAGAAAACATTCTCATATAACACAAAAAAGCATGAGTGGAAGTAGATAAGTCATCACCAACTACAGAATCTACATGATATCAGTTTTTGTACACGAGGAAGTAGCAGGAACTGTTGTAATATCCAAGAAACCTAACATTTTCAGGATAATCACCATTCCCTCAAAATCACAGTGACCTGACTTGAAAACTGTAAGGGGTTAGCATTCCAACAGCAAGTAGGAATAAAAGGGTGTGATGAGATTTGAAGGAGAAAAAGGTAGTTTGTGCCTTATGAATTCTCAGAACTATCCAGGCTGTAAGTTAGAAAACAAGATTTCTTCTGTTTTTCAGGAGAATGCATCTTTGAGGAAAAAATTGTTAAACATAGGTTCCAAATGTAACACAATGGGACAACAGAAACAAAGGAAAAAGAAAATCCAGATAAAGTGGGGGAGGGAACAGGGTAAAGAAGACCCGAGAAATCTAACCACATATAAAAACTCTTTTAGAAGAAGAAGCTCTAAAATTATGAAATAAGAAAAAATAAGTCTTATGCCTTCTATCTAAAAGTTCAGAAAAATAATTATGCACACAAATAAGAAAAGGAACAGCAATGAAGCTGAATACCATAGAATTTTCATAATAAAAATAAAAGTGTAGACTAGAGACAAGATTAAAAACAAATATACACATAGATTATGCATTAAAAAGTAGAAGAAAAAGTGATACAACATTTACTGTATAATAAATAATTAAAGAAAGAAAACAGAAAAAAAAAAAAGCATTGAAGACAAGCAAAGTATATATCCAACTCCCATATATTAGGAGCAGCAGAACACAGAGGAGGGGAAGCAAATAATCAGACAGGACTAAAACTTCCCAAATGTTTATGAAATCAAAATTAAAGAAGGTTTGAAACCCCATATTGAAGAATTACAATGATACATACCTGAAAAAGTCTACATAAAATGTCTAACATTAAGAAATATTCTAGTAAATTTTGGTTGTTACATGAAAGGAATAGAAAAGAAAAATCCTTCAAGTAACTTCAAGCAAAGAGGTAAACAAAGAAGTGAGTTGAAAGGGTAAGAAAACTCAGAAGTAATAAAATTTCTCAGTAGAAGAGACTGTGAACATTTTAATGATATTTGCCAAAAAAAAAAAAAAAAAAGACAATCACTCAAAGGTTTCGTTTATATTTAAACTGATTTTCAAGTATAAATACTGCAAATAAACATCTTCAACATGCAAATTTTCAAGGAATATATTTCCTAGAAATCTTCCAAAGAATGATTTGGGAGTAAAAGATTAAACATTTATTGACATAAAGTGGTTAGAATCTATGCATATGTAGAATAGAATTAATTAGGAGCAAACGAGTGTAAAGATTATGTAATGGTTACAACTATATATAAATTTTCCACAATTTATTGTGATCCACATGAAGGCTTTGGCATAGTCCATAAAGTACATAAATAGATGTTTTTCTGGAACTCTCTTGCTTTTTCAATGATCCAGCGGATGTTGGCAATTTGATCTCTGATTCCTCTGCCTTTCCTAAAACCAGTTGAAAATCTGGAAGTTCACGGTTCACGTATTGCTGAAGCCTGTCTTGGAGAATTCTGAGCATTACTTTACTAGTGTGTGAGATGAGTGCAATTGTGCGGTAGTTTGAGCATTCTTTTTTTTTTTTTTTTTCATGGCCCGAGGGCTCGGGGTCTGCACGCGTCCGGGTCCCCTCGGCAACTGCCGCTCGCGAGCCGCACCAGCTCTTGAGCATTCTTTTGCATTGCCTTTCTTTGGGATTGGAATGAAAACTGACCTTTCCAGTCCTGTGGCCACTGAGTTTTCCAAATTTTCTTGCATATTGAGTTCAGCACTTTCACAGCAGCATCTTTCAGCATTTGAAATAGCTCAACTGGAATTCCATCACCTCCATTAGCTTTGTTCGTAGTGATGCTTTCTAAGGTCCACTTGACTTCACATTCCAGGATGTCTGGCTCTAGGTGAGTGATCACACCATTGTGATTATCTTGGTGGTGAAGATCTTTTTTTTTTTTGTACAGTTCTTCTGTGTATTCTTGCCACCTCTTCTTAATATCTTCTGCTTCTGTTAGGTCCATACTATTTCTGTCCTTTATCAAGCCCATCTTTTCATGAAATGCCCCTTTGGTATCTCTAATTTTCTTGAAGAGATCTCTAGTCTTTCCTATTCTATTGTTTTCCTCTATTCTTTGCATTAATCACTGAGGAAGGCATTCTTATCTCTTCTTGCTCTTCTTTGGAACTCTTCATTCAAATGGAATACCTTTTCTTTTCTCCTTTGCTTTTTGCTTCCCTTCTTTTCACAGCTATTTGTAAGGCCTCCTCAGGCAGCCATTTTGCTTTTTTGCATTTCTTTTCCATGGGGATGGTCTTGATCCCTGTCTCCTGTACAATGTCATGAACCTCCATCCATAGTTCATCAGGCACTCTATCAGATCTAGTCCCTTAAATCTATTTCTCACTTCCACTGTATAACCACAAGAAATTTGATTTAGGTCATACCTGAGTAGCCTGGTGGTTTTCCCTACTTCCTTCAATTTAAGTCTGAATTTGGCAATAAGGAGTTCATGATCTGAGCCACAGTCAGTTCCTGGTCTTGTTTTTTTCTGACTGTGTAGAGCTTCTCCATCTTTTGCTACAAAGAATATAATCAGTCTGATTTCAGTGTTGACCATCTGTGATGTCCATGTGTAGAGTCTTCTCTTGTGTTTTTGGAAGAGAATGCTTGTTATGACCAGTGTTTTCTCTTGGCAAAACTCTATTAGCCTTTGTCCTGCTTCATTCCATATTCCAAGGCCAAATTTGCCTGTCACTCCAAGTGTTTCTTGACTTCCTACTTTTGCATTCCAGTCCCCTATAATGAAAAGGACATCTTTTTGGGGTGTTAATTCTAAAAGGTCTTGTAGGTCTTCATAGAACCGTTCCACTTCAGCTTCTTCAGTGTTACTGATTGGGGCATAGGCTTGGATTACTGTTATATTGAATGGTTTACCTTGGAAACGAACAGAGATCATTCTGTCGTTTTTGAGATTGCATCCAAGTACTGCATTTCAAACTCTTGTTGACCATCATGGCTACTCCATTTCTTCTAAGCGATTCCTTCCCACAATAGTAGATATAATCTGAGTTAAATTCACCCATTCCAGTCCATTTTAGTTTGCTGATTCCTAGAATGTCAATGTTCATTCTTGCCACCTCCTGTTTGACCACTTCCAATTTGCCTTGATTCATGGACCTGACATTCCAGGTTCCTATGCAATATTGCTCTTTAGAGCATCAGACCTTGCGTCTATCACCAGTCACATCCAAAACTGGGTATTGTTTTTGCTTTTGCTCCATCCCTTCATTCTTTCTGGAGTTATTTCTCCACTGATCTCCAGTAGCATATTGGGCACCTACCGATCTGGGGAGTTCCTCTTTCAGTATCCTATCATTTTGTATTTTATTAATTATTTTACAAATAATTAAATAATTAAATTTCACTAATTATTGTTTCATAATCACAGAAAATAGTAATTAAATAGTTAAATTTAAATATTTAATTATTCATAAAATAATTAATAAAATAATTAATAAAATAAAACAATTCATTACTAAAATTAAAATTTTAATAAAATTCAAGTATGCAGTTAATAATTAATAATAAACTTAATTAAATAACTAAATTAAATTTTAAATTGATTATTAATTATAAATCACTAGTGTTACTAATTATTATTCATAACTTATTAATCCATCAATTTATTAATTATTTATTAATCATTCCTATATCAATCATTTATTAAGTATTAATTAATAATTAGTGTATTAGTTATTTAATTAATTTAATGCTTACCTAGTTAGTAATTAACTGTTAATTAGTATTAAATATTACTATCATTCATTGTTCACCATAAAAATGATATTATTAATTATTACTTATTAGTTATTAGTTATTAAATTGCATATAAATGAATATAATTAATATTAGTTAGTTCAGTTGCTCACTCGTGTCCGACTCTTTGCAACCCCATGAATTGCAGCACGCCAGGCCTCCCTGTCCATCAAAAACTCCTGGAGTTCACCTAGACTTACGTCCATCGAGTCAGTGATGCCATCCAGCCATCTCATCCTCTGTCATCCCCTTCTCCTCCTGCCCCTAATTCCTCCCAGCATCAGAGTCTTTTCCAATGAGTCAATTCTTCGCATGAGATGGCCAAAGTACTGGAGTTTCAGCTTTAGCATCATTCCTTCCAAAGAAATCCCAGGGCTGATCTCCTTCAGAATGGACTGGTTGGATCTCCTTGCAGTCCAAGGGACTCTCAAGAGTCTTCTCCAACACCACAGTTCAAAAGCATCAATTCTTCGGTGCTCAGCCTTCACAGTCCAACTCTCACATCCATACATGACCACAGGAAAAACCATAGCCTTGACTAGACAGACCTTTGTTGACAAAGTGATGTCTCTGCTTTTGAATATGCTATCTAGGTTGGTCATAAGTTTCTTTCCAAGGAGTAAGCATCTTTTAATTTCATGGCTGCAATCACCATCTGCAGTGATTTTGGAGCCCAAGAAAATAAAGTCTGACACTGTTTCCACTGTTTCCCCATCTATTTTCCATGAAGCGATGGGACCAGATGCCATGATCTTCGTTTTCTGAATACTGAGCTTTAAGCCAACTTTTTCACTTTCCCCTTTCACTTTCATTAAGAGGCTTTTTACTTCCTCTTCACTTTCTGCCATAAGGGTGCTGTCATCTGCATATCTGAGGTTATTGATATTTCTCCTGGCAATATTGATTCCAGCTTGTGTTTCTTCCAGTCCAGCGTTTCTCATGATGTACTCTGCATAGAAGTTAAATAAGCAGGGTGAGAATATACAGCCTTGACGTATTCCTTTTCCTATTTGGAACCAGTCTGTTGTTTCATGTCCAGTTCTAATTGTTGCTTCCTGACCTGCATACAATTTTCTCAAGAGGCAGATCAGGTGGTCTGGTATTCCCATCTCTTTCAGAATTTTCCACAGTTTATTGTGATCCACACAGTCAAAGTCTTTGGCATAGTCAATAAAGCAGAAATTGATGTTTTTCTCGAACTCTCTTGCTGTTTCCATGATCCAGTGGATGTTGGCAATTTGATCTCTGGTTCCTCTGCCTTTTCTAAATAAGCTTGAACAGCATATACATTAATATAATTAACTATATGTTAGTATAATTTTAGATATTAATTACTTAATATATTAAAGTAATTAATTTAAATTATTTTAAATATAAATAATAATTTAATAATCATTCAT
This sequence comes from Bos grunniens, assembly GCF_055505025.1. Classification (NCBI taxonomy): domain Eukaryota; kingdom Metazoa; phylum Chordata; class Mammalia; order Artiodactyla; family Bovidae; genus Bos; species Bos grunniens. Next base: position 64,421,227 of record NC_141183.1, on the reverse strand, counting down.
TATTCATTATTTATTTAATAATTTGATAGCTTATTTAATTAGTTTATTAATAATTCAATTAATTAATTAATCACCCTCTTAATTATTGACTTATTTGATTAACTATTGAATTAATTATTGAATATCTAATTTAGTATTTGATTAATAATTAGATTAATGATTCAATTAATAATTTAACCAATAATTCCATTACTGATTTAATTATCCAGTGAAATATTTGTTAAATAATTTAATTAACCAGTTAAATGATCAGCTAATTAATTATTTAGTTATCTAGTTGAATATTTTATTAGTTGTTTAATTTTTTGATTAATAATTTATATAATTATCTGATTAATTATTTATACAGTTTGTTGTTTGATTATTTTATTAATAATTCGATTAATAATTTGATTAATTATTCAATTATACAGTTAGTCATTTGATTTTAATTTATTTGACAATTTAATTAATAATTTTTAATGATTTAATTATCCAGTTAATGATTTGATAGTTAAATTAGCAATTTAAGTTCCAGTTAATTATTTGATTAATAATCTTATTTATTTTAAGTGATTATATAAATAATAATTTTATTAGTGATTTAATATCCAGTTAATTATTTGAATAATGATTTAATTAATTAGTTAATTATACAGTTATTATTTGGTTAATAATTTGATTAAATTTTGTATATGTATTTAGTTATCCAATTAGTTATTTGATTAATTATTTGATTAATAATTCAATTGATAATTTAATATTCAGTTAATCATTTGACTAATTATTTAGTTAATGATTTAATTGATTATTCAATTATCCAGTTTATTATTTGATTAATAATTTAATTTATAATTCTTAACGTCCCCATTGGACCTTGAGAAGAACCAACATATTCATCCTTCAACGTGAGATATGCCAGGATTCTCTTGCCTCAACTCGAGAGCAATCCCAAGTTTCCCTTCACAACTCAAAAGGAGGCTTGACTCCTTTTCTGCAACTCGCGATGTTCCCCAAGATACCAGTCACAACTGGAGAGGAAACCCGTGTTCCCGATCTCATCTTGAAATGAGGGCCGATTCCCCTGCTTCGAGTCGAGAGGAATCCCAACTTCACCCTCGCACCTCAAGAGGAGGCCTATCTCACCTATGGCAACTCAAGAGGATCTCCAAGTTCTGCATCGCAAATCGAGACAAATCCTGAGTTTCCCACCGCAAGTTGAGAAGAACCCCGTATTCTCCATCTCATTTCTTGCTAAGGGCTGATTCTTCTGCTCCAACTCGAGAGGTATCCCAATTTACCCCTGGCTTCTCAAGAAGAGGCCTGTCTCACCTATGGCAACTCGAGGGGATCCCCGAGTTCCCCATTACAACTCAAGAGAAGCCCTGAGTTTCTCGATAGAAGCCACATCTCAAAATGAAATCCGGGTCCCTGCCGCAAATCGAGATGTGGTCCATTTCCCCTTCAGTGACTGGAGAGGAACCCCGAGTTCCCTGTCTCACTTGACACTAGCCCCAAGACCCTGATGCAACTGCAGAGGATTCCCAAGAGTAGATTAACCCACCACAATTGGAGAAGAGCCCTTTATGGCAACAAGATAGGAAGCCTCATACCACAACTAACCCAGACACCTGCCCTGCCACAAATATCCAGTAGCTTGCTGAACTTCACAACTAGAAAATATGTCCCTTCTCATTACAACTGTAGAGGAGTCACCCACTTCCCCATTTGAGAAGAGCACTCTACCGCATCTAGAGGGGAGCCAAACTACCACAATTAAAGAGAAGTTCCCCTGCCACAACAAGAGAGGTGGCTGCAAACGAAACTAGAGACAAGCAGACTCACAACAAATAAAGAGTGCACCCCCACTGCAATTAAAGTGGAGCCCATGTTGCATCTAGAGAGTAGCCTCCTGCACATTTCACTTAAACAGGGTCCAGGTTACACATCACTGCTACAGAGGATCTGCCCCAGATACATGAATCTAGTTCAAGAGGAGTCTCCACCTCAACTCTAAAGGAACCCCGAGTCATATGCTGCAACTCAAAAGGCACCCTGAGTTCCCTGCTGCAATTTCACAGGACCCCTAGGCTGAAACAAGGAAAGGGGGTCACTGGACCAAGTGACATATTGGCTCCCTGGCCAAAACTGAAGTGGAGTCCCCAGGCACAACTAGTGATGTGTCCCCCAGGATATCAGACCTAGAGAGAAGACCTTGTGCCTCCAATGGAGACAATCTCCCTGAAGGAAGTCGATTGCAGACTCTCACAACTAGACAGCAGGAACCCCACGAATAGAAATTAGGAACCCGTAACATCAAAAGCAGAGAGGACCTCCCCTGTAGAGATATGCACACCCCAACTGGAGAGAACCCAGCCTCGACCCTCGAGAGGAGCCCTCAACCACAATTTGAGAGGAGCCCATTGGCCATCACATGCAGAGAGGAGCCCTTCTTCTGCTAAGACACACAAAGCTCACACCACAAGGAGACAGGAGCTGGCACACCACCACTAGAGAGAATCGTAGCCCCTGCAACTACAGAGTTGACCCCGACCACAATGATAGAGTAGTCCCTTGCCAAAACTAGTGAGCAGCCACCCATCATTGCAACAAGAAAGGCACCAACTTGCACATCCCTGCTAGAGATGAGTCACCACAAGAAAACTCGACAGGGCACCCCACCAAAGTCACCAGGAACCCTGAGTACCAACCAAACTTGAGGAGAACCCTGACTTCCGTGCCATGAATCCAGTGGAATCCTGCATCCTGAGCTGCAAATCCAGAGGAACTCTGATTTCTTGCTGCACATCGAGAAGAGATCTCAGTCCCCTGTGGCAACTCTCGAGGAAACCTTGAGCTTCCAGCAACTAGAGAAGAACCCCGAGTTTCTGCTGCAACTCCAGAGGAGGCCCAACTCCCCAGCTGCAACTCAAGAGGAAACACAACTTCCCCACCTCAACTAGAAAGGAGTCCTCACTCCTTGTTGCCACTCTAGACGTATCCCCTGATCCCCATCACAACTCGAGAGGAACCCCTAGTTACCTGCCGCAAGTGGAAAGGACAGTAAGTTCCCCATCGACCCAAGATAAGGCCTGATTCCCCTGCAGCTCTCGAATGGAACCCCGAGTTTCCTCTCACAACACTACGGGAGATCCGACTCCCCTGTGGCAACTCTAGAAAATCCTGAATTCCCTGCCTCAACTCGACAGGAGGACTGACAGCCCTTTTACCACTCAAGAGGAAAGGAGAGGTCCATGCCTCAACACAAGACAAGGCCTGACTCCCCTCTTACAACTGAAGAGGAACCACGAGATCCCTGTTGCAACTGGAGAGGAACCCCAATTTCCCACCTCAACTCGAAATGATCCCCTCGAGAGGAATCCCGAGGTGCCCCTCTCAACTCGAAAGGAGGCCTGACTCCTCTGAGGCAACCCAAGCATTCCCTAAGATCCCCATCACAACTCGAGAGGAACCCCGAGTTTCCCACATCAACTTGAGATGACGTGAACTTGAGTGGAGGGCCTCAAAATTAGAGCAGAGCAATCCCATGAAAAACAGTGAGGAGATCCCAGTGCCAAAAGTTAAGAGGATGCCCCACCTCATTGAGACTAACCACCAGTAATGAAAAGGTGGCATCACCGCAATTCAAGAGGAGCTCAGAGTCCACTGTCTCAACTTAAAAGGAGCTTTCCACAGCGACTTGAGAGGAACTCGGAGTTGTGCACTGTACTCGAGAGAAACACCGAGTACCTGCTGCAAATTGAGAGGAGCCCTGAGTCCTCTGTTGCAACTCCAGAGGGACCCTAAGTTCCCTGCCACAACTCGAAAGGATCCCAAGAAATCTGCTACAACTTGAGAGGAGGCACCACCAGAACTCAAGAAGAGCTCTGAGTCCCCTGCCTCAACTCAAGAGGAGCTTTCTTGGCAAATCAAGATAAGACTCAGAAAAACTAAAGAGGAGCACCACACCACCACAGGAGAGGAGCTCAGGCACATATCACTGAGAAAGGAGTACCCATGGCACAATTAGTGCACTGCAGCTCGCCACAACTAGAGAGGCACCCACACACCACATCTGGCGAAGAGCTCCACTGCACATTTCAGCTATTGAGGAAAAGCCCTGCCCAATGTACCTAGAGAGGAGACCCCCACCACAATTAGAAATTTGACCACCTACCACAACTCGAGAGTTGAACCCCACTGCAACTAGAGAGGACCCTTTTGGGTAAAACTAAATTGGAAACCTCACCACAACTAGAGATAAGCCCCTTGCACACAACAACTAGAGTAATGACTGCAACAACTTGAAGGAGCCACCACATCACAACTAAAGAGAAACCCCCAGTACAGTGCAACTACAGAGACCCCTGGCCACAACTTGTGTGTTGACCATGCATCACAATGAGATAAGAGCATGCAAACTACAATGCAACTAGAGAGGAATCACTGAGTCCTTTGTTGCAACATGAGAGGAGCCACTGGCCCCAGTGACAGAGGAACCCCCACCAAAACTGGAGAGGTTTCCCTTGCCACATGTAGAGAGGTGACCAGCAAGGCATCACACATAGAGTGGAGCCCCTCTGATGTACATAGAGATGAGTCCCATGAAGTAAGTTGAGAGGAGGCCCTCACAAGCAGAGAGGAGCATCCATGCAAAAATGTGTGAGAAACACTGAGTGTCAAAAGAAGCAAGTAACCCCCTTCACAGCGACCCATCACCACCTAAGAGGAGGGGCCACTGCAACTCTAGAGGAGCCCCGAGTCCACAGCCACAACTGAAGAGGATTCCACTGCTATTCAAGAGAAGACACCGGCAACAAGGTGAGACCATACCCCCAGACACCATACATAGAGAGGAGTCACTCTGTGGGAAATATAGATGAGTCCCGCAACAACAATAAGGAGGCCTTACACATTGCAATGAGAGTGGATTACCCTCAGATATTGCAGCTGAAGAGCCCCTCACCATAACTAGAAAGGAGCCTTCACACCACAACTAGAGAGTGGGCCACTAGCACACCACAACTAGAAAAGAGCAGCTACACCAGAGCTAGAGATAATCCTTAACCACAACTAGAGAGGAGCTTGCACATCACAATTAGAGAGAATCAAGCCCACCGCAACTACAGAGTTGACCCCAACCACAACTAGAGTAAAGATCCATGCCAAAACAAGTGAGTAGTCACTGGGAAATTCAACAAGAGGGGAACCATACTGAACATCCCTGCTAGAGAAGAGTCGACCCAAGACAACTCGTGAGGAGGCTCCCCTGGAACTCAAGAGAAACCCTGAGTAACCTCCAACTATAGAGCGTCCTTGAATTCCCCACCATGGCTTGAGTGGAATCCTGAAACCTGTACTGCAACTCAAGAAGAACCCCGAGTTTCCACCACAACTCAAGAGAAGTTGTTAGTACTCTGCTGCAACTAGAGAAGGACCCCAAGTTTCTCTCTACAACTCAAGAAGAAACCTGTGTTCCCAGATGTAACTCAACTGGAGCCTCAGGTACCCTGTTGCCAGTTGAAAGGAAGCCCCAGTTCCCCTACTGCAACTTGAGAGAAACCCTGTGTTGCCTCTCTCAACTCAAGAGGAGGCCCGACTCCCCAGGTGCAACTGAAGAGGAACCCCAAGTTAGCCCGCCATAACTCAAAAGAACCCTAAGCACCCTGCTGCATTTCAACAGGAGGCACCGCCACAACACAAGAAGAGCTCTGAGTCCCTTGCCTCAACTCAAGAGAGGCTCTCATGGCAAACAGATAAAACATCAGCAAAACTAGAGGAGCACCATGCCACTACAAGAGAGGGACTCAGGCACACATTACTACAAGAGAGGAGCACCCACGGCACAATTAGAGAAGCACAGCTCGCCACAATTTGAGAGGAGCCCAAATACCACACTTGGATGCCGGGGACCAGCCCCGGCTGATCCAGGGTATTCAAAGTGGGGACGGCGTCGGCGAGGATCAGGAAACAACTGCTTAATTAAACGTTAATTAAGGATATAAAGAGTAATAGAATGAGGATAGCTCAGTGAAGAAATTCAGTGGAGAAAAGAGGCTGAAATAAGGATAGCTCAGTGAGGAAATTCAGTGGAGAAAAGAGACTGAATAATTCAGCCAGAAGGTAAGAGAAAGAACGACATGGTGAGACCAAGTTTCGGTGAACAAGGCCCACACTTTATTTTCCAAAGTAGTTTTTATACCTTAAGTTATGCATAGAGGATAATGGGGGAAGGGGTAGAGTCATGCAGTAAGCCAGGCTTTCTTCCTGCAAACTTATCATATGCAAAAGTTTAGGTGATTTGCATCATCTTCTGGCCCGGAGGCCTTTTTCTCTAAAGGTGATTATTCTAAAGTCAGGCGCCAGCCTCCAAAAAGCATTAGATAAAGTTGCATTCCTACAGAGCAAAGGTGTGGTGGGCTATAACAAGAAAAAGAATTAATTCAAGGGTCCCAGGTTACAAACATTAAAGCTACTATTTACACCAATTATATTAATCAATACACTGCCAGGGACACAGCAGGTAAGGGATATGGAGACTTAGCAGCAAACATTGGCCCAACAAGTGAAAATCCCTTCACCAATACAATTTCTAATCAATCTTTTGACTGCTCAAAGGAATCTGTATTTAGACAGTTTAGAACATCTCATGCCTCTCACAGTTTGGAGGCTCTGAGCAATCACATGTGGCCGGAAAAACCTATTCAGGCAGGCTAGAGGACTTCCAAGGGAGTTTGTAGGTTGAAACACTGTCACACCCAGGAATTATTAACTGGAGCTATAAGCTAACTCTTTTTTCAGAGAGGTAGTGGGGGACAGCCCCCCGTAAAGTCAGAGGTGTAGGTGAAAGCACAAAGCAGAAAGTAGGCAGACTCTGGTTTTGGGGGTAGATTGCTCGAGAATTTCCAGGGAGACTCCTGAGGCTTGATCCCGCCTTTGCGTATGCCAAGCCTCCTTCCTCATGACCTTTGCCAGAGGCGGAGCTCGCTCCCCGCATCTTGGACAATAGCCTCACCTCACATTGCAACTATTGAGGAAAACCCCTCCCCATTGTAACTAGAGAGGAGACTCACCACCACAACCAGACAGTGGATCCCCACTTATAGCAATGACCCTTCTGGATAAAACTAGATTGGAAACCCCAGCACAACTAGAGAGTATCCCCTTGCCCACAGCAAACAGAATAACAACTGCAACAACTCAAAGGAGCCACCACACCACAAACAGAGAGAAACCCCTAGTACAATGCAACTAGAGAGAGCCCTAGGCCACAACTAGTGTGTTGAACATGTTCCACAATGAGAGAGGAGCCGGCACCCCAAATCTGGACAACAGTCCCCCACATACCACAAAGATTGAAGAACACCACTCCCCAATGCAACTAGAGAGAAACAACCGAGTCATTTGTTACAACATGAGAGGAATCACTGGCCACAATGACAGAGTAAATGCCCACCAAAAGTAGTGAGGTTTCCCCCACCACAAGTATAGAGGTGTCCACCAAGACATCACACATAGAGAGAATCCTCTCTGTAGCAAATAGAGAGTGTCACCCTGAATTAACTTGAAAGGGGGCCCTCATAAGTTGAGAGGAGCAAACACGATAAAAATTGTGAGGAATACCTAGTGCCAAAAGAAGAGAGGAACCCTCTGCAGATTCCCCCCGCCCCCATTGCAACCTCAGAGGAGGGACCACTTAAAGCCGAGAGGAGCCCCGAGTCCACAACCACAAGTCAGGAGGAGGACTCCGCCACTTAAGAGAAGCCTCCAGCGATAATGTGAGAATATGCGCACAGGCATCATACCTAGAGAGGAGTCACTATGCGGTAAATAAAGATGATTAACATCCAACTCAAGAAGAGACACGAGTTCCTTGCCACAGTGCAAAGGGCATCTTGAGTCCCATGCTACACCTCGAAAGGAACCCCAAGTTCTTCAGTGTAACTCGAGAGAAACCCCGAGTTCCCTGCCTCAACTTGAGAGGAGGCCCGACTCCCCTGCTGCTATTTGAGAGGAACCTGTGTTCTCCGTTGGAACTCAAGATGAGCACCAACCCCCCTGAGGCACCTTGAGAAGATTCCCAAGACCACTACTGCAATTCAAGAGCAATCATGAGAATCCAGCTTAACTGAAGAGGAGCCCTGTTCCCCATCACGAGAACAGCCTCCGGAAACAAAGACAGAGGAACTCCCCCACCAAAAGGAGAGGATCCCCTCACCACAATGAGAGTGATGTCCCCAGGACATCCCACCTAAAAAAGGAGTCACTCGGCCACAAATATATAAGCCCACTGAAGTATCTCGAAAGGAGCTCCACAAAATTAGAGAGGAGCAATCCCATGAAAAACTAGTGAGGAGACTCAGTGTGAGAAGTAGAGAGTCAGCCTCACTCCGTGGAGACAACCCACCACAACTCAGGAGGAAGCATCACTGCAACTTGAGAGGAGCTTTGAGTCCCGTGACTCAACTAAAAAGGGGCTTTCCACGGCAACAGGAGAGGAACTCCTAGTTCCTCTGTACTTGAGCAGAACATTGCACAACACATCACCACAACTCAAGTGGAGCCCCGAGTTCACTGCTGCAACTCTTGAAGAACACTGAGTTCCCTGCCACAATTCAAAAGGACCCCAAGCCAGCTGCTGCAACTCGAGAGGAGGCAGCACCAGAACTTGAGAGGAGCTCTGAGTCCCCTTCTTCAACTCAAGAGGAGGTCTCATGGCAAATCGAGATAAGACCTCAGCACAACTAGAGAGGAGCAGCACGCCATCATGAGAGAGGAGACCAGGTCATATCACTATAAGAGAAGAGCACCCACAGCACAATTAGAGAAGTGAAGCTAGCCACATCTAGTGAGGAGCCCACACAACACATCTCAAGAACCCCACTGAACATTGCAAATATTGAGGAAAACCCCTGCCCATTTCCAATAGAGAGGAGACCCCCCCCACACACAACTAGACTTGAACACCCACCACAACTAGAGAGTTGAACCCCACTGCAAATACAGAGGACTCTTCTGGATAAAACTAGATTGGAAAACCCACCACAACTAGAAAGGAGCCGCTCACCGAAACTCGAGAGGAGCCCCCTGATTCATCTCGACAGGATCTGCTGTCCCCTTTTAGAGGCATCCTGAGCTCCCATAGCATATTGATATGTGCTTCCTGAGACAAACAAAGAGGAACCCACAACCTCAAGTACAGAGACGCCCTCACCACAACTTGAAAGCCCTGTGAACACCACAATTAGCTTGGAGTCTCCTGCCACAACAATAAGTTGCACCCTGCCACAATTAGAGAGGAGTGTGCATACCACAACTAGAGAGAAGTTACCCACAACTAGCCAGGAGCCCCTGGAAATTGACTTAGAGAGGAGCCCACCAGCAAAACAATAGACAAGCACCCTGTCACAACTCCAGATGAGCCTATATTCCTCATGTAGAGAAGAGCCACACAGACATTCTGCCTATTGAGGAAAAGCCCCTTCCAAGGCACCAAGAGAGAAGCACCCTCAACGCAACTACTGAGTTGACTACCCATCACAACAAGAGAGGGTCAACCCCAACAAAATTACTGAGGAACCCCTAGCACCAAAGGTGGAGAAGACCTCCCCTGCAGAGTGACCCACACCCCAACCAGAGAGGACACATCCTTACAACTCAACAGAAGGCCTCGACCACAACTCAAGAGGAGCCCACTGGACATCACATATAGAGAGGAGTCACTCTGCTCCTAATAAAGATGAACCTAACACCACAAGTAGAGAGAAGCTTGCACACTAAAGAGAATCGAACCCACAACTACAGAGTTGACCCTGACCACAATGATAGGGAAGTTCCATGCCAAATCTAGTGAGTAGCCACCTGACATTGCAACAAGACAGGAGCCACTCTGCACATCCCTGCTAGAGATGAATTTCCCCAAGGCAACTCGAGAGGAAGCCCCACGACAAGTCAAGAGGAATCCTAAATACCCCTCCCAAACTCGAGAGAAACCCCAGGTAACCCACCAAAGCTCAAGTGGAACCCTGAGACCCAAACTGCAACACAAGAGGAACACTGAATTACCATTGCATCTTGAGAGGAGCTCTGAGTCCCCTGCTGCAACTCGAGAGGAACCCCAAGTTTTCCTCTGCAACTCAAGATAAACCCCAAGATCCCCACTACAACTTGAGAGGAGGCCCTTCTTCTCTGCTGCAAATCGAGAGAAATCCCAAGTTTCCCAGAGCAACTCAAGAAGAGCCCCAAGACCCCTGATGCAACTTAAGAGGCTTTCCATGAGGAGCCAAACCCACCACAATTTGAGAGGAGCACTCTATCACAACAGGAGAGGAAGCCTTGTACCACTTCTAAAGAGTAGACCCCCGCCCCTGCCACAACTAGGGAGGAGTCTGCAAACCACAACTAGAGAAGAGCTGAAACAAAAATGTCAGTTGACCCCACTGCAACTAAAGTGGAGCCCAATGCATAACTATACAGTAGCATACCACACGTAACAATGAGACAGGAGCCAGCTGCTAATCACTACTAGAGAAGAGTTGCCCCATGCAGCTCAAGAGGAGGCCCAATCACAACTGTACAGGAACCCCAAGTCACCTGTCCCAACTTGAGAGGATCCCTGAGTCCTCCACCATAACTCTACAGGAGCACTATATCATCACAAAGAAGGAGCCCCTGCCAACAAACAGAGGATCCCTCCACCAAAACTGGAAATGATTCCCCTGCCAAAATTAGAGAGGAGCCCTTTGGCACATTGCACCTAGAGAGGTGGCCCTCTGCCACTAATAGAGACGTGTACCCTGACATAACTTGAGATGAGCCTCTCACCATTAGAGTGGAGCAACCCCATGAAAACTAGAAAGGAGACCCCAATGCCACAATTAGAACACTCTTCCCACAGACAACCCCCAGAGGCTTCACCACTGCAATTAGAGAGGAGCCCCGAGTCCCCACATGAACTTGAGGGAAGACCTATGCCAAAACTCAGGAGAAACCTATGGCCACAATGAGAGAGGAACACACCCGCCAAAACTGGAGATTGCCCCACCACTACAACTGGAGAGAAGACCCAGGATATCACACCTAGAGAGGTCCCCCTCCACCGCAAATAGAGACCAGCCTCTGCTGCAAGTCGAATAGAATTCCCTACCACCGACAGAGAGGAATAACCTCGACACAACTAGAGAGCAGAAGTCACATGCAACTAGAGAGGAGCCCCCTGAACATCAACAATTGAGAGGAGCATTCCTGCACATCACAATTAGACAGAAGCCTCCTTTCAAAACTAGAGAGGAGGCTCCCATGCCCTAACTAAAGAGAAGAGGCCATGTGATAATTAGAGAGTAAGCTCATGGATATCACACCTGGAAAGAATGCCTGTGCACATTGCTACCAGAGAGTAAATCCTGTCCATATTTTGAAAGGGAAATTCAACCTCAACTCTAGAGGTGACCTCTGCATACCAAAACTAGAGAAAAGCCCAACTAACCCAACTGGAGAAGAGACTGCATAACACAACTAGAGAGGTGCCCACCAACACAACTAAGAGTTGACCCCCCACACCAACTAGAGAGGAACCCCATGCCACAGGTAATTTAACCACCAACACATTGCAGCTAAACAGAAACCACCCTGCACATTGCCACTAGAGAGGAACCACCCCACCACATCTCGAGTGGAGGCACCACCTCAACTTGAGGGGAGCACAAACTCCCATGATGCAACTCAAAAGGAGTCCTCCACCACAACAAGAGTAAAGACTCACACATTGAAACTAGAGATGAGCCCACCCGGACACCACATGAAGAAAGGAAGCCCCACACCCTGCCGCTAGAGAGGAGCAGTCTCATACACCACGTCTAGAGAGGAGGCTTCACACCACTACTAAAGAGTTTCCCCTCAAGCCACAAATAGAAATGAGCAAGCAAACTGCACAGAGAGAAGACTATGCACTATGCAACAAGACCGGAGTTCCCACTCCACAACTAGAGCGGACTTCCCCAGGCACAGCACAACTAGGGAGGTGCACCCCAACATGTCACAACTTTGAACACAACCACCAAAACCAGAGATCTGAATACATGCAACAGCTAGATAGTTGATCCCCATGTGCAACTAATGAAGAGCACACCACTGTGACTAGAGAAGAACACCCATCCCATATATCACATCTAGAGTGTGAAACCACTGCCACAACTAGAGTGGACACCCCTGCCACAGGTAAATAGGAGCCGGCCCCACACATCACAATTAGAGAAAAGTGTCCATGCACATCAAAACTAGAGTGGAACTCCCACATGGATCATAATGAAAGAGGAGGCCAGCACTGTAATTAGAGAGAAAACTCATGCCGCAATTAGAGATAAGCCCCCCTGAACATTGCCATTAGACAGGATCATACTCATACATCACAATTAGAAGCCCTCAGCCATGATCAGAGAGGAACCCACCATGCTGCAACTAAAAATGAATCCTTCTGCCACAACAATAGAGTAGTCTCCTGTAAATCACGAGATAAAGGGCCTCTTCATATCACAGAGAGGAGCCACCCTCATCACAATTTGAGAAGAACACTCTATTACAACTAGAGAGGAGCCCAGCTACCAAAACTAAAGAGGAGCCTCCCTGCCACAACTAGAGACGAGTCTGCAAATGACAACTAGAGAGGAGCTGACCCACCACAAATAAATAATGCACCCCCACTGCAACTGGAGTAAAGCCCCATGCCACAACTAGACAGTAGCCTTCTGCATATTCCAACTAGGTAGGGGCCAGCCTGAACATCGCTACTAGAGAGGATCTGTCCAACTGAAGCTCGACGGGAGGATCCACCACAACTCTCAAGGAGGCCTGAGTCACCTGTGGTAACTCAAGAGGCACCAGGATTTCCCTGCTGCAATTTGACAGAAGCACTCAGCTGTAACAAGGAAAGGAGCCACTGGCCGAAATGACAGACGGGCTTCCCAGCCAAAACTGAAGTGGATTCCTCCAGCAAAATTAGAGTGGAATCCCACGAGAAGACCCTTCTGCCCCAAATAGAGATGAGCTTCATGAAGTAAGTCGAGTGGAGTCCCTCACAACCAGAGAGCAGCAATCCCACTAATGTTAGTGAGGAACCCCAAGCAACAAAAGTAGAGAGGACCTCCCCCATGGAGGCACTCACACTCCAACCAGAGAGGACACAGCCCTGCAACTCAATAAGAGTCTGCTGGACATCACAGAGAGAGACGAGCCCCTCTGCTGCTAATAGAGATGAACCTCAAACCACAAAGAGAGAGGAGCTTGCACACCACAACTAGAGGAAATCGAAACCACAACAACTACAGAGTTGACCCCGACCACAACGACAGACAAGTCCCAGGCCAAAAGTAGTGAGTAGCCGACTGACAGTGCAACAAGTCATGAACCAACCTGCACATCCCTACTAGAGATGAGTCGGCTCAAGACACCTCTAGAGGAGGCCCCACCACAAGTCGAGAGAAACCTTTAGTATACCCCCAACTCGAGAGGAATATCAAGCTCCCCATCACAGCTTGTGTGGAACTCTGAGTCCTTCGGTACAACACAAGAACACTGAGTTCACTCTGTGACTTGAAAGAAGATCTGAGTCTCCTGCTGCAACTCGAGAGGAACCCCGAGTTCCCTGCTGCAACTCTAGAAGAGCCCCAACTCCCTGTTTCAACTCAAGAGGAACCATGGGAATATGCCTAAATTCAAGAGGAGCCCTATTCTGCATCACATTGAGAACCCTCGGCAACAAAGATAGAGGCACCCCCCTGCCAGAGCTGGAGAGGATGCCCTCACCACAACTAGAGAAGTGCCCCCAGGACATCACACCATAAAAAGAGTCACTCTGCCACAAATAGAGATGAGCTCACTGAAGTAACTTGAGTGGATACCTTCAAATTTATAGAGGAGCAATCCTGAGAAAAACTAGTAAGGGTTGCCCAGTGCCAAAATTAGAGATGAGGCCCCACCCGACAGAGACCACCCACCAAAACACAAGAGGCAGTATCACTGCAACTCAAGAGGACCTTTGTGTCTCCTGTCTCATCTGAAGAGAGCCTTCCATGGCAATTCAAGAGGAACTCCTAGTTCCACACTGTACATGAAAGGAACACTGTGTACCCACTGCAAATTTAGAGGAGTCCCGAGTCTACTGCTGAAACTCGACAAAAAGCCCGAGTTTCCTGCCACAACTCAAAAGATACCCATGCACCCTGTTGCAACTCAAGAGGTGGCATCACTAGAACTCTAGTGGAGCTCTGAGTGCCCTTCCTCAACTCAAGAGGATATCTCACAGTAAATAGAGAAAAAGACCTCAGCACAACTAAACAGTAGCACCATGCCACAACAAGAGAGGAGCCCAGGCACACATCACTACAACAGAGGAGCACCCACAGCAAAATTAGAGTAGTTCACATCACCACAACTAGAGAGGAGCCCACACAAGACACCTGGAGAAGAGCCCCACCTCACATTGGAACTATTGATGAAATCCCATGCACAGTGGAACTAGAGAGGAGATCACCATCATCACTGGAGACTTGACCACCCACCACAAGACTGTTGACCCCCACTCCAAATAGAGAGGAGCATTCAGGATAAAACAAGATGGCAAACCCCACCACAACTACAGAGTAGGCCCTTGCCCTCAGCAAATAGGGTAACCACTGCAACAACTTGAAGGAACTACCACACCACAAACTAGAGAGAAACCCCTAGCAGAGTGCAACTAGTGAGAGCCCCTGATCACACCTACTGTGTTGACCACGTGCCGTAACATGAGAGGAGCTTTCAAGCTGCATCTGGGGAAGAGTTCCCCACAAACCACAATGACTGAGGAACACCATTGCCCAATGCAACTAGAGAGGAACCACCAAGTCCTCTGCTGCAACACGAGAGGAGCCAATGGCCAGAATGACTGAGGATCCCCCCGCCAAAACTGGAGAGGTTTCCCCCATCATAAGCAGAGAGGACTCCACAAGATATCACCCATAGAAAAGAGCACCTCTGCTGCACATGGAGACATGCCCCCTGGAGTAAATTGAGAGGAGGCCCTCAGAAGTAGAGAGGAACAACCATGCTAAAATCTGTAGGAATATCTAGTGCCAAAAGAAGAGAGGGCCCCCTTCATATCCCCTCATCACAACCTTAGAGGAGGGTTCACTGCAACTCATGAGGATCCCCGAGGCCAGTGCCACAAGTCAAGAGGAGGACACCACCTGTTCTCGAGAGAAGCCACCAGCCACAATGTGAGAGGAGGCCCCCAGATGTTATACATAGGGAGAAGTCACTCTGTGGCAAATAAAGATGAGCCCACCACCACAGCAAGAAGGGAGGCCCCTGCACATTGCAATGAGAGAGAACTCCCCACAGATATTGCAACTAAAGAGCCCCTCACCATAACTGGAAAAGAGACCACACATTGCAACTAAAGAGTGACCCACCAGCAAACCACAACTGGAAAGGAGTATGCACACCACAGCCAGAGATAATTGCCCATGACAGCTAGAGAGGAGCCCCCACTGATACTGAAGAGGAGCTCACCAGCACACTGCAACTAGAAAGAAACACCTATGCCACATGTTGAGAGGAGTCCTGAACCACAACTAGAGACCCCCACTGAAATTCAAGAGAAGCCCCCTGCTTCATCTCAACAAGATCCGTTGCCTCTTTTTAGAGGAGCCCGAACCCCCACAGCAAATTAATATGTGCCTCCTTGACGGAGTCCAGCTCCAGCAGCCAGGGATTCAACCTGAAGGGAGGAACGGTGTCAGCGAGTAACGAGACAGCCTTTCAGTTTTTTTGGACTGTCTATTTCAAGTTTAAGATTTTCTTTTATACTTTTACAAAAGCATTTAGTCAGAGGTTTGACATTTTCAGTTCCCCCTCACCCAGATTTATTATCTCCATAAATCATTGTTGCTCTTCAAACAGACTTCCTGCTTTGGCGATTCTCTCGGAATCAGCTTTACCATCTATTATCTACTTCCTCTTATGTGTACTATAGTTAACTTGTGATTACACTGTAACTCATGCTGCATTCCTCAGTTTATTTCTTATCTTTCTAAATCCTGTTTGCCCCTAACATCCTGAGCTCACTATCTCTTAAAAAGGCCTCTAGCTATAGTATCTCTAAAATTCCTAACCTCTATAAGCTATAGTAAAATATGCTAACATTACAACATTCCTTAAATCTTTAGCTTCTAACTATTTTAATTATTCCTAATCCCTAAATTCAGCAAACTCCTTTGCCATAAACACTTTCCTCACAAATAGGCTTCAGATAGCAATCCCTCCCATGACCTCAAGCTGCAGCCAACATACTCACCCTGGAACACTCTTTTGTAAAAGTTCTTGAACAAATGTCAATGACTAACTTTATGAATTATTTTCTGAGCACAGCTGCAGAAGGCTTTGTACCTTCTCATGCTCCTCACAAGAACAATAAGCACCTTAATATTCTTTTCAGTCAACTCAACCGAGGAGAAGAAAGAACAAGTTAGAATCATAAGGCCTAACTCCTTCATCCCAGGTCCATGCCTGTGGTACAAGGAGAGGGAGTTGGGGCCATGCCTCCATTTTGTCAGTAATGCCTAACGCAGCACCCAACACCTCTTGAGATAAATAGAAAGGAGGCCACCACCTCAAGTACAGAGATACCCACAGCACAACTGGAGATTCCCATGAAAACCAAAACTAACATGGAGTCCCTGCCACAACAGGAAACTTGTACCCTGCCACAACTAGAGTGGAGCCTGCACATCACAACTAGAGAGAAGTCCCCCACAACTAGACAGGAGCTCCTGGAATTCGACTTAGAGAGGAGCCCACCAGCACAACAATACACAAGCCTCCCACCACAACTCCAGAGGAGCCTGCATTCCTCATGTGGAGGAGAGCCCCATACAAAGTGAAACTATTGAGGAAATTCCCTGCCAACATAACTAGAGAGAAACTTCCTCACCACAACTAGAGAGATGACCACCCATCACAAAGAGAGAAGTTCAACCCCAAAATTAGTGAGGAAACCCTAGTGCTACAAGTAGAGAAGACCCATCACCATGGAGCTCCCACATGGAAAATGTGGTAGCAGGCACAACATCAACTCAAGAGGAGGCCCAAGTACCTGCAGCAACTCTAAAGGAGCCCCACAATGAAACTCGAGACATGCCCCATGCAGCAGTTCGAGAGGTGCCTCCTACTACAACTAAAGGGGAGCCCCAGCCATAAATTAAGAGCACTGTGTGTCCTGTAACAAGCTTAGAGCCCCCTGCCACAACTGAAAGGAGCAACCATTCACAACTAAAGATGAACCTGCAAACCACAACTAGGGAAAAGGCCCCTGGAAATAGAAAGGAACTCCCAATCTGATTGGAAGAAGAGCAGAGCCAAACACCACAACTTGAGGGGAGAATTCCATCACAAATAGACATTAACCTTGCTGAACATCACCACTAGAACTGAGCACACCCACATATCACAATTAAATATAAATCCCCTGCAATGAGTAGAGAGGAGCCCAAAATGCCACAACTAACAAGGATGTCCCCTGCTACAGCTAGAGAGTTTTCTCCTTCACTTCACAAGTGGAAAATGTGCCCCTTCACATGACAAGCAGAGAGACCACCCCAACCACAGTTCGAGAGGAGCATTCTACCACAACTAGAGAGGAACCCCCATACCACAACTGAAAAAGAGTGCCCCCACCACAACTAGAGAGGAGTCTGCAAACCACAACAACACGGGAGCAGGAAAATTAAAAAAAGCCATCAGTCTGACCCCACTGCAATTAGAGTGGATCATATCTTAATGATACAGTAGCCCACTGCACATCACAGCTACACAGGAGCCAGCCTGCTAATCACTCCTAGAGAGGAGCTGCGCCATGCAGCTTGAGAGGAGGCCCCACCACCACTATAAGGGAACACTAAGACACCTGTGAAAACTCGAGTGGATCCCTGGGTCACCCAATGCATTTTGAAAGGAGCCCAATGCTGTCATAAGGAAGGAGCCTTCTGTGACAAAGACAGAGGAGTTCCCACCAAAACTGGAGAGGATTTCCTGGCCAGAACTAGAGAGGAGCCCTCTGGCACATTGTGCCTAGAGAGGAGCCCCTCTGATGCAAATAGAAATGAGGCCCCAGAAGTAAATCAAGATGAGCTCCTCACAACTACAGTGGAGCAATAACCTGAACACTAGTGAGGAGCCCCAAATGCCACAAGTAGAGAGAACACCCTCTCCACAGAAGTGGCACCACTGCAGCTAGAGAGATGCCCTTCCTGAACTTGAGAGGAAGCCTATGCCACAACTCAAGAGAAGCCCATGAGCACAACGACAGAGGAGCTCATCTAGCAAAACTGGAGAGTGTCCCCAAACCACAAATAGAGAGGTGATCCTGGACATTACATCTAGAAAGGGTCCCCTCCACTGCAAATAGAGACAAACCCCTCCTGCAAGTTGAGTATATTCCCTTATCACCATTAAAAACGCACATCCTTGCCAAAGCTAGAGAGTAGACCCCATGCAGCAACTAGAGAGCAACCCCCTGAACATTGACACTTGAGAGGAGCATTCCCGCACATCACAATTAAACACAAGCTTCCTTCCACAACTAGAGAGGAGCCCCCCCACCATCACAACTAAAGGGGAGGGGCCATGCCAAAATTAGAGTAGGCTCAGGTATATTGCAAAAGAGTACCTATGTACATCACTACCAGAGAGGAAACTCCCATTGCAGTCAGAAAGGAAAAATCTACTGCAACTCTAAAGTGTGCCCACCACAGCTAGAGAAGAGCCCCCCCCAACACAACTCTAGAGGAGCCTGCACACCATAACTGGAGAGGAGCCCACCTGACACAACACAACTAACAGCTGACCCCTCACCCCCCCCCCCCCGCCACCAACTTGAGAGGAGCCCCATGCCACAGGTTGTGTAGCCACCCACACACCGAAACTAAAGAGAATTAACCCTGCACAGTGCTACTAGAGAGGAGCCACCCCACCACAGCTCAAATAAAGGCTCCACCACAGCTTGAATAAAGGCTCCACCACAACTCAAGAGGAAGATGAATTCCCCCAGTGCACATCGAGAGGAGTCTCCCACCAAGACTAGAGAGGAGCCCACCCAGACACTGCATGTAGAAAGAAGGCCCTACACCCTGTAACCAGAGAGAAGCAATCTCACACACCACATCCAGAGAGGAGGCTCTACACCACTATTAGAAAGTAGCCCTTCAAACTAGAAATAGAAATGATCCAGCAAATTGAACCTGGAGAAGGGCTGCACAGAACAATGCCACAAGACAGGAGTTCCCCCTCCACAACTAAAGAGGACTTTCCCAGGCGCAACACACCTAGGGAAGACCACCCCAGCATATCACAACTAGAGAGAAGGCCAACCGCTAAAACTATAGAGTTGACAGTCCAGGTTCGATGCACGATGCTGGATGCTTGGGGCTGGTGCACTGGGACGACCCAGAGGGATGGTATGGGGAGGGAGGAGGGAGGAGGGTTCGGGATGGGGAACACATGTATACCTGTGGCGGATTCATTTTGATATTTGGCAAAACTAATACAATTATGTAAAGTTTAAAAATAAAATAAAATTAGAAAAAAAAAAAAAAACGATAGAGTTGAATACACACCACAACTAGGTAGTTGGCCCTCAGGAGCAACTAATGAGGAGCATACTGCAAAAAATTAGAGAGGTTCCATCTCTCCCCATATATCACAACTAGAGTGGAGCACCACCACCACACCAAATGGACACCCCTGCCACAGGTAGATACAAGCCCTCCGCACACATCACAATTAGAGAAAAGTGCCGATGCACATCACAACTAGAGTGCAACTCCAACTCCAGATCATTACAATAGAGAAGGGCAACACTGGAACTAGAATGGAGACCTCTTCTGCAACTAGAGATAAGCCCCCCTGAACATCCTCATTAGAGAGTAAAACACCCACACATCACAATTAGAAGCCACTGCGATGAGTAGACTGGAGCCAACCATGCCACAACTAAAGAGGACTCCCATTGCCACAACTAGACAGTAGCCTCCTGCATATTACTACTAAGAAAATACCCCCTTCACATCACAATCAGAGAGGAGCCACCCCCAGAACATTTTGAGAAGAGCACTCTACCACAATTAAAAAGGAGCCCAACTACCACAACTAAAGAGAAGCCCCTGTGCCACAAATAGAGAGGAGTATGCAAAGGAGACCTAGAGAGGAGCCGCCCCACCACAAATAAAGAATGGACCTCCACTGAAACTAGAGTGAAGCCCCATGCTGCACCTAGACAGGAGCCAGCCTGCATTTTGCTACTAGAGAGCATCTTCTCCACTGCAGTTTGAGGAGGCTCCACTGTAACTCTAAAGAAATCCCAAACAATTTTTTGCAACCCAAGGGGGACCCTGAGTTCCCCACTACAATTTGACAAAAGCCTTATGCTGTAACAGGAAAGGAGCCCCTGGCCACAATGACAGAGGACCCCCTCTCCCAAAACTGAAGCAGATTCCCCAGCACAAATAGTGGAGTCACCTAGGACATAACACCTAGAGAGAAGACCCTCTGCTGCAAATAGAGACGAGCTTCCTGCAGTAAGTCGATTGGAATCCCTCAAAACTAGAAAGAAGCAACCCTATTAATGCCAAAAGTAGAGACGACCTTCCCTGTGGAGCCACCCATACCTGAAGCAGAGAGGACCCAGCCCCACAACTCAAGAGGAGTACTCCACTACAACTCGAGAGGAGCCCACTGGACATCACACACAGAGAGGAGCCCCTCTACTGCTAATAGAGATGAACCTCACACAACAACTATAGAGAATCTTGTACACCAGAACTAAAGAAAATCGATCCCACCACAAGTACAGAGTTGATCCTGACAACAACTAGCGAAAAAATCCATGCCAGAACTAGTGAGTAGCCACCCACACATTGCCACAAGACAGGAGTCATCCTGCACATACCTTATAAAGACAAGTCACCCTTAGACAACTCTAGAGGAAGCCACACTGCAATTTTATAGGCACACTGCATTCCCCACCACGGCTCTAGTGTAACTCTGGGTCCGGCACTGAAACTTGAGAGGAAAACTGAGTTCCCACCACAACTTGAAAGGGTCTCTGAGTCTCCTAGCTCAATTCAAGGGGAAGATTCCATGGCAACTCCAGAGGAACTCCAAGTTCCACGCTGTACTCGAGAGGAACACTGAATTGCCACTGCAATTCAAGAGTAGACCTGAGCCCACTGCTGCAACTTGAGAGGAACACTGATTTCCCTGTTTCAACTAGAGATGAGCCCCAAGCCCCGTGATGTAACTTGAGAGGATTCCTGAGACCGCCAATGCATCTAAAGAGGAACTATGATAATCTGCCTCAATTGAAGAGAAACCCTATTCCACATCATGAGGAGAGCACCTGGCAACAAAGAAAGAGGCAGTCCCATGGCACAGCTGGAGAGAATCCCATCATCATCATATCCAGAGAGGAGCCCCCAGGACATTGCACCTAAAAAGGAGTCACTCTACCACAAATAGAAATGAGTCCACTGAATAACTCAAGAGGAGCCCCAAATGCCCTGGCACAACTCAAAAGACCCTGAGCGCCCAGCTGCGACTCAAAAGGAGGCAACACCAGAACTCGAGAGGAGCCCTGAGTCCCCTGCCGAATCTCAAGAGGAGCTATCACAGCAAATCGAGATAAGATTTCAACACACTTAGACAGGAGCACCACACCACCACAAGAGAGGAGCCCAGGCACACATCTCTACAAGACAGGAGACACCCATGGCACAATTAGAGAAGTATAGCTTGCCACAACTAGAGAGGAGACCACACACCACATCTGGAGAAGACCCCACCCTCGCACATTGCAATTATTGAGGAAAACCCCTGACCAATGCAACTAGAGAGGAGACTCCCACCACAACTAGAGAATTGACCCACACTGCAACTAGAAAGGAGCCTTCTTGATTAAACTTGATTGGAAAGCCTGTCACAACAAGAGAGTAGCCCCTTGCACACTGCAACTACAGTAACGACTACAACAACTCAAAGGAGCTACCACATCACAACTAGAGAGAAACCCAAATACAGTGCAAGTAGAGAGAGCCCCTGGCCTCAAACAGTGTGTTGAAATGAGCCACAGTGAGAGATGAGCCTGCACACAGCATCTGGAGAAGAGTCTTCTGCATACTGCAATGACTGAGGAACACCAATGCCCAATGTAACTAGAGAGGAACCACTGAGTCCTTTGCTGCAATACAACAGGAGCCACTGGCCACAATGACACGGAGACCCCACCAAAACTGGAGAAGCTTCCCTCGCCACCAATAGATAGGAGAACACCAAAATATCAAACATAGAGAGGAAAGCCTCGGCTGCAGAGAAGATCTCCCTGAAGTAACTTGAGAGGAGGCCCTCACATGTAGAAAGGACCAACCATGATAAAATTCGTGAGGAACACCTACTGCCAAAGAAGAGCAGAGGCCCCTGCAGAGACTCCCATCATAACCTAAGAGGAGGGACCACTGAAACTCGAGAGGAGCTCCGAGTCCACTGCCACAATTCAACTGGAGGACTCTGCCACTACTCGAGAGAAGCCAGTGGCCACAATGAGAGAGTATGTCCCCCAGATATCACACCTAGAGAGGAGTCACTCTGTGACAAATATAGAAGAGTCCCCCACCACAACAAGAAAGGAGGCCTTTGCAGATTACAATGAGAGAGGTCCCCCCTCAGATACTGTAACTAAAGTGTCCCTCACCATAACTAGAAAGGAGCCTGCATATCACAACTAGAGATTAGCCCACTAGCATACAACTAAAAAAGAACAGCCACACCACAGCTAGAGATAATCCCCCACCACATCTAGAGAGGAACCACCACTGATACTTGAGATGAATCACTAGCACACCACAACTCAAAAGAAACATTCGTGTCACAGATGGAGAGGAGTCCCTGACCACAACTAGAGAGGAACCCCTCAATGAAACTTAAGAGGAGCCCCCTGCCTCATCTCGACAGGATCCACTGCCTTCTTTTTGAGAAGCCCTGAGACCCACACCAAATTGATATGTTGTACCTGAGAAAAACCAGAGGAGCACACCACTGCAATTACATAATTCTGCCTACCGCAACTCGAGAGCCCTTGAACATCCCAAGTAGCTTGGAGTAGCCTGCCACAACAAGAAACCAGAACCCTTCCACAACTAGAGAGGAGCCTGCACATTAAAACTAGAGAGAAGCCCCTGACAACTAGACAGGAGCTCCGGGAAATTGACTCTGAGGCAAGCCCGCCAGCACAACAATAGGCAAGCCTCTGGCCATAGCTCCAGAGGAGCCTACATTCCTCATGTGGTGAACAGCCCTATACACTGCAAATATTGAGGAAAAGCCCCTCCCTATGTGACTAGAGAGGAGCACACTCACCACAACTAGAGAGAGAACACCCATCACGACTAGAGAAGGTAAACTCCACCAAAAGTTTGAGGAACTCCAAGAGCAAAAGGTAGCGAGAACCTCCACCATGCAGCCACCAAATCCCCAACCAGAGAAAACACAGCCTCGTAAATCCAGAGGAGCCCTTCATTACAACTCGAGAGGAGCACACTGGACATCACACATAGAGAGGAGCCCGTCTGCTGGTAATAGAGATGAACCTCACAGCACAACAAGAGAGGAGCTTGCACACCACAACTAGAGAGAATAAAACACACCATGACTACAGAGTTGACCCCGACCATTTGTAAAGACCCATGCCAAAACTAGTGAGTATGCAGCCACACATTGCAACAAGACAGAACCCACCCTGCACATCACTGCAAGAGACGAGATGCCCCAAGAGAAGTCTACAGGAGGCCCTATGGCAACTCAAGATGAACCCTGAACACTTCCCCCAACTCGAGAGGAATCCCGAGTTCCCTGCCATGGCTCGAGTGGAACACTGTGTCCCACGCTACAACTTGAGAGGAAACCTGAGATCCCGCCAAAACCCTAGAGGAGCTCTGGCTCACCTACTGCAACTTGACAGGAACCCTGAGTCTCCCCCGACTACTCGAGTGGAACCTTACATTCCCACCCACAACTCCAGTGGAGTTCCAAACCACTATTTGAACTTAAGAGGAACCCTGAGTTTCCCGCTGTAACTAGAGAGGAAACCCGAGTTCCCAGCCACAATTTGAGAGGAGGCCTGACTCCCCTGCTGCAACTCAAGAGTAACCCTGAGTTCCAAATCGCAACTGGAGACGATTCCCAAGCCCCTTGATGCAACTTGAGCGGATTCCCAATGTCCCCAGTGAAACTCAAGAGAACTGTGAGAATCCACCCTAATTCAAGAGGAGCCGTATTCCACATCATGAGAGAGCCCCTGGCAACAAATCAGTGACTCTCCCCTGCCAGAGCTGGAGAGGATCCCCTCACCACAGCTAGAGAGGAGGCCCCAGGACTTCGCACCTAAAAAGGAGCTACTGTGCCACAAATAGAGATTAGCACACTGAAATAACTTGAGAGAATCTCTCTCAATTATGGAGGTGGAATCCCGTGAACAACTAGTGAAGAGAACCCAACGCCAAAACTAGAGAGGACTCCCCACCCACGGACACAATCCACCACAACTTGAGAGGAGACACAACAAAACTCGACAGAAGCTCTGAGTCCCCTTCCACAATTCAAGTGGAGCTCTCCATGGCAACTCAAGAGGAACTCTGAATTCCAAGCTGTAATTGAGAGGAACACCAAGTACCCGCTGCAAATCCAGAGAAGCCCTGAGTCCATTGCTGCAAATGGAGAAGTGACACCAAAAGAACTTGAGAGGAGCTCTGAGTCCCCTGCCTCAACTCAAGAGGAGCTATCATGGCAAATCTAGATAAGACCTCAGCACAACTAGAGAGGAGCACCACACCACCACAAGAGAGGAACCCAGGCACACATCACTACAAGAGAGGATCACCCTCAATTAGAGATATGCAGCTGGCCACAATTAGAGAGGAGCCCACACACCACATTTGGAGAAGAGCCCCACCACACATTGCAACTATTGTGGAAAACCTCTGTCCAATGCAATTAGAGAGTAAATCTCCACCACAAATAGAGACTTGACCACTCACTTCAAATAGAGAGTTACCCAACTGTAACAAGAGAGGAGCATTCTGGATAAAACTAGATTGGAAACCCCACCACAACTAGAGAGCAGTCCCTTGCCAATAGCAAATAGAGTAACACATGTAACAACTCAAAGGAGCCACCACACCACAAATAGTTAGAAACATCTAGTAGAATGCAACTAGAGAGAGCCCCTGGCCACAACTAGTGTGTTCACCAGGTGCGACAACTAGAAAGGAACCTGCATACCACATCCGGACAAGATACCCCACATCCTGCAATGATTGAGGGGCAACACTGCCCAACGCAAATGTAGAGGAGCCACCAAGTCCTGTGCTGCAACATGAGCAGAGCCACTGGCCACAATGACAGTGGAGCTACCCACCAAAACTGGAGAGGTTTCCTCAGCCACATGTAGAGAGGAATCCACCAAGACATCACACATAGAGAGGAACACCTATGCTGTAAATAAAGAGGAGCCCACTGAAGTAACTTAACTGTAGGCCCTCACAAGTAAGAGGAGAAATCATGCTACAATTTTGAGGAATACATAGTTCCCAAAGAAGAGAGAACCCCCTGCAGAACCCCTCATCACAACCTAAGAGGAGGTCCTAATGCAAATCGAGGAGCCCCAAGTCCACTGCCACAACTCAAAAGGAGGACTCCACCACTACTCGAGAGAAGCCACCGGCCACAATGGAAGAGGATACCCCAGACAGCATACCTAGAAAGAGTCACTCTGCAGCAAATATAGATGAGACCTGCCACCAAAAAAGAAAGGGGGCCCCTGAACATTGCAATGAGAGAGGACTCACTGAAGATATTGCAACTAAAGAGCCCCTCACCATAACTATAAAGGAGCCAACACACCACAACTATAGAGCAGCCCACCAGCACACCAGAACTAGAAAGGAGCAGCCTCACTGCAGCTACAGATATTCCCCCACCACAACTAAAGAGAAGACCTCACTGACACTCAAGTGGAGCTCACCAGAACACCACAACTATAAAGAAACCCCCAAGCAACAGATAGAGAGGAGTTGCCAACCACAACTAGAGAAGAGCCCTCCACCAAAACTCGAGAGGAGCCACCTGCTTCATCTCAACAGGACCCGCTGCCTAATTTTAGAGGAGCCTCGAGGCCCCACAACACATTGTTATGTGCCTGACGAGACTATTAGAGAGGAGCTAATCACTGTAAGAACTGAGATGCAACCACCAAAACATGAGAGCCCTGTGAACACTGCAACTACCTTGGATTGCCCTGCAACAACAAGAAACTTGAACACTGCCACAACTACAGAGGAGTCTTCACATCAAAACTAGAGAGAAGACCCACACAAGTAGACAGGAGCCACTGAAATTCGACTTTGAGAAGAGCCCACTGGCACAAAAGTACACAAGCCCCCTGCCACAACTCCAGAGGAGACTGCATTCTTTAGGTGGAGAAGAACCCCACACACCCCATAAAAGAGCCCCACACAACTCCATTGGGTTGTGGAAAAGCCCAACCTAATGCAACTAGCCAGGTGCCCCCACAATCCAACTAGAGGCTTGACCATCTGTCACAATAGAGAGGGTCCACCCCACCAAAGTTAGTGAGGAACCCCTAGTGCTAAAAGTAGAGAAGACCTCCCTCACCGTGGAGTCCCCCAAATGACAAACATGAGAGGAGGCACAACCACAAAAGGAGACCTGAGTACCCTGCAGAAACTCTAGAGGAGCCTTACAATGCAACTCGAGAAAAGCCACCATCCTCAATGAGAGAGGAGCCCTTGGGACATCACATCCAGAGAGGAGCTCTCATGGAACAATTAGACAAGTGCAGCTCACCACGTGGAGAGAGGAGCCTTCACACCACATATGGAGAAGCGTACCACACATACCACAATGATTGAGAAACACCACTGCCCAAGCCAACTAGAGAGAAACCACCAAGTCCTTTACTGAAACATCAGAGGAGCCACTGGTCCCAATGACAGAGGATCCCCCCACCAAAACTGGGGAGGTTTCCCTCACCACAAGTAGAGAGAAGTCCACCAAGACATCACACATAGATAGGAACGCCTCTGACAAAAATGGAGATGAACCCCCCAAAGTAACTTTAGAGGAGGCTCTTACAAATAGAGAGGAGCAACCACACACGAATTTGTGAGGAAAACCTAGTGCCAAAAGAAGAGAGGACCACCCTGCAAGCCACCCATAAGAATATAAGAGCAGTGACACTGAAACTCGAGAGGAGCCAGAAGTCCACTCTCACAACTGAAGAGGAGGATGCCAGTGATACTTGAGAGAATTTTCAGACCACAATATGAGAGGATGTGCCAAGATATAGCACCTAGAGATGAGTCACTACGTGGCAGTTATAGATGAGCCCCCCAACCACAACAAGAAAAAAAAGGCCTCTGCACATTGCAACAAGAGAGGACTCCCCTCAGATATTGCAACTAAGGAGACCCACACCATAACTAGAAAGGAGCTCACACACCAGAACTAGAGAGTAGCCCACCAGCACACCACAACTACAAAGGAGCAGCTAAATCACAGCTGGAGAAAATCCCCCACACAACTAGAGTGGAGCCCCCACTGATACTTTAAAGGAGCTCATCAGAATACCCCCATGCCACAGGTAGAGAGGAATCCCCAACCACAATTAGAGAGGATCCTGCCACTGAAACTTGAGAGGAGCCACCTGCTTCATCTCAACAGGATTCACTGTCTCCTTTTAGAGGAGCCCAAGCCCCCACAGCAAATTGATATGTGCCTCCTGAGACAAATAGAGAGGAGTCCACCACCACAAGTACAAAGAGCCCCCGCCCCCCACTACATCTCGAGAGCCCTGTGAATACTGCAACTAGCTTGGAGTCCATTGCCACAATAAGCACCCTGCCACCACTAGAGAGGAGCCCAAACATCACAGCTAGAGAGAAGAACCCACAACTAGACAGGAGCCCCTGGAAATTCACTTAGTAAGGAACCAGAGGCACAACAATACACAAGTCTTCTGCCACAACTCCAGAACAGCCTGCATTCTTCATGTGGTTAGAAGCCACATACACACCACAACTATTGAGGAAAAGCCTCAGCATCAGAGAGGCGCCCACTGAAACTTAAAGGAGATTGCCAGCACACCACAACTAGAAAGGCGGCCCCACACCACAGCTAGAGAGGAGTTCCCCACCATAATTACAGATGAACTGCACACAAAATCTCTAGAGGTGCCCCCTACAGCAACTCGAGAGATGCCTCTCACTACAGCTAGAGAGGAGCCGCAGCCACAAGTTGAGAACCCCATACACCCTGCAATGAACTTAGAGCCCACTGCCACAACTAGAATGGATCAACACTCCACAACTAGAGAGAAATCTGCACACCACAACTAGAGAGGAGCCCACCCGACATAACTGAGTTGACATCCGACACCAACTAGAGGGGATCCCCATGCTGCAGGTAGTGTAGCCACCGACACATTGCAACTAAACAGAAACCACCCTGCACATTGCTACTACAGAGGGCCACCCCACCACCACTAGAGTGGAGCCCCCACCTCACCTTGAGAGGAACACCAAGGCCTCTGATGCAACTCCAGCAGAATCCCCCACCACAACTAGAGAGGAGCCTACACACTGCAACAAGAGAGGTGTCCAACCAGACACCACATGTGGAAAGGAGGACCCAGACCCTGCAACTAGAGAGGGGCAATTTTGCACACCACATCTTGAGAGGAGGCTCCACACCACTACTAGAGAGAATCCCATCAAACCACAAATAGAGCTGAGCCAGCAAATGACACCTAGAGAAGAGACACAGCATAAAGCAACAAGATAGGAGTTACAACTCCACAAATAGAGAGGACTCCCCCAGGCACAGCACATCTAGGCAGGAGCACCCTGGCACATCACAACTAGAGAGAAGCCCAACCGCCAAAGGAGAGAGTAGAATACACGCCACAACTAGATAGGTGATTCTCAGGTGCAACTATTGAGGAACACACTGCCAACACTAGAGAGGAGCCCCCCACTACATGGAATCTAGAATCTAAAACCACTGCCACAACTGGAGTGGACACCCCTGCCACAGATAGATAGGAGCCTGCCACACACATCATAAGTAGAGAAAAGTGCCTTTGTACATCAAAACCAGGGTGGAATGCCCACACAGATCATAACAAAAGAGGAGGCCAACACTGAATCTAGAGACACTACCCCTGCTTCAGTAAGATAAAAGCCCCCCTGAACATCACCATTAGAGAGGAGCATACCCACACATCCCAATTAGACAGAAGACCCCTGCCACGAGTAGAGAGGAGCCCACCACGATACAACGAAAGAGGACTCCCACCACCACAACTTGAGAGTAGCCTCCTGCACAACTAGAAAAAGTGCCCCTTCCCATCATACCGGAAAGGAGCCATCCCCATCACAATTTGAGAAGAGCACACTACCGCAACTAGAGAGGAGCCCAGCTATCACAACTAAAGAGGAGCCCCAGCCCCCTGCCACAACTAGAGAGGAGTCTGCAAACGAAAAGTAGAGAGGAGCTGACCCACCACAAATGAAGAGTGGAAAGCCACTGCAACTAGAATGGAGCCCCATGCTGCAAATAGAGAGCTGTGTCCCACATATCCCCACTAGACAGTAGCCAGCCTACACATCACTACTAGAAAGGATCTCTCCCACTGCAGCTAGAGAGGAGGCTTCAGTGAAAATATAAAGGAACCCTGAGTCACCTCCTGCAACTCAAATGGAACCCCGAGTTCCTCACTGCAATTCTATTGGAGCCCTGTGCTGTAACAAGGCAGGAGACCCTGATAAATTGACATAGGATACCCCCGGCCATTAATGAAGTGGGTTCTCCTGGCACTATCAGAGTGGACACCCCAGAATATCACACCTAGCGAGAAGCCCCTCTGCCACACATACAGATGAGCTCCCTGAAGTAAGTTGAGTGGAGCCCCTCACAACTAGAGAGAAGCAGCCCCACTAATATTAGTGAGGAACCCCTAGCACCAAAATTACAGAGGACCTACCCCATGGAAATTCCCACACCCTAACCAAAGAGGACACGGCCCCACAACTTGAGAGGAGCCCTCTACCACAACTCGAGGAGAGCCCACTATGGCTCACACATAGAGAGTAGCCCCTCTGCTGTTAATAGAGATGAACCTCCCAACATAGCTAGAGAGAATCAAACCCACCACAATTACAGAGTTTACTCTGCAAACAACTAGACAAAAGACATGTCAAACTAGTGACTAGCCACCCGCCTATTGCAACAAGTCAGGAGCCGCCCTGCATATCCCTGATAGAGATGAGCTTCTCCAAGGCAATTCTAGAGGAGGCCCCACCATAAATCGAGAGGAAACCACGCTGCAACTATAAAGGAATCCTGCATACCGCTCAATACAAGAGGAATCCCAAGATCCCCCCATGGCTCAATTAGAACCCTGAGTTCCATGCTGCAACTGGACAGGAACACTGTTCTTGCCACAACTTGAGAGGAGCTCTGAGTCCCCTGACTCAACTCAAGAGGAGTCCTCCATGACAACTAGAGAGGAAATCAGAGTCGTGCACTGTAACCGAGAGGAACACAGAATATCTGTTCTAACTCGTGAGGGGCCCTGATTCCACTGGTTCAACTTGAGAGGAGCCCTGAATACACCCCAAATGGGGAATAAATCTGAATTCCCTGCCACAGCTCTAGTGGAACACTCATTCTTGCGCTACAACTCGAGAGGAATCCTGAAATCCCACTGCAACTCGAGAGGAACTCTGAGTCCCCTGTTGCAATTCGAGAGGTACCCTGACTTCCCAGCCACAACTCAAATGGAGCCCCGGGTCCCCTGTTGTGACTTGATTGGAAGCCCAATTTTTCTGCTGCAACTAGAGAGGAACCCTGAGTTTTCAGTCGCAATTCTAGTGGACCATAGTTCCCTGTTGCAACTCAAGAGGAACCCTGAGTTCCCTACCTGAACTCGAGAGGAGGGCTGACTCACCTTCTGAAACTCGAGAGGAACCTTGAGTTTCCCATCACAAATTACTACTAGATCCTAGCCCCCTAATGTAACTTGAGAGGATTCCCAAGACCCCAACCACAACTCAAGAGGAACCTAGAGAATCTGCCTCAATTCAAGAGGACCCCTATTCTGCATCACAAGGGGAGCCCCCAGCAACAAAGTCAGAGGCAGTCCCACACCAGAGATGGAGAGGATGCCCTCCCCACAACTAGAGAGGAGCCCCCAGGACATTGTACCTTATACGGGTCACTGTTGCAAATAGAGATCAGCCTATGAAGTAACTCGAGAGCAGCAACTCAAAATTAGAGAGTAGCAATCCTGCGAAAAACTAGTGAGGAGACCCCAGTGCCAAAAGTAGAGAGGACTCACTACTCCACGGAGACAAGATGCCACAACTCAAGAGGAAGCATCACCGCAAAATGAGAGAAGCTCTGAGTTCCCTGCCTAAACCAAGAGGAGCCTTTCATGGCAACTTGAGAGGAAATCTGAATTGTGCAGTGTAATCCAGAGGAAAACCAAGTACCTGCCACAACTCGACAGGAGATCTGGGTCCACTGCTGCAATTTGAGAGGAACCCCTAGTTCCCCAATGCAACTCGAAAGGACCCTAAGCCCCCTAGTGCAACTTGAGAGGAGGCACCATCAGAACCCGAGAGGAGCTCTGAATCCACTGCCTCAACTCAAGAGGAACTCCCAAGGCAAATTGAGATAAGACCTCAGCACAACTAGAGAGGAGCGCCACACCACCACAAGAGGAACCCAGGCACTACAAGAAAGGAGCACCCATGGCACAATGAGATAAGTGCAGCTCACCACAACTAGAGAGAGGCCCACATATCAGATTTGGAGAAGAGCCCCATCACATATAGCAACTGTTGAAGAAAACTTCTGCCCAATGCAACTAGAGAAGGGAACCCCACCACAACTAGAGACTAGACCACCCACTGCAAGTAGAGTGTTGACCTCCACTGAAACTAGAGAGGAGCCTTCTGGATAAAACTAGATTGGATATCCCACCTTAACTAGAGAATAGCACCTTGCTCACAGCAACTAGAGTAACGACTGCAACAACTTGAAGGAGCCACCACATCACAATTAGAGAGAAACCCCTAGTATAGTGCAACTAGAGAGAGTCCCTGGCCACAGCTAGCTTGTTGACCACATGCCAAAATGGCAGAGGAGTCTGCACACCGCATATATATAGAGTCCCCTGCATACTGCAATTATTGAGAAACACCACTGCCAAGGCAACTAGAAAGGTACTGCAGAGTTCTTTGCTGCAACACGAGAGGAGTCACTGGTCACAATGACAGACGAGACCTCCATCAAAACTGGAGAGGCTTCCCCCACCGCAAGTAGAGAGGAGTTCACCAAGACATCACACATAGAGAAGAGCTCCTCTGCTGCAAATAGAGGGGAGCCCCCTGAAGTAAATCGAGAGGAGGCCCTCACAAGTAGAGAGGAGTAACCATGCTAAAATTTGTGAGGCACCACCTGCAGAGCCCCCCCATCACAACCTAAGACAAGGGACTACTGCAACTAGGGAAGAGCTCTGAGTACACTGCCACAACTCAGGAAAAGAACTCCACCACTACTCGAGAAAAGCCACTGGACACAATGAAAGAAGATGTCCCCACACATCATACCTAGAGTGGAGTCACACTGTGGCAAATATTGATGAGCTACCCCACCATAACAAAGGAAGCCTTTGCATATTGCAATGAGAGAGGACTCCCCTCAGATATTGCAACTAAAGAGTCCCTGACCATTACTAGAAAGGAGCCTGCACATTGCATGTAGAGACTAGACCACCAGCACATCACGGATAGAAGGGAGCAGCCACGATGCAGCTAGAGATAATCACCCAACACAACTAGAGAAGAGTCCCCACTGATACTCGAGAGGAGCTCACCAGCACACCACAACTAGAAAGAAATCCCCATGCCACAGGTAGAGGAGTCCCCAACCACAATTAGAGAGGAGCCCCCAAAGGAACTCCAGGGAGACCCCTGCTTCATCTTGACAGGATCCTCTGCCTGCTTTTAGAGGAACCCCAAGCCCCCAAAGAAAAATGATATGCGTCTCCTGACACAAATAAGGAGGAGCCCATGACCACAAATACAGAGATGTCCCCACCACAACTAGAGAGCCTCATGAACAACGCAACTAGCTTGGAGTCCTTTGCCACAATAAGAAAGTTACACCCTGCCATCACTACAGAGGAGACCACACAACACAACTAGAGAGAAGCCCCCCCCCACAACTAAACGGAAGCACCTGGAATTAGACTTAGAGTGGAGCCCACCTTAATAACCATAGGCAAGCCTCCCACTGAAACTCCAGAGGAGCCTGCATTCCTCATGTGGAGAAGACCCCCCAGACAAACCACAACTATTGAGGAAAAGCTCTGTCCAATGCAACTGGAGAGGAGCTCCCTCACCACAACTAGAGAGTTGACCACCAGTCACAATTAGAGGGGGTCATCCCCACCAAAATGAGTGAGAAACCCATAGTGCAAAAAGCAGAGAAGACTCCTTGCCATGTAGCCGCCCACATGACAAATGCTACAGGAGGCACAACCACATCTCAAGAGGAGTTCCAAGTACCCTGTGAAAATTCTGGAGGAGACCTTCAACCCAACTCAAGAGAAGCCCCCGTCCACAATGGTAGAGGAGCCCTCCAGACATCACATCTAGAGAGGAGCCCATTCACTGCAAAGAGAGACAAGCCTCACATCACAAGTAGAGAGGAGAACCCCTGCACATCACAATGAGAGAGGAATCCCCACAGACATCACAACTAAAGAAGAGCACCTCATTACAACTAGAAAGGACCCTGTACACTGCAGCTAGAAAGAGGCCCCCATATTACAGCTATAGATGAGTCCACCATCACACCTAGAGAGGAGATGCACACTGAAACTTCAGCGGAGCTCACCAGCACAACACAACTAGAAAGGAGGCACTGTGCCACAGCTAGAAAGGAGTGCCCCATCACAATTACAGAAGTATTTGTGTTGGCTGCTCAGTCATCTCCAATTCTTTGTGACCCCATGGACTGTGTAGCTAGCCAGGCTCTTCTGTACATGGGATTCTATAGGCACAAATACCAGAGTGGGTTGTCATGCACTTCTCCAGGGGATCTTCATGACCCAGGGATCAAACCCAGGTCTCCTGCATCCCAGGCAGATTCTTTACCATCTTAGCCACCTGGGGCCTATGATGAAAAGTGAAAGTGAATTTGCTCAGTAGTGTCTGACTCTTTGCAACCCCATGGACTGTAGCCTACCAGGCACCTCCATCCATGGGATTTTCCATGCACGATTACTGGAGTTGGTTGCCATTTCCATCTCCAATTTCAGATGAGTCCCCCACCAGAACTCAAGAGGCACCTCCTACAGCAACTCAAGAGGTGACACATACTAAAACTGGAGAGGAGGCCCAGCCACAAGTTGAGAGCCTCGTGCACCCTGCAGCTACCTCAGAGACCCCTGTCACAACTAGAAAGGAGCATCCCTCCACAACAAGAGAGGGGCCTGGACAACACAACTAGAGAAAAGGCCCCCACAAGTAGAGAGGACCTTTCACTCAGATTGTATTAAGAGAGGAGCCCCACACCACAACTAAAGGGGAGAACCCCATGGGAACTATACATTAGCCGCACTGATCATTGCCACTAGAGAGAAGAACACCAACACATCACAGCTAAACATAAGCCCCCTGCTACGAGTAGAGAAGAGGCCAACACACCACAACAAAAGTAGATGTCCCTTGCTCCAATTAGAGTATATTCCTTCAACTCACAACTGGAGTGCCCTTTCACATCACAAGCAGAGGAGAAGCACCCTCACCACAGTCCAAGAGGAGTATGTTACCACATCTAGAGAGGAATCCACATACCACAACTAAAGAGGAGTCCCCCACCCCACCACAACTGTAGACGAGTCTGCAAAGCACAACTAGAGGGGAGCAGAAACAAAAATGTCAGTTGACCCCCACTGCAACTAGAGTAGAACCCTATGCCATAACTATACAGTAGCATAACACATATCACAACTAGACGGGAGCCAGCCTGATAATTGCTACTACAGAGGAGCTTCCCCACACAGCTCAAGAAGATGCCCCTCCAAAACTCTAAAGGAACCCCAAGTCGCCTGTCAGAACTCAAGAGGAACACCAAGTCCTCCACCACGACTTGACTGGAGTTCTTTGCCATCACGAGGAAGGAGCCCCCAGCGACAAAACTAGGAGCCCCCCCGCCCTGCCCCCCTGCAAAACTGGAGAGAATTTCCCTGCCAAATCTAGAGAGGAGCCTGAAAGGTTGTTGTTGAATCACGCAAAGACACCAGGATTCTTGGCCCCCAGAGGAAAAGAATTCAATCCGGGGCCAGAGACGAGTCTTGATCACTCAGAGCTTTTGTGTAATAAAGTTTTATTAAAGTATAAAGGAAATAGAGAAAGCTTCTGACATAGGCATCAGAAGGGGGCAGAAGAGTACCCCCCTGCTAGTCTTCAGCTGGATGTTATATAGTCACTAGCAGTCTGTTAATGAAAGAAAGGAAAATGTCTTTTAATGTCTTAAATTTTAATGTCTTAAAATTCAGAGTGGCACCAGGCACCTCACCCATAAGATGTATTTGGGGATAATCTTGGCACCAAATGGTTTATCCTGGGCCATAAAATGATTAACTTGAATCTTGAAGAAGGGCAGACCACCATACAAATAGTTTCATTTACATAGATTAGGAAAACAATATCTGAGTATAACATACTGGTGTGTCAAGTAGGTTCTGAGCCAAGAGGCAGAACCGACTTGAAGACAGAGTTTTAGGGTAAATGCATAGTACGTTAGCATAGCTTAAGACAAACATTTCCATAAGAAAAAGGCATTGGTTAACTTCAGGTGAAGCCAGATATCATTATGGCAACACAGTATTTTTTTTTTTTTTTTTTAGTGGTTAAATAATTAATAAGATTACCAACAGGGTGCTAATTACAAATAACGAGAGAGGAGCTAGAGGTGATGAGTTTTCCAAATAAGGAACCAGGATCCAAAGCCCTGAGGCCCAGGTGTCCGGCCACCCGGGAAAGGCAGCTCTGAAATAAATAATGGAGTTGGGGTAAAGGGTCAGGGCTGCTCCTGCTTCTTCTTGACTGAAATCCACTTCTTCCTTGCTGCCAGCATCTCATAGAATGGGTCCATGCTCACAGCAGCCTGGATGGACTTGATCCACTCATCCCTCTCCTCCTGTGTGGGGGCCGAGATCTGGTACACCATGTGGTTCCCCTCAACCACCCGGCCGTTGGCCTCTGGCAACACAGTATTTTAAGAGAAACCTCCTTTTAAATTTGTATAGAAAAGGAAAAACTATCGCTAGTTTGTTTCCTCCTGCCACTTAAGAGAGATAAAAATGTCTGACACTTGCAGGCTATTTCCTCCGTTGGGAGACCACTGGCCTTCCTGCCTGTTACCCTCTCATTCCTCCCTTTTCTTTTAGGAGAATTATATTGCCTAGGGAAAAGGGGCATCGTTCTCATTCCATAACTGCTTCCGAGCTGACAAGTGGCATTGTCCCTAAATTTGTGAGGCAACATATTCTCCTAATCCTCATATTGAGGATATCTGATCCAGGGGCCCCAAATAGTAGTTGGAAGAAGCTGCAGCAGTAGCAGGAGTTTGAGCAACCATTTGTAACTTAAAAGCTTTCATACAGCTAGAAACAAATGCAGTTATACAGTTACAGATGCAGGGAGCAAACAGCAAAAACAAAACAATCAGAATTATTGTAATCAAGATAGTTGTCCACCATGGAGAACTAGTTAACGTCTCCCAAAGTGAGGCAATTGAGGCTTCAGTAGTATCCATGGCCCCAATCATCTTATTCATGTGTTTAGTAAAATGAGTAACACTCGTGCTCATATCAGGTATATATGTACAGCATTGGGTATGAATAATGGCACATGTTCCTCCTTGCGCAGCTGTCAGAATATCTAAAGCCAATCTCTTTTGTAAAACCACCTTTCTAATTTGTGCTTGTTCAGCATTAAGAGCTGAAATAGCCTTTGAGAATCTTGTAATGCCTGTTGAGTAAAATTAGTCAAAGCATCCACTTGTAGCATAACATCTGTAGTTCCCAAAGAGGGAACAAACACTGCAGCCAAATAATCATACCAGTGAAATACAGACCTTGCCCACCAAGTTTTAAGGTGGGGTAAATTAGCAGGCTTTTCTGGAAGCTCTGAAAATATAAAGCCGTCAGTAAAGGCTAGATCCAGGGTTCATCTCCCTATCCAACCAGGGGGAAGCCATACCCATAGGTAACAACCACATATCCAATAAGTCTCATTTAGAGCAAGCCAGCGTGACTGAGATATCCAGTCCCAATTAGTGACTGGCAAGACAAAGGGAGGACCTGAACTGGAGTTAGAAAACACGGGAATGATTATGTTGCATATTTCCTGAGGCAAAAATCCGAACTGTTTCCAATCATTGTAATTAAGTTGTTGGCTAACTTTTGGGGATTGCTCTGTTTGATCCCAGCATATAGGGGCAGTAGATATTAAATGTCCTTTTTCAAGAGTTTGCCATATAACCTCATCCCATATTTGATAAATGTCAGGTAAAAAACCATTAGATCTAGACCTATTTGCCTATGTGTAGCAAAATAGTCATTGAACCAAGACAATGTATAATCAAAATTAAAAGTCACATTATGTCCATAGTTAAAGTACAAAGTGTTGCACCAGTCCGTCATCAGATGAAGAAGAGGCGTCGCATGTGATTGTTGTTGAAGGTATTCACAGACTTGAAGAAAGTTTTTTCCTTGAAGTGGAGATGTCCACCACAGGAAGCATTCCACTGATGAAGAGGGGAGTGCTCCACAGACCCAACAGTTAGACCTATTGTGGAATGCAGCATAGGAGTGAGCCCAGGACAGGAGGCATTGTCTTGAGGATCAAATGGCAGACTCAAG
Organism: Bos grunniens; assembly: GCF_055505025.1. Classification (NCBI taxonomy): domain Eukaryota; kingdom Metazoa; phylum Chordata; class Mammalia; order Artiodactyla; family Bovidae; genus Bos; species Bos grunniens. Next base: position 64,383,150 of record NC_141183.1, on the reverse strand, counting down.
ATATTTGGAGTCAGCAGAAGTAGGCTCACATAGGTTATCAGGCCTATCTGAAAAGTACAAAATCAGAGCATAGAAAGTAAAGACATAAAATAAAGTCACTTAGTTTTGGTCAGGGTGCCACCTCTTAACTTGACTGTGATGTACCCACGAATCAATTCCTGGCACTTTGACAGCTGTGGGTGAAGAAAGAATAACCTGGTAAGGGCCTTCCTAGAGGGGCTCGAGGTATGGGCCCCCAGATCCCAATGTTTTTATGAGGACCTCAGTTCCTGGCTTGCTTGACTCAGAGGTGGGGTCAGGAGTCATTTCACGGAGTTCTGTTAATGCCTGTTGAAAAGCTGAGAGCTGAGTTACATAACTAGTTAATTCCAAGTCTTCAGGGTCTATAACAATGTCTGTGTGTGAGAAAGGCCTTCCATAAATACATTCAAAGGGGGACAGTACCTCCTTTTTGGGGGCAGTTCGAGCCCTCATGAAAGCTATAGGTAGGACTTTAATCCAGTTGTCCTGTGTCTCTTGAGTTAATTTGCACAGATGTCTTTTGATAATGTTATTAGCTTTTTCAACCTTTCCTGAGGATTGGGGTCTCCAGGAACAATGTAAGTGATATTCTATTAAAGGCGGAGCCATTGTCACTCTAAAGGCTCCATGGCGGCCCAAACCTGGGGATAATTTCATGGATTAAAATCTTTATAACCTTCTTAGCCTGTTCACTACGACAAGGAAAAGCCTCCACCCATCCAGTAAAAGTATCTACCCAAACTTGTAAGCAAGAATATTCATTAGCTTTTGGCATACGAGTAAAATCAATTTCCCATTCCTCTCCAGGAAACTACCACTTTGTTGTAATCCAGATTTTGCTAACTTTTCAGTCTTTGGGTTATTTTTCTGACAAACCTCACACCTTTTGATAATATTCTTTAAAGTTTTCATTACATTTTTACCTTCAAACAATCAAGAAGCCATTTGGTAAGTACTCTCTGTACCTAAATGAAAACTCTGATGTAAACCCTTAAGACTTTTCCACTGAGAATATTCAGGAATTATTAATCGTCCATCCTAGGACTGTAACCATCCTTTATCAGTAATATTTGCTCCTCATTTCTCATATCTTTCCAATCTTTCCTCAGTATATTGTGGTTTTTCCTGTTGCACAGGACCTGTCCAGATCAAAGGCATCTACAGTGAAGGGGTTTCGTAAAGTGCCGCTTTTCTGGCTTGACAGTCAGCCAGCTGACTACCTTCGGCTACTTTACTCCCATCCCACTGCTGTGCCCTTTGCAATGCATAACAGCTACTTCTCTAGGACAATATATAGCAGTTAAAAGTTTCTCGATCTCTCTGAAATGCTTAATAGATTCTCCTGTTGCTGTGTTAAATTGTCTTTCCATATTGCAGCATGAGCATGTAAAGTCAAATAAGCATACTTAAAATCTGTGTAGATATTAACCTGCTACTATTTGCTTAACTCTAGAGCTCTGGTCAGAGCCATAAACTCCACTAACCAAGCAATGGTTCCCTGGGGGAGAGATTTTGCTTCCAAAACCTGTTCAGCAGTCACCATGGCATAACCTGCTTTACGCTTTCCATCCCGAAAAAAGAACTGCCATCTGTAAATATTTCCATGTCAGGATTGTCTAATGGGGTATCCATTAGATATTCTCGACCTGCATAGCTTAAAGTTAGGAATTGGGAACAATCATGATCAGGTGTTTCATTTTCCTTCTCAGGAAGGAAAGTGGCAGGATTTAAATTTCCACAAACTTTAAGCTTAGTTACAGGTCTTCTAACAGCAATGACTGATATTTAAGAAGCCTACTGTCTGTCATCCAAATATTAACCTTAGAATTTAAGATTCCACTCACATCATGGGAAGTCAGTACAGTAAGGTTTCATCCATTAATTATTTTTAAAGCTTCAGGTGCTAATAAAGCCACTGCCCCAATTACTATTAGGCAGTGGGGCCACCCACGTGAAATTACATCTAATTATCTGCTTAAATAAGAAATAGGTTGCTGGTGAGGCCATCGGCGTTGTGTCAAAACTCCCAAGGCCATACTTTTTTTTCAGTGACAAAGAAATTAAATTCTGACCCTGTGGGCAAGCTCAGAGCTGGAGCTTGCAGGAGAGCTGTCTGAAGAACCTTAAAAGCCTTTTGAGTTTCTGGAGACCAAACCAGTTTGTCAGTTTGGGCCTGCTGAGTTTCAGCTATGTGTTTATATAAAGGCCGGGCAAGTTTCCCATAACCCGGAATCCAAATGCGACAGTAACCTGTGATTCCCAAAAATCCTCTCAATTGTCTTAAAGTCATAGGCAGGGGATGATTTAGTATAGGTTTAATTCTCTCAGGGCTTATGGCCCTTAGTCCTTTCTGATATGATTAGGCCCAGATATCTAACCGATTGTTGACAAAGCTGAGCCTTTTCTCTTGATGCCTTGTAACCACAGCCTGCCAGAAAGTTTAAGAAATTTTCTGAGGCTCATGAACAAGCTTACTCTGTCTCAGCACAGAGCAAAATATCATCTACATATTGTAACACCACTGCTTCAGAGCTATTAAAGTCTTGTAGATCCCGTGACAAACTTTGTCCAAATAAGTGAGGACTGTCACGAAATCCCTGGGGCAAAACCGTCCAGGTTAACTGAGAAGGTGGCTGCGTAGGGTCTGCAAAGGCAAACAGAAATTGACTTTCTTCCGCCAAAGGCACTGAATAGAAGACATCTTTTAAATCAGCTACTGAGAAATATTTGGCTTGCTCAGGAATTTCAGACAATAGAGTATGAGGATTAGGCACCATGGGGTGTAAAGGAACTACAGCCTCATTTATTATACATAAATCTTGAACTAGTCTCCATTCATTTGATTTCTTTATACCCAAAATAGGAGTGTTGCAAGGACTGTTACAGGGAATTAATAGTCCCTGCTCCTTTAAATTTTTGATGATGGGCTTTAACCCTTTCTTAACCTCAGGTTTCAGTGGATACTGCTTCTTATGTGGAAATAAGTGCGGGTCTTTGAGCTTGACAACTACAGGAATAGCATTTTGTGCTCAAAACACAGATTCTCCATCAGCCCATACTCTAGGATTTACATTTTGTTCAACTAAAGGGAGAGAAAGGGAGGGCTCCATATTCATGAAAACAGAGGCATGGACCTTGCTCAGTATATCCCTCCCCAAAAGGGGAGATTCTGGCACGATCAGAAACTCATGCGAAAATAGCATGGAATCCCAGTTGCAAGATAAAGAATAACTGAAATAATACCTTTTAGCTCGTCCAGACAGTTCCATTACGGAAGCAGATTGGGAAGAAAGTGGGCCAGGGGCTTCAGTAAGCACAGAGTAAGTTGCCCCGGTATCTAAAAGGAAATCGATGGATTGGCCCCCCACAATTATTAATACCCAGGGTTCCTCATGTGTAATTAGGACTGGAGCTTATGTGGGGACCCCTGGGCACCTTCAGTCCTGATTGTCTTGAGAGACTGACCCCGTAGACCTACACGTCTGAGGGCAATCTCTCTTCAAGTGTGGTCCTTTGCAGACTGGACATGGAGCTGGGGGTGGCTTAGATGCCTGAGGGCAATCCTGCTAGAGGTGCCCCTCCTTTCCACAGTAATAGCAAGCCCATCCCTTTTCACCTGGGTCCCTCTGGGCATATTTCTCAGGCTGTTTAAAAAGTTTTTCATAGCCATTGTGAAGGCTTCCACCTTTTCCTTTGTCTTTTTCTGCCTTTCTTTATTTTCCTCATATTCCCTATCTTAATAGACTGTCTGAACCAGTTGTACAGAGTATCTAAAGACTGATTTGGTCCATACGCCCGTTTTTGTAGCTTACAGCAGATATCTGGAGCCAACTGAGTGAGAAATCTATCTTTTAAGATCACTTTTCCTTCTTCACTTTTGGGATCAATCTCAGTGAATCTGCGAAGGGCTTCTCTTAGTCTATCTAGGAATTTACGATGAGCTTCCTTCTCCTACTGTTCAATGTCTGCCAATTTTCCATAGTTTAAAGGCTTAGAACATGCCTGCCTGAGTCCTTCAAGAATACACCTAACAAAATGAGTCTGATCCCATCTTCCTTTAGCTGTGTTGTAGTCCCTGTCTGGTTCTGTAGTTGGGATCGCCTGATTCCCAGTGGGGAGGGCCTCTATCTCATTCTCCCTCTTCCCGTCTGATTCATTACCAAGCCATTCATCTCCATAAGAAACCGCTTTTCCTAAAACTCGAGTCTTTGAGTCAGAAGTCAGTGTTTGTTCCAAGATATACATCACATCCTTCCAAGTAAGGTCTTAAAGCAGAGTAACACCTTTAAAAGCTCTAATATATTTTTCTGGGTCCTCTAAATTGTCTCCCAGATCCTCCTTGATTCTTTGAATTTCTTAATAAGAAAAAAGGTTATTAACTCTCATAGACTGATTATTTCTCCCGGTGGGTGTTTCATGAAGAGGCAGCAGCTTGTGTGGCTGTTCCTCAGTCTCTGGCTGCTCTGCACATATGATTCCAGGGATAGATTGGAGAAACCTGTTTTTCTTTTTCTCTTTGTCTCCTGTCCTCCATCTCATCTCTTACTTTGATGGTCTGAGTTTGTACTGAAACCAGAGTAGTCTGAGGTTGTACTGAGACAGGAGTTGTTTGGATCTCCACGTGGGCAGTTTGAATCTCAGTTTGGATTTCCACTGAGACCAAGGTAGCTTGAATCTCAGTTTGGGTTTCCACTGAGACCAAAGCAGTTTGAATCTCAGTTTGGAGCCCGGAGTATGGGGTCAAAGTAGGAGGACAGGAAGGAGCTGAAGGTTTCACCCCCAAATCTATACCCTTAGGACATAAGTCTGGCATATTTTGCAGAGAGAAAAAGGGCAACACATATGCTACTTCTACCCATTTCCCTTGTTCCTTACAGAACCGGTCTAATATACTTAAGAGACCCTCCAACTGGCCACCGTTCACCATCCTCCAATGGATACTGTGGCCATGCAGTATCATATAGGAAGACCACGTGTATCTTCTTTAAGCCCTGGGGATCAAATCTATCCCAGTTTTTCAGGATACAGTTCAAAGGAGTGAGGCTGGAATTGTTAGCTCCCGTCTGTAAGAGAGAAAAAAAGCGACCAGTGCCATTTTTTTCTATCGAAGACATCCTCCCTGCTCTAGATTGGGGTGTAGACAGACTTTACACCAAAAGCGTTTCCTTCCTGGTCGGACTTAGTCTGTCTCTTACTGATGCAGGTGCTGTCCCCGTCCCTCCCAGTTCTACCACCGAGATGGTGTGGGGATGTACCAGGGGTATACCTGATAGCATCTCTACCTGCCGTCCAGCTCTTCACCTTTAACCTTGCTTGCCTCTGATGTCACCCAGGGTGAATCAGAGAAACCTTCCAGAATGCCTCCCAAATGTTTCCCCCAGTTAAGACTGCTGGGGGAAACATTTGTCACCTGAGTGCCTGTGCATGACCTTGAGTATATTCCTGACCACAATAAGACTGACACGAACATAAAGCTGAGACGTTCTTTCCAAGCATCACCACACCAGTATAAGAGCCTCCTTTGATCCACTAAGAGCCGGCGTTACCAAAGGAAAAAAACCCAATGTAGTCCGAATCTGAGTAACCTTTAACCTCAGAGATGTTCTTGGAGCTAGAGCTCCACCTAGCTTCTGAACTTTCAATTCCTAGTGAGGCTAGGCGCTTTCTTGACTACCAATCTAAGTTTGGGACCTATGCCACCGTACACAGTAACAGTATAGATCACAAGTCCCTTGAAAGTCTATGATCCGATAAACTATGTTAGTACTTCTAATTCCCAAGGAGTTATGAAATGGTCAAAGAGACCAAAAAGTTTGACCGAGAAAGAAGAATTTGGTCCACACGCTTTGCCCATTTCTGGTCAGTTCCTGAAGGAGACATTGGGTGCCTTTTGACATTGGCAGGTCAGTATAAATCCCCGACAGGTTTCTGCCATAAGCCATATGAGATCACTGTGGAACCGCAGAGCAGGGCTCCTCACTTGCTTCACACAGGGCCTGTCATTCATTCACACAAGCACATCGTAGAGTTAGTAAAGCACAACAGAAAACGTGTTCGCTATGAGAACAAACAACTAGAGCTCCAAGCATCCTTACCTTGTCCCGAAATCCTGGACGAGCCCCCAAGATGAAAGGTTGTTGTTGAATCACGCAAAGACACTGGGATTCTTGGCCCCCAGAGAAGAATTCAATCTGGGGCCAGAGATGAGGCTTGATCTCTCAGAGCCATTGTGTAATAAAGTTTTATTAAAGTATAAAGGATATAGAGAAAGCTTCTGACATAGGCATCAGAAGGGGGCAGAAGAGTACCCTTCTGCTAGTCTTCAGCTGGATGTTATATAGTCACTAGCAGTCTGTTAATGAAATAAAGGAATGTCTTAAAATTCAGAATGACACCAGGCACCTCACCCATAAGATGCATTTTGGGATAATCTTGGCACCAAATGGTTTATCCTGGGCCATAAAATGATTAACTTGAATCTTGAAGAAGGGCAGACCACCATAAAAATAGTTTCATTTACATAGATTAGGGGGAAAATATCTGAGTATAATATCTGAGTACTGGTTTGTCAAGTAGGTTCTGAGCCAAGAGGCGGAACCAACTTGAAGACAGAGTTTGGTGATAAATGCATAGTACATTAGCATAGCTTAAAACAAACATTTCCATAAGAAAAAGGCATTGGTTATCTCTAGGTTTGAGTAGAGTTAACTTCAGGTGAAACCAGGTGTCATTATGGCAACAGTATTTTAAGAGAAACCTCCTTTTAAATTTGTATAGAAAAGGAAAAAAAAAAAAAAATCACGAGTTTGTTTCCTCCTGCCGCTTAAGAGAGATAAAAATGTCTGACACTTGCAGGCTATTTCCTCCATTTGGAGAATCCTGGCCTTTTTGCCTGTTACCCTCTCAGCCATCCAACTCCCAATTTGAGAAGAGCACTCTACCACATCTAGAGAGGATCCCACTAGCACAATTAAGGAGGAATTCCCTTGACACAATGACAGAGGTGGCTGCAAATGATGACTAGAGATGAGCCGGCCCACAGCAAGGAGAGAGGAGCTTGCACACTACCACTACAGAGACTTGAAACCCCTGAAACTACTGAGTGGACCCTGAACACAATGATAGAGTAGACCCTTGCCAAAACTAGTGAACAGCCACCCATCATTGCAAACAAGACAGGAGCCACCCTGCACATCCCTGCTAGAGACGAGTCACCCTAAGAGAACTCAACACAATGCCCTACCACAAATTGCCAGGAACCCTGAGTACCAACCAAGCTCTAGGTGAACCACGATTTCCCTGCCACGACTCCCGTGCAATCCTGCATCCAGTGCTGAAAATTCAGAGGAACACTAATTTCTCTCTGCACTTTGAGAGGAACTCTCATTTGCCTGTGGCAACTCTTGAGGAATCCCCGAGTTTCCAGCAACAACTAGAGAATAATGCTAAGTTTCTGCTGCACCTCGAGAGGAGGCCTATTCCCCTGCCGCAACTCAAGACAAAACATGACTTTTCTGTCTCAACTAGAAAGAAGACCTGACTGCCTTGTTGACACGTGAGAATTATCCTCAGATACCCATCACAACTTGAGGGAAACCCCAAGTTTCCCACCACAGGTCAAAAAGAGACCGAGTTCCCCTCAGCTTGAGATAAGGCCTGATTTCCCCACGATGATTCAAATGGAACCCCAAGTTTCCCCTCACAATAGAAGGGCGGGGGTCTGAAACGCCTGTTGCAACTAGAGAAAACTCCAGAGTTCCCCGCCTCAACTTGATAGGAGACCTAACACATCTTTCACAACTCGAGAGGAAAGCAGAGTTTCATGCCTAAATATGAGGTGAGGCCCGACTCCTCTTTTGAAACTCGAGAGGCACCCCAAGATCCCTGTCATAACTGGAGAGGAACCCTGAGTATCTCGCCTCACCTCGAGATGAGGCCCTATTCCCCTGAAGCGACTTGAGAGGAATCCCAAGTTTCCCTTCACAACTCAAAAGGAGATCTTACTTCCCATAGACAACCCGAGCGGTTCCCTGAGATTCTTGTCACAACTTGAGAGGAACCCAGTGTTTAATGCCTTAACTCGAGATGAGGCCTGAGTCCCATCAACAACTCAATAGCAATCCCGAGTTCTCCCTCGGAACTCGAAAGGAGACCTGATTCCCTGAGGTAACTCGAGAGGTTCCCTGAGGTCTCTGTCGCAATTCAAGAGGAACCCCGAGCGTCCCTCCACAACTCGAGAAAAAACACGAGATTCCCCCCTTAGCTCAACATGAGGCCCAAGTCCCCTGGAGCGACTCAAGAGCAATCACGAGTTCCCCCTCACATCTTGAAAGGAGGCCTGACTCCTCTGAGGCAACATGAGAGGTTCCTTGACGTCACCGACACAACTTGAGAGGAACCCCGAGCTTCCTGCCACAAGGAAAATGCTGCGAGAAAAACCCTGCGGTTCTTCCCTCAACGTGAGATGAGGTGCAAGTCGCCTGCAGCGACTGGAGAGCAATCCCAAGTTTCCCTTCACAACTCGAAATGAGGCTTGACTCCCTTTTGGCAACTCGAGAGGTTCCCCTAGATACCCGTTGCAACTTGAGAAGAATCCCGTGTTCCCCAGCTCATCTAGAGATGAGGGTTAATTCCTTTGATTCGACTCAAGAGGAATCTCGATGTCCTCCTCTAACCTCAAGAGGAGGCCTGTCTCACCTATTGCAACTTGAGAGGACCCCCTAGTTCCCCATCACAACTAGAGAGAAACTCCGAGTTTCCTGCCACAACTTGAGAAGAAACCTGAGTTCCCCACCTCAAATAGAGATGTGGCCCGATTCCCCTGCAGTGACTCGAGAGGAACCAGAAGTTCCCTGGTCCAAATTGACACGAGCCCCAAGATGCTGAGGCAACTGCAGAGGATTTCCAAGAGTATCTTAGCCCACCCCTATTGGAGAAGAGCCCTCTTCCTCAACCAGAGAGGAAGCCTCATACTACAACTAAGTAGGACTTCTTGTGACAGGAAGCTACAAATAGCCAGTAGCTTCCCACACTTCACAACTAGAAAATGGGCCCCTTCTAAAAACAACCATAGAGGAGTCAGCAACCTCTCAATTTAAGAAGAGCATTCTACCACATCTAGAGGAGCCATACTAGCACACTTAAAGAGGAGTTCCCTGCCACAACAAGAGAGGTGGCTGCAAATGACAACTAGAGACAAGCTGACCCACGGCAAATAAAGAGCAGACACCCACTGCAATGAGAGTGTACCCCAAGCCACATCTAGAAAGTAGCCTCATGCACAGTGCCCTTAGACAGGGACCAGCTTGCACATCACCACTAGAGAGGATCTGCCCCAGTGTAGCTCAAGAGGAGTCTCCACCACAACCTGAAAGGAATCCCGAGTCATGTGATACAACTCAAGAGGCACCTTGAGTTCCCCACTGCAATTTCACAGGATCCTTAGGCTGGCACAAAAAAAAGGGGCCACACACCAAATGACAGAGGGGCTCTCCGGCCAAAACTGAAGCAGATTCCCCAGGCACAAATTGAGAGGTGTCCCCCAGGATATCACAGCTAGACAGAAGACATTCTGCCTCCAATGGAGACGAGCTCCCTGAGGGAAGTATAGTGGAGGCCCTCACAACTGGAGACCAGCAATCCCACGAACAGAAATGAGTAACCCATAACACCAAAAGCAGAGAGGACTTCACCAATGGAGACAGGCACACCCCAACCAGAGAGGACACAGCCTCGCCCCTTGAGAGGAGCCCTCCACCACAACTTGAGAGGAGCCCACTGGACACCACAGGCAGAGAGAATACCCTTTTATGCTAATACAGATGAACCTCACACCACAAGGAGAGAGGAGCTTGCACACTACCACTAGAGAGACTCAAAACCCCCATAACTACAAAATGGACCCTGACCACAACAATACAGCAGTCCCAAGTGAGCAGCCACCTGTCATTGCAACAAGACAGGAGCCACCCTGCACATCTTTGCTAGAAATGAGTCACCCCAAGGGAAATCAACAGGAGGCCCCCCCACAAGTTGCCAGGAACCTGAGTACCAACTGAGCTAGAGGAGAGCCCTGATTACCCCGCCATGACTCCAGTGGAATCCTATATCGCATGTTGCAAATCCAGAGCAACACTGATTTATTGCTCCACCTGGAGAGGAGCTCTGAGTCCCCTGTGGCAACTTGTGAGGAAATGCCAAGTTCACAGCAACAACTAGAGAAGAACCCTGAGTTCCTGCTGCAACTTGAGAGGAGGCCTGACTACCCTGTTGCAACTCGAGGGGAAACACAACTTCCCCACTTCAACTCGAGAGGAGTCCTGACTCCCCTGTTGCCACTGGAGAGGTATCCCCAGATCCCCATAGCAACTCGAGAGGAACCCCGTGTTTCCCGTTGTAAATTGAAAGGACACCAAGTTCACCCCCAATTTAAGATAAAGCCTGAATCCCCTGTAGCAACTCGAATGGAACCCCGAGTTTCCCCTCACAACATCAAGGGAGGTCTGACTCCCCTGTTGCAACTCGAGGAAAATTCTTAGTTCCCCACCTGAACTAGAAAGGAGGCCTGACAACCCTTTCAAAACTCTAAAGAAAGCAAAGTTCCATGCCTCAACACGAGATGTGGCCTAACTCCCCTGTTGCAACTCAGGAGGAACCCCGAAATCCCAGTGAGAATTGGAGAGGAAACCAAGTTTTCTTCCTTGACTCAAGATGAGGCCCTATTTCCATGCAGCTACTTGAGAGGAATCCCAGAGTTCCCCTCGGAACTTGAAAGGAGGCCTGACTCCCCTGAGGCAACCCGAGCAGTTCCTTGAGATCCCCATCACAACTCGACAGGAACCCTGAGTTTCCCACCTCAACTTGAAATGAGGCAGGATTCCCCTGCAATGACTCTAGAGCAATCGCGAGTTCCCACTTGCAACTCGAAAGGTGGCCTGATTTCCCTGAGGCAACATGAGAGGTTCCTTGAGGTCCCCGTCACAACTCGAGTGGAACCTCGAGATCCCCATTCAAACTAGAGAAGAATCCTGAGCTTAATGCCACAACTGGAAGAAAATCATGAGATCCTGCCCGCCCCCCACCCCCCCAATGTGAAACACACCCTATTCCTCTGCAGTGACATGAGAGAAATCAAAACTTCCCCCTCGCAACCCGAAAGGAGGCCTGTCTCCTTTGACGCAACAGGAGAGATTCCCTGAGGTCGCCTTTGCCACTGGAGAGGAAGCCTGAGCTTCACACCGCAACTCAATAAAAACCACGAGATCCCCACCTCAGTCATGAGATGAGGCCCGATTCCTCTGCATCACCTCAAAAATCATCCCGAGTTACCTCTCGAAACTTGAAAGGAGGTTGACTCTATGCAACAACAGAGGTTCCCAGAGATACTGGTTGCAACTTGACAGGAACCGCGAGTATCCCGCTGCAACTTGGGAAGTACACTGTTTTCCTCACCTCATCTTGAGATGAGGGTCGATCACTTCTTCGACTCGAGAGGAATCCTGACTTTCCCAATGCATCTCAAGTGGAGGCGTGTCTCAACAATTGCAACTTGAGAGGAAACCTGAGTTTTCTGCTGCAAGGCAAAAGGAAACCAAGTCCACCCTCAACTGGAGATAAGGCCTGATTCCCCTGCAGTGACTCGAATGGAACCGTTTCCCCTCACAAGACGAAGGGAAGTCAGACACCCCTGTTGCACCTCTAGAAAAAGCCGAGTTCCCCTCCTCAACTAGACCGGTGGCCTGACACCCCTTTTGTAATTCGAGAGAAAAGTAGAGTTCCATGCGTCAACATGAGATGAGGCCTGACTCCCCTGTTGAAACTCAATAGGAACCCCAGGATTCATGTCTCAAATGCATCTCAACTCAAGATGAGGCCCAATTCCCCTGCAGCAACTTGAGAAAACTCCCGAGGTGCCTCTTGCAACTCAAAAGGAGGCCTGAGTCCACTTTGGCAACTCAAAAGGTTCCCCAAGGTTGCCAGTGCAACTCGAGAGGAACCCATGCCACCACCAAAACACAAGAAAAAACACAAAATTGACCCCTCAACGCAAGATGAGGCCCAATTCCCCTGCAGCACCTCGAGAGCAATACCAAGTTCTCTCTCTCAACTTGAAAGGAGGCTTGACTCCCTCCATGAAACTCTAGAGTTTCCCTGAGATACACATCACAACTTGAGATGAGGACCTATTCCCTAGAAACGACTCAAGAGGAATTCTGAGGTGCTCCGTGCAACTCGAAAGGAGTCCTGACTATACTGTTGCAACACAAGAGGATCACTGAGGTCCCCGTCGCAGCTTGAGAGGAAATCTTGCTTCCCACCACAACTCAAAAAAAGCCTCGAGATCCCCCGTCAATGCGAGATGAAGCCCAATTCCCCTGCAATGACTCGAGAGCAATCCAGAGATCCCCCTGGCAACTAGAAAGGGGGCTTGACTCCTTTTATGCAACTACAGAGGTTCCCCAAGACACCCTTTACAACTTGAGAGGAACCCTGACTTTCTGATCGCAAATCTAGTACAGCCCTGTGTTCCCACCTCATCTCGAGATAAGGACCAATTCCCCGGCTCGATTGGAGAGGAATCCCGACTTTCCTTTTGAACTTCAAGAGGAGGCCTGTCTCACCTACTCCAATTTGAGAGGAACCCCGAGGTTCCTGCCACAAGTCGAAACGACAGTAAGTTCCCCCTAAACTTGAGATAAGAACTGATTCCCCTGAAGCGACTCAGATGAAACCCTATGGTTCTCCTCACAATACGAACAGAATTCTGAACCCCTCATTGCACCTCAAGAAAGAGCTCTGGTTCCAAGCCTCAAGTCGACAGTAGCCCTGACACCTCTTTTACAACTCAAGAGAAAAGTAAAGTCCATGCCTCAAAACAAGACAAGACTACTCCCTTGTTGAAACTCAATAGGAACCCTGAGATCTATGTAACAACTGGAGAGGAATCCCGAGTTTTCCCCCTCAACTCGAGATGACACCCTATTCCCCTGCATTGACTTGAGATGAATCCTGAGGTATTCCTTGCAACTTGAAAGGATGCCTAATTTCCGTGACCCAACATGAAAGGTTCCCCGAGGTCCCAGTCTCAACTCAAGAAGAATCCCAAGTGTCCTGCACCAACTCGAGAAAAACAACGAGATATCCTCCTCAACGCAAGATGAGGCCTGATTCCCCTGAAGCACTTCGAGAGCAATCCCAAGTCCCTCTCGAAATTTGAATGGAGGCTTGACTCCCTTTATGCATCTCCACAGGTTCACCAAGATACCTGTCACAAATCCAGAGGAACTTCGAGTTTCCCCCCACATCTAGGAAAGAATGCCATGTTCCACACCTCATCTCTGGATGAGGGCCCATTCACCTACTTCAAATCCAGAGGAATCACGATTTTCTCCTTGCACCTCAAGAGCATGCCTGTCACATCTATTTCATCTCGATAGGAACCCCGAGGTTTCTGCCTCAATTTGAAAGGACATCAAGTTCCCCTCAAGATAAGGTCTTATTCCCCTGCAGTGACTCAAATGGAACCTCATTTCCCCTCACAACAGGAAGGTCAGTCTGACTCCCTTGTTGCACCTCTATAAAAAGCTCAAGTTCCCAGCCTCAACTCGACAGGAGGCCTCACACACCTTTTGTAACTCAAGAGGAAAGAGGAATTCCATGCCTTAACATGAGATGAGGCCTGACTCCCCTGTTTAAACTTGATAGGAACCCAGAAATCCATGTCACAATGCAGAGGAACTCTGAGGTTCCTGTCTTAACTCAAAATGAGGCCCTCTCCCCCTGCTGTGACTCATGAGCCATCCCAAGGTGCCCCTGGCATCTCAAAAGGAGGTCTGACTTCACTGAGGCAACACGAGGGGTTCACTGAGTTCCTTATTGCAACTCAAGAGGAACATCGAGTATCACACTCAACTCGACGGGAGGTCTTACCCCCCTTTTACAACTCAAGAGGAAAGTGGATTTCCATGCCTCAACAGGAGATGAGGCCTGGTTCCCTGTTGAAACTCATGAGGAACCCCTAGATCTCTGTTGCCACTGGATAGGAACACCAAGTATCCCACCTCAACTCTAGATGAGGCCCTATTCCACTGCAGCAACTCGAGGTGAATCCTGAGGTGCTACTGGCAACTTGGAAGGAGGCCTCACTTCCCTGAGGCAACACGAGAGGTTCCATGAGGTCCCCGTCACAACTCTAGAGGAACCCAAGGCTTCCGGCCGCAAGTCGACAAACATGAGATTCCCCCTTCAACGCCAGATGAGGCCCGATTCCCTCACCTCACCTTAAGAGCAATCTTGAGTTCCTTCTCAACACTTGAAAGTAGGCTTGATTCTCTTTGTGCAACTCCAGAGCTACCACGAGATACATGTCTCTCCTCGAAAGGAGCTCCGAGTTTCCTGCCACAACTCAAGAAGAGCCATGTGTTCTGCACCTCATGTCAAGATAAGGACATATACCCCTGCTTCGACTCAAGAATAATCCCGACTTTCTCCTTGCACATTAAATAGAAGATTGTCTCAGCTAGTGTAACTTGAGGGGAACCCCTAGATCCCTGTTGCAGCTGTAGAGGAAAACTAAGATTCCCGCCTCAACTCCAGTTGAGGCCTGATTTGGCTGCAGTGACTCGAATGGAAACCCAAGTTTCCCCTCACAACACGAAGGTAGTTCTTAACCCTCTATTGCACCTCTAGAAAAACCTTGAGTTCCATGACTCAAATCAACAGAAGGACTGACTCCCCTTTTATAGCTCAAGAGGAAAGCGGCCTTGCTTGTCTCAACAAGAGACAAGACTTGACCTCCCTTTTGAAACTGGATAGGAACCCCGAGATCCATGTTAAATTGGAGAAGAATCCTGAGTTTCCTGTCTCAACTGGAGATGAGGACTTATTCCCCTGCACCAAATTGAGAGGAATAACGAGGCACCCTTTTCAACTCGAAAGGAAGCCTGACTCCACTGTGGCAAAACTAGAGGTTCCCTGAGGTCCCATCACAACTTGAGGGGAACCCAAATCTTCTAGCCACAACTCGAGAAACACCAAGAGATTCCCATCAATGTGAGATAAGGCCCGATTCCCCTGCAGTGACTGGAAAGAAATCCCGCACTACCTATCTCAACATGAGAGCTTCCCAGAGATCCTCGTCACAAGGTGAGAGGAAGCCCAAGCTTCCCGCAGCAATTTGAGAAAAACCACGAGATTTCCCCCTCATTGTGAGATGAGGCCCGTTTCCCCTGGAATGCCTCAAGAGCAATCCTGAATTCCCTCTCGAAATTCGAAAGGTGGCTTGACTCCCTTAACACAACTCAAGAGGTTCCCCAAGGTAACCATCTCAACTAGAGAGGAATCCTGAGTTTCCTGTCACAACACAAGAAGAGCCCAGTGTTCCCCACCTCATCTCGAGATGAGGGCCGATTCCCCTGCTTTGACTTGTGAGCAATCCCTACTGTCCTCTCGCACCTCAAGAGGAGGCCTGTCTCACCTATTGAAACTTGAGAGGAACCCGAAAGGACACCGAGTTTCCCTTCAACTCGAGATAAGGCCTGATTCCCATGAACTGACTTGAAATGAACCCCAAGTATCCCCTCACAACAAGGATGGAGGTCTGAATCCCCTGTTGCACCTCTAGAAAAAGCCCAAGTACCTGCCTGAACTCGACAGGAGGCCTGATACCCCTTTTACAATTCAAGAGGAAAGCGGAGTCCATGCCTCAAAACGAGATGAGGCCTGACTCCCCTGTTGAAACTTGATAGGAACCCTGATACAGCTTTCACAACTAGAGAGGAACCCTGAGTTTCCCACCTCAACTCGAGATGAGTCTGTATTTCCCTGCAGCGAATCGAGAGAAATCCTGAGGTACCCCACACAACTTGTAAGGAGGCCTGACTTCCTTGAGGTAACAAAAGAGGTTCCCTGAGGTCCCCATCACAACTCGAGAGGGACCCAAAGCTTCTCGCCACAACTCAAAAAAAAAAAAAAACCATGAAATTACCCTCTCAATGAGAGATGAGGCCCGATTTCCCTGCAGTGTCTCGAGAGTAATCCCATGCTCCCCCTCACAACTCGAAAGGAGACTTGACTTTCCTGAGGTAACACGAGAGGTTCCCTGAGGCCCCCATCGCAACTCGAGAGGAACCCCAAGCTTCCTGCCACAACTAAAGAAAAACCACGCAATTCCCTTCTCAATGTGAGATGAAGCCCTTTTCCTCTACAGTCTTGAGAACAGTCCCAAGTTCACTCTCAAAACTCAGGAGGCTTCACTCACTTTATGGTCCTCATGATGTTCCTCAACATACCCGTCACAATTCGAGAGGAACCCTGAGTTTCCTGCCACAACTTGAGAAGAGCCTCGCGTTCCCCACCTCATCTCGAGATGACGGACGATTCCCCTGCTTAGACTTTAGAAGAATCCTGACTTTCCCCTAGACCTAAAGAGGAGGCCTGTCTCACCTTGACAATTGAAAGTTGAGAGGAACCCTACATTTCCTGCTGCAAGTCGAAAAGACACCAAGTTCCCCATCAACTTGAGATAAGGTCTGAATGCCCTGCACCTACTTTCATGGAAAACCTAGTATTTCCTCACGAAGGGAGGTCTGATTTCCCTGTTGCACCTTCACAAAAAGCCCAATTTCCCTGCCTGAACTCCACAAGAGGACTGACACCCCTTTTACAAGTCAAGAGGAAAGCGGAGTTCCAGGCCTCAACATTAGATGAGGCCTGACTCCTCTGTGGAAACTCGATAGGATCCATGAGATCCCTGTCGCAAGAGAGAGGAGCCCTGAGTTTCAAACTTCAACTCGAGCAGAGGCCCTATTCTAAGCAGCAACTTGAGAGGAAACCCGAGGTGCCCCTCACAACTTGTAAGGAGGCCTGACTACCCTGAGGCAACAAAAGAGGTTTCTGGAGGTCCCACTAGCAACTTGAGAGGAACACAAAGCTTCTCACCACAACTCGAGAAACACCACAAGATTCTTCCCTCAATGCGAGATGATGCCCAATTTCCCTGCAGTGACTCGAGACCAACCTCGCACTCCCCCTCGAAACTCGAAAGGAGACTTGACTTCCCTGAGGAAACATGAGAGGTTCCCTAAGGACCCCGTCGCAACTCGAGAAGAATTTGAAGGTACCCACAGCACCTCAAGAAAAACTACGAGATTCCCCCCTCAACGCGAGGTGAGGCCCTTTTCCCCTCCAGCACCTCGAGAGCAATCCCAAGTACCCTCTCGAAATTTGAAAGGAAGCTTGACTCCCTTTATGCAACTCAAGAGTTTCCCCAAGATACCCGTCACAACTCTAGAGGAACCCAGAGTTTCGTGCCACAACTGGAAAAGATCCCTGTGTTACACATCTCATTTGCAGAAGAGTGCCAATTCCTCTGCTTGGACTCGAAAGGAACCCCGACTTTCACCTCGGACCTCAAGAGAAGGCCTGTCTCACCTACTGAAACTCGAGAGAACCCCATGGTTATTTTCATAAGTATTAAGGGCACCGAGTTCCCCCTAAACTCGAGATAAGGCATAATTCCCCTGCACTGACTTGAATGGAACCCCGAGTAACCCCTCACAACATGAAGCTAGGTTTGACTCCCCTCTTGAAACTCAATAGGAACCCCGTTTTCCCTGTCCAAACTGGAGCAGAACCCTGAGATTCCCCCTCAAAGCGAGATGAGGCCCTATTCCCCTACAGTGACTCCAGAGCTATCTCACATTCCCCCTCGCAACTCAAAAGGAGGCTTGACTCCCATTATGCAACTGCAGAGGTTACACGAGATAGTGTCATAACTCGAGAGGAACCCCAAGCTTCCTGCCACAACATGAGTAAAAAAGGAGATCCCCCCCTCAACATGAGATGAGGCTCGATTCCCCTTCAGTGGCTTGAGACCAATCCTGAATTCCCACTCACAACATAAGAGGAGGCTTGACTCACTTTATGCAAATCCAGAGGTTCCCTGAGATACCTGTCCAACTCAAGAACACTGTCTTTCCACTGAAATTAGAGACAAGCCCCATATTCCTCACCTCATTTCAAAATGAGGGCCGAATCTCCTAATCCAACTTGAGAAGAATCCAGATTTTTCCCTCACACCTCAAGAGGAGTGCTATCTCCCCTATTGCAACTTGAAAGGAAACCCGAGTTTGCTACTACAAGTTGAAAGAACACCTAATTCCCCTCAAGTTGAGAGAAGGCCTGTTTCCCCTGCAGGTACTAGAATGGAACCCGGAGTTTCCACTCACAACACGAAGGGAGGCCTGACTCCCCTGTTGCACCTCTAGAAAAAGCCCAATTTCCCCAGCTGAATGTGACAGAAGGCCAGACACCCCTTTTACAACTCAAGAGGAAAGTGGGATCCATGTCTCAGTATGAAACAATGCTTAACGCTCCTGTTGAAACTCCATAGGAACCCCGAGATTCCTGTAGCAACTATTGACAAACCCCCTAATTTCCAGCCTCAGCTTGAAATGAGGCCCTATTCCACTGCAGCAACTCGAGAGGAATCCCGAGGTGCCCCTCCCTACACGAAAGGGTGCCTGACTTCCTTGGGGCATCACCAGAGGTTCCCTGAGCTCCAAGTCGCAAATCGAGAGGAACCCTGAGCTTCCCACCACAACATGAGAAGAACCCGTGGTCCCCACTTCATCTCGAGTTGAGGGTTGATTCACCTGTTTTGACTTGAGAGGAATCCTGAGGTGGGCCTCGTAACACGAAAGGAGGCCTGACTCCCTGAGGCAACACAATAGTTTTCCTGAGGTCCCCGTCACAAGTGGAGCAGAACCCTAAGCTTCACGCTGCAACATGTGAAAAACCACGAGATTCCCCCTCAACGGAAAGGAGGCCCAATTCCCCTGCAGTGGCTCGAGAGAAATCCAGCATTCCCTCATGCAACTTGAAGGGAGGTTTGCCTCCCATTATGCAACTCCAGAGGTTCCCCGAGATATCTGTCGAAACTTGAGAGGAACCAAGGGTTCTCCAACTCATCTCGAGTAGAGGGCCTATTTCCCTGCAGCCCCTCGAGAGCAATCAAGAGTTCTCTCTCAAAACTTGAAAGGAGGCTTGCCTTCCTTTATGCAATTTCAGAGTTTCCCGAGATACCCGTCACAACTTGAGAGGAACCCTGAGCTGCCTACTGACACTGGAGAAAAAATCACAAGATTCCCCCTCAATGCAAGATGAGGCCATATTCCCCTGCAGTGATTAGAGATGAATCCCGAGGTGCCCCTCTCAAGTTGAAAGGAGGCCTGATTCACCTGAAGCAACATGAAAGGTTCCCTGAGTTCCCCATCACAACCTCAGAGGAAGCCCGAGTTTCCTGCCACAATTCGACGAGAACACAGTTTTCCCCACCTCATCTTGAGATGAAGAGCGATTCCCCTGCTTTGACTCGAAAGGGACCCCAACTTTCCTCTTGCACTTCAAAAGGAAGCATATCTCACCTACTTCAACTTGAGAGGAACTGTGGGGTTCCTGCTGCAAGGCAAAAGGACACCGATTCCCACTCAACTCTAGATAAGGCCTGATTCCCCTGACTCAAATGCAGTCCAGAGTTTTCACTCACAACTTGAACTGAGGTGTCACTCCCCTGTTGCACATCTAGAAAAAGCTAGAGATCCCAGCCTCAAATCACGGGAGGCCTGGCTTCCATTTTATAACTCAAAAGGAAACTGGAGTTCCATGCCTGAACAAGAGAAGAGGCCTGACTCCCCTGTTGAAGCTCAATAGGAACCCCGAGATCCCTGTCACAACTGGAGAGGAACCCTGAGTTTCCTGCCTCAACTTGAGATGAGGCCCTATTGCCCTGCAGCGACTTGAGAGGAACCCCGAGGTGCCCCTCACAACGCAAAATGAGGCTTGATTCCCCTTAGGGAACATGAGCAGTTCCCTGAGGTTCCTGTACCAACTGCAGTGGAACAGCGAGCTTCCCACCGCAACTCAAGAAAGGCCAGGATATCCCCACTCAATGCAAGATGAGGCACAATTGCCCTGCATTAACTCGCAAGCAATCCCTGTTTCCCTCTTGAAACTAGAAAGGAGGCTTGACTTCTTTTATGCAACTCTAGAGGTTCCCTGAGATACTCTTTGAAACTTAAGAGGAGCCACGAATTTTCCACCACAACAAGAGAGGGAACCCGTGTACCCCACCTCATGTTGAACTGAGGGCCGATTCCCTTACTTCAACTCTAGAGGAATCCCAAAATTCCCCTCACACCTCAGGAGGAGGCCTGTCTCACCTATTGCAACTCAAGAGGCACCCAGAGGTTTCTGCTGCAAGTCAAAAGGAGACTGAGTTCCCCCTAGACACGAAATGAGGCTTGATTCCCCTGCAGGAAATAGAATGGAACACTGTGTTTACATTCACAACAGGAAGGGTGGTCTGACTGCCATGTTATTCCTCTAGAAAAAGCCCGAGATCCCTACCTCAACTCGACATAAACCCTTAAAACCCTTTTAAAACTCGAAAGGAAAGCAGAGTTCCATGCCTCAACATGACATGAGGCTTGACACACCTGTTTAAACTAGACAGGAGCCCCAAGATCTGTGCCGCAACTGGAGAGGATCTCTGAGTGTCCAGCCTCAACTTGAGATGAGGCCCTACTACCCTATAGTGACTTGAGATGAATCCCGAGGCTCTCCTCACAACTCGAAAGGAGGCTTGATTCCTTTGAGGCAACACAAGAGGTTCCCTGAGGTCCCTTTCACTACTGGAGTAGAAGCCCAAGCTTCCAGCCACAATTCGAGAAAAAACACGAGATTCCCCCCTCAACACGAGATGAGGACCAATTCCCCTGCAGCGCATCGAGAACAATCCCTAGTTCCCTTTCGAAATCTGAAGGTGGCTTGACTCCCTTTATGCAACTCCAGCGGTTTCCCGAGATACCCATCGAAACTTGAGAGGAACACAGAGTTTCTCGCCACATCTCGAGAAGAGATCCATGTTCCAAAACTCTTTTTGAGATAAGGACTGATTCCCATTCTTCAACTCAAGAGGAATCCCGACATTCCCCTCCCACCTAAAATGGAGGCCTGTCTCACCTATTTCAACTTGAGAGGAACTCCGAGGTTCTTGACTCAAGTCAAAAGGACAATAAGTTTCCCCTCAACTCGAGATAAGGCCTTTTCCCCTGCAGCCACTCTAGTGGAAACCCAAATTACTCCTCAAAACATGAAGGGAGGTCTGACTCAACTGTTGCATCTCTAGAAAAAGCCCAAATTTTAAGTCTCACCTTGACAGGAGGCCTGACACCCATTTTACAACTCGGGAGGAAAGAAGACATCCATGCCTGAACATGAGATAAGGCCTGAATCTCCTGTGGAAACTCGATAGGAACCCAGAGATCCCTGTCTCAACTGTAGAGGCACCTTTAGTTTCCACCCTCAACTCAAGATGAAGCCCTATTTCACTGCAGCGATTCGAGAGGAATCCCAAGGTGCCCCTCCCAACTCGAAAGAAGGGCCTGACTTCCCAGAGGTAAAATGAGAGGTTCCCTGAGGCACCCGTTGCAACTCAAGAAGAACCCTGAGAGAAGAGTCCCGGGCTCCCGACCTCAGATCGAGCTGAGACATGACTGCCCTGCAGCGCTTCAAGAGCAATCTAGAGTTCTCTCTGAAATCTTGAAAAGACGCTTGACTCCCTTTATGCAAATCCAGAGGTTGCCAGAGATACCCGTTGCAACTCGAGAGGAACCCCAGTTTTACCGCCATAACTCGAGAAGAACCCTGTGTTCTCCAGCTCATCTCAAGATGAGACCCATTTCCTGTTCAGTGACTCTAGAGGAATCCTGAGGTGTCCCTCAAAACTTAAACAGAGGCCTGACTTCCCTGAGGCAACATTAAAGGTTCCCTGAGGTCCCCGTCGCAACTCAAGAGGAATCAAAACTTCCCGGTGGAACTCGAGAAACACCACGAGATTCCCCCCTCAATGCAAGATGAGGCCCGATTCCCCTGCAGAGTCTCTAGAGGACCCCACGCTCCCCCTCGCAACCCAAAAGGAGACCTGACTTCCCTGAGGCAACACAAGAGGTTCATGTAAGTCCCAGTTGCAACGCGAGAGGAACCCCAGGATTCCCGGCACAACTCAAGAAAAAACACGAGATACCCCACATAACACGAGATCAGGCCTTTTTGCCCAACAGCGCTATGAGAGCATTCCCAAGCTCCATCTCGAAAGTCAAAAGGAGTCCTGATTCCCTTTATGAAACTCAAGAGGTTCCCCGAGATACCTATCCCAATTCGAAAGGGCCACCGAGATTCCAGCCACAACTCGAGGAGAGCTCCGTGTTCCCCACCTCATCTAGAGTTCCTGCCCCAAGGCTAAAGGACACCAAGTTCTCCCTCAACTTGAGATAAGGCCTGATTCCCCTGCACTGACTTGAAAGGAACACCTAATATCCCATCACAGCACAAAGGGAGCTCTGACTCCCCTGTTGAAACAGTAGAAAAAGCCCATGTTCCCTGCCTTAAATTGACAGAAGGCCTGACGCTCCTTGTAAAACTCGAGAGGAAAACGAGTTCCATGCCTCAATATGAGATGAAGACTGACTCCCCTTTTGAAACTCGATAGGATCCCTGAGATCCCAGTCGGAACTGCAGAGGTAACCTGAGTTTCCCGCCTCAACGCGAGATGAGGCCTTATTACCCTGCAGCGACTCGAGAGGAATCCCGAAGTGCACCTCGCAGCTTGAAAAGAGGCCTGACTTACCTGAGGCAAAATGAGAAGTTCCCTGAGGTCCCCGTCAAAACTCTAGAGGAACCCCAATTTGCTGACACAACTTGAGAAACACCAAGAGATTCTGCTCTCAATGCAAGTTGAGGCCCAATTCCCCTGTATCACCTCTAGAGCAATCCCGAATTATCTCTCAAAACTAAAAAGGAGGCTTGACTCCCTTTATGCAGCTCCAGAGCTTCCACAAGATACCTGTCTCTCCTCGAGAGGAATGCCGAATTTCCTGCTGCAACTCAAGAAGAGTCCCGTGTTCCGCAACTCATGTCGAGATGAGGACATATACCCTTGCTTCAACTCACGAGGAATCCTGACTTTTTCGTCACATATTAAACAGAGGATTGTCTCACCTATTGAAACTTGAGAGGAACCCCAAGATCCCCATCACAACTGGAGAGAAAAACTGAGATTCCCACCTCAACTCAAGATGATGCCCAATTAGCCTGCAGTAACTTGAATAGAACCCCAAGTTTCCCTCACATCAGGACAGGAGCTCTTACTCCCCTGTTGCACGTCTCCAAAAACCCTGAGTTCCATGCCTCAACTCATCAGGAGTCCTGCCTACCCTTTTACAATTCGAGAGGAAAGTGGCCTTGCTTGCCTCAACACAAGACGAGACCTGACTCTCCTACTGAAACTCAATAGGAACGCCGAGATTCCTGTTGCAACTGGAGAGGAACACTGAGTTTTCCACCTCAACTCGAGATGAGGCCCTATTCCCCTGAAGGGACTCGAAAGAAATCCCAAGGCACCCCTTATAACTCAAAAGGAAGCCTCACTCCAATCTAGCAACATGAGAGATTCCCTGAGGTCCCCGTCACAACACGATAGGAACCTGGAGCTTCCCACAACCCTCAAGAAAAACCACAAGATTCCCCCATCAATGTGAGATGTGGCCATTTCCCCTCCAGTGTCACGAGCACAATCCAGAGTTCCCTCTTGTAACTTTAAAGTAGGCTTGACTCCATTTATGCAACTTGAAAGGTTCCCTGAGATACCCATCGTAATTTGAGAGGAACCCCGAGTTTCCTGACACAACTTGAGAAAAGCCCTGTGTTCACCACCTCATCTCGAGATGAGGGCTGATTCCCTTGCATTAACTAGAGTAGAATCCCGACTTTTCCCTCGCACCTAAGTAGGATGCCTATATCAGCTGCTGAAACTCAAGAGGAGCCTCGAAATTCCTGCCGCAAGTTAAAAGGACACCAAATTCCCCCTCAACTGGAGAAAAGGCCTGATTCCCCTGCAGCGACTAAACAGAACCCCGAGTTTCCCCTCACAACTCAAAGGGATGTCTGACTCCTCAATTGAACCTCTAGAAGATATCCAAGGTCCCCAACCAGAGGTCTGACACCTGTTTTACAACTCGAGAGGAACGCAGAGTTCCATGCCTAAGCAGGAGACCAGGCCTGACTCCCCTATTAAAACTCAAGAGGAACCCTGAGATTCCAGCCACAAGTTGAAATGACACCGAGTTCCCACTAAACTCGAGATAAGGTCTGATTCCCTTGCACTGACTCTAATGGAACCCTGAGATTAACCTTACAGCATGAAGTGAGGTCTGACTCCCCTGTTGCACCTCTAGAAAAAGCCTGAGTTCCCCACCTCAATTCCACAGGAGTCCTGACACGCCTTTTACAACTCGAGAGTAAAGCAGATTTCTATGCCTCAATATGAGACGAGGCCTGGCTCCCTGTTAAAGCTCAATAGGAACCCTGAGATCTCTGTCACCAACAGGATAGGAACACTGAGTTTCCCACCTCAACTCAAGATGAGGCCTTATTCTCTTCCAGCGACTCTAGAGGAATCTCAGGTGCCCCTCTTAACTTGAAAGGAAGCCTGACTTAACTGAGGCAATACAAGAGGTTCCCTGAGTTCCCGGTCTCAACTCAAGAGGAACACTGAGCTTTCCGCCTCACCCTGATAAAAAGGATGAGATTTCCCCACAACGTGAGATGAGGCAACTTTTCCCTACAGTGCTTCGAGAGCAATACAGAGTTCCCTCTTGTAACTAGAAAGGAGGCTTGATTTTATATGCAATTCCGGAGGTTCCACAATATATACTTCACAAATCTAGAGGAACCCCTAACTTTTTTCTGCAACTTGAGAAGACCCCAGTGCTCTCCACCTCATCTCGAGATGAGGGCCAGTTCCTCTGCTTTGGCTTGAGAAGATTCCAGACTTTCCCCTTGCAGCACAAGAGGAGGCCCGTCTCACCTATTGGAACTCGAAAGAAACCCCATGATTCCTGTAGCAAGTCAAAAGGACACTCAGTTCCCCCTTAACTCGAGATAAGACCCTGCACCGACTCGAATGGAACCCTGAGTATCTCCTCATAACACAAAGGGAGGTCTGACTCCCCTGTTGCAAGAGTAGAAAAAGCCCACGTTCCCTGCATCAAATCGACAGAAGGCCTGACACTCCTTGTAAAACTCGAGAGGAAAACGAGGTACCATGTCTCAATATGAGATGAAGACTGACTCCCCTTTTGAAACTCGATAGGAACCCTGAAATCCCAGTCGGAACTGCAGAGGAATCTGAGTTTCCCGCCTCAGCTCAAGATGAGGCCTTATTACTCTGCAGTGACTCAAGAGGAATTCCGAGGTGCCCCTTGCAAATCGAATGGAGACCTGATTTCCCTGGGGCAACATGAGAGGTTCTCTGAGGTCCCGTTGCAACTCGAGATGATCCCAAAGCTTCCTGCTGGAACAATAGAAACACTACAAGATTCTCCCCTCAATGCGAGATGAGGCAAGTTTCCTCAAATTGAGAGTAATTCGGGCTCCCTCTCGCACCTTGAGAGGAGGAGACTTGACTTTGCCGAGGCAACACAAGAGGTTCCCTAAGGTCCCCTCCAAAACTCGAGAGGAACTCCAAGACTCATGCCACAACTCGAGAAAAAGCAGGAGGTTCTCCCCTCAACTGGAAATGAGAACCTATTCCCCTGCAGCGAATTGAGAGGAATTCTGAGGTGCCCCTTGTAGCTTTGAAAGAGGACTGACTTCCCTGAGGCAATACGAAAAGTTCCATGAGGTCCCCGTTGCAACTCGAGAGGAACCCCAATCTTGTCACTGCAACTCGCAAAAACAAACACGAGATTACCCCCTAAACGTGAGATGAGGTTCTTTTCCCCCACAGTGCCTTGAGAGCAATCACGAGTTCCCACTCCAAATTCAAAAGGAGGCTTGACTCTTAATTCAACTCAAGATTTTCCCCGAGATACCTGTCACAAATAGAGAGGAACCCCGTGTTTCCCGCCACAACTCGAAGGGCCCTGTGTTCCCAACCTCATCTTGAGATGAGGGCCGATTCCCATGCTTAGACTCTAGAGGAAACCCGACTTTCCCCTTGCACCTCAGGGGGAGGCCTGTATCACCTATTGAAGCTCGAGAGGAACTCCACAGTCCTGCCGAAATTTGAAAGGATAGTGAGTTCCACCTCAACTCGAGATAAGGCCTGATTTTCCTGCACCGACATGAATGGAACCACGAGTATCCCCTCACAACACGAAGGGAGGTCTGATTCCCCTAATGCACCTCTAGAGAAAGCCAAAGTTCCCCACCTGAACTCGGGAGAATTGACACCCCTTTTACAACTCGAGAAGAAAGTGGAGTTCCATTCCACAAAATAATCAGAGGCCTGAAGCCCCTTTGAAACTCGAAAGGAACCCCGAGATCCCTGTCACAACTGGAGTGAAACCCTGAGTTTCCCGCCTCACATCAAGTTGAGGCCCTATTTCCCTTCATCTACTTGAGAGGAATCCTGAGGTGCCCCTCACAACTGGAAAGGAGGCCTGATTTCACTGAGGCAACAGGAGAAGTTCCCTGGGACCCTGTCATAACTCGAGATGAACCCAAACCTTTCTACTGCAACTGGAGAAACACCACGAGATTCCCCCATTAATGCGAGATGAGGCCAGATTCCCTTCAGTGACTTGAGAGCAATGCTGCACTGCCCCTCGCAACTCGAAAGGAGCTGACTTCCCTGAGTCAACACGAGAGGTTCTCTGAGGCCCCAGTCTCAAATCGAGAGGAACCCCAGGCTTCTGGCCTCAACTCGAGAAAAACCGTGAGATTCCCCTGTCAACGTGACATGAGGCCCTATTACTGTGCAGCGCCTCTAGAGCAATCCCGAGTTTCCTTTCAAAACTCAAAAGGAGGCTTGATTCCCTTTATGCAACTCAAGAGGTTACATGAGATACACGTCACCACTTGAGAGGAACCTCGAGTTTCATGCCACAGCTAGGGATAGGCTCCATTTTACCCACCTTATCTCGAAATGAAGGGCAATTCCCCTGCTTCGACTAAAGAGGAATCCCGGCTTTCTCTTTGCAACACAAGAAGAGGACTGTTTCACCTATTGAAACTCGAGGGAACCCTGAAGTTCCTGCTGCAAGTCAAACAGACACCGAGTTCCCCCTCAACTTGAGATAAGGCCTGATTCCCCTGCACCATCTCAAATGGAACGACTAGTATCCCCTAACAACACAATGGGAGGTCTGATTCCCCTGTTCCACCTCTAGAAAAGGCCCAAGATCCCCTCCTCAAAACGACAGTATGCCTGACACCCATTTTACAAGTCAAGAGGAAAGTGAAGTTCCATGCCTCAACACGAGACGAGGCTAAACTCCCATGTTGAAACTAGATAGGAACACTGAGATCCCTGTGTAACTGGAGAGGAACCCCGAGTTTCCTGAAACAACTCGAGAAAAGTTCTGTATTCACCACCTGATGAGGATCGATTCCCCTTTTTCAACACAGGAGGAATCCCAACTATCCCCTCACACCTCAAGAGGAGGCCATTTCACCTATTGAAACTCGAGAGGAACCCTGCGGTTCCTGCCCCAAGTCGAAAGGACACTGAGTTATGCTTCAACATGAAATAAGCCCCAATTCCCCTGCACAGACTCTAAGGGGTCCCTGAGTATCCCCTCACAGGAAGATGGGAGGTCTGACTCCCCTGTTGCACCTCTAGAAAAAGCCCAAGTTTCCTGCCTGAACTCGACAGAAGACCTGATACTCCTTTCACAACTTTAGAGGAGAGCAGAGTTCTATGTCTCAAAATGAGACGCCGCCTGAGTCCCCTGTTGAAACTTGATAGGAACCTTGCAATTCCCATTGCAACTGGCGAGGAACCCCAAGTTACTAGGTTCAACACTAGCTGAGGTCCTATTCCCTTGCAGCGACATGAGAGGCATCCTCAGATGTCACTTACAACTCGAAAGGAGCCCTGACTTCCCTGAGGTCAACATGAGAGGTTCACTGGGTCCCTGTTGCAACTTGAAAGGAACCCAAAGCTTCCCACAGCAACTCAAGAAACACCAAGGAGATTGCCCCCTCGATGCGAGATGAGGCCCGATTTCCTGCAGTGACTCGAGAGGAATCCAAAGCTACCCTAGGAACTCCAAAGGAGACTTGACTTCTCTGAATCAACCCAAGAGCTTCCCTGAGGTTTCTGTCGCAATTCGAGAGGAACCCAAAGCTTCCTGCCGCAAATCGAGAAACACCATGAGATTCTGCCCTCAATGCGAGATGTGGCCTGATTCCCCTACAGTTACTGAGGAGGAATCCTGTGCTCCCCCTCACAACTCGAAAGGAGACTTGACTTTCCTGAGGCAACACGTGTGGTTCCCTGAGGTCCCTGTCACAACTCAAGAGGAACACCAAACTTCCTACCACAACACGAGAAAAACCACAAGATTTCCCCATCAACCCCAGATGAGGCCATTTTCCTCTGCAGCTCCTCGAGAGCCATCCCGAGTTGCCTATCGAAACTGCAAAGGAGACTTGACTCCCTTTATGCATCTCAAGATGTTCCCCAAGATACCCATCACCACTCAAGAGGAATCCTGTGTTTCCCGCCACAACTCAAGAAGAGCCCCGTGTTTCCCACCTCATTTTGAGATGAGGGCCGTTTCCCCTGCTTTGACTAGAGAGGAATCCCGACTTACCCCTCGCACCTTAAGAAGAGGATCTCTCAACTATTGAAACCAGAGAGGCACCCCATAGTTCCTGACACAAACAAAAGGGCACCACTTTCCCCCTCAGCTCAAGATAAGGCCTGATTGCCCTGTACAGACTTGACTGGAACTCGAATATACCCTCACAACACGAAGGGTGGTCTGACTCCCCTGTTTCAACTCTAGAAAAAGCCCAAGTATTCCCCCTGAACTCGACATGAGCCCTACACCTCTTTTACAACTCGAGAGGAAAGTGCAGTTCCATGCATCAAAATGAGATGAGGCCTGACTCCCCTGTTGAAACTCGATAGGAACCCCATGATCCCTGTCACAATTGGAGAGGAACCCTGATATTTCAGCCTCAACTAGAGATGAAGCCTTATTGCACTGCAGCTCCTTGAGGACAATATCAAGTTCCCTCTCAAATGTGTAAGGAGGCTTGACTCCCTTTATGCAACTCAAAAGGATCCCTGAGATACCCAGCACCACTCAAGAGGAACCCCACAACTCAAGAAGGGGTCCCTGTTACCCACTTCATCTCGAGATGAGGGCCAATTCCCCTGCATCGACTCAAGAGGAATCTCGGCTTTCCCTTGGCACATAAAGAGGCAGCCTGGCTCACCTATTGAAACTCAAGAGGAAGACCACAGATCCTGCCGCAAGGCAAAAGGACATCAAGTTCCCCTTCAACTCGAGAGAAGGCCTGATTCCCCTGCACAGACTTGAATGGAACCCCGAGTATCCAGTCACAACATGAAAGGAGGTCTGACTCCCCTCTTGTACTTCTAGAAAAAGCACATGTTCCTGCCTCAATTCGACAGGAGGCCTGACACCCCTTTTAACTTGAGAGGAAAACGGAGTTCCATGGCTCAACACGAGAAGAGGCCTGATTCCCCTGTTGAAACATGATAGGAACCCCAAGATCCCTGTCGCAACTGTAGAGGTACCCTGAGGTTCCCGCCTCAACTCTACATGAGGCCCTATTCTCCTGTAGGGACTCTAGAGGAATCCTGATGTGTCCCTTTCAACTCAAAAGGAGGCCTGACTTTCCTGAAGCTACATGAGAGGTTGTGGAGGTCCTTGTCACAACTCAAGAGGAACCCAGAGATTCCTGCCGCAACTTGAGAAACACCACGAGATTACCCCCTAATTGAGAGATGAGGCTCGATTCCCCTGAAGTGACTCGAGAGTAATCCTTCACTCCCTATCACAACGCCAAAGGAGACTTGACTTCCCTAGGCAACACGAGAGGTTCCCTGAGGTCCCTGTCATAATTTGAGAACAACCCCAAGCTTCCTGCTGCATCTCCATCCAAACCAGGAGATTCCCCCCTCAATGCGAGAAGAGGCTCTTTTCCCCTCCAGTGTCTCGAGAGCAATCCCGAATTCCCTCTCAAAAGTCGAAAATAGGGCTTGACTGCATTTATGCAACCCAAGAGGTGCCTCAAATATCCACCACCACTTGAGTGGGATTCTGAGTTTCCCACCACAACTAGAGAGGAGCCCCGTGTTCTCCACCTCATCTCGAGATGAGGGCCGATTCCACTGCTTTGACTCGAGAGGAATCCTGACTTTCTGCTCACACCTCAAGAGGAGGCCTATCTCACCTACTGAAACTCAGGAGGAACCCTGCAGTTCATGCCACAAGTCGAAAGACACTGACTTCCCCCTCAATTCGAGATAAGGCCTGATTCCCCTGCACAGACTGAAATGGAATCCCGAGTATACCCTTACAACAGGAAAGGAGATCTGACTCCCCTCTTGCACCTCTAGAAAAAGCCCAAGTTCCCGTCTCAATTCTACCAGAGGCCTGACACCCCTTTTATAACTGGGGAGGAAAGTGGAGTTCCATGCTTCAACATGAAATGAGGCCTGACTCCCCTGTTGTAACTTGATAGGAACCCCGAGTTCCCTGTTGCAAATGGAGAGGAACCCTGAGTTTCCCACCTTAACTGGAGATGAGGCCCTATACCCGTGCAGTGACTCGAGAGGAATCCAGAGGTGCCCCCTTGAAATTCGAAAGGAGGCTTGGCTTTCCTGATGCAACATGAGAGGTTCCCTGAGGTCCCCTTTGCAACTCGAGAGGAACCCATAGCTTCTCGCCGCAACACGAGAAACACCACGAGGTTACCCTTCAATGTGAGATGAGACCCGATTCCCCTGCAGGGACTCAAGAGCAATCCTGTGCTCCCCCTCACAACTCAAAAGGAGACTTTACTTCCCTGAGTCAACACAAGAGGTTCCCTGAGGTCCCTTTGGAACTTGAGAGGAACCCCAGTCTTCCCGTGGAAACTCGAGAAAAGTCACGAGATTCCTACTTCAATGAGAGGTGAGGCTCTTTTCCTGTGCAGCACCTCTTAAGCAGCCCCGAGTTTCCTTTTAAAATTCAAAGGGAAGCTTGAATCCATTTAGGCAACTCAAGAGCTTCCCCGAGATACACATTGTCACTCGAGAGGAACCCCGAGTTTCACACCACAACTCGGGAAGAGCTCCATGTTCCCACCCTCATCTCGAGATGAGGGTGATTCCCCTGCTTCAACTCAAGAGGAATCCGGCTTTCCCTTCACACCTCAAGAGGATGCCTGTCTAACCTATTGAAACTTGAGGAGAACCCAGCAGATCCTGCCACAAGTTGAAAGGACACCGAGTGCCTCTTCAGCTCGAGAGAAGCCCTGATTCCTCTGCATGAACTTGAATGGAACCCCGAGTATCCCCTCATAAAATGAAAGGAGGTCTGACTCCCCTGTTGCACCTCTAGAAAAAGCCCAGGTTCCCTCCTCAATTCAACAGGATGCCTGACACCCCTTTTACAACTTGAGAAGAAAGTGGAGTTCCATTCTTCAACAAGAGACTAGGCCTGACTCCCCTGTTCAAATTTAATGGGAACTCCTAGATTCCTGCTGCACTGGAGGCGAACCCTGAGTTTCCCACCTCAAATAGAGATGCAGCCCTATTCCCCTTCAGTGACTGGAGAGGAATCCCGTAGTGCCCCTTGCAACTCGAAAGGAGACTTGACTTCCCTGAGACAACACAAGAGGTTCCCTGAGGGTCCCATTGCAACTCCCAATGAACCCATAGCTTCCTGCCTCAACACACCAGGAGATTCCCCCCTCAATGCATGATGAGGCCCAATTCCCCTGCAGTTACCCGAAAGCAATCCTGCGCTCACCCTTGCACCTTGAAAGGAGACTTAATTTCCCTGAGGCAACATGAGAGGTTCCCTGAGGTCCCCATCGCAACTAGAGAGAAACCCCAAATTTCCCACCACAACTCAAGAAAAACCTCGAGATTCAGCCCTCAATGCAAGATGAGGCCCTTTTCCACTGCAGCTCTCTGAGAGCAATTGTGAGTTCCCTCTAGAAACTCGAAAGGAGGCTTGACTCCCTGTACACAACTCAACAGGTTCCCCGAGAAACCCATAGCAACTGGAGAGGAACCCCAAGTTTCCTGCCACAACTCGAGAAGAACCCTGTGTTTCCTACCTCATTTAGAGATGAGGGACAATTCCCCTGCTTTGACTTGAGAGGTATTCCCATTTTCCCCTCGTACTTCAAGAGGAGGCCTGTGTTACCTATTGAAACTTGAGAGGGACCCTCTGGTTCCTGCTGCAAGTTGAAAGGACACCAAGTTACACCTCAACATGAGATAAGGCCTGATTCCTCTGCACCGACTCTAATGGATTCCCGAGTTTCCCCTCACAGGAAGAAGAGACGTCTGACTCCCCTCTTGCACCCCTAAAAAAATCCCAAGTTTCCCACCTGAACTCAAAAGCAGGGACTGATACTCCTTTCATAACTCAAGAGGAAAGCAGAGTCCCATGCCTCAAAATGAGAAGCAACCTGACTCCCCTGATGAAACTCAGTAGGATCAGCGAGATCCCTATCTCAACTGGAGATGAGCCATGACTTTCAAGTCTCAACTCGAGCTGGAGCCCTATTCCACTGCAACGACTCAAAAGGAATCCCGAGTTGCCCCTCACAACATAAAAAGAGGCCTGACTTCCCTGAGGCAACTGAGTGGTTGCCTGAGTTCCCTGTCGCAAATACAGAGGAACCCAAAGCTTTCCGACTCAACTCGAGAAACACCACGAGATTCCTCCCTCAGTGCGAAATGAGGCCTTTTCCCCTGTAGTGCCTCAAGAGCAATCCTGAGTTCCCTCTCGAACCCTGAATGGAAGCTTGACTCCCTTTATGCAACTCAAGAAGTTCCCAGAGATGGCCGTCGCAACTCCATAGGAAACCAGAGTTTCCCGACACAACTTGAGAAGAGCCCCGTGTTCCACACCTCATCTCGAGATGAGGGCCAATTCCCCTGCTTCGACTCGAGAGGAATCCAGACTTTCCCCTCGCACCTCAAGAGGAGGCCTGTCTCACCTACTGAAACTCAAGATGAACCGCACGATTCCTGTTCCAAGTAGAAAGGACATGGAGTTCCCCCTCAGCTCGAGACAAGGCCTAATTCCCTTGCACTGACTCGAATGGAACCGCAAGTATCCTCTCACAACACGAAGTAGGTCTGACTTTCCTGTTGCAAAACTAGAAAAAGCCCCCGTTCCCCGTGTCAACTCGACAGGAGGCCTGACACTCCTTGTACAACTCGATAGGAAGATGTAGTTCCATGCCTCAACATGAAATGAAGCCTGACTCCCCTTTTAAAACTCGATAGAAACCCCAAGATCCCAGTCATAACTGGAGAGGTACCCGTAGTTTCCAGCCTTGCCTCAAGATGAGGCCCTAGTCCCCTGCAGCGACTCGAGAGGAATTGCGATGTGCCCCTCCAGCTTGAAAGGATGCCTGACTTCCCTGAGGCAACACAGGAGTTTTCCTGAGGTCCCCACGGCAACTCAAGAGGAAACCCAATCTTCCTGCTACAACTCATGAAAAAGCACAAGATTCCCTGCTCATCACCAGATGAAGGCTTATTTCCCTGCTTCAGCTCGAGAGGAATCCTGAGTTTCCTTTCCAAACTTGAGGAAAGTAGAGTTCCATGCCTCCCAAGAGAGGAGGCCTGACTTTCCTGTTGAAACTCAGTAGGAACCCCAAAATTCCTGTCACAACTGGAGAGGAACACTGAGTTTCCTGCTTAAACTCGACATGAGGCCCTATTCCCCTGCAGCCACTTGAGAGGAATCCGGAGGTGCCACTCACATCTTAAAAGTAGGTCTGACTTTCCTGAGGCAACATGAAAAGTTCCCTGAGGTCACCATCACAAATTGAGAGGAAACCAAATCTTCCAGCCTCAACTCGAGAAAACACCATGAAATATTCCCCTCATTGCTAGATGAGGCCCGATTCCACTGTAGTGACTGGAGAGCAATCCCACTCTCCCCTCCCAACTCGAAAAAAAACTTGACTTTGCTGAGGCAACAAGAGAGGTTCCCTGAGGTCCTCATCGCACCTCAAGAGCAAGCCTAAGCTTACTATCACAATTGGAGAAAAACCACGAGATTCGCCGTTCTAGCCCTTTTCCCTTGCAGGGCCTCAAGAGCAATCCCGAGTCCCCTCTTCAAAATCAAAAGGAGGCTTGACTCCCTTTATGCAACTTAAATGGTTCCCCAAGGTACCCATAGCAACTTGAGTGGATTCCGCCACAACTCTAGAAGAGCCCCATGTTCTCCACCTCATCTTGAGAGGAGGGCTGATTCCCCTACTTCGAATCCAGAGGAATCCTGACTTTCCCCTTGCACCTTAAGAGGAGGCCTGTCTCACCTATTAAAACTTGAGAGGAACCCCACAATTCCTGTCCCAAGTAGAAAGGACACCAAGTTACCCCTGAATTCAAGATAAGGCCTGATTCCCCTGCACTGACTCTAATGGAACCATGAGTATCCCCTCACAACACGAAGGGAGGTCTGACTCACCTGTTGCAACACTAGAAAAAGCCTATATTCCCCACCTCAACTCGCCAGGAAGCCTGACACTCTTTGTATAACTCGAGAGGAAAATGGAATTCCATGCCTCAACATAAGACAAAATCTGACTCCTCTTTTGAAACTCGATAGGAACCCCGAGATCCCAGTCGTAACTGGAGAGATACCGGGAGTTTCCCACCTCAACTCTAGATGAGGCCGTATTCCACTGTAATGACTCCAGAGGAATCCAGAGGTGCCCCCTGCAACTTGAAAGAAGGACTGACTCCACTGTGGCAACACAAGAGGTTCCCTGATGTCCCTATTGCAATTCAAGAGGAATCCCAAGCTTCCCGATAGAACTTGAGAAAAACCATGAGATTCCACCCTCAACACGAAATGAGGCCATTTTTCCTGTAGCAACTCGAGAACAAACCCAAGTCTCTCTCGTAACATGAAAGGAGGCTTGACTCCCTTTCTACAGTTCCAGAGGTTTCATGAGTTTTCCCGCTGCAATTGAGAAGAACACTGTGTTTGCCACCTCATCTCCAGATGAGGGCAGATTCCCCTGCTAAGACTCGAGAGGAATCCTGACTTTCCCACAATAGGTGGCCTGTCTCATCTATTAAACTCCTGTGGAACTCCCATGTTGCACCTCTAAAAAAGCTTGATTTCCCTGCCTCAGCGTGACAGGAGGCATGACAACCATTTTACAACTGGAGGGGAAAGTGGACTTCCATGCCTCAAGAGGAGACAAGGCCTGACTCCCCTGTTTAAACTCGATAGGAACCACGAGATCCTTGTCACAACTCAGAGGAACCCTAGCCTTAACTCGAGATGAGGCATATTCCCCTATAGTGACTCAAGAGGAATCCTGAGGTGCCCCTCTCAACTCTAAATGATGGATGATTTCCCTGAGGCAACACGAGAGGTTCCATGAGGTCCCCAAAGCAACTCAAGATGAAACACAAGGTTCCAGTCACAACTCAAGAAAAAGCACTAGATTACCCCCTCAACGTGAGATGAGGGTTGATTCCCCTGTTTCGACTCAAAAGGAATTTCGAGTTCCCTCTCCAAACTTGAAAGGAGGCTTGACTCCCTCCCTTTCTGCAACTGCAGAGGTTCCTTGAGTTTGCCACTGCAACTCAGGAAGAACCGTGTATTCCCCACCTCATCTCAAGATGAGGGCTGATTCCCCTGCTTTGACTCGAGAGTAGTCCCGACCTTCCCCTCATGCCTCAGGAGGAGGACTGTCTCCCCTATTGTAACTCGAGGAGACTGTTAAAGTTCCTGCCTCAATTTGAAAAAACACAGAGTTCCCCCTCAACTTCAGATAAGGCCTGATTCCCCTGCAGCGACTAGAATGGAATCCCGAATTTCCCCTCACAACACAAAAGGAGCTCTGACTCCCATGTTGCACCTCTACAAAAAGCATGAGTTCCCCGCCTCAACTTGACAGGACTGAAACCCTTTTACAATCTGAGAGGAAAGTGGAGTTTCATGCCTCGCAAGTGGAGGAACCCTGGGTTTCACACCTCAAATTGAGGTGACACCCAATTTGCCTGCAGTGACTCAAGATCAATCCTGAGGTGCCCCTCAAAACTCGAAAGGAAGTCAGACTTCCCTGAGGCAACAAGAGAGGTTCTCTGAGGTCATAGTTGCAACTCAAGAGGAAACCTGAGCTTCCCACCACAACCCAGGAAACACCACGAGATTCGCCCCTCAATGCATAATGAGTCCCTTTTCCCTTGCAGTGATTCGAGACCAATCCCAAGTTCTCTCTCACAACTCGAAAGGAGGCTTGACTCCCTTTATGGAACTCCAGAAGTTCCCCAAAATATCCATCACAATTCGAGAGGAAACCTGATGTTCCCACTGGAACTCTAGAAGAGCCCCGTATTTCCCACCTCATCTCCAGATGAGGGCCAATTTTCCTGCTTTCACTCAAGAGGAATCCTGACATTCTCCTTGGACCTCAAGAGGAGGCCCGTCTCAACTTTTGCAATTCCAAAGGAACCACGAGATTCCTGCCGTTAGTTGAAAGGACACCAAGTTCCCCCTCAACTCGAGATAAGGTCTGATTCCCCTTCAGCCACTTGAATGGAACCCTGAGTTTCCCCTCACAACACCAACAGAGGTCTGACTCCACTGTTTCACCTTTGGAAAAATCCCGAGTTATACACCTGAACTCGACTGGAGGACAAACACCCCTTTTACAAGTAGAGAGGAAAGCAGAGTTCCATGCCTCACATGAGATGAGGCCTGACTCCCCTGTTGAAACTCGAAAGGAACTCTGAGGTCCCTGTCAAAACTGGAGAGGGAACCTGAATTTCCAGCCTCACCCTGAGATGAGGCCCTATTTCCATGCAGCGACTGGAGAAGAATACAAAGGTGGCCCTGGCAACTGAAAAGGAGGCCTAATTTCCTGAGGAAACATGAGAAGTTCCCTGGGGACCACGTCACAACTCGAGATGAACCCAGAGCTTTCCACTACAACTCGGGAAAAAACAGGAGATTCGCCCCTCAACGCAAGACGAGGCCCTTTTCCCTGGAAGTGCCTCGAGACCAATCCCAAGTTCCCTCTTGAAACACAAAAGGAGGCCTGACTCCCTTTATGCAACTCAAGAGGTTCCCCGAGATACCTGTCGCAACTCAAGAGGAAACCGCGTTTCCCATAACAACTAGAGAAGAGCCCCGAGTTCCTCACCTCATCTCGAGATGAGGGCCGATTCCCTGCTTCGACTCGAGAGGAATCCTAACTTTCCCCTAGCACCTCAAGAGGAAGTCTTTCTCACCTATTGAAACTTCAGAGGAACCCCGTGGTTCCTGCCACAAGTCAAAAGGACCCTTCAGTTCAGTTCAGTTCAGTCGCTAAGTTGTGTCCGACTCTTTGCGACTCCATGAATCGCAGCACACCAGGCATCCCTGTCCATCATCAACTTCCGGAGTTCACTCAGACTCACGTCCATCGAGTCAGTGATGCCATCCAGCCACCTCGTCCTCTGTCGTCCCCTTCTCCTCCTGCCCCCAATCCCTCTCAGCATCAGAGTCTTTTCCAATGAGTCAACTCTTCTCATGAGTTGGCCAAAGTACTGGAGTTTCAGTTTTAGCATCATTCCTTCCAAAGAAATCCCAGGGTTGATCTCCTTCAGAATGGACTGATTGGATCTCCTTATAGTCCAAGGGACTCTCAAGAGTCTTCTCCAACACCACAGTTCAAATTTGAACATTTGAATATGCTATCCTGATGAAGGTGAAAGTGGAGAGTGAAAAAGTTGGCTTAAAGCTCAACATTCAGAAAATGAAGTTCATGGCATCCGGTACCATCATTTCATGGGAAATAGATGGGGAAACGGTGGAAACAGTGTCAGACTTTATTTTTCTGGGCTCCAAAATCACTGCAGATGGTGATTGCAGCCATGAAATTAAAAGACGCTTACTCCATGGAAGGAAAGTTATGACCAACCTAGATAGCATATTCAAAAGCAGAGACATTACTTTGCCAACAAAGGTCCATCTAGTCAAGGCTATGGTTTTTCCAGTAGTCAAGTATGGATGTGAGAGTTGGACTGTGAAGACAGCTGAGCACTGAAGAGTTGGTGCTTTTGAACTGTGGTGTTGGAGAAGACTCTTGAGAGTCCCTTGGACTGCAAGGAGATCCAACCAGTCCATTCTAAAGGAGATCAGCCCTGGGATTTCTTTGGAAGGAATGATGCTAAAGCTGAAACTCCAGTACTTTGACCACCTTATGCGAAGAGTTGACTCATTGGAAAATACCCT
Organism: Bos grunniens; assembly: GCF_055505025.1. Taxonomy (NCBI): domain Eukaryota; kingdom Metazoa; phylum Chordata; class Mammalia; order Artiodactyla; family Bovidae; genus Bos; species Bos grunniens. The sequence goes on along the minus strand of NC_141183.1, from coordinate 64,344,835 downwards.
GATGCTGGTAGGGATTGGGGGCAGGAGGAGAAGGGGATGACAGAGGATGAGATGGCTGGATGGCATCACTGACTCCATGGGCGTGGGTCTGGGCAAACTCCGGGAGTTGGTGATGGACAGGGATGCCTGGCGGGCTGTGATTCATGGGGTTGCAAAGAGTCGGACACGACTGAGCAACTGATCTGATCTGATCTGATAGGTATCCACACCTATATGTGTACCTATATATTTATATGGGGCTTCCAAGGTGGCTCTAGTGATAAAAAATCTGCCTGCCAATACAGGAGACATAAGAGACACAGGTTCAATACCTGAGTCAGAAAGATTCCCTGGAGAGGGCATGGCAATCCACTCCCGTATTCTTGTCTGAAGAACCCCATGGACAGGGGATATTTATCTATCTCTGTATTTATGTCTAGGTAATGGCAACCCACTCCAGTGTTCTTGCCTGGAGAATCCCAGGGGCTGGGAAGCCTGATGGGCTGCCATCTATGGGGTTGGACAGAGTCAGACACGAGTGATATGATTTAGCAGCATGCCATCTATAACATTATGGTGTTTCAGCTTTAGCACTCCTGAGTTTTTGGCTGATAAGGGGTGTTATGAGATGTTTAGAAACATAACTGACCATTGACCATTATATGCAACTACCACTCACCTTCCAGTTGCAATAACCAATATGTCTTTCAGATGTTGGCAATTGTTATTTGCTTAGTAAAATAACCAGTGAATATTTCAGACTCTGTCTCTATCTTTATTTATGCATATTATTATACATAGGATGTGGGATTTTTAAAAATATCCTATTTTGGAAAGTTAGGATGTATTTTCCTTATACAAGCTTCACATATGAAAAATCTACCAGGTGATAATACATAAAATCTGCTTATTATGCTTGATATCTACACCCAGAATACGTATCCTGATAAACATGCGTGAAACCACAAAATCTAACTGTGCCAAATGAATTCATCCTCATGGGAATCACAGACTGCCCTCAGCTGCAGGCTCCATTGTTTGGGCTCTTCCTCATCATTTACATAATCTCAGTGGTGGGTAACTTGGGCATGGTCATCCTCACTAAGGTGGACTCCAGGCTACAGACACCCATGTATTTCTTTCTCATACACCTGGCTCTTGCTGATCTTGGCTATTCAACAGGTGTAGGACCCAAAATGTTGGCAAATTTTATATTGGGTCAAAATTCAATCTCTTATTATTTATGCCCCACACAGCTGGCTTTCTTAATCATGTTCATTATAAGTGAACTTTTTATTCTGGCAGAAATGTCCTATGACCACTTTGTGGCCATCTGTAAACCCTTGCTTTACATAGTCATCATGCCACAAAGGGTGTGTCGGATATTGGTGGCAATCCCCTACCTCTATAGTGCATCCGTGTCTCTTACTGTCACTGTAAAGATTTTTAACTTATCCTTCTGTGGCTACAATGTCATCAAACATTTCTACAGTGACTGTCTCCCCTTGACATTTTCACTCTGTTCAAACACACAAGAAATTGAACTGATCATTCTGATCTCCTCAGGTGTTAATATGCTTCTCTCCCTTCCAATAATTCTTATGTCTCATCTGCTCATCCTTGTAGCCATTCTTAGGATGAACTCTGCAGAAGCTAGTCACAAGTCTTTTTCTACCTGTGGATCCCACCTGACAGTAGTCACAGTGTTATTTGGGACTTTGATATTTATGCATGTGCAATCAGAGTCTAAACAATCCTTTGACACTGATAAAATGGCATCTATATTTTACACCCTTGTTATCTCCATGTTAAATCCCTTGATCTACAGTTTGAGGAACAAAGATGTAAAATATGCACTACAAAAGATGTGGAATAAGCTTTGTAACATTTCCTCTTAAAGCCTACATACAATATGATTCCTATCACTTAGATTCTGGGCTTCAGACATTTTTTATGTGTCTAAATGGAATAGCAAGTACAAATAAGTTCAATGTACTTTTAGAGATTGCTTTTTATGTGCCAGTAACACTTTAATGTGCTGTACTTACACTAGTGCACAAAGAAAGAAAAACATCTGCCTTATTTGAGTAAGAGAAATTAATCATAAATATAATTAAGTAAATGTTATTATACAGGACAATTGATTAGGACACTACAGAGTATTCAAGCAGGTAAGGACATTGGGTATGCTGTGTGTGGGAAAGGAAGAATAGTAGATTGGTGTTGGTGCACTGGACGGCCCAGAGGGATGGTATGGGGAGGGAGGAGGGAGGAGGGTTCGGGATGGGGAACACATGTATACCTGTGGCGGATTCATTTTGATATTTGGCAAAACTAATACAATTATGTAAAGTTTAAAAATAAAGTAAAATTAGAAAAAAAAAAAAAGGTGAATTTAAATGATTATTTTCTCAACTAACAGAATAAACTTCCCCATGACTATGTGTATGTTTGAACATGTGCATCTGTGTGTGTGTGTGTGTGTGTGTGTGTGTGTAAGAATATCTATCTGTTTGAGCCTCCATACACTTCTAAGGCATATGAAAAATTAAACTTCCCTGGAAAAGGACATGGCAGCTCGCTCCAGTATTCTTGCTGGAAAATTCCATGGACAGAGGAGCCTGGTGGGCTACACTCCATGGAGTCACAAAGAATTGGACATGACTGAGCACACAACACAAAAACTAAACTTTTTGTGGTTTCAGGGCAGCTCAGTGTAGCATAATGACTTGACCTCAGCAATTATCTGAACTTTCCCAGATGTTTCCATGCCGCATAGAGGAAGTTAGTGTCCTGTTCTGTTCTTATCAGTGAAGTTACTTTCATATATGAGCCCTAGAAAGCCTATTAACTCAGCACACTTTGTAATTCAGTAATCTACAAAATCAACCCGATATTTTATTTGAATCAGTTCATTCTCTGCACCAGTGAACATTCCAATTAAGATCAATTTCCTTGATTATAGTTAACAATATGTACTGTGTATACCTGAAAGTTAAGACAGCAGCATTTAAATGTTTTCATCACAAAAGAAAAGGTAATATTATGGAGGTATTGTTGGTGGTGTTCAATCACTAAGATCAAGTTTTTGCAACACAATAAATTGCAGCACTCTAGGATTCACTGCCCTCCACTATATCCCATCTTTACTGTTTAGTTTCTAAGTAACACCCAACTATTTGTGATCCCATAGACTGTAGCTAGCCAAGCTACACTGTCCATGGGATTTCCCAAGCAAGAATACTGGAGTGGGTTGCCACTTCCTTTTCCAGGGGATATTGCTAACCCAGGGATCAAACCTGCGTCTCCTGCATTTGGCAGGCAGATTCTTTACACTGAGCCACCAGGGAAGCCCAGAGTTTGCTCAAATTCATGTCAATTGAGGTAGTGATGCTATCTAATCACCTTATCCTCTGCCACTCCCTTCTCCTTCTACTGATGGAGGTATTACCTCATGCTAACTTGTAAGCATGCTGCAGTGTGTAAGTGTATCAAATAACACATTGTACACCACAAACTTACACAATGCTGTAAGCCAATTATATCTCAGTGATGCAGAAAAAATAAATCTCTTGAGGTCTCCCACAGTCACTTTCAATTTTGCATTTATAATTTTTGCAGATTTTTATTCCCAACCACTTCTGTTTGTTTAATGTTGTTGTTCAGTAGGTAAGTCAGTTTCAACTATTTGTGTCCCAATGAACTGCAGCATGCCAGGCTTCCCTGTCCTTTGCCATCTCTCTGAGCTTGATCAGACTCATGTCCATTGAATCAGTAATGTTAACTAACAATCTTATTATCTGCCACCCCCTTTTCCTCTTGCCCTCAATCTTTCCCAGCATCAGGGTCTTTTCCAATGAGATGGCTCTTCCCATTAGAGGGCCATGTAATGGATCTTCAGCTTCAGCATCAGTCCTTCCAATGAATACACAGGGTTGATTTCCTTTAGGATGGACTGATCTGATCTCCTTGCATTCCAAAGAGACTCTCAAGAGTCTTCTCCATTTTATTGGCATATAATTGCTGATAGTCATCTCTTATGATCCTTTGTATTTCTGTGTTGTCTGTTGTGACCTCATTTTCATTTCTAATTTTGTTGATTTTTCTCCCTTTGTTTCTTGATGAGTCTGGTTAATGGTTTGTCAATTTTCTTAATCCTTTCAAATAACCAGCTTTTGGCTTTGTTGATTTTTGCTATGGTTTCCTTTGTTTCTTTTGCATTTATTTCTGCCATAATTTTTAAGATTTCTTTCCTTCTACTAACCATGGGGTTCTTCATTTCTTCCTTTTCTAGTTGCTTTAGGTATAGAGTTAGGTTATTTATTTGAGTTTTTCCTTGTTTCTTGAGGTATACTTGTATTGCTATGAACTTTCCCCTTAGCATTGCTTTTACAGTGTCCCATAGGTTTTGGGTTGTTGTGTTTTCATTTTCATTTTCATTCATTTCTATGCATATTTTGATTTCTTTTTTGATTTCTTCTGTGATTTATTGGTTATTCAGCAGCGTGTTGTTCAGCCTCCATATGTTGAAATTTTTAATATTTTTTCTCCTGTAATTGAGATCTAATTTTACTGCATTGTGGTCAGAAAAGATGCTTGAAATGATTTCAATTTTTTTGACTTTACCAAGGCTAGATTTATGGCCCAGGATGTGATCTATCCTGGAGAAGCTTCCATGTGCGCTTGAGAAAAAGGTGAAATTCATTGTTTTTGGGTGAAATGTCCTATAGATATCAATTAGGTCTAACTGGTCTATTGTATCATTTAAAGTTTGTGTTTCCTTGTTAATTTTCTGTTTAGTTGATTTATCCATAGGTGTGAGTGGGGTATTAAAGTCTCCCACTATTATTGTGTTATTGTTAATTTCCCCTTTCATACTTGTTAGCATTTGTCTTACATATTGCTTTGCTCCTATGTTGGGTGCATATATATTTATAATTGTTATATCTTCTTCTTGGATTGATCCTTTGATCATTATGTAGTGTTCTTCTTTGTCTCTTTTTACAGCCTTTATTTTAAAGTCTATTTTATCTGATATGAGTATTTCTACTCCTGCTTTCTTTTGATCTCTATTTGCATGGAATATCTTTTTCCATCCCTTCACGTTCAGTCTGTATGTGTCCCCTGTTTTGAGGTAGATCTCTTGTAGACAACAAAATAAAAAGATCATATACCATGACCAAGTGTGCTTTATCCCAGGGATGTAAAGATTCTTCAATATCCACAAATCAGTCAATGCAATACACCACATTAACAAATTGAAAAATATAAGCCATATGATTATCTCAATAGGTGCAGAGAAAGCCTTTGATAAAATTCAACATCTATTTATGAAAAAAATTCTCCAGAATGCAGGAATAGAAGGAACATACCTCAACATGCTATGCTATGCTATGCTAAGTCACTTCAATCATGTCTGAATCCGTGTGACCCCATAGATGGCAGCCTACCAGGCTCCCCTGTGGCTGGGATTCTCCAGGCAAGAACACTGGAGTGGGTTGCCATTTCCTTCTCCAAAGCATGAAAGTGAAAAGTGAAAGTGAAGCCGCTCAGTTGTGTTCGACTCCTAGCGACCCCATGGACTGCAGCCTACCAGGCTCCTCCATCCATGGCATTTTCCAGGCAAGAGTACTGGAGTGGGGTGCCATTGCCTTCTCCAACCTCAACATAATAAAAGCTATGCATGAAAAACCTACAGCAAACATTATCCTCAATGGTAAAAAATTGAAAGCATTTCCCCTAAAGTAAGGAACAAGACAAGGGTGCCCACTCTCACCACTACTATTCAACGTAGTTTTGGAAGTTTTGGCCACAGCAATCAGAGCAGAAAAAGAAATAAAAAGAATCCAAATTGGAAAAGAAGAAGTAAAACTCTCACTGTTTTCAGATGACATGATCTTCCACATAGAAAACCCTAAATACTCCATCAGAAAATTACTAGAGTTAATCAATGAATACAGTAAAGTTGCAGGATATAAAGTCAACACACAGAAATCTCTTGCATTCCTATACACTAATAATGAGAAAATAGAAAGAGAGATTAAGGAAACAATTTCATTCACCATTGCAACGAAAAGAATAAAATACTTAGGAATATATCTACCTAAGAAACTAAAGACCTATATATATATATATATATATATATATATATATATATATATATATATATATATATATACTATAAAACACTGGTGAAAGAAATCAAAGAGGACACTAATAGATGGAGAAATATACCACGTTCATGGATCAGAAGAATCAATATAGTGAAAATGAGTATACTACCCAAAGCAGTCTATAGATTCAATGCAATCCCTATCAAGCTACCAGCGGTATTTTTCACAGAGCTAGAACAAATAATTTCACAATTTGTATGGAAATACAAAATACCTCGAATAGCCAAAGCAATCTTGAGAAAGAAGAATGGAACTGGAAGAATCAACCTGCCTGACTTCAGGCTCTACTACAAAGCCACAGTCATCAAGAGAGTATGGTACTGGCACAAAGACAGAAATATAGATCAATGGAACAAAATAGAAAGCCCAGAGATAAATCCATGTACCTATGGACACCTTATCTTTGACAAAGGAGGCAAGAATATACAATGGAGAAAAGACAATCTCTTTATCAAGTGGTGCTGGGAAAACTGGTCAACCACTTGTAAAAGAATGAAACTAGAAAACTTCCTGACACTATGAACAAAAATGAACTCAAAATGGATAAAAGATATAAACATAACAAAAGAAACTATAAGCAAGATGAAAAGACAGCCTTCAGAACGGGAGAAAATAATAGCAAATGAAGCAACTGACAAACAACTAATCTCAAAAATATACAAGCATCTCCTGCAGCTCAATTCCAGAAAATTAAACGACCCAATCAAAAAATGGGCCAAAGAACTAAATAGACATTTCTCCAAAGAAGACATACAGATAGCTAACAAACACATGCAAAGATGCTCAACATCACTAATTATCAGATAAATGAAAATCAAAACCACAATGAGGTACCATTTCACGCCAGTCAGAATGGCTGCTAACCAAAAGTCTACAAGCAATAAATGCTGGAGAAGGTGTGGAGAAAAGGGAACCCTCTTACACTGTTGGTGGGAACGCAAACAAGTACAGCCACTATGGAGAACAGTGCGGAGATTCCTTAAAAAACTGGAAATAGAACTGCCATACGACCCAGCAATCCCACTGCTGGGCATACACATTGAAGAAACCAGGATTGAAAGACACATGTGCACCCCCAATGTTCATCGCAGCACTGTTTATAATAGCCAGGACATGGAAGCAACCTAGATGTCCATCAGCAGATGAATGGATAAGAAAGCTGTGGTACATATACACAATGGAATATTACTCAGCCATTAAGACTTCAGGCTCTTAAGAAGAATTCATTAAGAAGAATACATTTGAATCAGTTTTAAGGAAGTGGATGAAACTGGAGCTTATTATACAGAATGAAGTAAGCCAGAAAGAAAAACACCAATACAGTATACTAACACATATATATGGAATTTAGAAAGATGGTAATGGCAACCCTATATGCGAGATAGCAAAAGAGACACAGATGTATAGAACAGTCTTTTGGACTTTGTGGGAGAGGGAGGGGAGATGATTTGGGAGAATGGCATTAAAACCTGTATAATATCATATAAGTAACGAATTGCCAGTCCAGGTTCAATGCAGGATACAAGAAGCTTGGGGCTGGTGCACTGGGATGACCCAGAGGGATGTTATGGGGATGGAGGTGGGAGAGGGGTTCAGGATGGGGAACATGTGTACACCCGTGGTGGATGCATGTTGACGTATGGCAAAACCAATACAATATTGTAAAGTAAAATAAATAAATAATAAAAATTAAAAATAGTCTTCTCCAGCACTGCAGGATGAAAGCATCAGTTCTTCACTGCTCAGCCTTCTTTATGGTAGAACTCTCACATCTGTACCTGACTACTGGAAAATCTAAAGCTTTGACTATATGGACCTTTGTTTCATGAGGTTGTTACATTTCCTTACCTCTGTGAAGAACAAGAATATTTCTTGTTTAATATTTGTGCATCTTTACATAAGAGGCCTATTCTATATTGAATTAGGTTTGTGGTCTCTTTCATGGTGTGACTTTCCTCAATATTGGTTCATAAGAGTTTATAATATATTTTATTAAGTTCAATTTGTTCTTATAAAAAGCAAAAGAAGGTAATTCCATGATTTGTTCTATAGTATGTTTCTAGTGAAAGTGTAGTAAGATACGTATCAATTTATATAAATATTATGTCTTGTGAATTCTCCTAACCCTTCTAAATGTCCACTTTTTTTTGTTATATTTAGTATCTTAATACTCATGAAACTTTATTTACATCATAGAGTAAGCTTTTTTTTTTTACTGTCATGGATTAAATTCTACATGTATTCAATCAAATTTAAGTTAAATAATTTATTGGAATAAGAATAATTATAAGAAGTCTTTCAAATGAGGTAAAATATAAAGAGTTTATATAGCTTATTTTTTAAATTACTAAGAAAAATATGTACTAAGTATAACCATTCCAAATATGAATATATGAACATTTTGGTTTTTGGAAAATATATGTTGGACAAACATACAGTAAAATGATGATTGCTTATTGATAGCTTCTGAGAACATGGAAATGTTTAAATTAATATTTTTGGATATGTACTTTTCTAAATTATCTTCAGTGAGTAAGTGTGACTTTTATAACAGAAAAAAGTAAAATAATCTAATATCTGGATTTGATAAAAATAAACTGTGACTATATGTATCCCAATATAACATTTCTAAAATAAATCTTGCTGTATATTTTATAGCCCCTGAAAAGATAAACCAGAAAGAGAACAAAACATGTAGAGATATATAAAGTTTGCTAATATATTTTATTCATTTTAAATGTTGTTCTTCAGTCACTAAGTCATGTCTGACTCTTGTGACCCCATGAACTGCAGCATGTCTGGCTTCCCTGTCCTTTACTATCTCCTGGAGTTTGTTCAAACTCATGTCCATTGAGTCAGTGATGCCATCCAACTATCGCATACTCTGTAACCTCCTTCTCCTCCTGCCCTTAATCTTTTACACCATTAAGATCTTTTCCGATGAGTTGGTTCCTTGCACCAGGTGGGCAAAGTACTGGAGCTTCAACTTCAACAGCAATCTTTTCAATGAATATTCAGATTTAAATTTCTTTGTCTTTGCTGCTGCTGCTGCTGCGTCGCTTCATTCGTGTCCGACTCTGTGCGACCCCATAGATGGCAGCCTACCAGGCTTCCCCGTCCCTGGAATTCTCCAGGCAAGAACACTGCAGTGGGTTGCCATTTCCTTCTCCAATGCATGAAAGTGAAAAGTGAAAGGGAAGTTACTCAGTCGTGTCCGACTCTAGTGACCCCATGGACTGCAGCCTGCCAGGCTCCTTCATGCATGGCATTTTCCAGGCAAGAGTACTAGAGTGGGGTGCCATTGCCTTCTCTGTTGTTTGTCTTTAGTCTTCCCACATATTTTAGTTACTTGCCTACAATTGCTGCTTTTGGTTTGGCCTAGCATATAAACAATTTTGTGCTCAGTTGTTTCTGACTCTTTGTGAACCCATATGGATTAGCCCACCAGGATCTTCTGTTCAAGGAATTTTCCAGGAGAGAATACTGCAGTTAGTTATCATTTCTTACTCCGTGGGATCTTTCTCACCCAGGAACCAAACCCAATTATCTTCTGTCTTCTGCATTGGCAGGCAGATTCTGTACCACTACATCACCTGAGAAGCCCATATAAGAGCAATTAAGCCTACCCATTTCTTGGATCTTAATTAGTTTGGTGATAACTCCCATCTACATATACAATTTACTAAATAAAACAAATTTGGTTTGGTCTTGTTAAACTTATGTCAATCTAATAATTAAGTCAGAAAAGAGCCACTAAGTGTGTAAAGAAGACATTTTTCTTTACCTTTAGCTATTTCACCGGTAATGCTGAAGAAACTGAAGTTGAATGATTCTATGAAGATCTGCAAAACTTTCTAGAACTAACATCCAATAAATATGTTCTTTTCATTATAGGGGACTGGAATGCAAAAGTAGGAAGTCAAGAAACACCTGGAGTAACAGGCAAATTTGTCCTTGGAGTACAGAATGAAGCAGAGCAAAGGCTAATAGAGTTTTGGCAAGAGAACACACTGGTCATAGCAAACACCCTCTTCCAACAAGACAAGACAAGACAAGACCTTAAACATGGACATCACCAGATGGTCAATGCCAAAATCAGATTGATTATATTCTTTGTAGCCAAAGATGGAGAAACTCTATACAGTCAGCAAAAACAAGAGCAGGAACTGACTGTGGCTCAGATCATGAATTTCTTATTTCCAAAATCAGACTTAAACTGAAGAAAGTAGGGAAAACCACTATACCATTCAGGTACGACCTAAATCAAATTCCTTACATTATACAGTAGAAGTGGGAAATAGATTCAGGGAACTAGATTTGATGGACAGTGTGTCTGAAAAACTATGGATGGAAGTTCCTGACATTGTACAAAAGACAGGGAGCAAGACGTTCTGCAAGAAAAAAGAAATGCAAAAAAGCAAAATGGCTATCTGAGGAGGCCTTACAATTAGCTATGAAAAGAAGAGAAGTGAAAAGCAAAGGAGAAAAGGGAAGAAATACCCATTTGAATGCAGAGTTGCAAAGAATAGCAAGGAGAGATAAGAAAGCTTTCCTCAGGGATCAGTGCAAAGAAATAGATGAAAACAATAGAATGGGAAAGACTAGACATCTCTTCAAGAAAATTAGAGATACCTAGGGAACATTTCTTGAGAAGGCAATGGCACCCTACTCCAGTACTCTTGCCTGGAAAATCCCATGGACGGAGGACCCTGGTGGGCTGCAGTCCATGGGCTCGCTACCAGTCGGGCATGACTGAGCAACTTCACTTTCACTTTTCATTTTCCTGCATTAGAGAAGGAAATGGCAACCCACTCCAGTGTTAGTTATTGCCTGGAGAATCCCAGAGACAGGGGAGCCTGGTGGGCTTCCGTTTATGGGGTCTCACAGAGTCGGACACAACTGAAGTGACTTAGCAGCAGCAGCAGCAGGGAACATTTCATGCAAAGATGGGCTCAGTAAAGGACAGAAATGATATGGACCTAAGAGAAACAGAAGATATTAAAGTGAGGTGGCAAGAATACACAGAAGAACTATACAAGATAGATCTTCATGATGCAGATAATCACGATGGTGTGACCACTGACCTAGAGCCAGACATCCTGGAATATGACGTCAAGTGGGCCTTGCAAAGCATCACTGTGAACAAATCTAGTGGAGGTGATAGAATTCCAGTTGAGCTATTTCAAATCCTAAAAGATGATGCTTTGAAAGTGCTACACTCAATATGCCAGGAAATTTGGAAAACACAGCAGTGGCCACAGCACTGGAAAAGGTCAGTTTTCATTTGAATCCCCAAGAAAGGCAATGCCTAAGAATGTTCAAACTACCACACAACTGCACTCATCTCACATGATAGCAAAGTAATGCTCAAAATTCTCCAAGCCAGACTTCAACAGCACTTGAACCACGAACTTCCACATGTTCAAGGTGGTTTAAGAAAGGCAGAAGAACCTGAGATCAAAGTGCCAACATCCATTTGACTATTGAAAAAGCAAGAAAGTTTCAGAAAATCATCTATTTCTGCTTTATTGACTAGGCCAAAGCCTTTGACTCTGTGAATCAAAATAAACTGTGGAAAATTCCGAAAGAGATGGAAATACTAGACCCCTTGACTTGCCTCTTCAGAAATCTATATACAGGTAGGAAGCAGCAGAACTGGACATGGAACAACAGACTGGTTCCAAAACAGGAAAGGAGTAAGTCAAGGCTGTATATTGTCATCCAGTTTATTTAACTTACAGGCAGAGTACATCATTAACAAGCCTGGGCTGGATGAAGTACAAGCTGGATCAAGATTGCCAGGAGAAACATCAAGGACATCATATATGCAGATGGCTCCAGGCTTATGGCAGAAAGCGAAGAAAAACTAAGCAGCCTCTTGATGAAAGTGAAAGGGGAGAATGAAAAATCTGGCTTAAAGCTCAACATTCAGAAAACTAAGATCATGGCTTCTGGTCATATCATTTAATGGTAAATAGATGGGGAACCATTGGAAATAGTGGCTGACTTTATTTATTTATTTATTTTGGGGGGGGGGTGCTCCAAAATCACTGCAGATGGTGATTGCAGCCATGAAAGTAAAAGACACTTACTCCTTGGAAGAAAAGTTATGACCACCATAGACAGCATATTAAAAAGCAGAGACATTACTTTTCTTACAAAAGTTTATGTAGTCAAATTTATGGTTTTTTCAGTGGTCATGTATGGATGTGAGAGTTGGACTATAAAGAAAGCTGAGCACTGAAGAATTGATGCTTTTGAAATGTGGTGTTGGAGAAGACTCTTGAGAGTCCCTTGGACTGCAAGAAGATCCAACCAGTCCATCCTCAAGGAAATCAGTCCTGAATGTTCATTGGAAGAACTGATGTTGAAGCTAAAACACCAATAGTTTGGCCACCTGATGCAACAAACTGACTCCTTTGAAAAGACCCTGATGCTAGGAAAGATTGAAGGCAGGAGGAGAAGGGGACGACAGATGATGAGATGGCTGGATGGCATCACCGACTCAGTGGAGTTTGAGTAAACTCCAGGAATTGGTGATTGACAGGGAGGCCTGGCTTGCTGCAGCCCATGGGGTTGCAAATAGTTGGATATGACTGTGCAACTTAACTGAACTGAATTGAGCTATTTATGTATTCATTTGTTTTTTCGTGGTGGCCAAAGCCAAGAATCAGCAGAAATGCCCATCCATTTCCTGTCAAAAGAACGTAGAGGAGTAAAGAAAATTTTCATCACCCAAAATTCAATCACTTCTAAGTGAAAATTCATGGTAGCTCTGATTATCATAGTAGAAAATGGAAAGAACTCACAAGTTTGTCAGTAAGTGAATATTTAAACGAATTATCCTCAATATCAAGAATATTATTCAATAACATAGGAAACAGATCATCTATACACCCAAAAGTACAAAAAATTCTCAAGGTATTTATCTTGAGAGAAAATTCGAATCCCTATTCTCTATATGACAAAGTGAAGAGATCAAAAAGATTAGTGATACCAAGGGTTGGGAATGGTGGCAGAGGAGGAAAGAGGTATGGTTGTAAAATGCAGGCACAGGGAGCATGTGATGAAACAGAGATATTTAAATGGGATAACACAGACTGGGATAACTAAAATGATAGATTATGCAGTAAAGAATAATAAAAAAGCAAAGAGGAATTTGTAAACAGCCATGTGATAGAAACTCATGATGAAATAGAAGTAACAGTAAGTAACTAATTTCTGTCCCTGAGAGATAAGTAAAAACAAATCAAGGAGGCAACACCTCATATCAGCATAATGCATTATTTTTATTTCCTAAATATAGTAAATACTGTAATAGAGCAATGTTGAAAATTTCTCCACAGTCACAAATTTGAGGAGAACCTGTGGAAATACTGATTCTTGGTTGTACATGCCCTATAGATGCAAGATTTAATCAAGGATATATATGCAAAGAAAGAAGGAGGGTGGGAGGAAGGAAGTCAGGAAGTAAGAAAAGAAAGAAAAATGTACCAGGCAATTAAAAGACAATTTCTAGGTATGTTGTTTTGCTCTCAATATTTTAGGGATAATCAACAAATTTCTTGGCATCTCCTCAGGGAGAGTCTCAAAAAGTGAAAGAAATCCATAAATTCTTCTCACTTAGCCATGTCAGAAATACAGGTGAGAGTCATGAGAGATGTTTCATTACAGGTAAAATGACAGGATATTGCATGTGATGCCTCATTTTCAATAGCAACAATGTTTCAGTGTCATATTCAAAGTTCCAGTTCAATTCAATGGCAAAGCCCAAGTAAAATGAGACCATTTCTGATACCGTTTTGTTTGTTTTCCACTACTCCATAATTCCCGAGCAGGAATAGGACCTCTCTTCTTGTCTCTTCATATTAATTTGTTGAGTGTTATTCCATAAGATGACAGACAAAATGCTGAGAAGCATCTTTGAAACATCACCTTGATATTTGTTTTATGTAAACAATGATATCTCTAATAGAGGGCAAAGTAGAGAGCAAATGACACATAACAAAAGAGATGTGAATTTTGGAAATTGAGAAAATTCAGAAGCTGGGAGTATTGTCTTTCTTTTTTAACTCTTTCTGAATTCTAAGTTTTTTAGTGCTCCACATGCTTTTTTGTGACCTGCCCTTAACATAATTTAATATTTAATGATTATTTAAATAAATGTAAAAGTATAATTCTTTCCAGATCCCTTATTGAGGCAAAATGAAATTCCCATCTCACACCGAGATGTAGAAAACATTATTTTCATATTAAGAGACTTCTAAGTAGCCAGTTTTATGGTAACGGTACAATGATCAACATGTTATTCATTTCAAGTGAGCTCTGACAGAATATATATAATTATCTAATGGGGTACAGCTCTACAAAAATAACAATTGGTATTCAACAAAGATGTTAAACTCTGAGAGAACTATTTGGTTTTCACAAAATGCTAAAGCATGAGATAAAAGTAAAAACACTTCAATCTTTTATTATATTTATAGGAAAATTGAAATTTGCCAAGTTTATATTTTCTCACTCTTTCATATTTACAAAACAAAGCAAGGAAACAAAAACAAGTTTCATACTACTTATTAAATATATTGAAGATATTTCTCTAAAATTATTCTCTAGTGATGCAAATTTCAATATTTCTGATATAAGAAAAGTGTATTCATTAAGGCAAGACTGTTGATTAAATTCAGTTCAGTCGCTCAGTTATGTTCGACTCTTCGTGACCCCATGAATCGCAGCACACCAGGCCTCCCTGCCCATCACCAACTCCCAGAGTTCACAAAGACTCACATCCATCGAGTCAGTGATGCCATCCAGCCATCTCATCCTCCGTTGTCCCCTTCTCCTCCTGCCCCCAATCCCTCCCAGCATCAGAGTCTTTTCCAATGAGTCAACTCTTCACATGAGGTGGCCAAAGTACTGGAGTTTCAGCTTCAGCATCATTCCCTCCAAAGAAATCCCAGGGCTGATGTCCTTCAGAATGGACTGGTTGGATCTCCTTGCAGTCCAAGGGACTCTCAAGAGTCTTCTCCAACACCACAGTTCAAAAGCATCAATTCTTTGGTGCTCAGCCTTCTTCACAGTCCAACTCTCACATCCATACATGACCACAGGAAAAACCATAGCCTTGACTAGACAGATTTTTGTTGGCAAAGTACTGTCTCTGCTTTTGAATATGCTATCTAGGTTAGTCATAACTTTCCTTCCAAGGAGTAAGGGTCTTTTAATTTCATGGCCGCAGTCACCATCTGCAGTGATTTTGGAGCCCCCCAAAATAAAGTCTGACACTGTTTCCACTGTTTCCCCATCTATTTCCCATGAAGTGATGGGACCAGATGCCATGATTTTCATTTTCTGAATGTTGAGCTTTAAGCCAACTTTTTCACTCTCCACATTCACTTTCATCAGGCTTAAATATGCATTTATCCTGTGATCCAGTAATTTCACCCTTAGATCTAACCACAAGAAATTAACTCATCTGCCCACAAACATACTTAAATGGAAATGTTTATACTAGGCTTTTTCTAAAAACCCAAAACACTAATATTCATCAGTGACTAATGAATGGTGGCACATGCTTGTATTGGAATATCAGTTCAATTCAGTCACTCAGTCATGTCTGACTCTGTGACCCTGTGAACCTCCCTGCCCATCACTAATTCCTGGTGTTCACTCAAACTCATGTCCATTGAGTCAGTGATGCCATCCAACCATCTCATCCTCTGTCATTCCCTTCTCCTTCTGCCCCCAATCCCTCCCAGTATCAGAGTCTTTTCCAATGAGTCAGCTCTTTGCATCAGGTGGCCAAAGTACTGGAGTTTCAGCTTCAGCATCATTCCTTCCAAAGAACACCCAGGTCTGGACATGGAACAACAGACTGGTTCCAAATAGGAAAAGGAGTACGTCAAGGCTGTATATTGTCAACCTGCTTATTTAACTTATATGCAGAGTACATCATGAGAAACCCTGGGCTGGAAGAAGCACAAGCTGCAATCAAGATTACTGGGTGAAATATCAATAACCTCAGATATGCAGATGACATCACCCTTATGGCAGAAAGTGAAGAGGAACTAAAAAGCCTCTTGATGAAAGAGAAAGTGGAGACTTAAAAAGTTGACTTAAAGCTTAACATTCAGAAAATGAAGATCATGGCATCTGGTCCCATCACTTCATGGGAAATAGATGGGGAAACAGTGTCAGACTTTATCTTTTTGGGCTCCAAAAGCACAGAAGATGGTGACTCCAGCCATGAAATTAAAAGATGCTTACTCCTTGGAAAGAAAGCTATGACCAACCTAGATAGCATATTCAAAAGCAGAGACATTACTTCGTCAACAAAGGTCCATCTAGCCAAGGCTATGGTTTTTCCAGTGGTCATGTATGGATGCAAGATTTGGACTGTGAAGAAAGCTGAGCGCCAGAGAATTGATGCTTTTGAACTGTGATGTTGGATAAGACTCTTGAGGGTCCCTTGGACTGCAAAGAAATCCAACCAGTCAAATATTATACTTAATCAAATGACATCATGGGAAAACTAACCTATTTCTTTCCAGAAAAGCTAACTGAACTAAATGGACCAACAGAATCGATCATCACTGACTGAATTCATTCTAATTGGAGTCACAAAGCAGACTGAGCTTCAGGCTCCCCTTTTTGGGATCTTCCTTATCATCTACACAGTCAAAGTGGTGGTAAATCTGGACATGATCATCTTAACTCAAGTGAATTCCTGGCTACACACAACTATGTACTTTTTTGTCAAACACCTGGCTTTCACTGATTTTGGTAATTCTACTGTTATTTGTCCCAAGATGCTGGTGAATTTTGTTGTGGGTCAAAATACTATTTCCTATTATGTATGTGCCACACAGTTGGATTTCTTCCTTATGTTCATTATCAGTGAATTTTTTATCTTGTCAGCCATGGCCTATGACTGCTACTTGGCTATCTGTAACCCTCTGCTGTACAATGTTATCATGTCCCAGAGACTTTGTCATATGCTGTCATACCTCTACAGTATCTTTCAGGCATTCATGTTTACTGTTAATATTTTTACGTTGACTTTTCGTGACTCTAATGTCATCAGTCATTTCCACTGAGATAATGTTCCCTTGTTACTTATGCTCTGCTAAGATACCCAAGAAATAGATTTGTTTGTCCTACTGTTTTCAGCGTTTAATTTGATCTCTTCCCTCCTGGTTGTCCTAGTGTCCTACATACTGATCCTGACAACGGTATTTCAAATGTGTTCTGCAGAGAGCAGGAAGAAAGCTTTAGCCACATGTGGTTCTCATCTGATGTTGGTGGCTGGTTCTATGGGTCTCTACTATTTATGTACATGCAGCCCAACTCCATTCACTCCTTTGATACAGATAAAATGGTCTCTGTGTTTTATGCTTTAGTGATTCCCATGCTTAACACCTTGATCTACAGCTTAAGGAACAAAGAAGTAAAAAATGCCTTCCAAAGGGCCTTAAAAATCAGTGCAAACTTTGTATCTACTATCCAATAATGCAATAAGAAATACAATTTTAATAAATGATTAAGGCATATGTCACTTGATGATGTTTCTAAAAAATATATATAATTCTTCTTGGCTCCAGAGCAAATGCTCATTAAAATACACAGAGAAGTAAATTGTTTCTCTTGTATTCAGTACAGTTAATTTTCATACTTTAAATCTCAATGAAATCTCACTTCCTTCCCCACATTCCTTGCTGTTGATACAGTGTTTCCTTTAATGATTCCACAGAACCCTGAATCTATCCCAAAGGAAGCTCTTATTAAACTCTACTTAGTAAACTATGTGTTTGTTTCTGCCAAGATTTTTGTTTGTTTTCTAGGAAGGCATCATTTCAATCATTTTGTATTGTATATCCTGAATATAAACAACTGTGTGTAGATAGAGTGAGTCTCTTACATATGCAGACATTTGGATCAAAAAAAAAAAAATCATTCTACTCATCTCAACCTTTGGGGAATTTAATCCATTTTCATTTAAAGTAATTATATTCCTTGAGTTTGTGACTGAAACTAATTTGGACATGCCTACAGTGAAAGGGCAGAAGTCTGTTAAAATAATGATCATGGGATTGTGAGCTAAACAATCCCAGAGATCACACAGAACAAGAAGACATCAGTGTTCCAGAAAGTCAGAGAGTAGAATCCTTGTTCTACACCTGGGCATCCAGTAGGGATCTCAGAGGTATAATAAAAGCTACTTTAGACTCACATAGTTTGAAAACAAGTCACAGAAGAAGCTAGTTGATTCTTGTTTAAAACATTTAACATTCTTTTAGGAAGACAACAGAAAATTGCAGCACTCATTATTCTGTATTTCTTCACAGTATTTAGCATATAGTCACAAATACTAGACAAATGCAAAAGCAGGAACATGTGACCCCCCCCCCACCCAGGAGATAATTAAAACAGATCCTGAAATGTCAGTGAATATATAATTAACAGGCAATGACTTTAAAACATATTATAAATATGTTCCATATACTGAATCATTTAATAAAAACACTAAACTGAGGAACAAAATATTTATTGAATGAGCATAACAGCATAGTGTACTGAAAAAGAAATGATAGCTACAGCTAAACGCATCACAATAATGGTACTCATAAAGCCAAAATACTGAATAAACACCATGAAAATAGTTTCATTGATCTGTAGAACAATAGAAACCTAAATGCTGTATATTCAAATAGGAAAACAGAAAAAAGAAAATACATATGACTGAAAAACCAATGAGAGATATATTGGCCAGAATTTTTCCAAACTTTAAAAAAGATAATCCTAAGATATACAGAGCTAAAATAATTCTAAGCAAGATAAACAGAAAGGAAATTACACCAAGGCATGTCATATTAGGTTTCTGAAAATAAAAGCATTAATAACATAGAAATGAACAATATAGATGAAGATGAAAGATACATAAGAGTTATCACTGATCTTTTTACAGAAACAACATACCATAAAACATTGTTTTGTGTCAACCTATAATTATATATCCATCAAAAACATTCTTGGTTAATGAATGCTATGTTATCAAACATTGCATAATCTTTTTCTACAAAGTCATTTTTTCATTTACTCATACACTGTGTGTGTGTAACATACCTAATACATGCATTAAATTGTGTAACTGAGATACTGACAGAAATATATTTATTTTCCCCAATGTTTAGTGATATAAATACCACTAAATATATATATATATATATATATATATATATATATATATATATATATCACTACAAATATATAAAGATATAAATAAACTAATTTTATAGTTTATTCAATTAGACCAGGGCATGAAATATTTTGAGTTTTCCTAATGGGACATTTGGAGAATAATTAACAGATATTCAAGGCACTCTCCCTAAGGTAATTATGTTCACTGTGTTTTTTTTTTTTTTTTTTTAATCTTTGAATCAGTTCAAAGTTTAAAAAAAAATGAGTCTCAAAGGGATAGAAAAATACTTAAAAACATTCTGCAATAGACAAGGAGGACTGAAACAGTAGAAAGTCAATGCAAATTCTCCAGTAAGGTAAGTAGAAAACACTGGTCTGCAAATTTCTCAGGGCATACAGCTTAAACCCAATCATCACCAAAGATCTTGAAGGCATTATGCTCTGCAAAACTGTCTCTTTCCTTTAAGTATACTTTTCCAATCAACAAGATTAATGTATGGGACAGACATTTTGTATGGACTCTGAAGCAATGCATTTAGACTATCTTAATTTTCCAAATGAACTTGAAGCTGTGCCACCTATTTTAAGAAGGATATTTTTCTATCCTTGCTTACTGGGTGCCTCCCTTTCTCCATTTTTCATTGCCTATGTACTCAAGATGACAATGGTAGAACAGAAAAATGCCATGTTTATGAGAATATATTCTGAAGAAAGTTACTTTTATTTGCATTCTAATTCTGCCAGTTATTGTCTGGGTGATCTTGACTAAGTTATTTTATTCTTGACATGTAAATGGATTATGCTAATATAGTTGACCCTTGAGCAACATGTTTTGGACTATATGGGTCCACTTATATGCGTGTGTATATATATATATATATATATTTTTTTTTTTTCTTCCCCTCAGCACTTACACCACTGTGTTTACCAGTGATGGTTGGCCAAATCTACAGATAGAGTATCCCCAGTGGATAAGGAAGGTGGACTATGGGACTTCAGCATCTGTAGATTTTGTTATCCTCAGTGGATTCTCCAACAAATTCCCCACAAGTACCAGGGGCAACTGTTGTTTACTTTCTAAAGTTATTGTGTGGATCGTGTGAATTAATACATGGAAAGTTCCTGGTAAACTATCAGTTCCCTATCAGTGCTTGGTATTCATTTACATTCTTCTTTCCAGTGGATCTATTTACATGGGTCTCCATAAATAACCAGATTCATAATTAATCAGAATGATCAAGCCCACCCCCCCCCTTTTTTTTTTTTTCAGAAGAGGGGTGTGTGTGATTGGAAGACCATTAGAGGTGATTCAATTGTCAGAAACAATCACTATGGCAAATTAGGATTAATATATTAATAGCAAAATTTGAAAATTAAAACATTATGGCATTTCATTTTGTATTGGATAAACAAGCTGAGTTTATAGTAAATGAAAAGTATTGAAATTTATGTTTAATTTTCAGGTTTTCTACTTACCATGTAATTCATCAGTCTACCAACACAGAATCTTTTTATTATGCCTTGCAACTTTGAACAGATAAGATGATTGTCAATAGTATAAGGTTTATTGTTTGAGTGTAGATGTTTGTTTTTAAAATTATCTGAAGATTTTTTAAAAGTTCAAATATAATAGACAGATCTTTTGGTGTATTTAAAAAGACCATGTAAAAACAAGTAGGCCATAGAAGCTGTATCAAAGCAATCATTTCAAAATGTCTTGTCCCTTTAAAGTAAAATTTCCCAAAGTTTCAATGAATGTGCTTTGTGTTGGTCTCAGCCTGTTGATAGTGATTCTTTCAACTAGGACTGCCTGTGGTCACTCAAGTGGCCCCTATTATTGTGGTGAGCTGCACAGACATGTCCCTGGTCAGAGCCAGTGCTGTGGTTGGAAAATCACTTGTGATTCTTTTATGATTACAAGATGCACCCCACCAACAAGTTTCAGGTAACTGAAAAACAAGTCTTGTTATTCACATTCGAGAGGGTACATGGCACACCCAAGGCCACACAGAGAGGTTAAGGGGAGAAAGAAAGAAAGAGTGAGAGTAAGAGAGGACAACATGGTTCTGCCTTTATTGTGATCAAGGGTGGGGTGCCTACATTAAATTATTATTGGTTAATTTAAAACTTAAGAACAGGAAGTATAAAATTCAGAAAGGGAAAAGTAGGATCAATCAAGCTGGCAGTTACTTATATCATTCAGGGCTTTATAAAAGGGAAATTTCATGGATAGGACAACCCAGCTACTTATCTAATTGTTTAGCTAGAAATATGTTTTTTTTTTTTTTTAACTTTTATTTTATTTTTAAACTTTACAATATTGTATTAGTTTTGCCAAATATCGAAATGAATCTGCCACAGGTATACCCGCGTTCCCCATCCTGAACCCTCCTCCCTCCTCCCTCCCCTACCCTCCCTCTGGGTCCTCCCAGTGCACCAGCCCCAAGCATCCAGTACCGTGCATCGAACCTGGACTGGCAACTCGTTTCATACATGATATTATACATGTTTCAATGCTATTCTCCCAAATCTCCCCACCCTCTCCCTCTCCCACAGAGTCCATAAGACTGATCTATACATTGGTGTCTCTTTTGCTGTCTCGTACACAGGGTTATTGTTACCATCTTTCTAAATTCCATATATATGTGTTAGTATACTGTATTGGTGTTTTTCTTTCTGGCTTACTTCACTCTGTATAATAGGTTCCAGTTGAGATGAATATACTTGAAATCTATTGTCTCAACAATGAAAAGGTTAATATCAGAACTTACATAACAATTTAAAAAGCTGATCTTTAGGCACTTACATTGAAATGTGAATATAGGTGGGTGTAGTTTTGACCTGATGGGAAGATGAATCTGTATTTATAATTTTAGATAAAGAAAATGACTCACATATCATGTATTAAATTCTCCTAGATGATACCACTGAAAATATAAAGTATTGATTTTATACCCAGGTAACCAGGATGGACACCATGGAGAAACACAATCATACTGACATGCACAAGATGACTGAATTTGTCCTCACAGGGATCACAGACAATCCTGAGCAGTAGGTGCCTCTCTTTGGAATCTTCCCGGTCATCTACTTGGTCACAGTGAGAGACAATCTGGGCGTGGTTATCCTGACCCATTTGGACTCCAAGCTACATACTCCTATGTACTTTTTCCTTAGACATTTGTCAATTACTGATCTTGGTTACTCCACTGTCATTGGCCCAAAAATGACGGTCAACTTTGTGGTGCACAAAAATATGATTTCCTACAATTGTGTGCCACCTAACTGGCGTTCATTGAGATTTTTATTATCACTGAACTCTTCATTCTATCAGCAGTGGCCTATGACCAGTATGTAGCCATCTGCAAACCTCTTCTCTACATGGTCATCATGGCACAGAGAGTGTGTTTTGGGCTGGTACTTACTCCCTAACTCTACAGCACTTTCATGTCACTATTTCTCACTGTTAAAGTAATTAAATTGTCCTTCTGTGGCTCTAATGTCATCAGTTATTTTTA
Source organism: Bos grunniens (assembly GCF_055505025.1). Classification (NCBI taxonomy): domain Eukaryota; kingdom Metazoa; phylum Chordata; class Mammalia; order Artiodactyla; family Bovidae; genus Bos; species Bos grunniens. The sequence continues at coordinate 64,321,968 of NC_141183.1, read as the reverse complement.
CTGTGACTCTGTCCCTCTGATATCTCTGCTTTGTTCTGACACACATGAGTTAGAATTGATCATCTTGATCTTTTCAGGCTTCAGTTTGCTCTTTTCCCTCTTGATTGTTCTTGTATCATACATGTTCATTCTCGTGACCATTCTCAGAATGATCTCAACCAAGGGGAGATACACAATTAAAATAAATAAATTTATTAAAAAAAAAAAGCCTTCTCCACCTGTAGTTCCCATCTGACAGCAGTGGTCGTGTTCTGTGGAACATTATTGTTTATGTACCTGCAAGCCAAGTCCAGCCATACATTTGCTGTTGATAAAATGGCTTCTGTGATTTACATCTTGGTGATCACTATGCTCAACCTGTTGATCTATGGCCTAAGGAACAAAGATGTAGAAGACACTCTGAGGAGAACTTTCATTAATCAATGCAAAATTCCCAACTAATATCTTAATACAAGTTGCAAATGTGGGTCCAAAATCATTGTATAATGCTCTGTCAGTCCAACGAAAGCATGAAAAATAAAAAATGTTTACCAAATTGTTTCGTATTTTTCAGGATAAAATGCTTCCTTTCATATATCCCAGTACTCTTCTCCACTTTAACTGAATAAGCATAGTTCAGTTCAGTCACTCAGTCGTGTCCAACTCTTTGCAACCCCGTGAATCGCAGCACGCCAGACCTCCCTGTCCATCACCAACACCCAGAGTTCACTCAAACTCATGTCCATAGAGTCGATAATGCCATCCAGCCATCTCATCCTCTGTTGTCCCCTTCTCCTTTTGCCCCCAATCCCTCCCAGCATCAGAGTCTTTTCCAATGAGTCAACTCTTCACACGAGGTGGCCAAAGAATTAGAATTGCAGCTTCAGAATCAGTCCTTCCAATGAACACCCAGGACTGATCTCCTTTCGAATGGACTGGTTGGATGTCCTTGTAGTCCAAGGGACTCCAAGAGTCTTCTCCAACACTACAGCTCAAAAGCACCAATTCTTTGGCGCTCAGCTTTCTTCACAGTCCAACTCTCAAATCCATACATGACCACAGGAAAAACCATAGCCTTGACTAGACAGACCTTTGTTGGCAAAGTAATGTCTCTGATTTTTAGTATGCTATCTAAATTGGTCATAACTTTCCTTTCAAGAAGTAAGCATCTTTTAATTTCATGGCTGCAATCACCATCTGCAGTGATTTTGGAGCCCCCCCCCAAAAAAAAAATTAAGTCTGACACTGTTTCCACTGTTTCCCCATCTATTTTCAATGAAATGATGGGACCAGATGCCAAGATCTTAGTTTTCTGAATATTGAGCTTTAGTCCAACTCTTTCACTCTCCTCTTTCACTTTCATCAAGAGGCTTTTTAGTTCCTCTTTACTTTCTCCCATCAGGGTAGTGGCATCTGCATATCTGAGGCTATTGATATTTCTCCCGGCAATCTTGATTCCAGCTTAATAGTCTGGAATAGCTTCTTCCAGCCCAGCATTTCTCATGATGTACTCTGCATATAAGTTAAATAAGCAGGGTGACAATATATACCCTTGGCGTACTCCTTTTCCTATTTGAAACCAGTCTGTTGTTCCATGTCCAGTTCTAACTGTTGCTTCCTTACCTGCATATAGGTTTCTCAAGAGGCAGGTCGGGTGGTCTGGTATTCCCATATCTTTCAGAATTTTCCACAGTTTATTGTGATCCACACAGTCAAAGGCTTTGGCATAGTAGTCAGATGATTAAGTCTCAAGTGATTTTCAAGATCATATTGGAACCTATATTATTTAGAAATAAGGCAAATCATACCAAATTTTTGGTCAAATTCAGACTTGCATAGGTTAATATGTGTTTATTAGTCAAAATGGAGTACAATGGACCAAAAATTAGTAATATATATGTTAAAGCAGGCACTGTACTAAAGGTAAAGAATATTAAGCCATGAATGATGTGTAGATTAGACTAGAGGCAAGAAAGTAAATAAGTTTATCATTATACCTGAACAAGTTATTTCAAGAACATATGATATATATAAAATAAAGTATGTCTCTAATTAAATTTTCAGTCAGATTGAGTTAATATTTTCTATCTCAAGTATACAGTGGGGATTTGGGAAGATATTCAAATTAAGAACCATGAGAAGACTTCTGGCTAACTCTGAGTCTCCCTTTACAGAGTCACACAGTGTAGTTAGTTTGGGTTTATGCTAGTCTCCTGATAAACAAGTTTATTTAGTATTAGCAGATTCAAGAAAAATGAGTTATCTCATCATTTATTTGTTGTTGTTATTTTTCAACCACTAAGTTGTGTCTGAATCTTTGCCACTCCATGGACTGCAACACACCATATCACCCTATCCCTCACTATCTCCCAGAGTTTGCCCAAGTTCGTGTCCATTGAGTCAGTAATGCTATCCTACCATCACATCCTCTGCCACCCTCCACTCTTTTTGCCTTCAATCTTTCCCAGCATCAGGGTCTTTTCCATTGAGTCAGCTCTTCACATCAGTTGGCCAAAGTATTGGAGCTTCAGCTTCAGCATCAGTCCTTCCACTGAATGTTCAGGGTTGATTTCCTTTAGGATTGACTGGTTTGATCTCCTTGCAGCCCTAAGGACACTCAAAAATCTTTTCCAGCACCACAATCTTGAAAGAATCAATTCTTTGGTGCTCAGCCTTCTTTATGGTCCAACTCTCACAACCATACATGACTACATACATATAGCTTTAACTATATGGACCTTTGTCAGTAAAGTCATGTCTTTGCTTTTTAATACACTGTCTAGGTTTGTCATAGTTTTTCTTCCAAGGAGCAAACATCTTTTTATTTCATGGCTGAAGCCACTGTCCACAGTGATTTTGGAGCCCAATAAAAGAAAATGTGTCACTGTTTCTACTTTTTCTTCTAGTTGCCATGAAGTGATGGCACTGGATGCCATGGTTTTTATTTTTTGAATGTTGAGTTTTAAACCAGCTTTTTCACTCTCTTCTTTCATCCTCATCAAGAGGTTCTTTAGTTCTTCTTTGCTTTCTGCCATTAGAGTGGTGTCATCTGCTTATCTGAGGTTGTTATTTCTCCCAGCAATCTTGATTTCAGCTTGGCATTTCACTTGATGTTCTCTGCATATACATTAAATAAATAGGATGACAATATTCAGCCTTGTTGTACCTCTTCCCCAAAAGTGATCCTATCAGTTGTTCCATGTAAGGTTCTAACTGTTGCTTGTTAACTCTCATACAGGTTTCTAAGGAGACTGGTCAAGTGGTCTGGCATTATCATATCTTTAAAATTTTTCCACAATTTTTTGTGATCCACACAGTCAAAGGCTTTCACTTAATCAGTGAAGCAGAAATAGGTGTTTTTTTTCCAGAATTTCCCTTGGCAATTTGATCTTTTGTTTCTCTGCCTTTTCTAAACCCAGTTTGTAATCTGAACATTCTTGATTCAAGTACTGCTGAAGCCTAGCTTGAAGGATTGTGTGTATACAGTCATTGACTAAAGTGACATAAATATTTTGAAAATTCATAGCAATGACAACCTAGGTTAGAGACATCTGATACACTCTAGGGTTAATTTGCTTTCTTCATCAGCTTGTATACACAGATCAGGTATTTTGCATGAACTCTGTGCTAACAAAATGCTTCATCTTTTATATTTACTCACGGCTTCCCCAGTAGCTCATGGTAGAGAATTAGCCTGCAATGCAGGAGAACTGGGTTCAATCCCTTGGTGGGGAAAATCCCCTGGAGAAGGGAAGGGCTATCCACTCCAGTATTCCTGCTTGGAGATTTCCATGGATAGAGGAGCCTGGCGAGCTACAGTCCATGGTGTTGAAAAGAGTCAGACATGACTGAACGACTAACACTCAGCAAATGAACAGATTCCTTATACATTAGTGTTACCCTAGTTGTTTGAATAGACAATTTTTAGATTTTTAAAAGGTTATAAACACTACCCCAGTCATTTTGATTCAGTCTAGCATTCAAACTGAAAATTTTGGGGAATTAAATAAAAGTATGAATCAGAGTCTCTTTATCTTAGACGCATGTATTTTATTTACTTGTCCCTCCTTTAATGTACTGTGATTTACTTTATTAAGAACGTGTTACCACAAAAGGAAAAAATAAAAAACTATACCTGTGATATAATGGATGTTAATTAGGTGATTATGATAATGTTTCACCTTTATACATGTATATCAGAATATCATATTTGCACACTGGAAATATATACAAATTTTATTTATTAATTTTAACATTATAAAGATAGAAAAATTTACCTCTTAAAATAAATCAATGAAATAAATGATAGCAAATTAAATTAAAAAACACATATTGTCTTCTCCAAGAACATCAATTTTACTTGCTACAGTACCTTTGGATCCTGTCGGTAAATATATTTATTGTCATGAATACATTTTATTTTCTAGAGTAACACTTTATAGTGTACTGTAGACAATTTTGGTCACATATTTTCTTCAAATTATATAATTTCCTTTACTTTTCACAATCCATTATTGAAGTTAAATAATATTAAAAGCATCTTAAGTTTCATCCATATAAGAAAGCCTTAAAAAAACCATGATGCATTCTATTTCCTGCAATTTACTATCCTAATTTGAGTATGCATCACATTATCCTTTTTAGTTAATAAAAATTTCTTTTTAAATTTTTTATTGAAAATTAATACAGTGATACATGGCAATTAGTAAAGTGATACATGATACAATACTATTATGATAATATTAAATTAACACCTTGAATTGACTTCAGAAGAACAGACTTCAAGAAGCAAGATTTCTATAGCAAGACCCTCAGAATAATTATGTTTGTTCAGACTGTGACACTTTATCACAGCACGCAACTGTGGAGAATACATTGGTCTCTTTTCATTTGGCTAATCTTTGACTGATGTGCTGGGAGCTGGCATATTGCATATTGAGTGCATATTGCATATTGAGTGCAGCACTTTCCACAGCATCATCTTTCAGGATCTGGAATAGCTCAACTGGAATTCTATCACTGCCGGTAGCCAGCGTGAGGAACTCCGCCCGTGACAAAGGTCATGAGGAAGGAGGCTTGGCATATGCAAAGGCAGGATCAAGCCTCAGGAGTCCCCCATCTACCCCCAAAACCAGAGTCTGCCTACTTTCTGCTTTGTGCTTTCACCTACACCTCTGACTTTACGGGGGGCTGTCCCCCACTACCTCTCTCTGAAAAAAAGAGTTAGCTTACAGCTCCAGTTAATAATTCCTGGGTGTGACAGTATTTAACCTACAAACTCCTTTGGAAATCCTCTAGCCTGCCTGAATAGGTTTTTCCGGCCATACGTGATTGTTCAGAGCCTCCCAACTGTGAGAGGCAGGAGATGTTCTAAACTGTCTAAACACAGATTCTTTTGAGTAGTTAAAAGATTGATTAGAAATTGTATTGGTGAAGGGATTTTCACTTGTTTTGGGCCAATGTTTGCTGCTAAGTCTCCATATCCCTTACCTGCTGTGTCCCTGGCAGTGTATTGATTAATATAATTGGTGTAAGTCGTAGCTTTAATGTTTGTAACCTTGGACCCTTGAGTTAATTCTTTTTCTTGTTATAGCCCACCACACCTTTGCTCTGTAGGAATGCAACTTTATCTAATGCTTTTGGAGGGTGGCTCCTGACCAATCACCTTTAGAGAAAAATAAGTTTTCTGAAGAAAAGGTCTTAAAATGTTAACAGGCCTCCGGGCCAGAAGATGATGCAAATCACCTAAGCTTTTGCATATGATAAGTTTGCAGGAAGAAAGCCTGGCTTGCTGCAAGACTCTACCCCTTCCCCCATTATCCTCTATGCATAACTTAAGGTATAAAAACTACTTTGGAAAATAAAGTGCGGGCCTTGTTCACCGAAACTCGGTCTCCCCATGTCGTTCTTTCTCTTACCTTCTGGCTGAATTATTCAGCCTCTTTTCTCCACTGAATTTCCTCACTGAGCTATCCTTATTCCATTACTCTTTATATCCTTAATTAAAGTTTAATTAAGCAGTTGTTTCCTGATCCTCGCCGATGCCGTCCCCGCTTCGAATTCCCTGGATCCACCGGGGCTGGACCCCGGCACTGATGGACCTAGTTTTTTGCAGATTTTTATTTCTTTGCCACTATAAAAAGTGCTGTAATAAATAGCTTTGTCCTTATAGCATGATACATTATTGCTTTTTGTTTATAAAATAGATTCAATAGGGTTCTTCCATATTCTAACTGTGTTGTTGGTAAATTATTTACCTATTTGCATAATAATTTAGAATAAAAAGCAAAATGCTCATAAAAAGTACTATGCTTTGTGATAGAGTGTGAAGCAATTCACTGTAAAGAGACATTGAGGAACATTTCAGGATGGTGGAAATTCTCTTATTGGGAGCAGTGGTAGCAAGTCATCATTTTTCAAGATCAGACACACATGGTTCACATTTTTTATATTTTACTGTGCCTAAAATATACCATATTAATGTCCTTAAAATGCAATATGACCTTTTCAATACTATTTTTACTTTTTTAGACACTTTTCTAGAATTTTTATATAATCCATATAGACAAAGATTTAAATGATATATAAAAGTATATTAAATATATATCTATAACTCATTGCATAAACTTCCAAACTATATACATAGTTTGCAGTATTTCTCTATACTGATAATACTCTCATGATGATAGTTAATACCTTGAATTGTCTTCATCAGAACAGACTTCAAGAAGCAAGGTTTCTACAGAAGGAGCCTCAGAATAATTACGTTTTTCAGATTGTGAAATTTTGCCATTATTGGGCCAGGCATAACCTCTTGTATTTATTTATTTTTTCTTCCAAGATGTAATGGGTAGAATTGTGTCCTACCAAAATTTGTATGTTGAAGCCTCAATTCACAGTATCTCAGAATCTAAGTGTATGTGGAGATAAGGCTTTTTAAAGAAGTAATTGGTTAAAACAAGTTATTAAAGTGAGCCCTAATCCAATATCATAGGTGTCCTTATAAGAAGAGGCTAAAACACATAGAGAGACACCAGACACTTCGATGTACCCCAAACCGAGTGACAATCACATGAAGATACAGAAAGAAGGGGACCATCTATATGCAAGCTAAGGAGAGAGGCCCCAGAAGAAATCAAATTTGCTAACCTCCTACTCACAGACTTTTTAAAATTTAGTTTAAGATTTTTTTATATGTGTGCTTATTTGCTCAGTTGTGCCTGACTCTTTGTGACCATTTGGACTGTAGTCTTCCAGGCTCCACTGTCCGTGGGATGTTTTAGGCAAGAATTCTGGAGTGGGTTGCCATTTTCCTCCTCCAGGAATCTTCTGACCCAGAGATTGAACTCGTACTTCCTGTATCGGCAAGAGATTATTTGCCTGCTGAGCCATCAGGGAAGCCCTTTTTGATATGGACTGCTTTTAAACTCTTTATTGAATTTGTTACAACATTGCTTCCATTTTATGTTTTGCTTTTTTTGGCCCATAGGCATGTGGGATCTTAACTCCCTGACCATGGATCAAACCCATACCCACTGTGTGTGAAGTCTTAACCAGTGGACCACTAGGGAAGCCCCTTGATCATGGGCTTTTAGACTTCAGAACTGAGAACACATATTTCTTTATTTATTACTTTACAATATTGTATTGGTTTTGCCATACATCAACATGCATCCTTTTATTTAAAGAAACCTGTTTTTGGTATTTTTGTTACAGCTGCTCAAGCAAATGAATACATTTTTCATGTTTATTTATTTAACCAACGAAGTCGGCTTCCCAGTGGCTCACTTGGAAAGAATCCACCTGTAATACAGGAGACAAAAGTTTGAGCCCTGGATCGGAAAGATCTCCTAGAGAAGGAAATGGCAACCCACTCCAGTATTCTTTTTTGGGAAATCTCATTGACAGAGGAGCATGGCAGGTTACAGTCCATTGGGTCACAAAAGAGTTGGACATGACTTAGTAACTAAACAACAACAAAATCTTACTAGATAACCATCTCAATGTATTTAACATGAATCTCTTTTCTTGTGTTCGTTCAAAATATACATGATTTGTCCATGTGCCTGTATCTATACTTTATATAAATCACATTTTGCCATTTACTCCAACTTCCAGCTTTAAATCTAAGGCCTAAAGGGGAAAATTATATGATTATTAAAAAAAAAAATGTTCTTGCAAAGAGAACTTAAGCCCCAAAGGTGATCATTTCTCCAGGGCATTTTTGTTTCTACTTGATTCTCTTACTCTTTAAATGCAGGAAAATATATATCTAAAATATTTAGTATTTAAAAATTGTGTGATAGGAAATTTATAGACATTATATAAAGGCTTTAGTTTCAAATACTATGTTTGATCCTTACCTAGAATTTATCTTCTACATTTTTTCACCTGAAATATAATTATAAACAATTGATTAAAATAATATATTTAATAGAGAAGATTTTTTGGAGGACATAGCCTCACCTTTAATATTCAATTTATCCCATTCTTGAAATAATGACTGTGCTAAATTGCATTCTTTGAAGTAAAATTAGAAAACAGAAAGAATATCATATAAAAACAAAATGTGTACATGGAATTTGTTTTTATTTCATTGTTAGGCCCCTGGATTCTAGCTGTTTGGTTTGCATTTTTGCAGTAATAAGTAGCTGAATGCAATGAAGTTACTTTGATAGATACACTTTAATCAGATGTCATGTGCCGGGAGCCAGCGTGAGGAACTCTGCCCATGGCAAAGGTCATGAGGAAGGAGGCTCAGCATACTCAAAGGCGGGATCGAGCCTCAGGAGTCCCCCTGAAAATTCTCGAGCATCTACCCCCAAAACCAGAGTCTGCTTACTTTACTGCTTTGTGCTCTCACCTACACCTCTGACTTTACGGGGGGCTGTCCCCCACCACCTCTCTATGAAAAAGAGTTAACTTACAGCTCCAGTTAATAAAGTTCCTGGGTGTGACAAGAGTGTTTCAACCTACAAACTCCTTTGGAAGTCCTCTAGCCTGCCTGAATAGGTTCTTCTGGCCACACGTGATTGTTCAGAGCCTCCCAACCGTGAGAGGCATGAGATGTTCTAAACTGTCTGAATACAGATTCTTTTGAGCAGTTAAAAGATTGATTAGAAATTGTATTGGTGAAGGGTTTTTCACTTGTTGGGCCAATGTTTGCTGCTAACTTTCCATATCCCTTACCTACTGTGTCCCTGGCAGTGTATTGATTAATATAATTGGTGAATAGGAATGTAAGTAGTAGCTTTAATGTTTGTAACCTTGGACCCTTGAGTTAATTCTTTTTCTTGTTATAGCCCACCACACCTTTGCCCTATAGGAATGCAACTTTATCTAATGCTTTTGGAGGGTGGCGCCCGATTAATCACCTTTAGGGAAAAATAAGTTTTCTGAGGAAAGGGTCTTAAAATGTTAATAGGCCTCCAGGCCAGAAGATGATGTAAATCACCTAAATTTTGCATATGATAAGTTTGCAGGAAGAAAGCCTGGCTTACTGCTGACTCTACCCCTTCCCCCATTATCCTCTATGCACAACTTAAGGTACAAAAACTACTTTGGAAAATAAAGTGCGGGCCTTGTTCACCGAAACTTGGTCTCCCCATGTCATTCTTTCTCTCACCTTCTGGCTGAATTCCCATCTGGGCGGGGGCGGGGGGGGGGAGGGGCGGCGCTGGGAGGCTCATCAAGCCTACTAATTTTACCTGGGCTTCTAAGATCTGACCAGGGAGGCCTTAGTGTCTCCTCTCCTTCGGGAGAACGGGAGGACACCTGCAGCCTACGTAGGTGACGTAAATTCCTTGCTTTGGTATTTTATTAGCTTTCCACGTAAACCAAGTTATTCAGCCTCTTTTCTCCACTAAATTTCCTCACTAAGCTATCCTTATTTCACCACTTTTTATGTCCTTCAGATCAGATCAGATCAGATCAGTCACTCAGTTGTGTCCGACTCTTTGCAACCCCATGAATTGCAGCATGCCAGGCCTCCCTGTCCATCACCAACTCCCGGATTTCACTGAGATTCACGTCCATTGAGTCGGTGATGCCATCCAGCCATTTCATCCTCTGTCGTCCCTGTCTCCTCTTGCCCCCAATCCCTCCCAGCATCAGAGTCTTTTCCAATGAGTCAACTCTTAGCATGAGGCAGCCCAAGTACTGGAGTTTCAGCTTTAGCATCACTCCTTCCAAAGAAATCCCAGGGCTGATCTCCTTCAGAATGGACTGGTTGGATCTCCTTGCAGTCCAAGGGACTCTCAAGAGTCTTCTCCAACACCACAGTTCAAAAGCACCAATTCTTCGGTGCTCAGCTTTCTACACAGTCCAACTCTCACATCCATACATGACAATAGGAAAAACCATAGCCTTGACTAGACGAACCTTTGTTGGCAAAGTAATGTCTCTGCTTTTCAATATGCTATCTAGGTTGGTCATAACTTTCCTTCCAAGGAGTAAGCATCTTTTAATTTCATGGCTGCAGTCACCATCTGCAGTGATTTTGGAGCCCCCCAAAATAAAGTCTGACACTGTTTCCACTGTTTCCCCATCTATTTCCCATGAAGTAATGGGACCGGTTGCCATGATCTTCATTTTCTGAATGTTGAGCTTTAAGCCAACTGTTTCACTCTCCTCTTTCACTTTCATCAAGAGGCTTTTTAGTTCCTCTTCACTTTCTGCCATAAGGGTGGTGTCATCTGCATATCTGAGGTTATTGATATTTCTCTCGGCAATCTTGATTCCAGCTTGTGTTTATTCCAGTCCAGCGTTTCTCATGATGTACTCTGCATATAAGTTAAATAAACAGGTTGACAATATACAGTCTTGACGTACTCCTTTTCTTATTTGGAACCAGTCTGTTTTTCCATGTCCAGTTCTAACTGTTGCTTCCTGACCGGCATACAAATTTCTCAAGAGGCAGATCAGGTGGTCTGGTATTCCCATCTCTTTCAGAATTTTCCACAGTTTATTGTGATCCACACAGTCAAATACTTTATTAATGTTTAATTAACCAATTGTTTCCTGATCCTCGCCGACACCATCCCTGCTTCGAATTCTCTGGATCCACCGAGGCTGGACCCCAGCAGTCATGGATTTGAACTCACTTCAGTAATATAGGTCATACTGCCACAAAAAAAAAAAAAAAAAAAAAGAAGAAGAAGAAGAAGACTGAAATGATGTCTGGTTGAATTCCTATGGAGAGATCTTATTAAAGAGCAAATCCCAAATCACATCTTCCCAAAGGATGCAAAAGATAATTTGTGGGTATTAGAATCACCTGGGTTTTACTTAGGTTCTCAAAGGGTTATAGAGACCCACCAACTGTCACTGACACAGCCACAAGAAATTCTCACTAAGAGGCTGAAACAGATGTGTCTTAGAGGTGGGTAGAAAATATTTATCTTACTTTGGTATAATGACCTTCAAAAGATTGAAATCTACACCTTAAACTGCACCACTTAACTTTCATTTTGGAAGGCATCAGACATTATGTATGATCAAATAATATAATACTTAAGTAAAGCTTATTTCCAAGATTTATAGCATTTTTGGAGAAAACAAGTTATTAAAAACTATCCAGCTGTTTATATTTCAAACTTACAACTGATATTATTAGATATTGTATACTTATACCACTATTGAAACAATGAATTTTTGCTCACTGAGATTATTTATATCATAGTTTTGTTTCTGCAATACTAACTAAAGTGAAAAATTCATCTTTCACACACATACACACACACACAAAAAAAAAACTTGTGCAGGAAAACTGAGTACAGAATCACCCAAACTTTAAATGATGATTCTTTTAGAGAATACAATGATATACCACCAATTTTCTCAAGAAAATTTCCATTAACTCTGGTAATATATTCAATACAATAGAGATAGACATATATATATATATACACATAATATGTAACTAATGCTATAATAGTACATATTTAGATAAATTATCTATGTACAATAAAATTAATCTGACAACATTTTACTCAAGAAGTTTTCAGAAAAGAAGACTTCAGTTTGAAGAGACAGTGCATAAACAGGATTAAGACATTAAGAACTGCAGACCCCTAAATTTCTGGTTTGATAAGACAAGGCTTTCTGTAACATTTTTCAAGGAGAAACTGAAACCCAGGAAGAAATAGAATGTTCATTTACTGGGATGCTTTTAGTTCAAGTCACCCAAAATAAGATATCTGAAACAAATTTACTTTAAAAAAAAAAAAAAAAAACTGGTCTTATAATTTTATAATAAAATAACTTTCTAAATAAATGGAGAATATATATATATATATAATATATAATAATTATATATATAATTATTCTTCCTTAGTCATAAGCATTGTTGCTAATTTAAAGATAATTCCCCTTTCTTTTAGCCTTTCTGTTACTCATTATTGCTCATAAGAAGACTGAAAATGCCAAGAGTATGATCAGGAATGACATTTTTCAATACCACAATTTCAAGTTTTGTATCCTCATTCGAGGTTACATTCATTTGAAGTTTCTGGTATCATGGGGCAACTGCTGCAAATTATGAGCAATCTTCCTTTCAGATAATAAGGTACCTTTCACCAATCTATATATTTGAAGAATCAATATGAACATGGATACAAAAGGCCAGAGATCCTAATAAAATCCAAATTCCCTACTTTGGTGCATTATCTTCTGCCAGAAATGCTGTAACACTGCTTAACTTATTCTTAAAATTTTACTCCTCCCTCCCAGTTCCTACCCCTTTCCAATTATATAATTTCTATCCTTTCCAATCACATAATTAATTATCTTTACAACAGCAAGAATAATCTTTTTTTTTAAAATTTAGAGCTGACCTTATTATTCACCTACACTAAAACCTATCAATTTTACAATTTACTAGAAAAAAAAATTCAAATATGTATTGTGACCTAAATTATCTGATTCTACTGATTTTATTTTCAAATTTTCAATGTATCCTGACATAAGGTAGTAAGACAAGAAAAATAATATCAGCCTGATTGTGGAATATATTGAAAATGAAGCTAGAGATACTTCAATTATTCTAAAAAGCAAAGTTTAGATTGCATGAATTAATAAAAAAAAAGTTGTGATACTGCCATTTGCCTACCAGCTAATCCGAGAATCATGACACAGCGACCATTAAGGATAACAGTTAATGACTGTGTTAATGACCCAGGGAAGTATAGACCTAAGAAAGAAAAAGAGGGAGTGCTTAGGATGGCAAAGTATTAAAAAAAATTGCCAAATACTTCAATGTGGAACCTTGAATAATAAAATTAAAGGATGAATAGATTGTTTATGATTTAAAATAGTTGTTTTTTGAAATGTAACTTTACAATTTAAGATACAGTATATAACCAGTGAGGCATTAGAGTTCAGCAGAAATAAAGAAGCTGATGTAACTTGGAAGTTTTTGTTTGGGATGATAGTTGATATGTTTGTCAAGGGAGACAACAGAGAGACTGACAATTGCAGACAAAATATTAAAAAGTGTAAATATAGAGATTACAGGACCAAAAAAAAAAAAAAAAAGAGGTATGGTGGAGACAGGGTGAAAACAGAAACAATATTCTGTAGCTCAGTGTCTGAGGACAAAAACTAGAATCTCAAAATAGAGGGTTGTCCACAGTGTAAAATGATGCAGGTTGATTGAGGAACATATTAGAAAATTTTCTTACAACCTTTAACAAATTTTGAAATAAATGAAGAAAATATAGTATACCTATCAAGGTTGACATTGTCTTAAGTACCTGTAAGAATAATCACACCAAATGTGTCCCATACTTAAATATTAACTTGCCTGAATGTTTTTATAAAAGTCTCATAAGTACCTAAAACTTAATATGTTCATAATATCTTTGATCACTTCATTTTAATCATATATTTTAATATTTGAAAAATGTCATGGACAATGTTCTAACTATGAAAATATCACATAAGTCTTTCCTGTTCCTTCAATTCAGTTCAATTCAGTCACTCAGTCGTGTCCAACTCTTTGTGACCCCATGGACTGCAGCACACCAGACCTCCCTGTCCATCACCAACTCCCAGAGTTTACCCAAACTCATGTCCATTGAGTCGGTGATGCCATCCAACTATCTCATCCTCTGTCGTCCTCTTCGCCTCCTGCCTTCAATCTTTCCCAGTATCAGGGTCTTTCCCAATGAGTCAGCTCTTTGCATCAGGTTGCCAAAGTATTGGAGTTTCAGTTTCTCATCAGTCCTTCCAATGAACACCCAGGACTGATTTTCTGTAGGATCGACTAGCTGGATCTCCTTACAGTCCAAGGAACTTTCAAGAGTCTTCTCGAACACCACAGCTCTAAAACATCAATTCTTTGGTGCTCAGCTTTCTTCACAGTCTGACTCTCACATCCATACGTGACTACTGGAAAAACCATAGCCTTGACTAGACGAACCTTTGTTGGCAAAGTAATGTCTCTGCTTTTTAATATGCTGTCTAGGTTGGTCATAACTTTCCATCAAAGGAGTAAGCATCTTTTAATTTCATGGCTGCAGTCACCATCTGCAGTGATTTTGGAGCTCAAAAAATAAAGTCAGCCACAGTTTCTACTGTTTCCCAATCTATTTGCCATGAAGTGATGGGACCAGATGCCATGATCTTAGTTTTCTGAATGTTGAGCTTTAAGCCCGAGTTTTTCACTCTCTTCTTTCACTTTATCAAGAGGCTCTTTAGTTCTTCTTCACTTTCTGCCATAAGGGTGGTGTCATCTGCATATACGAGGTCATTGATATTTCTCCCAGCAATCTTTGTTCCAGCTTGTGCTTCCTCCATCCCAGCGTTTCTCATGATGTACTCTGTAAATAAGTTAAATAAGCAGGGTGAGAATATACAGCCTTGACATACTCCTTTTCCTATTTGGAACCAGTCTGTTGTTCCATGTCTAGTTCTAACTGTTTCTTTCTGACCTTCATACAGATTTCTCAAGTGGCTTATCAGGCGGTCTGGTATTTGAATCTCTTGAATAATTTTCCACACTTTGTTGTGACCCACACAGTAAAAGGCTTTGGCATAGTCAATAAAGCAGAACTAGATGTTTTTCTGGAACTCTCTTGCTTTTTCGATGATCCAGGGAATGTTGGCAATTTGATCTCTGGTTTCTGTCTTTACTAAAACCAGCTTGAACATCTGGAAGTACATGGTTCAGATACTGTTGAACTTTCCAGCTGCAGCACTGAAGTGGCGGCTACATGGCATGGAGCAGCCGGGAGGACATACCCCACATCCAAGGTTAGAGAAACTCCAGCAAGATTGTAGGAGGGGTGAGTTCATGCTTTGAATCAAACCCCATTCCCTCCAGAGACTCTCAGAGGGCTAAAACAAACCATGTGTGTACAAGGACCCAGAGACCCCACAGAGACTGAGACAGAACTGTGTATGAACGTCTCCTGTGAAGGTACAGGTCAGCAGTGGACTGCCACAGGGACAGGGAATCTTGGTGAAGCAGACTTGGGTATGCCATAAGCCCTCTAGAGGAGGTTGCCAGTAACCCTATCAGAGAGCTGCCAGATCTTATACAGGACTGGGAAAAAGACTCTTGGTGGGCACAAACAGAACCTTGTTCACCAGGACCCAGGAGAAAGGAGAAATGACCCAGCAAGTGACTGACCAAGACTTGCCTGTGGGTGTCCAGGAGTCTCCAGCAGAGGCTTGGGTCGGTGGTGTCCAGCTGCAGGGTTGGGGGCACTGAGTGTAGCAGTGTGTGCATGGGATCTCTTGAAGGAGGTCACCATTATATTCATTACCTGCACCACAGTTTGGCCCCAGATAAATAGCAGTGAGGGAACACAGCTCTACTCACCAACAGAACATTGGATTAAAGATTGACTGAGCATGGCCCCACCCATCAGAACAAGACCCAGTTTCCCCCTCAGTCATTCTATACCATCAGGAAGCTTCCATAAGCCTCTTATCCTTCTCCATCAGAGGGAAGACAGACTGAAAACCACAATCACAGAAAACTAACCAATTTAATCACATGGGCCACAGCCTAGGCTAACTTAATGAAACTATGAGCCATGCCCTATAAGGCCATCAAAGATGGATGGGTCATAGTGGAGAGTTCTGACAAAATGTGGTCCACTGAAGAAGGGAATGACAGACTGCTTTAGTATTCTTGCCTTGAGAACCCCATGAACAGTATGAAAAGGCAAAAGATAGGACACTGAAAGATGAACTCCTCAAGGTGGTAGGTGACCAATATGCTACTGGAGATCAGTGGAGAAATAACTCTAGAAAGAATGAAGAGACTGGAGCCAAAGCAAAACCAATATCCAGTTGTGAATTTGACTGGTGAAGGAAGCAAAGCCTCATGCTGTAAAGAGCAATATTGCATAGGAACCTGGAATGTTAGGTCCATTAATCAAGGCAAGTTGGAAGTGGTCAAACAGGAGATGGCAAGAGTGAATGTCAACATTTTAGGAATGAGTGAAGTAAAATGGACTGAAATGGGGGAATTTAACTCAGATGACCATTATATCTACTACTGTGGGCAAGAATGCATTAGAAAAAATGGAGTAGCCATCATCGTCAACAAAAGAGTCTGAAATGCAGTACTTGGATGCGATCTCAAAAACGACAGAATGGTCTCTGTTCATTTCTAAGGCTAACCATTCAAAATCAAGGTAATCCAAGTCTGTGCATTCTATGAAGACCTACAAGAGCTTTTATAACTAACACCTCCAAAATATGTCCTTTTCATTATATGGGACTGGAATGCAAAAGTAGGAAGTGAAGAAACACCTGGAGTAACAGGCAAATTTGGCCCTGGAGTACAAAATGAAGCAGGGCAAAGGCTAATAGAGTTTTGCCAAGAGAACACACTGGTCATAGCAAACTCTCTCTTCCAACAACACAAGACTCTACACATGGACATCACCAGATGGCCAACACCAAAATTAGATTGATTATATTCTTTGCAGCCAAAGATGGAGAAGCTCTATACAGTCTGTAAAAACAAGACCAGGAGCTGACTGTGGCTCAGATCATGAAATCCTTATTGCCAAATTCAGACTTAAATTGAAGAAAGTATGAAATACCACTAGACCATTCAGGTATGATCTAAATCAAATCCCTTTCCTGTTCCTAATGTAACACAAATTATGTCACAGATATTATCTTTTTTTTCTTCTTCCAATTGTCAAATTTACCTCTTCTCTCTATTTTCAATTTTTCTACTTTTGCTCATTATCCTCTGCCAGAAATCCCATAACACTGCCTAGCTCATTGTTAAAATTTTACAGCCTTCTTCAATTTTCTACTCCGTTCCCACATATATTTTCTATCTCCTTCCAACATATAATTTCTAGTCCTTTCCAATCATATAATTCATTATCTTTGTAACTGCAAGATTAATCTTTTTTTTTTTAATAAATGTATAGCTGACCTTGTTAGCCACTTACCCCAAATTCTATCAGTGTTTTACAATTTACTTAGAAAAAAATCCAAATATTTATTGGGACCTACATTATCTGATTTTACTAATACTATTATTCAGTCACTCTGGGCTTAAAGGAAACACTAGCCTCTATTAAGTTCCCATGAAACAAAAAAAGGAAAACACACACAAAAAAAAGGTTTTCTATCTTTTTTCCATCTATTTTCTATCTATTTTCTATCTCAGAACAGCATCTTTAGGAAATACACTCTTTCTTATAATCCTGAATGTATTTCCTAAAGGTTCCTGGAATCCTGGAATATTCTTCCTGTGATTTATTCAGTACTTGATTACTTCACAGTCTTTAGGTTTTAGTTGAAATTTCACCTTCAGAAAGGACGTCTCTTAACAACATCTAAGAAGTAACTCTCCTAGGTTATCTTGATACATCATTTTTGTGTAATTTACTTATGGTACTTACAATAATCTACAGTTATCTTGTTTATGTGTTTTATTCTAGCCCTTTGTTTATTTCTAATTATTGAAATAGTAGGTTCAGAGGTAAGGGGCAAATAAAGTAACTGAAACTTTAATATCTCTTGGAACAAGTAGGAAACATATAAGATTATATTGTTGTTGTTCAGTCACTAAGTTGTGTCCAGTTCTTTGTGACCTCATGAACTGCAGCATGCCAGACTTCCCTCTCCTTCACTATCTCTCAGAATTTGCTTAAACTCACGTCCATGGAGTCAGTGATGTCATCCAACCATCTCATTCTCTGTCACACCTTCTTCCTCCTTCCCTCAATCTTTCTAGCATCAGGTTATTTACCAATGAGTCAGCTGTTTGCATCAGGTGGCCAAAGTATTGGAGCTTCGTCATCAGCCCTTCCAATAAATATTCAGAGTTGATTTCTTTTAAGATTGACTGGTTTGATCTCCTTGCTGTCCAAGGAACTCTTACAAGTCTTCTCCAGCACCACAGTTTGAAAGTGTCAATTCTTGGATGCTCAGCCGTCTAGAATGACTCAAACTAATTAAGAGGAAGAATGATTTGGAGTCAGAAACTATGAATATCAAATACTCAAAACTGCGTGGTGTTATTACTGCCTTATTTCTTCAATTACTTTTATATCACTGCTTCATGTGTTATTTCATTGCAGAATATTTTTTAATCTTCTCTAGGAGAAAAGATGTCAATAACTCTGGTCTTTTACTGGTCAGGCATTTATGATACACATGTTTTTAAAAAATAACTTTACTGGGTTATGATTGACATAAAAGAGCAGTACATGGTTAATGTATACAATTTGATGAATTTGAATATAAGTATATATTAATGATAGAGTTACCAAAAACATAGGCTGTAAACATATCCACCATTCCCCAAAGTATCATCCTGTCCATTTTATTATTATTATTATTATTTTATACATATTCATAGTTAACTTTTTGTTAAAGGGTAGATCTTATATTAAATGATGAAATAGTGTTATTCTCTGAATCTAAATGCTTGCCGTTTCATATAAGAAACTGTGATAGAGTAGTTAAGGCAATAGACCATTACTGAGATCAATTAAAATTGAGAAGGGACTATAATTGGCTTAGTTAGTAACAGGAAGCCATCCTTCAAAAGCAGATATTTCTAGGAAAATATTATAATTCCATGCTGATTCTTTGGCAACTATATGCAATGTAATTTTCAGAGAAACCTTATGAAAATAAAATGTTTAGCATTATTACAGTAATAAAAATTATCAGAACCAATACAATATTGTAAAGTAAAAAAAAAAAAGATTAGAAGTGTAAAAATGACAGAATTCACAATTTCAGTCTACATTGAATAAATGTTAATATATCTACCTAAAGAAACTAAAGACCTATATATAGAAAACTATAAAACACTGGTGAAAGAAATCAAAGAGGACACTAATAGATGGAGAAATATACCATGTTCATGGATTGGAAGAATCAATATAGTGAAAATGAGTATACTACCCAAAGCAATTTATAGATTCAATGCAATCCCTATCAAGCTACCAACAGTATTCTTCACAGAGTTAGAACAAATAATTTCACAATTTGTATGGAAATACAAAAAACGTCGAATAGCCAAAGCGATCTTGAGAAAGAAGAATGGAACTGGAGGAATCAACCTACCTGACTTCAGGCTCTACTACAAAGCCACAGTTATCAAGACAGTATGGTACTGGCACGAAGACAGAAATATAGATCAATGGAACAAAATAGAAAGCCCAGAGATAAATCCACGCACATATGGACACCTTATCTTTGACAAAGGAGGCAAGAATATACAATGGATTAAAGACAATCTCTTTAACAAGTGGTGCTGGGAAATCTGGTCAACCACTTGTAAAAGAATGAAACTAGACCACTTTCTAACACCATACACAAAAATAAACTCAAAATGGATTAAAGATCTAAACATAAGATCAGAAACTATAAAACTCCTAGAGGAGAACATAGGCAAAACACTCTCTGACATACATCACAGCAGGATCCTCTATGACCCACCTCCCAGAATATTGGAAGTAAAAGCAAAAATAAACAAATGGGACCTAATTAACCTGAAAAGCTTCTGCACATCAAAGAAAACTATCAGCAAGGTGAAAAGACAGCCTTCAGAATGGGAGAAAATAATAGCAAATGAAGCAACTGACAAACAACTAATCTCAAAAATATACAAGCAACTCCTACAGCTCAATTCCAGAAAAATAAATGACCCAATCAAAAAATGGGCCAAAGAACTAAATAGACATTTCTCCAAAGAAGACATACACACGGCTAACAAACACATGAAAAGATGCTCAACATCACTCTTTATCAGAGAAATGCAAATCAAGACCATTATGAGATACCATTTCACACCAGTCAGAATGGCTGCGATCCAACAGTCTACAAATAATAATTGTTGGAGAGGGTGTGGAGAAAAGGGAACCCTCTTACACTGTTGGTGGGAATGCAAACTAGTACAGCCACTATGGAGAACAGTGTGGAGATTCCTTAAAAAACTGGAAATAGAACTGCCTTATGATCCAGCAATCCCACTGCTGGGCATACACACTGAGGAAACCAGAAGGGAAAGAGACACGTTTACCCCAGTGTTCATCGCAGCACTGTTTATAATAGCCAGGACATGGAAGCAACCTAGATGTCCATCAGCAGATGAATGGATAAGAAAGCTGTGGTACATATACACAATGGAGTATTACTCAGCCATTAAAAAGAATTCATTTGTATCAGTTCTAATGAGGTGGATGAAACTGGAGCCTATTATACAGAGTGAAGTAAGCCAGAAGGAAAAACACCAATACAGTATACTAACGCATATATATAGAATTTAGAAAGATGATAACAATAACCCTGTGTACGAGACAGCAAAAGAGACACTGATGTATGGAACAGTCTTATGGACTCTGTGGGAGAGGGAGAGGGTGGGAAGATTTGGGAGAATGGCATTGAAACATGTAAAATATCATGTATGAAATGAGATGCCAGTCCAGGTTTGATACACGATACTTGATGCATGGGGCCAGTACACTGGGACGACCCAGAGGGATGGTATGGGGAGGGAGGAGGGAGGAGGGTACAGGATGGGGAGCACATGTATACCTGTGATAGATTCATTTTGATATTTGGCAAAACTAATACAATTATGTAAAGTTTAAAAATAAAATAAAATTAAAAAAATAAATAAATGTTAATACAAGGATGGGATAAAAAAAAGAGAGCAGAATAGTGATTGGATCAGTGGTACAGTGGTGAAGAATCCACCTGGTTTGATCTGTGGGTCAGGAAGATCCTCTGGAGGAGGACATAGCAACCTACTCTAGTAATCTTGCCTGGAAAATTGCAGGGACAGAGGAGCCTGACAGTCTACAGTTCATGGGGTCACAAAAAAAGAGTTGGACATGATTTAGCAACTAAACAATATTTTAAAATGACTAGATTATGCTTTATTGAGAAGAAGCAAATAGTTTCAAATTAGAGATCACAAAGAACATTGAATTATTTGGAAGCATGCAGTTACTCGGGAGTTTTTCACACTCAGTGAAGAAGATATCAATATGATGCCATGATATGAATCATGGCTTTAAATATTTTCAAACTAATAAGATATCCATAACAATAAAATTCAATGCATTAGATCTTCAAAATATTCATAATGTTGGATAATTTATTTAATTTGCCACACTTGAATATTCTCTTTAATAGACGATTTCAAATTTGATTTAATAGACCTAGAAACATGAGTTCAATAAATTCTTTGAGGAAATCTCATTCAAGGGATGCTTTTGCCATCTATTGACAGTCCTAGAAAATAATTCCTTAATTTCTAACCAAGTCTCTTTTTCTTCCATATAGATGACTTTCCAAACTCATACATGGCTAATGGAAATTTCACTGGAGTCACTGAATTTATTCTCACAGGAGTCTCAGAATATCCAGACCTCCAGATCCCACTCTTCTTTGTCTTCCTGGTCATCTATGGACTGACCGTGACAGGGAACCTAAGCATCATCACCTTCACCAGTGTGGACTCCCAACTTCAGATCTCCATGTATTTATTCCTCAGGCAATTGGCTATCGTCAGTCTTGGCAATTCAACTGTCATTGCCCCTAAAATGCTGATCAAAATTTTAGTAAAAAAGCATACCACCTCCTTCTAGGAATGTGCCACCTAACTAGGAGGGTTCTTGGTTTTCATTGTAGCTGAAATTTTCATGTTAGCTGTGATGGCCTATGACCACTATGCAGCCATTTGTAACCCCCTGATCTACAAGATGGTTGTATCTCGGTGGACCTGCCTTCTTTTCATTTCCCTCACATACTTTTACAGCTTTTTCACAGCGGTTGCAGTTTCATGTTGTGTATTTTCTGTGTCTTATTTTTCTTCCCAAGTAATCAATCATTTTAATGTGATACTGCCCCCCTGTTAACATTGTCTTGCTCTGATACTTAATTACCAGAGACAGTAGTATTCATATCTGCATCTACAAACTTGATGCTTTCCATAACTGTAGTTGTATCTTATTTCAACATCATGTTGTCCATTCTAAGGATACATTCATCAGAAGGAAGGAAAAGAGCCTTCTCCACATGTGCTTCACATATGACAGCTGTGTTAGTCTTCTATGGAACTCTGCTTTTCATGTATTTACAGCCTCGAAATAACCATTCACTGGATACCGATAAAATGGCCTCCGTATTTTATACACTGGTGATCCCCATGCTGAGTCCCATGATCTACAGCCTGAGGAACAAGGACTTGAAGGCTGCCTTGAGGAAATTTCTGACAAATTAGTGACGCAATGTTAAAGCTCTATAGGTCACTGAAGAGATGGTGAAGACAGGCTGCCATTGTGTGGCATATAGTATGAACAACATTAGAAGCTAAATGAATGGGTTATTTTCCCATTGTACAATTTTTGTTTTGAGAAAAAGTCCTAGTCCACATCTTTCAAACAAAAATCTTTAATACAAGCCCTTTTTTCTAATCTAAAAAGTGAAAAAATTGAGACGACAGCCACAGAAATTTTGGGAACAAATTGAAAAAACAGATAGTGAAAGTCAGATCCATATTATCTCCACAAAATCTGTGCAATTCACTGGTCTCAAGGCACGTAGGTGTGAAGATTTTAGTATCCCAGGAAAGGTTTTTTGTGTGTGTGTGTGCACGTGTGCACGCATGTGCTTAGTCATGTATGACATTTTGAGACCCCATGGATTGTAGCCCACTCCTCTGTCTGTTGAATTTTCCAGGCAAGAATATTCAAATGGGTTGCCATTTCTTCCTCCAGAAGATCTTCCTGACCCAGGGATAAAACCCACGTCTCCTGTGTCTCCTGCAGATGGATTCTTTACCACTGAGCCACCCAGAAATCCCAGACAAGGCTAAAAGTATAAAGAAATATTTATGTAACCATCTGTGAGACAGAGTTTGTAGTTTGACACAAACTTTGTTATTTTTTTCTAAAGGGAAAAGAATAAATATAATCAACTCTCGTAAGATTATAACAATATTTAGAAATGTTCACAGTATGATGTCCCCGTGTCCAACATAGACTCCATTTCCCCTGAACATCAATGTTTTCAAGAAAATTAGTGTAATCCTTGAAGTGACAACAGAAAGTGATTCTGTGTCCTTCTGCTTTCTTCTCAGTCTTCAGTGCTAGTATGTGTACCTAAGGTTGGGATTTTTTCAGTGTTATGTCCTCTCCTACCCACTTCATCTACTTCATCCCAATCTGTTTTGTACACATGAAACTCTTTGCTGGAAGAGAGTGTTCTGCCCTCTTCTGTGGTATCAAAACTCTTCTTTGTAAAACTGCAAGTTCATGGGTCAAAGTGCTAAACAGAAAAATAAAATATAAAACTTCTCAAATAAAATTTGAAAAAGTAATTTTATCTATCACACACAAAACATTATAAAGGTCAATGAAAAGAAATATCTCAATTGAAATGAACAAAATTTAGACATTTTAGATGGAGATATATGAATGAACAACAAGTGTATAGGAAAGTGTTCAGTATTATTAATCATCAAGTAAATGAAAATCAAATGCACAAGGAGATTATTTTTATCCCAGTTTCAATTAATACTTTTTTTTACTTCAAATATTGGCAAGTATGTATGTAAAGTATGAATTCTCATGCATGGTTTTAGGTAATGAAAATGCAAGAGTTAGTTTAGAACTCTGCAGTTTGTTATAAAGTTAAATATATAATTATTTGTGTTCCAACAATTTCCGTCATATACCTATTACTAGGGAAATTAATATATCTATGCACATGCATGCTAAGTCACTTTGGTTGCACCCGACTCTTTTTGACACTATGGACTCCTCTGTCCATGGAATTCACCAGGGAAGAATACTGGAGTAGGTTGCCATGCCCTTATCCAGAGGATCTTCCAAATCAGGGATGGAAACTGCATCTCATCTCTTATGTCTCATTCATTGGCAGGCAGATTCTTTACCCTTGAGAAGCCCCACATATATGCACACATACAGTTATATAGGAGTGTTTATACTAGATTTATTCAGTTCAGTTCAGTCGCTCAGTCATGTCCAACTCTTTGCAACCCCATGAACTGCAGCATGCCAGGCTTCCCTGTCCATCACCAACTCCCAGAATCCACCCAAACCCATGTCATTGAGTTGGTAATGCTATCCAACCATCTTATCCTCTGTTGTCCCTTTCTCCTCCTGCCCTCAAACTTTCCCAGCATCAGGGTCTTTTCAAATGAGTCAGCTCTTTGCATCAGGTGGCAAAAGTACTGGAGTTTCAGCTTCAACATCAGTCTTACCAATAAACACCCAGGACTGATCCTTTAGGATGGAGTGCTTGGATCTCCTTGCAGTACAAGAGACTCTCAAGAGTTTCTCCAACCCTACAGTTCAAAAGCATCAATTTTTCTGTGGTCAATTTTCTTAATAGTCAAACTCTCACATCAATACATGACCACTGGAAAAACCATACCCTTTACTAGACAGAACTTTGTTAACAAAGTAATGTCTCTGCTTTTCAATATGTTATCTAGGTCGGTCATAACTTTCCTGCCAAGGAGTAAGCATCTTTTAATTTCATGGCTGCAATCACCAACTGCAGTGATTTTCGAGCCCCCCAAAATAAACCCTGACACTGTTTCCACTGTTTCCCCATCTATTTCCCATTAAGTGATGGGACCAGATGCCATGATGTTAGTTTTCTGAATGTTGAGCTTTAAGCCAACTTTTTCACTCTCCTCTTTCACTTTCATCAAGAGGTTATTTAGTTCTTAGCTTTCTGCCATAATGGCAGTGTCATCTGCATATCTGAGGTTATTGATATTTCTCCCAGCAATCTTGATTGCAGCTTGTGCTTCTTCCAGCCCAGCGTTTGTCATGATGTACTCTGCATAGAAGTTAAATAAGCAGGGTGACAATATACAGCCTTGATGTACTCCTTTTCCTATTTGGAATCAGTCTGTTGTTCCATGTCCTGTTCTAACTGTTGTTTCCTGACCTGCATACACATTTCTCAAGAGGTAGGTCAGGTGGTCTGATAATCTCATTTCTTGAAGAATATTCCACAGTTGATTGTGATCCACACAGTAAAGGCTTTGGCATAATCAATAAAGCAGAAATAGATGTTTTTCTGGAACTTTCTTGGTTTTTCATGATCCAGCGGATCTTGGCAACTTGATCTCTGGTTCCTCTGCCTTTTCTAAAACCAGCTTGAACATCTGGAAGTTCACACTTCATGTATTGCTGAAGCCTGGCTTGAAGAATTTTGAGCATTACTTTACTAGTGTGTGAGATGAGTGCAATTCTGCAGTAGTTTGAGCATCCTTTGGCATTGCCGTTCCTTGGGATTGGAATGAAAATTGACCTTTTCCAGTCCTGTGGCCACTGCTGAGTTTTCCAAATGTGCTGGCATATTGAGTGCAACACTTTAACAGCATCATCTTTCAGGATTTGAAATAGTTCTATCAGAATCCCATCACCTCCACTAGCTTTGTTCATAGAATGCTTCCTATGGCCCACTTGACTTCACATTCCAGGATGAAAGGTTTTAAAGTAACACAAAACTTGTATTTATTTGTTCAATTATCCTACTTGTATATTTGGAGTTTCTAAAAGTGCTAGCTCCTACAAGGTTTGGGGGAGATGGAAAATAACTATCTGTTTTTTTTTTTTTTTTTTCAAAAAAATGAAATTTAGATTATTTAAAAAATAATTAATAGGTAAATGAATTGTTAGACATAACACATGAGAAGTAATGAAACACCTCTAGGAAGAATTGAAACTTCACCTGACATCTGATGGATACATAGAATGATAAAGCCAACTAGATTGCAAAGACAGAAGGAAGAGTTTCTGCTTCAACTATGTACAAAATTCATGATCATATCTGAAAAACTGATAGTATGCATAATGGCTTAACACTGGAAATTACATAAAAAATGTCACAAAAAGTGAGACAAGTCTGAAAAGAAGGGGTTGCTTTTCAAAGTTAAGTTAGCCAACCTTTTGGAATATATCCTATGTAAAGAGGAAATAGTAAGCTATGATTTGCATGTTAAAAAGTACACTCTATTACAATGAACAGAGAAAGGCTGGCTAAGATAAATGTGTGGACAATAATACAGAAAGTTGTGATAGAGGCCTAAATTACAAGTAGACAGGTTTGAAAAAAAAATAGGTTAAATAATTAGTGTGTTCAATATCTAATTTTTATCAGTGGAGTTTAGAAAGATATAAGAAATGTATTTTCTTGACTTTGTGCCTGCGTAACTGGCTGTAATAAGACACCACTCACTGAGTTAGAAAATGCATGCTTCAAAGCAGATGAAAAATATAGGAAGGCTTCTGCACAACAAGGGAAACTATAAGCAAGGTGAAAAGAGCCTTCAGAATGGGAGAAAATAATAGCAAATAAAGCAACTGACAAAGAACTAATCTCAAAAATATACAAGTAACTCCTGAAGCTCAATTCCAGAAAAATAAATGACCCAATCAAAAAATGGGCCAAAGAACTAAATAGACATTTCTCCAAAGAAGACATACACACGGCTAACAAACACATGAAAAGATGCTCAACATCACTCATTATTAGAGAAATGCAAATCAAAACCACAATGAGATACCATTTCACGCCAGTCAGAATGGCTGCGATCCAACAGTCTACAAGCAATAAATGCTGGAGAGGGTGTGGAGAAAAGGGAACCCTCTTATACTGTTGGTGGGAATGCAAACTAGTACAGCCACTATGGAGAACAGTGTGGTGATTCCTTAAAAAAACTGGAAATAGAACTGCCTTATGACCCAGCAATCCCACTGCTGGGCATACACACTAAGGAAACCAGAATTGAAAGAGACATGTATACCCCAGTGTTCATCACAGCACTGTTTATAACAGCCAGGACATGGAAGCAACCTAGATGTCCATCAGCAGATGAATGGATGAGAAAGCTCTGGTACATATACACAATGGAGTATTACTCAGCCATTAAAAAGAATACATTTGAATAAGTTCTACTGAGGTGGATGAAACTGGAGCTTATCATACAGCATGAAGTAAGCCAGAAACAAAAACACCAATACAGTATAGTAACACATATATATGGAATTTAGAAAGATGGTAACGATAACCACAGAAGAACTGTACAAAAAATATCTTCAAGACTAAGATAATCACGATGGTATGATAACTCACCTAGAGCCAGACAGCCTGGAATGTGAAGTCAAGTGGGCCTTAGAAAGTATCACTATGAACAAAGCTAGTGGAGGTGATGGAATTCCAGTGGAGCTATTCCAAATCCTGAAAGATGATCCTGTGAAAGTGCTGCACTCAATATGCCAGCAAATTTGGAAAACTCAGCAGTGGCCACAGGACTGGAAAAGGTCAGTTTTCATTCCAATATCAAATAAAGGCAATGCCAAAGAATGCTCAAACTACCGAACAATTGCACTCATCTCACACACTAGTAAAGTAATGCTCAAAACTCTCCAAGCCAGGCTTCAGCAATATGTGAAGTGTGAAATTCCAGAAGTTCAAGCTGGTTTTAGAAAAGGCAGAGGAACCAGAGATCAAATTGTCAACATCCACTGGATCATGGAAAAAGCAAGAGAGTTCCAGAAAAAATAAACAAACAAAAAAACAAAAAAGCATCTATTTCTGCTTTATTGACTATGACAAAGCCTTCGACTGTGTGGATCACAATAAACTGTGGAAAATCCTGAAAGAGATGCGAATACCAGAGCACCTGACCTGCCTTTTGAGAAACTTATATGCAGGTCAGGAAGGAACAGTTAAAACTGGATATGGAACAACAGACTGTTTCCAAATAGAAAAAGGAGTACGTCATGGCTGTATATTGTCACCTTGCTTATTTAACTTCTATGCACAGTACATCATGACAAACGCTGGGCTGGAAGAAGCACAAGCTGGAATCAAGATTGCCAGCAGAAATATCGATAACCTGAGACATGAAGATGACACAACCCTTATGGCAGAAATTGAAGGAAAACTAAAAAGCCTCTTAATGAAAGTAAAAGTGGAGAGTGAAACAGTTGGCTTAAAGCTCAACATTCAGAAAACTAGATCATGGCATCTGGTCCCATCACTTCATGGGAAATAGATGGGAAAACAGTGGAAACAGTGTCAGACTTTATTTTTGGGGGGCTCCAAAATCACTGCAGATGGTGATTGTAGCCATGAAATTAAAAGATGCTTACTCCTTAGAAGGAAAGTTATGACTAACCTAGATAGCATATTCAAAAGCAGAGACATTACTTTGCCAACAAAGGTCCATCTAATCAAGCCTATGGTTTTTCCAGTGGTCATGTATGAATGTGAGAGTTGGACTGTGAAGAAAGCTGAGCGCCAAAGAATTGATGCTTTTGAACTGTAGTGTTGGAGAAGACTCTTGAGAGTCCCTTGGACTGCAAGGAGATCCAACCAGTCCATTCTGAAGGAGATAAGCCCTGTGGTTTCTTTGGAAGGAATGATGCTAAAGCTGAAACTCCATTACTTTGTCCACCTTATGTGAAGAGTTAACTCACTGGAAAAGACTCTGATGCTGGGAGGGACTGGGGGTAGGAGGAGAAGGGGACGACAGAGGATGAGATGGCTGGATGGCACCACTGATCGATGGATGTGAGTCTGAGTGAGCTCCGGGAGCTGGTGATGGACAGAGATGCCTGGTGTGCTGTGATTCATGGGGTCGCAAAGAGTCGGACACGACTGAGCGACTGAACTGATCTGAACTGAACGATAACCCTGTATGTGAGACAGCAAAGAGACACAGATATATAGAACAGTCTTTTGGACTCTGTGGGAGAGGGAGAGGGTGGGATGATTTGGAGGAATGGCATGGAGACATATATAATATCATTTAAGAAATGAATCACCAGTCCAGTTTTGATACAGGATCCTTGGGACTGGTGCACTGGGACAACCCGGAGGGATGGTATGGGAAGGGAGGTGGTATGGAGGTTCAGGATGGGGAACACGTGTACACCTGTGGTGGATTCATGTTGATGTGTGGCAGAACCAATACAATATTCTAAAGTAATTAGCCTCCAAATAAAATAAGTAAATTTAAATTGCAAAAATAAAAATAAAAATATAGGATAGTTTTTGAATTTCTGAAATCTCTTTTGAGCATGTTATATTTAGTTACTTTGGGAATATGTAAGTGAATTTTTCTGGGAATCTCTTGAGTATATACCTGGAGATCAGAGGAGAAATCTGGCCTAGAAATTTAGACTTTTGCAACACAAAAGTGAGAACCATCCCCAGAACATTTGATGGGAGCTCCAAAAGAGTGTGCAAAAAATGACACAAGATGGCTTAGGAACGAAATGTAAAGTAATGCTTTAATTAAAACATAAACACAGGGAGTGGAACCACCAAGAAGTGTGAATGTGGACAGAATGTTGATTCTGATGACTTGCAAACCAAACCAAAACAAAATAAAACAATGGTTTTCATGAAAATTAATGTCAATGATATCTGGGGCTATATAGACAACATAAAAGAAGTCTCCATTGCCTATGGGAATAAGGAGATTGTTGGTGAATGTGGAATGAGTAATTGTATTACAATTATGGTGAGAACAAATTCAGAATACAAGTTGATATATAATTGCTAAAGATGAAGCAAATAACTTTCCAGGATATTTAGTACTGAAAGAATGAAGAGGAGAGGGGTTGATGGATGGAGGAAAAGGAAAATAAGTCACAGGTCGTTGGTAATGATTTCAACATGCATCTTGTTTTTAAACTGAGGGGGAAGATCGAATAAATTAGTAGAGGATGAATATATGGGATGAACAAAACAGCTTGGGAACCAAAATATAAGTTTGTATATTAGAAAGAGAAATTTGTATGTTGTGAATAGTCATTGTGGCAATTGATCACAGAGTCTAAGCTGTTTAGGGTTCAGTCAGTTCAGTTCAGTCACTCAGTTTTGTCCAACTCTTTGTGATCCCATGAATCGCAGCATGCCAGGCCTCCCTGTCCATCACCATCTCCCGGAGTTCACTCGAACTCACGTCTACTGAGTCGGTGATGCCATCCAGCCATCTCATCCTCTGTCGTCCCCTTTTCCTCCTGCCTCCAATCCCTCCCAGCATCAGAGTCTTTCCAATGAGTCAACTCTTCACGTGAGGTGGTCAAAGTACTGGAGTTTCAGCTATAGCATCATTCCTTCCAAAGAATATCCAGGGATGATCTCCTCTAGAATGGACTGGTTGGATCTCCTTGCAGTCCAAGGGACTCTCAAGAATGTTCTCCAACACTGCAGTTCCAAAGCATCAATTCTTCGGCGCTCAGCTTTCTTCACAGTCCAACTCTTACATCCATACATGACCACAGGAAAAATCATAGCCTTGACTAGACAGACCTTTGTTGGCAAAGTAATGTCTCTGCTTTTCAATATGCTATCTAGGTTGGTCATAACTTTTCTTCCAACAGTAAGCGTCTTTTAATTTCATGGCTGGAGTCACCATCTACTGTGATTTTGGAGCCCAAAAAGATAAAGTCTGACACTGTTTCCCCCCCTATTTCCAATGTAGTCATAGGACCAGATGCCATGATCTTCGTTTTCTGGATGTTGAGTTTTAAGCCAACTATTTCACTCTCCTCTTTCACTTTCATCAAGAGGCTCTTTAGTTCCTCTTCACTTTCTGCCATAAGGGTGGTGTCATCTGCATATCTAAGGTTATTGATATTTCTGCTGGCAATCTTGATTCCAGCTTGTGCTTCTTCTAGCCCAGCATTTGTCATGATGTACTCTGCATAGAAGTTAAATAAGCAGAGTGACAATATACAGCCTTGATGTACTCCTTTTCCTATGTTAAGTAAAGGAGGTGGCAGTACATAAAGGATACTTAGGGTAAAGTGATTGGGTGGATACATAAAAGGTTGTAGTGTCATAATTGATGTGAAAGCAAAGTTCAGAAAGTTGTGGTCATAAGACAAGTTTTTTATTTTGGATAGCTACTCTTTTATCAATTGTTACCTAAAACAAGCTTCAAAATGGATTCTCGGGAGTAGAACGCTCAAGTGGATAAACAGTGGGGTCGCAGATTCCAAGATCAAGAACCTAAGAAGCCAAGGTACGAAATAAGTGGTGTTCATGACACTGATGGCAAATTTGTGGACGATAAACATGATGGCATCAATACCAGAGCCTTCATTGGATAAAAGGGAGCGACCTGGATCCATATGTGATGACAGTGAATATGGGGATAAACCTCTAAGCGTCAGGGAGTGTACTTAAATGCAAGACACAGCAATGACAGAAAAGAATGCTCCAACATAAACAATGCCTTATTTCACCTGCCAGATTTAACATATATGGAGAGTTTCAAATGGAATAGCTTGAAGAAACCTGGAAAGAAATGCATTTTCAAGGATGATCCAAGTTTCAGTTTAAAGACAGGAAACTAAAATGACTGAAGATATTGGTGAGTTTGGTAACGTCAGAGCAAGAGCTACACAGACTCCAACACATCAGAAAACTATAAGTACTAGAAAAATTAAGAGTCAAGAAAGGTAATGATCTGAGATCACAGTCAATAAGGCAATGGAAAAAAGACCTCAAAATATTGAAAAAAGAATAACCTACAATCATGGGTATAATGGGATTGCACCATCTTTTCTTTTGAGAACAAGCCTAAATATGAATACTATTAATACTAATGGAATGAAAAACCATGTGTCTGTGCTCAGTCGTGTCTGACTCATGGACTGTAGCCAGTCAGGCTCCTCTGTCCATGGGCTTTCCAGGCAAGAATACTGGAGTGGTTTGCCATTTCCTCCTCCATGGAATCTTCCTACCCAGGGATCCAACCCTTGTCTCCCACATCTCCTGTATTGGTAGGAAGATTCTTTGTTACTGCACTGCCACATGAGAAGCCCATTTTAAGAGCTAAAATTTACTCATTTCCACATACTGCAGGAAAGGTATTATTTCAAGCACTTAAGGTGGACAGACTTAGATATCGCCTTTCAAAAATTTTCTGATTAATGGAGAAATTCTTACCTCTACAAAAAGAATTCATTTCTATAAACTATGAATTGAGATCATGGAGTCCAGAACTAGTTCATGAGCTATTTTGCTTCATCCCACGCTAATCATGAAACAGGAAGAGGGTTTAAGCTCTCACTCTCAGCTCCCAAATCTGAAAATGAAGAGGATAGCTTATCACCAGTCGATAGGGTTGATGGAAAGATGACCTGAGATGAAGTAGTAAAAAAAAAAAAATTAAAAATCAAACATATCTGCTCAAATGAAGATCATCACAAGATGTTTCTTTTAGTAAGCCAGAAAACAGTTTTTACTTCTACAAAATTATCTTGATTTTTTTCTTCTCCTGTTTAACATTTAAATGTTAGGAGCCATTTGATAAATATGTTTTCTGAATCATTTAAATATATTTTTAATCATTCCATTCATTTTTCAGAAAAAAGCAGGACTATGTTTCTAAGGGCTTTTCTCCCTTTAATTCCCAAATATTACATAGTAATTGAACAAAAACTAGATATCATAGTAAGAGAATAAAATAAAATAAAAATCATCCTGAACAGTTGGTATAGAGATGGTCAGAATATAAGATTACCTTTCATATTACCCCTTCTGAAATTATTCTTTTCTATATGTTTTATTAAATCTATTGATTCACCTAGTAAGTCATTATATATACAAAAACAACAATTTCCAGAGTTCCTAAATATTTCCAACATATTCAACTTAGGGATCCAAGATTCTGAACATGCCATCACCAAAAAAAATTGCAAACCATTCTGTCTGCAGTGGTTTCAGGACGAGGTGATCACACACCTTCTAGTCAGAAATCAGATGACCTCAAAACAATCTCATTTCAGTCTTAGGCCTCATGTCTTTCGTTTAGAGCTCCACACCTGCCCCATCTGCAGCAGGTGGATGACCGACTGAAATTATTTTTGTAATTTACTGTTTTCTGTTAATTAAAATTTTCAAAGACATAGTATGTTTGTTTAAAGTATTTAATGGACATAACTTATTTATTTATTTTAATATAAATTTATTTATTTTAATTTAAAGCTAATTATTTTACAATATTATATTGATTTTGCCATACATCAGCATGAATCCACCATGGGTGTACACGTGTTCCCCATCCTGAACACCCTCCCACCTCCGTCCCAATACCATCCCTCTGAATCATCCCAGTGCACCAGCCCCAAGCATCCTATATCATGCACTGAACCTGGACTGGTGATTGGTTTCACATATGATATTATACATGCTTCAATGTCATTCTCTCAAATCATCCCACCCTCAACCTCTCCCACAGATTTCAAAAGACTCTTCTATACATCTTTGTCTCTTTTGCTGTCTCACATACACAGTTATCATTACCATCTTTCTAAAGTCCATATATATGCGTTCAGTTCAGTTCAGTTCAGTCACTCAGTTGTGTCCGACTGCAACCCCAAGAATCGCAGCACTCCAGGCCTCCCTGTCCATCACCAACTCCCAGAGTTCACTCAGACTCACATCCATTGAGTGCCATCCATCCATCTCATCCTCTGCCATCCCCTTTCTTGCCTGCCCCCAATCCCTCCCAGCATCAGTCTTTTCCAATGAGTCAACTCTTCACATGATGTGGCAAAAGTATTGGAGTTTCAACTATAGCATCACTCCTTCCAAAGAAATCCCAGGGCTGACCTCCTTTAGAATGAATTGGTTGGATCTCTTTGCAGTCCAAGGGACTCTCAAGAGTCTTCTCCAACACCACAGTTCAAAAGCATCAATTCTTCAGCACACAGCTTTCTTCACAGTCCAATTCTCACATCCATACATGACTACTGGAAAAACCATAGCCTTTACTAGACAGACCTTTGTTGGCAAAGTAATGTCTCTGCTTTTGAATATGCTATCTAGGTTGGTCATAACTTTCCCTCCAATGGGTAAGTGTCTTTTAATTTCATGGCTGCAGTCACCATCTGCAGTGATTTTGGAGCCCCCCAAAATAAAATCTGACACTGTTTCCACTGTTTCTACATCTATTTCCCATGTAGTGATGGGACAAGATGCCATGATCTTCTTTTTCTGAATGTTGAGCTTTAAGCCAACTCTTTCACTCTTATCTTTCACTTTCATCAAGAGGTTTTTTAGTTCCTCTTCACTTTCTGATATATGGGTGGTGTCATCTGCTTATCTGAGGTTATTGATATCTCTTCCGGCAATCTTGATTCCAGCTTGTTCTTCTTCCAGCCCAGGATTTGTCATGATGTACTCTGCATAGAAGTTAAATAAGCAGGGTGACGGTATACAGCCTTGACATCCTCCTTTTCCTATTTGGAACCAGTCTGTTTTTCCATGTCCATTTCTAATTTTATATGCATTAGTATACTATATTGGTGTTTTTCTTTCTGGCTTACTTCACTGTGTATAACAGGGTCCAGTTTCATCCACCTCCTTTGAACTGATTCAAATGTATTCTTTTCAATGGCTGAGCAATATTCCATTGTGTATATGTACCACAGCTTTCTTATCTATTCATCTGCTGATGGACATCTAGGTTGCTTTCATGTCCTGGCTGTTATAAACAGTGCTGTGATGAACACTGGGGTACACTTTTTTTTTTTTTTTCAATTCTGGTTTCCTCAGTGTGTATGCCCAGCAGTGGGATTGCTGGGTCATATGGCAGTTCTATTCCCAGTGTTTTAAGGAATCACCACACTGTTCTCCATAGTGGCTGTACTAGTTTACATTCCCACCAACAGTGTAAGAGGGTTCCCTTTTCTCCCCACCCTCTCCAGAATTTATTCCTTGTAGACTTTTGGATAGCAGCCATTCTGACTGGCGTGAAATGGTACTTCATTGTGGGTTTGAGTTGCATTTCTCAGATAATGAGTGATGTTGAGCATCTTTTCATGTGTTTGTTAGCCGTGTGTATGTCTTCTTTGGAGAAATGTCTGTTTAGTTCTTTGGCCCATTTTTTATTGGGTCATTTATTTTTCTTGGAGAAGGAAATGACAGCCCACACAAATATTCTTGCCTGGAAAATCTCATGGATGGCAGAGCCTGGTAGGCTACCGTCCATGGGGTCGCAAAGCGTCAGACATGACTGAGCGACTTCACTTCACTTCACTTATTTTTCTGGAATTTAGCCGAAGGAGTTGCTTGTATATTTTTGAGATTAATTCTTTGTCAGTTGCTTCATTTGCTATTATTTTATCCCATTATGAAGGCTGTCTTTTCACCTTGCTTATAGTTTCTTTTGTTGTGCAGAAGCTTTTAATTTTAATTAGGTCCCATTGTTTATTTGTGGTTTTATTTCCAATATTGTCGAAGGTGGGTCATAGAGGATCCTGCTGTGATTTATGTCGGAGAGTGTTTTGCCTATGTTCTCCTCTAGGAGTTTTGTAGTTTCTGGTCTTTAAATCTTTAATGTATTTTGAGTTTATTTTTGTGTGTGGTGTTAGAAAGTGTTCTAGTTGCATTCTTTTACAAGTGGTTGACCAGTTTTCTCAGCACCACTTGTTTTAACAAGTGGAGATTGTCTTTTCTCCATTGTATATTCTTGCCTCCTTTGTCTAAGATAATGTGTCCATAGGTGCATGGACTTATCTTTGGGCTTTCTATTTTGTTCCTTTGATCTATTTTCCTGTCTTTGTGCCAGTACCATACTGACTGTCTTGATGACTGTGGCTTTGTAGTAGACCCTGAAGTCAAGCTGGTTGATTCCTCCAGTTCCGTTCTTCTTCCTCCAGATTTCTTTAGCTATTCAAGGTTGTTTTTTTTTTTTTTTGTATTTCCACACAAATTGTGAAATTATTTGTTCTAGTTCTGTGAAAAATACTGTTGGTAGCTTATAGGGATTGCATTGAATATATAGATTGCTTTGTGTAGTGTACTCATTTTCACTATATTGATTCTTCTGATCCACAAATGGGTATATTTCTCCATCTATTAGTGTCCTCTTTGATTTCTTTCACCAGTGTTTTATAGTTTTCTATATATAGGTTTTTTGTTTCTTAAAATATTTCAATAATTAAAATAAATTGTGCTCAAGTAACTCTGTATTTATTTTCTTTTATTAAAAATAGATAAGAAATTATTCAATTATGCTAGATATTAAATAAAATGTCATATTTCTATCTTCCAAACCCCACAGAGTTCCATACTTTGGAAATTCTGCAGAGAAAAAAATCACTTCATTCTGAAACCAGAATTTCCATGGAGAGTCTCCTCTGAATGTGTCCAACATAAGATCAGGGAGGATCAGAATCAGTTCCCAACATCTGCTTGTTTATCTCTAAGGGAGACAAGAATACTCAGACTGTGTGCTCTAGGGGATTTTATTGTAAAAAAAAAAAAAATCAAATCTCTACTATAGCAAAAGCCCATTACTCTGTAGTGTCTGAGTTTATCCTCTTGGGACTCACAGATAATTCAGAACTTCAAGCCATTCTCTTTGGCGTATTTCTAGGAATCTATTTAGCTAGTGTCCTTGGTAATCTTGGTTTGATTGTACTAGTACGGGTCAGCCTGCAGCTTAACACACCCATGTTTGTTTGTTTTTTTTTCCTCAGCCATCTGGCTTTTATTGATTTTTCTTTTACTTCATCTGTCACCCCAAACACCTTGGTGAATTTTCTGTGTGAAGTTAAAAGTATAACATTTTATGAATGTGCCATTCAGATGTGTTGCTTCATCACATTTGTAGTTTGTGAACAGTATTTGCTCTCAGTCATGGCCTATGACAGGTATGTTGCCATTTGCAACCCTTTATGCCATCCTCATGCCTAAAAAACTCTTCAATCAGGTCATTGCTAACACATATATTTATGGAGTCGTTGTGAGTCTTGCACAGATAGTCGCAACATTCCTCTTATCTTTCTGTGGTTCCAATAGAGTCAACCACTTCTACTGTGATGATGTTCCCTTGGCTGCACTGGCTTACTCTGACACTCACGTTAAAGAGCTGATGCTGTTAACCATTGCTGGGTTCAACACTCTTTGCTCTCTACTGATGGTGATCATTTCTCATATCTTCATCCTCTTTGCCATTCTTAGGATCCGTTCTTCTGAAGGGAGCCAAGAAGCCTTTCTATTTGTGTTTCTCATTTCACCTTCATCACCATATTTTATGCAACAGTCATTTTTATGTACCTCCTGCCCATTTCAAGCCATTCTCTGAATACAGATAAATTTGCTTCAGTATTCTGTGTGGTAGTGATTCCCATGTTAAACCCATTGATTTATAGCTTGAGAAATCAGGAAGTAAAGAATGCACTGAAGAGAATTATAGAAAAGTTCCGTTTGGCTATCAAATAACTGAAAAATCAAGGACAGGGAGGAATCAGAGGACTTGGAGTTGTGGCTTATCTAGAGTCAAAATGCTGATAAATGATAGGGTCAAATTCCTCACTGTCAGTGTTCATATTTATTCAATATGTCTTACCCACTGTTTCATTCTTGGTGATTTACACGTGAAAGGCATTTTGTAAATTTAGAGGTGTTAAATTTTAAAAGGAAAAAGAGACAGACAAACAAGGAAAGACAGAGACAGAAACAGATAGAGATATCTTACCCTGTTTGAACAGACATCTTTAAAATTAAAGAAATGGAACATCAGGCATAATGACTTTATCTGAATTCTTTCTCATATGGGTCATACTAAGAAAGATCAACATTTGATATCTTATATTTCAAGTTTGCTGCATAGATAATCTGGAAAATAAGGCAAAGTTTAATAGCAATATTTTTTTTTATTATTATTTTAACACTGAATAATCTTCCTAACACTCCTCTTCTTGCATTCAGCTCAAAGAATAGCACTAGCAGAACAACCTTGACATCGAACCCTTGGTAACAACTGATACTGACACTGTATCAGTTTAGTTCACTGAAGCTCTTTCCTGCCATTATAATTCCTTGCTTGCTCTATGTCAGTCGTGATTAGAAACATGGACTCTTCCTTCACACAGTTTAGCTAACAATTTTAGTTTTTACAAGCAATAGCTCTTATCTTGGGTAAATTACTATATTTCACATATCTTTTTCTTGTTTTTTTCATCTACAATAGTAGTAGTTCCTTTGTCCTGGACTGACTGTGAAGATTAAATAAGATTATGACTATAAAAGGCTTACATAGTTTGTAGTACATGCCAAGAGCTTCATGAGCATTGATTATTATACCTAATTAGTGACGTTATTTTCAGTATTGTTATTGCATGCACAGCCCTTTTAGAAAGAGTTGGCATTGTTATATGCCTTATTTTAAAATCAACAAAATGAAAATATAAAAACTAACAAGTTATTATATTGACACCATTAAAGCAATTTCATTACTTTTCATTTTTGTTTCAAATCGGTATAAATGACTTTTTTTTTTTTTTAAACTGTACATATTTAAAGTGATCAATTTGATAAGTTTTGAAACATTACCACAGTTAAAATGCTGAATGAGTTTGTCCCTTCCACCAAGGTTCCTCCTCCACTGACCCTGGGCAACTACCAGTCTGGTTCCTGTCACTATGGATTGCTTTGCGGTTCTTACATGCATGCTGCATGCTAAGTTGCTTCACTCGTTTCTGACTGCTTATTTCTTACTGTTTTATATAAATGGAATCAGCAATATGAACTCTTTATGGCAGAGAAATTTTATACCTCAGAAGTGCAAACAGCTTCATGTTGAACATTTGGCATACTTATTCTCTAAAATTGCATTGCCCACACCACTGAGATGCCGTGCAGTGCCCACACCACTGAGCCATTCTACCTCCCACGCATGCGTGCATGTTGTCATTTCAGTCATGTCTTTTTGACCCCATGGACTTTAGCCCACCAGACTCCTCTGTCCATGGGATTCTTTAGGCAAGAATACTGGAGTGGGGTGCCATGGTCTCCTCCAGGGGATCTACCTGATCCTGGGATGCAAGAGGGGCCCAGGTTTCTCCTGCATTGGCAGGCAAGTTGTTTACCACCAGCACAAACTTGGAAGCCCATTCTGCCTCCACTGTCCCTAAATTTCATCTCAATTGCTTTTATTAATTTTGTTGGGGTATAGTTGCTTTATAATACTGAATTAGTTTCCTGCCATACAGCAAAGTGAATTAGTTATTCATATACATATGTACACTCTTTTTTAGATTCACTTCTCATTTAGGTCACCACAGAGCACTGAGTAGAGATCCTTGTGCTTTACAACAGGTTCTCGTCAGTTATCTATTTTATACATGACAGTGTATATATGTCAATCCCAATCTCCAAATTCACTCATCTGTCTTTCCTCCCTTGGCAATCGTGAGTTTCTTTTCTATATCTGTAATTCTATTTCTGTTTTGCAAACAAGTTCATCTGTACCATTTTTGTAGACTCCACATATAAGGGATATTATATATTTGTCTTTCTCTTTCTGACTTACTTCACTCACTTTGACAGTCTTTAGGTCATTCCCTGTTGCTGTTAATAGTATTGTTTCATCTTTTTTATGACTTAGTAATATTCCATTATACATATGTACCACTTCTTTATCACTTCCTCTGTTTATGGACATTTAAGTTGTTTCCATGCCCAGGCTATTGAAAATTGTGCTGCAAAGCACACTGAGGTGCATACATTCTTAGAGATTATGGCTTTCTTCAGATGTATGTCCAGGTGGGCTTCCCCAGTAACTCAGCTGGTAAAGTTGTCCAGGAGACCTGATTTCAATCCCTGAGTGGGGAAGATCACTCAAAGAAGGGCATGGTAACCCACTCCAGTATGCTTGCCTAGAGAATTCCCATGGTCAGAGGAGCCTGGTGGGTTGACAGTCCATAGGGTTGCAAAGAATTAGACATGAATGAGCAACTAAGGGCACACATGGCAGCTGTAGTTTTATTTATTTTAAGGAAATTCCATACTTTTCTACATAATGGTTTTACCAATTATATCCCCACCGACAGTATAGGAGGGTTCTTTTTTCTCCATAACCTCTCTAGCATGTATTGCCTGTAGATATTTTGAAGATGGATAGATATTTCTCCAAATAAGACATACAGATAGTTTAAAAAAAATGAAAAGATGATCAATATCACTAATTGTTCAGATCAGATCAAATCAGTCACTCAGTCGTGTCCAACTCTTTGTGACCCCATGAATCGCAGCACGCCAGGCCTCCCTGTCCATCACCAACTCCCAGAGTTCACCCAGACTCATGTCCATCGAGTCAGTGATGCCATCCAGCCATCTCGTCCTCTGTCGTCCCCTTCTCCTCTTGCCCCCAATCCCTCCCAGCATCAGAGTCTTTTCCAATGAGGCAACTCTTCGCATAAGGTGGCCAAAGTACTGGAGTTTCAGCTTTAGCAACATTCCTGCCAAAAAAATCCCAGGGCTGATCTCCTTCAGAATGGACTGGTTGGCTCTCCTTGCAGCCCAAGGGACTCTCAAGAGTCTTCTCCAACACCACAGTTCAAAAGCACCAATTCTTCGGC
Source organism: Bos grunniens (assembly GCF_055505025.1). Lineage (NCBI taxonomy): Eukaryota > Metazoa > Chordata > Mammalia > Artiodactyla > Bovidae > Bos > Bos grunniens. The sequence continues at coordinate 64,281,109 of NC_141183.1, read as the reverse complement.
GCTCAGCCTTCTTCACAGTCCAACTCTCACATCCATACATGATCACAGGAAAAAACCATAGCTTTGACTAGACGAAACTGTGTTGGCAAAGTAATGTCTCTGCTTTTGAATATGCTATCTAGGTTGGTCATAACTTTCCTTCCAAGGAGTAAAGGTCTTTTAATTTCATGGCTGCAGTCACCATCTGCAGTGATTTTGGAGCCCAGAAAAATAAATTCTGACACTGTTTCCACTGTTTCCCCATGTATTTCCCATGAAGTGATGGGACCGGAGGCCATGATCTTCGTTTTCTGAATGTTTCGAGCTTTAAGCCAACTTTTTCACTCTCCTCTTTCACTTTCATCAAGAGGCTTTTTAGTTCCTCTTCACTTTCTGCCATAAGGGTGGTGTCATCTGCATATCTGAGGTTATTGATATTTCTCCGGGCAATCTTGATTCCAGCTTGTGTTTCTTCCAGTCCAGCGTTTCTCATGATGTATTCTGTATATAAGGTAAATAAACAGGGTGACAATATACAGCCGTGATGTACTCCTTTTCCTATTTGGAACCAGTCTGTTGTTCCATGTCCAGTTCTAACTGTTGCTTCCTGACCTGCATACAGATTTCTCAAGAGGCAGGTCAGGTGGTCTGGTATTCCCATCTCTTTCAGAACTGTCCACAGTTGATTGTGGTCCACACAGTCAAAGGCTTTGGCATAGTCAATAAAGCAGAAATAGATGTTTTTCTGGAACTCTCTTGCTTTTTACATGATCCAGCGGATGTTGGCAATTTGACCTCTGGTTCCTCTGCCTTTTCTAAAACCAGCTTGAACATCAGGAAGTTCACAGTTCACATATTGCTGAAGCCTGGCTTGGAGAATTTTGAGCATTACTTTACTAGCATGTGAGATGAGTGCAATTGTGTGGTAGTTTGAGCATTCTTTGGTATTGGCTTTCTTTGATATTGGAATGAAAACTGACCTTTTCCAGTCCTGTGGCCAGTGCTGAGTTTTCCAAATTTCCTGGCATATTGAGTGCAGTAATTTCACAGCATTATCTTTCAGGATTTGAAATAGCTCAACTGGAATTCTATCACCTCCACTAGCTTTGTTCATAGTGATGCTTTCTGAGGCCCATTTGACCTCACATTCCACAATGTCTGGCTTTAGGTCAGTGGTCACACCATCGTGATTATCTGGGTTGTGAAGATCTTTTTTGTACAGTTCTTCTGTGTATTCTTGCCATCTCTTCTTAATATCTTCTGCTTCTGTTAGGTCCATACCATTTCTGTCCTTTATTGAGCCCATCTTTGCATGAAATATTCCTTTGGTATCTATGATTTTCTTGAAGAGATCTCTAGTCTTTCCTATTCTGTTGTTTTCCTCTATTTCTTTGCATTGATTGCTGAGGAAAGCTTTCTTATCTCTTCTTTCTATTCTTTGGAACTCTGCATTCAGATGTTTATATCTTTCCTTTTCTCCTTTGCTTTTCACTTCTCTTCTTTTCACAGCTATTTGTAAGGCGTCCCCAGACAGCCATTTTGCTTCTTTGCATTTCTTTTCCATGGGGATGGTCTTGATCCCTGTCTCCTATACAATGTCACGAACCTCATTCCATAGTTCATCAGGCACTCTATCTATCAGATCTAGACCCTTAAATCTATTTCTCACTTCCACGGTATAATCATAAGGGATTCGATTTAGGTCATACCTGAATGGTCTAGTGGTTTTCCCTACTTTCTTCAATTTAAGTCTGAATTTGGCAATAAGGGGTTCATGATCTGAGCCACAGTCAGCTCCTGGTCTTGTTTTTGCTGACTGTATAGAGCTTCTCCATCTTTGGCTGCAAAGAATGTAATCAATCTCATTTCAGTGTTGACCATCTGGTGATGGCCATGTATAGAGTCTTCTCTTGTGTTGTTGGAAGAGGGTGTTTGTTATGACCAGTGTATTTTCTTGGCAAAACTCTATTAGTTTTGGCTAATCTCTATCAGGCAGCTGCGACTGGTGTGCTGAGTACAGGTGTCTGCGACCGGTGCACTAAGTGTGGCCGAGAGGAGGCACCCCATGTCCGAGGTCAGGGGAAGAAGCCAGGAGGACCCCATTCCTGAAGGGCGGTGGCCAAGAGGAGTTACCCCACGTCCGAGGTCAGGGGCAGCAGCTGAGAGTACCAGTCTGTGACGGTGCAGGTACCACTGAAAGGAGCTACCCCGCGTCTGAGGTCGGGGGCAGGGGTGGTGGCGGCCGAGAGGAGATACCCAGCTTCTGAGGTCAGGGGCAGTGACAAGAGGAGTTACCCCGCGTCCGAGATCAGGGGCGGTGGCCGGGAGGAGATACCCAGCGTCCGAGGTCAGGGGCAGCGACGAGAGGAGTTACCCCGCGTCCGAGGTCAGGGGCAGTGGCCGGGAGGAGATACCCCATGCCCCTAAGCCCGAGGCCAGGGGTGGTGGCCTGGAGGACCAACCCCATGACCAAGGAGCTGTGGCTGCATGGGTGCAGGAGGGCCTAGAGGAGCTATCCCACATTGAAGGTCAGGAAGGGCGGCAGTGAGGAGATACCCCTTGTCCAAGGTAAGGAGCAATGGCTACGCTTTGCTGGAGCAGCCGTGAAGAGATACCCCATGCCCAAAGTAAGAGAAACCCAAGTAAGATGGTAGGTGTTGCAAGAGGGCATCGGAGGGCAAACACACTGAAACCATACTCACAGAAAACTAGTCAATCTAATCACACTAGGACCACAGCCTTGTCTAACTCATTGAAGCTGGGCCATGCCCGTGGGGCAACCCAAGATGAGCAGGTCATGGTGGAGAGATCTGACAGAATGTGGTCCACTGGAGAAGGAAATGGCAAACCACTTCACTATTCTTGCCTTGAGAACCCCGTGAACAGTATGAAAAGGCAAAATGATAGGATACTGAAAGAGAAACTCCCCAGGTCAGTAGGTGCCCAATATGCTACTGGAGATCAGTGGAGAAATAACTCCAGAAAGAATGAAGGGATGGAGCAAAAGCAAAAACAATACTCAGCTCTGGATGTGACTGGTGATAGATGCAAGGTCTGATGCTGTAAAGAGCAATATTGCATAGGAACCTGGAATGTCAGGTCCATGAATCAAGGCAAATTGGAAGTGGTCAAACAGGAGGTGGCAAGAGTGAACATTGACATTCTAGGAATCAGCAAACTAAAATGGACTGGAATGGGTGAATTTAACTCAGATGACCATTATACCTACTACTGCGGGCAGGAATCCCTCAGAAGAAATGGAGTAGCCATCATGGTCAACAAAAGAGCCTGAAATGCAGTACTTGGATGCAATCTCAAAAATGACAGAATGATCTCTGTTCGTTTCCAAGGCAAACCATTCAATATCACAGTAATCCAAGTCTATGCCCCAACCAGTAACGCTGAAGAAGCCAAAGTTGAACGGTTCTATGAAGACCTCCAAGACCTTTTAGAACTAACACCCAAAAATGATGTCCTGTCAAGAAACACCTGGAGTAACAGGCATATTTGGCCTTGGAATACGGAATGAAGCAGGGCTAATAGAGTTTTGCCAAGAAAATGCACTGGTCATAACAAACACTCTCTTCCAACAACACAAGAGAAGACTCTATACATGGACATTACCAGATGGTCAACACCAAAATCACTAATTGTTCGTGAAATGCAAATCAAATCTACAGTTGGGTTGTGATGACCACCCACTCAAGTATGCTTGCCTGGAGAATTCCATGGACAGAGGAGTCTAGCAGGCTACAGTCCATGGGGTCTCAAAGAGTTGGGGACATGACTGAGTGGCTGTCACTCACTCACCCAGTTACATAATTGGCCATTTTAAATTTATTTTTTCTTGTGTTTGTGAGCATATTTGAAACTGATTTTTTTTTTTTTGGTTCTTCGATTCCTGTTATTAAAATAAGCACATATTTTCTTGAAGCAAAATTTAAGCTAGTTTTGTTGCATTTAGTAAGGATTACATTAATAAAATGTTAATTAATTTAGTTCCAAACTTTTCAAAGCAAAAATAGAGATAAAATCAGTCGATTATTCTTCTGTGTGTCTGGTTCTGGATGAAACTCTTTAAAAGGATGGTATCAGCTAATTTTTATAACACTCTACTGAGATGGGTATATAAAAAATTTTTTAAAATCCAAAAGAGTTTATGTAGTTCTTTAAAAAGCATGTAGCTAATAACTAGAGAAAAAATGAATTTAATTTTGCTAAAACAGATTTTTAGTGACTATTTTTAACATTTTTAACTATGACAGCAGAGAAGACTCTCAAAGGTCCCTTGGACTGAAGGGCAATCAAACCAGTCAATCCAAAAGGAAATATCAGTCCTGAATATTCATTGGAAGGACTGATGCTGAAGCTGACGCTCCAATACTTTTCCACCTCATTCAAAGAGACAACTCATTGGAAAAGACCCTTATGCTGGAAAGTTTGAGGGTAGGAGGAGAAGCAGATGAGAGAGGATGAAATGGCTGGATTGCATCATGGACTTGATGGCCATGAGTTTGAGTAAGCTCCAGGAGTTGGTGATGGACAGGGAAGCCTGGCATGCTGCAGTCCACGGAGTCGCAAAGAGTTGGACATGACTGAGTGACTGAACTGAACTGGTTTTGAACATTGATCCAAATTCATTTAAAAACTAAATTTAAATTATTTAATTAGAAAAATAATTTGAAAGATATATGAGCCTGAATCTGGCACAATGAATGAATCGTTCATGGGGCTCTCATACTCTGGAAAAGTCACCACATTTGGGGCAAAAGCTCTTTTCCTTTATCATTTCTTTGCCTTCCAGTGATGTTAATTTCAGAAGTTTCTGAGAATATTCCATCATCTCCCAAAAGCTAGATTCTTAACAGTTTCTAAAAGGTCTAACCATATTTCACTTCTACATTTTGGTGTGACTTGGTCCCTTTGTTATTACATATCTGCTTTGGCTTAGAATATAAGGAAAGGATTTTAACAGATCCGAGGAACAAGTTTTCATGTAAATTGAGATATTCAGGAGAAATGAACTCTAATTTTCCTCATCCAGGGTTATTACTTATATAATAAAATGTCAACATATTATGCTTAGTTTAATTATCTAAAAACCAAATTAAGTGACAAGAAGAAGACCTGAGGGGGAAAAATCAGTCTATAAATATATAATCACTAATGTTTTTTCTTCATAGATAACACTGTAATGTTACAATGAAGCAGTCAAACTATATTAAAATATGAGCATCTTTAATCTAACATGTAAGAAATATAATTGAGGGAATAAGAGGTACTTATATGTAAGCAACAAAAAAATTAAACTCATCAGAATATTTACATTCTAAACATATTCTTGAAAATCTAGTACTTCTACAACAATTTATTTTGTTAAATTAATAAATCATATTTTCAAGAAAATTTAACTTCATATGTTTTCTACTTGTCATTTTCTAAAAGGTAAAATGAGTTAAAGCTCACTTGCTTTATTTTGTAAATCCTGATTTTCACATCGCTAAACTTAGATGCATATGACTTATTTCTTAGCAATTGTAAGAGGATTAAATGAGCTGATAAAATTCAAAATTAGGCTAAGCAATAGCAAGCACTCAATAAATGTCAGGTATTTTTCTTCTTTTTCTTTGTTGCTAGTAAATAAATTGTTTAACTTAGTGGTGCTCTTTGTTTAAATATATCATGTAAAAATAAGTTGTAAAGAAAATATGTTCTCCTTTTTAAAATAGTTCAATTGTCAGTCAAAAAAATGAAAAGAATTGAGAGAAGCTTGCTTTCTGTACCAAAAGGTCTGTTTTCTTCCCCAGGTTAGGGTAATTTTCTGCCTTTTATAAAATATATATACAAATATATTATTTTTGAAATTATTTCCATTATAGGTTACTACAAGATATTGAGTATAGTTCCCCGCTACACAGTAAACCTTTGTTGCATGTCTATTTTTTAATTAGAAATTTAGCATTCTATTCAGAGTAAGTCAAACAAGTAGAATCAAATGTCATAAATTTTTTAGTTAGGCAAAAATTCATGATTTTTCTAAAACACATTTACTATATATTATTTATATAAGTGTATCCAAAAGCTTTTCTATTACATTTGATAAAAGCTTAAGAAATAACATCAAAAAAAGAAAAAAAGAAGAAATGGAGAAATTGGAAAATATAAACTAAATGAAATGGGAGCACTGATTATGAAATAGAAAAAGTGAAACAAACTAGGTAAAATCAAGAGTTCATCATATAGTCCAGTTGTTTTTAAACATTATTGCTCATTAGAAACATATCTGGAGCTATGAAAAAAAAAAAAAACCTGTATACATTATTTCTTCAAATACATTTTCTGCCCCTATCTCTCTCTTCTTTTTCAGGGACCCCTTTAATGTGAATCTTATTACACTTGATATTGGCACAGAGGTCTGTTAAACTTTCCTCATTTTTATAAATTTTTTTCTTCTTTTTGCTATTCTTATTGGGTGATTTTCACTATTCTATCTTCCAAATCATTTTTCTCTAACATTGATTCCTATATATATATATATATATATATATTTAAATTTCAGTTATTGTATTTAGTTTTTTTGGTTCTTTCTTATATTTTCTGTCTCTGTTGATATTTCTCACTGAATCTCTCCATTCATTTTCTGAGTTTGGTGAGCCTCCTTTGATCATTTCTTTGAACTCTTTTTCAGGTAAACACTTATCTAAAGACAACTTCATTAGGGTTTGTTCTGGGGTTTTATTTTGCTCTTTTGTTTGGAACTTATTCCTTTGTATCCTCATTATGTTTTATTTTTTATTTCTGTTTCTATGAATTAGCAAAACATCTGCCCAGAGTATCTTTGTGTGGATGCATCTCTTCTGTCTACTGCTTGCAACTGGTGACTTTGGCAGGTTGACTCCAGCTAGAGTGAGTGCAGGCCTGGGATAGACCTGGGGAAGTGCTGCTCCTAAGACTGTATAAGATGTGGATTTTGATATTTTAGCTGAGGGAATGATGTTTTACAGTAGTTTTAAAGGCCGCACAGAACTATAAGCGTCTGTTTAGGAAGAAGCTGAATAATATAACTATTGATTATACACGAATTTCTTCTTGAATTTCCCTGAGAAAAGTCAGGATTACTTTAAGAAATGGATTAAAATTGTGTAGACATGAAAACTCCAATTAGTGTTTCAACATTGCTTGCCGGGGACCAGCCCCGGCTGATCCAGGGTATTCGAAGGAGAGACGGCGTAGGCGAGGATCAGGATACAATAGCTTCAATTAGATATTAATTAAAGATATAAAGAGTAATAGAATAAGGATAGCTCAGTAGGAAAATTCAGTGGAGAAAAGAGGCTGAGTAGCTTGGTTTACGTGGGAGACCAATAAAACTTCAAGACAAGAAGTTTGCACCACTTACGTAGGCCGCAGGCGTCCTTCCGTTCTCCCGAAGGAGAGGAGACACTGAGGCCTCCCCGGTCGGATCTTAGAAGCCCAGGCATAATTAGTAAGCATGGTGGGTTCCGCGCTCCAGATGGAGACTCAACCAGAGTGAGAGAGAGAGCGACATGGGGAGACCAGTATTTCGAGAAACTGATCCCCATTCTTTATTTTCCATGGTCTACTTTTATACACTGAGATGTTATGCAAAAGTCACGCGGGGTCAGTAGTCCTGACTTTTATCAAAGTCAGGTGCTTCATACAAATGTATACAGAGGTCTTAAGGGTGTTACATCATCTTCTGGCCAGGGGGGCCTGCTGACAATTTACGACCCTCTCCTTGTGACAGCGGTCAGTCAATCAGGACACTTATTTCTCCAGGGCTGATTATTCTCAAAACAGACACCACCCAAATAAAGTTACATTCCTACAGGGTGAGGGTGTAGTGGGTTTTAGTTAAGGAAAGAATTTACTTAGCCTAAGGTCTAACGTGATTAATATCAAAGGTTAATACTTATTCCTTCTATATATTCATTAATGTGTGTAAGGGCAGGGGATGTGGAGACGTAGCAACAAACATTGGCTCAACAAATGAAAAACCCTTCACCAACACAATTTCTAATTAGCCCATTATACTTATACTAATAGTTTTCTAACTTTTCTAAGGAACCTGTTTTTAGAAAGTTTAAAGCATCTCGTGCCTCTCACGGTTGGGAGGCTGTGAGCAATCACATGTGGCCGGACGAGCCTGTCAGGCAGGCCAGAGAACCTTCAGAGGAGTTTGTAGGTTAAAACACTCTTGTCACACCCAAGAGTTTTTATTGACTGGAGCTCTAGGTTAACTCCTTCTCTGAAAGAGGTGGTGGGGGACAGCCCCCCGTAAAGTCAGAGGTGTAGGTAAGAGCACAAAGTAGTAAAGTAGGCAGGCTCTGGTTATGGGGGTAGATGCTCGAGGAGTTCCAGGGGGACTCCTGAGGCTCGATCCCGCCTTTGCGTATGTCGAGCCTCCTTCCTCATGACCTTTGTCACGGGCGGAGTACCTCACTCTGGCCCCCAACAATTGCTATTGTAAATAATCATAGGAAGCAAAAAGGTAAAGCGAAACTCCAGGAGAGCAGAGTTCCTCAAGTGAGGCATTAATATTCTTTAGGTTTGAACTTATTTACTTGTGAAGGAGAAATTTCCTATGTTGTTTCTATGTGTTTTATATGCGATATGTGAGAATATGTGTGAATATCCATCATATAAATATGTACTCACAAGGCATAGTGCAGTGAATAGAAGCACCGTATTTTCTGTCAAACCTGATTTAAAAATCTGAGAATTAATTCAATTCACAAGGTTCTAAACAGACCTCATGATAACATATATGGGTTCCTTACAAATTAAGTGCAGAAGAGGAAATAATTCCCTTGTATAATATACCTCAAGGCTTCCCTACTGGCTCAAGGGTAAAGAATTCAGCTGCCAATGGAGGAGACCCAGGTTTGATCTCTGATTGGGAAGATCCCCTGGAGAAGGAAATGGCAACTCACTCCAGTATTCTAACCTGGAAAATACTATGGACAGAGGAGCCTGATGGGCTAGAATCCACAGGGCACAAAAAAGTCAGACATGACTTAGCAACTGAACAACAACAACATTACAAACCTCAAACTGTATTTTACATAATGACTGTAACTACCAAAATCACCTTCCAAAATGGTAAAATGATAATATTAAATCAGTAATTTAATTATTTTTATGAATTGTCAAAATAATAAAATAACATAAATCACTAATTTTTAAATTTCATGTCATGATCATATAAGGGTTATTGAATAAGTGACATTGTAGCCTAAGATTATTTCTATTTGAACATATAATAATTTATTCATTTTTAAAATATAATTTCTTGTAACCCATATATTTCCAATTATATTTAAAAATCTGATAATGACTTTAAGTATAGATAATCTATAATTTAATTATAGATAAACTATACTTAGGTTTCCCAGCTGGTTCAGTGGTAAATGATCTGCCTGCCAATGCCGGGGACATGAGTTCAATCCCTGGGTCAGGAAGAACCCTGGGAGAAAGAAGTGGCAGCCCACTCCAGTATCCTTGTCTGGAAAATCCCATGAACAGAGGAAACTGGTAGGCTACAGTCCATGGGGTCACAAAGAATCTGACGAAACTTAGCAAACTAAATAACAATAACACAATGACTTATAATTAGGGCTTTCCAAGTGACTCTAGTGGTAAAGATTCTGCCTGCAGTGCAGGAGACACAGGAGAGGCAAATGTAAGCCCTGGGTTGGAAAGATCCCCTGGAGTAGGAAATGGCAGCCTACTCCAGAATTCTTCCCTGGAGAATCCAATGGACTGAGAAACTTGGTAGGGTACAGTCCAAAGTGTTGCAAAGAATTGGACATGACTGAGAAACTAACAGTGCAATCTATAATGCCCTTTACTCTTAAAATCCAGAGTGTTAAGAAAACAAACTTCAAATTGACTTGAATTTGAACTTAGAATATTCCTATTATTAGTTATGTGATCTTAGACAATTTATAAATTATTGAGACCTAGAAGTGAAACCTTACACTCCAGTAGATTTGATATATAGGACTAAGTGGAACTAGGTGATTAAAATCCTGGAAGGTAGTAGAAATCTAACTAAGCTTTGCCTTCCTTATTTAAGGCTGATAAACTTTTCAGAACTTAACTGATTGATTTTTAGCTACACATAAAAGCATTTATATAACATATAGAACTTATGGGCTTCCCAGGTGGTACTGCTGGTAAATAATCTGCCTGCAGGAGACATGTGAGATTCAGGTTTGATTTCTGGGTCAGGAAGATCCCCTGGAGGGCATGGCAATATTCTTACCCAATAAATCCCATGAACATAGAAGCCTGACAGGCTGTAGTTCATGAAGTCACAAAGAGTCGAACATGACTGAAGTGACCTAGCAGGCATAGCACTTACTATAACAGGATACTATTCTAAGCCTTTCATAAACATTAACCTGTTTAATTTTCAAAACCAATCAATCATTCAGTTCCCATTATTTTGTAAAGTTGGAAAGAGAGTCAGTCATGCAGAGTTCAGGTCAATTGTCCCAAGTTTCACAGCTAATAAAAGAAGAAGATGGGGGGGAGGAGCCAAGATGGCGGAGGAGTAGGACGGGGAGAACACTTTCTCCCCCACAAATTCATCAAAAGAGCATTTAAACGTCGAGTAAATTCCACAAAACAACTTCTGAATGCCGGCAGAGGACATCAGGCACCCAGAAAAGCAACCCAACTCTTCAAAAAGAGGTAGGAAAAAATATTAAAGACAAAAAAAAGAGACAAAAGAGGGAGGGACAGAGCTCCGTCCAGGGAAGGGAATCTTAAAAAGAGAGAAGTTTCCAAACACCAGGAAACCTTCTCACTGCTGAATCTGTGCCGAGCTTTGGAAGCACAGAGGGCAACATAACAGGGAGAAAAATAAATAAACAATTAAAACTCGCAGATTTCGAGCCCTACGGTAACTCCTCCAGCGGAGAAGCAGCGCAGACGCCTGCACACGCCATTAGCAAGCGGGGGCTGGGCAGGGAGGCGCGGCGCGGGCTGCATCGCTGAGAGTAAGAATCTGACCTGAATACCATGAGCGCTATCTGAGCGAAATAATTTGGGTTAGCAAACCAGACTGTGGGATATCTACCACGCGAAAAGACAGTCCTAACCTAAAACCGCCAGGCCCGCGCACGGAACAAAGGACTGAACAGAGATAGCTGGCTGCAGACCTTCCCCCTCCGGTGACAGGCAGCCAGAGCCGGAAGGGGGCAATCGCAGCCCCAGAGAGACATTATCTATAAAACTGTAAGCGGGCTTCTTTGCTAACTAAAACTTCTTGGGGGTCTGGACGGTCAACATCTGCCTGAGAAGGTGCGCCGATGTTACAACCAGAAAACCGAGTGACAGGGAGGCGGTAAGTCGCAGCATTGGCGCTCGCCAAACACCTCATCACCTGAGCTGCTCGGACCTGGGAAGAGCACAAAACGCAAGCCCAACTGAGTCTGCGCCTCTGAGGACTACCCGAGTGCCTGAACCTGAGCGGCTTGGATCTGGGAGGTGCATGCAGCCCAGGGCCAGCCTCGGATTGTTCCCGGCGGAACAACCTAGAGCCCGAGCAGTGTGGACAGGGAGGCTACATGCGCCATGAGCGGGGGCAGACCCAGGGTGGCTGAGGCACTGAGAGCCCACGCCAGTGTTATTTGTTCGCAGCATTCCTCCCTCCCTCCCCACAGCGCGAATGAACAAGTAAGCCTAAAAAAAAAAAAAAAAAAAAGTGTCCTCCACCGTCCCCTTTGTGTCAGGGCGGAAACCAGATACTGAAGAGACTAGCAAACAGAAGAAGATATAACAGAGGGAAACGCCTTGGAAGCTACAGGCAATAGACCAAAACCCTGTGGTTACTACGGACTACATAGGAAGGGGCCTATAGATCTTGAGAAATATAAGTCTGACCAAGGAACTAGCCAAAAATGAACTGAACACACAACACCACCAAGAAAGTCCTAGATATATTTTTATTATTTTTACGATCATTCTTTTTTTTAATTAAAAAAAAATTTTTTTAAGTCCTCTATTGTTCCTTTAATTTTCACTTTTATAACCTATTACTTTGCAAAAAAAAAAAAGACCCTATTTTTTTCTTCTTCAGCAAACTTCATATATATATATATTTTATAATTTTTTGACCTTGTTTTTTTTTTTTTTTCTTTTCTTTAACATTGTATTTTTGAAATTCTAAACTCTACTCTAGATTTTTAATTTTTGCTTTTTGGTATTTGTTATCAATTTTGTACCTATAGTTTATTTTTATATAATTTCTGTGACTTCTTTTTTTCTTCTTCTTTGTTTCTTTCTCTTCTTCTTCTATATAACATTGTATATCTGAATAATATCAATTTTGTACCTGTATTTTCTTTATAATTTTTGTGACATTGTTTGTTTACATTTGTCTGTTTTCTCTCTTTATTTTTCTTCTTCTTCTTCTTTTTTTTTTTTTAACATTGTATTTTTGAAATTCCAAACTCTACTCTAGATTTTTAATTTTTGCTTTTTGGTATTAGTTATCAATTTTGTACCTGTACTTTCTTTACAATTTTCGCGACCTTGTTTGTTTTTGTTTGTTCGTTTTTTCTCTCTTTCTTTTCCTTCTTCTTTTCTTTAACATCGTATTTTTGAAATTCCAAACTCTACTCTAGATTTTTAATTCTTGCTTTTATGTATTTGTTACCAATTTTGTACCTTTAAGAACCCAATCTTCAGGACCCATTTTTCACTAGGGAGCAAGAATACTGGCTTGACTGCTCTCTCTCCCTTTAGACTCTCCTTTTTCTCCACCAGGTCGCCTGTGTCTCCTCCCTAACCCCTCTACTCTACCCAACTCTATGAATTTCTGTGTGTTCCAGATGGTGGAGAACACTTAGGGAACTGATTACTGGCTGGATCTGTCTCCCTCCTTTTCATTCCCCCCTTTTATCCTTCTGGCCACCTCTGTCACCTTCCTCCTTCTTCTCTTCTCTGTATGACTCCGTGAACATCTGAGTGGTCTAGTTGTGGAGTGCACATAAGGAAGTGACTACTGGCTACCCTACTCTCTCCATTATTGATTCACCTCATCTCATTTGGGTCACCTCTAACTCCCTCCTCCCTCTTCTCTTCTCCATGTAACCCTGTGAACCTCTCTGAGTGACCCTCATTGTATAGAAACTTTTCATCTTTAATGTAGACGTTTTATCAATGGTGCTGTATAGAAGGAGAAGTTTTGAAACTACTGTAAAAATAAGACTGATAACCGGAAGCAGGAGACTTAAGTCCAAACCCTGACTCCAGGGAACTCCTGACTCCAAGGAACATTAGTTGACAGGAGCTCATCAAATGCCTCCATACCGACACTGAAACCAAGCACCACACAAGGGCCAATAAGTCCCAGGGCAAGACATACCAAGCAAATTCTCCAGCAACAAAGGAACACAGCCCTGAGCTTCAAGATACAGGCTGCCCAAAGTCACCCCAAAACTATAGACATCTCATAACTCACTACTGGACATTTCATTGCACTCCAGAGAGAAGAAATACAGCTCCATCCACCAGAACACCGACACAAGCTTCCCTAACCAGGAAACCTTGACAAGCCACCTGTACAAACCCACACACAGTGAGGATACGCCACAATAAAGAGAACTCCACAAACTGCCAGAATACATAAAGGACACCCCAAACTCAGCAATTTAAACAAGATGAAGAGACAGAGGAATATTCAGCAGATAAAGGAACAGGATAAATGCCCACCAAACCAAACAAAAGAGGAAGAGATAGGGAATCTACCTGATAAAGAATTCCAAATAATGATAGTGAAATTGATCCAAAATCTTGAAACTAAAATGGAATCACAGATAAATAGCCTGGAGACAAGGATTGAGAAGATGCTAGAAAGGTTTAACAAGGACCTAGAATAAATAAAAAAGAGTCAATATATAATGAATAATGCAGTAAATGAAATTAAAAACACTCTGGAGGCAACAAATAGTAGAATAACAGAGGCAGAAGATAGGATTAGTGAATTAGAAGATAGAATGGTAGAAATAAATGAATCAGAGAGGATAAAAGAAAAACGAATTAAAAGAAATGAGGACAATCTCAGAGACCTCCAGGACAATATTAAACGCTACAACATTCGAAAAATAGGGGTTCCAGAAGAAGAAGACAAAAAGAAAGACCATGAGAAAATACTTGAGGAGATAATAGTTGAAAACTTCCCTAAAATGGGGAAGGAAATAATCACCCAAGTCCAAGAATCCCAGAGAGTCCCAAACAGGATAAACCCAAGGAGAAACACCCCAAGACACATATTAATCAAATTAACAAAGATCAAACACAAAGAACAAATATTAAAAGCAGCAAGGGAAAAACAACAAATAACACACAAGGGAATTCCCATAAGGATAACAGCTGATCTTTCAATAGAAACTCTTCAAGCCAGGAGGGAACGGCAAGACATACTTAAAGTGATGAAAGAAAATAACCTAAAGCCCAGATTATTGTACCCAGCAAGGATCTCATTCAAGTATGAAGGAGAAATCAAAAGCTTTTCAGACAAGCAAAAGCTGAGAGAATTCTGCACCACCAAACCAGCTCTCCAACAAATACTAAAGGATATTCTCTAGACAAGAAACACAAAAACAGTGTATAAACTCGAACCCAAAACAATAAAGTAAATGGCAACGGGATCATACTTATCAGTAATTACCTTAAATGTAAATGGGTTGAATGCCCCAACCAAAAGACAAAGACTGGCTGAATGGATACAAAAACAAGACCCCTACATATGTTGTCTACAGGAGACCCACCTCAAAACAGGGGACACATACAGACTGAAAGTGAAGGGCTGGAAAAAGATTTTCCATGCAAATAGGGACCAAAAGAAAGCAGGAGTAGCAATACTCATATCAGATAAAATAGACTTTAAAACAAAGGCTGTGAAAAGAGACAAAGAAGGTCACTACATAATGATCAAAGGATCAATCCAAGAAGAAGATATAACAATTATAAATATATATGCACCCAACACGGGAGCACCACAGTACGTAAGACAAATGCTAACAAGTATGAAAGGAGAAATTAACAATAACACAATAATAGTGGGAGACTTTAATACCCCACTCACACCTATGGATAGATCAACTAAACAGAAAATTAACAAGGAAACACAAACTTTAAACGATACAATAGACCAGTTAGACCTAATTGATATATATAGGACATTTCATCCCAAAACAATGAATTTCACCTTTTTCTCAAGCGCACATGGAACCTTCTCCAGGATAGATCACATCCTGGGCCATAAAGCTAGCCTTGGTAAATTCAAAAAAATAGAAATCATCCCAAGCATTTTTTCTGACCACAATGCAGTAAGATTAGATCTCAATTACAGGAGAAAAACTATTAAAAATTCCAACATATGGAGGCTGAACAACACGCTGCTGAATAACCAACAAATAACAGAAGAAATCAAAAAAGAAATCAAAATTTGCATAGAAACGAATGAAAATGAAAACACAACAACCCAAAACCTGTGGGACACGGTAAAAGCAGTCCTAAGGGGAAAGTTCATAGCAATACAGGCACACCTCAAGAAACAAGAAAAAAGTCAAATAAATAACCTAACTCTACACCTAAAGCAACTAGAAAAGGAAGAAATGAAGAACCCCAGGGTTAGTAGAAGGAAAGAAATCTTAAAAATTAGAGCAGAAATAAATGCAAAAGAAACAAAAGAGACCATAGCAAAAATCAACAAAACCAAAAGCTGGTTCTTTGAAAGGATAAATAAAATTGACAAACCATTAGCCAGACTCATCAAGAAACAAAGGGAGAAAAATCAAATCAACAAAATTAGAAACGAATATGGAGAGATCACAACAGACAACACAGAAATACAAAGGATCATAAGAGACTACTATCAGCAATTATATGCCAATAAAATGGACAACGTGGAAGAAATGGACAAATTCTTAGAAAAATACAACTTTCCAAAACTCGACCAGGAAGAAATAGAAAATCTTAACAGACCCATCACAAGCATGGAAATTGAAACTGTAATCAAAA
This sequence comes from Bos grunniens, assembly GCF_055505025.1. Classification (NCBI taxonomy): domain Eukaryota; kingdom Metazoa; phylum Chordata; class Mammalia; order Artiodactyla; family Bovidae; genus Bos; species Bos grunniens. The sequence continues at coordinate 64,265,071 of NC_141183.1, read as the reverse complement.
ATCTTCCAGCAAACAAAAGCCCCGGTCCAGATGGCTTCACAGCTGAATTCTACCAAAAATTTAGAGAAGAGCTGACACCTATCCTGCTCAAACTCTTCCAAAAAATTGCAGAGGAAGGTAAACTTCCAAACTCATTCTATGAGGCCACCATCACCCTAATACCAAAACCTGACAAAGATGCCACAAAAAAAGAAAACTACAGGCCAATATCACTGATGAACATAGATGCAAAAATCCTTAACAAAATTCTAGCAATCAGAATCCAACAACACATTAAAAAGATCATACACCATGACCAAGTGGGCTTTATCCCAGGGATGCAAGGATTCTTCAATATCCGCAAATCAATCAATGTAATACACCACATTAACAAATTGAAAAATAAAAACCATATGATTATCTCAATAGACGCAGAGAAAGCCTTTGACAGAATTCAACATCCATTTATGATAAAAACTCTCCGAAAGCAGGAATAGAAGGAACATAGCTCAACATAATAAAAGCTATATATGACAAACCCACAGCAAACATTATCCTCAATGGTGAAAAATTGAAAGCATTTCCTCTAAAGTCAGGAACAAGACAAGGGTGCCCACTTTCACCATTACTATTCAACATAGTTTTGGAAGTTTTGGCCACAGTAATCAGAGCAGAAAAAGAAATAAAAGGAATCCAAATTGGAAAAGAAGAAGTAAAACTCTCACTATTTGCAGATGACATGATCCTCTACATAGAAAACCCTAAAGACTCCACCAGAAAATTACTAGAACTAATCAATGACTATAGTAAAGTTGCAGGATATAAAATCAACACACAGAAATCCCTTGCATTCCTATACACTAATAATGAGAAAACAGAGAGAGAAATTAAGGAAACAATTCCATTCACCATTGCAACGGAAAGAATAAAATACTTAGGAATATATCTACCTAAAGAAACTAAAGACCTATATATAGAAAACTATAAAACACTGGTGAAAGAAATCAAAGAGGACACTAATAGATGGAGAAATATACCACGTTCATGGATTGGAAGAATCAATATAGTGAAAATGAGTATACTACCCAAAGCAATTTATAGATTCAACGCAATCCCTATCAAGCTACCAACAGTATTCTTCACAGAGCTGGAATAAATAATTTCACAATTTGTATGGAAAAACAAAAAAACCTCGAATAGCCAAAGCGATCTTGAGAAAGAAGAATGGAACTGGAGGAATCAACCTACCTGACTTCAGGCTCTACTACAAAGCCACAGTTATCAAGACAGTATGGCACTGGCACAAAGACAGATATATAGATCAATGGAATAAAATAGAAAGCCCAGAGATAAATCCACGCACATATGGACACCTTATCTTTGACAAAGGAGGCAAGAATATACAATGGATTAAAGACAATCTCTTTAACAAGTGGTGCTGGGAAATCTGGTCAACCACGTGTAAAAGAATGAAACTAGACCACTTTCTAACACCATACAGAAAAATAAAGTCAAAATGGATTAAAGATCTAAACGTAAGACCAGAAACTATAAAACTCCTAGAGGAGAACATAGGCAAAACACTCTCAGACATACACCACAGCAGGATCCTCTATGACCCACCTCCCAGAATATTGGAAATAAAAGCAAAAATAAACAAATGGGACCTAATTAACCTTAAAAGCTTCTGCACATCAAAGGAAACTATCAGCAAGGTGAAAAGACAGCCTTCAGAATGGGAGAAAATAATAGCAAATGAAGCAACTGACAAACAACTAATCTCAAAAATATACAAGCAACTCCTACAGCTCAACTCCAGAAAAATAAATGACCCAATCAAAAAATGGGCCAAAGAACTAAATAGACATTTCTCCAAAGAAGACATACAGATGGCTAACAAACACATGAAAAGATGCTCAACATCACTCATTATCAGAGAAACGCAAATCAAAACCACTATGAGATACCATTTCACACCAGTCAGAATGGCCGCGATCCAAAAGTCTACAAATAATAAGTGCTGGAGAGGGTGTGGAGAAAAGGGAACCCTCTTACACTGTTGGTGGGAATGCAAACTAGTACAGCCACTATGGAGAACAGTGTGGAGATTCCTTAAAAAACTGGAAATAGAACTGCCTTATGATCCAGCAATCCCACTACTGGGCATACACGCTGAGGAAACCAGAAGGGAAAGAGACACGTGTACCCCAATGTTCATCGCAGCACTGTTTATAATAGCCAGGACATGGAAGCAACCTAGATGTCCATCAGCAGATGAATGGATAAGAAAGCTGTGGTACAAATACACAATGGAGTATTACTCAGCCATTAAAAAGAATACATTTGAATCAGTTCTAATGAGGTGGATGAAACTGGAGCCTATTATACAGAGTGAAGTAAGCCAGAAGGAAAAACAGAAATACAGTATACTAACGCATATATATGGAATTTAGAAAGATGGTAACAATAACCTGGTGTACGAGACAGCAAAAGAGACACTGATGTATAGAACAGTCTTATGGACTCTGTGGGAGAGGGAGAGGGTGGGAAGATTTGGGAGAGTGACATTGAAACATGTAGAATATCATGTAAGAAATGAGTTGCCAGTCCAGGTTCGACGCGCGATACTGGATGCTTGGGGCTGGTGCACTGGGACGACCCAGAGGGATGGTGTGGGGAGGGAGGAAGGAGGAGGGTTCAGGATGGGGAACACATGTATGCCTGTGGCGGATTCATTTTGATATTTGGCAAAACTAATACAATTATGTAAAGTTTAAAAATAAAATAAAATTAAAAAAAAAAAAGATGAAATGGAATACGTAAAAAAAAAAAAAAAAAAGAAGAAGAAGATGGAATTCAAACTCAGTCAGTCTTGGTTCTAGAGTTCTAGAGTCCTGAGTTCTAAAAAAAAGATGCTTCTACCTTTGTTTGGGATATATGTATATGTGTTTGGGAGTATATTTGTGTTTGTATTTGAAGATGATTTCATGGTCTTTAAATGCAACTATGTCCTGAGCAAGACTCAGAATCTAACTGACTTTCCAGAATTGACCTGGGTCCTTGTAGTAAATATCAGGATCTGTTGAAGTAATAATCAAATTTTCAGTTTACTGGTAAAGAAATTACAAGCAATGTCAACTAGGGAAAGACTGACTTATTTTTCTTCTTGTATCTAATACAGTATTATTATTATTATTTTCTTAATTTTAATATATTTTAAGTTTCACAACCTTTTCCCAAGACTTTCTTGGAGGCATCTTTCACCTCTTTGTTTCTTAGACTATAGATGAGTGGGTTCAACATGGGGATCACCACTCTGTAAAACACAGATGCCATTTTGTCTGTGTCCAGGGAGTGGTTTGACTTGGGTTACAGGTACATAAATATCAGCATGCCATAAAAAAACAGTAACAGCCACCATGTGGGAGTCACAGGTAGAAATAGCCTTGAGTCACTCCTGCAGATCCTTAGGATGGTGGTGATGATGAAGAGGTAGGAGGTGAGGACGATGGAAGATGAAAAGATCATATCAAAACCAGCAAAGGCAAAGATCAGAATTTCCTTAATGTGTGTGTCAGAGCATGACAGAGCCAAGAGAGGGAGGTCATCACAGTAGAAATGGTTAATAATGGGGCCACAGTAAGTTAGACAGAAGGTGATGATGGTATGGAACAGGGCAACTAGAAAGCTGAACATATATGGAACTGCCACTAATCAAATTCAGACTCTTTGTGACATCAGTGTGGGATAATGGGGGTACAGATGTCTACATAGCAATCATAGGCCATGGAAGCTAAGAGGAAACACTCTGTGATCATGAAGGTGAGAAAACAGCCCAGTTGCATTGTGCAAGCATAGAAAGCAATAGTATTGTGCTCCACAACAAAGTTCACCATCATCTTTGGTGTGATAGCAGAAGAGTAGCAAATATCAACAAAGGCCAAGTGACTGAAGAAATAGTACATAGGCGTGTGGAGTTAAGCATCAATTCTGATCAAGGTTATCAAGCCCAGGTTTCCCAGCACTGTGATCAGACAGATGATCAAAAACACCACGAAGCAGGGGACCTGAAGCTCTGACCAGTATGTAATTACCTTGAGAATGAATTCAGTGACAAAAGTAAGATTCACTTCAGCCATTTAATCTGATGGTTTTGGCAGTTTGTTGTGAGTTGAAGAATAAAAATGACACCTTCTACAGCCTCTGCCAGTGTTGGAAAAGGTGATCATTAGCATCTTCTAGTCATGAGTCACACCACCTTGTGGGCAAAAGGTAGCTGCAGCTTTCCAATGGCATGCCATTCTTGCCCCAGAGAAAGGAGTCTATTACTCTCAGAGTAGTCTTCTTAAGCCTTACTTTGCTTTACAAAGAAGCGGTACTTCTTTGCTTTGTGATGTAGAAAATATGGGAAAATTCTGGTTAAAAATCAAATAGTATCTGAAAGAAAGCACTTGAGGCAACTAATAGTAATATTCCAGTGTTTTTGGTGGCACAAAGGTTTTGATGCCCATGTATATGTTACAGGGAAAAACTTACTCCACGGTGGATATATTTCTTTTCTTTAAATTTATTTCTTGTTGTGTTTGTTCATTGAAAGAATACTGTTCATACATATTGGTCTACCTTGGAAAACCCTGCCCCTCTGCCTGAATGTTAAACCAAAGTGCATTTGTTCTGGACCCTGTCCACCTGTGGATGGCTACAGGAGGGAAGGAATTAACACATTCTCTGCCCAAGGCTTGTCATTACAGGAGATAATTGCAAAATTAATGGCCTTTTAAATTTACTTCTTCACCCTGCCCTCATCTCTGTTCTATAAAAGAACTTGTCACCTGGACTTCAATTAGATGATTATTTTGAAACATCAGTTTGCTATCTTCTTCGCCTGCTGGCTTTCTGAAAAAAAGTCAATATTCCTTGCCTCAACACCAAAACTCAGAGTTAATTGGCTTGCCTTGTAGTAAGCAGAGTGAGCTTGTATTCGGTAAAAAATGTGGCAGTTAAAAATACCTAATAGATAAATGAAAGTGCACTTATATTTCCCTGTTTTTCAATTTCGTGTAAGTCCCCAAAGCTTTAAAATATAAAAATGTTCTAGCATGACTTACTTATTTAATTTTATAAAATAAGTACTTGATGCTATGTAAGTTAAAAGGAAATTAATCAGATCTATGGGGAAACAGTGGAAACAGTGTAAGACTTTATTTTGGGGGGCTCCAAAATCACTGCAGATGGTGACTGCAGCCATGAAATTAAAAGACACTTACTCCTTGGAAGAAAAATTATGTCCATCCTAGATAGCATATTGAAAAGCAGAGACATTACTTCGCCAACAAAGGTCCATCGAGTCAAGGCTATGGTTTTTCCAGTGGTCATGTATGGATGTGAGAGTTGGACTGTGAAGAAAGCTGAGTGCTGAAGCATTGATGCTTTTGAACTATGGTGTTGGAGAAGACTCTTGAGAGCCCTTGGACTACAAGGAGATCCAACCAGTCCGTTCTAAAGGAGATCAGCCTGGGATTTCTTTGGAAGGAGTGATGCTAAAGCTGAAACTCCAGTACTATGGCCACCTCATGCGAAGAGTTGACTCATTGGAAAAGACTCTGATGATGGAAGGGATTGGGGGCAGGAAGAGAAGGGGATGACAGAGAATGAGATGGCTGGATGACATCACTGACTCAATGGACGTGAGTCTGAATGAACTCTGGGAGTTGATGATGGACAGGGAGGCCTGGCGTGCTGAGATTCATGGGGTTGCAAAGAGTTGGACACAACTGAGCTACTGAACTGAACTGATGGGAAAATATTATTTTGTTTGCCTAAGAATTAAAGAGACTTAGGATTATTTAACAATTCAAAAATTTACCACATTTTGTAGTTTGTTTCTGAGAGATAACATTAATGAAGTAGTCTGCTAGATAATTTATTCTATACTATACATAGATAAATACCTTTTCACATAAATGACTGTCAATATATTTCAGGGACTTAAACTATCTAATACTTACCTTCAGTTGTAAAGAAAGTTTTGTGGAAGCATGTATAGGTGTTCATGAAAGCTTCAGAACAATTTCTTGTACTTCTGACAGCTCTGAAAAAATAAGACTAGTTTCTCTAAATCCAATGTTAGACTATTTGGATTTTATGATCCTGTCTTTATTTCCCACATAGTGGAACCACAAAATATTAACAAAAAAAGGAGCCTCAAGATGTTACTGTGTATAACTCCTTCATATTTCACATTTTATTCATTAATACTATTATTATTTATCTGCTGAAGTTGAGGGCTGTCCTTATTAGACACTCTATCTAGCCAAAACATGAATTCACTTGTGATATAGTTTCTTGCTAACACACTCTGATGAAATTTATATCCCATCATATCTGAGTAGTAATGGAAAAAACCCAGGTTTAGAGCTATGGTCACCAAAAGTAGGGACTCCCCTGGTGGCTCAGCAGTAAAGACTATGCCTACCAATGGAGGAGATGCAGGTTCAATCCCTATGTTGGGAAGATCCCCTAGAAAAGGAAATGGAAACCCACTCCTGTATTCTTGCCTGGGAAATCCCATGGACAGAGGGGCATGGTGGGCTACAGTCTATGGAGTTGCAAAGGAGACAGGCATGAATTAGCAACTAAACAACAACAGGAACACAGAGAGTAGATGGCATAGGATGGGTGTAACTGGGTTTGTTTGACTGCAGAGCCCATAGTCCTAATCCATCAAGCCATGCTGCCCAATGTGTATACATACAGATATGTCCATTTTACTCTGATATGAACCTAATGTTGAGAGAAGTTTTGAGAAGTCAAACATGAAAACTGTAGTTAAGCAAACTTTCAGGAGATCAAACTTCTAAAAAGTTTTCTAAAAGTATTTGAAGTGCAAATAGATATCCTGTAGAAAAGACTGAAATGCAGAGAGTATGAAAGTAAGAAGTGCAGTTAAGATGTTAGAGGTATTATGATTCCATTTAATATCACAGTTCATAAAGGGGAAAGGTTTCTAGTGGAAAGCAAAGTTCCAGATGGATAGTTGACTACTCACTCTACAAACTTCATATGACTCACCTGCTTAGCCATGATTCTGGCTCTGAATGTACTCATTCCAAAGTTGTCCCGTGGTGGATTCATGTTGATGTATGGCAAAACCAATACAATATTGTAAAGTAATTAGCCTCTAATTAAAATAAATAAATTTAAATTTAAAAAATATTTCCTAGATCCCTCTGATCCTGAGAGATGATGCTGTGAAAGTGCTGCACTCAGTATGCCAGCAAATTTGGGAAACAGCAGTGGCTACAGGACAGGAAAGGGTCAGTTTTCATTCCAATCCCAAAGAAAGGCAATGCCAAAGAATGCTTAAACTACCACACATTTGCACTCATCTCACAGGCTAGTAAAGTAATTCTCAAAATTCTGCAAGACAGGCCTCAGGAGTACATGAACTGTGAACTTCTAGATATTCAAGCTGGTTTTAGGAAAGGCAGAGGAACCAGAGATCAAATTGCCAACATGCACTGGATCATGGAAAAAGCAAGAGAGTTCCAGAAAAACATCTATTTCTGCTTTATTGACTATGCCAAAGCCTTTGACTGTGTGGATCACAATCAACTGTGGAAATATCTGAAAGAGATGGGAATACCAAACCACCTGACTTGCCTCTTGAGAAACTTATATGCAGGTCAAGAAGCAACAGTTAAAACTGGACATGAAACAACAGACTGGTTCCAAATAGGAAAATAAGTAGGTCAAGGCTGTATATTGTCACCTTGCTTATTTAACTTCTATGCAAAGTACATCATGAGAAACACTGGGCTGGAAGAAGCACAAGCTGGAATCAAGATTGCTGGGAGAAATATCAATCACCTCAGACATACAGATGACACCACCCTTAAGGCAGAAAGTGAAGAGAAACTAAAACACCTCTTGATGAAAGTAAAAGAGGAGAGTGAAAAAGTTGGCTTAAAGCTCAACATTCAGAAAACGAAGATCATGGTATCTGGTCCCATCTCTTCATGGCAGATAGATGGGGAAACAGTGGAAACAGTGTCAGACTTTATTTTTGGGGGGCTCCAAAATCACTGCAGATGGTAACTGCAGCCATGAAATTAAAAGACACTTACTCCTTGGAAGGAAAGTTATGACCAACCTAGATAGCATATTGAAAAGCAGATACATTACTTTGCCAACAAAGATCTGTTTAGTCAAGACTATGGTTTTCCAGTGGTCATGTATGGATGTGAGAGTTGAACTGTGAAGAAAGCTGAGTGCCAAAGATTTGATGCTTTTGAACTGTGGTGTTGGAGAAGACTCTTGGGAGTCCCTTGGACTGCAAGGATATCCAACAGTTTATCCTAAAAGAGATTAGTCCTGGGTGTTCGTTGTAAGGACTGATGCTGAAGGTGAAACTCCAGTACTATGGCCACCTCATGCGAAGAGTTGACTCACTAGAAAAGACCATAATGCTGGGAGGGCCTGGGGGCAGGAGGAGAAGGGGATGACAGAGGATGAGATGCTTCGATGGCATCACCGAGTCAGTGGAGACGGGTTTGGGTGGATCCGGAGTTGGTGATGGACAGGGAGGCCTGGTGTGCTGCAATTCATGGGGTCGCAAAGAGTTGGACACGACTAAGTGACTGAACTGAACTGAATTAAACTGAGATCCCTATAAGTCTAAATTTGAGCCTCTTGAGATATCTGAAAGATATAATATATCCTTCTCTCTTTCTCTCAATGTATGATGAGCTGAACAAATTACACTGGGGATTTGAAGAAATATATACTTATCTGTATTCCTGAAGGAACCATACTTCAAGTATACCTATCAGACAGTTTCCACAAAAACGAAGTAGGCTGTATTAAGGACAGCAATGTAAAAGGAGCATACACTTTCATTCATTTAAATAAGAACTCAAATTTTGTGAAAGGATAAGACCAGCATTTAAATTCTGAATAAAGAATGACAATGTGGGTAATGTCCATATTCTTTTTAGATCTCAGCTTCCTCAATTGTAAAGTCAAGTAAAACATGTGTTACGTTTTAATGAATATTGAATATATTAATGTATGTAAAGACTCAGTAAACTCAATGATAAATAGTGAATATATATATATATATATATATATATTCTTCATGTTCATCTCTATTATCACATAATATTGAATATAGTTCCCTGTGCTATACATTGGGACCTTGTTGTTTATCCATCCTATATGTACTTACAATTAAAATATATACAGTAGAATACTACCTCTGAGCCATAAAGAAAAAATGAAATAATGGCATTTGCAGCATCGTGAATGGACCTACAGATGACCTGAGCCACTGAACAACAAGAAGTATGGATGGAACATATGTGATGATGAACAGACATGTTAAAGCTGGCAGTTTTTATGGAGGAAATTATTGTATCAAATCTTGTAATTTTGTATAGGTTTGAAAATTTCCATAGTAAAAACCTGCTACTACTGCTAAGTCACTTCAGTCGTGTCCAACTCTGTGTGACCCCACAGACGGCAGCCCACCAGGCTCCCCTGTCCCTGGGATTCTCCAGGCAAGAACACTGGAGTGGGTTGTCATTTCCTTCTCCAATGCATGAAAGTGAAAAGTGAAAGTGGGAAGTCGCTCAGTCGTTTCCGACCCTCAGCGACCCCATGGACTGTGGCCTACCAGGCTCCTCCATCCATGGGATTTTCCAGGCAAGAGTACTGGAGTGGGGTGCCATTGCCTTATGATAATTAGTTTTTATAGTAAAAAGATAAAAACCATTGAAAGTCTGTAAGTAGTTGTTTCAGCTTGTGGTTTGAAATATTAATATATCTTTATCATAAACTATCATAAACTATTATAATACAGGTCAGCAAATCTTCACACAAGAAATATGTATATATATATATATATATATATATATATATATATATATATGTACCTTCAAACTGTCTTTTACAGTTGTTACCTCTGAATGTGATAGAAAAAATGGATTAAAAATGTAAAAAATATATATTATAGATGATGTATGTGTACTTCAAAAACAGGAGAATTTAGAGATGTACTTTCATAGCTTATTGCTCTCTGGTTTATGTTGGTGTGATAAGGGGTTTATAGTGGGATTCTTATTTGAGAAAAGGAAAATAATTTCTTTGGTTGAGATATTTAAAACAATTTAATGATATACATATGTATATATGTAAGTATGTATTTGTCTATCAATCATTTATCTATTATACTACTACTACAAATGACACAAGTATCCAAGAATTTTGTTAGACATTCTGAAAGGGACACAATAATAGTACATTATTGAGAACTTTAGATTGCATTAATTTTTATATATATAGCCATTCTGCAGTTAGACCTTGATTCTTGATACTAGCTAATAATTTAATCAGCTGTGACTTGAGACAGATTATTTAAATTATCTGAGTTTCTCTTGTCTAAAATATGGGAATATTTTTCCTGCATCACTATGTTTTGTAAGGAATACTAATTTAAAGTATATAGATCTTTTTAGTACCTTGCTTGGCACATAATAAGGTCCCAATAAATCTTAGTCACAGTTATTATAATTACTATCATTCTACTTGCAAATATTACAGCAGCATCAATTTGCAGTTTGCAAATTCATTTACTGTCCATTAAAGGTTTACTTATCAAAACTGCCTGGTGTTGTAAGTAGTATTTTTCTTTCTTAATTGGGACTCAGAGTTTATGACTCTCCCAAGTGTGTGTGGGGAGGTAATTGATGAGCCTGAGTCAAACCTACATCCTGCTCCAAAACTTCTAATCTTCGCACTGCAGTCTGCAGTTTGATCCCCCCAAGGAAGATGCTTCAAGGCTGAGGACAAAGTCATTACTGAGGGATCAGATGATTACTTCAGCACCCTCAAACTTCACGCCATATTCATTAATCCTGAGTTGAAACTTTGTTTGTTGAAATTGATTTCTGTTAATACATCCCCAAGGAAAAGCTGACAAACATAATTTTAATAAGTCTCCTTGAAACTGATTAAAAGGTAAATCTACTTTTAGTAATTACAGTAGGGAATTCTGTTTGCAGGAAAGAGTTTTGTAATAAGACCCAGAGAGACAGTTTCATCACTGACACTTAAGCACTCTGACTTCAGTTTCTCTTTACTTAATGATCAGCAATTATTCAATTAAAATAGACAAGCAAAGAATGGTATTTACAAAAAATTATACTTTTCTTAGTTTTCCCAGATATTCTGAATTTTTGCAACCTGACTAGAAATGGAAATATTAACCTAATTTCTTTCATATTATATATTATGGGCAAGCAATAGGCACTTGGGAACTTGTAAATTTTGTGGAGAGACACTTCATATTCACTAACACCAAATAATTTGGTAATGGAATCACTGATTAATTTCAAATTCAATGCTGCTACTATTTTTTTTTCATAATTCAGATTTTTAGCATATGATGGAAGGTCCTGCTAGAATGCATTAAAGAATACCAATGGGTTTAATACTTCCCTGAATAAAAAAAAAAAATTCTTACAGAGTCAGCTAGATAAAAGCCAACTCAGATGGAGATAGGATTGACATAGAAAATATAAAATATATGTACTATGAACATAAGATTCCATATACCATGTGTGCATAGTTTGGATTAGGTGATAGTGTGTGAGCTGCAATAACTAGACAAAGTTTTGGTTTCTTCATAACTCTAGAACAGAAATTATGAACCAAAATATGATTAAACCATACTTATGGTTTGATCATTTTCTAGAAATTAGGGCACAGAAATCTCATCACAAAGAAAACAAGATAATTAAGGTATCAAATGAAGTCCAGTCAGTGCCAGTGCTCAGTGTCCAGTTTTGTCCAACTCTTTGTGCATGAATTGTAACCTTCCAAGCTCCTTTGTCCATGGACTTTTTCAAGCAATAATACTGGAGTAGGTTACCATTTCCTAATCCAGGGAATCTTCCCACCTGATGGATTGAACCTGTGTCTGTTGTGTCTTCTCCACTGGCAGGTAGATTCTTTATCATTACCTGGGAAGCCTTCAAATCAACTTATTCTGTGAAAGCAAATTAAAAACTTGCTTCAAGGAATAAGTCAAATATCAGCTTAAAAGTATCAAATAAATAATTGTGTATGTGTGTATGTTTAATACCAGGGTCTCCTACATTGTAGGCAAATTCTTTACCATCTGAACTATGAGGGAAGCCCAAATAAAAGCTAAAAGAATACAAATGAAGGTATATGTAGAGAATTATTCATGAATAGCCATATCCTTCTTTGTAGTTAAAAAAAAAAAAAAAGAACAAAAACAAAAACAGAAGATGTGGCATAGATAGATACAATGGGGTACTATTCAGCCATGAAAACAAATGAAATAATGGCATTTGCAGCAGCATGGATGGACCTAGAGATTATCATACTAAGTGAAGTAAGTCAGAGAAAGACAAACACCATATGATAACACTTATATGTGAAATCTAAAATATGACACAAATGCATATATCTGTAAAAGAGAAACAGATGCACAGACATAGAGAAGAACAGACTTGTGGCTGCCAAGGGTGAGGGGGTGATGGAGGGAAGGATTGGAAGTTTGGGATTAGCAGATGCCAGTTAATATATCTCAGATGGATAAACAACAAGATCTTACTGTATAGCACAGGGAACTATATTCAGTATCTTATGATAAACCATAAGGGAAAATAATTTTTCAATCAACTATATTTCAAGACAAAAAATTATTTCCAAGTAATACTTGTGAAATACTCACTTTCTTCCAACCCACACAGCAAATACATTAAAAAAATAAGTAAAGATTGGCATACAAGGCTGGTGTGCAAATAAGAAAATAGGAGAGTACATGTATATTAAAGTAAATCTATGACTTGGGTTCCCAGAAAAAAAAAAAAAAGAAAGAAAGAAAGATTGAAACTAGGTAGGTATATTAGAAATTAAGTACGAAAAAACTGGGAAAATAAAATAAAAAGCTTTATGTAACTTGACTTAGGAATTAATGCAACAACAACAACAGCAACAAAAACATAACTAAATGGAGTCATTTTTTAGCCAATTTATCTGTAGTTCCTGACACAACTGGAAACTTAATAAATTATTGTTGAGCAATAAATGAATTTCTCAAAAAGGTTTGGCAGTTTGACTCCCAACAATACCAATCTCATTATCTTAAAAGGATATTTTATGTTTATTTATTTAATTATTGGTAAAATTTAAATTTCACTAATGATTAACGTACAATTTATTAAAGATGTAATACTTCCCTGGTGGCTCAGTGATAAAGAATCTGCCTGCCAATGAAGGAGACACGAGTTCAATCCCTGGGTCAGGAAAACCTTCTGCGGATGGAAATGGTAACCCAGTCCATAAACTTATCTGGAAAATCCCATGAACAGAGGAGCCTAGTGGGTTACAGTCCTTGAGGTTGCCAAAAAGTTGGAAATGACATAGCAACTAAACAACAACAATGATTTAATAGGCATAAAAGAAAAATATCATTTTTAAAGAATGAGGTTGGCAAGTAAAAACTATATATGTAAATATTAATATTAGTGCAGAAAAAATGTAAACTTACAGCTCTGTTGGGAATCTTTATTGACCTCCAGTTTGTGTCAAGAAATACATATAAAGAGACTGATAATAGACCAAAATTCCTTCTCACGTGATAAGTAACAGAGAAGACAAAGAAACAAACCAACTTAAAGTTTGGTATAATGATAAATGATACTGGGTTAAAAAAGTAAGCTAAAGAAGAGAAGTAGCGTACTAGTAATTGATGCTGATGTGGCATTTATAGTAATATAGACATGATTCTAGATCTTTTACACAACTTACATCCTTTATATTTACATAGTTTACACACAAATTTAATCCTCAAAGCCACACCAGAAGCAGGTAATTTGTCCATTTTTGTTTCAAAGATGTTGAAAACAAAACACAAGGTGTTATGTAAAGAAGTATTGTCATGGCACACCAGCAAAGCCAGAATTTGGGCCTAGATAATCGAACTTAATTTTCTCACATTTCACACTGTGAATGTGTCTGGGGGTGAAAGACTGAGATTGCAAAGAAAAGTATCCTAGGCAGAGGTAACAATGCAAACATGGGGTCTCTCAGGTGGCTCCAGAGGTAAAGAACAAGTTTGCCAATACAGGAAATATAAGAGACATGGATTTGATCCCTGGGTTGGGAAGGTCCCCCTGAGGGAGGGCATGACAACCCAATCCAGTATTCTAGCCTGGATTATCCAATGGACAGAGGAGTCTAGAACACACACACACAAGCTGGCATGCCCCAAAATATTAACTATAGATAGAAAGAAAGGGATGGGGGAGGGGGACGAATTAAGATAAATGTAGTCAGAAAGCCATAAACAGACTAATTATTCCCAATTCTGTGAACCCCTGTAAAAATTTTGAAGTGATGTGGATGAACCTAGAGCCTGTTAAGTCAGAAAAAGAAAAATAAATATCATATATTAATGCACATATATGGAATCTATAAAAATGGTGCTGATGTACCCATCTGCAGGGCAGGAATAGAGACACAGAGGGACTTGTGGACACAGGAGGAGAAAGAGTTGTTGATCAACCCCTTAGCACATCCGGCTCTTTTCGAACCCATGGACTGCAGCATGCCAGGCTTCCCTGTATTTCACCATCTCTTGGAATTTGCTCAAACTCATGTCCATTGAGTCAGTAATGCCATCCAACCATCTCATTCTCTGTCACCCCTTTCTCTTCCTGCCCTCAATCTTTCCCAGCATCAGGATCTTTTTCAATGAGTCAGTTCTTCATATCAGGGGGCCAAATTATTGGAGCTTCTAAATCAGTTTTTCCAATGAATACTCAGTGTTTATTTCTTTTAGGACTGACTGGTTTGATGCTCTTGCAGTCCAAGGGACCCTCAAGAGTCTTCTGAAGCACCACAACTTGAAGGCATCAATTCTTTAGTGCTCAGCCTTCTTTATGGTTCAACTGTCACATCCTTACATGACTACTGGAGAAATCATAGCTTTGATTATACGGACCTTTGTCAGCAGAGTGATGTCTCTGCTTTTTATGAAGTTGTCTACATGTAACATCTTTTCTTCCAAGGAGCAAACATCTTTTAATTTTGTGGCTACAGTCACAGTCTGCATAAATTTTGGAGCCTAAGAAAATACAATCTATCACTGTTTCCACTTTTTCCCCATCTATTTGTCATAAAGTGATGGGATTGGATGCCATGACCTTAGTTTTTTAAATGTTGAGTATTAAGCCAGCTTTTTCACTCTCCTCATTCACCTTCATCAGAAGGTTCTTTAGTTTCTCTTGCTTTCTGACATTAGAATGGTGTCATCTGCATATCTGAGAGAGTGGAGCACATTGAGAGAGTAGCATATATGCATGCTATTGACATGTATACACTACCATGTGTATCAAAAAATGGGCCAAAGAACTAAATAGACTTTTCTCCAAAGAAGACATACAGATGGCTAAAAAACACATGAAAAGATGCTCAACATCACTCACTATCAGAGAAATGCAAATCAAAACCATTATGAGGTACCATTTCACACCAGTCAGAATGGCTGTGATCCAAAAGTCTACAAGTAATAAATGCTGGAGAGGGTGTGGAGAAAAGGGAACCCTCTTATACTGTTGGTGGGAATGCAAACTAGTACAGCCACTATGGAGAACAGTGTGGAGATTCCTTAAAAAACTGGAAATAGAACTGCCTTATGACCCAGCAATCCCACTGCTGGGCATACACACTGAGGAAACCAGAAGGGAAAGAGAAACGTTTACCCCAATGTTCATTGCAGCACTGTTTCTAATAGCCAGGACATGGAAGCAGCCTAGATGTCCATCAGCAGATGAATGGATAAGAAAGCTATGGTACAAATACACAATGGAGTATTACTCAGCCATTAAAAAGAATACATTTGAAGCAGTTCTAATGAGGTGGATGAAACTGGAGCCTATTATACAGAGTGAAGTAAGCCAGAAGGAAAAACACCAATACAATATACTAATGCATATATATGGAATTTAGAAAGATGGTAACAATAACACTGTGCACGAGACAGCAAAAGAGACACTGATGTATAGAACAGTCTTATGGACTCTGTGGGAGAGGGAGAGGGTGGGAAGATTTGGGAGAATGGCATTGAAACATGTAAAATATCATGTATGAAATGAGTTGCCAGTCCAGGTTCAACGCATGATACTGGATGCTTGGGGCTAGTGCACTGGGACAACCCAGAGGGATGGTATGGGGAGGGAGGATGGAGGAGGGAGGAGGGTTCAGGATGGGGACACATGTATACCCGTGTGGATTCATTTTGATATTTGGCAAAGCTAATACAATTTTGTAAAGTTAAAAAAAAAAAAGATAGTGAGGAATTGCTGTAGAGGACAGGGAGTGCATTTGGCACTCTGTAATGACATAGAGGGATGGGATGGAGGGAATAACTGGAGGAAAACTCAAGAGAAGGAAATATATGTCTACATAAAGCTGATTCATGTTGCTGTACAACAGAAATCAATATGAAACTGACAAGGACTTGAACTTGTGTCTGTCCAACATTTAGAGATAAAGGCACTGAAGAGGAAACAACAATGAAACTGAGAATGAATATTCAGGAAGAAATTATTCCAAATAAATTAAATTTGAAAAAATCACAAAAAAGAATCTGATTTCTATTCTGGAGTAAATGGGCTCCCATTGCAGGTTTCTGTACCAGGGAGTGAGATAACCTAATTTACTCTTTAAAGAAATTACTCTGCTTTACAATAAACCGAAGAGAGAAAGGATGGCAAAATAAGTTGGATGCCAGAAATAATTGGAAGATAGTACCAATCTGAATACCTCCAAGTCAAAAGTGGCTCAAGGTATTTTCCTGGAGCAGACAGGATTCAGAGGAGTTTGAGAGAAATAGACTGGAGATAGGAAAGGGGGTGGTTTTAGAAGCTCAGTTTTGGACACTAAATCTAAGATGCTTACATAACTCCCAAGTAAAGATATCAATCTGATGCTGAATATGAGAGTTTATAATTCAGAATGTACTAAGGTGAAGAGCTACATTGGGAAAATTTGCATATGGACACTGTTAAATGGAATAAGACTGAATGAAATTAACAAGTAAAGGAAACTGTGTAGATATAAACAGGTGAAATTGACAAGGAATTGAACGTGTGTTTGTCCAACATTTAGAGGTCAAGGCAATGAAGAGGAACCAGCAATGAAGCTGAGGATGAACATTCAGGAAGAAATTCCGGGGAGTAAGAAAATTCAAATGTGAGAAAATTCATCAAAGAATGAAAGTTCAGTTCAGTTCAGTCACCCAGATGTCTCCGACTCCTTGCGACCACAAGAACTGCAGCACACCAGGCCTCCCTGTCCATCACCAAATCTAGGAGTTTACTCAAACTCATCCATTGAGTTGGCGATGTCATCCAACCATCTCATCCTCTGTCATCCCCTTCTCCTCCCACTTTCAATCTTTCCCAGCATCAGGGTCTTTTCATATGAGTCAGTTCTTCACAGCAAGTGGCCAAAGTTTTGGAGTTTCAGCTTCAACATCAGTCCTTCCAATGAACACCCAGGACGGATCTCCTTTAGAATGGACTGTGTGGATCTTCTTGGAGTCCAAGGATTCTCAAGAGTCTTCTTAACATCACAGTTCTAAAGCATCAATTCTTCGGTGCTAAGCTTTCTTCACAGTCCAACTCTCATATCCATACCTGACTACTGGAAAAACCATAGCCTTGAGTAGACAGACTTTTGTTGGCAAAGTAATGTCTCTGCTTTTTAATATGCTGTCTAGTTTTGTAATAACTTCCCTTCCAAGGAGTAAGTATCTTTTAATTTCATGGCTGCAGTCACCATCTGCAGTGATTTTGGGACCTGAAAAATAAAGTCAGCCACTGTTTCCCCACCTATTTGTCATGAAGTGATGGGACCGGATACCATGATCTTGGTTTTCTGAATGTTGAGCTTTAAGCCAACTTTTTCACTCTCCTCTTTCACTGTCATCAAGAGGCTTTTTAGTTCTTCTTCACTTTCTGCCATAAGGGTGGTGTCATCTGCATATCTGAGGTTATTGCTATTTCTCCCGGCAATCTTGATTCCAGTTTGTGCTTCATCCAGCCCAGCATTTCTCATGATGTACTCTGCATATATGTTAAATAAGCAGGGTGACAATATACAGCCTTGATGTACTCCTTTCCCTGTTTGGAATCAGTCTGTTATTCCATGTCCAGTTCTAACTGTTGCTTCTGGACCTGCATACAGATTTCTCAAGAGGCAGATCAGGTGGTCTGGTATTCCCATGTGTTTCAGAATTTTCCTTAGTTTATTGTGATCCACATAGTCAAAGGCTTTGGCATAGTCAGTAAAGCAGAAATTGATGTTTTTCTGGAACTCTCTTGCTTTTTCAATGATCTGACTCCTCTGCCTTTTCTAAAACCAACTTGAACATCTTGAAGTTCACAGTTAATGTATTGTTGAAGCATGGCCTTGAAGAATTTTGAGCATTACTTTACTAGTGTCTGAGGTGAGTGCAATTGTGCAGTAGTTTGAGAATTCTTTGGCATTTCCTTTCTTTGCAATTGGAATGAAAACTGACCTTTTCCAGACCTGTGGCCACTGCTGAGTTTTCCAAATTTGCTGGCATATTGAGTGCAGCACTTTCACAGCATCATCTTTTAGGCTTTGAATTAACTCAAATGGAATTCCATCACCTCCACCAGCTTTGTTCATAGTGATGCTTCCTAAGGCCCACTTGGCTTCACATTTCAGGATGTCTAGCTCTAGGTGACTATTGCAAATATGGCTGATAGATTAAACAGCATGATCTTGTTAAGTGGACTTTATACAGAATAATGGGAATAAAAGCCTGACTGGAATGATTTCATGAGAAGCGGGAGGACATGCACAGAGGCAGCATACAAACATAAACAACTTTGCAATGATGTTTGCAATGTTTGAACAATGAATCAAAAAAGATAATTTTGTAGTAAAGTAAGTATAAGGCTAATTTTTTTCCAGTATTCATGTACAGATGAGAGTTTTGGACTATAAAGAAGACTGAAAGTCAAAGAATTTGTTCTTTCAAATTGTAATGCTGGGAAAGATTCTTGAGAGTCCTCGGACTTCATGGAGATCAAACCAGTCATTCCTAAAGGAAATTAACCCTGAATATTCATTGGAAGAACTTTTGCTGAATTTGAAGCTCCAGTACTTTGGCCACTTGATGGGAAGAGCCAATTCATTGGAAGAGACCTTGATGCTGATAAAGTTTGAGGGCAGGAGGAGAAGAAGGCGACAGAAGATGAGATGGTTGGATAGCATCACTGACTCAATGGACATGAGTTTGAGCAAACTCTTGGAGATCGTGAAAAACAGAGAAGACTGGCATGGGGTATAAAAGTTGGACACAGCTTGGTGACAGAACAACAACAGCAAAAAGTTTTAAAGTAAACTTATTGCCTTACTCAACATTTCTATTTTTCAGATTAATCTTAAAAATATTGTATCATTCTAAACTAATTTTGAATAAGATAATTTATTATAGAATTATTATTTTCTAAATTGTTGTTGTTTAGTCATTATGTCATGTCCGACTCTCTTGGTTACAAGTCATGTCCATGGACTGTAGTCAGCTAGCAACTTCTGTCCATGGAATTTTCCAGGCAAGAATACTGAAATGGGTTGTCATTACCTTCTCCAGTGGATCTTTCTGCCATTTCCTTCTCTTTGGGATCTATCCTAGGGATAGAACTTGTGTCTCCTATATTGGCAGGTGGAATCTTTACTACTGAGCCACCAGGGAAGTATTCTACTAATTAGAAAAAAAATAACAAAATATTAAAATTGGGTATATTATAGAGTATTAGAAACATATTTTGGAAAGAATCTTACATGGTATATAAAATCCTGATATTGTAATAATAGTAGTGTTAGTCGCTGGTGTCCAACTCTTTGCAACCCTATGAACTATAGTCTGCCAGGTTCCTCTGCCCATGGGATTCTCCAAGCAAGAATACAGGAATGGGTTGTTATTCTCTTCTCCATAGGATCTTTCCAACCCAGGGATTGATCCCAGGTCTTCTGCATTACAGGCAGATTCTTTAACATCTGAGCCACCAGCGGAGCCCAGAATCCTGTTATATCATCAGACTTTTATATTTATGGATCCTGAATTTGGCAGTTCATCCTGGAGCCATGGTTGGTGAATCCACTGTTGCAGAACCTCTGAATTAGAGGGACAACTGTACTATGCTATGGCATTTTGTATAAGGGACTTGATCACCCCTGCATTTTGTGGGGAGGGAGGATAGGTGTCCTGGAACCATTCCCCGCTGGATATTGATGAATGACTGACTTTCTGGGAAAAAATGGGGGGACATTAAAAGTAGTAAATCATCATATACTCTATGAACATATTTTAATAAAGTACATAAAATATGAAGAAAAATGAATTGTATTCAAACTTAAAGAGTAGTTACATGTACTTGATGATTTATATTATATATTTTTCATATTTTTCTGTATATCAAATTTTATTATGATGCATACATATACATTTGACCCTTGAGCAATGTAGGATTAAGGACATGATCCCCACTAATTGGAGAATTTGCCTTAACTTTGCAGAAGAAATGCAGTTCTTCATCTGCAGAGTCAAACAACTTTGGATAGGACTGTAGTAGTATTTATTGAAAAGAAAATGGTGGAGGAAAAGGTCGGGGAGACCACTTTCTCCCCTACAATTCATCAAAAGAACATTTAAACGCTGAGTAAAACCCACAAAACAACTTCTGAAAGCTGGCAGAGGACATCAGGCACCCAGAAAAGCAGCCCCTTGTCTTCAAAAGGAGGTAGGAAAAATATAAGACAAAAAAAGAGACAAAAGAGATAGGGACAGAGCTCCATCCTGGGAAGGGAGTCTTAAAAAGAGAGAAGTTTCCAAACACCAGGAAACACTCTCACTGCCAAGTCTATGCCGAGCCTTGAAAGCACAGAGGATAACATAATAGGGAGGAAAAATAAGTAAATAATTAAAACCCACAGATTATGAGCCCAGCGGTAACTCCCCCAGCGGAGAAGCAGCACAGACACCTGTGCCCACCACTAGCAACTGGGGGCTGGGCAGGGAGGTGCAGGCTAGATTGCTTAGAGTAAGGATCAGGCTGGAATGCCCCGAGGGTAATCAGAGTGAACTAATTTGGGCTAGCAAACCAGACTGTGGGATAGCTATCACGCAAAAAGCCCTAAGACATCACCAGGCCCATGCACAGAACAAAGGGCAGGACAGAACTAGCTGGCTGCAGACCATACCCCTCTGGTGACAGGCAACCAGAGCTGGAAGGGTGCAATCGCAGCCCCAGAGAGACATTATCTACCAAACTGCAAGCAGGCTTCTTTGCTTACTAAGACTTCTTGGGGTTCTGGACAGTCATCCGCCTGAGAAGGTGTGCCAGTTGTACACCCAGAAAACTGAGTGGCTGGGACGGGAGAGGTGATAAGTCACAGTGACCGCACTCCCCAAACACCTCATCACCTGAGCTCCTCGGCACTGGGAAGGGAACAAAATGTAGGCCCAATGGAGTCTGTGCCTCTGAGGACTACCTGAGTGCCTGAACCTGAGTGGCTTGGACCTGGGAGATGCACGCGGCCCAGGGCCAGACTCGGATGGTTCCCGGCGGAGTACCCTAGAGACTGAGCTGTGTGGGCAGGGAGGGTGCATGTACTGTGAGCAGGGGAAGGCCCAGTGTGGCTAAGACACTACAAGCACACGCCAGTGTTATTTGTTTGCAGCGTCCCTCCCTCCCCACAGCGCGACTGAACAAGTGAGCCTAAAAAAGCGTCCACCACTGCCCCCTTGTGTCAGGGCAGAAATCAGACACTGAGGAGACCAGCAAACAGAAGCTAAACCCGAGGAAACTGCCTTGGAAGTGACAGGTGCAATAGATTAAAACCCTGTAGTTAGTACCAACTACATAGGAAGGGGCCTATAGATCTCGAGAAATATAAGCCAGACCAAGAAACTATCCGAAATGAACTTACCCCACACTGCCCACAACAACACCAGAGAAAGTCCTAGATATATTTTTACAATTTTTATGACCATTCTTTTCTTTTTTCTTTAACTTTTTTTTTAATTCTTAAATCCTCTATTACTCCTTTAATTTTCATTTTTAAAACCTACTATTACTTTTCAGGGAGAAGGCAATGGCACCCCACTCCAGTACTGCTGCCTAGAAAATCCCATGGATGGAGGAGCCTGGTAGGCTGCAGTCCATGGGGTCACTAAGAGTCGGACACAACTGAGCGAATTCACTTTCACTTTCCACTTTCATGCATTAGAGAAGGAAATGGCAACCCACTCCAGTGTTCTTGCCTGGAGAATCCCATGGATGGAGAAGCGTGGTACGCTGCAGTCCATGGTGTCACACAGAGTCGGACACAACTGAAGCGACACAGCAGCTGCAGCATTACTTTTCGAAAAATAAAAGACTATTTTTTAAAGCAAACTTCATATATATATATATATATATATATATATATATATATATATATATCTTTGTGACTTTGTTTTCTTCTTCTTCTTCTTTTCTCTAATATTGTATTTTTGAAAATCCAACTTCTACTCTAGAATTTTAATCTTTGCTTTTTGGTATTTGTTATCAATTTTGTACCTTTAAGAACCCAATCCTCAGTACCTATTTTACCTTAGGAGTGAGATTACTAGCTTAACTGCTCTCTCGCCCTTTGGACTCTCCTTTCTCTCCACTAGGTCACCTCTGTCTCTGCCCTCCTCCTTCTCTTCTCTACTCTGAATCTCTGTGTATTCCAGATGGTGGAGGACACTTATGAAACAGATTACTGACTGGATCTGACTCGCTTCTTTTCATTCCCCCTCTTTTATCGTCCTGGCCACCTCTGTCTCCTTCCTCCCTCTTCTCTACTCTGTATGACTCCATGAACATCTCTGAGCGGTCCAGACTGTGGAGCACACATAAGGAAGTGATTACTGGCTAGCTTGCTCTCTCCTCTTTTGATTCCACCTCATCTCATTTGGGTCACCTCTAACTTCCTCCTCCCTCTTCTCTTCTCCATGCAGCTCTGTGAACCTCTCTGGGTGTCCCTCAATGTGGATAAACCTTTCATCTTTAACCTAGATGTTTTATCAGTGGTGCTGTATAGAAGGAGAAGTCTTGAGACTACTGTAAAAATAAGACTGAAAACCAGAAGAAGGAGGCTTAAGTCCAAATCCTTAGAACATCATAGAACACCTTAATGTCAGGGAACATTAAGCAATAGGAGTTCATCTAATGCCTCCATACCTACACTGAAACCAAGCACCACCCAAGGGCCAACAAGTTCCAGAGCAAGACATACCATGAAAATTCTCCAGCAACACAGGAACACAGCCCTGAGCTTCAATATACAGGGTGCCCAAAGTTACTCCAAATCCACTGACATCTCATAACTCGTTACTAGACACTTTACTGCACTCCAGAGAGATGAAATCCAGCTCCGCCCACCAGAATACCGACACAGGCTTCCCTAACCAACAAACCTTGAGAAGCCACTGATACAATCCCACCCACAGCGAGGAAACTACATAATAAAGAGAACTCCACAAACTGCCAGAATACAGAGAGGCCACCCTAAACTCAGCAATATAAACAAGATGAAGAGACAGAGGAATACCCAGCAGGTAAAGGAACAGGATAAATGTCCAGCGAACCAAACAAAAGAGGAAGAGATAGGGAATCTACCTGATAAATGATTCCAAATAATGATAGTGAAAATGATCCAAAATCTTGAAATAAAAATGGAATCACAGACAAATAGCCTGGAGGCAAGGATTGAGGAAATGCAAGAAAAGTTTAACAAGGACCTAGAAGAAATAAAAAAAGGGTCAATATATAATAAATAATTCATTAATGAGATTAAAAACACTCTGGAGGCAACAAATAGTAGAATAACGGAGGCAGAAGATAGGATTAGTGAAATAGAAGATAGCATGGTAGAAATAAATGAATCAGAGAGGAAAAAAGAAAAACGAATTAAAAGAAATGAGGACAATCTCAGAGACCTCCAGGACAATATTAAACACCACAACATTCGAATCATAGGAGTCCCAGAAGAAAAAGACAAAAAGAAAGACCATGAGAAAATACTTGAGGAGATAATAGTTGAAAACTTCCCTAAAATGGGGAAGGAAATAATCACCCAAGTCCAAGAAACCCAGAGAGTGTCAAACAGAATAAACCCAAGGCAAAACACCCCAAGACACATATTAATCAAATTAACAAAGATCAAACACAAAGAACAAATATTAAAAGCAACAAGGGAAATACAACAAATAACACACAAGGGGATTCCCATAAGGATAACAGCTGATCTTTCAATAGAAACTCTTCAAGCCAGGAGGGAACGGCAAGACATACTTAAAGTGATGAAAGAAAATAACCTAAAGCCCAGATTACTTTACCCAGCAAGGATCTCATTCAAATATGAAGGAGAAATCAAAAGCTTTACAGACAAGCAAAAGCTGAGAGAATTCAGCACTACCAAACCAGCTCTGCAAAAAATGCTAAAGGATATTCTCTAGACAGGAGACACAAAAACGGTGTATAAACCCGAACCCAAAACAATAAAGTAAATGGCAACGGGATTATATTTATCAATAATTACCTTAAACGTAAATCGGTTGAATGCCCCAACCAAAAGACAAAGACTGGCTGAATGGTTACAAAAACAAGACCCCTATATGTGTTGTCTACAAGAGACCCACCTCAAAACATGGGACACATACAGACTAAAAGTGAAGGGCTGGAAAAAGATATTCCATGCAGATAGAGATCAAAAGAAAGCAGGAGTAGCAATACTTATATCAGATAAAATAGACTTTAAAACAAAGTCTGTGAAAAGAGACAAAGAGGACACTACATAATGATCAAGGGATCAATCCAACAAGAAGATATAACAATTATAAATATATATGCACCCAACATAGGAGCACCACAATACGTAAGACAAATGCCAACAAGTATGAAAGGAGAAATTAACAACAACACAATAATAGTGGGAGACTTTAATACCGCACTCACACCTATGGATATATTAACTAAACAGAGAATTAACAAAGAAACACAAACTTTAAGTGATATAACAAACCAAAAAATAATAATAATAAATAAAATAAATGATATAACAAACCAGCTAAACCTAACTGATATCCATAGGACATTGCACCCAAAAAGAATGAATTTCACCTTTTTCTCAAGCGCACATGGAAGCTTCTCCAGGATATATCACATCCTGGGCCATAAATCTAGCCTTGCTAAAGTCAAAAAAATTGAAATCATTCCAAGTATCTTTTCTGACCACAATGCAGTAAGATTAGATTTCAATTATAGGAGAAAAAATATTAAAAATTCCAACATATGGAGGCTGAAAAACACGCTGCTGAATAACCAACAAATCACAGAAGAAATCCAAAAATAAATCAAAATATGCATAGAAATGAATGAAAATGAAAACACAACAACCCAAAACCTATGGAACACTGTAAAAGCAGTGCTAAGGAGAAAGTTCATAGTAATACAGGCATACCTCAAGAAACAAGAAATAAGTCAAATAAATAGCCTAATTCTACACCTAAAGCAACTAGAAGAGGACAAAATGAAGAACCCCAGGGTTAGTAGAAGGAAAGAAATCTTAAAAATTAGGGCAGAAATAAATGCAAAAGAAACAAAGGAGACCATAGCAAAAATCAACAAATCCAAAAGCTGGTTCTTTGAAAGGATAAATAAAATTGACAAACCATTAGCCAGACTCATCAAGAGACAAAGGGAGAAAAATCAAATCAATAAAATTAGAAATGAAAATGAAGAGATCACAACAGACAACACACAAATACAAAGGATCATAAGAGACTACTATCAGCAATTATATGCCAATAAAATGGACAACATGGAAGAAATGGACAAAGTCTTAGAAAAATACAACTTTCTAAAACTGAACTAGGAAGAAATAGAAAATCTTAATAGACACATCACAAGCACAGAAATTGAAACTGTAATCAGAAATCTTCCAGCAAATAAAAGCCCAGGTCCAGACAGCTTCACAGCAGAATTCTATCACAAATTTAGAGAATAACTGACACCTATCCTACTAAAACTTTTCCAGAAAATTGCAGAGGAAGGTAAACTCCCAAACTCATTCTATGAGGCCACCATCACCCTAATACCAAAACCTGGCAAAGATGCCACAAAAAAAGAAAACTACAGGCCAATATCACTGATGAACACAGATGCAAAAATCCTTAATAAAATTCTAGCAATCAGAATCCAACAACACATTAAAAAGATCATACAGCATGACCAAGTGGGCTTTATCCCAGGGATGCAAGGATTCTTCAATATCTGCAAATCAATCAATGTAATATACCACATTAACAAATTGACAAATAAAAGTCATATGATTATCTCAATAGATGCAGAGAAAGCCTTTGATAAAATTCAACATCCATTTATGATAAAAACTCTCCAGAAAGCAGGAATAGAAGGAACATAGCTCAACATAATAAAAGCTATATATGACAAGCCCACAGCAAACATTATCCTCAATAGTGAAAAATTGAAAGATTTCCCTTAAAGTCAGGAACAAGACAAAGGTGCCCACGCTCACCACTACTATTCAACATAGTTTTGGAAGTTTTGGCCACAGCTATCAGAGCAGACAGAGAAGGCAATGGCATCCCACTCCAGTACTCTTGCCTGGAAAATCCCATGGACGGAGGAGCCTGGTGGGCTGCAGTCCATGGGGTCGCTAAGAGTCAGACACGACTGAGCGACTTCCCTTTTACTTTTCACTTTCATGCATTGGAGAAGGAAATGGTAACCCACTCCAGTGTTATTGCCTGGAGAATCCCAGGGACAGGAAAGCCTGGTGGGCTTCCGTCTATGGGATCACACAGAGACGGACACAACTGAAGCGACTTAGCAGAAGCATGAGAGCAGAAGAAGAAATAAAAGGAATCCAAATTGGAAAAGAAGAAGTAAAACTCTCACTGTTTTCAGATGACATGATCATCTACATAGAAAACCCTAAAGACTCCACCAGAAACTTACTAGAACTAATCAGTGAATATAGTAAAGTTGCAGGATAAAAAATCAACACATAGAAATCCCTTGCATTCCTGTACACTAATAATGAGAAAATAGAGAAATTAAGGAAACCATTCCATTCACCATTGCAATGAAAAGAATAAAATACTTAGTAATATATCTACCTAAAGAAACTAAAGACCTATATATAGAAAACTATAAAATACTGATGAAAGAAATCAAACAGGACACTAATAAATGGAGAAATATACCACGTTCATGGATCGGAAGAATCAATATAGTGAAAATGAGTATACTACCCAAAGCAATCTATAGATACAATGCAATCCCTATCAAGCTACCAAATGTATTGCTCACAGAGCTAGAACAAATAATTTCGCAATTTGTGTGGAAACACAAAAACCTCGAATAGCCAAAGCTATCTTGAGAAAGAAGAATGGAACTGGAGGAATCAACCCGCTTGACTTCAGGCTCTACTATGAAGCCACAGTCATCAAGACAGTATGGTACTGGCACAAAGACAGAAATATAGATCAATAGAACAAAATACAAATCCCAGAGATAAATCCACACACCTATGGACACCTTATCTTTGACAAAGGAGGCAAGAATATACAATGGATTAAAGACAATCTCGTTAACAAGCAGTGCTGGGAAAACTTGGAGAAGACAATGGCACCCCACTCCAGTACTCTTGCCTGGAGAATCCCATGGACGGAGGAGCCTGGTAGGCTGCAGTCCATGGGGTTGCTAAGAGTAGGACATGACTGAGAAACTTCAATTTCACTTTTCACTTTCATTCATTGGAGAAGGAAATGGCAACCCACTCCAGTGTTCTTGCCTGGAGAATCCCAGGGACGGTGGAGCCTGGTGGGCTGCTGTCTATGGGGTTGCACAGAATCAGACACAACTGAAGCGACTTAGCAGCAGCAGCAGCAGCAGCAGCAGCTGGGAAAACTGGTCAACCACTTGTAACAGAATGAAACTAGAACGCTTTCTAACACCATACACAAAAATAAACTAAAAATAGATTAAAGATCTAAATGTGAGACCAGAAACTATAAAACTCTTAGAGGAGAACATAGGCAAAACACTCTCCGACATACATCACAGCAGGATCCTCTATGACCCACCACCCAGAATATTGGAAATAAAAGCAAAAATAAACAAAAGCTTCAGCACAACAAAAGAAACTATAAGCAAGGTGAAAAGATAGCCTTCAGAATGGGAGAAAATAATAGCAAATGAAGCTACTGACAAAGAACTAATCTAAAAAATATACAAGTAACTTCTGAAGCTCAATTCCAGAAAAATAAACAACTCAATCAAAAGTGGGCCAAAGAACTAAATAGACATTTCTCCAAAGAAGACATACAGATGGCTAACAAACACATGAAAAGATGCTCAACATAACTCATTATCAAAGAAATGCAAATGAAAACCACAATGAGATATCATTTCACACCAATCAGAATGGCTGCGATCCAAAAGTCTACAAGCAATAAACGCTGGAGAAGATGTGGAGAAAAGTAAACCCTTTTACACTTTTGGTGGGAATGCAAACTAGTACAGCCACTATGGAGAATAGTGTGGAGATTCCTTAAAAAACTGGAAATAAAACTTCCATACGACCCAGAAATCCCACTGCTGGGCATGCACACCAAGGAAACCAGAATTGAAAGAGACACATGCACCCCAATGTTCATCGCACCGCTGTTTATAATATGCCGGACATGGAAGCAACCCAGATGTCCATCAGCAGATGAATGGATAAGAAAGCTGTGGTACATATACACAATAGAGTATTACTTAGCCATTAAAAAGAATACATTTGAATCAGTTCTAATGAGGTGGATGAAACGATCCTATTATACAGAGTGAAGTAAACCAGAAGGAAAAACACCAATTCAGTATACTACGCATATATATGGAACTTAGAAAGATGGTAACGACAACCCTGTATGCGAGACAGCAAAAGAGACACAGATGTATAGAACAGTCTTTTGAACTCTATGGGAGAGGGAGGGAGGGGATGATTTTGGAAAATGGCATTAAAACATGTATAATATCATATAGGAAACGAATCTCCAGTCCAGGTTCGATGCAGGATACAGGAAGCTTGGGCCTGGTGCACTGGGATGACTCAGAGGGATGGTATGGGGAGGGAGGTGGGAGAGGGGTTCAGGATATAGAACACGTGTACATCCGTGGCAGATGCATGTTGATGTATGGCAAAACCAATACAGTACTGTAAAGTAAAACTAATAATAATATGGCAAAACCAATACAATATTGTAAAGTTAAAAAAAAAAGAATAAAAAAATAAAGTGGAGGAGAAATACTAAATAATAATAATTAAAAAAATAATAATAATAAAAGAAAATGGCATATGAGTGGATCCATGAAGTTCAAACCCCTTTTGTTCTGGTGTCAACTATATTTATGATCTGAAAATAAAACTTTCTTTTCATAAAGTAAAGCATATGTAAATTGCCCTATACCTATCAAGTTTTATAAAACTCTGAGCTCATTCATTTTATTGATTTATTTTAGTAAATGAGGTGATATTTTCAAAGTCCTATTAATTATAAATTGATAAGAAAGACATGGATTATTTAATTAGTAATATTAGGGACAACAATAACTTAGGTTCTTGCCTCAGGTCACACAACAAATTGCTGCTAAGTCACTTCAGTCGTGTCCGACTCTGTGCGACCCCATAGACGGCAGTCCACCAGGCTCCACCATCCCTGGGATTCTCCAGGCAAGAACACTGGAGTGGGTTGCCATTTCCTTCTCCAATGCAGGAAAGTGAAAAGTAAAAGTGAAGTTGTTCAGTCGTGTCTGACTCTTAGCAAACCCATGGACTGCAGCCTCCCAGGCTCCTCCATCCATGGGATTCTCCAGGCAAGAGTACTGGAGTAGGGTGCCATTGCCTTCTCTGACACAACAAATTAATCCTGTGTAATTTTAAAAGTTGAATTTTAATGACATCTGATGTAGACAAAGGGTATTTATTGTTCTTAGGTCTACACACAGCAAATAATAAAGAAAACAACTTACGATTTATAATATTTAGGTGAAAAACACATTTAGTAGATGTGAAGCAAATAATTTGAACCAGAATCCCTTCAGCTAGGAAGGTCACAGGGAATGGAAGAGACAAATATAAACAAATGATGACAATGCATCATAAATAGTTAGGATATTTAAATAGTTTACCACTTTTTTTTTTCTTTTTCTTTTTTTTGATTGTTTTGTTTCAAGCAACTGAACTGGATATGCACAGTCAAGGATAATACTTCCGTATTCTTGGCTTGAGGACCCTATAAACAGCATGAAAAGGCAAAAAGATAGGACCCTGAAAGATGAACTCCCCAGATTGGTAGGTGCTCAATATACTACTGGAGAAAGGTGGAGAAATAACTCCAGAAAGAATGAAGAGATGGAGCCAAAGCAAAAACAACACCCAGCTGTAGATGTGACTGATTATGGAATTAAAGTCTAATGCTATAAGAGCAACATTTCATAGGAAACTGGAATGTTAGGTCCATCAATCAATGTAAATTGGAAGTAGTCAAACAGGAGATGCATCAACATTTTAGGAATCACTGAATTAAAATAGACTAGAATCAGATCAGATCAGTCACTCAATCATGTCCAACTCTTTGCGACCCCATAAATCGCAGCATGCCAGGCCTCCCTGTCCATCACAAACTCCCGGAGTTCACTCAGACTCATGTCCATCGAGTCAGTGATGCCATCCAGCCATCTCATCCTCTGTCATCCCCTTCTCCTCTTGCCCTCAATCCCTCCCAGCATCAGAATCTTTTCCAATAAGTCAACTCTTCGCATGAGGTGGCCAAACTACTGGAGTTTCAGCTTTAGCATCATTCCTTCCAAAGAAATCCCAGGGCTGATCTCCTTCAGAATGGACTGGGTGGATCTCCTTACAGTCCAAGGGACTCTCAAGAGTCTTCTCCAACACCACAGTTCAAAAGCATCAATTCCATATACACAATGGAGTATTACTCAGCCATTAAAAAGAATACATTTGAATCAGTTCTAATGAGGTGGATGAAACTGGAGCCTATTATACAGAGTGAAGTAAGCCAGAAGGAAAAACACCAATACAGTATACTAACGCATATATATGGAATTTAGAAAGATGGTAATGATAACCCTGTATACGAGACAGCAAAAGAGACACTGACGTATAGAACAGTCTTATGGACTCTGTGGGAGAGGGAGAGGGTGGGAAGATTTGGGAGAATGGCATTGAAACATGTAAAATATCATGTATGAAACGAGATGCCAGTCCAGGTTCAATGCACGATACTGGATGCTTGGGGCTGGTGCACTGGGACGACCCAGAGGGATGGTGTGGGGAGGGAGGAGGGAGGGGGGTTCAGGATGGGGAACACATGTATACCCGTGGTGGATTCATTTTGATGTTTGGCAGAACTAATACAATTATGTAAAGTTTGAGAATAGAATAAAATTAATTAAAAACAAAACAAAACAAAAAACAAAAGCATCAATTCTTCGGCACTCAGCCTTCTTCACAGTCCGACTCTCACATCCATACATGACCACAGGAAAAACCATAGCCTTGACTAGACGGACCTTTGTTGGCAAAGTAATGTCTCTGCTTTTGAATATGCTATCTAGTTTGGTCATAACTTTCCTTCCAAGGAGTAAGACTGGAATAGGTGAATTTAATTCAGATGACCATTATATCAACTACTGTGGGCAAGAATCCCTTAGATGAAATAGAGTAGCTATCATACTCCACAAGAGTATTTGATGCAATCTTAAAAATTGACAGAATTATCTCTGTTTGTTTCCAAGGCAAACCATTCAATATCTCAATCAAAGAAAACTAAGTCTATGCCTTGACAAGTAATGCTGAAGAAGCTGAAGTTGAACGGTTCTATGAAAACTGACAAGACCTTCTATAACTCACACCCAAAAAAGATGTCCTTTTCATTATAGGGGCCTGGAATGCAAAAGTAGGAAGTTAAGATATACCTGGAATAACAGGAAAATTTGGCCTTGGAGTACAAAATGAAGCAGGGCAAAGGCTAACAGAGTACTGCCAAGAGAACACACTGCTCAAAAACACAAGAGAAGACACTACACTTGGGTATCACAGATGGTCAATGGTGAAATCAGATTGATTATCTTTTTTGTAGCTGAAGATGGAGAAACTATATACAGTCAGCAAAAACAAGATTGGGAGTTGACTGTGGCTCAGATCGTGAACTCCTTATTGCCAAATTCAGACTTACATTGAAGGAAGTAGGGAAAACCACCAGCCCATTCAGGTATGACCAAATCAAATCCCTTACAATTATACAGTGGAAGCGACAAATAGATTCAAAGAATTATACCTGATAGAGTGCCTAAAGAACTGTGCGTGGAGGTTCAGGACATTGTACAGGAGGCAGTGAACAAGACCATCCACAAGAAAAGGAAATTAAAAAAGCAAAATGATTATCTAGGGAGGCCTTACAAATAGCTGAGAAAAGAAGAAAAGCTAAAGGCAAAGGAGAAAAGGAAAGACATATCACTTTGAATGCACATTTCCAAGAATAGCAAGGAGAGATAAGAAAGACTTCCTCAGTGATCAGTGCCAAGAAATACAGGAAAACAAAAGAATGGGAAAGACCTTAGATCTCTTCAAGAAAATTAGAGCTACAAGGGAATGTTTCATGCAAAGATGGGCTCAGTAAAAGACATAAATGGTATGGACAAAACAGAAGCACAAGATATTTAGAAGAAGTGGCAAGAATACATAGAAGAACTATACAGAAAAGCTCTTCAAGACCCAGATAATCACAATGGCATGATCACTCACCTAGAGCCAGACATCCTAAAGTGTGAAGTCAAGGGGCCTTAGAAAGCCTCACTATGAACAGAGCTAGTGGAGGTGATGGAATTCCAGTTGAGTTATTTCAAATCCTAAAAGATGATACTGTGAAAGTACTGCACTCAATATGCCAGCAAATTTGGAGAACTCAGCAGTGGCCACAGGACTGGGAAAAGTCAGTTTTCATTCCAATCACAAGGAAAGGCAATGCCAAAGAATGTTCAAACTACTGCACAATTGCACTCATCTCACACGCTAGTAAAGTAATGCTTAAAATTCTCCAAGCCAGGCTTCAACTGTTCATGAAATGTGAACTTCCAGATGTTCAAACTGGATTTAGAAAAGGCAGAAGAACTAGAGATCAAATTGCCAACATCCACTGGATCATAAAAAAAACAAGCAAGTTCCAGAAATAAATCTACTTCTTCTTTACTGATTACATTAATGCTTTTGACTGTGTGGTTCACAGCAAACTATGGAAAATTCTTAAAGAGATGGGAATACCAGACCACCTGACCTGCCTCCTGAGAAATCTGTATGCAGGTCAGGAAGCAACAGTTAGAACTGGACGTGGAACAACACACTGGTTCTAAATCAGTAAAGGAGTACTTCAAGGCTGTATATTGTCACCCTGCTTATTAATTTATGTGCAGAGTAAATCATGAGAATTGCCAGGCCAGATGAAACACAAGCCAGAATCAAGACTGTTGGGAGTAATATCAATAACCTCAGATTTGCAGATTACACCACTCTTATGGCAGAAAGTGAAGAACTAAAGAGCCTCTTGATGAAAGTGAAAGAAGAGAGTGAAAATGATGGCTTAAAACTCAACATTCACCAAATAAATATCATTTTGTCCAATCACTTCATGCAGATAGGGAAACGATGGAAACAGTGGGAGACTTTTTTTTGGGGGGGGTCTCCAAAATCACTGCAGATGGTGACTGAAGCCATGAAATTAAAAGACCCTTTCTCCTTGGAATAAAAGCTATTATCAACTTAGACAGCCTATTAAAAAGCAGAGACTCAGCTTTGCCAACAAAGGTCCATATAGTCAAGGCTATGGTTTTTCCAGTAGTCCTGTATGGATATGAGAATCGGACTATAAGGAAAGCTGAGTCCTGAAGAATAGATGCCTTTGGGATGTGGTGTTGGAGAAGACTCGAGATTCCCTCGGACAGCAAGTGGATCCAACCAGTCTATCCTAAAGTAAATCAGTCCTGAATATTCATTGGAAGGACTCATGCTGAAACTCTAATACTTTGGCCACCTGATGCTAAGACCTCACTCAGTAGAAAAGACCCTGATGCTGGCAAAAATTGAAGGCGGGAGGAGAAGGGACTGACGAGTATAAGATGGTTGGATGGCATTACTGACTTGATAGACTGAGTTTGAGCAAGCTCCAGTAGTTGGTGATGGATTCGGAAGCTTGGCATGCTCCAGTCCATGGGGCTGCAAAGAGTTGGACATGACTGAGTGACTGAACTGAACTGAATCAAGGATTAGTCATTTCATGATGACATCATTCTAGTTAAAAATAAGACCTATTGTTACCTCTGTTTTTATAGGCTATTTTTTTTTCTAATTGAAGTTTTCTAATCACAGTTGCACCATAGAGGGTCAGTGAACCTGGTGCAGTCATGTGTGGGGAATATTAGGAATTAACTTCCCAAGGAATAAAGACTGTACTTTATAAAGTCCTACTTCACCCATTCAGGTACCCTGGGTATTCCAACTTTCCAGAGAAGATTACTTCTATAACCAGATGGGTTAAGAGTTACCGTCGGTCATTTTCATAACCCTCCTTTTCCAAGCCTCTACACTTTTTGCCATTTAAAGGAAAGTAGATGACACTGTCTAACTTTGCTCCAACTGGATGAAGCTGACTTGTATACACAATAATGAAATATCTTTCTTAGCCCACCCCAAATAAAATATCCTTTTTGACTTCTGCCCAAGACTTGGGTTTCCTTTAGGAGAAAACAATTTATTGATAAAACTGGAAGCCAATTCCTAAGGAAAAGAGCATTTGTACGTATGAATGTTGCCTTTCTCTTAGGGGAAACTTTTGATGGTTTTAAAAAAATGTAAAAAAGAGACATTTATGTCTGAAATTAATTCACAGATCAGGGAGGTGTTTTTTGTTTTTGTTTTTTTTTTAATTTTTACCCTTTTTCAGAATTGATGAGTCTGTGTGGGTTTTGCATTTTTCCCTTTTATTACAAAGAAGAAATAAGCCTGACTTCAATGTATACTCAAAGAAAAGTAACTCAGTATTAAAATTTCTGCTAATTACCTCTAAGATATCCAAAATGATATTTATTATGGAAGACCAAAGTGAGACTAGAGTTATTATATTACCATCATGGAAATGGGCAAATGATGTTCAGACCAATATTTTATTTTTTCCATTGTTTTGCCAGAATGGTGAGCTGTAGTGCCAATAGCGCTGTTAAGATGTCTATTCAGGAAGATAAGTTAGTTGAAACACACATTTCAAACCTGGGTTTTGCCTCCAGCAAGAAGAAAATAAATGGATGGGGGAAAACAGTTTTCATGCCACATTTTATGTATGTACTTATGTTTAAGTGTGCGTGTGTTTGTATATACACATATGTATTTGTGTATGTGTGTGTGTGTATATATATATGGTGGTAATTTGGTCACTAAGTTGTGTCTGACTCTTGCAATCCCATGGACTCTAGCCTGCCAGGCTCCTCTGTCCATGGGTTTCTCCAGGCACGAATAATGGAGTGGGTTGGCATTTCCTTCTCCAGGGGATCTTCCCAACACAGGAATCAAACCTGGGTCTCCTGCATTGCAGGCAGATGTTTTACCATATATGTATGTATGTATGGGCTTCTCTAGTGGCTCAGCGGTAAAGAATCTGCCTGCAGTGCAGGAGCCAAAGAAGATAAAGGTTCGATTGCTGGGTTGGGAAGATTCCCTGGAGGAGGGCACAGAAAACCACTGAAGTATTATTGCCTGGAGAATCCTGTGGACAGCAGACCCTTGCAGACTACAATCCATAGTGTCACATAGAGTCAGACACAACTGAAGTGACTTAACACATACACACACACACACACACATATATATATATACATATATTTATACACACACACACATAGGTGCATGCGTTTTATTTATTTATTTTTTTCCTGGAAAACACGTTAGGTACAAGTCATCACATCAAGCTGAGTCAATATAAAGAGGAGGAAAAACTAAAAGGGCACATTTTCTGACCACTCACAGTAACTTCTTAAAAAACAGCAACAACAAAAAATGAAACTTCCCTTTGGGTAAAATATTTAGGGGAAAAGTCAGGGGTTACTCTTTCTATTTTGCATACTTCATTTTAATTTTATATGGTGAGATTTTTTTCCTTTTTTTTTTTTTTTAAATTTACTCTTGAAATTAAAGTTAGCTAGTTATCTTCCTTAGCCTCAGAAGTGGAAAGAGGCATAGAATTCTCAAAAACCACATCATGCAAGTTGAACATCATGATAGGAGTACCATTACACATAATTGCTATTTCTCTTGTCAAAGAGATGGCTACCATTCACAAGCAAGTGTGCTTGCTATTGCTACACTAAAAATTTGTCCAATAATTTAGAAAGTATTCCTGATTATGTGTTGA
Source organism: Bos grunniens (assembly GCF_055505025.1). Classification (NCBI taxonomy): domain Eukaryota; kingdom Metazoa; phylum Chordata; class Mammalia; order Artiodactyla; family Bovidae; genus Bos; species Bos grunniens. The sequence continues at coordinate 64,228,443 of NC_141183.1, read as the reverse complement.
AAATAATTAATGTAAAGCTATTTGTTGCTGCTCACTCACTCAGTCTTGTCTGGCTCTTTGTGACCCCATGGGCTGCAGCATGCCAGCCTTCCCTGTCCTTCACTGTCCCCCAGAGATTGCTCAAACTCATGTCCATTGAGTAAATGATTATAAAGAACTCTACTTTTTAACATATATGTATTCTAACTCTAACTACAAGTATACTTTTTCACTTTTAGAAAGTAGTATTTGAAAATGAATAAATTACATATGAATCCAAAATTTGTCTAATTGACAAATAAAAATATTTAATTTCTTCCACTTTTTTATCCATTGAATATCCTGTTTAGCTTTGTATTATATTTAGCATAATGTACATTTGTTAAAATAAATGTCTATTAAAACAGTTAAAATGTTATATATTTAAGTTTTACTCCACTGAGAAGTAAATATGGGAGCAGGATATATAAAAATATATTCATTCTCTCTATTATTTAATATAACTAAAATAATCTAAAGCTAAAATATTACATATCTTTATAAACATTATTTTTATTAAACCTCAATTTTTGGCTTCAGAAAATTATAAATAGTTAAACAGGAGAATTTGAGAGGGGATATATTTATTTGTTCTGATATTTTGCTTCAGAACTTCTGGGGAACTTCCCTGGTGGCTCAGATGGTAAAGCATCTGCCTGCAAGGTGGGAGACCTGGGTTCAATCCCTGGGTCAGGAAGATCCCCTGGAGAAGGAAATGGCAACCCACTCCAGTACTCTTGCCTGGAAAATCCGATGGATGGAGGAGCCTGGTAGGCTACAGTCCATGGGGTTGCAAAGGGTCAGACATGACTGAGCGACTTCACTTATTCTATTTCAATGAGTAATAATTTCTCAAGTTTAAACACACGTTTTGGCATCTGATGACAATTCCTTACTCCTGATAATTTATCTGTCTTTAACGTGTCTCTTTTCAGCAGTTCGGAGACTAGAACAAATGATTGAAGAGAATATTACTAGGGTGATGGAATTCATTCTTTAGGGTTTTTCAGTCCAGAGAGAGACTGAAATCCTTCTCTTTCTTCTCATTTTAGTGGTATATTCTCTAACTCTGATGGGAAACATTGGCATGATTTCTTTAATCCGGTTGGATCCTCACCTTCACACACCCATGCATTTTTTTCTCAGTAATCTGGCCTTTGTAGACTTTTGTTACTCTTCATCAATAGCCCCAAAGTTCCTGGAGACCCTCATGACTAAGCACAGGTCAATATCTTTCTATGAATGTGTGCACAGCTAGGCTTTCTCCTGAACTTCTTGATTTTGGAGATGTTCCTTCTTGCACTAATGGCTTATGACTGCTATGTGGTCATCTGCAATCCTCTTCTGTACTTGGTGATCATGTCCCAAAAGGTGTGCATGCAACTGGTAGCAGACCCTTACTTATACAGCTTTTCTGTTGCTTTCTTCCACACAGTTGTTACTTTTTGATTGATCTACTATGGTTCCAATGTTATTAATCACTTCTATTGTGATGATGTCCCTTTGATGGCCCTTGCCTGCTCAGATACCAGCCTCAAAGAGATCTTGATTTTTATTTTTGCTGAATTCAACATGATCAGCTCTTTGACCACGTCCTTATTTCTTACTTATACATTGTGGCTACCATCCTGAGAATCCAATCTGAAGAGGGGAGGCACAAAGCATTCTCAACCTGTGGTTCTCATCTGATTGCTGTCACTATATTCTACAGGACTCTGATCTTCATGTATCTGCAGCCCAAATCAAACCATTCCCTTGACACAGACAAAATGGCCTCTGTCTTCTACAAAATAGTCATTCCTATGTTGAATCCCATGATATACAGCCTGAGGAATCAAGAAGTAAAAAATGCCTTGAGGAAAGCCTTTGAAAAATGTTATTTCCTGTCTCTAATAAACATTAGAATGTAACTTGTAACACTAACTGTCTTGGAGCTATGCCTCATGCAGATATGTTGTTTTTATTATCTTTGATAGGTTAATTTTATTTTTACCATTTTTATATGAGCAAAATGACTTTGCACATGAGTTCTATTTTTCATATAATATAGCCAGGCCTCAGCAATATGTGAACCGTGAACTTCCTGATGTTCAAGCTGGTTTTGCAAAAGGTAGAGGAAACAGAGACCAAATTGCCAACATCTGCTGGATCATTGAAAAAGCAAGAGAGTTCTAGAAAAACATCTATTTCATCTTTATTGACTATGGCAAAGCCTTTGACTGTGTGGATCACAATAAACTGGACAATTCTGAAAGAGATAGGAATACCAGACCACCTGACCTGCCTCTTAAGCAATTTGTGTGCAGGTCAGGAAGCAACAGTTAGAACTGGACATGGAACAACAGACTGGTTCCAAATAGGAAAAAGAGTACATCAAGGCTATATATTGTCACCCTGTTTATTTAACTTATATGCAGAGTACATCATGAGAAATGCTGGACTGGAAGAAGCACAAGCTGGAATCAAGATTGCCAGCAGAAATATCAATATTTCTCAGATATGCAGATGACACCACCCTTATGGCAGAAAGTGAAGAGGAATTAAAAAGCCTCTTGATAAAGGTGAAAGAGGAGAGTGAAAAAGTTGGCTTAAAGCTCAACATTCAGAAAACGATCATGGCCTCTGGTCCCATCACTTCATGGGAAATATATGGGGAAACAGTGGCAACAGTGTCAGACTTTATATTTTTGGGCTCCAAAATCACTGCAGATGGTGACTGCAGCCATGAAATTAAAAGACACTTCTTGGAAGAAAAGCTATGGCCAACCTAGATAGCATATTGAAAAGCAGAGACATTACTTTGCCAACAAACGTCTGTCTAGTCAAGGCTATGGTTTTTCCAGTGGTCATGTATGGATGTGAGAGTTGGACTGTGAAGAAAGCTGAGCGCTGAGGAGTTGATGCTTCGGAACTATGGTGTTGGAGAAGACTCTTGAGAGTCCCTTGGACTGCAAGGGATCCACCCAGTCCATTCTGAAGGAGATCAGCCCTGGGATTTCTTTGGCAGGAATGTTGCTAAAGCTGAAACTCCAGTACTTTGGCCACCTCATGTGAAGAGTTGACTCATTGGAAAAGACTCTGATGCTGGGAGGGATTGGGAGCAGGAGGAGAAGGGGACGACAGAGGATGAGATGGCTGGATGGCATCACTGACTCGATGGGCGTGAGTCTGAGTGAACTCTGGGAGTTGGTGATGGGCAGGGAGGCCTGGCGTGATGGGATTCATGGGGTTGCAAAGAATCAAACACGACTGAGCGACTGAACTGCACTGAACTGAACTGATAAGTAAGATAAAATGTTTAAAATATTACAATGCACATTTTTAACAAATTGCTACTATTTGCATATGTGACATTTGATGGCTTTGACCTGGATAGTTCCTATTTAACTGATAATAAGATTTAGCCACTGCTTTCAAAAATCTTTCTATTTTATACATTGTAGAGACAGAAAAAGGGAGATGGTAAAGTAAATTTCTTTTCCATCCCCATGTCATTCCATGCAGTAGCTGTTCCTCAAGTGTACCCCGTCTGCTAAAAATCATTCCTCTCTGCTTCTGACTCCCACTAGATTCACTGTCAGTCACTCTCTGTGATTCAATGGTTCTCATGTTGTTTGAAAAGATGTCCATTTTCGGCTTGCAAATCTGGAAATCAGGCTCAGCATTTGGAAAGTCGTACTCTCTTTTTCTGTATCAAAACAGAAATGCAGACATGCCCCTATATTCCCTCAGCAAAGCTTAAGATCCTTTTATATTTGAAGAAATTACAATGGGTTGACAAGAAGTGGTAGTTTAAAACCAAGTTATAAACGTGGTTGCTGTCAGATGTCAGGAATATAGTTCTATGTTGGGGTGGTTGTAAAGTGATGCAATCTAAGGCCCACTTAAACCATCAGCTGGAATGTATTTATTTATTTATTTTTTAATTCAGATTCAAATATTTGGTGTCTACCATGTGGGTGATATTGTGAGCTATTCATATAAGGCAAAATCAAAAACATTCCTGAATGTGCTGAATAGTCTGCTATTTCGGGAAATACTGGCAAAAAATTGATTGTATAAGTTATTCAGAAACATTTTAGCTTATTTTATCCAAGTTATCTTAGTAAACATTTCATTGTTAAATTAGATTTCAGATTTATGTGAAGATATCAATATTGTCGTTAAATTATTTATATTAAATTTTATTTTAATATATGCCTCAACTAACCTTAACACCATTATTAAAGCAGAAACAAGGTATTCTAGGTGGATGCAAATTGTACAAATTCTGAACAGAAGCAATGAATTACAATCCTGATTTTCAAGTTCTTAAATCAACTTCTTTTGGGATCAGGGAGCACAGTTGCAGAGAAATTAATCTTGGAAATCATTAGTGTCAATTGCCAAAGATAAAACTCAAGAAAGGAAAACATCTTTGTTGTTGTTATTTTTTTTAATAATTCCAAAAGTATAATTTAAATAGTTAAAAGCACATCAGCGAGCTTATATACTAAACTACAGAGTAAGGGCTGAACCTGAGATTGGCAATGTGAGAAGGGTTTAAAAGTTAGTGAATCTTTCAAAAGGAACCTGGTGCCCCTTCTAGGTAGCACACTGGATTCACCGGAGGTTGTTGCAAAACCACACGTTTACCAAGGAAACTTCAGATACATTTGAAGAGGTCCTAGAGCAGAAAAGATAATAGCCTTGGAGACTAAAAAAGACTAAAGTAAAACCAAAGTTCTAACACTGAAACAATACTGTAAAGAAATGTATTAGTTTCATCAGTCTGTGTTAACAAAGTACCACGCATTCATTAACTTACAACAATAAAAATTTATTTTCTCACATTTCTGGAGCCTACAAGTCTGAAGTCAAGGTAGTGGTGGAACCAGGCTCTCTATGAAGCTCTAGGGGAGGTTCCTTCCTTGCTTTTTCCAGCTGCTCATGGTCCCAGACATTCCTTGTCTGGTAAGCATCTTTCCAGTCCCTGCTGTATTCTCATGATCATCTTCCCTCTACATCTGTGTCCAAATTTCTTCATTCTTGTAAGGACATCACTCACACTGGATTAACAGTCCACCTTACTTCAGTATGACTTCATATTAACAATTGCATCTTCAACTACTCTATATCCAAATAATAACCCTATAACCCAATGACCCTGTAACCAAACTCTGAAGTTCTTCAGGTTAGGAACTTAACACAACTCTTGGGAGAACAACTTCACTCATAATAAGTGCATGTAAGAGTGTGAACGCTCAGTTGTGTTCGACTCTATGTAACCCTATGGACTGTAACCCACCAGGCTCCTCTGTCCACGGAGTCTTCCAGGCAAGAATTCTGAAGTAGGTTGCCATTTCCTTCTCCAGGGGATGCTCCCCCAGGGATTGAAACCATGTTTCTTGCCTTGTAGATAATTATTTGCTGCTGAGCCACTGGGGAAGCCCCACTAATAAGTAAGGACAGTTAAAGATGTGCTGGCTCAAATATCTGGTGAAAACACACCTTATCTACATCTGCAAGCACAGTGCTGAAAAAAAAAAAAAAAAAAAAAGCTGAGATTTCCTAAGCTTAAGAAAGAGACTTGTAAATACCTAAAAAGGCTAGTGAAATGGCCTAGATGATGGCTCAAAAGGGATCCAAAACCAGTTAATGTGACAACTGGAGTCTGAAATGTCATAACAAGCCCAAAGACTCATCAAGTAGTTAGGACAAAGGGATATATAACCTAATATCTAATATAGATCAGAAGCTTGAGTTTTTCTCCTTCTGGTTAAAACAGAAGACAAGACGCCCTTCTCTCAACATCAGGATACTTTCTGAAGAGACTTGATTATTCTCAGGTAAAAATCGTCCTAGTGAGTGGTAAGATGCAGAGGTGAAGTGCCAAGGATATGTTTATGAAAAGTATTGTAAGAGCAAATACAGCACTAGATCTAAGTAAACTCCCAAGATGCAGTGACTTAATAAAGTAATTTATTCCTTTCTCAGGTAATTTCTTCCTTTCTAATTGCCTTTGGGAAAGGCAATTAGACCCTCAATATGTGGTTTCCATCTTTGTCTAAAAAGAGATCATTTTAGTGGCAACATTTTCAAGTGGGAAGGAAGAGAAAAAAGTCCGTATCTAATGGCTTTAACATAGAGAAGGTGATCTTTAGGTTTTATGCATTAGTTTCTACTGATGGCTCATTGCCAAGACTTGACAACATTATGTATCCCACTGACAAGGGACAATGGGAATGGTGGTTAACAGCTGGATGACAAATGTTTTGCTTATAAAATAAAATATAAAAAAGTGGACTCTGAGGAATATGTCTGCCATACGAATCACAGAAAATGTGATCCTAAAGGGTCAAGTTATAATGATCTCTGTCAGTACGATTGTTTCTTGAAGAGCCTATAATTTCATACTTGACACCAATTTGTTAGAAGCAAACTTGGGTGATTTGAAAACATTAAAAAAAAAAAAAAACTTTGTTAATGTAGTTTCCAATACTAATCAAATGGTACTCTTTCTACCTGCTCAGAACCTAAAGTTATGAAAAACAACTCTCTTCCCACCATCTGCTTTTTCTCAGAACCAATCTGAGGGAATGTGACTTATGGGCAATTAGTAAATTAGCCTGAGTAACAATACTTTCTGTGCTTAAATGAATCCATCTTTCCAGTGATATTATCACAAGTAAATGTTACTTCTCAGAGTCTTTCTACACAATTGTGCACCCCTTTTAATTGAATTAGCCCTTAAACAAGAATAAACTCATTCATGAGAAATTACTTATGCTTCTGTGTTGCTTTTATGCTGGCATTATTAGCAAGAGTCAAGGACAAAAAATGTATTCCACTTATATTAAGAATGAAGGTGATTAAGTGGACACCAATCAACATAAATTGAAGAGTAAACTTGTAATCAGACCCCAATGGATACTAGTTTCAGCTGTGCTGATCACCTTTTAATACATGTCTAGTGCAATGGCATTCGGTTTTACAGAGATTCTTATCTGGTTGATCCATTATAGTTATTAAAAGCTTGATTTAAGTAGCTAAACACAGACCTAAGAATGTAATGTTAGTGACAAGAATTTGGAATCAAACAATAGCTTCATCATAGCAACAAAATGTTTAACAGGACATTCTTCTGATCAAAAGTTAGATTTTAAATGACAAAAATCCATATTGTTTCATCTTTTTAAACTATGAGAAGGACATGATAGGCTTTAGTAAAAAAGTTTCACCTATTCAAATTAATAAAGAGAGAAACAACTAGCTAAAATCCAAACCAAACAGAATTATGGTGAGTCAACAGATTGCTTGAAACACAAATACTGTTAATTATACAGCAATACATACTGAGAATTAACCTTATGATTGATTAATGACACTAGTTGAAGATTCTGAATACATTTTTGTTTTCAAAAGCCCATGCATGTATGAATGTTATTGGAAGCTTTTTTTGGTAAATGAGGATCCACCAACTTTTATATTCATAGAAAAGTGATGTCTTAATTTTTTCTCGTGAAATTATATATTACTTATATTATAAGTAATATTACTTTTAACAAGTGAAGAGCAATTGTATATACAAAATATCCTAAGAAATCATATTCAATTCTTACAAAGATACCTCCAAATTAGCATGTGCTTATCCAAATGTATTTATGAGTTATCTGATGACTACACTTAGCACTATTTTACATACACTGGGACTAACAGTAATAGGTCAGGGTTAGTATTTTTGCATATATAGATAAAGGAGGCTTAGTCCTGAGAGTCCATTCATAGGGAAACCCATCACTGTGTTAGACTGGACCTCATCATATAGTTAAGTGTTGCCTGTACACAGTCTATTTTAAACAGGGAATTTATATGCCTGGACATTTATAACAGGAAGTGGCATACACGGAATTATGTACTGCAGGTTCACTGCCTCAAGTTTGCCTTGATGTTTGCTTTGTTGATCGCCTCTTTCACATCTTTTTTCCTCAAATTGTAGATCATGGGATTCAACATGGGAATCACTGTGGTGTAAAACACAGCCACCATCTTCCCCTGTTCCACAGACTCTTCAGTGGGCCTCCTGAGATACATGAAGATGAGAGTCACATAAAACATGGTAACAGCTGTCAGGTGGGACCCACACGTGGAGAATGCCTTCCTCCTGCCATCGGCAGAGTGCATGCGCAGCACGGCCGCTACAATGAGTGTATAGGAAATAAGAACCACTGAGAGGGAATATGTGAAATTAATCCCAGCAATAACAATCATGGTGTACTCTTTAATGTGGACCCCTCTACAGGCAGTCTTGATAAGAGGAGGGTCAGCACAATAGAAGTGATTGATTCCAAAGTTTGCACAGAAGTACAGGCCATATGTTCACAGTGTACAGATGAGGCTAACAGAGAACCCATAGATGTTCTCTGTTAGCCTAAGAGATGAGATGAGCACAGACAGTCCTGGACATTTTACTGCCATAAAGCAGAGGGTTGCAGATGGCCATATAGTGATCAAAGGCCATCACAGCCAAGATACTTCCACATGGACAAGGGCTATAAAGAAGTAACACTGCACCAAACACCCCACAGAGGGAATGGTTTTTGTGTCTGATAGTAAGTTTTCCAGCATCTTCGGAGTGACATTGGAAGAGAACTACACATCCACAAAAGACAAATGAGTCAAGAAAAAAGTACATGGGACTCTGAAGCTGGAGGCTGATGCTGATCAAAATAATCATACCAATGTTCCCTATCAGAGTGATCATGTAAACTACTAGAAACACCACAAAAAAAAAGAGAACTTGAAGCTCCTGATGACTGGTCAACCCTAGAAGAACAAATTCTGTCACATCTGTGAAATTTGGCATTGCCTTCACTTAGACCCAATCTGAATTGCCTATGGACAAATTAAAAGAAACGAATGGATTTATTTTATTCTTGAAAATTTTGAGTCATGTTTATCAGTATTCTAGTTCAAATAATATAAAAATCAATGTAGACTTTGCACAAAGTTTAATATGAGTATATTATCACATTTATTTCCTTTAATAGGTCTTAGAGGTAATTATTACAATATTTATTAGTTTCTTAACTCTAAAACAGACAATTACATTCATATACTACTAGTATTAGACACATTTTTTTTTCTAAATTATTACAATGATACTAACATCATAGTGTGCTAATAGAAGTAAAGCTAGACTGAGAGTCATCAGAGAATGACCAAATCCATTTCAACATATTGTCTTACAGGAAATGACTTGAGAATATAAATGTAAATATTCATTAAGATCAGACAACCACTTTGTGCTGAACAGGGAATTGATAAGAGTGAATCATTGAAATTCCATTGAATACTATTTTTGTATATGATGGTTGCCTCTCATGGTCAATATTAATACAAATGCACATGCAATTTTAACTTACTCATTTCCCTATGACTTGGAAGATATCCTTTTTGAAAAATGTATTTGTTTACTTATTTTTGGCTGTGCTTGGGCTCCTCTTGGTTGGGGTGTGTGGGCTTCTCACTGCAGTGGCTTCTCTCGTTGTGGAGCACTGACTCTAGGTGAGCAGGCTTAAATAGTTGTGGCTCACAGGTTCTAGAGCGCAGGCTCAATAATTGTGACACTTGGACTTAGTTGCTCCATGGCATGTGGAATCCTCCTCCAACCAGGGGTCGAACTTATGTCCCCTACATTGGTAGGCATATTCTTATCCACTGAGCCACCAAGGAAGTCCAGAAGATATCTTCTTATCTATTCAATTTTACGGCATGATTATTTTAAACCTTGGTCTTACAATCTAGTCATTGACATACTTTTCTACACTATGCCAGCATATGATACAAAAAGCTTTCAACTTATGAAAATCCTAGTCATGTTTTATTTTATTTAGCTATACATTTCACTTGCTTGATTACTGCTGCTTGCAGGATGAGGTAAGAAGTATTTAACAACGCAGACTGTATCAGTTTAACAGTTATCTCAGAGAAGTAAACCTCAAGTGGTTCAATCATAATATCAAAATTATATCAATAGATACATTTGATACACATATAAAATAAAATTCAGGTGCCATGCTTTTAAAACTATTGTCTTATTTCAGATTCTACTGCTTTTCAGCAACAATCCATTATATGTCTAATTATTTATTTTCAAATTCAATGCCATTACAATTTAAATGTTCACAAGGAATGTTTTCTCTGTTTAATACACTTCCTCAGATAAGTCTTCTGAGAAGTAAACTGCTCTGAGTACTTAGGGATGCATCTGTAGGATTAACATTATCTCCGGAATTTAAGATCCCCATAATAATATTGCTTGAAGAGAATATTGTGATATAAGATGGGCTGTAGTTATAATTGCTTATAATAATTCATTTACAAACATCAAACCAATGTTATGTAAAATATATTTGCTATATTTATTATTTATTACATTATATCTAGAAGTAGTGTAAGTTTTGTAATATGAAGTTGAACAAGCTACATGAGATTCTGGTTTGTATCATAATTGATTCTTTTTGAAAAGGAGTGAATGAAAAATATAGAAATGAGACAATATAGGGAATGGAACTACTGTGAGAAAAAAACAGAGCATGCTGATAAACACAGAAATAAGAAGAGGCAGGAGGCACACAGTGGTCAAAGATCTCTTCAAAGATGTGACTTTTCAGTTATGGGCAAGTAGCCAGTTATGTAAAAGTATTGAGGAAAAAGAAAATGAAAATACAAATAGTTAGAAGAGGAACTATTTTAAAAAGTGTATAAACTCTATGATTGTTTCCTAGCTCCCTCCAACTAGTAGCAACTCACAATTCAGAAGTTGATTTATCTCTGTAAACTACTTTCCTACCCTGAACTTATTCATATGGGAGTTAAATAAGCCATAGAGAAAATGATTTGGACACATAACATAGTCACTGATATTTCAGTTTGGTCTGGGTTCACCTGTACCCAATATATCATGATCATAGATCTTCTGGCTTCTAAGTGTGGATAAACTAAACCAGATCAGAGTTGCTGATTTTGACTGGGAGATAGAGCTAAGACCAAGAATTTTCATATATAAAAACTCTTATCTCTGCTTGGTGAATCCATAATTACCTAATTAACAGAGTTTGATTTGGATTATTGGTACAACTAATTATAAGAGGATGAGATGATTAGATAGCATCACCAACTCAGACATGAGTCTGAGCAAACTCTGGGAGATAGTGAAGGACAGAGGAGCCTGGCATGCAGTAGTCCATGGAGTCTCAAATAACAAAATATGACTTAGTGACTGAACAACAAAATTAACTAAATATAAAATATATAAAAAATTATCAAGGCACCTAAGAAACATAAAATAATACTACTTCTCCAATTTCCCTTCCTGTGTGATATGTGGGTTTTCTTCCACTTTTCATAATCATTAGCTCTGTGATAGTAGAGTTTGTCTCATTCATTTTAGAACACTTCAAACTGACTACATTAGTTGTTATATATTGTAGACATTCAAGGATAGTCACACATGATTTTTAAGCATCCTGATATCCAGATCAGCTTCATAGAATGCATTACTGTGTCCATAACTAATAAAATCTCTATTAAAACAATTGTTCTGTTATAGTGGCAAAAGTATCAGTTTTAAGGTAAGATAATAGCTAACTTTTCTTGAATACTTACACAATCTTTTATAAGCAAAGGTCCCATAACAGAGGATCTAATTAGCATATCTTTCTAAACAATGAGAAAACTGAAACACTGACAGACAAGAAGCTTTCCTTGGATCAGACATCTACAAATTGGCCAGACTGAAATGCAAACCAATTAACTGAACTCTAGGAATACACTCTTAATAACTTATATCACTGCTGCCTCTATGATAACTTTTTCTAATATTCTATTTCTATAAATTTAAAATGCAGTTTGATTTGGTAATTCATGCTTGATGAACCAGAAGAGCTTGGCATGGCTATAGAGCCTGAAAACCAGAATTTTTGGACCACCATTATCTATGCCTCTCAAGGTTAGGTGATCCCATATTCCTAGGGCCAGATGACTGAAGTAACTTCTCATAGAGAGCCACTTTGTTAAATAACTGCACATCATCTTTTAAAGCAATTAAGCATATATAATATATAATTTACAAATTAAAAAAATCACTTTCATTAACTTTTCAAGAATTTTACACACACACACACAATACAGCAAAGGTTTATTTATTTGTTCAATATAGTGAATGACAGGGAAGCGTGACATACTACAGTCCATGGGATGGCAGAGAGTAGGACACAACTTAGTGACTGAATAATAACAATCATTCCCAATGACACAATACTTTCAATTCCATTCAGATACATTTATTTTTTTATATATTGAAAAACATATTATTTAATTATATTGCTTTCCTTTTATTATACTGATAATATTTAAAATGTGTTTACTAACTTGAAAAATTGTCTATGAATTTCAAGATAATAACATGAATGTTACAGAAAAGATGATACTGGGTGTGAAGAGGATTGAGAAACATTGCTCTCGATGATCTTATACAGACTAGAGTTTGGTAATACTCCTTTCTAATTCCAAGTTTTAGTTATTTAACAATAATTTTATTAAGTCTGGCATGTATTATACTTTCAACTTTATAGTGGAAGACAGTGGGGAAAGCAGATTCCCTCATCAGGCTTTGTTGGATTGCAATTAAGGTACCATGAGCTCGTCTGTCTTGGAGAGTCCTTTGCAGTTTGCAGAGGTTTTCTAGCACCATGATTAGTAAGTCTTTTCACACTATCAGGAATGATATAGAGGGCAGAAGAGGATTAAGTGCTTTGTCTCATACAAGGCATTTATTAATCCACTAATGTGATCTTGCCATTGCACTACGCTCTTTGCACATGTTCTCACCCCTACTAAGTCACTTATTATCCACATTCTACAGTCTAGAAAATTGAAGCTAAGGGAGGCTAAGTATCCAATTTTATACAGCTAGTAAATGGATCTGGGCTTCTCTGGTGGCTCAGACAGTAAAGACTCTGTCTGCAATGCAGGAAACCTGGGTTCGATCCCTGGGTTGGGAAAATCCCCTGGAGAAGGAAATGACAATCCACTCCAGTATTCTTGCCTGGAAAATCTCATGGACAGAGTAGCCTGGCGGGCCCCAGTCCATGGGGTCGCAAAGAGTCGGACCCCAGTGAATATTCTGCCCTAGAAACACAAATAAAGAACACAGCTCTTAGCAAGCTGTTAACCAGGCATACTTGCCTCTGCACATTTCTAACAGAGCAAGCACGTATTGACTCTAGGAATCCCCCATCCGGCTGAGCCCTTCTTTCAGCTTCAACTGCAGTTCTTATAACATGTTCAGAAGTCAAGGCTGCTGCAGCAGACAGGACAACAAGACTGTGTAACCCAGGATTCAGGTGATGTGGTCCTCCTACCTCCCTGGCACTGTGTTCTAAATGTCTTATTCTTCACTGATTTACTTCTGTTTAAAAGTGGTTCAATAAATTATGGGATTTGAGTATCTTAATTTGAGTTGTAAAGATTTCCTGTCCATGACATCTAGGATAGAATGCCTGAATGGTAATTTAGTGTCTGAATAAAGTGCCAAAATGGTAATTTGGAGGTTACCATTGCATCAGGAAAACTTAAACTCTTCCAGAACATTTCAGCAGATACATTTTAAAACACAATGTGAAAATCACTGGTCTTTGTAGAGAAGACATAAAAGGCAAAAGCTGAAGAGCAAAAATTCTTGTAAGTCCCTATGGTAGCAAGATATTTTTATGAATTTTTAGATCAACTATTAACATAAATAATAATATTTCCCATGTATATAATTCCAGACAATAAAACACTGTGATAACAAATAGGTCCACAAGTAAGGTCTCTTCTTCAAAAAAAGGCTAAAAAGTAAAGATGTAACTAGATTAATCTCTATTGCAAAGAGTATAAAATTTGCAGACCTACCTTCAGCAGCAACAAAAACAAATGATAATTCCTCACTATTTATAATATAATCTTGAACATTGCACACATTGAGAGCATCTCCCCAAGGAACTATCCAGATAATGATGAAATACATCATAATTAAAATTATAGAAACATCTCAGGAGTAAGGGAAGTTAAGGAGGGTTAATCAGAAGAATGTCTTCTGATAACATTATGTGACCAGTATCCTTAATATCATGGGTATAATCTCTCCCGTCTTCACATAGTATAATATCTGCCTCAAGAAAATGCCTCGTGCCTCAGGAAAATATTCTTGGTTTGCATTATACAATGTTGCCCAGTCACTTTCTTTCCTATTGTGCTTTAGTTCTAATAAGCATTATCTTTCAGGCCAAACACAGCAATGCACACCCTATGCATCTCATGGCTGTTGAAGACATCCCAGGTGCCTCAAAAGTACAGATAACATGGAAACATCTAGGGAGAATGAGTACAAGTAGATGTCATTAGTGGAGAAATTGATTGTAGTAGAACAATTTATCAGTGAACTTGGGCTCTTTTGGGAGTCAATAGAGCATCAACTCGGAAAAGGTAATGGCACCCGACTCCAGTACTCTTGCCTGGAAAATCCCATGGATGGAGGAGCCTGGTGGGCTGCAGTCCATGGGGTCACGAAGAGTCAGACATGACAGAGTGACTTCACTTTCACTTTTCACTTTCATGCATTGGAGAAGGAAATGGCAACCCACTCCAGTGTTCTTGCCTGGAGAATCCCAGGGACAGGGGAGCCTAGTGGGCTGCCTTCTATGGGTTCACACAGAGCCAGACACAACTGAAGCGACTTAGCAGCAGCAGCAGCAGCAGAGCATCAACTTCAATGTCAGTTAGATCGGAAATAAAATCTTAACTCTGCACCATAATTAACTACCTGTCTTTGGAAAAGTAAGGATTCTCAGTTTCAAAGTTCATCTGTAGAAAAAGGAAATTGCTGTCTCACAGTGAGGTGTGGGGATTGCAGTAACATTAGGGAATTTTTAGCACAACACCTGTCTCTGATGAAGCAGTCAAAAAATTGAAATGACCTGTAAGTTTTCACCTATGAACAGTTCACAAGATCTCGCCACCTATTTGTAATTGTGATCAGTATTATCTCTGTGTTGAAGGGTAAAAAACAAAACAAACAAACAAACAACAACAACAAAAAAAAACTATGTAAAATAATACTGAGGTTCAGTTTTTCTGCAAAATATAGATAGCAGGGGCTTCCCTGGTGGCTCAGATTGAAAAGAGTCTGCCTGAAATGCAAGAGATCCAGGTTTGATCCCTGAGTCCTGAAGATCCTCTGGAAAAAGGAATGGCTATCCACCCCAGTATTCTTGGTGCTTCTGATGGCTCAGACATTAAAGATAGGTAGCAGGTTAAAGAATCTGAATGGAAACCAAGATTCTTCATAAACTCCCATTTGTACTACCTCAATTTTGCTGGAAAATCATGGACAGAAAAATACTGAGGCAAAGTTTTCCTCTGCATTCTTCACTGCCAAAAGATCCCAGACTCCTTAGTTCCTTGTCACCTTTTATGGAGAAACTGCATAAGGCAAACTCATTGGCACCAGATTATTGTAACTTAACTTGCACTCCCTCGAGAAAAAGGGAATTTAATACAAGAAAGAATTGTGTGTGTGAGTGTGTCTGTATGTGTTTGTGTGTGTGTTAAAGAGAGAGAGAGCAAGGAAGAGAGTCAAGGTTAAATACATTTTATAATAGAGATGCTTAACTATAAAAAAATTGATAGATATATAAATAAATGTATGAATGAGAAAAATTTTTTAAAGTGCTTTACAAAACTATCCTGAATTTTCTGGAAATGGAAATTTAAAACTGTTTTAAATTATCCAAAAGAATCCAGATTTGGGGAGATTTTGAACCATAAGTGTGATCTTGGAGATCATATACTTCATCCTAAAAACTGACTGGATGAATGACACAAAATGAGTGGTTCAAGGTCACCCACAAATTAGTTTGAAAATTGGAAACTAAAACCAGGAACATGACTTAACCAAGGACCTTGACATCATCATTCTTCATGCAACACTGAAAAAAATCTCAAAAGAGTAGAGAAAGTGGTTCACTTAAAAAAAAAAAAAAAAGAGGTTACAAAGATTATCCAAATCCACTTGCCAAATTCACTTGCTAAATTCAGACTTAAACTGAAGAAAATAGGGACAACCACTAGACCATTCAGCTATGACCTAAGTCAAATCCCTTACAGTAATACAGGGGAAGTGACAAATAGATTCAAGGGATTAGGTCTGATAGAGTGCCTAAAGAAGTATGCACGGAGGTTCATGACATTGTACAGAAGGCAGGGATCAAGATGATACCCAAGAAAAAGCAGTGCAAAAACACAAAATGGTTGTTTGATAAGGCTTTACAAATAGTTGAGAAGAGAAGTGAAAGTCAAAGGAGAAAAGGAAATATATACTCATTCAAGTCCAGAGGTCCAAAGAATAGCAAGGAGAGATAAGAAAGCCTTTCTCAGCTATCAGTGCAAAGAAATAGAGGAAAACAACAGAATGGGAAAACCTAGAGATCATTTCAAGAAAATTAGAGAAACCAATAAAATATTTCATGCAAAGAGGAGCACAGTAAAGGACAGAAGTGGTATGTACCTAACAGAAGCAGAAGATATTGAGAAGAGGTGGCAAGAATACACAGAAGAACTGTACAAAAAAGATCTTCATGACCCAGATAATCACGATGGTGTAATCACTCACCAGAGCAGACATCCTGGAAGGCGAAGTCAAGTGGGCCTTAGGAAGCATCACTATGAACAAAGCTAGTGGAGACGATGGAATTCCAGTTGAGCTATTTCAAATCCTGAAAGATGATGCTGTGAAAGTGCTGAGCTCAATATGCCAGCAAATTTGGAAAACTCAGCAGTGGCCTTGGGACTGGAAAATATCAGTTTTTGTTCCAATCCCAAACAATGGCAATGCTTAAGAATGTGCAAACTACCGCACAATTGCATTCATCTTACATGCGAGTTAAATAATTCTCAAAATTCTCCAAGCCAGGCTAAGGCAATACATGAAACATGAACTTCCAGATGTTCAAGTTGATTTTAGAAAAGGCAGAAGAACCAGAGATCAAATTGCCAACATCCTTTGGATCATTGAAAAAGCAAGGGAGTTCCAGAAAAAAAAAAAAAAAAAAAACAGAAAACATAACAAAAAACATCTATTTCTGCTTTAATGGCTATGCCAAAATCTTTGACTGTGTGGATAACAATAAATTGTGGAAAATTCTGAAAGAGATGGGAATCCCAGGCCACTTGACCTGCCTCTTGAGAAATCTATATGTAGGTCAGGAAGCAACAGTTAGAGCAGGACATGGAACAATAATCTGGTTCCAAATCAGGAAAGGAGTCTGTCAAAGCTGTATCTTGTCACCCTGCTTATTTAACTTCTATGCAGAGTACATCATGAGAAATGCTGGGCTGGAAGAAGCACAAGCTAGAATCAAGATTTCTGGGAGAAATATCAACATCCTCAAATATACAGATGATACCACCCTCATTTCAGAAAGTGAAGAAGAACTAAAAAGCCTCTTGATGAAAGTGAAAGAGGAAAGTGAGAAGGTTTGTTTAAAGCTCAACATTTAGAAAACTAAGGTCATGTCATCCGGTCCCATTACTTCATAGCAAAATGATGGGGAAACAGTGGAAACAGTGATAGACTTATTTTGGGGACTCCAGAATCACTGCAGATGGTGACTGCAGCCATGAAATTAAACAACACTTACCCTTTGGAAGGAAAGTTGCTTCCAACCTAGACAGCATATTAAAAAGCAGAGACATTACTTTTCCAGCAAAGGTCCATCTAGTCAAGGCTAAAATTTTTCCAGTAGTTATGTATGGATGTGAGAGTTGGACTATAAAGAAACCTGAGCACCACAGAATTGTTGCTTTTTAACTGTGGTGTTGGAGAAGACTCTTGAGAGCCCCTTGGCCAGCAAGGAGATCCAACCATTCCATCCTAAAGGAAATCAATCCTGAATATTCATCAGAAGGGCTACTGTTGAAGCTGAAACTCCAACACTTTGGCCATCTGATGCAAAGAACTGAATCATTTGAAAAGACCCTGATGCTGGGAAAGATTGAAGGTGGGAGGAGAAGGGGATGACAGAGGATGAGATGGTTGGATGGCATCATTGACTAAATGGACATGAGTTTGAGTAAACTCCGGGAGTTAGTGATGAACACGGAGGCCTGACATGCTGCAGTTCATGGGGTGCAAAGTGTCAACATGACTGAATAACTGAACTGAACTGAGTAGAATTTACTGGTAAAAACATAGGCTATGGAGTCCACTTGTTAAATTCCCATTCTGGCTTTAACAAAAGTGCATGGATTTTGATCCATGCACTCTGGACAATGTTTCTTAATATTTCTGGGCTTCATCATTTTTTTTTCTCTGGTCAAAATGGATTACTTATATGGTAGGTTTATTTTGAGGATTATGCAACAGAAAGTATGCACTATGGAACATATTGTTCTCCATACATGTCTGTGTGTGTTTGTGTGCATGCCCAATTATTTCTGACACTTTGTACATCCATGGACTGGTAATCATCAATAAATGGTAGGTATTAGTCATTAAGTAAAGAATCATAGAGAATGGCTTTCAATTTCCTTATCATCCACCTAACTTACTCAGTGAATTTTATAAGTGATTGTACCTAAAATAGTAAATATCCACACTTTTCTGGTCATTTGTATTTCCTTTTTCTATCTTGTCATAAATGAATCATAAGTCTAGTTTTGGTAATGCACGTGATTGCCCAAATAAGAAAACAGAGTTTTGATGGTTATAAATAAATGTATTATACATAAGTCTATATACCTATGAAGGAAAAGCCATTTTAGAAAGAACATCAATGTCATGGCTCTTCTGCTGAATAAAGCAGGCAGGTTTTATATTATTTGTATATTGATACAATTTCCCTAAGAGATTATGCATATAGGTGAGTATTAAGTAATTACTTTGTTAGATAGTATTTTGCACTAAATTAGTTCTCTGGAGAAATAATAATTGGGTACAATGCTGATTTGCCATGGGACCCAACCGGTTTCTAGTGTTTTTCTTTTTTTAGATTCAGTGTCAGTATTTTTCTTCATATATTGGGAAGTCTATATCATAATATTGATGTCTTCCATCAATACTCCTGACATATTCTGTTACCAATAATATTTGTTTAATCCAATTTAACACAATTTCTTCCACACAAGTACCATAACTTTGTGCCACAACCTATTGCCATCCAACTTTGGGTTGTAGGTTGAAAAGTTTCTTTAATATCCATATATCAAAATCTTGACTCCCAGTACTTCTGAATATGACTGAATTTGTAGATATAGTTTTTAAAGAGGAAATTAAATTGTAATCAGTTCAGATAGTGCATCCTAACCCAAGATGGCTGGTGTCTTTTTTAAGAAAGGAGATGAGAACACAAAAATACACATAGGAAAGACTGTGAGAGACACAGGAGGTGATAGCTGTCTATAAGCCAGACAGAAGCTTCAGAATGAAACTAACCCTACTAACACTTTGATCTTGAATTACTATTCTCCAAACTGGAAGGAAATCAGACTCTATTGTTTAAGCCACCCAGTCTGTGGTACTTAGTTATAGCAGCCCTTGCAAACTAATATGTTCTACCTTCAGTAGACAAAGAGACTGCTTTCATAGTCAAAGGAGGTTTTGCTTCTTTGAAAAGTAGTATCATTTTTAATATATTTCAAACCTTTATAGTACACATTCGAAATGTGCATAAAACATAAATTTACAGCTTATTGAATTTTTACAAAGTAAAAATGCATTTATGACCAAACCTCTAAACCAAATAGAAGACAAACACTACATCAGACAAATTTCTCATCTCCTTTCTGAGTCAGTATTCCTCAAGTTAGATGAATCTTTATTTTCAGCACTCTACATAGTTTGTGTCTTTTTCTGAATTTTACACAAGTGGAATCAAACAGAACACATTCTTTCATGTATAGTCTTCTGGTGAAAATTCTGTTGATATCTGAACCTTAGGTTGATGATTGTTTTAGCTTGTTTGGACTGCTATAGTAATTATAACATAAGCAAATGACTTATAAACACCTGATATTTATTTATCACTGTTCTGAAAGCTGGAAGTCTAAGATTGGATTGGGTTCTGATGAGAGCATTCTTCCTGGTTCGTAGACAGCTGTCTTTTTGCTGTGCCCAGACATCACATGGGAGAAGGGAGTGCCCTGGGCTCTTTCATGAGGGCACTAATCCAGTTCATGGGCTTCCCTAGTAGCTCAGGAAGTAAAGAATATTCCTTCAATGCAGGAGTCCTGAGTTTGATCCTTGTGTCAGGAATTTTCCCTGGATGAGGAAATGGCAACACACTCCAGTATTCTTGCCTGGAGAACCACATGGACAAAGGAGCCTGCCGGGTTACAGTCCATGGGGTCACAGAGTCAGACATGACTAAGCATGCACAGGCACTAATTCAGTTCATGAGGGCAAAGCAAAGCCTTCATGGCCTAATGACTTCCCTAAAGCCCCCACATTCTAAATAGCAATGGTTCTTTTATTACTGAAAGTGTAGAGATCAAACTGACAACATTCATTGAATCATGGAGAAAGCAAAGGTGTTCCAAAAAACATTTACTTCTGCTTCACTGACTACTCTAAAACCTTTGACTATGTGGATCACAACAAACTGTAGAGGAAACTAAAGAAATGGAAGTTTATGTAAAGAAGTTTTATGTAAAGAAACCTTACATATCTTCTGAAAAACCTGTATGTAAGGCAAGAAGCAACAGTTAAAACCAGACATGCAATAACAGACTGGTTTAAAATTGGGAAAGGAGTGTGTCAAGGCTGTATATTGTCAGCCTGTTTATTTAACTTTTAGGCAGAATACATCATAAGAAATGCTGAACTGGATGAATTACAAGCTGGAATAAAGATTGCTAGGAGAACTATAAAAAACCTCAGATATGCAGATGATACGTCTCTAATGGCAGAAAGTGAAGAGGAACTAAAGAGCATCTTGATTAGAGTGAAAGAAGATAATGAAAAAGCTAGCTTAAAACTCAGTATTCAAAACACTAAGATAATGACATCAGTCCCATTGTTCATGCATTCTCATTCACTTCAGTCATGTCCTACTCTTTGTGACCCCATGGATTGTAGCATGCCAGGCTTCTCTGTCTATGGAGAGTCTCCTTGCAATAATACTGGAGTGGGTTGCCATGTCTGCCTCCAAGGGATCTTCCTGACCTCGGGTCGATACAAGGTTGATCGACCAGTATCCTTTATATCTTTTATGTCTCCTGCATTGGCAGGCAGGTACTTTACCACTAGTGCTGCATGGGAAGTCCCATCACTTTGTGGCAAATAGAAGGGGGAAAAGTGGAAGGAGTGACATTTTATTTTGGGGGGCTTCAAAATCACTGTAGATGGTGACTGCAGTCATGAAACTCAAAGAGACTTGCTCCTTGGAAGGAAAGCTATGACAAATCTAGATAGTATATTAAAAAAACAGAGTTATTACTTTTCTGACAGAGGTTGGTAAAGTTAAAGCTATGTTTTTTGGTTTGTTTGCTTGTTTTGTTTTTGTTTGTTTGTTTGTTTGTTTTTGTAGTAGTCATGTATGGATACAAAGAACTGGACCATAAAGAAGGCTGAGCACCAAAGAACTGATACTTTCAAACTGTGATGCTGGAGAAGACTCTTGAGAGTCTTTGGACTGCAAGGAGATCAAATCAATCAATCCTAGAGGAAACCAAACTAGAATATTCATTGAAAGGACTGTTGCTAAAGCAGAAGCTCCAATACTTTGGCTACCCATCTCCTACTCAACGGACATGAATTTGTGCAAATTCCAGGAGATAGTGAAGGACAGGCAAGTCTGGTGTGCTGCTGTCCATGGGGTCACAAAGAATCAAAAATGACTGAGTGACTGAACAAAAACAGCATAGTATCTATTACGTGACTGTACTTAAATTTATGTATTCTTCCTATTTTTGAGAAATGTCTAGAGTGCTTCTTGATGTGGCTATTACAAAATATATTCTTGCTCCTGTCTCTATGTGAATATATCCATGCATTTCTGTTTGTTAGAATTTTTGATAGAATTGCTGATTTACAGAATACATATATATTCTGCTTAAACTGATACTGTCAAAGAATTTCACAAACTGATTATATGAATTACATTCCCATTAGAACTATATAAGTAGTTTTGTTCCATGGTCTCACCAATATTAATATTACAAGGTGTTTTTAAAAATTTTTGTATACTAGGTTTGTGTGTAGGTACAAATATTTTACAGTTCTTTTCCCTAATTACCATTGAATTTGAGGATATGTGACATGTTACTTGTCAAAGAATTGATTCTTTTAAGCTGTGGTGTTGGAAGACTCTTGAGAGCCCCTTGGACTGAAAGGAAATCCAACCAGTCCATCATAATGGAAATCATTCATTCATATTCAATGGAAATATTCATTGGAAGGCCTGATGCTGAAACTCCAGTACTTTAGCCATCTGATGCGAAGAACTGACTCATTTGAAAAGACCTTGATACTGGGAAAGATTGAAGGCAGGAGGAGAAGGGGACGACAGAGGATGAGATGGTTGGATGGCATCACCAACTCAATGGACATGAGTTTGAGTAAACTCTGGGAGTTGGTGATGGACAGAGAAGCCTGGCATCCATGGGGTCACAAAGAGTCAGACACAACTGAGCAACTTAACTGGAATGAACTGACATGTTACTTGGTTTCCTGAATATATCTTTGTTGAGAACCTGTTCATTATTTGCTTTTTTTTTTTTTTTCATTCTCTTGCATGAATTAATTGGGAAATATTCTGACATTCTGTAATGAAATAGACTTAAATCACATTAATATTTCCAGCTCTGCCACTTAATGCCTGTAATCTGTGGCAGTCATTTAATGGCTCTTTGTTTCAGGTTCTCCCAAGTACAAATCTGAGACAATAACATCACATGTCTCAGTTGTTCCAATGGCCATTGACATAACATCTGTAAATATCTGGGGGAAAAGATCTGTAAAATTTGTGCTGATTATTGTTTGGCATATAAGCAACACTATGCATGGATTGTTTATTAATCTACCTTTTAAAGTTTTTGCAAACTATACTCTATATTTGGTCTTTCACAAGTATCGCTTGTTATTCTAACACCCACACTAAGCTTAATAAACTCTGAAGTCATCCAATGTTTTTTCCTGTTTTAAAAATGCAGAAAAAAAAACCTTTTTGCTACCATCTCTTCCTCTCTCTTTATAATTTATTATTATTTTCAGTAAGTTAGTTCTGTCTTTTGAACTACCCAAATTTATATTGTTGTTCCATATGGTCTGTATTTATCCATATTTAGTCATAAGTTTGTTCTAATTTATGGATTTTTATTTCCTTGTGTCAAATGTTAATTTTTCAGTCATATCTGACTCTTTGTGACCCTATGGACTATAGCTTGCCAGGCTCTTCTGTCTATGGAATTCTCCAGGCAAGGATACTGGAGTGGGTTGCCATTTCCTTCTCCAGGGGATCTTTACAACCCAGGGATTGAACGTGGGTCTCTTGCATTTGAAGCAGATTCTTTGCCTTCTGAGCCACCAGGGAAGCCCTTGTTTACCCTGTATTCAGTCCTAATTGAAAAATTTCTTCACAAGTTCTAGTTGTCCATTTTGATCTTAATAGTCCCATGGCTTAAATGTTAACCTTTATTTATTTCAAACATTAAATGCATTTTAATAACTTTAAAATATTAAACATTTTTTACTTTTAAAATATTTTAATATTGTATTTAGTATTTTTATTTAAATATTAAATATTTAAATCCAATATCTGAAGTTGAGTATCCTTCTTTTTTTTTTCTTCTTCTATTTTTCTGTAAATTTACATGAACAAGGACTTTATCTATGGAAGTTCTTTCTTGTTTGAGTGGTTGATAATTCATTTATCTGGCCAATATTTATGTTTTTTCAGTCCCACAAGTCTTATTCTAAACTAGGAACACCTTAAATTCATTTCAAATGAATTTGACAGTTCGTGGAAGCACTGTAAATCTAAACCCAAAATGAATAAATGAATTGACTTTTTTTTTTAAAGGTTATTTTTAGTTTGTCCATTAGTCAAAGCCTAAGTAAATAACTTTGATTTTGTTGTTGCTGTTGTTATTGTTGACTCTATATCTCTGTAGAGGTTATAGACTTACAACAATCTTAATTTCATGAGAGATGTCTATTCTAGATCCTTGCTTTGTGTGAGCCTTATAACCAGCCTCTCATATTCCATCAGATGATTATAATTAAAGTCTAGGTTACCTTAAGGTGAACTGTTGGCCTCAACATATATAAAACACAAGTCTACACGACTGGAAGTGGTGGTGCTGAATTTGACTATCTCTCATCACTATGAGATTTGAATTG
Organism: Bos grunniens; assembly: GCF_055505025.1. Classification (NCBI taxonomy): domain Eukaryota; kingdom Metazoa; phylum Chordata; class Mammalia; order Artiodactyla; family Bovidae; genus Bos; species Bos grunniens. Next base: position 64,204,004 of record NC_141183.1, on the reverse strand, counting down.
CAGTATCTTTGCCTCTAAACAGGTAAAATGATTTCAGTCCCATGGGGTTTCCATTGAAAATGAATAGTTTTTACTCTTAATATTCTGTGAAATAAAGTGAGATAAGGTAAAGGACTGTGTGTTTTGCAAAATGTTATTCAAATGTGAAGTATTATTATATGATATAATATATAATAAATTATGTTATTATATTATTATAACTGTGTTTTCTGCAATATGGGTTGATATAATAGTTTTAGACATGTGTATTATCAAGAGAGCTGAGCACCAAATAACTGATGCTTTTGAACTGTGGTGTTGGAGAAGACTCTTGAGAGTCCCTTAGACTGCAAGGAGATCCAACCAGTCCATCCTAAAGGAAATCAGTCCTGAAAAGTCATTGGAAGGACTGATGCTGAAGCTGAAACTCCAATACTTTGGCCACCTGATGCAAAGAACTGATTCATTTGAAAAGACCCTGATGCTGGGAAAAATTGAGGATGGGAGTAGAAGAGGCAACAGAGGATGGGATGGTTGGAGATCATTACCAACTTGATGGACATGAGTTTGAGTAAGCTCTGCAAGTTGGTGATGGACAGGGAAGCCTGGCGTGCTGCAGTCCATGGGGTCCCAAAGAGTCAGACATGACTGAGAGACTGAACTGAACTGATTGTCAAGTCATGTTTTATCTCTTTGTGTGTGTGTGTGTGTTAGTTGCTCAGCCATGTCCGACTTCTTTGCCATCCCATGGACTGTAGCTCACCAGGGTCCTCTGTCCGTGAAATTCTCCAGGCAAAAGGAGCAGGTGCCCGGACTGTCCGCCATCAATAAGAAATGAACCGGTAGACATTTACGGAGTTTACTGTGTGCCGCGAGTGTATTCTTCGGTTCTCTCTCTCTCTTTTTTTTTAAAATTTTGTTTTATTTTTAAACTTTGCAATATTGTGTTGGTTTTGCCAAATATCGAAATGAAGCCGCCACCGGTGTGCCTGTGTTCCCCACCCTGGGCCCTCCTCCCACCTCCCTCCCTATGCCCTCCCTCTGGGTCGTCCCAGTGCACCAGCCCCAGGCATCCAGGCATTGAACTTGAACTGGCAACTCATTTCATATATGATAAAAAGCTATCCAAATACTTTTTCTCTGTGACTTTTTGCTTCATTTTTACTAAGGTGAAAAATAAATCAGAAAAAAAAAAATATTGGAGTGTATTGCCATTTCCTTATCCAGAGTTCCTGTAGGAGAAATTAGAACTGGACGCCTGAAATCCAAGGGAGCTATGCATATCTACGTATATTTATTTACATAAACTTTTAGGTAACACACAATCAATTAATCTTGTTCCCCTCCCCCTTTCAAAAAAAAAAAAAAAGTCCTAAGGAGGGGAAAAAAAAAAAGGCCAGAGATAAATCACGGGAGAAAATTGTGATTTGCTGAGGACCATGTCTTTTGTGCTTCAGGCTAAAGAGAGTGTTAATGGAAGCAAGGTATAGAACTGAGCTGATGGGTAAGTGTAAATGAGTGAAACATACTGTTGACTGAATGAGATCGTGGAGACTCAGAAAAGGTCACAGCAAGATAAACTGCCATGGCTTGTTGATTATTTTGAATTGAATTTACTTGAGAAACACCTATCGAAAAATAATTAAAAATGCGTTCTAGCCCTAAACTTTCCCTCAAAGGTGGAAAATAAATCTCACCTGTGAGGGCAGCCTCCAAATACCAGAAAGATATAAATCATCCTTATCACCAGAGTTTGAGAATTCAAGTTAAAAAAAACTGTAAACCAACTGTGACTTTCATTAGATCACAAACCCAAGCATGAGTCCCTTTGTTTTGTAAAATCTTCACAAATAATTGTCTTTGTCTGGAACTGATAAATAATTTGCTTTTATCACTTTATATGTCTCTTTCTATGAGACCTCTGCACACATGATTTTTTTTTTTTAATAAACTTAATCATAGACCAGTCAAAAGAACTCAAGCAAGGTAAAGAGGGCATTTTCCCCTTTTTGAAAGTTCAAGTGTTCATTTCCAGTGGTAAGGAAGGCATGCTTATTTAGTAAAGTTGAGCAGAAATAATTTTTGAAAGTTATCACCTACATTTTATAGTAAATTACCCCATTAAGAGACAGTCTAAAACAATGACCAATTCCTTCCAAAAAGAAAATACTATTCTAGCATTAATATTTTTATTCTCCAAGATATAAATGAGCTTTTTCACTGAATTTGATTCCTCAGTGTATAAGTTCTTACTTTTAGGTCTGGGCAAGCAAAGCTTTCTTGGAGAAATCAAAATTCCTGTCTATTGACATGGATACTCAAATATATTTTAGCAAGATTTTCTCCATGGAAATTTCCCCCATCTCTTCAAGAAGTGGATATATATTTGGACAAATTATGGAACTAAGCAATAGGAGGAAGTCATTGTCTATAGAAGATAAAAAAGTCTTAAGAACATTAGCATTGAATTCATGTATTAATAGAAAGCAGTTTTTCTGCTGAACAATTCTTTAATCAAAGCTTCTTTCACATCCTTGTTCCTCAGACTGTATATCATGGGGTTCAACATGAGGATCACTGTGGTGTAAAACACAGCCACCATTTTCCCCTACTGCATGGACTTTTCTGAAGGGGGTCTAAGATACATGAAAAAAAGAGCTGTGTAGGAGACAGTGACAGCTGTCAGATGGGAGCCACAGGTAGAGAAAACTTTGCACCTGCCTTCTGTGGAATGAATCCTCAATGTGGCAGGAGAAATGTAGATGTAAGAAATGGGGATGATGAAGAGAGAACAAGTGAAGTTAAAACCAGCCACTACAAACATGGACAACTGTTTATTATAGGTGTCAGAACACGCCAGCTTAATCAGCGGTGGGTCAGCACACTAGAAGTGATTAATTTCATTGTGACCAGAGGAAGCTAGGTTGTAGGTTCACATAGTTTCCATTAGCCAGTGAGCACTCCATATACATAAGGCACTGTGATGAGGGACGTGCACACACTTAGACATTCTGCTGCTATAAAGCAGGGGGTTGCAAATGGCCATGTACCAATCAAAGGCCATGACAGCCAGGATGTGGATCCCTACATGGACCAAGGCAATAACACTGAACCGTGCAAGCTGTATAAGCAATCTCTCTGATAAGAAAATTCTCAACATCATTGGAGTCGCAATGGTAGAGAAACACAGATCCACAAAGGATAAGTGGCTCAGGAAAAAGTACATGGTGGTGTGGAGGCAGGCATTGACCCTGATTAGGACAATCTTGTCAAGATTTCCTGTCACTATGACCATAAAAATGGTGAAAAACAGCATAAATTAGAGAATCTGCAATTCCTGAGTACTAGTTAGTCGAAGAAGAATGAACTCAGTCACTGAGGTGAAGTTTCTTCTCATAATTTCCTCCATGATATATTGACTTTTACATTTATATTGGATTACAATAAAGTGGAAAAATTGAAATTGAGTTCAGTTCAGTCACTCAGTCATGTCCGACTCTTTGTGACCCCATGAATTGCAGCACACTAGGCCTCCCTGTTCATCACTAACTCCTGGAGTTTACTCATACTCATGTCCATCACGTCGGTGATGCTATCCAGCCATCTCATCCTCTGTCGTCCCCTTCTCCTCCTGTCCCCAATCCCTCCTAGCATCTGAGTCTTTTCCAATGAGTCAACTCTCCGCATGAGGTGGAAAAAGTACTGGAGTTTCAGCTTTAGCATCATTCTTTCCAATGAACACCCAGAACTGATCTCTTAGAATGGACTGGTTGGATCTCCTTTCAGGCCAAGGGACTCCCAAGAGTATTCTTCAACACCACAGTTCAAAAGTATCAATTCTTTGGCGCTCAGCTTTCTTCACAGTCCAACTCTCACATACATACATGACCATTGGAAAAACCATATTACTATGTCACTAATGACTTTCTCAACAATTTTTTTTTCATTTTCTTTCTTTTCTATTACACTGTTTCAACTCTTGTTCATTCTCAGTAAGCACAATCTCAGTCTGGCACTGAAATCTGGTAGGATTCAAAGCATCTCTTTCATTTTTGACATGGTCCTCCTTTTTATTATTATTATTATTTCTCTATTTTTCATTTCCCTTCTAATTGTGCTTCTCTCAATTTTTTCTTTATCCTCTTTCTCCTTTTCTTTCTCTGCTCTGGTCTTTTGTTTGAAAAATATGCTTTATGGGCATCAGTTGAGTTCAGTTGAGTCGCTCAGTCATGTCCAACTCTTTGAGACCTCAAGAATCACAGCATGCCAGGCCTCCCTGTCCTGGAGTTTACCCAAACTCATGTCCCCCAAGTCGGAGATGCCATCCAGCCATCTCATCCTCTGGCGTTCCCTTCTCCTCTTGCCCCCAATCCCTCTCAGCATCAGAGTCTTTTCCAATGAGTCAACTCTTCGCATGAAGTGGCCAAAGTACTGGAGTTTCAGCTTTAGCATCAGTCCTTCCAATGAAAACCCAGGACTGATCTCCTTAAGGATGGGACTGATTGGATCTCTTTGTAGTCCAAGGGACTCTCAAGGGTCTTCTCCAACACCACAGTTCAAAAGCATCAATTCTTTGGTGCTCAGCTTTCTTCACGGTCCAACTCTCACATCCGTACATGACCACAGGAAAAACCATAGCCTTGACTATATAGATCTTTGTTGGCATAACCATCCTCAAATATTACAGTCAGGTTTGTTTATCTTTATATCTAATTATATATACAGGTGAGAAAGAGTTTATAAAGAGAAAAGAGTATGATATCAAAGACCAGTATTTCCTAAAAGACCTAATTCTTTTTGGATAATTTTCACATAATCAATTCCTTACTGGAGAATACAAAATAATTAAGTTGGGCAGTTTTCTGCTTTCCAACTTTTTCAGACTCAATATAATAAGAACTTTCTAGCTGAATAGCTGGAATTTTCCTTCACTTTATTAAAATATATATATATATGTAATTATATCCTGACAGTTGGCCAGCTTTTAAGTTCTCCAGCCGTTAGCATACTGTTAGGACATTTTATAGAGAATTTCTCACTGCATGGAGTTGGCAGTGATGAAAATTCTCTCTTCCTGGTCTCACTTTTGGTTTCACTGTGAAATCTGAGGGCCAAAATTCTTGGTTCAAAGAGCAATATGCAGAAATCAAATGCTTGCCCATGGATATTGTACATGAGTCAGTTAGTGACTTAAGATGGTCACTTGAATGAAATTATTTTTGCATTAAATTGATTTCAGTGTGACTTAAAGGCCAGACTGAACCTGCAAAGGAAGACTGACTCTATGAAGTCTGAGCTGACCGGTCTCCAGACTCCTTGGGTTTTTCTTTATGCCTGGTATTCTGTCTACACATTGATCCGCAAAGCCATATGTTTTCAAAACAGTTTATTTTTTGCTTGAGAAAGCTAGAGTTGACTTCTGTTTTGGCAAGAAATAAAAGAAAAAAAAAACTCATACTAATAATAACTAAAATATTAGTGCTCGCTTTTCTATGTAGACTTAATGTATATTCACTAAAAGCCTGCACTTTTCTGCTCATTGACATTTTTTTTTCCATCTAGTTATTTATAAATCATAAGCCTAATGTTGGTATCATACATGATAGAACAAATAAGTAGGCTTTGGAAGGTTTTAAATACATGTAGAATAAAGAAATCTACCTGCCTATGGGGGGAAAGCTGTCTTCAGAAAGACTATCAATGGCTTTTCTGAGGAATGATGAAGGCAGATTTTATACCATTTGTAGGTTGATACCGTTTTCCTAAGAGATCACACAAATAAGTGAGGGTGAAATAATTACTTTTTAAGATAATTATTTTTCTTTTTTTAATTTTTATTTTATTTTATTTTTAACTTTACAATATTGTATTAGTTTTGCCATATATCAACATGAATCTGCCACAAGTATACACGTGTTCCCCATCCTGAACCCGCCTCCCTCCTCCTTCCCCGTACCATCCCTCTGGGTCATCCCAGTGCACCAGCCCTAAGCATTCAGTATTGTGCATCAAACCTGGACTGGCAACTCATTTCATATATGATATTATACATGTTTCAATGCCATTCTCCCAAATCATCCCACCCTCTCCCTCTCCCACAGAGTCCAAAAGACTGTTCTATACACCACATTAACAAATTGAAAAGTAAAAACCATATGATTATCTCAATAGATGCAGAGAAAGCTTTTGGCAAAATTCAACATCCATTTATGATAAAACCTCTCCAGAAAACAGGAATGGAAGGAACATACCTTAACATAACAAAAGCTATATATGATCATTAATTTTCAATACATGAGTTCTCTGGAGAAATAACAACTGGGTACATGAAGATTTCCTATGGGACCCAAACTTCAGTCTCAATATTTTTTCTTCTTACATTGGGAAGTCCACAACATAGTATTGATATATGTCATGGATGCTCATACTACATTATATTTGCTACAATTTTAGCTTAATGCAATTTCTTCCACACCATTATCATAACTGTGTCACAATGTGTTACCACCTTACTTAGTCTTATGGGTTGAATTGTGTTCCTTTATACCTGACCTGCCTCTTGAGAAAAATATATGCATGTCAGGAAGAAAGAGTTAGAACTGGACATGGAACAACAGACTGGTTCCAAACAGGAAAAGGAGTATACATCAAGGCTGTATATCATCACCCTGCTTATTTAACTTATATGCAGAGTGCATCATGAGAAACGCTGGGATGGAAGAAGCACAAGCTGCAAACAAGATTGCCAGGAGAAATATCAATAACCTCAGATATGCAGATGACACCACCCTTATGGCATAAAGTGAAGAGGAATTAAAAAGCCTCTTGATGAAAGTAAAAGAGGAGAGTGAACAAGTTGCCTTAAGGCTTAACATTCAGAAAACTAAGATCATGGCATGTGGTCCCATCACTTCATGGGAAATAGATAGAGAAACAGTGGAAACAGTGGCAGAGTTTAATTTTGGGCTCCAAAATCACTGCAGATGATGATTGCAGCCATGAAATTAAAAGACGCTTACTCCTTGGAAGGAAATTTATTACCAACCTAGATAGCATATTGAAAAGCAGAGACATTATTACTTTGCCAACAAAGGTCTGTCTAGTCAAGGCTATGGCTTTTCCAGTAGTCATGTATGGATGTGAGAGTTGGACTGTGAAGAAAGCTGAGCACTGAAGAATTGATGCTTTTGAACTGTGGTGTTGGAGAATACTCTTGAGAGTCCCTTAAACTGCAAGGACATCCAACCAGTCCATTCTAAAGGAGATCAGCCCTGTGTGTTCATTGAAAGCACTGATGTTGAAGCTGAAACTCCAATACTTTGGCCACCTGATGTGAAGAGTTGACTCATTGGAAAAGACCCTCACGTGGGAGGGATTGGGGGCAGGAGGAGAAGGGGACATCAGAGGATGAGATGGCTGGATGGCATCACCGACTCGATGGACATGAGTTTAAGTAAACCCCCGGAGTTGGTGATGCACATGAGCCCTGGTGTACTGCACTTCATAGAGTTGCAAAGAGTCGGACACAATTGAGCTACTGTACTGAACTGATCTGATAATCCATATATCAAAATCTCTACTGTCAGTACTTCAGAATATGACTGAATTTGGAGATAGTGCCTTTAAAGAGGAAATTAAAGTGTCATAACTTCATATGAGTAGGTCCCAACACAAGATTACTGCTGTCTTTATTATTAAAAAAAAAAAAAAAAAAGGATATTAGTACATAGAAACTCACAGAGGATAGATAGAGCACCTCCAGACACAGGGAAATGACAGTCATCTGCAAGCCAGACAGAGGCTTCAGAATGAAACCAACCCTACTGATATTTTGATCTTGAATTTATAGCCTCCAAACTAGGAGAAAATTCATCTCTCTGGTTTAAGCCTCCCAGTGTATGGTACTGAATTATGACAGCCCTAGCAAATTGATATGCTCTGTCTTTTACAAACAGAATTTTTTGATAATGGAATGAACCTTTCCTTCTTTGAAGACTAGTATTATTTTTATATATGTTTAATAATATTTTGGCCACCTCATGCGAAGAGTTGACTCATTGGAAAAGACTCTGATGCTGGGAGGGATTGGGGGCAGGAGGAGAAGGGGACAAAAGAGGATGAGATGGCTGTATGGCATCACTGACTCGATGGATGTGAGTCTGAGTGAACTCTGGGAGTTGGTGATGGACAGGGAGGCCTGGCGTGCTGAAATTCATGGGGTCACAAAGAGTCGGACACCACTGAGCGACTGAACTGAACTGAACTGAATCTTTATAGTGAAGTTCAATACACACATGCAAAATGTACACAGCACAAACATGTACAGCCTAATGAATTGTTAACACAGTAAGAAAACTTAAAGACCTTCTTCGAAGGCAAGAAGAAGATTAACATTACTTCAGACCACATCTCAACTCCTTTCTCAGTTACTATCCCTCAAATTAGCTGCATCTTCACTTTTAACAGGCTTCCCTGGTCGCTCAGATGGTGAAGAATCTGCCTGCAATGTGGGAGACCTGGGTTCAATCCCTGGGTCAGGAAGAACTCTTAGAGAAGGAACTGACAACCCACTCCAGCATTCTTGCCTGGAGAACCCCATGGACAGAGAAGCCTGGCAGACCATGGGGTGGCAAAGAGTTGGACACGACTGAGCAACTACATGATGTGATGATGATGATGATGTGATCATTTGTATCACTGTAGATCCCTTGTGTTGATTTCTGAATTTTACATAACTGGAATCAAACAGTATATATTCTTCCATGTATTGTCTTTTAGTGAACTCTAGATGTCTGGTTATTGTGTGGATTATTGTCTTAGTTTGCTTGGACTGTTATAATAAAAATACCATAAACAATACTTTTTTTTTTTTTTTTTTCTTTCCTGAGAGGTTAGTGGAACTCAGCTTTTGTTCAGTGATTTGGAAGACAAAGGTGATTCATAGCAATGCATCTTAGGATCTTGACAAGAGGGAACTGGTCAACATAACACTAAATCTGTAAATAAATGGAGAGCTAAAGTGACAACAAAGATAAAGAGAGGATAAATAAACTATTGGGCTTCTCTGGTGGCTCAGCAGTAAAAATTCTACCTGTACTGCAGGAGCTGAAAGACACTCAGGTTTGACCCCTGGGTTGGGAAGATACCATAGAGGAAGGCACAGTAACCACTTCAGTATTCCTGCCTGGAGAATTCATGGACAGACGACCCTGGATTCCTATAGTCCATAGGGTGGCAAAGAGTTGAACGCAGTTGAAGATACTTTGCTGCTGCTGCTGCTAAGTCACTTCAGTCCTGTCCAACTCTGTGCGACCCCATTGATGGCAGCTCACCAGGCTCCCCCGTCCCTGGGATTCTCCAGGCAAGAACACTTGAGTGGGTTGCCATTTCCTTCTCCAATGCATGAAAGTGAATAGTGAAAGTGAAGTCACTCAGTCATGTCTGACTCTTAGCGACCCCATGGACTGCAGCCTACCAGGCTCCTCCATCCATGGGATTTTCCAGGCAAAAGTACTGGAGTGGGGGGCCGCTGCCTTCTCCGGAAGATACTTTGCACACATGTAAATTACCAATTCATATATATATATATATCTTGTGAAACCTATATGCAGGTCAGGAAGCAACAGTTAGAACTGGACATGGAACAACAGACTGGTTCCAAATAGGAAAAGGAGTATACATCAAGGCTGTATATCATCACCCTGTTTATTTAACTTATATGCAGAATGCATCATGAGAAACCCTGGGCTGGAAGAAGCACAAGCTGGAATCAAGATTGCGGGAGAAATATCAATAACCTCAGATATGCAGATGACACCACCCTTATGGCATAAAGTGAAGAGGAACTAAAAAGCCTCTTGATGGAAGTAAAAGAGGAGAGTGAAAAAGTTGGCTTAAAGCTCAACATTCAGAAAACTAAGATCATGACATCTGGTCCCATCACTTCATGGGAAATAGATGGGGAAACAGTGGGAACAATGCCAGACTTTATTTTTTTTTTGGGGGGGGGTACAAAATCACTGTAGATGGTGATTGCAGCCATGAAATTAAAAGGCTTGGAAGTAAAGTTATGACCAACCTAGATACCATATTCAAAAGCAGAGACATTACTTTGCCAACAAAAGTCTGTCTACTCAAGGCTATGGTTTTTCCAGTGGTCATGTATGGATGTGAGAGTTGGACTGTGAAGAAAGCTGAGCACTGAAGAGTTGATGCTTTGGAACTGTGGTGTTGGAGAAGACTCTTCCGAGTCCCTTGGACTGCAAGGAGATCCAACTAGTCTATTCTAGAGATCAGTCCTGGGATTTCTTTGGAAGGATTGATGCTAAAGCTGAAATTCCAGTACTTTGGCCACCTCATGTGAAGAGTTGACTCATTGGAAAAGACTCTGTTGCTCAGAGGGATTTGGGGCAGAAGGAGAAGGGGACGACAGAGGATGAGATGGCCTGATGGCATCACCAACTCAATGGACGTGAGTTTGAGTGAACTCTGGGAGTTGGTGATGGACAGGGAGGCCTGGTGTGTTGCTATTCATGGGGTCACAAAGAGTGGGACACGACTGAGTGACTGAAATGAACTGAACTGAACTCTCTCTCTCTCTCTCTCTCTCTCTCTCTCTCTCTCTCTATATATATATATATATATATATATATATATATATATAAAGTATATCCCCAGATGAAAGCAAAGAACTACACATTCGAGGAATAAAAGTAGTCTGAGAAGGGGACTATCATTTGCCAGATAAACAGTTAAACAATGGTGGCCACTCCTATAGTCACTCTCTACCTTGGCTAAAAGAATTCATTGTTCTTCACAGAATTCTTATCTCAGAAATGTAATAAATAATGGCAGTCATACACCCTTCTTGTCACTACTCAGGTTTGAAAGTATTTAAGGTTCTTATCTATAACAAATTTCAGTTCAGTTCAGTCATCAGTCGTGTCTGACTCTGTGTAACATCATGGACTACAGCATAGCAGGCCTCCGTGTCCATCACCAAACCTTGGAGTTTACCCAAATCCATGTCCTTTAAGTCAGTGATGCCATCCAACCATCTCATCCTCTGTTTGCCCCTTCTCCTCCCGCCTTCAATCTTTCCCAGCATCAGGGTCTTTTCAAATGAGTCAGTTCTTTGCATCAGGTGGCCAAAGTATTGGAGTTTCAGATCAACACCAGTCCTTTCATTGAACACCCAGGACTGATTTAGGATGCACTGGTTGTATGTCCTTGTAGTCCAAGGGATTCTGAAGGGTCTTCTCCAACACCACAGTTCAAAAGCATCAATTCTTTGGCACTCAGCTTTCTTTATAGTCCAACTCTCACATCCATGCATGACTACTGGAAAAACAAAACAAAACAAAACAAAAAAAACATAGCCTTGACTAGATTGACCTTTATTGGCAAAGTAATGTCTCTGCTTTTTAATGTGCTGTCTAGGTTGGTCATGACTCCTTCCAAGGAGTAACAAATTTAATCCTACATATATTAGCAACACATTCCCATCCCACCTCATGTGCTTCAGTTTTCTATCCATTATCAATGCCCCAGGCATGATCAAGCTATTCTCCTTCCATCAATTGCCTCTTATTGCCTCTTTCTTTATTTTTTTTTTAATTTTAATTTTATTTTATTTTTAAACTTTACATAATTGTATTAGTTTTGCCAAATATCAAAATGAATCCATCACAGGTATACATGTGCTCCCCATCCTGAACCCTCCTCCCTCCTCCCTCCCCATACCATCCCTCTGGGTCGTCCCAGTGCACTAGCCCCAAGCATCCAGTATCGTGCATTGAACCTGGACTGGCATCTTATTGCCTCTTTCTTTAGAAAATGCCTTTCAACCATCTGCTCTTTGAAATTATACTCAGTTTCCAAGGCCTAGCTCTTTCCTAAAAGTCTTAGTCAGAATTAATTTTTCTCTCTCTTCACAAAACAATTTTTTTGAAAATCATTAACTGTTTCCCTTATCCTAGAAATTCTTATGGCAAAAAAAAAAATAAAATAAAATTTTCATAAATAAACATGGCAGTGTGTGCATATTTAATCATTTTAAAACCTACAATTTCTACCTTTTGACAAACCTTAATAACTTTGTGGTGAGTAAGTTAACACATGACCATGAATATATTTTTATCAGATATTTTATCAGATAATTTCTAAAAATATCTCTGTCAGTTGAGTTGTGAAATAAGAGGAAACTTTCCCTCAACATAGTCTTGCTTAGGTAAACAAGCATCCATTAAGGTCATCAAATACAGGAAGTTTTCTAGAAAAATCCATTTTTTATAAGATTTCTTAACCCAAGGTCATCAAAATAAACACTGATTTTAACTATGATGCAATTTCCAAATCAATGACTATTTTTACATGAATTCTGATTTTTGAAGCTCAATAATAAGTATCGTATTTCTTTAAAACTCAGGAAAATTTATTCAACAATTAAATTTCCATTGAATATCTATTTGTAGAATGTGAGATAGATGAGCTTTAAAGTAAGGAATCGAGGCTTCAGAGCCAAGGGTTTTAAATAAGTCACTGATATAAATAGTACTCTTGAATCTGGATTGAATATTCTTAATAATTTTATAATATTTTATTATTCAAATAAAACAAAAAAAAATCATGTTTACAATACCCCATAGTAAAAAGATAATCAAATATGAGCCATTCAAACTTTTCAGGTAGTGATTCTTCATGCTTATGAATAAAGAAAAATATGCAGCAATTCAACTTTGGTATTCTTTATATTCTTTCTAATTATTTGGCAGTTCAAATGAAGAATCACAAACATGTAGGAGAGACAATACTTCAATTTTACTATTCATTCTTCCCAGGAAGTATCATATTCATGAGGATTAAAACACGGGGATATTTTTCTGGTTTTCAAATATTAAAAAGATGGAAACTTCATTTGCAAAAATGTAAAATTTTGAGATTACCATATATTCTTATTCATATTTTTGAGTTGTAATATGATCTATGATAAATAACAATTTCATTTAATCTTAGTAGTTACAAAGTGGCAAGACACCATAATGCTGTTCCATATCACTAGCTCTGCAGAAAACAACTGTGATGCTGTATACAAATCTATGCAAAATCACATATATAGGCAATGGTAGCCACTTAAGTGTACATTTTGGACTTAACTAATGAAAAATATATGAAACTACATGAAAAGTAGGTAATTATATGGATGTAATGGTCACAGAGAGCAGCAGGAACAAAACCTTGAGTTATCAAAAATGGAATCATATTATACTCTTCAAATAAGTTGGACAAGGAAATGACCTTTTTAAACAAAATGTTAACCAGAAAGTGTGAGATTGGCAGATTGGAAAAATGGCAGGATGAGGGTGTTAATCTCAAAGTTAGGTCTAAGTTTTCAACAAGAAAGAGAATACAGGGAAATAGAAATAAGATGAAGAAGGAAAGTTACAAAATTGAACAACTGGTCAATTTCAGGAGGCTAAAATCCTTCTTTCTTGTATGATTTATACTGAACATTTCCAGATGAATTCTTCTGTTTAAGAAAATAAAAACAGATTTATTACACATTAATAAATTACATGCATTTATGACACTATCAGTATGTTAACATGATGTCTAATTCTTTTCACATTATAAGACTTAAATTGTAATTTCCACTTTGTAAGAGTTCTCTATACTTCTATCTATCTATCTTCTGTTTATCACATACCTATGTTTTAGGAAACACTGACTATGTACCAGGCTAAGTAATGGAGAAATAATTGCTTTCAAACATTATATCTGGCCTTAAGGCAGTTACTTAAAAAAGGGTTTCTGGGTGGCTCAGACTGTAAGGAGTCTGCCTGCAAAGCAGGAGACCCAGGTTTGATCCCTGGGTTGGGAAGATCCCTTGGGGAAGGAAATGGCAACCCACTCCAGTATTCTTGCCTGGAAAATCCCATGGGCAGAGGAGCCTGTCAGGCTACAGTCCATGGGGTCTCAAAGAGTCGGACACAACCGAGGGACTTCACTTTTCACTTTTTTTTTAAGAGTTTATAGTGTCACAGGAAACATAGGTTTTATTTAAATAACCAAAATTATAAAGGTATTATATCTAAACAGTAGTAAATGTAATAACGGAAAAATAAAGACAGTTAGGAGGAGAAGGAGTTTCAAACAAATGAGCAATTTTCTATTTAATAATAAAAAATGAGTTAATTTTGCTGAGTGAGTGAAAATTTTGTAACAAACACTGTTCTACATATTTTAGGTATTAATCCATTTCCTCTACACAGCTTCTCTATGAGAAAGCACTGTATATTAATCTCGCAGACGAGAAAACTGGGGCATGGAGCATTTGAGTAACCTGCTCGGTGAATCTGACTCCAGAATTCATGCTCTTAACCCGTAATTTAGTTGACAAATAATGGAGTCAGGATCTGATTATAAATCTTACTTTATTAAACATGTTGAATTTGTTAAAGATAATAAAATATAATGTCTTCTCATAGTAGATTATATGATTCAGTGTAGAGCAACTGTTAAATACCTGATCAATAGCATTATTGGAAGACTGAAAATGATCAGATCAGATAAGTCGCTCAGTAGTGTCCGACTTTTTTCAACCCCGTGAATCGCAGCATGCCAGGCCTCCCTGTCCATCACCAACTCCCGGAGTTCACCCAGACTCACATCCATCGAGTCAGTGATGCCATCCAGCCATCTCATCCTCTTTCATCCCCTTCTCCTCCTGCCCCAATCCCTCCCAGTATCAGAATCTTTTCCAATGAGTCAACTCTTCGCATAAGGTGGCCAAAGTACTGGAGTTTCAGCTTTAGCATCATTCCTTCCAAAGAAATCCCAGGGCTCTTCTCCTTCAGAATGGACTGGTTGGATCTCCTTGCAGACCAAGGGACTCTCAAGAGTCTTCTCCAACACCACAGTTCAAAAGCACCAATTCTTCAGCGCTCAGCCTTCTTCACAGTCCAACTCTCACATCAATATATGACCACAGGTAAAACCATAGCCTTGACTAGACGAACCTTTGTTGGCAAAGTAATGTCTCTGCTTTTGAATATGCTATCTCGGTTGGTCATAACTTTCCTTCCAAGGAGTAAGCATCTTTTAATTTCATGGCTGCAGTCACCATCTGCAGTGATTTTGGCGCCCAGAAAAATAAAGTCTGACACTGTTTCCCCATCTATTTCCCATGAAGTGGTGGGACCAGATGCCACGATCTTCGTTTTCTGAATATTGAGCTTTAAGCCAAATTTTTCACTCTCCACTTTCACTTTCATCAAGAGGCTTTTGAGTTCCTCTTCACTTTCTGCCATACGGGTGGTGTCATCTGCATATCTGAGCTTATTGGTATTTCTCCCGGCAATCTTGATTCCAGCTTGTGTTTCTTCCAATCCAGTGTCTCTCATGATGTATTCTGCATAGAAGTTAAATAAACAGGGTGACAATATACAGCCTTGACGAACTCCTTTTCCTATTTGGAACCAGTCTGTCATTCCATGTCCAGTTCTAACTGTTTCTTCCTGACCTGCATACAAATTTCTCAAGAGGCAGATCAGGGGGTCTGGTATTCCCATCTCTTTCAGAATTTTCCACAGTTGATTGTGATCCACACAGTCAAAGGCTTTAGCATAGTCAATAAAGCAGAAATAGATGTTTTTCTGGAACTCTCTTGCTTTTTCTATGATCCAGCGGATGTTGGCAATTTGATCTCTGGTTCCTCTGCCTTTTCTAAAACCAGCTTGAACATCAGGAATTTCACGGTTCACATATTGCTGAAGCCTGGCTTGGAGAATTTTGAGCATTACTAGCGTGTGAGATGAGTGCAATTGTGTGGTAGTTTGAGCATTCTTTGGCATTGCCTTCCTTTGGGATTGGAATGAAAACAGACCTTTTCCAGTTCTGTGGCCACTGCTGAGTTTTCCAAATTTGCTGGCATATTGAGTGCAGCACTTTCACAGCATCATCTTTCAGGATTTGAAATAGTCCAACTGGAATTCCATCACCTCCACTAGCTTTGTTCATAGTGATGCTTTCTAAGGCCCACTTGACTTCACATTCCAGGATGTCTGGCTTTAGGTCACTGATCATGCCATTGTGAATATCTGGGTCGTGAAGGTCTTTTTTGTACAGTTCTTCTGTGTATTCTTGCCATCTCTTCTTAATATCTTCTGCTTCTGTTAGGTCCATACCATTTCTGTCCTTTATCGAGCTCATCTTTGCATGAATGTTCCTTTGGTATCTCTGATTTCCTTGAAGAGATCCCTAGTCTTTCCCATTCTGTTGTTTTCCTCTATTTCTTGGATTGATCGCTGATGAAGGCTTTCTTATCTCTTCTTGCTATTCTTTGGAACTCTGCATTCAGATGCTTATATCTTTCCTTTTCTCCTTTGCTTTTCACTTCTCTTCTTTTCACAGCTATTTGTAAGGCCTCCCCAGACAGCCATTTTGCTTTTTTGCATTTCTTTTCTATGGGAATGGTCTTGATCCCTGTCTCCTGTACAATGTCATGAACCTCAGTCCATAGTTCATCAGGCACTCTGCCTATCAGATCTAGGCCCTTAAATCTATTTCTCACTTCCACTGTATAATCATAAGGGATTTGATTTAGGTCATACCTGAATGGTCTAGTGGTTTTCCCTACTTTCTTCAATTTAAGTCTGAATTTGGCAATAAGGAGTTCATGGTCTGAGCCACAGTCAGCTCCTGGTCTTGTTTTTGCTGAATGTATAGAGTTTCTCCATCTTTGGCTGCAGGTCCATGAATCAAGGCAAATTGGAAGTGGTCAAACAAGAGATGGCAAGAGTGAATGTCGACATTCTAGGAATCAGCGAACTGAAATGGATTGGAATGGGTGAATTTAACTCAGATGACCATTATATCTACTACTGCAGGCAGGAATCCTTCAGAAGAAATGGACTGGCCATCATGGTCAACAAAAGATTCTGAAATGCAGTACTTGGATGCAATCTCAAAAACGACAGAATGATCTCTGTTCGTTTACAAGGCAAACCATTCAATATCAGAGTAATTCAAGTCTATGTCCCAACCAGTAACGCTGAAGAAGCTGAAGTTGAACGTTTCTATGAAGACCTACAAGACCTTTTAGAATTAACAAAAAAGATGTCCTTTTCATTATAGGGGACTGGAATGCAAAAGTAGGAAGTCAAGAAACACCTGGAGTAACAGGCAAATTTGGCCTTGGAATATGGAATGAAGCAGGGCAAAGACTAATAGAGGTTTGCCAAGAAAATGCACTGGTCATAACAAACACCTCTTCCAACAACGCAAGAGAAGACTCTATACATGGACATCACCAGATGGTCAACACTGAAATAAGATTGATTATATTCTTATAGCCAAAGATGAAGAAGCTCTATACAGTCAGCAAAAACAAGACCAGGAGCTGACTGTAGCTCAGACCATGAACTCCTTATTGCCAAATTCAGACTTAAACTGAAGAGAATAGGGAAAACCATTAGACCATTCAGGTATGACCTAAATCAAATCCCTTATGATTATACAATGGAAGTGAGAAATAGATTTAAGGGCCTAGATCTGATAGATAGAGTGCCTGATGAACTATGGAATGAGGTTCATGATCAATAGCATTATTGGAAGACTGAAAATCATAGCTTTATTCATTGCGTGGTTTTTGTCTTCAACAAACTATAGTGAGAAAGGGATGGATTAGTACATAAAAACAAAAACAAAAAAACAATAAACTTGGAAGTCAAACATATTTGAAATAGTCTTCTAAGTTATGTGATTTTTTTTGGTGGTTTATTATTATTATTATTTTTATTTTTTAACTTTACAATATTGTATTAGTTTGCCACATATCAGAATGAATCCACCACAGGTAAACATGTGTTCCCCATCCGGAACCCTCTGCCCTCCTCCCTCCCCATACCATCCCTCCGGGTCGTCGACAGCGAAAAGACACTGATGTATATAACAGTCTTTTGGACTCTGTGGGAGAGGGAGAGAGTGGGAAGATTTGGGAGAATGGCATCAAAACATGTATAATATCATATATGAAAAGACTCACCAGTCTAAGTTATGTGATTTTATGTGAGTAATCTGTGGTCTCTATATGCTCATTTCTGAAATAGGAGCTATAATACTGAAATAATAGTATTAGCGAAGACATTAAGTGAAACAACAGATATTAAGTTGGCCAGAAAGATTCATTCAGGTTTTCTTCAACATCTGATGGAAGAACTCGAATGAACATTTTGGCCAAGCCAGTATTAAAACAGTGCCTGATCTTTGAATAGTATTATTATTTATTTCTCTCTTCTCCATGTATACATGTGTGAGTGGGAAAGTCTAAATATTCTTCAAATATCCACTGCTGCTACTGCTGCTGCTAAGTCACTTCAGTCATGTCCGACTCTGTGCGACCCCATAGACAGCAGCCCACCAGGCTCCCCCATACCGGGGATTCTCCAGACAAGAACACTGAAGTGGGTTGCCATTTCATTCTCCAATGCATGAAAGTGAAAAGTTAAAGTGAAGTCGCTCAGTTGTGTCTGACCGTCAGTGACCCCATGGACTGCAGCCTTCCAGGCTCCTCCATCCATGGGATTTTCCAGGCAAGAGTACTGGAGTGGGATGCCATTGCCTTCTCCATCAAATACCACTACTCCAAAGAAAATATGCGTGAATAAAAATATTAGACTTATAGCATTAGTTTTCCCTGGAATATGCAACTATTTGTTTAAATACACCAGGACTGGTTTTCATTAAAGAAAACTATTAGTTAGAGCCAATGATCTTTCTGATAGGTGGGAAGGAAAATGCAGCTATGTTACCATAGTTACTTATTCTTCTGAAGTGCATCAGATATGGAGATAATACCAGAAACGGCAGAAAGTGCAAGAGTCTCTTGATGAGGGTGAAAGAGAAGAGTGAAAAAGCTGGCTTGATTTGAGAGAATAACACTGAAACATGTATATTATCATGTATGAAATAGATCGCCAGTCCAGGTTAGATGCATGAGGCAGGGTGCTCAAGGCTGATGCATTGGGATGACCCTGAGGGATGGGATGGGAAGGGAGGTGGGAGTGGGGCTCAGGACAGGGAACACATGTACACCCATGGCTGATTCATGTCAATGTATGGCAAAACCTACCACAAAATTGTAAATTAATTAGCCTCCAATTAAAAAAAAAAAGCTGGCTTGAAATTCAACATTCAAAGAATTAAGATCATGACATCCAGTATCATCACATTACAGCAAATAGAATTTGAAAATAAGTGACAGACTTTATATTTTGGGGGGGCTCCAAAATCACTGTGGATGGTGACTGCATCCATGAAATTAAAAGACACTTGCTCCTTGGAAGGAAAGCTATGACCAATCTAGACAGCATATTAAAAAGTAAAGACATCACTTTGCTGATGGACGTCCATATAGTCAAAGCTATGGCTTTTCCAATAGTCATGTATGGATGTGAGAGTTGGATCATAGAGAAGGCTGCATGTTGAAGAATTGATAATTTTGAATTGTGGTACTGGAGGAGATTCTTGAGAGTTCCTTGGACATCACTGAAATCAAATCAGTCCATCCTAAAGGAAATCAGTCCTGAATATTCATTGGAAGGACTGATGCTGAAGCTAAAGCTCCAAAAATTTGTCCACTTGATGCAAAGAGCAGAGTCTTTGGAAAAGACCCTGATCCTGGGAAAGACTGAAGGCAGCAGCAGAAGGGGCTGACACAGGATAAGATAGTTGGATGGCATGAGTTTGAGCAAGCTCTGAGAGATGGTAAAGGACAGGGAAGCCTGGAGTGCTGCAGTCCATGGGGTAGCAGGAGAAGAAGAGGGTGGCAGAGGATGAGATAATTAGATAGTGTAACAACAATTCATGAAAGTAGTGGGTGAAATCTTCTTATTACTCAAACTTGGGTGCATGAGCGCATAACTATGAGCACCATATTGCTAGTGTCAGTTATAAATATCAGTGACAACGTGGGTCACCTGAATTTCTGAACATACTGTTGGCTTAAAAATAATGCTTCTTCAGAGTCACTTGGTCCTTTCAAAAACTTTCTTATATATGTAAAAATGGAGACACTTTATTCACTTTCAAAATGGGCATTTTTTAATGCTACAATCATTACTGAATCTTTATTTAGTGTCAAATCTTGCTATATTGTAAAGATAGAGACATAGACCCTTCAATCACAACATTTGAAATAATAAAAGTCCTAGTTGTACACAACTGAATATGTTTGTATGCTTAAAAACAATAGATCTCTAGATATTTAAGTAGAATTCAACAAGCTATAAACTGAATGTTAAAAGTTAAAAGAATAGTTATTTATTTGTATGTATGTTTTAACATAATTTATAGGAAATCTAACTTTCAAATTAAAGTTATTTCAATAACAATATCTGGTAATGAAAAGATTGAAATAATTGTATGGGATAGCATAGCAATTAATAACTATAAAAACATTACTCTGGAAGAAATACTGAGCAAAAATAGGTCTAAGGTGAAAAGGATGCTTTGAAATACAAATGAGAAAAAAAGGTGTCAGTTGAGGGTAATAATAGTCATGCTATCCTTTTCCTTTGAAAGTAACATCCAACAGTGATTTTGTTCACACCCTGCCTGGTCTGACATAATATTGAACTGGGACTTATAGGTATATTTTGACAAGTGCACATAAAGTGAACAAGTTCCTGTTTTGTGCAATTAAAAGGCTCACTTCAATTTACTCAGAATAAATGTATTATTTCCTCTATAACATCAGCTCTTTCATATTCTTTATTATAGCACCTAACAACAACAACAAAAATGTTTGACTTGTATCTTTACAGTTTCATAAAACTGTGCAACACTAGTGTTCCTTGCAATTTCACTGGTATGTGAAGCAGTTCGTGGCTCATTGTAGATACCCACTAAGCATTCATCAACTTTGACTTCAAATCAGCTAGTATTAATATTTGCATCTTTAATACTAAAATACTTACAGGTTCAGTTCAGTCGCTCAGTCGTGTCTGACTCTTTGTGACCCCATGAATCGCATCACGCCAGGCCTCCCTGTCCATCACCAACTCCCGGACTTCACTCAGACTCACGTCCATCGAGTCAGTGATGCCATCCAGCCATCTCATCCTCTGTTGTCCCCTTCTGCTCCTGCCCCCAGTCCCTCCCAGCATCAGAGTCTTTTCCAATGAGTCAACTCTTCGCATGAGGTGGCCAAAGTACTGGAGTTTCAGCTTTAGCATCATTCCTTCCAAAGAAATCCCAGGGCTTATCTCCTTCAGAATGGACTTGTTGGATCTCCTTGCAGTCCAAGGGACTCTCAAGAGTCTTCTCCAAATATCGAAATGAATCCGCCATAGGTATACCCGCTTTCCCCATCCTGAAAAAAATAAATAAATAAAACTAAAAAAAAAAAAAAAAAGAGTCTTCTCCAACATAACATTTCAAAAGCATCAATTCTTCGGTGCTCAGCCTTCTTCACAGTCCAACTCTCACATCCATACATGACCACAGGAAAAACCTTGACTAGACGGACCTTTGTTGGCAAAGTAATGTCTCCGATTTTGAATATGCTATCTAGGTTGGTCATAACTTTCCTTCCAAGGAGTAAGCATCTTTTAATTTCATGGCTTCAATCACCATCTGCAGTGATTTTGGAGCCCCCAAAAATAAAGTCTGACGCTGTTTCCACTGTTTCCCCATCTATTTCCCATGAAGTGGTGGGACCGGATGCCATGATCTTCATTTTCTGAATGTTGAGCTTTAAGCCAACTTTTTCACTCTCCACTTTCACTTTCATCAAGAGGCTTTTTAGTTCCTCTTCACCCTCTGCCATAAGGGAGGTGTCATCTCCATATCTGAGGTTACTGATATTTCTCCTGGCATCTTTAATATTAAAATACTTACAGGTAAGTCACCATAATTAATTATCAAATTGGGTATATAAGAATTAATTGTGACAAAGGAAAATTGTGGGTAAAATTTGAACTATGGTATTGACAGAAAATATCTGCCACATCCTGAAAAAATAGATTACTAGAGAGGAGAGAAAGTGTGAAAACCCTAGGCAGCTGGAATGATGTTGATAAACTCTAGAGATGATACAATTCCTCCAGAGGAAAACCCTAAATCTTTGTATGAACCATTCTTTGCTTCAGGAGTTAATATATACAAATAAATTGTCTGGAAGTTTTTACTTCCCATTATGGCCTAAGGAGGAAAATGGCTTTTTGAAAATGACTGCCACAAGTGGAGAAAAAAAATGGATGTCAGTCATGGACATGAGGGTGCCATCATACATTGCCTCCCTGAGTTAACAGCAAGTCTTAGCAGCAGTTGTGATCACATTCTTCTAAGCCATGTGTTCAAAGCACTTGCATGGTAAGTACCACAAAATTATAAACTACTAAAACTTAGCTCACCATAGTTAACATGTGTTATTAACAGTTTTGTACATGGCCATGCCATACATTGATTTGTAGATATAGACAAGTATTCTGGAAATATAAAGAATTGTTAATAATGGTAAATTTGAGAATTGAGAATGGAAGATCAGAGTGAGGCAAAGAGAAGGAAATCTTTTACTTTATATTCTTTGGGATATTAAACGTTTTACTGAGAATGTGTAACTTTTTAATATAAAATTAATGTATATATACAGATATAAATGTAAAAGTGAAATACCTACAAATATAATTCCCAACCTTTGACACTATTCCCTGGTGGCTCAGACTGTAAAGAGTCTGCCTGCAATGTGGGAGACCCAGTTTCAGTCTGTGGGTCAGGAAGATCCCCTGGAGAAGGAAATGGCAACCCCCTCCAGTATTCTTGCCTGAAAAATCCCATTGATGGAGGAACCTGGTGGGCTAGAGTCCATAGGGTCACAAAGAGTCAGACATGAATGAGCAACTTACTCACTTTATACACGATGCACTCATGTGTCACATGTGAAATTATAAACTGAGTCTTTTTTTTTTTTCAGTTTCCTTCATCACTGTTTTATATTTTTCAGAGAGTAAGTCTTTCACCTCCTTGGTTAAGTTTATTCCTAGGTATTATTCTTTTTGCTGTGATTTTGATATCTATCTATCTATCTCTATACATGTATTTTTGCTTTCTCTTTCTGGTAGTTCATTATTGGTGTATAGGAACGCAACAGATCTCTGTGTATCAGTCTTGTAGCCTGAAACTTTCCTGAACACATTTATTAGTTCTAATAATTTGGAGGTGGAAGCTTTAGAAAAAATATATTTTCCATATATAGTATCATGTCATTTGCAAATAGTAACAGTTTTGCTTCTTCCTTTCCAATTTGGATGCCTTTTCTTTCTTTTTCTTGTATGATCATTGGATCACAGTCTGTTTTTTTTTTTTTTTTTTTTAATTTTTCAGCACTTTATTTATTTTTTTTATTTGATAAATTTAACGCCTTTTATTGCCATACCTCATTTTACTGTGCTTTGCTTTAGTGAACTTTATAGATACATTTTTTTTTCCTTGTTAATTTTCTGTTTAGTTGATCTATCCATAAGTGTGAGTGGGGTATTAAAGTCTCCCACTATTATTGTGTTATTGTTAATTTCTCCTTTCATACTTGTTAGGATTTGTCTTACATACTGCGGTGCTCCCATGTTGGGTGGATAAACTGAGTCTTTAACTATTCTGTCATAGCTTATAGTTTTTAATCATGGATTTAAAATTGACTTCTCAAGAATGCACTTAAACTTGGATTCAATTCCCGTAAATACAACTTTTATTTAATATGTAAAGAAAAAGACACTGAAATTTGAATTCAAAAGTACATTTCTCCTGATCATTCTGAAAAGCTTGTTTCACATCCTTGTTCTTCAAACTATAAATGATGGGGTTCAACATAGGGCTTACAAAAGTGTGGAAAACAGCAATGATTTTTGACTGCTCCACTGACTGGTCTTTGGGAGGTCTAACAGACTTACAAAACAGGGTCCCATAAAACACAGTCACAAGTGGAAAAATTTTTGCATCTGCCTTCAGCAGAGTACATCCTCAGGATGGCAGTGAGAATGAAGATGTTGGAGATGAGGATTATGAGAAGAAATTTGGAGAGGTTAAATCCTCCCACCACGATAGATGGATAGATAGATAGACACCATAGATGTCTCCTTAATGTAAGTGTCAGAGCAGGAGAGTCGAATGAAGGGTGGGTCAGCTCAATAGAAGTGATTAATGACACTGGAGCCACAGAAGATAAAGTGGTATGTCCACGTGGTTTCCATCAGGCCGCTAAGGAACCTGTAGATCTATGGACCAGCAATCAGGTGAATGCAGACCCCTTTGGACATCTTGCTGCTATGAATCAAAGGATTACAGATGGCCATGTACCTGTCATAAGCCATCACAGCTAGCATGTAATATTCAGTAATCACCATGGCAATGAAAAAATAGCACTGAATTAAGTAAGCAGTATAGGAAATGTTTGTTTGTTTGTTTTCTCTCTGATAAGTTCACCAACATCTTGGGAGTCACGTTAGTGGAATATCACAAACCCAAGCAGGACAAATGGCAAAAAAGAAGTACATAGGGGTGTGGAGGTGCAAATCTATCCTGATCAATAGCAACATCCCAAGGTTCCCTCACACAGTGATCAGATAGATCCCCAGGAACAGCACAAAGAGGATGGACTGAAGATCTGGATGATCTGTTAATCCCAAGAGAACAAATTCAGTCACCAAGGTGGAATTTCTTCTGTCCATTTTCTTAGGTGCCAGCATTGTTCACTTAGATAAATTAAAATAAGATATGAATGAGAAGTCCATCTTACATTTCGTCTCTCTTTCTTGTATTCATTTTCTCTTTTTTTCTTCTACCCTCAGTTTCCTTCACACATTGCTATTATCAGACATAGTCTAAGACTGTAGGAGGTAAGACTTTTAATAAGGTCGTAACCCCTAGTAGCTGGGTACACAGATGACTCCCAAACAGAATGGCTCCTCTGTCTCCATTTTGTTTTGGAATGAGGGAATTATGACCCAAAGTTTATTTTAGACTGGCTTCAACCACCAACTGTTACTTACAGATTGCTATAAAATTGTGGATTCATCATTGGTCTCACGGATGGTTCGGGACAAAATGGTGAACATATTTGGAAAGACTTTTGCAGTCTTTAAAAGTATGTGAATATTTATTTGTTTATTAGTCATGCCACATGCAGGATCTTAGTTACCTGGCCAGGGATCAGGGACCTGACCTGTGCCCCCTGCAGTGGAAGCACAGAGTCTTAACTACTGGACCACCTTGGAAGCTTCCCAGTATGTGCATATTTAGAAATTCAAAGTTTGAGAATTGTATTTCCTATTTACTGTATCGTTGTTGTTGTTTAGTTGCTAAGTCATGCTCAACAATTTTGTGACCCTATAGGCTATAGCCTGCCAGGCTTCTCTGGCCATAGGATTTCCCAGGCAAGAATACTGGAGTGGGTTGCCATTACCTTCTTAAGGGGATTTTTCTGTCCCAGGAATTGAAACTGTGACTCCTGCATTGGCAAGTGGATTCTTTACCACTGAATATTAGGGAGTCCCACATTATAGGAATTTGAAGGAAAATTACTGAGGCCTATTTTACTGATTGCTCATTTCTGACTCTTTGCTAACCCATGAATTACAGTCTTCCAGCCTCCTCTGTTCATGGAATTCTCCAGGCAAGCATACTAACATGAGTAGTCATTTTCCTCTCCAGGGGATTTTCTGAACCCAGGAATTGAACCTGAGTCTTCCACATTGCAGCCGGAGTCTTTACAGTCTCAGCCACCGGGGACATCCCACTTTACTACTATGTCCCCCCAATACAGGAGGATGTGGTATTCCTATGTGAATAGACCAAAGACAAAGACTCCAGATTTAGAAATAGCAAAGTCCTTTATGAATTAGAGGAAGAGTTTTTCATTTAGAAGAGTTTATGTGAATAAAGCAAGAGAGACTTGGATAGGGGAAAAAAGAAGTGGCAAAAACTTAGATCATTGTTTTGTTTGCTTATCCATTTATTTATTCATTTTTCATTTATCCAAGATAGCACTTAAGGAGTTTGTAGCATATAAAAAAAATTCCATAACTTTGTGCTGCTAGTGGAACAGAATTTGACTCTAACCTTCCTAACAGCATATAGTTCAATTAATTCAATTTAGGTCATTTTATATAATAAATAGTTCAATTATCTTCTTTATAGACTTACAATGTCCAGAAATTATAAAACAAAACAAAACAAAAAAACTAATCAATAGAGATAGAATCATTCTTAATGCAGAGTTTACATGATACTAATTATAGTGAAAGGATTATACTTGCAGGAAAAGATTATCAGTTCAGACAATATAGATGATAATGAAAGAATAAAGTGAGGAATTCTTGTTTCAGACTTTTCACTACAGATTCAATCTATTTTCATTGTGATTCTCAATGTTGTCATGTGCTATTTTATAAACTGTATACTACATATGATAAGAAACAAAAACTCAAACGCCTGTGGGAGCCATTTAGATAATAAGGGTGAGTATGTGCCTGTGTGCCCAGTCGCTTTAGTCATATCTGACTCTTTGTGAGTCAGACCCCATGGATTACAGCCCAGTAGGCTCCTCTGTCATGGAAGATTCCAGTCAAGAATACTGGAGTGTGTTGCCATGCCCTCCTCCAGGGGATCTTCCTGATCAAAGGGTGGAACCTGTGTCTGCTAAATTTCCTGCTGGCAGGTGGGTTATTTATCACTAAGGCCATCTGGGAAGACAGTCAGAGTGAGTATAAGAATAAACTAAAGTTGACTAGGTGGTGGTTCCCAAAATAAATGGTCAGCAGACACTCAGCCTGGTTTAATTTTAACTGTACATTCCAAGCTGTGTGTTCTAAGATCTTATGTGTGTGTGTGTGTGTGTGTGTGTGTGTGTGTGTGTGTGTGTGTGTGTGTGTGGTGTGTGTGTGTATGCTAATTGCTCAGTTGTGTCACTCTTTGCAACCCCAAGGATGGTAACCCACCACCTTCCTCTGTCCATGGGATTCTCCAGGCAAAAATACTGGAGTGGGTTGCCATTCCCTTCTCCAGGGGATATTCCTGATTCAGAGATTGAACCCTAATCCCCCACGTTGCAGACAGATTTTTATCATCTGAGCCCTCTAAGATCTTCCAATTTTAAAGTGATATCAGAATTTATTATGTTTATGTAAAACTTGCCAAATACAGTATTGGCAAATAATCTGAATTTTATAGCTATCCTTAACCAGAACATAACAAAATAAATCTGTGGGCTTGATATATTGAAATGCAGATAGCAATGAATAAATTATATTTACAGTATCTAAGCTGTTCCTAGATGTTGAATGAAGTACTTTCAGAAGTTAGCTACTTTAATTTTGATACTTCCAAGATGGCATATGAGTTAGTCATTATACTAAGGTAATCTTTGTATACAAACAGCAGTCAACCCTACATGTATGTGAGCCACTTTGCCAGGGGAATAAAGTAAATGATAACAGTGCTTGCCTCAAAATATCTGTTTGGTGTCTTTATGGTAAAGGAGATAAATGCAGAGAAAATTAATGTTAGAAGTGATTAGTTTGATAATAAAGATTTGAATGGAGAATTAGTATATGGATCAAAGAATAATAACATTTAACAAGAACTTGAAGGAAAACTAAGTGTTTTCTACAAGCACAAGGGTAAAGAGTACTTTCAGATAGAGTGAACATGCAGAGACAAAAGTCTTTCAAGAGAAATCAAATAAACCCAAAGGTATATTTTCAAGGATAAATTTTTTTATAGTACAAAAGAAAACAATTTAAATAAAATGTTTTTATTTTATTGGCAAACAGTCAAATAAACAGAAAGTCTCCATAACAGGCTAAGAAGTGTAAATGCCATTGAAAGCTACAAGGTAGCAAATCTCTGAATTTTTCTGGAATGTATTTATTACACCCAAATTATGGAGATGGATTAAATCCAGCATTTTCTTTTAATTTGTCAAAGAAATAATTTGCAGGGCTTAAATCTATACTCTCGGTCTTTGGGAGGAAAGTACAATAATTAGAGAATCAGAATTTATGTAAATAAAAGGAGTACTTTTTCCAGAGCCCTTGGGTTTCTCTGGCTATTCATACAGAATCTGCTTGGAATATAGGTAGATCCGGGTTCAGTTCCTGGGTGGGGAAGATCTCCTGGAGTATGAAATGGTGACCCACTCCAGTATTCTTGCCTGGAAATCCCATGGACGACACAATCAATGGGGCACAAAGAGTCAGGCATGACTGAGTGGCTAATTCTTTCACTCACCAGAATGACAAGTCCATTTGGAAAATATTCATTTAGAATATACAAAGCTTCCATTTCAATGGCATAAAGATTCTTATCTAATCTTTAAATCTCTACACTTATGCCCTAAATACCAGCACCTGTTTGGTCACTGTATTACATTTAACAACTAATAAAGACAAAAATGCAACAAAGTTTCTGGTAGACAAAGCTATGGTTTTTCCAGTAATCATGCATGGATGTGAGAGTTGGACCATAAAGAAGGCTGAGTGCTGAAGAACTTACACTTTGGAACTGCTGTGCTGGAAACTTTAGAGTCCCTTGGACAGCAAAGAGATCAAATCAGTCCATCCTAAAGGAAATCAGTCCTGAATATTCATTGGAAGGACTGATGCTGAAGTTGAAGCTCCAGTACTTTGGCCACCTGATGCAAAGAGCTGACTCAATGAAAAAGACCCATATACTGGGAAAATTTGAAGGCAAGAAAAGAAGGGGGAAACAGAAGATGAGATGGTTGAATGGCATCAATGACTCAATGGACATGAGTTTGAGCAAACTCGGAGCTAGTGATGGACTGAGAAGACTGGCATGCTACACTTCATGGGGTCATGACCTAGCAACTGAACAACAAAAGACAAAAATGGGTATAATCCAAAAATAAAAGAGATAATTTAATATGACTACTTCCTATTCTTTCCTTTAAATAGGTTTAATAACCACACTCCACAATTTAGGGGAAAAAATATATGTATATATATAGAGAGAGATAGTAGTACTTCCTCCCATGCACATGGTTGCTTCAATTTTACAAAGCAATTATGCTTTTCTATTTTATTTTACATTTAGAAAAATCCAGCAACTGATATAAAGAAGATGTATTAATAATGAGGATAATGGGGCAGAGATAAACATTGTTTGCTATAACCTGAGGGTTTTTTTTTTTATTATTATTACTATTTTCAAAACTATTCAGCAGGACTTCCTTGGTGGCTCAGTGGTAAACAATCTGCCTGTCAGCACAACAGAGATGGATTTGATCCCTGGTAGGACGATCCCACATGCTGCGGGACAGCTAAGCCTGTGCACTGCAACTACTGTGAAAGCGAATATTTTAAGTACTTTCAAATAGTTATAATTTTCACTAATTTTAAATTGTCTGTGTTGAAATTAGTAATATTAAGCTGTTTTGAATATCATATCTGCCTGAGTTTTTCCTCCTCTCTCTTTTTTCACCTCTATTTTGCCATCCAGGACACTATTATCCAGAGTGCTTTATTTATGTTTTTTTCTCTAACTCATACTTTAACGGCCTGTGGTAAATGGAAAACATAATTCTCAACATCTCAGTTAAAAATTATTTGAAAACTTAACTGTGCATCTTACAAATATAAATGGCATCAAAGATTTTTGATAAATTCAGTCATTTCTTTAGAGCTAAAGCCTTTTTTTTTCCACTTAAAATTTCTGAACTTTTAATAGAAATTTAATTGAAGATTATCTCTGTTTCCAGAAGCAAATGCTTATAGAGCTTGAGATATGTCAAAGACTCATGCCCAATGGCTATGAGAATAACTTTTGATAGCTTTCCATTTAATTTTTACTGCACCCATTATTTCCTGTGGTTAGAAATATTGTTTATTTGATACTTATCAAAGTGGTAAGTAAATTTATCCTCCACAACTCTTTCATTTTTAACTCCTTTTCTGATATAGAATACTAAGTAATTTGTATTAAATTATTGTATCAGCTATACCTGAGCATTAAATACAAAGTTTAAAGTTTGGGAAAAAATTATTGGAGACATTGCTGAACTAGTTTTATTTTATTTTTTTGTATTTTTTAATTTAATTTATTTTTTAACTTTACAATATTGTATTGGTTTTGCCATATATCAACATGAATCTGCCACAGGTATACACATGCTGCCCATCCTGAACCCTCCTCCCTCCTCCCTCCTCCCTCCCCATACCATCCCTTGGGTCGTCCCAGTGCACCAGCCCCAAGCAAAATAACCATGAATATTTTGCTCTCTGTTGGAGAAATATCACACACAAACATTAAGTAAACTTCAGTAAGACAAGGAACTAGACATCCTTCTAAAAACAGTTTTCTTATGGGACATTGATATCCTTTTTTTTTTTTTTTTTAATGTCCAGTTTGAAATTCTGGGCCATTAGTAGTCAAGGCAGGTAGTAGTAACCATTTTTTTTTTTTTAATATGGTCAGATTTTTTTTTTCTTTCGTTTTTAATTTTATTTATTTTTTCTTAATATTCATTTATTTATTTTAATTCGAGGTTAATTATTTTACAGTATTGTATTGGTTTTGCCATAGATCAACATGAAACTGCCACAGGTGTACATGTGTTCCCCATCCTGAGCCCCCCTCCACCCTCCCTCCCCATACCATCCTTCTGGGTCATCCCAGTGCACCAGCCCCAAGCATCCTGTACCATGCATTGAACCTGGACTGGCAATTCATTTCACATATGATATTATACATGTTTCATTGCCGTTCTCCCAAATCACCCCACCCTCACCCTCTCCCACAGAGACCAAAAGACTGTTCTATACATCTGTGTCTCTTTTGCTGTCTTCCATATATATGTGTTAGTATACTTTATTGGTGTTTTTCTTTCTGGCTTACTTCACTCTGTATAATCAGCTCCAGTTTCATCCACCTCATTACAACTGATTCAAATGTATTCTTTTTAATGGCTGAGTAATACTCCATTGTGTATATGTACCATAGCTTTCTTATCCATTCGTCTGCTGATGGGCATCTAGGTTGTAACCATTTTTTGAAAGTTTAGGTTACTTTTCTTTTCTCAAGAAATATAACTGAAATAAAACTCCACATTATATTTCACTGGCTCAATAATGTCAAACTGCTTTCCTTTGGATTGGAACACACCAGAATAAGCTAGATAACAGAGAAAATATAGATTTGTTAAACTAATGCATCACTGACTCAATGGACCTGGGTTTGGGTGGATTCTGGGAGTTGGTGATGGACAGGGAGGCCTGGCGTGCTGAGGTCCATGGGGTCACAAAGAGTCGGACACGACAGAGTGACTGAACTGATTTGTTCTTCACTCTTGGGCATAATTCTAGGAAAGGTATTTTGGGGTTCTAGAACATTTATGTCCAGCTATGGTAATAGGAAACTTTGCTGTGCTGTTTACTAAGTACAGAGACAATTCTCAATCTATTATAAATGTGTGAAAGCCATGGCTGATTCACACCCTCACCAAATACTGCACTTGCTTACACTTTGCCATTTGGTCAGTCAGTTCAGTCGCTCAGTCGTGTCCGACCCTTTGTCACCCCATGGACTGCAGCACACCAGGCTTCCCTGTCCATCACCAACTCCCAGAGCTTGTTCAAACTCATTTCCATTAAACTGAGGATGCCATCAATCATCTCATCCTCTGTCGTCCCCTTTTCCTCCTGCCGTCAACCTTTCCCAGCATCAGGGTCTTTTTCAATGAGTCAGTTCTTCACATCAGGTGGTTCAAAGTATTGGAGTTTCAGCTTCAGCTTTAGTTCTTCCAATGAATATTCAGGACTGATTTCTATTAAGATTGACTGGTTTGCTCTCCTTGCATAATACAATTTCTAACATTTTATTTACTTCAGTGCTAAATAGGTGGATATCCACTTTGTGATGAGTCTATGAGTTTCTGAATCTGAATAACAAGACACACAATAAGGTCACATTTGAAAATGTTTGCCCTTCTGAAATTTATACTACTTAGATGGCTTCATGTCACCACCACTTTAGGTTAAACAGATTACATGTATCAAACAATTTCTTGTTTGAATATGAGGTGATTCTTTTTTTTTTTCTTTGTTTACAACTTTCAAGTCCTTTCCAGTACCTGGGGTGAATTTACACAGAAGTAGAATCATATTTTATAGAGACAGATTGTACCATCTGTAAAGGACCTTAGAGGTAATCTGGCTGAAGTCTCTACTTAACTTTAGGGAACCTGATGGATAGGAAGGAAGAGTGATGTGTTATATTTAGAGGGGACTTGCTGTCTGGACCATAGCATGTTTCTAACTAAAGAGAAAGGTGTTCAGGGAGGTTAAATGTTGCTGCCTCTGGCTATAACACAGAACCTACTATGTACTGAACATTATTACTGCATGATTTATAATGAATATATTCATGCATCCCATAATTAGTATGCCTCTATCTGTCCTCTATGTTGGAAATTTACCCAAATCTAACATTGTTTTGGCCATATATGTACTTCATTATTTCAGTGGCAAGGATGAAGGAAGATGTCAAGATATATGACTATAATATTAACACATTACACACTCATTGATAAATTACATTTGGACAATGATATTTACCATCATACATTGCACTGGTTGTGTGAGAAGAATGTGGTGTGGAAAGATTAAATGGGAAACGAATGAAGACTATTAAGATATAAATATTATTAATATGTTATATTAGTATACTAAAATTTAATGGCAATCCATTGACACCATGGGCTTCCCTTGTGGCTCAGCTGGTAAAGAATCTGCCTGCAATGCAGGAGACCTGGGTTTGATCCCTGGGTTGGGAAGATCCCCTGGAGAAGGAAATGACTCCCCACTCCAGAACTGACCTGGAGAATTCCATGGACTATATAGTCCATGGGGTCGCAAAGAGTCGGACATGACTGAAGACATTTCACTCACTCATTGATACCGTATTTTGACTTTAATATATTCCAGCCAATGTTTTCTGCCATGTTGTTCCTCGTAAGCAACAGTTCAAAAGAAGGTTGGGTAAATTGATAAAATATACCAGGAATAGAAACCTGTAAACCTTTTATATTATTGATTACGATGTTTTCACAATGAGAACTCTTCTTAACATGCCATAGAGTTTTACAAATTCCACTATGAATAACAAAGGAATTTCATAGGCTTTATTATTCCATTCTGAAACATTTTTATATAAGGACATTTTACAATGGCAGCTGGAAAATTTAAGACCATCCGAAGCTTTTAACTTTACAATTTTAATGTGTAAATAGGAGTGTTCTTCAGTAGTTTATGGTATTACAAATATATCATTGGATTGTAGCCTTACTTTCTCAGCAAACTGATGAGTGTTTTAGCCTTAAGGAAGCCATATTAAAAGCAGATGTGATAGTCAAATATCAAGAATGTATAGCTTCTTCCTTGTAGTGTAATTAATGAATATATATGTCTCTATAGGCATATTAGTGTCCATAAAATTTTATGCATCTTGCAAAAAACTTTTGTGTATATATATACAATATATATACACTATTGTGAGATATGTGTGTGTGTGTGTGTGTGTGTGTGTATTAAGGTACTTACCAAATCTTCGTTTAATTCTGTGCTACTGAGATATAAGTAATACTCAAAAAAAATATTGCCTACTGTTTTTAGGTAAATTCATGTCTATTTATTTTATATTTCAGGCAAAATTCAGTGCTTGGTTAACAAGGATGGAATGCTCAATTCTTTAGCAAAGAATGCTCACAAACAGGGTAATATAAGCCAATGACTTAGAGGTGATTGTTTGTAAACCACAGAGAGATGGGCATTTAACCAGGGTTGGCAATGAGGAGGAAGAGAAGAAAATTATCTTGGAGGAAGTGCAGAAGAATTTATAGTTAATAATGACAGCACAATATTGTACTGCAACAAGTGCACAGCTCTTCTATATGCCTTTAAAATCTAATCTTTAGATATCTTATTTTTATCTAACTTTATTCAAATGTAATTGACTAATACCATGTGTAGTGATAAGTACACAATGTGTTATATGCATACATTGTGAAATTATTACCACAATAAGGTTGATTAACACATGCTTCACCTCACAGAGTTACCATTTTGAGTGTGTGTATACTGAGGGCAGTTAAGATTTATTTTTTTATCCAATTTCTCAAGTTTTCATTATTGTTAAATAGAATCATCATATACAGTAGATGCCCCTAAAATATCCATCAAATAAAGTTTGTACACTTTTTGCAACACCACCAATTTCACCTTTAAGGCCCTAGAAACATTCAACCACCCTGTTTCTATGAATTTGATTTTTTTTTTTTTTTTTTACTGTAACACTCATCTTGCCTGGATCTTAGTTCCTTGATCAAGGGTCAGACTGACCCAGTTAGTGAAACATGGAATTCTAATCACTGGCCTGTCAGGCAATTTCTGAATTAACCTTTAGATTCTACATATATGTGACATCATATAGTACTTGTTTTCCTCTGTATTAATATTTCATGTAGCACATGACCCTCATATTTCCTCCATGTTATAGTAAACATAAAGACAGGATGCATACAGTTCAAGACCGGAATAACTTTCAGGTACCCTGCCTACAACTTTTCCATTTCCCAAATTGAATCTTTTTAAAATTTGACTGAATATCTCTATCCAAAGTCGCTTTTCTTTTATACTAGTTTTAGATATTTTTGTTTGGAAATTATAGCCCTTTATGTTTTATATACTGATGAATTTGAGGCTAATTATGAATTCCTTGACTGTTTGGTTAATTTATTTTTAGTACTAACTTCAGTAGTGCATAAACTATAAGATCTACAATAGTATATAAAAAGGCTACAGGCTCAAATATCACTGAGTAAATGCACAATAAATCTTAGTGTAATTGAAAATAATGCTTGAATTAAAAAATGAAAAAAGTTACTACAATGGAAAAGACAGAAAACTTTTTCACATATGCAAAGTGCTATATGTATGTATATATACATATATATATATATATATATATATACGTATATATATGGAAACATAATGAAGCATGACATGTGTGGGAGAAACAAAATTTGGATTTTATACACATATCACTTTAAGAATTTGAGAAATTATTCTTCTCATTTATCCTAGTTTTAATTTTAATAAATCAACAATTAATATATGTACATGAATGCATATATGTGCACAAATAATACAAATAATTAAAGTCATTTATTTTTCAATTTTTCCAGGACCTGTTTCACATCTTCATTCCTTAGGCTGTAAATCAGAGGGTTTAACATGGGAATCACAAGGGTGTAAAACAATGAGGTCATTTTGTCTTCATCTAGAGAGTATGAAGAACTCAGCATGAAATACATAAAGAGCAGAGTTCCCTGGAAAATTGCCACAGCAGTTAGGTGGGATATACAGGTGGAGAAAGCTTTGAACCTCTCTTCAGCAGAGTAGATCTTCAAGACTGATAAGATGATATAAAAATAAGAGACAAGGACTCCTGAAAATGAAGTTTAATTCAATAAAGCCAAAAACCATGAATATCACTAACTCAATGACCTGTGTGTCTGAGCAAGATATCAACAGGAGAGGAGGAACATTGCAAAAAATGTGGTTAATCTCATTTGACCCACAGAAGCATAAATGGAATGCTAATGTTGTGTTTATCAAAGCATCTATCATTCCTGCCAGGTAAACCCCAGCCATGAGCAGAGAATACACCCTGCTGGACATGCTGACTGCATAGAGCAAGGGGTTGCTGACAGCCTTGTACCGGTCATAGGCCATCAGTGCCAGCAGGAGACATTCAGAATCTACAAAGGTATAGAGAACCAAGAAATTCAGAGTACAGCCATAGGAAGGGATTGATATGATCTTGGCAAATAGGTCCACCAGCATCTTAGGCTGATGGCTGTGGAATAGAAGAGGTCACAGAAGCAGAGGTGGCTGAGGATAAAGTACATGGGTGTGTGCAGCTGGAGATCCATCCTAATCAAGATTATCATTCTAGGGTTTGCTGGAAGATTAATGAGACAAACAGGTAAAAATATTATAAATAGGATCACTTTGTTCTCAGTGTTATCAGCAATTCCCAAGAAAATGAATTTAGTCAAGGAGGAGCAATTCTCTCTTTCCATTCTTCTTAGATCTTGTGTGAACTTTTGAGAATGCTGTCAAGAAAATCACACATGCATGTTTAATGCTTCTGCACATCTAAAAAAAAAATAATAAGGCAGATCATTTTTTTTCCTTTATTGTCTTTTTATACTTAGAAAATAATCCAGTCTTGTACCTACTCTTTAAAGAGGCATAGCTGTCTATTATGCAATAATAAAAGGCATATGAGGAAGAACTTTGACAATGTTTCAAGACAATCTAGATGCCATTCACAAGGTTTGCTACTTTCTACAAACTCTTCTCTGAGCCTTACTTTTCTGATATCAGAGAATAGAGCTGGATGATTTTACCTTTCTTCAATCTTTATTTTTTTATTTTTGTAATTGTATTTTATTTTTAAAATTTACAATATTGTATTGGTTTTGCCAAATATCGAAATGAATCCACCACAGGTATACATGTGTTCCCCATCCTGAACCCTCCTCCCTTCTCCCTCACCATACCATCCCTCTGGATCATCCCAGTGCACCAGCCTCAAGCATCCAGTATTGTGCATCGAACCTAGACTGGCGGCTCATATCATACATGATATTATACAAGTTTCAATGCCATTCTCCCAAATCTTCCCATCCTCTCCCTCTCCAGCAGAGTCCATAAGACTGTTCTATACATCAGTGTCTCTTTTGCTGTCTTGTATACAGGGTTATTGTTATCATCTTTCTAAATTCCATATATATGTGTTAGTATACTGTATTGGTGTTTTTTTTCTGGCTTACTTGACTCTGTATAATAGGCTCCAGTTTCATCCACCTCATTAGAACTGATTCAAATGTATTCTTTTTTAATGGCTGAGTAATACTCCACTGTGTATATGTACCATAGCTTTCTTATCCATTCATCTGATGATGGACATCTAGGTTGCTTCCACATCCTGGCTATTAGAAACAGTGCTTCAATGAACATTGGGGTACACGTGTCTCTTTCCCTTCTGGTTTCCTCAGTGTGTATGCCTAGCAGTGGGATTGCAGGATCATAAGGCAGTTCTATTTCCAGTTTTTTAAGGAATCTCCACACTGTTCTCCATAGTGGCTGTACTAGTTTGCATTTCCACCAACAGTGTAAGAGGGTTCCCTTTTCTCCACACCCTCTCCAGCATTTATTGCTTGTAGACTTTTGGATCGCAGCCATTCTGACTTGTGTGAAATGATACCTCATAGTGGTTTTGATTTGCATTTCTCTGATAATGAGTGATGTTGAGCATCTTTTCATGTGTTTGTTAGCCATCTGTATGTCTTCTTTGGAGAAATGTCTATTTAGTTCTTTGGCAAATTTTTTGATTGGATCATTCAATTTTCTGGAATTGAGTTGTAGGAGTTGCTTGTATATTTTTGAGATTAGTTCTTTGTCAGTTGCTTCATTTGCTATTATTTTCTCCCATTCTGAAAGCTGCCTTTTCACCTTGCTAATAGTTTCCTTTGTTGTGCAGAAGCTTTTAAGGTTAATTAGGTCCCATTTGTTTATTTTTGCTTTTATTTCCAATATTCTGGGAGATGGGTCATAGAGGATCCTGCTGTGATGTATGTCGGAGAGTGTTTTGCCTATGTTCTCCTCTAGGAGTTTTATATTTTCTGGTCTTACATTGAGATCTTTAATCCATTTTGAGTTATTTTTGTGTATGGTGTTAGAAAGTGTTCTAGTTTCATTCTTTTACAAGTGGTTGACCAGTTTTCCCAGTACCACTTGTTAAAGAGATTGTCTTTAATCCATTGTATATTCTTGCCTCTTTTGTCAAAGGTAAGGTGTCCATATGTGCATGGATTTATCTCTGGGCTTTCTATTTTGTTCCATTGATCTATATTTCTGTCTTTGTGCCAGTACCATATTGTCTTGATGACAGTGGCTTTGTAGTACAGCCTGAAGTCAGGTAGGTTGATTCCTCCAGTTCCGTTCTTCTTTCTCAAGATTGCTTTGGCTATTCGAGGTTTTTTGTATTTCCATACAAATTGTGAAATTATTTGTTCTAGCTCTGTGAAGAATACCGTTGGTAGCTTGATAGGGATTGCACTGAATCTATAAATTGCTTTGGGTAGTATACTCATTTTTACTATATTCATTCTTCCAATCCATGAACATGGTATATTTCTCCATTTATTAATGTCCTCTTTGATTTTTTTCACCAGTGTTTTATAGTTTTCAATATATATAGGTCTTTAGTTTCTTTAGGTAGATATATTCCTAAGTATTTTATTCTTTCCATTGCAATGGTGAATGGAATTGTTTCCTTAATTTCTCTTTCTGTTTTCTCATTATTGGTGTATAGGAATGCAAGGGATTTCTTTGTGTTGATTTTATATCCTGCAACTTTACTATAATCACTGATTAGTTCTAGTAATTTTCTGGTGGAGTCTTTAGGGTTTTCTATGTAGAGGAACATGTCATCTGCAAATAGTGAGAGTTTTATTTCTTCTTTTCCAATTTGGATTCCTTTTATTTCTTTTTCTGCTCTGATTACTGTGGCCAAAACTTCCAAAACTATGTTGAATAGTAATGGTGAATGTGGGCACCCTTGTTTTGTTCCTGACTTTAGAGGAAATGCTTTCAATTTTTCACCATTGAGGATAATGTTTGCTGTGAGTTTGTCATATATAGCTTTTATTATGTTGAGGTATGTTTCTTCTATTCCTGCTTTCTGGAGAGTTTTTATCATAAATGGATGTTGAATTTTGTCAAAGGCTTTCTCTGCATCTATTGAGATAATTATATGGTTTTTATTTTTCAATTTGTTAATGTGGTGTATTACATTGATTGATTTGTGGATATTGAAGAATCCTTGCATCCTTGGGATAAAGCCCACTTGGTCATGGTGTATGATCTTTTTAATGTGTTGTTGGATTCTGATTGCTAGAATTTTGTTAAGGATTTTTGCATCTATGTTCATCAGTGATATTGGCCTGTAGTTTTCTTTTTTTCTGGGATTTTTGTCAGGTTTTGGTATTAGGGTGATGGTGGCCTCATAGAATGAGTTTGGAAGTTAACCTTCCTCTGCAATTTTCTGGAAGAGTTTGAGTAGGATAGGTGTTAGCTCTTCTCTAAGTTTTTGGTAGAATTCAGCTGTGAAGCCGTCTGGACCTGGGCTTTTGTTTGCTGGTAGAGTTTTGATTACAGTTTCAATTTCCGTGCTTGTGATGTGTCTGTTAAGATTTTCTATTTCTTCCTGGTCCAGTTATGGAAAGTTGTACTTTTCTAAGAATTTGTCCATTTTTTCCACGTTGTCTATTTTATTGAAATATAATTGTTGATAGTAGTCTCTTATGATCCTTTGTATTTCTGTGTTGTCTGTTGAGATCTCTCCATTTTCATTTCTAATTTTATTGATTTGATTTTTCTCCCTTTGTTTCTTGATGAGTCTGGCTAATGGTTTGTCAATTTTATTTAGCCTTTCAAAGAACCAGCTTTTGGCTTTGTTGATTTTTGCTATGGTCTCTTTTGTTTCTTTTGCATTTCTTTCTGCCCTAATTTTAAAGATTTCTTTCCTTCTACTAACACTGATGTTCTTCATTTCTTCATTTTCTAGTTGCTTTAGATGTAGCGTTAGGTTATTTATTTGACTTTTTTCTTGTTTCTTGAGGTGTGCCTGTATTGCTATGAACTTTCCCCTTAGGACTGCTTTTACAGTGTCCCACAGGTTTTGGGTTGTTTTGTTTTCATTTTCATTCGTTTCTATGCAAATTTTGGTTTCTTTTTTGATTTCTTGTGTGATTTTTTGGTTATTCAGCAGCATGTTGTTCAGCCTCCATATGTTGGGATTTTTAATAGTTTTTCTCCTGTAATTGAGATCTAATCTTACTGCATTGTGGTCAGAAAAGATGCTTGGAATGATTTCTATTTTTTTGAATTTACCAAGGCTAGCTTTATGGCCCAGGATGTGATCTATCCTGGAGAAGGTTCCATGTGCGCTTGAGAAAAAGGTGAAATTCATTGTTTTGGAATGAAATGTCCTATAGATATCAATTAGGTCTAACTGGTCTATTGTATCATTTAAAGTTTGTGTTTCCTTGTCAATTTTCTGTTTAGTTGATCTATCCATAGGTGTGAGTGGGGTATTAAAGTCTCCCACTATTATTGTGTTATTGTTAATTTCTCCTTTCATACTTGTTAGCATTTGTCTTACATATTGCTGTGCTCCTGTGTTGGGTGCCTATATATTTGTAATTGTTATATCTTCTTCTTGGATTGATCCTTTGATCATTAGGTAGTGACCATC
Organism: Bos grunniens; assembly: GCF_055505025.1. Lineage (NCBI taxonomy): Eukaryota > Metazoa > Chordata > Mammalia > Artiodactyla > Bovidae > Bos > Bos grunniens. The sequence continues at coordinate 64,163,630 of NC_141183.1, read as the reverse complement.
TTTGTCTCTTTTCACAGCCTTTGTTTTAAAGTCTATTTTATCTGATATGAGTATTGCTACTCCTGCTTTCTTTTGGTCCCTATTTGCATGGAAAATCTTTTTCCAGCCTTTCACTTTCAGTCTGTATGTGTCCCCTGTTTTGAGGTGGGTCTCTTGTAGACAACATATGTAGGGGTCTTGTTTTTGTATCCATTCAGCCAGTTTTTGTCTTTTGGTTGGGGCATTCAACCCATTTACGTTTAAGGTAATTACTGATAAGTATGATCCTGTTGCCATTTACTTTATTGTTTTGGGTTCGAATTTATACACCGTTCTTGTGTTTCCTGTCTAGAGAATATCCTTTAGTATTTGTTGGAGAGCTGGTTTGGTGGTGCTGAATTCTCTCAGCTTTTGCTTTTCTATAAAGCTTTTGACTTCTCCTTCATATTTGAATGAGATCCTTGCTGGGTACAATAATCTGGGCTGTAGGTTATTTTCTTTCATCACTTTAAGTATGTCTTGCCATTCCCTCCTGGCTTTAAGACTTCTATTGAAAGATCAGCTGTTATCCTTATGGGAATTCCCTTGTGTGTTGTTTGTTGTTTTTCCCTTAACTCCGTGAACATCTCTGAGCGGTCCAGTTGTGGAGTGCATATAAGGAAGAGATTACTGGATAGCCCACTTTCTCCTCTATTGATTCTACCTAATCTCATTCAGGTCACCGCTAACTCCCTCCTCCCTCTTATTTTCTCCTGTAATGCTGTGAACCTCTCTGGGTGACCCTCACAGTGGAGAAACTTTTCATCTTTAATGTAGATGTTTTAACAATGGTGCTGCATAGAAGGAGAAGTTTTGAAACTACTGTAAAAGTAAGACTGATAACTGGAAGCAAGAGGCTTAAGTCCAAACCCTGACTCCAGGGAACTCCTGATTCCAGGGAACATTAATTGACAGGAGCTCATCAAACACCTCCATACCTACACTGAAACCAAGCACCACACAAGGGCCAGCAAGTTCCAGGGCAAGACATACCAATCAAATTCTCCAGCAACAAAGGAACACAGCCCTGAGCTCCAAGATACAGGCTGCCCAAAGTCACCTCAAAACCATAGACATCTCATAACTCATTACTGGACACTTCATTGCACTCCAGAGAGAAGAAATACAGCTCCACCCACCAGAACACCGACACAAGCTTCCCTAACCAAGAAACCTTGACAAGCCACCTGTACAAACCCACACAGAGCGAGGAAATGCCACAATAAAGAGAACTCCACAAACTGCCAGAATACAGAAAGGACACCCCAAACTCAGCAATTTAAACAAGATGAAGAGACAGAGGAATACCCAGCAGATAAAGGAACGGGATAAATGCCCAGCGAACCAAACAAAAGAGGAAGAGATAGGCAATCTACCTGATAAAGAATTCCAAATAATGATAGTGAAATTGATCCAAAATCTTGAAATCAAAATGGAATCACAGATAAATAGCCTGGAGACAAGGATTGAGAAGATGCAAGAAAGGTTTAACAAGGACCTAGAAGAAATAAAAAAGAGTCAAAATACAATGAATAATGCAATAAATGAAATTAAAAACACTCTGGAGGCAACAAATAGTAGAATAATAGAGGCAGAAGATAGGATTAGTGAAATAGAAGATAGAATGTTAGAAATAAATGAATCAGAGAGGAAAAAAGAAAAACGAATTAAAAAAATGAGGACAATCTCAGAGACCTCCAGGACAATATTAAATGCTACAACATTCGAATCATAGGGATCCCAGAAGAAGAAGACAAAAAGAAAAACCATGAGAAAATACTTGAGGATATAATAGTTGAAAACTTCCCTAAAATGGGGAAGGAAATAATCACTCAAGTCCAAGAAACCCAGAGAGTCCCAAACAGGATAAACCCAAGACAAAACACCCAAGACACATATTAATCAAATTAGCAAAGATCTTCAATCTTTAAAACCACATGGAAGAGACACCAGATTCTAGCGAGACCAGATTCTAACTTAGGACTGAGCTTTCCCTTTGTTTAAAAATATTCACTTGAATACAAAAAAAAAAAAAAAAAATACTATTTTTTGTCTCTCTAAAAAAACATAGTTGGTTTAAGAATGTTTTTCTTAGTTCCAGAAACAGTGAGTACATCACTGACTAGCAATGATAAAAATATTTATGTTACTGGTTTTAGCTGAACTTTTGTTTAGCATTTGGTAAAAAGCCTCTTAATGAAAGTGAAAGTGGAGAGTGAAAAAGTTGGCCTAAAGCTCAACATTCAGAAAATGAAGATCATGGCATCTGGTTCCATCACTTCATGGGAAATAGATGGCAAAACAGTGGAAACAGTGTCAGACTTTATTTTTTAGGTCTCCAAAATCACTGCAGATGGTGACTGCAGCCATAAAATTAAAAGACGCTTACTCCTTGGAAGGAAAGTTATGATCAACTTAGATAGCATATTCAAAAGCAGAGACTTTTTTTTGCCAACAAAGGTCCGTCTAGTCAAGGCTATGGTTTTTCCTGTAGTCATGCATGGATATGAGAGTTGGACTGTGAAGAAGGCCGAGTGTCGAAGAATTGATGCTTTTGAACTGTGGTGTTGGAGAAGACTCTTGAGAGTCCCTTGGACTGCAAGGAGATCCAACCAGTCCATTCTAAAGGAGATCAGCCCTGGGATTTCTTTGAAAGGAATCATGCTAAAGCTAAAACTCCAGTACTTTGGCCACCTCATGTGAAGAGTTGACTCACTGGAAAAGACTCTGATGTTGGGAGGGATTGGGGGCAGGAGGAGAAGGGGACGACAGAGGATGAGATGGCTGGATGGCATCACTGACTCGATGGACGTGAGTCTGAGTGAACTCCGGGATTTGGTGATGGACAGGGAGGCCTGGCGTGCTGCGATTCATGGAGTTGCAAAGAATCGGACATGACTGAGCGACTGAACTGAACTGAACTGAACTGAGGCATGAAATAAGTTATTACTGACCTGCTTTCTACAAATTTGCTATCGCTTTCCCGTAATGCTCATCACCTCTTTGTGGAGAGGTTATTGTCTAGGATGACTCTCTTGACCAGTGGAACAAAAGAGCTAAAAGGAAGTGAAAACAGAAGACTGTACCACATATATTGGCATCACTTTAGATTTTAAATGACTTTCAATTTAATTGAATGTAAATTATATGAGGGACAATAAATGTTTCTAAAATGCAAAGACCTTGCTCTTTCTGTTGTATTTATGTGTATGCCTGTGTATATATATTAATGTAAATGAAAGCAATGGACTTTTTCTTTAGACCTAAGTAAATACAGTACATGGTTTACATGGAGGTGAATTTGTACCTGTTTTTCCTTTTATTTTAGTATCTATGCTATAAAACAAAACACACCTTAAATTTTTTTGTTTCTATAAAACAATTTTTGTTTCTATAAAACACAACACACCTTAAATTCATGTACAGTGGCTTAGCGAAAAAAAGGAGCAAAGACTTTTATGTGAGCCAACAGAAAAATAAAATTACATTATGAATGTTAACAAGTTCAGAGAGATTCTTCCAATTTTGTGAAGAAAATATTATTTCTGCCATTAAATGCATATTTTAGTGAGTAAGTAGGCATAAAGTCCTTCATTCACAAACTTATTTTTTCCCAAATTTAAATATTTTCTCTTATTTTTCTTAAGTTAGGATCTGGAAACATACGTGGAAAGAGCAGGTCTTGGGTAGCTGAACAGTAATGAGCATTTGGTCTTTTATTTCACTGGGTATACTGGGACTTAAATTCCGGTGCTATGACCCTTAGGCTTTAGTGTTATTCAAACACTTCATTAATTATATTTATTCTTCTGTATATTCCCCTGGAAGAAGAAGACATGGCCAGATAGCATCACTGACTCAATGAACATTACTTTGAGCTAACTCTGGGAGATAGTGGAGGACAGAGGAGCCTGGTGTGCTGCCATTCCTGAGATTTCAAAGAGTCATAAAGACTTTGAAACAGGACAACCACCACAACATTCCCCTGTGGACTCAGAAACAATTTAGCAGAAGCTGAATTTGTGTGCTTCATTATTGTGTTTGTATGGTGTGTGTCAGTTACCGTGAAACTATTTCTTCCTTCTCTAGTCAAAGAGGAAATTTAGTGAAATTCTAAGAGATCTCTCTTCATCAAACTCTTTTTGATTGTTCATTGTGTTGTTTAAATATTCTCCTTCACTACCTCATGTCAGAATATTACACTTTGGTCATATTTTCTTTTATCTTGAAATATAATCCTATGTCATAAAAATCATCCTTCTTATCTATACAATTCTTTGATTTTTAGTGTACTTTCAAGTATGTTCAGTCATTACTGCTATCTACTTCCAGAATATCTTCATCAGCCCAAGAAGAAATCTACACCTACTACCTCTCACTCTCCTTTCCTCCCTCTCAAGCCCTAGCAACTGCTAATCTACTTTCTGATTCTATGTGGTTTCCTATTATTGGCCTTGCATATAAAAAGAAACATGCAGTGTGTGTGTGTGTGTGGGGGGTGTATTTCCTGTCAGGTTTCTTTTCCTTGGTAAAATATTTTTCAAGTTTAATCCATGCTGTTACATGTGCTAAAATTTTGTTTCATTACATGGCTGAATAGCATTTCATGTTATGGATATTATACACTTTTGGTGATCCATTTTTCAGAAGGATGAACACTGGCTTGTTTCTACCATTTAGCTGATATGAATAATGACACTACAAACATCCTGTCAATCCCTTTCAAGACAGCCCTCATTGCCAAATATCAGTTTTTCCCCACTCTCCAACCACACATCATCCAAGGACATTTTACCGATTTTTTTTTTACTTCATCACATTGTCTAAATAGTGCACTCTTTTCTGCATTATGTTTATTTATTTATTTATTTATTTTTACTACATTAAAGACCACAGGTATAGAATCAATGGTTGCTCTGTATTTCCTAAACTTCATGGTAATAGGATTTGTAAAGGCAGTGATTTCTAAATATTTATTGTTATGCATTTTTCACTGTCAAATGAAGAACAGAGAAAAATGAAAAGGATAAAAATATGTTGGGAGCTGCGTTAGGCATTACTGACAAAATGGAGGCACGGCCCCAACTCCCTCTCCTTGTCCTGCAGGCATGGACCCAGGATGAAGGAGTTAGGCCTTGTGATTCTGACTTGTTTTTTTCCTCTCCTCAGCTGAGTTGACTGAAAATAATATTAAGGCGCTTATTGTTCTTGAGAGGAGCATGAGAAGGTACAAAGCCTTCTGCAGCTGTGCTCAGAGAATAATTCATAAAGTTAATCATTGACATTCGTTCCAGGACCTTTACAAAAGAGTGTTCCAAGATGAGCACATAGGCCACAGCTTGAAGCCATGGGAGGGATTGCTATCTGAAACCTATTTGTGAGGGAAATGTTTATGACAAAGGAGCTTGCTGAATTTAGGGCTTAGGAATAATTAAAATAATTAGAAGCTAAAGATTTAAGGAATGTTGTAATGTTAGCATATTTTGCTATAGCTTATAGAGATTAGGAATTTTAGAGATATTAGTGGTTATAAGCCTTTTTAGAGAAAGTGAGCTCAGGATACTAGGGGCAAACAAGATTTAGAAAGATAAGAAGTAAAGTGAGGAATGTGGTATGCAGCCCAGACATTAGCATGAGTTACAGTGTATTCACAAGGACACATAAGAAGTAGATAAGAGTACTGCTGAGTCAGGAACTCCTTTTGAGGGGCAACAATGATTTATGGAGACAACAAATCTGAGTCAGAGGGAACTGAAAATGTCAAACCTCTGACCTAATGCTTTTTAAAAGTATAAAAGAGAATTTTATGCTTGAAATAAATATGCAGTCCAAGAAAACTGAGAGGCTGCATTGTTACTCGCCAACACCACCCATCCCTTCAGGTTGATTCCCTGGCTGCTGGAGCTGGACTCCGGCAAAAACATACTGGCTTTGGGAATTTTTCTATGTATAAAAATCATATGAGTGAAGATGTCTCATTTTAAAAATTATGCATGGTGAATATTTTTTCTAAGTCAACAGAGTTCTATTACTTTTCTTAAAATAACTTGTTTACTGTTATTTATATTAGTTATATACAAAATTGGAAAATATCTTGGAAGTTACACTTTTATGTCCTCCCAAACAAATATCAATGGAATTCTCCATACTCTTAAAACAGGGTTTACCATCTTGGTACCTGGTGTGATTGGGCTGCTTCCTAAGGTCACAGAAAGTAAAATAATGCCTTATGTAGATGGTTTTTTGTGGAACTCAAAGAGACAAAGAAAAATGTTTAACCAGGGCTGAACATGAGGAAATAAGAAAGGAAATTATCTTAGATGATATGACACAGTGTTGACAGCTGATAATGGCAGAACAATAATGTACTTTACCAAGGTTCTTCCCATTGCTCTTTGTAACCTACTTTTCAACTTTTCTTTTTTCTCTGATTTATTCAGATATAACTGTCAAATAGCATTCACATTCATTAGATATACAAAGGGATGGTTTGATATATATATATATAGATTGTGAAATGATTACCACACTAAAATTGGTTAACACATTCATTACTTCACATAGCTACCATTGTAGTGTGTGTATAGTGAGAACATTTAAGATCTACTTTTGTAACCTATTCCAAGTTTATAATATGTTATGGTTAACTACAGTCACCATGTATATTAGATCCCCAGAACTTATTCATCAAATGTAATAACAGAAAGTTTGCACACTTTGAGCATCATCACCCATTTCTCCCACCTTCCAACTCCTAGCGACCAATAATCTTTCTGTTTCTATGAGTTCATTCTGCCTTTTTAGATTCCACATATACATGAGATCATACAGTACTAGTTTTTCTCTGACTGACATATTTAACTTAGATTAAATATGACTTCTTTACTGCTAAAGACGGGGGATTCTCTACTTCAAGACCTGTTCAATTGTCACATTCTCTGACTGCTATCTTTTCTTCACCCACAGAGCCCCAGGCTCCAGACCAGAGCAGCACTGGGAAGAGCCCGCAGGTGTTCCAGGACCATCCATATGAGACTGAATATCTTTACCCAAAGATGCTTTTACTTTACACTAGTTTTAGATACTTTGCTTTTGGATTTAAAGCACTCAATTTTTTATTCCATGATGATTTTAAGTCTAATTATGATTTACTTGACTGTTTAGTTCATTATTGTCTAATACTAGCACCATCTTAAATTCATTAATATAGAATATAAAAAGAAATACTATAAAATATAAAGATCCTAAATGCTGGAAGATTGATCAATACATGCATAATGTCTTAATGAAATTGAAATATTGTTTGAATAGAAAATTACTCCAGAATTAGCACAATTAGAAATGTCAAAAGCTCTTTCAAAACTAGCAAGTACCATATAGAAACTCTGGCCACATAATAAGCATAATATGTGAGGGGAACTGAAATATCTCTTAAGAGCAGGGTTTAATTCAAATAATTGTTCATTTAGGAATATGAAAAAAAAAGTTATGTTTCTCATGTGTCATGACATATAATTTTAATTAAGCAATTACTATATGTGTGCAGTAATATGTACAATATATAATAAAAATATTAAACATAGTTTATTTTTCAATTTTTCTAGGGTCTCTTTTATATTTTTGTTTCACAAACTATAAATCAGAGGGTTTAACATGGGAATAACAAAGGTGTAAAACAATGAGGTCATTTTGTCTTGATCTGGAGAGTAGGAAGAAGTTGGTTGGAAATTCATAAAGAGTAGAGTTCCCTGGAAAATGTCCACCACATTTAGGTAGAAAGTACAGATGGAGAAAGCTTTGAACCTCCCCAAGGCAGAGTGGATTTTCAAGACTGAAAGGATGATATAACAGTAAGACTCCTGAAATTGTACTCAGTTCAATGAAACCGAAAACAATAAACAACAGCAACTCATTGACCTGGATATAAGAGCAGGAAAGGAGGAAAAGTGGAGGTAAATCACAGAAAGAATGGTTAATCACATTTGACCCACAGGAATATAAGTGGAATACTAATGTTGTGTGAATCAAAGCATCTACCATTCCCACCAGGTAAACCCCAGCCATGAGTAGGGAGCACATCCCGCTGGACATGCTAACTGCATAGAGCAAGGGATTGCTGATGGCCTTGTATTGATCATAGGCCGTAACTGCCAGCAAGACACTCAGAATCTTCAAAGATACAGAAGACCAAGAATTGCAGAGTACAGCCACAGAAAGAGATAGATTTTTTCTTGGCAAATAGGTCCACCAGCATCTTGGGCCCAATGGCTGTGGAATAGCAGAGGTCACAGAAAGAGGTAGCTGTGGAAAAAGTACGTGGGTGTGTGCAGCTGGAGATCTATCTACCTCCAGAACATTTTCATCAGTTCAGTAAGAAGCCCACACCTATTAGCTCTCATTCCCTGTCCCTGCTGACCCCAGGAAGCAACCACTAATTTTTATTCTGACTCTGAGCAGTTTCTTATTCTTTGTCTTGCATTTAAAGAGAATCATGCAATATGTGCTGTATTTATTTCTTTTCTCAGGTTTCTTTTCTTCAGTGAAGTATTATCAAGGCTCATCCATGTTGTGTATGTGTCAGAATCAGAATTCTGTCTCATTGAAGGGCACAATAATATTTCATTTTGTGGATACTGCACACTTTATTGACTCATTTTTCTATTGGATAAATGTTGGGTTGTTTCTGCTCTTTATCTGTCATGAAAAATGATGCTATGTTATTCTTGCCAATGCAATCTTTCAAGGCAGCCATCATCACTAAACATTATCTTAGTCCTATCTTCCAACCACATACGAAAGGATATTTCATTGATTTTATGTCTCACTCACATTCTCCAAACCAAGCACTTTTTAAATGATCTATGTTACTTTGCTCTTGTAAGAATCTCTGCTAAATTTAAGGCCTCATAAATTAGAGCAATAATTATTTTGTATTTTATAAACTTCATGGCACAAGTATTTGTAAAGGTAGTACTTTCTAAATGTTTTCCTTAAGCATTTATGACTACAGGGTAGAAAATAATGTGCTGTGCTCAGTTGCTCAATAATGTCCAACTCTTTGCAACCCCCTGGACTGTAATCACCCAGGCTCCTCTGTCCATGGAATTTTCCCAGTAAGAATACTGAAATTAGGTTGCCATTTCCTCCTCCAGTTGATCTTCCCAACTCAGGGATGGAACCTGTGTTGGGTTCCATCTCCTGCATTGGCTGGCAGATTTTTTTTACCACTGAGCCACCTGAGAAAATTACATAAAAAAACAGCAATATATCAGCTTTGAATAATTGTCTACAGATATACCTCAATTGTACCAAAAACTCTTAATGACCTGGATAACCATGGTGGTGTGGTAAAAAATTTACAGCCAGATATCCTAGAGTGTGAAGTCAAGTGGGCCTTGACTGTACTACTATGAACAAAGCTAATGGGGTTGATGGAATTCCAGCTGAGTTATTTGAAATCTTAAAATGATGCTGTTAAAATGCTTCACTCAATATGCCAGGAAACTTGGAAAACTCGCAAGTGGTCACAAGACTGGAAAAGATCAGATTTCATTCCAACCTAAAAGAAGGGCAATGGCAAAGAATGCACAGACTACCATGCAATTGTGCTCATTACACATGCTTGAAAGGAAATGCTCAAAATCCAACAGACATGAATTGAGAAATCCCAGATATACAAGCTCCATTTAGAAAGGGCAGAACAATGAACAAAGCTAGTGGAGGTGATGGAATTCCAGTTGAGCTATTTCAAATCCTGAAAGATGATGCTGTGAAAGTGCTGCACTCAATATGCCAGCAAATTTGGAAAACTCAGCAGTGGCCACAGGACTGGAAAAGGGCAGTTTTCATTCCAATCCCAAAGAAAGGCAATGCCAAAGAATGCTCAAATTACGACACAATTGCACTCATCTCACACGCTAGTAAAGTAATGCTCAAAATTCTCCAAGCCAGGCTTCAGCAATATGTGAAGCATGAACTTCCTGATGTTCAAGCTGGTTTTAGAAAAGGCAGAGGAACCAGAGATCAAATTGCCAGCATGCACTGGATCAAGGAAAAAGCAAGAGAGTTCCAGAAAAAACATCTATTTCTGCTTTATTGACTATGCCAAAGTCTTGGACTGTGTGGATCACAATTAACCGTGGAAAATTCTTCAAGAGATGGGAATACCAGTGCTCTGGTATTCTGACCTGCCTCTTGAGAAAGCTGTATACAGGTCAGGAAGCAACAGTTAGAACTGGACATGGAATGACAGACTGGTTCCAAATAGGAAAAGGAGTATGTCAAGGCTGTATATTGCCACCCTGTTTATTTAACTTCTATGAAGAGTAGATCATGAGAAACGCTGGACTGGAAGAAACACAAGCTGGAATCAAGATTGCTGGGAGAAATATCAATAACCTCAGATATGCAGATGACACCACCCTTATGGCAGAAAGTGAAGAGGAACTCAAAAGCCTCTTGATGAAAGTGAAAGTGAAGAGTGAAAAAGTTGGCTTAAAGCTCAACATTCAGAAAACGAAGATCATGGCATCCGGTCGCATCACTTCATGGGAAATAGATGGGGAAACAGTGTCAGCCTTTATTTTTTGGGGCTCCAAAATCACTGCAGATGGTGACTGCAGCCATGAAATTAAAAGATGCTTACTCCTTGGAAGGAAAGTTATGAGCAAACTAGATAGCATATTCAAAATCGGAGACATTACTTTGCCAACAAAGGTCCGTCTAGTCAAGGCTATGTTTTTTCCAGTAGTCATGTATGGATGTGAGAGTTGGACTGTGAAGAAAGCTGAGCGCTGAAGAATTGATGCTTTTGAACTATGGTGTTGGAGAAGACTCTTGAGAGTCCCTTGAACTGCAAGGACATCCAACCAGTCTATTCTAAAGGAGGTCAGTCCCGTATGTTCTTTGGAAGGAATGATGCTAAAGCTGAAACTCCAGTACTTTGGCCGCCTCATGAGGTAAATTGACTCATTGGAAAAGACTCTGATGCTGGGAGGGATTGCGGGTAGGAGGAGAAGGGGATGACAGAGGATGAGATGGCTGGATGGCATCACTGATGCGATGGATATGATTTTGTGTGTACTCCGTAAGTTGATGATACAGGGATACCTGACATGTTGCAATTCACGGGGTAGCAAAGAGTCGGACATGACTGAACTCAACTGACTGAGGAACCAGAGATCAAATTGCTAATATTAGTTGGATCATAGAAAAATCAAGAAAATTCCGAAAAATATCTACTTCTGCTTCATTGACTATGAAAAAGCCTTTGACGGCATGGATCACAATGAGCTGTGGAAAATTCTTAAAGAGCTGCAAATACCAGACCACATTACCTGCCTCCTCATAAATCTGTAAGCAGTCAAGAAACATCAGTCAGAATCGTACTTACATAAAAGTTGTACATTGCCACCATGTTTACTTAATTTGTATATGCAGAGTACATCGTGGAAAATTCCAGATTGGATGAATCCCAAGCTGGAATCAAGATTTCCTTAAGAAATATCAACAACCTCAGATATGCAGATGATATCACCCTAATGGCAGAAATGGAGAGGAAGTAAAGAGTCTCTTTAGTGAAAGAGTGAAAGAGACTCTTTCAGTCTCTTTCACTGAAGGTGAAAGAATAGAGTGAAACTGCTGGCTTAAATGCAACATTCAAAACACAAAGATTACAACATCTAGTCCCATTACTTCATAGCAAATAGATGGGGAAAAAGTGGAAGTAGTGATAGATATTTTCTTGGTCTCCAACATCACTATGGACATTGAAATTAAAAGGCACTTGTCACTTTTCAGTTTCATGCATTGGAGAAGGAAATGGCAACCCACTCCAGTGTTCTTGCCTGGAGAATTCCAGGGACGGAGAGGCCTGGTAGGCTGCAGTCCATGGGGTCGCACAGAGTTGGACACGACTGAAGTGACTTAGCAGCAGCAGCTCATTGGATGGAAAGCTATGACAAACCTAGAGAGTGTATTAAAAAGCAGAGGTATCACTTTGCTGACAAAGATCCAAATGGCCAAATCTTTTCCCAGTAGTTATGTAAGGTTAGGACCATAAAGAGAGTAGGACCATAAAGAAGGCTGAGGGCTGAAAAATAGATGCTTTCAAATTGTGGTTCTGGAGAAGACTCTTGAGAGTCCCTTCGATAGCAAAAGGATCAAACCAGTCAATCCTGAAAAAAAAGCAACCCTGGATATTCTCTGGAAAGACTGATGTTGATGCTGAATCTCCAATTCTTTGGCCATCTGCTGTGAAGAGCCAACTCACTGGAAAAGACCTTGATGCTGGGAAAGACTGAGGGTAGGAGGAGAAGGGGGTGACAGTATATGAGACTGTTGGATGGCATCACTGACTCATTGGACATGAGTTTGAGCAAACTCAGGAAGATAATGGAGGATAGGAGAGCCTGGCGTGCTACAGCTCTTGGGGTCACAAAGAGTCCAATGAGACTTAACACCTGAACAACAATAACAATATCTATATCTATCCCAAAAGTGAGGAAAATGTTTGAAATCCATGCATCTATATATCTGACAAAGAACTTGTATACAAACTTTATGAAAATCTATCATCAATAATAAAATTCAAATTAATAAAATCTGCACAAAGGATTGAATGTATACTCTCACCAAGAAGATATATAAATAGAAAGGTCATGTATAGCTCTTTGCTCAGCATATTTACTTATTAGGGACATGACAATAAAGTAACAATGGGTTAAAATTAAAAATACTGATCATGCCTAATTTTCTTTTTTATCTGAATTTTCATTAGTATTTAACATGAACACAGATTATATTCTTATTTGTTTGGGTTACATTTCTATTTATTTTTTTGGTTGTTTGTTTCCTGCTTTTTCTTGTCTTTTTTTTTTTCTATACACCTAAGAAATTCATCAAGCTAAATTTCATATCATTAGTATATTTTTAATTTGGGAAAAATGATTCATAGGAACAATTGTTGATACCCTTTTAATGTCATTGCAATTCTTGGTGATATCAACCCAATATTAAATATTAAATATATTAATGTGGAAATATTGTTGAGAAAACCTCAAGCCACATAACTAATTGCTAATAATTTTTGACTGGTTAAAAACAAACAAACAAAAAAAGTGGATGCTTTTTTTTTTTTTCACAAAAGAATGTCAGCACCATTATTTACCTCTCTGGCACATATTTGTTATATGTAGAATTGCCCTTGATCATGCAATTCTAGTTCTTATTTTTTTTTCTTTTTATTTTAATTGGAGGCTAATTACTTTACAATATTGTGGTGTTTTTTGCCATACATTGACATGAATCACCCATGGGTGTACATGTGTACCCCATCCTGACCCTCCCACCCACCTCCCTCCCCATCCCACTTCTCAGGGTCATCCCAGTGCACCAACCCTGAGCAACCTGCTTCATGCATCGAACGTGCACTGGCAATCTATTTCACATATGTTAATATACATGTTTCAATGCTATTCTCTCAAATCACCCCATCCTCTGTTCTCCCAAAGAGTCCAACAGTCTGTTCTTTACATCTGTGTCTCTTTTGCTGTCTCACATATAGGGTCATCGTTACCATATTTCTAAATTATATATATATATATATATATATATATATATATATATATATATATACACATACATATTTCTATATACATATGCATTAATATACTGTATTGGTGTTTTTCTTTTTGACTTATGTTGCTCTGTATAATAGGGTCCAGTTTCATCCACCTCATTAGAACCTCATTAGAATTCTTTTTAATAGCTGAGTAATATTCCACTGTGTATATGTACCACCACTTTCTTATCCATTCGTCTGCCGATGGACATCTAGGTTGCTTCCATGTCCTGGCTATTGTAAACAGTGCTGCAATGACTACTGGGGTCATCATTGAAAGAGAACACCTGTCTCTTTCAGTTCTCCTTTCCTCCGTGTGTATGCCCAGCAGTGGGATTGCTGGGTCGTGTGACAGTTCTATTTCCGGTTTTTTAAGGAATCTCCATACTGTTCTCCATAATGGCTGTACTAGTTTGCATTCCCACTAACAGTGTAAGAGGGCTCCTTTTTCTCTGCATCCTCTCCAGCATTGTTTTTAGACTTTTTGATAGCAGCCATTTTGACCTGGAATGAGATGGTTCCTCATTGTGCTTTTGATTTGCATTTCTCTGATAATGAGTGATGTTGAGCATCTTTTCATGTTTTGTTAGCCATTTGTACATCTTCTTTGGAGAAATGTCTGTTTAGTTCTTTGGCCCATTTTTTTGATTCGGTCGCTTATTTTTCTGGAATTGAGCTTCAGGAGCTGCTTGTATATTTTTGAGATTAATTCTTTGTCAGTTTTTTCGTTTGCTATTATTTTCTCCCATTCTGAAGGCTGTCTTTTCACCTTGCTTATAGTTTCCTTCGTTGTGCAAAAACTTTTAAGTTTAATTATTTCTATGCAAATTAATTTTCCCTTAGGTACTCCTTGATCTTCTGGGCTTCAAAAATCGCTTGAGGTGCATTTTATTCAACTAGAACCAATCAATCCTAAGGAAATCAACCCTGAATATTAATTGGAAGGACTGGTGCTGAAGCTGAGGCTCGAATAACAGGTTCACATAGAAGTCTTATTAGTGCAGATTTCTTATTTTGCAAAATCCCAAAATAAAAGTTATTATACATTCTTTCACTTTTTTTTAGTTTAGTTATTGATTCCTAAATAATAATAATAATAATTCCTATAATGTTATTCAACCTTGCAAATTCCGGAAGAGGCAAAATCAGTCAGTCAATTTCACTGTTGACTTTCCATTTAATGGGTTTAATGTTTTTCTTTTTTACATCACACAAGTAGATCTAATAAAAATGGCCCGATTTTAGATAAAATTTGTCCTTAAATACTATAATAAATTTATATCATATAGATGAAACTCAGTAATTCATCACAATCTATTGACACTCTATTTTGCTTAAAATTTCATATACTTAGGACAAAGTTTTTCTACTGTATTTCTACTCATGAGCAGCAATTCCAAAAGAGTTTGTGTAAATTGATAAAATACATTAGAGATAGACTTGTCAAACTTTTGTCAAAGAAAATAATTTTCTGTAAGTTTTGATCCACCATGAGCTCTTTTCCTAAAATGCCATAATGTCTAACAAAGGCCTCCCTGAGTAACAGAGGCATTTCTTAGAGTTTACTTCTATCTAAAATATCTTCACATAAGGAAATTTCATAGGGCAGTTTGAAAACCTGAAGCTTCAGTGGCTTTTAGCTTTATAATTTTAATAGGAAATTAAGAATGTCTTTCAGTCTTGTAAGGTTTTTCAAATATATGACCATATCCACATTTTCCCAATAAATGGATTCACCTCTAGCCTTCAAGAAACAAAAACAAAATAGTCAAATATCAAGAACTTATAGCTCTTCTTACATATACATATATATATATATATATATACACACACACACATACATATTCAGTCATGTCCTCCTCTTTACAACCCATGAACTGTAGTCTGCCAGAATCCTTGTCCAGGGAATTTTCCAGGTAAGAATACTGGATTGGGTTGCCATTTCCTTCTCCAGGGGATCTTCCAACCCAGGGATTGAACTTGAATCTCTTGCATTAGCAGGTAGACTCTTGGCCACTGTACTGCCAAGTATAATTAATATGCATGTCTTCATACAGCCATTATTTTAGTATCTGCACCATGTGATGAACCTTCCCCTAAATCTGTTGTGTATACAATGCATATACTGCAATATACATGTATATTTATACTATCCCTCTGCTAATTTTTTACTGAGATAAAAATAACACTCAAAAATGTTATTTAGTATTTTAATTTTTTATGTGTTTGTTTATTTTCCTTTTGTGACCCAGACAACATGGAGTGTTTTGGATAACAGTATGGAATGCTCAGTCCTTCAGAAAAGAATGCTCACAAATAGGATGAAAAGAAATAACACTTTAAGTAGATGACTGTTCATCACAAAAAGACAGACATCAAAACAGGGATTAAAAGAGGAAACAAGGAAAGGAAATTATCATGGAGGAAGTGATGAAATTCATAGTTCATAAATATTAAAAAATACTAAGGTGATGGCATCCAGCCCCGTTACTGCATGGCAAGTAGAATGGGAAAATGTGGAAGCAGTGACAGATTTCCTCTTTTGGGGCTCCAAAATCACTGTGGATTATAACTGCAGCCATGATATCAGAAGACAATTGCTTCTTAGCAGGAAAGCATTGACAAACATAGTGTGTTGAAAAGCAGAGACATTACTCTGCCAATAAAGGTCCATATAGTCAAGGATATGGTCTTCACAGTGGTCACATATGGTCGTGGGAGCTGGACTGTAAAGACAGAAGAGTGACAAAGAATTGAAGCCCTGGAACTGTGATGCTGGAGAAGACTCCTGAAAGTCCCTTGGACAGCAAGGAGACCAAACCTGTCAATCTTAAGTGAAATTAATCCTGAATATTCACTAGAAGGACTGAGGCTGAAGTTGAAACTCCAATATTTTGGTCACCTGATGCGAACAGATGACTCATTTGGAAAGTTCCTGATGCTGGTAAAGATTGAGAGCAGAAGGAAAAGAGAGTAACAGAGGTTGATGATGGCTGGATGGCATCAGAGACTGGTGATGGCTGGATGGCATCGCCAATGCAATGATGTTAACTTGTGAAAATTCTGGGAGATGGTGAGAGACAGGGAGGCCTGGTGTGCTACAGACCATGAGGTTGAAAAGAGACACAACTGAGTGACTGAACAACAACCACAATGACAGCATGATGATGTACAATACTAATGTCCTGTCCATTGGTCCTTATAACTGTCTTTCCTTCCTTTTCTTCAAGCTTTATTCAGTTAAAATCGACAATTAGCACATATAAGGTATTCAAAATGTAGATATGATATATGAATATATTGTGAAATGGTCACCACGGTATGCTTAGTAAAGGATTCATTA
Organism: Bos grunniens; assembly: GCF_055505025.1. Lineage (NCBI taxonomy): Eukaryota > Metazoa > Chordata > Mammalia > Artiodactyla > Bovidae > Bos > Bos grunniens. The sequence continues at coordinate 64,146,648 of NC_141183.1, read as the reverse complement.
ATTCATACAGTTAGTATTTAGAATGTGTGTGTCATGAGGACCATTAATATCTAGTCTCCTGGCAAATTTCAAGTTTATAATGTAGAATTATTACCTAGAGTCATCATATACATTAGATCCCCAGAAGTTATTCACTGAATAATAGAAAGCTTGGCCATTATTACTCATTTCGCCCACTTTCGAGACTCTGGAAAAAACCACCAGTCTACTCTCTAATTCTATGAATTTGAAATATTAAGATTCAACATATATGTGAAGCTATACAGTACTTATCTTTATCTATTTTAGTCAGCATAATGAATTTATGGTTCTTCCATATGTTATAAATAAAACTTCTTGAATTCTAAAAGACAGTCTTGTCCCTCTCAAGACACATCTAATTGTCACATCTTCTGCCCAATATCATTTTATCTCCCAAGTAGAATAATTACTAGATCTAAGACTGAATATATCTATCTAAGGATACACTGGTTTCAGATTTTATTTTGGATTTAAAATCCTCATTTTTTATTTCATAATGAATTTGAGATTTCTTATAAGCTATATAGCTGTTTAATCAATTAATGCTTCTTATTAGCATTAGCTTATATTCATTAGTATAGAAAGTACAGTGTATACCATAAAACATAAAGAAACTCAAAGATTTCTCTGGAACTACAATGATTCTTAATGTAGCTGAAATACTATTTATTTATTTATTTTTAAAGGAAACTAAACAATTTTATGTAATCACATTGCCGTGATCCTATACAGTAAAATGGAAATTCAAAGGACATGATTTTTCTGAATGCAGGAGACTCTGGTTTCATTCCTGGGTCCAGAAGATTCCCTGGAGAAGGGACAGGCTACCCACTCCAGTACTCTGGCCCAGAGAATGCCATGGACTGTATAGTCCATGGGGTCACAAAGAGTCAGGCACCACTGAGCCACTTTCACTTTCACATGCGGATATTATTTTAAAAAAAAAAAAAAAATGTGGTAACAGATCTAGAACCTTTGGCAAGCTAACGAATGAGTAATATAAATATGAATAATCAACTTTGTCCTTCATGGTGATTACCGTCTGGTATTTGCTTTGAGAGCAGTTGAACTCCTCATTGTTAAAGAGAAATAATCCTTTCCTCTCTGAAACATTTGTGAACCATTCAGTTGGGTGTGGTGAATAAAATACTTAAGGATCTAATACATAAAAATGCAATAGGCAAAGCACATTATTTTTTCGCTCCCTTTCTCAAAGGATGGAATATTTTGTATTTGCCCTGATTTTGTGTCTTGACTTCATGTACCATTTTATAGTGACATTTTTAGCTGAAATACAATGGGACTAAAAATATTGATATAATACTAATAAATCATGTTGGTATGTGTGGTTGTCACATAGGATTCACAGGAGATTTAAATTTACAGTTGTCAATGTAAAGGATTCATGCTATTTAGCTTCTTCATGAATCTATACCACGAAGGAAGAGCATTTCGCAACATATTTCACTGAGGGAACTACAAGGATGATAGGCATAATACTATGTGTCAACTCATGGATTTCTAAGCATTGCTCACAATACAGATCTGATTTTCAACATCAGGGTTCTTTCAGTGTCCTTGAACAGCATTTGTTTTTCTGTTCAGTTCAGTTCAGTTGCTCGGTCGTGTCCAACTCTTTGTGATCCCCATTGAACCGCAGCACGCCAGGCCTCCCTGTCCATCACCAACTCCCAGAGTTTACCCAAACTCGTGACCATTAGGTCACTGGTGCCATCTAACCATCTCATCTGCTGTCGTCCCCTTCTCCTCCTGTCTTCAATCTTTCCCAACATCAGGGCCTTTTCAAATGAGTCAGCTCTCCAAAAACTGGAGTTTCAGCTTCAACATCAGTCCTTCTGATGAACACCCAGAACGGATTTCCTTTAGGATGGACTGGTTGGATTTCCTTGCAGTCCAAGGGACTCTCAAGAGTCTTCTCCAACACCACAGTTCAAAAGCATCCATTCTTCTGCGCTCAGCTTTCTTTATTGTTCACCTATATATTCGTCTGCTTTAAGTCCATCAAGTTTGTCCAAATCAATGAACATCTCAGTAATATTCCAGGCGAAGTTCAAGGGAAGCTGTGATGCTCCACTGCCGGGAGCCGGCATATTGCATATTGAGTGCATATTGCATATTGCATATTGAGTGCAGCACTTTCCACAGCATCATCTTTCAGGATCTGGAATAGCTCAACTGGAATTCTATCACTGCCGGTAGCCAGCGTGAGGAACTCCGCCCATGACAAAGGTCATGAGGAAGGAGGCTCGGCATACGCAAAGGTGGGATCGAGCCTCAGGAGTCCCCCATCTACCCTCAAAACCAGAGTCTGCCTACTTTCTGCTTTCACCTACACCTCTGACTTTACGGGGGGCTGCCCCCCACTACCTCCCTCTGAAAAAAGAGTTAGCTTACAGCTCCAGTTAATAATTCCTGCGTGTGACAGTGTTTAACCTACAAACTCCTTTGGAAATCCTCTAGCCTGCCTGAATAGGTTTTTCCAGCCACACGTGATTGTTCAGAGCCTCCCAACTGTGAGAGGCAGGAGATGTTCTAAACTGTCTAAACACAGATTCTTTTGAGTAGTTAAAAGATTGATTAGAAATTGTATTGGTGAAGGGATTTTCACTTGTTTTGGGCCAATGTTTGCTGCTAAGTTTCCATATCCCTTACCTGCTGTGTCCCTGGCAGTGTATTGATTAATATAATTGGTGTAAGTAGTAGCTTTAATGTTTGTAACCTGGGACCCTTGAGTTAATTCTTTTTCTTGTTATAGCCCACCACACCTTTGCTCTGTAGGAATGCAACTTTATCTAATGCTTTTGGAGGGTGGCGCTTGACTTATCACCTTTAGAGAAAAATAAGTTTTCTGAAGAAAGGGTCTTAAAATGTTAACAGGCCTCCAGGCCAGAAGATGATGCAAATCACCTAAGCTTTTGCATATGATAAGTTTGCAGGAAGAAAGCCTGGCTTGCTGCCTGACTCTACCCCTTCCCCCATTATCCTCTATGCATAACTTAAGGTATAAAAACTACTTTGGAAAATAAAGTGCGGGCCTTGTTCACCAAAACTTGGTCTCCCCATGTCATTCTTTCTCTTACCTTCTGGCTGAATTATTCAGCCTCTTTTCTACACTGAATTTCCTCACTGAGCTATCCTCATTCTATTACTCTTTATATCCTTAATTAACATTTAATTAAGCAGTTGTTTCCTGATCTTCGCCTACGCCGTATCTCCTTCGAATACCCTGGATCAGCCGGGGCTGGTCCCCGGCACTCCACTGTCCTTGAAGGAGTCCACATGGAATGAAGAAGTACTGTGGGAAGTCTATTAGTAACCACCATGCCTTGGGTCTTCACCACGGGCTTCCGCCCCCATGCCCTGTTCCAGGAGAGGCTCTGGGACCTCGCTACTGCCGCCAAGTGAAACACGAGGACAATAAAAATCTGAAACATCATTTAAATGTAAGAATAAACCAACAACATTTGACAAAATTAGAAAACAGGAAATTTTTCCAGAAAGAGAAAGTGCCATATGTAAATTCTTGATACATGAATATAAGTATGTTGTATTTCAGAACTAAAATATTTCTAAAATTTAGACTTTATAACAAAAATTATCATTTGAACTATTTAAGACAGCTTTGTGTCTCTTATACCATGAAGTATACATTTATAAAAGCAAAAAACACAATATGTGTGTACTTGTGACTATGAGTGTGTGAAATATAAACCTTTAAAATCATATTTAAAGTTTCAGTTTTTGCAGGGCCTGTTTCACATCCTTGTTCCTTAGGCTCTAAATCAGAGGGTTTAACATGGGAATCACTAGGGTGTAAAACAACGAGGACATTTTGTCTTCATCTAGACAGTAGGATGAACTCAGCCTGAAATACAAGAAAAATACAGTTTCCTGGAAAATTGCCACAGCAGTTAGGTGGGAGGTGCATATGGAGAAAACTTTGAACCTTCCTTCAGCAGAGTGGATCTTCAAGACTGCTAGAATGATATAACAGTAAGAGACAAGGACTCCTGAAATGGAGGTCAGTTAAACACAGACAAAAAAAAAATAATAAGTGAATAATGCCAACTCACTGACCAATGTATCACAGCAGGAAAGGGAGAGAAGTGGAGGTAAATCACAGGAAAAAATGGTTAATCTCATTTGACCCACAGAAACATAAGCAGAATGCTAATGTCATGTGTATCAAAGCATCTGCCATTCCCACCAGGTAAACCCCAGCCATGTGCAGGGAGCACACCCTGCTAGACATGCTGACTGCATAGAGCAAGGAGCCACTGATGGCCTTGTACTGGTCATAGGCCATCACTGCCAGCAACAAAGACTCAGAATCTATAAAGTTAGAGAAGACCAAAAATTGCAGAGCACAGCTATAGAAGGAGATTGATCTCTTTTTGGCTAAAAGGTTCAACAACATCTTGGGGTCAATGCCTCTGGAATAGCAGAGGTCACAGAAGGAGAGGTGGCTGAGGAAAAAGTACACAGGTGTTTGCAGCTGGGGATCCATCCTGATTAAAATATTCATTCCAAGATTTGCCAGGTTAATGAGATAGACAATAACAAACATGACAAATAAGATCATCTTAACTTCAGATTTATCTGTGCTGCTGCTGCTGCTGCTAAGTCACTTCAGTCGTGTCTGAGAAACCAGGCTGAAAGTATATGAATAACCATTTACTATGCTGAAAAAATTCCTTGAATTCAAAAATATATTTTCATTATCATGTTGGACATAAAACATAATTTAAAATATTTATGTATTAGTTTTACAATCTATTAGTATACATACACTAATAACAATGAAAATAATTATGTTATCGATCCTGATCTTTAGTATTTAGTGAGACATGAAATAAGTAACTTTGAAATTTTTCTCTAAAAATATATCACTGCTTTGCCACATGACTAATTACCAATTTATAGAGTTTCTTCTGCCAAAAGAGGAGTTTCTTGAACAAAGAAAAATGCTAAAAGGAAGTGAAAACCACAGAATCTAACACCCACTGTAGCCTCTCTTTGGATTTTAATGGATTTTTTATATTATAAAAGTGGAAATAGGGAAAATATTTGCCTATTGTCCCTATTTAGGGACAATAAATGCCTCTGAGATATATAGGTTTCTGTCTAGTATGTCTACATTACGTGTCTGTTATGTGTTTGCATGCAGATCACATGTCTCTGATGTATATGAGACTAGTACGTTGGTAAGGAATTTATTTTTCTTTTGACCTTAGTAGCTATGGGGCTTCACATGAAGATGAATATGCACATTTTAATTTTTAAGTTTGCTCCTAGATTATATTTTAAATAAAGCAAAACAGCAACACCAACCCCCCCTTTAAATTCACCTATATACTACTCTGATGATAAAAGGAGTAATATCTTTCCTATAAACCAGAATCAAAATAAATTAATTTAATAGTTATATTATGGATATTAACAAGTACAGAATCTGCCAGTTCTGAGAAGAAAATATTTTTACTGAACATTAAATTACAGAGTATATTTAACTGAGTAAGCAGGTATAAAATATTTTATTTACAAATTGATTTTCCCCCAAATGGGAATGTTTTTGTCCTATGTTTTTTAAATCAGGACCTCAAAACTGAACTGAGATGAGCTGGTCTTAGGTAGCTGAACAATAAACAAATAGCATTTTATTTTACCATGTCCAGATCAGATCAATCGCTCAGTCGTGTCCAACTCTTTGTGACCCCATGGATTGCAGCACGCCAGGCCTCCCTGTCCATCACCAACTCCTGGAGTTCACTCAGACTCACGTCCATCGAGTCAGTGATGCCATCCAGACATCTCATCCTCTGTCGTGCCCTTCTCCTCCTGCCCCCAATCCCTCCCAGCATCAGAGTCTTTTCCAATGAGTCAATTCTTCACACGAAGTGGCCAAAGTACAGGAGTTTCAGCTTTAGCATCATTCCTTTCAAAGAAATCCCAGGGCTGATGTCCTTCAGAATGGACTGGTTGGATCTCCTTGCAGTCCAAGGGACTCTCAAGAGTCTTCTCCAACACCACAGTTCAAAAGCATCAATTCTTCAGCACTCAGCCTTCATCACAGTCCAACTCTCACATCCATACATGACCACAGGAAAAACCATAGCCTTGACTAGATGAACCTTTGTTGGCAAAGTAATGTCTCTGCTTTTGAATATGCTATCTAGGTTGGTCATAAATTTCCTTCCAAGGAGTAAGCGTCTTTTAATTTCATGGCTACAGTCACCATCTGCAGTGATTTTGGAGCCCAGAAAACTAAAATCTGACACTGTTTCCACTGTTTCCCCACCTATTTCCCATGAAGTGATGCGACCGGATGCCATGATCTTCGTTTTCTGAATGTTGAGCTTTAAGCCAACTTTTTCACTCTCCACTTTCACTTTCATCAAGACGCTTTTTAGTTCCTCTTCACTTTCTGCCATAAGGGTGGTGTCATCTGCATGTCTGAGGATATTGATATTTCTCCCTGCAATCTTGATTCCAACTTGTGTTTCTTCCAGTCCAGCATTTCTCATGATGTACTCTGCATATAAGTTAAATAAGCAGGGTGACAATATACAGCCTTGACGAACTTCTTTTCCTATTTGGAACCAGTCCATTGTTCCATGTCCAGTTCTAAGTGTTGCTTCCTGACCTGCATACAAATTTCTCAAGAGGCAGAACAGGTGGTTTGGTATTCCCATCTCTTTCAGAATTTTCCACAGTTGATTGTCATCCACACAGTCAAAGGCTTTGGCATAGTCAATAAAGCAGAAATAGATGTTTCTCTGGAACTCTCTTGATTTTTCTATGATCCAGAGGATTTTGGCTGCTGGGGACCAGCCCCAGCTGATCCAGGGTATTCGAAGGAGAGATGGCCTAGGCGACTATTTATATGGTAATTAGAGATATAAAGAATAATAGAATGAGGATAGCTCAGTAGGAAAATTCAGTGGAGAAAAGAGGGTGAGTAGCTTGGTTTACGCGGGAGACCAATAAAACTTCAAGACAAGAAGTTTGCACCACTTACGTAGGCTGCAGGCACCCTCTCGAATAGCGGAAGGTGCCTCACCCTAGACACCTTCTCGAGTGGGTCTTAGAAGCCCAGGCATAATTAGTAAGCGTGGTGGGTTCTGCGCTCCAGATGGAGACTCAGCTGGAAGTTAAAGGGAAGAATGACATGGGGAGACCAAGTGTTGGTGAACAAGGCCCATAGCTTTATTTTTAACAGGGGCTTTTATACCCTAAGTTACACATAGAGGATAATAGGGGATGCAAAGTCAGTAGTCTTTGATTCTTATCAAAAACCAGGGTTTCTTTCCTGCAAATTTATCGTATACAAATGGTTTAGGTGATTTACATCATCTTCTGGCCAGAAGGCCTACTAACATTTTTTGACTCTTGACAAGGACTTATCAACAAAGACTTATTTTCTCTAAGAGTAATTATTTTAAGGTTTGGCGCCATCTTCCAAAGATAAAATTGCATTCCTATAGGGTGGATGTGTAATGGGTTTACAACAAAGGAAAGAATGTATTACCTTAAGGGTCTAAAGTTACTAACACCAAGGCCACTACTTATTTTTTCTATATACCAACTATTAATTAATACATATTCAAGGATACAATTTAGGGGATGTGAAAACTTGGCAACAAACATTGACTCATCAATGAAATCCTTTACTAGTTTATTCTGACAGTTTCTAACTCTCTGAGAGGCTCTAAGCTATTTGAATATCTTAAGCTTCCCGTGCCTCTGGAGGCTAGGAGACTGTAAACAATCGTATGCATAGCTGCAGGAGTCCAGGTAAACTTGTCAGGCGAGTTAGAGAGCCATCTGAGGGGTTTGGATTTAAACACTCCTAATTGCCCAGGAACTTTATTAATTGGAGCTGTAAGTTAACTCTTTGACAGAGAGAGCGAGGTGGTGGTAGGGGACAGCCCCCAGTAAAGTCAGAGGTGAGAGCACAAAGCAATAAAGTAGGCAGACTCTGGTTTTTTGGGGGGTAAATGCTCGAGAATATCCGGGGAGACTCCCGAGGCTTGATCCCGCCTTTGCCTATGCTGAGCCTCCTTCCTCATGACCTTTGTCACGAACGGAATGTCTCTCGCCGGCTCCCGGCAGTTGGCAATTTGATCTCTGGTTCCTCTGCCTTTTCTAAAATCAGCTTGAACATCAGGAAGTTCACGGTTCACATATTGCTGAAGCCTGGCTTGGAGAATTTTGAGCATTACTTTACTAGCGTGTGAGATGAGTGCAATTGTGCGGTCATTTGAGCATTCTTTGGCATTGCCTTTCTTTGATATTGGAATGAAAACTGACCTTTTCCTGTTCTGTAGCCACTGCTGAGTTTTCCAAATTTGCTAGCATATTGAGTACAGCACTTTCACAGCATCATCTTTCAGGATTTGGAATAGCTCAACTGGAATTCCATCACCTCCACTAGCTTTGTTCATAGTGATACTTTCTAAGGCCCACTTGACTTCACATTTCAGGATGTCTGGCTCTAGGTCAGTGATCACACCATCGTGATTATCTGGGTTGTGAAGATCTTTTTTGTGCAGTTCTTCTGTGTATTCTTGCTATCTCTTCTTAATATCTTCTGCTTTTGTTAGGTCCATACCATTTCTATCCTTTATCGAGCCCATCTTTGCATGAAATATTCCTTTGGTATCTCTGATTTTCTTGAAGAGATCCCTAGTCTTTCCCATTCTGTTGTTTTCCTCTATTTATTTGCATTGATTGCTGAAGAAGGCTTTCTTATCTCTTCTTGCTATTCTCTGGAACTCTGCATTCAGATGTTTATATCTTTCCTTTTCTCCTTTGTTTTTTGCTTCTCTTCTTTTCACAGCTATTTGTAAGGCCTCCCCAGACAGCCATTTTGCCTTTTTGCATTTCTTTTCCATGGGGATGGTCTTGATCCCTGTCTCCTGTACAATGTCACGAACCTCATTCCATAGTTCATCAGGCACTCTACCTATCAGATCTAGGTCCTTAAATCTATTTCTCACTTCCACTGTATAATCATAAGGGATTTGATTTAGGTCATACCTGAATGGTCTAGTGGTTTTCCCTACTTTCTTCAATTTAAGTCTGAATTTGGCAATAAGGAGTTCATGGTCTGAGCCACAGTCAGCTCCTGGTCTTTTTTTTTTTGCTGACTGTATAGAGCTTCTCCATCTTTGGCTGTAAAGAATATAATCAGTCTTATTTCGGTGTTGACCATCTGGTGATGTCCATGTATAGAGTCTTCTCTTGTGTTGTTGGAAGAGGGTGTTTGTTATGACCAGTGCATTTTCTTGGCAAAACTCTATTATTCTTTGCCCTGCTTCATTCTGTATTCCAAGTCCAAATTTGCCTGTTACTCCAGGTGTTTCTTGACTTCCTACTCTTGCATTCCAGTCCCCTATAATGAAAAGGACATCTTTTTTGGGTGTTAGTTCTAAAAGGTCTTGTAGATCTTCATAGAACTGGTACATTGGGACTTAGATACATGGGCCACTGCTTTTGAGTACTGGTGTTGTGCAAACATGTCATTAATTATGTTTCTGCTTTTGTGTATTGCCTCATGAATTCAGGGATAAATTTAGCACAAACTGAGGTTGTATACATCAGTATAGTCATTTAATTAATTTAGCATAAGGAGGGTTGCCCTTGTAGCTCAGTTGGTAAAGAATATGCTTGCAATGCAGGAGGCTTGTGTTTGATTCCTGGGTCAGGAAGATTCCCTGGAAAAGAAAATGGCAACCCACTCCAGTACTCTTGCTTGGAAAATCCCATAGATAGAGGAGCCTGGCAAGCTACAGTCCATGGGATTCCAAGCGTCACACAACTTAGTGACTAAACCACCACCACCAAGGATGAAGCAGTGTGAAAGAAAATAGAGAGAAACATTTCCATAATATATGAAGAAAATATTTAAAATATTTTAAAAATATACATTCATTTATATGACAAAGAACTTGCATATAAAATACATAAACTTTCATCAATAGTGAAAAAAAAACTTAACAAAAGCTGAGCAATAAAAAAAAATTGAACAAATATTCTCAACAAGATGATAAATAAGCAAGAGGTTAAAGCATAAGAATTTCGTTCTTATGTGAAACAGTAGGTATTAAGACAATGGCAATAAAGCCACAATTAGATAACATGACATAAATGTTAATGGACTGAAATTAAATATTGATCATAACTCATTTTCTGTTTCATCTGAATTCTCTTCTGTCAATTTACAGATTTGGTGTGCTGCAGTTGATGTGGTTGCAGAGTCAGACATGACTGAGTGACTGAATTGAACTGAACTGAACATCACACACAGAAAAAGTGATTAATCTCATTTGACCCACAGAAACATAAGTGGAATGCTAATGTCATGTATATCAAAGTCTCTGCTATATTCAGCAGATAATCCCCAGACCAGCAGGGAGCACACCCTGCTGGACATGCTGACCACATAGAGCAAGGGGTTGCTGATGACCATGTACCAGTCATAGGCCATCACTGCCAGCAGGAGACACTCAGAATATGCAAAGGTATAGAGCACCAAAAGTTGCAGAGCACAGCCACAGAAGAGAATTGATTTGTTCTTAGCAAATAGGTCTACCAGCATCTTTGGGTCAACTGCTGTGAAAATGCTGAGGTCACTGCAGGAGAGGTGACTGAGGAAAAAGTACATGGGTGTGTGCAGATGGGTATCCATTCTGATCAGGGTTATCATTCCAAGATTTGCCAGAAGACTAATGAAATAAACAAGGAGAAATATGGTAAACAGAATCACTTTGGTCTCAATGTTATCAGTAATTCCCAAGAAAATGAATTCAGTTAAGGAGAAGCAATTCCCTGTGTCCATTCTTCTTTGTTCTTGTGCAAAGTTTTGGAGAAAATGATCAAGAAAATGATACTTGCATGTGTAACACTTTTTGGCATCTACAAAATGTCACAAGACCATTTTTTCCTGTAAGTGTCTTTTTATACTTATAAAACTATCCAGTCATGTACCCACTCTTTAAAGAAGCATGGCCCTCTATTCTGTAATACTAAAAAAGTATCTGAGAAAGACCTTTGAGAAATTGGATGTAAATCTATATGTCATTCATGAGGTTTTTTACATTCTATAAGCTCTTCTCTGAGTGTTAGTTTCTTCATCCCAGGAAGTAGATTTGAAGAAATTTAACTCTTTACCTCTAGAGAAAAACCTAGAAGAGACACCAGTGTTAGAGACTGTAAGACACAGGACTATTTATGAAGGCTGAAAATAGTCACTTAGATACAAAAAACGATAACAATTTTTATGTTTCTCAAAAAAGTATGATTGGTTTCAGAGAATTTGACTTAGTTCACTGAACTTAGTGAGAAACAGTAAGTATATCAATGACTAGTAATAAAAATAATTATATTACTGGTTTTAGTTTATGTTATATTCAGTATTTGCTGAGACATGAATGAAGTATTATTAACCTGGTTTTCTAGAAATTTATCCATGATTTCCCACAATTCTCATTACATCTTTGTGGAGCGGTAGTTGTCAATAGATGAATCTCTTAATGAGTGGAAAAAAGAAGTAAAAGGAAGTGAAAATGACAGAATTTATTGCATAATTCACATCATTATAGATTTTAAATGGCTTGTTAGTTACTAAATTGGAAATAAGATGAGGGACAATAATGTTTCTAAAAGACATATACTTCTCTTTGTAATATATGTGTATGTGTTTACATGTTACTGTTTATAAGAACTGAATGTAAGCAATGAACTTTTTTCCCACAGAACTAAGTAAACATGGCATGTGGTTCACATGGAAATGAATTTGTACATGTTTTTATTTTTATTGTGGACCTACTCTGTTTTAATAAAACAAAACGTAGTTTAAATTCATGTATACATCTTTCCAATGATAAAAAGTTAATATTTCCTATGAAGAAAGAGCAAAATAAAATAAACAGTTGCATTGTGGATATTAATAATGTCAGATTCTTTTGATTCTGAGATCAAAATATTTCTAGCCATTGATTTCAGATTTTAGTGAGTAGGCATGCACAAAATTGTTCGTTTACAATTTTTTCCATCAAAATGTTAAGTATTTTCTTCTATATTCTTTAAGTTAGGAGCTGGAGACCTACCTGAGATGAGCAGGTCTTGGCTAGTTTAACAATAAGCAGATGGCTTCTTATTTTACCAGGTACAATGGGACTTAAATCTCTGTGCTACTGCCCCTTTGCTTTGATGTTATGCAAACATTTCATTAATTATATTTTTGCTTCTGTATTTCTCCCTGAGAATTCAGAATCCACTTAGCACAGACTGAGTTTTCATGCTTTACTACTGTCATCAAATTGATCTATGGTAAAAAGAAACTTTGTATTATTATTATTATTATGTGCTTCACAGTTATCCTGAGATGGTTTCATCCTTCTTAGTTAAAGAGTAAACCTACTGAAACTCAAAAAGATCTTCCTTCCATTATTTCCATTTCCTTATATTTGTTCATAGTGTTTTAGAGTCTCCTTCACATCTCATTTAAGGATATTACCACACTTGGTTCATATTTTCATTTTTACTGAAATGCAATGTGTATATCATAGAATTCAGCCTTCTAATGTATACAGTTCTTTGTTTTTACTATATTTTTTTAAGGTTCTTAGGTTATCACCAGTATTTACTTCCACAACTTTTTCATCATTATGATAAGAAATCCGTATTTATTAGCTGTCATTTTCTGTTCCTTCCTCCCTGAGCTCTGGTAACTACTAATCTACTTTCTGATTCTTTGTGCTTTCAAATTCTTTGCCTCCTTTTAAACAGAATTATGTAATATACTTTTTTGTTTGTTTGTTTTGGTTATTGTTTTCATCAGCCTTCTTGTCTTCACTGAAATATTTTCAAGGTTCATCTGTACTTCATGTATCGCATATTTATCCTTCTTTGAATTTTTGCCATACTTCATCTGTTTTGACAAAGAAAATTAGCATAAATATGGTAAGTCACTTCTGGGTCTTGTCTTGAAGAAGACAGTATGTGAAAGCCATGAATTACCATGTAGAAATTCCAACTAGCCATCTGATTTTACAATGTGGTACGTTCTGAGATTACATGAACTGAAAGGGGAGAATTTGAATCCATCTTTCTAGACATTCTCATCTAGTGTCAATTATTAAAGAATTTGCAACCTAGCCCACCTTTCCACTGAATATTTCATGCTATCTCAGTAAATACGAGAAAGAACAAAATAAGGAGTCAGTGGTCATTCTCTTAAGTTATTTAGTTTTGAAATACAGTTTATGTAAGGAGAGGTAACTAGAACAGTGTGCAAAAACAAATAAGAGAAAAAAGATTTTGAATATATAAATGCATGTATATTCAAGGGTTTCCTGGGTGGCTCAGTAGAAAAGAATCTGACTGTCTAGCAGGGGATGTGAGTTAGGTCCCTGGTTGGGAAGATACCTTGGAGTTGGAAATAGCAACCCACTCCAGTATTCTTGCCTGGAAAATTTCTTGGACAGAGGAGCCTGGCAGGTTACCATCCATGGGGTTGCAAAGAGTCAGACATAACTGAGCACTCATGGTCAGTGGTCATTCTCTTAAGTTATCTAGTTAAGAAATGCAGTTTATGTAGCAAGAGATAAGTAGAACAGTGTGCAAAAATATATCAGAGAAGCAAGCTTTTGAATATCTATATAAATGCATATATATTCAAAGTTTGAGGAAAAATGTTTGAAAACCAGATATACATAGATAGATAGACATAGATATAGATAGATAGATATAGATATGACAAATAACTTGTAGCCAAAGTATATGAAGAATCCTCACAGACGGTAAGACAACAAACAACCTAATAAAAATTGAACAAAGAATTGAACAAATTAAGTCTCATCAAGAAGATATATACAAAGAAACCCACTTCAGACCTAGAGACACAAACAGACTGAAAATGAGGGGATGTAAGAAGATATTCCATGCAAATGAAAATCAAAAGAAAGCTGGAAAAGTAACATTCATATCAGACAAGATAGACTTTAAAATAAAGAATGTTAAAAGAGACACTACACAATAATCAAGGGATCAATCCATGAAGAAGACATAACAATTGTAAATATATATGCACCCAATACAGGAACACTTCAATATATAAGGCAAGTGCTAATATCTATAAAAGGGGAAATAGACAGTAACACAACAATAGTGGGGAACTTTAACACTCAAATTATACCTACCCAGGCAGATCACCCAGGCAGAAAATTAATAAGTAAACCAAGTCTTAAATGACACATTAGATTTGATATTTGTAGGACATTTCATCTGAGAGAAGCAGAATATACTTTCATCTCAAATAAACATGGAACATTTTCCACAATAGATCATATCATGGATCACAAGCCAAGCCTTGGTAAATTTTTAAAAATTGAATTAATAACAAGCATCTGTTTCCAACAACAATATGAGAACTCCATTATAAGATAAAGCTGTAAAAAGCACAAGCATATGGAGGCAAAACAATATGTGACTAAACAACCAATGAATGACTGAAGAAAATGAAGAAATCAAAAAATACCTAGAGACAAATGACAACAAAAACATGACAATCCAAAACCTAAGGTATTCAGCAAAAGCAGTTCTAAGAAGGAAGCTAATTGCAATACAGTCTTACCTCAGGAAACAAGAAAAGTCACAAATAAATAACCTTACATTACACCTAAAGTGACTAGAGAAAGAATAAACAAAACCCGAAGTTAATAGAAGGAATCAAAGTTGATGTGTGGCAGAACCAATACAATACTGTAAAGTAATTAGCCTTCAATTAAAATAAATTTAAATTTAAAAAATAAAGTGAAAGTGAGAAAAAATAAATAAATAAATAAAACTAAAGAAAGAGGAAAAAAAAAAACCATAAAAACCAGAGCATAAATAAATGAAAAATATAATAATATTTTATTATTATAAAATTTTTATAGTTTATATATATATAATTTTATTATATATTTAATTTAAATTTTATTTAATTAATTTATTAATTTATATTTATATAAATTATATATATATAATATATATTAATATATAATAAATTAAATTAAATAATTAATTTAATTTAAATTAAATATAAATTAAATATATATAAATATACAAATATAAATTAAATAATTTAAATATAATATAAATTAAATAAATATAAATATACATAATTAAATTAATTATTTAATTAAATTAATAAAATTAATTTAAAATATATAATATTTTATTATTATAAAATTTATAAAAAAAGAAAATAATAACACAGGTCAGTGAAACTAAAAGCTGGTTCTTTGATAATATGAAGTTGATAAACATTCAGTCAGACTCATCAAGAGAAGCAAAGAGAAGACTCAAGTCAATAAAATTAGAAATGAAAGATGAGAAGTAACAACTGACATTACATATATTTTCCATCAGTCATTGGTGATGTGTAATAGGAATGTGCTATGGAAAGAAGGTAAGTTAGTGATGAGGACTGAAGTAGACAGTCTAGAATACATCAGAGTCTTTTGATATAGTGTTCTCTATTTTTGTGAAATTTCAAGAATTTTCATGTAATAAGTGTATTTCCATGCCATTGTCACAACTTGGATTTGAATTGTGAATTTCCTAAAACAAACTCAGTTCTACTTTAAGTTATCCAATTCTAGATGAAGAAGCCTATTATTAATCAAATGTTATCTGCTATAATACTATTTTTAACTTCCATTTAATGGGCTTATTTTTTCTCTTTTTTTTCATATCACATTTATTAGATCCAATAAAATGGACCAATATGTAGGTCAAATCAGTCATTAGATGCTGTAATATACATCTGTCATTTGAATGGAGACAAATTAACTAGATTACATGTTTATTTACTACACAATACCTGTCAATCCACTGAGGCCCGGTTTGTCTTAGACTTTAATTTTAAGACAATATTTTCAGTTAGGCTGCCTTTTATGAGTAACAGTTTCAAAAGAGTTTGGTGAATTGATAAAATATGGTAGGAATAGAAAACTATACATCTTTTATATAAAATAAGAATTTTATAAATTTGTAGCTTTTTCCACAATGAGAACTTTTCCTAACATGGCATAATGTCTCACAAATGCCCTCAAATTTTTATCCCATTATAATTTTGTGGCTCATTTATTGCTAAACTGCTTAGTTCATTAATGTTTAATACTAGTACCAGCTTAAATTCATTAGTATAGAATCTATAAGATGTACTATAAAGTATAAAAAACCCTGAATTCTGAAAGATTGCTCAGTAAATCTTTGATTTACTTTAAGACAAAATCTTTAAGACACTGCATAATGTTTTAGTGAGACTGAAATAATGTTTGAATGACAAATAAAGAAAAAATTAGCATAAGTAGAAAAGGTTTTTCAAAAACAGTAAGTGCCATATTTAAATCCTGCCCACACACTAAGCATGAAATCTGAAGAAAACTGCACTATTTCTTAACAGCGGTGCTGTGCTTAGTCACTCAGTCATGTCTGACTCTTTGAGACTCCATGGATTGTGGCCCACCAGGCTCCTCTCTCTCTGGGGATTCTCCAGGCAAGAACACTGGAGTGGGTTGCCATTTCCTCCTCCAGTCTTAACAGTGGAGTTTAATACAAATAATTATTCACTTAGGAACTTGAGAAAATTGTTTCTCATGTGTCATGCCACATAATTTTAATTACACAATTACTATATGTGTGTGATTTTGTTCACATATGCATATTACAAATATTTAAAATATAGTTTAGCTTTCAATTTTACTAAGGACTCTTTTACATCCTTGTTCCATAGGCTACATATCAGAGGATTTAACGTGGAAATCACAAGAGTGTAAAACAATGAGGTCATTTTTTCTTGATCTAGAAAATTAGGATGAACTTGGCCTGAAATACAAAAAGAACACAGTTCCCTGGAAAATCGCCACAGCAGTAAAGTGGAAGGTGTAGGTGGAAAAAGTTTTGAATCTCCCTTCAGCAGAGTGGATCAAGACTGAAAGGATGATATAAAAATAAGAGACAAGGACTCCTGAAATAGTACTCAGTTCAATAAAACCAAAACCAATGAATATCACTGACTCACTGACCTGTGCACCTGAGCAAGAAAGGAAAAAAAGTGGAGGTAAATCACATGAAAAATGGTTAATCTCATTTGACCCACAGAAACATAAGTGGAATGCTAATGTTGTGTGTATCAGAGCATCTGTCATCCCCACCAGGTAAACCCCAGCCATGAGCAGGGAGCACACCCTGCTGGATATGCTGACCACATGGAACAAGGGGTTGCTGATGGCCTTGTACTGGTCATAGGCCATCACTGCCAGCAACAAAGACTCAGAGTATGGACAGATACAGAAGACAAAGAACTGCAGAGTACAGCCACTGAAGGAGATTGACTTGTTCTTGGCAAATTGGTATACCAGCATCTTGAGCATGATTGCTGTGGAATAGCAGAGGTCACAGAAGGAAAGGGGGCTGAGGCAAAATTACATGGGTGTGTGCAGCTGGGGATCCATCCTAATCAGAGTTATCATTCCAAGATTTGCCAGAAGACTCATGAGATAAACAAGTAGGAATATGGTAAATAGGATCACTTTGTTCTCAGTGTTACCACAAACAAAGTGAATTCAGTCACAGAAGAGCAGTTCCTGTATCCATTCTTCTTGACCTTAGGTAAACTTTTGAGAAAATGATCAAGAAAATAAAACATGGATGCATACCGCTTCTGCACATCTTCAAAATTATATAAAACAGAACAAAGTTTCTCTCTTTAATTGTTTTTTTTATACTTAGAAAATTATACAGATCATGAGTATACACGTTTAAGGAGGGATAGTTTTCTATTCAGTTCAATTCAGTTTCTCAGTTGTGTCCAACCATTTTGAACTCCATGAATTACAGCACTCCAGGCCTCCCTGTCCATCACCAACTCCCGGAGTTCACTCAGACTCACGTCCATCAAGTCAGTGATGTCATCCAGCCATGTCATCCTCTGTTGTCCCCTTCTGCTCCTGCCCCCTATCCCTCCCAGCATCAGAGTCTTTTCCAATGAGTCAACTCTTTGCATGAGGTGGCCAAAGTACTGGAGTTTTAGCTTTAGCATCTTTCCTTCCAAAGAAATCCCAGGGCTGGTCTCCTTCAGAATGGACTGGTTGGATCTCCTTGCAGTCCAAGGGACTCTAAAGAGTCTTCTCCAACACCACAGTTCAAAATCATCAATTCTTCAGCACTCAGCCTTCATCACAGTCCAACTCTCACATCCATACATGACCACAGGAAAAACCATAGCCTTGACTAGACGGACCTTTGTTGGCAAAGTAATGTCTCTGCTTTTGAATATGCTATCTAGGTTGGTCATAACTTTCCTTCCAAGGAGTAAGCATCTTTTAATTTCATGGCTTCAATCACCATCTGCAGTGATTTTGGAACCCCCCAAATTAAGTCAGCCACTGTTTCCACTGTTTCCCCATCTATTTGCCAGGAAGTGATGGGACCAGATGCCATGATCTTCGTTTTCTGAATGTTGAGTTTTAAGCCAACTTTTTCACTCTCCACTTTCACTTCCATCAAGAGGCTTTTTAGTTCCTCTTCACTTTCTGCCATAAGGGTGGTGTCATCTGCATATCTGAGATTATTGATATTTCTCCTGGAAATCTTGATTCCAACTTGTGCTTCTTCCAGCCCAGTGTTTCTCATGATGTACTCTGCATATAAGTTAAATAAGCAGGGTGACAATATACAGCCTTGATGTACTGCTTTTCCTATTTGGAACCAGTCTGTTGTTCCATACCCAGTTCTAACTGCTGCTTCCTCACTTGCATATAGGTTTCTCAAGAGGCAGGTTATCTATTATGCAGCAATAAAAATTTTATAGGATACATCTTTGAGAAAGTTTTACATAAATCTAGATGTCATTCATGAGGTAAGTTACTTTCTACAAGCTCTTCTCTGAGCGTTGCTCTCCTTATCTCAAGGAGTAAATTTACTAAATTTAACTCCCTCTACCTCTTTAAAATACTTTGGAAGAGACACCAGTATTAGAGAGACCAAACTGTTAGACATAGGACTAAGCATTCCCGATGCTTGAACACATTTACTTGGATGCAAAAAATAATCACAATGTCTATGTTTCCTAAAAAATCATAATTGGCTTAAATGTGTCTGACCTAGTTTCAGAAACAGTGAGTGCATGAATTGTCAACCACAAATTGGCCCTTGCCTTGATTGCTTGCAATCTTTCTCTAGAAGGATTAAATCATGTGCTACTGCAGCTGCTGACCTCCAACACCTCCTGGAGGTGTTCAGGGTGAAGAGAAGAAATGAAGCACTCTGTGGCCAGGACAAAACTGGCAGGACAGGCCTTTGGATAGTTAGATATTCTCAGGAGCTGATTTTACGAGCCCAATTCTTGTATCTCCTCATATCTAGAAAGGCACTAACATCCTTCATGATGAAGATTGTTTCTCCTGGCTAGCAGAATCTTCATGAGATCAGCAGAAACTTTCTATAAAACAATATGTGTTTAATTGCTTGTACTCTCCCTTTCCAAAATCATATATATACTATCTTCTCCCCTAATCTCTCCAAACAGTTTCTCAGAACTCTATGGGGTGCTATTTCCCATGTTGCAGTCCTCATATTGCCCAAAATCTAAGGCAAAACCAATATGATATTGTAATTAACCTCCAATTAAAATAAATAAATTTATATTATAAAAAACTTAACTTGCAACTCTAATCTTGTGCAATTTTTTAGTCCACTGAATGAATAATAATCATAATAATAAATAATTATGTTACTGATTTTACTTTATCTTGTGTTTGGTATTTGGAGATATATAAGTTTCATTAACCTCTTATCTAGAAATTTATTATTGCTTTCCCATAATGTCCATTATCTCTTTGAGGAATGGTGTTTGTTAAAGGCTGAATATCTTGACTGTTGGAAGAAAATAACTAAATGGAAGTGAAAAGGACATATTTTAAACATTTGCATCACTTTAGAGTTTAAATGGCTATTTATATTATAAAATGGAAATGCAATGAAGAAAAATAAATATTTACAAAATACATAAGTTTCTCTTTCTGTTATATATGTGTATTTATATATGTGCATGCATATATATTTTAATGTTTACAGGAATAGAATTAGAAGTTATGGAGTTTTTCTTTAGAACTAAGTAAATATGGCATATGGGCTTCCCTGTTGGCTCAGTAGTAACGTATCTGCCTGTTAATTCAGGAGATCTTGGTTTGATTCCTGGGTCTGGAAGATCTCCTGCAGAAGGAAATACCCACTCTAGTATTCTTGCCTGGGAAATTTTATGGACAGAGTAGACCTGTAGGCTTCAGAGACATTTTATGGACAGAGTAGACTGGCAGAGTCAGATATGACTTAGCGACTAAACAACAAAAATATAGAATGTGGTTCACATGGAGATGAATTTATGGATTTTTAAAAATTTTTATTGGGTTCGCACACTGTTTTTTCTTCAATAAAACAGACCAAAGAAAACATATCTTAAATATATGTATACATTTGTCTAATGATAAAAGAAGTATATGTATGTATATGTATGCATTTGTCCAATGATAAAAGAAGACTTTCCTGTGAACCAAGAACATAATAAAATAAATGGATTGTTATAGTGTGGTTAATAACAAGTTCAGACAGATTATTTCAATTCTAATAAAAAATATTATTTCTAACTCTTAAATGAAGGTTTCGATGAGTATTCATGCATAAAATGTTTCACTTATAAACTTTTTTCTTCTTTTTTCCCTTAACATTTAAGTATTTTCTCCCATATTCTCAAAGTTAGGACCTGGAAACCTAACTGAGATGAGCAGGTCTTGTGTAGCTGAGCAGTAGTCAGACAGCCTTTTATTTTTACCAGATACACAGGAGCTTAAATCCCTGTGGTATTGTCCTTAGGCTTTGTGTTAGACAAACACTTTATTAATTATATTTTCAGTTCTTTATATGCCCCTGTGGATTCAGAAACAACTTAGTAAAGGCTGAATTTGTATGCTTCACTGTTGTCACCAAACTGAGCTATGGTAGGAAGGAAACTGAAGATTGCTTGGTGTGTTTCACAGTAACCCTGAAACTATCTCCTCCTTCTCTAGTCAAAAAGGAAACCTACTGACTCTCAAAAAGATCTCTCCTTCATTATTTCCAACTCTTCTAGATTATTCATTGTGTTTTTGAAACATTTTCCTTCATACCTCATTTAGGAATTATATTCCAATTGTATTTTATTTTATATTGAAATAAAATGCATATGGGGTCTCAGGTGGCAGCAGTGGTAAAGAACCCACCTGCCAAGGCAGAGGACATAACAGATGTGGGTTCAACCCCTAGATTAGGAAGATTCCCTGAAGGAGTGCATGGCAGCCCACCCCAGTATTCTTGCTGGAGAATGTCATAGACAGAATAGCCTGGTGGGCTATGCAGTCCCTGGGATTGCAAAGAGTTGGACAGGACTGCATAATGCATATTCATTACAAATACATAAAATTCACCCTTTTAATGTATACAATTTTTATTTTGTTTTGTTTTTACTATGTTGACAAGGTTTTTCAGTTATCACCACTATCCACCTCCAGAATAGTTTCATCAGTCCAATAAGAAACCCACCTTATTAGCTTTTATTAACCTCCTAATTACTAATCTCACTAATCTCCCCTCACTTCCTCTGCCCTGTGACCACTAATCTGCATTCTGATTCTGTGTGGTTTCCTATTCTTGGCCTTGCACATAAACAGAATTATGCAATGTGTGTGTGTGTGTGTGTGTGTGTGTGTGTGTGTGTGTGTATAAGTGTGTTTTCTATTAGACACTTTTTCTTCAGTAAAATCTTATCAAGGCTCATCCATGTTGTATATGTGTCAAAATCCTGTTTCATTAAATGATCTAACAATATTTCATTTTACAAATATAATACATATTATTGATCTATTGTTCAGTCTATTGATCTATTGTTCAGAAACACTGGGCTGTTTCTACTCTTAATCTAGTTTGAAAAAATGATGCCATGTCATTCTTGTCAATATTTCCTTTCAAGGCAATATTTCCTTCATCACCAAACTACTTTTATTCCTGTCTTCCAACCACTTATCCAGAGATATATAATTGATTTTATGACCCCTTCACATCCTCTAAACAGTGCACATTTTCCTGAGTTACATTTATTTATTCATTTTAGAATCACTCTACTACATTTACAGTCTCAGGAATTAGAGAAATGTTTATTTTGTATTTTCTAAACTCTGTAGCATTAGGATTTGAAAAGATAATGCTTTCTAGGTATTTATCATTAAATATTTCTACTAAAGTGGAAAATGATGTACAAGGAATAGAAATGTATGTGCTTTGGGGACTTTTCTATAGATAGAGCCCATATATGGCCTTACCTGATGGCTCAGATGGTAAAGAATCTGCTTGCAATGCAGGAGATCAGGGTTCAATCCCTGGGTTAGAAAGATCCCCTGGAGATTGGGATGGCCACACACTCCAGTATTCTTGCCTGGATAATTCCATGGACAGAGGAGCCTAGTGGGCTCAAAGAACTGGAAACGACTGAGCAACTAACACACACACACCTACAAAGATGACTCATTTAAAACATTGTGCACGGTGATGAATTTTCTTCTTCAGCAGAGTTCCAGTCTTTTGCTTTAAATATCTTGTTTGTTTGTTATCTATATTAGGTCTTTGCAAAGTAAACACCAGAATTTGCATTTTCATGATGTCAAATCATCCTGAACAGAGACCAGTGAAATTCTCCATACTCCTAAAGCTTGGTCTACCATCTTGCTATCTGGTAATACATAGTTCCTTCATGAGGTCTCAGAACTAATCTTCTTTTCATAATGACCTCACTCTCCCTCTATATGTATGCTATTTAAGAAGTGCTTCATAAAGGCACTTTGTTTGTGTGTGTGTGTGTGTATATATATATATATATATATATATAACAAAATTAAGACGAGACTACACACCTGCTCACAGATTTAATAATAATAGCATTGAAAAACTATTAATAAGCAAAACAGTAATTAGATATTAACAGAGTTCTACAATGAATTAATGATAGTTTGGGAAGAATAAAGCAGATTGTACACACTTTTCACATATCTTCTTTAGAGATACAGTACCTCTTTATGTTTCCTTTGAATTTTTTCCATACTCTGCCTACTTTGATGAATAAAAATGGTCAGAAATATTGTAAGTCACTTCTGAGTCTAGCCTTTAAGAAGATAGTATCTGAAAGTCATGACCTATAGTACAGAAAGTCTGAAAAATCATCTGAATAACAGATTTCACAAGTTCTGAGAAAACATGGACTGGGAAGGGGAGAATTTTGAGTCCATTTTGCTAGTCATTTACATCTTGTGCAGTTACGAAAGACCTTGCAACCTGACCCATCTTTCCATGAATATTTCATGTATCCTCAGTTAACATGAGAAATTAAACAAGATAATGAATCAATTTCCATCATGTTAAGTCATTTAGGTTTGAAATACAGTTTTATGAAGTAAGAGATAACAGGAAGTGAGTGGGAAAATAAATCAGAGAAAAACAAATTTTAAGTGTGTTGTGCTGTGCTTAGTCACTCAGACATGTCTGACTCTCTGTGATACAATGAACTGTAGCCCACCAGGCCCCTCTGTCCGTGGGATTGTCCAAGCAAGAATACTGGAGTGGGTAGCCATTCCCTTCTTCAGGGGATCTTCCCACCCAGGAATTGAACCAGGGTCTACTGTGCGGCAGGTAGATTCTTTACCATCTGAGCTACCAGGGAAGCATATACATACATATATATATATATATATATATATATATATATATATATATATATAAAGATTGAAGAAAATATTTGAAAACCATATATTTATCTGACAGAGAAATAATGCCTTTTGAAGCATAGGTCCATGGTGGACCCAAAGATGTTCATATTGAGAGAAGCAAGTCAGATAGAGAAAGTTAAATACTATAAGATAACACTTAGATGTGAAATCTAGAGTACGGTACAAGACAACAATTTTACAAAACAGAAACAGTCACAGATGTTTGTGTTCCTTTTTCTGATTGCTCCTTTTATTTGTTTCTTGCTCTTATCTACCTTATTTTCTTTAAAACTAGGAAATTCAGCAAGTTAAAATTCATTTAACTAGTCCATTTTTAATTTGGGGGAAATTATACCTAGTGAAAAATTTTGTTGATTTTTAATTGTTATTCCCATTCTTGGTGTGATAATCCCAATTGTTGTTCATTACTTTTGTCACTAAGTCAAGTCTGACTCTTTTGTGGCCCCGTGGACTGTAGCCCAACAGGCTACTCTGTCCCTGGGATTTCCCAAGCAAGAATACCTAAGTGGATTGCCTTTTTCTTCTCCAGAGGATCTTCTCCCAGGTATCAAACCAGTGTCTCCTTCATTGGTAGGCAGATTCTTTACCGCTGAGCCATTAGGGAAGTCAAATCACACAAATATTAAAGTATCGAATACAGTACTTTATGGGGATATTTTTGAGACAAAGATCAAACCACATAACTAATTGTTAATAATTTCTCACTAAAATAAAAAAAAAAACTGATACATTTGCATTACAAAAGAGTTTTACCAACATTATTTACTTCGTTGTCACACATATGGCATATATAGAATTGTTTTAGTCACCTCCTTATATTCCTTTTCATTTTAATGTTCCCTCAGCTACATCCTTGTCTTCTGGGATGGAAAAACCCCTTGGGTTGTATTTCATTCATCCAGAACCCGGCTTTAGCTTAACAGTGCTGCTATGAAGACCATGTGGACCAACACTTTGCAATCTACTCTTACCTAACAATTTAAAGCTGAGTTTGGGGAGATAAATTATTAAGTTGGATAACATAAAATATCTCCCAATGGGATTTGTGTTTCATTAAAGATGGAGATCTTAAATAATCAAAAAACATATCTTTAGAAGAAAATGTCTTCCTCATACATAAGCAAGTGGGAAAAATTCTCTAAGATTTTCCTGGTACTTCTGGTAACATTAAGACAGTTCTCTATTGGCAAATGTGTACCAAGGAAATTACTTTTTTCAGAATATCGTTTCCTTTCCTCAAACCTAGAGTACTGTGACACAGAGTTCATTGGATGACACAGTACTAAATACATTATGTCTCACTGCAGCTAAGAGAATTACTGGGAAAGCCAATGTGTGAATAAAGACAGCGTTTTTCTATAAGCAAGGCAGCACTTCTAATAACATAAAGATGAATACTGTACTGAGATACTCTGTGGAATTATGCACTACACTAAAATCACATATGTACACTGATCATTCATTTTGTACAACAGGGCTTTAGATTTAAAAATACAAATAGGGTTTATTACCACTTCTCATCGAATGTACTTTGCTTAAGGGAAAAAAAAAGGAAAATCAGAGTTAAATATACATAGAGTTTCACCTAAAAAAAGTATACTGAAAATACATTTTCAGAAATGAAACTATAAACAGACCAAAGAAAAATTTAATATCATCTTGGCAATTTTCCCCACATCCATCACAAACTAGTGTTCAATACAAAACATTAGAGCTTCCCCTGTGGCTCAGCTGGTAAAGACTCCGCCTGCAATGTGGGAGACATGGGTTCAAACCCTGGGTTGGGAAAATCCACTGGAGAAGGGAAAAGTTGCTGCTGCTGCTGCTGCTGCTAAGTCACTTCAGTCCTGGAGAATTCCATGGATTGTATAGTTCATGGGGTCACAAAGAGTCAGACACAACTGAGCAACTCTTACAATATGTGACTTAGTTTGTGTATTTTTGAGGTATATACCAGGGAAACAATATTGCCTTTACACTATTATGTCTGCCTTCTTTCATTCAGTATTATGTTTGTGATCTACATTGCAGTCTACTTTTTCAACATGCAAACTTACCATAAAGTTCTTTATCTAATCCGGATCAGGAGTCAGCAAACTTGATCCATAATATTTTACCTAAGCTGAGACACACCATTTCTATGTGTATCACAAATGGTTGCTTTTGGGATACAGCAAAAAACTGTTTAGGCGTGGCTAAGAGTTTATGGCCTACAAAGCCTAAAATATAGACTATTAAAACATTAAAGACAAGCTTGTCAAGTCCTATTCTAATGTACTGGGTAAAAATTAATGAGTTATTTTCACTGTTATAGTATTTCAAATACTACTATGGTGAATATTTCTGTACATGACTTTTAGTGAAGATATTCATCCTTCCCTCTTGGGCATAATTCCAGGCATGGTATTTTTGGTCCTAGGACATTTGTATAGCGAGCTATAGAAGAGTCAGCCATGGAGTTTTACCATGTGCTGTGGCAATTTTCCATCTACTGTCAATGTGTGAAGGCCATGGTGCTTCACAACTTCACCAGTAGTTGATACTTCAATTGCTTATATCTTGTCATTCTGTAGATGATAAAATATGACTTTACTTTTTGTTTCAGTTTTATTTGTCTGAGCACTAGTAAGGTTGAATATCTACTTCCATGAGGAATGTATCAGATTCTGAATTTGAATAACAGGCCATACAATTCTTTGTTTGAAAATGAAGTGCCCAAGTCCAAAAAACTCAGAGAGCCCCAAACAGCATAAACCAAAGGCAAAGCACCCCAAGACACATATTAATCAAATTAACAAAGATCAAACACAAAGAACAAATATTAAAAGCAGCAAGGGGAAAACAACAAATAACACAGAAGGGGATTCTTCTAAGGATAACAGCTATCTTTCAATAGAAACTCTTCAGGACAGAAGGGAATGGCAAGATATACTTAAAGTGATGAAAGAAAATAAACTGCAGCCCAGATTACTGTACCCAGTAATGATCTCATTCAAATATGAAGGCAAAATCAAAAGCTTTACAGACAAGCAAAAGCTGAGAGAACTCAGCACCACCAAACCAGCTCTCCAACAAATCCTAAAGGATCTTCTCTAGACAGGAAACACAAAAAGGGGGTACAAACTTGAAGTGAAAACAATAAAGTAAAATGCAATGAGGTAATACTTATCAATAATTATCTTAAATGTAAATGGGTTGAATGCCCCAACCAAAAGACAAAGACTGGCTGAATGGATACAAAAACTAGACCCCATATATATGCTGTCTACAAGAGACCCACCTCAAAACAAGGGACACATACAAACTGAAAGTGAAGGGCTGGAAAAAGATATTCTATGCAAATAGAGACCAAAAGAAAGCAGGAGTAACAATACTCATATCAGATAAAATAGACTTTAAAACAAAGTCTGTGAAAAGAGACAAAGAAGGACACTACATAATGATCAAAGGATCAATCCAAGAAGAAGAAATAACAATTATAAATATATATGCACCCAACATAGGAGCACCACAATATGTAAGACAAATGCTAACAAGTATGAATGGGGAAGTTAACAATAACACAATAATAGTGGGATACTTTAATACCCACTCACACCTATGGATAGATCAACTAAATAGAAAATTAACAAGGAAACACAAACTTTAAATGATACAATAGACCAGTTAGAGCTAATTGGTATCTATAGGACATTTTACCCCCAAACAATAAATTTCAACTTTTTCTCAAGTGCACATGGAAACTTCTCCGGGATAGATCATATCCTGGGCCATAAATCTAGCCTTGGTAAATTCAAAAAAATTGAAATCATTCCAAGCATCTTTTTTTTTTTTTTAACATAAATTTATTTATTTTAATTGGAGGCTGATTACTTTACAATATTGTATTGGTTTTGCCATACATCAACATGAATCCACCACGGGTGTACACATGTTCTGATCACATTGCAGTAAGATTAGATGTCAATTACAGGAGAAAAACAATTAAAAATTCCAACATATGGAGGCAGAACAACACACTGCTGAATAACCAACAAATCACAGAAGAAATAAATATATGCATAGAAATGAATGAAAATGAAAACACAACAACCCAAAACCTATGGGACACTGTAAAAGCAGTGCTAAAGGGAAGGTTCAGAGCAATACAGGCTCACCTCAAGAAGCAAGAAAAAAGTCAAATAAATAACCTAACTATACACCTAAAGCAACTTGAAAAGGAAGAAATGAAGAACCCCAGGGTTAGTAGAAGGAAAGAAATCTTTAAAATTAGGGCAGAAATAAATGCAAAAGAAACAAAGGAGACCATAGCAAAAATCAACAAAGCCTAAAGCTGGTTCTTTGAGAAGATAAATAAAATTGACAAACCATTAGCCAGATTCATCAAGAAACAAAGGGAGTAAGATCAAATCAACAAAATTAGAAACACAAATGGAGAGATCACAACAGACAACACACAAATACAAAGGATCATAAGAGACTACTATCAGCAATTATATGACAATAAAATGGACAACTTGGAAGAAGTGGACAAATTCTTAGAAAAGTACAACTTTCCAAAACTGAACCAGGAAGAAATGAAAAATCTTAACAGACACATCACAAGCACAAAAATTGAAACTGTAATCAGAAATCTTCCAGCAAACAAAAGCTTAGGACCAAACGCCGTCACATCTGAATTCTACCAAAAATTTAGAGAAGAGCTAACACCTCTACTACTCAAACTCTTCCAGAAAATTACAGAGGAAGGTAAACTTCCAAACTCATCCTATGAGGCCACCATCACCCTAATACCAAAACCTAACAACGAGGCTACAAAAAAAAGCAAACTACAGGCCAATACCACTGGTGAACATAGATGCAAAAATCCTTAACAAAATTCTATCAAACAGAATCCAACAACATAATAAAAAAAAAAATTCCATCATGACCAAGTGGGCTTTATCCCAGGGATGCAAGGATTCTTCAATATCTGCAAATCAATCAATGTAATACACCACATTAACATTGAAAAATAGAAGCCATATGATTATCTCAATAGATGCAGAGAAAGCCTTTTAAAAAATTCAACATTCATGTATGATAAAAACCCTCCAGAAAGCAGGAATAGAAGGAACATACCTCAACAAAATAAAAGCTATATATGACAAACCCACAGCAAACATTATCCTCAATGGTGAAAAACTGAAAGCATTTTCCCTAAAGTCAGGAACAAGACAAAGGTGCCCACTCTCACCATTTCTATTCAACATAGTTTTGGAAGTTTTGACCACAAGAATCAGAGCAGAAAAAGAAATAAAAGAAATCCAGATTGGAAAAGAAGAAGTAAAACTTTCACTCTTTGGAGATGACATGATCCAATACATAGAAAACACTAAAGACTCCACCAGAAAATTTCTAGAGCTAATCAATGAATATAGTAAAGTTGCAGGATATAAAATCAACACACAGAAATCCCTTGTATTCCTATACACTAACAATGAGAAAACAGAAAGAGAATTAAGGAAAGAGTTCCATTCACCATTGCAATGAAAAGAATAAAACACTTCAGAATATATCTACCTAAAGAAACAAAATACCTATATATAAAAACCTAAAAAACACTAGTGAAAGAAATCAAAGAGGACACAAGTAGATGGAGAAATAAACCATGTTTATGGATCAGAAGAATCAATATAGTGAACATAACTATACTACACAAAGCAACCTATAGATTCAGTGCAATCCCTATTTAGCTACCAGCACTATTTTTCACAGAACTAGAACAAATAACTTCACAATTTATGTGGGAATACAAAAAACCTCAAATGGCCAAAGCAATATTGAGAAAAAAGCATGGAAAAGGAGGAATCAACCTGTCTGACTTCAGGCTCTGCTACAAACCACAGTTATCAAGACAGCATGGTACTGGCACAAAGACAGAAATATAGACCAATGAAACAAAATGAAAGCCTAGAGATAAGTCCACACACTTATGGACACCTTATCTTCAACAAGGGAAGCAAGACTATACAATGGAGAAAAGACAATCTCTTTAACAAGTGCTGCTTGGAAAACTTGTCAACCACTTGTAAAAAAATGAAACTAGAATACTTTCAAAAACCATACTCAAAAATAAACTCAAAATGGATTAAAGATCTAAATGTAAGACCAGAAACTATTAAACTCCTAGAGGAAATCATGGGCAAAACACTCTTCAATATAAATCACAGCAGGATCCTCTATGACCCACCTCCCAAAATATTGAAAATAAAAGCAAAAATAAACAAATGGGATCTAATTAAATTAAAAGCTTCTGCACAACAAAGGAAACTATAAGCAAGGTAAAAAGACAGCCTTCAGAATGGGAGAAAATAACAACAAATGAAGCAACTGACAAACAACTAATCTCAAAAATATACAAGCAACTCCTACAGCTCAATTCCAGAAAAATAAATGACCCAATCAAAAAATGGGCCAAAGAACTATATAGACATTTCTCCAAAGAAGACATACAGATGGCTAACAAACACATGAAAAGATGCTCAACGTCACTCATTATCAGAGAAATGCAAATCAAAACCCAGTCTTTTGGACTCTGGGAGAGGGCGAGGGTGAGATGATTTGAGAGAATGGCATTGAAACATGTATATTATCATATGTGAAATGAATCGCCAGTCCAGGTTTGATGCATGATACAGGGTGCTTGAGGCTGGTGCACTCGGATGACCCAGAGGGCTGGGATGGGGAGGGAGGTGGGAGGAGTGTTCAGGATGGGGAACACATGTGCACCCATGGTGGATTCATGTCAACGTATGGCAATACCAATACAATATTGTAAAGTAATTAGCTTCCAATTAAAGTAAATAAATTTATATTAAAAATGATAATGAAGTGCTGAAATGACTCTTTTTTTTTTTTTTTACAGTTTTCAAATCTGTTCCAATAATAGGGATAGCTTTACAAAGAAGAGTCATTTTTTTTTCTTTTTCATAGAGGCAGGTTGTATCCTCTGGAAAAGGACCTTATCAGATCAGATCAGATTAGATCAGTCGCTCAGTCATGTCCAACTCTTTGCGACCCCATGAATCACAGCACGCCAGGCCTCCCTGTCCATCACCAAATTCCGGAGTTGACTCAGACTCATGTCCATCAAGTCAGTGATGCCATCCAGCCACCTCATCCTCTGTGATCCCCTTCTCCTCCTACCCCCAATCCCTCCCAGCATCAGAGTCTTTTCCAATGAGTCAACTATTCACATGAGGTGGCCAAACAACTGGAGTTTCAGCTTTAGCATTATTCCTTCCAAAGAAATCCCAGGGCTGATCTCCTTCAGAATGGACCGATTGGATCTTCTTGCAGTCCAAGGGACTCTCAAGAGTCTTCTCCAACACCACAGTTCAAAAGCATCAATTCTTCGGCCCTCAGCCTTCTTCACAGTTCAACTCTCACATCCATACATGACCACAGGAAAAACCATAGTCTTGACTAGACGAACCTTTGCTGGCAAAGTAATGTCTCTGCTTTTGAAAATGCTATCTAGGTTGGTCATAACTTTCCTTCCAAGGAGTAAGCATCTTTTAATTTCATGGCTGCAGTCACCTTCTGCAGTGATTTTTGGAGCCCATAAAAATAAATTCTGACACTGTTTCCCCATCTATTTGCCAGGAAGTGATGGGACCAGATGCCATGATCTTCGTTTTCTGAATGTTGAGCTTTAAGCCAACTTTTTCACTCTCCACTTTCACTTTCATCAAGAGGCTTTTGAGTTCCTCTTAACTTTCTGTCATAAGGGTGGTGTCATCTGCATATCTGAGGTTATTGATATTTCTCCTGGCAATCTTGATTCCAGCTTGTGTTTCTTCCAGTACAGCGTTTCTCATGATCTACTCTGCATAGAAGTTAAATAAACAGGGTGACAATATACAGCCTTGACGACTCCTTTTCCTATTTGGAACCAGTCTGTTGTTCCATGTCCAGTTCTAACTGTTGCTTCCTGACCTGCATACAAATTTCTCAAGAGGCAGATCAGGTGGTCTGGTATTCCCATCTCTTTCAGAATTTTCCACAGTTGATTGTGATTCACACAGTCAAAGGCTTTGGCATAGTCAATAAAGCAGAAATAGATGTTTTTCTGGAACTCTCTTGCTTTTTCCATGATCCAGAGGATGTTGGCAATTTGATCTCTGGTTCGTCTTCCTTTTCTAAAACCAGCTTGAACATCAGGAAGTTCACGGTTCACATATTGCTGAAGCCTGGTTTGGAGAATTTTGAGCATTACTTTACTAGCGTGTGAGATGAGTGCAATTGTGCCGTAGTTTGACCATTCTTTGGCATTGTTTTTCTTTGGGATTGGAATGAAAACCGACCTTTTCCATTCCTGTGGCCACTGCTGAGTTTTCCAAATTTACTTGCAGTGAGAAATAGATTTAAGGGCCTAGATCTGATAGATAGAGTGCCTGATGAACTATAGAATGAGGTCCATGACATTGTACAGGAGAAAGGGATCAAGACCATCCCCATGGAAAAGAAATGCAAAAAAGCAAAATGGCCGTCTGGGGAGGCCTTACAAATAGCTGTGAAAAGAAGAGAAAAGAAAAGCAAATAGAAAAGGAAAGATATTAACATCTGAATGCAGAGTTCCAAAGAATAGCAAGAAGAGATAAGAAAGCCTTCTTCAGTGATCAATGCAAAGAAATAGAGGAAAACAACAGAATGGGAAAGGACCTTATATGTAATCTGACTGAAGTCCCCATTTTACACAGGGGGATCTGAGAGATACAAAGGGAGAGTGATGCGTTCCATTTAGAGTGGCATCATTACCTGGTCCAAAGAATGTTTCTAACTGGGGAGAGAGATTTCCAGTGAGATTAAACGTCACTCCCTCCAGCTTAAACAGAAACCCTTTTATGTATTTGTTTATTGAACTTTACTACTGCTCTCTTTCTATCAAATATAGTTTTAGAGCCTATGTCCACTAAGTATCTTTCTGTTCTCTGTGTTGTATAGGTAATCGAGTCTATCATCAAGCCACATTTACCATTAAGAATTTAAATTCAAGGATGAAGAAAGGGACTCAGAATGGAAACTTGACTATAATATTGACACATTATCCACTGTCACTGATAATACTGCACTTGAACAAAGATATTTTCCAGCAAGATCGGTGATATGTCAGAGGGATGTAATATAGAGAAAAGGAACGATTGTGATGAACACTGAAGTAGACTGGCTAGAATACATCAGAGCCTTTTGATATGTTGCTCCCTATTTCTATAAAATGCCATTATAGGAGTCTTTTCACACCATGTCCAAACTTCTATTTGAGTTATACATTCCCTAAAAAGTATTCCCATAATTTCATCTTTAACCTCTGTAATTCCAGTCATGAAAGCCAGATATTATCTAGATGTTGTTTGCTGCAATTCTATTTTTGGCTATCAACTGATGGGCTCAAATTTCTTTCTTTTTCATATCATTTACATTAGATCCAATAAAACGGACCAATATGCAAACCACATCAGTCTTTAGATACTGTAACAAATATCTGTCATATGAATAGTGATGGATTAATTAGATAATATGTTACATCACAATCCACTGATGCCCTATTTGTCTTAGACTTTAACTTTCAGACAGTGCTTTGGTCAAGCTGCTTTTTATAAGCAACAGTTCCAAAAGTGTTTGATAAAAATGATAAAATATGCTAAGATTAGAAGCCAAAAAATCTTTATCTAAAATAAGAATTAGTTGCAGTATTTTTCCACCATGGGAATTTTTCCTAATATGTCATGCATGTGTGTGAGTTCAGTCATGTTTGACTCTTTGCAATGTTATAGACTGTCATCTGCCAGACTCCTCTTTTCATAGGACTCTCCAAGCAAGAATACTGGAGTGGGTTGTAATTTCCTCCTCCAGGGGGAATTCCTGACCCAGGGATCAAACCCATGTCTCCTTCATCCCCTGCATTGGCAGGCAGATTCTTTACAACTGAGACATCTGGAAAGCCCAATATGCCATAAAGTCTCACAAACGACATTTTGAATAACAGAATAAATTGTTTGACTTTATTTTCATTCTGAAATACATTCACATAAGGATATTTTAGAATGGCAACTAGAAAACTTAAGATAATCATTGGTTTTTAGGTTTTAAAATTTCAATGGATAATTAACAGTCTCTCCATAGCTTATTGTCCTTCAAATATATGGCCATATCTTTTATAATAGTTTTAGACATTTTGCATTTAGATTTACAGCCCTCAATTTTTATTTCATGATGATTTTAAGGCTTATTATGAATTATTTGAATGTTTTATTCCTTAATGTTTAATATTAACACTATCAACTTTTAGTACACTATCTACAAGATGTACTACAACATATAAAGGAAATAAGCGCTGAAAATGATCAATAAAAGCACAATAAGTCTTAGGGAAATTGAAATAGTATTTGAATGAAAAACTGAAACAAAAATTACCATAATTAGAAAAGTCAAACGTTTTTTAAAAAACAGTGTAACATTTAAATTCTAGACACACACTAAGCAGACTTGTGAGGGGAATTGTAATATATTTTAGGATTGAGGTTTAATCCAAATACTTCTTTATTTAGGAATCTGAGAAATTTATGTTTCTCACGTGTTATGTCTTATATTTTTTTTAATTAAACAAGTACTATATATATATGTGTGTGTGTGGATGTACACATACATATGATATAAATATTTAAAAATGCAATTTAGTTTTCAATTTTACTAGGGCCTGTTTCACATCTTCATTCCTTAGGCTGTAAATCAGAGGGTTTAACGTGGGAATCACAATGGTGTAAAACAGCGAGGTCATTTTGTCTTGATCTAGAGAGTAGAAAGAACTTGGCCTGAAATACATGAAGAACAGAGTTCCCTGGAAGATTACCACAGTAGTTAGGTGGAAGGTGAAGGTGGAAAAAGCTTTGAGCCTCCCCTCGGCAGAGTGGATCTTCAAGACTGAAAGGATAATATAACAATAAAAGACGAGAACTCCTGCAATGGTACTCAGTTCAATGAAGCCCAAAACGGTTAATATCACTAACTCATTGACCTGTGTATCTGAACAAGATAGCAATAGGAGAGGAGGAACATCACAAAAAAAGGTGGTTAATCTCATTTGACCCACAGAATGTTAATGTTGTGTGTATCAGAGCATCTGCCATTCCCACCATGTAAACCCCTGCCATGAGCAGGAAGCACACCCCACAACAAGGGGCTGCTGACGGCCTTGTACCACTCATAGGCCATCACTGCCAGCAGGAGACACTCAGAATATGCAAAGATACAGAAGACCAAGAATTGCAGAATACAGTCATAGAAGGGGATAGTTTTGTTCTTAGCAAATAAGCCCACCAGCATCTTCGGCCCAATTGCTGTGGAATTGCAGATGTCACAGAAGGAGATGTGGCTGAGGAAAAAGTACATGGGTGTGTGCAGCTGGAGATCCATCCTAATCAGGATTATCATTCCAAGATTTGCCAGAAGACTGATGAGATAAACAAGGAGAAATAATTGTAAATAGGATAACTTTGATCTCAGTGTGGTCAGTAATTTCCAAGAAAATGAATTCAGTCAAGGAGGAGCAATTCCCTCTATCCATTCTTCTTTATTCTTGCATAAACTTTTGAGAATATGATCAAGACAATTACACTTGCATGTGGTAACACTTTGTACATCTGTAAAATAAGGCAGAACATTGTTTTCTGTAATAATCTTTTTATAGTCAGGAAATTTTCTAGCCATGCATCCCTCTTTAGAGAGGCATAGCTGTCTATTCTGCAGTAATTAAAATTATCTGAAAAAGATCTTTGAGAAAATTTGATATAAATCTAGATGCCATTTATGAAGTACATTACTTTCTACAAGCTCTTCACTGAGCCTTACTTTTTTTTTTTTTTTTTTATGTCAGGGCATAGATCTGAATTTACATTTCTTTACCAGTTCAAAACCACATGGAAGAGACACTAGTGTTGGAGAGAGCATACTCTAAGACCTAAGGCTAAGCATTTGCCATGCTTGAATATATTCAGTTGAGTACAGAAAGTGATTACAATTCATGTTTCTCAAAAAACATGATTAGTTGAAGAATCTTCATCTTAGTTCCAGAAGTAGCTAGTACATCACTGACTAGTATTAATAAAAAGTGATTTTGTTACCTGTTTTAGTTTATCTTGTATTTAATGTTTGATGAGATATGAAGTAAGGAAATTATAACTTCTTCTATTCTAGAAATTACTTCTCTTTCACATTCCTCATTGTCTCTTTGTAGACTGGTTGTTGTCAAAGATAACTCTCTTGACCAGTGAAAGAAAAAAGCTAAAAGACAGTGAAGACAACAGAATGTACCATATACATTTGAATTAATTCATATTTTAAAAGTTTTTTAAAATTATAAAACAGAAATGAGATGAAGGACAGTACATGCTTTTTTTAATTTAAATTTATTTATTTTAATTGGAGGCTAATTACTTTACAATATTGTATTGGTTTTGCCATACATCAACATGAATCCAGCACAGGTGTACACGTGTTCCCCATCCTGAAACCCCCTCCCACTTCCCTCCCCGTACCATCACTCTGGGTAATCCCAGTGCACCAGCCCCAAGCATCCTGTATCCTGCAACGAACCTGGACTGGCAATTTGTTTCATATATGATATTATACATGTCTCAATGCCATTCTCCCAAATCACCCCACCCTCTCACTCTCCCACAGAGTCCAAAAGACTGTTCTATACATCTGTGTCTCTTTTGCTGTCTCGTATACAGGGTTATTGTTACCATATTTCTAAATTCCATATATATGTGTTAGTATACTGTATTGGTGTTTTTCTTTCTGGCTTACTTCACTCTGTATAATAGGCTCCAGTTTCATCCACCTCATTAGAACTGATTCAAATATATTCTTTTTAATGGCTGAGTAATACTCCATTGTGTATATGTATCACAGCTTTCTTTCTTTTTAATTAATTAATTTATTTTAATTGGAAGCTAAGTACTTTACAATATTCTAGTGGTTTTTGCCATACATTGACATGAATCAGTCATGGGTGTACCTGTGTTCCCCATCCTGAATCCCCCTCCCACCTCCCTCCCCATCCTATCCCTCAGGGTCATCCCAGTGCACCAGCCCTGAACACCCTGTCTCATACATTGAACCTGGACTGGTGATCTGTTTCACATATGGTAATATACATGTTTCAATGCTATTTTTTCAAATCATCCCACCCTTGCCTTTTCCCACAGAGTCCAAAAGTCTGTTGTTTACATCTGTGTCTCTTTTGTTGTCTCACATATAGGGTCATCATTACCATCTTTCTAAATTACATATATATGCATTAATACTCTGTATTGGTGTTTTTCTTTCTGACTTACTTCACTCTGTATAATAGGCACCAGTTTCATCTACCTCATTAGAACTGATTCAAAGGCATTCTTTTTAATAGCTGAGTAATATTCCATTGTGTATATGTACCACTGCTTTCTTATCCATTCATCTGCCAATGGACATCTAGGTTGCTTCCATGTCCTGGCTATTATAAACAGTGCTGCGATGAACATCAGGGTACATGTGTCTCTTTCAAGTCTGGTTTCCTCGCTGTGTATGCCCAGCAGTGGGATTGCTGGATCATAAGGCAGTTCTATTTCCAGTTTTTTAAGGAATCTCCACACTGTCCTCCATAGTGGCTGTACTAGTTTCTATTCCCACCAACAGTGTAAGAAAGTTTCCTTTTCTCCATACCCTCTTCAGCATTTATTGTTTGTAGATTTTTGGATAGCAGCCATTCTGAGCGCTGTTAGATGGTACCTCATTGTGGTTTTGATTTGCATTTCCTGGTGTTGGAGAAGACTCTTGAGAGGCCCCTGGACAGCAATGAAATCCAACCAGTCTATTCTAAAGGAGATTGGTTCTGGGTGTTTTTATTATTATTATTATTTTTAAACTTTACAATATTGTATTGGTTTTGCCATACATCAACATGCATCCGCCACGGGTGTACATGTGTTCCCCCTCCCACCTCCCTTTCCATACCATCCCTCTGGGTCATCCCAGTGCACCAGCCCCAAGCTTCTGTATCCTGCATTGAACCTGGACTGGCGATTCATTTCTTATACGATATTATACATATTTTAATGCCATTCTCCCAAATCATCCCACCCTCTCCCTTTCCCTCTCCCTCTCCCACAGAGTCCAAAAGACTTTTCTATACTGCCGGGGTCCAGCCCCGGCTGATCCAGGGTATTCGAAGGTGAGACAGCATAGGCGACCTATTTATTTAAATATTCATCAAAGATATAAAGAGTAATAGAATGAGGATAGCTCAGTAGGAAAATTCAGTGGAGAAAAGAGGCTGAATAATTCAGCCAGAAGGTGAGAGAAATAACGACATGGGGAGACCAAGTTTCGGTGAATAAGGCCCACACTTTATTTTTCAAAGTAGTTTTTATACCTTAAGTTATGCATAGAGGATAATGGGGGAAGGGGTAGAGTCATGCAGTAAGCCAGGCTTTCTTCCTGCAAACTTATCATATGCAAAAGTTTAGGTGATTTGCATCATCTTCTGGCCTGGAGGCCTGTTAACATTTTAAGACCCTTTCTTCAGAAAACTTATTTTTCTCTAAAGGGGATTAGGCAGGCGCCACCCTCCAAAAACATTAAAGTTGCATTCCTATAGGGCAAAGGTGTGGTGGGCTACAACAAAAAAGAATTAACTCAAGGGTCCAAGGTTACAAATATTAAAGCTACTACTTACACCAATTATATTAATCAATGCACTGCCAGGGACACAGCAGGTAAGGGATACGGAGACTTAACAGCAAACATTGGCCCAACAAGTGAAAAACCCTTCACCAATACAATTTCTAATCAATCTTTTAACTGCTCAAAGGAATCTGTATTTAGACAGTTTAGAACATCTCATGCCTCTCACAGTTGGGAGGCTCTGAACAATCACATGTGGCTGGAAAAACCTATTCAGGCAGGCTAGAGGATTTCCAAAGAAGTTTGTAGGTTGAAACACTGTCACACCCAGGAATTATTAACTGAAGCTGTAAGCTAACTCTTTTTTCAGAGAGAGGTAGTAGGGGACAGCCCCCCGTAAAGTCAGAGGTGTAGGTGAAAGCACAAAGCAGAAAGTAGGCAGACTCTGGTTTTGGGGGTAGATGCTCGAGAATTTCCAGGGGGACTCCTGAGGCTCGATCTTGCCTTTGCATATGCCAAACCTCCTTCCTCATGACCTTTGCCACGGGCAGAATTCCTCATGCTGGCTCCCGGCAGTGATAGAATTCCAGTTGAGCTATTCCAGATCCTGAAAGATGATGCTGTGGAAAGTGCTGCACTCAATATGCAATATGCACTCAATATGCAATATGCCAGCTCCTGGCACTATATATCTGTGTCTCTTTTACTGTCTCGCATACAGGGTTGTTGTTACCATCTTTCTAAATTCCATATATATGTGTTAGTATTTTTCTGGGCTCCAAAATCACTGCAGATGGTGACTGTAGCCATGAAATTAAAAGATGCTTACTCCTTGGAAGGAAAGTTATGAGCAAACTATACAGCATATTCAAAAGCAGAGACATTACTTTGCCAACAAAGGTTCATCTAGTCAAGGCTATGGTTTTTCCTGTGGTTATGTATGGATGTGAGAGTCGGACTGTGAAGAAGGCTGAGCGCTGAAGAATTGATGCTTTTGAACTGTGGTGTTGGAGAAGACTCTTGAGAGTCCCTTGGACTACAAGGAGATCCAACCAGTCCATTCTGAAGGAGATCAGCCCTGGGATTTCTTTGGAAGGAATGATGCTAAAGCTGAAACTTCAGTAGTTTGGCCACCTCATGCAAAGAGTTGACTCATTGGAGAAGACTCTGATGCTGGGAGGGATTGGGGGCAGGAGGAGAGGGGGACGA
Organism: Bos grunniens; assembly: GCF_055505025.1. Classification (NCBI taxonomy): domain Eukaryota; kingdom Metazoa; phylum Chordata; class Mammalia; order Artiodactyla; family Bovidae; genus Bos; species Bos grunniens. The sequence goes on along the minus strand of NC_141183.1, from coordinate 64,106,824 downwards.
CAGAGGATGAGATGGCTGGATGTCATCACTGACTCGATGGACGTAAGTCTGAGTGAACTCTGGGAGTTGGTGATGGACAGGGAGGCCTGGCGTGCTGTGATTCATGGGGTCTCAAAGAGTCAGACACGACTGAGCGACTGATCTGATCTGATCTGATACTGTATTGGTGTTTTTCTTTCTGGCTTACTTGACTCTGTATAATAGGCTCCAGTTTCACCCACCTCATTAGAACGGATTCAAATGTATTCTTTTTAATGGCTGAGTAATACTCCATTGTGTATATGTACCACAGCTTTCTTAACCATTCATCTGCCAATGGACATCTAGGTTGCTTTGCTGTGAAGCCATCTGGACCTGGGCTTTTATTTGCTGGAAGATTTCTGATTACAGTTTCAATTTCCGTGCTTGTGATGGGTCTGTTAAGATTTTCTATTTCTTCCTGGTTCAGTTTTAGAAAGTTGTACTTTTCTAAGAATTTGTCCATTTCTTCCATGTTGTCCATTTTATTTGCATATAATTGCTGATAGTAGTCTCTTATGATCCTTTGAATTTGTATGTTGTCTGTTGTGATTTCTCCGTTTTAATTTCTAATTTTATTGATTTGATTTTTCTCCCTTTGTTTCTTGATGATTCTGGATAATGGTTTGTCAATTTTATTTATCCTTTCAAAGAACCAGCTTTTGGCTTTGTTGATTTTTGCTATGGTCTCCTTTGTTTCTTTTGCATTTATTTCTGCCATAATTTTTTAAGATTTCTTTCCTTCTACTAACCCTGGGGTTCTTCATTTCTTCCTTTTCTAGTTGCTTTAGGTGTAGGGTTTGGTTATTTATTTGACTTTTTTCTTGTTTATTGAGGTATGCCTGTATTGCTATGAACTTTCCCCTTAGCACTGCTTTTACAGTGTCCCATAGGTTTTGGGTTGTTGTGTTTTCATTTTCATTCATTTATATGCATATTTTTATTTATTTTTTTTATTTCTTCTGTGATTTGTTGGTTATTCAACAGGGTGTTGTTCAGCCTCCATAGGTTGGAATTTTTAATAGTTTTTCTCCTGTAATTAAGATCTAATCTTACTGCATTGTGGTCAGAAAAGATGCTTGGAATGATTTCAATTTTTTCAACTTTACCAAGCCTAGACTTATGGCCCAGGATGTGATCTATCCTGGAGAAGTTTCCATGTGCACTTGAGAAAAAAAGGTGAAATTCATTGTTTTGGGGTGAAATGTCCTATAGATATCAATTAGGTCTAACTGGTTTATTGTATCATTTAAAGTTTTTGTTTCTTTGTCAATTTTCTGTTTAGTTGATCTATCCATAGGTGTGAGTGGGGTATTAAAGTCTCCCACTATTATTGTGTTATTGTTAATTTCACCATTCATACTTGTTAGCATTTGTCTTATATATTGCAGTGCTCCTATGTTGGGTGCATATATATTTATAATTGTTATATCTTCTTCATGGATTGATCCTTTGATCATTATATAGTGTCCTTCTTTGTCTCTTTTCACAGACTTTATTTTAAAGTCTATTTTATCTTATATGAGTATTGCTACTCCTGCTTTCTTTTGATCTCTATCTGCATGGAATATCTTTTTCCAGCCCTTCACTTTCAGTCTGTATGTGTCCCATGTTTTGAGGTGTAGGGGTCTTGTTTTTATATCCATTCAGCCAGTCTTTGTCTTTTGGTTGGGGCATTCAACCGATTTACGTTTAAGGTAATTATTGATAAGTTTGATCCCGTTGCCATTTACTTTACTGTTTGGGTTCGAGTTTATACATCGTTTTTGTGTCTCCTGTCTAGAGAATATCCTTTAGCATTTGTTGGAGAGCTGGTTTGGTGGTGTTGAATTCTCTCAGTTTTTGCTTGTCTGCAAAACTTTTGATTTCTCCATCATATTTGAATGAGATCCTTGCTGGGTACAGTAATCTGGGCTGTAGGTTATTTTCTTTCATCACTTTAAGTATGTCTTGCCATTCCCTCCTGGCCTGAAGAGTTTCTATTGGAAGACCAGCTGTTATCCTTATGGGAATTCCCTTGTGTGTTATTTGTTGTTTTCCCCTTGCTGCTTTTAATATTTGTTCTTTGTGTTTGATCTTTGTTAATTTGATTAATATGTGTCTTGGGGTGTTTTGCCTTGCATTTATCCTGTTTGGGACTCTCTGGGTTTCTTGGACTTGGGTGATTATTTCCTTCCCCATTTTAGGGAAGTTTTCAACTATTATCTCCTCAAGTATTTTCTCATGGTCTTTCTTTTTGTCTTCTTCTTCTGGGACTCCTATGATTAAAATGTTGTGGCATTTAATATTGTCCTGGAGGTCTTTGAGATTATCCTCATTTCTTTAATTTGTTTTTCTTTTTTCCTCTCTGATTCATTCATTTCTACCATTCTATCTTCTATTTCACTAATCTTATCTTCTGCCTCTGTTATTCTACTATTTGTTGCCTCCAGAGTGTTTTTAATTTCATTTATTGCATTATTCATTATCTGTTGACACCTTTGTATTTCTTCTAGGTCCTTGTTAAACCTTTCTTGCATTTCCTCAATCCTTGCCTCCAGGCTATTTGTCTGTGGTTCCATTTTTATTTCAAGATTTTTGATCATTTTCATTATCATTATTTGGAATTCTTTATTGGGTAGATTCCCTATCTCTTCCTCTTTTGTTTGGTTTAATGGGCATTTATCCTGTTCCTTTACCTGCTGGGTATTCCTCTGTCTCTTCATCTTGTTTATATTGCTGAGTTTGGGGTGGCCTTTCTGTATTCTGGCAGTTTGTGGAGTTCTCTTTATTATGGAGTTTCCTCACTGTGGGTGGGGTTGTATCCTGGCTTGTCAAGGTTTCTTGGTTAAGGAAGCCTGTGTCGGTGTTCTGGTGGGTGGAGCTGTATTTCTTCTCTCTGGAGTGCAGTGAAGTGTTTAGTAACGAGTTATGAGATGTCAATGGCTTTGGAGTAACTTTGGGCACCCTGTATATTGAAGCTCAGGGCTGTGTTCCTGTGTTGCTGGAGAATTTGCATGGTATATCTTGCTCTGGAACTTGTTGGCCCTTGGGTGGTGCTTGGTTTCAGTGTAGGTATGGAGGCGTTTGATGAGCTCCTATCACTTAATGTTCCCAGGAGTCAGATGTTCTATAATGTTCTCAGGATTTGGACTTAAGCCTCCTTCTTCTGGTTTTCAGTCTTATTTTTACAGTAGTCTCAAGACTTCTCCTTCTATACAGCACCATTGATAAAACATCTAGGTTAAAGATGAAAAGTTTCTCCACAGTGAGGGACTCCCAGAGAGGTTCACAGAGTTACATGGAGAAGAGAAGAGGGAGGAGGGAGTTAGAGGTGACCCAAATGAGATGAGGTGGAATCAAAAGAAGAGCCAGTAATCACTTCCTTATGTGAGCTCCATGAATCCCATGGATGGAGGAGCCTGGTGGGCTGCAGTCCATGGGGTTGCGAAGGGTTGGATACGACTGAGTGACTTCACTTTCACTTTTCACTTTCATGTATTGGAGAAGGAAATGGCAACCCACTCCAGTGTTCTTGCCTGGAGAATCCCAGGGACAGCGGAGCCTGGTGGGCTTCTGTCTATGGGGTTGCACAGAACTGAACACAACTGAAGCGACTTAGCAGCAGCAGCAGCATGTGAGCTCCACAGTCTGAACCGTTCAGAAATGTTCATGGAATTATACAGAGAAGAGAAGAGGGAGGAAGAAGACAGAGGTGGCCAGTAGGATAAAAGGGTGGAATGAAAAGGGGAGAGACAGATCCAGCCAGTAATCAGTTCCCTGAGTGTCCTCCACCGTCTGGAATACTTAGAGATTCAGAGAGTTGGGTAGAGAAGAGAAGGGGAAGGGAGGAAACAGAAGCGACCTAGTGGAGAGAAAGGAGAGTCCAAAGCAGGAGAGAGCAGTCAAGCCAGTAATCTTGCTCCCAAATAAATATAGGTACTGAAGATTGGGTTCTTAAAGGTACAGAATTGATAACAAATACCAAAAAGAAAAAATTAAAATTCTAGAGTAGAGGTTGGATTTTCAAAAATACAATATTAAAGAAAAGAAGAAGAAGAAAAAAACAAAGTCACAAAAAAACAGTCTTTTATGAAAAGTAATAGTAAGTTATAAAAATGAAAACTAAAGGAGTGATAGAGGACTTAAAAATTTTTTAAAAGTTAAAAAAAAAAGAAAAGAAAAAATAGAAAAAAAAGAAAGAGAAGAAAAGAAAAAAAAAGAAGAAGGAAAAAAAAAAGAGAAGAATGATCGTAAAAATAGTAAAAATATATCTAGGACTTTCTCTGGTGTTGTGGGCAGTGTGGGGTCAGTTCATTTTCAGATAGTTTCTTGGCCCAGCTTATATTTCTCGAGATCTATAGGCCCCTTCCTATGTAGTAGGTACTAACTACAGGGTTTTAATCTATTGCACCTGTCACTTCCAAGGCAGTTCCCTCGGTTTTAGCTTCCGTTTGCTGGTCTCTTCAGTGTCTGATTTCCGCCCTCACACAAGGGGGCGATGGAGGACGCTTTTTTAGGCTCACTTGTTCAGTCGTACTGTGGGGAGGGAGGGACACTGCAAACAAATAACACTTGTGTGTACTCCTAGTGTTTCAGCCACACTGGGTCTGCCCCTGCTCACGGCACGTGCACCCTCCCTGCCCACACAGCTCAGGCTCTAGGTTGCTCTGCCGGGAACTGTCCGAGGCTGGCCCTGGGCTGCATGCACCTCCTAGGTCTAAGCCGCTCAGCTTCAGGCACTTGGGTAGTCCTCAGAGGCACAGACTCCATTGGGCCTGCGTTTTGAGCCCTTTCCAGCTCCGAGCAGCTTGGGTGATGAGGTGTTTGGCAAGCACAGTCACTGTGACTTATCGCCTCTCCTGTCCCTGCTACTCGGTTTTCTGGGTGTACAACCGGCACACCTTCTCAGGTGGATGATTGTCCAGAACCCCAAGAAGACTTAGTAAGCAAAGAAGCCTGCTTGCAGTTTGGTAGATAATGTCTCTCTGGGGCTGCGATTTCCCCCCTCCAGCTCTGGCTGCCTGTCACCAGAGGGGGATGGTCTGCAGCCAGTTAGTTCTGTTCTGCCCTTTGTTCTGTGTGCGGGCCTGGCGGTGTCTTAGTGCTTTTTGCGTGGTAGCTATCCCACAGTCTGGTTTGCTAGCCCTAATTAGTTTGCTTTGATTACCCTTGGGGGCATTCTGGCCTGATCCTTACTCTAAGCAATGCAGCCTGCACCTCCCTGCCCAGCCCCCACTTGCTAGTGGCGGGTGCAGGCGTCTGTGCTGTTTCTCCACTTGGGGAGTTACCGATGGTCTTGTAATCCATGGATTTTAATTATTTACTTATTTTTCCTCCCTAATATGTTGCCCTCTGTGCTTCCAAGGCTCGGCACAGACTCGTCAGTGAGAGTGTTTCCTGGTGTTTGGAAACTTCTCTCTTTTTAAGACTCCCTTTCTGGGACGGAGATCTGTCCCTACCTCTTTTGTCTCTCTCTTTTTTTTTTTTTTTGTCTTTCATATTTTTCCTATCTCCTTTTGAAGACAATGGGCTGCTTTTCTGGGTGCCTGATGTCCTCTGCCGGCATTCAGAAGTTGTTTTGTGGATTTTACTCAGCGTTTAAATGTTCTTTTGATGAATTTGTCTTCCGCCATTTTAGGATCGCCTCCCTATCACAGCTTTCTTATTAATTCATCTGTTGATGGACATCTAGGTTGCTTCCATGTCCTGGCTATTATAAACAGTGCGGCGATGAACATTGGTGTTCACGTGTCTCTTTCAATTCTGGTTTCCTCGATGTGTATGCCCAGCAGTGGGATTGCTGGGTCCTATTTCCAGTTTTTTAAGGAATCTCCACACTGTTCTTCAAAGTGGCTGTACTAGTTTGCATTCCCACAAACAGTGTAAGAGAGTTCCCTTTTCTTGACACTCTATCCAGCATTTATTGCTTGTAGACTTTTGGATCACAGCCATTCTGACTGGCATGAAATGGTACCTCATTGTGGTTTTGATTTGCATTTCTCTGATAATGAGTGATGTTGAACATCTTTTCATGTGTTTGTTAGTCATCTGTATGTCTTCTTCGGAGAAATGTCTATTTAGTTCTTTGGCCCATTTTTTGATTGAGTTGTTTATTTTTTCTGGAATTGAGCTGCAGGAGTTGCATGTACATTTTTGAGATTAGTGTTTTGTCAGATGCTTCATTTGCTATTGTTTTCTCCCATGCTTTTAAAATACATAGAGCTCTGTCTATACTATATGTGTGTATTTATGTTTGAGCATGTGTTTATATTTTATTTTATTTATTTATTTTTTATTAAAAAATTAAATTAATATCTCAGGTATACATGTGTTCCCCATCCTGAACCCTCCTCCCTCCTCCCTCCCCATACCATCCTTCTGGGTCATCCCAGTGCACCAGCCCCAAGCATCCAGTATCGTGCATCTAACCTGGACTGGCGACTCATTTCACATATGATGTTATACATATTTGAATACCATTCTTCCAAATCATCCCACCCTCTCCGTCTCCCACAGAGTCCAAAAGACTGTTCTATGCATCAGTGTTTCTTTTGCTGTCTGGTGTACAGGGTTATTGTTACCATCATTCTAAATTCCATATATATATGCGTTAGTATACTGTATTGGTGTTTTTCTTTCTGGCTTACTTCACTCTGTATAATAGGTTCCAGTTTCATCCACCTCATTAGAACTGATTCAAATGTATTCTTTTTAATGGCTGAGTAATATTCCATTTTGTATATGTACCACGGCTTTCTTATCCATTCATCTGCTGATGGACATCTAGGTTGCTTCCACGTCCTGGCTATTAGAAACAGTGCTGCAATGAACATTGGGGTACACGTGTCTCTTTCCCTTCTGGTTTCCTCAGTGTGTATGCCCAGCAGTGGGATTGCTGGATCATAAGGCAGTTCTATTTCCAGTTTTTTAAGGAATCTCCACACTGTTCTCCATAGTGGCTATGCTAGTTTGCATTCCCACCAACAGTGCAAGAGGGTTCCCTTTTCTCCACACCCTCTCCAGCATTTATTGCTTGTAGACTTTTGGATCACAGCCATTCTGACTGATGTGAAATGGTACCTCATAGTCGTCTCCATTTGCATTTCTCTGATAATGAGTGATGTTGAGCATCTTTTCATGTGTTAGCTATCTATATGTCTTCTTTGGAGAAATGTCTATTTAGTTCTTTGGCCCATTTTTTGATTGGGTCATTTATTTTCCTGGAATTGAGCTGTAGGAGTTGCATGTATATTTTTGAGATTAGTTGTTTGTCTGTTGCTTCATTTGCTATTACTTTCTCCCATTCTAAAGGCTGTCTTTTCACCTTGCTTATAGTTTCCTTTGTTTTGCAGAAGCTTTTAAGTTTAATTAGGTCCCATTTGTTTATTTTTGCTTTTATTTCCAGTATTCTTGGAGGTGGGTCACAGAGGATCCTGCTATGATGTATGTCAGAGAGTGTTTTGCCTATGTTCTCCTCTAGGAGTTTTATAGTTCCTGGTCTTACGTTTAGATCTTTAATCCATTTTTAGTTTATTTTTGTGTATGGTGTTAGAAAGTGCTCTAGTTTCATTCTTTTACAAGTGGTTGACCAGTTTTCCCAGCACCACTTGTTAAAGAAATTGTCTTTAAACCATTGTATATTCTTGCCTCCTTTGTCAAAGGTAAGGTGTCCATATGTGTGTGGATTTATCTCTGGGCTTTCTATTTTGTTCCATTGATCTATATTTCTGTCTTTGTGCCAGTACCATACTGTCTTGATGGCTGCAGCTTTGTAGTACAGCCTGAAGTCAGGTAGGCTGATTCCTCCAGTTCCATTCTTCTTTCTCAAGATAGCTTTGGCTATTTGAGGTTTTTTGTATTTCCATACAAATTGTGAAATTATTTGTTCTAGCTCTGTGAAGAATACCGTTGGTAGCTTGATAGGGATTGCATTGAATCTATAAATTACTTCAGGTAGTATACTCATTTTCACTATATTGATTCTTCCAATCCATGAACATGGTATATTTGTCTATCTATTAGTGTCCTCTTTGCTTTCTTTCACCAATGCTTTATAGTTTTCTATATATGGGTCTTTAGTTTCTTTAGGTAGATATATTCCCAAGTATCTTATTCTTTTCATTGCAATGGTGAATGGAATTGTTGTATGTTTTATATTTTATATTTTAATGTATACAAGAATAGAATGTATTTAATGGATATCCCCCCCGCCCCAGGCCCAAGTATACATGACAGATGGTTCACAAGGAGATGTATTTGCACATGTTTTTATTTTTGTTGTGGTATCTGCAGTATTCTTTCAGTGAAATAAAAGAAAATATACCTTAAATTAATGTGTACTCATGCCCAGTAATAAAATAAGTAAAGGCTTTTTTGTGACCCAATAGCAAATAAAACAAATAAAATGCTATATTGTGGATATTAACCTATTCCAACACATTCTTCGGAGAATCTGAGACTCTGAGAAGAAAAGATTATTTCTTGTCATTAAATACAGGTTTAATAAGTAAGCAAGCATAGAATCCTTCATTTATGTTTTTTTCTTAAAAAAATTAAGTATTTTTTTCCTATATCCTTTAAGTTAGAATCTGTAAACCTACCTGAGATGAACAAGTCTTAGGTAGGTGAACAATAGGTAGAGGGCCTTTTATTTTACTAGGTACAATATGACTTCAATCATTGATGCTATTGCCCTTAGGTGCTGGTGTTATTAAAACACTCCATTAATTACTTTCCTACTTCTGTATATTCCCCTGTGAATTCCCAACTTGCCAAATGTTGAGCTTTTATGCTTTACTCTTGTCACCAAATTGATCTGTGGTAGAAAGTGCACTGCAGGTTTTTTATATGGTGTGCTTCACAATTACCCTGAAACTATTGCCTCCTTCTCTAGTGAAAGAGGAAAGTTAAAAACACTCAGAAAGTTCACCCCTTCATCATTTCCAGTTCCATTGTGTTTCTGAAACTGTCTCCCTCTATATTACACTTCAGTTGTATTTTCTTTCATATTGAACTATAATGCATGAGTCATAAAATTCATCATTTTAATAAATACAGTTCTTTGGTTTTTAATATATTTTCCAGGTTGTTCAGTCATCACCACTATCTACTTCCAGAACTTTTTTCATTAGTTCAATAAAAAGCTCATACTTATTAGCTATAACTTCCCTTTCCTCCCTCTCTGAGCCTTGTAAACCATTAATCTATTTTTTATTCCATGTGGTTTCCTATTCTTTGCCTTGCCTATAAACAGAATCATGCAGTGTGTTTGAGTACCTACATTTATTATTTTAAGTTGGATAACATAAAATATCACCCAATGAGTTTTATGTTTCATTAAAAAATAGATATCTCAAAATAATTGAAAGCATATCTTAAGAAGAAAATGTCTTCCTTAGATACAACTAAAAGAAAAAAAAAAAAAAAATCTATGTTTGGGATTTTTCTGGTACCCCTGGTGACCGTAAAATTCTGTAAGCAAATGTCTACATTTGAACAACAGAACATAGTTGTCTGTTCCTCAAACATGGGGTATTGTGATATAGAGTTCAATGCATTATAGCGTACCAAAGTTCATTATGTCTCCCTGCCACAGACAGAATGACTACAGGAGTTCAGTTCAGTCACTCATTCGTGTCCGACTTCTTGTGATCCTATGAATTGCAGCATGCCAGGCCTCCCTGTCCATCCCCAACTCCCGGAGTTCACCCGGACTCACGTCCATCAAGTCAGTGATGCCATCCAGCCGTCTCATCCTCTGTCGTCCCCTTCTCCCCCTGCCCCCAATCCCTCCCAACATCAGAGTCTTTTTCAATGAGTCAACTCTTCACATGAGGTGGCCAAAGTACTGGAGTTTCAGCTTTAGCATCATTCTTTCCAAAGAAATCACAGGGCTGATCTCTTTCAGAAGGACTGGTTGGATCCCCTTGCAGTCCAAGGGACTCTCAAGAGTCTTCTCCAACACCACAGTTCAAAAGCATCAGTTCTTCAGCGCTCAGCCCTCTTCACAGTCCAACTCTCACATCCATACATGACCACTGGAAAAACCATAGCCTTGATGAGACGGATCTTTTTTGGCAAAGTAATGTCTCTGCTTTTCAATATGCTATCTACAGGAGTTAGTAGGGCCTAAAGACAAGGTTGTTCTACAATAAAGATTCATTATAGGTTGCGATACTCCAAGAACTTATTATGCTTCATAATTATCCTGAAATTATCTCCTCCTTCTCTAGTCAAACAGGAAAATTAAAGACACTCAAAAATTTCACCCCTTCATCATTTCCAGTTCCACTGTATTTTTGAAACAGTCTCCCTCTGTAGTACATTTCAGTTGTATTTTCTTTTGTATTGAAATATAATGCACATCAATATCAAAAATATATCATGCACACTTCTTTTCATAAAGATCTGTTAGATTTTTAAAAATAAAAAGTAATCTGACAGTGAACATAGCTTGTGGAAACTCATTTTTAGAGCATGCTCTATCAAGAAAATTTTCATCTACAGAAGTATACTGAAAATAAATTGTCAGGAATGAAAATATCCCTTTTCCAAGAAAAAGGCAAAAACATTATTAATATCTCAGAAATCATCTCCATATCCATCACAAATTGATGTCCAATATGATGCTTTAATTTGGATATTTTTAGTTATATAGTAGTAAAATCGTATAGCTTTTACATTTTTGTGTGCAACTTGTTTCATTCAATTTTTTTGGGGGTATATGAAATTTCTCTGTACTTACATATGTCAAGATGATAGTTTATTCAACCTAACAGTTGTGTAGTTTTCCTAGGTACAAACTTACGTACAGTTATCTATCTAATCTAAAGGAGCAGTCAGTAGACTTGATCTATAAAGTTTCACTGGAGATGGACACATCATTTATTTATATATTTTCATGATTGTTTTTATGATACAAGGGAAGCTTGAGAGCAGTGACAAACATATTTGCCATGCAGTAATGGGACTGGATGCCATGGTCTTAGATTTTTTAATGTTGAGTTTTAAGCCAGCCTTTTCACTCTCTTCTTACACCCTTTAAGAAATTATTTAGTTCCTCTTCACTTTCTGCCATTAGAGTCACATCCTCTGCATATGTGAGGTTATTGGTGCTTTCAAATTGTGGTGTTGGAGAAGACTCTTGAGAGTCCATTGGATGGCAAGGAGAACCAACCAGTCCATCCTAAAGGAAATCAACCTTTGACTATTCATTGGAGGGACTAATATTGAAGCTGAAGCTGCAATAATTTTGCCACTTGATGAGAATAGTCGATTCATTGAAAAAGACCCTGGTACTGGGAAAGATTGAAGGCAAAAGGAGAAGAGGGTGGCAGAGGATGAGATGGTTGGATAGAATCACTGGTTCAATGGGTATGAACTTGGGTAAACTCTTGGAGAGTGAGGGATGGGGAGCCCTAGTGTCCCTCCATGGGGACATGGAGGAAGAAAATTTCCTGCTGCAGTTCATGGGGTAGCAAAGACTCAGCAGGACTTAGCAACAGAACAAAAATAAGAACTTTTTATATCTGTTTCGCTTACTAAAGGGATAATAAATGCATATATCCACTCCTGTGAGCAGTCTATTAGATTCCTGTATTGGAATAACAGGCCACACAAAAGATATGTTTGAAAGTGTTTGGTCTTCTGAATCTCATACTATCTAGATGGCTTCATGCCACCACTATTTAAGGTTAAAACAACCTACACATAGAGTTCAATTACTAGTTTGAACATGAAGTTACTCCCTATATTTTTCTAAACAGTTTTCAAATCTTTTCTAATACTGGGATGGATTTACAGAGGATGGTCATATTTTATGGAGACAGATTGTATCACCTAGAAAGGAACTTGGAGGTATTCTAGCTGAAGTCTCTGTCTTACATAAGGGAATCTGAGGTATAGAAAGGAATAGTGATGTGCTAAGTTCAGAGTGGCATTGTTACTTGGTTCATTGCAAATGTCTAAAGCCAAAGATCTCCAGGAAGGATGAAAGTTGCTGCTTCTGTATTTATCACATAACTTTGTACTTATTGGGTTATTGAACATTATTTTTTATGAATGTAGTTATACAACCTATGACCCATATGTTCTCTGCCTTAGACATACAGTGATATCTACGATTAGAGAGAGAGAAAGTCACTTAGTCATGTCCAACTCTTTGCAATCCCACAGACTGTAACCCATGAGGTTCCTCTGTCCTTGGGATTTCTCCACGCAAGGGTACTGGAATGGGTTACCATTTCCTTCTCCAGGGTATCTTCCTGACCCAGGGGCCAAACTCCAATCTCCTGCCTGGCAGGCAGATTCTTTACTATCTGAGATACAGGGAAATCCATTATCTACTATTGTTATGCCAAATTTCTACTCTAGTATTCAAGTGGCAAAGATGAAGTGGTTAGGATATGGGAACTTGCCTGTAGTATTAGCATACTGCACTGCCATTGATAATGCTTCATTTATACAATATTTGCTACCAGTTATTGTTATGTGTATGATAAAAAATGTGAAATAGAGATATTAAGAAGGGGAATATAGAGATGAGAGTTGATGTAGACAGACTAGAATACACCAACATTTTTAGTTCAGTTTTCGTATTTTGCAGAATCCTGATAGAAGAGCATTATACATTCCTGTTCAACCTTTTGAGTTATAAATTACTTAAAATATATTTCCGTAATTTGTTACTTAACCATACAATTTCTGGGAGAAGTAAAATCAGTCAATTCTATTTTTGGTCTTCCATTTGATGGGATGAATTCTTTTCTTCTTTTTTATATGACACAAGTAGATCTAATAAAATTGGTTCATACTTAGATCAAATAATTCTTTAGATTCAGTAATAAATTTCTGTTATATAGATGGAAATATATTATTCACAGCAACATAATGACATCCTATTTTGATTGGACTTTATTACATTTCAGAGGTTTTCGGCCATAGTGTTACCTATAAGCAACAATTCCAAAATAATTTAGGTGAATTAATGAAATATGCTAGAGTTAGACTTTTAAAACTTTTATCTAAGATAAGAATTATCTGTGGCTTTTTATCCACCATGAGACCTTTTCCTAACATGTCATAATGTCTCACAAATATCACTCTGTGTAACAGAGGAATTTTTTAGGCTTTATTGCCATTCTAAGATATTTTCTCATAAGGGTATTTTACAATGGCAGTGAGAAAACCTAAGAACTTCAGTGGTTTCTATCTTTTACAATTTTAATGAATAATTAAGAATGCTTGTATTAAAGGATTTTTCAATAATGGTCAAATTTACACTTTCACAAGGAACAAAGTTAACACTCTAGTCTTAGGAAAAAGCAAATAAAATAGTAAAGGAAAATAAGCAAATAAAATAGTAAAGCATCAAGAACTTATAGCTCTTTACTCCTAGTATAATTAATATGCGTGTCTTTATCAATCCATTATATTCATATCCACACCCCTTTATGTATATTCCAAAAAATCTGTTGAGTGTATACATATAATTTATATGCTATAAAGTAAATATGTATATTTAATAGATGTTATCCCTCTGCTGATTTTGCTTCTGAGATAAAATTAATACTCAAAAATGTTATCTAGTGTTTTCAGTTTATTAGGTATTTATTTATTCCTCTATTGTGATCTGGACAACATGGAAGTTTTGGGGGTAATGGACTCGATTTTTCACAAACAAGGTGAAATAAAATAATGCTTTAAGTAGATGGTTGTTTGTGAATGACAAAGAGATAAAGAGGACATTCAACAGGGGCCAAGAAGAGGAAAGAGAAAGAAATTGTCATGGAGAAAATGATAGAAAAAATTGATAATTGATAATGATAGCCCAATGATATACTTTATTAAGGTCGTTTCTGCTGTCCCCTAAAATCTCTTTTCTTATTTTTTAACAAAATATAGGGGAAATTGATAATTAGCATAGATAAGGTGTACAAGGTGAAGATTAAACACATGTGTGCATTATGACTGGGCTTCCCAGGTGGCGCAAGTAGTAAAGATCACTCCTGCCAATGCAGGAGACATAAAAGACATGGTTTCAATTCCTGAGTCTGAAAGATCCCCTGGAGGAGGGCATTGCAACCCACTCCAGTATTTTGCCTGGAGAATCCCCATGGACAGAGGAGCCTGACAGACCACAGTCCATGGGGTCTCAAAGAGCTGGGCATGACTGAAGTAACTGAGAACACATTGTGACATGATCACCACATAAGATTAGTTAACACATTCATTAATTCACATAGTTACCATTTGGAGTGTGTGTATAATGAGGACAGTTAAGATCTACTTTTCTAGAAAATTTAAAGTTTAAAATACAGAATTTTTAACTAAAGTCATAATATACATTTGAGACCCAGAACTTATTCATCATATAACAGAAAGGTTGTACACTTTAGTATTTCAAACTTCTTTCACTTACCAGACCTTGGAAACAATCAATCTACTCTGTATTTCTATTAATTACTACTTTTTGTATTCAACATGTATATGAGATAATCCAGTAGTTATCTTTCACTGCCTGACTTATTTCACTTAGAGTAATGACTTCATGGTTCTTCCATGTTGTGACGAACAAGGCTTCTTTACTTCTAAAATACATGAGCTTGTCCACCTCATGGCTCACTTAATTATCAGATACCCTGACTAATATTGTTCCATTTCCCAACTTGAATAATTTTTAGATTTGTGACTGAATATATCTATCCAAAGACATACTAGTTTTAAATTTTGCTTTGGATTCATAACACTCCATATTTTATTTCATGATTGTTGGGCTTCTACTGAGTTACTTACCTGCTTAGTTAATTAATGCTTGTTGGTGACACTAGCTGATATTTATTAGTACAGAAAGTACAGTATGACCCATAAAATATAAATAATGCTCAAAAATCTCTCAGGAAGCACATAACAAATCTTCAGGCAAATTGAAATGTTGTTTGAATGAAATAATAAACAAACGACATTTGATCAAGTTAGAAAATTCAGGAAAGTTTTCAACAAAGAGGAGGTTCCATATATAAATTCTTGATACATATGAGCATGCTGTATTTGGAGACTGTAGCATTTCCGAAATTTTGTCTATATAACAAATGCCCATGTATAACATTTTAAGCATTGGGAAAATTTTGGTTCTCTTCTATGATGAAATATAATTCTAGAAATACAAAACCCAAAATGTGTTTGTGTGTGAAATTTAACATTTAATACCATCTTTTAAGTTTCAATTTTTCCAGAGCCTGTTTCACATCTTTGTTCCTTAGACCGTAAATCAGAGGGTTTAACACTGGAGTCACAAGACTCTCAACCAACGAGGTCATCTTGTCTTGATCTAGAAAATTAGGATGAACTTGGCCTGAAATACATAAAGAGCATAGTTCCCTGGAAAAATGCAACTGCAATTAGGTGGGAAGTGCAGGGGAAAAAAGCTTTGAACTACCCCTCAACAGAGTGGATCTTCAAGACTGAAAGTGTAGTATAACAATAAGAGACAAGGACTCCTGAAATGGTACTCAGTTCAATGAAGCCAAAAACAATGAATAATGCCAACTCATTGACCTGTATATCAGAGCAGGAAAGAAGGAAAAGTGGAGGTAAATCACACAAGAAATGGTAAATCTCATTTGACTCTCAGAAACATAAGTGGAATGCTAATGTCGTGTGCATCAGAGCATCTGTCATACCCACCAGGTAAACCCCAGCCATGAGCAGGAAGCACACCCAGCTGGACATGCTGACTGCATAGAGCAAGGGGCTGCTGATGGCCTTGTACCAGTCATAGGCCATCACTGCCAGCAACAAAGACTCAGAATATGTAGAGATACAGAAGACAAAGAACTGCAGAGCACAGTCGTTGAAGGAGATTGACTTGTCCTTAGCAAATTGGTCCACCAGCATCTTGGGCACAATTGCTGTGGAATTGCAGAGGTCACAGAAGGAGAGGTGGCTGAAGCAAAAGTACATGGGTGTGTGCAGCTGGGGATCTATCCTAATCAGGGTTATCATTCCAACGTTTGCCAGAAAGTTAATAAGATAAACAAGTAGAACCATGGTAAAAGGAGCCATTTTGTTATTGGTGTTGTCAGTAATTCCCAAGAAAATGAGTTCAGTCAGAGAGAAGCAATTCCCTTTTTCCATCCTTTTTTGTTCTGATGTAAACTTTTAGCAAATGATCAAGAAAATGCTACATGGATGTGGAACACTTCTGCACAAGTGCAAAATATCATAAGAGGAAGGTGAGTTTGTCTGTATTTGTTTTTTTTTTTTTTAATAATTACAAAATAATAAAGATCATGTATATCCACTGTTTAAAGGTAGATAGCTATCTGTGATAGACCTTAAATGTAGATGTCATTTATGAATAGGTTATTTTATACAAGCTCATCTCTGAGCATTGCTTTCCTTGCCTCAGGGAGGAGCTTTTGATAAATTTAGCTCATATTACCTTTTCAAAATAATATCAAAGAAGCACCAGTGTTAGATCAGGCCCCAAGATCTAAGGACTAAGCATTTCCCATACTTTAAAATATTTACTTGGGTACAAAATATGAATTGTAAAATGATTAGAATTTTTCTGTTTCTCAAAAAAAGTATGATTGGTTTAAAAGTTTTTGTCTTAGTTCTAGAAATAGTGAGTATATCAAGGACTCACTCAAGTAATAATAAATAAAAATGAAATAATTGCTATTGTTTTTAGTCTATGTTGCACTTAGTATTTTCTGAGATATGAAATAAGTATTATTGACTGGTTTTCTAGAGATTTTTTATTACTTTCCCACAATGCTGATTACCTATTTGTGGAGTGGTTGTTGTTAAAGGATGAACATCCTGACCAACGGAAGAAAAGAGATAAAAATAAGTGAAAATAACAGAGTTTGCCACATGTATTTGCATCCATTCAGCTTTTTAATGACTTTTCTAGATTACAAAATGGAAATGAGTAGAGGAACAATAACTGCTTCTAAAAAAACATATACTATGCTATTATATTTCTATATTTATGTGTGATCATGTGTATATATTTTAATATATATGAGGATAGAATGTAAGTAATGAGGTTGTTCCTTAGATCTAAGTATATATTCACATGGTTCACACGGAGATGAATTTGTACGTGCTTCTATTTATTTTGTGGTACTTACACATTTTTTTTAATAAACAAGATCAGATCAGTCTCTCAGTCGTGTCCGACTCTTTGTGACCCCATGAATCGCAGCACGCCAGGCCTCCCTGTCCATCACCAACTCCCGAAGTTCACTGAGACTCACGTCCATTGAGTCAGGATGCCATCCAGCCATCTCATAAAAATATGGAACGCTTCATGAATTTGCATGTCATCCTTGCACAGGGGCCATGCTAATCTTCTCTGTATCTTTCCAGTTTTAGTATATGTGCTGCCGAAGTGAGCACAAACAAAACATACCTTAAATTTCTGTATACACTTGCCCAATGATGAAAGGATTAAAGGCTTTTCTGTGAGCCTAGAGCAAATGAAGTAAATAATAAAATAGTATACCGTGGATAGCAGCAAGTTTAGACAGATAATCCTGGTTCTGAAAAGAAAATATGATTTCTAGTCATTAAATGCAGATTTTAATGGGTAAACAGGCATAAAATGCCTCACTTACAATTTTTTTTCCTCTAAAATTTAAGTATTTTCTCCTACGTTAAGTTAGGATCTAGAAATCTACTTGAGATCTTGGGTAGCTAGCTGAACAATAGGCAAGTAGCCTTTTATTTTACCAGGTACACTGGGACTTAAATCTCTGAAATTACTTTTATTAATTATTTTCCTGCTTCTGTATATTCCTTTGTGAATTCAGAAACAACTTGGCAAAAGCTGAGTTTTTGTGCTTCACTATTGCACGAAGAGTCGGGCATGACCGAGCGACTGAACTGAACTAAACTGACTGTCATCAAATTGCTCTATGGTAAGAAGGATACTGTGAATTGTTTGTAGGATTGTTTTACAGTTACCCTGAAACTATCTTCTCCTTCTCTAGTTAGAGAGGAAACCTAATGAAACTCAGAAAATCTCCCTCAATCATTTCCAATGCCTTTGGATTGCTCATTGTGTTTTTGAAACTTTATCCTTCGTACCTCGTTTAGCAATTAAACTATATTTCAACTGTATTTTATTTAATAATGAAATATAATACATATACCATAAAATTCACCCTTCTAAAGTATACAGGTTTTTTTTTTTCCTTATTATATTTTCAAGGTTGTTCAGTTATCACCAGCATCTACACTCAGAAAATCCTCATCAGTCTCATAAGAAAACTACACCTATTAGCTCTTGCTCCCTCTTCACAAACCTTTGCCACCCCTGGCAACCACTAATCTACATTCTGAGTCTGTGTGGTTTCCTATTCTTGGTCTTGAATATAAACAGAAGCATGCAATATATTATTTTTCTAGTTAGGATTATTTTCTTGAGTAAACTACTATATTTTCTTCAATAAAATAAATTAAATTTAGGAAAATATAATATCAGCCACATCGTGTTTGTTTCAGAAATCTTTTTCATTAATTAGAATAATAATATTTCATTTTATGGATATGACACAATTTGTTGATCCAGTCTTCAGCTGGATGAACATTTGGTTATTTCTACTCTTTAGCTATTATGAATAATGATACCATGTCATTCTGTCAGTGCTACCTTTCAAGCAGATTTCATCACCAGAGAACCTTTTATTTCCATCCTCCAACCACATGTCCAAGAATATTTCATTAACTTTGTAACTTCCTCATATTCCCTAAGTAATGCAGCCTTCTCTGAATTATGCTTATTTTAATCATGTAAGAATCTTTTTACTACATTTAAGCCCTCAAGAATAAGAGCAATGTTTATTTTCTATTTTCTAAATTCCTTGATAAAAGGATTTGAGTAGGCAGTGCTTTTAAAATATTGATCACTCAGTACTTCTGTCTATTAAAGTGGGGAATGATGTAGAAATAATAGAAATATACCTGTTTGGGGGATTTTTCTATGGCTATACATGGGCTTCCTTTGCATCTCAGCCAGTAAAGAATCTTCCTGCAATGCAGGAGACCTGGGTCGAAAAGATCCCCTAGAGAAGGAAATGGCAATTCACTCCAGTATTCTTGCCTGGAGAATCCCATGGACAGAGGAGCCTGGCAGGCTACAGTCCCTGGGGTCACAAGAGTCCGACAGGACTTAGCAACTAAACCACAAATGACTGCTTTAAAATAATTATGCATGGAGATGAGTTGTTGACATCAGCAGAGTTCCACTTTTTTTCTTAAATAATTTGCTTGCAACTATCCATGTTAGTTCTTTGGAAAATATATATCAAAAATTTCACTTTAGGGTCTTCCCCAAATCCTTCCCAACAGAGACCAATGAAATTCTCTGTACCACCAAGACTTGGTCTAACATCTGGTGTGATAAGGGTACTTCCTGAGATCTCTGAACTAATCTTCCTTCCTTTCACAAAAACCTGAATGATTTAAATGCCAATCACTCTCAATTACTATGTGTGCTGTTGATGTACTGCTTCAGTCAGGGACTTTATGTAAGTATAAGCACAACAAAATTAAAAAGAGATTGCACACAAGCTGACAGATCTAATTAAAGAATTAAGGCTATTAATAAATCTATTTGGAATTGGGAAATTACAGAGTTATACAATGGGCAAATGACAGTTTGGGTAGATTAAAGATAACTGTCCATTTTTTTCACACATATTTTTTAGAGATACATTACCTATTCATCCTCCCTTTGAATATTTGCTATACTTTAGCTGCTTTGCCCAACAGAGATTGGCAGAAATAATGTAAGACATTTTTGTGTTTCTTCCCCCCACCACTCTGCACCACACAATATTGGGATTTTATTTCCCAACCAGGGACAGAAATGTGCCTGCAGTAGAAACATGGAGTCACCCATTGAGCCTCTAGGGGAACCACTATAAGTAAATCCTGCATTAAGTCTTTAGGAAGACAGTATCTCAAAGCCATGTGATACCAGGTAGGAAGTCTATCTAACCATATGAGAATACGTTGTGACAGATTCTGAGATTGCTTAAAGGGGGAAGAGGAGACTATGAGCTCATCTTTCCAGCCATTCTCATCCATTGATAGATGTGAGTTACTTTGTAACCTAGCCTGTCTTTCTACTGAATATTTCATGTGACCTGAGTCAACATGAAGATGAACAAAATAATGAATCAGTGATCATTATTTTAAAAGAAAGATACTGCTAAGTTATGTCTGACTCTTGTGAGCCCATGAACTATAGCCTACCAAGCACCTCTGTCCATGGAATTCTCCAGGGAAGAATACTGGAGTGGGGTGCCATTTCCATTTCCAGGGGAACTTCCTGACCCAGGAATTGAACCCAGGTCTCCCTCATTTCAGGAAGATGTTTACCAACTAAGCCAGACAGGAAGCTATTTAAGTCATGTGGTTTTAGAATACTGTTTAGGTAGCAAGAGATAATTGCAGCAGTGTGGATATATAAACAAGAGAATATTTTAGGGGTAATTATTTCCCATATATATTTATATTATATATATTTATTTTATATATTTGTATTATATTAATACTAATACAATTGTATATTATATGCAGGTATATATACCTGTATATAAATATGCAGGTATATATACCTGTATATAAATATACAGGTATAATATATAATTATATATTATATATATAATTGTATGTCATATATATAATTGTATATTATATACAGGTATAATATAATACCAGGTAACACTACCTGGTATTATATTAGTACAAATATATATATATATAATGGAGAAGGCAATGGCAATCCACTCCAGTACTCTTGCCTGGAAAATCCCATGGATGGAGGAGCCTGGTAAGCTGCAGTCTATGGGGTCGCTAAGAGTAGGATATGACTAAGCGTATTCACTTTTACTTTTCATTTTCATACATTGGAGAAGGAAATGGCAACCTACTCCAGTGTTCTTGCCTGGAGAATCCCAGGGTGGAGGAGCATCATGGGCTGCCATCTATGGGGTCGCATAGAGTTGGATATGACCGAAGCGACTTAGCAGCAGTAGCAGCATATATATATATATATATATATATATATATATATATATATATATATATAAGTATACCTCTGAAAAGTGAAGAAAATATTTGAAAAGTATATATACACATCTGAAAAAGAATTTGTATCCAAACTTTATGAAATGTTCTCATCAATAATAATAATAATAATAAACAAATTATAACAATAAAATTCAGGCAAAGGATTGAATAGATATGCTCACCAAGAAGATGTGCAAATAGAAACATTGTATATGAGTTTACTCAGTATCATTCAGTTCAGTCTCTCAGTCATGTCCGACTCTTTGTCCAACAATTGCAGGACGCCAGGCCTCCCTGTCCATCACCAACTCCCAGAGTTTACAAAAACTCATGTCCATTGAGTCGGTGATGCCATTGAGCCACCTCATCCTCTGTCATCCCCTTCTCCTCCTGCCCCCAATGCCTTCCAGCATAAGGGTCTTTTCCAATGAGGCAACTCTTAGCATGAGGTGGCCAAAGTATTGGAGTTTTAGCTTTAGCATCAGTCCTTCCAATGAACACCCAGGATTGGTCTCCTGTAGGATGGACTGGTTGGATCTCCTTGCAATCCAAGCAGATGACACCACCCTTATGTCAGAAAGTGAAAAGGAACTAAAAAGCCTCTTGATGAAAGTAAAAGAGGAGAGTGAAAAAGTTGGCTTCAAGCTCAACATTCAGAAAACTAAGAGCATGGCATCTAGTCCCATCACTTCATGGGAAATATATGGGAAACAAGTGGAAACAATGGCTGACTTTATTTTGGGAGGGGGCTCCAAAATCACTGCAGATGGTGATTGCAACCATGAAATTGAAAGATGCTTACTCCTTTAAAGGAAAGTTATGACCAAACTAGACAGCATATTTAAAAGTAGAGACATTATTTTGCCAACAAAGGTCCATCCAATCAAGGTTATGCTTTTTCCAGTGGTCATGTATGGATGTGAGATTTGGACAGTGAAGAAAGCTGAGCGCCAAAGAATTGCTGCTTTTGACCTGCAGTGTTTGAGAAGACTCTTGAGAGTTTACAGTATTGTTAGTTTTTAGGAAAAATAAAGTGACAGTGTTTTCTAAATGGGTTAAAATTAGAAATATTGAGCATACCTAATTTTTCCTGTTTCATATGAAGTCTCATTCAGGATTTAACAAGGACACAGATTGAGAGGTAACAGGCAGGAAGGCCAGGGGTCTCCAAACAGAAGAAATAGGCTTCAAACATTTTTATCTCTCTTAAGTGGCAGGAGGAAACAAACTAGCGATATTTTTCTTTCCTTTTCTATATAAATTTAAAAGGAGGTTTCTCTTAAAATACTGTGTTGCCATAATGACACCTGATTTCACCTGAAGTTAACTATTCTCAAACTTTGAGTTAACCAATGCATTTTTCTTATGGAAATGTTTGTCTTAAGCTATGTTAATGTGCTATGCATCTACCCCAAACTCTGTCTTCAAGTCAGGCTTGCCTAAATGGCTCAGAACCTACTTGACAAACCAGTATGTTATACTCAGACATTGTTCCCCTAATCTATGTAAACAAAACTATTTGTATGGTAATCTGCCCTTCTATAAGATTCAAGTCAATTGCTTTATGGACTGGGATGAATCATCTGGTGCCAAGATTATCTCAAAATGCATTTTATGAATGAGGGGCCTGGTGCCATTCTGAGTTTTAAGACATTACTTTCTTTCATTAACAGACTGCTAGTGACTATATAACATCCAGCTGAAGACTAGCAGGGGACTACTCTTTCTGTCCCCTTCTGATGCCTATGTCAGAAGCTTTCTCTATCTCCTTTATACTTTAATAAAACTTTATTACACAAAAGTTCTGACTGATCAAGCCTCGTCTCTAGCCCCAGATTGAATTCTTCTCCTCCAGAGGCCAAGAATCCCAGCATCTTTTTGTTCAGCAACAATCTTTCATCTTGGGGGCTCTTTCGGGATCCTTCAGGACAAGGTAAGGATGCTTGGAGCCCTAGTTCTTTGTTCTCAGCACAAACATGTTTTCTGCTGTACTTTACTAACTCTGTGGTGTGCTTGTGTGAATGAATTAAACACCCTGAAAGAAGCAAGTGTGGAACCCTGCTCTCTGGTTCCACGGTGATCTCATTCAGCTTATGGCAGAAACCTGTCAGGGGTTTACACCAATCTGCAAATGCCAAGAGGCACCCAACCTCTCTTCGGGGACCAACCAGAAATGGGAAAACGTGTGGACTGAATTCTTCTTTCTCGGTCAAACTTTTCGGTCTCTTTGACCATTTCATAACTCCCTGAGAATTAGAGTGAATGAAGTCAATCAGTTGTGTCCGATTCTTTGCAATCCCATGGACTATAGCCTACCAGGTTCCTCCGTCTATGGGATTTTCCAGGCAAGAATACTGGAGTGGGTTGACATTAATTAGAAGCACTAACCTGATCTATTGGATGATAGACTTTCAACGGACTTGTGATCTATGCTGTTACTGTGTACTGTGGCTTAGGTCCCAAACCTGGATTGGTAGTCAGGAAGTGCCTAGCCTCACTAGGAATGGAAAGTTCGGAAGCTAGATGGAACTATAGCTCCAAGAACATCTCTTAGGTTAAAGGTTACTCATATTAGGACCGCAATGGGTTTTTTCCTTTGGTAATGCTGGCTCTTAGTGGACCAGAGGTCCACTATTATACTGGTGTGCTGATGATTGAAAGGAACATCTCAGTTTTAAGTTCGTATCGATCTTATTGTAGTCAGGAATATACTCAGGCTTGTGAACAGGCACTCAGGTGATGAATGTTTCCACCAGCAGTTTAGCCTGTGAGGCATTCTGGAAGGTTACTCTGATTGCACCCTGAGTGGTATCAGAGGCAAGCCAGGTTTTAATGGTGAAGAGCTGGACATCAGTCTGGGATGCCATCAGGTCTAACCCTGGTGCATCCCCACCCCATCTCGGTGGCAGAACCGGGAGGGGTGAATATGATGCCTTTGTTAGTAAGCAAAAGACTAAGTCTGAATAGGAAGGAAAAGCTTTTGGTGTAAAGTATGTCTACACCCCCATCTAGAGCAGGGAGGGACGCCTCCAGTAGGAAGATGGCACTGGTCACTTTTTTCTCTCTTACAGATGGGAGCTAGCAATTCCAGCCTCACTCCTTTGAACTGTATCCTGAAAAACTGGGATAGATTTGATCCCCAGGGCTTAAAGAAGACACACCTCGTCTTCCTATGTGATACTGCATGGCCACAGTACCCACTAGAGGATGACGAATGGAGGCCAGTTGGAGAGGCTCTTAAGTATAATACTGTTTTATAATTAGACTGGTTCTGAAGAAAACAATGGAAAAGTGATCTTAAAGGATAGATTTCTCACTCACTCTGTTCCAGATATCTGCCATAAGCTATTAAAACGGACCTATGGAACAAATCAGTCT
This sequence comes from Bos grunniens, assembly GCF_055505025.1. Taxonomy (NCBI): domain Eukaryota; kingdom Metazoa; phylum Chordata; class Mammalia; order Artiodactyla; family Bovidae; genus Bos; species Bos grunniens. The sequence goes on along the minus strand of NC_141183.1, from coordinate 64,082,359 downwards.
TTAGATACTCTGTTACAACTAGTTCAGACAGTCTATTAAGATAGGGAATATGAGGAAAATAAAGAAAGGCAGAAAAAGACAAAGGAAAAGGTGGAAGCCCTCACAATGACTGTACGAACCCTTCTTAAACAGCCTGAGAAAAATGCCCAGAGGGACTGAAGTGAGAAGGCATGGGCTTGCTATTACTGTGGAAAGGAGGGGCACCTCAAGAGGGATTGTCCTCAAGCATTCAAACCACCCCCCGGGTCCATGTCTGGTCTGCAAGGGACCACACTACAGGAGAGACTGCCCCCAGAGGCGTAGATTTCAGGGGTCAGACTCTCAAGACAATCAGGACTGAAGGTGTCTCGGGGTCCCCACACAAGCTCCCATCCTAATTACACCTGAGAAACCCTGGGAATTAATAACTGTGGGGGGCTAATCTGTCGATTTCCTTTTAGATACTGGAGCAACCTACTCTGTGCTTACTGAAGCCCCTGGCCCACTTTCTTCCCAATCCGGTTCCATAATGGGACAGTCTGGATGAGCCAAAAAACATTATTTCAGTTATTCTTTATGTTGTAACTGCGGTATTTTTTCACACGAGTTTCTGATCCTGCCAGAGTCTCCCTCACCCCTTTGGGGAGAGATATACTGAGCAATGTCTATGCCTCTGTTTTCATGAATAAGGAGTCCTCCTTTCCTCTCCCTTTAGTTGAACAAAATGTAAATCCTAGAGTATGGGCTGATGGAAAATCTGTGGGTTGAGCACAAAATGCTATCCCTGTCATTGTCAAGCTCAAAGACTTGCGCTTATTTCCACATAAGAAGCAGTATTCACTGAAACCTGAGGTTAAGGAAGGGTTAAAACCCATCATCAAAAATTTAAAGGAGCAGGGACTATTAGTTCTCTGTAACAGTCAATACAACACTCCTGTTTTGATTATAAAGAAATCAAATGGCAAATGGAGACTAGTTCAAGATTTACGAATAATAAATGAGGCTGTAGTTCCTTTACAGCCCGTGGTGCCTAATCCTTATACTATATTGTCTGCAATTCCTGAATGAGCCAAATATTTATAGTAATTGATTTGAAAGATGCCTTCTATTCAGTGCCTTTGGCAGAGGAAAGTCAATTTTATTTGCCTTTGAAGACCCTATGCAGCCAGCTTCTCAGTTAATCTGGACAGCTTTGCCCCAGGGATTTCTTGACAGTCCTCACTTATTTGGACAAAGTTTATCATGGGATCTACAAAGCTTTAATAGTACTGAAGCAGTGGTGTTACAATATGTAGATGATATTTTGCTCTGTGCTGAGACAGAAGAAGCTTGTTCATGAACCTCACAAGATTTCTTAAACATTCTGGTAGGCTGCAGTTACAAGGCCTCAAGATAAAAGGCTCAGTTTTGTCAACAATCTGTTAGATATCTGGGCCTAATCATATTAGAAGGGCCATAGGCCCTGAGAGAATTAAACCTATACTAAATCATCCCTTACTTATGACGTTAAGACAACTGGTAGGATTTTTGGGAATCACAGGCTACTGTCATATTTGGATTCCAGGTTATGGAGAACTTGCCTGGCCTTTATATAAACTTATAGCTGAAACTCAGCAGGCCCAAACCGACAAACAAACTAGCTTGGTCTCCAGATACTCAAAAGGCTTTTAAGGTTCTTCACACTACTCTCCTACAAGCTCCCTCTCTGAGCTTACCCACAAGGTCAGAATTTAATGTGTTTGTCACTGAAAGAAAAGGTATGGCCTTGGGAGTTTTGACACAACCCCAAGGGCCTCACCAGCAACCTGTTGCTTATCTAAGCAGATAATTAGATGTAATTTCACGTGGGTGGCCCCACTGCCTAAGAGTAATTGGGGGAAGTGGCTTTATTAGCACCTGAAGTTTTTTTTTGTTTGTTTGTTTGTTTTTTGTTTTTTGTTTTTTTTAAATTTTATTTTATTTTTAAACTTTACATAATTGTATTAGTTTTGCCAAATATCAAAATGAATCCGCCACAGGCATACATGTGTTCCCCATCCTGAACCCTCCTCCCTCCTCCCTCCCCACACCATCCCTCTGGGTCGTCCCAGTGCACCAGCCCCAAGCATCCAGTATCGCGTGTCGAACCTGGACTGGCAACTCGTTTCTTACATGATATTCTACATGTTTCAATGTCACTACCTGAAGTTTTAAAAATAATTAATGGACGAAACATTACTGTGCTGACTTCTCACGATGTAAGTGGAATCTTAAATTCTAAGGTTAATATTTGGATGACAGACAGTAAGCTTCTTAAATATCAGTCATTGTTGTTAGAAGGCCCAGTAGCTAAGCTTAAAGTCTGTGGAAATTTAAATCCTGCCACTTTCCTTCCTGAGAAGGAAAATGAAACACCTGATCACGATTGTTCCAAATTCCTAATTTTAAACTATGCAGCTTGGGAGGATCTAATGGATACCCCATTAGACAATCCTGACATGGAAATATTTAATGATGTCAGTTCTTCTGTTTGGGATGGAAAGTGTAAAGCAGGTTACACTGTGGTGACTGCTGAACAGGTTTTAGAAGCAAAATCTCTCCCCCAGGAATCAGTGCTCAGTTAGCAGAGCCTGTGGCCCTGACCCAAGCTCTAGAGTTAAGCAAAGGGCAGCGAGTAAATATCTGCTGTAACTCAGGGGGTATCTAAAGCTCTAGGAATAAAATATCATTCACACTGTTCCTGAAAAATCCCAATCCTCAGGAAAGGTTGAAAAGGCTAATGACATTATCAAAAGACATCTGCACAAATTAACTCAAGAGATGCAGGACAATTAGATTAAGTCCTACCCATAGTTTTAATGAGGGCTGGAACTGCCCCCCAAGAGGAGGGACTGTCCCCCTTTGAATGTATTTATGGAAAGCCTTTCTTATGCACAGACATTGTTATAGATCCTGAAACCTTATTAACTAGTTATGTAACTCAGCTCTCAGCTTTTCAACAGGCATTAACAGAACACTGAGAGACGACTCCTGACCCAGCCTCTGAGTCAAGCAAGCCTCTTTTTGAGCCAGGAACCGAGGTCCTCATAAAAACTTTAGGGTCTGGGGTCCCATCCGTTGAGCCCCTCTGTGAAGGACCTTACCAGGTTATTCTTTCTTCTCCCACAGCTGTCAAAGTGCCAGGAATTGATTCATGGGTACATCACACTCGAGTTAAGAGGTGGCACCCTGACCAGAACTAAGTGACTTCATTTTATATCTTTACTTTCTATGCTCTGACTTTGTACTTTTAAAAATGGGCCGGTTAACCTATGTGAGCTTACTTCTGCTGACTCCAAAAATCCTGTGTGCCGTTTGATCCTCAAGACAATGCCTTCCTGTCCTGGGATCACTCCTGCACTACATTTCACAATCAGTCTAACTGCTGGGTCTGAGGAGCGCTCCCCTCTTCATCAGTGGAAGGCTTCCCGTGGTGGACATCTCCACTTCAAGGAAAATACTTTTTCCAATTCTGTGAATACCTTCAACAACAATCATATATGATGCCTCTTCTTCATCTGATGACATCTAACAACCCTAAAATGGACTGGTGCAACACTTTGTACTTTAACTATGGACATAGCATGACTTTTAGCTTTTTGATTTTAACTTGTTTTAATGACTATTTTGCCTTGCATCTGGAACTGTGTAACTGGATTTGTTTCTAGTTGCATGAAAGTTTTTAAGTTACAAATGATTGTTCAAACTCCTGCTACTGCTGCAGCTTCTTCCAACTACTATTTGGGGCCCCTGGATCAGAAATTCTCAGTATGAGGGTTAGGAAAATATGTTGTCTCATCAATTTAGGGACAATGCCCTTTGTCAGCTCAGAAACAGTTATGGAATGAGAAAAACGCCCCTTTACCCTAGGCAACATAATTCTCCTAAAAGAAAAGAGGGGAATGAGAGGGTAACAGGCAGGAAGGCCAGGGGTCTCTAAATGGAGATAATAGGAGGAATATGCCTGCAAGTGTCAGACATTTTTATCTCTCTTAAGAAGCAGGAGGAAACAGACTAGCGATATTTCTTTTCTTTCTCTATACAAATTTAAAAGGAGATTTCTCTTAAAATACTGTGTTGCCATAATGACATCTGGTTTCACCTGAAGTTAACTATTCTCAAACCTTGAGTTAACCAATGCATTTTTCTTATGGAAATGTTTGTTTTAAGCTATATTAATGTACTATGCACTTACCCCAAACTCTGTCTTCAAGTTGGTCCTGCCTAACAGCTCAGAACCTACTTGACAAACCAGTATGTTATACTCAGACATTGTTCCCCTAATCTATGTAAATGAAACTATTTGTATGGTAATCTGGCCTTCTACAAGATTCAAGTCAATCGTTTCATGGCCTGGGACGAATCATCTGGTGCCAAGATTATCCCAAAGTGCATGTTATGGATGAGGGGGCTGGTGCCATTCTGAATTTTAAGACATTCCTTTCTTTCATTAACAGACTGCTAGTACTCCTGCTTGGAAAATTCCATGGATGGAGGAGCCTGGTAGGCTGCAGTCCATGGGATCACTGAGAGTCGGACACGACTGAGTGACTTCATTTTCACTTTTCACTTTCATGCATTGGAGAAGGAAATGGCAACCCACTCCAGTGTTCTTGCCTGGAGAAACCCAGGGGTGACGGAGCCTGGTGGGCTGCCGCCTATGGGGTCGCACAGAGTTGGACACGACTGAAGCGACTTAGCAGCAGCAGCAGCAGCAGTGACTATATACGGAGAAGGTAATGGCAACCCACTCCAGTACTCTTGCCTGGAAAATCCCATGGATGGAGAAGACTGGTAGGCTGCAGTCCAAGGGGTCGGGAAGAGTCAGGCACGACTGAGCGACTTCACTTTCACTTTTCACTTGCATGCATTGGAGAAGGAAATGGCAACCCATTCCAGTGTTCTTGCCTGGAGAATCCCAGGGACAGGGGAGCCTGGTGAGCTGCCATCTTTGGGGTCACACAGAGTCAGACACGACTGAAGTGACTTAGCAGCGGCAGCAGCAGCAGTGACTATATAACACCCAGCTGAAGACTAGCAGGGGGGTACTTTTTTGCCCACTTCTGATGCCTATGTCAGAAGTTTTCTCTATTTCCTTTATACTTGAATAAAACTTTATTACACAAAAGCTCTGAGTGATCAAGCCTTGTCTCTGGCCCCAGATTGAATTCTTCTCCTCCAGAGGCCAAGAATCTCAGCATCTTTTCGTTCAGCAACAATCTTTCAAGATTATCTTTTTATTTTGGGGGTTACTTCTCTGATTATTTCTTTTAATTGTTTCTTGGTCTTTACCTCTTTTTTTCTCTAAAGCTAGGAAACTCATCAAACTAAATTTCATGCAATTACTGTGTTTTTAGTTTTAGGAAAATAATAGTGATAATTTTTTATGTCTTTTTATATGTCACTGCCATTCTTGTTGTGACAGCCTCAATCCTCAGATACCAACTGTCCTCCTGTGGAGATACAGTTGAGGCAAAGCTTAAGCCACATAACAATAAGCCTAATTGTTAATAATTTTCCACCAATTAAAATCAAGAAAATTTTGATTTCTTGTGTTACAATAAATCTCTTTGTTGTTACAAAAGAGTTTAGCGACCATGATTTGTTCACTTTCTACCACACTGTCAATGTGTGTAGAATAGTCCTTGGTCACCTAATTCTACCTCTGTCCTAATTAATTTTTCTCTCAGGTAAGTCCCTATCTTCTGGGATGCAAAAATCCCTTGGGTTACATTTTAATCAGCCAGACCCAGCGTTAGCTTTTTATCAGTGGTACTCCTCAAGACCACACAGGATAACCTCCTTTCAATATACTCCCATCCAATAATTTCAACCTGACTTTGGGTAGATACATTATTAATACAAGCTGGGAAACCTAAAATATTTCCCAATGGGATTTTCCATTAAAAATGGAGATCTGAGATAACTGAAAAACATGTATCAAAGAGAAAATGTATGCATCAGATAAAAAGAAGTGAGAAAAATTTAGATTTCAGGATTTCCTAGTGCCCACGGTAACAGTAAAATCAGTTGCCTGTGTAGGCAACTATCTACTCAGAAGATGACTTTCTCAGAACATGATTGTATGTTCCTCAAACCTGGAGTACTGTGATACAGTGTTCACTGCATGATTAGGTACCACATTTCATTATGTCTCATGATTGTTGGGAGAATAACTAGGAGAGCCAGTGAGTGGCTATAGACAGTGTTGTTCTACAAGTAAGGAATAGTTCTAGTAATATAAATATTAATTGTGTACTGAGATATGAATGTGTGCACTACATCAGTTTCACAAATATATAATCAATACTTATTTTGTATAAGAAACTATCATTAAAATATTCTGACAGTGAACATTCTTTGTTTAAGGAAAACTTTTTTTTAGAGTTTTAAATACACATTTAGAAAATTTCTTCTATAAATGTATGCCTCAGTAATGAAGAAATTCTGCTCCCAGAATAAAAACAAAGAGAAAACATTACTAACATCTCAGAAATTGTCCTCCCCCCACCACATCCATCACAAATTGATACCAAATATGATCCTTCAGGGGCTTCCCAGGTGACTCAGCTGGGTAAGAATGCAACTACCAATGCAGGAGGTAAAAGAGACAAAGGTTCAATCCTTGAGTCAGGAAGATCGCTTAGAGGAGGGCATGGCAACCCACTCCAATATTCTTGACTGGAGAGTCCGATGGACAGAAGAGCCTGGTGGGCTATAGTCCATAGGGTTGCACAGAGTCAGACAGGACTCAGGCGACTTAGCAGGCACACATGATACTCAGTTTGGGTACTTTTGAAGTGTACAGTAACAAAATCATACAGCTTTCACAGCTTTATTTATGACCTCTTTCACATGACATCAATTCACCCTCATTGTTGTATAACTTTCCTGGGTATAAACTTACCATACAGTGATTTATCTAATTTAGAGCTGGGGTCAGTATACTTGACCCTTAAAGTTTTATTGGAGATGGACATGCCATTTATCTGTATATTTTCATGGTTGCTTTTGTGATACAGGTAAAATCTGAGGATTTTGACAAAGTTAATGAACTATAAATTCTAATATATACACTATTTAACACTTTAATGATGTTTGTCAAGCCCTGATCTAGAGTGTTGAAAATTTGGTTAAAAATATAAAATTCAGTTTTATATTATAACAGATAATTCAATGAAGTACATTTTTGTATAAGTCTTTTGCTGGTCATATTCATTAATTTCTCTTAGGTATAATTCAAAGAAGCTATTTTTGAGCCATAGAACATATATTATTATATGTTCTACTGTATTAGACACAGCTTACAGTTGTATAAAGTGTACTGGCAACTCTCATCTAATTGTAAATTGTAAAAGCCATACTTGTTCCACATCCTCACTAACAATTTCTAATTCAATTATTTCCATCTTACTCTTCTTTAGGTGACTCATAATGTGGTTTTTATTTGCTATTAACTTTTTTTTTTTCTAATTTTATTTTATTTTTAAACTTTACATAATTGTATTAGTTTTGCCAAATATCAAAATGAATCCGCCACAGGTATACATGTGTTCCTCATCCCGAACCCTCCTCCCTCCTCCCTCCCCATACCATCCCTCTGGGCCGTCCCAGTGCACCAGCCCCAAGCATCCAGCATCGTGCATCGAACCTGGACTGGCAACTCGTTTCCTACATGATATTTTACATGTTTCATTGCCATTCTCTCAAATCTGCCCACCCTCTCCCTCTCCCACAGAGTCCATAAGACTGTTCTATACGTACGAGACAGCAAAAGAGACACTGATGTATAGAACAGTCTTATTTGCTATTAGCTTTTTATTTAAGTTTTACTTACTAGATGGCTACTACATTTGGATATTCGCTTTGATGAGAAGTTTATGAGATACTAAATTTGAATTGCAAGTCAGATCAAAGAGCTATGTTTGAAAGTGTTTAGTCTTCTGAATTTCATACTATATAGATGGCTTCATGTAACCACTATTTAAGGTTAAAACAGTCTACAAGTACAGTACAATTTCTGAATTCAACATAAAGTAATTCCATTTTTTTAAATGTTTTCCAAATCTTTTCCAGTACTGGAATTGATTTACACAGCAGTAGAGTCACATTTTATGTACAGGTTGTATCATTTGGAAAAGACATTATAGGAAATCTACTTGACGTCTCTGTCTTACACAGGGGAATCTGAGGGCTAGAAAGGGAGAGTGTTGTGTTAAGTTTAGTTTGACATTACTGCCTGGTACATGGCACATTTCTAGAGACAGAGATGTCCAGGGAGGTTGAAAGGTCACTGCCTCTGTATTTAGCACGGACCTATGTACTTATTGGATTATTGAACATTACTTTTTATTTTTTTTTTATTTTATTTTTTTGAACATTACTTTTTACAAGTGAAGTTATATGCCCCATATCTAACTCTCTCTTCTCTGCCTTAGACATACACTCAAATCTACTATTGTTATGCCATATTTCTCCTTAAGTATTTCAGTGGCAAGGATGAAATGGTCAAGACATAAGAACTTGACAGTAGGATTAGCCTATTACACACTGTAGTTTATAATATTGCATTTTTACAATGATATTTGCTATATTTGTGGATGCAGGAGAAATATGTGATATAAAAAGGGAAGTATAGGGATGGGGATTGAAGTAGAGAGAAATACATCAAAATTTATAGTGCTGGTTTCTAATTTTTTAGAATCCCAAAATAGAAAAGTTTTTATATGTTCTTGTTCAAGCTTTCATTTGAGTTGTCAATTTCCTAAAAAATATTTTCATAATTTGGTATTTAACCAGGCAATTTATGGGATAAATAAAACCAGTGAATTCCATTTTTGGTCTTACTTTAATAGACTCAATTTTTTTTCTTTTTTATATCACACAAGTAGATTAAATAAATTATGCCTATTTTAGATCAAATAGGTCTTTAGATACGGTAAGGAATTTCTGCCAGATGGAGTGAAATGGTTTATTCATGGCAGTCTAGTGACACCCTATTTTGATTGGACTTTGTTATATTTCAAACTATGCTTTTTCCTGCCATATTGTTGCTCATAAGAAACAACTCCAGAAGAGTTTGGGTGAACTGATAAAATATACTAGAGATAGACTTTTAACACTTTTATCTAAAATAAGAATTCTCTGTAGCTTTTTATCCACCATGAGTTCTTTTCCTAACCAATCATGACATCTTATAAATACTACCCTGAAAACAAGAGGCACTTTTTTAGACTTTAGTGAAATTCTAAAATATTTTTGCATAAGGAAACTGCAATGGCAGTAAGAAAACCTAAGAACTTTAATGACTTTTAACTTTTGCAGTTTCAATGGAATATTATGAATGTCTTTAAGTCTTATAATGTTTTTCAGATATATGGTCAAAAACCACACTTTCTGAAGGAATAGATTCAATGCTGTAGCCTTCAGGAAACAAGAACAAATGCAGATGCAATAGTCAAATATCAGGAACTCAGAGTTCTTTACTCCTAGTATAACCAATATGCATGTATTCATGGAGACATTATTTTAGTATCCACACCATGCTATGTATCTTCTCAAAAATATGTTGTGTGTATGCATACAACATACATACTGCAGTATATATGTACAGAAGATGCTATCTTTGTGCTAATTTTGCTACTGAGATATAATTAACACTCAAAAATATTATATAGTGTGTTTAGTTTGTCATGTATTTATTTCCCCAGAAAACATGGAATATTTTGGATGTAGTGGATAGAATGCTCAATCCATTAGCAGAAAATGCTCACAGAGTGAAATAAATAAGGCTTTAAGTATGTGGCTGTCTGTGATTCACAAAGGGACAGAGAGAGACATTCAACCAGGACTAAGAAGAGGAAAGAGGAGAAATAAGTTAACATGGAGAAAGTGACAGAAAAATGAATAGTTGATAAGGAATGCACAATGATATACTTTACCCAGGTATTTTCCATTGACCCTTAAAAAACGTTTCTTCTTTTTTTCAAACTTTATTCAGATAAAATTGACAAACAGCGTGTGTAAGGTATTCAAAATGAAGATGTGATATATGTATACATTATGACATGTACAATGAAGTTAATTAACACATTCATTAAGTCACATAGTTACAATTTGGAGTATGCTTTTGACGAGGACAATTAAGATCTATTCTTCCAGCAAATTTTAAGTTTACTGTACAAAAGTGTTAACTAGAATCATCATGTATGTTAGATCCTCAGAACTTATTCATTGACTAGCAGTTATTCACTTTGAATAACATCCTCAATCTCTTCCACCTTCTAGACTCTGGAAACAACCAATCCACTCTCTATTTCTATGAGTTCACCCTTTTTAGATTCAACATATATGTGAGATTATACAGTACTTACCTTTTACTGTTTGACTTATTTCACTTAGCATGCTCCCTTCAAGTTTTTTCTATGTTGTGGCAAACAAGGATATTGTACTTCTAAAAGACATGGGTTTGTCCACCTTAAAATCCATCAAATTGTTCCATCCTCTGACTAATATCCTTTCACTTCCCAACTTGAATGATTTTTAGATCTGAGACTGAGTATATCTATCCAAAGACATACTAGTTTTGTTTTTAGCTTTATGTTTATAACCCCCATTTTTATTTATTTTTTAAATGTAAATTTATTTATTTTAATTGGAGGCTAATTACTCTACAATATTGTATTGGTTTTGCCATATATCAACATGAATCCGCCACAGGTATACACATGTTCCCCATCCCGAACCCTCCTCTTCCCTGTACCATCCTTCTGGGTCGTCCCAGTGCACCAGCCCCAAGCAACCAGTATCATGCACTGAACTTGGACTGGCGATTCATTTCATATATGATATTATACATGTTTCAGTGCAATTCTCCCAAATCATCCCACCCTCTCCCTCTCCCACAGAGTCCAAAAGAATGTTCTATACCTCTGTGTCTCTTTTGCTGTCTTGCATACAGGGTTATCGTTACCCTGTTTTTAAATTCCATATATATGCATTAGTATACTCTATTGGTGTTTTTCTTTCTGGCTTACTTCACTCTGTATAATAGGCTCCAGTTTCATCCATCTCATTAGAACTGATTCAAAGGTATTCTTTTTAATGGCTGATTAATACTCCATTGTGTATATGTACCACAGCTTTCTTATCCATTCATCTGCTGATGGACATCTAGGTTGCTTCCATGTCCAGGATTTGTGAAATCTTATGACTTTTTTATACAGCTTCCAAATGCTTATGGTTAGCACTAGCTTATATTCATTAGTACAGAAAGCACAGTACATACCGTAGAGTATTTCATAAAAAGTTCAAATATCTGTCAGTAAACACATGAGAATTATCTAGCAATGTGATGAAATTAGAACACTCAGGAAAGTTTTCAACAAAGAGAACATGCCGTATATAAATTCTTGATACATATGAGTGGGCTGTATTTGGAAGTTGTAGCATCTCTAAAATTTGGGCTTTGTAATCAATGTTTATTATTAATTTATGTTTTAGTGAGACAACTTCTTTTCTCTTGTATGATGCAACATACATTTACAAATACAAAAACCACAATGGGTGTGTTTTTCTGTGTGTGAAATATGAACATTTAGCATAATCTTTTAAATTTTATTTTTCTAAGGCTTGTTTCACATCCTTGTTCTTTAGGCTGTAAATCAGAGGGTTTAACATTGAAATTACGAGTGTAAAACAATGAAGTAATTTTGTCTTGATCTAGAGAATAGGTTGAACTTGGCCTGAAATACATAAAGAGCATAGTGCCCTGGAAAATTGCCACTGCAGTTAGGTGGGAGGTGCAGGTAGAGAACGCTTTGAACCTCCCCTCATCAGAGTGGATCTTCAAGACTGAAAGGATGATAAAACAGTAAGAGACAAGGACTCCTGAAATGGTACTCAGTTCAATGAAGCCAAAAACAATGAATAATGCCAACTCATTGACCTGTATATCAGATCAGAAAAGGAGGAAACGTGGAAGTAAATCACAGAAGAAATAGTTAATCTCATTTGACCCACAAAACATAAGTGGAATGCTAATGTCGTGTGTATCAGAGCATCTGCCATCCCCACTAGGTAAACTCCAGCCATGAGCAGGGAGCACACCCCACTGGACATGCTGACTGCATAGAGCAAGGGCCTGCTGATGGTCTTGTACTGCTCATAGGCCATCACTGCCAGCAGGAGACACTCAGAATCTTCAAGGATACAGAAGACCAAGAATTGCAGAGCACAGCCATAGAAAGAAATTAATTTGTTTGTGGCAAATAGGTCCACCAGCATCATAGGGCTGATGACTGTGGAATAGCAGAGGTCACAGAAGGAGAGGTGGCTGAGGCAAAAGTACAAGGGTTTGTGCAGCTGGGGATCCATACTGATCAGGGTTATCATTCCAATATTTGCCAGAAGAATGATGAGATAAACAAGAACAATGGTAAATAGGGTCACTTTGTTCTCAATGTTCTCAGTAATTCCCAAGAAAATGAATTCAGTAAAAGAGGAACAATTCTCTCCTTCCATTCTTGTTTGTTCTTATGAAAATTTTTGAGGAAACGATCAAGAACACATGGATGCGTAGTACTTCCACACATCTGCAAAAAGATCATGTCAGAACACAGTTTCTTTCTGCAACTGTCTTTTTATACTCAGAAAAGTATTTAGTCATGCACTCACTCTTTAAAGAAGCAGAGCTGTCTTTAACCCAATAACAAAATTTATTTGGAATAAAATTTGAGAAACTGAATCAAATCTAAATGTCATTCATGAGTCATGTTACTTTCTACAAGCTCATCTTTGAGTCTTACTTTCTTTATCTCAGGGAATAGATTTGACGAATTTACCTCTCTTCTCCTCTTCAAAATAATGTGAGAGAAACTACAATGTTAGAGATATTAAGCCATTGAGAGAGGACTAGCATTTTCTGTGCTTAAAAATATTCAAATGTATATAAAAAGCAATTATGGTATTAGTGCTTTTCTTTAAAATCATGCTTGGTTTAAGTGTATTTCTATCAAGAGTATTTCTGAAATAATGAGCACTAATAATAATGATCATAGACATTATCAATTTTAACACTCAATATTATCAAGTTATCAGTTTAATATACTATCAATTTAACACTCATATTATCAATTTTAGTAGTTAGTAAGACATGATATGAGTGTTAGCAACCTTTATTCTAGAAATGCATTATTACTCTGTGGCAATATTTATTTTCTCTTCACAGTGACTGTTGTCAAATAATGACTCTCTTCATCAGTAGAAGGAAAGAGCTAAAAGGAACTGAAAACAATGAAACATCACCTACAGTTTCATCTCTTTGGATTTTAAATGAGCTTTAAAATCATAAGACTGAAATGAGAAGAAGGATATGAAATTCTTCCAAGATACACACATACCCTCCACTATGTATGTGTCTTTCTACATATGTCATGACTTTGATATCTGTATGTATTGATGTATATGAAAATAAAATGCAAATAATGCACTTTTTCTTCAGATCTAAATAGATATGACATATTGTCATAAGGGATGAATTTGAAAGTTATTTTTACCGTGGTGGTACTTGCATTATTTTTTAAACAAAATGACAAACACATCAATTCTTGTATACACAGGTCCAATGATAAAAGGAGTAACAGAGCTTCTATGACTTAACAAAAATAATAAAACAAATAATAAAATATTTAAGTTATGCTGTGGTTATTAACAAGTTCAGGAAGATAGTACACAATCAGAGGAATAAATGCTATTTTTAGCAATTAAATGCAGAGGTTGTTTAATTGAGTAAGTAGGTAGAAATGTTTTTTTACAAATATCTGTTTTAAATTTCTCAGATAGTTAAGTGTTTTCTCTTATATTTCTTACGTTAGAATTTGAAAATATACCTAAAATGAGCAGGTCTTGGGTAACTGGACAATAACAAGCAGGTGGTCTTTTATTTTTTCAGGTAGCCTGGGACTTAAATCCTTGCACTACTGCCCCTAGGCTTTGATGTTATGCAAACACTTTATTATGTTTCTGCTTTTGTATATCCCCCTGAGAATTCAGAAACCACTTAGCAACTGCTAAGATTTGAAGCTTCACTATCATCACCAAATTGATCTATGGTAGGAAGAAAACAGCAAATTGTTTAGATGCTGTGCCTCACAGTTCCCTGAAATGGTCTCCTCCTTGTCCAGTCAAAAAGGAAACCTAATGAAACTCAAGTAGATCCACCCCCCCCCCCTTATTTTTTCAATCTCCTTTTGAATATTCATTGTGCTTTTGAAATATTCTCCTTCACCACTTCATTTAGGAGCATTATTATTCACTGATCCTGTTTCCTTTTCTATAAGAATATATGCATATTATAAAATTCACCCTTTTAATATATACAGTTACTTGGAATTTAGAATATTTTCAAGGTGGTTCATCCATCACCACTATCTAAATGCAGAACATTTTGATAGCTCCAGTAAGAAACACACATATATCTATCACTCATCACTTCCCTTGCCCCTTCCTCATACTCATAGCAGCCACTAATTTTATGTGGCTTCCTATTCTGGACACCTCATAAAAACAGAATCTTGTAGTATATGTTCTTTGGGGTTTTTTTTGTTTATTTGTTTTCTCTATCAGTCTTCTTTCCTTAAGGAAAATGTTTCCAAGTTACATCTATATTGTTCCATGTGTCAGAATTTTTTTTCATCACATGGCACAGTAATATTTAATTGTACAGATATAAGGCAGATGACACCACCCTTATGGCAGAAAGTGAAAAAGAACTAAAGAGTCTCTTGATGAAAGTTAAAGAGGAGAGTGAAAAAGTTGGCTTAAAACTCAACATTCAGAAAACTAAGATCATGATATCTGGTCCCATCACTTCCTGGCAAATAGATGGGGAAACAGTGACAGACTTTATTTTTGTTGGGGGGGGGGTCAAAAGTCCCTGCAGATGGTGACTGCAGCCATGAAATTAAAAGACGCTTGCTCCTTGAAAGAAAAGTTATGACCAATCTAGCTGCTGCTAAGTCACTTCAGTCATGTCCAACTCTGTGTGACCCCATAGACGGCAGACAACCAGGATCCCCCGTGCCTGGGATTCTCCAGGCAAGAACACTGGAGTGGGTTGCCATTTCTTTCTCCAATGCATGAAAGTGAAAAGTGAAGGTGAAGTCGCTCAGTTGTGTCTGACCCTCAGTGACCCCATGGACTACAGCCTTCCAGGCTCCTCTGACCAATCTAGACAGCATATTAAAAAGCATATATACGAATGCATATATATGGAATTTAGAAAGACAACCTTTCTAAATTGTAAGGTTGTAATGACAACCCTGTATGCTAGACAGCAAAAGAGACATAGATGTATAGAACAGTCTTTTGGACTCTGGGAGAGGGAGAAGGGATGATTTGGGAGAATGGCATTAAAACATGTATAATATCATATAAGAAATGAATCACCAGTCCAGGTTCAATGCAGGATACAGGAAGCTTGGGGCTGGTGCATTGGGATGACCCAGAGGGATGGTATGGGGAGGGAGGTGGGAGGGGGGTTCAGGATGGGGAACACGTGTACACCCATGGAAGATGCATGTTGATGTATGGCAAAACCAATACAATATTGTAAAGTAAAAATAAGTAAATACATGTGTTCCCCATCCTGAACCCTCCTCCCTCCTCCCTTCCCACACCATCCCTCTGGGTCGTCCCAGTGCACCAGCCCCAAGCAAAAAAAAAAAAACAACATTCAAAAAACTAAGATCATGGCATGCAGTCCCACCACTTTGTGGCAAATAGATGGGGAAACAATGGAAACAGTGAGAGACTTTAAAAAAAAAAAAAAAAACTTTTCAAGTGCATTCATCTGATTGTTTTCCAGAATATCTATGTTTTGTTATATAATAAATATTTTCAAACAAAATCAAAAATAAATAAATAAATAAAAAGACAAAAAAATAAAAATAAAATGCAGAAACATTATTTTGCCAACAAAAGTCCATCTAGTCAAAGCTATGGTTTTCCAGTAGTCATGTATGGATGTGAGACTTGGACTATAAAGAAGGCTGAGCACTGAAGGATTGATGCTTTTGAACTGTGGTGTTGGAGAAGACTCTTGAGAGTCTCTTGGACTGCAAGAAGATACAACCAGTCCATCCTAAAGGAAATCAACTCTGAATATTCATTGGAAGGACTGATGCCGAAGCTGAAACTCCAATACTTTGGCCACCTGATGTGAACAGCTGACTCTTTTGAAAAGACCCTGATGCTGGGAAAGATTGAAGATGGATGGAGAAGGAGATGACAGAGGATGAGATGGTTGGATGGCATCACTGACTCAATGGTCGTGATTTTAAGTAAGCTCCAGGAGTTGGTGATGGACAGGTGCTGCAGCTCATGGGGTCGCAAAGTCAGACACGACTGAGTGACTGAACCGACTGACTGAACTGAACACGTTTTATTGATCCATTCTTTAGATGAATGATCATTGTGTTGTTTTCTATTTGGGCTTTCCTGGTAGTCCAGTAGTGAAAAATCAGCCTGCCATGCAGGAGATATGGGTTCAATCCCTGGGTCAGGAAGATGTCCTGGAGAAGGAAATGGCAACACATTCCAGTATTTTTGTTTGGGAAATTCCATGAACAGAGGAGCCTGGAAGGTTAAAGTCCATGGGGTTGCAAAGAGTTGAACATGACAGCAACAAAACAACAGTAAAAACTCAATCTATTATGACTAATGATGCTTTTAACAGTCTGGTCAGTGATATTTTTCAGGGCAGACTTCATCATCAAACATAAATTTATTCCCATCCTCCAACTGCATGTCATTCAGGGACATTTCACTGACTCTGTGACTCTCTTACATCTCCAAAATAATTCACTCATTTCTGAATTATGTTCATATAAAATGTTTCCATTGCAATTAAAAACTCATGAAAAAATATATATTTTTTCCTTCTAAACTTTCTGGTACAAGGATTCAAAAATGTAGTGCTTTCTAAATATTTATTGTTTAGTATTTCTGGCTATTGAAGTGGATAATGATGTACAAAGGAAAGGAATATATATGCTTTAAGGATTTTTCTGCTGATATAGCTCATATGTGTAAAAAATGACTTGCTTAAAATGTTTACATGGATGTCAATTTTTCTAAATCAGAACTTTAATTTTATTTCTTAAACTAATGTGTTTGCTACTATCAACATTATTTACAGGAAAAATTGAGAAATATCTGAAGCTTCAGTTTTATGTTCTCCCCAAATCATCCCTGATAGACAACAATGCAGTTCTCCACACTCTTTAAGCTTTCATCTATATTATCTTGGTGTTTGGTGTGATTGTGCTACTTCCCAAGATCCTAGAACTAATCCTCCTTTTAAAGCAAATCAAATGATTGAAATGCCTGGCACTTTCCCTTCTATATATGTGCTGTTCAAACACTGTTTCATTCAGTTTTTTTTTTTTTTTAAGTACATTTCAAGAAAAATAAAGAGACTGCACACATGTTACTGTGGAAACAGTAAAGAGGTTTCTCCAAGAGATAAAAATAGAACTATTATATGACCCAGAAATTCCACTTTTGATATGTATCCAAAAACAAGAAAACAAACAATAGCAAAAATACTAAACACACACACACATACACCAGTGTTCATAGCATCATTATTCACAATTGCCAAGACGTGAAATCAACCTAAGTGTTGTGTCTGTAAACAAATGAGTAGATAAAGAGGATGTGGTATATATGTACAATAGAATAGTACTTAGCCATATAAAAGGAATTTTTGCCATTTCTATGACATGGGTAGACTTGGATGGTATTCTGCTAAGTGAAATAAAACAGACAGAGAAAAATACATACTGTGTGATACTGCTTATATTTGGGATATAGAAAGTATCACAAATCAGTGAATAACATAAAAGAAGCAAACTCACAGATAAAGAAGACACACTGGTGGTTACCAGTGGGGAGGTAGTAAGGGACAAGATTGGGTGAGGGGAGTGGGAGGTGAGACTATTGGATCCAAAATAAACTTGAGGATGTATTTTACATCATGGAGAATATAGCCATTATTTTGTAATAATTATAAATTGAAGTTAACTTTTTAAATTGTATAACATTTTTTTAAATGATTAAAATTCAAAAGAGAAGAGACTGTACATATTCTCACATATTTAATTGCAATAACAAAAGCTATTGATAAATAAATCTGGAATTAGAACTTACAAAGTTCTACAATAGGCAAATACTAGTTGGGGAAAATTTAAAAGTACTGTACACTATTTACACATTTTCTTCAAAGATACTTTGCCTGTTTATCCTCCCTTTTAATTTTTACCACACTTTTTTGTGTTTGACCAACAGAAGTTAACAGAAATATTATAAGTCAATTCTGAGTCTAGCCTGTAAGAAGACAGCATATGAAAGTCATGAGATGCTATGTACGAAGTCGAACTAACGTTCTGCATATAACTTGTGACAGGTTCTGAGATACCTGGAGGGGGAAGGGGAGAATCAAGTCCCTCCTTTAGACATTCTCATCCTGTGCCAGATGTGACTGACCTTATAGAACTTCTTTCCACTAAGAACTTCATGTGACCTCAGTCAACACAAGAAGGAAGGAAATAATGAGCCAGTGATTATTGTTTTAAGTTATGAAATGCTATTTATGTATCAAGAAATAACTAGAATGGTGTGTATAAATATAATCAGAAAAAAACTGTATTAGGAGTGGTTATTTTTACTGTACCATCTGGGTCTCCTGAATTTCAAGCAGATTCTTTACCATCTGAGCCACCAAGAAAGCCCATATATAACAAGAAAATGAAGAAAAGATTTGAAAGCCATATATTTATATGTATGACAGTACTTGTTTCCAAAATACATAAAGAGTTCTCATTCATTATAATAAAGTAAAAAGCTTTGTACCAACTGGCAAGGGAATTGAACAGACACTCTCAGCAAGAAAATGTATAAGCAGCAAGTTGATGTGCAAAAATTTTCTCAGCATCCTTACTTATTAAGAAAATGAAAAGAAGGTGACAATATCTTTTAAATGAGATAAAATTAAAAATGCTATTCATACCTAATTTCCTACTTCATTTGAATCCTAATTCAGGATTTCACAGGGGTGCACATTTTCTTATTTATTTAGTTTGCTTTTCTATTTGTTTATTTTTGTTTGTTTCTTGTTTGATTCTAATTTATTATTTTTTTTCAAAACCAGGCAACAGATCAAGCTATTAATAAAATTCATGTAGCTAGCACATTTTTAACTTTGGGGAAATGATTCTAGGTTCAATTTTTGATGCTTTTTTATACATCACCATCATTCTTGGCATGATTAACACAACCTCATGTCTGTGTGGGCTAAGTTGCTTCAGCTGTATCCAACTCTGCAACCCTATGGCCATAGCCTGCTGGACTCCTCTGTCCATGGGATTCTCTAGGCAAGAACAGTGCAGTGGGTTTCCATTTCCTACTCCAGGAGATCCTGCCAATTAACCTCACAGCTAATTGCTAATAATATTCTACCAGTTAAAGTCAAGAACCTGACACAAGGATGCATTGGTGTTACAAAGGAATTTCTCAATCATTATTTAAGTATCTGATACAGACTAGGAGCAGGTAGCATTGTCATTGGTCATCACTTTCTAAATTAATTCTTCTAAAGTTTTTTTTTTTTACTTCAAAAACTCTTTGGGTTAAATTTTATTCAAATGAAGCCCACTTTTAGCTTTTTAACACTTCTGCTTCTCAAGACCCTATAGACAAACTTCCTTTAAACCTACACCCACCCAGCAATGTAAACTGGAGTTTGGGAAACTACAATATTATTATCAGTTGGATAATGTAAAATATCTCCCAATAGGATTTCTGTTTTACTTAAAAATGTAGTTCTTAATTGAAAGATGCTTTAAAGAGAAAATGTGTTCCTCAGTAACAAGAAATGAAAAAATCTGTAGGAAGAAACACTGGAGGAGGGCATGGCAACCCAAGCCACTATTCTTGTTTGGAGGGAGACTCCCATGGACAGATAAGCATGGGGGGCCACAGTCTATGAGATCACACAAAGTCAAACACAACCGAGAAACTAAGTACAAGTGGCACCTACACATAGACATACACACACATTGGGTAAATGCCATACTCTTTGTTTTTTTGTGTTACAGAGAAAAGATTATCAGTGAAAAACGTCACTTGGCATTTTTAGTTTATCATATTTTACCAAATATTCCCTATTGTTTCTCAGATGCAGAGAGCTTTGATGAAAAGTTATGGAATGCTCAGTACTTTGACAAAGAATGCTCACAAATCAGGTGATATTAAATAATGATTTAAATACATGGCTGTTTGCAAACCCAAAGGGCAAAAAGAAAGAGTGGGCAGTTTTTTTGTTTTTTGTTTTTCACTCAACCAGGGCTGAGAATGGGGAGAAGAGTAGGAGATTATCTTGGAGGAAGTGACAGAATGGTTAATATTTGAAAATGAAAGTAAAATGATGTAATTTACCAGTGCCCTTTCCATTGCTCTTTGTCTCTTCACCTTCCAGACTTATTTTCCTCTTTTTTTTTTTTTTTAAATCTTAGTGAAATTTTATTTATTTGTTCTTTCACTTATGAATAATGTCTAACAGTACTAGGAACCCAAGGCTACAAAAATGAAAGGCAATTCTTCCTTCAAAAAGTTTTCAGTCAAGGGGAAGACTGACTGATAAATAATTAAATACAATACTGTAATAATGAAAATAGCAATATAAAAGACACAATAGGAACATAAAAGTTGCTTCCAGTCCTCTCGAGGGGAGGGCGTTTCTTCATTTTTTTTTAAAATTTAAATTTATTTATTTTATTTAGAGGCTAATTACTCTACAATATTGTATTGGTTTTGCCATACATCAACATGAATCCGCCACGGGTGTAAATGTGTTCCCAATCCTGAACCCCGCCTCCCATCTCCCTCCCCATACCATCGCTCTGGGCCATCCCAGTGCACCAGCCTCAGGCATCCTGTATCCTGCATCGAACCTGGACTGGTGATTCGTTTCTTGTATGATATTATACATGTTTCAATGCCATTCTCCCAAATCATCCCACCCTTTCCCTCTCCCACAGTCCAAAAGACTGTTCTATACATCTGTGTCTTTTTTGCTGTCTTGCATACAGGGTTATCATTACCATCTTTATAAATTCCATATATATGCATTAGTATACTGTATTGGTGTTTTTCTTTCTAGCTTACTTCACTCTGTATAATCGGCTCCAGTTTCATCCACCTCATTAGAACTGATTCAAATGTATTCTTTTTAATGGCTGAGTAATATTCCATTGTGTATATGTACCACAGCTTTCTTATCCATTCATCTGCTGATGGACATCTAGGTTGCTTCCATGTCCTGGCTATTATAAACAGTGCTGCAATGAACATTGGAGTAGACATGTCTCTTTCAATTCTGGTTTCCTCGCTGTGTATGCCCAGCAGTGGGATTGCTGGGTCATATGACAGTTCTATTTCTAGTTTTTTAAGGAATCTCCTCTTTCTTTCCACCTTTAATTAGATAAAATTGAAAAAGATTGTGTATAGGTATAAAGATGATAAGCTGATGTATGCATGCATTGTGAAAAGATTGGGCTTCCCTCTATTGTTAAAGAATCCTCCTGCAATGTTAGAGACCCTGGTTTGATTCCTGGATCAGAAAGGTCCTCTGGAGAAGGGATAGGATACCCACTCCAGCCTTCTTGGGCTTCCCTTGTGGCTCAGCTAGTAAAGAGTCCACCTGCAATGTGGGAGACCTGGGTTCAATCCCTGGATTGGGAAAATCCCCTGGAGAAGGGAAAGGTTACTCACTCCAGTATTCTGGCCTGGAGAATTCCATGGAGAAGTCCATGGGGTCGCAAAGAGTTGGATGTGACTGAGCTACTTTCACTTCACTTCATGATTACCAGAATAGGATTAATTAACATGTTTATCACATCACATGGTTACCATTTTTAGTTTTTTTATAATGAGAACAGATCTTACTGTATTGACAAATGTCAAGTTTACTTGACATACTATTGTTAAATAGAGTGACCTTCTGCATTGAAATCCCAGAACTTGTTCATTGAATATCAGAAAGTTTGTATAGTTTGACCCAACATCTCCTACTAACTCCACATTCAATATCCTGGAGACCATCAATCGATTTTGAGAAGGTTTGATCTTTTTAGGTTCAATATATGTGTGAGATCATAAACAGCTTATCTTTCTCTGACATTCCAATTCACATACTGTCCTCAGAATTTTTCCATGTTCTGGAAAACATAATTCTTTACTTATAAAATATATGGACTTGTCCACATGAATAACTGACTAAAATTGCAAAACCCACTGATTATTAACTCTAAATCTCTCAATTTGAAGTATTTTTTAAATCTGAGATTAATATATCTATCCAGAGTTAATTAGTTAATTGATGCTTACTATGATGCTGAGAAATGCAAAAAAGCAAAATGGCCGTCTGGGGAGGCCTTAAAAAGAGCTGTGAAAAGAAGAAAAGTGAAAAGCAAAGGAGAAAAGGAAAGATATAAACATCTGAATGCAAAGTTCCAAAGAATAGCAAGAAGAGATAAGAAAGCCTTCTTCAGCAATCAATGCAAAGAAATAGAGGAAAACACCAGAATGGGAAAGACTAGAGAACTCTTCAAGAAAATCAAAGATACCAAAGGGAACATTTCATGCAAACATGGGCTCGATAAGGGACAGAAATGGTATGGACCTAACAGAAGCAGAAGATACTAAGAAAAGATGGCAAGAATACACAGAAGAACTGTACAAAAAAGATCTTCATGACCCAGATAATCACGATGGTGTGATCATTGACCTAGAGCCAGACATCCTGGAATGTGAAGTCAAGTGGGCCTTAGAAAGCATCACTACGAACAAAGCTAGTGGAGGTGATGGAATTCCACTTGAGCTATTTCAAATCCTGAAAGATGATGCTGAGAAAGTGTTGCACTCAATATGCCAGCAAATTTGGAAAACTGAGCAGTGGCCACAGGACTGGAAAAGGGCAGTTTTCATTCCAATCCCAAAGAAAGGCAGTGCCAAAGAATGCTCAAACTACCACACAATTGCACTCATCTCATATGCTAGTAAAGTAATGCTCAAAATTCTCCAAGCCAGGCTTCAGCAATATGTGAACCGTGAACTTCCTGATGTTCAAGCTGGTTTTAGAAAAGGCAGAGGAACAAGAGATCAAATTGTCAACATCTGC
Organism: Bos grunniens; assembly: GCF_055505025.1. Taxonomy (NCBI): domain Eukaryota; kingdom Metazoa; phylum Chordata; class Mammalia; order Artiodactyla; family Bovidae; genus Bos; species Bos grunniens. Next base: position 64,059,123 of record NC_141183.1, on the reverse strand, counting down.
TGGATCATGGAAAAAGCAAGAGCGTCCCAGAAAAACATCTATTTCTGCTTTATTGACTATGCCAAAGCCTTTGACTGTGTGGATCACAATAAATTGTGGACAGTTCTGAAAGAGATGGGAATACCAGACCACCTGATCTGCCTCTTGAGAAATTTGTATTCAGGTCAGGAAGCAAACAGTTAGAACTAGACATGGAACAACAGACTGGTTCCAAATAGGAAAAGGAGTATGTCAAGGCTGTATATTGTCACCCTGTTTATTTAACTTCTATGCAGAATACATCATGAGAAAAGCTGGACTGGAAGAAACACAAACTGGAATCAAGATTGCGGGGAGAAATATCAATAACCTCAGGTATGCAGATGACACTACCATAATGGCAGAAAGTGAAGAGAAACTAAAAAGCCTCTTAATGAAAGTGAAAGTGGAGAGTGAAAAAGTTGGTTTAAGGCTCAACATTCAGAAAATGAAGATCATGGCATCTGGTCCCATCACTTCATGGGAAATAGATGGGGAAACAATGGAAACAGTGTCAGATGTTATTTTGGGGGGCTCCAAAATCACTGCAGATGGTGACTGCAGCCATGAAATTAAAAGACACTCCTTGGAAGGAAAGTTTTGACCAACTTGGATAGCATATTCAAAAGCAGAGACATTACTTTGCCAACAAATGTTCATCTAGTCAAGGCTATGGTTTTTCCAGTGGTCATGTATGGATGTGAGAGTTGGACTGTGAAGAAGGCTGAGCCCTGAAGAATTGATGCTTTTGAACTGTGGTGTTGGAGAAGACTCTTGAGAGTCCCTTGGACTGCAAGAAGATACAACCTGTCCTTTCTGAAGGAGATCAGCCCTGGGATTTCTTTGGAAGGAATGATGCTAAAGCTGAAACTCCAGTAGTTTGGCCACCTCATGTGAAGAGTTGACTCATTGGAAAAGACTCTGATGCTCGGAGTAATTTTGGGTAGGAGGAGAAGGGGACGACAGAGGATGAGATGGCTGGATGGCATTACTGACTCGATGGACATGAGTCTGTGTGAACTCTGGGAGTTGGTGATGGACAGGGAGGCCTGGAGTGCTGCGATTCATGGGGTCGCAAAGAGTTGGACACGACTGAGCGACTGAACTGAACTGAACTGATGATGCTGAGCCTGAAACTCCAATAGTTTGGCCACCTCATGTGAAGAGTTGACTCATTGGAAAAGACCTTGATGCTGGGAGGGATTGTGGGCAGGAGGAGAAGGGGACGACAGAGGATGAGATGGCTGGATGTCATCACTGACTTGATGCACATGAAAGTGGGTGAACTCAGGGAGTTTGTGATGGACAGGGAGGCCTGGCATGCTGCGATTCGTGGGGTCAAAAGAGTCGGACACTAATGAGTGACTGAACTGAACTGAACTGATTAGCTCTTAGCTTGGGGCTTCTCAGGTGTCTCAGTGGTAAAGTATTCTGGCCAATGCAGGTTGTTCAGTCCCTCAGTCATGTTCAAATCTTTGCAACCCTATGGGCTGTAGCCCACCAAGCAAGTATATTGGAATGGGTTGCCATTTCCTTATATAGGAGCCAATACAGGATATGCAGAAAATGCAGTTTTGATCCCTTGGACAGGAAGATATCCTGGAAGAGGAAATGGCAACCCACTCCAGTTTTCTTGGCTGGAAAATCACACTGACAGAAGAGCCTGAAGGGTCTGTCTGTTACCAAAGAGTCTTAGGATTCCAGCTGTTTGCTGCTCAAAATAGAATAAACAGGTTATGCTGGTGGAAAGGAAAATTTGCTTTATTTCAGATGCCAGCGACTGGGGTGTGGTGTTGGGCATAGAGTGTGCTGGACATCGGTTCAAAGGCAGACTTCCCCTCCATGGACAACCAGTGGGCCAAGAGTTTCATAGACAGAAAGAGAGAGCAACACACAGAAATAGCACAGTCAGTTATGACAGTCATCTTCAAATTGGTCAGCGGTGGCCTGACCAACATCACCTTGGTTGTTTTTAGGTACAATTAATCTTCAGTTCCAGGGTCAGTTGTTGCCAATTCTTTGTGGTCAATTCTTGGAATTATGGCAGCTCATGTCTGGGGTACTGTCTGGTCATCATGTTGTTACCTTCTCTGCCTGGGGATTTAGTGTCTTTAAGACAGCTCACAGGATATGGCTCAGAATATTATCTATGGCCATTAAGAAAGAACTAAGATCCTTGACTATGCCTAATAATTACATTATTATTTCTTCTCCTTTGATTATTTTCCTTTGTTTCCACATTTCTCACATCTCTGATTAAACTTAGTCTTGACTAAAGTTTTCCACAGGAAAAAGAAAAAAAAGGCAGGCAGAGAACATGGGGAGAGGGGAGGACAAGGACCACAGGGTCCTGCTCCTTCTTACATGGTGTTGCAAAGAGCCAGACACGGCTTATCAACTGAGCACCCACATTGCTTTAGCTTATATTAATTAGTCTAGAAAGTACAATATGAACAATATAATGTAAAAGACCTAAATGCTTAAATATATCTCAACAAACAAACAGAAAATCTAGTGTAATATTAAAAAAATTTTTTTGAGTGAAAGAATGAACCATAAAATTTAGAAAATAAAAATAAATAAATAAATGAACTCTGGAAAGATTTTGGCAAAGAGGAGATATCATATATATTATAATTTTTGACACATAATGAAGCAGGTAATGTCTTGGACTATAATATTTTGGAAGATTGGACTTTATAACATGCATTCATTTACTAACAAGTACTTGAGGCAAACTTGTTTTTCTTCAGTCATGAATAAAATTTTGAAAAAGCAACAAATCTATGTATCTAGTGTCTTTTTCTGTGTATGTATAATATACATATTTTAAAACCACCTTTCATTTTTCAGTTTTTTTCAGGGACTGTTCCACATCTCTATTTTCTAGGCTATTTATCAGAGGGTTTAACACAGAAATCACAAGAGATTAATTGTGTAAAAAAAATGAGGTCATCTTGTCTTTATCCAGAGAATAGGATGGACTTGGACTGGAATACATGAAAAGTACAGTTTCCTGGAAAATTGCCACAGGAGTTAGGTGGGAGATACAGGTGTAGAAAGCTTTGAACCTTCCCTCAACAGAATGGATCTTCAAAATTGCTAGGATGATGTAACAGTAAGAGACAAGTACTCTTGAAACAGTAAACATCTCAGTGTAGCTAAAATTGGTTAATGTCACTAATTCATTGATCTGTATGCCAGAGCAGGAAAGGAGGAAAAGTGGAGGTGAGTCACAGAAGGAATGGTTAATCACATTTGACCCACAGAAACATAAGCAGGATGTTAATGCTATGTGCATCAGAGCATCTGCCATTCCCACTAGGTAAATCCCAGCTATGAGCAGAAAGCACACCCTGATGGACATGCTGACCACATAGAACAAGGGGCTGCTGATGGCCTTGTACTGATCATAGCCATCACTGCCAGCATGAGACACTCAGAATCATCAAGGATACAGAAGACCAACAATTGCACCACAACAGCCAGAGAGAGAAGAGACTTAAATTTTTCTTGGCAAATAGGTCCATGATCATCTTGGGGTGAATTGCTGTGGAATATTGCTGAAATATATAGGCTTATCTACATTGTGTTTGCATGGGTTTATATGTTTGTCATGTGTTTGCATGTGTATGTATCTTGGTTAATATGTAAAAATTGGAATGTGAGTGATGTGTATATTTTTTGGACCTAAAAAATATGACATATTGTTCACATGAAGTTCAGTTTATTCACAGGTTGTTATTTGTAAGATGAAACGACAACTACTTTTGAAATAAAACAGGAAGAACCCTTAAACTACTATTTATCCTTGGTAACTGTTGTTTTGTGGAGAAGGCAATGGCACCCCACTCCTATACTCTTGTCTGGAAAATCTCATGGACAGAGGAGCCTGGTAGGCTGCAGTCCATGGGGTCGTGAAGAGTTGGACATGACTGAGCAACTTCCCTTTTACTTTTCACTTTCATGCATTGGAGAAGGAAATGGCAACTGACTCCAGTGTTCTTGCCTGGAGAATCCCAGGGACAGGGGAGCCTGGTGGGCTGCCATCTATTGGGTCGCACAGAGTTGGACACGACTGAAGTGACTTAGCAGCAGCAGCAGCAGCTGTTGTTTTGAGACCCCCCTGGACTGTACCCACCAGGCTCCTCTGTCCATGGGATGCTATATGGTATGATACCATCTGACCATAGTCAAAATGAAGAATAACAGAATTCATCCCAGTTATTTAAACCTTGCCATTTTGAGACAGTGGTTATATAGCAAAAGAAAACTGAAGCAGTATGAATAGAATATAAGCAGAGGGGATAATGTTTCATTGATTATTAATTATTCCTGTTACATAATTTTACGAAATCATTTTAAGGCTATGATTTTCCTGTGGTCATGTATGGATGTGAGAGTTGGACTGTGAAGAAGGCTGAGCACTGAAGAATTGGTGCTTTTGAACTGTGGTGTTGGAGAAGACTCTTGAGAGTCCCTTGGACTGCAAGGAGATCCAACCAGTCCTTTCTGAAGGAGATCAGCCATGGGATTTCTTTGGAAGTAATGATGCTAAAGCTAAAACTCCAGTACTTTGGCCACCTGATGTAAAGAGTTGACTCATTGGAAAACACTCTGATGCTGGGAGGGATTGGGGGCAAGAGGAGAAGGGGACGACAGAGGATGAGATGGCTGGATGGCATCACTGACTCGATGGACATGAGTTTGAGTGAACTCCAGGAGTTGGTGATGGACAGGGAGGCCTGGCATGCTGCGATTCATGGGGTCGCAAAGAGTCAGACACGACTGAGTGACTGATCTGATCATTATGTAACATAGATAGATGTTAGATTTATACATTAACTGAAGAAAATATTTGCAAAACAGATATGTAACAAGAAGTTTGTAGCCAGAATATACAAAAATACTTATAAATAATAAAAAGACAACCCAATTAAAATGAGGACATGATTTGAACGAATACCTCACCAAATAGATATACAAATGACAATTAAATAATTGTATAATAAAAAAATAATGATGAAAATCCAATATTTTGGCCACCTGATTCAAAGACCTGACTCATTGGAAAAGACCCTGATGCTGGGAAATATTGAAGGTTGGAGGAGAAGGGGACTATAGAGGATGGGATAGTTGGATGTCATCACCGACTCAATGGCCATGAGTTTGAGTAAACTCTGGGAGTTGGTAATAGACAGGGAGGCCTGGCATGCTGCAGCCCTTGGGGTCTCAAAGAGTCGGACATGACAGAGCGACTGAACTGAAATGAACTGAATGATGAAAATAATAATAAACAGCAAAAACATCAATTATGGAAATACATTTTGCAATTATATATGTCCTTTATGTTCAGGTTTCAAGTGCATGTTCTCTGTGGTGCTTTGCAATGTCATGTCAGTTGACCAGACTTTGAAGACGCAGATTATACACTCAGTAGCTAATTGTGTTTCTGAGATAACAGAGAAGGATGTTCCACATTTTCAGTAACACTTCCATGCATAAAAATAAAAGATAGGTAGGAAAACAAATGATTTTCTAGTAATTAACCTTTAGTCTGCAAGCTGCTACTTAGAAAAAGTTTTCAAATTAATTTGGATTAACTTGGGTATAGAAGGCTCTTGACTTGTTATTGGGCAGCACTTTAAAAAAAGGTATTTGATTTTGTATTATTCCTTTCTTTGCATCCCTTCATCACACCATCTCGTTGCACTATATGTATTTTAATTGATTAAATAAATATATGTATTTAAGATCTTTCAAGTGTTTAACATGGTTCAGGCATGATTCTCAGCCTTTAGTCAAACATGTAACAGTCATTGATGTAGGTACTATACTCTTCTCACTTTACAGGTGAGACAATTGAGACAGAAAAATTAAGTAATTGATCAAAGTGAAATTGACTAGTTGGGTACAAGATATAGTACAGAAACCAAAGGAATCTGACTTCCTCACTAATCCAGTAATTTTGTAATTGTAATCTTGTTAATGAGATATTCTACACATGAAAACACACACAGACACAATATCTGAGGTTCTTACTATATCTTTTAAGACAACCTATTACAATCTGTTCTAGCATTAACTCCCAGCTCCTAATGGTTGGAAGCGACAGACTTTATTTTCTTGAGCTCCAAAGTCACTGCAGATGGTGACTGCAGCCATGAAATTAAAAGACACTTTCTTGCACCTTGGAAGAAAAGTTATGACAAACCCAGAGAGAGTGTTAAAAAGCAGAGCCATTACTTTACCAACAAAGGTCTGTCTAGTCAAAGCTATGGTTTTTCCAGTAGTCATGTATGGATGTGAAAGTCGGACCATAAAGAAATCTGAGTGCCAAAATAACGGATGATTCTGAACTGTCGTGTTGCAGAAGACTTTTGAGAATCCCTTGGCCTGCAAGAGGCTAAAATAAGTCAATCCTAAAGTAATATTTATTGGAAGGACTAATGCTGAAGCTGAAGCTCCAATACTTTGGCCACCTGAGATGAAGAACTGACTCAATGGAAAAGACCTTGATGCCAGGAAAGATTGAAGGCAGGTGGAGAAGGGGACAATAGATGAGATGGTTGGTTGTCATCACCAGCTCGATGGACATGAGTTTGAACAAGTTCCAGGAGTTGGTGATGGACAGGGAAACTTGATGTTCTGCAGTCCACAGGATTTCAAAGAGTTGGACATGACTGAGTGACTGAAGTGAAGTGAATAGTTGGAAAGTTATTCAAATATAACATTGCAGCAGTTTTGAATCTTTTAAATGTTTACTTTATCTTGGGGCTATGAAATGTGTTTAAGTGTTTGATAAAATGCTTGTGTGAGAAGTTGTGTATGTGCTGGCAAGGTTGTTGGCAGGTTCTTAGCTACACTTTGTCCCAGGTATTGCAGGGGTAAAGAATCTGATTGTCAATGCAGGAAACAAGAGATGCAGGTTTGATCCCTGTGTGGGAAAGATCCCCTGGAGGAGGATATGGCAACCCATTCCAGTATTGTTTCCTGGATAATTCCACAGGCATAAGAGCCTAACAGGCTATAGTCCATGGTGTTCCAAAGAGTTGGACACAACTGAGTATACACACAGCTGGAGTTTGTAATGAATCCTGGAACTTTATATCTCAGGAGGAATTTATCTTTGGTTTTAAGAGTTTTTTAGTAGTGTCTTTTATGTCTTTGTTTCTCAAACTATAAATCAAGGGATGCAACACTGGGATGATGATGGTGTAGAACACTGAGATGATTTTATCAGTGTTGGGAGAATACAAGTAGCTGGGTCATGAGTAAATGAAGAGCAGAGTTCCCTGGTAGATGGCCACGGATGTCAAGTGAGAAGCACAGGTAGAGAAGGTCTTCTTCCTCCCGTTGGAAGAACGGATCTTTAAGACTGAGAGGAGAATATAAAAGTAGATGATGATGACGATGAAGCAGATAATTTCCACTGAGCTGCCATATGTGGAGAAAAGCCACTCATTAAGTGATGTGTCTGTGCACAATAACTTAAGCAAGGGAGGGAGGTCACACACACAAAAAATGATTAATGACATTTTTATCACAGTATTTCAGAATAAACGCAAAGGATGTGTGCACCAGGGAACTCATATTGCCTCCAAAGTATGACAAGACGATCAACCATACGCAGATGCCCCGAGACATCACAGTCGTGTACAGTAAAGGGTTACAGATGGCGACATAGAGATCATATGTCATGGCAGCCAAGATAAAGGATTCGGTATCTGCGAAAGTACAGGCAAAATAAAACTGCAGTGCACAGCCATGACAGGGAATGGACTTATTCTGAGAGAGGAAGTTGACAAGCATTTGGAGAACAATGGTGGAAGAATAACAAATGTCTACAAAGTATAGGTTACTAAGGAAAAAATGCATGGACATTTGAAGATGCGGATCAACCCTGATTAGCATCATCAATCCAACGTTCCCCATTAAAATCATAGAGTACAAAGTCAGAAGCAGGAGAAACAAGACGAGTTGGAAACCCTAACAGAATAAACTCTGTTACCAAGGTATAGTTTCCATCTATAAAGTCCATATTCTGTGCTGTTTTCTTTTTATAAGAATTCTAACACTCTAAAATATTATATTAATGGAAAAAGAAAAATAGGTATAATGTTATTTTATTGCTTAAATAAACAACCAATTAAATAACCTCAACCCAAACATCCTTTCAAATATAAACTCTGAGAAATATATTTCAGAATTTAGCAGCTATATCTCATGGTTGATAATTACATTTTATTTATCTCATTAATGATGAGTTCTTCCATTGGACAGACATGCATGGATCATATCTGGTTTTTCTTACTTTTCTGTATCCCAAATATAATACAATAGCTGGTAAAGAGGATGAAAGGAATAATGGAGTAAGGAATGAACTGATGATATCAAGAAAAAAATATGTATTATTAAGAACATGTTGACTTAAAGAGAACATCTTGTAATGATAACTAAAGAACAGTTTACTCTTTCTGTCCAGTATTTAATAGATTGTAGTATGTTATATTCTTGACATGGTGATTGCAGTGATGTAATGAAATACATCAGCTTTAAAAAAAATGAGAAACTAAAATAGATATTAATGAAATGAAAACAAATGTCAATTAATATCAGATGAGAGTGGGTTTCTAACATGGAAGACTATGGCAATTTCATAAATCCAGGCAAGATATTAAGTAAAGGAGATTAAAGTACTTAACTGCTTTTCTCTGGCATTTTTATAATTCTTGGCTTCTATTAAGCACACATACTGTTCATAGGATTCTCAAGGCAATGGAAGAGTACTAAGTGCAGTACTTGTGTGTAATCTCAAAAATGACATAATGATCAGTTCTTTTCCAAGGCAAACAATGAAAATCACAGTAATTCAAGTCTATGCCCCAACAGCTAATGCTGAAGAAGTTGAGGTTGACCTATTCTGTGAAGACCTACAACACCTTCTAGAACTAAACACCAGAAAAATATGTCCTTTTTAGCATAGAGGATTGGAATATAAAATTAACAAGTCAAGAGATATCTGGAATAACAGGCAAGTTTGGCAATGGAGAACAAAATAAAGCATGGAAAACACTAACAGAGTTTTGTCAAGAGAACGCACTGGTCACAGCAAACACTCTTTCCCAACAACACAAGAGATAACTCTACACATGGACATAATCAGATGGAAAATACCAAAATCAGATGGGTTATGATTTCTTTCAGCAGAAAGTAAAGAAGCTCTATGTGGTCAGGAAAAACAAAATCTGAAGTTGATTTTGGCACAGGTCATCAGCTCCTTATTGAAAAATTCAGGATTAAATTGACAAAAGTAGGGAAAAACACTGGGCCATTCAGGCATGGCCTATGTCAAATCTCTTGTGATTATAAAGTGGAGGTAATAACTAGATTCAAGGTACTAGATCAGGTAGACAGAATGCCTGAAGAACTATGGATGGATGTTCATAATACTATACAGGATGTGGTGACCAAAACCAGCCCCAAGAAAAAGAAATGCAGAAGGAAAAATGGATCTCTGAGAAGGCTTTACAATAGCTGAGGAAAGAAGAGAAGAAAAGCAAGGTGAAAGGGAAAGATATACCCAACTGAATTCAGAGTTCCAGAGAATACAAGGAAAGATAAGAAGACATTCTTAAATGAACAATGCAAAGAAGTAGAGGAAAATAATACAATGAGAAAGACTAAATTCTGGAGTCCAACTCCAGAAACCAGGGATTCAACCTGAAAAGATGGATGGTGTCAGTAAATGAGACAGCCTCTCAGTTTTCTATAGACTGCCTCTTTATTTCAAGTTTAAGATTGTCTTTTATACTTTTACAAAAACATTAGGCCAGAAGTTTGACATTTTCAGTCCCCCCCTTCCTAGATTTAGTATCTCCATAAATAATTGTTGCTCTTCAGAGTTTCTGCTTCAGTGATTCTCTTGGAATCAGCCTTATTATCTATTATCTACCTCTTCTAATGTGTCCTATAGTTAATTTGTGATTACATAGTAACTCATGCTACCTTCCCTCAGTTTACTACTTATCTTCCTGAATCCTGTTTGCCTGTAACATCCTGAGCTCACTATCTCTTAAAAAAGCTTCTAGGTATAGTGTTTCTAAAAATTCCTAACTTCTATTAGCTATAGTAAAATATGCTAACTTTACAAGATTCCTTAAATCTTTAACTTCTAACTATTTTAATTATTTCTAAGCCCTAAATTCAATAAACTCCTTTGCCATAAACATTCTCCTCACAAATAGTCTTCAGATATCAATCCCTCCCATGGCCTCAAGCTATGGTCTATGTGCTCATCCTGGAACACTCTTATGTAAAAGTCCTTGAACAAATGTCAATGATTAACTTTATGAGTGATTTTCTGAACAATGCTGCAGAAGGCTTTGTGCCTTCTCATGCTTCTCTCAAGAACAATAAGCACCTTAATATTCATTTTCAGTCAACTCAGCCGAGGAGAGGAAAAGACAAGTCAGAATTACAAGGTGTAACTCCTTCCGTGCCTGTGGAATGAGGAGAGGAGGGCTGGGGACCGCACCTTCATTTTGTCAGTAATGCCTAACGCGGCTCCTGAAAACTAGACAGTTCTTTAAAAAATTGGAAGTATCAAGGGAATATTTCACACAAAGATGTGCAAGATAAAGGAGAGAAATGGTAAGCACTTAACAGACGTAGAAGTTATTAGAAAGAGGTGAAAAAATACACAGAAGCACTATACAAAAAATGTCTTAATGACCCAGATAACTGCAATGGTGTTGTTGCTCACCAATAACTGGACAACTTGGAATGTGAGGTCAAATGGGCCTTAGGAAGCATTACTAAAAACAAAGCTAATGGAGGTGATGGAATTCCACTAAGCTGTTTCAGATCCCAAGAGATGATGCTATTAAAGTGCTGCACTCAATCTGCCAGCAAGTTAGGAAAACTCGGCAATGGCCACAGGCCTGGAAAGGTCAATTTTCATTCCAATAACAAAGAAGGGCAATGCTAAAAATGTTTAAACTACTGTACACTTGTGCTTATCTTGCAGGCCAGTAAATTTACACACAAAGTCCTTCAAATTAGACTTCAACAATACATAAACCAAGAACTTCCAGATGTACAAGTTGGGTTTAGGAAAGACAGAGGAACTAGTGATCAAATTGCCAACATTCATTGCATCATAAAGAAAGCAAAAGAATTCCAGAAAAACATCTGTTTCTGCTTCATTGGCCATGCTAAAATTTTTGACTGTGTGGATCATAATAAACTATGGGAAATTCTTAAAGAAATGATAGCATAGGAACACCTTACTGGTCTCCTGAGAAACCTGTATGTGGGCCAAAAAACAACAGTTAGAACTTTTCATGGAGCAACTGACTGTTTCAAGATTGGGAAAGGAGTTTAAAAAAGTTGTTTATTGCCTCCTTGTTTATTTAACTTATATGTAGATACATCATGTGCAATGTCAACTGGGTGAATCACAAGCTGGAATCAAGATTTCTGAGAGAAATATCAACAACCTCACATATGCAGATGATACTCCACTAATGGCAGAAAGTGAAGAGGAACTAAAGAGCCTCTTGATGAGAGTGAAAGAGGAGAGTGAAAAAGCTGGCTTAAAACTCAACTTTCAAAAAATGAAGATCATGGCATCTGGTCCCATCATTTCATGGCAAATAGATAGCTAAAAAGTGGAAAATAGTGACAAATTTTATTTTCTTAGTCTTCCAAGTCACTATGGATGGTGACTGCAGGATAAAATTAAAACACACTTGCTCCATGGAAGAAAAGCTATGACAAATCTTGACAGTGTATTAAAAAGCAGAGACATAACTTTGCTGACAAAGGTTCATATTGTCAAAGCTATGGTTTTTCCAGTAGTCATGAATGAATATGAGAGTTGGGCCATAAATAAGGCTGAATGCTGAAGAACTGTGTTTTTGAATTGCAGTGCTGGAGAATACTATTGAGAGTCCCTTGTACTGAAAAAAGGTCAGACAAATCATCCCCAAAGGAAATCAACCCTGAATATTAATTGGAAGGACTGATGCTGAAGCTGAAGCTCCAGTACTTTGGCCAACTTATGTGAAGAGCCAACTATTTGGAAAAGACCCTGATGCTGTGAAAGGTTGAAGGTAAAAGGAGAAGAGGCCACAGAGAATAAAATGGTTAGATAACATCACTGACTCAATGACATGAATTTGAGCAAACTTCAGAGATAAAGAAAGACAGGGAATCCTGTGTTGCTGCATTCCATGGGGTCACAAAGAATCGAGCATGACTTAATGACTGAACGTGGAACACATAGTAAGTGCTGAATAAATATTAACTGAATAAGGTGGGAAAAAATTGGCCATAAGTTAACTTCTAATGCTTAAAATTTTCTATATATATATATATATATTATTTTCTTCCTCACTAATTATATAGGTGAGCAAACACAATTAAATGCCTTTAATTTTATTCTAGTATAATTCAGGGTGTTGAACCTAAGAGTTCTGTCAATTTCTGTTTCTGGAGTCTCAGAGCTTTTCCTGGTGTAGGAAGAATTTGAATATGACTTGTAAGAGAAAGAAATTTTATTTTAACCTTGAAGGATGACTTGGAAATCTGTAAAACAAATCAACAAAACATACAATGAGCTATGTTACCTTTGCCACAAACAAACGGGTCAAAACAAAATGGTTGGGGTCATTCTATCACTTGGGTAAAAATTATTGACAGCAACTATGCTAAGAACTTTATTGTTCTAGTCTTCTAATTCTTAAAACCATGCTCTGACATAGGCACAGAAAAGTCAAAGAGAAATGGAGTAGTTAGGGTACTGTCTTCTGTTATTACCTCAAAAAGTGTGACTGAGATGCAGCAGCTTGTCAGGAAAGTGGTTCTTATTCTTATTTTGTCTGTTTTCAAGGTATTCAGAGTGTTTATAAATGTAAGAGCTATCTTTATACTTAATAAGAATTTCATTAGAATCTCATACTAACTACCTTTGGGCTGTGTGCGATTGCACAATTAGGTGTGGAGAGAGACAGAGAGAGAAAAGTATATTTCTATATATATACACAGCATATATGAACTCGGTTAGACTTTAACGTATACTTTAGAGTACTACATTTACTACATGTATACTATTATATATAACATATCACATATATATATGGATATACTTAGATCAGATCAGATCAGATCAGTCACTAAGTCGTGTCCGACTCTTTGCGACCCCAAGAATCGCAGCACGCCAGGCCGCCCTGTCCATCACCAACTCCCAGAGTTCATTCAGACTCACGTCCATCGAGTCAGTGATGCCATCCAGCCATCTCATCCTCTGTCGTCCCCTTCTCCTCTTGCCCCCAATCCCTTCCACCATCAGAGTCTTTTCAGAATGAGTGAACGCTTCACGTGAGGTGGCCAAAGTACTGGAGTTTCAGCTTTAGCATGATTCCTTCCAAAGAAATCCCAGGGCTGATCTCCTTCAGAATGGAATGGTTGGATCTCCTTGCAGTCCAAGGGACTCTCAAGAGTCTTCTCCAACACCACAGTTCAAGAGCATCAATTCTTCGGTGCTCAGCCTTCATAGTCCAACTCTCACATCCATACATGACCACTGGAAAAACCATAGCCTTGACTAGATGAACCTTTGTTGGCAAAATAATGTCTCTGCTTTTGAATATGCTATCTAGTTTGGTCATAACTTTCCTTCTGAGGAGTAAGCGTCTTTTAATTTCATGCCTGCAGTCACCAACTGCAGTGATTTTGGAGCCCCCAAAATAAATTCTGACACTGTTTCCACTGTTTCCCCATCTATTTCCCATGAAGTGATGGGACCGGATGCCATGATCTTCATTTTCTGAATGTTGAGCTTTAAGCCAACTTTTTCACTCTCCACTTACACTTTCAACAAGAGGCTTTTTAGTTCCTCTTCACTTTCTGCCATAAGGGTGGTGTCATCTTCATATCTGAGGTTATTGATATTTCTCCTGGCAATCTTGATTCCAGCTTGTGTTTCTTCCAGTCCAGCATTCCTCATGGTATACTCTGCATATAAGTTAAATAAACAGGGTGACAATATACAGCCTTGATGTACTCCTTTTCCTATTTGAAACTAGTCTGCTGTTCCATGTCTAGTTCTAACTGTTGCTTCCTGACCTGCATACAAATTTCTCAAGAGGCAGATCAGGTGGTCTGGTATTCCCATCTCTTTCAGAATTGTCCACAGTTTACTGTGATCCACACAGTCAAAGGCTTTGGCATAGTCAGTGAAGCAGAAATAGATATTTTTCTGGAAGTCTCGTTTTTTCCATGATGCAGCGGACGTTGACAATTTGATCTCTTGTTCCTCTGCCTTTTCTAAAACCAGCTGGAACATCTGGAAGTTCCCGGTTCACATGTTGCTGAAGCCTGGTTGGGAGAATTTCGAGCAGTCCTTTAGTAGCATGAGATGAGTGCAACTGTGTGGTAATTTGAGCATTCTTTGGCATTGCCTTTCTTTGGGATTGGAATGAAAACTGACATTTTTCCAGTCCTGTGACCACTGCTGATTTTTCCAAATTTGCTGGCATGTTGAGTGCAGCACTTTCACAGCATCATCTTTCAGGATTTGGAATATCTCAACTGGAATTCTATCACCTCCACTAGCTTTCTTCGTAGTGATGCTTTCTAAGGCCCACTTGACTTTACATTCCAGGATGTCTGGCTCTAGGTCAGTGGTCACACCATCGTGATTATCTGAGTCGTGAAGATGTTTTTTGTACAGTTCTTCTGTGTATTCTTGTCATCTTTTCTTAGTATCTTATGCTTCTGTTAGGTCCATACCATTTCTGTCCCTTATCGAGCCCATCTTTGCATGAATGTTCCTTTGGTGTCTCTGATTTTCATGAAGATATCTCTAGTCTTTCTCATTCTGTTGTTTTCCTCTATTTCTTTGCATTGATTGCTGAGGAAGGCTTTCTTATCTCTTCTTGCTATTCTTTGGAACTCTGCATTCAGATGTTTATATCTTTCCTTTTCTCCTTTGCTTTTCACTTCTCTGCTTTTCACAGCTATTTGTAAATCCTCCTCAGACAGCCATTTTGCTTTTTTGCATTTGTTTTCCATGGGGATGGTCTTGGTCTATGTCTCCTGTACAAGGTCACGAAGCTCAGTCCATAGTTCATCAGGCACTCTATCTATCAGATCTAGGCCCTTAAATCTATTTCTCACTTCCACGGTATAATCATAAGGGATTTGATTTAGGTCATACCTGAATGGTCTAATGGTTTTCCCTATTCTCTTCAATTTAAGTCTGAATTTGGCAATAAGGAGTTCATGGTCTGAGCCACAGTCAGCTCCTGGTCTTGTTTTTCCTGACTGTATAGGGCTTCTCCATCTTTGGCTGTAAAGAATATAATCAATCTGATTTCGGTGTTGACCATCTGGTGATGTCCATGTATAGAGTCTTCTCTTGTGTTGTTGGAAGAGGGTGTTTGTCATGAGCAGTGCATTTTTTTGGCAAAACTCTGTTAGTCTTTGCCCTGCTTCATTTTGTAGTCCAAGGCCAAATTTGCCTGTTACTCCAGATGTTACTTGACTTCCGACTCTGGCATTCCAGTCCTCTATACTGAAAAGGACATCTTTTTGGGGTGTTAGTTCTAAAAGGTCTTGTAGGTCTTCATAGAACCGTTCAACTTCAGCTTCTTCAGCGTTACTGGTTGGGGCATAGACTTGGATTACTGTGATATTGAATGGCTTACCTTGGAAATGAACAGAGATCATTCTGTCATTTTTGAGATTGCATCAAAGTACTGCATTTCGGACTCTTTTGTTGACCATGATGGCTACTCCATTTCTTCTGAGGGATTCCTGCCCGCAGCAGTAGATATAATGATTATCTGAGTTAAATTCACCCATTCCAGTCCATTTCAGTTCGCTGATTCCTAGAATGTCAACATTCACTCTTGCCATCTCTTGTTTGACCACTTCCAGTTTGCCTTGATTCACGGACCTGACATTCCAGGTTGCTACGCAATATTGCTCTTTACAGCATCGGACCTTGCTTCTATCACCAGTCACATCCACAGCTGGGTGTTGTTTTTGCTTTGGCTTCATCCCTTCATTCTTTCTGGAGTTAATTCTCCACTGATCTTCAGTAGCATATTGGGCACCTACTGACCTGGGGAGTTTCTCTTTCAGTATCCTATCATTTTGCCTTTTCATAGTGTTCATTGGGTTCTCAAGGCAAGAATGCTAAAGTGGTTTGCTATTCCCTTCTCCAGTGGACCACATTCTGTCAGATCTCTCTACCATGACCCACCCATCTTGGATTGCCCTACAGGCATGGCTTAGCTTCATTGAGTTAGACAATGTGGTCCTAGTGTGATTAGATTGACTAGTTTTCTGTGAGTGTGGTTTCAGTGTGTCTGCCCTCTGATACCCTCTAGCAACACCAACCGTCTTACTTGGGTTTCTCTTACCTTGAGAGTGGGGTATCTCTTCACAGCTGCTCCAGCAAAGAGCAGCCATTGCTCCTTACCTTTGATGAGGGGTATCTCCTCACTGCCACCCTTCCTGACCTTCAACGTGGGATAGCTCCTCTAGGCCCTTCTGCGCTCATGCAGTCAGGGCTCCTTGGATGTGGGGTTGGTCCTCCTGGCCACCGTCCCTGGCCTCAGGCATGGATATACGTAAGTCTTTAATAATTACAACAATATTCACATGGTTACACTATGGATTAAATTAGGAATTTTATCCATCTATGTAAACTTTCTTGTCACATTTTAGACAGGCTGACATATAGTAGGTGTAGGATAAAAATTAATTGCAGTTACTTCACTGCTGTCTCATATTTAGCTTATATTTAAAACTATATTTACAACTATGTGGTGGGAAAGCTTTATTAATAATAGTTATCTTTTATATAATTATTGTGATTTGAAATGCAATATTCTAAACACTACATATATTTACTTAAAGGTCACTGAAAAATATACTAACAAAATTACACAGCAGTTACTATCACTATCATTGTTCTTTTAAAGTTGAGGGATTTAAAGCACAGACAGCTGGAGAGCTAAGACGTAATGAAAACTGGATTGGAACCCAAGCTCCTTACTCCAAAGCTTAAGATAGATCTGCTCTCCATGAGTCAGATTCATATTATTAATTTCGCATTTTGCATAAGAACACTGAAGCTTAATATTTCAAGGCATTTGGGGAGTAGTTTACAGGTATAATACAAATTCAGATGTGTGTGAAGTCAAACTCATGACGTCAGTCATGAAGGTGACTAGGGCATTAATAAGTGTGGTCACCATGAGACAGACTGAGGTGAAAGTTACTGAATGACTCACATATTTACTGAAAACACAGAACATTACTCTCAGGGACTCTCACTGAACATATTTTCTGATAGCTAAGATGTGCATGTAGAGATTTGAGTGAGAAGAGAAGGATGAGGGGACAAGTAGGAGAATATAGCAAATGTTAGATTCTTGCTTTAAACAGTTATGAACAACAACAAAAAAAAAAGCCATTCAAAATGCAGTGATTCACTAAATACTTCACAAACCCAAGAAAACAGCATTGGAATGGAAAGTAAATTAATTGAAACTATCAGGTAGCCAGCTATGTTTCATTTCACTATGTGTTAACAAAAATCTTAATTAAATAAAAACTGTTTCAGATCACTATATAAACTATAGAGTAATGAACAATATAGGTTTGTGGGAATGATACTAACTGATAAATGTGATTTCTTAAGTATTTAGACACATATTCTTCCTCTCATATCCACAAAAGTCTATTTTTGTACCAATAAAGCCAATCTGGTAACCACAGATTCTACTTACCAAGAAAGGAGCTATTTTCCTATTACCTGAATGAATAATTTCACCAACAGAATCAAGGACTTTTACATACATTCAAATATCATTAGGGAACTAATAAGTGAAGATTCCAATGGGATCTCGTTTCCAAGAAACTCCTAGGGTATAATTAGTAGGTTATTGCCATTGTGATTTTTTTTTTTTTCTATTTCTGGATTATCTATCTTATTGTTTTGATCTACATGTTTATCTTCACTGGATTATCATACTGTTATGATTCCTACAGCTTCATATTATATCTTTTTTTAAAACTTTTATTTATTTATTTTTTGGAGGCCAATTACTTTACAATATTGTATTGGTTTAGCCATACAATGACATGAATCCACCACAGGTGTACATGTGTTCCCCATCCTGAACCCCCCTCCCTCTTCCCTCCCCATCCCATCCCTCTGGGTCATCCCAGTGCACCAGCCCGAGAACCCTGTATCTTGCATCAAACCTGGACTGGCGATTCATTTCACATATGATAATATACATGTTTCAATGCCATTCTCCCAAACCATCCCACCCTCGCCCAAAGACTGTATATTCGTGTCTCTTTTGCTGTCTCGCATGCAGCATTATCATTGCCATCTTTCTAAATTCCATAAATACTATATTGGAGTTTTTCTTTCTGGCTTACTTCACTATGTATAATCAAATCCAGTTTCATCCACCTCATTAAAACTGATTCAAATGTATTCTTTTTAATGGCTGAGTAATATTCCATTGTGTATATGTACCAAAGCTTATTTATCCATTCATCTGCTGATGGACATCTTGGTTCCTTCCATGTCCTGGCTGTTATAAACAGTGCTGCGATGAACATTGGGGTGCATGTGTCTTCCTCAATTCTGGTTTCCTCAGTGTGTATGCCCAGCAGTGGGATTACTAGGTCATATGGCAGTTCTATTTCCAGTTTTTTAAGGAATCTCCACACTTTTCTCCATAGTGGATGTACTAGTGTGCATTTCCACCAACAGTGTAAGAGGGTTCCCTTTTCTCCACACCCTCTCCAGCATTTATTGCTTGTAGACTTTTGGATAGCATCCATTCTGACTGGTGTGAAATGGTACCTCATTGTGATTTTGATTTGCATTACTCTAATAATGAGTGACCAGAGCACTAAGCACAGGCGGCTGCAACCAGTGCACTAAGCATAGCCAAGAGGAGCTACCCCACGTCCAAGGTCAGTGGCAGAAGCCGGGAGGACCCCATGCCCAAAGGGCTGCGGCCAGGAGGAGTTACCCCGCGTCTGAGGTGAGGGGCAGCAGCCGAGAATGCCAGGCTGCGACAGTGCAGGAACATCCTAGAGGAGCTACCCCACATTCAAGGTCAGGGGGGGCGGCCGAGAGGAGCTACCCTGCATCCGAGGCCAGGGGCGGCGGCCAGGAAGAGCAACCCCACTTCCAAGGAGCCGTGGCTGTGCGGGCTCAGGAGGGCCTAGAGGAGCTATCCCACGTTGAAGGTCAGGAAGGGTGGTGGTGAGGAGATACCCCTCGTCCAAGATAAGGAGCAATGGCTGCGCTTTGTTGGAACAGCCGTGAAGAGATACCCCACGCCCAAGGTAAGAGAAACCCAAGTAAGACGGTTGGTGTTGCTAGAGGGCATCAGAGGGCAGACACACTGAAACCATACTCACAGAAAACTAGTCAATCTTATCACACTAGGACCACAGCCTTGTCTAACTCAATGAAGCTAAGCCATGCCCATGGGTCAACCCAAGATGGGTGGGTCATGGTAGAGAGATCTGACAGAATGTGGTCCACTGGAGAAGGGAATGGCAAACCACTTTAGCATTCTTGCCTTGAGAACCCAATGAACACTATGAAAAGGCAAAATGATAGGATATTGAAAGAGAAACTCCCCAGGTCAGTAGGTGCCCAACATGCTACTGGAGATCAGTGGAGAAATAACTCCAGAAAGAATGAAGGGATGAAGCCAAAGCAAAAACAACACCCAGCTGTGGATGTGACTGGTGATAGAAGCAAGGTCCGATGCTGTAAAGAGCAATATTGCATAGCAACCTGGAATGTCAGGTCCGTGAATCAAGGCAAATTAGAAGTGGTCAAACAGGAGACGGCAAGAGTGAATGTTGACATTCTAGGAATCAGCGAACTGAAATGGACTGGAATGGGTGAATTTAACTCAGAAGACCATTATATCTACTACTGCGGGCAGGAATCCCTCAGAAGAAATGGAGTAGCCATCATGGTCAAAAAAAGAGTCTGAAATGCAGTACTTTGATGCAATCTCAAAAATGACAGAATGATCTCTGTTCACTTCCAAGGCATACCATTCAATAACAAAGTAATCCAAGTCTATGCCCCAATGAGTAAAGCTGAAGAAGTTGAACGGTTCTATGAAGACCTACAAGACCTTTTAGAACTAACACCCAAAAAAGATGTTCTTTTCATTATAGGGGACTGGAATGCAAAAGTAGAAAGTCAAGTAACACCTGGAGTAATATGCGAATTTGGCCTTGGAATAGGGAATAAAGCAGGGCAAAGACTAACAGAGTTTTGCCAAAAAAATGCACTGCTCATAACAAACACCCTCTTCCAACAACACAAGAGAAGACTCTATACATGGACATCACCAGATGGTCAACACCGAAATCAGATTGATTATATTCTTTACAGCCAAAGATGGAGAAGCTCTATACAGTCAGGGAAAACAAGACCAGGAGCTGACTGTGGCTCAGACCATGAACTCCTTATTGCCAAATTCAGACTTAAATTGAAGAGAATAGGGAAAACCATTAGACCATTCAGGTATGACCTAAATCAAATACCTTATGATTATACCGTGGAAGTGAGAAATAGATTTAAGGGCCTAGATCTGATAGATAGAGTGCCTGATGAACTATCGACTGAGGTCTGTGACATTCTACAGGAGACAGGGATCAAGACCATCTCCATGGAAAAGAAATGCAAAAAAAAAAAAAAAACCAAAATGGCTGTCTGAGGAGGCCTTACAAATAGCTGTGAAAAGAAGAGAAGCAAAAAGCAAAGGAGAAAGGGAAAGATATAAGCATCTGAATGCAGAGATACAAAGAATAGCAAGAAGAGATAAGAAAGCCTTCCTCAGCAATCAATGCAAATAAATAGAGGAAAACAACAAAATGAGAAAGACTAGAGATCTCTTCAAAACATTAGAGATACCAAGGGAAAATTTCATGCAAAAATGGGCTTGATAAAGGACAGAAATGGTATGGACCTAATAGAAGCAAAAGATATTAAGAAGAGATGACAAGAATACACAGATCTGTACAAAAAAGATCTTCACGACCCAGATAATCACGATGGTGTGATCACTGACCTAGAGCCAGACATCCCAGAATGTGAAGTCAAGTGGGCCTTAGAAAGCATCACTACGAAGAAAGCTAGTGGAAGTGATGGATTACAGTTGAGCTATTTCAAATCCTGAAAGATCATGCTGTGAAAGTGCTGCACTCAAAATGCCAGCAAATTTGGAAAACTCAACAGTGGTCACAGGACTGGAAAAGGTCAGTTTTCATTCCAATCCCAAAGAAAGGCAATGTCAAAGAATACCCAAACTACCGCACAATTGCGCTCCTCTCACATGTTAGTAAAGGAATGCTCAAAATTCTCCAAGCCAGGCTTCAGCAATACGTGAACCGTGAACTTCCAGATGTTCAAGCTGGTTTTAGAAAAGGCAGAGGAACCCGAGATCAAATTGTCAACATCCGCTGGATCATGGAAAAAGCATGAGTGTTCCAGAAAAACATCTATTTCTGCTTTATTGACTATGCCAAAGCCTTTGACTGTGTGGATCACAATAAACTGTCGGAAATTCTGAAAGTGATGGGAATACCAGACCACCTGATCTGCCTCTTGAGAAATTTGTATGCAGATCAGGAAGCAACAGTTAGAACTGGACATGGAACAACAGACTGGTTCCAAATAGGAAAAGGAGTACGTCAAGGCTGTATATTGTCACCCTGCTTATTTAACTTATATGCAGAGTACATCATGAGGAACGCTGGACTGGTAGAAACACAAACTGTAATCAAAATTGCCGGGAGAAATATCAATAAGCTCAGATATGCAGATGACACCACCCTTATGGCAGAAAGTGAAGAGGAACTAAAAAGCCTCTTGATGAAAGTGAAAGTGGAAAGTGAAAAAGTTGGCTTAAAACTCAACATTTAGAAAATGAAGACCATGACATCCCGTCCCACCACTTCATGGGAAATAGATGGGGAAACAGTGGAAACAGTGTCAGACTTTGTTTTTCTGGGCTCCAAAGTCACTGCAGATGGTGACAGCAGCCATGAAATTAAAAGACGCTTACTCCTTGGAAGGAAAGTTATGACCAAACTAGATAGCATATTCAAAAGCAGAGACATTACTTTGCCAACAAAAGTTCATCTAGTTAAGGCTATGGTTTTTCCAGTGGTCATGTATGGATGTGAGAGTTGGACTGTGAAGAAACTAAGAGCCGAAGAATTGATGCTTATGAACTTTGGTGTTGGAGAAGACTCTTGAGAGACCCTTGGACTGCAAGGAGATCCAACCGGTCCATTCTGATGGAGATCAGCCCTGGGATTTCTTTCCAAGGAGTCATGCTTAAGCTGAAACTCCAGTAGTTTGGCCACCTCATGCAAATAGTTGACTCATCGGAAAAGACTCTGATTATGGGAGGGATTGGGGGCAGGAGTAGAAGGGGACGACAGAAGATGAGATGGCTGGATTGCATCACTGACTCAATGGACGTTAATCTGGGTGAACTCTAGGAGTTGGTGATAGACAGGGAGGCCCGGTGTGCTGCGATTCATTGGGTTGCAAAGAGTTGGACACGACTGAGCGACTGAACTGAACTGAACTGAATAATGAGTGATATTGATCATCTTTTCATGTTTTGTTAGCCATTTGTACGTGTTCTTTGGAGAAATGTCTGTTTAGTTATTTGGACCATTTTTTGATTGTGTCACTTATTTTTCTGGAATTGAGCTGCAGGAGCTTCTTGTATATTTTTGAGATTAATTCTGTCAGTTGTTTCATTTCCTATTATTTTCTTCCATTCTGAAGGCTGTCTTTTCACCTTGCTTATAGTTTCCTTTGTTGTGCAAAAGCTTTTTAATTTTAATTAGTTCCCATTTGTTTAATTTTTGCTTTTATTTCCATTATTCTGGAGTTGGTTCATAAAGGATCCTGCTGTGATTTATGTCTGAGAGTGTTTTGCCTATATTCTCCTCTAGGAGTTTTATAGTTTCTGACCTTACATTTAGATCTTTAACCCATTTTGAGTTTATTTTTGTGTATGGTGTTAGAAAGTGTTCTAGTTTCAATTTTGTACAAGTTGTTGACCAGTTTTCCCAGCACCACCTGTTAAAGAGATTGTCTTTTTTCCATTGTATATTCTTGCCTCCTTTGTCGAAGATAAGGTGACCATAGGTGCGTGGATTTATCTCTGGGCTTTCTATTTTGTTCCATTGATCTATATTTCTGTTTGTGCCAATACCATACTGTCTTGTTGAGTGTGGCTTTGTAGTAGAGCCTGAAGTCAGGCAGGGTGATTCCTCCAGTTCCATTCTTCTTTGTCTAGATTGCTTTGGCTATTCAAGGTTTTTTGTATTTCCATAGAAATTGTGAAATTATTTGATCTAGTTCTGTGAAAAATACTGTTGGTAGCTTGATAAGGATTGCATTAAGTCTATAGATTGCTTTGGCTAGTATACTCATTTTCACCATATTTATTCTTCCTATCAATGAACAAGGTATATTTCTCCATCTATTTGTGTCCTCTTTGATTTCTTTCACCCATGTTTTATAGTTTTCTCTATATAGGCCTTTTGTTTCCTTAGGTAGATATATTCCTTACATACTGATAATTAAAGTAACAACTCAATTTAGGAAATTTTAACTCTTGGTAATATTGTGTTTGGTTTTACTGACACTTGGAATTTCATGAAGACCCCCTTTATGGTGGAAGTTCTTTGTAAATAGTATTTTTTAAAATGTAACTCCCATTATTTAAATTATTTCATAAACCACACGGAAGTTCCCAAAAATGTTATTTGATATAATCAGCACTGAAATTTAATCTTTTTTGTGACATTGAAGAATAAGCCCAGTTGAAGCATCTGTAGAACTTTTAGTATGTGCTTTCTGAAAAGATGGAAGGAGTTTTAAATTAGGTGTCTTATGCCTGAGAGTATCAAAGAGAAGCAAAACCATCCCAGTAAGTTAACATATATTTTCATCATAATTTCATTAATCTTACAAGCATTTGTATGACAATATCACTAAAAAATTATATTTTTGCTGTGCTCAGAAAAACTTTCAGAACTTTGTGTAATTACACAGTATTAAAATATCAAAATATCAAACCTGGATATCTGTGTAACCCCAAACATACAGTTGTCTTCCTTTCACAATATTTGCCAAATTTTAAGTTACTCGGGGTAAGAGATTAAATATATAAGCCAGAAACTTCTGAAACACAAAAGTAGATATTTTTCTATTCCCTTCTTGCTGAGGTAACAAAGAAAGTTCAAGTTCTTATGTGAAAACCCTGGATTACCATGCCCCAGCAAAGGGATGAGCTGGAGATACCATGCATGTTGCCAAAATCATAAGTATAAATTTCCGATTGGATGGAGCTTGAGTGTGTTTGTGTGCGAAGTCACTTTAGTTGTATCCGACTCTTTGCGACCCGATTGGCCACAGCCAACCAGGCTCCTCAGCCCATGGGATTCTCTAGGCAGGAACACTGGAGTTGTTTGGCATTCAATTTCTCCAGGGCATCTTTCAGACCCAGGGATCAAACCTGCATCTTTTATGTCTCCTATATTGGAAGGTGAGTTCTTTACTACTAGCGCCAACTGGGGAGCTCTGGATGGAATCTATCAGTGACAATTTCACCAGAATAATGACTGAACTCTCTTTGGTGGGAAAGATTTTCTAGAATATCTTTCAGTTCAGTTCAGTCACTCAGTCATGTCTGACAATTTGCAACCTCATGAGTCACAGCATTCCAGGACTCCTTGTCCATCACCAACTCCTGGAGTTCACGCAAACTCTTGTTCATTGAGTCGGTGATGCCATCCAGCCATCTCATCCTCTGTCATCCCCTTCTCCTCCTGCCCCCAATCCCTCTCAGCATCAGGGTCTTTTCCAATGAATCAACTCTTCGCATGAGGTAACCAAAGTATTGCAGTTTCATCTTCAGCATCAGTGCTTCCAATGAACACACAGGGCTGAGCTCCTTTAGGATGGACTGGCTGGACCTCCTTGCAGGCCAAGGGACTCCCAAGAGTCTTCTCCAATGCCACAGTTCAAAAGCATCAATTCTTTGGTGCTCAGCTTTCTTCACAGTCCAACTCTCACATCCATACATGATCATTGGAAAAACCATAGCCTTGATGAGATGGAACTTTGTTGGTAAAGTAATATCTTTGCTTTTCAATATGCTATCTTTTGGTCATAACTTTCCTTCCAAGGAGTAAGTGTCTTAATTTCATGGCTGCAGTCACCATCTGCAGTGATTTTAGAACCCCAAAAGATAAAGTCTGACACTGTTTCCATTGTTTCCCCATCTATTTCCCATGAAGTGATGGGACAAGATGCCATGATCTTAGTTTTCTGAATGTTGAGCTTTAACCTATCTTTTTCACTCTCCCCTTTCACTTTCATCAAGTGTCTATTTAGTCCCTTTTCACTTTCTGCCATAAGGGTGGTGTCATCTGCATATCTGAGGTTATTGATATTTCTCCCAGCAATCTTGATTCCAGCTTGTTCTTCTTCTAGGCCAGCATTTCTCATGATGTACTCTGCGTATGAGTTAAATAAGAGGATGTCAATATACAGCCTTGACGTACTCCTTTTCCTATTGGGAATCAGTCCGTTTTTCCATGTCCAGTTCTAACTGTTGCTTCTTAACCTGCATATAGACTTCTCAAGAGGCAGATCAGGTGGTCTGATATTCCCATCTCTTTCAGAATTTCCCACAGTTTGTTGTGATCCACACAGTAAAAGGCTTTGAAATACTCAATAAAGCAGAAATAGATGCTTTGCTGGAACTCTCTTGCTTTTTGATAATCCAGCAGATGTTGGCAATTTGATCTCTGGTTCCTCTGCCTTTTCTAAAACCAGCTTGAACATCTGGAAGTTCATGCTTCACATATTGCTGAAGCCTGGCTTGGAGAATTTTGAGCATTACTTTACTAGTGTGTGAGATGAGTGAAACTGTGTGGTAGTTTGAGCATTCTTTGACATTGCCTTTCTTTGGGATTGGAATGAAAACTGGCCTTTTCCAGTTCTGTGACCACTGCTGACTTTTCCAAATTTGCTGGCATATTGAGTGCAGTACTTTGACAGCAGCATCTTTCAGGATTTGAAATAGCTCAAATGGAATTCCATCACCCCCACTAGCTTTGTTCATAGTGATGCTTTCTAAGGCCTACTTGACTTCACATTCCAGGATATCTGGCTCTAGGTGAGTGATCATACCATTGTGATTATCTGGGTCGTGAAGCTCTTTTTTTTGCATAGTTCTTCTATACAAAAGTGCTTCTTAGAACCTCTTCTTAATATCTTCTGCTCCTGTTAGGTTCATACCATTTCTGTCCTTTATTGAGCCCATCTTTGCACGAAATGTTACCTTGATATCTCTAATGTTCTTGAAGAGATCTCTAGTCTTTCTCATTCTGTTGTTTTCCTCCATTTCTTTGCATTGATCACTGAGGAAGGCTTTCTTATCTCTTCTTGCTATTCTTTGGAACTCTGCATTCAGATACTTATATCTTTCCTTTTCTCCTTTGCTTTTCACTTCTCTTCTTTTCACAGCTATTTGTAAGGCCTCCTCAGACAGCCATTTTGATTTTTTGCATTTATTTTCCATAAGAATGATCTTGATCCCTGCCTCTTATACAATGTCATGATCCTCCATCCATAGTTCATCAGGGACTCTGTCTATCAGATCTAGTCCCATAAATCTATTTCTCATTTCCACTTTATAATCATAAGGGATTTGATTTAGGTCATACCTGAATGGTCTATTGGTTTTCCCTACTTTCCTCAATTTAAGTCTGAATTTGGCAACAAGGAGTTCATGGTCTGAGCCACAGTCAGCTCCTGGTCTTGTTTTTGCTGACTGTATGAAGCTTCTCCATCTTTGGCTGCAAAGAATATAATCAATCTGATTTCAGTGTTGACCATCTGGTGATGTCCATGTGTAGAGTCTTCTCTTGTGTTGTTGGAAGAGGGTGTTTGCTATAAGCAGTGTGTTCTCTTGGCAAACCTCTATTAGTCTTTGCCCTGCTTCATTCCCTATTCCAAGGCCAAGTTTGCCTGCTACTCTAGGTGTTTCTTGACTTCTTACTTTTGCATTCCAGTCCCCTATAATGAGAAGGAAATCTTTTTTGGTCTTTAGTTCTAAAAGATCCTGTAAGTCTTCATAGAACTGCTCAAGTTCAGCTTCTTCAGTGTTACTATTTAGGGCATAGGCTTGGATCACCATCATGTTGAATGGTTTGCCTTGGAAATAAACAGAGACCATTCTGTTGTTTTAAAGATTGCATCCAAGTACTGTATTTTGGACTTTTTTGTTGACCACGATGGCCATTTGATGACCATTTGATGATCATTTCTTCTAAGGGATTTCTGCCTGCAGTAGTAGATATAATAGTCATTTGAGTTAAATTCACTCATTCCAGTCCATTTTAGTTCATTGATTCATAGAATGTCCACGTTCACTCTTGCCATCTCCTGTTGACTACTTCCAATTTGCCTTGATTCATGGGCCTAAAATTCCAGGTTCCTACACAATATTGCTCTTACAACATCAGACCTTGCTTCTATCACCAGTCATATCCACAACTAGATATTGTTTTTTCTTTGGTTCCATCCCTTCATTCTTTCTGGAGTTATTTCTCCACTGATCTCCTGTAGCATACTGTGCACCTATCGACCTGGGGAGTTCCACTTTCAGTATCCTATCATTTTGCCTTTTCATACTGTTCGTGGGCTTCTCAAGACAAGAATACTGAAGTGGTTTGACATTCCCTTCTCCACAAAGTCCAGTGACCACATTCTGTCAGACCTCTCCATCATGACCCATCCATCTTGGGTGGCCCCTCATGGCATGGCTTATTTTCATTGAGTTAGTCAAGGCTGTGGTCCATGTGATCAGATTGGCGAGTTTTCTGTGATTATGGTTTTAGTGTGTCTGCCTTCTGATGCCCTCGCGCGACACCTCCCGTCTTACTTTAGTTTGTCTTACCTTGGACTTGGGGTATCTCTTCATGGCTGCTCCAGCAAAGCATAGCTGCTGCTCCTTACATTGGATGAGCTTGCCTCTCCTGACCTTGAACGTGGAGTAGCTCCGCTCAGCCCTATGTGCCCACTCAGCCACCACTCCTTGGACATGGGGTTGCTCCTCTCGACCACCGCCCCTGACCTTGGATGTAGGGTGGCTCTGTTATAGCCATGTAATGGGCTTCTCCAGTGGCTCAGAGTTAAAGAGTCTGTATGCAATGCAGGAGACATAGGAGACCTGGGTTCAATTATTGGGTAGGGAAAATCCCCTGAACGAGGGCATGGCAACCCATTCCACTATTCTTGCTTGGAGAATCCTATGGACAGGGGAGCACAGTGACAAGATACAGCCTTGACATACTCCTTTTCCTATTTGGAAACAGTCTGTTGTTCCATGTCCAGTTCTAACTGTTGCTTCCTGACCTGCATACAAATTTCTCAAGAGGCAGATCAGGCGGTCTGGTATTCCCATCTCTTTCAGAATTTCCAACAGTTTATTGTGATCCACACAGTCAAAGGCTTTGGCATAGTCAATAAAGTGGAAATATATGTTTTTCTGGAACTCCCTTGCTTTTCCGATGATCCAGCAGATTTTGGCAATTTGATCTCTGGTTCCTCTGCCTTTTCTAAAACCAGCTTGAACATCTGGAAGTTCATGGTTCACATACTGCTGAATTTCACGGATCACATTCTCCTGGCTTGGAGAATGTTGAGCATTACTTTACTAGCGTCTGAGATGTGTATCGCAATTGTGTGATAGTTTGAGCATTCTTTGGCATTGCCTTTCTTTGGGATTGGAATGAAAACTGCCCTTTTCCAGTCCTGTGGCCACTGCTGAGTTTTCCAAATTTGTTGGCATATAGAGTGCAGCACTTTCACAGCATCATCTTTCAGGATTTGAAAAAGCTCAACTGGAATTCCATCACCTCCACTAGCTTTGTTCGTATTGATGCTTTCTAGCATCACTTGACTTCACATTCCAGGTTGTCTGGCTCTAGGTGAGTGATCATACCATCATGATTATATTGGTCATGAAGATCTTTTTTGTACAGTTCTTCTGTGTATTCTTTCCACCTCTTCTTAATATCTTCTGCTCCTGTTAGGTCCATACCATTTCTGTCCTTTATCGAGCCCATCTTTGCATGAAATGTTACCTTGGTATCTCTAATTTTCTTGAAGAGATCTGTAGTCTTTCACATTCTGTTGTTTTCCTCCATTTCTTTGCATTGATCACTGAGGAAGGCGTTCTTATCTCTTCTTGCTATTCTTTGGATCTCTGCATTCAGATGTTTATATCTTTCCTTTTCTCCTTTGCTTTTCATTTCTCTTCTTTTTGCAGCCATTTGTAAGGCCTTCCAGTGGCTGCAAAGGCGTCCAAGTGTGGGCGGCTGCAATGGTGCACATGTGCGACTGAGAGGAGTATCGCACGTCCGAGGTCAGGGGCAGAAGCTGGGAAGACTTTATGCCCACAGGACAGTGGCCAAGAGGAGGTACCCCCCGTCTGAGGTCAGGGGCGGCGGCCGAGAGTGCCAGGCTGTGACAGCACAGGAGCAGCCGAGAGGAGCTACCCCACATCCAAGGTCAGTGGTGGCCGCTGGGAGGAGCTACCCCCACCTGAGGTCGGGGTGGCGGCTGAGAAGAGCAACCACAGGTCCAAGGAGTGGTGGCTCCGTGGGCACAGGAGGGCCGAGAGGATCTACTCCATGTTCAGGGTCATGAGGGGCGGAAGTGAGGAGATACCCTTTGTCCAAGGTAAAGAGCCGTGGCTGCACTTTGCTGGAGCGGCCGTGAAGAGATATCCCATGCCCAAGGTTAGAGAAACCCAAATAAGATGATAAGTGTTCCAGGAGGGCATCATATGGCAGACACACAGAAACCATAATCACAGAAAACTAGTCAATCTTATCACACTAGGACCACAGCCTTGTCTAACTCAATGAAAATAAGCCATGCCCTGTGGGGCCACCCAAGATGGGTGGGTCATGGTGGAGAGGTCTGACAGAATGTGGTCCACTGGAGAAGGGAATGGAAAACCACTTAAGTGTTCTTTCCTTGAGAACCCCATGAACCATATGAAAAGGCAAAATGATAGGATACTGAAAGAGAAACTCCCCAGGTCAGTAGGTGCCCAATATGCTACTGGAGATCAGTGGAGAAATAGCTCCAGAAAGAATGAAGGGATGGAGCCAAAGCAAAAACAACACTCAGCTGTGGATGTGACTGGTGATAGAAGCAAGGTCCGATGCTGTAAAGAGCAATATTGCATAGGAGCCTGGAATGTTAGGTCCATGAATCAAGGCAAATTGGAAGTGGTCAAACAGGAGATGGCAAGAGTGAACATTGACATTCTAGGAATCAGCGAACTGAAATGGACTGGAATGGGTGAATTTAACTCAGATGACCATTATATCTCCTACTGCAGGCAGGAATCCCTTAGAAGAAATGGAGTAGCCATCATGGTCAACAAAAGAGTCCAAAATGCAGTACTTGGATACAATCTCAAAAACAACAGAAGGATCTCTGTTCATTTCCAAGGCAAACCATTCAATATCAAAGTAATCCAAGTCTATGCCCCAACCAGTAACACTGAAGAAGCTGAATTTGAATGGTTCTATGATGACCTACAAGACCTTTTAGAACTAACACCCCCAAAAAGATGTCCTTTTCATTATAGAGGACTGGAATGCAAAAGTAGGAAGTGAAGAAACACCTGGAGTAACAGGCAAATTTGGCCTTGGAATATGGAATGAAACAGGGCAAAGGCTAATAGAATTTTGCCAAGAGAACACACTGGTTATAGCAAACACCCTCTTCTAACAACACAAGAGAAGACTCTACACATGGACATCACCAGATGGTCAACACCGAAATCAGATTGATTATATTTTTTGCAGCCAAAGATGGAGAAGCTCTATACAGTCAGCAAAAACAAGATCAGGAGCTGACTGTGGCTCAGGTCATGAACTCCTTTTTGCCAAACTCAGAGTTAAATTGAAGATGTAGGGAAAACCACTAGACCATTTAGGTATGACCTAAATCAAATATCATTTAGGTATGACCTAAATCAAATCAAATCCCTTATGATTAAAGGGAATCAAATCCCTTATGATTATAAAGTGGAAGTGAGAAATAGATTTAAGGGATTAGATCTGATAGATAGACTGCATGATGAACTATGGACAGAGGTTCATGACATTGTACAGGAGACAGGGATCAAAACCAACCTAGACAGTGTATTAAAAAGCAAAGACATTACTTTGTCAACAATGGTTTGTCTAGTCAAGGACAGGCTTTTCCAGTGGTCATGTATGGATGTGATAGTTGAACTATGAAAAAAGCTGAGCGCCGAAGAACTGATGTTTTTGAACTGTGGTGTTGGAGAAGCCTTTTTGAGAGTCCCTTGGACTTCAAGGAGATCCAACCAGTCCATTCTAAAGGAGATCAGCCCTGGGTGTTCATTGGAAGGACTCATGTTGAAGCTGAAACTCCAATACTTTGCTACTTGATGTGGATAGCTGACTCATTTGAAAAGACCCTGATGCTGAGAAAGACTGAAGGCAGGAGGAGAAGGGGATGACAGAGGATGAGATGATTGGATGGCATCACCGACTCAATGGACATGAGTTTGAGCACACTCTGGGAGTTGATGATGGACAGGGAGGCCTGGTGTGCTGCAATTCATGGGGTCGCAAAGAGTCGGACACGACTGAGCGACTGAACTGAACTGAAGCTGAAAAATGTTTCACTTTGGATATATTTTGTTAATCTAGCCATGAGTTGGATGAAGATTGGTCACTTCTACTTTTGGATATGATAAATATTGATGCTATAATCATTCTTGTTTCAAAGGCACTTTTATCACCATATATTACTCCTATCATCCAACCATATGTCTTCCAGGGACATTTCACTGACTTTGTGACTCTATCATATTCTCTATGCTATTACTCTCTTTCTTCAATTATGTTTATTTTATTCATAAAGGAACTTCTCTACTACTGTTAATGCTTTGGAAATATCAATGTGTACTTTTGGTATTCCCTGAGGTCCTTAGTACAAAGATTTGCAAAAATTATTGTTTCTTAATATTTATTGTTAAATGTTTAAGGCTACTAAAAATAGAGGGTGATGTAAAAAGAACAGAAATAAACTGGAATGTGGGAGTTTTTTCCCCCCTAATGATATATCCCATATGTGCAAGGATGATATTGTAAAGTAATTAGCATCCAATTAAAATAAATAAATTTAAACTAAAAATAAATAAATAAAATAATGAGAGACATAAAAAATAAAGTTTTTGGCATGGATAATACTTTTTCTAAAAATATCAGACTTCAGCTTTATTTTCTGAAAATAATTTTATCTTGTTTGTATCCATATCACTTCATTGAAAAATTGTGTAGTATTGGAAATTTCAGTTTGTATCCTCTCTAAATCCTGCCCAGGAGCAATGATAGCAATGAATTTTCCATACTTCTTGAACCTTGGTAGCATCTTGGTATCTTGAACCTTGGTAGCATCTTGGTATCTAGAACCTTGGTAGCATCTTGGTATCTAGCATGATTTGACTACTTCCAAAGCTCAGAACTAACACTGTTTTCACAGTGACCTGGATGATTAATATGTCTGTCACTCTCCTTTGTGTCTGTGGTTCTCAAGTACTATTTCATTCTGTGAATTTGCTAAGTACGTCCTCAGAAATAAATAAATAAATAAAGCATAATACATATTCACTAATTTTCTTAAAATGTTAAAAGCTATTCATAAAAAAATCTAGGATATGTAATTTAGCCTTCTACAACAGGCTGATGATAATTTGGGCAGATTAAAGATTGTTGTTATTATTCAGTCGCTAAGTCCTGTCTGACTCTTTGTAACCCTACGGACTGCAAGACGCCAGGCTCCTCTGTCCTCCAATATCTCCAGATTTTGCTAAATTCATGTCTTTTGAGTTGGTGATGCTATCTCACCTTCTCATCCTCTGCCTCTTTCTCCTTTTGACTTCAATCTTTCCTAGCATCAGGGTCTTTTCCAATGAGTCAGCTCTTCACATCAAGTACCCGGAGTATCCAAGCTTCAACTTCAGCATCAGTACTTCCAGTTCATGCTCAAGGTTGATTTTCTTTAGGCTTGACTGGTTTGATCTTGCAATCCAAGGGACTTTTAGAGTCTTCTCCATCACCACAATTTGAAAGCATCAATTCCTTGTTGCTCAGCCTTCTTTATGGTTTAACTCTCACATCCATACATGATGACTGGAAAGACCAAAACTTTTGTTTTTTTAGGGCTGATATTTTACCACTGTAAGTGGTATGTTGAAAACTTCCCACCACAGAAGTTTCCTTATTCTCCCCTATCCTTTGTGGTAGTTGCCATGTATTACATCTACACACTTCAGAACTCCATTGTTATCGATAATGTTATGACAATATCTCTCAACTGCATACTTGAGTCAAACAACATAAGAGGAAAAGAATAGTTTATTATATCTATTTATATATTTATGATTTGTTTCATCCTTCCTTCATTGCTGATGTTCCGAGTTTCTCTCTGATATAAATTCACTCTACTTGAAGAACTCACCTTAACATTTCTTTTATATAGCAGGTCTGCTCACAGCAGATTCTCTTGTTTTTCTTTTATCTGAGAATATTTTTATTTCATTTTTCTTCCTATAAAGTTTTTTTTTTCTAGATATGCAGTTCTCAATGGATAGTTCTGTTCTTTCAGCACTGTTATAATGTTGTTGCACTGCCTTTTCTTTCCATGGTTTCTGATGAGAAATATGTGATTCAATGGATGAGGTCAACAGCAAAACAAAAATGACAGAAGAAAGAGTCGATGAACTGAAGAAAGAAATTATACCATCTGTACAGCAGAGAGAAAATGGTTTAAAAAAATTGAACAGAGACTCAGAGACTTCTGGAAAACAAAAGATCTAGTATTTATGTCATCAGAATCCAAGAAGGAGACGAGAAAGCAAAACACAGAAAACCTGCTGGAGGGAAAAAAATGTCTGAAATTTTCCTAAATTGAGCAGAAGACATAAACTTATAGATGTAAGAAGCACAACAAATCTCCCAAAGGATAAACTCAAAGAAATCCACACCCAGACATGATGTAATGACTGCAAACTAAAGAAATAGAAAAAAGGAGCTAGAGAAATAAAATGTGTTATCTATAAGGAAACAATGATTGGAATGAAGACCAAAACTTTTAACTATATAGACCATTGTCAGCAAAGTGAAGTCACTTCTTTTTACTATGATGTCTAGGTTTTTCATATTTTTCCTTCCAAGGAGCAAATGTCTTTTAATTTTATTGCTGCAGTCACTGTCCACAGTGATTTTGAAACCCAAGAAAATAAAATCTGTCCTAGCTTTCACTTTTCCGGCTTCTATTTGCCTGAAGTGATGGGACTGGATGCCAGACATGGAGGTACTTTATTTTTAAACATTTTCTTTAAAAAGTGCCAATTTACGACCTCTCCGAACTTCTGCTGTCCTTTAATGGTTATAATCACAGAAATTGGTAGAAATATTGTATGTCACTGCAGAGTCTAGCCTTTGCAAAAATAGATACTGACAACCAGGAGCTGGCATGTAAGAGTGATAACTAAGCTTCTGGATAAACTGTGTAACAGGACGTGAGACTAAATAGAGAAGAAAAGGGAACCAGCTTAGTCAACTTTTGTAGATGTTCTTATCCTGGTGCCAGTATTGAGACCATACAGCGTAGTACAGCATTTGGTTCTATAAAAACTGTCCTCATTCAACATGATGAATAGCTACATATAGCTCAGTAGTCTTTATTTAATAACTGTTCCATTTAAGATGAGGCCTATATAATGAAATTAAACTGAAGCAGTATGAATAGAATATAAGCAGAGGGGAAAATTTATTTTTCTCTAATAATTTATTATTGCTATTACATAATTTAAGAAATCATTTTTAATACTATATGTAATTATGTAATACAGAAAGATGCTAGATTGATAGATGAACTGAAGAAAATATTTACAAACCATATATCTGACAGAATTTGTAGTCAGAATGTACATAATTTTTATACATAATGAAAACACAATTTGATTAAAAATGAAGAAATTATTTGAACCTAAGTAAAATGGGCCTTAGAAAGCATGACTATGAACAAAGCTAGTAGAGGTGATGGAATCCCAGTTGAGCTATTTCAAATCCTGAAAGATGATGCTGTGAAAGTGCTGCACTCAATATGCCAGCAAATTTGGAAAACTCAGCAGCAGTGGCCACAGGACTGGAAAAGGGCAGTATTCATTCTATTCCCCAAAAAAGGCAGTGCCAAAGAATGCTCAAACTACCACACAATTCCACTCATCTCACACGCTAATAAAGTAATGCTCAAAATTCTCCAAGCCAGGCTTCAGCAATATGTGCACCGTGAACTTCCAGATGTTCAAGCTGGTTTTAGAAAAGGCAAAGGAACCAGAAATCAAATTGCCAACATCCACTGGATTATCAAAAAAGCAAGGGAGTTCCAGAAAAACATCGATTTCTGCTTTATTGCCTATGCCAAAACCTTTGACTGTGTGGATCACAATAAACTGTGGAAAATTCTGAAAGAGATGGGAATACTAGACCACCTCACCTGCCTCTTGAGAAACCTATATGCAAGTTAGGAAGCAACAGTTAGAACTGGACATGGAACAACAGACTTCTTCCAAATAGGAAAAGGAGTACTGTCAAGGAAAAAGTCAAGGCTGTATATTGTCACCCTGCTTATTTAACTTCTATGCAGAGTACATCATGAGAAATGCTGGGCTGGAAGAAACACAAGCTGGAATCAAGATTGCTGGAAGAAATATCAATAACCTCAGATATGCAGATGACACCACCCTTATGGCAGAAAGGGAAGAGGAACTCAAAAGCCCCTTGATGAAAGTGAAAGAGGAGAGTCAAAAAGTTGCCTTAAGGCTCAACATTCAGAAAATGAAGATTGTGGCATCTGGTCCCATCACTACATGGGAAATAGGTGGGTAAACAGTGAAAATAGTGTCAGACTTTATTTTTTTGGGCTCCAAAATCACTGCAGATGGTGACTGCAGCCATGAAATTAAAAGACGCTTACTCCTTGGAAGAAAAGTTATGACCAACCTGGATAGCATGCCAACCAAAGTCATCTAGTGAAGGCTATGATTTTTCCAGTAGTCATGTATGAATGTGAGAATTGGACTGTGAAGAAACCTGAGCACCTAAGAATTGATGCTTTTGA
Source organism: Bos grunniens (assembly GCF_055505025.1). Taxonomy (NCBI): domain Eukaryota; kingdom Metazoa; phylum Chordata; class Mammalia; order Artiodactyla; family Bovidae; genus Bos; species Bos grunniens. Next base: position 64,022,747 of record NC_141183.1, on the reverse strand, counting down.
ACTGTGGTGTTGGAGAAGACTCTTGAGAGTCCCTTGGACCTCAAGGAGATCCAGTCAGTCCATTCTAAAGGAGATCAGCCCTGGGTGTTCTTTGGAAGGACTGATGCTAAAGCTGAACTCCAATACTTGGGCCACCTCATACAAAGAGTTGACTCATTGGAAAAGTCTCTGATGCTGGGAGGGATTGGGGACAGGAGGAAAAGGGGATGAAAGAGGATGAGATGGCTGGATGGCATCACCGACTCGATGGATGTGAGTTTGAGTGAACTCCGGAAGTTGGTGATGGACACGTAGGCCTGGCGTGCTGCGATTTATGGGGTCGCAAAGAGTCGGACATGACTGAGTAACTGAACTGAATCTCTTCTTGCTTGTTTAGTCTCTGAGTGTGTCCAATACATTGTGACCACATGTACTGTAACTCTACAAGTTCTTCTCCCATGGGATTCTCCAGGCAAGAATACTGGAGTGGGTTGCCATTCCGTTCTCCATAATCTCCTCTTACATGGTCAACAGTTATATTAGATAAGATCTCCCCTAAAGGCATCATTGCCTCCTCAAAAACTTCTCCAAAGCAGTTACATTTGCCAGGGCCTAAGACTTCAATAAGCAGATATAGGATTTATTTGCATACACACAGAGACATATACACATGTAATCTTCACGTTAAACGTATATTGTCATATTCTGTCTCCATATAACTCAAAAATGATAGGTTCCCATTATAATTATAAGTGATCTGACTAGCTTGAACAAATACAACTCATGTAGAGCAAAACCACACCTCACATATTCCAATCCACTTTCCATGGAGTCAATGGCAACTAACTTCAGATTAAAACTGTGAAACAGATGAACTCTGCTTCATCTATACATGTGCAGCAGACTAAACCCAGGAAACTAAACCCAGCCTTTAATTCTTAGAGTGCAGATGATGGAGCAAATTCCTGACATCACTACATGCTGTTTAAGAGGGTACTTTTTTTTTTTTTCCCCCTTTGCTTTTACTTTTTTTTTTTTTATCCACAGCATGGACACTAAAACCACATTTTATTTCTTCACACTATACAGAAACTGCACACCTGCTTGCAAAGTCACTTCAGTCCTGTCCTACTGTTTGCGACCTATGGAGTGTAGCACACCAGGCTCCTCTGTCCATGAAATTCTCCAGGCAAAAATACGAGTAAGTTGTCATACCCTCCTTCAGAGGATCTTCCCAACCCAGGAACTGAACCAGTGTCTCTTATGTCCCCAGCATTGGCAGGCAGGTTCTTTACTACTAGCATCACCTGCAAAGCCCATACTTCTTGGCATTAGTATTTATCAGGATTATCAGTTCAGTGAATCATTCATGTCTGACTCTTTGAGACCCCACAGACTGCAGCATATCAGGCCTCCCTGTCCATAACAAAATCCCCTAGTTTACCCAAACTCATGTCCGATAACTCTGTGATGCCATCCAACCATCTCATCCTCTGTCATCCTCTTCTTCTCCCACCTTCAATCTTTCCCAGCATCAGAGTCTTTTCAAAAGAATCAGTTCTTCACATCAGGTGGCCAAAGTATTGGAGTTTCAGCTGCAGCATCAGTGTTTCCAATGAATAATCAGGATTGTTTCCTTTAGGATGGACTGGTTGGATTTTGTTGCAGTCCAAGGGACTCTCAAGAGTCTTCTCCAAGACTACAGTTCAAAAGCATCAATTCTTCTGCACACAGGTTTCTTTATAGTCAAACTCTCACATCCATTCTCGACTACTGGAGAAACCATAGCCTTGACTAGATGGACCTATGTTGGCAAAGTATTGTCTCTGCTTTTTAATATGCTGTCTAGGTTGGTCATAACTTTTCTTCCAAGAGTAAGCCTCTTTTAATTTCATGGCTGAAATCACCATCTGCAGTGATTTTGGAGCTCCCAAAAATAAAATCTGCCACTGTTTCCACTGTATCACCATCCATTTACCATGAAGTGACAGGACCAGATGCCATGATCTTAGTTTTCTGAATGTGGAATTTTAAGGCAACTGTTTCACTCTCCTCTTTAACTTTCATCAAGAGGTTCTTTAGTTATTCTTCACTTTCTGCCATAATGGTGGTGTCTTCTGCATATTTGAGGTTATTGATATTTCTCCTGTCAATCTTGATTCCAGCTTGTGCTTCATTCCAGTTAAATAAGCAAGGTGACTATATACAGCCTGATGTATTCCTTTTCCTATTCAGAACCAGTCTGTTGTTCCATGTCCAGTTCTATCTATTGTTCCCTGAACTATATACAGATTTCTTAAGAGGCAGGTAAGGTGGGCTGATATTCCCATATCTTTTAGAATTTTCAATGGTTTATCATTATCCACACAATCAAAGGCTTTGACATAGTCAACAAAGCAGAAATAGATGATTTTATGGAACTCTCTTGGTTTTTCGAAGATCCCGTGGATGTTGGTAGTTTGATTTCTGGTTCCTCTTCCTTTTCTAAAACTAGATGGAACATCTGAAAGCTCACAGTTCATGTATTGTTGAAGCCTGGTTTTGAGAATTTTGAGCATTATTTTACTAGCATGTGAGATGAGTGCAATCGTGCGGTAGTTTGAGCATTCTTTGGCATTGCCTTTCTTTGGGATTGGAATGAAAACTGATCTTTTCCAGTCCTGTGGCCACTGCTGAGTTTTCCAAATTTGCTGGCATATTGAGTGCAACCCTTTCACAGCATCATCTTTCAGGATTTGAAGTAACTCAACTGGAATTCCATCACCTCCACTAGCTTTGTTTCTAGTGATGCTTCCTCAGGCCCACTTTAATTCCAATTCCAGGATGTCTGGCTCTAGGTCAGTGATCACACCATCGTGATTATCTGGGTCATGAAGATCTTTTTTGTATAGTTCTTCTGTGTGTTCTTGCCAGATCTTAATATCTTCTGCTTCTGTTAGGTCCATACAAATTATTTCCTTTAATGAGCCCATCTTTGCATGAAACATTCACTTGATATCTCTAATTTTCTTGAAGAGAACTCTAGTCTTTCCCATTCTACTGTTTTCCTCTATTTATTTGCACTGATCACCGTGGAAGGCTTTCTTATGTCTCCTTGCTATTCTTTGTAACTCTTCATTCAAATGGGTGTATCTTTCCTTTTCTCCTTTGCTTTTCACTTCTCTTCTTTTCGCAGCTATTTGTAAGGCCTCCTCAGACAGTCATTTTGTTTTTATGCATGTATTTTTCTTGGAGATCGTCTTGATTCCTGTCTCCTGTATGATGTCATGAACCTTTTTCCACAGTTCATCAGGCACTCTGTCTATCAGATCTAGTCCCTTGAATCTATTTCTCACTTCCACTGTATAATCATAAGGAAATTGATTTAGGTCATACTTGAATGGCATAGTGGTTTTCCCTACTTTCTTTTTTAAATCTGAATTTGGCAATAAGGAGGTCATGATCAGAGCAACATTCAGCTCCCAGTCTTGTTTTTGCTTATTGTACAGAGCTTCTCCATCTTTGGCTGCAAAGAATATAATCAATATGATATCAATGTTGACCATCTGGTGATGTCCAAGTGTAGATTCTTCTCTCTTGTTGTTGGAAGAGGCTGTTTGCTATGACCAGTGCATTCTCTTGCCAAAATTCTGTTAGCCTTTGCCCTGCTTCATTCTGCACTCCAAGGTCAAATTTGCATGCTACTCTAGATGTTTCTTGACTTCTTATTTTTGCATTCCAGTCCCCTATAGTGAAAAGGACATTTTTTTTGGGGGGGGGGGGGTATTCTAAAAAGTCTTGTAGGCATTCATAGAACCATTCTACTTCAGCTTCTTCAACATTACTGGTCAGGGCGTAGACTTGGATTACCACGATATTGAATGATTTGCCTTGGAAATGAACAGAGATCATTCTGTCATTTTTGAAATTGCACCCAAGTACTGCATTTTGAACTCTTTGTTGACTATGATGGCTACTCCACTCATTCTCTTAAGAATCTCTGCTGATTCTTGTCCACAGTAGTAGATATAATGGTCATCTGCATTAAATTCTTCCTTTTCAGTCCATTTTCGCTGATTCCTAAAATTTCAGAGTTCACTGTTGCCATCTGCTATTTGACCACTTCCAAATTGCCTTGATTCATGGACCTAACATTCCAGGTTTCTATGCCATATTGCTTTTTACAGCATTGGACCTTGCTTCCATCACCAATCACATCCATAACTGGCTGTTGTTTTTGCTTTGGCTCCATCTCTTCATTCTTTCTGGAATTATTTTTCCACTGATCTCCAGTAGCATATTGTGCACCTACTGACTTAAATCAGCCAAAATTGAATTAAAATTATTAAAATATATAGTCTTGGTTCCTCATTACTTCCCAGAAATGAGCCACTTTACAGCCTCAGAAACCTTTCAATGAATGGGAGTTTGAGTCCTCTAGAGAAGCATGTGACAATAGCCAGAATTTTTATTTGTAATATTTATACCACCCTCCCCAAAAGGACTCAAAGATTTTATCAAGGTAAATGCACTTGGGAAAAGGAAATAAACATTATTTTCTGAAACTACTGGATTCTTTATTTTGGGGGCTCCAAAATCACTGTAGATGGTGACTGAAGACTTGAAATTAAAATACACTTGCTCCTTTGAATAAAACATATGACCAACCTAGAAAGCATGCTAAAAAACAAGACATTACTTTGCCCACAAAGGTCTGTCTAGTCAAAGCTATGGTTTTTCCAATAGGCATGTATCGATGTGAGAGTTAGACTATAAAGAAAACTGAGTGCAGAAGAATTGATGCTTTTGAACTGTGGTGTTGGAGAAGACTCTTGAGAATTCCTTTTACTGCAATGAGATCGAACCAGTCCATCCTAAAGGAGATCAGTCCTTTAGGATGTCCTGAATATTCATTGGAAGGACTGATGCTGAAGCTGAAATTCCAATACTTTGGTCAACTGATGTGAAGAACTGCCTCAATGGAAAAGACCCTGATGCTGGGAAAGTTTGAATGTGGGAGAAGAAGGGGACAATGTAGGATGAGTTTGTTGGATGGTATCACTGACTCAATAGACTTGAGTTTGAGTAAGCTCCAGGAGTTGGTGATTGACAGGGAGGCATGTCATGCTGCAGTCCATGGGGTTGCAAAAGTTGGCCATAAATGAGCAACTGAACTGAACAAAAAACTGGTTATGAAATGACATTGATTCCAAGAGACCCAAGTTACCACTGTGGTCATCCAGTGAAAGTAGAACTTTATGGGGGTTGAATGATCAACAGAACTTTAGCTCAGATTCACCTCATAGTGAGTCCAGGGGAGTTCCTGAACTCATTCTATAGTTATTTTCCATGTTCCAGAATGTATAATTAGAATAGATATTCTTAGCAGTTGGCAGCATCCCCACATAGGTTCCATAAACTGTGAAGTTAGGGGTGTCATGGTGAGATAGTCCAAATGGAAGCCATTTAAACTAACCATTTCTGGGAAATTTTTACAGTAGTACTACATTCCTGAAGGTGTTACAGAGATCGATACTGTCTGAGTGCATGCATGTGTGCTAAGTCGCTCCAGTTGTGTCCTACTCTTTAAGACCCTATGGACTGTAGCCCACCAGACTCCTCTGTCCATGAGATTCTTGGAATCAATGTCATCCCAACTCAGGGATCGAACCTGCATCTGTTAAGTCTCGTACATTGGCAGGCAGGTTCTTTACCACCATCACTACCTGGGAAACCCAGGTGCTACAAGGACTTAAACGACACAGTGATGATAATTCTTCCTATATTCCCATTTAGCTCTCCCATTTGAATTATCTAGAAGACAAATATTGAAGAAAAGAGTAATTAGCATGAGTTTAACCAAGTGTCTTCAGTTGTCTTAACCAGGTGTCTTCAGTTGCTCCTGATGAACCAGATGTAGTTTCACTGGTTGAGCAAATGACCACATCCCCAGACCGTGGCATGAAACTATTGGTGTTCTTCTCCACATTGTCTGTGCAGCCAACAAGACAGAGTTTGCTTTCTGCTAGCAAAACCAACAACACATCTTCACTCACTCACTTCAAGGCTGTATGAGCTCTCCATCTCTCCATCATAATTTAGTTTGTAGAGCCCTTCATCATCTTTGTCTTACAAGGAATATAATGCTGGTCCTAACATTGATGGTATGATGCTGACCAGACTGAGGGAACAAGAAGCAGCAACTGCTCTGGCTTGTTGGTAAAGTACTTTCTTACTTTTCTTATACTGGGTAAGAAATAAACATGACCAAATTTCAAGGGTCTTCTGATTCAGTGAAATTTCTAGTGGGCAAGTGAAGTGGAGTATATTAAGATAGCTCTTCTCAGATGAATAGTCATTGCTGCATCTGTTGTCTCCTAGATCAAAGAAAGAAGGGTCAGATATACTAGGCCTTTTTAGAGTTGGGAAGCAACATATTCATTTTATTAAGTATGTTCCTGTGATCCAGTTCCCAGGTGACCCAAAAACTTGCTAGTTTTGAATGAAGCCTAGAACAACAGAAGGCTCTGAAATAGGTTCAAGCTGTTATCTAGGCCTCTCTATCACCTGGTCCATATTTTTCAGTAAATCCAATGGTGTTTGAAGTGTCCGTGGCAAATAGGGATGCTGCTTGAAGCCTTTGACAGGTCCCCAAAGGTGAATTATAGCTCAAGCCTTTAGGATTTTTGAGTAAGACTCTTTCATTCTCTTCAAAGTGCTCATCTTTTTAATATTGAACTCTTAACTTGCTACTGGACATTAGTAGAAACTGAACACTTGTTCATTACATACCAAATTACCCTAAGACCTATGATACCTTTGTTATGACCAGTGCATTTTCTTGGCAAAGCTCTATTAGTCTTTGCCCTGCTTCATTCTGTATTCCAAGGCCAAATTTGCCTGTTACTCCAGGTGTTTCTTGACTTCCTACTTTTGCATTCCAGTCCCCTATAATGAAAAGGACATCTTTTTTGGGTGTTAGTTCTAAAAGGTCTTGTAGGTCTTCATAGAACCGTTCAACTTCAGCTTCTTCAGTGTTACTGGTTGGGGCATAGACTTGGATTACTTTGATATTGAGTGGTTTGCCTTGGAAACGAATAGAGATCATTCTGTCATTTTTGAGATTGCATCCAAGTACTGCATTTCGGACTCTTTTGTTGACCATGATGGCTACTCCATTTCTTCTGAGGGATTCCTGCCTGCAGTATGAGATATAATGGTCATCTGAGTTAAATTCACCCATTCCAGTCCATTTCAGTTTGCTGATTCCTAGAATGTCGACATTCACTCTTGCCATCTCTTGTTTGACCACTTCTAATTTGCCTTGATTCGTGGACCTGACATTCCAGGTTCCTATGCAATGTTGCTCTTTACAGCATCGGACCTTGTTTCTATCACCAGTCATATCCACAGTTGGGTATTCTTTTTGCTTTGGCTCCATCCCTTCATTTTATCTGGAGTTATTTCTCCACTGATCTCCAGTAGCATATTGGACACCTACTGACCTGGGGAGTTTCTCTTTCAGTATCCTATCATTTTGCCTTTTCATACGGTTCATGGGGTTCTCAAGGCAAGAATGCTGAAGTGGTTTGCCATTCCCTTCTCCAGTGGACCACATTCTGTCAGATCTCTCCACCATGACCAGCCCGTCTTGGGTTGCCTCACAGGCATGGCTTAGTTTCATTGAGTTAGACAACACTGTGGTCCTAGTGTGATTAGATTGACTAGTTTTCTGTGAGTATGGTTTCAGTGTGTTTGCCCTCTGATGCCCTCTTTCAACACCTATCATCTTACTTGGGTTTCTCTTATCTTGGGCGTGGGGTATCTCTTCACGGCTGTTCCAGCAAAGCACAGCCATTGCTCCTTACCTTGGACGAGGGGTATCTCCTCACCACCGCCCTTCCTGACCTTCAACGTGGGATAGCTCCTCTAGGCCCTCCTGCACCCGCGCGGCCACAGCTCCTTGGACAACAACACAAGACTCTATACATGCACATCACCAGATGGTCAACACCGAAATCAGATTGATTATATTCTTACAGCCAAAGATGGAGAAGCTCTATACAGTCAGCAAAAACAAGACCAGGAGCTGACTGTGGCTCGGACCATGAACTCCTTATTGCCAAATTCAGACTTAAATTGAAGAAAGTAGGGAAAACCACTAGACCATTCAGATATGACCTAAATCAAATCCCTTATGATTATACAGTAGAAGTGAGAAATAGATTTAAGGGCCTACATCTGATAGATAGAGTGCCTGACGAACTATGGATTGAGGTTTGTGACATTGTACCGGAGACGGGGATAAAGACCATCCCCATGGAAAAGAAATGCAAAAAAGCCAAATAGCTGTCTGGGGAGGCATTACAAATAGCTGTGAAAAGAAGAAAAGCAGAAAGCAAAGGAGAAAAGGAAAGATATAAACATCTGAATGCAGAGTTCCAAAGAATAGCAAGAACAGATAAGAAAGCCTTCTTCAGCAACGAATGCAATGAAATAGAGGAAAACAACAGAATGGGAAAGAGTAGGGATTTCTTCAAGAAAATCAGAGATACCAAAGGAATATTTCATGCAAAGATGGGCTCGATAAAGCACAGAAATGGTATGGACCTAACAGAAGCAGAAGATATTAAGAAGAGGTGGCAAGAATACACAGAAGAACTGTACAAAAAAGATCTTCATGACCCACATAATCACAATGGTGTGATCACTGACCTAGAGCCAGACATCCTGGAATGTGAAGTCAAGTGGGCCTTAGAAAGCATCACTATGAATAAAGCTAGTGGAGGTGATTGAATTCCAGTTGAGCTATTTCAAATCCTGAAAATGATGCTGTGAAAGTGCTGCACTCAATATGCCAGCAAATTTGGAAAACTCACCAGTGGCCACAGGACTGGAGAAGGTCAGTTTTCATTCCAATCCCAAAGAAAGGCAATGCCAAAGAATGCTCAAACTACCGCAAAATTGCACTCATCTCACACGCTAGTAACGTAATGCTCAAAATTCTCCATACCAGGCTTCAGCAATATGTGGACCGTGAACTTCCTGGTGTTCAAGCTGGTTTTAGAAAAGGCAGAGGAACCAGAGATCAAATTGCCAACATCCGCTGGATCATGGAAAAAGCAAGAGAGTTCCAGAAAATCATCTATCTCTGCTTTATTTTCTATGCCAAAGCCTTTGACTGTGTGGATCACAATAAACTGTGGAAAATTCTGAAAGTGATGGGAATACCTGACCACCTGATCTGCCTCTTGAGAAATTTGTATGCAGGTCAGGAAGCAACAGTTAGAACTGGACATGGAACAACATTCTGGTTCCAATTAGGAAAAGGAGTTCGTCAAGGCTGTATATTGTCACCCTGTTTATTAAACTCTATGCAGAGTACATCATGAGAAATGCTGGGCTGGAAGAAACACAAACTGGAATCAAGATTGCTGGGAGAAATATCAATAACCTCAGATATGCAGATGACACCACCCTTATGGTAGAAAGTGAAGAGGAACTAAAAAGCGTCTTGATGAAAGTGAAAGAGGAGAGTGAAAAAGTTGGCTTAAAGCTCAACATTCAGAAAACGAAGATCATGGCATCCGGTCCCATCACTTCATGGGAAATAGATGGGAAAACAGTGTCAGACTTTATTTTTCTGGGCTCCAAAATCACTACAGATGGTGACTGCAGCCATGAAATTAAAAGACACTTACTCTTTGGAAGGAAAGTTATGACCAACCTAGATAGCATATTCAAAGCAGAGACGTTACTTTGCCAACAAAGGTTTGTCTAGTCAAGGCTTTGGTTTTTCCTGTGGTCATGTATGGATGTGAGAGTTGGACTCTGAAGAATGCTGAGCGCTGAAGAATTGATGCTTTTGAACTGTGGTGTTGGAGAAGACTCTTGAGAGTCCCTTGGACTGCAAGGAGATCCAACCAGCCCATTCTGAGGGAGATCAGCCCTGGAATTTCTTTGGAAGTAATGATGCTAAAGCTGAAATTCCAGTACTTTGGCCACCTCATGCGAAGAGTTGACTTACTGGAAAACACTCTGATGCTGGGAGGGACTGGGGGCAAGAGGAGAATGGGACGACAGAGGATGAGATGGCTGGATGGCATCACTGACTCTATGGACGTTAGTCTGAGTGAACTCCGGGAGTCGGTGATGGACAGGGAGGCCTGGCGTGCTGCGATTCATGGGGTCACAAAAAGTCAGACACGACTGAGCGACTGATCTGATCTGATCTGATGATACCTTTTATGAACTCGCATTATATAATTAAAATATTAAAATGCTTGTTTTAAAAACACATATGTATTGAAAATAAAATAGAAGTATAATATGTGATATTTATTCTTGTATTTACCATATTGTTTTTAGTTTATTTCTGATATGAAATTACCAATAGTGTCATGTTACTACTGGCTAGATATTTGTTTGACATTGCTGGTAGATCAAGACTGATAGTAACAATTACTCTTCGTTTTCTTTTAATGAAATTTTCTACTTTCAACCCCAATCTTTTAAAAATTTCTTTTTAACATTTTGCTAATGTGTGAAATTGAAAGTCGCTCAGTCGTGTCCAACTCTTTGGGGCTCTATGGACCATGCAGGTGATGGAATTCTCCAGGACAGAATACTGGAGTGGGTAGCTGTTCCCTCCTCCAGGGGATCTTCCCAACCCAGGGGTTGAACTCAGGTCTCCTGATTTCAGGTGGATTCTTTACCAGCTGAGCCACAAGGGAAGCTGAAGAATACTGAAGTGGGTAACCTGTCCCTGTTCCAGTGGATCTTCCAGACCCAGAAATTGAACCAGCATCTTCTGTATTGAAGGTGGATTTTTTTTACCAGCTGAGCTGCCAGGGAAGTCCTAATGCATAAAGTGTAATAAACAGTGAATATTTAAAGCTTCTAATTAGACATATTTTGCACATGTGTACACCAGTGAAACCACCATCTCAACCAAGATGAGGAACATGTCTATCATTTATGTAAATTTTCTCATACTCCCTCCCTTCATCATTCCCCACCACTCACAAAATATCATTTGCATTTAATTCCATTGTGCCCATAGAACATAATTTGATTTTTTTTTTTTTTTTTGGTTGTTTGGTTGGTTTTAGTTTTATTTGTTTGTTGTTTAGTTTTACAGTTTTTGTTCTTTTTTGGTATTTTTTTTCCTTAAAAATGTAAAGATGCACATGCTATTGTATTGAGAACTGTAGACCTAAAAAAAGTAGGTCATGCATTTTTATCCTCACTAGGGGCTTCTCTGGTAGCTCAGATGGTAAAGAGTCTGCCTGCAATGCAGAAGATCTGGGTTTGATCCTTGGGTTGGGAAGATCCCCTGGAGAAGGAAATGGCAACCCACTCCGGTACTCTTGCCTGGAAAATTCAATGAATGGAGAAGCCTGGTAGGCTACAGTGCATGGAATAGCAAAGAGTCAGACACAACTGAGCAACTTCACTTCACTTCCCAGCATCTAACAGTGTGTGTGCTTTACTCCTTTGTAGTAATACTGAAGGTCATTCAAATTTTGATCTACAGTATTCAGCAGAGAGACTTTTATTTTAGTCCAAAGATATTAACTTTGTGAAATACATTTTCAGACATGAAAGTACTTAGAAAATTTTACCATATATGAGTATTCTAAAACAACAATTAAAATGCACATTTCAGTATAGAAAGAAACAGAGAAATTTTTAACATCAATGAATAATATACAGTTTAAATAAGTTGTAAATAATGTTGTATAATTGATTCAAAAATCCTTAAAGTAGCGGATTGCAAATCTGCTGAATTTGATTACATCTTTATATCATTTATACATGAGCTGTAGCTTCTTTCTATGTGCTCTTTATTTGTCCAGGAGTGTAGAGTGAACTTTTTAACACAGTGATTAAAAGATTTCCATTGTTAGAAAGGACAAATTCTAATGTCAAAGTGCTATTCATATTTACTAAAGTTTCCTTGCCAAAGGTAATCATATAGCTAAACAAAGGGTCAGTGTAGGAAGGAACGACAAAAAAAAAAAAAATGTATACAAGAATAAATGATTTATTGGGGGCCCTTAGCAAATAGATGTGATGTTGTTTTTTTGGTAATGACTCTATATTTTTCTATCATATTTATGCACAATGTTTATTAAAACCTTTCTCAATATGAACATTCATTTTCCTTTTTTTGCTTAGAAAAATAGTGCTGCAATAAGCATTGACACTACACATAACTGTTTTTATAAGTACTTCTCATACTTATACCCTTACATATGTAAGCTATTTTTCCCTATGAAGAAACTTAGTGATGATTTTGTAGCATCTGAGGGCGTTTTATTTATTTAATAGAGAATATAAATGTAGAGTATAGAAAGGCATTGAAAATAAAGGGAAAACGGCATAATTTCAATTATAGCTCATCCTGAATATCACACCTTATTGTTTATTTAGACATATCTATTTACTAGTTTACAGTGAGGAAAAAAACTGATCTTTAAAAGTAAAACATTACTAAGTAAATGAACACAAATGGCCTTAAACTTGAGGACATAATTCTCTACTAAAAGGAAATTACAGCATGAGATTATTTCAAAATTTAGGACAATACTGAACAGTAAATTTCAGTTAAGTCTGTGAACAACTTACATACAGAAATGCAGCATAACTTCTGTATTATTTCAAATGTCTCATAATCCTGATAATTAGGGAAGATATTTTCTCATTGCCTTTCAAACGTCTTTGTTCCGTGGGCTATATATGATAGGATTGAACATTGGAGTCAAAATGGTGTAGAAAAGAGACAGCAGTTTGTCTAGTCCTTCATGCTCATTTGATTTAGGCTTTAAGTAGGTGACAGTGGCTGACTCATAGAATAAAAGTACAACAGTGATGTGGGAAGAGCAAGCTTTGGTCCTTCCTGTGTTTTCTGGCAACTTTAGGATGGTGGAGCTAATTCTAATATAGAATCCAAGTATCAACACAAAGGGAACAGTGACAAACAATATAGCAAATATATAGACCACCATCTCATTAACAAACATGTCTCTACAAGCCAGTTTTAACAATGGTGGAATGTCACAGAAGAAATGATTGACTGTGTTGGAGCCACAGAAAGACAGAAAGAAAATCTGGCATGTCTGGGTTATTTGGACCAGAGCACCACTGATCCAGGAGGCAACCACCAGCCTGATGCAGACCAGGAGGTGCACGACCAGGGGATAGTGCAGAGGGTCACAGATGGCCACACAGTGGTCATAGGCCATCACGGCCAGGAGGAAGCACTCAGTGGCTCCCAGCATAAGAAAGAAGCACATTTGTGTAGCGCAAGTGAAAAAAGAAATGGTTCCTGTCTGGGTCCAAATGTCCATGAGCATCCTTGGAACAGTGATGGATATGTAACAGATTTCTAGGAAAGAAAAATTGCAGAGGGAAAAATACATAGGTGTCTGAAGAGTGGCATCTACTCTGGTTATTATAATTATGACACCCTTCCCCAACAGGATAATCATGTTGATGACTAAGAATATCCCAAAAAGAAACCACTGAAATTGGGAGTATCAGTGAAACCCAGGTGGACAAATTCCATCATGACAGTGAGATTTGTTTCTGCAATTTTTAATTGATCTTCTCTTTCTAAATTTACATTTCTTGACTGCATTTTGTACAATTGGACTAGGACATGGGCTTTGATCTTAATCATTTCTCAGTTACTTTCTGACACACTTGTGTTCTGTGATTTGGGGATATTTGATTTGAAATCAGGATCTATAAGCTCATCTGCAGAAAAAAATCTTAAATGAATTATGAAGTTACATCTACATTCTAATAAAATCCATATGTCTCATCATTTTAATTTAAATTATGGTGTGAGAATGGAAAAAGCAGATAAACTAACTACTTCTTACAGTCAAGCCATCATCGAACTTCCATGATTTTTTCCCCCAATCAACCTATTCTATAATATAATAATACCTGGTCTAAAACATCTAACACAATGTTCTATTGACTATTTATGTATCTTTTTTACCCTTAATATTATATCTAATAACTCATTCTATAAAGATGTAGCATAAGGCTCTACCCTAATTTACTACTTCATAAATGCTTCTGAATTAACTTAAAAGTAGAAATTATAATTATAAATGGTTATTTTCCAAGAAACGATAAAGTTAAAAGTATAAGAATGTAAGAGACAAAGCTTTTATATTCAAGATCATAAGGTTCCACCATTACAATTCCAAATTACTGAATTAAAATACATCTAATTGATTAAAACACAACATTTTGACATTTAACTATTTTTAGTCCTATTAATTTTGGATGTTTAAATACTTTTAGACAAAGTTAAATGTTCTCAGGTAAAAGAAAGATCAATATATATAAAAGTTTCACAAATGTAGTCAGATATTGTGTCCAATTCCTTCCCTGTTTGCTGTCTGATTTGATTAAGCAAGATAAACAATAATAAAAATTAACCAAAAAGGCTAAGCTAAATACTCTCTTTCAGAAAATTATAATTTGGATGCAAAAAAATGCTTCATATATTCCCCTATGGAGGGAAGTGCTCAGATGTTCAGTCGTGTCCAACTCTTGTTGACCCTGTAGCCTGCCAGGCTCCTCTGTCCATGGGATTCTCCAGGCAAGAATACTGGAATGGGTTACCATACCCTCATCCAAAGGCTCTTTCAGGGATTGAACCCATGTCTCTTATGTCTCCTGCACTGGCAGGCAGATTCTTTACCACTAGTGCCATTCAGGAAGCACTATAGAAGGAAAATCACTAATAAAAGGTGATTCTTTCTCATTAAAATTATTTTAGTTTTAATGGCAACATTTACTTTATTGACAGTTTAGCAAAATATGCTTGATTAATTTGAAGGCAATATAACATTCTTTGATCACAGTTTTCTTAATAGATTATTTTTATAAATCAATAATATTAATGTTAGTATTATGTTAACAATAGACAAATTAGAAATAAATATTTCAAATGCTTCAAACACATTATTTAACTTTTTAATGCAGAAAGTAAGAAACCTAACTTAAATAAGGCTATCTTAAAGAATAAATAGGTGCTCAACCTATATATACTCATGATTTTAGTTGTTTGACATGTGTATTAGTAGTTCAGTCATGTCAGACTCTTTGTGACATCATGGAGTTGTAGCCTATCTATTCTGTGAAATTTTCCAGGGAAGAATACTGGTATGGATAGTCATTCCCTTTTCCAGGGGATCTCCCCAACCCAGGGATCAAATCTGGGTCTCCTGCATTGTAGACAGATTCTTTACTATCTGATCCACAAAGGAAAGCCCATAGTTGTTTGATATTATTTACTAAATCTTGATCCTGAAATTTAGAAACTATCTTGAATTAAAATAGAATATTAATACATAATAGTTTATATTTACCTTTTTCAAATTTTTCTGATTACTTTATTCCTGTTGATTTTTAAATATATTTTTAAATGTTACATTGTTTAAGAACTGTAAGATTTTTAAACAGGAACTTAACTTGCTTTTATAAAGCAAGACTCTTTAGAGAGGAAATCCTCACTTCTTCCTCAAGGGAATATTTCTTTCCTTCTATACATCTAAATTGCTAGTTAAATGCTCCTGTTGGCAATTAAGTTGGTGTGTTTTTGCAAACAATTCTTCCACAGTAGACCAGACTTTGCTTCAGGACTTCCACAGAATATAATTTCATGCCTTCTCCACTTCCTAAATTCAATCAGCTGGCAAAGACGTCCTAGAAGAAGAAACACCTTTAATGGTCCAACAGTACCTGCAAGAAAGTGTCCAAATTCTTTACTAACTGGTTTCTTACCTGTGTTATTTTATTTTCTTTAATCCCTCTGAATAGTCATTTTCCAAAAACCATGCATTGTTATCATCTTGCTCTACTTATTCTTGCACCTTTAAGAGAGACTCAGATTATTTTATTCAAAGTATGATTATCTCTCAGACACCCTGGGAATCCCTGAATAGACACATACAATTCATTAATGAAATCTATAAACAAAGATTAAGAAAACTATATTATTTGAAGATTTATTTAATGTGGATTATTTTTTAAGTTTTTATTAAATTTGTTTCAATATTGCTTCTGTTTCATGTTTTTGTTTGTTTGTTTGTTTTTTTGACCAGGGATCAGACCTGTGTCCCCTGCACTTGAAGGTGAAGTCTTAACCACTTGACTACCAGGGAAGTCCCAAGAACAACCATTACTTATAACCTTTTCTAAATTAAAAACTCATTTTTCTTACTGAAACATTTAGTAATTTACATTTCTCAGTTTCAACCCACATGCATTTATTCTGTGGAGAGAAGCACTTCAATCATGAATCTAATATTTACAGACTAAGTTTTGCTATTGTTCGTGTAACAGAATCATTTTCCAGTCATTTCTGCTCATCTACACTGTATTAGGAGACTATTTCTTTGAATTTTGATCTTCGGTGTTAATCCTCCTTAATCAGGAGGTTTTACTCCCTTGCAATTATTTTTACCACGCTTCTATAAGAGGACCTTATAGAATAAATTAGGTAATTTCAAATAGTACCCAACACTGACCTCTACCGGCTGGATCCCACTTTCACTGACAAAAAGGTAGAATTAGACTCTAAGTAAAAGAATAAAGTCTGTATTTTCTGACTCTAACTCATGTGCCCCTACCATCCCCAAAGGTTTTAGGGCAAACACTTGCCACACAGCATGTGCCAGCAGAAACCTTATGACTTTGTTATACACAGAATTTTGACCAGGAGCCCTGTGACTCAATACCCAGTATGCACATAGTGAGAATTTGAGGATCATAACTAGGCTCTGAAACGAGCTCCCTGCAGCCAGAAAAGAGAAGATGCGTCTTCTACCCCCCACCCTCGGCCCGTGTACACACATACAACACTCATCAGTGGGAGGAATTTTTACAAAAATCTCCTTCCTGAAGCTGGAAAATATTCTTATTACCAACAAAAGCTTATTTGTTTATAGAAGTTTATTGATGAAGCAGTGAAACAAGATAAA
The DNA here is from genome assembly GCF_055505025.1 of Bos grunniens. Classification (NCBI taxonomy): domain Eukaryota; kingdom Metazoa; phylum Chordata; class Mammalia; order Artiodactyla; family Bovidae; genus Bos; species Bos grunniens. Next base: position 64,005,780 of record NC_141183.1, on the reverse strand, counting down.
CTACGTATAGTGCAAGCAAATGTCTGATTCATTTTCCCCATTTTTAATATAAATTTATTTATTTTAATTGGAGGCTAATTACTTTACAATATTGTATTGGTTTTGCCATACATCAACATGAATCCACCACTGGTGTACACGTGTTCCGCATTCTGCCTCCCCATACCATCCAGCTGGGTTATCCCAGTGCACCAGCCCCGAGCATCCTGTATCATGCATCGAACCTGGACTGGCAATTCGTTTCACATATAATATTACACATGTTTCAATGCCATTCTCCCAAATCATCCCACCCTTGCCCCACCTTAGTGCTGCTTTAAAAATGCTGTCTGGTCAACCACTTGTAAAAGAATGAAACTAGACCACTTTCTAACACCATACACAAAAATAAACTCAAAATGGATTAAAGATCTAAACGTAAGACCAGAAACTATAAAACTCCTAGAGGAGAACATAGGCAAAACACTCTCTGACATACATCACAGCAGGATCCTCTATGACCCCCCTCCCAGAATATTGGAAATAAAATCAAAAATAAACAAATGGGACCTAATTAACCTTAAAAGCTTCTGCACATCAAAGGAAACTATTAGCAAGGTGAAAAGACAGCCTTCAGAATGGGAGAAAATAATAGCAAATGAAGCAACTGACAAACAACTAATCTCAAAAATATACAAGCAACTCCTACAGCTCAACTCCAGAAAAATAAATGACCCAATCAAAAAATGGGCCAAAGAACTAAATAGACATTTCTCCAAAGAAGACATACAGATGGCTAACAAACACATGAAAAGATGCTCAACATCACTCATTATCAGAGAAATGCAAATCAAAACCACTATGAGGTACCATTTCACACCAGTCAGAATGGCTGCCATCCAAAAGTCTACAAATAATAAATGCTGGAGAGGGTGTGGAGAAAAGGGAACCCTCTTACACTGTTGATGGGAATGCAAATTAGTACAGCCACTATGGAGAACAGTGTGGAGATTCCTTAAAAAACTGGAAATAGAACTGCCTTATGATCCAGCAATCCCACTGCTGGGCATACACACTGAGGAAACCAGAAGGGAAAGAGACACGTGTACCCCAATGTTCATCGCAGCACTGTTTATAATAGCCAGGACATGGAAGCAACCTAGATGTCCATCAGCAGATGAATGGATAAGAAAGCTGTGGTACATATACACAATGGAGTATTACTCAGCCATTAAAAAGAATACATTTGAATCAATTCTAATGAGGTGGATGAAACTGGAGCCTATTATACAGAATGAAGTAAGCCAGAAGGAAAAACATAAATACAGTATACTAATGCATATATATGGAATTTAGAAAGATGGCAACAATAACCCAGTGTACGAGACAGCAAAAGAGACACTGATGTATAGAACAGTCTTATGGACTCTGTGGGAGAGGGAGAGGGTGGGAAGATTTGGGAGAATGACATTGAAACATGTAAAATATCATGTAAGAAACGAGTTGCCAGTCCAGGTTCGATGCACGATACTGGATGCTTGGGGCTAGTGCACTGGGACGACCCAGAGGGATGGTATGGGGAGGGAGGAGGGAAGAGGGTTCAGGATGGGGAACACATGTATACCTGTGGTGGATTCATTTCGATATTTGGCAAAACTAATACAATTATGTAAAGTTTAAAAATAAAATAAAATTAAAAAAAATAAAATAAAAATGCTGTCCTATTTTAAAAGTGTTCTTAGAGAGCTGTATTTGCTTCTGATTTTGACAGATTTGCTTTATACTCAGCACACACTATAGGGGGCGCTAGAGTTAAAGACCCCATCTGCCAGTGCAGGAGACATAAGAGATACAGGGTTCAAACCCTGGGTTGGGAAGATGCCTTGGAGGAGGGCATGGAAACCCAATCCAGTTTTCTTGCCTGGGAAATCTCTGACGTAGGAACCTGGAGAGCTATAATCCATAGGGTCACAAATAATCCGATGTGACTGAAGCAATTCAGCACACACACACACACACCATACTGAACATACTTGCATGATGACCTCTTTAATAACTAATATATATATACATTTTTCTTATACCTTGCTTCCCTGGTGGCTCAGACGGTAAAGCGTCTGCCTGCAATGAGGGAGACCCCGGTTCAATCCCTGGGTGGGGAAGGTCTGCTAGAGGAGGAAATGGCAACCCACTCCAGTACTCTCACCTGGAAAATTCCATGGACTGAGGAGCCTAGTGTGCTAGAGTCCATGAGATCTCAGAGAGTTGAACACGACTGAGCGATTTCACTTTATTTCTTCTTTATACCTTATCTCATTTTTTTATTCTCTCCATTTTTGCACATTCAAAAATATTTATTAACAATTTATTATATGGAAATTATCTCACTTTCATTTCTTTTACTTTCAATCATTTTTAGTCTGTTTATTCAAAATGCAGTTCAATGTGGCTGATATTGAACATATAGTTTTTTTTATTTATTTTAATGTTTACCTTTCATTTGGACTGCTTAGTCTGCATTTGTTTAACTTTTTTCTTTTTTACTATAAATTCCTATTTGTTTCCATTTATTCTTTCGTTTTGCTGCTCTTCTGCCAATTTTGGAATTAATTGTTTTATATTTTACATTGATATCTTGCTCTTTTTATTATCATTTCAGTGATTGTTTCAGGGCTTACAATTTAAAATTTGCAGGTTATCAATGTTTGCCTACAGTTAAAATTGTTCCTCTTTGATCTTTGTTTACAACTTTCCACATTCCACTTCATGTCTCACATTAAGCACTTCACACCTGACATTTCACAAACATCAAAATCTTGTAACAGTATACTGCCAGTTCCTCAGATTGCATTCTTTATGTTATTGATGTCATATATTATACTTGTATCTATATTATAGTCCCAACTTTCCCTGGCAATATTTTAGCTTTAAGTAGTCATTTGTCTAACAGATCAGGACCCCTATTGCACCTCCCTGACATCCTCTGTCTAGCTCCTCTATGAGTACCCAGGTAATAGTATTTCATGCACATTCCCTGGGTTTTTCAGATGCTAAAGAAGTCAAGTGTTAGTTGTTCAGTCATGTCCTACTCTTTGGGACTGCAGCCCACTAGGCTTCTCTCTCCATGGAATTCTCTAGGCAAGAACACTGGAGTGAGTTTCCATTCCCTTCTCCAGGGGATCTTCTCGACCCAGGGGTCAAACCCAGGTCTCCTGCTTTACAGGCAGATTCTTTACCATCTGAGCCACCAGGGAAGTCCTCATATGCTAATAACCACTACCAAGTGGAAGAAATTAACTGCTTGATTTCCAGACCCACTGGCACCTAATGACTGATAATATTAGCTGCTCTGCTACCTCAGAATCAACCAAATGCATAATTGTACATGAGCTGATCATGTACACTGGGGCCCTCTCCTTCATCTGGCCTTTAAAATGCTTTGGTAAAATGGTTGCAAGAGTACCAAATGTTTTTGGAGTATGAGGCACCTGTTCTTGCATGGCCCTGCAGTCAAGCTTTCTCTGCTTCAAACTGGGATGTTTCAGCTGTATTTTGCTTCACTGTGCATCAGGGACACAATCTTGCATTCTGTAACAGTCTCACTATAGTGTGATAGATTTTATTCTTATTCATTCTAAAGGGGCTCACTATAATACATATATTCATGATTTCCAACAAATTTGAAAATTATTCTATCACTATAATTATTTTTTATACTTGGCCTTCAGTTATTCATATTTTAGGCAATTTTAGACAATCCCTTTCTTGAGGCTGTTACTTTTTTACATCATTTAAAAAATACTCTTTATGTGTTTGATTTTTTCCAGAATTTGAATTCAAGTTCACTGGCATTTCTTTGCACATGTCCAAATTGCTGTAAATCTAATCCCTTTAATTTTTCTTTTTACTTATATTTCACTTCCTTTCTTTTTACCTTTCATTCTAGAATTTCAGTGCATTTTTTACAGGTTTTAAGTATTTGTTGAAACTCTCTGTGTGTGAAAGTGAAAGTCATGCAGTTGTGTCTGACTCTTTGTTACCTCATGGACTGTAGAATGCCAGGCTCCTCTGTCCATGGAATTCTCCAGACCAGAATACTGGAGAGGTTAGCTGTTCCCTTTGCCAGGGAATCTTCCCAAGACAGGGATCAAACCAAGGTCTCCCTCATTTCAGGATGATTCTTTATCATCTGAACCACCAGGGAAGCCCTGAAACTCTGTATTTAACTCAAATTTTGTTTAGCTATATTTTATTTCAAGTCCTTGGTTATCCTATTCAAAGATTATGGGAGGCATTGCTAAATCCATCACTTGAGACATCTTGCAGTCATTTTCAACTGATTTTTTTTTTCTGAACAGGTTAATCTTCCTGAGGTTTTGATATTCTAGGTAATTTAAATAGCCTATGGTGCATGGGATGAAAACCAAGCATCCTAGCCACAAGACCACTAGCGTCTAGAATTAAATTGGCTCTGACTCTTGCCCCTGGCTGAAAGCAAGAATGTTTCAAGAAGAGAAAAATGGTAAAAACAGGTACAAATTTTACTATTAGAGATATAGCTCAATGCATGGGAGATCATACAGGAAAACAGTTTGTTTACCCAACTAAGAAGCAGAGCAGAGATGCACCCCCAGAAAGAAAGGGTATGGACATTGTCTATAATGAAGAGGAGTGCAGTACATCAGAAACTAGGCAGAGATACACACCCTGAGAGGAAGGGTGGGGGGGTGTCCTGCGTGAGGAGGAGTGCACTGTGGAGGTGTGTAAATCACACACATAGGAGCATCCTTCCGGGGCTTTGTTTACCTTTGGCCAATTGTCTTGTTTCTTCCTTCAATCTGACTGGTCCATGGGTCTTCCTCAAGAGGAGTGCACAATTATTTTTTCTAAGATGGATTCCACCACAGAGGCCTATGGGTGCATGATCACACTTTTTACAGGGTGGGACCCCCTTCTCTTTCAACCCCCAAGAACTCCCTGCACATGTGCAGACAGGGAAGTCTTCCTTGACCTCAGGAGTGGGCACCTACCTGTCTATTGGCTTTATCAGGGCTCAGCTTTTACCACTGGCTTTGTCCTTGGAGTTTTGGGGTGAGAACAAAGGCTCAACTCTACCCCACTTGACAACACCAGATGTCTGGCCCAGAGGCCCACTGTCTCCCACCTCACAAATATGCTCAGATGTTGACTGTTCTGGTTTGGAGGCAACTCCTATGACTCTGAGCTATGCTTTATCTCTAGTAGCTCCATTTTTTCGCAACCACACAATAATCATTTTCTTAGAATCCCCCTGTAACCTTTTCTGGGATATGTATATCCCATTGTTCTCCCAGAGACTCTCAGGAAAATTTAATGCAGGTCTATTGGTCAGTCCCCAGCTGCAGCCACCAACACACCTCCCTTGTTTTGTGCCTTGGAACAGATCTTAGGATCTTTTGTTGAGTTCTGATCTCTGCCCTGTCAGCTCAGTGATACATGTGTGCTATTCTTTCAGTTCTATTTATCCATACTTTGATCAGGAAATTGTCTCCAGACATAAAAGCAGCATGGTCATATGATTAACATTGTGAATTTCCTTCCATGATGGACAGACTCTTAAGGTGGGTTCTGTGGTCCCTACCTACTGATAGCCATACTTTTGGTCAATGCCTTCCAACTGACTGTAGTTTGCCATGTCTCCTGCTACTAGTCCAGGCAGGGAAGTATGGTAGGATGCCTATGATCACGTAGATAAGAATCCATTACAGAAGCCTGTAACATCCATCTCGGTAGGAGGCTTTATTGCCCACGCTGCCTTAAAGAAGCAAACTATCATATTAGTTGTTGCTTATGATGAGGACCATGCAGCAAGGAACAGAGAGCCTGTGGCCAGTATCTAGCCAGAAGTGATGCCTTCAGTCTGACAATTTCAAGCAATTGAATTATGCCAACAAAACTGGGCCTTTCTCCAATTAATCCTTAGCTGAGTTTACAACCCTGGATAATATCCTGATAGCAATCTTGTGAGACCCTACACAGAACAGTATGCAACTCCTTCATAAAACTCCTGGCTTACAGAACTCAGGAATAATTACTGTGTATCTGTGTATATATATCTGTGTGTGTGTGTGTGTGTGTGTGTCTGTGTTTAAACTAAAATTTTGATAATGTGTTATGCAACAATAAAAAATTAATGTACACTGCATTGTATCACAACCTTTTAACTCTGAAGTCTAATTCCCGAGTACAGTAATATGTAACATTTTTTCTCTTTTATCTTGATGGTTGTGTAATAGGACCCTCAAAATTAAAACTGTTTGACGAGTGATTCTGTTCTTTGTTTTGTGTTTTTCCCCTCTGTGTTCTCCTGTCATTGCTGAGAACTAAAATTTGCATTCTTTGTTAATGTGCAATCTTTGTTGCTGATTCTTGTGCATGGAATTTTCACTGTTTCTGTTAGGGGAAACACACTGACTGAAACTGCCCACCCTGTCTAGAAACCTTAGTACATATTTGGATGAATTATTTTACCATGGGAAGTCCTGGTCAGGAACTAACAAGACACCATCAACTGGAAGAATCTGGGAAAGGTCAAAAGGAGACCCCACATGTCCTACCACCTCCCAGAAGCCTTCTTGTTGACACTCACCTTGGTTGACCAGTGCATGCACCACCAGAAAGGACCCTGAAGCAGAATGATCAGCCAAAGACAGCCTGGAAACCAATTCCATCAACATAGAGCCCTAGCCTGTGAGTTGCAAGGCAGGGCAATCCTCCTGGGCTCCCTCACCACCCTGGCTTCTGCCTGGGCGTCCCTTCCCAATAAAGTCTCTTGCTTTTTCAGCGACTGTGTCTCCTCTGACAATTCATTTCTGAGTGTTAGACGAGAGCCCCCTTTTGGGACGTGGAAGGGGTTTCCCTTCCTTAAACTTTTCTGCTCCTCCCTCCTGACTTGACCACAGAAACCCAAGGCCATGTTCAGTGAAGCAAAAATTATCAAAGGAGGACTATTTTGAACAGGACCAGGGGACAAAATAAATGGTTGAAGAAAATGTCATGGAAAAAACTCGCCTCAAGAAAGCAATCAACCATATGTGACAATTATTGTTCAAATCATGTCTGACTCTGTGACCCCATGGACTGCAGCACAGCAGGCTTTTCTGTCCTTCACTGTTTCCCTGAGTCTACTCAACTCATGTCCATTGAGTCGGTGATGCCATCCAACTTCTCATCCTCTGACACCCCTCCTCTTCCTGCCCTCAATATTTCCCAGCATCAAGGTTTTCTCTAATGAGCTGTCTTTTCAAATCAGACTGAGTATTGGAGCTTCAGATTCAGCACCAGTCCTTCCAGTGAATATTCAGGGTCAGCTGCTTTCTGAATAAAGTCATTTTCCTTGTCTCAACGCTTTATCTCTCAGATTCATTCATTGGCCTGTCGTGTGGAGAGCAGAGCAAACTTGGACTCAGTAACAAAAGGGTGCCTCCTAGAATTCTGTTCCTCCCTATTTTTATTGCAAAACCATAAAACGATGCCAAAAACCATGAAACTCACCAGTGGAAAATATCAAAGCCACCTGTCCCTGAATGATTGTTTGCAGTGAAGCTTCACCCTAAATTAGGATGTGTATGTGTTTGTCACTCAGATATGCAGATGACACCACCCTTATGGCAGAAAGTGAAGAGGAACTAAAAAGCCTCTTGATGAAAGTGAAAGAGGAAAGTGAAAAAGTTGTCTTAAAGCTCAACATTCAGAAAACTAAGATCATAGCATCTGGTCCCATCACTTCATGGGAAATAGATGGGGAAACAGTGGAAACAGTGTCACACTTTATTTTGGGGGGCTCCAAAATCACTGAAGATGGTGATTGCAGCCATGAAATTAAAAGACATTTACTACTTGATCAACCTAGATAACATATTAAAAAGCAGAGGCATTACTTTGCAACAAAGGTCCGTCTAGTCAAGGCTATGGTTTTTCCAGTAGTCATGTATGGATGTGAGAGTTGGACTGTGAAGAAACTGAGAGCCGAAGAATTGATGCTTTTGAACTGTAAGGTTGAAGAAGACTCTTGAGAGTCCCTTGGACTGCAAGGAGATACAACCAGTCCATCCTAAAGGAGATCAGTCCTGGGTGTTCATTGGAAGGACTGAAGCTGAAGCTGAAACACCAATACTTTGGCCACCTCATGCGAAGAGTTGACTCATTGGAAAAGACTCTGATGCTGGGAGAGATTGGGGGCAGGAGGAGAAGGGGACGACAGAGGATGAAATGGCTGGATGACATCACTGACTTGGTGGACATGAGTTCGAGTGAACTCCGGGAGTTGGTGATGGACAGGGAGGCCTGGCGTGCTGCAATTCATGGGGTCGCAAAGAGTCGGACACTACTGAGCTACTGAACTCATCTGAACTGAGCCTCCAACTCTTTGGAAATATTCTGCTTTAGAACACTCAGATCTTAGAAATGCAGGAGTTTCCTATCTTTGTCAGAGTTTAACCAAGTTAGCACAGATGTACTACTTTTTTTTTTTTTTTTTCTGCTCTCCCTCTGCATAAATTATCCAAGAACATTCTTCACACTCATCTCCCACATTTCACGTAGCCATTGAACTAAAGTGTGAATGCACTCACCTGGCCACAGGTGATTGAGTCCACAGTGCCTGTTATACAAAGATGGCTCAACCAAACTATTTACTTCAGCTCTTTAAATAAGAACCAAGAGAAAGTGTTTATCTCTCTTTGTAGTGTATTTTCTTTTTTTTTTTTTTTAGACTGGGAATTGTTTTCCATATCTTCCTCAGTATTGACTGGAGAAAATTTAAAGTCAAACATCAGGGAGATAGATGATAATCAAACAGATGTATAAAAATATGTATGCAATTTTCATCTTTCCGTTTTCCTAATGACTGACACACACAATGCAACCATGACTAATAAATTATATTTTTACTTCTTATTTGTTTTATAACAAAGGCAAACATGATAATACAATTTCAGGAGATTTAATGCTTTGAGCCCAATTCACAAATTCAGTTTTTGACATAGAAATGTTTCTGTAGAAGGGCTAGTATCACAAAGTTTAAAGAGAACGCTAACATAAGTACTCATCAATTTCCCATCCAAGGCAGTAAATTATATCTCAGTTTAGCAAAAAATGACCACATTTCTGTTTTCTGGTGTCATACTTTCCATTTGGCCTATATCCCACATAATTTCAATAATCTTATTTGTTTTAAAATTATTTCTATAAGGCTAAAGATTGGCAATAGAGCTATCTAATTACAATGTTATATATTTGCAACCAACTCCAGTATTCTCACCTGAAGAATAGAGGAGCCTGGTGGGCTACAGTGTGTGGGATGGCAAAGAATTGGACAAAACTAAGCAACTAACATTGCAACTACTACTACTTATTTGCAATAAAATTATGTGCACATTAACCTACACAGCTTACATATTTTCACATAAATTCAGCTACTTTATGATGGCATTTTTATTCTTCTGTACTTAGCCATTTGTATTTTACTTTCTTGGCATTATACTGTTTATTGTCCTTTGAAACATGATTATCTGAGTATGTGTACATGTGTCTTTGTGTTTATGTACTAATATTTGGAAGAGAGTAAGTGAGAGAAGGATAGGAAACTTTTGAGAAGAAAATAAAGAATAGAAGAAAAACTATCATAAATGTGTGCATTCAAATCAGAGAGCTGCTTTTATAGATAGCACTCTTTTACACCAATTTATATTTTTTTTTCCTTAACAGATATGTGTGTTTTTCCAGGGATAAAGGAAATGATAGTTGGTATGTTTACTTCTGCAATTGAAAGGATATTCCTGAATTTATACTTAAGCAACTCTGCAGGAAATAATTCCATAAATAAAACTGGAATCTATTTTAATGTTTAAAAAGTTTGATATATGTTGTATATAACACGCTCTCACAGACTATAAATTGTGAAAAAAACATGCATCATGAAAAAATAAATTGACAATTGCAAATACACGGCATGGTCAGTTTCATGTGATATTGTCACTTTCGACTCTAAATACTGAATTGCTTATTTTCATAACCCAAATTTCTTTACAAATTATCCCTATTTCTGAGAACCTAAAAGAAAAATAGAATGATTCGATGACACTTCCATAGTTTTATATAAAACTTTGGTAATTTCACTTATATCTAATTGGATACGTGTATGTGAAAATGAATGGACTTGATTAATTAGAAAATATTCTTTTTTTTCTTTTTTTTAATATATATTTTTTATTTTTTTTTCTAATTTTATGTTATTTTTAAACTTTACATAATTGTATTAGTTTTGCCAAATATCAAAATGAATCCACCACAGGTATACATGTGTTCCCCATCCTGAACCCTCCTCCCTCCTCCCTCCCCATACCATCCCTCTGGGTGGTCCCAGTGCACTAGCCCCAAGCATCCAGTATTGTGCATTGAACCTGGACTGGCAACTCGTTTCTTACATATTCTAATGAAAAACTAACTTGAATTCAGCTTTCCAAATTTCAATTTAATTTGAAATTAAATTGCTCTATTTTATTTAAAGTACTCTATTTAATGCAGAAAATTCACCAAATAATTCCAGAGGTGAAAGGACTCTTCCTAGTAATTACATTCCATAAACCCTTCTTTACTTCCCTGTTCTGGAGACTGTAGATCAGAGGATTCAACATGGGGATCACCACTGTGTAGAACACAGAAGCTACTTTGTCCTGAGTCAAGGAGTAGCTGGAGGAAGGTCTCAGATAAGTATAGATGGAGGTGGAATAGAACAGGATGATGGCTGTCAGGTGAGATGCACACGTGGAGAATGCTTTGTGCCTTCCCTCCCCTGTATGCATACGGTAGATGGAGAAGAGAATGTAGAAGGTGAGGATCATAAGCAGAGTTCCGACCATATTCACACCAGCAAAAATGGACATGATACTTTCATATAGGCATATGTCAGAACAAGAGAGTTTGAAAAGTGGGGGACTGTCACAGAAGTGATGGATGACATTGGAACTGCAGAATGACAAGCTGCTCACATAACCTGTGTGAATTACAGAGTTCAACAGTCCTGCTCTAAAAGCCCCTGCTGCCATTTTCAGGCAGACCATCCTGGACATGATCAAGGAGTAAAAGAGAGGGTTGCATATGGCCCCATAGTGGTCATGGGCTATTAACCCAAAAAGGATGCATTCAGTTGTGGCCAAGGCTATAAAGAAGTACATCTGCAGAAAGCAGACAGATTAGGAGATGGACTTCTTCTCTGATAATAAATCTACCAGCATCTTTTGGGTGATGGTGGATTAATAACAAACATCTACAAAGGACAGGTTAGCCAGGGAGAAGTGCATGGGTGTGTGAAGTCGGGAATCAGCTCTGATTAAGAGGATCATCCCAACATTTCCCAAAACTGTCATTGTGTAAATCACACAAAAAAAGAAAAAGAGGACAACCTGCTGCTCCTGTGTGTCCGCTAATCCCAAAGGATGAACTCAGTCAGCAGAGTATAGTTTTTTCTGGCCATTTGTCACAGGTATAGTATGTTTAAACTTACATTAGGTGCCAATATTTCATTGTCCAAATTTTACAGGAAATAGTAGTAATAAGAATGAGGTTTAGTGGTTAGCATATAGAAAAAATAACCCATAGGGTAATTGGAGAAGGCAATGGCACCCCACTCCAGTACTCTTGCCTGGAAAATCCCATGGACGGAGGAGCCTGGTGGGCTGCAGTCCATGGGGTCGCTAGGAGTCGGACATGACTGAGCGACTTCACTTTGACTTTTCACTTTCATGCATTGCAGAAGGAAATGGCAACCCACTCCAGTGTTCTTGCCTGGAGAATCCCAGGGGCGGGGGAGCCTGGTGGGCTGCCATCTCTGGGGTCGCACAGAGTCGGACACGACTGAAGCGACTTAGCAGCTAGAGCATAGTAAATACTGAAAAATGATGCAATAGTTAAATTAGTTCAAAAAAATGAATGAATGTTCGAAATTATTAAGCAGTTGTATCACATTTGGGTTGAGGAATTAAAAACTACTGGTCAAGGCCCACATATTTCACTTTAGATTATTATTATTATTATTTTGCAAATCCAGTATCTATGTTACATTCTTTCTCTTCTAATCCACATACAAAATAAAATAATACATTTGAATCAGTTCTAATGAGGTGGATGAAACTGGAGCCTATTATACAGAGTGAAGTAAGCCAGAAAGAAAAACACCAATACAGTATACTAATGCATATATATGGAATTTAGAATGATGGTAACAATAACCCTGTGTGCAAGACAGCAAAAGAGACACTGATGTATAGAACAGTCTTTTGAACTCTGTGGGAGAGGGAGAGGGTGGGATGATTTGGAAGAATGGCATTGAAACATGTATAATATCATATACGAAACGAGTCGCCAGTCCAGGTTCGATGCACAATACTGGATGCTTGGGGCTGGTGCACTGGGACGACCCAGAGGGATGGTACGGGGAGGGAGGAGGGAGGAGGGTTCGGGATGGGGAACACATGTATACCTGTGGTGGATTCATTTCGATATATGGCCAAACCAATACAATATTGTAAAATTAAAAATAAAATTAAATTAAAAAAAAAGAATATAGAAGTGTCCTTGCTGAAGCCTCTCCCATATCTTCTGAACAGACACTTAACTTTAACTCAAATACATTTTTTTCCTTCTCCTCAAGATCACTCTGTATGTTCTTCAACTCATTAATTCATGCATCACCACCTGGAAGTTGCTTTTGTGTTCTCCAAGCAGCAAAAGTAGCCCATTTCAAATAACCAAAAATTGAGCATATATTATATTGTTAAGAGGAGGAGAACAAGGCAACCTACTCCAGGATTCTTGCCTGGAGAGTTTGATGGACAGAGGAGTCTGGTGGGCTACAGTCTATGGGGTCACAAAGAGTCAGACACAACTGAGTGACTAAGTATAGCACAGCTTACTGTTAAGAATGATTTTGTAGTAAACCTAATAACCATTCTCATCATAAGCCACACTATCAAATGAATGCCATATAGTAACAGACACTATACTGAATGACAGAGCCAAGTTTTTATTGCATTCTTCCCAGTACTAACCTATTTGGTCAAGTATTTTCTTTTTTGTCAAAATCCCTAATAAATCAGTTGAGGCACAAAAATAAAAAGAAGAAAGTTTTCATGTTTTAAATGAAATTAAAAGCGTGAAAACTTGAATTAGCTCTTTGTAAAAGTTTAAGGCAGCTTCTGATTATATACATATTGCTGCCCCTTAATTTTGTTCTCCTTAAACAGCATTGGGTGCACTTGGGGACTGGTTTATAGATTTTGATTGTGAAATGAATCATCTAAAAGCAGAAACTTCAGTCTCAAAACTAATTAAAATGTGATCACACACAGAGAGATGGAATCAAACACTAGTGTGATCTTCATCATAACATGGTTCCTGATCTCTTTTTTAAAGTTTTTGCTTTATTTAAAAATGGTTATTTAATTGCCTCTTTCTTTGTATAGTTAGCAGCTTAGTCCAAATGTGTATATAACCTACTACCATACTACTGTCCTTCCCTGTGTGGGTTTGTGTGTATCCCTCCCCTTAGCAGAGTAATTTTAACTTTCATTCCACATTTGTTCTTGAGTGAAATTAATCAGAAGAAGAAAATAACTACTAACCTCATGCCCAGATGAATATTTATTGACCAAGATGAACAACATGGACCACAGATGGTTGAGGTGGATGACAATTTCATGACAGGTCATGAGGTCAGCTCTGCCATATCCCAGATGACTTGAAAATCACAGCTTCTATCAGCTGCAGCTTCAGTAGCAAATGCAAGGGAAAGTTCTGGGGAATTCCCCTCCAAAAACTTCAGGTATGGTTATTATCTTAGCAAGCCCTGCACACCACTCAATTTCCTCCCAGATTCTACAAAGGCACTCCCATTCCGCCTATATTGTTGTTGGTGGTGGTTTAATTGCTAAATTGTGTTCAACTCTTGTGACCCCATAGACTGTAGCCTGCCAGGATCCTCTGCCCATAGGGTTTTCCAGGCAAGAATACTGAAGTGGGTTACCATTTCCTTCTCCAGGGTATCTTCCTGACCCAGGAGTCGAACCCAGGTCTGCTGCATTGCAGGCAAATTCTTCATCGACTGAGCTAGGAGGGAAGCCCAGGTATATATCATTGCTTACCTTTAATATTAAAGTTAACTTTAATGAATTGAAATTGGTATTTGATAGATCATTTACATAGTCAGGAAATCTATGAGACTATTATACAGCATAGGTGTCAGTTTCACCCTTTAAACATTGATCTACCTGCTTTGGAACTATTCATTAATTCAACTCTGCCATAGCTGAACATGTGTGTATATGGCTTTGTGTGTATGCATCAGTTTGGGAAGAGATAAAGCAAGAGAAGATTATGAAACTTTTGGAAAGAAAAGAAGGGAATAGAAGAAAAGTTATTGTAATTGGTGTATTTTAACCAGAGAGCATTTTTAAATAGAACACATTACACAAAGCCACACTTATTCTTTCATAAAACTGTGTATATTTGCAGAGATAAAGGAAATAAAAGTTTAAGCTGTTTACTATTGCAATTAAGATAATGTTCCTGAAATTTTATTTAAATAGCCCCCTCCAGATAACAGTTCAAGAAAATGGAAATCTATTTTACATTTAAAACATTTTGATACATGATGTATATCAATGGCTTACAAATCTTGAATAGGCAAAAAGGATGGATTGGAAAAAAAATAAACTGACAGTTAGACATATACTACACAATTATTTTTATGTAACATTGTAACTCCTGTCTCTATATACATAATCCTTTACTTCCCTAAACAAAATATCTCTACAAAGAAGCCCAAGTTTCAGAAAATTGGGGAAAATATACAATGATTAGATGAAATTTCCATGGTATTATATATAAAGTTCAATTAATTTTATCTAATTGATTGTATGCACTTTAATATTATCAGAACATGATTACATAGATTATGTAGTAAGGAAAATAAGTTTGATCCAGGTTTTGAATGTTCAATATATATTCTATTTAGTCAAGAAAACTAAGCTGGCAATCACGGAAATGAAGGGACCCTTTTCCGAGTAATTACATCCCATAAAGCCTTCTTCACTTCACTATTCCTAAGGCTATAGATGACAAGATTTAACATGGGGATCACCACTGTGTAGAACATGGAAGCCACTTTGTCCTGAGTCAGGGAGTATCTGGAAGAAGGTCTCAGATAAGTGTAGATGGAGGTGGAGTAGAACAGGATGATGGCTGTCAGGTGAGACACACACGTGGAGAAAGCTTTGCGCCTCCCTTCCCCTGCATGCATACAGAAGATGGAGAAGAGAATGTAGGAGTAGGAGGTGAGGATCAGCAGCAGAGTCCCAACTATATTCACACCAGCAAAAGTGGACGAGATGCTTTCATACCAGGCCTGTATTAGAACATGAGAGCTTAAAAATTGGAGGGGTGTCACAGAAGAAGTGATGGATGACATTAGAACTGTAGAATGACAAGCTGCTCACATAACCTGTGTGAACCAAAGTTCAACAGTCCTTCTGTAAAAGCCCCTGCTGCCATTTTCAGGCAGACGGTCCTGGACATGATTAAGGAGTAAAGGAGAGGGTTGCATATGGCCACATAGAGGTCACAGGCCATTAACCCCAAACGGATGCATCCAACTGTGGCAAAGGCTAAAAACAAGTACATTTCCAGAAAGCAGCCAGCAAAGGAGATTTTTTTTCTTCTCTCACAATAAATCAACCAGCATCTTTGGAGTGATGGTGGAGTATTAACAAACATCTACAAAGGACAGGTTAGCCAGGAAGAAGTACATTGATGTGTGAGGTTGGGAATCAGTCCTGATTAAGAGGATCATCCCAACATTTCCCACAACTGTAAGCATGTAAATCACTAAGAAAAGGCAAAAGAAGATAACCTATAGCTCCAGTGTGTCTGCTAATCCCAAAAGGATGAACTCTGTGAGTGAAGTATAATTTTTTTCTGCCCATTGATTACAGATACAGTATGCTTAAACTTAAATTGGGTGTAAATATTTCCCTTTGCACAATTTGCCAGAAATAGAAATACTGATTAAGTAAGTCATATATGAAAAAGAAGCCTGGGACAACAGTGCATGATAAACAGAGTCAGAGAGAAATTAGCGGGCCAATGAATAGACATTCAATTTTATTAAGCATTTGTCTCTAATAATCTGGAGTGAGGGATCCACAAATGACTGGTCTAAATCCACATATATCACCTAAGTTTTTTTTTTTTTTTTCCTGAATGCAATATCTATGGTTCTATTTTTTCCCATCTAGTCCACATTCAAAATGCAAAGTACAGAACTATACTTGCCGAAGTTTCTTCCATTCTCTGAGCACGTATTTGAATTTAAGTCACATGCATTCTTCAACTCCAAAATTTATGCATGGCCAGTTGGAAATTGTGTGTTCTCCAAGCAGCAAAAAAATAACCCAGTTCAATAACTGATACTTTGAAATCTATCATATTCTTAATAATGATATTGTAGTGTATTAAGGTACACAAATAACTGTTCTTGTGGTAGCACACACTGTACCTGTTTATGGCTGTGAATGACAGAGACTGCACCAAGTATTTAATAGCATTTTTCTCAGTACTAAATTGTCTAGTTTATCATTTCTGTTTTTACTAGAATCCCTAACAACTAAAGTGAGGCACCAAAAAACAAAACAAAACAAAAAAAACATGAAGAAGACAATTTTCATGTGTCAAATGAAATGTAAAGCAGTGAAACTTTATATTACTTCTTAGTAAAAATCTAAGACACCTTCTGAGTATATATGTATGTTGCTCCCCTTTTATTTTATTCTCCTTGAAGAGGGCTAGGTAACCATGGGGATTGAATTATAGGTTTTAATTGTGTCATGAATCCTCTAAAGGCAGAAACTCCAGCTCAGAAGTATTTAAATATGATCATGTGCAAGTATATGAAATTAAACTCTAGATGGAACTCAGTGATCTCTGTGTTAAAGTTGTTTGCCAAATTAAAAAAAAAATGTCTATTTAGCTGCCACTTTCTTTGTAGTTTTAGCTTATTCCAATGGGTACACTACTCTCTACCAAATTATGATTCTTCCCTTTGTGTCTGTGTGTGTATGTGCCCCTCCACTTGTCTGGCTGAGTTTAATCTTCAATCTGGCTTTGTTCTTGAGTGAAACAAATTAGAAGGAGACTCTAACTACTAAGTATACCCCTATATGAATATTTTTCTGATCCACTTGGACTATGTGGCCCACAGAGGGCCCTAGGTGTCTGTGACAGGTCATAAGGTCTGTGTTGCCACATCCCCAGTGATTTGAATGCCACATTTTCTATCAGGAGAAACTTCAGCAGCAAGAGCAAGGGAAGGGCCATGAGGAATATCCCTCCCAAAACTGTAATGTGGTTATCATTTTAGCAATCCCTGAATCCTACTCAATTTCCTCCAGAATTCTACTAAGCCATTCCATTACACCTATATAATATTGCTTACTTTTAATATAATATACAGATTGACTTTAATGGACTGAATTGATAATTGGTAGAACATTTTCATAATCAGGAAATCAACGAGACTGTTGTAAAGAATATGGGTCTGTTTCAAACTTATAACATTGGTCTAACTGCTTTGAACTATGCATTGATTAAACTTTTCCATAGCTGAATATGTGTGCTTGAGGCTTTGTGTTAATATGTGTATCAGTCTGGGAAAGAAAACATGAGAGAAGAACAGGAAATTTTTTACACGAAAAGACAGGAAGAGAAAAAAAGCCGATGCAATCAGTCCATTCTAGCCAGACAGCAGTTTTCTAAGCAGAATATATTTAATCAAATTCCTACATATTCTTTAATGAATATGTATGTGTTTGTGAGGATAAAGGGAATAAAAGTTGACATATTTACTGTAGCAACTAAATGCTATTTTTATTTTTACTTTAAGCATTAATACATTAATAATTCAATAAAATGGAAATCTATTTTACATTGAAAACTTTTTCACACATGATATATTTTAATCCTTTACAAATCATAAATGGTGAAAAATTCATCAAAAAATAACAATTACAAAAATAATAAGCACCTAGTTTCATGTGACATTGTAAATTTTATCTCCATATACTTGACCCTTTATATCCCTAACCAAGATAGTTTTACATATAAATTACATTTTAGCAACCTATAGGAAATACACACAATTAGATGAAAGTTGCATAATCTTACATAAGTTTGATAAATTATATCTAATAGGGCACATGTTCATGAGAACTACCAGAATATGAATACACAGATTAATCTATAATGAAAATAAGCTTGATCCAGTTTCTGAAAACTAAATTATATATTCTACTTAGTTCCAAAAATTAATCAATCACATAAATGAAGGAATCTTTTGACGAGTAATTACATTCCATAAAGCTTTCTTCAATTCCGTATTCCTGATACTATAGATCGAGGATTCTACATGGGGATCACCATTGTGTAGAAAACAGAAGCCGCTTTGTCCTGACTCAAAGAGTAGCTGGAAGCAGGTCTCAGATAAGTGTAGATGGAAGTGGAGTAGAACATGATGATGGCTGTCAGGTGAGATGCACACATGGAGAATGCTTTGTGTCTCCTCTCCCCTGAATGCATATGGAAGATGGAGAAGAGAATGTAGGAGTAGGAGGTAAGGATGCCCAGCAGAGTTCCGACCATATTCACACCAGCAAAAATGGAAAAGATGCTTTCATGCAGGTGTGTGTCAGAACAGGAGAGTTTAAAATGTGGGATTGTCACAGAAGAAGTGATGAATGACATTGGGACTGCAGAATGGTAAGCTGCTTGCATAACTGGTGTTCACCATGGAGTTCAACAGTCCTGCTATAAAAGTCCCCACTGCCATTTCTAGGCAGACCATCATGGACAAGATCAAGGAGCAAAGGAGAGGGTTGCATATGGCCACATAGTGGTCATGGCCCATTAACCCAAAAAGGATGCATTCAGTTGTGGCAAAGGCTAAAAAGAAGTACATCTGCAAAAAGCAGCAAACAAAGGAGATTGTCTTCTTCCCAGGTAATAAATCAACCAGCATCTTTGGAGTGATGGTGCAAGCATCTGCAAAGGATAGGTTAGCCAGGAAGAAATACATGGGTGTGTGAAATTTGGAATCAGTCCTGATTAAGAGGATCATCCCAACATTTCCCACAACTGTAAGCATGTAAATCACCAAGAAAAGGCAAAAGGGGAAAACGTGTACCTCCAATGTATCTGCTAATCCCAACATGATGAACTCTGTGAGTGAAGTGCATTTTTTTTCTGCCCATTGATTACAGATACAGTATGCTTAAACTGGGTATGCATATTTCCCTTTGCACAATTTACCAGAAATAGAAATATTGATAAAGTAAAACATACATGGAAAAGAAACCTAGAACAACAGAGCACGGTAAACAGAGTCAGGAGAATTAGTAAACAAACGAATAAGCATTAGATTTTATTAAGTATTGGCTCTATTAATTCTGGACTGAGGGATCCACAAATGACTCATCATCTAAATAACATACATCATTTAAGGTTATTTTTCGAATGCAGCATCTATGTTTGATTCTTTTCAGTCTTGTCCATATCCAAATGCAAAGTACAGAGCTATTCTTTCTGAAGTTTTTTCCATTCTCTGAGAAGGTATTTGAATTGAACTGAAATCACTTTTTTTTTGTTTTCTCCACAAGTCTGCTGTCTATATGCTTTAACTCCAAAATGTATGCATGGTCACTTGGAAATCACTTGTGTGCGATTCTCCAGGCAGCAAAAAATAGCCCAGTTTGATAACTGATATTTTGACATCTATCATATTCTTAGTGATGATATTGTAGTGTATTAAGGTACACAAATAACTGTTCTCCTTTCAAAGCACACTATCAAACTAATGTCTTGTGGTAGCACACACCATACCTGTTTAGGGTGGTGAATGACAGAGACTGCACCAAGTACTTAACAGCATTTTTCTCAGTACTAACTTGTCTAGTCTATTATTTCTGGTTTTTTTCTAGAATCCCTAATAACTCAGGTGAGGCACATAAAAACATAAAGAGGATAATTTTCATGCTATAAGTGAAATGTAAAGCAGTGAAATTTTGAATTACCAGTTTGTAAAAATTTGAGACACATTCTGAGTATATGCATATCACTATCCTTTTATTTTGTTCTCCTTAAAGAGGATTAGGTAACCATGGGGACTAGATTATAAGTTTTAATTGTGTCATGAATCCTTTAAAGGCAGAAACTGCAGTCTCAGAAGTATTTAAATATGATCACATGCATGTAGATGGGAATAAACCCTATATGGAACTTTCTGATCTCTGTGTTATTTCAAAGGTATTTATTTGCCAAATTAAAAAAAAAAAAGATCTATTTAATTGCCTCTTTCTTTGAAGTTTAAGCTTATTACAATAGTTACATAATCATCTACCAAATTATGATTCTTCCCTTTGTGTGTGTGTGTACCCCTACACTTGTCTGGCTGAATTTAACCTTCAAGCTAGCTCTGTTCTTGAAAGTGAGTGTGTTAGTCACTGAGTTGTGTCTGACTCTTTGGGACCCCCTGGTCTGTAGCCTGCTGAACTCCTTTGTCCATGGAATTGTCCAGGCAAGAATACTGGAATGGCTTGCCATTTCCTTCTCCGGGATCTTCCCAACCTAGGGATTGAACCCAGATCTCCTACATTGCAGGAAAAGTCTTTAGCAACTGAGCCAACATGGAAGCTCTGTTTTTAAGTGAAATAAATTAGAAGGAGACACTAACTTATAACTACATGCTTATATGAATACTCATCATATGCAGCTGGACTATGTGGACAGCAGAGGACACTGGATGGTGTGACAGGTCATGGAATCTGCTTTGTTATACCCCAGATGACTTGAATATTACAACTTCTATCAGGAGCAATTTCAGCACCAAGGACAAGGGAAGAGCCACGAGGAATATCCCTTCAAAATGTCTAAGTGTGGTTAGAATCTTAGCAAGCCCTGAATCCCACTCAATTTCCTCCAGAATTCTACTATGTCACTTCATTCCACCTATATATGATTGCTTACCTTTAATATAATATATGGATTAACTTTAATGAATTTAATTGGTGACTGGTAGAATATTTCCATAATCAGGAAATCCATGAGACTGTTTTAAAGGATATGGGTCTGTTTTATCCTTCAAAGATCGATCTACCTACTTTGAACTATGCATTGATTCAACTCTGCTATAGCTGAATGCGTGTGCATGTGGCTTTATGTATAATATGTGGATCAGTCTGGGAGAGAAAATGTGAGAGAACAGGAAATTTTTGAGAAGAAAAGATGGGAAGAGAAGAAAACCTGTTGCAACTGGTGCCTTTTAACCAGACAGCAGTTTTCTAAACAAATACATTTAAACAAATTCCTACATATTATTTAATGAATAAGTATGTGTTTATGGGGATAAAGGAGATGAAAGTCCACATGTTTACTGTAGCAGCTAAATTATATTACTGAGTTATGATTTAAGCATTACAGCCCTAATTCAATAAAGTGGAAATCAACATTGAAAACATTTTCACACACGTGATATATACAATCCTTAACAAATCATAAATGTTGAAAAAATACATTAAAAAGCTGACAATTACAAATATAATACACAGCTAGATTCATGTGACATTGCAAAAATTATCTCCATATGCTGCTGCTGCTGCTGAGTCGCTTCGGTCGTGTCCAACTCTGTGCGACCCCATAGACAGTAGCCCACCCAGGCTCCCCCATCCCTGGGATTCTCCAGGCAAGAACACTGGAGTGGGTTGACATTTCCTTCTCCAATGCATAAAAGTGAAGTCACTCAGTCATGTCTGACTCTTAGCGACCCCATGGACTGCAGCCCACCAGACTCCTCCATCCATGGGATTTTCCAGGCAAGAGTACTGGAGTGGGGTGCTATTGCCTTCCCCGTATCTCCATATACGTCACCCTTTATTTCCCTAACCAAGGCAGCTTTATGAATAAATCACATTTTAGAAAACTATTGGAAAACATACAATAATTACAAAAAAGTTTCATGATCTTACATAATTTTGATAAATTATATCTAATAGGACTTGTGTCGATGAACATTACCAGAACATGATTAGACAGATTAAGTTGTAATGAAGATAAGCTTGATCCAGTTTCTGAAAGTTAAATTATATACTTTATTTAGTTAAGAAAATTAATCAACCACAGAAATGAATGAATCCTTTTCCTAGTAATTGCATTCCATAAAGCCTTCTTTTTTTTAAATTTTATTTTATTTAACTTTACAATATTGTATTGGTTTTGCCATATATCAAAATGAATCTGCCACAGGTATATATATGTTCCCCATCCTGAACCCTTCTTTACTCCCCTGTTCTGGAGACTGTAGATCAGAGGATTTAACATGGGGATCACCACTGTGTAGAACACAGAAGCTACTTTGTCCTGAGTCAAGGAGTAGCTGGAGGAAGGTCTCAGATAAGTATAAATGGAGGTGGAATAGAACAGGATGATGGCTGCCAGGTGAGACGCAAACGTGGAGAATGCTTTGTGCCTCCCCTCCCCTGTATGCATATGGAAAATGGAGAAGAGAATGTAGGAGTAGGAGGTGAGGATCACCAGCAGAGTTCTGACCATATTCACACCAGCAAAAGTGGACATGATACTTTCATATAGGCATGTGTCAGAACAAGAGAGCTTGAAAAGTGGGGGACTGTCACAGAAGAAGTGATGGATGACATTGGAACTGCAGAATGACAAGCTGCTCACATAACCTGTGTGGTGAATTACAGAGTTCAACAGTCCTGCTGTAAAAGCCCCTGCTGCCATTTTCAGGCAGACCGTCTTGGACATGATCAAGGTGTAAAGGAGAGGGTTGCATATGGCCACATAGCAGTCACGGGCCATTAACCCAAAAAAGGATGCATTCAGTTGTGGCCAAGGCTATAAAGAAGTACATCTGCAGAAAGCAGACAGCAAAGGAGATGGTTTTCTTCTCTGATAAAAAATCTACTAGCATCTTTGGAGTGATGATGGATGAATAACAAACATCTACAAAGGACAGCTTAGCCAGGAAGAAATACATGGGCGTGTGAAGTCAGGAATCAGCTCTGATTAAGAGAATCGACCCAAAATTCCCCACAACTGTAAGCATATAAATCATAGAAAAATTGCAAAGGAGGATAACCTGTGGCTCCAGTCTGTCTGCTAATCCCAACAGGATGAACTCCTTCAGTGAAGTATAATTTTTTCTGGCCATTTTTTACAGATATAAAATGCTTCAGCTTCCATTACATGGAAAGATTTCACTGTTCTATGTTTGCATTAAGTAATAGGAATGTTAATGTGGCTAGTGGCACATGAGGGGGAAAAAAAGGCTTAGATAATAGAGTATAGTAAAAGAACAACTGAAATAAGGTAGAAACTAGTGAAAAATGAATAAACATTGGAGTTTGTTAAGCAATTCTCTGTCTTAAATGTGGGTTGAGGCATTCACAAATCCTTGGTCTAAGTCTCCATATTTCACTTCAGTTTTTTCTAATGCAATATTTATGTTCTATTCTTTCTTGTTTAGCACACATCTAAAACGCAAAGTTCACAGCTATCCTTGTTGGCATCTTCCCCATTTTCTGAGGAGGTATTTAACTCAAACGCATTTTTTTCCCCCACAAAGACAGCTCTCTATATTCTTCAACTCCAATATTTATGACTCACCACCCGAATGCCACTTTTGTGTTCTCCAAGCAGCAAACATAGCCCGTTTCAAATAACCAATATTTTGATACCTATTATACCCTTAAGAATTATTATGTAGTGTTTAAATGTTAACCACACATCTGTTCTCATTTCAAAGCACATTATCAAATCAATGCCCTATAGTAACAGTCACATACTGGTCCTCAGCAGTGAAAGATAAGGACAGCAGCACATACTTACTAACATCTTTCCCAGTACTAGTTCATTTGGTCTATTATTTTCATTCTTATCAGAATCTTCTCTAATAACTCAGTTGAGACATAAAAATTATAAAGAGACAATTTTTATGCTGAAGTGAAATGAAATCAGAGATAATACGGATTCTATCTGTGTAAAAATTTGAGACACTTCTTGAATATATACACAAACCTGGATTTTTTTTTTTTTCCTGAAAGAGGGTTGGATAACCATGGGGACTAGACTACAGCTTTTAGTTGTGAGTCAGTCCTCTAATGGCAGAAACTCCATTATCAAAAGTAATTAAAATATGATCACACACAGGTAGATGGAATCACACTATATGTGGACTTGCATCATAACTTGGCTATTGATGTCTGTGTTACTTTAAAGATATTTTCCAAATATAAAACATTTAATTGGCTATTTAATTGCCTATTTTTTTGATAATTTTAGCTTATTCCAAAAGGGTACACAACCCACTACAAAATTGTAATTCTCCCCCTATGTATGCATATGTATGAGTGTGTGTTTGTGTGTAATTGTGTGTGTATGTAACTCACCACATTTCTGGGTAAATTTAACCTGCAACCCACCTGTTTTGGGTGAAATAAATTGGAAGAAGATGCTAACTACTTAGTTCATGAATATTCTTCTGGCAAATATGAATAATTCAAATATGTCAGCCACAATGGTACCTAGATTTTTGAGCTGGATGACAACTTTATGACAGGTCATGAGATCAGCTTTACCACATACCAGTTGATTTGAATATTGAAGCTTCTATCAGGTGACACTAGCAGCAAGTGCAAGGCAAAAGCCATGAGGAATTTCTCTCCAAAAACTATATACTATAGTTACCATCTTAACAAGAGCTGTCCCCCTCTCAATTTCCTCCAGAATTCTACTAAGTCACTCCCATTCCACTTCCATATTAAGGTTTACCTTTAATATTCAGATTAACTTTAAAGGATGCTATTGATAATTAATAGATTTCCATAAGCAGGAAATTCATGACTCTATCATGCAGAATATGAGTCAGTTTCACCCATTAAACACTGATGTACCTGTTTTGGAACTATGCCCTGATTAAACTCTGCCATAACTGAATGTGTGTTCATGTGGATTTGTTTATATGTATCACTGTGGAGGAGAGAAACTTAAAGAACAGGAAATTTTTGAGAAGAAAAGAAAGGAATAGGAAAAAAAAAAACGGTCTAATTGTGTTTTTTAACAAAACAGCTGGTTTCTATAGAGAACACTGCTGCACAATTCATATTTATACATTAAGTTCAGTTCAGTTCAGTCTCAGTCGTGTCCGACTCTTTGCAACCCCAAGAACCACAGCACGCCAGGCCTCCCTGTCCATCACCAACTCCCAGAGCCCACCCAAACCCATGTCCATTGAGTTAGTGATGCCATCCAACCATCTTATCCTCTTTCATCCCCTTCTCCTCCTGCCCTCAATCTTTCCCAGCATCAGGGTATTTTCAAATGAGTCAGCTCTTCGTATCAGGTGGCCAAAGTATTGGAGTTTCAGCTTCAACATCAGTCCTTTCAATAAACACCCAGGACTGACCTACTTGAGGATGGACTGGTTGGATCTCCCTGAAGTCCAAGGGACTCTCAAGAGTCTTTTCTAACACCACAGTTCAAAAACATCAGTTATTCGGTGCTCAGCTTTCTTTATAGTCAAACTCTCACATCCATACATAAAGAACATTAATGCTAGTTACTGAGATCAGATTCTCTCCAAAAGAGTGTTTCCTGAATAAATCTCACAAACATCTTGTCATCAGTCTCTTCTTCCATTTCACATTCTCTTATTGAAAGTGTAGTCTGTGATTCCATTCTCTTAGTCTTCTTTGTCATGACATCATTGCCCATGTCAGGTCTGTTTATAGCATGACTAAGTCCACTGTTTCCTGGATTCAAATTGATTTTCAAAATTTCATGGATAGATTTGTAAATGGAAAAATAATAAAAAAAAATAGTACTAGAACTAGCATCACCTCATTGCACATTGCAGTTTATTTTGAGAGGTTTAATTAACTGAAGTATACAGAAATAAACTTCATTAATTTGCACCCAACTACATTAGGTTTTCTTACATGTTGAACAATGTAAAACTCCATTGCAGCTAAGGAATTTCAAGCAGGAACAAATTTTGAGTCATCACACTTCCAAACTTCAGGCAATATTCGAAAGTTATAGTTACTGAACTAGTATGGTTTCCACATAAACATAAGCACATACAAATAGAGCAGAATTGAGACACCTTAAAGAAACACATATCTATCAGTTCAGTTACTCAGTCATGGGCTGTTTGAGACATCATGGGGTGCAGCACACCAGGCCTCCATGTCCATCACCAACTCCAAGAGTTTACTCAAACTCATGTCCATTGAGTCGGTGATGCCATCCAACCATCTCATCCTCTGTCATCCCATTCTCCTCCTGCCTTCAATCTTTCCCAGAATCAGTGTCTTTTCCAACGAGTTAGTTTCTCACATCAAGTGGCCAAAATATTGAAGTTTCAGCTTCAGCATCAGTGCTTTCAATGAATATTAAGGACTGACATCCTTTAGGAGAGACTGGTTGGATCTCCTTGCAGTCCAAGGGACTCTCAACAGTCTTTTCCAACACATCAAAAGCATCAATTCTTCAGCAGTCAGCTTTCTTTATAGTCCAACTCTCACATTCATACATGACCACTAGAAAAACAATAGCTTTGACTAGATGGACTTTTGATGACAAAATAATATCTCTGCTTTTTAATATGTTGTATAGGTTGGTCATAACTTTCCTTCCAAGGAGTGTCTTTTAATTTCATGGCTGGAATCACCATCTGCAGTGATTTTGGAGCCCCAAAAAATAAAGTCTGACACTGCTTCCACTGTTTCCCCATCTACTTCCCAAGAAGTGATGGAACCAGATGCCATGATCTTAGTTTTCTAAATATTGAGCTTTAAACCAACCTTTTCACTCTCCTCTTCCACTTTCATCAAGAGGCTCTTTAGCTCCTCTTCACTTTCTACCATATGGGTGGTGTCATCTGCATATCTGAAGCTATTGATATTTTGCGGGGAGCGAGCTCCACCCCTGGCAAAGGTCATGAGGAAGGGGGCTTGGCATACACAAAGGCGGGATCAAGCCTCAGGAGTCTCCCTGGAAATTCTCGAGCATCTACCCCCAAAACCAGAGTCTGCCTACTTTCTGCTTTGTGCTCTCACTTACACCTCTGACTTTATGGGGGCTTTCCCCCACTACTTCTCTCTGAAAAAAGAGTTAGCTTACAGCTCCAGTTAATAAGTCCTGGGTGTGACAGTGTTTTAACCTACAAACTCCTTTGGAAATCCTCTAGCCTGCCTGAATAGGTTTTTCCGGCCACACGTGATTGTTCAGAGCCTCCCAACTGTGAGAGGCAAGAGATGTTTTATACTGTCTAAACACAGATTCCTTTGAGTAGTTAAAAGATTGATTAGAAATTGTATTGGTGAAGGGTTTTTCACTTATTGGGCCAATGTTTGCTGCTAAGTTTCCATACCCCTTACCTACTGTGTCCTTGGCAGTGTATTGATTGATATAATGGGTGTATAGAAATGTAAGTAATAGCCTCAATGTTTGTAACCTTGGACCCTTGAGTTAATTCTTTTCTTGATTGAGCCCACCTCACCTTTGCCCTATAGGAATGCAACTCTATCCAATGTTTTTTGGAGGCTGGAGCCTGACTTTAGAATAATCAGCTTTAGAGAAAAATAAGTTTCTTAAAATGTTAACAGGCCTCTGGGCCAGAATCACCTAAACTTTTGCATATGATAAGTTTGAAGGAAGAAAGCCTGGCTTACTGCATGACTCTACCCCTTCCCCCATTATCCTCTATGCATAACTTAAGGTATAAAAACTACTTTGGGAAAAAAAGTGCGGGCCTTGTTCACCAAAACTTGGTCTCCCCATGTCGTTCTTTCTCTCATTTTCTGTCTGAATTATTCAGCCTCTTTTCTCCACTGAATTTCCCCACTGAGCTATCCTTATTTCAGCCTCTTTTCTCCACTGAATTTTCTTATTGAGCTATCCTCATTCTATTACTCTTTATATCTTTGATAAATATTTAAATAAATAGGTCGCCTATGCCGTCTTTCTTTCAAATACCCTGGATCAGCCAGGCTGGACCCCGGCAATATTTCTCCTGGCAATCTTGATTTCAGCTTGTACTTCTTCCAGCTCAGTGTTTCTCATGATGTACTCTGCTTACAAGTTAAATATGCAGGGTGACAAAATACATCCTTGACGTACTCCTTTCCTGGCTTGGAACCAGTCTGTTGTTCTATGTCCAGTTTTAACTGTTGCTTCTTGACCTGAATATACATTTCTCAAGAGGCAGGTCAGGAGGTCTGGTATTCCCTTCTTTTGAAGAACTTCCCATAGTTTGTTGTTATCCACACAGTTAAAGGCTTTGGCATAGTCAATAAAGCAAAAATAGATGTTTTTTTTTTCTAGAACTCCCTTGCTTTTTCAATAATCCAATGGATGTTGACAATTTGATCTCTGGTTCCTCTGCCTTTTCTAAAACCAGTTTGTACATCTGCAAGTTCATGGTTAATATACTGTTGAGCCTGACTGGAGAATTTTCAGCATTACTTAGCTAGTGTGTGAGATGAGTGCAATTGTGTGGTAGTTTGACCATTCGTTGGCATTGCCTTCCTTTGGGATTTTAATGAAAACTGACCTTTTCCCATCCTGTGGCCTCTGTTGGGTTTTCCAAATTTGGTGGCATATTGAGTGCAGCATTTTAACAGAATCATCTTTTAGGATTTGAAATAGTTCAACTGGAATTCCATCACCTCCTCTAGCTTTGTTCTTAGTGTTGCTTCCTCAGGCCCACTTCACTTCACATTCCAGGATGTCTAGCTCTAGGTGAGTGATTATACCATTGTGATTATCTGGGCCGTCAGGAAGCAACAGTTAGAGCTGGACTTAGAGCAACAGACTGGTTGCAAATATGAAAAGGAGTATGTCAAGGCTCTATATTGTCACCTTGCTTATATAACTTATATTCAGAGTACATCATGAGAAACTTTGGGCTGGAGGAAACACAAGCTGGAATCAAGATTGCAGGGAGAAATATCAACAACCTCATATATGCAGATGACACGGCCCATATTGCAGAAAATGAAGAAGAGCTAAAGCGCCTCTTGATGAAAGTGCGAGAGGAGAGTGAAAAAGCTGACTTAAACTCAGCATTCAGAAAACTAAGATCATGGCATCTGGCCCCATCACTTCATGGCAGATAGATGGGGAAACAGTGTCAGACTTTATTTTGGGGGGCTCCAAAATCACTGCAGATGGTGATTTCAGCCATGAAATTAAAAGACACTTATTCCTTGGAAGGAAAGTTATGAGCAACATAGATAGCATATTCAGAAGCAGAGACATTACTTTGCCAAAAAAGGTCCATCTAGTCAAGGCTATGGTTTTTCTAGTGGTCATGTATGGATGTGAGAGTTGGACTGTGAAGGCTGAGCACCAAAGAATTGATGCTTTTGAACTATGGTGTTCGAGAAGACTCTTGTGAGTCTCTTGGACAGAAAGGAGATCCAACCAGCCCATCCTCAAGAGATCAGTCCTGGGTGTTCATTGGAAGGACTGATGTTGAAGCTGAAACTCCAATATTTTGGCCACCTGATGCGAAGAGCTGACTCATTGGAAAAGACCTTGATGCTTGGAAAGATTGAAGGCAGGAGGAGAAGGAGACAACAGAGGATGAGATGGTTGGATGGCATCATTGGACATGAGTTTGTGTGGGCTCTGGGAGTTGGTGATGGACAGGGAGGCCTGGCGTGCTGTGGCTGATGGGGTCACAAAGAGTCGGACATGACTGAGTGACTGAACGAAACTGAACTGAAGATCTTTTTTGTATAAATCTTTGGCGTATTCTTGCCAGCTCTTCTTAATATATACTGCTTCTGTTAGGTCCATACCATTTCTGTCCTTTATTGAGCCCATCTTCACATGAAATGTTCCCTTGGTATCTCTAATTTTCTTTTCTTTTTAGGAAAAAAAAAGAAATTATTTTATTTCACTTATGAACTTTAGTTAACTTTAGTTAATGTCCATAATCAACAGTATTGTACAAATTCAAAGTTAACAGAATAAATAATCTAATCAGTGTTTATTATCCCTTATTTGGTATTATACTACTATTTCTGATAGTAGTTTGCTGCTGCTGCTAAGTCACTTCAGTCATGTCCGACTCTGTGCGACCCCATAGATGGCAGCCCACCAGGATCCCCTGTCCCTGGGATTCTTCAGGCAAGAATACTGGAGTGGGCTGCCATTTCCTTCTTCAATGCATGGAAGTGCAAAGTGAAAGCGAAGTAGCTCAGTGGTGTCTGACTCTTAGTGACCCTATGCACTGCAGCCTACCAGGCTCCTCTGCCCATGGGATTTTCCATGCAAAACTACTGGAGTGGGTTGCTATTGCTGATAGCTTTATTGAGCCTTCTCATTAATAATGCTAAAATTTCAGTATAAAATTATCAATTATTGATTTAAATAAAATATACACTAAGTAAAATCACCACAAAATTTTACTTTTTTTTTCCTTTACAATATTGTATTGGTTTTGCCATACATTGACATGAATCCACCATGGGTGTACATGTGTTCTCCATCCTGAACCTCCCTCCCACCTCCCTCCCCATACCATTCCTTGGGTAATCCTAGTGCTCCAGGCCCGAGCATCCTGTATCATGCATCGAACCTAGACTGACTATTCATTTCACATATGATAATATACATGTTTCAATGCCATTTTCCCAAGTCATCCCACCCTCGCCCTCTCTGACAGAGTCCAAAAGACTGTTCTATAAATCTGTGTCTCTTTTGCTGTCTCGCATACCGGGTTATCATTACCATCTTTCTGAATTCCATATATATGCATTAGTATACTGTATTGATGTTTTTCTTTCTGGCTTACTTCCCTCTGTATAGTAGGCTCCAGTTTCATCCACCTCATTAGAACTGATTCAAATGTATGCTTTTTAATTGCTGAGTAATATTCCATTGTGTAAATGTACCACAGCTTTCTTATCCATTCATCTGCTGATGGACATCTAGGTTGCTTCCATGTCCTGGCTATTATAAACAGAGTTGCGATGAACACTGGGGACGTGTCTCTTTCAATTATGGTTTCCTTGGTGTGTATGCCCAGCAGTGGGATTGCTGGGTCATATGTCAGTTCTATTTCCAGTTTTTTAAGGAAGCTCCACTCTGTTCTCCATAGTGGCTGTACTAGTTTGCATTCCCACCAAGAGATATCTAGTATTTCCCATTCTATTGTCTTCCTCTTTTTTTTTTTTTTTTTTTTTTTGCATTGATCACTGAGGAAGGCTTTCTTAACTCTACTTGCTATTCTTTGTAACTCTGCATTCAAATGGTTATATCTTTCCTTTTCTCTTTTGCTTTTCACTTCTCTTCTTTTCAGAGCTATTTGTAAGGCCTCTTCAGAGAGCCATTTTGCTTTTTTGCATTCCTTTTTCTTGTGGATGATCTTGATCCTTGTCTCATGTATAATGTCACAGATCTCTGTCCATAGCTCTTCAGGCACTCTATCTATCAGATCTAGTCATTTGAATGTATTTCTCACTTCTATGGTATAATTGTGAGGGATTTGATTTAGGTCATACCTGAATGGTCTAGTGGTTTTGCCTACTTTCTTCAATTTTATTCTGATTTTGGCAATAAGAAGTTCATGATCTGAGCCACAGTCAGTTCCTAGTCTTGTTTTTGCTGACTTTATAGAGCTTCTCCATCTTTGATCGCAAAGAATATAATAAATCAGATTTTGGTATTGACCATCTGGTGATGTTCATGTATAGTGTCTTTATTTTTTGTTCAAAGAGAGTATTTCCTATAACCAGTGCATTCTCTTGGCAAAACTCTGTTAGCCTTTGCCCTGCTTCATTCTGTACTCCAAGGCCAAATTTGCCTTTTACTCCAGGTGATTCTTGACTTCCTGCTTTTCCATTCCAGTCTCTTATAATGAAAAGGACATCTTTTTGAGGCGTTAGTTCTAGAAGGTCTAGAAGGTAAAGCTTCATCAGCTTTACTGGTCAGGGCATTGTCTTGGATTATCTTGATATTGAATGGTTTGCCTTAGAGATGAACAGAGATCATTCTGTCGTTTTTGAGGTTGCATCCAAGTATTGCATTTCAGACTCTTTTGTTGACTATGTTAGCTATTCCATTTCTTCTAAAGGATTATTGCCCACAGTGGTAGATATAATGGTCATATGAGTTAAATTCACCCATTCCAGTCCATTTTACTTCCCAGATTCCTAAAATGTTGACGTTCACTCTTCCCATCTCCTGTTTGATCACTTCTTCTGCTTTGCTTTGATTCATGGACTTAACATTCCAGGTTCCTATGCAATATTGCTCTTTAGAGCATCAGACTTTGCTTCTATCACCAGTCACATCCACAACTTGGTGTTGTTTTTGCTTTGGCTCTGTCTCTTCATTGTTTCTGGAGTTATTTCTCCACTTATCTCCAATAGCATATTGGGCACCTACTGCCCTGGTGAGTTCATCTTTCAGTGTCCTATGTTTTGTCTTTTCATACTGTTAATGGGTTACTCAAGGCAAGAATACTGAAGTGATTCGTCATTCCATTCTCCAGTGGACCACATTTTATCAAAACTCTTCACCATGACCTGTCTGTCTTTGATGGCCCTACACTGCATGGATCATAGTTTCATTTAGTTAGACAATATTGTGGTCCATGTGATCAAATTGGTTAGTGTTTTTTTTTTTTTTTTTTACTTAGCACAATGCCCTCAAGGTCCATCCATGTTGTCACAAATGGCAAGATTTCCTTTTTTTATGGGTATTAATTCCGTTTTGTGTGTGTGGATGTATATACACATATAATATTTTCTTTACCTATTTATCCACTGTTGGTCAGTCAGGTTGCTTCCATGTCTTCACTATTGCAAATAATACTGTACTTCTGTTCCTTATAGGCCTAAAATGTTGTCTTTTGGACCCTTTATGAGCATTAAGACCAAGTCTTTTAGGGACTTCCCTGGTAGTCCAGTGGTGCAGACTCTGCACTTCCACTGTAGGGGGCCTGGGTTAGATCTGTGGTTAGGGAACTAAGATCCTGTATGCTGCACAGCATGGCTGTGTATAGTCAACTAACATTTATGTATAGCCAACTAATATTTTACAAAGGAGCCAAGAACACTCAGTGGGAAAAGGACCAGTTCTCCAAAGAATAATACTGAGAAAATTGTATAGCCACCTGTTAAAGAATGAAATTGGACACCTAACTTACAGCATGAACAAAAATCAGCTCAAATTGATTAATGGTAAATATAAGCCCTGAAACCATAAAACATCTAGAAGAAAATATAGGGTAAACCTGCTCAGCATTATGCATCTTGGCAATGATTTTTTTTTTTTTTTTGATCTGAAAGCAAGGGTCTGTTTTACATTTAAATAAACTATGTATCTCCATATACTTTCCAAGTCTGTATGTTCTTTTCATCTTTCTGTCTTCTCTTAGCAGTGTGTTAGTGAGTCTGACACAGACTCAACACAAACATGGATAATGAATGATGTCTTATAGGTTTATTTGTTTTACAACACAAGATTACAACGATCACACAATTTCAGGAAGTTGAGAAATTGGAACCCAATTCAGAAACCAAGTTTTTGACATAGCTCTTCAACCAGTTGATCTCTTGTTTGCAAAAACTTGAAATTACTTGGCCAAGATTCATCCTTCTTTAGTAACAACTCTAGGATAATAAATTTTATTAAGTGACTGAAACATCCCATAGACTGTTTCGAGGCTTAAGGATGGAATGTAGGTATATGCAAAGTCTTCACAGTAGAATTAAAATAACAAAATTTAAAGATAAAAAGATGATACATACCAATTTCCAAGCCAAATAATTAAATTGTACCTAAGTTGAGCAACAAATGGCCACATTTTATACAGTTTCTAAAAGACTACTTGTTTTAAAATTGTTTCTATAAATTCATATATTTCAATAAATCTACATATTTTCAATGAAGTTCATTGTGCTTTCTTTTACTACAGATTGTATCTTTTAAAATCTATTTAACTACTTCATATGTCACTTTTTTCCCATACATGTGACCACTTTGTTTTCTCCTCTTGACATAATATCACTTATCTTTCTCTTTTAAAGCATAATTATAAGTTAACACACTATGTTTTAACTTAATTGAGTTGTGTGAAATTAAACAAGCTTATTTGTTTCACTTAACCTCACCCCTACCTAATAGTTGTTTACAAAATTTAAGACTTCCTATTTTTAAATTAACCAATGAAAATTATTTTTGTGCATGTTATTTATATTTAACAAATGCAAATAAACATTTTTATATATTAATACCAACTGTCTTTGCACATTTATTCTTCCTAAATGCAGGACTCCAATAATTTCATATTTTTGTAAAGTTGTATATTTGAATCTTTGTGATTCCTAAATATTGATTATTTCATCCTTTCCCGTGTGTTTGCTTAGTTTTCCAACTTTATGATATTCATAATTTTGTAAGTTAGTCTCTGATTTCCAGAATTGCTGATGAATATTGACTGAACAAAGCATAAAGGTATGCGTTTCAAAATTCATTAACCTTAGTAAGTAAAATACTCATAAATCCTCGAATAAGGCAAAATATTGTCGCTAAGTGGTAGGTGGTAATGTTAAATATTTAAGTAAAATAGAAGACTAGGGACATTAGAAAAACAGAACAAAATGCAAATAGCAAAAGGTGCAAAAGAATGCTACATTCATAAGTGAGGGTTTAATAAATGTCAAATTCTAAAGAAGAGAATGATAAAATCAAATTCAAAATTAGAGGTCTCAATGCTTTTACGATCTCAATTTCTTTTGAGTCAAAGAAAATTTATATATATATATATATATATATAATA
The DNA here is from genome assembly GCF_055505025.1 of Bos grunniens. Lineage (NCBI taxonomy): Eukaryota > Metazoa > Chordata > Mammalia > Artiodactyla > Bovidae > Bos > Bos grunniens. The sequence continues at coordinate 63,970,844 of NC_141183.1, read as the reverse complement.
TATTTTAAATAAATTCTTTGAAAAAATGAGCAAGAAAATATGATTTTAAAATAATTTTCCCAAGCAATTAAAGGCTAAATAAATAATCTTAAGTTTCAAAAGTAGTACATATTCAGCTAATTAAAATTAACAAATATAATTCAGTGGTAATAGTTCCCAAAGTTGGAAATATTTGAAGACTTTGCAAATGAAAGTAACTAAATATAAGAGACTAGACTTACAGATTAGAGAACAAGGTTTAAAATACGATATGCATAAAACCTAAAATTCAGAATGTGGTGCTTAGTCACTCAGTCATGTCCGACTCTGCAATCTCATGGACTGTAGCCCACCAGGCTCCTCTGTTCATGGGCTTTCCCAGGCAAGAATACTGGAGTGGGTTGCCATTTCCTTCTTCAGGGGATCTCCATGACCCAGGGATCAAACCTATGTTTCCTGCATTAGCAGGCAGGTTCTTTACGGGGAAGCCCTAAATCACAGAATAACTGGATTTAATCCCCCAAACATTGTTTCTACTTCTAAATTATACTAGAAATTAAAGCATTTGATGCAAGGAATATAATATTGATATTTATTAATGAAATATCTTAACCATGTATATGATTTCATTGCCTACTCAAGACAGGGAAAGCAGAAAAATACAGCCATAAGCAGCCAGCTGGTTCAGAAAAATGTGCGTGAGCCACTCAGTGAAGGAGTGAACCATTTCTGAGAACAGCCTAATCAGTCTGCTGCATGGCCTCCAGGGCCAGATAACTATTTGGACCTGTGGGGCAAGAGCATGGTCCAGGGATGAACCAACAACATTGATGACTTCATGAATATCCCTTTGGTGAGAGTCAACTATGTGGACCATAGGGCAATGGATGTTAGAACAGACTGACCTTTCATTCCAGGCCATAAGGTTAGCTTGACAGCATCTCAGGTCTTGTCTCCTTAGCAAGCCCTGGATCCTACTCAGTTTCCTCCAGAGTTCTACTAAGCCAGCTTCCTAGCTAACTCCATATAATGCTTAACTTTAACATTAAGACACATCTTAACTCATTTTTATTGCTAACTTGATAACAGATTCCCATACACAGGAAATCCAGTAACTTGATATAACTTGATATAAATAATATGTGCCACATTCATTCACCAAGCATTTACCTACCTGCTTTGGAGCCATGCACTGATTAAAAATTGCCATAGTCGAATGTGTGTGCTTGTGGTTTGTGTATATGTCTCAGTCTGGGAGAGAGGAAGTGAGAAAAGCATTGGGAAATCTATGGAGAATGGAATGAATCCAAGGAGTGCTACTTTAATTGGTGCATTCTAGTCAGTTAACAATTTTCTTGATAGCATATGTTTGTATAAGCTCATAATTATTATTTAATGAACATATATGTGCATGAGGGGAAGAAGGGAAATAAAAGGTCTACTGCTACAATTAAAAGTTTAGTATTGAAATATGACTTAAGCATCTCCTGGAGAAATAATTCAAAAACTTAAAATGGAAATCAATTTTAAATCTTTTTGACATATTTAATATATCAATATCTCTATTAATACTAACATGAATTCTGACACAGAAGGCCAAGCTAAATGGAACTTAAAAATACCCTATATGATTAGATCATATGATATTGTAACTTTTGTCTCTAAATGATCAGGTACTCAGTCATGTCCCACTCTGCTACCCCATGTCAGACTGCAGCTCACCAAGCTCCTCTGCCCGTGGAATTTTCCATGTAAGAATGCTGGAGGGGGTTGCCAGTTCCTTCTCCAGGGGATCCTTCTGACCCAGGGGTCGAGCCCTTGTCCCCTGCGTCTCTTTCATTGGTAGGTGGGTTCTATACCACTGTTCCACCTGGGAAGCCCAATAATTAATCATTTTATTCTCTAAACAAAGTTTCATTAAAACACATGGTACTTTTGAGAATCTAGTGGAAATATAGAACAATTAGATGAAAGTTTTAGAGTTTCATATAAATTTGATAATTTAGCTTATCCTGTTGGATATGAAGGTTAGTTGCTAAGTCATGTCCAGTTCTTTGCAACTCATGGACAGAGAAGCCCTCTAGGCACCTCTGTTCATGGGATTTTGCAAACAAGAATACTGGAGTGGGTTGCAATTTCCATCTCCAGTTGGATTAATATATTTGGATATGAATACAACATGATTACTTAGAAAATATTCTAATGAAAAATGATAAGTTGATCCATCATTTTAACGTTCAATATGCACTCTACTAAGTTAAGAAAATGAAGCCCACAATCATAGTAAGCTTCAACCAGTATTTTAAAATTTATTAAATACTCCATTAGTTCAGAAAATTAACCAAACAACCCCAGAAATGAAGGGACCCTTTTCCTAGTAATTACATTCCATAAAGCCTTCTCACTTCACTGTTTCAGAGGCTGTAGATCAGAAGATTCAACATGGGGATGACCACTGTGTAGAACACGGAAGCCACTTTCAGCTGGAGGAAGGTATCAGATAAGTATAGATGGAGGTGGAATACAACAGGATGATGGCTGTCAGGTGAGACTTTGTGCCTCCCCTCCCCTGTATGCATACAGAAGGTGGAGAAGAGAATGTAGGAGGAGGAGGTGAGGATCAGCAGCAGAGTCCCAACTATATTCACATCAGCAAAAGTGGACAAGATGCTTTCATGCAGGCCTGTATTAGAACATGAGAGCTTAAAAATTGGAGGGGTATCACAGAAGTGATGGATGACATTGGAACTGTAAAATGACAAGCTGCTCACATAACCTGTGTGAACAAGAATTCAACCGTTCTGCTGTAAAAGCCCCTGCTGCCATTTTCAGGCAGACCATCCTGGACATGATCAAGGAGTAAAGGAGAGAGTTGCATATGGCCACATAGCAGTCATGGGCCATTAACCAGAAAAGGATGCATTCAGTTGTGGCCAACACTATAAAGAAGTACATGGGCAGAAAGCAGCCAGCAAAGGAGATGGTTTTCTTCTCTGATAAAGAGTCTACCAGCATCTTTGGAGTGATGGTGGAAGAATAACTAACATCTGCAAAAGACAGGATTGCCAGGAAGAAATACATAGGTGTGTGAAGTCGAGAATCAGTCCTGATTAAAAGGATCATTCCAATATTTCCCACAACTGTAAGTGTGTAAATCACACACACACACAAAAAAAAAAAAAAAAAAAAAAAAGAAAAGAAAAAAGGATAGCCTGTAGCTCCACTGTGTCTGCTAACCCCAGCAGGAAGAACTCTGTCAGCAAAATACATTTTTTTCTAACCATTTATTAAAGATGCTGTATGCTTAAACTTGTATTCCTTGTAAGTATGTCATTGTCCAAATTTCACAAGAAATAGTAGAAATATTAATGAAGTTACTAACACATGGAAAAAATAAAATATTTGGATCCTATAGTAGAGTAAGCAGGGTGACACTGTTTGGATCTCCTTGCAGTCCAAGGGACTCTCAAGAGTCTTCTCCAACACCACAGCTCGAAAGCATGAATTCTTCAGCACTCAGCTTTCTTCACAGTCCAACTCTCACATCCGTACATGACCACTAGAAAAACCATAGCCTTAACTAGACGGACCTTTATTGGCAAAGTAATGTCTCTGCTTTTGAATATGCTATCAAGGTTGGTCATAACTTTTCTTCCAAGGAGTAAGCATCTTTTAATTTCATGGCTGCAGTCCCCATCTGCAGTGATTTTGGAGCCCAGAAAAATAAAGTCTGACACTGTTTCCCCATCTATTTCCCATGAAGTGATGGGACCGGATGCCATGACCTTCCTTTTATGAATGTTTTAAGCCAACTTTTTCACTCTCCACTTTCACTTTCATCAAGAAGCTTTTTAGTTCCTCTTCACTTTCTGCCATAAGGGTGGTGTCATCTGCATATCTGAGGTTATTATAGTTTATATTATAGGTTATATATTGTAGGTTATAATAGTTTATATTACTTTAAGCTATAAGTATATTTATATACAGGCTTCTTCATGGCTCAGTAGGTAAAGAGTCTGTCTGCAGTGCAGGAGACACATGAAATGAAGGTTAAAGACCTGAATCAGGAAGACTCCCTGGAGAAGGAAATACTGCAAACCTCACCAGTGTCCTTTACTAAAAAGTCCCAAAGACAGAGGAGCCTGGTGGACTACAGTCCATGGCATCACCAGAGAATCAGATTCGACTGAGTGGCTAAACATGGAAATGCATGTTTTTATACTTACAAATTTACATACCTATGAATTTATAAATAACAAATAGTTTATCTACCATGCAATCAATTCTATATGTACCTATACACAATATACTGCAGCAGCATTAACAAAATAAAAGTGAAATGCAATGTTTACACATAATATTTTACGATTTCAGTTGTAAATATTATAAAAACATAATTGTATTTGGGAAGCAAAGCTTCATGAGAGAATATAGTGAGATAGTTCAGTTTTGGTTTACAACATAGTTATACCATCGTTTTGAAATTGTTTTGACTGTTTTGATAGATACTTGGATGGGATGACTTTTTTTTATTATCCTGATAAATGCTTTTAACTTTGTGATTTCTCTCACCATTATCTTTCTTAGTGTGACCTTCATCATTGTTGATTGTGTTTTTTCTAATGTCCGTTTGGAGTTACAAGTAAAAAGTAAACTACAGTGAAGGAATTTCATATTTTTAAAACAAATACTTATTTCTGGGGAATCTTGACTTTTCAGGATACCTTTCTGAGATTTGGAAGAATTGCATTTGAGTATGCATTTCAGTCACAAAAATGTTGTTTCCAGTAGTTCTTTTTCCTAAGGGAATACTCAGCATTATTACTGTTCAAAAGCAGACTCTAACTTTATCAGATAAATGATACTATTTGGTATCAGAAATCTTGAATTTAGTGACAGAATGACTCTGTGTTCTGGTTGTAATTCTAAGAGCATGAGAAAAAAATCATACTTTCGTCCAATGTAACACGTTTCCCTACCTAGAGTTTTCTATTATGGGTCCAATTAATAAAGCTGTTGTTAGAACTCTTGCTGTTTAACCAATTAGATTCTCACCTGGTTTTCCTGTGTCCTGGTGTTGAGGCTTGTCTATCAGTATCATGCTTCAGGTCACTGCTACATCCTCCATGTGAAGACTTACGCTAATTAAACTGACACAGAACTTCATTTTTTCCCTCTCTTTCTCTGAATAATGAAGGGAAACTTATACACACATGTTTTCTTTGTTTATTTTTATTATTATAAGGAATATGCAACAGGTCAAAGGAAGAGTTATATTGGAACTCAAACCATCTTCTTACTATTCAGAATTTTGACCCTCCTTAATCAACAGAAATTGATGAGGCTAGGCAAAAAATTCTGGCAAGTCTTTATTGTGACCTTGATGCAATGGGGTGGGGAGAGTGAAAACCATTATAGGTTCCCTTGCTTGCTCCTCAAAGGGGGGCAAGCTGTTCCTTTTATGGGGTGAGAGTAGAAGTAGGTCCCAAGAATCAGCTGTAGGTGTGATTTATATGGTTTGCAACCTTTTTGGTGGTATTAAATGCAGGAAGCATGCAAAGTACCTTGGTTTTGCTCCCAACACTATATTTTTGCTCCCAGCTCTTTAGAAGTGGCAGCTGGGTTTTTGGTCTTATTATTTATTTATTTTTTGTGGGGGGAGGGACAGGGTTGGTATTTCTGTGTCTTGTTGTCCATAATTGGCCCAACTGTGCATGTGCACAGTTATCTTTGAGTCCTTCACAGTTTCTTTGTAATTTGTGGTTCAAGGAGACATTTGTCCAGGTGCACACACTGCAGAAAAGAGTCCCAGGTCTCAGGTTCCAGCCTGTTTCAATCCTAGTCCTAACACACCAGTGACATGATGTTCCCATTACACTAAGAATATTCACAGGAAAAAAAATGTCCCACTAAAAAAGACATAAATGTGCTTTGGGGTTTCCCATGTGGCACTCTGGTAAAAGAATTCTTCTGCAAATGCAGGAGACACAAGACACAAGGGTTTCATCCCTGGGTCTGGAAGATCCCTTGGAGAAGGAAATGCAATTCTTTCCAGTATTCTTGTTGGGATAATCCCATGGACAGAAGAGTTTAGTGGGTTACAGTCCATGAGGTCACAAACAGTTGGACATGACTGATCACCTAGTACCAAATTATCATACCCCAATTCTGTATTTTACAATCTAGATATTTTAACAGGAAAAAAAAAGATACTTGTATTTTCCAACAAATTATCTCTTCTTTTTCCTGGATATAGTAGACTTGGATGCCCAAATTCATTGATCTAAAATATAGACAGGATCAAATTTATAATCTCAGTGTGTGAGTGATGAACCTCTGTATTAATAGAATGAAGATTTTGGTTTTGTTTAACAATACCTGAATTTTGCATCCCAGGCTTATCCATATCCTGACCTCCACAGACTTCAAGTTCCTTGAGAACACAACTCAAATATCCCTCTTGAGATGTATAACACCTAACCCAGTGCCTTTCATAAGATACATGCTTGTTATTTTAAGCCACCAATTCTTGGGAACTTGTTGCAGCAGCAATAAGAAACTAATACTCAACAGAGTAAAGTAACTACCTTCTCTTTCTATTCACCTTCTCCTTAATTACTTTTCTTCATAGTACTCACCCTTGTTGAACGTGAAATATCAATAGGTGCTTATTTGATTCATTTATCTAATAACATGTAAACACCTTGAAAGCATGGTGTTTTTCTTGTTCATCTCTAACAAATATAACATTTCTTGGCAGAAAGTAGTTATATATGTGTAGTAAGTGTGTGTGCATGTGGGTTAAGTCTCTTCAGTCATGTCTGACCAGGCTCCTCTGTCCATCACAATTCTCCAGGCAAGAATACAGGAGTGGGTTGCCATGCCCTCCTTCAGGGGATCTTCCCAGCCCAGGGATAAAACCCAGACGTTTAGTGTCCCCTGAAATAACACAGGGTTCTATACAGTGGTGCTCCTTGGGAAGGCCTCATGTAATACATATTATATATTAAATATATGAAAGTATATGCAAATGGTTAATTTATTGATATTGAATCATAAATATTGTTGAGTTAATATTATATCATGCCAAGAAAGCAAGTGAAATTGAGTGACAGCTTATATTTTTTAAAAGGAACACCTATCGGGGAGGAGCTAAGATGGCGGAGGAGTAGGACGGGGAGAGCACTTTCTCCCCCACAAATTCATCAAAAGAACATTTAAACGCCGAGTAAATTCCACAAAACAACTTCTGAATGCCGGCAGAGGACATCAGACACCCAGAAAAGCAACCCAAGTCTTCGAAAAGAGGTAGGAAAAAATATAAAAGACAAAAAAAGAGACAAAAGAGGGAGGGACGGAGTCCCGTCCTGGGAAGGGAGTCTTAAAAAGAGAGAAGTTTCCAAACACCAGGAAACCTTCTCACTGCTGAATCTGTGCTGAGCCTTGGAAGCACAGAGGGCAACATAACAGGGAGGAAAAATAAATAAACAATTAAAACCCGCACATTGCTAGCCCTACGGTAACTCCCCCAGCGGAGAAGCAGCGCAGACGCCTGCATTGGCCATTAGCAAGCAGGGGCTGGGCAGGGAGGCGCGGCGTGGGCAGGGAGGCTCGGCGCGGGCTGCCTCGCAAGGATCTGGCCTGAATACCCCGAGCGTTATCTGTGCAAAATAATTTGGGCTAGCAAACCAGACTGTGGGATATCTACCACACGAAAAGCCAGCCCTAACCTAAGACACCACCAGGCCCGCGCACGGAACAAAGGACTGAACAGAGATAGCCGGCGGCAGACCATCCCCCTCCGGTGATAGGCAGCCAGAACTGGAAGGGGACAATCACAGCCCCAGAGAGACATTATCTATAAAACTGTAAGCAGGCTTATTTGCTAACTAAAACTTCTTGGGGGTCTGGACGGTCAACATCTGCCTGAGAAGGTGCGCCGGTCGCACACCTAGATAACCGAGTGGCGGGGAGGCGATAAGTTGCAGCAATCCACGCGCCAAACACCTCATCACCTGAGCTGCTCGGATCTGGGAAGGGCACAAAACGCAGGCCCAACCGAGAGTCTGCGCCTCTGAGGACTACCTGAGTGCCTGAACCTGAGCGGCTTGGACCTGGAAGTGCAGGCAGCCCAGGGCTGGCCATGGATGGTTCCCGGTGGAGCAGCATGGGCAGAGAGGCTACAAGCACCGTGAACGGGGGGCAGATCCAGTGTGGCTGAGGCACTGCGAGCACACGCCGGTGTTGTTTGTTTGCAGCATCCCTCCCTACCTCCCCTCAGTGCAACTGAACAAGTGAGCCTAAAAAAAAAAAAAAAAAAAAAAAAGTGTCCTCCACCATCCCTTTTGTGTCAGGGCGGAAACCAGACACTGAAGAGACCAGCAAACAGAAGAAAATATAACAGAGGGAACCGCCTTGGAAGCTACAGGCAATAGATTAAAACCCTGTGGTTAGTACCAACTACATAGGAAGGGGCCTATAGATCTTGAGAAATGTAAGTCAGACCAAGGAACTAGCCAAAAATGAACTGAACCCACAATACTCACAACAAAACCAGAGAAAATCCTAGATATATTATTACTATTTTTACGATCATTCTTTCTTTCCTTTTTTTTAATTAAAAAAAATTTAAGTCCTCTATTATTCCTTTTATTTTCACTTTTACAACCGATTATTTTGCAAAAAAAAAAAAAAAAAAGACTCCATTTTTTTTTAAATCAAACTTCTTATATATATGTTTTATAATTTTTTTGACCTTGTTTTTTTTTTCCCCCTTCTTTTCTTTAACATTGTATTTTTGAAATTCCAAACTCTAATCTAGATTTTTAATTTTAGCTTTTTGGTATTTGTTATCAATTTTGTACATAAAGTTTTTTTTATAATTTCTGTGACCCTTTTTTATTTTCTCTTTTTCTTTTTCTCTGTTTCTTTCTCTTCTTCTTTTAAATAACATTGTATATCTGAAATTCCAAACTCTACTCTAGATTTTTAATTTATGCTTTTTGGTATTGGTTATCAATTTTGTACCTGTATTTACTTTATAATTTATGCGACTTTGTTCTTATTTTTTTTTTTTTCTCTCTCTCTTTCTTTTTCTTCTTCTTTTTTTAACATTGTATTTTTGAAATTCCAAACTCTACTCTAGATTTTTAATTTACGCTTTTTGGTATTAGTTATCAATTTTGTACCTATATTTTCTTTATAATTTTCACGACCTTGTTTTTGTTTGTTCGTTTTTTCTCTCTTTCTTTTCCTTCTTCTTTTCTTTAACATCGTATTTTTGAAATTCCAAACTCTACTCTAGATTTTTAATTTTTGATTTTATGTATTTGTTACCAATTTTGTACCTTTAAGAACCCAATCTTCAGTACCTATTTTTCACTAGGGAGCGAGATTACTGGCTTAACTGCTCTCTCTCCCTTTGGACTCTCCTTTTTCTCCACCAGGTCGCCTGTGTCTCCTCCCTAACCCCTCTCTACTCTTCCCAACTCTGTGAATTTCTGTGTGTTCCAGACGGTGGAGAACACTTAGGAAACTGATAACTGGCTGGATCTGTCTCCCTCCTTTTCATTCCCCCCTTTTATCCTCCTGGCCACCTCTGTCACCTTCCTCCTTCTTCTCTTCTCTGTATAACTCCGTGAACAACTCTGAGTGGTCCAGTTGTGGAGTGCATATAAGGAAGAGATTACTGGATAGCCCACTCTCTCCTCTATTGATTCCACCTCATCTCATTCAGGTCGCCTCTAACTCCCTCCTCCCTCTTCTCTTCTCCATATAACGCTGTGAACCTCTCTGGGTGACCCTCACAGTACAGAAACTTTTCATCTTTAACGTAGATGTTTTATCAATGGTGCTGTATAGAAGGAGAAGCTATGAAACTACTGTAAAAATAAGACTGATAACTGGAAGCAGGAGGCTTAAGTCCAAACCCTGACTCCAGGGAGCTCCTGACTCCAAGGAACATTAATTGACAGGAGCTCATCAAATGCCTCCATACCTGCACTGAAACCAAGCACCAGACAAGGGCCAACAAGTTTCAGGGCAAGACATACCAAGCAAATTCTACAGCAACAAGGAACACAGCCCTGAGCTCCAAGATACAGGCAGCCCAAAGTCACCCCAAAATCATAGCCATCCCATAACTCATTACTGGACATTCCATTGCACTCTAGAGAGAAGAAATACAGCTCCACCCACCAGAACACCGACACAAGCTTCCCTAACCAAGAAACCTTGATAAGCCACCTATACAAACCCACACAGAGTGAGGAAACACCACAATAAAGAGAACTCCACAAACTGCCAGAATACAGAAAGGACACCCCAAACTCAGCAATTTAAACAAGATGAAGAGACAGAGGAATACCCAGCAGATAAAGGAACAGGATAAATGCCCACCAAACCAAACAAAAGAGGAAGAGATAGGCAATCTACCTGATAAAGAATTCTGAATAATGATAGTGAAATTGATCCAAAATCTTGAAATCAAAATGGAATCACAGAAATAGCCTGGAGACAAAGATTGAGAAGATGTAAGAAAGGTTTAACAAGGACCTAGAAGAAATAAAAGAGAGTCAATATATAATGAATAATGCAATAAATGAAATTAAAAACACTCTGGAGGCAACAAATAGTAGAATAACAGAGGCAGAGGATAGGATTAGTGAATTAGAAGATAGAATGGTAGAAATAAATGAATCAGAGAGGATAAAAGAAAAACGAATTAAAAGAAATGAGGACAATCTCAGAGACCTCCAGGACAATATTAAACGCTACAACATTCGAATCATAGGGGTCCCAGAAGAAGAAGACCAAAAGAAAGACCATGAGAAAATACTTGAAGAGATAATAGTTGAAAACTTCCCTAAAATGGGGAAGGAAATAATCACCCAAGTCCAAGAAACCCAGAGAGTCCCAAACAGGATAAACCCAAGGCAAAACACCCCAAGACACATATTAATCAAATTAACAAAGATCAAACACAAAGAACAAATATTAAAAGCAGCAAGGGAAAAACAACAAATAACACACAAGAGAATTCCCATAAGGATAACAGCTGATCTTTCAATAGAAACTCTTCAAGCCAGGAGGGAATGGCAAAACATACTTAAAGTGATGAAAGAAAATAACCTACAGCCCAGATTATTGTACCCAGCAAGGATCTCATTCAAATATGAAGGAGAAATCAAAAGCTTTTCAGACAAGCAAATGCAGAGAGAATTCAGCACCATCAAACCAGCTCTCCAACAAATACTAAAGGATATTCTCTAGACAGGAAACACAAGAATGGTGTATAAATTCGAACCCAAAACAATAAAGTAAATGGCAATGGGATCATACTTACCAGTAATTACCTTAAATGTAAATGGGTTGAATGACCCAACCAAAAGACAAAGACTGGCTGAATGGATACAAAAAAAAAGACACCTACATATGTTGTCTACAAGAGACCTACCTCAAAACAGGGGACACATACAGACTGAAAGTGAAGGGCTGGAAAAAGATTTTCCATGCAAATAGGGACCAAAAGAAAGCAGGAGTAGCAATACTTATATCAGATAAAATAGACTTTAAAACACAGGCTGTGAAAAGAGACAAAGATGGTCACTGCATAATGATCAAAGGATCAATCCAAGAAGAAGATATAACAATTACAAATATATATGCACCCAACACGGAAGCGCCGCAATATGTAGGACAAATGCTAACAAGTATGAAAGGAGAAATGAACAATAACACAATAATAGTGGGAGACTTTAATATCCCACTCACACCTATGGATAGATCAACTAAACAGAAAATTAACAAGGAAACACAAACTTTAAAGGATACAATACACCAGTTAGACCTAATTGATATCTATAGGACATTTCATCTCAAAACAATGAATTTCACCTTTTTCTCAAGTGCACATGGAACCTTCTCCAGGATAGATCACATCCTAGGCCATAAATCTAGCCTTGGTAAATTCAAAAAAATAGAAATCATTCCAAGCATCTTTTCTGACCACAATGCAGTAAGATTAGATCTCAATTACAGGAGAAAAACTATTAAAAACTCCAACATATGGAGGCTGAACAACACGCTGCTGAATAACCAACAAATCACAGAAGAATTCAAAAAAGAAATCGAAATTTACTTAGAAACTAATGAAAATGAAAACACAACAACCCAAAACCTATGGGACACTGTAAAAGCAGTGCTAAGGGGAAAGTTCATAGCAATACAGGCATACCTCAAGAAACAAAAAAAAAGTCAAATAAATAACCTAACCCTACACCTAAAGCAACTAGAAAGGAAGAAATGAAGAACCCCAGGGTTAGTAGAAGGAAAGAAATCTTAAAAATTAGGGCAGAAATAAATGCAAAAGAAACAAAAGGGACCATAGCAAAAATCAACAAAGCCAAAAGCTGGTTCTTTGAAAGGATAAATAAAATTGACAAAACATTAGCCAGACTCATCAAGAAACAAAGGGAGAAAAATCAAATCAATAAAATTAGAAATGAAAATGGAGAGATCACAACAGACAACACAGAAATACAAAGGATCATAAGAGACTACTATCAACAATTATATGCCAATAAAATGGACAACGTGGAAGAAATGGACAAATTCTTAGAAAAGTACAACTTTCTAAAACTGAACCAGGAAGAAATAGAAAATCTTACCATACTCATCACAAGCACAGAATTTGAAACTGTAATCAAAAACCTTCCAGCAAACAAAAGCCCAGGTCCAGACGGCTTCACAGCTGAATTCTACCAAAAATTTAGAGAAGAGCTAACACCTATCTTGCTCAAACTCTTCCAGAAAATTGCAGAGGAAGGTAAACTTCCAAACTCATCCTATGAGGTCACCATCACCCTAATACCAAAACCTGACAAAGATCCTACAAAAAAAGAAAACTACAGGCCAATATCACTGATGAACATAGATGCAAAAATCCTTAATAAAATTCTAGCAATCAGAATCCAACAACACAATAAAAAGATCATACACCATGACCAAGTGGGCTTTATCCCAGGGATGCAAGGATTCTTCAATATCTGCAAATCAATCAATGTAATACACCACATTAACAAATTGAAAAATAAAAGCCATATGATTATCTCAATAGATGCAGAGAAAGCCTTTGACAAAATTCAACATCCACTTATGATAAAAAGTCTCCAGAAAGCAGGAATAGAAGGAACATACCTCAACATAATAAAAGCTATATATGACAAACCCACAGCAAACATTATCCTCAATGGTGAAAAATTGAAAGCATTTCCTCTAAAGTCAGGAACAAGACAAGGGTGCCCACTTTCACCATTACTATTCAACATAGTTTTGGAAGTTTTGGCCACAGCAATCAGAGCAGAAAAAGAAATAAAAGGAATCCAAATTGGAAAAAAAGAAGTAAAACTCTCACTATTTGCAGATGACATGATCCTCTACATAGAAAACCCTAAAGACTCCACCAGAAAATTGCTAGAACTAATAAATGAATATAGTAAAGTTGCAGGATATAAAATCAACACACAGAAATCCCTTGCATTCCTATACACTAATAATGAGAAAACAGAAAGAGAAATTAAGGAAACAATTCCATTCACCTTTGCAATGGAAAGAATAAAATACTTAGGAATATATCTACCTAAAGAAACTAAAGACCTATATATAGAAAACTATAAAACACTGGTGAAAGAAATCAAAGAGGATACTAATAGATGAAGAAATATACCATGTTCATGGATTGGAAGAATCAATATAGTGAAAATGAGTATACTACCCAAAGCAATTTATAGATTCAATGCAATCCCCATCAAGCTATCAACGGTATTCTTCACAGAGCTAGAACAAATAATTTCACAATTTGTATGGAAATACAAAAAACCTCGAATAGCCAAAGCGATCTTGAGAAAGAAGAATGGAAATGGAGGAATCAACCTACCTGACTTCAGGCTCTATTACAAAGCCACAGTTATCAAGACAGTATGGTACTGGCACAAAGACAGAAATATTGATCAATGGAACAAAATAGAAAGCCCAGAAATAAATCCATGCACATATGGACACCTTATCTTTGACAAAGGAGGCAAGAATATACAATGGATTAAAGAAAATCTCTTTAACAAATGGTGCTGCGAAAACTGGTCAATCACTTGTAAAAGAATTAAACTAGAACACTTTCTAACACTATGCACAAAAATAAACTCAAAATGGATTAAAGATCTCAATGTAAGACCAAAAACTATAAAACTCCTAGAGGAGAACATAGGCAAAACACTCTCCGACATACATCACAGCAGGATCCTCTATGACCCCCCTCCCAGAATATTGGAAATAAAAGTAAAAATAAACAAATGGGACCTAATTAACCTTAAAAGCTTCTGCACAACAAAGGAAACTATTAGCAAGGTGAAAAGACAGCCTTCAGAATGGGAGAAAATAATAGCAAATGAAGCAACTGACAAAGAACTAATCTCAAAAAATACAAGCAACTCCTCCAGCTCAGCTCCAGAAAAATAAATGACCCAATCAAAAAATGGGCCAAAGAACTAAATAGACATTTCTCCAAAGAAGACATACAGATGGCTAACAAACACATGAAAAGATGCTCAACATCACTCATTATCAGAGAAATGCAAATCAAAACCACTGTGAGGTACCATTTCATGCCAGTCAGAGTGGCTGTGATCCAAAAGTCTACAAGCAATAAATGCTGGAGAGGGTGTGGAGAAAAGGGAACCCTCTTACACTGTTGGTGGGAATGCAAACTAGTACAGCCACTATGGAGAACAGTGTGAAGATTCCTTAAAAAATTGGAAATAAAACTGCCTTATGATCCAGCAATCCCACTGCTGGGCATACACACTAAGGAAACCAGAAGGGAAAGAGACACGTGTACCCCAATGTTCATCGCAGCACTGTTTATAATAGCCAGGACATGGAAGCAACCTAGATTTCCATCAGCAAATGAATGGATAAGAAAGCTGTGGTACATATACACAATGGAGTATTACTCAGCCATTGAAAAGAATACATTTGAATCAGTTCTAATAAGCTGGATGAAACTGGAGCCTATTATACAGAGTGAAGTAAGCCAGAAAGAAAAACACCAATACAGTATACTAACACATATCTATGGAATTTAGAAAGATGGTAACAATAACCCTGTGTACAAGACAGCAAAAGAGACACTGATGTATAGATCAGTCTTATGGACTCTGTGGGAGAGGGAGAGGGTGGGGTGATTTGGGAGAATGGCATTGAAACATGTATAATATCATGTATGAAACGAGTCGCCAGTCCAGGTTCGATGCACAATACTGGAAGCTTGGGGCTGGTGCACTGGGACGACCCAGAGGGAGGGTATGGGGAGGGAGGAGGGAGGAGGGTTCAGGATGGGGAGCATGGGTATACCTGTGGCGGATTAATTTCAATGTTTGGCAAGACTAATACAATATTGTAAAGTTTAAAAATAAAATAAAATTTAAAAAACAATTTTTAAAAAAATTTTAAAAAAAAGAATGCTTACAAGGTAATATTTCTTGCTAAAATTAAATATTTCTACATCACGTATGTAAATAAATTTCCTTTGATGTATCAAAAAAAAAAAAACTAAAAATTGACTTACTGTATGACTCCGTGATTACAATTGTGAATATTTATCCCCATGAAATTAAAACTATGTTTATAAAGAAATTGTAAAAAAAATAAATAAATAGAAATAAAAGCAACACCTATCTGACCAATATAATTTTGGTACTTCACACTCACACTTTGTCTCTTCACATAAAGTTTTTTGAGTTTGTTATTTTCGTGCTAATAAAAACAAAACGAAACAAACAAGCAAATAAAAAACCCTCAGATATGTGAATTTAATAGTTTTGACACTTCACTCTTACAGCTTACCTCTTTACATGAAGTTTTTGGGTTTGTTGTTTTAATGCTGATTAAAAAAAAAAAAAAAAAAAGATGGGAAGGAAAATACCAAAATGTGATATAAAAACTCATCAAGTTAAATTACACTGCTAGTTTTTGATGGGCTTTAATGCTAAATAGTAGATGAAAGTATGTCTCTATCACTTCCTCCTGTTTCAGCTATCACGTAAGGCGCAGCCGTTGTTTGTCCAAGTTGGGAATCTCAGCATAGGTGAGGCAAAATGTTCTGATGTTTGAGATCTGTAAATGAAAGGAGCTGTGTCGGGAGCCGTGTTAGGCATTACTGACAAAATGGAGGCATGGCCCAGACCCCTCTCCTCATTCTGTAGGCACGGTTCCAGGAAGAAGGAGTTAGGCCTTGCAATTCTGACTTGTCTTTTCCTCTCCTCAGCTGAGTCGACCTAAAAGGAATATTAAGATGCTTGTTGTTTTTGAGAGGAGCATGAGAAGGCACAAAGCCTTCTGCAGCTGTGCTCAGAGAATAATTCATAAAGTTAATCATTGACATTTTTTTAAGGACTTTTACAAAAGAGTGTTCCAGGATGAGCACATAGCCTGCAGCTTGAGGCCATGGGAGGGATTGCTATCTAAAGCCTGTTTGTGAGGAAAATGTTTGTGGCAAATGAGTATGCTGAATTTAGGTCTTAGGAATAATTAAAATAGTTATGAGCTAAAGATTTAAGGAATGTTGTAATGTTAGCATATTCTACTATAGCTTAAAGAAATTAGGGACTTTAGAGATATTATTAGCTAGAAGTCCTTTCTAAGAAATAGTGAGCTTAGGATACTAGGGGCAAACAGGACTTAGAAAAATAAGAAATAAACTGAGGAATGTGGTACACAGCCCAGACATTAGCATGAGTTGCAGCATATTCACAAGGACACATGAGAAAAAGCATATAAGAGAATTGCTGAGGCAGAAACTCCTTTTGAGGGGCAAAAATGCTTTATGGAGACAACAAATCTACGTCAGTGGGAACTGAAAATATCAAACCTCTGACCTAATGCTTTTGTAAAAGTAAAAAAGAGAATCAAAAGCTTGAAATAAAAAGGCAGTCCAAGAAAACTGAGAGGGTGCCTCAGTTTCTCGCCAACACCACTCACCCCTTCAGGTTGAATCCCTGGCTGCTGGAGCTGGACTCTGGCAGAGCTGAATATTATGAAAAAGTGTCAAAAGGTAACTCGGTATTAAAAAATAGGAATAGGTTAGCCACAGGTAAGGAAATAATTTCTATTACAGAGCTTGTAACCCTCTTAAGCAGATAACTTGTATGTGCCATTGACCAACTCAGGTGGTTGATATAAGCCATACATGGGTTAGAATGTCAGTTCTACCAATTAGTAGTTTCATGATATAAGATAGTTTCCTTATTGTAATGTTGACTATGTGGAAACTGAAAAGGAAGGAATAAAATAATCTAGTTTCAAAAATGTGAGTCATTATAAATGTATTGTCTAGCAAACACATGGTCTGGTGCTGGAGCTAAATTATTTTTTCATCTAATTACAGGCTAAACCTAGATACTTAACAAGAAGATATAAACAGGAAGATACTTCCTGTTTTACATATATATATATATATATATATATATATATATATATATAATTTGTCTGAGTGATACTGAAAGGTTGTTGCTGAATGAAAAGACGCTGAGATTCTTGGTATCCAGAGGAGAAGAATTCAATCCGGGGCCAGAGACAAGGCTTGATCACTCAGAGCTTTTGTGTAATAAAGTTTTACTAAAGTCTAAAGGAGATAGAGAAAGCTTCTGATATAGGCATCAGAAGGGGGCAGAAAGAGTACCCCCCTGCAAGTCGTCAGCTGGATGTTCTATAATCACTGCTGCTGCTAAGTCCTGCAGTCGTGTCTGACTCTGTGCAACCCATAGACAGCAGCCCACCAGGCTCCCATATCCCTGGGATTCTCTAGGCAAGAATACTGGAGTGGGTTGCCATTTCCTTCTCCAATGCATGAAAGTGAAAAGTCAAAGTGAAGTAGTTCAGTTGTATCTGACTCTTAGCGACCCCATGTCTGCACCTTACCAGGCTCCTCTGACCATGGGATTTTCCAGGCAACAGTACTGGAGTGGGATACCATTGCAGTCTGTTAATGAAAGAAAGGAAAGTCTTAAAACTCAGAATGGCATCAGGCCCCTCATCTATAAGATGCATTTTGGGATAATACTGACACCAGATGATTCATCCCGGGCCATAAAACATTTGACTTGAATCTTGTAGAAGGGCAGATTACCATAAAAATAAGCTCATTTACATAGATCAGGGGAACAATGTCTGAGTACAACATACTGGTTTGTCAAGTAGGTTCTGAGTCATTAGGGAGGACCGACATGAAGACAGAATTTGGAATAAATGGATAGTACATTCAGTTCAGTTCAGTCACTCAGTCCTGTCCAACTCTTAGCAACCCCATGAATCACAGCATCCCAGCCCTCCCTGTCCATCACCAACTCCCAGAGACCACTCAGACTCACGTCCATAGAGTCAGTGATGTTATCCAGCCATCTCATCCTCTGTCGTCCCCTTCTCCTCCTGCCCCCAATCCCTCCCAGCATCAGAGTATTTTCCAATGAGGCAACTCTTCGCATGAGGTAGCCAAAGTACTGGAGTTTCAGCTTTAGCATCATTCCTTCTAAAGAAATCCCGGGGCTGATCTCCTTCATAATGGATTTGTTGGATCTCCATGCAGTCCAAGGGACTCTCAAGAGTCTTCTCCAACACCACAGTTCAAAAGCATCAGTTCTTCAGTGCTCAGCTTTCTTCACAGTCCAACTCTCACATCCATACATGACCACAGGAAAAACCATAGCCTTGACTAGATGGAACTTTGCCAGCAATATAATGTCTCTGCTTTTCAATATGCTATCTAGGTTGGTCATAACTTTTCTTCCAAGGAGTAAGCGTTTTTTAATTTCATGGCTGCAGTCCCCATCTGCAGTGATTTTGGAGCCCAGAAAAATAAAGTCTGGCACTGTTTCCACTGTTTTCCCATCTATTTCCCAAAAAGTGATGGGACCAGATGCCATGATCTTCCTTTTCTGAATGTTGAGTTTAAGCTAACTTTTTCACTCTCCACTTTTACTTTCATCAAGAGGCTTTTTAGTTCCTCTTCACTTTCTGCCATAAGGGTGGTGTCATCTGCATATCTGAGGTTATTGATATTTCTCCCGGCAATCTTGATTCCAGCTCATGCTTCTTCCAGCCCAGCCTTTCTCATGATGTATTCTGCATAGAAGTGAAATATGCAGGGTGACAATATACAACCTTGACATACTTCTTTTCCTATTTGGAACCAGAATGTTGTTCCATGTCCAGTTCTAACTGTTGCTTCCTGGCCCACATATAAGTTTCTCAAGAGGCAGGTCAGGTGGTCTGGTATTTACATGTCTTTCAGAATTCTCCACAGTTTATTGTGATTCACACATTCAAAGGTTTTGGCATAGTCAATAAAACAGAAAGAGATGCTTTACTGGAGCTCACTTCGTTTTTTGATGATCCAGCAGATGTTGCAAATTTGATCTCTGGTTCGTCTGCCTTTTCTAAAACCAGCTTGAACATCTAGAAGTTCACAGTTCACGTATTGCTGAATCCTGACTTGGAGAATTTTGAGTATTACTTTACTACCATGTGAGATGAGTGCAATTGTGTGGTAGTTTTAGCATTCTTTGTCATTGCCTTTCTTTGTTATTAGAATGAAAACTGATATTTTCCAGTCCTGTGGCCACTGCTGAGTTTTCCAAATTTGCTGGCATATTGAGTGCAGCACTTTCACAGCAGCATCTTTCAGGATTTGAAATAGCTCAACTGGAATTCCATCACCTTCATTAGCTTTGTTCGTAGTGATGATTTCTAAGACCCACTTGACTTCACATTCCAGGATGTCTGGCTCTCGGTGAGGG
The DNA here is from genome assembly GCF_055505025.1 of Bos grunniens. Classification (NCBI taxonomy): domain Eukaryota; kingdom Metazoa; phylum Chordata; class Mammalia; order Artiodactyla; family Bovidae; genus Bos; species Bos grunniens. The sequence continues at coordinate 63,951,018 of NC_141183.1, read as the reverse complement.
ATCACACCATCATGATTATCTGGGTCATGAAGATCTTTTTTGTACAGTTCTTCTGTGTATTTTTGGCACCTCTTCTTAATATCTTCTGCTTCTGTTAGGTCCATACCATTTCTGTCCTTTATCGAGCCCATCTTTGCATGACACATTCACTTGGTATCTCTCATTTTCTTGAAGTGCTCTCTAGTCTTTCCCATTCTGTTGTTTTCCTCTATTTCTTCGCATTGATCGCTGAGGAAGGCTTTCTTATCTTTTCTTGCTATTCTTTGGAACTCTGCATTCAGATGCTTATATCTTTCCTTTTCTCCTTTGCTTTTAACTTCTCTTCTTTTCACAGCTATTTGTAAGGCCTCTCCAGACAGTTATTTTGTTTTTTTTACATTACTTTTCCATGGGGATGCTCTTGATATCTGTCTCCTATACAATGTCATGAAACTCAGTCCCTACTTCATCAGGCACTGTATCTATCAGATCTAGTCCTTTACATCTATTTCTCACTTCCACTGTATAATCACAAGGCATTTGATTTAGGTCATTCCTGAATGGTCTAGTGGTTTTCCTTACTTTATTCAACTTAAGTCTGAATTTGGCAATAAGGAGTTCATGATCTGAGCCACAGTCAGCTCCCAGTCTTGTTTTTGCTGACTGTACAGAGCTTCTCCATCTTTGGCTGCAAATGATATAATCAATGTGATTATGGTGTTGACCATCTGGTGATGTCTATGTGTAGAGTCTTCTCTTGTGTTGTTGGAAGAGGGTGTTTGCTATGACCAGTGCATTCTCTTGGCAAAACTCCATTAGCCTTTGCCCTGCTTCATTCCATATTCCAAGGCCAAATTTGTCTGTTACCCTAGGTGTTTCTTGACTTCCTACTTTTGCATTCCAGTCCCCTATAATGAAAAGAACATCATTTTTGGGTGTTAGTTCTAGAAGGTCTTGTAGGTCTTCATAGAACCATTCAACTTCAGCTTCTTCAGTGTTACTGGTTGGGGCATAGACTTGGATAACTGTGATATTGAATGGCTTGCCTTGGAAACGAACAGAGATCATTCTGTCGTTTTTGAGGTTGCATCCAAGTACTGCATTATGGACTCTTTTGTTGACCATGATGGCTACTCCATTTCTTCTAAGGGATTCCTGCCTGCAGTAGTAGATATAATGGTCATCTGAGTGAAATTCACCCATTCCAGTCCATTTTAGTTCATTGACTCTTAGAATGTCAATGTTCACTCTTGCCATCTCTTGTTTGACCACTTCCAATTTGCCTTGATTCATCAACCTGACATTCCAGTTTCCTGTGCAATATTGCTCTTTACAGCCTTGGACCTTTTTTCTATCTCCAGTAACATCCACAACTGGGTATTGTTTTTGCTTTGGCTCTATCCCTTCATTCTTTCTGGAGTTATTTCTCCACTGATCTCCAGTAGCATATTGGGCACCTACTGACCTGGGGAGTTTCTCTTTCAGTATCCTATCATTTTGCCTTTTCATACTGTTCATGAAGTTCTCAAGGCAAGAATACTGAAGTGGTTTGCCATTCCTTTCTCCAGTGGACCACATTCTGTCAGACCTCTCCACCATGACCCACCCATCTTGGGTGGCCCCACGGGCATGGCTTACTTTCATTGAGTTAGACAAGGCTGTGGTCCTAGTGTGATTAGACTGACTAGTTTTCTGTGATTATGGTTTCAGTGTGTCTGCCCTCTGATGCCCTCTTGCAACACCTACCATCTTACTTGGGTTTCTCTTACCTTGGATGTGGGTATCTCTTCACGGCTGCTCCAGCAAAGCGCAGCCACTGCTTCTTACCTTGGACGAGGGGTATCACCTCTTGGCCACCCCTCCTGTCCTTGAACGTTCAGTAGCTCCTCTCGGTTCTCCTGCCCCTGGGCAGCCGCCACTCTTTTGACGTGGGTTGCTCATCTCAGCCGCCACCCCTGACCTCGGGTGAGGGGTAGCTCCTCTCGGTTGCTGCCCCTGATCTCAGGCAAAGGGGAGCTCCTCTAGGCAATGCTTCTGTGTGGTCCATCGGTGCCGGTGTGCTTCTGAGCGGTCCATCGCCAATTCGTATGATATACCACATCAAAAAGAAAAGACAGAAATGATTCAATTATCTCAGTAGATGAAAAGGTATTTGATAAAATTAAATATCCATACATTATAAAAACTTAAAGTTGTCATGTAGAAAACATATCTTTACATAATAAAAGCTATTTATGACAACCCAGAGGCAGCATAGCACTCAATTTTGAAAAGCTGAAATCCTTCTTGCTAAAACCTGAAACAAGATAAAAATGCCCACTCTCAACTCTTCTATTAAACATAGTTTTGGATATCCTAGCCCTAAGGAATCAGATAAGAAAGGGAAATAAAACATATCCAAATTGGAAATGAAAAAGTAAAATTATTATTACACGTCAGTAATATAATAAATATATAGAAAACCCTAAAGACTCACAAAAACTATTAGAACTGATCAACTCAGCAAAGCCAGCAGGATACAAGAAAAACATACAGATATTGGTTGAATTTCTTTATTATTAAATATATATATATATATCAAAAGGAAAGTAAAGCAAAATAAACAAAAAATTATTTCTAAAACTGAAATATATATATATATATATATATATATATATATATATATATATATAACAAAAAAAAAACAACTTTCAAATACACCAGACCATGAAGGTGAAAGACATATGCTAAAAACTATAGCACACTAAGAAAATAAATTGAAAATGATTGAAAGAAATGGAAAGAAATCCCATGCTTTGGGATTGGAAGAATTAATATTGTTAAAATGGCCATTATACTCAAGCAATCTACCAATTTAATGTGAATTCCTATCAAATCACTCATGACGTTTTTTAAACAGAATTATTTAAATGTGAAAATAGACTTTGAACAAATTATGCTATTTATTATAAACAGCAAATCAATTGGTCATACATAAAAAAAAAAAAAAAATCACTGCAGATGGTGATTGCAGCCATGAAAATAAAAGACGCTTACTCCTTGGAAGAAAAGTTATGACCAACCTAGATAGGACATTAAAAAGCAGAGACATTACTTTGCCAACAAAGGTCCATCTAGTCAAGGCTATGGTTCTTGCAGTGGTCATGTATGGATGTGAGAGTTGGACTGTGAAGAAAACTGAGTGCCAAAGAATTGATGCTTTTGAACTGTGGAGTTGGAGAAGACTCTTGAGATTCCCTTGTACTGCAAGGAGATCCAACCATTCCATTCTGAGGGAGATCAGCCCTGGGATTTCTTTGGAAGGAATGATGCTAAAGCTGAAACTCCAGAACTTTGGGCACCTCATGCGAAGTGTTGACTCATTAGAAAAGACTCTGATTCTGGGAGGGATTGGGGACAGGAAGAGAAGGGGACGACAGAGGATGAGATGGCTTGATGGCATCACTGACTCGATTGACATGAGTTTGAGTGAACTCTGGAAGTTGGTGATGGACAGGGAGGCCTGGCGTGCTGTGATTCATGGGTCACAAAGAGTCGGACATGATTGAGTGACTGAACTGAATTGAAGAAAAAAGAAAAGAACCTTAAAGATCATCACACACTAAAGAAATACTAACTCAAAATGAGTCAGAGACCTAGAGACACATATGTTACAGCTAACTTTATAGAAAACCTACAAGATATTTTTGAGTTGGAGTTAGATAATTTTTTTTTTACTTATGACACAATAAAAACTTTAAGAAAAATTAAAAATTGGACCTTGTCAAAATGTTAAATTTGTTCATCAGATGTCATCATTTTCAAATTTAAAAGTCAATTAATGAAATGGGGTAAATTCTACATATATATATATATATATATACACACACACACACACACACACACGTTTATATATACACAATAGTACATATTTTTAAGTTTAAATTTTACAAAAATGAAATTTTATATATAATTCTATTAAATTATATGTAAATCGATTATTGATTCATATATCTATATATACACAAAAACATGACAAATATGACAAAACAGTTGTATGTAAGCTGTGTAAAGAATAGCTTAGTAATAAGAAACCCATAATTCTTAATTTTGTGTTATGTGAATAATTTGATCATAAGCTCTACAAAATAAGATAAACAATGGACAGTAATAATATAAAAATGTAAAAAGTCAACATGATTGATCATCAGAGCATGCATGTTAAAATAAAAATACTTTGCCACTACATAGCTCCTAAAAAGACTAAAAGTAAAATAACTTATTAAACCAGGTGGCAAGTACATAGAACAACTGGAAATCTCTTCCTGTGCTTTTTGTTTTTCCATCTTTTTAATACTGCCTAGCATTCCATACAAACCAAGCTTCGAGTCCCTGAGATAACTAACTGGGAGCTTCCTATAATTTCTGTCTACTTCTATAACCCACTGATGGTTAGTTTCAGAGTCAGATTCTTTAAAATGGCTGCTGTTAATTTAATGCTCTTACTGATCTGGCTCTCAAGCAATTAATAGTAATTTGCCTAGAAAATATTTGATATTGAGAAGAAAAACAAAGTTATTTCTTTTACATAATTGAATAACAAAACTACATCATTCATTCCCACACAAGAATTATGTGTGTGTGTGTGGGGGGGGAGGCTCAGTTATGTCTGACTCTTTTCAACCTAATGGACTATATTTAGTCAGGCCTTTTTCTCCATGAAACTTTCCAGGTAAGAATACAGGAGCCGATGTCATTCTGTACTGCAGGCTATCTTCTGACTCAGGGATCAAACCCATGTGTCATGTCTCCTGCATTGCCAGATGGATTATTTACCACTGTGCTACCTGAAAAGCCTCACAATGTAATCATGCCACCTTGTTATTCAGTTCTGTTCAGTCACTCAGTCGAGTCTGACTCTTTGTGACCCCATGAATTGCAGCACGCCAGCCTTCCCTGTCTATCACCAACTCCCAGAGATCACTCAAACTCACATCCATCGAGTCGGTGATGCCATCCAGCCATCTCATCCTCTGTCATCCCCTTCTCCTCCTGCCCCCAATCCCTCCCAGCATCAGAGTCTTTTCCAATGAGTCAACTCTTCGCATGAGGTGGCCAAAGTATTGGAGTTTCAGCTTTAGCATCATTCCTTCTAAAGAACACCCAGGACTGATATCCTTTAGGATAGACTGTTTGGATTTCCTTGCAGTACAAGGGACTCTCAAGAGTCTTCTCCAACACCTCAGTTCAAAAGCATCAGTTCTTCAGCGCTCAGCTTTCTTCACAGTCCAACTCTCACATCCATATATGACCACAGGAAAAACCATAGCCTTGACTAGACGGACCTTTGTTGGTAAAGTAATGTCTCAGCTTTTGAATATGCTATCTAGGTTGGTCATAACTTTCCTTCCAAAGAGTAAGCATCTTTTAATTTCATGGCTGCAATCACCATCTGCAATGATTTTGGAGCCCCCCAAAATAAAGCCTGACACTGTTTCCACTGGTTCCCCATCTATTTCCCATGAAGTGATGGGACCAGATGCCATGATCTTAGTATTCTGAACGTTGAGCTTTAAGCCAACTTTTTGACTCTCCTCTCTCTCTTTCATCAAGAGGCTTTTTAGTTCCTCTTCACTTCCTGCCATAAGAGTGGTGTCATCTTTAGTGCAAATGTAATTGAGGTTTCAGATGATTAATTTTTAATCATTATAACTAGGTTCAAATGTATCTTTATTAGTCAAAATAAGAATCATTACAATCAACATATTTTTGCCAATGATAAATAAATTTGTTTAAGCCTTTAGAGTAAAAATTTGTACTTCAGCCTTCAAGGAACTCTTGGAAAACATTTTCTGCATCTGTATTGTGGAGGCATTTTTTTCTGAAAAAAAGTTGTTGAGATGCTTGAAGAAGTGGTAGTAGGGTGAGAAGAGGCCAGGGGAATATGGTAGATGGGACAAAAGTTCATGGCCCAATTCATTCAACTTTAGAAGTATTGGTTCTGTGGTGTGTGGCCAGCCATTGTCATGGAGAAAGACTGGACGCATTCTATCGATCAGTGCTGGAGGGAGAGTTGCAATTTTCTTTGTATCTCATAGATTTGCTGAGTATATGTCTCAAATATAATGGTTATGCCAGGATTCAGAAAGCTGTAGTGGATCAGACTGGCATCAGACCACGAAACAGTGGCCATGACCTTTTTTTCTGGTGCAAGTTTGGTTCTGGGAAGTACTTAGGAGCTTCTTCCGGGTGCAATCACTGTGCTGGTGGTTGCTGGTTGTCTTATAAATCCACTTTTCCTTGCACATCACAATCTGACTGAGAAATTATTCATTGTTGCATAGAATAAATGACTACACTTCAAAATGATGATTTGTTTTTGATCTGTGGTTAGTTCATGAGGCTCCCACATATAGAGCTTTTTCACCTTTCCAATTTGGTTCAAATGCCAAATGAAGATAGAATGGTTGATGTTGAGTTGTTTGTCAACTTTTTGTGTAGTTAGTTGTAAGAGGATCAGGTTTGATGATCCTCTCAGTTGGTCATTGTCAACTTCCAATATCCAGTCATGGTAATCCTTGTCTTCAATGGCCTTGTTTCTTTTTCAAAACTTCTTTATACACCACTGAACTGCAAAAGAATGCTCAAACTACTGCACAACTGCACTCATCTCACACACTAGTAAAGTAATACTCAAAATTCTCCAAGCCAGGCTTCAGCAATACATTAACTGTGAACTTCCAGATGTTCAAGCTGGTTTTAGAAAAGGCAGAGGAACCAGAGATCAAATTGCAAACATCTGCTGGAACAACGAAAAAGCAAGAGAGTTCCAAAAAAACAAAAACAAAAACTATTTCTGCTTTATTGTCTATGCCAAAGCTTTTGACTGTGTGGATTACAATAAACTGTGGAAAATTCTGAAAGGGATGGTAATACCAGACCACCTGACCTGCCTCCTGAGAAACCGATATGCAGGTCAGGAAGCAACAGTTAGAACTGGACAAGGAAAAACAGACTGGTTCCAAATAGGAAAAGAAGTATGTCAAGGCTGTATAAGGACACCCTGCTTATTTAACTTATATGTAGAATACATTATGAGAAATGCTGGGCTGGAAGAAATACAAGCTGGAATCAAGATTGCTGGGAGAAATATCAATAACCTCAGATATGCAGATGACACCACCCTTATGGCAGAAAGTGAAGAGAAACTAAAAAGCCTCTTGATGAAAGTGAAAGAGGAGAGTCAAAAAGTTGGCTTAAAGCTCAACATTCATAAAAGGAAGATCATGGCATCTGGCCCCATCACTTCATGGGAAATAGATGGGGAAACAGTGTAAACAGTGTCAGACTTTGTTTTTGGGGGCTCTAAATTCACTGCAGATGGTGATTGCAGCCATGAAATTAAAAGACGCTTACTCCTTGGAAGGAAAGTTATCACCAACCTGGATAGCATATTCAAAATCAGAGACATTGTTTTGCCAACAAAGGTCCATCTAGTCAAGGTATGGTTTTCCAGTAGTCATGTATGGATGTGAGAGTTGGACTATGAAGAAGGCTTAGTGCTGAAGAATTGATGTTTTTGAACTGTGGTTGGAGAAGACTCTTGAGATTCCCTTGTACTGCAAGGAGATCCAACCAGTCCATTCTAATAGTAATCATCCCTGCTTGTTCTTTGAAAGGAATGATGCTGAAGCTGAAACTCCAGTACTTTGGCCACCTCATGTAAAGAGTTGACTCATTGGAAAAGACTTTAATGCTGGGAGGGATTGGGGGCAGGAGGAGAAGGGGATGACAGAGGATGAGATGGCTGGATGGCATCACCGACTTGCTGGATGTGTCTGAGTAAATTCCGTGAGTTGGTGATAGACAGGGAGGCCTGGCGTGCTGAAATTCATGGGTTCACAAAGAGTCAGACATGACTGAGCAACTGAACTGAATTAAACTGAACTTCACTGTCTTTTCCTTAGCAGTTCCTGGGCTAATTGTGTTGTTGATGTTGAGAGTTGCCTCAGCTGCTTTATGACCCATTTTAAACTCAAATAAGAAAATTACTCTAATTTGCTTTTTGTCAAACATAATTTCCCATCTAAAATAAATTTTTTTTTTGAGTTTTATAGAGAATTTTTTATTGGCTTCCCACCCTCCCTGCCTTTTTTTTTAAATTAATTTTATTTTATTTTTAAACTTTACATAATTGTATTAGTTTTGCCAAATATCAAAATGAATCCGCCACAGGTATACATATGTTCCCCATCCTGAACCCTCCTCCCTCCTCCCTCCCCATACCATCCCTCTGGGTCGTCCCAGTGCACCAGCCCCAAGCATCCAGTATCGTGCATTGAACCTGGACTGGCATCTCGTTTCATACATGATATTTTACATGTTTCAATGCAATTCTCCCAAATCTTCCCACCCTTTCCCTCTCCCACAGAGTCCATAAGACTGTTCTATACGTCAGTGTCTCTTTTGCTGTCTCGTATACAGGGTTATCGTTACCATCTTTCTAAATTCCATATATATGCGTTAGTATACTGTATTGGTGTTTTTCTTTCTGGCTTACTTCACTCTGTATAATAGGCTCCAGTTTCATCCACCTCATTAGAACTGATTCAAATGTATTCCTTTTAATGGCTGAGTAATACTCCATTGTGTATATGTACCATAGCTTTATTAACAGCAAATAATGTCATTAACAGCAAAAATTTAAAGTGATAAATGTGTTTTTAAAAGCTATAATGGTGAATGAAATTGTTTCCTTAATTTCTCTTTCTATTTTCTCATTATTAGTGTATAGGAATGCAGGGATTTCTGTGTATTGATTTTATATCCTGCAACTTTACTATATTTATTGATTAGCTCTAGTAATTTTCTGGTGGAGTCTTTAGAGTTTTCTATGTAGATGATCATGTCATCTGCAAACAGTGAGAGTTTTACTTCTTTTCCAATTTGGATTCCTTTTATTTCTTTTTCTGCTCTGACTGCTGTGGCCAAAATTTCCAGAACTATGTTGAATAGTAGTGGTGAAAGTGGGCACCCTTGTCTTGTTCCTGACTTTAGAGGAAATGCTTTCAGTTTTTCACCATTGAGGATAATCTTTACTGTGGGTTTGTCATATATAGCTTTTATTAGGTTGAGGTATGTTCCTTCTATCATAAATGGATGTTGAATTTTGTCAAAGGCTTTCTCTGCATCTCGTGAGATGATCATATGGCTTTTATTTTTCAATTTGTTAATGTGGTGAATTGCATTGATTGATTTGTGGATATTGAAGAATCCTTGCATCCATGGAATAAAGCCCACTTGGTCATGGTGTATGATCTTTTTAAAGTGTTGTTGGATTTTGATTCCTAGAATTTTGTTAAGGATTTATGCATCTATGTTCATCAGTGATATTGGCCTGTAGTTTTCTTTTTTTGTGGCATTTTTGTCAGGTTTTGGTATTAGGGTGATGGTGGCCTCATAGAATGAATTTGGAAGTTTACCTTCCTCTGCAATTTTCTGGAAAAGTTTGAGTAGGATAGGTGTTAGCTCTTCTCTAAGTTTTTGGTAGAATTCAGCTGTGAAGCCATCTGGACCTGGGCTTTTGTTTGCTGGAAGATTTATGATTACATTTTCAATTTCTGTGCTTGTGATGGGTCTGTTAAGATTTTCTATTTCTTCCTGGTTCAGTTTTGGAAAGTTGTACTTTTCTAAGAATTTGTCCATTTCTTCCAAGTTGTCCATTTTATTGGCATATAATTGCTGATAGTAGTCTCATGATCTTTTGTATTTCTGTGTTGTTTGTTGTGATCTCTCGATTTTCATTTCTAATTTTATTGATTTGATTTTTCTCCCTTTGTTATTTTATTTATCCTTTCAAAGAACCGGCTTTTGACTTTGTTGATTTTTGCTACGGTCTCTTTTGTTTCTTTTGCATTTCTTTCTGCGCTAATTTTTAAGATTTCTTTCCTTCTACTAACCCTAGGGTTCTTCATTTTTTCCTTTTCTAGTTGCTTTAGGTGTAGAGTTAGGTTATTTATTTGACTTTTTTTGTTTCTTGAAGTATGCCTATATGCTATGAACTTTCCCCTTACCACTGCTTTTACAGTGTCCCACAGGTTTTGGGTTGTTGTGTTTTCATTTTCATTCGTTTCTATGCATAATTTCATTTGAAATATACCATGTTCAAGGATCGGAATTTAATATAGTGAAAATGAGTATGTTACCCAAAGCAATCTATAGATTTAATGCAATCCCTATCAAGCTACCAACAATATTTTCCACAGAGCTAGAAGAAATAATTTCACAATTTGTATGGAAAAACAAAAAACCTTGAATAGCCAAAGCAGTCTTGAGAAAGAAGAATGGAAATGGAGGAATCAACCTACCTGACTTCAGGCTCTACTACAAAGCCACAGTCATCAAGACAGTATGGTACTGGCACAAAGACAGAAATATAGATCAATGGAACAAAATAGAAAGCCCAGAGATAAATCCATGCACCTATGGACACCTTATCTTTGACAAGTGAGGCAAGAATATATAATGGATTGAAGACAATCTCTTTAACAAGTGGTGCTGGGAAAACTGGTAAATCACTTGTAAAAGAATTAAACTAGAACACTTTCTAATACCACACACAAAAATAAACTCAAAATGGATTAAAGATCTCAATGTAAGACCAGAAACTATAAAACTCCTAGAGGAGAACATAGGCAAAACACTCTCCGACATACATCACAATAGGATCCTCTATGACCCACCTCCCAGAATATTGAAAATAAAAGCAAAAATAAACAAATGGGACCTAATTAAAATTAAAAGCTTCTGCACAAAAAAGGAAACTTTAAGCAAGGTGAAAAGACAGCCTTCAGAATAGGGGAAAATAATAGCAAATGAAGCAACTGACAAAGAACTAATCTCAAAAATATAGAAGCAACCCCTGCAGCTCAATTCCAGAAAAATAAATGACCCAATCAAAAAATGGGCCAAAGAACTAAATAGACATTTCTCCAAAGAAGACATACAGATGGCTAACAAACACATGAAAAGATGCTCAACATCACTCATTATCAGAGAAATGCAAATCAAAACCACTATGAGGTACCATTTCACACCAGTCAGAATGGCTGCCATCCAAAAGTCTACAAGCAATAAATGCTGGAGAGGGTGTGGAGAAAAGGGAACCCTCTTACACTGTTGGTGGGAATGCAAACTAGTACAGCCACTATGGAGAACAGTGTGGAGATTCCTTAAAAAACTGGAAATAGAACTGCCTTATGGTCCAGCAATTCCACTGCTGGGCATACATACCATGGAAACCAGAATTGAAAGAGACACGTGTACCCCAGTGTTCATCGCAGCACTGTTTCTAATAGCCAGGACATGGAAGTAACCTAGATTTCCATCAGCAGATGAATGGATAAGAAAGGTGTGGTACATATATACAATAGAGTATTACTCAGCCAATAAAAAGAATACATTTGAATCAGTTCTAATGTGGTGGATGAAACTGGAGCCTATTCAGTCTGTAGAGCCTATTCACTCTGTATAGTGATGTAAGCCAGAAATAAAAACACAAATACAGTATACTAAAGCATATATATGGAATTTAGAAAGATGATAATGATAATCCAGTATGCAAGACAGCCAAAGAGACACAGATGTATAGAACAGTCTTTTGGACTCTGTGGGAGAGGGAGAGGGTGGGATGATTTGGTAGAAAGGCATTGAAATATGTATAATATCATATAAGAAACGAATCACCAGTCCAGGTTTAATGCAAGATACAGAGTGCTTAGGGCTGGTGTATTGGAATGACCCAGAGGGATGGTACGGGGAGGAAGGTGGGAGGGGGGATCAGGATTGAGAACACATGTACACCCGTGGTGGATTCATGGTGATGTATGGCAAAACCAATAAAATATTGTAAAGTAATTAGCCTTCAATTATAATAAATGAATTTAATTAAAAAATAAAAAAAGATGTAAAACATAACCATATTTATTTAACAATGCATTCCAGTGTCAAAACTGCAATTGGCTTTGTGCTAATCTAATATTCATATGAATTTAGCTTTCTTAGAAACACAGAAACACAAGTTCAAATAGAATCTTACATGTTTGGGCTCAAAGTGTAGAGAATACAATTCCCCACTCAAATTTAAGAGTTTTTTCAAAGGGGTCTCTTCAGAAAAGCTGTTTTTAAGACAAAACCAATACAATATTGTAAAGTAAAATTAATTAATTAATTAATTTTTTAAAAAGGCAAAACGTTTCTATCAAAGAAAATAATCTCTGAGAAATAAAGTTGGAGCTACAAGACAAAGTAATTTAGCCTTGCAGCAACTTCTTTAAATATTCATGTAATGCAAGGTTAAAATTGTGTGTGTGTGTGTGTGTGTGTGTGTTTGAATCTCCAGAGAAAGAGTCACCATGGATGGAATAACCCATTTGAATGTTTTCACCACCCCTTTTGCCTCTTGATTACAGAACCAGAGCTGTCTAAAGAAGACCATGCCTCTACAGTGGTTCAACTGAACCCATTCCAAGCTCAAATTCTGTTTTGAATAGAAACATTTTGAGGTTTAGGCTACAAGGAAATAATTAGATTAAAAAAAAAAAAAAACTTTCTTGTTGACTACTGTCTTGATACTGATTTATCTGAATAGTCTCTTTCCAAGTGTGGCATATCTTTCATATTCAAATAAGAGCTCAAAGAAGAGGTCATATTCAAGAAGAGGTTAGTTTGAAGATGGCATTGTTTCTGAATACTCTGAACTCTCATTAAGATCAAACCAGGGCTGTGTGACAACCTAGATGAGTGGGATGTGGTAAGAGATGGGAAGGAGGCTCATGAGGATGGGGTTATATATATACCGATGCCTGATCCATGTTGATGTAGGGCAGAAAGCAACACAACATTGTAATTTGTTGGGGGCCAGAGTGAGGCACTCCACCAATGGCAAAGGTCATGAGGAAGGAGGCTCAACATACGCAAAGGCCGGATCGAGCCTCAGGAGTCCCCCTGGAAATTCTCGAGCATCTACCCCCATAACCAGAGCCTGCCTACTTTACTACTTTGTGCTCTCCCCTACACCTCTGACTTTACAGGGGGCTGTCCCCCACCACCTCTTTTGGAGAAGGAGTTAACTTAGAGCTCCAGTTAATAATAATTCCTGGGCGTGATAGGAGTGTTTCAACCTACAAACTCCTCTGAAGGTTCTCTAGCCTGCCTGACAGGCTTGTCCGGCCACATGTGATTGCTCACAGCCTCCCAACCATGAGAGGCATGAGATGCTTTAAACCTTCTAAAAACAGGTTCTTTAGAGAAGTTAGAAAATTATTAGTATAAGTATAGTGGGCTGATTAGAAATTGTATTGGTGAAGGGTTTTTCATTTGTTGAGCCAGTGTTTACTGCTAAGACTCCACATCCCCTGCCCTTACACACATTAATGAATATATAGAAGAAATAAGTATTAACCTTTGATATAAATCACATTAGACCTTAGGCTAAGTAAATTATTTCCTTAACTAAAACCCACTACACCCTCACCCTATAGGAATGTAACTTTATTTGGGTGGTGTCTGTTTTACGAATAATCACCCTTGGAGAAAAAAGTGATCTGGTTGACTGACCACTGTCACAAGGAGAGGGTCATAAATTGTCAGCAGGCCCCCCTGGCCAGAAGATGATGTAACACCCCTAAGACCTCTGTATACATTTGTGTGAAGCACCTGACTTTAATAAAAGTCAGGACTGCTGTCCCCACGTGACTTTTGTATAACACCTCAACGTATAAAAACAGACCCTGGAAAATAAAGAATTGGGATCAGTTCCTCAAAAGACTGGTCTCCCCATGTCACTCTCTCTCTCACTCTGGCTGAGTCTCCATCTGGAGCACGAAACCCGCCAAGCTTACTAATTATGCCTGGGCTTCTAAGATCCGACCGGGGAGGCTCAGTGTCTCCTCTCCTTCGGGAGAACGGAAGGACGCCTGCGGCCTACGTAAGTGGTGCAAGCTTCTTATCCTGAAGTTTTATTGGTCTCCCGTGTAAACCAAGCTACTCAGCCTCTTTTCTCCACTGAATTTTCCTACTGAGTTATCCTCATTCTATTACTCTTTATATCTTTGATGAATATTTAAATAGTCGCCGAAGCCGTCTCCCCTTCGAATACCCTGAATCAGCCAGGGCTGGACCCCGGCAGTAATTATTATTCAATTAAAAATGAACAAATTAAAAAAAAAAAAGTTAATTTAATATTGAAGGAAGATTTTCTTTAATTCTAAAGCTTATTAACAATCGTCAACTTTCAATATAATCATTGTTTAGGTACTTTTCAAATAGAGCATTTAATCCTTACCCCAAATCTTTTTAAAAAAATACTTGATAAATACCATTAACATTCTTTGAAATAAATTTTAGGCTCCTTGAAATTAAGAAAATGAAAGGACCCAATTTTCCTATTCCAAAATCAGGATTTTACAATAAGTAAACTCTTTAGTAATCAATCACAGCTAATAATGAGAATGAAAGCAAAATTCAAGTATACAGTAGGTGCATCAATGTAATTATCAAATAAATAGATCAACAACTGCTTAGTCCAGGTATGAATGTGGAGCACTTTGGTATGGTCAACCACTAAGGATGATATGACTCCTTTTGCCCTCACTAAAAGTAAAATTAGAGATGACTCTTCCTGAACTTAATGTACAGTTAAAGGTTTCTCTGCCTTACTGATCAAATGTTAATTCACTTTCTAAATGTATACACAGTCACAAAGATAAATAAAACATATGTATATACTTATATCACAGTGATGGTTGTATTCATATGTTTCCTCATTCAATTATTATAAAAACTGTGACATATATAATATTATTTTATCTTTATAGATGAGAAAGCAAAACTTTAAAATACCAAGGAATATATACTAGGTAAAAGAAATTTCAAGTGAAAGAATCAGGATTCTAGTTTGATCTTTCTGACTCTCAAAAAAATACACTTACTCACAAGTTGCTTTTAATAACTTTCAGAGCAGTCTGATGGCTCATGCTCTGTAGGGGAATTGGAGAAGGAAAAGCTATGTCTGAGACAAAGGTAAAGGTCAAAATACTTTCAATATTGCAAAATCACATTTTATTTGAAATTTGGAAGAACAAATGTGGTATTATTTGAGCTTGGTTTAAGATTGATAAAGGATTATGACAAGGTTGTATATTGTCACCTTGCTTTTTATTTAACTTCTGTGCAGAGTACATCATGTGAAATGCCAGAATGGATGAATCACAAACTGGAATCAAAAATGGCAGGAGAAATATCAATAACCTCAGATATGTAGGTGATGCCACTCTAATGGCAGAAAGTGAAGAGAAATTAAAGAGCCTCTTGATGAGCGTGAAAGAGGAGAGTAAAAAAAAAAAAAACTGACTTGAAAAATCAACATTTTAAAACCTAAGAACATGGCATCTGGTTCCAACACTTTATGGCAAATAGAAGGGGGGGAATTTGAAGCAGTCACGGATTTTGTTCTCTTGGGCTCCATAATCACTGCAGAGATCACTGTAGCCATGAAATTAAAAGACAGTTACTCCTTCAAAGGAAAGCTCTGGCAAACCTAGAAAGCATATTAAAAAACAGAGACATCATTTTGCCAACAAAGTTCCCATAGTTAAAACTATTGTTCTTCCAGTAGTCACGTACAGATGTAAGAGCCATAAAAAAGTCAAGCACCAAAGAACTGATGTCTTCAAACTGTGGTGCTGGAGAAGACTCTTGAGAGTCCGTAGGACTGCAAAGAAGATCAAACTGGTCAATGAAATTGGTTTCTAAATGAAACCAATCCAAAATATTCATTGGAAGGATTAATGCTGAAGCTTCAGTACTTTAGTCATCTGGTGCAAAGAGCCAACTCATTGGAAAAGATCCTGATGCTGAGAAAGATTGAAAGCAAAAGGTAAAGAAAGCGGGCAGCAGAGGATAAGATGGTTAAATGGTATAACCGACTCAGTGAGTGAATTAGAACAAACTCTGGGAGACAGAGAAGGATAGGGATGCCTGCCATGCTGAATTCTATGAGCTCGCAAAAAGCTGGACATGACTTAGCAACTGAGCAATAAAAACAGCAAGAGTAAGTAAGTCTAATAAATTCAAGGTTGCCTTAATAATTTTTCAAGTAATATAAATAGTCATAACACGAAATACATGGAGAATAAGAACAGCATGACAGCATTTGTTCTCCTAGGACTCACACAGATTCCAAAGATTCAGAAAATCATCTTTGTTGTGTTTTTGGTTATCTACATCATCTCTGTGGTTGGAAGGGTGCTCTTGGTGGTCACCATCACTGCCAAACTGTTATAGGAGTTCCCCATGTACTTTTCTCTGGCCCATTTCTCTCTCTCTCTCTCTCTGTCTCTCTCTCTTTTTTTTTTTTTTTTTTGTGCTTGCTATTCCTCTGTGAATACCCTATATTGATTATAGTTTCAATCTATGAAAAAAAGACCATCCTATTCAAAGTATTCATGATCAAATTTTTTCAGAATATTTACTCAGACATGCTGAGATCATCCTGCTTAGTGTGATAGCCTATGTCTGCTATGTAGCCATCTGTAAGCCCTTGTACTAATCAACCATCATGGACTGGTGGGCGTGTGGCCTGCTAGTGGCAGTGGTGTGCATGGGAGGTTTTCTTCATGCAGCCTCTTCCTTTTCTGATTACTCTTCTGTGGTCCTAATGTTATAGATCAGTTTTTGAGTGATCAGAGTCCTTGATTAATTTTGCCTGCACAGATACTCACACTCTAGGATTACTTGTCTCTGCCAACAGTGGATTCATATGTCTGTTAGACTTCCTTCTCCTCATGGTCTGCTATGTGGTCATCCTGTCCTCCCTATGACCCGCCATCTAGAGGCAAGGCACAAGGCACTCTCCACTGTGTCTCTCATATCACAGTGGTTGTTTTGTTCTTTGTGCATTTTATATTCATGTACATGAGACCTGCAACTACTTTATAAATTCATAAAACATATATATTTATATATAAAATTTCTTACTAAGTTCTAATAATTTTGCATAAATAGCTGCTCATTTTTATATATCATAATGGTAATGGTAGTAAATCAGTATTTCAATATTTAATTAGGTTACAAAAGAAATGAGTCACTGAACCTCAAAGGGTAAATAAAAAAAGATTGTTTCAAGTTTTCAAATTCTTGCAGCCTTCAGAACTTATTGGTATTGCTCGTATCACCACCTTAGGATGCTAACCCAACAGAAAGAGTGATGACTCAAATAAAAGGGCACATTAATGTCAGGCAAGATCTTCAACTTATTTTTTAAAAAAAAGTTATACTTGATAAAGCACTTGCCTGCCTGCTATTATTGGATAGGAGCTCATTGTGATTGTTGGAGTGTGAAAGGATGAAGACTGAACTCTTGTGGTGCCATGGAGCATGCAGAACGCAGTGCACAAAGTTGCATCCATCAGAGCCCTTTCACTGGCTCAGTGTCCCCATGCCCCAGTTGCTATATCTCTGGGCTTCTAATTTCTCACAGCCCCATCCTGCTCTTGACAAACAGATCTGAGGAATTCAAAGTTGTCTCATCTGTGGCATTATGCTCACCATCCCAGGGCCCACCAGGAAACAATGGCTGACTTAATGGGGCAAAAAGAGACAATCTTCTTGTCTTAGGTTGGAGCCAGTTCTGTTGAACTCTGAATACTTCAGAGCTCCTGTGGCTCCAGGCTGAAGTCAAACCTTAGTAAGGACAACATCCTTCTTCCCCCTACTATTGTCAGATGCTCTCAAGTCTTTCTCTACTTTTCACCAGGACTATGAGAAATAAATATTGAAGATACATTTTTGTGTATCTCCATTGTTTTGGCCTTTCTAGGACATCATGTACTTGAAAACACAGAGTATGTGGTCTTACCACATTGGCTTATTTGACTTCAAAATACGCATTCAGATGTCCTTCATGTCTTCTCATAGCTTGGTAGGTCATTTCTTTCTAGCACTGAATAATATTCCATTGTCTTGATGTACAATAGTCTAGGCATTCACCCATGAAAAGACATGTTAGCTGCATTCAAGATTTGGTAATTATATGTCAATTTGTTTGATGGCTCAGGCAGTAAAGAATCTGCCTGCAATGCAGGAGACCTGGGTTCAATCTCTGGGTCAGGAAGATCCCCTGGAGAAGGGAATGGCAACCCATTCTGGTATTCTTTCATGGGAGAGTTCCATGGACAGGGGAATTTGGCGGGCTACAGTCTATGGAGTAGCAGAGTTAGACATGACGGAGCGACTAACTCTTCATACACTGGCTATAAACAGTCATGTGTAGCCTAATTAACATTTGGGTTTTTTTGTTTGTTTGCTTGTTTGTTTGTTTTGGTCTTTAGACCATATTTTATTTGTCATTTTCTAGTCACCTTCCCCATATGTATCAGGAAAGTTCTGAATCCAATGACTACGCATTTACAAATCTGTTTTAGGCAGATAGGAGTTTGCCAATACATACAATGTATGTATTCAGTTCCTTAAGTTTTATGGGAAATGTTTTATATTCTGATCAATAAGTGTAATAGTAGTCACTGTTTTTTCAGCATTCTGAATGAGTGAGTCTTTCTCTGTGCTCAATTGTCAATATTAATTTTTAAATGTGAGTTCAGAAGTACAGATCACCTTGATCTCAAGCTCAGTCACCCATCTGTGTCTAATTCTGTAATCCCATGGGCTGTAGCCTACCAGGCTCCTCTGTCTGTTGAAATATCCAGGCAAGAATAATGGGGTGTGTTGTCATTTCCTACTCCATGGTATCTTCCTGACCCAGGGATGGAACCTACATCCCTTTTGTCTCCTGCTTTGGCTGGTGGATTCTTCACCACTGTACCACCTGGGAATCCCAAGTTATATTTAAGCTATGGGTCCTAAAGCATAGGAATAGGGTTATCCTGGTGAGAGGAAATAAAAGAGCAAAATAATAGAGTTAACAGATTTAAGGTAAGTTTAGAGAATGTAGAGGCGCCCAGTATGGCTGGATGAAAGCACCCAAACAAAAGGAATTGAGGGAAGAATGATAAAGAAAGAAGAAAAGCACCCAATATGAGTTTCTGGTAGCCACTTGCCTTGCAAAATTTCACAAGTGTTGAAAGAAAGAAAATGTTAGTCGCTCAATCATGTCCAACTCTTTGCCACCCCTTGGACTGTAGCCCACAAAGCTCATCTGTCCATGGAATTCTCCAGGTAAGAATACTGATGTGGGTTGCTATTCCCTTCTCTAGGGGATCTTCCTGACCCAGGGATCAAACCCAGATCTCCCACATTGCAGGCAGATTCTTTACCATCTGAGCCACAAGGAGAGCTCTTAATATCACCTTTTATGAACTATAATATTATCTCACCTTATAGATATTTTCAAAATGAAAACAATATAATTAGAACAAATTTCCAAGACAAAGGGATAAAAACTTACAGAGTCAGTAGTCACCCATGTCTCTTTGGTTCTATAGCCTATTATTATAACACCATATTTTTCTTTCAATGTGGTGTGACCTCTGAGATTAGCTAGTTACAGTCAAATATTTTCTAATGCATGGGTCAACAGGTTAGATTTTATTCCAAGGAAAATAAGGTTTCACAGCAATTTTTGCAGAGGGCTGTTATAAGACAGGAGATGTGCTTTAGGACAGTTCTTATATTAAAATGGCTCAAATCAAAGTGGTCACACCAAGAACTAACTGGATCCCTAAACGAGAAGATGGTGATCTGAATCACAGTAACATGCTTCTTTGACTCATAAAATGTCAGGTGTCATTGAGTCCAACTCCCCAAAGAAAGCTAGTATGTTTCCAATAATATTTCAATGGATACATGTCCTCAGGACATCAAGTACTTTAGCCTATTTACTTTAAATCTAAATGTGTCACTTTAGACCATACTTTCCTCATGGCAATTTTCATCTCCATATTTCTTAGGGTGTAGATGAGAGGGTTCAGCATGGGGGCAATCACAGTGTAAAACACAGAGATTTCCTTGTCCTTGTTCTCTGTCTCTGCAGGTAGAACATAAATGTAGATACAAGGCACAAAGAATAACAGTACAACTGTTATGTGAGAACTACATGTTGAGAGAGCTTTCCTCCGCCCTGGAGGAGAATGTGTTCTAAGATTATATAATATGGCTACATAAGAAGCTACTAGGACAAGAAAAATGGCAACAGCTATCATCCCTGAATTTGCAATCACTAAGATACTCACAACATGAATATCTTTGCACACCAGTTTCAAAAGAGGTTTCACATCGCACACATAGTGATCTATCTGATTAGGACCACAAAAAGGTAACTTGAGTACCATGAGAAGTAAAGCAATAGAATGCCAAAAACTGAAAACCCAGGCCAGGACGATCAACATGTCACACCTCTGTCTGTTCATGATGACCATGTAGTGCAGGGGCTTGACAATGGCCACATAGCGATCAAAAGCCATGGACACCAAGATGAATATTTCCACACCTGCCAGCAAGTGGGCAGCGAAGAGCTGGGTCATACAGTTGTTATAGGAAATGTTTCTTCGTGCTGCAGCTAGGTCCCTGATTAGCCTGGGGACCACCGTGGAGGTGTAGCTGACATCCATGAGGGAGAGGTGACAGAGGAAGTAGTACATAGGTTGTTGCATTAGATGGCTGCAGGTAATGGTGAGTGAGATGATGAAATTCCCCATTAAGAGGGCCAGATAACAGAGCAGGAACAAGAACAGTAACTCTATTTTCTTATATCCCCACAACCCTATGAAAACAAATTCTGTGACATTGTTCTGATTTTCCATGAAGCTGAGCTGAGTTCAGAATATACAACATAAATTCAGTTCATCTGAAATGATACAGAACATGACACATATTTAAGAGCATTTTAAAAACTTGTGTTACTTATGCAATGAATAGAGGATTTACTATAATCTATTTTTTGTTTTTAGACCATGGGCATGATATTTCAAATGATATTTTAAAAGAATATGTATATAAATCTGGATAATTTGTAAAGATTTTGCAGGGATTTAACTCATAATCAACTAACAGGTAGTTTCTGATAGTCATTTTGCATATTGGAAAACAAAAATATTGGAGGATTCCATTAATTACACCAAATTATTAAGATACTAAATTAAAGTCAAGCCAAAATGAACCTGACTTTGCTACCAAACTTCATGCTCTTGGGAACTATGTAACAGCATTCACTGACCAAGGGAAATTCCAGCTCATATCCATCTCTATAAAAGATAAAGGTCATTCTCCATTTCAGCCTTTAGTCATCTATGTAACTTTAAGAAAATCTGTCCCATTCTCCATGTGCATATGAATCTTGTATAAAGTTCCAGTCACAGATGAGCATTTCATACAATCAGTGGAGGTCTATATATATTCTTGAAATTAAAACAAAGCATGTTATAATTATAGTAGAGCCTACCTAACTGGTCTAAAGTATCAATAGTTTCAAGGGTTCTCCTAGGCAGGTGTGGTAAAGATTCAGAACATGGAGTATCTGGGAACAAGAGATTTAAGTACAATGTGGGGCATGTAAATATAGGAAGATGGGATATTAGTACATTAAAACTCCATTTTTCTGATTATTCAAAATATAGAGGTTACTGTTGATACTTTTTAAATATTTTCAAGAACTAGAAGTTTTCTTTTGAAATCTGAAGAACTTTATGTGATTAAAGAATAACCTACTTATTTAAATACACATTTTGAACAGTGCCACCTTTTTGAAGTAGTATACCTAGAAGCAGAGAAGTCAATATGTTGAAAGCACCACCTTCTACACATAATCAAATGTCCTCCACAGCAAAATCATGTTTTGCCTCAAATACTGTTAATTTCAATGACCTGTGTCCTAATGGTACTATTGAAGAACATTATGATGTATTGTACAGATCCATCATCAAATGATCATGAAGATGAGCATCTGGGTTCACATGTTCTTGTTAGGTTTGTTTGTTTGTAGGTGTTGTTGTGAGCACTGAGTAGTTAATACTCTCTGAGCCTCTTTCTTCAATTGATAAGTGAAACTGATAGCAGTGGATCTGTTTGCCTCATATTAAAAAAAAAAATGTGTGAAGAATATCCAATATAAATAGGCTATTGTTCTGACTTGTCAACTCCACAGGAAAATACTCCAACAAGTAATTGGAGAAAAGCCACAGTTCTCTAAGAAAATAAATACTGCCATGTTCATCAGTTAATTGTTTTATCTTTAGATAAAACAATATTATCTTTAGATATCTTTATCATTTTTTTTCTCTAACAGGGAAATTGGTTGACAAATCCATATTAGACTTACATAAACCTAAGGAAGAAACATCAGTGTTTCTTTTACACAGACTAGCATAATTTTAATCTGTGTATAAAAGATAGCTTATTAAAGAACTTATTTATATATAAATGGAGAAACCTAGTTTATGTGGAAGACTGATCACATGACATAAACAAATTTAAGATAACTTTTCATAAGATTTTAGTACAAAATTGTAGAAAAACTGGAGAATCAAAACTCTAGGAAGTTCTCTTGTTTTAGAATGTTTCTCATATATTGGTTTAAGTCTCAGCACTCAACAGCTGGAGCAGTGTTGCATTAATTTTCCAAAGTGAACATCACTTTGGAAAATGCATTCTCATGAGAAAATATCCTTTAGAGCAGGTATCATTTTCCTTATGATCTTCTTTTACCAAAATTCATAAAAACTCCCTATGGTTGGTGTTCCTTTCTTTCTCCTTTCTCTCTCCCTCTCTCCATACCCACTCCCATATCCACATCACTCCCCCTCCAACATACACACATAATACACACCACCCATATATATGTTTAAGTGTGTGTGTTATTTGAGTGAAGGAAGAATATTGAGTTAACTTTTTCACATACTTTCCTGTTGAAGAGTTTCTTCCAAGAATCCCTTCTTCAGACTTGAAATTCTTTAAGAAAAATCTCTGTGAGGAACCATTTGTGAAGACATCAGCTACAGTTTAAAAGGGGTGGGGGAAAGCACTTAAATAAAGTGTATTAGGAAAAAGGATTTATGACTAAAGTAAAAAATGTACATAAACAGTGTAAAAACCCATCAAGGTAAATTTGATAGGACATTTTTTTTCTTTCAGTGTTTAACATATCATTAGTAAAGAAAATCATGAAATTAAAATTTGTAGTATTCCTTATTTGTTGTAATTAGAGTAAAAAGCTGAAATAACCATATGCTAGCTATATGTTCTAGCATGCGTGCTCAGTCTTGTTCAACTCTTCACAACCCCATGATCTGGAGAGCTCCTCTGTCCATGCAATTTTCCAGGCAAGAATAATGGAGCAGGTTGCCATTTCCTACTCTAGGGGATGTTCTATGAACCAGGAACTGAGCCACTGTCTCCTGGGTCTTCTGCACTGTCAGGCAGACTCATTACCACTGTGCCATGTAGGAAAATCTGTATATGTTCTAGACCCAATACTAAAAACTTTTTATTTACTAATCATTTCCCCTTTATCACCAATTGTTAGGGAAGGTATAAGTGCCCCTGTTTTGCAGATAAGGGAGCTAGAACACAGGTTTCTACAAACAAGGGGAATTCTATATCTAAACAAATTCTGTATGACTTGGAATCTCATACTATTTTCATTATTTATGGGAATATCTTTTCCCAAACACAAATAAATAAAGGCTTAAAAATCTCAGTTTTTCCTCAAATTAATGTCTGGATTTTTTCTGAATTCTGTCTCTTGAAAATAACCACCAATAAAATTCATCTAGAATATTTCAAGTTTTAAGATTCCAATCACTCAGATCAAAAAATTATGTAAAATTGTTCAAAATCCCAATATTTAATAGAAATTTAAAGTATACATAGGGCTTCCTTGGTGGCTCAGTGGTAAAGAATCCAGCTGCCAAGAAGGAAACTCAGGTTCTATCTCTGGGTAGGGAAAAAGCCCCTGGAGAAAGAAATGTCAGCCCACTTCAGTATTCTTGCCTGGGAAATCCAATGAAGAGAGGAGCCTGGCAGGCTCCGGTCCATGGAGTTGCAAAGAGTTGGGCAGAACTTTGTTTAGTTGACTAAACAACAATACCAACAAAATATACATATGTAACTAAGAACAAAGCTCACTTCTGTAAGATTTTGCATTTCTTTGAAATGTCAGGTGATCCTTCAGGCTGTTCCCTTTTATTTTTCTGAGACTGTGATTTGACACAGCAAATAGATATGGAATACATCTGACTCTGCTGTGAATGGTCCATCCAAAAGATGCATTTAGGTAAGTATTGTTGGAGATACCTTGATTAAAAGCACAACAGAGGCAAGAGGGAAAAAAAATCCCATAGGCATTCTATAGCGGTCAATGTGTATGAAGTAATAATTATAGAAATAAAGTCAATAATATTAAAGAGATCTATAAGACAGGCTTGAGTATTATTTATTTAATGAATCTCAAGGGTTACCACAGGTATGATTCAATATTTCTATAATATGATAGCACTGATGAAATAGCATGGATATTTATCTATTTTTCACTTTTCCTAAAATAATTTCTTCAAAAACTGAAGTTGATGTTGTTTACCATGATATATATTAAAATATAAATTGAATAATTATTTAATATTTATTATCATTTTTACATAAATGTAGTAAGAGAGAATAAGAAGATAATTTATGTTTCCTTATAAACATCACATCATTACCATTAGGAGAGAAATTTGGAAATTTTCTCTCAAGATTTAATTATACCCACTGGAAACTCAGAAGCCATATACTGACTTGTGTCATTCGACATTAATTATGTTTATGTGCTATTTAGAGTTGTGGGGAAATCCATAATAGATCTCTCTCTCTCTTAATTTAGCTTCTTTTGCTTTGTTTAGTCCCTTTTCACTTGTGAATGTGTGAATGAGGAAGACGAGTGTCAGTAGAACATAAGGGAGCAGGTTGAGTAAAAAGTAATCCTTAGTCCCTATATCTTATCAGATGATATTCATGAGTTCATGTAAGGTTTTACTTTACAATATACATTTTTTAAACATTTTAATTCCTCACTTTTACTCCAGGTGTCCACTGGACTCTAAGATATTTAAAGATAGCTGAAAGATATCACACATTCTGACCCCAGGTTGTGCAGTGGTAAAGAATCTACCTTCCAATGCAGGAAATGCATGAGTCATGCTTTGATCCTTGATCTGGGAAGATCCCTTGAAGTAGGAAATAGTAATCCATTCCAGTATTCCTGTTGGGAAAATTCCATGGACAGTGGATCCTGATGCTCTATAATACATGAAGTTACAAAGAGTCACACATGACTGAGTGACTGAGCACACACATTACATATTAGCTAGTAGTGGTAGTGGTTTTCCTACAGCTGTTCACATCTAGAAATAATATCTTACTATACTCAAAATTCTCCAAGCCAGTCTTCAACAATAAGTGAACTGTGAACTTCCAGATGTTCAAGTTCATTTTAGAAAAGGCAGAGGAACCAGAGATCAAATTGCCAACATCTGCTGGGTTATTGAAAAAGCAAGAGAGTTCCAGAAAAGCATCTATTTCTGCTTTATTGAATATGCCAAAGTCTTTGACTGTGTAGATCACAATAAACTGGGGAAAATTCTGAAAGAGATGGGAATAGCAGACCACCTGACCTTCGTCTTGAGAAACCTGTATGCAGGTCAGGAAGCAGCAGTTAGAACTGGACATGGAACAATAGACTTCTTCCAAATATGAAAAGGAGTATGTCAATGCTGTATATTGTCACCCTGCTTAATTAACTTATATGCAGAGTACATCATGAGAAATGCTTTGATGGATGAAGCACAAGCTGGCATCAAGGTTGCTGGGAGAAACATCAATAACCTCAGATATGCAGATGACACCACCCTTATGGCAGAAAGTGAAGAAGAACTAAAGAGCCTCTTGATGAAAGTGAAAGAGGAGAGAGAAAAAAGTTGGCTTAAAACTCAACATTCAGAAAACTAGGATCATGGCATCTGGTCCCATCATTTCATGGCCAATAGATGGGGAAAGAGTGGAAACAGTGGCTGAATTTATTTTGGGGGCTCCAAAATCACTGCAGATGTTGACTGCAGCCATGAAATTAAAAGATGCTTACTCCTTGGAAGAAAATTTATGGCCAAACTAGACAGCATATTAAAAATCAGAGACATTACTTTGCCAACAAATGTCCATCTAGTCAAACCTATGGTTTTTCCAGTAGTCATGTATGGATGTGAGAGTTGGACTATAAAGAAAGCTGAGTGCCAAACAAAGAATTGATGCTTTTGAACTGTGGTGTTGGAGAAGACTCTTGAGAGTCCTTTGGACTGCAAGAAGATCCAACCAGTCCATCCTAAAGGAAATCAATCCTGAATATTCAATGAAAGGACTGATGTTGAAGCTGAAATCAGAGTACCTTGGCCCCCTGATGTGAAGAATTGACTCATTTGAAAAGACCCTGTTGCTGGGAAAGATTGAAAGCAGGAGAAGAAGGTGACAACAGAGAATGAAATGGTTGCATGACATCACTGACTCAATGGCCATGCTTTTGAATAATCTCTTGGAGTTGGTGATGAACAGGGAGACCTGGCCTGCTGCAGTCCATGGGGTCGCAAAGAGTTGGACAAGACTAAGTGACTGAACTGAACTGAAATGATATTCACCTTAAGCTATGTTTGACTCTGTCTTCATCTTGCTGTAGGACTGGAAAGTAATAAAAGTCTTTGAAAGGAAATTTATATATATATATATATATAATTATCATTTACTGAGAAATAATGTCTAAAACTAATTTGCAAAGGCTTTGACCTAGCAAGATAGAAATATAAAAGGAAAATAAACCTCAAGTAATCAAAACACAAGAATTAGGGATAAGAAAAAAAAATCAATGAAATAAGAATAATTAAAAAATGGAAAAATAATGAAACAAAAGGCTGTTTCTTTAAAGGATCATTAAAACCAATCACACCTTAGAACAGTAGGGAGAGGGAGAGGGAGAAAGTAAAGAATAAAAGGACAAGAGCTAAAAATAGAGACAAATTGCTTAAATAGAAAATGAAATAATATGTAGCATTACAGATTCTATAGATATTAGCAGGATAGTAGAAAATATTATGATCAGATTAATATTAAATTTATTGGGCTTTTTGTTGAAACAGGAGAGGGAGTTAACTAGGACAGATGTACTGAGAGCATGGGGAAGCATCCTTGCAGAAGGGAACACACCTCTGCAATTTCTGTGTGGGAAGGAGCGAGGCAACCAAATAGAACACATTATTGGCTGTCTGACTGAGAGGTCAGTACTCATGGTCTTTAACTCTATGGCTTTCTCACCTGGAATGTTTTTATAATCATGTTGAGTTGTTTTTTCCTCATCTATAAAATGGGATAGTGTTACCCACTTTGCAGGGACTTCCCTGATGTTTCAGTGGCTAACACTTTCTGCTCTCAATGCAAAGGATCTGGGTTCAATGCCTGGTCAGAGAACTAGAGAGAATACACTGTGCAATTAAGAGTTTTCAGGTCACAAACTGAAGCAGCTAAGACCAACCACATCCAAATGAATGACTAAGTAATAATAATAAAAAAAAATAAGCCACTGAAAAAATAGTGTACTGACAAGAAAACTAACAACTAAAACCTTTCTAAAAAAGAAAAAAGAAAATTCACAGAAGGGTCAGTTCCATCTGAGAAGAAAGAATCTAGTTAAATATATCATATGTTACATGATAAAATAATAAAATAAAAAAGTAAAGATATTTATGTATGCATTTATGTCTCATGCATGTGATACACACATGTACCAGAATATTAATTAAATAAACTGGACACACAACAATTGCCATTTTCATTTCCATAACTTGTTACATGTTTGAGACTGGTCATTATGACTAATATCTTTTGTTACTCATTTTGTATTCAGTTCAGTTAAATTCAGTCACTCAGTTGTGTCCGACTCTTTGCGACCCCATGAATCCCAGCATGACAGGACTCCCTGTCCATCACCAACTCCCGGAATTCACTCAGACTCATGTCCATCAAGCGAGTGATGCCATCCAGCCATCTCATCCTCTGGTCTACTTCTCCTCCTGCCTCCAATCCCTCCCAGGATCAGAGTCTTTTCCAATGAGTCAACTCTTCGCATGAGGTGGCCAAAGTACTGGAGTTTCAGCTTTAGCATCATTCCTTCCAAAGAAAACCCAGGGTTGATCTCCTTCAGAATGGACCAGCTGGATATCCTTGAAGTCCAAGGGACTCTCAAGAGTCTTCTCCAATATCACAGTTCAAAAGCATCGATTCTTCGGCTCAGCTTTCTTCATAGTCCAACTCTCACATCCATACATGACCGCTGGAAAATCCACAGCCTTGACTAGATGGACCTTCGTTGGTAAAGTAATGTCTCTGCTTTTGAATATGCTATCTAGGTTGGTCATAACTTTCCTTCCAAGGAGTAAGCGTCTTTTAGTTTCATGGCGGCAGTCCCCATCTGCAGTGACTTTGGAGCCCCCAAAGATGAAGTCTGACACTGTTTTCCCATCTATTTCCCATGAAGTGATGGCACCAGATGCCATGATCTTCGTTTTCTGAATGTTGAGCTTTAAGCCAACTTTTTCACTCTCCACTTTCACTTTCATCAAGAGGCTTTTTAATTCCTCTTCACTTTCTGCCATAAGGGTGGTGTCATCTGCATATCTAAGGTTATTGATATTTCTCCCAGCAATCTTGATGCCAGCTTGTGCTTCTTCCAGCCCAGCGTTTCTCATGATGAACTCTGTATATAAGTTAAATAAGCAGGGTGACAATATATAGCCTTGACATACTCCTTTTCCTATTTGGAACCAGTCTCTGTTGTCCCATGTCCAGTTCTAACTGTTGCTTCCTGACCTGCATACAGATTTCTCAAGAGGCAAGTCAGGTGGTCTGGTATTCCCATCTCTTTCAGAATTTTCCACAGTTTATTGTGATTCACAGAGTCAAAGGCTTTGGCATAGTCAATAAAGCAGAAATAGATGTATTTCTGGAACTCTCTGGCATTTTTTATGATCCAGCAGATGTTTGCAATTTGATCTCTGGTTCCTCTGCCTTTTCTAAAACCAGCTTGAACATCAGGAAGTTCATGGTTCATGTATTGCTGAAGCCTGGCTTGGAGAATTTTGAGCATTACTTTACTAACATGTGAGATGAGTTCATTTGTGCGGTCGTTTGAGCATTCTTTGGCATTGCCTTTCTTTGGGATTGGAATGAAAACTAACCTTTTCCAGTCCTATGGTCACTGCTGACTTTTCCAAATTTGCTGGCATATTGAGTGCAGCACTTTCACAGCATCATCTTTCAGGATTTGAAACAGCTCAAGTGGAATTCCATTACCTCTACTAGCTTTGTTCGTAGTGATGCTTTCTAAGGCCCACTTGACTTCACATTCCAGGAAGTCTGGCTCTAGGTCAGTGATCACATCATCATGATTATTTTGGTCATGAAGATCTTTTTTGTACAGTTCTTCTGTGTATTCTTGCCACCTCTTCTTAATATCTTCTGCTTCTGTTAGGTTCATACCATTTCTGTCCTTTATCGAGCCCATCTTTGCATGAAATGTTCCCTTGGTATCTCTAATCTTCTTGAAGAGATCTCTAGTCTTTTTCATTTTGTTGTTTTCCTCTATTTCTTTGCATTGATCGCTGAGGAAGACTTTCTTATCTCTTCTTGCTATTCTTTGGAACTCTGCATTCAGATGCTTATATCTTTCCTTTTCTCCTTTGCTTTTTGCTTCTCTTCTTTTCACAGCTATTTGTAGGGCGTCCCCAGAAAGCCATTTTGCTTTTTTGCATTTCTTTTCCATGGGGATGGTCTTGATCCCTGTCTCCTATTATCTGTACCTTAAGAAAAACCTAAATTGGCCATGTGTTTTTACCAGTTGGGTGGCACAGGCCTTCAGTGGTGAAAAGTCTGGGTCATAGTTAATTCTGATTGGATGGAGTTATTGTAGATTTGTATTTATTTTAATCATCAGAAGTGATAATAGTAAGTGGGGATCTGTGGGAGCTATTGAGTTTCAGACATATTTTTTTCTTATCTCCATTGAGAAGCAGCTGTCAATTTCCCCTTAGTAATCAGGATCAACAACCCAATTATCACCCTAACTTACCTACATGCCTGTTGATTCAAAGGCAGGAGAAGCTGGAAGTTGTCAGGCAAAAGTCTTAGCTCACAATTCAAAAGAATCTCTTTGTATCTCCTGCTGGAAACATTTCTCTCTTTGTAACTAAAGCCTCTAACTCAGCAGAGCATACGTTAATGGGAACAGGAAGCACAAATTTTTCTAATAGTTTAATAAGGTTAGTAGTAGGCAATGGCACCCCACTGCAGTACTCTTGCTTGGAGAATCCCATGGATGGAGAAGCCTGGTGGGCTGCAGTCTGTGGGGTCACTACAAGTCGGACACAACTGAGCGATTTCACTTTCACGCTTCACTTTCATGCATTGGAGAAGGTAATGGCAACCAACTCTAGCATTCTTGCCTGGAGAATCCCAAGGATGGGGGAGCCTGGTGGGCTGCTGTCTATGGGGTTGCACAGAGTCAGACAAGACTGAAGCGACTTAGAAGTGTACCCCATAACTCCCACTTTTAAACTGTGATGTGGGAAACAAATATTTTCTTTTCTTTTTTTTTTGACCATTCAAACAAGTGGTACATATCAGTTCAGTTCAGTTGCTCAGTTGTGTCTGACTCTTTGTGAACACATGGACTGCAGCAGGCCAGGCCTCCCTGTCCATCACCAACTCCCAGAGATTACTCAAACTCATTGAGTTGGTGATGCCATCTAACAATCTCATTCTCTGTCATGCCCTTCTCCTCCCGCTTTCAATCTTTCCTAGATCAGGTTATTTTCACATGTGTCAGTTATTTGTATCAGGGGGCCAAAGTATTGGAATTTCAGCTTTGTCATAAGCCCTTCCAATTAATATTCATGACTGATTTCCTTTAGGATAGACTGGTCACATCTCAATGCAGACCAACAGACTCTCAAGAGTCTTCTCCAACACCACGGTTCAAAAGCATCAATTTTTCGGTGCTGTTTTCTTTATAGTCCAACTCTCACATCCATACATGACCACAGGAAAAACCATAGCCTTGACTAGACGAACGTTTGTTGGCAAAGTAATGTCTCTGATTTTTAATATGCTGTCTAGGTTACCCATAACTTTTCTTCCAAGGAGCAAGCATCTTTTAATTTCATGGCTGCAGTCACCATCTGCAGTGATTTTGGAGCCCCCCCCCCAAAAAAAATAGTCACCATTTCCATTGTTTCCCCATCTATTTTTCCATGAAGTGATGGGACTGGTTGCTATGATCTTAGTTTTCTGAATGTTGAGTTTTAAGCCAACTTTTTTCACTCTCCTCTTTCACTTTCATCAAGAGGCTCTTTAGTTCTTATTCACTTTCTGCCATAAGGGTGGTGTAATCTGCATAGCAGAGGTTATTGATATTTCTCCCGGCAATCTTAATTCCAGCTTGTGCTTCATCCAGCCCAGCATAAATAAGCAGGGTGACAATACACAGCCTTGACTTACTTCTTTCCCAATTTGGAACCAGTCTATTGTTCCATGTCCAGTTATAACTGTTGCTTCTTGACCTGCATATGGATTTCTCAGGAGGCAAGTCAGGTGGTCTGGTATTCCCATCTCTTTAAGAAATGTCCACAGCTTGTCATGATCCACACAGTCAAAAGTTTTGGCACTTTAAATAAAGCACAAGTAGATTTTTTTTTTCTGGTATTGTCTTGGTTTTTTGATGATCCAACGGATGTTGGCAGTTTGATCTCTGGTTCCTCTGCCTTTTCTAGTCCAGCTTGAATATCTGATAGTTCACATTCATGTACTGTTGAATCTGGCTTGGAGAAATTTGATCATTCCTTTGCTAGTATCTGAGTTGAGTGGAATTGTATGGTAGCTTAAATAATTTTTGGCATTGCCTTTCTTTGGGATGGAATGAAAACTGACTTCTTCCAGTCCTGTGGCCACTGCTGAGTCTTCAAAATGTGCTGGTGAATTGAGTGCAGCTCTTTCACAGCATCTTTTAGGATTTGAAATAGCTCAACTGGAATTTCATCACCTCCACAAGCTTTGTTCTTAGTGTTGCTTCCTAAGGCCCACTTGACTTTGCATTTCAGGATGTCTGTATCTAGGTGAGTCATCACACCATTGTAGTTATCTGTGGTACATATATCTCTTCATCAAATTTCCTTGTCACCAGTCTTCTAACCATATCCCCCCGCCCCCCAAAATTCCTGACTATCCAGCCAATTTATTAGCCAAAACCCATGAATCAGTATATATTTTTCATTTCGACACTCCTTCCAAGTTAAATAATTAACTAGTTGAACCTCTTGAAATGTACCCATTGGGAGGATTTCCTTTCACTACTATTGTTCAGGTACTTTTCAGGATCAGGTTGCATTTATGCTGCTGCCAATTTTAAAGATCTTTTCAGAACTATTCCTTTACAAGTCCAAAGTCTTATATACCTCTGTTAATTCATCATAATGTATAGGTGAAGGCAGGGAGAGAGAAGGAAGTGTAATGGGAGTGGGGACCATGATCATTGTTGCCACTTTTCCCTGAAAATTTGCCTTCAGGAGTTACTTGGGCCAGATCATGCCTATATCACTTTATTTGATGATGGAATGCTGCTGTGCACACCCATCTTTGTGGCTTAGATGGTTTTGATAATACCAAGCACATGAAAGAAGCTTTGGTTGCATAGTGACTTGGTGACCCATGGTGAAGCATTCAGTTTCCATTAAGGCCCAGTGGCAGGCCAAGCACTATATTATAAAAGGAGAGTATTTATCTTGGAAGTATGGCAAGACTATGTTTCCAAAATCCTACTTGTCTGCACTGAAATTCACATACGGAAGCCTGGCAAGTTTTCCAACATTCTTACCTGCGATTGACACCAAGTACCATAGATCTACTGGTCTATAAAATTTGTCCTCAGTCTCAGAGAAGCTTGCATGTCAGGCTGAACCTGTACCAGAGCCTTTTCTATTTCTGGAACTCATTTAAAAGTAGAATCTTTTTGAGTAACTTTACAATTCAGTCAGAGGAATACACCCAAATGAATGATATGATGAATCTCAAGTCCAGTAAGGCAAAGAGGCATTGAACATCATTTTTGGCTATAGAAGAGGCCAGATGGAACAAGTTATACTTTATCTTAGGAGAGATAGCATTATCTGCCCCATACTACTGGTCTCCTGGAAATTCCAAGGAGTTTATTAGTAGTTTAATTGCTAAGTTATGTCTGACTCTTGCAACCCCATGGACTGTAGCCTGTCAGGCTCCTCTGTCAATGGGGTTCTCCAGGCAAGAATACTGGAGTGGGTTGCAGCTTCCTTCTCCAGGAGATCTTCCCAACCCAGGTATCAAACCCAGATCTTCTGTGTTGCAGGAAGATTATTTACTGACTGAGCTATAAGGGAAGGCCAATGAATTCGGGTCTCCTAATTCTAGTTTATAAGGAAATGGCTTACCAAAAAAACTAAAGTAGTCGCTACTTCTGACACAGTAATGAAAATCACATTTCTAGCTAAATATCAGGTACCAGCAGCTCTGACGATATGTTCTTGCATTGAAATACATCTGGCACAGAAGCTGGCTAACCTTAAAATTATCCATTGTCACTCTCCAAGAGCCATACGTACCTAGCAACAGGCAAAAATAGGAGAGCTGAACATATGTGGTGGTAACTCCCATCCCACATCTTTCAAAGTTTGATGGTACACTAATCTCTACAGTCCCTCCAAGAATATGGTACAACTTTTAGTTTACTAGTTTCCTAAGGACAGACAGTAGTAATGCCTTCCACTGAGGCTTTTCTGACATAATACCCTTTATTCCCCAGGTCAGTGAACCAATGTAAGAATTCTGTCAGTCGCTAATTACATCTGTTCCAATTGTCCATTCTGAAATTGGAGAACTAACCGCAGCATGGGTTCCATGATCACAGAACCTACTGTAAATAGACCTGAGCCAAACTTCGATTGATCACCAGACCTCATTTATTTCTAACTCTAATTGTGGGACTACAACAGTGTTTTGGACCTACGGGAATAACTTTCATGTTAAAGTCAGTGTCCTGAAACTTCTGATTATTTACTTTTCCACAGTGCATAGTTAGCCTGATAAAAGGTCAGAGGTCCCTCTAGGGAAATATAAGGTAAAGATGAATTATACATTTTTAGCAAGGTACCAGAGCCCTGCTTCAAGGGCACTGGATCTCCCCCTTTTTTTCCTTAGGATTCAGAATCTGTAAGCTTGCCCAAGTCTGGGATTTCATTTTGATGACACGAGTTTCTATATTCATGATTTGAGTTAGAATTTGTTTTACTTTATTTAAAACTTTTCTGTTGACACAGGTCAACTGAGAATTTAGTAAAATTCCTCTCTTTTTACCCTAGAAGCAACATGATCAGCTAGGCATTTCTTATACTGATTATTTAGATTGTCATTTTGACTCTACTATCCATTTGGGTAACTAAGGTCACCTTGCCTTTCAGATTAAGTACCATCACTTGACTACTGGCTGCTCCCTAAGATCAAATCACTCTTAAAACCTTTGCATCTCACAAACCAGCAACCAGTTTTTGTTAGACATCTGGGCTTTAGAAAATAGGCATCTCAGCTTTTCAAGGATGCTGAAGCATCCTCTTCAGATTTACTTCTCATTGTCATGATGAATGGTGAATGTTTTGGACCCTCTCAGGGAGGTTTAGTAGATTTTTAATAACAAATCCATTCTAATATTTCAATTTCAGTAAAGTTCAGTTCAGTCACTCAGTCGTGTCTGACTCTTTGCGACCCCATGGACTGTAGCATGCCAGGCCTCCCTGTCCATCATAAACTCACAGAGTTTACCCAAACTCGTGTCCATTGAATTGGTGATGCCATCTAACCATCTCACACTACCGTCCCCTTCTGCTCTGGCTTTCAATCTTTGCCAGCATCATGGTCTATTCAAATGAGTCAGTTCTTAGCATCAGGTGGCTAAAGTGTTGGAGTTTCAGATTCAGCATCACTCCCTCCCATGAATATTCAGGACTGATTTCCTTTAGGATGGACTGGTTGGATCTTCTTGCAGTCCAAGGGACTCTCAAGAGTCTTCTCCAAAACCACAGTTCAAAAGCATCAATTTTTCAGTGTTCAGCTTTCTTTATAGTCCAACTCTAACATCGATACATGACTACTGGAAAACCATAGCCTTAACTAGATGGATCTTTGTTGGCAAAGCAATGTCTCTGCTTTTTAATATGTTGTCTAGGTTGGTCATAGCTTTTCTTCCAAGGAGTACGTGTCTTTTTATTTCATGGCCGCAGTTACCATCTACAGTGAATTTGGAGTCCAAAAATATAAAGTCAGCAACTGTATCCACGGTTTCCTCATCTATTTGCCATGAAGTGATGGGACCAGATGCCATGATCTCAGTTTTCTGAATGTTGAGTTTTAAGCCAACTTTTTCACTCTCTTTCACTTTCATCAAGAAGATCTTTAGTTCTTCTTCCTCTGCCATAAGGCTGTTGGCTTCTGCAAATCTGAGGTCATTGATATTTCTCTGACTATCTTGATTCCAGATTGTGCTTCATCAAGCCAGCATTTCTCATGATGTAGTGGCTCAGACAATAAAGCGTCTGTCTGCAATGTAGGAGACCTGGGTTCAATCCCTGGGTTGGGAAGATCCCCTGGAGAAGGAAATGGCAGCCCACTCCAGTGTTCTTGCCTGGAAAATCCCATGGATCACAGAGCCTGGTAGGCTACCATCCATGGGGTTGCAAAGAGTCAGACACGACTGAGCGACTTCACTTTCACTTTCACTCTCCATATAAGTAAAATAAACAGGGTGACAATATATAGCCTTGACATACTCTTTTCCCTATTTGGAACCAGTCTGTTGTTCCATGTCCAGTTTTAACTGTTGCTTCCTGACCTACATGCAGGGTTCTTAAGAGGCAGGTAAGGTGGTCTAGTGTTCCCATCACTTTCAGAATTTTCCTCAGTTTATTGTGGTCCACACAGTCAAAGGCTTTGGCATAGTCAATAAAGAAGAAATATATGTTTTTGTGGAACTCTCTTGCTTTTTTAATGATCCAACAGAAGTTGGCAATTTGATCTCTGGTTCCTCTGCTTTTTCTAAATCCAGTTTTAACATCTGGAAGTTCACAGTTCATATATTGTTGAAACCTGGCTTGGAGAATTGTGAGCACTACTTTACTAGTGTGTGTGATGAGTGCAATTGTGCAGTAGTTTAAGTATTCTTTGACATTGCCTTTTTTGGGATTGGAATAAAAACTAACCTTTTCCAGTCCTGTGGCCACTGACGAGTTTTCCAGATTTGCTGTCATAATGAGTGTAGCACTTTCACAGAATCATCTTTTAGGACTTGAAATAGCTCAACTGGAATTATATCATGTCCACTAGCTTTGTAGTGATGCTTCCTAAGGCCCACTTGGCTTTGCATTCTAGGATGTCTGGCTCTAGGTGAGTGATCATGCCACCGTTGTTATCTGGATCGTGAAGATCTTTTTGTCTACCTACATTTTAATCACCTCTGCTACATTAACCAAAGTAGGGCGGGGGGATTTCTATGCAACTCACAATGGGTAATCATTTTGTCATGTATTAGCCACCACGAGCTATTTGAGGTTTTCTTACCTCATCCAGTTGCAACATTAAATGGAGATATCTGCTTAATGAGCCTATTTCAGTAAATTAGGTCTGATCAAATTTGATGATTTTTCTACCTCTTTCAAGTTTCATATGCATTCCCTAGATTTATATCACAAAGGTTTAAAGCCTTTCTTTACTTCCTTCCAGCTGCAACATGAAGTGTAAAATCTCTGCTTGGCAAGCACATCTCAATCAGCAATCAGGTCTGATCAAAGTTTTTTTTTTTTTTTTTTCCCTATAATTGTCCCATACTGGTTATCTCTATCCCCACATATATTCCTTGTATTTCTGTCTGTATAAATTAGAAAACTCAAATAGCTCTTTTGGAGTGTAGTTCACCTCCTCCAATATCAGTGTCTGTACCTTGCTTTCAGATGCCTGCTGAGGCCTGAGCCACGTTACAGAATCAGAAACAATGAGGGGAGCTGAGGTGGGTCCACAGGAGAATCAGCATGGCCTTTCACGACAACTGCTGTAGGGGAAACAATTACAGTTTCTTCAGCCAAGGTAGGGTTAATTCTACAGATAGGACATGTAGCCATGTCTTCTGGGTTTGGAGAGACCACTTTACTTGTAAAGAACACTCACCTTTTCCTTGTTTCATCTTTTAAGTTTCTTCAAACCTTTGGTGATCTAAGCTGGAATCTGAAATTTATTCATGACTCTTCTCATATCTTCATCCTATATTAAGTTCTGTTTTTTTTTTCTTTGCTGTTTATAATTCCTAAATATTGCTTGAACTCTTCTCTATCTCTCAGTTTTACTTTGGGTTCCCCAAGATGAAGACACTGAGATGAAATTTTCATGAATGCAATTTACAAAAGAGAGACTGAAAGAAGTGGCCTATGGTAGGGGTAAACAATTAGAGTTTAGCTTTAGCCTAGAGCCATGGAGCCCTGGAATATATGTTGTCCTGCAGTACTGGTTCCACCATACATCAAGGGGACCAGCCTTTTCAGTGCTGCTCCTGTCATTCACAATGAACTCCTGGTCTCTTGGATGGTGGGTATAATCCCCAAAGAGGCAGTTCCAAGTATGTCTCTTGCAGCTGTCCAGAAAGAATGGGGCTGTGAGCTTTTAGCAGCCCAGGCAAACAACAGCTGTGTTCTAGGTTCATCTGTGCAGTGAATGAGTTCTGACCAGATGCAGAGGATCTACAACATTCTTCACCATCACTGGCACCACCTGAAGTCACACCTCTATCATTTCACGTCCAAATTATTACAGTAGCCTCCCTACCATTCTGTTACTTGTACTCTTCAATTTATTTTCTCTACTATAGCCAAACACCTTCCCCAGTGGCTCAGATGGCAAAGAATCTGTCTGCAATGCAGGAGACCTGGATTTGATCCCTGGGCTGGGAAGATGTCATAGAGAAGGGAATGGCAACCCACTCCAGTATGCTTGCCTGGAGAATCCAATGAACACAGGAGCCTGGTGTGCTGCAGTCCATGGGATAACAAGAGTCAGACACGACTGAGTAACTAACACTTTTTCACTATAACCAAAGTTTTTATTCTAAAATTTTAAATCTAACTGCATCATGTGCTATCTTAAAATACCTTCCAAAATGAATCTAAATATATATATATATATATATATATATATATATACATATATATATATATAATATACATATATATATATATATATATATCTCTGAAATCACTTCACTGTACACCTGGAACCCACAATGTCAGAAATTACCTATACTTCAATATGAATATATATATATATATATATATATATATATATATATATATATATATATTAATATGACAACCCATTCCAGTATTCTTGCCTGGAGAATCCCCATGGTCAGAGAAGCCTGGAGGGCTAGAGTCCATGGTGTCACAAAGAGCCAGATATGACTAAGTGACTCAGCACAGCACATAGTTTTTAGTTTTAAGCCTTAACACAATGATGAGGCCCTTCCCAGTCTTTCCTGTTCCAATCACTCCAGCTTCAGTTCAGTTCAGTCCCTCAGTCAAGCCTGATTCGTCACAGACTTAGACACACCTGCTCCCTATCTTGCTATTTACCCTTTAGAAACTATCTAGCATGCTTCCTGGAATGAAGTGCATATTCAATAAATAGTTGTTGAATAAAAAGTTTAGCAACCACAGCTATGTGACATTTATGAGCAGTCTGTGTACACACTCCACCTTCTGGACTTTGTTGCATATTTCCTCTCCTAAAACATTCTTGCTTTTTTAAATGTCTATTCATGCCTCTGACTCTTGAGTCCGATTTCTGATGTCTTTTCACCTTGGAATGTTTCTTGAGCCCCAGGTATTTGTTGTGTGTCCCTCAAAAAGGCTTTCAGAGTAAGTACCCTTTTTTCCACTATCTTATTCTTTATAGTACTGTGTTTTAATTTATTGCTCTCTTTTGTGAGTCTATGAGTCTAAGGTCTGTGAAGACATCATTCAGGTTTTTCTTTATTCACTGGTGAAGCCCCAGAAACTGTCAGTATTTGATACATTCCTTGGGCTGAAAAAATATTTGTTGTTTAATGAGTGTAGGGTGGGTGAAATGAATGGAATATACTTATGCTGGTGTTGCTTTTTTTGTAAATGGGGCTACAAATTTAAACCAACCAAACAAACAAAAATTATAATGAAATTTTAACAAAAAGGAAATGTGGAAAATATTTTTTGATTTTTTAAATAAAAATATAAAAACCAATAAATATGAAATAATCAATATAAAATAATAAATATTGAAAAAATAGTGACAGAGAAATATAGGGGAAAACAGAATGATGATATCATGCTTAGGGCTGGGAGATTATCAAGTTAAAGTATATGGTCAAAAGATAACAAGTTTATTTTCAGTTTCTTCCTTATTCCTGGTTTATCCAGGAATAAAACCAATTCTTAGTTTTCAAAAGACATATACCTAGATTACTTCTCTGAGTCTGAAACAGGTAAAGGTAGAAAACATTTCCTAGTTGGCAATATTACATTTTGCCCACTATTTTATTGAATTTATTCATATATGCTTATACTTACATTTATTCATCTAACATTTATCATAATTTAGACATTGTGCCTTGAAGATAATATTATTGGCAAGTAGGTAAATATTTTACAGGGTATGACTTAATTTTTTTAATAAATTGAAATTCCTGTCTGTTATTAGATCATTCTTTTACTTGGATCTTCACTCTTTTTGATGGGTTATCAGGATAAAATTGTAACATGAGCAACATATTGCTTTGTATCACTTTGTAAAATGATTCTTAATGCAACAAGAAAATTTGGAATATTGTGCAACATTCCTTAAATTCCCCTTAGAGTTTATATGTTCCATTGCTTATCACATATTAATGCATATATATGGAATCTAGAAAAAAGGCAAAGATGAACCTATGTGTAAGGTAGGACCAGAGGTGCAGATGTTGAGAATTGATTTGTGGACACAGAGGAGGAAAGAGGATCTGGATGAACTGAGAGAATAGCATTGAAAATACCATGTGTAAAATCATTTGAGGAAAGCTTCTGTACAGCACAGGGAGCTCAGCTTGGTGCTCTGTGATGACCTAGAGGGGAGTTATGTAGCATGGTGTTACATACCACATACTATATATATAGATATAGATATAGGTAGATATAGGTAGATAGAGGATCCCGGTGGGCTTCAGTCCACAGGGTCACAGTCGGACATGACTAAAGCGACTTAGCACACTCCATATATACAATTTCAGCACAGTCCCTGTCTCAATAAATGGTAAGTAGTTTCATTATGGTTTTCCAATAGTCATGTGCAGATGTGAGATTTTGACTATAAAGAAGTCTGAGCACTGAAGAATTGATGCTTTCAAACTGTGGTGCTGTAGAAGACTCTTGAGAGTCCCTAGGACTGAAAGGAGATCCAACCAGCCTTTTCTGAAGGAAATTAACCCTGACTCTTCATTAGGAGGACTAATGCTGAAGCTGAAGTTCCAATATTTTGGCCGCTTGATACAAAGAGCTGACTTATTGGAAAAGATCCTCATGCTGTGAAAGAGTGAAGGCAAAAGGAGAAGGGGAGGCAGGGAGATCATAGGATAGCATCACCAACTCAACAGACATGAGTCTGAGCAAACTCAGAGAGTGGAGGACAGAGGAGTCTGGGGTGCTGCAATCCATGGGTTCCCAACGAGTCAGAAATGATTTAGCAACTGAACAACATAATTTTTTTTAATTTGGGATCATCGTCTGACCGTGTATTTCTGCAGTTAAGAACATGGTCTAAGACAGCAGCTAAAACTATGGTTCTTCAATATTTCTGTTTTGGAATTTTCCTATTCTATTTGTTTAATCACCTGTAAAATGAGGATATTAGCAATGCCTATTTATCTGGATAGTTACAGAGATTACTGCTCAATATCATTGTGTTTATTTTTTGTTTTATACAGTTTAGTTCCGTTCCTCAGTTGTGTCTGACTCTTTGCCACCCAATGAATCACAGCAGGCCAGACCTCCCTGTCCATCACCAACTCCCAGAGTTCACCCAAACTCATGTGCATCGAGTCAGTGATGCCATTCAGCCACCTCATCCTCTGTTGTCCGCTTCTCCTCCTGCCCCCAATCCCTCCCAGCATCAGGGTCTTTTCCAGTGAGTCAGCTCTTCGCATGAGGTGGCCAAAATGTTGGAGCTTCTGCCTCAGCATCAGTTCTTCCAATGAACACCCAGGACTGGTCTCCTTTAGGATGGACTGGTTGGATCTCCTTGCAGTCCAAGGGACTCAGAAGAGTCTTCTCCAACACCACAGTTCAAAAGCATCAATACTTCAGTGCTCAACTTTCTTTATAGTCCAACTCTCACATCCATACATGACCACTGGAAAAACTATATCCTTGACTAGATGGACCTCTGTTGGCAAAGTAATATCTCTGCTTTTCAATATGTTATCTAGTTTGGTTATAAATTTCCTTCCAAGGAATAAGTGTCTTTTAATTTCATGGCTGCAATCACCATCTGCAGTGATTTTAGAGCCCCCCCAAAATAAAGTCTGACACTCTTTCCACTTTTCCCCATCTATTTCCCAGGAAATGATGGGACTGGATGCCATGATCTTAGTTTTCTGAATGTTGAGCTTTAAGCCAACTTTTTCACTCTCCTCTTTCACTTTCATCAAGAGGCTTTTTAGTTCCTCTTCACTTTCTGCCATAAGGGTGGTGTCATCTGCATATGTGAGGTTATTGATATTTCTCCTGGCAATCTTGATTCCAGCTCGTGCTTCTTCCAGCCCAGCCTTTCTCATGATGTACTCTGTATATAAGTTAAATAAGCAGGGTGACAATATACATCCTTGACATACTCCTTTTCGTATTTGGAACCAGTCTGTTGTTCCATGTCCAGTTCTAACTGTTGCTTCCTGACTTGCATTAGAATGAATTTATTAAGGCATATAGATAGATAAAGCTAGAAAAACTAAGTCTCAACTTTGTAGAAGGTTCCAAACATGAAAAAGTAATCTCCTGCCAATTTGTCTTACATTTCATGAACCATTTTCTTTCCCCATTTCAGAATCTATGATTTGTAGTGGCTATTTTTCCCCCTTATGCCAAAGGTATTCTTTGCTGAAAGAATCAAAAATGTCCTTCAGAAATTTGCACCAGGAGAATAAATGCTGGTCTCCATGTAACTCTTATGACCTGAAATAGCTTTTCTATTACACAAATTCTTAATGACATTTTTCATCTGGGCATTTCTTAAGGTATAGATGAAGGGATTTAACATGGAAGTTATCCTAGTGTATAATATAACCACTGCTTTATCAAATGGTAAAGAAACTGTTGGTCTTAGATATACAAAAATGCAGGGCACAAGGAGCATGGTGACAACTGTGATGTGGGAGACACAAGTGGAAACGGCCTTGCGCCTTGCTGCCAAACTGTGGTTCCTTAGGGAACGCAGAATGACCACATAAGAGCTCATTAAGAGGATAAAGTTTAGTAGACAGATGAAACCACTGTTGGCAACAGCAAATAATCCTATAGTGTGAGTATCAGTGCAGGCGAGGTTTATAAGGAAATGGCAGCCCACTCCAGTGTTCTTGTCTGGAAAATCCTGTGGACTGCGAGCCTGGTAGCTTACTGTCCATGGGGTCGCAAAGTGTCGGACATGACTGAGTGACTTCAATTTCACTTTTCAGATCACACAAAAAATGGTCTATGACATGAGGGCCACAGAAGGATAATCTGAAGATGAAGAAGATCTATATGATTCCATGAAGAAAGCCTCCCACCCATGCCACTCCAATTAGCAGCCAGCACACCCTCCATTTCATGATGCTTGTGTAGTGCAAGGGCTTGCAGATAGCTACATAGCGGTCACAAGCTATCACAGTGAGCAGGATGGCCTCAGCACTTCCCAAGAAATGTTCCCCAAAGATTTGGGTCATGCATCCATTGAACAGGATGGTCTTCCTTTCACAGAGGGAATCAACAATCAGTTTAGGGGTATTCACAGAGGCGTAGCAAGCATCAATAAGAGAGAGATAGGCCAGAAAAAAGTACATGGGGGAACCCAGTAATGGACTGACTATAATGGTGACCATGATGAACAAATTTTCTACCACAGAGATGATGTAGACGACCAAAAACATGATCTTCTGCAAACTATGTATGTTCTGCAAACAAAAACTATGATTGTTCTGCAAACAAAATATGATCTTCTGCAACTCTGGATTCTGTGTGAGCCCCAAGAGAACAGTCTGTCACATTGTTCCTATTCTCCATGTATTTTGTATTATGGTTCATTATGTTACCTGAAAAAAAAAAAAAAAAAGTTACTTTTAAGCACCTTAACCTTGAGTTCATTGAGCCTCTCCATGGAATAAAAAATAAATGCACAGATTCTATGGAGTTCTGAGTTTTTAAGTTATTTTTTTGATATAGGAAAAATGTTTCTGATCTCTTAAAGGTAACTCGTATACACCCCTGGGGAGAGAGAATGCTTAGTTAGAGACATGAGGGACTCTGTGAACACATAGGCAGGAGATTTTCTGTGCACATATATTCATGTGAGATGATGCAAGCCCAATATGAATCAATAGATCTCACATACAGTGGCAGCCAAACCAGAGATGAAAGGTAGAATATGGATGTAAGAGCTACGAATGCAAAATCAAGGGATTTTTCCTCTATTCTTAGGAAATTAGAAACCATGTAAGTTAAATGAAAATGTGAGAGTAAGGATGAAGAGGGATGTGAGAGAGAGGGTGTGTTGGATTTAATTCCAAAAATGATCTTTTTCTGATGTGTATGAAGTGGGATGAGGTTTAGTAAGGGGAGGGAAGACAGAAAAAACATTAGTATCATACTCTTTATAATAGTTCACATAAAGTGTAACAGAGCTTTGGGAATAGAAAAGTAATGAAAAGGTAAAGAAGCTACTGTGCCAGAATGCTGCAGTGGGTAGCCGTTCCCACCTCCAGGGCATCTTCTCAACCCAAGGATTGAACCCAGGTCTCCCACACTGCAGGCGGACTCTTTACTAGCTGAGACACTGGGGAAGACCAATAAAATAAACATGTTTTCTAAATACAATGACTTTAAAATAATTGATAAATATACTTTAATGATAGTATGCTATATTCACAGCATTATTACAGTCTATGTATATTTCTTTCATATAGCAGATGAGAAACAATCTTAGTATATAATAGTAAAAATATAGTAGTAATAATAATATTAGCTAAAACTTGCTGATCATTTACTGTGCTCTAAGAGGCACTAAGCACAGCTGAGAGGAGCTACCCCACATTCGAAGTCAGGGGCAGAAGCCCGGAGGACCCAATGCCCGAAAGGCAGCAGCCAAGAGGAATTACCCCATGTCCGCCGAGGTCAGGGGCAGCGGTTGAGAGTGCCAGGCTGCGACGGCGCAGGAACGGCCGAGAAGAGCTGCCCAAGTCGGAGGTCAGGGGTGGCAGCTGAGAGGAGCTACCCTGCGTCTGAGGTCAGGGGCAGCAGCCTAGAGGAGCTACCCCATGTCCGAGGTCAGGGGTGATGGTGGAGAGGAGCTAACCCACGTCTGAGTCCAGGGGCGGCGGCAGGGAAGAGCTGCCCCACACCCCCAAGCCCGAG
The DNA here is from genome assembly GCF_055505025.1 of Bos grunniens. Taxonomy (NCBI): domain Eukaryota; kingdom Metazoa; phylum Chordata; class Mammalia; order Artiodactyla; family Bovidae; genus Bos; species Bos grunniens. The sequence continues at coordinate 63,906,253 of NC_141183.1, read as the reverse complement.
GCCAGGGGCGGCGGCCAAGAGGACCAAACCCACGTCCAAGGAACAGTGGCTGTGTGGGCACAAGAGGGCCTAGAGGAGCTATCCCACATTGAAGGTCAGGAAGGGTGGCGGTGAGGAGATACCCCTCATTCAAGGTAAGGAGCAGTGGCTAAACTTTGCTGGAGCAGCCATGCACGCCCAGGGTAAGAGAAACCCAAGTAAGATGGTAGGTGTTGCAAGAGGGCATCAGAGGGCAGACACACTGAAACCATACTCACAGGAAACTAGTCAATCTAATAACACTAGGACCACAGCCTTGTCTAACACAATGAAACTAAGCCATGCCCGTGGGGTCACCCAAGATGGGTGGGTCATGGTGGAGAGATCTGACAGAATGTGGTCTACTGGAGAAGCGAATGGCAAACCACTTCAGTATTCTTAGCTTGAGAACTCCATGAACAGTATGAAAAGGCAAAATGATAGGATATTGAAGGAGGAACTCCCCAGGTCAGTACGCGCCCAGTATGCTACTGGAGATCAGTGGAGAAATAACTCCAGAAAGAATGAATGGATGGAGCCAACGCAAAAACAATACCCAGCTGTGGATGTGAGTGGTGATAGAAGCAAGGTCCAATGCTTCAAAGAGCAATATTGCATAGGAACCTGGAATGTCAGGTCCATGAATCAAGGCAAATTGGCAGTGGTCAAACTGGAGATGGCAAAACTGAATGTCGACATTCTAGGAATCAGTGAACTCAAATGGACTGGAATGGGTGAATTTAATTCAGACGACCAATTTGTCTACTATTGTGGACAGGAAATCCTCAGAAGAAATGGAGTAACCATCATAGTCAACAAAAGAGTCCATAATGCAGTACTTGGATGCAGTCTCAAAAACTACAGAATGACCTCTGTTCGTTTCCAAGGCAAACCATTCAATATCACAGTAATCCAAGTCTATGCCCCAACCAGTAATGCTGAAGAAGCTGAAGTTGAACGGTTCTATGAAGACCTACAATACCTTTTAGAACTAATATACAAAAAAGATGTCCTTTTCATTATAAGGGACTGGAACACAAATGTAGGAAGTCAAGAAACACATGGAGTAACAGGCAAATGTGGCCTTGGAATACAGAATGAAGCAGGGCAAAGACTAATAGAGTTTTGCCAAGAGAATGCACTGGTCGTAGCAAACATCCTTTTCCAACAACACAAGAGAAGACTCTAAACAAGGACATCACCAGATGGTCAACACCGAAATCAGATTGATTACGTTCTTTGCAGCCAAAGATGGAGAAACTCTATACAGTCAGCAAAAAACAAGACCAGAAGCTGACTGTGGCTCAGATCATGAACTCCTTATTGCCAAATTCAGACTTAAATTGAAGAAAGTAGGGAAAACCACTAGACCATTCAGGTAGGACCTAAATCAAATCCCTTATGATTATACAGTGGAAGTGAGAAATAGATTTAAGGGCCTAGATCTGATAGATAGAGTGCCAGATGAACTATGGATGGAGGTTCTTGACATTGTACAGGAGACAGGGATCAAGACGATCCCCAAGGAAAAGAAATGCAAAAAAGCAAAATGGCTGTCTGGGGAGGCCTTACAAATATCTGTGAAAAGAAGAGAAGTGAAAAGCAAAGGAGAAAAGGAAAGATATAAGCATCTGAATGCAGAGTTCCAAAGAATAGCAAAAAGAGATAAGATAGCCTTCCTCAGCGATCAATGCAAAGAAATAGAGAAAAACAACAGAATGGAAAGACTAGAGATCTCTTCAAGAAGATTAGAGATACCAAGGGAACATTTCATGCAAAGATGGGCTCGATAAAGGACAGAAATGGTATGAACCTAACAGAAGCAGAAAATATTAAGAAGAGGTGGCAAGAATACACAGAAGAACTGTACAAAAAAGATCTTCATGACCAAAATAATCATGATGATGTGATCACTGACCTAGAGCCAGACTTCCTGGAATGTGAAGTCAAGTGGGCCTTAGAAAGCATCACTAAGAACAAAGCTAGTGGAGGTGATGGAATTCCACTTGAGCTGTTTCAAATCCTGAAAGATGATGCTGTGAAAGTGCTGCATTCAATATGCCAGGACATTTGGAAAAGTCAGCAGTGGCCACAGGACTGGAAAAGGTCAGTTTTCATTTCAATCCCAAAGAAAGGCAATGCCAAAGAATGCTCAAACTACCGCACAATTGCACTCATCTCACATGCTAGTAAAGTAATGCTCAAAATTCTCCAAGCCAGGCTTCAGCAATACATGAATCGTGAATTTCCTGATGTTCAAGCTGGTTTTAGAAAAGGCAGAGGAAGCAGAGATCAAATTGCCAACATCTGCTGGATCATGGAAAAAGCAAGAGAGTCCCAGAAAAACATCTATTTCTGTTTTATTTTCTATGCCAAAGCCTTTGACTGTGTGGATCACAAAAAACTGTTGAAAATTCTGAAAGAGATGGGCATACTAGAGCACCTGACCTGTCTTTTGAGAAATCTGTATGCAGGACAGGAAACAACAGTTAAAACTGGACATGGAACAACAGACTGGTTCCAAATAAGAAAAGGAGTACATCAAGGCTGTATATTGTAACACTTCTTATTTAACTTATATGCAGAGTACATCATGAGAAACGCTGGGCTGGAAGAAGCACGATCTGGAATCAAGATTGCCAGGAGAAATATCAATAAGCTCAGATATGCAGATGACACCACCCTTATGGCAGAAAGTGAAGAGGAACTAAAAAGCCTCTTGATGAACGTGAAAGTGGAGAGTAAAAAAGTTGGCTTTAAGCTCAACATTCAGAAAATGAAGATCGTGGCATCCGGTCCCATCACTTCATGGGAAATAGATGGGGAAACAGTGGAAACAGTGTCAGACTTTATTTTGGGGGGCTCCGAAATCACTGCAGATGGAGACTGCAGCCATGAAATTAAATGATGCTTGATCCTTGGAAGAAAAATTATGACCAACCTAGATAGCATATTGAAAAGCAGAGACATTACTTTACCAACAAAGGTCCGTCTAGTCAAGGCTATGGTTTTTCCTGTGGTCATGTATGGAGGTGATAGTTGGACTGTGAAGGAGGCTGAGCGCAGAAGAATTGATGCTTTTGAACTGTGGTGTTGGAGAAGACTCTTAAAAGTCCCTTGGACTGCAAGGAGATCCAACCAGTCCATTCTGAAGGAGATCAGTCCTCGGATTTCTTTGGAAGGAATGATGCTAAGGCTGAAACTCCAGTACTTTGGCCACCTCATGCGAAGAGTTGACTTATTGGAAAAGACTCTGATACTGAGAGGGATTGGGGGCAGTAGGAGAAGGGGACGACAGAGGATGAGATGGCTGGATGGCATCACTGACTCGATGGACGTGAGTCTGAATGAACTGCGGGAGTCAGTGATGGACAGGGGGCCTGGCATGCTGTGATTCACTGGGTCACAAAGAGTCGGATACGACTGAGCGACTGAACTGAACTGAAGAGGCCATCCAATACTTTGGCCACCTGATGCAAAGAGCTGACTCATTTGAAAAGACCCTGTTGCTGGGAAAGATTGAAGGCTAGAGGAGAAGGGGATGACAGAGGATGAGATGGTTAGATGGCATCACCGACTCAATGAACATGAGTTTGAGTAAACTCCTGGAGTTGGTGCTGGACAGGGAGACCTGGCGTGCTGCAGTCCATGGAGTCACAAAGAGTCAGACACAACTGAGCAACTGAACTGAACTGAAGATATTTCATTAGCTAAACTTCATTAAAAACTTGTGTTTACTACTATTATTAATTCTCTTTTTTAAAAAATTTAAATTTATTTATTTTGATTGGAGGTTATTACTTAACAATATTGTATTTGTTTTGCCATACATCAACATGAATCTGCCATGGGTGTACACGTGTTCCCCATCCTGAAACCCCCTTCCACTTCCCTCCCCATACCATCCCTCTGAGTCATCCCAGTGTACCAGCCCCAAGCATCCTGTATCTTGCATCAAACCTGGACCTGCGACTCATTTCTTATATGATATTCTGAATGTTTCAATGTCATTCTCCCAAATCATCCCACCCTCTCCCTCTCCCACAGAGTCCAAAAGACTGTTCTATACATCTGTGTCTTTTGCTGTCTCGCATATAGGCCTATCGTTACCATCTTTCTAAATTCCGTATATATGCGTTAGTATACTGTATTGGTGTTTTTCTTTCTGGCTTACTTCACTCTGTATAATAGGCTCCAGTTTCATCCACCTCATTAGAACTGATTCAAATGTATTGTTTTTAATGGCTGAGTAATACTCCATTGTGTATATGTCCCATAGCTTTCTTATCCATTCATCTGCTGATGGACATTTAGGTTGCTTCCATGTCCTGGCTATTATAAGCAGTGCTGCGATGAACACTGGGGTACACGTGTCTCTTTCAATTCTGGTTTCCTCCACATTAGGATGTAGAAGTTTAGAGAAGTTAAGAATTCTATCAAAACTCAGACAGCTACAAAGGACAGAGTTAAGATTAGTTTAAATTACACTTTTTTTTTTCCAAATTCTTAAACCATAACTTATAATATTATTACAATAAACAATTAGTAAACTTTTAAAAATAGAACCAATATAGTCATATTTATCTTTACCCTACTTCAGAGACAACCTATACAAAGATCAGAGATGTACACACACAGTATAATTTACTGAAATCCCCCAGTATTAATAACTATATGGTACTGCTTTCATTAAAGGTACATTTTTTTTTTCTCTTCCCTACTTACACTTCCTCCATCAAAAATATCCCTATAAAGCATGAACCCACACTCTTCTGCAAAATGTTGCAAATGATGTTGAAAATGACAATCCCATTGGGAGAGCATATTGATTTGGGAATCAGAAGATCCAGATTAGAATCTTACCTTTTTCCACTTGCTCCTTGTTGATCTGAGGTGAATCTTGGCATCTTATATTTTTGTTTTTCAATATCAAGTGAGAAGTATAATCCACCTCACATCACAGGCTATCATGAGAACTGATTGAAGAAATGTATAAATGTATACACCACACTGTTGGAGATACACAGAGGACCTTCCTCACTTGTATGGATATTTATGCACTCAAGATTAGGAATAATTGATATTTTTGGCAATGATACATCTAAACAGTTGACCATACAATAGACTGAGGAAGAATTATCTCCAATTTTACTTTTAAAGAAGTCACAGAGATCCATATTATGTTCAGCATTTACTCCCAGGAAGTTCTTCATATGCATGTTTGAACTAAAAAAGTGATGCTTCATATCATCTGATATCTTTTTGTGTGTGAAATGTGTTTAAGTTTTGTTTTCATACTCATGAGTAGTCTTAATTATTAAAAATAAGTATATCTGGGGTTAGAGAAAAGGGTCTTAACAAGTTTCTTAATCTTAGTGAGACTAGTATTTTCTTCTGTTAAATTAGGTTTATGATATCTTTTGAAGAAGGTGCTGAATGTATTTACTACTGTATTCAAAAAGTATTAAAATATAACAATTACTATATATGGAAAACAACAATCTTTACTAAGCAACAGAACTATTGAAAAACTTACCTGCAGGGAGCTGCCCATGAGAACGGGGTCCTTTATCTAAAGGACACAGCTCTGGGAGCTGCCTCAGTCCTTGAGGGTTTGCTTGAAAACATAGCTCTCTGTCCCGCCACCCCAGAGATTAGGCGATTATTTACTGCAGACACCTGGAGTTCTGGACAAACTTCTCACGCACAGAGAAATGTTATCTGGTGTAAGAAATAATAACAGGGTGCCATTCCCATGCTCTCTAGATTTCTTGTGACTTTTTGTAAGATGTATAGGTCAACCAAGAAAATACTGTCTTGTCTTTCTCACGCTCTCCTGTATAAATATAAGATACTGAATAAAGTCGTGGTCAGACTGCATCCCTTCATGGAGACGTGTCTGAACCTCTCAACCCCATCTTTGTTGTAGAATTCTTTTACTGTAGTTTTCTTTCTCAGCCGCGCGGTGCACGTTCTCGGGACCTGATCAACTTTGCCGGCTGGCACTGGCAGGTGGCGCCCGAACAGGGACTTGGGAATCGGAGCGCGACGACGGCCACTGCCCACCAAGATTGAAGTTAAGTAACAAGGAATTCCTAATTATTTGAAGTAAAGGGCAGGGAGTGTTATTGTCAAGAGTAATAAATCATGGGACAAGGCAATAGTCCCCAGTTATTTGTACATATGTTGGAAACTATGTTAAAATGTAGGTAAATTCATGTAAATAAGTTACAGCTAGAGAAGTTTTTACTTTTTATAGAAGAAGTTTATCCCTGGTTTTCAGAGGAAGGAACAGTTAGTCTGGAAACTTGGAAGAAAGTAGGAAAACAATTGCAGACATATTATTCCCTACATGGTCCCAATTGTGTCCCTGTGGATGCTTTCTCTTTGTGGACTCTCATAAGAGACTGTCTGGATCCTAAACATGAGAGACATAAGATTCAAACGGCCCTTTGGGATTCCACAGAACCTGAAGTTGCAGAGCCTGCCGCCCCCTGCCCCCCCCCCCCCCCCCCCCGAGCCGCTTTATGCCCTGCCTGAGGGAGCAGCTTGTAAGGCTGGAGGAAATGATGATGTGTTAAGCTCTGATGAACAGGAAGAGTTAAATGAACAAGTGGCTCAGTACCATAGAGAGGATATGCCTTGGGAGATGATGGTTAGCATGTAATCCCCCTCAGGAAAAGGGGAATTAAAGTATTCAGGGCAAAAAAAAAAAAAATTCAGGGCTTTCCAAAGAATAGCTGGATAATTTAATTCAGAAAATTGTTATAACAGTAAAAAAGGAAGCACAGGGAGACTCCCACTCCAGCCAGCCTGCGCCTCTAGCATATCCTCCCTCGATTCTTGCTGGGCTCGATCCAACTCCACCTTTCGTAGAACCGCGAGAGCTTATATCTATCCCTGCTTCTATATCCCAGTGAGAACATAAAAATTAGAAGTGAGATATTATTATCTCCTCTTCAACAAGCGATTAAGCGAGCTAATGAAGAAGGAGAACATATTCCTGGGTTTTCAAGAATCTATCCAGTATTTGAAAATGCTCAACAACAGAGGTATTATAAACCGCTACCCTTTAAACAACTAAAAGAGTTAAAAATGGCTTGTGCACAATACGGCCTGACTGCGCCGTTTACTCAGGCTATTATAGAGGCTTTAGGAAATCAAAATCTGCCACCTAATGATTGGAAACAGGTTGCTTGGTCTTGCTTATCTGGAGGATATTATTTACTATGGAAATCTGAGTTTGCTGAGCAGTGTGGGATCACAGCTGATATCAATAGGTGACAGGGACTGAACACCACTTATGAAATGATGGTGGGAGAGAGGGATTATCCAGACACTAATAATCAACTTAATTATTTGCCTGAAGCCTACCCTCAGATTAGTGCTGCGGCTCTACGAGCATGGAAAAAACTTCCAAATTCTGATAAAAAGACTGAAGATTTATCTAAAATTCGCCAGGGGTCAGATGAACCATATCAGGATTTTGTTGCCCGCCTGCTTGAGGCAATTAGTAAAATGATAGGGGATGAGCAGGCAGGAATGATGTTGGCTAAACAGCTTGCTTATGAGAATGCCAATTCAGCTTGTCAAGCTGCCCTGAGACCTTACAGAAAAAAGGGAGGCTTATCCGATTATGTACGGATTTGTGCCGATATCGGCCCTTCGTACGTTCAAGGCATAACTTTGGCCGTGGCATTACAAGGAAAGACAGTCAAAGAAGTACTGTATCAGCAACACAAGCGGGATAAGGGATAAAATTTTGCAATTTGCTCACTATCACCAATTTCTCTTTCCAAAAATCGTTTTTTCTCAGCCCCTTGCCGATGCCCTAACTGTATTTACTGATGGCTCTTCTAATGGAATAGCTAGTCTGATTATACAGGACAATACTGCCACCTGGCGTACTAATTATAAGTCTGCTCAATAAGTAAAACTATTTGCCGTTTTTCAGGCTCTATTACAAATCTCTGCTCCATTTAATTTATATTCTGACAGTCAATATATCATAAGAGCCTTAAACACTATTGAGACTGTTCCATTTATTGGTACCCTGAATTCTACTATCCAAACTCTTTTTTTGTGATATACAACATTTAATTTGCTCCAGAGTTAATAAATGCTATTTTGGTCATATTCGTGCTCACTCTGGACTTCCTGGACCTTTAGCACGAGACAATGCTTTGGCTGATGAAGCTACACGTATGATATTTCCTTCCTTAGAACAAATGGCAAAAACTTCTCACAGCTTACACCATCAAAACAGCAATAGCTTGAGACTTCAATTTGACATTACTTGAGAAGCTGCCAGACAGATTGTTAAGCAGTGTCAAACATGCCCTCAATTTTTTAGTGTCCCCCATTATGGAGTTAATCCCCGAGGATTGTTGCCAAATGACATATGGCAAATGGATGTTACCTATATTCCTGAATTTGGTAAACAAAAATTTGTTCATGTTACTATTGACACCTTCTCTGGCTTTTTACATGCCTCTCTACAATCCAGAGTAGCTAGCAAACATTGTATAGCTCATTGCATTAAATGTTTTGCTGTTATGGGAACCCCTAAGACCATAAAAACAGACAATGGTCCAGGATACACTGGAAAAAATCTTCAACTATTTTGTACACAGTTGTCTATCTCACATAAAACAGGTATCCCTTATAATCCTCAAGGTCAAAAAATTATTGAACGGACACATCAAACTCTCAAACATCAATTACAAAAACTAAAAAAGGGGGAATTGTATCTCAATACCCCCTCCAACTCTCTAAACCATGCTTTATTTGTTCAAAATTTTTTTACAATTGGATATACGTGGCTGTTCAGCAGCACAACGATTTTAGAATTTAGATGTGCAAACAATAAGACCTAAAGTCTTTTGGAAAGACCCACTTGTCGGAAAATGGTATGGACCAGATCCAGTAATAATTTGGGGACGAGGGCATGTTTGTGTTTTCCCACAGGATGCCGAAGCGCCGCGCTGGCTGCCGGAAAGGTTGTTACGCACGGCGGAGATGATCTCTAGTAAATCAGATGAGGAGATTGACGATTCAAGAACATGATGAATTACCGTCTCGGCAACAACTCCAGACATTGATGCGAGAGGCACAGAATTGCATTGCTGTGCAGGGCGATCCGATATCGCCTTTAAGCTTCCTGATAACCTTATTAATTATCTTAAATCAGATTAATACTGCACACTCTGAAGAATATTCAAATGCTTACTGGGCTTATTTCCCCGACCCTCCCCTTCTCCAACTGGTGGGCTGGGAGGGTCGGTCCATTCCTATATACACTAATGATACTGTGGCTTTAGGTGGTTTTTCAGATAAACATATTATTCCTAATCAAGTTAATTTCTCTTATCATGGAGTGTTTGATCATTTACCTATTTGTCTGTCTAGATATTTTAATTCGACAGGATGTCTTTTTGTTGGGGAGTCAGGATATGCTGATTATGACAATGGTTGGAGCCTGTATATTCCTGAAGTAATGAAAGAATCTGGAATTCCTCAACATCGTAATGGAACTGGTCCTTTAGCTATTCCTTTCTGCGACTTTGGAACAAGGGGAAGAGTCACTGCTGCACCATGGAAACTGTGTCGAGATGGAACTACTATGGTTTATAACATATTTGGGACAAACGAGTCATTGTGGGACTGGTCTCCAGACTCGGCCCAAAACCCTGGAGCTCAGGATAATAGAAACTTTGCATCCCATATTTGGAACTTGGGCGGCTCTAAAGTGTTCCAAACAGAAATCTGGAAACTAGCTGCTGCCCTTGGATGTGAGGGTTCCTACCTTCAGATGGGATCAAACGTGAGACATGGTTATTTATGGAATCTCACCATGAGGTACCGTCATGCATGTGTGCCTCACCCTTATGCTTTACTAGTAGGATCTGTAAAAATACAACCTGGGTTACGGAATTATAATGTAACTTGTAACAATTGTACTTCGACTAACTGCGTTAGGGGAATTACTAATCAAACTAGGGTTCTAGTCTTGAGACGGCCTGCTTTTGTTATGGTTCCTGTAAAGATTAATAGGTCTTAATATGATGAAAGAGGACTTGAACTTTGGAGAGAAGTAGAGGGCACTTTAATGCGTTATCCCAGGGGAATAGGGTTAATAATTCTGGGATTTATAGCTTTGGTAACCTTTATTGCCTCCTTGATTACTGCAGCCCTGTCCCTGACACAATCAGTGCAAACTGCAACTTTTGTTAATAATCTGGCACAAAATGTATCCTTTACCCTGGGGACTCAAGAAGATATTGACAAAAAGCTAGAGGACCGATTGAATGCCCTTTATGATGTTGTAAAATTTTTAGGTGAAGAGGTTCAAAGTATAAAGTTGAGATTATGGGTACAATGTCATGCTGATTTTCGATGGATCTGTGTTACCCCCAAAATATATAATTGTAGTATAACTGCTTGGGATAAGGTGAAAGCTCATTTAGAAGATATTTGGCATAATGAAAATATTTCCTTAGATTTGCTGCATCTACATCAGGAAATAATGAACATTGAAAATGCACCCAGACCTGATTTGGATGTTGCAAAAAGAGCTGAATCTTTTGTTAAATAACTTTTTCGACATGTACCTACTGTCAATAGTATTTGGTACTTGGGAGCGGCCATAGGAGGACTATTCTTAATAATTTTAACTGTTTCATTTCTTGCACCTTGTTTAATTGAAAAACTGATTGATGATCTATGGATGATAAAGGCTTCCATCTATGGAAATGGTCTGTGGTTAAAGGAACATAAGCGTGCGCCTATATAAAAAGAAAGGGGGAGATGCGGGGAGCTGCCCATGAGAACTGGGTCCTTTATCTAAAGGATACAGCTCTAGGAGCTGCTTCAGTCCTTGAGGGTTTGCTTGCAAACATAGCTCTCTGTCCCGCCACCCCAGAGATTAGGCGATTATTTACTGCAGACACCTGGAGTTCTGGACAAACTTCTCATGCACAGAGAAATGTTATCTGGTGTAAGAAATAATAACAGGGTGCCATTCCCATGCTCTCAAGATTTCTTGTGACTTTTTGTAAGATGTGTAGGTCAACCAAGAAAAATACTGTCTTGTCTTTCTCACGCTCCCCTGTATAAATATAAGATGCTGAATAAAGTCGTGGTCAGACTGTGTCCCTTCGTGGAGACGTGTCTGAACCTCTCAACCCCATCTTTGTTGTAGAATTCTTTTACTGTAGTTTTCTTTCTCAGCCACGCCGTGCATGTTCTTGGGACCTGATCGACTTTGCCGGCTGGCACCGGCATTTACCTTCTAGTCTTAGATGATATTAATTATATTGGAGGGTGTTCAGAACTAATTCCGTTTTAAAATTGACCTCCTCTTTGGATAAGAAACTTCCAATATGAAAGATGTGACACTCTCAGAAAGAGGTTATTCAGATAATTCAATATCAAGCCAATAGAAGCTAAGTAAATCTTTCTATAGGTCTAAATCTTTTCTTCTAGCCTAAAGACTGAAAAAGCTTTCACAGAAAACATGGGACTTGAATTTAGAGTAAATTCACTTAGAATACCAAGGCAAAATGATCTTCCATAAATGGTCTGATCCAAAAGCTAGGAGGCAGAATGTGTGGTGAAAACATTTTCAAATGGGTCTTTGCACTCTTGACAAATCTTTCTCTGGAAATCTAAACAACAAGAAAAGACATTTTCAATTGCATGCATGGTTATTTACCAAATTTGCCATACAGGTTCTAGGACCTGGTCTATAGCTGCAGTTTTCTCTCTCAGGAATTATCTGCTTTGATGGAAAGATTTTGTCTTAGCAGCAAGTATTCTCTAGGGACATGGTTGGGAAACACTCATTTTTGAGTAGGGAATTATATTCCCTGCACTTACAGCCAAGAGATGTGAGTGTCCTTTCTCTATCTGAACCTGGCTTTTTAAGTAGGCTGATTGTTGTATGAATAACAAAGATGGTGTAATTCTATCCCAGTAATATCTGTGATGTAGTTACCTTGTGAGCTCACGTCAGAGAGAAAACTCCCATTACATATATGTACTGTATCTTCCTTATCCATTTATCTATTGATGGACACAATTGCTTCTGTGCAATGGCTATTGTAAACAGTACTGTGATGAAAATTGGAGTGCATGTATCCTTATGAGCTATGTTTACTCCAGATATATATCCAGGAGTAGGATTGCTGGATCAAATGGTAGTTTTTAGTTTTCTTTTTTTAGAAAAATCCATATTGTTCTCCATACTGGTTGTATCAATTTACATTAGCTTCAACAGTGTTAGAGAGTCCTTTTTACTCCACATCCTCTCCACTATTTACTGGATGTAGATTTTTTTGATGATGGTCATTCTGACAGGTGTGAATTGATATCTCATTGCAGTTTTAATTTGAATTTCTGTAATACTTAGCAATATGAGCATCTTTTTATGTGCCTCCTGGCATCTGTGTCTACATTGATGAAATGTCTATTTAGATCTTTTGTTCATTTTTGTATTTTTTTATTGAGATATTTGTAAATATGAGGTATTTGAAAATCTTGGGATCTAATCCCTTGTCAGCTGTGTCATTTGCAAATATTTTCTCTCCTTCTGTGTGTTTTGTTTTGTTTTGTCTTGTTTACATGTTCTCTCACCATGAAAAAGATTTGAATTTAATTAGGCACTGTTCTTTTTTTTTTTTAATTTATATTACTCTAGGAGATGAATAGAAAAATATTTTGCTCTAATTTATGTCAGACAGTATTCTACTGATATTTTTATGCTAGGTTAGGTATTTAATCCATTTTAAAGTGTGTGTGTGTGTGTGTGTGTGTGTGTGTGTGTGTGTGATGTCGGTAATGTTCTCATTTCATTCTTTTACATAGAGCCGTTCAGTATTCACAGCTTCATTTATTGAAGAGATTGTTTTCTTTCCATTGCTTTCCTTCTTGCAGACTAAGTGACCATATTTGCATGAGTGGACTTTGTAGTATAATCTGACCAGTGAGCTTCATTCCTTTAGCTCTATTTCTCTTTCTTAAAATTGCTTTTGGTATTCAGTATCTTTTGTGTTTCCATACAAATTTTAAGACGTCTTTTTGTTCTAGTTCTGTAAAAAATTCTATTAGTAATTTGATGGGGATTGCATTGAATCTGTAGATTACCTTGTGTGGTATGGTCATTTTGATAATATTGATTCTTCCAAACCAAGAACATGATATATCTTTCCATCTATGTGTCATCTTCAATTTGTTTAATCAGTGTCTTTTAGTTTTCAGTGCATAGGTCTTTCCCCTCCTTATTAAAAAGAATAAAACACTTGGGAATAAGTTTTCTTAAGGAGGCAAAAGAACTGTACATGCAGTCTTGTTTATGGGAACTTAATAGTGGGTCCTGAATTTAGGTAGAATAAGTTCTTCTACCATTATCTTTTTTTGAGAGTTGTTTTCTATTCTAGGTTCCTTTAAAACTGTATGTTTATACATAAATTTCAAAATATAATTGTCGGTTTCTTCAAATAGCCTATGAGATATTTATTGGAATTGTATTGACATTATAATAATTGATATGATGAAAACATAAAATCTGTTAATCATCAATATGCCATATTGTTCCCTTTATTGATGTATTTACTTTCTTTCAGTAGTGTTTTCTGGTTTATATATAAAACTCTTTAATATATATTTTTAAATATGTGCTTCAAAAGTCACATTTTAGTAGTATTTTAATAGATTTTTATTTCTAATTTCTATTTCTAACTATTGCTTTCATAGAAATACATTTGATATACTATGTTGAATTTCTGTCCTGTAATTTTATTAAATTAACTGATTATATCTATTAGATTTTTTAATATGCATTTATTTACTTTAATTGGAGGTTAATTACTTTACAATATTGTATTGGTTTTGCCATACATCAACATGAATCCGCCACAGGTATACACGTGTTCCCCATCCTGAACCCCCCCACCCTCCTCCCTCCCCATACCATCCCTCTGGGTCGTCCCAATGCACCAGCCCCAAGCATCCAGTATCATTATAAATTTATTTATTTTAATTGGAGGCTAATTACTTTACAATATTTTATTGGTTTTGCCATACATAAAGATGAACCCGCCATGAGTGTACACATGTTCCCCATCCTGAACCCCCTTCCCACCTCCCTCCCCATACCATCCTTCTGGATCATCCCAGTGCAGATTATATCTATTAGATTTTCTGTAGAGACCTTAGCAATGTCTGAGCTTCCCTAGTGGCTCAGATGGTAAAGAATCTTCCTGAAATACAGGAGACCTGAGTTCAATTCCTGGGTCAGGAAGATACCCTGGAGAAGGGAATGGCAACACATTCAAGTAGTCTTGCCTGGAGAATTTCATGGTCAGAGGAGCCTGGTGGGCTACAGTCCATGTGATGATCTAGAGTCAGATATGACTGAGTGACTAACACTTTCACTTTAGCATTTTCTACCCATATAATTATGCACATCAGTATCAGTTCAGTCACTCGGTCATGTCCAACTCTGCAAAACCATGAATCACAGCATGCCATGCCTCCCTGTCCATCACCAACTCCCGGAATCCACATAGATCCATGTCCATTGAGTCAGTGATAGCATCCAAACATCTCATCCTCTGTCGCCCCCTTCTCCTCCGGCCCTCAAACTTTCCCAGCATCAAGCTCTTTTCAAATGAGTCAGCTCTTCTTATCATGTGGCCAAAGTACTGGAGTTTCAACCTCAGCATCAGTCCTTTCAATGAATATTCAGGACTGATTTCCTTTGCTGGTTGGATCTCCTTGCAGTCCATGGGACTGTCAGGAGTCTTCTCCAATACCACAGTTCAAAAGCATCAATTCTTCTGAACTCAGCTTCCTTTATAGTCCAACTCTCACATCCATACATGACCACTGGAAAAACCATAGCCTTGAATAGACTGACCATTGTTGACAAAGTAATGCACATAGATGTTTATATAATATTGCTGCTTTTCTATTCTGTTTTTCTTTTGTTTTAAATTTAATGACTAGAATTTGGGGTACAATGCAGAACAGAAATTAGCAGAGGGCAGACATGACTTGTTTCCAGTATTAGAATTCAGTTAAGTATGATGATAGATGCAGGTATTATTCAGATACTCTCTCAGATTGAATCAATTCCTTTCATCCTTCATTTTCTCTTACTTTAATTCTTAAATTTAAATTGAAAGTTTTCAATTTGCATACATCTATTGAACTGGTCATGAGATTCTTCTCCTTTATTCTTTAAATTTAGTAAATATCATTGATCAATTTTTGAAAGTTAAACAGTGTTTTATTACTGGAATAGATTATACAGTCATGCTGAATAATTACTTTTTAAAATGACAGAACTCATTCATTGGCATTTTGCTTAATATGTTCATAATGTATATATTTTATATTCTTTGTAATAATACAACTTGGTATGTAGGTTATGGTAGTTTCATAAAAATGATGTGCTGAGAATTCTCTATTTTCTGAAAATTTTTTTTGAGAATTTTTGTTACTTATTTTAAAAATGTATTTTGAAATTCAAAAGTTGAATTTATTGGGCATGGAGTGATTTTTTTTTTTTTTATAAACTTTTAATAACCAAAGCAGGCTGTGAGGTAGTTTTTTTCCATGGGCATTAGTTGTCAATTCCTCTTCACTTATTTTTTGTACACGTTAAACACAGTTAATGTATTCAATTGTCATAGAACTATTCTTTTTTAATTTTCTTTAGTTAGATTTTGTAATAATTTTATGATAGATTAGATTTTAAGTTGTCAAATTATCTGGCTTTTAAATTTGTTCACAGTATCTCTTACTCTCTTGCTATTTTTTCATAAATTTGAAAAGAAATATATCTAGAATTACCTGTTAAGATTTTACTCCTTTCCAGAAATTTCAATTTGTGATTAATTCAATTTCATTTACTTAAAAATGTGTATTAGTGATTTTTGTTGGGGCAAAATTCATTATTTTAAAATTTTAAAACTATGGAATTCTTTGACTCAACACATCAGTAATGTTGTGCAATCATCAGAGGACTCTTGTTGCAGAATATTCTAATCATCACTTGTCAGTTAAGTCAGTTATCATATTACCATTTCTCCTTACCCCTAGGACCTGGAAACCACTAAGGAATTTTTGTTTTCTCTGAATTTGCTTATTCTGGGCATTTTATATATGTAGAATCAAATAATATATGGTCTTTTTGGTTATTTGTCCTAACATGTTTTCGAAGTTTATTTATATTGTAGCACATATTAGTACTCCATTCATTTTTGCCATGAATTAATATCCTATTGCATGGATAGAGCAAAAGTCTATTATTCATTCATGGGTTATTAGTAATTTGGGGGTATTTTGGCTATTGCAAATAGTGCTACTGCAAGTATTTATACAAACTTGTTTGAATACTTGTTTGCAATTTTTCTGTTTGATTGTCTAGGAGAGGAATTCCTAGATCCTGTGGCAATTCTGTATTTAACTTTATGAGTAATAACTGTGTATTCACTACATGACATCACGTTACATAACCATCAGAAATGTTCTCCAGCTTTCAATTTCTTGATGGTTTCCTTTGATGCACAAGAGTTTTTAACTTTAGGGAAATCAAATTCATCTATTTTTCTTTTGTTACCTGTTATTTTATTGCTATATTTGAGAAACTGTTTCTTAATCCAAGGTCTTGAAAATTTCTCCCTTTGTTTTCTACTATGAATTCCATAGTGTCAATTGTACATTTTGTTCTTGACCTATTTTGAGTTAACCTTCATATAAAGGGAGGTAAGGTTCCAAGCTCATTTTGTTTTTGATACCTGTTTATTGGCATCACTTGCCAAAGAGACGACTCCATTCCTCAGTTCAGTTCATTTCAGCCCCTCAATCATGTCCGATTCTTGTGACCCAATGGACTTCAGCTTGCCAAGCTTCCCTGTCCATCACCAACTCCAGGAGTTTTCTCAAATTCATGTCCATTAAGTCGGTGATGCCATCCAACCATCTCATCCTCTGTTGTCCCCTTCTCCTACTGCCTTCAATCTTTTCCAGCTTTGAAGTTTTTCCAGTGAGTCAGTTCTTTGCATCAGATGGTCAAATTATTGGAGTTTCAGCTTCAGCTTTAGTCCTCCAATGAATATTCAGGACTGATTTCCTTCAGGATGAACAGGTTTAATCTCCTTGCAGTCCAAGGGACTCTCAAAAGTCTTCTCCAACACTACAGTTCAAATGCGTCAATTCTTCAGCACACAGCTTTCTTTATGGTTCAACTCTCACATTCATATATGACTACTGGAAAACCATATCTTTGACTATATGGACCTTGGTATTGGTAAATTAGGGTCTCTGCTTTTTAATATGCTGTCTAGCTTGGTCATAGCTTTCCTTCCAAGGAGCAAGCATCTTTTAATTTCATGGCTTCAGTCACCACCTCTAGTGATTTTGGAGCCCCAATAAATAAAGCCTTTGACTTTTTCCACTGTTTCCCCATCTATTTGCCATGAAGTGATGGGACAAGATGGCATGATCTTTGTTTTTTGGATTTTGAGTTTTAAGTCAACTTTTTCATTCTCCTCTTCTAATTTAACCAAGAGGTTCTTTTGTTCCTCTTTGTTTTCTGCCATATGGGTGGTGTCATCTGCATATCTTAGGTTATTGATATTTCTCCCAGCAATCTTGATTCCAGTTTGGCCTTCATCCAGCCCAGCATTTCTCATGATGTACTATGCATATAAGTTAAATAAGCAGGGTGACAATATACAGCCTTGACACACTTCTTTTACTATTTGGAACCAGTCTGTTGTCCCATGTCCAGTTCTAAATGTTGCTTCCTGACCTGCATATAGGTTTCTCAAGAGGTAGGTCAGGTGGTCTGGTATTCCCATCTCTTTTAGAATTTTCCACAGTTTATTGTGCAGGTAAGTATTATAGACAGTTTGACTTTTAGTTGATTTAATTTTAAAAAAATCTGCCTGACATTAAGCTATTCTTTTACTTGAATCATCGTATTTTTTGATGGATAATCAGGATAAGATCATGACATAAGCAAAACAAAATGATTCTTAAAACAATTTTTTTTTTCCAAAGAAAATTTGGAAATACAGTGTAACATAACTTACATATCCCTTTGAGGTTAAATGGCCCATTACTTTAAACCCTTAAGGTAGTTACAAACCATAGTATTACATACCATATATAAAATTGTGTGTGTGTGTGTGTGTGTGTGTGTTTCAGCAGAGTTCCTGTTTCAGTAAATGGAAGTAGTATAATTCCATTTCCTATCTGTCATCATTGTCTGGCAACAAATCTTGGCAGCTAAGAACATGGTCTGAGGTGTCAGCTAGATACAGGTTAATCATTCTTCAGTATTTATCTTTTGGAACTTTCTGCTTGCTTCCCCACCTGTAAAATGAGGATAGTAGCAATGTCCACTTCATTGGATTTTTACAGAGATTACTGCTCAATATCAGTGCTTTTTAAGTTTATTTTGCTTTATTAGAAGTTTACTAAGTCATATACACTGATTAAACTAGAAAAACTAAGATTCAACTTGGTAGAATGTTCCAAACATGAAAAAGTGGTCTGCTAAATTTTTCCTGACTTTTCTTGCACTCATTTATTCTGCCTCTTGCAGGATCTATGATTTGTGGTGGCTATTTATTTTACCTTCATCTTATCTCATAGATAGTCTTGCTGAAAGCATCAGCAATGTCCTTTTGAACTTTTCACCAGGAGAATCAATGCTCATCTCTGTGTACCACTTTTTTATCACCTGAAATAGCTTTTCTGTTACACAAATTTCTAATGGCATTTTTCATCTGTGCATTTCTCAAGGTATGGATTAAGGGATTTAACATGGTAGTTATCATAGGGTAAAACACAGTAACTGCTTTATCAATAGGAAAAGTAGCTGCTGGTCTCAGGTACACAAAAATGCAGGGCACAAGGAGTATGATGACCACTGTGATGTGGGAGACACAAGTGGAGAGGGCCTTGTGCCTTGTCTCCAAACCGTGGTTCCTTAGCACAGAATGACCATATAGGAGCCCATCAAGAGGAGGAAGTTTAACAGACAGAGAAAATCACTGTTGGCAGCAACAACGAGTCCTAGAATGTGGGTATCAATGCATACAAGATCAAGCAAAGGCTTGAGATCACACATACAGTGATCTATGACATTAGGGCCACAGAAAAGTAAATGGAAGATGAAAGAATCTGAATGGTTGCATGAAGAAAGCCTCCGACCCATACCACTCTGATTAGCAGCCAACACACCCTCCAGTTCATGATGCTTGTGTACTACAAGGGCTTTCAGATGGCCACATAGCAGTCATAGGCCATCACAGTGAGCAGGATGACATCAGCAGCTCCAAATAAGTGTTCCCCAAAGATCTGAGTCATGCATTCATTGAAAGGGCTGTTTTTTGTTTCATGGAGTGAATCTACAATCAATTTATGGTTATTTACAGAGGAATAACAAGCATCAATAAAAGAGAGATGAGCCAGGAAAAAGTACATTGGGCACCCCAATAATGGGCTGGCTGTGATGGTGACGAAGATGAACACATTCCCTACCATAGAGACAATGTACATGGCCAGAAACACAGAAAATATTATTTTCTGCATCTTTGGATTCTGTGTGAGTCCCAGTAGAACAAACTCTGTCACGTTGTTCCTATTCTCCATGTATATCATAGTTAATTACATTACCTGAAAAAAAAAAAACATATTAGCTCAATCTTGAATTCATTATCCTTTCCATGTAACAAATGTCAAATTCTATTCAGCTGTGAGTTGTGAAGTTTTTTGTTGTTGTTGTTTTCTTTTGATATAGGCAAAAATATGTCTGATCTCTTAAAGTTAACTCAAATTCTCTCCTACCATATGTTTATAGTTGGAGATATGAGGAACTATATGAACACACAGATTGGAGACCATCTGTGCTCATTTAATCATGAGAGATGACCCAAAACCTAATGTGAATCAACAGGTCTTACACATAGTAGTAGCAGGGCTTCCCAGGTGGTTCAGTGGGAAAGAATCTGCCTACCAATGCAAGAGATAGGGGAGAGGCAGTTTCAATCCCTGAGTTAGGAAGATTCCCTGTAAAAGTAAATGGCAACCCACTGCATCTCTTGCCTTTAAAATCCCGTAGAGAGAGGAACCTGGTAGTCTACAGTCCATGGGGTTGCAAGGAGTCAAATATGACTGAGTGAGCACATAGTAATAGCTAAGTCCAAGAAGTTGAAAATGAATGTAAAGGCTATGAATGTAAAGCCAATGGATTTTTCTGTTACTCTTAGGAAATAGGAAACCATGCAAGGTAATTGGGACTGTGAGTATAAGGATGAGAGAGATTTGTAAAAGAGGGAATGTTGCATAGAATTCCAATAAGGATATCTGTGTGATTTTGTATAAGGGGATAAAACAACAACACTAGAATCACTGTATATGAGTTGACATAAAGTGTAACAGAGCATTGGTAATGGGAAAGTACTGAAAAGATGCAGGAGGTACTGAAAAGGAATTAACATGTTTCCTAAATCCAGTAACTTTGTAACAACTTATAAATACACTCTAATGATAGATTACTATACACATGGTATGACTGTGTGCATGCTAAGTTGCTTCAGTCATGTCTGACTTTTCGCAAACCCATGGACTGTATCCAAACAGATTTCTCTGCCCACGGGATTTTCCAGGCAAAAATACTGGAGTGGATTGCCACTTTCTTCTCCAGGGGATCTTCCTAACATCGAGATTGAACCCACATAGCTTACATCTCCTGAATTGGCAGGCGGGTTCTTTACCACTATCACTACTTCATACTTTGTGGTGATAGAAAAAGAATGGACACATTGAGCAAATAAAGAACAATGCAAATTTAAGTGTAGAGCTTCAGCCCAAGATGTGTGACTTAATATTGGCAGGCAAGCCCATATGGGCAATGAACATTGGGGACAGCTGAAAGGATATGGGTTCTCATAACTCCCAAAGAGAGTTTCAGGCTGGCAAAGCTTCCTGGGCCCTCCATCTACCTTTGCTCTAACAACCCCATTTCTAGGAGTTTATCCTGAGGAAACAGATAAAGGCACGAAGAATTGTGTGCAACGATGCTGGTTGTACAGTTATTTACAAGATAAGGACATATCCCATCATGAGGATTAGGTTTAATGACTCACAGAATAGGAGGCAGCTATTAAAGCAATGAACACAGATAGACAGACCAGACAACAGGAAAATGACAAGGCAGAAGCACACATACTCACACACAAAGATGCCCACACTATTAAGTGTTGTGTTGTGCATAGTCACTCAGTCATGTCTGACTCTTTGTGACCCCATGGACTGTAGACCACCATTTCCTCTGTCCATAGGGATTCTCCAGGCAAGAACACTGGAGTGGGTTGCCATGACCTCCTCCAGGGGATCTTCCCAATCCAGGGATCAAACCCAGGTCTCTATCACTATGGGCAGATTCTTCACTGTCTGAACAACCAAAGAATCCAAAAATGCTGGAGTGGGTCCCCTATCCCTTCTCCAGGGGATCTTGACCCAGGAATCCAACTGGGTCTCCTGCATTGCAGGGAGATTCTTTACAAGTTGGGTTACCAGCGAAGCCAACACTATTAAGTAACACTTTAAAAATCAGATGTAAGTATGACCCATTGTCATTCAAAAAATACAGTTATTCAAATCAGTTCAGTTCAGTTCAGTCTCTCAGTCGTGTCTAACTCTTTGCTACCCCATGAAGCACAGCACGCCAGGCCTCCCTATCACCAACTGCCAGAGTCCACCCAAAACCATGCCCATTGAATTGGTGATGCCATCTAACCATCTCATCCTCTGTCATCCCCTTCTCCTCCTGCCCTCAATATTTCCCAGCATCTGAGTTTTTGCAAATGAGTCAGCTCTTCACATCAGGTAGCCAAAGTGTTGGAGTTTCAGCTTCAACATCAGTCCTTCCAATAAACACCCAGGACTGATATCCTTTAGGATGGACTGGTTGTATCTCCTTGCAGTCCAAGAGACTCTAAAGAGTCTTCTCCAACACCACAGTTCAAAAGCATCAATTCTTTGGCGCTCAGCATTCTTCACAACCTAAATCTCACATCCATACACAACCACTGGAAAAATCATAGCCTTGACTAGATGGACCTTTGTTGACATAGTAATGTCTCTGCCCTTTAATATGCTGTCTAGGTTGGTCATAACTTTTCTTCCAAGGAGTAAGTGTCTTTTATTTCATGGCTGCAATCACCATCTGCAATGATTTTTGGAGCCCCCAGAAATAAAGTCAGCCACTGTTTCCACTCTTCCCTCATCTATTTTCCATGAAGTGATAGGACCAGATGCCATGATCTTAGTTTTCTGAATGTTGAGCTTTAAGACAACTTTTTCACTTTCCTCTTTCATTTTCATCAAGAGGCTCTTTAGTTCTTCTTCACTTTCTGCCATAAGGGTGGTGTCATCTGCATATCTGAGGTTATTAATATTTCTCCCAGCAATCTTGATTCCAGCTTATGCTTCCTCCAGCCCAGCATTTCTCATGATGTACTCTGCATATAAGTTAAATAAGCAAATAAATGCACACACAGCAATTAACTGCAGTTCATTATCTCTGGAGAAAATAATGGGGGATTTGGAGGTGGGTGGTCAGAAGAAAAAGCCAGTTCCTTTTCAAAGAGTACACTTCTGGACTGTTAGTACACCAAGCCACAGATAATCAGAGGTGAAATGTGATATATTAATAAACTGCAAAATGAAGAAATAAGTCCTTGCAAAGGGTGCACATATATATATATATATATATAATGGAACTTTTGGCTTTAAAACACAGATGGAGCTGCCTGTGAGAGCATCTACATCTGTGTAGAGAAATGATCTGGACTAAATCTATGTGAATGGTATCATTCCATCCATATGACAGATAAGAAACAATCATAGTACATAATACTATTAATTATGTCATTAACCTAATTTGAGAGATGAAAAATTTGACTGATCAAGATGAAATTTGCAAGACACAGTACTCTAACCTTTGACGAAATTATTTTGCCATCAGATCTTCTTTTAGTATTTAAGACTCATTATGAAAATGAAAATAAAATTTAAATATACTTCACACGTGAAAATAAATAAGTATTGATTGATACAAACCATCAATTGTTTAGTCCAAAAATGGGTATGTAGAACACATCCTTGGAGCAACTGCAGTGCATAATATGGGTCTCTTTGGCTTCTTTAAAATTGGAGATGACTGTTTCTCAATTTCAGTTCAGTTCAGTCACTCAGTCACGTCTGACTATTTGCGACCAATAAACTGCACCACGCCAGGCCTCCCTGTCCATCACCAACTCCGGGAGTTCACACAAACTGACATCCATAGAGTTGGTGATGCAATCCAGCCATCTCGTTCTCTGTCCTCACCTTCTCCTCCTGCCCGCAATACCTTCCAGCATCAGAGTCTTTTCCAATGAGTGGCCTCTTCGTATGATGTGGCCAAAGTACTGGAGTTTCAGCTTTAGCATCATACCTTCCAAAGAACACCCAGGACCCATCTCCTTTAGAATGGACTGCTTGGATCTCCTTGCATTTCAAGGGACTCGCAAGAGTCTTCTCTAACACCACAGTTCAAAACCATCAACTCTTCAGTGCTCAGCTTTCTTCGCAGTCCAACTCTCACGTCCATACATGACCACTGGAAAAACCATAGCCTTGACTAGACGGACCTTTGTTGGCAAAGTAATGTCTCTGCTAGCTTGGTCATAATTTCCTTCCAAGGAGTAATTGTCTTTTAATTAATTTGATGTCTGCAATCACCATCGGCAGTGATATTGGAGCCCAAAAGAATAAAGTTTGACACTGTTTCCCCATCTATTTCTCATGAAGTAATGGGACCAGATGCCATGATCTTTATTTCCTGAATGTTGAGCTTTAAGCCAATTTTTCACTCTCCTCTTTCACTTTCATCAAGAGGCTACTTAGTTCCTCTTCACTTTCTGCCATAAGGGTGGTGGCATCTGCATATCTGAGGTTATTGATATTTCGTCTGCCAATCTTGGTTCCAACTTGTGCTTCTTCCAGCCTAGCGTTTCTCAAGATGTATTCTGTGTACAAGTTAAATAAGCAGGGTGACAATATACAGCCTTGCTGTACTCCTTTTCCTATTTGGAACCAGTCTGTTGTTCCATGTTCAGTTCTAACTGTTGCTTCCTGACCTGCATACAAATTTCTCAAGAGGTAGGTCAGGTGATCTGGTATTCCCATCTCTTTCAGAATTTTCCACAGTTTTTTGTGATTCACACAGTCAAAGGCTTTGGCATCGACAATAAAACAGAAATAGATGTTTTTCTGGAACTCTCTTGCATTTTCGATAATCCAGCGGATGTGGGCAATTTGATCTCTGGTTCCTCTGCCTTTTTTAAAACCAGCTTGGACAGCTGGAAGTTCACAGTTCATGTATTGCTGAAGTCTGGCTTGGAGAATTTTGAGCATTACTTTACTAGCGTGTGAGATGAGTGCAATTGTGCAGTAGTTTGAGCATTCTTTGGCATTGCCTTTCTTTGGAATTGGAATGAAAACTGACCTTTTCCAGTCCTGTGGCCACTGCTGACTTTTCCAAATTTGCTGGCATATTGAGTGCAGCACTTCCACAGCATCATCCCTCAGGATTTGAGATAGCTCAACTGGAATTCCATCACGTTCTTTAGCTTTGTTCATAGTGATGCTTTCTAAGGCCCACTTGACTTCACATTCCAGGATGTCTGGTACTAGGTGAATGATCATGCCATCATGATTATCTTGGTCTTGAAGATCGTTTTTACACAGTTCTTCTGTGTATTCTTGCCACCTCTTCTTAATATCTTCTGCTTCTGTTAGGTCCATGCCACTACTCTCCTTTATTGAGCCCATCTTTGCATGAAATATTCCCTTGGTATCTCTAGTTTTCTTGAATAGATCTGTAGTCTTTCCCATTCTGTTGTTTTCCTCTATTTCTTTGCATTGATCACTGAGGAAGGCTTTTTTATCTCTTCTTGCTATTCTTTGGAACTCTGCATTCAGATGCTTATATCTTTCCTTTTCTCCTTTGCTTTTCACTTCTCTTCTTTTCACAGCTATTTGCAAGGCCTCCTCACACAGCCACTTTGCTTTTTTTCATTTCTTTTCCATGCAGATGGTCTTGATCCCTGTCTCCTGTACAATGTCACGAACCTTTGTCCATAGTTCATCAGGCACTCTATCTATCAGATCTAGGCCCTTAAATCGATTTCTCACTTCCATTGTATAATCATAAGGGATTTGATTTAGGTCATACCTGACTGGTCTTGTTGTTTTCCCTACTTTCTTCAATTTAAGTCTGAATTTGGCAATAAGGAGCTCATGATCTGAGCCACAGTCAGCTCCTGTCTTGTTTTTGCTGACTCTATAGAGCTTCTCCATCTTTGGCTGCAAAGAGTATAATCAATCTGATTTCAGTGTTGACCATCTGTTGATGTCCATGTGTAGAGTCTTCTCTTGTGTTGTTGGAAGAGGGTGTTTGCTATGATCAGTGCATTCTCTTGGCAAAACTCTATTATCCTTTGCCCTGCTTCATTCCATATCCCAAGGCCAAATTTGCCTGTTACTCCAGGTGTTTCTTGACTTCCTTCTTTTGCATTCCAGTCCCCTATAATGAAAAGGACATCTTTTTTGGGTGTTAGTTCTAAAAGGTCTTGTAGGTCCTCAGAGAACCATTCTACGTCAGCTTCTTCAGCATTACTGGTTGGGGCAGAGACTTGGATTACTGTGATATTGAATGGTTTGCCTTGGAAACGAACAGAGATCATTCTGTCATTTTTGAGATTGCATCCAAGTACTGCATTTCAGACTCTTTTGTTGACCATGATGGCTACTCCATTTCTTCTAAGGGATTCTTGCCCACAGTAGTAGATATAATGGTCATCTGAGTTAAATTCACCCATTCCAGTTCATTTTAGTTCCCTGATTCCTAGAATGTTGACATTCACTCTTGCCATCTCCTGTTTGACCACTTCCAATTTGCATTGATTCATGGACCTAACATTCCAGTTTAATGTAGGTTTTTTTTTTTTTTTTCTGTATTATTTAAAAAAATAAGTCAAGTCTTCCTAATTCTGGATACATAGTCATAAATATAGGTAAAGTTCCACTGTGTGTCTTCAGCAGTGTGCTTGATACATTTGTATTCTCCTCACAGCCTATGAGGTGGATTATCCTTCTAACTTGATATTAAAGAAATAAAAATGTAAAGTCTCCAAGAAATTCTCCCCAGATCAAGTTGCAAGTTGAAAAAGTCAAGATTCTTGTCTGGTGTTTCTGATTCCCAATCTAATATGCTCAGTCACTGGAACTGTCATTTTCAATATTTTGCAGAATGAGGTGAATTCTTTCTTTTGCAATTAAAATTAAACTTAACTATTTAAAATTGCTATTGTTTTTGAAAAGTGTTAAAACATAATTAGTGTGTATATATATATGTATATGCATATGTGTATATATCATATATATATATAAACTCATTCCAATGTACATGAGTTTGAGTAAGCTCTAGGAGATCGTGAAGGGGTGAAGGATAAGGAAGCCTGGCGTGCTTCAGTCCATGGGGTCACAACAACTCAGACACGACTGAGTGGCTCAACAACCAAAATATACATAAGTAACAATCTTTACTAAGCATCACCATTTTTGAAGAACTTACCTTCTTGTCTTAGATGATATTAATGATATTTGAGGATATTCAGAACTAATCCCATCTTCAAATTGACCTAATTTTAGGATAAGGAACTTTTTATGAAAGATGTGACACATTCAGCAAGAAGTTATTCTGATAAATCAATATCAAATCAATAGTATATAAACCATTCTATATGTTTACATATTTCCTTCTAGCCTAAAGAGCCAAAGAAATTTCACACACACACACACACACACACACACACACACACACACACAAAACCTGGAACTTGAATTTAGAATAAATTGATTTAGAAAACCATAGAGAAATGATCATCCATGGATCAGTTCAGTTCAGTTCAGTTACTCAGTCGTGTCCCACTCTTTGCAACCCCATGAACCATAGCATGCCAGGACTCCTTGTCCATCACCAACTCCCGGAGTTTACCCAAACTCATGTCCATTGAGTGGGTAATGCCATCCAACCATCTCATCCTCTGCTGTTCCTTTCTCCTGCTGTCTACTTCAAAAGTCAGCAGGCAGAAAATGTGGTGGAAACACCTCCAAATGGGTCTTTCAACTCTTGACAAGTACTCTGGAAATGTAAATAACAGATAAAGATATTTTCAATTGCATGTGTGGATATTTAACAAGGTTCCAATACAGGTTCAAGGACTTTGTCTTATAGCTGCTCTTTTCTTTCCCAGGAGCTAATTTTCTGCTTTGACGGAAAGACTTTTTCTTAGAAGCAGGTATTCTGAAGAGATATGCTTGAGAAACATTAATTCTTGAGTGGGGAATTGTATTCCCTGCACTTGCAGCTAAAATAGGTGAATCTCACTTATACAAGTCTAGTTTTCTAAGGACAAATGCCATGTGAATGACAAGGAGAGCAGTATTCCAGCCTTGGGGCCTGCGATGTAGTTAATTTGTGCACTCAAGTCAGAGAAATAACTCTTTTCTTATTATCAGTATCAAAGTTCCTGGGAACCTAGTACTGATTTCTTGAGAGCTGGAGCAGTGAGGCCATAAAACTAATGACAGTCATTTAAAAGTATTTGAATACAAAACTTGTTTTGCACAATCATTAGAAGACTCCCGTGGTGGATGCATGTTGATGTATGGCAAAACCAATACAATATTGTAAAGTAAAAAAAAAAAAAAAATACATAAATAAAAATTTAAAAATAATGTTTGGTAAAATAAAAAATAAAATAAAAAATACTGATAAGAAAAAAAAACAACAAAGTGAGTTATTTGACATCTCTGTCACTTGGTATCATTTTGGTCATTCAAGGAAGTATCAGTGATAAACGTTTGAGGTTTTAGTTTGCTTTCTTGATACCTACTGAAGCTGATTATTTTAAATGTTATTATATTTTACACAATTTCTATACCTTTTTGTCGAACTTTTTTTTAAGACCTCTGTGCAATTTAAAATGGGAATTCTGGGTGTCTTATCACTAAATTGTAAGTGATATATATAACTTCTGATCATTAGAGATCATATATTTTAAAAATAAAAAGGCTATCCACAGAGTAGAAAAACATTGTATCTACGCTCATATGTACAACATTTTAGATTATATATAAATTTATGTGTTAAACTTTATATGTAAATTTATACTATATATAACATATATTATATTATATATAATGTATATATAATATATAATATTAATTATAGTATATATATATTATATCTATTATATAATATATATTATATGAACAATATATATATTATATAATATAATATATAATATAGTAAAGTGAAAGTGAAGTCACTCAGTTGTGTCCGACTCTTAGCGACCCCATGGACTACAGCGCACCAGGCCCTCCGTCCATGGGGTTTTCCAGGCAAGAGTACTGGAGTGGGGTGCCATTGCCTTCTCTGTTAACAGTGGTTAGACATATTATATTTACCTGGAGCTGTTATACTTGGTGACAGCCTTAGTGCCCTCAGACACGGTGTGCTTGGCCATTATATATATTCTTTCTGCTTTAATTACTTTATATTTGTAAAACAATTCATCTATTTAAGTCTATTTCTGAGCTTTAAATTATTTTTCAATGATTTTTATGTTTATTCTTTTATTAATATTTTACAACCTTGCTTTTGTTCATTTAGTTGTCCTTGTATTTTTATTTTATATTACAATACAGTTGATTAACAATAATTTTTTCATTGCATATATGCACCGAAGTGATTCAGTTATACCCATACAATTATCCTTTGTTTTTAAATGATTTTCCCATTTAGATTATTACAGAATATTAACCAGAGATCCCTGTGCTATACAGTAGGTTCTTGATTATCT
Organism: Bos grunniens; assembly: GCF_055505025.1. Lineage (NCBI taxonomy): Eukaryota > Metazoa > Chordata > Mammalia > Artiodactyla > Bovidae > Bos > Bos grunniens. The sequence continues at coordinate 63,877,241 of NC_141183.1, read as the reverse complement.
ATTTTAAATATAGAAGCATGTACATATTAAACTCACAGTTTATCCCTCCCCTTTTCCCCTGGCTATCATACTTTTGTTTTCTGAGTGTTCCTGTTTTATAAGTAAGTCTGTTTCTATCTTTCATTTTAAGATTCTGGCATATAAGCCATATCATATGATATGTGTCTTTCTCTGACTTACTCCACTTTTGTATGATAATCTCAGATCCAACCTTGTTGCTGTAATTGGTATATTTTCTTCTTTTTAACTGTTGGGTAATATTCCATTGTGTGTGTATGTGTGTGTGTGTATATATATATATATATATATATATATATATACATATATACACATACGGTATCTTGTTTCTCCATTCATCTGTTGATGACATTTAAGTTGCTTCCAAATCTTGGCTATTGTAAACGGAACTGTGATGAACATCAGGCTCCATGTAACCTTTTGAATCCTGGTTTTCTCCTAACATATATCCAGGATCTGTATGCTGGGTCATACAGTACGTATATTGAGTTTTTTAAGGAACGTCTATGTTGTTCTCCTTAGCTATTGTATTATTTTACATTCATACCAGCAATGAGAATAAGTTTCCATTTCCCCATACCCTCTTCAGCATTTATCATTTGTAGACATTTTTAATGATGACCATTTTCAGAATGGTTCTGAAAGCTATAAGGTGACATCTTACTGTAGCTTTAATTTGCATTTCTCTAATACTTAGCAATATTGAGTATCTTTAATGTGCCTCATTCATTTGTATCTTGTCCTTGAAGTATCTAAAACAGAATTGCTTTCCTTCCCTAAAATTGGCCTGTGCACTACCTATTTAACCCATTACTTCTCCTTTGGAATTTCTAGAAACCACTATACTTTTTCCTGATTCCCAGTTTTCCGTTTCAAAAAAAGGAAATTCATAACTAATATTAGATCAGATCATTGCTCAGTCGTGTCTGACTCTTTGCGACCCCATGAATCGCAGCACACCAGTCCTCCCTGTCCATCACCAACTCCCAGAGTTCACTGAGACTCACATCCATCGAGTCAGTGATGCCATCCAGCCATCTCATCCTCTGTCGTCCCCTTCTCCTGCCCCCAATCCCTCCTAGCATCAGAGTCTTTTCTAATGAGTCACCTCTTCACATGAGGTGGCCAAAGTATTGGAGTTTCAGCTTTAGCATCATTCCTTCCAAAGAAATCCCTGGGCTGATCTCCTTCAGAATGAACTGGTTGCATCTCCTTGCAGTCCAAGGGACTCTCAAGAGTCTTCTCCAACACCACAGTTCAAAAGCATCGATTCTTCAGCACTCAGCCTTCTTCACAGTCCAACTCTAACATCCATACATGACCACAGGAAAAACTGTAGCCTTGACTAGACGAACCTTTGTTGGCAAAGTAATATCTCTGTTATTGAAATATGCTATCTAGGTTGGTCATAACTTTCCTTCCAAGGAGTAAGCATCTTTTAATTTCATGGCTGCAGTCACCATCTGTAGTGATTTTGGAGCCCAGAAAAATAAAGTCTGACACTGTTTCCACTGTTTCCCCATCTATTTCCCATGAAGTGATGGGACCGGATGCCATGATCTTCATTTTCTGAATGTTGAGCTTTAAGCCAACTTTTTGACTCTCCACTTTCACTTTCATCAAGAGGCTTATGTGTACATAAATAACTCTTTCACAAGCATAAATAACTTCTAACTTACCTCATTAAATGCTAAATATATATTAATATTTTGAAATTCAGTATCATCAACTGTCTACACTCTATCTCCAGCCCCACATAAAACTATTTAATTTATAACATCTATCCTATATTTATAATAGTCCACTGTTATTTTGTTTTCAATATCATGATTGGCATGACTGAAGAAAAATCTTAATATTGTCCCCAAATTGGAAGAAATCAAATTAGGAGCACAATGTGTCACTTCAGTCATGTCAGGACCATAATGTAGATTTTATTAAAAATGCTAAACTTCACAATTAAAACATTTATTAATATTGAACAAAATGACATCAGAATGTTAACTTTCCATCTGAGAGGAAGAATCTGGTTAAGTATATGGTAAGAATATGGAGTGAACAATGAATAATTGAAAGAAATACTAGATTATATACTGTCTCTTACTACTTGAAGCTTCTGCAATTATTTGAATTAGTATTAGGGGGAAAAATCTAAGTGAAGAGCATTGAGTAGATATAATGAAACAGATGCTTTTTTTTTAAATTTTATTTTTAAACTTTACAATATTGTATTAGTTTTGCCAAATATCGAAATGAATCTGCCACAGGTATACCCGCGTTCCCCATCCTGAACCCTCCTCCCTCCTCTACCCTCCCACTGGGTCGTCCCAGTGCACCAGCCCCAAGCATCCAGTACCGTGCATCGAACCTGGACTGGCGACTCGTTTCATACATGATATTATACATGTTTCAATGCTATTCTCCCAAACCTCCCCACCCTCTCCTTCTCCCACAGAGTCCATAAGACTGATCTATACATCGGTGTCTCTTTTGCAGTCTCGTACACAGGGTTATTGTTACCATCTTTCTAAATTCCATATATATGTGTTAGTATACTGTATTGGTGTTTTTCTTTCTGGCTTACTTCACTCTGTATAATAGGTTCCAGTTTCATCCATCTCATTAGAACTGATTCAAATGTATTCTTTTTAATGGCTGAGTAATACTCCATTGTGTATATGTACCACAGCTTTCTTATCCATTCATCTGCTGATGGACATCTAGGTTGCTTCCATGTCCTGGCTATTATAAACAGTGCTGCAATGAACATTGGGGTACACGTGTCTCTTTCCCTTCTGGTTTCCTCAGTGTGTATGCCCAGCAGTGGGATTGCTGGATCATAAGGCAGTTCTATTTCCAGTTTTTTAAGGAATCTCCACACTGTTCTCCATAGTGGCTGTACTAGTTTGCATTCCCACCAACAGTGTAAGAGGGTTCCCTTTTCTCCACACCCTCTCCAGCATTTATTGCTTGTAGACTTTTGGATTGTAGCCATTCTGACTGGCGTGAGATGGTACCTCATAGTGGTTTTGACATGCATTTCTCTGATAATGAGTGATGTTGAGCATCTTTTCATGTGTTTGTTAGCCATCTGTATGTCTTCTTTGGAGAAATGTCTATTTAGTTCTTTGGCTCACTTTTTGATTGGGTCATTTATTTTTCTGGAGTTGAGCTGTAGGAGTTGCTTGTATATTTCTGAGATTAGTTGTTTGTCCGTTGCTTCATGTTCATGGATCAGAAGAATAAATATAGTGAAAATGAGTATACTACCCAAAGCAGTTTATAGATTCAATGCAATCCCTATCAAGCTACCAACGGTATTCTTCACAGAGCTAGAACAAATAATTTCACAATTTGTATGGAAATACAAAAAACCTCGAATAGCCAAAGCGATCTTGAGAAAGAAGAATGGAACTGGAGGAATCAACCTACCTGACTTCAGGCTCTATTACAAAGCCACAGTTATCAAGACAGTATGGTACTGGCACAAAGACAGAAATATTGATCAATGGAACAAAATAGAAAGCCCAGAGATAAATCCACGCACCTATGGATACCTTATCTTTGACAAAGGAGGCAAGAATATACAATGGATTAAAGACAATCTCTTTAATAAGTGGTACTGGGAAAACTGGTCAACCACTTGTAAAAGAATGAAACTAGAACACTTTCTAACACCTTACACAAAAATAAACTCAAAATGGATTAAAGATCTAAACGTAAGACCAGAAACTATAAAACTCCTAGAGGAGAACATAGGCAAAACACTCTCCAACATACATCACAGCAGGATCCTCTATGACCCACCTCCCAGAATATTGGAGATAAAAGCAAAAATAAACAAATGGGACCTAATTAAACTTAAAAGCTTCTGCACAACAAAGGAAGCGATAAGCAAGGTGAAAAGACAGCCTTCAGAATGGGAGAAAATAATAGCAAATGAAGCAACTGACAAACAACTAATCTCAAAAATATACAAGAAACAGATGCTTTTAATAAAATGTTGAGGAAACAAAAAAGATTACTAAGCTGTGTATATAAGAATATAAGGCAAGGTTACATCAGAGCAAAACAGTAGACAGCAAGGTGAAGAAGGACAGGAAACAGATTAGATGAAAACCTCAGAGATCTTAATGCCAGGTAAGCTAGAGATATACAGACACAACATTTAAGATATTGGGCTTTAAAACCTGTTTATACCTAGTGTCCTCTCTTCCTCTACATAAAATTGACTCAACATTAACAAGTATTTGTGTGCAAACTGATTTTTAGTCTTAAGGGCAGTGGCTGTCACACCCTAAGATGGAATTATACTAAATTTACAATAAGACAAGAATGGTCTCTAAGGACTTTTTCTAGGTCAATGCAAGCAGTGAATAAATTTTGAAATTTCTACTCATCTTTTGTCATCTGAAATCAACTTCTTTTGCCATAATATCCTCATGGCATTTTTCACTTCTGCATTCCTCAGGGTATAAATCAGGGGGTTGAACAAAGGTGTTCCAATTGTATAAAACACAGCTATCATATTATCTGTGAAGAAGGTGGTGATAGAGCATGTGTATATAAATATGCAAGGACCAAAGAACAAGATGATCACGATGGTATGGGAGATGCAGGTGGAGAGAGCTTTTTTCCTCCCATCAGCACTGTGGTTTCTCAGATAATGCAAGATAATAGCATAGGAGAACATCAGCATGACCAAACTCACTGTACAGATGGCCCCGCTGTTGGACACCAAGAGTAGTTTGGTTACATAGGTGTCTGTACAGGCAAGTTTCAACAAAGGCTGCAAGTCATAGAAAGAAAGTGAAAGTGAAGTCGTTCAGTCGTGTCCGACTCTTTGCGACGCCATGGATTTGTAGCCTACCATACATCTCCGTCCATAGGGCTTTCAAGGCAAGTGGTGTGCCATTTCAGAAGTAGTTATCAATTACATTGGAACCACAAAAAGGGAGACTCAAGGCTAGAAAAAACCTGAGATGATGAATGCACACATGACCGCAACCAGGCCAGGGACATTAGCATACCACAGACTTGATTTCTCATGATGGTTGTGTAGTGTAAGGGTTTGAAGATGGCCACATAGCAGTCAACAGCCATAAGAATAAGGATGAAGATCTCCAGGCAGCCACAGAAACGGAATGCAAAGACTTGGATCATGCACTCACTGAAAGAGATAGTGGTTTTCTTCAAAAGGACATCAGCAATCATTCTAGGAGCTTCTATGGAAGTAGACAAGCAGGCATCAGATAAGGATAGATAGAAAAGGAAGAAGTACATTGGACTCCCAAGTGCCCGGCTGGTCTTGACAGTAACAATAATCAGCAGGTTACCCACCAATGTCCCTGAATAGAAAATCAAGAAAATAACAAACACCATTTTCTTCCTAACAGGATCTTGTGTCAACCCAAACAAAGTAAACTCAGTCACATTATTTTTCAGTTGCATGATTTCATGAAAGAGGAGAAGAGATTAGTGTGAAATGATCAATCTGTAAAAAATAAGGGAATAATTCATATGATGTTACATGATATTATGGAATATTGGTTTTGGGAGCCATTGTGCCTGTGATTTCTTAATAACTCATGTTAAAACTTAGTGTGATAACTTTTAATGACCACTGCAAAGGTTTACTGTGAGTTTCAAATAAGCTTCTGAAAGTAATAATTTCCCATAAGATTTTCTTTTCAGAAAGCTTTTTAGAAAGTTTGATATCATTATTGATTAAATTTTCCAATTTGTTGAATGTGTAGTTAAGAGATAAGTCTTTGTTATTTCTTTCACTTGTCATATTCAAAATTTTTATGGCACATGTTTTTCATGGTACATCACTTGGGATTTAGAATATACATGACTGCCTTTGGGGGTTCATGATATAAAGTCACATTACACCTTTAACTCTGTTAAAACCATGATACATAAACACTTATGTGCCATATAATTGCTATACATAGATATATATTTAATATGTCCCACCTCTTCCCTTCACTTTTGCTCCAATTACTGCAGTTTGAGGAATGGAACAGGAAATATGTCATTTAAATAATCTGCTGTTATCATCATGAATGTAATATTCTGGATTAGACAAATACTAAAGGCATCTGGTCCCATCACTTCATAGGAAATAGATGGGGAAACAGTGGAAACAATGTCAGACTTTATTTTTCTGGGCTCCAAAATCACTGCAGATGGTGACTGCAGCCATGAAATTAAAAGGCGCTTACTCCTTGGAAGGAAAGTTATGACCAACCTAGATGGCATATTCAAAAGCAGAGACATTACTTTGCCAACAAAGGTTTGTCTAGTCAAGGCTATGGTTTTTCCTGTGGTCATGTATGGATGTGAGAGTTGGACTGTGAAGAATGCTGAGCACCGAAGAATTGATGCTTTTGAACTGTGGTGTTGGAGAAGACTCTTGAGAGTCCCTTGAACTGCAAGGAGATGCAACCAGTTCATTCCAAAGGAGATCAGCCCTGGGATTTCTTTGGAAGGAATGATGCTAACGCTGAAACTCCAGTAGTTTGGCCACCTCATGCAAAGAGTTGCCTCATTGGAAAAGACTCTGATGCTGGGAGGGACTGGGGGCAAAAGGAGAAGGGGATGACAGAGGATGAGATGGCTGGATGGCATAACTGACTCGATGGACATGGGTCTCAGTGAACTCCGGGTGCTGGAGATGGACAGGGAGGCCTGGCGTGCTGCAATTGATGGGGTCACAAAGAGTCGGACACGACTGAGTGACTGATCTGATCTGATTTGATCTGAATGACTCGATGGACATGAGTCTGAGTCAACTCCGGGAGTTGGTGATAAACAGGGAGGCCTGGCGTGCTGTGGTTCATGGGGTCACAAAGAGTCAGACACGACTGAGCAACTGAACTGAATGATCATAAATAAATTTAATTTCATACGCCATTATCTCAAATGTCCCAGTTTATCATTTTTTCCAACTACTAAAAAGCATCATTTAGAATACTCAGAATTCCTTGAGCTATGGTACTAAATGAAGGATGGTGGGTTATTACTCAAAAGTTAATATTTTTCTCTTAAGCATCTTCAGTTCAGTTCAGTTCAGTCACTCAGTCGTATCCGACTCTTGGCGACTCCATGATTTGCAGCACTCCAGGCCTCCCTTGTCCATCACCAACTCCCGGAGTTTACTCAAACTTGTGTCCATCGAGTTGGTGATGCCATCCAGGCATCTCATCCTCTGTCGTCCCCTTCTCCTCCTGCCCCCAATCTCTCCCAGCATCAGAGTCTTTTCCAATGAGTCAAGTCTTCACATGGGGTGGCCAAAGTATTGGAGTTTCAACTTTAGCATCACTCCTTCCAATCAACACCCAGGATCGATCTCCATTAGAATGGACAGGTTAGATCTCCTTGCAGTCCATGGGAATCTCAAGTCTTCTCCAAAACCACAGTTCAAAAGCATCAATTCTTCAGTGCTCAGCTTTCTTCACAGTCCAACTCTCCCATCCACACATGACCGCTGGAAAAATCATAGCCTTGACTAGACAGACCTCTGTTGGCAAAGTAATGTCTCTGCTTTTGAATATGCTATCTAGGTTGGTCATATCTTTCCTTCCAAGAAGTAAGCGTCTGTTAATTTCATGGCTGCAATCACCATATGCAGTGATTTTGGAGTCCAAAAAAAGAAAGTGTGACACTGTTTCCCCATCTATTTCTATGAAGTGATGGGACCAGATTCCATGATCTTCATTTCCTGAATGTTGAACATTAAGCCAACTTTTTCACTCTCCTCTTTCTCTTTCATCAAGAGGCTTTTTAGTCACTCTTCACTTTCCACCATAAGGGTGGTGTCATCTGCATATCTGAAGTTATTGATATTTCTCCCAGCAATCTTGATTGCATCTTGAGCTTCCTCCAGCCCAGAGTTTCTCATGACGTATTCTGCATAGAAATAAAATAAACAGGGTGACAATATGGAGCCTTTTTGTACTCCCTTTCCTATTTGGAACCAGTCTGTTGTTCCATATCCAGTTCTAACTATTGCTTCCTCACCTGCATATAGGTTTCTCAAGAGGCATGTCAGGTGGTCTGGTATTCCCATCTCTTTCAGAATTTTCCACAGTTTATTGTGATCCACACAGTCAAAGGCTTTGGCATAGACAATAAATCATAAATAAATGTTTTTCTTGAACTATCTTCCTTTGTCAATGGTCCAGCGAAAATTGGCAATATGATCTCTGGTTCCTCTACCTTTTCTAAAACCAACTTAAACATCTGGAAGTTCACGGTTCATGTATTGCTTAAGACTGGCTTGGAGAATTTTGAGCATTACTTTATTAGCATGTGCGATGAGTGTAATTGTGCAGCAGTTTGAGCATTCTTTGGCATTGCCTTTCTTTGGGATTGGAATGAAAACTGACCTTTTCCAGTTCTGTGAGCACTACTCAGTTTTCCAAATTTGCTGGCATATTGAGTGCAGCACTTTCACAGCATCATCTTTCAGGATTTGGAATAGCTCAACTGGAATTCCATCACCTCCACCAGCTTTGTTCATAGTGATGCTTTCTAAGGCCCACTTGACTTCACATGCCTGGATGTCTAGCTCTAGGTGAGTGATAACACTATCATGATTATCTGGGTCGTGAAAATATTTTTTGTACAGTTCTTCTGTGTATTCTTGCCACCTCTTCTTAATATCTTCTGCTTCTTTTAGGTCCATAGCATTATTTTCCTTTATCTAACCCATCTTTGCATGAATTTAAGCATCTTAGATCTGGAGTAATTTTGGGAGATCGTTGTTTGTCATCAGGTTGTTGGTATAGGATCCAATCATGGTTTAATTTCCCGGATTATTTGCATTGTTCAAATATCTGAAAATCTGCAAGTCAGAAAAAAGCAAAGAAGGAGAAGGCTGAAGATGTACTTTAAAAAAGAAGCAATGGCCAAAACTTCCAAAACTATGTTGAATAGTAATGGTGAAAGTGGGCACCCTTGTCTTATTCCTGACTTTAGGGGGAATGTTTTCTTTCTTTCTTTTTTTTTTTGGTGTTTTTATTTATTTATTTATTTATTTCTAATTTTATTTTATTTTTAAATTTTACATAATTGTATTAGTTTTGCCAAATATCAGAATGTTTTCAATTTTTCACCATTGAGGATAATGTTTGCTGTGGGTTTGTCATATATAGCTTTTATTCTGTTGAGATATGTTCCTTCCATTCCTGCTTTCTGGAGAGTTTTTTTTTTATCATAAATGGATGTTGAATTTTGTCAAAGGCTTTCTCTGAATCTATTGAGATAATCATATGTTTTGATTTTTCAAATTGTTAATGTGGTGTATTACATTGATTGATCTGTGGATATTGAAGACAAGGGTGCCCACTTTCACCATTACTATTCAACATGATTTTGGACGTTTTGGCTACAGTAATAAGAACAGAAAGAGATAAAAGGAATCCAAATTGGAAAAGAAGAAGTAAAACTCTCGTTGTTTGCAGATGACATGATCCTCTACATAGAAAACCCTAAAGACTCCACCAGAAAATTACTAGAACTAATCAAGGATTATAGTAAAGTTGCAGGATAAAAAATCAACACACAGATATCCCTTGCATTCCTATACACTAATAATGAGAAAATAGAAAGACAAATTAAGGAAACAATTCCTTTCACCATTGCAATGAAAAGAATAAAATACTTAGGAATATATCTACCTAAAGAAACTAAAGACTTATATATCAGATCAGATCAGATCAGTCACTCAGTCGTGTACGACTCTTTGCGACCCTATGAATCGCAGCACTCCAGGCCTTCCTGTCCATCACCGAATTCTGGAGTTCACTGAGACTCATGTCCATTGAGTCACTGGTGCCATCCAGCCGTCTCATCCTCTGTCGTCCCCTTCCCCTCCTGTCCCCAGTCCCTCCCAGCATCATAGTCATTTCGAATGAGTCAACTCTTCGCATGAGGTGGCCAAAGTATTGGAGTTTCAGCTTTAGCATCATTCCTTCCAAAGAAATCCCAGGGCTGATCTCCTTCAGAATGGACTGGTTGCATCTCCTTGCTGTCCAAGGGACTCTCAAGAGTCTTCTCCAACACCACAGTTCAAAAGCATCAATTCTTCGGTGCTCAGCTTTCTTCACAGTCCAACTCTCACATCCATACATGACCACAGGAAAAACCATAGCCTTGACTAGATGAACCTTTGTTGGCAAAGTAATGTCTCTGCTTTTGAATATGCTATCTAGATTGGTCATAACTATCCTTCCAAGGAGTAAACGCCTTTTAATATCATGGATGCAGTCACCATCTGCAGTGATTTTGGAGCCCAGAAAAATAAAGCCTGACACTGTTTCCACTGTTTCCTCATCTATTTCCCATGAAGTAGTGGGACCAGATGCCGTGATCTTCGTTTTCTGAATGTTGAGCTTTAAGCCAACTTTTTCACTCTCCACTTTCACTTGCATCAAGAGGCTTTTTAGTTCCTCTTCACTTTCTGCCATAAGGGTGGTGTCATCTGCATATCTGAGCTTATTGATATTTCTCCCGGCAATTTTGATTACAGTTTGTGTTTCTACCAGTCCAGCGTTCCTCATGATGTACTCTGCATATAAGTTAAATAAACAGGGTGGCAATATACAGCCTTGACAAACTCCTTTTCCTATTTGAAACCAGTCTGTTGTTCCATGTCCAGTTCTAACTGTTGCTTCCTGACCTACATACAAATTTCTCAAGAGGCAAGTCAGGTGGTCTGGTATTCCCATCTCTTGAAGAATTTTCCACAGTTTATTGTGATCCACACAGTCAAAGGCTTTGGCATAGTTAATAAAGCAGAAATAGATGTTTTCCTGGAACTCTCTTGCTTTTTTCATGATCCAGCGGATGTTGGCAGTTTGATCTCTGGTTCCTCTGCCTTTTCTAAAACCAGCTTGAACATCAGGAAGTTCACGGTTCACATATTGCTGAAGCCTGGCTTGGAGAATTTTGAGCATTACCTTAGTAGCATGTGAGATGATTGCAATTGTGCGGTAGTTTGAGCATTCTTTGGCATTGCCTTTCTTTGGGATTGGAATGAAAACTGACCTTTTCCAGTCCTGTGGCCACTGCTGATTTTCAAAATTTGCTAGCATATTGAGTGCAGCACTTGCACAGCATCATCTTTCAGGATTTGGAATAGCTCAACTGGAATTCCATCACCTCCACTAGCTTTGTTCGTAGTGATGCTTTCTAAGGCCCACTTGACTTCACATTCCAGGATGTCTGGCTCTAGGTCAGTGATCACACAGTTGTGATTATCTGGGTCGTGAATATCTTTTTTGTACAGTTCTTCTGTGTATTCTTGCCATCTCTTCTTAATATCTTGTGCTTCTTTTAGGTCCATACCATTTCTGTCCTTTATCGAGCTCATGTTTGCATGAAATGTTCCTTTGGTATCTCTGATTTTCTTGAAGAGATCCCTAGTCTTTCCCATTCTGTTGTTTTCCTCTATTTCTTTGCATTGATCACTAAGAAAGGCTTTTTTATCTCTTCTTGCTATTTTTTGGAACTCTGCATTCAGATGTTGATATCTTTCCTTTTCTCCTTTGCTTTTTGCTTCTCTTCTTTTCACAGCTATTTGTAAGGCCTCCCCAGACAGCCATTTTGCTTTTTTGCATTTCTGTTCTATGGAAATGGTTTGATCCCTGTCTCCTGCAAAATGTCACAAGCCTCATTCCATAGTTCATCAGGCACTCTATCTATCAGATCTAGTCCCTTAAATCTATTTCTCACTTCCACTGTATAATCATAAGGGATTTTATTTAGGTCATACCTGAATGGTCTAGTGGTTTTCCCTACTTCCTTCAATTTAAGTCTGAATTTTGCAATAAGGAGCTCATGATCTGAGCCACAGTCAGCTCCTGGTCTTGTTTTTGCTGACTGTATAGAGCTTCTCCATCTTTGGCTGCAAAGAATATAATCTGATTTTGGTGTTGACCATCTGGTAATGTCCATATATAGTCTTCTCTTATGTTGTTGGAATAGGGTGTTTGTTATGACCAGTGTATTTTCTTTGCAAAACTCTATCAGTCTTTGTCCTGCTTCATTCCGTCTTCCGAGGCCAAATTTGCTTGTCACTCCAGGTGTTTCCTGACTTCCTACTTTTGCATTCCAGTCCCCTATAATGAAAAGGACATTTTTTTTGGGTGTTAGTTCTAAAAGGTCTTGTAGGTCTTCATAGAACCATTCAAATTCAGCTTCTTCAGCATTACTGGTTGGGGCAGAGACTTGCGTTTCTGTGATATTGAATGGTTTGCCTTGGAAACGAACAGAGATCATTCTGTCGTTTTTGAGATTGCATCCAAGTACTGCATTTCAGACTCTTTTGTTGATCATGATGGACACTCCATTTCTTCTGAGGGATCCTGCCCTCAGTAGTAGATATAATGGTCATTTGAGTTAAATTCACCCATTCCAGTCCATTTCAGTTCACTGATTCCTAGTATGTCGACATTCACTCTTGCCAACTCTTGTTTGACCACTTCCAATTTGCCTTGATTCATGGACCTGACATTCCAGGTTCCTATGCATATATAGGAAGCTATAAACGACTTGTGAAAGAAATCAAAGAGTACACTAATCGATGGAGAAATATACCATGTTCATGGATTGGAACAGTCAATATAGTGAAAATGAGTATACTACCCAAAGCAATATATATATTCAATGAAATCTCTATCAAGCTACCAACGGTATTCTTCACAGAGCTAGAACAAATAATTTCACAATTTGTATGAAAATTCAAAAAAACCTCTTATAGCCAAAGCAATCTTGAGAAAGAAGAATGGAACTGAAGGAATCAACCTGCCTGACTTCAGGCTCTACAACAAAGCCACAGTCATCAAGACAGTATGGTACTGGCACAAAGACAGAAATATTGATCAATGGAACAAAATAGAAAGCCTAGGGATAAATCCACACCTCTGGGCACCTTATCTTTGACAAAGGAGGAAAGAATATGCAATGGATTGAAGACAATCTCTTTAATAAGTGGTGCTGGAAAAACTGGTCAACCACTTGTAAAAGAATGAAAGTAGAACACTTTCTAACACCATACACAAAAATAAACTCAAAACGGATTAAAGATCTAAACATAAGACCAGAAACTATAAAACTCCTAGAGGAGAACATAGGCAAAACACTCTCTGACATACATCACAGCAGGATCCTCAATGTATGGCCCACCTCCCAGAATATTGGAAATAAAAGCACAAATAAACAAATGGGACCTAATTAAAATTAAAAGCTTCTGCACAACAAAGGAAGCGATAAGCAAGGTGAAAAGACAGCCTTCAGAATGGGAGAAAATAATAGCAAATGAAGCAACTGACAAACAACTAATCTCAAAAATATACAAGCAACTCCTACAGCTCAACTCCAGAAAAGTAAATGACCCAATCAAAAAATGGGCCAAAGAACTAAATAGACATCTTTCCAAATAAGATATACAGATGGCTAACAAACACAAGAAAAGATGCTCAGCATCACTCATTATCAGAGAAATGCAAATCAAAACCACTATGAGGTACCATTTCACGCCAGTCAGAATGGCTGCGATCCAAAAGTCTACAAGCAATAAGTACTGGAGAGGGTGTGGAGAAAAGGGAACCCTCCTACACTGCTGGTGGGAATGCAAACTAGTATAGCCACTATGGAGAACAGTGTGGAGATTCCTTAAAATACTGGAAATAGAATTGCCTTATGACCCAGCAATCCCACTGCTGGGCATACACACTGAGGAAACCAGAAGGGAAAGAGACACGTGTACCCCAGTGTTCATCGCAGCACTGCTTATAATAGCCAGGACATGGAAGCAACCTAGATGTCCATCAGCAGATGAATGGATAAGAAAGCTGTGGTACATATACACAATGGAGTATTACTCCACCATTAAAAAGAATATATTTGAATCAGTTCTAATGAGATGGATGAAACTGGAGCCGATTATACAGAGTGAAGTAAGCCAGAAAGAAAAACACCAGTAAGTATACTAACACACACATATATATATGGAATTTAGAAAGATGGTATCAATAACCCTGTATATGAGACAGCAAAAGAGACACATATGTATAGAACAGTCTTTTGGACTCTGTGGGAGAGGAAGAGGGTGGGATGATTTGGGAGAATGGCATTGAAACATGTATAATATCATATATGAAACGAGTCGCCAGTCCAGGTTTGATGCATGATACAGGATGTTTGGGGCTTGTGCACTGGGACGACCCAGAGGGATGGTATGCGGAGGGAGGAGGGTTCAGGATGGGGAACACATGTTTACCTGTAGTGGATTCATGTTGATATATGGCAATATCAATACAATATTGTAAAGTTAAAAAATAAAAAAAAATAAAATTTTGTTCATAATTTTTTCCTTCTAATTAAAAAAAAAATCTTGTATGCCCAAATTTACCAATAAAATAATTTATGACTTGGGGATTTTGAGTCACAAAAGTTTAGATAGATCTAAAAAAATAAAATAAAATAAAAAGAACCAATGCTGATTTTCAATAGATACTGTGTTCACATCTACTCTTTAAACTGATGTCACAAATTTAAAATGACTAGATTTGTCAAAAACAAACAGATAATCTTTTGATGTGGGGCTAGGAGAGCAGAGCTAAAAGAAAAGCTGGCAGGCCAAGCTGAAAAATAGATAAGGGTGGAAAATTATCTCTTTAGTGTTAGGCAGATTCTTCTGTTCTTAAAGAGCTGTCTTATGGCAGAGGCCACATGGAGAAGCATTGCTTAATTTAAGGAGGCTCTTTGTCCACTTCCCCCTGACTCAGTTACCCTAGATGTCCATCTTTAGAGGAAATTCTGCAATCATTTTATTTCTTTGCAGAATTTATCATTCTTTGTGTAAAGTTTAACAGATTGTCCCAAGATTACTTATCATTTGACAGTCCAAGTAAAAGAGAATATAATTTACCCTCGTTGAGCTCCTCACTCTGTCCCCATGATTTCTGATTATCCAACCCACAGACACCTTAGTAAACAGCCTGGCTTTGAATCAGATTGGTCCCAAAAGTGCTCATTATTCATGCTTGAGATATATACATATATACATACATATATATATATATATATATATATATATATATATACACACACATATACATATATATATATATGTTTTCCATATATACAGATAAATTAATATTTATTTTCTGTTCAAATCTTATTAGACATGGAACTGGTGCCTGGTGGAGGGGTAAGGATAAATGAGACCAAATGTGGAAGAACACTGACAGGTACAAATATTGATGAAAAGGAAATATTTCTACCCAGTATTTTTCAGGAGTGCTTGTCCCACATAAATGACACATTATCTTTCACCTTAATTATAGTTTTCAGGCTCTTCATTGCCATGTTTCCTCCAAAAGTTTTCTGAGAGACAGGTATTCACCTTTCCAAATTAAACCTTTGAAATGTGGAACTTTGCAATTATAAACCTATGATGTTATTTTGGGAGAATATAAGGAGTGATGATTCTATATTATAATACACAATATTCTGTGCAAAGTTGTCACATGGAGATGGCAAAGTTGCTATTCTCCCAAGGCTATGTGAAGGTCACTGTCTCCATAAACCTTTTGTCTGCTTTCTTACAGAATCTCTTCAAACTTTCTAGCATCTCTAGCTCCTAGTGAGGATGAATCTTGTTACACTACCTTACATTAACATTATATATGAACTTTCTTTCACTCTACTATCTCTAGAATCTGTAATAAAAACAATAACACATGAAATACATTCCTCTATTATTTCATTACAATAATGAGTTTTAACACGTCAAGATTTATTGAGTTCATAACATCATTTTTCCTCAACATTTGTTTTCATTTTATTTCTTATATTAAGAATAAATCTTAAAAAAAAAACAACCTTCTATTTCTCAGAGTTATGTGGTAAAAAGTGCATTCAAAATAAATATGGAATTATATTAGAAAATTGATGGAGTGATTTAGATATATTCACAATATAGAATCATCACTCCTTAGATATATATTAGAAAAATGATGGCTAATTTTGTAATGATGCCTCTCTGAGTAAAAGATCGAAAATGTTTTTCACTTACCTGTTAGAAGATACTGCATAAGTGTCAATTCTGACCATCTTTTTGATAATAATCTTGTCAGAGAGCAGTGAAAAATAAAACAAAAACAAAAACTCTCTTGTCTGAATTCCAGGGGGAATATTTTAAGAAATAGTGGCATAAGTTATTGGCATCATAGAGAGTGTTCTACCTAAAGTTTTCCCTACTATGCTAGTCAGAAACATCTCATGTGTAATAAGCAGCTTTCATTTGTCTATTTAGCTTATTAGGAAAACAAGTCAACTTTTCTCAATTTCATTAATCCCATAGAAACAAGGCTTTGGAATTCTTAGGTCCTTCACATTGAACATTAACAAGGAAGAAGACAAATAAAGCAAATGAATGGTAGAGAGAGCAGGTTAAAAAAAAAAAGAATAAAAACAGTTATTCAGTAAAAAGAAAGTGTGTCATCCAGAAACAACTCTTCTACCAACTAGAACCTAAATTATTCTCCCTGGTGTTAGAAACTTAGCAGAACAGAAAAGTGTGGTGTAATATAGTCAGTGAGACGAGGTAGTTAGATAGCATCTCAGTCCAAATGGACATGAATTTGAGCAAACTCTGGGAGATAATGGACAAGGAAGCATGGTGTGCTGTAGTCAATGGGGTTGCAAAGAGTCTAATGTGACTGACTTAACAACAACAATATAGTCAAATTATTAAATGAAAAAAAATTCCAAGCAATAATTTAATACATAAAGCAGTGTATTTTAAAAAAGAAGAGGATATAATTTGCATGACTTTAAAGATTAACAACTTTAAGCATCTTTTTAAGTGCCTTTTGACCAACCTCATGTCTTCTTTGGAAAAAGTTCTATTAGGTCTTCTTTCAATTTGAATCTTTTTTTTTTTTTTTAGTTGTTTAAGCTATGCATGTATTTTAGATATTAACTCCTTATCAAACATATTATTGGCAAATATATTCACCTGCTCAGGTGATCTTTTCATCTTGTTGATATCTTCCATTGCTGTGAAAATAATTATAATTATGATCTATTTCTTTATTTTTGTTTTCTTTGCTTTAGGAACCAGAATAAATCTGATTTAAAAATAGTGCTATGATTTATGGCATAGAGTGTTCTGCCTATACTTCCTTTTAGGAGTTTTATGGCTTTCAGTCTTATATTCAGGTCTTTAATCCATTCTGAGTATATCTTTAAAAGTAACTGGAGTTAGAAAATGTTTTAATTTCATTCTTTTGCATGTAGCTTTTTAATTCTTTTAGCATCATTTAATGAAAAGGATGTCTTCTCCACTGCATATTCTTGCCACTTTTAAGATCACAGATTAGTGGACCATAGTATGTGGCCTTATTTCTGGGTTCCCTGTTTTGTTACATTGACCTATGTGTCTGCTATTGTTCCTTGTTTTGATCACTGTAGTTTGAAATAGCCTGAAATCTTGAAAGTTGGAACTTTCAGTTCTGTTATTTCTCAAGATTGTTTTGGCAAATTAAACCACAGCAAGGTATTATCTCACACATCTAGAAATGGCTATCATTAAAAAGAACACAGACAAAAAGTGTAGGCAAGGATGTGGAGAAGAAGGAACCTTTGTACACTGATGGGAAGTTAAATTGGTGCCATCACTATGGAAAACAGCTCAGAAGGGAATAGCAGTAAAGAATCCACCTGCCAATGTGGGAGACATAGGACTATGGATGGGTTCTGATCCCTGGGTCAGGAATATCTCCTGGAGGAAGAAATGGCAACCCATGCCAGTATTCTTGCCTGGAAAATTCCATGGACAGAGGAGCCTGGTGGGTGTCCATGGGGATGCAGAGAGTCAAGCATGACTGAGTGACTAAGCACACACATACATGGCTCAGAAATTGCACTCTAGTACTTGTCCCAAAAATATGAGAACACTAATTCAAATAGGTACAGTCTCTTCAATTTTCATATACAGGGAGTATAGTCAATATTCTATAATAGCTATAAATAGAATATAATATTTTAAATTATATCACTCTTTTGTACACTGGAAACATATAATATTGTACATCAATTATACTTCAATATATATATTTTTAATGGTGAGGATATAAAGATATTTCGACACAATCATAAGTTGATGGAATTTGTAACTCACCACCACATCTGCTTTGAGCTTCCCTGGTGGCTCAGTGGTGAAAAATCTACCTGCAATGTGGGAGACCAGGGTTTGATCCCTGGGTCAGGAAGATCCCCTGGAGAAAGGAATGGATCCTCCTTCCAGTATTCTTGCCTGGAGAATTTCATGGACAAAGAAGCCTATCCAGATACAGTCCATGGGTTCACAAAGAGTCAGATATCACTGGGTGAACAACACTTTAACTTTTCACATCTGCCTTATAACAAATGCTAAAGCAGTTTTTTCTAGTTAAAAGGACAGTAGACAGCAATGTGAATACAATGAAGCTCTAACACTTGTTTTATGTGGTCACATATCAAGACAGATACAGAACACTTCTGTAATAATACTATGGAAAGTCCTTGGTTCTAGTGTAAACGCTGAAAGATGCATGTAATTCTATACTTAAAATGGGTAATCAACAAGGACCTTCTCTATTTCAAAGGGAACTCTGCTCAATATTCCTTAAAGCCTAAATGGGAAAAGGATTTAATAAAGGGTACATGCTTATGTGTAACTGAGCAACTTTGTGGTATACCTAAAATGAGCAACACTGTTAATCAACTATGTTCCAATATAAAATAGCAAGTTTAAAAAAAAATATATTGTACTCAAAAAAGTGATCATTTTCATATGCTCAAAAAAAAAAAAAAAAGAATTTAACCATACGTATGAAGATTTTTACACTGAAAACTATGAAATATTTTTAAGGAAGTTAAAGATTTATAAACAGAAAGATACCCCATATTTATGGGTTAAAAGATTCCCTGGTGGCTCAGTGTTAAAGAATCTGTCTGCCAGTATAGGAGGTGCGGGTTCAATCCTTGAGTCAGGAATATTCCCTAGAGGAGGAAATGGCAGCCCACTCCAATATTCTTGCTTGGGAAATCCATGGAAAGAGGAGCCAAGAGGGCTACACTCCATGGAGTCACAAAAGAGCCAGACATGACTTAGTGACTAAGCAAAAATTAACAACACTGCCCAGAAGGACCTGCAGATTCAAAGCAATTCCTGTTAAGATACAAATAGCCTTTTTTTTTTTTTTGCAAAAAAAGAAAGTGAACCTAAAATTCATATACTCTGTAAAGAACACCAAAGATCCAGTAATGACAAATTAAGAACACATTTGGAAAACTCATATTTCTAAACTGAATTTAACAAAAGCTACCATATTTTTTTTCTATTTTTAAAGTTTTTATATATTTTTTATTTTATTTTTTAACTTTACAATATTGTATTCGTTTTGCCATATATTAACATGAATCCACCACAGGTATACACGTGTTCCACATCCTGAAACCTCCTCCCTCCTCCCTCCCCATACCATCCCTCTGGGTTGTCCCAGTGCACCAGCCCCAAGCATCCAGTATTGTGCATCGAACCTGGACTGGTGACTCGTTTCATATGATATTATGCATGTTTCAATGCCATTCTCCCAAATCGTCCCACCCTCTCCCTCTCCCACAGAGTCCAAAAGACTGTTCTATACATCAGTGTCTCTTTTGCTGTCTCGTATACAGGGTTATTGTTACCATCTTTCTAAATTCCATATATATGCGTTAGTATACTGTATTGGTGTTTTCCTTCCTGGCTTACTTCACTCTCTATAATAGGCTCCAAAGGGTACTAAAATAAGACAAACATAGATCAAAAAATATAAAGTCCAGAAGTAAGCATATATATATTTTTGTCAGTTGTGTTTTTATAAGCTTGTCAGTACCATTCCATAGGACTTGAATAAACTTTTCTGCAAGTGATGTCAGTAAAGAGTTGTTGTTTTTGTTCAATTGCTCAGTCATGTCTGACTCTTTGTGACCCCATGGACTGCAGAATATCAGCCTTCCCTGAAACTGGAGATGATTCTTTCTCTGTTTTATGCGTGATTACATGTTTTTCTGTATTATTTAAAAAATGTCAATTCTTCCTAATCCTTAGTGTATAAATAATCATAAAAATAGGTGAGGGTCTTGTGCATATCCACAGCAGTGTGCTGTTTCCTGAATGTTTATTCGATCAGATATCATAACAGCCTGTGAGGTGGATCACTTTTCTCAGTCGATTGTAGAAGAAATAAGAATGTAAGTTGATAAGAAATACATTTCAGATTAAAACGTTGCAAGTAGGAAACGGCAAGATTCTAACCTGATTTTTCTGATTCCCAAACTAATATGCTCAACCACTGGGATCATCATTTCAACATGTTTCAGAAGAGTCTGTGGGGCCATGATAGGGAAATTGTGGATGGAAGAAAAACGTGTGAAGAGAGAAAGATAAAATGGACCCTCAGTGAAAGCAGTGCATCCATGCTTAGTGGATCAGTCATGTTTGACTCTTTGCAACCCCATGCACTGTATCCTGCCAGTCTCTTCTGTCCATGGGATTATCCCAGCAAGAATACTGTAATGGGTTGCCATTTCCTTCTCTAGAAAGCAGTACCACATAGTTACTAATATTTGGGGATTCTGGTAAGTTGTACTGTGTGTGAATGTCTCAGAGTCTGTTCATAGGATGCTGAAATAGCTTTATATATATAACTGTCTGTGAAGTAATATTAAAATAAATATGAGCATTCCAGTCCTATTTAAAAAAAAATACTAATTCAACATTGTCTAATAATGACATAGAGCTTGAATTAAGAATTTGAAGCAAAAAAAAACAAAACAAAACAAAAGCATAATCTAAACTAATCTCAGCTCTGCCCTTTTTAGCTGCCTGTATTGGGGTGGGGACCTGCTCCCAATGTTTAAAATGAGCATAAAAATGCTAGTAGTAACCACTGAGAGAGTCAATTCCTAGGTAGGTAGATAAGAAATCCAGAATACCCAAGGAGAAATGGGTCTGGGGCTTTCATGAAGGAAAGGACAAACTTTTTTTTTTTTCCCTGAATGTCTTCAGTTCAGTTCAGTCACTCAGTCATGTCGGATACTTTGCAACCCCATTGACTGCAGGACAACAGCCCACCTGTCCATCACCAGCTCCTGGAGTTTATCGAAACTCATGTCCATTGAGTCAGTGATGCCATACAATCATCTCAACCTCTGTCATCCACTTCTCCTCACATCTTCAACTTCTCTCAGCATCAGGGTCTTTTCCAACGAGTCAGGTCTTCGCATCAGGCGGCCAAAGTATTGGAATTCCAGCTTCAACATCAGTCCTTTCAATAAACACTCAGGACTGATCACCTTTAGGATGGACTGACTGGATCTCACTGCAGTCCATGGGACTCTCAAGAGTCTTCTCCAACACCACAGTTCAAAAGCATCAATTCTTCGGCACTCAGCTTTCCTTATACTCCAACTATCACATCCATACATGACTACTGGAAAAACTATAGCTTTGACTCGATGGACCTTTGTTGGCAAAGTGATGCCTTGCCTTTTTAATATGCTGTCTAGGTTGGTCATAACTTTTCTTCCAAGTAGGAAGTGTATTTTAATTTCATGGCTGCAGTCACCATCTGCAGTGATTTCGAAGCCCAAGAAAGTAAATCAGCCACAGTTTCCACTGTTTCCCCATCTATTTGCCATGAAATGATGGGACCGGATGCCATGATCTTCGTTTTCTGAATGTTGAGCTTTAAGCCAACTTTTTCACTCTACTCTCACTTTCATCAAGAGACTCTTTAGCTTTTCTTCACTTTCTGCCATAAGTGTGGTGTCATCTGCATATCTGAGGTTATTGATATTTCTCCCAGCAATCTTGATTCCAGTTTGTGCTTCATCCAGTCCAGCATTTATCATGATGTACTCTGCATATAAGTTAAATAAGCAGGGTGAAAATATACCGGCTTGACATACTCCTTTCCTGATTTGGAACCAGTCTGTTGTTCCATGTCCAGTTCTAACTGTTGCTGCCTGACCTGCATGCAGATTTCTCAGGAGGCAGGTCAGGTAGTCTGGCATTTCCATTTCTTTCAGAATTTTCCAAAATATATTGTGATCCACACAGTCAAAGCCTTTGACATAGTCAATAAAGCAGAAGCATATGCTTTTCTGGAACTCTAACTTTTTTGATGAGCCAACGGATGTTGACAATTTGATCTCTGGTTCCTCCACCTTTTCTAAATCCAGCTTGAACATCTGGAAGTTCATAGTTCATGAACTGTTGAAGTCTGGCTTGGAGAATTTTGAGCATTACTTTGCTAGCGTATGAGATGGGTGCAATTGTGCGGTAGTTTGAGCATTCTTTGGCATTACCTTTCTTTGGGATTGGAAGGAAAACTGACCTTTTCCAGTCCTATGGCTACTGCTGAGTTTTCTAAATTTGTTGGCATATTGAGTGCAGCACTTTCACAGCATCATGTTTTAGGATTTGAAATAACTCAACTCGAATTCTATCACCTCCACCAGCTTCGTTCATATTGATGCTTCCTAAGGCCCACTTACTACCCATTCCAGGATATCTGGCTCTACATGAGTGATGACACAATTGTGATTATCTGGGTCATTAATATATTTTTTGTCTTGGTCTTTTGTGTATTCCTGCCACGTCTTCTTAATATCTTTTGCTTCTGATAGGTCCATACCATTTCTGCCCTTTATTTTGCCAATCTTTGCATGAATTAGTCCCTTGGTATCCCTAATTTTCTTCAAGAGATCTCTAGCCTTTCCCATTCTATTGTTTTCCTCTTTTTCTTTGCATTGATCGCTGAGGAAGGCTTTATTTCTCCTTGTTATTCTTTGGAACTCTTCATTCAAATGGGTATATCTTTCATTTTCTCTTTTGCCTTTAACTTTTCTTTTCAAGCTTTTTGTAAGACCTCCTCGGACAATCATTTTGCCTTTTTACATTTATTTTTCTTGGGGATGTTCTTAATCACTGCCTCCTGTACAATGTCAGGAGCCTCTGTCCATAGTTCTTCAGGCACTCTGTCTGTCAGATCGAATCTCTTGAATCTATTTGTCACTCCCACTTAAATTATAATTGTAAGGGATTTGATTTAGGGATATATCTTAGTTAGGATAACAATGTATCTGGCTGGAAGACATGTTTATCCTCTGTCACTTTTTCACTTTAATAAAACTCTGCTCCACGAAAGCTCTTGAGTGATCAAGCCTGGTCCCTGATCCTGAAGCCAAATCTTCTTCAAAGATCAGGAATCTGACACCATTCACTGTAAGCTATCACCATCTTACAAGTTTTTAATACAGGCTAAATAACCAAGTATCTTTCATTAACAGTTAGCTTTAGCTAATATTATTATATTATATAATAAGATTTTTCTCATCTATTTCATGAATGAAATAATACCATTTACATAGGTTGTAATCATATCATGCATATAGCAGTCAATCATTAAGTGTATATTTATTAGTTATCATAAAGTTATTAGATCTAAAAATATGTTATTTTTATTACAGTAGCTTCTGTATCTTTTCATTACTTTCCCATTACCAATGCTTTGTTACACATTATGTCAATTATTATAAATAATCTGATTCTAATGATCCTTTGTGTCTTCAATCCCCCTACTTAAACTCAGCACACTTCATACAGATCACTCAAAGGTCATTCCTAGAATAACATCCACATTCACTCTTTCTCAAATCTGTCTTCATCCTTATACTCTCACATTCTCAGTTACCTTGCATGGTTTCCAATTTCCTAAAAAAAAGGGAAAATCACTTGGCTTTACATTCATAGCCTTTACACTCATTTTCTACCTTTCACTGCAGGTTGGCTGCAACTATATGAGAGGTCTATTAATTCATATTAGATTCTGAGCATCTCACATAATTAAATGTGCACAGACAATCCCCTGCCTGTGTGTTCAGAGTTCCTAATGTGTCTAACTTTAAACATTGTTCACTCCTTTAAACATTGTTCACTCTTGAGAGGATTTAGGAGATCAGAAACTTTCTGTGCTATATCAAAAGAAAAACTGAAAATAATTTGGAATTAAATAGAATCAAGCCATTTATCTTTTTATTACATGCAAAGGCTTAGTGAACTCACAGTTGAGCTAATAGAAAGTATTTTTTCAGTAAGTAATCATAAGATACATGGACAATAGGAACATGACTGAATTTATTCCTGTGGGGCTCACACAGAATCCAAAGATGCAGAAGATCATATTTGTTGTGTTATTTTTGAAATCTTCATCATCACTGTTGTAGGAAATGTGCTCATCATGGTAGCCATCATAGTCAGTCCAATATTGAGTACTTCCATGTACTTTTTCCTGGCCTATCTCTCTTTTATTGGTACTTGCTATTACTCTTGCTATTCCTCGTCCAAGGAGCGGTGGCTACGCAGCACAGGAGGGGCTACAGGAGCTACTCAATATTCAAGATCAGGAGGGGTGGTAATGAGGAGATACCCCTAATCCAAAGTAAGGAGCAGTGGCTGCGTTTTGCTGGAGCAGCTGTGAAGAGATACCCCACGTCCAAGGTAAGATGGTAGGTGTTGTAAGAGGGCATCAGAGGGCAGACACACTGAAACCATAATCACAGAAGAGTAGCCAATCTGATCACACTAGGACCACAGCCATGTCTAAATCAATGAAACTAAGCCATGCCCTGTGGGGCCACCCAAGATGGGTGGGTCATTGTGGAAAAGTCTGACAGAATGTGGTCCACTGGAGAAGGAAATGGCAAACCACTTCAGTATTCTTGCCTTGAGAACCCCATGAACAGTATCAAAAGGCAAAATGATAGGATACTGAAAGAGAAACTCCCCGGGTCAGTAGGTGTCCAATATGCTACTGGAGATCAGTGGAGAAATAACTCCAGAAAGAATGAAGGGATGGAGCCAAAGCAAAAAACAGTACCCAGTTGTGGATGTGACTGGTCCGATGCTGTAAAGAGTAATATTGCATAGGAACCTGGAATGGCAGGTCCATGAATCAAGGCAAAATGGAAGTGGTCAAACAGGAAATGGCAAGAGTGAATGTCAACATTCTAGGAATCAGCGAACTAAAATGGACTCAAATGGGTGAATTTAACTCAGATGAGCATTATATCTACTACTGCAGGCAGGCATCCCTTAGAAGAAATGGAGTACCCATCATAGTCAACAAAAGAGTCTGAAATGCAGTACTTGAATGCAGTCTCAAAAATGACAGAATGATCTCTGTTTGTTTCCAAGGCAAACATTCAATATCACAGTAATCCATGTCTATGCCCCAACCAGTAATACTGAAGAAGCTGAAGTTGAGCGGTTATATGAACACTTATAAGACATTTTAGAACTAACATTATTTCTGCTTTATTTACTAGTCCAAAGCCTTTGACTGTATGGATCACAATAAGCTGTGGAAAATTCTTCAAGAGATGGGAATACCAGACCACCTGATCTGCCTCTTGAGAAATTGGTTTGCAGGTCAGGAAGCAACAGTTAGAACTGAACATGGAACAACAGACTGGTTCCAAATAGGAAAAGGAGTTCGTCAAGGCTGTATATTGTCACCCGGTTTATTTAACTTATATGCAGAGTACATCATGGGAAATGCTGGACTGGAAGAAACACAAGCTGGAATCAAGATTGCCGGGAGAAATATCAATAAACTCAGATATGCAGATGACACCACCCTTATGGCAGAAAGGGAAGAGGAACTCAAAACCCTCTTGACGAAAGTGAAAGTGGAGAGTGAAAAAGTTGGCTTGAAGCTCAACATTCAGAAAAGGAAGATATGGCATCTAGTTCCATCACTTCATGGGAAATAGATGAGGAAACAGTGGAAACAGTGTCAGACTTTATTTTTCTGGGCTCCAAAATCACTGCAGATGGTGACTGCAGCCATGTAATTAAAAGGCGCTTACTCCTTGGAAGGAAAGTTATGACCAACCTAGATAGCATATTCAAAAGCAGAGACATTACTTTGCCAACAAAGGTTCGTCTAGTCAAGGCTATGGTTTTTCCTGTGGTCATGTATGGATGTGAGAGTTGGATTGTGAAGAAGGCTGAGCACCGAAGAATTGATGCTTTTGAACTGTGGTGTTGGAGAAGACTCTCGAGAGTCCCTTGGACAGCAAGGAGATGCAACCAGTCCATTCTGAAGGTGATCAGTCCTAGGATTTCTTTGGAAGGAATGATGCTAAAGCTGAAACTCCGTAGTTTAGCCACCTCATGGGAAGAGTTGACTCATTGGAAAAGACTCTGATGCTGAGAAGGACTCGGGGCAGGAGGAGAAGGGGACAACAGAGGATGAGATGGCTAGATGGCATCACTGACTCAATGGATGTGAGTCTGGGTGAACTCTGGGAGTTGGTGATGGACAGGGAGGCCTGGCGTGCTGTGTGTGATTCATGGGGTCGCAAAGAGTCGGACACGACTGAGCGACTGGACTGAACTGAACTGAGAACTAACACACAAAAATGATATGCTTTTCATTATAGTGGACTGGAATGCAAAAGTAGGAAGTCAAGAAACACACGGAGTAACAGGCAAATTTGGCTTTGGAATACGGAATGAAGCAGGGCAAAGGCTAATAGAATTTTGCCAAGAGAACACACTGGGTACAGCAAACACCCTATTCCAACAACACAAGAGAATACTCTACACATGGACATCACCAGATGGTCAACACCGGAATCAGATTGATTTTATTCTTTGCAGCCAAAGATGGAGAAACTCTATACAGGCAGCAAAAACAAGAGCAGGAGCTGACTGTGACTCAGATCATCAGCTCCTTATTGCCAAATTCAGACTTAAGTTGAACAAAGTTGAGAAAACCACTATACCATTCAGGTATGATCTAAATCAAATCCCTTATGATTATACACTGGACGTGGGAATTATATTTAAGGGACTAGATCTGATAGATAGAGTGCCTGATGAATTGTGGACGCAGGTTCATGACATTGTACAGGAAACAGGGATCAAGACCATCCCATGGAAAAGAAATGCAAAAAAGCAAAATGGCTGTCTGGGGAGGCCTTACAAATAGCTGTGAAAAGAAGAGAAGCGAAAAGCAAAGGAGAAAAGGAAATATATCAACATCTGAATGCAGAGTTCCAAAAAATAGCAAGAAGAGATAAGAAAGCCTTCTTCAGCGAAAAATGCAAAGAAATAGAGGAAAACAACAGAATGGGAAAGACTAGGGATCTCTTCAAGAAAATCAGAGATACTAAAGGAATATTTCATGCAAAGATGGGCTCGATAAAGGACAGAAATGGTATGGACCTAACAGAAGCAGAAGATATTAAGAAGAGGTGGCAAGAATACACAGAAGAACTGTACAAGAAAGATCTTCATGACCAAGATAATCACGATGGCATGATCACTCACCTAGAGCTAGACATCCTGGAATGTGAAGTCAAGTGGGCCTTAGAAAGCATCACTACAATCAAGGCTAGTGGAGGTGATGGAATTCCAGTTGAGCTCTTTCAAATCCTGAAAGATGATGCTGTGAAAGTGCTGCACTCAATATGCCAGCAAATTTGGAAAATTTAGCAGTGGCCACAGGACTGGAAAAGATCAGTTTTCATTCCAATCCCAAAGAAAGGCAATGCCAAAGAATGCTCAAACTACCACACAATTGCACTCATCTCACACGCTAGTAAAGTAATGCTCAAAATTCTCCAAGCCAGGCTTCAGTAGCACTTGAACCGTGAACTTCCAGATGTTCAAGCTGGCTTTAGAAAAGGCAGAGGAACCAGAGATCAAATTGTTAACATCCGCTGGATCATCAAAAAAGAGAGAAATATCAATAACCTCAGATATGCAATGACACCACCCTTATGGCAGAAAGTGAAGAGGAACTAAAAAGCCTCTTGATGAAAGTGAAAGAGGAGAGTGAAAAGTTGGCTTAAATATCAACATTCAGAAAAGGAAGATCATGGCATCTGGTCCCATCACTTAATGGGAAACAGATGGGGAAACAGTGGAAACACTGTCAGACTTTATTTTTGGGGGGCTCCAAAACACTGCAGATGGTGACTGCAGCCATGAAATTAAAGGATGCTTTCTCCTTGGAAGAAAAGTTATGACCAACCTAGATAGCATATTGAAAAGCAGAGACAATACTTTGCCAACAAAGATCTGTCTAGTCAAGCCTTTTGTTTTTCCAGTGGTCACGTATGGATGCAAGATTTGAACTGTGAAGAAAGCTGAGCGCTGAAGTATTGGTGCTTTTGAACTGTGGTATTGGAGAAGAAACTTGAGAGTCCCTTGGACTGCAAGGAGACCCAAGCAGTTCATCCTAAATTAGGTCAGCCCTGGGTGTTCTTGGAAGCAGTGATGCTAAAGCTGAAACTCCAGTACTTTGGCCACCTCTTGCAAAGAGTTGACTCATTGGAAAAGACTTTGATTCTGGGAGGGATTCGGGGCATGAGGAGAAGGGGACGATAGTGGATGAGATGGCTGGATGGCATCACTGACTCGATGCATTTGAGTTTGAGTGAACTCCAGGACATGGTGTTGGACAGGGAGGCCTGGCGCACTGAGATTCATGGAGTCGCAAAGAGTCGGACACGACTGAGTGAGTGAATTGAACTGATTCCTCTGTGAATATTCTGAAACTGATCAGATTCACTCCATGAAAATAAGACCACCCTATTTAACGGATGCATGACTCAAATCTTTAGGCAACTTTTCTTTGGAGGTACTGAAGTCATCCTGCTTATGTGATGGCCTATTATAGTGATGTGGGCATTTGCAAGCCCTTGCACTATAATAATATCATGAACTGGCATGTGTGTGGGCTGCTATCAGAGTGACCTAAGTGTGAGTTTTTCTTCATGGGATCATGCAGATCTTTTTTGTTGGGGGCCAGCGTGAGGCACTCCGCCCATGGCAAAGTCATGAGGAAGGAGGCTCGACATACGCAAAGGCGGGATCGAGCCTCAGGAGTCCCCCTGGAAATCCTCGAGCATCTACCCCCGTAACCAGAGCCTGCCTACTTTACTACTTTGTGCTCTCTCCTACACCTCTGACTTTACGGGGGGCTGCTCCCCTGACCTCTTTCAGAGAAGGAGTTAACTTAGAGCTCCAGTTAATAATAATTCCTGGGTGTGATAGAAGTGTTTCAACCTACAAACTTCTCTGAAGGTTCTCTAGCCTGCCTGACAGGCTTGTCCGGCCACATGTGATTGCTCACAGCCTCCCAACAGTGAGAGGCACGAGATGCTTTAAACCTTCTAAAAACAGGTTCTTTAGAGAAGTTAGAAAACTATTAGTATAAGTATAATGGGCTGATTAGAAATTGTATTGGTGAAGGGTTTTTCATTTGTTGAGCCAATGTTTACTGCTAAGTCTCCACATCCCCTGGCCTTATACACATTAATGAATATATAGAAGAAATAAGTATTAACCTTTGATATAAATCACGTTAGACCTTAGGCCAAGTAAATTATTTCCTTAACTAAAACCCACTACACCCTCACCCTATAGGAATGTAACTTTATTTGAGTGACGTCTGTTTTAAGAATAATCACTCCTGGAGAAATAAGTGTTGATTGACCGCTGTCACAAGGAGAGGGTCGTAAATTGTCAGCAAGCCCCCCTGGCCAGAAGATGATGTAACACCACTAAGACCTCTGTATACATTTGTGTGAAGCACCTGACTTTAATAAAAGTCAGGACTGTTGTCCCTGCGTGACTTTTGTATAACATCTCAGTGTATAAAAACAGACTCTGGAAAATAAAGAATTGGGATCACTTCCTCGAAAGACTGGTCTCACCATGTAGCTCTCTCTCTCACTCTGGCTGAGTCTCCATCTGGAGCGCGGAACCCACCATGCTTACTAATTATGCCTGGGCTTCTAAGATCTGACTGGGGATCTGACCAGTGTCTCCTCTCCTTCGGGAGAATGGAAGGACGCCTGTGGCCTACATAAGTGGTGCAAGCTTCTTGTCTTGAAGTTTTATTGGTCTCCTGCATAAACCAAGCTACTCAGCATCTTTTCTCCACTGAATTTTCCTACTGAGCTATCCTCATTCTATTACTCTTTATATCTTTGATGAATATTTAAATAGTCGCCAAAGCCGTCTCCCCTTCGAATACCCTGGATCAGCCTGGGCTGGACCCCGGCACTTTTTCATCTTCAAATTGCCCTTCTGTGGTCTTAATGTCATAGACCACTTTTTGTGTTCTAAATCCTTTGCTCAATATTGCCTGCACTGATACTCACACTCTAGGATTCTTTGTTGTTGCCAACAATGGATTCCTCTGTCTGTTAAACTTCCTCCTCTGATGGGCTCCTATGTGGTCATTCTGTGCTTCCTAAGGAACCACTGTTTACAGGCGAGGTGCAAGGTGCTTTCCACTTGTATCTCCTCTATCATAGTTGTTATCATACCTCTTGTGCCCTGCACATTTGTGTACCTGAGACCATCAGTTACTTTACCTGTTGATAAAGCAGTTGCTGTATAACTCTCATGTTAATATCTCCCATGTTAAATTCCTTCACCTATACCTTGAGAAATGCCCAGATGAAAAATGCCATTAGGTATTTGTGTAATAGAAAAGTGATTTCAGGTGATTAAAAAAAAAAAAAAAAAGATGCATGGAGCCCAGCATGGATTCCATTGATGCAAATGTCAAAAGTGTATTACTGATGCTTTAAGCAAAGAATATCTTTGAAGTAAAAGGAAAATAAACAACTAGTATACATCATAGATTCTGCAAGGGGAGAAGAAATGGGTGCAAGAAAAGTGAAGGCAATTTGGATATCTCACACTTCATGATTCTAAAACTTACTGTAAAGCCACAATAATCAAAACAGTGTGGTACTGGCATAAAGGCAGGCATATAGAGCAATAGAAAACAGAGACAGAAATAAACCATTACATGAATAGTTAAATGACTTTAAAAGTATGCCAACATCATCCAATTTCAACAGCAATTTTTCAACATATTTACTTGGCAAAACTAGATGTCTATGTGTAAAAGAATGAAAGTAGGTCCTTGCTGCTGCTGCTAAGTCGCTTCAGTCATGTCTGACTCTGTGCAACCCCATGGACTGCAGCCTACCAGGCTTCTCCATCCATGGGATTCTCCAGGCAAGAAAACTGGAGTGGGTTGCCATTTCCCTCTCCACCTTAGCTTTCATCATATCACAATATACTCAACTGGATCAAAGACTTTAACATAAGAGCTAAAATCATGAAACAGAAAAAATAGGAAAAGATTCAGGCCATTAGATTAGGCACAGATTTTTTTTTTTTAATGACACCAAAAACAAAGGCAGAAGAAAAAAACAGTAGGTAAATAGGACTGCATCATAATTTAAAAATTTTATTTGTCACAGGATACAATCAACAGAGAAAAGGCAACTCACAAAATGGAAGGAAACAAAGATATACCTGATAAGGAGTTCATATCCAGGCTATATAAGGAATTTCTGCAAATCAATAAACTAATAATAATGCAATTAATAAATGGGCAAAGAACTTGAAAGGAGCTTTTATTCCAAATTTGTATAACCATGTTCTTTACAGTATTATTCAGAAGAGTCAAATGTTTAAGCAAACAAAGTATCCATTATCTCATGAATAAATAAACAAAAGGTGGTATACAGTCAATAGAATATTATTCAGTGTTAAAAAGGAGCAAGCGTAGTCATGTTACAACACAGATAAATTGTGAGGATGTGTTAAATAAGTCATTCATTCCTTACAAACGTTACCTTCTCTAATAGGTTTATATTTACAGGTGAAGTGAAGTGAAAGTTGCTCAGCTGTGTCCAGCTCTTTGCAACCCCATGGAATGTATAGTCTGCAGAATTCTCCAGGCCAGAATACTGGAGTGGGTAGTCATTCCCTTATTCAGGGGATCTTCCCAATTCAGGGACCAAACCCAACTCTCCTACATTGTAGGCTGATTCTTTATTGTCTGAGCCACTAGGGAAACTCTAGTGGTAGGGTTATTTATAGGTACCTCACGTTCAGTTCCTCTTATTATCAGATTATATTATTACAGTACAGATG
The DNA here is from genome assembly GCF_055505025.1 of Bos grunniens. Classification (NCBI taxonomy): domain Eukaryota; kingdom Metazoa; phylum Chordata; class Mammalia; order Artiodactyla; family Bovidae; genus Bos; species Bos grunniens. The sequence goes on along the minus strand of NC_141183.1, from coordinate 63,845,134 downwards.
TCACAGCTAATTAAAGACCGTATCACATATTTTAACTAAAATCCATACTTTAACTAGATTCATTAGTCTTTACTGATGCCATGTTTCTTCTCCAGAATGTGATCCAAAAACCACAATATACACTTTTCAAGTTCTTTTCAGCTCCTCCAGACAGTGACAATTTCTCTGACTTTTCTTGTTTTGAATGACCTAGACCTTGATAGCTTTGAAGAAGACTAGTCAGACATTTTGTATTAAAACCCTCCATTGGGGTTTGTCTGATATTTTTCTCACAATTAGACCAAGGTTATAGGTTATTGGAGAAACACCCACAGAGAAAGTGCTATTTTCCTCATACCATATCAGCAGGTAAATACTCTCAACGTGATTTATCACTGTGCTGTGAATCCTGGTCACCTAACTGAGGTACTGTTTGTCATAATTTCCACCCCCCACCCCTGTACATTTACTCATTTACCTCATTCCATTCTGTGTTCTTTGGAAGGAAGTCACTCAAGTGTTTGAGGATAGAATAGCTGCATAACTTGTGTGGAATTCTTCTGTCTATTCATATATATATATATATTTTTTATTTACATCATTATAACTCACAGATATTTATATCTTGATCTTTGCATTACATCTCAGTTCAATGTTTATTTTCTTGCTGACCTTTATCTAGCACTGGGCATTGGGGGCCCTCTTATTTGGCTCCTGTGTCCCTTTGGGTTATTTTCATCAGTGTGTGTGAAGGGAAGGGACACTTAAGGGAATGGCCTTCTCCAGAATTCTATGCTTTGCATCATCCACATCTAAATACTCCTACAGGGAAGGAAAAAGAGATACACTTGCCCAGTAAAAATTTTATATGGAGTGGATTTCAGAAAGTGTGGGGTGAATCCAGAATCAAATCTGTCTTCTGATGTGCAAGTGAGAACCTAAGTCTCCTCATGAGATCAAAGAACCATTGGTTCTAGATAAACCGAATTTTAAGATGACTTGTTTTATTCTCAGCTGAGTAAATGGTGTTCAAAATTTCCGTGGGCTGAAAAGAGGGTAACTGAACATCCTAACCTTTGTGTGAACTCTTACAGAGCTAACATGACTTTTATAGAAGAGTAACAGTTTATATGATACTTGGAGAAAGTGAATCTGACTAATGACACTGTGAGTGTCTAATACATATAACAGAGCTATGGAAAAATAGAAACTTTATAACATTTCTAGGTGTGTTTTGTATTCTAAAGTCAGATGATGGAAATAAATGCCTTTCACAGCAGCTTCTAAAGAAAATGAGCACTGCTTGGTAGGAGTAATGGAACTGAGGAAGTGAGACATCAGCAAATAGAAGGAATGTCTGCTTGTGAGTTTCAGGATATATTCCATAGATATGATAATTTGTGGTGGATGTAGTAGAATGCAGACTTCACTTTCCCTCAATCCAAGTATAGCATACTGAGAAACACTGTTAGACTGTATGCACAGAAGATTTCCTTAAAGCTTTCATTCATTCAACAGATATTGGTCAAGCACCTACTATTTTCTAGGAGCTCAAATTCAGTAGTTTATGAGTAAAAGTTCTGCTCCTGGTTTCTCCATTCCAACTAGTGTCATTTGTATACATGCAATTTTAATGTATGCATATGTATCTACATAGTTATACAGATATAAGTATGTTATGGGAATGATTCAAATGTGACTATGTACCTATCATCAATCTATCTATATATAATGTATAAATATATAAATATAGATGATAAATATTCATATAATATTCTTCATAGATATAAACATCAAAATTTTTTTCATTTGCTTGTTGAAGAATCTTGACAGGAGTATACTTGGAAAACAGCTAATTAGACAAATAAACTGTTAGTTAATTAATTGTAGTGTGCTGTCGTTCAATGTGATTAAAAAGCACTGAATTCTGTAACTGCCTCTGTATTTGCCTTAGCATCCACTCATGCTCTCAAGTCTTATATTCTCTCCAAAATATCATTGTCACTCCTGCCTAAATAAGAAGGCAATTTTTATGGCTTAAAGATGTGCAATTGTGAATAATATTGCATTAACTAAGATAAGGCTTCAAAAATATTAATTTTTGGTAGAATAAATTTAATATTTTTGAGAAGATTCAGAGTCTTGGGCATTCAGAAGAGACTTGTAAAATAAAAATTTTTCAACATCAGAATAAGAAATGATGTTTAACCATGATCATTGCAGTTCCATGCTTTCTAGAATAAAACTAGTTAGAAGAAATATTTTTTTAATACAACACATGATAATGATGTATTTCAAAATGATCAAAGAGTATATCTTAAAAATTAGACATGGGTCATGTAGCTGATGCCAGCAAAAGTTTCCTCACACAGAAAATACAAATATATGCTCTTGCTGACTTTTTTCTAAATACACATTTTAATATATGAGTATATGTATGTTATATATAAATTATCTGACTTGACTTATCATTTGAACATACAATTCTATCCTCTTACTTTTCACTTTGAATTAGACTTTAGATAGCATTGCTTATGTATCTGCTTTGTTTTTATGAATGGCTTTATCAACTGATGTTATTACTGTAAGTACCATCCTTATTCATTAAACCTCTTTCAGATGTGTTTTAAGTCCTTTTTTATCTTTTGCTACCATAGAAAGTGTTGCTGTGGTGGTTATTGTCCTTGTGAGTGAGAGTATCTGTAGGGAATAAAATCACTAGATCCATGTCTATGTGCAGCTATAATATTATGGATGGTGAAAATTGCCTTTTAAGAGATTGTGCCCAATTACACTCCTACAAAAGTGAGGCTGACTAACACCCACAACTCATCAGCACTCTATGTGAACAGACTGCACCACAAAGAACACTTTGTAAAAATGATAGGTGAAAATATCACCTAAATGGACATTAAATTTGAATATATTAACTAGTGAATACAATTGAGAACATTTTCTTGTGGTTAATTATCTAATTTTTGTGACCCCATGGACTGTGGCCCATCCAACTCCTCTGTCTGTGGGATTTCCCAGGCAAGAATCCTGGAATTGGTATTCCCTTCTCCAGGGGATCTTCCTCACCCACAGAATGAACCCTGGTCTCCTGCATTATGGGCAGATTTTTTAACATCTGAGCCACCAGGGAAGCCCATAATTATATTTAATAAGGAGAAAAGTCTCTTTTTAAAATGGGTTATTTCACCTATTATTTATTTTGCCACATTTTAAGCCTAAAAAGTGAAATCCATTTAATATTTGAAAATTATGATTTTGTCTCACATATAAGTAGCAAACATACTTTTCCAGTTTGATATTTTGTAATTTGCTATGTAAGGAGATGCAACCAGTCCATTCTGAAGGAGATCAGCCCTGGGATTTCTTTGGAAGGAATGATGCTAAAGCTGAAACTCCAATACTTTGGCCACCTCATGCGAAGAGTTGACTCATTGGAAAAGACCCTGATGCTGGGAGGGATTGGGGGCAGGAGGAGAAGGGGACGACAGAGGACGAGGTGGCTTGATGGCATCACTGACTCGATGGATGTGAGTTTGAGTGAACTCTGGGAGTTGGTGATGGACAGGGAGGCCTGGCATGCTGTGATTCATGGGGTCGCAGAGTCGGACACGACTGAGTGACTGAAATGAACTGAACTGATTAACTTTTATTTGCATAGAATAAAGGTGTGAATGCATGCTGTTTCTCTTAGTTGTGTCATACTCTGTGACCCATGAACTGTAAATCACCAGGCTCCTCTGTCCATGGGATTTTCCAGGCATGAATACTGGAATGGGTTGCCATTCCCTTCTCCAGGGGATCATCCCAACACAGGGATTAAACTCATTTCTCCTTCATCTCCTGCATTGGCAGGCAGATTTTTTTTTACCATTGAGCAATCCAGGAAGCCCTAATATAGGGGACTTAAACCAATTTGTCTAGTGTTTGGCATTTAGCTAGATATGGTAAATAATAATTGCCTTTTAATTTCCATATTCACTTATGTAAGATGAGAGCACAGGACTTTCGAGACATATATAACAAAAATGTTAATGAAATATTTCAGGTATGACTTAGAGCTTTTTCTAAATTCCTGGTGCTTGATTTTAACCTGAAAATTGAAATAGTACTCTGATTTATGGCAAATGTTCTACTTATATTTTTCCTTCATTTTAGACTAACTGAGACTCTGTGTCTTAAGAAAGCATATTGAAAGACTCAGAAAGATAATGAAGTTGACAGCATATTATAAATTAAAGATTTTACATGTTAATAATAGGAGTTGACTTTAAAACTGTAAACTACTCAAAATGTTTGAGAAATAGAATAAAAGGTAAACTTAATAAAAATCAACATATTATAATAAGTGACATGATGGCCTGGACCAAATTACTGCATAGTCATTACTAAAATTTTATGTTTATTGTTCCTTTCTCTCTGTCTCACCTTCTAGCTTGTGTGTGTACTTATGATGTCTGAAGAATAATTTATTTTTCATTGTTTTCCTGTTTCTTGTATTATTATTTTCATATGCAATCTAGGGAATAGATTAAGTATTATACATTTTTTTAAATTCAGATAAAAGTAATACATAGCAGATAAGTGAGTGCCCATTGAAGAGTGGCAGTCCCACACTTATTTAGGCTTCAACCCTTGTATTCATTAGTACTTTTCTTTTTCTCCTTTGCAGAATGTTTTTCTAACCAGTGTTTTCCTCTCATCAAGTGAAACAAAGCTGCAAAATAACAGTGTAACTGAGTTCATACTGTTAGGATTGAAAGAGGATCCTGAGAGACAGAAAAAGATGTTTGTAATCTTCCTCATTTTCTATTTTGGAACCTTGGTGGGGAATTTGCTTATTATCGTGAACATCAAGTCTAGTCAGACACTTGGGAGCCCCATGTACATCTTCCTATTTTATTTGTCCTTGGTTGATACCTGCTTTTCAACTTCCATGGCTCCAAGATTACTTATAGATGCTCTATCTGCAAAGAAAATCATATCATACAGTGAGTGCCTGACTCAGGTCTTTGCACTGCATTTTTTGGCTCCATGGAGATCTTTGTCCTGGTTCTCATGGCCATGGATCACTATGCAGCCATTTGCAAGCCTTTGCATTATCCAACCATCATGAGTGGGAAAGCCTGCATCATCTTGATTGTTCTCACATGGATAGGATCTTTTATACATTCTATGGCTCAGATTATCCTGGCCTTGAGATTGCCCTTCTGTGGATCCAGTTTTGTTAATCACTATTGCTGTGATACGCAGCCCTTGTTGAGACTTGCCTGCATGGATATTCATGTGATGAACCTACTGTGGTGTTTAATAGTGGGTTCATTTGCATAAGCAGTTTTATAATTCTGATAATCTCATATATTGTTATCCTGCATTCACTATTAAACTACAGTGCAGAAGGGAGGAAAAAAGCTCTCTCCACTTGTACTTCCCATGTCACTGTAGTTGTCTTATTTTTCGGGCCATTTATATTTATGTATTCCCACCCCACAACCACTTTTCCCATGGACAAGATGGTGACGGCATTTTATATTATTGGAACACCCTTCCTCACTCCACTCATCTACACACTGAGGAATGCAGAAGTGAAACATGCCATGAGAAAGTTATGGCACGTCAGAATTACCTCAGAAACCAAAAGATGAATTGAAGGCCTTGCTTGATTACTTACTGAGTCATGGTTTAACTGAGTCTGTATAGATATGTGATAGTATTTGTTTATTGTGGGAATGATATATTCTCTCATAAAAGGGTATGAGTTGCTACTTCTTTCTAGTTCGCAGGTAAGATGAACGCTAAGGCTTCTCATTCTTACATCGACCAAATTTACCAATTTTAACCTTGTTCTCTTGTCAAAGTTTATTTTGAAATAAACTCAGTTAAATAGCATGAGTTTTCTTTTTTTTTTTCTTTTTTTCACTGTCTTAGAATGCTTTATTTTACATTTCGACATATAACTTGAAGAACCACAAATCTGGAATAAATTCAGAATTAGTAAATAAAATATTTCTTTTAGGTGACCTGAAATTCTGAACAGAAAGAAACATTTAAAAAAAGTCTCTTTTTAAGTAACATGGAAAATACAATACCATATGTAAAATAGTTAGCCAATAGGAATCTGCTGTATGACTCAGGGAACTCAAACAGGGGCTCTGTGACAATCTGGAGGGGTGAGATGGGGAGGGAGATGGGAGGTAGGTTCAGGAGGGAGGGGACACGGGTGTACCTATGGCTGATTCTTGTTGATGCTTAACAGAAAACAACAACATTCTTTAAAGCAATTATCCTTCAATTAAAAAATAAATAAAATGGCAAAAAATCCTTTAATTAAACTCCTAAATTCAAGACAAAATTTCATTGTTATAGCATAGTTTATATTTGTCCAATTTTATTTAACCATCTAAATCTCAAGTGATATTTTTATTATAATATTTATGGAAAATATTAAATATGGTATAAAATAGATTTACAGTATTTGACAGTATAGTCTGCATTTGAAAACAATATATAAAGAGAAGATAACTGAATTTGGAGTCAAATGCCTTCTTTAATACTTGGACTATGCCACTTAGAAGTTAAAAGTTCTGAAGCAGGGTGTTTTTTATTTTTTTTTTTTTTGCTTGTTTTTAGCTTTTCTGAACTTCAGGATCTTCCTTAACATGTAAAGTCAGGTCTAATTATTACCTACTCTGCTGATACGCTGTGAGGTTTGGATAGAGATCGTGCTGTTTGTAGTAGCTGCCCAATAATTGCTAGTGAAGGTAACCACCACTTGTAATGATGTCCATCTAGGATAGTCCATTCTGAGGTATGACTCACAAATGCGCATTCAGAAAAGAGACCTTTTTGCAGTTTGGGGATATTTATGAGGAATTTCTCCCCAAACTAGATTTTTTGTGAATAATAGTACACAACTTTGGTACATGTCTTCTACATTTTTTGATAGAACTAGAATTTTCTTTTTCTCATTTTTTTTAAATTTCCAGGTCTATGCAAAGTTCAGTGTCTACATGTAATACATGAGGAAGGCCATATATTATTAAAAAATAATAATTACATCATAAAATCATCTAATTTACTCCTACATAAACCCAGCACAGACAAATATACACACAGACACTATACAGAGTGTCATAGTTACTAGTATTTCAGATGAATGAATGAGGTAGAGAAGAAAATAAAATGAGTTAACATACAGGTGAAAATAAAGTTGAGATAATAGAATAAGAAGTTATATAGGCAAGAGAATTTAGAAGCTTTTTATGTGTTTATAAAGTATTTGTAGTTAAAATTGGGGAATGATGCAATTTTTAAACAATTTTTAGCACATAATATACAATGTATAATTTTGAATATTCACCTGCCATCAAAAGTAATTCATGGAAAAGAGAAATTATGAACTCTAAGCATCCTTTCACTTCTCTCAGGAGGAAGTAGAATGCCTGATAATGTATCCAGTGTTTTTTTTTTTTTTTTTGCTTTCATGTTATGTCTCAAAAAAAAAAATATTCAAAGTTCCATATGTCTATTGAAAATATGGAAACAGAAAATCGGAAGTTCAAAGAAGTGAACCTATCCTTGAGGTTCTGCTAAGAAGTACCAGAAGCAAGGCTTTAAACTGGATCCATATGTATTCCCTGTAAGAAATAAAGACTGCTAATCTATATTATCCCTTAATTCACACATCCGCAACGTGGCCTACAACACATGAAAAATCAGGAATCGATGAAATGGTTATGAACTGTTTTTATTCTAGCTTAGAGATGAGTCCCCACTCCAGTACTCTTGCCTGGAAAATCCCATGGACAGAGGAACCTGGTAGGCTGCAGTCCATGGGTCGTTAGGAGTCAGACACGACTGAGAGACTTCACTTTCACTTTTCACTTTCATGCATTGGAGAAGGAAATGACAACCCACTCCAGTGTTCTTGCCTGGAGAATCCCAGGGACAGGGGAGCCTGGTGGGCTGCCATCTCTGGGGTCGCACAGAGTCGGACATGACTGAAGCGACTTAGCAGCAGCAGCAGCAGCAGCAGCAGAGATGAGTAGTATAACATAATGATTAAGAGTATGAACTTTGAACTCAGACTCTATGAATCTAAATCCTGTCTCTACACCTCATAGTCCTTTAATTTCAAGAAAGAGAGATGGAATACTGGGCCTCATTTTTGTGTGTAGATTGGAAATTAAAATAATCCCTATCTTATAGGCTTGTTGTGAGGGTTAAACAAGGTAATATATATAAAGAACTCTGAATAGACATGACAATATGGTAAGTGCTATTTATTTTCATCATAAAATGTATTTTTTTAAAATCTACTAAATTTCATAAATTTTAATAATTACCATCATATATATTTATCAAAGCAGTTTTATTTCATTCTGTGAATGTGATATATAATTATAATTATAGTATTTATAATTATAAATGTTCACTACATATATCAGCTCAATATTGTTAACAGTATTAAATATAAACCTAAGAGAATGTTAAACACATTGCTATTGCTTAAGTAAGAAATAAAGAAAACTTTAGGGAACAAGTGACAAGCTCTTTACATTTTGTGTCATCAGCTTTAAATGACTTAATGTGGAATATGAATAAAAAAACAAAAGAATAACAAATCATAGTCAACTCACAGATGAATGGATAAAGAAGTTGTGGTGCATACACACAATGGAACACTAATCAGTCGTGAAAAGGGACAAATCTGAGTCAGTTCTAATGATGTGGATGAACCTAGAGCCTATACAGAGAGAAGTCAGAAGGAGAAAAACAAACATTGCGTATTAGCACATACATACATGGAATCTAGAAAGATGGTACCTATTTGCAGGGAAGCAATGGAGGCACAGACATAGAGAACAGACTTATGGTCGAAAGTGGGGTGGGGGAGGGGGTAGAGGGTGAGAGAAATGGAGAGAGAAGCCTGCAAGCATAGACACCACCACATATAGAATAGACAGTCAACGGGGGTTTGCTGTATGGCTCAGGGAGCTCAAACTGGGGCTCTGTAACAACCTAGAGGACTGGGAAAGGGTGAACATGGGAAGGAGGTTTGGGAGGGAGGAACATATGCATACTGGTGGCTAATTCATGTAGATGTATGGTGGAAATCAAACCCATATTGTAAAGCAATTATCCTTCAATTCAAAATAAATTAAGAAAAATAGTCACCTCATAGAAACAGAAAATAGAAAAGAGTGTGCTAGGGGCTGAGGGCTTGAGGAAATAGAAATAGATTGATGAAGCTCTACAAACTTTCAGTAACAAGATGAAAAAGTTTTGAACATATAAGAAAAGAAAGTTGAGGTTATGGATGTGTTACTGAACTAGGTGGGAGAAATTATTTCACAATTTATTGCTGTTGTTGCTAAGTCATGTTGAACTCTTTCATTACGCCATGGACTGTGCCTGCCAGGCTGCTCTGTCCATGAGATTTCCCAAGCAAGAATACTGGAGTAGGTTGTCATTTTCTTCTCCAGGAGATCTTCCCTACCTGCCAGGGATTGAACCTTCATCTCCTGCACTGGCAGGTGTATTATGTACACCTGAGTCACCTGGGAAGCCCATGTTCCTCTGTCCATAGAATTCTGCAGGACAGAATACTGGAGTGGATAGCCATTCCCTTCTCCACGGGATCTTCCCAACCCAGGAATTGAACTTGGGTCTCCTGCATGGCAAGTGACTCTTTACCGTCTGAGTCACTTCCATAGTCCTCTGTGTGTGCTCAGTTGCTCAGTCATGTCTGACTCTTTGCAGAGTCAGACATGGGATTAGTTCTGCATACTCCCAAATATCACTAAGATCATATAAGATCTGAAGGTAAATTCTTCAATAGTGCTGATTCTTATTAAAGATTGTTAGTTTCCATATATAGAAGACCACCAGCCTCCTCTGTCCATGAGTTTTTTGGGAATTCTGGAGTGGGTTGTCACTTCCTCTTACATGGGATCTTCCAACTCAAGAATCAAACCCACGTCTCTTGTGTCTCCTACATTGGCAGGTGGATTCTTTACCACTATACCCCCATGGGAAGCCCATGTAACCCTGTAATGTATGAAACACATTTTGAATTCAAGTACTTTGAAGTAGCTTCCATCAATTTTATGCTTGCACTGCAATCTGTGATTCGTATCTCATGCATTGGCAGCTAGATATTTTAACACTAGCTCCACCTGGGAAGCCCAATCAAAACTGGGTTTCCAGAAAAGGTTTAATGTTGAAAAGAAGACAGAAGTTCTCTCTCTGACATGAGTGTTCTCTCTCTGACATAACTATATTGCAGATCCCACACTAGAATTATGCCATTGTTGCTCTTCACAGGACATTCAGCATTCATAGAAACTCAGGTTTAAACAGAGAAATGGAATTCACATGCTTAGGTTGCACGTGCAGGGAATACAAGTCCCCACTCAAGAATAGGTGTTTTTCAAATATGTCTCTTCAGACAAAGCCTTTCCATCAAAGAAGATAATTAATTCCTGGGAGAGAAAAATAAGCTATAAGACAAAGTACTTGAATCTTAGTGGGGACCTCTTTAAATATCCATGTGTTGCAGGCAAAAATGTTTCCTTTACTTGTTCACATCTACAGAGCAAGATCCATCAAGGGTGAAGTGAATACTCTGGTGTGTTTCCACCAAACATTGTGCCTCCTGTCCATGAGATGAGAGCGATCTATGGAAGAACATTTCTCCATAATGTTCCAGCTGAATCCATTACAAAGTTAAGTTCCAGGTTTTCTGTGAAAACTTTTTGATGCTTTAGGCTAGAAGTGAAAATGTAAGGCTTATGAAACAACTTACTTATCCACTGTTGATATGGTACTGAATTGTATGAATACTGTCTTTCTGAGTGTGTCATAGTTTTTGTACTGAAATGGGATTAGTTCTGCATACTCCCAAATATCACTAAGATCATATAAGATCTGAAGGTAAATTCTTCAATAGTGCTGATTCTTATTAAAGATTGTTAGTTTCCATATATAGTAATGACTATGTTTCATGACTTTTCAAATAGGTTATAGAGCATTTAATCTTTACTCCATTCCTCTAAAGAGTGTTAATGGATATAATTAACCTAATTTAGCAGATGAAGACGTAATTGAGGCTCATAGAGATTAGACTCATTCTCTAACACCAGATGCCCTTCTTTTGCCAAGAGACATGTCTTTTAAAGATTAAGACTAATCATGAGAATGAAAACAAATTTGAAACACACTTCACACTCAAGACTTTAACATTTACATTCAGATCAAATCAGATCAGTCATTCAGTCATGTCCAACTCTGCAACCCCATGAATTGCAGCACGCCAGGCCTCCCTGTCCATCACCAACTCCCGGAGTTCACCCAGACCCACATCCATCGAGTCAGTGATGCCATCCAGCCATCTCATCCTCTGTTGTCCCCTTCTCCTCCTGCCCCCAATCCCTCCCAGCATCAGAGTCTTTTCCAATGAGTCAATTCTATGCATGAGGTGGCCAAAGTATTGGAGTTTCAGCTTTAGCATCATTCCTTCCAAAGAAATCCCTGGGCTGATCTCCTTCAGAATGGACTGGTTGGATCTCCTTGCAGTCCAAGGGACTCTCAAGAATCTTCTCCAACACCTCAGTTCAAAAGCATCAATTCTTTGGCACTCAGCCTTCTTCACAGTCCAACTCTTACTCATGTATGGATATACATGACCACAGGAAAAACCATAGTCTTGACTAAATGAACCTTTGTTGGCAAAGTAATGTCTCTGCTTTTGAATATGCTATCTAGGTTGGCCATAACTTTCCTTCCAAGGAGTAAGCGCCTTTTAATTTCATGGCTGCAGTCACCATCTGCAGTGATTTTGCAGCCCAGAAAAATAAAGTCTGACACTGTTTCCACTGTTTCCCCATCAATTTCCCATGAAGTGGTGGGACTGGATGCCGTGATCTTCGTTTTCTGAATGTTGAACTTTAAGCCAACTTTTTCACTCTCCTCTTTCACTTTTATCAAGAGGCTTTTGAGTTCCTCTTCACTTTCTGCCATAAGGGTGGTGTCATCTGCATATCTGAGGTTATTGATATTTCTCCTGGCAATCTTGATTCCAGCTTGTGTTTCTTCCAATCCAGCGTTTCTCATGATGTACTCTGTATATAATTTAAATACACAGGGTGACAATATACAGCCTTGACGAACTCCTTTTCCTATTTGAAACCAGTCTGTTGTTCAATGTCCAGTTCTAACTGTTGCTTCCTGACCTGCATACAAATTTCTCAAGAGGCAGATCAGGTGGTCTGGTATTCCCATCTCTTTCAGAATTTTCCACAGTTTATTGTGATCCATGCAGTCAAAGGCTTTGGCATAGTCAATAAAGCAGAAATAGATGTTTTTTTCTGGAATTCTCTTGCTTTTTCTGTGATCCAGTGGATGTTGGCAATTTGATCTCTGGTTTCTATGCCTTTTCTAAAACCAGCTTGAATGTCAGGAAGTTCACGGTTCACATATTGCTGAAGCCTGGCTTGGAGAATTTTGAGCATTACTGTAATAGCATGTGAGATGAGTGCAATTGTGCGGTAGTTTGAGCATTCTTTGGCATTGCCTTTCTTTGGGATTGGAATGAAAATTGCCCTTTTCCAGTCCTGTGGCCACTGCTGAGTTTTCCAAATTTGCTGGCATATTGAATGCAGCACTTTCACAGCATCATCTTTCAGGATTTGGAATAGCTACTAAATGATGTAAATCATCATCTGTTTAATCCAAACATGAATAAGAAGAATTCTTCCTTTGATCAATCATTATGGATAATGTGAGTCTCTGTGACTTTTTAAAAAATAAAGTTCCAGATAATTATTCCTCAGTTTATTGCATGGTTAAATGTTTCTTTGTATTATTGATTAAAATACCAATTCTTCCTGTCTCTAGGTGCATAGACAGTCATAAAAATAAATGAAGGTCCTCTGTCTGCCCTCTGCAGTGTGGTGGATATATTCATATATGTTTCCTCCGTCAGTTCTCATAACAGCCTGTGAGGTGGACATTATTGTTCTCATTTGATACTAGAGGAAACTAGGATGTAAGTTGCCAAGAAATATACCCCAGAATCAAGCAGCTGCAAGTGGAGAAAGAGAAGATACTTATCTGTTTTTGTTTTGTTTTGTTTTGTTTTCTGATTCTCAAATCAGTATGTTTAACTGCTGGGATCATCATATCAACAGTTTGCAGAAGAGTTTGTGGGTGAATGCTTTGTATGGAAATTGTGGAGAAAAGAAATAGGGGTGAGGAAGAGACAAAACTAAAACTGACCCTCAATGAAAGTAGTATTACATGGTTATTCAAAATTAAGAATTTCAGTAAGTTTTACTGTGTGTATGTGTTTGAGTCTGTGTATGTATATGTATATTTATATTTCTTCAATGACATTGCTTCATAGACACTAGCCTCTGAAGTAACATTAATTATAATTAGTGTGACTATATCTAAAGGTTCTTATTAGATAAACATGGTTTATTTTAACCTAAGAAGATAGAACACTATTTAAGAATTTGGAGGAAATAAAAAGAAGTAGAATCTGAACTAGTCTTCATTCTGCTCTCATTAGTTGCTTGATTTTTGTCAAGATCCTTACTTTCTCTAAGCTTCTACTCACTAGTGTGAAAAATAAGTATGAAAATGATAGTAGTAATCATTTCAGTGGTTTTCAGTGAGAATTAAAGAACCAAATGACTGAAAAAACATTTAGAGCACAGTAAGTGTTCATTATGATTTTAAAACTAGTTTTATTGTTGCCAGTGACAGGGGAGCCTGGTGGGTTGCCATCTCTGGGGTCACACAGAGTCAGACACGACTGAAGTGACTTAGCAGTAGCAGTAGCAGCAGCAGTAAATATAATTAGATTTTGTTGTTATCATTATTAGTCTTACTATTAACATTAGTCTCTGATATCCTTTCCCTTCTGCAAATGGATGAAAGAATACCATGTATAGGTATTATAGGTATAGGTTAACCCATGTATAGGTTGCTATCATGCCATACACGTAGCAATAATCACTATTAGCTATGGTTATGTTATTGGATTTAGGCAACATGGCTTTTCAGTTCTATTACAGTATCCAGAGTCCCCTGTATTCATTCCTTTCCTATTATGGATGCCCCATAACATTTAATGTGAATGCTTAATTACTCTGTTACACATAACACTTTGATCTCCACCTCCTTACTGATCTTCATCCAAGTCCACTTGGTCCAAGTCACACACACAAAAAATCTTTATGAAAATTATATGCAAAATTTACTTTTTATCAAATTTGTCTTCATGCCTACACTCATGTGTTCATATTCTTATACTTATATTCTAATATTTACACTCAAGTCCTCATGTACTCATAGTTGAAAAATCCTTAAGACATCAGAATATTTTCCATCTTAAAAAATCTTATTAGAATTTAGATATCTATAGAATTTAGGCAATTGCTATTTATTAGATGAAAAACAATAAATTCAAGGCTGTGTTAAAAAACTGTGACTCTTTAAGGTACTGTGATCAACAAGAACAAGAAAAACATGGAAAATAGGAATAATTTGACAGCATTTATTCTACTGGGACTCACGGAAAATCCAAAGATGCAGAAAATCATATTTGTTGTGTTTTTGGTTGTCTACATCATCTCTATGGCAGGAAATGTATTCACTGTGGTCACCATCACTACCAGCTCATTGTTGGTGTCCCCAGTGTACTTCTTTCTGGCTCATCTCTCTTTTATTGATGCCCGCTATTCCTGTGTTGATACCCCTAAACTGGTCATAGATTCACTCTATGAAAAGAAAACCAGTACTTTCAAAGGATTCATGAATCAAATCTTTTGGGAACATTTTCTCGCAGGTGTTGATATCATCCTGCTTACTTCAATGGCCTGTGACCTCTATATGGCCATTTGCAAGCCCCTTCACTACACAATCATCGTGAATCAGCGGTTATGTTGGTTGCTAGTGAGAGTGGCATGGATGGGAGGCTTTCTTCAGGGAATCATACAGATCCTCTTCATCACCAGATTACCCTTCTGTGGCCCTAATGTCATAGATCACTTTATGTGTGACCTGAACCCTTTGCTCGAACTTGCTTGCACTGATACCCACATTCTAGGGCTCTTCTTTGCTGCCAACAGTGGTACTCTCTGTCTGCTAAACTTCCTTCTCTTGGTTGGCTCCTAAGTGGTCATTCTGCACTCCCTAAATACTAAAAACTTGGAGGCCAGATGCAAAGCCCTCTCGACTTGTGTCTCCTATATCATGGCAATTGTCATATTCTTTGTGCCCTGCATATGTGTATACAAGAGACCTGCAGTTATTTTGCCTATTGATAAATCAGTGGCTGTATTCTACACTGTTATAACCCCCCATGTTAAATCCCTTAATCTATACTTTGAGGAATGCCCAGTTGAAAACTACCATTAGTAAATCATTTAGAAATAAAGCTATTTCAGGTGAAATATAAATCTGGCCAGAACCCAAAGTCGATTGAACAGAGGTAACTGTCAAAAAGACATTGCTGATAATCTCTGCAAAGAATACCTAGTGAAATAAAGAACAACAACCACAAAAAATTACCAAACTTAGATTCTTTAAGAAGCAGATTAGGGTTCAGGATGGGGAGCACATGTATACCTGTGATAGATTCATTTTGATATTTGGCAAAACTAATACAATTATGTAAAGTTTAAAAATAAAATAAAATTTAAAAAAAAAAGAAGAAGCAGATTAGAAATTGGTGCAAGAAAATGGGAAAAACCAAACCCAGGACCATTCTTTAAATATGTAGAAAATTCTATCAAATTGGGACTTGATTTAACTGAATTCATAAATTTATATGGGTTCAAAATGTTTATTCTAGTAAAAATAAAAGGCAAAAATATATTGATTCCTATTAATAACCTCAATAACAATCTATAGAGATAGGCATGGCTATTTTTTCCATTAACAGGTGAGAGACTAAACAGAAAGGAGTAAATTCCAAAATGAAAATATCAAAGAACTAATAAACAGAAACTAAGTGATCACTCAAATCATGCTCTTAACTGTCAGAAAACAATGACAGAAGGGTAGCCTAATTACCCTCAAAGAATCTGGGACTGTTTCAGACCATATATATATATATATATGGTATATATGTATATATATACATATATATACATGTACATGTATACATGTAATATAGCTCACACATAGATATGTGTGTATATAAACACACATATGTATATATACCACATATATATATATATACATACACAATATATATCTATGTGTGAGCTATATTACATGTGTACATGTACATGTATATATATGCATATCTATACACATATACATATATATACATATCTATCTATAAATATATCTATCTATTGATAACATATGACATGTAATATAGCTCACACATAGATATATGTATATACATATATATATACACACACACATATCTGTGTGTGAGCTATATTACATGTCATATATTATTATATAATAATATTACATAGTATTAATATGATATATGATATTATTATATAATTACATGTATAGTTATATGTATATATTACATTTATATATTATATTATATATTATTATGTTAGTATGTATGTGTGTGTGTTCCCTGTCATGTACAACTCTATGATCCCATGGACTGCAACCTATTAGGCTCCTCTGCCCATGGAATTTTTCCAGGCAAGATATTGGAGTGGGCTGCCATTCCCTACTCTGGAGATCTTCCTGACCTAGGTATGGAAACTGTATTTTTGTGTCTCCTGAATTTTCAGGCAGATTCTTTACCACTAGCACCACCTGTGAAGCCCTAGTATGTGTACTATTATATAATAGGTTATTCAGTTCAGTTCAGTTCAGTCACTCAGTCGTGTCTGACTCTTTGAGACCCCGTGAATTGCAGCACTCCAGGCCTTCCTGTCCATCACCAACTCCTGGAGTTCACTCAAACTCATGGCCATCAAGTCGGTGATGCCATCCTACAATCTCATCCTCTGTCATCCCCTTTTCCTCCTGCCCCCAATCCCTCCCATCCTGTGTAATAATAAGTTATTACATATAACTAAATACTAATAATTTTATTAATACTTATGCCCACTTATATACATCATAGTAGATTATTAGAGATTGACTTATCACTGTAATATGTAATTGCAGTAGCCAGTCCCTTCTTCAGGGGATCTTCCAAACTCAAGGATCACACCCAGGTCTCCTGCATTGCAGGCTGATTCTTTATCATATGAGCCACCAGCAAAGCCTTAGAATGCTGGAGTGAGTAGCCTATTCCTTCTCCAGTGGATCTTCCCAACCCAGGAATCAAACTGGGGTCTCCTGAATTGCAGGAAAATTATTTACCAGCTAAGCTACCAGGGAAACCATCATAAAAGCAACAGGGTATTCAATCTCTAAAGGGCAAGTAATGAATATCCAAACTTCCTTTTAGCATTCCAAATCCTTTTGTATTGTCCATGTGACCTTCTTATGTTTCTGATCTATCACAAACAGTAATGATTTAAATCAAAGAATATTTTGAAGTCAAACAGAAATTTAAATTTATTAAATAAACTGTCATACTCCTTGAAACATTTGCTTACTTGATAGAAATTGTTTCTACAAGTAGCATGATGTATGGTTTATAATAAACATCAAATGAATAAATATAAGTATTTACAGTAAGCAGAATGACAAACACCTATAATATTGTCTTCCCTGGTCGGCAAGATCCCCTAGAGAAGGGCATGGGAACCCACTCCAGTATTCTTACCTGGAAAATCCCATGGAAACAGAAGCCTGGGAGGCTACGGTCCATGGGGTTGCAAAGAGTCAGACACGACTGAGTAATTTAGCATGAGTCTGGTGTTGTCTAATTGATTATGGAATTTTAGCTCAGGTCCATGTTACTTTACCAATGTGGTTATTTCCTCAGATCTATAGTTGAAATGGACAAACTGCAACCAACAGATTCTTATTGTTGTTCATTGTACCATAATCCACTATGTTGATCCATTTCATTGATGATAGGCTGACTGCATCTTCTAATCAAGAAGCAACAATTACTTTAGATTTTTATTGTAAGACATTTCTGTGTCAAATGTTAGAATAAATCCAAATAAAATTCAGAGTACCAAACTCAGTGTTAATTTATAGGCACAGTGGTATGGGGCATATCAAGGTATTCCTTTTAACATGAAAGTTAACTTGTTCCTTCTGTCCTCTCCTATAACCAAAGATGCATTGTGCCCAGTGGACTTCACTGTTCTTTGGAGAAAGCACTTTTTTTTATGTGGGTGTATTTCAATGGTCCATTTGTAAAGGGATGCAAAGAGCTGCTAGTATTGAGTGAGGTCCAGAAAAAGAAATAGCTTTGCCACAGGTTCAGATTGTCATTCAAGCTTCTCAGTCACTAGGGACAAATGGTTCAGTAGATCTACAGTTCTTGATGTGTCAGTGGAGAGAGGGCTGTGGGAGTCTTTGGCAGGCCTCCACATGTGAACTGCATTGCAGGCACTTAGGATTATGTACCAAAATCTTGTGATCCTTTTCAGATAACTACTCTTATTTTTAGAAATAGCTCCTGGCTTGCTTAACAGAGACTGAATGCTAAACCATGGGTCACCAAGTTACTAGGCAACCTGGGTTGCCCATCATGAACTTGTTGCTGGACCCATCAATGACATTTGCTTGGGTATACACAGTAATAGTTCATTAGTCATTAATTTCATCAAATGGAAGCACAGTATATGTAATCAGGCTAAGTTGGTATGTGTGTGTGTTCAGTCAGTCAGTCATGTTTGACTCTTTTTGGCCCCACGGTCTGTAGAACACCAGGTTCCTTTGTCCAGGGAATTTTCAAGAAAACTGGAGTGGGTTGCCATTTCCTACTCCAGGGGATCTTCCTGACCCAGGGATCAAACCCTTGTCTTTTGCATCTCTTGCATTGGCCAGTAGATTCTTTATTTTTTTTAATATTTTGATTGATTTATTTTTTTAACTGAAGGAAAATTACTTTACAGAATTTTGTTGTTTTCTGTCATGCATCAACAAGAATCAGCCATAGGTGGACCCATGTTCCCCAAGCTCCCTCCCATATCCCTCCCCATCCCACCCTTCTAGATGTCACAGAGCCACTGTTTGGTTCCATGAGTCATACAGCAAATTCCCATTCTTTACCATTGCATCATAAACTCAAAAGTAGAAAATTGAGTGCTACAGTCCCATTCTGGAAAATCCCTAAAGATCAGAAGGAAAGTAACTCCACTCAGTCAATGAAACTTCAAGCAGTGTACGTGGTTTTTCACTTTGCTTGGAAGGAAAAATATCCACATTTGTACTGTATACTGATTCATGATTTTGATCAATGGTTTGGCCAGTTGGTCAAGAGACTTGGAAGGAACATGGTTGGAAGATAAACAAGAAAATAGAAGCAAAAAGTATATTTACCTACTTTTTTAAGATATATTTAAAAAAAATGTGTGTGTTACATGCTACAATGTAAAAATTGGAGTGACACCACTTGCTACTACCTTTAGAAATCTGTTAGCAAAATCTGTGCTTTCTATTGTCATTAACTTAGGTTTCGCCCACTTAGAGGTCTTATTTCCAAAGGGAGAAATGATTCATGAGGAGACACAACAATGCTGTATTGATCTGAGAGTTAAGACTCCTGCCTGATCACTTTCGGCTCCTCATGCTTCTGAATGAACAAGCAAAAATGTAAGGTAATGTGATCCTGACTGCTAAGGAGAATTGGACTACTCCTCCTAAAAGGAGAGAAGAAAATATGTCTGGAATATAGTAGGTCCCAAAGGGCCCCTCCTGAGTTACCATATCTGATGATTAAGATCAATAAAAACTGCAACAGCCAATCCATTTACAATTACTAATGGTCAAGAGTTTTCAGCGATAAAGGTCTATGCCATCCCACCAGGCAAAGATAATGAACAAATTAGGTGATTATTGAAGGCACAATCATTCTTCTTTGCTAAAACAGCTCCACTTAATTTTATCTCCCTTTTTACTGTTTTCTGCCCTTTAGTCTTCTTTGTACAGTGCCTCCTAATGATAATAACTCTTGTATTTATATATTCTAAAATTCTTCCATTATTTTAACTCTATTTCTTTTCATAAAATCCCATTATCCAGTTCTTTCTCTATTATGATATTTTCAGTGTATCTTAAATGACCTTATTTTTAAAACCTATTAAACTTGCACAAAAGACCTTTTCATAAAAGGTGAAAAGTTTTAGTATTTTTTACCCCTTAATTTACTAGAAAATCTTTCTGAGAGTCTTTTCTTCACTTAGTTATAAGATATCCTCTAAGCAGTGTACCACAATGTATTTGTTAATCAGTAAAACTTAATTTTTAGAGAGGTTTTAGGTTCATGGCTAAACTGAGATTAAAGTACAGAGATCCCATATACCTCCTGTCCCCACAATGGGACACTCTCCCCCTCAGAGGGATACACTTGTTAAAATCAAAGGAACGTACAATGATGTATTTGTATTACCCCAATTTTATAGTTTACATGAGGGTTCACTCTAAGTACTGTATATTTTGAGGATTTTAACATATACATTGATAAGATTCAAAATTATAGAAACAAGCAGAAGAATTTCACTGCCTTAAATATCCTTGGTGCTCCACCTATTCATCCTTTTCCCTTCCCTAATCCTTTACATTCATTTATACTTTTTCTGTCTCCATAGTTTTGACTTTTTCAGAATGTCATACAGTTGAAATTATATAGCAGGTAGCCCTTTCAGTCTGGTTTCTTTCATTTGGTAATATGCATTCAAGTTTCCTGAATATTTTTTCAGTTTAATAGCTCATTTATTTTTAACTCTGAATAACATTTCATTGTCTGGATGTACTACAATTTATTTATTCATGTCCTATTGAGGGACATCTTGGTTGCTTCCAAGATTTGGTAATCATGAGTAAAGCTGCTATAAACATTCATGTGTAGCAAAACTGCTTTCTTCGTGTGTGTGTGTGTGTGTGTGTGTGTGTGCATTTGAATCTGTTTATAGGCCACATTTTGTCTTTTTACTAGTTTTTATTTTGTTTTGTCTTGTTATTTTTCCCCTTTCATTTTAACAGCTCAGTTGGTAAAGAATCTGCCTGCAATACAGGAGACCCTGGTTTGATTCCTGGATTGGGAAGATCCCTTGGAAAAGGGATAGGCTATGCACTCCAGTATTCTTGGGCTTCCCTTGTGACTCAGCTGGTAAAGAATCCCACCTGCAGTGCAGGAGATATGGGTTCAATCCCTGGGTTGGGAAGATCCCCTGGAGAAGGGAAAGGCTACCCACTCCAGCATTCTGACCTGGAATATTCCACAGACTGTATAGTCCATGGGGTTGCTAAGAGTTGGAGACAACTGAGTGACTTGCACTTTCATTTTAACAGGAGTGGGCTTTCATTCTGGATACAATGACTAGCCACTTACTTATAAATTTAGGAACATAATTTTATTATGCAACTCCTTAATTAATATTGGAAATGGTACTAAATTCAGGTCATTAGGTGCAAAGCAAGTAAATTTGTTTACAGTGATCTGAATTATTGATTCTACCTTTGTATCATTATTATTTTCTTTTTTAGCTTTTAATTTTTTAATTTTATTTATTTATTTTTTATTTTTTTAACTTTACAATATTGTATTGATTTTGCCATATATCAACATGAATCCACCAGGGTATACACGTGTTCCCCATCCTGAACCCTCCTCCCTCCTCCCTCCCCGTACCATCCCTCTGGGTTGTCCCAGTGCACCAGCCCTAAGCATCCAGTATCGTGCATCAAACCTGGACTGGCGACTCGTTTCATATATGATATTATACATCTTTCAATGCCATTCTTCCAAATCATCCCACCCTCTCCCTCTCCCACAGAGTCCAAAAGACTGTTCTATACATCAGTGTCTTTTTTGCTATCTCGTATACAGGGTTATCATTACCATCTTTCTAAATTCCATATATATGCATTAGTATACTGTATTGATGTTTTTCTTTCTGGCTTACTTCACTCTGTATAATAAGTTCCAGTTTCATCCACCTCATTAGAACTCATTCAAATGTATTTGAATACATTTGGCAGTTTGCCCTAGTATTACTCAGCCATTTAAAAAAATACATTTGAATGAGTTCTAATGAGGTGGATGAAACTGGAACTTATTATACAGAGTGAAGTAAGCCAGAAAGAAAAACATCAATACAGTATACTAACGCATATATATGGAATTTAGAAAGATGGTAATGATAACCCTGTATATGAGATAGCAAAAAAGACACTGATGTATAGAACCCTGTGGTGGATTCATTTTGCTATTTGGCAAAACTAATACAATTATGTAAAGTTTAAAAATAAAATAAAATTTAAAAAAATAAAATAAAAGACTTCAGAGAAAAGGGAATAATTACAGTAAAGTATATTATGAGAGATAAATGTATCTGACAGTGGAAAAATAAAGGTTATTGAATTAAAAAAAAAATAGTTGCTACTCTAAATACCTCTTTGCTGAACAACTTGTTCCTTAAAGGTATGCTTCCTTTGAAAACAAAGTTTGATACTAAATTTTTCCAAGTATTTTTCATCTCTGCATTTCTTAGAGTATAGATTAAGTGATTGAACATGGGGGCAATGATGGTGTAAAATAGTGCAAATACCTTATCCTCAGGGAAAATAGTGGGAGGTCTAAGATAGATAAAGATAACAAGTACAAAAAATAAGATGAACACAGTGATATGAAACCCACAGATAGAGAGGGCTTTGTGTCTTCCCTCGTTTGAACGATTATTTAAAGTGAATAATATAATGCTATAGGAAACAAACAAGGCAGCAAATGTAACTAAGTCAAGCATTCCTGAAAAGGCAATCACAAGAACACCTGTGATGTAGGTGTCAGTACATGAAATTTTTAGCAATGGAAAAATATCACAGAAATAGTGATCAATTTCATTAGGACCACAGAAAGGCAAGCTGATTGCCATAAAAAATTGAGGAAAAGAACGGACAGCTCCACCCGCTCAAGCAGCTAAGAGGAGAAGATTGCATCTTGTTCTATTCATGACAATCACATAGCGGAGAGGCTTGCAGATGGCAACATAGTGATCAAAAGCCATGGCAGTAAGAATAAAGATCTCAGTACCTCCAAAGAAGTGCATGATAAGGACCTGTAGCATGCAATCTCCATAGGATATAGTCTTTCTCTCTACTAGCAGATCTCCAATTAGTTTGGGTGTAACGCTGGAGGTATAGCAGATGTCTATGAGGGATAAGTAGCTGAGAAAATAGTACATTGGTTGGTTAAAAAGAGGACTGTATTGAATGCAGAAGAGGATCAGAAGGTTTCCTACCAACAGGACAAGATAACAGAATAAGAATAACACAAAGGAAAATATTTGTATGTTCTGGTTATATGAAAGTCCTAGAAGAATTAATTCTGATATGTTTCTCTGGTTTTCCATTTGAGTTTAGTGTAGGTTATACACAAATGTTTCAGAAAAAAAGAAAATATATGCTTGGGTGAATATGAGCACACTAATATAAAATTTACCAAAAATACATTTACATGAATAAAATTTTAATATTAGTTATTGATTTAGTAAATGTTTTTAATCTCTCTTACTTTATAAATCTATTGCAAAACAATTTATAATGAAAATGATTATATGATTTAATCAATTATTTGTAAAATTTTTAAATATTTAAACATTATTTTGAAAATAAAAAGTTAATTGCTGTTAATAAAATATTGTACAAAACAAAGAAGGCTAATTGACCCAAGGAAAGAAAATATTCTTTTGTATATTTTTCAATTATTGTGGCCATATACATGAAGGCAACTTTCTTTCTTTTAAAATTATCTAACCAAATTCCCTGAATTATCTGGGATGAATCCCAAAGAAACACAAATTTGTTTAAAATCCCAGCTTGAACTGCTGAACATTAATTTAAATAGGGCATCCTAAGGTTTCTGTGATGGTTTAAGTGGTAAAGAATCTGCCTCAAAGCAGGAGACACTGGTTTGATCCCTGGGTTGGAAAGATCCCCTAGAAGAGGGAAAGGCAGCCACTCCAGTATTCTTGCCTGGAAAATCCCATGGACACAGGAACCTGGAGGGCTACAGCCCATAGCATCTCAAAGAGTTGGACACAATTCAGCATGTACACATACTCTGTGATCAAGCATAGTTAGTGGGTAAATCAATGTGATTGTTGTTACATAAAAAGGTAAAGAACTTTTGAGAAATATACATTAAGATTCATATTACAATTTATATTTTATTTATACATTATGATTTAAATTGCCAAAATCTATAAATTAATTTATTTCTTATATTTATATTCCATGTGTTAAGACAAAATATGCATTACTGATATTGAAGTTTGCTTTGGATATTGGTAAAGAACATTAAATGTGAAGTTGCTCAAGTGTTTGTTGCTGGAAACTTCATGCCAAAAAAAAAAAAAAACAACTACTGTTAGTAAAATAGATGATATGACAACTTTCGGTCCAGTTATTCCCTCAGTGGCATGTGTTGCAGTAAAGAATTAATGAAATGTTTATAGATTTTCATCTTTTGTAACTAAGGGATAATCTTAAGATGCTTTTAATCGTGTAAAATAAATGCAAGATAGAACAAGTTCACTTCTAGATGCTATTTTAACCACTAATGAGGAATTATTTGTCCACAGTGGCTTTGCAAAAGCTAGCACACTTTTAGTGTTTGAAGTCATATCCAGGCCACCATATGTCTATTTAAAAGAAAAAATAAAAAGCAAACAGAGAATTAATGTTTTTATAGCAAGTGCATGGTTTTCATATTTAAAAACTGTCAAGTCTAGGGCTTCACAAAGTTATTATTAATGCTATTTATAGTCTCAATGATGATTTTAGATGGCAAATAGTTAAGAGGCATTTAAAATGGCCTGCATGACACCAATTCTATTTTAAACTATTATTCAAAACTGCAATATCACAGAGGTTAAATTTTCTCATTATGCTACTTTGTTTCACTCTCACTATAAAGCTTTCACCCTGTTTTCACCAGAAATTAGCATTAATTCAAAAGTATTTAAAAGGTTTTTGTGGGGAGGTTGCAGTACATTGATCTGTTTTCTACATAATGGCAATTGATACATAGATTTTTTTGCATGTGAGGTTGAATAATATTGATATGTCAAATAAAAGCATTTATATAAAATTGATTTAAAGAAATGTATTATATAAGTGAAAGTGAAGTCTCTCAGTCATGCCGACTGTTAGCGACCCCATGGACTGCAGCCCACCAGGCTCCTCCATCCATGGGATTTTCCAGACAAGAGTACTGGAGTGGGTTGCCATTTAGACAAAAATAAATAAATAAATAAATTGGAGAGAAATAACTTCATTAACCTGAATCTCTGACTATAGAAGAGACCTAGATAGAGAGTCAAAATAATTCCTCCGAATTGGAAGCTAATACACTAAAATGAGAAAAGACAAAAACCCTGATTCTTTTTTAATCTGTGGTTAAACAGGAGAGTTGAGATGAATGGGGAAGAAGTTATTACAAAGGGCAGCAATGAAAATAATGAATTTGGAATCCTCATCTGAGCAGAAAGCAACATGCAAATATCTGGTTAATGAATATCCAGTGTATCTTTCTGAGAATTTGCACTTGTAAAAAGATACTGTGTATTTAAAAGAAACACATTTAATCGATAATAGGTTAAAACAACATCTTCTGAGCTAATATAATGTAATTAATGGTGTTAACAGAGGTAAAAGGAAATGTGAAAAGGCAAGTGAGGAGAAAATATTGTCATAAAACAACATTTTGAACATGTGATAGTAAGGAAATCTGTACAAAAACTGAAGACACAATAGATGAAATAAACAATACCAGGCAACCAGTAAACAAATGGTTCAAGTAATGACAGCAAAGTTATGGGAAGGTTGAGGAGTGCTAAATTAACTAACCAGTGTGATTCTCAGGCTAATGGTTTAACATGTTTGAAAATATCATCTTATTTATCTTACAATTAAGATATTATTACATAATTCAGAAATTTGATGAAAAATATAAAATACCCAGTGATATATATGGTTCATAATACACTACTTTTTAACACTCATTTTTGTTTGAGTAAGTAGTTTAGCAGTCAAAGGAACTGTCATGCCTACATAAAAGTTCAACAAAAAGAAAAAAGAATTCCCACATAATTTTAACAAAATGCAATCATATAAGCATCAATTTCAATAATATGGTGATGAAAAAATTTCAATTAGTTTGATAATAGGTTGGTTATTTTAAGGCAATTTTTAACACATGTCAATTGTCTGATTTTCCTTGCATCATGAAACAATTCTCCAAAATTACTTTATTTCCTCATTTGAAAATAACTTTGCTGTTCGTTATGCTGTCGGCATAAGAGCAGAAACTCTCATATTTAACTTACATTCTCCAGAATATATTTACATTTTCTCTTGTTTTATCAAAACATTGCATGTTACAAACTTATTTTTATTCATCTAGATGAAACTAGTTCTGCTTTGTAAATAAATGAATTTGCATCAATTTTTGATTCCACATAAGTGATGTAATTATTTGTCTTACTTGGTCTGACCCCATGGGGTCACAAAGAGTCAGACATAACTTAGAAACTGAACAACGAAAGTAATTTAAAAATAAAATTAGAAAAGAATACATTTGAATCAGTTCTAATGAGGTGGATGAAACTGGAGCCTATTATACAGAGTGAAGTAAGCCAGAAAGAAAAACACCAATACAGTATACTAACACATATATATGGAATTTAGAAAGATGGTAACAATAACCCTGTATACGAGACAGCAAAAGAGACACTGTTGTATAGAACAGTCTTTTGGACTCTGTGGCAGAGGGAGAGTGTGGGATGATTTGGGAGAATGGCATTGAAATACGTATAATATCATATATGAAACGAGTCGCCAGTCCAGGTTTGATGCACGATACTGGATGCTTGGGGCTGGTGCACCGGGACGACCCAGAGGGATGGTATGGGGAGGGAGGAGGGAGGAGGGTTCAGGATGGAGAACACATGTATACCTGTGGCAGATTCATTTTGATGTTTGGCAAAACTAATACAATATTGTAAAATCTAAAAATAAAATGAAATTAAAAAAAAAAAGAAAATATTGCTTGGAAGGTAAATATTTGCAGAAACCTGAATGGACTTACAGATTTCAAATTAAGTGAAGTAAGTCAGACCAAGTAGGACAAATAATTACATCACTTATGTGGAATCAAAAATTGATGCAAATTCATTTATTTACAAAGCAGAACTAGATTCATAGACGTGGAAAACAG
Source organism: Bos grunniens (assembly GCF_055505025.1). NCBI lineage: Eukaryota > Metazoa > Chordata > Mammalia > Artiodactyla > Bovidae > Bos > Bos grunniens. The sequence goes on along the minus strand of NC_141183.1, from coordinate 63,817,806 downwards.
ACCTCTGGTTACCAAAAGGGAGACGAAGGGAGGTGGGGGAGGGAAATTAGGAGATTAGCATTGGCATATACACATGAATTCCCTGGTGGCTTAGACAGAAGAAACTGACAATTCTTTTTTTTTTTTTTTTTTAAACTTTACATAATTGTATAAGTTTTGCCAAATATCAAAATGAATCCGCCACAGGTATACATGTGTTCCCCATCCTGAACCCTCCTCCCTCCCCATACCATCCCTCTGGGTCGTCCCAGTGCACTAGCCCCAAGCATCCAGTATCCTGTATCGAACCTGGACTGGCAACTCGTTTCTTACATGATATTTTACATGTTTCAATGTCATTCTCCCAAATCTTCCCACCCTCTCCCTCTCCCACAGAGTCCATTAGACTATTCTATACATCAGTGTCTCTTTTGCTGTCTCGTACACCGGGTTATTGTTACCATCTTTCTAAATTCCATATATATGCATTAGTATACTGTATTTATGTTTTTCCTTCTGGCTTACTTCACTCTGTATAATAGGCTCCAGTTTCATCCACCTCATTAGAACTGATTCAAATGTATTCTTTTTAATGGCTGTGTAATACTCCATTGTGTATATGTACCACAGCTTTCTTATCCATTCATCTGCTGATGGACATCTAGGTTGCTTCCATGTCCTGGCTATTATAAACAGTGCTGCGATGAACACTGGGGTGCACGTGTCTCTTTCCCTTCTGGTTTCCTCAGTGCGTATGCCCAGCAGTGGGATTGCTGGATCATAAGACAGTTCTATTTCCAGGTTTTTAAGGAATCTCCACACTGTTCTCCATAGTAGCTGTACTAGTTTGCATTCCCACCAACAGTGTAAGAGGGTTCTCTTTTCTCCACACCCTCTCCTGCATTTATTATTTGTAGACTTTTGGATCACAGCCATTCTGACTGGTGTGAAATGGTACCTCATAGTGGTTTTGATTTGCATTTCTCTGATAATGAGTGATGTTGAGCATCTTTTCATGTTTTTGTTAGCCATCTGTATGTCTTCTTTGGAGAAATGTCTATTTAGTTCTTTGGCCCATTTTTTGATTGGGTCGTTTATTTTTCTGGAGTTGAGCTGTAAGAGTTGCTTGTATATTTTTGAGATTAGTTGTTTGTCAGTGGCTTCATTTGCTATTATTTTCTCCCATTCTGAAGGCTGTCTTTTCACCTTGCTAATAGTTTCCTTTGATGTGCAGAAGCTTTTAAGGTTAATTAGGTCCCATTTGTTTATTTTTGATTTTATTTCCAATATTCTGGGAGGTGGGTCATAGAGGATCCTGCTGTGGTGTATGTCTGAGAGTGTTTTGCCTATGTTCTCCTCTAGGAGTTTTATAGTTTCTGGTCTTACGTTTAGATCTTTAATCCGTTTTGAGTTTATTTTTGTGTATGGTGTTAGAAAGTGATCTAGTTTCATTCTTTTACAAGTGGTTGACCAGATTTCCCAGCACCACTTGTTAAAGAGATTGTCTTTAATCCATTGTATATTCTTGCCTCCTTTGTCAAAGATAAGGTGTCCATATGTGCGTGGATTAATCTCTGGGCTTTCTATTTTATTCCATTGATCTATATTTCTGTCTTTGTGCCGGTACCATACTGTCTTGATAACTGTGGCTTTGTAGTAGAGCCTGAAGTCAGGTAGGTTGATTCCTTCAGTTCCATTCTTCTTTCTCAAGATCGCTTGGCTATTCGAGGTTTTTTGTATTTCCATACAAATTGTGAAATTATTTGTTCTAGCTCTGTGAAGAATACTGTTGGTAGCTTGATAGGGATTGCGTTGAATCTATAAATTGCTTTGGGTAGTATACTCATTTTCACTATATTGATTCTTCCAATCCATGAACATGGTATATTTCTCCATCTATTAGTGTCCTCTTTGATTTCTTTCACCAGTGTTTTATAGTTTTCTATATATAGGTCTTTAGTTTCTTTAGGTAGATATATTCCTAAGTATTTTATTATTTCCGTTGCAATGGTGAATGGAATTGTTTCCTTAATTTCTCTTTCTGTTTTCTCATTATTAGTGTATGGGAATGCAAGGGATTTCTGCGTGTTGATTTTATATCCTGCAACTTTACTATAATCATTGATTATTTATAGTAATTTTCTGGTGGAATCTTTAGGGTTTTCTATGTAGAGGATCATGTCATCTGCAAATAGTGAGAGTTTTACTTCTTCTTTTCCAATTTGGATTCCTTTTATTTCTTTTTCTGCTCTGATTGCTGTGGCCAAAACTTCCAAAACTATGTTGAATAGTAATGGTGAAAGTGGGCACCCTTGTCTTGTTCCTGACTTTAGAGGAAATGCTTTCAATTTTTCACCATTGAGGATAATGTTTGCTGTGGTTTGTCATATATAGCTTTTATTATGTTGAGGTATGTTCCTTCTATTCCTGCTTTCTGGAGAGTTTTTATCATAAATGGATGTTGAATTTTGTCAAAGGCTTTCTCTGCATCTATTGAGATAATCATATGGTTTTTATTTTTCAATTTGTTAATGTGGTGTATTACATTGATTGATTTGCAGATATTGAAGAATCCTTACATCCCTGGGATAAAGCCCACTTGATCATGGTGTATGATCTTTTTAATGTGTTGTTGGATTCTGATTGCTAGAATTTTGTTAAGGATTTTTGCATCTATGTTCATCAGTGATATTGGCCTGTAGTTTTCTTTTTTTGTGGCATCTTCGTCAGGTTTTGGTATTAGGGTGATGGTGGCCTCATAGAACGAGTTTGGAAATTTGCCTTCCTCTGCAATTTTTTGGAAGAGTTTGAGCAGGATAGGTGTCACCTCTTCTCTAAATTTTTGGTAGAATTCAGCTGTGAAGCCATCTGGACCGGGGCTTTTGTTTGCTGGAAGATTTTTGATTACAGTTTCAATTTCCATGCTTGTGATGGGTCTGTTAAGATTTTCTATTTCTTCCTGGTCGAGTTTTGGACAATTCTTTTTTGAAATTTGTGTAGAAAGATACAGTTTCAAAATTATATGGAATAGAAACTCATGTTCAAAGAAAGAACACAGCTGGAGAACTTATTCTACCAATATTCGAGATGAACTATAAAGCTCCTGTAAGTTAAGTTGTGTGCTGTTGAAACGTGACAGAATGTTTATAAATAAACATATATGTATAAATTTTAAACAAAAATATCAAGGTAATTCAATGCAAAAAGAATAGTTTTATGAACACATGCTTCATCAACTGGATCTGTTCAGTTCAGTGGCTCAGTCATGTCCGACTCTTTGCGACCCCATGAACTGTAGCAAGCCAAGCCTCCCTGTCCATCACCAACACCCAGAGTCCACACAGACCCATGTCCATTGTGTCAGTGATGCTATCCTACCATGTCATCCTCTGTGGCCCTCTTCTCCTCCTGCCCTCAATCTTTCCCAGGATCAGAGTCTTTTCAAATGAGTCAGCTATCTGCATTAGGTGGTCAAAATATTGGAGTTTCAGCTTCAACATCAGTCCTTCCAATGAAGACCCAGGACTGATCTCCTTTAGGATGGACTGGTTGGATATCCTTGTAGTCCAAGGGACTCTAAAGAGTCTTCTACAACACCACAGTTCAAAAGCATCAATTCTTCAGCACTCAGCTTTCTTTATGGTCCAACTCTCACATCCATACATGACTACTGGAAAAACCATAGCCTTGACTAGATGGACCTTTGCTGGCAAAGTAATGTCTCTGCTTTTCAATATGCTGTCTATGTTGGTCATAACCTTCCTTCCAAGGAGTAAACGTCTTCTAATTTCATGGCTGCAATAATCGTGTGCAGTGATTTTGGAGCTCCAAAAAATAAAGTCTGACACTGTTTCCACTGTTTCCCCATCTATTTCCCATGAAGTGATGGGACCAGATGCTATGATCTTGGTTTTCTGAGTGTTGAGCTTTAAGCCAACTTTTTCACTCTCCTCTTTCACTTTCATCAAGAGGTTCTTTAGTTGTTCTTCACTTTCTGCCATAAGGCTGGTGTCATCTGCATATCTGAGGTTATTGATATTTCTCCCAGCACTCTTGATTCCAGCTTTTGCTTCTTCCAGCCCAGCATTTCTCATGATGTACTCTGCATATAAGTTAAATAAGCAGGGTGACAATATACAGCCTTGATGTACTCCTTTTCCTATTTGGAACCAGTCTGTTGTTCCATGTCCCGTTCTAACTGTTGCTTCCTGACCTGCATATAGGTTTCTCAAAAGGCAGGTCAGGTGGTCTGATATTCCCATCTCTTTCAGAATATCCCACAGTTTATTGTCATCCACGCAGTCAATGGCTTTGGGATAGTCAATAAAGCAGAAATAGATGGTTTTCTGGAACTCTCTTGCTTTTTTTATGATCCAGCAGATGTTGGCAGTTTGATCTCTGGTTCCTCTGCCTTTTCTAAAACCAGCTTGAACATCTGGAAGTTCACGTTTCACATATTGCTGAAGCCTGGCTTGGCGAATTTTGAGCATTTCTTTACTAGTGTATGAGTTGAGTGCAATTGTGCGGTAGTTTGAACATTCTTTGACATTGCCTTTCTTTGGGATTGGAATGTACACTGACCTTTATCAGTTTTCAATCATTGGATATCTATATGAAAAAAAAAAATATATGAGCCAGAAACACTACCACATACTATACACAAAAATTAATGCAAATGAATTAGAGGTCTAGAAGTTACATCTATGTATATGTATATTCAAAAAAAATGGCCTTGAGATAGACCGTTATTTATGAGATATGATGAAAAGCATAAGTTGTAAAACAGCTTAAATTAAAATATGTCAAGTTGTCCTACACACCCAATGTGTCATCCCCATTTTTAAAATAAAAGGAAATTCACACACACACACACAAAAGAAAATCCACAAATTAGGATAATTTATAATTTCTTTTCCATAGGGATGATCTTGATCCCTGTCTCCTGTACAATGTCATGAACCTCCATCCATTGTTCATCAGGTACTATATATATCAGATCTAGTCCCTTAAATCTATTTCTTTCTTCCACTGTATAATCATAAGGCATTTGATTTAGGCCATACCTGAATGGTTTAGTGGTTTTCCCTACTTTCTTCAATTTAAGACTGAATTTTGAAATAAGGAGTTCATGATCTGAACCACGGTCAGCTCCCGGTCTTGTTTTTGCTGACTGTATAGAGCTTCTCCATCTTTGGCTGCAAAGAATATAATCAATCTGATTTCGGTGTTGACCATCTGTTGATGTCCATGTGTAGAGTCATCTCTTGTGTTGTTGGAAGAGGGTTTGTCTATGACCAGTGCGTTCTCTCGGCAAAACTCTATTAGTCTTTGTCCTGCTTCATTCCATATTCTAAAGCCAAATCCAGGTGTTTCTTGACTTCCTACTTCTGCATTCCAGTCTCCTATAGTGAAAAGGACATCTTTTTTGGGTGTTAGTTCTAAAAAGTCTTGTAGGTCTTCATAGAACCATTCGACTTCAGCTTCTTCAGTGTTACTGTTTGGGGCATAAACTTGGATTACTGTGATATTGAATGGTTTGCTTTGAAAATGAAGAAAGATCATTCTGTCGTTTTTAGGGTTTTCTATGCAGAGGATCATGTCATCTGCAAACAGTGAGAGTTTTACTTCTTCTTTTCCGATTTGGATTCCTTTTTATTTCTTTTTCTGCTCTAATTGCTATGGCCAAGACTTCCGAAACTATGTTGAATAGTAGTGGTGAAAGTGGGCATCCTTGTCTTGTTCCTAACTGTAGGGGAAATGCTTTCAATTTTTCACCATTGAGGATAATGTTTGCTGTGGGTTTGTCATATATAGATTTTATTATGTTGAGGTATGTTCCTTCTATTCCTGCTTTTTGGAGAGTTTTATCATAAACGGTTGTTGAATTTTGTAAAAGGCTTTCTCTGCATCTATTGAGATAGTCATATGGCTTTTATTTTTCAATTTGTTAATGTGGTGTATTATATTGATTGATTTGCGGATATTGAAGAATCCTTGCATCCCTGGGATAAAGCCCACTTGGTCATGTTGTATAATGTGTTGTTGGATTCTGATTGCTAGAATTTTGTTAAGGATTTTTACATCTATGTTCATCAGTGATATTGGCCTGTAGTTTTCTTTTTTTGTGGCATCTTTGTCAGGTTTTGGTATTAGGGTGATGGTGACCTCATAGAATGAGTTTGGAAATGTACCTTCCTCTGCAAATTTCTGGAAGAGTTTGAGTAGGATAGGTGTTAACTCTTCTCTAAATTTTTGGTAGAATTCAGCTGTGAAGCCGTCTGGACCTGGGCTTTTGTTTGCTGGAAGATTTCTGATTAGTTTCAATTTACGTGCTTGTAATGGGTCTGTTAAGATTTTCTATTTCTTCCTGGTTCAGTTTTGGAAAGTTGTACTTTTCTAAGAATTTGTCCATTTCTTCCACATTGTCCATTTTATTGGCATACAATTGCTAATAGTAGTCTCTTATGATCCTTTGTATTTGTGTGTTGTCTGTTGTGATCTCTCCATTTTCATTTCTAATTTTATTGATTTGATTTTTCTCCCTTTGTTTCTTGATGAGTCTGGATAATGGTTTGCCAATTTTATTTATCCTTTCAGTGAACCAGCTTTTGGCTTTGTTGATTTTTGCTATGGTCTCTTTTGTTTCTTTTGCATTTCTTTCTGCCCTAATTTCTAAGATTTCTTTCCTTCTACTAACCCTGATGTTCTTCATTTCTTCCTTTTCTAGTTGCTTTAGGTGTATAGTTAGGTTATTTATTTGACTTGTTTCTTGAGGTATGCCTGTATAGTTATGAACTTTCCCCTTAGCACTGCTTTTACTGTGTCCCACAGGTTTTGGGTTGTTGTGTTTTCATTTTCATTCATTTTTATGCATATTTTGATTTTTTTTTAATTTCTTCTGTGATTTGTTGGTTTATTCAGCAGTGTGTTGTTCAGCCTCTATATGTTGGAATTTTAAATAGGTTTTCTCCTGTAATTGAGATCTAATTTTACTCATTGTGGTCAGAAAAGATGCTTGGAATGATTTCAATTTTTTGGAACTTACCAAGGCTAGATTTATGGCCCAGGATGTGATCTATCCTGGATAAGGTTCTGTATGTGCTTGAGAAAAAGGTGAAATTCATTATTTTGGGGTGAAATGTCCTATAGATATCAATTAGGTCTAACTGGTCTATTGTATAATTTAAAGTTTGTATTTCCTTGTTCATTTTCTGTTTAGTTGATCTATCCATAGGTGTGAGTGGGGTATTAAAGTTTCCCACTATTATTGTGTTATTGTTAATTTCCCCATTCATACTTGTTAGCATTTGTCTTACATGTTTTGGTGCTCCTACATTGGGTGCATATATATTTATAATTGTTATGTCTCTTCTTGGATTGATCCTTTGATCATTATGTAGTGTCCTTCTTTGTCTCTTTTCACAGCCTGATTTTAGAGGGTACTTTAGGAGAAAGATTTTCCCCAAGGTCATTAACATTTTGTATCATTCTCTTTAAAATGGCCATATAAGAAGTAGAGAAAACAGGATTTATTGCCATCAGTACTGCAAAATGGCAGATTTTAGTTGTTGAGAGACAGACCAGGAACAATACAATTCTACCAATTTTTGAATTTCTGGGCTCAGGGATTCTCTGAAACCAATTATTCACAAAGCAATTCTTAAGGTATTGCTCTTAACTATGTTTTGAATAGTTGCATCCAAATTATGTCAGGAGTGATAGAAAAATAAAGCAAAATCCACGCTGTGGACAATACTGGTGAGATTTTTCAATTCTAAAACTAACATTGAAGGTTTCTGAAAAAGAGAGAATTTTATCAAATTTCTATATTTTGAATACTTGTAATTGCAAGACAATATTCTTATAAATAGGGGGAGAATAAAAATTTTTAAGATGATAATAAAATGATGAAATGCATGCAAACCAGACTATGAGATGGATACTAATGACATATGAGTAGGAAAATGCTTGACTTTCAAAAGAGAATGAGGTGTTAGTATGTTTGACATGTTAAGAATGTGGAGGAAGAAATTCTTTGAGGTGGATCTTGATTCTGGGAGAAAGAAGCTTTCCTCCTGGACTTTGCTGGATGGACAATGGAGACAGAATCCCCAGGTTTGATTTTAAATGACCAGTTTCTTTTAGATGATAACCAAGACACATTATTCACAGTTGTCAAAAACTGCTATGATTTGAAGTCTCTTAAACTGAAGGACTCTCTGAATGGAGAATAAAATGTTTTGTTTAATTCAGGAGGAAAAGCAAAAGGAGAATGAGAGTGTACATGAATTTTTGGACCCCCTATTTGATATCAAACTCTCATATCGAGATATGCAGTGTAGGAGAAAGAAAATAAAAATTAATGCAATCTGGTTTTAAGATAGCTTCATGGGGCTTCTGTTATACCCCCTGCAAAGTGAGAAAGTTTTAAGGGATGTATTCAAGTCTGAATTGGGTTATCATTATATATATTACAGTTTTTATCATTATTTCTACTGTAAAAGAGAAGGCACACCTGGAATGACTATGCTATCAAGTCTAATATACAGATCAGGAACAACGTTGCTACAAAACATACCTCAGAGCACAGAGTTCAGTTGGAATTAACAGATCTTTGGGGGATGTGTCCTCAGGTCGATAGAATTCCTGATGATTACCTAAGACACTGTGTAATCCTATCCTAAACCAGAACTAAAGGAATCATTTATTAATACATCTGTAGCTTGGCTTGAATAACAGCTTTATAGGGGCTTTAATCAAAAGGATTCCCCATGCCCCTTATTTGAACATATGCTGCAATGACCTCACTAGAGTGTCTGACATTACACCACTGGAGAGTTATCCATTATAAGTAAATATGAAGGACTACTGAGATTAAGGAATGAGTCGTAACTATTTTGGAGAAGACAATGGCACCCTACTCCAGTACGCTTGCCTGGAAAATCCCATGGGCGGAGGATCCTGGTGGGCTGCAGTCCATGGAGTCGCTTAGAGTCGGGCACCACTGAGCGACTTCACTTTCAATTTTCATTTTCATTCATTGGAGAAGGAAATGGCAACCCACTCCAGTTTTCTTGCCTGGAGAATCCCAGGGATGGGGGAGCCTGGTGGGATGCCATCTAACCGGTCGCAGAGTCAGACACAATTGAAACGACTTAGCAGCAGGAGCAGCATATCTATTTTTTGTTGTTGTTGATGTTTATTTTTATTTTTTAATATAAATTTATTTATTTTAATTGAAGGCTAATTACTTTACAATATTGTATTGATTTTGCCATACATCAACATGAATCCACCATGGGTGTACAAGTGTTCCCCATCCTGAACCACCTCCCACCTCCCTCCTCATACCATCCCCCTGAGTCAATCCAGTGCACCAACCCCGAGCATCCTGTATCATGCATCAAGCCTGGACTGGTGATTCCTTTCACATATGATATTATACATGTTTCAATGCCATTCTCCCAAATCATCCCACCCTCTCCCTCTCCCACAGAGTCCAAAAGACTGTTCTATACATATGTGTCTCTTTTGATGTCTCGCATACAGGGTTGTCGTTAGCATCTTTCTAAATTCCATATATGCGTTAGTATACTATATTGGTCTTTTTCTTTCTGGCTTACTTCACTCTGTATAATAGGCTCCAGTTTCATCCACCTCATTAGAACTGATTCAAATGTATTCTTTTTTTTTAAATTTTATTTTATTTTTAAACTTTACATAATTGTATTAGTTTTGCCAAATATCAAAATGAATCCTCCACAGGTATACACGTGCTTCCCATGCTGAACCCTCCTCCCTCCCCACACCATCCCTCTGGGTCGTCCCAGTGCACCAGCCCCAAGCATCCAGTATCGTGCATCGAACCTGGACTGGCATCTCGTTTCATACATGATATTTTACATGTTTCAATGCCATTCTCCCAAATCCCCCCACCCTCTCCCTCTCCCACAGAGTCCATAAGACTGTTCTATACATCAGTGTCTCTTCTGCTGTCTCGTACACAGGGTTATTGTTACCATCTTTCTAAATTCCATATATATGTGTTAGTATACTGTATTGGTGTTTTTCTTTCTGGCTTACTTCACTCTGTATAATAGGCTCCAGTTTCATCCACCTCATTAGAACTGATTCAAATGTATTCTTTTTAATGGCTGAGTAATACTCCATTGTGTATATGTACCACAGCTTTCTTATCCATTCATCTGCTGATGGACATCTAGGTTGCTTCCATGTCCTGGCTATTAGAAACAGTGCTGCGATGAACATTGGGGTACACGTGTCTCTTTCCCTTCTGGTTTCCTCAGTGTGTATGCCCAGCAGTGGGATTGCTGTGTCATAAGGCAGTTCTATTTCCAGTTTTTTAAGGAAAACTCTCCACACTGTTCTCCATAGTGGCTGTGCTAGTTTGCATTCCCACCAACAGTGTACGAAGGTTCCTTTTTCTCCACGCCCTCTCCAGCATTTATTGCTTGTAGCCTTTTGGATTGCAGCCATTCTGACTGGTGTGAAATGGTACCTCATAGTGGTTTTGATTTGCATTTCTCTGATAATGAGTGATTTTGAGCATCTTTTCATGTGTTTGTTAGCCATCTGTATGTCTTCTTTGGAGAAATGTCTATCTAGGTCTTTAGCCCATTTTTTGATTGGGTTGTTTATTTTTCCGGAATTGAGCTGTAGGAGTTGCTTGTATATTTTTGAGATTAGTTGTTTGTCAGTTGCTTCATTTGCCTTTATTTTCTTCCATTCTGAAGGCTGTCTTTTCACCTTGCTTATAGTTTCCTTTGTTATGCAGAAGCTTTTAATTTTAATTAGGTCCCATTTGTTTATTTGTGCTTTTATTTCCAATATTCTGGGAGGTGGGTCATAGAGGATCCTGCTGTGATTTATGTCAGACCATGTTTTGCCTATGTTGTATAGTTTCTAGGAGTTTTATAGTTTCTGGTCTTATGTTTAGATCTTTAATCCATTTTGAGTTTATTTTTGTGTGTGGTGTTATAAAGTGTTCTAGTTTCATTCTTTTACAAGTGGTTGACCAGTTTTCCCAACACCACTTGTAAAAGAGATTGTCTTTACTACATTGTATATTGTTGCCTCCTTTGTCAAAGATAAGGTATCCATAGGTGCATGGATTTACCTCTGGGCTTTCTATTTTGTTCCATTGATCTATATTTCTGTCTTTGTGCCAGTACCCTAGTGTCTGGATGACTGTGGCTTTATAGTAGAGCCTGAAGTCAGGCAGGCTGATTCCTCCAGTTCCATTCTTCTTTCTCAAGATTGCTTTGGCTATTTGAGTTTTTTTTTTTTTTTTTTTTTGTATTTCCATACAAATTGTGAAATGGATCAGAAGAATCAATACAGTGAAAATGAGTATATTACCCAAAGCAATCTATAGATTCAATGCAATCCCTATCAAGCTACCAATGGTATTTTTCACAGAGCTAGAACATATTTATTTATTTATTGATGTTAACAGATAAGTATATAAAATACCAAAGCAATGCAATTCCTGGGGAATCCTCAATCACTGAGTTTGAAGGTAAGATTTTCCTCCCCTCCATTTAAATCAGACCCATCTTGATGTGCCTCCAACAGTTTCTTTTAAATTTGATCCCTTTTAAGTCTGATATAACAGAACGATACAGAGCAACGTTTTGTGTAGGTGGCTTCTTTTACTCTACAATAAGTTTTTGTGAAAATTTTTTATGTTGAGTAGCTCTAGTTCACTCATTATTACTGGAAAATAATATTCCATTGTGTGACTTTATCACAATGTATCTACCCATCCTAATCTTTTAATGGTATAGGTAAACTTATTTGCAAAGCAGAAATAGAGTGACAAATGTAGAGAACAAAGTATGAATACCAACGGGGGATGTAGAGTGGGTTGAATTGGGAGACTGGGCTTGACATATGTATATTGCTATGAATAAAATTGATAGCTAATGACAATCCTCGTGTATAGCACTAAGATCTCTAGTCAGTGCTCTGTGGTGACCTAAATGGTAAGGAAATCCACAAAAGAGGGGATATGTGTATATGTGTGTCTTATTCACTTTGCTGTACTGCAGAAATGAACACAACACTGTAAAGTAACTACTCCATCAGTTTCTTTCACTGTTTTCTTTAATTTCTGCCTCTTTTTCAGGTTTTTATGGCTATTCCAAGCTGAAAGAATTTTTTTTTTAAATTTCAGAGTAGAAATAGCTATTTATGTTATAGATCATAGTGAAATAAAAACTTTCTCATTTTGCAAGTGGGATAACAGAAGCCCCATGAAGCTTAACAATTTATCTAGAGGTACAGCCCCAATATCTCAGAATCAGATTTGCATAATTTTGCTTTCCTTTCTACTATATCACATCACTCTTTATTATGAGAGTTTGATATCAAATATGGGAACAAAAATGCATGTATACAAATATCACATTTTCTTAAGAAGAAGACTCTGCAACGTCATCCAGTCCCAACTATTTGAACACTCATACCAGTATTCAGATAGGAAAATATGGGCGTGTGTGTGTGTGTTTCAAAAGTAAGACGGATATTTTCAGGATATAGATGTTGTTATATTCCCAAACTTAAAAGTTGTTTCAAATTTCAGTTGAGTGTCTTAGACAGATTAGAAAGAAGCAAATTGTTAGGAATAGATGAAAGAATCTTTATGAAACATGAGGGAAGTCAGAGGGTTGGTTAAATGTGTGATTTAGAGGATTTACTTTATCTCTTTGGACTTTGTATCTAAATCTGAATTAATGAAAGGACTATCATCTTGACATAAGATGATCAAAATATGTAGAATATGGGTACTTCTATTTCTTTAGGTATACATGCTAAGCAGAGGTAAGTACCCATTTTTTCATTTTTATCAATTCTGGTTATTCACTTGTTTTGAGTTAAAAATAAATGTTGCTGGTCTTCGTTACTTTTTTTTTTTTTTCTTTTCTTTCTTTCAGGTAATGTAATTGTCTCTTGGGAACTTGGCCTGCTAAATTAATTCCATGGAAAAATAATCAGTGTAACTGAATTTGTTTTCTGGGGTCTTTCCCAGAACATAGAGGTTGAAGAAGTGTGTTTTGTGGTGTTTTCTTTCTTCTACATGGTCATTCTGCTAGGAAACCTCCTCATCATACTGACGGTTTGTGTGGGCAACATTTTCAAGTCTCCTATGTATTTCTTTCTCAACTACTTGTCTTTTGTGGATATTTGTTACTCTTTGGTCATAGATCCTAAGATGATTGTGGACCTACTAGCCAAAAGGAAAATGATCTCCTACACAGGGTGCATGTTGCAACTCTTTGGGGTACATTTCTTTGGTTGTACTGAGATCTTCATCCTTACTGTAATGGCCTATGATTGTTATGTGGCTATTTGTAAACCCCTACATTATATGACCATCATGGATTGAGACAGATGCAATAAAATGCTGCTGCGGACTTGGATAGGTGGGTTCTTACACTCCATCATCCAAGTGGCTCTGGTAGTCCAACTACCCTTTTGTGAACCCAATGAGATTGATTACTACTTTTGTGATCTTCACCCCATGCTAAAACTCGCCTGCACAGACACATATGTTGTTGGTGCTGTTGTGACAGCCAACAGCGGTACCATCACTTTGGGGAGATTTGTCATTTTGCTAATCTCCTATACCATCATCCTGGTGTCCCTGAGAAAGCAGTCAGAAGAAGGCAGGCACAAAGCTCTCTCTACCTGTGGCGCCCACAACGCCGTGGTCATCATCATTTTTGGTCCCTGTACTTTCATGTATATGCATCCTGATACTACCTTTTCAGAGGATAAGATGGTGGCTTTTCAGAGGATAAGATGGTGGCTGTGTTTTATACCATCATCACTCCTGTGTTAAACTCCCTGATTTACACACTGAGAAATGCAGAAGTAAAAAATGCAATGAAGAAACTGTGAAGCAGGAAGGTTTTCTGGGAAGCCAGTGATAAATAGTAAAAAATAACAATCCAAGATGTGTGATTTCAAAAATTCTCATCTGCACAGTGAAGACAATAATAACGATCTCATAGGGTGTCTTGAAGTGAACAAATAAGAGAATGACACATTCTACGGAAACAAGTTGTTATTTATCATTATGATTATATTTGTTCTAATATTTCACCATAATTTTCTGAAATATATAGAACAAAGAAATACTACCAAACACAGAAATTCAGCATGGTCAGACTTTCCCCTCTTCATTTTTTTTCCCCCTTTTTTCAATTTTCTTTAAAGAATGATAGTTCACCATGATTGTATTAATAGTTAAGGCTATTTTCTAGTGTTTAGACTTATGGTTCTTACATAATGAACATTTGATATGTGTATGTGGTTTGAATGAAAGGATTCAAGAAAAATGACCAAAATCTGAGCTAAGGAATTCTGGTACAAGTCCACCAAAACAGCAAAACTAAATCTTGTGAGGTTTGGATGGGAGGGAGGGGTTGTGGGCAGAATGTCAAAGAGATAAAACACAGGTTTAGAAAGCAAAAGACCTGTTATCCTCTGGTTTGGGGAAAAAACTTTCTTTCTCTAGGACTCATTTTCCTTACTCGAACAATAAGTCTATTGGAAAAAAATTACCCCAATATCCCTATTTTAACTATCAGATAAGATCAGTCACTCAGTCGTGTCCAACTCTTTGTGACCCCATGGATCGCAGCATGCCAGGCCTCCTGGTCCATCACCAACTCCCGGAGGTCACTGAGACTCATGTCCTTCGAGTCAGTGATGCCATCCAGCCATCTCATCCTCTGTCGTCCCCTTATCCTTTTGGCCCCAATCCCTCCCAGCATCAAAGTCTTTTCCAATGAGTCAACTCTTCGCATGAGGTGGCCAAAGTACTGGAGTTTCAGCTTTAGCATCATTCCTTCCAAAGAAATCCCTGGGCTGATCTCCTTTAGAATTGACTGGTTGCATCTCCTTGCAGTCCAAGGGACTCTCAAGAGTCTTCTCCAACACCAGAGTTCAAAAGCATCAATTCTTCGGCACTCAGCCTTCTTCACAGTCCAACTCTCACATCCATACATGACCCCAGGAAAAACCGTAGCCTTGACTAGACGAACCTTTTTGGCAAAGTATTGTCTCTGCTTTTGCATATGCTACCTAGGTTGGTCATAACTTTCCTTCCAAGGAGTAAGCGTCTTTTAATTTCATGGCTGCAGTCACCATCTGCAGTGATTTTGGAGCCCAGAAAAATAAAGTCTGACACTGTTTCCACTGTTTCCCCATCTATCTCCCATGAAGTGATGGGACCGGATGCCATAATCTTAGTTTTCTGAATGTTGAACTTTAAGCCAACTTTTTCACTCTCCACTTTCACTTTCATCAAGAGGCTTTTGAGTTCCTCTTCACTTTCTGCCATAAGGGTGGTGTCATCTGCGTATCTGAGGTTATTGATATTTCTCCCGGCAATCTTGATTCCAGCTTGTGCTTCTTCCAGTCCAGCATTTCTCATGATGTACTCTGCATATAAGTTAAATAAACAGGGTGACAATATACAGCCTTGACGAACTCCTTTTCCTATTTGAAACCAGTCTGTTGTTCCATGTCCAGTTCTAACTGTTGCTTCCTGACCTGCATACAAATTTCTCAAGAGGCAGATCAGGTGGTCTGGTATTCCCATCTCTTTCAGAATTTTCCACAGTTTATTGTGATCCACAGTCAAAGCCTTTGGCATAGTCAATAAAGCAGAAATAGATGTTTTCTCTGGAACTTTCTTGCTTTTTCCATGATCCAGCAAATGTTGGCATTTTGATCTCTGGTTCCTCTGCCTTTTCTAATACCAGCTTGAACATCAGGAAGTTCACGGTTCACATATTGCTGAAGCCTGGCTTGGAGAATTTTGAGCATTACTTTACTAGCATGGGAGATGAATGCAATTGTGTGGTAGTTTGAGCATTCTTTGGCATTGCCTTTCTTTGCATCCTATTTATATGCTGCTGTTAACTGACTCTTGTAGTCTGTAGTCAGCTCTCACTATTAATGTAAAGTGATTAACAGAAACACTTAAAGAATCTACACAATGCCAAAGACATCTGTGATGAATACAAGAATGTGTGTTAATCAAGAGGGTAATGTAATTTACTGAAATGCATGGTTGGGAAACCACATTTCCTCCAATGTTTGAACCAAACTGCCTTACTGAAAACAGTGTCATTTATCACTGCTTCCTTGATTGGCACAACCTGATTTCTAGCTGTGTATTCTAGAGAGAGTCATTCTGGACAAATAAACGTACCTTTCTTAGGTAAACTGATACTTGCCCTGGTAATGCATTCCTCTTCTCTTTGCCCTCAGATCAGTTCCGTTCAGTTGTTCAGTCGTGTCCGACTCTTTGCAACCCCATGAATTGCAGCACACCAGGCCTCCCTGTCCATCACCAACTCCCAGAGTTCACTCAGACTCACGTCCATCGAGTTGGTGATGCCATCCAGCCATCTCATCCTTTGTCACCCCCTTTTCCTCCCGCCACCGATCCCTCAGAGTCTTTTCCAATGAGTCAACTCTTCACATGAGGTGGCCAAAATATTGGAGTTTCAGCTTTAGCATCATTCCTTCCAAAGAACACCCGGGACTGATCTCTTTTAGAATGGACTGGTTGGATTTCCTTGCAGTCCAAGGGATCCGCAAGAGTCTTCTCCAACACCACGGTTCAAAAGCATCAATTCTTTGGTGCACAGCTTTCTTTACAGTCCAACTCTAACATCCATACATGACTACTGGAAAAACCATAGCCTTGACTAGACGGACCTTTGTTGGCAAAGTAATGTCTCTACTTTTGAATATCCTATCTAGGATCGTCATAAGTTTCCTTCCAAGAAGTAAGTGTCTTTTAATTTCATGGCTGCAATCACCATCTGCAGTGGTTTTGGAGCCCAGAAAAATAAAATCTGACACTGTTTCCACTGTTTCCCCCACCTAAGCTTTATTTTTCCACTGCAATAAACCCATCACTGATTATCTCTCTGCCATTTATTTTCATTTTTCACAAGTCAAATTATTTAAATTACTGTCACTATGTGGATATACAATTGTGATTTTGGAGTGTATGAGTGTGCTGTGCACATATTATTGATACATTAAGCACTGTACACTGTCAGTGCCTTACACAATGATCTCAGCTATTCAACCAGTTATAGAATTAAAGATAATAAACATAAAAAGGCAGCAAGACATTCAAAGTTATAATTGTTAACAGTTATTAAAAACTATAAGACCCCTTGCCTCTGACTACATGAATCCATATTTATTGCCCCAGTTTGGACTAGACTCCCTGGACCTCTATGAATATCAGGGTTTGCTCAGTTTTAAGATGGTCACTAGGTTGGTGCTCTCCAAACTTCTCTGATCATTTTAATCCTCTTGAGATGTTTTTGAAAAGATGACAGTATCTATTCTAAGAATTTGTTTCTCAGTAAATCAATATTCAGTTCACTTCAGTTCAGTCACTCAGTCTCTTTGCAACCCCAAAGACTGCCACATGCCAGGCTTCCCTGTACATCACCAACTCCCAGAACTTGCTCAAACTCATGTCCATTGACTCGGTGATGCCAACCAACCATCTCCACCAATGTTAGAGGGTATAAAAAAAAATCTGTATTTTCAACAAGCTCCTCTGGTAATTTTTTTAAATTTTTATTTTATTTTTAAACTTGACTTGTTCTGCCATATATAGAAATGAATCCACCACAGGCATACACAGGAGTGTTCCCCATCCTGAACCTTCCTTCCTCCTCCCTCCCCATACCATCTCTCTGGGTCATCCCGGTGCACCAGCCGCAAGCATACAGTATCGTGCATCGAACCTGGACTGGCGACTCGTTTCATATATGATATTATACATATTTCAATGCCATTCTCCCAAATCATCTCACCCTCTCCCTCTCCCACAGAGTCCAAAAGACTGTTCTATATATCAGTGTCTCTTTTGTTGCGTCGTATACAGGGTTATTGTTACCATCTTTCTAAATTCCATATATATGTGTTAGTATACTGTATTGGTGTTTTTCTTTCTGGCTTACTTCACTCTGTATAATAGGCTCCAGTTTCATCCACCTCATTAGAACTGATGCAAATGTATTCTTTTTAATGGCTGAGTAATACTTCATTGTGTATATGTATATGTACCACAACTTTCTTATCCATTCATTTGCTGATGGGCATCTAGGTTGCTTCCATGTCCTGGCTATTATAAATAGTGCTGCGATGAACACTGGGGTACACGTGTCTCTTTCCCTTCTGGTTTCCTCAGTGTGTATGCCCAGAAGTGGGATTGCTGGGTCATAAGACAGTTCTATTTCCAGTTTTTTAAGGAATCTTCACACTGTTCTCTATAGTGGCTGTACTAGTTTGCATTCCCACCAACAGTGTAAGAGGGTTCCCTTTTCTCCACATCCTCTCCAGCATTTATTGCTTGTAGACTTTTGGATCGCAGCCATTCTGACTGGCGTGAAATGGTACCTCATAGTGCTTTTGATGTGCATTTCTCTGATAATGAGTGATGTTGAGCATCTTTTCATGTGTTTGTTAGCCATCTGTATGTCTTCTTTGGAGATATGTCTATTTAGTTCTTTGGCCCATTTTTTGATTGGGTCATTTACTTTTCTGGAATTGAGCTGTAGGAGTTGCTTGTATATTTTTGAGATTAGTTGTTTGTCAGTTGCTTCATTTGCTATTATTTTCCCCCATTCTGAAGGCTGTCTTTTCACCTTGCTTATAGTTTCCTTTGTTGTGCAGAAGCTTTTAAGTTTAATTAGGTCCCATTTGTTTATTTGTGCTTTTATTTCCAGTATTCTGGGAGGTGGGGCATAGAGGATCCTGCTGTGATGTATGTCGGAGAGTGTTTTGCCTATGTTCTCCTCTAGGAGTTTTATAGTTTCTGGTCTTACGTTTAGATCTTTAATCTGTTTTGAGTTTATTTTTGTGTATGGTGTTAGAAAGTGGTCTAGTTTCATTCTTTTACAAGTGGTTGACCAGTTTTCCCAGCACCACTTGTTAAAGAGATTGTCTTTAATCCATTGTATATTCTTGCCTCCTTTGTCAAAGATAAGGTGTCCATATGTGCGTGAATTTATCTCTGGGCTTTCTATTTTGTTCCATTGATCAATATTTCTGTCTTTGTGCCAGTACCATACTGTCTTGATGGCTGCAGCTTTGTAGTAGAGCCTGAAGTCAGGCAGGTTACTACCTCCAGTTCCATTCTTCTTTCTCAAGATAGCTTTGGCTATTCGAAGTTTTTCGTATTTCCATACAAATTGTGAAATTATTTGTTCTAGCTCTGTGAAAAATACCGTTGGTAGCTTGATAGGGATTGCATTGAATCTATAAATTGCTTTGGATAGTATACTCATTTTCACTACATTGATTCTTCCAATCCATGAACATGGTATATTTCTCCATCTATTAGTGTCCTCTTTGATTTCTTTCACCAGTGTTTTATAGTTTTCTATATATAGGTCTTTAGAACTAATCCATGATTATAGTAAAGTTGCAGGATATAAAATCAACACACAGAAATCCCTTGCATTCCTATACACTAATAATGAGAAAACAGAAAGAGAAATTAAGGAAACAATTCCATTCACCATTGCAACAAAAAGAATAAAATACTTAGGAATATATCTACCTCCTCTGGTAATTTTTACACAGGCAGTGGCATCAAAAATTTGGAAACACTGGGACTAGATGATACTTGATCTTAGAGCACAAAAGTGGATTTGAATCAATCAATTCCAAAGAGTCCTACCTTGGATGTATATTCCCATCTGTTCTACTATTTAAAAGTAAACTAAACTTGAACTGAATTTAGAAAATTGTGCAATAAATTAATGTAGTTCTGTATAAACTTTTTCCAAGATACTCTTTTCTTTATGTATCTGCATCAAAGACTTGACTACTGATAGTGGTTTATATTGATGATCTGAAGTCCTGAAGAAGGTGCAAGCTGACAGATTCAATAGTCTCAAAGACCTAGAAACAAAGCATGATGTTAGATACAGATGGGCTCCGATTTAGATGTTTACAGCTGGTCTCCTGTTCACATTTCATGGGGTGCAAAGTGGGCTTCAGGCTGAATACTTAAAACTGTTGGCATTTTCTGAGACAGTGGATAGGTGGGCTCCACTTAAGGCATTTACAGCTTCTTGTTTGCTCTGGAAAATGAAAGTAACGACATAAGCAGGTTAAATAGCCAGTGTTTGTCTCTTTTAAGCATCTTAATATAATAGTCATGGCAATAGTCAAAGAAATAGTCAAGGCAAAGACAAAGAAGGGCACAACCTTATTTGAGTAAAGGATTAAGGGACCTCCTTCCTCCTCTTTTTGAGACAAGGGAGACATTACACATGTTCAGGAAGGCTTCATCTGGGTCAAATTCCAAGTGATAGTGGCAGGCTATAATGAGTCTTATTCTTCCCAGAAGGCTTCACTCCGAGATCCTTCTTGGCGGGGGTGGCGGGTGGGGAGTGGTGGGTGCTTGCTCATCCAGGGTTGTGCCCCAGGGTAGGTCAAGTGTGGAAAAAGAAACCATATAACTGGCTACAGATAGATAAAACCTGAAAGAACTGACCTATATAAATGACTTAACTACCTCCTTACTGCACTCCCCCTCACTCGGAGGGATGCCCACACTCTTTCTCTCTGAGTGTGTGTCTCAGCCTTGCTTCTCTATTAACAAGAAGTTTCTCTATGTACTCTCCTACTTCTTGCTCTGCTACATTTCTAATAATAAACTTTGTATCTTCGTTTACAGTTTCTGCCTCCATGATAAAGGAATTTTTCACTGGGGACAGAGATACAGGGAAAACAGCTTCTAGCCTCTAGCCCTAGCAGGTTTGGTGGCTAAGATTCCTGGTTTTCATTGAGTCTGTGTGTGTGTGTCTTAGTCACTTAGTTATGTCCAACTCTTGGCGACCCCATGGACTGTAGCCCACCTGGCTCATCTGTGATTGAAATTCTGCATGCAAGAATGCTGTAGTGGGTTGCTGTGCCCTTCTCCAGTGGATCTTCCCAACCCAGGGATCAAACACTTGTATCCTGCATTGCAAGTGGATTCTTTACCATCTGAGCCACCCCAGCCAGGCTCCCCAGGTTCAAATCTTGGGCAGGGAATTAAGGTCACTCATCATCCCACTGCTTACAGCTGCCTTATTGAGATCAATATGAAAGGGTATTTATGTTTCCACCACTGATTTTACAAACTTCACAGAAGTTTTTCAGAGTCAATCTCAATCAGAGGAGCTCAGAGAGACTGCCCATGGGAGTGCTTCGTTTTGACATTGCTCTGATGTGTCCATTTCTTACACGATAACCTGGCTTGTTTTTTGTTTTGAATTACAATGCAACTTCATCACTTAATTAAAATCTTACAAGTATTCCTTAAGGCAATGGCACCCCACTCCAGTACTTTTGCCTGGAAAATCCCATGGACGGAGGAGCCTGGTGGGCTACAGTCCATGGGGTTGCTAAGAGTTGGACACGACTGAGCAACTTCATTTTCTCTTTTCACTTTCATGCATTGGAGAAGGAAATGGCAACCCACTCCAGTGTTCTTGCTTGGAGAATCCCAGGGACGGGGGAGCCTGGTGGGCTGCCGTCTATGGGGTCACACAGAGTCGGACACGACTGAAGTGACTTAGCATAGCATAATATATATATATATATATATATATATATATATATAAAGATCCACCAGGTAAGTGCACCACAGTATAGAAAGTGTTATGCATTGCTGTACTTTCATAACAATCAGTGGTAAACTCAGATATCACACATATAGAAGGTAAAATTCAGTCTCAGAAGACTAAGATAGAACTTCCATTTTCTTCATTACAAAAAATAAAACAATATAAGGTATGTGTGAACTTATCCTGAAGTTTGGAATGAAGCCAGCTCAAGCTTGACCTAGATCAACTGAACCCTAGCTGACCCAAAGACACATGAGCAAGGATTCTTAATACTTATTGTATAATCCTTGAGTTTAGAATCTTTTTTTTTTTTTTTTTTAAATCTGACCTATCCAAGAATAGTGTGATCAAACTGTGGGAGTAGGGGTTCTGAGGCATATTACTGAATTAATTTTTTGAAAAGCAATGATAATGTTTACAGTTAGCTGATTGAAAGGAGCAGTATAAAAGGCAAAGTAGAGAGAATGTGGAGGAGATTGGTTGTATAAACAGAACAAATTCTAAATAACTAAGTCTGCAGCAAGTCTCCCTCCCTCTATTTTTCAATGAATAAATATGTGGAAAGAGAAGGATATAGTGATAATCACACTTGGGTAGATTCATTTTCACCCCTCCTTTGTTGATAAATTGCAGAAGAGAGTTAACAATAGGTAAATCCAAGCCATATTCAAACAGATTCTTAAAGATCTGCCATCTTCTGGGAAAAAAAAAAAATCAATAGTGAATTTTTCACAATAAAAAAGTGGCCTACCTGAGCATCAATGGCAAGCTTATGAAAAATAAATACTTGAATTATCTGCCCATGCAGCTATAGACATTTCTGTTCTACTTTACCCTCCTGAATCAGATAATACACCAGAGAGTAGTCACCACCAGACCTACTTCAAAAAGAAACCCTGACTTGCTTTGCTACTGTCTTTTTTTCCCCTTTGCTAGATATTCCATTATTTTTCTTCCTCCCCTTATGTTCTAAGACTCCTAAATTTTCAAGCAGTACATATGTCAGGAACTTCTTGGAAGAGAAACACTGTTGCTGAAATCTTCAACATATACCTAATTTCTGAATATGTATACTTCATTTTAGAATGCAGATTCCTGTTGAACAAGGGACGGTAATTCTTTAAGAGTACACTATTTCTTAGTGGGGTCAATGGTGAAGAAGATGGAGCCCCAGAAGATAAGAAGTCTGTGTCTCTCATAGTTGAGAACTTGGTGAACACACCCTCCAAGTCTTAGATGACCCTAAACACCTAAGAGATGTCTGAGATCAGAATCCTGACCTCAGAATTCTCTTCAAAATTCATGAAGATTGAAGATTCTTGTCTAAGTTAAGGAAACACCTGAATGTGCCCAAAAAGATTTTAGCTTATGCCCCAGTTGTCAGCTGGCTATAAGTGTTTCGTTGCCTAATCACCTTTATTTATCCGTAGAATGAAAACCTGTCTGATGGAAAACGAGACAGATTTACCTAGTTTGACTAATGGAACACACCATCAAAATACAGTATTAGCATAATGAGAGCAAGGATTAACAAAATGTATCCCAGGAGCATCCATTTCTTCAACTATATGCCTTCTTAGGTTCATGACATTTCACAGAATGGGAGATATTCCATGTTGCACATTTACAAAGAACATCAGTTTATATACTTATTAAGATTGTTTAAATAAAGTAATAAATATGGTCATAGAATTGCATTTATAAAAATGAAAACAATTTCTCATTTTTCAAGACTTTTAATTACTTACAATAAGATACTAAGCTTTAATTACAATTTCTGTAAGAGTAGTTTAAGTAGAATAATTATATCCAACACATTGTTTTAGCTGCAGGATTTGTTAATGTAAAAAAAAAAAAAAGTATACAACACTTGTAAAACTTTTGGCATTGCTTTTTTGAAATTATTGCAGTGGAGTCCTCAAAAAAAAAAAAAAAAAGTGTTTTAAGAAAGCTCTGTGAGAGATGTCTCACTCAAGATTATCTGTTTCCTGAAAGAGGTCAGAAAAGCCAACCATGTAGTCTTCACAACTTTTCCTGAAAAAAAGTGCTGAAATGCACTCGTCATATCAGGGAATACAAAGGACAGAATGTTCCAGAATGTCAGAGCTGGAAAGGACCCAAAGGGCATCTGATCCACTCCCCTTGTAGGCAGTCTCAGTCAAGTGATAGAAGGAGAGTGGCTGATGGAGGCTTCACACTTCAGGGTTTCAGCTTTGAATGACAGCACATGATCCTTCTGTATTTGTTGTTCTTGTCAACATTAACAATTGTGTGGATAAAACTAGATCCAACAAAGGGCAGGACAGCCAGAGGCTTCATTTTCCTGCAGAGAGTTTATCTCGGCCCCACACTTTCCTCATGGCATTCTTCATGTCTGTGTTTCTCAGGGTGTAGATAAGAGGGTTGAACATGGGGACAATCATGGTGTAAAACAGGGCAAAGACCTTGTCGTTCCTGACAGAATCAGCCGTGGGGACATAGGTGAAGATGAGGGGCAAAAAGAACATGAAGACCACAGTGATGTGTGAGCCACAGGTGGAGAGGGCTTTGCGGCAGCCCTCAGATGAGCGAGTCCTCAGGGTGGACAGGATGATGATGTAGGAAATCACCAAGGCAACAAAGGTCAAAATGGACAACACCCCTGTGGTGGTAATGATTGCAATCACCCACAGTCTAGTGTCCGTGCAGGCCAGCTTCAGCAAAGGGAATACATCACAGAAATAGTGGTCTATTTGATTGGGGCCACAGAAAGGAAGTCCAATAATAATTAATACTTGCATGATTGAATGGCTAAAGGCTCCCATAGCAGAAGCCATTACAAGGACATAGCACACCTGTCTGTTCATGATAACCATGTAGTGAAGAGGTCTGCAGATGGCAGCATAGCGGTCATAGGCCATGGCCACCAAGATGAAGATCTCAGTGGCTCCAAAGAAGTGGGCATAAAACATCTGGGCCATGCAGCTGTTGTAGGAGATGGTCTTCTGCTGGGCCAGTGAGTCAATGATCAATTTGGGTGCCACTGTAGAGGTGAAGCAGACATCCATCAAGGACAAATAGCTGATGAAAAAGTACATGGGCTGTTCACTGAGGCAGCTGCCCCTGATGGTGAGAAGAATGAGCAGATTCCCTGAGAGAATCGCAATATAGCAAAGTAAAAACAGCACAAAGCAGGAAGCTTTCACATTCTCATCAGTAAAAAGCCCCAGGAGGATAAATTCTGTGATATTTTCATGTCCCATTGCTTCTGTGGATTTGATCATTTAAAAGGGCAAGTTAGTACACCTGAAACACACAACTTTTTCAAGTTATTTATGTATTTCAAAAGTCATTCATCTAGTCAATAAATATATATTGATGCCTCCAAATTATATAAACATTATAACTGCTGCGAAGGGTACCACAGTATACAAAATACACACACATAAAGTCTATTAGAGAAGACATATAGTGATAATGATAGCAAAAAATAATCGATTTATTGAGGTGGAGCCAAAGAGAATGCAGAGTCTGCCTCTCCCCACCTTAGGGAACCTAGATGACAGTGGTGGGGATGTCAACGCCCAAGCAGATTGGAGGAACCTCTGAGTGACTGGAGAATATTAACTCCAGTGTGGTCTCCCAGAGGTCCACATTTCAACACGCTGGCTCTACACAACTCTCTGCAAACCCCAGTGCTGGAAACCTTGGGCCAAATAATCAGTAAAACAGGAATACAGTCCCGTCCACCAAAAGAAAAAAAGAGAGAGAGAGAGAAAGAAAAGAAAGAAAAAAAAAAAAGAGGCAACAAAAAATATGTTACAGACAAAGGAGCAAGGAAAAAACCTACAAAACCAAATATATAAAGAGAAAATATACTCATATTCTTTAAACTACATGAGAAAATAATTTAGAGTAATAACAGTAAAGATGATCCAAAATCACAAAAAAAATAGAGTGTAAACAAAGATTGAGAAAATACAAGAAATGTTCAATAAAAACATAGAATGACTAAGGAAAACATGTGGAAATGAAGGGCACAATAACTGAGATGAAAAGTACATTAGAAGGAATCAATAGCAGAATAACTGTGGCTTAAAAAATGAGTAATTGAGCTTGAAGATAGAATGATGGAAATGACTACTGAGGAGCAGAGCAAACACAAAATTTAAAAAAAAATGAAGTCAATCTCAGAGAACTCTGAGACAACACTAAACACACTAATATTCAAATTTTAGGGGGTCTCAGGAAGAAGAAGGAAAAAAGAAAGAGACTGAAAAGATATTTGAAAAGGTTATACTTGAAAACTTCTTTAATGTGGGAAAGGAAATGGCCACTCAAGTCTAAGAAGCTCTGACAGTTCCTCCCACACAGGATCAACTGTAGGAGAAACACACCAAAACAGTATTAATCAAAGTAATAAGAAGCAAATGCAAAGAAAAAATATTAAAACTGAAAGGGAAAAGCAAAAAAACAGTGTATAAGAAACCCCCTTAAGGCTATCAGCTGATTTTTCAGCAGAAACTCTGCAGACGAGAAGGGAGTGATAGGATCTATTTAAAGTGATGAAAGAGAAAATTCTACAACCAACTTTACTTTGCCCAACAAAGATCTTAGATTTGAGAGAGAAATCAAAAGCTTTACTGACAAGCAAAAGCTAAGAGAATTCTGCAACACCAAATTAGCTTTACAACAAAAGCTAAAGGAACTTCTCTAGCCAGGTGATACCCCATATTAACAAATTAAAGAATAAACTTAGCATATTTGAAAGCAGAGACATTTCCCTGCTGACAAAGGTCCATCTAATCAAAGCTATGGTTTTTCCAGTAGTCATGTATAGATGTTAGAGTTGGACCGCAAAGAAAGCTGAGCGCTGAATAACTGATGCTTCTGAACTATGGTGTTGGAGAAGACTGTTGAGACTTCCTTGGATTACAAGGAGATCCAACCAATCAATCCTAAAGGAAATCAGTCCTGAATATTCATTGGAAGGACTGATGCTGAAGTTGAAGCTCCAATACTTTGGCCACCTGATGCTAAGAGCTGACTCATTTGAAAAGACCCTCATGCTGGAAAAGATTGAAGGCAAGACGAGAAGGTGACAACAAAGGATGAGATGGTTGGATGGCATCACCGATTCCATGGACATGAGTTTGAATAAGCTCCAGAAGTTGGTGATGGACAAGGAAGCCTGGTGTGCTGCAATCCATGGGGTCACAAAGGGTTTGACACAACTGAGTGACTGAACTGACTGAAGCATCTCAATAGAAGTAGAAAAAAAAAAAAATTGACAACATTCAACACATACTTATGATAAAAACTCTTCAGAAAGTCGGCATAGAAGGAACCTACCTCAAGATAGTAAAGACCATCTATGACAAATATAGAGTAAATACCATTCTCAGTGGTGAAAGCATTCCCCTAAAATCATGAACAAGACAAGGATGTCCACTCTCACCCTTATTACTCAAAATAGTTTGTGAAGTTCCAGGCATGGCAATCTGGGAAGATAAAGAAAAGAATATAAATTGGAAAAGAAGAGGTAAAACTATCTGCTTGCAAATGACATAATATTACATATAGAAAATCCTAAAGGTGTCACCAGAAAACTACTGGAGCTAATCAACAAATGTGGTGAAGTTGAAAGATATAAAACTAATGCACAGAAATCCCCTGCATTCCTATACACAAACAATGAAAGAGCAGAAAGAAAAATTAAGGAGACAACCCCATTTATCACTGCAACATAAAGAATAAAATGCCTAGGAATAAACCTACCTAATGAAGCAAAAGACCTATTCTCATAAAACTAAAACACCGAAATGAAAGAAACCAAAGGTGATACAAACAGATGAATAAATATACTATGTTTTTGGATTGGAAGAATAAATATTGTGAAAATGAATATACTATTGAAATCAACCTATAGATTCCATGCAATCCCTATCAAATTACCAATAGCATTCTTCATAGAATTAGAACAAAAATGTTTGCAATTTGTATGGAAACACAGTCGATGGGGTTTCAAAGAGTCATATATGACTGAGTGACTAACTGAACTGAACTGACTGATGGAAACAAAAAAGACTCTGAATATTTTGTGAAAGAAATACAGAGCTGAGGTATCAGACTCCATGACTTCAAACTATACTGCAAAGCTAGAGTAATCAAGACAGAATTTTACTGGCACAAAAATGTAGACAAATGATACATGATAGAAGCTCAGAAATAAGCCCACATACCTATGAGCACCTAATGCATGACACCTAATGCACGAGGCATGAATATACAATGAGAAAAGTCAGTCTCTTTGGTAATGGTTTTGGGAAAGCTTGCCTACTATATCATACACAAAAATAAAATCAAAATGGACTAAATACCTATATGTAAGATTGGACACTATGCAATTGTTAGAAGAACACATAGGAGAAATACTCTTTAACATAGCAAGACTTTTGTCCCACTTCCTAGCTTAATGAAAAAAAAAAAAAAAAGGCAAATAGGTCCTAATTAAACTTAAAAGCATTTGTACAGCAAAGGAAACCATAAGCAAAATGGGAAGATAACATTCAGAATAGGAGAAAGCATTTGCAAATGGAGCAACAGACAAAGGATTAATCTCCAAAATACACAAACAGCTCATGGAGTTCAATATCAAAATGCAAACAGCTATCAAAAAATGAGCAGAAAACCTAAAGAGACATCTCTCTAAAGAAAACATACAGATGATCAAGAGATACATAAAAAGATGTTCAATATCACTAATTATTAGAGAAATGAAAATCAAAACTACAATGAGGTTTCACCTCACAACGGTCAGAACGGCCATTATCAAAAAAATTTACAAACAATAAATGCTAGAGGGAGTATGGAGAAAAGGATACCTTCTTTCTTGGTTAGAGGGAATGTAAGTTGATACAGCCACTGTAGAGAACAGTATGAATATTCCTTAAAGAAACCAACCATAGAACTACATTATGAACCAACAAGCCTACTCCTGGGCATATACTCTTAGAGAACCAGAATTCAAAAAGACACATGTACCACAGTATTTATTGCAGCCTTTTTACTGTAGCCAGGGCATGGAAACAGCCTAAACGCCCAATGACAGGTGAGTCGATAAAGAAGATGTGGTACATATGCACAATGGAATATTACTCAGCCATAAAAATGACAGAATAGGGTCATTTGTAGAGATGTGGATAGACCTAGGGTCTGTCAAACAGAATGAAATGTCAGAAAAGAGAAAAGGAAATATTTCATATTAATAATTATATATAAGAAATCTAGAAAAATGGTACAGATGAACATATTTCCAAGGCAGAAATAAAGACATAGACAATAGAGAATGGACATGTGGACACAGTGGAGGAAGGTGAAGGTGAAATACATTGGGGGATTAAGATTGACATATATGTACCACCATGTGTAAAATAGCTAGCTAGCTAGTGGGAACACACTATAAAAGACAGGAAACTCAGCTTGACGCTCTGTGATGATGCAAATGAGTGTGATGGGTAGGTGGAAGGCAGACTCAAGAGAGGAAATATATGTATTCATATAGCTGATTCACTTCATTGTGCAGCAGAAACTAACACAACATTGTGAAGCAATTATATTCCAAGAAAAATTAACTTATGCAATTGTGGTAAATCCCTCAGTCTCACATCTACTATGAAAGGCAGAACAAATAAAAGATGAAACATTGGGGGAGGGTCAAGTTTTAGACAAAATTTCATTATTCTACCTTAAGAGTGATTTTTCAGTCTCTGGTACATATAAAATAGCATAGAGGCTTTTTGTTCTTCAAGGGCAGGAGGATCACTAAAATTCTTAGTCCTCCTCAGTAACTAAATGTATGCTAAATTCTGACAGTTTAATAACGTCATTAGATTTCAATGAGGTCATAATTTTAAATATGGAACTTCTGGGTGACAATTTCAGACAGTGTCTTAAATTTTCTCAAGAACAGTTTCAAAATGGAGGGCAAGAAAGAGCAACGAACACCTCTTTGGGGAAAATTTACTCCATTGTATAAGTTTCTGGTACATTTGGCTTCCCCAGTGGGACAAGTGA
The DNA here is from genome assembly GCF_055505025.1 of Bos grunniens. NCBI lineage: Eukaryota > Metazoa > Chordata > Mammalia > Artiodactyla > Bovidae > Bos > Bos grunniens. The sequence goes on along the minus strand of NC_141183.1, from coordinate 63,788,080 downwards.
TAAAGAATCCTGCCAACGCAGGAGATGCGAGAGATGCAGGTTTGATCCCTGGGTCAGGAAGATCCCTTGGACTAGGAAATGGCAACTTACTCCAGTTTTCTTGCCTAGAAAATTTCACACACAGAGGAGCTTGAGGGGCTATACTCAACGGGGTCACAAAGAGTCAAACACGACTGAGCAGCTGAGCAGTACATTTTGCCTTCCAGTAATTAACCTATTTCCCAGTTCACTTTCCAGCCTAACATAGGAAAGTTCATCATTTTTGTCCTTTAGTCCCACTTTCTAGCAGTTCCTTTTATGACAGCTTCATGAATGGAGGGGCAGACTGCAATCAAAGATTCTTTTTCACTCAATGTCTTTCATCATCTTGTGCCTCTTTGAATTGAAAATCTTTAAAAAAAAAAAAAAAAAACAGAAAACAAAAACAGGCTCATTACATGCTCACAGGACCAAGCCATAGAATATTTTAATTAAAATGAAATTTCTCTTTGGTGCAAAAGATAACACTACATCTCTTCCTATATGCAACCTGCTATAAAATGTATCACAAAACTATTACACTCAAAGCTCCATTTCATGAAAAGATAAAGCTTATGCATTGATACATGTGTTTCTGAAATGCTATAAGAGCAATTGAATACTGCACTTTACTCCATCTGACATTAAAGGAATGTTAATTTTTTCTAAATTAATCAATACATTCAGCAATTAAAACAAAAGTTCTGACAGTTTTTCCCAAATTTGAGAATTTGATTTCAAACTTCAGAAACAGTTAATAACCAACATAGTTAACCTAACTTTTTAAAAGAAAGTACACAAAAGAAAGGCATACCTTTCAGAATTGAAACATATTATAAAACTATGGCAATTAAAGAGTAATTGCTAAAGACAAATTGCTTTGCTTGAACATAGTCAATAAGTAAACATATAAATATGTTGAAATTTAGTCTATGTTTTATTGAAATTTCAAGTTGCTGTAAAATAATGGACTTTTCAGTAACTAGGTGTGAGGACTTTGAATTACTCTCTTGAGGAAAAAAAAGCACCTCATAGGGCACATAAAAAGATTATATTCCAAAAAAAAAAAAAAAGATTATATTCCAGATAATAGAAAGGTATAAATGTACCAAGCAAAATTAGAAAAAGTGTTTGAAAAATAATTAGAAAGAATTTCTATCATAGCATGGGAAATTTGTAAAGCAAAGTACTAAAGCAGATTCATAAAGAATCATATAGTACATTTAAATTTTCTGCATGATAAAATCCAATATGGACAAAGTATTTTTAAAAATGGCAAAATGTCTTCTTAAGATGCTCAACATCACTCATTATCAGAGAAATGCAAATCAAAACCACTATGAGATACCATTTCACACCAGTCAGAATGGCTGCGATCCAAAAGTCTACAAATAATAAATGCTGGAGAGGGTGTGGAGAAAAGGGAACCCTCTTACACTGTTGGTGGGAATGCAAACTAGTACAGCCACTATGGAGAACAGTGTGGAGATTCCTTAAAAAACTGGAAATAGAACTGCCTTATGATCCAGCAATCCCACTGCTGGGCATACACACTGAGGAAACCAGAAGGGAAAGAGACACGTGTACCCCAATGTTCATTGCAGCACTGTTTCTAATAGCCAGGACATGGAAGCAACCTAGATGTCCATCAGCAGATGAATGGATAAGAAAGCTGTGGTACATATACACAATGGAGTATTACTCAGCCATTAAAAAGAATACATTTGAATCAGTTCTAATGAGGTGGATGAAACTGGAGCCTATTATACAGAGTGAAGTAAGCCAGAAGGACAAACACCAATACAGTATACTAACGCATATATATGGAATTTAGAAAGATGGTAACGATAACCCTGTATGTGAGACAGCAAAAGAGACACTGATGTATAGAACAGGCTTATGGACTCTGTGGGAGAGGGAGAGGGTGGTAAGATTTGGGAGAATGGCATTGAAACATGTGAAATGTCATGTATGAAACGAGATGCCAGTCCAGGTTCAATGCACGATGCTGAATGCTTGGGACTGGTGCACTGGGACGACCCAGAGGGATGGTATGGGGAGGGAGGAGGGAGGAGGGTTCAGGATGGATTTTCTTTTAAAAATTTAAAATAAATAAATAAATAAATAAATAAAACCAGCTTGAATATCAAAAAAAAAAAAATACTATTGTCATCACACACACACAAAAAAAGGCAAAATGATCCCTGTCTCTATGGCTGATTCATGGTGACATATGGCAAAAACCAATGGAATATTGTAAAGAAAATATCTTCCAATTAAAAACAAATAAGTGAGAAGCAAAAAAGTGACAAAATTAGATAAATATAAATCCTTTAAGTCAATAATTTCAAGATATATAGCCTAGTTTTCTTTTTTTGTCAGAAAGCAATTATATTTGGTTATGTCATACATAGTATTTTTAAAATGCATATAAACAATAGCAGTGCCTTCCTTTACTTTTATGATATAGTAATATTAGACATTTCTATCTCCTTCTCTTTTTGCCAGCCATAAACAATACAGAATTCGGTACAGCTTACAAAATGTCTTCAGAATCACTTTCTAAAAGTCTTTTCCAGAAGACAATTTTACCAAACATATTTTTAGACACTTTCTTAGGAAACAAGCTATATTATCTTATATAAAAATAATATATTGATGATTATAAATGTAGACCTATCTACTTGGGCAATGCATAGAAAGGAAGCTACTAGTAGCCAATCAGATGTGTATGAAAATATGCAATCTCCTTAAAATCAGAGTAATGCAGAATAAACAATGAGATACTATCTCCATTCATCAACTTCATAAAAATAAAAAGTTTGTGCATGTAAAATTTTGATGTGCAACCCAGAGCAACTTCCCCTGAAACTACACAAAAACATTCATTGCAGACTTGTCTCCATTAAAAAAAGAAAGAAAGAAATGGCCTAAATATTTGAAAATAGAATAGAAATAAGATATGCTATATTTTTATTAGGAAAACTAGGAAAAAATTTTAATGTTGAATCCATGTGGCACATCTACCATGATATAAATCACTAAGATATATTTTGAATAAAAACATAATAAAGTACACAGGGATAATCAAAGTATACTACCTGTATGTTAAAAAAACAAAAATCATGTACACTGAATATTGTGCAGTTGTTATCAGAACCTCTGTACTTATAAATTAACGTGGAAAAGTGTGGAGGAAAGATTTACTTGTCAGCAACAAAGAGAGAGATGGCCAGAGGGGATTTAGGTGGTAAACAGCATTTTGATTTCTTTACTAAAGAAGGTGTAATGTCAATATTTCTTCCATAATTAAAATTCATTTAACATCTCTTATTTTGTAATATGGTTTAAGAAGTTGACAATACATAATGAATGAGATTAAAATAAAATATAAACCCACTCCTTTACTAGAATTAAGTAAAAACATATAACCTATTTCTCATTGATTACATCATTTTTTTTAATGAATGCAACAAATGTAGACATTGATGCCATCAGCTGTAATTAAATATGTAAACATAACAAACTGATGCATTTCACCCCCCGACTCTTCTCCACAAAGAGGTATCTGAGATATGGAAATGAAACACATCTATATATACATCTACATTTATACTAATATCTGCTTCTCCTTTTACATGGCATGGGTTTTGTAACAACATTAAGTAGCCTAGTTATACATTTGTAGTTCTGATAGGATTTAATTAAATTATAAGATCATTTGTTAAATCTAATAGCTGTTATTATTGAACGATCAAATTTTAAATTTGCTCTTTTTTCACACCTCCTTGTTTTGCTGAACCAACACTGACTCTTTTTACAGCTTTAATAGCAGGAAATAGTGAAATGCAACAGAGGATGCTAAATAATTAAGGTGTGCTACATGAAAGGTATTCGATATGCAAGGGACTCACTAGAAATGTCATCATATAAACTCCTTCTAATTAACTGAAAACACCATCTCTGTTACATATTCATTTTAAAAATTTACATGGAGAACATCCTGATAGAGATGGTTAAGAAACCAAGGCTCATTCTGCCTTACCACAATCTCCAAAAAAGGAATAAAAATTTAAAAAAAGGAAAAAAAAAAACAAAAACTAAACCCCTGATATTCAGGATCATCTTGGTGTCTTCAGTCTCAAAGAAACTGTTTCTTAGAAAAGAGAACTGAGTAATCTTCAATTTCTAAAATAAAATTGTCAGTAATATCCCCCAAAAGACAGCTTATCAATGGTTAAGGAGAGTGCTTGAGTTCAACTAAATGGGTTCCAGTAGGTGGCCAGCTACTTAACTGTTAAATAATCTTAGGCAAGTTACATATTCTATGAGCCTTGCATTTTTCTCATCTGAAAACAGTGATGATAATAATACCTATTACATAGGATTCTTGTGAAAATCCAGTTAAAAGATCCATATAAAGCATTTAGGTACAGATATGGGCATCTAACACATTGCAATAATTAGCTAAATAGTAACTCTTTCATTATTAATTCAAAAAGGACTAATATTCTATAAATCCTTCACCATTTATAAGACAAGGGGAACTCAAGGAATACTTTTTCTTCAATGAGTTTAACATGCCACTGAGTACAGATTTCTATAAAATCATAGAACACGTGTACACCTGTGGAGGATTCATGTTGATGTATGGCAAAACCAATACAATATTGTAAAGTAAAAATAAATAAATAAATAAAATAAAACACTTGTTAAAAAAAAAGTCATAAAGTATTTTGAAAACTAATCACTACTGAAAATTCCAAATTAACTACCAGGATATAAAGTAGGTAATCGGATTACCCACTTTACAAGTGGAAGAACAGAAATAAAGGTTAAAACTTTATTTATGATATTATACATGTTTCAGTGCCATTCTCCCTAATTGTCCCACCCTCTGCCTCTCCCACAGAGTCCAAAAGACTGTTCTATACATCTGTGTCTCTTTTGTTGTCTCGCATACAGGGTTATCATTACCATCTTTCTAAATTACATATATATGCATTAGTATTGATGTGTGGCAGAACCAATACAATATTGTAAAGTAATTAGCCTCCAATTAAAATAAATAAATTTAAATTAAAAAAAACTTTATTTATGGTGACCTCCAATACTTTATAAACGATAATCTCTTTTACAATTAGAAATAACTGAAATGAACCCTTCAAAAGAATAACAATTTCATCTACATATTTTACTAGTTGTTTTTTTTAGTTTTCAGCAGTTGTTTTTTCAATTTGAAAACATATGAAATTTCTTCCTATACTATCACTATTCATTCTAAATACCAGGCGTTATTGCAAAATATTACAGATTTATGACACAGGAAGGCAAAAAATGTAGGTTCTGCTCCTGATTTGCCACTCCCTGATTACATGATTTAGGGTAAAAACAAAAACAAAAAACCTCACATTTGATGAATATCTCTTTCCTCTTAAGAAAATGAAGAACTGTAGTTTTCAAGCTATTTTTTTCCAGTTGCAAAAATTATTCCTTTCAAAAATCAAGTGAATAACTAAATCTTATATAAATTAATTTTCATCATTTTTATCATCTTTATTTTACTTATTTCTTGTCTTGTTTAATGATTTAACATTTTTCAGCTTTGTTTTCTCATTGCTTTTCTATCAAAAATATATTTTAAAACATTCCAGAATTATCTTAGCCTCCCATCCTAGCATCTAACCATCCCAAGTTTGACATCAGAATTTCAAGATAGCATTTTTAGTGTCCATTTCTGTTAAAACAGAATTCAAGTTCTTATGTGACCTATTAAAATCACAGATTGTCACATGACACAATTTATAAGCTTAAAAGGCTTTTAAAGCTATAAAAGACATAGTTACCAAGCAGATGTATTTTTAAAAATACACATTTCTGGAAAAATAATTTCCTTAAACTAAAAAGTAGATAAGGATAGGTGATGCTATAGCAATTTAAAGAAATGACTACTTAAAGTTATGCATGTAAGTATAAAGAAACAAGGAAGAAAGAAAATATATAAAAAGGAAACAAAAGAGAACTCACATATTTAGTATCACCAATTCCAATCAATATGAGTGAATATCCTTGACTTCTTGAACTCATGAAACTTATAAATACACACACACACACACACACACACACACACACACACACGAGTACCTCCTAAATCTAAATAATAATAAATATCTTAAGGGATAAAAGCAATGAAAAATCTCATGCTTTGTACAAATTATATTTAAAATAAATATTTTAACATTTTATGTATACTCAGAATAGGAATGAGAATTATGTCACAAAATTGCAGGAAAATTGTCAAACACATATAGACCTTTCTCTCTTCTCTTTTTCCCTTCCATCATCAAGTCCAGCTCCCTACATGCACAAGCTTTGGGAGCTCCTGGTAAATCTGCAATGAAGAAGTCAGGAGAGCTATTTAAAGGCACTGGAGGAACCCAGGTGCAGGCCCAATGGCAGTCCCTATAACAATTCTTTAACAGGGTGGATAAAAATAAACTCTGGTGATTTTAATCTGCTTCTGCTATGGCTTTTCAAGTGTGCTTTATAAAATATGTTCCTTTAGATTGTTTCAAATTTATGATGTTAAATATCAAATGTAGGTTTTATGATCAGTGACCAAAAAGTTTTAAAATTAGTTTTTGACTTTCTACATAGGGAATAAAAACCTAAAGCATTCACTATAATTTTGTGTTGGCCAAAATGCTTGTTTGGGTTTCTCAATAGGACATTAAAGAACTATATTCAAAAACTTTAAATGTAATTAGACCAAACTTAAACATCTATATTTCCACAAAGTTTATCCAGATCATATTATTCTTTTCAGCAATAAATCCATACCCCTAACCAACGCATTCCAATCCCAGTATGTAAGTTCACTGGATCATTTTATTTACCTTTCATAGACAGTCTGAGGCTTTTGCTTGTTTGTTTTGATTTGGGCTTTGTGTGTGTGTGTGTGTTAAATATTGGTAGTCTTTTATCTTTGCAGTAGATTATGAACTCAGTGACATCAGGGTCAACTCTTTCTCATTTTGTATTTAATAATTCAAATTTTAATGATGGCAAGCATGATAGCGGTAATTGAAAACCATCATAACAAAGAGCTAACTGCAGTAAGAGTCCTAGTACTATTTCCACAGAGGCACGAAAGAGGTAATTTGACAATAGGCAAGTACTATTTCCACAGAGGCACGAAAGAGGTAATTTGACAATAGGCAACTAGTAACTAGCATATTAGAATCTGACTCTGGCCAAAATTCTTCTCTAATGCTACAATAATTGTAAAAAGTACTACCACACTTGGCACATAATAAGTAATTAATCATTTCTGTATATTTAATTTAGAGTAACATAATAAAATAATATGCTGAATATTTAAAAACCATGTTTTAAATTTTAACTGTATAGTTAAGACTCCAGCTATGCACTGTATCCAAGTTATACAGTAAGTTCTAATAGAATTTCAATAGCAAGGGTAAAGTAAATGAATAAGATAATCTTTATAATTCTGATTGGGCTTCACTGGTGGCTCAGTCAGTAAAGAATCTGCCCACATGGCAGGAGATGTGGGTTCAGTCACTCTGTTGGGAAGATCCCCTGGAGAAGGAAATGGCAATACACTCCAGTATTCTTTCCTGGGAAATTCCATGGACAGAAGAGCTAGCAAGCTACAGTCCATGGTGTTGCAAGAGTCAGACACAACTTAACAACTAAACCACTACCACCATAGTTTTGATTATTTAATGATATCAAAGTAATGTACAATTCAAGTTATTTTTACATTTTACTTGAACTAAACTTATAATTGTGTTCCACTGCCTAAACAATTTAACTTTTGTGCTTATGATGTGAAAAACATGGCAAGGAGGAATGATTATTTTCACGTGTGTATGTGCGTGGTGTGTGTGAATGTGATAATAACAGGAAGATGGCCAAATGAGGGGACAGAGTTAGATATGCATCTAAGTACTCAAGAGAAGAAGTAGCAATTTTATGTAAGAGAACAAATGTTCAGGATAACTTATCTTAGGTGTATATCACCTAAGATGCTAAAGCTAGAAAATCTGTATGACTACCAAATGTACTTTTAACCAGTGATGTGACTTTGGGAAAGATTTTTAATTAATTTGGATTCAGATTCTTCATTACAAATACAGTGAGAATATATATTTCATTATACATAATTAATATGTATTCTTTATTATTAGTGGTAGTATTATTGCTATTGTATCTGACTCTTTGCGACCTTATGGACTATAGCCTCCCAGGCTCATCTGTGCATGGGACTCTTCAGGAAAGAATACCGGGGTGGGTTGCCATGTCCTCCCTCAAGGGATGCTCCCAATCCAGGATCGAAGCATCTTTTAAGTCTCCTTATTTGGCAGACAGGTTCTTTACCACTGAAGTGTAAGAGTGAAAGTGAAGTGAAAGTATCAGTCGCTCAGACATGTCCAACTCTTTGTAACCCCATGGGCTGTAGTCCACCAGGCTCCTCTGTCCACAGAATCCTCCAGGCAAGAATCATAGAATGGGTAACCATTGCCTTCTCCGGGGGATCTTTCTGAACCAGGGATTGAACCCAGGTCTCCTGCATTGAAGGCACATTCTTTACCATCTAAGCCACCAAGTGAAGCACCACGTAAATGTTCATTTAAATTGATATTACCTAATACAATTATGTAAAGTTTAAAAATAAAATAAAATTTAAAAAAATAAAAATAAATAAATAAATAAATTGATATTAAAACATCACATATATCTTCCAAGGCTCTTTCCCATGTCAAAGAGAATGTTATATTTTCTCATGGATAAAATTTTGATATAGAATAGAAAGAAGGTATGCTTAATAGAAATAATAGAGCTATCCTTTTGAAATATGGAATGATACATTCTCTGATTCTATTACTAAAGCTATGATTTTTAAAAAGACTCCTTTATCTCTGCGGTAAGCATAATGCTAAAATGCCTCTCAAGAACACATGAAAAGATGCTCAACATCACTTATTATCAGAGAAATGCAAATCAAAACCACAGCGAGGTACCATTTCATGCCAGTCATAATGGCTGCAATCCAAAAGTCTACAAGCTATCAATGCTGGAGAGGATGTGGAGAAAATGGAACCCTCTAACACTGTTGGTGGGAATGCAAACTAGTACAGCCACTATGGAGAACAGTGTGGAGATTCCTTAAAAAACTGGAAATAGAACTGTCATACAACCCAGCAATCCCACTGCTGGGCATACACACCAAGGAAACCAGAATTGAAAGACACATGTGTACCCCAATGTTTATAATAGCCAGGACATGGAAGCAACCTAGATGTCCATCAGCAGATGAATGGATAAGAAAGCTGTGGTACATATACACAATGGAGTATTACTCAGCCATTAAAAAGAATACATTTGAATCAGTTCTAATGAGGTGGAGGAAACTGGAGCCAATTATACAGAGTGAAGTGAGCTAAAAGAAAAACACCAATACAATATATTAATTCATATATATGGAATTTAGAAAGATGGTAATGACAACACTGTATGTGAGACAGCAAAAGAGACACAGATGTATAGGACAGTCTTTTGGACTTTGTGGGAGACAGAGGGGGGAATGATTTGGGAGAATGACATTAAAACATGTATAATATCATATAAGAAACAAATCGCCAGTCCAGGTTTGATGCAGGATACAGGAAGCTTGGGGCTGGTGCCCTGGGATGACCCAGAGGGATGGTGTGGGGAGGGAGGTGGGAGACGGGTTTAGGATGGGGAACATGTGTACACATGTGGCAGATGCATGTTGATGTATGGCAAAACCAATACAATATTGTAAAGTAAAAAAAAAAAAAAAAAAAAAATCCTGCCCAAACCCTTGGGACTTTAAGCATGGTAATATATCACATCTATGTTAAATTACATGTCATAAGTGATTTCAAAAATTTAATTATGTTTACTAATCAGTTAACTTTGAGTCATATTTGAGCTCTATTTAATCCCATAAGTTCTTTAAAAACAGAGATTTTTCCCAGGCTGATAACAGGAGGAAATACAGAAATTCAGAGTGCAATCAGGAAGAATTATATGCACAATTGCTGCATTTGAAGACAGAGGGTTACATTCAGGGACTTCAACCTGCTGAGAATGACCCCTAGCTGAAAGCCAGTGAGGAAATCAGGGCCTCAGTTCTGTAATTATAGGAACTGAAATTTGACAACAATCTGAATGAACCTGAAAGCAATTCTTCCCTAGAACATGCAGATTAAAGCCCAGCCCAGTAGATCTTTGATTTTGACCTCACTGATGGCAGAAACTTTCTCAAACTCCTGACAAGAAATACTGTGGGACAGTAAATGGGTGCTATTTTAGGATATTACTTTGTGGTAATCTGTTACACAGTAATAGACACATACAATAATCAAAATAATTACTCTGTTAGTAAATTCATTATCTAGAAGTTGAGTTTAATTTATTAACTAAATTTAAATTAGTTTAAATTTAGCATCTAGATTTGTTATCAATATACCTGAACTGTAGCATAGAATACTAAGTTAAAGGTGTGAGAATTCTCACTGTTGTTTTCTTTAAAACAGATGAAGTCTTTTAGGAAAATAAAATAAAATAAATTCCTATATAATCTACACAGACAGACAGACAGACAGACAGACACACACACACACACACACACACACAGACACCCCAAGTGTATCACTGTAATGTGCTGATTGAACAGCAAGGAAATCAAACCCGTCCATCCTAAAGGAAATCAACCCTGAATATTCAATGGAAGGACTGATGCTGAAACTTAAATACTATGGCCTACTAATACAAAAAGCCAACTCATTGGAAAAGACCCTGATTCTGGGAAAGATTGAGGGCAGGACAGAAAGGGGGTGACAGAGGATGAGACAGTTGGATGGCATCACTGACTCACTGACATGAGTATGGGCAAACTTCAGGATATAGTGAAGGGCATGGAAGCCTGGCATGCTGCAGTCCATGGGGTTGCAAAGAGTTGGACATGACTTAGTGACTGAACAACAACAAAAATATGATAAGGTCAACATGGACATTTAATAAGCAACATATATTTGTAAAAGACAGAGTCAGATGGTAATAAAATATAAATACAAAACCATGAGTAAATGATTTAACAATATGAAAAAATCAGTCATATTTGTCAATAAATTAAAACATTATTTGATAAGACATTGTCAGAATGGCAAGTTAATGATAGATTTGATGGTATAGAAAGAGTGAATCAGAGACTACTAGAACTCTTGAATGCCAGAATGGTTCTGTTTATATACTGAGATGGGAAGGTTATATAGCAAAATTGTTGTTTTTTTGTTTGTTTGTTTGTTTTAATGTGTATTTCCTTTCCTCTCTTTATCATTGTTGACTTGAATGTTTTCACACCTTCTTCCAGCTCATGCAAAATAAAAAATGAATAAAGAAACTAACCTACACACCAGAGTATGATTCCTTGATTCCCTGACACTGGTGATTACCGGATGCCATATTTTCCTTCCTCCAGCCTAAATGATACTGGATCTATAGGAAAGGGAGACAGAGGGCGTTATGGAAGAAGAACAAAGAACATGATTGCAACAGTGGGATAGAGAAGATCACTTGATATGTGAGGTTGTAAGGAGATTCTGAGATGCTAGGATTAAAGAATGGTGCAGAAGAAACCTGAAGTGCTGGGGCTCCCCCTTCGTGCAGACTAGTCAGTCTCCATTAACCCATCAGTTCAGTTCAGTTCAGTTCAGTCACTCAGTCGTGTCCGACTCCTTGCAACCTCATGAATCACAGCATGCCAGGCCTCCCTGTCCATCACCAATACCCGGAGTTTACTCAAACTCATGTCCATTGAGTCGTGAGAGGGTAACAGGCAGGAAGGCCAGGGGTCTCCAAATGGAGGAAGTAGCCTGCAAGTGTCAGACATTTTTATCTCTCTTAAGTGGCAGGAGGAAACAAACTAGCAATATTTTTTCTTTCTCTATACAAATTTAAAAGGAGGATTCTCTTAAAATACTGTGTTACCTGTGGCGGATTCATGTTGATGTATGGCAAAACCAATACAATATTGTAAAGTAATTAACCTCCAATTAAAATAAATAAATTTATATTAAAAAAAAAATACTGTGTTGCCATAATGACACCTGGTTTCACCTGAAGTTAACTATTCTCAAAACTAGAGATAACCAATGCCTTTTTCTTATGGAAATGTTTGTCTTAAGCTATGCTAATGTACTATGCATTTACCCCAAACTTTGTCTTCAAGTTGGTTCTGCCTCTTGGTTCAGAACCTGCTTGATAAACCAGTATGTTATACTCAGATATTGTTCCTCTAATCTATGTAAATGAAACTATTTATATGGTGATCTACCGTTCTTCAAGATTCAAGTTAATCATTTTATGGTCCAGGATGAACAATTAGGTGCCAAGATTATCCCAAAATGCATCTTATGGGTGAGGGGCCTGATGTCATTCTGAGTTTTAAGCCATTCCTTTCTTTCATTAACAGACTGCTAGTGATTATATAACATCCAGCTGAAGACAAGCAGGGGTGTACTCTTTCTGCCCCCTTCTTATGCCTATGTCAGAAGCTTTCTCTATCACATTTATACTTTAATAAAACTTTATTACACAAAAGTTCTGAGAGATCAAGCCTGGTCTCTGGCCCCGGATGCGTGATTCAACAACAACCTTTGAGTCGGTGATGACATCCAGCCATCTCATCCTCTGTCATCCCCTTCTCCTCCTGTCCCCAATCCCTCCAAGCATCAGGGTTTTTCCAATGACTCAGTTCTATGCATGAGGTGGCCAAAGTATTTGAGTTTCACCCTCAGCATCAGTCCTTCTAATAAACACCCAGGACAGATCTCCTTTAGGATGGACTGGTTGGATCTCCTTGCAGTCCAAGTGACTCACAAGAGTCTTCTCCAACACCACTGTTCAAAAGCATCAATTCTTTGGTGCTCAGCTTTCTTCACAGTCCAACTCTCACATCCATACATGACCACTGGAAAAACTATAGCCTTGACTAGACAGAACTTTGTTGGCAAAATAATATCTCTGCTTTTTAAAATGCTGTCTAGGTTGGTCATAACTTTCCTTCCAAGAAGTAAGCATCTTTTAATTTCATGGATGTGATCACCATCTTCAGTGATTTTGGAGACCCAAAAAATAAAGTTTGACACTGTATCCACTGTTTCCCCATCTATTTCCCATGAAGTGATGGGACCAGAGGCCATGATCTTTGTTTTCTGAATGTTGAGCTTTAAGCCAACTTTTTCACTCTCCACTTTCACTTTCATCAAGAGGCTTTATAGTTCCTCTTCGCTTTCTGCCTCTCTTCTCTGGAGGCCCAGGGAAAAGTCCCATAACGCCTGGCTATCTGTAGGTGACAGGTATCTGTAGGCTTCAGCAGTATGTGAACTGTTTTTGCTGACTGTATAGAGCTCCTCCATCTTTGGCTGCAAAGAATATAATCAATTTGATTTCAGTTTTTTTTTTTTAATTTTATTTTTAAACTTTACATAATGGTATTAGTTTTGCCAAATATCAAAATGAATCCACCACAGGTATACATGTGTTCCCCATCCTGAACCCTCCTCCATCCTCCCTCCCCACACTATCCCTCTGGGTCGTCCCAGTGCTCTAGCCCCAAGCATCCAGTATCGTGCATCGAACCTGGACTGGCATCTCGGTTCATACATGATATTTTACATGTTTCAATGCCATTCTCCCAAATCTTCCGACCCTCTCCCTCTCCCACAGAGTCCATAAGACTGTTCTATACATCAGTGTCTCTTTTGCTGTCTCGTACACAGGGTTATTGTTATCATCTTTCTAAATTCCATATATATGTGTTAGTATACTGTATTGGTGTTTTTCTTTCTGGCTTACTTCACTCTGTATAATAGGCTCCAGTTTCATCCACCTCATTAGAACTGATTCAAATGTATTCTTTTTAATGGCTGAGTAATACTTCATTGTGTATATGTACCACAGCTTTCTTATCCATTCATCTGCTGATGGACATCTAGGTTGCTTCCATGTCCTGGCTATTAGAAACAGTGCTGTGATGAACATTGGGGTACACGTGTCTCTTTCCCTTCTGGTTTCCTCAGTGTGTATGCCCAGCAGTGGGATTGCTGGATCATAAGGCAGTTCTATTTCCAGTTTTTTAAGGAATCTCCACACTGTTCTCCGTAGTGGCTGTACTAGTTTGCATTCCCACCAACAGTGTAAGAGGGTTCCCTTTTCTCCACACCCTCTCCAGCATTTATTATTTGTAGACTTTTGGATCGCAGCCATTCTGACTGGTGTGAAATGGTACCTCATAGTGGTCTTGATTTGCATTTCTCTGATAATGAGTGATGTTGAGCATCTTTTCATGTGTTTGTTAGCCATCTGTATGTCTTCTTTGGAGAAATGTCTATTGATTTCAGTGTTGACCATCTGATGATATCCTTGTGTAGAGTCTTCTCTTGTGTTGTTGGAATAGGGTGTTTGCTATGACCAGTGTGTTCTCTTGGCAAAACTCTATTAGCCTTTGCCCTGGTTCATTCTGTATTCTAAGGCCAAATTTTCCTGTTACCCGAGGTGTTTCCTGACTTCCTACTTTTGCAATCCAGCCCCTTATAATGAAAAGGACATATTTTGGGGGGTATTAGTTCTAAATGGTCCTGTAGGTCTTCATAAAACCGTTCAATTTCATCAGCATTACTGGTTGGGGTATAGACTTGGATTACTGTGATATTGAATGGTTTGCCTTGGAAACGAACAGAGATCATTCTGTCGTTTTTGAGATTGCATCCAAGTACTGCATTTCAGACTCTTGTTGACCATGATGGCTACTCCATTTCTTCTAAGGGATTCCTGCCCACAGTAGTAGATATAATTGTCAGCTCAGTTAAATTCACCCATTCCAGTCCATTTTAGTTCGCTGATTCCTAGAATGTTGATGTTCACCCTTGCCATCTGTTTGACCACTTCCAATTTGCCTTGATTCATGGACCTAACATTCCAGGTTCCTATGCAATATTGCTCTTTACAGCATTGGACCTTGCTTCTATCACCAGTCACATCCACCACTGGGTATTATTTTTGCTTTGGCTCCATCCCTTCTTTCTTTCTGGAGTTATTTCTCCACTGATCTCCAGTAGTATATTGGGCACTTACCGACCTGGGGAGTTTCTCTTTCAGTATCCTATCATTTTGCCTTTTCATACTGTTCATGGGGTTCTCAAGGCAAGAATACTGAAGTGGTTTGCCATTCTCTTCTCCAGTGGACCACATTCTCTCAGAACTCTCCACCATGACCCGCCCATCATGGGTGGCCCCACAGGGCATGGCTTGGCTTCACTGAGTTAGACAAGGCTGTGGTCCGTGTGATCAGATTGGCTAGTTTTCTGTGATTATGGTTTCATTGTCTCTGTCCTCTGATGTCCTCTTGAAACACCTACTGTCTTACTTGGGTTTCTCTTACCTTGGTCATGGGGTATCTCTTCACAGCTGTTCCAGCAAAGCACAGTGTCTTCTCCTTACCTTGGATGTGGGGTATCTCCTCATGACTGCCTTTCCTGACCTTGAACATGGAGTAGCTCCTCTCGGCCCTCCTTTACCCATGCAGCCGGCGCTCTGCCCTTTGCTCGGGATCCCCAGGTGGTGGGCTTCCCTGGTGGCTCAGAGGTTAAGGCGTCTGCCTGGAATGCAGGAGACCTGGATTTGATCCTTGGGTCAGAAAGATCCCCTGGAGAAGGAAACGGAAACCCACTCCATTACTCTTGTCTAGAGAATCCCATGGAGGGACAAGCCATCACACTTACTCACATTAAAAGTTCTAAAACTGTACAAGTCGTCCTAGAGGAAGTGTTATAAGAAACAAGGATTTGTTTGAGGATGCAGAGAAAATGGAACACTTGTGCACTGTTGGTGGGAACGTAATCAATGTAGCCGCTATGGAAAGCAGTAGGAAGTTTCCTCAAAGAATTAAAAAGAGAAATACCATATGATTTAGCAATTCTACATCTGGATATATATCCAAAGGGGAAAAAAAAAAGTCTTAAAAATATATTTTACCCCCATGTTTAATGCGGTGTTATCCACGATATCCAAATATGGATACAACTTAAGTATACATCAAAATGTTCATGGAAAAATAAAATGCAGTTTGCATATGCAATGGGATACTCTTAAGCAAAATAAAAAAAGGAAACCCTACCTTCTGCAATGATGTGGCTGGAACCTGAAGGCATTATGCTAAGTAAAATAAGTCAGACTGAAAAAGACAAACAATGTGTTCTCACATGCAGAATTTGTAACAGCTAACTTATAGAAATACTAGAATGGTGGATTCCAGGGGCCAGAAAGTAGGACAAATAGGGCAATATTAATCAAAGAAAAGAAATTCTCAACTAAAAATAAGTGTTTGGGTGATCTAATGTGTAGAATGGTGAATGTAATTAACAATAATGTATTATATGTTGGATGGCATCACTGACTAGATGGACGTGAATTTGGTAATGGACAGAGAAGCCTGGTGTGCTGCAGTCTATGTGGTCGCAAACACTTGAACACGACTAAGTGACTGAACTGAACTGTTTATATGTTGGAATGTTATCAAGAGAGTAGATCTTATATATTATATATTATATGAGCACACACATATACACACCCATAATAGTATTCGGAGTGAATGCATTAAGTAAATTTATTGTGATACTCATTTTCCAATATATACTTTATCAAATCATCACAAAACTTACATAAGTCATATGTCAATAGTCTCTCAATAAAGCTAGGGAAAAAAAAAAAAAAAAGTCACATTGACTTAAAATGTCCAGGTAAATTTTTGATTAGTTACTGTAATGTTTTCCTCATTTTTCCCAGCATGATGGGTAATGGTCCATACTAATAAACTTGATAAGTTGCTATATCCCATTATCCTCCCCATCAACTATTTTTTATCATAGCAGGTTGTACCAGAGATAACACCTTCTTGGGGGGTTACTACATGGTTTGACGAATGACTTGAGTTTAGTCTATTCAAATGCAAGTTTACTCAGATTTCCTGTCTGGAATTCTGACTAGGGAATTGGATACACCCTAGTGAAGTGAAGTGAAGTGAAGTGAATTCGCTCAGTCATCTCTGACTCTTTGCGACCCCATGGATGGTAGCCTACTAGGCTCGTCTGTCAATGGGATTTTCCAGGCACGAATACTGGAGTGGGCTGCCATTTCCTTCTTCAGGGGTCTTCCCAACCCAGAGATCAAACCTAGGTGTCCTTCATTGCAGACAGACGCTTTACCGTCTGAGCCACCAGGGAAGCCCCATACACTCGAGAAAAAGGGGAGAATATTGTAAGATACATGGAAAAAGAATCACTACCTTGACAACCCAGAGCCATGTGAAGGCAGGCATTTTGAGTAAACAGACAACCTGAAGGCAATAGAGAATTAAAAAAAAAAAAAAAAAAGTAAATTAATAGATTTTAAACAAAGAATCACAGACAAGCTCAGAGAATAGCAGTTATGACAGGAGTCTGGACTCCCAGAACCCTGAATTGTTAATAACTTTCTAGTTTATCCTAAGGCACAAGGATTCTTATTATTAACTTGATTTTATAAAAACAACAAAAAAAGGCATTCTTTATTTTCTATAAATAAGTGAGCCTGGTCGAACCCCAGTGCCTGATTCATTTTCTCTAAAGTGATCAAAGCAATTTTAATATGCAAGAAATAAAACAACTAAACTCTGCTTAGCATTCTTTCATGTTAAACAGTACATGGGAAATGAACATTCACTGGAAAATATGTTTTGAATAGCATAAATGATAGGCAAAAATATAATGTTTGTTTCCTTGGCAGGGAAAATAAGATGAGGACCTTTATATAGTTTTAGGTCAATAATTAGATATTAATAGATGATCACTAACCTTAGAAAGTTGTAAAAAGATGATCTAGTCAGCTACAGAGCATGAGTGGTATAGGTGTAGGGTCAGAGCTAAATAATTGAGAAAAATAGAGAAGTTGCTAGGCCCAATCTGTGACCAGCAACCCAATCCCCCTCTTCCTTTCATGTGAAGGCAGGTCTCTATCACTCTATATTCCCATTCACCAGTCTTGCCCTCTTATCTGAAAGTAGGAACTATTTATGTTTAAGGCAGAGGCAGTTAACAACAACAACAACAAAAATCATTTGGAATCTACACGTTATAGGCAATGAGTACATATTTGGAAGTATAATTATTTTAAGGTAATTAGACTATATAATACAGGTTTTATATTTTCTTTCCTCACCAAAAACCCCCAAACAAAACAAACAGACAGTTCCACTCTTTTACTTGGGCTTGGGAGCCCTGAGAAGAAAGGGTCTCACATTTCACTAGTAGATTTTCACTTAATCTCTGTGTGCAAGCTGTTGTGCATTTTATCACTGCCCTCCACAGTGATATCAGGAACACTTTTGTTCATTTTTTTAAAATAATAAACCTCCAAACTTTGGTGGGATGGAATAGAGGAAGTGTCACCTGACTAGCAGAAAGTAAAGTGGAAAAATAATCTTTATGTAATTCAATGTATGTTTCAAGACTACTTTTTGTGGAACTTGATGGTCTTACTTATCTCTTTTCTCAGATGGTTGTAACTTCTATTCTGCTAAATTACTTAGTTACCTACCACTCATATCTATGTTTCAAAAAATGTGAAAATCTTTTACCAACTGGTATTTCCTGTCTGATTCTTTCTGTCATGTGCTTTGACACATAATTTTATGATTTTTCCCTTATTTTAATGTGAATTTATAAGGAAAGGGAATATATGTTTAACAGAAATTTCTATTTTTTAAATATTTATTTATTAGTTTTGTTTCATATAATGACATATCAAGAAATCCAAAGGGAATAGAATGTCATAGCATAGATGACTTATTTACTGTAGCAGATGTGGTTAATAAAAACTGTGAAGGATTAGCCTTGAAATTCTCAGAATGTAAAAAAAAAAAAAAAAATGTGAATAGAAAGGTGCTAGAGTTCATTGCAGAATTTCCAAGTTTCCATTTCCACAGTGACCTTTTTCTCAAGATAGAGAAAGACTATAAATTTCTGGGTACAATGAAAGTAAAACAAATTTAGTACTCATAATAATATCATCAACTTGTAAATAGAAATAGAAGTTCCAAATAAACAAAAATACTCACTGAATTTTCTATATGGGTAAAAATACAAATAATAAATCAGACAAATCAGAAAATTTCTTAATGACCATGTAATTAGAGATTTCAGTGATAATGAATGGTGAAAGAGGATATCCATCTCTACTGGATACATTTAATTTTCATCCAAATATCTCAGTCTTTCTTAAGTTACTCTACTTTCTATATTGTCTTAAAACTCACTAAAATAATTCATATACGTGGTATAAGAATGTTTCAAAGCCTAAATAACCTCCTCTGGATTATAATTTTTTTTATTCAATTAACTCTTATTTCTAAATTCCCTACCATTGACTACATGTAGACATTTCTTTAAAGCTCACATAAATATATATCCTTAATTTACAGCTTCTATGCTATAATCATAATAAAGTGATATTTAACATACTATTATAATTGGTATGATTAAAGAGAAAACTTAATAGATCCCTAAAAATAGAAGGAATCATTTTAATAGCAAAAGGTTTCTTTCTTTTTTTTTTTTTTTTTAAAGAAAGAATGTCAATATGAGGTCAACCTCAACAGTCAGAACTCCTTAAGGAAAAAATACCACAAAAGGGTGAATTTTCTAATAATTTTCTGTCACTATTCTAGAACAATTATGCAAATATACAAAAACATTTTTTTGAACTATAACCCAAGAAAAAGAAGAGAGGTTTCCTAGATTAAACATTTTGTCTTTATAATATGTATATACTATTATTATTTGAACCCGGTGATTTATGTTGAAGTCAGTAAGAATAACCAAGTTGAAGGTCCATGATCAGACATTTATTCACAGTATTTAAGAAATAAACTCTTAGACACAAAAATATGTCAGGCTGTAGATAAAACCATATCAGTTCAGTTCAGTTCAGTTCAGTTGCTCACTCGTGTCCAACTCTTTGCAACCCCATGAACTGCAGCACGCCAGGCCTCCCTGTCCATCACCAACTCCCGGAGTTCACTCAGACTCATGTCCATCGAGTCAGTGATGCCATCCAGTCATCTCATCCTCTGTCATTCCCTTCTCCTTCTGCCCCCAATCCCTCCCAGCATCAGTCTTTTCCAATGAGTCAACTCTTGGCATGAGGTGACCAAAGTACTGGAGTTTCAGCTTTAGCATCATTCCTTCCAAAGAAATCCCTGGGCTGATCTCCTTCAGAATGGACTGGTTGGATCTCCTTGCAGTCCAAGAGACTCTCAAGAGTCTTCTCCAACATCACAGTTCAAAAGCATCAATTCTTTGGCGATCATCCTTCTTCACAGTCCAACTCTCACATCCATACATGACCACAGGAAAAACCATAGCCTTGACTAGACAGACCTTTGTGGGCAAAGTAATGTCTCTGCTTTTGAATATGCTGTCTAGGTTGCTCATAACTTTCCTTCCAAGGAGTAAGCATCTTTTAATTTCATGGCTGCAGTCACCATCTGCAGTGATTTTGGAGCCCAGAAAAATAAAGTCTGACACTGTTCCCACTGTTTCCCCATCTATTTCCCATGAAGTGATGGGACCAGATACCATGATCTTTGTTTTCTGAATGTTGAACTTTAAGCCAACTTTTTCACTCTCCATTTTCACTTTCATCAAAAGGCTTTTTAGTTCCTCTTCACTTTCTGCCATAAGGGTGGTGTCATCTGCATGTCTGAGGTCATTGATATTTCTCCTGGCAATCTTGATTCCAGCTTGTGTTTCTTCCAGTCCAGCATTTCTCATGATGTAATCTGCATATAAGTTAAATAAGCAGGATGACAGTATATAGCCTTGACATACTCCTTTTCCTGTTTGGAACCAGTCTGTTGTTCCATGTCCAGTTCTAACTGTTGCTTCCTGACCTGCATATAGGTTTCTCAAGAGGCAGATAAGGTTGTCTGGTATTCTCATCTCTTGAAGAATTTTCCACAGTTTATTGTGATCCACAGAGTCAAAGGCTTTGGCATAGTCCATAAAGCAGAAGTAGACGTTCTTCTGGAACTCTCTCACTGTTTTGATGATCTAGCGGATGTTGGTAATTTGATATCTGGTTCCTCTGCCTTTTTGAAAACATGTGCTCCCAATTTATATGGGGAACACATGTATACCTGTGGCATATTCATTTCGATATTTGGCAAAACCAATACAATATTGTAAAGTTTAAAAATAAAGTAAAATTTAAAATAAAAATAAATAAAATTAGATAAATTTTAAATAATTTAATCAGCTCCACAACCTGGAGTAGAACATGTTGTACTCATAACAGCACCACTTGGCCATGTAAGATTTTAAGACTTTGGCATGCCTAAGATGATCAGTGTGATTTTTCTACACTTTCCACATGAATCCTTGGCCCTTCAAGAATACAAGGATAGCCTTGATATTCTTCCTATCCTTCTAAAATTGATGGATAGTTTTCTATATGTCTCTCTGTATGACCATATGTTGACTTTTCCCAGAAGTCAGATTCTCAAAGATATCTGACACAAAAATGAGTTGTAATAATCTAGAGACAAAACTGCACTGATAAAACAGCATTACCTTCTACTAACTACTGCAGTTACTTTAAATTTTCAAACAAGTTTAGCCAATTTTAGAATGGTTAAATTTCTCAAAACAGCAATAGAGAGTATGTTGAGCTGGGAGCTAAAAGAGACGAGCTGAAAGAAAGTCACACAGAAAAGGTGATGAAAAAAGAGAGTGAAAGACAAGGTGTCATGTTGATCTTTCTACCTGACAGGGTTGTGTGTGCATGCTTAATTATTCAGTCATGTCTGACTCTTTGCAACCCCGTGGACTGTAGACTGCCAGACTCCTTTATCCACAAGGATTCTCCAGACAGAAATATTGGAGTACATTGTCATGCCATCCTCCAGGAGATCTTCCCAAACCAGGGATTGAACCCAGGTCTCCCACATTACATGCAAATTCTTTATGGTCTGAGCCACCAGGGAAGCCCTTCTACTTGACAAATCTGTTTTATTGCAGAAGACACAGTGAAAACTTTAGTTTCCTTAGGACTCTCTTAAACTATCTCACCTTCCCTGATTTATTTATCTTTCACTTTTATCTTTAGGAAAATCTCTACATTCATTTAATTTCTATGAAAAATGTACCTTTCTCTGTGAGAAGGTGAACAGATACACCCAAGGTTCTTTATCCCTCAAAAGCCTAAATTAGATAAAGATGGAAATTTCCCTCCCACATATATGGCATATTACCCTTCACCTTCATTATGCAGTTCTTAACCTCCACTTTGTTATGTTTCCTCTGAACCTTCCGTCAGGTGTAGTTATCCGCTGTTTCAAAATAAATCCAAATGCATGTCAACTACAAGTTATATTCTTAAAATATAATTTTAGAAACTTGCAAAGACTAACACTTTTCATCTGTGATATACAGCTTTCTATTTAAAGCTGTCTCTTGGATATGGAGAAGTTGGCATTCTCCAAGAAGCTTATGCCACAGTCACTATCTGTATGAGTTTCTACTCCCTTCTTAAGGGGAAAAACACTTATGGAAATATACTTTTAAGTTTGCTGAATTATTCTGCATGATGCCTCTTCATTACAATCATGTGAGTAGTCTGACACCTGTTAGAACCCTCTAAATTAGCATCAAGGCTTTCCATCCCATTTTGAAAACAGCCTTCTCATAGAATGCTGAAAAAAATAGTACATTCTAAAGGGAATATTTTAAAACATAATAATGTTAGATATTAGCATCACAGAGAGTAGTATTCCCTAACATTTCCCTTTCTTTGCTCATCAGAAACATCCCCAATGTTGTAATATGTTTAAGTTTTGGTTTGTCCTCTTAGCCAGTAGAAGAGTGAATTGCCCCTCCTTATACTCAGGAACCAAATATGGAAAAGGGTTTGAAGGCATTAGATGCCTCAGACTGACCAAAGATACCAGGGAAAAAAGAGGAAATTTCAGATGGATGGCAGGGAGGGTGACAGAGGAGAGGAAGAAGGAAAAGGAAAAAAAAAAATGACTTTGGTAAAAAAATAAAATAAAAAGTGGATCACCAAGAAGCTACTCTGCTCCACCCAGTGGTCTAGGGTTCCCCTTTGTTCTTATTCTCTATCTCTTGTAAAGACTAGGTTTAATCACAATCTAGGGGAGGCACCATGGTGCTTGAAACAAGATTGCATTCTGTGCGCTAGAGCCTTCCCTCACCTAGAAACCACAGATTTGTAACAAGTAGTCTGAGGATTGATATGTATGTGAGCACTGAGTAGAAATCTCTCTCTTTTATTATTTTTTTTCTAATTCATTTCCATTTGTTTTGCTAATTAATAAAGATACACTTATTAAGGAAAACATCTTATTACAATATTTTTTTATTCACTATTGAAAAAAGTCACTATCTTTTTTTCCTAACAGAATTGCCGAAAATGTAGACTGGGAACTCCTGCCTAATTTTACCATAATGGAGACTCTGATTAAAAATGAAGTCAACAAAAAAGGAAGCAGAACCAACCAATAGAAGAAACCCATTTTTATAATAAGTTCTCAATTGTAGAATTTATTCATTTCCAAACAATTTTACCATGTTTCATTTATTCTTTTTATGTTATTGCTTTTTGTGTGTGCATGTACGCCAGCTCAGGTGTGTCCACTCAGACATGTCCGATTCTGAAAGGTTGTTGTTGAGTCACACGAAGACACCAGGATTCTTGGCCCCTAGAGGAGAAGAATTCAATCCGGGGCCAGAGACGAGGCTTGATCACTCAGAACTTTTGTGTAATAGAGTTTTATTAAAGTATAAAGGAGATAGAGAAAGCTTCTGACATAGGCATCAGAAGGGGGCAGAAAGAGTACCCGCTTGCTAGTGTTAACAATGAAGTTATATAATCCAAAGAATGTCTGGAGGTTGTAAAGACCTCATCAGACCTACCCCCATAATTTACATTTTAAGATAACACTTCTCAGGCAGGATACATTATTGTTATATAATCCTAAGGAATGTAGAGAAGGAAAAAAAGTTTGTCCTTTCTTCCTCCTTGAGAATTCCAGACCCCTCTTTCCTTGGGGACCCCTAGACTCCTTATCAACCTGCCTAGGAACTGACTCTCTTAATCCTTTGCAACTCCCATAGACTCTAGCCTGCCAGGCTCTTCCATCCATGGAATTTTCCAAGCAGGAATACTGGAGTGGGTTGCCATTTCCTACTCCACACTGTTTTCGTTTTTGTTTTGCACTTATGTAAATAATAAAATGAATTCTAGTAAACTTACTACCATCTCAATAACTAAAATATTACCCATAATTAAACATTTTAAACACTTTCCTATCTGCTGCCCACCTCTTAAAAGTAAGAAGTATTTTAAATTTGTCCTAAAAATAAAATACTTTTATCAATATATATTTTACCTGGCTTTGAATTGTACAGAACTTTACATCCTTTATGCAGACTTCTTGTAATTGCTTTTATTTTTTCATCCAACAATACTGTGTTTTATTTTGGTTGTTGAATTTAATTGTAAATTCATTTCCACTGGTATATCACACTCCATTGTGGGATTATTTCAAAATGTATTTATTCAATATCCAGTCAATAGATACTTGACTGACTACTATAAACAGTAATTATGAACCTAAAAATATATTTCCGGGGAGTGTAATTAATAGGTTTCAGGATATGACAGTATTCAGGTTTACAAACTAATATAAATTTTAGTAAGGAGGCAGGAGATGCAATCTAGTTATGTGACAAAAAGGAAAACAAACAGAATGTTTGTAAACAGAGCTGAAAACTCACATTATTTGCAGAGAATCAAACAGAAGGGTGCTCTCTCTTCTGTGGTTGTTGTCTTAATTAAGAACATAGATAAAATTAAAATCCTCAAACAACCCGAGTCCATAGTTTTCAATGTCAGCCTTAAAAATGTCAATTCTTAACCTCCTTTTCCTTGTCATTTGTAAGACAATTTTTTTCAACACTAACATGATCAAGAGTCCTGTGAAGGAAATATAATTTCTTTGAGGCAGAAAGACTTATTCTTGTTTATTAAACATTTTTAAAATGTGTGATCTATACAATTAGATTAGAGGTCTATGATTATGTTTCTATCACTAAAGAATATATTTATAAAAGCATTTCCATCTTACTGCATGCTTACATCAGTTAGACACCTTTTAGAATTTAAGAGACGAGGCAGTATAATGAAGGATCTTAATTAGAGTATTGCATAATATGAGTTCTTTGTTCAACTGAATATTGCCTGGATTCAAAACCCTAACCAAGTAGAATAATATATTCTGTTGTTTAAATGATGAAGAGATGTATCATATTTACTTTCCCATTGATTTGTTAAAGAGCTCTATAAATAGACTAACTTCCAGGATCTTGAATCCTAAGTAAGTCTAGTACTTAGTACCATATAACAGCAAGCACTGTCTGCAAGTACTTTAAACTATGACAGATTCCTTACATTGAGAGATGGTCTAAAAATATATATTACCTTTATTCTATCTCATAATTTAGAAATTCAACATGAATTGGTGGGAATAGATGAAATTAATAGGTGAATAGATGAAATGCAGAGGTATTTCAGAGCAGTGAAAACACTCTGTATGTATGATAGCATTGATGTAATGATGGACACATATCATTATACTTTTCTCCAAATTCATGAAATATACAACAAGAGAGAACCCTAAGGTAAACTATGGTCTTTGGGTTATTTTGTGTCAATATAAGTTCATCATTTGTAACAAGTTTAGAACAAATCAACTTTAGGAGAAGCTGATAATGGGAGACACTACATATGTGTAGGGGTAGGCTTACTCCTTGGAAGAAAAGTTATGACCAACCTAGATAGCATATTCAAAAACAGAGACACTACTTTGCCAACAAAAGTCTATCTAGTCAAGGCTATGGTTTTTCCAGTGGTCATGTATGGATGTGAGATTTGGACTATGAAGAAAGCTGAGCACCAAAGAACTGATGCTTTTGAACTGTGGTGTTGGAGAAGACTCTTGAGAGTCCCTTGGACTGCAAGGAGATCCAACCAGTCCATTCTAAAGGAGATCACCCCTGGGTGTTCTTTGGAAGGAAGATGCTAAAGCTGAAACTCCAGTACTTTGGCCACCTCATGTGAAGAGTTGACTCATTGGAAAAGACTCTGATGCTGGGAGGGATTGGGGGCAGGAGGAGAAGGGGACAACAGAGGATGAGATGGCTGGATAGCATCACCGACTCGATGGACATGAGTTTGAGTAAATTCTGGGAGATGGTGATGGACAGGGAGGCCTGGCGTGCTGCGATTCATGGGGTCACAAAGAGTTGGACATGACTGAGCGACTGAACTGAACTGAAATGTGGGGTAAATGAGAAACCTGTACATTCCTTTCAATTAAACTGTGAACCTAAAGTTGTTCTTAAAAAAAAAAAAGACTTAATTAAAATGTAATCCAATGTATTTACTCGCTGATGTAGAGGCTTCTACATGAAAATGCCAGGTGTTTCTCTAGAGTGTAATTTCTTGGAGCCATGAGCTACACTGAGGCAAGGACTATGACATATTCTTTAGATCAGCCTCACTTAGAGATGCCTTGGGACTCCATTCCCAGCCTTTGGCCCATGAAGCAGGGCAGGGAAAAGTGCATTCTCAGAGGTATGTGGCAAACCGTGGTCACTGCCTCCTTCCAGGGCAGTCTCTGGTGTCCATGGATGATGCAGTGCTTTAATTAGTCAGAACACTCGGTGTCAAACAGCCACCCACTCTAACAGGCACTTTGGTCTATCAGCTCCCCAGTGACAACTTCTTTTATAAACAGTAACTTCTTGACAAGAAGCTTTTGACTTAATCCTACTATCGAGCTACTGAAAATGGCTCCTATTAGCAGCCTGCAATTCCTCCGAGGTAATGAAAGTTTCTCTGAAGATATTATATCAGCCACCTTGAATGATGCTTCTGTCTCTAGTGCCCTGTGCAGTCAGGGATGGAGACCGAGGCCAGTTTCCTTTCTACCGATCTATAAGTTCATGCCAACTCTCTGCTTTTACCCAGAGCATCTTCGTAAAATCACTTTTCTCCCACTTCCTGTCACTCAGAGCATGGTCATAGGGCCATCTCAGCATTCAAGACTGTGCATCCCTTTGGGAAGTTTTTGTTTGTTTGTTTGTATACATGGAACCTAATAGTACCTTTTCAATGTGTAGCCAATTATTTCTCAAATTTGAGTATTTTTTAAAAGATTGTTAAATAGGTAAATTCTGAAGTTCAGTTTCATGCCTGGTCTTCACCTAAAATTTTTTATCAACTTAGAATTCAGCATTTGAAAGGTAGAAGAACTAAATGCCTACACTAGAGTCATTTGTGACCTCTCTGCCCCTCTGGGATATGACTGTATAATTTACTGTCATGTACAATCTCCATAATGATGCTATTACAACTCAGTCACAAGATTCAGATTCATGGTTAATACACACATGTATGTGTGCTCAGTCTCTCAGTCATCTCTGACTCTTTCTGGCTCCATGGACTCTAGTCCACCAGACTCCTCTGTCCATGGAATTCTCCAGGCAAAAATACTAGAGTGGGTTGTCATGTCCTACCTCAGGGATTTTCCTGACCCAGGGATTAAAACCGTGTCTCTTTTGTCTCCTTCTTAAGCAGACAGATTCTTTATTACTGTGCTCTCAGGAAGCCCTAAGATAACATATTTACTCTCAAATATTGGTGAACATATTAGGTGTGACTAGGAGACAATATCTCTTTATTCATTTCATTTTATTCACTTCAGTTTCTTACTGCAAATTAATTAGCAAAATTACAAAATGGGACTTTACAATTCTGTGATATTTAACTGGGTGTGTGTGATTGTTGAAGAAGCTGAAGTTGAATAGTTCTATGAAGACTTACAAGACCTTTTAGAACTAACACCAAAAAGAGATGTCCTTTTAATCATAAGGGACTGGAATGCAAAAGTAGAAAGTCAAGAAATACCTGGAGTAAGAAGCAAATTTGGCCTTGGAGTATAGAATGAAGCAGAGCAAAAGCTAATACAGTTATGCCAAGAGAATGCACTTGTCATAGCAAACAGCCTCCTCCAACAACACAAGAGAAGATTCTACACATTAACATAACCGAAATCAGATTGATTATATTCTTTGCAGCCAAAGATGGAGTAGATCTATACAGTCAGCAAAAACAAGACCAGCAGCTGACTGTGGCTCAGATCATGAACTCCTTATTGCCAAACTAGATTTAAATTGAAGAAAGTAAGGAAAACAAATAGACTCTCAGTCCGTAAAGAATTTGCCTGCAGTGCAGTAGACCCGGGTTTGATCCCTGGGTTGGGAAGATCGCCTGGAGAAGGAAATGGCAACCCACTCCAGTAACCTTGCCTGGAATATCTCATGGATGGAGGAGCCTGGTGGGCTGCAGTCCATGGGGTCGCAAAGAGTCGGGAACAACTGAGCGACTAACACTTACTTACTTACCTACTTATCCAGGTATGACCTAAATCAAATCCCTAACAATTATACAGTGGAAGTGAGAAACAGATTTAAGGGACTAGATCTGATAGACAGAGTGCCTGATGAACTATGGATGAGGTTCGTGATATTGTACAGAAGACAGGGAGCAAGATCATCCCCAAGAAAAAGAAATGCAAAAAAGCAAAATGGCTGTCTGAGGATGCCTTACAAATAGCTGTGAAAAGAAGAGAAGCAAAAAGCAAAGGAGAAAAGGAAAGATACACTCATTTCAATGCAGAGTTCCAAAGAATAGCAAGGAGAGATAAGAAAGCCTTCCTCAGCAATCTATGTAAAGAAATAGAGAAAGACAATAGAATGGAAAAGACTAGAGACATCTTCAGGAAAATTAAAGATACCAAGGGAATATTTCATGCAAAAATGGGCTCAAAAAAGGACAGAAGTGGTATGGATGTAACAGAAGCAAAACATATTAAGAAGAGGTGACAAGAATACACAGAAAAACTGTACAAAAAAGATCTTCACGACCCAGATAATCACGGTGATGTGATCACTTACCTAAGCCAGATCCTGGAATGTGAAGTCAAGTGGGCCTTAAAAAGCATCACTACAAACAAAGCTAGTGGAGGTGATCAAATTTTAGTTGAGCTATTTCAAATCCTAAATATAATGCTGTGGAAAATGATGCACTCAATAAGCCAGCAAATTTGGAAAACTGAGCAGTGGCCACAGGACTAGAAAAGTCTGTTCTTAAGGTCATTCCAATCCTTAAGAAAGGCAATGCCAATGGATGCTCAAACTACCACACAATTGCACTCATCTTACCCACTAACAAAGTAATGCTCAAAATTCTCCAAGCCAGGCTTCAGCAATACATGATCCGTGAACTTCCAGATGTTCAAGCTGGATTTAGAAAAGGCAGAGGAACCTGAGATCAAGTTGCAAGCATCAACTGGATCCTCAAAAAAGCAAGAGAGTTCGAGAAAAACATCTATTTCTGCTTTATTGACTATGCCAAAGCCTTTGACTGTGGATCACAATAAACTGTGGAAAATTCTGAAAGAGATGGGAATACAGAACCACCTGACCTGCCTCTTGAGAACTCACCTTGCAGGTGAGAAAACAACAGTTAGAACTAGACATGGAACAACAGACTGGTTCTAAATAGGAAAAGGAGTACATCAAGGCTGTATATTGTCATCTTGCTTATTTAACTTGTATGCGGAGTACATTATGAGAAGTGATGGGCTGAATGAAACACAAGCTGGAATCAAGATTACTGGGGGAAATATCATTAAGCTCAGATATGCAGGTGACACCACCCTTATGGAAGAAAGTTAAGAAGAACTAAAGAGCCTCTTGATGAAAGTGAAAGAGGAGAGTGAAACAGTTGGCTTAAAGCTCAACATTCAGAAAAGTAAGATCATGGCATCCGGTCCCATCACTTCATGGCAAATAGATGGAGAAACAGTGGAAACAATGACAGATTTAGTTTCTTGGGCTCCAAAATCATGGCAGATGACTACAGCTAAGAAATTAAAAGGTGCTTATTCCTTGGAAGAAAAGTTATGACCAACCTAACCAGCATGTTAAAAAGCAGTGACATTACATTGCCAACAAAGGTCCATCCTGTCAAGGTGATGGGTTTTCTAGTGGTCATGTATGGATGTGAGAGTTGGACTATAAGAAATGAAATGTCATGTATGAAACGAGATGCCAGTCCAGGTTCAGTGCACGATGCTGGATGCTTGGGGCTGGTGCGCTGGGAAGGCCCAGGGGGATGGTATGGGGAGGTTGGGAGGGAGGAGGGTTCAGGATGGGGAGCATGTGATTTTTTTTTTAAAGTAATAAAGAGAATTAAAAAAAAAAAATAGCCAACATCAACCTAAAAAAAAAAAAAAAAAGAAAAGCTGAGTGCAGAAGAATTGATGCTTCCTTTAAAAATTTAAATTTATTTATCTTAATTGGAGGCTAATTACTTTAAAATATTGTATTAGTTTTGCCATACATCAACAAGAATCCTCCACGGGTGTATACGTGTTCCCCATCCTGAACCCCCGTCTCCCACCTCTCTCCCCAAACCATCCCTCTGGGTCATCCCAGTGCACCAGCCCCAAGCATCTTGTATCCTGCATTGAACCTGGACTGGCGATTAGTTTCTTATATGATATTATACATGTTTCAATGTCATTCTCCAAGATCATCCCACCTTCTCCCTCTCCCACAGAGTCCAAAAGACTGTTCTATACATCTGTGTCTCTTTTGCTGTCTCGCATACAGGGTTATCATTATCATCTTTCTAAATTCCATATATATGCGTTAGTATACTTACATTGCCAACAAAGGTCCGTCTGTTCAATGCTATGGTTTTTCCCGTGGTCACGTATGGATGTGAGGATTGGACTGTGAAGAAAGCTAAGTGCTGAAGAATTGATGCTTTTGAATTGTGGTGTTGGAGAAGACTCTTGAGAGTCCCTTGGACTGCAAGGAGATCCATCCAGTCCATTCTAAAAGAGATCAGCCCTGGGTGTTCTTTGGAAGGAATAAGGTTATAGCTGAAATTCCACTACTTTGGCCACCTCATGCGAAGAGTTGACTCATTGGAAAAGACTCTGATGCCGGGAGGGATTGAGGGCAGGAGGACAAGGGGACGACAGAGGATGAGATGGCTGAATGGCATCACTGACTCGATGGACGTGAGTCTGAGTGAACTCCAAGAGTTGGTGATGGACAGGGAGGCCTGGCGTGCTGCAATTCATGGGGTCGCAAAGAGTTGGACACGACTGAGCTGAACTGATACTGTTTTGGTGTTTTTCTTTCTGGCTTACTTCACTCTGTACAATAGGCTCCAGTTTCATAGACCTCATTAGAATTGATTCAAATGTATTCTTTTTGCTGCTACTGCTGCTGCTAAGTTGCATCAGTTGTGTCCGACTCTGTGGGACCCCATAGACGGCAGCTCACCAGGCTCCCCCTTCCCTGGGATTCTCCAGACAAGAACACTGGAGTGGGTTTTCATTTCCTTCTTCAGTGCATGAAAGTAAAAAGTGAAAGAAGTCGCTCATTCGTGTCCGACTCCTAGCGACCCCATGGACTGCAGCCTACCAGGCTCCTCCATCCATGGGATTTTCCAGGCAAGAGTACCAAAGTGGGTTGTCATGAGTAATACTCCATTGTGTATATGTGAATTGATGCTTTTGAACTGTGGTGTTGGAGAAGACTCTTGAGTGTCCCTTGGACTGCAAGAAGATCCAATCAGTCCATCCTAAAGGAAATCATTCATGAATATTCATTGGAAGGATTGATTTTGAAGGTGAAACTCAACACTTTGGCCACGTGATGCGAATAACTGACTCAGTGGAAAAGACCCTGATGCCGGGAAAGATTGAGAGCAGGAGGAGAAGGGGACGACGGAGGATGAGATTGTTGGATGGTGTCACCAACTCAGTGGACATGAGTTTGAGTAAACTCTGTGAGTTGGTGATGGACAGGGAGGCCTGGCGTGCTGCAGTCCATGGAGTCGCAAAGAGTCGGACACGACTGAGCAACTGAACTGAACTGAACTGTGTGCTTGCACACACACACACACACAGAAAATTCTTTAAAGTATATGACATTTATCTTTAAAAGTAAAATTTTTGTTTGTTTTGGAGATACTTATATAATGATGATTATTTGAAGGGGTCTCTGTGAATTCTTATAATAAGGTGCTGGTAATGAGTTAGCACAACAGACAGGAAGAGGAAAAAGAAAACTTAGGATGTAGGATTGATCAGATTAAAAATGCATGGGCTTTTGAAGGAGGGAAGATAAGTTCTTCATGGAACTAACTGAGGATGGCGGTTGCTCTGGGTACCACTTCTGTACCCACAAACGTTTTGAGAATGATCTTTCTGCATTGATTCTCACCAGGGCATTCTGTAACATAATTGGCCAGGTGTTCCCAGCAACTGAAATATGAGTGAGGAACTGGCAACTGCCAGGGTTTTCATTCTTGCTGCATGGTGTCAGAGAAGGATTCTGGCCCATCTGAATATTTAGGGAGATTGCTGTGGTATCAGTGGTGTGTAGTAAAGCTAACTCATCAGGGGTGATCATATGAACCAGATCTGAGGAACATTTTGTGGTACCCCAGCCTTCTGGGAACATGTGAGCAGAGCTCCTTCCCCCGGTTGGCTCATAAAAAATCTGTAGTAAAGTGTGCCCTCAGATTAGAGTGGCTTTAGATTACATTTGATTGGTCATTTTGATGCTAGCTCTGGTGGATTCTAACCTCAGGGCCTATAAGATCCATGTATGTTGGCATTCCTGTTCCCATCTCAGTTGTCTAAGGCTGGCAGGATGCAAACTGGATCAATGACTTTAGCTACCTTATTTTCTTTAATATATTTTCCTTTATACTCTCTTTATTATTTACTGAGTCTTCATTTTTAAAACTATGATTTACCATGTATGCTATTGTACATTTTGGGAAATTTCCTCCTCCTGATACTTTGAGCTGGCCCAGAAGATATTCTGGTTTTGTTTTTGTTTGTTTGTTTAATTTTCCACTATCTAAGTGAAGAATTTCCAGAGTGCTTTTTCTGTTTTGTTTTTTTCTTGAAGGATCCCTGACTTAAATGAATTAAATAATTTTAAATGAATTAAAGTTCTTAAAAGTTACTTATGTTGCTGTTATACATGCTAGAAATCAAACTCTCACATAATTATAATTCTGATATACTCTAACCACTAATATTTTTCCCAATTTTTTTTTACTTTTTATTTTATTTTTTAACTTTACAATATTGTATTGGTTTTGCCATATATCAACATGAATCTATCACAGGTATACACGTGTTCCCCATCCTGAACCCTCCTCCCTCCTCCCTCCCTGTACCATTCCTCTGGGTCATCCCAGTGCACCAGCCCCAAGCATCCAGTATCGTGCATTGAACCTGGACTGGTGACTCATTTCATATATGATATTATACATGTTTCAATGTCATTCTCCCAAATCATCCCACCCTCTCCCTCTCCCACAGAATCCAAAATAAGTTACTTGTGTTGCTGTTATACATGCTAGAAATCAAACTCTCACATAATTATAATTTAGACATAATTTAATCATTGATATTTTTCCCAATTTTAAAATGATTTAAATTTTTGAGGACATTTCTTAGTTCAAAAAGGCAAAAACAGACTTCCCCATATATAGCCAATGAACTCCAAATATTCACATAAATTATCAACCTATTTTCCTATTTATTTAATTATTTAAGAGATCATAATTTTCTTTGAGCTATTTAATTCTCACAGCTTTCATGACTGACACTCATCTTGGAGAATGTTGCCCTTGCAAAGATAAGTATATATATATATATATACACATACACACACATACACAAACACATACATACATACATACATACTTCAAAGTGAAAGTGGAAGTGTTAGTCCTCAGTCCTGTCTGACTCTTTGCCACCACATGGACTGTAGCCTGCCAAGCTTCTCTGTCCGTGGAACAACCTGGGAGACCCCAACTTGACCCTTGGGTCAGGAAGGTCCCCTGGAGAAGAGAATGGACATTTTAATATTCTTGCCTGGAGAATTCCATGGACAGAGGAGCCTGGCTGGCTACAGTCCCTGAAGTAGCAAAAATTAGGACATAACTGAGTGACTAACACTTTCATTATGTATACCTCAACTTGCATATAAAATGTCAACACACAGAAGATGCATGGAGGCTCAGATTCCCAGAAATTTTCCAGCTACTGTCTTTCTCTACTTGCTGAACGCAACAAACTTAGTGGATAACCAGAGCAGCAATTGCCACAAATGCCCAGGAATCCAACCACCACCCTACCCCATAATCATAGAGTTTTGAATAATCTAAGAAAAGACGAGTTTCTGTGCTCACTGAAATCCTCAAACACATTGGATCATAGGAAACTGAACTCTCCTGAGAACATGAAGCTAGGTTCCTTGATTATCCATGCCTTTGCCTAAATACTCACACAGCTAGAAGCATTTCCAAAATACAAAGCACAGGACCTTCTTCTCACTATCAGATCAGATCAGTCACTCCGCTGTGTCCAACTCTTGGCGACCCCATGAATCTCAGCACGCCAGGCCTTCCTGTCCATCACCAACTCCCGGAGTTCACTCAGACTCACCTCCATCGAGTCAGTGATGCCATCCAGCCATCTCATCCTCTATCGTCCCCTTCTCCTCCTGCCCCCAATCCCTCCCAGTATCAGAGTCTTTTCCAATGAGTCAACTCTTTGCATGAGGTGGCCAAAGTACTGGAGTTTCAGCTTTAGCATCATTCCCTCCAAAGAAATCCCAGGGCTGATCTCCTTCAGAATGGGCTGGTTGGATCTCTTGGCAGTCCAAGGGACTCTCAAGAGCCTTCTCCAACACCACAGTTCAAAAGCATCAATTCTTCGGCGATCAGCCTTCTATACAATCCAACTCTCACATCCATACATGGCCACAGGAAAAACCATAGCCTTGAGTAGACAGACCTTTGTTGGCAAAGTAATGTCTCTGCTTTTGAATATGTTATCTAGGTTGGTCATAACTTTCCTTCCAAGGAGTAAGCGTCTTTTAATTTCATGGCTGCAGTCACCATCTGTAGTGATTTTGGAGCCCAGAAAAACAAAATCTGACACTGTTTCCACTGTTTCCCCATCTATTTCCCATGAAGTGGTGGGACCAGATGCCATGATCTTCGTTTTCTGAATGTTGAGCTTTAAGCCAGCTTTTTCACTCTCCATTTTCACTTTCATCAAGAGGCCTTTGAGTTCCTCTTCCCTTTCTGCCATAAGGGTGGTGTCATCTGCATATCTGAGGTTATTGATATTTCTCCCGGCAATCTTGATTACAGTTTGTGTTTCTTCCAGTCCAGTGTTTCTCATGATGTACTCTGCATATAAGTTAAATACACAGGGTGACAATATACAGCCTTGACGAACTCCTTTTCCTATTTGGAACCAGTCTGTTGTTCCATGTCTAGTTCTAACTGTTGCTTCCTGACCTGCATACAAATTTCTCAAGAGGCAAATCAGGTGGTCTGGTATTCTCATCTCTTTCAGAATTTTCCACAGTTTATTGTGATCCACAGTCAAAGACTTTGGCATAGTCAATAAAGCAGAAATAGATGTTTTTCTGGAATTCTCTTGCTTTTTCTATGATCCAGCGGATGTTGGCAATTTGATCTCTGGTTCCTCTGCCTTTGCTAAAACCAGCTTGAACATCAGGAAGTTCATGGTTCACATATTGCTGAAGCCTGGTTTGGAGAATTTTGAGCATTGCTTTACTAGTGTGTGAGACGAGTGCAAATGTGCGGTAGTTTGAGCATTCTTTGGCATTGCCTTTCTTTGGGATTGGAATGAAAACTGACCTTTTCCAGTCCTGTGGCCACTGCTGAGTTTTCCAAATTTGCCTACTTTTATCATTCTTATTTCCTTCTTCACTTGTTCTCATTCCTTAAACTTTTCCATTTTTCTGTATCTCCAGATTTTGAAAGAACTTAAATCTGGCAGAAAGCTATTATTACTCCCCTAAGATAAGTCCTCAGAACACTATTTAGTCTTGATTTTATTCCAAATATTTGTTGCTAACTATTCTTATAATGAAGGCTCTCCTTGGTGGATCAGACAATAAAGAATCTGCCTGCAATGCAGGATACCAGGGCTCCATCCCTGGGTCTGGAAGAGCCCCTGGAGAAGAGAATGGCACCCCACTCCAGTATTCTTGCCTGGATAATTCCATAGATAGAGGAGCCTGGTGGGCTAAAATCCATGAGGTTGCAAAGAGTCAGATATGACTGAGCAACTAACTCTCTCACTTTCATGCCGATAATAGCCAGATTCTATTGGACTTATAATTGCAAATGTGGTTCAAGTCAGTTTTCCTGGTATAGGTTGTTAAAAGTGCTTATCTTTATAGGTTCAATTCAGTCGCTCAGCCATATCTGACTCTTTGTGACCCCATGGACTGCAGCACGCCAGGCATCCCTGTCAATCACCAACACCCAGAGCTTGCTCAAACTCATGTCCATCAAGTTGGTGATGCCATCCAACCATCTCATCCTCTGTTGTCCCCTTTTCCTCCTGCCTTCAATTTTTCCCAGTATCAGAGTCTTTTCCAATGAGTAAGTTCTTCTCACCAGGTGGCCAAAGTATTGGAGTTTCAGCTTCTACATCAGTCCTTCCAATGAATATTCAGGACTGATTTCCTTGAGGATTGACTGGTTTGATCTCCTTGCAGTCCAAGGGACTCTCCAGAGTCTTTTCCAACACCGCAGTTCAAAAGTATCAATCTTGGTAAGTAACCCTTCCAATTCCATGTTCCTTTTCACCATTATTAAGAAAACTTTCTATACTGCACAGTCATAAAATAGTTTTGCCATAGTATTCTCTGCTACTTTGACAGGTACTTTCCGTTTAAAGTTATCTACTTTTATTCACCATGGTAAAAAGAATGTGTTTCAGATCGTTACACATTTTCCTAGCAACATTTTTGAATGGTTTATATTTTTTCCAGTAACTTGAGATACTGCTTTAACCTTATTAAAAAATCTCTTATCCACTGTGTCTTTTTTTTTTTTAAAAAAGCTTTTTTGTTTGTTTGTTTGATGCACACCATTTTCTAAAGTTTTTATTGAACTTTGTTCCAATATTTCTTGTTTTATGTTTGGGGTTTTTGGCTCTAAGGTATGTGGGATCTCAGCTCTCCAACTAGGGGGAGCTGGTTAGACTCACACCCCATGCAGGGGAAAATGAAGCCTTAACCTCAGAGCCATCAGGTAAGTCGGTTATCCATTATGTTCAATTTCAGGGGTCTGTTTTCAGTTTAAATGATATGTCTATTCTATGGTTAATACCACATTTTTATAGTCATTGTAGCTGTCTGCTGTATTTTTGGTATCTGGTAGGGTTTCCCCTCATTTTTGTCCAGAGTTACTAGCCCATATTTTGGATATTTATTTTTCAACATGAATAAACTTGTTTAACTAAAAAATGTATTATTAATGATTTTACTGGAGAACAACTTTTTAATATGTAAGTAACAGAGGAGAGTGAAAAAGTTGGGTTAAAGATCAACATTCAGAAAACGAAGATCATGGCATCCGGTCCCATCATTTCATGGGAAATAGATGGGGAAACAGTGGAAACAGTTGCAGACTTTATTTTTTGGGGCTCCAAAATTACTGCAGATGGTGACTACAGCCATGAAATTAAAAGATGCTTACTCCTTGGAAGGAAAGTTATGTCCAACCTAGATACAATATTGAAAAGCAGAGACATTACTTTGCCCACAAAGGTCTGTCTAGTCAAGGCTATGGTTTTTCCTGTGATCATGTATGGATGTGAGTGTTGGACTGTGAAGAAGGCTGATCGCTGAAGAATTGATGCTTTTGAGCTGTGGTGTTGGAGAAGACTCTTGAGAGTCCCTTGGACTGCAAGGAGTTCCAACCAGTCCATTCTGAAGGAGATCGGCTCTGGGATTTCTTTGGAAGAAATTATTCTAAAACTTAAACTCCAGTACTTTGGCCACATCATGCAACGAGTTGACTCATTGGAAAAGACTCTGATGCTGGGAGGGATCGGGCGCAGGAGGAGAAGGGGATGACAGAGGATGAGATGGCTGGATGGCATCACTGACTCGATGGATGTGAGTCTGAGTGAAGTCTGGGAGTTGGTGATGGACAGCGAGTCCTGGCGTGCTGTGATTCATGGGGTTGCAAAGAGTGAGACATGACTGATTGACTGAACTGAATTGAATTGAACATTACTAGTAGTATATTTGTCAAAACTGTAGAATGAACATTGATTATATTACTCTTAAAGAAGCACAAGATTTTAATCATGTTTCACTAACATTTCCACTTCTATCATTTTTTTGTTCTAGGGGTCAATCAGGACAGCACAGCATGTTTAATTACCTTTTAAATAATTTCTAATCATAGACCTTGTGATCATAAACTCTGAGGAAACTGTCCTCTCCATTACCTAAGTATTAACAGTAATTTTGGAAATTCCTTTTATCTTAAAAAAAAAAAAAAAGGCAGTTTGATTTGTTCATAGTTAATGAGCATTTGATTCTAAAATAGTATTTCTTAGAAACTTCCCAGACTAGGGAAATACAGAGCCTAAGAATTACTTGCTAGATTAATACAGAGCCTTGCTCTTTCTCTCTACTGTTTGTGTTATTTGATTTTCTTTGTACAATGACACTACCTGAAAAAGATTTGGACTCTGAGCATCTGGGCTTCCTAAGTGGCATTAATGGTAAAGAACCTGCCTGCCAACCCAGGAGATAGAAGAGGTGAAGGTTTGATCCTCGGGTAGGGATCAAAGTACCCTGGAGAAGGGCATGGCAGTCATTTCCAATATTCTTGCCTGGAGAATCCCATGGACAGAGGGGCCTGGCAGGCTACAGTCCATAAAGCCACAAAGAATTGGACACACTGAAGCAACTTAGCACCCACACATGCACACATAAGGGTCTGAAGACTATAAAATTGTATTCAGGGATTATTAAAGACTTAAAAGTGTTTCAAATTTAAATGATACCATATCTTCATTATGGTAACCAAAAAACTATTTTATATTCGTGAATATGTAAAAGGATGAGTAAAGATATTTGTAAGCCTAGATCATGGTAAAACGTAAATTAGGAGTAAAAGGATTGTCATTTCTGCTCTTTGTCAAAGGCCCTGGGAGTCTGTTCACACTTATGGCACTTTTCTCCAGTGCATCTAACTGCATTAATGGTTTCATCAATATCAATATTGCCTTATCTGATTCTTCCAAGATGTTATCAATAGGTATTTTTATTATACAGAATTACAGAATAGAATCTGAGCTCCTGAGAATTTTAAGTAACTTTTCTAATCACATAATATAACTTAGTACAAGAGCTTTGATTTGAACCTAGGTCTCTATGAATCTGGACCTGATGTCTTTATTTCATTTAATTGTCTCTGTATATATTGATAGTCTTTACTCTTTAATACAGTCATTGACTGATCCAATGATCTTATAAGGTTTGTTTCATGTTATTGTTTTCTTGATGACATAGCTGATATGGAGTTCAGAGTTCAGGCACTGTTTAGGAATGACTAGTACCTGGAAACAATTTGATTTAAAGTAAAAAGACATGTTGTATATACATGTGTATATTTGCTGCTTTTATTCATATTTTCAATAATTTTTGTTAGCAGTCAGTGTCATTTATAAAAATCAATCCCACTGCTGGGCATACACACTGAGGAAACCAGAATTGAAAGAGACACGTGTACCCCAATGCTCATCGCAGCACTGTTTCTAATAGCCAGGACATGGAAGCAACCTAGATGTCCATCAGCAGATGAATGGATAAGAAAGCTGTGGTACATATACACAATGGAGTATTACTCAGCCATTAAAATGAATACATTTGAATCAGTTCTAACGAGATGGATGAAACTGGAGCCTATTATACAGAGTGAAGTAAGCCAAAAGAAAAACACCAATACAGTATATTAACACATATATATGGAATTTAGAAAGATGGTAACAATAACCCTGTATCAGATCAGATCAGTCACTCAGTTGTGTCTGACTCTTTGCGACCCCATGAATCACAGCACGCCAGGCCTCCCTGTCCATCACCAACTCCTGGAGTTCACTCAGACTCACCTCCATCGAGTCAGTGATGCCATCCAGCCATCTCATCCTCTGTCGTCCCCTTCTCCTCCTGCCCCCAATCCCTCCCAGCATCAGAGTCTTTTCCAATGAGTCAACTCTTCGCATGAGGTGGCCAAAGTACTGGAGTTTCAGCTTTAGCATCATTCCTTCCAAAGAAATCCCAGGGCTGATCTCCTTCAGAATGGACTGGTTGGATCTCCTTGCAGTCCAAGGGACTCTCAAGAGTCTTCTCCAACACCACAGATCAAAGGCATCAATTCTTCGGTGCTCAGCCTTCTTCACAGTCCAACTCTCACATCCATACATGACCACAGGAAAAACCATAGCATTGACTAGACGAAACTTTGTTGGCAAAGTAATGTCTCTGCTTTTGAATATGCTATCTAGGTTGGTCATAACTTTCCTTCCGAGGAGTAATTGTCTTTTAATTTCATGGCTGCAGTCACAATCTGTAGTGATTTTGGATAAACAGCAAAAGAGACACTGATGTATAGAACAGTCTTTTGGACTCTGTGGGAGAGGGAGAGGGTGGGATGATTTGGGAGAATGTCATTGAAATACGTATCATATCATATATGAAGCAAGTCACCAGTCCAGGTTTGATGCACGATACTGGATGCTTGGGGCTGGTGCACTGGGACGACCCAGAGGGGTGGTATGCGGAGGGAGGAGGGTTCAGGATGGGGAATACATGTATACCTGTGTCGGATTCATTTCGATATTTGGCCAAACCAATACAATATTGTAAAGTTTAAAAATAAAATAAAAATTAAAAAATCAACACAGTTTTCATTTTTCAAGAAAGCCCAATTATTCTTTTACTTCCCTATTTAACAAGCATAGATAATATGTATATGCACACACACACACACACACACACACA
The DNA here is from genome assembly GCF_055505025.1 of Bos grunniens. Classification (NCBI taxonomy): domain Eukaryota; kingdom Metazoa; phylum Chordata; class Mammalia; order Artiodactyla; family Bovidae; genus Bos; species Bos grunniens. Next base: position 63,746,876 of record NC_141183.1, on the reverse strand, counting down.
ATCACTTCCCACTTGACTGATGAATTTCTCATATGTACAAGGAAGGACACAATCATATTTCCCTGGTTGTTTAGCAGTAAATAATCCACTTGCCAATGCAAGAGACATGAGTTCAAACCCTGCATCAGGAAGATCCCCTAGAGAAGGAAATGACAACCCACTCCAATGTTCTTGTCTGGGAAATCCTATGAACAGAGGAGCCTGACATGCTACAGTCTATGGGGTCACAAAGAGTCAGACATAACTGAGCTACTAAATAACAACAAAGGACAGTCATTCTTCAAAGCTGTGTCTTGCTATAAGAAATGAAATCAAAAGTTGAAGTAATATCTGGATGATAATGGTAAAGCTTTCTATGAGTAAGCTGTTTGGCTTTTTAAGTGAGAGAAGAGTCACTAAAATCAGTAAGGGCATTTTATAAGAAGCAGCAATTTCACATTTTCCAACTTGACCTTCATTATAATTGTAGGACACAACTGAGCCACTGAACTGAACTAAACTGAACTGTAGGCCAGCTTGGCAGAAGTTTCTCTCTTGGGGAGCTCCTGGTTCAAAGTCTATGTTCAGAGCTGATGCTTCTGGGACAGAGTATGACATTGGGCTCCACTTTCTACACAGCTGGGTTTTCAGGATCCTTGACAATCCTTGCTGCTGCTGCTGCTAAGTCACTTCAGTCGTGTCCAACTCTGTGTGACCCCATGGACTGCAGCCCACCAGGCTCCCCTGTCCCCGGGATTCCCCAGGCAATCCTTGTGATGTAACAAAACAGAAGTCTCTCTTTAATTGGGGTAAACGATGGTGTGGTTGTTCAGAAAGAAAGAAGCTGAACTCTAGGATGAAATCTCTGATAAAACAACTCTCTCTAGGGTGTTTGCTCTCCTTTCCACTCTATGTCTTTCTATATCCCATCCCCGACTCTTCTTTCCCTGATAAATGCTCACTCCTCTCTCCTGTTCTGACTGCATTAGTCTGCTTCTTTCCTCCTCTTCACAATTATCCAGTCAGATTTTTATTTATTTATTTATTTATTGCTTTAATATTAGTCTCAGCATGAAGTTTAATGCTCTTGGTTTTGGAGTCCGGACAGACATTTAAGATATCAATTTCTATCCTTCTCTCATGACTCATGATTTTTCTTTTCTAAGATGCAATCTATGTGATGATTAGAATTTGATATTTTATATGAGATGAGGGTGAATGCTGAGAAAGAGACTATGTAGTAACATCCTTTTCTAGTTCTAGCCTAAGTACCTTAATTAAAGCACTCTGTATCACAGGTCATACTTTGTAACTAGAAATGGGTGAATCACATGGCCAGTTCAGTTACCTTGCAAAAAAAAGTGTATGTCAAATGAAATAGCACAAGCAAAAACTTGTTTGAATGATAAGGTTATGAAAAAAAAATAATATTCAATCATATATATATAGAGGCAGATGGTTATTCAATTTAAGAAGAATGGAAAAAATTTGGCACCAAATAGATTTTAATCGGTTAACAATGCAGTAGGTAAAAGTAAAATATAAGGATCAAGAAAGGAAAAAGACCTTCTACTACCATAATGCCCTCCCAAATCAAATAGGCAGGTTGGTCCAGAAAAGTTTGGAGATAATAGCTGAATTCAACAATAAAATTCTCAGGTAGTATTGATTTAAACTAACGTATCAGTTCAGTTCAGTTCAGTCACTCAGTCGTTTCTGACTCTTTGTGACCCCATGAATCGCAGCACGCCAGGCATCCCTGTCCATCACCAACTCCCGGAGTTCACTCAGACTCAATCAATCGAGTCAGTGATGCCATCCAGCCATCTCATCCTCTGTCGTCCCCTTCTTCTCCTGCCTCCAATCCCTCCCAGCATCAGAGTCTTTCCCAATGAGTGTGTTGCATCCTCTATGAGCAGAGGTGCCTTTGAGAGGTAGTGCAGCTATTTGCTGGGTCCAGGGAAGGCCTAGGAAGCCTGAACCACCATAATTCTTCATTGGTAGAAACACTCCCCAGGAGCTTTGTGGTTTGTTAGAAGACACACTGAGAGGGGAGGAGCTAAGATGGCAGAGGAATAGGATGGGGATACCACTTTCTCCCCCATAAATTCATCAAAAGAACATTTAAACGCCGAGTAAATTCCACAAAACAACATCCGAATGCCAGCAGAGGACATCAGGCACCCAGAAAAGCAACCCATTGTCTTCGAAAGGAGGTAGGAAAAAATATAAAACACAAAAAAAGAGACAAAAGAGGGAGGGACGGAGCTCCATCCTGGGAATGGAGTCTTAAAAAGAGAGAAGTTTCCAAACACCAGGAAACACTCTCACTGCCGAGTCTGTGCTGAGCCTTGGAAGCACAGAGGGCAAGATAACAGGGAGGAAAAATAAATAAACAATTAAAACCCACAGATTACAAGCCCAGAGGTAACTCCCCCAGTGGAGAAGCAGCGCAGATGCCTGCACCCGCCACTAGCAAGCGGGGGCTGTGCAGGGAGGTGCAGCGCAGGCTGCATTGCTTAGTGTAAGGATCTGGCCTGAATGCCCTGAGTGCTAGCTGAGCGAACTTATTTGGGCTAGCAAACCAGACTGTGGGATATCTACCACGCGAAAAGCCAGCCCTAACCTAAGACACCACCAGGCCCATGCACAAAACAAAGGCCTGAACAGAGATAGCCGACTGCAGACTACCCACCTCCGGTGACAGGCAGCCAGAGCCAGAAGGGGTCAATCGCAGCCCCAGAGAGACATTATCTACAAAAGTGTAAGCAGGCTTCTTTGCTAACTAAGACTTCTTGGGGTTCTGGATGGTCAACATCTGCCTGAGAAGGTGTGCCGGTTGTACACCCAGAAAACCAAGCGGTGGGGAGGTGATAAGTCGCAGCAACTGCACTCACCAAACACCTCATCACCTGAGCTGCTTGGACCTGGGAAGGGCACAAAATGCAGGCCCAACCGAGTCTGCGCCTCTGAGGACTACCCGAGTGCCTGAATCTGAGTAGCTTAGACCTAGGAGATGCAAGCAGCCAAGGGCTGGCCTCGGATGGTTCTCGGGAGAGCAACCTAGAGCCTGAGCAGTGTGAGCAGGGAGGCTACACGTGCCATGAGCAGGGCCAGGCCCAGTGTGGCTGAGGCACTGCAAGCACACACCAGTGTTATTTGTTTGCAGCGTCCCTCCCTCCCCACAGCATGACTGAACAAGTGAGCCTAAAAAAAAAAAAAAAAAAAAGTGTCCACCACCGCCCCCTTTGTATCAGGGTGGAAATCAGACCCTGAAGAGACCAGCAAACAGAAGAAGCTATAACAGAGGGAAAAGCCTTGGAAGCGACAGGCAATAGATTAAAACCATGTTGTTAGTACCAACTACATAGGAAGGGGCCTATAGCTCTTGAGAAATATAAGCCAGACCAAGGAACTAACCGAAAATGAACTGACCCGACAATAACCACAACAACACCAGAGAAAGTCCTAGATATATTTTTACTATTTTTACGATCATTCCTTCTTTCTTTTTTTTTTTTTTTTAATTTTTAAAAGTTTTTAAGTCCTCTATTACTCCTTCAATTTTCACTTTTATAACCTACTATTACTTTGCAAAAAAAGACCCTATTTTTTAAAAAGAAGCAAACTTCATATATATATATATTTTATAATTTTTGTGACCTTGTATTTTTTTTTCTTTTTCTCTTTCTTTCTTTTTCTTTCTTCTTTTCTTTAACATTGTAGTTTTGAAATTCCAAACTCTACTCTAGATTTTTAATTTTTGCTTTTAGGTATTTGTTACCAATTTTGTACCTTTAAGAACCCAATCTTCAGTACCCATTTTTTACTTGGAAGCGAGATTACTGGCTTGACTGCCCTCTTCCCCTTTGGACTCTCCTTCTTCTCCACCAGGTCGCCTGTGTCTCCTCCCTAACCCCTCTCTACTCTACCCAACTCTGTGAATTTCTGTGTGTTCCAGACGGTGGAGAACACTTAGGGAACTGATTACTGGCTGGATCTGTCTCTCTCCTTTTCATTCCCTCCTTTTATCCTCCTGGCCACCTCTGTTTCCTTCCTCCCTCTTCTCTTCTCTTTATAACTCCGTGAACATCTCTGAGTGGTCCAGTTGTGGAGTGCACATAAGGAAGTGATTACTGGATAGCCCTCTCTCTCCTCTATTGATTCCACCTCATCTCATTTGGGTCACCTCTAACTCCCTCCTCCCTCTTCTCTTCTCCATGTAATTCTGTGAACCTCTCTGGGTGACACTCACAGTGGAAAAATTTTTCATCTTTAACCTAGATGTTTTATCCATGATGCTATATGGAAGGAGAAGTTTTGAGACTACTGTAAAAATAAGACCAATAACTGGAAGCAGGAGGCTTAAATCCAAACCCTGACTCCAGGGAACTCCTGACTCCAGGAAATTAATTGACAGGAGCTCATCAAACGCCTCCATACCTACACTGAAACCAAGCACCACACAAGGGCCAACAAGTTCCAGGGCAATACATACCAAGCGAATTCTCCAGCAACACAGGAACACAGCCCTGAGCTCCAATATACAGGCTGCCCAAAGTTACTCCAAAACCATAGACATCTCATAACTCATTACTGGACACTTCATTTCACTCCAGAGAGAAGAAATCCAGCTCCACCCACCAGAACACCGACACAAGCTTCCCTAACCAAGAAACCTTGACAGGCCACCTGTACAAACCCACACACAGTGAGGAAATGCCACAATAAAGAGAACTCCACAAATTGCCAAAATACAGAAAGGACACCCCAAACTCAGCAATTTAAACAAGATGAAGAGACAGAGGAATACCCATCAGGTGAAGGAACAGAATAAATGCTCACCAAACCAAACAAAAGAGGAAGAGATAGGGAATCTACCTGATAAAGATTTCCGAATATTGATAGTGAAATTGATCCAAATTCTTGAAATCAAAATGGAATCACAGATAAATAGCCTTGAGACAAGGATTGAGAAGATGCAAGAAAGATTTAACAAGGACCTAGAAGATATAAAAAAGAGTCAATATATAATTAATAATGCAATAAATGAGATCAAAAACACTCTGGAGACAACAAATAGTAGAATAACAGAGGCAGAAGATAGGATTAGTGAATTAGAAGATAGAATGGTAGAAATAAATGAATCAGAGAGGAAAAAAGAAAAACTAATTAAAAGAAATGAGGACAATCTCAGAGAGCTCCAGGACAATATTAAATGCTACAACATTCGAGTCATAGGAGTCCCAGAAGAAGAAGACCAAAAGAAAGACCATGAGAAAATACTTGAGGAGATAATCCTTGAAAACTTCCCTAAAATGGGGGAGGAAATAATCACTCAAGCCCAAGAAGCCCAGAGAGTCCCAAACAGGATAAACCCCAGGTGAAACACCCCAAGATGCATATTAATCAAATTAACAAAGATCAAACACAAAGAACAAATATTAAAAGCAGCAAGGGAAAAATAACAAATAACATACAATGGAATTCCCATGAGGATAACAGCTGATCTTTCAATAGAAACTCTTCAAGCCAGAAGGGAATGGCAAGACATACTTAAAGTGAGGAAAGAAAATAACCTATATCCCAGATTATTGTACCCAGCAAGTGTCTCATTCAAATATGAAGGAGAAAGCAAAAGCTTTACAGACAAGCAAAAGCTGAGAGAATTCAGCACCACCAAACCAGCTCTCCAAAAAATATTAAAGGATATTCTCTAGACAGGAAACACAAAAATGGTGTATAAATTCAAACCCAAAACAATAAAGTAAATAGCAACGGGATCATATTTGTCAATAATTACATTAAACGTAAATGGCTTAAATGTCCCAACCAAAAGACAAAGACTGGCTGAATGGTTACAAAAACAAGACCCCTACATATGTTGTCTATGAGACCCACCTCAAAACGGGACACATACAGACTGAAAGTGAAAGGCTGGAAAAAGATTTTCCATGCAAATAGGGACCAAAAGAAAGCAGGAGTAGCAATACTCATATCAGATAAAATAGACTTCATTTCTTTTTTATTTTTATTTTTTTAATTTTTTTGATGTTTGCAAAGCTTTTAATTTTATTTTTAAACTTTACATAATTGTATTAGTTTTGCCAAATATCAAAATGAATCCGTGGCTGTGAAAAGAGACAAGAAGGTCACTACATAATGATCAAAGGATCAATCCAAGAAGAAGATATAACAATTATAAATATATATGCACCCAACATAGGAGCACCACAATATGTAAGACGAATGCTAACAAGTATGGAAGGAGAAATTAACAATAACACAATAACAGTGGGAGACTTTAATACCCCACTCACACCTATGGATAGATCAACTAAACAGTAAATTAACAAGGAAACACAAACTTTAAATGATACAATAGATCAGTTAGACCTAATTGATATCTATAGGAAATTTCATCCCAAAACAATGAATTTCACCTTTTTATCAAGTGCACATGGAACCTTCTCCAGGATACATCACATCCTGGGCTATAAATATAGCCGTGGTAAATTAAAAAAAAAAAATAGAAATCATTCCAAGCGTCTTTTCTGACCACAGTGCCGTAAGATTAGATCTCAATTACAGGAGAAAAACTATTAAAAATTCCAACATATGGAAGCTGAATAACATGCTTCTGAATAACCAACAAATCACAGAAGAAATAAAAAAAGACAGCAAAATTTGCATAAAAATGAATGAAAATGAAAACACAACGACCCAAAACCTGTGGGACATTTTAAAAGCAGTGCTAAGGGGAAAGTTCATAGCATTACAGGCATACCTCAAGAAACAAGAAAAAAGTCAAATAAATAACCTAGCCCTACACCTAAATCAACTAGAAAAGGAAGAAATGAAGAACCTCAGGGTTAGTAGAAGGAAAGAAATCTTAAAAATTAGGGCAAAAATAAATGCAAAAGAAACAAAAGAGACCATAGCAAAAATCAACAAAGCCAAAAGCTGGTTCTTTGAAAGGAAAAATAAAATTGACAAACCATTATCTAGACTCATCAAGAAACAAAGGGAGAAAATTCAAATAAATAAAATTAGAAATGAAAATGGAGAGATCACAACAGACAACATAGAAATGCAAAGGATCATAAGAGATTACTATCAACAATTATATGCCAATAAAATGGACAACGTGGAAGAAATGGACAAAGTCTTAGAAAAGTAAAACTTTCCAAAACTGAATCAGGAAGAAATAGAAAATCTTAACACACCTATCACAAGCACAGAAATTGAAACTGTAACCAGAAATCTTCCAGCAAACAAAAGCCCAGGTCCAGACGGCTTCACAGCTGAATTCTACCACAAATTTAGAGAAGAGCCAACACCTATCCTACTCAAAATCTTCCAAAAAATTGCAGAGGAAGGTAAACTTCCAAACTCATTCTATGAGGCCACCATCACCCTAATACCGAAACCTGACAATGATGCCACCAAAAAAGAAAACTATAGGCCAATATCACTGATGAACATAGATGCACAAATCCTTAACAAAATTCTGGCAATCAGAATCCAACAACATATTAAAAAGATCATACACCATGACCAAGTGGGCTTTATCCCAGGGATGCAAGGATTCTTCAATATCTGCAAATCAATCAATGTATTACACCACATTAACAAATTGAAAAATAAAAACCATATGATTATCTCAATAGAAGCAGAGAAAGCCTTTGACAAAATTCAACATCCATTTATGATAAAAACTCTCCAGAAAGCAGGAATAGAAGGAATGTATCACAACATAATAAAAGCTATATATGACAAACCCACTGCAAACATTATTCTCAATTGTGAAAAATTAAAAGCATTTCCTTTAAAGTCAGGAACAAGACAAGGGTGCCCATTTTTACCATTATTATTCTACATAGTTTTGGAAGTTTTGGCCACAGCAATCAGAGCAGAAAAAGAAATAAAAGAAATATAAATTGGAAACGAAGAAGTAAAACTCTCACTGTTTGCAGATGACATGATCCTCTACATAGAAAACCCTAAAGATTCCACGAGAAAATTACTAGAACTAATCAATGAATAGAGAAAAGTTGCAGGATATAAAATTAGCATACAGAAATCCCTTGCATTCCTATACACTAGTAATGAGAAAAGAGAAAGAGAAATTAAGGAAACAATCCCACTCACTATTGCAAGGAAAAGAATAAAATACTTAGGAATATATCTACCTAAAGAAACTAAAGACCTATATATAGAAAACTATAAAACACTGGTGAAAGAAATCAAAGAGGACACTAAAAGACGGAGAAACATACCATGTTCATGGATCGGAAGAATCAATATAGTGAAAATGAGTATACTACCCAAAGCAATTTATAGATTCAATGCAATCCCTATCAAGCTACCAATGGCACTGTTCACAGAGCTAGAACAAATAATTTCACAATTTGTATGGAAATACAAAAAACCTCGAATACCAAAGCAATCTTGAGAAAGAAGACTGGAACTGGAAGAAGTAACCTGCCTGACTTCAGTCTCTACTACAAAGCCACAGTCATCAAGACAGTATGGTACTGGCACAAAGACAGAAATATAGATCAATGGGAAAAAAATAGAAAGCCCAAAGATAAATCCACGCACATATGGACACCTTATCTTTGACAAAGGAGGTAAGAATATACAATGGATTAAAGAAAAACTCTTTAACAAGTGGTACTGGGAAAACTGGTCAACCACTTGTAAAAGAATGAAACTAGAACACTTTCTAACACCATACACAAAAATAAACTCAAAATGAATTAAAGATTTAAACGTAAGCCCAGAAACTATAAAACTCCTAGAGGAGAACATAGGCAAAACACTCTCCGACATACATCACAGCAGGATCCTCCATGACCCACCTCCCAGAATATTGGAAATAAAAGCACAAATAAACAAATGGGACCTAATTAAACTTAAAAGCTTCTGCACAAAAAAGGAAACTATTAGCAAGGTGAAAAGGCAGCCTTCAGAATGGGAGAAAATGATAGCAAATGAAGCAACTGACAAACAACTAATCTCAGAAATATACAAGCAACTCCTACAGCTCAATTCCAGAAAAATAAACGACCCAATCAAAAAATGGGCCAAAGAACTAAATAGACATTTCTCCAAAGAAGACATACAGATGGCTAACAAACACATGAAAAGATGCTCTACATCACTCATTATCAGAGAAATACAAATCAAAAGTACTATAAGGTACCATTTCACGCCAGTCAGAATGGCTGCGATCCAAAAGTCTACAAGCTGTAAATGCTGGAGAGGGTGTGGAGAAAAGGGAACTCTCTTACACTGTTGGTAGGAATGCAAACTAGTACAGCCACTATGGAGAACAGTGTGGAGATTCCTTAAAAAACTGGAAATAGAACTGCCTTATGATCCAGCAATCCCACTGCTGGGCATACACACTGAGGAAACCAGAATTGAAAAAGACACGTGCACCCCAATGTTCATCGCAGCACTGTTTATAATAGCCAGGACATGGAAGCAACCTAGATGTCCATCAGCAGATGAATGGATAAGAAAGCCATGGTACATATACACAATGGAGTATTACTCAGCCATTAGAAAGAATATATTTGAATCAGTTCTAATGAGGTGGATGAAACTGGAGCCTATTATACAGAGTGAAGTAATCCAAAAGAAAAACACCAATACAGTATACTAATGCATATATATGGAATTTAGAAAGATGGTAACAATAACCCTGTATACGAGACAGCTAAAGAGACACTGATGTATAGAACAGTCTTTTGGACTCTGTGGGAGAGGGAGAGGGTGGGATGATTTGGGAGAATGACATTGAAACATGTATAATGTCGTGTGTGAGAAGGGTCACCAGTCCAGGTTCAATGCATGGTGTTGGATGCTTGGGGCTGGTGCGCTGGGACGACACAGGGGGATGGTATGGGGAGGGTGGGGAAGGAGGGTTCAGGATGGGGAACACGTGTGTACCTGTGGCGGATTCATTTTAATGTATGGCAGAACCAATACAATGCTGCAGAGTTGGAGAACAGAACAAAATTTAAAAGAAGAAGAAGAAGACACACTGAGTATAGATTCCAAGAGATCGGTGTTTAGGGCTCATGTGGTAAAGAATCTGTCTGCAATACAAGAGACCTGGGTTCAATCCCTGGGTTGGGAAAATACCTTGGAAGTGTGCAACACCCTCCAGTATTGTCGCCTGGAGAATCTCATGGACAGAGGAGCCTGTCAGGCTACAGTCCATAGGGTCACAAAGAGTCAGACATGACTGAGAGCCTAAGCACAGCACAGAAGAAAACATTTCAGACAGATTGAGAAACTTACCTCTTTGTTTACAACCAAACAGATGACTCCAATACAGTGTATTTTTCATATCTTCAACTTTCATTTACTTTGAAGGTGAATTATGTGAATTTGAATAAAACACACAAACTATACTTCACTGAGATTTATCATTGCCTTCTATCACAAGTTATGATGGAATGTAAAGAGTTTATGGAGAAAGGGAGCTCTTCATGTAACCATAATTCACACAGCTCCTTTCTGGCAAAGTACTGGTTCGGACAGGACAACAAGGTCTGTTCTGGAGCAGAGAGAATGCTCTGGAAATGGAGTGAATTCTTAATTCGGTTCTTGAAAACTTAATTGGAGTAAACTATTCCTACACTCTGAGACATCAATGCCTCTGTGACCAGCTTCCTTCCCACTGTATCTCTCTCTCTCTCTCTTTTTATTTATTATTATTATTTTGTGTGTGTGTGAAAAATCATGAGGCTAAGTGTTTTATTTTTGGTGTACTGGATATTTATAGAAATTCACACAAGAGTTTGCAAAGGCTTAAGGTAGGCTTTAAGCCTCAGGAGCTCCAAGGAAACTATTTCTTCCAAACCAGTCCCAAGTGATATGCAATGAACTACCCAGCTCAAACAGTCCAAGGGCAAAATCAAGCCTTAGGGACAATTGGTTAAACTTCAAATCATATGACTTGATTTGAGGAAATTCTGTTCTCTTTCCCAAAAACTTTGCTTAAGTCCATCTCTTCTAGAGGCCTGGAAGTCTTTGAAGGCAATTGAAAGCCTGTAAATGAAATATGTGTGGTTAAATTCTCTTGTTTGTGTTCTATCAATGTGTTAACTGGTTTTCCTTGTAGCTCAGATGGTAAAGCATCTGCCTGCAATGAGGGAGAGCAGGGTTCAATCCCTGTATCAGCAAGATCCCCTAGAGAAGGAAATGACAAGCCACTGCAGTACCCTTGCCTGGAAAAGCCCATGGACAGAGAAGCCTGGTAGGGTACAGTCATGGGTCACAAAAGAGTTGGACATGACTGAGTGACATCACTTTCACTTTCAAAGTGTGAATTATAGTTATCACCAATATCAAAGGGCTACTGTCAGCAATAATTATCGTTCTTTGGCAAGTCTGAAACATTAATATGTTAATGTTTTTAATTCTATTGTTTATTTATTTTTTAAATAGTTGATTTACAATGTTTTGTTATTTTCAGTTGTACAGCAGATACATTAGGTTGGGCAAAAAGTTCATATATATATATATGTAAAACCTAATTTCTAATACAATTTTGTCTTCTCTTCAGAAATATTTTCTAAAATATCAAATGAGTAGCAAGAAGTGAGAATAATTTTTTTTCATTCTTTTTTTTTTACTTTTAGATTCTAACTAAGCATAAAATTCAAGTATTTTTAATTTTCATTTGAGGATGTCGAATTGTCAAATCACAGTTCATAAGTGATCTAAAAATTAAAACTAAATTATTTCCTAGAACTTATGCTATTTTTTCTAATATTACATTACTATCAGTTCAGTTCAATTCAGTGGCTCAGTCGTGTCCGACTCTTTGTGACCCCATGAATCACAAACGCCAGACCTCCCTGTCCATCACCAACTCCCGGAGTCCACCCAAACACATGTCCATTGAGTCAGTGATGCCATCCAGCCATCTCATCCTCTCTCATTCCCTTCTCCCCCTGCCTTCAATCTTTCCCAGCATCATTGTCTTTTCCAGTGAGTCAGCTCTTTGCATCAGGCGGCCAAAGTATTTGAGTTTCAGCTTCAACATCAGTCCTTCCAATGAACACCCAGGACTGATCTCCTTTAGGATGGACTGGTTGGATCTCCTTGTAGCCCAAGGGGCCTCTCAAGAGTCTTCTCCAACACCACAGTTCAAAAGCATCAATTCTTCGGCTCAGCATTCTTCACAGTCCGACTCTCACATCCATACATGACCACTGGAAAAACCATTGCCTTGACTAGATGGACCTTTGTTAACAAAGTAATGTCTCTGCCCTTTAGTATGCTGTCTAGGTTGGTCATAACTTTCCTTCCAAGGAGTAAACGTGTTTTAATTTCATGGATGCAGTCTCCATCTGCAGTGATTTTGGAGCCCGGAAAAATAAAGTCGGCCACTGTTTCCACTGTTTCCCCGTCTATTTGCCAGGAAGTGATGGAACCAGATGCCATGATCTTCGTTTTCTGAATGTTGAGCTTTAAGCCAACTTTTTCACTCTCCTCTTTCACTTTCATCAAGAGGCCCTTTAGTTCTTCTTCACTTTCTGCCATAAGGGTGGTGTCATCTGCATATCTGAGGTTAATGGCATTTCTCCCGGTAAACTTGATTCCAGCTTGTGCTTCCTCCAGCCCAGCGTTTCTCATGATGTTGTCTTCATATAAGTTAAATAAATCGGGTGACAATATACAGCCTTGATGTACTCCTTTTCCTATTTGGAACCAGTCTGTTGTTCCATGTCTAGTTCTAACTGTTGCTTCCTGACCTGCATACAGGTTTCTCAAGAGACATGTCAGGTGGTCTGGTATTCCCATCTCTTTCAGAATTTTCCACAGTTTATTGTGATCCACACAGTCAACCCCTGTCAAATAATGCTAATCCATATAATTTTGTCTGATTAAAAAATTTGAATTTTTTATTCAACTTTGAATGTTTTATTTTTCATTAGAAACCACCACTATCCTATTCCACACTTTCCTCATGGCACTTTTCACTTCCTTATTTCTGAATGTATAAATCAAAGGATTGAAAAAGGGAGTTAGGATGGTGTAAAATATGGCTACAATTTTGTCAAAGGAGAAAGAATATGGAGGTCATACATACATAAATACGCATGGGATAAAGAACAAAACCACAAAGGTAATGTGAGATCTGCAATTGGAGAGGGTTTTCTGCTGCCCCTCAGAGCTATGGGTTCTCAGAGACAGTAGGATGACCCCATAGGAGACAAGCAACAAGGAAAAGATCAAGATGCCAAAAAACCCACTGTTGGTGACTACCAAAAGCCCAAAAATGTGAGAATCAGTGCAGGCAAGCTCCAGCAGTGGGTACAAGTCACACTTGAAATGCTCGATGATGTTGGGGCCACAGAAAGGCAGCTGGAAAATGAAGAGAATCTGTATCATGGAATGAACGAAGCCCCCGGTCCAGGCTACCACCATCAGAAGGGCACAGAGTCTGTGGTTCATGATAGAAGAATAGTGCAAGGGCTTGTAGATGACCACATAGCAGTCATAGGCCATGGCACTGAGGACAATCACCTCCATCCCAGCAAAGAAGTGTTCAACAAAGAGCTGGGTCATGCAGCCTTTGAAGGAAATGGTTTTTCTCCAAAGGAGAGAGTCCACAATCATCTTTGGAACAATGACAGAGGAGAAGCATGCATCCAGAAAAGACAGAAAAGCCAGGAAGAAGTACATGGGGGAGCCCCGGAGTGCTGGGCTGCTACTGATGGTCACCACAATTAGTAAGTGGCCCCTGACAGTTGCAATGTAAATGAACAAAAATACAACAAATATTATTTTCTGCGTGGTTGGATTCTGTCTAAGCCTCAGGAGGACAAACTCAGTTACAAAGCTTAGGTTTTGTATAATTTCCAAGGAAAAGGTGAAAGGTACCTCAGTGAGCATGCAGAATCTATAGTTAGAAGAAAGACAAATGTGTCTCAGACCAGTTTTGGGAGTCATCATAGTCATCAACAAATTGGAGCATCCATATGAAAAATTAACTTATGTTCTTGTGCTTGCTTTTTCATTGAGAACACAAAGCTAGAAATGTGTTGAAGGTGGTAGGGGGATACCAGAAGATTTGAAGTATAAATAAATTGTTACATGTTTTAAGATAAAGCTTCAATGTAGGAGAATGGTAGGGATCTACCTGCGGTGGGGATAATAAATAGTTGTTATCTCAACTGCCAACTCTGGTCATATGTTAATAGTAGTGGTTTCCTGGAGTGAATTGTGAGAAGAATTCTGAAGCCACATCCATGTTCTGAGGAAAGGAAAAGAACAGTTTATTGGTCATGTCTGCCATGTGCATGGGTGGGAGAAGTGGGGGGGGGGCGGATTGCATGCCATTTGTGATCAGGTGACTTCCTTATCTACAGATAGAAGTAGAAATAAGATAAAACTAAAGAAGTGCTTGGATCATGGTTATACTCCTAGTTATTCCTTAAAATCTAATAAAAACTGAGACTTTAAAATCAACTAACTCATTCTTCAAAAAAAAAAAAAAAATCATTGGGAACACACCTTGCTGTAGACTAATACATAATAAATATCCATGTGTTAAATTGCCTTTCTTTTCACTCATTATTTAAAAACAAGAATAGAAACCGACAAAAATAAGTAATACCTTCTAATATGTACTGTTATGATGACTAAGTTAAATAATGCAAGGAAGCAGTTGTTCAGTGTTAAGTGGCTAGGAAACAGTCCACATTAGATTGCAAAACCATAGCCTTGACTAGACGGACCTTTTTTGGCAAAGTAATGTCTCTGCTTTTCAATATTCTATCTAGGTTGGTCATAACTTTCCTTATAAGGAGTAAGCGTCTTTTAATTTCATGGCTACAGTCACCATCTGCAGTGATTTTAGGGTCCCCAAAAATAAAGTCTGACACTGTTTCCACTGTTTCTCCATCTATTTCCCATGAAGTGATGGGACCGAATGCCATGATCTTCGTTTTCTGAATGTTGAGCTTTAAGCCAACTTTTTCACTCTCCACTTTCACCTTCATCAAGAGGCTTTTTAGTTCCTCTTCACCCTCTGCCATAAGGGTGGTGTCATCTGCATATCTGAGGTTATTGATATTTCTCCCAGCAATGTTGATTCCAGCTTGTGCTTCTTCCAGTCCAGCATTTCTCATGATGTACTCTGCATATAAGTTAAATAAGCAGGGTGACAATATACAGCCTTGACGTACTCCTTTTCCTATTTGGAACCAGTCTGTTGTTCCATGTCCAGTTCTAACTGTTGTTTCCTAACCTGCATATACCCAAAATTTGTCTCTTAAAACATTTGGATTTAATGAGAGTGCGGTTTTTAATGATGGGAGCATCGGTTTTTCCTGAAGCAATTCATGTTCCCTTTCTAAAAATATTTAATCTTTATTCTAATTATGTCCTAACTCCTCCTCTTCTCACAACTAAGGGCTGCCTCTCTTTTGTTTTTATCCCCTACTGGAAACCTAATGTATTAAAGTTAAATAATCATTGATTTATTTTCTTTTTTTAATAATCAGCACAGAAAGTTGCAACTTCCAATCAGAGTTTGTAATTATTGTAATGTCTCATAGTGTAATTTTTAATTTGTAGTTGCAATTTGTAATTTCTCATAGTGAACTAATATTATTTTAGCTCAACTGCAAGGAAAACCTAATTATATTTAGATGTGTAACTTTACTAGAGTTGAATTAGTTTGATTTACTGATATTGATATATTCATCTTACTTAGAGAAACCCTTTATACACTTTTTGAATATTTAATTATCAGAGAACTTGTTAGAAATTGCACTTTAACTCAAAGCCATAATTTCACTTATTTCCCATGTTTAAACCTTTAACGGCCAATCACCTTATTTTCTAGGATCTTTCTGATATTGAGTTAAAATTAACTTGGTATTATTGCAGAGTTGTGTGTAGTTTTTCAAAGATTAAGAATCTTACATAGAGAAATGGTATCCCTCCAACGTCATTGTGAGGATGTTGAGGACATCTTTTCATGCTCTGTAAGTTGACTCCAGATGTGAGCAGTTCTCAGTACACATTTGATGACTAAGTTGATGGTGTTATTAAATCACTAAAGAATTGATGGTTAATCAGAAAGAGGAAGTGTATGTCAAATTTTATTTTAAAATGTATCCCAATTGACATTAAATTTTAAAGGCATTATGGACTAAAACGGAAACAGGAGTGTAAAATTGGTAGAGTTTATTGCATAATGTTGAAAAAAAAAGAGCTCAAAACAAAGATATCAAAAATTAAATAGATATAAAATAAAAAGTTCAAAACAAATGAAATATAAGAAATTAAAATCAACAAAAATGTAATACTCTTGCTAATCAAAATATATATTTCATAATTTTACTTCAATTAACTTAGTAAATATAATAAAGCCTCAATTTAATCTTTATTTATAATTTGTGCCATATTGTTATAGTTTTAGAAACAATGGAAAATGACCTAATTTGTACATAAAATATTTCACATATATGTGTTTGTGTATATACATACATATATATCTACATAGGTATATACGTATATAGAGATATATGTCTGAAAACCCAGCAGAATGCATAAGGAACTAACTTTTACTTCTGGTTTATGGGCTCCCTGGTGTCTCAGGTGATAAAAAATCTGCCTGCAATGCAGGAGACCTGGGTTTGATCCCTGGATTGGAAAGATACCCTGGAGAAGGGAATGGCAGCCCACTTGCTTACAGAATCCCATGGGCAGAGGAATCTTATTTGGTTCATGGGGTCACAAAGAGTCTGGCAGGACTGAGTGACTAACCACTGTAGGGTTTGTCAAGTATGAATTTTTGAAGGGCACGTTTTTCACCCTGTAATATATTGCAAGCTTTGGAAATTTTATTATGCAGATATACCCATACAATAATTAATTTTTAAATAAATATTGAAGCACCCAAATTGAAAGATTAGTTGAGAATAGTATCAATAATTATGGGCTTCCTAGGTGGCTCAGTGGTAGAATATGCTTACAATTCAGGAGATCTGGGCTCGATTCCTGGGTCAGAAAGATCACCCGGAGAAAGAAATGGCCGCCCATACCAGTATTCTTGCCTGGAAAATCCCACAGACAGAGGTTCCTGGTGGGCTACAGTTCCTGTGACTTAAAATAGTGATATTTATATTAGCAATCCCCTGGGCATATATTTGATTAAACTATAAAAATAAGCACAAGCTATATGAGAAAAAATTATTAAAAATATTTTAATTAAGATGAAAATTTTGAAAAAAAATAAATGGTAGAATTTATATTTTAAGACATTGTGTTAATTTTGGGCTCCCCTGGTGACTCAGCAGGTACAGAATCTGTCTGCAATGAAGAAAACCTGGATCTGATATCTGGGTTGGGAAGATACCCTGGAGGAAGGAATGGCAACATATTCCAGTTTTCTTGCCTGGAGAATACTATGGACAGAGGAGCCTGGTGGAGTCCAGATCAGATAAGATCAGTCACTCAGTCGTGTCCGACTCTTTGTGACCCCATCAATCGCAGCACGCCAGGCATCCCTGTCCATCACTGACTCCCAAAGTTCACTCAGACTCACGTCCATCGAGTCAGTGATGCCCTCCAGCCATCTCATCCTCTGTCGGCCCCTTCTCCTCCGTCCCCCAATCCCTCCCAGCATCAGCGTCTTTTCCAATGAGTCAACTCGTTGCATGATGTGGCCAAAGTACTGGAGTTTCAGCTTTAGCATCATTCCGTCAAAAGAAATCCCAGGGCTAATCTCCTTCAGAATGGACTGGTTGGATCTTTTGGCAGTCCAAGGGACTCTCAAGAGTCTTCTCCAACACCACAGTTCAAAAGCATCAATTCTTCGGCACTCAGCCTTCTTCACAATCCAACTCTCACATCCATACACGATCACAGGAAAAACCATAGCCTTGACTAGATGAAACTTTGTGGGCAAAGTAATGTCTCTGCTTTTCAATATGCTATCTAGGTTGGTCATAACTTTCCTTCCAAAGAGTAAGCGTCTTTTAATTTCATGGCTGCAGTCACCATCTGCAGTGATTTTGGAGCCCAGAAAAATAAAGTCTGACACTGTTTCCACTGTTTCCCCATCTGTTTCCCATGAAGTGGTGGGACCAGATGCCATGATCTTCATTTTCTGAATGTTGAGTTTTAAGCCAACTTTTTCACTCTCCACTTTCACTTTCATCAAGAGGCTTTTGAGTTCCTCTTCACTTTCTGCCATAAGGGTGGTGTCATCTGCATATCTGAGTTTATTGATATTTCTCCTGGCAATCTTGATTGCAGCTTGTGTTTCTTCCAGTCCAGCATTTCTCATGATGTACTCTGCATATAAGTTAAATACACAGGGTGACAATATACAGCCTTGACGAACTCCTTTTCCTATTTGGAACCAGTCTGTTGTTCCATGTCCAGTTCTAACTGTTGCTTCCTGACCTGCATACAAATTTCTCAAGAGGCAGATCAGGTGGTCTGTTATTCCCATCTCTTGAAGAATTTTCCACAGTTTATTGTGATCCACACAGTCAAAGGCTTTGGCATAGTCAATAAAGCAGAAATAGATGCTTTTCTGGAACTCTCTTGCTTTTTCCATGATCCAGCAGATGTTGGCAATTTGATCTCTGGTTCCTTTGCCTTTTCTAAAGCCAGCTTGAACATCAGGAAGTTCACGGTTTACATATTGCTGAAGCCTGGCTTGGAGAATTTTGAGCATTATTTTATTAGCGTGTGAGATGAGTCCAATTGTGCAGTAGTTTGAGCATTATTTGGCATTGCCTTTCCTTGGGATTGGAATGAAAACTGATCTTTTCCAGTCCTGTGGCCACTGCTGAGTTTTCCAAATTTGCTGGCATATTGAGTGCAGCATTTTCACAGCATGACCTTTCAGGATTTGGAATAGCTCCACAGGAATTCCATCACCTCCACTAGCTTTGTTCGTAGTGATGCTTTCTAAGGCCCACTTGACTTCACATTCCAGGGTGTCTCTAGGTCAGTGACCACACCATCATGATTATCTGGTCGTGAAGATCTTTTTTGTATAGATCTTCTGTGTATTCTTGCCATCTCTTCTTAATATCTTCTGCTTCTGTTAGGTCCATACCATTTCTGTCCTTTATTGAGCCCATCTTTGCATGAAATGTTCCCTTGGTATCTCTGATTTTCTTGAAGAGATCCCTAGTCTTTCCCATTCTGTTGTTTTCCTCTATTTCTTTGCACTGATTGCTGAAGAAGGCTTTCTTATCTCTTCTTGCTATTCTTTGGAACTCTTCATTCAGATGTTTATATCTTTCCTTTTCTCCTTTGTTTTTTCACTTCTCTTCTTTTCACAGCTATTTGTAAGGCCTCCCCAGACAGCCATTTTGCTTTTTTGCATTTCTTTTCCATGGGGATGGTCTTGATCCCTGTTTCCTGTACAATGTTACAAACCTCATTCCATAGTTCATCAGGCACTCTATCTATCAGATCTAGGCCCTTAAATCTATTTCTCATTTCCACTGTATAATCATAAGGGATTTGATTTAGGTCATACCTGAATGGTCTAGTGGTTTTCCCTGCTTTATTCAATTTCAGTCTGAATTTAGCAATAAGGAGTTCATGGTCTGAGCCACAGTCAGCTCCTGGTCTTGTTTTTGATGAATGTATAGAGCTTCTCTATCTTTGGCTGCAAAGAATATAATCAATATGATTTCAGTGTTGATCATCTGGTGATGTCCATGTGTAGAGTCTTCTCTTGTGTTGTTGGAAGAGGGTGTTTGTTATGACCAGTGCATTTTCTTGGCAAAACTCTATTAGTCTTTGTCCTGCTTCATTCTGTATTCCAAGGCCAAATTTGCCTGTTACTCCAGGTGTTTCTTGACTTCCTACTTTTGCATTCCACTCCCCTATAATGAAAAGGACATCTTTTTCAGGTGTTAGTTCTAAAACGTCTTGTAGGTCTTCATAGAACTGTTCAACTTCAGCTTCTTCAGCATTACTGTCGTTACAAAGAGTCAAACATGACTGAGTGACTAACGTCATGTTTATTTATAATTGCTAAGTAGATAATTACACTAGAAGTACAGTTTAGCTAACATAGAAAAGGCTTTTAAATTAAAAAAGGAAAATCAGAAAATATAATAAGATGATTGAACTTATATAGATACATGTATATAAGGAAAAAGTAAAGGAGAGCAAGGAGATGTATTTTTATGTTGAATTTCTGAAATACATTTTTAAACTTACATTTAAAGACATAAAAGTTGAAAGAATGCAATCTTCTGGATGACAGTGGTAGGAGAATCAGATATGAAAGAGGTTAATACACAGGTTACAGAAATAAACATGTATAATATCATATATGAAATGATTCGCCTGTCCAGGTTCGATGCATGATACTGGATGCTTGGGGCTGGTACACTGGGACAACCCAGAGGGATGTTATGGGGAGGGAGGAGGGAGGAGGGTTCAGGATGGGGAACACAGGTATACCTGTGGCGGATTCATTTAGATATATGACAAAATCAATACAATATTGTAAAGTTAAAAAATTAAATTAAATTAAATTAAAAAAGAAAGAAATATAGAAACTGAAATGTCAGGTTGAGTCCACAGAATGTGAAACTTACTAGCACGCATCTAATATATGTAATGTATATGTATCAAATATATACCAATTTTCCAAAATATTGCTAGCCTCAATGATTTGCTCAAATATCTCATGTGCCCTAACTGTCAATGAAGGTAAAGTTATAGCTGCAATGAACCTAAAAATGGAAAAATAAGCATTTTTTCTTAAGTATAACCCAACAAATATACTGAAGAGATCAGGATTAATGGCTACTAACTGTTGTTCAAATCAAGGAATGTATTTGCTCAGGAAAGAATCTCCAAACGTATGATTTCTAAATTATATAAGGATATTATTATCAGTAATTGATATGCATACACATTATATGCACATATATGTATCATATACATATGCATATGGTTAATAATGTATCTATTAGATTCTCTGTCATATAAAGAAGGAGTGTCAAGACATTAAAATGATCTGATCAAGATCATAAAGCAAATTCACTAGTTTTCAGGCAACGGCAGAGTGCACAATCACTTGAGAGCTTTTTTCCCCCCACACACACACAAATTGGCAACCCATAAGAAGACCTTGAATCAATGCCAATGATTAAAGCATGTTGACATTAAAAAAAAAAAAAATCCTGAGTAAGTATAGTGTATGAAAACTTTGAGAAATACTAAGTTATATGTTTGATAAATTTAGACCTCTAAAAATTACAATTCTGCATCCAAATACACTGCAACTGCCAAGTCACCATTTCTCCAATTTTTTTTTGCAGATGAACCACTTCCCACCTATGTCTGTTCTATATTCACCATAACCAGGGAGGTGGAAAGCAGTGTCAATGAGTTCATTCTGCTTGGGTTAACACAGAATCTACTAAAGGAGAAAGTAGTATCTGTTATCTTCTTTTTCTCTACCTTGGGACTCTGTTGGAAAGCTTCTTAATTGTGATGACTATACGAAATAGCCAGAAACTTGGGAGCCCCATGTACTTCTTCATTTTCTACTTATCTTTTGCTGATGCCTGTTTTTCATTGACCACTGCCCCTAGGTTGATTGCAGATTCTGTATCTGAGAAGAAAGCCATCTCCTTCAATGAGTGCATGACCCAGATCTTTGCGTTTCACTTCTTTGGGTACCTGGAGATCTTGGTACTTGTCCTCATGTTCTTTGATCGCTATGTGGCCATTTGCAAGCCCGTGCAGTACACAGCCATCATGAGCCAGAGTGTCTGTGGCACACTGGTGAAACTGGCCTGGATGGGGTCTTGTATTCATTCTTCAGCACAGATTCTCTTGGCTTTGAAAATACCCTTCTGTGGCCCCAATGTTATTGATCACTATTTCTGTGATATGCAACCTTTGTTGAAACCTGCCTGTGTGGATACTTATGTCATCAACCTGCTCATAGTGTTTAACAGTGGGACCATATGCATGGTGAGTTTCCTGTTGCTGCTTATCTCCTATATTTTCATCTTACATTCTCTAAGTAACTATAGCACAGAAAGAAGAAGGAGAGCCCTTTCCACATGCACCTCCCACATTATTATTATTGTCTTATTCTTTGTACCGTGTATATACATATATGCTTGCCCTCTAACTGTATTTCCAGTGGACAAGATGGTAGCTGTGTTTTACACTATTGTGACACCCTTGCTCCACCCCCTGATTTTCACTCTGAGGAATGCAGAAGTCAAACAGGCCATGAGAAAGCTATGGTGCAACAAAGTCTGACTCAAGATGGCAAAGAGCAGAAGATGCCAACTGCTAATTCTGTCAGAGTTTAAGTATAATTGGATCGATGGAAAAGAGAAAATGTTCTCATTCTATTGTGGACAGTATAAATGTGTTCCAGTGGGGCATTTAGGGGAACAGGCAGAATGAGCACCCAGAAAAATCTGTATTATTTTAACCAATGTCTCAGAGAAAGAACCTGAAGTTCCATCATCTTCGTGGGGACATAAGCCCACTCCTCACCTCTGCCATCTGCTTTGATGGTTCCGCTTGTGAACCACATCCTGTTCTTTCCATATATTTACCTTCTGGTTTTGTGCATCATTTTTTTGTTTGTTTATTTATGTTTCTTATTCAAGTTTAATAGTCTGTCCCTGATATCTATCATCCATTTTGTTGGTAAACCAGCTCTGGAATCACTGTGTCTATATCTTATACTTTCTGGCTTAAAAGTCAATAACATAATGTCACACCCAGTAACCTATGATCCCCAAGGAGCATAAATATCAACTAGTTAAGCCTCTATTTGGTGCTTGTCTCCCCTCTTTAATACTCTTAAAAATTAACTTCTCCTTTGCCTGAGTATGTACAGGGAAATAACACCTCACTTCCTATTCAAATCAGATAATTCTAGTTATAACAAAGATATTCACAGTATTGATACATAATTTTTCTATGTATACATTAATATGTTTTGTTTATCATGTTGATAATTATTTTCATATTTCTTAATTTTTTATACATATCTGTTTTTGTATTTTAAGTTAATGGACACTTGCCCAATATGGTTACTTCTGAATAGATGACCATTTTATAAAGCTGTTAGAGTTATATTATAAAAACTAACATCTCATGGATGCGATCATACATATGAAAAAGGCAATAATTGACAAAATAGAACTAATGTCATAATGTGTGTGTGTATGTGTGTGTGCTCAATCGCTCAGTCATGTCTGACTGCTTTGAGACCCCATGGACTGCACCCTGCCAGGCTCTTCTGTCCATGTGTTTCTCCAGGCAAGAATACTGGAGTGAGTTTTCATCTCCTTATCTAGGAGATGTTCCTGACCCAGTGATGAAACCTACATTTCTTGCATATCCTGCATTGGCAGGCAGATTCTGTTCCACCTAGGAAGCTCATATTTTTCATGTATCTCACTAAATTTGCATTCTTGCTTGACTACTGTTAACTAATGTGTATCAACAGTAGGAGCCAGCCCACAAGGGAACAGACATTGAGTCTATCTTTGAGAATAAATATGATCAAGACTATTTTGCTATAGCTGAAACTCCAATACTTTGGCCACCTGATGGGAAGAACTGACTCATTGGAAAAGATGCTGATGCTGGGAATGATTGAAGACAGGAGAAGGGGATGACAAAGGATGAGATGGTTGGGTGGCATCACAGACTCAGTGGACATGAGTTTGAGCAAGCTCTGGGCGTTGGTGATGGACAGGGCAGACTGGTGTGGTGCAGTCCATGGAGTCACAAAGAGTCAGACATGACTGAGTGACTGTACTGACTGATTTCCCTATAGATCTGAAAACTGGACTGTAAACTGTGGCAGATGAACTCATATGATGCCACTTTGTGATGTTTTGCATTAGCTTGTCTCTTTGGGAATCTCAGCACTCATGGAACTTCAGATTCTAACAATTAAAGTGTGGAAGATCTGATTATATTCTCTTCTGTTAACTTTTTATGGTTAAAGATAGTAACTGGTCTTCTTGCTGTAATCATTTCTAAGGATCTTTGCAAGCCTGTTTTCTGTCTCCAATTATTCTTCCTCTGGGTATATTCATAGCTTATCTCCTCAATACTTTTGATTTATTATTAAAATGTATCCTCTCAATACTGACTTTTCAGACTACTTCATAAAATTGCAACGCCCATCCAGTAACCTTCTGTATCTCCTATTCCTTCATCTTTGCTTTATTTTTCTCCTTAGCACTTATCATTCTCTAACCTGTCATACAGTTTATTCATTTTATTTTCTGGTTATGATGGTAGGAATGTGTGCCTTAAAAATAATATTACATCTTCAGTGCCTAGAATAGCACTTGGCATAGTCTAAATAGTCAAGTACCTGTTGAGCTAATAAATAGATAATTGTAGAAACATATATAAATCACCAGAGGCTAGAGAGGGGCATGGAACCGATTGTTCATCTTACTTCAGAACGAACCATATTATATTACCAAATAATAAAGAGCAGAAGGAAAAATAAAGAATATAATTATGAAGAGAGAACACACAGAAAGCCATAATCTGGTCCTTTGACCAGAAGAACAAAATTAATAATCCCCTGTCATGTGGTGGCATTTACATGAGTGTATTTACTGTATATTTAAAATTGTGCATTCTATTGTATGTAAATCATACTTTAAGAAGTTCTTTTAATATAAAAGTATGTAAAAACATTTTTTCCATTTTTCTCTTCTTCTTTCCTTTATCTAGTGACTGATTTCAAAATGCTATAGGAATTATAGAAATTTAAATTAGTAGTTTTCATTGTCATTAGTTATATTTCACTGGTATAATCAGGAGTTATATAATAATTAATATATCTAACAATAACAGTTTCTAGAATATGAAACTAGGAGAAGCTAAGAAACTTGCTTAAAGCCACAGAAACATAAGTCATGAAGCTAGAATTCTATTAGATCAGATCTATCTGAACCTTTCCTACACTCAGAGATTCTTCTGTCATTGGGAAAGATTTGACTTAAAGGACAGAGTCTTTGGTAACTTTTCATAGTCTATACTTCCAGGTGACTTTGAAAGTGTGTTTGTGTGTGTGTGTGTGTGTTTTCTTTAGAGTAGGGTACGTGAGTGGAGCTCTTGGTAAATGAAATGGAAGGTGTCCTTGCCATTCATTAAGACAGAATAGGAGGAGAGGAGGGCTCTCTGGGCGAAATCTCCCGTTTGACAATCTTGTCCGGGATTAATTAGCCTCACGGTTTACTGTGATTCTTGATTAACTGAAGTAAATAGCTCATTTAGCAAATCATTCAGGGTTGGGTGGGAAGGGTGAAGACATTTTTCCTTCAAAGCCTCGGCAAATACCTTTTCATGAAATCCCTATAAATATCTATTGGAGGAAGAGGAAATGTTTAATTAACATGTTCTGCCAGGGAATGATTTGGGGTAATGGATCTGGCTATTTAGAGACAGTTTTATCACAGACTAGTGAGAATATTTCCTATTTATTCTAGAAATTTATAAGAGCAGAGTAAGAAACCTTCTGCCAGTATTACAGACAGTTTTGAAGAGTCTAACTCAGGCTTTCTAGGAAGGGTTGGTATCTATGGAGTGTCTTCTCTTCCCATAGGTGCCGGGACAGAAAGCAGAGTGGATCTATTTGGAGTACAATGTACATGTTGCAAATACTGAGCATGATTCATCTTCATAGTAAATCAGAATTGAAGGAGCAAAAGCTCATAGCTCTATACTTCTTTCTTTCTTTCTTTCTTTCTTTCTTTTTCCACAAAGAAAAAGTAAGTTTTCAAGACCAACTGAACAATTCCCTTTTTCTTGCCTCCCATTCAAGACTGGTTTTAGGTCAGTTGCCTCTGTCCAGTTCTGTCTCCTGAGAAACCTCAAGTTCCAGAAATATATTTCTCTGGAGATGAGAGGATTCTAATATTTGGGGGATTCTCTTCTTTTACTGGTCTCTGCTTAATGCAACATTGGTTCAGGCCCAATTCTTATCCAAAAAGGGGACATATTGAAGGAAGCAGAGGCACAGTATTCTATATCTGCACATTTCTTATTTATAAAGCATAGGGATAGGAAAAGGACAAGAGCACAGATTAATGATATGCAGTGGGTATACACTGATACTGGTGATGCTGTGATATTTATTGCCCTAATTATCACACTAACATTTTCTGTCCAGGACACACCATCATCCCTACTTACAGCCTCAAATTGCATTATCTTCTGGGATTGGAATAAGGGATAATATGAGGACTGGAGAATAGAAAGATCAACTCTCTAGTGAAACCTTGGGATAAACTACTCTTTATCCCTAACATGGGTTTTTGCTCACCCTTGCCTAGTGAGATTTGCCCTGTCTCATCCCCTGGTTCTTCTTTTTCTGGGTCTTTCCCACAATCAAAATTTCCCCTTTTGCTCTGATTCCTGCCACCATTCTCTAATCTCTCTATTCCTTACTCCTCACTATTATTTTTCAAATATATATCTAAAATGCTGATCTCTTTGACCCATCCTGAAGTTTCACCCATTTACTCATCAGAACATGCACTGAACATATCAGAGATGTTTACTTCTTTACCTGCTTGTGATTTTCTGGCTTTATGATGGCTTCTCCTGGATGGCTGGAGACTGATATTTTATGTACCAGTGTGGAGCAGAGTCACCAAGAATCGCCATGGAGTACAAACCCTTCAGTCCCAGTCCTGGTTCCCCTCTGACTATTCTCTGCTAAATCCTGCCTCCCAGTTTAAATTGAAGTAAACAAAATAGAATAATATGAACTTGTCTCAGTAAGAAAGTCTCTTGGTCCATCTACATCTCTGCAAATGGCATAATTTTGATCGTTTAATGGCTGAGTAATATTCTATTGTGTATATGTGCCACATCTTCTTTATCCATTCCTCTGTTAATGAAGGCTGCTTCCATGTCCTGACTATGGTAAAAAGTGCTGCAATACACATTGGGGTGCATGTATCTTTTGGAAATATGGTTTTCTCATATAGTAGAAAATAATACAACTTTGTAAAACAAGTCTGCTCCAATTAAAAAAAAAAACATGAACTTGCTTATGAGATGGTAAAATCAAATGAAGAAAAAAATATTAAAGCAAATCTGAAAGGATTGCATAATTCAGTAAATACACCACACACACACACACACACACACACACACACACAAGCACGCAAACATGCCCTTTAAAATGGATAGCCATTAGCAAGCACATTGACAGTGCCAGGCTTGGCTGCTGCATGCAGAAGCACTGGCACTGAGTTAGAGGACTCTGAGAGCCACAATGAGTATTTCAGTCATTGTTCTTAAAAACTATAGTAATCATTTTATTGCATTTGTGATGTGTCATATCTTTAAAATGTTCACTTTTCTTTTTCTTTCTTTTTTTCTTTGGCTTTGTCTAATGGCATGCAGGATCTTAGTTCCCTGACCAGGGACTGAACCTGTGCTCCTGCAGTTGGAGCACTGAGTCTTAACCACTAGACGACCATTTGTAATACTGATGTTTATGAAATATCAGCCTGACTTTATGGTATGTAAGAGCTAATAATTCTTACAATCAAAACACACAGAAAGATCTCACTCAAAGTGTTATTTTCATCCACTAAATTTTTGTGTGAGACATTTTATTTAGAATTGAATGAAAATGAAGTGCTCAGTGAAAAGACTTACTGTGTTCTATGTTTTAGAAATATAAAAATGATCATGTTTTAGGGCACTGAACATATTCTCTATAATATTATAGTAATAGATACATATCATTGCACATTTATTCAAATTCATAGAATGTATACCACCAAGAGTGAGCCCTGTGCTAAACCATGGATTTCAAGTGATTGCAATTGCAATGTGTCAATGTAGGTTCGTCAGTATAACAAATGCATCACTCTGGTGAGATAGTTGATAATGGGGTGGAGGTTATATATGTGTTAGGCAGGGACTGTATGGGAAATCTCTGAACCTTTCTCTTAATTTTATTGTGAACCTAAAATCGCTATAACAAATAAAACCTTAGAGGGAGGGGAGGGGAGGGAGGAGGGTGGAGGGTTCAGGATGGGGAACGTGGGTATACCTGTGGCGGATTCATTTTGATATTTGGCAGAACTAATACAATATTGTAAAGTTTAAAAATAAAATAAAATTTAAAAAAATGATAACAATGACAGCACATGATCTTATTAAATATAACAAGATATAATTAATTTTGCTATTTTGCATGAGACTAATAAAAAATGAGCATTTAAGATCCTTCTCAAAGAAGTGAAAGTTGCTCTGTCATGTCCAACTCTTTACAACCCCATGGACTATACAGTTCATGGAATTCTCCAGGCCAGAATACTGGAGTGGGTAGCTATTCCCTTCTCCAGGGAAGGAAGTAAGAAATCCAAAGTGACCAACGAATCATATCTGGGGTCACTGAGGGTCCAGACTTTATTTCATTGGAACCACAGTGCATCAACTTGTATGCTTCCAACTTAGTTTCTTAGTGTAGGGGATAGAAAGATGTATCTCCCCTGGAAGCTGCAAATCTTCAAGAAGGTAGGCATTTCTTTGCAGATGAGCTTAAAGTCCAATTGGATTTTTTTTTTTTTAATGACAATTTTGTTAAACAACTTAGTTATTTCTGTTCTTAGGTAATGAGTAAATCATAATAAAAACAGTTCACATCTTTTTAGGTCTCTACATTTCATATATCCCTACAAAAACATATTCAAACAATACACTCTTGTTATCATGGCCTGTGGCTAGGTAGAAAACCTTGTTTTTGAAGTTTTTCTACTATGCCTTTGTTGTTGTTCAGTCGCTATGTCATGTCTGACTCTTTGCCACTCCATGGACTGCAGCATATCAGGCTTTTCTTCCCTCCATGATCTCCTGGAATTTGTTCAAATTCATGTCCATTAAGTCAGTGATGCTATCTAACCATCTTGTTCCTCTGCCACCCCCTTCTCCTTTTGCCTTCAATATATCCCAGCATCAGAATAACCCAACTAAACTCAAAGTTTCAATTTGATTTTTTTATTTGATTGATAAAGGATTTGCCTTATCATGTCCATTTGGAGAAGGAAATGACACCCCACTCCAGTACTCTTGCCTGGAAAATCCCATGGATGGAGGGGCCTGGTAGGCTACAGTCCATGGGGTTGCTAAGAGTCGGACACCACTGAGCAACTTCACTTTCACTTTTCACTTTCATGCATTGGAGAAGGAAATGGCAACACACTCCAGTGTTCTTGCCTGGGGGATCCCAGGGATGGAGGAGCCTAGGGGCTGCCATCTATGGGGTCACACAGAGTCGAACACGACTGAACCACTGAAGTGACTTAGTAGCAGCAGTATCATGTCCATTAAAATCTTGTCTTCCTCTCTCCTTCCGAAGCCCTCACTCGGAGTTTTATTTCTGGATTCTAGACTTTTTCACATCAAAGGCCCTATGTTCCTTCTACTTTCCTCTTATCATGGGACCATATTACTGAAGGTGTTATGTACTTTTATTGATTTATATTTAAATACATATTAAAATTTCTCAAAGCATCATTCCTAACTTCTGGTCACCATGAGAAAACTGGTGTGATACACAGTGCCAATGTAATTTCTGCTACTTAGAAAGGGAACTTAATGTTTAAAACAGTTGTGCAGTTGTTTTATAGGTAAATAAAAATTTGGAATGGGTACTTTTGGAAAATAAAGAACCCCTCTTGGAAAGCTAACACTCATAATCATAATGGAAGTAACCACTGCAATTGAAGGTACTGCATACCTGCATCTTCCATATGTTTTGCACATACTGAATTATCCAACCTTCATAGCAACTCTGAAAGGTAGATTGCATTGTCATATATTTTCACAGCTGGAGAAAATGAAATGCATAGAATCAAGGAATTTGTTAAATATACACCTTCATAGGCAGCAGATGGAGTGTGAATCTAAGCAGTGTGGCCTCAGATTCTATGCTAACTGCCTTCTCAGACCTGATTTAAAACCTGACTTTCTTCAGTTACAGTTCATCTCTTTAAAAAATTCTGAATTTTTCACTGATCAATGTACTCTTTAGGAATTTGTACTTTTCTCTCTGTAGATTGTTTCTATTCTTATAACACCAATCGTATGATGACTTACATAATTAGTGATCTTATCTACAAGTACCTTAAAACTCATATTAAATTTTTAGGAACAGGGAGGATGTTTTCCACATTCCTCACAGTAACTTCAGATAATTTCAATTAAATATTTAAAGTGAAAGATAATTATTTAATTATGTAAGGTAAGTGGATAATGTGTTTCTATTTTAAAGTTTTTTTCAAAATATAGACTACATTAAAATGGGAAAATTGACAGCTTGTATTTTATAAAAAGGAACAAAGTCACAGAAGAAGAAAAGAAGCAAAGTTATAAAAGTGCAAGTGGTAGAGACTGACTTACATAGTTCTTACTTACTATGAGCTACATCATTCTTTATTTTATCTGCATAGTAACCATGATTAAGTCTAAAGTGATTTTCCCAAGATCTTGCAACTAGTAAATAGTGGATCTGGGATTTGAACCCAGATCCAGACAAACTGACTTCAGCAACTGTATTCTTTACCAAGAAATATCATTTTGCTAGATTAATATTAATTGCAAATAAAATAACAAGATTGCAAAATATAAGACAACAAACGATAAAAGATACTCAGGACAATATGTTTTCATAAAGATGTGGTAAAAAATAAAATGTGGCTTATAATATAATTTAATATACATATAATAAAAATACATTTTTGCTAACCAAGTGAGATAATACAATAAGCTTTTTTTGCTTTGCTTGTATGTGCATTAATTTTTTGCAATATTCTAAAACACTATATATCATTATATCATTAAGTAAAATAATTAAACTATGGGAATTATAGTAATTTGTGAAAATTGTTATAATAATTCTAAGTGAAAGTCAGAAACTATAATGATGATTTCAGTCAAACTATATATGATATTAACAAATATCTGAAATAGAAAAATTGCATTATTTTATATTGGAACTGCAGGATTTTTTTCAAACAATATTTTTAGGAAAGTATTCTGGAAAATTTAGAGTAAAGAGAGACATGTGTAAGTAAGATCATATATTAGATTATACACATATTGGAAATTTTACAAGTCAAATCCATAGGAAGAAAGGGTCAGTAATTTAATGGGGTAAGTTCAGAAGTATAGTCCTGAGGGTAAATAGTAGTTTCCTAAATTATATAAACCTTAGTGTATTATCCATACATTTGTTATATTATGACCATCAGTGAAGCTGACATCTTGAACACAAGAGGCATAGGTAAAAATTGTCAAAGCATATTTCAACCAAGATTCCAATGGAGTCAGGTATAACAGACACAAAAATGAGCCATACTAAGAATGGTTTCTTCAGCAGAGACTCTAATAATATTAGCACTTAATATTGAAATAGTGCTATTTAGCTTCTAGGGAACATAGAAAAGATACATAATGCCTGGAATATACATGTGTATATTGATGTCTATGTGGATACAAAACCGTCTTCAAATTTTTAGGAAAACTCAGAATACGATATGGCAAGTATTTGCACTCCATTTCTTGTCTGAAGGCTAAATTTTGAAGTGTTAAAGTCATTTTCCCAAGGAAAGTACTAGTTCTGGAGTTTGTAATCTTGGTTGGAATAAGAAAAAAACAATTAAAGGCCACTCATTCTGATATTATCAAAACGCAAAAACTTTGATCCAAGGCAGCTAACTTCTGAATCAATAGATAGATCTGGGAGAGATTAGGACATGTGCAGATTTCCAGAGATCCATATTGGATCAAAGGCATTTGGAGCAAACAAAGAATGAAACAGAAACTGGGACTTCAGAATTCAGTCCACTTATCTTCCCCGCATGTCTAATTATTTTCTTCTTTCTGCAGATTAAACCTTTGTCAACTACCTCTTATCTATAGTCATTACCATGTCAGTGAATAAGAGTGTGACTGAATTAATTCTTTTTGGCTTGACACAGGATGTAGGAAAGCAGAAAGTAATACCTGGAGTCTTCTTGATCCTATACTTTGCAACACTGTTGGGGAACTTTCTTACTGTTGTGACTGTTAAGACAAGCAGGACACTTAGGAGTCCCATGTATTTCTTCCTATTCTGTCTGTCCTTTGCTGATGCCTGCTTCTCTACAACCACAGCCGCCAGGTTAATTGTGGATGCCCTTTCTCAGGAGAAAACAATTTTCTACAATGAGTGAATAACCCAGGTCTTTGCAGCCCATTTCTTTGGATGCATAAAGATCTTTGTGCTCATCAGGGCCTTAGATTGCTACATAGCCATCTGTAAACCCTTGCAATATACAGCCATCATGAGCTGGCACCTTTGTGGTGTATTGGTGATTCTAGCCTGGGTGCAGTCTTAAATTCTAGCCTGGGTGATTCTAGCCTGGGTGGGGTCTTGAATTCTAGCTGGGGTGAGATCTCAGCACAGATTTTCACAGATTTTCCTGGCTTTGAGGTTGCCCTTCTGTGGCCCCAATGTAATTGGCCACTATTTCTGTGACTTGCAGCCCTTGTTGAAACTTGCCTGCATGGACACTTCTGTGATAAATTTGCTTGTTGTTTCTAATAGTGGGCCCATATGCATGGTGAGTTGCATAATCCTGTTTATCTCCTATGTTGTCACCTTGTACTCACTGAGAAACCACAGTGCAGAAGGAAGGATAAAAGCCCTTTTTACATGCATCTCCCACTTCATTGTGGTTGTCATATTTTTTGGCCCATGTATATTCATATACACACGCCCACCAACCACATTTCCAATAGACAAGGTGGTGACTGTATTTTATACAGTTGGGACACCCTTGCTTAACCCACTGATCTATAAACTACAGAATGAAGAAGTGAAAAATGCCATGAAAATGTTATGATGTAGCAAAGCATGACTTCAGTTGATAAGTGTATATACTGGAATCCTTGTGTATATGTCCTTAATGGTGTAGTTCTGCTTTACGGAAAGAAGAAATAGCATATAGCATATTTTTGTCCAGAAGCAAGAGTAAAGAAATACATGGATATAAAGACAGAGATACACAGTATCCTTATTCTGAGAGGCTTGCATTAGGAAATAAAACCCATAACAATTTCAAACAACCTCTGATGACTCTTACTTTAATTCTATCAACATCAGAAAATATTCACATGATAATTTAGTTTCCTGTACAAATATTTCTTCAGAGAGAAATAGACTGACAGAATGTGTGTGTGTGTGTGTATGTGTATGTGTGTGTGTGTGTGTGTGTACATTGATTCTTTTTCTAGATTTTGTTCTAGTTCTTATGAAGGTGATCATAAGAGCTTATCCATAAGGGACTGGAACTTTACAGAATCATGGTTTCTGTTTTGACAACCTAACAATTAGAGAAAATTCTCTGAGAAAATGTTACTCTAGAAATTAATGCTGAATCCACCTTACTAGTGTATCTATACTGATGACCCTCAAACTCCTATAAAAGCTGGAACTATCAGTGAAAACCTAGACTCACTGAAAAACATCTTAAAATGTGCATAGTTAAGAAGATGAAGGATCTTATATTTGATTTAATAGGAAATAACAGCCAGTCAGTCAGTTGCCCTTCAGAGTCTTTCACATGGCTCTTCATGAAGGAGAGGGAAGAGGAAATAAGAGTTTGGCAGCACCAATGTGCAGAAAGGAGGCTAACGGTAAGGAGGGAGGACAGAAAACGGTGCTTTATAAAGAGAGAATAAGTGAAAGGAAGTGGTCATTTTATCCAAAGAGGAGAGAAGAAGCTTCATCTTCCTTATACTTTGAGAATCACTTTTAGAAATATGAACATTTTCAGGAAATAATGAAATTTCAGGCTATTCCCATATCATTAAGTTTTCTCTGTTATATTGATTTGTGTACAGAAAAGAAGCATTTTTGTTCTTTTGCTTCCCCATAACATCTGAAAACTCAAGTTTCAGGATTCTGGGAAGAACCCGAAATTGAAAGCTTCAGCTCAGTCACTCAGTCAAGCGCTTCTCAAAATTTGATCTTTTATTTTACATGAGGTTATTCAAAAAAAATGTGTATTTGAAGATAGCTTAATATATAAATAATGTTAGCTCACCACTCCCACTACCACAATCATTATATAATCTCATGATAAAGTACTGTCATGCTATTTTAGAACCTGAGCCTATAATTCCAATTCAAATTGGCACCAAAAGTATTATTTTGTGATATTTAAGTATCATTTAATACTCAAGTACTTAATATTGCTTTAAGGGAAGCATTTCTGTCAAATGAAGACAAAACGTTATTATGTTGCACCTAAGATCCCCAATAGCTCTAATATAAAAAGTAGTGACAGGAGGGAGGAGCTAAGATGGTGAAAGAGTAAGATGGGAACACTTTCTCCCCCACAAATTCATCAAAAGAACATTTAAATGCTGAGTAAATTCCACAAAACAACTTCTGAATGCCGGCAGAGGACATCAGGCACCCAGAAAAGCAACCCAAGTCTTCGAAAGGAGGTAGGGAAAAATATAAAAGACCCAAAAAAAGGGACAAAAGAGGGAGGGATGGAGTTCCATCCTGGGAAGGGAGTCTTAAAAAGAGAGAAGTTTCCAAACACCAGGAAACCTTCTCACTGCCAAATCTGTGCCGAGCCTTGGAAGCACAGAGGGCAACATAACAGGGAGGAAAAATAAATAAACAATTAAAACCTGCACATTGCGAGCCCTATGGTAACTCCCCCAGTGGAGAAGCAGCGCAGACGCCTGCATCTGCCATTAGCAAGTGGGGGCTGGGCAGGGAGGCACGGCGCCGGCTGCATCTCAAGAATCTGGCCTGAATACCCCGAGCACTATCTTAGCGAAATAATTTGGGCTAGCAAACCAGACTGTGGGATATCTACCACGCGAAAAGCCAGCCCTAACCTATGACACTGCCAGGCCTGTGCACAGAACAAAAGACTGAACAGAGATAGCCGGCGGCAGACCATCCTCCTCTGGTGATAGGCAGCCAGAGCCGGAAGGGGACAATTGCAGCCCCAGAGAGACATTATCTATAAAACTGTAAGCAGGCTTCTTTGTCAACTAAAACTTCTTGGGGGTCTGGACGGTCAACATCTGCCTGAGAAGGTGTGCCGGTGCACACCTAGATAACCTAGTGGCAGGGAGGTGATAAGTTGCAGCAATCGCGTGCGCCAAACACCTCATCACCTGAGCTGCTCGGATCTGGGAAGGGCACAAAACGCAGGCCCAACCGAAAGTCTGCACCTCTGAGGACTACCTGAGTGCCTGAACCTGAGCAGCTTGGACCTGGGAAGTACAGGCAGCCCAGGGCCGGCCACGGATGGTTCCCGGCGGAGCAACCTAGAGCCTGAGCATCGTGGGCAGAGAGGCTACACGTGCCATGAGCAGGGCCAGGCCCAGTGTGGCTGAGGCACTGTGAGCACACGCCAGTGTTATTTGTTTGCAGCATCCCTCCCTATCTCCCCTCAGAGCGACTGAACAAGTGAGCCTAAAAAAAAAAAAGTGTCCTCCACCGTACCCTTTGTGTCAGGGTGGAAACCAGACACTGAAGAGACCAGCAAACAGAAGAAGCTATAACAGAGGGAACCGCCTTGGAAGCTACAGGCAAGAGATTAAAATCTTGTGGTTACTACCAACTACATAGGAAGGGGCCTATAGATCTTGAGAAATGTAAGTCACACCAAGAAACTAGCCAAAAATGAACTGAACCCACAATACTCACAACAAAACCGGAGAAAGTCCTAGATATATTTTTACTATTTGTACGATCATTCTTTCTTTCTTTTTTTTAATTTTTTTTTTAATTTTTTTTTTAAATTTAAGTCCTATATTATTCCTTTAATTTCCACTTTTATAACTGATTACTTTGCAAAAAAAAAAGACCCTGTTTTTTTAAAGCAAACTTCATATACATATATATTTTATAATTTTTTGACCTTTTTTTTTCCCTTCTTTTCTTTGACATTGTATTTCTGAAATTCCAAACTCTGGTCTAGATTTTTAATTTTAGTTTTTTGGTATTTGTTATCAATTTTGTACCTATAGTTTATATATATATATATATATATATAATTCCTGTGACCCTTTTTTCTTTATTCTTTTTCTTTTTATCTGTTGTTTTTCTCTTCTTCTTTTAAATAACATTGTATATCTGAAATTCCAAACTCTACTCTAGATTTTTAATTTATGCTTTTTGGTATTGGTTATCAATTTTGTACCTGTATTTTTTTTATAATTTATGCGACTTTGTTTGTTCTTGTTTGTTTGTTTGTTTTCTCTCTCTCTTTCTTTTTCTTCTTCTATTTTTAACATTGTATCTTACACTGTTGGTGGGAATGCAAACTAGTACAGCCACTATGGAGAACAGTGTGGAGATTCTACTCTAGATTTTTAACTTTTGCTTTTTGGTATTAGTTGTCAATTTTTTACCTATATTTTCTTTATAATTTTTGCAACCTTGTTTGTTATTGTTTGTTCGGTTTTTCTCTCTTTCTTTTCCTTCTTCTTTTCTTTAACATCGTATTTTTGAAATTCCAAACTCTACCCTAGATTTTTAATTTTTGCTTTTAGGTATTTGTTACCAATTTTGTACCTTTAAGAACCCAATCTTCAGTACCCATTTTTCACTAGGGAGCGAGATTACTGGCTTGACTGCTCTCTCCCCCTTTGGACTCTCCTTTTTCTCCACCAGGTCGCCTGTGTCTCCTCCCTAACCCCTCTCTACTCTATCCAACTCTGTGAATTTCTGTGTGTTCCAGACGGTGGAGAACACTTAGGGAACTGATTACTGGCTGGATCTGTCTCCCACCTTTTCATCCCCCCCATTTATCCTCCTGGCCACCTCTGCTACATTCCTCCTTCTTCTCTTCTCTGTATAACTCTGTGAACAACTCTGAGCAGTCCAGTTGTAGAGTGCACATAAGGAAGAGATTACTGAATAGCCCACTCTCTCCTCTCTTGATTCCACCTCATCTCATTTGGGTCACCTCTAACTCCCTCCTCAGTCTTCTCTTCTCCATATAACGCTGTAAACCTCTCTGGGTGAAACAAGTTTCAGGGCAAGACATTCCAAGCAAATTCTACAGCAACAAGGAACACAGCCCTGAGCTCCAAGATACAGGCAGCCCAAAGTCACCCCAAAACCATAGACATCCCATAACTCATTACTGGACATTTCATTGCACTCCAGAGAGAAGAAATACAGCTCCACCAACCAGAACACCGACACAAGCTTCCCTAACCAAGAAACATTAACAAGCCACCTGTACAAACCCACACACAGTGAGGAAATGCCACAATAAAGAGAACTCCACAAACTGCCAGAATACAGAAAGGACACCCCAAACTCAGCAATTTAAACAAGATGAAGAGACAGAGGAATACCCAGCAGATAAAAGGAACAGGATAAATGCCCACCAAACCAAACAAAAGAGGAAGAGATAGGGAATCTACCTGATAAAGAATTCCACATAATGATAGTGAAATTGATCCAAAATCTTGAAATCAAAATGGAATCACAGATAAATAGCCTTGAGGCAAGGATTGAGAAGATGCAAGAAAGGTTTAACAAGGACCTAGAAGAAATAAAAGAGAGTCAATATATAATGAATAATGCAATAAATGAGATCAAAAACACTCTGGACGCAACAAATAGTAGAATAACAGAGGCAGAAGATAGGATTAGTGAATTAGAAGATAGAATGGTAGAAATAAATGAATCAGAGAGGATAAAAGAAAAACTAATTAAAAGAAATGAGGACAATCTCAGAGACCTCCAGGACAATATTAAACGCTACAGCATTCGAATCATAGGGGTCCCAGAAGAAGAAGACCAAAAGAAAGACCATGAGAAAATACTTGAAGAGATAATAGTTGAAAACTTCCCTAAAATGGGGAAGGAAATAATCACCCAAGTCCAAGAAACCCAGAGAGTCCCAAACAGGATAAACCCAAGGCGAAACACCCCAAGACACATATTAATCAAATTAACAAAGATCAAACACAAAGAACAAATATTAAAAGCAGCAAGGGAAAAACAACAAATAACACAAGGCAATTCCCATAAAGATAACAGCTGATCTTTCAATAGAAACTCTTCAAGCCAGAAGGGAATGGCAAGACATACTTAAAGTGATGAAAGAAAATAACCTACAGCCCAGGTTATTGTACCCAGCAAGGATCTCATTCAAGTATGAAGGAGAAATCAAAAGCTTCTCAGACAAGCAAAAGCTGAGAGAATTCAGCACCACAAAACCAGCTCTCCAACAAATACTAAAGGATATTCTCTAGACAGGAAACACAAAAACGGTGTATAAACTCGAACCCAAAACAAAGTAAATGGCAATGGGATCATTCTTATCAGTAATTACCTTAAACGTAAATGGGTTGAATGCCCCAACCAAAAGACAAAGACTGGCTGAATGGATACAAAAACAAGACCCCTACATATGTTGTCTACAGGAGACCCACCTCAAAACAGGGGACACATACAGACTGAAAGTGAAGGGCTGGAAAAAGATTTTCTATTCAAATAGGGACCAAAAGAAAGCAGGAGTGGCAATACTTATATCAGATAAAATAGACTTTAAAACAAAGGCTGTGAAAAGAGACAAAGATGGTCACTACATAATGATCAAAGGATCAATCCAAGAAGAAGATATAACAATTATAAATATATATGCACCCAACACGGGAGCGCCACAATATGTAAGACAAATGCTAACAAGTATGAAAGGAGAAATTAACAATAACACAATAATAATGGGAGATTTTAATACCCCACTCACACCTATGGATAGATCAACTAAACAGAAAATTAACAAGGAAACACAACCGTTAAATAATACAATAGACCAGTTAGACTTAATTGATATCCAAAGGACATTTCATCCCAAAACAATGAATTTCACCATTTTCTCAAGCGCACATGGAACCTTCTCCAGGATAGATCACATCCTGGGCTATAAATCTAGCCTTGGTAAATTAAAAAAAATAAATAAAAATCATTCCAAGCATCTTTTCTGACCACAATGCAGTGAGATTAGATCTCAATTACAGGAGAAAAACTATTAAAAATTCCAACATATGGAGGCTGAACAACACGCTGCTGAATAACCAACAAATCACAGAAGAAATAAAAAAAGAAATCAAAATTTGCATAGAAACGAATGTAAATGAAAACACAACAACCCAAAACCTGTGGGACACTTTAAAAGCAGTCCTAAGGGGAAAGTTCATAGCAATACAGGCATACCTCAAGAAACAGGAAAAAAGTCAAATAAATAACCTAGCCCTACATTTAAAGGCAACTAGAAAAGGAAGAAATGAAGAACCCCAGGGTTAGTAGAAGGAAAAAATCTTAAAAATTAGGGCAAAAATAACTGCAAAAGAAACAAAAGAGACCATAGCAAAAATCAACAAAGCCAAAAAGCTGGTTCTTTGAAAGGATAAATAAAATTGACAAACCATTAGCCAGACTCATCAAGAACCAAAGGAGAAAAATCAAATCAATAAAATTAGAAATGAAAATGGAGAGATCACAACAGACAACACAGAAATGCAAAGGATCATGAGACTACTATCAACAATTATATGCCAATAAAATGGACAACGTGGAAGAAATGGACAAATTCTTAGAAAAGTACAACTTTCCAAAACTGGACCAGGAAGAAATAGAAAATCTTAACAGACCCAACACAAGCACGGAAATTGAAACTGTAATCAAAAATGTCCCATCAAACAAAAGCCCAGGTCCAGACGGCTTCACAGCTGAATTCTACCAAAAATTTAGAGAAGAGCTAACACCTATCTTGCTCAAACTCTTCCAGAAAATTTCAGAGGAAGGTAAACTTCCACACTCATTCTATGTGGCCACCATCACCCTAATACCAAAACCTGACAAAGATCCCACAAAAAAAGAAAACTACAGGCCAATATCACTGAAGAACATAGATGCAAAAATCCTTAACAAAATTCTACCAATCAGAATCCAACAACACATTAAAAACATCATACACAATGACCAAGTGGGCTTTATCCCAGGGATGCAAGAATTCTTCAATATCTACAAATCAATCAATGTAATACGCCATATTAACAAATTGAAAAATAAAAGCCATATACTATCTCAATAGATGCAGAGAAAGCCTTTGACAAAATTCAACATCCATTTATGGTAAGAACTCTCCAGAAAGCAGGAATAGAAGGAACATACCTCAACATAATAAAAGCTATATATGACAAACCCACAGCAAACATTATCCTCAATGGTGAAAAATTAAAAGCATTTCCTCTAAAGTCAGGAACAAGACAAGGGTGCTCCCTTTCACCATTACTTTTCAACATAGTTTTTGCCACAGCAATCAGAGCAGAAAAAGAAATAAAAGGAATCCAAATTGGAAAAGAAGAAGTAAAACTCTCACTATTTGCAGATAACATGATCCTCTACATAGAAAACCCTAAAGACTCCACCAGAAAATTACTAGAACTAATCAATGATTATAGTAAAGTTGCAGGATATAAAATCAACACACAGAAATCCCTTGCATTCCTATACACTAATAATGAGAAAAGAGAAAGAGAAATTAAGGAAACAATTCCATTCACCATTGCAACGGAAAGAATAAAATACTTAGGAATATATCTACCTAAAGAAACTAAAGACCTATATATAGAAAACTATAAAACACTGGTGAAAGAAATCAAAGAGGACACTAATAGATGGAGAAATATATCATGTTCATGGATTGGAAGAATCAATATAGTGAAAATGAGTATACTACCCAAAGCAATTTATAGATTCAATGCAATCCCTATCAAGCTACCAATGGCATTCTTCACAGAGCTAGAATAAATAATTTCACAATTTGTATGGAAATACAAAAAAACCTCGAATAGCCAAAGCTATCTTGAGAAAGAAGAATGGAACTGGAGGAATCAACCTACCTGACTTCAGGCTCTATTACAAAGCCACAGTTATCAAGACAGTATGGTACTGGCACAAAGACAGAAATATTGATCAATGGAACAAAATAGAAAGTCCAGAGATAAATCCACGCACATATGGACACCTTATCTTTGACAAAGGAGGCAAGAATATACAATGGATTAAAGACAATCTCTTTAACAAGTGGTACTGGGAAAACTGGTCAACCACTTGTAAAAGAATGAAACTAGAACACTTTCTAACACCATACACAAAAAATAAACTCAAAATGGATTAAAGATCTCAACATAATACCAGAAACTATAAAACTCCTAGGGGAGAACATAGGCAAAACACTCTCCGACATACATCACAGCAGGATCCTCCATGACCCACCTCCCAGAATATTGGAAATAAAAGCACAAATAAACAAATGGGACCTAATTAAACTTAAAAGCTTCTGCACAACAAAAGAAACTATTAGCAAGGTGAAAAGGGAGCCTTCAGAATGGGAGAAAATGATAGCAAATGAAGCAACTGACAAACAACTAATCTCAGAAATATACAAGCAACTCCTACAGCTCAACTCCAGAAAAATAAATGACCCAATCAAAAAATGGGCCAAAGAACTCAATAGACATTTCTCCAAAGAAGACATACAGATGGCTAACAAACACATGAAAAGATGCTCAACATCACTCATTATCAGAGAAATGCAAATCAAAACCACTATGAGGTACCATTCCACGCCAGTCAGAATGGCTGCGATCCAAAAGTCTACAAGCAATAAATGCTGGAGAGGGTGTGGAGAAAAGGGAACTCTCTTACACTGTTGGTGGAAATGCAAACTAGTACAGCCATTATGCATAATAGTGTGGAGATTCCTTAAAAAACTGGAAATAGAATTGCCTTATGATCCAGCAATCCCACTGCTGGGCATACACACTGAGGAAACCAGAAGGGAAAGAGACACGTGTACCCCAATGTTCATTGCAGCACTGTTTATAATAGCCAGGACATGGAAGCAACCTAGATGCCCATCAGCAGATGAATGAATAAGAAAGCTGTGGTACATATACACAATGGAGTATTACTCAGCCATTAAAAAGAATACATTTGAATCAGTTCTAATGAGGTGGATGAAACTGGAGCCTATTATACAGAGTGAAGTAAGCCAGAAAGAAAAACACCAATACAGTATACTAACGCTTATATATGGAATTTAGAAAGATGGTAACAATAACCCTGTGTACGAGACAGCAAAAGAGACACTGATGTATAGATCCGTTTTATGGACTCTGTGAGAGAGGAAGAGGGTGGGGACATTTGGGAGAATGGCATTGAAACATGTATAATATCGTGTATGAAACAAGTCGCCAGTCCAGGTTCAATGCATGATACTGGATGCTTGGGGCTGGTGCACTGGGACAACCCAGAGGGATGGTATGGGGAGGGAAGAGGGTGGAGGGTTCAGGATGGGGAACACATGTATACCTGTGGCGGATTCATTTTGATATTTGGCAAAACTAATACAATTTTGTAAAGTTTAAAAATAAAAAATAAAAATTAAATTAAATTAAATTAAAAAAAAAAGAATAAGTAGTGACAGGAAAAGAAAAATATTTAAGACCAAAAAAGACATCTGTCAGAGCCTTTAATATCATATTCACAAGTTGTAAACTTATTATACACTCCCTCCAAATAAACACTCCCCATTTTTCTAATTTTATGTCTAAAGTTCTGTTTTTAAAGCTTTTCCATTTGATCTTATGCTGTGCTGTGCTTAGTTGTTCAGTCATGTGTGACTTTTTGCAACCCCATGGACTCCATGCTCCTCTGTCCATGGATATTTTTTAAGCAAGAATACTGGAGTGGGTTGCTATGCCCTCCTCCAGGGGACCTCCCCAATCTAAGGATTGAATTCAGGTCTCCTGCACTGCATGCTGATTCTTTACCAGCTGAGCCACTAGGGAAGCCCAAGAATACTGGAATGGGTAGCTTATCCTTTCTCCAGGGGATCATCCCAACCCAGGAATTGAACTGGGGTCCCCTGCATTGCCAGCAGATTCCTTACCAGCTGAGCTACCAGGGACACCCCTGGTCTTATAAGGATTACATTAAGTGTTACTGGTTCTTAAGTTGTTATTGTTCAATCGCTCAGTCCTGTTTAACTCTTTATAACCCCATGTCAGGCTTCCTTGTCCTTTACTATCTCCCAGAATTCACTCTAACTCATGTCCATTGAGTTGATGATGCCATTCAACCATTTCATCCTCTGTCACCCCCCTGTCCTCCTGCTCTCACTTTTTCCCAGCATCAAGGTCTTTTCCAATGAGTCAGCTTCTTACATCAAGTGGTCAAAGTATTGGAGCTTAAGTTTCAGCATCAGTCCTTCCAATGAATATTCAAGACTGATTTCCTTTAGGATTGACTGGTTTGATCTCTTTGCTGTCCCAGGAATGCTCAAGAGTTTTCTCCAATGCCACAGTTCAAAAGCATCAAGTTTTTGGCACTCAATCTTTATGGTCCAACTCTCATATCCATACATGACTACAAGATAAACCATAGATTTGACTACACATACCTTTGTCATCAAAGTGACATCTCTAACTTTTAATACACTCTCTAGATTTGTCATAGCTTTCCTTCCAAGGAACAAGCATCTTTTAATTTCATGGCTGCAGTTACCATATGCAGTGATTTTGGAGCCCAAGAAAACGAAGTCTGTCACTGTTTCTATTTTCTTTCCATCTATTTTCCATGAAGTGATGGGACCAGATGCCATGATCTTCTTTTTTTCAATAGTGGGTTTTAAGAGAGATTTTTCACTCTCCTCTTTCACTTTCAACAAGAGGCTCTTTAGTTCCTCTTTACTTCTCCTATTAGTGTGGTGCCATCTTAAGTAAACAAGACATAATCCAAATATAACTTTCATTCTTTTTTCTTGTTGTTTACTCAGATTTAATATACTGGGGAAGTTATTTACCCATGTTAGAATAAAACCTCAGAGTTATCAGCATTGCATACATGATCTGAGTCCCTGATACATTTTTGATCTTGCTTCTGGCCTCTCTCTTCTGGGATCACTATGTTCCATTCACTCGTTATTTTACATTTCCTCAAAAACACCATGATATTTCTTGAATTAGCATTTTCTTTCTCTAGAATCTTTATCTCACTAATCCTCACATGACTCTTTCCTTCTGACCATTTTGTAACTACTCAGCTCATTGGTATTGAAATATTAGTACAGCTCACACCTTTTTTTCCTAAGGTAATATCAACAGAATTATAATCAGTTTAAAGGATACATGCTAATATAATCCTTTTCTGACTGCCCATTATGAAGTACCTTCCATGAAATAATCACAGCCTTTCATTTCCATTAACTCTATTATAACATTCACTTTCTGCTTTCTTGTTTCAGTTACTTTTAATTTTAGTGTTTGTTTCTTTTTATGCCTCAACCATCTGAATTGGGCTATTTGAAAAATATGGGCTCTTGTGTTTTATATCCAACAGATATTTATTGAAAAATGAATCCTTGGGAAAGATAAATAAAAATCCCTTCTGGGCTTCCTTACTATTTCAGTGGTAAAGAATCCACCTCCCAATGCAGGAGACACAGGTTCCTGAT
Organism: Bos grunniens; assembly: GCF_055505025.1. Classification (NCBI taxonomy): domain Eukaryota; kingdom Metazoa; phylum Chordata; class Mammalia; order Artiodactyla; family Bovidae; genus Bos; species Bos grunniens. Next base: position 63,702,279 of record NC_141183.1, on the reverse strand, counting down.
CTGCGAAGTCACACGTGTCACAGAGCAACCAAGCCCGGGTACCACAACTATTGAGCCTGTGCTCTAGAACCTGTGAACCGAATCTATTGAAGCCCACAAGGTCTAAGATCCATGCTCTATGACAAAAGAAGTCACCACAGTGGGAAGCCCATGTACAGGAACTAGAGAGTAGCCCCTGCTTGCCACTATTAGAGAAAAACCCAAGAGCCAATGAAGACCCAACACAGTCAAAAATAAATAAAATATTTAAAAAAAATCCCTTCCTGGAGACTTGTCCAGTCTAGACCAGCATGGAAAGTAATGAAAGTCAGATGATAATTATATGAAATATACTTGCTTTTGGTCATTGATACTAAGAAAATGAAAACATTGACATAGAAAATAATGGGGAGAATATAAGAACTATTGAATAGAGTCACAGAGGAAGGCTCTCTAAAGTAATGACACTTCATCTAGTACCAGAAGTTGGAAAGAAGTAGTCACCTAAGTAGGATTAAGGCTTGTTTTCATAGAGAGAGAAGCAAAATCTTTCATAAATCTAAGAAGTGAAGTGAAGTCACTCAGTGGTGTCAGCCTTTTTGTGACCACATGGACTGCAGACTACCAGGCTCCTCTGTCTATGGGATTTTCCAGGCAAGAGTACTGGAGTGAGTTGCCATTTTCTTCTCCAGAGGATCTTCCTAACTCAGGAATCAAACGCAGGTTTCCCACATTGTAGGCAGATGCTTTACTGTCTGAGCCGCCAGGGAAGTCCTGAGGACAAATAACAAATCTCAGGGGTGTCTGATGCACACCGAGGGGTCAGGTAAGGCACTCAAGATATGACTTGAGATTTAGAGCAGTAGAAAGATTAACCAGAAAGTTCTGGTAAAAGGCAAGGAGATTCTAAATAATTGGTAAACAATAAATAAAAAGGTTAAGTAAGATCTTAAAACTGTGTACACTGCACTTTCAAGAATCAGGGGGTCACTAAGAGTGAGTTTTAGAAAAACATCTAAATTTGATACTAAACTTTGGTTATAAAAAGTTCACTTTTTCACAAAAAATAATCCATCAGAAAACATTCCTATCTGGAAGTAGTTCTGCTGAGAGATGGCTATATTTTCTCATTACTGATAATGAAGTTTGTTCTGATAATGCTGTACTGATAATGATAGTTTGTTATCCAGCTTTGTGATAGAACTATCAAAATCCATTTGGAATTATGTTAATGAAAATTAATTAAAAATAAAAATAGTAAAAATAGGAATAATAGCAAGAAATTTGACAATTTTGTTGGAATGAACTTTTCCATCAATTCTCCTTTCTCACATTATTTCTTTTAAAATAATTTCATTTATTTTCATTTTGATTTAAGCAATTGAGATATTTTCTGAGATATCATGTAATTATAATTTAAAAACTAAACAGGAAAAGTGAAAAAAAAATAGGAAGGCAATGGGAAGCTAAAAAAAAAAAAGAATAGAAAGCAGTAAGAGTACCATAATCCTTAAATTACAAAGACTATAAATCAAAAGTCAGATTTATATTTTAAGACAATATAAATATATTTTAAGGAAAATCCCTCTAGTTGTTAGTGGAGAATGGATAGTTTTATTATCCCCACATTTCTGAAAGAACAGAGTTCTATTTAATAGAAACATATGCCATTCTGAGCATGACAGTCACTTGCCAACCAAACTCCCCTGTTTCATCCAGTTTTCTCATTGCATTTTTCACCTCTGTATTCCTCAGGGCACAGATCAAGGGATTTCACATGGATGGGATGATGGACTCAGACATAGACATCACCTTGTCTATGGGGTAGGTGGCCACAGGCCTGACATACAAAAACATACAAGGCACAAAGAACATGATGACCACAGTGAGGTGGGGGCCACAGGTGGAGAGGGCTTTATGCTGCCTTTCAGAGTGGCAGGACTTCAGGGAGCAGAAGATGACCACATAAGAAGTGATGAGGATGAGGAAGATGGCCACACACATCAACCTTCTGTTGAGGATGACTAAGAGACCCAGGGTGTGGGTGTCCATGTGGGCCAGTTTCCACAGTGGAAACAAATCGCATATAAAGTGGTCTACTGTATCAGGACCACAGAAGGGTATTTCATACATGAAGAGAAGCTGTACTGTTGCATGGAAAAATCCCCCCACCCAGGCCCCTCCCAGCAAGACGCAGCACATCCAAGGCCTCATGATGGTCATGTAATGAAGAGAATTACAGATAGCCACGGAGCAGTCATGAGGCATCATGGTGAGGAGGATGATGCCCAGTCAACCAAAGAAGTGCTCAGCAAAGAGCTGGACCATGCAGCTTTCCAGGGAAATGCCACAGATCTCAGAGAGGGAGTCCACAATCAACTTGGGTGCAATGAATGGAAGAGAAAGTGGCATCCAAAGGGACAAGGACTGAAGAAAAAAATACATGGGTGATCTCAGGTGCTGACTCGTAACAATGGTTATCACAATGAGGAAGTTCCCCAAAACGGTGCACACATCAGATCAGATCAGATCAGTCGCTCAGTCGTGTCCGACTCTTTGCACCCCATGAAGCATGCCAGGCCTCCCTGTCCATCACCAACTCCTAGAGTTCACTGAGACTCACGTCCACCGAGTCAGTGATGCCATCCAGACATCTCATCCTCTGTCGTCCCCTTCTCCTCCTGCCTCCAATCCCTCCCAGCATGAGGGTCTTTTCCAATGAATCAACTCTTCGTATGAGGTGGCCAAAGTACTGGAGTTTCAGCTTTAGCATCATTCCCTCCAAAGAAATCCCAGGGCTGATCTCCTTCAGAATGGACTGGTTGGATCTCCTTGCAGTCCAAGGGACTCTCAAGAGTCTTCTCCAACACCACAGTTCAAAAGCATCAATTCTTTGGTGCTCAGCTTTCTTCACAGTCCAACTCTCACATCCATCCATGATCACAGGACAAATCATAGCCTTGACTAGACGAACCTTTGTTGGCAAAGTAACGTCTCTGCTTTTGAATATGCTATCTAGGTTGGTCATAACTTTTCTTCCAAGGAGAAAGCATCCTTTAATTTCATGGCTGCAGTCACCATCTGCAGTGATTTTGGAGCCCAGAAAAATAAAGTCTGACACTGTTTCCCCATCTATTTCCCATGAAGTGGTGGGACGGGATGCCATGATCTTCATTTTCTGAATGTTGAGCTTTAAGCCAACATTTTCACTCTCCACTTTCACTTTCATCAAGAGGCTTTTGAGTTCCTCTTCACTTTCTGCCATAAGGATGGTGTCATCTGCATATCTGAGGTTATTGATATTTCTCCCGGCAATCTTGATTCCAGTGTTTGTTTCTTCCAGTCCAGTGTTTCTCATGATGTACTCTGCATATAAGTTAAATAAACACATACATGATTAGAAACACAGCAGAGTATTCTCCGCAGTTCTGGAGACCTCATAATGGCCAAAAGCATTAATTCCATCCCATTGTTTTGATCTCCCATGTGTTAGGTGATGATAGGAGCTCCAGCTAAGAGTTCAGCTCAGTTCAGTTCAGTCGCTCAGTCGTGTCTAATTCTTTGTGACTCCATGATTTGCAGCACACCAGGCCTCCCTGTCCTGGGACTTCACTCAAACTCATGTCCATTGAATCGGTGATGCCATCCAGCCATGTCACCCTCTATCATCCCCTTCTCCTCCTGCCCCCAATTCCTCCCAGCATCAGGGGCTTTTCCAATGAGTCAAGTCCCCTCATGAGGTGGACCAAGTATTATTCAGCCTCAGCATCAGTCCTTCCAATGAACACCCAGGACTGGTCTACTTTAGGATGGACTGGTTGGATCTCCTTGCAGTCCAAGGGACTCACAAGAGTCTTCTCCAACACCACAGTTCAAAAGCATCAGTTCTTTGGTGCTCAGCTTTCTTCACAGTCCAACTCTCACATCCATACATGACCACTGGAAAAACCATAGCCTTGACTAGATGAACTTTTGTTGGCAAAGCAATGTCTCTGCTTTTGAATATGCTTTCTAGGTTGACCATAACTTTCCTTCCAAGGAGTAAGTGTCTTCTAATTTCATGGTTTCAATCAACATCTGCAGTGATTTTGGAGACCCCCAAAATAAATGCTGACACTGTTTCCACTCTTTCCCCATCTATCTGCAATGAAGTGATGGGTCTAGATGCCATGGTCTTCGTTTTCTGAATGTTGAGCTTTAAGCCAACTTTTTCACTCTGCGCTTTCACTTTCATCAACAAGCTTTTTAGTTCCTCTTCACTTTCTGCCATAAGGGTGGTGTCATCTGCATATCTGAGGTTATTGATATTTCTCCCGGCAATCTTGATTCCACCTTGTGTTCTTCCAGTCCAGCGTTTCTCATGATGTACTCTGCATATAAATTAAATAAGCAGGATGACAATATACAGCCTTGACGTACTCCTTTTCCTATTTGAAACCAGTCTGTTGTTCCATGTCCAGTTCTAACTGTTGCTTCCTGACCTGCACACAAATTTCTCAAGAGGCAGGTGGTCTGGTATTCCAATCTCTTTCAGATTTTCCCACAGTTTATTGTGTTCCACACAGTCAAAGGCTTTGGCATAGTCAATAAAACAGATGTTTTTCTGGAACTCTCTTGCTTTTTTGATTATTCAGCAGATGTTGGCAATTTGATCTCTGGTTCCTCTACCTTTTCTAAAACCAGCATGAACTTCTGGAAGTACACGGTTTACATATTGCTGAACTATGGGTGGAGATTCATGACATTGTACAGGAGACAGGGATAAAGACCATACACATGGAAATGAAATGCAAGAAGCAAAATGGCTATTTGAGGAGGTCTTATGACAGCACAACACTTTACTGTTCTATGACAAAGAATGTGAATTTCTTACTAAACTGACTTTAAAAATTGCTGAATTTTCCCCCAACACTTTCTGCACCCCACTTGGTAGAATGTGGAATCAACTCAATAAAGTGTGAAAGTGATTTATAATCTAAAAAAAAAAAAAAAAAGAAGAAGAAGAAGAAGCAAAAAGCAAATGAGAAAACAACAACAACAAATATATATTCCCATTTGAATGCAGAATTCAAAAGAATAGCAAGGACAGATAAGAAAGCCTTCCTCAGTGATCAATACAAAGAAATAGAGGAAAGCAACAGAATGGGAAAGACTAGAGATGTCTTCAAGAAAATTAGAGATAACAAGGGAACCTTTCATGCAAAGATGGGCTTGATAAAGCACAGAAATGGTATGAACATAACAGAAGCAGAATATATTAAGAAGAGATGGCAAGAATACACTAAACTGTACAAAAAAGATCTTCATGACCCAGATAATCACGGTGGTGTGATCACTCACCTAGAGCCAGACATCCTGGAATGTGAAGTCAAGCGGGCCTTAGAAAGCGTCACTATGAACAAAGCTAGTGGACGTGATAGCATTCCAGTTGAGCTATTTCAAATCCTGAAAGATGATGCTGTGAAAGTGCTGCACTCAATGTGCTAGCAAATTTGGAAAACTCAGCAGTGGCCACAGGACTGGAAAAGGTCAGTTTTCATTCCAATCCCAAAGAAAGGCAATGACAAAGAATGCTCAAACTACTGCACAATTGCACTCATCTCACACACTACTAAAATAATGCTCAGAGTTCTCCAAGCCAGGCTTCAGCTAAGAGTTACAAAACCTGAAAAAGCAGCACGTGATTTATGACTAGTGATTACTTGACTTCAAGTATTTCCAGGATCTCAGGGAACTTATGTATTTTGTTGTTGTTGTTGTTTGTTTTGTTTTTTTGTGTTTTTATTTTTTAAATTTATTCATTATCCAGCATTTAGCTGTTAATAACCTGCTAAATAAAGAGCTGAAAAGAGAGCTGCTTCTTTAGTGCTAAATTCTCCTCAGACTTTTTCTTTCTCGTTTTAAATGGTGTTTCCATGTGAAACGCATTTCTCCCTTTTACTGTTCTTATTGATTTATCAACGCCTACCCACTCCAGGAACTAGAATAACACCATAAGTGACTATTTTACAGATGAAGAAACTGATTCTAACAGACTTGAGGCAACATAGCTAAAGTTGTACAGCAAGTGAGTGGGGAAGCCAGAATGTGGACCACATTTTCTGACTCCAGAATCAGTGCTGTCAAATACCAATATTTCTCTTCTGGTCATTATGTTGTGATTTTATCATTTACCAATCACTGTGATAAGTATATTACCATATACTATATAACCCTGCTTTATCTCCAAATAAATATGAAGTAGCTTCTTCTTTCTTTGCTCTTTTCAAATGTTATGATGATTCTTTAGTAATTCATTGCCTTACTTATAAATATTAAATTAATTAAATACATCTAAAACTATAATCTCTGAATAATTGTTGCTCGTTAATGAAGATCACAAGCATGACAATCCAGCAAAGACCCAGGCCACAATATAATCCACTCAAACTTGAATCAGTCCTAGTCATTCCTGTCAGTTTTCTCTGTTCCCTAAATGGAGTTAAGAAATCTAAGATGCAATAGGGACAATTCAATAATTAGTTTTTAGGTTCACTAACTATGCTGCTCGGCAAGGTGCCAAGATACACATTGCCTCATTTAAATCTCATATGAACTATGTACCATTACCCCATTTTAAAGAAGGTAAATTGAAATGTTGGAATGTTAAATCTCTTGCATAAGATTATGTAACCCGCATGCTATGAATCTGGCATTTTGATCACACAGCTCAAATTCTTAACCACTGTTTCCACTACCTGAAAAGTGAACAGATTTATGCCCTGTTTCAGGAGAGTTGTTGCAACCAAGGGGAAAAAAGTTACAATGAAAATATACTTCCTATTATTGGGACTTTTCAGGGAAGCTGGCTGCCTTATTTCCCAAACAGAAAAAGTTCGGAAAGCAGGGCTCACATTTTTTTTTCCCCCTGATCATATCCTTATGTATGTAAGTTCTAGGCTTGCTTACTGCCTTTGTCCATTTCCTTTTTACCAACCATTATCAGGTGTCCTACCTGCTACATTTCCCCAATGCCTGCCCTCACCTTCACCAGCCTGAATATTTATTTCACTTACTCATAAAACATTTTTTAAATACATTATTATTTCATAGGGCTTCCCTTGTAGCTCAGCTAGTAAAGAATTCACCTGCAACACAGGAGAGCCCAGTTTGATTCCTGGGTCCAGAAGTTCCCCTGGAGAAGTGATAGGCTACACACTCCAGTATTCTTGGGCTTCCCTGGTGGTTCAGACAGTAAAGAATCTGCCTGCAATGAGGGAGACCTGAGTTTGATCCCTGGGTTGGGAAGGTCCCTTAGAGGAGGGCATGACAACCCACTCTAGTGTACTTGCCTGGATAATCCCCATGAACTGAGGAGTCTAGCAGGCTACAAGTTCATGGGGTTGCAAAGAGCTGGACATGACTGAGCGACTAAGCACATTTTACTTTATATTATCCCGCCATGCTTATTTCGTATTTGTTTCTTATGTCCATAGGAACATGTTTAACAACTGTTACTTCTTTCACTTTCTGCAAGTTCTTAATAAATTAGTAAGATTGTGTTTGTATCAACATAATCCAAGGCATTTTATCATCTGGAAGGAAGCTGCAGTGAGCCATAGGGCACAGGACATGCTCATGCCAGATCATCTCTGGGTTTGACAGCAAATCTGCCATCAGAGTCTTCGTGATATTTCTTTGTCAACCAGGCATAACAATGCTGTGTCCTGACTGTCTACATTTGTATTCCTAGATATGCTTCAGCCAAAACCAATAATTAAAGAATCCCTTGACCTTCCTGTCCAGGGTTGCATCATACAACCCATTACCTCCCTGATATTTTCTTTCACAGTGGTTCAGTAAGGAAGTAAAATCAAGACAGGGACAGTTTAAATTAATGCCCTTCTTTTTCTTTGTCAGTCTACTTTCCTCACTTTTCCCTAATTAATTAAGTTGACAGCAACTATTTTGAAAGTTGTTCAGATGTGATTCATTTCTTTATATAAAAGCAGGGTTGATAAATTTAAAAATCATTAAAATAAGAATCATTGGGAAGGTAATACATGAAAGAAAATAAAATATCAAAGAAATTGTAAGCCTCAAAGCTAGACCATGGCTAAGAGACAGGACGGGTAGGGCTATTTCCAGCAGAGGGAACAACGTGGACCAAGGCCCAAAGGTAGAGTGAAGAGACATCATGTAAATAAAAGAGACCAAGGGTCTTGGCTCACACACACCAGTTCAAGTGTTTATTTCTGCAACACATTTTAGCTATGTAACTATTTTATTTTTGTTGTTTAGTCTTTACGTCGTGTCCAGCCCTTTTGCAATCCTGTGGACTGTAGCCCCCCAGGCTCTTATGTCCATGAAATTTCCCAGACAAGAACACTGGAGTGGGTTGCCATCCCCTTCTCCAGGGTATCTTCCTGACCCAAAGACTGAACCTGCATCTCTTGCTTGGAAGGCAGGTTCTTTACCACTGAACCACCAGGGAAGACCATATAACTATTTTAGCCATGTAATTTACTATTTACCTTGTACATTTGAATTTAGAAATCTTGAATTTGCACATTTATACATGCAATTGAACAATATAATTATACAATAACTACACATATACACTGTACTTTACATTTTAATAAGAAAAAAAATATCATTGATACCATTCCATGTCAGTATAGCAAGATTTACCTTACTTCAATTTTCTACTATGTTAACAAAAGTTCAGTTAAATCTTCTTGTGATTATATGTAATGTATATGCTGTATCTACAAGAAAGAAACACATTTACAATGGAACTGCAGAATCAAAGAGTATAAACATTTTAAAATGAATAGATACTCATATATTCTTCTTTCAAAATGTTTATTCTCAACAATATTATATCAGAGAGCTTTTTTATTTCTATAACATATCCTATGAGAATATATTGTATGCTACAAAATAATTCAGAAAAAACTTTCAACAAACATTTAAACCAGTTTCATAGATAAATGACAGTGAGAATTACTTTGTCAATTCATAAATATACCTGTTTCTAATAATAATTAGCATTTATTATTTATAGAGCTTATCACTTCCTTGAGGTCTCAGACTTAGTGAGTAGTATGGGCTAAATTTAAATTCCAGGAAACTTGACTCTGTGGCTTAGCTTTTTTTTCAAAATTCTATTTGGTATATGAATATATATACATTCTCCAGGGAAATTTGGAATACCTAGATGGTTCTGATGCTTGCACTTTTTTTTTCAACTTTATATGTATTCAGTGCATTCATAGCTTATAGAACTCTGTGAGTATTCAACTTAATTAGATTTATCACTTAAGGAATTCAAAAGTCTCTTCATACAAATATCTTCCTAGCTCCTTTATTTTTTCATAAAACTAAGGACTAGCTAGTAGAGTGCAACGAACTCCCGTAGAAATTTTCAGAATGAAAGTGACAATAATGCTATTATTTAAAAAATTAAAGTCTACAATAGCTTATTTGTGTTTACCAAGAGTTCCCCTAAGTTGCTTCCATTAACGTCACTAAACCACCAGCATCACCATCACTACAGTCATTCCTATATGTAGATCTAATTACAACTAAATGCAGTACTTATGCTTTGACATATAGAGACATATTAAAATTAGCCTCATTCTTAAAGCCATGAATTCAACATATTGTTGACTCAATATAATACATTTTAAGAAAAAAGGTGGTACTTTTTTTCCCCCTGAACAGAGATTAGAAGCCAAGAGTAAGAGAGGAAAGTCTTGGACAGTGGAAAAAAGAAAGAAAAAAAAAATGGAGAGAGAGTGAGAGATACAGGTGTGAAGTCACATGGAGAGAGAGGTGAGAAATAGAAACGGGGCAGAAGGGGGAGGCAGAAGCAGAGAAAGTGAAATTGGAATAAAGGACATCGAATAAATCCCTAGTAACTATTTCTCAGTACATTTCCCACTTCTTTTCTTACTATCTACAAGTGCTGTTTTTTGAAATACACGTTTTATTTATTTTTTTATTTTTTTTAATTAATTTTATTTTATTTTTAAACTTTACATAATTGTATTAGTTTTGCCAAATATCAAAATGAATCCACCACAGGTATACATGTGTTCCCCATCCTGAACCCTCCTCCCTCCTCCCTCCCCATACCAAAAATACACGTTTTAATTTGTTTAGCAATTTTCATTTCTAAGAGAGAGATTTATTTAATTTTTAAGTTTGGTCAAAAGGATATAAAAGCAAATCAAGCAAAATAACTTATTCTAACTCAAGTTAATACTGAAGTTCTTAAGCTGGAGAATAAATATTGATTACAGATAAAAGAGATACTGACTGTGAATGATTTATGTACTCTACTTGTTCGCTGTAATTCATTTAATTAATGATTGCTATATGTTGAAAGTAATTTCTATGCTATATTTCTGTGGAATAACTAAAACTCTACATATGACTTACTGAAGTAATAAAGATGCTTCTTAGAGCTTAGTTATAAGAGTTGGTCAAAAAAGGAAAATTCTATAAATAAAAAGTATAAGGTCATCTGAGATCTAACCTAAGATCTTACCAACTCAAGGTTCATTCACAAGAGGTAACTTTAGGGAGTCCAAGAACCAAGATAAATTATTCCAAGTTGATTTTTTTTTTCTTTTCTTTTTTTCACAGTGAAAAAAAGCTGTCTGGGATATTATATTTATTACTTCTGGTCTAATTTGCAGAATTAGAATTTTTATCGCTTTCAAAGAAAGATTTAAAAGCGAAGTCAGATACTTATGTTCTTAATTAAGAAATAAACTTTTTTGATTTTCCAAGCAAGGATACTAGAGCGGGTTGCCATTTCCTTCTCCACTTCTGGTTTACCTAAGGATTTACATTTTCCCTAATTAGAGATGATTGCTAAAAGTCATCCAAGTACAGTGCTTACCAAATCATTTAGATCCTTGTTTGCATCCCAGTTGAGTGTAGTCTGAGATCAAAGTAGAAACGTTTTTCTTTCAGCTTCTTAGAAATTATATTATGAATATACTGTTCACCTTGGGGAGATGAACCTGGACTATGTGTTCAGTGTCTGAGCAGCTGTGACATGGAACAGACTTACATCATTCTAGCTGACCCCTTGAGGCTGATTCTCCTTTGATGGTGGTGTTAATCCTTAATCCAGTGAATTTTCACTCACCTACTTTAATAAAAGGTATTCCCTGGGGCAAGGACATCACTGGGGCTGATCAGCAAGCAACTGTGCAGGCAGAAATATAGATCACAACATTAAATGTTCAATCATTTGTTCCTGCACTATCTCAATTACAGAATGGACACTTGTGATATTGTCTAGCAGAGTCATATTCATCTTAGCATACATTCCCGCCCCCCTCCTTTTGGAACCAGCTTTGTCTTTAATTTGATGGTTAAAATTGATATCCTTGAGCAGTTTCACAAAAAACGTGGAAAACAAGACTTGGTTCTAAAAAAAAAAATTCTTAAGTATCAAGATTCTCAACTCTGAAATATTCAAACTGACTTACATTACCTCCTAGATTTCCAATAGATACTTCTTAATTTGCAGATACCATTTTTTTCCTGTTTATTTCTCAATCATAATTATTTTAGCAACTCCTCCACTGAGCTCCAGATTTCTTGCAGACTCCCATTCATTAGCTTGATATTATCAGGAGAGTTTGTAATTTCCTCAGTTCTGTCTTGCCACAGAAAAGATTTGAAGTGATGGATGGACCAGTGTTATAGCTCTGTGTTACAGTTCAGTTTTATTTGGCAAGGAAAGCAAAATACATCCTTGAGAAGTGGGGATGGGGCAACTCAAAAGACGTGAAGAGAAGAGATGAGAAGCCAGAGGCTCAAATTTGGCTCCTCTTTTTATGTTTTTGCTCTTGCAGCTGAGCCTGCCCTATGTAAACTGGGCTAGCCAGGAGGGCTGTTTCTGCACTTGAGGTTCTCACTATGGTCCTCGGACCTTCCTTTGTTCTATTTTCACAGGCTTTTTCCTTTCTTTGTCTTTGAGCCACAGCTAGATTGGACTCCTTTTTCCTGTTCTAACTACCTAACAATACCATTTAAATGTTTCTTTTTATGCCCCGCTGTATGTGTTAGTTGCTCAGTCGTGTCTGATTCTTTGAAACCCATGGACTGTAGGCTGCCAGGTTTCTCTGTTCATGGAATTCCCCAGACAAGAATACTGGAATGGGTTGTCATTTCCTTCTCCAGAGAATCTTCCTGACCCAGGGATCAAACCCATGTCTCCTGAATTGGCAGGCAGAAGCAGGCAGATTCTTTACTATCTGAGCCACCAGGGAAGCCACAAAAGCCAAGTAAACATGGACTGTAGCCTAACAGCCTCCTCTGCTTATGGAATTCTCCAGGCCATGATACTGGAGTGGGTAGCCGTGCTCTTCTCCAGAGTATCTTCCCAACCAAGGGATCAAACTCAGATCTCCTGCATTGCAGGTAGATTCTTTACTAATTGAGCCATGATTTGCTTTTATAATCCCCTAATTTGCTTTATTCAGTTCAGTTCAGTCACTCACTTGTGTCCAACTCTTCAAGACCCCATAGACTGTAGCACGCCAGGCCTCCCTGTCCATCACCAACTCACAGAGTTTATTCAAACTCATGTCCATTGATTCAGTGATGCCATCCAACCATCTCATCTTCTGTCGTCCCCTTCTCCTCCCACCTTCAGTCTTTCCCAGCATCAGGGTCTTTTCAAAAGAGTCAGCTCTTTGCATCAGGTGGCCAAAATATTGGAGTTTCAGCTTCAACATCAGTTCTTCCAATGAACACCCATGATTGATCTCCTTTAGGATGGGCTGGCTGGATCTCCTTGCAGTCCAAGGGAGTCTCAAGAGTCTTCTCCAACACCACAGTTCAAAATCATCAATTCTTCTGCATTCATCTTTCCTTATAGCCTAACTCTCACATCCATACATGGTTACTGGAAAAACCATAGCCTTGATTAGACAGACCTTTGTTGGCAAAGTAATGTCTCTGCTTTTTAACGTGCTGTCGAGGCTGGTCATAACTTTCCTTCCAAGGAGTAAGCATCTTTTAATTTCATGGCTGCAGTCACCATCTGCAGTGATGTTGGAGCCCAAGAAACTAAATTTGCCACAGTTTCCACTGTTTCTCCATATATTTGTCATGAAGTGATGGGACTGGATGCCATGATCCCTTTTTTTTTCTGAATGTTGATCTTTAAGCCAACTTTTTCACTCTCCTCTTTCATTTTCATCACGAAATGTGCTTTGTCAGCTGGTGTAAATTTGCTTCATGCCCTTGTGTGAATGACATTTCTGCAATACTTCTCCAGTGCTGATCCTGATTTGCCCATGGTTATATCCTAGGCTCTCAGGGAGGAAATGACTATTAGATGATTTACCAGGCATTTTACATTTTATTTTTTATTTAAATTTATTTATTTTAATTGGAGGCTAATTACTTTACAATATTGTATTGATTTTGCCATACATCAACAAATCTGCCATGGGTATACACATGTTCCCCATCCTGCACCCCCCTCCCACCTCCCTCTTTGTACCCTCCCTCTGGGTCATCCCAGTGCACCAGCCCCAAGCATCCTGTATCCTACATCTAACCTGGACTGGCGATTCATTTCTTATATGAAATTATACATGTTTCAATGTCATTCTCCCAAATCATCCCACCCTCTCCCTCTCCCACAGAGTCCAAAAGACTGTTCTATACATCTGTGTCTCTTTTGCTGTCTTGCATACATTTTCATAGAAGAACATGATTGCCAAAATATATAAATGATTAAGTGCTGTGGTAACTTTGTGATGCTTTTCTAACTAGTTAGTCAAATTATTTGCAATGACTGTAGGTGCAATTGAAGTCAGATAATCAAATATTATCTACAGAAACTTTACACTGAAAAAGCTATATTTTAGCACCCAGGGCATTGAACTGAAGTTTAAAGATATGAACTGAAATACTTTAATACCACTCCTGACCAGCTGTGGAACTTTGGGCATAAAGCAGATTATTTATCTCGTTAGTCTTTTTTGTGCATAAATTGCCAAGAGTTGGATGTAGATGGACTCTGCAGTATCACCTTCCAAATTCCTCGACAGTGCATATAAAAGGAATGATCTAATTTACAGAGATCAAGATTTAGGGAGTGGGAGGAATAAGACTTTTAGCATTCCAAGGACTTCCAAACTGAAGGTAGATGGAATAGAGGTCTAGAGAACCAATGCAAAGTGTTAAGTAGAAGTTTAAAATACAGACTAGAATTATTCACAAGAATCAGTTTTTCATACAAGGAGTTATTTACAGGCTTTTTTAAAAGTAGTAAGGGGGAAAAAAAGAAGGCAGAATAGGAATTCCTTGGTAACTGGAATTGTTTACATCCTTAGTGTTTAGCATTGAATTCTAAGACATTTGGCTAAAAATACAGTAACAAAGTGATAATTTTATCTAACACTCAATATTTCAAATTTATTAAGTAACCAATATTTTAAAAATGCATATGGTTTACAGCTATTTATGTACAATGGGCTGTTTTAAAATATTTTGAAAAGTTTTGAAAATGTTTTCGTAACTCTTTGAAGTCTAGTAGATTCGTTTCAGTTTATTTTCACAATGTATGACTAAAGATCTGAGTCTACCAAATTTTTTAATTGTTTGGTTCTATACATTTTAGAAAAAAAAATATTTCTTTCCACAAATATTTATTGATTAGCTACTGTGTGCCAGACATGTTTTAGGTGCTTGAGCTAAAACAGTGAACAGACAAGTAAAGATTCCTTCCCCTTCGTGAATTTAGATTCTAGACAAGGAGAGAGAAATTGCTAATTACAATTACAAACATGCAAGTGGATATTGGCAAATCCCCTGTAGAAGGAAATGGCAACCCACTCCCGTATTCTTGCCTGAAAAATCCCGTGGACAGTCCATAGGGCCGCAAAGAGTCAGACACGACTGAGTGACTAAACACACACACAAACAAGTGGATATCATGTTTCATTATGCTTAAATGTATTATAGAAAAATTAAAAGTAGCATATTGTGTAGAGAAGGCAACGGCACCCCACTCCAGTACTCTTGCCTGGAAAATCCCAGGGACGGGTCGCTAAGAGTCGGACACGACTGAACGACTTCACTTTCACTCTTCACTTTCATGCATTGGAGAAGGAAATGGCAACCCACTCCAGTGTTCTTGCCTGGAGAATCCCAGGGACAGGGGAGCCTGGTAGGCTACCGTCAATGGGGTCACACAGAGTTGGACATGACTGAAGTGACTTAGCATAGCATAGCATAGCATAGCATATTGTAAGGAAGATCATTAGCAATTTTAAACGTATGATCAAGATAGTCTTCATGAAGGACATATTAATTGAATAAATATTGCAAGAAGATAAGAGAGTCAGACATAAGGACACCACATGAAGTCATGTGTCTGGTGGGTTCAGGAAACAGTAAGCTGGCCAGTGAGGTGGGAGCTCAGGAAGTAGTAAGAGATATGGTCCCTTCACATGGTGCCTGACAGGTTGCATTAATGATTTGTTGTTGATGAGACTTAAACTGAGAACCATTAGAGAGCTCTGATCATAGAAAAGAACAAGACTTGACTAATCTGTGACAGGGTCACTCTGACTGCTCAAAAGGAGCTGACTGGGGTGAAGTTGGGTTAGCAATTAAAGAATTAGGAAGACGGATAAGGGAGTGAATTTCAGTGATCTAGGTGAGAACGAAATTCATCTTGCTCTGTTTGGTTTTGATAAAGTTAACATGAAATGTTGAGTTCTGGATATATTGTGAAAGTAGAACCAGTATAATTTTGTGTCAAACTGGATGTGGGCAGGAAGAGAAAATTGAAGAGTTACTTAAAATGTTTGGCCTAAGATATTAAATTCATAAGAAGGGGCTTCCCCGGTGGCTCAGATAATGAAGAATCCACCTGCAATGGGAGAGACCCAGGTTTGATTCCTGGTTCTGGAAGATCCCGTGGAGAAGGGAATGGCTACCTATTCCAGTATTCTTGCCTGGAGAATTCCATGGACAGAGGAGCTTGGTGGGCTACAGTCCTTGGGGTCACAAAGAGTCGGACATGACTTAGAGACTAATACTTTCCTTTTTACTTTGATAGGATGGAGTTACTACGAACTGAGAAGAAAAATCCTTCTCTAAGAGAATAGCATGGTGGTGAGGATGGGGTGATGGTGAGTGGAACTGGAATCAGGAGTTCATTTTTTACATTTAAAATTTGAGATGATTATTGAACAACAAAGTGGACATTTGGACAGTAAGGTACGTATATGAGACTCAAATTAGGGACCATGATCTGGGATGTTGTTATATATTTGTGAACATTCATCAGTTAGATAACATTTAAAGCTATAGGACTGGATGTATTTACTGAGGTAGTGTACATTGACAGAGGGAAAAAGTAGACTTGGACTAAGCCCTAGGGTACTTCAAACTTACATAGAGAAGAAAGAATCAACAAAGGAGAATAGACGAGTGACCTGTTAAGTAGGAGAAATATTAAGAAAGCCAAGTCAATTGAAAACCAATGAAATAAATGTATCAAGAAAATAGCAATTAATTTAGCAATGGATTTAACAAGGTAAAAGTCATTTGCAATATTGCCAAAGAAAGTTTGTTAAGGTAGAGTGTTGAGGAAGCCTGCCTCTTTGGCTTGAGATGGAGTGAGAGAAAATGAATAATATAGGAAGTATAAAAACTCTTCTGACACATTTTGCTAGGAAGGGAAAGAAATTAATGGAAAAAAAAGTATTTGAAAAGAGAGTGGAGTTTTAAAAAATGATATTTTGAGTTTTTTTTTTTTTTAAAGCAAGGTGTTTCATGCCTATGGAAATGATCCTGCAAAGAACAAATGTTACTAAGGTGGAGTGTTAATCACTCAGTCATGTCTGACTCTTTGCAGCACCATGGACTGTAGCCTGCCTGACTCCTCTTTCCATTGAGTTCTCCAGGCAAGACTATTGGAGTGGTTGTGAGAGGAGAATTATCAGACCATTCCTCTTACCTGGCAGGAGGAAATGAGATCTGGTACATAAGTGGAGGTATTGTCTTGAGATAATAGAACTGAGAGTTCACAAGGAGCTGAATTCTATAACAGGCAGGGAGGCTGATTATGTGGGTGCAGATAAAAGAGGTGAGCAGACAGAGTGAAGTGAATCTGCAGAAATTATTTCTAATTGCATCAAGCTTTCCCTGAACTAAAAGGTAAAGTCATTAATTGGGACTCAAGAAAGGGAAGAAGTTTTGGGGGTTTTAAAGACAGAGAAGAAGTTGGGAATATCGCTCTAGCATATATAGCCCTTTATCACTGACGGTCCTAATAGTCCTGTAAGCACTTTAGACCAGTGAAAAAGTAGATGGAGAGTGAAACTGCAGTGTGACGGTTTAGCAGCTTCGACTCACTTGGCATCCAGGTCAAGAATTTAAAGAGAGATTGGTCAGTGTGGTTTCAAATACTACTCACAGGATGAACCACAATTTAGTGAAAAATTCACTCAATCAATTAGCATTTATCTGAAGATAGGCAAATCTACAAAATTTCTAGGTGAAATATGAAGCTGGATTTAGATCACTATTTGAGTTGACCACCACCTTGTGGGAAGATAGCATAAGTGTCAAATTAGCCAAAGGGTTGTCGAAACTGCAGAAATCATCAGTAAACAGATTATCCTAATCTGTGCAGAGTTTAGACTCCCCCCCCCCCCCCCAATCTGCTTAGGAAATAATCCTGGGAACTGATATTTATCTGAGCATTTATCATAGTATTGTCTTAGCTTATTTATCCTCAGATGTGACAAATTCTCCACTTTAAAAAAAATGTGCAGAGAACTCTGTAGTAATAAGCTTTTCTGTTTCCCTCCAGGTTAAAAGTTTTTGTCTCTATTTTTTTTTTTTTTCCTGAAGAGTCTGAACATAAGCATTGTGCTTCAGTTAAGAATTTTATGAATACTGTATCTGGCAAATTCTCCAGATTTCAAAACAACTTAAATCTGGCAGAAAGCTATTATTACTCCCCTAAGAGCAGTCCCCAGAACACTATTTATTCCTGATTTTATCCCACATATTTGTTGCTAACTATTCTTATAATACCAGGTTCCCTGGTGACTCAGATGGTAAAGCGTCTACTTCAATGCAGGAGACCTAGGTTTGATCCCTCCAGGAAGATACCCTGGAGAAGGAAATGGCAACACACTCCAGTACTCTCGCCTGGAAAATCCCGTGGACAGAGGAGCATGGTAGGCTACAGTTATTCAGTTATACAGTTATTCAATTATACAGATACAGTTATTACATTATTCTTATAATGGGGGGCGGGGAGAGTGCCCTTGGTGGATCATATGGTAAAGAATCTGCCTGCAATGCAGGAAAGCAGGGTTCGATCTGGGTCAGGAAGATCCCCTGGATAAGGGAAAGGCTCTGCACTCCAGTATTCTGGCCTGGAGAATTCCATGGACTGTGTAGTCCAGGGGTCGCAAAGAATCAAACACGACTGAGCGACTTTCACTTTCACTTCACTTTAATACCCTACTTACCTCAATGGACAGAACATCCAGAATTTATGATTAGATTATGGTGAACTCTTCCTCACTACACAAACAATGCATTTCTGAATACTGTACCGGGTACCCAGTGACTTAGGCAGTTTTCTATTCTGATGGGTAGGAAAACAGAACTATTAAAGGTCCTGTGTGACTTCCTAGGATTCCTTCCTCAAAGAACTAATTTTGCCGAATATCCTAAAGATACTCAACATCCTTAGGATGTCAGCTCTCCACAGTGTTCAGTTCAGTTCAGTCCAGTCGCTCAGTCATGTCCGACACTTTGCGACCCCATCAATCTCAGCACGCCAGGCCTTCCTGTCCATCACCAACTCCCGGAGTTCACTCAAACTCACGGCCATCGAGTCAGTGATGCCATCCAGCCATCTCATCCTCATCTCATCATCATCTCTCAGCCTTCTCCTCTGGCCTCCAATCCCTCCCAGCATCAGGGTCTTTTCCAATGAGTCAACTCTTCCCATAGGTAGCCAAAGTACTTGAGTTTCAGCTTTAGCATCATTCCTTCCAAAGAAATCCCAGGGCTGATCTCCTTCAGAATGGACTGGTTGGATCTCCTTGCAGTCCAAGGGACTCTCAAGAGTCTTCTTCAACCACAGTTCAAAAGCATCAATTCTTTGGCGCTCAGCCTTCTTCACAGTCCAACTCTCACATCCATCCATGACCACAGGAAAAACCATAGCCTTGACTAGACAAAACTTTGTTGGCAAAGTAATGTCTCTGCTTTTGAATATGCTATCTAGGTTGGTCATAACTTTCCTTCCAAGGAGTAAGCATCTTTTAATTTCATGGCTGCAGTCACCATCTGCAGTGATTTTGGAGCCCAGAAAAATAAAGTCTGACACTGTTTCCCTGTTTCCCCATCTATTTCCCATGAAGTGGTGGGACTGGATGCCATGATCTTCGTTTTCTAAATGTTGAGTTTTAAGCCAACTTTTCACTCTCCACTTTCACTTTCATCAAGAGGCTTTTGAGTTCCTCTTCACTTTCTGCCATAAGGGTGGTGTCATCTGCATATCTGATGTTGCTGATATTTCTCCTGGCAATCTTGATTCCAGCTTGTGATTCTTCCAGCCCAGCACTTCTCATGATGTACTCTGCATAAAAGTTAAATAAACAGGGTGACAATATACAGCCTTGACATACTCCTTTTCTTATTTGGAACCAGTCTGTGGTTCCATGTCCAGTTCTAACTTTTGCTTCCTTACCTGCATACAGATTTCTCAAGAGGCAGATAAGGTGGTCTAGTATTCCCATATCGTTCAGATTTTCCACAGTTTATTGTGATCCCACAGTCAAAGGCTTTGGCTGAGTCAATAAAGCAGAAATAGATGTTTTTCTGGAACTCTCTTGCTTTTTCCATGATCCAGTGGATGTTGGCAATTTGATCTCTGGTTCCTCTGCCTTTTCTAAAACCAGCTTGAACATCAGGAAGTTCAAGGTTCACATATTTCTGAAGCCTGGCTTGAAGAATTTTGAGCATTACTTCACTAGCGTGTGAGATGAGTGCAATTGTGCGGTAGTTTGAGCATTCTTTGACATTGCCTTTATTTGGGATTGAAATGAAAACTGACCTTTTCCAGTCCTGTGGCCACTGCTGAGTTTTCCAAATTTGCTGGCATATTGAGTGCACCACTTTCACAGCATCATATTTCAGGATTTGAAATAGCTCAACTGGAATGCTATCACATCCACTAGCTTTGTTCATAGTGACGCTTTCTAAGGCCCACTTGACTTCACATTCCAGGATGTCTGGCTCTAGGTCAGTGATAACACCATCGTGATTATCTTGGTCGTGAAGATCTTTTTTGTACAGTTCTTGTGTATTCTTGCCATCTCTTCTTAATATCTTCTGCTTCTGTTAGGTCCATGCCATTTCTGTCCTTTATCGAGCCCATCTTTACATGAAATGTTCCTTTGGTATCTCTAATTTTCTTGAAGAGATCTCTAGTCTTTCCCATTCTGTTGTTTTCCTCTATTTCTTTGCACTGATCGTTAAAGAAGGCTTCCTTATATCTTCTTGCTCTTCTTTGGAACTCTGCATTCATATGTTGATATCTTTCCTTTTCTCCTTTGCTTTTTGCTTCTCTTCTTTTCACAGCTATTTGTAAGGCCTCCCCAGACAGCCATTTTGCTTTTTTGCATTTCTTTTCCATGGGGATGGTCTTGATCCCTGTTTCCTGTACAATGTCACGAACCTCATTCCATAGTTCATCAGGCACTCTATCTATCAGATCTAGGCCCTTAAATCTATTTCTCACTTCCACTGTATAATCATAAGGGATTTGATTTAGGTCATACCTGAATGGTCTAGTGGTTTTCCCTACTTTCTTCAATTTAAGTCTGAATTTGGCAATAAGGAGTTCATGGTCTGAGCCACAGTCAGCTCCTGGTCTTGTTTTTGCTGACTGTATAGAGCTTCTCCATCTTTGGCTGCAAAGAATATAATCAATCTGATTTTGGTGTTGACCATCTGGTGATGTCCATGTATAGAGTCTTCTCTTGTGTTGTTAGAATAGGGTGTTTGTTATGATCAGTGCATTTTCTTGGCAAAACTCTATTAGTTTTTGCCTTGCTTCATTCTGTATTCCAAGGCCAAATTTTCCTGTTACTCCAGGTGTTTCTTGACTTCCTACTTTTGCATTCCAGTCCCCTATAATGAAAAGGACATCTTTTTCAGGTGTTAGTTCTAAAATGTCTTGTAGGTCTACATAGAACCATTCAACTTCAGCTTTTTCAGCATTCCTGGTTGAGGCATAGACTTGGATTACTGTAATATTGAATGGTTTGCCTTGGAAACGAACAGAGATCATCCTTTCTTTTTTGATTTGCATCCAAGTACTGCATTTTGGACTCTTTTGTTGATCATGATGGC
This sequence comes from Bos grunniens, assembly GCF_055505025.1. Lineage (NCBI taxonomy): Eukaryota > Metazoa > Chordata > Mammalia > Artiodactyla > Bovidae > Bos > Bos grunniens. The sequence continues at coordinate 63,680,883 of NC_141183.1, read as the reverse complement.
TACTCCATTTCTTCTGAGGGATTCCTGCCCGCAGTAGTAGACATAATGGTCATCTGAGTTAAATTCACCCATTCCAATCCATTTCAGTTCACTGATTCCTAGAACATCGACATTCAGTCTTGCCATCTCTTGTTTGACCACTTCCAATTTGCCTTGATTCATGGACCTGACATTCCAGGTTCCAATGCAATATTGCTCTTTACAGCATCGGACCTTGATTCTATCACCAGTCACATCCACGGCTGGGTATTCTTTTTGCTTTGGCTCCATCCCTTCATTCTTTCTGGAGTTATTTCTCCACTGATCTCCAGTAGTATATTGGGCACCTACTGACCTGGGGAGTTTCTTTTTCAGTATCTTATCATTTTGCCTTTTCATACTGTTCATGGGGTTCTCAAGGCAAAAATACCGAAGTGGTTTGCCATTCCCTTCTGCAGTGGACCACATTCTGTCAGATCTCTCCACCATGACCCACCCATCTTTGGTGGTCCCATGGTCATGGCTTAGTTTCATTGAGTTAGACAAGGCTGTGGTCCTAGTGTGATTAGATTGACTAGTTTCCTGTGAGTATGGTTTCAGTGTGTTTGCCCTCTGATGCCCTCTTGCAACACCTACCTTCTTACTTGGGTTTCTCTTACCTTGGGTGTGGAGTATCTCTTCACGGCTGTTCCAGCAAAGCACAGCCATTGCTTCTTACCTTGGACGAGGGGTATCTCCTCACCGACGCCCTTCCTTACCTTCAACGTGGGATAGCTCCTCTAGGCCCTCCTGAGACCGCACAACCATGGCTCCTTTGACGTGGGGCTGCTCCTCCCGGCCGCTGCTCCTGACCTTGGACACAGGATAACTCCTCACGTTGCCGCCCCTGACCTCAGACGTTGGGTATCTCCTCTCGGCGGCACCCCAGACCTCGGACATGGAATAGCTCCTCTCAGCCTTTCCTGCACTGTCGCAGTCTGGCACTCTCAGACGCTGTCCCTGACCTCAGACGTGGGGTAACTCCTCTTGGCAGCAGGCTTTCGGGCATGGAGTCCTCTCGGCTTCTGCCCCTGACCTCGGACGTGGGGTAGCTCCTCTCGGCCATGCGCTTAGCACGCCGGTCGCAGCCGCCTGCGCTTAGCGTGCCAGATGTAGGTGATAAGTAACATCAAGAATAGAACTCTCTGTATCTGAGGATTCTGTGTAAGTCCTATTAGAATGACTTCAGTCACATTCATCCTGTCTTATTCCATTTCAGTGTCGTTGATGAATTCAGAAGTGGAGAATTTATGACTAAAGATAAACATTTTTAATCACAAATACATGAGAAACTTATATTTTGGGTTTTCAGGCAATTTCAAAGCATTTTAATAATATATGTTATTTTTTCCCATGGTGTGCTGTTGCTGCTGCTGCTAAGTCACTTCAGTCGTGTCCGACTCTGTGTGACCCCATAGACAGCAGCCCACCAGGCTCCCCCGTCCCTGGGATTCTCCAGGCAAGAACACTGGAGTGGGTTGCCATTTCCTTCTCCAATGCATGAAAGTGAAAAGTGAAAGTGAAGTCGCTCAGTCGTGTCTGACCCTCAGTGACCCCATGGACTGCAGCCTTCCAGGCTCCTCCATCCATGGGATTTTCCAGGCAAGAGCACTGGAGTGGGATGCCATTGCCTTCTCCGCCCATGGTGTGCAGGTGGAGAAAAAACATGTTGCATTTTCTATTTTATAGAAAGTGCAAACTTCTGAGGACATTTAATTCCGCTTATTACAAGATCCTTCTTCCACACCTTCTGACAAGTGGTCCCTAAGTTTTTGCTGGAGGAAGCCCAGGCACAGGGTGCTCACCATGTGAGCTCTGAGAGCTTCTTAGGCAAAAATAAATTTTAAACACTTTCTTAAATGTTAAAAATACATGTCCAATTGGTTTTGATTTTGCATGCTGTTTATACAAAGTCTAAATTACTGCTTATTTCTTTGTAAAAGCCACTTAAATAAGTTTGAGACATAGGTCTGTAGCAGCCTTCATCTCTTTATCATTATCACTTAAGTCAGCATCTGACTCACACTGTTGTTCAATAAAATTAAGTTAATAAATAAATTGCAAAGCTTATCCTCCCTGCATTTTTTCCACCTCACTTCAAAAATAATGCTTATTGTCTTTCTTTATGAAAAAAAATGAATAAATCTTTGGGAAATGGATAGATATATTCCTTTCACCCACTGAGGTCTCTCACTTTCTCCATCCTGGGCAGCCCTCTTCTCTGGTCTGATTCAACCAGCTCCCTTATCTTCTGGTCAAGAGGTAGAGCTAGCTGAATATTAGTGGGCAGGTGAGAAGAAAATAAGAAATGTCACAGGGTTTACTATCTTGGTTCCTATTGTAGTTTGTCAATGGTTGATATTGTTTTAGTGGCTAAGTCATGTCCACCTCTTGCAATCACAAGCACTGTAGTCCACCAGGCTCTTCTGTCCATGGGATTTCTCAGGCAAGAATACTGGAGTGTGTTGCCATTTGCTTCTCCAGGGGATCTTTCTGACCTAGGGATCGAATCCATGTCTCGTCCATTGCAGATGGATTATTTACCACTTGAACCACCAGGGGTTTGCTGTCTTTCTATTGAGGCTTCATCTTTTGCATGGACCTTCTGGTTCCTGAGATCTCTCTTTCCCCTTGTTTTCCCAAGTCCTATCATGGTAATGGTTTCCTACTCTAACTGAGTCCCAGGTGATCCCTTTTTAGTTTCCTTCAAGTTTGTCCATAACTTGATAGGTTATTATATAACCTCTATTAATCTCCTATTTTAAATATACTGTTTCTCATCAGGCTTCTAATGGATATAGTAAGCTTGTGTTTTCTTCTTTTGTTAAAAAAATAAATTATAAAATAGTTTTACCCTTAATAAATGTATTTTATTTGATTTATTTAACTTTTACTGAGCTAAACGTGGTTACAGCCTGCCTATATGCAACTCTATATCCCTGAGGATTTCAGGGTTGGAAAAAGCAAACATACATTACAAAAGTACCAAAACAGGTTATTCATACTGAAGTAAAAGATACATGGAAATCAGAATTTACAAAAATGTTTGAGGAAAGTGGAAATCATATATTTGAATTAAAAATAGGCTATTTTTCATGATTTTCTAAAATGTCTGTTATAACTATTTAATGAAATGTTAATATATTCAGAGGTTTTTAACATATGTAGCAGTAAAATATCAGAGAAGGTGATGGCACCCCACTCCAGTACTCTTGCCTGGCAAACCCATGGACAGAGGAGCCTGGTAGGCTGAAGTCCATGGGGTTGCTCAGAGTCGGACACGACTGAAGTGACTTGGCAGTAGTAGTAGCAGCAGTAAAATATATGACAACAGTATCAAGGACAGTGGGATTTACTGAAATTATAATTTGAAAAGATTTTAATTTATGTTAAGGAACTGAATCCTTCCAACAGCCATATGCACAAACAGGAAGTGGATCCTTCCTCAGCAGAACCTTCACGTGAGACAGCAGCCACAGATAGTACCTTACTTCTCAAATCTAAGGTTACAAAAATAGCTGTTTCTTGTTTTTGTTTGTGTGTTTGTTTTGCTTTATTTTTCCTGTTTTTCAAAAAAAAAATGTGTGAATATTTAGAGTGGTTTTCTGTTCATGGAAATTAATCTGTTTTTTGGTAGATGTTTACTAGAGATCCCTGACAAGGAGGGGCATTTTTTATTTATTTATACATTCACTACACTTCCCTAAATCAACAATGGAAGAGTGGATTTTCCTTTTGATGGTTTATATCACCCCAAGCAAACCTGGTAAACTTGAGAAGATAACACGATTGACCAATTTGGAATATAAGTATGATTGGCTATTTTTCTGCATATACACCATGTTCATTCAGATTATTTTTATAAAGTTAGTTTCCTAATGATTAATATTACACACTAAAATATTCTTCTTCAACCTTATTACACTAAACAATAGAAACAAAATAATTTAGGTGAAGTATCTTACAGATACAAAAGTAAGTCATGTAAGTCAAATATTAATATGGGATATTTTGTGTGAAGAGAGTGAAATGTTTTTTTCTATAATATTTCTTATATTATTTTTCTAAAATCTATAATGAACTCTATTAATTCTGAAAAAAATATTACACTATTTAAGTGAAAAACATGAAAAACTTCCACTAATTAAATTTACTGTATTAACTCACCATACAGAACATGAATCTGTAGCCTTATTAGAGTCTTTCTACACCCAAATCTATAAATATTTTCCAAAGAAATTGTGGAAATCTTTAAAAATATATTGCAAACAAAAAATAGAACTTGAACTAGGAAATCATGAAAATTTTAAAAGTATACTTTGATCATTGCAAGTATTCACATAATAAATCTTTTCATCATGCCTGAGTTATTTAAACTTAGGAGACTTTTACTGCAGTTAAATAATCATATATGGCTTTCCTGGTAAGAGAAATTTGTCCAAGAAATGAGATGATACATTTCCCGGTTGGCTAATTTTCTTTATCTGGCCCAGAGATTTTTCATGGCATTTTGCATCTCTCCATTTCTTAGAGTGCAGATTAGAGAATTCAGCATAGGAGTGATAATGGTGTAAAACACAGCCAAGCATTTATCAATGGGTAAGATGGAAGGAGGACTCACATATAGAAATATACAGGGTACAAAAAAGAAAGGCACCAGAGGGATGTGGGAGCCATAGGTGGACAAGGCTTTGCACCTCTCTTCTTGACTAACATTCTTCAGGGAGTGCAGAATGACCCCATAGGAGATGAGTAAGAACGTGAAGAGGACCACACAGATTATTCCATCATTGGCAACCACTATGAGGCCAATTATGTGGGTGTCAGTGCAGGCCAGTTTTAACAAGGTGTACATGTCACAGATGAAGTGATCAAAGACATTGGGGCCACAGAAGGGAAGCTTGTGTGTGAAGAGAATATTAACTACAACATGTAAAATCCACCAATCCAGACCAACAGCAACAGCAGGACACACACTTGCTGATTCATGATTGTCAAATAATGCAAGGGTTTGCAGATGGCCACGTAGCAGTCACAAGCCATGACTACCAGCAGTATAATCTCAGCACAACCAAATAAGTGCTCTGTAAAAAGCTGAGCCATGTAAGCTTGGAAATAAATAGTTTTCTTCTCATAGAGTAAGTATATACATGTATTTGGGGTGACTGTAGTAGAATAAACAGCATCTATAAATGACAAGTAGCCAAGAAAGAAGTACATGGGGGCATCCAGGGTTGAGCTGATCATCACAGTCACAACAACAAGTAGGTTGCCTACCGTTGTCACAATGTAGATGAACAAGAACACAACAAATAGTATTTTCTGACCTTGAATGCTGTGAGTGAGCCCCAAGAGGAGAAACTCAGTTACATTGTTCTTTTGTTTCATAAGTGTTCTGTATACTTTATTTCAGACTTCAGGACAAAATTGCCTGAAATAAATTGCCAAAAATAAATATAATTATTAATTGTGACTTCCTGAAGTCTTACGATAATTTGTTCATTCATTCCACAAGCAGGCCTTTTGACTTATTATGTTCCAATAGTTTCAAATATTATAATACCAGGCTATGGTTAGAACTTGGAGCTTTCACTGCCATGGGCCAGGTTCAGTCCCTGCTAGGAAAACTAAAATCTGGCAAGCTACATGGGGAAGTCCCCCAAAAAAGAAAGAAAGTAAATGCAGGACTAATTAAAACATCTTCCCTGACTACAGCAATCTTATAAACTAATGGATAGGTAAGTGACAAATGACATATTGGAGAAAAATGACACATTATGAAATAAATGAGGCATCACTACTAGTTTTCCATCTGGAAGCTAATTAAATTGTACATATAACTAATACTTGGCACAAAAGTAAACATTGATTAACGGTTTTAAAAAAAGTAAAGCAAGATTTACTTCATATATTTGCTTTTCTGTTAAGAAAGAGGTGACTTTTACATTCTAGGGTTGGAAGAACTGTCTTAACCAATCATTTAAATCTCAGATATATTTGACAATTGCAAATTTCCTTAAAGGATTTTGGAAATCATACCACAAGGCCAATAGACAAAAGTAATTTGGAGAATAATTTACATTTTAGAGTAAATTATAAAATGCAAATTTCTTTTATTTTGTAAAATATTAACTTGTTAATATTGAAAATTAACTAATAAAAGATAAAAAATATTAATTAAATAAAATATAAACAAACCATGCTAGGAAAAATACCTCTAAATGGTCAACAAACATATGATAGGATGCTGAAGATCACCTGGAACAGAAAAATAAGACCTAAAGGAGTGGTTTGCTTATTACAGTATTACTTTGGGCTCTTGAAAGCCAGGTGGTGAAGGCCTACAGAAGTTACCTTATCTTTTAATTTTTATCAGATTAACAGACTATATTTAGATAACATATAAATTGAAAATATCATAGATTTACAAATATCTGTCCGTGAAAATTCCCCAAATAGTTGCACTTGAGATTAATTTCTAAAAATTATTTGAGAAGGTAAATTTATGACAGGTCATTAGAGGAAAATATTCCAAACAATATAAACACAGAATAGAATCAATCTTCACATATTTTAGTAATAACAAAGGATTCCTAACATGGCTGATTATTAAAATAATAAATAACTCTTAAAATACTCTTACACCACCAATGTACTCTTGCAAAATGGAAAGCCTGGTTCAGAATGTTGGGTCTAAATACACTTCCCAAGGTACCTGCACAAGGAGAAAGCCATTTAATCCAAATTCTGGGCTCTGGTGCCTTCCCCCTTGTCCTTCATGTACTGGTGCCATCTCATTGAACACATAGAGCAAGATTCATGCAACCTCACAGCACCATTAACTGGTTCCATGTAACCAACTCTTTTCATGCTTGCAGGAAATCTAATTCATCTCAATCTTTCAGAGGAATACTACTTTTTAAATTATTGAGATTTTCAAAATGAATATCAATGTCTTGTTACCTAAAGAATTCTGAATGTTGATTATAAACAGATACTCAAAATATTAATTGTCGCAGGATTTCCCCTGATAACAAACACGTTAAATCAACATTTTGATCAGAAAGAGGACACATTCCAAAATATCTCAGAATTGTTTAGAATAAAAATTTTGCTGTTTGAGTTTATACCAATGAAAGTTAAATAGTGAAGTAGCCTTTGGAATATTTTTCTTCTCAATCAGATATACTGTTCAGCCTTCATCCAGTGCTGTTGAACTTTAGGTTTCTTGAACAATGGAGGATAATTTCTTTGTTGTTGTTGTTCAGTCACTAAGTCATGTCCAACACTTTGCAACCCCATGAACTGCAGCACACCAGGCTTTCTGATCCTTCACTGTCTCCCTGAGTTTACTCAAACTCAGGTTCATTGGTCAGTGATGCCACTCAACCATCTCATCCTCTGTTTCCCCCTTCCCCTCCCACCATTCATCTTCCCCAGCATCAAGGTCTTTTCCAATGAGTCAGCTCTTTACATCTGGTGGCACCTTCATTTATTCATTTTATTATGTTTTGAGTCCATCATTTTAATTCAAGAAGAAGCCTGCCATGTGATTACTGCTGCAGACAAATACAGTCTATGGTAAGGGCAAAAGTGTGCCAACACTTTATGTACAAGTCGTTGTATCACATACTATTTAGTCATTCAACTGGTGCATCTTCAAGGGAGATTCTTTGAAACTTTAAATTCTTTGAAACTTTAATCATTATTTTGAGGGTAGACTATGTCCAGAGATCCCACCAGGATAATCACCGTGTAGAATGGAAGTTACAGAACACTGTTCTCTGGGGGAAAGTCATAAAAAACAACTTGAGGCCAAATTACCAAAAGGGAAAAGTTCAGTCTCCACACAAATGAAATATGTAAATCTTTCTTGTTAAAATTATGTCCTTCAAAATAGACAATTTTTTTAAGCTTTGTCTTTGAAGATGATATTTGAACTAATTTACAAAAATAATAAATGCTAATTTCAGAACACTTTTTTTAAGGTTTATTTCTAATTCAGATAAAGTTTGTCCCATAGTCTGCTCCATAATTTCAGACAGGCAAATCGATGCAATGTATGTTAGTATCAAAGTGGTGAAAGAGAAAACATATGTGGGACTACTCCATTCACCTCACAGTGCTCATGGGACATTCCAAAGTAGAAAATACCCTAGGCTATGATACAAATTGCAACACATTTTCAAGGAGTTAAATCAAACCTTATATATATATATATATATATATATATATATATATATATATATATATATATATATTGTTGTTGTTTAGTTGATAAGTCATGCCTGACTCTTTTGCGACCCCCATGAACTGTAGCCCACCAGCCTCCACTATTCTTGGGATTTCCCAGGCAAAAATACTGAAGTGGGTTGCCATTTCCATCTCTGGAGGATCTTCCTGACCCAAGAATCAAACCCACATGTCTTACATCTCTAGCATTGATAAGCAGATTCTTTACCATTGAGGCACCAGGGAAACCCATGTATGAATGCCATGCATACATAGTGTGTACATATACATGTGCATGTGTACTCAGGTGCTTCAGTCTTGTCAGACTCTTCACAATCTTATGGATTGTAGACCACCAGACTCTTCTGTCTATGGCATTCTCCAAGCAAGAACACTGGGGTAGGCTGCCATGCTTTCTCTTAGAGGATCTTTCCAACCCAGGAATCAAACCTGCATCTCTTCCATTACAGACAGATTCTTTACCACTGAGCCACTAGAGAAGCCTATATATATATATATATATATATATATATATATATATATATATATATATATATAATTTCAACTAAAAATATGCTATTTTCCAATTATTTACAAAGTAAGCAAAACAAACTCAAATTACCAGTGAACATTTTCAAAGATATATCGAGTTGGCCAAAATTTTCATTAATTTTTTTTTTTTCTTGTGAGATCTAAGATGACCAAAACTCACATCATCCCTTGGAAACACTAAAATTACAGCAAATTACAACTGTTTACAGAAATATTGACGAGAACAGCCTGAAGACGTGCAAACCCTCTGTTACTAGAAACATAAGGCAGGAACAAGACAAGACAGAAGTGGTGGATACAAAGTATAGTCAAATTCCATCCATCTGGTAGGCAACACACAAACAAGGGATAATACAGCTGCAGAGGTTCTCCCAAAGGGACAAAGAGATCTGCCCCCAACCCAGCCCCACCCCCAGCAGTGCCCAGGGGTCCTGTACAGGGAAAGTGAAAGTAGAAGTCGCTGAATCATGCCCAACTCTCTGAAATCCCATGGACTATACAGTCCATGGAATTCTCTAGGCCAGAATACTGAAGTGGGCAGCCTTTCCCTTCTCCAGGTGATCTTCCCAACCCAGAGATGGAAACCAGGTTTCCCGCATTGTAGGCAGATACTTTACTAGCTGAGCCACAAGGGAAGCCCAAGAATACTGGCATGGGTAGCCTATCCCTTCTCCAGCAGATCTTCCTGACCCAGGAATTAAACCGGGGTCTCCTGCATTGCAGGCAGATCCTTTACCAGCTAAGCTGCTAACACATATGCCTTTGAAATCAGTGAAGATTCCTTTTCAGAGAGCCAGGAGGCTATAGAAAATGACTCCAGCTTTAAAGGTCACACACAATAAAACCACACACAGTTGAATAAGAAATAGGTACCTGAAAGGAGACTGAGTCAGACCCAGGTGTTGATACAAGACAGAACATCCCAGAGAGGTAAGAGAAATTGGGAGTCACAATGGGACATAGATACTGATTGCTAATATTGTCTCCATTTCAAATAAACCTTTTTAAAATAACCTAATATATAAAAAAAGGAGCATAATGTCTTATTTAAAGTCAGACCAAACTGAAGCTTTAGCTGTGCCTAAAACAACACAAATCTACATCCATTTCTTCTCTCCTATATCCTGGTGTTATAAAATGTTTATTATCTTACGTATTACCAACAAAACTATATTTTTCATTTATTTCTTTACTTGCTCACTATCCATCTACAACCCACTGGAATATTAGCTCCACGTAAAAACATCCTTGTTTTTTATTATTCAACTTTGCATGCCAGCTCCTATAACTCTCTGGCCTATTGTAGATACAGAGCAGTATTTGGTTGATAACTTAAAAAGTCAAAATTTTCTAAAGTAAATTGATCATGGGGGCCTTTTTCCTCCCAGTAACAATGTTAATATTATATGATTACAATGGGAAAAGTCCTAAGGAAATAGCACCCATTTACTTCTCCATGGTGCTGCCTCATGTGTAAATACAGTACTAAACTCCAAAATGATTGAGTTGCTTGAGATGTTTAAAAGTTCCTCTAAACATTTCTTTCAACCAAGTGCACTTCCTTTGAAATACAACCCTTAGAATGTCATTTCTTGAGCCTATTACATCCCACTTATCATGATGCCCATGAAGGGTAAAATCTCTCCAGAGAAGAAATCATCAGATGACTTTTCCTTGACATAAGAGGAATCAAGAGAGTGTAAGCAATCTGGGAAATGGAGGTCAAGATAGAGATAAAGGGAAGAAAGTGCTCCTCAAATTAAATGAAGAATGCTTCAGTCTTCACAGTGTGGCCAATGATCAGATCTGTGTTATGATATTTTCATATCATGACAACAAGGACTATCGTGAAGTGATAAGAGCCGAAAAAGCCATCTTTTTTTTTTTTTTTTTTAGACATTCTCACGAAATTTTATTTTATTTATTTATTTATTGCATTTATTTTATTTTTTAACTTTACAATATTGTGTTGGTTTTGCAATGAGGTGGATGAAACTGGAGCCTATTATACAGAGTGAAGTAAGCCAGAAAGAAAAACACCAATACAGTATACTAACGCATATATATGGAATTTAGAAAGATGGTAACAATAACCCTGTATACAAGACAGCAAAAGAGACACTGATGTATAGAACAATCTTTTGGGCTTTGTGGGAGAGGGAGAGGGTGGGCTGATTTGCTAAAAAGCCATCTTTAGAAGAATTCCTATTCTTGTTAACTTTACTGAATCACATTTCCCTCTTTTGTAAAATGGAGTAAAAATCTAACTACTAACATTTTTCCTACAATAAGAGAGTTAAAGTATGTAAAGAACCTGTCAAAATGGGACTTCTCTGGTGGTACACTGGATAAGAATCCATTTGCCAATGCAGGAGACATAAGTTTGACCCCTAGTCTAGGAAACTCCCACATATACCACGGAAAAACTAAGCCCGTATACCACAACTACTGAAGCCCACATGCCTTAGAGCCTGTATGCTGCAAGTAATGAACCTGGGTGATAAAACTATGGGCTTCAACCCTTCCACCTAGAATCTATGCTCCACAAGAGAAGGCACCACAATGAGAAGCCTGGTACCTGCAGCTAGAGAGTAGCCCCCACTAGCTGCAACTACAGAAAAGCCAAAGTGCAACAATGAATACCAAGTGACCTCAAAAATAAAATCAATCAATTAATTAAAAAAACAAAAGAGAACCATCAAAATGTATTCCTTATAGTTGGCCATCAAGAAAAGCTCACTTCCTTTAACAAAATAAAAATTCCACATTAGACAAAGTATCCTTAAATATAGATCCACATATTATATCTATTTATTATTATGAAAAAAATATTACACATTGTAAGTTTTTTCTTTGATTTTTTTTTAATTAAGTAGTCATACGGCAGTAGGTCTTCAGAATAGATTCTTAATGATGAGTTCAAAGGAACATCTAAACAAGCTTTAAACGTACTCACAGTTGAGCAAGATTTCATACAGTCTACACTTCCTACTTCACTTCTGACACCTTCCAAGTTGACTGTGGCTCAGATCATGAACTCCTTATTGCCAAATTCAGATTTCAATTGAAGAAAGTAGGGAAAACCACTAGACCATTCAGTATGACCTAAATCAAATCCCTTGTGATTGTACAGTGGAAGTGAGAAACAAATTTAAGGGACTGCATCTGATAGACAGAGTGCGTGATGAACTATAGATAGAGGTTCATTACACTGTATAGGAGACAGGGATCAAGACCATCCCCAAGAAAAAGAAAGGCAAAAAAGCAAAATGGCTGCCTGAGGAGGCCTTAAAAATAGCTGTGAAATGAAGGGAAGCAAAAAGCAAAGGAGAAAAGAAAGATATATCCATTTGAATGCAGAGTTCCAAAGAATAGCAAGGAGAGGTAAGAAAGCTTTTCTCAGTGATGAATGCAAAGAAATAAAGGAAAACAATAGAATGGGAAAAATTAGAGATAGCAAGGGAACATTTCATGAAAAGATGGGCTCAATTAAGGACAGAAATGGTGTGGACCTAACAGAAGCAGAAGATATTAAGAAGAGGTGGCAATAATATACAGAAGAACTGTACAATAAAAGATCTTCAGGATGCAGATAATCACAATGGTGTGATCACTCACCTAGAGCCAGATATCCTGGAATGTGAACTTAAGTGGGCTTTGGGAAGCTTCACTACAAAGCTAGTGGAGGTGATGGAATTCCAGTGGAGGTATTTCAAATCCTGAAAGATGATGCTGTGAAAGTGCTGCACTCAATATGCCAGCAAATTTGGAAAACTCAGCAGTGGCCACAGCACAGAAAAGGCCAGTTTTCATTCCAATCCCTAAGAAAGTCAATGCCAAAGAATGCTTAAACTACTGCACAATGGCACTCATCTCACACACTAGTAAAGTAATCCTCAAAATTCTCCAAGCCAGGCTTCAACAATAAGTGAATTGTGAACTTCCAGATGTTAAAGTTGGATTTAGAAAAGGCAGAGGAATTAGAGATCAAATTGCCAGCATCTGCTGGATCGTGGAAAAAGCAAGAGCGTTCCAGAAAAACATCTATTTCTGCTTTATTGACTATGCCAAAGCCTTTGACTGTGTAGATCACAATAAACTGTAGGAAATTCTGAAAAAGAATACCAGACCACCTGATCTGCCTCTTGAGAAATCTGTATGCAGGTCAGGAAGCAACAGTTAGAACTGGACATGGAACAACAGACTGGTTCTAAATACGTAAAGGAGTACATCAAGGCTATATATTGACACCCTGCTTATTTAACTTATATGCAGAGCACATTATGAGAAATCCTGGGCTGGGTGAAGCACAAGCTGGAATCAAGATTGCTGGGAGGAATATCAGTAACCTCAGATACTTAAGATGGCACAACCCTTATTGTAGAACATGAAGAAGAACTAAACAGCCTCTTGATGAAAGTGAAAGAGGAGAGTGAAAAAGCTGGCTTTAAACTGTACATTCAGAAAACGAAGATCACGGCATCTGGCCCCATCACTTCATGGCAAATAGCTGGAGAAACAATGGAAACAGTGACAGCCTTTATTTTGGGGGGCTCCAAAATCACTGCAGATGGTGACTGCAGCCATGAAATTAAAAGACCTTTGCTCCTTAGAAGAAATGCTATTACCAACCTAGACCACATATTAAGAAGTAGAGACATTACTTTTCCAACAAAGGTTCGTCTAGTTCAAAGCTATGGTGTTTCCTGTAGTTATGTATGCATGTGATAGTTGGACTATAAAGAAAGCTGAGAACCAAAGAATTGATGCTTTTGAACTGTGGTGTTGGAGGAGACTCTTGAGAGTCCCTTGGACTGCAAGGAGATCCAACCAGTCCATCCTAAAGCAAATCCATCCTGAGTGTTCATTGGAAGGACTGATGTTGAAGCTGAAACTTCAATACTTTGGCCACCTGATGAGAAGAGCTGACTCATTGGAAAATATCCTTATGCTGGGAAAGGTTGAAGCAAGGAGGAGAAGGGAATGACAGAGGATGAGATCGTTGGATGGCATCACTGACTTGATGGACGTCAGTTTCTGTAAGTTCCAGGAGTTGGTGATTTCCAGGGAAACCTGGCTTGCTGCAGTCCATGGAGTCACAAAGAGTCAGACACAACTCAGCGACTGAATTGAACTGAATCTTCTCACCTCTCCACCAAGCCCCTGGTATATCTCCTAATGTACGTTCATTGCCGTATTTTCCCTCTTAAAGTTCTAGTGTTATGTCTCTGAGAAATATATGTCAGGACTTGTTCATTTAGGTTGGCAGCAGAGGGGCAGAAGGAAGTATAAAGGTAGGCATGAATGTGAATGTGTTCATATTTATATTTTGATGGGAACAATTGATGTGTGTGAATCTCTTGGCTGTAGTATAGTAATGCATCGTTAAGTATCTCAATGGAAACATTCCTATCTCCTTGCTAATACTTTAATAGTGTGGATCAGATGATAAATCCTCTTAGAAACTTTAAACTTTGTGTACTTTGTTGCTTTATGTCTCATTTTTAATTGAACTTTAAGGGAAGGCAGTATTTTAATCATAACTCTGCTAATATATTTATCTAGAGGTCTATTGCCATTATTGTCTGCTTTGAAATTTCTGTCATCAAAAAAGGAGGATTACATTTTTTTTCTTCCAGATTGTGTTGGAGTAGTGTATTATTGGTTATCAAAATACCAATAAATTTGGTACTTTGAAATGGTGCATATTCATGATGTGTGAAACAGCATGAGACATAACTGTATCATATTAAATGCATAAAATGGATGCTTAGTTGTGAAAATACACATATAAGACCAAAAAGGACACATCAAAATGTAAACTGCTTGTGACTATGAATGACTTAGCTTTTTGTTTTTTTGTGTTTTTTGGATTATTATTTTGTACAAGTTAACTTCTAAGAATAAATGTTATTTTAAAAACCTTAAAAAAATCTAGTATTAGAAACTATATTTACTTGAGGACTCTTTAGGAGATGCTGATGGTAAAGAACCTGCCTGCCATTGCAGAAGACATAAACAAGATATAGGTTCAGTCCCTGGGTTGGGCACATCTCCTGGAGGAGGGCATGGCAACTCACTCCAGTTTTCTTGCCAGGGAAATCCCATGGACAGGGAGCCCAGCAAGATGCAATCCATAGGGTTGCAAGGAGCTGGACACCACTGAAGTGACTTAGCATGCATGCATTTTTACTTAAGATTTTTTTTTCATTCTTACCCCTGGATTACTCTCACCTCCACTCTAATAGTCACAAGACAGGATGAACCCCATATCATTTCATTTTGATTTTGTTGAAAGGTTTAATTCTCATCAGCAATTTCAACCTGGAACATTTTAATAAACTAAGTGGTGATTATATCATTTTCCAGGCCTTGACTTTGTGTGTGTGTGTGGGGGGGGGTGGGGGTGGGGGAATCTGTTTCTAATGAATTTGAGACAGCCATGAACAACTTGCCCTTCCCTTGTGGCTCAAATGGTGAAGAATCTACCTTCAATGGAGGGACCTGGGATCAGTTCCTGGGTTAGGCAGATTTCCTGGAGAAGAGAATGGCTACCCATCCAGTATTCTTACCTCAAGAATTCCATGGGCAGAGAAGCCTGGTGGCTTACAGTCCAGGGGGACACAGAGAGTCTTACATGACTGAGCAACTAACATTTTTACTTTTCTTTTTTTTTATTTTATTTTTAAACTTTACATAATTGTATTAGTTTCGCCAAATATCGAAATGAATCGGCCACAGGTATACCCGCGTTCCCCATCCTGAACCCTCCTTCCTCCTCCCTCCCCTCCCCTCCCTCTGTAAGACCAGAAACTATAAAACTCCTAGAGGAGAACATAGGCAAAACACTCTCCAACATACATCACAGCAGGATCCTCTATGACCCACCTCCCAGAATATTGGAAATAAAAGCAAAAATAAACAAATGGGACCTAATTAAACTTAAAAGCTTCTGCACAACAAAGGAAACTATTAGCAAGGTGAAAAGGCAGCCTTCAGAATGGGAGAAAATAATAGCAAATGAAGCAACTGACAAACAACTAATCTCAGAAATATACAAGCAACTCCTACAGCTCAACTCCAGAAAAATAAACGACCCAATCAAAAAATGGGCCAAAGAACTCAATAGACATTTCTCCAAAGAAGACATACAGATGGCTAACAAACACATGAAAAGATGCTCAACATCACTCATTATCAGAGAAATGCAAATCAAAGCCACTATGAGGTACCATTTCACGCCAGTCAGAATGGCTGCGATCCAAAAGTCTACAAGCAATAAATGCTGGAGAGGGTGTGGAGAAAAGGGAACTCTCTTACACTGTTGGTGGGAATGCAAACTAGTACAGCCACTATGGAGAACAGTGTGGAGATTCCTTAAAAAACTGGAAATAGAACTGCCTTATGATCCAGCAATCCCACTGCTGGGCATACACACTGAGGAAACTAGAAGGGAAAGAGACACGTGTACCCCAATGTTCATTTTTACTTTTCATGTACAACTCAGAAAGCACAGACACTCCTGTACTATGCTCAAACATTAATGAATGTCCAAATTATGGACAAAAATGGTTCTAGCTGATCACTGAGTTAGAAAAAAGTGACATTTGTGAGAAGTAACATGTGTTGGAATGTTGTTGCAAGAAAAGCTTAGATTTATAGGTACTAATACTGTAGGATGGCCTGATATTCTGCACATGCATATAGGAACAGATATCCCCCACTTTCTGAAAGTTCAACTTAAAGCCACAGGGAAGCCCAAAAATACTTGAGTGGGTAGCCTATCCCATCTCCAGCAGATATCCCCAACCCATAAATTGAACCAGGGTTTTCCATGGTGACTCAGATGGTAAAGAATCAGCCTGCAATGCGGGAGACCTCGGTTCAATCCCTGGGTTGGGAAGATCCACTGGAGGAGGAAATGGCAACCCATTCCAGTATTCCTGTCTGGAGAATCCTCATGGACAGGAGAGCCTGGCAGGCTACAGTCCAGGGGGTTGCAAAGAATCACATGACTAAGTAACTAAGCACAGCACAGCATGGCAGATTTCCTATTGTTTTATAAATGAGCTTCCTAAAAATTCAAGTATGTAGAGGAAATAATTTGATCTACAAATAAACAGACAAATAATGAAATCTTAGATGTTAAAAGTTAATGGTTTGTTAGAAAGTATCTAATTCATTCGTTTTGCTTTTTAATATAAAAAACAGATTCAGATAAGAAAAGGAATATTTCTAAAATGCACATTTTGATGCTGGTAAATTACAATTAAAGTGTTTCAGATTTTCTAAATTCTAATCTGTTTTACATTTTGCCTCTAATGAATAATTGATATGCTCACCTGTTACCAAGTAATGGAGACAATAGGCTTTGTTTGACTAACTGATATGTGTGATTAGTTAAATGAGCCTCATCGTTTTCCAAATGAGACCTACCCAGGGAAATGAAGATATTAAAAGACCATAGGCAAATACATCCTTTGACTCAATCCCTTAGGATTTTCTGGCATTTAAAAAACAAAAAAAAAACAAAAAAAAAACCTCACCAAGCAAAGATTAATTGTACAGGATATTTTTAAGCTTCCATTTTCTACACCAGCTTAGCCTGATCCTCCATTTTATTCCTAAACAACAAAGGTAAATTACCTGAGAATGGGATAAGAATTACACCTGCATTTCTCAAATTTCTTTGGTAGCTCAATAATAGGGTACTCCAGTTTAGCTATTATTGTGAAAAAGTAGATTTGTTCCAAATAGTTCTACTCAGTCCTTTACGATAAAATAACTTTATTCAAGCATCAGGGACACAATAAGGATATGTATATCCTCTGTAGAACACATATAGTCTATTAAGTCTAATATATATGTAGAACTGATCCATTGTGAGAACACTTACTCCGTAATTTGTCACCTTTTAAAACACTGATAAATAGAAAATCAGTTAAATGTAGTTGGAGGGCCAGGGGTGTTATTCGCACAGTCATGCCCCACTCTTTGAGACCCCATGGACTCTAGCCCACCAAGTCCTCTGTCCATGGAATTCCTTAGGCAAGGATACTGTAGTGGTTAGCCATTCCCTTCTCCAGAAGATCTTCCTGACCAAGGGACCAAATCCAGGTCTCGTACATTGCAGGTGGATTCTTTACCATCTGAGCCACCAAGGAAGCCCTGGAGGAACAGGAGGGAGAATGCTTATTCCCTCTTATTTCCTCGCAAGCGTTCAGCCCATGAAAGGCCATGACTTCTTTATTTACTGGAGTCCACACCCCACCCCCAACTCCCTCTTCTCTTCTATCAAATCATTCTCCTTCCTTTACCTCGGGAAGAATCACATATGATTCTCTATAGTTGCAGGCCCCAAATTACAATTCTTGCTGATCCCAAATAAACCCATCTTCATGGAGAAATGTCTGGCAGAATGCTTGTCTCAGGGCAACAAGCATCAGTGGCTTTCTGATCAGTTGCATATGGTGTTATTCTGATGCCCAGAAATGAGCTTTAGCTTAGAAACTATTTCAAGTAATGTCAGGAAAGACATGAGGATTTCTACTTACCTACAGGACAATTGCACTTATTTCACATGCTAGTAAAGTAATGCTCAAAATTCTCCATGCCAGGCTTCAGCAATACGTGAACTGTGAGCTTCCTGATGTTCAAGTTGGTTTTAGAAAAGGCAGAGGAACCAGAGATCAAATTGCCAACATCTGCTGGATCATGGAAAAAGCAAGAGAGTTCCAGAAAAATATCTATTTCTGCTTTATTGACTATGCCAAAGCCTTTGGCAGTGTTAATCACAATAAACTGGGGAAAATTCTGAAAGAGATGGGAATACCAGACCACCTGATCTGCCTCTTGAGAAATCTGTATGCAGGTCAGGAAGCAACAGTTAGAACTGGACATGGAAAAACAGACTGGTTCCAAATAGGAAAAGGAGTATGTCAAAGCTGTATATTGTCACCCTGCTTATTTAACTTATATGCAGAGTACATCATGAGAAACACTGGACTGGAAGAAATACAAGCTGGAATCAAGATTGTCGGGAGAAATATCAATAACCTCAGATATGCAGATGACACCACCCTTATGGCAGAAAGTGAAGAGGAACTCACAAGCCTCTTGATGAAAGTGAAAGTGGAGAGTGAAAAAGTTGGCTTAAAGCTCAACATTCAGAAAACGAAGATCATGGCATCCGGTCCCATCACTTCATGGGATAATAGATGGGGAAACAGTGGAAACAGTGTCAGACTTTATTTTTCTGTGCTCCAAAATCACTGCAGATGGTGACTGCAGCCATGAAATTAAAAGATGCCTACTCCTTGGAAGGAAAGTTATGACCAACCTAGATAGCATATTCAAAAGCAGAGACATCACTTTGCCAACAAAGTTCCATCTTGTCAAGGCTATGGTTTTTCTTGTGGTCATGTATGGATGTGAGAGTTGGACTGTGAAGAAGGCTGAGCACCGAAGAATTGATGCTTTTGAACTGTAGTGTTGGAGAAGATTCTTGAGAGTCCCTTTGACTGCAAGGAGATCCAACCAATCCATTCTGAAGATCAGCCCTGGATGTTCTTTGGAAGGAATGATGCTAAAGCTGAAACTCCAGTAGTTTGGCCACCTCATGCGAAGAGTTGACTCATTGGAAAAGACTCTGATGCTGGGAGGAATTGGGGGCAGGAGGAGAAGGGAACAACAGAGGATGAGATGGCTGGATGGCATCACTGACTCGATGGACGTGAGTCTGGGTGAACTCCGGGAGTTGGTGATGGACAGGGAGGCCTGGCATGCTGCAATTCATGGGGTCACAAAGAGTCGGACCCGACTGAGCAACTGAACTGAACTGAACAGCATAATTACTCTGATAAATGGTTTCAGATTCCTCAGGTAAAGATCAGGTTGAAGATTTTCAAAACCTATTCCTGGTGATATTACAGAGTCCCTACTTAAAAATACCTGATACTTATTCTATTCAAAAATCTCTGGATTTAGAAATTATCCAAATGTAGTCAGTAGCCATGATTTTTTTTCTGAATCGATTCCTGTCCATTCAATTCAGACCTCTTTCACTAAACCCATATTTTTTCACCATCATCATCATCAGCTTCATCATAGTCAAGTCAGTGGGCTTATTTTGCTGTAACTAAATGAACAAATTGGATAGCTTAAACAACAAACAAAAAATCTATTTTTTCACGTTATGGAGGCTGGAAGTCCAAGATCAAATTGACTTTAGGTTTGGTTTCAGATGAGGCCTCTCTTCCTAGCTTGCACATGGCCACCTTCTCAGTCCAGCCCTAAAGAGACTTTCCTCTAAGTAAATGTGAGACAACAAGCTCTGGCATGCTTTCAGTTTCTTCTTAGAACACCAATTCTTTTGGACTATGGCTTCACCCTTACAAATAAAGGTATACCTGCTATTTAAGTCTTCAGTCTTCAAGACTTTAAGGTATATTTAAAAAGTAAAGAAACTTTTTAAATGACTTCAGCCCCAGCCAATTTCTAACTAATCTCATAAGAGATGCTGAGTCTCAAGTACTCAACTGGACTGATTAAATCAACACCCACTGAAAACATCTGAAATAATAAGTGTTGGTGTTTTAAACCCCTAAATTTGGAGGTGATTTTTTATATGGCAATTATATCTGAAATGCTGAAGAAATTTAGACAGTAGAGTATTGGCTCATTGATAGATACACTAATGGAATGAAATAGAAAGATAAGAAATAGAATAATAGATAAATAGATTTTACACATGAAAACAGGGGTATTACAAGGTAGTGGAAAACAGAATTGGTGCTACAGAAGCACGGCTGGCTGCTCACCACTTGAAAAATATCAATACTCATAAAAGATGGTAGAAAATCAATATCATATTTTAATCAGAACATGATATCACTCAGCATTTACATCTATTTAAGAAGTCACTCTGTCAGAGAGAACTGTTCTACCTAGGTTCAATTTGCAACAGGATCTGTAATTTACCAATTCTTATTTTTGAGAGAAGTAACACACCAGGAAGTATTGTAGTCAGTCAAACTTAGATTTGTAGAGAGATTTTAATAATGTAGGATGATCTGGTATTCTGCACATTCATAGAGAAGCATTGCAGGTCTCTCCTAGTGTCTGAAAATTCACCTTAGCCACTGTTGTTGTTGTTGTTTTTAAGACCAACACTTATGCTCGTCTTCACCAAAGGGAAAGAAATCTGAAGGCAATTTTTATTTTTACAAAAAAGAAATTAATTATCAGTGATTTTTATTTTTTTCCACTTTTCTTCTATTGAAATGCACTTAATTTACAATGTTGTCTGAGTTCTAGTGTGCGTGCATGCATGCATGCATGCTAAATCACTTCTGTTGTGTCCAGTTCTTTGGACCCTATAGATCGTAGCCAGCCAGGCTCCTCTGTCTATGGAATTCTCCAGGCAAGAATACTGGACTGAGTTGCCATGCCCTCCTCCAGGGGATCTTCCCAACCCAGACATCAAACCAGCATCTTTTATGTCTCCTGCATTGTCAGGCAGGTTCTTTACTATTAAGACCACCTGGGAAGTCCAAATTCAAAAGTACAAAATTAGTTATTTATGTACATGTACATACACACACACACACACACACACACACACATATATAATAGTTTTCAGATTCTTTACCAATAAGGTTACCATTACCATACTAATGTTGTTCTTTGTAAAAGTGAAGTGGCATAACTTGAACTTTCAAAAAAAGAAAATTGTTCTGCTGAAATATGTTGCTCTATGAGAGACAAAGCTGCCAGGAGCTGGCATATTGTATATTGAGTGCATATTGCATATGGAGTGCAGCACTTTCCACAGCATCATCTTTCAGGATCTGGAATAGCTCAACTGGAATTCTATCACTGCCGGGAGCCAGCGTGAGGAGCTCCACCCATGACAAAGGTCATGAGGAAGGAGGCTCAGCATACGCAAAGGTGGGATCGAGCCTCAGGAGTCCCCCTGGAAATTCTCGAGCATCTACCCCCCAAACCAGAGTCTGCCTACTTTCTGCTTTGTGCTTTCACCTACACCTCTGACTTTACAGGGGGCTGTCCCCTACTGCCTCTCTCTGAAAAAAGAGTTAGCTTACAGCTCCAGTTAATAATTCCTGGGTGTGACAGTGTTTAACCTACAAACTCCTTTGGAAATCCTCTAGCCTGCCTGAATAGGTTTTTCCGGCCACATGTGATTGTTCAGAGCCTCCCAACTGTGAAAGGCAGGAGATGTTCTAAACTGTCTAAACACAGATTCCTTTGAGTAGTTAAAAGATTGATTAGAAATTGTATTGGTGAAGGGTTTTTCACTTATTGGGCCAATGTTTGCTGCTAAGTCTCCATACTCCTTACCTACTGTGTCCTTGGCAGTGTATTGATTGATATAATGGGTGTGTAGAAATGTAAGTAGTAGCTTTAGTGTTTGTAACCTTGGACCCTTGAGTTAATTCTTTTCTTGATTGAGCCCACCTCACCTTTGCCCTATAGGAATGAAGCTTTGTCCAGTGCTTTTTTGGAGGCTGGTGCCTGACTTTGGAATAATCACCTTTAGAGAAAGATAAATTTCTTAAAATGTTAACAGGCCTCCTGGCCAGAAGATGATGTAATTCACCTGAACTTTTGCATATGATAAGTTTGAAAGTCTGGCTTCAATTAGGACCAGGAACTGCTGTCCTTGCATGACCCCGCCCCTTCCCCCATTATCCTCTATGCACAACTTAAGGTATAAAAACTACTTTGGAAAATAAAGTGCGGGCCTTGTTCACCGAAACTTGGTCTCCCCATGTCGCTCTCTCTCTCAAATTCTGGCTGAGTCTCCATCTGGAGCGCGGAACCCGCCATGCTTGCTAATTATGCCTGGGCTTCTAAGATCCGACTGGGGAGGCCTCAGTGTCTCCTCTCCTTCCGGAGAACAGAAGGACGCCTGCGGGCTACATAAGTGGTGCAAACTTCTTGTCTTGAAGTTTTATTGGTCTCCCGCATAAACCAAGCTACTCAGCCTTTTTCTCCACTGAATTTCCTACTGAGCTATCCTCATCCTATTACTCTTTATATCTTTGATAAAATATTTAAATAAATAGGTCGCCGACACCGTCCCCGCTTTGAATATCCTGGATCAGCCGGGGCTGGACCCTGGCACAAAGCTACAACAAATTTGACAGCATCTTCTTGAAGGACAAATTCAATCATTTAGACTGCAGTTTTGTTATCTATACACCTAAACCTATCACAGAAAATTTGTAAGAAAGTAAACCTGAGTTCTAAAGACCTGGATTGGAAGTTAGTAGTTGAAATTTTTAAAAGGGAGCTGCATTCCAGTATAATAGTTTTGAACACAATTTATGGGGGAATCACATATGATGTGATTCTTGTTTGCTCCTTGGACAAAAAGCTATGACAAACCTAAAAAGCAGAGACATTATTTTGCCAACAAAACTCTGTATAATCAAAGATGTAGTTTTTCCAATAGTCATGTGTGGATGTGAGAGTTGGACCATAAAGAAGCTTGAGTGTCAAAGAATTGATGCTTTTGAACTGTGTTGTTGAAAAGACTCTTGAGAGTCCTTTGGGCTGCAAGATCAAACCAGTCCATCCTAAAGGAGATCAATCCTGAATACTCATTGGAAGGACTGATGCTGAAGATGAAGCTAAAATACCTTGGCCACCTTATGTGAAGAGCCAACTCAGAAAAGATTCTGATGCTGGGAAAGAATGAAGGCAGGAGAAGGGAACAACAAAGGATGGAATGGTTAGATGGCATCACTGACTCAGCAGACATGAGTTTAGGAATCTCTAGGAGATGATGAAGGACAGGGAAGTCTGGTGTGCTTCCATCCATAGGTTGCAAAGAGTTGGACACAACTGAGTGATTGAACAACAATATATGATGTGAAGCAAGTCAGTTAGTAAAACTCTTGATTTCAACTTTCTTCTCTGTAAGATAGAAATAATTATAATGGAACCACCAGTTTAGTACCTGGATAAATAAACTGAAGTAGATCTGCCTGATACATGGTAAGGGCTTCATTTAATGTAAATATATGTAAGAGAACTACAGAACAATAGCTTTGGAACCTAACTATAAGCTTTTTGTTGAGATTTGTAAAGCACATTTACCCCTGTTTCAAATGGTTCTTCAAATATTGGTAAAAAAAGAAAAACAGTTTTTTACACTCAAGAAAAACCATGAGCCATAAACTTATTTAAAACATAAAAAGTTGAGTAATTTCAAATTTTCTGCTTATATTTTTGTGTTAAGAAAATATAGATAGATTGTGAATTGGTCTCTTCTCTTTTTGCTTTTGATAAATTCATAGTACAAAAAAAATATTGAACTGTTATTCCTTCACTCAACTGTCCCTTCCACATGTGTTTACCTAAGAATTTATATTCCTTGTTTGCTATAACACAGGCTAAACAAAAAAATGGAAGATGTTCTGAGATCAATGTCCTATGGAAAGCTGATTTCATTCAAGCAACATATATGAGGCATTTGGTAAATTAGTAGTAAGACTCTGGACAAAATCTTACTCTACAATCATCAACTTATGGATTTATAGCTGTCCTTTCCATTACCTAATCTGAAGCTACAAACCTGAACACTGAAGTCTCTGGAAAGTATGTTAAAAGTTATTAAAATGCATAAAGATTGTTTAACAAACATAAATTAGTCAACAAATGTTAGTTCCTGGGTCTACTTTTTTCTATCAGTGGTCTGCAAAATTTCTTAATTTTCTTTCAGAATTTGCAAGAGGCACTTCCCTGGTGGCTCAGGTTGTAAAGAATTCACCTGCCAATGTAGGAAACTCAAGAGATGTGGGTTCCATTCCTTGGTTGGGAAGATCCCCTGAAGTAGGAAATGGCAACCCCTTCCAGTATTCTTGCCTGGCAAGTTCCATGGATGGGGAGCCTGACGGGCTACAGTCCATGGGGTCACGCAGAGTTGCACATGACTGAGTATCCCCCTCCACACACACATAATCCTCTCTGTGGGGAGTAAATCTGCCTCTTTGCATCAGTGTAGACTGTCACCTGCCAGGTTCCTCTGTCCCTGAAATTTTCCATGCAAGAATACTGGAGGGGGTTTCCCCTTTCCTACTCCAAGGGATTTTCCTGACCCAGGGATTGAACCCACATCTCTTGAGTCTCCTGCATTGGCAGGAAATTATTTTACCACTGAGTCACCTGGGACGCCCCTAATCTTCTCTCCATATATAAACAATTACTTCCTTTTTACCATGGACAGCCTAAATTACTGTCCTCTTCAACAAAATTCTCATGGAATTTTTCACCTCTGTGTTTCTCACTGTGTAAATGATAGGATTTAACATGGGAGTGAAGACTGAAAAGAACACAGTCACCCACTTGTCAGCAGGGTAAGTGGCCACAGGATGCATATGGGTGAATATACAAGGGACGAAAAGGAGCACCACCACTGTAAAGTGGGAGGCACATGTAGAGAGCAGTTTACATCGTCCTTCAGAGCCGTGAGTTTTCAGGGAGCTCAGGATGACGTAGGAAATGAGGAGCATGCAAAAATGAGCAAGCACATGGCCCCAGGGTTGGCTGCCACCACTATACTGAGCTTGTAGGTGTCACTGCAGGCAAGTTTCAACAGTGAGAAGAAATCACACATGAAGTGGTCAGTGACTTTGGGTCCACAAAAGGTCAAGTTGATCATGAAAAGAATCTGCACAGTGGTTTGTAGGATCCCGTTGATACAGGCCACCACCACCAGGAGCTGGCAGAGCCCCTGTCACATGATGGTCGTGAAGTGTAGAGGCTTCCAGATGGCTGCATAGCGGTCATAGGCCATGACAGTGAGGACAATAATCTATGGTCCTCTTGGGGGTGTTCCACAAAAAGCTGAGTCAGGCAGCCACCCCAGAAGATAGTTCTCTTCTGGTACAGTGGGTCGATGACCATTTTAGGGGTGGTGACAGAGGTGAAGGAGGCATCTAAGAAGGACAAGTGAGTGAGAAAGAAGTACATGAGAGCTAAGAGTGTAGGGCTTAGGGAAATGGTAAGGGTAATGAGCAGGCTGGTCAGTATGGTAAATAGGAAAATGAACAAAATGACAGTTAAGAGTATTCTCTGCAAATGTGGATTCTGTGTGAATCCCAAGAGAACAAATTCAGTCACATTGTAAGAAGACGTGAGATTCATTTAGGAACAAAGACAGCCCCATGGCTTGAATTACCTAAAAAGAAGAATCAGTAATACAGCTTCATCATGAAAGCATGGTAGAATTTCTTAGAAGAAGGCTAGAGCAATCAGTAGAACTGTGGAACATGTCCTTGACAATTTTGCCCCAGTACATGTTTCACATGTTTATTACTTTCCTCGTGTTTTGCGTTTCTACAGACACCTGTCATCTGCAAAACATCTATAGGGCAACACATGATGTACAATTTACTGAGAAAACACCCTACTATCTACATGGAATCTGGATTCTCCTCTTAGTTCCAATTCCTTCTGCGTCTGCTGAGTCATGTCAGTGCACCGGGCTGAGCCCTCCTCTGTGTCCTTGGTCACAAATCAGCATAATCAGATGTATCTTGCAAGCTGAGATTTGCCCCACAGAGATAAGTGCTACTGCCTCTTCCATGAGGTTTTACATGTTAAGCCTCAGCTCTAAACAGGGAGAACAGAAAGAAATAGTCCTCTAGGTAAGGTGGAAAGACAGACAATGTATATAGGTATGCACCCATATCTATATACAAATAATACAAACACATATAAAATCTATGACATACAATGAGTACCAATTACAAACTCACTCATTTGACAAATAACTGGAGCCTTACTGTGTATGTGAATGTATGTTTGCTCCTACAAAATCAAGAACAGTATTCCTGTTTATGTCCTTAATAATTGAAACATTACCAAACAGCAACATGGCACCCATCCATGAGAGGAATGTTCCCACTCCTTTCTGTTTCTGATACAGTCATTGTCATGCCTTCTCCCATCTTTCTGTAAGATCCATCTTCCATCATTCTTGGTTAGGGACACTGTATTACTATCTAAAGGATAAATTTGGGGACATAAATACAATAAAATTCCCCAAAAGTTCAGAAAAGACTATAATATACATAAAATAAGTCTTACAAGTAATTGATGTATTTTAGAAATAGCTCTGAATAAATACAAATTAGTTTTTCGTTTTCCTTTGTTTCATTTTTCTTTCTAGGAATAAACCATAATGGAAAATATTTTTAGAAAGAAAAAAATCATTATTTACAATTTGTTTAGCATAAATATTAAGAGCTGTGCAAAATTCAGAAATGACATAATTCATTTCTTTGGTAGCATGCAATTTTTGC
The DNA here is from genome assembly GCF_055505025.1 of Bos grunniens. Taxonomy (NCBI): domain Eukaryota; kingdom Metazoa; phylum Chordata; class Mammalia; order Artiodactyla; family Bovidae; genus Bos; species Bos grunniens. Next base: position 63,653,749 of record NC_141183.1, on the reverse strand, counting down.
AGAGTTTTTTTTTTTTTCTTAATTGTACAATATCTTTGAAACATTTTTAAGTCGTGTTATAAAGTGAAGAGAAGTTTAGATGCAATTTTTAAATATGTAATTGTTCTAACTAATATAGTATCAACTAATTTATTGAAAGACTAATTTAAATATATATCAACAAGAAAAAAGATTAAAATATTTTTGCTTTTAAATTGATAGCATGGTATTTGAATCTATCTTTCTTGAAAGCTTGTATATTGAAAGAGGAATTTAAATGTCAGACAGGTGAGGATAAGAGGTGTTTATATGATTTTTAAGAATGATTAGAAACTAAGAGTCTATGAATATGTGATTTTCTGGAAAAAAAGGAATAAAAAGAGACCTTACCTATGAACTTGTTTGACACAGGTCCATGCAAAGTCCAGGCAGCTGTTAGTTCATCAGGAAAGAAGTAAGGGTATACTGTTAAAAAATGCCAGCTAGCTCAGCTTCAGTAAGTGCCTTTACTGACTTATAAATGTATATTTGGGTAAGTCTTAAAAGTACAACCACATAACTTGTTCACAGGCAAATTCAGTAGCTCCTTAGGTGTAGCTAATAGAGCCTCAGGGGGATTTCAACATTATTAGCAGGCCTAGCCAACAACCCAATTATTTCATATGAGTTAACTGAGCAATGCTCAAAATTCTCCTTAGCCAGGCTTCAGCAGTACGTGAACTGTAAACTTCCATGTGTTCAAGCTGGTTTTAAAAGTCAGAGGAACCAGATATCAAATTGTCAACATCCACTCGATCATTGAAAAAGCAAAAGAGTTCCAGGAAAACATCTATTTCTGCTTTATTGACTATGCCAAAGCCTTTGACTGTGTGGATCACAATAAAATGTGAAAAATTCTGAAACAGATGGGAATACCAGACCACCTAACCTGTCTCTTGAGAAGCCTGTGTGCAGGTCAGGAAGCAACAGTTAGAACTGGACATGGAAAAACTGACTGGTTCCAAATAGGAAAAGGAGTACGTCAAGGCTGTATATTGTCACCCTGCTTATTTAACTTATATGCAGAGTACACAATAAGAAACACTGGGCTAGAAGCAACACAAGCTGGAATCAAGATTGTTGGGAGAAATATCAATAACCTCAGATATGCAGATGATACCACCCTTATGGCAGAAAGTGAAGAGGAACTAAAAAGCCTCTTGATGAAAGTGAAAGAGGAGAGCAAAAAGTTGGCTTAAAGCTCCACATTCAGAAAACGAAGATCATGGCATCTGGGCCCATCACTTCATGGAAAACAGATGGGGAAACAGTGTCAGACTTTATTTTTTTTAGGCTCCAAAATCACTGCAGATGGTGACTGCAGCCATGAAATTAAAAGGCGCTTACTTCTTGGAAGCAAAGTTATGACCATCCTAGATTGTATATTGAAAAGCACAGATATTACTTTGCCAACAAAGGTCCATCTAATCAAGGCTATGGTTTTTCCAGTGGTCATGTATGGATGTGAGATTTGGACTGTGAAGAAAGCTGAGCACCGAAGAATTAATGCTTTTGAACTGTGGTTTTGGAGAAGACTCTTGAGAGTTCCTTGGACTGCAAGGAGATCCAACCAGTCCATTCTGAAGGAGATCAGTCCTTGGTGTTCATTGGAAGGACTGATGCTGAGGCTGAAACTCCAATACTCTGGCCACCTCGTGTGAAGAGTTGACTCATTTGAAAAGACCATGATGCTGGGAGGGATTCGGGGCAGAAAGAGACGGAGACGACAGAGGATGAGATGGCTAAATGGCATCACTGACTCAATGGACATGAGTTTTAGTGAACTCTGGGAGTTGATGATGGACAGGGAGGCCTGGCGTGCTGTGATTCATGGGGTCGCAAAGAGTCAGACATGACTGAGCGACTGAATTGTACTGAACTGAACTGAGCAGCAAAGAACTTTTATGGCACTCATTTTTAATTTTGAACTCATTTTATCATAGATAAAATACTATGACAAGAAATAAAAAAAGGTTGACCACTTATGAATTTAAATATTTAATATGACATGAGCTTATTGGGTGTCTGACTATTTAGTATTGTGTAAATTAAACCCTTCGTTGTGCAACTATCTGGTTTTTAAACTTCTCTTATAATAGTTTATTTTAATTGATTTACAATTTATTGAAATAATAATTTTTAAATATTGTTTTTAGATGTGCATTCACTGATAATACTGAATTCTTTCATGGTACTAGCACTTCACAGCTTTAAAGTTTACAGTACTTCAAATTAGTTTTTTATTGTTCAAATTGTCCAAATACATTAACATGATAGTGATGAAAATAATTCTACACTTCAACATATTTAGAGATGGTAAAATATATTTTTTCAGTTATTTAAATGAAATTGTTTACTATCCATTGGGATACAAAAATAGGCAATAGCATTCACAATTTATAATAAGGAAATGCAAGAGAAAGAGTAAGAATGCCATTTGCCAAGGGGAAATAAAAATGGGGGCACTAAATCCTGGACCAGGATCCTTATATTAAACTATTTTTTACAACTGAAGTGGCATGAGATGTTTATGCTATCACCAACTATAAGGTCCACTACAAAGATCTATGAATATAAGTAAATACTGATGTATGAAATTATTTTCTAAATATATTTAAACCAATTCAACACAGAAATAGGCCTATATAGATCAGCACTCACTCATCATGTTCAAATATGCTTGCATTAAATTGTATATGATTCTCATTGGATCCAGAGAAGGTGGAACTGTGAGCATTGTGTGTCGTGAAGGAAAATAGTTTAAGGAAGCTGAAATCACTTGACTAAATCTAGTTTGATTGGACACTCCAATATTAGAGTGTAGTAAAAATATTGTGATTACAGGTGCCAAAGACAGTCTGAATGAAAATTTAAAACTTTACATTCTATAAGGGGTATGGATTTTGCAGAAATGTTATCATGAAATTGTTTGAACTTGTCTTTCAGCTCTGGAATGAAAATTGGAATCAGGTCAGAGAATTAGCATGTACTGACAAAGTTGTCATTTCCAATTCCATAAAAGATTGAAATTCCTTAACAACGGCATATTGAGTGGTTATCCAGACTCTAATTAAATAGATGCATTTCTTGGTAAAGAGATTGTTTTTGAACCTAATCACCTACTTAGTCCAACTTCCCAAGCCCTAGAGAAGCATAAAAGGGAAAGAGAGAGGAGTTATGTCTAAAATCAATAAAGGTTGTTACTTAAAATATTTTTTTTCAAAAGAGGGATTCCTGGAGATATAACAAGGAAAGTCTGTTTCATACAAATCCAAGGATAGAGTGGTTTAAAACCCTGGGGAGATAGCAATACAGATTCTCAAATTTGAAGGGTAAACCAGAGTGAAATCAGGAGGATAATATCATAGATCATATCACAGTTGATCAGAAACTAGTTGAAGAACAGTTTGAGCTTTGATAGATTCAGGGACTAATTTCACAAAACCAGGTACCTGGCAAAGTGTACTTAGGGCAGCTTTATGCCTTTCAATATGTAGAGAAACATGTTCTCCAAGTAACAGAGCATTTAAAACAGAGCTCACATTGTCAGTCCAATCCGAGGAATCTTCGTCCCAGAAGGATGTCTATGTTGTTTACCAGGGATGGAAGCTTCTGGGTGATGGACTGTGTCCCCTGCTATCCTAGGTCGTATTATGATAATTATGTTTCCTACTTTCACTAGCCAATTAGTGCTACTGTATCATCCCTTATCAGTTTCCTTTAACTCTATGCATGCTTTGCTATGTAAACATGTTAAAATATTTTTGTTATTGTTTTTTAGTCACTAAGTTGTGTCTGATTCTTCTGTGACCCCCTGGACTGTAGCCTACCAGGCTCCTCTGTCCATGGGATTTCCCAGTCAAGAATATTGGAGTGAGTTGTCATTTCTTTCTCCAGGGAATATTTCCAACACAGGGACCGAACCTATATCTCCTACATTGGCAGACAGATTCTTTACCACTGAGTCACCAGGGAAATCCAAAATCTTGTCTTCCACTTTAAATATGTTGTTTCTTGTCAGGTTTCCAATTGATGCAGAAAGTTTGTGTTTTTCCTTTGTAAAAAAATAACAGTAAATCAGAAATTAGCTTTCTTTTTAATAAATTTAGTTTATTTATATAGCATCTGTACTTCTTTTGATGTACAGCTGCTAAATAAGTTTAACATTTGTCAGGAAAGTTTCGTGAAAGAGAAAAATGCAACCTAAAGAGTATTGGATGTCTTTATGGAAATCTGTGTGTTATTTATAGCATTCTCTTTGGAGTTTATGACTCCAAGGGATTTATGCCTTTTACTGTCTGTTAGCTATTTTGTAAGTCTTTACTTTGAAAAAATTAATACAATTTCAAATAATTCTTGTTAAGCAAAATGCAAATGTTGTCCAGTGGAAGTTTGATCAATTTCCCTGACCATTACAGATAAAGACAGCTTTCTTTTCATTTGTAAATTCATTTATGTATGTGTGCTCAGTCACCTCAAATGTGTTTGACTCTTTGAGCCTGCCAGGCTCCTCCGTCCATTGGATTATCCAGGCTAGAGTACTGGAGTGGGTTTCCATGCCCTTCTCCAGGGAATTTTCCAAAACTAGGAATCAAACTCGTGTCTCCTGCACCTCCTGCACTGCAGGCAAAATCTTTACCACTGAGCCACAGGAGAAGCCCTGTCGGGAGCCAGCATGGGAGTCCCCATCAATGACAAGGTCATGCAGGAGAGCTCTGATGGGCAAGGCGAGTCAGAGCTCAAGAGGCTCCCCTCTGGACCTGCCTGAGCGTCTACCCCAAAACCAGAATCTGTCTGTTTTACTATTTTATGACTTTCACCAACTCCTCTGACAATCACGGGGGGCTATCCCCGACAACCTTTCTCCGTAAGAAAATTAACCTAGAGCTCTAGTTAATAAGTCTCCAGGGTATAATAAGGTGTGTTCCAATTCAAATCCCTCAGAAAGCTTTCTAACCTGCCTGACAGGTTTCCAGACTCTTACAGCTACGCATGTGATTGTTTGCAGCCTCCCAACCATGAGAGGCATGGGAGGCTTAAGATATTCTAACGATGCAGAGCCTCTTGGTGAGTTAGAAATTGTTAAATAGAACTAACAGAGAATTTCTTTGTTGAACTAATGCCTGCTGCCAAGTTTCCATATCCCTTACCCCCTTTGTCCCTGGGAGTGTATTGATTAATATAGTTGGTATATATAAATATAAGTAGAAGCCTTAATGTTAATACTAACCCTAGACCCTTGAGCTAATAAATTCTTCCCTTGATTATCCCCACTGCACCTTTGCCCTATAGGAATGCAACTCTGTCTAGTGCTTTCAGGGAGTGGCACCAAACTTTAAGAAAAATCACCTCTGGAGAAAATAAGTTTTTCTGGTTGACTAACCCTTATCAGAAAAAAAAAAAAAAAAAAGCAGGTCTCCTGACCAGAAGATGATGTAAATCACCTAAAGCCTTTGTATCTGATAAGTTTGCAGGAAAAAAGCCTGGTTTCAATAATGGCCAAGGTCTGCTGACCTTGAATGACTTTGCACACCCTATGACTTTCTATGCACAACTTAGGGTATAAAAGCTCCTTTTGAAAATAAAGCTTCAGACCATGCTCAACAGGCTTGGTCTGCCTGCGTCGTTCTTCCGTCCTTTTCTCTCCTTTTCCTTTCTGTTCTTCTTACAGGCCAAAATAATTGGAGTGTGGGGGTCCTCTGAGACCACTTATTGCCTGGGCTTCTAAGACCCACTCTAGAAGGTGCCTAAGGTGGGAGACAGCGCCTGCAGCCTCCGTGGTCAGAGCAAATCTGGTGTCATGGGTTTTATTGATTTTCTGCCTAAACCAATTATAATAAGTCTCTGATTCTTTCCACTTAGCTATCCTTTTCACCAATGCTGTCCTCCCGAGGAAATCCTGGGATCGAACCGGGCTGGACCCCGTTAAAGCCCCATTTTACATGTCTGATGGAACAAAGTAAAAGTGGATTCTCCTTTGGACTGATTATTATATGTTACTTTTTCCCTCATTATTCAATGAGCTAAATAAAAATTTTGCCATGTGTTCATTTTATATTTGTATGAGTAGTGATAAAAGACTCATATAAGTTTAGATAATCTTATCCTGTGTGATACTTTACCACAGGTTTTCTGTTCTATTTGGGGGAGGGTCTTGCTTCTATTTAATCAATTTGCAAAATAAATATCCTTTAAAACTTATTTTGAAGTTAAATGTTTCAATAGCACTTTCTCATCTCTGCTTCTATTTTTGTAGAGCCCAAAAGATTGCAGGTTCTTAGATGGTTAAGGACTAAGGAAAGTAAGCCTATTTTTCTTTTGATATGTTATTTTTGGATAAATTTGAAACTTTTTATAGATCAGGGATATTAGGATAAGTAATGATCAAAATCTAATATTGACTGTATGCTAAGTATTATGCAAAGACTTTTAGTTTTAAACTTTCTCCTTTAAAAGTTTTAAAATGAGTTATAGGCTGGACTATAGGAAAATTAAGACATGGAGACATTCAGCTTTGTGTCTCAGGGCATGCAGCTAATGAGGAGCAGACCTGAAAGTACAGTTCAAGACTGCCTGACCTCAAGACTGATCATGGTCTTGACCTCACCTTACTTTCCATGTAAAAAATTACCAAATATTCAGCAGAAGCCTTCTTTAACATCCATTAACAAACTCTTTCAGAGCACTGTTTCTTGCCCTAATTCATGGAGGCATTAAAAAAATGGATTGGAAAATTGGGAATTTCAAAGATGTTACCTTCTTCCTCTGAGAAGTTTTCATTTCCTCTCTTAGGAGAATTTAGAATTTTAGTTGTTTTCTTTACTTTCTTAATTAACAGGACATTACTTGTCAACTACGAATTGGTAGTTATCATCAGCACTTTTCATCTATCTGTGTTGTTTATGTCATTCCGTTGCTAAGTCATCTCTGACTGTTTTTGACTTCATGGACTACAGCACACCAGGCTCCCCTTCACTATTTCCTGGAGTTTGCTCAGATTCATGTCCACTGAGTTGGTGATGCTATCTAACCATCTCATTCTCTGCCACCCTCTTCTTTGGCCTTCAACCTTTCTAAGCATGAAGATATTTTTCAATGAGTCTGCTCTTTGCACCAGATGGACAAAGTGTTTGAGCTTCAGCTTTAGCAGCAGTCCTTTTGATGACTATTCACAGTTGATTTCCTCTAGGATCAACTGGTTTGATCTCCTTGCACTCCAAGGGTCTCTCAAGAGTCTTCTCCAACACCACAATTCACAAGCATTTATTCTTTGTCTCTTGGCATTCTTTATGGTCCAACTCTAGCATCTGTACATGACAACTGGATAAAACCATAGCTTTGACTATGAGAATATTTTTCAGCAAAATAATGTCTCTGCTTTTGAATATGCTGTCTAGTTTTGTCACAGCTTTCCTCCCAAGGAGCAAACATCTTTTAATTTCATAGCGACATTGATTTTGAAGCCCAAGAAAATAAAATGTATCTCTGCTTCAGTATCTACCAAACAACTCAAAGAAAGTATCTGTATCCTTTGAAGGGGAACCAGAAACTTGCTCCAAGGCTGCACTATTGTTTCTGCTGGGTGCTTGTTTCTCCCTTGTTTCCCATCTACTTTCACCCTAATTAACAACTGCAAACCTGCCCATTAAACTCAGAGAAAGTCAGGGAGACTGAATGAAACCTATTTCCTGTAATCAAGGAAGTGAGAGACACAGAAAAGCTTTTGTGCCCAGGAGCCCCATAGAACCCAGCTTTGTATCACCAGGAGTGAGTTTTATTAGGACTTCATTTTCTCTATGTTCTCACAAAGTTAGTCATCCTAAAGATTTGAGGTGATTTATCTTTTGGTTTTGATTTACATTTCCTCCTTGATTAGTGATGTTGAGCACCTTCTCATGGTCCTATTAGCATTTTTATATTTTCTTTGGAAAAATACCTATTCAGGTCCTTTGGCCATTTTTAAATTAAGTTATTTGCTCTTATGTTATTTAGTTGTAGAAGTCCCTTATATATTTAGATATTAACTCCTTATGAACATATACTTTGCAAGCTTTTTGTTTTTGTTTTTTCTTCCCATTCTATAGGTTACATTTTCAAGTTATTTGTTTCCTTCAATGTGTAGAAACAGCCTGGGTTTAGAACTTGAGATCCTAAACTTCAGACTAATGTCATGATGGGAGAAAGCTTAACTGATCTGTTAGCTTTTGCATCTGGGAGCCCTGATTGGGCCTTTTACAAGCCTGACAACCTCACTGGATAAAGTTTATCTACATAGTTCTGTGTCTGCATGGAGATGGAAAAAGACCCAAAAGAGGCTGGTTTTCTAGCCCTCTCTGCCAATGCACCATTCATAGAAGTGCAGTTATCTTGGACTCACATTAAAAGTTCAGCAATGTGTTGTTTACCAGAGAATGACCTCAGTCCATATCACATGGAATGAAATAATTGTACAACCAAGTTCTCCCTAAATTCATTATGGTCACATACAAAGCAAAGCAATGAACAGAAAGATATAGCCCTTTGTGTCGACATATATAGCCACATGTGTGATTAAACATAGACCTGTGTGTGACAATATACAGCCTTCTTTATAGAAATATATAGACCTGTGTGTGATATATCAAATACACATGCATATACATATACAAATGTATCCATATTGATAGTCAAATACTGACCCATGTATTATCAGCTAAAGACCTCTGTGTGTTCACATACAGACATAATGTGTAATTGGGTGGAAACCTACATAACATTGAATATGTAGGTACAAGGGATACCAACATACTTGTGTGTTGTTGGCTCAGGGATATGGATATTTGCATTTAACAAACATCTGTGGCCTTGAGGACTGAACTGTAATTCATGACAATGAATGTCATTGAGCACTTTCTGAGCAGTTCATTGAAAATGCAAATCAAACATAAATAGCATCCTCTTTTTTTATTTTTTTTAACAACAAAACCAAAATGTCAGTCATATGTACACTCTATGGAGATAATTACAGATTTTTATTGAGACATCAGTAAATCCTTCTCAATATGTGTCCTGTTCTGGATGGGAAAACACAATACTAAACTATGTCATTCTCCTCAAAATATAAAGCATTGTGGCATTCTAAATAAATTTTTATGGGAAGTTTTCAAACTTTGCCTAATGACTGTTTAAAGGAAGAAGAGAAGGAAAGGGAGGAGGAAGGGAAAGTGCCTCAGAATTCAAACTTATAGATATTGTAAAACCTGACATAGTAAATAGAAAATTATGAAATTAGCTGAAATTAATAATTATGTTGACATATCATTTTAAATGTTGGGGAAAATAGGGTTACATATTTTACTTACACAGACAAAAATAAATTGTAGATGGGTAAATAAAGTATTTTTTTAAAATTTATTTTTTTGAAATATAGTTGATTTACAATGTTAATTTATTTTTAACAGCAAAAGTATTCAGTTATATATTTGTGTCAGTGCTTAGTCACTCAGTCATGTCTGACTCTTTGCAACTCCATAGACTGTAGCTTTCCAGGATCCTCTGTCCATGGGGATTCTCCAGGCAAGAATAGTGGAGTAGGTTGTCATGCCCTCCTTCAAGGGATCTTCCCAAACCAGCGATTGAACCTAGGTCTCCCACATTGCAGCCAGATTCTTTACAGTCTGAGCCACCAGGGGAGCCCAAGAATACTACAGTGGGGTAGCCTATCACTTCTCCAGGGGAGGGAGCTAGAGATTATCATACTAAAGGCAGTCAGAAAGAGAAAGACAAATAACATGTCACCCATATGGAGAATCTAAATATGGCACAAATAAATTTATCTATGAAACAGACTCATAGACACAGAAAACAGACTTATTGTTGAAAATATTTTTGTGATGATTTATCATTAGATATTGGACATAGTTCCCTGTCCTTTGCAGTGGGACCTTATTGGTTATACATTCTATACATAACAGTATCCATGTGCTCATCCCAAACTCCCAATCTTTTCCTGCCACACACCTCCCACTTAGCAACCACAAATCTGCTTTCTGTGTCTATGAGTCTGTTTCATAGATAAATTTATTTGTGTCATATTTTAGATTCCCTGTAATAGTGACATATGTTATTTGTCTTTTTCTTTCTGGTTGCCTTAAGTATGATAATCGTTAGGTCCTTCCATGTTGCTAGAAATGGCATTCTTTTTTATGGCTCTGTAGAATCTCCACTGGCTCCTGTATTGGCAAGCAGATACTTGACCACAGAGGCTCCTGTAAAGTACAAGATGTCTTTTTATTAGGGGATTAATCCCACTCATCAGGGCACTGCCTTCATGACCTAATCAATTTCCAATGGACACCCTCCAAATACCACCACATTAGAAAGAATTTAATTTATGATTTTAGATAGGGAAACAAACTCTCAGTCTATAATAGCATCCAAAAGTAGAAGAACAAATTATATAATATCCAACAAACACAGATGCTTATTATAATTTGTGAACACTATTGAGTTTGAGAAGACAAAAAATAATATTAAGAAATCTCCATGTAACAGGATAAAAATCATCAGGATATGAGGTTTCTCACACACTGTGATTTACTAGCAAAATACACCCATCACCCCATAGCCTTGCCCCCTCATGGATCCAGAGTAAATATGAAAGTGAAAAGTGAAACTCACTCAATCTTGTCTGACTGTTTGTGACTCTCCAGGTAAGAATACTGGAATGGGAGGATGTTCCCTTCTCCAGGGGATCTTCCCAACCCAGGAATCAAACCGGGGTCTCCTACATTGAAGGTGGATTCTTTACCAGCTCACTATATGGGAAACATACAAATAGGTTTCTTTGATCGTATGCTTCCAAACACATTAGAGGAGGATAATATGTTGTTTCAAGCTTGATTTAGACAGGGAGAGAATTTTATGAACGATGTCTCTGAAAGATAAAACAGTATATTTTGACTTGTTTATCACTAGCAATTTGTGTAACATTAATAAAAGAGATGAACATGGCATACAAAGTCATGGCATATGAAGTCAACATCTTTTTTAATGATGATATCACCAAAATATCTGGTGTCAAGCTCCATCATGCATATTAGATGCTTATGATCATGGATTATGCTAAATTTACATGTAAAGGACAGAGGCTGGATCACTATAGAAGGCTATGAAACATATAAGCCAAAGAGTAGATTGGGATATTTAAAAATATTGGAGGCTTTACCAGATATTCCAAACTATCTGAGAAGAAGGATTGGTCACCTTTATGAAAATATAACTCCAAACAATGCAGGTAAATTTGAAGAGATAATGTGATTGCCCAATTGGGAAAATATGTAAGATGTCCGTGTTTTTATGTATATGTACCTTGTTCGATCAGATTTATTTATAAAGATAGTCTCCTTATGTTTACTATTACAGCTCTGAAATATTCACCTTCAACCTCATCATGCTAAGACATACAAAGAAAGATTATATATATATATATATATATATATATATATATATATATATATTTTATATTATCTTGCAGACAAAAATAAGACATATACTTCAAATATTAATACAGGTTGTCTCTGTGGGAGTATGAGTGAACAAAGATTTTCTATCATATTTCTATGCTATTCTTTTAATATTTGTAACGAGTCATTAATTCTGAAAAAGGTTATATTATTTAAGACAAAAACATGAGGAAATCTTCCACTAATTAAATAAATTTACATGGAACATAAATCTGTAGTCGCAATGAAAGTGAAAGTGAAAGTCGCCCAGTTGTGTCCAACTCTTTGCGTCCCCATGGACTATACAGTCCATGGAATTCTCTAGACCAGAATACTGGAGTAGGTAGCCTTTCCCTTCTCCAGGGGATCTTCCCAACCCAGGGATCAAACCTAGGTCTCCCACATTTCAGGCAGATTCTTTACTAACTGAGCCACAAGGGAATTCTCAATAGAGACATTTTTTTTTGACATTTTTAATTGCAGAAATCTTACGAATGTATTTTAAATATATATATATATATATATATATATATATATATATACTTTGAAGAAGGAAAATCTTAAATATTTTTGATCATTGGAATTATTCACATAATAATTTTTTTCATCTTGCTAAAGTTATTAAACATGAGACATTTGTTATTGGTGTTGTTTTGTGTGTGTGTGTGTGTGTGTGTGGTAGTTGCTCAGTTATATTCAACTTTTTGTGACCTCATGGACTGTAGCCCGCCAGGCTCCTCTGTTCATGAGATTCTCCAGGCAAGAATACTATAGTGGGTTGCCATTCCCTTTTCCAGGGGATCTTCCCAACCCAGGAATCAAATGCAGGTCTCCTGCATTTCAGGAGACCTAGTAGTCACACATGACTTTCCTGGGAAGAGCAATTCTTCAGGGAAAATAGGTGATGCTTTTCCCTGGTGCTTCAATTTCTTTTTCTGATCCAGAGCTTTTTCATGGCGTTTTGCATTTCTCCATTTCTTGGAGTATAGAATAGAGGGTTCAACATAGGGGTGACTGTGGTATAAAACACAGCCAAAGATTTATCAACAGGTAAAGTACAAGGTGGTCTCACATACAGAAAAATACAGGGCACAAAGAAGAGAAGCACCACAGTAATGTAGAAGCCACAGATGGAAAAAGCTTTGTGCTTTCCTTTCTGACTAAGATTCTTCAGGGAGTGCAGAATGACCACATAGGAGATGAATAAGAGTGCAAAGATGACCACAGATATTGTGCCATCATTGACAACTAATGAGAGGGCAGTAATGTGGATGTCAGTGCAGGCAAGTTTTTACAAGGGGTACAAGTCACAGAAGAAATGGTCAATGACATTGGGGCCACAGAAGGGAAGATTGTAAATAAAGATAGGATGAAGAACAGCATGTAAAAACCCACCAACCCACGCCAAGAGCATAAATATGCAATCGCTGATTCACGATTGTCAAATAATGCAAGGGTTTGCAGATGGTCATGAAGCGGTCATAAGCCATGACCACCAGGAGTAAAATCTCAGCACCACCAAATAAGTTCTCCATAAAAAGCTGGGCCATTTCCAGTTTTTTAAGAGGAAACCAGAAGAGAAAGAGACACGTGTACCCCAATGTTCATCGCAGCACTGTTTATAATAGCCAGGACATGGAAGCAACCTAGATGTCCATCAGCAGATGAATGAATAAGAAAGCTGTGGTACATATACACAATGGAGTATTACTCAGCCATTAAAAAAGAATACATTTGAATCAGTTCTAATGAGGTGGATGAAACTGTAGCCTATTATACAGAGTGAAGTAAGCCAAAAGAAAAACACCAATACAGTATAATAATGCATATATATGGAATTTAGAAAGATGGTAACAATAACCCTGTATACGAGACAGCAAAAGAGACACAGATGTATAGAACAGTCTTTTGGTCTCCGTGGGAGAGGGAGAGGGTGGGAAGATTTGGGAGAATGGCATTGAAACATGTATAATATCATGTATGAAATGAGTTGCCAGTACAGGTTTGATGCAGAATACTGGATGCTTGGGGCTAGTGCACTGGGACGACCCAGAGGGATGGTATGGGGAGGGAGGAGGGAGGAGGGTTCAGGATGGGGAACACATGTATACCTGTGGTGGATTCATTTTGATATTTGGCAAAACTAATACAATTTGTAAAGTTTAAAAATAAAATAAAAATTAAAAAAAAAAAAAAGCTGGGCCATGCAGGCTTGGAAGGAAATGGTTTTCTTCTCACAAATGAAGTTTTTAATCATATTTGGGGTGAAGATTGTATAATAAAGAGCATCCAAAAATGATAAGTAGCCAAGAAAGAAGTACATGAGTCATCCAGGGTTGGGCTGAACACCACAGTCAGGACAATGAGTAAGTTGCCCACCACGGTCACAATGTAGATGAGCAAGAACACCACAAACAGTATTTTCTGTCCCTGGGATCTCTGAGCAAGCCCTAAGAGGACAAACCCAATAGCATTATTCCTATGTTCCATAGGTGCTTCTTTATGTCTTAGTTCAGAGTTCAGCACCAAATTACCTGTGAATAAAATTATTAGAGATGAGTTATTGAAGTCTTTTATATGTTTTATTATGTTCTGATGCTTTCAGATATTATAATACAGACTGATTAAAACATTGTCCCTAAACTTAACAATATTGTAAACTCATGGAGAAGCAAGTGATTAGAGAGATTTCTGGGGAAAAGACACAGTATTAAATAAATGAGTTGCCACAACTAGCTTTCCATGAAGATGCTAATTAAATTGTACATAAGCTAGTAACATATAAAATAAAAACTGATTAAACATTTAATGAAAAAGGAAAGCAAAGTTTACCTTTCATTTACTTTCCATTTAATAAAATGTGACATTACATTCTAGAAGTAGAAGAATCTTTTTAATGAATTTTTGAATACAAAATAGACATATCTGACAATTTCAATTTTTTTAAATAATTTAGGAAATGATGCCACAACACCAATAGACAAAAGTAGCTTGGAAACAAATTTACATGAATAAAAATATCAAGTGAAACTGAAAGTTACCCAGTCATGTCCGACTCTTTGCAACCCCATGGACTATATAGTCCATGGAATTCTCCAGGCCAGACTACTGGAGTGGGTTCCCTTCTCCAGGAGATCTCCCCAATCCAGGGATCGAACCCAGGTCTCCCGCATTGCAGGCAAATTCCTTACCAGCTGAGCTGGTAACATACAGTTAATATATAAAATTGACAAATATGCATAAACAATTAACTATAAAGATAAAAATATAAATGAAAGTTAAAGGAAGAATACCTCTAAATGGTGAACAAACATGTGATATGATGCTGAAGCTCACCTATGTACAGAAGAAGTAGAAATTGAAGTCACAGCTTGATTACTATAGCATTAAATTACTTTCTTAAATATCACTGAATCAAGGTGTAAAGCTGCTGCTTCATCTTTTAATTTCATCAGGTTAATAAGTTATGTTTAGAGAACATATTGAATCTATCTTCAGATTTACAAAAATCTGCCCATGAAAATATCCCCAAATTGTTACAGTTGAAATTAATTTCTAAGAATGTCTTCCAGAAGGCAAATTTATTCCAGATCATTAAAATATGAAAATATCTAAAAAAAAGTATAACAAAATAGAATCAGTCTTCACATATTTTAGGAATCACAAAGGGTTCATAACATGGCTGATTTATGAAAATCACAAAATAAAACTCTTAAATAACTGAATTCTCAGAACATCAATGTACTGTAGCAAAATGGTGAGCCTAGTTCAGAATTTTGTGTCTAAATATACTTCCAGGTTTACCTGCATATGGAGAAAGCCATTCAACTCACGTTCTGGGCTCTAGTGCCTTCTCAAAGCATTGACTTTTGTTCACTGATGCCATCTCTGGAAACACAGTGAGCAAGATACATGCAGCATCACTGGACTTTGAACTGGTTCCAAGTGACCAACATATTCTATGGTTGCAGGAAATCTAATCCATCTCAGACATTCAAGGAAAAAAAAAAAAAAACTCTCAAATTGTTTGGATTTTCAAAGTGAATATCAATGTCCTGTTACCTAAAAACTCTGAATCTTGATTGTGAAGAGGAGTTCAAAATATCCACCATTGGGCAATGTGTGCTGATAACAAACACATGTTAAATCAATATTTTGATGGAGGAAACTATCCAGATTATGTAAGATTTGTTCACAATAAATTTTTGCTGTTTTCATTTATACCAATGAAAGTGAAATAGCCTTTGCAACATTTTGATTCTCAATCAGTTAGACTGCCCTGTTTTCATACAGCATTGTTCTTTGGATTTCCTGAAAGAAGGAGAATAATTTCATATACTTACATTATTGTGCTTTGATTCTGTCCCTTTGATTTGAGAAGAAGCCCATCATGTGATTACTACTATAGACAAATTGTCTCTGTGATAAGGGTAAATGATTCTAAACTTTATCTACATTTAACTGAAGTAACTACTATTGAGTCATTCAATTAGTGCATCTCTAATGGTGATTTTTTTTTCTAATTAAATTCTTTGAGACCATAATCATAATTCTGAGGGCATATAATTTATCTCCAGAGATGCAAGGATGGTCATTGTGTAGAAAATAACTTATAGAACTCTGTCCTCTGGGGGAAAATACTAAAAAATAACTTGAGAACATTTCATTAAAACAGAAAAGTCCAGTATGAGCAGAAAAGATACATGCAAAAACCTCATTTTAATTATGACCTTCAAAATTGGCAAATCTCTTTAAGCTTAAACTGTCTTTGAAGATTATTTCTGAACTGATTTTCAAAAATGATGAATACTAATTTCAGAGCAAGTCATTTAAAGTTTATTTTAAATGCAGATAAAATTGTCACCTAATTTCAGACAGGTAAGTTGATAGAATCTGTTTATCAAAGTCCAGAAAGAGAAAACATTATGGAGCTATTTCATTCATCTCAGAATGCTCATGGGGCATTCACCAAAGTAGAAAATACACTAGACCATGACACAAGTTGCAATATCATACAGTTTATATATACATATAATGTAGTTCAGTTAGAAATTGATAACAAAAGTATAATATTTTTCAATTACCTAGCAAACAAAGGCCTGAAATTAATCATGAACATTTTCAGGTATATTTTCAACAGAAAGAGTGTGATATACATGTATTAAAAAATATGAAAGGCATCTATGAAATATACACATATATATACACATATATAAGAAAGACTAGCTATAACAATATAATGCTGTATATATAAATTAACTGTATACAGCTAGAGGAGTGTGTAAAGACAAATTTATGACTTCAAAGGCAAATATTAGAAAACAATAAATAAATATTTTCAGGAATGAACTGAGTTTTCTTTTTATTAGAAAAGAGAAATTAAAACAAACCCAGAAAACACTGTAGTATAGAAACAGTATTGAGAATACAAACTTCATTGAAAAAGTGATTGAAAATAACAAATCTATTGAAAACTAAAAATTGACTCTTTGAACATTAAATAAATTGATAAGTTTCTAGAAAATGGACTAAGGGAAAACAAGAAAAAAAATGCCTAATCAACAGAATCAAGATTGAAAAGCAGATCATCACTTCAGATTTCACATATTGTAGAAAGTTAATACAATGATATCTTTTTTTTTCTAATTTTATTTTATTTTTAAACTTTACATAATTGTATTAGTTTTGCCAAATATCAAAATGAATCCGCCACAGGTATACATGTGTTCCCCATCCTGAACCCTCCTCCCTCCTCCCTCCCCACACCATCCCTCTGGGTCGTCCCAGTGCACTAGCCCCAAGCATCCAGTATCGTGCATCGAACCTGGACTGGCAACTCATTTCTTACATGATATTTTACATGTTTCAATGACATTCTCCCAAATCTTCCCACCCCCTCCCTCTCCCACAGAGTCCATAAGACTGTTCTATACATCAGTGTCTCTTTTGCTGTCTCGTACACCGGGTTATTGTTACCATCTTTCTAAATTCCATATATATGCGTTAGTATACTGTATTTATGTTTTTCCTTCTGGCTTACTTCACTCTGTATAATAGGCTCCAGTTTCATCCACCTCATTAGAACTGATTCAAATGTATTCTTTTTAATGGCTGAGTAATACTCCATTGTGTATATGTACCACAGCTTTCTTATCTATTCATCTGCTGATGGGCATCTAGGTTGCTTCCATGTCCTGGCTATTATAAACAGTGCTGCGATGAACATTGGGGTACACGTGTCTCCTTCCCTTCTGGTTTCCTCAGTGTGTATGCCCAGCAGTGGGATTGCTGGATCATAAGGCAGTTCTATTTCCAGTTTTTTAAGGAATCTTCACACTGTTCTCCATAGTGGCTGTACTAGTTTGCATTCCCACCAGCAGTGTAAGAGGGTTCCCTTTTCTCCACGCCCTCTCCAGCATTTATTATTTGTAGACTTTTGGATCGCAGCCATTCTGACTGGCGTGAAATGGTACCTCATTGTGGTTTTGATTTGCATTTCTCTGATAATGAGTGATGTTGAGCATCTTTTCATGTGTTTGTTAGCCATCTGTATGTCTTCTTTGGAGAAATGTCTATTTAGTTCTTTGGCCCATTTTTTGATTGGGTCATTTATTTTTCTGGAGTTGAGCTGGAAGAGTTGCTTGTATATTTTTGAGATTAGTTGTTTGTCGGTTGCTTCATTTGCTATTATATTCTCCCATTCTGAAGGCTGTCTTTTCACCTTGCTAATAGTTTCCTTTGATGTGCAGAAGCTTTTAAGGTTAATTAGGTCCCATTTGTTTATTTTTGCTTTTATTTCCAATATTCTGGGAGGTGGGTCATAGAGGATCCTGCTGTGATGTATGTCAGAGAGTATTTTGCCTATGTTCTCCTCTAGGAGTTTTATAGTTTCTGGTCTTACATTTAGATCTTTAATCCATTTTGAGTTTATTTTTGTGTATGGTGTTAGAAAGTGGTCTAGTTTCATTCTTTTACAAGTGGTTGACCAGATTTCCTAGCTCCACTTGTTAAAGAGATTGTCTTTAATCTATTGTATATTCTTGCCTCCTTTGTCAAAGATAAGGTGTCCATATGTGCGTGGATTTAATAGAAAGCCCAGAGATAAATCCAGGCACAATGATATCTTAAATGAATTTATGACATCATAACTGCCAACTGAAAGAAAATGGACCTATGCTACAGAAAAAGACAAGTTTATAAACACACACAGAAAAATAATTAAAAGCTGGAATAATCTAATACCTAAGCAGCTTATAATCCTTCTTTTCCTCTCCACAAAATTTCATTGTTTGTAAATGTAATTAATCAATTCTGCATAACAACTAATCCAGGTATAGTACCAATCTTAGATAAACACCTTTAAAGAAAGGAGATAATTAATATTCATACTAATGCATTTTATGCACCAAACATAACTCTTAGAATGAAACAAGGGCATCAAAAGGAAAATAAGGATTAATATCTCACAACTACAGGTACAAAGTTCTGAACACGTTAGTTATTTTGATTTGTTTGGATGTTCTCTTTAAGATTTTTAAAAAATTTTTTTGATACAGTTTTGAGCCAGGTCGTCAGAAGTGCTCAGGTGAGTACTAATCAAGACCTACTACTGAGGTAAAGTCTTTCTAAGTATTCAACCAACAGCACTGCCTCTGGGAACTATGAGTTTTCCAGCTGGTGAGAACAGGCTTTCTTCCTACCCAATGCGGGGACCAAGCCTTCTTCTCTCTAATGCATCTGGTAAATCTTTCCCCAGCCTCAGGTATTTTCCTCAAATGCAAGCTCAGATCAGTTCTCTCATAAACATTTGAGGGTATGCTCTTTAGTTCTGAATTCTCTCTCTCTAGCTCTCCAGGTCTTTGGTAAATCTTTCTCTCTTGCTCTCCAACTCCACCCTCCCAACCCTAAGTCTATAGCTCTGCCCTCCATAGTGTTCTAGCCTAAGAATTCTATGTGCTTTGGTCTCCTCAGACTCTGAAAGTCATGTCCTCAACTCAGTGAATCTACCAGGATCTTTCTGAGATATACGTCTTTGCACAACAACATGGAAACTTTTTAAAGGTAAAATGGGAAAATCTGAGAACTCAACTTGTTTCTTATCTTTTATTGATCATTGTTTCTTATTTCTCCCAACTAGTGTTTTTTTTTTTTTTCTTTTTTTCTTTTTTTTAATTTCAGATATACGCATGCTCCCCATCCTGAACCCTCCTCCCTCCCAACCTCCCCATACCATCCCCCTGGGCCTTCCCAGCGCACCAGTCCCAAGCATCCAGCATCGTGCACTGAACCTGGACTGGCATCTCGTTTCATACATGACATTTCACATGTTTCAATGCCATTCTCCCAAATCTTCCCACCCTCTCCCACAGAGTCCATAAGACTGTTCTATACATCAGTGTCTCTTTTGCTGTCTCGTATACAGGGTTATCGTTACCATCTTTCTAAATTCCATATATATGCGTTAGTATACTGTATTTATGTTTTTCCTTCTGGCTTACTTCACTCTGTATAATAGGCTCCAGTTTCATCCACCTCATTAGAACTGATTCAAATGTATTCTTTTTAATGGCTGAGTAATATTCCATTGTGTATATGTACCACAGCTTTCTTATCCATTCATCTGCTGATGGACATCTAGGTTGCTTCCATGTCCTGGCTATTATAAACAGTGCTGCGATGAACATTGGGGTACACGTGTCTCTTTCCCTTCTGGTTTCCTCAGTGTGTATGCCCAGCAGTGGGATTGCTGGATCATAAGGCAGTTCTATTTCCAGTTTTTTAAGGAATCTCCACACTGTTCTCCATAGTGGCTGTACTAGTTTGCATTCCCACCAACAGTGTAAGAGGGTTCCCTTTTCTCCACACCCTCTCCAGCATTTATTATTTATAGACTTTTGGATCACAGCCATTCTGACTGGTGTGAAATGGTACCTCATAGTGGTTTACTTATCAGTAATTACCTTAAACGTAAATGGGTTGAATGCCCCAACCAAAAGACAAAGACTGGCTGAATGGATACAAAAACAAGACCCCTACATATGTTGTCTACAGGAGACCCACCTCAAAACAGGGGACACATACAGACTGAAAGTGAAGGGCTGGAAAAAGATTTTCCACGCAAATAGGGACCAAAAGAAAGCAGGAGTAGCAATACTCATATCAGATAAAAAAGACTTTAAAACAAAGGCTGTGAAAAGAGACAAAGATGGTCACTACATAATGATCAAAGGATCAATCCAAGAAGAAGATATAACAATTATAAATATATATGCACCCAACACGGGAGCACCGCAGTATGTAAGACAAATGCTAACAAGTATGAAAGGAGAAATTAACAATAACACAATAATAGTGGGAGACTTTAATACCCCACTCACACCTATGGATAGATCAACTAAACAGAAAATTAACAAGGAAACACAAACTTTAAACGATACAATAGACCAGTTAGACCTAATTGATATCTATAGGACATTTCATCCCAAAACAATGAATTTCACCTTTTTCTCAAGCGCACATGGAACCTTCTCCAGGATAGATCACATCCTGGGCCATAAAGCTAGCCTTGGTAAATTCAAAAAAATAGAAATCATTCCAAGCATCTTTTCTGACCACAATGCAGTAAGATTAGATCTCAATTACAGGAGAAAAACTATTAAAAATTCCAATATGGAGGCTGAACAGCACGCTGCTGAATAACCAACAAATCACAGAAGAAATCAAAAAAGAAATCAAAATTTGCATAGAAACGAATGAAAATGAAAACACAACAACTCAACTAGTGTTTTAAAAATAATTAGTGCATATTGTTTCTGGTTTGTTTGCTTTTCTCACAAAACTCTATGTAAATATTTAGAGCGGTTTTAATCATAATTGTAAATAGCTGGAAACAGTCAACATGTATCTTAGTTAAGATAAAAGATAAAGAATGGTGATACATCCATAAAATGGAATATTATTCAGCAATAAAATGAATAAACTCCTGATTAACACATTAATATGCATAAATGTGATGTGTATGATACTAAGAACAAGAAACCATATTTAAAAGACTACAGAGTAGACATAATCTTACATATATAAAAGCAAATAATCACACCACAACTCTTAGAACTGCAAAACAAATCCAACATCTTTTCAGGGTATAAAATCAACATATTGAAATGTCGTATCTAAATATATTTACAATGAACTACCCAAAACAGAACTTAATTAATTATTGAATTAAATAATCCCACTTACAATAGCATCAAGCAGAATAAAATACATAGGAATAAATGGATCCAAGGACTGGAGATTCGTGCACTGAAAACTAGATGACATTGATGAAAAAAATTAAAGACACAAGGATGTCCCATATTTATGAGTTGAAAGCATAAATATTGTCAAAGTGAACACACCATCAAAATCAGTATGGAAAAGATTAGCAATCTAAGAAAACATATAAAACTCATTCATAAGCAGTCATGGAAAAGAAATACAAATCAGTTAAAACCTAGGAATACATGCCTAAATGAATTCGCATGCTGGCAATAACTACGAAAATTAAAATTTTAGATACATCAAAAGTTGACTCAGCGCTAATTCTGGAACCTATATGTACAAAATTTCAAAAACTTGCTTAATTTTATGATTATTACTTGAAGAATCTTAAGAAAAGAATATAGTGACTGCATCTGGAAGGACTGAGAGAATCTGAATTGGGATGGGAGGAGGTTTATTCTACATTATTTCACTTTGCATGGATTTTTATTTAGTATTTATTACTAACCATCTTATCTATAATGCTTATTTAATAAATTAAGATATTATACTAAAATTTCATATTTAAGACAAATGAAATTGAATAAAATTAATACAGCACTAAACAGTTTATTTTTAATGAAAAATAATTTTACTATATCATTAACATAAAAATTAATGATATAAATAAAAATATATTTATTTTTCTAGTAAGCTTTCACATTTATTCACTTTTTAATTTAATTTAATTTTACTTTATTTTTTGACTTTACAATATTGTATAGGTTTTGCCATATATCAAAATGAATCCTCCACAGGTATACATGTGTTCCCCATCCTGAACCCTCCTCCCTCCCCATACCATCCCTCTGGGTTGTCCCAGTGCACCAGCCCCAAGCATCCAGTATTGTGCATCGAACCTGGTCTGGCAACTTGTTTCATATATGATATTAGACATGTTTCAATGCCATTCTCCCAAATCATCCCACCTTCTCCCTCTCCCACAGAGTCCAAAAGACTGTTCTTTACATCAGTGTCTCTTTTGCTGTCTCGTATACAGGGTTATTATTACCATCTTTCTAATTCCATATATATGTGTTAGTATACTATATTGGTGTTTTTCTTTCTGGCTTACTTCACTCTGTATAATAGGCTCCAGTTTCATCCATCTCATTAGAACTGATTCAAATGTATTCTTTTTATGGCTGAGTAATACTCCATTGTGTATATGTACCACAGCTTTCTTATTCATTCATCTGCTGATGGACATCTAGGTTGCTTCCATGTCCTGGCTATTATAAACAGTGCTGCGATGAACATTGGGGTACATGTGTCTCTTTCAATTCTGGTTTCCTCAGTGTGTTTGCCCAGCAATGGGATTGCTGGATCATAAGGCAGTATATAGAATGAAGGTAAAGATAAGAATATGATTAAAAATTTACAAAAAAAAAAAAAAAAGAATGAGAAAGTAATAAAATAGATAGTAATTTGAAACCAGCAACTCTATAAAAATTTCATTTGGCATTGCTTTTGTTCAATGTCTAAGTCATGTCTGACTCTCTGTGGCTTCATGGATGGCAGCATGCCAGGCTCCTCTGTCCACTACTATTTCCTGGAGTTTGTTCAGATTCATTTCCACTGACTCTGCGATGCTATCTAGTCTTCTTATCCTCTGCCACCCCCTTCTCCTTTTGCTATCAATCTTTCCCACCATCAGGGTCTTTTCAAATGAATCAACTCTTCACATCAGTTGGCCAAATTATTGGAGCTTCATCTTCAGCATCATTTTTTCCAATGAATAGTCATACTTAATTTCCTTTAGGATTGACTGGTTTGATCTTTCTGTCCAAGGGGTTCTCAATAATGTTCTCCATCACCACAATTGAAAAGCATTAGCTCTTCTGTGCTCAGCTTTCTTTATGGTCTGACTCTCACATCAATACATGATGTCTGGAAAAAACATAGCTTTAATTATACAGACCATTGTTGGCAAAGTGATGTCTCTGCTTTTTAATACACTGTCCAATTTGTCATTCTTTTCCTTCCAAGGAGCAAGCTTCTTTTAAGTTCATAACTGCAGTCACAATCTGCAGTGAATTTGGAGTCCAAGAAAATAAAGTTTGTCACTGTTTCTACTTTTTCCCCTTCTATTTGCCATGAAATGATGGGACTGGATGCCATGATTTTAGATTTTTTAATGTTGAGTTTCAAGCCAGCTTTTTCACTCTCCTCTTTCACCCTTATCAAGAAGATCTTTAAATTCCTCTTCACTTTCTGGCATTAGAGTGTTATCATCTGCATATCTGAAGTTGTTGATATTTTTGTCAACAATATTGATTCCAGTTTGTGAGCCTTCCAGCCTGGCATTTTTCATGATATATTCTGCATCAGTTCAGTTCAGTTGCTCAGCAGTGTCTGACTCTTTGCGACCCCACAAATCACAGCACACCAGGCCTCCCTGTCCATCACCAACTCCCGGAGTTCACTCAAACTCATGTCCATCAAGTCGGTGATGCCATCCAGCCATCTCACCCTCTGTCGTCCCCTTTTCCTCCAGCCCCCAATCCCTCCCAGCATCAGAGTCTTTTCCAATGAGTCAACTCTTCACATGAGGTGGCCATTGGTGTTTCAGCTTTAGCATCAGTCCTTCCAATGAACACCCAGGACTGATCTCCTTTAGAATGGACTGGTTGGATCTCTTTGCAGTCCAAGGGACTCTCAAGAGTCTTCTCCAACACCACAGTTCAAAAGCATCAATTCTTCAGCATTCAGCTTCCTTCACAGTCCAAATCTCATATCCATACATGACCACAGGAAAAACCATAGCCTTGACTAGATGGACCTTTGTTGGCAAAGTAATGTCTCTGCTTTTCAATATGCTATCTAGGTTTGTCATAACCTTCCTTCCAAGGAGTAAGCATCTTTTAATTTCATGGTTGCAATTACTATCTGCAATATTCTGCATACAAAATTTAAATAAGCAGGGAGACAATATACAGCCTTGTTGTACCCCTTTCCCAATTTTGAACCAACCAGTTGTTTCATGTCCGGCCTCTGTTGCTTCTTGACCAAAAGGTAGGTTTCTCAGGGGACAGGTAAGGTCGTCTGGTATTTCTGTTTAAGAATGTTCCACAATTTGTTGTGATCCGCACAGTGAAAGGCTTTACCATAGTCAATGAATTATAAGATTTTTTCCTGAACTCTCTTGCTTTCTCCATAATCCAACAAATGTTGGCAATTTAACCTCTGGTTCCTCTGCCTGTTCAAAACTCACCATGTGGATCTCGAAGTTTTTGGTTCATGTACCACTGTAGCCTAGCTTGAAGGATTTTGAGTGTCCTGTCCTCAAAATTTTGAGGACAATGGATGAGTGCAATTGTATGGTAACTTTAACATTATTTGGCTTGCCCTTCTTTGGGATTTGAATGAAAGCTAACCTTTTTCCAGTCCTGTGGCTACTATTGAGTTTTTCAAATTTGCTGGCATATTGAGTTCAGCACTTTAACAGCATCATCTTTTAGGATTTTAGGTAACTCAGCTGGAATGCAATCACCTCTGCTAGTTTTGTTCATAGTAATTCTTCCTAAGGAAGAAAAGGAATGCATTTGATCTAAAAATTATTAGCCAACAAAAATGCACTGTGTTGAGTTCAGGATCCTGTTGATGGTTATAATCATGGCAATGAGTAGGTTGGCCACCAAGGTCAAAATATAGAAGAGCAAGACATCACTAAAAGGATTTTCTGCTCCTTCGGATTCTGCATTAGGCCCAAGAGGATAAAATAACTTATTTTGTTCCTTGCATCTGGCAAGTCTGTACAGGAGCTGAGTTAACACATTAGAATTAGTTTTCCTATGGAACAAACGGGAAAATTTTTAAGTGAATGATAAGTTGAACTTGTTTAATTTATCTTTTAAATTAAAACAGTTTATAGAGTATTGATTTGTGTCCAACGTGGCACAGACATTGTGATGACCAAGTTAAAAAGGCATAGTTTCCTATTTCCAGTGATATGATACACAATGACACATCAAACTATCCCAAACTAATGTAAAAAATCATATTATTAGAACATTGACAAAAGGGTCACAGGGTAGGAATATTTCAATTAAACTGGAATCAGTGAAGTCTTCCAAGCAAAAGCAATGTTTAGTTGAGTTTTAAAGGAAAAGTGATAGAACAAGAAAAGATGCCAAAGGAATTTATGAAAAGTTACACCATTTATAAATGTGCCAGGCTCTAATAGTTGTGACAGACAGACATACAGGGTGAAGTGGCCATGATGGAGTAGAAGGACAAAGAATACATGTAACTCTCAAAGAAAACAATAAAAGTACAGGTATTTACAGAATCATTATTGATTAGAATGACCTGGAGACTAGCAGTTCTTCTGTTACTAAAAATATACAGAGGATTCACAACAAGACCAATAGGAGTGGTAGATACAGGGTGTAGTCATGCCCTATACCTCAGGTAGGCAACACTCAAAACAAGAGACAATCCAGTTGCAGAGAGGCTCCCAAAGGAGCCAGTGGACCTGAGATCCAAAGAGAACTACTCAGTTCAGGGGTCCTGAACTGGGAAGGTAATCCCCCGTGCATATATGACTTTAAAATCAGTGAGAGTTCCTTTCCAGAGAGCTAGTGGGCTATAGAAAACAGACTCCAGCCTTAAAGGTCACACATGAAATCATACAGAGTCTGAGAAGAAATAGAAACCTGAATGGAGTCTGAGTCAGATCAAGTTGCTGATATTGGGCAGAGCCACCCAGGCTGGAAGGAGAAAACTGGAACTCACATTGGGATGTAGACACTTTTAGCAAACACTCTGGGTAGCTACTATTACTCCCATTTCAAATACACATTTTTAAATGACCTATTCTTTAAAAAGGTGGGGTGGGCTAATATGGTTATTTAAATTCAGACCAAACTGAATTCTTTCCATGCTTCCAATAACTATATAAATCCCTATCCAATGCTCACTTCTATCCTGTAGTTATAAAATGTTCCTCATCTTACCTATTACCAACAAAATTATATATATATATATATATATATATATATATATATATATATATATATTGCTTCTTTCTTTATTCACGTACTATCCATCTATTTCCCACTGGAATCTTAATTTCACCTATAAACCATCCTGTTGTTATTTTTAATTATCCACATTTTTATATCCAGCTCCCATAACTCTCTAACCCACTGTAAACACAGAAGAGTATTGTTTGGATAAATTAAATAACTGAAAATTTCCTAAAATGAATTGATTATGGAGCCACTTTTCCCAGTAATGAGTGAACACTACAGGATAACAATGCAAAAAGCCATATGGAAAATAGCAGCTATTTAGCTTTTCAAGGTGTTTCTTTCATGTTCTAATGAAGTATCAACTTCCTCAATAACAGAGTTGCTCTGTTTTCCTGTAGATGTCTCTTTCACCCAAGTTGTCATTTTATTTGAAATTCAACATTTTAATTTCATTTATTGAGCCCCCTATATCCCATTTATCATGATCTTCATGAAGGGTAATATATCTGCCAAAAAGAGATCATCAGATGACTTTTTCTTTTTTTTTTTTTTTTTGACATAACAGAAATCCATGTAGGGTAAGTAACCTGGGAAAAGGAGATCAACAGGGAGATGAAGGGAAGAAAGTGCTTCCCCTCCACAAATGAAATAAGAGAAGGATACCTCAGTGGTAACATGGCCAATGAGCAGACCTGTGTTTTGATATTTTCACATCATGACAACAAGGAGTATTGTGAAGTGAAGGAATAGAGGTAGTCAAACCTAAAAACCTTCCTATTCTTGCTTAACTTTATTCAGTCACATTTTCCTCTAATATAAAATGGAGAAAAAAAATGTTTCTACTGATACTTGTTCCTCCAATAATAGAGTTAAAGTTTGTAAAGAACCTGTGAAAATGTACCTCATAGTTGGCCTGCAACGGTAATGAGCTCACTCCCTTCACTTAATGCCTAATATTTTCATCAAATGAAGTTTCCAGATTAAACCAAAGTTTCCTTACACAACAAATCTAAATATTCTGCCCCATTGATTCTTAGGAGAAACACACACCAGTACAATGTGTGTTACTTTACACAATTATCAATTTCTCAAATTCAGTGATCAACTGGAGCTTTTTCATTAATAATTTGAACATTTGGTAATATCTGAGCATGGAGGTATTGTTTACCTGCATAGAGAAGCATTGCAGCTATCCCCCAGTTTCTGAAGGTGAACCTTAGCCATTTGGCTTTTATGAAGACCTACTTTAGGACTTATTTCCATGAATGAAAATAAATACAAATGGCTTTTTCATTTTAAAATAAAATGACATGTATTACTCTGCCATTAAAAAGAATACATTTGAATCAGTTCTAATGAGGTGGATGAAACTGGAGCCTATTATACAGAGTGATGTAAGCCAGAAAGAAAAACACCAATATAGTATACTAACGCATATATATGGAATTAGAAAGATGGTAACAATAACCCTGTATACGAGATAGCAAAAGAGACACTGATGTAAAGAAGAGTCTTTTGGATTCTGTGCGAGAGGGAGAGGATGGAATGATTTTGGGGAATGGCATTGAAACATGTTTAATATCATATATGAAACAAGTCGCCAGTCCAGGTTCGAGGCATGATACTGAATGCTTGGGGCTGGTGCACTGGGATGACCCAGAGGGATGGTACGGGGAAGGAGGAGGGAAGAGGGTTCAGGATGGGGAACATGTGTATACCTGTGGCAGATTCATGTTGATATTTGGCAAAACCAATACAATATTGTAAATTTAAAAAATAAAATAAAAAAGTAAAAAAAAAAAAGGTAAAAAAAATAAAAAGAAAAGAAAATGACAGCCTATATTTACACTAATGTTGGGGAGTTTTTAGATATTTTTCCATTTTTCTTTTATTGAAGTACAGTTAATTCATAATTTTGTGTTAATTTCAAGTGCACAGCAAAGTGATATATATACATATATAGAATGTGTACTCATATATTATATACATGTGTGGTCTTTTTCATATTATTTTCATTTATAGATTGCATTACTGTACTAATGCTGGTCTTTGTAAAGTGAAGTGGCATAATTTGAACTTTAAAAAAAAGGAATACACTTGTGCTGCTGAAATATATTGCCACATGTGAAAGAAGGCTACAACACGTTTGATAACACTGCCTCCAAGGAAAAATCGAATCATTAAGACTGCAGATAGATTTCTGCCTCAGCATACTATGGACACCTATATTTCATCTGAAAGGAAGTAAAATTGAGTTTTAAGGACCTGGATTGCAAGTTTTTAGGTTAAACTTTTGAAAGGAACCTGAATTCCAGTGTAATAGTTCCTGACACATTTTGTAAAGAAAACATATGTGAATTGAGTCAAGCAAATTAGTAAAACTTTCTTGGTTTAAATTTGTTTCTCTGGAAAACTGGGATAATAATAATGTATCTACCAGTTTAATATTTAAAAAAGTGAACTGATGTGAAAGTGCCTGATAGATAATAAAGTGTCAATTTGATGTACATGTATGTGGCAGACCTACAGATCAAAAGCTTTGGAACCTATGCTTTGAAATTTAGAACCTAAGCTTTTTGAAATTTGCAAAAGATACCTAAGCTTGTTTCTAATGGTCCCTTAAGTCTTCAAATGGAAAATGTTTATATCTATATTTATTTATATTATATTATTTATATTAAAAAAGTGATCCATGGAGATAGTTATGAAAATTAAGCAAATTAAGACTAATTTCAAAATGTGTCCTTTATTTTTTAAGGAGAGAATTACAGACATATTGTGAATTATTCTGTTCTCCTTTTGTGGGTGTCTCTGGTTTTGCTTTTGGTACATTCATAGTACGAAAACAAACAAACAAAAAAAAAGTTGTTACTCCTTCACTCAACTGTTCTTCCTCCATGTATCTATCTAAGAATTTCTATCTCTGTGCTTGCTTTGACACTGGCTAACCACATATAGAAGTTCTGAAGTCAAGATCCTATGGAAAATCCAATTTCATCCAAGTAACATATATGAAGAATTTAGTAACAAAGCAGTAAGACCCTAGAGAAAATCTTACTGTAATCATCAAACTGGGTTTACAGATATTCTTTCCATTGCCTATTTTGCAGTTTAAACATGAACACTGAAGCCATGGTAAAGTACATTAAAGTCATTCATGTCGATGTATGGCAAAACCAATACAATATTGTAAAGTAATTAGCCTCTAATTAAAATAGGCCTCTAGATAAAATATTAAAAAATAAATTTAATAATAAGATATTAAAATAGCCTCTAAATAAAATTTTTAAAAAAGAATAAAAAAAAGTGCTTAAAAAATGCCTACAGTTTGCCATACCCTTGCATCATGGGACAGATTCTAGTCTCTCTTCCTCCAGGCTACAACAAAATGTTGGTTTCTGTCCCTTCTTTTCCACTAAATCATCTGAAAAATTTCTTAAATTTAATGTTTTACAACAGATATAATCCTCCCTTTGTATATAAATCATAACTTTCATGTCATTTTGAGCATCCTAAGCTACTCTCCTCTTAAACAAACTCCTCACAGCATTTTTCACCTGTGTTTCTCACTGTGTAAATGCTAGGATTTAACATGGGAGTAAGGATTGCAAAAAACACAGCCACCCACTTATCCACAGGGTAAGTGACCACAGGACTCATGTAGGTGAATACACAAGGACCAAAAAAGAGCACCACTACTGCAAAATGGGAGCCACATGTAGAGAGGGCTCTGCGCCGTCCTTCAGAGCCATGAGATTTCAAAGAGCTCAGGATGACTATGTAGGAGACAAATAGTATGGAAAAAATGAGCAAGCACATGCCCCCTGTGTTAGCTGCCACTACCATTCCAAGTCTATAGGTGTCACTGCAGGCAAGTTCCATCAATGAGAAGAAATCACACATGAAGTGGTCAATGACATTGTGACCACAGAAGGTCAGTTCAGACATGAACATGAAAAGAATCTGCATGGTGGCATGCAGGATACCCCTGATCCAGGCCACCACCACCAGGAGCTGGCAGAGCCCTTGTCGCATGATGGTCGTGTAGTGCAGAGGCTTGCAGATGGCCACGGAGCAGTCATAGGCCATGACAGTGAGGACGATGACCTCTGATCCTCCGAGGAAGTGTTCTAAAAAAAGCTGAGTCAGGCAGCCACCCCATGAGATGGATCTCCTCTGGTACAGTAGGTCAATGGTAATTTTGGGGGTGGTGACAGAAGTCAAGGTGGCATCTATGAAGGACAAGTGAGTGAGAAAGAAGTACATGGGAGTTTTTGACAGTGCAGAGCTGAGTGAGATGGTGATGACAATGAGCAGATTGGACATCATAGTGAACAGGAAAATGAACAAAGAGACAATGAAGAGTATCTTCTGCAGGAGTGGATTCTGTGTGAGTCCCAAGAGAATAAATTCAGTCACATTTTTAGGAGGCATTGAGACATCCATTTAGGAAGCGACATTCTCCTAGGAACTGAATTTCCTACAAATGAATAAAGACTGATACATATTAATCATGAAAGAATTTAGCCTGAATTTCTTAGGAAATCAATAGTTCAGCCACTGTAACTGTGGAGCATGTCCTTGGCATTTGCCCCAGTACTTGTTTCAAGTCTTTTTTTTTTTTTCTCCATGATGCTTTCCATCTCTTCAGACACCCATCACCTGTCCCTGTAAAACATATAGAGGGCAATAGTTAATGTGTAATTTACTGAGCAAATACTGGGCTCTCTACATAAGATCTGGACTCTTTTCCTGGTTCCAACTCCATGTGATTCTGCTAAGTCATCTTACTGTTCCTTGCTTTTCAGTCCTTTTTCACCTGTGAGTTCACAAATTGTAATTTCAGATATATCTGATAAGTTTATATTTGTATCAAAGAGGTAATAATTATTTCCTCTTCCATGACAGTTTACATGTGAACTTTCAATTGTAACTATGGAAAGAAAGATACTATCAGTAACTATCTATAATAAATAGGGAGTTTAGAGAAATATATCTATCAATTGCAATACACTTTACCTGGTACCAAGCAGACCACATAAGTTAGTCAGCTGTGTTTCCTCACTTACTATCATATCTGGCATGATATTGACAGTGTCTGAAACCTATTAGGTGATGAGTAAGTGCTTGAATTGCCATTTTCCATGGGTAAAGTATGCCTGCTTCCTGAGACCATAATCATAGGAAGAATTCGAATGTTGTTTTCTCCTGATGTGTTTATCATTACTCTCTACTTTATGAGCAACATAAATAAACATTTGAAAGGAAGCTTCACCTTAGTTTAATAGTTTCTAACACCCTTTATGGGTTAAGTATGAGAATATTTACTTGTCTGTAGGAAATAGTATGCTACAGGGTAATTTTGCTTTCAAGATAGATCAGTTGGTAAAGAATCCCCCTGCAATGCAGGAGACCCCTGCTTGATTCCTGGGTCCTTAAGATCCCCTGGAGAAGGGATAGGCTACCCACTCCAGTACTTTTGTGCTTCCCTTGTGGCTCAGCTGGTAAAGATAATTATGGCATTTGTAAAATTACACTTTTTATTACTCAACATTCCATTCCACATGCAATATAATGCAATTTTCAATAAGTTTACAGCTTCTGTAGACTTGTAATGTGTGATTTACTGAGAAAATATTGTGCTGTATACATGCATTCTTGATTCTCCTCTTGATTCTAGTTCTGTTTGACCATGCTAACTCATCTCGGTGTCCCATTCTCAGGAGCCTTCCTCTCCACCTCTGAGTCTGAAAACTGTAATTCTCAGATATATCTTGTAAGCTGATTGGTATCTAACAGAGGTAAGTGCTATTCCCTCATCCATGAGATTTTACATTTGAACCCTCAACTGTAACTATGGAAAGATGTTAAATATCTATAATAAGCAGAGAGCTTAGGGAAATGTCTACGAGTCTCTGGAAGTGAAGGTGAAACTGTTAGTCTGTTAATTTGTCTGACTCTCTGTGACCCCTGGACTGTATCTCACCAGGCTTCTCTGTCCATGGGATTCTCCAGGCAAGAAAACTGGAATGAGTAGCCATTCCCTCTCCCAGGGGATCTCCCCAACCCAGGGATTGGACTTGAGTTTTCAGAATTGTAGGCAGATTCTTTACCATCTAAGCTACCAGAGAAGCCCAAACTGGTGTTCATTATTTGATATTTTTTATCCTTCAAAATCCTACTCCACATTCAATTTAAACATAGTCATATTCAATCAATTTATAGTTTCTATTGGAAAAAGAAATGGCAGCCCATTCCAGTATTCTTGCCTGGAAAATTCCATGGACATAAGGGCCTGGTGGGCTA
The DNA here is from genome assembly GCF_055505025.1 of Bos grunniens. NCBI lineage: Eukaryota > Metazoa > Chordata > Mammalia > Artiodactyla > Bovidae > Bos > Bos grunniens. Next base: position 63,620,664 of record NC_141183.1, on the reverse strand, counting down.
CAGTCCTTGGGGTTGCAAAGAGTTGGACATGACTAAGCTACTAACACATAGCTTCTATAGACTTGGATAAAAAAAGATTTTGCATAGGGGTTGAGGATCTTTCATCGAAAGAAGTATTTATTTTCAAAGTTCTAAAAATAAATTTTTAATGTGGATATTGGAAAGCACTAGTCAGCTAGGTAAGTTAGATAGATAATACACTATACATACACACTTACATTCACAGACAAGCACATATAAAGTCTATTACTTATGATTGGTACATACTACAAGTTCATCCATTCAACAGATATCTGTTGGACACTTATTATGTATATGAATGTTTTTTTGTTCCCACAAAGTCATGAAGAGTGTCCCTTTTAAATACCCTGACTAACTGAAATCTCATTACCAAAGAGCAGCAATGCATTCGTCCATGATAGAAATACAATTTCTACTCCTTTGTGTTTATGCTACATGCATTCTCATGTTTTGTTTTGTTTTTTCCACATCTTCTCATAGCAAACATCATCCACTATTCCTGGCTACAGGATACTGAATTACTAATAGAATGAGAAATTTGGGAACTTAGAGAGGAGACAAACATAGTAAAATATATTCTGCATATATATATGTATATATATATATATATATGTGTGTGTATCTTTCAAAAATAAATGAAGAGCTTTATTATTATTATTTTTTTTTTTGCTAAGATGAAAATTGTACACTTCTGTAGAAACCAAGTATAGTAATTTCACTGTATTTCCTTATTCTGATGTGGGATCTCCTGACAGACCAGAAAAGAGATGTAGGTGTGTACATATAAGTCAGAATTAGAAGTAATTAATAAATATATTTTAAAATAACTATGAAGAAATATATATTTTTTTCACATTTCTTTGTATCCAGACTATTTTTTCTAGGAATAAACCCTAATGGAAAGTTTTCTTAAAGGAAAAAAAAATCAACATTTACAAACACAATTCACAATTCACACAATTTTTTCAACACAATTATTAAAAACTATGGAAAAATGTAGAAATGACATGGAATGTTCAGCATTGGAGAAATGGTAAATTATAGTAAAGATGTAAATTATAGTACATCCATTTGATAAATATGTAGATTTTATAGAGCTTTTTTTAAAGCTGTGCAATATCAGATGGACAATCTTAAATTGTAATATACACTTGAGAAAATTTTGAATGCAGATGTGAATTGTATAATTATTCTAATTTAATTCAAACTAATTTATATATGCATTATATATATATATATATATATATATATATGTATGTATATATGTAAGAAAAAGACCCAAAACATTTTCACTTCTAAACTGATAGTATTGTATTTGAGTCTTTCTTAACACTTTGTATACTGCAAAATGTATTTAAATGTCAGATAAGTGTGGGTGAGGAGTGATTGTATGATTTGTAGGATCCATTTAAGAGAGTCTATTGTATGCTTTGTAAGATCCATTTAAAAGAGTCCATGACAATATGATTTCCTTGAAAAAAAGAAATTCTCACCTATGAACTTATCTGACTTAGGTCCATGGCCAGGGACTCAGGCAGCTGTTAGTTCACCAAGAAAGAAAAGTTGTAAGATTTAAAAATTACAACTAGTTCTGCTACAATAAGTGACTTTGCCTATTTATAAATGGCACCTCTGGATAAGCCTTAAAAGTACTACCACATTTCCTGTTGCAGCAAAATCTGTAAAGTTACTTAGCTGTGGCTAATAGGACCTCAGGGGTATTTCACCATCTTTAGCAGATCCTGTCAAAATCCAATTATTTCATGTAAGTTAACTAAACAGCAGAGGGAAATTTTATGGCACTCATCTTTAATTTTTAACTCTTTTGAGTCAACATGAAGACAAAACACTGTGACAAGAGAAAAAGAGGTGACCACCTACACATTTATGTATTTGATGGAAAGAGTTTATTATAAAGTCCTAATATTTAGTGTTGTGTAAATTAAACATTTAGGTAGGTAACTATCTGATTTTTAAATGTTCATTACAATAATTGGTTTTTAAATTGATCTACCATTTCCAAAAGCATGATTTTTAAATCCTGTTTTTAGATGTTCACTAATTTAAAATTATGTATCCTGTTATAGTACTGATACTTCACATACCTGTGTAGCCCACACTGCAGGTTGATTCTTTACTCCCTGAGCCATTGAGGAAGCCCTGTAGTCTGCTATATATATATAATATGGCCATCCTAACAGGTGTGAGGTTTCATCTCACTTTGGTTTTGATTTGCATTTCCTCCTGATTAGTGATGTTGAGCACATTCTTATGTTCCTCTTGGCATCTGTATAATTTTTTTAGAAAAATATCTATTCAGGTTCTTGGCCCATTTTACATGGGGTTATTTGCTTTTATATTATTTAGTTGAAGTTATTTATATATTTCGATATTAATTCTACATAAATTCATGATTTGCAAAAATTTTCTCACATCCTAAAGGTTACCTTTTCATTTTGCTTCCTTCCATGTGTAGAAGCAGTCTGGATTTAAAACTTGAGATCCAGGACTTCAGGCTGATACAATGTTGGGATGATGCTTACCTGACTTGATAGTTTTGGCTTCCTCCCTCTGAGGGTCCTAAACTGCTCTTTTACAAGTCTGATGACCTCTCTTCTCACACATGGTTCACACAGTCCTGTATACAGAAGAACCTGATCTTCTAGCCATCCCTGCCAAGGCATCATTCATGTAATTGCAGTCATTTTTTGCCCTCTGTAAAGCCCAGCAATATGCTGATTAGTAGACAATGACCTCTGCCCACCCCATACGGAAGAGAAGAATTGTTTAGTTAAGCTTTCCCTAAATTCATTATGATCATATGCAGAGCAGTGAAAGGAAAAATACACCCCATATACATAATAGACACAGGCCTGTGTGTGATCACATCAAATACATAGGTATATGCATATGCAAACTCATCTCTCAGTTAAGTCAGTTCAGTTGCTCAGTTGTGTCTGACTCTTTGCGACCCCATGAACTGCAGCACACCAGGCCTCCCTGTCCATCATCAGCTCCCAGGGTTTACCCAAACTCATGTCCATCTAGTTGGTGATGCCATCCAGCCATCTCATCCTCTGTCAACTCCTTCTCCTCCTTCCTCCAATCCCTCCCAGCATCAGGGTCTTTTCCAATGAGTCAATTCTTTGCATGAGGTGGCCAAAGTATTGGAGTTTCAGCTTCAGCATCAGTCCTTCCAATATCCATAGGCAAATACTGCCCATGTGTTGTCAGGTACAGAATCTGGGTGTGTTCACATATAGGCACATATCTGCAACTTGGTAGAAACCTATATAAGATTGAGCATCTTGGTGTAAATAGTTATAGAGATTAACATGAGGTTGGATACAATCTGAGTGTGTGGTGGGATATATACATGTGTGTTGTTGGATCAGGCCTATGGATGTTTGGATCTTTGGATACAAAGTCTCATGGCTTTGGAGACTAAACTGTAATTCATATCACAAAGAGACACTGACCCTTTCTGAGCAGCTCGTTGAAAATGTGTTAAACCCAAATGCTTGCTATTATTTGGTGGGCTGCCGTCTATGGGGTTGTACAGCATCGGACACAACTGAAAGAGACTTAGCAGCAGCAGCAGCAGTGTGTTTTGAGCGAAGAAGGCAATGGCAACCCACTCCAGTACTCTTGCCTGGAAAATCCCATGGATGGAGGAACCTGGTAGGCTGCAGTCCATGGGGTCGTGAAGAGTTGGACACGACTGAGCTACTTCCCTTTCACTTTTCACTTTCATGCATTGGAGAAGGAAATGGCAACCCACTCCAGTATTCTTGCCTGAAGAATCCCAGAGATGGGGGAGCCTGGTGGGCTGTCGTCTATGGTGTCACGCAGAGTCAGACATGACTGAAGCGACTTAGCATCAGCAGCAGTGTGTTTGGAAGACTTTGAGATAATGTCAGGAATCTCCAGGTAAAGGAATAAAAATTAGGATATAAGGTTTCTCATACAGTGTGGTTTACTAGTGGGGAAAAAAAAAAAGCAAAAACAAAAAATATTGCCCCGTAGACTTGACCCCTTAGACTTAACCCTTCATAAATCGAGACTGAATAAGGTATGCATACAAATAATCTTCTTTGACCACATGCTTCCAAATATATTAGAGGCAGATTATATTTTCCTTCAATATTGATTCAGAGACAGAGGGAGAATATTAGGAATGAAATCTCTGTCAAATAAGAAAAATATATCCTGGCCTCTTTACTATATAATAATCTTTAGTTCATTAATAAGAGCAAAAAGAATTATATCTATGGTCAACATTCTTCTTAACAATGATATCACCCAAAATATCTGGTGACAGCTTCTGTAGTGTATATTTGAAGCTCGTGAATTATTCTAAATTTACACATAAACAGCAAAAGCTATATTTGTATATGAAACTGGAGCCTTTTATACAGAGCGAAGTAAGCCAGAAAGAAAAACACCAATACAGTATACTAACACATATATATGGAATTTAGAAAGATGGTAACAATAACCTTGTATATGAGATAGCAAGAGAGACACAGATGTATAGAACAGTCTTTTGGACTCTGTGGGAGAGGAAGAGGGTGCGATGATTTGGGAGAATGGCATTGAAACATGTATAATATCATATATGAAACGAGTTGCCAGTCCAGGTTCAATGCATGATACTGGATGCTTGGGGCTGGTGCACTGGGATGACCCAGAGGGATGGCATGGGGAGGAAGGAGGGAGGAGGGTTCAGGATGGGGAACACATGTATACCTGTGGCAGATTCATTTTGATATATGGCAAACCAATACAATATTGTAAAGTTAAAAAATAAAATTAAATTAAAAAAAAGATATGTATAGAAATACTGTAAGCAAATAAAGGAGACATTCAACTTAAATTGTAACATGCAAAGCTCTATAAACAAAAAAATACATGTAAAGTTCTAATAGACACAAAAGTAACACATATGTGAAATATAAACATATGCTGTCTTTATGTGAAGAGCAATGAACCAAGTTTTATGTCATATTTCTAATTCTTTTCAATATCTGTGCTGTTGTTTAGTCACTCTGTCATGTCCATCTCTTTACGACCCCATGGACTGCAGCACTCCAGGCTTCCCTGTCCTTCACCATCTCCCAGGGCTTGCTCAAACTCATGTCCATCCAACCGTCATGTCCTCTATTGTCCCTTTCTCCTCCTGCCTTCTGTCTTTTCCAATGACTTGGCTCTTTGCATCACATGACTATAAAGTATGGAGTTTCAGCTTCAGCATCAGTCCTTCCAATGAATATCCACAATTGATTTCCTTTAGGATTGACTGGTTTGATCTCCTGACTGTCCAAGGGACTCTCAAGAGTCTTCTCCAACACCACAGTTCAAAAGGATCAGTTCTTCAGTGCTCAGCCTTCTTTATGGTCCAACTCTCACATCCATACATGACTATTGGGAAAACCATAGCTTTGACTATACAAACCTTTGTTGGCAAAGTAATGTTTCTGTTTTTTAATATGCTGTCTAGGTTGTTCATAGCTTTTCTTCCAAGGAGCAAACATCTTTTAATTTCATGGCTGCAGTCACCATCAGCAGTGATTTTTGAGCCCAAGAAATAGAGTCTGTCACTATTTGTAATGAACTCTATTAATTTTGAAAAAGATTACATTATTTAAGAGAGAAACATGGGAAAATCTTCCCCTAATTAAATAAATGTATGGTATTAGCTATAGCTTAACTCATCATATAGAATATAAACCTGTAGTCTCAATAGAGACATTTTAACCCAAACAATACATCTTTCCCAAAGAAATTGTGGATATCTTAAAAAATCTTTTCAACAAAATATATGCATTGAACTAGAAAATTACAAAATATTTTAAAGCATATTTTGATCATTGGAAGTATTCATACAATAAATCCACTCATCATGCTGATATTATTAAACATGAGGATACATTACTAAGTTAAATAATCACACATGTCTTTCCTGGGAAGAAGAAGTCTTGATTGAAAATATGTGATACATTTTCCAGGTGCCTCATTTTCTTTTTCTGGTCCAGAGCTTTTTCATGGTATTTTTCACTTCTCCATTTCTCAGAGTATAGATTAGAGGATTCAGCATAGGAGTGAAAACAGTGTAAAACACAGTCAAGAATTTGTCAGTAGTTAAAGTGGAAGGAGTTATCACATACATAAAAATACAGGGCACAAAGAAGAGGAGCACCACAGTGATGTGGGAGCCACAGGTGGACAAGGCTTTGAGCCTCCCTTCCTGACTAAGTTTCTTCAGGGAGCATAGAATGACCCCATAGGATATGAGTAAGAGTGTAAGGATGATCACACAGATGGCCTCATTTTTGGGCAGCACTGTGAGGGCAATGATATGGGTGTCAGTGCAGGCTAGTTTTAACAAGGGGTACACGTCACACACAAAGTGGTCCATGACATTTGGGCCACAGAATGGAAGGTTGTAAACAAAAAAAGGATGAAGGACAGCATGCAAAAATCCACCAACCCAGGCCAAGAGCAGTAGCAGAACACACACTCGCTGATTCATGATTGTCAAATAATGCAAGGGTTTGCAGATGGCCACATAGTGGTCATAGGCCATGACCACCAGGAGTAAAATCTCAGTACCACCAAATAAATGCTCCGTAAAAAGCTGGTCCATGCAAGCTTGGAAGAAAATGGTTGTCTTCCCACAAATGAAGCTTTTAATCATACTCAGGATGAAGTTAGTAGAATAAACAGCATCCAGAAATGACAAATTTCCAAGGAAGAAGTACATAGGGGAATCCAGCGTTGGACTGGCCACCACAGTGATGACTATGAGTACATTGCCCATCATCATGACAATGTAGATGAACAAGAACACAGCAAATAATATTTTCTGACCCTGGGGGCTCTGAGTGAGCCCCAAGAGGACAAACTCAGTTACATTGTTCCTTTGTTCCATAGGCACTTCTGTTTGTCTTATTCCAGAGTTCAGTTCATAATTCCCTGTATAGTGACTTCCTGAAATCTTGAACTAACTTGTTGTTTCAACAAGTAGGCAGTATGGATTATTAATCACCAATACTACTTTCAGGTATGACAACACACAGCTTGTTAAAGGATAATTCCTAACGTCAACAAATTTACAGACTAATTCAGAAGCATGTGACTAGAGACACGTGGGGAAATTACACATTATTAAATAAATCAGGTGCCAAAACTAGCTTTTGATATTGAAGCTAATTGTACATATAGAGAAAACATATAAAAATAAACACAAATTAAAGGTTTAATAGAAAAGCAAAGCAAAGTTTACCTCATATTTACTTTCCATTTAATAAAGCATGTTACTGTCCACATTTTTGTGTGGAAGAATCTTCTTAATCAATCATCAAAATCCCAAATAGATATATTCGACAATTTCAAATTTGTCTAAGGACTTAGGAAAAGATACCACAACAATAGACAAAAATAGCTTATGGAAATTATTTAAATTTTAGCAATATACACAAAGATATCTAAATTGAATAAAGATTTCTGAATAATTAGCTAATAAATGAAATAATAACAAAATATATAAACAATTAAATGAAGACTGTCCCTAAATGGGCAAAAAACATATGATCAAATGCTGAAGCTCACTTGTGAATAGAAAACTGGGAATTGAAGAAATGGCTTGCTTTTAGAGCATTAGCTTAGGTTCTTGAAAATTATTCAATCAGGTCTACAGGTGCTATCTTTTTTTCTTTGGCAGATGAAGAAACAGCATTTAGATAAGATATTAATTGAATCTATATTTTGATTTACAAATATCTGCTCATGATAATATCCTCAAATAATTACACTTGAAATTAATCTTTAAGAATGACCTTGAAAAGGTAAACTTATTTCAGATTATTAGAATATGAAAGCATCCAAAAAGAGTGTTACAGAATAGAATCAATCTTCACATATTTCATACTAACAAATGATTTCTGACATGAAAATCACAAAGGACAACTCTTGAAAAGTTAATTCTTACATCACCAATGTACCCTTGGAAAACATAAAGCTTTGTTCAGAATGTTGTGTTTTAATACACTTCCTGGGTTACCTGCATAAGGAGAATGGTGTTCAGTCCATGTTCTGGGCTCTGGTGACTTCTCCTTGTCCTTCATGAGCTGATACCCTCTCTGGAAACAGACAGCATCATCACTGGACCTTGAACTGGTTCAGTATGACCAACTCCATGCTTGTAGAAAGCCTACTTCATCTCAGTCATTCAGAGAAATATTAATTTTCAAGTTGTTGAAGTTTTCACAATTAATATAAATGTACTCTTACTTAAATGCTCTGAATCTTGATTATAAAAAGAAATTCAGAATGTTCTTGATTGTGTGAATTTGTCTTAGTAACAAACATATTAAAGCAACACTTTGATCAGAATGAGAGAAAGCATCAAACTGTGATATATTGCTTCAAATAAAATTTTGCTATTTGTTCTTACACCAGTGAAAGTGAAATAGTCTTTGCAACATTTGAGTCTCAATCAGTTCTGCTTTCCTGTCTTTTTACAGCATTGTTGAACTTTGAGTTTGTAAAGGATGGAGAATCATTTCATATAAACTTTATTACATTTTTATTTCAATTCAGGAGGAAACTGCCATGTGATTACTGCTACAAACACTCTATGAGGTAAGCATGAAAGACCACAAACACTTTGTCTACATTTAACTACATCATGTATAATTGAGTCATTCAATGGATGCACCTCCAAGGGTGATTTTTTTCTAATTAAATTCACTGGGACCTTAATCATAATTTTGAGGTAGACTTTATCTCCAGGGATACCACCAGGATAATCACTGTGTAGAACAGGATTGAACCCTGTCTTCTGAGAGAAAATCTTAAGAAACAACTTGGGTCCTATCAACAAAAGGGAAAAGTCCAGTCTGGGCAGAAATGTAATATGTAAACATTTTCCTATTTAAATCATGGCCTTCCAGTGTGGCAGATCTTTAAGCTTAAGCTTTCTTTGAAGATGATATCTGAACTGATTTACAAATATGATGAATGAAAATTTCAATATAAGTCATTAAAGCTTATTTCAAACGCAGATAAAGTTTGTCCCATAATTTGTCACATAATTTCAGACAGGCAAGTTGATAGAATCAGATAAGTCTTCCAAAAATAAGCAACATTTTAGTTGAGTTCTAAAATAAAATTGATAGAACAGAAAAGATGGCAAAGGAATTCCATGAAAAGGTACACCATTTATAAAGTCACAAAGGGTGCAATACCTGTGTGTGTGTGTGTGTTAGCTGCTCAGTCAAGTCCAACTATTTACAACCCTATGGACTATAGGCCTCAAAGCTCCTCTGTTCAATGAATTTCCCAGGAAAGAATAGTGGAGGGAGTTGTCATTTCCTGCTCCAGGGCATCTTCCCAACCGAAGAATAAAACCCAGATTTCCTGCACTAACAGAAGGATTCTTTATCATCTGAGCTACAAGGAAAGCCAGTAATACCTGAGACCCATTTAAACTAAATTACATATTCAGTGTGAAAAGATCAGACTATGAATTTAGAAGATCACTGCCCTGGATTATCTCAGAATTCACTGAGACTTCTTTCTGAAAATCTTTAGTTAGATGTTCCCATTTCCTGACCAATAAATATTGATGCAGTCCAATGTTGTTCTCACCTCTATAATAATTTTCAAATTTTTGTATGCAATATCTCCAATTTTCAGAGAAGGCAATGGCAACCCACTCCAGTACTCTTGCCTGGAAAATCCCATGGATGGAGGAGCCTGGTAGGCTGCAGTCCATGGGGTCGCTAGGAGTCAGACACAACTGACCGACTTCACTTTCACTTTTCACTTTCATGTATTGGAGAAGGAAATGGCAACCCACTCCAGTATTCTTGCTTGGAGAATCCCAGGGATGGTGGAGCCTGGTGGGCTGCCATCTATGGGGTTGCACAGAGTCAGACACGACTGAAGTGACTTAGAAGCAGCAGCAGCAGCATCTCCAATTTTGGACATCTGCATTTGGGCATCAATTTAGATACGTAATTTAAAATGTTACACAGTATAAAGGTGTTCTGCATCTCATTAAATGGTACTGCATTTGTTCAATGTCACTGCTCAGACAAGAAAGCTCACCGTGTTATTTACTCATTTATTGATCTCCCATGACTTATCCATACCTTTAGCAAAGCTTATTGTCTCTGCTTTCAAAATGTATCATAGATTGATCGTCCCTACCCCATTTTCTTCCTGGTCACTGGGGCAGCCTCCTTGAAGTACGTCCATGAAAATTCTGGCTTTTGACAACTTGTTATCCTAAAACAGTCCAATGGTTCTCTTTAATTCTTGTTCCATTATATCCCTGCATTGCTCAAAACTCCCACGGTGGATTCCAGTCATATACTCACAGTTTAATGTATCACTTTTAACATTCAGAGTAACAAGAATGGGGATCCCCATTTTCCATTTGAAGAAATTAAGATTCAGATCATCTCATTAATTTCAGTAAGGTCACAAAATTTTTAAGTGATAAAACTAGAATTAGAATCTGTCTTCTTTCAAAACAATTTAATTACTTAACTAATAAAGTTATACAACTGTGAAGCCTGATTCACACTACTTAGTCTTACCTTGTGGAGGCTTGATCACAGTCTGAAAAAAGACTTTTTAAGCTATTCATAAATCTTGGAATTCTTTTACCTGGAACTTGAAAGCTGCATTACTACTTAAAGAAGTATTTTATTTCGTTCAACTATCTGTGAATTTTCTCCAAAGAGTCTTCTGATTATTCAGAGAGTGTTTTTATTTACACTATAGATAATTTAAAAGAAATTCCACAATGGTGGATGGAATTGTTTCCTTAATTTCTCTTTCTATTTTCTCATTATTAGCGTACATGAATGCAAGGGATTTCTGTGTGTTGATTTTATATCCTGCAACTTTACTATATTGATTGATTAGTTCTAGTAATTTTCTGGTGGGGTCTTTAGGGTTTCCTATGTAGAGGATCATGTCATCTGCAAACACTGAAGGTTTTACTTCTTCTTTTCCAATTTGGATTCCTTTTATTTCTTTTTCTGCTCTAATTGCTGTGGCCAAAACTTCCAAAACTATGTTGAATAGTAATGGTGAAAGTGGGCACCCTTGTCTTGTTCCTGACTTCAGGGGAAATGCTTTCGATTTTTCACCATTGAGGATAATGTTTGCTGTGGGTTTGTCATATATAAATTTTATTATGCTGAGGGATGTTCCTTCTATTCCTGCTTTCTGGAGAGTTTTTATCATAAATGGATGTTGAATTTTGTCAAAGGCTTTCTCTGCATCTACTGAGATAATCATATGTTTCTATTTTTCAATTTATTAATGTGGTGTATTACATTGATTGATTTGCAGATATTGAAGAATCCTTGCAACGAAAAGAATAAAATACTTAGGAATATATCTACCTAAAGAAACTAAAGACCTATATATAGAAAACTATAAAACACTGGTGAAAGAAATCAAAGAGGACACTAATAGATGGAGAAATATACCATGTTCAGGGATAGGAAGAATCAATATAGTGAAAATGAGTACGCTACCGAAAACAATTTATAGATTCAATGCAATCCCTATCAAGCTACCAATGGTAGCCTTCACAGAGCTAGAATGAATAATTTCACAATTTGTATGGAAATACAAAAAACCTCAAATAGCCAAAGCAATCTTGAGAAAGAACAATGGAACTGGAAGAATCAACATGCCTGACTTCAGGCTCTACTATAAAGCCACAGTCATCAAAACAGTATGGTACTGGCACAAAGACAGAAATATAGATCAATGGAACAAAATAGAAATCCCAGAGATAAATCCATGCACCTATGGACACTTAATTTTTGACAAAGGAGGCAAGAATATACAGTGGATTAAAGACAATCTCTTTAACAAGTGGTGCTGGGAAGTCTGGTAAACCACTTGTAAAAGAATGAAACTAGATCACTTTCTAACACTATACACAAAAATAAACTCAAAATGGATTAAAGATCTAAACATAAGAGCAGAAACTATAAAACTCCTAGAGGAGAACATAGGCAAAACACTCTCCAACATACATCACAGCAGGATCCTCTATGACCCACCTCCCAGAATATTGGAAATAAAAGCAAAAATAAACAAATGGGACCTAATTAAATTTAAAAGCTTCTGCACAACAAAGGAAACTATAAGCAAGGTGAAAAGGCAGCCTTCAGAATGGGAGAACATAATAGCAAATGAAGCAACTGACAAACAACTAATCTCAAAAATATACAAGCAACTCCTACAGCTCAATTCCAGAAAAATAAATGACCCAATCAAAAAATGGGCCAAAGAACTAAATAGACATTTCTCCAAAGAAGACATACAGATGGCTAACAAACACATGAAAAGATGCTCTACATCACTCATTATCAGAGAAATGCAAATCAAAAGCACTATGAGGTACCATTTCACGCCAGTCAGAATGGCTGCGATCCAAAAGTCTACAAGCAATAAATGCTGGAGAGGGCGTGGAGAAAAGGGAACCCTCCTACACTGCTGGTGGGAATGCAAACTAGTATAGCCACTATGGAGAACAGTGTGGAGATTCCTTAAAAAATGGGAAATAGAACTGCCTTATGATCCAGCAATCCCACTGCTGGGCATACACACTGAGGAAACCAGAATTGAAAGAGACACGTATATCCCAATGTTCATCGCAGCACTGTTTCTAATAGCCAGGACATGGAAGCAACCTAGATGTCCATCAGCAGATGAATGGATAAGAAAGCTGTGGTACATATACACAATGGAGTGTTACTCAGCCATTAAAAAGAAGACATTTGAATCAGTTCTAATGAGGTGGATGAAATTGGAGCCTATTATACAGAGTGAAGTAAGCCAGAAAGAAAAACACCAATACAGTATACTAACACATATATATGGAATTTAGAAAGATGGTAACAATAACCCTGTATATGAGACAGCAAAAGAGACACTGATGTATAGAACAGTCTTTTGGACTCTGTGGGAGAGGGAGAGGGTGGGATGATTTGGGAGAATGACATTGAAACATGTATAATATCATGTATGAAACGAGTTGCCAGTCCAGGTTCGATGCATGATACTGGATGCTTGGGGCTGGTGCACTGGGACGACCCAGAGGGAAGGTATGCGGAGGGAGGAGGGAGGAGGGTTCAGGATGGGGAACACGTGTATACCTGTGGTGGATTCATATTGATGTATGGCAAAAACAATACAATATTGTAAAGCTTAAAAACAAAATAAAAATTAAAAATAAAAGAAAAAGAAATTCCACAGTGCACAGGGTGGGAGGGGGGAAATGCTTACCATGTTAAGATAATTTATTGGAAAGAGCAGCCAATCCTATGTTTCCATACTAAGAAACCAGCCATTTCTAAGGGAAATTTATCTCAAGTAATTTCTTCTACTAACTTTAAAATAGAAAATACCCTTCATTTTTTTTAGTCTCTTTCATCCTCTCATGTTGGTGTAGACAGACAAGTTGACTTGAGATTTTGAGAGATATTCTTGTGCTTTCTTTCTTCCATGTCTGCTTTAAGCCTCACAAAAGACCTACTTAAAATTTTATATCAATTCTTAAAAGGATATCATTTTTTCCCAATAGAGTTGAAGATCACTGGAAATTTATCCCTTACAATATTTAACATTAAATCATAGAACCAAATGTTAATATGTTGAAGACTGATTCATTCTTAATTAAAATCGCTGGGATTTTTAACTAAATTTAAAAAATAAATCTGTATAAATATGCTACAAACCACATCACACATTGATGTTAAAAAATGTGACAAGGGTAAAAAAAATGGTTACATTTTCAGAATACTGCCATCAACAACAAAATATCAGCCCAAACATTTTATTCCAGTGGAGAATAATTTATCATGTATTTTCCCACTTGCCATAGCAAGGTTTTTTCTTTTTGCCTGCATGCTTAGTCACTCAGTCATGTCTGACTTTGCAACCCCATGGACTGCAGCTTGCCAGGTTCTTCTGTACGTGGGGATTCTCCAGGCAAGAATACTGGAGTGGGTTGCATCCCCTCCTCCAGGGGATCTTCCCAACCCAGGAATCGAACTCAGGTCTCCCTCATTTCAGGCAGATTCTTTACCATCTGAGCCACCAGGAAAGGCCTTTTTTTTCTTTTCCTTTATTACTCAGTTCATTCTGCGTTGATATTTGGTTGAGTATATAAACATTTGCCATCACTTCAGATTAATATATAAATGTGTAACCAATTATTAAATTGAATTTAATGTGTCTATTTCAGTACATAAACTATGCTATGGGTGGGGCTTCCCTGGTAGATCACTGAGTAAAGTATTTGCATGCAAAGCAGGAGACCCAGGTTACATCCCTGGGTTGGGAAGATACCCTGGAAAAGAAGCCTGGGAAATCCTATGGACAGAGGATCCTGGCAGGCTACATTCCATGGGGTCTCAAGTTGTCAGACACTACTTACTGACTAAATCTCACACACACTATGCTCTGTGTGAGGTCATGTCAATTAATAAAATGGGTGAAATCATATAAAAGTTCCCCCTTGCATGGATTTTATATTGTTACAATAGATTTGACAAAAAAAGAAGGAGACAGATTAAAAAACTGTTTGCAGTCTTATCAACTACAAATTGGTGCTTGTGGTGGGCACTTGTCATTTACTCTACAAGGATCAAATCACACGCTTCTGCATTCAACACACTCTACATGGAGTTCAGGGTGGAGCGTGAGACACTCTATTCTCAGGGGAAAACTGAGAATAGGTTTTCAGATGGTTAGATACTCTCAGGAACTGATTTTATGAGTCAAATTTTCCCCATATCTAGAAAAGCACTAAGTTCCTTCATGGTGAAATCTGGTCCGTGTGACTAGCAGAAAACTTCTGAAAAAGTACATGCTGGATTGCATGAACTCCCCTTCACCTAAACCACATGTATAATGACCTCCCCTCCCCATCTCTTTGGACAGCTTCACAGAGCTATCTGAGGTGCTGTCTCTCAGGCTGAAGTCCCCATTATGCTCCTATAGAAATAAGAGGATTTCATTCTATCATGAATAAGGTAATCAATCATGGCCAAACCTAAAAGTTGTGCTTCAGATGAGATCCAAAAGATAGAAAGTGGCTTCCATTAGAAGCACTTTTACAGACAGTAAAATTAAGTAAAAGGTAATTATCTTATTTCAGAGATGAACTGGTTTATATGTAAAAACACTAAAGACAACAAGAATTTTTATTCCAATACTATGCTGAGTGTTAGTTCATATCTTTTTCCTGATTTTAATGGAAAACTTGTCAAACTTTCAATGTTGAGTATGACGTGAGCTGTGTGTCTAGCACAATCTTAATTATTATATTAATATGCTGAGATACTTTCTTTCTCTTCCAAATTTGATGAAAAAAATTATTTTTACCAAGAAAGGATGTTGGATTTCTATACTATCACTGAATAATACAAAGAAGGGAAAAAAATTAAGAAAAATTCCATTTATAACAACAATGATAAGAACAAAATGATTGAGTAAACATAAGTAGGGATGCAAAAGCTTTGCACACTGAGAACTCCAAAACATCACCAAAAGATGTTAGAGAAGGTACATAAATGGAAAAATGTTCAAGAACAAGAATATTTCATATTATTAAGACATCAAGGTGACCTAAAGATCTACAGATTCAATGCAATCTCTGTGAAACCCCCATAAAATTTTTGTAGACAAAAATAAAAAAAAATCCATCCTAAAATTCATATGAAATACCAAGGGACTTGCGATAACCAAAATGATCACAGGTCTTCATTCTAAAACATACTATAAAATTATGGTAATATGAAGCATGTGACACTGGCATCAAGACAAACAAGTTGAAGTGGCTGTGATGGTGAAATAGGAAGACACTGAATTCATATCCTCCCATAGAACACTAAAATTTCAACTACTTTTTTAAAAATTTATTTATTTTTATTTTATTTTTTAACTTTAAAATATTGTAAAGGTTTTGCCATATATCAATATGAATCCACCACAGGTATACATGTGTTCCCCATCCTGAACCCTCCTCCCTCCTCCCTTCCCGTACCATCCCTCTGAGTCGTCCCAGTGCACCAGCCCCAAGCATCTAGTATCATGCATCAAACCTGGACTGGCGACTCATTTCATATACGATATTATTCATGTTTCAATGCCATTCTGTCACTGTTAATGAGAACAATCAGAAAACTAGCAGATATTCTATGACTAAATACATGAAATAGGAACTACACAAAGACCAATAGGACTCGGGTATACAGGGTAGAGTCAAGTCTCATACCTCAGGCAGGCAACATACCTAAGGGGGGAAATCCAGTTGTAGAGCTTCTCCCAAAGGAGTATATGTGTCTGAGCCCCACATAGTGCTACTCAGCCCAGGGTTCCTACACTTGGAAAGTAAAAAAAATGAAACTGTTAGTTGCTCAGTTGTATCCAACTCTTTGCGACCCCATGGACCATAACCCACCAGGCTACTCTGTCCATGGGATTACCCAGGCAAGAATACTGAAGCAGGTAGCCACTCCCTCTCCAGGGGATCTTCCGGATCCAGGGATCAAACCTGGGTCTCCTGCATTGAGGATGGATTCTTTACTGTCTGAGCCACCACAAAAACCCCAGCAGCAACTTTATGAGCCACTAATGGAAACAATGTTCAAATATTGTTCAGATAGGAAAAGCTCTGTATAACTCTTAGGATTCTAGTCTTCCCATTTACATGGAATACATATCAGGTCTTCTGACTGAAGGTGTCAAGCATCTGAAACAAATAAGATCAAAACTAGAATTTTGTAATTCAAAATTTATAGAAATATATGAGTGAAAAAGAAATGTAAGTAATTAAACTTTCAAATGATGCTTTCTATAATTGTTATGCCATGAGAAAGAATTTAGTTCTTAGTTTTAGGTTGAGGAACATTTTAAAATCCTTTGCAACATCAACTCTCCTGAGGATAGATGTGACACAATGGTATTAAATGTCTTGAGAAATGTAAAGATCATCAGATTAGGAGACAGAAATATTAAACTCTGAAAAATTGGGAAGAAGGGATGCAGGGCTGGTGCTGGTCATCTCCTGGGTGGGTCCCAGGTCCACTATGGGATCAAGGTGTCCTAAGATAGCCATCTTGATGGCAGGTGGGTGGGGGTGTGTCCTTGCCCAGCTAGCTGTTTGGTCTGGAGTTTTCCAAGACTGATGCCACCTAGTTGATGAGTGGGACTGGGTTCCACCACTGAAACGCTAGATGAGGATTACAATGCAATGCTTGTCAGCACCATGTCCTTGTCATGGGATAGCTGGCTAAAATGTTTGTTACTAGTAATTATGTTTCAATGTGAATTGTAATATTTTTTCCACCTCTCTGGGAGGCTCTTCCCAATATCAGCAAGGTGTGTGACTCAGGTTCCTCTCAGAGTTCTATTTCTTCTTGGACTGTATGTGATTTTGTGTGTGACCAATACGAAATATGTTTTCTACAAGCCTTTGGTTCTCTGAAAAAGAATCCTCATTGTCTTTCAAAGTTCTACAATTTAGGGGGATTTTAGTCTTCCCCTGTGGCACAGATGGTAAAGAATATGCCTGCAATACAGGAGACCCAGGTTTGATCCCTGGGTCATGAAGCTCCCCTGGAGAAGGGAATGACCACTATTGTCCCTTAAAATTCCTTTCTTAGAAATTATATTCTCGTAACCACCTCCTCATTTAAAATAGCAATACCACAAATATATTACCTATGTATGTTTTTATGTGTATCTGTGCATTATGTATAAAAACAGTAAGAAATGTTCACCCCAAAAGAAATTACTTTTACTTTGTGGTAAGAGATATTGCACACATTTCAAATACACATTAGGGAAAAAAAAAAAAAAAAAAAAAACCTAAAAAAATAAAAGAAATTGACATAATGTGATTATTTAAACTCAGACCAAACCGAAACTCTTGCTGTGTTGCAAACAACTACACAGATCTATATCCAGCTAGTCTCACCTTATCACACTCTTTAAAAATATTTTTCATCTTACCCATTACTAAAAATATTAAATTTTTTTTATTTTTACATGATTATTATCCATCTATTTCTCTGGAATCTTATTTTCACATAAAAATAACCCTTTATCTTCAACAGGTATACCCAGGTCTCATAACTCTCTGTCTCATTGAATAAACAGAACAATTATGTGGGGATAAACTAAATAAGTCAAAATTTATGAAAGTGAATTTCTCATTAAGCCATTTTTCTTTCCAGTAATACATGTTAACACTATGGCATAGCAATGTGAAAAGCCCTATGGACATAGTACTTACTTAACTATTCAAGGTGCTAATCTCATGTTCAAACAGAATGTCAATCTCCTCAATGACTGAGTTCCTTGTTTTCAACTAAGCATCTCTTTCACCCAAGTGGCACTTCCTTTGAAACTCAGAGATTTGAATTCCATTTCTTGAGTACATTTTTCATGGTGCCCATGAAGGTAATATATGTGCAGAAAAGAGATCATCAGATGATTTTTCCTTGACATTGGAGGGGTCATGCTTTAGTGACTGAGCATGAACACGAGCAAGAGAGAGGGGTCAAGAGAGTGTAAGTAGCCTGGTAAATGGAGAATAAGAAAGAGAAACTGAACCCCTCCCTCCCAAAAAAAGAGTAATGCCTCAATGACAGTTTTCACAATGTGGCCAGTGGTCAGATCCATGTTTTGATGTTTTCGCCTCATGACAGGAGGAGTTCTGTGAAGTGGAGTGAATAAAGGAATCCAACTCTAAGAGACTTCATATTCTTGCTTAACTTTATTGAGTTTCATTTCCCTCTTGGATACAATGGACTGAAACTCAATCAACTAATACCTGTCCCTACGATAAGAGAGTTAAAGTTTGTAAAGAACCTGTCAAAATGTATGCCTCATAGTTGGCCTTCAACAATAGTGAACTCAGTTTACTCACTTAATGCCTCCTAAAATTTTAACCAAATAAAAATTCCATATTAAAACAATGTATCCTTATACACCAGATCCAGACATTTTGTCTCCTTAACTTTTAAAAAAATATATTTATTTATTTTATTTTTTAACTTTACAATATTGTATTAGTTTTGCCATGGAGAAACATAACTGTGCCTAATGTGATTTTTTTTTTTTTTTAATGAATCAAAAGTAGTTACATGGCAGTTGTTCCTCAGGAGAGATTATTGGGAATGAGTGAAAAGGAATTTCTAAAGGAGATTTAAACTTACAACCAGCAAAACTTCACTCACTGAGATTCCATACAGCCTACACATCCTTCTTCAGTTCTGACACCTTCCAAGTTTTCTGTTGAAAATTTATTATTCATGCAGCATTACTTTTCTCATTCCTCTATTGAGCCTCTGATACAGCCCCCTAAAACACAATCATTGGTCTTATTTTTCATCTTCAAATCTTCCCTTTGGTCTTAGAGTAGAAACAACATGTACTCAAGACTTTTCTATTCACTGCCCTTGGATTACTCTCATCTCCTCTTATCTCCTCATCATAATAAACCACATATCATTTAGCCTTGATTTGTTGAATGGTTTAATTCTCACCAGAAATTTCAAAAGACCATTTTAATAGATTAAATGTTGATTCTATCATCTTCCAGGCTTAGACATTGTGAGAAAAAGTGCTGTTTCCTATGAATTTGAGATAATTATGCACAATTTACTAAATGCCATTACCCCAGTACCATGTTCAAACATGTTCAAATTATGGAATAAATAGCTCCAGTTAATCATTGAGTCTAAGAAAGTGACATCTGTGATAAGTAACATGGGCTTCTGTGTTGTAGTCAGACAAGCTTAGATTTATAGTTATTAACAATATAGGATGACCTGGTATTCACCATGTATATAGAGGAGCATTATAGGTACTCCCAGTTTTCTGAAGTTAACTTTAAGCACTTGGTTTTTATGAAGAACAACATTAATACTTGATTTTACTAATTAAAAAAAATGGGATTTTTAAAATTTAAATTTATTTATTTTAATTAGAGGCTAATTACAATATTGTATTGATTTTGCCATACATCAACATGCATCCACCACGTTGTTTTTACAAAAGCCAACACACAAGACTCCATAACCATACAAATGTTGGTGAGGTTTTAAATATTGCTTTTTTTTTTTTTTTTTAATTGAAGCACAGTTAATTTGCAATGGGTTCCTTTCAAGTGCACAGCAAGGTGATTTATTTATAAATATACCTATCTATACATGTATAACGGAGAAGGCAATGGCACCCCACTCCAGTACTCTTGCCTGGAAAATCCCATGGATGGAGGAGCCTGGTGAGCTGTAGTCCATGGGGTCGCAAAGAGTCGGACACGACTGAGCGACTTCACTTTCACTTTTCACTTTCCTGCATTGGAGAAGGAAATGGAAACCCACTCCAGTGTTCTTGCCTGGAGAATCCCAGGGACAGAGGAGCCTGGTGGGCTGCCGTCTATGTGGTCGCACAGAGTCGGACAAGACTGACGCGACTTAGCAGCAGCAGCAGCAGCATACATGTATAATACTGGGAGGGATTGGGGGCAGGAGGAAAAGGGGACGACAGAGGATGAGATGGCTGGATGGCATCACCGACTCGACGGACGTGAGTTTGAGTGAACTCTGGGAGTTGGTGATGGACAGGGAGGCCTGGCGTGCTGTAATTCATGGGG
Organism: Bos grunniens; assembly: GCF_055505025.1. NCBI lineage: Eukaryota > Metazoa > Chordata > Mammalia > Artiodactyla > Bovidae > Bos > Bos grunniens. The sequence continues at coordinate 63,599,936 of NC_141183.1, read as the reverse complement.
TCACAAAGAGTTGGAAACGACTGAGCGACTGAACTGAACTGAACTGAACTGAATATATATATATATATATATATATATATATATATATATATATATTTGAGATTCTTTTCCATTTTAGATTACCATTACCATACTAATGTTTCTTTGTAAAAGTGAAGTGGTATAACTTGAACTTTCAATAAATGAATAAACTTGTACAGCTGAAGTATATTGTAACACGTGAGACAAAGCTACAACACATTAACACCATCTTCACAAAAGAGGTAAATCAATAAGATCACAGATAATTTTTTCCATCTACATGAAAAAACATACAACAGACAACTCATTTGAAAGAAACTGAGTTAGAAGCCCTAGGTTGAAAGTTTGTAAGGGAACTTCATTCTGGAGTTATAGGTCCTGGACATACTTTATGGGAGAAGCATGTGTGATGTGAGGCAAGTAAATCAGTAAACCTGTCTTGGCTTCAATTTGCTTCTCTGTAATTTGGGAACAATGATAAAGAAACTACCGGTTTTGGTTGTGGATAAATCAACTGAAGTGAATGTGCCTGGTAGATAATAAAGGGTTCATATAATGTACTTATATGGATCAGATATGCAGAGCAACAGCTTTGGAAATTAACCATTTGCTTTTCTGTTGAGATTTGCAAGAGATGTTTACTCTTGTTTCAAATGGCTCCTCAAGTCTTGGTATAAAAAATGAAAATGTTTTCTTTATATTCAATAAAAAAAAATGTGAGCCATAGGGATATTTAAGAAAAAAGAGCAAATTAAGAGTAATTTCAAAATTTCTGCTTTATCTTCTCTATTACAAAGAGAATTAGAGTTACAGTGTAAAATATTCTTTCCTTCTTTTGTCAGTGACACTCATTTTGCTTTTGATAAATCCATAGTGCAGGGGAAAAATTAGCTATTATTCCCTCATTCAACTCCTTCTTCACCATGCATTTACCCAATGATTCTATCCAATGTTTGCATTACCACAGGGTAAGTAAAAATGGAAAAAAAAATGAGATTAAGGTCCTATGGAAAAGCCAATTTCATCAGAGTAGCATATGAGAAATCTGAAAAAGCAGCAGTAAGACTCTGGAGAAAAACTTCTTACTCTACAATCATCAAACTGTGGATTTAATGTTCTTTTCATTGCCTATTCTGAACCTATGAACAATGAAACTTTGACAGTGTACATTAAAATATCAGTATGTTTAAAATAATGACTAGCCAAGATTAAGAAACCAACAAGTGTTAGTTCCTGGATCTCTCTCCCTCTTGATCTACAAAATTTCTTACTTTTCATTCACACTTTACAACAGGTGTAGCCATCTGAATATATATAAACAATTACTTTCTTGGCACCGTGAATAGCCTGAGTCACTCTCCTCTTCAACAAACTCCTCATGGCACTTTTCACCTCTGTGTTTCTCATTGTGTAAGTGATAGGATTTAACACGGGAGTGAGGATTGCAAAGAACATAACCACAAATTTTTCCACAGGGTAGGTGACCTCAGGACACATAGAGGTGAATATACAGGGACCAAAAAAGAGCACCACTACCGTGAAATGGGAGCCACATGTAGAGAGGGCTTTGTGTCATGCTTCAGAGCTATGGGATTTCAGAGAGTGCAGGATGACTGTGTAGGAGATGAGAAGCATGATAAAAATAAAATAAAATAAGCACATTCCTGAAGGGTTAGCTGCCACCATGATGCCAAGTTTGTAGGTGTCACTGCAGGTGAGTTCCAACAGTGAGAAGAAATCACACATGAAGTGATCATTGATGTTGAGACCAGAAAAGGTCAAGTTTACAAAGAAAAGAATCTGCACGGTGGTATGCAGGATGCCCCCAATCCAGGCCACCACCACCAGGAGCTGGCAGAGCCCCTGTCTCATGATGGTCATGTAGTGCATAGGCATGCAGATGGCCACGTATAGGTCATAGGACATAGAAATGAGAAGGATGATCTCTGAACCTCCCATTATGTGTTCCAGAAAGATCTGAATCAGGCAGCCACTCCAGGAGATGGTTCTCCTCTGGTACAGCAGGTCAATGATGAGTTTGGTGGTGGTGACAGAGGTGAAGATGCCATCTATGAAGGACAAGTGAGTGAGAAAGAAGTACACGGGAGCAGAAAGTGTGGAGGTGAAGGAGATGGGGATGACAATGAGCAGGTTGGCCAACACAGTAAACAGGAAAATGAGCAAAAAGACAATGAAGAGCATTTTCTGCAAGTGTGGATTCTGTGTGAGTCCCAAGAGAACAAATTCAGTCACGTTGTTGGGACATGTGAGGACATCCATTTAGGAAGTAATAGCTTCCTATGTCCTGAATTATCTACAAATAAGTTTTAAAAAAAAGATACCAATTAACCATGTAAGAAATTTGAGCTGAATTTCTTACAACAAAGAAATAATGATTATTTTACTGTGGAGCATGTCCTTGTCACTTTTGTCTCAGTTCTTTTTTCAAGCCATTTATAAATGTTTCCAAGATGATTTCCATCTCTACAGACACCTAGCACCTGTCACCTGTTAAACACCCATAGAACAATGTTTCGTGTGTAATTTATTGAGAAATCAGTGTTCTGTCTACATGAGATTTAGATTCTTCTATTATTTCTGCTGAAAGCGATTCTACAAAGTCATCTCAGTGCCTCATGAGCCCGCCTATCTGTCCAACAGCTTACAAATTATAATTCTCAGATGTATGTTGTAAGTTGAGAAGTGCTGCTGCAGCTGCTAAGTCACTTCAGTCGTGGCTGACTCTGTGTGACCCCATAGATGGCAGCCCACCAGGCTTCCCTGTCCCAGGGATTCTTCAGGCAAGAACACTGGAGTGGGTTGCCATTTCCTTCTCCAATGCATGAAAGTGAAAAGTGAAAGTGAAGTTGCTCAGTTGTGTCCAACTCTTTGTGACCCCATGGAATGCAGCCCACCAGGCTCCTCCATCCATGAGATTTTCCAGGCAAGAACACTGGAGTGGGGTGCCATTGCCTTCTCTGTGAGAAGTGCTACACACAGGAAAAAGCAGAGACAGTACTTTGCCAACCGAGGTCCGTCTAGTCAAGGCTATGGTTTTTCCAGTGGTTATGTATGGATGTGAGAGTTGGACTGTGAAGAAAGCTGAGCAACAAAGAATTGATGCTTTTGAACTGTGGTGTTGGAGAAGACTCTTGAGAGTCCCTTGGACTGCAAAGAGATCCAACCAATTCATTCTAGAGGAGATCTGTCCTCGGTGTTCATTGAAAGGACTGATGATGAAGCTGAAACGCCAATACTTTGGCCACCTCATGCGAAGATTTGACTCATTGGAAAAGACCATGATGCTGGGAGGGATTGGGGGCAGGAGGAGAAGGGGGAAAAAGAGGATGAGATGGCTAGATGGCATCATTGACTCAATGGACATGAGTTTGGGTAAACTCTGGGAGTTGATGATGGACAGGGAGACCTGGAGTGCTGCGTTCATGGGGTCACAAAGAGTCGGACACAACTGAGCGAATGAACTGAACTGAACTGAACACACAGATAAGAGTTATTTTCTATTCCACGTGAATATACATTTGAACCCTCAGCTCTAACTGTGAAAAGACATATAACATTGACAAGTATTTATCAGAAGTATTTAATATAAGGAAATATATATGCTACTTATGACACACTACACTTGGAACCATCCAGAACATAAAAGCTTTTCAGCTCTGTTTCTGCTCTTACCATGTGTGCCTGCATGCTAAGTCACTTCAGTTGTATCTAACTCTTTGTGACTGTATGGACTATAGCTCATCAGGCTCCTTTGTCCATGGGATTCTCCAGGCAAGAATAATAGAGTGGGTTGACATGACCTTCTCCAGGAAATCTTCCCAATCCAGGGAATGAACCTGCATCTCTTATGTCTCCTGAATTGGCAGGTGGGTTCTTTATCACTAGCACCATTTGAGGCTATTACCATAGAATCTGCTACTATGGCTTCAGTGCCTGAAATCTATTAGGTGATGAGCAAATGTTTGATAAATTGCCATTCACCATGGGCAAATAGGGCTTCCCTGGTGGCTCAGCTGGTAAAAGATCTGCCTGAAATGCAGGAGACATGGGTTCAATCCTTGGGTCAGGAGGATCCCCTAGAGGAAAAAATGTCAACCCCCTGTAGTGTTCTTGCCTGGACAATCCCATGGACAGAGAAGCCTGGCAGTCTATAGTCATAAGGATGCAAAGAGTGGGACACGACTGAAAGACTAACATGCATGGGACAATTATGACTGTTTCCCCCGACCATAAACATAGAAGGATTGCAAGCGCTCTTTTTTTCCTGCTGGAGAGTGAAAAAGTTGGCTTAAAGCTCAACATTCAGAAGACTAAGATCATGGCATCCAGTCCCATCACTTCATGGCTAATAGATGTGGAAACAATGGCTTACTTTACTTATGGGGGCTCCAAAATCACTGAAGATGGTGACTGCAGCCATGAAATTAAAAGACACTTATTCCTTGGAAGGAAAGTTATGACCAACCTAGACAGTATATTAAAAAGCAGAGACATTGCTTTGCCAATAAAGGTCCATCTAGTTAAGGCTATGGTTTTTCCACTAGTCGTGTATGGATGTGAGAACTAGACTATAAAGAAAGCTGAGCACTGAAGAATGGATGCTTTGGATCTGTGGTATTGGAGAAGACTCTTGAGAGCCCTTTGGACCGCAAGGAGATCCAACCAGTCCATTCTAAAGGAGATCAGTCTTGGGTATTCTTTGGAAGGACTGATGCTAAAGCTGAAACTCCAATACTTTGGCAACCTCATACGAAGAGTTGACTCTTTGGAAAAGACTCTGATGCTGGGAGGGATTGGGGGCAGGAGGAGAAGGGGACGACAGAAGATGCTGACTCGATGGACGTGAGTTTGAGTGAACTCTGGGAGTTGGTGATGGACAGGAAGGACTGGCATGCTGCAATTCATGGGGTCGCAAAGACTTGGACACGACTGTGTGACTAAACTGAACTGAACTGAAGTGCAAAAATATAAGTCTGAAAACACTTTTCTCTGTATAAATCTGTTTTATTCATAAGGCATCAGTCCCTGTTTTATATAAACCTGATAAATAAATTTAACTTTTTCAGAAAAATTTACTGTGAAAGACTAATATGCAACAAAAATAAAGATGTTTGTGTTATCAGTAGCATTCCCTTTGGAGTCATAATTATATGAGATTTATATCTTTTACTGACTGTAAGCTATTTTACAGTTATTGGAGTAACAGACAACTGACAAGAATGGAAGTAATTACTTTCCATAGATATACAAATACTGTCAGATGCAAGTTTGATTGATTTCCCTGATCATTAGAGATAAAACAAATCTTGCATTTATTTATAAAGTCATTACATATCTCTGATTGAACAATATTAAATATAGTACAGTGAATTTTCCTTTTGACTGTGATTATATCCTACTAATTCTCTCACTAATCAATGAGCTAAATAAAATTTCTCTGATGTGTTCTTTTCATGTTTTATGAAAATCTGATTTCACTTTTCAAAAAAGTCTTTTTCCTCTGGATATTATAATGAGAATTGGAAAAATTTCTGCCATATCAGGAAACAAGGGTGTCACAGCCCTCAGCAATTGCAGCCCTCCACTGTGAGATGGAAAGGGTCAGTTTTCATCCCAATCCCAAAGAAAGGCAATGGGAAATAGTGTTCAAGGTACCATACAATTTTCCTCATTTCACATGCTAGCAACGTAATGCTCAAAATTCTTCAAGCTGGCTTCAGAAGTACATGAACCCAAAACTTCCAGATATACAGGCTGGATTTATAAAAGACAGAGGAACCAGAGATCAAATTGCCAACATCTGTTGGATCATAGAGAAAGCAAGGGAATTTCAGAAAAGCATCTACTTCTGTTTCATAGATTATATGAAAGCTTTGACTGGATCACAACAAGCTGTGGAAAATTCTTAAAGAGATGGGAATACCAGACCATGTGGCTTACCTCCTTATAAACTTGAATGCAGGTCAAGAAGCAACAGTCAGAACCAGATATGGAAAGATGGACTGGTTCAAAATTGGGAAAGGAATATGAAAAGGCTGTATATTGTCACCCTGCTTATTTAAATTCTATCCAAAGTGCATCATATTAAATGTCAGGCTGGATGAATCACAAGCAGAAATCAAGATTGCCAGGAGAAATATCAACCACCTCAGATATGCAGATGATAGCACTCTAATGGGAGAAAGCAAAGCGAAGAGGAACTAAAGAGCCTCTTGATGAAGGTGAAAGAGGAGAGTGATAAAGCTGGCCTAAAACTCAGCATTCCAAAAACTAAGATCACGGCATCCAGTCCCATCACTTCATGGCAAATTGATGGGGAGAATTGTAAACAGTGCCAGACTTTATTTTCTTTGGTTCCAAGATCACTGCAGTCATTGACTACAGCCACAAAATTAAAAGATCATTGCTCCTGGAAGAAAAGCTGAGACCAACCTAGACAGTGTATTAAAAAGCAGAGGTATCATTTTGCTGTCAATGATCCATAGAGTCAAAGCCATGGTTTTTCCAGTTCAGTTCAGTTGCTCAATCGTGTCTGACTCTTTGCGACCCCATGGACTGTAGCCCGCCAGGCTCCTCTGTCCATGGGATTCTCCAGGCAAGAATACTGGAGTGGGGTGCCATTTCCTTCTCCAGGGGATCTTCCCAACCCAGGGATCGAACCCAGGTCTCCCGCACTGCAGGCAGACTCTTTAACCTCTGAGCTACCAGGGAAGCTAATGTACAGATGTGAGAGTTGGACCATTAAGAAGGCTAAGCAGTGAAGAATTAGTGCTTTTGCACAGTGGTGTTGGAGAAGACTCTTGGGGATCTCCTGGGCTGCAAGGAGATCAACCTATCAACCCTAAAGGAAGTCAACTCTGAATATTCATTGTAAAGACTGATGCTTAAGCTGAAGCTCTAATACTTTGGCCACCTGATGTGAAAAGCTGACTCACTGTAAAAGACCATGATGTTGGGAAAGATTGAGGGCAGAAGGAGAAGGGGATGACAGAGAATGAGATGGTTGGATAGCATTGCCAACTCAGTGGATATGAATCTAAGCAAACACCAGAAGATAGTGAAGGGCAGGGAGGCTAGGCATGCTGCAGTCCATGGGGTCACAAAGAATCAGACAGGACTGAGAGGCTGAACAATGAGAATGTGAGCTTGTGAGCCCTGAGGAAATTCTGGAAGAAAAGAGTGTATGCCGTTTTAGGATCCTCAGAGGACAGCCACTCCCTAAGGTAAAGGAATTTTATGATGTGAAGCCACAGGTTACTGGACCCCGATAGCTGAAGTGTATATCAAATGAGATATTTCAGTGAATCCAGACTCTTGCATCTTCCTATATGTAGGACAGTGGTAAATTCCTTAACGTATCTGGTTTCTTTAATTAACAGTAATCTTTTGATGATCCCAACTACCTGCCCTTTGTTGCAAAGCTCCTATAGAGCCTAGCTCCTCCCCTTGCTTCCTCAGAGCAGTTTCTCAGGGCTCTCTGAAACATTGTCTACTGGGCTGCAGTCCTCATTTAGCCTCAGGTAAAACCTTACTAGCAACACTTACATGCAGAATTGTTTAAGCTCTAATGAAGTGGATGAAACTGGAGCCTATTATACAGAATGAAGTAAGTCAGAAAGAAAAACACCAATACAGTATACTAACGCATATATATGGAATTTAGAAAGATGGTAACGATAACCCTATATGCAAGACAGCAAAAGAGACTCTGACATATAGAACAGTCTTTTGGACTCTGTGGGAGAGGGCGAGGGTGGGATGATTTGGGAGAATGGCATTGAAACATGTATAATATCATATATGAAATGAATCACCAGTCCAGGTTCGATGTGTAATACAGGATGCCTGGGGCTGTTGCACTGGGATGACCCAGAGGGATGGTACAGGGAGGGAGGTGGGAAGGGGCTTCAGGATGGGTAACACGTGTATACCTGTGATGGAGTCATATTGATGTATGGTAAAATCAATACAACATTGTAAAGTAATTAGCACACAACTAAAATAAATAAATATATATTAAAAATAATGGCATTTTAGAGAAATAAGCTAAAATACTCATAAAAGTCTATGTATTTTTACCTTGTGGATTATTTCATCGTATATTTTCTGGTTTATTTTATTTTTGATTCATTTATATATAGCCAGTTTGTAGAAATCTCCTTCAAAGCTTGCTGTGAAGTAAAATGGTCCAACAGCTCTTTCTCATCTCTGTGTATATTTCCATGGTATCCAAAATATTACAAGTTCTGAGATGATAAAGGACTAAGGAAATGAAGCCTATTTTCCTCTTGAGAGATGTTATTACTGGGTAAGTTACAAAGTTCTTCCTTAAGATGTGCAATTATTAATATAAGTAATGATCAAAACGGAATATTGCTTCATATATGCTAGGTATTGTGTGAAGAATTTTATAAATTACCTCATTTAAGAATCTTTTTGAGAACATTGAAAATAGAAAAACTGAAACATGGAGAAGTTCAACATTGTACTCTAGGACATGTAATTACTGAGGAGCAACCCTGAAAATACATTTCAAAACTCTCTGATCTCAAGTCTTGGTCTTGATCCTGAGCCTGCATTACCTCCCATGTAAAAATTCACCAAATATTTAGCGGGAGATTTCTTTAACGTTCATCTTTCAACCAAGGCTTTCAGAAAACTATTTATCAGCCTAATCTGTGGAAACATTAAAAAAAAAAAAAAACCCTTGGGAATTTCAAAGATGTCAACTTCTTCCACTGAGAATTGCCCATCTCCTCTCTCAGGAAACTTTCTAATTATACAGGCATTTTATTTATTTAGTCAGTTAAATAGCATGTAATCAACCCTGCCCATATATCATCGGCCCTAAATTTCTTATTTAGAAAATTATCATACATTGAGTATTTATTTTTTGTAATCATCATTCATACTTAATTTGAATATAACTCAGAGATAAATACATAATTTCTAACTCATAGATAGAAAAGCTGAGAATTAGAATATTTATTTCACTTGTCCAGGATGAGGTAATCAGTAAGTAATAGAATTAAAAGCCTGCTTCTGCTGTTTCAGTTCCAAGCTGAATTTAAGAGCTCTCCAAAATTAGAAGATTCTGGGAAATGTTGAACATGTTTCACCATAAACTGAATAATTATCATGGATTTCATATTATATTACAAATGAGGTTTTTTAGAATTAAAGTGTATAGAGGCCAGCATTAGGCCCACAAATAAATAAGCAATTAATAAAATATTAGTTATTGAGAATTAGGGGTTTATTAGAAAGTATCTAATTCACTCTTTTCATTTTGCTTAAAAAGAATCTGAAACCCAGGGTAGGAAAGGGGCATTTCCAAAAGTGCATATTTGGATACTGTCAGATTACAGATATGAGGTACCATTTCACACCAGTCAGAATGACTGCAATCCAAAAGTCTACAAGCAATAGATGCTGGAGAGGGTGGGGAGAAAAGGGAACCCTCTTACACTGTTGGTAGGAATGCAAACTAGTACAGCCACTATGGAGAAAAGTGTGGAGATTCCTTAAAAAAAACTGGAAATAGAACTGCCTTATAACCCAGCAATCCCACTGCTGGGCATACACACTGAGGAAACCAGAATTGAAAGAGACATGTGTACCCCAATGTTCATCGCAGCACTGTTCATAATAGCCAGGACATGGAAGCAACCTAGATGTCCATCAGCAGATGAATGGATAAGAAAGCAGTGGTACATATACACAATAGAGTATTACTCAGCCATTAAAAAGAAGACATTTGAATCAGTTCTAATGAGGTGGATGAAACTGGAGCCTATTATACAGAGTGATGTAAGCCAGAAAGAAAAACACCAATACAGTATACTAACGCATATATATGGAATTTAGAAAGATGGTAACAATAACCCTGTATACGAGACAGCAAAAGAGACACTGATGTATAGAACAGTCTTTTGGACTCTGTGGGAGAGGGAGAGGGTGGGATGATTTGGGAGAATGGCATTGAAACATGTATAATATCATATATGAAACGAGTTGCCAATCCAGGTTCGATGCACAATACTGGATGCTTGGGGCTGGTGCACTGGGACGACCCAAAGGGATGGCATGGGGAGGAGAGGGGGAGGAGGGTTCAGGATGGGGAACATGCGTATACCTGTGGCAGATTCATGTTGATATATGGCAAAACCAATACAATATTCTAAAGTTAAAAAAATAAAATAAAAACAAAAACAAACAAACAAAAGATAAGAATTCAGGTTTTCTAAATGCCAACTTGTTATATATTTTCCCTATGGGATTAGCCACTATTCTTACTTGAAATAAGGTAATTTCAACAAAAGACATTATTGTCTTTGTGTAATTGTTCATGTAATTATTTCAGTGAGCTTCATTGTTTCCCAAGTGAGAACTGCCTAGGGAAATAAGAATGTTGAGAGGTCATAACCAAATACGCCCTTTGACTCAGTTCTATAGGATTTTCTCATGTAAATAGAACATACACAAAGTGAAGACTTATTATACAGGATTTTTTTAAGCTTCCATTTTCCACACTGGTTTAGCCTGTGTCTTCACTTTATTCTTAACCCACAAAAGTAAACTAAGTTGTAATAGTAAGACTAGAGAACTTTCTGCATCTGTCAAATCTCCTTGGTAGCACAAAAATATGGTTATTTTTGCTCATTATTTTGGAAAGACAGATTCATTTCAAATACTTTCATTTCAAGTACTTTACACCTTAACAGTGACCTGATGGAAAGGTATGCTCTCTGTAGAATACACATAGATCACTAGATATGTAGAACTGGTCCACTAGGAAAGCACTGAATAAATATCCTCTCACCTTGTTAGAAGTCAATAAACAGAAACCCAGTTAAATAGAATTGGGAGACCAGAAGGCATAGCAGCATAGCAGAGCCCAACAGGAAGAAAAAAGACTCTTCTTCTTCCTGGCAACATCTCAGCCAATGAAAAGTCATGTGTTCTTTATTTACTAGTGTCCCCTCAATTTTCTTTTCCCTTCTATAAAAGCATTTACCTTTCCTTGCCTGTGGGGGAATTGCACATGGTTCATCATGGTTACAGGCCCTAAACTGCAATTCTTGCTGATCCCAAATTAACTCACTCTTGCTGGAGAAATATTTGGCATCCTATATGTTTCAGGTCAACAACTATTAATCAGCTTTCTGACCAGTGAAGGACGTGGCAATATGCCACCCAGGACTGAGGGTTAGAATCCATTTCAAGTAATCTCCAGAAAGATCTGAGCTATTTCTATTTGCTAGAATGTAGTTACCTTAGTAAATGATCATAGATCTCTCAGAGAAAGATTAGGTTGAATATTTGCACACCTATTAGTGCTGACAGCTATAACTCAAAAAATATCTGATATCTTCTTTAGTCAAAGAATCCCTGGATTTGGAAATTATCTATTTCTGGCAATTGGATGAGAAAACATGTTTTTTCTTTTCTGAACTGAAACTTGGTTATTCAATTCAGACCTCTATTGAGCAAAGTCAATGTGTATTTTATCATCATCATCATTCATTATCAATACCACCATATATTAATTGACTTGGACTTCCACAACAAAATAATGCAGACTGCATAGCTTAAATACAAGTCATTCATTTTTTTCACATTTTGGAGACTGGATGTCCAAGATTAAAGTAACAGCAGGATGGGTTTCTGGTGAGGCTTCTCTTCCTGCTTACAGACAGCCTCCTTCTCACTCCATTCTCTCAGGGCCATTCCTCTGAGCAAACATGTGGGCTCTGGTTTACGTTCCATTTCTCACTAGGACACCAGTTCTATTATATGAGGCTTCACCCTATGATTTCATGGAGTCCTGCCTGTTTCAGTTGCCAGTACTCAAGGCTTCCCAGCATATATGGGTATATGAGTGAGGAAACTGATTACATGACTGCAGCCTCAGCCAGTTTCTGACTGCAAGGTTATGAGAGATGTTGAACTTAAAGTACCCAACTGAGCTAATCAAATTCTTGATCTATTATAATTACCTGAAATAGTACAGTGAGAGTCAGTTTTTTAAACCACTAAATTTGGGAGTGATTTTTTTTTTTTTTAATATGACAATGGTACCTGAAACACTGCAGTAATTTCAACAGTATACTCTTGGTTCATGGATAAATATGTTAACTGAACAAAATAAAGAGCTAAGAAGTAAATTGGTAAATAAATAGGTTTTATATATTAACATTATCATAGTGATATAGAAGAGTAGTCAGAAACAGAATATCGTTCCCAAGTCAGATCAAGCTGTTTGTCATTTGAAAGAAAATCAATACACATAAAACTTAGTAAATAGGAGAGCTGTCTTAAACCACAATGCAAGCAATCTACAGAAATGATGGATTTAGTGTTGCCAAAAACCATCTCCAAAGATTCTGCTGAGCCATGAACATTTTGAATAGAGGAAGGGAAGCATTCTCAGTTAATCGTTGAGGTAGAGAGTCAGATTCCTCGGCACCCCCCATTGCATGCAGCCTTGTTGACTTCTTGTAGATGTTACCTTGTTCACACTGTTTGGTCACACAGTTAGACTGTGAAATTATTGAAAGGGAACCTAGGAAAGAAATCTGATAATCTGTTACTTATTTTTCATTTCTAACTTTTTTGATCTACAGAAACAACCAACCACTTAGGCAAGCGGTTGTTATAAGCTAAAATATTTGAAAGGTGCATTTGTGCTGAAAATGAGTAGAGCATGGGGTGTCTGGTTAAAGGTTGCTGCTGCTGCTGCTTCTAAGGCGCTTCAGTCATGTCCGACTCTGTGCGACCCCATAGACAGCAGCCCACCAGGCTCCACCATCCCTGGGATTCTCCAGGCAAGAACACTGGAGTGGATTTCCATTTTCTTCTCCAATGCATGAAGGTGAAACATGAAAGTGACGTTGTTCAGTTGTGTCCGACTTCTAGCGACCCCATGGACTGCAGCCCACCAGGCTCCTCCATCCATGGGATTTTCCAGGCAAGAGTACTGGAGTGGAGTGCCATTGCCTTCTCCGTTAAAGGTTACTTATGATGTAACTTTGATAAAGTGACAAGGAAAAGGCTTCCTGCTGAGAAGAGATTCCTGTAAAGAGCTGCTTAAAATTGCATATAAATATAATTAAATATCTGCACTCACAATAAGAAAGACACATGTGCTTTGTAATGGAAAATTAATAATCACAGTTCATAGTTGTTGCCTGAACATTCAAGACTTCCATTCATAACTTCCATTAGAAAGAGTTTAACTTTTTGATCTATTGACCACTTTTAACACTTAAGTGTTTATAGCTGGCTTTACACTATTTTCATTGCTATCTTTTGGGTCTGTCAGAACAGTAGACATATTTAATAATAATTATTGTAACTTTTGAAATTCCCTTTGTAAACAGGATATGTTAGTTAAATATAACTATGCTCTTGGTATTTTATACACAAAAGAATAGAATCAGAGATCTCTAATAGATATTTATATACCAGTGTAAATAGCAGCAATACTCACAATGGCCAACAGGTGAAAACAACCCAAATTTCTTTCACAAGTTTGGAAAGACTGTTGTTATTATATCTCCAAACATTTTCTCAGGTCCTTTGTCTCTTCCTCTTCTTCTGAGACTCTTATAATACAAAAGCTGGTGCATTTAATGTTGTCCCAGATGTTTCTTAGACGATCTTTGTTTCTTTTCAGTCTTTTTTCTTTATTTCATGGCAGTGATGTCCACTATTGTGTCTTCCAGGTTATTTATCTATTATTCTGCCTCAATTATTTTGCTATTGATTCCTTCTAAGATATTTCTTATTTCAGTTATTGTATTGTTTGTATCTTGTATTGTATTGTTTGTATCTTATATGTCTTTATTAAATATTTCTTGCAGCTTCTCAATTCTTGCCTCCATTTTTTTTTTTTTCTGAGATCTTGGAATACTTTCACTACCATTACTATGATTTATTTTTTCAGTAAGTTGCCTGTTTCCACTGTACTTAGTGGCAAAACAGCTGCCTGGGGAGGCCTTACAAATAGCTGGGAAAAGAAGAGAAGTGAAAAGCAAAGGAGAAAAGGAAAGATATATCCATATGAATGCAGAGTTCCAAAAAAATGCAAGTAGATATAAGAAAGCCTTTCTCAGCGATCAATGCAAAGAAATAGAGGAAAACAATAGAATGGGAAAGACTAGAGATCTCTTCAAGAAAATTAGAGATACCAAGGAAACATTTCATGCAAAGATGGGCTCAATAAAGGACAGAAATGGTATGGACCTAACGGAAGCAGACACTATTAAGAAAAGGTGGCAAGAATACACCGAAAACTGTACAAAAAGGATCTTCATGATGCAAATATTCATGACGGTGTGATCACTCACACTCACCTAGAGCCAGACATCCTGGAATGTGAAGTCAAGTGGGCCTTAGGAAGCATCACTATGAACAAAGCTAGTGGAGTTGATGGGCTTCCAGTTGAGGTATTTCAAATCCTAAATATGATGCTGTGAAAGTCTTGCACTCGATATATCAGCAAATTTGGAAAACTCATCAGTGGCCACCGGACTGGAAAAGGTCCATTTTCATTCCAAATGCAAAGAAAGGCAATGCCAAAGAATACTCAAACTACCACACAATTGCACTCATCACACACACTAGCAAAGTAATACTCAAAATTCTCCAAGACAGGCTTCAGCAATATGAGAACTGTGAACTTCCAGATGTTCTAGCTGGTTTTAGAAAAGGCAGAGGAACCAGAGATCAAATTGCCAACATCTGCTGGATCATCAAAAAAGCAAGAGAGTTCCAGAAAAACATCTATTTCTGCTTTATTGACTATGCCAAAGTCTTTGACTGTGTAGATCACAATCAACTGTGGAAAATTCTTCAAGAGGTGGGAATACCATACCGCCTGATCTGCCTCTTGAGAAACCTATACACAGGTAAGGAAGCAACAGTTAAAACTGGACATTGAACAACAGACTGGTTCCAAATAGGAAAGGGAGTACATCAAGGCTGTACATTGTCACCCTGCTTATTTAACTTATATGCAGAGTACATCATGAGAAACGATGGGCTGGAAGAGGCACAAGCTGGAATCAAGATTGTCAGGAGAAATATCAATAACCTCACATACACAGATGACACCACCCTTATGGCAGAAAATGAAGAGGAACTAAAAAGCTTCTTGATGAAAGTGAAAGAGGAGAGTGAAAAAGTTGGCTTAAAACTTAACATTCAGAAAACGAAGATAATGGCATCTAGTCCCATCACTTCATGGGAAATAGATGGGGAAACAGTGGAAACAGTGTCAGACTTTATTTTTGGGGGCTCCAAAATCACTGCATATGGTGACTGTAGCCATGAAATTAAAAGATGCTTACTCCTTGGAAGAAAAGTTATGACCAACCAAATAGCATATTCAAAAGCAGAGACATTACTTTGCCAACAAATGTTCATCTAGTCAAGGCTATGGTTTTTCCAGTGGTCATGTATGGATGTGAGAGTTGGACTGTGAAGAAAGCTGAGCACCGAATAATTGATGCTTTTGAACCGTGGTATTGGAGAAGACTCTTGAGAGTCCCTTGGACTGCAAGGACATCCAATCAGTCCATTCTAAAGGAGATCCGCCCTGGGTGTTCTTTGGAAGGAATGATGCTAAAGCTGAAACTCCAGTACTTTGGCCACCTCATGTGAAAAGTTGAATCATTGGAAAAGACTCTGATGCTGGGAGGGATTGGGGGCAGGAGGAGAAGGAGATGACAGAGGATGAGATGGCTGGATGGCATCACTGACTTTATGGATGTGAGTTTGAGTGAACTCCTGGATATGGTGATGGACAGGGAGGCCTGGCGTGCTGTGATTCATGTGGTCGCAAAGAATTGGACATGAATGAGCGACTAAACTGAACTGAATTTAACTGAACCATAAGTTTGTTTTCTACCTCTGTGACACTATTTATACTCTGTGAATAAGTTCATTTATACTCCTTTTAAGGTTCCACATATAAGTGATACCGATATGATATTTGTCTTTTTCTGTCTGACTTACTTCTCAGTATGACAATTTCTAAGACCATCCCTGTTGTTGTAAATAACATTATTTCATTTTTTTTATGGGTCAGTAGTATTTCACTGCATATATGTACCACATCTTCTTTATTCATTCCACTGTTGATGGACATTTAGGTTGCTAACACATCCTGACTATTTTCAGTAGTGCTGCAATGAGCATTGGGGTACATGGATCTTTTTGTTTTATGATTATCTCAGGTTATATACCCAGGAGTAGGATTGTTGGTTCTAATGGTAATTCTATTTTCAGTTGTTTTTTTTTTTTTTTTTTTTTTAGGAAGCTTCATACTGTTTTCCATAATGAGTGCAGCCATTTACATTCTCATCAACAGTATAAGAGGTTTCTCTTTTATCCACATCCTCTCAAACATTTACTGTTTGTAGATTTCTTTGATGGGAGCCATTCTGACCCATCTGAGGTGACACCGGATTGTACTTTTGATTTACATTTCTCTAATATTTAGAGATACTTAGTGCCTTTTCATGTGATTTTTGGCCATCTGGATGTACTCTTGGAGAAATATTTATTCATACATTCTACCATTTTAGATTTTTTGATTTTTAAAAAAATATTGAGCTACATGAACTATTTGTATATTTTGGAGATAATCTCTTGTTGGTTGCTTTGTCTGAAAATATTTTGTCCCATTCTGAGTGTTGTCTTTTATTTTGCTGTGCAAAAGCTTTCAAGTTTCATTAGATTTCATTTGTTTATTTTTGTTATTATTTTCATTAGTCTAGGAGGTGGGTCAAAAAATATCTTGCAATTTATGTCAAAGAGTGTTCTGCCTATATTTTTCTCTAAGTTTTATACTCTCCAGCCTTAAATATAGACCTTTAATCCCTTTTTGAGGTTAGTTTTGTGTCTTATGTTAAGGAGTGTTCTAATTTCAAGAAGTTGAAACACACGAAGGTGACCAGCTTTCCCAACACCTTTTATTGAAGAGACTGTCTTCCCTCCATTCTATATTCTTGCCTCCTTTGTCACAGATTAGGTGACAAAGGTTTGTCTCTGGGCTTTCTCTCCTGTTCTATTGATCTTTATTTCTGTTTTGTGCCAGTATCATAATATTGCGATTACTGTAGCTTTATAGTGTAGTCTGAAGTCAAGGAGCCTGATTCTTCTGTCTCTTTGTTTCTTTCTCAGAATTTCTTAGGCTGTCCCTGTCTTTCATGTTTCCATACATACTGTAGAATCTTTTGTTCTAATTCTGTGAGCAAGAATTCAATGGTAATTTGATAGGGATTGCATTGCATCTGTAGATTGTTTTGAGTAGTATAGTCATTTTCAAAGTACTGACTCCTCTAATCTAAGAGCATGATATATATCTCCACCTGTTTGTGTCATTTTTATTTCTTTCATCAGTGTCTTATCGGCTTCTGAGCACATGTCTTTTACTTCCTTAGGTAGGTTTTTCCTAGGCACTTTTTTCATTTTGTTGCAATGATAAATGGGATTTTTCCTTACTATCTCTTTCTGACCTTTTGTTGTTAGTATAAAGGAATGCATGTAATTCATAGGTATTAACTTTGTATCCTGCAATGTTACCAAATTCATTGGCGAGCTCCAGTAACATCTTTAAGGATTTTTTACGTATGGTGTCATATCATCTGCAAATAGTGAGAATTTGCTTCTTTTTCAGTTTGGATTCCTTGTATTTTTATTCTCTGACTGTCATGGCTAAGACTCCCAACATTATAGTGGTGAAAGTGGGTATCCTTGTCTTCATTCCTAATCATAGAGAAAATGCTCTCAGCTTTTCACCATTGTGAATGATTCTTGCTTTAGGTTTGTAATACACGGTTTTCATTATGTTGAAATTGGTTCCCTCTACGCCTTTGTCTGAAGAGTTTTTATCTGGATGGCTTTCATTGTTGTCTTCTTTGCAAGCCTTAATATGGGTTTCTTAGAGCATCTGGATCCCCACATATATTTAGTTCAATATTGCTTTTTGTGGGTCATAAGGGATTAGATAAGGAGTCATTCAATACTTCATTGAACCACCTGAAGATCTTAGTATCTGCTGCTGCTGCTGCTAAGTCTCTTCAGTTGTGTCCGACTCTGTGCAACCCCACAGACGGCAGCTCACCAGGCTCTGCCATCCCTGGGATTCTCCAGGCAAGAACACTGGAGTGGGCTGCCATTTCCTTCTCCATAGTATCTGCTAAATCTCACCAAATATTTGTGGTTTACAGCTTACCTAGGAAGTGAATGAAATCCATCAACTCTGATGTTACATCTAAGACTTTCAATTTTTAAGGAATACATCTAAGCACTCATTCCTCTCTTACCAGTAAGTAGCAAAAGATGGAGAATTTATCCTTAATTCATAAAACAACTGTCTGAGATGATAAAGATCCCTGTAGACTAACTTTGTTTGTTTCTGTCTTTTACTTTTCAATTCAATTTATTTTAATTTCTTATCTAAAGGCATTTAACTTTAAAAATAGCAAAGTGTACATGTCAATCCAAAACTCCCAATCTATTCCTATCTACCACTGTTCCCCCTAGACAACGATAAGTATAACAAAACTGATATAATGCCTCAAAATCTGTAATAATTCATGGTTGTTCTCTATGAGATACCACTAAATTCAAACTAGAAAATTAAATGGAGTGAAAGTTTTTGTTACATGGAAAAACAAGAATGGTGGTTTTGGGATAACTGTTTCATTAAAAACAACCAGAAGAGCAAGAAAGATGTACAGTTCATGTGTTTGAAAGCATTAGAGAACTAACAAGGAGTAAATGTTGTGTGGGGTCAATATTCGAAAAGAGAGGAAGCCAGGAGCTAAACACAACAGGTTAAATGCTCTTTTCACTAAAGATATGGATTAATTCTAATAATCATACAAGAAAGACTGAAAGTACTGTGTGAAAGTTCCCACAAATGGGACAATAAATGGGATTCAAGTCCTACAGAGAACAAGAGGACTTTGAAAATGGCCAGGCTTTCATTTGAGACCACAAAGAGATTTTTACTTTTATTTTCATATATATATATATATATATATATATATATAATTTTACTATAAATTTATTTAATTGGAGGCTAAATACTTTACAATATTGTATTGGACAGATATAAAAGTTCAAAAACATATTCTGTTATTTATGTTAAGGAGTGTTCTACCCGTGTTTTTCACTAGGGATTTATAAGATTTGGTCTTACATTTAGATCTTTATATCCATTTAGGGTGTATATTTGTATATGGTGTAAGAGAATGTGGTTGAAGAGACACTTTTTTTTTTTTTTCCATTGTGTATTCTTGCCTCCTGAAATAGCCTTGCACAGCTTAGTAAAGACAGTCACCCCAGTACCATACTGCTATGTGGTCAAATTATGGAAGAAATAGCTCCGATTAACCACTGAGCTTGATAAACTGACATTTGTGAGAAGAAACCATGAGTTAGAGTGCTGTAATTCAGAAACTCTAATTACTAGTGATGTGATAATGTAAGATAACCTATGTCCTGTAAGTATCCACAACTTTCCTGAAAGTTTACGTTAGCCACTTCACTTTTAGAAAGACCAACACTGGTACTTGTTTTCACTAATGGGAAAGAACTCTGAAGAGGAGTTTTGCTTTAAAAAATTATGTTGACATACTAATGTCAGGCTTTAATGCAAGTGGACTAGTATACTTGAACTTACAAAAAGAAAAAGCTTGTCATGCTAAAATATATTCCTATATGTCAGGTAAGGCTACAGCATACTGACACCATCTCTTGGAAAGATAAACTGAATTGTTAAGACTGCAGATAATTTTCTTATCTATACACCTAAACATATCACAAGCAATTAAGAATATTTTTTCTAAAAAGAGCAAATGACTATTTACAGAGTGAAGTAAGCCAGAAAGAAAAACACCAATACAGTATACTAATGCATATATATGGAATTTAGAAAGATGGTAACAATAACCCTGTATATGAGACAGCAGAAGAGTCACTGATGTATAGAACAGTCTTTTGGACTCTGTGGGAGAAGGAGAGGATGGGATGATTTGGGAGAATGGCATTGAAACATGTATAATATCATATATGAAATGAGTCGCCAGTCCAGGTTCGATGCACGATAATGGATGCTTGGGGCTGGTGCACTGGGACGACCCAGAGGGAAGGTATGGGGAGGGAGGAGGGAGGAGGGTTCAGGATGGGGAACACATGTATACCTGTGGCGGATTCATTTTGATATATGGTAAAAATCAATACAATATTGTAAAGTTAAAAAAAAAAAAAGAGCAAATGAAGACTAACTTCAACATTTCTGGTTTATTTTTCATGTCAAGAAAATGATTAGATTGTGAATTATTATTTCCTCCTTCTGTGGGTGCCTCTCTTTTGGCTTTTGGTCAATTCATAGTATAAAAACACTGTTTCAGCTTTGATTTCTTTATTCAAATCTCCCTTCCCTGTGCAACTGCCTAAGAATTTCAGTCTCTTTTTGCTTTATCACGGTCTGGGAAAAAAAAAAAAAAGAAGAATTTTGAGATCAGTGTCCTATGGGGGAAAAAATTCATGCAAGTAACATATATGAAAAATTTAGTAAATAAAATGTAAGACTTTGGAGAAAAAATACTTTACAGTTATCAAACAAGAGGTTTATAGTTATTCTTTCCACTGCCTAATCTGGAGCTATGAACATGAACATTGAATTCTCTAGAAAGTATATTAAAAGTTATCAAAATGCCTAAAATATGTGAATACTAAATAATTAAATAAATAATAATTGTTCTGAGTTTTTCTGTTTATGTCAATGATCTGAAAAATTTCTTACACTCTAACAAAATTTACTATAAGAACAATACTATTTATCAATGTAAATCATCAATTTATTGGCATCATGAGCATTCTAAGTGACTTTCCTCTTTAGCAAATTCCTCATGGCAACTTTCACCTCTGCATTTCTCACTGATAGGATTTAACATGGGATGCAGGATTGCATAGAACACGGTCTCCCACTTGTCTGCAGGGTAAGTGGCCACAGGACGTATATGGGTGAATATACAAGGGACAAAAAAGAGCACCACTACTGTAAAGTGGGAGCCACATGTAGAGAGGGCCTTGTGTAATCTTTCAGAGCCATGGGACTTCAGGGAGCTCAGGATGATTGTGTAGGAGGTAAGGAGTAGGAAAATGAGCAAGGTCATGCCCCATGTGTTAGCTGCCACCACGAGTCCAAACGTGTAGGTGTGGCTACAGGCAAGTTTTAATAATGAGAAGAAATCACACACAAAGTGACCAATGGCATTTGAGCCACAGTCTACCATGAAAAGAATCTGCACAGTGGCATGCAGGATATCCCCGATCCAGGCCACCACCACCAGGAGCTGGCAGAGCCCCTGTTGCCTGATGGTCGTGTAGTGCAGAGGCTTGCAGATGGCCACGTAGTGGTCATAGGCCATGACAATGAGGACAATAACCTCTACTCCTCCCAGGAAGTACTCCAGAAAGAGCTGACTCAGGCAGCCACCCCAGGACATGGTTCTCCTCTGGTGCAGCAGGTCAGTGATCAATTTGGGTGTGCTCACACAGGTGAAGAAGTCATCTAAGAAGGACAAGTGAGTGAGAAAGAAGTACATGGGAACTCAAAATGTGGGGCTGAGGGAGATGGTGATGACTATGAGGAGGGTGGCAAGCACAATGAATAGGGACATGGGCAAAAGGACAACAAAGAGTATTTTCTGCAGTTGTGGATTCTGAGTAAGTCCCAAGAGAAGAAATTTAGTCATGTTGTTGGGAGATGTGAGGAGCTCCATTTAAGAAGCAATATGTTCTTGGGTCCTGAATTACCTACAAAGGAATTGAAAATTTTACTTATTAATCATGATAGCATGATAGTCTGAATTTCTTAGAACAAAAACAAAGCAGTCACTGGAACTGTGGAGCATGTCCTTGGCACTTTGCCCCAGTCCTTATTTCATGACTTTCTTATTTTCTCTGTGATGCTTTCCATCTCTTCAGACACCTTGTACTTGTAACCTGTAAATTACCTATAGGGAAACACATGATCTGTAGTTCACTGTGAAAACACTGGGCTATCTCCATGAGAT
This sequence comes from Bos grunniens, assembly GCF_055505025.1. Lineage (NCBI taxonomy): Eukaryota > Metazoa > Chordata > Mammalia > Artiodactyla > Bovidae > Bos > Bos grunniens. The sequence goes on along the minus strand of NC_141183.1, from coordinate 63,577,794 downwards.
CTGGATTCTCATTCTGGTTCCAGCTCCATGTGCCTCTGCTTAGTATCTCAGTGCCCTGTGTTTCTAAGCCCTCCTCTGTCAGGTTACAGCTTGCATTTAACTCTTAGGGGTGTGTCTTGTATCTTGTAAGGTGACAGGTGCCACACACAGGTAAGAGTTACTTCTTTTTTCATGAGAATTTACATTTGAACCCTCAGCTCAAACTGGAAAGAAAGACACGGTCAATAAAATTTATCGTAAGCAGAGGGTTTTGGGAAATATGCAGAATTCACTGGTGAATCCACCTGGTAGCAATCAAAATACATAAACTATTCAACTGTGTTTTCTCACTAACCATGGTGCCTGACATGATGTCTGCTGTGTCTGAAATCTATTAGATGATAAGTGAATGCTTGGTGAATTGTCATTCAATATGGGTAAGAATATGCCTTATTCCCCAGACCATAAACCTAGGAGGAGTTCGTGTGTTCTTTTATTCTTCTCTGTTTATTATTGCTCTCTACTTTATAAGAGACAAAATAAATATTTGAAAGGGAAGTTGGGAAGTTTAACAGTTTCTGATGGATCTTATGGGGTAAATATGAAAATATTTAATTGCCTTTAGGAAAAAGTATGTTACTGAGTGTTTTTCCTTTCAAGATAACTATAGTGTTTGTTAATTGATATTTACTATTCTTCAAAATTATGTTTCACATTGAATTCAACATAGTTGTATTCAATTAATATATAGCTTCCAAAAAATTGGATAAAAAATAACTATTGCACAGTTTTTCAGTAAAAAAAGATCTTTAAACAAGAGGAAATCCTTATTTAAAAAGTTCTAAAAATGCAAAGTTAATATGGAGAACAGAAAGTTTTTAAGGTAATGTACAAAGATAGGTAACTATACGTTTATACAGATGTACACAGATTAACACAAGCACAAATAAAATCTACTGTTATGTTAGTTACCTATTACAACTTTACTCATTCAATAAAACTCCTAGAGGAGAACATAGGCAAAACACTCTCTGACATACATCACAGCAGGATCCTCTATGACCCATCTCCCAGAATATTGGAAATAAAAGCAAAAATAAACAAATGGGACCTAATTAAACTTAAAAGCTTCTGCACATCAAAGGAAACTATTAGCAAGGTGAAAAGACAGCCTTCAGAATGGGAGAAAATAATAGCAAATGAAGCAATGGACAAACAACTAATCTCAAAAATATACAAGCAACTCCTACAGCTCAACTCCAGAAAAATAAATGACCCAATCAAAAAATGGGCCAAAGATCTAAATAGACATTTCTCCAAAGAAGACGTACAGATGGCTAACAAACACATGAAAAGATGCTCAACATCACTCCTTATCAGAGAAATGCAAATCAAAACCACTATGAGGTACCATTTCACGCCAGTCAGAATGGCTGCGATCCAAAAGTCTACAAATAATAAATGCTGGAGAGGGTGTGGAGAAAAGGGAACCCTCTTACACTGTTGGTGGGAATGCAAACTAGTACAGCCACTATGGAGAACAGTGTGGAGATTCCTTAAAAAACTGGAAATAGAACTGCCTTATGATCCAGCAATCCCACTGCTGGGCATACACACTGAGGAAACCAGAAGGGAAAGAGACACGTGTACCCCAATGTTCATCGCAGCACTGTTTATAATAGCCAGGACATGGAAGCAACCTAGATGTCCATCAGCAGATGAATGGATAAGAAAGCTGTGGTACATATACACAATGGAGTATTACTCAGCCATTAAAAAGAATACATTTGAATCAGTTCTAATGAGGTGGATGAAACTGGAGCCTATTATACAGAGTGAAGTAAGCCAGAAGGAAAAACATAAATATAGTATACTAACGCATATATATGGAATTTAGAAAGATGGTAATGATAACCCTGTATACGAGACAGCAAAAGAGACACTGATGTATGGAGCAGTCTTATGGACTCTGTGGGAGAGGGAGAGGGTGGGAAGTTTTGGGAGAATGGCATTGAAATACGTGAAATGTCATGTATGAAACGAGATGCCAGTCCAGGTTCAGTGCACGATGCTGGATGCTTGGGGCTGGTGCGCTGGGACGGCCCAGGGGGATGGTATGGGAAGGGGGGAGGGAGGAGGGTTCAGGATGGGGAGCACGTGTATACCTGAAATTTTTTTAATTTTAAAAATAAAAAAAAAAATCATAAAAGCAAAAAAAAAAAAAGAAGTAATAACAAAAATATTTATTGGACACTTACCCTATATATGAATGTGTATCTGTGTATGATGCTGCTGCTGCTAAGTCGCTTCAGTCGTGTCTGACTCTGTGCGACCCCATAGATGGCAGCCCACCAGGCTCCCCCATCCCTGGGATTCTCCAGGCAAGAACACTGGAGTGGGTTGTCATTTCCTTCTCCAATGCATGAAAGTGAAAAGTGAAAGTGAAGTCACTCAGTCGTGTCCGACTCCTAGTGACCTCATGGACTTCAGCCTACCAGGCTCCTCTGTCCATGGGATTCTCCAGACAAGAGTACTGGAGTGGGGTGCCATTGCCTTCTCCGGTATCTGTGTATACAATTCAGGAAAAGTGCCCCTGTTAAATACCCTTAAGAACTGAAAGTTCATTCCCAAACAACATCAAGGCACCCATCCATGAAGGAATCTTTCCACTCTTTTATGTGTCTGCTGCATGCATACTCAAGCCTTCTCCAATTTTCCCATGGTATCCATCTTCCATAATTCCTGGTTACAGGTGATTGGATTACTAAGAGAATGAGAAATTTGGGGACATACATTTCCCAAACAAAATGGAAAACTAAGCATAAATATAATAAAATGTGCTCGGCCAAAATATGTCTTTCCTTTAAAAAACTGAAAATAGAACTGCCATATGACCCAGCAATCCCACTGCTGGGCATACACACCAAGGAAACCAGAATTGAAAGAGATACATGTACCCCAATGTTCATCGCAGCACTGTTTATAATAGCCAGGACATGGAAGCAACCTAGATGTCCATCAGCAGACAAATGGATAAGAAAGATGTGGTACATATATACAATGGAGTATTACTTAGCCATTAAAAAGAATACCTTTGAATCAGTTCTAATAAAGTGTATGAAACTGGGGCCTATTATACAGAGTGAAGTAAGCCAGAAAGAAAAACACCAATACAGTATACTAACACATATATATGAAATTTAGAAAGATAGTAAAAATAACCCTGTGTGTGAGACAGCAAGAGAGACACAGATGTATAGAACAGTCTTTTGGACTCTGTGGGAGAGGGTGAGGGTGAGATGATTTGGGAGAATGGCTTTGAAACATGTAAATTATCCTATGTGAAATAAATCGCCAGTCCAGGTTTGATTCATGATAAAGGGTGCTCGGGGCTGGAGCACTGGGATGACCCAGAAGGATAGGATGGGGAGGGAGGTGGGAGGGGGGTTCAGGATGGGAACACATGTACACTCATGGAGGATTCATGTCAATGTATGGCAAAACCAATACAATATTGTAAAGTAAATGATAATAATAAATTAAAAAAATTAAAGATAAATGAATAAAGAGTTTAGTTTTTAGTTACCAAAATAACCACAGCATTGTAAGTCAACGATACTCCAATAAAAATTGATGTCAAACTGGAAATTATAATTATGAGGAAAAAAATGAGCTTTATTGCATTTTCTTATTCTAAGATATGATATACCAATAGATCAGAAAAGGGTATGGTGTACATAAGGTAAGAGTTAGACATAAGTAATATAATAACATTATTTTAGAAATAACTGTGAAGAAATAGAAATTACTGTTTTCAAATAATAAATGCTGGAGAGGATGTGGAGAAAAGGGAACCCTCTTACACTGTTGGTGGGAATGCAAACTAGTACAGCCACTATGCAGAACAGTGTGGAGATTCCTTAAAAAACTGGAAATAGAACTGCCTTATGATCCAGCAATCCCACTGCTGGGCATACACACTGAGGAAACCAGAAGGGAAAGAGACACATGTACCCCAATGTTCATCGCAGCACTGTTTATAATAGCCAGGACATGGAAGCAACCTAGATGTCCATCTGCAGATGAATGGATAAGAAAGCTGTGGTACATATACACAATGGAGTATTACTCAGCCATTAAAAAGAATACATTTGAATCAGTTCTAATGAGGTGAATGAAACTGGAGCCAATTATACAGAGTGAAGTAAGCCAGAAGGAAAAACATAAATATAGTATACTAACGCATATATATGGAATTTAGAAAGATGGTAATGATAACCCTGTATACGAGACAGCAAAAGAGACACTGATGTATAGAACAGGCTTATGGACTCTGTGGGAGAGGGAGAGGGTGGGAAGATTTGGGAGAATGGTATTGAAACATGTGAAATGTCATGTATGAAACGAGATGCCAGTCCAGGTTCAATGCACGATGCTGGATGCTTGGGGCTGGTGCACTGGGACGACCCAGAGGGATGGTATGGGGAGGGAGGAGGTAGGAGGGTTCAGGATGGGGAACACATGAGAAATAAAGGAACAAAAAATTTTAAAAAAAATAAAAATAAATAAATAAATAAATAAAAAGAAATTACTGTTTTCATTTTTCTTTGGCTCCATACTACTATTTCTAGAAATAAGCTCTAATGGAAAATATTTTTAAAGGAGAAAAATCATTATTTACAAATGTGTCCAACATAATTATTAAGAGCTTTGGAAAATTTAGAAACAATATGAAATGTTGAACACTAGAGAAATTTATCATTGGAATACAGGCATCTCCTTAAATAATGCGTAATTTTTAACAGAGGTATTTTTAAAATTGTGCTATATCAAAGAAACTCCTTAGGCTGTAATATAAATTTTAGCAAATTTGGATGAAACTTTGAATTATTCATTTATTAAAATATAATTCTAACTAATATTATTTTTCTTCTCAGTAATTTAAGTATATATCAAAAAGGAAAAAAGTTCCCAAAATATTTCTACTTCTAAATTGATAATATTGTACTTGAATCCATCTTTCTTAAATGTTATATATGCTGAAAAAGATGCACACTAATGTAAGAAAGATAAGGATGAAGGATGATAATATGATTTGTAAGATACATTGAAATCTGAGAGTCTATGATTATATGCTTTCAATTTAATCTATAAACATGTCTGACATAGGTCCAAGGCCAGGCCCCAGGCAGGTGTCAGTTCACCAATAAAGAGGCAACGATGTAAGATTTAAATCTGCCATCTAGCTCAGGTACAGTGAATGTCTTTGTTGACTTTTAAGTGGTACCTTTGGAGGAACCTTAAAATAGCCACATGTCCTGTTTGTGGGTACATCCTCTAAAGCTTCTCAGTTGTGGCTAATAGAACCTCAGAGGTATTTCACCATATTAGCAGACTTGGCCAGCAAATCAGTTGTTTCCTAAAATTACCTAAACAGCAGAGGAGAACTTTCTTTATTATGCATCTTTAATTTTGACCTCCTTCTTGAGTTTACATGAAGACAGAACACTATGAAAAGAGGGGGAAAAAAAGAAACATTAATTTCTTATGAATTCAGGTATGTGAAAACATATGAATTTATCATGATGTCTGAGTATTTAGTATTGTGTAAACTAAACATTTAGGTGGATAAATAATTGATATTTCAACTTTATTATAGTTATTTGTGGTTTAACTTACATATGAAAATCATGATTTTAACATATTGCTTTCATATACATTAAGTAGTAACTATGAGTCATTATATTAATGGCACTTCAAACAAGATGAAATTCACAGTACTTCTTAAAGTAGTTGTTTATTATGCCGGTTCTAGAATTAGATAAGCATGATAATTATGAAAGCAATTACATTATTCACCTGTACATAGAGATGGTACTGGCACCCCACTCCAGTACTCTTGCCTAGAAAATTCCATGGATGGAGGAACCTGGTAGGCTGCAGTCCATGGGGTCACGAAGAGTCGGACACGACTGAACGACTTCATTTTCACTTTTCACTTTCATGCATTGGAGAAGGAAATGACAACACACTCCAGTGTTCTTGCCTGGAGGATCCCAGGGACGGGGGAGCCTGATGAGCTGCCGTCTATGGGGTCTCACAGAGTTGGACACGACTGAAGCGACTTAGCAGCAGCAGCTGCTGCAGAGATGGTAAAATGTGCTTATTTCAGCCACTTTCATTGAATAATATTCATATGGAATTTTAAAATAACAGACAATATTATTCACAATTTATAACAAGAAAATTTAAAAAAATGGAATAAGAATGTCATTTGCTAAGGAGAAGAAGCCAGGTCACTAAGTCCTAGGCCAAGAACTGATCTTTAAGTTATTGTTTTGCAACTAAAGAAGAATGACACATACATTGCCACCAACTGTAAAGCCCATTACAATTATCTACTAAAATAAATAAATATCAATATTGAAATTATTTTATAAATAAATGTTATTCAATTCAACTCCGAAATATTCCTATATAGAACCACACTTGCACACCATGTTCAGATAGTCTGAATGAAACATTAAAACTATCTAAGGCTTCCCAGGTGGCTCAGTCATAAAGAATCTGCCTGCAATGCAGGAGCTGCAGGAGACAGCAGAGCTTTTCTATCCCTGGATAAGGAAGATGCCCTGGAGGAGGAAATGCCTATCCATTCCAGTATTCCTGCTGGGATACTCCCATGGACAGAGAAGCCTGGCAGGCTATAGTCTATGGAATCTGAACACTGAAGACAGGACTGAGTAACTGAGCACACACACAAAGAAATATAAGAGATACAAATTTTGTTGAAGTATCATTGTAAAAATGTCTTGAACTCTTCTTTCAACTCTGGAATGAAAACTAGTGTCAGATCAAAGAATTAGTGTGGACTGACAAAGTTATCATTCTCAACTTCATAAAAGATGGAAATCCATTTACAATGACTCATTGAGTGGTCATCCAATATCTATCTAATTAACTACAGTGCTGAGTAGAGAGGTTGCTTAAGAACCCCTCAGTTCAGTTCAGTCACTCAGTCATGTCTGACTCTGCTACCCCATGTACCACAGCATGCCAGGCCTCCCTGTCCATCGCCAACTCCCAGAGATTACTCAAACTCATGTCCATTGAATCGGTGATGCCATCTAACCATCTCATCCTCTGTCATCTCCTCCTCCTATCTTCAATCTTTCCCAGCACCTTTCCCCTACACCTATCCCCTACCCCTTACATTTTTCCCCTACACCTATCCCATATCCCCTACACCTTTCCCCTACACATATCTAGTCCAACTCCCCAAGCACTAGAGAAGCATACAATGGAAGGAGAATGGAGTTAGGCCTAACTCAATGAAAGCTGATCATAAAATAGTTTTTCACTCAAGAAGTTCCTGGAACTATATTGGTAAACTGTGTTTCCAGAATACAACTCCAAGGACAGAGTGGTTTAAAACATTGGAGAGACAGTAACAAAGATTCCAGACTTAAAGGATAAATCAAAGCTGATTATATGATCTTTATGGTCCTCCATCTTTTTAGTATGTTAAGAAAGTGAAATTTTAATTTAATGATGTTGTTGTGACCATTTGATATCACTTCAAATTTTTCTGCTGCTGCTGCTGCTTAGTTGCTTCAGTCGTGTCTGACTCTGTGCGACCCCATAGATGGCAGCCCACCAGGCTCCCCTGTCCCTGGGATTCTCCAGGCAAGAACACTGGAGTGGGTTGCCATTTCCTTCTCCAATGCATGTAAGTTAAAACTGAAAGTGAAGTCTCTCAGTCGTGTCTGACTCTTAGCAACCTCATGGACTGCAGCCTACCAGGCTTCTCTGTCCATGGGATTTTCCAGGCAAGAGTACTGGAGTGAGGTATCATTGCCAACAGCTTAAATACTGTACAATTAATTTTCATAATCACTGATAATTTTTCCCAAGAGAACAAAAAGCAAAATATAAATTTAACTATTAGTTATCTTCTTCTTAATTTATATTCCACTAGCAAGGCATACAGCTTTCTGAGAACCAACTGCTTCTATAGGTAGGCACACTATAGAGGTATGTAAATACTATAGAATGCCTTCCAACTTCTAGAAAACAAGAGAGATTCCGATAACATGCTCTCTTTTCTCTTAGATTCTTTGAAATGATTTAGGAAGAGTAAAATTTGAATTTAGAAGAATGATGATCTGAATACAAGCTCTGTCTCTGATAATATGTAGATTATTTAGCTCTTTTGAACTTTATTCCTCCTCATCAGTAAAATGGAATAATCATAATTATACCTACCTTGGAGAATTGCTGTTAGTGTGAGTAAGAAATATAAGAAGGGTTTTATAGTAATAAAATATGAAAAAGTAAAGATGTGATGTGAAGAATCACATGTGAAGAAGACTCACTGGAAAAGACTCATGCTGGGAAAGACTGAAGGCAGAAGAAGGGGACAACAGAGGACGAGATGGTTGGATGGCATCACTGATTTGATGGACATGAGTTTGAGTAGGCTCCAGGAGCTGGTGATGGACAGGGAAGCCTGTCATGCTGCAGTCCATAGGGTCACAGAAAATAGGACACAACTGAGTGACTGAACAATAACAATAAATAAATTAATTACACTTTCCTAATTAGACAATGTTAAAAATGGTACATCAGCGTTTCCTTTTGACTGATTTATAATATCTTACTAGTTCTCCCATTAATCAGTGAACTAAACAAAATATTTTTCTTGTATTTAATTTATATTTTGCGAACATCCTGATTTAAATTAATTCCCCCCCCCCCCGGATAATGCAATCCTGCTGTTTTTAGAGAGAAAAGCTAAGACTCATACAAGTATAGATATCCTTAACCTGTGTGGCTTATTTATTTATGTGTTTTCAACTGCCCCGGGTCTTACTTGCTGCACTCAGGCTTTCTCTAGCCATGGCAAGCAGGGGATACTCTTCTTTGCTATGTGATGGGGTTGCCTTGCTTTGGCTTCTCTTGTTGTGGAGCAGGGACATAGGCTTGTGGATTCAGTAGTTGAGCAACTGGGCTCAGTATTTGTGGCCTGCGGGCTTAGTTGCTTCAGGACATGTGGAATCCTCCCCGACCTGGGATTGAACCTGTGTCCCCTACATTGTTAGTCAAACTCTTAAGTATTAAATGTCCAGGGAAGTCTCCCTGTGTATTATTTAACTAATTTTTTTTTCTGTTTTATTTTGTCTGGGGTTTATCTGTATATGGCCTGTTTATAGGAATCTCCTTTAAAACACTGTTTAGAAGTGAAATAAAATGGTCTACTAAGTCTTTCTCACCTGTGCCCATTTTCACATTTTTGAAACTATTATAAGTTCTGAGATGATAAAGTACTAAAGAAATTAAGCCCAAGAAGATGAGGACTTTGAAAATAAAGAAGCTTTCTTTTGAGACCACAGAGAGCTCTTTACTCTTTTATTCCTGTAAAACAAAACAAAGACACATCTAGGAGACAATTCCAAAAACAATATGGCTGCAACTTATGTCAAAGCATGTTTCTTCTAGATTTTTCTCTAGGAGTATTATAGTGGCCAGTCTTAATTTAGGTCTTTAATCTACTTTAGGTGTATTTTATATATGATGTAAGGGAATGCAGTTGAAGAGGGAATCTTTTTTCCACTGTATATTCCTGTCTCCTGGGGACAAACTTGAACAGCTTAGTGAATATACTCACCCAGTACCATGCTCTGGCATTGCTGTGTGGTCAAATCATGAAATAAATAACTCCAGTTGACCACTGAGTTTGACCAAGCAGCATTTGTGAAAAGAAACATGGCATGTTGTAGCCAGAGAAGTTGACTCAACATGTAAAGAATCCTCCTGCAATTCAGGAGACATGAGACAGTCATATTTGATCCCTGGGTCAAGGAGATTCCCTAGAGGAGGAAATGGCAACCCATTCCAGTATTTTTGCCTGGAAAAGTCCATGGACAGAGGAGTCTGGAATGCTACCATCCACAGGGTCACAGAATCAGACACCCAACTGAGTACATGGCACTTCCGTCTGCTTAGACAGTCAGAGAAGCCCTGATTAATAAAGAGTGATGTAATAATGTAAGATGACCTGATGTCCTCTAGGTGCAGCGAGGAGCATTGCAAGTATCCCCACTATCCAGAAAGTTCACATTAACCACTTCACTTTTATGAATAAGAAAAAGGAAGGGGATTTTTTCTTAAAAAAAAAAAAAAACAAAAAACCTCTGTTACTATTCTATTGTTGTGCTTTCATACAAGTGAAGTGATGTAACTGCAAATTTCAAAAAGAAAAAGCTTGTAGTGCTGAAATATACTGTTACAGATGAGACAAGACTACCACAAGTTTGACACCATCTTCTCAAGAGACAAATTGAATCATTAAGACTGCAGATAATTTTCTTATTTATAGACCTACACATGCCACAGACAACTAAGGCTATTTAAGAACATAGATGGCCATTATAAAAAAAATCTACAAGCAATAAATGCTGGATAATGTGTGAAGAAAAGGGAACCCTCTTACACACTGTTGGTGGGAATGCAAATTGACACAGCCACTATGGAGAAGAGTATGGAGATTCCATTAAAAACCAGGAACATTCCCACCAACAGTGTAAGAGGGTTCCCTTTTCTCCACACCCTCTCCAGCATTTATTGCTTGTAGACTTTTGGATCGCATCCATTCTGACTGGTGCAAAATGGTACCTCATTGTGGTTTTGATTTGCATTTCTCTGATAATGAGTGATGTTGAGCATCTTTTCATGTGTTTGTTATCCATCTGTATGCCTTCTTTGGAGAAATGTCTATTTAGTTATTTGGCCCATTTTTTGATTGGGTCGTTTATTTTTCTGGAATTGAGCTTCAGGTGTTGCATGTATATTTTTGAGATTAGTTGTTTGTCCGTTGCTTCATTTGCTATTATTTTCACCCATTCTGAAGGCTGTGTTTTCACCTTGCTTATAGTTTCCTCTGTTGTGCAGAAGCTTTTAATTTTAATTAGGTCCCATTTGTTACAGCCACTATAGAGAACAGTGTGGAGATTCCTTAAAAAACTGGAAATAGAACTGCCTTATGATCCAGGAATTCCACTGCTGGGCATACACACCGAGGAAACCAGAATGGAAAGAGACATGTGTACCCAAATGTTCATCACAGCACAGTTTATAATAGCCAGGACATGGAAGCAATCTAGATGCCCATCAGCAGATGAATGGATAAGAAAGCTGTAGTACATATACACAATGGAGTATTACACAGCCATTAAAAAGAATACATTTGAATCAGTTCTAATGAGGTGGATGAAACTGGAGCCGATTATACAGAGTGAAGTAAGCCAGAAAGAAAAACATAACGCATATATATGGAATTTAGAAAGATGGCAATGATAACCCTGTATGCAAGACAGGAAAAGAGACACACATGTATAGAATAGTCTTTTGGACGCTGTGGGAGAGGGAGAGAGTGGGATGATTTGGGAGAATGGCATTGAAATATGTACATTATCATATATGAAACGAATCACCAGTCCAGGTTCAATGCATGATACTGGATGCTTGGGGCTTGTGCACTGGGATGACCCAGAGGGATGGTATGGGAAAGAGAATGGAGTGGGGTTCAGGATGGGGAACATGTGTATACCCGTGGTGGATTCATATTGATGTATGGCAAAACCAATACAATATTGTAAAGTAATTAACCTCCAATTAAAATAAATAAATTTATATTAAAAATAATAATAATAAATAAAAACTAGGAACTAAACTACCATATGACACAACAATCCCACTATTGGGCATATACCTTAAGAAAACCATAACTGAAAAAGACACATGCACTCCAGGGTTCACTGAGGCACTATGTATAATAGTTAGCACATAGAAACAATCTAGATGTCCATTGATAGATGACTGGATAAGGAAATTGTCATACATACACACAATGGAACATTGCCTAGCTTTAAAATAAATGCATTTGAGTCAGTTTCATCGAGATGGATAAACATAGAGCCTATTAAACTGAGTTAAGTAAGTCAGAAAAAGAAACTCATATATAGTATATTAAAAGATATATATGGAATCTAGAAAGATAGTACTGATGATCCTATTTGCAAAGCAGCAAAAGAGACACAGACATAAACAACAGACTTGTGATTACAGTGGCAGAAGGGGAGGGCAGGAAGATTTAAAAGAGTAGCACAAAAAAGTACACATTACCATATGTAAAATGGATAGACAGTGGGAGTTTGCTGTATGACCCAGGGAACCCAAAGCCAACGCTCTGTGCCAACCTAGAGGGGTGGGATTGGGACTGAAGTGGGCGGGGGGTTCAGGAAGGAGGGATTCATGTTGTTGTATGGCAAAAAATATCACAATATTATAGACTAATTACTCTTTAATTAAAAATAAAATTCTAAAAAAATAGAGCAAATGAGTAATTCTAAAATTTCTGGCCTATTTTTAGTGGCAAGGAAACAATTAGATTTTGAATTTTTCCTTCCTCATTTTCTTGGTGCCTCACTTTTGACTTTTGTTAAATTCATAGGGGAAAAAAAATCAGCTGCAATTCCTTCACTCAACTGCTCCTTCTCAATGGATCTATTGAAAAAATGTCTATCCCTTATTTGCTTTACTACAGGCTATGGAAAAATAGAAGATCTGAGTCAATGTTCTGTGAAGAAAAAACTGATTTCTCCCAAGTAACATGTATGCAGAATTTAGTAAAGTAAATGGAAGACACTGGAGTAAAACATACTCTAAAATCATGAAACTAGGAGATTATAGTTCTTTCCTTTGCCTAATCTGAAGCTATGAACATGAACATTGAAGACTCTAGAAAGTATATTAAAACTTATCAAAATACCTAAAATGTGCCAATGTTAAATAATCAACAAATAGTTTCTGGGCTTTTTTTTTTTTTCTGTCAATGATCCTCAGAACCTTTACTCTCACAATTTACAACAGGTACAATTCTACCTATGTATATAAATAATCACTTTCTTGGCATCGTGACAAGCCTAAATTACTCCCCTCTTCAACAAACTCCTTATGGAATTTTTCACCTCTATGTTTCTCACTGTATAAATGATAGGATTAAACATAGGAGTAAGGATTGCAAAGAACACAGTCACCCACTTGTCTGCAGGGTAAACAGCCACAGGACGTGTGTAAGTGAATATACAAGGGACAAAAGACATTACCACTACTGTGAAGTGGGCACCACATGTAGAGAGGGCTTTGCGTCGTCCTTCAGAGCCATGGGATTTCAGGGAGCTCAAGATGACTATGTAGGAGATGAGGAGCATGGAAAAAATAAGCAAACACATCCCCCCCGTGTTAGCTGACACCACCACTCCAAGTCTATAGGTGTCACTGCAGGCAAGTTCCAACAGTGAGAAGAAATCACACATGAAGTGATCAATGACATTGGGACCACAGAAGATCAAGTCCATGGTGAAAAGAATTTGCACAGTAGCATGCAGGATCCCCCCAGTCCAGACCACCACCACCAGGAACTGGCAGAGCCCCTGTCGCATGATGGCCGTGTAGTGCAGAGGCTTGCAGATGGCCACGTAGCGGTCATAGGCCATGACAATGAGGATAGTGACCTCTGATCCTGCCAGGAAATGTTCCATAAAGAGCTGAGTCAGGCAGGCACTCCAGGAGATGGTTGTCCTCTGGTACAGCAGATCAATGATCAATTTAGGCGTGGTGACAGAGGTCAAGAAGGCATCTAGGAAGGACAAGTGAGTGAGGAAGAAGTACATGGGGGCAGAAAGTGTTGGGCTGAAGGAGATGGTGATGACAATGAGCAGGTTGGCCAGCACCGTGAATAAGAAAATGGGCAAAAAGACAATGAAGAGTATTTTCTGCAAGTGTGGATTCTGTGTGAGTCCCAGGAGAACAAATTTGGTCACGTTGTGAGGAGGCATAGGATCCATTTAGGAGCTGATGCATTCCTGGGGCCTGAATTATCTACAAAATAATAATAAATGATAGATTTTAATCATGAGAGAATTATAGTCTGCATTTCTTAGAGCGAAGACCAAGCAGTCCCCGTGACTCCAGAGCATGTCTTTGGCCTCTTACTTCCTTGGTGATGCATGTCATTTCTTCAGACATCTAGTGCCTGCCCCCTGTAGGACAACATTTGATGTGTAATTTACAGAAAACACTAGGATATTTACATAAGATCTGGATTCTCCTCCATTGTCCAACTCCATATGACTCAGCTGAATTATCTCTGTGTCCCATGTTTCCATGCCCTCGTCTTTGTCTTATTGTTGTTCACTAACTCACATATGGTTCTTTGCTACCCCCATGGACTGTAGCACACCAGGCTCCATGGGATTTCCCAGGCAGGACTATTGGAGTGGGTTGCCATTTCCTTCTGTTGGCTCCTCTGTGTCTGTGAGGTTGCAAATTGTCATTCTCAGATGCATCTTGTAAGGTAAGAAGTGCTACTCACTGGTAAGTTATTCCCTTCACCATGAAAATTTTCATCTGAACCCTAGCTCTTACTGAGGAAAGAAAGACGTGGTCAATAAATATTTATCATAAGTAGACAGTTTAGGGAATATGCATATGCCACTAATGACCAGCTCTACCTGGTACCAAGCTGGAATACATAAGCTACATGCCTTCTCGCGCTCTCTCCCATCTTCCCATAAGAAATTGAATACAGACTATTGCATAAATAATAGAGTGAGAAATTTGGAGTTATAAATTTCCCAAAGAAAAGCAGAAACATAAATTCAGTAAAGTATAATTAGCAAATACACTTTCCCTTCAAAGATAAATGGATAAAAATCTTTATTTTTAATTGTCCACGATGAACACAACAGGAACTTTCCTGGTGTTCTAGTGGTTAAGACTGAGCTTCCAGTGCAGGGGTGCTGATTCACTCCCTCATTGGGGAGGTCATATCCCCATACTTCATGGCCAAAAGTCCAAAATGAAGAATAACAGAAGTGATATTGTAACAAATTCAATAAAAGCTTTAAAAAGTCCCCACTTCAAAAAATCTTTAAAGAATAAACACAACGTTGTAAATCAACCATTAACCACTAATTCCAAAACTTAAAATTATAAGGAAACAAATGATAAGAGCTTCATTGTAATTTCTTATTCTAATATAGGATCCCTCAACAGAACAGAAAAGGGTATAGTGTACAAAGACTAAGAGTTAGATATAATTAATATAATAAAACTTTTAGAAGTATCTCTGAATAAATAATTTGAGTTTTCAGTTTTCTTTAGTGACACTTCTTCTTCAGTGTTTCTTCCTCAAACACTCTTTTGAGGAATAAGACCTAGTGGAAATATTTTCAAAGTAGAAAACTTATTCTTTACCAATATGCTCAACACAATTATTAATAACTGTGGAAAATTTAAAACCATATAGAATGCTCAACACTGGAGAAATGGTTAATTGAAATATAGTGCATGTCTGAACAATGTACTTTTTAGCAGAGATATTTTAAAAAATTGTTCAGCATCACCAGAATAGCCATCATTTGTAACACAAAGTGGAGAAAATTTTGGATGAAAATTTGAATTGTTTATTCTAAGTTAATCTAATTAATTTTATTATTTTCTTACTAATTTAAATATATAGCAATTAAAAAAAAACTCTACTTCTAAATTAGTAGTATTGTACTTGAAATCTATCTTCCTTGATGGTCTGTATGCTGAAAACTCATTTTAGTGTTAAATAGTTGAATGTGAGAGGTGATAATATGTTACAACATCCATTTCTACCTGAGAGTCTATGATAAACAGTGTATGATTTCTTGGGGGAAAAAAAAAAAAATCTCACCTATGAACGGGTCTGATGTAGGTCTATATTAGGTCCTAAAGAAGCTGTTCATCAAGAAAGAAGCAAATGCAAGATTTTAAAATGCCAATTGGCTCAGCTATGATAAGTGTCTTTGTTGGCTTATAAAATGGTTCCTTTGCATGAACTTTAAAAGTAGAAACATGTATTCTATTTGTGGACAAATTTGTAAAGTTTCCTTCTTGGCTGTAGTTAATGGGATCTCAAGGGTATTTCATCATCATTAGCGGGTCTTGCCAATAATGCAATTGTTTCCTGAAATTAACTGAACAGCAGAGAAGAACTTTTAGAGCATTCACTTTTAATTTCAAATTCCTCCCTAAGTTTGCATGAAAGCAAAATCCAATGACAAGAGGAAAATAAACAACAACAAAAAATAGTTGACCACTTATGAATTTAAGTGGGTTTATTATGGGCTAATTATGGAGTCTGAATATTTAGTACTGTGTAAATTAAACCTATGTGGGTAACTAATAGATATTTAAATTTTATTAAAATTATTTGCATTCTAATCTACTCTTTACTCAAATCAGAATTTTAACATATTGTTTTCAAATATATGTCCTAAGTCGCTTTGGTCATGTCCCACTCTTTACGTCTCTATGGACCGTAGCCCACTAGGCTCCTCTATCCATGGAATTCTCCAGGGAAGAATAGTGGAATGGGTTGCCATATTCGCCTCCAGGAGATCTCCCTACCCCAGGAATCAAACCCATCTCTTACATGTCTTGCTTTGGCAGGTTAGTTCTTTACCACTAGCACCACTTCACAAGCCCTTTTAAATATATGTTAAGTGATAATTATTGATGAAATTATAATATTGGCACTTCACACCATGTGAAATTTACAGTACTTCTTCAAAGTAGCTTTTGTGCCAATTCTGGAATGAGGTTAACATGATAATGATGGAAATAAATAGATTATTTAGCTATACTTAGAGATGTGAAAACATATTACAGTCATTTGAATTTCATTGTATAATATCCGTATAGAATAGAAATAAAACATTCACAACTTATAGCAAGTATATGTAAGACAGGGAATGAGAATGTCATTTGCCAGATGTAAATAAGAAGCTAGGACAATAAATACTGGACCAGGATCCGTATGTTAAATTACAGAATTACAGCTAAAGTGACATGAAACATTTATGCTGCTACAAACTGTAAGATCTATAAAAATTATTTACTGAGAGAAATAAATCCCAATATTTGAAATTATTTTGTAAAAATGATTCAATTAGTCTCAGAAATGCTCCTATATAAATCATACTCACCACATAATGTTCAGATATACTCTCAATGATAAGAATAAAAATAACTTGTACTTACCTCTAGATTGACTCCAGAGAATATGATCATTGTGAGCGGCATGCGTCATGAAAGAAAAGCTATTAAGAAAAACGAAATCATGTGGTCAAACCTAGCTTAACTAGAAACTCCAATATTGTTGTTGTTCAGTTGCTCAGTTGTGTCCAACTCTTTGTGGTGGCTGCAGCACATCAGCCTTCCCTGTCCTTCACTATCTCCCTGAGTTTGCTCAAACTCATTTCCGGTGAGTCAATGATGCCATCCAACCATCTCATCTTCAATTGCTCGCCCACAACCTTTCCCACTATCAGGGTCTTTTGCATTGCTTTGACTCGTCACATCAATTGGCCTAACTACTGGAGCTTCAGCTTTAGTATCAGTCCTTCCAATGAATATTCAGGGTTGATTTCCTTTAGGATTGATTGGTTTGATCTCCTTGCTGTCCAAGGGACTCTAAGAGTCTTCTCCAGCACCACAGCCTGAAAGCATCAGTTCTTTGGCTCCCAGCCTTCTTTATGATCCAATTCTCACATCATAGCTTTGACTAGACTGGTCTTTGTTGGCAAAGTATTGTCTCTTCTTTTTAATACACTGTCTAGGTTTGTAACAGATTTTTTCCCCCCCACAAGGAGCAAGAATCTTAATTTCATGGCTGTATTCACCATCTGCAGTGATTTTAGAGCCCAAGGAAATAGTCTGTCACTATTTATGTTTTTTTATGATCTATTTACCATCAAGTGCTGGGGCCAGATGCCATGATCTTCAATTTTAGAGTGCTATAATGCTATTTGTGGTGGGAAATGCCAAAGACAGTCTGAAAGAGGATTTTAAACTATATAAAGAACTATAGGATATATGGATTTTGCAAAAGTGTTTTCACAAAAAAATGTCTAGCACTCTTCTATCAACTCTGAAATGAAAACCAGAATCAAATCAGATAATTAGTATATACTGACATGGTTATTATTCTCAACCTCATAAAAGATTGAAGTCCATTCACGATGGCCTATTGAGTAGTCATCCAGCTTCTACTTAAAAATCTACAGTGTTGGGTAGATAGATTGCTTTAGAACCTATACGCCTGCCTCACCCAATTCCCAAATGCTAGACTAGCATTAAAGGGAAAGAGTGGAGCTAGGCCTAAATCAATGAAGGCTGTGCATGAAAATAAGTTTTCAAAAGAGGAGTTCCTGGAACTATACCATGAAAGTCTGTTTCCAGAATACAAATCCAAGGACAAAGTGGTTTGGATCATACAGATACAGCAATACAGATTCTCAAACTCAGGGGTGAGAGAATCAATTCCTTGGCAGGTTGATAAGAAGTCTGGGGTCCCTGAGGAGGAGAAAAGGGCCTGGGACTCTCAAAGAGGAGATAGGGGTCTGGAATTCTCAAGGAAGAGGAAAGGACAAACTTTTTTATCTTTTTCTTTTTTCCCTACATTCCTTAGTAAGGATTATATGTAACAGCAAAGTGTCCTTCTTGAGGATGATTTCTCCTTCCTTCTGGCTAATCCTGTTATCTTAAAATATAAATTGTGGGAGTGGTTATGGTAAGATCTTTACAACCTTGAGACATTATTTTTATTTATTGTAATAATTAATTTAAAAACTGTATAACTCTCTTGCTTAGACTACTGAGGGGGGCACACTCCATCTCCCTTCTGATGTCTATGTCAGAAGGTTTCTCTGTCCTTTTTCACTTTAATAAATTCTGCTACATAAATGCTCTTGAGTGATGAAGCCTGGTCCCTGGTCCCGAAGATAAATCTTCTTTGGAGATCACAAATCTAACAAATTTCACCATAAGCTATCATCTTGGGGGCTCATCCAGGATCTTCAGGACAAGGTAAGAACAATCAGAGCTCTAGCCTGTCTGCTTTCTCAGTATACATGTTTCCTGCTTTACTTACTAACTCTATGGTGTGCCTATGTGAATGAATGACACACCCTGAAGAAGTGATGAACCCTGCTTTGTGGCTTCACAGTGCCTTGTAATGACTGAAGGCAGCCCTCCAAAGGAGAGCCTTGTCAAGGGTTTATACTGATCTGCCAATGCCAAGAGACACCCAATGTCCCTCCCAGGGGAGCGGCCAGAGATGGGCAAAGCATGTGGACCGAACTTCCCTTTCTCAGTCACCTTTTCCTGGTCTCTTTTACCATTTCATAATTGCATGGGAAATTACAACTACTAACCTAATCTATCAGATTATCGACTTCTCAAGGGAATTGTGATCCATACTGTTACTACGTATTGTTACTTAGACCACAAGTATGGAAGCCTAGCCTTGCTAGGAGCCGAAATTTACAGGAACATGTTTGGGAGTGAGGCAGAGCTCTAGCTCCAGGAACGTCTCTCAGGGTAGAGGGCAGTCTCTTTTGTCTGCCCACCTCAGGGGCCAGCCACCTTAAAGTGAGTCTTTGTCATGGCTGTGCCACCGATCTTTGTGGATAGAGGCACTGCTGGTGACCGTGAGGTTTTTGAGGACACAGACCAGGAATTTCAGGATCTGGTCAGATTGGAAGTGCAAGGGGCTTCTTCCTTTGGCATCACTAGTTCTTAGTGGACCAGAGGAGGCTCTCTGGTGGCTTTTGTCTCAACTCCTTAGATATTCCTTTTGTGGAATCCGTGGGAATGAACCAGAAGGATTGGCCCCAGTAGCTTGAGGACAAAAATTGCTTTTTCCTCACTGGCCAACCCTCCACCACCTTTTTTGCTATGCTGGTGTGGTGACACTCACAAGGGAATCTTCATTGTCTTTCAGCCCTTCATGACTCACTGCTTCTACTGTGGTCAGGACTGTATTCAGAAATGTGCATAAGGATATGAAAGATGGATGCTCCCCCTAGTAGTCCTAGCTTGGGAAAGATTCTGGAAAGCTACACTGTTAACACTCTGGGTGGCAGCAGAAAAAAGAGCAAATCAAACAAAGGTCTTGGTGATAAGGAACTGAAAATCAATCTGGGATGCCATCAGGTCTACCCCTGGTGCATTCTACCCTGCCTCAGTGGTAGAACTGGGAGGGATGAGTAAGATGCCTGCATTGGTAGGGGATGGGCTAAGTCTGACAGGGAAGGAAGGATTCAGTGGAAAGTCTGTCTACACCCCTGTCTAGGGTAGGGGAGGATGCTTCTGGTGTAAAAAAGCCATGGCTGTGGATGTCACTTTTTTCTCTCTTACAGATGGGAGCTATCAGTTCCAGAAACACTTCATTACAATGCATTTACAAAACTGGGACAAGTTTGATCCGCAGAATTTTTTTAAAAAGACATGCTTGATCTTATTCTGTGATACTGAATGGCCACAGTATCCTTTGGAAGATGGGGGACACTGGCCTGTTGAAGGGCTTTTTAATTATGATACTGTTTTACAACTAGACCAGTTATGTAGAAAACAAGAAAAATGGGTAGAAGTGACATACATGTTGCTCTTTATCTCTCTGTGAGACATGCCAGACTTATGTCCTAAGGGTGAAAATTTGTGTCTGAAACCTTCAGCTCCCTCCAGTCCTTTTACTTTGTCCTTGTATCTGGGGTTCCAAACTGAACAGGCTGAGAATCAGAGGGCACCCTTTTAGGACAGGTTGCCTCAGTCTCATTAGACTATTTAGAGGACATGTCTTGGGACAGACGCTGACCCCCTGACTCAAAAACTTGAGATTTTGGGTAAGCTACTAATTTTGGAGATAAATGGCTTTAATGTGAGATAAGGGAAATAGGGAACATGAAATAGCCCCCCTACCTTCTGGGAGCCAAGTGGTTCACATAACAGCCACTTTGTCAGATGTATTCTTGAAAGACTCAAGCAAGTGCACACAAACACTTTAAACTATGCTAAGTTGGCTGACATAGAACAGGGAGAGAAAGAAACTCCTGGTAAACTCCTAGACTATGGCAAGCTCTCTGCAAGATTACTGATGTTGATCCTGAAAGTTCAGAGGGAGAAATAATCTTAAAAGATAGATTTCTCACTCAATTAGCTCCAGATATTTGCTATTAGTTACTAAAACAAGTGTTTGGAACAAATCAGTCTTTAGAAAAATTGTTGCAGTTGGTTCAGACCCTATATTATTGTAGAGAATATGAGGAGAAAAATAAGAGCAAAAAAGAAATGGACAAAAGACTGAAGCCCCAGCATGGCTGTTAGACCTGGTCTGAAACAGCCTGAGAAAAATGCCCAGAGGGATGCAGGTTAAAAGGGATGAGTTTGTTATTACTGTGGAAAGGAGGGGCATCTCAAGCAGGATCACCCTCAGGCATGTAAGCTGCCACCGGCTCCATGTCCGGTCTGCAAAGGACCACACTGGAGGAGAGACTGGCCTCTGTGGTGTAGGCCCCAGAGGTCAGGCTTTCGAGACAATCAGAACCAAACGTGCCCAGGGGTCCCCACAAAAGCTCTCGTCCTAATTACACCTGAGGAAACCTGGTTATTAATAACTGTAAAGGGTCAATCATTTGATTTCTTTTGGACACTGGGGGAAATTTCTCTGTGCTCACTGAAACCTGTGGTCTGCTTTCCTCCCAATCCACTACTGTAATGGGGCTGTCTTCACGAGCCAAATGATATTATTTCAGTCATCCTTTAAGCTGCAACTAGGGCTCTGTGCTACTTTCGAAAGTTTCTAATCATGCCAGAGTCTCCATTACCCCTTCTGGGGATATACTGAGCAAGGTCCAGGCCTCTGTTCTCATGAATATGGAACCTGCTATTTTAATTGAATAAAATGTAAACCCTAAAGTGTGAGCTGATGGAAAAATTGGGTCGAGCACAAAACACTGTTTCTGTCGTTATCAAGCTCAATGACCTTCACCTATTTTCACATCAAAAGCAACACCCACTAAATCCCAAGGTTAAGGAAGGGTTAAAACCCATTATGACCAACCTAGATAGCATATTCAAAAGCAGAGACATTACTTTGCCAACAAAGGTCCGTCTAGTCAAGGCTATAGTTTTTCCAGTGGTCATGTATGGATGTGAGAGTTGGACTGTGAAGAAAGCTGAGCACCGAAGAATTGATGCTTTTGAACTGTGGTGTTGGAGAAGACTCCTGAGAGTCCCTTGGACTGCAAGGAGATCCAACCAGTCCATTCTAAAGGATATCAGTCCTGGGTGTTCATTGGAAGGACTGATGCTAAAGCTGAAACTCCAATACTTTGGCCACCTCATGTGAAGAGTTGACTTATTGGAAAAGATTCTGATGCTGGGAGGGATTGGGTGCAGGAGGAGAAGGGGATGACAGAGGGTGAAATGGCTGGATGGCATCACCAACTCGATGGACGTGAGTCTGAGTGAACTCCGGACTTGGTGATGGACAAGGAGGCCTGGCATGCTGCAATTTGTGGGGTTGCAAAGAGTCAGACATGACTGAGTGGCTGAACTGAACTGAACTGAAAACCCATCATTGAGAATTTAAAGGAGCAGGGGACATTAATTTCCTGTACTGGTCCATGCAACACTCCTATTTTGGGTGTAAAAAATGTCAAGTGATAAATGGAGACTTGTTCTAGATATATAAATAATGTATATCCAATCCTTATACTTTATTGTCTGAAATTCCTAAATGAGCCAAATATGACTTTAAGACAATTGCGAAGATTCTTGGGCATTACAGGCTACTGCTACATTTGGATCCTGGGTTATTAAGAACTTGTCTGTCCTTTATAAAAACTTATAACTGAAACTCAGTAGGCCCAAACTGGCAATCTGGTTTGGTCCCCAGAGACTCAAAATAATTTTAAGTCTTTTAAAACTGCTCTCTTGCAGGCTCCAACTTAGAGTTTGCAGAAAGGTTTAGAGTTCAGTTGTTACTGAAAAAAGGTCTAAGGGAGGAGAGTAAAAAGTTGGCTTAAAGCTCAACATTCAGAAAACTAAGATCATGGCATATTGGAGAAGACTCTTGAGAGTCCCTTGGACTGCAAGGAGATCCAACCAGTCCATCCTAAAGGAGATCAATCCTGAATATCCATTAGAAAGACTGATGCTGAAGCTGAAACTCCAGTACTTTGGTCACCTGATGCGAAGAGCTGACTCTTTTGAAAAGACCATGATGCTGGGAAAGATTGCCAGCAGGAGAAGGGGACGACAGAGGATGAGATGGTTGGATGGCATCAACTCAATGGGCATGAGTTTGTGTAAAGTCTGTTATTCGGCAATGGACAGGGAGACCTGGTGTGCTGCCATCCATTGGGACACAAAGAGTCAGACACGACTGAGTGACTGAACTGAACTGAACTGAATTGCTCCATTGTTTTGCTAATGCCTAAAGCTCATAAGTTTACTAATGGGCAAAATCTTACTGTACTGACTTCTCATGATGTAAATGGGATCTTAAATGACAATGGCTCCATCTTTAAAACTACTGTAAATCAAGTGGTGTTTAAAGCTCTAGGAATAGAATATCACTTACACTGTTCCTGGAGACCCCAATCTGCAGCAAAAGTTGAAAAGGCTAATGACATTATTAAGAAACATCTGTGTAAATTAACTCAGGAGATACAAGACAGATGGTTTAAAGTTTTACCCATAGCTTTAATGAGGGCTTGAACTGTCCCTAGGAAGAAGGGACTGTCTCTACTGCAGACCATTTTTGCACGCAGATATTATCATAGATCCTAAAACCTTATAATTAACTATTTAACTCAGCTTTCAGCTTTTCAACCTCCTCATCAATTGAAGGCTTCCCATGGTGGGTTTCTCCACTTCAAGGAAAGGACTTTCTTCAGCTCTGTGAATACCTTCACCAGCAACAATCATACGTGACACTTCTTGATCTGATGACGTTTAACAATTCTAACATGGACTGGTGTAACTATGGACATAAAGTAACTTTTAATTTTGATTATGTGCTATAAACTTTGTTTAGTGAATATTTTGCCTGACATCTGTAACTGTGTAAAATGGGTTTGTTTCTAACCGTTTGAAAGCTTTTAAGTTACAAATGGTTGTCCAGGCACCTATGAGTACCACAGCCTCCTCCAACTATTAGTTGGGGTCCCTGGATCAGGGACCCTCAATATGAGGGTTCAGAGAATAAGTTGCCTCAACAATTTAGGGATGACACCCTACAACAGGAGGAAGTAGTTGTAGAATGAAAATGATGCCCCTTTCCCTTGGCAATATAATTCTCCTAAAAGAAAGGGGGGAATGAGAAAGTAAATACCTAGGCTGGTTGATAAGAAGTCCAGGGTCCCTGAGGAGGAGAAAGGGATCTGGGGCTCTGAGGGGAGACAGAGGTCTGGAATTTTCAAGGAGGAGGAAAGGACAAATTGTTTCACCCCTACATTCCTTAGTAAGGTTTATATAACAACAATGTATCCTGCTTGATAACAGTTTCTCCTTCCTGAAAAATTTCTGGCTAATCCTATTATCTTAAAATGTAAATTATGGGAGTGGGTCTAATAAGATCTTTGCAACCTTGAGATACCACGGGTAGCTGCGATGGCACATAGCACTGCAGAGAGGAGCTACCCCACGTCCGAGATCAGGGACACAAGCCGGGAGGACCCCATGCCCGAGGGGCAGCGGCCAAGAGGAGTTACCCCACTTCCAAGGTCAGGGGCAGCTGCCAAGAGTGCCAGGCCGTGACAGCACAGGAGCAGCCAAGAGGATCTACCCCACATCCGAGGCCAGGGGCAGCAGCCGGGAGGAGCAATCCCACGTCCAAGGATCAGTAGCTGGGCAGGTGCAGGAGGGCCTAGAGGATCTATT
This sequence comes from Bos grunniens, assembly GCF_055505025.1. Lineage (NCBI taxonomy): Eukaryota > Metazoa > Chordata > Mammalia > Artiodactyla > Bovidae > Bos > Bos grunniens. Next base: position 63,552,996 of record NC_141183.1, on the reverse strand, counting down.
CCATGTTCAGGGTCAGAAGGGGTGGGGGTGAGGATATACCTCTCATCCAAGGTAGGGAGCAGTGGCTGCACTTTGCTGGAGCAGCTGTGAAGAGATACCCCACGTCCAAGGTAAGAGAAACCCAAGTAAGATGGTAGGTGCTGCAAGAGGGCATCAGAGGGCAGACACACTGAAACCATAATCACAGAAAACGAGTCCATCTAATCACACTAGGACCACAGCCTTGTCTAACTCAATGAAATTAAGCCATGCCTATGGGGCCACCCAAGACAGGAGGATCATGGTGGAGAGGTCTGACTGAATGTGGTGCACTGGAGAAGAGAATGGCAAACCACTTCAGTATTCTTGCCTTGAGAACCCCACGAAAAGTATGAAAAGGCAAAATGATAGGATATTGAAAGAGGAACTCCCCAGGTCAGTAGATGCCCAATATGCTACTGGAAATCAATGGAGAAATAACTCCAGAAAGAATGAAGGGATGGAGCCAAAGCAAAAACAATACCTAGTTGTGGATGTGACTGGTGACAAAAGCAAGGTCTGATGCTGTAAAGAGCAATATTTCATAGGAACCTGGAATGTCAGGTCCATGAATCAAGGCAAATTGGAAGTGGTCAAACAGGAGATAGCAAGAGTGAACATTGACATTCTTGGAATCAGCGAACTAAAATGGATGGGAATGGGTGAATTTAACTCAGACGACCATTATATCTACTACTGCGGGCAGGAATCCCTCAGAAGAAATGGAGTAGCCATGATGGTCAACAAAAGAGCTTGAAATGCAGTACTTGGATGCAATCTCAAAAATGACAGAATGATCTCTGTTCGTTTCCAAGTCAAACCATTCAATATCACAGTAATCCAAGCCTATGCCCCAAGCAGTAACACTGAAGAAGCTGAAGTTGAATGGCTCTATGAAGACCTACAAGACCTTTTAGAACTAACACCCAAAAAAGATGTCATTTTCATTATAGGGGACTGGAATGCAAAAGTAGCAAGTCAAAAAACACCTGGAGTAACAGGCAAATTTGGCCTTGGAATACGGAATGAAGCAGGGCAAAGACTAATAGAGTTTTGTCAAGAAAATGCACTGGTCATAGCAAACACCCTCTTCCAACAACACAAGAGAAGACTCTACACATGGACATCACCAGATGGTCAACACCAGAATCAGATTGATTATATTCTTTGCAGCCAAAAAGGAGAAGCTCTATGCAGTCAACAAAAACAAGACCAGGAGCTGACTGTAACTCAGATCAAGAACTCCTTATTGCCAAATTCAGACTTAAATTGAAAAAACTAGGTAAAACCACTAGACATTCAGGAATGACCTAAATCAAATCCCTTATGATTATACAGTGGAAGTGAGAAATAGACTTAACGGACTATATCTGATAGATAAAGTGCCTGATGAACTATGGACTGAGGTTCGTGACATTGTACAGAAGACAAGGATCAAGACCATTCCCATAGAAAAGTAATGCAAAAAAGCAGAATGGCTGTCTGAGGAGGCCTTACAAATAGCTGTTGAAAAGAAGAGAAGCGAAAATCAAAGGAGAAAAGGAAAGGTATAAGCAACTGAATGCAGAGTTCCAAAGAATAGCAAGAAGATATAAGAAAGACTTCCTCAGCGATCAATGCAAAGAAATAGAGGAAAACAACAGAATGAGAAAGACTAGAGATCTCTTCAAGAAAATTATAGATACCAAGGAAATATTTCATGCAAAGAAGGGCTCTATAAAGGACGGAAATGGTATGGATCTAACAGAAGCAGAAGACAGTAAGAAGAGGTGGCAAGAATACACAAAAGAACTGTACAAAAAAAATATCTGCATGACAAAGATAATCACGATGGTGTGATCACTGACCTAGACCCAGACATCCTGGAATGTGAAGTCAAGTGGGCCTTAGAAAGCATCACTCTGAACAAAGCGAGTGGAGGTGATGGAACTCCAGATGAGCTATTTCAAATCCTGAAAGATGATGCTGTGAAAGTGCTGCTCTCAATATGACAGCAAATTTGGAAAACTCAGCAGTGGCCACAGGACTGGGAAAGGTCAGTTTTCACTCCAATCCCAAAGAAAGGCAATACCAAGAATGCTCACACTACCTTGCAATTGCACTCATCTCACACACTAATAAAGTAATGCTCAAAATTCTCCAGGCCAGGCTTCAGCAATACATGAACCATGAACTTCCAGATGTTCTAGCTGATTTTAGAAAAGGCAGAGAAACCAGAGATCAAATTGCCAACATCCGCTGGATCATGGAAAAAGCAAGAGAGTTCCAGAAAAACATCTATTTCTGCTTTATTGACTCAGCCAAAGCCTTTGACTGTGTGGATCACAATAAACTGTGGAAAATTCTGAAAGAAATGGCAGTACCAGACCACCTGACCTGCCTCTTGAGAAACTTGTATGCAGGTCAGGAAGCAATAGGTACAACTGGACATGAAACAACAGACTGGTTCCAAATAGGAAAAGGAGTATGTCAAGCCTGTATATTGTCACCCTGCTTATGTAACTTATATGCAGAGTACATCATGAGAAACGTTGGGCTGGAAGAAGCACAAGCTGAAATCTAGATTGCAGGAAGAAATATCAAGAACATCAGATGTGCAGATGACACCACCCTTACGGAAGAAAGTGAAGAGGAAGTAAAACATCTCTTGATGAAAGTGAAAGAGGAGAGCAAAAAGGTTGGCTTAAAGCTCAACATTCAGAAAATGAAGATCATGGCATCTGGTCCCATCACTTCTTGTGAAATAGATGGGAAAACAGTGGAAACAGTGTCAGACTTTATTTTTTTGGCTCCAAAATCACTGCAGATGGTGATTGCAGCCATCAAATTAAAAGACTCTTACTCCTTGGAATAAAAGTTATGACCAACCTAGATAGCATATTGAAAAGTAGAGACCTTATTTTGCCAACAAATATCCGTCTAGTGAAGGCTATGGTTTTTCCAGTGATCATGTATGGATGTGAGAGTTGGACTCTAAAGAAAGCTGCACACCAAAGAATTGATGCTTTTGAACTATGGTGTTGGAGAAGACTCTTGAGAGTTCCATGGACTGCAAGGAGATCCAACCAGTCCATTCTGAAGGAGATCAGCCCTGGGATTTCTTTGGAAGGAATGATGCTAAAGCTGAAACTCCAGTACTTTGGCCACCTCATGTGAAGAGTTGACTTATTGGAAAAGACTCTGATGCTGGGAGGGGTTGGGGACAGGAGGAGAATGGGACGACAGAGGATCATGAGATGGCTGGATGGCATCACTGACTTGATGGACATGAGTCTGAGTGAACTCTAGGAGTTGGTGATGGACAGGGAGGCCTGTTGTGCTGCGATTCATGCGGTTGCAAAGAATCAGTCACGACTGAGCGACTGAACTGAACTGCATAACTATTTTAAAAAGTATATAACTCCCTTGCTTAGGCTAGCAAAGGGTCATTCTCCATATCCCTTCTGATGTCTGTGTCAGAAGGTTTCTTTGTCCTTTTTCACTTTAATAAACTCTGCTACATAAAAGCTCTTCAGTGATCAAGGCTTGTCCCTTGTCCCAAAGCTAAATCTTCTTCTTCAGAGATCATGAATACAATGCCATTTACCCTAAGCTATCAAGGGTAAACTAGAATTAAAGCAGGAGTAATTATATATGAAGCATATTGCAACTGATCAGAAACTAGCTGACATGTGGTTTAACCTTTGATAGATTCAGGGACTAATTTCACAAAAACCAAGTACCTGTCAAAGTTTTCTTATAGAAGTTTCATGTATTTCAATAAGTAGAGAAACATATCCTCCATGTAACAAAGACTCAAAAGTGTAGTCCATATTGTTTTAGCCCAATCCAAGGACTTTCACCCCAAAAGGACATCTCTTATGCTGTTTATCAGAAAAGCAAAAGTTTTGTGAGGTGGACTATGGTCTCATAAGTCTTTAATGTTACTATTAATTGAAGTAGAAGCAAATGCAACAATATTTATGGCAACAAACACATTGACTTGGGCAGAATCAGAGAACTTTGAAACACTTTGCAATTTACCTAGGTAAGCCACTTGTAGAAATAAGGAAAACTGTTTACAGTTACAGAAGATACTGGCATGATGTGAAAGAAGACTAATGTCCCGTGTTGCTGAAGCTAGTGCTCTTTTTCCCCATCACAATTTTATAAGCACAATATGCTTGCCAATATTGCTACGTCAATATGTCCATTGATTTATTCATTGAAATATACTGTACTGATGGAATGGGAGACTGGATTTTTCTGACAAGGAGGAGACCATCCATTAAATATACATATGTTCATATTTCGGTAGCAGACTTTGTTTTAGATAAAGAGGAAAAATTAGTTCCAAGAAAATCTTTAAAGTTAGGCAAATCCTTGGTCCAATGCAGAGTAATTATTTCTTGTTTTAGATTTTTATTTTTTTATTTTATTTTTTTTGTTTGTTTATTAAATATTTAAAAAAAAATCACATGCTCCCCATCCTGAACCCTCCTCCCTCCCAACCTCCCCATACCATCCCACTGGGCCTTCCCAGCGCACCAGCCCCAAGCATCCAGCATCGTGCACTGAACCTGGACTGGCATCTCGTTTCATACATGACATTTCACATGTTTCAATGACATTCTCCCAAATCTTCCCACCCTCTCCCACAGAGTCCATAAGACTGTTCTATAAAAATCTATATAATCCTTATAAATAATCTCCTAGAGCAATTTTCAAAGTGGATCTAGATTCAAGGAACTAAGTGTAAAGCCTATGTCTACTAGTGAAATTGCCTTACAAGTACATTTTATAGTGTACTTTTGAAAAAAAAAAAAAAACCTGCAGCTAATTGCTACTAATAATTGTTAACCTAATGAAGTGTCATATCTTATGGCATAAAATAAAAAAATTTTTTTTTTGTGAATCAAACCATAATCAAATCAAATACCATGCCCAAGTGATTTTGTGTATCGTAAAGATCACAGGATGTGAAATAAGAGTATTTGGGACAAAGCTGACTTACATGTTCAAGGACTGAATTATTAAATCTTTTTGATTCTCTATTTTTTTATGTAAAATAAAGACAAAAAACTTTAATTTTATAATATTATTCTGACCGTCTAAAAGTGAAAGTCGCTCAGTCATGTCCGATTTTTAGTGACCCCCATGGACGATACAGTCCATGGAATTCTCCAGGCCAGAATACTGGAGTTGGTAGCTTTTCCATTCTCCAGAGGATCTTCATAACCCAGGAATCAAACCCAGGTCTCCCACATTGCAGGCAGATTCTTTATCAGCTAAGCCACAAGGGAAGCCCCTGACCATCTGAGAACTTTTCAAATTTTTCACATCAGTTTAAACAGTGTGCAATTATTATTATTTTTTAATAATCACTGACAACTTTTACCCAACAGAAGAAGAAATTCAACATAATTTTAAATATTATGTATATAAAGAGAACTGACTCATTGCAAAAGACCCTGAGGCTGGGAAAGACCGAAGGCAAGAGGCAAAGGGTATGATGACAGAGGATGTGGTGGTTGAACGGTATCACTGACTTGATGTACATAAGTTTGGGTAAACTCCAGGAGTTGGTGGTGGGCAGGGAAGCCTGGCATGCAGCAGTTCATGGGGTTGCAGAGTCGGACATGATTGAGTGGCTGAACTGAACTGAACAGTTTTCCCCGATGGCTCAGCAGATAAAAATAATCTGTCTGCAATGCAGGAAACATGGGTTTTTTCCCTTGATTGGGGACATCCCCTGGATGAGGACATGGTGACCCACTCCAATATTCTAGCCTGAAAAATCCCATAGGTGGAGGATCCTGATAGACTATAATCCAAAGGGTCTCAAAGAATTAGACATGGCTGAACATGAGCTTGATACAGGTTTAAAAAACAAAAACAAAAACAAGACATCAACTGTGATTGGGCAGTTACAGGTAGACTGGGCTTTTTTGTTGTTGTTGTTATTTCCTTCCTCAGAGCAATGAGTTTTCAAGAGCATAATATGACCACACAGAATACCAATTCCATTACAAAAGTGATCACAGAGGTTATCCCACAATTGGCAGCAACCAACAGACCATCAAGGACAGTGTCAGTGCAGACAAGTTGTATCAGGGGGAAATGTCATACATGAAGTGATCCTTGATGTTGGAGTCACAAAATGGGGAAAAGAAAGTGACTAGACTCTTTTCAATAGAGTGGAGAACACCCATTGCCCAACACACCCCTGCCAGGAAGCAGCATATGTTGGTGTCCATGATGGGTACATAGTGCTGCGGCCTAGAGATGGCCACAGAGCAGTCAAAGGCATGACCACAAGGGAGACAACCTCTGAAGCTACCTTTAGCTTCCTTTAGCCACTGACTTAGACAGCTTTTGAATCATAGGGCCAATCAGATAGCATTTTGGGGATTATGGAAGAAGACTAACATGTATCTATCAAGAACATGAAGGCCAGGAAGAAATACATCAGTTATTTAAAAGTCTGGCTAACAATTATAGTAAGAATGAACAGGTTTTCCTTGGCAGTGACACTATAGATGATGCATGCATGAATTCTAAGTTGCTTCAATCACATCTGGCTCTTTGCAACCCTATGGACTGTAACACCCTCCACAGGCTCCTCTGCCCATGGGGATTCTCTAGGCAAAAATACTGGAGTGTGTAGCCATGCCCTCCTCCAGGCATCTTCCTGACGCAAGGATTGAATTCATGTTTCTTACGTGTCTCACATTGGCAGGTGGGTTCTTTAACACTAGTGCCACCTGGGAAGCCCACTATAGGTGATGTGCTGTGCTGTGCATAGTTGCTCAGTCATGTCCAACTTTTTGCAACCCCATAGACTGTAGCCTGCAGGACTCCTCTATCCATGGGGATTCTCCTGGCAAGAATACTGGAGTGGGTTGCCATGCCCTCCTCCAGGGGATCTTCTTAATCCAGAGCTCAAACTCAGGTCTCCCATACTTGAGGCAGGTTCTTTACCACCTGAGCCACCAGGGAAGCCTACTATAGGTAATAAATAAAACCAAAGATAGCATTTTCTGCATCTGAGGATTCTGTGTAAATCCCATGAGAATGAATCCAGTCACATTTATGACATCTTCTTACATTTCAGTGCTGATAATGAACTCAAAGTCAGGAAACTAGCATAATTAAATAAGGCAATATTTTTACTATCAGGTGATGAGAAGTTCATATTTTGGGCTTTCAGACATGCTCAAGACATTTTATTAACACAAACTATTTTTTCCCATTGTGTGCAAGATAAGAAACATGCTACATTTTCTATTTTATGAAAAATGTGAACTTTTGAAGATGTTCTATTCAATTTATTACAAGGGTGCTCAAATCTTTCTTCCACACCTCTGACAACTGGTTCCTGGGTCTTTGCTGGAGGACACCAAGGGTCGGGGAGATCACCATGTAATAAGCATGATAGCTTCTCAGTCAATAATAAATGTTAAAAACACTTCCTGGCACATTAAAGAAAATATTTATGCAACTATTAATTCTGTTGATACATAAATATACTCTAATTCACCTTCCTTTACCTTGTAAAGGTAAAGCCACTTTAAAAATCTAAGAGACAAAGACTCTTATCCTATTCACCTCTTTATCACCAACACGTGTTTCAGGGTCTGACTATATGCATATGTACATGTTAAATCGCTTCAGTTGCGTCCAACTGTGTGCAATCCTATGGACTGTAGCCCACCATACTCCTCTGTCCAGGTGCCCATGAGATTCTCCAGGCAAGAGTCCTGAAGTGGGTTTCTGTGCCCTCCTCCAGGGGATCTTTCCAACCCAGGGATCAAACCCACATCACTTGTGTCTCTTGCATTGGCTTCTGAGGTGATACTAGTGGTCTGACTATACAGGTGTTCAATAAAATTAAGTGAATAAATACATTGGAAGACTCTCATTTCCTCAGTGTTTTCCTTTCTTCAAGCTAAATCCAAAAGTAGTGCTTATTCTCTTAATTCAGGGGCAAAAAAATGAATAAATGGTTGGACGTATAAATATATACTCCTTTTACCCATTGAGATCTCTCCATCCTGAGCTGCTGTCTTCCCTGGTCTGCTTCAGTCAGCTACCTTGCCTTCTGGCTGAGAGGTAGCACTAGCTTTTAGATGGACCTTCTGTGTTTCTGAGCCCACCATATCCCCTGATCTCCTAGGTCCTATTGTGGTAATGACTGACTGCAGGTACTAGCCTCTGGGTTCTGTATCATCTGCTATTAGTTTCCCTAACTCTCTCCATGTTTGACAAGTAAACAATTATATGTTTAACAACTCTTGGTAACTCCTATTTATTTATTATTATTATTTTAATTGGAGGCTAATTAATTTACAATATTGTGGTGTTTTTTTGCCATACATTGACATGAATCAGCCATGGGTGTACATGTGTTCCCCATCCTGAACACACCTCCAACCTCCCTCCCCATCCCATCCCTCAGGGTCATCCCAGTGCACCAGCCCTGAGCACCCTGTCTCATTCATCCAACCTGGACCTGCAATCTATTTCACATATGGTAATATACATGTCTCAATGTTATTCTCTAAAATCATCCCACCCTCACCATCTTCCACACAGTCCAGAAGACAGTTCTTTACATATGTGTCTCTTTTTGCTGTCTTGCATATAGAGTTATTGTTATCATTTTTCTGAATTCCATCAGTTCAGTTCAGTCGCTCATGTTCAGTCATGTCCGACTCGTTGCGACCCCATGAATCACAGCACGCCAGGCCTCCCTGTCCATCACCAACACCCAGAGTTCACTCAGACTCATGTCCATTGAGTCAGTGATGCCATCCAGCCATCTCATCTGTCGTCCCTTTCTCCTCCTGCCCCCAATCCCTCCCAGCACTAGAATCTTTTCCAATGAATCAACTCTTTGCATGAAGTGGCCAAAGTACTGGAGTTTCAGCTTCAGCATCATTCCCTACAAAGAAATCCCAGGGCTGATCTTTAGAATGGACTGGTTGGATCTCCTTGCAGTCCAAGGGACTCTCAAGAGTCTTCTCCAACACCACAGTTCAAAAGCATCAATTCTTTGGCAATCAGCTTTCTTCACAGTCCAACTCTCAAATCCATACATGACCACTGAAAAAACCATAGCCTTGACTAGATGGACCTTTATTGGCAAAGTAATGTCTCTGTTTTTCAATATAATATCTAGGTTGGTCATAACTTTTCTTCCAAGGAGTAAGTGTCTTTTAATTTCATGGCTGCAATCACCATCTGCAGTGATTTTGGAGCCGAAAAAAAATAAAATCTGACACTGTTTCCACTGTTTCCCTATCTATTTCCCATGAGGTGATGGGACCAGATGCCATGATCTTCTTTTTCTGAATGTTGAGCTTTAAGCCAACTTTTTCACCCTCCTCTTTCACTTTCATCAAGAGGCTTTTTAGTTCCACTTCACTTTCTGCCATAAGGGTGGTGTCATCTGCATATCTGATGTTCTTGATATTTCTCCCAGCAATCTTGATTCCATCTTGTGCTTCTTCCAGCCCAATATTTCTCATGATGTATTCTGCGTATAAATTAAATAAACAGGGTGACTATATATATATATATATAATATATATATGTTATATATATATATAACATATATAATATATATGTTAATATATTATATTGGTGTTTTTCTTTCTGACTTACTTCACTCTGTATAGTAGGCTCCACTTTCATCTTCCTCATCAGAACTGATTCAAATGCACTCTTTTTAAAAGCTGAGTAATATTCCATTGTGTATATGTACCACAACTTTCTTATCCATTCATCTGCCAATGGATATCTAGGTTGCTTCTATGTCCTGGGTATTGTAAACAGTGTTTGATGAACATTGAGGTACACATGTCTCTTTCAATTCTGGTTTCCTCAGTTTGTATGCCAAGCAGTGGGATTGCTAGATCATATGGCAGTTCTATTTCCTGTTTTTTAAGGAATCTCCACACTGTTCTTCATAATGGTTGTACTAGTTTGCATTTACACCAAGAGTGTAAGAGAGTTCCCTTTTCTCCGTACTCTTTTCAGCATTTATTGTTTGTAGATTTTTTAATAGCAGCCATTCTGACTGGCATAATATGGTACATCATTGTGGTTTTGATTTACATTTCTCTGATAATGAGTGATATTGAACATCTTTTCATGTGTTTGATAGCCATATGTATATCTTTTTTGGAGAAATGTCTGTTTAGTTCTTTGGCTCAATTTTTGATTGGATCACTTATTTTTCTGGAATTGAGCTTCAGGTATTGATTGTATATTTTTGAGATTAATTATTTGTCATTTGCTTAATTTGTTATTTTCTCCCATTCTGAAGGCTGTCTTTTCACCTTACTTATAGTTTCCTTCGTTATATAAAAGCTTTTAATTTTAATTAGGTCCTATTTGTTTATTTTTATTTCCATTACTCTGGGAGGTGGGTCACAGAGGGTCTTGCTATGACTTAAATCAGAGAGTGTTTTACCTATGTTTTCCTCTAGGAGCTTTATAGTTTCTGGTCTTACATTTAGATCTTTAATCTATTTTGAGTTTATTTTTGTGTATGGTGTTAGAAAGTGTTCCAGTTTCATTCTTTTACAAATGGTTGTCAAGTTTTCCCAGCACCACTTGTTAAAGAGATTGTCTTTGCTCCATTGTATATGCTTGTCTCCTTTGTTAGAGATAATGTGTGCATAGGTGTGTAGATTTATCTTTGGGCTTTCTAATTTGTTCCACTGATCTATGTTTCTGTCTCTGTGCCAGTACCATACTGTTTTGATGACTATTGCTTTGTAGTATAGCCTGAAGTCAGGCAGGTTGATTCCTCCAGTTTCATTCTTCTTTCTCAAGATTGCTTTGGCTCTTCGAGGTTTTTTGTATTTCCATACAAATTGTGAAATTATTTGTTCTAGCTCTGTGAAAAATACCATATAGAACTGCCTTATGACCCAGCAATCCCACTGCTGGGCATACACACCGAGGAAACCAGAATTGAAAGAGACACGTGTACCCCAATGTTCATCGCAGCACTGTTTATAAGAGCCAGGACATGGAAGCAACCTAGATTTCCATCAGCAGATGAATGGATAAGAAAGCTGTGGTACATATACACAATGGAGTATTACTCAGCCATTAAAAAGAATACATTTGAATCAGTTCTAATGAGGTGGATGAAACTGGAACCTATTATATAGATGAAGTAAGCCAGACAAAAAACACCAACACAGTTATCTAATGCATATATATGATATATAGAAAGATGGTAATGACAACCCTGTATGTGAGACAGCAAAAGAGACACAGATGTATAGAACAGTCTTTTGGTCTCTGTGGGAGAGGGAGAGGGTGGGATGATTTGGGAGAATGGCATTGAAACATGTATATCATACATGAAACAAATCGTCAGTCCAGGTTTGATGCATGATACTGGATGCTTGGGGCTGGTGCACGGAGACGACCCAGAGGGATGGTATGGGGAGGGAGGTGGGAGGGCGGTTCAGGATTGCGAGCACGTGTATACCTGTGGCAGATTCATGTTGATGTATGGCAAAACCTATAGAATATTGTAAAGTAATTAGTCTCTAATTAAAATACATAAATTTAAGTTAAAAAATTACATTTGAATCGGTTCTAATGAGGTGTATGAAACTGGAACCTATTATACAGAGTGAAGTAAGCCAGAAAGAAAAACACCAATACAGTATACTAATGCATATATATGGAATTTAGAAAGATGGTAACGATAACCCTGTATGCGAGACAGCAAAATAGACACAGATGTATAGAACAGTCTTTTGGACTCTGTAGGAGAGGGCGAGGGTGGGATGATTTGGGAGAATGGCATTGAAACATGTAAAACATCATATATGAAATGAATCACCAGTCCAGGTTTGATGCATGATACAGGATGCTTGGGGCTGGTGCACTGGGATGACCCAGAGGGATGGTATGGGGAGGGAGGTGGGAGGTGGGTTCAGGATGGGGAACATATGTACACCCATGGCAGATTCATGTTGATGCATGTCAAAACCAGTACAATATTGTAAAGTAATTAGCCTCCAATTAAAATAAATAAATTTATATTTAAAATAAATAAATTTATAATAAAATAAAAAATAAATGCATTTTAAAAAATTTAAAAGATAAGTACCTAATACAGCACACTCATTCAAAAAATTTATTAAACATTCACTAAGTGTATAAATGCACATCTGTTCACAAATTTATGCAGTTTCCCTGTACAGTTCAGTTCAGTTCAGTTCAGTCACTCAGTCGTGTCCAACTCTTTGCGACCCCATGAGTAGCAGCACGAACGGCCTCCCTGTCAATCACCATCTCCCGAAGTTCACCAAAACTCATGTCCACTGAGTCGGTGAAGCCATCCAGGCATCTCATCTTCTGTCATCCCCTTCTCCTCCTGCCCCCAATCCCTCCCAACATCAGAGTCTTTTCCAATGAGTCAACTCTTTGCATGAGGTGGACAAAGTACTCAAATTTCAGCTTTAGCATCATTCCTTCCAAAGAACACCCAGGACTAATCTCCCGTAGAATGGACTGGTTGGATCTCCTTGCAGTCCAAGGGACTCTCAAGAGTCTTCTCCAACATCACAGTTCAAAAGCATCAATTCTTATTGTAAGATTTCTGGTTACAGTTAAAAAAAAAAAAAAAAAAAGCATCAATTCTTCTGCACTCAGCTTTCTTCACAGTCCAACTCTCACATCTATACACGATTACTAGAAAAACCATAGCCTTGACTAGACGGACATTTTTTTGGCAAAGTGATGTCTCTGCTTTTGAATATGCTATCTAGGTTGGTCATAACTTTCCTTCCAAGGAGTAAGCGTCTTTTAATTTCATGGCTGCAATCACCATCTGCAGTGATTTTGGAGCCCAAAAAAACTATAGTCTGACACTGTTTCCACTGTTTCCCCATCTATTTCCCATGAAATGATGGGACCAGATGCCATGATCTTTGTTTTCTGAATGTTGAGCTTTAAGCCCACTTTTCACTCTCCTCTTTTGCTTTCATCAAGAGGCTTTTTGGTTCCTCTTCACTTTCTGCCATAAGGGTGGTGCCATCTGAATATCTGAGGTTTTTGACATTTCTCCCAGCAATCTTGACTCCAGCTTGTGCTTCTTCCAGCCCAGCGTTTCTCATGATGTACTCTGCATATAAGTTAAATAAGCGGGGTGATAATATACAGCCTTGACATACTCCTTTTTCTATTTGGAACCAGTCTTTGTTCCATGTCTAGTTCTAACTGTTGCTTCCCGACCTGTATACAAGTTTCTCAAGAGGCTGGTCAGGTGGTCTGGTATTCCCATCTCTTTCGGAATTTTCCACAATTTCTTGTGATCCACACAGTCAAAGGCTTTGGTATAGTCAATAAAACAGAAATAGATGTTTTTTTCTGGAACTCTCTTGTTTTTTTTTTTCATTATCCAGAGGATGTTGGCAATTTGATCTCTGGTTCCTCTGCCTTTTCTACAACCAGCTGTTAAATGCCCTTAATACTTTTAATTTCATTACCAAACAGCAACAGTCATCCATTCATGATAGTTATGATTGTCTCAATTTTTATATTTTTCTTAGTTGCATTCTCCTGGATTCCCATCCTATCTTTACGTTGGATTATCCCATCATTCTTGATTACAGGATATTGCATTACTAACAGAATGTGAAATTGGGAAAAATATATTTTTCAAATAAAAGGCAAGACAAAAATAAATACAATAAAATATATTCTGCTAACAGTATGTCTTTCCCTAAAGAGCTTTATAATTATCCAAAAGGAATACAATATTGTAAATCAAATATACTCCAATAAAAGTTGTTTAGAAACTGGATATTATACTCATGAGGAACCGAAGTGCAGTATCTTCATTGCATTCCCTTATTCTGAGGTGGGATACCCCCAACAGATCAGAAAAGGATATAGTGGACATGAACTAAGAGTTAGATGTAATTAATATAGTAGAAGTGTTTTTTAAAGTACTCTGAAGAAATATGAATTACTTTTTCAATTTTCTTTAATTCTGCAATACTCCTTCATAAATAACTTCTAATGGAAAATATTTTTAAAGAAGAAAAATCTTTATTCACCCATATGCTCAGTACAAATATTAAGAGTTGCGGGAAATGCAGAAACAGCATGTAATGTTCATAGTTCAATTGGTAAAACATCTTCCTGCAATGCAGGAGACCCAGGGTCAATTCTTGGGTTGGGAATTTTCTCCCCTGGAGAAAGAAACAGCAACACACTCCAGTATTCTTGCCTGGAGAATCCCATGGACAGAGGAGCTTGACAGGCTACAGTCCATGACATCGCAAGAGTCAGACATGATTTAGCGACTAAACCACCACCACCACCATGGAGTGCTCAATAGTGTTAAAAAAAAAAAAAAAGTATGCTTGGAATGCAGTGCATCTGCTTTAATAATGTGTAGTTTTCAAGATTACATGTTGTGAAAGTCGCTCAGTTGTGTCTGACTCTTTGCGACCCCCATGGACTATCCAGTCCATGGAATTCTCCAGGACAGAACACTGGAGTGGGTAGCCTTTCCTTTCTCCAGGGGACCTTCCCAACCCAGGGATCAAATTCAGGTCTTCTGCATTGCAGGTGGATTGTTTACCAGCTGAGCCACAAGGGAAGCCCAAGAATACTAAATACCAAGAATAGCGTCCCTGGTGGCTCAGATGGATAAGCGTCTGCCTGCAACGCAGGAAACCTGGGTTCAATCCCTGGGTCGGGAAGATGCACTGGAGAAGGAAATGGCAACCCACTCCAGTACTCTTGCCTGGAAAATTCCATGGACTGAGGAGCCTGGTAGGCTGCAGTCCATGGGGTCGCAAAGAGTCAGACACGACTGAGTGAATTCACTTTTAACTTTTCAAGAGATTTTTTAAAATGTGCAGTATCATAGAAACATTTTTAAATTGTAAAATACAGTAGAGAAAATTTTTGATGCAAATGTGAATTGTTTATTCTAATTTACTTCTAATTAATATTTATATTCTTTTTACTAATTTATTATTTTTTTAAATTTTATTTTATTTTTAAACTTTACAATATTGTATTAGTTTTGCCAAATATCGAAATGAATCCGCCACAGGTATACCCGCGTTCCCCATCCTGAACCCTCCTCCCTCCTCACTCCCCTCCCCTCCCTCTGGGTCGTCCCAGTGTGCCAGCCCCAAGCATCCAGTACCGTGCATCGAACCTGGACTGGCAACTCGTTTCATACATGATATTATACATGTTTCACTGATATTCTCCCAAATTTCCCCACCCTCTCCCTCTCCCACAGAGTCCATAGGACTGACACTGATACATCGGTGTCTCTTTTGCTGTCTCGTACACAGGGTTATTGTTACCATCTTTCTAAATTCCATATATATGCGTTAGTATACTGTATTGGTGTTTTTCTTTCTGGCTTACTTCACTCTGTATAATAGGTTCCAGTTTTATCCATCTCATTAGAACTGATTCAAATGTATTCTTTTTAATGGCTGAGTAATACTCCATTGTGTATATGTACCACAGCTTTCTTATCCATTCCTCTGCTGATGGGAATCTAGATTGCTTCCATGTCCTGGCTATTATAAACAGTGCTGAGATGAACATTGGGATACACGTGTCTCTTTCCCTTCTGGTTTCCTCAGTGTGTATGCCCAGCAGTGGGATTGCTGGATCATAAGGCAGTTCTATTTCCAGTTTTTTAAGGAATCTCCACACTGTTCTCCATAGTGGCTGTACTAGTTTGCATTTCCACCAACAGTGTAAGAGAGTTCCCTTTTCTCCACACCCTCTCCAGCATTTATTGCTTGTAGACTTTTGGATCGCAGCCATTCTGACTGGCGTGAAATGGTATCTCATAGTGGTTTTGATTTGCACTTCTCTGATAATGAGTGATGTTGAGCATCTTTTCATGTGTTTGTTAGCCATCTGTATGTCTTCTTTGGAGAAATGTCTATTTAGTTCTTTGGCCCATTTTTTGATTGGGTCATTTATTTTTCTGGAGTTGAGCTGGAAGAGTTGTTTGTATATTTTTGAGATTAGTTGTTTGTCCATTGCTTCATTTGCTATTATTTTCTCCCATTCTGAAGGCTGTCTTTTCACCTTGCTAATAGTTTCCTTTGTTGTGCAGAAGCTTTTGAGTTTAATTAGGTCCCATTTGTTTATTTTTGCTTTTATTTCCAATATTCTGGGAAGTGGGTCATAGAGGATCCTGCTGTGATGTATGTCAGAGAGTGTTTTGCCTATGTTCTCCTCTAGGAGTTTTATAGTTTCTGGTCTTACATTTAGATCTTTAATCCATTTTGAGTTTATTTTTGTGTAAGGTGTTAGAAAGTGTTCTAGTTTCATTCTTTTACAAGTGGTTGACCAGTTTTCCCAGCACCACTTGTTAAAGAGATTGTCTTCAATCCATTGTATATTCTTGCCTCCTTTGTCAAAGATAAGGTTTCCATATGTGCGTGGATTTATCTCTGGGCTTTCTATTTTGTTCCATTGATCAATATTTCTGTCTTTGTGCCAGTACCATACTGTCTTGATAACTGTGGCTTTGTAATAGTGTCTGAAGTCAGGTAGGTTGATTCCTCCAATTCCATTCTTCTTTCTCAAGATAGCTTTGGCTATTCGAGGTTTTTTGTATTTCCATACAAATTGTGAAATTATTTGTTCTAGCTCTGTGAAGAATACTGTTGGTAGCTTGATAGGGATTGCATTGAATCTATAAATTGCTTTGGGTAGTATACTCATTTTCACTATATTGATTCTTCCAATCCATGAACATGATATATTTCTCCATCTATTAGTGTCCTCTTTGATTTCTTTCACTAGTGTTTTATAGTTTTCTATATATAGATCTTTAGTTTCTTTAGGTAGATATATTCCTAAGTATTTTATTCTTTCTGTTGCAATGGTGAATGGAATTGTTTCCTTAATTTCTCTCTCTGTTTTCTCATTATTAGTGTATAGGAATGCAAGGGATTTCTGTGTGTTGATTTTATATCCTGCAACTTTACTATAATCATTGATTAGTTCTAGTAATTTTCTGGTGGAATCTTTAGGGTTTTCTGTGTAAAGGATCATGTCATCTGCAAACAGTGAGAGTTTTACTTCTTCTTTTCCAGTTTGGATTCCTTTTATTTCTTTTTCTGTTCTGATTGCTGTGGCCACAACTTCCAAAACTATGTTGAATAGTAATGGTGAAAGTGGGCACCCTTGTCTTGTTCCTGACTTTAGAGGAAATGCTTTCAATTTTTCACCATTGAGGATAATGTTTGCTGTGGGTTTGTTATATATAGCTTTTATTATGCTGAGGTATGTTCCTTCTATTCCTGCTTTCTGGAGAGTTCTTATCATAAATGGATGTTGAATTTTGTCAAAGGCTTTCTCTGCATCTATTGAGATAATCATATGGTTTTTGTTTTTCAGATTGTTAATGTGGTGTATTACACTGATTGATTTGTGGATATTGAAGAATCCTTGCATCCCTGGGATAAAGCCCACTTGGTCATGGTTTATGATCTTTTTAATGTATTGTTGGATTCTGATTGCTAGAATTTTGTTAAGGATTTTTGCATCTATGTTCATCAGTGATATTGGCCTGTAGTTTTCTTTTTTTGTGGGATCTTTGTCAGGTTTTGGTATTAGGGTGATGGTGGCCTCATAGAATGAGTGTGGAAGTTTACCTTCCTCTGCAATTTTCTGGAAGAGTTTGAGCAGGATAGGCGTTAGCTCTTCTCTAAATTTTTGGTAGAATTCAGCTGTGAAGCCGTCTGGAGCTGGGCTTTTGTTTGCTGGAAGATTTTTGATTACAGTTTCAATTTCCGTGCTTGTGTTGGGTCTGTTAAGATTTTCTATTTCTTCCTGGTCGAGTTTAGGAAAGTTGTACTTCTCTAACAATTTGTCCATTTCTTCCACGTTGTCCATTTTATTGGCATATAGTTGTTGATAGTAGTCTCTTATGATCCTTTGTATTTCTGTGTTTTCTGTTGTGATATTTCCATTTTCATTTCTAATTTTATTGATTTGATTTTTCTCCCTTTGTTTCTTGATGAGTCTGGCTAATAGTTTGTCAATTTTATTTATCCTTTCAAAGAACCAGCTTTTGGCTTTGTTGATTTTTGCTATGGCCTCTTTTGTTTCTTTTGCATTTATTTCTGCCCTAATTTTTAAGATTTCTTTCCTTCTACTAACCCTGGGGTTCTTCATTTCTTCCTTTTCTAGTTGCTTTAGGTGTAGCGTTCGGTTATTTATTTGACTTTTTTCTTGTTTCTTTAGGTATGCCTGTATTGCTATGAACTTTCCCCTTAGGACTGCTTTTAAAGTGTCCCACAGGTTTTGAGTTGTGTTTTCATTTTCATTAGTTTCTATGCAAATTTTGATTTCTTTTTTGATTTCTTCTGTGATTTCTTGATTATTCAGCAGCGTGTTGTTCAGCCTCCATATGTTGGAATTTTTAATAGTTTTTCTCCTGTAATTGAGATCTAATCTTACTGCACTGTGGTCAGAAAAGATGCTTGGAATGATTTCTATTTTTTTGAATTTACCAAGGCTAGATTTATGGCCCAGGATGTGATCTATCCTGGAGAAGGTTCCATGTGTGCTTGAGAAAAAGGTGAAATTCATTGTTTTGGGATGAAATGTCCCATAGATATCAATTAGGTCTAACTGGTCTATTGTATTGTTTAATGTTTGTGTTTCCTTGTTAATTTTCTGTTTATTTGATCTATCCATAGGTGTGAGTGGGGTATTAAAGTATCCCACTATTATTGTGTTATTGTTAATTTCTCCTTCCATACTTGTTAGCATTTGTCTTACATATTGCGGCGCTCCCGTGTTGGGTGCATATATATTTATAATTGTTATATCTTCTTCTTGGATTGATCCTTTGATTATTATGCAGTGACCATCTTTGTCTCTTTTCACAGCCTTTGTTTTAAAGTCTATTTTATCTGATATGAGTATTGCTACTCCTGCTTTCTTTTGGTCCCTATTTGCATGGAAAATCTTTTTCCAGCCCTTCACTTTCAGTCAGTATGTGTCCCCTGTTTTCAGGTGGGTCTCTTGTAGACAACATATGTAGGGGTCTTGTTTTTGTATCCATTCAGCCAGTCTTTGTCTTTTGGTTGGGGCATTCAACCCATTTACATTTAAGGTAATTACTGATAAGTATGATCCCGTTGCCATTTACTTTATTGTTTTGGGTTCGAGTTTATACACTGTTTTTGTGTTTCCTGTCTAGAGAATATCCTTTAGTATTTGTTGGAGAGCTGGTTTGGTGGTGCTGAATTCTCTCAGCTTTTGCTTGTCTGAGAAGCTTTTGATTTCTCCTTCATATTTGAATGAGATCCTTGCTGGGTACAATCATCTGGGCTGTAGGTTATTTTCTTTCATTGCTTTAAGTATGTCTTGCCATTCCCTCCTGGCTTGAAGAGTTTCTATTGAAAGATCAGCTGTTATCCTAATGGGAATTCCCTTGTGTGTTATTTGTTTTTTTTTTTTTTTCCCTTGCTGCTTTTAATATTTGTTCTTTGTGTTTGATCTTTGTTAACTTGATTAATATGTGTCTTGGGGTGTTTCACCTTGGGTTTATCCTGTTTGGGACTCTCTGGGTTTCTTGGACTTGGGTGATTATTTCCTTCCCCATTTTAGGGAAGTTTTCAACTATTATCTCCTCAAGTATTTTCCCACGGTCTTTCTTTTTGTCTTCTTCTTCTGGGACCCCTATGATTTGAATGTTGTAGCATTTAATATTGTCCTGGAGGTCTCTGAGATTGTCCTCATTTCTTTTAATTTGTTTTTCTTTTATCCTCTCTGATTCATTTATTTCTACCATTCTATCTTCTAATTCACTAATCCTATCTTCTGCCTCTGTTATTCTACTATTTGTTGCCTCCATAGTGTTTTTAATTTCATTTATTTCATTATTCATTTTATATTGACTCTCTTTTATTTCTTCTAGGTCCTTGTTAAACCTTTCTTGCATCTTCTCAATCTTTATCTCCAAGCTATTTATCTGTGATTCCATTTTGATTTCAAGATTTTGGATTAATTTCACTATCATTATTCGGAATTCTTTATCAGGTAGATTCCCTATCTCTTCTTCTTTTGTTTGGTTTGGTGGGCTTTTATCCTGTTCCTTTGTCTGCTGGGTATTCCTCTGTCTCTTCATCTTGTTTAAATTGCTGTTTGGGGTGTCCTTTCTGTATTCTGGCAGTTTGTGGAGTTCTCTTTATTGTGGCGTTTCCTCGCTCTGTGTGGGTTTGTACAGGTGGCTTGTCAAGGTTTCTTGGTTAGGGAAGCTTGTGTCGGTGTTCTGGTGGGTGGAGCTGTATTTCTTCTCTCTGGAGTGCAATGAAATGTCCAGTAATGAGTTATGGGATGTCTATGGTTTTGAGGTGACTTTGGGCTGCGTGTATCTTGGAGCTCAGGGCTGTGTTCCTTGCTGCTGGAGAATTTGCTTGGTATGTCTTGCCCTGAAACTTGTTTCACCCAGAGAGGTTTACAGCGTTATATGGAGAAGAGAAGAGTGAGGCGGGAGTTAGAGGTGACCCGAATGAGATGAGGTGGAGTCAATAGAGGAGAGAGTGGGCTATTCAGTAATCTCTTCCTTATGTGCACTCCACAACTGGGCCACTCAGAGTTGTTCACAGAGTTATATAGAGAAGAGAAGAAGGAAGAAGGTGGCAGAGGTGGCCAGGAGGATAAATGGGGGGAATGAAAAGGAGGGAGACAGATCCAGCCAGTAATCAGTTCCCTAAGTGTTCTCCACTGTCTGGAACACACAGAAATTCACAGAGTTGGGTAGAGTAGAGAGGGGTTAGGGAGGAGACACAGGCGATCTAGTGGAGAAAAAGGAGAGTCCAAAGGGAGAGAGAGCAGTTAAGCCAGTAATCTCTCTCCCTAGTGAAAAATGGGTACTGAAGATTGGGTTCTTAAAGGTGCAAAATTGGTAACAAATACATAGAAGCAAAAATTTTAAATCTAGAGTAGAGTTTGGAATTTCAAAAATACGATGTTAAGGAAAAGAAGAAGGAAAAGAAAGAGAGAAAAAACAAACAAACAAAAACAAACAAGGTCGCAAAAATTATACAGAAAATATAGGTACAAAATTGATAACTAATACCAAAAAGCAAAAGTTAAAAATCAAGAGTAGAGTTTGGAATTTCAAAAATACAATGTTAAAAAAAGAAGAAGAAAAAGAAAGAGAGAGAGAGAAAAAAAAAAAAAAAAAGAACAAACATGGTCGCATAAATTATATTAAAAAAAAAATACAGGTACAAAATTGATAACAAATACCAAAAAGCATAAATTAAAAATCTAGAATAGAGTTTGGAATTTCAGATATACAATGTTATTTAAAAGAAGAAGAGAAAGAAACAGAGAAAAAGAAAAAGAAAAAATAAAAAAGGGTCACAGAAATTGTATAAAAACAAAAACAAAAAAAAAACTATAGGTACAAAATTGATAACAAATACTAAAAAGCTAAAATTAAAAATCTAGAGTAGAGTTTGGAATTTCAAAAATACAATGTTAAAGAAAAGAAGGGAAAAGAAAAAAAAGTCAAAAAAATTATTAAAAAAATATATATATGAAGTTTGCTTTAAAAAAAATAGGGTCTTCTTTTTTTTTGCAAAGTAATCGGTTATAAAAGCGGAAATTAAAGGAATAATAGACGACTTAAATTTTTTTTTTTTTTTTAATAGGCTCACTTGTTCAGTCGCACTGAGGGGAGGTAGGGAGGGATGCTGCAAACAAATAACACTGGCGTGTGCTCGCAGTGCCTCAGCCACACTGGTCTGCCCCCAGTTCACAGCGCGTGTAGCCTCTCTGCCCACGCTGCTCAGGCTCTAGGTTGCTCCGCCGCGAACCATCCGTGGCCCGCCCTGGGCTTCCTGTACTTCCCGGGTCCAAGCCACTCAGGTTCAGGCACTCAGGTAGTCCTCAGAAGCGCAGACTCTCAGTTGGGCCTGGGTTTTGTGCCCTTCCCAGATCCGAGCAGCTCAGGTGATGAGGTGTTTTGCGCGCGTGATTGCTGCGACTTATCGCCTCCCTTCCGCTCGGTTATCTAGTTGTGCACCGGCACACCTTCTCAGGCAGATGTTGACCATCCAGACCCCCAAGAAGCTTTAGTTAGCAAAGAAGCCTGCTTACAGTTTTATAGATAATGTCTCTCTGGGGCTGCGATTGTCCCCTTCCGGCTCTGGCTGCCTATCACCGGAGGGGGATGGTCTGCCACCAGCTATCTCTGTTCAGTCCTTTATTCCGTGTGTGGGCCTGGCGGTGTCATAGGTTAGGGATGGCTTTTCGCTTGGTAGATATCCCACAGTCTGGTTTGCTAGCCCAAATTATTTTGCTCAGATAGTGCTCCAGGTATTCGGGCCAGATTCTTGCGATGCAGCCTGCGCTGCACCTCCCTGCCCAGCCCCCGCTTGCTAATGGCAGATGCAGGCGTCTGCACTGCTTCTCCGCTGGGGGAGTTACCGTAGGGCTCGCAATGTGCGGGTTTTAATTATTTATTTTTCCTCCCTGTTATGTTGCCCTCTGTGCTTCCAACGCTCCGCACAGATTCGGCAGTGAGAAGGTTTCCTGGTGTTTGGAAACTTCTCTCTTTTTAAGACTCCCTTCCCGGGACGGAACTCCATCCCTCCCTCTTTTGTCCCTTTTTTTTGTCTTTTATATTTTTCCCTACCTCCTTTCGAAGACTTGGGTTGCTTTTCTGGGTGCCTGATGTCCTCTGCCGGCTTTCAGAAGTTGTTTTGTGGAATTTACTCAGCGTTTAAATGTTCTTTTGATGAATTTGTGGGGGACAAAGTGTTCTCCCCATCCTACTCCTCCGCCATCTTAGCTCCTCCCTATATTCTTTTTACTAATTTAAATACATGTTTTTGTTGTTCAGTCCTTGAGTTGAGTCTGACTGTGCAACCCCATGGACCACAGCAAGTCAGGCCTTCCTGTGCCTCACTAACTCTTGGAGTTTGCCCAAGTTCATGTCCACTGAGTCAGTGACGGCATCCAACTATCTCATTCTCTTACTGCCCTTTTCTTTTTTTGCCTTCAATCTTTCCCATTATCAGGGTCTTTCCCAAGGAGGCGGCTGTTTGCATCGCATTAAATAAATATCAGTAAAGAAGAAAAGACTTCAAAATATTTCTACAAATGGCAACCCACTCCAGTATTCTTGCCTGGAGAATCCCATGGACAGAGGAGCCTGGCAGGCTATAATGCATGGGGTTGCAAAAGTCGTATATGACTTAGTGACTAAACCACCACCACATAAATTAGTAGCGTTGTACTTGAATATATAATTCTTGATGTATTCTATGCTGAGAAAGACACAATTTAATGTCAGATAGGTGAGGATATGGGTGATAATATGATTTGTAAGATCAATTTAAATCTGAAAGTCTTTGATTATATGATTTCCTTGGAAAAAAGTCTTACCTATGCATGTGTCTGATATAAGTCTATGCCTAACTTCTGTTAGCTCACCAAGAAATAACTTTCAAGATTTGAAAATGCCAACTATCCCAGCTACAATGAGTGTCTTTGTTGGTTTATAAATAGTACCTTTTGATGAACCTTAAAAGAATTACCACATATCCTATTGTGGGCATTTTCTGTAAAGTTTCTTATCTGTGGCTAATAGGGCCTCAAGCGTATTTCATCATCAGTAGCAGACTTTTCCAACAACTTAATTTTGTCATGAGGTAAACTGAACAGAGAAGAACTTTTTTATGTCACTTATATTTAATTTTGAACTCCTCTTTGAGTTTACATGAAGACAAAATAATATGATGAGACCAAAAAAAAAAAACAAAAACAAAGAAAACAAAACTGTTGACCATTTATGAATTTAGGTATTTGAAATATATGAGCTTAATAATAAGACTGAATATTTAGTAGTGTATAAATTAAACATTCAGTTGGGTAAATCTGATCTTTAAATTCTATTATAATAATTTGTTTTTTTAATCTACCAATTATTCAAATCATTATAAAATGTTTTTAATTATATCTTAACTGTTAAATATGAACACTATTATAATATTGGCACTTCAGGTGAAGTTTTCAGTACCTCTTCAAAATAGTTGTTTCTTGTGTGAATTCTGGAATTAGATTAACATGATAAAGATGAAAATGATTATATTATTTAATTATACTTAGAGATGGGAAAATACATTTATTTCACTTATTTAAAATTAACTCTAATATTCATATGAAATAGAAAAATTAAGCAATAATATTCACAATTTATAACAAGAAAATACAAGACAGGGAATAAAAATATCATCTGCCAAGGAGAAATAAGAAGCCAGGCCATTAAATTCTGGGTGAGGAACCTTATCTTAAAGTTATTATTTTAAGTGGTTTGACACATTATGTTACCACTGCTGTAAGGCCCAATTCAACTATCTACTGAAGGAAATAAATACCAGTATTTGAAATTATTTGGTAAATAAATGTAATTAAGTCTAACTCAGAAGTATTCCTATATGGAGCCATATTCATACCATGTTCAAATATTTTTGTGTTAATAAGAAGGAAAATAAGTTGTACATAACTCTTGATTAACTCCAGAGAATGTGTGACTATGAGCAGCCTGTGTCATGAAAAATAGATTAAAAAAGAATTGAAATCACATGGACAACCCTAGCTTACTTGGACACTCCAATATTAGAGTTCTTTAATGCTATTTGTGATGGCAGATGCCAAAGACAGTTTGAATGAGTCTGAAACTTTCTACAGAACTATAAGTGATATGGATTTCTCTGAAGTGTCACTGTGAAAATGTCTTGAACATTTTTTTCCAACTCTTGAATGAAAGACAGAATCAGATCAGAGATTTAGCATGTACTGACACAGTCAACATTCACAACCTCATAAAGATCCATTCGCAATGGCCCATTGAGTGTGAGGCAGCCTATACATAAATAGCTACATTCTGGGCAGAGAGATTGCTTTAGAATTTCTACACCTGTCTAGCCAGACTCCTAAGGACTTAGAGAAGCACGGAATGGAAGTAGAACAGCTTTAGGTAAAGGATGTATATGAAAATAATTTCTCAAAAGAGAAATTCCTAGCTCTGTACCAGAAAAATTTGTTTCCAAAATATAAATCCCAAAATAAAGTTTTTTAGAACCCTGAGGAGACAGCCACACAGATTCTCAAGCTTGACTGGTTAACTAGA
The DNA here is from genome assembly GCF_055505025.1 of Bos grunniens. Lineage (NCBI taxonomy): Eukaryota > Metazoa > Chordata > Mammalia > Artiodactyla > Bovidae > Bos > Bos grunniens. The sequence goes on along the minus strand of NC_141183.1, from coordinate 63,527,804 downwards.
ATGGAAGCAGGAAAAATTATACTGGATCTTGCCACTGTTAATAAGAAACTAGATGAGATATAGTTAGACATTTCATAGATTCAGGGATAAATTTAACAAGAACCACATACCTGTAAAAGTGTTCTTATGACAGCTCCATTTATTCCAATATACAGAGAAATATGTTCTCAAAATGACAAAACACTCAAGGGCAGACCTCATGTTGTATTAATCCAATCCAAGGAATTTTTCGTTCCAGAAGGACATCTCTTAAGTTGTTTACCAGAAATGGAAAGATTTTGGGAGGTGGACTGTGGTCTCATAAGCCTTCCAATTTTAACTCTAATTGAAGTAGGAGAAAATATAACAATATTTATGTTAATAAGCACATTGGTTTTGCCAGGACAACAAAATTTTGGTACATCATTGCAATTTACCTCGGTAAACTACTCATAGAAATAGGGAAAACTGTTTAAGGTTAAGGAAGAACATGATGGCAGAGTGAGAAATAAAGCTCATGGCTCCTGATCCTGACACTAGTTCTGTTATTCACCATCATGTTTTCCTTACCATGATACTCTTGCTAAATTTTTTCACATCATGATGTATATTGATTTATTCAATTAAGTATGTGGTACCCACATAGTAGGAGGCTGGATTTTTCTAACAAAGAAGGAGATTATAAACATATCTGTGAAATATTTATGCATTTATATTTTGATAGCAGAATTTATTTTTGAAAAGAGTTTAAATTAATTGTAATAAAGTCATATAACATAGGTAAATTGTTTAGTCAAGAAGTACTTTCCTTGATTAAATATAGCATGATTTTTTTAAATATGTGTATTCCTTATAAATAATCTCCAAAAGCAGATTTCAAGGAGGATTTCAGATTCAAGGAACTAAGTATAAAACCATCTTTCTATAACAAAACTGTTTTAAAAATATATTTTACTGTGTGCTTCAGAGAAAGCTTGCATTTAATTGTACAAATAATTGTTGACTTAATGAAGGGTCACTTCTTATGGCATGTAATCAAAAGGATTTTTATATACTAAATCATAATTATATACCAAGTCCCAGGAATTCTGTATAATGAAAGATCAGAAGATGTGGAATTAAAGTTTTGGATCCTATGCTGACTTCCATATTCTATGATTTAATTATATAATATTTCTTAACTGCCATCTTTTCTGTATATAAGAACCCTAAACTTTAATTTTGTAATGTTGTTTTGATCATTTGAAAACATCTCAACTTTTTTCCCCATGTTTGATAATTTTTATAATCTATAATGTTTCCCAAGAAAATAAGAAATTCAATATAAATTTCATATCAGTTGTGCTAAGAATACATTAAGAGGATATATGTAAGTGTCTTCTTTATATTCCACACCATCTTAGATACCATCTTAGATAGTAGGCCATATAACTTTCTGAGAACCAATTGCTTCTATACACAGGCACATTATGAAAGTATGTAATTACTATGGAAAACATTTTAGTTACTACAAAACAAGAGAGGTCCTGCTAGAATTCTGTCATTTGTCTGATACCCTTTTAAATGGTTGAAAAGAATAAAATTTGGATTTAGAAGGATGCAGATCTGAATACTAATTCCGTCTCTGAAATTGGATAGATTACTTACCTTTTTTGAAATTTATTCTTCTTTGTGAAATGAGGATAATCATAATACCTAACTTGCAGAGGTTCTGTTTGTGTTCTCAAAGCACTCAAGAGCAGAGCTAGGGGGTTCCTTGTTGGTCCAGTGGCTATGATTCTGAATAATGAATGCAGGGGTCCCAGGTTCAATATTTGGTCAGGGAACTAGATCTAACATGCATGTAATAACTAGGTGTTCACATGCACAACTAAAGGTCCCCTACACAGCAAAAAAGATCCCATGAAACCAATATAAAATAAATAAATAAATATTAAAAGCAAACAAACAAAAAAGAAAACAGATGACCAAGAAATGGCATGTTGGGTCACCTTGCCATTACTCATCATATTAAATCCAAAGACTAGCCTGATAGTAAGTCATGCTTTAAAAAAAAAAAAAAAAAAAGTGCAGAGTCCATATCCTTTTAGTCCAATTCAAAAAGGCATTTTCATCTCAGAAAGACATCTTCTAAGTTGTTTACCAGTAATGGAAAGATTTTGGAAGGTGGACTGTGCTCTCATAAGCCTTCCTGTTTTATTTCTAACTTAAGTAGAAGCAAATATAACAATATGTATGGCAATAAAAGCACTGGCTTGGCCAGAATCACAGAAATTGAAAACACACTGCAATTTACCTATGTAAACTACTTGTGAAAATGGGGTGAACTATTTAAGGCTAAAGAAGAGAATAATGGCATAGTGTGAAATAAAACTCATCACTCCTGATACTAAAGCTAGTGTTCTTACTCTCCATCATGTTTCCATAGCCAAAATATATTTGCTGAATATTGTTACAACATGATGTCCATTGATTTCCTCAATAAAGTATATGGTACATATGTAGTAGGATGTTAGACATTTCCAACAAAAGGGGAAACTATAACCCCTCCATGACATATATATTTTTGTAATTTGATAGCTTATTGACTTCATTTTTGAAAAGATCCAAAATTAATTTTCAACACAGTCTTATAAGTTAATTGCTCTGTTTTGTCCGCCTCTTTCATGGATGGTAGCCTGCCAGCCTCATCTGTCCATGGAATTCTCCAGGCAAGAATACCAGAGTGAGCTGCCATTCCCTTCTCCAAAGGATCTTCCCAACCCAGGGATTAAACCCAGATCTCCTACATTGTGGGCAAATTCTTTACCACTGAGCCGCCTGGGAAGGCCAGATAATTTATTTAGCCAAGATGTATTTTCCTTGGTTAAATGTAGAGTAATGATGCCCACTCTTCTTTTAATATATATATATATATATATATATATATATATATATATATATATATATATATATACACACACACAAGTTTCAAGGAATTAAGTGCAACACCAACTTGCTTTTTTAAATTATTATTATTATTATTATTATTATTTTTTACTTTACAATATTGTATTGGTTTTGCCATACATCAACAGGCATCCACCACGGGTGTACATGTGTTCCCCATTCTGAACCCCCCTCCCTCCTCCCTCCCCATACCATCCCTCTGGGTCATCCCAGTGCACCAGCCCCAAGCTTCCTGCATCCTGTATCAAACCTGGACTGGCGATTTATTTCTTATATATTATATGTGTTTTAATGCCATTCTCCCAAATCAATCCCCCTCCCTCTCCCACAGAGTCCAAAAGACTGTTCTATACATCTGTGTCTCTTTTGCTGCCTCGCATACAGGGTTGTCATTACCATCTTTCTAAATTCCATATATATGCATTAGTATACTGTATTGGTGTTTTTCTTTCTGGCTTACTTCACTCTGTATAATAGGTTCCAGTTTCATCCACCTCATTAGAACTGATTCAAATGTATTCTTTTTAATGGCTGAGTAATACTCCATTGTGTATATGTACCACAGCTTTCTTATCCATTCATCTGCTGATGGACATCTAGGTTGCTTCCATGTCCTGGCTATTATAAACAGTGCTTCTAATAGTGATATTGTTTTCTCAAATATTTCATTGGGTGCTTTTGGGAAAAAAAAAAAAAAAAAGACATATAAATGCTCCTAGTAAGTGTTAACCTAATGAAGCGTCACTTACTATGGCATATATATATATATATATATATATATATATATATATATATATATATAGTTTTTATAGACGAAACCTCATCTAGCATCAACACAAAGGAATTCTGTATAATGTAAAGATCACAGGACATGGAATAAGAGTATCTGGGCCTAATGCTGACTTACATGTTCTATGACTTCATTATTTAATCTTTCTGATCCTCCAGCTTATTGGTAAATAACACTAAACTTTAATTATACAATGTTTTTTTTCCCATTTGAGAACAACTCGACCTTTTCACATCAGCTTAAATAGTGTACAATGAATTTTCGTAATCACTGACAATTTTTCCCAAGGGAAGAGGAAGATCTTAGGAACTTGGTTCATTCAAAATGGTATAGCCTCAGTTAAAGGCATCCAGCCTTTGACAAACCACAACAGGGAACCAGGACAGTAACCATGACATCCTTGTTTGTTTGTTTGTTTTCCCTTCTCACCTACCCTCTAATGTTCAGCTAGGGCTACCTCTTGGCCAGAAGGTAAGTGAGTCAATTGAAACAGACCAAGGAAGACCGATGTTTAGGGTGGAGAGAGTGAGAGATCTCAATGGGTGAGAGAACTATGTATTTTTATACATTCCAACCATTTATTCAGGTTTATTTTTCCCTGAAGTAAGAAACTAAATGATTTTCTTGGTCTTAGCTAGAGAAAAAGAAAACACAGAGGAAATGAAAGTCTACAAACTCATCTATTCACTTAGTTTTATTGAACATCAGTATGAGCCAGACCCTGAACCAAGTGCTGGTGATAAAGTGGTGAACAAGACACAGACCTTGTCTCCTAGGCTCATTTAAGTGGTTTCTATGTGGAAGAGGAGAGCGAGTTAGACTTCATCTTTGTATCAACGGTGTGCCGAACCAGAACAAACAGCTGCACAAGTACCTTCTTTAATATCTAAAGAAGTGTTTTTCACATTTCTTACTGGCTGAGAAGCAACCAGGTTATTACATCGTGAGCTCTCTGTGCCTAGATGGCATCCAGCAAAGACCCAGGGACCACTTTTCATAAGATGTAGAAGAAGAACTTTAGCATTTTAAGCCTCATAATAAGCTGAATAAAACAGCCTTAAAGTTCACTCTGATACGATATTTGTTTTTCTCTTTCTGACTTACTTCACTTTGTATAACAGGCTCTAGGTTCGTCCATCTCAGTTCAATTGACTCAAATTCAGTTCTTTTTATGGCTGAGAAACATCCTATTGTATATATGTACCACAACTTCTTTATCCATTCATCTATTGATGGACATCTAAGTTGGTTCCATGTCCTGGATATGGAATCTAGGAAAACGGTACTGATAAACTTGATTGCAGGGCAGAAATAGAGACACAGACATAAAGAATGGACTTGTAGACACAATAGGGGAAGGAGATGGTGGGACAAATGGAGAGAGTAGCATTGAAATATATACATTACCATGCTTAAAAATATATAACTAGTGGGAAGTTGTTGTATAACACAGGGAGCTCAGCCTGGTGCTCTATGATGACCCAGAGGGGTGAGACGGTGGGGGAATTAAGAGAGAGGCTCAAAAGAGAGGAGCTATATGTATACTTATGGTTGATACATGTTGTTGTATGGCAGAAACCAACACGACATAGTAAAGCAATTATTTTATGATTAAAAATTTAAAAATAAAATAAAATAATATCAGTGGGAGAAGGCAAGGGTGGAATGATTTGAGAGAATATCATTGAAACATGTACATTACCATATGTGAAATAGATCACCAGTCCAAATTTGATGCGTGAAAGAGGGCACCCAAAACCGGTGCACTGGGACAACCCAGAGGGATGGGATGGCGACAGAGGTGGGAAGGTGCTTTGGGATGGGGGACACACGTACACCTGTGGCTGATTCACGTCAATGTATGCCAAAACCCATGACAATATTGTAAACTAATTAGCCTCCAATTAAAACAAGCAAATAAATAAAAATTAAGTTAAAATAAATAAATAAAAAATACTGTCAGTGAAATGGAGAAAGTAACATGTTTTTTTTTTCCTTTTGCATACCATGGGAACAAATATTTTCTTATTGCTGAAATGTTTTGGACATATCTGAAAACCCAAAGCATTAACTTCTTATCACCTTGGTGTTGAAAACATTGTCTTATTTCATTAAGTCCCCACTTCCGAATTCATCATATCACTGAAATGAAAGAAGATACAATTCAAGTGACTCAATTCATTCTAATGGGAGCTGCACAGAATCCTTAGATACAAAGAATTCTGTTTTTGATGATACTTATCACCTACATTGGCACTGTCACAGACAACCTGCTATTCCTCTTCCACAATCCTGTTACCTTCAGCCACTGAATTATATAGGTTTTCTTTTCTTTTTTGGAGATCTTAGTTCTCCAACCAAGGATCGAACCCCATGAGTCTGGAGTGAAAGTGTGGGCTCTTAATCACTAGATCACCAGGGAAGTCTCTGAATTACACAACTTTTGAATCAGAGAGTAAATCAGCTAGCATTTTACGGATTGTGAAGAGGAATAGCAGGTGTCTACCAATGACAAGAAGACCAGGAAGGAATACTTCACAGAGTGTGCAAAGTCTGGCTGTATATCATAGTCACCACAGTAAGCAGGTAAGGCTGTGAGCTCCATGGGGTCTCAGTGGTAAAGATTCTGCTTGCCAATGCATGAGGCTCAAGTTCAATTCTTGAGTGGGAAGATCCTCTGGAGAAGGAAATGGTAACCCCTTCCAGTTTTCTGGTCTGAGAAATCCCATGGAAAGAGGAACCTGGCAGGCTGCAGTCCATGGGATCACAAAGAGTGGACCACTACTGAGTGACTGAGCAGGAACATGAGAGAGTAATTACTGTATTTGAAAGTTATTCATTCATTTTGTTTTGCATATGGAAAAACTGAGACCTATGAAAGAAAGAAACATTTCTAAAATTGCATATTTTGTTCAAGCAGTTTAAAGCAAGAATTAAGTTTTCATTAAATTCTAACCTGTTTTATCTTCTCCCTACATGGAATAGCTGATATTCCCATTTGTTACAGACTAATTAAAACAAAAGACATGCCCACATGATCTATGCCATTACTTCTATGAGCTTCATGTGTTTTTTTTTTTTTCCCAAGTAAGATCTGAGGAGTGAATTAAAGAGATTGAGAGATACAAAATACAAATACAAGAGATACAAAAATAAATCTCTTGACACTCTTATAGGATTTACTCATATAAAGAAAAGTAATACAAGGTAAAGATTAGTAATATAGAATTTTTTGTTAAAGCTTCCAGTTTCCACACTGACTTATCCAGTCTCTTCATTTGCTTCCTAAACCAAACAAGTAACTTAGATGGGAACAGGATAAGACTTAGTCCCTGAATTCATCAAATCTCTTTGGTTGCACAACAATGTGGATCTGCTTTTTGCTTACCAATGTGAAACGATAAATTAGTTCCAAATACTTCTACTCAGTCACTATGAAAACTGCTCAAACACCAAGAACTCAATATGGAAATGTACACCTTCTTTAGAATACATGTAGTCTATCAGATATTCAGAACTGACCCACTAGGAGAGCTTTGGGCCAAGATTCTCTCACATTAAAATAAATGAATAAACAAATACTTAATTATGGAGCTGGGAAACCAGAATGGGGAACTCTTATAGCCTATAACATAGCAAAACAAAAGGGAGAAGAAATGTTCCTCTTTGCTGGCAAGGGCTTAACCGATGAAAAGCCACAGGCTCTTTATTTACTAGATCCCCACCCCTTAACTCTCTTTTCCCTTCTCTAAAAGCATTCCCTTGCCTTGGGAAAAATTGCACATGGTTTGCCATGGTTGTTGTTGTTCTGTCACTAAGTCGTGTCTGACTCTTTGCAAACCCCATGAACTGCACACCAAGTTTCCCTGTCCCTGACTATCTAGGTCGCCAATTGCAATTCTTGCTGTTCTGAAATAAACCTATATTTTCTGGAATAAAATATGACAGCGTATTTGTTACCAAACATATCAATTTGTTTTCTGATCAGTGGAGAAGAGTGGCATTCTGGCAAACAGCCATGAGCTTTAGCTTAGAATCTACTTCAAATAATTTCCAGTAAGAAGAACTAAAGAGCCTTTTGTTGAAAGTGAAAGTGGAAGGTGCAAAAGTTGGCTTAAAACTCAACATTCAGAAAACTAAGATCGTGGCATCTTGCCCCACCATTTCAATGCAAATAAATGGGGAAAAAATGGAAACAGTGACAGACTTTACCTTTTTGGTCTCCAAAACCACTGCAGATGGTGACTGCAGCCATGAAATTACGACACTTGCTCCTTGGAAGAAAAGCTATGACAAACCCAGACAATATATTAAAAAACAGACATTACTTTGCCTACAAAGGTCCATCTAGTCAAAGCTATGGTTTTTCCAGTAGTCATGTATGGATATGAGAATTGGACTATAAAGAAAGCTGAGCAGCAAAGAATTGATATTTTTGAACTGTGGTGTTGGAGAAGACTCTTGGGAGTCCCTTGAACTGCAAGGCAATCCAATAAGTGAATCCTAAAGGAAATCAGTCCAGAATATTTATTGGAAGGGCTGATGTTGAAGCTGAAACTCCAATACTTTGGCCACCTTATGCAAAGAACTGACTCATTGGAAAAGATCCTCATGTTGGGCAAGATTGAAGGCAGGAGGAGAAGCCGACAACAGAGGATGAGATGGTTGGATGGCATCACTGACTCAACAGACATGAGTTTGGGAGAGCTCTGGGAGTTAGAGATGGACAGAAAGCCTTGTGTGCTGAAGTCTATGGTGTCGCAAGAAGTCAGACACAATTGAGCGACTGAATGGAATTGATTTGTCCTGATCACAATTACACTCTGGTCAGTGACCTCAGATCCCTCAGAGAAAGATTAGATTGAAGATCTACCCGACGTATAATGGTGATATTACAAGGTTATTATTTAAAAATATCTTATGTCTCCTTTATTCAAGGATCTGGATTTGGAAATTTTCCACATCCCTGGTGATTGGATTGGCTAGTTGTTTGTTTGTTTGTTTTGCTTTTTGTTGTTTTTGTTTTTTCCCTGAATTGAATCAGATTCAATTCAGACCTCTGTTCACCAAACCTGTATTATACATGAGCAGCAGCCTTATTATCACCATCATTTTAGCCAGTTTGGTTTGCCTTAAAAAAATACTATAGACTGTGTAGCTTAGAAGACTGGCAAATGTTTTTTCACAGTTCTGGAAGTTGAAAGTCCCAGATCAAGGCTATTGCAGGGTTGGAAGCTGGTGAACACCTTTTTCCCAGCTTGCAGATCCATCATCACATGTTGTTACTATTCAGTCTCTAAGTCGTGGGACTTCCCTGGTGGACCAGTGGTTACATATCTTTCTTCTAACTCAGGAGACATGGGTTTGATCCCTGGATGGAGAACTAAGATATCAAAAGCTGTGGAGCATCTAAGCCTACAGCCTGAGCCCATGCAACACAACTACTGAGCAAAGCATTCTGGGGACAGAGTGCCACAATTAAAGAAGCCTGTGGGCTGCAACTAGAAAAGCCTGTGCACTGCAGTGAAGACCCAGTGAAGCCGGGTGGGGGGGGGGGGAGGAAATAATGATCTTTGTAATACAGTATTTGATTCCCCAAACTGCCAAAGGCTACTGCAAAAAGAGAGGACAATTTGATTTCATCACTGAAGGAACTAACATCATTTACAGAGAGTCAGAAAGCCATTCATTACATAAAACAAAAAAACATATATCCAAAATGTTAAACATTTATTGCATTAAAAACCTGTACCAAGATAGTTTAAAGTAGACAGACTCTGGAGTGATATGAATGAGTTAAAGGTATTTCAAGTATCAGTTCAGTTTCAGTACAGTCACTCAGTTGTGTCCAACTCTTTGCAACCCCATGAATTACAGCATGCCAGGCCTCCCTGTCCATCACCAACTCCCGGAGTTCACTCAGACTCAGGTCCATCGAGTCAGTGATGCATTCCAGCCATCTCATCCTCTGTCGTCCCATTCTGCTCCTGCCCCCAATCCCTACCAGCATGAGAGTCTTTTCCAATGAGTCAACTCTTCACATGACGTGGCCAAAGTACTGGAGTTTCAGCTTTAGCATCATTCCTTCCAAAGAAACCCCAGGGCTGATCTCCTTCAGAATGGACTGGTTGGATCTCCTTGCAGTCCAAGGGACTCTCAAGAGTCTTCTCCAACACCACAGTTCAAAAGCATCAATTCTTCGGCACTCAGCTTTCTTCACAGTCCAACTCTCACATCCATACATGACCACTGGAAAAACCATAGCCTTGACCAGACGGACCATTGTTGGAAAAGTAATGTCTCTGCTTTTCAATATGCTATTTAGGTTGGTCATAACTTTTCTTCTAAGGAGTAAGTGTCTTTTAGTTACATGGCTGCAGTCACCATCTGCGGTGATTTTGGAGCCTCCAAAAATAAAGTCTGACACTGTTTCCACTGTTTCCCCATCTATTTCCCATGAAGTGATGGGACCAGATGCCATGATCTTTGTTTTCTGAATGTTGAACTTTAAGCCAACTTTTTCACTCTCCTCTTTCACCTTCATCAAGAGGCTTTTTAGTTCCTCTTCACTTTCTGCCATAAGGGTGGTGTCATCTGCATGTCTGAGGTTATTGATATATCTCCTGGCAATCTTGACTCCAGCTTGTGCTTCTTCCAATCCAGCGTTTCTCATGATGTACTCTGCATATAAGTTCATATAAGTTAAATAAAGAGGGTGACAATATACAGCCTTGATGTACTCCTTTTCCTATTTGGAACCAGTCTGTTGTTCCATGTCCAGTTCTAAATGTTGCTTCCTGACCTGCATACAAATTTCTCAAGAGGCAGATAAGGTGGTCTGGTATTCCCATCTCTTGAAGAATTTTCCACAGTTTATTGTGATCCACACAGTCAAAGGCTTTGGCTGAGTCAATAAAGCAGAAATAGATGTTTTTCTGGAACTCTCTTGCTTTTTCGATGATCCAGCAGATGTTGGCAATTTGGTCTCTGGTTCCCCTGCCTTTTCTAAAACCAGCTTGAACATCTGGAAGTTCACGGTTCAAATATTGCTGAAGCCTGGCTTGCAGAATTTTGAGCATTATTTTACTAGCGTGTGAGAAGAGAGCAATTGTGCATTAGTTTGAGCATTCTTTGACATTGCCTTTCTTTGGGATTGGAATAAAAACTGAACTTTTCCAGTCCTGTGGCCACTGCTGAGTTTTCCAAATTTGCTAGCATATTAAGTGCAGAAATTTCACAGCATCATCTTTCAGAATTTGAAATAGCTTAACTGGAATCAGAGGAGGTCAACTGAAAAAGCTGCACAGAATGGAGTTGAAAATTTGAAATTTTCAGTGCAAAACTTGATTTGAATAGACAAAATCCACCATACACCACCATTACAGAATAAAGAATGTTAATTTCTAATTATTTTATCTTCCTCTATGGACAAAGTCTGTGAAATTTTAAATTACTTGATTTATTTTTATTGATAGATTAATAATTTTTTTAGCAATCAGAAATTTAAATTTCCAATTTCTCTTTCTTGGACTGAAAGAGATCTTTCTACTAGGTCATATTTCTCAGTACCAGACAAGTATCAACACCCACAAATAAAATCTTCCAATAGAAAAAAAGTTGTTGTTACTAAAGAATCTTAATACAGTATGTTATATATCTAGAGGTTTATGTGATTCTCTTGGCCTCTCAGGACTATAAAATATTCCACTTAAAGTTTAATTTATATAGTGGTTTCGGAATAAACAGGATAGATAAACCAAAGGAAATGATTTTCGAAATATAGTCACTGAGAGTGACAATTCTTTTATTCTGGGGAAAAAAAAAAAAAAAACTACTTTCACATCCTACATGATGGAAAACTCCCTCTTCCAACTAAGATCACATTTTTACTCCAGAGTTTCCTCATGGCATTTTTCATCTATGCATTTCTCAAAGTGTAGCTTAAAGAATTCAACATAGGAGTTATGAAAGTTACGACCACCATCATGGATTTATCAATGGAAAAGTTCGCATTAGGCCTTGCATACAGAACGATACAAGGAACAAATAATAAAATGACCACAGCTATATGAGATGTACACGTGTAGAAGGCTTTGTGATTCCCTTCCAAACCATGAGTCTTCAGGGAGTGTACTATGACCCCATAAGACACTAAGAGGCTGAAGAAGACAACACTGCAAATTTCCCTCTATTAGCTTTCATAGAGAGTCCAATGAGGTGGGTATCAGCACAAGCAAGTTTCAGTAAAGGCTACATGTCACCCAGGAAGTTGTCAGTGACATTGGGGCCACAGAAAGGGAGCTGATAAATAAAGAGCAATTGAACCAGTGAGTACAGAAAGCCTCCAGTCCAGGCCACCAGCAGCATGAGGACACATACCCTCTGATTCATGATGATCAAATAATGAAGAGGTTTGTAGATGGCTACATATTGGTCATAGGCCATCACCACCAGAAGAGTGACTTCAGTACCATCAGTTAAATGATCTATAAAGATCTGAGTCATACAAGCCTGGAAGGAAATAGTCTTTTTGTCCTTAAGCAAGTCGATGATCATTTGGGGAGCAATGGTGGTAGAATAGACAGCATCTATAAACGACAAAGAAGCCAGAAAAAAGTACGTGGGGGAATCCAGTGATCGGCTGGCTGTGAGTCACCATGATAAGCAGATTGCCCATTATTGTCATAATATACATGAGTAAGAATAAAATAAATAGAACTTTTTTGCATCTCAGGGTTTTGTGTGAGCCCCAGGAGGACAAACTCTCTTACATTGTTCCTATTTTCCATGTGTTCTGAAGCTGTTGATCAGGTATCAGAGGCTGCAAACCAAGGGGTCAGTAATGAATCTGAGAAGATCACATGCTTTGTACAAAATATGGAATGCTGTTCTCGAGAGTGTTTGTTCAATCGGATCTCACACAGAGCAAGCCTTTGGAACATGACACTTTGCAATATCCTTACACAGCACTCCATTCATTTTATCAAATCTGGGCTTCAAATCCACTAATGAGACTTCAGTATTCCAACTGGGTTGTTATATGAGTGAGTATATCTGTAAGTTTATGGACCAAGTGAGAAAAAAGATGATTTCTCCAGAATATCTTTCACAAAGAACTATTTTTTTGCTTTACATATCATTTCTTTTTTTTTTTTTTTCTAAGTGCATTTTGGCCTTCTGAGATCTACCATATAAATAGCCAAAGTCTAATTACTTTCTTTATATCTTTATGTGAAGTGACACCTAGTCATAGGGCATAAAATTATAAGCTGACCTTTAGATAAATAATTTTCTGAAAATTTTGAGTTCCAAAAATTGATAAATAAGTCACCCACAACAGTGAAAGAACCAGGCAGTGGTTCTTTGCCTATTTTTCAATGCCTATTTTTGCTCATGCTTAGTCACTCAGCTGCGTCTTTCTCTTTTGCAACTGCATGAACTTTAGTCCAGTAGGCTCCTCTGTCCATAGGTTTCTCCAGGCAAGAATACTGGAGTGGGTAGCCATACCCTTCTCTCAGGGATTTCCTGTCCCAGGGATTGAACCTGGGTCCACTCAATTGCAAGCCAATTCTTTACCATCTGAGCCACCAGTGAAACCCTCAGTGCTTATTAAACTCTAATTAAACTAAATTTCAAAACTCATCAGAGAGTAACTGAGCACAGATAAAAATGTATGAAATCTTTCTATTAAAGAAAGCAGAATGACATAATTATTTTGTTTGAATATATATACACCCAAATAATACATACAAAAAATAAACATTTATTACAAACTAGGTATTGGAGGGAAAAATGGACAAAGAAAATGTAAGGGATTGGGTACTACAGAAACATTTTTTTTTCTGCTTTCCAAAATTGTTTAGAACTGATCATTGCTAGTCATAACTGAATTAAGATATCAAAATTAAGATTTTAAATTAAATCATTTTATAATGGAAATAATTCTTTCCAAAAGCCTAGAAATATTATTTGATTTTCCTTAGGCTTGAACTTTCCAGGTGGGGCTAATGTTAAAGAATATGCCTGCAAATTCAGGAGGTGTAAGAAACATGGGCTCAATCCTTTGAGTGAGAAGATTTCCTGGATAAGAAAATAGCAACGCACTCCAGAATTTTTGCCTGGTGGATAACATGGACAGAGGAGCCTAGTGGGCTATTGTACATAGGGTCACAAATTGCTGGATGTGACTGAATGTCTGAGTATGAGCACAAGACAATTTTGGAAAGTCACATCCCAACTCCTATTCCTATTGAAAGTGAAGTGAAAGTTGCTCAGTTGTGTCCTACTCTTTGTGACCCCATGGAATGTAGCCTGCCAATCTCCTCTCTCCATGGAATTCTCCAAGAGTGGGTGGCCATTTCATTCTCCAGGGGATCTTCCCAACCCAGGGGTCAAACCTAGGTCTCCTGCTTTGCAGACATACTTTTTACCATCTGAGACACCATGGAAGCTCAAGAATACTGGAATGGGTAACCAATCCCTTCTCCAGCAGATCTTCCTTTTTCCAGAAATCGAACTGGGGTCTCCTGAATTGCAGGTGGATTCTTTACCTGCTGAACTATCAGGGAAGGCAGTTTTATTTCCAAATATGTGTGTTTCCAAATTCTTGTCATTGAAAGCTTTATCCTAAATGGAATCCTAACATTTTTGCTGGTACAACCTTTTTATTTTAACCAGGTGAATTTATATGTGTTAGAGGACACCTGTTTATTAAAATAACCAATAGTTTAGACTGGTTATTTTATTCAAATTATAAGTTCTTAGGGTTATGAGTCCGTGTGAAATACATTAATTCTCACTAAAGGAAAGTAAATTGTTGAGTCTTTCACATATGATGTAGGACCAATTTTTCATGTAATTGCTTCAAATGTGCTTCATCTCAGTGTTTATTTTCCAGACTGTCATTTGTAAAGATCTTGAGATTTTCATAGTGCCTCTGGCAAGCCAATTTGAACTCAAACATCAGAGGGAGAATAAAAGTATAGAGAAGTGAAAATAAGAAATGATTGAAAAAAAGGCAAATAGCAAATGGCAAAGATCATGAGCTGCATAGTATATGCTTTGAAATTGACAAAAAAGTATCATTTGCAGACACTGAATGAGAAGGAGATAGAGGAATTTCAGATTTTCTGAGTAATCAGACTGCAGATGGAATGACAGATAACTCAAGATCAGCATCAAAACTTCCTTCTCAGAAGCCTTATACTTCCAGATCATAGAAAAATGAGAAAATCAAAGCCTGAACTTTAACATGCATGAATAAAAAAATGTGCAGTTGTTAACTCATGTCCAACTCTTTGTGACCCCATGGACTGCAGCCTGTCAGATTCCCCTGGCCATGGGGTTCTCTAGGCAAGAATACTGCAGTGGGTTGCCATTTACCTGTGTGGATCACAATAAACTGTGGAAACTTCTGAAAGAGATGGGAATACCAGACCACTGACCTGCCTCTTAAGAAACCTGTATGCAGGTCAGGAAGCAACAGTTAGAACTAGACATGGAACAACAGACTGGTTCCAAATAGGAAAAGGAGTATGTCAAGGCTGTATATTGTCACCCTGCTTATTTAACTTATATGCAGAGTACATCATGAGAAACTCTGGGCTGGATGAAGCACAAGCTGGAATCAAGATTGTGGAGAAAAATACCATTAACCATAGATATGCAGATGATACCACCCTTATGGCAGAAAGTGAAGAGGAACTAAAAAGCTTCTTGATGAAAGTGAAAGAAGAGAGTGAAAAAAGTGGGCTTAAAGCTCAACATTCAGAAAACAAAGATCATGGCATCTGGTCCCACCACTTCATGGGAAATAGATGGGGAAACAGTATCAGACTTTATCTTTTCAGGCTCCAAAATTGCTGCAGATGGTGACTTAAGCCATGAAATTAAAAGATGCTTACTCCTTGAAAGGAGGGATATGACCAACCTAGATAACATATTGAAAAGCAGAGACGTTACTTTGCCAACAAAGGTCTGTTTAGTCAAGGTTATGGTTTTTCCAGTGGTCATGTATGGATGTGAGAGTTGGACTGTGAAGAAAGCTGAGTGCCGAAGAATTGATGCTTTTGGACTGTGGTGTTGGAGAAGACTCTTGAGAGTCCCTTGGACTGCAAGGAGATCTAACCAGTCCATTCTGAAGATCAGCCCTGGGATTTCTTTGGAAGGAATGATGCTAAAGCTTAAATTCCAGTATTTTGGCCACGTCATGTGAAGAGTTGACTCATTGGAAATGACTCTGATGCTGGGAGGGATTGGGGGCAGGAGGAAAAGTGGACAACAGAGGATGAGATGGCTGGATGGCATCACCGACTCAGTGGACATGAGTCTGAGTGAACTCTGGCAGATGGTGATGGACTGGGAGGCCTGGCATGCTGTGATTCATGGGGTCGCAAAGAGTCAGACACAACTCAGAGACTGAACTGAACTGAACTGAACTGAACTGAACTGAAAGGAGCCCTGTGTTCAGACTCCAGCATTTCATTATATATATATTTCATTAAATATCTCCACTCAAAACACAGAAGGTAAATATGCATTTGTAATGGAAAATAAATATTCACAGTGTATAGAAGTTCTTCTGAGCATTCAAAAGACAGCTTCTTGTAGGAGAGTATAACCCTTTGACCTGTTGACCATTTAAAGCAGTTATGTGCTTAGAGCTGGTTTTCCGCTGCATTTTTCAATGCAGTAAACATGTCTTGTTATTGATTGTATCTTCCGAATCTGAGTGTATCTTATGTGTTTTAAGTTATCAATAAATATTTGGCTCTTAAAAGGTTCTTAAAAGCAGGAGGGAGGAGGGTTCAGGATGGGGAACACATGTATACCTGTGGCGGATTCATTTTGATATTCGGCAAAACTAATACAATTATGTAAAGTTTAAAAATAAAATAAAATTAATTAAAATAAATAAATAAATAAATAAAAGAAGAAGATTGCCTGGAGGAGGAAAGGGCAACGCACTCCAGTATTCTTGCCTGGAAAATCCCATGGACAGAGGGGCCTGGTGGGCTACAGTTCATAACATCACAAAGGCAACGAGCACACACGCACCAAAGTTAAGAAACTTTTCCTCTAATTCTCGCCACTTAAATATAGGCAAGAAGAACTCTACTCCCAATAGAAGCTTCCCTGAAAGTTTATAGACTCTTCTATTATCAAGGCAATGACTGCCCACTTAGTGACTGTGAGCCTTTGTGGTCCTGAGTTAATTTATAAGAAAACAAAGAGAAGTCCATTTCACAGAATCTTAGAAGATTTTATCCATGCCATGATGTCCATGTGGAAGTCAAGGGAACTAACACGGTCTTTCCTGTCAATACACAAATGACATTCAGAATAAAGATTCTGTATAAAAGAAGAAAAAAAAAAAGCATAGCTAGTATTCTAAACTCTTCAAATTTTTATTTTGACACAGGATGATATAAAATTATAAAATTTATAAATATTTTACATTAGTAGAAATAAATATATTTCCTTCAAACACTTGTGAGATTCTTCACATTTTCTTAACATAGTCAATAAAAACATATATATTTTTTAAATGCTCAAAAATATAAATCAATGATAACTATCTCACAATGATAAGTAAAATAAAATTAAGTAGATCTACACTATGCCAAATTCAACAATATAAGATGAAAAAATAAATAATTTATATATGGTATGTAATGTGTACAATTTTGATGAAAACTTTTAATTGACAGGATATTGGAACTTATAGACCTTGATAATTTGAGTTTCAGTCCAGATCCTTTTTCAATATATGATCGCAACTCATGTCCAAATGTTTCTATTTAACTGTTTATATCATAAAACCTATTTATAATACTAGCAAGAGTTTTTACTTAACTATTGAAAATTTATCATAAAAATAATGTAGCAGAACTTTGAAGGTTTGAATAAATACTTAAATACCTCATCAGATTTTTTAAGAGATACACTTTAAAGCAATATTATATTTTACAAATAACTTTCATTATAAATGAAAACAAATTCTACCTCTAAACCCTAAATATGATTGAGCAGACTTTGAGCACAAATACCGGAAAACAATTATCAGAGACGGTACACTGCATACCTCATATACAGTTCTTGTCACTTTTGTTTGGTTTTGTTTTACAATTGTTTGGGGGTGGCCCTGGGTTGTACTGTGAGGAAAGCTGAGCACCAAAGAATTGATGCTTTTGAACTGTGGTGTTGGAGAAGACTCTTGAGAGTCCCTTGGACTGCAAGGAGATCCAATCAGTCCATTCCACTTTTGTCTGATTTTGTTTTACAATTGTTCAGGGGTGGCCCTGGATGACAACACTGTATTGTATGAGAACTTGGATTCTAAATTACAGTTTGGAATTTCAGCCTCAAAATCCATACTTGCTACCTGCGTAACCTGGGTCAAGGATTCAACACTATCTGGATAATGAGATATAATACCATGTAATACATAGCATATTTGTACATGTTCATAGGAGCATTATTCACAATAACCCAAAGGTGGAAACCACCCACATGCTCAAAAAGTAATGAAGTTATAGACAAATTGTGCTATGTACAGACAATAGAATATAAACCAGCTTTCAAAAGGAAGGATGTTCTAATCCATGTTATAACATGGATGAATTTTGAAGACATAAGCTAAGTATAGTCAACCAGACCAAAAAAAAAAAAAAAAGGAAATATTTTCTGATCTCCCTTTTATGAGATACCCAGAATAGTCATACTGACAGATGCAGCAAGCACATTATGGGTAACCATGGCTTATGGAATTGAGGAGTTAGAGAGTTACTGTGTAATGGGTGTACAGTTTTAGTTTTAGATGATGATAAGTTTCTGTATTTGGAGAATGGTGATGGAGGCAAAATAATGTGTAAGGTTTCAGTTAACTTCCATTCAGTCGCTCAGTCGTGTCAGAATCTTTGTGATCCCATGAATTGCAGCACGCCAGGCCTCCCTGTCCATCACCAACTCCCGGAGTTCGCTGACTCACGTCCATCGAGTCAGTGATGCATTCCAGCCATCTCATCCTCTGTCGTCCCCTTCTCCTCTTGCCCCCAATCCCTCCCAGCATGAAAGTCTTTTCCAATGAGTCAACACTTTGCATGAGGTGGCCAAAGTACTGGAGTTTCAGCTTTAGCATCATTCCTTCCAAAGAAATCCCAGGGCTGATCTCCTTCAGAATGGACTGGTTGGATTTCCTTGCAGTCCAAGGGACTCTCAAGACTCTTCTCCAACAACAAAGTTCAAAAATATTAGTTCTTTGGTGCTCAGCCATCTTCATAGTTCAACTCTTACATCCATACATGACCACTGGAAAAATCATAGCCTTGACTAGATGGACTTTTGTTGGGAAAGTAATGTCTCGACTTTGGAATATGCTATCTAGGTTGGTCATAACTTTCCTTCCAAGGAGTAACCGTCTTTTAATTTCATGACTGCAGTCACCATCTGAAGTGATTTTGAAGCCCAAAAAAGAAAGTCTGACACTGTTTCCACTGTTTTCCCATCTATTTGCCATGAAGTGATGGGACTGGATGCCATGATCTTCGTTTTCTGAATGTTGAGCTTTAAGCCAACTTTTTCACTCTCCTCTTTCACCTTCATCAAGAAAGTTTTTTAGTTCCTCTTCACTGTCTGCCATAAGGGTGGTGTCATCTGCATATCTGAGGTTTTTGGTATTTCTCCCAGAAATCTTGACTCCAGCTTGTGCTTCTTCCAGTCCAGCGTTTCTCATGATGGACTCTGCATAAAAGTTAAATAAGCAGGGTGACAATATACAGCCTTGACAAACTCCTTTTCCTATTTGGAACCAGTCTGTTGTTCCATGTCCAGTTCTAACTGTTGCTTCCTGACCTGCATATAGATTTCTTAAGAGGCAGGTCAAGTGGTCTGGTATTCCCATCTCTTTCAGAATTTTCCACAGTTTAATGTGATCCACACAGTCAAAGGCTTTGGCATAGTCAATAAAGCAGAAATAGATGTTTCTCTGGAACTCTCTTGCTTTTTCCATGATCCAGTGGATGTTGGCAATTTTATCTCTGGTTCCTCTGCCTTTTGTAAAACCAGCTTGAACATCTGGAAGTTCATGGTTCATGTATTGCTGAAGCCTGGCTTGGAGAATTTTGAGCATTACTTTACTAGCATGTGAGATGAGTGAAATTGTGCGGTAGTTTGAGTATTCTTTGACATTGCCTTTCTTTGGGATTGGAAAGAAAACTGACCTTTTCAGTCCTGTGACCACTGCTGAGTTTTCCAAATGTGCTGTCATATTGAGTGCAGCACTTTCACAGCATCATCTTTTAGGATTTGAAATAGCTCAACTGGAATTCCATCACCTCCACTAGCTTTGTTCGTAGTGATGCTTTCTAAGGCCCACTTGACTTCACATTCCAGGATGTCTGGCTCTAGGTAAGTGATCACATCATCGTGATTATCTGGGTCGTGAAGATCTTTTTTGTACAGTTCTTCTGTGTATTCTTTCCACCTCTTCTTAATATCTTCTGCTTCTGTTAGATTCATACCATTTCTGTCCTTTATCAAGCCTGTCTTTGCATGAAATGTTCCCTTGGTATCTCTAATTTTTTTGAAGAGATCTCTAGTCTTTCCCATTCTGTAGTTTCCCTCTATTTCTTTGCATTGATCGCTGAGGAAGGCTTTCTTATCTCTTCTTGGTTTTCTTTGGAACTCTTTACTCAGATGCTTATATCTTTCCTTTTCTCCTTTGCTTTTTGCTTCTCTTCTTTTCACAGCTATTTGTAAGGCCTCCTCAGACAGCCATTTTGCTTTTTTGCATTTCTTTTCCATGGGGATGGTCTTGATCCCTGTCTCTTGTTCAATGTCACGAACCTCATTCCATAGTTCATCAGGCACCCTATCTATCAGATCTAGGCCCTTAAATCTATTTCTCACTTCCACTGTATAATCATAAGGGATTGATTTAGGTCATACCTGAATGGTCTAGTGCTTTTCCCTACTTTCTTCAATTTCAGTCTGAATTTGGTAATAAGGAGTTCATGATCTGAGCCACAGTCAGCTCCTGGTCTTGTTTTTGTTGACTGCATAGAGCTTCTCCATCTTTGGCCGCAAAGAACATAATCAATCTGATTTAGGTGTTGACCATCTGCTGATGTCCATGTGTAGAGTATTCTCTTGTGTTGTTGGAAGAGGGTGTTTGCTATGACCAGTGCATTTTCTTGGCAAAACTCTATTAGTCTTTGTCCTGCTTCATTCCATATTCCAAGGCCAAATTTGCCTGTACTCCAGGTGTTTCTTGACTTCCTACTTGTGCATTCCAGTCCCCTGTAATGAAAAGGACATATTTTAGCGGTGTTAGTTCTAAAAATTCTTGTTGGTCTTCATAGAACCGTTCAACTTCAGTTTCTTCAGCATTACTGGTTGGGGCATAGACTTCGATTACTGTGATTTTGAATGGTTTGCCTTGGAAACGAACAGAGATCACTTTGTCATTTTTGAGATTGTACCCAAGTACTGCATTTCAGACTCTTTTGTTGACCATGATGGCTACTCCATTTCTTCTGAGGGATTCCTGTCCGCAGTAGTAGATATAATAGTCATCTGAGTTAAATTCACCCATTCCCGTCCATTTCAGTTTGCTGATTCCTAGAATGTCAACATTAACTCTTGCCATCTCTTGTTTGACCACTTCCAATTTGCCTTGATTCATGGACCTGACATTCCAGATTCCTATGCAATATTGCTCTTTACAGCATTGGACCTTGCTTCTATCACCAGTCACATCCACAACTGTGTATTGTTTTTGCTTTGGCTCCATCCATTCATTCTTTCTGGAGTTATTTCTCCACTGATCTCCAGTAGCGTATTGGGCACCTACTGACCTGGGGAGTTCCTCTTTCAGTAGCCTATCATTTTGCCTTTTCTACTCTTCATGGGATTCTCAAAACAAGAATACTGAAGTGGTTTGCCAATTCCTTTTCCAGTGGATCACATTCTGTCAGACCTCTCCACCATGACCACCCCCCCCCCCTTCTTGGGTGGCCCCACAGGCATGGCTTAGTTTCATTGAGTTAGACAAGGCTGTGGTGCTAGTGTGATTAGATTGACTAGTTTTCTCTGAGTATGGTTTCAGTGTGTCTGCCCTCTGATGCCCTCTTGCAACACTTACCATCTTACTTGGGTTTCTCTTACCCTGGGCGTGGAGTATCTCTTCACGGCTGCTCCAGCAAAGGGCAGCAGCTTCTCCTTACCTTGGATGAGGGGTATCTCCTCACTGCTTCCCTTTTTGCTCTTCAATGTGGAATAGCTCTAGGCCCTCCTGTGCCCGCGCAGCCACTGCTCCTTGGATGTGGGTTTGGTCTTCCCGGCTGCTGCTCCTGGCCTTGGGCGTGGGGTTGGTCCTCCTGGCTGCTGCCTCTGGCCTCAAGCGTGGGGGCGTGGGTAGCTCCTCCGGACCGCCCCCCCTCACCTCGGACTTGGGTAGCTCTTCTCCGCCGTTCCTGCGCCATTGCAGCCTGGCACTCTCGGCCGCTGCCCCTGATCTCAGACGTGGGGTAACTCCTCTTGGCCACCACCCTTCGGGCATGGGGTCCTCCCAGCTTCTGCTCCTTACCTCGGACATGGGGTAACTCCTCTCAGCTGCGCTCAAGTGCACCGGTCGCAGCCGCCCGCGCTCAAGGTTTACTTTACCACAATAAAAATTTATTAATGAATAAAATAGAGCCAGCATATTTAAAGAAATCATGGATGAGATAATGATTTATAAAAAGCTATATTAATCTATTATCTTAAATGTTGACACTTTAAAATTCAAAATTATATTAAATTCTCTAAATTACATAAAGCACTTTTTAAAAAGTTATAATCAAGACCATTTCCAGGTTATATTATATTGCCATGTTTTGTTATGTGTTTTCTCTATTTCTCTATGCCAAAATAGAGAAATCAAATATTTGTAAAACAAAATATTGGATAAATATATTGTTACTATTCTTAATTCAATAATATTTTGCAAAATGGAAAAAATGTAAGTAGCTTATTATTCCAGGAGCTTCTGGCATAAAAAGCTTGAGATCATCCTTTAAAATCTGCTTCTGAAGAAACATACTTAATTCATTCCAAATAACTTTAATTTCCCTATTCTCATAGCAGAGAAGAATTTTTGTGAATGTGTTACCTGGGTTTCTTATTTCCTCTTCTGTCATTTGTTCCAATTCCAGACTTCTCCAATTCTGTCTTTGGTCCTTGAAGATGAAATTTAGTTCAATTAAGATAAGTCAGAATTGCCACCACATCCACCCTGCTGTGACCACAGAACAAAGATCAGGGCACACTTAGTCCCTGCAGCTGGAAGTGCTTGGGCACACAGATATATCTCTCTGCCTGTACAAAGCAGGAGCATCTTCAATGCTTTTAAACACTTCACAGTTCAGATTGGAAAATTATCCAGAGTTGGCTTCAAGAATCCACAGTTAATGTGGGTGATAAGTAATCAAATTTGAAAGATTTTATTGAAAATGTATTTCAGTATCAAATTCAAAACTTCACTATTATGTTCAACTAACCCGCTTAGTTGAACAAACATTTGATAATACTTTTAGTCAATAATGTGATGACCCAGAGGGATGGTACAGGGAGGGAGGTGGGAGGGGGGTTCAGGATGGGGAAAACGTGTACGTCTGTGGTGTATTCATGTTGATGTATGGCAAAACTAATACAATATTGTAAAGTAATTAACCTCCAATCAAAATAAATAATTTTTCTATTGATTTTTTAAATTTATTTATTTTAATTAGAGACTAATTACTTTACAATATTGTATCGGTTTTGCCATACATCAACATGAATCCACCATGGGTGTACACGTGCTCCCAATCCTGAACCCCCCTCCCAGCTCCCTCCTCATACCATCCCTCTGGGTCATCCCAGTTCACCAGCCCCAAGCATCCTGTATCATGCATCAAACCTGGACTGGCAACTCATTTCATATATGATATTATACATGTTTCAATGCCATTCTCCCAAATCATCCCCCCTCCCTCTCCCACAGAGTCCAAAAGACTGTTCTATACATCTGTGTCTCTTTTGCTGTCTCACATACAGGTTACCGTTACCATCTTTCTAAATTCTATATATATGTGTTAGTATACTGTATTGGTGTTTTTCTTTCTGGTTTACTTCACTCTGTATAATCGGCTCCAGGTTCAACCACCTCATTAGAATTTATTCAAATGCATTCTTTTTAATGACTGAGTAATACTCCATTGTGTATATGTACCACAGCTTTCTTATCCATTCATCTGCTGATGGACATCTATGTTGCTTCCATGTCCTGGCTATTATAAAGAGTGCTGTGATGACCGTTGGGGTATACGTGTCTCTTTCAATTCTGGTTTCCTCAGTGTGTATGCCCAGCAATGGGATTTCTGGGTCATAGGGCATTTCTATTTCCAGTTTTTTAAATTAAAAAAAAAATAATGTGAAGAGCTTGATAATTAAAGAAATGGGCTTGATTTTGGATTTTTCTAAATCATTTGCATGACTATTTCAATTTGGTTCATATCTACTAACGTAATGGCTTATATTTTACATCTTGGCAGTAACATTAATACCCAAGGAGAAGTCTTCACCCAGATAAAGGAAGATATGAGTGGGCATTTAACACTTCACTGAGCTGTTAAAATACTTAGTCCCCAAGCTGCTGGTTCAAGATAAAATTCACCTAGGAATCATGCTCCAGAGAATTGAGAGATCCTTCCAGTGTGTGGTATATTTTCAGAGGCTTCCCCTGGCTAATCACCTTAGGAGAGTCATTCTAGTAACAAATAGTAACTTATTAATAGCAAATATATACATTTATGCAAACAACCATTTATTTTCGACTAATCAGTATATATTTGCAATTCTCAAATGCAGGATGGCACTAGAGTGAAGTTAAAAAGATTGTCTTGTGTATAGCAGACATATGTAATGAGATTATTGCTAATTTCATTTAATTTAGATAACATTTGCATACAATATTCAGATTTAGAACAAATCTATAAATTAGTTTCCATTTAACTTAGATAACATCTGTATACAAAATTCAAACTCAGAACTTTTGTCTAAAGGAATCTTTCTTAAAAAGAAATAGAGAAACAGGTACTTAGGACTTTTAATTTGAAAGTGACTATTATAAAGTAACATAAAAAAGAAAACATAGAAACTCAATCTAGATGTGATTAATATAGCTGTGGCAGGTTCTTATAAGTTTAAATATAATTAATATATGCAGCACAACTGAGGTACTGGGAATATACAAATGTCAAATTAACTCTAAATAAAAGATATAAACATCAACTTTCAATATGATTACCTCTGGAGCTTATGGTTCAAACTGAGGACAGTGGAGGAATCCTGAAATGGATATAGAGAAGAGGAAGGTGAAAATCACAGGGAAAATAGAGTGCAGACATAATTAAATGTGAAAGAGTCACTCACACTAATTTTAAATCACTAAAGAAAAAGATCTGTGATGTGGCAAATCAGTGTACAGAGAAAGAACTTGAAAATATGTAGCATATAAGATGATATTTTCAAAAGGCATCATTTCTAGGGGTGATAAGGATAAATAGACATAGAAGGTGCTCTTTGGAGACTTGGTGCTAAAGTAATAAAAGGAAGTGTGCTTAATCATTCAGTCACGTCCGACTCTTTGTGACCCATTTGGACTGTAGCCCGCCAGATACCTCTATCCATGAGAATTCTCCAGGCAAGAATACTGGAATGGGTCGCCATCCCCTTCTCCAGGGATCTGCCCAACCCAGGGCAGACCTTACGGAAATAAATAATGACAAAAACTAAAGTTACATCACTTTTCCAACAAGCTTGACTCTACGTCAGAGATTGGAGGGCTTCCATTGTTAACTATTTTGCATGTGCTGCCTTGAGTATTTGCATCTCCACACACATATATCTAAATATCACTCTTTGTGGGTCATAAGGGCATTAGATAAAGAATCATTAAATGTTTCTCTGGACCAGCTTGGGATCTTATTATGTGCTGAGTCTCACCCCAAATTGGTGTTTTTCAACTTACCTAATAAATGGATGAAATCCAGCAACTCTAAATATTACCTACAATACATCTAAGTTTAAAGAACACCTGAGCCTAGGTACATAAAATATATTTAAGCATCTGGTTATTTTCTTACCAGTAAGTAACAAAATATAAAGACCTTATCCATCATTTAGAAAAGCTATTTTATATGATCCAGAATACAGTGAACTAATTATGACTCAGAGCTGGAGACATAGTATATGCATAGGTATAATTCTCTATGATTTTTCCTGTGGAATGCAAAGAGCTACTCATGCTTTTTTTCTTATGTGAATGATGTAAAAGAATTTGCTTGATCACTTCAATGAAGCAGAATTTATATGTTCCAATAAAAGTAAGACACTGGAAATGTAAATGCCATAGTGACTCAAAATCTGTGATAATCTGTGATAATTCCCTATAAGCTACATTTATACTCAAACTAGAAAATTAAATATAAATAGAATGATAGTATGTGTCACCTGAAGAAGCAAGACTGTTTGTTTTGTAATAAGCATTTCAATACAAACCACCAGCAGAGTTAGAAAGATATAAAATACATGTGTTTAAAAGCATTAGAGAACTAGCAAGGGTTCCATTTACTGTGGGGCCATTACTTTGAAAAGAAGCCAGAGTTAAACCCTGAATTTAAGGTCCTCTTTAGCCCACTAAAGATATGGGCTTATTTTAAAAACCACACAAGAAAGCCTGACAAGGGTGAGTTGAAGTTCATACAAATGCCTTTTTCTTGGGACAGTAAATGGAATTCAAGGTGTGTCAGTAAGAATAGGACTTTGAAAACATCTTTTTTTTTTTTTTTTTTTAAGTCTTTTGTTCTGTTGCCATAGAACAAAAATAGATCCAGGAGACAGATCCAAAAGCTCCTACTGTGATTTATGTCAAAGTGTGTCCTGCCTGTGATTTCCTCTAGGAATTTTGCAGTGTTTAGTCTTACATTGGAGAAGGCGATGGCACCCCACTCCAGTACTCTTGCCTGGAAAATCCCATGGATGGGGGAGCCTGGTAGGTTGCAGTCCATGAGGTCGCAAAAAGTCAGACACGACTGAGTGACTTCCTTTCACTTTTCGCTTTCATGCACTGGAGAAGGAAATGGCAATCTACTCCAGTGTTCTTGCCTGGAGAATCCCAGGGACGGGAGAGCCTGGTGGGCTGCCATCTATGGGATCACACAGAGTCGGACACAACTGAAGTGACTTAGCAGTAGCAGCAGCAGTCTTACATCTAGATCTTTAATCCATTTGGGGGCTATTTTCTGTATGGTGTAAGAGAATGTTGTTGAAGAGACTCTCTTTTCTCCATTGTATTGGAGAATGCCTCTTTAGAGACAGCCATGCAAAATTATGGAGGAAATACTTCCACTAGACCACTGAGTTAGGGAATGTGACATTTGTGAGAAGTAACATGAGTTGGAGTATTGTAGTCAGAGAAGCTCTGATTTATAAACAGTTATGTAACAATGAAAGACGACCTAACATTCTCTGCTTGCAGAAAGGAAGAATGCAGGTATCTCCCACTTTACTAAAGTTCACATTAGTCAATCCCTTTTATGAAGACCTACATTAGAACTTATTTTCACTATAAGGAAAGAAATAAGAAGGGATTTTTGTTTTTAAAAATATCTGTTACAATACTAATGTTGGACTTTTGTAAAACTGCAGAGGCATAAATTTGTCATTCAAAATGAAGAAAAAACTTGTAGTGCAGAAATACATGGCAACAAGTCAGAGAAAACTACAACACATTGACACCACCTTCTTGAACGACAAAGTGAATCATTAAGAATGCAGAAAATTTCTCATCTATAGACCTAAACATACCACAGAAAATCCTGTCTCTTTTGCAAGAAACTAAGACTGATCTTTAAAGACATTGGTTGGATATTTGTAGCTGAAATTTTATAAAGGAGACACATTGTAGTGTAGTAGTTCCTGACACACTTGAAGGGGAAGCACGTGGGTTGCTGTTCAGTGGCTAAATTGTGTCCAGCTTGGTGACTCCATGGACTGCAGTATGACATGCTTCCCTGTCCTTCACTATCTCCCACAGTTTGCTCAAACTCTTGTTCATTGAGTTAGTGATGCCATCCAACCATCTCATCCTCTGCCATCCTCTTCTCCTCCTGCCCTCAGGCTTTCCCAGCAGCAAGGTGTTTTCCAGGGAGCTTCAGTTTCAGCATCAGACCTTTCAATGAATATTCAGTGTTGATTTCTTTTAGGATTGACAGGCTTGACCTCTTTGTAGTCCAAGGCAATTTCAAGAGTCTTTTCTCCAGCACTACAGTTCAAAAGCATCAATTCTTCAGTGCACAGTTTCATAGAGCCCTTCTTCTAAGCAAACATGAGAGAGTGGGCACTGGTGTACTTTCCACTTTTTATTAGGACATCAATTGTATATGATTAGATCCTTACTTTTGTGATCTCAAGATGTACCAACTGTTCTAATCCCCATTGTTCAATGCTCTCCAGCCTGTGTATCAAGTATATGAGTAAAGAAACTTGTTTAGATGACTTCAGCCTCTGCCAATTTCTAACTAAAACCTCATGAAAGATGCTGAGACTGAAGTAGCAGATTGATCTGGTCAAATTCCAGACCCACTGAAAACATCTGAAACAATAAAGTGTTACTGCTTTAAACCACTCAATTTAGGAGTGATGTTTTATATGATAATGATATCTGAAATGCTGCAGTATTTTAAGCACTATAGTACTGGCTCATGGATATTAATTGAACAACATGGACAGCTAAGAGATAGAATAATGTGTATGTATATATGTATGAAGTTAGTGGTGTTGCAAGGTAGTCAGGAAAATAATTTGTATTCAATAAATGTACTGGCAAGATTTATTTATCCTTATGCTAAGAAAGAAAAGTATATATCCATCGCACACCATATCTGAAATGTATATACTATGTGACTTTAAAGACATAAATATGAAAAAAAAACTTTAACATATTTAAGGAAAAAAATTCTTTTTTTTGTATTAAGAGCAAGTAAGGACTTGAGAAGTACATGCAAAGATTTTTATCTTGAGTCCAGCTTTCTTATCTGTATCTTCCTCACTCTGTTTGAGCATGGTCAAATTCATGTGTCAGTTCCCTCAAATATGGTCATTTTTGAAGTGGTTAACTCACTCTATTAGATTCTTTTCAAATTAAAAGGTCTAGTGCACTTCTTATTTCTTTCACTGAGGAATAAATGAAATTATATAACTGGCATTAGTTCAATATGTGTCAATAATTGGAGGTATTAACATCGCTAAGTACACTAAGTAAATGCAGTTACAAATTGATAAAAGGATAAAGGCAGATTGAATACCTTAGTATTAAGTTGTGGGTTGAGTTCTAAGAACAGTATAATGAACCTTAAGGAACTTTAAAGAGTGATCGTTGTGAGACCTCCCTAGTGGTCCAGTGATTAAGAATTCACCTTCTAATGCAAGGAATGTGGGTTTGATCCCACATGATACAGGGCAACTAAGCCTGAAAGTACTGAGCCTGCACAATGGAGCCTGTGTGCTATGTCTCTTCAGCCGTGTCCATCTTTTTGTGACTCTATGGACTGTAGCCCACCAGGCTCCCCTGTCCATGTATTCTCTAGGCAAGAATACTGGAATATGTTGCCATTTCCTTCTCCAGAGGATCTTTCTGATCTAGGGATCAACCCAAGTTTTATGTCTTCTGCATTGGCAGGCATGAGCCTAGGTGCCCCAATTAAAGAAACTCATGGGGCTGCAACAAGGGAAGCCCACACACTGCAATGAAGAGGCCACACACCACAAATGAAGGCCAAGCTCAGCCAAAATAAAAATAAAAATAATGATGTTTGTTATACAGAATCTTATCCCCCAAATTATCAAAGAATCAAAGAGCTACAGAGAATTGGGAAGACATCCATTATGAGATTTAAAAATCTGTACCCATATATAGAAAGACCGGAATTAAATGTGATATGAATGACGTAAAATTATGTTTTAATTATCAGATGGCAGTTGATCTAGATGCACAGAATACAGTTGAAACTTTGATATTTTCAGCCCAAAACTTGTATTGAATGAACAAAAATTCACCATATACTACTGCTATAATATACAGTTGACAAAGTTCATTTCTCATGGCTTTATCCCTTCAATGAATATGGTCTGTGAAATTTTCAGTAATTTTATTGTTAGATTAACCTATTTAACAAGCTGAATTTTTATTTTTTATTCTTTTAAAATTTTATTTTATTTTTAAACTTTACATAATTGTATTAGTTTTGCCAAATATCAAAATGAATCCGCCATAGGTATACATGTGTTCCCCAACCTGAACCTTCCTCCCTTCTCCCTCCCCATACCATCCCTCTGGGTAGTCCCAGTGCACTAGCCCCAAGTATCCAGTATCGTGCATCAAACCTGGACTGGCAACTCGTTTCTTACATGATATTTTACATGTTTCAGTGTCATTCTCCCAAATCTTCCCACCTCTCCCTCTCCCACAGAGTCCATAAGACTGTTCTATGCATCAGTGTCCTTTTGCTGTCTCGTACACCGGGTTATTGTTACCATCTTTCTAAATTCCATATATATGCGTTAGTATACTGTATTGGTGTTTTTCCTTCTGGCTTACTTCACTCTGTATAATAGGCTCCAGTTTCATCCACCTCATTAGAACTGATTCAAATGTATTCTTTTTAATGGCTGAGTAATACTCCATTGTGTATATGTACCATCGCTTCCTTATCCATTCAACTGCTGATGGACATCTAGGTTGCTTCCATGTCCTGGCTATTATAAACAGTGTTGCGATGAACATTGGGGTACACGTGTCTCTTTCCCTTCTGGTTTCCTCAGTGTGTATGTCCAGCAGTAGGATTGCTGGATCATAACGTAGTTTTATTTCCAGTTTTTTAAGGAATCTCCACACTGTTCTCCAAAGTGGCTGTACTAGTTTGCATTCCCACCAACAGTGTAAGAGGGTTCCCTTTTCTCCACACCCTCTCCAGCATTTATTATTTGTAGACTTTTGGATAGCAGCCATTCTGACTGGTGTGAAATGGTACCTCATAGTGGTTTTGATTTGCATTTCTCTGATAATGAGTGATGTTGAGCATCTTTTCATGTGTTTGTTAGCCATCTGTATGTCTTCTTTGGAGAAATGTCTATTTAGTTCTTTGGCCCATTTTTTGATTGGGTCATTTGTTTTTCTGGAGTTGAGCTGTAGGAGTTGCTTGTATATTTTTGAGATTAGTTGTTTGTCCGTTGCTTCGTTTGCTATTATTTTCTCCCATTCTGAAGGCTGTCTTTTCACCTTGCTAATAGTTTCCTTTGTTGTGCAGAAGCTTTTAAGGTTAATTAGGCCCCTTTTGTTTATTTTTGCTTTTATTTCCAATATTCAGGGAGGTGGGTCATAGAGGATCCTGCTGTGATGTATGTCAGAGAGTGTTTTGCCTATGTTCTACTCTAGGAGTTTTATAGTTTCTGGTCTTACGTTTAGATCTGTAATCCATTTTGAGTTTATTTTTGTGTGTGGTGTTAGAAAGTGTTCTAGTTTCATTCTTTTACAAGTGGTTGACCAGATTTCCCAGCACCACTTGTTAAAGAGATTGTCTTTAATCCATTGTATATTCTTGCCTCCTTTGTCAAAGATAAGGTGTCCATATGTGCGTGGATTTATCTCTGGGCTTTCTATTTTGTTCCATTGATCTATATTTCTGTCACCTTTTTTCTCAAGCGCACATGGAACCTTCTCCAGGATAGATCACATCCTGGGCCATAAAGCTAGCCTTGGTAAATTCAAAAAAATAGAAATCATTCCAAGCATTTTTTCTGACCACAATGCAGTAAGATTAGATCTCAATTACAGGAGAAAAACTATTAAAAATTCAAACATATGGAGGCTGAACAACACACTGCTGAATAACCAACAAATCACAGAAGAAATCAAAAAAGAAACCAAAATTTGCATAGAAACTAATGAAAATGAAAACACAACAACCCAAAACCTGTGGGACATGGTAAAAGCAGTCCTAAGGGGAAAGTTCATAGCAATACAGGCACACCTCAAGAAACAAGAAAAAAGTCAAATAAATAACCTAACACTACACCTAAAGCAACTAGAAAAGGAAGAAATGAAGAACCCCAGGGTTAGTAGAAGGAAAGAAATCTTAAAAATTAGAGCAGAAATAAATGCAAAAGAAACAAAAGAGACCATAGCAAAAATCAACAAAACCAAAAGCTGGTTCTTTGAAAGGATAAATAAAATTGACAAACCATTAGCCAGACTCATCAAGAAACAAAGGGAGAAAAATCAAATCAATAAAATTAGAAATGAAAAAGGAGAGATCACAACAGACAACACAGAAATACAAAGGATCATAAGAGACTACTATCAACAACTATATGCCAATAAAATGGACAACGTGGAAGAAATGGACAAATTGTTAGAGAAGTACAACTTTCCTAAACTCGACCAGGAAGAAATAGAAAACCTTAACAGACCCATCACAAGCAGGGAAATTGAAACTGTAATCAAAAATCTTCCAGCAAACAAAAGCCCAGGTCCAGACGGCTTCACAGCTGAATTCTACCAAAAACTTAGAGAAGAGCTAACACCTATCCTACTCAAACTCTTCCAGAAAATTGCAGAGGAAGGTAAACTTCCAAACTCATTCTATGAGGCCACCATCACCCTAATACCAAAACCTGACAAAGATCCCACAAAAAAAAGAAAACTACAGGCCAATATCACTGATGAACATAGATGCAAAAATCCTTAACAAAATTCTAGCAATCAGAATCCAACAACACATTAAAATCAGTGTAATACACCACATTAACAAATTGAAAAATAAAAGCCATATGATTATCTCAATAGATGCAGAGAAAGCCTTTGACAAAATTCAACATCCATTTATGATAAAAAGTCAACAGAAAGCAGGAATAGAAGGAACATACCTCAACATAATAAAAGCTATATATGACAAACCCACAGCAAACATTATCCTCAATGGTGAAAAATTGAAAGCATTTCAGGGGTGGAGGGAGGTGCCGCCAGAGCCCAGCCCCCCAGGCCAGTGGACAGTGCCCACGGGCCTCCCAGGATGCTTCGCACAGACTCTGGTGAACTGATGCCGCTGGCCCCCAGCCTCGCTCTCCTCCAGCCCTGTCCTGGCCCAGCGGGGGCAGGCCGAGTCGCAGTAAATTATTTCATGGTCTTGAAAAAAAAAAAAAGTTGTTCCTCTTGTTCCTCTAAAGTCAGGAACAAGACAAGGGTGCCCACTTTCACCATTACTATTCAACATAGTTTTGGAAGTTTTGGCCACAGCAATCAGAGCAGAAAAGGAAATAAAAGGAATCCAAATTGGAAAAGAAGAAGTAAAACTCTCACTATTTGCAGATGACATGATCCTCTACATAGAAAACCCTAAAGACTCCACCAGAAAATTACTAGAACTAATCAATGACTATAGTAAAGTTGCAGGATATAAAATCAACACACAGAAATCCCTTGCATTCCTATACACTAATAATGAGAAAACAGAAGGAGAAATTAAGGAAACAATTTAATTCACCATTGCAACGGAAATAATAAAATACTTAGGAATATATCTACCTAAAGAAACTAAAGACCTATATATAGAAAACTATAAAACACTGGTGAAAGAAATCAAAGAGGACACTAATAGATGGAGAAATATACCATGTTCATGGATTGGAAGAATCAGTATAGTGAAAATGAGTATAGTACCCAAAGCAATTTATAGATTCAATGCAATCCCTATCAAGCTACCAACAATATTCTTCACAGAGCTAGAACAAATAATTTCACAATTTGTATGGAAATACAAAAAACCTCGAATAGCCAAAGCGATCTTGAGAAAGAAGAATCAAACTGGAGGAATCAACCTACCTGACTTCAGGCTCTACTACAAACCCACAGTTATCAAGACAGTATGCTACTGGCACAAGCTGAATTTTTAATTTGAAATTTCACACTCTCTAATAGTGAATACATTCTACTAGGTCATATTTCTTTGTACTAGGATGGTACAGTAACCCACAAATAAGAATGTGAAATAGACACAAAAAATGTTGTCATTAAAGAATCTTAATATAGTATGATTATGTATATAAGAGATTAAACATATGTGATTCTCTTGGTCTTTCAGGACTGTGAAATATTCCATTTACATAAAGTTTTATTTATATAGCTGTTTCAGAATAAACAGGCTAAATAAAACAAAGGAAATAATCTTCTAAATATAACCACTGAAGGTGAAACTATTCCTTTATTATGTAAAAGAATAACCTTCACATCCTATATGATGGATAACCCCCTCTTCCAACTAAAGTCACATTTTTAATCCAGAGCTTCCTCATGGCATTTTTCATTTCTCAGGGTGTAGATTAATGGGTTCATCATGGGAGTTATGAATATTGAAACAAACATTATGGATTTATCAATGGGAAAGTTGGCATTAGTCCTTGCATACAGAAAGATACAAGGAACAAAGAATAGAACGACAACAGTTATATGAGATAAACAGGTATAGAAGGCTTTGTGATTCCCTTCCAAACCATGAGTCTTCAGGGAGTGTACTATGACCCCATAGGACACTAAGAGGATGAAGAAGACAACAGTGTGAATTGCCCCTTCATTAACTATCATAGAGAGTCCAATGAGGTGGGTATCAGAGCAAGCAAGTTTCAGTAAAGGGTACATGTCACACATGAAGTTGTCAATGATATTGGGGCCACAGAAAGGGAGCTGATAAATAAAGAGCAATTGAACCAGTGAGTGAAGAAAGCCTTTAGTCCAGGCCACCAGCAGCATGAGGACACATACCTTCTGATTCATGATGATCAAATAATGAAGAGGTTTGCAGATGGCTACATATTGGTCATAGGCCATCACCACCAGAAGAATGACTTCAGTACCAGCAGTTAAATGATCTATAAAGACTTGAGTC
Organism: Bos grunniens; assembly: GCF_055505025.1. Taxonomy (NCBI): domain Eukaryota; kingdom Metazoa; phylum Chordata; class Mammalia; order Artiodactyla; family Bovidae; genus Bos; species Bos grunniens. The sequence continues at coordinate 63,493,064 of NC_141183.1, read as the reverse complement.
ATACAAGATTGGAAAGAAATAATATTTTTATCATGAGGCAAGTAGGTGATAATTTGGGGAGCAATGGTGGTAGAATAGACAGCATCTATAAATGATAAAGAAGCCAGAAAAAAGTACATGGGGGAATCCAGTGATCAGCTGGCTGTGATGGTCATCATGATAAGCAGATTGCCCATTATCGTCACAATGTAGATGAGTAAGAATGAAACAAATAGAACTTTTTGCATCTCAGGGTTTTGTGTGAGCCCCAGGAGGGCAAACTCAGTCACATTTTTCCTATTTCCATTGTGTTCTGAAGCTGTTGATCAGGTGTCAGAGACTGCAAACCAAAGGGCCAGTAATGAATCTGAGATCACAAGCTTTGTGTCAAATATGTGATGCCTTACTGGACAATTTTCTCCACAGTATCTCACACAGAGTAAATCTTTAGAACATGACACTTTGTAATGTCCTTCCACAGTACTCCATTAATTTTATCAAATTCCTTGCTTCAACTACAGTGATGAAGCTTCAGTGTTCTAGTCGAGGAGTATATATGAGTGGGTGTATCTATGAGTTTATGTACCGAATGAGGAAAAAGATGCTTTCTCTAGAATATCTCCTATCAAAGAAAATATTTTTTTTCATTTTACATATCATTTTTACTCTTTTTTTTCGGCAAAACCAATATAATATTGTAAAGTAATTAACCTCCAATTAAAATAAATAAATTTATATTTAAAAAATAAATAAAAGGAAAAAGAAAAGAAAAAAATTAAATTTATTTATTTTAATTGGACACTAATCACTTTACAATATTGTATTGATTTTGACATGCATCAACATGAATCTGTCACGGGTGTACATATGTTCCCCATCCTGAACCCCCCTCCCCATACCATCCCTCTGGGTCATCCCAGTTCACCAGCCCCAAGCATCCTGTATCATACTTGGACTGGTGATTCGTTTCTTATATGATATTACACATGTTTCAATGCCATTCCCCCAAATCATCCCAGCCTCTCCCTCTCCCACAAGGTCCAAAAGACTGTTCTATACATCTGTGTCTCTTTTGCTATCTTGCATACAGGGTTATCATTTCTTTTTTCCTAAGTGCATTTTGACCTTCTAAAATCTACCAGGAAAACACTCTCATCTCTAATAACTTTATTTACATACTTACATGAATTAATACCTAGTCATGGAGCATAAAATTATGTGCTAAGCCACTTAATCGTGTTCAACCCTTGTGACCCCATAGACTGTAGCCTGCCAGGCTCCTTTGTCCATGGAATCCTCCAGGCAAGAATACTAGAGTGGATTGCTATTTCCTTCTCCAGGATAAAATTACAAGTTGGACTTGTAATACTCTTCTGTATATTATATTTCCAAAAATCAAGACATAAATCAACCACAAGAGTTGGAGAACAGGCACATTTTGAATGCTCTTCCAATGCTTATTCATACTTATGGTTAGTCACTCAGTTGTGTTCATCTCTTTTGCGACCCCATGGACTGTAGCCCACCAGACTTCTCTGTCCATAGCTTTCTCCAGGCAAGAATATTGGAATGGGTAGTCAGTCTCTTCTCCAGGGGATCTTCCTGACCCAAGGTTTGGACCGGGGTCTCCTGAATTGCAGGTGGATTCTATGAAGTAAAATCCACCAGAGAAGCCCTTGATGCTTATTAAATTTTACTTAAACTAAATTTCAAAACTCATAAGAGATCAACTGAACAGAGATAAAATATATGAAATCTTACTATTCAAGAAAGTACAAAAAAATAAAATAAAATAAAGTACAATAAAATCATCATTTTGTTTGAATACATACACACTCAAACACATACATAAACACAAACTAAGTAGAGATTTATTGCAAGCTACTTGGAAGGAAAAAATGAATAATGCATTTTGAAGAGAAAAATGGACATAACAATTTATTATAAGCTATTGGAGGGGGAAAATGAACAGTACAAAAATAAGGGATTGGGTACTATGCAAGCATTTTTACTATTTTTCAAAATTGTTTAGAACTGATTATTGCTAGCCAAGCTCAATGAAGAATGACAAAATAAAGATTTTAGGCTGAATCATTTTATAATGGAAAGAATTTGCTACCAAACATCTAGAAACATCATTTGATTTTGCTTACTTGGGCTTCCCTGGCAGGACTAGTGTAAAGAATCTGCCTGCAAGTGTAGGAGACATAAGAGACATCAGTTCCATCCCTTGATCAAGAAGACTCCCTGCAAGAGAAAATGTCAACCCACTCTAATATTCTTGCCTGGAGGATCCCATGGACAGAGAAGCCTGGTGGACTATCATTCATAGCGTGGCAATGAGCCGGACATGACCCACTGTTAGAGCATAAGCTGGAGGCACCTTTGGAAAATCACATCCCAACTCCGATTGCTATTGAAAAGGCACCATTATTTCAAGATATGTGAGTTTCCAAATTCTTGTCATTGAAGCCTTTATTATAAATGGCACACTAACATTTTTGCTGGTTCATTCTCTTTATATTAATGATGAGTTAATATATGTTAGTGTGAAGAAGGCTGAGCGCCGAAGAATTGATGCTTTTGAACTGTGGTGTTGGAGAAGACTCTTGAGAGTCCCTTGGACTGCAAGGCGATCTAACCAGTCCATTCTGAAGGAGACCAGCCCTGGGATTTCTTTGGAAGGAATGATGCTAAAGCTGAAACTCCAGTACTTTGGCCACCTCATGCGAAGAGTTGACTCATTGGAAAAGACTCTGATGCTGGGAGGGATTGGGGGCAGGAGGAGGAGGGGACAAGAGAGGATTAGATGGCTGGATGGCATCACTGACCCGATGGACGTGAGTCTGAGTGAACTCCGGGAGTTGGTGATGGACAGGGAGGCCTGGCGTGCTGCGATTCATGGGATCGCAAAGAGTCGGACACGACTGAGCGACTAATCTGATCTGAATATATGTTAGAGGTTATTTATTTATTAAAGTAGCCAATAGTTTAGACTAGTTATTATGTTCAAATGATATGTTATTATTGTTGTTAGTCTATATAAAATACAAAATATTCATTCTCATTTAAGGAAAATAAATTGTCTGTTAGGTCTTTCAGATATGATCCAGGATCAGTTTTTTTTTGTGTGTAATTGTTTTAAACGTGCTCCATTTCAGTATTTACTTTATAGACTGACATTTTTGAAGTACAGGAGATTTTTATGTTCATTGTGCCTCTGACAAGACAAATTTTACTCAAACATTAGAGGTAGAATAAAAATATAAAGAAGAGAAAATAAGAGAAGATTGAAAAAAGGCAGATAGAAAATGGCAAAGACCATGAGCTGAAAAGAATATGCTTTGAAATCAGTAAACACCTTAGTTTGAAGTCACTGAATGAGTAAGGAGTAGAGGAATTTCAGATTTCCTAACTGTCCATCTGGAGGTGGAATGAGAGGTAACTTCAGCATCAAGATTTATATTATATTTTTGGTCAAAGGAAAATGAGGAAATCAAATTCTGAACTTTAAGATGCAGAAATAAAAGAAACCAGCTGCCTAAAGGAGCTCTGGCTTCAGAGTTTTGGCATTTCATTGTATGTTGTTGTACCTGATTAGTTACCAAAATGTGTCTGATTCTTTGCAACCCCATGGACTATAGCCTGCCAGAACCTTCTGTCCATGGCATTTCCCAGAATGAATATATTGGAGTGAGTTGCCACTTCCTTCTCTAGGTAACCTTCCTAAACCAGGGATTTAATGTAAGTCTCCTGCTTGGCAGGCAGATTCTTTACCATTGTGCCACTTGGGAAGACTTTCACTGTATGGACACATTATTAAATATCTCCACTCACAATGAGGAAGCTACATAAGTATTTGTAATAGAAAATAAATACTCACAGTTCATAGCGGTTGTATGAGCACTAAAGAGGTAACTTCCAGGAGGAGACCCTTTGAGGATTTACACTTGAACTTTTGAGCACTTTCAACATTTATGTGTTTTAGCTGATTTTTCATTGTCATCTGTTGGATTTGTTGGGTCAGTAAACATGTCTTACTAATAACTGTATCCCCAGATTCTCACTGTACCTTATCCATTTTAAGTGAGCAATGAATATTTGACTATTAAAATGTTCTTATGAGCATTAGTATTCTAAACTTCATAAAGTATTAATTTGACTCAGAATGATATAAAATTGTAGATTTATCAATATTTTACTTGAGTAAAAATAAATTGCTTCAAACATTTGTGAGATTCTTTAAATCTCTTAAATATAATCAGAGAACATACATCTTTAAAGAATGCTCAAAAATGCACATTCATGATACCTCTACCAAAAGGATAAATAAAACAAATTAAGTTGAGCTATGCTATGCCAAATTCAACAGCATACAATGAAAAAAAAAAAAAACATATGGTATGCAAGGCATAAAATTTTGGGAAACACTTTCAATTAGAAGATCTTAGAAATTGCAAGCCCTGAAAATTTGAGTTTCAGTCCAGACCCCTTTGCAACATATGATCACAATCTATACTTTAATATGTTTCTATTTAACTGTCTATATACTAAACCCTGTTTCCAATGCAAGTAATAGTTTTAATTTAGTGATTGACCAGTGACCATAAAAATGATGCAGCAAAAAAATTGAAGGTCTTAATAAACATTTAACCAGTTCATCAGATTTTGTTTAAAAAGATAAATTTTAAAGCAACATCTTTGACAAAGGAGGCAAGAATATACAATGGAGAAAAGACAATCTCTTAAACAAGTGGTGCTGGGAAAACTGGTCCGCAACTTGTAAAAGAATGAAACTAGAACACTTTCTAACACCATACAGAAAAATAAACTCAAAATGGATTAAAGATATAAATGTAAGGACAGAAACTATAAAACTCCTAGAGAAGAACATAGGCAAAACACTCTCTGACATACATCACAGCAGGATCCTCTATAACTCGCCTCCCAGAATGCTGGCAATAAAAGCAAAACTAAACAAATGGGACCTAATTAAAATTAAAACCTTCTTCACAACAAAAGAAACTATAAGCAAGGTGAAAAGACAGCCTTCAGAATGGGAGAACATAATAGCAAATGAAGCAACTGACAAACAACTAATATCAAATACATATAAGCAACTCCTGCAGCTCAATTCCAGAAAAACAAACAACCCAATCAAAAATTGGGCCAAATAACTAAATAGACATTTCTCCAAAGAAGACATACAGATGGCTAATAAACATATGAAAAGATGCTCAACATCACTCATTATCAGAGAAATTCAAATCAAAACCACGATGAGATACCATTTTATGCCAGGCAGAATGGCTGCTGTGCAAAAGTCTACAAGCAATAAATGCTGGAGAGGGTGTGGAGAAAAGGGAACCCTCTTACACTGTTGGTGGGAATGCAAACTAGTATAGCCACTATGGAGAACAGTGTGGAGATTCCTTAAAAAACTGGAAATAGAACTGCCTTATGACCCAGCAATCCCACTGCTGGGCATACACACTGAGGACACCAGAATTGAAAGAGACATGTGTACCCCAATGTTCATTGCAGCAGTGTTCACAATAGCCAGGACATGGAAGCAACCTAGATGTCCATCAGCAGATGAATGGATAAGAAAGCTGTGGTACATTTACACAATGGAGTATTACTCAGCCATTAAAAAGAAGACATTTGAATCAGTTCTAATGAGGTGGATGAAACTGGAACCTATTATACAGAGTGAAGTAAGCCAGAAAGAAAAACACCAATACAGTATACTAATGCATATATATGGAATTTAGAAAGATGGTAAAAATAACCCTGTATACGAGACAGCAAAAGAGACACTGATGTATAGAACAGTCTTTTGGACTCTGTGGGAGAGGGAGAGGGTGGGATGATTTGGGAGAATGGCATTGAAACATGTATAACATCATATAAAAACCAAATCGCCAGTCCAGGTTCAATGCAGGACACAGGATGTTTGGGCCTGGTGCACTGGGATGACCCAGAGGGATGATATGAGGAGGGAGGTGTGAGGGGGATTCAGGATGGGGAACACATGTACACCCGTGGCAGATTCATGTTGATGTATGGCAAAACCAATACAATATTGTAAAGTAAAAAATATAATAATAATAATAATAAATAAAAAAATAAAGCAACATCAAATTTTCCAAATCAATGTCTTTATAATAAAGGGAAATATACTGCCTGTAAACCCTAAATATAGTTGAGCATGCTTTGAAGACAAATACAGAAAAGCAATGACCAGGTATCATACATTTCCTACCTCATACATAGTCTTGTTAAGTTTTACTTGCTTTTATGTTTTATAATTTTGCAGGTGTGGCTCTGGATGGCAGTATTGTGCTTTATGAGAACTTGGGATTTAAATTAATGTTACTGGATGTTTGGGGATGGTGCACTGGGACGACTCGACTCAGAGGGATGGTACGGGGAGGGAGGGAGGGAGAAGGGTTCAGGATGGGGAACACGTGTATACCTGTGGCGGATTCATGTTGATATATGGCAAAACCAATACAATATTGTAAAGTTAAAAAATAAAATAAACAAAATAATAAAAAATCTAATAAAAAAATAAAAGCAGTTCAAAAAAAAAAAATTATGGTTTGGAATTCTAACCCTGCAATCTGTACTTACTAACTGCATGACCTGGATCAAGTATTCAATACCATCTGTATAATGAGACATAATATCACTTACCACATAGCATGGTTTTAGGGATTCAACAGGATAATACAAATACTCTCTGTGAAAATGGTCTGACTAGTAATCATTAAATAAATTAAAAATATGATTTACTATTATTTGTTTCCCCATGTAACTTTAGCACCATGACTCTACAATTAGTTTTACTTCAGTTTCCCCTCAAACCCACCCTTTTATCTAATTATCCAAAAAATCATTCCCTTTGGATAGGTAGATTGAATGAGTCATTAACTTTTGCAATTCTGGAAACTGCCCTATTTTAACCACTCATATGACGTTGTGGACATTCCCCTGTCTGTCTTTTTCCAAGTCTCATTTTCTTCTTTGAAATATATCATTAAAACTAAATTTAATCTGAGGAATCATCTTTCCATAATTAAGAGGACAACTGAGTGCATAAATTGATGTGATCTATTGCATTCATATTAAAGTTAAGATCCTAAAAATGAGAAAATATTCTTATAGTTATTGCAAAGAAAGGTATAGATATTGACATTTTCTTAAAATTCTGTAAATTGTGTGTATAAAAATATTAATGAATTCCATTTTCCCAGATACTGAAATTCACTGTCTAATAAGTTATAAGTACAGGTAAGTGAGTCTAACAAATAAATCATTGTCTCTGAACTCATTTTCACATTATAAGTTTGTTTGCCTCTGTAAGAAGAGGTTATTAGTTAATTCTAAAAATGTTAATGGGGGTTTCTTCAAAAAAAGAATCGGAAGAAAATACTGTAGTCCATATTGGTACAGGACATTCATAGGAATATTATTCACAATTGCCCAGAGGTGGAAACAACCCAAATTCCCAACAACTAATGAATGGGCTTCCCTGGTAGTTCAGCAGTAAAGAATTCACCTGCCAATGCTGGAAATGCAAGTTTGATCTCTGAGTTGGGAAGATCCCCTAGAAAAGGAAATGGCAACACACTCCAGTATTCTTGCCTGGGACATTCCATGGACAGAAGAGCCTTGTGGGCTACAGTCCACGGGGTCACAAAGGATTTGGACATGACTTAGTGACTAAGAAGCAACAATGAATGAATGGACAAATTGTGCTATATATAAAAAATGGGATATTAGCCTTCAAAAAGAAGGACATTCTAATATATGCTATATCAGGGATTCATCTTGAAAACATATACTAAGTGCAATAAGCCAGACAGAAAAGGCAAATATTTATGATCTGCCTTTTTGAGGTTCCTAGAATAGTCATATTCTCAGAGACAGAAAGTTTATCAGTCCTTACCAGGATTTGTGGAAGAGAAGAGTTCCATTGTTATTATTTAAATGGGTGCAGAGTTTTAGTTCAAATGATGATAAAGTTCTGGAGATAGAGAGTGAAAATGGATGAACAATAATGTGTTAGGTATATTTTACCACAATAAAAAAGTTATCAATAAATAAAATACACAGAACCAGGATATTTAAAGAGATCATTCACAAGGTAACAGTATATAAAGAGCTATATTAATATTTGTATTATCTTAAATATATTGAAATGCAAAATTATTGCTAAATTCTCTATATAAAGCAATCTTAAAAAAGTTACAGAAAGACCATTTTCATATCGCATTATACTGTCATGTTCTCTTTTGCTATATGTTTTCTCTATTTCAGCACACATTTGAATACTTCTAAAACAAAATATTGGATAAATGTATCTCTTCTCTTTTTAATTCAATAATATTTTACAAAAGGGAGTTAAAAAAAAGTGTGTATTATATTATTCCAGGAGCTTCTAGCATAAAACGTTTGAGGTTATGTGTTAAATCCTGCTTCTTAAGAAAGATACATAATTCATTTCAAATAACTCTATTCTGCTCTATTCTCATAGCATAGATGAATTTTTGTGAATGTGTTACCTGGGTTTTATATTTCCTCTTCTGTTATATTTTCAAATCCAGGCTTCTCCAATTCTGTCTTTGGTCCTTATAGATGAAATTTAGTTCAATTAAGATAAATCAAGATTGTCACCCTATCAACCCTGCTATAACCACAGAGCAAAGATCAGGACACACTTAGTCCTTGCAGCTGGAAGTGCTTTGTCACATGGATACACCTCACTACATATACAAGGCATGATAGTTTGCAGTGCTTTTATTTTATTTTTTCCCTTTTTTTTAAATTTTATTTTATTTTTAAACTTTACAATATTGTATTAGTTTTGCCAAATATCGAAATGAATCCACCACAGGTATACCCGCATTCCCCATCCTGAACCCTCCTCCCTCCTCCCTCCCCTACCCTCCCTCTGGGTCGTTCCAGTGCGCTAGCCCCAAGCATCCAGTACCGTGCACCGAACCTGGACTGGCGACTCGTTTCATACATGATATTATACATGTTTTAATGCTATTCTCCCAAATCTCCCCACCCTCTCCCTCTCCCTCTCCCACAGAGTCCATAAGACTGATCTATACATCAGTGTCTCTTTTGCTGTCATGTACACAGGGTTATTGTTACCATCTTTCTAAATTCCATATATATGCGTTAGTATACTGTATTGGTGTTTTTCTTTCTGGCTTACTTCACTCTGTATATTAGGTTCCAGTTTCATCCATCTCATTAGAACCGCAGTGCTTTTAAACCCTTAGTTCAGATTGTATAATTATCCTGAGTTGACTTAAATAATATATATTTGATGTGGTTGATGTCATCAAACTGAAAAGATTTTATTGAAAATATATTTCAGTACCAAATTTAAAACTTCACTATTATGTTCAACTAGCCAGATTAATTTAGCAAACTTTTGATAATAACTTTAGCCAATAATGTGAAGAGCTGGATAATTAAATAAATGGGTTTTATTTTGTATTTTTACAAAGCCTTTATATGACTATATTGATATGATTCATATCTGCTAAGGTAATGACTTATATTTTACATCTTGGCAGTAACATCAATACCCATGGAAAAGTCTTCACTCAGGGAAATGTAGACATGAATGAGCATTTAATGAACAATGAACAACAAATCACTTTACTGAGCCATTAAAGCAATTAATCCCCCTGCTGCTGGTTCAAGATAAAATTCACCTAGGAATCATGCTCCAGAGAACTGAGAGATCCTTCCAGTGCATGGTATATTTTCAGAGGCTTCTCCTGGCCAATGGCCTTTGGAGAACCAACTGGAAAAACATCATCCTAAAATAGCAAAGAGTAGGTGATTCATTAAGACCAAAGACCTAAGTTTCTGTAAAAAACTATTCTTTATTTTCTATTAATCAGTGTATATTTGAAATTCTCAAATCCAAGATGACACTGGAGTGAAGTTAAAAAGCTTAAGCCTTTGTGTAAGGCAGATATATGTAATGTTATTGTAGTTCAGTTGTTCAGTCGTGTTCAACTCTTTGTGGCCCCATGAACTACAACACACCTTACTTCCCTGTTCTTCACCGTCTCCCAGAGCTTGCTCAAACTTTTGTCCATTAAGCTGGTGATGTCTTCCAACCATCTTCTCCTCTGTTGTTCCCTTCTCCTCATGTCCTCAATCTTTTCTAGCATCAGGGGCTTTTCCGAAGAGTCAGCTCTTCACATGAGGTGGCCAAAATATTGGATCTTTGGCTTCATCATCAGCCCTTTCAATTAATATTCAGGATTGATTTCCTTTAAAATTGACTGATTTGCTCTTCTTGCCATCCAAGGGACTCTCTAGAGTCTTCTCCAGCACCACAGTTCAAAAGCATCATCTCTTTAATTCTCAGCCAACTCTCACATCAGAACATGACTACTGGAAAAACTATAGCTTTGACTAGCTGGAACTATTGTCACCATGCTTATTTAAATTATATGCAGAGTACATCATGAGAAATGCCTTAATCAAGATTGGCAGGAGAAATATCAATAACCTCAGATATGCAGATGACAACACCCTGATAGCTGAAAGCAAATAAGAACTTAAGAGCCTCTTAATGAAAGTGAAATAGGAGAGTGAAACAGTTGGTTTAAAATTCAACATTCATAAAACTAAGATCATGGCATCCAGTCCCATAACTCCATGACAAATAGATGGGGAAACAATGGAAACAGGGACGGGCTTTATTTTATTGGGCTCCAAAATCACTGCAGATGGTGACTGCAGCCATGAATTTAAAAGGTGTTTGCTCCTTGGAAGCAAAGCTATGACCAATATAGACAGCATATTAAAAAGCAGAGGCATTACTTTGCTGACAAAGGTCTGTCTAGTCAAAGCTATGGTCTTTAAGGAGTCATATTTGGATCTGTGAGCTGGATAATTAAAGAATGCTGAGCATCGAAGAATTGATGATTTTGAACTGTGATGGTGGATAAGACTCTTGAGAGTCCCTTGGACTGCAAAGAGATCAAACCAGTCAATCCTAAAGGAAATCAAAGTTCCAATATTTTGGCCACCTGATACCAAGAACTGACTCATCTGAAAAGGCCCTGATGCTGAGAAAGATTGAAGGCAGGAGGAGAAGGTGATGACAGGGGATGAGATGGTTGGATGACATTATGTACTCAATGGACATGAGTTTGAATAAGCTCCAGGAATTGGTGTTGGACAGGGAAGCCTAGCATGCTGGAGTCCATGGGATCACAGAGAGTCAGACATGACTGAGCACTGAACTGACTGGAGACAGACCTTTGTCAGCAAAATGATGTCGCTGCTTTTTAATACACAGTCTATGTTTGTCATGCCATGTGCTATGTCTTCCAGGATTGCTGTGGCAAGTATACCTGTCCCCAAGGCAGGCCACTGCACACATGTGCCTCTGCAAAAGACATTGAAACACTCAAAGGCAGGTCTGGCTCTGAATGGTTCTGAAAAAAACATAGTCCACTGGAGAAGGGAATGGCAAACCACTTCAACATTCTTGCATTGAGAACCCCATGAACAGTATGAAAAGGCAAAAAGATGTGACACTGGAAGTTGAACTCCCCAGTCCGTAGATGCCCAATATGCTACTGGAGAAGAGAAATAGCTCCAGAAAGACTAAATAGCTCCAGAGAAATACCTTAAGAAACAATAAAGAGGCTGATTCAAAGTGGAAACAATGACCAGTTGTGGATGTGTCTTGTGGTGAAAGTAAATTCTAATGCTGTAAAGAACAATATTACATAGGAACCTGGAATGTTAGGTCCATGAATCAAGGTAAACTGGGAGTGGTCAAACACGAGATGGCAAGAGTGAACACTGACATTTTAGGAATCAGTGATCTAAAATGGACCAGAGTAGTTGAATTTAATTCAGGTGACTATTATAGCTAATATTGTGGGCAAGAATCCTTAAGAAGAAATGGAGTAGTCTTCAGAGTCAACAAAAGAGTCTGATATGTAGCAGTTGGTTACAATCTCAAAAATAACAGAATGATCTCTGTTCACTTCTAAGGCAGATCATTAAATACCACAGTAATCCGAGTCTATGAACCAACCACTAATGCCAAAAAAGCTGAAGTTGAATGGCTCTATGAAGACCTACAAGATCCTCTAGAACTAACCCCCATAAAAGATGTCCTTTTCATCATAGGGGACTGGAATGCAAAGATACATGGAGTAACAGGTAGGGTTAGCCTTGGAGCACAAAGTGAAGCAGAGCAAAGGCTAACTGAGATTTTCCAAGAGAATGCACTGGTCATAGCAAACACCCTCAGCCAATAACACAAGAGTCCATACTACATATGAATGGTCAATACTGAAATCAGTTTGATTATATTATTTGCAGTCAAAGGTGGAGAAGCTCTATACAGTCAGCAAAAAAAGACCAGAAGCTGACTGTGGTTCATGTCATGAACTCCTTACTGCAAAAATCAGACTCAAATTGAAGAAAGTAGGGAAAACCACTAGTCCATTCAGGTATGACCTAAATCAAAACCTTATGATTATACAGTGGAAGTGGCAAATAGATTCAAGGGATTAGATCTGATAGACAGAGTGCCTGAAGAACTATGGACAGAGGTTCATAACATTGTACAGGAGGCTGTGCTCAAAACTATCCTCGAGAAAAAGAAATGCAAAAAGGCAAAATGGTTGTCTGAGGAGGCCTTATAAATAGCTAAGAAAAACAGAGAAGTAAAAGGCAAAAAGGCAAAGATATACCCATCTGAATGCGGAATTCCAAAGCATAGCAAGGAGAGATAAGAAAGCCTCCCAAAGTGTTTAATGCAAAGAAATAGAGGAAAACAATAGAATGGGAAAACTAGGGATCTCTTCAAGAAAATTAGAGACACCAAGGAAACATTTCATGCAAGATGAGCACAATAAAGGACAGAAATGATATGGATAGAAGCAGAAGATATTAAGAAGTAGAAATAATACACAGAAGAATTATACAAAAAAGATTTGATATAAATTACGCAAAAAGATAATTATACAAAAAAGTAAGTTGCAGAACTAGAACTCTGTTTCTGTTGTTTCACTTCCAAGTTCTTAGCTGATTGATTTAAGAGTTCATCAAAACCAGAGAAATGCAAATCAAAACCACAATGAGGTACCATTTCACACCAGGCAGAATGGCTGCTATCCAAAAGTCTACAAGCAATAAATGCTGGATAGAGCGTGGATAAAAGGGAACCCTCTTACACTGTTAGTGGGAATGCAAATTAGTGCAGCCACTATGGAGAACAGTGTGGAAATTCCTTAAAAAACTGGAAATAAAACTGCCTTATGACCCAGCAATGCCCACTGCTGGGCATACACACCGATGACACCAGAATTGAAAAAGACACGTGTACCCCAGTGTTCATCACAGCAGGACACAATAACACACATAGGCTATGTTCACAATAGCCAGGACATGGAAGCAACTTAGATGTAAATCAGCAGATGAATGGATAGGAAAACAGTGGTACATATACACAATGGAGTATTACTCAGCCATTAAAAAGAATACATTTGAATCAGTTCTAATGAGGTGGATGAAATGACCCTCTTATACAGAATGAAGTAAGCCAGAAAGAAAAACACCAATACAGTAAACTAATGCATATATATGGAATTTAGAAAGATGGAAACGACAACCCTGTATGAGAGAGAGCAAAAGAGACACTGATGTATAGAACAGTCTTTTGGACTCTGTGGGAGAGGGAGAGGCTGGGATGATTTGGGAGAATGGCATTGAAACATGTATAATATCATATACGAAATGAATCGCCAGTCCAGGTTCAATGCATTATACAGGATGCTTGGGGCTGGTGCACTGGGATGACCCAGAGGGATGGTACGGGGAGGGAGGTGGGAGGGGGGTTCAGGATAGGGAACACGTGTATACCTGTGGAGGATTCATGTTGATGTATGGCAAAATCAATACAAAATTGTAATTAGCCTCCAATTAAAATAAATTTATATTAAAAATGAATAAAAGCAATAAAAAATGTGACTGAGGAAAAAAAAAAACAAAACAACACAGAAATCTCCAGAAAGTATTGGACATCTTTCACTATAAGCAGAATAACTATCCTGGATTTCATATTATGTTATAAATAAGTTTTCTATGAATTCAAGTACATGGAAACTAGAATTTGATCTACAAGGAAATAAGAAAAAATAAATAAATTAATAAAGTCTTAGGCATTGAGAATTGAATGTTCCATGAGAGACTCATTCTTTTTATTTTGCATATCAAGAAACAGATTCAGGTAAGGAAAGAAACATTTCTAAAATTGCACATCCTGATGCTGGCAGAATAAACAATTGAGTTTTCTCAAAATGCAACCTGCTTATTTTTCCCTGTATGTAATAGCTGATGTTCTCACTTCTTACACAGTCTTTCAAATAATAGACACTGTTTGTCGAATTGATCTATGTAATTGCTTTAATTACATAGATACTTCAAAGCTATAACAAACCTACACAGCATATTAAGAAGCAGAGACATCTCTTTGCTAACAAATGTCCTTATAGTCAATGGTATGACCCTCCCAGTGTTCTTACAGATATGAGATTTGGACCATAAAGAAGGCTGAAAACTGAAGAACTGGTTCTTTCAAATTGTAGTGTTGGAGAAGACTCTTGAAAGTCCCTTGGACTGCAAGGGCCTAAAAGAAATCAGTCCTGAATATTCATTGGAAGGACTGATGCTGAAACTGAAACTCCAATACTTTGGCCACCTGCTGGGAAGAGCTGACTAACTGGAAAAGACCCCAATGCTGGGAAAGATTGAGGGCAGGAGAATGGGGTGACAGAGGATGAGATGGTCGTATGGCATCACTGACTCAATGGACGTATGCTTAAGCAAACTCCAGAAAATACTGAAGCACAGGGAAAACTGGTGTGCTATAGTCCATGGGTTTGCAAAGAGTATAACAAGACTTAACAACTGAAAAACCACAAATTACTTCATTGAGCCTCGTTGTTCTCTAAAGGACCCGCCTAGGAAAGTGAGGATGATGGATGATCACAGTGAAAAATCTGTCCTATAGGATTTCCCCATATAATAATAATAATAATAATAATAATAATAAACAGTAACAGAGTAAAGATTAATGATACAGAATGTTTTTCAGCTCCCACAGTTGTTTCAGGGAAAATTCAGTTCTGACTCCCCATTGAAACTGATTCTTTGACTTGCTTTTTGGTGCTTTTGTTGCTATAATCATACATAACAGCCTACCTCAGAGAATTCTGCTCTATGTCTTACTGTTAAAGAGCATTTGTTCAGAACCCTGTCCATCTATAGATGGCAGGAAGGAAGATATTTGCACATTGCCCTGTCTAAGGCTTACAATTCTAGGAGATATTTTCAAGATTAATGGCCTTTTTTCTTTATTTCCTCACCATCGTATGCCTCCCCCCCCCGCCCCCTCTGTTCTATCAAAAAACCTGGCATCCAGACCCCAATAAGATGGTTATTTTGAGTATTAATCTACCATTTTCTCAATCAGTTGGCTTTCTGTCGGTTTGATATCACATAAATATGGTGCTGCATTTTGTTCGCTATTTTGGAAAAGATTAGTATCAAACACTTCTACTCAGTCCTTTATAGTATCCCAACTTTATTCAAGCATTGGTGACCCAATATGGACATAACGCCTTCAGTAAAATGCACAAAACAGTAAATAGAAAGTCAATTTAATAGAGTTAGGAGGTCATAAGAAGTAACACATATGCCCTGAAACATAACAAAGCCTGACAGGAAGAAGAAAGATGCCTCTTCTTTTCTGGCAAAGGCTCAGGAAATTAAAAGCCATGGGCTCTTTATTTATTAGAGGCCCTCCACCCAACTCCCTCCTCCCCTCTTTAAAAATATTCTCCTTCATTTGCCTTGAGAGAAGTTGCACATGGTTCATTGTGGCTGCAGGTTCCAAATTACAATTCTTCCTGATTCCATATACACTCATTTGCACCCCACCCCCACCCCCCCGAAAAAATCTGGCATTCAATTGGTTTCAGGTCAACAACTATCCACATACTTTGGCCACCTGATGTGAAGAACTGACTCCTTGGAAAATACACTGATGTTAGGAAAGATTGAAGGCAGAAAGAGAAAGGGACGACAGAGGATGAGATGGTTGGATGACATCACTGACTTCATGGACATGAGTTTGAACAAGCTCCAGGCATTGTTGATGGACATCGAAGCCTGGCGTGCCGCGGTCCATGGATTTGCAAAGAGTTGGACAAGACTGAGGACTGAACTGACTGAGCTTCTCTAATATTCTTGTTCTTTTGGGACTTTCCGAGCCAAAACATTGAGGAAAATGGTAAATACCCCATTCAGCACCCATTAATGTTTATAAATTAATATTATAATTTTGGCATAGTCCAGTCTTGCTGTATGTATTGTTTTGCTTAAATCTATTTTAAACAAATGAGTTAAAAGCTAATGCCTCAAATAGTCAGCCACTAATTATGCTTGCTTCAAGATTTTAAAAGTTTCATTTGAATTCTACTTTGTATTTATTTTATTATAAAAATGTGTTTTAGAAAAACAAAAGAAAGAAAGAAACATGCTCAGAAAACTTGGGTTCCTCTGTAGCCCGCCAGGATCCTCTGTCCATAGGATTTCCCAAGCAAGAATAATGGTGTGGGTTGCCATGCCCTCCACCAGGAGATCTTTGGACCCTTGGATGGAACCTACATCTCCTACATCTCCTGCAGCTCCTGCATTGCAGGCGGATTCTTCACCATTGGCAAAGAACTCACCTGCCAATGCAGGAGATGTAACAGACTCGCAATTGATCCCTGGGTTGGGAAGATCCCCTGGAGGAGGGCATGGCAACTCACTCTAGTATTCTTGCCTGGAAAATCCCATGGACAGAGGAGCCTATGGGCTATGATCCAGTACATTTAGTTCAGTTACTGGGTCGTGTCAAACTCTTTGTGACCCCATGGACTACAGCATACCAGTCTTTCCTGTCTATCACCAACTCCCAGAGCTTGCTCAAACTCATGTCCATCAAGTAGGTGATGCCATCCCACCATCTCATCCTCTGCCTTCCCCTTCTCCTCTTGCCTTCAATCTTTCCCCAGCATCAGGGTCTTTTCCAATGAGTCAGTTCACAATCAGGTAACCAAAGTATTGGAGCTTCAGGTTCAGCACCAATCCTTCCAATGAAAATTCAGGGCTAATTTTCTTTATAATTGACTGGTTTGATCTCCTTTCAATCTAAGAGGCTCTAAAGGGTATTCACCAACACCACAGTTCAAAAGCATCAGTGCTTTGATGCTCAGCTTTCATTATGGTCCAGCTCTCACATTCATACATGACTACTGGAAAAAAACATAGCTTTGACTAGATGGACCATTGTCAGCGAAGTAATGTCTCTGCTTTTTAATATGCTGTCTAGGTTTGTCATAGTTTTTCTTCTAAGGAGAAAGTGTCTTAATTTCATGGCTGCAGTCACCATCTGCAGTGATTTTGGAGCACGAGAAAATAGTCTGTCACTGTTTCCATTGTTTCCCCATCTGTTATGAAGTGATTGGACTAGATGCCATGATTTCACTTTTTTGAATGTTGAGTTTTAAGCCAACTTTTTCACTCTCCTCATTCACTTTCATTAAGAGACTATTCAGATCCTCTTCACTTTCTGCCATAAAGGTAGTGTCATCTGTATATCTGAGGTTACTGATATTTGTCCCAGTAATCTTGATTCAAGCTTATACTTCATTCAGCCTGGCATTTCTCATGATGCATTCTGCATATAAGTTAAATAAGCAGGGTGATCGTATATAGTCTTGAGGTACTCTTTTCCTAATTTGGAATTGGTCTGTTGTTTCCTATCCAGTTCTAACTGTTGCTTCTTGACCTGTATATAGATTTCTTAGGGTGCACATCAGGTGGTCTGGTATTCCCATCTCTTTAAGAATTTTCTACAAGTTGTGTCATCCACATAGTCAAAGGCTTTGGTATAGTCAATAAAGCAGAAGTAGATGTTTTTCATGACCATACAGCTATGGTCCATAGGGTTGCAAAGAGTCAGACATGACTGTAGCCACTTAGCATGCAACAATCATCAGTCAGCTTTCTGATCAAGGGAGTACAGTGGCTTTCTTTCACCCAAGAGTGAGCTTTAGCTTAGAACCTACTTTAAGAAAATTTCAGAAAGATTTGAATTTTTCTATTCCCCCAGAGCACAGTTAACGTGGTCAGTGGTCTCAGGTTCCTCAGAGTAAGATTAGGTTGATGATCTATACCACCTTTTTTGTGATTATAGAACAGAGTTCTTATTCAAAAATACCGGATGTCCCCTTGATTCAAAAATCTCTGGATTTGAAAGTTATCCACATCTGGTGATTGGATGAGGTATCATGATTTTTTCCCCCAGTATTGAATATTAGTTAGCCTGATTTGTCATAACACAATACTATAGAGTGTGTAGCTTAAACAACAGACATTACTTTTTTCACTGTTTCAGATGCTAGAGATCTCAGATCAATGTGAGTGCAAGATTCATTTCTGGCGAGGCTTCTCTTCCTGGCTTGCAGATGACCACCTTCTCACTCTGTCCTCACAGATCCTTTTCTCTAAGCAAACATACGTTTTCTTATTTACCAAGCTTTGGTGTTTGTTCATTTCTCATTAAAATACCAGCTGTACTGGCATAGGGCCTTATTCTTAAGATATCAAGAAGTACCGGCTATTCCAATCTTCATTATCCAGGGCTTTCCAGTCTATATGCCAGGAATATGAATGAAAACACGTTTAAAGTGTGTCAGCTTCAGTTAATTTCTATCTGAAACCTCATGAGTGATGGTGAACCTGAAGCACCCAACTTATCTGATCAAACTTGACTCACTATGATCATCTTCAGTGATAAAGTGAATATTAGTGTTTTAAACCACTAAATTTTGGGATGATTTTTTATATAGTAATGGTATCTGAAACACTGTAATAACTATAGTATTGGCTCATGGATAGATACATTATCTGGAAAAAATAGAAAGCTAAGAAATAGAATAATATATAGATGTATTTTATATATGAAAACAATGGTATTCCATAGTATTTGGAAACTAATTATTACACAATAAGTGAGCTGAGAAAATATATGTCTCCTTTTAGTAAGAAGGGGAAGTGTTCTTCTATCTCCCACCATACTTGAAAAAGTATATACATACATGGTTTATAGAAATGAATTGTAAAGTAAAATTTTCAAATATTTAAAAATATATCATCATTACACTCACATCAGGGAATGATTTTGACATGTCCCATGGAAAGATATTACCCTGAGTCTAGGATAATAGCATATATGGTGAATCCTTCATTCTTATCATGCTCATTCTAGTATCCAGGTGTGTGTGTGCATGCAAAGTCACTTCAATTGTGTCCAACTCTTTACAACACTATGGATGGTAGCCTTCCAGGCTCCTCTGTTAATGGGATTCTCCAATCATGAATATTCGAATGCTTTGCATGCCCTTCTTTAAGGAAGCTTCCCAACCCAGGGACTGAACCTGCATCTCTTATGTTTTCTCCATTGCCAGGTATGTTCTTTACCACTGAGCCAATTGGCAAGCCCAGTATCCAGGTATCAGCTCCTTCAAATCTAATAATTTTTATAGTTTCTGGTCTTACGTTTAGATCTTTAAACCATTTTGAGTTTATTTTGGTGTTTGGTGTCAGAAAGTGTTCTAGTTTCATTCTTTTACAAGTGGTTGATCAGTTTCCCCAGAACCACTTGTTAAAGAGATTGTCTTTAATCCATTGTATATTCCTGCCTTCTTTGTCAAAGATAAGGCATCCATATGTGTGTGGATTTATCTCTGGGCTTTCTATTTTGTTCCATTGGTCTATATTTCTATCTTTGTGCCAGTACCATACTCTCTTGATGACTGTGGCTTTGTAGTAGAGCCTGAAGTCAGGCAGGTTGATTCCTCCAGTTCCATTTTTCTTTCTCAAGATTGCTTTGGCTATTCGAGGTATTTTGCATTTCCATACAAACTGTGAAATTTTTTGTTCTAGCTCTGTGAAGAATACCATTGGTAGCTTGATAGGGATTGCATTGAATCTATAAATTGCTTTGGGTACTATACTCATTTTCACTATATTGATTCTTCCAATCCATGAACATGGTATATTTCTCCATCTATTAGTGTCCTCTTTGATTTCTTTCACCAGTGTTTTATAGTTTTATATATATAGGTCTTTAGTTCCTTTAGGTAGATATATTCCTAAGTATTTTATTCTTTTCGTTGCAATGGTGAATGGAATTGTTTCCTTAATTTCTCTTTCTATTTTCTCATTATTAGTATATAGGAATGCAAAGGATTTCTGTGTGTTGATTTTATATCCTGCAACTTTACTATATTCATTGATTAGTTCTAGTAATTTTCTGGTGGAATCTTTAGGGTTTTCTATGTAGAGGATCATGTCATCTGCAAATAGTGAGAGTTTTACTTCTTCTTTTCCAATTTGGATTCCTTTTATTTCCTTTTCTGCTCTGATTGCTGTGGCCGAAACTTCCAAAACTATGTTGAATAGTAATGGTGAAATTGGGCACCCTTGTCTTATTCCTGACTTCAGAGGAAATGCTTTCAATTTTTCACCATTGAGGATAATGTTTGCTGTGGGTTTGTCATATATAGCTTTTATTATGTTGAGGTATGTTCCTTCTATTCCTTCTTTCTGGAGAGTTTTTATCATAAATGGATGTTGAATTTTGTCAAAGGCTTTCTCTGCATCTATTGAGATAATCATATGGTTTTTATTTTTCAATTTGTTAATGTGGTGTATTACATCGATTTATCGGTAGATATTGAAGAATCCTTGCAACCCTGGAATAAATCCCACTTGGCCATGGTTTATGATCTTTTTAATGTGTTGTTGGATTCTGATTGCTAGAATTTTGTTAAGGATTTTTGCATCTATGTTCGTCAGTGATATTGGCCTGTAGTTTTCTTTTTTGGTGGCATCTTTGTCAGGTTTTGGTATTAGGGTGATGGTGACCTCATAGAATGAGTTAGCAAGTTTACCTTCCTCTGCAATTTTCTGGAAGAGTTTGAGTAGGATAGGTGTTAGCTCTTCTCCAAATTTTTGGTAGAATTCAGCTTTAAAGTCGTCCAGACCTGGGCTTTTGTTTGCTGGAAGATTTCTGATTACAGTTTCATTTTCCGTGCTTGTGATGTGTATGATCTAAACGTAAGACCAGAAACTATAAAACTCCTAAAGGAGAACATAGGCAAAACACTCTCCAACATACATCACAGCAGGATCCTTGTGACCCAGCTCCCAGAATATTGGAAATAAAAGCACAAATAAACAAATGGGACCAAATTAAACTTAAAAGCTTCTGCACAACAAAGGAAACTATAAGCAGGGTGAAAAGACAGCTTTCAGAATGGGAGAAAATAATAGCAAATGAAGCAACTGACAAACAACTAATCTCAAAAATATACAAGCAACTCCTGCAGCTCAACTCCAGAAAAATAAATGACCCAATCAAAAAATGGGCCAAATAACTAAATAGACATTTCTCCAAAGAAGACATACAGATGGCTAACAAACACATGAAAAAATGCTCAACATCACTCATTATCAGAGAAATGCAAATCAAAACCACTATGAGGTACCATTTCACACCAGTCAGAATGGCTGTGATCCAAAAGTCTACAAATAATAAATGCTGGAGAGGGTGTGGAGAAAAGGGAACCCTCACACTGTTAGTGGGATTGCAAACTAGTACAGCCACTATGGAGAACAGTGTGGAGATTCCTTAAAAAACTGGTAATAGAACTGCCTTATGATCCAGCAATCCCACTGCTGGGCATACACACTGAGGAAACCAGAATTGAAAGAGATATTTGTATCCCAATGTTCATCACAGCACTGTTCACAACAGCCAGGACATGGAAGCAACCTAGATGCCCATCAGCAGATGAATGGATAAGAAGCTGTGGTACATATACACAGTGGAGTATTACTCAGCCATTAAAAAGGATGCATTTGAGTCAGTTGTAATGAGGTGGATGAAACTGGAGTCTATTATACAGAGTAAAGTAAGCCAGAAAGAAAAACACCAATACAGTATACTAACACATATATATGAAATTTAGAAAGATGGTAACAATAACCCTGTATGCGAGAGAGCAAAAGAAACACTGATATATAGAACAGTCTTTTGGTCTCTGTGTGAGAGGGAGACGGTGGGATGATTTGGGAGAATGGCATTGAAACATGAATAATATCATATATGAAACGAGTCACCAGTCCAGGTTTGATGCACGATACTGGATGCTTGGGGCTGGGTACTGGGACGACCCAGAGGGATGGTATTGGGAGGGAGGAGGGAGGAGGGTTCGGGATGGGGAACACATGTATACCTGTGGCTGATTCATTTTGATATATAGCAAAACCAATACAATATTGTAAAGTTAAAAAATAAAATTAAATTAAATTTAAAAAAATCTAATAATTTTTAAAGGATATAATTCATTATATTACTTTTCTTTCCAATTAAAACATTTAGAGTATGTTTTATATCCTTCACTGAAAAAGAAATTAAACTTTATGACTGGCATTACTTCAATATGTGTCAGATACATTGGTGTAGTATTATTGCTGAGTACACTAACTGAATCCAATTAAAAATTGAGACAAGGAAGATGTTGTACTTTAAGCCTTAGCTTCTATGTGGTGAATTTGAATTCTCACAAGAAACATATGGTGCCAGAGCCTTAAAAAATTATGTTTGTAAAAAAGTATTTGATTCCCAAAACTTCCATAGAGTAATTGTAAACAGAGAAAAAACTGATTTATCACTTATGTCAAGAACATATAGCTTACAGAGAATCAACAAGGCATTCATAATGTAAAATAAATTAATGTGTATTCAAAATGTTAAACAGTTACTGCATTAAATAAGTTCTGTATCTATCCATGCAGTTTAATCTAGTGAAGGCAGACTCTGGGTCTATATGTGATGCATGCATGCATGCTTAGTTGCTTTAGTCATGTCCAACTCTTTGCAACCCCATAGACTGTAACCTGCCAGGCTCCTCTTGACCATGAGATTCTCCAGGCAAGAATACTTAAGTGGATGGCTGTGTTCACCTGCAGGAGATCTTCCTGACCCAGGGACTGAATCCATGTCTCTTTCACTGCAGGCAAATTCCTTACTGCTAAGCCACCAGGGAAGCCTCTATGTGTGATATGAGTGACTAACAGTACTTTTCAACTATTGGAGAAGACAAAATGAACTGGATACACAGAAGGGGTTTAAAATTTAATTTTTCAGGCAAAAATGTGATCAGAATATGTAAATTAACCACATATTACCATTACAGTAGTGTAATGGTATTGTAAAGAAACATTTACAAAATGTAAAGTTAACAATTGGACATGGAACAACAAACTGGTTCCAAATACGAAAAGGAGTATGTCAAGGTTGTATATTGTCACTCTGCTTATTTAACTTATATGCAGAGTACATCATGAGAGATGCTGGGCTGGAAGAAGCACAAACTGGAATCAAGATTGCCAGGAAAAATATCAATAACCTCAGATATGCAGATGACACCACCCTTATGGCAGAAAGTGAAGAGGAACTAAAAAGCCTCTTGATGAAAGTGAAAGAGGAGAGTGAAAAAGTTGGCTTAAAGCTCAACATTCAGAAAACAAAGATCATGGCATCTGGTCCCATCACTTCATGGGAAATAGACGGGGAAACAGTGGAAACAGTGTCAGACTTTCTTTTTTTGGGCTCCAAAATCACTGCAGATGGTGACTGCAGCCATGAAATTAAAAGATGCTTACTCCTTGGAAGGAGGGTTATGACCAACCTAGATAGCATGTTGGAAAGTAGAGACATTACTTTGCCAACAAAGGTCTGTCTAATCAAGGCTATGGTTTTTCCAGTGGTCATGTATGGATGCAAGAGTTGGACTGTGAAGAAAGCTGAGCACCGAAGAATTGATGCTTTTGAACTGTGGTGTTGGAGAAGACTCTTGAGAGTCCCTTGGACTGCAGGGAGATCCAACCAGTACATTCTAAAGGAGATCAGCCCTGGGTGTTCTTTGGAAGGAATGATGCTAAAGATGAAAGTCCAGTACTTTGGCCACCTCATGTGAAGAACTGACTCATTGGGAAAGTCTCTGATTCTGGGAGGGATTGGGGGCAGGAGGAAAAAGTGATGACAGAGAACGAGACGGCTGGATGGCATCACCAACTCGATGGACGTGAGTTTGCATGAACTCCAGGAGATGGTGATGGACAGGGAGGCCTGACGTGCTGCAATTCATGGGGTTGCAAAGAGTTGGACATGACTGAGGGACTGAACTGAATTGAATTGAAAGTTAACAAAGCTTATTTTTCACAGATCTATCCTCTGCTATGAACATCCACTGTGTTATTTATTTTATTTTATTTTTTTTTAATTTACCAGAATACATTTATTCATAAAATAACATTTGTATGGCTTATGAAATTCATCTTATGAAATTTTTGATATCATTTCACATATTTCAACAAACTGAGGAGAAAGTATTTTTTTTTTTTTCATGTTACTTTTGGGACTTTCTTGTGGTCCATTGGCTAAGACTCTATGCTCCAATCCCTGGTCCACACATGGCAACCAAGAGTTTTCAGGCACAACTGAAAGTCTTGCGTGCCAAAATGAGGATCAAAGACCCCACATGTAGCAACTAAGCTCAGTGCAGTCAAAGAAATAAATAAGCAATCTTTTCAGAAGGATTTCACTCTCTGGGACTAAAAGGAAAAATCTTCTATTAGGTCACATTTCTCTGTACCAAGAAGAAGTAACCATATCCCACAAACAAGAACTTAAATCCCTAAATTGTTATCTCTTAAAACCTTAATACAGCATTATTACATATCTTGGTATTAAGGACTATAAAATATTCCACTTGCATAAAGATTAGTTTATACAGCTGTCCCAGAATAAATAGGCTAAGTAACCCATAGGGAAAAAAAAATAATAATGTAATCCTTAATAGTTTAAGTATTTCTTGATTCTGTGAAAGAATGAATGAATATCATGACTTCTATGATAGAAACAGTCCCCTTCCAACTAAGGGCATATTATTACCCCCAAAGTCTCCTCATAACATTTCTCATTTCTGAATTTCTCAGGGTGTAGATTAAGGAATTCAACATGGGGGTTATGAAAGTGAAAACCATTGCTATGGATTTATCCATGGCAAATTTGACATTAGGCCTTGCATACCGGAAGATACAGAGAACAAATAAATAAATAAAATGACCACCATCATATGGGATGTAAAAGTATAGAAGACTGTCATTCCCTTCCAAACCATGAGTCTTCAAGGAAGATAATATGACTCCATAGGACACTGAGAGAATGAAGAAGACAACAGTGTAAATTTCCCCACCATTAGCTATCATAGTTCAATGAGGTTGCTATCAGTGCAAGCAACTTCAATAAAGGGAACATGTCACACAAGAAGTTATCAATGACATTGGGGCCACAGAAAGGGAGCTGGTAAATAAAGAGAAATTGAACCAATGAGTGCAGAAAACCAACAGTCCTGGCCACCAGAAGTATGAGAACACACACCCTAAGAATCAGGATGATCAAATAATGAAGAGGTTTACAGATAGCTACATATCGGTCATAGACCACTATCAGCAGAAGAGTGACTTCTACACCAGCAAATAAATGATCTCCAAAGACTTGAGACATATAAGACTGGAAGGAAACAGTCTTTTTCTCATGAAAGAAGTCGGTGATTGTGTTGGGAACAATGTCAGTAGAACAAAAAGTTTTTATAAATGATAAAGAAGCCAGAGAAAAGTACATGGGGGAACCTAGTGACCTGCTGTCTATGATGGTGACCATGATAAGCAGATTGCCCACTGTTGTCACAATTTAGATGAGCAAGAATGGAGCAGATACTGTGTGTGTGTGTGTGTGTGTGTGTGTGTGTGCGCGCGCACACACATTTAATTGCTTAGTCATGCCCAACTCTCAGTGCCACATGGGGAACTATATTCCCCTAGGCACCATTGTCCACGGAATTTTCCATGCAAGAATATGGGAGTGGGTTGCCACTTCCTTCTCTAGGGGATCTTCCTGACCAAGGGATGAAACCTGTATCTCTTTTGTCTCCTGCACTGGCCGGCAGATTCTTTACCACTGAGCCACCTGAGAAAGTCTGGGACAGATAGAACTCTTTGCATCTCAGTGTTTTGTATAATCCCCAGGAGGATAAATTCAGTTCAATTCAGTCTCTCAGTTGTGTTTGACTCTTTATGACCCCATAGACTGCAGCATGCCAGGATTCCCTGTCCATCACCAACTCCTGGAGCTTGCTCAAACTCATGTCCTTTGAGTTTGTGATGCCATCCAGCCATCTCATCCTTTGTTGTCCCCTTCTCCTTCTGTCTTCAATCTTTCCCAGCATCTATTTACTAATAGCAGAAAAAAAAAACATCAAAATGACTTAAGTAATAAAGAAATATACTAGATCAATATAAGCATAATATGAGCATAAAGACTTGTTAAGTATAAAGATGTACTTGGTTTGTGGATGAAATTCACAAGCACTTTCTAAATAAAAACTTTTTGAAAATACCAAATAAGTTTAGTTTTTGCTAGACTATCTTACTGAAATTTAATTTCAAAATATAAATATACAAGAATAGACAAAGTTCTAATAATGAAGGGTTACTAGGCTCATCATGAATCAAAGTATATTTTAATTTAAATACAGTTGTATTGTATGTTAAATAGCATATGAATAAAGAGATCAGTAATCTGAGGGAGGTAGTAGAGGGCTGAAGTGGAATCAAACGCCTGTTATATTTTAGAAAACATAGTTGCAATATCAAAATTATGAGTTAAAAAAATCTATAAATGTTGCCATCTTTAAAAATAAAATGCAATCCCTAATGGAATCTTTGCATTAAAGTAATGTGTAGATGGTTCAAAAATGTAAACCGTAAATGAAAACAACAAAAACACCTAAAAAATTTAAATGTTGTAAAATGTGGAAGAATATCTTGGTACATTGAAATAGGAAAATTCTAAGTTAGCTATGGAGCAACTTTCACCTCCATACTACTGTAAAATCCATAGCTTTGACTATATGGACCTTTGTCAGCAAAGTGCTATTGCTGCTTTTTAATATGTTGTAGGGTTTGCAAAGCTATGATTTTTCCAGTAGCCATGTATGGATGTAAGAGTTGGACCATAAAGAAGACTGAGTGCTGAAGAATTGATGTTTTTGAACTGTGATGTTTGAGAAGACCCTTGAGAGTCCTTTGGACTGGAAGGAGATCCTACCAGTTCATCCTAAAGGAAATCAGTCCTGAATATTCATTGAAAGGACTGATGCTGGACCCAAAGCTCCAATACTTTGGCCACCTGATGAGAAGAACCTACTCATTAGAAAAGACCCTGCTGCTGGAAAAGATTGAAGGCAGAAGGAGAAGGGTATGACAGAGGATGAGATGGTTGGATGGCATCACTGACTCAATGGGCATGAGTTTGAGCAAGCTCCAGGAGATGGTGAAGGACAGGGAAGCCTGGTGTGCTGCAGTCCATGGGGTTGGAAAGAGTGAGTCAGACAAGACTGAGCGACTGAAAAACAGGTTTGCAAAAGGAGCAAGCCTCCTTTAATTTCATGGCTGCAGTCAGTGAAGAATTGATGCTTTTGAATTGTGGTGCTCGAGAAGACTCTTGAAGGTCCCTTGGACTCCAAGGAGATCATATTACTCACTTCTAAAGGAAACCAATCCTGAATATTCCTTGGAAGTACTGATGCTGAAGGTGAAGCTACAATACTTTGGCCACATAATGTGAAGAAGAACTCATTGGAAAAGACCTTAACGCTGAAAAAGATTAAAGTTAAAAGGAGAAGGTAGTGGCAGAGGATGAGATGGTTAGACAGCATCAACAACTCAATGGACATTAATTTGAGAAAACTCTAGGAGATAGTGGAGGACAGAGGAATCCGGCACTACTGCAGTCCATGGAATCTTAAAGAGTTGGACATGACTCAGCACCTGAGCAACAACAACAAGAAACAAGATATAAAATGCAAAGGAAATATTGATAGATTTATCTAAATGTAAAAACATTTCTAAATGATCCCAGATATTCTATTAAGTATAAAAACATCAAAATAAACCACAAGCTGAAAAAATAATAATTCCACATATGTGCTAAATAAGATAATTACGTTAGCATATAATTAAGTCATAAAATTAGTATGCTAAGTATCAGCAATAAAATAAAAGACATAAAATTCATTAATAAGTAATTTATGAGAAAGGAATACAAACCACCTTAAACATGTGAATAGATATCAGAATTCAGTTCTGTTTATGTTCTTATAATTAAAGTATACAAATGAAACACTATTTATTTAATTAGATTGTCACAGACCACAAATGTTTATCAAGTACTGGTTGTTTGGAAACATGTTCAAATAGGTATTTTCCAGTAAGAGGGAAGTCATGAGTTTGGTACAAGCTCATGGATGGCATTTTGGCAAAAAATTTGAATGTCAACATTATAAATACATATAAAAATCAACTCAACAATTTCACCTCCAGGAATTCATACTTATAAAATGTCAAAAGCATTTCATTGTAGAATAGTTTACAAAGACTGGGGAATACATTAACAGATGCATCAACTTTTGTGTATCTTCATAAAGTTGTAAGGGGTTTTAAAGAAATGGAAAGATTTAAGTCTTATATCATTAAGAATAGCAGAGTGGTAAGATACAAAAATTTATTCGATTGAAAGATAAACACATGTATGAAAATATGTTTGTTCTTGCAAAGGTTATTATTTAAAGAATTTCAGAAGCAGAATATAGTGACTGCATCTGGAAGGACTGAGAGACATTGATTTAGAATGCAAAGGTTTGTTTTACAATATTCCATTTTGTATAATTTCTATTTTTAATATTATTTGACAACACGTTTGTTTTTATTCAATAATATGCATTATGCTAAAATTTCATATGTAAGGCAAATGAAACAGAATAAATAGGATAGTTTATAAGGCAATGGCACCCAACTCCAGTACTCTTGCCTGGAAAATCCCATGGATGGAGGAGCCTGGTAGGCTGCAGTCCATGGGGTCGCTAAGAGTCAGATACAACAGAGCGACTTCACTTTCACTTTTCACTTTCATGCGTTGGAGAAGGAAATGGCAACCCACTCCAGTGTTCTTGCCTGGAGAATCCCAGGGACGGGGGAGCCTGGTGGGCTGCCGTCTATGGGGTCGCACAGAGTCGGACACGACTGAAGTGACTTAGCAGTAACAGCATATCACATTAAATATTTTAACTAGTATAATAAATAGAATGAAGATAAAGGAAGCAAACCTAATTGAAAAGAAAAATGAAGAAAGAAAAAAGTAATTTAAAAAATGAAGAAATTAACTAAACATTTCTGTAACTCTTTAAAAGTTTCATTGACTAAAAGAGTACATATTGTTTACTGACTCTTTATGATAAATGAATTTCTTCTTTATAAGTGAAGTGACAACCCAGACATTATCCAGTTTATATTCTAGAAAGGAAATTGATTAAAAGCACAAACACATAGTTTATTTTTAATTATAATTAACATTAATCCTACAAAGAAGAGTTTACATCAGGTTTATGACAACTTTTATATTTCAAAGAAATTGGCCCTAGTGATAATTTACTGTCCTCATGACAATAAATGTACTAAATTACTAATTGATCTGCCTTTTATTTTTCCCAGAATATCTTCATAGGATTAAACATCTCAGAATTTTGTAGACTATAGAATAATGGGTTAAGTATGGAAGTTATGACTGTATAAAACATACTCAATAGTTTATCAAAGGGGAAGGCCTTAGAAGGTGTTGCATGTATGAAAATACAGGGGGCAAAGAAGCAGACAACTACAGTGATGTGGGAAATGAAGGTCTGGAGAGCTTTCTGCTTGTCTTCTTGACGAAGTTTTCTTAGAGAGTGCAAGATGACTACATAGGAGATGAGTAAGAGCAGAAACACAGTAGTGCAGATTAGTCCTCCATCGACCACAACTAAGATGCCAATGACATAGATGTCGGCACAGATGAGTTTCAACAAGGGGTACATGTCACATATAAAGTGATCAATGACATTAGGGCCACAGAATGGGAGCTCACAGATAGCACTATGCTGAATTACTGACTGCAAAAACTTCTAACGCAGAACACCAACAGCAGAATAACACACACTCTCTGCCTCATGATAACCAAACAATGCAAGGACTTATAGATGGCCACATAGTGGTCACAGGCCATCACACCAGAAGGAAGAAACCTATTCCACCAAGAATGATATGTTCTATAAGCAGTTTTCTCATGCAATCTTCAAAAGATGGTATTTTCCCCAAAGAATAAAGCTGAAATCAATCTGGGGGTTATAGAAGATGAATAAGCAACATCCATACTTGATAAGCAAGCAAGAAAGAAAGTGCATTGGCAATTTCAGGGCCTCATTGACAATTATAGTCATGATAATAAGCGAGTTGCCCTCTACCATGTACACATTCTACACCAAGATGTAGAAGAGTAAGAACATAACAGAAAGAACTTTCTGCTCTTTTGGAATATGTGTGAGGCTGAAGAGGATGAAATAAGTTATGCTGTTCCTTGGCTCCCTCTAGCCTGGACAGGAGTTGACTTTACATATTATAAGCAGTTGATCTGAAAAGCAAGGAGGAAATCTTTTAAGTGCATTATAAATGAATCTTTTTATTCATTCATTCAATTAAAACAAGGCGTATGGAGTATCTATGTCCAATGTGTCATAGGCTTCCCTTTAGTTTGGACACTAAAGAATCTTCCTGCAATGCTGGAGACCCAGTTTCTATCCCTGTGTTGGGAAGATTCTCTGGAGAAGGGCATGGCAACCCACTCCAGTATTCTTCCCTGGAGAATTCCCATGGACAGAGTATCTTGGCAGGATGCAGTCCATGGGATTGTAGAGTTTCACATGACTGTGCAACTAACACACCCTTATCCTTAGTGGTATGGCACATAACAAGGGATCACACAATGGATTAAGGGCCATTGAAAGAATATTTATACAATAGAGTGAGTCATAGTGTAGGATTATATCAATCAATCTGGAAAAAGAGAAAGCTTCCTGGAGGAAGCAATGCAATGGCTGAATTTCAAGGAAAAGTAAAACAATAAGAAAAGATGGGTAGTATATTCCAGGGAAAGTTCCACCACTTGTAAAGTCACAAAGCTGTGCTAGAGTCACACTTAATCTAATTTATATTTTCATTGAGAGTAGATCAAACTTTAAATAAAAGTTCAATGACTGGGATTGTCTCAAAACTCACTGAGACAACTTTCTTATGGTTGGATGTTCCTCTTTTCCCCAACCAGTAAATAATTGAAACAATCTAATTTTTTCATCTCCAGCCCCTATTCTAACTTTATTTTGAAACTTGTGCATGTAACATCTCTAAATTTGGACATCTCTAGCTGGGTATCAATTCGGTATATTTGAAATTTAAAAATTCTCCTCAATAAAAAAGAAGCTCCTCGGCTCATTAAATGGTACCACCTTCAGTGTCATTACTCAGGAAAAACAAAAATCTCAAAATGTTTTTTCCCTCCTTTATTGATCTCATATCACATATTCTTACCTTTAACAAACCCTGTTATCTCTAGTTTCAAAATGTATCACAAATTGATCATTCACTAACCCAATTTCCTTCCTGACTCCTTCCAATAGCTTCTGGCAACTATGTCCTCTTTTACTCTGACTCTCAACAATTTGTTCTCTGAAGGAAGCCCAAGTGATTCTCTTTTAACTTGTGCCCTGATCATATCACCCAACTGCTGAAAACTTCCCAGGTTTCCAATCATGCACTCACAATTTAATATATCACATTTAATATTACAGTAGCAATAACAGTAATTCTCACTTTTTATTTGAAATAACTGAGGCTAGGGGAATCTTGATTAATCTCCCCAAGGTCACACATTTTCTAAATGAAAAACAAACCAACAAACAAACCTAGCATTGGAATTTAAGTTTGATTTATTTAAAAATGATCTAAGTTCTTACACAAAGTGTCACACAACTGTGAGGACTGAATATAACTATTTAGTCTCACCTTGTACAGGCATGTTCAAAATCTGAGGGAATAACTTTTTAACTCCCTCATGATAACCTGGAATTCTTTTCATCCAGTTTGACAAGAGGTGAAAGACTGCTTAAGGATATATTTTCTTTAATTCAGCTCTCTGTTCGTCTCCTCCATGGACTCAACTAATTATTTGCCCTGTGACTATTTAAAGTAATTTCACAGAGCTCAAACACTCACACACATAAGAAAAAGTTACTATGTTAGGATAATATAAAAAGGTCTGAAAAACCCATGTTTCCATAGGAAGATAGCAGTGAGTCATTTCCCAGGGAAATTGATCTCAAGTAAGTTATTTTCCTACATATTCCAATATATATATATATATAAATCAATTGTTTAGTCCTTCTCATACTGTTATGTTGGTGTGGTCAAAGTAGCTGAAAGTTGAATCGAGCTTTTGAGATTCCACATTCTTGTTCTGTTTTTCCTCCTTCCTTTCTTTTGTTTAATGAATTGTGTTAAGTAAGACTAACAAAGAATCTCCTGAAAATTTTATATCAACTCTTAAAAACATATCACTTTTCCTAATAGGGTCGAAAATCACTGGATGCTTTATCTCCTTTAACCTCATTTATCATTGACTTAGAATTGAAATGGGTCCCAGACTGATTCTTGCTTAATTAAATTCACTGGGATTTTCCACTACATTTTAAGAGTACACGTGTATGTAAGGATACCACTAAACCGTATCACAGAATTAGGGTCAAAAAATGTCACAGGGAGGGAAAAAACAGTTTTGTGCCCACTTTTAGACTATTTTATACAAAATATCAACCCAATCATTCTGTTTCAAGGAAGATTAATTTAGCAAACCTTTCTTGATAAATTGATAAACTTGCCCTAGTAAGTTTATAATTCTTTTTTTTTTTTTTCACTCAATTTTCCTGTGGTCATTTATGGATGTGAGAGTTGGATTGTGAAGAAGGCTGAGTGCCAAAGAATTGATGCTTTTGAACTGTGATGTTGGAGAAGACTCTTGAGAGTCCCTTGAACTGCAAGGAGATCCAACCAGTCCATTCTGAAGGAGATCAGCCCTGGGATTTCTTTAGAAGGAATGATGCTAAAGCTGAAAGTCCAGTACTTTGGCCACCTGATACTAAGAGTTGACTCATTGGAAAAGACTCTGATGCTGGGAGGGATTGGGGGCAGGAGGAGAAAGGGACGACAGAGGATGAGATGGCTGGATGGCATCACTGACTCGGTGGACGTGAGTCTGAGTGAACTCCGGGAGTTGGTGATGGACTGGGAGGCCTGGCATGCTGCGATTCATGGGGTCACAAAGAGTCGGACACGACTGAGCGACTGAACTGAAGTGAACTGATGTATCAGAAATTTTGCTAATACTATATATCATTTTAAATTAAATGAGAATTTAATCCTCACAATTAGCTATAATAAGATAATTTTATGGCTGATATAGTAAAGCAAAATTATTAATTTGCTTAATACTATAAATGATAAAGCCTAGATTTGATCCAAGAAGTTTTACAGCTGATAGATTTTTCTTATGTCTGAATTTCTCCTGGAGCTAAGTGATTTATTCAGTAAAATCCTGGATAACAGCAAGGTGGTAGAAATGTATTTAGGATGAGCCTCTGAGTCATCATTTTTAAGAAACATTAATTCCCTGTGTTCCTCAGAAGTCCTCTGCCTGGAACACAGGCATCATCAACAGACTATGTCTCTAATGAAGGACTTTAAAAGGGTTATTTCTGATGGTAAAT
Organism: Bos grunniens; assembly: GCF_055505025.1. NCBI lineage: Eukaryota > Metazoa > Chordata > Mammalia > Artiodactyla > Bovidae > Bos > Bos grunniens. The sequence goes on along the minus strand of NC_141183.1, from coordinate 63,459,141 downwards.
CTTCCCAAGCTACTTGTTTTGCTTTAAAGATGAGTGGAGACCCAATTACCTACAGTAACACTTTCTCTGGGTGAAAGTTACTATGACTTTGTAGATATATAAATTGCTTTTGGAATGCTTCCAGAGGGAGTGGACTTGATTCCTAAACAACCTTTCTTGGTTTCACCACCCCCTCCCTGAGCAAATCATCAGCATCACCCTCAGCACCAACACAAACACCATCCCTGTGGACAGAGCTATTCACTAATACATATATATATATATGTTGTATTTTTATTTGTATGTGTGATCCAAATTATTGATTTCATTAAACAATTAGAATTATTAACTCACCAAAACAGAAAGAAAAAACACTATTAAAAGTCTTTCTCAAAAGTAAGTAGCAGAAAAATAAAGTTAAAGAAAATTATTATAAGTGGAAAGTAGAAATACACATAATACACATAAAGGCACACACATAGAAAACTTTATGGACAAAGGAAAACATAAAATTTGTCTAAAACTCTCCTCTACATACTAGATGCTCCTGTTCCTCCTTTTTCTAAGAAATGTTTCTGAAATGCACTCTTTCATTCACTCATCTCATGATCTGGATTTTAAGTCAAGATAAAAATTGTTGATTACTTAAGACTCTTCCTCCTGAGGCTTTAATGTGTTTATACAGAAAAAACAGGTGAACTACTGACACTTTTTAAATATACTTGTCACCTTATATAAGTGATTCGATTATTTCAATGATTTCAAATTTGTAGTTCCAGTTAATAAAAGCACCTTTAATACTTAAATAAGTTGTTAAAACTGCCTCCTCAAAAACTTAATCTCATGTTACCTCATGTTAGTGACCTCCAAAAGACAATCACCTGTGGTCCCAGGAAGTAGAATGCACAGACTGTACAAGTAGACATTCTGGGATCATGTCAGGACAGCCAAAACCATTGTCCCCGTCTAGGATGCTGCTAAAGCAAACTTTTCTCTAGGAATCATAACACGTTAGTTTCATCACAGCAAATTCAGGCATTCTGCTAAGTCACTTCAGTCACGTCCGACTCTGTGCGACCCCATAGATGGCAGCCCACCAGGCTCCGCCATCCCTGGGATTCTCCAGGCAAGAACACTGGAGTGGGTTGCCATTTCCTTCTCCAATGCGTGAAAGTGAAAAGTGAAAGTGAAGTTGCTCAGTCGTGTCCGACCCTTAGCATAGACTGCAGCCTACCAGGCTCCTCTGTCCATGGGATTTTCCAGGTAAGAGTACTGGAGTGGGGTGCCATTGCCTTCTCCGAAAGTTTCATCACAGCAAATTCAGGCATGGAGGCAAGTAAATCAGGACTACATTTGATGCAAGACATCTGATCAACTAATAAGGAATCATTTTGATAGGACCAGTAGTTCTAATGATTTTGAGAAATATTTAAAACAGGTGATCTAAGTGGCCAATGACTTATATAGGTAAACACTCTTGTGGATGGTTGCTGCTGCTGCTAAGTCATTTCAGTCGTGTCCGACTCTGTGCAACCCCATAGATGGCAGCCCACCAGCCTTCCCTGTCCCTGGGATTCTCCAGGCAAGAATACTGGAGTGGGTTGCCATTTCCTTCTCCAATGCATGAAAGTGAAAAGTGAAAGTGAAGTCGCTCAGTCATGTCCGACTCTGTGGGACCCCATGGGCTGCAGCCTACCAGGCTCCTCTGTCCATGGGATTTTCCAGGCAAGAGTACTGGAGTGGGGTGCCATTGCCTTCTCCACTTGTGGATGGTAGAGGAATTCAAATTTCATCTAAATAGGAAAGGTTGTGAAAAAGACATCCAGCTAAGCTGTTTACAAAATCATGGAAATAAGCCTGTCACTTAGGTATATTTGAGTTTAATTTGTAAACACTTTCCAGTCCACATCTTAGAAGATATATCATCATTGAGATGTTCTCCTTTGGGTAATAGAACTGGGCTAAAAGAGATCAAAGTGCTATTTTCAAATGACACAGAATTTCAAAATGTGTAGACTTTCATCATTTCAACTGCATCCCTTTGAGGTTGTTTCTACTGACTGAGGTACTAATCACCATACCAGTGAGTTCCCATCCACCCCTGCAATGACCCCCTTTTTCCAGAGGCAGAGCTTCCCTGGACCTAGGCCAAGCTGATACTCTATATGTACAAAGTTAGATCATATTATAATAGTAACCATTCATTTATTCAACAGGTAAACTCTCTTCTTGAATATAAGAAAGTCCACACAATGATTCATTTGCCTGATATTATAGATGAATAAAAGTTAATAAAACTTGTTCTTGGCCACCTAATTGGTACCAGGACTGAATGTTTATATCATGTAGTCTGGTGCTTTCTATTCTTTCAATATTATTATTAATGCTGCATCACATCTAACTAAAGGACAGTTTCCTTTATAAAGGATTTAAAAATGTACCTCAGGTTTGAAAAATAATAACCAAATTATTTCTCAATGCATGCATGATGCTAAGTCATTTCAGTCCTAACCAATTTTTCAAGGCCACGGGGACTGCAGCAGCCCAGCTCATTTGTCCATGGGATTCTCCAGGCAAGAATACTGGTGTGGGTCTCCATGCCCTCCTCTAAGGGATCTTCCTGACCCACGGATCAAATCCACGTCGCCTATGTCTCTTTCATTTGCAGGCGTGTTATTTACCACTAGTGCCACCGGGTAAACTCTTATCAGTGCACAATGATTAGTATTAGCATGTGACATACTTTCAATTTAGAAATATTTAGGGTTATAGCCTTCATTATTTTTCTAACATCATTTGTAGTAAATATCAATTTACAACACATTTCACAACAGATTACAACTTGTCCCTTAATGTAGTTAGCCACTTAATGAAGTCTCCCGAGAAGGAGGAGCATCTGAATTTTACTGAGTATGATTCTTGAAGGTGATGGGTCATGTTCCGTGTTTGGATGATCTTTACTATATTTCTAAAGTTACTCCATGATCTTACCTAATGGCTTAGAGACAAGTTAGTGATTTTTTTTTCTTTCACTATTAATCCCAGATGTGCTTTCTTAGATATTTTGCTCCTTAATTTTCTCTGCCTTGAAAAGAGTAATACCACAAATATACCAGCTATTAAGTTGATTTGTGTATATCTGTGCATTATAGCCAAAAAATACTAAGAAATATTCAACTCCCAAGGAATAAGTTTTGCTTTGTTGGGAGAGATATTTCCTCTATTTCAAATGCATGTTTTTAAATAACCTACTTCTTTTTCAAAAGGAAGATGTATAATGCAGTTATTTAAACTTGGATCAAACTGAAAATCTGTCTTTACTTCAAATAACTACACAAATATATATTTAATTCTTGTCTCTGGCATCACCCTCTTATAAATATATATATTTTAAATCTTACCCATTACTAACAAACTTAAACTTTTAGTTTAGGTGTTTACTTGCTTTTTACCTATCTAATCCACACTGGAACTTTAGTTCCATACAAAAGAACTTTTTTTTGTGTGTATTTAATGTTGTATACCAGCTCCCATAAGTCTCTGGCCCATTGTAGGCACCAAACCATATATATATATATATATATATATATATATATATATATATATATATATTCATATATAATAAGTAAAGTAAGTTACAATTACCTGCACTGAATAGAGTAGAACATAGAGCCACTTTTTCCACTAATAATTGTGTACACTACAGAATAGCAATGGGAGAGCTCTATGGAGATGCACCTATTTAGTTCTTCAAGGTGCTACCTTCTACTCAAACAGAATATCAATTTCCTTGCTGATTGAGCTGCTTATTTTTCCTTAAATACATCTTTCACCCAAGTGTCACTTCCTTTGAAACTCAAACACTTGAATTTCATTTCCTGAGCCTATTTCATCCCATTTATCATGATGCACAGGAAGGGAATATATCTGCAGAAAAAATCATCAGGTGGATTTTCATTAACACCAGAAGAGTCTACAGAGTATAAATAATCTAGGAAATGAAGGTAAGCAGGGAGATGAAGGAAAAAAAATACCTCCCACTGAGAATAATGTCTCAATGACACTCTTCACAATGTGGCCAATGATCAGATAAGTGCTTAGCTATTTTTCACTTCATGATATCAAGGAGAATTGATAAGTGAGAAGAGTAGAGGAAGTAAAGACTAAAAGACCTGATAATGTTGTCTAACTTCACTGAATCACATTTTCCTCCTGTATAAAATGGAGTGAAGACCTCTCTAATAATACTTGCTGCTACATGATGTAAAGAACCTATCAAAGTGTATGCATCATACACGCCTCCAACAGTTGTACACTCATTCCACTCACTTAATGCCTAATATTTTTATGGAATTAAAAGTTCAGATTAAACCAAAATATCCTTACATAACAGATCCAAACATTGCTTATGCCATTATTTTTAGTGAAAAACATATTTACTACTTTTTTTTTTTTAAGTATCAGAAATAAGCAGACGACAGTTGGTTCTTAGGGGAGATTCGTGGTGATGGAGCAACGGATCATCTAAACAAGCATTAAACTTACAAACCATCAAGACTATCCACTGACAATGCCAGAATGCTTTGCATTTCCACTTCAGTTCTTATACTTTGATAGATGCTGTTTGCAAATAATAATTTATACATCATTAACCTCCTCGCCCTTCCATTGAGTCCCAGGTATAGCCTCTAAGACGTAATCATTGGCCTGAGTTTCCCTCTCCAAATCCTCTGTTTGATCTTAGCATAGAAACCACACTTATTTAGTGCTATTCCCATCCTTACCCCCAGAACACTATCCTCTCTTCTGTAAAAATCATTAGACAAAATGAACCACATAGCATTTAGTCGAGATTCTGTTGAAATGTTTAATTCTCATCAGAATTACAAATTGGATAATTTTATTTTATTTTTAATATGCTGCTGCTAAGTCGCTTCAGGCATGTCTGACTCTGTGCGACCCCATAGATGGCAGCCCACCAGGCTCCCCCGTCCCTGGGATTCTCCAGGCAAGAACACTGGAGTGGGTTGCCATTTCCTTCTCCAGTGCATGAAAGTGAAAGGTGAAAGTGAAGTCGCTCAGTCGTGTTCAACTCCTAGCGACCGCATGGACTGCAGCCCACCAGGCCCCTCTGTCCATGGGATTTTCCAGGCCAAGAGTACTCGAGTGGGGTGCCATTGCCTTCTCCGTATTTTGTTTAATATAATTATTTTTTTGATTTTAATTGAAGATTTATTACTTTACAATATTGTATTGGTTTTTAGATTAAATACTGATGATATGTTTTAGACCTAGACTTTGTTGGAAAATGTTTGGTTTCTTATGAACTGGAGACATTTAGTGCGGGTGGCTGTGACCAGCCCATTTAGCACGGGCGGCTGCGACCTGCATCTTTAGTGCGGGCGAGAGGAGCCACCCCACATCAGAGGTCAGGGGCAGAAGCGGGAGGACCCCATGCCTGAGAGGAGGCAACCAAGAGGAATTACCCCATGTCCGAGATCAGGAGCAGAGGCCAAGCAGGCTGTGACAGCGCAGAAACAGCCTAGAGGAGCTACCCCATGTCCGAGGCCAGTAGTGGCAACCAGGAGGACCTACCCTGTACCCAAGGCCAGGAGCTGCGGCCGGGAGGAGCAACCCCACTTCCAAGGAGTGGTGGCTGTGCTGGTGCTGGAGGGCCTAGCTATTCCATGTTCAAGGTCAGAAGGGGAGGTGGTGAGGAGATACCCCTCATCCAAGGTAAGGAGCAATGGCTGCAATTTGCTGGAGCAGCCATGAAGAGATACCCCATGTCCAAGGTAAGAGAAACCCAAGTAAGACCGTAAGTGTTGCAAGAGAACATAAGAGGGCAGACACACTGAAACCATAATCACAGAAAACTAGTCAATCTAATCACACTAGGACCACAGCCTTGTCTAACTCAATGAAACTAAGCCATGCCCATGGGGCCACCCAAGACAGGCGGGTCATGGTGGAGAGGTCTGACAGAATGTGATCCACTGGAGAAGGGAATGGCAAACCACTTCAATATTCTTGCATTGAGAACCCCATGAACAGTATGAAAAGTCAAAATGATAGGATACTGAAAGAGGAACTCCCCAGGTCAGTAGGGGCCCAATATCCTACTGGAGATCAGTGGAGAAATAACTCCAGAAAGAATGAAGGGATGGAGACAAAGCAAAAACAATACCCAGTTGTGGATGTGACTGGTGACAGAAGCAAGGTCCGATGCTGTAAAGAGCAATATTGCATAGGAACCTTGAATGTAAGGTCCATGAACCAAGGCAAATTGGAAGTGGTCAAACTGGAGATGGCAAGAGTGAACATTGACATTCTAGGAATCAGCAAATTAAAATGGACTGGAATGGGTGAATTGAACTCAGATTACCATTACATCTACTACTGTGAGCAGGAATCTCTCAGAAGAAATGAAGTAACCATCATGGTCAACAAAAGAGTTCAAAATGCAGTACTTGGGTGCAATCTCAAAAATGATAGAATGACCTCTGTTCATTTCCAAGGCAAACCATTCAATATCACAGTAATCCAAGTCTATGCCCCAACCAGTAACACTGAAGAAGCTGAAGTTGAACGGTTCTATGAAGACCTACAACACCTTTTAGAACTAACACTCAAAAAAAAGATGTCCTTTTCATTACAGGGGACTGAAATGCAAAAGTAGGAAGTCAAGAAACACCTGGAGTAACAGGCAAATTTGGCCTTGGAATACGGAATGAAGCAGGGCAAAGACTAATAGAGTTTTGCCAAGAAAATGCACTGGTCATATCAAACATCCTCTTCTAACAACACAAGAGAAAACTCTACAAATGGACATCATCAGATGCTCAACATGGAAATCAGATTGATTATATTCTTTGCAGTTAAAGATGGAGAAGCTCTATACAGTCAACAAAAACAAGACCAGGAGCTGACTGTGGCTTAGATCATGAACTCCTTATTACCAAATTCAGACTGAAATTGAAGAAAGTAGGGGAAACCACTAGACCATTCAGGTATGACCTAAATCAAATCCCTTATGATTATACAGTGGAAGTGAGAAATAGATTTAAGGGCCTAGATCTGATAGATAGAGTGCCTGATGAACTATGGAATGAAGTTCGTGACATTGTACAGGAGACAGGGATCAAGACCATCCCCATGGAAAAGAAATGCAAAAAAAGCAAAATTGCTCTCTGGGGAGGCCTTACAAATAGCTGTGATAAAGGAGAAGTAAAGGAGAAAAGGAAAGATATAAGCATCTGATTGCAGAGTTCCAAAGAATAGCAAGAAGAGATAAGAAAGCATTCCTCAACATTCAATGCAAAGAAATAGAGGAAAACAACAGAATGGGAAAGACTAGAGATCTCTTCAAAAAAATTAGAGATACCAGGGGAACATTTCATGCAAAGATGGGCTCGATAAAGGACACAAATGGTATAGACCTAACAGAAGCAGAAGATATTAAGAAAAGGTGGCAAGAATGCACAGAAGAACTGTACAAAAAAGATCTTCACGACCCAGAAAATCACGATGGTGTGATCACTGACCTAGAGCCAGACATCCTGGAATGTGAAGTCAAGTGGGCCTTAGAAAGCATCACTATGAAGAAAGCTAGTGGAGGTGATGGAATTCCAGTTGAGCTATTTCAAATCCTGAAAATGATGCTGTGAAAGTGCTGCACTAAATACGCCAGCACAATTGGAAAACTCAGCAGTGGCCACAGGACTGGAAAATGTCAGTTTTCATTTCAATACCAAAGAAAGGCAATGTCAAAGAATGCTCAAACTACCGCACAATTGCACTCATCTTACATGCTAGTAAATTAATGTTCAAAATTCTCCAAGCCAGGCTTCAGCAATATGTGAACCGTGAACTTCCAGATGTTCAAGCTGGTTTTAGAAAAGGCAGAGAAACCAGAGATCAAATTGCCCACATCCTCTGGATCATCAAAAAAGCAAGAGAGTTCCAGAAAAACATTTATTTTTGCTTTATTGACTATGCCAAAGTCTGACTGTGTGGATCACAATAAACTGTGGAAAATTCTGAAAGACATGGGAATACCAGACCACCTGACCTGTCTTTTGAGAAATTTGTATGCAGGTCAGGAAGCAACAGTTAGAACTGGACATGGAACAGCAGACTGGTTCCAAATAGGAAAAGGAGTATGTCAAGGCTGTATATTGTCACTGCACTTATTTAACTTATATGCAGAGCACATCATGAGAAACTCTGGCCTAGAAGAAGCACAAGCTTGAATCAAGTTTGCCAGGAGAAATATCAGTAACCTCAGATATGCAGATGACACCACCCTTATGGCAGAAAGTGAAGAGGAACTAAAAAGCCTCTGGATGAAAGTGAAAGTGGAGAGTGAAAAAGTTGGCTTAAAACTCAACATTCAGGAAATGAATATCATGGCATCTGGTCCCATCACTTCATGAGAAATAGATGGGGAAACAGTGGAAACAGTGTCAGACTTTCTTTTTTTGGGCTCCAAAATCACTGCAGATGGTGACTGCAGCCATGAAATTAAAAGACTCTTACTCCTTGGAAGGAAAGTTATGACCAACTAGATAGCATATTGAAAAGCAGAGATATTACTTTGGCAACAAAGGTCCGTCAAGTCAAGGCTATGGTTTTTCCAGTGGTCATGTACGGATATTAGAGTTGGACTGTGAAGAAAGCTGAGCACCAAAGAATTGATGCTTTTGAACTGTGGTGTTGGAGAAGACTCTTGAGAGTCCCTTGGACTGCACGAAGTTCCAACCAGTTCATTCTGAAGGAGATCAGCCCTGGGATTTCTTTGGAAGGAATGATGCTAAAGCTGAAATTCCAGTACTTTGGCCACCTCATGCGAAGAGTTGACTCATTGGAAAAGACTCTGATGCTGGCAGGGATTGGGGGCAGGAGGAGAAGGGGACGACAGAGGATGAGATTGTTGGATGGCATCACTGACTCGGTGAACGTGAGTCTGTGTGAACTCCGGGAGTTGGTGATGGACAGGAAGGCCTGGTGTGCTGCGATTCATGGGGTCGCAAAGAGTCGGACACGACTGAGCAACTGAACTGAATTGTACTGGAGACAGCACAACTTAGTAAACGTAGTCACACCAGTATGATGCTCTGGTATTACAGTATGTGTAAATTATGGGGAAAAAATGGTTTCAGTTGATCATTGGATTTGAGAAAGTGATATTTCTGAGAAGTAACAGAAGTAACATTTGCTACAAGTGCTGTAGTCAGAGAACTTAAATTTATGAGTTATATAATGTAGGATGACTTTTTTTCCTTCAGATGCATAGAGGAGCATTGCAGACTTGCTATAGTTCATCTTAGCTATTTTATTTTTATGATGGACAATTTTAATACTGGGAAAGTCTGAAATGAATTTTTAGTTTTATAAATGGGAAAATTTATATTAATATATATCACATCATTGCTGATATTATAAATTACTAATAATATTAATATGATATATTATTGAATGTTTATTAATGGGAAAATCTGAAAGAAATTTTTAGTTTTATAAAAGAGACATACTTTGCAATACTATCAACTTGTGGTGCTGTATCTCTGAGACCTTTGCTATGAGGCTGCAGCAATACCAATATGATTTTCTTGAAGGACAAAGTGGATAATTTTGAATTATATAGATAAGAAACTACAGGTAAGTTTCTTATCTATATACCTAAACATAGTATGGACTACTAAGTTTCATTTGAATGAAAGCAAAACTAAGTTTTAAAGTTCTGGTCAGAAGTTCATAGCTGAAAGTTTTGAAAGAAAACTGTATTCTAGCTTTCCTGACACACACTGTGGGATAAAAATGTGTGATTTGATTTCAGTAAATTAATAAATATTCATGGTTTCAATTTGTTTCTTTGTAAAATGGGGATAATGGTAATGGAACCCCCAGTTTACATGGACAAATCAACTGAAGCAAATATCCCTTATAGATAATAGGGGGGGTCATTTAATGTAAATATATGTATTAGACCCACACATAGCTACATATAGTTCCCTTCATAGCTTTGAATCTAATTAAATGACTTTCTGTTGAAACTTGATTTAAAAAAAAATGCTTGCCATTCTTATTTCAAATATTTCCTCAGTCTTCATATGGAGGAAAACATTTCCTTCATATTCAAGGAAAAATGAGCTATAAGGATATTTAAACAAAAAAGAAAAAGCAAATTAAGAGTAATTTCAAAATTTCTGGCCTAAATTATGTGGAAAAAAAATGAAGTAGATTGTGAGTTATTCATTCTCCTTTTGTGGGGCACTTTTCTATTTGTTTTTAGTAAATTCTTATTTCAGAAAAAGAAAATCTGTAGTGATTCTTGCACTTCCCATATGTCTCTTATTCATATATCTATCTGAAAATTTCTATACCAGACTACTTTCTCACAGGCTAAGCATAAATTAAAGAAGTTATGAAATCAGATCCTATGGAAAGCAACTTTCATCCAAGAAATACATATGAAGAATTTAGTAAAGGAGCAGTAAGACTCTGGAGAAAAATTATGCAACCATGATCCACTAGGGGATTAGAGTTCTTTCCCTTGCTTATTTAGAATCTATAAATATCAACATACAAGCCTTGGTAAAGTGCATTAAGAGTTATCAAAAAGACTGAAAAATAACTAGCCATTATCAAATACCCAACAAATGTTAGCTTCTAGTCATTTTTTCAGTGGATGAAATACCTTTTTCTGGGGAGAAATCAGCTTGGAAAATATTTTTAATGGAAATGATCTAAAAATTTTCCTAAATTACTTTCACAATTTACAATAGGTAAAATCTTCCCTATGTATATAATTAATTACTTTCTCAGCCTCAAGGACAGCCTAAGCTACTCTCCTCTTCAACAAACTCCACGTGGCATTTTTCACCTCTGTGTTTCTCACTGTGTAAATGATAGGATTTAACATGGGAGTGATTATTATAAAGAACACACTCACCAACTTGTCCCCAGGGTAAGTGGCCACAGGACGCATGTAACTAAATATACAAGGGACAAAATACAGCACCACTACTGTAAAGTGGGAGCCACATGTGGAGAGGGCTCTGCGCCGTCCTTCAGAACCATGGGATTTCAGGGAGCTCAGAATGACTATGTAGGAGATGAGTAGCATGAAAAAAATGAGCAAGCACATGGCCCCACTGTTGGCTGCCACCACCATTCCAAGTGTGTGTGTGTGACTGCAGGCAATTTCCAAGAGTGAGAAGAAATCACACATGAAGTGGTCCATGACGTTGTGACCACAGAAGGTCAAGTCTACTGTAAAAAGAATCTGTACAGTAGCATGCAGGATCCCCCCAATCAAGGCCACCACAACCAGGAGCTGGCAGAGCCCCTGTTGCATGATGGCTGTGTAGTGCAGAGGCTTGCAGATGGCCACATAGCGGTCATAGGCCATGACGATGAGGACTATAATCTCTGATCCTCCCAGGAAGTGTACCAAAAAGAGTTGAGCCAGGCATCCATGCCAAGAGATGGTTCTCCTCTGGTACAGCAGGTCAATGGCCATTTTGGGGGTTGTGGTAGATGTGTAAAAGGCATCTATGAAGGCCAAATAAGTGAGAAAAAAGTACATTGGAGCAGAAAGTGTGGGGCTGAGGGAGATGGTGATGGCAATGAGCAGATTGGCCACCATGGTAAACAGGAAAATAAGCAGAAAGACAATAAATAGTACTTTCTGCAAATGTGGATTTTGTTTGAGTCCCAAGAGAACAAATTCAGTCACTTTGTTTTGAAGCATAAGAAGATCCATTCAGCATGTAACAGCTTCTTAGGGCCTGAATTACCTAAAAAGTAATAAAAAACAGTACTTGTTAATATTGAAAGGCTTCTGTTCTGAATTTCTGAGAACAAAAACAGTGCAGTCATTGTAAACATGGAGCATGTCTTTGGCATTCTTGCTCAGTATTTCCTTCAAGACTTTCTTACTTCTTCAATGATGGTTTTTATCTCTTCAGACTCCTAGTATCTATCACCTGTAAAATATTGCTAAGGACATTTGATACATGATTTACTGAAAAGCACTGCACTATGTATGTGAGGCAAGCTGGAATCAAGATTGCCGGGATAAACATCAGTGACCTCAGATATACAGATGACAGCACCCTTATGGCAGAAAGTGAAGAGGAACTAAAAAGCCTCTTGATGAAAGTAAAAGAGGAGAGTGAAAAAGTTGGCTTAAAGCTCAACATTCAGAAAACAAAGATCATGGCATCTGGTCCCATCACTTCATGGGAAATAGATGGGGAAACAGTGGAAACAGTATCAGACTTTGTTTTTTGGGCGCTCCAAAATCACTGCAGATGGTGATTGCAGCCATGAAATTAAAAGATACTTACTCCTTGGAAGGAAAGTTATGACCAATCTTGATAGCATATTAAAAAGCAGAGATATTAATTTTCCAACAAAGGTCCATCTAGTCAAGGCTATGGTTTTTCCTGTGGTCATGTATGGATGTGAGACTTGGACTGTGAAGAAAGCTGAGTGCTGAAGAATTGATGCTTTTGAACTGTGGTGTTGGAGAAGACTCTTGAGAGTCCCTTGGACTGCAAGGAGATTCAACCAGTCCATTCTAAAGGAGATCAGTCCTGGGTGTTATTTGGAAGGACTGATGATAAAGCTAAAACTCCAATACTTTGGCCACCTCATGCAAAGAATTGACTCATTGGAAATGTCTCTGATGCTGGGAGGGGTTGGGGGCAGGAGGAGAAGGTGATGACAGAGGATGAGATGGCTGGATAGTATTACCAACTCGATGGACATGAGTTTGGGTGAACTCCGGGAGTTGGTGATGGACAGCGAGGCCTGGCGTGCTGTGATTCATGGGATGGCAAAGAGTCGGAGATGACTGAGGGACTGAACTGAACTGAACTGATGTATGTGAGATCTGGATTTTCACTTTGATTCCTTCTCCATTGGACTTTGCTGCATCATCTCAGTATCTCAAACTTTCAAGCCCTCCTCTGTGTCTATGAGGTTATAAGTTATAATTCTCAGATGTATCTTGTAGGCTCAGAGGTCCTGTGCAAATATAATTCTTTCCTCCATAATAATTTATATTTGAACACTCAGTTTTAACTGTGAAAACAAATACATGGTCAACAATTTTCTATCACAGTGAAGTGTGAGTCGCTCAGTCGTGTCCAACTCTTTGTGACTCCATGGACTATACAGTCCATGAAATTCTCTAGGCCAGAATACTGGAGTGGATAGCCCTTCCCTTCTCCAGGTTATCTTTCCAACCCAGGGATTGAAGCCAGGTCTCCTGCACTACAAGCAGATTCTTTACCAGCTGAGCTACCAGGAAAGCCTCTATCTATCATAAGCAAGTAATTTATGGAAATGTATATAAGTCCTTGGTGACACATCCACCCTGGTACCTATCAGAATACATAAGCTATTCAGGTGTGTTTTTTCTTTCTGGGAACTATAGTGTCTGGCATGATGTCTGCAGTGCCTGAAACCTATTAAGTGATAAGACATGCTTGGTAAATAGTCATTCTCCATGGATAAGAATAACTCTGCTTTTCCAGATTATGGGCTTTCCTGCTGGCTCAGTCAGTAAAGAATCCATCTGCAATGCAAGAGATGGGGGTTTGATCTCTGGGTCGGGAAGATCCCCTGGAGAAGGAAATGGCTACCCACTCCTGTATTCTTGCCTGGGAAATCCCATGAACAGAGGAGCCTGGCAGGCTAGAGTCCATGGGATCACAAGAGTTGGATACAACTTAGTGACTAAACCACCACCACACAGACCAGAAAACTACATGGATTCAAGTGCTGTTGTCCTCTAGCTATGTTTATTATTATTCTTTATGAGAAACATAAATTAATTATTGAAAGGTAGTTGCAGTCTAGGTTTATAATTTCTGGCACACATTATGTGGTAGGTATAAAAATAATTATTGCCTCTTGGAAAGAGCATGTTAGTATATCAAGATAATTATATTATTTTAAGTGATTTTTTTCTCCTTCGAAATTATATTCCACATATAATTTAACATAGTCACCTTCAAAAAATTGATAGTTTCAGTAGACTTGGATTAAAAAAAAAGAACTTGCATAGGTATTCAGTGGAAGAGAATTTGTTAAGAAAAGGAAATCCCTATTTTCAACATTCTAAAAGAAAAAAATATCGAGAACAGAGAGAAATAACATTAATAGATAAGTTATAGAGATAGGTAATACACTATACATACAAACATATTAAGACCAACTAATAGAAACACATATGAAGTATATTACTATATTATATGTATATGTGTATACTGCATGTTCACTCATTCAACAAATATTTCTTTGATGCCCACTAAGTATGCTGAAGTATCCCTAGTAAATGCCCTTAAATGTCTGAAATGCTCTTACCAAACAGTAGCAGTTCATCCATGACAGGAAGGACCTTCCCACCCCTTCCTGTTTCTGCTACATGTGTTCTCATGGCCCCTTCTCCCATCTTCCCACAGCATCCATTCTGCAAAAAATATGTCTTTTCCTTTCAATGATACATGGATACTTTTTAAATTATCCAAAATGAAAATTCTATACTTATGGAAACAAAGTGAAAATACAGTGGAGCAAATACAGCTCCACTGTATATCCTTATTCTGAGATGGCACCCCCCTGCATACACCCTTACATAGAAAGAGACTAGTATGCATAAAGCAAGAATTAGACATATTATAAATACAAGTATTCTAGACGTAACTATGAAGAAATAGGTTTTTATTTTTTTTCTCTCCATAATACCTTTTTCTGGGAGGAAATCAGATGAAAAATAATTTTAATGGATAAAGATCATGATTTACAAATATGTTAAACATATTTTGGAAAATTGTGGAAAATTCAAAAACTACAATGATCACTTAACATCAGAGAAATGGATAAGTAATAGATAGCGCATCTTTTTTATTTAAGTGTAATTTTTAATATAAATGTTTTATTTTTTTAAAATTTTATTTTATTTTTAAACTTTACAAAATTGGTCAGGTTCTTAAAGGAAATTCTTATGTTGTATTGCTAACTGGGAAACATTTTGATGTTATTCTTAACACTAATTATTTTTAATCCTAATTTAAATATGCATTAATAGGAAAAAAGCAAAATATCTTCATTTCTATATTGGTAGTATTGTAGTTGAGTCTACCTTTCTTGATATTTTGCATGCTAAAGAAGGGTGCCAAATTTCAGATAAGTGTGGATAAGGCATGATTCTATGATTTATAAAACCCATTTAAACCTGAGTTTATGATTTTATGTTTTCCTGAAAATAAAAATCTTACCTATGAACTTGTCTAATATACATGTCCATGGCCAGAGCCCAAGGCAGCTGTTAGTTCATAAACAAAGAAGTTATATGATTAAAACTGTCTGTAAGTGTCTT
Organism: Bos grunniens; assembly: GCF_055505025.1. Taxonomy (NCBI): domain Eukaryota; kingdom Metazoa; phylum Chordata; class Mammalia; order Artiodactyla; family Bovidae; genus Bos; species Bos grunniens. The sequence goes on along the minus strand of NC_141183.1, from coordinate 63,443,768 downwards.
CATTAATTTATAAATATTACCTTTCTGTAAGGTCTGTCTGTTGACTCTTAAAAGTACAATCACATGTTCTATTTGTAGGTAAATTTTATGAACTTTCTTAACTCTGGCTAATTGGACCCCAAGGGTATTTAATCATCCTTAGCATACCATGTCAACAATTCAATTATTTCATATAAATTAAATGGGCTTTGGAGGATAACTTTTTGTACTCATCTTTAATTTTGAACTTCTCCTTAGGTCTACATGAAAACAAAACACTATGACAAGAGAACAGAATAAGTTAATCATTCATGAATTTATGCATTTGATAACAAATGAGATTAATATGGAGCCTGAATATCACCATTATATAAATTAGTCAAAGTGGATAACTATCTGATGTAAATTTTTTTCATGATAATACTTATTACTTTCCATCTGTCTACCATTCATGCAAATCATAATTTTCACTACTGTTTTCAGATGCACCTTAAATGATAATACAAACTTTATAATAATACTTGCCACAAAGAATTGGGCATGACTTAACAACTGAACAACAGCAACAATAATATTGGCACTTCAAAACAAATAAAGCTTACAATACTTTTTCAAAATGGCTGCATCTTGAATTTATTCTGGGATTAGATTAATGTGATAATTATGAAAATAAGTCTATCGAATTATATTCAGAGATGGTAGAACACTATATTTTAGTCTTTTAAATTTACCTCATAATAGGCCTACTAAGTAGAGAAAAAAATAAGCATAATAAGTCTACTAAATAGAAAAGAAAATAGCCACAATTAATAGCAAGGAAATACATGAGACAGAATCAAAACACCATTTGCAAATTCAGAATAAGAAGCCAGGGCACTAAACTCAGGGACAAGATTTCTTTAAATTACTGTTTTTCAACATAAGTGTCATGAGAAGCTCAGGTTGCCACCTCATATAAGGCCTATTACAATTACTACTAAAATAGACTGATATTTGAAATTATATTGAAAATGTATTTAATTCAATTTAATTGAGAAATTTTCTTATATAGAAACATACACTGTTCAAATATGGTTGTATTAATAGAAGAAAAAATAGGTTGTACCTAACTTTTAATTGGCTCCAGAATATGTGTCACTGTGAGCAGCACATGTCATGAAGGAAAAGAAAACTGAAATGACATGATTAAACCTAGTTTGACTAAACACTCCAATATTATAAAAGGCAGTAATAATATGAGTGATGGTAGATTCCAAAGACAGTCTGAATGAGGATTTGAAGCTATCTAACAAACTATAGAAATATGGATTTTTCTGATTTTCACTCTGGAATGAAAGGCAGAATCATGTCAGAGAAACATCATGTACTGACAAGGGCATCAATTCCAAGCTCATAAAGATTGAAATCCATTCACTATGCTCATTGAGTGGCTGTTCAACTTTTACTTAAATAGCTATGGTACAGTGTAAATAGATTGCTTTACAACTCTTATACATGTCTAGTCCAGCTGTCTAAGGCCTAGAGTTGCACCAAAATGGAAATAGAGTTAGGTCTAAATCAGTGAAGACTGTCCATGGCAATATATATATACAGTCTTCACTGTATATATATATATATATATATATATATATATATATATATATACATACACACACACTCATACATATATATATATATATATATATGTATGTATTTTAAAGGAAGTCCTGAAGCTATACCAGGAAAGTGTGGTTTCAGATTACAAATCCAAGGACAGAATGGTTGAAAACCACTGAGAAAGAGCCACACAGATTCTCAAACTTAAAGGCTAAAATGGAATGAAAGCAGAATAAATTATATATGAATCTTCTCATAGTTGACTGGAAAATAGTTGAGGAATGGTTTGACTTTTGATAGTTTCAGGGACTAATTTCACAAAAAGTGGGTACCTGCCAAATTATTCTTATGGGCAGTGTTGTGCATTTCCATGAGTAGAGAAGCATAATATCAAAGGCAGAAGGTACTTCAAAGTAGGGCTCATATTATGTTAATCCAATCCCAAGGTACTTTAATCGCAGAGAGCATCTCCTAAATTGTTTATCAGAAATGGAACAGTTTGGGGAAGTGGATTGTAGTCACATAATTCTTCCAATTTTACTTCTAAATGAAGCAGAAGCAACTATGTTTATGGCAATAATCATACTTGCTTGGGCAGAATCACAGAAATTGGAAACAGTTTCCATTTACTTAAGTAAACTACTTGTAGAAATAGGGATGACTGGTTTAAAGTTACAGAAAATGATGACATAATGTGAAATAAAACTCATATCTCCTCATCCTAAAGATAGTGTTCTTACTCTACATCATAATTTTATAGCAATAACATTTCCTAAAGATTGCTGCACTACAGCATTGATTGATTTTATTTTTATTTTTAATAAAACATATGGACCCTTGAAGTTGCAGGCAGGATGTTTATGTCAAAAGAGAAAATGATAAACACATATATGACACATACACACGTTTTTTATTTTGAATCAGACTTCACTTATGAAATATTCATATTTTAAAACAAAGTCTTATAATTCATTTGAGTTGTTTAGATGAGAAATATTTTCTTTGGTCAACAGTGGACTACTGATTCCTGTTTTGTTTTTGTATATCCCATTTAAATGATTTCTTAAAGCAGTTTTCAACAAAGATTCCATATTCAAGGGGCTAAGTATTAAGCCAACATTCTAATAGTAAATGTTTTCACAGGTCTAGTTTACTATGTGCCTTTGAAAAATACCTGCACTTAGTTGCTACTAATAGTTAATAATTCAATAATCAAAAATATTTTTATTTTCTATATTTATCTAATTTCTATATATTTTCTAATTTCTTATATTGTAAACCATAATCACATACCAGTCCCAAGGAACTCTGTATAATGTAAAGTTCATAGGATGTGGATTAAGAGTATTTGGGTTTAAAGCTGACTTACCTGTTGTATGGTCTAGTTATTTAGCATTTCTTCGCAAAGGGTCAGACACGACGGAGCCACTGAACTGAACTGAACTGAATCTTCCATTGTTTCTGTAAAATAAGAACAGTAAATTTTAATTTTTTAATGTCCTTCTGACCATTTTAGAGTGCCAAAGAATTGATGCTTTTGAACTGTGGTGTTGGAGAAGATTCTTGGGATCCATTGGACTGCAAGGAGATCCAACCAGTCCATTCTAAAGGAGATCAGTCCTGGGTGTTCTTTGGAAGGAATGATGTTAAAGCTGAAACTCCTGTACTTTGGCCACCTCATGAGAAGAGTTGACTCACTGGAAAAGACTGATGCTAGGAGGGATTGGCGGCAGGAGGAGAAGGGGACTACAGAGGATGAAATGGCTGGATGGCATCACCAACTCGATGGACATGAGTTTGAGTGAACTCCAGGAGTTGGTGATGGACAGGGAGGCCTGGCTTGCTGCAATTCATGGGGTTGCAAAGAGTCGGACATGACTGAGCAACAGAACTGGACTGAACTGAACTGACCATTTTAGAACACTCAAAATATTCACATCAATTTAAATGGAGGACAATTGTTTTTTAGAAGAACGGACAACTTGTTCACAGCAGAATAATAAACAGGGAGGCCTGGCCTGCTGTGATTCATGAGGTCGCAAAGAGTCGGACACCACTGAACTACTGAACTGACTGATATTTCAAGATGTTTAGACTTGTTTCCAGTACTGGGGTGTAAGACAGGTTACAAGGAAGTATTGTACAATACAGGGACTATAGCCAATATTTTGTAAGAACTGTAGTTGGAGTGTCACCTTTAAAACTTGTATAAAAAATTATTTTAAAAAATTAAAATGACAAAGTATTTTTGAATATAAAAAAATAAACTCAATACAATTTTAAATGTTGGGTATATCATGTGTGTGTAAAGAGAATATTGGCAGGTGTCTTCTCTCTACTTTATGTTCCACACCAACCTAGAGCCAGCAAGCCACATAGCTTTCTGAGGGCCAATGCCTAATATACACAGGCATATTATATAACTCTGTAATCAGAAAGGAAAACATTTTGATTACTACAAAACAAGTAAGATTTTTCTGAAATGCTGTCTTTTATTCCAATATCATTTGAAATGGTTGAAAGACTATCACAATTGGACTTAGAATAATAAAGATGTAAATACTAGCTCTGTCTTTAACAATGGGCAGATTATTTAACTTTTTTGAATCTCAATGTTCTTCATCTGAAATATAAGAATAACCATAATAATAGCATCTATCTCACAAATATGCTGTTAGTGCTTGGTGAGGTATACCAGTGTTTCACAGTAATAAAATATGAAAATGTAAAGATTGTGATAGGAATAAAATCCTCTTCCACTGCTCAGAGAATTCAAGTACTTGATAGTACAGGATTGTGTCTGAAGTCACACCCACAGTGGCCACCTAATTTTACCATGGATGGATGAACCATAGCTTTTCATTTGATCATAAAGGCTCTTTTAAATTTGTTGTGCTGGAATTTTTCATAAAATGCCTCAGTCTGAACTTTTAAAAGGCCTCTTTCTCAGGGCCAGGAAAGCCACATCAAGTGCCTGTCACAGATTTCATGTTACAAATTTAGGCAAATTCCTCCCTTTTTCAGCCCCTAAAATATCACCAGTCAGTCCATGGCCTTCCAGATTTACCTGATAAAGCTGATAGGAACCTTAGAACTTCCATTTCTGGAATGGATGACTTGAGAGAGAAAATAATAAATTTTATAATTTTATTTACAAAAGTGTAATTTACCAAGTTATTACAAATCATTATTAGCTTATGGAGAAAAGTTTCCTTACATCTAAAAAAAAAGATTAAAAGTCAGTAATATGTCAGACAAAACAAAACAAAAAAAATTATTTATCAGTTTATTCAATTCTATGTGATTCATATAGGTAATAACTAGAACACCTCTATTAATATTAGTTCATGCTGTATAATCTGCAGAGCTTATTATTCATTTTACAATGCTTCCTTTGTAATTTAATATACCAAATAATCCTATTTGGTTTAATGTTAATATTTCTCTCCAACCTAGCTCAGGGATCCTCTGAAGCATTCCAAATTTAAGGTGTCAAGAGAGCTTTCAATAGAATTTGATAGAAAGCTTGTTAAAAATATCAAGACGTTTTAAAACACTTGTTCAGATAGGATCAGGTGAATGTTTATTCACTTAATCAAAGTGATAAAAGATTTCAAAAGCAAATACAATTCACTTAAAGGCAAGAACGTTCACATTAGCTTTATCAAAAGCCACATCAAAGTAAACTTATTCTCTTTATAGAGAGTAACCAAATTGAATCCTACACCTGCTTATTTTAATAATAAAATTCCTTTACCCAATTAAATTTAATGTAATCTCAACCCTCCCATACACAAAACTCCTTTTTTCAGGGTTCACTTTCTAAAAACCTTCCATAAGTTTTTGAATCCATAATAGTTTGTTCCTTAATATTACTTCAAGAAAACCATTTTTGAGGGAAAAAAAACTACCTTTTTTTTTGGGGGGGAGGGTTATAAGGCATATATGAGACTTCCCTGGTAGCTCAGCTGGTAAAGAATCCACCTGTAATAAAGGAGATCTGGATTCAATTCCTGGGTTGGGAAGATTCCCTAAGAAGGGCTAGCCTACCCACTCCAGTATTCTTGGCTTTCCCTGGTGGTTCAGACAGCAAAGAATTCTCCTGCAGTGTGGGAGACCTGGGTTCAGTCTCTGGGTTGGGAAGATCCCCTGAAGGAGGGCATGGCAATCCATACTAGTATTTTTGCCTGGAGAATCCCCATGGACAGTGGAGCCAGGCGGACTGCAGTTAATGGGGTTGCAAAGAATCGGACACAACTGAGTGACTAAGCAAGGTACAGCACAATGCATATATGTATAGTATATATACTATATATATATATATATGAATATATACTATCTATATATAATATTTCCTTTATGTATTCATCTATCAGTGGATATTTTGGTTGATATTATGTTGATCATGGAAGTGTGGGTATCTCTTCAAATTCCTGGTGTCATATTTTTGAATATTTACATGAATATTTACATGAGCATTGAATTGCTGAACTTTATGGTAGTTTTACTTTTAATATCTTGAGAACCTCCATAATGTTTTCCATAGTCACTGAACAAATTTATAGTCCCAACAGTGGTATAGTAGGCTTCCATTTTCACTACATCTTTATCAAAGTTTTTTGTTGATGAATATTTGATATAGCCATCCTTACATGTATGAGGTGAGAATTCATTTGGAGAGTTCATTTTGATTGCATTTCCCTATTGACTATCAGTATGAGCAATTTCCAATTTCCTTTTGGCAATTTCTACATCTTCTTTCAAAAAATATTCAGTTTCTTTGTCCATGTTTAGATTTGGTTATTTGAAGGAGGGTTTCTTGCTATTTAATTGTATAAGCTCCTTATATATTTTATTTATTAACTTATTATGAGAGTCATGTTCTGTGTGTGTATATCCACTTCAGTCATGTCTGACTTGTGGATTGAAAATTGCTAGGCTCCTCTGTTCATGGGATTGTCTAGGCAAGAATACTGGAGTGGGTTTCCATGCCCACCTCCAGAGGATTTTTCCAACCCAGGAATCGAGCCTGAGCCTTCTGCATCTCCTGCACTACAGGCAGATTCTTTACTGCTGAGCAACTGGAGAAACCCATGAGATACATAATTTGCCCATGTTTTCTCCCATTCCATAGGTTACCTTTTCACTTTGTTGATCATTTCCTTTGATGACTAAAAGCAGTCTGAATGTAGAATTTGAAATCCTGAACTTCAAAATGATGTCATGATGGGAAGAGAGTTAATTGACCAAATAGGTTTTTTTTTTTTTTTTAAGTAAGGTTAAATTTTTTAAAAGTATTGAAAGAGTATGGAGTTTTCCAAGAGTGTGTGATAGAATAAATAAAAAACTAAAATAATATTAAAATAACATTTTATAATAAACACTCATAACATAACATAAATACTTGAAGCAAATGTCAAAGGAGAGTAAATATTTGTAGCAAATATATACATATATAAATATAGTGTAAAAAACATTTATTAAAATCCATTAGTAGTAATTCTTTTTTTTTCTAATTTTATTTTATTTTTAAACTTTACATAATTGTATTAGTTTTGCCAAATATCAAAATGAATCCGCCACAGGTATACATGTGTTCCCCATCCCGAACCCTCCTCCCTCCTCCCTCCCCATACCATCCCTCTGGGCCGTGCAGTGCACCAGCCCCAAGCATCCAGCATCGTGCATTGAACCTGGACTGGCAACTCGTTTCCTACATGATATTTTACATGTTTCATTGCCATTCTCCCAAATCTTCCCACCCTCTCCCTCTCCCACAGAGTCCATAAGACTGTTCTATACATCAGTGTCTCTTTTGCTGTCTTGTACACCAGGTTATTGTTACCATCTTTCTAAATTCCATATATATGCGTTAGTATACTGTATTTATGTTTTTCCTTCTGGCTTACTTCACTCTGTATAATAGGCTCCAGTTTCATCCACCTCATTAGAACTGATTCAAATGTACTCTTTTTAATGGCTGAGTAATACTCCATTGTGTATATGTACCATAGCTTCCTTATCCATTCATCTGCTGATGGACATCTAGGTTGCTTCCATGTCCTGGCTATTATAAATAGTGCTGCGATGAACATTGGGGTACACGTGTCTCTTTCCCTTCTGGTTTCCTCAGTGTGTATGCCCAGCAGTGGGATTGCTGGATCATAAGGCAGTTCTATTTCCAGTTTTTTAAGGAATCTCCACACTGTTCTCCATAGTGGCTGTACTAGTTTGCATTCCCACCAACAGTGTAAGAGGGTTCCCTTTTCTCCACACCCTCTCCAGCATTTATTATTTGTAGACTTTTGGATCGCAGGCATTCTGACTGGTGTGAAATGGTACCTCATAGTGGTTTTGATTTGCATTTCTCTGATAATGAGTGATGTTGAGCATCTTTTCATGTGTTTGTTAGCCATTTGTATGTCTTCTTTGGAGAAATGTCTATTTAGTTCTTTGGCCCATTTTTTGATTGGGTCGTTTATTTTTCTGGAGTTGAGCTGTAGGAGTTGCTTGTATATTTTTGAGATTAGTTGTCTGTCGGTTGCTTCATTTGCTATTATTTTCTCGCATTCTGAAGGCTGTCTTTTCACCTTGCTAACAGTTTCCTTTGATGTGCAGAAGCTTTTAAGGTTAATTAGGTCCAATTTGTTTATTTTTGCTTTTATTTCCAATATTCTGGGAGGTGGGTCATAGAGGATCCTGCTGTGATGTATGTCGGAGAGTGTTTTGCCTATGTTCTCCTCTAGGAGTTTTATAGTTTCTGGTCTTACGTTTAGATCTTTAATCCATTTTGAGTTTATTTTTGTGTATGGTGTTAGAAAGTGTTCTAGTTTCATTCTTTTACAAGTGGTTGACCAGATTTCCCAGCACCACTTGTTAAAGAGATTGTCTTTAATCCATTGTATATTCTTGCCTCCTTTGTCAAAGATAAGGTGTCCATATGTGCGTGGATTTATCTCTGGGCTTTCTATTTTATTCCATTGATCAATATTTCTGTCTTTGTGCCAGTACCATACTGTCTTGATAACTGTGGCTTTGTAGTAGAGCCTGAAGTCAGGTAGGTTGATTCCTCCAGTTCCATTCTTCTTTCTCAAGATCGCTTTGGCTATTCGAGGTTTTTTGTATTTCCATACAAATTGTGAAATTATTTGTTCTAGCTCTGTGAAGAATACTGTTGGTAGCTTGATAGGGATTGCGTTGAATCTATAAATTGCTTTGGGTAGTATACTCATTTTCACTATATTGATTCTTCCAATCCATGAACATGGTATATTTCTCCATCTATTAGTGTCCTCTTTGATTTCTTTCACCAGTGTTTTATAGTTTTCTATATATAGGTCTTTAGTTTCTTTAGATAAATATATTCCTAAGTATTTTATTCTTTCCGTTGCAATGGTGAATGGAATTGTTTCCTTAATTTCTCTTTCTGCTTTCTCATTATTAGTGTATAGGAATGCAAGGGATTTCTGTGTGTTGATTTTATATGCTGCAACTTTACTATAGTCATTGATTATTTCTAGTAATTTTCTGGTGGAGTCTTTAGGGTTTTCTACATAGAGGATCATGTCATCTGCAAATAGTGAGAGTTTTACTTCTTCTTTTCCAATTTGGATTCCTTTTATTTCTTTTTCTGCTCTGATTGCTGTGGCCAAAACTTCCAAAACTATGTTGAATAGTAATGGTGAAAGTGGGCACCCTTGTCTTGTTCCTGACTTTAGAGGAAATGCTTTCAATTTTTCACCATTGAGGATAATGTTTGCTGTGGGTTTGTCATATATAGCTTTTATTATGTTGAGGTATGTTCCTTCTATTCCTTCTTTCTGGAGAGTTTTTATCATAAATGGATGTTGAATTTTGTCAAAGGCTTTCTCTGCATCTATTGAGATAATCATATGGTTTTTATTTTTCAATTTGTTAATGTGGTGTATTACATTGATTGATTTGCGGATATTGAAGAATCCTTGTATCCCTGGGATAAAGCCCAGTTGATCATGGTGTATGATCTTTTTAATGTGTTGTTGGATTCTGATTGCTAGAATTTTGTTAAGGATTTTTGCATCTATGTTCATCAGTGATATTAGCCTGTAGTTTAGAAAATAACCTACAGCCCAGATTATTGTACCCAGCAAGGATCTCATTCAAGTATGAAGGAGAAATCAAAAGCTTTTCAGACAAGCAAAAGCTGAGAGAATTCTGCACCACCAAACCAGCTCTCCAACAAATACTAAAGGATATTCTCTAGACAGAAAACACAAAAACGGTGTATAAACTCAAACCCAAAACAATAAAGTAAATGGCAACGGGATCATACTTATCAGTAATTACCTTAACCGTAAATGGGTTGAATGCCCCAACCAAAAGACAAAGACTGGCTGAATGGATACAAAAACAAGACCCCTACATATGTTGTCTACAGGAGACCCACCTCAAAACAGGGGACACATACAGACTGAAAGTGAAGGGCAGGAAAAAGGTTTTTCATGCAAATAGGGACCAAAAGAAAGCAGGAGTAACAATACTCATATCAGATAAAATAGACTTTAAAACAAAGGCTGTGAAAAGAGACAAAGAAGGTCATTACATAATGATCAAAGGATCAATCCAAGAAGAAGATATAACAATTATAAATATATATGCACCCAACACGGGAGCACCGCAGTACGTAAGACAAATGCTAACAAGTATGAAAGGAGAAATTAACAATAACACAATAATAGTGGGAGATTTTAATACCCCACTTACACCTATGGATAGATCAACTAAACAGAAAATTAACAAGGAAACACAAACTTTAAACGATACAATAAACCAGTTAGACCTAATTGATATCTATAGGACATTTCATTCCAAAACAATGAATTTCACCTTTTTCTCAAGCGCACATGGAACCTTCTCCAGGATAGATCACATCCTGGGCCATAAAGCTAGCTTTGGTAAATTCAAAAAAATAGAAATCATTCCAAGCATTTTTTCTGACCACAATGCAGTAAGATTAGATCTCAATTACAGGAGAAAAACTATTAAAAATTCCAACATATGGAGGCTGAACAACACACTGCTGAATAACCAACAAATCACAGAAGAAATCAAAAAAGAAATCAAAATTTGCATAGAAACGAATGAAAATGAAAACACAACAACCCAAAACCTGTGGGACATGGTAAAAGCAGTCCTAAGGGGAAAGTTCATAGCAATACAGGCACACCTCAAGAAACAAGAAAAAAGTCAAATAAATAACCTAACTCTACACCTAGAAAAGGAAGAAATGAAGAACCCCAGGGTTAGTAGAAGGAAAGAAATCTTAAAAATTAGAGCAGAAATAAATGCAAAAGAAACAAAAGAGACCATAGCAAAAATCAACAAAACCAAAAGCTAGTTCTTTGAAAGGACAAAAAAAGTTGACAAACCATTAGCCAGACTCATCAAGAAACAAAGGGAGAAAAATCAAATCAACAGAATTAGAAACGAAAAAGGAGAGATCACCACAGACAACACAGAAATACAAAGGATCATAAGAGACTACTACCAACAATTATATGCCAATAAAATGGACAACGTGGAAGAAATGGACAAATTCTTAGAAAAGTACAACTTTCCAAAACTCGACCAGGAAGAAATAGAAAACCTTAACAGACCCATCACAAGCAGGGAAATTGAAACTGTAATCAAAAATCTTCCAGCAAACAAAAGCCCAGCTCCAGATGGCTTCACAGCTGAATTCTACCAAAAATTTAGAGAAGAGCTAACACCTATCCTGCTCAAACTCTTCCAAATAATTGCAGAGGAAGGTAAACTTCCAAACTCATTCTATGAGGCCACCATCACCCTAATACCAAAACCTGACAAAGATGCCACAAAAAAAGTAGTAATTCTTAATAGATTAAGAATTCATTCTTTTACAAGTGGTTGACCAGTTTTTCCAGCACCACTTGTTAAAGAGATTGTCTTTAATCCATTGTATATTCTTGCCTCCTTTGTCAAAGTTAAGGTGTCCATATGTGTGTGGATTTATCTCTGGGCTTTCTATTTTGTTCCATTGATCTATATTTCTGTCTTTGTGCCAGTACCATACTGTATTGATGACTGTGGCTTTGTAGTAGAGCCTGAAGTCAGGCAGGTAGATTCCTCCAATTCCATTCTTCTTTCTCAAGATAGCTTTGGCTATTTGAGTTTTTTTGTATTTCCATACAAATTGTGAAATTATTTGTTCTAGCTCTGTGAGGAATACCGTTGGTAGCTTGATAGGGATTGCATTGAATCTATAAATTGCTTTGGGTAGTGTACTCATTTTCACTATATTGATTCTTCCAATCCATGAACATGGTATATTTCTCCATCTATTAGTGTCCTCTTTGATTTCTTTCACCAGTGTTTTATAGTTTTCTATATATAGGTCTTTAGTTCTTTAGGTAGATATATTCCTAAGTATTTTATTCTTTTCGTTGCAATGGTGAATGGAATTATTTCCTTAATTTCTCTTTCTATTTTCTCATTATTAGTGTATAGGAATTCAAGGGATTTCTGTGTGTTGATTTTACATCCTGCAACTTTACTATATTCATTTATTAGTTCTAGCAATTTTCTGGTGGAGTCTTTAGGGTATCTTCTGTCAGAATGGCTGCGATCCTAAAGTCTACAAGCAATAAATGCTGGAGAGGGTGTGGAGAAAAGGGAACCCTCTTACACTGTTGGTGGGAATGCAAACTAGTACAGCCACTATGGAGAACAGTGTGGAGATTCCTTTAAAAACTGGAAATAGAACTGCCTTATGATCCAGCAATCCCACTGCTGGGCATACACACTGAGGAAACCAGAAGGGAAAGAGACACGTGTACCCCAATGTTCATTGCAGCACTGTTTATAATAGCCAGGGCATGGAAGCAACCTAGATGTCCATCAGCAGATAAATGGATAAGAAAGCTGTGGTACATATACACAATGGAGTATTACTCAGCCATTAAAAAGAATACATTTGAATCAGTTCTAATGAGGTGGATGAAACTGGAGCATATTATACAGAGTGAAGTAAGCCAGAAAGAAATACACCAATACAGTATACTAACACATATATATGGAATTTAGAAAGATGGTAACAATAACCCTGTATATGAGACAGCAAAAGAGACACTGATGTATAGAACAGTCTTTTGGACTCTGTGGGAGAGGGAGAGGGTGGGATGATTTGGGAGAATGGCATTGAAATATGTATAATATCATATATGAAATGAGTCACCAGTCCAGGTTTGATGCACGATACTGGATGCTTGGGGCTGATGCACTGGGACAACCCAGAAGGATGGTATGGGGAGGGAGGAGGGTTCAGGATGGGGAACACATGTATACCTGTGGCAGATTCATTTTGATATATGGCAAAACCAATACAATATTGTAAAGTTTAAAAAAATTCAAGTAATTGACAATATCTGTAGAGTGAAATTTACTTTCTATATATTGTACAAGAAACTGAGAGCACACAGACAATTAAGTAACTTTTTCTGACTTCAGGGAGATTACAGACCAGTAATCATAGACAATTAACAAAGACTTTTAAATCTTCATATAAAATAACTACACAAAGTTGAAAATTAACTAAGTTTCTCTCTATTGGTCCATTTGGGCTGTTATAACCGAATACCAGAATACCATTGGATGGCTTAAACAATGAACATTTATTTTCAGAGGCTTGCTGTCTTGGAAGTCAAATGTTAGTCTTCTAGAAGATTCCATGTTTGGTAAGGTTTCCTCTTTAGTTGATAGCCACCTTTTTCCTGTCTTCACATGGCCGAAAGATCAAGTGAACTCTTGGAGGTCTCTTTATAAGGTTATTGATTCCATTCATGAGAACTTAAACTTTATGATCTAGTCATTTCCTGGGGTCCACCTCCAGGTACCACCAATTATGAAGAAGTTAACTTATGATTTTGTAGAAAGGACACAAATATTCAGTCTATAGCAACATTCAAATGATGGGGAATAAATTACATAAGATCTGATAAAGTCAAATGTTTGGTTTCATTTGTTGAATAGTATTGTTTTGAGAGGGACTTCTCTGGTGTTTCACATGGTAAAGAATCTGCCTACAATGCAGGAGACCTGAGTTCAATCCCTGGGTCAGGAAAATCTCATGGAGAAGGAAATGGCAACATGGCAACCCACTCCAGTATTCTTACCTTGAGGACTCCATGGACAGAGGAGCCTTGCAGGCTACAGTCCATACAGTTCATGGGGTCACAAAGAGTCAGACATGACTGAGCAACTAGCACTTTCACTTTCATTGTTTTGAGAAGACTTTGAGATATTATAATAAATCTCCATGTAACCGGGATAAAAATCAGGATATGAGGTTCCTTACACAGTGTGATTTACTAGTGAAAATAACCCATGGTCCAATAGCTTTACCTCTCATATGAATGCAAAAGTCGCTTAGATTTGTCTGACTCTTTGTGACCCTATGGACTGTACAGTCCATGGAATTCTCCAGGCCAGAATACTGGAGTGTGTAGCTCTTCCCTTCTCCAGGGGATCTTCCCAACCCAGGGACTGAACCCAGGTCTCCTGCATTGCAAGCGGATTATTTATGAGCTGAGCCACCAGGGACGCCTACCTCTCATGAACCCAGCCTAAATAAGGGAGGCAGAATACTGTTTCTTTGATCACAAACTTCCAATCATTCTGAGGCAAATAATATTTTATTTCAAGCCTCATTCAGAAAGAGAGACAATTTTACGAATGATGTCTCTGTTAAATAAAACAATAAACCTATTCTATTTCATAGCAACTTGTATATCATTACTAAGGGAGATAGAATGGCATATATGGCTAGCATTTTTAAAACTGTATCACCCAAAATATCTATTATTAAGCTCTGAAGTTCATTTCTGAAGTTTGTGGATTATAGTTTATGCTAAATTTACACATGAAAGGCAGAGCCTGAGTCTCCATAGAAAGCTATGGACACTGTAGCAAAAAAGGAGATGGGGATATTAAAAAATATCAGCAGTATCATCAAATATTCTAAAGTATCTAGGAAAGTGAAAAGGTCATATTTATGATAATATAACTCCAAAAAACTTAGTCCCCTTGAAGAGATAATGATGATGAAAAATATTTCATTTACACCATATTCATTCAAATTATATTTTTAAATGTACCCTCCTTATGATTAATAACTATGAAACATCATTCTACTTCAACATTAACATGATAACAATATTAACAAATAAAGCAATGATAAAGCAATTTATTTAACATGATAAAGCAATATTAACTTACAATTACAAAACTAAGATACGAACTTCAAATATTAATATAGATTATCTATATGTGCGGCTTCCTTAGTGGCTCAGTGGTAAAGATCCTGACAGCCAATACAGGAGACACAAGTTCAATCTCTGGGTCAGGAAGATCCCCTGGAAAAGGAAATGCTAACCCACTCCAATATTCTTGCCTGGGAAATTCCATGGACAGAAGGAAACTGGCAGGCTATTGTCCATGCATTTGCAAAAGAATTCACCATAACTTAGCAACAAATAACAACAATGTTTGCATGTAAAGGATTGAACAAAAATTTTATGACATATTACTTATTTTTCTGAAATCTGTAATGATTTATATTAATTTTGAAAAATATTATATTATTTGAGAGAGCAATGAGAAATTCCTACAATAACTAAAATATGTTTACAGTATTAACTGTAACTAAACTCATATATAGAATATATATCTATAGTCTCAGTAGAGACATTTTACACTGCAAAACTATATATAGTTTATTTTAAAAAATGAGACAAACTTACAGGTGTATTTCAAACAAAATATATACTTTGAAATAGAAAATAATGGAAAAATTAAAGATATATTTTATTCTTTAGAAGAATTCACATAATAAATATTTTTATCATACCCAATTAATTGAATTGTGAGGAGAAATTTAATAAATTTTGATATTACACAAGAGCATTTGATATTACACCATAAAAGAGCAATTCTTCATTGAAAATGGGCCATATATTTCCCAGCTGTCCCATTTCTTTTTCTGGTCCAGAGCTTTTTCATGGCAGTTTTTATTTCACTATTTCTCAGAGTAAAGATTAGAGGATTCAACATAGGGGTGATAATTGTATAAAACACAGTTAAGGATTTATCAGTGGGTAAGGTGGAAGGAGGCCTCACATACAGAAAAATACAAGGCAAAAAAGAAAGGACCACCATGGTAATGTGGGAGCCACAGGTGGACAAGGTTTTGCACCTCCCTTCTTGACTAACATTCCTTAGGGAGTGCAGGATGACCCCATAGGGGACAAGTAAGAGTGTAAAGGTGACCACAGACATTGCCCCATCATTGGCCACCACTGTGAAAGCAGTGATGTAGGTGTCAGTGCAAGCAATTTTTAACAAGGGGTACACATCACAGATGAAATGGTCAATGATATTCGGGCTACAGAAGGGAAGATTGTAAACAAAGAGAGGATGAAATACTCCGTGTAAAACCCACCAATCCAGGCCAACAACAGCAGCAGAGCACACACTGGCTGATTCATGATTGTCAAATAATGCAAGGGTTTACAAATGGCCACATAACAGTCATAGGCCATGACGACCAAGAGGCATATATCAGCATCACCAAAAAAGTGCCACATAAAAATCTGGGTCATGAAAGCTAGGAAGGAAATGGGTTTCTTCTCACACAGTAAGCCTGTTATCATATCTGGCATGACTGTAGTAGAATAAACAGCATCTATAAATGATAGGTAGCCAAGAAAGAAGTTCATGGGAGCATCCAGGGTTGGGCTGACCATCACAGTCACAATAATGAGTAGGTTGCCCATCATGGTCCCAATGTAGATTAGCAAGAACATGACAAGTAATATTTTCTGACCCTGGACACTCTGAGTGAGCCCCAGGAGGATACATTCAGTTACATTGTTCCTTTGTTTCATAGTTGCTTCTGAATGTCTATGTTTCAGATAAAATTACCTGTAAATATAATTATTATGAGAGATTCCCTGAAATCTTTAGAAATTTTGTTTTTTCATTCAATCAATAGGCAGTATGGTTATTATGTTTCATACTTTTAGGGTACATAATACAAAACTGATTAAAACAACATCTCTAACCTCAAAAATCATATATACTAATGAAGAGGAAGTAATTTAAAGACATGTGAAAGAAGGACACATTTTTAAGTAAATGAGGTGCCTCACTTACCTTTCCAACTGAAAACTAACTAAATTGCATGTATAGTTAATATTTTATCAAAGCTGAATGTCAATTAAACTTTTAATAAGGAGGTAAAGTAAAAAGTATCTTTACTTTTAATTTACCAAGTTGATGACTGTGTGCATTCTAGGGGTAGAAGAATCTTCTTTACCAATCACTGAAATTCCATACAGATATATTTAACAATTTCACCTTTTTCCAAAACTCAAGAAAAGAAACTCACACCATCAACTAACAAAAGTATAGTAGTTTAAAGAAAGATTTACATTTGAGAGGATATACACAGAATTAATATCTAAATTAAACCACTATCTCTAAGCAATGAACAAAAAATAAATAAATAAAAATGTAAAATGGATAAAAATACAAAACATTAAAGGAAAAATAAATTTAAATGATAAATGAATATGTGATAAGATGTTGTAGGTCACTAATGAACAGAGAAGTAGAAATTTTTCCCATAGCCTTACCTATACTATGTATTATGATTTTTGAATATAGGTTAGCCAAGCAATAAAGTAAAAAGAATCCCATTTTGTTTTGCATTTAATCATTCATTTATAAAATTTCATTAATGACATAAATGATAAATGTATGATTGGTCTCCAGATAAATTAACTGCAATGTTTATATAGAAACACATAATTTATATACAGATACAAATTTTAAAAATATAAATAATAAATCATTTAATACATGCTATGCACCATGTACCAGACATTTTATACATATTTTCTCACTGAATTCTCAAATGAGGTATAATGAGACATTTTATGACTGAGATAAAGCAAAACATAATTTGCTTAACAATATGCAGTTTGTGGTGTTAAAGCCTGGATTTGAATCCAAGAAGCTGATATGTGTTTCTTGAATCTGAATTTCTCATGGAGCTAAATTATTTATTATTTATTCAATAAAATCCTGGACAACAGGCAGTGATAACAATGTATTTAGGGGGAGCCTCTCGGTCATCATTTTACAGAAGGAGCAGTGCCCTGTGTTCCTCAGAGACCCATGCCTTGAACACAGGCATCATCAACAGACTCTAATGAAGGACTTTATTTATTTATTTTTATATGGTAATGATAACCCTGTATGGGAGACAGCAAAAGAGACACAGATGTATAGAACAGTCTTTTGGACTCTGTGGTGGAGGGGCGGAATGTTTTGGGAGAATGGCATTGAAACATGTATAATATAAGAAACGAATTGCCAGTCCAGGTTCGATTCAGGATACAGGAAGCTTGGGGCTGGTGCACTGGGATGACCCAGAGGGATGGTACGGGGAGGGAGGTGGGAGGGGGGTTTCAGGATTGGGAACATGTGCACACCGTGGCGGATTCATGTTGATGTATGGCAAAACCAATACAATATTGTAATTAGCCTCTAATTAAGATAAATAAATTTAAAAAAATAAAGAGATTGTCATATTGGATTTATTTATTTTGGAGGGACTAGTTATTTCAAAAAGACATTTATCAATTTTCAGTATCAAAACAGTTACACTATTGGTTTTTTTTTTTTCTCCCAATTGGTCCCCAAAGAGACCACACCAAAGGAGAGAACATTTTAAGCCAATTAAGCTGCAGGATGCACCCCTAACAGACCTCACTGAAACCTCATCAAAAGAGGGGGATTGGGTAGGGAAAGAAACTTTAAAAGATCAGCACACTGCTAGCCCACAGACTGTAGAGAGCTCTCACAGGCAGAGGGGTGACCAGTTTGCCTCAACCCCAAAGATGAAGGACTTTAATGGGGTTATTTTAACTCACAATCTCCCAAACTCACTGTTTTCCTTGAAAGATGAGAGGAGATGGAATTATCTGCAGTAGGACTTTCTCTTGTTGGAAATTCCTACCCCATTGTTTATACAAAAATTAATGCTTCTTTGCGATGCTTCCAGAAAGAGGGGCCTAAATCCTTGAACAATCTCTATTGATTTCACCACTCCCCATCCCAAGTAAATCATCGGCATCACCCTCAGCACCAATATTAACACCACCCATGTATGTGAGTACATATAAACTATGGAAAATTCTGAAAGAGATGGGAATACCAGACCACCTGATCTGCCTCTTGATAAATTTGTATGCAAGTCAGGAAGCAACAGTTAGAACTGGACATGGAACAACAGACTGGTTCCAAATAGGAAAAGGAGTAAGTCAACCTGTTTATTTAACTTATATGCAGAGTACATCACGAGAAATGCTGGACTGGAAGAAACACAAACTGGAATCAAGATTGCCGGGAGAAATA
Source organism: Bos grunniens (assembly GCF_055505025.1). Taxonomy (NCBI): domain Eukaryota; kingdom Metazoa; phylum Chordata; class Mammalia; order Artiodactyla; family Bovidae; genus Bos; species Bos grunniens. The sequence goes on along the minus strand of NC_141183.1, from coordinate 63,424,718 downwards.
TTAATAATCTCAGATATGCAGATGACACCACCCTTAGGGCAGAAAGAGAAGAGGAACTCAAAAGCCTCTTGATGAAAGTGAAAGGGCAGAGTGAAAAAGTTGGCTTAAAGCTCAACATTCAGAAAAGGAAGATGATGGCATCCGGTCCCACAGTTTCATGGGAAATAGACGGGAAAACAATGGAAACAGTGTCAGATTTTATTTTTCCGGGCTCCAAAATCACTACAGATGGTGACTGCAGCCATGAAATTAAAAGACGCTTACTCCTTGGAAGGAAAGTTATGATCAACCTAGATAGCATATTCAAAAGCAGAGACATTACTTTGCCAACAAAGGTTTGTCTAGTCAAGGCTATGGTTTTTCCTGTGGTCATGTATGGATGTGAGAGTTGGACTGTGAAGAAGGCTGAGCATGGAAGAATTGATGCTTTTGAACTGTGGTGTTGGAGAAGACTCTTGAGAGTCCCTTGGACTGCAAGGAGATCCAACCAGTCCATTCTGAAGGAGATCAGCCCTGGGATTTCTTTGGAAGGAATGATGCTAAAGCTGAAAGTCCAGTACTTTGGCCACCTCATGTGAAGAGTTGACTCATTGGAAAAGACTCTGATGCTGGGAGGGATTGGGGGCAGGAGGAGAAGGGGACGACAGAGGATGAGATGGCTGGTTGGCATCACTGACTCGATGGACGTGAGTCTGAGTGAACTCCAGGAGTTGTTGATGGACAGGGAGGCCTGGCATGCTGCGATTCATGAGGTTGCAAAAAGTCGGACACGACTGAGCGACTGATCTGATCTGATGTGTGTGAGATGTGTGTGTAATCCAACTTACTGATTTCATTATATAAAAATAATAATTAACTCATCAAAACAGAAAGAAAACCATTGCATGAATACTTTCTCAAAGATAATTAGTAGAAAAATAAAGTTAAATAGTAGTAGTCTTACCTGGTGGCTCAGAGGTTAAAGTGTCTGCCTCCAATGCGGGAGAGCTGGGTTCGATCCCTGGGTTGGGAAGATCCTCTGGAGAAGGAAATGGTAACCCACTCCAGTATTCTTGCCTGGAAAATACCATGGACGAAGAAGCCTGGTAGGCTACCACAGGCAAAGAGTCGGACACGACTTTGCGACTTCACTTTCACTTTCTTTAAATTTAAATAAAATTAGTACAAGAGGAAAACAGAAATATACATGTAATACACACAATAGAAAACTGCATAAAAGAGAAATATACATTGTCTTAAGACTCTCCTATACATATTAGATGCTCATGTTCCTCCTTTTTCTAATAAATATCTCTGAAACACAGACATGCTCTTTTATCCACTCATCTAATGATCTACATACTGACCAAACTGTAAACACTTAAGTTTTGCTATTTTTCCAAAAGAGATTAAATAGAGCTAACAGTTGATAGCTCAAGGCTTTTCATCCTGAGGCTACAATTTGTTTACACAGACAAAACAGGTGAAATACTGACACGTTTTAAATATGATATAACTGTCCCTATATACAAGTGGTCCAGTTATATCAATAGTTTCATAATAGAAGTTCATATTAATACCATGTTAATCACCTCAAAAACTCAGTCTAATGTCTTCTCTGTGATCTTTAAAGTCCAGTTACCTGATGGCTCCTGTATGTAGAAGACAAGATATTATCCAAATAAAATTTCTCGGATCATGTCAGTGTACCTAAAGAATGGCTTCATCCAACACGTACTGACTAGAACTTCACTCTACAAAAAAAAAAAAAAAAAAAAAAAACTTGAAATCATGACGCATTAAAGTTTCAACTTAGCAAATCTAAGCAGTAGTCAAGTAAATCAGGATCAAACTTGGAGCAAATTGTACAATCACTTAATGGGGAGTTGTTTTTTAAATTTATTATTATTATTATTTTACTTTATAATATTGTATTGGTTTTGCCATACATCAACATGCATCCGCCACGGGTGTACACATGTTCCCCATCCTGAACCCCCCTCCCACCTCCCTTCCCATACCATCCATCTGGGTCATCCCAGTGCACCAGCCCCTGTATCCTGCATCCTGCTCCTGTATCCTACATCGAACCTGGACTGGTGATTCGTTTCTTATATGATATTATACATGTTTTAATGTCATTCTCCCAAATCATCCTTATTTTGATATGACCAGAGCTCTTAAGGTTTTTAAAGAAAGATTTAAAATAGATATTCTAATTTTTTAATAAAAGAAGATGTTCTAAATGTCTAAGTATTTAGACCTGGTGGGTGGCAAAGAAATTCAAATTTCATCTACATAAGAAATGCCAAGAGGGTGGGAAGATTTGGGAGAATGGTATTGAAACATGTAAAATATCATGTATGAAACGAGATGCCAGTCCAGGTTCAATGCATGATACTGGATGCTTGGGGCTAGTGCACTGGGACGACCCAGAGGGATGGTATGGGGAGGGAGGGGGGAGGAGGGTTCAGGATGGGGAGCACATGTATACCTGTGATGGATTCATTTTGATATTTGGCAAAACTAATACAATTATGTAAAGTTTAAAAATAAAATAAAATTAAAAAAAAAAAAAAGAAATGCCAAAAAGACAGTCACCTAAGCTGGTTATAAAATGATAGAAGTATACCTGTCATTTAGCTATACTTAAGTCTAATTTGTAAACAGTTTCCAGGGGACACCTTCGAAGACATATCATTATCACTGTATTCTCACTTGGGGAAAAAACCTGGATAAAAGAGGGCAGAATGTCATTTTCAAATGGCACAGGATTTCAAAATGTGTGAACTTGCATCATTTCAATGGCATCCTTTTGAGGCTATGCCTCTACTGACTAAGACACTAATCATCATGGGAGTGAATTCCCATCAAACCCTGCAATGATCCACTTTTCCCAGGAGCAGAGCTCACTGGGACTGGTCAAGCTGATGCTTCACCAGAAACTAATATGATAGTATTAGCCATTCAATTATTTGTTCATTATGTAAGCTTTTTCTTGAATAGAAGAATAGTCACAAAATGATACATTTGTGTGATAATACAAATGAAGAAATGTGAAGAGGACTTATTCTTGGCCACCTATCTACTACCAGGACTGAATTATATCACTTCATCTGCTGCTCTGTACATCCTTCAAAGCTATTAGTAATAATGTGTCACATCTAAGTATGGGACAGCTGTCATTATAAAGGATTTGAAAATGTTCCTCTGGTAGAAAATAAAAGAACTAAATTCTTTCTTGATGCATAATGGTTAGTATTATAAAGCTATATGCTCTCAGTTCAGAAGTATTTAGGTTATGGTCTTCATTCTTTCTCTAACTTAAGTTCCAGTAAATAACAACTTACAACACACTTCACAGATTGCAACTGGCTCATTAACATACTCAACAAGTCTGAGAAGTGGGAGCCTCTTAATTTTCCTGAATATGATCTTTACAGGTGATACGCCAACCTCTGTGATTGGATTATCTTTACTATCACTCTAGTTACTCCATGGTCTTACCTAACCTTTTAATATGAGCTAAGCAGTATTTCTCAATCTTTCTTAAACTTTTGCTCCTTAAAGCTATTTTGTAGACATTCTGTTCCCTTAATCATCTGCACTTTGAAAACAGTAATACCACAAATAATATACCCATTTATGTGTGTTATGTATATTTGTGTCTTGTATAAAAGGCAGTAAGAAATTTTTATCACACCATAACCTATTTTTACCTTATTGGAAGGCATATCACCCCATTTCTAATGTACTTTTCTAAATAGTATCAGTTCAGTTCAGTTCAGTCAGTCACATCCAACTCTTTGTGATCCCATGAATTGCAGTCCACCAGGCCTCCCTGTCCATCACCAACTCCTGGAGTTTACCCAAACTTATGTCCATCAAGTTGGTGATGCCATCCAGCCATCTCATCCTCTGTCATCCCCTTCTCCTCCTGCCCCCAATCCCTTCCAGCATCAGAGTCCTTTCCAATGAGTCAACTCTTCACATCAGGTTGCCTAAGTATTGGAATTTCAGCTTCAGCATCAGTCCCTCCAATGAACACCCGGGACTGATCTCCTTTAGGATGGACTAGTTGGATCTCCTTGCAGTTCAAGGGACTCTCAAGAGCATATTTACTTTTAAAAAGAAAGAGACATAATGTGGTTACTTACATGGGCTAAACTGAAATTCTAACTGTGCTTCAAACAAATATAAATCTCTATCCAATTATTTTCCCCTGTATCATACTATTTTAAACTGTCCTTCATCTTAATCATTATCAAAAATTACACTGTTAGCTTATTTTATTGCTTACTATCCATCTATTCTCCACTAGAATTTTAGTTCCAAAAAACACAAGCCCTGTTTGTATTATTCCGTTTTGTATATCCAGCTCCCATAACACTCTGGCCCACTGTAGGCACTGAAATCTATTGTTTGATAAATTAAATGTCAAAATTCCCTAAACTGAATTGATTATAGATTTATTTTTTTTTCCATTTATAAATGTTAACATGTGACAACAATGGGACAATCCCTATGGAAAGAGTACCTATTTAGCTCTTCAAGGTGCTACTCTCAGGTTAAAAGTATCAACCTTCTTAATGATTGCATTGCTCTGCTTTCATATAAACATTGCTTACACTCAAATGTCACTTTCTTTGAAATTCAAATATCTGGAATGTTGTTTCAAACCTGTTGCATCCCACTTTTCATGATGCCTACAAAAGCCAATCTATGTTCAGAGAAAACATCATTGAATGGCTTTTCCTTGACACAGAGGAATCAAGAAAGTGTATGTAACCTAGGTAATGGGGATCAACAGAGTGTTAAGGGGAAGAAAATGACCCTTTCCTTCAAAAATAAGGGAATACTGTCTCAATGATAATCTCCACAATGTGGCTAATGATCAGTTCCCTGTTTGGATATTTTCACATTGTGTTAACAAGCAAAAGTGAAAGTCGTTCAGTCCTGTATGACTCTTTGCAACCCCATCGACTATACAGTCCATGGAATTCTCCAGGCAAGAATACTGGAGTGGGTAGACTTTCCCTTCTCCAGGGGATCTTCCCATCCCAGGGATCAAACCCAGGTCTCCCACATTGCAGGCAGATTCTTTACCAGCTGAGTCAGAGTATTTTCATTGGGAGGGGTAGAGAACGCTGACTCTAAAAGACTTGATATTGTTGTTTAACTCTATTGAATCTCATTTTTTATTGTATAAAATGGAGTATAAACCTCTCTAATAATACTTACTGCTACATGATTCATGTATGTAAAGAGTCTAGTAAAATGTATGCCTCTTATCCCTCCAAGAATCATGAGCTCATTCCCCTCACTTGATATTCTCAAGGAATAAAAAGTCCAGATTAAACCAAAATAGCTTTGCACAACAGATCCAAACACTATTTATGTATTTATGTCATTAATTTTTAGGAGATGTTTATTCATTTTCTCATTTTTTAATTGTCAAAAATAATCAGGTGGCTGTTGATTCCCAGGAGACATTCTCAGTTATGAGGGCCAAGGAGACTCTAAACAAGTTCCAAACTTATTCACAAACCCCAAGATTATTCACTGAGAATGTCAGACTGCCTTGAATTTCTTCCTTCAGTTCTTGCACCTTCCAAGTTTGTTGTTGCAAGTTTATCATTTGTGCCTCATCAATCTTTTCACCCTCTTGCTGAGTCCTTTGTCTGGCTCCTAAGATATAATCATTGGCTTTGTTTCCCTTCTTCACATCCTCTGTTTGGTCTGAGAGTGGAAGCAACCTTTACTCAGCACTTTTCCTATCTTTACCCATAGGTTACAATCTTCTCCTAACAGTCACAAGACAAAATGAACCACATATCATGTCACCTAAATTTTGTTGAAATGTTTTGTTCTCACCTGCAATTGCAAACTTGATCATTTTAATAGATTGCATGCTGATGATTTCATCTTCCAGGGCTAGACTTTATGGGAAATAGTTCTGCTTCTCATATGTTTGAGACAGCCATGGACAGCTTAGTAAACACATCACCCTCAGAACCACGCTGTAGCATTACTGAATAGTCAAATTATAGAATAAATAGCTCCAGTAGAACACTGATTCTGAGAAAGTGAGATTTCTGAGAAGTGATTGCCATTTGACTGTTGTAGTCAGAGAACCTTAGGTTTATGATTTATAAAACAATGTAAGATGTATTTCTCACATGCATAGAGGAGCATCACAGGTACCTCAACTTTCCAAAAGTTCACCTTAGCTATTTCATTTTCATGGAGGCCAACATTAATATTTGCTTTCAGTACTGGATAAGAACTCTAAAAGGGATTTTTAGTAAAAATATTTTTTACCATGGGTGTTTAATTTTCAAATACATATGGTTTTCAAAGTACTTTGACATTAATTTCCCAGTTTGAAATTAACTTCTCATTTTGATATTAATTTCTCATTTAAATGTTTCTTCTTTGCAGTCACTCTGTTTTTTCAGTCTTTAACTTTATAGAGGCTTTCAATGGCTAAAGACAAAGCTCTGTCTTGGGTGTGTCACACTGAACTTTAAAATTTGTGGATAATTTTCAAAGAAACATATGTTACCATGTCTCTTGGCTTATAGTGTATAGGAACTTTAATATAATTTGTATTCTGCTCTTGTGTGAAAATTGTATAAATCTTAATTATTTGAATTGGTTCATAGTGTTTTTCAGGTGTATTATATCCTTATACTTTTTGTCTATTCATTCTATCAATTTTTGAGAGTTTGATACTGAAACTCCAACTACAAATCTTATTTTATATACTTAAAAATAATTGTAATATATAGGAGAACTATATGTAACCTTGTTCTGCATTTTCCAAGTCTCCTTTAAATGTTTTATCATACTTTCATAATTTAGAAAATAAAAAAAAAATAAATCACTTACCATATTAATAACATGTAGTGCTACACTTGAAACAAGCCAGGAAGGTCCCCTGGAGTAGGAAATGGCAACTCACTCCAGTATTCTTGCGTGGAGAATCCCATGAACAGAGGAATCTGGTGGGCTACAGTCCATGGAGTAGCAAAGAGTCAGACACGGTTGAGCATGTATGCGTCGGTACAATAATTTTAACATCATTTTTTGAAGGGCAAATGAATAATTAAGACTGCAGATAATTTTATCATTTATAGATCTAAACATTCCAAGTATGACTGTTTCATTTGAAATAAAGTAAGGCTTAGTTTTAAAGACCTAGATTGGAAGTTTGCAGGTGAAACTTTTGAAAGGAAACTACTTTCTAGTTTTCCTGACACATACTGTGGTTCAGTAAATTAGTAGCTTTCTCTTGGCTTCAATTTGTTTTCCTGTAAAATGGGAATAGTGATAATGGAACCACTAGTTTAGTATGAGGATAAGTCAGTTGAAGCAAATATGGAAGATAAATAATAAAGTGTTCATTTAATATAAATATATGAATCAGATCTACATATAATGACAAATAGTTCCTTCCATAGCTTTGGAACCTAATCAAATGCCTTTCTGGTGAAATGTAATGAAAGATGCTTATTATTATTGTTTCAAATTGTTCCCCAAGTCTTATTTAAAGTTTTATTGGCATGTAATTGCTTTACAATGTTATTTTAGTCTCTACTGTACAACAATGTGAATTAGCTCTATATATACCCCTTTCCTCTTGAGCTTCCCATCCCCCAACCCACCCCTCCAGGTCATCACAGAGGGATAAATGTGTTATCATATTTTCATAATTTAGAAAATAAAAAATGGAAGAAGAAAAAATAATAATTTACTATATTACCAACATGTAGTGCTTCATTTGAAACAAGCCAGGAGCACCAAGCTGAATTTCCTGCATTATATCAGCTTCACATTAGCTATCTGTTTTGTACACAGTATTTTGTGTGTGTGTGTGTGTGTGTATATATATATATATATATATATATTTTTTTTTTTTTTTTTCAATTCTTCCCAGTGCCTCCATCCCACAGTGTATCCACAAGTTTGTTCTCTAGGTCTGCCCTGAAAATAGATTCATCAGCACCATTACCTCAAGTCAGTACTGAAAAATAGAACATTTCCTTCATATTCAAGAAAGCTTGTAAATCATAGGATTTTTAAGTAAATAAGATCAAATTAAGAGTAATTTCAGGCCAAATTTATATGGCAATAAAGGAATTACATTGTGAATTATTCATTTCTCCTTTCTGGTATTTCTCTATTTGTTTCTGGTAAATTCTTACTTCAGAAAAAGAAATCCAGCAGTGATTTTTGCACTCACAACCTGTCCCTTCCCTATGTATCTATCTGAGAATTTTTACCGTGACTACTTCATCATGGACTAAGCAAAAATAACACCTTCACTGGTGGCTCAGTAGTAAAGAATCCACCTGCCATTGCAGAGACACAGGTTTGATCCCTGGGTCAGGAAGATGGTAACCCAGTCCAGTATTCTTGTCTGGGAAATCCCATGGACAGATGAGAATGTCTGACTACAGTTCATGGTATCACAAAAGAGCTGGACACTACTTAATGACTAAACAACAAGCAAAGATAAAAGAAATTCTGAAGTCAAGATCTTATGAAAAAGTTAATTTCATGCATGTGATTATATAAAAAATTTAGTAAAGTAACAATAAGACTCTGGAGGAAAATTTAAGCAACAGTGATGAAACTTAGGGGCTTATAGATGTTCTTTACATTGCATATTCAGAATCTTAAGTGTGGATGTAGAGTTCTTAGCAAAGTACATTAAAAACTGTTAAAAGGCCCCCAAATAATTAGCCAATGTTAAATACTTTGCACTAGTTCCTGATATTATTTTTCTGCAGTTTATCTGGAAATTTTCTTTATTTTCTTTCACAAGAGGTATAATTCTCCCTATGTATATAAATTGTCACTTTCTTGGCATCATGAAAAGCCTGTTACTCTCCTCTTTAATAAACACTTCATGGCATTTTTCACCACTGTGTTTCTCACTGTATACATAATAGGACTTAACATGGGAGTGAGGATTATAAAGATCACACTCACCAACTTGTCTGCAGGGTAAGTGGTCACAGGATGTGTGTAGCTGAAAATACAAGGGACAAAAAAGAGCACCACTACTGTAAAGTGAGAACCACATGTAGAGAGGGCCTTGTGCCTTCCTTCAAAACCATAGGATTTCAGGGAGATCAGCATGACTATGTAGGATATATGTAGCATGGAAAAAATGAGCAAGCACATGGCCCCACTGTTGGTTGCCACCACCATTCCAAGCATGTAGGTGTGACTGCAGGCAATTTCCAATGGTGAGAATAAATCACACATGAAATGGTCAATGACATTGCAACCACATAAGGTCAAGTCCATTGTGAAAAGAATCTGCATTGTGGAATGTAGGAAGTCTCAGCCAAGGCCACCACCACCAAGATCTGTCAGAGCCCCTGTTGCATGATGGTCGTGTAGTGCAGAGGCTTGCAGATGGCCATGTAGTGGTCATAGGCCGTGACCATGAGGACAGAGATCTCTGATGCTCCCAGGAAGTGTACCAAAAAGCTGAGTCAGGCAGCCAGCCCAGGAGATGGTTTTCCTCTTGTTCAGCAGGTAACTGATCATTTTAGGGGTGGTAGCAGATGTGTCAGAGAAGGCAATGGCAACCCACTCCAGTACTCTTGCCTGGAGAATCCCATGGACTGAGAAGCCTGGTAGGCTACAGTCCATGGGATCACTAAGAGTCGGACACGACTGAGCGACTTCACTTTCACTTTTCACTTTCATGCATTGGAGAAAGAAATGGCAACCCACTCCAGTATTCTTGCCTGGAGAATTCCAGGGACAGCGGAGCCTGCTGAGCTGGTGTCTATGGAGTCGCACAAAGTCAGACACGACTGATGGGACTTAGCGGCAGCAGCGCCAGCAGCATATGTGTAAAAGGCATCTATGAAGGCCAATTAAGTGAGAAAAAAGTACATGGGAGCTGAAAGCGTGGGACTGAGGGAAATGGTAATGACAATGAGCAGATTGGCCACCATGGTAAACAGGAAAATGAACAGAAAGATAATAGAGTATTTTCTGCAAATGTGGATTCTGTGTGAGTCCCAAGAGAACAAATTCAGTCACATTATTGGGAGATATTAAGAGATCCACTTTGGAACTACACCTCCTGATGTCTGAATTACCTACAAAGGAATAAAGAATGATACCTATTAGTCATCAAGGGTTTCTGGTCTGAATTTTTTAGAACAAAAGTAGTCACTATACCTGTGGAGCATGTCCTTGACACTTTTGCCCCAATATCTGTGTCAAGTCTTTCTTAATTCATCCATGATGGTTTTTTATCTCTTTAGGCATGTTAGTTCTGTCACCTGTAAAACATTTATAAGGACAATATTTGACGTGTATTTTACTGAGAAAGGGCTTCCCTTGTAGCTCAGCTGGTAAAGAATCTGCCTGCAATGCAGTAGATCTGGGTTTGATCCCTGGGTTGGGAAGATTCCCTGGAGAAGGGAAAGGCTACCCACTCCAATATTCTGACATGGAGAATTCCATGGACTGTATAGTCCATGGTGTAGCAAAGAGTTAGATATGACTGAGCAACTTGCACTCACTTGCTCATTCTTACTAGAAAATATGGCACTAAGTACTTGAGATCTGGATTCTCTTTCTTGTTCCTGCTCCATTTGACTTTACTGGATCATCTCAGTGTCTCATGCTTCCAAGACCTCCTCTGTGCCTGTAGGATTACAAATTGTAATTCTCAGATGTATGTCATAAACTGAGAAGTCCTGCACAAAGGTAAGAACTATTCCTTATTCCATGAGAATTCACATTTGAACTCTAAGTTCTAACTGCAGCAAGAAAAACAGTCAAAAATAATCTATCATAAACAGGAAGTTTAGGGAAATGTATGGAAGCCCTTGGTGACAAATATTCTCTAGTACCTACTGGAACACACATGCTATTGAGGTGTGTTTCCTCACTGAACCAACTATGGTGGCTGGCAAAGTGTCTACAGTGCCTGAAACAAACTAGGCGGCAAGAAATACTTGGTGAATTGCCATTCTCCACAGATAAAAATAGTCCTGCTTTCCCAGACTATAAACTTACCAGGAATTCAAGTGTTGTTGTCTTCCAACTCTATTTATAAGAAATATAATTTAATGTTTCAAAGGGAGCTGCACTCCAGGTTAATACTTTCTGACACACACTATGGAGTAAGTATGAAAATAATAACTGCCTTAGGAAAGTGTAGTTTCATGACAATTATAGTGACTTAATTGACTTTTTTCATTCTTCAAAATTCTGATCTGCATACATTTTAACATAGTCATCTTCAATACATTTACAGATTCAACAGACTTGAATAAAAAATCTCTTAAATAGGTATTCAGTGCAAGAGGATCTGTTCAGAAAAGAAAATCCTTAGCTTCAAAATCCAAAAGGAAAAAAAAAATGTAATATGGGGAATAGAAAGAAGCAGTTTAATAGATAAGTTAAATAGCTAATGTACTATACGTATAAACATATACACACCAGCTAACAGAAATACATATAAAATTTATTACTTATTGTAAGTACCTATCACAAGTTCATTCATTCAACAAATATTTATTTGTTAATTGCCAGGGGCGGTGCCCGGGAGGACCAACCCCATGTCCAAGGAGCCATGGCTGAACAGGTGCAGGAGAGCCTAGAGGAGCTATCCCACACTGAAGAGCAGGAAGGGTGGCGGTGAGGAGATACCACTTGTCCAGGTAAGGAGCAATGGCTGTGGTTTGCTGGAGCAGCGCTGAAGAGATACCCCATACCCAAGGTAAGAGAAACCCAAGTAAGATGGTAAGTGTTGCAAGAGAGCATCAGAGGGCAGACACACTGAAACCATATTCACAGAAAACTAGTCAATCTAATCACACTAGCATCACAGCCTTGTCTAACTCAATGAAACTAAGCCATGCCCCTGGGGCAACCCAAGATGGGAGGGTCATGGTGGAGAGATCTGACAGAATGCGACCCACTGGAGAAGGGAATGGCAAACCACTTCAGTATTCTTGCCTTGAGAAGCCCATGAACAGTACGGAAGGCAAACTGATAGGATACTGAAAGAGAAACTCCCCAGGTCAGTAGGTGCCGAATATGCTACTGGAGATCAGTGGAGAAATAACTACAGAAAAAATGAAGGGATGGAGCCAAAGCAAAAAGAATACCCAGCTGTGGAAGTGTCTGGTGATAGAAGCAAGGTCTGATGTGGTAAAGAGCAATATTGCATAGGAACCTGGAATGTCAGGTCCATGAATCAAGGCAAATTGGAAGTGGTCAAACAAGAGATGGCAAGAGTGAATGTTGACATTCTAGGAGTCAGTGAACTAAAATGGACTGGAATGGGTGAATTTAACTCAGATGATCATTATATCTACTACTGCGAGCAGGAATCCCTCAGAAGACATGAAGTAGCCATCATGGTCAACAAAAGATCTGAAATGCAGTACTTGGGTGCGATCTCAAAAACGAAAGAATGATCTCTGTTCACTTCCAAGGCAAACCATTCACTATCACAGTAATCAAAGTCTATGCCCCAAGCAGTAACACTGAAGAAGCTGAAGTTGAACGGTTCTATGAAGACATACAAGACCTTTTAGAACTAACACCCACAAAAGATGTCCTTTTCATTATAGGGGACTGGAATGCAAAAATAGGAAGTCAAGAAACACCTGGAGTAACAGGCAAATTTGGCCTTGGAATACGGAATGAAGCAGGACAAAGACTAATAGAGTTTTGCCAAGAAAATGCACTGGTCATAACAAACACGCTCTTCCAACAACACAAGAGAAGACTCTATACATGGACATCACCAGATGGTCAACACTGAAATCAGATTGATTATATCCTTTGCAGCCAAAGATGGAGAAGCTCTATACAGTCAGCAAAAACAAGACCAGGAGCTGACTGTGGCTCAGACCACGAACTCCTTATTGCCAAATTCAGACTTAAATTGAAGAAAGTAGGGAAAACCACTAGACCATTCAGGTATGACCTAAATCAAATCCCTTAAGATTATACAGTGGAAGTAAGAAATAGATTTAAGGGCCTAGATCTGATAGATAGAGTGCCTGATGAACTATGGAATGAGGTTTGTGACATTTTAAAGGAGACAGGGATCAAGACCATCCCCATGGAAAAGAAATGCAAAAAAGCAAAATTGCTCTCTGGGGAGGCCTTACAGGTAGCTGTGATAAGAGGAAAACTGAAAAGCAAAGGAGAAAAGGAAAGATATAAGCATCTGAATGCAGAGTTCCAAAGAATAGCAAGAAGAGATAAGAAAGCCTTCTTCAGTGATCAATGAAAAGAAATAGAGGAAAACAATAAAATGGGAAAGACTAGAGATCTCTTCAAGAAAATCAGAGATACCAAAGGAACATTTCATGCAAAGATGAGCTCGATAAAGGACAGAAATGTTATGGACCTAACAGAAGCAGAAGCTGTTAAGAAGAGATGGCAAGAATACACAGAAGAACTGTACAAAAAAGATCTTCATGACCCAGATAATCATGATGGTGTGATCACTGACCTACAGCCAGACATCCTGGAATGTGAAGTCAAGTGGGCCTTAGAAAGCATCACTACGAACAAAGCTAGTGGAGGTGATAGAATTCCAGTTGAGCTATTCCAAATCCTGAAAGATGATGTTATGAAAGTGCTGCACTCAATATGCCAGCACATTTGGAAAACTCATCAGTGACCACAGGACTGGAAAAGGTCAGTTTTCATTCCAATCCCAAAGAAAGGCAGTGCCAAAGAATGCTCAAACTACTGCACAATTGCACTCATCTCACACACTAGTAAAGTAATGGTCAAAATTCTCCAAGCCAGGTTTCAGCAATATGTGAACCGTTAACTTCCTGATGTTGAAGCTAGTTTTAGAAAAGGAAGAGGAACCAGAGATCAAATTGCCAATATCCACTGGATCATGGAAAAAGCAAGAGAGTTCCAGAAAATCATCTATTTCTGCTTTATTGACTATGCCAAAACCTTGGACTGTGTGGATCACATTAAACTGTGGAAAATTCTGAAAGAGATGGGAATACCAGACCACCTGATCTGCTGCTTGAGAAATTTGTATGCAGGTCAGAAAGCAACAGTTAGAACTGGACATGGAACAACAGACTGGTTCCAAATAGGAAAAGGATTAAGTCCAGGCTGTATTGTCACCGTGTTTATTTAACTTATGTGCAGAGTACATCATGAGAAACACTGGACTGGAAGAAACACAAGCTGGAACCAAGATTGCCAGGAGAAATATCAATAATCTCAGATATGCAGATGACACCACTTTTACGGCAGAAAGTGAAGAGGAACTAAAAAGCCTCTTAATGAAAGTGAAGGTGGAGAGTGAAAAAGTTGGCTTAAAGCTCAACATTCAGAAAACGAAGATCATGGCATCCGGTCCCATCACTTCATGGGAAATAGATGGGGAAATAGTGGAAACAGTGTCAGACTTTATTTTTCTGGGCTCCAAAATCACTGCAGATGGTGACTGCAGCCATGAAATTAAAAGACGCTTAGTCCTTGGAGGGAAAGTTATGACCAACCTAGGTAGCATATTCAAAAGCAGAGACATTACTTTGCCAACAAAGGTTCGTCTAGTCAAGGCTATGGTTTTTCCTGTGGTCATGTATGGATGTGAGAGTAGGACTGTGACTGTGAAGAAGGCTGAGCACCGAAGAATTGATGCTTTTGAACTGTGGTGTTGGAGAAGACTCTTGAGAGTCCCTTGGACTGCAAGGAGATCCAACCAGTCCATTCTGAAGGAGATCAGCCCTGAAATTTCTTTGGAAGGAATGATGCTAAAGCTGAAACTCCATTATTTTGGCCACCTCATGCAAATTGTTGACTCACTGGAAAAGACTCTGATGCTGGGAGGGATTGGGGGCAAGAGGAGAAGGGGACTACAGAGGATGAGATGGCTGGAAGGCATCACTGACTTGGTGGACGTGAGTCTGAGTGAACTCCGTTAGTTGGTAATGGACAGCGAGGCTTGGCGTGCTGCGATTCATGGAGTTGCAAAAGTCGGACATGACTGAGCGACTGATCTGATCTGATATATGAGATGGAGAACGAAATGGCAGCCCACTCCAGTGTTGTTGCCTGGGAAATCCTATGGACAGAGGAGCCTGGTGCACCACAATCCATGGGATTGCAAAAGTTGGACATAACTTAGCAACTAAACCACCATGACCACCATGTATATGAATGCATGTTTATTCACACAAAGTCATGAAGTGTGCCCTTGTTAAATGCTCTTAATGCCGAAATTTTATTACCAAACAGCAACAGAGCACCCACCCATAATAATAACTTTCCCACTCTTTTATGCTTCTGCTACATGCATTTTCATGCTTTCTTCTCCCATGTAGTCATAGCATCCATCTCCCATCATTCCTGGTTACAGGAGGCTCTACTACTAATGGAATGAATAATTTGGGGGACATTTATTTCCCAAAGAAGAGGGAAGATAATAAAATGTATTCTGCAAAATATATTTTTCTTTCAAAAATAGTTTTATTTTTTGTTATGTAAAATGAAAATGTTATACTTTGTAGAAGCACAGTGCAGCAGCTCCAATGCATTTTCTTATTCTGAGATGTGATTTCCCCAACATATCAGAAAAAAGACTGATGTACATAAAATAAGAGTTAGACATAGCAAATACAGTTGTTTTAGAAATAACTTGAAAAAATATAAATTGTTTTTTCTTTGGCTCCATAATTCTTTTTCTGGGAGGAAATTCTAACGGAAAAGATTTTTAATGGTGAAAAATCAGTATTTATAAATATATTAAACACAATTTTTAAGACCTACAATGATTAGGGAAACAATGAAAATATACTGCAACTCTAAATAATGTGTAGCTTTTAACACAGGTGTTTTTAAAAATTGTGCAGCATCATAACGAAATTCTTATGTTGTATAATTAATTGGGGAAAATTGTGGATGCCAATTTTAATTGTATAATTATTCTTTTATATTATGACATTATTTTATTATCCTAATTTAAATATATATCAATATGAAAAAAATATTTCTAAGTTTGTTGTATTATTGTTGGGTCTATCTTTCTTGATTGCTTCCATGCTGAAGAAAGAGGTTGTTAAATGACAGATTGGTGAGAATGAGGTGTGACTATATGACTTGAAAGATCTATTTAAACCTGAGAATTCATGATTATATCATTTCCTGGAAACAAAAATCTCACCTATGCATTTATCTGACGTTGGTCCATGGGAAAAATCCCCAGCAGATGCAAGTTAACCAAGAAAAAAAGTAAGTTGTAAGATCAAAAATGTCAACTAGATCAGTTACATTAAATGTCTTTCTTAATTTATATATGTCCCTCTCCCATGAAGCCTTTCTATCAAACCTTAAAAGTACAACCACAATTCCTATTTGCAGGAAAATTCTGAGAATTATGTTAGCTGTGGCTAATTGGACCCCAAGTGTGTTTTACCATCATTAGCAGATCTTGCCAGCAACTCAATTACTTCACATAACTTAACTGAACTTCAGAGTATAACCTTTTTTTTTTTATTTCTAAAAAATGTATTTCTTTTTAAAGGAAAAGACTTTTTAAAGGAAGGACAATTGCTTTACAATATTGTGCTGATTTCTGCCATACATCAACAATAATCAGTCATAGGTATAGGCATATCCTCTCCCTCTTGAAGAGGATAACTTTTATGGCATTCATGTTTAATATCAAGCTCCTCCTTAGGTCTCCATGAAGACAAAACACTATGATGAGAATAGAATATTTTAACTTAACCATTTACAAATTGACGTATTTGGCAACACATGAGCTTAATATGGAGTCTAAATAAATTAATCATTTAGGTGGGTAACTACCTGTTTTAACATTTTTTTAATTATAACATTTTGTATTTTTAATTTATTCAAGCAAATCATAATTATTATTTTCTCATGTACATTAACTGATAATATGAACCCACTATAGAACATCAGCACTTCACAATAGGCAAGGTTTATGGTACTTTCTCAAAATGGCTGTCTCTTGCATCAGTTCTGGAATAAAATTAGTGTGATAATTATGAAAATATGTATATCTTCAATTTTATTCAGAGATACTAGAATATATTTATTTCAGTTATTTAGATTTAGTTTCATAAATGTCTATGAAATAGAAAAAAAATAAGCATAGAAGAAAAATAAGCTACAAGTAATAACAAGGAAACGTAAGACAAGGAATCAGAACAACATTTGCAAATTCAAAATAAGAAGCCAAGTTACTAAATCCAGGATATTCCTTTGAAAAAGAATTACTGTTTCTCAGCCTAAGTGTTATGGCAAATTAGGCTGCCACCTAATGTAAGTCTTATTACAATTACTTAGTAAAATAAACAAATACCAACCTTTGAAATTATATTTAAAATAAATTCAATTTAGAAATAATGTCATATAGAACAATACACGGTCACCATGTCCAAATGTTCTTGCATTACTGAGAAGAAAAACAAATTGTGTATAGCTCTCAGTTGACTCTAGGAATGTGTCACTGTGAGCAGCATGAAGAAAGAGTTTAAGAACACTGAGAGGGTGTGACTCAACATAGTTTTGGCTAGACACTCCAGTATTATAGGGCACTGATGATATGAGTAATGGCAGACGCCAAAGACAGTCTGAATGAGGATTTGAAAATATCTAATGAGCTATAAGGAATATGGATTTTGCTAAGGTGTCATCATGAAAATGTCTTAAACTTGTCTTTCCACTCTGGAATGAAAGCCAGAGGTAAATCAGAGAATTAGCATGTGCTGACACAAATAGTCATTCTCAACTTCCTAAAGCTTGAAGTCCATTCACAATGGCTCATTGGCTGTACCGGAGAAGGCAATGGCACCCCACTCCAGTACTCTTGCCTGGAAAATCCCATGGATGGAGGAGCCTGGTTGGCTGCCATCTATGGGGTTGCACAGAATCGGACAGGATGGATGTAACGCAGCAGCAGCAGCAGCAGTGGCTCTACTTAAATAGCTACAGTGCTGGGTAAAGAGATTGCTTTAGAACCCCTACACCTGTCTAGTCCAACTCTCTAAGCCCTAGAGTAGCAACAATATGGAAATAGAGAAGAGTTAAGTCTAAGTCAGTGAAAATTGTTCATGAAAACAATTTTTTTAAAAGGAGTTCCAGGAAAGTGTGTTTTCAGAATGTAAATCTAAGGGCAGTATGTTTTAAAAGCCTGGAGAGACAGCAACACAGATTTTTAAACTGGAAGGGTAAAGCAGAATTAAAGCAGGAGAAATTATATGTGGATCCTATCATAGTTGATCAAAAAGTAGTTGAGATATGGTTTGACTTTTGATAGTTTCAAAGACTAATTACACAGAACCAAGGTACCTGCCAAATTGTTCTTATGGACAGATTCAATAGGTAGAGAGAAACATGTTATTGAAAGTAGCAAGGCACTCCACAGTAGAGCTCATATCATGTTAGTCCAATCCAAAGATACTTTCACTGCAGAAGGACATCTCCTAAGTTGTTTACCAGGTATGGAAAGTTTTGGGAGGTGGATTGTGGTCTACTAATTCTTCCAATTTAATTCTAAATGAAATATAAGCAAATAAAACTATACTTATGGCAATACACGTATTAAATTGGGTAGAATCTCAGAACTTGGAAACACCTTCCATTTACTTAAGCAAATTACTTGTAGAAATTGGGAAGACTGATTAACGTTATAGAAGCTGATAGCATAGTGTGAAAGAAAACTCACGTGTCCTCATTCTGAAGCTAAGGTTATTACTCTCCTTCATGTTTTTGTTAACAGTAGTATATTTACTAAACATTGTTACACATAGAGTCCATTGATTTTTTTTTTTCTGATAAAGTATACAGTACCCTGGAGGTGGGAGGCTGGACCTTTCTGTCAAAAGTGTAATCTATAAACATATCTATGACATATACACACATTCATATTTGGAAGCAAACTTCATTTATGAAAGATCCATAAGTAATTTACAACAAAGCCTTGTCTTGTAAGTTAGAAAAGCTGTTTAGCTGAGACTTAGTTTTCTTGGTCTAATGATTTCTGCTTTGTATTTATTTATCCCTTGTAAATGACCACCTAAAACAATTTCAGTGAAAATTCTAGATTCAAGGACCTAAGTGTTAAGCCAAGTTTCTAATAGTGGAATTTTTACAGATATATTTTAGTGTGTGATTTTGAAAAATGCCTGTATTTTGTTGCTACCAATAGTTTTTTAATCTAATAAAGTGACACTTCATATTGGATATAATTAAGAGGATTTTAATATTCTAAATCATAGTCAAATACCAGGACCAAGCAGTTCTGTGTAGTGTAAAGACTGCAGGATTTTGAGTAAGAATATTTGGGCTTAAAGGTGCCTTAAATATTGGATGATCTGGTTATTTCATCTTTCATATCCTCCATTTGTTTATAAGAACACTAAATTTCAATTTTATAATATTGTAGTGACCATTTAAGAACAAATGCTTCATATCAATTTAGATAGAGTACAATTACTTTTTTAGAATAACTGGTAACTTGTACCATACAAAACAATAAACTCAATGTAATTTTAAATACTATGTATATCTGGTGTGCATCAAGAGAGTACTTGGCAAGTATTTTCTTTCTATTTTATTTTCTGTGCCCATCTAGGTACCTGTAGGCCATAAGCTTTCTGAATACAAATTCTTATATATACAAGCACTTTATATAACTCTGTAATCAGGAAGGAAAACATTTCAGTTGCTATGAAACAAGTGAGGTTTTGATGAAATGCTGTCTCTTTCCTGGTTTCATTTTAAATGGTTGAAAGAGTAACAAAATTGAATTTAGAATAATGTAGATCTGAATACTAACTCTGTCTCTAATATTGGTCAGATTAATAAACATGTTTGAATTTCAGTTGTCATCATCTATAAAGTAATAATTGTATTAATAATATATATTTATATCTTGCAGAGGTGCTAATATATATATCTTGCAGAGGCACTAATAGCATGTTTATAGAAGAAATAGCATATTTGATGGAAGTTAATCAGAAACTCAGTGAGGAAACTGGTATTATAGTGACTTGATTTCCATCTCCAATGCTGTGGTGAGTGAAAGTCACTCAGTCATATCTGACTCTTTGCTATCCCATGGACTGTAGCCTTCCAGGTTCCTCTGTCCTTGAAATTCTCTAGTCAAGAATATGGGCGTGGATAGCCAGTCCCTTCTTCAGGATATCTTACCAGCCCAGGGATCAAGGGCTTTGAAGGGATTCAAAGTAATAAAATATGAAATATGAAAATGTAAAGATTATGATAGAAATAAAACCTTCACATTTGGTCATTTCCTATCTGAAATTGAAATTGAATTCTTGTTCAATAACATTCTAATGGCATTTCTGCCCCCTGTATTTCTTACTGTGTAGATAACAGGGTTTAACATGGGAGCAACAAAAGCAGAGAATACTGCTATGGCTTTAACCATGGGAAAAAAGAGCTTCTGGTCACAGACACATAAAATCACAGGGCACAAAGGACAAGATAACAACTGTGATGTGGAAATGTTACTGAGCCAAACTTTGGTCTTCTTGCCCACACAGAAAACCCAATCTACTGACACCAGGTCGTGGTGAAGAAACTTTAACATGCATTGTAGGTGTCCAGCATGGAGTTCAGAAAAGCTAGTGAGTGGTAAGAACACCAGAATGCCCTGATGGGTTTCAGGAAAGCATTTTTAACATCCAGGTGAGGGGGCGGGTGGGGGCGTCCCCAGGAGTATGTGAGGACATTCGTGGTTCTCTGACTTGTTGATGGTGATGTAACAAAGTTGTGTTAAAGGGATCCATCTTTAGGCTATAGATCTAGGGGCTATGTCTCAAGTTGTTAACTCTCCCATTTGGTGTGTTTTTTTAGTACCTGTAAAACAGTTTTGGAAATGTGCATCAAGTACTGTTATCTACATACTAAAGTGGAGAATATAGGGGATGGACCTGTACAGGGATAGCCCTGTATAGTCATGCTCAGTTACAATGTTACAATTCCCCTTTTTGTTGAATACTCCTCAATCCTGAAGAGAACATTTGTCAAACAATAAAAGCAATACCTTAATTGATAGAAGTTCAGAAACTCAGTGAGAAAGCTGGTATTATAGTGACTCAGTTTCCATCTCCAATGCTGTGGTGAGTGAAAGTCACTCAGTCATGTCTGACTCTTTGCAATTCCATGGACTGTAGCCTGCAGGCTCCTCTGTCCTTGGAATTCTCTAGTCAAGAATACTGGTGTGAGTATCCAGTCCCTTCCTCAGGGAATCCTCCCAATCCATGGATTGCACCCAGGTATCCTGCATTGCAAGCAGATTCCTTACTATCTAAGTCACCAAGGATAAGCTTCCCTAAATCTTTCAGAGAATGAGGCAATAACCACTGGGGCTATTTCTTGCTGAAATGGTACATGTGTGTGTGTTCAGTCATGTCCAGTGACTTGTAGTTCCATGGACAGTAACCCACTAGGCTCCTCTGTCCATGGGATTCTCCAGACAAGAATACTGAAGTGGGTTGCTGTTTCCTTCTCCAGGGAGTCTTCTTGACCCAGGAATCAAACCCAAATGTGGTCAAACTCTCACATCTCCTGCACTGGCAGGTAGATTATTTACCTATGAGACACCTGGAAAGGAAATGGGACATAGTCCTGCCTCAATTTAGGAAATAAATACACAAATAGATCAAAAATTCAAATGATTGACAAAGTCCATAGAGTGAAATTTATGTTCTGTACATTGTGCAAGAAACTGAGAATACAAAGGCAATTAACTAATATCCCCTGATTTCAGAGAGATTGCAGACCAATAAACATATATAATGAATAATGAACAAAAGCTTTCATCTCCTCACTTGAAATAACTACACAAATTCAAAAATTAAGCTTCCCTCTCTTGGTTCATTTGGGTTGCTAAAACAGAATACCATAAACAGTATTGTTTAAACAATAAACATTTATTTTTCACAGGTTTGGAATCTCAAAAGTTCAAGATTAAGATGCTGACAGGTTCCATGTTTGGCAAGATTCCTTCCCTAGTTGATAGACAGACATCTTTTTCCTGTGTCCTCATATGGCTGATGGATCAGGTGAGCTCTTGTGGTCTCTTTATAAGGATGTTAAGCCCATAGCCTTATGTGTGTGTTCAGTCACCTTAGTCCCTCATGAATCCACACTGAATAAGGAAGGGAGAATAATAAGCTTTTTGACCACATGCTTCCAATCATTTTGAGGCAGGTACAGTTCAATTCAGTCACTCAGTTGTGTCCAACTCTGTGAACCCATGAATCACAGCATGCCAGGCCTCCCTGTCCATCACCAACTCCCAGGGTTCATACAAACTCATGTCCATCGAGTCAGTGATGCCATCCAGCCATCTCATTCTTTGTCATCCCCTTCTCCTCCTGCCCTCAATCCCTCCCAGCATCAGAGTCTTTTCCAATGAGTCAACTCTTCCCATGAGGTGGCCAAAGTACTGGAGTTTCAGCTTTAGCATCATTCCTTCCAAAGAAATCCCAGGGCTGATCTCCTTCAGAATGGACTGGTTGGATCTCCTTGCAGTCCATAGAACTCTCAAGAGTCTTCTTCAACACCACAGTTCAAAAGCATCAATTCTTCGGTGCTCAGCTTTCTTCACAGTCCAATTTTCACATGCATACATGACCACCGGAAAAACCATAGCTTTGACTAGACAGACCTTTGTTAGCAAAGTAATGTCTCTGCTTTTGAATATGCTATCTAGGTTGGTCATAAATTTCCTTATAAGGAGGAAGTGTCTTTTAATTTCATGGCTGCAGTCACCATCTGCAATGATTTTGGAGCCCCCCAAAATAAACTCTGACACTGTTTCCACTGTTTTCTCATCTATTTCCCATGAAGTTATGGGACCAGATGACATGATCTTAGTTTTCTGAATGTTGAGCCTTAAGCCAAATTTTCACTGTCCTCTTTCACTTTTATCAAGAGGTTTTTTAGTTTCTCTTCACTTTCTGCCATAAAGGTAGTGTTATCTGCATATCTGAGGTTGTTGACATTTCTCCCAGCAATGTTGAGTCCAGCTTGTGCTTCTTCCAGCCCAGCGTTTCCCATGATGTCCTCAGCATATGAGTTAAATAAGTAGGGTCACAATATACATCCTTGATGTATTCCTTTTCTGATTTGGAACCACTCCGTTGTTCCATGTCCAATTTTAACGGTTGCTTCCTCACCTGTATATAGGTTTCTCAAGAGGCAGATCAGGTGCTCTGGTATTCCCATCTCTTTCAGATTTTTCCACAGTTTATTGTGATCCACACAGTCAAAGGCTTTGGCATAGTCAATAAAGTAGAAATATATGCTTTTCTGGAACTCTCTTGCTTTTCTGATGATCCAACAGATGTTGGCAATTTGATCTCTGGTTCCTCTGCCTTTTCTAAAACCAGCTTGAACATCTGGAGGTTCATGGTTCACGTATTGCTGAAGCCTAGCTTTGGGAATTTTGAGCATTATTTTACTAGCGTGTCAGATGGGTGCAATTGTGCGGTAGTTTGAGCATTCTTTGGCACTGCCTTTCTTTGGGATTGGATTGAAAACTGACTTTTCCAGTCCTGTGTCCACTGCTGAGTTTTCCAAATTTGCTGGCATATTGAGTGCAGCACTTTCACAGCATCATCTTTCAGGATTTGAAATAGCTCAACTGGAATTCCATCACCTCCACTAGCTTTGTTCATAGTGATGCTTTGTAAGCCCCACTTGACTTCACATTCCAGGATGTCTGGCTCTAGGTGATTGATCACACCCTCATGATTATCTTGATTGTGAAGATCTTTTTTGTATGGTTCTTCTGTGTATTCTTGCCACCTCTTCTTAATATCTTCTGCTTCTGTTAGGTCAATAATATTTCTGTGGTTTATAGAGCCCATCTTTGCATGAAATGTTCCCTTGGTATCTCTAATTTTCTTGAAGAGATCTCTAGTCTTTCCCATTCTGTTATTTTCCTCTATTTCTTTGCATGGATTGCTGAGGAAGGCTTTCTTATCTCTCTTTGCTGTTGTTTGGAATTCTGGAGTGGGAAAGGACTGGAAAAGGTCAGTTTTCATTCCATCCCAAAGAAAGACAATGAAAGGCAAAGAAAGGTTTTCCTACTTTCTTCAATTTAAGTCTGAATTTGGAAATAAGGAGTTCATGATCTGAGCCACACTCAGCTTGTTTTTGCTGACTTTATAAAACTTCTCCATCTTTCGCTGCAAAGAACATAGTCAATCTGATTTCTGTGTTGACCATCTGGTGATGTCCATGTGTTGTCTTTTCTTGTGTTGTTAAGAGGGTATTTGCTATGACCAGTGTGTTCTCTTGGCAAAAGTCTATTAACCTTTGCCCTACTTCATTCCATATTCCAAGGCCAAATTTTCCTGTTACTCCAGGTGTTTTTTTACTTTCTACTTTTGCATTCCAGTCTCGTATAATGAAAGGACATCTTTTTTGGGTGTTAGTTCTAAAATATCTTGCAGGTCTTCACAGAACCATTCAACATCAGCTTCTTCAGCATTACTGGTTGGGGCATAGACTTGGATTACTGTTATATTGAATGGTTTGCCTTGGAAACAAACATTCTGTTGTTTTTGAGATTGCATCAAGTACTGCATTTTGAACTCTTTTGTTGACCATGATGGCTACTCCATTTCTTCTAAGGGAGTCCTACCCACAGTAGTAGATATAATGGTCATCTGAGTTAAATTCACCCATTTCCAGTCCATTTTAGTTTGCTGATTTCTAGAATGTTGACGTTCACTCTTGCCATCTCCTGGTTGACTACTCCCAATTTGTCTTGATTCATGGACATAACATTCCAGGTTCCTATGCAATATTGCTCTTTACAGCATCGGACCTTGCTTCTATCACCAGTCACATCCACAACTGAGTTTTATTTTTGCTTTAGCTCCATCCCCTCATTCTTTATGGAGTTATTTCTCCACTGATCTTCAGTAGCATGCTGGGCACCTACCGACCTGGGGAGTTCCTCTTTTAGTATCCTATCATTTTGCCTTTTCATACTGTTCGTGGGGTTCTCAAGGCAAAAATATTGAAGTGGTTTTCCATTCCCTTCTCCAGTGAACCACATTCTGTCAGACCTCTCCACCATGACCCTCCCATTTTGTGTGGCCCCACAGGGCATGGCTTAGTTTCACTGAATTAGGGCTGTGGTCCATGGGATTAGATTGATTAGTTTTCTGTGGTTATGATTTGTGTGTCTGCCCTCTGATGCCTCTCACAACACCTACCATCTTACATGGGTTTCTGTTACCTTGGACATGGGATATCTCTTCATGGCTGCTCCAACAAAGTGAAGTCGCTGCTCCTTACCTTGGACAAGGGGTATCTCCTCACAGCCACCCCTCCTGACCTTGAACATGGAGTAGCTCCTCTTGGCCCTCTTGTGCCCAGGCAGCCACCGTTCCTTAGACGTGGGGTTGCTCCTTTTGGCCACCACCCATGACCTCGGATGTGGGGTAGCTCCTCTCAGCTTCTCCTGTGCTGTCGCAGCCTGGGCAGGTAATGTTCCCTTTAAAGCCTGATGCAGAGATAGATAGAAGATTGTGTGAATGATGTCTCTGTGAAATAAAACAATATATTCTTGCTTCTTTATTTCTTAGTAATATGTGTTTCATTAGCAAGGTAGATAAAAATGGCATATATTGTCAGCATATTTCTTAAAAATTATATCACCCAGAAAACCTGGTATTAAGCTCTGTAACTCGTGGGTTATGGATTATGCTAAATTGACATATGATAGGCAAAGCCTGGATCTCCATATAAGGTTATGGAATACCATAAGTAAGGAAGGAGGTAGGCATATTGAAATATAGCAGATATTTTACTAGGTGTTCTACATTATCTGGGAAGATTAGTGAATTGTCTTTATGATAATGTAACTCCAAAACAATCTAGTCCAGTTGAGACAATTCAATTAGGAAAATGAGTAAGATATGGTTGTTTTCCCATATTTACATCCTGTTAATTCAGATTATTTTATAAATTTAGTCTCCTTATGATAAATATTTTCAACTTTGAAATATCATTCTACTTCAACATTTACGTTCTAAGCAATATTAGCACAATAATATATGCTTCTTGCAGAAACAAAAGCAAGATAAATATTTCAAATATAAATATGGGTTATATTGTGTGGAGAGAAATGTACAATAATTAATTTCATATTACTAATATTGTTTTTCTGAAATTTATAATGCATCCTATTAATTCTGAAATTATTTAAAAAAGAAACATGAGAAAATCTTCCAATAACTTAAATAAATTTATAATATTAACTATGGCTTAACTCTTTTTTTTTTTTTAGCTTAACTCTTATATAGCACATAAACCTATAGTCAAAATAGAGATATTTTAGATTCCAAAATGATACATACTTTCATAAGAAAATGTGAAAATCTCAACAACATATTTCAAAGAATATATATACTAAGAACTATGGAATTATGAAAATCTTGATAATATATTTTATTCATCAGAAGTATTCATATAATAGATGATTTCATCATGTCCAAATTAATAAAACGTGACGGAAAATTTAATACACTTAGATATCACACAAGGCATTCCTAAAAAAAGAAAAATTCTTCATTGAAAATGGGTCATACATTTCCCAGCTGTCTCATTTTCTTTCTCTGGTCCAAAGCTTTTTTATTGCATTTTTCATCTCACTATTTCTCAGAGTATAAATTAGAAGGTTCAAGCATAGGTGTGATAATGGTGTAAAACACAGTCAAGGATTTATCAATGGGTAATGTGGAAGGTGGTCTCACATAAAGAAAAATATAGGGCACAAAGAAGAGGAGCACCACAGTGATGTGGGAGCCACAGGTGGATAATGCTTTGTGCCACCTTCCTGACTAACATTCTTCAGAGAGTGCAGAATGACCCCATAGCATATGAATAAGAGTGTAAAGATGATCACAGATATTGCCCTATCATTGACCACCACTGTGAGGGCAATAATATGAGTGTCAGTGCAGGCAAGTTTTAACAGGGGGTACATGTCACAGATGAAATGGTCAATGACACTGGGGCCACAGAAGGGAAGGTTGTAAACAAAGAGAGGATGAAATATACCATGTATACAGGGTTATTGTTACCATCTTTTTAAATTCCATATATATGCATTAGTATACTGTATTGGTGTTTTTCTTTCTGGCTTACTTCACAATAACCCTGTATATGAGACAGCAAAAGAGACACTGCTGTATAGAACAGTTTTTTGGACTCTGTGGGAGAGGGACAGGGTGGGATGATTTGGGAGAATGGCACTGAAACATGTATAATATCATATATGAAATGAGTTACCAGTCCAGGTTCGAGGCACGATACTGGATGCTTGGGGCTGGTGCACTGGGATGACCCAGAGGGATGGTATGAGGAGGGAGGAGGGAGGAGCGCTCAGGATGGGGAACACATGTATACCTGTGGTGGATTCATTTTGATATATGGCAAAACCAATACAATATTGTAAAGTAAAAAAAAAAAAAAGATATATACCATGTAAAAACCCACCAACCCAGGCCAACAGCAGCAGCAGAACACACACTTGCTTATTAATGATTGTCAAATAATGCAAGGGTTTGCAAATGGCCATGTAATGGTCATAAGCCATGACCACCAGAAGGCATATATCGGCACCACCAAAAAAGTGCCATATAAAAAGGTAGGTCATGCAAGCTTGGAAGGAAATAGTTTTCTTTTTAGACAGTAAGTCCTTAATCATATCTTGGGTGACTGTAGTAGAATAAACAGCATCTATAAATGATAGGTAGCCAAGAAAGAAGTACATAGGGGCATCCAGGGTTGGGCTGACCATCACTGTCACAATAATGAGTAGGTTGCCCAACATGGTCACAATGTAGATGAGCAAGAACAAGACAAATAATATTTTCTGACCTTGGTTGTTCTGAGTGAGCCCCAAGAGGACAAACTCAGTTACACTGTTCCTTTGTTTCATAGGTCCTTATGTACATCTTATGTTCCAGATAAAAGTACCTGTAAATATAATTATTATGAGAAACTTTCTGAAATCTTAAGATATTTTTTTCATTCATTCATTCAATCAATAGGTTGTATGGTTTTTATGCCTTGGTATTTTCAGAAAACATATTTCAAAGTTGATTAAAACATCATCCCTAACCTCAAAAATCTTACAGACTAATGGAGAAGAAGTATTTAAGTGGGAAGAAATATTTAAGTATATGTGGGAAAAGGACACATTTTTTAATGTAAATGAGGTGCCACAATTACCTTTCCAACTGAAAACTAACAAAATTCTATGCATAGTTAATATCTTATACAAAGCTGAATATTGATCAAAGTTTTAATAATGAAGTAAAGCAAGATTTTCCTTATTTTATTTTTCATTTATTAAAGTGATGACTGTCCATTATAGTGGTGGAAGGATCTTCTAAATCAATTTATTGAAATTGCAAGTAGATATATTTAACAGTTTCATCTTATTCAAGGAGTCAGGAAAATAAAACACAACATCAATTAAGAAAAGTAAAATAATTCAAATAAAGATTTATATTTTAGAGTATATACACATAATTAATATTTGTACACAGTGAACAAAAATGTAAAATGAGTAAAAATATAAGCAATTAAAGAAAAAACATAAATGATCAACAAATATGTGATAGGATGCTATAGCCCACACATGAACAGAAACCAAACAAAAAAGCAAAAAAAAAAAATTCCATTTTTCATTCATTCAATCATTCATTCATAGTATTCTATTGATAACATAAATGATAAATGTGTTATTTGTATCCAAATAAAGTTAAATTAACTTCAATGCAATGTATATATAGAGATACCTAATTTATATACATGAAAATAATAAATAATTTAGTAAATGCTGTCTACTAGGTTCAAAACATTTTGCTAATACTTTACACATGTTTTCTCATTTAATCTTCAAATTAGTTATGATAAGACATTTTATGGCTAAGATAAAGCAAAATATAATTTTCTTAACAATATACTGCTTGTTGTCATAAAGCCTAGATTTGAATCCAAGAAAACAACTTTACAGCTGATATATGATTCTTATGTCTGAATTTCTCATGGAGCTAAATGATTTATTCAATAAAATCCTAGATAATAGCAAGTGATAGCAGTATACTTAGGGAGAGCCTCTGGGTCATAATTTTTAAAGAGAAATAGCATCCTGTGTTCCTCAGAAGACCTGTGCCCTGAGCATAGGCATCGTCAACAGACTACATCTAATGTAGGACTTTAAAAAGTTTTTTTCTAACAGTAAGTCTTCAAAACGTATTTGCTTTCCTTGAAAGATGAGTAGAGATGGAATTATCTGCTGTAGCACTTTCTCTGGTTGAAAATTTCTATCCCATTGTAGATAGGAAAATTATTGCTTTCTTGGAATGCTTCCAGAGAGAAGGGGTCAATCCCTTAACAAAATGTCTTGGTTTCATCACCTCATCCTTGAGAAAATTATCAGCATCATCCCTAGCACAAACACCAACACCACCCCTGTGGACAGAGCTGCTCAGAAACAAATGGACTTGTATGCATATATATATATATATATGTATATATATATATATATATAGATAGATAGAGAGAGAGAGAGAGAGAGAGAGAGAGAGATTCTGTGTGTGTATGTGTGTATAATCAAACTCATTGCTTTCATTAAATAATTAGAATCATTAACTTATCAAAATAGAAAATCACCACATAAATTCTTTCTCAAAGATGATTAGTAGTATAGAAGTAATGTTAAAGGAAATTAGTAGAACAGGAAAGCAGAAATATATATAGTACATAAACACACAGAGAAAACTGTATAAAAAAGGGAAATAAAAGTTATTTTTAAAACGCTCCTTATACATATTAGACACTCCTGTACCTCCTTTTCCTAAGATGTGTCTTTGAAACTTAAACACACTCATTTATTCTTTTATCTCATAATCTGAATAGAGACCAAAATGTAGATACTTATGTTTTGGTAATTTGCCAAAATATGTTAAAGTAAACAAAGCTAAAAATTGTTAATGACTCTGGAGTCTTCGTTCTGAAGCTGTAATTTGTTTATACAGACAAACTATAGGTGAATTACTGACACATTTCAAATATAACTGTCCCTGTATATAAATGATTCAATTATCTCAATGATATCAAAATATCTGTTTAAATTAATAAGATGATGTTTAATACTCAAATAAATTATTAAAAAATCACCTCAAACAGTCTTATTTCCCTCCGTGACCTCTAAAACCCAGTTACCTGATGGTTCCTATATGTAAATGGCAGAGATTGTTCAAGTAAAAATTTTAGGATTATGTCAGGTAACCTAAAGTATGGCTCCATCCAGCATGTACTGATGATAACTTCACTCTACGAAAAAGCTGGAAATCATGATACATTAGAGTTTCAGCTTTGCAAATCCAAGCATTAGCCAAGTAAATTAGGATCACATTAAGACCAAAACAATAGGGATTTATTTTGATAGGGTCAGAGTTTCTAAGGATTTAAAATTATATGTATTTACACAGATATTCTGAATGTCTAAGCATTTATGTAGGATACAAACCTTTGGGTAGCCAAGAAATTCAAATTTATCTCAATAGAAAAGGTTTTCAAAAAGACTGTCAAGTAAGCTGTTTACAAAATGTTGGAACTATGCCTGTCACTTACCTATATTTGAGTCTTATTTGTAAATAGTTTGCACTCCACACCTTATGAAACACATCGTTATTGAAATGTTCTCTTTTGGGCAATAGACCTGGGCTGAAAGAGTACAGAGTGCCATTTTCAAATGGCACAGGATTTCAAAACATGTAGACTGGCATCATTTCAACTGCATCCCTTTGAGGCCATGTCTCTACTGACTGAGGCACTAATCACTATACCAGTGAATTTCCATCCACCCCTACAATGATCCACTTTTTCCAGGGGCAGAGCTTCACTGGAATCTTGTCAAGCTTACTCTCCACAGACAGAAACCCAAATTGTGGTATTAGCCATTCAGTCATTTGTTCAACAAATAAACTGTTTTCTTGCCTAGAAGAATGGCCATGTGATGCTTCACTGTGTGATAATACAGATGAAGAAATGTCACTAGAACTTCTTGGCCAACTAGCTAGTACCAGGACTAAATTCTTCTATCACCTCATCTTGTGAATACTACTCTTTCAAGACTATTATTACAAAAATGTCATATCAAGCTTCAAGACTGTTGCCATTATAACTGATTTGAAAATATTCCTGAGCTAGAAATAGAAGAACTAAATTATCTCTCAATGCATGATGATTAGCATTATTAAGTGACATGCTTTCAATTTAGAAATGCTTAGAGTTATAGCATTAATTCTTTTCCTAACTTCAGTTGTAGTAAATATCAGTTTGCAACACCCTTCATAGATTACAACTGGCTCAGTAACATAGCTGACCACACAGTCTGGGAAGACTCCTGAGAAGAAAGCATCTCTCAGTTTTACTGATGTGATCTTCACAGGTGATAGACCAACAACTGTGCTTGGATTACCTTAACTAACAGTCTAGTTACACCATGCTTTTACCTAACAATTTAGACATGAATTAGGGCAGTATTCCTCAATCTTTTTTTTCATTATTGCCACATGGAGATGTTTTTGGACATTCTGTCCCCTTGACCATCTGTCCTTCAAAAGTAGTAATGCCACAGATACATTACCCATCTATGTGTGTTATGTATAAAAGCAGTAAATAATCCTTATACTCACATAAACTATTTTTATTGGGAGACATATTGTCCGCATTCCTAATGCATGTTTTTAAATAGCATAAAACTTTTTAGTTTTAGTTTTCCTTTTTGTTTTTAAAAAGGAAGAGATTTAATATGGCTATTTAAGCTCAGGCCAAACTGAAATTCCAGCTGTGGTTCAAACACATACACAAATCTCTATCCAATTCTTTTCTCCTGTACCATGTCTTATAAAATGTCTCTCATACCACTCATTACTAACAAAACTATATTTTTAGTTTAGTTGCTCACTTGTTTATTATCCATCTATTCCCCACTGGAATTTAAGTTCCTCATAAAAACAATTCTTGACTCTATTGTTCAGTGTTATATACCCAGCTCCAATAACTGTTTGGCCCACTGTATGCACTGACCTGTATTTTGTGATAAATTAAATAAGTGAAAATCTTCTAAATTTAATTGGCCAGCCATGAATTCATACATTTTTTCCAGTAATTAATATTACCACTATGTGATAACAATGGGAAAATGGCTGTGGAAAGAGGATATGTTTAGCTCATCAAGGTGCTCTCCTCTTGCCCAAAGTATCAATCTCCTCAATGATTAGGTTGTTTTGTTTGTCCTCTATTTTACCCAACATTCATTTTCTTTAAAATTCAAACCTATCAATTTTGCTTCTTGAACCTGTTACATCCCACTTTTCCTGATGCCCACAAAAGATAATAAATGTGCAGAAAAAGATCATTGGATGACTTTTTACTGGGACACAAGAGGAATCAAGAAAGTGTATGTAACCTGGGAAATGTGGTCAACAGAGTGTTAAGGGAAGAAAATGCCACCCTCCAAAAACAAGAAAATAATGTCTTAGTGACAAGGTGGCCAATGATCAGATCCATGTTTGGTATGTTCAGTTCATGATATCAAGTAGTAGTGTTATTGTGAGGTACAGAGGAAGCTGAGTCTAAAAGACTTGATATTGTTGCTTAACTCTAATGAGTCTAATTTTCTTCTTCATAAAGGAAATATAAACATCTGTAATAAAATTTGTTGGTACAATGATGGATTTAAAGTATGTAAAAAACCTAATAAAAAGCATTTCTCATAGTTGCCTCAATAAGCTCATCCCCCCACTTAATGCCTAATATTAATGTTTTCACTGAATTAAGGGTCCATATTAAACAAAAATATCCTTACACAACAGATTCAAACACATTTATGTATTTATGTCATTAAGATTTAGGACACATATACTCACTGTCTCATTTTTTTAATTATCATAAATAATCAGGTTCATTCTCAGGAGAGATTATTGGTGATGAGTGCCAAGGAGCATCTAAACAAGTTTTACACTTACTCACAAATCAGCAAAACTCTGTCCACTGAGAATATGAGACTGCCTTGCATTTCCTCTTTTAATTCTTACACCTTCCACATCTCTCTTGACAATTTATCATTTGTGCCTCATTAATCTTCTCACTTCCCCATTGAGCCCTTGCTATAGCCCCTAAAACACATGCATTGACCTTTGTTTCCCTCTTCAAATCTTCTGTTTGGTCTTAGGCTAAAAGCAACATTTACTCAGGGTGCTGTACTTAATCCTAGGTATTCATAGGTAACTCTCCTCTTCTCCCTAATACTCACTAAACAAAATGAACCATGTATCATCTAGTCTAGATTTTGTTGAAATGCTTCATTCTAACCTGCAATTTTTTAATAGATTAGGTGCTGATTATTCCATCTTCCAGGCTGACTTTTTGGGAAAAATGTATCTTTCTTATCAATTTGAGATAACCATGTACAGCATAGCAAAGCAGTTGGAACCTTGCTTGGGCATTACTGTATAGTTAAACTAAGAAAGAAATAGCTTCAGTTGATCACTGAGCTTGATAAGTTGATATTTGTGAGAACAAACAGGCACTGGAGTATTGTAGTCAGAGAAGCTCTGATTGATAAGATTTATGTAATAAGATGGAATAACCTGATAATTTCCCACATGCATAGAGGAGCATTGCAGGTATCCCACACTTTGTGAAACTTCACCTTAGCCACATTGCTTTTATGAAGGCCAACATTAATTAACATTTGTATTCACTACTGAAAGAAATCTAATGGGGTTTTGCTTTTACAAATAAAAAAAATCTATTATGCTACCCATTTGCTGTGCTCAGATATTTTGCTTCATATGAGATAAGGTGGCAGCAAATTTTAAACCATCTTCTTGAAATAAAAAATGAATCATTAAGACTGCAGATAATTTCTTATCTATAGAGCTAAACAAACCATATGACTGTGCTTCATTTCATAGAAAGTCCGAGTTTTAAAGACCTAGGTTCGAAGTTTGCATCTGAAATTTGTGAAAGAAATCTGCACCCCAGTGTAATAGCTCCTGACACACTTTATGAATGAAGCACTTGTGATATGAGTGAATTAAGTTAGTAAACCTCTCTTACCTTCAATTTGCTTCTCTGTAAAATGTAGATAATGATAAAGGAACACCTACTGTAGTACGTAGATGAATCATCTGAGGTGCATGTGCCTGATAGATACTAAAGGGTTTTGAAATGTAAATATATATATATATCAGACTGATATATATATATGAAAAATATATATATTATATGTATATAATAATATAATTATATATAATGTATAATATTATACATTATATATATTATATTATGCCACTTCCTTTATGCCACTTGAATGAAAGTGGCTTTTCCATAGGATCTTGACCTCAGAACTTTTAAAATTTGCTTTGCCTATCATGCAGACAATAAGAGATATAGATTTTTAGATTGATACCTGGGGGTGGACAGGAAAGAAATGCTGCTGATTTATTTTTCTGCACTATGATTTTAACAAAGTCATACAGATTTTAACTATGACTCTAACAAAGTCAGTTAGAGAAACACCTTCAAAGGAGAAACTAATAATTCACAATTTATCTTTGATTTTGTTGTAGCACAAATATTAAGCCAAATTTTCTGAAATTGCTCATAATATATGTTATATTATATATATATTATATTGAATATATCATAATATATTACATAATATATTATAATATTTATATATTATATATATCAGTTCAGTTCAGTTCATTCGCTCAGTCGTGTCCAACTCTTTGCGACCCTATGAATCACAGCACACCAGGCCTTCCTGTCCATCACCAACTCCTGGAGTTCACTCAGACTCACATCCATCGAGTCAGTGATGCCATCCAGCCATCTCATCCTCTGTCGTCTCATTCTCCTCCTGCCCCCAGTCCCTCCCAGCATCAGAGATTTTTCCAATGAGTCAACTCTTCGCATGAGGTGGTCAAAGTACTGGAGTTTCAGCTTCAGCATCATTCCTTCCAAAGAAACCCCAGGGCTGAGCTCCTTCAGAATGGACTGGTTGGATCTCCTTGCAGTCCAAGGGACTCTCAAGAGTCTTCTCCAACAACACAGTTCAAAAGCATCAATTCTTCAGCACTCAGCTTTCTTCACAGTCCAACTCTCACATCCATACATGACCACTGGAAAAACCATAGCCTTGACTAGATGAACCTTTGTTGGCAAAGTAATGTCTCAGCTTTTCAATATGTTATCTAGGTTGGTCATAACTTTTCTTCCAAGGAGTAAGCGTCTTCTAATTTCATGGCTGCAGTCACCATCTGCAGTGATTTTGGAGCCCAAAAAAATAAACTCTGACACTGTTTCCCCATCTATTTCCCATGAAGTGGTGGGACCAGATGCCAAGATCTTCATTTTCTGAATGTTGAGTTTTAAGCCAACTTTTTCACTCTCCTCTTTCACCTTCATCAAGAGGCTTTTGAGTTCCTCTTCACTTTCTGTCATAAGGGTGGTGTCATCTGCATATCTGACATTCTTGATATTTCTCCCAGCAATCTTGATTCCAGCTTGTGCTTCTTCCATCTCAGAGTTTCTCTTGATGTACTCTGTATATAAGTTAAATAAGCAGAGTGACAATATACAGCCTTGACGTACTCCTTTTCCTATTTGGAACCAGTCTGTTGTTCCTATAGCAGACCTGCAATAGCTTTGGATCCCAATTATAGGCCTTTTTGTTTAAATTTGGTAAAAATGTTAACCTTTCTTGTTTCAAATGGCTTATCAAGTCTTGATATGGAAAATGAGTACACTATATTCAAGAAAAATTGTGAGGCATTTAAGCAAATAAGATTAAGTTAAGAGCAATTTCAGAAATTTTGGCTTAATATTTGTGCCACAAAAAATCAAAGATAAATTGTGAATTATTATTTTCTCCTTTGTGGGTATTTCTCTGACTTTGGTAAATTCATAGCTCAGATAAATAATTCAGCAGCAGTTCTTTCACATACCATCAGTCCTGTCCACCCCCATTTATCAATCTAAACATCTATATCCTTTATTGTCTGCATGATAGGCAAAGCAAATTTTAAAAGTTCTGAGGTCAAGATCCTATGGAAAAGCCACTTTCATTCAAGTGGCATAAAGAAAGAATTTAGTAAAGTTGCAATAAAACTGGATAAAATAATAATCTACAATCACCAAACCAGGAGTTCATAGTTGTTCTTTCCATTGCCAATTATAAATCTCTGGACATAAATATTGAAGTCATGATAAGTACATTAAAATTTATCAAAATGCCTAATAAATGCCTGCTACTGCTAATTCCTAAGTCACTTCAGTCGTGTCCGACTCTGTGCGACCCCATAGACAGCAGCCCACCAGGCTCCCCCGTTCCTGGGATTCTCCAGGCAAGAACACTGGAGTGGATTGCCATTTCCTTCTCCAATGCATGAAAGTGAAAAGTGAAAGTGAAGTCACTCAGTTGTGTCCAACCCTCAGCGATCCCATCGACTGCAGCCTACCAGGCTCCTTCATCCATGGGATTTTTCAGGCAAGAATACTGGAGTGGGGTGCCATTGCCTTCTCCAAATAAATGCCTAGCCATTTGAAATAATCAACAAATGCTAGTTTATAGGTTCTTTAATTTTTCTGTCAGTGATCTGCAAAATTTTTTTTCTCTCACAATTTGCAATAGGTATAAGCCTTTTATGGGCTTTCTCAGTGGCTCAGTGGTAAAAAATCTGGGCTACAGTTCCTAGGGTGTCAAAGAGTTGGATATGACTGAAGCAACTTTGATCACACCCACACAATATCTGTTCTATGTATGTAAACCATCACTTTGTTGCTATTATGAACAGCCTACATTACATTCCTCTTGAACAAACTACTCATGGCATTTTTCACTTCTATATTTCTCACTGTGTAAATTATAGGATTCAACATGGGTGTGAGGATTGCAAAGAACACAGTTACCAATTTGTCTGCAGAGTAAGTAGTCACAGGTCGGGTGTAGCTGAATATACAAGGGACAAAGTAGAGTACCACTACTGTAAAGTGAGCACCACATGTAGAGAGGGCTTTGTGCCGTCCTTCAGAGCCATGGGATTTCAGGGAGCTCAGGATGACTATGTAGGAGATGAGGAGCATAGAGAAAATGAGCAAGCACATGGCCCCACTGTTGGCTGCCACTATAATTCCGATCTTGTAGGTGTTGCCGCAGGCAATTTCCAAAAGTGAGAAGAAATCACACATGAAGTGATCAATTACATAGAGACCACAGAAGGTCAAGTTGACCATGAAAAGAATCTGCACAGTGGCATGCATGATACCCCCGATCCAGGCCACCACTACCAGGAGCTGGCAGAGCCCCTGTCGCATGATGGCCGTGTAGTGCAGAGGCTTACAGATGGCCACGTAGCGGTCATACGCCATGACAATGAGGACAATCACCTCTGTTCCTCCAAGAAAGTGTACTAAAAAGAGCTGAGTCAAACAGCCACCCCAGGAGATGGTTGTCCTCTGGTACAACAGGTCAATGGTTATTTTGGGGGTGGTGACAGAAGTGAAGGAGGCATCTATGAAGGCCAAATAAGTTAGAAAGAAGTACATGGGAGCAGAAAGTGTGGGGCTGAAGGAGATCGTAATGACAATGAGCAGGTTGGCCAACACAGTAAACAGGAAAATGAGCAAAAAGACAACAAAGAGTATTTTCTGCAAGTGTGGATTCTGTGTGAGTCCCAAGAGAACAAATTCAGTCACATTGCTGGGAGGCCTGAGGACATCCATTCAGCAAGTAATACCTTCCTGGGGGTCTGAATTACCTACAAAGGAATAAAGTATGATACCTGTTAATCATGAAAGATGTGTGGTCTGCACTTAGAACAAAAACAGCAGTTAGTGTAACTATGGAGCATGCCCTTGGCATTCTTGCCCCACTACTTGTTTCTTACAAGGGTTTCTTACTTCTTCCATGATATCTTTTAATCTCTTCAAACACCTAGTACCTGTGATCTGTAAATCATCTATAGGGCAACTTTCAATTTGTAATTTATTGAAAAACATGGTGCTATGTACATGAGATCTGGATTATCCTTCTGGTTCCAACTGCATTTGACTCTGCTAAGTCTTCTGAATGCCCAATGTTTCCAACTGTCTCTAAGGTTACAATCGTAATTCTCAGATGTATATTGTGAGGGATCCCTCACAAAGGTAAGAGTTATTCCTTTTTCTAGGAGAATTTATATGTGAACCCTCAGCACTAATCACAGAGAGAAAAACATGGCCAACAAATATGTATCCAAGCAGGCAGTTGAGGGAAATGTATATAAGTCCTTGGCAATGCACATTGACTGGTATCTATCTGTCAGAACACATAAAGCTATTTAGGCATGTTTCCTCACTGTCCCTACTTTAGTGCGGTGAACACATGATGTCAGCAATACTGAAACCTATTAGGTTATGAGAGAATGCTTGATGAGTTGTCATCCTCTATGGGTAAAATTGTCCTGCTTCCTTAGACCATAATCTTAGCAAGAATTCAAATGCCCTCATCCTCCAGCCTTGTTTATCATTACTTTTTTTAAGAAACATAAATTAATGTTTGAAAGGAAGCTACACTTTAATTTAATACTTTCTGATACTTTCTGGCACACATTATGGGGTAAGTATGAAAACAATTCTCTTTAGGAAACAATATGTTACTGGGTCATATTAAAATCAAGATAACTATAATATTTTAAGCATTAGTTTTTATTCTGAAAAATTCTGTTCCACGTACAGCCAAATTCAATAAATTTACAGTTTCAGTAGATATGAAAGATAAAAAAAAAAAAAAAACACCTTTTGCATAGGTGTTAAGTACAATAGGATCTATT
Organism: Bos grunniens; assembly: GCF_055505025.1. Taxonomy (NCBI): domain Eukaryota; kingdom Metazoa; phylum Chordata; class Mammalia; order Artiodactyla; family Bovidae; genus Bos; species Bos grunniens. The sequence continues at coordinate 63,385,779 of NC_141183.1, read as the reverse complement.
AAGTACAGGAAATCCTTACATTCAAAGTTCTAAGTAAAAAGCTAATATGGAGAAAAAAATGGTTTCTTAGATAAGTTAGATAAATAGATAATATACGTTGATATAAATATATATATACACTAACTCAAACATATCTAAAATCTACTATTTATTGTAAGTACCTATTATAAGTTGACTCATTTATCAAATTTTTTTCTGGACACAAACTTTGTATGTTAATGTACATGTGTTCACCTAAGTTGTAAAATGTATGCCTGTTAAATGCCCTTTAATGCCTGAAATTTTATTACCAAACAGCAGCAACTCATCCATCCATGACAGAAATGACCTTCCCATGCCTTATGTTTCTGATACATGCCTTTTCTTAAATCCCCATAGCATCCATCAATCATCATTCCTGGTTTGAAGGAATCCTGATTTGAAGGCATTACTAAGAGAATGAGAAGTTTGGAGGACATAAATTTCCTAAGGAAAAGACATGAATAAAATAAAATGTATTCTTCAAAAATAAGTCTTTTCCTTTCAAAAATAAGTTGATAAAGAGCTTTATTTTTTAATAATCCAATATGAAAATTTCATACTTATGTGAAAGCAAAGTGAAGCAGGTTATTGTATTCCCTTATTCTGGGGTGGGATCCTCTAGTGTATCAGAAAAAAGTATGGTGTATATAAAATAAGAATTTTACATAATTAATAAAAGTTATTTAGGGATAACTATGAAAAAATAAAAGGGCTTCTCAAGTGGCTAAGTGGTAAAGAATCCGTCTGCCAATGCAGGAGATGCAGGAAGCACAGGTTTGGTCCCTGGGATAGGAATGCCCTGGAGGAGGAAACGACAACGCACCCCAGTATTCTAGCCTGGAGAATTCCATGGACAGAGGATCCTCTCGAGCTACAGTCCATGGGGTCAAAGAGTCAGACACAACTGAACATTCACATACACCCTGATGAAGAAATAAAAACCACTTTTTCCTTTTTCTTTGGCACCATGAAACTCTTTCTAGGGATAAACTGTAAAAGAAAACACATTTAAAGTAGATAAATCATTATTTACATATATGTTCAACATAATTATTATGAAGTGTAGAAAACTGAGAAACTACACGGACTGTTCAAAATTTTAAAATTTGATAGCTACAATACAGTGCATCTCTTTGATTAATGTACAGTTTTTAACAGAAGTGTTCTAAAAAATTGTACAATATTGTAGGAAATTTCCTATGTTGCATTATTAAATGGAGAAAGTTTTGTATCTAAATTGCAATTACATCTTTATTCTCATTTAATTAGAATTAATTTATTGACTACTCTAATTTATATAGCAATAAGACACATATTTTTCTTCCAGTTTGATAATACTGGAATTGAGTCTACCTTTCTTGATGTTTTGCTTCCTAAATAAGCAGTTTAATCTAAGATCGGTGAGGATGATTTGCAAAATCCACTTGAACCTGAGAGTCTCTGATTATTTGATTTCCTGGAAAAACAACAACAACAACAACTCACCTATGAACATAACTGATGTAGGTCCATGGTTTGACATAAGTTCATAGGTCCAGCTGATCCCCAGGCAGTTGTTAGTTCCCCAAGAAAGAAATTTGTAAGACTGAAAAGTACCTACTAGTTCAGCTACAATAAGTATCTTTGTTGATTTATAGATGGTACCTTTGCATGAGACTTTTCTCTTGAACCTTAAAAGTGCTACCACATATCCTTTTTGTAAACAAATTCTCCAAAGTTTCTTAGCTGTAGCTAATTAAAACCCAGGGGTATTTCATCGTCCTTAGCAAATCTTGCCTACAAGTCAGTTATTTAATGTAATTTAACTTCAGGGGATAATTGTTACATCACTCATCTTTAAGTTTGATCTCCTCCTTAGATCTACATGAAGACAGAATACTATGAGAAGAGAACAAAATAAGTTAACCATTTATGAATTTTGAGTTTTAAGCCAGCTTTTTCAATCTCCTTTTTCACCCTCAACAAGAGGCTCTTTAGTTCCTCTTCACTTTCTGCCATTAGAGTGGTATCATCTGCATATCTGAGGTCGTTGATATGTCTCACAATCTTGATTACAGTTCCTGATTCACTCAGCCCAGCATTTCACGTGATGTACTTTGTATAGAAGTTAAGTAAGCAAAAAAAATAATATACAGCCTTGAGATATTCCTTTCCCAATTTTGAACTAGTCAATTGTTCCATGTCTGGTTCTAACTGTTGCTTCTTGGAACTAGTTTAGGTTTCTCAGGAGACAGGTAAGGTGGTCTGGTATCCCCATCAATTTAAGAATTTTCCAGTTTGTTGTGATACACACAGTCAAAAGCTCTCACATAGTCAGTGAAGCAGAAATAGATGTTTTTCTGGAATTCCCTTGCTTTTCCTATGATCCAGTGTATGTTGGCAATTTGATTTCTGGTTCCTCTGACTTTTATAAATCCAAATTGTATATCTGAAGGCTTTTAGAAGATTATTTCTGGTAGTAATTCTTCCCAACCCACTGTGTTTTCTTCAAAGATGAGTGGAGATGGAATTATCTGCAGTAGCACTTTTTCTGAAAGGAAATTATTATCTCTGTGGTGGTGGTGGTTTAGTCACTAAGTTATGTCCGACTCTTGTGACCCCCATGGGCTGTAGCCCACCAGTCTTTTCTGTCCATGGAATTCTCCAGGCAAGAATACTGGAGTGGGTTGCCATTTCCTTCTCCAGGGGATCTTCTCGACACAGGAATTGAACCTGGGTCTCCTGCACTGCAGGCAGATTCTTTCCTGATTGAGCTACAGAATTTAATGCTTCCTTGGAATGCTTCCAGAAGGAGGAGTTTGATCCTTGAACCACATTTCTTGATTCTACCACCCCATCCTTGAGCAGATCATCAGTATCACCCTCAGAACCAACACCAACCCTGTGGACACAGCTGCTCACAAATAAATGTGTGTGGTTACATGTGTGTTTGTGTTATATGCATATGTCTCTGTGTGTGTGTAATCCAACTTAGTTGTTTCATTAAATAATTAGGATCAATAACTCATCAAAACAGAAAGAAAAACACCGCATAAAGTCTTTCTCAAAGGTGATTACTAGAAAAATAAAATAAAAGGAAATTAGTACAAGAGGAAAGAAAAAGGTACATAAAGTGAACACAGAAAATTATATGAAAGAAGGGAAACAGAAAATCTCTCTAAAACTATTCTATACATACTGGATACACCTGTTTCTCCTTTTTCTAACACATCACTGAAACATAAACACAATGTTTTATTTGCTCAACTCATGATCAGGGTAGAGACTAAAAGGTAGACACTTTTTTTTTTTTTTTTTTGTAATTTGCCAGAAAAGTATAAATCAATCTAAAATTTGTTGATAACTCAAAACTCTTCATCCTGAGGCTCCAACTGGTTTATATAGACAAAGCAAATGAACTACTGACACATTTTAAATATAATTGTCCCTGTTTTACCAAGTCCAAGCTCAATGCACTCCAGTATTCTTGCCTAGAGAATCCAATGGACAGAGGAACCTGGCAGGTTACAGTCTATGGGGTCGCAAGAGTCAGACACGACTTAGCGACTAAATCACCACCACCTATTAAATGACGGCTCAGTCAATAAAGAATTTGTCGGCAATGCAGTAAACCTGGGTCCAATCCCTGGTTCAGGAAGATCCCCTGAAGAAGTTCATGGCTATCCACTTCAGTATTTTTGCCTGGAGTATCCCCTGGAGGACCCTGGAGAGCTATAATCCATGGGGTCGGAAAGAGTCGGACACGACTGAGCAACTAACATTTAGCTGGTTGTCTTCTTGGCAATATTTTCTATTGAGATGAAATTTGAATTCCTCTGCATGGTTTGTGTCCTATATAAATGCTAGACATTTAAAACAAGCATTTTAATTATTTAAAATCCTTCAAAACTCTGGTCCTATAAAAATAACTCCCCACTAAGTGATTGGATGATTTGCTTACATTTTGGCCCTGATTTACTTGACTAATGCTTTGATTTTCTAACTCAAAACTCTGGTTTGTCATGATTCCTAACTATTTTGTTCAGAGTATTTCTTGTCAGTACACACTGGATGGAACCATATGTTAGGTTACCCTGACATGATCCTAGAAATTTTAGTTGCACAATTTTTGCCTTCTACATATAGGAACCATCAGGTAACTGGGTTTTAAAGGTCACAGAGATGATATGAGACTACGTTTTTAAGGTGATTTTAGCAACTTAATGAGAATAATAATTTGAATGACTATTATGAAATCATTGAAGCAGCAGAATCATTTATATACTGATTTTTCAGGGAAAAGCCAATTCTAACTTCCTGTTTAGTTGCCTTTGTTATTATAATCACATATAGTGCTCAGATTCAGAGAATTCTGCCCTTCTGCCTGACTGTTAAACTAAAATGCCTTTGTTCAGAACCCTGTGTGCCTGTAGATGGTAGGAAGAAATAATATATCTTCTGCCTGAGGCTTGTCATTCCAGGAGATATTTGCAAGATTAATGACCTTTTTTACTTTATTTCTTCATCTCCTCCCATCTCTGATCTATAAAAGAACCTGGCATCCAGGCCCTAATATAATGTTTTTGTTTTTGAGACATTAGATTGCCATCTTCTAGGTCAGTAAGGTCATTGAGCTGTCAATGAACTAAGACCCCGGGGTGGGTTGCCATTTCCATTTCCAGTAGATCTTCCTGACCCAGGAATAGAACCCAGGTCTCTTGCATTGCAGGCAGATTCTTTTTGAACTGAGATACAAGGGAAGTTCCTAATCTAAATAAAATGCATTGCCAAAAATACAGCCAACTAAAATGTTTACAAAACCATGGAACTGTTGTCTGTGACTTAGCTATATTTGAATTTAATTTGTGAAAAGTTTCTAGTCTATGCCTTAGAAAACACATCATACAGAGATGTTCTAATTTGAGTAATAGATCCTGGGCAGAGTGCAGAATGCCATTTCCAATGTGCAGACTTGCATCATCTCAACTGCACTCCTTTGAGGCTGTTTCTCCTCTGACTGAGACACTAATCACTATTCGGTGAACCCCCATCAAACTCTGCAATGATCCACTTTCCCAGGGGCAGAACTTCACTGGAATCTGGTCAGGCTATGCTCCACAAATAGAAACTCAGATCTTGGTATTAACCATTCAGTTATTTGCTTAACAAGTAAGTTCTCTTCCTGAATAGTAGAATGGCCTTACAATGACTCATTTGCCTGATAATGCAGCTGAATAAAAATCAATAGGGATTGTTCTTAGTCACCTAGCTAGGGAAGAATTCTTCTGTCACTTCATCCAATGCTCTCTATTCTTTCAAGACTATTATTAACATTGTGTCACATCTGAATGCAGGATAGTTGTCATTATAAGGGATTTGAAAATGTTCCTTAGCTAGAAAATAACAACCAAATTGCTTCCCAATGAGTAATAATTAGTATTATCAAATTACATTCTTTCAGTTTAGAAATACTTAAGGCTACAGCCTTTATTATTTTTCTATCTTCAGTTCTAGAACATATAAATTTACAATACACTTCACAGATTACAACTGGCTCATCAACAGTTTAGCACATACTTGGAAATTCTCCTGAGAAGGAGTCTCTCAATTTTATTAAATGTGAACGTCACAGTTGATGGATCTATCTAGATGTAAACCAAGGCAGTATTCCTCAATCTTTTTTTCACTATTGGCTTCTAAAGGTGTTTTTAGACATTATTTTCCCTTATTTTTCTGCCCTATGAAGATAGTAAACCTACAAACATATTACCTACTTATGTAGGTTATGTATATCCATGTGCTGTATGTAAAAACAGTAAGAAATTTAAAAATTAAGAAATAAGTTTTTACTAAAAATTAATGACATAAATAATATTTGGATCTATTGTGTAAGGATATTTTGGTTTAATCCCTAGAAATTATTGTTATCTAATTGGGAGGGTTATTGACCCCATTTCAAATGAACATTTTTAAATAATCTACTTATTTAAAAAATGTTCAGTTCAGTTCAGTTCAGTCACTTAGTCATGTCAGACTCTTTGCGACCCCATGAACTGCAGCACGCCAGGCCTCCCTGTCCATCACCTACTCCTGGAGATCACTCAAACTCATGTCCATCGAGTCAGTTATGCCATCCAGCCATCTCATCCTCTTCCATCCCCTTATCCTCCTGCCCCCAATCCCTCCCAGCATCAGAGTCTTTTCCAATGAGTCAACTCTTTGGATGAGGTGGCCAAAGTATTGGAGTTTCAGCTTCAGCATCAGTCCCTCCAAAGCACACCCAGGACTGATCTCCTTCAGGTTGGACTGGTTGGATCTCCTTGCAGTCCAAGGGACTCTCAAGAGTCTTCTCCAACACTACAGTTCAAAAGCATCAATTTGGAGGCAGTCCTAATATGGTGGAGGAATAGGATGTGGAAACCACTTTTTCCCCCACAAATTCACCAAAAGAACATTTAAACATTGAATAAATTCCACAAAACAACTTCTGAATGCTGGAAGAGGACATCAGGCACCCAGAAAAGCAGCCTGTTGTCTTTGAAAGGAGGTAGGAAAAAATATAAAAGGCAAAAAGAGAGACAAAAGAGGCAGGGACAGAGCTCCGTTCCGGGAAGGGAGTCAAAAAGAGAGAAGTTTCCAAACACCAGGAAACACTCTCACTGCCAAGTCTATGGTGAGGCTTGGAACCACAGAGGACAACGTAACTGGGATGAAAAATAAATAAATAATTAAAACCCACAGATTACGAGCCCAACGGTAACTCCCCCAGTCTCCACTGCACTGCACTGCAGCGCAGACACCTGCACCTGCCACTAGCAAGTGGGGGCTGGGCAGGGAGGCATAGGCTGCATTGCTTAAAGTAAGGACCAGGCCTGAATGCCCCAAGGGCAATCTGAGGGACCTAACTTGGGCTAGCAAACCAGACTGTGGGATAGCTACCACGCGAAAAGCCCTAACCTAAGACACCACCAGACCCACTCACAGAACAAAGGACTGAACAGAGATAGCTGGCTGCAGACCATCCCCCTCCGGTGACAGGCAGCCAGAGCCGGAAGGGGGCAATTGCAGCCCCAGAGAGGCATTATCTACCAAACTGCAAGCAGGCCTCTTTGCTAACTAAGACTTCTTGGGATTCTGGACCGTCAATATCCGTCTGAGAAGGTGTGCCCATTGTACACCCAGAAAACCAAGCAGCAGGGACAGGGGAGGCAATAAGTCACAGTGGCCACTCTCGCCAAACACCTCATCACCTGAGCTGCTCAGACCTGGGAAGGGCACAAAATGCAGGCCCAACTGAGTCTGTGCCTCTGAGGACTACCCATGTGCCTGAACCTGAGCGGCTTAGACCTGGGAGGTACATGCACCCCAGGACCAGCCTCGGACAGTTCTGGCAGAGCAACCTAGAGCCTGAGCAGTGTGGGCAGGGAGGGCACATGCGCCATGAGCAGGGGCAGACCTAGTATGGCTGAAACACTGCAGCACATGTCAGTGTTATTTGTTTGCAGCGTCCCTCCCTTCCCACAGCGCGATTGAACAAGTGAGCCTAAAAAAGTGTCCACCACCACCCTGCTTGTGTCAGGGTGGAAATCAGACACTGAAGAGACCAGCAAACAGAAGAAGCTAAAACAGAGGGAATCACCTTGGAAGTGACAGGTGAAATAGATTAAAACCCAGTAGTTAGTACTGACTACATAGGAAAGGATCTATAGATCTTGAGAAATATAAGCTGGACCAAGGAACTATCCAAAAATGGACTGACCCCACACTGCCTACAACAACACCAGAGAAAGGCATAGATATATTTTCACGATTTTTACTATCATTCTTTATATATATATATATATATATATATATATATATATATATATATATTTAAATTTTTAAGTCCTCTGTTACTCCTTTAATTTTCATTTTTATAACCTACTAGTACTTTGCAAAAAAATAAAAGACGCTATTTTTAAAAGCAAACTATATATATATATATATATATATATATATATATATATAATAAGTTTTGTGACTTTTTTTATTTTCTTTTCTTTAATATTGTATTTTTGAAAATCCAACCTCTACTCTATACTTTTAATCTTTGCTTTTTGGTTTTTGTTTTCAATTTTGTACCTTTAAGAACCCAATTTTCAGTACCCATTTTTATTTAGGACTGAGATTGCTGGCTTGACTGATCTTTCCCACTTTGGACTCTCCTTTTTCTCCACCAGGTCACATCTATCTCCTCCCTCCCCCTTCTTTTCTCTACTCAACTCTGTGAATCTCTTTGTGTGTTCCAATGGTGAAGAACACTTAGGGAACTTATTACTGGCTGGATCTGTCTCTCTCCGTTTGATTCCCCCCTTTATCCTCCTGGCCACCTCTGTCTCCTTCCTCCTTCTTCTCTTATCGATATAACTCTGTGAACATCTCTGAGCTGTCCAGACTGTAGAGCACACATAAGGAAGTAATTACTGGCTAGCTTGCTCTCTCCTCTTTTGATTCCACCTCATGTTATTCAGGTCACCTCTAACTCCCTCCTCTCTCCTCTCTTCTTCATGTAACTCTGAACCTCTCTGGGTGTCGCTCATTGTGGAGAAACTTTTCATCTTTAACCTAAATGTTTTATCAAGGGTACTGTATAGATGGAGAAGTCTTGAGGCTACTGTAAAAATAAGACCAAAAACAAGAAGGAGGAGGCTTAAGTCCAAATCCTGAGAACACCAGAGAACTCCTGACTCCAGGGAACATTAATCAACAGGAGCTCATCAAACTAGCTCATCAAGCCTCCATATCTACACTGAAAACAAACACCACCCAAGGGCCAAAAAGATCCAGAGAAAGACATATCATGCAAATTATCCAGCAATACAGGAACACAACCCTGAGCTTCAATATACAGGCTGCCCAAAGTCACTCCAAACCCATTGACATCTCATAACTCATTACTGGAAACTTCATCACACTCCAGAGAGAAGAAATCCAGCTCCATCCACCAGAACACCGACACAAGCTTCCGTAACCAGGAAACCTTGACAAGCCACCCGTACAACCCCACCCACAGTGAGGAAACTCCACAATAAAGAGAACTCCATAAACTGCAAGAATACAGACAGCCCACCCCAAACACAGCAATATAAACAAGATGAAGAGATGGAGCAATGAATACCCAGCAGGTAAAGGAAGAGGATAAATGGCCACCAAAGCAAACAAAAGAGGAAGAGATAGGGAATTTACATGATAAAGAATTCTGAATAATGATAGTGAAAATGATCCAAAATCTTGAAATTAAAATGGAATCATAGCTAAGTAGCCTGGAGACAAGGAAGGAGAAGATGCAACAAAGATTTAACAAGGAGCTAGAAGAAATAAAAAAGAGTCAATATATAATGAATAATTCAATAAATGAGTTCAAAAACACTCTGGAGGGAATAAATAGTAGAATAACGGAGGCAGAAGATAGGATTAGGGAAGCAGGAAATAGAATGGTAGAAATAAATGAATCAGAGAGGATAAAAGAAAAACAAATTAAAAGAAATGAGGACAATCTCAGAGACCCCCAGGACAATGTTAAACACCCCAACATTCAAATCATAGGAGTCCCAGAAGAAGAAAAAAGAAAGACCATGAGAAAACCCTTGAGGAGATAATCGTTGAAAACTTCCCTAAAATGGGAAAGGAAATAATCACTCAAGTCCAAGAAACCCAGAGAGTCCCAAACAGGATAAACCCAAGGTGAAACACCCCAAGACATGTATTAATCAAATTAACAAAGATCAAACACCAAGAACAAATATTAAAAGCAGCAAGCGAAAAACAACAAATAGCACACAAGGGGATTCCCATAAGTATAACAGCTGATCTTTCAATAGAAATTCTTTAGGCCAGGAGGGAATGGCAGGACATACTTAAAGTGATGAAAGAAAATAACCTACAGCCAAGATTACTGTACCCAGCAAGGATCTCATTCAAATATGAAGGAGAAATCAAAAGCTTTACAGACAAGCAAAAGCTGAGAGAATTCAGCACCACCAAACCAGCTCTCCAACAAATGCTAAAGGATATTCTCTAGACAGAAAATACAAAAAGGGTATATAAACTCAAACCCAAAACAATAAGGTAAATGGCAACAGGATCATACTTATCAATAATTTCCTTAAACGTAAATGGGTTGAATGCCCCAACCGAAAGACAAAGACTGGCTGAATGGATACAGAAACAAGACCCCTACATATGTTGTCTACAAGAGACCCACCTCAAAACAGGAGACACATACAGACTGAAAGTGAAGGGCTGGAAAAAGATATTCCACGCAAATAGAGACCAAAAGAAAGCAGGAGTAGCAATACTCATATCAGATAAAATAGACTTTAAAACACAGGCTGTGAAATGGAGACAAAGAAGGATGCTACATAATGATCAAAGGATCAATTCAAGAAGAAGATATAAAAATTATAAATATATATGCACCCAACATAGGAGCACCACAATATTTAAGACAAATGCTAACAAGTATGAAAGGGGAAATTAACAATAATATAATAATAGTGGGATACTTTAATACCAAACTCATACCTATGGATAGATCAACTAAACAGAAAATCAACAAGGAAACACAAACTTTAAATGAACAATAGACCAGTTAGACTTAATTGATATTTATAGGACATTTCACCCCAAAACAATGAATTTCACCTTTTTCTCAAGCGCACATTAAACCTTCTCCAGGATAGATCACATCCTGGGCCATATACCTAGCCTTGGTAAATTCAAAAAAATTGAAATACTTCCAAGCATATTTTCTGACTACAATGCAGTAAGATTAGATCTTAATAACAGGAGAAAAACTATTAAAAAATCCAACATATGGAGGCTGAACAACACGCTGCTGAATAACCAACAAATCACAGATTAAATCAAAAAAGAAATCAAAATATACATAGAAATGAATGAAAATGAAAACACAACAACCCCAAACCTGTGGGACACTGTAAAAGCAGTGCTAAGGTGAAGGTTCATAGCAATACAGGCATACCTCAAGAAACAAGAAAAAAGTCAAATAAATAACCTAACTCTACACCTAAAGCAACTAGAAAAGGAAGAAATGAAGAACCCCAGGGTTAGTAGAAGGACAGAAATCTTAAAAATTAGGGCAGAAAGAAATGAAAAAGAAACAAAAGAGACCATAGCAAAAATCAACAAAGCCAAAAGCTGGTTCTTTGAAAGGATAAATAAAATTGACAAACCATTAGCCAGACTCATCAAGAAGCAAAGGGAGAAATATCAAATAAATAAAATTAGAAATGAAATGGAGAGATCACAACAGACAACACAGAAATACAAAGGATCATAAGAGACTACTATCAGCAATTACATGCCAATAAAATGGACAACTTGGAAGAAATGCATAAATTCTTAGAAAAGTACGACTTTCCAAAACTGAACTAGGAAGAAATAGAAAATCTTAACAGACCAATCACAAGTGCAGAAATTGAAACTGTAATCAGAAATCTTCCAGCAAACAAAAGCCCAGGTCCAGATGGCTTCACAGCTGTATTCTACAAAAATTTTAGAGAAGAGCTAACACCTATACTACTCAAACTCTTCCAGAAAATTGCAAAGGAAGTTAAACTTCCAAGCTCATTCTATGAGGTCACCATTACCCTAATACCAAAAACTGACAAAGATACCACAAAAGAAGAAAACTACAAGCCAATATCACTGATGAACATAGATGCAAAAATCCTTAACAAAATTCTAGCAATCAGAATCCAACAACACATTTAAAAGATCATACACCATGACCAAGTGGGCTTTATCCCAGGGATGCAAGGATTCTTCAATATCCGCAAATCAATCAATGTAATACACCACATTAACAAATTGAAAAATAAAAGCCATATGATTATCTCAATAGATGCAGAGAAAGCCTTTGACAAAATTCAACATCCATTTATGATAAAAACTCTCCAGAAAGCAGGAATAGAAGGGACATACCTCAACTTAAAAAAAGCTATATATGACAAACCCAAGCAAATATTATCCTCAGTGGTTAAAAACTGAAAGCATTTCCCCTAAAGTCAGGAACAAGACAAGGGTGGACACTTTCACCACTACAATTCAACATAGTTTTGGAAGTTAGGTCCACAGCAATCAGAGCAGAAAAAGAAAAGGAATCCAAATTGGAAAAGAAGAAGTAAAATTTTCATTGTTTGCAGATGACATGATCCTCTAAATAGAAAACCCTAAAGACTCCAACAGAAAATTACTAGAGCTAATCAGTGAATATAGCAAAGTTTCAGGATATAAAATCAACAGAAATCTCTTGCATTCCTATACAGTAATAATGAGAAAATAGAAAAAGAAATTAAGGAAACAATTCCATTCACCATTACAAAGAAAAGAATAAAATACTTAGGAATATATCTACTTAAAGAAATTAAAGACCTATATATAGAAAACTTTAAAACACTGGTGAAAGAAATCAAAAAGGACACTAATAGATGGAGAAATATTCCATGTTCATAGATCGGGAGAATAAATATAGTGAAAATGAGTATACTACCTAAAGCAACCTATAGATTCAATGCAATCCCTATCAAGCTGCTGCTGCTAAGTCACTCCAGTCATGTCCGACTTTGTGTGACCCCATAGATGGCAGCCCACCAGGCTCCCCCGGCCCTGGGATCCTCCAGGCAAGAATACTGGAGTGGGTTGCCATTTCCTTCTCCAATGCATGAAAGTGAAAAGTGAAAGTGAAGTCACTCAGTCGTGTCCAACTCTTAGCGACCTCATGGACTGTAATCTACCAGGCTCCTCTGTCCATGGGATTCCTATGGAAACACAAGAACCTCGAATAGCCAAAGCAAGCTTGAGAAAGAACAATGGAACTGGAGGAATCAACTTGCCTGACTTCAGGCTCTACTACAAAGCCACAGTCATTAAGAGAGTATGGTACTGGCACAAAGACAGAAATACAGGTCAATGGAACAAAATAGAAAGCCCAGAGATAAATCCGCACACCTGTGGACACGTTATCTTTGACAAAGGAGGCAAGAATATACAATGGAGAAAAGACAATCTCTTTAACAAGTGTTGCTGGGGAAACTGGCCAACCACTTGTAAAAGAATGAATTGAGAACACTTTCTAACACCATACACAAAAATAAATTCAAAATGGGTTAAAGATCTAAACCTAAATCAGAAACTATAAAACTCCTAGAGGAGAACATAAGCAAAACACTCTCCGACATATCACAGCAGGATCCTCTATGACCCACCTCCCAAAATATTGGAAATAAAAGCAAAAATAAATAAATGGTACCTAATTAAAATTAAAAGCTTCTGCACAACAAAAGAAACCATAAGCAAGGTGAAAAGACAGCCTTCAGAATGGGAGAAAATAATAGCAAATGAAGCAATGGACAAAGAACTAATCTCACAAATATACAAGCAACTGCTGCAGCTCAATTTCAGAAAAATAAATGACCCAAACAAAAATGGGGCAAAGAACTAAACAAACATTTCTCCAAAGAAGACATACAGATGGCTAGCAAACACATAGAAAGATGCTCAACATCTCTCATTATCAGAGAAATGCAAATCAAAACAATGAGGTACAATTTCATGCCAGTCAGAATGGCTGCTATCCAAAAGTCTAAAGCAGTAAATGCTGGAGAGGGTGTGGAGGAAAGGGAACCCTCTTACACTGTTGGTAGGAATGCAAACTAGTACAGCCACTATGGAGAAAAATGTGGAGATTCCTTAAAAAACTGGAAATAGAACTGCCTTCAGTTCAGTCGCTCTGTCGTGTCTGACTCTTCATGACCCCATGAATTGCAGCACAGCAGGCTTTTCTGTCAATCACCAACTGCCAGAGTTCACTCAGACTCATGCCCATCGACTCAGTGATGCCATCCAGCCATCTCATCCTCTGTCGTCCCCTTCTCCTCCTGCCCCCAATCCCTCCCAACATCAGACTCTTTTCCAATGAGTCAACTCTTCTCATCAGATGGCCAAAGTACTGGAATCTCAGCTTCAGCATCATTCCTTCCAAAGAAATCCCAGGGCTGATCTCCTTCAGAATGGACTGGTTGGATCTCCTTGCAGTCCAAGGGACTCTCAAGAGTCTTCTCCAACACCACAGTTCAAAAGCATCAATTCTTCGATGCTCAGCCTTCTTCACATTCCAACTCTCACATCCATACATGACCACAGGAAAAAACATAGCCTTGACTAGACGGACCTTTGTTGGCAAAGTAATGTCTTTGCTTTTCAATATGCTATCGAGTTTGGTCATAACTTTCCTTCCAAGGAAAGGAAGGAAACTTGGAAGGAAACTTTCCTTCCAAGCGTCTTTTAATTTCATGGCTGCAATCACCATCTGCAGGGATTTTGGAGCCCCCAAAAATAAAGTTTGACACTGTTTCCACTGTTTCTCCATCTGTTTCCCATGAAGTGATGGGACCAGATGCCATGGTCTTAGTTTTCTGAATGTTGAGCTTGAAGTTAACTTTTTCACTCTTTTCTTTCACTTTTATCAAGAGGCTTTTTAGTTTCTCTTCACTTTCTGCCATTAGGGTAGTGTCATCTGTATATCTGAGGTCACTGATATTTTTCTTGGCAATCTTGATACCAGTGTGTGTTTTTTCAGGGCATAATGTAGTTATATAGACTCAGGCCAAACTGAAATTCTAGCTGTGCTTCAAACAACTGCACAAATCTATATCCAATTATTCTCTCCTGTATTAAACTCTTATATAATGTTTTTCATCTTACTCATTAACAAAATTACACTTTTAATTTTGTTTTTTTGCTAGCTTATTATCTATCTATTCACTACTGGGATTTCAGTTCTGAACAAATATAGTACATATTTGCATTACTCAACTCTCTATAGCTCAGCTGGTAAAGAATCCGTCTGCAATTCAAGAGACACCAGTTCGATTCCTGGGTTGGGAAGAGCCCTGGAGAAGGGATAAGCTACCCACTCCAGTATTCTTGAACTTCTCTGGTGTCTCGGATGGTAAAGAATCCACTTGCAATGCTGGAGACCTGGGTTTGATACCTGGGTTGGGAAGACCCCCTGGTAATCCACTTCAGTATTCTTGCCTGGAGAATCCCCATGATCAGAGGAGCTTGGAGGGCTACAGTCCATTGGGTAACAAAGAGTCGAACACAATAGAGCGACTATGCATACAATATTCGATAGCCACACCTCATAAATCTTTGGCGCACTGTTTGGATTGAACTTATTTTTGATATATAAGTCAAAATTCCCTAAATTGAAGTGACGATGGGTACTTTTTTCCCCAGTAATAAATATTAACACTGTCATAACAATGGGAAAAGCTGTATGGAAAGAGCACCTACTTAGTTCTTCAAGGCACTACCTCACACTCGAAATACCTGTCTCCTCAGTGACTGAGTGCTGTTTTACTGTAAGCGTCTTTTTTGCCTGAGTGTCACTTCCTTTGAAATTCAACCATTTAAATTTTGTTTTTGAACAAATTCCATAGCATGAGAATATGCTATGATGTTCATGAGGGATAAAATATTTGCAGAAAAAAATAAAGAGGGTCAGATGCCTTTCCCTCAACAAAAGAATAATCAAGAGTGAAAGTTACCTAAAATGGGGGTGAACAGAGGGCTAAAGGGGATAAAAGCCCCACCAGAAAAATATGGGAATACAATTGTTGCTTAGCTCTATTTAGTCTCATCTTTTCTTTCAGAAAAATGGAGTATAGACTTTTCTAATAATACTTGCAGGTAAATGAATAAGTTATATAAAGAATCTATCAAAATATATGCTTCATAGTTCCCTCGAAAAAGAGTGAACTCATTCCCTTCAATTAATGCCTAATATTTTCAGTGAATTAAAAATCCAGATTAAATCAAAATATCCTTACACAATAAAGCCAAATATTATTTGTGCATTTGTCATTGATTAAAAAAAAACTTATTTACTTCTCCATTTTTTAATTATCAGAAATAATCAAGTGATGGTTGATCTTCAGGACAGATTCTTGATAAGGAGTGCAAAGTAGTATCTAAACATGCTTTAAACATACTCACAAATCAACACAATTCTATCCACTGAAAAAACCAGACTTCCTTGCATTGTCTCCTTCAGTTCTACACACTCCATGTTTTCTGTTGACAATTTATAATGCATGCTTCATTAATCTTCTCACTCCTCCACTGAGTCCCTAGTGCGGCCCTTAAGATTGGCTTTAGTTTCCCTCTTTAAATCCTCTGTTTAGTATTAGAATAGAAATAACATCTACTCAACAGTCTTCCCATCCTTAGCCCTAGGTTACCCTTATCTCCTCTCTACATTTACAAAACAAAATGAACCATATTTTCATATATCATTTCATCCAGATTCTGTAGAAATGTTCCATTCTCAGCTGCAATTGCAAACTTGATCATTTTAATAGATTAGATGCTAATTTTCATTATAATCCCAAACAGCAATACCAAAGAACGTTAGAAGGTGAAGGTGAAGGTGAAGTAGCTCAATCATGTCCAACTCTTTGCAATCCCATGGACTGTAGCCTACCAGACTTCTCCGTCTATGGGATTCTCCAGGCAAGAATACTGGAGTGGGTTACCATTTCCTTCTCCAGGGGATCTTCCCGACCCAGTGATCGAACCCGGGTCTCCCACATTGGAGGCAGATGCTTTAACCTCTGAGCCACCAGGGAAGCCCAAAGAATGTTAGAACTACCATACAACTGTGCTCATTTCACATGCTTACAAGTAAGGCTCAAAATCCTTCAAGTAAGGTTTCACCATTACAGGAAACATGGATTTCCAGAAGCTAGATTTATAAAAGGAAGAAGAAATAGAGTTCAAATTCCCAGTACCCACTGGATGTTGGCAATTTGATCTATGGTCCTTCTGCTTTTTCTAAAATCAGCTTGAACATCTGGAAGTTCATGGTTCACATATTGCTGAAGCCTAGTTTGGGGAATTTTGAGCATTACTTTACTAGCATGTGAGTGAGTGCAATTGTATGGTAGTTTGAGCATTCTTTGGCATTCCCTTTCTTTGGGATTGGAATGAAAACTGACCTTTTCCAGTCCTGTGGCCACTGCTGAGTTTTCCAAATTTGCTGGCATATTGAGTGCAGCACTTTCACAGTGTCATCTTTTAGGATTTGAAAGAGCTCAACTGGAATTCCATCACCTCCACTAGCTTTGTTCATAGTGATGCTTTCTAAGGCCCACTTGACTTCACATTCCAGGATGTCTGGTTCTAGGTGAGTGATCACACCATCGTAATTATCTGGGTCATGAAGATCTTTTTTGTACAGTTTTTCTTTGTATTCTTGCCACCTCTTCTTAATATATTCTGCTTCTGTTAGGCCCCTACCATTTCTGTCCTTTATTGAGCCTATCTTTGCATGAAATGTTTCCTTGCTATCTCTAATTTTCTTAAAGAGATCTCTAGTTTTTCCCATTCTATTGTTTTTCTCTATTTCTTCGAATCAATCACTGAGGAAGGCTTTCTTATCTCTCCATGCTATTCTTTGGAACTCTGCATTCAAATGGGTATATCTTTCCTTTTCTCTTTGCTTTAACTTCCCTTCTTTTCACAGCTATTTGTAAGGCTTCCTCTAACAGCCATTTTGCTTTTTTTGCATTTCTTTTTCTTGGGGATGGTCTTCATCCCTGTCTCCTGTACAATGTCACTATCCATACTCTATCCATAGTTCATCAGGCACTCTATCAGATCTAATCCCTTAAGTCCATTTCTCAGTTTCACTGTATAGTCATAAATGATTTGATTTAGGTCATACCTGAATGGTCTAGTGGTTTTCTAAACTTTCTTCAATTTAAGTCTGAATTTGGCAATAAGGAGTTCATGATCTGAGCCACAGTCAGCTCCTGGTCTTGTTTTTGCTGACTGTATAGAGGTTCTCCATCTTTGGCTGCAAAGAATATAATCAATCTGATTTTGGTGTTGACCATCTGGAGATGTCCATGTGTAGAGTCTTCTCATGTGTTGTTGGAAGAGGGTGTTTGCTATGACCACTGTATTCTCTTGGCAAAAATCTATTAGCTTTTGCCCTGCTTCTTTCTGTACTCCAAGGCCAAATTTGCCTGTTACTCTATCTGTTTCTCGACTTCCTCCTTTTGCATTCCAGTCCCCTATAATGAAAAGGACAACTTTTTTGGGAGTTAGATCTAAAAGGTCTTGTAGGTTTTCATAGAACCATTCGACTTCAGCTTCTTCAGTGTTACTGGTCAGGACATGGACTTGGATTATCTTGATATTGAATGGTTCGCTTTGGAAACAAACAGGGATCATACGGTCGGTTTTGAGCTTTCATCCAAGTACTGCATTTCAGACTCTTTTGTTGACTATGATGGCTACTCCATTTCTTCTAAGGGACTCCTGCCCACAGTAGTAGATATAATGATCATCTCAGTTAAATTCACCCATTCCAGTCCATCTTATTTCACTGATTCCTAGAATGTTTATGTTCACTCTCGTCATTGCCTGTTTGATCACTTTCAATAATAAAATAAGATTTGATTACTTTTATGTAATTACACATTGTTTGTTCAGATTTTTTATCAAGTTAGACTCTTTATAGTTAATAGTTAAAACTCTGAAACATCATTCTATTTCGACACCAACATGTCAAGCAATATTTACTAAATAATGTTTGTAATGTTCCATGGTGGCTCACATTGTAAAGAATCTGCCTGATACATGGGAGATCCGTGTTTGATCCCTGAGTTGCAAAGATCCCCTGGAGAAGGGAATGGCAACCCACTCCAATATTCTTGCCTGGAGAATTTCATGGAAAGAGGTGTTTGGTAGGCTACAGTCCATGGGGTTACAAAAAGTCAGACAGGACTGAGAGACAAACACTTTCACATAAGAAACTAATTAATAGATACAAAAGTAAGACACAAACTTCAAATATTAACATTAGCTGCCTTTGTGTGCAGAGAAGTGAACAAAAATTTATGTCATATCACATTGAGTATTTTTCAGAATCTGTAATGTGTCTCATTAATTCTAAAACAAAGTTGCACTCTTGGAAAGATAAATGTGATAAAGTTTTCCATTAGCTAAAATGAATTTAGAGTGTTTACTTTCCTTAACTCATCATATCAGTTCAGTTCAGTTCATTTCAGTCACTCAGTCGTTTCTGACTCATGTGACCCCATGGACTGCAGCATGCCAGGCCTCCGTGTCCATCACCAACATCCAGAGTTTATTCAAACTTATGTCCATTGAGTCGGTGATGTGTGATATTGAATGGTTTGCCTTGGAAACGAACAGAGATCATTCTGTCATGTTTGAGATTGCATCCAAGTACTGCATTTCAGACCCTTTTGTTGACCATGATGGCCACTCCATTTCTTCTGAGGGATTTCTGCCCGCAGTAGATCTGATAGATAGAGTGCCTGATGAACTTTGGAATGAGGTTCGTGACATTGTACAGGAGACAGGGATCAAGACCATCCCCATGGAAAAGAAATGCAAAAAAGCAAAATGACTGTCTGGGGAGGCCTTACAAATAGCTGTGAAAAGAAGAGAAGTGAAAAGCAAAGGAGAAAGGAAAGATATAAACATTTGAATGCAGAGTTCCAAAGAATAGCAAGAAGAGATAAGAAAGCCTTCCTCAGCGATCAGTGCAAAGAAACAGAGGAAAACAACAGAATGGGAAAGACTATAGATCTCTTCAAGAAAATCAGAGATACCAAAGGAACATTTCATGCAAAGATGAGCTTGATAAAGGACAGAAATGGTATGGACCTAACAGAAGCAGAAGATATTAAGAAGAGATGGCAAGAATACACAGAAGAACTGTACAAAAAAGATCTTCACAACCCAGATAAGCATGATGGTGTGATCACTGACCTAGAGCCAGACATCCTGGAATGTGAAGTCAAGCGGGCCTTAGAAAGTATCACCACGAACAAAGCTAGTGGAGGTGATGGGATTCCAGTTGAGCTATTCCAAATCCTGAAAGATGATGCTGTGAAAGTGCTGCACTCAATATGCCAGCAAATTTGGAAAACTCAGCAGTGGCCACAGGACTGGAAAAGGTCAGTTTTCATTCCAATCCCAAAGAAAGGCAATGACAAAGAATGCTCAAACTACCGCACAATTGCACTCATCTCACACACTAGTAAAGTAATGCTCAAAAATCTCCAAGCCAGGCTTCAGCAATACGTGAACTGTGAACTTCCTGATGTTCAAGCTGGTTTTAGAAAAGGCAGAGGAACTAGAGATCAAATTTCCAGCATCCGCTGGATCATGGAAAAAGCAAGAGAGTTCCAGAGAAACATCTATTTCTGCTTTATTGACTATGCCAAAGCCTTTGACTATGTGGATCATGATCAACTGTGGAAAATTCTGAAAGAGATGGGAATACCAGACCACCTGACCTGCCTCTTGAGAAATTTGTATTGCAGGTCAGGAAGCAACAGTTAGAACTGGACATGAAACAACAGACTGGTTCCAAATAGGAAAAGGAGTTCATCAAGGCTGTATATTGTCACTCTATTTAACTTGTACGCAAAGTACATCATGAGAAACACTGGGCTGGAAGAAGCACAGGCTGTAATCAAGACTGCCAGGAGAAATATCAATAATCTCAAATATGCAGATGACACCACCCTTATAGCAGAAAGTGAGAGGGACTAAAAAGCCTCTTTATGAAAGTGAAGGTGGAGAGTGAAAAAGTTGGCTTAAAGCTCAAAATTCAGAAAATGAAGATCATGGCGTCCGGTCCCATCACTTCATGGGAAATAGATGGGGAACCAGTGGAAACAGTGTCAGACTTTATTTTTCTGGGTTCCAAAATCACTACAGATGGTGACTGCAGCCATGAAATTAAAAGATGCTTACTCCTTGGAAGGAAAGTTATGACCAATCTAGATAGCATATTCAAAATCAGAACCTTTGCCAACAAAGGTTCGTCTAGTCAAGGCTATGGTTTTTCCAGTAGTCATGTATGGATGTGAGAGTTGGACTGTAAAGAAGACTGAGCCCCGAAGAACTGATGCTTTTGAACTGTGGTGTTGGAGAAGACTCTTGAGAGTCCCTTGGACTGCAAGGAGATCCAACCTGTCCATTCTGAAGGAGATAAGCCCTGGGATTTCTTTGGAAGGAAAGATGCTAAAGCTGAAACTCCAGTACTTTGCGAAGTCAACTCATGCGAAGAGTTGACTCATTGGAAAAGAGTCTGATGTTGGGAGGGATTGGGGGCAGGAGGAGAAGGGGACGACAAAGGATGAGATGGCTGGATGGCATCACTGACTCGATGGACGTGAGTCTGAGTGAACTCCGGGAGTTGGTGATGGACAGGGAGGCCTGGCGTGTTGCGATTCATGGGGTCGCAAAGAGTTGGACATGACTGAGCGACTGATCTGATCTGATCTGATCTGATCTGATGTAGTACCTATTTGTGTCCAATGGGTCATGTACATTTTAATTACCAAATCAAATAAGATATGGTTTTCTTCCCTCAGTGCTATGATGCATAATGAGGGATCAGACAATTCCGGATGCATGTATTAAGTGTCATCATAAGAATATTCACAAAATGCAAATGTCATAGTATAAAAATAAACCAATCAATCTGAAATCAAAGAAGCCTTCTTTGAGAAATCAGTACTTTAGTTGGGTTTTAATGAAAAAGAGAAAGAACAGGAAAATGGAAAAGGAATTCCCTGAAAAAATGCGCTGTTATGTCACAAAGATGTATTATTGAGACATACACAAGCTACTTTACACATTCAGTGTGAGTAGCTCAAACTATGAGTAGATGGTCACTGCCCTGAATTATCTCAGAACTCACTGAACCTTCTTTCCGAGGGCTGTTAGTGGGACATTCCTCCTTTTCCTGACCAGCAAATGTTGCATTAGTCAAATTGTGTTTCTTCAGCTATATCTCTACCTTAATTTTCAAACTTGCATAAACATCTCCAATTTTTGACATCTGTAATTGGGTATCAATTTACTATTTATAAACCTACATTTAAACTTTCCACAATAAAAAAGTTATTTTCCCTTCTATACTGCTGATGAGAATGCAAATTATTCCAACCACTATAGAAAACAGTATGATAGTTACTAAAAACATAAAAATAATGTAAACATATCATCTAGCAATCCCATGCCTGCACATTTATCTAGAAGAGATGAAAATTCTAATTTGAAAAGATACACACACTCCAATGTTAATAGCAGTGCTATTTCAGAAGCTAAGATATGGATGCAACCTATGTGTCCAGTGTCCTTCAACAGATCAATGGTTAAAGATATGGACTGTGTGTGTGTATATATATAAAGACAGATAAAATAGGAGTATGGAATTAACAAATATACACCACAGTACATAAAATGTATAAACAGAAAGGATTTACTGTATAGGGCCAAGAAATAAAACATCTTAAAATAACTTAAAACAGAAAAGAATTAGGAAAAAAAATATATGTATAACTAAATCACTTTATTGTACACATGAAACTAACACAATACTGTAAATCAACTATATATTTTAAAAAATCATTTTCCCATTTCATTGAGAACAGTACTTAGTTGCTCAGTTATATCCGACACTTTGTGACCTCAAGGACTGAAGCCCGCCAAGCTCCTCTGTCCATGGGGATTCTCCAGGCCAGAACTCTTAAGTGGGTTGCCATGCCCTCCTCCAGGGCATTGAGTGTTACCATCTTCATTATAATTGCTCAGACAAAGAAACTTCACATTATTTTTCAATCACTTATTTCCCTCAAACTATTTATTGGTAATATTAACAATTTCTACTTTCTTTACTTTCAAAATATATCACATATTTGATAATCTCCTGCCATACCCATCTCATTTCCTTCCTGGCCCACTGCTGTAGACTCCTAACAAGTCTCCCCACTTTTATTCTCCCCTTCAACAATTTATTCTCTTGAAACAGCATGAATTATACTCTTTAAACCTTGTTATGATTATATCTCTCAACTGTTGAAAACTCCCACAGTGGATTCTGGCACATCCTCACAATTAGTCACCTTTAATATTTATAGTTGCAAAAACAGTAATCTTGACTTTTTATTTGAAATAACTGAGGCAGAGAGCATCTCATTAATTTGCCCCAAAGAACAGATTGTAACTAGCAAAGGTAAGATGATGATGTAAATTTGATTTATTTCAGAATGATTTAATATCGTTGAGTCACACAACTGTGACCCTGATTACCACCATTTTTAAAATAATCTTACCTTGAGGAGCCTTGGTCACAATCTGAAGTAAGATGTCAAATTACTCAAAATGACCTGTAATTCTCCTCTCATCCAGTATGAAGAAAGAGGGCAAAGACCACATATTGCTTCAGGAAATATTTTATTACCTTCAGTTGTCTGTCCATTTTCTCAGTGGAATATTCTGTTACTCAGAAAACAGGTTTTATTTGTATGAGAGGTTGTTTAAAGAAATTCCATGGTTACCATGGAAAAAGCAAAAGCTTGCCATGTTAGGATAATTTGTCAAAAAGAACAGCAAATCCTATATTTATGTAAGATGGTAAAGACCCATTTCCCAAGGAAATATATCTCAAATAACTTATTTTCCTACTGATTTCAAGATATTACAGTACCATTCAATTGTTTGGTTTTATTCTGTATGTTGGTGTGGCCAGAGTAGCTAAGATTTTGAAAGACATTCTTTTGTGTATGTGTGTGTTATGCACTTTTTTAGACAAACATAAGGCCTCCAATAAAATTTATACTAGTTTTTAAAATAATATCATTTTCCTCCTGTGGGGGTAAAGATAACTGGACATTTTATCCCTTCTAACCTCATTAGAACTGGAATGTGTCCAAGACTGATTCTTGCTTAATTAAATTCATTGGGATTTTCCACTAAAATCTGAGTGCATATTTATGTAAAGATCCGATTAAACCACACCACAGAATTAGAATCAGAAAGATGTAGAAGGAGAGAAAATATCTTTATAATCATGTTGAGATTATTGACAGTCAAGAACAATATTCATTCTCAATCATTTTGTACTAATGGCAACTAGCCTATCAAATATTTCCTTACTTGCCATAGCAAGTTTTTCTTTCCTTTGATTTAATAATCAATTAATTTTGCCTTCATGTTTTGCTAAATATACAAAGGTTATGTCACTTATTTACACATGATAACTGATATCCACTTATTATTATTATTTTAATTTAGTGTACCTGTTTCATGCCATGAACTATACTATGAGTCTGTGTGTGTGTGCTAAGTTGCCTCAGTTTGTATCTGACTCTTTGCGACCCTGCAGCCTGTAGCCTGTCTGGATCTTCAGTCCATAGGATTCTCCAGGCAAGAATACTGGAACGGGTTGCCATGCCCTTTCTCAGGGGATTTTCTGGACCCAGGGGTCAAACGTCTGTCTCATGTTTCCTGCACTGCCAGGTGGGTTGTTTAGCAGTAGCACCACCTGGGAAGGCCATGCTGTGTGTAAGGACATAGCAATTAATATAACAGGGGGACAACCCTATAAATGTTTCTCCCTGCATTTATTAATACTTATACTTCTAGAACAGAGTCAGATGATAAAGAATTAGATAATTTAAAAAGCTAGTTTTAGTCTTAACTGCATCTAAGGCAACAAATAGGGTACTGTGACAGAAATATAAGGGATGATTCTACTATGGAGAATGTAATCAAGAAGGACTTTCCAAAAATGTGATGTTTAGCTGAGGGAAAAAGAATAAAAAGTAGCTGACACTGGAAACACAGAGAGTAAAATTAGGTAAAAATTAGATCAGTACAATTAATACAGTAAATTTTTAAAAATTATATAGTTTATATACCATAGTGTATATGTGTCAATTCCAATTGTCCAATTTATCCATCCCTCAACTCTCCCCCTAATAACTATAAGTTTATTGTCTTCATATGTAACTCTATGTCTGTTTTGTAGACAAGTTCATTTGTAGTCTTTTTAAAGATTCTGCATATAAGCGATACATGGTATGTTTTTTTTTTTTTTCCTCTCTATTTGCCTTACTTCACTCAGTTTGACAATCTCTAGGTCCATACATGTTGCTGTAATTGGCATTATTTTGTTCTTTTTGATGGATTAGTAATATTTCATTGTATATATGTACCACTTCTTCTTTATCCATTACTCTGTTGAAGGATATTTAGGTTGCTTTCATATCATGGATCTTGTAAATACTGCTGCAATATCCATTGGGTTGCATGCATTTTTTCAAATTATGATTTTCTCTGGATATATGCCCAGGAGTGAGATTGCTTGGTTGTATGGTAGTTTATTGGTGTTAGCTGATACCTCATTGCAGTGCTTCTCTAATACCTAGTGATATTAAGCATATTTTCATATGTCTTTTGGCCATTGGTCTGTCTTCTTTGGATCAATTTCTATTTAGACTTTTGACTCATCTGTTGAGACTGCCTGCTCAGCTCAAATCTGATGGCTTTGACTGTGTGGATCACGAAAAAAAAAAAAAAAAACAACTGGAGAATTCTTCAAGGGATGGAAATACCAGACCACCTTACCTGTATCCAGAGAAATCTGTATGCAGGTCAAGAAACAATGGTTAGAACTAGACATGGAATAACAGACTGGTTCCAAACAGGAAAAGGAGTACCTCAAAGCTGTGTATTGTCACCCTGCCTATTTAATTTATATTCAGAGTACATCATCCAAAATGCCAGACTGGATGAAGCACAAGCTGGAGTCAAGATTTCCAGGAGAAATATTAACAACCTCAGACATACAAATGACACCACACTTATGGCAAAAAGAGAGGAAGAACTAAAGAGCCTCCTGATGAAAGTGAAAGAGGAGAGTGAAAAAGATGGCTTAATACTCAACAGTCAAAAACCGAAGATCATGGCATCTGGTCCCATCATTTCATGGCAAATAGATGGGGAAACAATGGAAACAGTGACAGATTTTCTTTGGCGGGGGAGGGGGGGCTCCAAAATCACTGCAGATGGTGACTGCAGCCATGAAATTAAAAGATGCTTGCTCCTTGGAAGAAAAGCTATGCCCAACCTAGACAGTATATTAAAAAGCATAGATGTGCCTTTGCTGACAAACGTCCATCTAGTCAAAGCTATTGTTTTTCCAGCAGTCATGTATGGATCTGAGAGCTGGACTATAAAGAAAGCTGGGCATCAAAGAATTGATGCTGTTGAACTGTTGTGTTGGAGAAGACTCTTGAGAGTTCTTTGGACTGCAAGGAGATCCAACCACTCGATCCTAAAGGAGATCAGTCCTGAATATTTACTGGAAAGACTGATGTTGAAGCTGAAACTCCAATACTTTGGCCACCAGATGCAAAGAACTGATTCCTTGGAAAAGACCCCAATGCTGGGAAAGATTGAAGGCAGGAAAAGAAGGGGCTGACAGAGGATGAAATGGTTGGATGGTATCACTGACTCGGTGGACATGAGTTTAAGCAAGCTCCAGCAGTTGGTGATGGACCCGGAGGCCTGGTGTGCTGCCGTCCATGGGGTCAGAGAGTCTGACAGGACTGAGCGACAGAACTGAACCCATTTGTTGACTGGGTTGTTTATTTATTTTGATATTGAGCTATAGGAGCTATTTGCTTATTTTGGAGATTGGTTTCTTGTTTGATTAGTTAGTTTGCAAATATTTTCTCCCATTTTGAGAGTGTCTTTGTTTTGTTTACAGTTCCCTTTTATGTGACAAGGTTTTTTAGTTTAACTAGATCTCATTTTTTAATTTTTGTTTTTATGTTCATTACTATACCTGGTGGCTCAAAAAAGATCCTCTTGCAAGAGTGTTCTACCTATGTTTTACAATTAGAGTTTTATAGTAACATGGCCTGTGGAAATAGTTTATATAGACAGAGCAAAAGAAAGTTTAAAGTCAAAGGACCTCTCCCAAACATAAACACTCAAATGACACTCTATTAACAAGTTAGTGCACACTCTTCATATGTGCTTTTGTGTGTAGACCTATGTACTATCATTTACAGGTTTTAATCTACATGGAAGCACATAAAATATTATAATATTCTCGAAATTTTAATTAAAGTTTGTGTGGTCACTTTTTGTCATTATTCATTAAGTTTTCTTCATTTTAATTGCTACCTATTATTCCCTTTAATGTTTACAACACAATTCCTTTAACCAGGACATTTTTGCTTGAAATTTATTTTTTTTTCTACTATTCCACTTTACACATAGTGCAACAATGACCATTACTTACAGACATCTTTACTTATTTCTATTGGAGAAATCTATATCATCACTAAGAGAAATAAACAAAAAATATGCACATGTTTAAATTTGATAGATTCTGTAACTTTGTTGTCAAATCCCTGAAGCATCTTTTATTCCCAAAAGTAGTGTACTAAAGACTAATTTCCCCAAAGCCTAACCAATATTGTCATTATTGTATACATAGTAACCAAATTATAAAGTAAAAAAATCATCTCATTTTAATTTGCATCCATTCAATCCTTTATTCATAGACTTTTATTGATGACATAAATAATAAAACTGTATTATTTGTCTCCAGATAAAGTTAAATTAGATGAATGTAATGTCTATATAGAGATACAAATGTATACATAAACGCAACATAAGCTAATCATAAATCGTTTAGTACACACTATGTATCAGACAATTTACTAAAATTCTACACATTTTTTCTCATTTATTTTGAATTTATTTTTTACTTGAAGGATAATTGCTTTACAGACTCTTGTTGTATGTCTCAGGGAACTCAAATGGGGGCTCTGTATCAACCTAGAGGGGTGGGATGGGGAGGGAGATGGGAAGGAGTTTCTGGAGAGAAGGGGACATGTGTACACCTATGTCTGATTCATGCTGATGTTTGACAGAAAATAATAATTTATTTTTTTAATTAGAGGAAAAATGATTTACAATGCCGTGTTTGTTTCTGCCATACATTAATATGAGCAAGCAATAATTATGCATATATCCCTTCCCTCTGGAGCCTCCCACACTTCCCCGAATCCCACCCTGCTTTATGTCATCACAGATAGCCAGGCTGGTCTCTCTCTGTTACACAGCAGCTTCTCACCAGTTATCTATTTGTTTTCCCATTTAAACTTCACAATTAACTATGATGATACACATTTTCTGGCCTAGACATAGCAAAAAAAAAATAATAATTTGCTTGTCACTTAAGAGTTAGCAATTGAAAAAGACTTGAATGCAAGACACCAATTTACAGTTGATATGCAATTCTTGTGACTGAATTTGACATGGAGTTAAATAATTTATTCAGTAAAATCCTGGATAAAAGGAAGGTGATGGCAATGAGTTGGATTATCATTTTTTTTCTTTTTTTGTACTCGGATTTTTTTAAATTTATTTATTTTAATTGGAGGCTAATTACTTCACAATACTGCTTTGATTCTGCCACATATCAACATGAATCCCCATGGTCGTACACGTGTTCACGATCCTGAATCCCCCTCCCACCTCCCTCCCCATACCATCCCTCTGGGTCATCCCAGTACACCAGCCCCAAGCATCCTGTATCAAACCTGGACTGGTGATTCGTTTCTTATATGATATTATACATGTTTCAATGCCATTCTCCCAAATCATCCCACCCTCTCCCTCTCCCACAGAGTTCAAAAGACTGTTCTATACATCTGTGTCTCTTTTGCTGTCTCGCATATAGGGTTATCATTACCATCTTTCTAAATTCCATATATATGTGTTACTATACTGTATTTTTTTTTTTCTGGCTTACTTCACTCTGTATAATAGGCTTCAGTTTCATCCACTTCAGTAGAACAGATTCAAATGTATTCTTTTTAATGGCTGTGTAATACTCCATTGTGTATATGTACCACACCTTTCTTATCCATTCATCTGCTGATGGACATCTAGGTTGCTTCCATGTCCTGGCTATTATAAACAGTGTTGCAATGAACAGTGGGGTACACGTGTCTCTTTTGATTCTTGTGTCATCAGTGTGTATGCCCAGCAGTGGGACTGCTGGGTCATAAGACAGTTCTATTTCCAGTTTTTTAAGGAATCTCCAAACTGTTCTCCATAGTGGCTGTACTAATTTTCATGCCCAGCAACAGTATAAGAGGGTTCTCCTTTCTCCACATCCTCTCCAGCATTTATTGCTTGTAGACTTTTGGATAGCAGCCATTCTGACTGGCATGAAGTGATACCTCATTGTGGTTTTGATTTGCATTTCTCTGATAATGAGTGATGTTGAGCATCTTTTCATGTGTTTATTAGCCATCTGTATGTCTTCTTTGGAGAAATTTCTGTTTAGTTCTTTGGCCCATTTTTTGATTGGGTCATTTCTTTTTCTGGAATTGAGCTGTAGGAGCTGCTTATAAATTTTTGAGATTAAGTCTTTGTCAATTGCTTCATTTGCTATTATTTTCTCCCATTCTGAAGGCTGTCTTTTCACCTTGCTTATAATTTCCTTTGTTGTGCAGAAGCTTTTAATTTTAATTAGGTCCCATTTGTTTATTTTTGCTTTTATTTCCAATATTCTGGGAGGTGTGTTACAGAGGATCCTGATGTGATTTATGTCTGAGAGTGTTTTGCTTATGCTCTCCTATAAGAGTTTTATAGTTTTTGGTCTTATTTTTAGATCTTTAATCCATTTGAGTTTATTTTTGTGTATGGTTTTAGAAAGTGTTCTAGTTTTATTCTTTTACAACTGGTTGACCAGTATTCCCAGCACCACTTGTTAAAGAGATTGTCTTTTCTCCATTGTATATCCTTGCCTCCTTTTTCAAAGATAAGGTGTCCATAGGTGCGTGGGTTTATCTCTGGGCTTTCTATTTTGTTCCATTGATCTGTCTTTGTGCCAGTACCATACTGTCTTCAAGACTGTGGCTCTGTAGTAGAACCTGAAGTCAGGCAGGTAGATTCCTCCAGTTTCATTCTTCTTTCTCAAGATTGCTTTGGCTATTTGAGGTTTTTTTTTTTTTTGTATTTCCATACAAAGTGTTAAATTATTTGATTTAGCTCTGTGAAAAATACTGTTGGTAGCTTGATAGGGATTGCATTGAATCTATAGATTGCTTTGGGTAGTATACATAACAATGTGAGAAAAATCAAATCAATAAAATTAGAAATGAAAATGGAGAGATCACAACAGACAACACAGAAATACAAAGTATCATAAGAGACTACTATCAGCAATTATATGCCAATAAAATGGACAACTTGGAAGAAATAGACAAATTCTTAGAAAAGTACATCTTTTCAAAACTGGAACAGGAAGAAATAGAAAATCTTAACAGACCCATCACAAGCACGGAAATTGAAACTGTAATCAGAAATCTTCCAGCAAACAAAAGCCCAGGTACAGACGGCTTCACAGCTGAATTCTACCAAAAATTTAGAGAAGAGCTAACACCTATCCTACTCAAACTCTTCAGCAAATTGCAGAGGAGGGTAAACTTCAAACTCATTCTATGAGTCCACCATAACCCTAATACCAAAACCTGACAAAGATGCCACAAATAAAGAAAACTACAGGTCAATATCACTGATGAACATAGATGCAAAAATCCTTAACAAAATTCTAGCAATCAGAATCCAACAACACATTAAAAAGATCATACACCATGACCAAGTGGGCTTTATCCCAGGGATGCAAGGATTCTTCAGTATCCATAAATCTATCAATGTAATACACCACATTAACAAATTGAAAAAATAAAAGCCATATGATTATCTCAATAGATGCAGAGAAAATCTATGACAAAATTCAACGTCCATTTATGATAAAAACTCGCTAGAAAGCAGGAATAGAAGGAACATACCTCAACATAATAAAAGCTATATATGACAAACCCACAGCAAACATTATCCTCAATGGTGAAATATTGAAAGCATTTCCTCTAAAGTCAGGAGCAAGACAAGGGTGGACACTTTCACCACTACTTTTCAACATAGTTTTGGAAGTTTTGGCCACAGCAATCAGAGCAGAAAAAGAAATAAAAGAAATCCAAATTGGAAAAGAAGAAGTAAAACTCTCACTGTTTGCAGATAACATGATCCTCTATATAGAAAACCCTAAAGACTCCACCAGAAAATTACTAAAGCTAATCAATGAATATAGTAAAGTTGTAGGATATAAAATCAACACACAGAAATCCCTTGCATTCCTATACACTAATAATGAGAAAATAGAAAGAGAAATTAAGGAAACAATTCCATTCACCATTGCAACGAAAAGAATAAAATACTTAAGAATATATCTACCTAAAGAAACTAAAGACCTATATATCAGTCAGTTAGTCAGTCAGTTCTGTCACTCAGTCGTGTCTGACTCTTCACGACCCCATGAATCGCAGCACCCCAGCCTCCCCGTCCATCACCAATTTCAGGAGTTCACTCAGACTCATGTCCATCGAGTCAGTGATGCCATCCAGCCATCTCATCCTCTGTCGTCCACTTCTCCTTCTGCCCCCAATCCCTCCCAGCATCAGAGTCTTTTCCAATGAATCAACTCAGGTGGCCAAAGTCCTGGAGTTTCAGCGTTAGCATCATTCTTCCAAAGAAATCCCAGGGCTGATCTCCTTCAGAATGGACTGGTTGGATCTCCTTGCAGTGCAAGGGACTCTCAAGAGTCTTCTGCAACACCACAGTTCAAAAGCATCAATTCTTTGGTGCTCAGCTTTCTTCACAGTCCATCTCTCACATCCACACATGACCACTGGAAAAACCATAGCCCTGACTACGTGGACCTTTGTTGACGAAGTAATGTCTCTGCTTTTCAATATGCTATCTAGGTTGGTCAAAACTTTTCTTCCAAGGAGTAAGCGTCTTTTAATTTCATGGCTGCAGTCACCATCTGCAGTGATTTTTTTTTAATTTTATTATTATTATTATTATTTATTTATTTATTTTACTTTACAATATTGTATTTTATTTTTTTTTTTTGTCACACATCAACATGCATCCGCCATGGGTGTACCCATATTCCCCCCAAAAAATAAAGTCTGACACTGTTTCTACTGTTTCCCCATCTATTTCCCATGAAGTGATGGGACTAGATACTATGATCTTCGTTTTCTGAATGTTGAGCTTTAAGCCAACTTTTTCACTCTCCACTTTCACTTTCATCAGGAGACTTTTTAGTTCCTATTCACTTTCTGCCATAAGGGTGGTGTCATCTGCATATCTGAGGTTATTGATATTTCTCCTGGCAATCTTGATTCCAGCTTGTGCTTCTTCCTGCCCAGCATTTCTCATGATGTACTCTGCATATAAGTTAAATAAGCAGGGTGACAATATACAGCCTTGATGTACTCCTTTTCTTATTTGGAAACAGTCTGTTGTTCCATGTACAGTTCTAACTGTTGCTTCCTGACCTGCATATAGGTTTTTCAAGAGGCAGGTCAGGTGGTCTGGTATTCCCATCTCTTTCAGAATTTTCCACAGTTTATTGTGATCCACACAGTCAAAGGCTTTGGCATAGTCTTTTTTCTAAAGATATATATATATATATATATATATATATATATATATATATATAAAACTATAAAATATAGAAAACTATAAAACACCGGTGAAAGAAATCAAACAGGACACTAATAGATGGGAAAATATACCATGTTCATCAATCGGAAGAATCAATATAGTGAAAATGAGTATACTACACAAAGCTATCTATAGATTCAATGGATTATCATTTTTAAGGAGAAACAGCACTCCGTGTTAGTCTGAAAACCTGTGCCCCAAGCACAGGAATCATCAGTAGGCACTGTCTCCACTGAAGGACTTTAAAAGGATTATTGCTAATGGCATGTCTTCCTAACTCACTATGTTTCCTTGAAAGTGAGTGGAGATGGAATGATCTGCAGTATCAGTCTGAAATGAAATTACTACCTTTGTAGATACAAAAGCTAATGCTTCCTTGGAATGCTTCCAGAAGGAGGGGCCTTGATCCTTGAATAGCCTTTCTTGATTTTACCACCCTCTCCCTGAGCAGATCATCAGCACCATTCCTCTGCACAGAGCTGCTCACAAATAACTCTATGTAATATATATATATATATATATATATATATATATATATATATATATATATGCATAAACCAATTTAAGGGTTTCATTAAATACCTAAATCATGAAATTATCAAAATGGAAGGAAAAACACCACATAAACTCTTCATCAAAGATCATTACTAGAAAAAATAAATGTGTATAAGAGGAAAGCAGAAATACACATGTAATACATACACACAGAAACACATAGGAAATTTCATAAAGACAGCAAACCTAAAAGTTTACTAAAACTATCCTATACATACAAGCTACTCCAGTTTCATCTTTATCTAAGTCACATCTCTGAAATATAAACACACTCTTTTGTTTGTTAATATATTGATCTGGAGAGAGGCAGAAAGGTAGACATTTTAGATAGTTTTGATAACCTGCTGAAAGAGATTAAAGTAAATCAGCTTAAAAGTTGATAGCTCAAGTCTCTTTATCCTGAGGCTGCAATCTATTTATAGAAAAAACAGGTGAACTTTTCATACATTTTAAAAGTAATTTAATTGTTCCTGTGTATAATTGATTCAATAATTTCAATGATTTCAAAATAGTAGTTCAAATTAATAAGACCATGTTTAATACTTAAATAAGTTGTTAAAATCACCTCAAAATCTCAAGCTCATGTCATTGTTGCAACCCCTAAACCCAGCTAACTGTAGTTCTAGTCAGCAAAGGCAGAAATTGTGTAGGTAAAGTCTCTAGGATCATATTCAGATAACCAAAGATTTGACCCCATCTAAGTTGTACTTCAAAGAAGGCAATGGCAACCCACTCCAGTACTCTTGCCTGGAAAACCCCATGGATGGAGGAGCCTGGTAGGCTGCAGTCCATGGGATCACAAAGAGTCTGACATGACTGAGCGACTTCACTTTGTGCTTTGTAGTGTAGGATGTATTTGGGCTTCCCAAATGGCACTAGTGGTTAAAAAAAAAAAAAAAATCCACTTGCCAATGCAGGAGACAAAAGAGGTGTAGGTTCAGTCCTTAGGTTGGGAACATTCCCTGGAGGAGGGCATGGCAACCCACTCCAGTAT
Source organism: Bos grunniens (assembly GCF_055505025.1). Classification (NCBI taxonomy): domain Eukaryota; kingdom Metazoa; phylum Chordata; class Mammalia; order Artiodactyla; family Bovidae; genus Bos; species Bos grunniens. The sequence goes on along the minus strand of NC_141183.1, from coordinate 63,351,722 downwards.
TCTCACCTGGAGAATCCCATGGACAGAGGAGACTAGTGGGCTACAGTCCATTGGGTTGCAAAGAGTCAGACACGACTAAACGGACTTAACAAGCAAGCAAGCTCGCAGGATGTACTTACCAGAAGTTTTCTCTACAAAAGACCTTTGCTGTGCTGTGGTAAGTCGCTTCAGTCGTTTCCGACTCTGTGCGACCCTATGGACCACAGCCCGCCAGTCTCCTCTGTCCACGGGATTCTCCAAGCAAGAATACTGAAGTGCTATGCCCTTCTCCAGGGGACCTTCCCAACCCAGGGACTGAAACTGCATCTCTTAAGTTCCTGCAATGGCAGAAGGGTTTTTTTTACCACTAGTGCCAGCTGGAAAGCCCACAAAAGACCTAGAAATCATGAAACATTAGAGTCTCAACTTAGCAAAACCCATCATTAATCATGTAAATTAGGGCCACACTTGGAGCAAGTTATCCAGTCACTTAATGGGAGTTAATTTTATAGGACCAGAGTTTCTATTGATTTTAAAGAAAAATTTAAAACAGATGATCTAAGTATATACAAATTTATATGGAAAACACACTGTGGATGGCAGAGTAATTCAAAGTTCATCTAAATAGTAAAAACATTCAGAAAATGAAGATCATGGCATTGGGTCCCAGCACTTCATGGGAAACAGATGGGGAACCAGTGGAAACAGTGTCAAACTTTATTTTTCTGGGCTCCAAAATTACTACAGATGGTGACTGCAGCCATGAAGTTAAAAGACGCTTACTCCTTGGAAGGAAAGTTATAACCAACCTAGATAGCATATTCAAAAGCAGAGACATTACTTTGCCAACAAAGGTTTGTCTAGTCAAGGCTATGGTTTTCCCTGTGGTCATGTATGGATGTGAGAGTTGGACTGTGAAGAAAGCTGAGCGCCGAAAAATTGATGCTTTTGAACTGTGGTGTCAGAGAAGACTCTTGACAGTCCCTTGGACTGCAAGGAGATCCAGCCAGTCCATTCTGAAGGAGATCAGCCATGGGATTTCTTTGAAAGGAATGACGCTAAAGCTGAAATTCCAGTACTTTGGCCACCTCATGCGAAGAGTTGACTCATTGGAGAAGACTCTGATGCTGGGAGGGATTGGGGGCGGGAGGAGAAGGGGACGACAGAGGATGAGATGGCTGGATGGCATCACTGACTCAATGGACGTGAGTCTGATTGAACTCCGGGAGTTGGTGATGGACAGGGAGACCTGGCGTGCTGCGATTCATGGGGTCGCAAAGAGTCGGACACGACTGAGCGACTGATCAGATCTGAAACTGTTTACAAAATGATGGAGCTGAGCCAGTCACTTAGCTATAACATTTATAAACAGTTTCCAAGTCACACCTTAGAAGAAAATCATTCTTGATACTTCTCTTTGGGTAACAGACCTGGGTTTAGAAGTCGAGTGTCATTTTCAAATGGCACAGGATTTCAAAATGCGTAGACTTGGATCATTTCAACTGCATCGCTTTGAGGCTGTGTCTCTGCTGACTGGAGCAGTAATTTGATGAATTCCCATCAAACCCTGCAATGATCCCCTTTTCCCAAAGGCAGAGCTCACTGGAGCCAGGCCAAGCTGATTCTCCACAAACACAAAGCCAGCTCATGTTATTAACTATTTAGTTAGTTTCTCCACAGTTAAGCTCTCTTCCTCAGTAGAAGAATGGCTATGCAGTGATTAATCCGTTTGATAATATAGATGAAGAAAAGCCATATAGAACTTGTTCTTGGCCACATAACTAGCAACAGGACTAAATTATTGTATCATCTAATCTGTTATTTTCTACATCTTTCAAAATTATTATTAACATTTTGTCACATCTAAGTTCAGGACAGTTTTCATTATAATGAATTGAAAATTTGTCTCAGCCAGAGAAAATAAGAATTAAATTCTTTATCACTGCATAACAGTTAGTACTCTCAAATGACATGCTTCAACTTAGAAATGTTTGAGAATATAGTTATCATTCTTTTACCAGCTTCAGCTGTAGAAAACCTGTCACAGATTATAACTGGTTCATTAATGTAGTTGTCCACAAAATCTAGGAAGTCTCTTGAGAAGAGAAGCCTCTCAATTTTACTAAATATGGTTGTCACAGGTGATCGGCCAACTTCTATGCTTGGATGACTATTACTAACATTCTAGTTACTCCATGGTCTTACCTAACTATTTACACATGAGCTAGGGCAGTATTCATGAATCTTTGTTCACTGTTGCCCCTTAAAAGTGTTCCTTAGACATCGTGTTCCTTTAATTATCTGCCCCTCAAAATAGTAATATCACATGGGGATTTCCCAGGTGGCGTTAGTGGTAAAGAACCTGCCAGCCAATGTAGTAATACCACAAATATATTATCTCTTTATTTGGGTTATGTGTATATCTCTGTATTATACATAAAACCAGTAAGAAGTGTTTATTTCCCCAAGGAACTATTTTTGCCTATTTAGGAGAGATTACTTACCTCCAATTTCAAATACACATTTTAAAATAATGTACTTATTTTAAAAAACAAAGGGCATAATTCTATTTAAACTAGGACCAAAATGAAATCCTATTTGTGCTATAAACAACTACACAGACCTCTATCCAATTCTTCTCTCTTGCATCAACTTCTAATAAAGTGTTTTTCATCTTACCCATTATTTAAAAAAATATATATTTTTGCTTAGTTGTTTACTTGATTATTATCCATCTATTCCCCACTGGAATTTAAGTTCCACACAAAAACAAACTTTGCTTGTACTATTCAGTATTGTACACCAACACTTTAGCTGAATTTTAAAGGAACACATGAAATAACAGGAAAGATGGGAAGATAATTCCATGGAAAGATATAGCTTCCATAACTCTCTGTCCACTGTAGGCACTGAAACAGTGTATTTTAGAAAAAATTAAAGATGTCAAAATTACTTAAACTGAATTCACCATGTACCCAACAATGACCTAGAAGAAATAAAAAAGAGTCAATTTATAATGAATAATGCAATAAATGAAATCAAAAACACTCTGGAGGCAACAAATAGTAGAATAACAGGGGCAGAAGATAGGATTAGTGAATTAAAAGATAGAATGGTATAAATAAATGAACCAGAGAGGATAAAAGAAAAACGAATTAAAAGAAATGAAGACAATCTCAGAGACCTTCACGACAATATAAAATGCTACAACATTCGAATCATAGGAGTCTCGGCAGAAGAAAAAAGAAAGACCATGAGAAAATACTTGAGGAGATAATCATTGAAAACTTCCCTAACATGGGGAAGGAAATAATCACTCAAGTCCAAGAAACCCAGAGAGTCCCAAACAGGATAAACCCAAGGAGAAACACCTCAAGACACATATTAAACAAATTAACAAAGATCAAACACAAAAAACAAATATTAAAAGCAGCAAGGGAAAAACAACAAATAACACACAAGGGGATTCCCATAAGGATAACAGCTGATCTTTCAATAGAAACTCTTCAAGCCAGGAGGGAATGGCAAGACATACTTAAAGTGATGAAAGAAAATAACCAACAGCCCAGATTATTGTACCCAGCAAGGATCTCATTCAAATATGAAGGAGAAATCAAAAGGTTTACAGATAAGCAAAAACTGAGAGAATTCAGCACCACCAAACCAGCTCTTCAACAAATACTAAAGGATATTCTCTAGACAGGAAACAAAAAAAGGGTGTATAAATTTGAACCCAAAACAATAAAATAAATGGCAACGGGATCATATTTATCAATAATTACCTTAAACGTAAATGGGTTGAATGCCCCAACCAAAAGACAAAGACTGGGTGAATGGAGTCAAAACAAGTCAAAAACAAGACCCCTACATATGTTGTCTACAAGAGACCCACCTCAAAACAGGGGACACATACAGACTGAAAGTGAAGGGCTGGAAAAAGATTTTCCATGCAAATAGAGACCAAAAGAAAGCAGGAGTAGCAATACTCATATCAGATAAAATAGATTTAAAAAAAAAAGGCTGGGAAAAGAGACAAAGAAGGTCAGTACATAATGATAAAAGGATCAATCGAAGAAGAAGATATAACAATTATAAATATATATGCACCCAACATAGGAGCACCACAATATGCAAGACAAATGCTAACAAGTATGAAAGGAGAAATTAACAATTACACATTAATAGTGGGAGACTTTAATACCCCACTGACACCTATGGATAGATCAACTAAACAGAAAATTAACAAGGAAACACAAACTTTAAATGATACAATAAACCAGTTAGACCTAATTGATATCTATAGGACATTTCATCCCAAAACAATGAATTTCACCTTTTTCTCAAGCGCACATGGAACCTTCTCCAGGATGGATCACATCCTGGGCCATAAATCTAGCCTTGGTAAGTTCAAAAAAATTGAAATATTTCCAAGCATCTTTTCTGACCACAATGCAGTAAGATTAGATCTCAATTACAGGAGAAAAACTATTAAAAATTCCAACATATGGAGGCTGAACAACACGCTGCTGAATAACTAACAAATCACAGAAGAAATTAAAAAAAGAAATAAAAATTTGCATAGAAACGAATGAAAATGAAACCACAACAACCCAAAACCTGTGGGACACGGTAAAAGCAGTCCTAAGGGGAAAGTTCAGAGCAATACAGGCATACCTCAAGAAACAAGAAAAAAGTTAAATAAATAACCAACACCTAAAGCAACTAGAAAAGGAAGAAATGAAGAACCCCAGGGTTAGTAGAAGGAAAGAAATCTTAAAAATTAAGGCAGAAAGAAATGCAAAAGAAACAAAAGAGACCATAGCAAAAATCAACAAAGCCAAAAGCTGGTTCTTTGAAAGGATAAATAAAATTGACAAACCATTAGCCAGGCTCATCAAGAAACAAAGGGAGAAAAATCAAATCCATAAAAATAGAAATGAAAATGAAGAGATCACAACAGACAACACAGAAATACAAAGGATCATAAGAGACTACTATCAGCAATTATATGCCAATAAAATGGACAACTTGGAAGAAATAGATAAATTCTTAGAAAAGTACATCTTTTCAAAACTGGACCAGGAAGAAATAGAAAATCTTAACAGACCCATCACAAACATGGAAATTGAAACTGTAATCAGAAATCTTCCAGCAAACAAAAGCCCAAGTACAGACGGCTTCGCAGCTGAATTCTACCAAAAATTTAGAGAAGAGCTAACACCTACCCTACTCAAAATCTTCCAGAAAACTGCAAAGGAAGGTAAACTTCCAAACTCATTCTATGAGTCCACCATAACCCTAATACCAAAACCTGACAAAGATGCCACAAATAAAGAAAACTACAGACCAATATCACTGATGAACATAGATGCAAAAATCCTTAACAAAATTCTAGCAATCAGAATCCAACAACACATTAAAAAGATCATACACCATGACCAAATGGGCTTTATCCCAGGGATGCAAGGATTCTTCAATATCCACAAATCAATCAATGTAATACACCACATTAACAAATTGAAAAATAAAAGCCATATGATTATCTCAATAGATGCAGAGAAAGCCTTTGACAAAATTCAACATCCATTTATGATAAAAACTCTCCAGAAAGCAGGAATAGAAGGACCATACCTCAACATAATAAAAGTTATATATGACAAACCCACAGCATACATTATCCTCAATGGTGAAAATTGAGAGCATTTCCTCTAAAGTCAGGAACAAGACAAGGGTGCTCACTTTCACCATTACTATTCAACATAGTTTTGGAAGTTTTGACCACAGCAATCAGAGCAGAAAAAGAAATAAAAGAAATCCAAATTGGAAAAGAAGAAGTAAAACTCTCACTATTTGCAGATGACATGATCCTGTACATAGGAAACCCTAAAGACTCGACCAGAAAATTACTAGAATTAATCAATGAATATAGTAAAGTTGCAGGATATAAAATCAACACACAGAAATCCCTTGCATTCCTATACACTAATAATGAGAAAATAGAAAGAGAAATTAGGGAAACAATTCCATTCACCATTGCAAAGAAAATAATAAAATACTTAGGAGTATATCTACCTAAAGAAACTAAAGACCTATATATAGAAAACTATAAAACACTGGTGAAATAAATCAAAGAGGACACTAATAGATGGAGAAATATACCATGATCATGGATTGGAAGAATCAATATAGTGAAAATGAGTATACTACCTAAAGCAATTTGTAGATCCAATGCAATCCCTATAAAGCTACCAACGGTATTCTTCACAGAGCTAGAACAAATAATTTCACAATTTGTATGGAAATACAAAAAACCTCGAATAGCCAAAGTAATCTTGAGAAAGAAAAATGGAACTGGAGGAATCAACCTGCCTGACTTCAGGCTCTACTACAAAGCCACAGCCATCAAGACAGTATGGTGCTGGCACAAAGACAGAAATATAGATCAATGGAACAAAATAGAAAGCCCAGAGATAAATCCATGCACATATGGATACCTTATCTTTGAAAAAGGATGAAAGAATTTACAATAGATTAAAGACAATCTCTTTAACAAGTGGTGCTGGGTAAACTGGTCAACCACTTGTAAAGGAATGAAACTAGAACACTTTCTAAAACAATACACAAAAATAAACTCACAATTGATTAAAGATCTAAACATAAGACTAGAAACTATAAAACTCCTAGAGGAGAACATAGGCAAAACACTCTCCGACATATATCTCAGTAGGATCCTCTATGACCCCCCTCCCAGAATATTGGAAATAAAAGCAAAAATAAACAAGTGGGATTTAATTAAACTTAAACGCTTCTGTACAACAAAGGAAACTGTACGCAAGGTAAAAGACAGCCTTCAGAATGGGAGAAAATAATTGCAAATGAAGCAACTGACAAACAACTAATCTCAAAAATATACAAGCAACTCCTTCAGCTCAATTCCAGAAAAATAAATGACCTAATCAAAAAAATGGGCCAAAGACCTAAACAGACATTTCTCCCAAGAAGACGTACAGATGGCTAACAAACACATGAAAAGATGCTCAACATCACTCATTATCAGAGAAATGCAAATAAAACCACAATGAGGTCCCATTTCATGCCAGTCAGAATGGCTGTGATCCAAGAGTCTACAAGCAATAAATGCTGGAGAGGGTGTGGAGATATTTGATATATGGCAAAACCAATACAATATTGTAAAGATAAAAAATAAAATAATACTAAATTTAAAAAAAAAAAAAAAGTACATCTGTGTGCAAAAGTACCACTAAACCAAATCACAGAATTAGGGTCAAAAACGATGTGTGTGCTCAGTCACTTCAGTTGTGTCTGACTCTTTATGACCCTATGGACCCTGCCAGGATTCTCTGTCTCTGGGCTTCTCCAGACAAAATACTGGAGTGGGTTGCCATGTCCTCCCCCAGGAGATCATCCTGATCCAGGGATCTAACCTACATCTCCTGTGACTCATGCACTGCAGGCAGATTCTTTACCACTGATCTACCCGGGAAGCCCCAGAAAGATGTAACATGGAGAAAAAAATACAGCTTAAGAACCATGCTGAGACTAATCATTTTGTTTCACTAAAGATTAGTTTATTATGTATTTTCATTTTGTTTCACTAAAGATTAGTTTATTATGTATTTTCCTACTTTCCAGAACAAGTTTTACATTCTTTTTATTTACAGCTTCATTCTGACTTGTCATTTGGACAAATATATAAACATTATATCATTAATTCAGATATAAAAAACTAATTATTGAAAATAAAAAAAGGGGAAAACCTTCAACCCAGAACAAACTATTGGACAAGCCTTTATTTAGGTTTGAATGAGAAATCAAAAGTTTAACAGGCAAGGAAAGGCTAAGAAAGCTCAGCACCATGAAACAAGATTTATAAGAAATATTAAAGCGACTTCTATAAGCAAGACAATTTAAAAAAAAGCTACAATTAATGATGTAAAAATTATAAACAGAAAAATCTCATTGGAAAATCAAATATAGATTAAAGGCAGTAAGGTAAGTAGGTCAACCACTTATGAAGATAGTAAGAAGTTTACTAGAAAAATTAGAAAATGCATCTATATGTTCATAAGTAGTTAAGGAATACACAAGACAAAAAGATATAAAATACCAAATCAAAAGTAAATATGAAGAAAAAGAGTAAAAGTTCATGATAGTTAAAATACAGTTGAACCCAACAAGTTAAAATAATTATATACATATACATATGCCCCAGGTAACCACAAAACAAAATTACTTAATAGATAATTAAATTATTTAATAGATAACTCTTTACAACCCCATAGACTATACAGCCCATGGAATTCTCCAGGCCACAATACTGGAGTGTGTTCCCTTTTCCTTCTTCAGGTGATTTTCCCAACCCAGGGATCGAACTGAGGTCTCCTGCATTGCAGGTGGGTTCTTTACCAACTGAGTTATCAGGGAAATCAATTTAATAGATACACAGACAAAATGAAATAACAATCCAAACATAACAATAAAGGTAGTCTTCAAATCACAAGGGTAGATAAGCTAAAAGTGAGCTACAAAGACAAGTCAAATACAATTAACAAAATGACAGAGCATACATATCTATCAATAATCTCTCTCTCTCTCTCTCTCTCTCTCTCTCTCTCTCCATATATACATATATGGACTAAATGGTCCAAAGACACAGAGTGACTAAATGACCACAAAAAGACCTATATATAAGCTGTTTATAAAAGACCCATTAGACATGAGAACACAATATAGAATGAAAGAGTGAGGAAGGAAAAAGATATCCCAAGAAAAGAGAAACAAAAAGAAGGCCAAGATAGCAATATTTGTATCAAACAAAATAGACTTTAAGACAAAGAGTGTAAGAAGAGATTACAAAGGATAACACATAATGACAAAGAGATCAATACACTGGCCCTGTGAACAAACAGATTTTTTCATCTGATGAGAATATGCACTGTTCCTGGCCCCGTGTGAGCACCAACCACTCTTATCTGTAACCCATCTGAGTAATTCTTTCCTCAGCTTTAGAGAGTTTCCTAAAATTCTACCACTGAAGCTGAGGGGAATCCTCTGCAGGCTTCCAGAATTCCTTCCCTCACTCTTTCTATGCCTCTTTCTGTCTCTATCTTTCTCCCCCCACCCCCAGGTCCATAGGTCTATCATCTGCAGTATTCTACTCTCAGTATTCAAGCTGTCTTTGTAGTCTAAGACCCTCAACTTCACTTCTGAACTCAAGGAGTCTACCAGGATCCTCTGACATAACACTTCTTATACCACAACTTGAAAAAGTTAGAGAAGAGCTAACATATATCCTACTCAAACTCTTCCAGAAAATTGCAAAGGAAGGTAAACTTCCAAACTCATTCTATGAGTCCACCATCACCCTAATACCAAAACCTGACAAAGATGCAACCAAAAAAGAAAACTACAGGCCAATATCACTGATGAACACAGAAGCAAAAATCCTTAACAAAATTCTAGCAAAAAGAATCCAACAACACATTAAAAAGAGCATACATCATGACCAAGTGGGATTTATCCCAGGGATACAAGGATTCTTCAATATCTGCAAATTAATCAATGTAATACAACACATCAACAAATTGAAAAATAAAAACCATATGATTATCTCAATAGATGCAGAGAAAGCCTTTGACAAAATTCAACATCCATTTATGATAAAAACCCTCCAGAAAGCAGGAATAGAAGGAAGATACCTCAACATAATAAAAGCTATCTATACATGATAAACCCACAACAAACATTACCCTCAATGTTGAAAAATTGAAAGCATTTCCCCTAAAGTCAGGAACAAGACAAGGGGGCCACTGCCACCACTACTATTCAACATAGTTTTGGAAGTTTTGGCCACAGCAATCAGAGCAGAAAAAGAAATAAAAGGAATCCAGATTGGAAAATAAGAAGTAAAAATCTCACTGTTTGCAGATGACATGATCTTCTACTTGGAAACCCTAGACTCCACCAGAAAGTCACTAGAGCTAATAAACGAATATAGTAAAGTGGCAGGATATAAAATTAATACACAGAAATCCCTTGCATTCCTATACATGAACAATGAGAAAATAGAAAGAGAAATTAAGGAAACAATCCCATTCGCCATTGCAATGAAAAGAATAAAATATTTAGTAATGTATCTACCTAAAGAAACAAAAGACCTATACATAGAAAACTATAAAACACTGGTGAAAGAAATCAAAGAGTACGCTAATAGATGGAGAAATATACCATATTCATGGATTGAAAGAATCAATATAGTGAAAATGAGTAAACTACCCAAAGCAATCTATAAGTTCAATGCAATCCTTATCAAGCTTCCAACACTATTTTTCACAGAACTAGAACAAATAATTTCACAATTTGTATGGAAATACAAAAAAACCTCGAATAGCCAAAACAATCTTGAGAAAGAAGAATGGAACTGGAGGAATCAACCTGCCTGACTTCAGGCTCTACTACAAAGCCACAGTCATCAAGACAGTATGGTACTGGCACAAAGACAGAAATACAGATCAATGGAACAAAATAGAAAGCCCAGAGATAAATCCATGCACATATGGACACCTTATCTTTGACAAAGGAGGCAAGAATATACAATGGAGAAAAGACAACCTCTTTAACAAGTGGTTCTGGGAAACTGGTCAAATACTTGTAAAATAATGAAACTAGAACACTTTCTAACACCAAACACAAAAATAAACTCAAAATTGATTAAAGATCTAAATGTAAGACCAGAAACTATAAAATTCCTAGAGGAAACATAGGCAAAACACTCTCCGACATATATCTCAGCAGGATCCTCTATGACCCACCTCCCAGAATATTGAAAATAAAAGCAAAAATAAACAAATGGGACCTCATTAGATTTGAAAGCTTTTGCACAACAAAGGAAATTATAAGCAAGGTGAAAAGACAGCCTTCAGAATGGGAGAAAATCATAGCAAACAAAGCAACTGACAACGAATTAATCTCAAAAATATACAGGCAACTCCTGCAGCTCAATTCCAGAAAAACAAATGGCCCAATCAAAAAAAAAAAAAAAAAAAAAAGGCCTAAGAACTAAACAAACATTTCTCCAAAGAAGACATACAGATTGCTAATAAACACATGAAAAGATGCTCAACATCACTCATTATCAGAGAAATGCACATCAAAACCACAATGAGGTATCATCTCACACAGGTCAGAATGGCTGGTGTCCAAAAGTCTACAAACAATAAATGCTGGAGAGGGTGTGGAGAAAAGGGAACCCTCTTACACTCTTGAGGGGAATGCAAACTAATACAACCACTATGAAGAACATGGTGGAGATTCCTTAAAAAGCTGGAAATAGAACTGCCATATGACCCAGCAATCCAACTACTGGGAATACACACCAAGAAAACCAGAATAGAAAGAGACACGTGTACCCCAATGTTCATCACAGCATTGTTTATAATAGCCAGGACATGGAAGCAACCTAGTCGTCCATCAGCAGACAAAAGGATAAGAAAATGTGGTACATATATATACACAATGGAATATTACTCAGCCATTAAAAAGAATGCATTTGAATCAGTTCTAATGAGGTGGATGAAACTGGAGCCTATTATACAGAGTGAAGTAAGCCAGAAAGAAAAACAGCAATACAGTATACTAATGCATATATATGGAATTTAGAAAGATGGTAACAATAACCCTGTATGTGAGACAGCAAATGAGACACAGATGTACAGAACAGTCTTGGACTCTGTGGGAAAGGGTGAGGGTGGGATGATTTGGGAGAATGGCATTGAAACATGTGTATTATCATATGAGAAATGAACCGCCAGTCCAGGTTCTATGCATGAGACAGGGTGCTCAGGGCTGGTGAACTGGGATGACCCAGAGGGATGGGATGGGGAGAGGTGGGAGGGGGGTTCAGGATGGGGAACACATGTACACCCATGGTGGGTTCATGTCAATGTATGGCAAAATCAGTACAATATTGTAAAGTAATTAGCCTCCAATTAAAATAAATAAATTTATATTTAAAAATAAAATAAAAAATAAAACTGTTAAAGGTAGTAAAATGGAAAAAGCCTACACATAAACTTGTTTTTTCCCCATCTCTGAGTGATCATTGTAAATTGTTTCTGATATCTAGTATCTTGAAAGTAGTTATTTCATATTTTTTCTGATTTGTTTTTTTAATAACTATACGTGTGTACTTGTTGAAAATTTATGCATAATTTCAAATTGCTAACAACAAATAAAACATCTCTTACTTAAGATAATGATAAATGAACTGGGATACATCCATAAAATGGGATAATATCTACCAATCAAATAAATGAACTATTGATAGTCCCATTCATACACATAAACCTTAAATGCATGATACTAAGAGCAAGAGATCATATTTAAAGACTACATGGTAGACATGATCTTACATATAGAAAATGCCAAAAAACTGCACCTAATAAAAGAAATTCAAGAAAATTGTACGATAAAAATCAACTGACATAACTTAGTTTGATTATATGTAGAAACAAACTATACAAAAGAAAAAAATACCTCAATGGCATCAAAAAGAATAAATTCTTAGGAATAAATTTAAAAAAGAAAGTTAACAATTTGTACACTGAAAAATATGACATAAGTAAAAGAAATTGAAGGTGAAAATAAATGAAAAGACACCCCATGTTCATAAATTGGAAAAAAATATTATTAAAATGGACACAGCAGACAATTCAAATCACAGATTCAATACAATCCCTGTCAAAAGTTTAATGGCTTTTTGTTTGAAATTATTTAATTGAAGTATAATTGATACCAATGCAATATTTACTAGGAATACAAAAATAATCACAAAATTCATAAGAGCCTGGGCTTCCCTGGTGACTCAGTGGTAAAGAATCCACCTACCAATACAGAAGAGATGGTTCCATCCCTAAGCCTGGAAGATCCCACATGCCATGGAGCAACCAAGCCCATGTTCTACAGTATTGAGCTTGTGGTTATGAGCCTGGGAGCTGCAAATACTGAGCCCACGTGACACAGCTACTGAAGCCTGTATGCCCTAGAGCCCGTATCCTGCAACAGGAGATGTGACTGCAATGAGAAGCCAGCACTTCAACTAGAGAGTAGCCCCAACTCACCACAAAAGAAAAACCCGCACATCAATGAAGACCAAATACAGCAAAATTAAATAAGTAAATAAAATTATACTAAAAAAAAGAGAACAGAGATGCTAGACTTGTTTAGTTTCATCAAATGATTGCTAAATCTTAAAAAAAAAAAAAAAATCATAAGACCTCATTCAGGAGAAAGCAGAATGAAGCTAGAGACATCACACTTCCTAATCCCAAAACTTTACCAGTCAAAACAGTAAGGGCTGAGACAAAAACATACACATAAATCAATGAACAGAATAGAAATCTCAGAAATAAACCCATCCATATATAGCTAACTTATTTTAAAATATGGGTCCAAGAATACAGTATGGGAAAAGGAAATTCTCTTCAATGTGTTGGGAAAACTGAACATAAGCAGAAGAATAAAATCAGGAACTGTGATTTATCTACATACCCATATTATTTGAAGCATCATTCAAAAAGCAAGATAGAATACAACCTAAGTAGATGGACAAAGAAATAGAGTATAATACACAACGCAGAGATATTACTTTGCCAACAAATGTCCATCTAGTCAAGGTTAAGGTTTTCCAGTACTCATTTATGGATGTAAGAGTTGGACCATAAAGAAAGCTGAGCACTGAAGAACTGATGCTTTTGAACTGTGGTGTTGGAGAAAACTCTTGAGAGTCCCTTGGACTGCAAGGAGATCCAATCAGTCCATCCTAAACGAAATGAGTCTTGAATATTAAGGACTGATGCTTAAGCTGAAACTCCAATACTTTGGCCACCTTATCTGAAGAACTGACTCATTTGAAAAGACCCTGATGCTGGGGAAGATTGAAGGCGTGAGGAGAAGACAACTGAGGACGAGATGGTTGAATGGCATCACCAACTCAATGGACATAAGTTTGAATAAACTCTGGGAGTTGGTGATTAGCAGGGAAGCCTGGTGTGCTACAGTCCATGGGGTCGCAAAGACTGAGACATGACTGAGTGACTGATCTGACTGACTGAAACAATGGAATATTACTGACTCATGAAAAATAAAGAAATTCGGTCTTTGGAGGTATGAGTGAACCTGGAAGACATAAGAAAAATAACCCAGATTCAGAAAGACAAATATTGTATTATCTCACATGTGTAATCTAAAAAAGTCAAATAATGGAAGCAGAAAGTATGCCAGGACTGAAGAGTGGTATAAATATGAAGGTGTTTCTGAAAGTTTATAAAATTGCAGTTACAAGATGAATAAGACTTGGGATTAATATATAGCATATTGGCTATAGTTAATAATATAATAATGTATACTTGTGGCTTCCCAAGTGGCACGGAGGTAAAGGAATCTGCCAATACAGGAGACCCGAGACATCAATCGGATCCTTGGGTCAGGAAGATCTTCTGGAGTAGGAAATGGCAACCCACTCCAGTATTCTTGCCTGGAAAATCCTATCGATAGAGGATCCTGATGGTCTACAGTCCATAAGGTCTCAAAGAGTTGGACAGGACTGAGCAATTGAAGATAGTATATACTTGAAATTCACTGAGAGTAGGTTTTATGGGGTCTTAACAAAAGAAAAACAAAAATGGTGATTATGTGAGATGATAGTTGTGTTAAGTAAGGTTTATTGTGGTCATTTCACAATGTATATCAAATCATCAATTGTACATATTCTATATAATATTTTAATGTATCAATTATACCTCAATAAAGCAAGGAGGGAAATTAAAAATATATAATATGTGATTCTATTTATATAAAATTCTGAATGAGATAAAAATATAGATACAGAGATGGATCATTGTCTGCCAGAACCTAGAAGTGAAGGGAGGATGTGACTCCAAAGGTGGATGAGGAAACATTTACCATGATGAAACGTTCTGTTTATTAATTATGGTGATTACACAACTGTACATATTTTGTCACTTGCAAAACATAGGCTGAAAAGAATGAATGATGTATTGGGAAGATTATGCATACTATGTAAATTGGAAAACAAAACATTTCCTGTACTGAAGCAACAGAAACTTGAAAAACACAATTAATCAAAGAAAATTACTAGATTTATATGAATACAAAAACAAGTTAAGTGGGAAGACATATCTAGTTTCTGGATAAGACCTCTTAATTCTCTAAAGACACAAAAACCTTCTGGAGAAGTCTTATGTAAAACAGCAACTACAAATATGTTTTCCCAAACTAGCTTATTGAAATTTATTTTAAAACTTTAAGCAAATATAAACAGAGATCTGATATAGAATGTTAATGAAGGTGTCTTATGTTTATCAGGCATCGGAGTGTATTTTAAATCAAATGCCATTACATTTCATGTTAAATGGCATAGGATAAAGATATCAATAGAAGATAATAGAGGAGTGAATTGGATCTAAACATGTGCTATATGTAAGAATACAAAGTTGGAAAATCAAACCCCTTGGGAAAAATAATCATGCATCCATAAAAATAACAGTCTATGAAAGTAACTAAAATTTAGTCCCCAACTAAATTCTGACATCAAAATAATGTGTAAGGGGTTTAAAAATTTAAATGTAAAATATAAAACAGCAAAACATGTAAAAATTAGGTTGAAAAAAGTAGAACAACATTTTAGTAACATTGAATTAGGAAAATTCTAAGCAAGATATAAAATTGAAAGGAAATACTGATAGATTTATTTAGACAAATGTAAAAATATTTATGCATGGCCAAAAACATTCTGCACAGCATAAATACATCAAAAACAAATCAAAAACTGAAATACTAATATTGACAATTCCACATACATGGTGAATAGGATAATTTCCATCAGTTGAGATAAGTTCAGTCGCTCAGTTGTGTCCGACTCTTTTCCATCCCACTGACTGCAGCACCCCAGGCCTCCCATCTCGCAAGCTCCATCACCACTCTCGGAGCTTGCTCAAACTCATGTCCATTGAGGCAGTGATGCCATCGAACCATCTCATCCTCTGTCATCTCCTTCTCCTGCCTTCAATCTTTCCCAGCATCAGGGCCTTTTCAAATGAGTCAGTTATTTGCATCAGGTGGCCAAAGTATTGGAGTTTCAGCTTCAGCATCAGTCCTTCTCATGAATATTCAGGACTGATTTCCTTTAGAATGGACTGGCTGGGTCTCCTTTCAATCCAAGGGATTCTCATGAGTCTTCTCCAATGCCATAATTCAAAAGCATCAATTCTTTGGCACACAGCTTTCTTTATAGTCCAACTCTCACATCCATACATGACCACTGGAAAAATGATAGCTTTGACTAGACAGACCTTTGTTGGCAAAGTAATGTCTCTGTTTTTTAATATGCTGTCTAGGCTGGGCATAGCTTTTCTTCCAAGGAGCAAGTGTCTTCTAATTGCATGGCTGCAGTCACTATCTGCAGTGATTTTGGAGCCCTAGAAAATAAAGTCTCTCACTGTTTCCACTGTTTGCTCATTTATCTGCCACAAAGTGATGGGACCAGAAGCCGTGATCTTAGATTTTTGAATATTGAGTTTTAAGCCAACTTTTTCACTCTCCTCTTTCACTTTCATCAAGAGGCTTTTTTGTTTTTCTTCACTTTCTGCCATAAGGGTGGTGTCATCCCCATATCTGAGGTTATTGATATTTCTCCTGGTACCAGGGTCTAGCCCTGTTTGGATCCAGGGATTCCCTCAGGAGGACGGCATTAGCGAAAAAGGATAGCACAGCAGAGAGATCAGAGGCTTGATATGACTGGTTTACATGGGAAACTAATAAAGTTCGTGACACCAAACTTGCTCTGACCACGGAGGCCGCAGGTGGTCTCTTGAATCACTGAAGGTGTCCTACCCTGGGCACCTTCTCGTGTGGGTCTTAGAAGCCCAGGCAAGTAAGTGATCTCAGAGAGCCCCCACACTCCAATCATTAATCCTGAAGGAAGAACAGAGAGAAAAAGGAGAGAAAAGGAAGCAAGAACGACATGGGGAGACCAAGCCTGATGAGCATGGCCCGCAATTTTATTTTCCAAAGTAGCTTTTATACCTTAAGTTGTGCATAGAGCATAATAGGGGGTGTAGAGTCATGCAAGGTTAGCAGTCCTTGACTCTTATCGAAGCCAGGCTTTCTTTCTGCAAACTTATCATATGCAAAGGCTTTAGGTGATTTACATCATCTTCTGGCCAGGAGGCCTGATAACATTTTATGACCCTTTCTTCTGAATAATGGTTAGTCGATCATTAAACTTATTTTCTCTAAAGGTGATTATTCTAAAGTTAGGTGCCACGCACTGAAAGCATTAGATAAAGTTGCATTCCTATAGGGCAAAAGTGTGGTAGGTTATAACAAGAAAAGAATTAACTCAAGGGTCCAAGGTTACAAACATTAAAGCTACTACTTACATTTCTATATACCAACTATATTAATCAATACACTCCCAGGGACACAGTAGGTAAGGGATATGGAAACTTGGCAGCAAGCATTAACTCAACAAAGAAATCCTCTACTAGTTTTATTCTAATAATTTTAACTCTCTGAGAAGCTCTGCATTATTAGAATATGTTAAACTTCCCGTGCCTTTCATGGTTGGGAGGCTGTGAACAATTGCATGCGTAGCTGCAAGAGTCCAAACAAAACTGTCAGGCAAGCTAGAAAGTCACCAGAGGGGTTTGAATTGAAACACTCCTATTATGCCCAGGAGACTTATTAACTAGAGCTCTAAGTTGATTTTCTTCAGAGAAAGGTGGTCGGGGATAGCCCCCTGTTAATGTCAGAAGAGTTGGTGAAAGTTGTGAAATAGTAAAACAGATAGATTTTGGTTTTGGTGTAGATGCTCAAGCAGATCCAGGGGGCCTCTTGAGTTCTAATTTGCCTTTGCATGTCAGATCCTCTCCGCATGACCTTTGGCATAGGTGGGAACTCCTGTGCTGGCTCCTGGCATCCTGGCAATCTTGATTCCAGCTTGTGCTTCATCCAGCCCGGCACTTTGCATGATTTACTCTTCATATAATTTAAGTAAGCAGAGTGACAATATACACTCTTGATGTACCCCTTTCCTGATTTGGAACCAGTCTGTTGTTGCTAATTTCCTTAGTATATAATTAAATCATTAAGATAAATTTGGAAAATATCAGCAATGGAAATAAAATGTGATATTCATTAATAAGCAGTACATGAAAATGAATACAAACCACTTTAAACACGTGAATAGATGTCCAAATTCAGTTACATATATTTTTATAATTAAAGTATGTAAATGAAACACATTTTTTAAAATCTGATTTTCAAATACCACAAATGTTTCGCAAGCAGTGTTTTTTAAGAATGTGGTGAAACAATTTTTCAGAATTAGAGGAGTAGTGAGTGTGATAAAAGTTTATGGATAGCATTTTAACAATAACTACCAACATAAATGATGGCGCTAGTAGTAAAGAAGCTGCCTGCCAATGCTGGAGACATAAGAGACAATGGGTTCCACCCCTGGGTACAGGAGATCCCCTGGGGAAGCGAGTGGCCACCCACTCCTGTGTTCTTGCTTGTCTTGCTCCTCCAGGCCTATGCATAAAGGAGCCTGGGGGACTACAGTCCTTAGAGTATCAAAGAGTCAGACATGACTGAGCCAACAGCCTGCATGCACAAACATAAACGTTGTAGACATGTATACCAGTTAAATCAACAATTCCACGTGTAGGAATCTTACTTACAAAATATCAGAAAGCTTGTATTGCAAAACCTGAAAAGGACTTAATACTTAATTTTAGTGTATCTTTATAAAGAAGTTGGGCTTCCCTGGTGCCTCAGCTGGTAAGGAATTTACCTACAATGTGCGAGACCTGGGTTTTATCCCTGGGTTGGGAAGATCACCTGGAGAAGGGAATTTCTACCTGCTCCAGTGTTCTGGCTTGGAGAATTCCATGGGCTGTATAGTCCAGAGGGGCACAAACAGTCGTACACAATCCAGTATAAAGAAGTTAAACAGGGTCATGAAACTAGAATGACTTAGATCTATAAAGGTTGGCATGTCTATATTGAATATCTTCCAGAGGCTGAGAAGATAATACAAAATTTATGTAGAGCTAAGTGAACACATTCATATATGAAAATATGCATGTATGTGCAAAATTATTGTTTGAAGAATCTCAGAAACAGTGTACATTGACTGAAACTGGGGGAACTGAGAGACATTGGGTGTGGAGTTGGCAAAAAGTGTATTATACACTATTACAGTTTGCTTGGCTTCTATTTTAAATACTTTTTAAAATACTCATCATATTTAAATTATTTAAAAATTAAATTATATTTAGTTATATGTGTAAAGTAAATGAAACTGAATAGATGATGATCTATATGAAATTAAATTTTTAGCAAGTACAATAAAGATAATATACGGAATTCGGATGTGAAATAAAACTAACGATGAGAAAGCAATAAAAGCAAAATCGGATATAAATTTAAAATTAGTGTAACCACATAAAAATTTAATTAGCTCATTTGCTACATAATTTTCATTGCTCTCTATTGTAAATGCAAACACTTCTATTTTAAATGTCCCACCCATTTAGACACAGTGGTACACAAGATGTTATATAGTTTACATATGAGGAAAGAAATTATCAATGAAAGCAAGAATGTGTAGTTCACTCCTTATTTATAATTAGCTAATTCCTTGAGAGAGGAGGAAAAATTTAATCATATTTATGAAGACTATACCTTTCTGGAAGATTGGCCCTCTTGCTAAGTTACTGAATTCATTATGGGTAATGAACTAATTTGATTTGATCTGCTGTTTTTCTCCAGAGTTTCTTCATAGCATTAGTCATCTCAGAATTTCTTAGACTGTAGATTAATGGGTTCAGCATGGGGGTTATGACTGTATAAAACACACCCAATGATTTGTCAATCAGGAAGGTTGTAGCTGGTCTTAAATATATGAAAATACAGGGAAAAAAGAATCAGACAACCACAGTGATGTGGGAACCACAGGTTGGAGGGCTTTCTGCCTCCCTTCCTGACTCAGGTTCTTCAGAGAGTGCAGGATGACTCCATAGAAGAAAAGTAAGAGCAGAAAGATGATAAAGCAGATCAGACCTCCATTGGCCAGCACTAGGATGCCAATGACATAGGTATCAGTACAGATGAGTTTCAATAAGGGGTACATATCACATGTAAAGTGATCCATGACATTGGCCCCACAGAATGGGAGCCCATAAACAGTGCTAAGTTGAATTATTGAGTGCAGAAAACCTCCAACCCAGGACACCAGCAGCACAATACACACCTTCTGCCTCATGATCACCAAATAATGCAAGGCTTGCAGATGGCCACATAACAGTCATAGGCCATGACCAGCAGAAGGAAGACCTCTGATCCACCAAAAAAAAAAAAAAAAAAAGATCTATAAACATCTGAGTCATACAAGATCAAAAAGTTATGATATTTTCCCCAAAGAGTAAGTCTGAAATCAGTCTGGGGGTTATAGAAGAGGAATAAGTGGCATCCATAAATGATAAGCTGGCAAGAAAAAAATACAACGGTGAGTTCAGGGTCTTACTGACAGTTATAGTCATAATAATGAGCAGGTTCCCCACCACTGTCAAAATGTAAAAAAGCAATAACATAACAAAAAGGATTTTCTGCTCCTTTGGATTCTGTGTGAGGCCCAGGAGGACAAAGTAAGTTACTTTATTTCTTTGTTCCATCTATTCTGGACAGGAGTTGACTTCACATATTAGAAGCAGTTTACCTACAAAACAAAGTTTTAAATGTACTAAAATTCTGTCTTCTATTTATCCTTTCAATTAAAATAATGTGCATACAGAATCTGCTTGTGTCCAGGGGGTCATAGACATTGTTATGTGCTGTTGAATTACTCATAGTTCCTTAGACTCAGTGATACGACACAAAATGAGGAATCAGAAAATTGCAGACACACATAATGGGTGTCATGATACAGACACTCTCACAATGCCAAATATCACAGAGGAGAAATATATCAATCAGACTAGAACAAGAGAAGTCTTCCCAGAAGAAGCAATGACTTAGCTGAGTTTTAAAGGAAAAGTGAAATAACAAAAAAAGATGGGGAAGGAATTCCAGGAAAAGTATATAATTTATACAGTCACAAAATTATAACACTAGAAACCCACTTAAGCTAGCATATTCCTTGTGAGTAGATCAAAATATGAATATAAAGCCACTGCCCAGAATTGTCTCAAAACTTCCTGAGACTTCTTTCTTAGAGTTTCTAGCTAGATATTCCTTCTAAACAATGAGTACTGAGGCAGTCCAATTTTGTGTCTCCAGTCCCTATCTCTATCCTCATTTTTACATAAGCAGCACTTCCAATTTTGAATAGTTAGATATCAATTTAGTACATATAAAGCAAAATTTTCTACAGTATAAAAGATGTCCCCCATCTTGCTAAAAGACATCAGCTTTCAGTGTAATTGTTCAGACAAAGCTTTGCACAGTGTTATCATTCTCTTTTTGCTCTCATATTATTTACTGATAACTGTATCAAATATAGTTGACTATACTTTCAAAATATGTCACAAGTGTGATCACTCCCTTCCCTTCATTTTTCCTGGTCCAGAGCAGTAACCTCCTGCTACTTTTCTCCATTTTTTTTTTTTTTTTTGTGTGTGGGGGGGTTAGAAGGATTGTCCACCAATTTGTTCTCTTGAAGCAACTCAAATTATATTCTTTAAATCTTGTTCCAGTTATATAACTCAACTGCTCGAAATTCTTATTCTATCAAATGTAATGTATAACAGTTAATATTTACAGTAACAAACCCATAATCACATTTTTCCAGTTGATAAAGCTAAGGCTAAGAATACTCCTTTAATTTTCCTAAGGGTACACATTTCCACGTAATAAAACAGGAATTGGAAACTAAGTTTGATATCTTTCAAAACAGCTTAAATGCTTGCATAATAAAGTCCATAATTGTGAATCATGTTTCCCAACATTTACTGTTTGTCTCACCTTGTTGGAGTGTATTCAAAACCAGAAGGAAAAGTTTATAAATCATTCCTAAAGACCTTGATCTTTTTCTTTAATCCAATATGACAAAAGAGGACAAAAGGTTGCAATATACCTGAGGATATGTTTGATTTCATTCAGCTGTTTGTTCATTTCTTCCATGGGTTCTTCCATTTATTCAGAGGACTTTTTATTTGCACTTTAGATTGTTTAAAAGAAGTTCCATGGTACCCAAAAAATAAAAGTTTACCATGTTAAGATAATTTGTCAGAAAGCTATGCAAATTCTAGGTTTATCTTGGAAGAACAACAAGGTATTTCCAGGAAAATGTGTTTCTAGTAAATTTTTTTTTAACTTCAAGAGAGAAAAAATCAGTAAATTGCTTAACGTTTCTCATTCTGTCACATTGGTACAGCCAAACTAGTTGACTTAAGATTTTGAGAAAAATTATTCTTCTGTCCTTCACATATTTTAGTGCAATGTTTTAAGCCTAACAAATGACCTCCTGAAACTTTTGCATCAGTTTCTAAAAGAACATCATCTATTTTCCCAAAAGAGACAAAGATAACTTTTAAGCATAGAAATTACTTTGACAACAAAGGTCCGTCTAGTCAAGGCTATGGTTTTTCCTGTGGTCATGTATGGACGTGAGTGTTGGACTGTGAAGAAGGCTGAGCCCTGAAGAATTGATGCTTTTGAACTGTGGTGTTAGAGAAGACTCTTGAGAGTCCCTTGGACTGTAAGGAGATCCAACCAGTCCATTCTGAAGGAGATCAGCCCTGGGATTTCTTTGGAGGGAATGATGCTGAAGCTGAAACTGCAGTACTTTGGCCACCTCATGTGAAGAGTTGACTCATTGGAAAAGACTCTGATGATGGGAAGGATTGGGGGCAGGAGGAGAAGGGGACAACAGAGAATGAGATGGCTGGATGGCATCACTGACTCGATGGACATGGGTCTGAGTGAACTCCGGGAGTTGGTGATGGACAGGGAGGCCTGGCGTGCTGTGATTCATGGGGTAGCAAAGAGTCAGACATGACTGAGTGACTGAATTGAACTGAACTGAACTGAAACACATTTAACACTATGTCTTAGACGTGTAATGTATCCGATATTGATTATTTCTTAATTAAATTCACTGGGACTTTCCATTAAATTTAAAAAAATACTTCTGTATGTAAAGATGTGTGCTGTGCCGTTGTGTCCATCTTCTTTGTGACCCAATGGGCTCCTCTGTACCTGGGAATTCTCTGGCAAGAATACTGGAGTGGGTTGGCATGCCCTCCTCCAGGGGATCTTCCCACACCAGGGATCGAAACCAGGTCTCCCGCATTGTAAACAGATTCTTTACCGTCTGAGCCACTGGGGAAGCCCCTATGCAAATATACTACTAACAACAGAGAGATATTTAGGGTGGAGTAGCAAAGGTGGCACAATACAAAGACCCTGGGTTCATGCCCTTCCATGGGAACATTGAATTCTGGCTATTTACTGAGTGATCATTTTTGAGAATGGCCTGATGAGTGGCAGAAAATTTCCACTATTAATAAAGATATAAAAAGGCCATTGAAGGTTAGGTAGGAGTGGCAAATATAGTGTATAGGCAGCTGCCATATCTTGGTTTCAGTTCAGTTCAGATCAGTTGCTCAGTCGTGTCCGACTCTTTGTGACCCCATGAACTGCAGGACGCCAGGCCTCCCTGTCCAACACCAACTCCCGGAGTTCACTCAGACCCATGTCCATCGAGTCAGTGATGCCATCCAGCCATCTCATTCTCTGTTGTCCCCTTCTCCTCCTGCCCCCAATCCCTCCCAGCATCAGAGTCATTTCCAATGAGTCAACTCTTCGCTTGAGGTGGCCAAAGTACTGGAGTTTCAGCTATAGCATCAGTCCTTCCAAAGAAATCCCAGGGCTGATCTCCTTCAGAATGGACTGGTTGGATCTCCTTGCAGTCCAAGGGACTCTCAAGAGTCTTCTCCAACACCACAGTTCAAAAGCATCAATTCTTCGGGGCTCAGCCTTCTTCACAGTCCAAATCTCACATCCATAAATAACTACTGAAAAAACCATAGACTTGAGTAGATAGACCTCTTTTGGCAAAGTGATGTCTGTGCTTTTGAATATGCTATCTAGGTTGGTAATAACTTTCCTTCCAAAGAGTAAGGGTCTTTTAATTTCATGGCTGCAGTCACCATCTGCAGTGATCTTGGAGCCCCCAAAAAATAAAGTCTGACACTGTTTCCCCATCTATTTCCCATGAAGTGATGGGATCAGATGTCATGATCTTCATTTTCTGAATGTTAAGTTTTAAGCCATCTTTTTCACTGTCCTCTTTCACTTTCACCAACAGACTTTTTAGTTACTCTTCACTTTCTGCCATAAGGGTGGTGTCATCTGCATATCTAAGGTTATTCATATTTCTCCCAGAAATCTTGATTGCAGCTTCTGCTTCTTCCAGCCCAGCGTTTCTCATGATGTACTCTGCATATAAGTTAAATTAGCAGGATGACAGTATACAGTCTTGACGTACTACTTTTCCTATTTGGAACCAGTCTGTTGTTCCATGTCCAGTTCTAATTGTTGCTTTCTGACCTGCGTATATGTTTCTCAAGAGGCAAGTCAGGTAATACAAAAATGAGAGGATAATCCAGTTGAAGAGGCTCCCCAAAGGAGCAAAGGGGTCTGAGGCCCATACTAAACTACTCATACCAGAGGTCCTGCACTAAGAATATGAGCCCCCAAAACATTTGACATTGAAAGCCAGTGGGGTTAACTTTGGTGAGAAAGAGGTCTTGAGAAATAAAGACTCCAGATTTAAAGGTCACACACAGACAAGACCTCTTTCAGAAATAGCTATTTGAATGTAGACTTTAATACCAGACCAGAAGGCAATGGCACCCCACTCCAGTACTTCTGCCTAGAAAATCGCATGGATGGAGGAGCCTGGTAGGCTGTAGTCCATGGAGTCGCTGAGGGTAGGACACGACTGAGCGACTTCACTTTCAATTTTCACTTTCATGCATTGGAGAGGGAAATGGCAACCCACTCCAGTGTTCTTGCCTGGAGAATCCCAGGGACGGGGGAGCCTGGTGAGCTGCCGTCTTTGGAGTCACACAGAGTCGGACCCAACTGAAGTGACTTAGCAGCAGCACACTGGTGTGACTGCATTTACTAAGGTGTGCTTGAGCATCTCCAGTTCAGTTAAGTTCATTCGCTCAGTTCATTCCCAGAGTTCACTCAGACTCACATCCATTGAGTCAGTGATGCCATCCAGCCATCTCATCCTCTGTCGTCCCCTTCTCCTCCTGCCCCCAATCCCTCCCAGCATCAGAATCTTTTCCAATTAGTCAACACTTTGCATTAGGTAGCCAAAGTATTGGAGTTTCAGCTTTAGCATCAGTCTTTCCAATGAACACCCAGGACTGATCTCCTTTAGAATGGACCGGTTGGATCTCCATTCAGTCCAAAAGATTCTCAAGAATTTTCTCTGACACCACAGTCCAAAAGCATCAATTCTTCGGGGCTCAGCCTTCTTCACAGTCCAACTCTCACATCCATACATGACTACTGGAAAAACCATAGACTTGACTTGACAGACCTTTTTTGGCAAATTAGTGTCTCTGCTTTTGAATAAGCTATCTAGTTTAGTCATAACTTTCCTTCCAAGGAGTA
This sequence comes from Bos grunniens, assembly GCF_055505025.1. Taxonomy (NCBI): domain Eukaryota; kingdom Metazoa; phylum Chordata; class Mammalia; order Artiodactyla; family Bovidae; genus Bos; species Bos grunniens. The sequence continues at coordinate 63,326,009 of NC_141183.1, read as the reverse complement.
AGCGTCTTTTAATTTCTTGACTGTAGTCACCATCTGCAGTGATCTTGGAGCCCCCCAAAAAATAAAGTCTAGCCCTGTTTCCACTGTTTCCCATGAAGTGATGGAACCAGATTCCGTGATTTTAGTTTCCTGAATGTTGAGCTTTAAGCCAACTTTTTCACTCTCCTATTTAACTTTCACCAAGAAGCTTTTTAGTTCCTCTTCACTTATAGCCATAAGGGTGGTGTCATCTGCATATCTAAGGTTATCATATTTCTCCCAGCAATCTTGATTCCACCTTGTGTTTCATCCAGCCCAGCGTTTCTCATGATGTACTCTGCATAAAAGTTAAATAAGCAGGGTGACAATGTAAAGCCTTGACGTACTCCGTTTTCTATTTGGAACCAGTCTATTTTTCCATGTCAATTTCTAACTGTTGCTTCCTGACCTGCATATAGGTTTCTCAAGAGGCAGGTCAGGTGGTCTGGTATTCCCATCTCTTTCAAATTTTCCACAGTTTATTGTGATCCACACAGTCAAAAGCTTTGGCATAGTCAATAAAGCAGAAATAAATATTTTTCTGAAACACTCTTCCTTTTTCCATGATCCAGCAAATGTTGGCAATTTGATCTCTGGTTCCTCTGCCTTTTCTAAAACCATCTTGAACATCTGGAAGTTCATGACTCACGTATTGCTGAAGCCTGGCTTGGAGAATTTTGAGCATTACTTTACTAGCATGTAAGATGAGTGCAATTGTGTGGTACTTTGAGCATTCTTTGCCATTGCCTTTCTTTGGGTTTGGAATGAAACGTGGTCTTTTCCAGTCCTGTGGCCACTGCTGAGTTTTCCAAATTTGCTGGCATACTGAGTGCAGCACTTTCACAGTATCATCTTTCAGGATTTCAAATAGGTCAACTGGAATTCCATTATCTCCACTAGTTTTGTTCATAGTGATGCTTTCTAAGGCCTACTTGACTTCACATTCCAGGATGTCTGACTCTAGATGACTGATCACACCATCATGATTATCTTGGTCTTGAAGCTCTTTTTTTGTACAGTTCTTCTCCGTATTCTTGCCACCTCTTCTTAATATCTTCTGCTTCTGTTAGGTCCATACTATTTCCGTCGTTTATCGAGCCCAACTTTGCATGAAATGTTCCCTTGGTATCTCTGATTTTCTTGAAGAGATCTCTAGTCTTTCCCATTCTGTTGTTTTCCTCTATTTCTTTGCATTGCTTGCTGAGGAAGGCTTTCTTATTTCTTCTTGCTATTCTTTGGAACTCTGCCTTCAGATGTTTATATCTTTCCTTTACTCCTTTGCTACCCCGAGAGGAGCTACCCTGCATCCGAGGTCAGGGGCGGAAGCCAAGAGGAGCTGAGCCACGTCCGAGGTCAGGGGCGGTGGCCGAGAGTGCCAAGCTGCAGACAGTGCAGGAGTAGCCAAGAGGATTTACTCCCGCCTGAGGCCAGGAGTGGCGGCTGGGAGGAGCTGTCCCAGGCCGGAGGCCAGGGGCAGTGGCCGCGAGGAGCAACCCCAACTCCAATGAGCGGTGGCTGCCTGGGCACTGGAAGGCCTAGGAGCTATTCCATGTTCAAGGTCGGAGGGGTGGCAGAGAGGAGATACCCCTTGTCCAAGGTAAGGAAGAGTGGCTGCATTTTGCTGGAGCAGCCATGAAGAGATACCCGACATCCAAGGTAAGAGAAACCTAAGTAAAACCGTAGGTGTTGCAACAGGGCATCAGAGGGCAGACACACTGAAACCATAATCACAGAAAACTAATCAATCTAATCACACTAGGACCACAGTCTTGTCTAACTCAATGAAACTAAGCCATGCCCCTGGGGCAACCTAAGATGGGTGGGTCATGGTGGAGAGATCTGACAGAATGTGGTCCACTGGAGAAGGGAATGGAAAACCACCTCAGTATTGCTGCCTTGAGAATGCCATGAACAGTATGAGAGGCAAAATGATAGGATACTGAAAGAGGAACTCCCCAGGTCAGTAGGTGCCCAATATGCTACTGGAGATCACTGGAGAAATAACTCCAGAAAGAATGAAGGGATGGAGCCAAAGCAAAAACAATACCCAGTTGTGGATGTGACTGGTGATAAAAGCAAGGTCTGATGCCATAAAGACCAATATTGCGTAGGAACCTGGAATGTCAGGTCCATGAATCAAGGCAAATTGGAAGTGGTCAAACAGGAGATTGCAAGAGTGACCGTCGACATTCTAGGAATCAGCGAACTAAAATGGACTGGAATGGGTGAATTTAACTCAGATGACCATTATATCTACTAGTGCAGGCAGGAATCCCTTAGAAGAAATGGAATAGCCATCATGGTCAACAAAAGCGTCTGAAATGCAGTACTTGGATGCAATCTCAAAAACGACAGAATGATCTCTGTTCATTTCCAAGGTAAACCATTCAATATCACAGTAATCCAAGTCTATGCCCCAACCAGTATCGCTGAAGAAGCTGAAGTTGATCGGTTCTATGAAGACCTACAAGACCTTTTAGAACTAACACCCAAAAAAGATGTCCTTTTCATTATAGGGGACTGGAATGCAAAAGCAGGAAGTCAAGAAACACCTGGAGTAACAGGCAAATTTGGCCTTGGAATACAGAATGAAGCAGGGTGAAGGCTAATAGAGTTTTGCCAAGAGAATGCGCTGGTCATACAAACACCCTCTTCCAACAACACAAGAGAAGACTCTACACATGGATCTCACCAGATGGTCAACACTGAAATCAAGTTTATTATGTCCTTTGCAGCTAAAGATGGAGAAGCTCTATACAGTCAATAAAAACAAGACCAGGGTCTGGCTGTGGCTCAGATCATGAATTCCTTATTGCCAAATTTAGACTTAAACTGAAGAAAGTAGGGAAAACCAGTATACCATTCAAGTATGACCTAAATAAGCTCCCTTATGATTATACAGTGGAAGTGAGAAATAGATTTAGGACTAGATCTGATAGATAGAGTGCCTGATGAACTATGGATGGAGGTTCATGACATTGTACAGGAGACAGGGATCCAGACCAACCCTATGGAAAAGAAATGCAAAAAAAGGAAAATGGCTGTCTGAGGAGGCCTTACAAATAGCTGTGAAAAGAAGAGAAGCGAAAAGGAAAGAGTTATAGTTTAACTCCCTGCATATTCTTTCATTCACACTTGAAAGCATAATAAAGCTGGCTTGGATTCAGTTTCAGCACCTTCACCTTGGAGTGGTGTTGGTCCCCTGATTCTCGCTTTTCTCTGAATCGTTGTGTCTTGTTTCTCATTCTTTCGCTGTATCGCACTTTCGGAAACCCTGCTTGTCAAGCTGGTCTTGAAATGTGGCGCCCAAACGGGGATCTGAAAGTGAATCCAGCCTCAGAGGCTAGCTCCTAGCGGCAGAGAACTCAGGGAAATCTGGCCAGCTTGAGGAAAGTACTTGATAAATACACCCCTGTGGATTTGTCAATCAGGGTAACAATGATATGCAAGTGTTAAAAACTTTGTTAAAAAGTGCAGAGGTTGAGATTTCTCATTCCTCTTTTAAAGAATTGTTTTCTGCCATTGAAAAATATTTCTACTGGCTAGATCCAGATAAAGGGCTTTGAGGCATGAGGAATGGCAAGAACTTATGGGTTGCCTGTACCCTGCTTACCAAAGCAGTGAAAAGATTCCTTTGTGTGTATGATCAGTAGGGAATCTTATTAGCACAGCTTTAGTACTGCTGCGATCTGAAACCTTGGATTCAGGGAATTCTGTAGAACAAATACAAGAACAAATGGAGGAAATGAATTTATATGATAACATGTGTGGTGAGGAAGAGAAACAATCAATAAGAATGACAAATAAGAGCCAAAAGAATGATAGAAGTCAAGAACAGATCTTTCTCTCCGACCAACTGCATCTTTGGTCTAGCCCCCTCCTTTCAATCCTGAAACCCCTTGGGATGATGCATTTGCTTTTAAACCACAGATAAATGTGCCTAATAAAATGATGCCTTTACAAAAGGGAGTTCATATGGCACAGTTGCAGGGGGATGAAGACGCTTTAGTTCTTCCTGTGGTTATAACTCAAATCTCACCAGATCCTCAATTTCCACAAGGAGGAATGCATTGCGATTATAATGCCACACCATTTAAAACCATAAAGGAGATAAAACAGGCATGTACCCAATACAGAACTAGTTCTCCTTATACCATGGGACTAATTTAGAGACTTTCACAAGCTGAACGGTTAATTTCTTATGATTGGGAAATGATAGCCAGAACTTGCCTATCCACCTCAGAATTTTTATAATTTAGGACCTGGTGGCAAGATGAAGCAAATCAATATGCTCACAGATATGTGACAGCCAATCCACCAGTTGATATAACACTTGATCAATTAATGGGTAGTGGGACACATTTTGTCATTCAGGCTCAGTTACAATTTGATGATCAATTATTTGCTCAAGTGAGAATGCTATGTTTAAAAACCTAGGAGAGAATAAATCCACTTGGACAAGCCTTGATTTCATTTACCCAAATTAAACAATCAAATGGGGAACCTTATGTAGATTTTATTGCCAGGCTACATCAAAATTTAAATAAAACAGTCTCACAACCTGGTCTGAGAGATATGCTGATGCAAGTTCTTGCTTATGACAATGCTAACTCAGGATGTAAAAAGACGATTCAGCCTCTCAAAGCACAGGTTGCCCCTCTAGAAGAATATATTAAATTTTGCCAGGATATTGGGTCATAACCGTATAAAATGCAACTTCTGGCTCATGCATTGTCTAAAGCTAATAAAAAGACAGATATGAGATGTCACCAATGTGGAAAATTAGGACATATTAAAATAGACTGTAAAGGAAGAAGGTAGTCAGTTGATAAATTATACTATAGGCTCTGATGCCACTCCTATTTGTATTCATTTTGGAAGAATATGCATTAAAACAGGATGTCAAAAGTGGCTGTCAGTTGTAAAAAAAAAATCAAATGAGGAGACTTCCCTCTTTCTGTTAATTGCCCTTACTTTTTTAGAATAAGAGGAAACTTCCAGCATGATGAATCCACCTGACCTTCCTGGTTGCATTGCTGAAATTAGCCATGGTGTTGAAAATTGGTTAAGATGGAAATTATGTAAAGGATAAGAAGGTCACTTATTATTAAGTGTTGCAGAACGCTCCATTATTGATTGGGGACCCCGAGGAACCTCTAAACTTATAGAATCTAAAATGTCTTCCCCATGGGTATATAATGAAAAGACAATTAGTACTTATGGTAGTCAACCCCTCATATGGCATGGGGTACGATTAGCTCCCCCTGTGCCTTGTCTAGATCATTATCCTATTCATGATGAATTATGGAAAATACCCATGGCATTAAAAGAATTAATTGCTTGGAAGGGACCATATACTAAATATATTTTAAGTGACCCAAAAGCTACCTTTAATTTTACAAAAAACTCTACCCACACTATTCAGATTTGTGTAAGAATTCCTTTTGTTTTTATGATTGGACCAGCAAAATATGATCCCAATTTGGGATTAGTAACATGTATTAACTGTTCATTTTATATATATATATAAATAATACCATTCCTTTTGATGAAAGTTGGCAGAGTTTTTATATTCTTAAAACCAGAACTGGCATATGGGTTCCAGTTGATTTACAACAACCTTGGCAAGAAAGCCCTACATTATATGTTATTGAAGAAATATTAAAAAAATCTTAAATGTGTTAAACGTTTTGTGGAATTACTAATTGCTGCAATCTTAGGCATTATTGCAATTACCACTATGCCAGCCATAGCTGGAATGGCTCTTCATACTGTACAAACAGTTCTGTACAAAATGAACTGTACAAACAGTTCATTTTATACAAGAATGACATACAGACTGATGCCCTTTGGACCACTCAACAAAACATTGATGGAAAGTTGGCCTCCCAAGTGGCCGAACTTAACAATCTGTTATTTTATTAGGAGATCAATTAGTCAGTTTACAAAAACAGGTGAGACTAAGATTTGATTGGAACTATCCTTCCTTTTGTGTAACGACTTTCAAATGTAATAAGACATGATTCAATTTGGATAAAGTTGAACAACACCTATTGAATCAAGGTAATATTTCTGTAGATATTCAAGATCTACAACACAATATATTAAAAACTTCTAATAAACATCTTGATGCAATTTCTGGATCAGATTTTCTTGATACTGTTGCTGATAATCTTTCTTCTCTTAATCCTTTAAAACAGATCAAGACATTTGGATATGGAATTGCTCTGGTTATGGGAGTGCTATTAATTATGTGTTTGTGTTTCTGTATAGTCTGGAGAAGAACGATCAAGAGACAATGAAACCAACAATGACAATGAAACCAACAACAGCAACTAGCATTTCTCACCATTTCTCATCATGTGAAAAATCAAAAAGGGGGACATGTAGGAGACAAGAAGAATAAAAGAAAAGCAGGCCCTGGCAAGGGCCACAAAAGAAATTTATAATTATTGATAAACTGGATGCTATAAGGCATGAGACTCTTGGAACAAGTCCAGAGGGAACAGTTCATAATCTTGAAAACAAGATATGATCCTGGGGTCGGAAAACCGACCCCAGACTGTTTCTCAACTGGCGTCTCAGAGTCACGTGTTTTATGTATCTGGTGGAAAATCTACAGATAAGAATATTAGTCTTAGTTACTGATTTGTTATTAATTACTGTTTCCTAATTACTCAATGGTTAATGGTCATTTGGTTCTTTGGCTCTGAAGGCCACATGAGTTACAGTTTAACTCCCCACATATTCTTTCATTCACAGCTGAAAGTATAATAAAGCTGGCTTGGATTCAGTTTCAGCACCTTAACCTTGGAGCAGTATTGGTCCCCTGATCCTCGATTTTCTCTGCTTTCTTGTGTCTCGTTTCTCATTCTCTTGCCCTATCACGCTTTCAGAAACCTTGCTTGTTGAGCTCGTCTCGACAGATTAATAGATTCAGCATAGGGATTATGATTGTATAAAACACACAGTGTTTTGTCAGTAGAAAAGTTGGTAGAGGGTCTTGCATATATGAAAATACAGGGAACAAACAAAGCAGACAACCATAGTGATGTGGGAACCACATGTCTGGAGAGCTTTCCTCCTCCCTTCCTGACTCAGGTTCTTCAGAAATTGCAGGATGACTCCATAGGAGACGAGTAAGAGCAGAAACACAATAGAGCAGATCAGTCCTCCATTGGCCACAACTAAGATGCCAATGATGTAGGGGTCAGTACAGACGAGTTTCAATAAGGGGTACATGTCACACATAAAGTGTTCAATGACATTGGGGCCACAGAATGGGAGCCTGTAAATAGTGCTAAGTTGAATTACTGAGTGCACAAAACCAACTGTGCAGGACAGCACCAGCAGAATAACACAAACCCTCTGTCTCGTGATCACCAAATAATGCAAGGGCTTACAGATGGCCACATAGCATTCGTAGGCCATTGCTAAAAGAAGAAAGACCTCTGATCCATCAAAAATGTGCTGTATAAACAGCTGAATCATGCAGTAATCAAAGGATATGATATTTTCTGCAAAGAACAAGTTTGATATCAATCTGGGTGTAATACAATAGGAATAAGTGACATCCATAAATGATAAGCAAGCAAGAAAAAAACACATTGGTGAGTTCAGGGTCTTACTGAAAGTTATAGTCACAATAATGAGCAGGTTGCCCAACACTGTCAAAATGTAGAAGAGCAAGAACATAATAAAAAGGACTTTCTGCTCCTTTGGATTCTGTGTGAGGCTCAGGAGGGCAAAGCAAGTTACATTGTTCCTTGGTTCCTTCTATTCTGGACAGGAGCTGAGTTCACATATTATGAAGCAGTTTACCTCGAAAACAAGGGGGAAAGCTTTTAGAAGAGACACAAATTTTGCTTTCTATTTATACATTCAAATGAAAGAAGATGTATGGAATATCTATTTGTGTACAGTAGTTCATAGACAACATTGTGATACCCTAGTTGATTAAGTCATAGTTCCCTACACTCAATAATAAGTATCAGAAAATACCAGATTGGTTTCTTAAGTGCTATAAGAATACTGAGACAGTGCTAAGTATCATAGTGTAAGAATATCACAATTAAACCAGAATCAGAGAGTTCTTACCAGGAATAGCAGTGCCTTACTGAGTTTTTAAGGGAAAATTAAAGGACAGGAAAAGATTGGAAGATAATTGTATGTAAATTTCTAAAATACCATTGATAAAGTCAATATGGATAATACTTGAGACTAGTTAAACTGATATACATATTCCCTGTGGGTAGATGAGTCTATGAAGAGAAGGTCACTGTCCTGGATTGCATTAGAATTTACTGAGAAGTCTTTCTGTGTGTCTGTATTTCAATGTCTCCAGTTTCCTGCCCTATAAATGCTGATGTCATCCAATGTCATGTCTCCAGCCCCTACCTCCACCCTTTTGTTGACACTTGTATGAGCAGTATCTTCAACTTTGGATATCTGGATCTGGATATCTATTTAGTATATATAACAAAACTTTTTGAAGGTTTTCCTTATTATTGGTACCTCCTTCAAAAAATCTGACAGTGCTCATCACTCCACTTTTGCAGTCATATTACAACTTTCTTTCTTTAACAAATCCTGTTGTCTCTACATTCATATTGATTCACAAATTTGATTATTTCCTATCTCCCCATTTCCTTTCTAGCCCACAGCACTAGCTTCCTGCCAAGTCTTTCCACTTTTATTCTGCCCTCCAACAACTTGGCTTTCTGAAACAGCTCAAATTACACTCTTTACATTTTGTTCTGATTATATCATTCAACTGCTCAAAATAGTTTTAGTGGATTCCAATCATGCTCTTATACTTTAATGTATCAAGATTAGTATTTATAATAACAAGTACTGTAATTACTTATTACCTTTCTATAACTGATGAAAATGAGGTCCATAATATCTCATTAATTTTCTCAAGGGCAAACATTTTTAAGTGATAAAACTAGAATCGGAAACTAACTTTGACATATTTCAATTAGTTCCTTACATTGTAAAGAAAGTCACACAATTGTGAACCCTGGTTCTCACTACTCACTACTACTCTTACCTTGTGGAAGCTTTTTCATAATCTGAGGAAAGACTTTTTAAGTTACTCATTAACTCCTGGAATTCTTGCATCCAATATGACAACATAGATTGAAAGCCTGCATTATTACATGAAGAAATATTTTCTTTTTATTCATCTGGTCATTTATTCCATGGAGTTTTCAGATTATTTGACATACTGTTTTTATCTGCATTAGAAATAGTTTAAAAGAAATTCCACAGTGCACACAAAATAAAAAAAAAAAATTTACCATATTAAGAAAATTAATCCAAAAGACAAGCAAACCCTAGGTTTACAAAGAAAGATAGAAGCTAGCCATTTCCAGGGAAATTTGTCTTAAGTGACTACTTTTCCTCTTAACTTCAAAATTAAAAAAAAAAAAAATAAGTACCACTTAATTCTTTAGCCCCATTTGATTCTACCATGTTAGTGGAGCCAGACTAGTTGACTTGCAATTTTGAGAGACTTCCTTGTGTTGCTGCAGCTGTTGTTATTTATATGTATTGCTTTAAGTCTATAAAGGATCTTCCTGAGAAATTTATATCAGTTCTTAAAAGACTATCAACTTTTTTTCCTCAGTACAATCAAAGAACACTTGACTTTTTATCCCTTCTAGCCACATTTATCATTGTCTTAGACTTGGAACGTGTCCAAGACTGATTCTTGCTTAATTAAATTGCTGGGATTTTACACTAAATTTTATTAATGCATCTGTATATACAGATACTATTGGACTACATCCCAGAATTAATTTGGGTCAGAAACATGAAACATAGAGAGAGAAAAAAAGTTTGAGAACCATATTAAGACTATTGCCAGTCAAGAACAAAATATTGACCCAACCATTTTGTTTCAGTGAAGATTAATTCATCATGTATTTCTCCTCTTGCTATAGAAAAATTTTCCTTCTTTTTATTGAGAGCTCAATTTATACTGCCTCAATGTTTGATCAAATATATATAAAAAATTTATCACCAAATCAGGTATAATAACTAAGTTTATCCCATTATTAGCTTTCTTTTAATGTAGAATACCTATATTTTACACAAACTATGCTATGGGTAAAAACACAGCAGTTACTAAAACAGGAGAAAATAGCATGTAAATTTTTCTTCCTGCATGGATCTTAAATTCTTAAGATGAAGTAGGACAATATCAAAGAAGGCAATGGCACCCCACTCCAGTACTCTTGCATGGACAGAGGAGCCTCGTGGGCTGAAGTCCATGGGGTCGCTAAGAGTCAGATACGACTGAATGACTTCACTTTCACTTTTCACTTTCCTGCATTGGAGAAGGAAATGGCAACCCACTCCAGTGTTCTTGCCTGGAGAACCCCAGGGACAGGGGAGCCTAGTGGGCTGCCCTCTATGAGGTCGCACAGAGTCAGACATGACTGAAGCAACTTAGCAGCAGCAGCAGCAGGACAATATAAGAGACACTTTAATAAAGAAGTTGTAGTCTTATTTAGTGCATATAACAAGAAATAGAGTACTGTAACAGAAACAAGAGGGAGGATTCTACTGTGGGTAATGTAATCAGCAAAGACCTTTCCTAAAAGGTGATGTTGAAGCTGAGATTGAAAGGATAGCAATTGGCTGCCATCAGAAGCTCGTTAAAGACAGCAAAATTAAGTAAAATTATCTAACTTCAGAGATGACCTGGTCTATAAGTAGAAAAATGTAAAAATTTAACAAGAATTTTTATTTCAGTGCTATGTTACAAAAGAAGGGATTTCCCCTGTGGTTCAATGGGTAAAGATTATGTCTGCAACACAAGAGACATAGGAGACATGGGTTCACTCCCTGGGTCAGGAAGATCCCCTGGAGAAGGAAATGAACCCTCTCCAATATTTCTTGCCTGAAAAATCCCCTCGACAGAGGAGCCTGGTGGGCTACCGTCCAAAGGGTCAAAAATAATTGGACAGGACTGAGCAACTAAGCACATGTTACAAAGTAGTGGTGAGAATGTTGCACTCATGTCTTGATCCAGATTTTAAAGTAAAGGTTTTTAGTCTCTTAATGTTAATTGTAATCTGAGCTGTGGATATGTCATACACCACTTTTATTACATTCAAGTACATTCCTACCATTTTTGAGAGTTTCTTTTTACTATGAAAATATATTGATTTTCTGTGCAATCAATGAGCAACACAAAAAGGAAATTAAGAATAAAATTCTCCTTGAAATAGCGTGAAAAAGAATAACATATTTGAGTAAACTTAGGCAAGGAAGCAAAAAGAATCATACACTGAAAACTATAAAACACTGCTGATAGATATTCAAGAAAAATGCATAAATGGCAAGACATTCATGAGCTGGAATATTTAATATTATTAAGATGTCAATAATACCTAAAACAGGTTTTCCCAGGTGGTGCTAGTGGTAAAGAAATCACCTGCCAATGTAGTAGGCATAAAGGATGTGGTTTGATCCCTGGGTCTGGAAGATTCCCTGGGAGAGGGCATGGCAGCCCACTCCAGGATTCTTGCTTGGAGAATCCCATGGAGAGAGGAGCCTGGTGGGCTAGAGGGGTTGCAGAGAGTCAGACACATCTAAAATGACTTAGTACACATGCACATTACTTAAAATAATCTGCATATTCAGTTCAATCTGTATCAAAATGTGAAAAAAAAAAAAAAAACGTTTTTTGCAAAAGTAGAAAATTCCAACTAAAATTTTATATTGAATTTCAAGTTATTCCAAATACATAAAACTCATACTTCCTCTTTCTAAAACACAATTTAAAGCTATGGTAATCAAAAGAATGTGCTTATGGAGTATAAAGGCATGGGCAGGCTACAGTCCAACGGTTTCAGAGTCAGACACAATTGAGAGACTGTGCTCACACACATACACATTGGCATATAGACAACCATAAGGAGATACAGGGTGGCGTGGCCAAAATAATACTGTAGAAGGACTGTGAGCTCATGTCTACACATGGGAACACCAAAATTACAACTATTTACAGACAGGCTATTGATGAGAATGACCTGAAGATTAATAGAAAAGATCCTCTATTACTAAAAATATAAGGAAGTAACCACAACAAACAGGGAGGAATAGTGGATACAGGGTATAGTCTAGTCCCATACTATGGGTAGACAACAATCAAACAAGAGGATCATCCAGTTATAGAGGTTCTACCAAAGGAGCAATGGGATGTGAGCTTCACATCAAGCTACTGAGACTAAGGGTTCTGTACTAAGAATATGAGCTCCCCAAATAATTGGCTTTTTTTTTTTTAATTTTCTGTTAGTAATTTATTCTATATAAAATAGAAAACTGGAATTATTTATTATAGAGGTCAGCATTTTCTTTTTCTTTTTCTTTTTTTTTTGTTTCTACATGTCTTTTATTTATTTATTTTAATTTTATTTTATTTTTAAACTTTACAATATTGTATTGGTTTTGCCAACATCGAAATGAATCCACCACAGGTATACATGTGTTCCCCATCCTGAACCCTCCTCCCTCCTCCCTCCCCATACCATCCCTCTGGATTGGCTTTTATTTTATTTATTTATTTATTTTTTAATTTCAAATTTTACTTTTATCTTTTTTGTTTTTAAACTTTATATAATTGTATTAGTTTTGCCAAATATCAAAATGAATCCATCACAGGTATACATGTGCTCCCCATCCTGAACCCTCCTCCCTCCTCCCTCCCCATACCATCCCTCTGGGTCGTCCCAGTGCACTAGCCCCAAGCATCCAGTATCGTGCATTGAAGCTGGACTGGCATCTCGTTTCATACATGATATTTTACATGTTTCAATGCCATTCTCCCAAATCTTCCCACCCTCTCCCTCTCCCACAGAGTCCATAAGACTGTTCTATACATCAGTGTCTCTTTTGCTGTCTCGTACCCAGGGTTATTGTTATCATCTTTCTAAATTCCATATATATGCATTAGTATACTGTATTGGTGTTTTTCCTTCTGGCTTACTTCACTCTGTATAATAGGCTCCAGTTTCATCCACCTCATTAGAACTGATTCAAATGAATTCTTTTTAATGGCTGAGTAACACTCCATTGTGTATATGTACCACAGCTTGCTTATCCATTCATCTGCTGATGGACATCTAGGTTGCTTCCATGTCCTGGCTATTATAAACAGTGCTGCGATGAACACTGGGGTACACGTGTCTCTTTCCCTTCTGGTTTCCTCAGTGTGTATGCCCAGCAGTGGGATTACTGGATCATAAGGCAGTTCTATTTCCAGTTTTTTAAGGAATCTCCACACTGTTCTCCATAGTGGCTGTACTAGTTTGCATTCCCACCAACAGTGTAAGAGGGTTCCCTTTTCTCCACACCCTCTCCAACATTTATTATTTGTAGACTTTTGGATCTCAGCCATTCTGACTGGTGTGAAATGGTACCTCATAGTGGTCTTGATTTGCATTTCTCTGATAATGAGTGATGTTGAGCATATTTTCATGTGTTTGTTAGCCATCTGTATGTCTTCTTTGGAGAAATGTCTATTTAGTTCTTTGGCCCATTTTTTGATTGGGTCATTTATTTTTCTGGAGTTGAGCTGTAGGAGTTGCTTGTATATTTTTGAGATTAGTTGTTTGTCAGTTGCTTCATTTGCTATTATTTTCTCCCATTCTGAAGGCTGTCTTTTCACCTTACTGATAGTTTTCTTTGATGTGCAGAAGCTTTTAAGGTTAATTAGGTCCCATTTGTTTATTTTTGCTTTTATTTCCGATATTCTGGGAGGTGGGTCATAGAGGATCCTGCTGTGATGTATGTCAGAGAGTGTTTTGCCTATGTTCTCCTCTGGGAGTTTTATAGTTTCTGGTCTTATGTTTAGATCTTTAATCCATTTTGAGTTTAGGATTCTTCAATATCCGCAAATCAATCAATGTAATACACCACATTAACAAATTGAAAAATAAAAACCATATGATTATCTCAATAGATAAGGAGAAAGCCTTTGACAAAATTCAACACCCATTTATGATAAAAACTCTCCAGAAAGCAGGAATAGAAGAAACATACCTCAACATAATAAAATCTATATATGACAAACCCACAGCAAACATTATCCTCAATGGTGAAAAACTGAAAGCATTTCCTATAAAGTCAGGAACAAGACAAGGGTGCCCACTTTCACCATTACTATTCAACATAGTTTTGGAAGTTTTGGCCACAGCAATCAGAGCAGAAAAAGAAATAAAAGGAATCCAAATTGGAAAAGAAGAAGTAAAACTCTCACTATTTGCAGATGACATGATCCTCTACATAGAAAACCCTAAAGACTCCACCAGAAAATTACTAGAACTAATCAATGATTATAGTAAAGTTGCAGGATATAAAATCAACTCACAGAAATCCCTTGCATTCCTATACACTAATAATGAGAAAACAGAAAGAGAAATTAAGGAAACAATTCCATTCACCATTGCAACGGAAAGAATAAAATACTTAGGAATATATCTACCTAAAGAAACTAAAGACCTATATATAGAAAACTATAAAACACTGGTGAAAGAAATCAAAGAGGACACTAACAGATGGAGAAATATACCATGTTCATGGATTGGAAGAATCAATATAGTGAAAATGAGTATACTACCCAAAGCAATTTATAGATTCAATGCAATCCCTATCAAGCTACCAACAGTATTCTTCACAGAGCTAGAACAAATAATTTCACAATTTGTATGGAAATACAAAAAACCTCGAATAGCCAAAGCGATCTTGAGAAAGAAGAATGGAACTGGAGGAATCAACCTACCTGACTTCAGGCTCTGCTACAAAGCCACAGTTATCAAGACAGTATGGTACTGGCACAAAGACAGAAATATAGATCAATGGAACAAAATAGAAAGCCCAGAGATAAATCCACGCACATATGGACACCTTATCTTTGACAAAGGAGACAAGAATATACAATGGATTAAAGACAATCTCTTTAACAAGTGGTGCTGGGAAAACTGGTCAACCACTTGTAAAAGAATGAAACTAGAACACTTTCTAACACCATACACAAAAATAAACTCAAAATGGATTGGCTTTTAAAGTCAGTGGGATATCTTTTGGGGTGAGCCAGAGGCCTTGAGAAATAGAGGCTCTAGGTCTAAAGGTCACACACTGTATAAGACCCATGACAGAAGAGTCATTTGAAAGAAAACTGAGTCAGATGCACCTGTTGATCTTGGAGAGCATGCCAGAGAGTTAGGAAGAAATTAGGACTCACCTTGGGAACATAGATACAGGCATCAGCCATTTCGGAAAGCTATCCCATGGCAAGGACACTGATGCTGGTAAGGACCATATTGGAATCCTCCTTCTAGCTTTTCAGTAGTGGGATTCAGCACTACCCAAGACAAGGTAGCACCAATCTTGAGTGCCTCAGGTCAAACAGCTAACTGGGCAAAGCACAGCCCCATCCACAATCATGCTGGCTACTGTAGATCACTTTAGCCTCCACCTGACCTGGGACTCAGGCCTCTCCATCAGTTGGTCAGTACCAACCCCAGGACCAGACTCCCACACCACTCCAAGAGGAGTAGTGGTACCAGTCCCAAGGCAACTTGGACCTAGTTTCCACCCAATTTTGCACCAAAACTAGCAACAAGACCCAGTTCCATGCACTAACGGGTTGGCACTAGCCCCAGGACCCATTGGTTCATAGCCCAGAACATTGCCACATGGACACCAGTCCTAGGACCAGAATGGCTTATCAGCTAGTTATGTCCCAATGCAGCCCACTCACCAGTGAGATAGTAGCATCCCCAGGATTCCCTAGGCACTAGCTGGGAGCTGACACCAGCTCTGCAATCCCTGTTCTAAAGCTAGAGACCCCAAGATGTGGTTCAGCTCAGCAGTGGACTGATAGCCACCTCGAGGCCTGGTCTGAGTAGGCCTTGGTTTCCATCCAATGGGCCACAGCCCTAATAACAATAGCAGACACTTGCTTCAGGAGCACCAAGATTCTGCAGCCAACCTTGTCAGAGCCAGTTTACCTTCCAGCATACCAGCACCACACCAGCACATCTTGGCTTAGCCTTGCTACCAGTACGATACAGGGTCCAGTCCAGTTCACACTGATGCCCTGAGCCAGCCTACCTGGAACTGGACTCTGCCCAGAAGTTGGTAAGAACAAACCTGAGTCTCCATGGCCAGTTTCCTTCCAACCCACACTACCCACCATGGGCCTGCACTAGGACTGGGATTTCTTGGTTAAGCAACCAGCAGTGCCAGTACCTGGTTCATCTACCAGCAGTGGAGAAACACTGGACAAGGTATGTCTATTCAAACAGTGGTAACTGGGACCACTCATGCAGTGTTCCCACAGTACTGAGCCCACAACAATAGTGGATCTTGAAGCCGCATAATGAACATTACGGAAGCATATATCTCTGGTGACCAGAGGGGAGTGTGTTTATGGAACATTTTCCACATAGGCCACTTCTTCAAGACTAAAAAAAATGAAAGCACTGATTATGTAGAAATAAAATTAAAATTTGGCAAAATTAGGTAACTGAATGATATGTTACAAATGAGCAAACACAATAAAAACCCCAAAAGAAGAGCTAAAGAAAGTGTAGATAAGTACTCTACCTCACAGAGTTTAAGGTAATGATCAGAAAAATTTCCAAAGAATTTGGAAGACTAGATGAACGGAGGAAAAAGTTCAAAGTTTTCACAGAATTGGCTGATATAAAGATTAACCAAACAGAGATGAAGAATACAATAATTGAAACACACACACACACACACTACAAAGAATCAACAGTAGATCATATGATACGGAGGAGTGGACCAGTGAGCTGAAACACAGAGTAATTTGAATTAGTAATACTGAATAGAAAAAATAATTCTTAAAATGAGGACAATTTAAAAGACCTCTAGGTATACACATGTATACCTGTGGCGGATTCATTTTGATATTTGGCAAAACTAATACAATTATGTAAAGTTTAAAAATAAAATAAAATTTAAAAAATAAATAAATAAAATAAAATTTAAAAAAATAAATAAATAAAAGACCTCTAGGCAGCATCAAGCATTATAATATTCACATTATAGAGGTACCACAAGGAAGAGAGAGAGAGGAAAGAGCAGAGAACATAGTTGAAGACATAGTAGCTAACCTTGTCCCTAACCTGGATAAAGAGACAGACATGAATATCTAGACAGCATAGAGAGCCCCAATCAGGATTAAACCAAAGATGATGCTAAGAAGTTTTGTAATTATAGTGAACAAAGTTAAAGAAAGGATATTTAATAAAGCATGGGAAAAGCAACAAGTGAGAGCAAAAGTTTTATATACAAAGAAAAGCTCAAGATGTTCAGCACTGCATAATTGGCTTTAAACACACACACACACACCAAAAAAAAAAAAAAAAAAATATATATATATATATATATATATATAAAAGGAACTTCTATAAACAAAAAAGAAATGTCATAACTAGAAATATAAAAATCATGAACAGAAAGATATCATTGGAAAAGGCAAAAATAGATTACAGGTAGTAGTAAAAATAATTCTAATACTAATGATAAATCTAGTAAGAAAGTTAGCAGAAGAAAGTAGTAAAACCATATAGCAATATATACACAGTAAGTAGTTAACCAGACCACCTGACCTGCCTCTTGAGAAATCTGTATGCAGGTCAGGAAACAACAGTTAGAACTGGACATGGAACAGGCTGGTTCCAAATAGGGAAAGGAGTACCTCAAATATACTGTCACCTTGCTTATTTAACTTATATGCAGAGTACATCATGAGAAACTCTGGACAGGATGAAGCACAAGCTGAATCAAGATTGTTGGGAGAAATATCAATAACCTCAGATATGCAGATGACACCACCCTTATGGCAGACTATGAAGAAGAAATAAAGAGCCTGTTGATGAAAGTGAAAGAGGATAGTGAAAAGTTGGCTTACAGCTCAACATTCAGAAAAATAATATCATGGCATCCGGTCCCATCACTTCAGGGCAAATAGATGGGGGAAAAGTGGAAACAGTGGCTGGCTTTATATTTTTGGGGTCCAAAATCACTGCAGGTGATGACTGCAGCCATGAAATTAAAAGACTTACTCCTTGGGAGGAAAGTTATGACCAACCTAGACAGCCTATTAAAAAGCAGAGATATTATTTTGCCAGCAAAGGTCCATCTAGTCAAGGCTATGATTTTTCCAGTAGTCATGTATGAATGTGAGAGTTGGACTGTAAAGAAAGTTAAGTGCTGAAGAATTGATGCTTTTGAACTGTGGTTTTGGAGAAGACTTTTGAGAGTCTCTTGGGCTACAAGGAGATCCAACCAGTCCATCCTAAAGGAGATCATTCCTGAATATTCATTGGAAGGACTCATGTTGAAGCTGGAACTCCAATACTTTGGCCACATGATGTGAAGAACTGACTCATTTGAAAAAATCCTGATGCTGGGAAAGATTGAAAGTAGGAGGAGAAGGGGACAACAGAGGATGAAATGATTGGATCCATCACCGACTCAATGGACATGAGTTTGGATAAACTCCAGGAGCTGGTTGATGCACAGAGAGGCCTTTCATGCTGCAGTCCATGGGGTTGCAAAGAGTTGGTCACACCTGAATGACTGAACTGAACTGAACTGAAGCAGTTAAGGAATGTTGTTGTTCAGTTGCTAAGTCAGGTCCGACTTTGTTACCCCATGCACTGCAGCGTGCCAGGCTTCTCTGTCCTTCACTTTATCCCAGAATTAGCTCAGACGCATTTCCATAGAGTTAATGATGCCATCCAACCGTCTCTTCCTCTGCCATCCCCTTCTCCTCCTGCCCTCAATATTTCCCAGCATCAGGGTCTTTTCCAATAGGTCGGCTCTTCACATCAGGTGACAAAAGTATTGGAGTTTCAGTTTCAGCATCAGTCTTTCCAATGAGTATTCAGGGATGACTTCCTTTAACATGGACTGTTTTGGTCTCATTGCTCTCTAAGGGACTCTCAAGAGTCTTCTCTACCACCGCAGTCCAAAAGCATCAATTATTTGGCACTCAGCCCTCTTTAAGGTCCAACTCTCACATCCATACATGACTTTTGGAAAAACACATAGCTTTGACTCTTAAGAACCTTTGTTAGAGAAGTGATGGCTCTGCTTTTTCATACACTTGCTAGGTTTGTCACAGCTTTCCTTCCAAGGAGCAAGCTTCTTCCAGTTTCATGGCTACAGTCACCATCTGCAGTGATTTTGGAGTTCAATAATGAATGAAATGAAATGAAATATGTCATGCTTTCACTTCTTCCCTTTCTGTTTGCCATGAAGTTATGGGACTAGATGCCACGATCTTAGTTGTTGTTGTTATTGTTTTTTAATGTTGAATTTAAAGCAAGGCTTTTCACTCTCTTCTTTCCCCCTTATCAAAAGACTCCTTAGTTGAAGGATATGCAAAATAAATGATACAAATATGAAGTCAAAAGAAAAAGTAAACATGGAGAAGGAGGATGAAAACTTTTTGCTTATTAAAATGTGTTTCAACTTAAGAGATCAGCAATTTAAAGTAATCAGGTATACATATGTTACCATATATAAACTTCATGGTAACCACACCAAAACAATCTCAATAGGTATCAGTTTAGTTCAGTCGCTCAGTCATGTCCAACTCTTTGCGACCCCATGAATCACAGCACGCCAGGCCTCCCTGTCCATCACCATCTCCCAGAGTTCACTCAGACTCACGTCCATCGAGTCAGTGATGTCATCCAGCCATCTCATCCTCTGTCATCTCATTCTCCTCCTGCCCCCAATCCCTCCCAGCATCAGAGTCTTTTCCAATTAGTCAACTCTTTGCATGAGGTGGTCAAAGTACTGGAGTTTCAGCTTTAGCATCAGTCCTTCCAAAGAAATCCCAGGGCTGATCTCCTTCAGAATGGACTAGTTGGATCTCCTTGCAGTCCAAGGAACTCTAAAGAGTCTTCTCCAACACCACATTTCAAAAGCATAAGTTCTTTGGTGCTCAGTTTTCTTCATGGTCCAACTCTCACATCCATACTGACCACTGGAATAACCATAGCCTTGACTAGACTTGACTCAATAAGTATACACACTCATAAAAGAAAAGACAAAGTCACCCAAAAAGATAGTCATCAGGGACTTCCCTGGTGGTCCACTGGTTAAAAATCTACCTTGTAATGTAGGGGACATGGTTTTGTTCCCTGGTCTGTTAACTAAGATCCCACATGCCATGGAGCAAATGAGCCACAACTAGGAGAGCTGTGAACCTCACAATAAAAGATCTTGCATGAGGAGATGGAGATCCCGTGTGCCACAACTAAGACCCAACACAACCAAATAAATCAATACTTTCTTTTAAAAAATGCAGCCATCAAATCATAAGGGAAGAAAGTAAACAAAATATAAAGGAACAAGATGAACTACATAGATTAAATAATATCTACAAGTTTCTCATTCAGTGTGTTCCTATTTAAAATCCAAAACTTCCTGAGAGGGAGAAGAGCCCAGTGTCAAATAATGGTTGCTCCAGAGCTGTACTGTCTGTGTTGAAATCCAAACATCACCACTTGCTGTCTAGGGGACCTTGGGCAACTAAATAAATTTCTCAGTTTCTTCATTATTAAGATGGGGAAACCAATAGTGCCTGCCTCTTAGGGTTATTTCTGTATTGCAAGTAAATTACCTAAAATTCTCATTGACATCTCCTAAAGGTCAATAAATAATGTTGATAATTAACATTTTGGAATGCTTCACATGAACACTGCAACAAATTTTGTCATTTTGATAATTGTTATACATCTAGTCAAGGATAGAAAAGAATATTATGCCTATAACTCATGGATCCCTATTTGGGCATAGGATAAGACTGTCTGCTTTATATTTATCTGTGATATAATGTATTTTGACCTACAGCAAGCAGAATGAAAGATTTAAAAAGTACAAAATGAAAGAAAAGAAGGAAAACAGTACATTCTAATAAAGCAAACAAAATTCAGAAAAAAAAGAAAAAACAAAACATTTGTTTCCTCAGATATCCTTTGTCTGATGGTAAGAATGATGCTAAACAAAAGAAAATAATCATACCATGATAGATGCAGACCCAAACTTTCAAATCATTCACTTCTGGGGAATAACAGAATCATTAAACCTCACATGTAGCCAGGATGATTCCATCCACATAATTTTGGTGAGAGATGGGGGTTGGAAAGACAGGTACCAGAAAATCTGCACTTTTTTAGAAGCCAGATGTAATGAATATTCTGCATACTGTATTCACATTATTGCTACTGTTTGATTAAAAATCCAATCACTGTTGAAGCTACAGATTGATAAGGCCCATCTGTCAAAGACCATGAGGGCATTAGGTAGTCTGTATCCAGCTACTGGAGATGGCAAGAGTAAACATCTCAGAAAGAGGAGTGGGCAACAGAGGATGAGATAGATGGATGGCATCACCAATTCAATGGACATGAACTTGAGTAAACTCCAGGAGATTGTGAAGGGCAGGGAGTCCTGGTGTGCTGGAGTCCATGTGGTCGCAGAGAGTCGGACATGGTTTGGCAATTGAACAACAGCAACAACAACATCTAACTACTTTGTTCACACCTTATTTTCTGCAAAGATCCACTCAATAATTATCAATATTGGATTATACCAGAATAAATCACCTACTAGTTGAATATTTTACATTTAAAAAATGGGTACATAAACTATTCTCTATCTTTTAAGGCATCAAAATTTTAATACTATAAAAGTTGAAAGATTGTACAGCTAGATTTTGAACTTAATCCAGTCAGCTAACATTTCCTTATTAAAAAAAAAAAAAATATATATATATATATATATATATATATATATATATATATATATATAATTTAAGTGTTACTTACTGTGCATGTGCTCAGTTCCTTCAGTCGTATCTGACTATGTGCGACCCTATGGGATTGTAGCCCTCCAGGCTCCTCTGTTCATGGGATTCCACAGGAAAGAATACCCAAGTGGGTTGCCATGCCCTCCTCCAGTGCATCTTCCCAACTCAGGGACTGAATCCAGTCCTGCATTTCAGGTGGACTGTTTACTGTGTGAGCCACCAGGGAAGCCCCACTTAAGAAAATGAGATTTTCCAGGTGAGACTACTGGAATTGGTTGCCATTTCTTTCTCCAAAGGATTTTCCTGACTCAGGGATTGAACCCAGGTCTCCTGCATTGCAGGTAGACTTTTTACCATCTGAACCACCAGGGTTGCAATTATACTTTTATGGTAAGCAAGGTACGTTCTTGAACATGGGTTTCTTAACGCATAGGAACAAACATGGTTGTTGTCATAATTTTAAAAGAGCCACACATAAAGGCTGTATCAAGTTACCAGAACAGAATAAGTATATATTTCTTTCTATTTTGACAAACTTGGAATGATGCATAAATTTAAATTATCTAATTTAAAAATCCAAACGTGATTTTTAAAATTAACATATCCATTAAAATATAATAGTCCACTAACCAAGATTACCAGTCCATTAGTTTATTTGTAATATATTACATGTTTTTCCTTTTTATTTGGCAAACTGGGCAGTGAACATCTTTCAAGTTTTAATCATAAGCCAAATACATTTTGTATATTTTAGTACGTTTCTGTGTTTTGTTAGTTTAATTTTATCAGCTCAGACTTCCTTCAATGAAAATGTATGCTATTTTAGACCTTAGCTATGTTTAAATATACCACATTAATTTTAAATGAGTATCCCTTGTCAAATGTCTGAAGAACTTACCTGCTGGGGTTTTTCCTTTGTCTTTAAAAAGCATTGGTTCTTTCACTGAGAGTAAATGAGGATTACCTTCACAGTGGAAACAGTGACAGACTTTACTTTCTTAGGCTCAAAATCACTGTGGATAGTGTCAGCAGCCATGAAATTAAAGACACTTGCTCCTTTGGAAGAAAGCTATGGCAAAATTGTACAGATATGAGAGCTGCCATAAACAGAACTGAGTACCAAAGAATTGATGTTTTTGAATTGTGGTGCAATTCAAAGACTCGTGAGAGTCACTTGGACAGAAAGAGATCAAATCAAGACAGAGGAATACCCAGCAGATAAAGGAACAAGATAAATGCCCACCAAACCAAACAAAAGAGGAAGAGATAGGGAATCTACCTGATAAAGAATTCCAAATAATGATAGTGAAATTGATCCAAAATCTTGAAATCAAAATGGAATCACGGATAAATAGCCTGGAGACAAAGATTGAGAAGATGAAAGAAAGGTTTAACAAGGACCTAGAACAAATCAGTCAATCTTAAAGGAAATCAACCACAGATATTCATTGGAAACTGAAGCTCCAGTACTTTGGCTACCTTATGGGAAGAGCCGACTCATTGGAAAACACCCTGAAGCTGGGAAAGATGAAGGCAAAAGGAGACCAGGGCAGCAGAGGATGAAGTCTATAGATATCATCACTGACTCAATATACATGAAGTTGAGCAAACTCTTCTGGGATATAGTGAGGAATAGGGAAGCATGGTGGGCTGCAGTCCATGGGTTCACAGAGTAAGACATGACTTTGTGACTGAACAACATAACAACCATGGATACTTCAAGAATCTATGTGTGACCACAGAATACATAATAAAACATGGCTGAGCTGTAAATCTAGAAATAGTTTCAAGGGGCCAAACTTTCTGCATTTCCTCACAGACTATCCATCACCTCAGTCTTTCACATAAATCTGGAAGTATCTGACATGGATGGCTAGAACTTGAAGACTTAAATGCAACATAAATATTTCCTTGCAAAGATAGCTGAATATTATCATCTACTATAAAAATCCTACCTGTAAACTTAATTTTGAGCTGGACTTATGCTCTTCCATTTCACATGGGGAGCGAAATGGCCGAGTTATGGGTTTACACTGACTCATGGACAGTGAAAACAGATTTGATAAACTATTGAAGGAAAGGAAAAAGTGGAAGAACAGATGCAAGAGCAATAAAGAGAAGTGGTACATGGATGGGCCACACAGAATGGACCAAAAGCAAAGGTGTTTGTGTATCATATACAGTTTCTACCAGACAGAATCCACTCAAGAGAAAACTCTCAAAAATCTGGTTGACAAGATGACCTATCTTGTATATTTGCTAGTCTTTTTAATCCACTTTTGTGGTCCTTGTAGGAGAGATGAATGCTCTACATGGGCCCAGTGTGCAGTAAGATTTACCTTTCAGCAATCTAGATCTGGCACTATCTCGGCTGAATGTCCAAAATTCCATTAGTAAAGTCCATCATTGACCCCTTCATAGCGCACAGTTCTCTAGAGAAGTCAGTCAAAATCCTTTGGGAGCTTACTCCTTTGAAACTCCTCAACATGGAGAAGAAGAATCTTGTCATCATATACTTGCAGTAAATATACATGTTTTCTACCTGTAATGCATCAGTTGACTTTATTATTCATGGAATAGGATCTGTGGTCCTTTATCATGGTACTGCACTCATCATTATCTCTAATCAGGACACAGGTTTTTATGGTAAATAAATAAAGCAAATAACTCACCCCCATAGAATTCATGTGATGTGATCATGTTATCCATCAACTAAAAGCATTAGTTGAATAGAATAGTGGCACTACCTATTGAAGACCAAGTTACAGTGCACCTGGGAGACTCTACTCGGAAAGTTTGGAAGGTTTTTTTTATTTGTTTGTTTGTTTAGCATATATTATGTGCTCAGTAAACCAGCATTATGGGAACCATGAACTTCCAGATGTTCAAGCTGGTTTTAGAAAAGGCAGAGGAACCAGAGATCAAATTGCCAGCATCCGCTGCATCATTGAAAAAGCAAGAGAGTTCCGGAAAAAACATCTACTTCTGCTTTATTGACTACGTCAGAGCCTTTGACTGTGTGGATCACAATAAACTGGAAAATACTGAAAGAAATGGTAATACCAGACCACCTGACCTGCCACTTGAGAAACCTATATGCAGGTCAGGGGGCAACAGTTAGAACTGGACATGGAACAACAGACTGGTTCCAAATAGGAAAAGGAGTACGTCAAGGCTGTATATTGTCAACCTGCTTATTTAACTTATATGCAGAGTACATCATGAGAAACGCTGGGCTGGAAGAAGCAGAAGCTGGAATCAAGACTGCCGGGAGAAATATCAATAACCTCAGATATGCAGATGACACCACTCTTATGGCAGAAAGTGAAGAGGAACTAAAAAGCCTCTTGATGAAAGTGAAAGTGGAGAGTTAAAAAGTTGGCTTAAAGCTCAACATTCAGAAAACAAAGATTATGGCATCTGGTCCTATCACTTCATGGGAAACAGATGGGGAAACAGTGGAAACAGTGTCAGACTTTATTTTTCCGGGCTCCAAAATCACTGCAGATGGTGACTGCAGCCATGAAATTAAAAGACACTTACTCCTTGGAAGGAAACTTATGACCAACCTAGATAGCATATTCAAAAGCAGAGATATTACTATGCCAAAAAAGGTCCGTCTGGTCAAGGCTATGGTTTTTCCAGTAGTCATGTATGGATGTGAGAGTTGGACCGTGAAGAAAGCTGAGCACCAATGAATTGATGTTTTTGAACTATGGTGTTGGAGAAGACTCTTGAAAGTCCCTTGAACTGCAAGGATATCCAACCAGTCCATTGTAAAGGAGATCAGTCCTGGGTGTTCTTTGGAGGGACTGATGCTAAAGCAGAAACTCCAGTACTTTGGCCACCTCATGCGAAGAGCTGACTCATTGGAAAAGACTCTGATGCTCGGAGGGATTGGGGGCTGGAGGAGAAGGGGATGACAGAGGATGAGATGGCTGGATGGCATCACTGACTCAATGGATGTGAGTCTGGGTGAACTCTGGGAATTGGTGATGGACAGGGAGGCCTGGTGTGCTGTGATTCATGGGGTTGCAAAGAGTCGGACACGACTGAGTGACTGAACTGAACTGAACTGACTGACCCTTGCCAGGAATAAATATACCTTGAAAGTCCTTGACCACTGATATATGTCAGTGCCAGGGGAATACAACACAGAAGGAGGAGATAGAGGAGGAGAAAAAAAGGAGGAGAAGGATAAAGATAAACAACACCAAAATTGAACCTTTTGGCTGGTGTGAAACCTAACATACTAAATAGACATTTTTCAAATTACTATTTAATTAAATAATAATGGTTGTGTGCATGTGTGCTCATTTGCTTCATGTCTGACACTTTGCAACCCTATGAGCTGTAGCCCACCAGGCTCTTTTGTCCATGGTATTCTCCAGGCAAGGATATTGGAGTGGGTTGCCATTTCCTTCTCCAATAATGTTGGTAGATTATTTTATCTGTTTAAGGAAAATAGGCTTAGATATTTCCTTGTTACAAGAATAAATTCTAGATAGATTAAAAAATAAAGTATTTTGACAAAATTTTTTTCATAAGATTTTAAAATTTAGAAAGTCAGTGGAAGGAAATAAAAATATCCAAGTTATCAAAGGGTAAAAGAATATCAAATTATGACATATTTATTTAAAGCACAAGAAATTGTATTAACAAAATGAATCTTTGTAGCCATGCCAAAGAAGAGTTAATATTTGTAGCAAATATATAAAAATATATATCAATTAAATTTTATCAATAAAAATTCTCACCCTGATAGATCATAAATTCAAGGATACTTATAACTGGCAAACTTTAGGTGTGGACACTACATCTCATACATATTTCAAAAAACAGAAAACACAAACACAAGTAATGCTCAGTTCACAGAGCTTATTGATCAGTGAACATGGACAATTATCAAAGATTCTAATCTCATCATTTTAAATAAATACACAAATTTGAAAATTAACTGCTGCTTTTACAGAATAACATGAAATGGGTAGTTTATACAACAAATATTTATTTTTCACAGTTTCAGAGGACCAGATCCAAGATTAAGCTGTAGCAGATTTCATACCTGGTGAGTCCCCTTCCTGGTTCATAGACAACCATCTGTTTGCTCTACCCTCACATGACAGAAAGGTCTCATGAGCTCACTGGGGTTGGTCTCTTTTCAACAACTTTAATCTCATGCATGATACCTTCACCTTCATGACCTACTCATTTCCCACAGAGCCTATTTCCAAATAACCACTGCATTGTAAAGGATTTAAAGTAGGAATCTGGAGGAAGAAAAAACATTCAGCTCTATAGGGACATTCCAAAGAGGGAGAATTAATTTTATGTTCAGCTAAACTCAAATGTTTGATATTACTTGGTGAATGGTGTTACACTGGGAAAGACATGAAGATAACAAGAAGAAGAAGTTCCATGTAATGACAGTAAGGATAAACATGAGAATATAAGGTTTCACCTATGGTACAACCTCCTATGAACAGCCTCAATTGCCTCATAGCTTTATCCACATGAATCCAGACTAAACAAGAGAGGCAGGAAAAAAATAATTTATTTGACTACATGCTTCCAACATATTATAGGCAATAATGTTTAGTTTCAAGCCTGATCCAGAAAGAGTGAGAGGATATCATACATGATGTCTCTGTCAAATAAAGCACTTTTTTCTGGCCTATTACTTCCTAATGATTTGTATTTCATTAACAAGAGACATAAAAGTGGCTTGTATTGTCAGTATCCGTCTTACCAATGATATCACCCAAATTCTGTTGTCAAATTCTATAGTGTATATTTGAAGCTCATCGATTATGGATTATGCTAACTTTACATGTGAAGGGTACGGTCTAGATCTTAAAAGACATAATGAAACACAATAAGAAAAATTGGAGATGTGAATAATGAAAAAATAGCAGAAGTATGATAAAATATTCTGAACTATCTGGAAGGTGAATGCTTCACATTTATGAAAATATAACACCAAATGAAGCTGTTACACTTGAAAGCTGCTATGATTGCCCAAGTGGAAAAATTAGTATGATTCAGTTATTTTTCTGTGTATATATCTCATTCATTCAGATTATTTTTATATATTCATACTCTTTATAATTAATATTGTAACTCTGAAACATTATTTTTCTTCAATGGTAACATGCTAAACATACTGGCAAAATAATATAAGTATCTGCAGATAAAAAATGAGACATATACCTCAAATATTAATATGAACAATCTTTATGTGGGGAAGAGTAATCCAAGTTTTTGTCTTATTTTATTTTTCTCAAATTTTCATTTAGTCCTACAATTCTCAAAGATTACATTATTGGAGAGAAAAACATAAGAATATCTTCCACTAAAAAAATAAATTTACAGTTTTAATTACAATTTAACTCACCATAAGAACATAAGCCTATACTCTCAATAGAGAGATTTTACACCAAAAACTAAATATATTTCCTAAGAAATTTAACAATCATAAAAATATATATTAAACAAAACAGTTTGAACCAGGAAATTATGAAAATCTTAAAAGTGTGCTTTGATCATTGGAAGCATTTATAGAATAAATACTTTCATCATGTCCAATGTATTAGAACTGTGGAGAAATTTACTATAGTTAAATAGTCACACATGACTTTCTTGGAAAGAGCAAATCTTCAGGGAAAATAGGTAATGTTTCCCTTATGCCTGTCTTATTTTCATTTTCTGATCCAGAGCTTTTTCATGGCATTTTGCATCTCTCCATTTCTCAGAGTGTAGATTAGAGGGTTCAACATAGGGGTCATACTGGTGTAAAACACAGCTAAGGATTTATCAATTGGCAAGGTGGAAGGAGGTCTCACATACATAAAAATACAGGGCACAAAAAAGAGGAGCACCACAGTAATGTGGGAGCCACAGGTGGATAAGGCTTTGCATCTTGCTTCCTGACTAAGATTCTTCAGCGAGTGCAGAATGATCCCATGCTGCTAAGTCACTTCAGTCGTGTCCGACTCTGTGCGACCCCATAGACAGCAGCCCACCAGGCTCCTCCATCCCTGGGATTCTCCAGGCAGGAACACTGGAGTGGGTTGCCATTTCCTTCTCCAATGCATGAAAGTGAAAAGTGAAAGTGAAGTCACTCAGTCATGTCTGACTCTTAGTGATGCCACGGACTGCAGCTCACCAGGCTCCTCCATCCATGGGATTTTTCAGGCAAGAGTTCTGGAGTGGGGTGCCATTGGCTTCTCCGAATGATCCCATAGGAGATGCTGCTGCTGCTGCTAAGTCGCTTCAGTTGTGTCCGGCTCTGTGCAACACCATAGACAGAAGCCCACTAGGCGTTCCCGTCCCTGGGATTCTCTAGGCAAGAACACTGGAGTGGGTTGCCATTTCCTTCTCCAATGCATGAAAGTGAAAAGTGAAAAGTGAAAGGGAGGTTGCTCAGTCGTGT
This sequence comes from Bos grunniens, assembly GCF_055505025.1. Classification (NCBI taxonomy): domain Eukaryota; kingdom Metazoa; phylum Chordata; class Mammalia; order Artiodactyla; family Bovidae; genus Bos; species Bos grunniens. Next base: position 63,296,688 of record NC_141183.1, on the reverse strand, counting down.
CTGACTCTTAGCGACCCCATGGACTGCAGCCTACCAGGCTCTGCCATCCATGGGATTTTCCAGGCAAGAGTACTGGAGTGGGGTGCCATTGCCTTCTCCACCATAGGAGATAAGTAAGAGAGTAAAAATGACCACACAGATCGCTCCATCATTGAAACCACAATAAGGCCAATAATGTAGGTGTCAGTGCAGGCAAGTTTTAACAAGGGGCACATGTCACACATAAAGCGGTCAATAACATTGGGGCCACAGAAGGGAAGGTTGTTGCCAGGAGCCACCATGGGAGATCCCACCCATGACAAGGTCATGTGGAAGAGACCTGACGAGCAAGGCAGATCAAGACTCGAGGGACCCCCTGGACCTGCTTGAGCATCTACCCCAAAACCAGAATCTGTCTATCTTACTATTTTGTGTCTTTCACCAACTCTTCTGACATTAACAGGGGGCTATCCCTGACCACCTTTCTCTGGAAAAAGTCAACTTAGGGCTTTAGTTAATAAGTCTCCTGGGCATGATAGGAGTGTTTCAATTCAAACCCCTCTGATGGCTTTCTAGCTTGCCTGACAGGTTTGTCCAGACTCTTGCAGCTACACATGTGACAGCCTCCCAACTGTGAGAGACATGGGAAGCCTAAAACATTCTAAAAATATAGAGCCTTTCAAAGAGTTAAAAACTATTAGAGTATTGCTGGTGTAAGATTTCATTGTTGAGCCAATGTTTTCTGCCAAGTGCCCATATCCCTTATCCATTTGTGCACCTGGGAGTGCATTGGTTAACATAGTTGGAGTGTAAGAAAAACAAGTAGTAACCTTGAAATTAACCACATCAGATCTTTGAGCTAATTGGTTCTTTCCTTGGTGTAACTCACTGCACCTTTGCTCCGTGAGAATGTAACTCTGTTTAGCACTTTCTGAGGCTGACATAGATTAGAAATATAAAGAAAAAACACTTCAAGGGAAAATAAGTTTTCTGGTTGAGAAGACTTCATCAAAAAAGGGTCATAAAATGTCCACAGGCCTCCAAGGCCAGAAGATAATATACACAACATTGTTTATGAGAAAGGTATGCAGAAAAAATCCTGGTTTCAATAAACACAAAACAGATGTAATATTTGGGCTGACTCTGCATGACTTTGCATCTTTCATTTCCCTCTATGTACAAGTCAATGTATAAAAGTTCCTTTTGAAAATAAAGTTATGGGCCTCACTCACTGAAGCTTGGTCTCCTGATGTCATTCTTTCTTTGTCTTTCTTTCTCCCTCTCTTCTTCTTTCAGGATGACTCCTTGGAACACAGTGGCTCTTTGAGTTCACTTTTTTGCCTGGGCTTCTAAGACTGGATTGGGAAGGCGCCTTGCGTCTTCACCAGGGAGGGGGCATCCTGCGTCCTTACCCCACTGAAAGGGCGTGTGTGGCCTCTGTGAACAGAGCAAGTTCCGTGTCAGGAGCTTTATTGGCTTTCTGTGTAAAGCAAGGAATATCAAGCCTCTTTCTCTCCCCTTTTACTTTCCTTATTGCCGATGCCGTCATCCTGAGGGATTCCCTGGATCCTGCTGGGGCTGGACCCTGGCAGATTGTAAGCTAAGAGTAGTTGAACTACAGCATGTAAAACCCTGCCAACCCAGGCCAACAGCAGTAGCAGAACACGCAGCTGCTGATTCATGATTGTCAAATAATGCAAGGGTTTGCCATGACCACCAGGAGTAAAATCTCAGCACCACCAAATAAGTGCTCTGTAAAAAGCCATACAAGCTTGGAATGAAATGGGTTTTTTCTCACACAATAAGTCTAAAATCATATTTGTAGTGATCATAGTTGAATAAACAGCATCCATAAATGATAAGTAGCCAAGAAAGAATTACATAGGGGCATCCAAGGTTGGACTGGTCACCACAGTCACAACAATGAGTAGGTTGCCCACCATCGTCACAATGTAGATGAGCACGAACACCATAAAACAATATTTTCTGACCCTGGGGGCTCTAAGTGAGTCTTAAAAGGATGAGCTCAGTTACACTGTTCCTTTGTTCCATAGATTCTTCTCTATATTTTATTTCAGAGTTCAGGACAGAATTACTTGTAAATATAATTATCACTAGCAACTTTTTGAAATCTTAAGATAATTTGTTTATTCATTCAAGCAATTGTTATCATGCTCCAGTATTTTAAGACATCATAAGATGAGACTGATTAAAACATCATCCATAACCTCAACAATTTTATACACTAATTGAGAGGCAAGTCATTAAGAGACATGTGTGGGAAAAGAACACATAAATAAATTAATTAAATAATTAAATAAACACCTTAAATAAATGAATTGCCACAACTACCTTCCCATCTGGAAGCTAATAAAATTGATTGCATAATTAATACCCTACTTAAAAACAAAAAATTGATAAAAAAATCTAATAAGAAAATTAAGGCACAATTTATTCCATATTTACATTCTGGTTAATAAAGGAAATGACTTTCTACATTCCCAGGATGGAGGATGCTGCTTAAGCAATCATTGAAATCCCAAATAGATAGATGTGACAATTTCAATATTTTTTATGATTTAAGAAGATACCATAATGTAGGCAGATGAAGGCAATTTGTGGAAATGATTTATATTTTAGAGTATATACACAAAGGTAATACCTAAAATAGACAAATCTCTATAATCAATTAACAAATAAAGTATATAAATAAAATATCAAAGAACATATAAACAATTGGAAAAGAATACATTTAAATGGCCAACAAACATATGATAGGATGCTGAAACTCACCTGTGAACAGAAAGAATAGGAATTGAAGTAACACTGTGCTTACTACAATATTATCTTGGAGTTGTGAACACCACTCAAGTTCTAAAGATACTACACCATCCTCTAATTTTCAAGAGATTAATAAATAATGCTTAGAGGACATATCAGTTAAACTTATCATGACACTTCAAAATAACTGCCCATTAAAATATCCTCAGGTAGATAAACTCAAAATGCATTTATAAAAATATTTGATGTTAGAGAAGGTAAATTTATTCTGAATCTTTATGATATGAAAATATCTAAATGAGTTTTACAGTATTACATCAATCTCCACATATTTTAGTAGTCACAAAGGATCCCTAAAATGGCTGATTAAGACAATTACATAGAAAACATTTTTTTGCATTTATTTATTTTTTAAAATATATATTTATTTTAATTGGAGGTTAATTACTTTACAATATTGTATTGGTTTTGCAAAAAATGACTGAATTTTCACATTGTCAGTGAACTCTTGCAAAGTGTAAAGCCTAATTCAGAGACAAGTGCATAAATACACTTCCTGGGTTACCTGCATGAGATCTTCATTTGATTTACATTCTGTTCTCAGATGTTTTCTCTCTTGTCCTCAGGCACTGATTCCATCACCAAGGACAAAAAAAGTATGGTCAATGCAGCATTGCTTGACATTGATTGTTTCCATTAGGCAAACTTGTTCCATGCTTGTAGCAAATCCAATTCAACTCAGTAATTCAGAAAAATATTACCTTTCAAATTGTTGCAAATTTGAAAATGAATATGAATATTGTATTACATAAGTAACTCTGAATCTTGATTTTGAACAGAAAACCAAAATATTCATTGTTCACAGGATTTGTCCTGATAACAAACAAAAGTTAAATCAACATTTTGGTTTTAGAGAAAACTCCAAATTGTGTATGATTGTTTACATTAAAATGTTGCTCTTTGTGTTTTATACAATTAAATTTGAAATAGTGAAATTAACTTTACAACGCTTTGATTTTCAATCAGTTATTCTGTCCTATCTTCATATAGTATTATTAACTTATGGGTTTCCTGAAAGATAAAGAACAATTTCATATACATACTTTATTATTTGTTGAGCCCATCATTTCAATCTGTGAAGAAGTCTGTCATGTGATTAGTGGTAGAGACAAATAACCTGTGAGTAAAAGCAAAGGTCTGCAAATACTTTATCTACATTTAATTGCAGCACATATTATTGAGTCATTCATTTGGTCCATCTCTAAGGGTGATTCTTGTCTGATTACATCTTTGGAACCTTCATCATAATTTAGAGAGTAAATTATCTTCAGAGATCCCACCAGGATAGTCACCATGCAGAACGGGACTTATAGAACCCTGTTCTCTAGAGGAATATCCCTGAATAATAACTTGATGTCAAGTAACCAAAAGGGAAAAGTTCAAACTGGACAGAAATGGAATACACAAAAACTTTATTATTTAAATCATGACCTTCAAAATAGGCAAATCTGTTTAAGTTTACCTCTGGTCTGATTTCCTGAGTGTTCAGTTCAGAATGAGTCATTTAAAACTTGTTTCTAATAAAGAAAAAAATTGTCACATAAATTGTGCATATTTTCAGACAGGCATGTTGATAGAATCTGTGTTAGTATGGCAATGTGGAAGGATAAAACAATTTTGTGACCAATATTCCACTCACCTCAAAATGTTCATGGGGCATTTACCAAAAGAAACAATACCTTAGGCTATGACACAATTGCAGTGCATTTCAAAGGACTTAAATCATACAGGATATGCATACTACATATACATATATCCTGTATGATTATATATATGAATGTGTGTGTATATAATGTAATTAAATAAATTTATGGCAAAGATATGATTTTTAAATTATTTACAAATTAAACAACACAAGCCTAAATTACCTGTGAAGATTTTCAAAAATAAATTTTCAATGGAAAGATAATGGTACATGTATATATAAAAAATATCTGAAAGATATATAAGTGAGTATACATTATATATATATATGTATATATATATATATATATGTATATGTATATGTATGTATATAGTATACAGATAATGTACACATAGTATACATATATAATGTATATTACATATTATATATTGACACATGCATGCATGTTCAGTCACTTCTGTCATTTTCAAGTCTTTACAGCCCTATGAACTGTACCCTGCCAGGTACCTCTATCCATGGGATTCTCAGGCAACAAGACTGGAGTGATTTGCCAAGCCCTCCTCCAAGAATCGTTCCAACCCAGGGATCAAACTCACGTCTCCTGCATTGCAGGCAGATTCTTCACTGCTGAGCCACTGGAGAAGCCCCACATATAAGTATAAATATGCATAAATTACCTGGATGAAGCTAAAGGAGTGCTAAAAGTTACATTTATCTTGTTAAATGCAAGTTTTAGAAGACAAGACATTTTATCAGGAATGAACTACCATCTTGAGCTACTGAGAGGGTAACAGGCAGGAAAGCCAGGGGTCTCCAAACAGAGGAAATAGGCTGCAAGTGTCAGACATTTTTATCTCTCTTAAGCGGCAGGAGGAAACAAACTAGAGATTTTTTTTTTTTTTCCCTTCTCTATACAAATTTTAAAGGAGGTTTCTCTTAAAATACTGTGTTGCCATAATGACACCTGGTTTCACCTGAAGTTAACTATTCTCAAACCTTGAGTTAGCCAATGCATTTTTCTTATGGAAATGTTTGTCTTGAGCTATGTTAATGTACTATGCATTTACCCCAGATTCTGTCTTTAAGTCAGTTCTACCTAATGGCTCAGAAACTACTTGACAAACCAGTATGTTATACTCAGACATTGTTCCCTTAATCTATGTAAATGAAACTATTTGTATGGTAATCTGTCCTTCTACAAGATTCAAGTCAATCATTTTATGGCCCGGGATAAATCATCTGGTGCCAAGATTATCCCAAAATGCATCTTATGGATGAGGGGCCTGGTGCCATTCTGAGTTTTAAGACATTCCTTTCTTTCATTAACAGACTGCTAGTGAATGACACTCCACTCCAGTACTTCTGCCTGGAAAATCCCATGGACAGAGGAGCCTGGTAGGCTGCAGTCCATGGGGTCGCTCAGAGTCGGACAGGACTGAGCGACTTCACTTTTACTTTTCACTTTCATACATTGGAGAAGGAAATGGCAAACCACTGCAGTGTTCTTGCCTGGAGAATTCCGGGGATGGCGGAGCCTGGTGGGCTGCTGTCTGTGGGGTCGCACAGAGTCGAACATGACTGAAGCAACTTAGCAGCAGCAGCAGCAGCAGCAGTGACTATATAACATCCAGCTGAATGAAGACTAGCAGGGGGATACTCTTTCTGTCCCCTTCTGATGCCTTTGTCAGAAGCTTTCTCTATCTCTTTTATACTTTAATAAAACTATTACACAAAAGCTCTGAGTGATCAAGCCTTGTCTCTGGCCCCTGATTGACTTCTTCTCCTCCGGAGGCCAAAAATCCTGGCATCTTTTTGTTCAGCAACAACCTTTCACTACTATCTAAAGAACCTAGAAGAAGGAAAGGAAAATAAACCCAGAGATCATTGTAGAATGAAAATTATAAATAGAAGATAGAAAGCACAGAAGTAAAAGTAACTGAAAAATTGAGAAAATATATGCAACCAAGACTTAGTTCTTTAAAAGTTTAATAAAGTTGATAACATCCTAGCAAAACATAAAAATTAAGAGAAAAGAAAATGTAAAAATTAAGAATTAAATTTTAAATAAAAAATTAAGACTTTTTAATAAAGAAAATTAAAAATTAAGAAAAATTAAGAGAAAGAGCAAACTCTCACTGCCAAAAATGAAGATGGGAGACTTCCCTGGTGATATAGTGGTTAAGACTTCACCGTCCAGTGCAAGGGGTGCAGGTTCAGTCTGTGATCAGAGGGTTGAGATCCCACATGCCTCTAGGCCAAAAGAACAAAGCAAAACAGAAACAATATCACAATAAACTCAATAAAAAACTTTAAAATGGTGCACAAAAAAAAAAGTTTTAAAAAAGGAAGATAAGATCTTCACTGCAGAGTAGACAGATCTTAAAAAAATAAATAAAGGATATTATATATTAATTTGTGGCAATACACTTGTAAACTAAAAGAAAATGGAAAGCTTCTACAGAGAACATAATGTTCTAAACACACACAAAAAGTCATTAAAAACTGGAATAATCTAATACTTAAGTAATTTTTTAGAATCTTTCTCTTTTCAAAACAAAACAATTTTCATATAGTTTTATCAATAATTCTATATAAAATTAATCAAAAAATAGAACCAATCTTAAAAAACTTGAGAGATGGAAAATAATTAATATTACTTTCTAACTTACTTTATGCATTCTTTATGACCTTCATAAAAGACAAAGACACAGGATTCTGAACACAACATTTAGTTAGGTTCTTTTGGATAGCTTCTCTTCTGTCTCCTGCATTGGCAGGTGAGTTCTTTATTGCCAGCACCACCTGGAAAGCTAGCAATAAAATTTGAATTTTTGAAATTCTTGCTGAAAGAGTTTATGACCACATCTTGAAAGTGCTCCATCTAGGGAAAATTATGTCCCACTACTGATGCAAAATATCCCTCAATATTGAACTCAATGCACTGGACCCTTGAACTCTGAGGTTTTTCACTGCTAAGACAGGCACTATTCCTGGTCCAGTGGGTAAGTGCTTGGTGCTTACCCACTTTTCATATGGCTATGTCTTTCCCCAGGCTCAGGAAGTTACCTCAGATGCATACACCAGTCAGTACTCTGATGAGTAGTTGAAGAGTCCTCTGCAGTTCTCCATCATTTCTTCCGTCAGTCTCTCATTTTCTCTTTCCCTCTACTTCCCCATCTCCATTTCCCTATGACCTCACCACAGTCATGCCTCCCAGGTCTATACGTCTATCTTCTGCAGTACTGTACTCTGAGTATTCTGGCTCCCTTAATGATCTCAGACCCTCAACTGGACCTACACAACTCAGGAAGTCTACCAGGATCATGTGAGGGTTCCCTATCTGAACCAAAGATGGAAACTTTTAGAGGTAGTAAATGTGAACAATCCTAGGGCTCAGCCTCTCTGTGTCCTATCTCTCACTGATCACTGTTGTTTCTGATATCTAGTGTCTTAAAAATAATTATTTCATATTTTTATGCTTTGCTTGTTTTTTCAATAAGTATATGTGGATACCCACACCAGTTTATTCATAATTTCAAATAGCTGGAAACAACAAAAACATTTCTTAATTAAAAGAAGAATAAATGAACTGTGATACACCCATAAAATGGACTATTGTGTGTCTGTGCTACTTCAGTCTTGTCTGACTCTTTGTGAACCAATGAACTGTAATATGCCAGGCTCCTCTGTCCATGAGATTCCCCAGGCAAGAACATTGGAGTGGTTTGTCATTTCCTACTCCAGGAGATCTTCCTGACACAGGGATTAAATGCCTCTCATTTCTCCGGTATTGGCAAATGAATTCTCCACCACTAGTGCCACCTGGGAAGCTGAAAATGGACTACTACTCAGAAATAAAACTAACAGGCTGCTGACAGACACATTAATATACATAAATCTCAAATGAATGCTACTAAATGCAAGAAGCCATATTTAAAGACTGCACACACAAAAATAAACTCAAAATGGATTAAAGATCTAAACGTAAGACCAGAAACTATAAAAATCTTAGAGGAGAACACAGGCAAAACACTCTCCAACATACATCACAGCAGGATCTTCTATGACCCACCTCCCAGAATATTGGAAATGAAAGCAAAAATAAACAAATGGGATCTAATTAAAATTAAAAGCTTCTGCACAAAAAATAAACTATAAGCAAGGTGAAAAGACAGCCTTCAGAATGGGAGAAAATAATAGCAAATGAAACAACTGATAAACAACTAATCTCAAAAATATACAAGCAACTCCTGCATCTCAATTTCAGAAAAATAAACAACCCAATCAAAAAATGGGCCAAAGAACTAAATAGACATTTCGCCAAAGAAGACATACAGATGGCTAACAAACACATGAAAAGATGCTCAACATCACTCATTATCAGAGAAATGCAAATCAAAACCACAATGAGGTACCATTTCGTGCCAGTCAGAATGGCTGAGATCCAAAAGTCTACAAGCAATAAAGGCTGGAGAGGATGTGGAGCAAAGGGAACCCTCTTACACTGTTGGTGGGAATGCAAACTAGTAGAGCCACTATGGAGAACAGTGTGGAGATTCCTTAAAAAACTGGAAATAGAACTGCCATACGACCCAGCAATCCCAGTTCTGGGCATACACACCAAGGAAACCAGAATTGAAAGAGATACGTGTACCCCAATGTTCATCACAGCACTGTTTATAGTAGCCAGGACATGGAAGCAACCTAGATGTCCATCAGCAGATGAATGGATAAGAAAGCAGTGGTACATATACACAATGGAGTATTACTCATCCATTAAAAAGAATACATTTGAATCAGTTCTAATGAGGTGGATGAAACTGGAGCCTATTATACAGAGTGAAGTAAACCAGAAAGAAAAACACCAATACAGTATACTAACGCATATATATGGAATTTAGGAAGATGGTAATGACAACCCTGTATGCGAGACAGCAAAAGAGACACAGATGTATAGAACAGTCTTTTGGACTCTGTGTGTGTTGGGGGGTGATTTGGGAGAATGGCGTTAAAACATGTATAATATCATTTAAGAAACGAATCACCAGTCCAGGTTTGATGCAGGATGCAAGAAGCTTGGGGCTGGTACACTGGGATGACCCAGAGGAATGGTATGGGGAGGGTGGTTGGAGGGGGGTTCAGGATGGGGAACACATGTACACCCATGGCAGATGCATGTTTATGTATGGCAATACCAATACAATATTGTAAAGTAAAATAAAATTAAAAAAAAATAAATAAAGACTGCATAATAGACGTGCTCTTATGTATAGAAAATACTAAAAATTGAGACTAAAACTGCTAGAACTAATTAAAAAATTCAACAAAGTTGTAGGATACAAAATCAATACACAAAAATAGCTGAATTCACATATACTAACAATGAGTTATACAAAATAGAAATTAAGAAATTAATTTCATTTACAATAGCATCAAAAAGGATAAAACACTTAGGAATAAATTTAACCAAGAAGATGAAATATTTGTACACTAAAATATAGCTCCTTAATGAAAGAACCAAATAAACATGAGTGGTAAGATGTCTATGTTCATGAATTGTAAGAATAAGTATTGTTAAAATGAACATAATAGGAAATTCACTTCATGATTCAACACACATTCAATGACATTTTTAACAGAAATACAAAAATGATCATAAAATTCATGACTCTAATAGTCAAAGAAATTTGAGAAAGTAGAATAAAGCTGGAGACATCTCACTTTCTAATTTCAAAATATATTACAAAATACACTATTCAGAATAGTAGAGTACTGGCATAAAAACAGACACATAGATCAATGAACAGAATAGAAATTACGGGAAGAAAAAGAATATATCATTAACTTATCTTTGAAAAGGGAGCCAAGAGTAAAATATGTGGAAAAGAAAATCTCCTCGTTGAGTTGGTAAAACTGGATACCTCTGTGACAAAGTATGAAATTAGAACTTTGTTGTGTTTTGAATATTTGTGTCAAGTATGATAATATTGTGAAGCCTTTGGAAAATGATCAGATAATAAGGGCAGAGTCTGAGTGAGTGAATTTAATGAACTTACGAAAAAGGAATTTTGGTAAGGATGGTGAAAATTTTTGGAACCCTATACACTGTTGTAGGAGAAGGCAATGACACCCCACTCCACTACTCTTGCTTGGAAAATCCCATGGACAAAGGAGCCTGTTAGGCTGCAATCCATGGGGTCGCTAAGAGTCGGACACAACTGAGCGACTTCACTTTCACTTTTCACTTTCATGCATTGGAGAAGGAAATGGCAACCCACTCCAGTGTTCTTGCCTGGAGAATCCCAGGGACGGGGGAGCCTGGTGGGCTGCCATCCACGGGGTCGCACAGAGTCAGACACGACTGAAGTGACTTAGCATACACTGCTGTAAGGAATACAAATTGGTGCAGTTCAGTTCAGTTCAGTCACTCAGTCCTGTCTGACTCTTTGCAATATCATGAGCTGCAGCATGCCAAGGCCTCCCTGTTCATCAGCAACTTCCGGAGCCAACCCAAACTCACGTCCATCGAGTCGGTGATGTCATTTAACCATCTTATCCTCTGTCCTCCCCTTCTCCTCCTGACCTCAATCTTTCCCAGAATCAGGGTCTCTTCAAAATGAGTCAGCTCTTCGTATCAGGTGGCCAAACTATTGGAATTTCAGTTTCAACATCAGTCTTACCAATGAACACTCAGGACTGATCCCCTTTAGGATGGTCTGGTTGGATCTCCTTGCAGTCCAAGGGAATTTCCAGAGTATTCTCCAACACCACAGTTCACAATCATCAATTCTTTGGTGCTCAGCTTTCTTTAAAGTCCAACTCTATTTCTCCCAAGTGTAGCAAAGGACACTGGAGTTTTTATCCTTTCTAGTTACATTTATCATTGTCTTAGAATTGGAATGTGTTCAAGGCTGATTATTGCTTAATTAAATTCACTGGGATTTTCCAATAAATGTTAATAGTGCAACTGTATGTAAAGATACTATTAAATCACATCGCAGAATTAGGGTCAGAAAGATGAAACATGAAACATGGGGTGAAAGGACAGCTTGAGAATCATGTTGAGACTATTGGCAGTCAAGAACAAAATATTAGCCAAATCATTTTGCTTCAGATCAGATCAAATATGAAATGCTCAGTCGTGTCTGATTCTTTGTGACCCCATGAATCGCAGCACGCCAGGCCTCCCTGTTCATCACCAACTCCTGGAGTGCACTCAAACTCACATCCATCGAATCAGTGATGCCATCCAGCTATCTCATCCTCTGTCTTCCCCTTCTCCTCCGGCCCCCAATCCCTCCAAGCATCAGAGTCTTTTCCAATGAGTCAACACTTTGCATAAGGTGGCCAAAGTACTGGACTTTCAGCTTTAGCATCATTCCTTCCAAAGAAATCCCAGGGCTGATCTCCTTCAGAATGGACTGGTTGGATCTCCTTGCAGTCCATGGGACTTTCAAGAGTCTTCTCCAACACCACAGTTCAAAAGCATCAATTCTTCGGTGCTCAGCCTTCTTCACAGTCCAACTCTCACATCCATACATGACCACAGGAAAAACCATAGCCTTGACTAGACGAAACTTTGTTGGCAAAGTAATGTCTCTGCTTTTGAATATGCTATCTAGGTTGGTCATAACTTTCCTTCCGAGGAGTAAGTGTCTTTTAATTTCATGGCTGCAGTCACCATCTGCAGTGATTTTGGAGCCCAGAAAAATAAAGTCTGACACTGTTTCCACTGTTTCCCCATCTATTTCCCATGAAGTGGTGGGACAGGATGCCATGATCTTCGTTTTCTGAATGTTGAGCTTTAACCCAACTTTTTCACTCTCCACTTTCACTTTCATTAAGAGACTTTTTAGTTCCTCTTCACTTTCTGCCATAAGGGTGGTGTCATCTGCATATTTGAGGTTATTGATATTTCTCCTGGCAATCTTGATTCCAGCTTGTGTTTCTTCCAGTCCAACGTTTCTCAGGATGTACTCTGCATATAAGTTAAATAAACAGGGTGACAATATACAGCCTTGACGAACTCCTTTTCCTATTTGGAACAAGTCTGATGTTCCATGTCCAGTTCTAACTGTTGCTTCCTGACCTGCATACAAATTTCTCAAGAGGCAGATCTGGTGGTCTGGTATTCCCATCTCTTTCAGAATTTTCCACAGTTTATTGTGATCCACACAGTCGAAGGCTTTGGCATAGTCAATAAAGCAGAAATAGATGTTTTTCTGGAACTCTCTTGCTTTTTCCATGATCCAGTGGATGTTGGCAATTTGATCTCTGGTTCCTCTTCCTTTTCTAAAACCAGCTTGAACATCAGGAAGTTCACAGTTCACATATTGCTGAAACCTGGCTTGGAGAATTTTGAGCATGACTTTACTGACGTGTGAGATGAGTGCAATTGTGCAGTCGTTTGAGCATTCTTTGGCATTGCCTTTCTTTGGGATTGGAATGAAAACTGACCGTTTCCAGTCCTGTGGCCACTGCTGAGTTTTCCAAATTTGCTGCAATATTGAGTGCAGCATTTTCACACCATCATCTTTCAGGATTTGAAAGAGCTCAACTGGAATTCTATCACCTCCATTAGCTTTGTTCGTAGTGATGCTTTCTAAGGCCCACTTGACTTCACATTCCAGGATGTCTGGCTCTAGGTCAGTGATCACACCATCATGCTTATCTGGGTCATGAAGATCTTTTTTGTACAGTTCTTCTGTGTATTCTTGCCATCTTTTCTTAATATCTTCTGCTTCAGTTAGGTCCATACCATTTCTGTCCTTTATGGAGCCCATCTTTGCATGAAATGTTCCCTTGGTATCTCTGATTTTCTTGAAGAGATCTCTAGTCTTTCCCATTCTGTTGTTTTCCTCTATTTCTTTGCACTGATCGCTGAAGAAGACTTTCTTATCTCTTCTTGTTATTCTTTGGAACTCTGCATTCAGATGTTTATTTCTTTCCTTTTCTCCTTTGCTTTTCGCTTCTCTTCTTTTTACAGATATTTGTAAATCTTCCCCAGATAGCTATTTTGCTGTTTTGCATTTCTTTTCCATGGGGATGGTCTTGATCCCTGTCTCTTGTACAATATCACAAACCTCATTCCATAGTTCATCAGGCACTCTATCTATCAGATCTAGGCCCTTAAATCTATTTCTCAGTTCCACTGTATAATCATAAGGGATTTGATTTAGGTCATACCTGAATGGTCTAGTCGTTTTCCCTACTTTCTTCAATTTAAGTCTGAAGTTGGCAGTAAGGAGTTCATTATCTGAGCCACAGTCAGCTCCTGGTCTTGTTTTTGCTGACTGTATAGAGCTTCTCCATCTTTGGCTGCAAAGAATATAATCAACCTGATTTTGGTGTTGACCATCTGGTGATGTCCATGTATAGAGTCTTCTCTTGTGTTGTTGGCAGAGGGTGTTTGTATGGCCAGTGCATTTTCTTGGCAAAACTCTATTAGTCTTTTTTCTGCTTCATTGTGTATTCCAAGGCCAAATTTACCTGTTACTCCAGGTGTTTCTTGACTTCCTACTTTTGCATTCCAGTCCCCTATAATGAAAAGGACATCTTTTTTTTGGTATTAGTTCTAAAAGGTATTGTAGGTCTTCAAAGAACTGTTCAACTTCAGCTTCTTCAGCATTACTCGTTGGGGCATAGATTTGTATTACTGTGATATTGAATGGTTTGCCTTGGAAACGAACAGAGATCATTCTGTCATTTTTGAGATTGCATCCAAGTACTGCATTTCAGACTCTTTTGTTGACCATGATGGCTACTCCATTTCTTCTGAGGGATTCCTTCCCGCAGTAGTAGATATAATGGTCATCTGAGTTAAATTCACCCATTTCAGTCCATTTCAGTTCGCTGATTCCTAGAATGTCAACATTCACTCTTGCCATCTCTTGTTTGACCACTTCCAATTTGCCTTGATTCAAGGACCTGACATTCCAGGTTCCTATGCAATATTGCTCTTTGCAGCATCAGACCTTGCTTCTATCACCAGTCACATCCAGAGCTGGGCAATCTTTTTGCTTTGGCTCCATCCCTTCATTCTTTCTGGAGTTATTTGTCCACTGATCTCCAGTAGCATATTGGGCACCTACTGACCTGTGGAGTTTCTCTTTCAGTATCCTATCAATTTGCATTTTCATTCTGTTCATGGGGTTCTCAAGGCAAAAATACTGAATGGTTTGGCATTCCCCTCTCCAGTGGATCACATTCTATCAGACAACTCCACCATGACCCACCCATCTTAGGTTGCCCCAGGGGCATGGCTTAGTTTCATTGAGTTAGACAAGGCTGTGGTCCTAGTGTGATTAGATTGACTAGTTTTCTGTGAGTATGGTTTAAGTGTGTCTGCCCTATGATGCCCTCTTGCAACACCTACCATCTTAATTGGGTTTCTCTTACCTTGGATGTGGGGTATCTCTTCACGGCTGCTCCAGCAAAGTGCAGCCACTGCTCCTTTCCTTGGACGAGGGATATCTCCTCGCCACTGCCCTTCCTGAATTTCAACATGGGATAGCTCCTCTAGGCCCTCCTGCACCCACACAGCCATGGCTCCTTATGGTATTAAAAGGCACTGTAAAGTGAAAGTGAAGTCAATCAGTCGTGTCCGACTCTTTGCGACCCCTGAAGCAGGGAGGACCCCATGCCCAAGGGGAGGCGGCCAATAGGAGTTACCTCACGTACGAGGTCAGGGGCAGTGGCAGGGAGGACCTACCCAACGCCCAATGCCAGGGGCCGCGGCCGGGAGGAGCAACCCCACCTCCAAGTAGCAGTGTCTCCCCTGGCGCAGAATGGCCTACAGGAGCTATTCCACTTTCAAGTTAAGAAGGGGCGGTGGTGAGGAGATACCCCTCGTCCAAGGTAAGAGAAACCCAATTAAGATGGTAGGTGTTGCAAGAGGGCATCAGAGGGCAGACACACTTAAACCATACTCACAGAAAACTAGTCAATCTAATCACACTAAGACCACAGTCTTGTCTAACTCAATGAAACTAAGCCATGCTTGTGGGGCCACCCAAGACAGGCAGGTCTTGGTGGAGATTTCTGACAGAATGTGATCCACTGGAGAAGGGAATGCCAAACCACTTCAGTATTCTTGCCTTGAGAACCCCATGAACAGTATGAAAAGGAAAAATGATAGGATACTGAAAGAGGAACTCTCCAGGTCAGTAGGTGCCCAATATGCTACTGGAGATCAGTGGACAAATAACTCCAGAAAGAATGAAGGGATGGAGCCAAAGCAAAAAGAATACCCAGCTCTGGATGTGACTGGTGATAGAAGCAAGGTCCGATGTTGTAAAGAGCAAAATTGCATAGGAACCTGGAGTGTCAGGTCCTTGAATCAAGGCAAATTGGAAGTGGTCAAACAAGAGATGGCAAGAGTGAATGTTGACATTCTAGGAATCAGCGAACTGAAATGGACTGAAATGGGTGACTTTAACTCAGATGACCATTATATCTATTACTGTGGACAGAAATCCCTCAGAAGAAATGGAGTAGCCATCATGGTCAACAAAAGAGTCTGAAATGCAGTATTGGATGCAATCTCAAAAATGACAGAATGATCTCTGTTCGTTTCCAAGGCAAACCATTCAATATCACAGAAATATAAGTCTATGCCCCACCAGTAACACTGAAGAAGCTGAAGTTGAACAGTTCTATGAAGACCTACAAGACCTTTCAAAACTAACACCCAAAAAAGATGTCCTTTTCATTATAGAGGACTGGAATGCAAAAGTAGGAAGTCAAGAAACACCTGGAGTAACAGGCAAATTTGGCCTTGGAATACAGAATGAAGCAGGACAAAGACTAATAGAGTTTTACCAAGAAAATACACTGGTCTCAGCAAACACCCTCTTCCAACAACACAAAAGAAGACTCTACACATGGACATCACCCCAGATGGTCAACACCAAAATCAGATTGATTATATTCTTTGCAGCCAAAGATGGAGAAGCTCTATACAGTCAGCAAAAACAAGACCAGGAGCTGACTGTGGCTCAGATAATGAACTCCTTACTGCCAACTTCAGACTTTAATTGAAGAAAGTAGAGAAAACCACTAGACCATTCAGGTATGACCTAAATCAAATCCCCTTATGATTATACAGTGGAACTGAGAAATAGATTTAAGGGACTAGATCTGATAGATAGAGTGCCTGATGAACAATGGATTGAGATTAGTGACATTGTACAGGGGACAGGGATCAAGACCATCCCCATGGAAAATAAATGCAAAAAAGCAAAATGGCTGTCTGGGGAGGCCTTACAAATATCTGTAAAAAGAAGAGAAGCGAAAAGCAAAGGAGAAAAGGAAAGATATAAGCATCTGAATGCAGAGTTCCAAAGAATAGGAAGAAGAGATAAGAAAGTCTTCCTCAGCGATCAGTGCAAAGAAATAGAGGAAAACAACAGAATGGGAAAGACTAGAGATCTCTTCAAGAAAATTAGAGATACCAAGGGAACATTTCATGCAAAGATGGGCTCCATAAAGGACAGAAATGGTATGGACCTAACAGAAGCAGAAGATATTAAGAAGAGGTGGTAAGAATACACAGAAGAACTATAAAAAAGTGATCTTCATGACGCAGATAATCACAATGGTGTGATCACTCACCTAGAACCAGATATCATGAAATGTGAAGTCAAGTGCACCTTAGAAAGCATCACTAAGAACAAAGCTAGTGGAGGTAATGGAATTCCAGTTGAGCTCTTTCAAATCCTGAAAGATGATGCTGCAACAGTGCTGCACTCAATATTGCAGCGAATTTGGAAAACTCAGCAATGGCCACAGGACTGGGAAATGTCAGTTTGCATTCCAAATCCAAAGAAAGGCACTGCCAAAGAATGCTCAAACTACCACACAATTGCACTCATCTCACACGCTAGTAAAGTAATGTTCAAAATTTTCCAAGCCAGGCTTCAGCAATACGTGTACCGTGAACTTCCAGTTGTTCAAGCTGGTTTTAGAAAAGGCAGAGGAACCAGAGACCAAATTACCAACATCCACTGGATCATTGAAAAAGCAAGAGAGTTCCAGAAAAACATATATCTCTGCTTTATTGACTATGCCAAAGGCTTTGACTGTGTGGATCACAATAAACTGTGGAAGATTCTGAAAGAGATGGGAATACCAGACACCTGACCTACCTCTTGAGAAATTTATATGCAGGTAAGGAAGGAACAGTTAGAAATGGACATGGAACAACAGACTGGTTCCAAATAGGAAAAGGAGTATGTCAAGGCTGTATATTGTCACCCTGCTTATTTAACTTCTATGCTGAGTACATCATGAGAAACACTGGCCTGGAAGAAGCACAAGCTGGAATCAAAATTGCTGGGAGAAATATCAATCACCTCAGATTTGCAGATGACACCACCCTTATGGCAGAAAGAGAAGAGGAACTAAAAAGCCTCTTGATGAAGGTGAAAGTGGAGAGTGAAAAAGTTGTCTTAAAACTCAATATTTAGAAAACGAAGATCATGGCATCTGGTCCCATGACTTCATGGGAAATAGATGGGGAAACAGTGGAAACAGAGTCAGACTTTTATTTTTCTGGGCTCCAAAATCACTGCAGATGGTGACTGCAGCCATGAAATTAAAAGACGCTTACTCCTTTGAAGGAAAGTTATGACCAACCTAGATAGCATATTCAAAAGCAGATACATTACTTTGCCAAAGATTCATCTAGTCAAGGCTATGGTTTTTCCAGTGGTCATGTATGGATGTGAGAGTTGGACTGTGAAGAAGGCTGAGCACCGAAGAATTGATGCTTTTGAATTGTGGTGTTGGAGAAGACTCTTGCGAGTCCCTTGGACTGCAAGGAGATCCAACCAGTCCATTCTGAAGGAGATCAGCCCTGGCATTTCTTTGGAAGAAATGATGCTAAAGCTGAAACTCCAGTACTTTGGCCACCTCATGTGAAGTGTTGACTCATTTGAAAAGACTCTGATGCTGGGAGGGATTGCGGGCAGGAGGAGAAGGGGACGACAGAAGATGAGATGACTGGATGGCATCACTGACTTGATGGACGTGTGTTTGAATGAACTCTGGGAGTTGGTGATGGACAGGGAGGCCTGGCGTGCTGTGATTCATGGGGTTTCAAAGTCGGACACGACTGAGTGACCGAACTGACTGATTGATTGGACTGTAGCCCACCAGGCTTCTCTATCCATGGGATTCTCTATGCAAGAATACTGGAGTGGGTTGCCGTTTCCTTCTCCAGGGGATCTTCCAGACCCAGGGATCGAATCCAGGTCTTCCGCATTGCAGGCAGATGTGTTAACCTCTGAACCACCAGGGAAGCCCAAAAGGAACTGTATGAAGAGTATATTAGTAGACACCATGCCTTGGGTGCTGTGGATGACCCAGATGGAAGAAAAACTATGAGATGTCTTAATTCTAGTTTTCCACATAACACTACACCAAAGCAACTTTAAGAACTAAAAGTCGGATTCATGGACTTACCTGCAGTCCAGTGGTTAAGACTCTGTACTTCCACTGCAGGGGGTACGAGTTTGATCCTTTGTCAGGGAACTAAGATCCAACATGTCGAGCTGAAGGTCAAAATAATAATAATAATAATAATAATAAAGTCAGTAGAACTGCAAGATCATTTGTGATTCTCTACACTAATAATGAACTATTCGTAAGAAAAATTAAGAAAATAATCCCTTTTACAATTGCATCCCCCCACCCTGGTGAAAAAACTAGAAATCTAACCAAGGACTTGAAAGACCTGCAAGCTAAAAACTAAAAGATAATGATCAAAGAAACTGAATGGACACAAGTAAAAATATATCCCATGTTTATGGGTGAAAATACCATTACAATATCCATTCCAACCAAAGCAACATGCACATTCACGCAATCACTGCCAACATTTCAATGACATTTTTCACAGAAACAAAAGCAATCTTCACATCTGTGTGGAGCCTCAAAGGAACCAGAAGAGCCAAAGGGACCCCGAGAAAGCAAAACAGGCTGGTGGCATGTCTATCCCTGACTTCAGTCTAGAGTATGCGCCTAAAGTCACCACAAGACATGTGGAATTGGCACAGAAATAGGCACAGAGACAAGAGAGCTCAGAAGTAAACCTACAGGTACATGGTAATTAATTTACAAGAAAGGAACTAAGAACATACACGCAGGAAAGGAGAGCCCCCTCCCAATAAACTGTGCTGGGAAAAATGGAAACCACACACCAAGGAACAATACAGGACATGATCTTATACCACAGACAAAAACTGACTAAAATCCCACAACTTTCCACATCAAGCCCTAACAGTCCTGGGTTCTTGTAAGGCAGACTTTCAGCAACAGCCACACACACAAAGCTTCTTCCCAATTTTCCTCACATTTTCCTTCAGCAGCACCACCTCCCTGCAGGTCTTGAGAAAACTAGACTCCCATCAGACTCGAATGAACCCCACAATGTCCCAAAGCTGAAACCCTAGTGGGTCCTGAGGAGACCAGAGTCCTGTCAGCCTCAACTGAACCCACAATGTCCTGAAGCTGAAGCCCCAGCAGGTCCTGGGGAGACCAGATTCCATCAGCCTGAACTGAACCCTACAATGACCCAAAACTGAAGCCCCAGTGGGTTCTGAGGAGGCAAGACTTCCATCCACCTGAGCTGAACCCCACCATGTCCAAAGCTGAAACCACGTGGGTCCTGTAGTGACCCATCTCCTGTCAGTCTGAACTGAAACTCACACTGTCCTGAAGCTGAAGCCTCAGTAGGTCCTGAGGAGGCCAGAGACCAGAGTCTTGTCAGTGGCCATCCACAGTCACTGGAAGTACTCCATCAGAGTGGGGAGTTCTACTTGTTGGGGGGAGTGTTTGGGAGGCAGACTCTGCATTATCACGGACAGGCATGATCAAGAAGGTTTTCAGGGGCCAGGACAAGGGTGAGGGAGGCAAGCTCCAGCTCCGAGTATTGTAAGTCCCCACTTTCTGAGACTGTGTGACCTACATGATGCAGACTTTGCAAGGAGCAAGGTGAGTTACAGAGGCAGAAGAAGCAGGAGGTGATGTAAAAATTTGTTTCCTCTTCAGGTTCAGGAACATGGAGGCCTCCCAGGTTCCCAATTCCTTGCGCCCCAGTGACTGTGAGCTCCTCCTCTAGGGCGTATGGCCAACCCCCATGCTAAGTCCCTCAACATCCACAGCCCTGGCCCAAGCCTAACCCCTCCATCAGGCCCTGACAAAGCTCCCTGCCCCCACGGTGCATCTCACATCCCACCCGTGGTCTTTTTGAATCCTGAACAAGGCCATGCCCCTCTTCTCCCTGTGACTTCCCTCGCCTGATGAAGCCAGGCCTTCATCTATTCCAGGTGACTCCAAGGGCCTCATTCTCTCCATACTTCATGTGTGTGGCCACTTTCTGCACCCCTCTATATGGGCCTGTGGTGATCTTCTAAAATGAGGAGTTATTTGATACACAGAGAATGGGGTGAATGGTGGCCACCAAAGATGTATCTCTGCAGAACAGGGCCGTATCTGGGAAAAGGGTCTTTGTAGATGTAGTTAAGGATATCAAGGTAAGGTCATCTAGGGTTAGGGTGACCTTCAATCCAACTGAAAGAGTCCTTCAAAGAGATGAAAGAGGACACAGAGGAGAATCCTCTTAAAGGCAGAGGCAGAGATGGGAGGGAGGGGGCCACAAGCCCAGGGGCCTCTGGAGCCCCTGAAGCTGGAAAAGGCAGGAAGGACCCTATCCTGGAGCCTCTGGAGGGACCTCAGCCCTGTGCCACCTTGATCTCAGGTGTCTGGTCTCCAGGACTGGGGGAGGATGAACTCCTATTGTTTTAACCCACCCTTCTTTTGTTAGAGAAGCCACAGAGCAGCCACACAGACCCTGCTCTGTAGGATCCTAGAAGTGTGGATATTACTAAAGGCAGATGGAGGGTGGATTATAGCACTTTAGAGTCAGCACTGGGCCCTCAGAAATGCTAAAGCAGTAGCTGGACGTCAGAATGTTGAGGGATCAAGTCTGAAGCCTGTCCCTAGTAGTACTAGCTGCACACACTTTCTCAGGTTCTTACACTGGTACATGTGGTGTAACATCTCAGTCCTGATTGAGGACATTTTTTTTTTTTAATCACTGTTCACATTGCTAATTAAGAAGCCACTAGTTACACAGGTGAAAACCCAATTAGGACACTTGCTCCAGGGATGAGCAATTGTGAAGATGGTCAGGGGTTGGGACTTATGCATGTGCAGCCAGCAGCCCTTCCACACTCCCTTGCCCCATCCTTCCTAATGAGGGTCTTCAGTGGGTAGCTGGGAGACCCCCACACAGTCGTCTCTAAGCCTGCTGGCTGACCCCCAGGCTAGCCACTCCCGAACCTCATCCACACTTCCCAGGTAAAACACTTGAATACATGCAAAGACCTCATAGGCTGGATAAAAGTGTTTGGAGCCACCCCAATGACAGCATGCTTACCGAATTGGCTCCTGTAGGTCAGGAAGGATGGCCCTGGCCTGGGTGATCTGGAAGCTTTCTACTTTCCTACCTGTGTTACTCCTCCTGTCCTGTTCCCACTGCCTGTTTTCTTGCTTCCTCACCTCTGCCTGAAAATATTTCCAACAGCAGGAACAGGCAACACAGCCCATTCTTAGCAAGTGACAGCCTAGCACCTCCTGAAGAAGGCCCAGCAGATCCCCACACAGACCAGATTCCCTGAAATGCCATGGCCCCTCACTCTCTCTCACCAAACCGGCCCTGCAATGTCTAAGCAGAAAAGATGACATCAAGTACAGCTGCAGGCACTTTAGGGGGTTTAAATACACCTTAACCCACACACATGTGCAAAGGGCAGGACAGCCAGGTCAGCCAATCATTGCCCATCTGGGCTTGTGATTTCAGAAAATGAGCCTCATTGTTCTGGTCAAGGTTCCAGGAGCACTTGTGGGTCCTGAGGGTGAGGATGGATATGGGGCTGCAGCTCTGACTTGTTTTCTAATCATTTTATCTGGCCCACAACTGGGAGAGAATTTCAGGAAGGACTTCTAATGAGAGGGACCCAGGAGTCAGGGAAAGGAGGGGTGGTGGATGGAGATAGGCTCAGTGCCCAGATGCAATGGAAGCCTCTGGAAAACCTGCTGGAAGGAGGCCACATACAGTGAAGCCCAGGGTCACAGACATGTCCAGAAGCTGCTGTTTGTTACCTCAGGTCCTGCTCTGAGGGGCCCAAGGTCAGATCTGTCCAACAGAGGGCCTGGGGGTGCTCTGCAATGAGGGCTTTGTGAACCATTCCTGGGTGCTGAGCCCTGTGGGATAACTGCCTTGGTGAACCCCATATCCTGGGAGGTGCCTACCCATAAGAATCCTGTGCTCCTGGGAGGTGTAGTGAACAAGTATTCTCTCTGTGCAATCATCACAGAGTAGCTTAGCGACTCTCATGTAGGCAGTTCTGGGATTAGATGAGAACACAGACATGTTGGGGGATGTCTCCTGAAACACCCCCAGGCCCATCCAGAGTGAAGAGGTCAGTAGCGGGGTACTGGTTGCTGTGCTGGTGTAGGAGACCACATGGGTACCTCTTTTTTCTTCCACCTGACACCACAGAGGCCTCTCCAGGACACAGAAGACAGCCTGCCCGGAAATGGTGGGAGCTCCTGGTGACCAGGCATGGGACATGAGAGGGAAGGACCAGGCCTAGGGGGCCTTTCTGCTCTGAGCTGGGAGTGGACAACAAATGCTGAGTGTGATCCAGGAAAGTGGCCATGGTGATGGGAGACTTGTTCAGGCAGTGTGAACATGAGTTGGAAAAGAATTTCCAGACATACAGCTTTTCAGAAGGGAGTGAGTTTTTATTAAGAACAAAGAGCAGAGATAAAGTGGGCAGTGTGAGCACATCAGGCCAACCTGCTTACAGACTAAGGAAAGTCAACAGTTTTCATGGCTTCAAGACAAAGAAAATTCCTGCTGGAAGGTTGATGTTAGGTGATTAATTGGGTCACCATAGTATGTTCATTGGAGTGGGCATCTTTGCCTGGTAGGGAGTCAGAAAGCTTGTTCGTGATGATCAGGGGCTTTTAGCAACAGTTGCAAAGGGACTCAGTCAGATTCACAGGGGATCTTGGTTCTGGACTCCACTTCTGTGGCCTTGATGTGAGGCCTCCCAGCTGTGGCCTTGGGAAAGGACTCACCTAACAAGACTCACCCTTCAGAGTAAAAGTTCCATCAAGTTATCTTTGTAGGAGAGATCCAGTGATCCTAGATCTATTTGGAAAATTCTTGGATACTGCATGGACACATACTGAGTGTGAACCTGGTTATTGAACCTTGTTGGTAAAATTAGTATTTTCTCTCTGTTGGTGCTAAAAGGGTGTGGGGCTGACATCTGCTTGATAATCCATTCAAATGATGTTTTCCTACTTATGACATCAATAGGTTTGGTCAAACTTTTTTGATTTCTTGTGCAAGCAGGCAGCATGCAACTCCTTGCTGTAGGATCATTTCCATTAGAATGTCAGCTAATCAAGGTAACAACAGTATGGCACTCAGCACTCTTAGACAGTTTCCCAAGCCTGTTTCCTCAGGGATAGACCCAATATGAACTAGCAATGGATTCACAACGTTCAGAAAATGCAGGGAAATATATTGCCTATGACTCTGGAAATTAGGGCCTCTTGCAAACCTGGAGTTCTCACATAATATAATCTAGATAGTTGCTGATAGATAGATGTCTGAAAAACACTCTGTTTTCATGCCTTTCATACATCTGGGAGGTGGGGTCACCCTAAAGACTGTAGATGTGTGATTCAAAGTGCCGATTTAGGGGAGGGTGCTCTCCCTGGAGACTGTAAACATGTGATCCAAGATGCATGCTTTAGGAAAGGGTCACCATAGAAACTGTGGATGTGTAACTCCAGGTATAGGGTCTAGGAACTGGGGGTACACTGCCGACTGTGGACATATTTCCACAGGGGCAAGGTCTGGGGGATGGGGTCATCCCAGAGACTGTGCCTGTATGACCCCAGGTACAGAGTGTGGGGAGAAGTGACAACCTAGAGACTGTGGAATGTGACACCAGGTGCACTTTTGGGTGGGGGTCACCCTGGAGATAGTCGTCTTGTGATCCTGGATGCATGGTCTAGGAGGGAGTCACCATGGATACTATAGATGTGTGACCACAGATTTAGGCTTCAGGGTTACCCTGGACTGTGGATATGTACTCCTAGTTGTTCGGTCTGGAGGGTGGAGTCACCCTGGAGACTGTGGACATGTGATCCCAGGTATAGTGTCTGTGGAGGGCTGTCACCTTAGACACTGGAAATGCGACCCCAGGTCCAGGGTCAAGAGGGTTCACCCTGGATACTGTGAAAATGTGACCCCGGGTGCAGGGTTTAGGAGGGGGGGTCACACTGGAGACTTTGGACATGTGACCCTGGATGCAGGATCTCTGAGGTGGGGTCTCCCTGGAGACTACACATGTCCCCCAGTACAGGTTCTGGGAGGTGGGTTCATTAGGAGACTGTGGATGTGTGACCCAAAGTGCAGTGTCTCAGGAAGAGGCAAACCCTGGAGACTGTGGACTTATGACAGTATGTATATAGTCTTTGAGGGGGTAACCCTGAACATTATGTACTTGTGACCTTGAGACTGTAGATGTGAGAACCCAGATACAGAGTCTGAGAGCTGGGATCACCCTGGAAACTACGGACATTTGACCCCAGGTACAGGGTTGAGGAGGTGGAGTCACACTGGAGACTGTGAACATGTGATCCCAGGCCCAAGGTCTGGGGAGGGGACACTTTGGAGCTTGTAGACATACCAACCCAGGTGCAGAGTCTGGGGGGTGGGGTAATCCTGGAGATTGTGGATGTGTGACCCAAGGTGCAGGTTATGGGGAGGGTCTCACCCAGGAGATTGTGGACATATGATCCCAGATACATGGTCAGTGAGATGAGGTCACCCTGGAGACTGTGAATATGTTACCTCAAGTGCAGATTCTGGGAGGGGTTTACCCTGGAGACCGTGGTCAAGAGAACCCAGGGGCATGGTCTGTAAGGTTAGATTACCTCAAGACTGTGGTCCTGATACCCCAGACCAGGGTCAGTGAGGTTGGGTCACCCTGGAAAATGTGGACGTGTGACACCAAGTATACAATCTGGGGAAGATTGTCACCTTGGAGACTGTAGACATGTGGAGATCAGGTGCAGGGTCTGGCAGGGTGGTGTCACAATGGAGACTGTGAACATATGACCCCAGGTGCAGGGTCTGGGAGGGGTCAACCTGGATACTGTGGACTGTGAACCAAGGTGCAGGTCTGAGAGGGGTGTCACCCTGGATACTGTGGACCTGTCAACCGAGGTGCAGGGTCTGGATGGGGTCACATAGGAGACTTTGAATACGTGAACTCAGGTGCAGTGTTAGGGAGTCGTCACCCTGGAGACTGGATATGTGACCCCAGGTACAGGGTCTGAAAGGTTGTTGTTGAATCATGCGAATACACCGGGATTCTTGGCCCCCGGAGGAGAAGAATTCAATCCGGGGCCAGAGACGAGGCTTGATCGCTCAGAGCTTTTGTGTAATAAAGTTTTATTAAAGTATAAAGGAGATAGAGAAAGCTTCTGACATAGGCACCAGAAGGGGGCAGAAAGAATACCCCCCTGCTAGTCTTCAGCTGGATGTTATATAGTCACTAGCAGTCTGTTAATGAAAGAAAGGAATGTCTTAAAATTCAAAATGGCACCAGGCCCCTCACCCATAAGATGCATTTTGGGATAATCTTGGCGCCAAATGGTTTATCCTGGGCCATAAAATGATTAACTTGAATCTTGAAGAAGGGCAGACCGCCATACAAATAGTTTCATTTACATAGATTAGGGGAACAATATCCATACTGGTTTGTCAAGTAGGTTCTGGGCCAAGAGGCGGAACTGACTTGGAGACAGAGTTTGGGGTAAAGGCATAGTACATTAGCATAGCTTAAGACAAACATTTCCATAAGAAAAAGGCATTGGTTATCTCTAGGCTCAAGAATAGCTAACTTCAGGTGAAACCAGGTGTCATTATGGCAACACAGTATTTTAAGAGAAACCTCCCTTTAAATTTGTATAGAGAAGGAAAAAATATTGCTAGTTTGTCTCCTCCTGCCGCTTAAGAGAGATAAAAATGTCTGACACTTGCAGGCTATTTCCTCCATTTGGAGACCCCTGGCCTTACTGCCTGTTACCCTCTCAGGTCTGGGAAGGGTGTCATCCTAGAGACTCCAAGTGCAGGGTGTGTGACAAGGGTCACCTTAGAAACTGGACGTGTGACCCCCAGATAAATGGTCTGGGAGGGAAATCACATTGGTGAGTGTGGACATGTGATACCAGGGACAGGGTCTGGGAAGAGGGGTCACCCTGGGGGCTCTGGACCTGTGACCCCAGGTGCTCGGTCATGGAGGGGGCTCACCCTGGGATACATGGATTGTGTGTTCCCAGGCACAGGGGCAGGGAGGGTATCAGCCTATAAACTGCAGATATTTGACCCCAGGTACAGGGTCTGAGAGGATGGTCACACGGGAGACTGTGCACAGGTGACACTAGGTTCCAGATCTGGGTGGGGATGTTATCCTGGATATTTTATAAATGTGACCTCAGGTACAGGGTATGAAGGGTGTCCTCTGGAGATGGCAGATATTTGACTCCAAGTACAAGGTCTTGGTGGGGGTTCACACTTGAGACTGTGGACATGTGACCCATGTACAAGGTCTGGAAAATGACATCACCCTGGAGACTATGGACATATGTCACTAGGTACTGAGTCTGGGAGAATGCACATGGTAGAGACTGGATATGTGACCCCAAATACAGTGCCTTGGACAGGTCACCCTGGGGACTGAAGACTTGTGATCTCAGATACAGGATCTGGGAGGGTGTCACCCTGGAAACTGTGGATATGTAACATGAGGGTATGGTCTGGGAGGGGAACTCACAATGGAAACTCTGACTGTGTCATCCCAGGTGCTCGGACTGATGTGGTAGTGTCACCCTGAAGTCTGTGGACTGTATCCACAGGTATGGATCTGGGTGGGGGAGTCACCCTGGAGACTGGAAATGTGACCAGAGTTTCAAAATCTGGGAGTGGTGGTCACCCTGGAGACTGTGTACATGTGACCAGAGGTAAAAGTTCTGGTGAAGTGGGGTCACCATGGAGAATGTGGACATGTGAAGCCAGGTGTAGGGTCTGGGAGAGGCAGTTACCCTGGAAACTGGAAATGTGACCCCAGGTACAGTGTTTGAGTGAGGTGTCACCAAGGAGACTGTGGACATTTGACCCCAGGTGCTTGTATTTCAAAGGGGTCACCCTTTAGCCTATGGATGTGTAACCCCAGGTGAAAGGTCTGGGAGTAGGGGTCATCCTGGACTGCAGTCATCTAACATCATGTGCAGGGTCTGAAGAGAGGGCTGTCTGTGGAGACTGTGGACATGTGACCCCAGGTGCAGTTTCTATGAGGTGTTTTCTCCCTGGAGAAAGTTGACGGGTGACCAAAAATGCAGTGTCTGGGGTAGAGGCTGACTCTGGAGTCTGTGGATGTGTAAAGCCAGGTGAAGTGTCTGGGAGGTGGGGTCACCATGGAGACTGTGGACGTGTGAACCCAGTTGCAGGATTTGGGAGAGTGTGCACCCTGGAGAATGTGGACATGTGACCATATGAATAGGGCCTATGATGGGGTTCACCAGGGAAACTGTGACCATGTGACACCAGGTAAAGGATCTGATGTGGGTTGTGAACGTGAAGACTGTGGTCATATAACCCCCAATGCAGGGGGAAAAGGGGTCACCCTGGAAACTGTGAGCCCAGATACATGGTCTGGGAGGGGTTCATCACGGAGACTATGGACGTGAAATTCCAGGTATAGGGTCTGGGAGGTGGGGTTACCATGCAGATTGTGTGCAGGTGTTTCTGGTTACTGGGTCTGGGTAGTGGAGTCACCCTGAGGACTATGGATGTGTGACCCAAAGTGCAGGGCCTGGGGAGGGGGCTCTCCCTGCATACTGTGGATGTGTGATCCCAGATGGAGGATCTGGGACGTGGGGTCACTGTGGGGATTATGGACATGTTACATCAGGTGAATGGTCTGGGAGGGCGTTACCATGGAGACTCTGGACATGTTACCCTAAGTGCAGGGACTGGGAGGTGGTGTCACCCAGGACACGGTCATGAGGCCTCAAGTACAGAGTCTGGATGTTGGATCATATTAGAGACTGTGGACATGTGATCCCATGTATATGGTCTGGGAGGGAGTCACCCTGGATACTACAGAAATTTGACCCCAGGTACAGGGTCAAGAGGGGGTTACCCAGGAGACTGTTTATGTGTGACCCCACGTGAAATTTCTGGAAGGTGGAATCATACTTCAGACTGTAGACACGTGACCCTGGTCCAGGGTGTGGGAAGGGGTCACCCTGGATCTTGTGGACATGGGACCTTAGGTGCAGGGTCTGGACCTGGTGACACTCTGGGGATTATGGACATGTTACTCCAGATGTATGATCTGGGAGGGGTTAACCCTGGAAACTGTGGATGGGCAACCCAAGGTGCAGTGACTGGGAGGAGATGTAACACTGAGCACTGTAGTCATGTGACCCCAGGTACATAGTTTGGGGTGGTCTCATCCTGGAGACTGTTTACATGTGACCCCAGGTACAGGGTCTGGGAGGTGGGGTTACCTTGGGGACAGTGGACATGTGACCCAAGGTCCCAGGTCTGGGGAGGGATCACACCAAGGAGACTGTGGATGAGTGACCACATATACAGGCTCTGGGAGGGTGTCACCCTGATGTATGTGGACTTGTGAACCTGGTAAGGTGTAGTCACCCTGGAGACTGTGGACATGTGAACCCAAGTGTGGGGTGTGAGTGGTGTCAACGAGGAGAATTTTGACACGTGACCCCAGGTGTAGGTACTTCAAAGCAGTCAACATAAAGCCTGTGGATGTGTAAACCCAGAACAAGGGTCTGGGAAGTCGGGTCACCCTTGAGACTGGACATGTGACCACAGGTGCAGGGTCTTGAGGTGGGTTCACCTTCGAAACTGTGGATATGTGACCCCAGGTTCAGGGTCTTGGAGGACATTCACCCTGCAGAATGTGGACATGTGATCCCATGTACAGGGTCTGCAAAGGTGTTCACCAGGGAGACTGTGGCCATGTGATACCTGGTATAGTGTCTGAAGAGGGGTGTCAGTATGGAGACTGTGGACATGTACACCAGGTACTTGGATGTGGACTGCGGTCACCCTGGAGACTGTGCATGTGTGACCCAGTTTCAGTGTCTGGGATGTTTATCTCCCTGGAGATGGTGGACCTTTGACTTCAGGTACAGGTTCTGGGGGGTGCTGTCACCCTGGGGACTGTGGACATGTGACAGTAGGTACAGGGTCTGAGTGATGGTGTCACCCTATGGACTGTGGATGTGTAGGGTCTGGAAGGAGGCCTCTGTAGAGACTATGGATGTCTTAACCTAGGTGCAGGGTCTGGGAGGAGGTCACCATGAACACTGTGGATGTGTGACCCCAAGTACTGGGTCTTGGGGGCAGGGTCACCCTGGAGACTGTGAACATGTGACCCCAGGTATAGTGTCTGGGAAGTGGGGTCAACATGGGTAATGTGGACATTTGACCCAAAATGTAAGGTCTGGGAAGAGGGCTAACCCTGAAGACTGGGTGTGTGATTCTAGGTGCATGGTCTGGGAGGGTGTAACCTTTGAGATTGTGGATGTGTGACTCCACATATAGGGTATAGGAGGTGGGGTCACACTTTAGACTACAGACATGTGACCCCAGTCAAGAGTCACCCTGGAGATTGTGGACATAGGATCCTAGGTGCAGGGTCTGGGAGGTGGCTCACCCTAGAGACTGACATTAGACCCCAGGTACATTGTTTGGGAGCTGGATCACCCTGGAGACTGTGGACACATGACCCCAGGTGTAGGGTCTTGGAAGGGGGTCACCCTGTTGACTGGACTTATGTCACCAGGTACAGGTTATGGGCAGGAGGGACACCCTGGATATTGTCGAAGTGTGACCCCAGGCACACGGTCTGGACATTCCTTCATAGCTCAAAATCTTCCCCCATAGCTCAGTCAGTAAATAATCTACCTGCAATGTGGAGACCCGGGTTCGATTCCTAAGTCAAGCGGATTTCCTGGAGAAGGAAATGGAAACCCACTCCAGTATTCTTGCCTGGAGAATCCCATGGATAGAGGAACCTCGCTGGCTACAGTTCATGGGGTCACAAGAGTCGGACATGACTTAGTGACTAAACCACCACTGCTAAGGACTGTTAAGGGGTGAGACATTGGCAAATAGAAAATAAATAGAGAGGGTCTGGGAGAGGAGGTCACCATGGAGACTGTGTACATGTGACCCAGGTACAGTGTTTGGAAAGGGGGTCACCCTGGTGACTGTGGACATGTGATCCCAGGTACAGGGTATGGGAGGAGGGTCACTATGCCCCAGGTACAGGGTAGGTGATGTGAGGTCACCGTGGATACTGTGGACATGTGACTCCAGGTGTAGGGTCTGGGAGGGGTTTACCTTGGCGACCATGGACAAGTGACAATGTGTAGTGTCTGGGTGTGGAGATTACCCTGGAAACTGGAAATGTGACGCCAGGTACACGGTCTGGTAGGTGGGATAATCATAGAGACTGTGAAATTGTAACAACATGTATATGGTCTGAGAGTGGGTAACCCTGAGACTATGGACATGTGACAACAGGTGTAGGTTTGTTAAGGAGTGTAAGAGTGTGTGAGGGTGTGACAGGGAATATAAGAGTTTGCAGGAGAATGTAAGAGTATGCGAGGGTGTGGAAGGAGAGTAAGAGTGCATGAGGGCATGCGAGGGAGTGTAAAAGTGTGCAAGAGAGTGTACGAGTGTGCAATGATATGCAAGGGAGTGTAAGAGTAAGTGTAAAAGTGTGTGAGGGTGTTTGATGGGCTGAAAGAGTATGTGAGGGTGTGCAAGGGAGTGTTAGAGCATGTGAGGGAATGTAATAATGTGCAAGGGTGTGTACGAATGTGCAAGGGTGTGTGAAGGAGTGTAAGAGTGTGTGAGAATGTGCATTGGAATGTAAGAGTGTGTGAGGGTGTGCAGGAGAGTGTAAGAGCATGAGAGGGAGTGTAAGAGTGTGCAAGGCTGTGAGAAGTAGTATAAGTTTGTCAGGTTGTGCCACAAAGTGTAAGAGCATGCAAGGGAGTCTAAGAGTGTGTGGAGGCATCCCATGGAGTGTAAGGGTGAGTGAGGGAGTGCAAGGGAGTGTAAGAGCCTGTAAGAAAGTGTAAGAGCTTTTAGGTTTTGTGAGGGAGCATAAGAGCATGAGAGTGAGTGTAAGAGTGTGCAAGGTTGTGGGAAAGTGTATAAGCGTGTGTGAGGGAATGTAAGAGTGTGTGATGGTGTGTGAGGGAGTGTAAGAGTATGAGAAGGTGTGCAAAAGAGTGTAACAGCATTCAAGGTAGTCTAAGAGTGTGCAAGGGTGTGCGATGGATTGTAAGGGTGTGTAAGGGTGGGCAAGGGAATGTCAGAGAGTGCAAAGAAGTGTAACAGTGTGTGAAGGCGAGTGAGGGAGTGTAACAGTGTGTGGGTGTGCAAGAGAGTGTAGGAGGTTGCAAGGCAGTGTAGTATCATGCAAGAAAGTGCAAGAGTGTGGGATTGTATGCAAGAGAGTGGAAGAGCATGTGAGGAAGTATAAGAGTGTGTGAGGGTCTACAATGGAGTATAAGAGTGTCTGAGGGAATGTAAGAGTGTGCTAGGCTGTGAGATGGAATGGAAGAGTGTGAGAGGGTGTTCCAGGGAGTTTAAGAGAGATCCCAGGTGCAGAGTAGGTTGGGAGTCACTTGGAACTAGTGGTCATTTCAGGGATTGTAAGAACATGGGAGGAAGCATAAGAATGTGTGAGGGTGTGCAAGGAGTGTAAGAGTGGGCAAGGCAGTGTAAGTGTGTGAGAGTGTGCAATGGAGTATAGGAGTGTGTGAGGGCATGCAAGGGAGTGTACGGGTATGTGAGAGAGTGTAAGAGTGTGTGACAGTGTTTGAAGGAGTGTAAGGGTGAACGAGGAAGTGTGAGACTGCATGGTGTGGGAGGTGTGTAACAGTGTGTGAGATAGAAGGAGAGAGTGTAATAGTGTGCAAGGGTGTGTGAGGGACTGTAAGAGTGTATGAGGGTGTGCAAGAACATGTGAGCGTGTGTGAGAGTGTGTGATGGTGTGCAAGGGCAGGAGAGGCCATTCAAGGATGTATGAGGACGTGCAAGAGCATACAAGGATGTGCAAGGGTGTGTGAGGTTGGGCAAGAGTGTGAGGACATGTGAGAGCATGTGAGGACATGGAAGGGCATGTGTGGCCATTTGAGCATGTTCAAGGGCATCTGAGGATATGCAAAGGCATGTGAGAGTATGCACAGATATGTTAGACTGTGTGAGAATGTGTGAGGGCATGCAATAGTGTAAGAGGGCGTGCAAGGACGTGCAAGAGTATGCGGGGGTGTATGAGGCCGTGCAATGGTGTATGGAAGCAGGTAAGAGCATAAGAGAATGTAAGGATATGTGACAGTGTACAAAGACATGCGAGGGCATGGGAGGATGTTCAAGGACATAGAGGGAGAGAGAGAGCATGTGAGGCCCTGTGAGAACCTTCAAAGGCACGTGAAGTCATGTGGGGGTTTCCGAGAGTGTGTGACAGCGTGTGAGTATGTGTGAATTTCAGCGAGAGTGTGCAAGGGTGTGTGAGACCATATGATAGTGTGCAAGAGTGGGGGAGGGTGTGTGAGGATGCGTGAGGTAATGCAAGAGTGTGTGAGGATGTTCAAGGGTGTGTGAGAGTGTGCAAGGTCATGAGAGGGCATGGGAGGGCATGCAAGACACTGCAAGTGGATGTGAGAGTATGTGAGTATACGCAAGCGGATGCAAGGGGATGCAAGAGCGTGTGAGGGCATGCAAGGAATTGTGAAAGTGTGTGAGGACATTCAAGGGAATGTGAAGCCATGTGAGTGCATGAGGGCATGCGAGCATGTGCGAGGGTGCAAGGACATTTGAGGGGATACGAGGTCATGCTAGGGTGTTCAAGTGCATATGAGGGCATGGCAGAGCGTGCAATGGTGCATGAGGTCATGTGAGGGTGTGTGAGAGTGTGCAAGGATGCTCAAGACTGTGTGAGGGCGTCTGAGCACTTGAGAGGGTATGTGAGGATGTGCAAGGGCATGTGGGAGTGTGTGAGGGCACGCGAGGCCATTTGAGGTCAAGTGAGTGCATGCCAGGATGTGTGAGAATGTGCGAGCATGGGCAAGAGTGTGGCAGGGCCTTCAAGGGTGTGTGAAGGTGTGCATGTTCGTCTGAGGGCTTGGGAGTACGTTTGTGGCTGTGTGAGAGAGTGCAAGTGCATGCAAGAGCATTTGAGGGCAAACGAGGTTGTACAAGAACATGCAAGGTCGTGCAAGGGCGTGTTCAGTTCAGTTCAGTTCAGTTGCTCAGTCATGTCTGACTCTTTGCAACCCCATGAACGGCAGCACACCAGGCCTCTGTGTCCATCACCAATTCCTGGAGTTCACCCAAATCCATGGCCATTGAGTTGATGATGTCATCCAACCATCTCACCCTCTGTCATCCCCTTCTCTTCCTGCCCTCAATCATTCCCAACATCAGGGTCTTTTCAAATGAGTCAGCTCTTTGCATCAGGTGGCCATAGTATTGGAGTTTCAGCTTCAATATCAGTCCTACCAATAAACACCCAGGACTGATCTCCTTTAGGATGGACTGGCTGGATCTCCTTGCAGTCCAAGGGACTCTCAAGAGTTTTCTCCAACACCCCATGAACAGTATGAAAAGGTAAAAATATAGGACACTGAAAGACGAACTCCCCAGGTCGGTAGGTGCCCAATGTGCTACTGGAGATCAGTGGAGAAATAACTCCAGAAAGAATGAAGGGATGGAGCCAAAGCCAAAACAACACCCAGTTGTGGATGGGACTGGTTATAGAAGCAAGGTTCGAAGATGTAAAGAACAGTATTGCATAGGAACCTGGGCTGTTAGGCCCATGGATCAAGGCAAATTGGAAGTGGTTAAACAGGAAATGACAAGAGTGAACATCGACATTCTAGGAATTAATGAACTAAGATGGACTGGAATGGGTGAATTTAACTCAGATGACCATTATATCTATTACGGTGGGCAGGAATCCCTTAGAAGAAATGGAGTAGCCATCAGTCAACAGAAGAGTCTGAAATACAGTACTTGGATGCAATCTGAAAAATGACAGAATGATCTTTGTTCATTTCCAAGGCAAACCATTCTATATCAGACTAATCCATGTCTATACCCTGACCAGTAACACTGAAGAAGCTGAAGTTGAACAGTTATGTGAAGACCTAAAAGACCTTCTAGAACTAGCACCCCAAAAATATGTCCTTTTCATTATAGGGGACTGGAATACAAAAGTCAGAAGTCAAGAAACACCTGGAATAACAAGCAAATTTGGCCTTGGAGTACAGAATGAAGCATGGCAAAGGCAAATAGAGTTCTGCCAAGAGAACACACTGGTCATAGCAAACACCCTCTTCCAACAAGGGTGCGCAAGGGCATGCAAAAGCATGTGAGGATGTTGGAGGGCGTGCAAGGGCTTACAAGAGCGTGGGAGGACATGCAAGGATTTGTGAGGTCATGTGAGGGCGTGAGAGGGCATGCAAAAGCACGTGAGGATGTTGGAGAGTGTGCAAGGGCTTACAAGAGCGTGGGAGGACATGCAAGGATTTGTGAGGTCATGTGAGGGCGTGAGAGGGCATGCAAGAGTGTGTGAGGTTGTTCAGGGTTGTGCGAGAGCAGACGAGCACATGCAGGGGTGTGCAAGAGTGTGCAAGTCTGTGTGAGAGTGTGTGAGGGCTTGCAGGAATGTGCAAGGGTGTACAAGAATGTGCGAGTGTGTGTGAGGCTGTGGGAGAGTATGTGAGGGCAGGCGAGGAAGTGCGAGAATCTGCAAGGGTGTGCGAGGATGTGCGCAGACGTGCCATGATGTGCGAGAGTATACAATGACATGAAAGGGTGTGCAAGGCTGTGCGAGGCTGTGCGAGGGCATGAGGTGACATACGGGATGTGTGAGAGCATGCAAGGACATTCAAGTGCATGCAAGGACATGCGAGAATGTGTAAGTGTATGCTGGGGCATCTACAGGCATGTGAGGGTGTGCAAAGATGTGAGAAAGCATTCGAGGATGTGCGAGAATTTGTTAGTGTGAGCAAGTGCATTCTAGGGTGTGTGCAGGCATGTGAGGGCCTGCGAGAACATGTGAGAGTGTGTGAGGATCTGTGAGCATGGGCGAGGGCATGCTAGGGAATACACGGGCATGTGAGGGCATGTGAGTGGGTGTAAGTACCTGCAAGAGCATGTGAGGGTGTACAAGTGTGTGTGAGGACATGTGAAAGCATGTGAGGCGGTTTGAGGACGTGTGAGAGTGGACGAGGGCATGGGAGAGCTTGTGAGAGTTGTGAGAACGTGCAAGGACTTGCAAGAGGGTGCAAGGATGTGCGAAGGAGTGTAAGGCCATGTGACAGTGTGCAATGGTTTGTGAGTGCATGGGAGAACATGAAAGAGTGTACAAGAACACGCGAGAGTGTGCAATGTCATGCAATATCATGTGAAGTTGTACGAGGGTTTGTGAGGATGTTTGAGAGTGTTCGACAATGTTCAAGACAGTGTGAGGGCATGCAGGGGTGTGTGTGGGCATTTGAGGATGTGCTAGGGTATGGGGAAAGGTGCTAGGGCATGGGAAAAAGTGCTAGGGCATACAAGTACATGCAAGAGCATGCGAGGAGTTGTGTGACTGTACAGGTGTGTGTTTGTGTGTGTGAACGCATTCAAGGGCGTATGAGCACATGCAAGGGTGTGGGAGTGCATGTGAGGGTATTCAAGGACATGTGAGGGTGTGCAAGGACATGTGAGACCATTTGACAATGTATGAGAGAGTGCCAGGGCATGAAGGGGTGTGCAAGGGCATTTGAGGACATGTTAGGCTGTGGGAGGACATGCTAGGGTGTGTGAGTGTGTGCGAGGAGGTATGTAGCTGGGCAAAATACACGTGAGAGTGCAAGAGCTTTCGAGTGCATCCGAGGGTGTGAGAGGATGTGCACGGCTCTGTGAGGGTGTGCAAGAGTGTGCAAGAGCATGTGAGAGCATGAAAGGACGCTCAAGGGCATGCAAGGAAGTGTGAGTGTGTGCAACCCTGTGCGAGGACGTATTAGTTTGTGCGAGAATCTGCGAGAGCAGGTGAGCACATGTGAGGGCATAGAGAGCATGTGAATCCATGCAAGAGTGTGCATTGGCATGGGAAGACGTGCAAGAGTGTGCAATGGTGTGCAAGTGCATGTGAGGCTGTGCGAGAGTGTGCAAGAATATGAGAGCAAGTGAGAGGGCATGCAGGGTCATGCAAGAACAGGCAAGGGTGTGCGACAGTGTGTGAGGAAGTGAGAGAGCGTTCAAGGACCTGTGAGTGCATGTGAGGACGTATGAGGCCATACAAGGGAGTTCGAGAGTGTGCAAGGCCCTGTGAAGGTGTGGGAAGGCATGCAAGGGTTTGTGAAGGTGTGTGAAGCTGTGCAAAGCGGTGCAATGGCTTGCAAGAGCAGATGAGTATGTGCGAGGGCATGTGAGAGCATTCTAGGACGTGCAAGAGTGTGTGAGGGTGTGTGAGGGTGTTCAAGGATGTGCAAAAGCGTGCAAAGACATGTGAGGGTGTTCAAGGGCATGCTAGTCCATATGAGGGCGTGTGAGAGTGTGCAAGAGTGTGTGAGAGCATGCAAGGACGTGCAAGGACATGTGAGGACATGCGAGCCCATACAAGGGAGTGTGAGAGTGTGTGAGGACATGCGAGATCATGCAAGAGTTTGCGAGGGCATGTGAGGATGTGTAACAATATGTGAGAGTATGTGAGGGTATGAGAGATCAGGCAATGGTGTGCAAGTGCATACAAAAGCGTGTGAGGATATGCAAGGACTTGCGAGGGTGTGCAAGGGTAATCGAGGACATGCGAGAGTGTGTGAAGGCGTATGAGGGCGTGGGAGGTTGTAGGAGGGCAATCAAGGGCTTGAAAGAGTGTATGAGGGCTTGTGCTAGGGTGTGCAGTTGCATGCAAGGACGTGTGAGAGCATGAAAGAATATGTCAGGTTGTGTGAGGGTGTGTAATATGCTGTCAGGGCATGCAAGGAGGTGGGAAGGTGTGTGAGGGTGTGAAAGCCTGAAAGGACGTGTGAGAGCATGCAAGAATGTGCAAGTTTGTGTGAGGCCATACTAGAGCATGCAAGGTCGTGAGAAGACATGCAATGGTATGTGAGAATGGGCAATGGCGTGCAAGGGTGTGTGAGGTCATGTGAGTATGTAAGAGCATGCAAGGATATGTGAGGGCATTCAAGGGCATGGGAGAGCGTATGTGTACATGTTAGGGTCTGCGACAGCATGCGAGAATGCAGACCGTGTGAGGGCGTGAAAGAGCATGCAAGGACACATGAGTTCATGTGAGGACATGCAAGGATGTGCAAGAATATGCGACTGTGTGAGAGGGTATGCTAGGGCCTGCAAGAGTGTGTGAGGGCTTTCTAGGTCATGCGAGAGCATGTGAGGATGTGAGAGGGTGTGCAAGAGCATGTGAGGTTGTGCGAGGGTGTGTGAAGATGTGCAAGAGCATATGAGGGCATACGATGTCATGTGAGGACATTTGAGAGCATGTGTGGACATGTAAGGGTGTGCGAGAATGTGCCAACATGGGCAATGTCGTGCGAGGGCATGAGGAGTCTTGCAAGTGTGTGCAAGTACATTCAAGAAATGTGAGGGTGTACGAGAGCGTGCAAGAGTATGTCAGGCCGTGTGATGCTGTGCAATACCTTATCAGGGCACGCGAGGAGGTGGGAAGGCGAGTGAGTGTGTGAGAGCATGCAACAAGGGGTGAGAGCATGTGATGGCGTGCAAGGGCTTGCACAAGCATACAAGGGCATTTGAGAGTATGTGAGAATGTGTGAGAGCATGCAAGGGAGTGCAAAGACTTGCCAGAGAGTACAAGAGTATAAGAGGGCATAGGAGACCATGTGAGGGTGTGCAAGGATGTGAGAGGACATGCGAGAGTGTGGGAGGACATGCAAGGGTATGTGAGGATGTGCGAGCCTGAACGAGGACATGTGACAGTGTGTGAGGACGTGCGAGCATATGCAAGGGTGTATGAGTTTCTGAGAGAACATGCGAGGGCCTTCAAAAACATGTGAGGTCATGCAGGGACATGCTAGGGCTTGTGAGGATGTGCAATGATGTGAGGCCATGTGAGAGCATTCAAGGGTGTGCGAGGGCTTTTGAGAGCATGCAAGGATATGCAAGGACGTGAGAGGCTGTACGAGAGCATGGGAGAGCATTCGGGGATGTGCAAGGGTGTGCCAGTTCATGTGAAAATGTACAAGGGCATGTGAGGGCATGCACATTTGTCTGAGGGTATCTGAGGGCGTGTGAGGGCGTGCTAGACTTTGTGAGGGCATGCAAGAACTTGTGAGAATGTGTGGGGGTGTGCCAGGATGTACTAAGGTGTTCGACTCCATGTGAGGATGTCTGATGTGGTGCAATGCCATGCAAGGACGTGCAAGTGTGTGCAGGGTCATACAAGAACATGTGGGGGTTTGCAAGGACATGTGAGGGTGTGCAAAGATGTGCAAGTGCATGGAAGGGCGTGTGAGTATGTGCGAGCTCATGCAAGGGCATGCAAGGGCATGGGAGAACATGTGAGTATTTATAAGTGTGTGCGAGGTCTGGCAATCATGTGCAAGGATGTGCAAGGAGCTGTGAGGCCATATGAGAATGTTTGAGGAAATGCAAGGGTGTGCAAGGCTGTGTGAGATCATTCTAGAGGATGCCAGAGCATACGAGAACCTGCAAAAGCATGCAAGTTTGTGTGAGGGTGTGTGAGAATGTGCGAGAGAATGTGAGAGCATGTGAGGTCATATGATTCTGTGAGAGAGTGATTGAGGACATGCGAGGGTGTGGGTGGGCATGCTAGGATGTGCAAAGTCATGAGAGGATGTATGAGAGCATGGCAGGGCATGGGAGAACGTGCAAGGGTGTGTGAGGAAGTGCGAGGTCTTATGAGGACATGTAAGAGCTTGGGAGGGAATCTGAGAGTGTGCAAGGCAGTGCAAGGCCAAGTGAGGCCATGCAATTGCATTTGAGGACATGTGAGGACTTGTGATGGCATCAAGACCATGCAAGGGCGTGTGAGGAGGTGCAAACACATGCGAGGGAGTGTGATGGTGTGAGACAGCATGCAAGGGCATGTTAGGTTTTGCAAAGACGTGCTAGGGAGTACAAG
This sequence comes from Bos grunniens, assembly GCF_055505025.1. Classification (NCBI taxonomy): domain Eukaryota; kingdom Metazoa; phylum Chordata; class Mammalia; order Artiodactyla; family Bovidae; genus Bos; species Bos grunniens. The sequence continues at coordinate 63,256,905 of NC_141183.1, read as the reverse complement.
GGTGTGTGGTAGTGTGAGGCCTTGTGATGATGTGTGAGGATGTGCAACATCATGCAAGGACGTGTGAGTCCATATATGAGTGTGCAAGGCCATGTGAGGGAGTGTGAGAGCATGCATGGAGGGGGGGGGGGCAAAAGCAGGCAAGTCCATGCAAGAACGTGCAAGGGCATCCAAGGGTGTGTGAGAGCATGCAATGCCATGTGATGGTGTGCAAGGACGTGTGAGGTCACGTGAAGGCGTCTGAGGTCTTTCAAGAGTGTAAGAGGCCATGCAAGAGCATTCGAGGGCATGGGAGGGCTTGCAAGATGGTGCAAGGATATGAGAGGACATGCGAGTGCCTGTAAGGTTGCAAGGGCATGTGAGTTTGTGTGAGGATGTGGGGGACTGTGTGAGGGTGTTTGAGGGTGTTAGAGGGCATGCAAGGCCATGAGAGTGTGCGAAGCCTTGCTAGAGCCTGTGAGGATGTACAAGAGCATGCAAGTTTGTGTGAAGACATGTGAGGGTGTTTGAAGTTGTGCCAGAACGTGCAATGGACTGCGAGTTCCTGTGAGGGCATGCCAGGTTGTGGATGGATGTGCTAAAATGTATGAAGGCATGCGAAGACATGTGAGAGCATGGGAGGCAGGGAGAGAGCATGCGAGAGTATGCAAGGCCATCTGAGGGCATGTGAGGGCATTTAAAGGGCATGCGAGGACATGTGAGAGTGTGCAAGTGTGTGTGAGGATGTATGAGAGCATGCAAGTGTGTGCAAGGGTGTGAGAAAGCAACTCAAGATGAGACCCAAGACCCCTTATGCAACTCCAGAGGATTCCCAAGAGGAGCCACCCCAAACACAATTTTAGAGGAGCACTCCACCACAACAAGAAAAGAAGCCACATACCACAACTAAAGTGGAGACCCCCCCCCCAACCCGGCCACAACTATAGAGGAGTCTGCAAACCACAACAAGAGATGAATAGGGGGAAAAAAAGCATCAGTTGACCCCACTGGAACTAAAGTGAAGCCCTATGCAATAAAAATACAGTAGTCTACCACATATCACAACTAGACAGGAGCCAGCCTGCTAATCTCTACTACAGAGAAGCTGCCCCATGCCACAACTGAAGATGAGGGGCCGTGCCAAAATTAGAGAGTAGACTCGCAAATATCGCACCTGGAAAGAGTGCCTGTGCACATCACTACCAAAGAGGAAACCCCCTCAACAATTCAAGAGGAACAGTGCACTGCAACACTAGAGGTGCCCCCACACAACTTAGCTAGAGAAAAGGCCCCCTAACAAAACTTGAGAGGAGACTGCACACCACAACTATAGAGGAACCCATCCGACACAACTAAGAGTTGACCCCCAACATCAACTAGAGAGTATCCCATGACACAGGTAGTTTAGCCACCCACACATCACAACTAAAAAGAAGTCACCCTACACATTAGTACTAGAGAGGAGCCACCCCACCAAAACTCAAGTGCAGGCCTCACCTCAACTTGAAAGGAGCAGAAAATCCCCCAGCGCAACTTGAGAAGAGTCCCACACCACAATTAAAGAGGAACCCAAGCATTTCAACAAGAGAGGAGCCCACCTGGACACCTCATTAAGAAAGGAGGCCCTAAACCCTGTGCCTGCTGTTGCAGCTGCTGCTAAGTCGCTTCAGTCGTGTCCGACTCTGTGCAACCCCATAGACAGCAGCCCACCAGGCTCCCCTGCCCCTGGGATTTTCCAGGCAAAAGTACTGGAGTGGGTTGCCAGTGCCTTCTCTGACCCTGCCCCTAGAGTGGAGCAATCTCATACACCACATCAAGAGAAGGAACCTCCACACCACTCATAGAGAGTAGTTCCTCAAATCACAAATAGAGATGAGCCAGAAAACTGCAACTAGAGAAGAGCCACACAACATGATGCAACAAGACAGGAGTTCCCACTCCATAACTAAATAGGACTTGGCCAGGCACAGAACAACTAGGGAGGAGCACTCCAGCACAGTACAAATTGCTGCTGCTGCTGCTGCTAAGTCGCTTCAGTTGTATCCGATTCTGTGTGACCCCATAGACGGCAGCCCATCAGGCTCCCCCATCCCTGGGATTCTCCAGGCAAGAATACTGGAGTGGGTTGCCATTTCCTTCTCCAATGCATGAAAGTGAAAATTCAAAGTGAAGTCGCTCAGTTGTGTTCAACTCTTAGCGACCCCATGGACTGCAGCCTATCAGGCTCCTCCATCCATGGGATTTTCCAGGCAAGAGTACTGGAGTGGGGTGCCATTGGCTTCTCCGGACACAACTTGAGAGAATACCAAATGCCAAAACGAGAGAGTTGAATACATGCTACAACTAGGTAGTTGACCCTCAGGCACAAATAGTGAGGAGCACAAGGCTATAACTAGAGAGGTGCACAACCCCTCCTGTATATCACATATAGAGTGGAGAACCACTGCCACAACTAGAATGGACACACGTGCTACAGGTAGATAGAAGTCCGCCCCACACATCATAATTAGAGAAAAGTGACCATGCACATCAACACTAGAGTGGAACTCCCACATGGATCATAATGAAAGAGGAGGCCAACACCACAGCTAGAGAGGAGACCCCTGCTGCAATTAGAGCTAAGCACCCACCCTGAACATAGCCATTAAAGATGAGCATACCCACACTTCACAGTTAGACAGAAGCCGCCTGCCATGAGTTGAGAGGAGCCCACCATGCTACAGCTAAAAAGAACTCCCACTGCCACAATGAGAGTGTAGCTTCCTGCACATTGCAACTAGAAAAAATTCTCCTTTCTCATCAAAAACAGAGAGGAGTCATCCCAATCACAATTTGAGAAAACATTCTACTGCAACTAGAGAGGAGCAAAGCTACCACAACAAGAAGGAGCTCCCCACCAAAACTAGAAAGGAGTTTGCAAACGGCAGCTAGAGAGGAGCCAACCCACCACAAATAGAGTGGACCCTCACTGCAACTAGAGTGGAGCCCCGTGCTACAACTAGAGAGTACCCTCCTACACATTGCACTTAGACAGGGGCCAGCCAGCACATCGCTACTAGAGATTATCTGCCCCACTGAAGCTTGAGAGGAGGCTCCACCACAATTCTAAAGGAACTCTGATTCACCTGCTGCAATTCAAGAGTATCTCCAGGATTGACAGGAGCCCTAGGCTGCAACAAGAAAAGGGGAGACAGGCCAAAATGACAGAGGGGCTTTCTGGCCGAAACTGAAGTGGATTCCCCCAGTACAACTAGATAGGAGTCCCCCGGGATATCACACCTAGAGAGACACCCTTCTGCCGCAAATAGAGACAAGCTCCCTAAAGTAAGTCGAGTGGAGTCCCTCACAACTCTACAGAAGCAATCCCATTAATATTAGTGAGGAACCCCTAGTGCCAAAAGTAGAGAGGACATCTCCCATGGAGCCACCCACACCCAAACCAGAGAGGACATAGCCACACAACTTGAGAGGAGCCCTCCAATACAGCTCGAGAGGAGCAAGCTGGACATCACACATGAGAGGAGCCCATCTGCTGCTAATAGAGACAAACTTCACACCACAATTAGAGAGGAGCTTGCACACCACCACTAGAGAGAATTGAACCAACCACAACTACAGAGTTGACCTGGACCCTAACTAGAGAAGCCCTATGCCAAAACTAGTGAGTAGCGATCCACACATTGAAACAACACAGGATCCATTCTGAACATCCCTACTAGAGATGAGTCACCCCAATACAACTCAAGAGGAGGCCCCACTGCAAGTCAAGAAGAACACTGAGTATCACCCCAACATGACAGGAATCCCGAGTTCCCTGCCATGGCCTGAGAAGAACACTGAGTTCCTGCTGCAAAAACTCAAGAGGAGCTCTGAGTCCACTGTTGCAACTCAAGAGAAACCACGAGTTCCCCCTCACAACTCCAGAGGAGCCCTAACTCCCCTGTTGCAACTCCAGAGGAACCCCAAGTTCCACACTGCAACTTGTTAAGAACCCTGAGTTCCCTGCCTCAACTGAAGAGGAGGCCCAATTCCCTGCAGCAACTTCAGTGGAATCCCGAGTTATCCATTGCAACTCGAGATGAAGCAAAGCCCCCTGATGCAATTCCAGAGGATTCCCAAGAGGAGCCTACCTCACCACAATTCAAGAGGAGCACTTGACCATAACAAGAGAGGAAGACCCATAACACAACTAAAGAGAAGCCCCCCCGCAACCCGCCCCCGCCTGCCATAACTAGAGAGGAATCTGCAATCCAAAACTAGAGAGGAGCTGAAACAGATATGTCAGTTGACCCAACTGCAACAAGAGTGGAGTCTCAAGCCATAACTAAACAGTAGCCTACCACACATCACAACTAGACAGGAGCCGCCCTGCTAATCTCTACTAGAGAGGAGCTGCCCCATGCAGCTTCAGAGGAGGCCCCACCAAAACTTTAAAGGAACACTAAATCACCTGTCCCAACTCGAGAGGAACCCTGGGTCCCTGACCACAGCTTGACAGGTGCCCTACACTGTCACAAGGAAAGAGCCCCTGGTGAAAAGCAGAGGAGCCACCCAACAGAACTGGAGAGGATTCCCCTACCAAAACTAGAAAGGTGCCCTCTGGCACATTGTGCCTAGAGAGAAGACTCTCTGCCACAGATAGGGACAAGGCTCTCACAACTAGAGTGGAGCCATGTAAACTATTGAGGAGACCCAAATATCATAAATAGAGAGAACATCCTCCCCACAGAGAACCCCCAGAGGAGGCACCATGGCAACTAGAAAGGACCCATGAGTCCCCTCCTGAACTTGAGAGGAGGTTTATGCCACAACTCAAGAGAAGCCCATGGCCACAACAAGAGAGAAGCCCACCTGACAATACTGGAGAGTGACCCACCACCACAACTGGAGAGAAGATCCTTGACATTGCACCACAAGAGGGTCCCCTCCACCGCAAATAGAGACGCACCACCCGTGCCAGTCCAGTAGATCGCCCTACCACCATTAGAAAAGAGTAACCTCAGCACAACTAGAGAGCAGCCCGTTGATCATCACCACTTGATGGGAGCATTCCCATACAACGCAATTACACATAAGCCTCCTTCCTCTACTAGAGAGGAGGCTCCCGTGCCACAACTAAAGAGGAGGGGCTGTGCCAAAATTAGAGAGCCGGCTCGCAAATATCACACCTGGAAAGAGTGCCTGTGCATATTGCTACCAGAGAGGAAATCCCCTCCACAATTTGAGAGGAACACTCCACTGCAAATCTAAAGGTGCCAGTCACAGACTGTAAGTAGAGAACAGCCCCCTAAAAAAGCTCGAGAGGATACCACACACCACAACTATAGAGAAGCTTATTCAAAACAAGTAAGAGTTAACCCCCCAACACCAACTAGAGAGGAGCACCCTGCCACAGGTTTTTTAGCCATCCTCACATCTCAACTAAACATAAGCCACCATGAACATTGATACTAGAGGGGAACCACACCATCACACTACCACAACTAAAAGGAGCCCCCCTACCACAACTAGAGAGGAGTCCGCAAATGACAATTCGAGAATAGCCATCCCACCACAAATAAAGAGGGCACCCTCACTGCAACTAGAGTGGAGCCTCGTGCCACAACTAGAGAGTAGGCTCTGGCACATTGAAACTAGACAGGGGCCAGCCTGCACATCACTAATAGAGAGGATCTTCCTCATTGTAGCTCAAGAGGAGGCTCCACCATAAGTCTAAAGGAACCCCGTGTCACCTGCTACTACTCAAGAGGCAATTTGACAGGAGACCTAGGCTGTAAGAATAAAAGGCGGCTCTGGCCAATGTGATGGAGTGACTCCCCAGTCAAAACTGAAGCGGATTCCTCCAGATAAACTAGAGTGGTATCCCCCAGGATATCACACCTAGACCTTCTGCCTCCAATGGAGATGAGCTCCATGAAGTAAGTCATGGAGTCCCTCACACACTCCCATTAATATTGGCGAGGAACCCCTAGTACCAAAAGTAGAGAGGACCTCCCCCATGGAGACGGCCACACCCCAACCAGAGAGGACACAGCTCTGCACCTGGATAGGAGCCCACCACCACAACCCAAGAGGAGCCTGCTGGACATGACATAGATAGGAGCCCCTCTGCTTCTAAAAGAAATGAACCTCACACCAGAAGTAGAGAGGAGCTTGGACAACACAACTACAGAGAATTGAAACCATCATAACTACAGAGTTGACCCTGACCAGAATGGTAGAGAAGTATGATGTCAAAACTATTGAGTAGCCACCGGACATTGGAGCACCACAGGAGTTAGAGAGTCATTTCCTAGGCAGGTTGGTAAGAAGTCCACAGGTCCCCAAGGAGAGAGGTGTCTGGAATTCTCAAGGAGGAAGAAAGGACAAGCTTTTTTCTTCCTCTATATTCCTTAGGATTATATAACAATAATGTACCCTATCTGAGGACAGTCTCTGGATTAAACCTTCTGGCTAATCCTGTTATCTTAAAATGTAAATTATGGGAGTAGGTCTGGTGAGGTCTTTACAAGGATTATATAACAATAATGTATCCTGCTTGGGGACAGTCTCTGGAAAAAACCTTCTGGCTAATCCTGTTATCTTCAGTTCAGTTCAGTTCAGTCGCTCAGTTGTGTCCAACTCTTTGTAACCCTATGAATTGCAGCAGGCCAGGCCTCTCTGTCCATCACCAACACCCGGAGTTCACTCAGACATCCATCTAGTCAGTGATGCCATCCAGCCATCTCATCCTCTGTCATCCCCTTCTCCTCCTGCCCCCAATCCCTCCAATCATCAGTCTTTTCCAATGAGTCAACTCTTCAATGAAGTGGCCAAAGTACTGGAGTTTCAGCTTTAGCAGCATTCCTTCCAAAGAAATCCCAGGGCTGATCTCCTTCAGAATGGACTGGTTGGATCTCCTTGCAGTCCAAGGGACTCGCAAGAGTCTTCTCCAACACCACAGTTCAAAAGCATCAATTCTTCAGTGCTCAGCTTTCTTCACAGTCCAACTCTCACATCCATACATGACCACTGGGAAAAACATAGCCTTGACTAGATGGACCTTTGTTGGCAAAGTACTGTCTCTGATTTTCAATATGCTATCTATGTTGGTCAAAACGTTTCTTCCAAGGAGTAAGCATCTTTTAATTTCATGGTTGCAGTCACCATCTGCAGTGATTTTGGAGCCCCCAAAAATAAAGTCTGACACTGTTTCCACTGTTTCCCCATCTATTTCCCTGTTATCTTAAGGTGTAAATTATGGGAGCAGGTCTAGTGAGGTCTTTACAACTTCCAGACATTCTTTTGATTCACTGTAATAACTAATTGGACAGTATATAACTCCATTGCTAACACTAGCAAGGGGGCACTCTTTCTGCCCCCTTCTGATGCCTATGTCAGAAGCTTTCTCTATCTCCTTTATACTTTAATAAAACTTTATTACACAAAAGCTCTGAGCAATCAAGCCTTGTGTCTGGCCCCAGATTGAATGCTTCTCTTCCAGAGGGCAAGAATCCCAGCATCTTTTCATGGTTAAGCAACAACCTTTCAGGAGCCACATTGCACATCTCTGCTAGAGATGAGTCATGCCAAGAGAACTCGAGAGGAGGCAACAACACACGTCGAGAAGAGCCATAAGTAACCCCTGAGTCGAGAGGAACCCTGAGTTCACTGCCATGGCTCCAGTAGAACCCTAAGTCCTGCACTGCAACTCAAGAGGAACACTGATTTCTCACTCCAGCTTGAGAGTACCTCTGAGTCCCTGCTGTGACTCAAGTGGAACCCCGAGTTCCCCCCTGCAACTGGAGAGGAGGCCCGACTCCCCAGCTGCAACTCGAGAGAAACCCTGAGATTCCTGACACAACTCAAGAGGAAGCCTGAGTTACCCGCCTCAACTCGAGAGGAGGCCTGACTCCTCTGTTGCAAGTCAAGAGAGCCCCAAGTTTCCTGTTGCAGCTCAAAAAGTACCCTGACTTCACCACCTCAACATGACATGAGGCCCGATTCACTTGCAGTGACACAAGAGAAACCCTAAATTTCCCATCACAACACAAGTAGAGACACTAGCCCATTGATGAAACTCCATAGGATCCCCAAGAGGAGCTTTCAGTTCAGTTCAGTTCAGTCGCTCAGTCGTGTCTGACTCTTTGTGACTCCATGAATCACAGCACACCAGGCCACCCTGTCCATCACCAACTCCCGGAATTTATTCAAACTCATGTTCATCAAGTCGGTGATACCATCCAGCCATCTCATCTTCTGTCATCCCCTTCTCCTCCAGCCTCAAATCCCTCCCAGCAACAGAGTCTTTTCCAATGAGTCAACTCTTCACATGAGGTGGCCAAAGTATTGGAGTTTCAGCTTTAGCATCAGTCCTTCCAATGAACACCCAGGACTCATCTCCTTTAGAATGGACTGGTTGGATCTCCTTGCAGTCCAAGGGACTCTCAAAAGTCTTATCTAACACCACAGTTAAAAAGTATCAATTCTTCAGCACTCAGCTTTCTTCACAGTCCAACTTTCACATCCATACATGATCACTGCAAAAACCATAGACTTGACTAGACAGGCCTTTGTTGGCAAAGTAATGTCTCTGCTTTTTAATATACTATCTAGGTTGGTCATAGCTTTCCTTCCAAGGAGTAAGCATCTTTTAATGTCATGGCTGCAATCACCATCTGCAGTGATTTTGGAGCCCCAAAAAAATAAAAATAAAAAAATAAAGTCTGACACTGATTCCCCATCTACTTCCCATGAAGTGATGGGACCAGATGTGATGATCTTAGTTTCCTGAAATTTGAGCTTTAAGCCAACCTTTTCCTCACCACAATTCGGGAGAAGCATTCTAGCGACAGAAGAGAGGAAACCTCAGACCACATCTAAGCAGGAGGCGCACCCTGCCACAAATAGACAGGAGCTTCTTGCACATCACAAGTAGAAAAAGTGCCCCTTCTCATTAGAACCTTATAGGAGTCACCTAGCTCCCAATTTGAGAAGAGCACCCTATTACATCTAGAGAGGAGCCCAAGTATCACAGTTAAAGAGGAGTTCCCCTGCCACAACTAGAGAGATGGCTGCAAATGACAACTAGAGACGAGCCGACCCACAGCAAATAAAGAGTGAACCCACACTACAATTAGAGTGGAATCCATGCTGCATCTACAGTGTAGCCTCCCATGCATTGCACTTAGGGACCAGCCTGCACATCACTACTAGAGAGGATCTGTCCCTCTGCAGCTCCAGAGGAGTCTCCACCACAACTCTAAAGGAACCCCGAGTCACATGCTACAACTCAAGAGGCACCCTGAGTTCCCCACTGCATTTCACAGGATCCCTAGGCTGGCACAAGAAAAGGGGCCACTGGGCCAAATGACGGAGTGGCTCCCCTACCAAAACTGAAGCAGATTTCCCAGGCACAACTAGAGTGGTGTTCCCCAGGATATCACACTGAGAGAGAAGGCCTTCTGCCTCCAATGGAGATGAGCTCCCAAAAGGAAATCTAGTTGAGGCCCTCACAATTAGAGAACAGCAATCCCACTAATATTAGTGAGGAACTTATAGAGCCAAAAGGAGAGAGGACCTCCCCCGTGGAGACACACACACCCCAACCAGAGAGGACACAGCCTTGACCCTCGAGAGGAGCCCTTGACAACTTGAGAGGAGTCCACTGACCATCACACGCAGAGAGGAACCCCTCTTCTGCTAATACAGACGAACCTCACATCACAAGGAGAGAAGAGCTTGCACACCACCATTAGAGAGAATTGGAACCCCCACAACTACAGAGTTGCTCGGACCACAAGGAGAGAGTAGTCCCTTGCCAAAACTAGTGAGCACCCACCTGTCACTGCAATGAGATAGGAGCCACCCTGCACATCCCTGTTAAAGATGAGTTGCCCCAAGGGAACTCGACAGGAGGTCCCATCGCAAGTCAAGAGGAACCCTGAGTACCAACGAACCTCAAGAAGAACCCCGAATTCTCCACCATGACTCCAGTGGGATCCTGCATTACACACTGGAATTCCTGAGGAACACTAATTTCCTGTTGCAATTGGAGAGGAGCTCTGAGTCCCCTGCGGCAACTCTAGAGGAAACCCCGAGTTTCCAGCAACAACTAGAGAGGAACTCTGAGTTTCTGCTGCAACTCAAGAGGAGGTCTGACTCCCTTGCTGCAACTCGAGAGGAAACACAAGTTCTCCACCTCAACTCAAGAGGAGTCCTGACTCCCCTGTTGCCACTTGAGAGGAATCCCGAGATCCCCATCGCAATTCTAGAGGAACTCCGAATTTCCCGCCACAGGTCGAAACAACACTGAGTTCCCTTTCAACTCGAGATAAGGCCTGATTCCTCTGTAGCAAATTAATGGAACATGTGACCCCAGGTGCAGGGTCTGGGGTGTGGTGTCACCCAGAGACTGTGCAGGTGTGACGCCAGGTGCAGGGTCTGGAGAGATGTGTCACCCTTGAAACTGTGGAAATAAGACAGCAGGTACAGGGTCAGGAGGGGAACATGCTGGAAATGATGGTCATGTGAACCCAGGTGCATAGTCTGGGAGGGAGTCAACATAGAGATTATTGACATGTGGCTCCAGGTATAAGGTCTTGGAGGTGGGGTTACCCTGGACTGTGGATATGTGATCCTAGTTGCTCAGTCTGGTGGGTGGGATCACCTTGGAGACTGTGGACGTGTGACCCCAGATACAGTGTCTGCAGAGGGGTGTCACCAATAGACACTGTGGAGATATGACCCAAATTCCAGGGTCAAGCGGGGTCAGCCACTGTGGACATTGACCTCAGGTTTAGGGTCTAGGAGGTGGGATACCCTAGAGACTTTGGATATGCTACTCCAGATACAGGGTTTGTGAGGTGGGGTACCCTAGGAGACTGTGTACACTTGTCCCCTGGTACAGGCTCTGGGAAGTGGGTTCATTTCTGGGACAGTGAACATGTGACTTAAAGTGTAGTTTCTGGGGAAGAGGCTGACCCTGGAGACTGTGGACTTGTGACAACATGTATATGACTTGGGAGGAGGTTACCCTGGAGACTGTACATGTGACCACAGATGTAGGGTGTGGATGGGGGGGGGGGTCACCTTGAGACTGTGGATGTGAACACAGGTGCTGGGTCTGAGAGCTGGGGTAACCCTGGAGACTGTGGACGTGGGACCTCAGGTACAGGGTCTTGGTGGTGGGGTCACCCTGGGGACTGTGGACATGTGACCCAAAGTGCAGTGTCTGGTGAAGAGGCTGACTCTGGAGACTGTGGATGTATGGCCCGTGTATATGGCCTGAGAGGGGGTCATCGTGGATACTGCAAACATCTAACAGCAAGTATAGGGCCTGGGAGGTGGGTCACAATGGAGACTGTGGCCATGTGACTCAAGTACAAGGTCTGGGGAGGGTTATCATCCTGGGGACTGTGGACTTGTGACCCCAGGTGCAACATTTGAAGGGGATCACCCTGAAGACTGTGGACATGTGACACTAGATACAGGGTCTGGGAGGGGATCACCCTGGAGACTGAGGACGTGTGAACCCAGTACTGGGTCTTGGAGGTGGGGTAACCCTAGAGACTATGTATGTGACCACAAGTGCAGGGTCTGGGAGATGGGGTCACCTTGGGGACTGTGCATGTGTGACTCCAAGTGTAGCATTTGAGGAGGGGGCTCTCCCTGGAGACTATGCACATGTGATCCAAGGTGAATGATCTGAGAGGGGATCATCAAGGAGACTGTGGTCTTGCAACTACAGTAATTGGGTCTAGGAGTTGGGGTTACCCTGGAGACGGTGGACATATGATCCCAGGTGCAGAGTCTGGTGGGTGGGGTCACCCTGGAGACTGTGGACATGCGACCCCAGGTACAGGGTCTTGGAGGTGGGGGTCACCCTGGAGACTGGACGTGTTATCTCAGGTGCAGGGTCTGGGAAGGGAGTCACCCTGGAGAATGTGGATGTGTGACCCAGGTACAGGGTCTGGGAAAGAACATCATGATGAAAACTTTGGATTTGTGACCCCAGGTACAATGTCTGGGAGGATGGTCACAGTAGATACTATGGGCATGTGATCCCAAATACAGTGCTTGGGAGGGGTCACCCTGGGAACTGAAGACACATGACCTCAGGTACAGGGTCTGGGAGGCTGTCATCCTGGAAATGGTGGACGTGTGACCCCATATGTAGTGACTGAGTGGGAGGTTACCCTGGAGGCTGTGGATATGTGATGCCAGGTGCTCAGACCAGTGTTGTGGGGTCAACCTGAAACCTATGAACATGTGACCACAGATTCAGCGTTTTTGGTGGTGTCATCCTGGAGACTATGGACGTGTGACCAGATGTTCAGAGTCTGGGAATGGTGGTCACCAAGGAGACTGTGGAGGTGTGACCACAGTTAAAAGTTCTGATGAGGTGGGGTTACCCTAGAGACTGGGCATGTGACCCAATGTACAAGTCATGGTGAAGTGCGGTCAGCCTGGAGAAGTGGATGTGTGATTCCATGTGCAGTGTTTAGGAGTGAGTTTACCCTTGAAACTGAAAATGTGACCCCAGATACAGAGTCTTGGAAGGGAGTCCCCAAGGAGAATCTGGACATGTGACCCAGGTGCAGGTATTTCGAAGGGGTCACCCTGGAACCTGTGGACGTGTGACACCAGGTGAAGGATCTGGGAGGTGGAGACACTAGAGAATGTAAACATGTGACCCGAGATGTAGGGTCTTGGGAGAGGGCTCTCCCTGGATACTGTGGACGTGTGACACCAGTTACAGGGTCTGGGGAGAGGGGTCACCATGGAGACTGTTGACATGTGACCCCAGGTGCAGGGTTTGGTGTGTGGGATCACCATGGAGACTGTGGAGTTTTGAAACCTGGTACAGATTTTGGGAGGTGAGTTCACGCTGGAGATGGGACATGTGACCCTATGTTCATAGTTTTGGAAGGGTGTCACCCTGGATATGGTGGACATGTGACCTCAGGTACAGGGTCTGTGGGGGATTCACCCTGGAGACTCTAGCCATGTGACCCGAGGAACAGGATTTGGGCTGGTGTGTCAGCCTGGAGACTCTGGACATGTTACCCCAGGTGCAGGATCTGGAAGGGAGTCAACGTGGAGATTCTGGACATGTGATTCCAGGAACAGCGTCTGGGGATGTGTGTCACACTATAGACAGTAGAAATGTTACCCCAGGTGCAGGTTAGGGAGGGGGTCACCCTGAAGATTGTGAATGTGTGACCCCAGGTACATAGTCTGCAAGATGTGGTCTCTCTGGTGACAGTGGACATGTGACCCCAGGTAAAGGGTCTTAGAGGTGGGGTCACCTGGAGAATGTGAACATGTTAACTCAGGTGCAGGGTCTTGGAGGGATTTACCCTGATGACTGTGGATGTTAGAGTACAGGTGCAGGGTCTGGGAGTTTTGGTCACCCTAGAGACAGTGGTTGTGATACCCCAGTACAAGGTCAGGGAGGTTGGGTCAGCCTGGAGAATGTGGATGCGTCACTCCAGACAGGATGTAGGGAGGATTGTCACCCTGGAGACTGTGGACATGTAACCCCACCTACAGGGTCTGGGAGCATGATCACAGTAGAGACTGTGGAAATTTGACCCCAGGTATAGTATCTGTTAGGGGAGGTTACCCTGGAAACTGTGGATGTGTGATCCCAGGTGCTCGGACTGTAGTTGTGGGGTCACCCTGAAGTCTGTGGATGTTTGACTGTGGATTCAGTGTCCTGGGTGTTGTCACCCTGGAGACTATGGACGTGTGACCAGATGTTCACCATCTGGGAGTGGTAGTCACTCTGTGGAGATCAGACTGTGGAGGTGTGACCACAGATAAAAATTCTGATGAGGTGGGGTCACCCTAGAGACTGTGGACATGTAACCCAAGGTACAAGTACTGGTGAGGTGCAGTCACCCTGGAAGCTGTGGTGGTGTGACCCCAGGTACAGGGTCTGGAAGGTTTGTCACCCCAGAGACCCTGGAGGTGTGACCTCAAGTGCAGGGTCTGGGAGGGAAGGTTACTGTGGAAACTAGAAATGTGACCCCAGGTCATGGTGGGGTGTCACCAAGGAGACTCTGGACCTGTGACCCAGGTGCAGGTATTTCGAAGGGGTCACCCTGGAGCCTGTGGACCTGTGACCCTAGGTGAAGGGTCTGAGAGGTGGAGTCATCCTGGAAACTATGGATATGTGGCCCCAGGTTCAGGATCTGGTGAGAAGGTTCTCCCCGGAGACTGACATGTGATCCCAGATTCAGGGTTTGCTGATGTGGGGCACCCCACTGACTGTGGACCTGTGACCCTAGTTGCAGGGCCAGAGAGGAGGGTTACCCTGGAAACTGCAGATATGTGACCCCAGGTATAGTGTCTGGGAGGTGGGCTCATACTGGAGACTGTGGAGTTTTGAACCCTGGTATAGAGTCTGAGAGGTAGAGTCAGGCTGAAGATTGGATTCAGTTCAGTTCAGTTACTCAGTACTGTCTGACTCTTTGCGACCCCATGAATAGCAGCACGCCAGGCCTCCCTGTTCATCACCAACTCCCAGAGTCTACCCAAACCCATGTCCATCGAGTCAGCGATGCTATCCAGTCATCTCATCCTCTGTCATCCCCTTCCCTTCCCTCTCTCAATCTTCCCAGCATTAGGGTCTTTTCCAATGAGTCAACTTTTTGCACGAGGTGGCCAAAGTATTGGAGACTGGATATGAGACCACATGTACATGGTCTGGGAAGGGGATCACCCTGAAGATGGTGGAGATGTGACCTCAGATACAGGGTCTGTGAGTGGGTTCACCGTGGTGACTGGCCATGTGACCCCGGGTACAGGGTCTAGTATAGGCTGTCAGCCTGAAGACTCTGGACATGTTACCCCAGGTGCAGGTTCTGAAAGGAGGTCACCCTGGAGATTCCTCTGGGTATATGTGTCACCCTATAGACAATGGAAATGTGACGCAAGGTGCAGGTTCAGGAAGGGGTCACCCTGGAGACTGTGAACGTGTGATCCCAGGTGCATGTCTCCCTGGAGACAGTTTCTGGGATGGTTTGTCACCCTGTAGACTCTGGACATGTTACCAATGTGCAGAGTCTGGGAAGGGGCTCACCCGAGAGACTGTGGACATATGTCCCCAGGGACCTGGTCTGGGAGGTGGGGTCACCCTGGAGACTGTGAACATGTTACCTCAGGTGCAGGGTCTGGGAGTGGTTTATCATGGAGACCGTGGACCTGAGAACCCAGGTGCTAGGTCTGTGAGGTTTGGTCACTGTGGTCGTGATACCACAGTACAGGGTCAGGGAGGTTGGGTCACCTGGAGAATGTGGATGTGTGACACTATGTACAAATCTGGAGAGGACTGTCCATGGTGGACTGTGGACATGTGACTCAGATACAGGTTGTGGCAGGGGGCGTCACAATGGAGACTGTGGACATATGACCCCAGGTGCAGGGTCTCAGAGGGATGTCACCCTGGAGACTGTGGACTTGTGAATTCAGGTGTATAGTCTAGAGGGGGTTCACATAGGAGATTTTGGATATGTGAACCCCATGTGCACTGTTTGGGAGTCCTCTCCCTTAAGACTGTGGATGTGTGACTCCAGGTTCAGGGTCTGGGAGAGGGTGTCACCATGAAGACTGTGGACACGTAACCCCAGGTATAGGGTCTGGAAGGGGTTCACCCTAGAGGCTGTGGATGTGTGAACTGAGGTGCAGGGTTTGGGAAGTGGGATCACTCGGGATTGCTGGCAGGTTACTCCAGGTGCATGGTGTGGGAAAGAGTCACCTTGTAGACCATGGACTTGCAATCCTAGGTGCAGGGTCAGGGAGGTGCTGTCACCCTGCAAACTGTGGTCTTGTGACCCCAGGTACAGGGTCTGGAGGTGGGCTTATCCAGGCGACTGTTGATGTGTGACCCCTGGTAAAGTGTCTGGAGTGGTTTGTCACCCTATAGACTCTGAACATGTCACCAATGTGCAGACTGTGGAGACTGTGGATGTGTAACCCAGGTACAGGGTTTGGGAGGGGTAAACCCTGGGGACTGTGGACATGTGACTCCATGTGTAGGGACTCAGAGGTGGGGTCGCCTTGAGACTATGGACATGTGATCCCAGGTGCATGGCCTGGGAGGAGGTCACCATGGAGACTGTGGATGACTCCAGGTATATGGCCTAGGAGGAGGGGTTACCCTGGACTGTGGACATGTGATCCAAGTTACTCGGTGTGGGAGGTGGGGTCACCCTGGAGACTGTAAATGTGGGACCCCAGGTACTGGGTGTTGGAGGCGGGGTCACACAGTAGACTGTAAACATGTGACCCCAGATACAGAGTCTGTGAGGTGGGCTCACCCTGGGGACTGTGGACATGTGACTAAAAGTGAAGGATTTGGTGAGGCAGCTCTACCCAGAGACTCTGACATGTGATCTAAGGTGAATGGCCTGGGAGGGGGTCACCATGGAGACTGGGGACTTGTGACTCCAGGTATAGGGTCTAGGGGTCGGGGTTACCCTAAGACTGTGAACATGTGACCCTGGTACAGGGTCTGAAGGTGGGCTTATCCTGGAAACTGGAGGTGTCATCCCATGTTTATGGTATGGAGTTTTACCCTGGATACTGCAGATATTTGACCCCAGGGACAGGATCTGCAAGGGGAGTCACCATGGAGACTATGCACATGTGACCCCAGGTACAGGACCTGGGAGAGGTATCACCCAGGGAACTGTAAAAATGTGACCCTAAGTGCAAAATCAGGAGTAGTCACCCTGGAGACTGTTTAAGTGTGACCAAAGGTACAAGGTTGGGAGGTAGGATCACCCTTCAGACAGTAGACATGTGACCCTGGTCCAGGGCCTGGGAGGGTGTCACCCTGGAGTTTGTGGACATGCGACCCAGGTACAGGGTTGGGAGGATTTCACCATGGAGACTGTGGACATGTGACTGCAGGTGCAGGATCTGGAAGGTGGGTCACCCTCGAGGTTTTGGATGTGTGACCCTAGGTGCAGGGTGTGTGGAAGGGGATCAAATTGGAGACTGGAAGTTTGATCCCAGGTTCTAGTCAAGGTTTTTCCAGTAGTCATGTATGGATGTGAGAGCTGGATGGTGAAGAAAGCTGAGCAATGAAGAATTGATGCTTTTGAACTATGGCGTTGGAGAAGACTCTTGAGAGTTCCTTGGACTGCAAGAAGATCCAATCAGTCCATCCTAAAGGAGATCAGTCCTGGGTGTTCATTGGAAGGACTGATATTGAAGCTGAAATTCCAATACTTTGGCCACCTCATGCAAAGAGTGGACTCATTGGAAAAGACCCTAATGCTGGGAGGGATTGTGAGTAGGAGGAGAAGGGGATGACAGAGGATGAGATGGCTGGATGGCATCACCGACTCGATGGACATGAGTTTGGGTAGACTCCGAGAGTTGGTGATGAACAGGGAGGCCTGGTGTGCTGCAATTCATGGGGTCACAAAAAGTCGGACAGGACTGAGTGACTGAACTGAACTGAACTGTACAGGATCTGGGAAGGGAGTTATCCAGGATACTGTGGATGTACCCCAGGGTAGGCTCTGGGAGGGGTTCACCATGGAGACTGTGGACATGTGACCCCAGGTTTAGGGTCTGGGAGGCGGCTTTACTCTGGAAACTGGAAATGTAATGCCAGGTATATGGTCTGGGAGGTGGGTTCACCCTGGAGACTGTGGACGAGTGACACCAGGGTTAGGGTCTTGGAGGTGGGGTCACCCTTGAAACTGTGGACCTTTGACTTCAGATGTAGGTTCTGTGAAGTGTGGACATGTGCAGGGACTTAAGTGTAGACGTGTGACCCCGGGTATTGGGTGTTGGAGGTTGGGTCACACAGTAGTACTTGGTGACATGTGACCCTAGGAACAGAGTCTGTGAGGTGGAGTCACTGTGGACATTTGTCTAAAAGTGCCAAATTTGGTGAGAGCGCTCTCCCTGGAGACTCTGATGTGTGATCCAAGGTCCATGGTCTGGAAGGAGGTCACCATGGAGACTGTGGACTTGTGACTTCAGGTATAGGGCCTAGGAGTTGGGGTTACCCTGCAGATTGTGGACATGTGACCCCTGGTAAAGGGTCTGGAGGTGGGCTCATGCTGGAAACTGTGGAGGTGTGACCCCATGTTTATGGTCTGGGGGGAGTTACACTGGATACTACAGATATTTGACCCCAGGGACATGGTCTAGGAGGGGAGTCATCATGGAGACTATGCACATGGGACCCCACGTACAGGACCTGGGAGAGGTGTCATCCAGGGGACTGTAGAAACGTGACCTCAGGTGCAGGATCAGGAGCAGTCACGCCAGAGACTGTTTAAGTGTGAGACAGGTGCAGGGTCTGGAAAGTGGAGTCACCCTTCACACTGTAGACATGTAACCCCAGTCCAGGGTCTGGGGGGATGTCACCCTGGAGCTTGTGGACGTGTGACCCAGGTGCAGGGTTGGGAGGGTTTCATCATGGAGACTGTGGACATGTGACCCCAGGTGTAGGGTCTGGGAGGTGGGTTTACTCTGGAAACTGGAACTGTAATTCCAGGTACATGGTCTGGGAGGTGGGTTCACTCTGGAGACTGTGGACGAGTGACACCAGGGTCAGGGTTTTGGAGGTGGGGTAACACTGGAGACTGTGGACATTTGTGAGTCACTCTGAGGAGTGTGGAAGAGTAACCCCAGGTGCAGGGACTTGAGAGGTTACTCACCCTGGAGTCAGTGATATCTGACCCCAGGTACATCATCTGGGAGGTGAGGTCACCTGGAGATGGTGTACATGTTACCCTAGGTGCAGGGTCTGTGAGGTAGGTCACACTGGAGACTGTGGACATATGATACAAGGTGCAGTATCTGGGTAGGGAATCACCCTGAATATTGTGGAAGTATGACAACAGGTACAGGATCTGGGAGGGTTATCACCCTGGAGACTGTGGACATGTGACCCCAGGTATAGCATATGAGAGGAAGGTCACAGAAGAGTCTGTGGACTTGTGAACCCAAAGACAGTGCTTGGGAGGGGTCACCTTGGGGACTGAAGACATGTGACCTCAGGTACAAGGTCTGAGAAGTTGTCACCCTGGAAACTGTGGACATGTGACATCAGGTGTAGTGTTTGTGAGGGGAGGTTACCCTGAAGACTGTGGACAGATGATCCCAGGAGTTCAAACAGATGTGGTGAGTCACCCTGAAGTCTGTGGACATGTGACCACAGGTACAGGGTCTGGGGGGTGTGTCACCCTGGAGACTGTGGACATGTGACCAGAGCTAAAAGTTCTAATGAGGTGAGGTCACCCTATAGACTGTGGTAATGTGACCCAAAGTAAAAATTATGGTGAGGTGGGGTCACCCTGGAGACTGTGTACGCGTGACCCCACATGTAGGTTCTGGGAGGGGAGGTTACCCTGGAAACTGGAAATGTGATCCCAGGTACAAGATCTTGGAGGGGGTGTCATCAAAGAGACTGTGGACATTGAGCCCAGGTACATGTACTTCTAAACATTCAACCTGAAGCTCATGGACGTGTGACCCCATGTGAAGTGTCTGGAAAAGATTTACCCTGGAGACCGTGGATGTGAGAAGCCAAGTGCAGGGTCTAGGAAGACGGTCACCCTGAAGACTGTGGTTGTGATTCCCCAGTACAGGGTCAGGGAGGTTGGGTCACCCTGGAGAATGTGGACGTGTGACCCCATGTACACAATTTGGGGGGTATTGCCATCCTAGAAACAGTGGTTAGGTGACCGCAGGTGCAGGGTCTGGTAGGTGGGTGTCACAATGGAGACTGTGGATGTATAATCCCAGGAGAAAGGTCTGGGAGGGTTTTCACCCTGGAGAGTGTGCACGTTTGACCCCAGGTACTGGGTATATGGAGATGGGTCACCTTGGAGACTTTCGACATGTGACCCCAGGTGCAGGTTCTGGGGAGGGAGCTCACCTGGCAGACTGTTAGACATATGGCTCCACATACATGGTCTTGGATGTGGAGTCATCCTGGAGATAATGGACATGTGACCCCAGGTGTAGGGT
The DNA here is from genome assembly GCF_055505025.1 of Bos grunniens. Taxonomy (NCBI): domain Eukaryota; kingdom Metazoa; phylum Chordata; class Mammalia; order Artiodactyla; family Bovidae; genus Bos; species Bos grunniens. Next base: position 63,236,943 of record NC_141183.1, on the reverse strand, counting down.
CTGAGATGGGAGATTCTCTATAGACTGTGATTGTAAGACTCCAGTACAGGGACAGGGAGGTCCCTGTGTGGATGTGACAGCATGTACAAAATATGGGGAGCATTGTCACCCTCGAGACTGTGAACATGTAACCCCAGTTACAGGGTCTGGGATGGAGGTCATTCTGGAGACTCTGGACATGTGACACCAGGTTCAGGATCTGGGCAGGGCTGTCACATAGAACATTGTGAAAGTGTGACCCCAAGTACAGGGTCTGGGAGAGTGTCACTTGGGAGGCTGAAGATATTTCTTCCCAGGTACAGGATCTGGGAGGGGGGTAACCCTAAAGACTATGGACATGTGTCCCAGGTACAGAGTCTGGGAGGAGGGTTCATACTGGACACTGTGGACATGTGACCCCAAGTGCAGGTTCTTTGAGGTGGTGTCCCCCGGAGACTGTACATGTGACCCTAGGTACAGGGTCTGGGAAGTGTGGTCCCCCTGAGGACTGTGGATGTGTGATCCAAGGTACATGGTATGGGAAAGGGTAGCCATAGAGAATGTGGACATGCGAATCCAGATATAGTGTGTAGGACTTGGGGTTACACTGTCAACTGTGGACATCTGATCCCAGGTACAGGGTCTGGGATGTGGGGGTCACTCTGGAGATTGTGCAGGTGTGACCCTAGGTACAGGATATGGAGATTTTGGAAATGTGACCCCAGGTGCAGGGTTGGGTGGGAGTCAACCTGGAGACAGTGGTTGTATAATCCCGAGTGCATGGTCTACGAGAGAATCACCATGGAGACTATGGAATGTGACTTCAGGTTTAGGCTCTGGGAGGTGGGGTAACCCTGTAATGTAGATATGTGATTCTCATTGCTCTGTCTAGGGGGTGGGGTCACCCTGGAGACTATGGACGTGTGACCCAACGTACAGTGTCTGCAGAGGGGTGTCACCCTAGGCAATATGGAAATGTGACCCCAGGTCCAGGGTCAAAATGAGGTCACCCTGGATACTGTGGACATGTGACCCCAGGCACAGGGTATAGGAGGTGATGTCACCCTGGAGATTTTGGGTGTGGGATCCCAGGTGCTGGTCTTTGAGGTGAGGTCTCCCTAGAGACTTAGTACACGTGTCCCCCGTTACAGGTTCTAGGAGGTGAGTTCATTTCTGGGACAGTGAACGTGTGACTTAAAGTGCAGTGTCTGGGGAAGAGGCTGACCCAGGAGACTGTGGACTTGTGACAACATGTATATGGTCTGGGAGGGGGTAACCCAGGAGACTATGTACATGTGACTCCAGGTGCAGGGTCTTGGAGGTGGGGTCACCCTGGGGACTGTGGACATGTGACTAAAAGTGCAGGGTTTGGGAATAGGGCTCTCCCTGGATAAGGTGATTTTATAATCCCAGGTGAATGGTCTGGGAAGGGGTCACCATGGAGACTGTGGACTTGTGATGCCAGGTATATGGTCTGGGAGGTGGAGTTACCCTAGACTGTGGGACATGTGACCCTTGTTGTTCGGTCTAGGGGCCAGGATCACCTTAGAGACTGTGGACATGTGACCCCAGGTACAGTATGTATGGACGGGTGTCACCCAGGACACTGTGGAAATGTGTCTCCAGGTCCGGGGTTGAGAGGGGGTCACCCTGGATACCGTGGACATATGACCCCAGGTGCAGGGTCTAGAAGGTGGGGTCACCCTGGTGTCTTTGGACATGCAACCCCAGATGCAGGGTCTGTGAGGTGGGATATCCCTGGAGACTGTGTACAGGTTCTGGGATGTGAGGTCACCCTGGAGACTGTGCACGTGAGACACAAAGTGCAGTGTCTGGGGAAGAAACTGACCCTGGAAAGTGTGGACGTGTGTCCCAGTGTATATGGTCTGGGAGGGGGTCATCATGGAGACTGTGGACATGTGACCTCAGGTGCAGGGTTTGAAAAGTGGGGTCACTCTTGGGATTGTTGACAGGTTACCCCAGGTGCATGGTCTGGGAAAGAGTCATCTTGGAGACTGAACATGTGGCACTAGGTGCAGAGTGGGAGGTGCTATCACCTTGCACATTGTGGTCATGTGACCCAAGGTACAGTGCCTGGAGGCAGGCTCATCCAAGAGACTGGGACATGTGACCCCAGGTAGTGGCTGGTGTGGTTTGTCACTCTGTAGATTCTGGACATATATGGGAGGGGGTCACATGTAGGAGACAGGCTTATTTAAAGGCCTGGCAGAAGAGTTAAGCAATTTTGCTGAGAGGACATGACTCAGCATGTCACTCCTGAAGGAATCCAAGAAGGAACAAAAAACATCTTGAAAGCAGGATGTACGTCTGGGGGTGGAAAGCCATCAGCAGACTGTTCCTATCTTTGTCACCTGGGAGGCACATAAAGATTAATTAGGCCTTTATCCTTGAGGCAGAAAAGCAGGGATTCAAAAATGCTAAATATTAACTGCACAGGATTATCATTGAAGGCCATCCAGCATGCTATGCTCCTATAAGCACATACAAGCTAGTCTCAAAAAGTATAATAAAGCAGACATGAGATCTGTTTGGGCACCTTCACCTCATGGTGCTGTTGGTCCCCTGATCCCCACTGTAACTTTCTTGAATGTTTCTCATTCTTTTGCCATGCTGTGCTTTCAGGAACCTGTGCTGTTGAGCTGGACTCTACAGTCACCATGGAAACTATGGACATGTAAGCCCAAGTACAGGGACTGAGAGGGTTAAACCTGGGGACTCTGGATCTGTGACCCCAGGTGTAGGGTGTCTAAGGTGGGGTCACCCTGAGACTGTGGACATGTGATCCCAGGTGCATGGTCTGGGAGGGGGTCACCATAGAGACTATGGACATGTAACGCCAGGTATAGGGTCTGAGAGGGGTAAACCCTGGGAACCAGTACAGGGACTGGGAGGGGTAAACCTGGGGACTATGGACCTGTGATCCCAGGTGTAGGGTGTCAAAAGTGGGGTAACTCTGACACTGCAGACATGTGATCCTGGGAGGTGGGATTACCCTGGACTGTGAACATGTGATCCTTGTTACTTAGTCTAGGGGGTAGGGTCACACTGGAGACTCTGAACATGTAAGCCCAGGTATAGTTTTTGTGGAGGAGTGTCATACTAGAAACTTTGGAAATGTGTCCCCAGGTCTAGGGTAGAGAGGGTGTCACCCTAAATACTGTGGACATGTGGCCCAGGTGGAGGGTCTAGCAGCTTGCATCACCCTAAAGACTGTGGCCATCTGACCCCAGGTTCATGGTCTGGAGAGGGGTGTCAGCCTGGACTCCAGACATGTTACCCAAGGTGCCGGTTCCAGAAGTGGTTCACCCTGGAGATTCTAGACATGTGATTCCAGGTATATGGTCCAGAGAGGTGTGTCATCCTATAGACTGTGGTAGTGTAATCCAGGCACAGAATGGGGAAGGGGTCACCATGGAGACTGTGAAGGTGTGACCACAGGTGTATGGTATGAAAAGTGTGGTGTCCCTGGAAAGAGTGGATGTTTGACCTCAGGTACAAGGTCTGGGGAACTGCGGTCACCATGGAGACTGGACATGTGACCCCAGGTACAAGATCTGGGAGGTAGGGTCACTCTGGGACTGTGGACATGTGACCCCATGTGCAGATTGTGGGGAGGGTTCTCACTCAGGAGACTGGACAAATGACCCCAGGTACATGACTGGGAGGTAGGGTAACCCTCGAGATTGTGGACTTGTTCCTTCAGGTGAAGGGCTTGGGAGGGTTTCACTGTGGAGACTGTGTATGTGAGAACCCAAGTGCAGGGTCTGGGAGTTGGGGTAACTGGGAGACAGTGGGTGTGTGACCCCATGTGGAGAGTCTGGTGAGGGTGCTCAGCCAGGACACTGTGGATATATAGCCCCAGGTACATGACTGGGAGGTGAGGTCACCCTGGAGATTGTGAACATTCCCGAGATACCTGTCACAACTCGAGAGGAACCTCGAGTGTCTCATCACAACTCTAGAAGAGTTCCCATGTTTTCCATCTAATCTCAAGATGAGGCCCAGATCCCCTGCTTCAACTCGAGAGGAATTCAGACTTTCCCTTCGCACCTCAAGAGGAGGCCTGTCTCACATATTGAAAGACCCCGAGGTCTGTGCTCAAGTCGAAACAACACCGAGTTCTCCACAACTCGAGATAAGGCCTGATTTCCCTGCACTAACTCAGATGGAAGCCCGAGTATCCTGTCACAACATTAAGGGAGGTCTGAGTTCCCTGTTGCACCTCTAGAAAAAGGCCTTGTTCCCCACCTCATCTCAACCAAAAGCCTGATACCGCTTTTACAACTCGAGAGGAAAGTGGAGTTCCATGCCTCAAAAAAAGATGAGGCCTGACTCCCCTGTTGAAACTTGATAAGAACCCTGAGATCCCTATTCCAACCAGAGAAGAAGGCTGAGTTTCCCGCCTCTACTTGAGATGAGGGCCTATTCCCCTGCAGCAACTCAAAGGAATCCCGAGGTGGCCCCACAATTTGAAAGGAGAACTGACTTTCCTGAGGCAACAGGAGAGGTTCCCTGAGGTCCCCATTGCAACTCTAGAGGAACCCCAGTTTCCCACCACAACTCGAGAGAAACAGTGAGATATCCCATCAAACACGAGATGAGGCCCTTTTTCCATGCAGCACCTCAAGAGCAATCCCAAGTTCCCTCTCGAAACTCGAAAGGAGGCTTGACTCCCTTTATTCACCTCAAGAGGTTCCCCAAGATACCTGTCACAATTCAAGAGGAAACCTGAGTTTCACGCCACAGCTTGAGAAGAGCCCCGTGTTCCCCACCTAATCTCGAGATGAGAGCTGATTCCCCAGTTTCCAATGCAGAGGAATCCCGATATTCCCTTCACAACTCTAGAGGAGGCCTGTCTCATCTATTGAAAATTGAAAGGAACCCCATGGGTCCTGCCAGAAGTCAAAAGGAAACTGAGTTCCCCCTCAATTCGAGATAATGCCAGATCCCCTGCACTGAATTGAATGGAACCCCGAGTAACACCTCACAACACAAAGGGATGTTGGATTCACCAGTTGTACCTCTAGAAAAAGCCTGAAATTCCCCAACTGAACTCAACAGAAGTCTTGAAAACCCTTTTACAACTTGAAAGGAAAGCGGAGTTCATGTCTCAACAAGAGACGAGGCCTGACTCCCTTGGTGAAAATCGATAGGAACCCCGAGATCCCTGTTGCAACTGGAGAGGAACCCCAAGTTTTCTTCCTCAAATCGAGATGAGGCCCCATTCCCCTATAGTGACTTGAGAGGAATGCCGAGGTGCCCCTCGCAATTTGAAAGTATGCCTGACTTCCTAAGCCAATATGAGAGATTATCAGAGATCCCTGTCACAACTCAATAAACACCACGGAATTCCCCCCTCAATGTGAGTTGAGGCCCGATTCTCCTGCAGTGATTTGAGAACAATCCCGCTCTCCCCCTCGCAACTTGAAAGGAGGCCTGCCTTCCCTGTGGCAACATGAGAGATTCCCCGAGTACCCTGTTGCAATTCGAGAGGACCCAAAGCTTCACACTGCAACTTGAAAAACACCACAAGATTCCCCCTCAATGCGAGATGAAGCCCAATTCCCCTGCATTGACTCGAGATAAATCCCTAGTTCCCCTTCGAAATTGGAAAGGTGGCTCGACTCTTTTTATGCAACTCAAGAAGATTCTCAAGATACCCATCACAATTCTAGAGGAACCAGATGTTACAGCCACAACTTGAGAAGAGCCCCGTGTTCCCCACCTCATCCCAAGATGAGGGCTGATTCCCTGAAGTGACTCTAGAGCAATCCCACACTCCCTCTTGCAGCTCAAAAGGAGACTTGGCTTCCCTGAGGCAACAAGAGAGGTTCCCTGAGGTCCCCGTCACAACTTGAGAGGAACTCAGAGTTTCCTGCCTCAACTCGAGATGAGGGCCTATTTCCACGCAGTGACTCAAGAGGAATCCTGACTTTTCCCTCGCACCTCAAGATGAGGTCTGTCTCATATATTGAAACTTGAGAGGAACCCCGAGGTCCCTGCCATAAGTGGAAAGGACACCGAGTTCCCCCTCAACTGAGGTAAAGCCTGATTCCCCTGAATCAACTCGAAAGGAACCCCGAGTATCCCCTCAACATGAAGGGAGGTCTGATTCCCCTCTTGGACCTCCAGAAATGCCCACGTTCCCCACCTCAACTCGACAGGAGTCCTGACACCCCTTTACAAATTGAGAAGAAAGCCGAGTTCCATGCTTCAAAGGAGACGAGGCCAGATTCCTCTGATGAAATCTAGTAGGAACCCCGAGATCCCTGTTGCAACTGGAGAGGAGACCTGAGTTTCCCACCTCAACTCGAGATGAGGTCCTATTTCCCTGTAGCGACTCGAGAGAAATACCGAGGTGTCCCTCGCAACTTGAAAGGAGTCTTGACTTGCCTGAGGTTCCCTGAGGTTCTCATTGCAACTCAAGATGAACCCAAAGCTTCCTGCCGCAACTCGAGAAACAACACGAGCTTCACCCCTCATGAGACATGAGGCCCAATTCCCCTGCAGTTACTGGAGGGCAACCTCATGCTCCCCCTCACAACTCGAAAGGAGACCTGACTTCCCTGAGGCAATATGAGAGGTTCCCTGAGGTCCCCATCGCAACTCCAGAACTGAAAGCTTCCAGGGGCAACTCGAGAAAAACCACGAGATTCAACCCTCAACGCGAGATGAGCCCCTTTTCTCCTGAAGTGCCTCAAGAGCAATCACGAGTTCCCTGTCGAAACTCAAAAGGAAGCTTGGCTCCCTTTATGTAACACAAGAGGTTCCCTGGGATACCCGTCGCAACTTAAGAGGAACACCGAGTTTCCCGCCACAACTCGAGAAGTGCCCGGAGTAGCCCACCTCATCTCAAGATGAGGGCCGATTCCCCTGCTTCATCTCGAGAGGAATCTCTACTTTCCCTTCACACCTCAAGCTAAGGCCTATCTCACCTATTGAAACCAGAGAGTAACCCCGAGTTTCGTTCCACAAGTTGAAAGGACAACGTTCCCCCTCAACTCGAGAAAAGACCTGATTCCCCTGTTGAAACTCAATAGGAACCCCAAGATCCCTGCAGCAACTAAAGAGGAAACCTGAGTTTCCCACCTCAACTCAAGATGAGGCCCTATTCCCCTGAAGTGACTTGAGAGGAATCCCGAGGTGCCCCTCAAAACTTGAAAGAAGGCCAACTTCCCTGATGCAACATGACTCGTTCCCTGAGGTCCCAGTCACAACTCGAGAGGAACTTAAAGCTTACAGCCAAAACTCGAGCAACACCACAAGATTTCCCCATCAATGCAAGATGAAGCCTGATTCCCCTGCAGTGACTCGAGATAAATCCCAAGTTCCCTTTCAAAATTTGAAAGGTGGCTTGAATCTTTTTATGCAACTCAAGAGGTTTCTCAAGATACCCTTTGCAACTCTAGAGGAAACTGAGGTTACAGCCACAACTCGAGAAGAGCCCCATGTTCCCCACTTCATCTCGAGAGGAAGTTCAACTCCCCTGCTTGGACTTGACAGGAATACTGACTTTCCCCTGCCACCTCAAGAGGAGGCCTGTATCAACTATTGAAAATTGAGAGGAACCCCGCAGTTCCTGCCACAAGTCAAAAGGACACTGACTTCCCCCTCAACTTGAGATAAGGACTAATTCCCCTGAACCAACTTGAATGGAACCCCAAGTATCCCCTCACAACATGAAAGGAGGTCTGATACCCCTGTTGCACCTGTAGTAAAAGGCCCAGTTCCTTGCCCCAACTCGAGAAAGTGCCGAGTTGCCCACCTCATCTTGAGATGAGGGCCCATTCCCCTGCTTCATCTCAAGAGGAATCCCGACTTTCCCCTCGTACCTCAAGAGAAGGCCTTTCTCACCTATTGAAACTCAATAGGAACCCCGAGGTTCCTGCTGCAAGTCAAAAGGACCCCGAGTTCCCCTTCAACTTGAGATAAGGCCTGATTCCCCTGCATTGAATCGAATGGAACCCTGAGTATCCCCACACAACACGAAGGGAGGTCTGACTCCCTTTTTGCACCTCTAGAAAAAGCTGCTGTTTTCCACTTCAACTGGAGAGAAGACCTGACACCCCTTTTACATCTCGAGAGGAAAGGGGAGTTCCATGCATCAATGCCTCAACACGAGCCGAGGCCTGACTCTCAGCTGAAACTTGATAGGAATCCCTAGATCCATGTCATAAATGGAGAAGAACCCTGAGTTTCCTGCCTCAACTCGCGATGAGGCCCTATGCCCTGGCAGCAACTTGACAGCAATACCACACTCCCCCTCACAATTCAAAAGGAGACTTGACTTCCCTAAAGCAACACGAGAGGGTCCCTGAAGTCCCTGTCACAATGCAAGAGGAACCCCAAGCTTCCCAATGCAACTCGAGAAAAACCACAAGATTACCCCCTCAACTCGAGGTGAGGCCCTATTACACTGCAGCGACAAGAATGGAACCCCAGGTATACCCTCACTACACAACGGAGGTCTGACTCCCCTGTTGCACCTCCAAAAAAGCCCAAGTTCTCCACAAAATGTGACAGGAGACCTGACACCCATTTTACAACTCGGGAGGAAAGTGGAGATCCATGCCTCAAAACAAGATGAGGTCTGACTCCCCTTTGAAACTTGATAAGAACCCCGAGATCCTTGGCACTATTGGAGAGGAGCCCTGAGTTTCCTGCCTCAACTTGAAATGAGGCCCGATTCCCCTGAGGCAACTTGAGAGAAATCCCGAGGTGCCCCTTGCAGCTTGAAAGGAGGCCTGACTTCCCTGAGACAACAGAAAAGGTTCCCTGAGGTCCCTGACACAATTTGAGAAGAACCCCAAGCATCCCGCCGCAACCCGAAATCACCATGAGATCTCCCCCCGCCCAAGGCAAAATGAGGCCCAATTCCCCCGCAGTGATTTGAGAGCAATCCCACGATCACCCTTGCAATTCGAAAGGAGACTTGACTTCCCTGAGGCAACAGGAGAGATTCCCTGAAGTTCCCGTCTTAAGTTGAAAAGAACCCATGGTTCCCACCGAAACTCGAGAAATACCCTAAGATCTCCCTCAACGTGATATGAGGCCCTTTTCCCCTGCAGCAACTTGAGAGAAATACCGACATGCATTTTGCAACTTCAATGGAGGCCTGACTTCCCTGAGGCAATATGAGAGGTTCCCTGAGGTCCCTGTTGCAAGTAGAGAGGAACCCCAAGCTTCAAGTCCCGAAAAACCACGAGATTCCCCCCTCAATGCAAGATGAGGCCATTTTCCCCTGTATTCCATAGAGAGCAATTCCAAGTCCCCTTTTGAAACTCAAAAGGAGGCTTGACTCCCTTTATGCAAGTCAGGAGGTTCCTTGAGATAATAGTTGCAATGGGAGAGGAACCTCAAGTGTCTCACAACTTGAGAAGAGTCCCATATTCTCCACCTCATCTCGAGGTGACACCCAGTTACCCTGCTTCGTCTCAAGAGGAATTCCGACTTTCCCTTTGCACCCCAAGAGGAAGCCTGTCTCACCTATTGAAACTCCAGAGGAACCCCAAGGTTCATGCCTCAAGTAGAAAGGACTCCAAGTTCACCCTTACGTCAAGATAAGGCCTGATTCAACTGCACCAACTCAAATGGAACCCCAAGTATCCCGTCACAACATGAAGGGAGGTCTGACACCCCTGTTCCACCTGTAGAAAAAGCCCAAGTTCCCCACCTCAACTCGAGAAGAGGCCCAATTCCCCTTCAGCAACCTGAAAGAAATCCCGAAGTGGCCCTCGCAACTTGAAAGGAGGCCTGATTTCCCTGTGGCAACCTGAGAGGTTCCCTGAGGTCCCTGTTGCAACTCAAAAGGAACCCAAACCTTCCCACCACAACTCAAGAAACACCATGAGAGTCCCCCCTCAGTGCCAGGTGAGGCTGGATTCCCCTTCAATGTCTTGAGAACAATCCTGCACTCCCCCTTGCAACTTGAAAGGAGACTTCACTTCCCTGAGGCAACACGAGAAGTTCCTTGAGGTCCACGTCACAACTCTAGAGGAATCCCAAGCTTCCTGCCGCAACTCGAGTAAAACCACGAGATTCTCCCCTCAACACAAGATGAGGCCCTTTTTCCCTGAGCTCCTCAAGAGCAGTCCTGAGTTCCTTCTCGAAACTCAAAAGGAGGCTTTACACCCTTTATGCAACTCAAGACGTTCCCCTAGATACCTGTCACCACTCGAGAGGAACCCCAAGTTTCCCACCCCAACTCAAGAACAGCCCCATGTTCCCAACCTCATCTTGATATGAGGGCCGGTTCCCCTCTTTTCACTCGAAAAGAATAGCAAATTTCTCCTCCCACTTCAAGAGTATGCCTGTCTCACCTATTGAAACTAGATAGGGACACCATGGTTCCTGATGCAAATCGAAAGGTTACCAAGATCCTCTCAACCCAAGATAATGCCTGATTCCCATGCACCAACTCGAATGGAACCCAGACTATCTCCTCACAACATGAAGGGATGTCTTACTCCCCTTTGCACCTCTATAAAAAGCCCAAGTTCCCCCTCCTGAACTCGACAGGAGGCCTGATACCCATTTTCCAACTCGAGAGGAAGCTGAGTTCAATGCCTCAACATGAGACCAGGCCTGACTCCCCTGTTGAAACTCGATAGGAACCCCGGGATCCCTGTCAAAACTGGAGAGGAAACCTGAGTTTTCCACCTCAATCAAGATGAGGCCTTATTACCCTGCAGTGACACTATAGGAATCCCAAGGTGCCTCTCACAACTTGAAAGGAGGCCTGACTTCCCAGAGGCAACATGAGGTTCCCTGAGGTCCCCATCACAACTCGAGAGGAACCCAAAGCTTCACGCAGTGACTCAAGAAACATCACAGATTCCCTGCTAAATTTGAGTTGAGGCCCGGTTGCCCTGCAGAAACTCGAGAGCAACCCTGCACTCCTCCTTGCAACACGAAAGGAGAATCGACTTCCTTGAGTCAACACGAGAGGTTTCCTGAGGTTCCCATCGCAACTCAAGAGGAATGCGAAGCTCCCCTCCTCAATTCAAGAAAAACCACAAAATTCCCCCCTCAAAGCGAGATGAGAACCATTTCCCCTACAGCACCTCAAGAGCAATTCAGAGTTCCTTCTTGAAACTAGAATGGAAGCTTTTTAGTGGAAGCTGACTACCTTTATGCAACTCAAGAGCTTCCCTGAGATACCCGTTGCAACTTGAGAGGAACCCCGAGTTTCCCACCACAACTTGAGAACAGCCCTGTGTTCCTCACTTCATCTTGAAATAAAGGCCGATTCCCCTGTTTCGATTTGAGAGGAACCCTGACTTTGCCCTCACACCTAAACAGCAGGCCTGTCTCACCTACTGAAACTCGACAGGAACCCCACCTTTCATGCTGCAAGTTGACACCACACCGAGATCTCCGTCAACTCGAGATAAGGCCTGATCCCCCTGCACTGACTCAAATGGAACCCTATCCCCTCACAACATGAAGGAGGGCTGACTTTGCTGTTTCATGTCTAGAAGAAGTCCAAATTCCCTGCCACACCTTGACAGGTACCTGACACCCCTTTTACAACTCGAGGGGAAAGCCGAGTTCCATGCCTCAACACAAACCAAGGCCTGACTCCCCTGTTGAAACTCGATAGGCATCCTGAAATCCCTGTCACAACTGGAGAGGAGCATTGAGTTTTCCGCCTCACTTGAGATGAGGCCCTATTACCCTCAGAGACTCAAGAGGAATCCCAGGAGACCCTCAGAACTTGAAGTTCTGGCTTCTCTGAGGCAACATGACACGGTCCCTGAGGTCCCTGTTAGAACTCAGTATGAACCCAAACCTTCTCGCTGCAACTCGAGAAAAACCACGAAATTCCCACCTCAAAACCACATGAAGCCCTTTTCTCCAGCACCGCCTCGAGAGTAATCCCGAGTTCCCACTTGAAAGGAGGGTTTACTCCCTTTATCCAACTCAAGGGGTTCCCCAAGATACATGTCACACTAGAGAGGAAGCCCAACTTTCCCATCACAACTGGAGAAGAGCCCTGTGTTCCCCACCTCATCTCGCGATGAGGGCCCATTCCCCTGATTCAAGTCGAGAGGAATCCTGACATTTCCCTCGCACAAGAGGAGGCCTGTCTCACCTTTTCAAACTCTAGAGAAACCCCGTGGTTCCGGCTTCAAGGCGAAAGGATACCGAGTTCCCCCTTAACTCGAGATAAATTCTGATACCCTGCACCGATTCAAATGGAATCCCGAGTTTCCCCTCATAACATGAAGGGAGGTTTTACTCCACTTCTGGAAAAAGCCCACATTCCCCACCTGAACTGGAAAGGAGCCTGACACCAGTTTTACAGCTCAAGAGGAAAGTACAGTTCCATGCCTGAACAGGAGACGACGCCTGACTTCCCTGTTGAAACTAGATAAGAACCCCGAGATCCCTGTCACAACTGGAGAGGAACCCTGAGTTTCCCATCTCAACTCGAGATGAGGCCCGATTCCCCTGCCATGACTCAAGAGCAATCCTGTGCATTCCCTTCATAACTCTAAAGAAGACTTTACTTCCCTGAGGCAGAAGGAGAGGTTCTTGAGATTCCTGCTGAAAATCAAGAGGAACCTCAAGCTTCTCTCCACAACTTGAGAAAAACCACAAGGTTCCCCTCTCAACATGAGATGAGGCCTCATGCCCCAGTTGAAACTCCATACGAACCCTGAGATCAGTATCACAACTGGAGAGAAACCAGGAGTTTCCCCCCTCAACTCTAGATGAGGCCCTATACATATTCAGGGACTTAAGAGGAATCTAGAGGTGACCCTCACAACTTGAAAGGAGGCCTGACATCCCAGAGACAACATGAGAGGTTCCCTGAGGACCCCATCACAACTCGAGAGGAACACAAAGTTTCCTGCCACCACTGGAGACACACCATGAGATTTCCCCGCCCCCTACCCCGCCCCCAATGTGAGATGAGACCCAAATTCCCTGCAGTGACTCGAGAGCAATCGCGCACTCCCCCCTGCAACATGAAAGGACTCTTGACTTCCGTGAGGCAACAGGAGAGGTTCCCTGAGATCCCAGTAGCAACTCGAGAGGAACACCAAGTTTCACGCCACAATTTGAGAAAAACCACCAGATTCCCCTACTCAACGCGAGATGAAGCCCTTTTCCCCTGCAGCAACTTGAGCACAATCCCGAGTTCCCTCCCAAAACTTGAAAGGAGGCTTGCCCCACCTTTTACAACTTGAGAGGAAAGCGGAGTTCCATGCCTCAAAATGAGACGAGGCCTGACTCCCCTGTTGACACTCGATAGGAAGCCAGAGATCCCTGTTGCAACTGGAAAGGAACACTGAGTTTCCTGCCTCAATGCAAGATGAGGCCCTTTGGCCCTGGAGCACCTAGAGAGCAATCCCATGTTCCCTCTAGAAAGTGGAAATGAGGCTTGACTCCTTTTATTCAACTCAAAGGTTCCCCGAGTTACTGGTCACCACTCTAGAGGAAACCTGAGATTCCCACAAAAACTCAAAAAGAGCCCCGTGTACCACACTCTTTTTGAGATGAGGGCCAATTCCCCTGCTTTGACTCGAGAGGAATCCTGACTTTCCCCTTGCACCTCAAGAGGATGCCTGTCTCACCTACTGAAACTCGAAAGGAAACCAGAGGTTCCTGCCCCAAGTAGAAGAAACACAGAATTCACCCTCAACTCAACATATGATCTGATTCCACTGTACCAACTCAAATGGAATCCCGAGTATCCTCTCACAAAATGAAGGGAGGACTGACTCCCCTGTTGCACCTCTAGAAAAAGCTGAAGTTCCCCACCTGATCTCTACAGGAGGCCTGACACTCCATTAACACTCCATTAACAACTCTAGAGGAGAGTGGAGTTCCATGCAGCAGCACAAGATGACGCCTGACTCCCCTGTTGAACTTGATAGGAACCCCAAGATCCCTGTCAAAATTGGAGAGGAGTTTCCCTGAATTTCCCACCTCAACTCGAGATGAGGCCCTATTCCCCTGCAGCGACTGGAGAGGAGTCACAAGGTGCCTCTCATAAATCTAAAGGAGTCCTGACTTCCCTGAGGAAGCATGAGAGGTTTCCTGATGTCCCCATCAAAACTCAAGAGGAGCCCAGAGCTTCCTGGTGCAAGTCGAGAAACACCACGAGATTCCCCACTCAATGAGAGATGAGGCCTGAATTACCTGCAAAGACTCAAAAACAATCCCATTCTCTGCCTTACAACTCAAAAGGAGACTTGATTTCCCTGAGGCAACTTTAGAGGTTCTCTGAGGTCCCCGTTGCAACATGAGAGGAACCCCAAACTTCATGCCACAGCTCAAGAAAAGCCACGATATCCCCCCCTCTACTTGAGATGAGGCCCTTTTCCCCTGCTGTGCCTTGAGAGCAATTCAGAGTTCCCTCTCAAAACTCGAAAGGAGGTTTGACTCCTTCTATGCAACTTAAGGGGTTCCCTAAGATATGCGTCACCAATTGAGAGAAACCCCGAGTTTCCTGACAAAACTCGGTAAGTGCTCTGTGTTCCCCACCTCATCTCTATGTGAGGGCCGATTCCGCTGTTTTGACTCAAGAGGAATCCTGACTTTCCCGTCGCACCTCATGAAGAGACCTGTCTCATCTATTGAACCTCAAGAGGAACCCTGTGGTTCCTGCTGCAAGTGGAAAGGACACCTAGTTGGCTCTTAATTCAAGATAAGGCCTGAATACCCTGCACTGACTCGACTAGAACACTGAGTATCCCCTCACATCATGAAGGGAGGTCTGACTACACTGTTGCACCTCTAGAAAAAGTCCAAGTTCCCCGCCTGAACTCGACAAGAGGCCTGACACCCCTTTTAAAACTCGAATGGAAAGTGGATTTCCATGCCTCAACATGAGACGAGGCCTGACTCCCCTGTTGAAACTCGATAGGAACCCCGAGATTCCTGTCACAACTGGAGAGGAAGCCTAAATTTCCTGCCTCAACCTGAGATGAGGCCTTATTCCTCTGCAGTGACTCGAGAGGAATTCCGACGCACCCCTCGCAACTTGAAAGGAGGCTTGACTTCCGTGAAGCAATATGAGAGGTTCGTTGAGGTCCCCATTGAAACTCAAGAGGAACCCAGTGCTACCTAATGCAACACGAGTAACACCATGAGATTCCACCCTCAATGCGAGATGAGGTCCGATTCCCCTGCAGAGACTCGAGAGGAATCCTACACTCCCACTCACAACTCAAAAGGAGACTTGCCATCCCTGAAGCAACACGAGATGAGGCCCTTTTCTCCTGAAGAGCCTAGAGAGCAATCCCGAATTCCCTTTCAAAATTCGAAAGGAGGCCTGACTCCCATTATGCCACTCTAGGGATTCCCCAAGGTACCCGTTGCAACTCGAGAAGAACCCCGAGTTTCCTGCCACAACTCGAGAAGAGTCCCATGTACCCCACCTCATCTTAAGATGAGGGCCGATCCCCTGATTCGACTCGAGAGGAATACCGACTTTTCCCTTGAACCTCAAAGCGGGCCTGTCTCAGCTACTGAAACTCTAGAGGACCCCTGCAGTTCCTGCTTCAAGTCTAAAGAACACCGAGTTCCTATTCAACTCAAGATGAGGCCTGATTCCCCTGCATCAACTCGAATGGATTCCCGAGTATTTCCTCACAACATGAAGGGAGGTCTGACTCCCCTGTTGAACCTCTAAAAAAAAACCTCAAGACCCCACATGAACTGGACAAGAGGCCCGACACCCTTTTTAGAACTCGAGAGGAAAACAAAGTTTCATGCCTCAACATGCGATGAGGCTTGACTCCCAAGTTGAAACTCAATAGGAATGCCGAGATCCCTGTCGCAACTGAAGACAAACCCTAGGTTTCCCACCTCGACTCGAGATGAGGCCATATTCCCCTGCAGCGAAGTGAGAGGAATACGGAGGCACCCTTCGCAACTTGAAAGGATGCCTGACTTCCCAGAGGCAACATGAAAGGTTCCCTGAGGTTCCTGTCACAACTTGAGAGGAATCCCAAGCTTCCCACTGCAACTTGTGGAAAACCACGAGATTCCCCCCTCAACGCGAGTTGACACCCTTTTCCCCTGCAGCACCACGTGAGCAATCCAGAGTTCCCTCTCGAAACTTGAAAGGAGGCTTGGCTCCCTTCATGCCACTCAAGAGGTTCCCTGAGATACATGTCACTACTCGAGAGGAACCCCGAGTTTCTCATCACAACTCGTGAAGAGCCCCATGTTCCCCACTTCATCTCGAGATTGGCACCAATTCCCCTGCTTCTACTCTAGAGGAATCTCGACTTTCCCCCTCACATCTCAAGAGGAGGTCTGTTTAACCTATTGAAACTCAAGAGGACCCCCGCGGTTCCTGCTGCAAGTTAAGAGGACACCGAGTTCCCCCGCAAACTTGAGATAAGGCCTGATTCCCATTCACCCACTTGATTGATCCACAAGTATCCCCTCAAAACACGAAAAGAGGCCTGACTCCCCTGTTGCACCTCTAGAAAAAGTGCAAGTTCCCCGCCTGAACTCGACAGGAGCTCTGAAACCCCTTTTACAACATGAGAGGAAAGAGGGGTTCCATGCCTCAACACGAGACAAAGCCTGACTCCCCAGTTGAAACTCGATAGGAACCACGAGATCCCTATCGCAACTGGAGATGAAACCTGAATTTCCTGCCTCAACTCGAGATGAGGCCCTATTCCCCTGCAGTGACTCAAGAGGATTCCAGAGATGTCCCTTGCAACTCAAAAGGAGGAATGACTTCCCTGAGGCAACCTGAGAGGTTTCCTGAGGTCCCCGTCACAACTCTAGAGGAATTCAAAGCCTTACACCTCAACTCGAGAAACACCTCGAAATTGCCCCCTCAACGTGAGAGGAGACCCGATTCCGCTGCAGTGACTTGAGAGCAATCCCACACTCCCCCTCGCACCTAGAAAGGAAACTTGATTTCCCTGAGGCAACATGTAAGGTTCCCTGAGTTCCATGTCAGAATTCGAGAGGAACCCCAGCTTCCTGCTGCAACTCGAGAAAAATCACAAAGATTCCCCCCTCAATGCGAGATGAGGCCCTTTCTCCTGCAGTACCTCTAGAGCAATCCCATGTTCCCACTCGAGAGAAATCCTGGGGTGCCCTCTCATAACTCGAAAGGAGGCTTGGCTCCATTTATGCAACTCAAGGAGTTTCCTGAGATACTCGAGGAACTCGAGGAAAAAGTGCAAGTTCCCAGCCTGAACTCGACAGGAGCTCTGAAACCCCTTTTACAACTCAAGAGGAAAGTGGAGTTCCATGCCTCAACGCGAGTTGAAACCTAACTCCCCAGTTGAAACTCGATAGGAACCACGAGATCCCTATCACAACTGGAGATGAACCCTAAATTTCCTGCCTCAACTCGAGATAAGGCCCTTTTCCCCTGCAGAGACTCGAGAGGAATCCCGAGGTGCCCCTAGCAACCTGAAATGAGGCCTTACTTCCCTGAGGTAACATGAGACGTTCCCTAAGATCCCCCATCACAACTAGTGAGGATCCCCAAGCTTCCCACTGCAACTCAAGAAACACCAAGAGATTCATCCCTTAATGCGAGATGAGGACCTTTTAACCTGCATTTCCTCAAGACTGATCTCTCACTCCCCCTCACAACTCAGAAGGAGACTTGACATCCCTGAGTCAAAACAAGAGGCTCCCTGAGGTCCCCATCGCAACTAGAAAGGAACCCCACACTTCATGCTGCAACTCGAGAAAAGCCACGAGATTCCCCTCTCAACATGAGATGAAGCCCCTTTCCCCTGCAGTGCCTTGAGAGCAATCCCGAGTTCCCTCTTGAAACTCGAAACGAGGCTTGACTCCCTTTATGCTACTCAAGGCGTTCCCTGAGATACCCGTCTCAGATCAAGAGGAACCCTGAGTTTCCCACCACAATTCGAGAAGAGCCCCATGTTCCCCACCTCATCTCGAGATGAGGGCCGATTCCCCTGCTTCGACCGGAGTGGAATCCCAACTTTCCCCTGGATCCTCAAGAGGAGGTCAGTCTCACCTATTGAATGGGAGAGGAACCCCACAATTCCTGCTGCAAGTCAAAAGAACACCGAGTTTCCCCTCAACATGAGATGAGGCCTGTTTTCATGCACTGACTTGAATGGGACCCCGAGTATCCCCTCACAATACAAAGGGACGTCTTACTGTTGCACCTCCAAAAAAAACCTAATTTCCCTGCATCAACTCGACAGGAGGCCTGACACCCCTTTTACAACTCGAGAGGAAAGCGGAGATCCATTCTGCAAAACGAGGCGAGGCCTGACTCCCCTGTTGAAACTCGATAGGAACCCCGAGATCCCTGGCAAAAATGAAGGGGAGCCCTGAGTTTCCCACCTCAACTTGTGATAAGGCCCAATACACCTGAAGAGACTCGAGAGATATCCTGAGGTGTCCCTTGCAACTTGAATGGTGGCTTGACTTCCCAGAGGCAACATGAGAGGTTCCCTGAGCTCCCCGTCCCAACTCGATAGGAACACAAAGCTTCCCATCACAACTCAAGAAACTCCAGGAGGTTCCCCCCACAATGACGGATCAGGCCTGATTCCCTTGCAGTGAATCGAGAGCAATCCCGCACTCCCCCTCACCACTTGAAAGGAGCCTTGACTTCCCTGAAGCAACACCAGATGTTCCCAGAGATCCCCATCTCAACTCAAGAGGAACCCCAAGCTTCCTGCCGCCACTGGAGGAAAACCACTAGATTCCCCACTCAGTGAGAGATGAGGCCCTTTTCCCCTGCAGAGCTTTGAGACAATCCAGAGTTGTGTCTCAAAACTTGAAAGGAGGGCCTGACTCCCTTTATGATATTCAGGAGGATACCTGAGGTACCCGTCACCACTTGCAAAGAGCTCCCCCACAATGTTCCCCACTTCGTCTCGAGATGAGGGCCGATTCCCAAGCTTCGACCCAAGTGGATTCCTGACTTTCCCCTCACACATCAAGAGGAGGCCTGTCTCACCTAATGAAACTTGAGAGGAATCCAGTGGTTCCTGCTGTAAGTCCAAAGGACACCAAGTTTCCCCTCAACTCGAGATGAGGCCTAATTCCCTTAGACTGACTTGAATGGAACGTGGTATATCCCCTCACAACAAGAAGGGGGGTCTGACTCCCTTTCTGTACCCCTAGAAAAAGCCTCAGTTCCCCAGATTCAACATGACAGTAAGCCTGACACCCCTTTTACAACTGGAGAGGAAAGCGGAGTTCCATGCCTCAACACGAGATGAGGCCTGACTCCCCTGTTGAAACTCTATAGGAACCCTGAGATCCCTGTCACAACTGGAGAGGAACCCTGAGATTCACCGCTTACTGTGAGATCAGGACCGATTCCCCTGCAGTGACTCAAGAGCAATCCCGTGCTTCCCCTCGCAACTTGAAAAGAGACATGACTTCCCTGTGGAAATACAATAGGTTCACCGAAGTTCCCGTCACAACTCGAGAGGAACCCCAAGCTTCCTGCCTCAACTCGACAAAAACCACGAGATTCCCCCATTAACCCGAGTTGAGGCCCTTTTCCCTTGAAGCCCCACAAGAACAATCCCAAGTTCCCTTTAGAACCTCAAAAGGAAGCTTAACTCCCTTTATTCAATTCATGAGATTCCCCAGATACACGTCACAACTCGAGAGGAACCTGAAGCTTCCCACTGCAACTCGAGAAAAACCACAAGATTAACCCCTCAACTCAAGATGAGGACCTGTTCCGCTAGAGCGACTGAAATGGAATCCCAGGTATACCCTCACTACACAAACGGAGGTCTGACTCCCCTGTTGCATCTCCAAAAAACCCAAGTTTCCCCACCTCAACTCGACTGGAGACCTGACACCCATTTTACAACTCGGGAGGAAAGCGCAGATCCATGCCTCAACAAGAGGCAAGGCCTGATTCCCATGTTGAAACTCGGTAGGAACCCCGAGATCCCAGGCACAACTGTAGAGAGCCCTGAGTTTCCCTCCTCAACTTGAGATGAGGCCCAATTCCCCTGCAGTGATTCAAGAACAATCCAGCGATTCCCCTCGCAATTGGAAAGGAGACTTGACTTCCCTGAGGCAACTCGAGAGCTTCCCTGAGGTTGCCGTCACAACTAGAGGTACATGAAGCTTCCCGCCGAAACTCGAGAAAATCCACGAGATTCCCCCCTCAATGCGAGATGAGTCCCTATTCACCTGCAGCAACTCGAGAGGAATCCCCAGGTGCCCCTCACAAATTTAAAGGAAGTATGAGGTCTCTGAGGCAACATGAGAGGTTCTCTGAAGTCCCCGTTGCAACTCGAGAGGATTCCCAAGATACCCGTCGCCACTCGAGAGGAACCCCGATTTTCCTGCCACAACTCGAGAAGAGCCCATGTTTGCCACTCATCTCGAGATGAGAGCTGATTCCCCTGCTTCGACTGGAATGGCACTCTGAATTTCCCCTAGCACCTCAAGAGGAGCCCTGTCTCACCTACTTAAACTCGAGAGGAATCCTGCGGTTCCTGCCAAAAATCCACAGGACCCCCAGTTACCCCTTGACTAGAGATAAAGCCAGATTCCCATGCAGCAACTCGAAGGAATCCCGAGTTTCCCCTCATAGCACAAAAAGAAGTCTGACTCCCCTGTTGCACCTGTAAAAGTAGCCCAGTTCACCACCTCAACTTGACAGGAGGCTTGACACAACTTTTACAACTTGAGAGGAAAGTGGAGTTCCATGCCCCAGCACTAGAGGAGGCCTGACACCCCTGTTGAAACTTGATAGGAACCCATAGATCCCTGTCATAACTGGAGAGGAACCCTGAGTTTCCCACCTCAACTAGAGATAAGGCCCTATTACCCTGCAGTGAATCAAGAGGAATCCTGAGGTGCCCCTTGCAACATGAAATGAGGCCTGCCTTTCCTGAGGCACAACAAGAGGTTCCCTGAGGTCCCCATCGCAGGTCGAGAGGAACTCCAGGCTTTTTGCCACAACTCGAGAAAAACCATGAGATTCACCCCTCAATGAGAGACGAGGCCTTTTTCCCCTGCCACATCTCGAGAGCAACCTCGAGTTTCCTTACACAACTTGACAGGAAGCTTGACTCCCATTATTCAACTCCAGAGGTTCCCCGAGATACACACCATAAGTTGAGAGGAACCCTGAGCTTCCCACTGCAACTCAAAAGAGCCCCGTGTTCCCCACCTCATATCGAGATGAGGGTCAATTCCCCTGCTTCAACTCGAGATGAATCCTGAGTTACCCAACACACCTCAAGAGGAGGCCTGTCTCACCTATTTCTACTCGAGAGGAAACCTGAGGTTCCTGTCTCAAGGCCAAAGGACACTGAGTGCCCTCTCAACTCGAGGCAAGGCCTGATTCCCCTGTAATGACTCGAATGGAATACCTTGAGAGAAATCCCGAGTTTCCTCTCACACTTGAAAGGAGACTTGACTCCCTTTATGTAACTCCAGAGTTTCTCTGAGATACCTGTGGCAAATCGAGAGGAACCCCAAATTTGCCACCACAACTTGACATTATCCCTGTGTTCCCCACCTCCTTTTAAGATGAGGGTCGATTCCCATGCTTCAACTCAGGAGGAATCCCAACTTTTGATTCAGATCTCAAGAGCATGCCTCTCTCACCTACTGCAATGCAGAAGGAACACCAAGGTTCCTGCCACGGGTTGAAACGATGCCGAGTGTCCCTCATCTCGAGATAAGGCCTGATTCCCCTGCAGTGACTCGAATGGAACCTTGAGTTTCCCCTCACAACATGAAGGGAGGTCTGACTCCCCTGTTGCACCTCTAGAAAAAGCCCGATTCTCCGCATCAACTCCACAGGAGGCTTCACACCCCTTTTACAATTTGAAAGCAAAGGGGGAGTTCCATGCCTCAAGGGGAGATGAAGTCTGACTCCCCTGTTAAATCTCGATACGAACTCCAAGATCCCTGTGACAACTGGAGAGGAACACTGAGTTTCCCACCTCAACTTCTGATGAGGCCCTATTCTCCTGCAGCATCTCAATAGGAATCCCGAGGTGAACACGCAACTCAAAAGAGGGCTGACATTCCTGAGGCAACTCGAAAGGTTCTCTGAATCCTTGTCACTACTCGAGTGAAACACTGAGCTTCTAGCTGCAACTCGAGAAAAACCATGGGATTCCCATGCAAAGCGAGATGAGGCCCAATTACACTGCAGGAACTTGAGAGGAATACTGAGGAGCCCCTTGAAACTCGAAAGGAGGCTTGACAACACTGAAGCAACATGACAGGCTCCCTGAGGGCCCCGTCACACTCGAGAGGAACCCGAAGCTTACAGCCATAACTCGAGAAAAACCTCAAGATTCCCCTCCCATAGGGAGGTGAGGCCCGATTCCCCTGAAGCACCTCGAGAGCATTCCCGCTTCCACCTTGCAACCAGAAAGGAGGCTTGACTCCCTTTCAACAACTCCAGAGGTTCCCCGAGATACCCGTCACAACTTGAGAGGAACCCTGAGTTTCCCGCTGCATCTTGAGAAGATCCCCGTGTTTCCCACCGCCTCTTGAGATGACGGCCGATTCCCCTGCTTTGACTCAAGTGGAACCCCGACGTTCCCCTAGGTTCTCAAGACGAGGCCTCTCTCATCTATTGCAACAAGAGAGGAACACTGAGGTTCCTTCTGGAAGTCCAAAGGACACCAAGTTCCCCCTCAACTCGAGATAAGGCCTGATTCCCCTGAAGCGACACTTTGGAATCCAGAGTTTCCCCTCACAACATGAAGAGAGGTCTGACTGCCCTATTGCACCTCTAGAAAAAGCCCAAGTTCCCTGCCTCAACAGGAGGCCTGACAACCCTTTTACAACTTGAGGGGAAAGCAGAGTTCCATGTCTCAACAGGCGACAAGGCCTGACTCCATTGTTCAAACTCGATAGGAAGCCCAAGATCACAGTCACAACTGGAGAGGAAGCCTGAGTTTCCCACTTCAACCCAAGATGAGGCCCTATTTTCATGCAGCAACTCAAGAGGAATCCCAAGGGGCCCCTTGCAATTCGAAAGGAGGCCGACTTACCTGGTGCAACATGAGATTTTCACTGTGGTCCCTGTCGCAACTCGAGAGGAACCCCAAGATTCCCGCTGCAACTCAACAAAAACTGCGAGATTCCCACCTCAAGGTGAGATGAGGCCCTCTTCCCCTGAATTGCCTTGAGAGCAATCCCAGGTTCCCTCTCGCACTTGAAAGAATGTTTGACTCCTTTTATGCAACTCCAGAGGTTCCCTGAGATACCCATCACAACTCGATAGAAACCCCGAGTTTCCCACCACAAATTGAAAAGAGCCCAGTGTTCCCCACCTCATCTCAAGATGAGGGCCTATTCCCCTGCTTCGACTCGAGAGGGATCCCGACTTTCACCTCAAATCTCAAGAGCATGCCTCTCTTACCTATTGCAACTCAGGAGGAACGCCAAGTTTCCTGCTGCAAGTCGAAAGGACACTGAGTGCCACCTTAACTAGAGATAAGACCTGATTCCCCTGCAGTGACTCAAATGGAACCCCGAGTTTCCCCTCACAACACGAAGGGAGTTCTGACTTCCCTGTTGCACCTCTAGAAAAAGCCTGATTTCCCTCCTTAACTCAACAGGAGGCTTCACACCTCTTTTACAACTCGAGAGGAAAGTGGAGTTCCATGTCTCAAGGGGAGATGAAGACTGACTCCCCTGTTGAACCTCAATATGAACCCTGAGATCCCTGTTGCAACTGGAGAGGAACACTGAATTTCCCACCTCAACTCATGATGAGGCCCTATTCTCCTGCAGTGACTCAAGAGGATTCCCTAGGTGAACCACTCAACTCAAAAGCCCTGATGTCCCTGAGGCAACTTGAGAGGTTTCCTGAGGTCCCTGTCACAACTTGAGAGCAACCCCGAGCTTCCTGCTGCAACTCGAGAAAAAGCAAGGAATTCCCACTCTATGGGAGATGAGGCCCAATTATCGTGCAGTGACTTGAGAGGAATACCATGGGGCCCCTTGCAACTTTAAAGGAGGCCTGACGTCCCTGAGGCAACACGACAAGTTGCCTAAATCCCCGTCGCAACTCGAGAGGAACCCCACGTTTACTGCCGTAATTCGAGAAAAACTTCCAGATTCCCCCTCTCACCCCAAGATGAAGCCCGATTCCCCTGCAGTGCCTCGAGAGCAATCCTGCTTCCCCCTCAAACTTGAAAGGAGGCTTGCCTCCCTTTGTGAAACTCCAGAGGTTACCCGACATACCCATCACAATGCAAGAGGAACCCCTAGTTTTCAGCTGCAACTCAAGAAGAGCTCCATGTTCCCCACCTCCTCTCAAGATGAGGGCTGATTTCCCTTCTTAGACTTGAGTGGAATCTGGACGTTTCCCTCAGTTATCAAGACAAGGCCTTTCTCACCTATTACAACACGAGAGGAGCCCTGAGTTTCCGGTCCCAAGTCCAAAGAACAGCGAGTTCCCCCTCAACTCCAGATAAGGCCTGATTTTCCATGAAGAGCCTCGAGAGCAATCTAGAGTTCCCTCATGCAATCTGAAAACAGGCTTGACTCCCTTTATACAATTCCAGAGGTTCCCTGAATACCTGTTGCAATTCAAGAGGAATCCCAAATTTCTCTCCACATCTCGAGAAGAGCCCCAAGTTCCCCACCTCCTCTTGAGATGAGGGCCGATTTCCCTGATTTGACTCGAGATGAATACTGATGTGCCCCCCGCACATTATGAGAAGGACTATCTCACCTATTGCAACTCAAGAAGAAGCCTGAGATGCCTGTCACAACTGGAGAGGAACCCTGAATTTCCTGCCTCAACTCTAGATGATGCCTTATTCCCCTGCAGAAACTTGAGAGGAATCACAAGGTGACTTTTGCAACTCAAAAGGAGGCCTGACTCCACTGTGGCAACATGAGAGGTTCCCTGAGGTCCCTGTCAAAACTCAAGAGGAACCCAAAACTTCCCACCACAACTCAAGAAAAACCACGAGACTCCCCCTCTCAACGCGAGATGAGGCCTGTTTCCCCTGAAGTACCTCGAAAGCAATCTTGAGTTCCTTCTCACAACTTGAAAGCAGGCTTGACTCCCTTTATGCAATTCCAGAGATTCCCTGAATACCCATGGCAATGCAAAAGGACCCCAAGTTTCTCGCTGTATCTCAAGAAGAGCCCCATGTTCCCCACCTCCTCTCAAGATGAGGGCCAATTCTCCTGCTTTGCCTCGAGACAAATCCCGACTTGCCCCTCACACCTTATGAGGAGGCCTGTCTCATCTATTGCAACTCGAGAGGAACCCCGATTTTTCCTCCATTGTCCAAAGGAAACCGAGTTTCCCTTCAACTCAAGATAAGGCCTGATTCCCTGCAGCCATCATTGGAACCCCGAGATTCCAATCACAACACGAAGGGAAGTCAGACTCCCCTGTTGCACCTCTAAAACAAGGCCAAGTTACTCGCCTCAACTCAACAGGAGGCCTGACATCCATTTTACAACTCAAGAGGAAAGCAGAATTCAATGTCTCAATGGGAGATGAGGCCTGAGTCACTGTTGAAACTTGATAGGAACCCTGAGATCCCTCTGGCCACTGGAGCAGAACCCTGAGTTTACGTCCTCAACTCGAGATGAGGCCCTATTCCCCTGTAGTGACCCGAGTGGAATGCTGACGTGCCCCTTGCAACTTGAAAGGTGGCCTGATGTTCCTGAAGAAATATGAGAGGTTCCCTGAACTACCCATCACAACTCGAGAGGAACCCCCAAATTCCCACCGCAATCTGAGGAAAACCATGAGATTCCCTGCTCAACGTGAGATGAGACCTGATTCCCCTGCAATGACTCAAGAGCAATTCCACGTTCCCTCTCGCAACTCATTCCCCCTCCTCATAAAGGGAGGCTTTACTCCCTTTATGCAACTCTAGAGGTTCAAGGAGATACCTGTTCAAACTCGAGAGGAATCCCGTCTTTCCCGGTGCAACTTGAGAAGAGCCCTGTGTTTCTGTCGCAACTGGACAGGAACCCTGCGTTTCCCACCTCAACTCGAATTGAGGCCCTATTGCCCTGCAGCGACTTGAAAGAATTTCCGAGGTGCCGTTCAGAATTCGAAAGAAGGCCTGACTTACCTAAGGTAACAGGAGAGGTTCACTGAGGTCCCCATCCCAACTTGAGAAGAACCCCAAGCTTCTCATGGCAACTCAATAAAAAACATGAGATTCCCTTTCAACGTGAGATGAGGCCCATTTCCCCTGCAGTGACTCAAGAAAATCCCGTGTTCACCCTTGCAACAGGAAAGAAGGCTTGACTTCCTTTATGCAACTACAGACGTGCCCCGAATACCCGTTGCAACTGGAAAGGAAATCCTAGTTTTCCACCACACCTCGAGAAGTTCCCCGTGTTCACCATCTCATCTCGAGATGAGGACCGATTCACCTGTTTTGACTCGAGAGGAATCCCAACATTCCTCTCAGCCCTCAAGAGGAAGACTGTCTCATCTTTTGTAACTCCAGAGGAACATTGAGGTTCCTGATGCAAGTCATAAAGATAGCAAGTACACCCTCAACTAGAAAAAAGGCCTGTTTCCCCTTCAGTGACTCGAATGGAACCCCCAGTTTCCCCTCACAACACGAAGGGAAGTCTGATTTCCATGTTGCACCCCTAGAAAAGTCCTGAAAGCCCGCCTCAACTCGACAGGAGGCCTGACAACCCTTTTATAACAAGAGAGGGAAGTGGAGTTCAATGCCTCAACACAAGACGAGGCCTGACTACCCTGTTGAAACTCTATAGGAACCCTTAGATCCTGTGGCAACTGGAGAGGAACCCTGAGTTTCTCGCCACAACTCAAGGTGAGGTGCGATTCCCCTGCAGCAATGTGAGAGGAATTCAGAGATGCCCCCTTGCAACTGGATAGGATGCCTGACTCCACTATGGCAACATGAGAGATTTGCTGAGGTCCCTTTCACAACTTGACAGGAACTCCAAGATTCCTGATGCAACTCAAGAAAAAACACGAGATTCCCCCCTCAAGGCGAGATGAGGCCCTAATCTGATGAATTGCAACTCCAGAGGTTCCCTAACCCCCTTTATGCAACTCCATAGGTTCCCCAAGATAGCCATCGACTTGAGAGGAACCCTGAGTTTCCCACCACAATTCAAGAAGAGCCCCGAGTTCCCCAACTCCTCTCGAGATGAGTGTCGATTCCTCTCCTTCGACCCGAGAGGAATCCCAACTTTCCCTTTGGAACTCAAAAGGAGTTATCTCTAAATTATTGCAATGGGAGAGGAACCCCACGGTTCCTGCTGTAAGTTGAAAGTACTCCGAGGTACCCCTCAACTCGAGTTAAGGTCTGATTCCCCTGGAGTGACTCAAATGGAGCCCCAAGTTTCCCCTCAAAACAGGAAGTGAGGTTTGACTCACCTGTTGCACCTCTATAAAATGCCCAGTTCCCCACCTAATTCTACAGGAGCCCTGAACCCCTTCTACAACTCGAGAGGAAAGCTGAGTTCCATGACTCAATACTACAGGAGGCCTCACTCCCCTGTGAAACTAGATAGGAATCCTGAGATCCCTGTCACAATTGTACAGGAACCCTGAGTTTCTCGCCTCAACTTGAGATTTGTCCCTATTCCCCTGCAGCAACTGGAAAGGAATACCTAGGTCCCCCTTGCAAGTCAAAAGGAGGCATGACTTTCCTGAGGCACCATGAGAGGTTCCTTCAGGTACCCAACTCGAGAGGAACCCCAAGATACCCACCACAACTGGAGAAAAATCACGAGATCACACTCTCAAAGTGAGATGAGGCCCTATTCCCTGAAGTAACTTGAGCGTGATCCCATGTTCCCCCTCACAAATAGAAAGGAGGCTTGACTTCCTTTATGCAACTCCAGGGGTTCCCCTAGATACCAGTCAAAATTCTAGAAGAACCCCGAGTTTCCTGCTGAAACTCAGAGAAGAGCCCCATGTTCCCCACCTCATCTCGAGCTGAGGGACGATTCCCCTGCTTCTACTCAAGAGGAATCCCGACTTTCCCCTTGGACCTCAAAAAGAGATCTCTCTAAGCTACTGCAATGTGAGAGGAACCCTGAGGTTCCTGCCACAAGCCAAAAGGACACCGAGTTCCCACTCAACTAGATATAAGGCCTGATTCCCCCACAGCTTATTGAATGAAACACAGAGGTTCCCCTCACAACACAGATGGAGGTCCAACTCCCCTGTTGCACCTCGAAAAAAGCCCGAGTTTCCCACCTCAACATGACTGGAGGCCTGACAGTCCTTTTCAAACTCGAGAGGTAAAAATAATTCCATGCCTAAACAGGAGACGAGGCCTGACTCCCCGGTTGAACCTTGATAGGAACCCTGAGATCCCTGTCGCAACTGGAGATGAACTCTGAGTTTCCCGCCTCAACTCGATATGAGGTTCAATCTCCTGCAGCGAATCAAGAGGTATCCCAAGGTGCCCCTCACAACCCGAAAGGAGGGCTGACATCCCTGAGGCAACTACAGAGTTTCCCTGAGGTCCCAGGCGCAACTCGAGAGGAAACCCAAGCTTTCTGCGGCACATGGAGAAAAACCATGAGATTCCCCCATCAACATGAGATGAAGCTCGATTCCCCTGAAGCACATCAAAAGGGATTCCCATGTTCCCCTTTGGATCTCAAAATTAAGCTTCACTGCCATTAGGCAACTCCAGAGGTTCCCTGAGGTCCCCGTCGCAACTCGAGTAGAACCCCAAGCTTCCAGTCACAACTCAAGAAAAACCAGGAGATTCCAACTCAATGAGCGATGAGGCCCGATTACTCTGCAATGACTCAAGAGCAATCGCATGTTCCCCCTCGCGATTTGAAAGAAGGCTTGACTCCCTTTATGCAACTCCAGAGGTCCCCCAAGATACACGTCTCAACTCGAGAGTACCCCGAGTTTCCCATCGCAACTCAAGAAAAACCACTAGATAGAAATAGAGATTTCCCCCTCAATGCAAGATGATGCCCAAATCAACTCAGGGACTCAAGAGTAATCCCATGTTCCCCATAACAAAACAAATGGACTCTTGACTCCTTTTATGCAACTCCAGAGGTTACCTGATATACCCGTCACAACTCGAGAGGAACCCCGAGTTTCCCGACACAACTCAGGAAGAGCCCGTGTTCCCCACCTCTTCTCAAGATGAGAACCGATTCCCCTTCTTCTATTCAAGTGGAATCCTGACTTTCCCCTTGGACCTCAAGAGGAGGCCTCTCTCACCTATTGCAACTGGAGAGGACTGCTGAGGTTCCAGCCACAAGTTGTAAGGACACTGAGTTCCCCCTAAAATCCAGATAAGACCTGATTTGCCTGCAGTGACATGAATGAAATGCCGTTTCCCCTCACATCACGGGGGAGGTCTGAAACCCTTGTTGCACGTCTAGAAAAAGCCCAGTTCCCCGCCTCAATTCTACAGGAGGACTGACACTCCTTTTACAACTGGAGAAGAAATCGTCATTCAATGCCTTAGCAAGAGACGAGGCCTTACTCCCCTGTTGAAACTCGATAGGAACTCCGAGATCCCTGTCGCAACTGGAGAGGAACCCTGAGTTTTCCACCTCAACTCTAGATGAGGCCCTATTCTCCTACATTGTCGCAGAGCAATCCCGTGTTCCATCTCGCAAATTGAAAGGAGACCTGACATCCCTGAGGCAACTGGAGAGGTTCCTTGAGGTCCTCATCACAACTCGAGAAGAATACCAGATTCCAAACACAAGTTGAGAAAAAATATGTGATTCCTACTCAAGGGGAGATGAGGCCTGATTCCCTGCAGGGACTTCAGAGGAATATCGAGGAGCCCCTTGCAATGTGAAAGGAGGCCTGATGTCCCCGAGGCAACATGACAGGTTTCCTGAGGGCACCATTGCAACTTGAGAGTAACCCCAAGCTTACTTCTGTAACTTGAGAAAAACCTCGAGATTCCCACCCCCTACACCAGGAGATGAGGCCCAATTCCCCTGCAGCATCTCAAGAGCATTCCCACTTCTGCCTCACTACTCAAAAGGAGGCTTGACTTCCTTCATATAACTCCAGAGCTTACCTGAGATACACGTCACAACTTGAGAGGAACCCCGAGTTTCCCACCCCAACTCGAGAAGAGCCCCATGTTGCCCAACTCCTCTTGAGATGAGGGCCAATTCCCTTGCCTGGACTCAAGTGGAATCCCGACGTTCCCCTCAGCCCTCAAGAAGAGGCCTCTCTCACCTATTGCAAAGCGAGCGGAACCCCATGTTTCCTTCCTCAAGTCCAAAGGACAGCAAGTTCCCCCTCAACTCGAGATAAGGCCTGATTCCTCTGAAACGACTCGTTGGAACCCCGAGTTTCCTCTCACAACACGAAGGGAGGTCTGACTACCCTATTGTACCTCTAGAAAAGCCCAAGTTCCGCGCCTCAACTCGACAGGAAATTGACACACCTTTTACAACCAGAGAGGAAAGCAGAGTTCCATGTTTCAACAGGAGACGAGGCCTGACTGCCCTGCTGAAACTCAATAGGAACCACGAGATCCCTGTGACAACTGGAGAGGAATCCTGAGTTTCCTGCCTCAACTGTAGACGAAGCCCTATTCCCCTGCAGTGCCTCGAGAGCAGTCTAGAGTTCCCTCTCACAACTTGAAAGCAGGCTTGACTCCCTTTATGTACCAGTAGCAACCAAAGAGGAACCATGAGTTTCCCGCCACATCTTGAGAAGAGCCCCGTGTTCCCCACCTCACCTCGAGATGAGAGCCAATTCCCCTGCTTTGACTTGAGACGAATTCTGACTTTCCCCTCGCACCTTATGAGGAGGCCTGTTTCACCTATTGCAACACGAGAGGAACCCAGAGATTTATGCCACAGGTGCAAAGGATACCGAGTTCCCCCTCAACTTGAGATAAGGCCGGATTCCCCTGAAATGACTCGTTGGAACCCTGAGTTTCTGCTCACAACACAAAGGGAGGTCTGACTCCCCTATTGCACCTGTATTAAAAGCCAAGTTCCCCAATTCAACTAACAGGAGGCCTGACACCCCTTTCGCAACTTGAGCAGAAAGTGGAGTCCCATGCCTCAACAGGAGATGAGGCCTGAATCCCCTGTTGAAACTCAATAGGAACCCCGAGATCCCTGTCACAAATGGAGAGAAAACGTGAGTTTCCCTCTTCAACTTGAGATGAGGCCTTATTCTCCTGCAGCGAGTCGAGAGGAATCCCGAGGTACCCCTCGCAACTAGAAAGGAGGCCGACATCCCTGAGGTTCCCTGAAGTCCCCGTCACCACTCGAGAGGAACCCCAAGCTTCCTGCCCCCACTCGAGAAAAACCATGAGATTCCACCCTCAACGTGAGATGAGGCACGATTCCACTGCAGTGAGTCGAAATCAATCCTGTGTTCACCCTTGTAACTCGAAAGGAGGCTTGACTCCCTTAATGCAATTCCAGAGGTTCCCTGAGATACCCGTTGCTATTCAAGAAGAACCCTGAATTTCCCACAGCAACCTGAGAAGAGCCTTGTGTTCCCCACCTCATCTCAAGAGGAGTGCTGATTCCCCTTCTTCAACTCGAGTGAAATCCTCACTTTCTCCTTGAACATCAAGAGGAGTCCTCTCTCACCTATAGCAACTCAAGAAGAACCCCAGGGTTCTGGCCTGAAGACACAAGGACACCATACTCCCTCTCAACTCAAGAGTAGACCTGATTCCCCTGCAG
Organism: Bos grunniens; assembly: GCF_055505025.1. Lineage (NCBI taxonomy): Eukaryota > Metazoa > Chordata > Mammalia > Artiodactyla > Bovidae > Bos > Bos grunniens. The sequence goes on along the minus strand of NC_141183.1, from coordinate 63,205,335 downwards.
TGACACAAATGGAACCCCAAATTTCCCCTCACATCACGAAGGGAGGTCTGACTCCCTTGTTGCACGTTTAGAAAAAGCCCCATCCCCCATCTCAACTCTACAGGAGGACTGACACACCTTTTACAGCTTGAGAAGAAATTGGAGTTCCATGCCTCAACAAGAGAAGAGGCTTGACTCCCCTGTTGAAATTCGATAGGAAACCCAAGATCCCTGTTGCAAATGGAGAGGAACCCTGAGTTTCCTGATTCCATAAGAGATGAGGCCCTATTCACTTGCAGCGACCTGAGAGGAGTCCTGAGGTGTCTCTTGCAATGCGAAAGGAGGCCTGACGTCCCTGGGGCAACTGGAGAGGTTCCCTGAAATCCCCGTCACAACTCGAGAGGCATCCCAAGATTCCTGCCATAACTCTTCCTCTTGAAGTAGGTCCTTGGGGCAAGACTGGAGGTCTCATGGTTTAGAATTTAGACATTTACTGATCGATAGAGGCCTAAAAACGCACTCTGTCAATGCCTTTCATTCTTCTAAGGAACATAGGCTTCCCAGCATTCTGTGTGCTGACTAGTCACACACAGCTGAAAACTCTGACTTGTAGGTCATTTTTCAGTAGCAATTTCCTCTGAAGGTGTGAGGGTAGAGAAGGTTCCCATACTCACAGAGAAAGGCAAAGCAACATAAAAACATCTGTTCCATCACATTCTCTCTGTAGGAGAGATCCACTGACACTAGGTTTGTCTGGAAAATTTGTGGACACTGCTGGGACACGTCATGAATGTGAACTTGGGTACATGAACTTGGTGGCAAAATTCGCATTTTTATCTCTGTTGGTCCTAAAATGGTGCAGCATAACAACTACTTGAAAATACATCCAATTGATGTTTTCTTACCTTTGACAGTGATAGCTTTGGTCCACCCTTTGGAATTTCTGAAGCAATCAGGTTGCTCACCACTCCAGCCGCTGGCCGATTTCCATCATAACATCACCTCATCGAGGTAAGCACAGTATGACATTCAACACCCTCAGACACACTCTTGCAGCCTGTTTCCCATGGACAATCCCAGTATATAAGAAATGTGTTTCCAAGGCTTGGAAAGTGCATGAAAACACACTTCCCTGGCTCTAGGTGTTAGGTCCTCTGCGCAAAACTGGAGGTCTCAAATCTTAGAATTTAGACAGCTCCTGATGGACAGAGGCCTGAAAACACACTCTCTGTTGATGCATTTCCTTCCTCGAAGGAACATAACTTTCCCAGTATTCTGTGTGTAGAGACACACACAGGTTGAATATGTGTGCATGGAGCTCATTTTTCAGTAGCACTTTCCCCTGACGCTGAGAGTGTGGGAATGCCCGCCCCCACTCACAGAGAAAGACAAACTAACATAAAAACCGTCTGTTCTGTCACGTTTTCTCAGTAGTAGTTATCCACTGATACTAGTTCTGTCTGGAAAATTTGTAAATACTGCAGGGAGATATCCTGAGTCTGAACATGGATACCGGAACTTTAGGGCAAAAATAGCATTTTTCTCTCGGTTGGCTAAAATGCTGCGGCCTAGCAACTGCTTGAAAATCCATCCAATTGCTGTTTTCTTACTTCTGACAATGATAGCTTTGGTCCACCCTTTTTGATTTCTGAATCTGGCAGACGGCTCACCACTCCTAGCCTCTAGTCCACTTCCAGGGGAATGCCACATCTGGGTAAGCACAGTATGGCACACTGCACTCAGACACTCTCCTGCAGCCTGTTTCCTCATGGGCAGTGCTGGTATGAACTAGAAATTTGTTTACAAGCCTTGGAAAGTGCAGTAAAACACAGGGAAACACAGTGAACACAGGAAACACAGTAAAAGTCAGGGAAACTACCTAACTCTTGTAGTTAGGTCCCTGGGCAAGCCTGGAGGTCTCACATCTTAGACTCTAGACAGTTCGTGATAGATATAGGCCTGATACCGCAATCTCTGTTGATGTTTTTCATTCTTTGAAGGAACATAGCTTTCCCAGCATTCTGTGTGCTAAGAGTCAGTGACACACTGCTTGAAAATGCTTGTTTGGAGGTCATTTTCCAGTAGCAAATTCCTCTGACAGTGTTAACTTAGGGAAGGCCACCACACTCACTGGGAAAGACAAACCAACATCCAAACTCTGTTGCATCACATTTTGTCGGTAGGAGTGATCCAGTGAACCCAGGTCTGTCTGGAAAATTTGTGTATACTGCGAGGACATATCCTGAGTGTGAACCTGGATAACAGAACTGGTGGCATAATTAGCATTTTTCTCTCTGTTGGTCCTAAAACTGTGATGCCTAGTAACTGCTTGAAAATCCATCCAATTACTCTTTTCTTACTTCTGACAGCAATAGCTTTAATCCACCCTTTCAGATTTCTGAATCAAGCAAGCGTCTCACAACTCCTAGCTGCTGACCTATTTCCAGTGGAATGTCACCTCATCTAGGTAAGCAAGGTATGGCACCCAGCACTCTCAGACAAACTCCCACAGCATATTTCCTCATGGGAAGTCCCAGTATGACCCAAGAATATGTTTGCAAGGAACGGAAAGTGGAGGGAAACACTCTGCCCTGGCTCTGGAAGTTAGATCCTCTGGGCAAGCCTGGAAGTTTCTCTTCTTAGAATCAAGGCAGTTCCTGATAGATAGAGGCCTGAAAACACACTCTGTGTTGATCATGCCTTTCCTACCTTGAAGGAACATACTGTTCCAGCATTCTGTGTGCTGAGAGTCACACTCCCTGAAAATGCTTACTCGGATGTCATTTTTCAGCTGAAATTTCCCCTGACAGTGTGACCAAAGGGAAGGCCCCCACACTCATAGGGAAAGGCAAACCAACCTCTAAACGTTTGTCCCATCACAGTTTCTCTGTAGCAGCAATAAACTGAATATGTATTTGTCTGGAAAACTCATGGATATGGCAGGGACGGCTCCTGAGTCTGAACCTGGACACCATACATTTGTGGCAAAATTCGCATTTTTCTCTCAGTTCAGTTCAGTCTCTCAGTCGTGTCCGACTCTTTGTGACCCCATAGGCTGAAGCACACCAGGTCTCCCTATCCATCACCAATTCCCAGAGTTTACCCAAACTCATGTCCATTGAGTCTGTGATGCCGTCCAACCATCTCATCCTCTGTTGTCCCCTTCTCCTCCTGCCTTCAATCTTTCCCAGCATGAGCGTCTTTTCAAATGACCCAGTTCTTCTCATCATGTGCCCAAATTATTTGAGTTTCAGCCTCAGTCCTTCCACTGAATATGTAGGACTGGTTTCCTTTAGAATTCACTGGGTGGATCTCCTTGCAGGAAAAGGGACTCAAAAGAGTCTTCTCTAACACCATACCTCAAAAACATCAATTCTTCAGGACTCAGCTTTCTTTATAGTCCAACTCTAACATCCATACATGACTACTGGAAAAACCATAGTCTTGACTAGATGGACATTTGTTGGCAAAGTAATGTCTCTGCTTTTAAACATGCTGTCTAGTTTGGCCATAACTTTTCTTCCAGGAGTCAGCTTCTTTTAATTTCATGGCTGCAGTCACAATCTGCAGTGATTTTGGAGCCCCAAAAAATAAAGTCTGTCACTGTTTCCACTGTTTCCCCATCTATTAGCCATGAAGTGATGGGACAAGATGCCATGAGCTTAGCTTTATGAATTGAGTTTTAATCTGAATTTTTCACTTTCCTCTTTCACTTTCATCAAGAGTCTCTTTAGTTCTTCTTCACTTTCTTCCATAAGGGTGGTGTCATCTACATAGCTGAGGTCATTGTTATTTCTCCTGGCAGTCTGGATTCCAGCTTGTCCTTCATCCAGCCCAGGGTTTTTCATGATATATTCTTCATACAAGTTATATAAGCAGGGTGAAAATATACAGCCTTGACATACTCCTTTCTGTATTTGGAACCAGTCTGTTTTTCCATGTCCAGTTCTAACTGTTGCTTCCTGACCTGCATACAGACTTCTCAAGAGCCAGGTTCAGGTGCTCTGGTATTCCCATCTCTTTCAGAATTTTCCACAGTTTGTTGTGATCCATGCAGTCAAAGGCTTTGGCATAGTCAATAAAGCAGAAATAGATTTTGTTCTCTCTTGCTTTTTCCATGATCCAACAGATGTTGGCAATTAGATCTCTGGTTCCTCTGCCTTTCCTAAATCCAGCTTGAACATCTGAAAGTTCATGGTTCATGTACTGTTGAAGCATGGCTTAGAGAATTTGCAGCACTACTTTACCAACATGTGAGATGAGTGTAGTTGTGCAGTACTTTGAGCATTCTTTGGCATTGCCTTTCTTTGAGATTTGAATGAAAAGTGACCTTTACCAGTCCTGTGGTCACTGCTGAGTTCTCTTAATTTGTGGGCATATAGACTGCAGCACTTTCACAGCATCATCTGTTAGAATTTTAAATAGCTCAGCTGGAATTCCATCACCTCCACTAGCTTTGTTCGTAGTGATGCTTCCTAAGGTCCACTTGACTTCGCATTCCACAGTGTCTGGCTCTAGGTGAATAATCATAGAATTGTGATTATCTGAGTCATGAAGATTTTTCTTGTGTAGTTCTTCTGTATATACATACCACCTCTTCTTAATATATTGTGCTTCTTTTAGGTCCACACCATTTCTGTCCTTTATTGTGTCCATCTTTGCATGAAATGTTCCCTTGGTCCACTAGGGAAGGGAATGGCATACCACTTCAGTATTGTTGCCTTGTGAACCTGATGAACAATATGGAAAGGCAAAAAGATGGGACCTTGAAAGATGAACTCCCCAGGTCAGTAGATGCCCCATATGCTACTGGAGATCAGAGGAAAAATAGCTCCAGAAAAATGAAGAGTTGGAGCCAAAGCAAAAACAACACCCAGTTGTGGATGTGACTGGCGATAGAAGCAAAGCATGATGTTGTAAAGAGCAATATTGCATAGGGACCAGGAATGTTAGGTCCATGAATCGAGGCAAATTGCAAGAGGTCATACAGGATGGCAAGGGTGCATGTCGACATTTTAGGAATAAGGGAACTAAAATTGACTGGAATGGGTGAATTTAACTCAGATGACCATCATATCTACTACTGTGGGCAAGAATCCCTTAGAAGAAATGGAGTAGCCATAATACTCAACAAAAGAGTCCGGGGTGTAGTACTTGGACGCAGTCTCAAAAAAGACAGAATGAACTCTATCGCTTCCAAGGCAAACCTTTTAATATCACAGTAATACAAGTCTATGGCCCAATAAGTAATGCTGAAGAAGCTGAAGTTGAATGGTTCTATGCAGGCCTACAAGACCGTATAGAAAAGAAAAGTGAAAATGAAAGTGATGTCACTCAGTCATGTCCAACTCTTTGCAACCCCACAGACTGTAGCCTACCATGCTCCTCCATCCATGGGATTTTCCAGGCAAGAGTACTGGAGTGGGTTGCCTTAGAACTAACACCCAAAAAAGATATCCTTTTCATTATAGGGGACTGGGATGCAAAAGTAGGAAGTCAAGAAATACCTATCACAGAACTACCTGGAGTAACAGGCAAATTTGGCCTTGGAGTACAGAATGAAACACCACAAAGGCTAATAGAATTTTGCCAAGAGAATGCACTAGTCATAGCAAACACCCTCTTCCAACAACACAAGAGAAGACTCTACACATGGACACCATCAGATGGTCAACATCAAAATCAGATTGATTATATTCATTGCAGCCAAAGATGGAGAAGCTCTATACAGTCAGCTAAAACAAGACCAGAACTAACTGTGGCTCAGATCATGAACTCCTTTTGGCCAAATTCAGAGTTAAATTGAAGAAAATAAGGAAAACTACTAGACCATTCAGATATGACCTAAATCAATTCCCTTATGATTTTACAGTGGAAATGTCAAAAAGAGTCAAGGGATTACCTCTGATAGAGTGCCTGAAGAATTATGAATAGAGGTTCATGACATTGTACAGGAGACAAGGATCAAGACCATCTCCAAGAAGAAGAAATATAAAACGCAAAATGGCTGTCTGAGGAGCCTTACAAACAGCTGTGAAAAGAAGAAAAGTGAAAAGCAAAGGAAAAAAGGAAAGATATATTTATCTTTATCTCTAGGTCGGCTCTAGGTTGGCTCTGAAATGGTGCGGCCTAGAAACTGCTTGAAAATCCATCCAATTGTTTTTGTTTTTGTTTTTGTATTACTTCTGACATGGATAGCTTTGGGTCACCCTTTGGGATTTCTGAAGCAAGCAGGAAAAACGTCACTCTTAGTGACTGGCCTATTTCCATTGGAATGTCATCTTAACAAATTACATACAGTATAGCACTCTCAGACACACTCCCTCAGCCTGTTTCCTCATGGACAGTCCTGGTATCACCTAGGAATGTGTTTACAAGGCATAGAAAGTGCACTGGAAGACACTTCCCTTACACTGGAAGTTAGGTCCTATGGGCAAGCCTGGAGGTCTCATGTCTTATAATCTAGACAATTCCTGACAGATAGATGCTTGAAAACACATTATCTGTTGTTGCCTTTCCTTCCTCAAAGGCAAATTGCTTTCCCAACATTCTGTGTGCTGAGAGCAACTAACTGCTTGAAAATGCTTGCTTGGAGGTCATTTTTCAGTAACAATCTCCCTTGATGGTATAATGGTAAGGAAGTCACTAAAAATCACAGGGAAGGGCAAACCAACATCCAAACATCTGTTCCATCACGTTTTCCATATAGGAGTGACCACTGAGCCTAGGTCTGTCTGGAAAATTCATGGACATTGTGGGGCCACATCCTGAGTGTGAAACTGGACACTGGACCTTAGTGACAAAATTTCCAGTTTTCCCACAGTTGGCTCTAAAACAGTGCAGCATAGAAACTGCTTGAAAATCCAACCAATTGCTATTTTATTACTTCTGACAGTGATAGCTTTGGTTCACCCTTTGGGATTTCTATAGCTAGTAGGCAGCTCTCCACTCCTAGCCATTTGCCTGGTTCCAATGGAATGTCACCTCATCTAGGTAAGCACAGTATGGCACCCAGCACTCTCAGACACATTCCCACAGCCTGTTTCCTTATGGGCAGTCCCAGTGTCTTCTAGGAATGTGTTTACAATCCTCGAAAAGTGCTGGGAAATATAATGTCCTGACTTGAAGTTAGATCCTCTGGGCAAGCCCGGAGGACTCACATCTTAGAATCTAGACAGTTAATGATCATAGAGGCCTGAAAATTCACTCTCTGTTGATGCCTTTCCTTCCTCGAAGGAACATAGCTTTCCCAGCATTCTGTGTGCTGAGAGTCACTCACTGGTTCAAAACACTTGCTTGGAGTTATTTTTCAGTAGGAATTTCCCCTGACAGTGTGATCGTATGGAAGCCCCCTGCACTCACAGGGAAAGGCAAACCAACATCCAAACATGTGTTTCATCACATTCTCTCTGAAGGAGAGAGCCAGTGAGCCTAGGTCAGTCTGGAAAATTCCAGGATACTGCAGGGTCCCATCCTGAGTGTGAACCTGGACACCAGAGGTTGATGGAAAAATTCACATTTTTCTCTAAGTTGGCCCTAAAATGGCATGGCTTAGCAACTGCTTGAAAACCCATCCAATTGCTGTTTTTGTACTTCTGACAGAGATAGCTTTTGTCCCCACTTTGGGATTTCTGAAGCAGGCAGGCAGCTCTACTATTGGCCCATTTCCAATGGAATGTCACCTACTATTGGCCCATTTCCAATGGAATATCACCTCACCTAGGTAACAACATTATGACACGCAGCAGCCTCAGCACATTCCCACAGGCTGTTTCCTCATGGGCAGTTCTGATATGACATAGGAAATATGGTTAAAAGCCTGGGTTAGTGCAAGGAAACACAATGCTCTGACTCTGGAAGTTAGACCCTGAGGGCAAGACTGGAGGTCTCACATCATAGAATCTAGACAATTCCTGATAGATAAAGGTCTGAAAATTCACTCTCTGCTGATGCCTTTCTTTCCTTGAAGGAACATAGTTTTCCAAGCATTCTGCTTCCTGAGTGTCACACACTGCTTGAAATAATTTTTTTGGAGGTCATTTTTTTCAATAGGAATTTCACCCAAAGGTGTGACTGGAGGGAAGGCACTACATTCACAGTGAAAGGAAAACCACATCCAAACATCTGTTCCAACACATTGGCTCTGTAGGAGAGATATAGTTGGCAAAGTCCATCTGGAAAATTCCTGGATACTGGGGGGGACACATCCTGTCTGTGAAACTTGATAGTAGGCATTGGTGGCAAATTCACATTTTTCTCTCCATTGGCTATAAAATGATGTGGCCTAACAACTGCTTGAAAATCCACTTAATACCTGTTTTCTTACTTCTGACACTGATAGCCTTGTTCCACCGTTTTGGGTTTCTGAACCAACAGGTGGCTCATAACTCCTGGCCCCTGGCCCATTTACAGTGGAATGTCAGTTCATCTAGGTAAGGACAGTATGGTGTGGAGCATTCTCAGACACTCTCCCATAGCCCATTTCCTCATGGGCATTCCCGTGTGATCAAGAATGTGTTTGCAAGGCTCAGAATTTGCAGATCCTGATTGATCCTGATACACAGAGGTCTGAAAACATACTATCTGTTGATGACTTTCCTTCCTCAAAGGAACATAGCTTTCCCAGCATTCTGTGTGCTAAGAGTCACACACTGCTTGAAAACACTTGCTTGGAAGTCATTTTCAGTAGCAATGTCCCATGACGGTCTGACCATAGCAAAGGCCAAAAGACTCACAGGGAAAGGCAAATCAACATCCAAATGTCTGTTACATCACGTTTCTCTGTGGGAGAGATATAGTTATCCTAAGTGAACCTAGGTCTATATTGAAAAGTCTTGGATACTGTGGGGACACATCAAATGTGAAACTGAATATGGGACTTTGGTGGCAAACTTCACATTTTCCTCTTGGTTGGCCCTAAAATGTTGGAAAGCTATGGTCCTTTGAGGAAGGAAAGACATCAATAGAGAGTGGGTTGTCAGGCCTCTATATAGCAGGAACGGTTTAGAATCTAAGACGTGAGACCTCCAGGCTTGCCCAGAGGACTTAACTTCCAGAGTCAGGGCTGTGTGTCTCACTGTCCTTTCCGAGCCTTGCAATCACATTCCTAGTTCATACCATGACTGCCCATGAGGAAGCAGGCTGTGGAAGTTTGTCTTAGAGTTCTGGGTGCCATACCGTGTTCACCTGGTTGAGGTGAATCACACTGCAATTGGGCCTGTGAAGAGGAGTTGTGGGCCAGTCGTTTGCTTCAGAAATCCCAAAGGGTGAAGCAAAGCTAGCACTGTCAGAAGTAAGAAAACAGCAATTGGATGGATTATCAAGCAGTTGCTAGGCTGCACCACTTTAGAGCCCCCTGAGAGAAGAATGCAAATTTTGCCACCAAGGTCTGTTATCTAGGTTCACACTCAGGGTGTGTTGTATGGAATTTGCTATGCACAGGCCTGTACTATAATTAGAAGGGCCTCTATGAAAAGTAAGAATGACTTTCTCATCACCACCAGATGCAGGCCTGAGAGCAGTAAAAACTACATCATCGAAACACATGTTGAAAACAAGACGTTGAAGTACTGATGTGACTGATGGGAAACCATTAGTGATGGTTCCTGTAACCAGCGCCTTGAGGGAGTTGCTGAGAAAGGGCACCACTAGCCAAAGGGTTAAACAGAGTCATGAAAGGCCTGAAGGTTTGACATTGAGGACTGTGCATTGTAATTCTTTATCCCCAACCTGAGACTGTAAAGAACAAACATCTCTAGAGCATGTACAAGGTAATAGATGTTAACAATAAAGGGCATGCAAGCATTAGGGTCTGGGCTTTTGCCTGTGAATGGCATCAGCCTCATGGTCCCCACTTTATTTCTGAGACTTATTTTTATTTATACTTCTGTGGCACCACTCCCTCAGGTCAGTTTGTTGTTGGGATAGTCCCAAAATGTATCCCCGCAGGATCCAAGAATTTTCAACACAGACCTAGGCTCACTGAAATCTCTGCTACAGAGAAAATGTCATGGAACACAATTTTGATGTTGCTTTGCATTTCTGTGTGAGTGTGGTCCCTTTCCCAACAATCACAGCCTCAGGGTAAATGGTTACTTAAAGATGAACTCCAAGCAAGTGTTTTAAAGCAACATATGACACTCAGCACACAGAATGCTGGGAAAGCTATCTTCCTTCGAGAAAGGAAAGGTATCAACAAGGAGTGTGTTTTCAGTCCTCTATCTAGCAAGAACTGTTTAACTTCTAAGACATGAGAACTCCAGGCTTGCCCAGATTATCTAACTTACAGAGTCAGGGCAGTGTGTCTCCCTGCACTTTCCAAGCATTGAAAACATATTCCTAGGCTATACTGTGACTACCCATGAGGAAGCAGGCTGTAGGAGCTGAGAGTCCTGGGTGCCATACTGTAGTCACCTAGATGAGGTGACATTTCACTGCAAATGGGCCTGCGGAGAGGAGTTGCAAGCCACCAGCTTGCTTCAGAAATCCCGAAGGGTGGAGCAAAACTAGCGCTGTCAAAAGTAGGAAAACATCAATTGGATGCATTTTCAAGCTGTTGCTAGGCCACACCACTTTAGGGACCACCGAGAAAAATGTGAATTTTGCCGTCAAGCTTAGGTATCCGGATTCACACTCATGGTGTGAGGACCCAACAATTTTCCAGAGAGATGTAGGATCACTGGATCTCTCCTACAGAGAAAACTCTGATGACACAAAGGTTTGGATGTTGGTTTGCCTTTCCCTGTGAGTGTGGATCGCTTCCCTACAATCAGAGCCTCATGTTAAATTGAGACTGAGAGATTAACTACAAGCAAGTGTTCTCAAGCAGTGTGTGACTTTCAGCACATAGAATGCTGGGAAATCTGTGCTTCATGAAGGAAGGAAAGGATTCTAGAGAGTGTGTGTTTTCAGTAGTCTATCTAGAACTAACTGTCTAGTTTCTAAGACATGAGACCTCTAGGCTTGCCCAGAGAACCTAATTTCCAGAATCAGGGCAGTATATCTGCCTGTACTTTCCGAGCCTTGAAAGCGCATTCCTAGGCCATGCCTTGACTATCCATGAGGAAGCAGGATGAGGGAGTGTGTCTGAGAATGCTGGGTGCCATACTTTGTTCGCCTAGTCCAGGTGACATTCCATTGAAAATGGTCCTGGGACAAGGAGTTGTCAGCTTCAAGTTGCTTCAGAATCCAAAAGGGTGGATCAAAGCTGCTGCTGCTGCTAAGTTGCTTCAGTCATGTCTGACTCTGCGTGACCCCATAGACAGCAGTCCACTAGGCTCCCCTGTCCCAAGGATTCTCCAGGCAAGAACACTGGAGTGGGTTGCCATTTCCTTCTCCAATGTATTTAAGTAAAAAGTGAAAGTGAAGTCGCTCAGTCGTGTCCAACTCTTAGCGACCCCATGGACTGCAGCCTACCAGGCTCCTCCATCCATGGGATTTTCCAGGCAAGAGTACTGGAGTGGGCTGCCATTGCCTTCTCCAGATCAAAGCTAACCCTATCAAAATTAAAACAGCAATTGCATGAATTTTCAAGCAGTTGCTGACCGCACAGCTTTTGGCCTCCCTGAGTGAAAAACGAGAATTTTTTCTACCAAGGTCCAGTACCTAGGTTCACACTTAGGGCGTGACCCCACAGGATCCAAGTATTTTCCCGACAGACCTAGGTCCCCTGAATCTCTCCTACAGAGAAAATGTGATGGAACAGACATTTGGATGTTGCTTTGCTTTTCCCTGTGAGTGTGGGGCTCTTCCCTATGGTCACAGCCTCAGGAAAAATTGTGATAAAAAAAAAAAAAAACACCTCCAAAAAATGGTTTACAAGATGTGTGCAACTCTCAGTATATGGAATGCTGGGAAAGCTATTTTCCTTTGAGGAAGGAAAGGCATCAACAAAGACTGTACTTTCAGGCCTCTATCTAGCAGGAGCTCTCTAATTTCTAAGACATGAGACTTGCAGTCTTCCCCAGAGGACCTAACATCTAGTATATGCGCAGTGGGTCTCCCTGCAGTTTCCTAGCCTTGAATACACATTTGTAGGCCATGCCACGACTGCCCATGCGGAAGCAGGCTGTGGGAGTGTGTCTGAGAGTTCTGGGTGCCATACTGTGTTCACCTAGTTGAGGTGACATTCAACTACAAATGGGCCTGCAGTGAGGTGTTGCGAGATACCCGTTTGCTTTAAAAATCCCAAAGGGTGGACTAAAGCTAGTGCTTTCAGAAGTAAGAAAACAGAATTTGGATGGATTTTCAAGTATTTGCTAGGCCCCACCACTTTAAGGCCCACCGAGAGAAAAATGCAAATTTTGCCAACAAGGTCCATTATCCAAGTTCACACTCAGGGTGTATCCCCACAGTATCCAAGAATTTTCCAGACAGACGTAGGCTCCCTGGATCTCTCCTACAGAGAAATCTTGATGGAACAGATGTTTGCATGTAGGTTTAGCTTTGTGTTCCACCCTTCCCTACAATCACACCCTCTGGCGTAATTGTGAATGAAAAATGAACTTCAGGCAAGTGTTTTCAAACAGTGTGTGACACTCAGAACACAGAATACTGGGGAAGCTATCTTCCTTCAAGGAAAGAAAGGCATCAACAGAATGTGTTTTCAAGCCTCTATGTAGCAGTAACCATCTAGTTTCTAGGACATGAGACTTCCAGGATTGCCCAGAAGATCTATAATTCAGTCAGTGCAGTGTGTCTATGTGAACTTTCTGAGCCTTACAAAAACAATCTTATGCTGTACCGTGACTGCCCATGTGTTAGCAGGCTATGTGAGTGTTTCTGAGAGTGCTGGTGCCATACTGTGTTCACCCAGTCGAGGTCACATTCCATTCAAGATGGGACCATGGTGAGGAGTTGTCAGCACAAGCTTGCTTCAGAAATCTGAGAGGGTGGATCAAAGCTAGCCCTGTCAAAATTAAAACAGCAATAGGATGGACTTTCTATCTGTTGCTGGCTGCCTTGCTTTTAGACTTCCTGGGTGAAAAATGTGAATTTTGCCACCAAGTTCCAGGAACCAGGTTCACACTCAGGGTATGACCCTGCAGGATTCAAGTATTTTCCCAACAGATCTAGTCTCTCTGAATCTCTCCTACAGAGAAAATGTGATGAAACAGATGTTTGGATGTTGCTTTGCCTTTCCCTGTGAATGTGGGGTCCTTCCCTACAGTCACAGATTCAGGGGAAATTGAGATTCATAAAACACCTCTGAACAAGGGTTTTCAAGATGTGTGTGACTTTCAGCACACAGAATTCTGGGAAAGCTATCTTCCTTAGAGGAAGGAAAGGCATCAACAAAGACTGTTTTCAGGCCTCTATCTAGCAGGAGCTGTCTAGTTTCTAAGACGTGAAACTTCACATCTTGCCCAGAGGACCTAGCATCCAGAATCAGAGCAGTGGGTTTACATGCAGTTTCTGAGCCTTGAAAACACGTTCATAGGCCATAGTGCATCTGCCCATGAGGAAGCAGGCAATGCAGATGCTAGCCTGCATCACCTACAGTGGTGCAGGCTAGCAACTCCCTGAAATTCCATCCAATTACTGTTTGCTTACTTATGACAGCATGAACTTTGTTCCATGCTTTGGGATTTCTGAAGCAAGTGTGTACCTTGCAAATCCTTGCTGTGGGCCCAATCACATTGCAATGTGACCTAGACTAGATGAACAGAGTGACACTTAGCATTCTCGGACACACTCCCACAGCCTGCTTCCTCATGATAATTCATAGTATGGCCTAGGGATGTGTTTTCAAGTCTTGCAAAACACAATGTCCGAAAAATACGTGAATTTTGCCACCAAAGTCTGGTATCCAGGTTGACACCCAGCGTGTGTCACCACAGGATCAATGAATTTTTCATACAGACCTAGGCTCCCTAGATCACCCCTACAGAGAAAACCTGAAGGAATAGACGTATGGATGTTGTTTGTCTTTCCCAGTGAGGGTGGGGCCTTCCATCTGGTCACAGCCTCAGGGGAAACTGAGACTGAAAAATGACCTACAAGCAAGAGCTTTCAGGCAGTGAATGGCTATCCCTACACAGAATGCTAGCAAAGCTATCTTGCTTCAAGGAAGGAAAGGCATCAACAGAGAGGATGTTTTCAGGCCTCTATCTAGCAGCAACTGTTTAGCTTCTGAGACCTGAGACCTCCAGGTTTATCCAGAGTCAGGGCAGTGTGTCTCCCTGCATTCCCGTGTGCTGAAAAAAACATATTCTTAAGCCATTATGGGACTGGGCATGAGGAAGCAGACTGCAGGAGTGTGTCTGAGAGTGCTGGATGCCATCCTGTGGTCACCAAGTTGTGTTGACATTGCATTGAAAATGGGCCCACACCAAGGGGTTACGATATACACTCTTGCTTCAGAAATCCCAAAGGGTGGAGCAAAGCTAGCGCTGTCAGAAGTAAGCAGAAAGAAATTTGATGGATTTTCAAGCAGGTGCTAGGCCACACTGCTTTAGGGCACCCCAGGGGATAAAGAGGAATTTTGCCACCAAGGTCTGGTGTCCAGCTTGACACTCAGGGTGTGTCCTCGAATGTCCGAGAATTTTCCAGACAGATCTAGCTTACCTGGATCACTCCTACAGAGAAACCGTGATGGAACAGACAATTGGATGTTGATTTGCCTTTCCCTGTTAGTGTGGGGCTCTTCCCTATGGTCACATCTTCAGGGGATATTTCGACTGAAAAGTGACCTCCAACCACGCACTTTCAAGCAGTGTGTGACACAGTACACAGAATGCTGCGGAAGCTCTTTTCCTTCAAGGAAGAGAAGACATCAGCAGAGAGCTTGTTTTCAGTCCTCTATCTAGCAGGAACTGTTTAGCTTCTGAATCGTTAGACCTGAAGGCTTTCCCAGAGGACCTAACTTCCAGAGTCAGGGCAGTGTGTCTCCCTGCACTTTCTAACCCTTGCAAACACATTTCTAGGCCATACTACGACTGTCCATGAGGAAGCAGGCTGCGAGAGTGTGTCTGACAGTGCTGGGTGCCATACTGTGGTCACCAATTCTATGTGACATTGCACTGCCAATGGGCCCATGGTGAGGATTTGCTAGGTGCACCCTTGCTTCACAAATGCCAAAGCGTGGAGCAGAGCTAGCACTGTCATAAATAAGCAACAATTGGATGGATTTTTAAGCAGTTACTAGCCTGCATCACTTTAGGGATCCCCAAGAAAAATATGTGAATTTTGACACCAAGGTCCAGTAACCAGGTTGACACTCAGGGTGTTTCTCCACAGGATCAAAGAATTTTTCAGACAGACCTAGGCTTCCTGGATCATTCTTACAGAGAACATCTGATGAAACAGATGTTTGAATGTTGTTTTGCTTTCCCTGTGACTGCTTTCCTCCAGTCACAGCCTTGGGGGAAATTGTGACTGAAAAATGACCTCTGGTGAAGCGCTTTCAAGCAGTGTATGATTTTAAGCACAAAGAAATCTGGGGAAACTATCTTGCTTTGAAGAATGAAAAGCATCAACAGAGTGTGTTTTCAGGCCTCTGTCTAACAGGAACTCTTTAGTACATGAGACCTGAGACCTCCAGGTATGACAAGCAGACCTAATTTCCAGAGTCAGGGCAGTGTGTCTCCCTGTACTTTTGTGCCTTAGAAGCACATCCCCATGCTATACAGCATCTGCCCATGAGGAAGCAGACTGTGGGAATGCATCTGAGGGTGCTGGGTGCCATACTGTGGTTACCTATTTGAGGTGGCATTCCCCACAAATGGGCCTGCAGCAAGAATTGCAAGTGTCCTGTTTGCTACAGAATTCCCAAGGGGTAGATCAAAGCAAACACTGTCAAAAGTAAGTAAGCAGAAATAGGGTGGATTTTCCAGAAGTTACTAAGCCACACCACTTTAGGGTCCCCTGAGGGAAAAATGTAAATTTTGCCACAAAGGTTTGGTATCCAGGTTGACACTCAGGGTGTGTCCCCATAGGATCCAAGATTTTTGCAAACAGACCAAGTCTCCCAAGATCTGTCGAAGAGAGAAATCGTGATGGAACACACATTTGGATGCTGGTTTGCCTTTCCCTGTGAGTGTGGGGACCTTCTCTCCAGTCACAGACTCAGGGGAAATTGTGAATGAAAATTGACCTCCAAGCAAGAGCTTTCAAACAGTGCATGACTCTCCACACAGAGAATGCTAGGGTAGCTGTGTTGTTTTGAGGAAGGAAAGGTGATAACAGAGGGTATGTTTTCAGGCCTCTAACTAGCAGGAACTGTTTAGCTTCTGAGATGTGAGACTTAGAGATTTGCCCAAAGGACCTAACTTCCAGAGACAGGGCAATTTGGCTCCCTGCATTTTCGAGTGTGGCAAACACATTCCAGGGCTGCCGGGGACCAGCCCCGGCTGATCCAGGGAATTCGAAGCGGGGACGGCGTCGGCGAAGATCAGGAAACAATTGCTTAATTAAACGTTAATTAAGGATATAAAGAGTAATAGAATGAGGATAGCTCAGTAGGAAAATTCAGTGGAGAAAAGAGGCTGAAATAAGGATAGCTCAGTGAGGAAATTCAGTGTAGAAAAGAGGCTGAATAATTCAGCCAGAAGGTAAGAGAAAGAACGACATGGTGAGACCAAGTTTCGGTGAACAAGGCCCGCACTTTATTTTCCAAAGTAGTTTCTATACCTTAAGTTATGCATAGAGGATAATGGGGGAAGGGGTAGAGTCATGCAGTAAGCCAGGCTTTCTTCCTGCAAACATATCATATGCAAAAGTTTAGGTGATTTGCATCATCTTCTGGCCCGGAGGCCTTTTTCTCTAAAGGTGATTATTCTCAAGTCAGGCGCCAGCCTCCAAAAAGCATTAGATAAAGTTGCATTCCTACAGAGCAAAGGTGTGGTGGGCTATAACAAGAAAAAGAATTAACTCAAGGGTCCCAGGTTACAAACATTAAAGCTACTACTTACACCAACTATATTAATCAATACACTGCCAGGGACACAGCAGGTAAGGGATATGGAAACTTAGCAGCAAACATTGGCCCAACAAGTGAAAATCCCTTCACCAATACAATTTCTAATCAATCTTTTAACTACTCAAAAGAATCTGTGTTTAGACAGTTTAGAACATCTCCTGCCTCTCACAGTTGGGAGGCTCTGAACAATCACATGTGGCCGGAAAAACCTATTCAGGCAGGCTAGAGGATTTCCAAAGGAGTTTGTAGGTTAAACACTGTCACACCCAGGAATTATTAACTGGAGCTGTAAGCTAACTCTTTTTTCAGAGAGGTCGTGGGGGACAGCCCCCTGTAAAGTCAGAGGTGTAGGTGAAAGCACAAAGCAGAAAGTAGGCAGACTCTGGTTTTGGGGGTAGATTGCTCGAGAATTTCCAGGGAGACTCCTGAGGCTTGATCCCGCCTTTGCGTATGCCAAGCCTCCTTCCTCATGACCTTTGCCAGAGGCGGAGCTCGCTCCCCGCACAGGGCTATTATGGGATGGCCCATGTGGAAGCAAGCTGTGGGAGTGTGTCTGACACTGTTGTGTGCCATCCTGTGGTCACCAAATTGAGGTGACATTGCACTGAAAATGGGTCCAGGCTGAGGAGTTGAGAGTCTCCCTCTTGCTTCAGAAATCACAAAAGGCAAGCATACCTAGTGCTGTCAGAAATGAGCAAAAAAATTTGATTGATTTTCAAGCAGATGCTAGGCCACACGACTTTAGGACACCCTGTAAGAAAAAGGGGAATTTTGCTACCAAGGTCCAGTATCCAGGTTGACACTCAGGGTATGCCCCTGAGGTTCCAAGAATTTTCCAGACAGATCTAGGTTACCTGGATCACTCCTACAGAGAAATCCTGAAGGAACAGATGTTTGGATGTTGGTTTGCCTTTCCCTGTGAGTGTGGGGCACTTCCCTACAGACACATCCTCAGGGGATATTGTGACTGAAAAATGACCTCCAAGCAAGCATTTTCAAGTAGTTTGTGACTCCCAGCACACAGAATGCTGGAAAAGTTATCTTCCTTCAAGGAAAGGAAGGCATCAGTTTGTTTTCAGTCCTCTATCTAATAAGACCTATTTAGCTTCTGAGATGTGAGAACTGAAGGCTTGCCCAAAGGACCAAACTTCCAGAGTAAGGGCAGTTTGTCTCCCTGCATTTTTCATCTTTTGAAAACACATTGCTAGGCCATCCTGCGACTGTCCGTAAGGAAGCAGGCTGCAGGAGTGTGTCTGAGAGTGCTGGATAACATATTGTATTCACCTAGTCGAGGTGACATTGAACTGCCAATCTGCCCCCAGTGAGGAGTGGCAATCCTCATGACTGCCTCAGAAATCCCAAAGGGTGGAGCAAAGCTAGTACACTCAGAAGCAAGAAAACAGCAATTGGATGAATTTTCAAGCAGTTACTAGGCCGCGTTGCTTTAGGTCCCACCAAGAGAAAAATGTAAATGTTGCCACCAAAGTCCATTATGCAGGTTCGCACTCAGGGATCCAATAATTTTCCTGACAGACCTAGGTTCACTGGATCTCTCCTATGTAGAAAATATGATGGAACAGATGTTTGGATGTTGGTTTGCCTTTCCCTGTGGGTGTGGGTCATTTCCTTTCTCTCACAGCCTCATGGGAAATTGCAACTGAAAAATGAACTCCAAGAAATCACTTTCAAGTACTGTGTGACTCTCAGCACACATAATGTTGGGAAAGATATCTTCCTTCAAGGAAGGAAAGTCATCAACAGAGAGTGTTTTTTCAGCCCTTTGTTCAGCAGGAACTGTTTACCTTCAAAGACGTGAGACCTCCAGGCTTCCCCAGAGGACCTAATTTCCAGAGTAGGGTAATGTGTCTCGCTACACTTTCTGAGCCTTACAAACACATTTCTAGGTTATACTGGGACTTCCCATGAAGAAGCATGCTGAAGGAGTGTGTCTGAGAGTGCTGGATGCCATATTGTGGTCACCTTAACAAGGTGAGATTCCACTTCAAATGGCCCATGGCTAGGAGTTGTGAGCTCCTTGCTTGCTTCAGAAATCCCAAAGGGTGGAGCAAAGCTAGCACTGTCAGAAGTAAGAAAACATCAGCTGGATATATTTTCAAGTAGTCACTAGGCTGCACTGCTTTAGGGCCTACAGAGAGAGAAATGTGCATTTTTCCATCAAGATCAGTTATCCAGGTTCACACTCAGGGTGTGTTCCCACAGGATTCAAGAATTTTCCAGACAGACCTAGACTCACTTGAACCCTCCTACAGAGAAAACGTGATGAAACAGACGTTTACATGGTCTTTTGCTGATCCCTGTGATTCTGGGGTCTTCCATATGGTCACACCCTCAGGGGAAACTGTGATTATAAAATGACCTGCAAGCAAAGGTTTTCAAGCAGTATGTGATTCTCAGTACACAGAAGGCTGGGAAAAGTATGCTCCTTCTAGGAAGGAAATGTATCAACCGAGAGTGTGTTTTCTGGCCTCTATCCAACAGGAAATGTCTAGTTTCAAAGACTTGACACCTCCAGGCATGCCCAGAGGGCCTCGTTTCCAGAGTCAGGACAGTGTGTCTCCCTGCACTTTCCAAGACTTGCAAACACATTCCTAGGCCATATTATGACTGCCTATGAGGAAGCAAGCTGTGGGACTGTGTCCGAAAGTGTTCTGTGCCTTACTGTGGTCACCTAGTCCAGGTGACATTCCACTGCAAATGGGCCCATGTCTAGGAGTTGCAAGCCATCTGCTTGTCTCTGAAATCTCAAAGGGTATAGCAAAGCTAGTGCTGTCCAAAGTAAGAAAACAGCATTTGGATGGATTTTCAACCAGTGGCTAGGTCCCACCACTTTAGGGCCCATGGAGTGAAAAATGTGAATATTGAAACCAAAGTACAGAATCCAGGTTCACACTGAGGGTTTGCCCCACCAGGATCCAAGAATGTTCTGGACAGACATAGGTTCACTGGATCTCTCCTGCAGAGAAAACGTGATTGAACAGTTGTTTGAATGTTGGTTTGCCTTTCCCTGTTACTCTGGGGTCCATCCCTATGGTCAAACCCTCAGGTGAAATTCCAACTGAAACTGACCTCCAAGTAAACCTTTTCAAGCAGTGTGTGACTCTCAGCACACAGAATGCCTGGAAAGCCACATTCCTTCCACAAAGAGAGACATCAACAAATAATTTGTTTTCAGGCCTCTATCTAGCAGGATCTGGCTGGCTTCTAAGACATGAGACCATCAGCCTTTCACAGAGGACTTAAAAGGGTTTGTGAAGGTGTGTGAAGTCCCTGAGGATGTGGGAGGCAATGCAAGTGTTTGCAAAGGCATGGGTAGCCAAACAGAGGTGTGTGAGGATGTACGAGGGCATGGGATTGAGTTGAGGGCCTGCAAGGGTGTGCATGAGTTTTCAAGAATCTGGGATGGTTTGAAAGGTTGTGTGAGAGCATGTGATATTGTGAGAGAATGTACGAGTACATGTGAGATTTTGCAAGAATGTGTGAGTATGTACAAGGACGTGTGAGGACATGCAATGTCTTGTGAGGGCATGTGAGAACATACATGTGTGTGTGAGAGTGAACGAAGATGTTCAAGAGCACTCAAGATTGTGTGAGGCCTTGAGATTGCATGCAAGGACATGCGAGGCTGTGAGAGGGAGTGAAAGAGCGTGTGAGGATGTAGGCATGCTGGCCAGGACATGTGAGTGAGTGTGAGGTTGTGCAAGTGCCTGCATGGGTGTGCAAGGCCTTGAAAGGGCATCTTAGGAGGTGAAAGGGCATGCAAGGACATGTGAGGTTGTCTGAGGACATGCGAGGGCGTGTGAGGGTGAACGAGAGTGTGTGAGAGCTTGCGAGGGCATGAGAGAGCATGTGAATGTGTGCAAGAGTGTGTGAGGTCATAGACGTTGTACAAGGATGTACGAAGGAGTGTGAGGGCTTGGAAGGGTGTTCTAGAGCACATAACATCATGAAAGGGTGTGCCAGAGCATTAAAGTGCATGTGAGGGCATGCAAAAGTGTTCAATGGTGCGTTTGCATGAGAGGGCCTGAAAGGGCAAGCGAGAGCATGTGAGGTCTTGCAGGAGCATGTGAGGCCATGTAAGGGTGTGCAAGAGTGTGAGAGATTGTGCAAGGTCGTACAAGGGAGTGCAAGGACATACGAGGATGCGTGATGACCTACGAGAGTGTGCAGTGGTGTTTGAAGCCTTGAGAGGGGATTTGAGGCCGTGCAAGGGTATTCAAAAGAATGTGAGGGCATGCGAAGGTGTGCTAGGGTGTTCAACCAATTCAAGGGCATGCAAGGGTGTGTGTGGGTGTGAAAGAATGTGTGAAAGTGTGTGAAGGTGTGCGAGTAGGTATGAAGGCATGCGAGGGAGTCAAAGGCATGCCAAATTGTGTGAGAATGTGCAAGGGTATGCCAGGGTGTGTGAGTATGTGCCAGAGCTTGTGAGTGCATGCAAGGGTGTAGGGGGGTGAATAAGGGCATTCAAGCATGTGTGAAGTCGTATGAGGCTGTGCAGAGTGGGGGAGAGTGTGCGAGTGCATGACAGAAAGTTTGAGAGCATGTGAGAGCATGTGAGGGCGTGTGAGGGTGTGAGAGGATGCGGGAGGCCATGTGAGTGCATGGGAGAGCATATGAGGGCATTGGACGGCATGCAAGAGTGTGCAAGGGCTTGTGAGGGCGTAAGAAAGTGTGTGAAGGATATGCTAGTGCTTACCAGAAAGTGTGAGGTGATGTGAAGTTTTAAGAGGATGTGCAAGAAACTGTGAGAGCATGCAGTGGCCTTCGAGTCCCTGTGAGGCCTTATGAGGGCATGCATGAACATGCGAGAGTGTGCAGTGGTGCTCGAGGCCAGGTGAGGGTGTTGGATGTAGTCGAGGCTGTGGGAGGCATGGGTAGGTGTAAAAGGATATGTGAGGGTGTGCAAGGATATGTAAGTACATGCAAATGGTGAAAGGGAGTCGAGGGTGTCCCTGCATGTGCAAGGGTGTGCAAGGGTGTGCCTGGGTGTGCGAGTATGTGTGAGGGCGTGGGAGAGTGTGCAAGGGCATGCAAGTGTTTGAAAGTGTGTGCGAGTGCATGTGAGGGCAAATGAGTGTGTGTGAGAGTGTGAGGCTGTGCGAGGGTGTGTGAGGATGCACAAGGGCTTGTGAAGGTGTGTGAGAATGTGTGAATGCCTGACATAGCATGAAAGGGCATGCGAGAACGTACAAGTCTGTGTGAAGGTGTGCGTGGACATGCAAGGGTGTGCAAAGGTGTGCAGTGGTGCCCAAGGCCATGAAAGAGCACATGAGGGAGTGTGAGAGCATCCACGGACTTGCAAGAGTGTGTGAGAGCATGCAGGGGTGTCCAAGGGTGTACAAGGATGTGATAGAGTGTGCAAGAACATGCGAGGGTGTGCAAAGGTGTGAGAGGGTGTGTAAGGTTGTGTGAGAGCATATGAGGGCATGTGAGAGTCTGCAAGTGAGTGTGTCGGCATGTGAGGGTGTGGTGTGTGTGTGAGGTTGTGACAGGTAGTATGAGACCGCACAAAATACATATGAGGGCAAGTGAGTGCATGGAGTGCATGTGAGGGCTTGTGAGGGACTTTGAGAGTGTGTGAGGGTGTGCGAGAGTGTGCACGGTTGTGCTAGGGCATGCGAAGGCGTATGAGATCATGTGAGGATGTGCTTGGGCTTGCTAGAGCTTACGAGGGCATGTGAGAGCATGAAAAGGTGAGTGAGGGTGTGCTGGAGTGTCTGAGTGTGTGTGCTGGCATGTGACAGCATGTGTGCGAGGATGTGAGAGATATTGTGAGAGCGTGGGAGCACATTCAATGGCATGCGAGGATGTGTGAGGGTGTGTAAAACCATGCAAGGGCATGAACGGGTGTGCTAGGGCATGTGAGGGTGTGTGAGAGCCTGTAAGGGTGAGGGCATGGTTGAGCATACGAGGCCATAGGAAGAAGTTGGAGAGAATGCAAGGGCCTATGATGGCTTTCAAGATTGATCGAGGGCACTGAAATTACGAAAGGGCATGTGATGCTGTGCAAAGAAGTGAAAGAGCTTGTGAGAGGACTTATGTTTAATTGTGATGTGTGGGTGTGCTCCTCTCTACTGGCAATATTCAGTGGGGCTAATGTTTAGTTGTGGTGGGGTTTTCCCTTCTAGTTGCAGTATGAAGCTCCTCTCTAGTTGTGGGGGCCTTTTCTCTAGTTGTGGTGTGCAGGTTCCTCTCTAGTTGTGGAGGGGTGCTCCTTTCTAGTTGTGGCAGGAGGCTCTAAACTAGTTGCAGGTTGCACAGGACTCTCAACTTGTGGCTGGGGATCCTCTCTAGTCGTAGTGGGAGGCACCTCTCGAGTTTATAGACGGGCTCATCTGTACTTGTGGTGGATTCCTCTTTAGCTGTGGCGTGATGCCTCCTTTGTAGCTGTGGTGTGCTGTCAAGCTCCTCTTAAATTTCAGTAGGCAGCTGTTCTCAAGGTGTGGTGATGGACTCCTTTATAGCTGTAATATTGGGGCTTTTTTCTAGTTGCAATGTTCAGGCTACTCTCTAGTTGTAGTGCTCTTCTTTAGTTGGGATGTCTGAGGGGACTCCTCTCTCATTGTGATGTGCAGTATTTACCCTCTCTAGTTGGGGGTGGTCTCTATTTGGAGAGGATGTGCTCCTCTCTAGATGTGATGCCTGGAGAGCTCCTCTCAAACAGTGGCTGGTGGCTTCTCTCAAGTAGAGGCAGAGTCCACTTCTTGAGTTGTGTCAGTGGACTGTTGTGTCATCACAACTTTTTTAGGTTGTGATGGGGGGCTCTTCAGGGGGTACTCTCTTCTTTTGGCACTAGGTGTTCCTCACAAATTTTAGCATAGTTGTTCCTCTCTACTTGTGAGGGGCTCCTCTAGAGTTACTTCAGGGGGCTTGTCTCTATCTGAGGTAGAGGGTCATCTCTCTACGTGTGATGTTTTGGGGACTCCTCTCTACTTGTGTAGGGTGAACATCTCCTGTTCAGATAGGGGGGCTCATTTGGATTGTGGCCCATAGATACTCTAATGTTGCAGCAAAGGACTCAAATGTTCCTCTCTAGTTGTGTTGGGCGGTGGTGATCTTCAGTCATTGTGGTATGCAGGACACACTTCTCCAGATTCGGTGTGCAGGCTCTTCTTTCATATTGGTGCATGGTCAACACACTAGGTGTAGCCAAAGCCACTCTCTTGTTGCACTGTACTAGGGGTTTCTATCTAGTTGTGGTGCGATGGCTCTTTCGAGTTGTTGCAGTCGTTATTGTAGGAACAATAATGCTAAAACTTGTGATAAACACCTTGTGCCAAAAGAAGAAACGACACCCATGCAGAGTCCCCCATCACAACTTAAGAGGGGGGACCAATGCAACTCAAGAGGAGCACTGAGTGCACTGCCACAGCTCAAGTGGAGGACTCAGCTGCTACTCGAGAGAAGCCACCTGCCACAATAAGAGATGATGCCCCAGACATCATACCTAGAGAGGAATCACACTGTGAGAAATATAGATGAGCCTCCCCACCACAACAAGAAAGGAGGGCCCTACACATTGCAATAACAGTGGACTTCCCTCGGATATAGCAACTAAAGAGCCCCTCACCATAACTAGAAGGGAGCACACACACCAAAACTAGAGGGAAGCCCACCAGCACACCAAAACTAAAAAGTAGCAGCAACAATGCAGCAAGAATTAATCCCCCACCACAACTAGAGAGGAGCCCCCAGTGATACTCCAAAGGAGCTCACCAGCATACTGCAACTAGAAAGGAAACTGCATGTAACAGGTAGAGAGGAGTCCTCAACCACAACCAGAGAGGACCCCCACTGAAACTCGAGAGGAAACCCCTGCTCCATCTCGACAGGATCCGCTGCCTCCTTCTAGAGGAGCCCCAAGCCCCCACAGCTATTTGATATGTGCTTCCTGAGACAGAGAGGAGCCCACCACTGCAAGTACAGAGATGCCCCCATCATAACTCGAGAGTCCTTTGGACACCTCAACTAGCTTGGAGTCCCCTGACACAACAAGAAAGTAGCACCCTGCCAAAACTAGAGAGGAGCCCACACATCACAACTAGAGAGAAGCCCCCATAAAAGGACAGGAGCCCCTGGAAATCAACTTAGAGAGGAGCCCGCTGGCACAACAATAGACAAGGCTCCTGCTACAACTCCAGAGGAGCCTGCATTCCTCATGTGGAGAGGAGCCCCATACACACCACAACTATTGAGGAAAAGCCCCACCCAAAGCAACTGGAGAGGAGCTCCCTCACCACAACTAGGGAGTTGAGCACCTGTCACAACTAGAGAGCATCACCCCACCATAATTAATGAGGAACCCCTAACACTGAAAGTAGAGAAGACCCCCTCACCATGGAGCCCCCCACATGAAAAACATGAGAGGAGGCATTACTGAACTCAAGAGGAGGCCCAAGTACCCTGTGGCAACTGCAGAGAAGTCCTCCAAAGCAACTCGAGAGAAATCACCATCCACAATGAGAGAGGAGCTCTCTGGACATCACACCTAGAGAGGAGCCCATCCACAGCAAATAGAGACAAGCCCCACACCACAGCAATAGAGGTGATCCCCTTCACATTGCAATGAGAGAGGAATTACCTCAGACATCACAACTAAAGAAGAGCAAGTCACCACAACTAGAGAGGAGCCTGCATACTGCAACTAGAAAGAGGCTCCCAGTATACAGCCATAGAGGAGTCCACCACCACACATAGAGAGGAGCTGCCCACTGAAACTTAAGAGGAGCTCACCAGCACACCACAACTAGAAAGGAGGCACCACACCACAGTTAGAGAGGAGTCCCTCACCACAATTATAGATGAGCCCCCCACCAAAACTTAAGAGGTGCCCCATGCAGCAATTTGAGAGATGCCTCCTGCTAAAACTAGAGAGGAGCCTCAGCCACAAGTTGTGAGCCCCTTGAACCCTTAAAGTACTTAGATACCCCTGTCACAACTAGAAAGGAGCACCCCTCCACAATTAGAGAGGAGCCCTCACACTGAAAGGTTGTTGCAGAACCACGGAAGATGCCAGGATTCTTGGCCTCCAAAGGAAAAGAATTCAATCTGGAGCCAGAGGCTTGATCACTCAGAAGTTTTGTGTAATAGAGTTTTATTAAAGTATAAAAGGGATTGGGAAAGCTTCTTACATAGACATCAGAAGAGGGCAGAAAGAGTACCCCTACAGTAGTGTTAGCAATGGAATTATATACTTTTAAAATTACTTATTACAGTGAATCAAAAGAATGTCTGGAGGTTGTAAAGACCTCACTAGACCCACTCCCATAATTTTCATTTTAAGATAACAGGATTAGCCAGAAGGCTTTTTTCCAGAGACTGTCCTCAAGCAGGATACATTATTGTTATATAATCCTAAGGATTGTAGAGAGAGAGAGAGAAACAACAACAACAATAACAACATTTGTCCTTTTTTACTCCTTGAGAATTCCAGACCCCTCACTCCGTGGGGACCCCTGGACTTCTTATCAACCTGCCTAGGAATTGATTCTCTCCACACTACAACCAGAGAAAAGGGCCCCACACTAGAGAGGAGCTCTGGCTCGGATCATAATAACAGAGGTGTCCTACAACTCAACTAGAGAGGAGAACCCCACTGCAACCAGACATTGGCCCCTCTGAACATCGTCACTAGAGAGGAACAAACCCACATAGCACAATTAAACACAAGAACCCTGCCATGAGTAGAGAGGAGCCCAATATGCCACAACTAAAGAGCACACCCCCTTCCACAACTAGAGAGTATCCTTCACATCACAACTGGAGAAACTGCCCCTTCACATCACAAGAAGAGAGGAGCCACACCCACCACAATTCCAGAGGAGACGTCTACCTCAACAAGACAGGAACCTTTGTTCCACAACTGAAGAGGAGCCACCCCTGGCACAACTAGAGAGTAGTTTGCAAACCAAAACTAGAGAGCAGCTTGCACACCACAACCAGAGAGAATTGAAACTACCACAGCTACGGAGTTGACCCTGACTACAATGATAGAGAAGTCCCAAAACTAGTGAGTAGCCACCCACACATTACAAGACAGGAGCAACCCTGTACATCCCTGCTAGAGATGAGTCGCCCCGAGACAATTCGAGAGGAGGCCTGACTACAACTCGGGAGGAACAATGAGTACCCCCCTCAACTCGAGAGGAACACCAAGTTCCCTGCCATGGCTGAGTGGAAGCCTGAGTCCCAAGCTTCAGCTTGAGACAAACCCTGAGTACCCAGCACAACTCAAGAGGAGCTCTGAGTCATCAGCTGCAACTCGAGAGGAACCCCAAGTTTCAAACCACAACTCAAGAGGAACCCTGAGTTCCCAGCCACAAATTGAGTGGAGCCCCATGTCACCTGTTTCAACTAGAGAGGAAACCTGAGTTTCCTGTTGCAACTCAAGATCAGCCCCAAACCCCCTGATGCAACTTGAGAGGATTCCAGAGACCCCCCACTGCAACTCAAGAGAAACCATGATAATCTGCCTCAATTTAAAAAGAGCCCTATGCTGCATCACGAGGCGAGCCCCCAGCAACAAAAACAGAGGCACTGCCCCTCCAGAGCTAGTAAGGATCCCTTCACCACAACTAGAGAGGAACACCCAGGACATCGAACCTAAAAAGGTGTCACTCTGCTGTAAATAGAGATGAGCCCACTGAAGTAACTCGAGAGGAGCCTGTCAAAATCAGAGAAGAGCAATCCCAAGAAAAACTAGTGAGGAGACCCCAGTGACAAAAGGAGAGAGGACAATCCATCCCATGTAGACAACCCAACACAACTCTAGGGGAGGCATCACTGCAACTCGAGAGGAGCTCTGATTCCCTTGCATCAACTCAAAAGGAGCCTTGCAAAGCAACTCGAGTGGAAATCTGAGTTGCATGCTGTACTCGACAGGAACACCAAGTCCACCACTACAACTCGAGAGGAGGCATAACCAGAACATTAGGGGCGCTCTGAGTCCTCTGCCTCAACTGAAGTGGAGGTCTCACAGCAAATCAAGATAAGACCTCAGCACAATTAGAGAAGAGCACCATGATACCACAAATGAGGAGCCCAGGCACACATCACTAGAAGAGAGGAGCATCCATGGCACAACTAGAGAAGTGCAGCTCGCCACAACTATAGAGGTGCCCACACACCACATCTGGAGAAGAGCCCTACCGCACATTGAAACTATTGAGGAAAACCCCCGCCCAATGCAACTAGAGAGGAAACCCCCACCACAGCTAGAGACTAGACCACCCAAAATAACTAGGGAGATGACCGCAACTGCAACTAGAGAGGAGCCTTCTAGATAAAACTAGGTTGGCAACCCCACCACAATTAGAGAGTAGCCCCTTGCCCACAGCAACTAGAGTAATGACTACAACAACTTGAAGGACCCACAACACCATAACTAGAGAGAAACCACTAGTAGAGTGCAACTAGAGAGAGCTAATGGCCACAACTAATGTGTTTACCACATGTCACAACGAGAGAGGACCCTGCACACTGCAACTGGATACGAGTTCCCCACACACCACAATGATTGAAGAACACAACTGCCCAACGCAACTAGACACGAACAACTGAATCTTTGCTGCAACACGACAGGAGACACTGGCCACAATGACAGCAGAGTCCCCACAAAAACTGGAGAAATTTTCCATTCCACAAGTAGAGAGAAGTCATACAGAGGAAACCCTTTGCCGCAAATACAGACAAGCCCCCTGACATAACTCGAGAGGAGGCCCTCAGAATTAGAGAGGAACAACCACGCTATAATTTGTGAGGAAAACCTAATGCCAAAAGGAGAGGGAACCCCTGAAGAGCCCACCATCACAACCTAAGAGGAGGGACCACTGCAAATAGAGAGGAGCGCAGAGTCCACTTCCACAACTCAGGGGGAGGACTCTTCTGCTACTCGAGAAAAGCCACCGGCCACAATGCGAGAGAATGCTCCCAGACACCATACCTAGAGAGAAGTCACTCTCCGACAAATATAGATGAGTCCCACCACCACCCCCACCCCCACAACAAGAAAGGAAGCCTCTGTATCTTGCAATTAGAAAGGACTCCCCTCAGATATTGCAACTAAAGAGCCCCTCACCATAACTAGACAGGAGCCTGTACACTGCAACTAGAGAGTAGCCAACTAGAAAACCAAAACTAGAAATGAGCAGACATACCACAGCTAGAGATAATCCCCCACCACAACTAGAGAGAAGCTCCCACTGATACTTAAGAGGATCGCACCAGCCCACCACAAGTAGAATGAAAGCCCCATACCCCAGGTAGAGAGGAGCCCTAACCATAACTAGATAGGAGACCCCACAAAAACTCAAGAGGAACCCCCTGCTTCATCTCAACAGGATCTGCTGCCTCCTTTTAGAGGAGGCCCAAACCCCACAGTAAATTCATAACCACCTCCTGAGACAAATAGAGAGGAGTCCACCACTGCAAGTACATAGATGCCCCCACAACAACTCGAGCGTCCCATGGATACCATATGACAATTAGCTTGGAGTCCCCTGGCACAACAAGAAAGTTGCACCTTGCCACAACTAGAAAAGAGTCAGCACATCACAACTGGAGAGAAGCTCCCTGCAACTAGACAGGAGCCCCTGGAAATCAACTTAGAGAGGAACCCACAGGCTCAACATAGAGAAGTCTCCCACCACAATTCCAGGGGAGCCTGCATTCCTCATGTGGAGAAGAGCCCCATACACACAGCAACTATTGAGGAAAAGCCCAGCCCAACACAAACAGAGAGGAGCTCCATCACCACAACTAGAGAGTTGAGCACCTATCACAACTAGAAAGGATCAACTCCACAAAAGTTACTGAGGAACCACTAGGACCAAAGATAGAAAGGACCTCCCCCATGGAGCCACCCATACCTCAACCAGAGAGGGCACAGTCCCACAACCTGATAGTGGCCCTCCACCACAACTCGAGAGGAGCCAGATGGACATCACACACAGAGAGGAGCCCCTCTGCTGCTAATAGAGACGAACCTCACACCACAACTGGAGAGGAGATTGCACACCACAAATAGAGAGAATTGAACCAACCACAGCTACAGAGTTGACCCCAACCACAACTAAAGTAAACACCATGCCAATACTAGTGAGTAGCCACTGGCACACTGCAACCTGACAGGAGCCATCGTGCACATCCCTGCTAGAAACGAGTAGCCCCAAGACAGCTTGAGAGGAGGCCCCACCACAAGTTGAGAGGAACCCTGTGTACACCCCCTCCAACTCGAAAGGAAACCTGAGTTCCCCACCATGGCTCAAGTGGAACGTTGAGTCCCATGTTGCATCTCAAGAGGAAACTAAAATTCTTGTAGCAAATCGAGAGGAGCTCTATTCTGTAACTCGAGAAGAACATCGAGATTCCCACTGCAACTCGAAAGGAAGCCTGGGTTCCCAGCTGAAAATAGAGTGGAACCCCAAATCCCCTGTTGCAACTCGAGAGGAACCCCGAATTCCCCACCTCAAGTCAAGAGTAGACCTGACTCCACTGTTACAACTTGAGAGGAACCCCGAGTTCTCTGCCACAACTTGAGATGAGCCCCAAGCCCCCTGGTGCAACTCGAGAGGATTCACAAGACCCCACTGCAACTCGAGAGGAACCATGAGAATCCACCTCAATTCAAGAGGAGCCCTATTTTGCATCACGAGGGTAGACCTCGAGAAAAAAGACAATAGACACTCCCCCGAGAGAGCTGGAAATGATCCCCTCATCACAACCGGAGAGAAACCCCCAGGACATCACACCAAAAAAGGAGTCACTCTTCTGCAAATAGAGAGTGGCCCACTGAAGTAACTCAAGGGCAGCCCCTCAAAACTAGATAGGAGAAATCCCGCGAAAAACTAGTGAGGAAACCACAGTACCAAAAGTAGAGAAGGCACTCTAACCCATGGAGAAAACCCACCACAACTCGAGAGAAAGTATCACCTCAACTCAAGAAGAGCTCGGAGTCCCATGCCTCAGCTCAAGAGAAGCCTCCCATGGCAACTCGAGAGAAACTCCGAGTTCCACACTGTACATGAGAGGAACACTGAGTACCTGTTCCAACTTGAGCAGAGCCCCGAGTACACTGCTGCAACTCAAGAGTAACCCTGAGTTCCTCGCCACAACCTGAAAGAACCCTGAGTCCCCTGCCTGAACTCAAGAGGAGGTCTCATGGCAAATCGAGTTAAGACCTCAGAAAAACTGGAGAGGAGCACAACGCCACCACAAGAGAGGAGCCCAGGAACACAGTACTACAAGAGAGGAGCACCTATGGCACAATTAAAGAAGTGCAGATCGCCACAACTGGAGAGGAGCCCATGCACCACATTTGGAGAAGAACCCCACTGCACATTGGCTGTATTGAGGAAAACCTCTGCCACACGTAACTAGAGAGGAGACACCCACCACAACAAAAGGGTTGGCCCCCACTTCAACTAAAGAGGAGGAGCCTTCTCGATAAAACAAGATTGGAAACCCCACCACAACTAGTGAGTAGACCCTTGTCCACAGCAACTAGAGGAATGACTGAAAAAACTCAAAGTAGCCACCACACCACAACTAGAGAGAAACCCCTAGTACAGTGTGAGAGTCAAATCCTAGGCAGATTGACAAGAAGTCCAGGGGTCCCCAAGGAGAGAGGGGTCTGGAATTCTCAAGGAAGAAGAAAGGACAAATTTTTTTGTCCCTCGACATTCCTTAGGATTATATAACAATAATGTGTCCTGCTTGAGGACAGCCTCTGGAAAAAAAACTTCTGGATAATCCTATTATCTTAAGGTGTAAATTATGGGAGTAAGTCTAGTGAGGTCTTTACAACCTCCAGACATTCTTTTGATTCACTGTAATAACTAATTAGAGAGTATATAACTCCATGGCTAACACTAGCAAGGGGGTACTCTTTCTGTGCTCTTCTGATACCTATGTCAAAAGCTTTCTCTGTCTCCTTTATACTTTAATAAAACTTGATTACACAAAAGCTCTGAGTGATCAAGCCTTATCTCTGGCCCCGGATTGAATTCTTCTCCTCTGGAGGCCAAGAATCCCAGTGTCTTTGTGTGGTTCAGCACCAACCTTTCAAGTGCAACTAGAGAAAGGCCCTGGCCACAGCTAGTGTGTTGACCATGCACCACAATGAGAAAGGAGCCTGCACACCACTTCTCGAGAAGAGTCTCTTGCATACCACAATTATTGAGGAACACCACTGCCTTATGCAACTAGAGAGGAACAACTTAGTCCTTTTCTGCAACATAAGTGGAGCCACCAGCTACAATGAGAGAGGAGGCCCCCACCAAAACTGGAGAGGTTTCCCCTGCACAAGTAGAGAGGAGCCCACCAAGACATCACACATAGAGAGGAGCCCCTCTGCCACAAATAGAGACAAGCTCCCTGAGGTAACTCAAGAGGAGGCCCTCAGAAGTAGAGAGGATAAACCATGCTTAAATGTGTGAGGAATATCTAGTATCAAAAGAAGAGAGGACCCCCGTGCAGAGACCCCAATCATAACCTAAGAGGAAGGACCACTGAAACTTGAGAAGATCTACGAGTCCATTGCCAAAACTCAAGAGAAGGACTCCAGCACTACTCGAGAGAAACCACTGACCAGAATGCCACAGGATGCCCCCAGATATCATACCTAGAGTGGAGTCACTCCACAGCAAATATAGATGAGCCCCCCACCACCTCAACAAGAAACGAGGCTCCTCCACATTGCAATGAGAGAGGACTTCCCTCAAATATTGCAACTAAAGAGCCCCTCACCATAACTAGAATGGAGCCAGCACAATGCAACTAGAGATTAGCTCACCAGCACACCACATTTTGAAAGGAGAAACCACACTACAGCTAGAGATAATCCACCACCACGACTACAGAGGAACCCCCACTGATACTCGAGATGAGCTCACCAGCACACTGAAACTAGAAAGACCCATGCCACAAATAGAGATGAGTCCTCAACCACAACTAGAGAGAAGACCCCACCGAATCTCAAGAGGAGCCCCCTGTTTCATCTAGACAGGATCAGCTGCCTCATTTTAGAGGAACCTCCAGATGACACAGCAAATAAATATGTGCCTCCTGAGACAAAAAGAGATGAGCCCACCACCTCAAGTACAGAGATGCCCCCATCACAACTCGAGAGCCCAGTGAACACTGCAATGAACTTGGAGTCCTCTTTCACAAGGAGAAATTTGCACCCAGCCAAGACTAGAGGGGAGCCCACACATAAAAACTAGAGAGAAGCCACCCACAAACAGACAGGAGACCCTGGAAATCGACTTAGAGAGGAGTTCTCTAGCAGAACAATACACAAGCCTCCAGCCACAACTCCACAGGAGCCTACATTCCTCATGTGGAGAAGAGCCCCATACACACCACAATTATTGAGGAAAAGCCCCACTCACCATAACTAGAGTGGAGCTCCCTTACCAGAACTAGAGGTTTGACCAACCTTCACATCTAGAGAGGGTCAATCCAACCAAAATTACTGGAGAACCCCTAGTACCCAAGGTAGAGACAACCTCCCTGGGGGAGCCACACACACCACAACCAGAGAGGACACAGACCCACAAATCAAGACGATCCCTGCAGCAAAACTTTAGAGTAGCACACTGGACATCACAGATAGAGAGGAGAACCTCTGCTGCTAATAGAGGTGAACCTTTCACTACAACTAGAGAGGAGCTTGCACACTACAGCTAGAGAGACTCGAACCCACCACAACTAAAGAGTTGACCACGACCACAACTAGAGAAAAGTCCCATGGGAAAACAAAGAGTAGCCACCCACACATTGAAACAAAACAGGAGGCAACCTGAACATGACTGCTAGAGATGAGTCACCCCGAGACAAATCGAGAAGAGAACCCACCACAACTTGAAGGAATTCTCAGATGTCCCAACTCGAGAGGATCCCTGTATTCCCTGCCACAGCTCAAGAGGAACCCTGAGTTCCTGCCGCAACTCAAGAGGAAACCTGAATTCCCATATGCAACTCGAGTAGAGCTCCCAAGTATCCTGTTGCAACTAGAGAGGAGGCCCAAGTTTCCCACTGCAACTTGAGAACAGCCCCACGCCCCTGATGCAACTTGAGAAGATTCCCAAGACCACCACCACAACTCAAGAGGAACCATGAGAATCCACCTCAATTCAAGAGAACCCTTATTCCACATCATGGGGAGAGGCCCCAGCAACAGAGACAGAGGCAACCCCCCGAGACAGCTGGAGAGGATTCCCCTCACGACAACCAGAGTGGAGACCCCAGAACATCACACCTAAAAAGGAGTCACTCTGCAACAAGTAGAGATGAGCCCGCTGAAGTATCTTAAGAGGAACCCCTCAAAATTAGAGAGGAGCAATCTCGTGAAAAACTAGTGAGGAGATCCCAGTGCCAAATGTAGAGATATGCCCAACCCCACGGAGACAACCCATCACAACACGAGAGGAGGCATCACCACAACTCGAAAGGAGATCTGAGTCCCCTGGCTCAACTAAAGAGGAACATTCCACGGGAAATTGAGAGTAACCCCGAGTTCCCCCTCCCAACTGGAGAGGAGGCATGACTCCTCTGTTACAACTGGAGAGGAACACCTAATTCCCCGCCTCAACTTGAGAGGAACAACAAGTTCCCCATCACAACTTGAGAGGAATTCTGAGTCCCCCATCACAACTTGAGAGGAACCCCAAGCCCTCTGATGCAACTCCAGAGGATTCCCAAGAGGATCCTACCCCACCACAACTCAAGAGGAGTACTCTACTGCAACAAGAGAGGAAGCCCCATACCACAAGTAAAGAGAAGGACAATGAGAGTGGCCTCCTGCACAACAAGAAAAACCACTCCTTCTCATCACAAACAGAAAGGAGCCACCACCATCAAAATATCAGAAAAGCACACTACTACAACTAGAGAGGAGCCAAACTACCACAATTAAAGAGGAGCCACCATGCCACAACTAGAGAGGAGTCTGCAAATGACAACTAGACAGGAGTCAACACACCCAAATAAAGAGTGGAAACTCACTTCAATTAGAGTGGATCTCTGTGCTGCAACTAGAGGATATCCTAATACACATTGCAACTAGATAGGGTCCAGCCTGCACATGGATCATAGTGAGGATCTGTCCTACTGAAGCTCGAGAGGAGGCTCCACCAAAACTGTAAAGGAACCCTAAATTACCTGCTGCAACTCAATAGGCACCCCGAGATTCCCACTGCAATTTCACAGGAACCCTAGGCTGTAGCAAGAAAAGGGGTCACTGGCCAAAATGACAGAGGGGCACCCCAGCCAAATCTGAAGGGGATTCCTCCAGCACAGTTAGAGTGGTGTCCCCCAGGATATCACATCTAGAGAGAAGCCCTTCTGTGGTAAATAGAGATGAGCTCCCTGAAGTAAATTGAGTGGAGTCCCTTGCAACTTGATAGAAGCAATCCTATTAATATTAGTGAGGAAACCCTAGCACCAAAAGTAGAGAGGACCTCCCTTGTGGAGCCATCCATACCCCAACCAGAGAGGACACAGCCCCACACCTCAAGAGGAGCCCTCCACCACAACTCGAGAGAAGCCCACTGGGCATCACACAGAGAGAGGAGCCCCTCTGTTGCTAATAGAGATGAACCTCACATCACAAGTTTAAATGAGCTTGCACACCACAACTAGAGGGAGTCGAACTCATCACAACTACAGAGTTGAACCCTAACAAAATGATAGAGGACTCCCATGCCAAAACTAGAGAGTAGCCACCCGACATGGCAACGAGACAGGAATCACACTGCACAACCTTGCTAATGATGAATCGTTGCAAGGCAACTCGAGAGGATGCCCTACCACAAGTTGAGAGGAATCCTGAGTACCACCCCAACTCGAGAGGATCCCTGAGTTAAGCGCCACGGTTTGAGTGGGACACTGAGTCCCAAACTGCAACTCGAGAGGAACATTGAGTCCCTGCTGCAATTCTAGAGTAGCCCCGAGTCCTTTGCTGCAACTTGAGAGGAACCCTGAGTTTCCCACTGCAACTGTAGACCTGAATTCCTCCCTGCAACTCAAAGGAGGCCCAACTCCCCTGTTACAAAACTAGAGGATCCCAGAGTTCCCCCAGGCAACTCGACACAAGGCTCTAATCCCCTGTTGCAGCTCGAGAGAAAATGCAAGTTCCCCACCACAACTAGACAGGAGCCCTAATGCCCCTGTTGCAACTAGAGAGGAAACCTGAGATCCTCGTTGCAACTTCAGAGGAATCCCGAGTTCTTTGCTGCACCTCAGGAGGAGGTCCAACTCTCCGGTTGCAATTCAAGAGGAATTTTGAGTTCCCTCTCGCAACTTGAGAGGAGGCCCGGCTCCGCTGTTGCAACTAGATAGGCAACCCGATTTCCCCTCCTCAACTTGAGAGGAGGCCTGAATCCCCTATTGAAACTCTAGAGAAAACACGAGATCAGCATTACAACTCAAGAGGAACCCCAAGTTTCCCACTGCAACTTGAGAAGAATCCCGAGCTCCCCACCTCAATTAGAGATAAGTTCCAATTCCACTGCAGCAACACAAGAGTAACCCCGAGTTACCCATAGCAACTCAAGACAAGACCTGAGCCCCCTGATGCAACTCCACAAGATTCCCAAAAGAAGCCTACCCCATCACAATTCGAGAGGAGCACTCTACAAGAGAGAAGCCTCACTCCAAAACTAAAGAGGAGCCCCCCCCCCCCACACACACAACGAGAGAGTATCTTCTCATACATTGCAACTAGACAGAGGGCAGCCTGCATATCGCTACTAGAGAGGACCTGCCCCACTGCAGCTAGAGAGGAGGCTCCACCACAACCCAAGGGTACCTGCAGTCACATACTGCAACTTAAGAGGCACCCCAATATCACCACTGCAACTTGACAGGATCCCTGGGCTCTAAAAAGAAAAGGGGCCACTGGCCACAATGACAGAGGGGATCCCCATCCAAAATGCAAGCTGATTACCTCAGCCCAACTAGACTGGAGTACCCCAGGTTATCACACCTAGAGAGACGCCCTTCTGCTGCAAATAGAGATGAGCTCCCTGATGTAAGTCGAGTGGAGTCCCTCACAACTAGAGAGAATCAATATCACTAATATCAGTGAGGAACCCCTAGCGCCCAAAGTAGAGAGGACCTCCAACGTGGAGCCACCCACATCCCAACCAGAGAGGACACAGACCCACACCTCGAGAGAAGCCCTTCACCACAACTTGGATCCCACTGGACATCACACATAGAAAGGAGCCCCTCTGCTGCTAAAAGAGACGAACCTCACACCACAAGTAGAGAGGAGATTGCACACCACCACTAGAGATTATCAAACCCACCACAACTACAAATGTGACCAAGACCACAACGATAGAGAAATCCCAGGCCAAAACTAGTGAGTAGTCACCCAATATCACAATAAGACAGGAGCCCCCCTGCACATCCTTGCTGGAGATGAGGCTCCTCAAGATAATTAGAAAGGAGGGTGGACCACAATTTGAGAGGAACCATGAGTATTCCCCCAACTTGAGGTGAACCCCATGTGTCCCAACATGTCTCAAGTGGAAGCCTGAGTTCTGCGCTTGAGACTAAAACTGACTTAACCATTGCAACTCATGAGGAGATCTGAGTCCCCTGCTATAACTCAAGAGGAACCCCTAGTTCCTCACTGAACCTCGAGAGGATGCCCGACTCTGCTGCTGCAACTTGGGAGGAAACCCGATTTCCCTGCCTCAACTCAAGAGGAAGCCTGACTCCCTTGTTGCAATTTGAGAGGAACCCCAAGAATCCCTGTTGTTTCTCGAGAGGAACCCCGAGTTTTTGGCTGCAACTTAAGAAGAACCCTGAGTTTCCCACCACATTTCAAGAAAAACTCTTTCCATGCCCCAAAGGGAGGCCTGATTCCCCTGCCTCGACTAGAGGGTATCCCCAAGTTCCCCAATGTAACACGAAATAAACTCCAAGCCCCCTGATGCAACTTGAGAATATGCCCAAGAGAAGCCTACCTGACCACAATTTGAGAGGAGCACACTCCAGCAACAAGAGAGGAAGCCCCATACCACAACTAAAGAGGGGGCACCCCGTTTCACAACTAGAGATATCTCCTGTGATTGCAACTAGAAAAAGTGCCCCTTCTCATCACAACCAAAGAGGAGTCAACCTCCTCACAATTTGAGAACAGCACTCTACCACAACTAAAGATGAGCTCAACTACCACAACTAAAGACGAGGTCCCATGCCACAGCTAGAGAGGAGTCTACAAATGACAACTAGACAGGAGCCAACCCACCACCAATAAAGAGTGAATCCTCACTGCGATTAGAGTGGAGCCCCATGATGCAACTAGAGAGTAGCCTACAGCACATTGAAACTAAACAAGGGCCAACCTGTGCATGGCTACTAGGGAGGATCTGCCCCACACTAGCACGAGAGGAGGCTACACCACAACTCTAAAGAAATCCTGTGTCACCTGCTGCAATTCAATATGTACCCCGAGTTCCCTGCTGCAATTTGACAAGAGCCCTAGGCTGTATCAATAAAAGGGGCCACTGGCCAAAATGTCGAAGTGGCTTCCCACCCAAAACTGAAGCAGATTCCTTGGGCACAACTAGAGTGGAGTCTCCCAATATATAAAACCTAGAGTGAAGCCCTTCTGCCACAAATAGAGACAAGCTCCTGGAAGTAAGTCGACTGGAGTCCCTCACAACTAGAGAGAAGCAACCCCACTAATATTAGTGAGGATCACCTAGGGCCTAAAGTCGAGAGGACCTCCCCTGTGCAGCCACCAGCACCAAAACCAGAGAGGACACAGCCCCTCAACTCAAGAGGAGCCCTCCACCACAACTCGACCCCCTGAACATCACACATAGAGTGAAGCCTCTCTGCTGCAAATGGAGACGAACCTCACACCACAAGAAGAGAGGAGCTTGCACACCACCACTAGAGAAAACTACTGCTGCTGCTGCTGCTAAGTCGCTTCAGTCATGTCTGACTCTGTGCAACCCCAGGGTTGGCAGCCCACCAGGCTCCCCCGTCCATGGGATTCTCCAGGCAAGAGCACTGGAGTGGGTTGCCATTTCCTTCTCCAATGCATGAAAGTGAAAAGTGAAAGTGAAGTCTCTCAGTCGTGTCCAACTCTTACAGATCCCATGGACTGCAGCCTACCAGGCTCCTCCATCCATGGGATTTTCCAGGCAAGAGTACTTGAGTGGGGTGCCATTGCCTTCTCCGAGAGAAAACTGAACTCACCAAAAATACAGAGAAAACTGAACTCACCACAAATACAGAGTTGACCCTGACCACAATGATAGAGAAATTCCATGTAAAAACTAGTGAGTAGCCACCTAACATTGAAACAAGAAAGGAGCCATCCTGCACATCCCTGCTAGAAACAAGTTGTCCCAAGACAACTAGAGAGGTGGCCCTACCACAGTTCCAGAGGAACTCCGAGTTCCCTGCTGCAACTCAACAGGAGGTCCAACTCCCCCCCCCCCCGCCCTGAAACATGAAAGTAAGCCTGAGTTTCCCCCACAACTCGAGAGGATACCCAACTCCCCTGTTACAACTCAAGAGGAAGCCCTTGTTATCCTTCTCAACTTGAGAGGAGTCCTAATTCCACTGCTGCAACTCGAAAGGAACCTTTAGACCCCGTTGCAACTCGAGAGGAACCCTGAGTTTTCCTCCACAGCTCGAGAAAAATACCAAGGTCTCTACCTCAACTTGAGATGAGGCTCAGTTTCCCTGCAGCACTCAAGAGGAACCTCAAGTTTCACACCGCAAGAAGAATGGAACCCCTAATTTCCCACTGCATCTCAAGAGGAGCCCAGAGACCCCTGCTGCAACTCCAGAGGAGGACCAAATCCCTTGTCACAAATCGAGAGAAACCCAGAGATCCCTGTCACAACTCGAGAGGAACCCCGAGGTTCTTGCCACAACTCGAGAAAAACACCAAGCTCATTGCTGCAACTGGAATGAGGCCCAACTCCCCTTCTGCAACCAGAGAGGAAACCCAACTCTCCTGTAACAACTTGAGAGGAAACCCAAGTTCTCCATCTCAACATGAGAGGAGTCATAACTCCACTGTGCAACTCGAGAGGAACCCCAAGATCTCCATTGGAACTTAAGAAGAACCCCAAATTTCCCACCTCAATGCAAGGTGAAGGCCAATTGCCCTGCAGGGACTAGAGAGGAATCCCGAGATAGCCCTCACAAATCGAAAGGAAGCCTGATCCCCCTGAGGCAAATCGAGAGGTTCCCTGAGATCCCCATTTAAACTCGTGAGGAAACCCGAGATCCCGGTTGCAATTCGAGAGAAACTCTGAGTTTCCTGCCTCAACTCAAGATGAGGCCCGATTCCCCTGCAGGGACTAGAGAGGAATCATGAGTGCCCCTCAAAACTAGAAAGGAGGCCTGACTCCCCTGAGGCAACTAGAGAGGTTCCCTGAGATTCCTGTCACAGCTTGAGAGGAACCCATAGCTTCCCACCACAATCTGAGAAAAGGCACAAAATCTCCCCTCAAACCAAGATGAGGCCCAATTCCCCTTCAGCCACTCCAGAGCAATCCAGAGTTCCCCCTTGCAACTCGAAAGGAGGCTTGACTACCTTTAGCAATTTGAGAGGTTCACCCAGGTCCCCATCACAACTCGAGAAGAACCCCGTGTCCCCCACCTCATCTAGAGATGAGGCCCAATTCCCCTGCTTCGACTCAAGAGGAATCCAGGTTCCCCCTCACACCTCAAGAGGAGGCCTGACTCACTAGTTTCAAGTTGAGAGGATCCCAGAGTTCCCCACTGCAACTTGAGAGAAACCCTGAAGTTCCTGTCACAACTTGAGAAGAACACTGAGTTCCACACCTTAAATCAAGATGTGACCTGGTTCTCCTGCCATGCCTCAAGAGGAACCCTAACTTCCCCATCACATCTTGAAATGAGCCTTAAGACCCTGATCCAACTGCAGAGGATTTCCAAGAGGAGCCTACACCACCACAATTCCAGAGGAGCACTCTACCACAAGAGAGGAAGCCTCATACCACAACTAAGCAGGAGGCCCACCCTGCCACAAATAGACAGGACCTTCCTGCACATCACCTCTAGAAAAAGCACCACTTCTCATTCCAACCATAGAGGAATCACCCACTTCCAAATTTGAGATCACTCTACCACATCTAGAGAGGAGCCCAACTACAATTAAAGAGGAGTTCCCCGCCACAATTAGAGAGGTGGCTGCAAACGACAACTAGAGATGAGCCAACACACAGAAAATAAAGAGCGGACTTCCACTGCAATTAGAATGGAGTCCATGCCGCAAATAGATAGTATTCTCTCACACATTGTATTTAGGCAGGGCCCAGTCTGCACAGTGCTACTAGAGAGGATCTGCCCCACTACAGGTCAAGAGGAATCTCCACCACAACTCTAAAGGAACCCCGAGTCACATGCTGCAACTCAAGGGGCACCCCAAGCTCCCCACTGCAATTTCACAGGATCCCTAGGCTGGGGCAAGTAAAGGGGCCACTGGGCCAAATGAAGGGTGGCTCCCCGGCCAAAACTGAAGCTGATTCCATAGGCACAACTAGAGTGGTGTTCACCAGGAAATCACACACCTTAAGCGAAGACCTTCTGCCTCCAATGGAAATGAGTTCCCTGAAGGAAGTCGAGTGGAGGGCCTCACAACTAGAGAGCAGAAATCCCACAAATAATAGTGAGGAACTCATAGTGCCAAAAGCCGAGAGGACCTCCCCAGTGGAGACATGAACACCCCAAACAGAGAGGACACAGCCTCACCCCTCGAGAAAAGCCCTCCACCACAACTTGAGAAGAGCCTGTTGGACATCAAACAGACAGAGGAGCCCCTCTTCTTTTAATACAGATGAACATCACACCACAAGCACAGAGGAGCTTGCACACCACCATTCAGTTCAGTTCAGTTCAGTTGCTCAGTCGTGTCCGACTCTTTGTGACCCCATGAATCATAGCAAGCCAGGCCTCCCTGTCCATCACCAACTCCCGGAGTTCACTCAGACTCACGTCCATCGAGTCAGTGATGCCATCCAGCCATCTCATCCTCTGTCATCCCCTTTTCCTCCTGCTCACAATCCCTCCCAGCATCAGAGTCTTTTCCAATGAGTCAACTCTTCGAATGAGGTGGCCAAAGTACTGGAGTTTCAGCTTTAGCATCATTCCTTCCAAAGAAATCCCAGGGCTGATCTCCTTCAGAATGGATTGGATGGATCTCCTTGCAGTCCAAGGGATTTTCAAGAGTCTTCTCCAACACTACAGTTCAAAAGCATCAATTCTTCGGTGCTCAGCCTTCTACACAGTCCAACTCTCATATCCATACATGACCACAGGAAAAACCATAGCCTTGACTAGATGGACCTTTGTTGGCAAAGTAATGTCTCTGCTTTTGAATATGCTATCTAGGTTGGTCATAACTTTCCTTCTAAGAAGTAAGCGTTTTTAATTTCATGGCTGCAGTCACCATTTGCAGTGATTTTGGAGCCCAAAAAAATAAAGTCTGACACTGTTTCCACTGTTTCCCCATCTATTTCCCATGAAGTGATGGGACTGGATGCCATGATCTTCGTTTTCTGAATGTTGAGCTTCAAGCCAACTTTTTCACTCTCCACTTTCACTTTCATCAAGAGGCTTTTTAGTTCCTCTTCATTTTCTACCATTAGAGAGAATAAAACCCCCACAACTACAGAGTGGGCCCCCACCATAATGATAGAGAAATGCCTTGCCAAAACTAGTGAGCAGCCACCCGTCCTTGCAACAAGACAGGAGCCACCCTGCACATAACTGCTAGAAACGAGTCACACCGACAGAACTCAACAGGAGGCCCCAGCACAAGTCGCATTGAACCCTGAGTGCTAACCAAACTCGAGAAGAATCCTGAGTTCCCTACATCGGCTCCACTGGAATCCTTCAGCCTGTGCTACAAACACAGAGGAACACTGATTTCCTGCTGCACTTCAACAGGTGCTCTGAGTCCCCTGTGGCAACTCTAGAAGAAACCCCGAGTTTCCAGCAACAACTAGAGAGGAACCCTGAGTTTCTGCTGCAACTCCAGAGGAACCCTGATTCCCCTGCTGAAATTCTAGAGGAAACACGGGTTTCCCACCTCAACTAGAGAGGAGTTCTGACTCCCCTGTTGCCATTGGAGAGGAATACAGAGATCCCCACCACAACTCAAGAGGAACACTGAGTTTCCCGCCAGAAGTCGAAAAAACACTGAGTTTCCCCTCAACTCGAGATGAGACCTGATTCCCCTGCAGTGACTCGAATGGAACACCGAGTTTTCCCTCATGACACATGGGGAAGTCTGACTCCCCTGTGCAGCTCAAGAAAAATCCCGAGTTCCCTGCCTCAACTCGACAGGAGACCTGACACCCCTTTCACCACTCGAGAGGAAAGCTGAGTTCCATTCCTCAACACAAGACAAGGCCTGACTCCCCTGAGGCGACCTGAGCGGCTCCCTGAGATCCCTGTCCCAACTCAAAAGGAAGCCCAACTTTCCCACGTCAATTCGAGATGAGGTGCGAGTCCCCTACAGCAACTCGAGAGGAATCTCAAGTTCCCCCTTGCAACTCGAAAGGATGACAGTTGCAACTCGAGAAAAAGCCCAAGTTCCCCGCCTCAACTCAAGAGAAGTCCTGACTTCTGTTTTACAACTCAAGAGTTTCATGCCTCAACGTGAGAGGAGGCCTGGTTCTCCTCTTGAAACTAGAGAAGGACCCCAAGATCCCTGTCACAACTGGAGAGCAACCCCTAATTTCCCTCCTGTACTCAAAATGAGGACCAATTACCCTGCAGTAACCCAAGAGGAGTCCTGAGGTCCCCCTCACAACTGGAAATGAGGCCTGACTTTCCTGAGGCAACTCAAGAGGTTCCCTGACTTTCCTGTTGTAACTCAAGAGGAACTTAGAGCTTCCTGCCACAACTCAAGAAAAACCATGTGATCGCCCCTCAACCTGAGATGAGGTGCAATTCCCCTGCAGCAACTCGAGAGCAATTCCAAGTCCCCCCTCACAATTCAAAAGGAAACTTGACTCCCTTTTTGTAACTCAAGAAGTTCCCCCAAATCCCCATCGCAACTCGAGAAGAACTCCATGTTACCCACCTCATCTCGAGATGAGGCCTGATTACCCTGCTTCAAATTGAGAGCAATCCCGAGTTCCCCCTCCCACCTCAAGAGGAGGCCTGACTCACCAATTGAAACTCGAGAGGACCCCTGAGTTCCCTGCCTCAATTCAAGATGTGGCCCAATTCCCCTTCAGGGACTCAAGAGGAACCCTGAGTTCCCCAAGACCCTGATGCAACTGCAGAGGATTCCCAAGAGGAGCCTACCCTACCACAATTCCAGAGGAGCACTCTACCGCAACAAGAGAGGAAGCCTCATGCCACAACTAAGCAGGAGGCCAGCACTGTGACAAATAGACAGAAGCTTCCTGCACTTTGAAACTATAAAAAGCACCACTTGTCATTAAAACCATAGAAGAGTCACCCACCT
Organism: Bos grunniens; assembly: GCF_055505025.1. Taxonomy (NCBI): domain Eukaryota; kingdom Metazoa; phylum Chordata; class Mammalia; order Artiodactyla; family Bovidae; genus Bos; species Bos grunniens. The sequence continues at coordinate 63,160,939 of NC_141183.1, read as the reverse complement.
CCCAATTTGAGAAGAGCAACCTACCGCATCTGGAGAGGAGCCCAACTACCACAGTGAAGAGGAGTTCCCCTGCCACAACTAGAGAGGTGGCTTCAAACAACAACTAGAGACGAACCAACACAGCAAATAAAGAGCAGACCCCCACTGCAATTCGAGTGGATCCCATGCTGTAATTAGAGAGTAGCCTCCCACACATTACACTTAGACAGGGACCAGCCTGAACAGTGCTACTAGAGAGCATCTGCCCCAATGCAGCTCAAGAGCAGTCTCCACCACAACTCTAAAGGAACCCAAAGTCACATGCTGCAACTCAAGAGACAGCCTGAGTTCCCTGCTGCAATTCACAGGATCCTGAGGCTTTAACAGGGAAACGGACCACTGGACCAATAACAGACGGCCTCCCCAGCTAAAACTGAAGTTTATTGCCCAGGCACAACTAGAGTGGTGTCCCCCAGGATATCATACCTTGAGAGAAGACCTCCTGCCTCAAACGGAAATGAGCTCCCTGAAGGAAGTTGAGTGGAGGCCCTCACAACTAAAGAACAGCAATCCCACTAATATTTGTGAGGAAACTATAGGGCAAAAAGTAGAGAGGACCTCCCTCCCTGGAGACATGCACACCCCAACCAGAGAGGACACAGCCTCACACTTCGTGAGGAGCCATCCACCACAACTTGAGAGCAGCCCGCTGAATATCACATGGAGAGAGGAGACCCTCTTCTGCTAATACAGGAGAACCTCCCACTACAAGGAGAGAGAAGCTTGCACACCACCCCTAGAGAGAAGCAAAATGTCCACAACTACAGAGTTGACCCGACCACAATGAGAGAATAGTCCCTTGCCAAAACTAGTTAGCAGTCTCCTGTCATTGCAACAAAACAGGAGCCACCCTGCACATTCCTTCTAGAAACCAGTAACCCCAAGTTTACTTGAGAGGAGGCTCTGAAGCAAGGCTGCAGCAAGTAACCAGGAACCCTGAGGACCAACCAAGGTTGAAAAGAACCGAGTTCCCCGCCATGACTCCAGTGAAATCCTGTACCCGCTCTGCACCTCCAGCAGAACACTGATTTCCCACTGCTCTTGGAGAGGAGCTCTAAGTCCACTGTGACAACTCTAGAGGAAACCCCAAGTTTCAAGTAACAACTAGAGAGGAACCCCAGAGTTTCTGCTTCAACTTGAGAGGAGGACCAACTCCCCTGCTGCAGCTCGAGAAGAAATATGAGTTCCCCACCTCACCTCAAAAGGATTCCTGACCCCCGTGTTGCCATTTGAGTGGAATCCTGAGATCCCCATTGCAACTCTAGAGGAACCCCGAATTTCCCACCACAAGTCAAAAGAACATGGAGTTCCCCCTCAACTCGAGAAAAGTCCTGATTTCCCTGCAACAACTGGAATGGAACCCCTAGTTTCCCCTCACAACACAAGTGGAGGTCTGGCTCCCCTGTTGCAACTCAAGAAAAAACCCGAGTTCCCCATCTCAACCCAAGATGAGGCCTGACACTCCTTTTACAACTCAGGAGGAAACTGGAGTTCCATGCCTCAGCTCAAGAGGAGGTCTGACTACACTGTTGCAACTCGAGAGGAAACCCGAGATCCCTGTCGCAACTGGAGAGGTATCCCCAAGGTTCCGCCTCAACCTGAGATGAGGCCCAATTCCCCTGCAGTGACTCAAGAGGAATCCCGAGTTTCCCCTTGCAGCACAAAATGAGTCCTGACTCCCAAAAGGCAACTCAACAGTTTCTCTGACATTCCAGGTTCAATTGGAGAGGTACCCACAGAGATATCCGCCGCACCTTGAGAGAAACCCCGATTTCCTGCCTCAACCAGAGATGAGGCCTGATTCCCCTGCAGTGACTCGAGAGGAATCCTGAGTTCCCCCAGCAACATGAAAGGAGGCTTGATTCCCTTTTGCAACTCGAGTGATTCCCCGAGATAACCATGGCAACTTGAGAGGAACCCCGAGTTTCCTGCTGCAACTCAAGAAGAACCCCATATTCCCCACCTCAACTCGAGATGAGGCTGGATTCTCCTGTTTAGAGAAGAATCCTGAATTCCGCATTGAAACTCAAGAGGAGGCCTGGCTTACTAGTTGCAACTCAGACGGATCTCTATGTTCCCCATTACAACTTGAAAGAAACTCCAAGCTTCCCACCACAACTTGAGAAGAACCCGAGTTCCCCACCTCAATTCAAGATGTGGCCCAATTCCCCAGTAGTGCCTCAAAAGGTACCCTAAGTTCCCCATCCCAACTAGACACAAGCCCCAAGACCCTGATGTGACTGCAGAGGATTTCCAAGAGGAATCTACCCTACCACAATTTCAGAGGAGCACTCTACCGCAACAAGAGAGGAAGCCTCATACCACAACTAAGAAGGAGGCCTACCCTGACACAAAGAGACAGGAACTTCCTGCACATCACAGCTGGAAAAAGAGTCTCTTCTCTTTACAACCACGGAGGAGTCACCCACCTCCGAATTTGAGAAGAGCACTGTACAGCACCTAGAGGAGCCGAACTACCACAATTAAAGAGGAGTTCCCCTGCCACAACTAGAGAGCAGCCTCCACACAGTGCAACTGGAGAGGTCACACACTGCACATCGCTACTAAAGAGGATCTGCCCCACTGCAGCTCAAGAGGAGGCTCCACCACAACTCTAAAGGAACCCCAAGACACAGGCTGCAACTCAAGAGGCATCCCAAGTTCCCTCCTGCAATTTCACAGGAGCCCTACACTGTCGAGGTACAGCCCCCACTGATCCAGGGAGTTTGAAGGGGAGACGGCGTCGGCGATTAATTTAAATATTCATCAAAGATATAAAAAGTAATAGCATGAGGATAGCTCAGGAGGAAAATTCAGCAGAGAAAAGAGGCTGAGTAGCTTGGTTTACGCGGAAAATCAATATAACCTGTGACATCAGGTTAGCTCTGACCATGGAGGCCGCAGGCGCCCTCTCGAATAGCAGAAGGTGCCCCACCTTAGGCACCTTCTCGAGTGAGTCTTAGAAGCCCAGGCAAATAAATGGTTGCAGAGGACCTCCACACTCCAGATGGAAACTTCAGCCGGAATGTGAAAAGAAAGAATGACATGGGGAGACCAAGCTTCAGTGAGCAAGGTCCGCAGCTTTATTTTCAACAGGGGCTTTTATACCATAAGTTGTACATAGAGGATAATAGGCGGCGTGAAACCATGCAAAGTCAGCAGTCTTTGATCCTTATCAAAACCAAGGTTTCTTTCCTGCAAATTTATCGTATACAAATGGTTTAGGTGATTTACATCATCTTCTGGCCAGAAGGCCTATTAACATTTTATGACTCTTGACAAAGGTTTGTCAACCGTAAGACTTATTTTCTCTAAGAGTAATTATTTTAAGGGTTGGCGCCATCCTCCAGAGGTGTTACATAAAGTTGCATTCCTATAGGGCAGAGGTGCAGTGGGTTTACAACAAAGGAAAGAATTTATTATCTTAAGGGTCTAAAGTTGCTAACACCAAGGCCACTACTTATTTTTTCTACATACCAACTATATTAATTAATACACATTCAAGGATACAATACAGGGGATATGGAAACTTGGTAGCAAGAATTGGCTCATCAATGAAATCATGAAATCTTTTACTAATTTTATTCTGACAGTTTCTAACTCTCTGAGAGGCTTTAAGCTATTTAAATATCTTAAGCTTCCTGTGCCTCTCATGGCTGAGAGACTGTAAACAATCGTATGCATAGCTGTAGGAGTCCGGGTAAACTTGTCAGGCAAGTTAGAGAGCTATCTGAGGGGTTTGGATTTAAACACTCCTATTGCCCAGGAACTTATTAACTGGAGCTGTAAGTTAACACCTTGTCAGAGAGAGCGAGATGGTGGTGGGGGACAGCCCCCAGTAAAGTCAGAGGTGAAAGCACAAAGCAGTAAAGTAGGCAGACTCTGGTTTTGGGGGGTAGATTCTCAAGAATATCCAGGAGGACTCCTGAGGCTTGATCCCACCCTTTCGTATGCCGAGCCTCCCTCATGACCTTTGCCATGGGTGGAGGTCCTCACGCTGGCTCCCGGCACTACACTGTAACCAGAAAAGGGGCCATTGGAGAAAATGACAGATGAGCTCCCCAGCCAAAACTGAAGGGGAATTCCCTGGCATAAATAGAGTGGTGTCCCCCAAGATATCACACTTAAAGAGAAGCCTTTCTCCCACGAATACAGATGAGCTCCCTGAAGTAACTCGAAGGGAGTCCCTCACAACTAAAGAGAAACACCCCCACTAATATTAATGAAGAATGCCTAGCACCAAGATCGAGAGAACATCCCCCGTATAGCCAACCACACCCCAACCAGAGAGGACACAGCCTCACACCATCCACAAGAGAGGAGCCCTCTCGACATCACATCCAGAGAGGAGCTCCCACAGCACAGTTAGATAAGTGCAGCTCTCCAAAAGTAGGGAGGAGACTTCACACAGCATCTGGAGAAGACTCCCCCACATACCACAATGATTGAGAAACACCACTGCCCAAGGCAACTAGAGAGGAACCACTGAGTCCTTTGCTGAAAGGAGAGGAGCGACTGACCACAACGACAGAGGATGCCACCACCAAAACTTGGGAGTTTTCCCTCACCACAAGTAGAGAGGAGACCACCAAGACATCACAAATAGAGGAACCCCACAGTCAAAAGTAGACACAAGCCCCGGGAAGCAACTTGAGAGGAGGCCATCACAAAGAGAGAGAAGCAACCATGCTAAAATTTGTGAGGAAAATCTAGTGCCAATAGAAGAGAGGACTTTCTTGCAGAGCCCCCCATCACAATATAAGAGCAGGGACCACTGCAACTTGAGAGGAGCCCTGAGTCCTCTGCCACAACTCAAGAGAAGGACTCCAACAATACTCAAGAGAAGCCACAAGCCACAATGTGAGAGGATGCACCCAGATATAGTACCTAGACAGGAATTACTCTGTGGCAAATATAGATGAAGACCCACCCCCACAACAAGAAAGGAAGCCCCTGATAATTGCAATTAGAGAAGACTGTCCTCAGATGTTGCAACTAAAGAGACCTTCAGTGTAACTAGAAAGGTGCACACCACAACTAGAGAGTAGCTCACCAGCACACCTCAGCTAGAAAGAAGCAGACACACCACAGCAGAAGAAAATCCCCTACCACAACTAGAGAGGAGCCCCCAATGATACTTGAAAGGAACTCATGAGAACACCACAAATAGAAAGAAAGCCTCATGCCACAGGTAGACAAGAGGCCCCAACCACAACTAGAGAGGAGCCCACCACCGAAACTCTAGAGGAGCCACTTGCTTCATCACGACAGGGCCTGCTGCCTCCTTTTAGAGGAGTCCTGAGCTGCCACACCAAATTGATATGTGTTTCCTGAGACAAATAGAGAGGAGACCACCACCACAAATACGAAGAGTGCCTCACCACAACTCAAGGGCCCTGTGAACACTGCAACTAGCTTGGAGTCCATTGCCACAATAAGAAAGTTGCAGCCTGTAACCACTAGAGAGGAGCCCAAGCATCACAACTAGAGAGAATGCCCCCACAACTAGGCAGGAGCCCCTAGAAATAGACTTAGAGAGGAGCCCACTGACAAAATAATAGACAAGCCTCCTGCCACAACTCCAGAGGAGCCTGCATTCCTCATGTGAAGAAGACCCCATACATATCTCAACTATTGAGGTAAAGCCTCACCATCACTGAAACTTAAGAGGAGATCACAAGCACACAACTAGAAAGGCGGACCCACACCACAGCTAGAGAGCAGTCCCTCACCATAACTATAGATGATCCCTGAACAAAAATTTGAGAGGTGCCCCCTGCAGCAACTTGAGAGTTGCCTACTGCTACAACAAGAGAGGAGCCCCAGCCACAAGCTGAGAACCCTGTGCACCCTGCAATGAGCTTACTGCCACTTAGAAAGGATCAGTACTCCACAACTAGAGAAGAGTCTGCACACCACAACCAGAGAGAAGCTCACCTGACAAAATTAAGAGTTGAGCCCTAACACCAACTAGAGAGGAGCCCCATGCCACAGGTTGTGTAGCCAAACACACATCACAACTAAACAGAAGCCACCCTGCACATTGCTACTAGAGAGGAGCCACCCCACCACATCTCAAGAGGAAGACCCACCTCAGCTCAAGAGTAACACCAAGGTCCCTTATGCTACTCCAGAGGAGTCCCCCACCACAACGAGAGAGGAGCCTACACACTGCACCAAGAGAAGAGCCCACCCAGACACCACATACAGAAAGGAAGACATGCACCCCACAACTTCAGAGGAGCAATCTTGCACACCAGATCCAGAGAGGATGCTTCACACCACTACTAGAAAATAGCCCTTCAAACCACAACTAGAGGAGAGCCAGCAAGCTGCACCTAGAGAAGAGCCACACAGCATAATGCAACAAGACAGGAGTTACAACTCCACAACTAGAGAGGACTCCCAAAGGCACAGCACAACTAGAGAGGAGCACCCTGGCACAACACAACTAGAGAGAAGCTCATCTGCCAAAACCAGAGAGTTGAATACATGCCACAATTAGATAGTTGACCCTCTGGTGCAACTAGTGAGGAGCACACAGCCAAAACTAGAGAGGTGCCCCCACCCCATATATCATATCTAGAGTCTAGAACCACTGACACACGAGAGTGGGCACCCCTGGAACAGGTACATAAGAGCCTGCCCCACACATCACAATTAAATAAAAGTGCCCATACAAATCACAACTACAGTAGAACTCCCAGCAGTTCATAATGAAAGAGGAGGCCAACACCGTTATTAGAGAGGAGACCCAAGCTACAATAAGAGATAAGCCCCCCTGAATATTGGCATTAGAGAGGAGGAAATCCACACATAACAATTAGCCAGAAGTCCCACCCACGAGTAGAGTGGAGCCCACCATGCTACAGGTAAAGAGAACTCCTACTGCTACAACTCTAGAGTAGCCTCCTGCACATCACAACTGGAAAAAGCACCCCTTCTCTTCACAACCAAAGAGGAGTCACCCCATCACAATTTGAGAAGAGCACTCTAGCACAGCTAGAGTGGAGCCCAAATACCACAGCTAAAAAGAGGCCCCCTGCCACAACAAGAGGGTAGTCTGCAAATGACAACTGGAGAGGAGCCGAACCACCACAAATAAAGAGTGGACCCTCACTGCAATTAGAGTAGAGCCCAAGTTTCAACTAGAGAGTACCTACCGCACAATGCAACTAGAGAGGGGCCAGCCTACACATCGCTACTAGAGAGGGTGTGCCCCGCTGCAACTCTAGAGGAGGCTCCACCACAACTCTAAAGGAACCTCAAATAACCTGCTGCAACTCTAGAGACACACTGACTTCCCCACTGCATTTGACTGGAGTCCTAGGCTGTAACAAGCAAAGGGGTCACTGGCCAAAATGACGGTGGGGCTTGCTGGCCAAATCTGAAGCACATTCCCCTGGCACAACTAGAGTGGAGTCCCCAAGGATGTCACACATAGAGAGAAGACCTTCTGCCACAAATAGAGATGAGCTCCCTGAAGTAAGTCGAGTGGAGTCCCTCACAGCTAGAGAGTAGAAATCCTACTAGTTTTAGTGAGGAACCCCCATAGTGCCAAAAGTAGAGAGGACCTCCCCCGTGAAGCCACCCATAAGCCAACCAGAGAGGACACAGACTTGCACCTTGAGAAGTGAGGAGACCGCTGGACATCACACAAAGAGAGGAGCCCCTCTGCTGCTAATAGAGATAAGCCTCACACCACAAGTAAAGAGGAGCTTGCCCACCACAACTAGAGAGAATTGAACCCACCTCAACTACATAGTTGACCCAGACCTCACTTAGAATAATGACCCATGCCAAAACTAATGAGCAGCCACCCACACATTTCAACAAGACAGGAGCCATGCTGTACATCCCTGCTAGAGATGAGTCACTCCAACACAACTCAAGATGAGGCCTCACCACAACTTGCTAGGAACACTGATGACTCCCCAACTCAAGAGGATGAGTTCCCCTCCATAGCTCGAGTAGAACTCTGAGTCCCACATTGCAATGCTAGAGGAACCCTGAGTTCCCGCCTCAACTTGAGAGAGGCTCTGAGTCCTCTGCTGCAACTTGAGAGGAACCCCATGTTCCCAGATTCAACTCTCGTGGAGGCCCAAGTCCCGTGTTGCAACTCGAGATAACTGTCATGTTCCCAGCTGCAATTCGAAAGGAACACCTAGTTCCCTGAATCAACTTGTGAGGAATTCCATCTCCTCTCCTGCAACGAAAGAGGAACACAGTGTTACCTGTTTCAACTCAATACAAGCCCCAAGCCCCTTGATGAAACTGGAGAGAATTCCCAAGACCCTGACTGTAACACAAGAGGAACTGTGAGAATCTGCCTAAATTGAAGAGGAGCCCTATTCCTCATCACAAAGAGAGCTCCCGGCAACACAGACAGAGGCACTCCCCCACCAGAGCTGAAGAGGATCCCCTCAGCACAACTAGGGAGCAGGCCCCAGGACATCACAACTTAAAAGGAATCATATTGCTGCAAATAGAGATAAGCCCACTATAGTAACTCGAGAGGATCCCTTCAAAATGAGAGAGAAGCAATCCTGTGAAAAACTAGTGAGAAGAGCCCAGTGGAAAATTAGAGAGGATGTCCTACCCCGCAGAGACCACAAACCAAAGCACAAAAGGAGGCATCACCACAACTCGAGAGGAGCCCTGAGTCCCCTACTTCAACTGAAGTGGACTTCCAATGAGGACTTCCACCTCAATTCAAGAGGAACTCCTAGTTCCATGCTATACATGAGAGGAACACTGAGTACCTGGCACAATTCGAGAGGAAAGTCGAGTCAACTGCTAGAACTCGAGCAAAACCATGAGTTGCCCACAGCAACTCGAAAGGTCCCCGTGCCCCCTGCTGCAACTCGAGAGGTAGCATCACCAGACCATGAGTGGAACTCTGAATTACCTGCCTCAACCCAAGAGGAGTTCTCATGGCAAATTGAGATAAGACCTCAGCACAATTAGAGATGAGCACCACACCACCACAAGAGAGGAGCCCAGGCACACATCACTACAAGAAAGGAGCACCCATGGCACAATTAGAGAAGTGCAACTTGACACAACTAGAGAGGAGCCCATGCACCACATCTGAAGAATAGACCCACAACACATTGCAACTATTGAGGAAATCCCCTGCCCAATGCAACTAGAGAGGAGACCCCCACCACAACTAGAGACTTGACCATCCACCACAATAAGATTATTGACCCCTACTGCAACTAGAGAGGATCCTTCTGGATAAAACAAGATGCCAAACTCCACCACAACTACAGAGTAGGCCCTTGCCCTCAGCAACTAGAGTAACAACTGAAGCAGTTCCAAGGACCTACCACACCACAATTAGAGAGCAACCCCTAGTACAGTGCAACTAGAGAGAGCCCCTGGCCACACCTAGTGTGTGGACAACATGCCACAGCATGAGGAGCTTGCAAGCTGCTTCTGGAAAAATAGTTCCCCAAAAACCACAGTGAGAACACCATGGCCCAATGAAACTAGAGAGGAAAAACAGAGGCCTTTGCTACAATATGAGAGGAGCAAATGGCCAGAATGACTGAGGAGCCCTTCACCAAAACTGGAGAGGTTTCCCCGCCACAAGTAGAGAGGAGTTCACCAAGGCATTATGCATATTGAGGAGTGCCTCTCCTGGATATAGAGATGAGCCCCCCGAAGTAACTTGAGAGGAGGCCCTCACAAGTAGAAAGAAAGAAGCATGCTAAAACGTGTGAGGAACACTGCATGCCAAAAAAGAGAGGACCCCCTGCAGAGACCCCCATGGCAACCTAAGAGGAAGGCCCACTGCAACTCGAGAGGAACCCTGATGCCACTGGAACAACTCAAGAGGAGGACTCCACTGCTTCTCAAGAGATGCCAATGGACACAATGTGAGAGGATGGCTCCAGATATTATACATAGAGAGAAGTCACTGTGTGGCAAATATAGGTGAGCCCCCCCAACCACAACAACAAGAAAGGAGGCCCCTGCATATTGCAATGAGAGAGAGGACTCCCCATAGATATTGCAACTAAAGAGCTCCTCACCATAACTAGAAAGGAGCCCACACACGGCAACTAGAGAGTAACCCATCAGCACACCACAACTAGAAAGGAGCAGCCGAATCACAGCCAGGGATAATCTCCCACCACAGCTAGACAGGAGCTCCCACTGATACTCAAGAGGAACTCACCAGCACACTGCAATTAGAAAGAAACCCCATGACATATGTAGTCCTCAACCACAATTAGAGTCCCCCACTGAAACTCGAGAGGAGCCCCCTGCGTCATCTTGACAGAATACACTGCCTCATCTTAGAAGACCCCACATCCTGACAGCAAATTGATATGTGCCTCCTAAGATAGAGAGGAGACCACCACCTCAAGTACAGAGATGCCCACACCACAACCTGAGAGCCCCGTGAACAATGAAGCTAGCATGGAGTCCCTGCCACAACAAGAAAGTTGCACCCTGCCACAACTAGAGTGGAACACACACATCACAACTAGAGAGAAGCCCCCCACAACTAGACAGGAGCTTCTGGAATTCGACTTAGAGAGAAGCCTGCCAGCAGAACAATTCACAAGCCTCCCACCACAACTCCAGAAGAGCCTGCAAACATGTGAAGAAGAGCCTGCAATCATGTGAAGAAGAGCCTCATACACATTTGCAACTATAGAGCAAAAGCCCCGCCCGATGCAACTAGAATGGATCTTCCTCATCATAACTAGAGTGTTGAACACCCATGACAATTAGAGAGGTTCAACCCCACCAAAATTAGTGAGGAACCCCTAGCACTACAAGTAGAGAAGACCCATCATTGTGGTGCCCTGACCTCCACATGACAAACGCGATAGCAGGCACAACTGCAACTCAGGAGGAGGCCCGAGTACGTGCAGCAACTCTAGAGGAGCTCCCCAAAGAAACTTGAGAAATGCTCTGTGCAACAACTCAAGAGGTGCCTCCTACTACAACTAGAGAGGAGCCCCAGCCACAAATTAAGAGCATCATGCACCTTGCAACAAGCTTAGAGCCCCCTGCCGCAACTAGAAAGGAGCACCCATTTACAACTAGAGATGACCCTGTTCACCACAACTAGAGAAAAGTCCCCCAAAATAGAGAGGAGCTCCCACTTGGTTCAGGGTAAGAGTGGAGCCAAACACCGCATCTTGAGGGGAGAACCCCACTGCAACTATAATTTAGCCTCACTGAACATTGCCACTAGAGACGAGCACATCTACACATCACAATTAAATATACACCCCATGCAATGAGTAGAGAAAGAGCCCAACATGCCACAAATAAAGAAGATGCCCCCTGCCACAGCTAGAGAGTGTCCTCCTTCATTTCACAACTGGAAAATGTACGTCTTCACATGACAAGCAGAGAGAAACCATCCCCACCACAGATTGAGAGGAACACTCTACTCCAACTAGAGAGGAAACCCCATAGCACAACCGAAGAGGAACTGTCCCTACCACAACTAGAGAGGAGTCAGCAAACCACAATAACAGATAAGCAGAAAAAAAAAATCAGACCCCCACTGTATCTATAGTGAATCCCCATGCCTTAACAATACAGTAGCCTACTGCCCATCATAACTAGACAGGAGCCAGCCTGCTGATCACTCCTGTAGAGGAGCTACACCACGCAGCTCATGAGGAGGCTCAACCACAACTGTAAAGGAACGCCAAGTCAATGGTGGAAATTCGAGTGGAACCCCGGGCACCCACCACATCTCAACAGGAGCCCAATGGTGTCACAAGGAAGGAGCCCTTGGCGACAAAGACACAGGAGTTCCCCGTCAAAACTGGAGAGGACTCCTCTGCCAGAACTAGAGAGGAGCCCTCTGGCACATTGTGCCTAGAGAGGAGCCCCTCTGCCGCAAATAGAGACAAGGCCCCTAAAGTACATTGAGTGAAGTCCCTCACAATTAGAGAGAAGCAATTCCACTAATATTACTGGGGAAACCATAAAGTTAATATTAGAGAGGATCTCCCCTGTACAGCCACCCACACCCCAACCAGAAAGGACACAGCCCCATAACTCGAGAGGAGCCTGCTGCCTATCACATATAGAGAGGAGTTGAACCTCACACCAGAACTTGAGAGGAGTTTGCACACCATAACTAGAGAGAATCGAACCCACCAAACTACAGAGTTGACCCTGACCACAACTAGAGCAAAGATTCATGTCAAAACTAGTGAGTAGCCACTTTCACATTGAAAGAAGACAGGAGTCACCCTGCACATCCTAGCTAGAGATAAATCAACCCAAGACAACTGCAGAGGAGGCCCCATCACAACTCGAGAAAAATCCTGAGAACCACCCAAACCAAGAGGAAACCTGAGATCCCCAACAAAGCTCGAGTGGAACCCTGAGTTCCATGCTGTAAATCAAGAGGAACCCAGAACTTCCCATTGCAACTCGGGAGGAACCCCACATTCCCAGGGGAAACTTGAGAGAAGGTCAGACACCCCTGCTGCCACTTGAGAGGAACCCCAGTTTCACCATTGCAACTCAAGATGAGCCCCAATCCCCCTGATGCAACTCATGAGGATTAACCTTGCTGCAAATCAAAAGGAACTGTGAGAATCTGCCTCAATTCAAGAGGATCCCTATTCAACATCAAGAGGGGAGCCCCTGACAACAAAGACAGAGGCACTCCCCAACAAGAGCTGGAGAAATTCCAGTCACAACAACTAGAGTGGTGACCCCAGGACATCACACCTAAAAAGAAGTCCCTCTGCCTCAATAGAGCTGAGTAAACTGAAGTAACTCGAGAGAAGCCCCTCAAAATTAGAGAGTAGCAATCCCACCAAAAACTACTGAGGAGACCCCTGTACCAAAAGTAGAGAGAATTGCCCACCTCATGAAGACACCCATCACAATATGAGAGGTGGCATTATCACAATTCAAGGGGAGCTCTGAGTCTCCTGCCTCAACTTAAGAGGAGCCTTCCACGGCACCTTGAGAGGAACTCTAAGACATGCACTGTACTCGAGAGGAATACCGAATAAGCGTGCGACTCGAGAGGAGCCCTGAGTCCACTGCTGCAACACAAGAGGAACCCAGAGTTCACTGCTGGAACTCAAAAGGATGCTGAGGCCCTGCTGAAACTCTAGAGGAACCCTGAGATCACTGCCACAACTCGAAAGGACCCAGACCCCCCTACTACAATGCAAGAGGAGGCACCATCAGAACTCGAGATTAACTCTGAGTCCCCTGCCACAATTCAAGAGGACCTCTCATGGAAAAATGAGATAAGACCTCAGCACAACTAGAGAGGAGCACCATGCCATCACAAGAGAGAAGTGCAAGCACACATCACTAAAAAAGAGGAGCACCCATGGCACAAATATAGAAGTGCAGCTCGAGACAACTAGAGAGGAGCCCACACACCACATCTGGAGAAGTGCCCCACCCCACATGGCTACTGTTGAGGAAAACCCTTGCACAATACAATTAAAGAGGAGATACTCACCACAACTAGAGCCTTGACCACCCATGACAACTAGATAGTTGACCTCCAGTGAAACTAGAGAGGAGCATGCTGGATAAAACTAGATTGGAAAACCCACAACTAGAAAGTAGACCCTTGCCGACAGCAACTAGAGTAATGACTGCAACAACTCGGAGGAGCCACCACACAACTAGAGAGAAACCCCTAGTACAGTGCAACTAGAGAGAGACCCAGGCCACATACTTGGCCTGCACACTACATCTGGAGATGAGACCCCTGCATAACACAATGATTGAGGAACACCACTGCCCAATGCAACTAGAGAGGAACCACCAAGTCCTTTGTCACAACAGGAGAGGAGCCACTGGCCACAATGACAGAGGAGCCCCCACCAAAACTGGAGAGGTTTCCCCCGCCACAAGTTGAGAGGAGTCCACCAAGACATCACACATAGAGGAGCCTCTTTGCTTCAATAGAGATAAGCCACTTGAAATAACTCTTGATGAGGTCCTCACAAGTAGAGAGGAACAATCATGCTAAAATTTGTGAGGAACACCTAGTGCCAAAAGAAGTGAGGACCCCTATTGAAGATACCCTCATCACAACCTAAAAACAGGGACCACTGCAACTCAGGAGCAGCTCCGAGTCAAAGTCACAACTCAAGTGTTGAATACATTTCACAACTAGATAGTTGACCCTCAGGCATAACTAATGAACACATCACCAAAACTGGAGAGGTGCCACACCCTCGTACATCCAAACTAGAGTGGAGTATCAGTGCTACAACTAGAGTGGACACCCCTGCCACAGGTAGATATGAGCCCTTCCCACATATCATAATAGAGAAAAGTTCCCATGCACATCACAACTAGAAGCCCTTCTGCCACAAACAGAGATGAGCTCCCTGAAGTAAGTCAACTGGAGTCCCTCAAAACTAGAGAAGCAACCCCACTAATATTAGTGAGGAACCCCTAGCACCAAAAGTAGAAACAACCTCCCTTCTGGAGCCACCCATACTCCAACCAGAGAGGACATAGCCCCACAACTCAAGAGGAGTCTTCCACCACAACTCAAGAGGAACATTCTGGACATCACAAATACAGAGGAGCCTCTCTGCTAATAGAGACAGACATTATATCACAACTATAGAGGATCTTGCACACTACAACTAGAGATAATCAAACCAACTCCAAATATAGAGTTGACCCAGACCATACCTAGAAAAAAGACTCATGCTGGAACTAGTGAGTAGCCACCCACACATTGCCACAAGACAGGAGCCATCCTGCACATCCTTGCTAGAGATGAGTTGACCCTAGACGACTCTAGAGGAAGCCACATGACAACTCGAGAGGCACACTGAATTCCTCACTATGGCTCAAGTGGAATCCTGGGTCCTGTGCTGCAACTCGAAAGGTATTCTGAGTTCCTGTCACAACTCAAGAAGGGTTCTGAGTCTCCTAACTCAACCCGAGAGGAGCATTCCATAGCAACTCCAGAGGAACTCCAAGTTCCACACTGTAACTGAGAGGAACACTGAGTTCCCACCACAATTTGAGAGGAGCCCAGAGCCTACTGCTGCAACTAGAGATGAACCTCAAGTTCCCTGACACAATTCGAAGGGACCCTAAGTCCCCTGTTGCAACTCAAGAGGAACCCTGAGATCCCCACCTGAACCCGAGAGGAGGACTGACTCCCCAGCTGCAACTCAAGAAGGAAACTGAGTTCTCCATTGCAACTTGAGCCGAGCCCCAAGCCCCCTGATGCAATTCGAGAGGATTTCCAAGACCGCCAAGGCAACTAAATAGGAACTGTGAAAATCTGCCTCAACTGAAGAGGCAACCTATTCCGCATCATGAGAAGAGCCCCAGGCAACACAGAAAGAAGCACTCCCTTGACACAACCGGAGAGGTTCCCCTCACATCATCTAGAGAGGAGTCCTCAAGATACTGCACCTAAAAAGGAGTCACTCTGCTGAAAATAGAAACGAGTCCACTGAAATAACTTGAGAGGAGCCCCTAATTCCCTGGTGCAACTTGAAACGACCCTGAGCCCCCTGCTGCAACTAGAAAGGAGGCAACACCAGAACTCAAGAGGAGCTCTGAGTCTCCTGCCTCATCTGAAGAGGAGCTATCCTGGACTGGTGATCTATTTCACATATGATAATACACATATTTCAATTCTATTCTCTCAAATCATCCCACCCTTGGCAGTCCAGGTTAGATGCATGAGACAGGGTGCTCAGGGCTGGTGCACTGAGATGACCCTGAGGGATGGGATGGGGAGGGAGGTGGGAGAGAGATTCAGGATGGAGAACACATGTACACCCATGGCTTATTCATGTGAATGTATGGCAAAGACCACCACAATATTGTAAAGTAATTAGCCTCTAATTAAAATAAACTAAAAAATAAAATAAAGAGGGGCTATCACGGCAAACTGAGATAAGATCTCAACAAAATTAGAGAGGAGCACCACACAGCCACAAGAGAGGAGCCCAGGCACACATCACTGCAAGAGAGGAGCACCCACGGAACAATTAGAGAAGTGCAGCTTGTCAGAATTAGAAAGGAGCCCACACACCACATCTGGAGAATAGCCCCTCACACACTGAAACTATTGAGGAAAACCCCTGCAAAATGCAACTAGAGAGGAGACCCCAACCACAACTAGAGAACTGACCCACAGACCCACAGTAAAACTAGGAGAAGCCTTCAGGATTAAACTCAATTGTAAACCCCACCACAACAAGAGAGTAGCCCCTTGCCAACTACAACTACAGTAATGATTGCAACAACTCGAAGGAGCTACCACACCACAGCTAGAGAGAAACACAAAAACAGTGCAAGTAGAGAAAGCCCCTAAATCAAGTAGTGTGTTGACCATGAGCCACAGAGAGAGATGAGCCTGCACACTGCATCTGGAGAAGAGGCCCCTGCATAATTCAATGACTGAGGAATACCACTAACCAACACAAATTGAGAAGAACCACTGAGACCTTTGCTGAAACACAAGAGGAGTATCTGGCCACAATGATAGGGGAGACGCCAACAAAACTGGAGAAATTTCCCCCACAACCAGTAGAGAGGAGTCCACCAAGACATAAAACATAGAGAGGAACCCCTCTGCCTCAACTAGAGAAGACCTCCCTGAAGTAACTCGTGAGGAGGCCCTCACAAGTAGAGAGGAGTAACCACACTAAATTTTGTGAAGAACACCTACTACCAAAAGAAGAGTGGATGCCCCTGCAGAGGCTTCCATAACAACCTAAGAGGAGGGACCATTGCAACTCCAGAAGAGTCCCGAGTCCAAGACCAAAACTAAAGAGGAGGACTCTGTCTCTACTTGAGAGAAACCGGCAGCCACAATGAGAGAGGATGACCCCAAGATATCACACCTAAAGAGGAGTCACTCTGTGACAAATATAGAGGAGCCCCCCACCACAACAAGAAAGGAGGCCCTTGCAGATTTTACTGAGACAGGACCTCCCTCAGATACTGCAATGAAAGTGTCCCTCACCATAACTAGAAAGAAGCCTGCATATCACAACTAGAGATTAGCCCACCAGCACACAATTAGAAAAGAGCAGCCACACCGCAGCTAGAGATAATACCCCACCACAACTAGAGAGGAGCCACCAATGATACACGTGAGGAGCTCACCACCACACCACAACTTGAAAGAAACACCCATGCCACAGGTAGAGAGGAGGCCCCGACCACAACTAGAGAGGAACAAGCTACTGAAACTTGACAGAAGCACCCTGCTTCATCTTGACAGGTTCTGCTGCCTCCTTTAGAAGAGCCCCGAGCCCCCACACCAAATTGATACCTCCTCCTGAGAGAAGCAGAAAGGAGACCACCACCGCAAGTATATAGCTGTCCCTATCACAACTCGAGAGCCCCGTGAACACCACAAGTAGCTTGGAGTCACCTGCCACAATAAAAAAGTTGCACCCTGACAGAACTAGAGCATATCCTGCACATCAAAACTAGAGAGAAGCCCCTGACAACTAGACAGGAACCCCAGGAAATAGACTCTGA
Organism: Bos grunniens; assembly: GCF_055505025.1. Taxonomy (NCBI): domain Eukaryota; kingdom Metazoa; phylum Chordata; class Mammalia; order Artiodactyla; family Bovidae; genus Bos; species Bos grunniens. Next base: position 63,143,401 of record NC_141183.1, on the reverse strand, counting down.
GACAAGTCTGGTGGCACAATAGGCAAGCCTCTGGCCATAGCTCCAGAAGAGCCTGCATTCCTCATGTGGAGAGGAGCCCCATACACTGCAACTGCAACTGCTGAGGAAAAGCCCCACCCTATTCAAATAGAGAGGAGCTCACTCACCACAACTAGAGATTAACCACCCGTCACAACTAAAGAGGGTAAACTCCACCAACATTTCGAGGAACTCCTAGCACCAAAGGTAGAGAGAACCTCCCCAGTGCAGCCACCCACACCCCAACCAGAGTGGACACAGCCCCATAAATTCAGAGAATCCTTACACCACAACTCAAGAGGAGCCCACTGGACATCACTGATAGAGAGGAGCTCCTCTGTTGCTAATAGAGATGAGCCTCACACCACAAGAGAGGAGCTTGCACACCACAATTAGAGAGAATCAAACCTACCACAACTACAGAGTTCACTCCGACCATATCCAGAATAAAGACCCACACCAAAACTAATAAGTAGCCACCCAACATTGCTACAAGAAAGGACCCACCCTTTACATCCCTGCAAGAGATGAAACTCCCCAATACAACTCTACAGGAAGCCCCCACGCAACACGAGAGGAACACCCGCCTCAAACCGAGAGGAACATGGAGCCCCACCAAGGCTCGAGTGTAACCCTGAGTCCAGAGCTACAACACGATAGAAATACCGAGTTTCCCAATGAAACTCTAGAGGAGGCTCGACTCCCCTGCTTTAACTCAAGAGGAACCCTGAGTTCCACGTTACAACTGGAGACCAGTCCCAAGCCCCATAATGTTTCTCTAGAGGATTCCCAAGCCCCCCAACATAACTCAAGATAAACCGTGAGAATCCTCCCTAATTCAAGAAGGGCCATACCCCACATCATGAGGGGAGCCCCCGACAACAAGTCGGTGGCACTCCCCCACCACAGCTGGAGAGGATACCCTCACCACAACTAGAGAGGAGTTCCAAGACATCATACTTAAAAAGGAGTCACTGTGCCCCAAATAGATATGAGCCCACTGAAGTAACCAGAATAGAGAGAAGCAACCCCATGAAAAACTAGTGAGGAGAACCCAATGCCAAAATTAGAGAGAACTCCCCACTCGAAGAGATAACCCACCACAACTTTAGAGGAGGCATCACTGAAACTCGTGAGGAGCTCTGAGTCTCCTGCCTCCACTCAAGTGGAGCCTTCCACAGTGACTCCAGAGGAACTCCATGCTCTGAGCTGTACTCGAAAGGAATACTGAGTACCTGTTGCAACTCAAGAGTACCCCAAGTACACTGCTGCAAATCAAGGGGTGGCACGAAAAGAACTCGAGAGGAGCTCTGAGACCCCTGCCTAAATTCAACAGGAGCTCTAACAGCAAATCGAGATAAGACTTCAGCACAACTAGAGAGGAGCACCACGTCAGCACAAGAGTGGAACACAGGCACACATCACTACAAGAGAGGAGCACCCACAGCACAAATAGAGCTGTGCAGCTGACCACAACTATAGAGGAGCCCACACACCACATCTGAAAAAAAAAAAGAAACATGCATTGCAACTATTTCAGAAAACCCCTCCCCAATGCAATTAGAGAGGAAGCCTCCACCTTAACTAGAGACTTGATGAGACACTACAAATAGAGAGTTACCCCCATTGTAATAAGAGAGGAGCATTCTGGATAAAACTAGATTGGAAACCACACAACAACTAGAGATCAGCCCCTTGCCAACAGCAACTAGAGTAATGACTGTAGCAAATCAAAGGATCATCCACACTACAGCTAGTGAGAACCCCCAGTAGAGTGCAACTAGAGAGAGCCCCTGGCCACAACTAGTGTGTTGACCAGGTGACACAATGAGAGAGGAGCCTGCATACAGCATGGACAAGAGTTCCCTACATCCCACAGTGACTGAGGAACAAAACTGCCCAAAACAACTATAGAAGAACCAACGAGTCCTTTGCTGCAACACAAGAGGAGCCACTGGCCATAATGACAGAGGAGCTACCCACAAAAACTGGAGAGGTTTCCTCAGCCACAAATAGAGAGGAATCCACCACAACTTCACATATAGAGAAGGAGACCCTCTGATGCAAATAGAGATGAGCCCCCTGAAGTAACTCAACAGGAGGCCCTCACAAGTAGACAGGAGCAATCACACTACAATTTTGAGGAACACCTAGTGCCCAAAGAAGAGAGGAGCCCCCCTGCAAATCCCTCCATCACAACCTAAGAGGTGGGAACATTGCAAATGGAGAAGCCCCAAGTCAACTGCCACAACTGAAGAGGAGGCCTTCACTGCTACTCGAGAGAAGCCACCAGCCACAATGTGAAAGGATGGCCAGACATCATAGCCAGAAGGAGTCTCTGCAGCAAATATAGATGAGACCCCCACCAAAAAACAAAGGAGGCCCCTGTACATTGCAATGAGAGAGGACTCACTGCAGATATTGCAACTAAAGAGACCCTCACCATAGCTAGAAAAGAACCCACACACCACAACTAGAGAGTAGCCTGCCAGCACACCACAACTAGAAAGTAGCATCCACACCACAGGTGGAGAAAATCCCCCACCACTAGAGAGGAACCCTCACTGATACTCGAGAGGAGCCCCCTGCTTCATTTTGATGGGATCCACTGCTTTCTTTCAGAGGAGCCCCGAGGCCCCACAGCAAATTGATATGTATCTCCTGAGACAAATAGAGAGGATCCCACAATGGCAAAAATAGAGGCCCCCACAACAACTCGAGAGCTCAGTGAACACCACAACTAACTAGGAATCCTTTAGAGGAGCGAGGTGGTCCTAAGATGGCAAAGGATTAGGATGGGGAGACCATTTTCTCCCCCACAAATTCATCAAAAGAACATTTGAACGCTGAGCAAATTCCACAAAACAACTTCTGAATGCTGGCAGAGGACATCAGGCACCCAGAAAGGAAGCCCATTGTTTTTGAAAGGAGGTAGGACAAAATATAAAAGATAAAAAAAAGAGACAAAAGGAGTAGGAACAGAGATCTGTCCCAGGAAGGGAGTCTTAAAAAAAGAGAGAAGTTTCCAGGCACCAGGAAACACTCTCCAGCGGGTCTGTGGTGAGCCTTGGAATCTCAGAGGGCAAAATAACCTGGAAGAAAAATAAATAAATAATGAAAACCCACAGATTACGTGCCTAACAGAAACTCCCAGCAAAGCAGCAGCCCAGACGCTCGCATCCCCCACTTGCAAATGGGGGCTGGACCGAGAGGTACGGGGTGCATTGCTTTGGGGAAGGACCGGGCCTGAATGACCTGAGGGCAATCTGAGGGAAGTGGCTTGAAATAGCAACCCAGACTGTGAGATAGCAATCCCATGAAAAGCCTGAACCTAAGACACCACTGTATGCAGGTCAGGAAGCAAAAGTTAGAACTGGACATGGAACAAAAGACTGGTTCCAAATGGGAAAAGGAGTACATCACATCAGATCAGTCGCTCAGTCGTGTCCAACATTTTGCGACCCCATGAATCGCAGCACGCCAGGCATCCCTGCCCATCACCAACTCCTGGAGTTCACTCAGACTCACGTCCATCGACTCAGTGATGCCATCCAGCCATCTCATCCTCTGTCGTCCCCTTCTCCTCTTGCCCCCAATCCCTTCCAGCATCAGAGTCTTTTCCAATGAGTCAACTCTTTGCATGAGATGGCCAAAGTACTGGAGTTTCAGCTTTAGCATCAGTCCTTCCAAAGAAATCCCAGGGCTGATCTCCTTCAGAATGGACTGGTTGGATCTCCTTGCAGTCCAAGGGACTCTCAAGAGTCTTCTCCAACACCACAGTTCAAAAGCATCAATTCTTTGGTGCTCAGCTTTCTTCACAGTCCAAATCTCACATCCATACATGACCACAGGAAAAACCATAGCCTTGACTAGACAAACCTTTGTTGGCAAAGTAATGTCTCTGCTTTTGAATATGCTATCTAGGTTTGTCATAACTTTCCTTCCAAGGAGTAAGCGTCTTTTAATTTCATGGCTGCAGTCACCATCTGTAGTGATTTTGGAGCCCAGAAAAATACAGTCTGACACTGTTTCCTCATCTATTTCCCATGAAGTGATGGGATTGGATGCCATGATCTTCGTTTTCTGAATGTTGAGCTTTAAGCCAACTTTTTCACTCTCCACTTTCACTTTCATCAAGAGGCTTTTTAGTTCCTCTTCACTTTCTGCCATAAGGGTGGTGTCATCTGCATATCTGAGGTTATTGATATTTCTCCTGTCAATCTTGATTCCAACTTGTGTTTCTTCCAGTCCAGCATTTCTCATGATGTACTCTGCATATAAGTTAAATAAACAGGGTGACAATATACAGCCTTAGAGAACTCCTTTTCCTATTTGGAGCCAGTCTGTTCCATGTCCAGTTCTAACTGTTGCTTCCTGACCTGCATACAAATTTCTTAAGAGGCAGATCAGGTGGTCTGGTATTCCCATCTCTTTCAGAATTTTCCAGTTTATTGTGATCCACAGTCAAAGGCTTTGGCATAGTCAACAAAGCAGAAATAGATGTCTTTCTGGAACTCTCTTGCTTTTTCCATGATCCAGTGGATGTTGGCAATTTGGTCTCTGGTTCCTCTTCCTTTTCTAAAACCAGCTTGAACATCAGGAAGTTCATGGTTCGTGTATTGCTGAAACCTGGCTTGGAGAATTTTGAGCATTACTTTACTAGCGTGAGATGAGTGCAATTGTGCAGTAGTTTGAGCATTCTTTGGCATTGCCTTTCTTTGGGATTGGAATGAAAACTGACCTTTTCCAGTCCTGTGGCCACTGCTGAGTTTTCCAAATTTGCTGGCATATTGAGTGCAGCACTTTCATACCATCACCTTTCAGGATTTGGAATAGCTCAACTGGAATTCTTTCACCTCCACTAGCTTTGTTCATAGTGATGCTTTCTAAGGCCCACTTGACTTCACATTTCAGGATGTCTGGCTCTAGGTCAGTGACCACACCATTGTGATTATTTGGGTCATGAAAATCTTTTTTGTGCAGTTCTTCTGTGTATTCTTGCCATCTCTTCTTAATATCTTCTGCTTCAGTTAGGTCTTTCTGTCCTTTATGGAGCCCATCTTTGCATGAAATGTTCCTTTGGTATCTCTGATTTTCTTGAAGAGATCCCTAGTCTTTCCCATTCTGTTGTTTTCCTATTTCTTTGCATTGATCACTGAAGAAGGGTTTCTTATCTCTTCTTGCTATTCTTTGGAACTCTGCATTCAGGTGTTTATATCTTTCCTTTCCTCCTTTGCTTTTCACTTCTCTTCTTTTCACAGCTATTTGTAGGGCCTCCCCAGAAAGCCATTTTGCTTTTTTGCATTTCTTTTCCATGGGGATGGTCTTGATCCCTGTCTCCTGTACAATGTCATGAACCTCATTCCATAGTTCATCAGGCACTCTGTCTATCAGATCTAGGCCCTTAAATCTATTTCTCATTTCCACTGTATAATCATAAGGGATTTGATTTAGGTCATACCTGAATGGTCTAGTGGTTTTCCCTACTTTCTTCAATTTAAGTCTGAATTTGGCAATAAGGAGTTCATGGTCTGAGCCACAGTCAGCTCCTGGTCTTGTTTTTGCTGACTGTATAGAGCTTCTCCATCTTTGACTGCAAAGAATATAATCAATCTGATTTCGGTGTTGACCATGTATAGAGTCTTCTCTTGTGTTGTTGGAAGAGGGTGTTTGTTATGACCAGTGCATTTTCTTGGCAAAACTCTATTAGTCTTTGCCCTGCTTCATTCCGTATTCCAAGGCCAAATTTGCCTGTTACTCCAGGTGTTTCTTGACTTCCTACTTTTGCATTCCAGTCCATCGTTTTTGGGTGTTAGTTCTCAAAGGTCTTATAGGTCTTCATAGAACCGTTCAACTTCAGCTTCTTCAGAGTTACTGGTTGGGGCATAGACTTGGATTACTGTGATATTGAATGGTTTGCCTTGGAAAAGAACAGAGATCATTCTGTCATTTTTGAGATAGCATCCAAGTACTGTTTCAGACTCTTTTGTTGACCAGGATGGCCACTCCATTTCTTCTGAGGGATTCCTGCTGGCAGTAGTAGATATAATGGTCATCTGAGTTAAATTCACCCATTCCAGTCCATTTCAGTTCGCTGATTCCTAGAATGTCGACATTCACTCTTGCCATCTCTTGTTTGACCACTTCCAGTTTGCCTTGATTCATGGACCTGACATTCCAAGTTCCTATGCAATATTGCTCTTTACAGCATCGGACCTTGATTCTATCACCAGTCACATCCACAGCTGGGTATTGTTTTTGCTTTGGCTCCATCCCTTCATTCTTTCTGGAGTTATTTGTCCACGGATCTCCAGTAGCATATTGGGCACCTACTGACCTGGGGAGTTTCTCTTTCAGTATCCTATCATTTTGCCTTTTCATACTGTTCATGGGGTTCTCAAGGCAAGAATACTGAAGTGGTTTGCCATTCCCTTCTCCAGTGGACCACATTCTGTCAGATCTCTCCACCATGGCCCACCCATCTTGGATTGTCCCAAGGGCATGGCTTAGTTTCATTGAGTTAGACAAGGCTCTGGTTCTAGTGTGATTAGATTGACTAATTTTCTGTGAGTATGGTTTCAGTGTGTTTGTGCTCTGATGCCCTCTTGCAATACCTAACGTCTTACTTGGGTTTCTCTTACCTTGGGCATGGGGTATCTCTTCACTGCTGCTCCAGCAAAGAGCAGCCATTGCTCCTTACCTTGGACGAGGGGTATCTCCTCACCACTGCCCTTCCTGACCTTCAACGTGGGATAGCTCCTCTAGGCCCTCCTGCGCCCGCGCAGCCAGGGCTCCTTGGACGTGGGGTTGGTCTTCCCAGCCACCACCACTGGCCTCAGGCATGGGGTTGCTCCTCCCGGCTGCTGCCCTTGGCCTCAGGTGTGGGGCTGTGGGGTAGCTTCTCCCGCCCGCCACCCCTGGCCTTGGGCTTAGGGGCGTGGGGTAGCTCCTCCCACCCACCACCCCTGGCCTTGGGCTTGGGGCGTGGGGTATCTCCTCCCGCCCGCCGCCCCTGACCTCGGACACTGGGTAACTCCTCTTGTCACCGTCCCTGACCTCAGACGCTGGGTATCTCCTCTTGGCCGCCCCCCCCCCCGACCTCGAATGTGGGGTAGCTCCTCTTTGCTGCCGCCCATTGGGCATGGGGTCCTCCCAGCTTCTGCCCCTGACCTCGGACGTGGGGTGGCTCCTCTCGACCATGCTTTAGCGCGCCCGTTGCAGCCGCCTGCGCTTTAGCACGCCCGTCACAGCCGCTTGCGTTTTAGCGCGTCCAGGCTGTATATTGTCACCCTGCTTGTTTAACTTCTATGCAGAGTACATCATGAGAAACGCTGGACTGGAAGAAGCACAAGCTGGAATCAAGATTGCTGGGAGAAATATCAGTAACCTCAGATATGCAGATGACACCACCCTTATGGCAGAAAGGGAAGAGAAACTAAAAAGCCTCTTTATGAAAGTGAAAGAGGAGAGTGAAAAAGTTGGCTTAAAGCTCAACATTCAGAAAACGAAGATCATGGCATCTGATCCCATCACTTCATGGCAAATAGATCTGGAAACAGTGAATACAGTGTCAGACTTTATCTTTTTGGGCTCCAAAATCACTGCAGATGGTGACTGCAGCCATGAAATTAAAAGACCCTTACTCCTTGGAAGAAAAGTTATGACCAACCTAGATAGCATATTGAAAAGCAGAGACATTACTTTGCCAACAAAGATTCATCTAGTCAAGGCTATGGTTTTTCCTGTGGTCATGTATGGATGTGAGAGTTGGACTGTGAAGAAGGCTGAGTGCTGAAGAATTGATGCTTTTGAACTGTGGTGTTGGAGAAGACTCTTGAGAGTCCCTTGGACTGCAAGGAGATCCAACCAGTCCATTCTGAAGGAGATCAGTCCTGGGATTTCTTTGGAAGGACTGATGCTAAAGCTGAAACTCCAATACTTTGGCCATCTCATGCGAAGAGTTGACTCATTGGAAAAGACTGATGCTGGGAGGGATTGTAGGCAGGAGGAAAAGGGGACGACAGAGGATGAGATGGCTGGATGGCATCACTGAGTCGATGGACGTGAGTCTGAGTGAACTCTGGGAGTTGGTGATGGGCAGGGAGGCCTGGTGTGCTGTGATTCATGGGGTCGCAAAGAGTTGGACACGACTGAGCGAATGAACTGAACTGAATTGAAGACATTACCAGGCCCGAACAGAGCTAGCTCGCTGTGGATCGGCACATCCCCCGCTGGAGACGGACAGGCGAGTGCAGCCAGAGGCAGAAGGGGGACAACTGCGGCCCCAGAGAGGCATCCTCTACCAAACTTCAAGCAGGCTTCTTTGCTAACCAAGACTTCTTGGTCGACATCCACTGGGAGGGTCGCAGCCAGAATCAGCTCCCGAGAAGAGACACACAGCACACCTGAGAAGGCATGCCCATTGTACAACTAGAAAACCAAGCGGCTGGAACAATGCCTTTGCGGAGTACCCAAGAACCTGAACCTGAGGGTCTTAAACCTGGGGAGTGCATGCAACCCAGGGCCAGCATCAGAGAGTTCCCAGCAGAGCAACCTAGATCCTGAGCAGTGTAGACTGGGAAAGCACACATGCTGTGAGCAGGGGCTAATCCAGTGTGGCTGAATCACTGTGAGCACACGCTAGTGATATTTGTTTGTAGTGTTCCTACCTCCTCACAGCACGACTGAACAAGCGAGCCTAAAAAAAGTGACCACCACCGCCAATCTTGTGTCAGGGCAGAAATTAGACACTGAAGAGACCAGCGAACAGAAGAAGCTAAAATAAACAGGGAACCTCTTTGGAAGTGACAGGTGCAATAGATTAAAACCCTGTAGTTAGCACTGACTACATGGGAAGGAGCTTATAGACCTTGAGAAGCACAAGCTTGACCAAGGAACTATCTGAAAATGAACTGACTCCACACTGTCTGCAACAGCTCCAGAGAAAGCCCTAGATATATTTTTGCTATTATCATTTTTAATTACTTTTTTTAATTTTAAGTCCCCTATTACTCCTTTAATTTTCACTTTTATAACCTACTATTACCTTGCAAAAAATAGCCTATTTTTAAAACAAACTTTATATATATATATATATAATTTTTGTGACTTTGTTTTCTTTTTGTTTGTTTGTTTTGTTTTGATATTGTATTTTTGAGAATCTAACCTCTACTCTAGGTGTTTCATCTTTGCTTTTTGGTATTTGTTATCAACTTTATACCTTTAAGAACCCTATCTTCAGTACCCATTTTTATGTGGGAGTGAGATCACTGTCCTCATTGCTCTCTCCCCCTTTTGACCCTCCTTTTTCTCCACCAAGTCTCTTCTAAATCCTACCTCCCCTTTTTCTTCTCTACCCAACTCTGTGAATCTCTTTGTGTGTTCTGGGCTGTGGAGAACACTTAGGGAACTGATTACTGACTGGATCTGTCTCTCTCCTTTTGATTCCCCCTTTTATCCTGCTGGCCACCGCTATCTCTTTCCTCCCTCTTTTCTTCTTTGTGTAATTCCGTAAATATCTCTGAGGGATCCAGAATGTGGAGAGCACATAAGGAAGTGATTACTGGCTAGCATGCTCTCTCCCCTTTTGATTCCCACTCTTCTCCTCCTGGTCACATCTATCTCCCTCCTCCCTCTTCTCTTCTCCATGTAACTCTGTGTACCTCTCTGGGTGTCCCTTACTATGGAGAAACTTTTCATCATTAACCTAGATATTTTATCATTGGTGCTGTATGGATGGAGAAGGCTTGAGGCTACTTTAAGAATAAGACTGAATACAAGAAGCAGGAGGCTTATGACCAAATCCTGAGAACACCAGAGAATTCCTGAATCCAGGGAATATTAATCAACATTGCTAAGTCACTTCAGTCATGTCCGACTCTGTGCGACACCATAGACGGCAGCCCATCAGGCTCCCCCGTCCCTGGGATTCTCCAGGCAAGAACACTGGAGTGGGTTGCCATTTCTTTCTCCAATGCATGAAAGTGAAAAGTGAAAGTGAAGTTGCTCAGTCGTATCCGACTCTTAGCGACCCCATGAACTGCAGCCTACCAGGCTCCTCCGTCCATGGGATTTTCCAGGCCAGAGTAGTGGAGTGGAGTGCCATTGTCTTCTCCAGGAGCTCATCAAATGCCTGCATACCTACACTGAAACCAAGCACCACCCAAGAGCCAAGAAGTTCCAGAGAAAGACATACCATGCAAATTCTCCAGCAACACAGGAACATAGCCCTGAGCTTCAATATACAGGCTGCCCAAAGTCACACCAAACCCAATGACATCTCATAACTCATTACAGGACACTTCATTGCACTACAGAGAGAAGAAATCCAGCTCCACCCTCCCAAACACCGACACAAGCTTCCCTAACTGGGAAATCTTGACAAGCCTCATGTCCAACCCCACCCACAGTGAGGAACCTCCACAATAAAGAGGAACCACAAACTTCCAGAATGAAGAAAGGCGACCCCAAACACAGCAATCTAAACAAGAGGAAAAGGCATAAAAATACCCAGCAGGTAAAGGAACAGCATAAATATCCATCAAACCAAAAAAAAAAAAAAAAAAAAAAAAAAGAGGAAGAGATAGGGAATCTACCTGATAAAGAATTCCAAATAATAATAGTGAAAATGATCCAAAATCTTGAAAAAGATTAGAGTTACAGATAAATAGCCTGGAGACAAGGATTGAGAAGATCCAAGAAAGGTTTAACAAGGACCTAGAAGAAATAAAAAAGAGTCAATATATAATGAATAATGCAATAAACGAGATTAAAAATACTCTGGAAGGAATCAACAGTAGAATAATGGAGGCAGAAGTTAGGATAAGTGAGGTAGAAGATAGAATGGTAGAAATAAATGAAACAGGAAAAAGAATTAAAAGAAATGAGGACAACCTCAGAGACCTCTGGGACAATGTTCAACACCCCAATATTCGAAGCATAGGAGTCCCAGAAGAAGATCAAAAGACAGACCATGAAAATACTTGAGATAATAGTTGAAAACTTCCCTAAAATGGAGAAGGAAATAATCACCCAAGTCCAAGAAATGCAGAGAGCCCCAAACAGGATAAACCCAAGGTGAAACACCCCCAAGACACATATTATTCAAATTAACAAAGGTCAAACTTAAAGAACAAATATTAAAAGCAGCAAGGGAAAACGAAAAAAAAAAAAAAAAAAAAACACCAAATAGCACACAAGGGGATTCCCATAAGGATAACAGCTGATCTTTCAATAGAAACTCTTCAGGAGAGAAGGGAATGGCAGGACATACTTAAAGTGATGAAAGAAAATAACCTACAGCCCAGATTACTGTACCCAGCAAGGATCTCATTCAAATATGAAAGAGAAATTAAAAACTTTACAGACAAGCAAAAGCTGAGGTAATTCAGCATCACCAAACCAGCTCTCCAACAAATACTAAAGGATCTTCTCTAGACAGGAAACACAGAAAGGGTGTATAAACTCGAACCCAAAACAATTAAGTAAATGGCAATGGGATCACACTTATCAATAATTACCTTAAATGTAAATGGGTTGAATTCCTCAACCAAAAAACAAAGATTGGCTGGATGGATACAAAAATAAGACCTCTATATATGTTGTCTACAAGAGACCCACCTCAAAACAAGGGACACATACAGACTGAAAGTGAAGGGCTGGAAAAAGATATTCCATGCAAATAGAGATCAAAAGAAAGCAGGAGTAGCAATACTCATATCAGGTAAAATAGACTTTAAAACAAAGGCTGTGAAAAGAGACAAAGATGGACACTAAATAATAATCAAAGGATCAATTCAAGAAGAAGATATAACAATTATAAATATATATGCACCCAACATAGGAGCACTGCAATATGTAAGACAAATGCTAACAAGTATGAAAGGGGAAATTAACCATAATACAATAATAGTGGGCGACTTTGATACCCCACTCATACCTATGGATAGATCAACTAAACAGAAAATTAACAAGGAAACACAAACTTAAAATGATACAATGGACCAGTTAGACCTAATTGATATCTATAGGACATTTCACCCCAAAATAATGAATTTCACCTTTTTATCAAGTGCACACGGAACCTTCTCCAGGATAGATCATATCCTGGGCCATAAATCTAGCCTTGGTAAATTCAAAAGAATTGAAATCATTCCAAGCATCTTTTCTGATCACAATGCAGTAAGATCAGATCTCAATTACAGGAGAAAAACTATTAAAAATTCTAACATATGGAGGCTGAAAAACATTCTGCTGAATAACCAACAAATCACAGAAGAAATTTTAAAATACATAGAAACAAATGAAAATGAAAACACAACAAACCAAAACCTATGCTGCTGCTAAGTTGCTTCAGTCATGTCCGACTCTGTGTGACCCCATAGATGGCAGCCCACCAAGCTCCCCTGTCCTTGGGATTCTCTAGGCAAGAACACTGGAGTGGGTTGCCATTTCCTTCTCCAGTGCATGAAAGTAAAAATTGAAAGTGAATTTGCTCAGTTGTGTCCAACTCTTAGCAACCCCATGGACTGTAGCCCACCAGGCTCCTCCATCCATGGGATTTTCCAGACAAGAGTACTGGAGTGGAGTGTCATTGCCTTCTCCAAAACCTATGGGACGGTGTAAAAGCAGTGCTAAGGGCAAGGTTCATAGCAATACAGGCATACCTCAAGAAACAAGAAAAAAGAAAAAAGTCAAACAAATAACCTAACTCTACTCCTTAAGCAACTAGAAAAGGAAGAAATGAAGAACCTCAGGGTTAGTAAAAGGAAAGAAATCTTAAAAATCAGGGCAGAAATAAATGCAAAAGAAACAAAGGTGAACATAGCCAAAATCAACAAAGCTAAAAGTGGTTCTTAGAAAAGATAAATAAACTAGACAAACCATTAGCCAGACTCATCAAGAAACAATGGGAGAAAAATCAAATCAACAAAATTAGAAATGAAAATGGAGAAATCACAACAGACAACACAGAAATACAAAGGATCATAAGAGACTATTATCAGCAACTATATGACAATAAAATGGACAACTTGGAAGAAATGGACAAATTCTTAGAAAATGACAACTTTTCAAAACTGAACCAGGAAGAAATAGAAAATCTTAATAGACCCATCAAAAGCATGGGAATTGAAACTGTAATCAGAAATCTTCCAGCAAACAAAAGCCCAGGACCAGATGGCTTCATAGCTGAATTCTACCAAAAATTTTGAGACGAGCTAACACCTATCCTACTCAAACTCTTCCAGAAAGTTGCAGAGGAAGGTAAACTTCCAAACTCATTCTATGAGGCCACCATCATCTTAATACCAAAAGCTGACAAAGATGTCACACACAAAAAATTAAATGACAGGCCAATATCACTGATGAACATAGATCCAAAATCCTTAACAAAATTCTAGCAAACAGAATTCAATAACATATTAAAAAGAGCATACATCATGACCAAGTGGGCTTTATCCCAGGGATGCAAGGATTCTTCAATATCCACAAATCAATCAATGTAATACAACACATTAACGGAATGAAAAATAAAAACCATATGATTATCTCAATAGATGCAGAGAAAGCCTTTGACAAAATTCAACATCCATTTATGATAAAAACCCTCCTGAAAGCAGGAATAGAAAGAACATACCTCAACATAATACAAGCTATATATGACAAACCCATAGCAAACATTATCCTCAATGGTGAAAAATTGAAAGCATTTCCCCTTAAGTCAGGAACAAGACAAGGGTGCCCACTCTCACCACTACTATTAAACACAGTTTTGGAAGTTTTGGCCACAGCAATCAGAGCAGAAAAAGAAATAAAAGGAATCGAAATTGGAAAAGAAGAAGTAAAACTCTCACTGTTGGCAGATGACATGATCCTCTACATAGAAAACCCTAAAGACTCCACCAGAAAATTACCAGAGATAATCAATGAATATAGCAAAGTTGCAGGATATAAAATCAACACACAGAAATTTCCTGCATTCCTGCACACTAACAATGAGAAAACAGAAAGAGAAATTAAGGAAACAATTCCATTCACCATTGCAATGAAAAGAATAGAATACCTAGGAATATATCTACCTAAAGAAACAAAATACCTATATATAGAAAACAATAAAAACACTGGTGAAGGAAATCAAAGAGGTCACTAATAGATGGAGAAATATACTGCATTCTTGGATCAGAAGAATCAATATAGTGAAAATGAGTATACTACCCAAAGCAATCTATAGATTCAATGCAATCCCTATCAAGCTACCAATGGAATTCTTTAGAGAACTAGAACAAATAATTTCACAATTTGTATGGAAATACAAAAAAAAAAAAAAAAAAAAACCTCAAATAGCAAAAGCAATTTTGAGAAAGAAGAATGGAACTGGAGGAATCAACCAGCCTGACTTCATGCTCTACTACAAAGCCACAGTCTTCAAGAGAGTATGGTACTGGCACAAAGACAAAAACATAGATTAACAGAACAAAATAGAAAGCCCAGAGATAAATCCGTGCACCTATGGACACCTTATCTTCAACAAAGGAGTCAAGAATATACAATGGAGAAAAAAACAATTTCTTTAACAAGTGGTGCTGGGAAAACTGGTCAACCACTTGTAAAAAAAGAAAACTAGAACACTTTCTAACACCATACACAAAAATAAACTCCAAAGTAATTAAAGATCTAAACGAAAAACCAGAAACTGTAAAACTCTTAGAGGAAAACATAGGCAAAACACTCTCTGACATGAATCACAGCAGGATCCTCTATGACCCACCTCCCAGAATATTGGAAATAAAAGCAAAAATAAACAAATGGGACCTAATTAAACTTAAAAGCTTCTGCACAACAAAGGAAACTATAAGCAAGGTGAAAAGACAGCCTTCAGAATGGGAGAAAATCATAGCAAATGAAGCAAATGACAAACAACTAATCTAAAAAATATACAAGCAACTCCTGCAGCTCAATTCCAGAAAAATAAATGACCCAATCAAACAGTAAGCCAAAGAACTAAACAGACATTTCTCCAAAGAAGACATACAGATGGCTAACAAACACATGAAAAGATGCTCAACATCACTCATTATCAGAGAAATGCAAATCAAAACCACAGTGAGGTACCATTTCACATCAGTCAGAATGGCTGCTATCCAAAATTCGACAAATAATAAATGCTGGAGAGGGTGTGGAGAAAATGGATCCCTCTTACACTTTTGGTGGGAATGCAAACTAGTACAGCCACTATTGAGAACAATGTGGAGATTCCTTAAAAAACTGGAAATAGAACCGCCATATGACCCAGCAATCCCACTGCTAGACATGCACACCAAGGAAACCAGAATTGAGAGACATGTGTACCCCAATGTTCATCACAGCACTGTTTATAATAACCAGAACTTGGAAGCAACCTAGATGTCCATCAGCACATGAATGGATAAGAAAGTGTGGTACATATACATAATGGAATATTACTCAGCAATTAAAAAGAATACATTTGAATCAGTTCTAATGAAGTGGATGAAACGGGAGCCTATTATACACAGTGAAGTAAGCCAGAAAGAAAAATACCAATACAGTATACTAACGCATATATATGGAATTTAGAAACATGGTAATGATAACCCTATATGCGAGATAGCAAAAGAGACACAGATGTATAGAACAGTCTTTTGGACTCTGTGGGAGAGTCAAGGGCACAGTGATATGGGAGAATGTCATTGAAACATGTAAATTATTATGTGTGAAATTAATCGCCAGTCCAGGTTCGATGCATGACACAGGGTGCTCAGGGCTGGTGCACTGGGATGACCCAGAGGGATGGGATGGGGAGGGAGGTGGGGGGGGTTCATGATGGGGAACACATGTAAACCCATGATGGATTCATGTCAATATATGGAAAACCCAATAAAATATTTAAAGAAAATAAGTAAATAAATAAAACTGAAAAAAAAAGAAAGTTGCACTCTGCTATCACTAGAGAGGAGCCCACACATCACAACTAGAGAGAAGACACCCACAAGTAGACAGAGCACCTGGAAATTAATTTAGAGAGGAGCCTGCTGGCACAACCATACACAATTCTCCCACCATACCTCCAGAGGAGGTCCATGCCTCATGTAAAGAAGAGCCTCCCACTGTAATTACAGATGATCCTCCCACAAAATTCTAGAGGTGCCCCCTGCAGCAACTCTAGAGGTACCTCCTGCTAACACTAGAGAGGAGCCCCAGTCACAAGTTTAGAACCCCATGCACCCTGCAACAAGCTTAGAGCCTACTGCCAAAACTAGAAAGGATCAATCCTCCAAAACTAGAGAGAAGCTTGCACACCACAACCAGGGAGGAGCCCATCCAATATAACTAAGAGTTGACCCACTGCACCAAGTAGAAGAGCCCCATGCCACAGGTGTGTAGCCAACTACTCATCACAACTAAACAGAAGCCATCCTGAAAATTGCTACTTGAGAGATGCCATGCCACCACAATTCGAGAGAAGGAGCCACCTCAGCTTGAGAGTAACACTAAGGCCCCTGATGCAACTCCAGAGGTGTCCCCCACCACAACTAGAGAGGAGTCGACACACTGAAACAAGAGAGAAGCCCACCCAAACACCACATGTAAAAAGAAGGACCCGCACTCCACAGCTAGAGAGGAGCAATCTCGCACACTGTATCTACAGCTGAGGTTCCACACCACTAGAGAGTAGACCCTCAAACCACAAATAGAGACGAGCCAGCAAACTGCTCCTAAAGAAGAGTTACACATCATAATGCAACAAGACATGAGTACAAACGTCACAAGTAGAGAGAACGTCCCCAGGCACAGCACAACTAGGGAGGAGCACCCCAGCACATCACATATAGAGAGAAGTCCAACCCCCAAACCTAAAGAGTTGACTACAGGCCACAACTAGATGGTTGACTTTCAGGTGAAACTAGTGAGGGGCACACTGCTGTAACTAGAGAGGTGCCCCACCTCCCGTATATCACATTTTGAATGGAAAACCACTGACACAACTAGAGTGAACACTCCTGCCACAGGTAGACAGGAGCCTGCCCCACACATCAAAATTAGAGAAAAGCTCCAATGAACATAACAAATAGACTGGAACTCCCACACGAATCCTAATGAAAGAGGAGGCCATCACCACTGCTAGAAAGGAGACTCCTGCCACAACTAGAGATAAGCTCCTGTGAACATCGCCATTAGAGAGGAGCTTACCCATATATCACAATTAGATAGTAGCCCCCTGCCACGAGTAGAGAGGAGCCCACCATGTCACAACTAGAGTGTAGGTTCCTGTACATCACAACTAGAAAAAGTGCCCCTTCACATCACAACAAGAGAAGAGCTATCCCCAGCACAATTAAGAAGAGCACACTACCACAAATAGAGAGGATACCAACTTCCACAAATAAAGAGGAGCCCCCTTTGCCACAACTATAAAAGAGCCTGTAAACAACAACTAGAGAGGAGCTGACCTACAAAAATAAAGAGTGGACCCATGCTGCAACTAGAGTAGAGCTCCATGGTACCTCTAGAGAGTAGCCTCCTGCACACTGCAACTATACAGGATCCAGCCTACACATGGCTACTAGAGAGGATCTTCCCCATTGAAGCTCGAGAGGAGGCTTCACCACAACTCTAAAGGAGTCCCAAGTGACCTACTGCAACTCAAGAGGAACCTGATTTCCCCGCTGCAACTCACAAGGACCCTGAGCCCCCTGCTGCAACTCCAGAGGAGTCACCATCAAAAATCGAGAGGAGCTCTGATTCCCTGTCTCAGCTCAAAAGGAGCTTTCCACGGCAACCCAAGAGGAACTCCGAGTTGTGTACTGTGCTCAAGAGGGAAACTGAGTGCCCACAGCAACTCGAGAGGAGCCCTGAGTCCACTGATACAACTCGATGGGGAACCCGAGTTCCCTGCTGCAACTCAAAAGGACACTGAGACCCATGCTGTACTTTGAGAGGAGGCACCACCATAACTCAAGAGGAGCTCTGAGTCCCCTGCCTCAGCTCAAGAGGAGCTCTCATGGCAAATCAAGATAAGACCTCAGCACAACTACAGAGGAGCACTACACCACTATAGGAGAGGAGCCCAGGCACACATCACTACAAGAGAGGAGCACCCACAGAACAATTAGAGAAGTCCAGCTCACCACAACTAGAGAGGCTAGAGAGGAGCCCACACCCCACATCTGGAGAAGGGCCACACCACACATTGCAGAAAACCCCTGCCCAATGCTTCTAGAGAGGAGACCCCCACAACTAGAGATTTGACCACTCACTACAATTTCAGAGTTGACTCCCACTGCATCTAGACTGGAACTTTCTGGATAAAACTAGATTGAAAACCTCAGGATAACTTAAGAGAAACCCCTTGCCCATAGCAACTATAGTAACTACTGCATCAACTTGAAAGAGCCACCACAGCACAACTGAAGAGAAACCCCTAGTACAGTGCAATTAATGAAAGCCCCTGGCCACAACTTATGTTTTGACCACACACTGCAACAGGAGAGGAACCTGAACACTGCATCTGGAGGAGTCCCCCGCATACCACAATGATTGAGGAACACTACTCCCCGATGAAACTAGAGAGGAACCACCAAATCCTTTGCTGCAACATGAGAGGAGCCACTGGCTGCAGTGACAGAGGAGCCTACCACTGAAACTCGAGAGGAGACCCCTGCTTCATCAAAGTAGGACATGCTGACTCCTTTTAGAGGAGCCCCAAGCCCCCACCACAAACTGATATGTGCTTCTTGAGACAAATATAGAGGAACCCAACACTACAAGTACAGATATGCCCCTACCAAAACTTGAGAGCACCATTAACACCACACTCCAATGAGATTGTAGTCCCCTGTCAAAACAAGAAAGTTGCACCCTGCCACAACTATAGAGGAGCCCACACAACACAACTTGAGAGAAACCCTGTACATCTGGACAGGAGACCCTGGAAATCAACTTAGAGAATAGCCTGCTGGCACAACAATACACAAGCCTCTAAAAACAACTCCAAAGGAGGCTGTATTCCTAATGTGGAGAAGAGCCCCATACACACAACTGTTTAGGAAATCCTGCCCAATGTAATTACAGAGGAACTTTCTCACCACAACTAGGGATTTAAACACCCGTCACCACTAGACAGGGTTAAACCCACCAAACTTTCTGAGGAAGTCATAGCTCCAAAGGTAGAGAGAACATCCCACGTGGAGCCACCCACACCCCAACTAGAGTGGACAAAGATCTGCAACTCAAGAGGAGCCCTCCACAACAATTCAAGGTGAGCAAACTGGATATCATATATATATTGAGGAGTCCTTCCACTGCTAATAGACACGAACCTCACAGCACAACTATAGAGGACTTTGCTCAACACAACTAGATAGAATTGAATCGACCACAAATACAGAGTTGACCACGACCACAACTAGAGTAAAGATCATGCCAAAACTAGCGAGTAGACACCCACACATTGCAACAACACAGGAGCGACCCTGCACATCCCTGCTAGAGATGAGTCCCCCAAGACAACATGAGAGGAGGGCCCACTGCAAATTGAGAAGAAACCTGAATACCCCCCAACTCAAGAGGAACCCTGAATTCCATGCCACGGCTCAAAAGGAGCCCCGAGTTCCCTGTTTCAAGCCAAGAGGAGGCCTGAATCCCCTTCTACAACTCGAGAGGAATTCTGTTCCCCATTGCAACTTGAGACAAACCTCAAGTCCCAGGATGCAACTCAGAAAGATTCCAAGGCCACCACCACAACTAAAGAGGAACCGTGAGAATCCACCTCAGTTGAAGAGGAACCCAATTCTGCACCATGAGAAGAGTCCATGGCAACAACGAAAGAGGCCCTCCCACACAAGAGCTGGAGAGGATGCCCTGACCACAGCTAGAGAGGAGCCCCCAGGATATAGCACCTAAAAAGGAGTCACTCTGCCACAAATAGAGATGATTCCACAGAAGTAACTTGAGAGGAGCCCCTCAAGATTAGAGTGGAGTAATTCTGCAAAAATCAAGTGAGGAGACTACCATGCCAAAAGTACAAAGGACGACCCACCCCACCGAGACAACCCACCACACCTCGAAAGGAGGCATCACCACAACTCGATAGGCCCTCTGAGTTCCCCGTCTCAACTCAAGAGAAACCTTCAATGGCAACACGAGAGGAAATGCGAGTTGTGCACTGTACACAAGAGGAACACTGCATATCCAGTGCAACTCAAGAGGAGCCCGGAGTCCCCTCTGCGACTTGAGAGGAAACCAAAATCCCTGCTGCAACTCAAAAGGAGGAAAAACCAGGACTTGATAGGAGCTCTGAGTCCCCTGCCTCATCTCAAGAGTAGCTATCATGGCAAATCGAGATAAGATCTCAACAAAATTAGAGAGAAGCACCACGCCAACACAAGAAAGGAGCCCAGACACACATCACTACAAGAGAGGAACACCCATGGCACAATTAGAGAAGTTCAGCTCACCACACCTAGAGAGGAGCCCACACACTACATCTGGAGAACACCCACACATTGAAACTATTGAGGAAAGCCCTTGCCAATGCAACTAGAGAGGAGACCCCCCCCAACACCACAACCAGAGACTTGAAAACACACCACAACTAGAGAATTGACCCACAAAGAAACTAGAGAGGAGTCTTCTGGATAGAACTAGGTTGGAAACCCCAACACAACTAGAGAGCAGCCCCTTACCTACTACAACTACAGTAACAACTGCAATAACTCAAAAGAGCCACCACACTACAAGCAGAGAAAAACCCAAGTACAGGGCAAGTAGAGAGAGCCCTGGCCTCAACTAGTGTGTTGACTATGAGCCACAGAGAGAGACGATCCTACACACCGCATGTGGAGAAGAGTCCCCCACATACCACAATGACTGAGGAACACCACTGTCCAATGCATCTAGAGAGGAATACCAGGTCCTTTGCTGCAATATAGGAGGAGCCACTGGTCACAGTGACAGAGGAGACCCCAACAAAACTGGAGAACTTTCCCCTCCCACCGGTAGACAGGAGTCCACCAAGACATCAAACAGAGAGGAACCCCTCTGCTATAAATAGAAAAGAACCCCCTGAAGCAACTCAAGAGGAGGCCCTCACAAGTAGAGAGGAGAACCCATGCTAAAATTTGTGATGAACACCAACTACCAAAAGAAGAGTGGACACCCCTGCAGAGGCCCCCATCACAACCTAAAATAAGCCATCATTTCAAATTGAGAGGAGCCCTGAATTCACTGCCACAACTCAAGAGGAGGACTCTGAGGCTTCTAGAGAGAAGTCAGTGGCCACTATAAGAGAGGATGCTCCAGACATCATACCCAGAGAAGAGTCACTCTGAAGCAAATATAGAAGAACCGTCCCCCCACCCCGGCCCCCCGGCCTGCCACTGTGACAAGAAGCCCGTGCACATTGCAAGGATAGAGGACTTCCTTCAGATACAGCAAGTAAAGATCCCCTCACCATAATTACAGAGGAGCCTGCATAGCACAGCTAGAGATTAGGCCACCAGAACACCACCAGCCACACACAGCTAGAGATATTCCCCCAGCACAACTAGAGAGGAGGCCCCACTGATACTCATAAGGATCTCACCAGCACAAGGCAAATATAAAGAAACCCCCATGCCAAAGGTAGAAAGGAGTCCCTAACCACAACTAGAGAGGAAACCCCCACCAAAACTCTAGAGGAGACCCCTGCTTCATCTCAACAGGTTCTGCTATTTCCTTTAAAGGAGCCCCAAGCCCCCACACCAAATTGATATGTTCCTCCTGAGAAAAACACAGGGGAACACACCACTGCAAGTACATAGTTGTCCCTACCACAACTCAAGAGCCCCGTAGACACCACAAGTAGCTTGGAGTCCCCTGCCACAACAAGAAAGTTGCATCCTGACATAGAGGCAAATCAAAACTAGAGAAGCCCACGACGACTAGACAGGAGAACTGGGAAATCAACTTAGAGAGGAGAGCAGAAGCACAACAATAGGCAATCCTCCAGCCATAGATCCAGAGGAGCCTGCAATTCTCATGTGGAGTAGAGCCCCATACACCACAACCATTGAGGAAATGTCCTGTCTTATGCAACTAGAGATGAGCTCACTAACCACAAGACATTAACCACCCATCACAACTAGAGAGGGTAAACACAACCAAAATTTCTGAGGAACTCCTAGCACCAAAGGTAGAGAGAACCTCCACAGAGCACCCACCCACCCCAACCAGAGAGGACACAACCCCGTAAATAGAGAGGAGCCCTCCACCCCAACTTGAGAGGAGCCCGCTTGACATTATGGATAGAGAAGAGCCCCTCTGATGCTAACAGACATGAACCACACCACAACTAGAGAGAATTGAACCCACCATAACTACAGTGTTGACCCAGGTCATATCTAAAGACCCATGCCAAACTAGTGAGTAGCAACCCGATATTCCAACAAGACAAGACCCAACCTGCACATCCCTGCAAGAAACGAGATGCCCCAAGACAACTTGACAGGCGGCCCCATGGCAACTCGGGATGAACCCTGAACCACCCCCCGAACTCAAGAGGAACCCAGAGTTCCTGACCATGGCTCGAGAGGAAACCTGAGTCCTGCCCTGCAACTCAAGAGGAAAGTGAGGTCCTGCCAAAACCTAGAGGAGCTCTGAGACCCCTGCCACAACTCGAGAGGACACCTACGTTCCCAGCTGCAACTCGAATGGAGCCCCAAGTACCCTGTTTGAACTCAAGAGGAAACCCGAGTTTCCCACTGCAACTCAAAAGGAAGTCGACTCCCCTGCTGCAATTCAAGAAGAACCCCTAGTTCCCCACTGCAACTCAAGAGGAACCTCAAGTTCTCCATTTCAATTCGAGAGGATTCCCAAATCCCCTGTGGTAATATGAGAGGAACTCCAAGTTCCCAGATACAACTCAAGAGGAGGCCCGATTCCCCTGCTGCAACTCGAGAGGAACCCGAATTTCGCATCTCAACTGGAGACGAGTCCCAAGCCCCATAATGCTAATCTAGAGGATTCCCAAGGCCTCACAGAAACTCAAGTGGAACCGTGAGAATCTGCCCCAATTCAAGAGGAGCCCTATTCCACATCACAAGGGGAGCCAATAGCAACAAGAAAGTGGCACTCCCCAGCCAGAGCTGGAGAGGAACCCTTCACCACAACTAGAGCAGAGCCCTAAGGACATCACACCTATAAAGAAGTCACTCTGCCTCAAATAGTTATAAGTCCACTGAAATAACCCGAGAGAAGCCTCTCACAATTAAGGAGGAGCAATCCCGGGAGACACTAGTGAGGAGAACCCAGTGACAAAACTAGCGAGGACTCACCACCCACAGAAACAACCCACTACAAATCGAGAGTAGGCATGACCGAAACTTGACAGGAGCTCTGAGTACCCTACCTCAATTCAAGTTGTAGTCTTCCACAGCAACTCAAGAGGAACTCCAAGTTCCATTCTATACATGAGAGGAACACCGAGTACCCACTGCAACTTGAGATGAGTACCAAGTCCACTGCTGCAAATTGAGAGAAAACCCGAGTCCTCACTGCAACAAAGGATCCAGAGCCCCTTGCTGCAACTCAACAGGTGGTGCCAGAAGAGCTAGACAGGAGCTCTGAGTCCACTGCCTCAACTTAAGAGAAACCCCCATGGCAAATTGAGATAAGACCTCAACACAACTAGAGAGCAGCACCACACCACCACAAAAGAGATGCACAGGCATCACTAAAAAAGAATATCATTCATGGTAAAATTATAGATTTACAGCTTGTCATATTAGACAGGTGATCACACACCATATCTGGAGAAGAGAACCATTGCAACTGTTGATGGAAACCCCTGCCCAATGCAACTAGAGAGGAGAACTCCACCACAACTAGAGACTTAACCACCCACCACAAATAGAGAGGTATCCCCACTGTAACAAGGGTGGATAAAACTAGACTGGAGACCCCACCACAACTAGAGAGTAGCCCCTTGCCAACAGCAATTAGAGTAAAGACTGTAACAATTTGAAGAAGCCACCTCAACACAACTAGAGAGAAACACCTAGTACAGTACAACTAGAGAGCCCCTGGCCACAACTGATGTGTTGATCAGGGGAAAAAATGAGAGAGGAGCCCCCACATCCAATTTGGACAAGATTCCCCACATCCCTCAATCATGGAGGCAAACCACTGCCCAACACAACTAGAGAGGAACCATCAAGTCCTTTGCTGCAACAGAAGAGGAGCCACTGGCCATAATGACAGAGGAACTATCCACCAAAACTGGAGAGGTTTCCTCAGCCACAAGTAGAGAGGAATCCACCACGACTTCACACATAGAGGAGCCCCTCTGCTGCAAATAGAGATGAGCCCCCTGAAGAGACTCGAGAGGCGGCCCTCAGGGGTGGAGGAGCAATCATGCTATAGTTTTGAGGAACAACTAGTGCCAAAAGAAGAGAGGATCCCACCCCCCCTGCAGAGCTCCCATCACAACCTAAGAGAAGGGACCATTGCAAATCGAGGAGCCCAGAGTCCACTGCCACTACACAAGAGGAGGACTCCGCAGCTACTCAAGAGAAGCCACCAGCCAAAATGAGAGAGGATGTCCCAAACATCATACCTAGAGAGAAGTCACATTGTGACAAATATAAATGAACCCCCACCCATGAAGGTAAAAGAAGGCCCCTGCACATTGCAATGAGAAGACTCACCACAGATATTGCAACTGAAGAGCCCCTCACCATAACTAGAAAGGAGCCCAAACACCATAAATAGAGAGTAGCGCATCAGCACACCAGAAATACAAAGCAGCAGCTACATCACAAGTAGAGATAATCCCCCACCACAACTAGAGAGGAGCCCCCACTGATATTCAAGAAGAGCTCACCAGCACACCAGAACTATAAAGAAACCCCCAAGCAACAGGTAGAGAGGAGTTCCCAACTACAACTAGAGACAAGCCCCCACCACAATTTCAGATGAGTCTCCCACAAAAACTCTAGAAGAGCCACCTACAGCAAATCGAGAGGTGCCTCTCACTACAACTAGAGAGGTGTCCCAGCCACAAATTGAGAGCCAAGTGTACCCTGAAATTATTTTAGAGCCGCCTGCCAAAACTAGAAAGGAGCACCCCTCCAAAACTAGAGAGGAGCTTGCACATCACAACTAGAGATAAGGTCCCCACAAATAGAGAGAGCTCCCACTCACATCGTGTGGAGAAGAACACACACACATTGAAACTATTGAGGAAACTTGCCCAATGCAACTAGAGAGGAGACCCCCATCACAACCAGAGACTTGACAACACACCACAACTAGAGAATTGACGCACAAAAGAAACTAGAGAGGAGCCTTCTGAATAGAACTAGATTGGAAACCCCAACACAACAAGAGAGCAGCCCCTTATCCACTACAACTACAGTAACAACTGCAATAACTCAAAGGAGCCACCACACCACAAGTAGAGAGAAACCCAAGTACAGGGCAAGTAGAGAGAGCCCTGGCCTCAACTAGTGTGTTGACTATAAGCCAGAGTGAGAGACGATCCTACACAGCGCATGTGGAGAAGAGTGCCCCACATACTTGCAATGAAAGAGGAACACCACTCTCCAACGCACCTAGAGAGGAACCACCAGGTCCTTTGCTGCAGTATAAGAGGAGGAGCCCCACACCATAACTAGAGGGCAGAATCCCACTGTAAGGAGGCATTAGCCACGCTGAACATTGCCACTAGGAGGAGCACACCCACACATCACAATTAAATGTAAGTCCTCTGTCTTGAATATAGAAGAGCTCAACAAACCACAACTAAAGAGGGTGCCTCCTGTCTCAACTAGGGAGTATGCTGCTTCACATCACAACTGAAAAAAGTACCCCTTCACATCACAAACAGAGAGGAGTTACCCCTGCCTCAATTTGAAAGGAGCACTCCACCACTACTAGACAGAAATCTGCATAACACAACTAAAGGGGAGCTTCCCCCACCACAACTAGAGAGGACTCTGCAAACCAAAACTACTGACAAGCTGAAACAAATATGTCATTGATTCCCATGGCAACTAAAGTGGAGCCACATGACGTAACTACACAGTTCAGTTTAGTTCAGTCACTTAGTCATGTCAGACTCTTTGCGACCCCATGAATCACAGCACACCAGGCCTCCCTGTCCATCACCAATTCCCGGAGCTCACTCAGACTCATGTCCATCGACTCAGTGATGCCATCCAGCCATCTCATCCTCTGTCGTCCTCTTCTCCTCCTGCCCCCAATCCCTCCCACCATCAGTCTTTTCCAATGAGCCAACTCTTTCCATGAGGTGGCCAAAGTACTGGAGTTTCAGCTTTAGCATCATTCCTTCCAAAGAAATCCCAGGGCTGATCTCCTTCAGAATGGACTGGTTGGATCTCCTTGCAGTCCAAGGGACTCTCAGGAGTCTTCTCCAACACCACAGTTCAAAAGCATCAATTCTTTAGCCCTCAGCTTTCTTCAGAGTCCAACTCTCACATCCATACATGACCACTGGAAAAACCATAGCCTTGACTAGATGGACCTTTGTTGGCAAAGTAATGTCTCTGCTTTTCAATATGCTGTCTAGTTTGGTCATAACTTTTCTTCCAAGGAATAAGCGTCTTTTAATTTCATGGCTGCAGTCACCATCTGCAGTGATTTTGGAGCCCCCCAAAATAAAGTCTGACACTGTTTCCACTGTTTCCCTATCTATTTCCCATGAAGTGATGGGACCAGATGCCATGATCTTCATTTTCTGAATGTTGAGTTTTAAGCCAACTTTTTCACTCTCCTCTTTCACCTTCATCAAGAGGCTTTTTAGTTCCTCTTCCCTTTCTGCCATAAGGGTGGTGTCATCTGCATATCTGAGGTTACTGATATTTCTCCCAGCAATCTTGATTCCAGCCTGTGCTTCTTCCAGCCCAGCGTTTCTCATGATGTACTCTGCATAGAAGTTAAATAAACAGGGTGACAATATACAGCCTTGACGTACTCCTTTTCCTATTTGGAACCAGCCTGTTGTTCCATGTCCAGTTCTAACTGTTGCTTCCTGACCTGTATACAAATTTCTCAAGAGGCATGTCAGGTGGTCGGGTATTCCCATCTCTTGAAGAATTTTCCACAGTTTATTGTGATCCACACTGTCAAAGCCTTTAGCACAGTCAATAAAGCAGAAATAGATGTTTTTTTTCTGGAACTCTCTTGCTTTTTCCATGATCCAGTGGATGTTGGCAGTTTGGTCTCTGGTTCCTCTGCCTTTTCTAAAACCAGCTTGAACATCTGGAAGTTCATGGTTCACATATTGCTGAATCCTGGCTTGGAGAATTTTGAGCATTACTTTACTAGCATGTGAGATGAGTGTGATTGTGCCATAGTTTGAGCATTCTTTGGCATTGCCTTTCTTTGGGATTGGAATGAAAACTGACCTTCTCCAGTCCTGTGGCCACTGCTGAGTATTCCAAATTTGCTGGCATATTGAGTGCAGCACTTTCACAGCATCATCTTTCAGGATTTGAAAGAGCTCAACTGGAATTCCATCACCTCCACTAGCTTTGTTCTTAGTGATGCTTTCTAAGGCCCACTTGACTTCACATTCCAGGATGTCTGACTAGGTGAGTGATCACACCATCGTGATTATCTGGGTCATGAAGATGTTTTTTGTACAGTTTTTCTGTGTATTCTTGCCACCTCTTCTTAATATCTTCTGTTTTTGTTAGGTCCGTACCATTTCTGTCCTTTATTGAGCCCATCTTTGCATGAAATGTTCCCTTGGTATCTCTAATTTTCTTGATGAGATCTTGAATCTTTTCCATTCTGTTGTTTTCCTCTATTTCTTTGCATTCATTAAAGAGGAAGGCTTTCTTATCTCTTCTTGCTATTCTTTGGAACTCTGCATTCAGATGCTTATATCTTTCCTTTTCTCCTTTGCTTTTCACTTCTCTTCTTTTCACAGCTATTTGTAAGGCCTCCCCAGACAGCCATTTTGCTTTTTTGCATTTCTTTTCCATAGGGATGGTCTTGATCCCTGTCTCCTGTACAATGTCATGAACCTCAGTCCATAGTTCATTAGGTACTCTATCTGTCAGATCTAGTCCCTTAAATCTATTTATCAGTTCCACTGTATAATCATAAGATATTTGATTTGGGTCATACCTGAATGGTCTAATGGTTTTCCCTAATTTCTTCAATTTAAGTCTGAATTAGCCAATAAGGTGTTCATGATCTGAGCCACAGTCAGCTTCTGGTCTTGTTTCTGTTGACTGTATAGAACTTCTCCATCTTTGGCTGCAGAAAAATATAATCAATCTGATTTCAGTGTTGACCATCTGGTGATATCCATGTGTAGAGTCTTCTCTTGTGTTGTTGGAAGAGGGTGTTTGCTATGATCAGTGAATTTTCTTGGCAAAACTCTATTAGTCTTTGCCCTGCTTCATTCCATATTCCAAGGCCAAATTCGCCTGTTACTCCAGGTGTTTTTTGACTTCCTACTCTTGCATTCCAGTCCCCTATAGTAGCCTACCGCATATCACAAGTAGACAGGAGCCAGCCTGATAATCAACATTAGAGAACACCTGCTACATGCAGCTTGAGGAGAGTTTCCTTCACAACTCTAAAAGAACCCCTAGGTCACCTGTTGCAACTCGAGAGGAATCCTGAGTCCCCCACCACAATTCGATAGGAGCCCTAGGCTATCACAAGGTAGGAGCCCCAGGAGATAAAGACAGAGGAGGCACTGGCCAAATTTGAAGATGATTCCCCTGCCAAAACTTGAGTGGAGCTCTCTGGTACATTGAACCTAGAGAGGAGATCCTCTGCCACAAATAGAGATGATTTCTTATTGTGGCAGGTGACTCCATGCAAGTTGCAGTGTTCACAGGGCTCTCGAATTGTGGTGGGGGCATCTCTGTACTTGTGGTGGTTATCTCATCACTATTTGTCTCAGAAGGCACATATTAATTTGCTCTGGGGGCTTGGGGATTCTCTTAAAGGAGGCAGAGGATCCTGTCAAGATGAATCAGGGGGCTCCTCTTGAGTTTTTTTGGGGGTCTTCTCTCTAGTTGTGGTTGGAGACTCCTCTCTCCCTGTGGCATAGGGGTTTCTTCTAGTTGGGGTGTGCTGGTGAGCTCCTCTCAAATATCAGTGGTGGCTCCTCTCTAGTTGTGGTGGGGAATTTTCTCTAGCTGTGGTGAGGCTGCTCCTTTCTAGTTGTGGTGTGCTGGTGGGCTACTCTCTAATTGTGGTGTGCAGGCTCCTTTCTAGTTACCGTGAGGAGATCTTTAGGTGCAATATCTGAGTGGAGTCCTCTCTCACTACAATGTGCAATGGCCTTCTTTCTGGTTGTGGTGGTGGGGGAAACTCATCTATATTTGCCACAGAATGATTCTCCTCTAGGTATGATGTCTGGGAGTATCCTCTTGCATTGTGGCATGTGGCTTCTCTCAAATAGCGGTGGAATCCTCCTCTTCATTCGTGTCAGTGGACTTGGGGCTCCTCTCGAGTTGCAGTGGTCCCTTTTCTTAAGTTGTGATGGGGAACTCTTCAGGAGTGTTTTCCTCTGTCTTCCTCTTCCTTCCTCTCTTCCTTTGGCACTAGGTGTTCCTCACATATTTTAGCATGGTTGCTCATCTCTACTTGTGATGGTCTCCTCTTGAGTTACTTCAGGGGCTCATCTCTATTTTCAGCCAAGGGGCTTCTCTCTATACATGATGTCTTCATCATGTATAGACTCCTCTCTACTTGTGGCAGGGGGAACCTCTCCAGTTTTGGTTCAGGGCTCCTCTGTCACTGTGGCCAGTGTCTCCTCTTCTGTTGCAGCAAAGGACTCGGTGGTTCATCTCTAGTTGCTTTGCACAGTGATGTTCCTCAATCATTGTGGCATGCAGGGAAATCTTCTCCTAATGCAGTGTGCAGGCTCCTCTCTCATGGTCATTCGTGGGCAGCACACTAGTTGTGGCCAGGGACTCTATTTGCATTGTACTGGGGGTTTCTCTCTCATTGTGGTGTGGTGGCTCCTTTGACTTGTGGCAGTCGTTACTCTAATTACTTTGGATAAGGTCCCACTCTGTAGTTTTTATGGTGTTTCCAATATACTTTTACCCAGAAGGCCTTTCTCTAGTTCCAGTGGGGGTCCACTCCCTAGTTGCGGTAGTTGGATACATCTCTGCTTGTGGTTTCTCCTCTCCAGTTGCATTGTGCCCGGGTTTTCCGCAATAGTTGCAGTGTGGTGGGGCTCTTCTCCAGATATGGTGTGTGGATTTCTCTCAAGTTCTGGTGAGCTGTGCTTCTCTAATTGTGCCATGGCTGCTCTTCTCTCGTATGGTGTGTACCTGGGCTCCTCTCTTTTTGTGACTTGGTGCTCCTCTCTAGTTGTGCTGAGGTCATATCTCAATTTGCTGTGAGAGCTCCTCTTGAGTTGCAGCAGTGGACTCAGAGCGAGTCTTGTTGCAGCAGGTACTTGGTATTCCTTTCAAGTCCAGCACACAACTCGGAGTGCCTCTCAAGTTGCCCGGGAAGGCTTCTCCTGTGTTGAGGCAGGGGACTCAGAGCTCCTCTTGAGTTGTGGTGATGCCTCCTCTCGAGTTGTAGTGGGTTGTCTCCATGGGGAGTCCTCCATACTTTTGGCACTGGGATCTCTTCACTAGTTTTTCATGGGATTGCTTCTGTCTAATTTGAGGGGCTCCACTCGAGTTACTTCAGTGGGCTAATCTCTATTTGTGACAGTGACTCCTTTTTAGGTGTGATGTCCTGGGTGCTCCCCTCTAGCTGTGGTGAAGGGATCCTCTCCAGCTCTGCTCAGGGAGTACCTCTGTCTTTGTTGCCGGGCGCTCCACTCGTGATACGGAATAGGACTCCACTTGAACTGAGGTGTGTTCTCACAGTTCCTCTTGAGTTGTGGTGGGGGTATTGGGAATCCTCTCAAGTTGCATCAGAGGACTTGGGACATGTCTCAAGTTGTGATGGGGAACTTGGGGTTCCTCTCGAGTTTCAATAGGGGACTCGGAGCTCCACTCAAGTTGCCACTGGGAACTCGGGTTCCTCTCCAAATTTGGTGGGAAACTCGGTAGTCCTCTCAAGTTTCATCATGGAACTCAGAGTTCCTCTCGAGTTCCGGTGGGAACTCAGTATTCCTCTCGGTTGCAGCGTGGGACTCAGGGTACCACTCGAGCTTTAGCAGTGAATTTGAGATTTCTCTTGAGTTGGTGGGGTACTCAGGGTTCTTCACGAATTGCAGTGGGGCCTCCTCTCGAGTTGTCTTGGGCGATTCACCTCTAACAGGGATGTGCAGGTTGGCTCCTGTCTTGTTGCAATGTTTGGGTGCATACTCAGAAGTTTTGGCCTGGATCTTTTTTCTAATTGTAACTGTGGTGGGTTATATTCTCTCTAATT
Source organism: Bos grunniens (assembly GCF_055505025.1). NCBI lineage: Eukaryota > Metazoa > Chordata > Mammalia > Artiodactyla > Bovidae > Bos > Bos grunniens. Next base: position 63,112,000 of record NC_141183.1, on the reverse strand, counting down.
GTGGTGCACAAGCTTATCTCTAATTGTGGTGTGAGGTTCATCTATATTGGCAGCAGAGGAGCTTCACTCAATGTGCCATGTCCAGCATGTTCCTCTCAAGTGGTGGTGGGGAAATCCTCTCAAGTTGCCTCGGGGGACTTGATGTTCCTCTCGAGTTAATGGGGGGCCTCCACTGGAGTTGAAGTAGTTTGACTCCTCTCTAGTAGTAATGTGCAGGGTGTCCTCTGTTTCATTGCTATGTGTGGGTGGCTACAATATCTGTGGCATGGGGTTCCTCTCTATTTGGTGTGTGGGGTCAAAACTTAGTTGTGTCACATGTTCTCACTAGTTTTGGTGTTCAGGCTCCTCTTGAGTTGTGTTACCAGGGCTCTTCTCTAGTTGTGGTGTGTGTGGGGCATCTCTAGAGTTGCATGGAGTGCTCTTCTTGAATTTTGGTAGGGGTTTCCTCTCCAGTAGCAATGTGCACAGGCACTCGGCAGGTGCAACATGTGTGAGCCTACTGTCTAATTTTGGCATGGCCCCTTGTCTTTAGTTGTGGTGTGGGGTACTCCTCTCTAGTTGTGGCAGGAGGCTTCTCTCTAATTGCTACGTGCAGGAATGCTTCTCTCAAGTGGAAATGTTCAGGGGGCTGTTCACTACTTGTGGCGTTGTGTCTACTCTCTAGTTGTTGTGAGGTTGATTCCCTCTGATGGTGGTAGGGGATCTACTCGACTTGGAGCAGATTACTCGTCTCTATCTGTGGTGGAGAGACCTACTCTATGTGCAATGTCTGGGGTCTCCTCTCTGGTTTTCATGGGGAGACATTCTCCAGTTTACTCGTGTGGGCTCTTCTTTCCTTGTGGCCATGGGCTTCTCTTGAGTTGTGGCATAGGCCTCCTCTCAGATTTAGGAGGGGACTTGTGGCTCCTCTCTAATTGCAGTGGTGCCCTCCTCTGGGAGTTCTCTGTGCAGAGGGTGTTCTCTCTACTTGTGCAATTTGGGAGTCCTCACTAGTTTTCATGGGGTTGTTCCAGTGTAGTTGTGAGGATATCCTCTTGAGTTACTTCAGGGGCCTTGTCTCTATTTGTGGTAGAGGGGCTTCTCTCTAGGTGCAATGTGCCAGAGGGCTCCTCTCTAGTTTTGGCAGGGGAATCCTCTCCAGTTTTGGAGTGGGTATCATCTGACTTTGTCGCCAGGGGCTCCTTTCTTGTAACAGCATAGGGCTTCTCTTGATTTGAGTCAGATTCTCATGGTTCCTCTTGAGTTGCAATAGGGGTCTTGGGAATCCTCTTGAGTTGCACCATGGAGCTTGTTCACCTCGAGTTGAGATGGGGAAATCAGATTTCCTCTCAAGTTGCAGCAGAGGAGTCAGACCTCCTCTCTAGTTGAAGCGGGGAACTGGGGGTTACTCTTGAGTTGCAACAGGGGATTTGGGGCTCCATTCGAGTAGCACCTGGGAACTTGAGGCTCCTCTCAAGTTGCGGTGGGTAGTCATTATTCACCTCAAATACAGCATGCAACTCGGAGCTCCTCTTGTGTTGCCATGGAAGGCTCCTCTTGAGTTGAGGCAGGGGATCCAGAGCTCCCCCTCGAGTTGCTGTGATACCTCCTCTTGATTGGCGGTGATGCCTCCTCTCAAGTTGTGGTGGTTTGTCTCCATAGGGTGGGGAGTCTTCTCTACTTTTGGCACTGGGGTCTCTTCACTACGTTTTCATGTGATTGCTCCTCTCCAACTTTGAGGGGCTTCTATCGAGTTACTTCAGTGGGCTTAATCTATTTGCAGCAGAGTGACTCCTTTTAGGTGTGATGTCTTTGTGTCTCCTCTATAGTTGTGATGAGGGGAATCTCTCCAGTTCTGTCAGGGGAGTGCCTCTGTCTTTGTTGCTGGGGACTCTCCTCGTGATGTGTAATAGGGCTCCTCTTGAATTGAGGCAGATTCTCATGGTTCCTGTTGAGTTGTGGTGAGGGTCTCGAGTTGCAGCAGGGGGCTTGGGGCTCGTCTTGAATTGACAAGAAACTTGGTGTCCCTCTTGGGTTGCAGCATGGGAGTCAGGCCTTCTCTCAATTTAAGGCGGGGAACTTGGGGTTCCTTTTGAGTTGCAGCCGAGATCTTGAGAATCCTCTTGAGTTGCAACATGGGACTTGGGGTTCCACTTGAGTTTTGCTGGGAATTCGAGGTTCCACTAGAGTTGCAGAGGGAAACTCAAGGTTCCTCTCATGTTGCAGCAGGGGACTCAGAACTCCTCTCAAGTTGTGGTGAGAACTCAGTGTTTCTCTCGAGGTGCAGCACAGGACTCAGGGTTCCCCTCAAACTGGTGGGGAACTCAGTGTTCCTCTCAACTTGGGAGCATACTCAGAGTTTCTCTCAATTGTAGCGGGGCCTCTGCTCACGTTGACTTGGGGCGACTTGTCTCTAGCATGGATATGCAGGGTGGTTCCTGTCTTGCTGCAATGTGCAGTTGGCTACTCAGTAGTTTTGACCTGGGACTTCTATATCATTGAGATCGGGGTCAACTCTGTAGTTGTGGTAGATTCGATTCTCTCTAGTTGTGGTGTGAGGTTCATCTCTCTTAGCAGCATACAGGCTCCTGTCTATATGTGATATCCAGTAGGCTCCTATTGAGTTGTGGTGGAGGGCTCCTCTCGAGGTGCAGGGCTGTGTCCTCTCTGGTTGGGATGTGGGTGGCTCCATGGAGGAGATCTTCTGTAGATTAAGCACTAGGGCCAGGGGTTCCTCACTAATATTAGTGGGGTTACTTCTCTCTAGTTGTGAGGGACTCCACTCAACTCCCTTCAGGGAGCTCATCTCTATTTGCAGCACAGGGGCTTCTCTCTAGGTGTGATGTCCTGGGGGACTCCACTGTAGTTGTGCTGGGGGAATACACTTCAGTTTTGGCAGCAGGTCTGCTCTGTCATCATGGCCAGGGACTCCTTTCTTGTTTTAGCATATGGCTCCTGTCCAATTGCAGCAGGGAACTCGGGGTTCATCGTGAGTTGCAAGAGGTGAATTGTGCTTCCTTTAGAATTGTGGTGGAGCCTCCTTTCAAAGTTCAGAGGGGCAGATACTCTCTAGTAGCGATCTGCAGACTGGCTCCTGTCTAGTTTCAGTGAGTGAGAGGCTACTCTCTAGTTGCTAAATGGGGCTCCACTCTAGTTGTAGTAGGGGTCCACTCTTTATTTGTGGTGGGTTGTCTCCTTTCTAGTTTTCATCTGCAGACTCCTCTCTAGTTGTGGCAGGGGGGAGCTCCTCTTTAGTTGTGGTAATTGGGCTTTTCTCTAGTTAGAGTAGTGTGTTATTCTCAAATTGTGATTGGGGTGGCACTTCTGTGGTTGTGATGTGAAAGGGCACTTTTTCCAGTTGTGATGTGAAAGAGAATACACTCTAGTTGTTGCATGGGGTGTCCTATTTAGTAGCGGAATGCTGGGCTCCTGTCTACTCATGGCAGGGGGCTTGCATTTAATTGTGATGCATGGGTGTGCTCCTCTCTAGTAGTGATGTTCAGTGGGAGTAGTGTATATTTGTGGTGGGTTTCTCCCCTCTAGTTGCAGTGCGGGGCTCCTCTCTTATTACGATCCAAATGGGAGCTCCTTTCTACCTGTGGGGGCTTTTTCTATAGTTGTGTTCAGGCTCCTCTCTAGTTGTGAAAGGGAGCTTCTTTCTAGTTGTGGCAGGGGGCTCTAAGCTAGTTGCAGGGTGTACGTGGCTCTCAACTTGTGGTGGGGTGTCCTCTCTAGTTGTAGTGGGATGCACCTCTCAAGTTCCTGCAAGGGACATGTCTCAAGTTTTTGTGGCAGGCTCATCTGTAATTGTGGTGAGGGACTCCTCTCTAGCTGTGGAGTGGTGCCTCCTTTCTAGTTATGGTGTGCTGGTGAGCTCCTGTTAAGTTTCACTGGGCAGCTCCTCTCTAAGTGTGGTGGTGGATGCCTCTGTAGCTGTAATATGGGGCCCTCTTTGCAGTTGCAGTGTGCAGGCTCCTCTCTCATTGTGGTGAAGTGCTCTTCTTTAGTTCTGATGTTTGAGGGGACTCCTCTCTCATTGCGATGTGCAGAGTTCTCCACTCTAGTTGTAATGTGGGGCTTGTTTCTTTATGCAGTGAATGAGCTCCTCTCTATATGTGATGTCCAGAGGGGTCCTCTCTCGTTTTTGACAGTGGCTTCTCTCGAGTTACCTCAGAGGGCTTCTCTCTAGTTGCTGCAGAGTTACTTGGGCCTCCTCTTGAGTTTGGTAATGCCTCTTCTTGCGTTTGCCATGTGAGAGGCTTCATAGTGAGGGATCTTCTCTACTTTTAGTGCTAGGGGTTCCTCACACATTTTGGTGGAGTTGACCCTCTCTAGCTGTGATGGCTAGTCAACTGTCTAGTTGTGCTGAGGAGTCTCCTCTCTAGTTGCATTGGATGGGGCATTTCCTTAATAGTGGTGGGGTGTGTACTGGGCTCTTCTCCACATGAGGAATGCAGGCTCCTCAGGCTTGTCTATTATTGTGCTGGCGGGCTCTGTGTAAGTTGATTTTCAGTGGCTCATGCCTAGATTTGGGGAGCTTCTCCCTAGTTATGATGTGCTGGTTCCTCTCTATTTGTGGCAGGGTGAAACTTTCTTGTTGTGGCATGGGACTCCAAGCTAGTTTCAGTGCTCATAGGGCTTTGGAGTTGTGGTGGGAACATCTCTGTATGTGTGGTGGTGGGCTCCTCTCTATTTGTCTCAGGAGGCATATATCAATTTGATATGATGGTGTGGGGCTTCTCTAAAAGAAGGCAGCAGATCCTATTGAGATAAAACAGGTGGCTCCTGTTGACACTCTGTGGGGAGCTCCTCTCCAGTTGTAGTTGGGGACTCCTCTCTACCTCTAATATGCAAGGTTCTTTCTAGTTGTGGTGTGCTGGTGGGATACTCTCTAGCTGCAGTGTATGGGCTACATTTTTGTTATGGTGAGGGGCTCTTTGGTTACAATATCTGAGGGAAGTCCTCTCTCATTTCAATGTGCAAGGGCCTTCTTTCTGGTTGTGACAGGGGGCCTCATCTATGTTCACCGCAGAATGACTCCTTTCTAGGTATAATGTCTGGTGGCATCCTCTCGCATTGTGACTGGTGGCTTCTCTTGAGTAGTGCTGGAGTCCTCCTTTTGAGTTGTGGCAGTGGACTTGGGGCCTCTCTCAGCTTGTAGTTGTCCCTCCTCTTAGGTTGTGATGGGAGGCCTCAGCAGGGAAGTCCTCTCTTCTTTTGGCACTAGGTGTTCCTCAAAAATTATAGTGTGGTTGCTCCTCTCTACTTTTGAGGGCCTCCTCTCGAGTTACTTCAAGGGGCTCATCTCTATTTGTGGCAGAGGGGCTCCCTCATTTGTGTGATGTCTTGGTGGACTCCTCTCTACTTGTGGTGGGGGAAACATCTCCAGTTTTGGTGAAAGTCTCCTCTGTCATCGTGGCCAGTGGATCTTCTCATGTTGCATCAAAGGACTCGGTGTTTCCTCTATAGTTGCACTGGGCAGTGGTGTTCCTCAAACTTTACAGTATGCGGGGGACTGTCCTCCAGATGTGGTGTACAGACTCTTCTCTTGTTGTGGCATAGCATGTGGTCAACACACTAGTTGATGTCAGGGGCTCTCTCTAGTTGCCCTGTACTAGGGGTTTCTCTCTAGTTGTGGTGTGGTAACTATTTCGAGTTGTTGAAGTTGTTACTCTAGGTGTTGTGGGCAAGGGACTATTCCCTAGTTGTGGTGGGATTTCCAATCTAGTTTTACCCAGAAGTCTCCTTTCTAGTTGCAGTCGGAGTCAACTTTCTAGTTGTGGTGTGTGATCAAGTCTCTATTTGTGGTGGGGGTCTCCTCTCTAGTTGCATTGTGCAGGGGTTTTTCTCAATAGTTGCAGTGTGCGGTGGAGCTCTTCTCCAGTTATGGTGTGTGGGCTCCTCTCTAATTGTGGCGAGCTGGACTTCTCTAATTGTGCCGTGGGTGCACCTCTCTTATAGTGACTTGGGCCTGGGCTCCCTCTAGTGGTGGCGTGGTGCGCCTCTGTAGTTGTGTTGAGGTCTTATCTCGATATGCTGTGGGAGCTCCTCTTTAGTTGAGGCAGGGTACTCAGAGCTTCTCTCGAGTTCTGGTGGGGTCTCCTGTCAAATTGCAGCAGGGTGCTCAGAGTCCTTCTGAGTTACAGCAGGGAACTCGTGATTCCTCTCAAATTGCACCAGTGGATTTGAAGCTCCTCTCGAGTTGTAGCAGGGTGCTCAGGGTCCTTTTCAGTTACAGCAGGGAATTCGGGGTTCCTCTCAAGTTGCAGCAGTGGATTCGGAGCTTCTCTCGAGTTGCCACGGGTTCTCAGTGTTCCTCTGGAGTACAGTGAGGAAGTCGATGTCCCTCTTGATTTGTTGTGAAAGTGTCCTCTTGAGTTGAGCCCAGGGACTCAGATCTCCTCTCAAGTTGTGGTCATTTTTTTTCTATGGGATGGTGAGTCCTGTCTACTTTTGGCACTGGAGTCTCCTCACTAGTTTTTCGTGGGATTGTTGCTCTCTAATTTTGAGGGGCTCCTCTTGAATTATTTCAGCGAGCTTATCCCTATTTGCAGCAGAGTGACTCAATTTTAGGTGCAATGTCCTGGGTGCTCCTCTCTAGCTGTGGTTAGGGGATCCTCTCCAGCTCTGCTGGGGGAGTGCCTCTGTCTTTGTTGCTGGGGGCTCCCCTTATGATGTAGAATAGGGTTCCTCTTGAATTGAGGTGGATTCTCATGTTTCCTCTTGAGTTGTGGTGGGGGTCTTGGGAATCCTCTCGAGTTGCATCAGGGGGCATGGGGCTCATCTCGAGTTGAGGTGGGGCCTCCACGTATTGTGGTGGGATGACTCCCCTCTTGTAGCAATGTGCCCGGTGGCTTCTGCTTAGTTGTGATGTGTGGATAGCTGCATTACCTGCAGTATGGGACTCCTCTCTAGTTGGTGTGGGGGATGAACTCGTAGTTATGTTGGGTGGGCTCCTCTCTTGTTGTGGTGTGCAAACTCCTCTCAAATTGTGTTAGGGTGGCTCCTCTCTAGTTTTAGTGTGCAGGTGGCACCTTTAGAGTTGTGGTTGATTTTTCCTTTCTGGTTGTGGTGGGGGTTTCCTCTCTATTAGCGATGTGCACAGGCATTCTTTCCAGGTGCCATATGCACAAGCCGACTCTCTAATTTTGGCATGACCCCTCCTCTTTAGTTGTGGCATGGGGGCCTCCTCTCTAGTTGTGGAAGGAGGCTTCTGTCTAATTGCAATATGAAGGAATGCTCCTCTCAAGTGTCGATGTTCAGGACAACTGTTCTCTAGTGGTAGTGTGGGCTCTACTCTCTAGATGAGGCAAGGTTGCTCCTCTCTCATGGTGGTAGGGGTATCTACTTGACTTGTAGAAGGGGACTTTTTTCTATTTTCAGTGAAGGGGACCCTCTCCAGGTGTGATGTCCGGGATCACCTCTCTAGTTGTGGTGGGGTGACATTTACCAGTTTTGATGGGTGGGCTCCTCTCTCGTTGTGGCAATGGACTTCTCTTGAGTTGTGGCATAGGCATCCTCTCAAGTTCAGGAGGGGACTCGGGGTTCCTCTCTAGTTTTGTTGGTGCCTCCTCTGGTGGATCTCTGGGGGGAGTGTGTTCTCTCTACTTGTGGCTTTGGGAACTCCTCATTAGTTTTCATGGGATTTCTCTGCTCTAGTTATGAGGGGCTACTCTTGAATTACTTCTGGTGCCTCATCTCTTTTTGTGGCACAGATTCTCCTGTCTAGGCTCAATGTGCTGGGGGATTCCTCTGTAGTTTTGACAGGGGAATCCTCTCCAGTCTTTGCAGGAGTCTCCTCTGTCTTTGAAAGAGAGTTTTGAAAGCCTTCTCTGGACAGCCTCCAACACTTTTATACAGTAGCAGAAAGTTATCATTGGCTGTCTAGGGCCTGGTTAGGCCATGGTTCAGAGGTAAAGGGTAGAAGGCAATGGCACCCCATTCCAGTACTGTGATTCCCATCCATGGAAAATCCCATGGATGGAGGAGCCTGGTAGGCTGCAGTCCATGGGGTCGCTAAGAGTCAGACATGACTGAGCAACTTCACTTTCACTTTCCACTTTCATGCATTGGAGAAGGAAATGGAAACCCACTCCAGTGTTCTTGCCTGGAGAATCCCATGGATGGAGAAGCCTGGTAAGCTACAGTTCATGGGGTCACACAGAGTCAGACACAACTGAAGTGTCTTAGCAGCAGCAGCAGTAGCAGCAGAGGTAAAGACTCCTGTTGGGTAGTACATCGGTTTCCCTGGTGGCTCAGGGGTAAATAATCCACCTGCAGTGCAAGAGATACAGCCTCCATCCCTGGATCAGGAAGATCCCATAGAGGAGGGCATGGTAACCAACTCCTGTACTCTTTCCTGGAGAATCCCATGGACATAGGAATCTAGTTGGCTACAGTCCATTGGGTCACAAAGAGTCAGAGATGACTGAAGCGACTTAGTGCACAGCACAAAGGGTAGCACCTACCTATTGATAGACCAGAAGTTCCTAACAAGGGCAGAAGAAATTTCATCTGATTGATCCAAACCTGCTTAGGTAAACTCACTGATATGACACAAATTTAGGAATCATTTTTGTTGTTAATTGTGTGTTTCAGTTAATAAAGAATTTAACACAAGACTATGGAATGGTAGTAAGAGACCTAAGCTTAGAGTCAAAAGTTGTGGTAGCTCTTTTGCTTTCTAGAGAGTCACATTAATTTTCCAAGCTTCAAAATTTGAAACTCTAAACCGGTAACTTATACTTATCTTGTCTTATGTATCAGTGAAGATACAGGTATTAAATGAGGTATCAAAGCTCTGTAGGAGAGCTTTGAAAATTGATGTTGCTGTTGAACTGATAAGTCATCTTTGACTTTTCAGGACTCAATGAAATGTAGCATGCCAGCCTTCTCTGTCCTCCACTTTTTCCTGGAATTTGCTCAAATTCATGTCCATGGATATGGTGAGGCTATCTAACGATCTCATGCTCTGTAAGCCCCTTCTTCCCTTTGCCTTCAATCTTTCCCAGCATCAGGGTCTTTTCCAAAGAGTTGGTTCTTCCCATCTGTTGTCCAAATTATTGGAGCTTCAGCTGTAGCAGCAGGATTTCCAATGAATATTCAGTGTTGATATACTTCCAAGTTGACTGGTTTAACATCCATGTAGCCAAGGAACTCTCAAAAGTCTTCTCCAGCATCACAGTTCAAAAGCCTGAATTCTTCAGTGCTCAGGCTTCTTTATGATCCAATTCTCACATCTGTACATGACTACTTGAAAAATCATGGCTTTGACTAGACAGACGTTTGTCGTCAAAGTGATGTCTCTGCTTTTTAATATGCTCTCTAGGGTTGTCATAGCATTTCTCCCAAGGAAGAAGCGTCTTTTAATTCCATGACTGCAGTCATCGTTTGCAGTGATTTTGGACCCCAAGAAGATAAAACCTGTCACTAATTCCACTTTTTCTCCATTTGCTGTGAAGTGATGGGATCAGATGCCATGATCTTAGCTTTTTGAAAGTTGAGTTTCAAATCAGCTTTTTCACTCTCCTCTTTCATCCTCATCAAGAATCTCTATAGTTCATCTTCATTTTCTGCCATTAAATTGGTGACATTTGCATATCTAAGGTTTTAGTATTTCTCCTGACCATCTTTATTCCAGCTTGGGATCCATCCAGGCATTTTACCTGATGTACTCTGCATATAAATAAATAAAGAGAGTGTACTCCTTTTATAATTTTGAACTAGTCCCTTGATCCATGTCCAGTTCTAACTGTTTCTTTCTGACCTACATATAGGTTTCTGAGGAAACAGGTAAGACGGTCTGCCACCCCATATATAAATATTCCACTGTTTGTTGTGATCTACACAGTCAAAGGCTTTGGCATAGTCAATAAAGCAGAAGTAGATGTTTTTCTGGAATTCCCTTGCTTTTCTGATGATCCAACAGATGTTGGCAATTTGATCTCTGGTTGCTCTGCCTTTTCTAAATCCAGTTAGAATATCTGGAAGTACACATTTCACATACTGTTGAAGCTTGGCTTGGAGAATTTTGATCATTGCTTACTAGCATGTGAGATGACCGCTATTGTGTGGTAGTTTGAACTCTCTCTGGTATTGCCTTTCTTTGGGATTGGAATGAAAACTGACCTTTCCCAGTCCTGTGGCTCTTGCTGAGTTTTCCAAATTTCCTGGCATATTAAGTGCAGCATTTCACAGCACCATATTTTAGGATTTGAAATAGTTCAGCTGGAATTCCATCACCTATACTAGCTTTGTTTGTAATGACGCATCCTAAGGCCCTCTTGACTTCACACTCCAGGATGTCTGGCTGTATGTGAGTGACCACAACATCGTGGTTATCTGGATCATGAAGATCTTTTGGGGATAGTTCTTCTTTGTATTCTTGCCACCTCCTCCTAATATGTTCTGCTTCTGTTAGGTCCATACCATTTCTGTCCTTTATTGTTCCCATCTTTGTGAGAGGGTAACAGGCAGGAAGGCCAAGGGTCTCCAAATGGAGGAAATGGGCTGCAAGTGTCAGACACTTTTATCTCTTTTAAGCGGCAGGAGGAAACAAACTAGCGATATATTTTTTCGTTCTCTATACAAATTTAAAAGGAGGTTTCTCTTAAAATACTGTGTTGCCATAATGACACCTGGTTTCACCTGAAATTAACTATTCTCTAACCTTGAGTTAACCAATGCATTTTTCTTATGGAAATGTTTGTCTTATGCTATGTTAATGTACTATGCATTTACCCCAGACCTCTGTCTTCAAATCGGTTCTGTTTAATGGCTCAGAACTGACTTGACAAACCAGTATGTTATACTCAGATATTGTTCCCCTAGTCTGTGTAAATGAAATTATTTGTATAGTAATCTGCCCTTCTACAAGACTCAAGCCATCGTTTTATGGCCTGGGATGAATCATCCGGTGCCAAAATTATCCCAAAATGCATCGTATGGGTGAGGCGGGGTACTCTTTCTGCTCCCTTCTGATGTCTATGTCAGAAGCTTTCTCCATCTGCTTTATACTTTAATAAAACTTTATTACACAAAAGCTCTGAGTGGTCAAGCCTTGTCTCTGGCCCCGGATTGAATTCTCTTCCAGAGGCTAGGAATCCAGCATTTTTCATTCAACAACAACTTTTCATCTTGGGGGCTCATCTGGGATCCTTTAGGACAAGGATGCTTGGCGCTCTAGTTCGTTGTTCTCCTAGCGAACATGTGTTTTGTTGTACTTTACTAACTCTACGGTGTGCTTGCATGAATGAATGAAACACCCTGGAAGAAAGTGAGGAACCCAGCTCTGTGGTTCCACAGTGATCTCATACAGCTTATGGCAGAAACCTGTTGGGGGTTTGTACCGACCTGCCAATGCCAAGAGGCACCCAGTGACTCCTTTGGGGAATCCACCAGAAATGGGCAAGGCGTGTATACCGTACTCTCCTTTCTCGGTCAAACTTTTCGGTCTCTTTGACCATTTCATAACTCCTTGGGAATTAGAAGTAGAGGGCAAACACACTGAAACCATACTCACAGAAAACTAGTCAATCTAATCACACTAGGACCACAGCCTTGTCTGACTCAATGAAACTAAGCCATGTCTGTGGAGCAACCCAAGATGGGCGGGTCATGGTGGAGAGATCTGACAGAATCTGATTCGCTGGAGAAGGAAATGGCAAACCACTTCAGTATTCTTGCCTTGAGAACCCCATGAACAGTATGAAAAGGCAAAACGATAGGATACTGAAAGAGAAACTCCCCAGGTCAGTAGGTGCCCCATAGGCTACTGGAGATCAGTGGACAAATAACTCCAGAAAGAATGAAGGGATGGAGCCAAAGCAAAAATCATACCCAGCTGTGAATGTTACTGGTGATAGAAGCAAGGTCCAATGCTGTAAAGAGCAATATTGCATAGGAACCTGGAATGCCAGGTCCATGAATCCAGACAAATTGGAAGTGGTCAAACAAGAGATGGCAAGAGTGAATGTCGACATTCTAGGAATCAGTGAACTCAAATGGACTGGAATGGATGAATTTAACTCAGATGACCATTATATCTACTACTGCAGGCAGGAATCCCTCAGAAGAAATGGAGTAGCCATCATGGTCAACAAAAGAGTCCGAAATGCAGTACTTGGATGCAATCTCAAAAATGACAGAATGATCTCTGTTCGTTTCCAAGGCAAACGATTCAATATCAGAGTAATCCAAGTCTATGCCCCAACCAGTAATGCTGAAGAAGCTGAAGTTGAATGGTTCTATGAAGACCGACAAGACCTTTTAGAACTAACACCCAAAAAAGATGTCCTTTTCATTATAGGTGACTGGAATGCAAAAGTAGGAAGTCAAGAAACACTTGGAGTAACAGGTAAATTTGGCCTTGGAATACGGAATGAAGCAGGGCAAAGATTAATAGAGTTTTGCCAAGAAAATGCACTGGTCATAACAAACACCCTCTTCCAACAACACAAGAGAAGACTCTATACATGGACATCACCAGATGGTAACACCAAAATCAGATATTCTTTGCAGCCAAAGGTAGAGAAGCTCTATACAGTCAGCAAAAACAAGACCAGGAGCTAACTGTGGCTCAGACCATGAACTCCTTATTACCAAATTCAGGCTTAAATTGAAGAAAGTAGGGAAAACCACTAGACCATTCAGGTATGACCTAAATCAAATCCCTTATGATTATACAGTGGGAGTGACAAACAGATTTAAAGGCCTAGATCTGATAGATAGAGTGCCTGAAGAACTAAGGAATGAGGTTCATGACATGTACAGCAGACACGGATCAAGACCATCCCCATGGAAAAGAAATGCAAAAAAGCAAAATGGCTGTCTGGGGAGGCCTTACAAATAGCTGTGAAAAGAAGATAAGTGAAAAGCAAAGGAGAAAAGGAAAGATATAAGCATCTGAATGCAGAGTTCCAAAGAATAGCAAGAAGGGATAAGAAAGCCTTCTTCAGCGATCAATGCAAAGAAATAGAGGAAAACAACAGAATGGGAAAGACTAGGGATCTCTTCAAGAAAATCAGAGATACCAAAGGAACATTTCATGCAAAGATAGGCTCGATAAAGGACAGAAATGGTATGGACCTAACAGAAGCAGAAGATATTAGGAAGAGATGGCAGCAATACACAGAACTGTACAAAAAAGATCTTCATGACCCGGATAATCACGATGATGTGATCACTGACCTAGAGCCAGACATTCTGGAATGTGAAGTCTAGTGGGCCTTAGAACGCATCACTAAGAACAAAGCTAGTGGAAGTGATAGAATTCCAGTTGAGCTATTCCAAATCCTGAAAGCTGATGGTGTGAAAGTGCTGCACTCAATATGCCAGCAAATTTGGAAAACTCAGCAGTGGCCACAGGACTGGAAAAGGTCAGTTTTCATTCCAATCCCAAAGAAAGGCAATGCCAAAGAATGCTCAAACTACCGCACAATTGCACTCATCTCACACAGTGGTAAAGTAATGCTCAAAATTCTCCAAGCCAGGGTTCGGCAATATGTGAACCGTGAACTTCCTGATGTTCAAGCTGGTTTTAGAAAAGGCAGAAGAACCAGAGACCAAATTGCCAACATCTGCTGGATCATGGAAAAAGCAAGAAAGTTCCAGAAAAACATCTATTTCTGCTTTATTGATTCAACCATAGCCTTTGACTATGTGTATCACAATAAACTGTGGAAAATTCTGAAAGAGATGGGAATACCAGACCACCTGACCTGCCTCTTGAGAAATCTGTATGCAGGTCAGGAAGCAACAGTTAGAACTGGACATGGAACAACACACTGGTTCCAAATAGGAAAAGGAGTACATCAAGGCTGTATATTGTCATCCTGTTTATTTAACCTATATGCAGAGTACATCATGATAAACGCTGGACTGGAAGAAACACAAGCTGGAATCAAGATTACCGGGAGAAATATCAATAACCTCAGATATGCAGATAACACCACCCTTATGGCAGAAAGTGAAGAGGAACTAAAAAGCCTCTTGATGAAAGTGAAAGTGGAGAGTGAAAAATTAGGCTTAAGGCTCAACATTCAGAAAACAAAGATCATGGCATCCGGTCCCATCACTTCATGGGAAATAGATAGAGAAACAGTGGAAACAGTGTCAGACTTTATTTTTGGGGGGGCTCCAAAACCACTGCAGATGGTGACTGCAGCCATGAAATTAAAAAATGCTTACTCCTTGGAAGGAAAGTTATGACCAACCTAGATAGCATATTCAAAAGCAGAGACATTACTTTGCCAGCAAATGTTCGTCTAGTCAAGTCTATGGTTTTTCCAGTGATCATGTATGGATGTGAGAGTTGGACTGTGAAGAAGGCTGAGCACCGAAGAATTGATGCTTTTGAACTGTGGTGTTGGAGAAGACTCTTAAGAGTCCCTTGGACTGCAAGGAGATCCAACCAGTCCATTCTGAAGGAGATTAGCCCTGGGATTTCTTTGGACGCACTGGTGCTAAAGCTGAAACTGCAGTACTTTGGCCACCTCATTCGAAGAGTTGACTCATTGGAAAAGACTCTGATGCTGGGAGGAATTTGGGGCAAGAGGAGAGGGGGACAACAGAGGATGAGATGGCTGGATGGCATCACTGACTCGATGGACGTGAGTCTGAGTGAACTCTGGGAGTTGGTGATGGACAGGGAAGCCTGGCGTGCTGCGATTCATGGGGTCGCAAAGAGTCGGACATGACTGAGCGACTGATCTGATCTGATCTGAACCTAATCTATTGATCATAGACTTTCAAGGGACTTGTGGTCTATGCTGTTACTGTGTACTGTGGCTTAAGTCCCAAACTGGGATTGGTAATCAGGAAAGTGCCTAGCCTTGCTAGGAATCAAAAGTTTGGAAGCTAGATGGAGCTCTAGCTCCAAGAGCATCTCTGAGTTTAAAGGTTACTTAGATTGGGACTGCAATGTTTTTGTGTGTGTGTGTGTGTGTGTGTGTGTGTGTTTGTTTCTCCCCCTTTGGTAACGCTGGCTCTTAGTGGACCAGAGGAGGCTCTTATACTGCTGTGGTGATGCTTGGAAGGAACATCTCAGTTTTATGTTCATATCAGTCTTATTGTGGTCAGGAATATACTCCAGGTCGTGCACAGGCACTCAGGTGACAAATGTTTCCCCTAGCGGTCTTACCTTGGGAGACATTCTGGAAGGTTAGTCTGTTTGCACCCCAGATGGCATCAGAGGCAAGCAAGGTTTTAATGGTGAAGAGCAGGATGTCAGGTAGGGATGCCATAAGGTCTACCCCTGATACATCCCCACCCCGTCTCGGTGGTAGAACCAGGAGTGACGAGTACTGCGTCTGCGTTGGTAAGGGACAGATTAAGTCCAACCAGGAAAGAAAAGCTTTGGTATAATCTACACCACCTTCTAGAGCAAGGAGGGACGCCTCCAGTAGAAAGATGGCACTGGTCGCTTTTTTTCTCTCTTACAGATGGGAGCTAACAATTTCAGCCTCCCTCCTTTGAACTGTATCCTGAAAAACTGGGGTAGATTTGAGCCCCAGGGCTTAAAGAAGACACACCTGGTCTTCCTATGTGATACTGCATGGCCAGTGTATCCATTGGAGGATGGCGAATGGTGGCCAGTTGGAGGGTCTCTTAATTATAATACTGTTTTACAATTAGACCAGTTCTATAAGGAACAAGGGAAATGGATAGAAGTAGCATATGTGTTGCCTTATTTCTCTCTGTGAAATATGCTAGACTTATGTCCTAAGGGTATAGATTTGGGTGTGAAACCTTCAGCTCCCTCCTGTCCTCCTACTTTGCCCCTATACCTGGGGCTCCAAACTGAGCAAATCAAAAGCCAGAGAAACCCTCCCCTCCCCAGAAGGGTTGCCTTTGTCTCAATGGAAACCCAAACTGAGATTCAAACTGTCTTGGTCTCAGTGGAAATCCAAACTGAGATTCAAACCGCCTACTTGGAGGTCCAAACAACTCCTGTCTCAGTACGACTTCAGACTACTCTGGTTTCAATAGAAACTCAGACCGTCGAAGTAAGAAATGAGATGGAGGACAGGAGACAAAAAGAAAAAAGAAAAACAGATTTCTCCAATCTATCCATGGATCATATGCGCAGAGCACCCAGAGAGACTGAGGAACAGCCACACAAGCTGCTACCTCTTCATGAAGCACCCACCAGGAGAAATAATCAGTCTATGAGAGTTAATAAGCCTTTTTTCTTATCAAGAAATACAAACAATCAAAAAGGATCTGGGAGACTATTTAGAGGACCCAGAAAAATATATTAGAGCTTTTAAAGGTGTTACTCTGCTTTATGACCTTACTCAGAAGGATGTGATGTGTATCTTGGGACAAACGCTGACTCCCAACTCAAAGACTCGAGTTTAGGGGAAAGTGATTGCTTATGGAGATGAATGGCTTGGTAATGAATCAGTAAGGAAGAGAGAGGATGAGATAATGGCCCTCCCCATTGGTAATCAGGTGGTCCCAACTACAGAACCAGACTGGGACTACAACACAGCTAAAGGAAGATGGGATCAGAGTCATTTTGTCAGATGTATTCTTGAAGGACTCAGGCAGGCGCATTCTAAGCCTTTAAACTATGGCAAATTGGCAGACATAGAACAGGAGGAGAAGGAAGCTCCTGGTAAATTCCTAGATAGACTAAGAGAAGCCCTTCTCAGATTCACTGAGATTGATCCTGAAAGTGAAGAAGGAAAAGTGATCTTAAAGGATAGATTTCTCACTCAGTTGGCTCCAGATATCTTATTAAACCGGGCATATGGATAGTCTGTTACAACTGGCTCAGACAGTCTATTATGGTAGGGAATATGAGGGAAAAAAAGAAAGGCAGATAAAGACAAAGGAAAAGGCTGAAGCCTTCACAACAGCTATGAAAAACGTTCTTAAATAGCCTGAGAAAAATGCCCAGAGGGACCCAGGTAAAAAGGGATGGGCTTCCTATTACTGTGGAAAGGAGGAGCACCTCAAGTAGGATTGCGCTCAGGCATCTAAGGTGCCCTCAGCTTCATATCTGGTCTGCAAAGGACCACACCAGAAGAGAGACTGCCCCCAGGGGCATAGGTCTCTGGGGTGAGACTCTCAAGACAATCAGAACTGAAGGTGCCCGGGGGTCCCCACACAAGCTCTTGTCTTAATTACACCTAAGGAAACCTGGGTGTTAATAATTGTGGGGGGCCAATCCATCCATTTCCTTTTAGATACTGGGACAACTTACTCTGTGCTTACTGAAGCTCCTGGCCCACTTTCTTCCTGATCCACTTCCATAATGGGACTGTCTGGCCAAGCCAAAAGGCATTATTTCAGTTATTCTTTATCTTGTAAGTGAGATTCTGTGCTATTTTCACACAAGTTTCTGATTGTGCCAGAATCTCCCTCACCCCTTTTGGGGAGGGATATACTGAACAAGGTCCATGCCTCTATTTTCATGAATATGGAGCACTCCCTTTCTCTCCCTTTATTTGAACAATATGTAAATCCTAGAGTATGCGCAGATGGAAAATATGTGCATCGAGCACACAATGTAGTAGTCAAGCTCAAAGACCCACACTTATTTCCACATAAGAAGCAGTGTCCACTGAAACCTGTGGTTAAGGAAGGGTTAAAACCCATCATCAAAATTTAAAGGAGCAGGGACTATTAATTCCCTGTAACAGTCCATGCAACACTCCTATTTTGGGTATAAAGAAATCAATGGAAAATGGAGACTAGTTCAAGATTTACGAATACTAAATGAGGCTGTAGTTCCTTTACACCCCGTGGTGCCTCATCCTTATACTCTATTGTCTGAAATTCCTGAACGAGCCAAATATTTCTCAGTAATTGACTTGAAAGACGCTTTCCATTCTGTGCCTTTGGTGGAGGAAAGTCAATTTCTATTGGCTTTTGAATACTGTACACAGCCAGCTTCTCAGTTAACCTGGAGAGTTTTGTCCCAAGGATTTCGTGACAGTCCTCACTTATTTGGACAAAGTTTGTCATAGGATTTACAAAACTTTAATAGCCCTGAAGTGGTGGTGTTACAATATGTAGATGATATTTTGCTCTGTACTGAGACAGAAGAAGCTTGTTCACAAGCCTCAGAAAATTTCTTAATCTTTCTGGCAGGCTGCGGTTACAAGGCATCAAGAGAAAAGGTTCAGCTTTGTCAACAATCTGTTAGATATCTGGGCCTAATCATATCAGAAGGGACTAGGGCCATAGGCCCTGAGAGAATTAAAACTATACTAAATCATCCCCTACCTATGACTTTAAGACTATTGAGAGGACTTTTGGGAATCACAGGCTACTGTCACATTTGGATTCTGGGTTATGGGGAACTTTCCTGGCCTTTATATAAACTTGTAGCGACTTCACTTTCACTTTTCACTTTCATGCATTGGAGAAGGAAATGGCAACCCACTCCACTGTTCTTGCCTGGAGAATCCCAGGGACGGGGGAGCCTGATGGGCTGCTGTCTATGGGGTCGCACAGAGTCGGACACGATTGAAGCGACTTAGCAGCAGCAGCAGCTGAAACTCAGCAGACCCAAACCGGCAAACTGGTTTGGTCTCCAGATACTCAAAAGGCTTTTAAGGTTCTTCAGACTGCTCTCCTGCAAGCTCCCACTTTGAGCTTGCCCACAGGGTCCGAATTTAATTTGTTTTTCACTGAAAGAAAAGGTATAGCCTTGGGAGTTTTGACACAACCTCGAGGGCCTCACCAGCAACCTATTGCTTATATAAGAAGAGAATTAGATGTAATTTCACATGGGTGGCCCCGCTGCCTAAGAGTAATTGGGGCAGTGGCTTTATTTGCACCTGAAGCTTTAAAAATAATTAATGGATGAAACCTTACTGTACTGACTTCTTATGATGTGAGTGGAATCTTAAATTCTAAGGTTAATATTTGGATGGCATGGTATATTTCTCCATCTATTAGTGTCCTCTTTGATTTCTTTCATCAGCAGATGAATGGATAAGAAAGCTGTGGTACATATACACAATGGAGTATTACTCAGCCATTAAAAAGAATACATTTGAATC
The DNA here is from genome assembly GCF_055505025.1 of Bos grunniens. NCBI lineage: Eukaryota > Metazoa > Chordata > Mammalia > Artiodactyla > Bovidae > Bos > Bos grunniens. Next base: position 63,093,005 of record NC_141183.1, on the reverse strand, counting down.
AGTTCTAATGAGGTGGATGAAACTAGAGCCTATCATACAGAGTGAAGTAAGCCAGAAAGAAAAACACCAATGCAATATACTAATGCATATATATGGAATTTATAAAGATGGTAACAATAACCCTGTATGTGAGACAGCAAAAGAGACACAGATGTATAGAACAGTATTGGACTCTGTGGAAGAGGGCGAAGGTGGGATGATTTGGGAGAATGGCATTGAAACATGTATAATATCATATGTGAAACGAATCACCAGTCCAGGTTCAATGCATGATACAAGATGTTCGGGGCTGGTGCACTGGGATGACCCAGAGGCATGGTATGGGAAGGGAGGTGGGAGGAGGCATCAGGATGGGGAACACGTGTACACTCGTGACTGATTCATGTTGATGTATGGCAAAACCAATACAATATTGTAAAGAAATTAGCCTCTAATTAAAATAAATAAATTTGTATTAAAAAATATTTGGATGACAGACAGTAGGCTTCTTAAATATCAGTCATTGTTGTTAGAAGGACCAGTAGCTAAGTTTAAAGTGAAACTGAAGTCGCTCAGTCATGTCCGACTCTTTTCGACCCAATGGACTGTAGCCTACCAGGCTCCTCCCTCCATGGGATTCTCCAGACAAGAGTACTGGAGTGGGTTGCTGTTTCCTTCTCCAGGAGATCTCCCAAACCAGGGATTGAACCCAGGTCTCCTGCATTGCAGGCAGACGCTTTACCATCTGAGCCACCAGGGAAGATTCAAGCTTAAAGTTTGTGGAAATTTAAATCCTGCCATTTTCCTTCCTAAGAAGGAAAATGAAACACCTGATCACGATTGTTCCCAATTTCTAACTTTAAACTATGCAGCTCAGGAAGATCTAATGGATACCCCATTAGACAATCCTGACATGGAAATATTTACAGATGGCAGTTCTTTTGTTTGGGATGGAAAGGGCAAAGCAGGTTATGCTGTGGTGACTGCTGAACAGGTTTTAGAAGCAAAATCTCTCCCCCACAGAACCAGTGCTGAGGTAACAAAGCTTGTGGCTCTGACCCCAGCTCTAGAGTTAAGCAAAGGGCAGCGAGTACATATGTACACAGATTCTAAGTATGCTTATTTGACTTTACATGCTCATGCTGCAATATGGAAAGAAATACAGTTTAAAACAGCAACAGGAGAACCTATTAAGCATTTCAGAGAGATCGAGAGGCTTTTAACTGCTATATATTGTCCTAAAGAAGTAGCTGTTATGCATTGCAAAGGGCACAGCAGGGATGGGAGTAAAGTAGTGGAAGCTAATCAGTTGGCAGACTGTCAAGCCAGAAAGGCAGCACTTTATGAAACCCCTTCACTATAGATGTCTTTGATCTGGACAGGTCCTGTGGAACAGGAAAAAAACACAATATACTGAAGAAGAATTAGAAAGAAATGAGAAAAGAGGAGCAAAGATTACTGATAAAGGATGGTTAGTCCGAGGAGGGACAATTAATAATTTCTGAAAATGATCAATGGAAAATTCTTAAGGAATTACACCTGAGTTTTCATTTGTGTGCAGAGAGTACTTACCAAATGGCTTCTCGTTTGTTTGAAGGTAAAAATGCAGTGGAAACTTTATATTGTTTTGTTTTGTTTTTAATCTCACCTATATTTACAAAATATTTGCAAAGCATTTTTTTTCTTTTCTAACTTTTATTTTTTTTATTTTTTAATTGTATTTTATTATTTAACTTTACAATATTGTATTGGTTTTGCCATATATCAACATGAATCCGCCACAGGTATACGCATGTTCCCCATCCTGAACCCTCCTCCCTCCTCCCTCCCTGTACCATCCCTCTGGGTCGTCCCAGTGCACCAGCCCCAAGCATCCAGTATCTTGCATCGAACGTGGTCTGGTGACTCGTTTCATATATGACATTATACATGTTTCAATGCCATTCTCCCAAATCATCTCACTCTCTCCCTCTTCCACAGAGTTCAAAAGACTGTTCTATACATCAGTGTCTCTTTTGCTGTCTCATATACGGGGTTATTGTTCAGTTCAGTTCAGTCACTCAGTCGTGTCTGACTCTTTCTGACCCCATGAATCACGGCACACCAGGCCTCCCTGTCCATCACCAACTCCCAGAGTTCACTCAGACTCACATCCATCGAGTCAGTGATGCCATCCAGCCATCTCATCCTCTGTCGTCCCCTTCTCCTCCTGTCCCCAGTCCCTCCCAGCATCAGAGTCTTTTCCAATGAGTCAACTCTTCGCATGAGGTGGCCAAAGTACTGCAGTTTCAGCTTTAGCATCATTCCTTCCAAAGAAATCCCAGGGCTGATCTCCTTCAGAATGGACTGGTTGGATCTCCTTGAAGTCCAAGGGACTCTCAAGAGTCTTCTCCAACACCACAGTTCAAAAGCATCAATTCTTTGGTGCTCAGCCTTCTTCACAGTCCAACTCTCACATCTATACATGCCTTGACTAGACGGACGTTTGTTGGCAAAGTAATGTCTCTGCTTTTCAATATGCTATCTAGGTTGGTCATAACTTTCCTTTCAAGGAGTAAGCGTCTTTTAATTTCATGGCTGCAGTCACCATCTGCAGTGATTTTGGAGCCCCAAAAAATAAAGTCTGCCACTGTTTCTCCATTTATTTCCCATGAAGTGATGGGATCAGATGCCATGATCTTCGTTTTCTGAATGTTGAGCTTTAAGCCAACTTTTTCACTCTCCACTTTCACTTTCATCAAGAGGCTTTTTAGTTCTTCTTCACTTTCTGCCATAAGGGTGGTGTCATCTGCATATCTGAGGTTATTGATTTTTCTCCCGGCAATCTTGATTCCAGCTTGTGCTTCTTCCAGTCCAGTGTTTCTCATGATATACTCTGCATATAAGTTAAATAAGCAGGGTGACAATATTACCATCATTCTAAATTCCATATATATGCGTTTGTATACTGTATTGGTGTTTTTCTTTCTGGCTTACTTCACTCTGTATAATAGGCTCCAGTTTCATCCACCTCATTAGAACTGATTCAAATGTATTCTTTTTAATGGCTGAGTAAAACTCCATTGTGTATATGTACCACAGCTTTCTTTTCCATTCATCTGCTGATGGACATCTAGGTTGCTTTAAAGAACATTATCAAAAGGTGTGAAGTTTGTCAGAAAAATAACCCAAAGACTGAGAAGCTAGCAAAATCTGGATTACAACGAAGTGGAAGATATCCTGCAGAGGACTGGGATATTGATTTTACTCATATGCCAAAAGCTAATGGATATTCTTGCTTACAAGTTTGGGAAGATAATTTTACTGGATGGATTGAGGCTTTTCCCTGTCATGGTGAGCAGGCTAAAGAGGTTATAAAGATTTTAATCCATGAAATTATCCCCAGGTTTGGGCTGCCTCAGAGCCTTCAGAGTGACAATGGCTCCACCTTTAAAGCTGCTGTAACTCAGGGGGTATCCAAAGCTCTAGGAATAGAATATCACTTACACCGTTCCTGGAGACCCCAATCTTCAGGAAAGGTTGAAAAAGCTAATGATATTATCAAAAGACATCTGTGAAAATTAACTCAAGAAATGCAGGACAATTGGATTAATGTCCTACCATGGCTTTAATGAAGGCTCGAACTGCCTCAAAAAAGAAGGGACTGTCCCCCTTTTAATGTATTTATGGAAGGCCTTTCTTACACACAGACATTGTTATAGACCCTGAAACCTTGGAATTTACTAGTTATGTAACTCAGCTCTTGGCTTTTCAACAGGCATTAACAGAACTCCAGGAGATGACTCCTGACCCAGCCTCTGAGTCAAGCAAGGCTCTATTTGAGCCAGGAACCGAGGTCCTCATAAAAACACTGGGATCTGGGGGCCCATCCCTCAAGACCCTCTGGGAAGGCCTTTACCAGGTTATTCTTTCTACTCCCACAGCTGTCAAAGTGCTAGGAAGTGATTCATGGGTACATCACACTGAAGTTAAGAGGCGGCACCCTGACCAGAACTAAATGACTTCATTTTATGTCTTTACTTTCTATGCTCTGACTTTGTACTTTTCAGATGGGCCTGACAATCTATGTGAGCCTACTTCTGCTGACTCCAAAAATCCTGAGTCTGCCATTTGATCCTCAAGACAATGCCTTCCTGTCCTGGGCTCACTCCTACACTGCTGGGTCTGCAGAGCACTCCCCTCTTCATCAGTGGAAGGCTTCCTGTGGTGGACATCTCCACTTCAAGGAAAAGACTCTCCAAGTCTGCAAATACCTTCAACAACAATCATATTTGATGCCTCTTCTTCATCTGATGATATCTAACAACCTAAAATAGACTGGTGCAATATTTTGTACTTTAACTATGGACATAATGTGACTTTTAATTTTGATTTTAACTTGTTTTAATGACTATTTTGCCTACATCTGTAACTGTGTAACTGGATTTGTTTCTAGTTGCATGGAAGCTTTTAAGATACAAATGATTGCTCAAAACCCTGCTACTGCTGCAGCTGCTTCCAACTACTATTTGGGGGTCCTGGATGGGAAATCCTCAGTATGAGGGTTAGGAGAATAATTTGCTTCACCAATTTAGGGACAACACCCCTTGTCAGCTCGGAAACAGTTATGGGATGAGAACGATGCCCTTTTCGCTAGGCAACATAATTCTCCTAAAAGAAAAGGGGGAAATGAGAGGGTAATAGGTAGGAAGGCCAAGGGTCTCCAAATGGAGGAAATAGGCTGCAAGTGTCAGACATTTTTATCTTTTTTAAGCGGCAGGAGGAAACAAATTAGCGATATTTTTTTCCTTCTCTATACAAATTTAAAAGGAGGTTTCTCTTAAAATACTGTGTTGCCATAATGACACCTGGTTTCACCTGAAGTTAACTATTCTCAAACCTTGAGATAACCGATGCATTTTTCTAATGGAAATGTTTGTCTTAAGCTATGTTAATTGTACTATGCATTTACTCCAGACTTCTGTCTTCAAATCCATTCCACCTAATGGCTTAGAACTGACTTGGCAAACCAGTATGTTATACTCAGATATTGTTCCCCTAATCTATGTAAATGAAACTATTTGTATGGTAATCTGCCCTTCTACAAGATTCAAGTCAATCATTTTATGGCCTGGGATGAATCATCTGGTGCCAAGATTATCCCCAAATGCATCTTATGGATGAGGGGCCTGGTGCCTTTCTGAGTTTTAAAACATTCCTTTCATTAACAGACTGCTTGTGACTACAAAACATCCAGCTGAAGACTAGGAGGGGGATACTCTTTCTGCCTTCTTCTGATGTGTATGTCAGAAGCTTTCTCTATCTCCTTTGTACTTTAATAAAACTTTATTACACAAAAGCTCTGAGCGATCAAGCCTCGTCTCTGGCCCTGGATTGAATTCTTCTCCTCCAAGAAGAAGGAGGCCAAGAATCCGGCGTCTTTTCATTCAGCAACAACCTTTCATCTGCATGAAATGTTCCCTTGGTATCTCTAATTTTCTTGAAGAGATCTCTAGTCTTTCTCATTCTATTGTTTTCCATTACTTGTTTGCATTGTTCACTTAAAAAGTCTTTCTCCCCTCTCCTTGCTATACTGTGTACTGCTGGATTCAGATGGGTGTATCTTTCCCTTTCTCCTTTGCATTTCACTTCTTTTCTTATCTCAGCTATTTGTAAGGCCTCTTCAGACAACCATTTTGCCTGTTTGCATTACTTTTCTTTGGGGATGGCTAGGATCACCACCTCCTGTACATTGTTATGAACCTCCATCCATTGTTCTTCAGACACTCTGTCTATTAGCTCTAATCCCTGAATCTATTTGTCACTTCCATTGTATGTATGTACGGGATTTCATTCAGGTCATATCTGAATGGTCAAGTGGTTTTTTCCTATGTTTTTCAATTTAAGTCTAAATTTTGCAATAAACAGTTCATGATTCTGAGCCAGAGTCAGTTCCCTGGGTTGTTTTGCTGACTGTATAGGCCTTTGCCATCTTCAGCTACAATGAATATAATCAATCTTAATTTGGTATTGACCATCTGGTGATGTCCATGTGTAGAGTCATCTCTTGTGTTGTTGGTACAGGGTGTTTGCTATGATCAGCATATTCTCTTGGCAAAACTCCGATAGCCTTTGTCCTGCTTCATTTGTGTCCAAGGTCAAACAGTACTTTACTCCAGGTATCTTTTGCCTTGCTACTTTTGCATTCCAATCCCGCATGATGAATAGGATATCTGTTTTTTGTTTGAGTTATAGAAAGTCTTGTAGGTCTTCACAGAATCATTCAATGCCAGCTTCTTCTGTATTAGTGGTTGGGGCATAGACTTGGATTACAGTGATATTGAATGGTTTACCTCAGAAACACTGCCATCATTCTGTCATTTTGAGATTGCACCCAAATACTGCATTTCAGACTCTTTTGTTGAATATGAGGGCTAATTCATTTCTTCAAGGAGATTCTTGCCTACAGTGGTAGCTATAATGGTCATTTGAATTAAACTTGCCAATTCTGTTTCATTTCAGTTCATTGATTCCTAAAATGTTCATGATTACTCTTGGCATCTCATGTTTGACCACTTTTAACTTATCTTGATTTCAAGGCCTAACATTCCAGGTTCCTACACAATATTGTTCTTTACAGAATCAGAGTTTTCTTTCACCACCATACACATTCAGAACTGGGGTTTTTCCCCTGTGGCTCAGCCTCTTCATTCCTTCTGGAACTGTTTATCCACACTTCTCCAGCAGCATATTGGATACCTCCTGACCTGGGGTTTTCATCTTTCAGTGTTATATTTTTTCCTTTTCATTCTGTTCATGGTGTTCTCAAGGCAAGAATGCTGAATTGGGTTGCCATTCCCTTCTCCAGTGGAGCACTTTTTTGTCAGTACTCTCCACCATGACCTTTCCATCTTGGATGGCCCTACACGATGTCATGACTCATAGTTTCATTGAATTAGGCAAGGTTATGGGCCTTGTGATTAGTTTGGTCAGTTTTCTGTGACTGTGGTTTTCATTCTGTCTGCTCTCTGATAGATGAGGATAAGAGACTTGTGCAAGCTTCCTGCTCCGAGGATTGACTGTGGGGAAACCTGTGTCTTGTTCTGGTAGGGAAGGTCATGCTCAGTTCAGTTCAATCACTTAGTTGTGTCTGATTCTTTGTGACCCCATAGACTGCAGCACATCAGGCTTTCCTGTCCATAACCAAGTCTCAGAGTTTACTCAGTCTCATGTCCATCAATCTGGTGATGCCATCAAACCATCTTGTCCTCTGTTGTTCCCTTCTCCTCCTGCCTTCAATCTTTCCCAGCATCAGGATCTTTTTGAATGCATCAGTTCTTTGCATCAGGTGGCCAAAGTATTGGAACTTCAGCATCAGTCATTCCAATGAATATTAAGGACTGATTTCCTTTAGGATTGATAGTTTGATTTCCTTGCCATCCAAGGGACTCTCAAGTCTTCTATAACACCAAAGTTCAAAAGCATCAGTTCTCCTGCACTCAGCTTTCTTTATGGTCCAACTGTCACATCCATACATGACTACTGGAAAAACCATAGCTGTGACTAGATGAACCATTTTTGACAAAGTAATGTCTCTGTTTTTTAATATTCTGTCTAGATTGGTCATAGCTTTTCTTCCAAGTAGCAAGTGTCTTTTAATTTCACGGCTACAGTCACCATCTTCAGTAATTTAGAGCCCAAGAAAATAAAGTCTGTCATGCTTTCCATTCTTTCCCCATCTATTTGTCATTAAGTGATGGGACCACATGCCATGGTCTTTAGTTTTTTGAATGCTTAGTTTTAAGGCAACTTTTTCACTGTCCTCTTTCAGTTTCAGCAAGAGGCTTTTTAGTTCTTCTTCACTTTCTGCCATAAGGGTGGTGTCATCTGCATATCTGAGATGCTTGATATGGCAATCTTGATTCCAGCTAGTGTTTCATTCAGCCCAGCATTTGGCATGATGTATTTTCCATAAAAGTTAAATAAGCAGGGTGACAATATGCAACCTTGACTTACTGGTTTCCTAATTTGGAACCGGTCTATCGTTCCATGTGTGGTTCTAACTGTTGCTTCTTGACCTGATTGCGGATTTCTCAAGAGGAAGGTAAGGTGGTCCGGGATTCCCATCTCTTTAAGAATTTTGTGCATTTTGTTGTGATCCACGCAGTCAAAGGCTTTGTCATTGTCAATAAAGCAGAAATAGATGTTTTTCTGGAGCTCTCTTGCTTTTGCGATGTTCCAGCGGAAGTTGGCAATTTGATCTCTGGGTTGCTCTGCCTTTTCTAAATCCAGCTTGAATACTTGGAAGTTCATGGTTCACATACAGTTGAAACCTGGCTTGGAGAATTTCGAGTAATGCTTTGCTAATGTGTGAGATGGGTGCTATTTTGCATAGCATGAACATTCTCTGACATTGCCTTTCTGTGAGATTGGAGTGAAACCTGACCTTTTCCAGTCCCATGGCCACTGCTGAGTTTTCCAAATTTGCTGACACATTGAGTGTATCACTTTCACAGCATCATCTTTTAGGATTTGAAATAGCTCAACTGGAATTCCTTCACCTCTTCTAGCTTTGTTTCCAGTAATGCTTCCTAAGGCCCACTTGACTTCACACTTCAGCATGTCTGGCTGTAGGTGAGTATCCATACCATTGTGGTTATCTTCATCATGAAGATTTTTTTCAGTAGAGTTCTATTGTGTATTCTTGCCACCTCTTCCTAATATTTTCTGCTTCTTTTAGCTTCATACTGTTTTTGTCCTTTCTTGTGCCTATCTTTGCACAAAATTTTCCCTTGCTATCTCTAATTTTCTTGAAGTGATCTCTAGTCATTCACATTAGTTTTCTTAGTTTCAATAGTTTTTTTCTATGTCTTTGCATTGATTGCTGAGGAAGGCTTTCTTATATCTCCTTCTATTCTTTGCAACTCTCTATTCAAATAGGTGTATGCTTCATTTTCTCCTTTGTATTTCACTTCTTTTCTCAGCTATTTGTGAAAGCTCTTCAGACAACCCTTTTGCCTTTTTGCATTTCTTTTTCTTGGTGATGGTCTTGATCACCACCTCCTGTATAATGCTACAAACCTCTGTCCATAGTTCTTCAGTCACTCTATCTGTCAGATCTAGCCTCTTGAATCTACTTGTCACTTCCACTGTATAATCTTAAGGGTTTTTATTTAGGCCATATCTGAAATTTCTATTTGTTTTCCCTACTCTCTTCAATTTAAGGCTGAATTTTGCAGTAAGCAGTTCATGGTCTGAGCCACAGTCAACTCCCTCTCTTGTTTTTGCTGCCTGTATCAAGGTTCTCCATCTTTCACTGCAAAAAGTATAGTCAATTTGATTTTGGTATTGATCATCTGGTGATGTCCATGTGTTGTGTTGTTGGAAGTAGGTGTTTACTATGACCATTGTATTCTCTTGTGAAAACTTTGTTAACGTTTTCCCTGCCTCATTTTATACTCCAAGGCCAAATTTGCCTGTTCCTCCAGGTATCTTCTGACTTCCTACTTTTGCATTCCAGTCCCATATGATGAAAAGGACATCTTTTTATTTGCGTGTTAGTTCTAGAAGGTCTTAGAGGTCTTCATAGAACCATTCAGTTTCAGCTTCTTCAGTATTACAGGCTGGGGCTTGGATTACTGGCTTAGACTTGGATTACTGTGATATTGAATGGTTTTCCTTGGAAACAAATAGACATCATTCTGTCAGTTTTGAGATTGCACCCATTTACTACATTTTGGACTCTCTTTTTTTGGCTATGATGGCTACTCCATTTCTTCTAAGTGATTCTTGCCCACAGTGGTAGATATAATGGTCATCTGAACTTAATTTTCCCATACTAGGCTATGCTCAGTAAGTATTTAATCCAATTTTCTGCTGATAATTAGGGCTGTGTTCTCTCCCTGTAGTTTGTCCTGAGACCAAATTATGGTAGGGTTAATAGTGATAATGGTGACTTTCTTCAAATAGACGTATGTCAGCATGCTTTCTCTCCTAGGATTCTTGTAGTCTGTGCCCCTGAATCCGTGGTACATAATGTTGGCTGCCTGTTTTCCTCACAATGAGAAATAATCATATTTCAATAACTCTGATTTTTTTTTTCCTTCCAGAATGCTCAGATTGGTAACAATAGTTGCCATATTGTACAAAAGGATGAATGCTTTCTCCACGTTGAATGGGAAGAAACACTTGATGGTTAAGATCTGAGCTAAAATTTGGTCAGTTACTTAATTATGTCCAATTCTTTATGACCTCGTGGACTTCAGCACACTAGGCTTCCATCTCCATTACTATCTCAAACTCATGTCCATCAAGTCAATGATGCCATCCAACCATCTCATCCTCTTTTGTCTCCTTCTCTTCATAAAGTGTATTAGTCCATTACACTGTACTCATATCATGAGTACAGCTATATGATGTGATAATGTTTGATGTGATATAGTTATATACATATAGTTATATGATGTTCTATGTCCTGTGCATTTCCATTAATCAACCCACTCTACACTTATTCCCAGTATGGACAGCTCTTCAAATAATTATACACACACACATTTACACACATAAATGTACACACACACACACATACATAAATATATATATATATATATATGTACATACATCTGCAATCTGTGTGTGCTCAGTTTCTTCAGTAGTGTCCAGTTCTTTACCACTCCATGATAAAAACATTGGAGTGGGTTGCCATGCCCTCTTCCAGGGGATCTTCCTCACCCAGGTATTGAACTTCTGTTTCCTGCAGAGCAGGCAGATGTTTTACTGCTGAGCTACTGGGTAAGCACCCCCACCCTGTCTCTCCCTGTCTTAAGAAGTGAAGTGAAAATCATTCAGTAGTCTCCGACTCTTTGATACGCCATGGACTATACAGTCCATGGGATTCTTCAAGCCAGAATACCCCTTTTCCAGGGGATCTTCCCAATCCAGGCCTCCCACATCGCAGGCAGATTCTTTACAAACTGAGCTACAACAGAAACCCAAGATTACTGGAGTGGGTAGTCTATCACTTCTCCAGTGGATTTTCCCAACCCAGAGATCAAACCAGGGTCTCTTGCATTGCAAGTGGATTCTTTCCCAAATGAGTTATGAGGGAAGTCGTCTCTCTCTCTCTCTCTGTATGTATGTATATATACACATACATACTATGCTATGCTAAGTCACCTCAGTCGTGTCCGAGTCTGTGTGACCCCAGAGATAGCAGCACACTAGGCTCCCCTGTCCCTGGAATTCTCCAGGCAAGAACACTGGAGTGGGTTGCCATTTCCTTCTCCAGTGCATGAAAGTGAAAAGAGAAAGTGAAGTCACTCAGTCGTGTCCGACTCCTAGCGACCCCATGGACTGCAGCCCACCAGGCTCCTCCATCCATGGGATTTTCCAGGCAAGTGTACTGGAGTGGGGTGTCATTGCCTTCTCCGATAAATATATATATATATATATATATATATATATATATATTTATTAATATAAATATATATATATATATATATAAAACACGCACACACACACATATATATGCATATTCAGCCTTTGCCACATCACTAAAATAAAAATATTGAAATTTACTGCTCAATTGTTACTTTTTAATTTTCTGATTGGACAATCAGTAAAGCTGAATTTGCTTGATGGGAGAAGGAGAAAATCAGTGCTGGGCCAGGCGTTGGTGGGCTAGGTATGGCTAGGAATGAAAAGGAAAAAATTAAAAAGGCATTACGGACTATATATTTGTATTTCATTTACCATTTTTGAGAAATGTAGGTAAATGATGTTTTATTACTTTTGGGTTTCAGATTGCCATTTTTGGTCATGATCCTCTCCATGAATAAACTGTAAGTAACCTATACAATGGGCTTCCCCATTGGTGGAGTGGTAAAGAATCTGTCTGCCAATGCAGGAGATGCAGGTTCAAACCCTGGGTCAGGAAACCCCTTGAGAAGGAAATGGCAACCCAATTCAATATTCTTGCCTTAGAAATCCTGTGGACAGAGGAGCCTGGCAGGCCACAGTCCAAGGGATCACAAAAGAGTCACCCTCAACTTAGCACTAAACAATAACATTAACCAATACAATAAAGATTATATTTTAGTAAAAAGTGGACTTTTTTCTACTAAAGAAGAAATGCATGTTCTCTGAAGAAAAATCACTGAAATAGAGTGCTTGTTTATTCAGGTATTTGAGAAGTTTCTATTTACAAGTTGCAACTTACTTGTTTAGGTGGACTAGCAAGCAGATTTGGAGCAGATCTGTCTTCTTTTTTAGGCAAGAGTATACAAATGGAAAATTTAGTGGTTACTTTCCATACTTGGGCTCCCCCTTGTGGCTCAACTGATAAAGAATCTGCCTTTAAAGAATGTGGGATAACCTTCAAACTGTGAGTTACCTATACAATAGGTTCCCCACTGGCCAAGTGGCAAAGAATCTGTCTTTAAATCTGCCTTTAAAGAATGTGGGAAACTTCGGTTCAAACCCTGGGTTGGGAACATCCCTTGGAGATGGGAGGCTATCACTCCAGTATTCTGGCCTGGAGAATTCCATGGACTGTATTGTCCATGGGGTCACAAAGAGTTGCACACGACTGTGCCACTTTCACTTTCCATACATGAAAAGTGTGTAATCAAGCTTGCAAGCTTTTGCACAGCAAAGGACACCATCAACAAAATGAAAAGATTACCTATGGAATGGGAAAAAATAATTATTGATAGTGTGAACAAGGAGTTACTTTCCAAAACATACAGTTTATGCAACTCAATATCAAAACAAACAAACAAACAACAACAAAAAAAAAAACAGCCCAAGTAAAAAATGGACAAAATACCTAAATAAACATTTCTTTAAAACAGACATGCAAAAATAAAATAAAATAAAATAAAACAGACATGCAGATGGCTGATAGGAACATGAAAATATGCTCCACATTGATAACTATTAGAGAAATGTATGTCATCAAAACCACAACGAGGTGATAACCTCATACCAGTCAGAATGGCTTTCATCAAAATGTCCATAAAAAATAAATGCTGGAGAAGGTGTGGAGAAAAGGGAACCCTCATCCACTGTTGGTAGGAATGTACACTGGTGCAGCCACTATGGAAAATAAGATAGACAGTTCCTTAGATATTCCTTTAAAAAAACTAAAAATAGAGCTACCATATAATCCAGTAATCCCATAACTAAGAAAATATATGAAAAAACAAAAACCTCCATTTGAAAAGATACATGAATCTTAATGTTCATAGCAGCACTATTTACAATAGCCAAGACATGGAAAAATGAAAATGCCCATTAACAGACGATTGGTTTTAGAAGACGGGGTATTTGCCATGCATCAACATGAATCGGCCACAGGTATACAGGTGTCCCACCTCACAATATTGTAAAGTAATTATCATACAATTAAAATAAATAAATAAAATTTTAAAAGATGTGGTATATATACAGAATGAAATATTGCTTTTCCATGAAAGAGTGAAATAATGTCATTTGCAGCAACATGGATGGGCCTAGAGATTATCATACCAAGTCAGACAGAGAAAGACAAATATGATGTCACTTTTTTGTAAAATGTAAAGAATAATACAAATGAATTTATTTACATAATAGAAGCAGTTATTCTTCAATTAGAAATAAATAAATTTTAAAAAAGAGACAGACGTATAAAACAAACTTACAGTTACTAAAGGGAAAAGGAAGGAAAAGATAAATTAGGAGTTTAGGATTAAGAGATGAACACCATTGTACATGAAATATTTAAACAAGGGCCTATTGTGTAGTATAGAAAAATATATTCAATATCATGTGATAATTTATAATGGATTATAATCTGAAAAAAATATGTCACTGAATCATTTAGCTGTACACCTAACACTGTTATCCAAAAATCTACAAACAATAAATGCTGGAGAGGGTGTGGAGAAAAGGGAACCCTCTTACACTGTTGGTGGTATTGCAAACTAGTACAGCCACTATGGGGAACAGTGTGGAGATTCCTTAAAAAGCTGGAAATAGAACTGCCATATGACCCAGCAATCCCACTGCTGGGCATACACACTGAGGAAACCAGAATTGAAAGAGACACGTGTACCCCAATGTTCACTGAAGCACTGTTTATAATAGCCAGGACATGGAAGCAACCTAGATGTCCATCAGCAGATGAATGGATAAGAAAGCTGTGGTTCAGTTCAGTTCAGTTCAGTTCAGTCACTCAGTCGTGTCCGACTCTTTGCGACCCCATGAATCGCAGCATGCCAGGTCTCCCTATCCATCACCAACTCCCGGAGTTAACTCAGACTCACATCCATCGAGTCAGTGATGACATCCAGCCATCTCATCCTCTGTCGTCCCCTGCTCCTCCTGCCCCCAATCCCTCCCAGCATCAGAGTCTTTTCCAATGAGTCAACTCTTCACATGAGGTGGCCAAAGTACTGGACTTTCAGCTTTAGCATTCCTCCTTCCAAAGAACACACAGGGCTGATCTCCTTCAGAATGGACTGGTTGGATCTCCTTGTAGTCCAAGGGCCTCTCAAGAGTCTTCTCCAACACCACAGTTCAAAAGCATCAATTCTTCGGTGCTCAGCCTTCTTCACAGTCCAACTCTCACATCCATACATGACCACAGGAAAAACCATAGCCTTGACTAGCACATATACTAGTACATATACACAATGGAATATTACTCAGCCATTAAAAAGAATACATTTGAATCAGTTCTAGTGAGATGGGTAAAACTGAAGCCTATTATACATAGGAAAGTAAGCCAGAAAGAAAAACACAAATACAGTGTACTAACACATAAATACAGAATTTAGAAAGATGGTAATGATAACCCTGTATCCAAGACAGCAAAAGAGACACAGATGTATAAAATAGTCTCCTGGACTCTGGGAGAAGGCAAGGGTGGGAAGATCTAAGAGAATAGCACTGAAACATGTATATTAGCATATATGAAACAGATTTCCAGTCCAGGTTCAATGCAGGAGACAGGGTGCTCAATGTGCACTGGGATGACTCAGGGATGGGTTGGAGAGGGAGGTGGAAGGCGGGTTCAGGACGGGGAACACATGTAAACCCATGGCTGATTCATATCAATGTATGGCAAAAGCCACTACAATATTGTAAAGTAATTAGCCTCCAACTAAAATAAATAAATCTAAAAAAATAAATTTTAATTAAAAAATGAGACAACTATACTTAAACTTTAAAAAGGAAAATACAGATAAGCTCAGAAAGAATGAAATTCACAAGTCATGATAGTTATAACACCTCAGAATATATTTTATTCTAGATTTTTCTATCATAATTAAACAACAGGGTATATTGTTTTTTTAATGGTTGTTTTTTACTTAATATAAGTGCTTTTCTTGTCAGTGAATTTTAGCATCATTTGTAAAAGTTGAAAACATCTGTTTTTATATATATTTTATATACTGAATATGCATAGTAATGCTTTTTGCTTTATAAAGATGATATATATTTTATATACTGAATGAGTATAGTTATGCTTTTTGCTTTATAAAGACGATTGCATTGGAGAACACCATCCTGCTTGGCTGTGGGCTTTGAACTCCGGCAAACCTTGGCATTATTTCTGGATCCACTACTTACAAGCCTTATAATTTCAAGGAGCTCATTTAACTTAATTGACCCCCAGTTTCACCAGCAGTAAAATATGTATTATAACCTCAACTTCATGGTGTTATAGGGAGGATTAAATTATATAAATTACATAAATATTTAGCACAAGACCTGATACAGAACAGTTATACAGTCAAGGGTAGGTACAATTCATTCATTCATGAATGCAATAATATTTATACAATAGCTATGGAGTTCACCCACTATTACAAATCCTTAGGCTAAGAAATTTAAATATAAAGTCATCCTAACCCTTAGGATGCTCACAGATAAGTAAAAAACATAGTTAACAAAGCAAAAAGTGCTTCACTATTGAGGGAGCGATATTCCAGGGGAGATGCTTTGTAACAGCAGTTGGAGAGAAATCAGAACGACAAGCTACATACATAAAGCAATATTATTTGTATCAATAGATTCCATTTCATAAATCCCATTTCCACTTGAAAAGAGAAGAGAAGCCATTGCTTTTGATAGACATCCAAAGATGAACTGACCCACCTGTTCCAGGAGACTGTTGGAATAAATATCAACATCAGAACATAATACATATGTAAGGCATCGGCACCCCACTCCAGTACACTTGACTAGGAAATCCCATGGATGGAGGAGCCTCGTAGGCTACAGTCCATGGGGTCGCTAAGAGTCGGACACGACTGAGAAACTTCACTTTCACTTTTCACTTTCATGCATTGGAGAAGGAAATGCCAACCCACTCCATTGTTCTTGCCTGGAGAATCCCAGGGACGCAGGAGCCTGGTGGGCTTTCGTCTATGGGGTCGCACAGAGTTGGACATGACTGATGCGACTTAGCAGCAGCAGCAGCAGTCACATCTAGAGAGTACCCTTATCTGAAGAGTGAGGATTGAACAAGGATGCTTGTATTGTCCTCTACTTCTCATCTATCAAAAGACAGACATCAGGGCTTGGGTTGTTCTCTTGGTATCTACACATAGAAGGAGCTCTGAAATATTAACTAGAGATCAAATATTATAGGGTGAGGCTTCTCTGGGTAGTCAATCAGTCAGTTCAGTCACTCAGTTGTGTTCGACTCTTTGCGACCCCATGAATCACAGCACGCCAGGCCTCCCTGTCCATCACCAACTCCCGGAGTTCACTCAAACTTATGTCCATCGAGTCAGTGATGCCATCCGCCATCTCATCCTCTGTCGTCCCCTTCCCCTCCTGCCCATAATCCCTCCCAGCATCAGAGTCTTTTCCAATGAGTCAACTCTTCGCATGAGGTGGCCAAAGTATTGGAGTTTCAGCTTTAGCATCAGTCCTTCCTATCAATACCCAGGACTGATCTCCTTTAGGATGGACTAGTTGGATCTCCTTGTAGTCCAAGGGACTCTCAAGAATCTTCTCCAACACCACAGTTCAAAAGCATCAATTCTTTGGTGCACAGCTTTCTTCAGAGTCCAACTCTCACATCCATACATGACCACTGGAAAAACCATAGCCTTGACTAGATGGATCTTTGTTGGCAAAGTAATGTCTCTGCTTTTGAATATGCTACCTAGGTTGGTCATAGCTCTCCTTCCAAGGAGTAAGTGTCTTTTAGTTTCATGGCTGCAATCACCATCTGCATTGATTTTGGAGCCCCCCTTCCCCCCCCTCCCCCCGCAAAAAAAATAAAGTCTGACACTGTTTCCACGGTTTCCCCATCTATTTCTCATGAAGTGATGGGACCAGATGCCATGATCTTAATTATCTGGGTAGGACCATCCTTGAATGTATATCATGGGTATTCTACAGGTAATGCATAAAGTTGACTTTTAGGACAATTTTGTTCTATTCAGATTTGCTACCAGGATCATTGCATTAAAACAGATTAAAGGGCCATGTTCAGGTTTGGTAGGATAGGAAGCTATGATTGTTGGTAAGTATATCACAGACATAGGAGGATGCAATAATAGAACTTCTAGAGAATGAGTAATATGAATATGAATATAGAGTGTTTATAGAGATTCTTTATTTATTATTTTTAAAAAAAACCTCATATATTCACTAGAGATGCTTTGCATATTCCAGCTTTCTGCTTGAGAAACAAATGGGATGATGAATGAACATATCTAATAGGCAAAGGATTGTTCTTTTTAATGTATAAAGAACTGCTGCAACTCAATAAGAAAAACAGCCCAATTGGAAAATGCACAAAGTGTACGAATAGGTAATTTATAGGAAAAAAGAGACTGCCAATAAATATTTGAAAAAATGCATACCGTTTCTAATAGCCAGGGCAATAAAATTTACATGTAAATGAATGAGATATCTTTCTAAAAATGTATCAGATTAGCAAAAAATAAAAAGTGGTAAAGTCCAGGAATAAGATTGTGAGGAAATAGAAACTGTCATATGCTGTAGTCCAAAGTATAAATTAGCAGAGTCTTTATGGAGAGTATTTTGGCAGTATCCATTATAAATCTAAATGATCATATTCTTTAAACCAGAGTTTCCAATTCAAAATTTTTGTTCTCAGGAAATATGTGCACAAATGTGTACAAGAGGTAGAAAACAAACGTATGGCTACCAAAGGGAAAGGAGGTGGGGAAGGGATAAATTAGGAGTTTGAGATTAGCAGACACAAACTACTATACACAAAATAGAAAAACAACAAAATACTACTGTGTAGCATAAGAAACTATATTCAATATCTAAAGGAAAATAACATGAAAAGCAATATATCATTTATCTATCTGTGTATCTATCTATATCTGAATCACTGGATTTTGCTAAAGACTGGAAAGTAACACAACATTGTAAATCAATTAAATTGATTGTATTTCGATCAAAACAATATTTCTGCCTACTAAAGTACTACCCTACTCAGGGTATTCTCATGAGCTTTCTTCAGGGAAGGAAAAGATGGGAACAAGTTTGGGTGATGGGAAATCTGGCTGAGCCCAGGAAAAAAAGAGATCTGTATCTTACCTGTGACATGTGTGTTGGAGTAGGAGAAAAATTTAAAAACCTCTCTCAAGGAAAATGGACCTTTAAATCTAAAGTATCTTAGAATTGAACTTCTTTTGACAACATCTTTCCCTCTGTTCATCCTATTCCTAGGGAATAACATTCCTTTAAAAAATTTTTATTTATTTTTCTTATTGATGATTAATTTATAATATGATATGTTTCAAGTATACAACATAGAAATTCACAATTTTTAAAGGTTATACTCCATTTATAGTTATTATAAAATATTGGCTAAACTCCCTGTAATGTACAATGCACCTTTGTAGATTTTTTGTTTTATTAATAGCAGTTTTTACCTCTTAATATTGTTGTTGTTCAGTCACTAAGTCGTGTCTGACTTTTTGCCACCCCATGGACTGCAGCACACTCAGCCTCTCTGTCCATCACCATCTCCTGAAGTTTGCCCAAGTTCATGTCTATTGCATCAGTGATGCCATTTAGCTATCTCATCTTCTGATTCCCTCTTCTCCTTCTGTCCTCAATCTTTCCAAGCATTAGGGGCTTTTCCAATGAGTCAGCTGTTCACATCAGATGACCAAATTACTGGAATTTCAGCTACGCATCAGTCCTTCCAGTGAGTATTCAGGGTTGATTTCCCTTACAACTGAGTGGTTTAATCTCCTTAATGTCCAAGGGACTCTCAGGAGTCTTCTCCTGCACCATAGTTCAAAGACATCAATTCTTCGGCATTCCACCCTCTTTATGGTCCAGCTCTTACAAATGTACATGAGCATTGGGAAGACCATTGCCCTGACTATACAGAACTTTGTCAGCAGAGTAATGTCTCTGCTTTACAATATACTTAATACTCAAGTATTAAGAGTACCTCTTAATAGACGTGCTGCTGCTAAGTCGCTGCAGTCCTGTCCGACTCTGTGTGACCCCATAGATGGCAGCCCACCAGGCTCCACCATCCCTGGGATTCTCCAGGCAAGAACACTGGAGTGGGTTGCCATTTCCTTCTCCAATGCATGAAAGTGAAAAAATAAAGTGAAGTCGCTCAGTCGTATCCGACTCCTAGCAACCCCATGGACTGCAGCCTACCAGGCCCCTCCATCCATGGGATTTTCCAGGCAAGAGTACTGGAGTGGGGTGCCATTGCCTTCTCTGCTTAATAGATGTAATAGCACTTTAATAGAAATAATACCTCTATATAATACCTAATAGTAATAGTACCTCTAATAGAGAATAAACCACTAGTTTATTCTCTATATATGTGAATCTTTTCATTTTTTAATATATTCTCTAGCTTGTTTGATTTTTTAGATTTCACATGTGAATGATAGCATACAGTATTTGTCTTTCCATGTTTGATTTATTTCACTAAACATAATATCTTCCAAGTCCATTCATGTTGTTGCAAATGGCAAAATTTAATCCATGTTATGCCTGAATAGTAATCCATTGTGTGAATATATATGTACATATCTTACATTTTCTTTTCTTTGTCAATTCATCTGTTGATTGATGCTTACATTGCTTCCATATCTTGGCAATTGTAATAATGCTGTTGCTATGAACACTAGGATGCATGTGTCATTTTGAATTTAGTGTTTTTGTTTTGTTTTTTAGATATCTAATTGGGAGCATAATTTCTGGATCATATGGTAGTTCTTTTGTTGATTATGATGGCTACTCTTTCTTCTATGAGATTCTTGCCCACAGCAATAGATATAATGGTCATCTGAATTAAATTCACCCATTCCCATCCAGTTTAACTAACTGATGTCTAAGATGTCAGTGTTTACCCATGCCATCTCCTGCTTGATCATGTCCAATATACCTGGATTCATGGACCTAATATTCCTAATATTCAATGTTGTTCTTTGTAGCATTGCATTTTACTTTCATCACGAGACACATCCACTACTGAATATCATTTCCACTTTGGTTCAGCTGCTTCATTCTTTCTAGATATATCAGTAGTCATCCTCCACTCTTCCCTGGTAGTGTATTAGATACCTACTGACCTGGGGGACTCATCTTTCAGTGTCATATATTTTTGCCTATTTATACAGTTCATGGGGTTCTCATGGCAAGTACTCTGGAGTGGTTTGTCATTACCTCTGCTGGAGGATCATGTTTTGTCAGAACTCTCCACTATGACCCATCTGTCTTGGGTGACCCTGCATGGTATGGCTCATAGGTTCATTGAGCTGTGCAAACCCCTTCACCATGACAAGGCAGTGATCCAGAGTCTGAAAAGCAATACTTGGGTGCAACCTCAAAAATGACAGAATTATTTTGGCTTGTTTCCAAGGCAAACTATTCAAAATCACAGTAATCCAAGTCTATGCCCCAAACAGCTATGTAGAAGAAGCTGAAGCTGATCAGTTCTATGAAGTCCTAGAAGACCTACTAGAACCAATACCAGAAAAGATATCCTATTCTTCATGGGAGGTTGGAATGCAAATGTAGGAAGTCAAGAGATACCTGGAGTAACAGGCAAGTTTGGCCTTGGAGTACAAAATGAAGCAGAGCAAAGGTAAACAGAATTCTGCAAAGATAATGCACTGGTCCAAGAAAACACCCTTTTTCACAACATAAGAGATGATGTTACACATGGATATCACCAAATGGTCAATACCAAAATCAGATTGATTGCATTCTTTGTAGCCAAAGATGGAGAAGCTGTATACAGTCAACGAAAATAAGACCTGGAGTTGACTGTGGCTCAGGTCATGAGCTCCTTATGGCAAAATTCAGGCTTAAATTAAAGAAAGTGGGGAAAACCACAAGGCCAGTCAGGGACAAATTAAATAAAATCTCCTATAATATACTGAGGAAGTGGCAAAGAGATTCAAGTGTTAGATCTAGCAAACAGAGTTCCTGAAGAGCTATGGAAGAGGTTCATAATACTGTACAGAAGGCAATGAACAAACTATCCCAAAGAAAAAGAAGTGCAAGAAGGCAAAGTGGTCATCTGAGGAGACTTTATAAATAGCTAAAGAAAGAAGATAAGCAAAAAAATACACAAAAGAACTGTACAAAAAAAACATATTAATGACCTGGATAACAATGAAAGTGTGGTCACTCACCTAGAGCCAGACATTCTGGAGTGTTAAGTTAAGTGGGCCTTAGGAAGCACTGCTACTAATAAAACTAGTGGAGGTGATGGAATTCCAGCAGAGTGAATTCAAGTCCTAAAAGATTATACTATTAACATGCTTCACTCAATGTGTCAGCAAATTTGAAAAACCCAGCTGTGGCCACAAGACTGAAAATGGTCAATATGCATCCCAATTGCCAAGAAGGGCAATACTAACAAATATTCAGACTACTGGACTCTCATCATAGTAAGGTTATGTTCAAAATCATTCAAGTTAGTCTTCAACATTACATGAACTGGGAACTTCCAGATGTTCAAGCTAGGTTTAGAAAAGACAAAAGAACCAGAGGTCAAATTGCCAACATTTGTTGGAACATTGAGAAAACAAAGGATCTCCAGAAAAAAACATCCACCTCTGTTTCATTGACTATGCTAAAGCCTTTGACTATGTTGATCATAAAACACTGTGGAAAATTCCTGAAGAGTTGGGAATACCAGACCATCTTAGCTGTCTCCTGAGAAACCTGTATTCAGGTCAAGAAGCAAAAGTTAGAATATTATATGACACAACTGACTGGTTCAAAATTGAGAAAGGAGTACTACAAGGCTGTTTATTGTCACCCTGTTTATTTAACTTATACACTGAGCACATCATGTGAAATGTCAGGCTGGAGGAGATACAAGCTAGAGTCAAGATTGCTGGGAGAAATATTAACAGCCTCAGATATGCAGATGGTACCACTCTAATGGCAGAAAGCAAAGAGGAAGTAAAGAGCCTCTTGATGAGGGTGAAAGAAGAGAGTAAAAAGTTAGCTCAAAACTCAATATTAAAAAAAAAACTAAGATTTTGGCATCAGGTCCCATCACTTCATGGCAAATAGGAGAAGAGGTGAAAGTAGTGAGATATTTCCTCTTCTTGGGTTTTTTAATCACTGTGGATGGTGAATGCAGCTATGAAATTAGAAGACAACTGCTTCTTGGCAGGAAAGCTATGACAAACCTAGACGTGTATTAAAAAGCAAAGACATCATTTTGCCTACAAAAGTCCATATGTTGAAGGCTATGGTCTTTCCAGTAGTCATGTATGGATGTGAGAGTTGGACCATAAAGAAGGCAAAATGCTGAAAAATTGATGCTTTTGAAGTATGGTACTGGAGAATACTCATGTGAACCCCTTGGACAGAAAGGAGATCAAAGCAGTCAATCTTGAAGGAAATCAATCCTGAATATTCATTGGAAGGACTGATGCTGAAGCTGAAACTTCAATACTTTTTCCACCTGATGCAAAGAGCTGACTCATTGGAAAAGACCCTGATGCTGGGAAAGACTGAAGTCAGAAGGAGAAGAGGGAGATAGAGGATGAGATGGTTGGATAGCATCACTAATTCAATGGACATGAACTTGCACAAACTCCAGGATATAGTGAACGACACGGATGCCCGGTGTGCTTCAGTCCATAGGGTCACAGAGTCGGATGCTACTTGGCAATTGAACAACAACATGGTAGTTCTATTTTTCTTAAAACCTCCATAGCTTTTCCCTCACTGGCTGTACCAATTTACACTCTCACCAACAGTACATAAGAGTTCCCTTTTCTCTATTGGTGGCTTAGATGGTAAAGAGTTCACTTGCAATGCGGAAGACCCACGTTCGATCCCTGGATTGGGGATATCCCCTGGAGAAGGGAATGGCCACCCACTCCAGTATTCTTACCTGGGAAATCTCATGGACAGAGGAGCCTGGTAGACTACTGTCCATGGGGTCACAAAAGAGTAGGACACGACGGAGTGCCTAACACTTTCACTTTTTCACTTTTCTCTACATCCTCACCAACATTTGTTCTTTTTGATGACAGCCATTCTGACAGGTGTTGAGAAGACTCTTGAGAGTCCCTTCTAAATTGAGAGTCAATTCTAAAGGAAATCAATGCTAAATATTTATGGGAAGGACTGATGCTGAAGCTGAAGCTCCAACACTTTGGCCGCTTGATGTGAAGAACTGACTCATTGAAACAGACCCTGATGCTTGAAAAGATTGAGGGCAGGAGGAGAAGGGGACGACACAGGATGAGATGGTTGGATGGCATCATCTACTCCACCGACATGAGTTTGAGCAAGCTCCAGTAGCTGGGGATGGACAGGGAGGCCTGGCATGCTGCAGTCCTTGGGGTTGCAAATAGTTGGACACTGCTGTGTAACTGAACTGAACCGAACTGATTCTGACAGCTGTGAGGTGAAATCTCATTGCAGTTTTGATTTGCACTTCTCTGATGATTAACAATGTTGAGCATCTTTTTATGTGCCTGTTGGCCATCTGTAGGGAAAAATACCTGTTCAAAGATAGATTTGGGAAAACATCTATTTAAAACTTCTCCCATTTTAAAAAATCAGATTTTTAAATTTCTATGAACTTTAATATAAATGTATATTAATCCATTATCAGTCATATCATTTGTAAATGTTTTCTTCCATTCAGTAGGTTCTCTTTTCACTTTATTAATGGTTTCCTTTGATGTGCAAAAGCTTTCAAGCCCCATTTTTAAAATTGGAGACTACTTGCTTTATAATGTTGTGCTAGTTTCTACTGTGCAGCAAAGTGAATATGTATATAAGTATTTCCTCCCTCTTGGATCTCCCTCCTACCTCACCCTCTCTCCCACCCAACTGGGTCACCTCAGAGTACTGAACTGAACTCCCTGTATTATACAGTATGTTCCTACTAGCTGTCTATTTAACACATGGTAGTGTCTATATGTCAGTCCCACTTCATCCTACTTCCCTTCTCCTCCCATGTCCACATGCCCATTCTCTGTGTCAGTGCCTAATCCTGCTCTGTATACAGAGTACAGGAATTCAGAAAGATAAAATCAATATTGTATATTAATGCATGTATATGAAATCTTCAAAATGATACAGATGAGCCCATTTTTATTTTTAATGTGTTTTAATTTTTTTTTAAATTCATTTCATTTGCTCTAAGACAGATTGAAACTATATTTTCAAACTATATCAAAAAGAATTTTTGCTTATGTTTTCTTCTAGAAGTTTTATGATTTCCAGTTTTACATTTATTCCTTTGATCCATTTAGAGTTTATTTTTGTATATGGTTAAAGAATGGACTAATTTCATTTGATTGTGTGCAGCAGTCCTTTTTTTTTTTTTTTTCAGCACCACTTATTGAAGAGACTATTCCTCTTTGGTATTCTCGCCTCCTTTGTCATAAATTAATTGACTATAGTGTTTAGGCTTATTTCTGGGCTCTCTATTCTGTTCCATTGCTCAGTATGTCTGT
This sequence comes from Bos grunniens, assembly GCF_055505025.1. Classification (NCBI taxonomy): domain Eukaryota; kingdom Metazoa; phylum Chordata; class Mammalia; order Artiodactyla; family Bovidae; genus Bos; species Bos grunniens. The sequence continues at coordinate 63,068,091 of NC_141183.1, read as the reverse complement.
TTCTGTACCTGTACCATATTGCTTTGATTACTGCAGTTTTGAAGGGAAGCCCAAGAATACTGGAGTGCGTAGCCTATCCCTTCCCCAGAGAATCTTCCTGATCAAGGAATTGAACTGGGTTCTCCTGGATTGCAGGCAGATTCCTTATCAACTGGGTTATCAGGGAAGCCCTATCTGAAAGCAAAGAGTGTTATTTATCCAGTTATTTCCTCTCTAGAGATTGTTTTGGCCATTTGAGTTGTTTTGTGCTTCCACACAAACTTTAAAATTATTTGTTCTCATTCAATGAAAGATGCCACAGGAATTTTTATAGGGATTGCCTTGAATCTGTAGATTACCTTAGATAGTACAGTCATTTTAACAATACTCTCTCAATCCATTAATTAGTGTCTTTTAGTTTTCTGAGTACAGGTCTTTTACCTCCTTAGGTAAATTATTCCTAGATGTTTCATTTTTATTTTTTGATGTGCTTTTAAAGACATTGTTTCCTTAATTTTTCATTCTGATAATTCATTGATAATTTATAGATTTCTATACATTAATTTTGTATCTTGCAAATTTACCAAATTCAATGACAAGCTCTGGTAGTTTTCTGGTGGCATCTTTAGGATTTTCTATATATAGTATCATGTCATGTGGAAATGGTGATAGTTTCACATCTTCCTTTCCAATTTATGCTATTTTTATTTCTTTTTCTTATCTGATGCTGTGACTAAGATTTCCAATGCTCTGTTGAACAAAAATGGTGAGCAATGGGCATGCATGTCTTGTTTCTGACTTTAGATAAAATGTTTTCAGTTTTCCATCATTGAGATATTAGCTGTGAGCTTACATATGGTCTTTATTATGTTGAGCTTCTTCTATACCCTCTTTCTGGAGAATTTTTGTCATAAATGGATGTTAAATTTTTCAAAAGCTTTCTTTGCATCTATTGAGATTTTCATATGATTTATTCTTCAGTTTGCTAATGTGATATGTCACATTGATTAATTTGTAAATACTGATCTATTCTTGAATCCCTGGGATAAATCCCACTTGATCATAATGTATGATCCCTTTGATGTATTGCTGAATTCAATTTGCTATATTTTGTTGAGGATGTTAGCATGTATGTTAATCAGATACTGACTTTTTTTTTTTTTTCTTGTTTTGGTATTAGAATGACACAGGTTTCATAGAATGAGTTCAGGAGCATTCTTTCCTCTGTGATTTTTTGGGGTACTTTGAGAAGAATAGGTGCTAAGTCTTCTCTAAAAGTTTGGTAGAATTTACCTGTGAAACCATCTGGTCCTGTGCTTTTGATTGTTGAGAATTTTTTAAATTATAGCTCAAACTTCACTACTGGTGATAAGTCTGTTAATAATTTCTATTTCTTCCTTCAGCCTTGGGAAATTGTACATTTGTAAGAATTTGTTAATTTCTTCTTTTAGTGGCTTATAGTTGATTTTAGTAATCACTTACGATCTTTGCATTTCTTTGATGTTGGTTGTAACTTCTTTTTCAGTTCTGATTTTATTTATTTACACCCTTCTTTAGGTCTTTAATGTACTGGAACCTGGTGGTCCAGAGTTGACAATAAGAAAGTAAAAGAGAGAGAAAAAGGCTGATATTCCTTGGTTTACTCAGAAAACCAATGAAGCCCTTTGACACAGGGCTTGCACTGCTACACGTAGGCACCAGGTGCCCTCTTGAGGGTCTTAGAAGCCCAGGCAAGAAAGTGAGCTCAGTGGGCTTCTGTGCTCCCAAGAATTAGCCTGAGAGGGAGAGAGAGAAAGAAAGACATGGGGACCAAGCTCTGATGGAGCAAAGGTGTTTTATTCAACATAGTGCAGGTATATATATATATTGTCTTACAAGGTAGCTATTTTCAGCAAAGATAAAAATCAAAAGTCCACACTTACAAATTATCAAGAAAACATAAGGCCATCCATATCAAAGAGAGAGTGTTGTAAATAATCATTTTTACCATATGGTTCATAAAAAGGAAGAGGGTCATAAATAGTTACTTATCACCACATGGAAAAACTAAGAAATGGATGCATTCTTCAGCCCCCGGGAATAGTTTGCTACTCTACTTAATTCCTGAATATTCAGGAATTAATAAAGGATAGAAGATTCATGACAGATCCAAAACAGCACAGAGGAAGCCTCCTGTTAAATGCTTCCTGACACACCCTTACCCCTTTTTCTTGTTGAGTCAGGCTAAATGTTTATCATTTTTATTTATATATCCAAATAATTAGCTCTTATTTTTATTGATGTTCTCTAACTTTTTAGTTTCTATTTAATTTATTTATGTTCTGATCCTTATCATTTCTTTCCTTCTACTAACTTTAGGTTTTATTTTTTTGTTTCCAGTTTCTTTAGGAGTAAATTTAGATGTTTATTTGAAACTTTTGTTTCCTGAGATAAGCTTGTACCATTATAAACTTCCTTCTTAGAACTGCTTTTTCTGCATTTCACAGATTTTGGACCTTTGCATTTTTGTTTTCATTTGTCTTCAGAATTTTTTTATTTCCTTTTTTAAACTTTTTTTAACTAATGCATTGCTTGTTTAGAAGTATATTGTTTAGTTTCCACATGCTTGTGATTTTTTTACAGTTCTTTCCTTATAGTTCATTTTTACTCATATGGTTGTGGTTGTAAATGATTTCAATTTTCTTAAATTTACTGAGATTCATTTTGTGGCCTAGCATGTTATCTCAGCTGGAAAATATTTCATGTGCTGTTGGAAAGAGTGTGCATTTAGTTGTTTTGGGGGTGGAATTCTCTCTATATATCTAATAAGTTTAACTGACTTAATGTATTGCTTAAGGTCAGTGCTTCCATATTGATTTTCTGTGTGGATGATATATCTATTGATGTAAGTTGGGTGTTAAATTATCCTGAAATTATTGTATTACTGTTAATTTCTACCTTTATGTCTGCAAATTAATATTTCTTTGTATTTAGGTGATCCTGTGTTGGATACATATAAATGAACTACTTTTATATCTTCTTCTTGGATTGATTCCTTGATATCCTTCTTAGTCTCTGTTACAAGGCCTATTTGGAGGGGAGTTTCAGGATGGCAAAGGAGTAAGAGAATATGGAATATATCTCTCTCCATGGATGCATCAGGAATACATCTGCAGATACAACAATTCTCACAGAACACTGGCTGAGCACTAGCAGAAAGTCTTGGTCACTGGAAAGGAATATAAAGATCCCTGCATAAATGGGTAGGATGAAACATAGAAGGGAGAAGCAGGAGGAAAGGAAGCAGGACATGATCTGGACCCCTGGGATGAGGAAATAAAACAGGGGAGAGATCCCCACACCTAGGGAAGCCCCTTCACTGATAGGGGAATTGGTTGGTACAGAAGAGAAGCATTTGCAGCTATCAGAGGAGGGTGAAGTGGCTGATCTGAGACAGATAGAACAGATCCAATGGCCCTGCATGCCCATACTGGGATGGTGTTCACTGGTTCATATGGGGGCTGGGAGGTGGAGTGTGGATATTAGAGAGAAAATTCAGGGTGAGGACTGCTGTTGCTTTTGGGGAGATAGCCTGAGAGGATGGGAGGGAAGAAATCCCAAATAGAGAACGTCTATGGAGCAAAACCAGACTGCCAAGGAAGCAGAGTGCCACTGCTTAGTCACTCAGTTGGTGGAGCTGCCACTGTAGCCTCTCTCTCCTCACAAACCAGTGCCCACCATTGATCAATAGAAAAAACATAGTCAGGACCTGCCCTTGCATACCTGCCACTAGGTGCTAGAAAAAGCATGGCCAGTGCTGGCCCTTTTGTGCCTGCCGCTGGGCCCAGAAGAGGCTCCCAATAGCCATATCTCTTGGGATTATGTCTGCCAGCTTCACTGTGCACCTGGCACTGCTGGGGTTCCCAACAGTCTAACTCTGGCAGCAGTGGACTTTGAGAGGAAGCACAACTAGGAGTTGGATCAAATCAGAGACTGAGCTGTCCCCACAGTGGCCACAGCAAGTCGGGAGACCAGTCTAGAGGTACGAAAGGGTTCCCTTGGGAGGTGGAGGTTGGCTGTGGCTCATTATGTAGGCAAGGATACTGACAGCTGAGACTCAAGGAAAACATTATTATTACAACTATTTTGCTGTGTTTCCATTTTTTATGTTGTTGGTTCTGTTTTTTTTTTTTTCTATGTCATTGCTGTTATTTTTATTATTTAGCCTTTGGGGATTTGTTTTTTTAATATTTAAAAATGTTTTTATACTTTTCTGTTGTTTTGTGGGTTTTGTTTGTTTCTTTTGTGTTTTAATTTATTTTTGAAGTGGAGGATAATTACTTTACAATGTTGCATTGGTTTCTGCTGTAAAATGTAAATCAGGCATAATCATATATATGTGCCCTCCCTCTTGAGCTGCCTTCCTACCTCCTATCCCATCCCTCTAGGTCATCACAGAGCACCAGGCTGCACTCCTTGTGCTTGCAGCTGTTCCCACTAGCTATCTATTTTACACATGATAGTGTATATATGCCAATATTACTTTATCAATTCTTCCTACCCTTTCTTTTCCCTACTGTGTCCACAAATCTGTTCTTTACATCTGTGTCTCCAGTCTTTCCCTGCAAATAGGTCCATCAGCACTATTTTTTTTCCAAATTGCATACACATGCATTAATATAGGATATTCATTTTCCTGACTTCCCTCTGTAACGTGGGCTCTAGGTTCATCCACCTCACTACAATGGACTCAAATTCATTCTATGGTTGAGTAATATTCCATTGTGTGTGTGTACCACATTGTCTTTATCCATTCATATGTCAATGAATATTTAGGTTGATTCCATGTCCTGGATATTGCAAATATGTGCTGCTATGAACATTGGGGCACATGTGTCTTTTTGAATTGTGATTTTCTCAGGTTATATCCCCCCTGAAGGAAAAAATGGCAACCTACTCAAGTATTCTTTCCAGAATAATCCCATGGACAGAGAAGCCTGGTGGACTAGTCTTTGGGGTCACAAAAAGTTGGACACAACTGAGCACTCGTGCAGAGTATGTGCCCAGTAGTAGGACTGCTGAGTCATAGGGTAGTTCTAGTCTTAGTTTCTTAAGGACTCTCCATACTGTTCTCCATAGTGACTGTATCAATTTATACTCCCACCAACAGAGCAGGAGTGTTCCCTTTTTGCCACATCCTCTCAACCAGATATTGCTTGTAGATTTTTTTTTTTTGGCGGTGGCCATTCTGATTGGTGTGAGGTAATGTATCACTGTAGTTTTGATGTGCATTTCTCTAATAATGAGCAGTGTTGAGTTTCCTTTCATGTGCTTAATGGCCATCTGTATGTCTGCTTTGAAAAAAATGCCTGTTTACTTCTTCTACTCATTTTTTGATTGTTTTTTATTTTTATTATGAGTTGTATGAGCTGCATATATATTTTGGAAATGAATCCTTTGTCAATTGCTTCACTTGTAATTTTTTTTCCCCCATTCTGTGTGCTGTGTGCTTAGTCATTCACATGTCTGAGTCTTTGTGACCCCATGGACTGTAGCCCACCAGGCTCCTCTGTTCATGGGGATTCTCCAGGCAAGAATACTAGGGTGGGTTGCCATGCCCTCCTTCAGGGGATCTTCCCAACCTGGAGATCCAACCCAAATCTCTTGCATTACAAGTGGATTGTTTACAATTTGAACCACAAGGAAAGTCGATTCTGAAAGTTCTCTTTTCATCTTGCCTTAGTTTCCTTTGCTGTGCAAAAGCTTTTAGGTTTCATTAGTTCCCATTTGTTTATTTTTGTTTTATTTCCATCATTCTAGAAGGTGTGTCATAGAGGATCTTGCTGTGATTTATGTCATCAAAGTGTGTACTGCCTATGTTTTACTCTGAAAGCTTTATATTTTCTGGCCTTACATTTAATTATTTAATCCATTTTGAGTTTATTTTTGTGAATGGCGTTAGAAGTACACTCATTTCATTCTTTTACACATAGCTGTCCAGTTTTCCCAACACTTCTTAGTGAAGAGGCTGTCTCTTCTCTCCATTGTATATTCTTCCTTCTTTTATTTAAAAAAAATAAAAAAAAGGTGTTCATAGATGCATAAGATTATCTCTGGGCTTTCTATTTCTTCCATTGGTCTATATTTCTGTTTTTTGAAAGTTCCATACTGTCTTGATGACTTAGCTTTGTATTATGGTCTGAAGTCAGGAAGACAGATTTCTCCAGCACTGGAGAAATTTTTCCCTTTCTCAAGGCTGATTTGGTTATTCCGGGTTAGAGGGACTGGTTCCTGTGCTCTGGTGAGTAGAACTGGATACTGCCTCCTTGAAAGGCAGTGCTGCATCCAGTGGTATGTTTTGGAGTATATGTGAGTATGGTGTGGCTTTGGGCAGCCTGTCTGCTAATGGGTAGAGTTCTGTTCCTATTTTGCTATTTGTTTGTCATGAAGTGCCTGGCACTGGAGCTTGTGGACCTTTGGGTGGGGCCACGCGTTAGTGTTGAGATGAAAGAAGTTGGAAAATCCATCATTGATTAATAATCCATGGCTTTAGGAGTTATTTGGTGGTCTAACCTCCTGGACTAATCTTTTCCACTTTGGTGCCTCAGATCCGACCACTGACTGGAGTACCAAGACTCCATAAGCCACATGGCATAGAATAGAAAGTGAAATAACACAATAGATTAAAAAAGTATGAAACAAACATACAAACAAAAAAGAATGAACAGACAAAACCCCAAGACAAATCATAAAAGCAAGACTAAACAGACAAGAGTACACAAAGAAACTCAAACACATTCACAGAAAGAAAAGAAAGGAAGTAAAATAATAATATAAAAAATAAAATAATAATAATAAAAAGAAAAGCCAAGAAAAGAGAGCAATCAAATCAATAAACAAATCCATAAAATGAAAACACACACTGAAAAGTTGACTGGCAAAAATTTTAAAAATTGGAATGAAATGCAATATAGTGAAAAAGTACTGTAGAAATAACAATAATATAAAATAAATGTATTTAATATTTAAAATATTAATAAAAGAATTTGGGAAAAAATGGTAAATAACAATAAAAATTAAAGTAACAATAAAAAACAGAACAAAACAAAAATTATATATATATATAGTATTTTTTCTTTTTTGTTTTGTTCTATTTTTTTTAAGCTCGTCTTTTTATTTTATTTTATTTTATTTTTAAACTTTACAATATTGTATTGATTCTGCCATATTTTGAAATGAATCCACCACAGGCATACATGTGTTCCCCATCCTGAACCCTCCTCCCTCCTCCCTCCCCATACCATCCCTCTGGGTCGTCCCAGTGCACCAGCCCCAAGCATCCAGTATTGTGCATCGAACCTGGACTGGCGACTCGTTTCATATATGATATTATACATATTTCAATGCCATTCTCCCAAATCATCTCACCCTCTCCCTCTCCCACAGAGTCCAAAAGACTATTCTATACATCAGTGTCTCTTTTGCTGTCTCATATACAGGGTTATTGTTACCATCTTTCTAAATTCCATATATATGCGTTAGTATACTATATTGGTGTTGTTTTTTCTGGCTTTGCTTTTTATTGTTACTTTAATTTTTATTTTTATTTACCATTTCTTTTTCCAAATTATTTTATTAATATTTTAATATTAAATAAATTTATTTTGTCTTATTATTGTTATTTCTACAGTACTTTTTCATTATATTGCATTTTATTCCTTTTTTTTTTTCCTTTTTTAACAGTCAATTTTTCAGTGTGTGTCTTCATTTTATATTGAAAAGCAGAGACATTACTTTGCCAACAAAGGTCCATCTAGTCAAGGCTATGGTTTTTCCAGTGTTCATGTATGGATGTGAGAGTTGGACTGTGAAGAAAGCTGAGCACTGAAGAATTGATGCCTTTGAACTGTGGTGTTGGAGAAGACTCTTGAGAGTCCCTTGGACTGCAAGGAGATCTAACCAGTCCATTCTGAAGGTCAGCCCTGGGATTTCTTTGGAAGGAATGATGCTAAAGCTGAAACTGCAGTACTTTGGCCACCTCATGCAAAGAGTTGACTCATTGGAAAAGACTCTGATGCTGGGCGGGATTAGGGGCAGGAGGAGAAGGGGACGAAAGAGGATGAGATGGCTGGATGGCATCACTGACTCTATGGACGTGAGTCTGAGTGAACTCCGGGAGTTGGTGATGGACAGGGAGGCCTGGCGTGCTGCAATTCATGGGATCTCAAAGAGTCAGAAACGACTGAGCGACTGAACTGAACTGAACTGAAATATATATATATATATATATATATATATACACACACACCCAATTGAATGCAGAGTTCCAAAACATCAAAAAGAGATAAGAAATTCTTCTTAAGTGAATAGTGTAGAGAAATAGGGGAAAACAATACAATGGGAAAGACTTGTGATCTCTTCAAGAAAATTAGAGATACTAAAGGAACATATCCTGCAAAGATGGGTACAATAAAGGACAGAAATGGTAAGAACCTGAGAGAAGTAGAAAAGATTGAGAAGAGGTGGCAAGAATATACAGAATAATTGTACAAAAACGTCTTAATGACCGTGATAAGCACAATGCCGTGGTCATTCACCTAGAGCCAGACATCCTGAAGTGCAAAGTCAAGTGGGCCTTAGGAAGCATGACTGTGAATAAAGCTAGCGGAGTTGATAGAATCCCAGCTGAGCTACTTCAAATCCTAAAAGATGAATTTAGAAAACTCAGCAGTGGAGACAGGACTGGAAAAATGTCTGTTTTTATTCCATTCCCAAGGAAGGGAAGAGCCAAAGTGTGCTCAAACTACCAGACAATGATGCTCATTCCACATGCTAGCATGACTATCCTCAAAATTATTCAAGCTAGGCTTCAGAAGTACATGAACAAAGACCTTCCAGATGTACAAGCTAGATTCAGAAAAAGCAAAGGGAACAGAGATCAAATTGCCAACATCCATTGGATTACAGAAAAAACAAAAGAGTTCCAGAAAAACATCTTCTTCTGGTTCACTGACCACACTAAAATCTTTGAGTATGTGGATCACAACAACCTGCGGAAAAGTCTTAAAGAGTTGGGAGTACCAGACCACCTTACCTGCCTCCTGGGAAACCAGTATTCAGGTCAAGAAGCAACAGTTAGAACCACACATTGGAAAATGAATTGGTTCAAAATTGGGAAAGGTGTACATCAAGGTTGTATATTGTCACCCTGCTTATTTAACTTACATGCAGAGTACATCATGAAAAATGCCAGGCTGGATGAATCACAAGCTAGAATCAAGATTTCCAGGAGAAATCAGATATACAGGTAATACCACCCTAATGGGAAAAAGTGAAGAGGAACTAAAGAGCCTCTTGATAGAGGTGAAAGAGGAGAGTGAAAAAGTTTCCTTAAAACTCAGCATTCAATACAGGAAGATCATGGCATCCAGTGCTGTCACTTCATGGAAAATAGATGTGGAAAAAATGATAACAAGAATCTGCCTGCAGTGTGAGAGACCTGGATTCAATCTCTGGGTTGGGAAGATCCCCTGGAGAAGGGAACGGCTATCCATTCCAGTATTCTGGCCTGGAGAATTCCATGGACTGTATAGTCCATGGGGTCACAGAGAGTCAGACACGACTGAGTGACTTTCACTTTCAACAAACTTTATTTTCTTGGGCTTTAAAATCACTGCAGGTGGTGACAGCTGCCATGAAATTAAAAGACACTTGCTCCTTGGAGGAAAAGCTATGACAAACCTGTTTTTGTTCACTTGCTCAGACATGTCTGACTGTTTGAAACCCCATGGACTTCAGCATGCTAGGCTTCCATGTCTTTCACCATCTTCTGGAGTTTATTCAAACTCATGTCCATTGAATCAGTGATGCCATCCAACCATCTCATCCTCTGTCTTCCCCTTCTCTTGCCTTCAATCTTTCTTAATGAGAGAGTTAACTTAGGCAGGTTGATAAGGAGTCCAAGCCTAAGGCCCCTTTAAGTAAACATTCTTTCACATTTTTTTTGCCTTAGACAATAGGCTTCATAGGCAGCAGTATCTCTTGTTCAATGACATAAGGACATGCTGGTTTTGTTTTGCTGTGTTTTGTTTTGAGCTTTGGATGTATGGTATGGGAGAAGTATTGGTGCGTCAGCATCAGTCCTTCCAATGAATATCCAGGGTTAATTTGCTTTAGAATTGATTGATTTGATCTCCTTGCTGTCCAAGGGTCTCTTAAGAGTCTTCTCGAGCACCAGTTTGAAAGTATCAATTCGGTGTTTAGTCTTCTTTATGGTCCAACTCTTACATCCATACATGACTACTGGAAAAACCATAGCCTTGACTAGACAGACCTTTGTTGGTGAAATAATGTCTCTGCTTTTTAATATCTTGTCTAAGTTGGTCATAACTTTGCTTCCAGGGAGTAAACATCTTTTAATTTCATGGCTGCAGTCACCACCTGCAGTGATTTTTGAAGCCCAGGAAAATAAAGTCTACCACTGTTTCCCCATATATTTCCCATGAAGTGATGGGACCAGATGCCATGATCTTAGTTTTCTGCATCTTGAGCTTTAAGCCAACATTTTAACTCCTTTTTCACGTTCATCAAGAGGCTCTTTAGTTCTTTGCTATCTGCCATAAGGGTGGTGTCATCTGCATATCTGAATTTATTGATATTTCTCCTAGCAATCTTGATTCCAGCTTGTGCTTCATCCAGCCCAAGGTTTCTCATGATGTACTTTGCATATAAGTTAAATAAGCAGGGTGACAATATACAGCCTTGACGTACCCCTTTCCCTATTTGGAACCAGTCTGCTGTCCCATGTCCAGTTCTAACTGTTGCTTCCTGGTCTGCATACATATTTCTCAAGAGGCAGATCAGCTGGTCTGGTGTCCCCATCTCTTAAAGAAATTTCAAGTTTGTGGTGATCCACACAGTCAAAGGCTTTAGCATAGTCAATAAAGCAGAAATAGATGTTTTCCTGGAATTCTCTTGCTTTTTTGATGATCCAGTGGATGTTGGCAATTTGATCTCTGGTTCTTCTGGCTTTCCTAAAACCAGCTTGAACATAGGTTCATGTATTTTTGAAGCCTGGCTTGGAGACTATTGAGGGTTACTTTACTAGCATGTGAGATGAGTGCAATCGTGCAGCGGTTTGAGCATTATTTGGCATTGCCTTTCTTTGGGATTGGAATGAAAACTAACCTTTTCCAGTCCTGTGGACACTGCTGAGTTTTCCAAATTTGCTGTTGTATTGAGTGTAGCACTTTCACAGCATCATCTTTTAGGATTTGGGATAGCTCAACTGGAATTCCACCACCTCCACTAGCTTTGTTCATAGTGATTCTTCCTATTTCTGGGTTTGTTATAGCGTTTTTCCAAGGAGCAAACTTTTTTTTTTTTTTAATTTTATGACTACAGTCACTGTCTGCAGTGATTTTGGAGCCAAGAAAATAAAGTATGTCCCTTGATAAATGTATACAGTGTATTAAAAAGCAGAGATTAACTTTGCTGACAGAGGTCCATATAGTGAAATCTATGGTTTTTCCATTCAGCAGATATGGAAATGAGAGTTGGACCATAAAGAAGTCTGGGCGCAAAAGAACTGATACTTTTGATTTGTGGTGCTTGAGAGGATTCTTGAGTGTCCCTTGGACTCCAAGGAGATCAATCCAGTAAATTCTAAAGGAAATCAACCCTGAATGTTCATTGGAAGCACTGATTCTGAGGCTGAAGCTCCAATTCTTTGGCCACTTGATGGAAAGAGCTGACTTATTGGAAAAGGCCCTAATGTTGGGATAGATTGAGGGCAAGAGGAGAAGGGGATGACAGAGGATGAGATGGTTGGATCACACCACTGGTTCAATGGGCATGAGTTTGAGCAAACTCCGAGAGATAGTGAAGGACAAGGAAGCCAGGCATGCTGCATTCTGAGGGATGGTAAAGAGTGAACATGACTTAGCAACTGAGCAGTGAACACAGAGATAGAGAGAGAAAACAGTAGTATATATAATATTTGCCTGTGGCATCAGTTATCAGTTTTTTCAGCACACAGTGAATTCTAGTCCATCCACTTTGTCCAGATGAGTTCCAATATTTCTAGGAAGATCTCTGGGCCTGCTGTAGGCACTATGGGCTTAACTCAGACACAGGTTTGGCCTTACTTCATCTTGTACTTTTTTCCAGAGTTCACAATTGCCCCCAAAGTCCACAACTTTAAGCCATTTGTGATGATTTTAACCCCTCTCCTGCTGTGAAAGTGTAAGTTGCTCAGTCATGCCTGACTCTTTGTGACCACATGGCTATACAGTCCATGGAATTATCCAGGCAAGAATACTGGAGTGGATAGCCTTTCCCCTCTCCAGGGGATCTTACCAATGCAGGAATCAAATCCAGGTCTCCTGCATTGCAGGTGGATGCTTTACCAGCTGAGCCACAAGGGAAGTCCAAGAATACTGGAGTGGGTAGCCTATCCCTTCTCCAGTGCATCTTACTGACCCAGGAGTTGAACTGGGATCTCTTGCATTGCAGGTAGATTCTTTACCAATTGTGCTATCAGGGAAGCCTCCTGATGATGTAATAACAAATTCTTTTCCTTTTCTTTTTGTCACACAACCTCTGGTGCTCAGCTTTGGTGTTGTCTTTGCCTCTGTGTGTAAGCTGCCCTCTGGTATCTGTGCCTTGGTCGCATAAGAGGGAATAAACGTAGAAGCTGTGTAGAACTAAATTTTTCAATCAGGCTAGGAAAAAGGAGGGACAGAGAAGACATAATTGTGATGGGTGGGATGTGCCTGCACTGGCAGAGGCCTGTGAGAACCTGCTATAGCCTTAGGCAATTCCTGTGCTCTCCCAGGGAAACTGGCCCCTAGTTGTGTGTCTCTAGGCAGTGTCAGGCTGCACAGGCTCCTGGAAAGCTGCAGTCAGTGACCTGCACCTGCTCACAGCTTGGCAATACCTACAGTGGTATTCATGTACACCTATGGGATTACAGCCTGCAGCCTCATCTCACCTTCTACCTCTGATACTTACACCAGATTTGGCAGTGGCTAGCCAGCCTGTCCATCTCCAAGTTGCAGTCTACAGGCTTATCTCATCCCTTATCTCTGGCACTTCTGAAGGTGGTGTCCTCTGGTCTGTGAGTGTGCAGTTAGAGAGTCCCCATGACAATAACTTCTTGCCTTTCTGACAGTCCCAGGCTTTTTTTTCTGGACTCCCTCAGCTGCCTTGTACTAACCTCTTCAGAATATCTTCCCAGTAGTTAGTTCCTGTATTCTGACACTTGAAACTTGAGCCTCAGCCCCCAGCCCCATTCCCCAAGGCAGGTGTGCAGACAAGCATCTCAGGTTGAGAAATGCTGATTGGCACCAATCTTTGTTCTGAATTTTCTCTGCTTTGCCTTCCATGCCCCTATTGTTGTGCTTCCCTCTGAGGTTTCAAAGTTTCTCTTTCTTCCCACCCATAAAGGTGTTTCTGATTGGTGGAAGATTTTTCCTCCTTCAAGCTCCCTCCTCAAGGTGCTGCAGGTCCCATCCCAATTCCTTTCTCCTTTTTTCCTCATTTATTTTGTCCTACCCCATTACATGAAGACTGCTGCTGCTGCTGCTAAGTCGCTTCAGTCGTGTCTGACTCTGTGCGACCCATAGACGGAAGCCCACCAGATTCCCCTGTGCCTGGGACTCTCCAGGCAAGAACACTGGAGTGGGTTGCCATTTCCTTCTCCAATGCATGAAAGTGAAAAGTGAAAGGGAAGTCGTTCAGTCTTGTCCAACTCTTTGCAACCCCATAAACTGCAGCCTACCAGGCTCCTCCGTCCATGGAATTTTCCAGGCAAGAGTACTGGAGTGGGGTGCCATTGCCTTCCCAACATGAAGACTGGCTTGCCTTTATCAAATTTTGAGGTCTTCTGCCAGTATTCAGTAGGTGTTCTGTACAAGTTGTTCCACATGAAGATGTACTTTTGATGTATTTTTGGGGAGGAAGGTGATCTTGATGACTTAATTCTCCACCATCTTCTCTTCTGTGTTTTCTCCCTTTTTTAAAAAAGAAAAGAAAAATTAATTTGTCTGTTTGTTTTCTTTGCTTTGCTTTATTTTTCAATTGGTACTCTGCTCTGCTTTTGTGTTTTTTGTTAGTTTTGTTATTAATTGTTGGATTTGGCTTTTGGGTTCTTTTGTCTGGTTGTTTTCATTTTTTTCTTTCTTTGGTTATTTTGTTTCTTTTGTGTGAATGTGTATGTTATATTGTTTTTTTTTTTTTTTTTTTTTTTAATTTGCTTTTACCATTTCTCTGAGGTTTTGCCTTTATTATTCTTTTCTTTATCCCCTTTATTTCCATAACAAGCAGCTTTCAGGATCTTGGTTTCCCAATTGGAAGTTGGGCCAGAGCCTCTAGAGTGAGCACCAAGTCCAAGACACTGGACCATGATAAAATTCCTGGCCCTAGGGAATATTAATTGGCTAGAGGTATCACAGAGCCCTCCATTTGAATCCCAGATCTGATCCCATCCAACTGCCTACACTGCAGCACTGCCAAACAATAAGAAAGACAGAAACACAAACCCAACCATCAGCAGATGGGCTGTTCAATGTTATACTAAGTTCACATGAACCCCAAAACATATTACCTGAAATAGACCTGTGCATTAGAAGTAAAAGAGTCAAATGTACCCACCAGAATGCAGCTTTCCTGCCTACCACAAAGACTACATGAACCATTGGACCAAACTCAACCACTGGGGGCAGAGAACAGAAACAAAAGGACCTATGACCCTGAAGCCTGGGGGGGGGAGGGGAATACCTCAAACACAGTAATACAGACAAAATAAAAAGACAGAGAAATAATTTTCAGATGAAGGAGCAAAGTAAAAATCCACAAAACCAAACAAATGAAAAGAGAATAGTCAATCTACCTGAAAAGTAATTCAGAGTAATGAGAGTAAAGATGATCCAAAATCTCAGAAATAAAATGAAGAAAATGCAAGATGTTTAATAAGGACATAAAATAACTAAAGAACCAACAGTGATGAACAAAACAGTGACTGAAATTAAAAATACACTGGAAGGAATCAATACTAGAATAACTGAGTAACTATCAATATCAAATATATGTTACTATGGATAGGTGTCCCAGAAGAAAAAGAGAAAGTAAAAGGGTCTGAGGAAATATTTGAAGAGATTATCTTAGAAAAATTCCCTAACATGGGAAAGGAAATAATCAAAGTCAATAAGTTCAGGGAGTCCCATACAGGATACCCAAAGGGAAACCTGCTAAGAAACATTTTAATCAAACAAAAAAGAATTAAATGCAATGAAAAAAATATTAAAAGTACAAAGGGAAAAGCAACAAATAATATAGAAGGGAATGTCCATAAAGTTATCAGCTGATCTATCAGGAAACTCTCCAGGCCAGTAGTTAGTGCCAGGATATATTTAAAATGATGAAAGGGGAAAACCTATAACCAAGATTGTTCTGTGTAGCAAAGCTCTCATTCAGTTTCAATGGAGAGACCAAATCTTTACAAACAAAAGTTAAGAGAATTCAGCACCAACAAACCAGTTTTGAATAAAGTTCTAAAGGAACTTCTCTAATCAGGAAACACACGAGAAGAAAAAGACCTACAATAACAAATTCAAAACAA
Source organism: Bos grunniens (assembly GCF_055505025.1). Taxonomy (NCBI): domain Eukaryota; kingdom Metazoa; phylum Chordata; class Mammalia; order Artiodactyla; family Bovidae; genus Bos; species Bos grunniens. The sequence goes on along the minus strand of NC_141183.1, from coordinate 63,052,514 downwards.
TTAAGAAAATGGTAATAGAAACATACATATCAACAAATATCATAAGTGTAAATGGATTAAATGTTCCAGCCAAAAGACAAGGCTAACTGAATGGATACAAAAATAATACCCTATATATGCTGTCTACATGAGACCAGCTTCAGACCTAGAGATACATACAGACTGAAAGTGAGCAGATTTCCATTCAAATGGAAATCAAATGATAGCTGCAATGGTGATACTCATATGAGAGAAAGCAGACTTTTAAATAAAGATTGTTACAAGAAACAAGGAAAGACACTACATAACAATCAAGAGTTTAATTTGAGAAGAAAATATAGCAGTTTTTTATGCATTCAACATAGGAGTACCCCAATATATAAGGCAAATGCTGCTGCTGCTGCTGCTAGGTTGCTTCAGTCGTGTCCCACTCTGTGCGACCCCATAGATGGCAGCCCACCAGGCTCTCCCGTCCCTGGGATTCTCCAGGCAAAAACACTGAAATAGGTTGCCATTTCCTTCTCCAGTGCATGAAAGTGAAAAGTGAAAGGGAAGTCGTTCAGTCTTGTCTGACTCCTAGCGACCCCACGGACTGCAGCCTACCAGGCTCCTCCATCCATGGGATTTTCCAGGCAAGAGAACAGCCATAAAAGAAGAAATCAACAGTAATAAAATAATGGTGGTTTAGTCACTAAGTCATGTCCGATTCTTGCAACCCCATGGACTGTAGCCAGCCAAGCTCTTCTGTCCATGGGATTCTCCTAGCAAGAATACTGGAGTGGATTGCTATTTCCTTCTCCAGGGGATCTTCTTGAACCAGGAATTGAACTTGGGTCTCCTGCATTGCAGGCAGATTTTTTACCAACTGAGTTACAAAGGAAGCCCAACGTAATAATAGTGGCAGATTTTAGTAGACCATATACATCAATGGTGACATCATCTAGACAGAAAATTAATAAGGAAACACAAGTCTTAAGTGAAACAAATGACCAAGTAAACTTAACCGATATTTATAGGACATTTCATCCAAAAGCACCAGAAAACACTTAATTCTCAAATGCAACCAGAACATTCTCCAAGATAGATCACATCTTGGGTCACAAATCAAGCCTCAGTTAGTTTAAGAAAATTGAAAGTGTATCAAGGTTCTTTTCTGACCACAGCACTATGAGATTAGCTATCAATTACAGAAAGAAAAAAAAAAAACTTTAAAAACACAAACACAAGGAGGCTAAACAATATACTACTAAATCAGCAAGAGATAACTTAAATAATCAAAGAAATAAAAAAAAAATGACCAAGAAAACACTACAACCCAAAACCTATGGAATGCAGCAAAAGCAGTGCTAAGAGCAGTTTATAGTAATACAAGCCTATAGTGATACAAGTCTTGTCAAGAAACAAGACAAACCTCAAATAAACAATCTAACTGTAAAGCAACTAGACAAACAAGTAAAAAATTCCAGTTTGTAGAATGAACGAAAACATAAAGATCAGAGCAATACAAAGGATAATAAGAGACTACTACGAGCAACTATATGCCAATAAAATGGACAAACTGGAAAAATGGACATATTGTTATAAAAGTAAACCTATCAAGATTGAACAGGGAACAATAGAGAATATAAACAGACCAATCACAAGAGCTGGAATTAAATTTGTGATTTAAAAATCTTCCAACAAACAAAATCCTGGGGCCATATGGCTTTGAAGACAAATTGTATCAAACATTTAGAAAAGAATTAACATCTATCTTTCCCAAACTTTTTCAAAAAAACTGCAGAGAGAAACACTCCCAAACTAATTCTATGAGGTCACCATCACCCTGATACAAAAACAAAGTGTACCACAAAGAAATAAAATTACAGGCCAATGTCACTGATGAACATAGACACAAAAGTCCTCAATGAAATACTAGCAAAAAGAATCTAATAACTGATTAAAGGTTTCATACAGCATGATCAAATGGGGTTTATCCCAGGAAAACAATAATTCATCAATATATGGAAATCAACCAAGGTAATAAACCATATTAAGAAACTGAAGGATAAAAACCACATCATCATCTCATTAGATGCAGAAAAACTTTTGACAAAATTGCACATACATTTATGATAAAAAATGGGCATAGAGGGAACCTACCTCAATATAATAAAGGCCATATTTGATAAACCCACAGCAAACAAGGTGAAATGGTGGGAAAATGAGTATTTCCTCTAGGATCAGAAGCTTGCTTCAAGACAAGGGTGACGACTCTCTCTGCTATTATTCAACCTGGTTTTGAAGTTCTAGTCATGGCAATCACAGAAGAAAAAGAAAAAAAAAAAAAACCCAAATTGGAAAAGAAGTAAAAATGGTTATTCTTTGGAGATGACATGATAGCATACATAGAAAATCCTAAAGAAGCCACCAAAAAAAAAAAAAAAAAAAACTACTAGAGCTAATCAATGAATTTATTAAAGTCATATGATACCATATTAATATGTGGAAATGTCTTGTATTCCTAGCCTCTAACAATGAAAAATCAAAAGGAGAAACAATCTCATTTACCTTTGTAGCAAACTGAATAAACCTACTTAGGAATAAACCTCCCTAAGGAAGCAAAAGACCTATAAGCAGACAACTGTAAGACACTGATAAAAGAAATTAAAGACAATACAAACAAACTGAGAGATGTACTATGTTCTTTTTTTCCAGTAGTCATGTATGGATGTGAGAGTTGGACTATAAAGAAAGCTGAGCACTGAAGAATTGATGCTTTTGAACTGTGCTGTTGGAGAAGACTGTTGAGAGTCCCTTGGACTGTGAGGAGATCCACCCAGTCCATCCTAAAGGAGATCAGTCCTGGGTGTTCATTGGAAGAACTGATGTTGAAGCTGAAACTCCAATACTTTGGTCAACTGATGTGAAGAGCTGACTCACTTGAAAAGATACTGATGCTGGGAAAGATTGAGGGCAGGAGGAGAAGGGGATGACGTTGGATGAGATGGTTGGATGGCATCACCAACTCAATGGACATGCGTTTGGGTGAACTCTGAGAGTTGGTGATGGACAGGGAAGCCTGGCGTGCTGCTGTTCATGGGGTCACAAAGAGCTGGACACGACTGAGTGACTGAATTGAACTGAGCTATGTTCTTTGATGGGAACAATCAATATTGTGAAAATGACTATACTACCCAAAGTAAACTACAGATTCGATGCAATCCCTATCAAATTACAAATGATATTTTTCACAGAATTAGAACAAAGAGTCATACATTTTTGTGGAAACACAGTAGACCCCCAAACAACCCAAGAAATCTTAAGAAAGAAAAACAGGTGGAGAAATCATGGTCCTTGACTTCAGACTAATAGTACAAAGCTACCACCACCTATACACTGTGCTACAAAGCTACATCCACCTCCTAGAGTAATGAAAATAAAAACAAAAATAAACAATTAGCACTTAATTAACCTTAAAAATTTTTGCACAGCAAAGGAAACCATAAATAAGATGACAAGACAACTCATAGAATGGGAGAAAATAATTGCAAATGAAAAATCTGACAAAAGATTAATCTCCAAATATACAAGTTGTTTATGCAGCTCAATATCAAAAAACAAAGAACAGTTTCAAGAAACTGGGTCAAAGACTTAAACAGACATATCTTCAAAGAAGATATACAGATGGCCAGCAAACACATGGAAAGATGCTTAACATCACTAATTATTAGAGAAACACAAGTCAACAAAGAGATATTACCTCATACCAGTCAAAATGGCCATCATTAAAAGTCTATAAACAAGAAATTTTAGAAAGGATGTGGTGTAAAGGGAACCTTCTTAATTGGTTGGTGGTAATGTTAATTGATATACCCAATATGGAGAACAGTATACAGATTCCTTAAAAAAAAATAAAAATAGAACTACCATATGACCCAGCAATACCATCCTGCAAACATATCCAGAGAAATCCATAATTCAAAAAGATGCATGTACCTCAATGTTCACTATAGCACTATTTACAATAATCGGAACATGGAAGCAATTTATATGTCTATTGTCAAAATAATGGATAAAGAAGATATGGTAGATATAAACAATGGAATTTTATTCAGCCATAAAAAGGAATGAAATTGAAGCATTTGTAGTAATGTGGGTGAACCTATACTGACTCCCCATAGGTCTCAGTGGTAAAGAATCCACCTGCCAATAAAAGAGACATGGGCTTGGTCTCTGGGTCAGGAAGATCTCCTGGAGGGGGAAATGGAAAACCACTCCAATATGGCCTGGAGGAGCCGTGGGATCCTCAGTCCACGGGGTCACAAAGAATCGGATACAAGTGAGCAATTGACTATATACAGCACAGCACAGATTAAGCAAGCTGGAGTCTGTTATACATAGTGAAGCAAGTCAGAAGGAGAAAAAAAAATATTGTGTGTGTGTGTGTGTGTATATATATATATATATATATATATATATATATATATATATATATAAAATCTAGAAAAATGGTACTGATTTACTTATTTGCAGGGCAGGGATAGAGATGCAGACAGAGAATGGACTTATGCACACAAAGGAGAAATGAGACAGTGAGACAAATTGAGAGAGTAGTATTGACATATACACACTTCCATGTACAAAATAGATACCTAATAGGAAACTGCCATATAGCACAGGGAGCTCATCTCGGTATTCTATGATGACCTAGAAGAGCAGGAAGGAGGCTCAGGAGCAAGAGGATATATGTATATAGCAGACTCACTTTGTTGTACAGCTGAAACTAACACAACACTGTAAAGCAGTTATACTCCAATAAAAATTTAAAAACAACTATAATGTCTATTTTGTCTGATGTAAGTATTGCTACCCTGGCTTCCTTTTTATTTTCATTTGCATAGAGTATCTTTTTTTTAATCCTCTCACTTTCAGTCTGTATATGTCACTTTCAGTCTGTGTGTGTCTTTAGATGTGATGTGAGTCTATATATGCAGTATATATATGGGTCTTGTTATAGTATCCATTCAGCTCTTCTATGTCTTTTGATGGGAACATTTAGTCCTATTACTTTTAAAGTAATTTGAATAAATATATTCTTATTGCAATTTTCTTAATTGTTTTTTGACTTGTTTTGATAGTTTGTATTTTTTTTTGTTCCTTTTTTTTTTCTTTTGTTCTCTTCCCTTATGATTTGATAATTGTCTTTAATGTTATGTATAAATTCCTTTCTCTTTTCTGTGTATTTATTATAGATTTTTAGTTTATGGCTACCATGAGGTTTATATGTGTCAATCTCCTTCTACATATGTATGTGCTTGTTTTAAATTGCTGATCTCTTCTTCTTTGTATATCTCTTAACTTCTTATTGTGGATATAGATGGCTTCACTACTTTTGTCTTTTAACCTTCCTAATAGTTATGTGTGTGTGGGTAATTTACTACCTTTACTGTATATTTGCCTTTATTGATGAGCATTTTCCTTTCTTAATTCTCATGTTTTTAATTGCAGCATTTTCTTTTTCTCTTAGAAAAACCCTTTATTGTATAGCTGGTTTGATACTGAGCTTTTAACTTTTACTTGTCTGTAAAACTTTTAGCTTCTCAATCAAGTCTGAATGTGAGCCTTACTATGTAGAGTATTCTTGGTTGTCAGTTCAGTTCAGCTCAGTCACTCAGTCTTGTCTGACTCTTTGCAACCTCATGGACTGCAGCACTCCAGGCCTCCCCGTCCATCACCAACTCCCGGAGTTCACTCAAACTCATGTCCATTGAGTCAGTAATGCCATCCAACTATTTCATCCTCTGTCTTCCGCTTCTCCTCCTGCTTTCAATCTTTCCCAGCATCAGGATTTTTTCAAATGAGTCAGCACTTAGCATCAGTTGACCAAAGTATTGTAGTTTCAGCTTCAATATCAGTCCTTCCAATGAACACGCAGGACTGACCTCCTTTAGGATGGACTGGTTGGATCTCCTTGCAGTCCAAGGGACTCTCAACAGTCTTCTCCAACAGCACAGTTCAAAAGCATCAATTTTTCAGCACTCAGCATTCTTTATAGTCCAACTCTCATATCAGTACATGACTACTGGATAAACCATAGCTTTGACTAGATGGACCCTTGTTGGGAAAGTAAAGTCTCTGCTTTTTAATATGCTGTCTAGTTTGGTCATAGCTTTTCTTCCAAGGAGCAAGTGTCTTTTAGTTTCATGGCTGCAGTCACCATCTGCAGTGATTTTGGAGCCCAAGAAAATAAAGTCTGTCACTGTTGTCATTGTTCCCCCATCTACTTGCAGGAAGTGATGGGACCAGATGCCATGATCAGTTTTCTGAATATTGAGTTTTAAGCCAGTATTTTCACTCTCCTCTTTCACCTTCTTCAAGAGACTCTTTAGTTCGTCTTTGCTTTCTGTCATAAGGGTGGTATCATCTGCATATCTGAGATATGCAGATTAGGCTTAGACACCCTGAATTTGACCCTCAGCTCAGACATCAACTGTTTTGCTTTAGATGTATTAATTAATCCTTCCTATCTTAAGGCTGTTCAGTCATAAAAATTAGGATGATATCACTTTATAAGGGTGATTGTGTGAAAATTAGACGACTGTATATCAAGTGCTCATCCCATATGTGCTAACTGCAGCTTGTTTTACTATTTTAATTACTCTAGCTCCAATATTCAAGGACTCTATGTACCTAGAATTCTTCTGGTATTTTTAGCTTAGGTTATTCAGAGACATAATCTGATAGCTTCTAGGATATATTTTGTCTGAGAAAAAATAAACACTTTGAGTGAATTACAAATATGAACTCATGTTACGTGGACAGATAGAGAAGCTTTAGGGACAGTGTCCTAAATGATTTGGAGAACTTTGCTTTCTAAAATATCCAACATGTGCCCTGCTCTTCAGCACATTTTCCCAGGCAGACGGTACCCCCATGCATCCTTCCCTCTTGTACCCTTCCTTAGCCTCAGCAGGGCTACTTAGTTCCTCCCATCCATCACCTTGGCCAAGGATCCTATCTTAGGCATTCTTTGCAGAGGCCTCTATCAGAGGGTCCCTAGTCTAGCCTTTGGGGCCACAGGAAACACAAACTTGGCAGGCCTCGTGTAGGGCATAGCTATAAGAGTTCAGGTAGCATCATGTTCCTCAAGTGTATGAAACTGAGTCTGGTCTTTTGGGACCTGGAGAATGATGAGGAACTGTTGGCCAAGTTGGGAGACTACTGTGTAAGTGTTGAGCATGTGACTCCGACGTCAAGATGCCTAGATATGCATCCTGACTCACCACTTATTAGCTATAAGACAAGCAAGTATTGGTTGCTAATATGTTAAATGGAGATTGCAATTATACCTATGAAACAGGAATACACTGAGGACTAACTATGCTATTTCCTTCCTCTAAGATGCAGCTTGATTTCCAGCAACTGCCAAGGGATTGTTGCATTTGCTCTCTCTCCAGAAAGGCATCCCCTTCATACCAATATGCGTGCACATGATTCCAGAGGCTTCTCTCAGCCCTGAAGTGTACATGATGGTTTCACTGAATGAATGAATATATTTGGTTGGATTTCTGAATTGTTTCTCTTAGCATTCACTCTACTGTTATTTGATTCATTCCACATTAATTTGACATCTACTGTGTGCCAGGCATTCTGCTTGGTGCTTGGATTACAAATAAGACATTGCACTTACCTTCAAAGAGGTGCTCATCTAGTGGGTGATGCTTGTCTAGACAGGAAAACAATTCTAGTGCAGTGCAAAATGTTTGTCATATATGGAGAGGGGCAGAGGGCTCAGATGAGAAAGTGAGGGGGGTTTTATGGGGAAAAGTGGTATACTTAAAAGTAGTTTTTAATAAGTAAATGAGAGTTGGACAAGTTGGAGAAAGATATTCCAAGCAGAGAGAAAAGTATATACCACATCTTGGAATACATTTGACCCTTGACAAAATCTTTACTCTTCTGCAGTCAAAAATTCACCTGTAACTTTAGAGTTGGCCCATCCCTGGATTCAACAAATCATGGATCACACAATATGTAGTATTAACTGCTGAAAAGGCCCCACTTAAAAGTGGACCTGCTGCAGTTGAAATCCATGGGTCAACTGTATGGTGATTTGTTCAAAACCTTACAAGTAAATAATTGTGGACAGGAGCAGGGGTGAAAGGGAGAGGATCTAGCATACTGGGGTGAGGAGAGAAGTAGGTCAGATATTGAAAGGCCTCATGGACCAGATCAGTGGCCTAAATTTCATCTTTATTCTAGAGACAGTGAAGGACCTTTAAGGGTGAAAACTGGGAGTGGTGAGTCAGATGTAAGAAATGTGAGGGGTGAGGGAGGTGAGGCTATACTGGGCTGCAGGGAAGCCTTTAGTGACTTCTTCAACAAATTAACTGTTAGTTGGCAGTCAGAAGTCCAGAGTGTAAAGTATTGTTGTTTCCCTCTCCTTTCCTTTTTTTTGGCATTCTTTCCTATTTTTTGGACAAAACTATAAGAAAATGTCATTACACTCTGAAGAATGTTTTGCCCAGGGCAGAATTGGACATCAGGCTTCATCTTCTACACAGTGTCAGGTTGCTGTATGGAATGAATTCTTGGTGGGAATAGACATTTAAAAGTCCCAAGCGTTTCATCAAAACCCCATAACTTCAGGACTATATTCTGTCAGGGGGTGTTTTTCCACTTCCCAAGTCCCATTAATTGCTCCCTGCACTGTGCTCCCTTGGCATTGTGTTCAGTCCTCTGGTTACAGCCTACTTCTATTGCAGGAAATGGGAATTTATTTGTCTTCCTTGTCAGAATCCTAACCCCTCTGTTAGCACACTCAGGAGCTCATATAACCTTATGGCATCCACTGCACTTTTAGAGTTGCATGCACAGTAGATGCTTAATTAAGGTTATTGTTTCAAATCTGAGTTTTCAAACATTTTTCCTTTATTTTATAGGTGAGGAATTTAAAAGGGAGGGAGCAAGAAAGGGACAGTGGAAGGAAAGTGACATATTATCAGGGCTCCACTTTCACTATGTTCCATTTACATTGCTCACTGAATCCACATGACAGGGATAGTATCACTTTAGTTTTACAGATAAGCAAAAAATGAAGTTTAGAGAAACTGAGAAACCTGTCTACTTTTGTGAAACAAATTATTGATGCAAATAGGTCTAAAACTTAGAGTTCTTTCTAGAGCACCCAAAGCCTCCTGTGCATAACTGCAGTGAAGGTCTCTTGTGTTTGGTCGTTCAGTCTTAGCGTCCAGATATGATTCCTTCAGCCTCTGGGGCTTTGATGGGAAACTACCAGGTATTTAGATCAGATGGACTCAGCAGACAGTATAAATGTTTTTCCAAAGGGACGTGGTGGAGACTGGCATTGTGGATGAGTAAACATGGGGAAAGGGGAGGGAGAGCTGCCCTTGGACACCTGTAGCTACAGGAAGGGGCTAACCACTGCAGCTGTGGCATTCAACAGAGCATCCAGACACTGTAGGCTGATTGCCCAAGAGAAAGTGTGATGGGAATAAATACTTCCACCTCGCTTTTTTTCCATCCTCCATTCTCCTGCCTGTGACAAGGACTCATTGATGGACTAAAATGAAAGTGAGAGAGCCAGGGAATCTGCTAATGTGTGCACATGTGGGCCAGAGAGCAGTGTGAAGAAGAGAGGAGAATGGATCTGAAAAAGCAAGAGGAAACTTGATAGCACCCTGGGGAGTGAGGAACTTTTCTCTTGGGATGTGTGTATGCAGAGGTTCTAGGACACTGGTGTCTGAAGTCCTGTCCTTCCACTTCCACTCCTGTACTCCCATGAGGAGGAAAGCTTTGTTGTTATTATTGCTGGTCAATATTTTCCCTACAAACTGTCTCACATTTTTGAATTTGTTTTAATCTCCATTTTCCTAAAGGCCATAATGGCAAAAAAATGTTGGGTTATCAAAAAAGGAAACATATCTGAAATAGTTTTAAATACAGATGGTCCCCAACTTATGATGGTTTGATTTAGAATTTTTAACTTTATGATGGATCAGCAGTGGTGCATTGAGGGGAAAATATACTTTGGAATTTAAAATTTTGCTCTTTACCTGGCTAGTGACGTGAAGGCCAACACTATTCTGTGATGCTGTATGGGGCAGCAGCTGCAGCTCCCAGTCAGCTACATGGTCAAACAACTGATACACTCACAACCATTGTGTACCAAGATAACCATTCTGTTTCTCACTTTCAGTATAGCATTCAATAAATTATGTGAGATATTTAACACTTTACTATAAAATAGCCTCTGATTAGATAATTTTTGCCCAACTGTAGGTTAATGGAATTGTCCTTAGAATGTTAAAGTAGACTGGGCTAAGTTGTGATGTTTGGTGGATTGGGTATATTAAATGTATTTTCAGCTTTTGATATTTTCAGTCTACAGTGGATTTATCAGCACATAACCCCATCATAAGTCAAGGACGATCTGTATGTTCTTTCTGTATTGGCATCCCTAATAAGTGCTTGTGTTCCTGCAAAGATTTTGGCTCTCATCAATACCTCTCTCCTTGCGAGGTGAGTCAAGTCTCCAACCCAGGACTTGCACAGGTAGTATTGAGTGGGATCCTCACCTCCTGACCAGGAGGCTCAGCTTTCTCCCAGGACATGCCTCATTTGGACTAAGAACAGACAAACTTTTTAGGATCAGGGTGAGCCCTGGATAGGCTCATTGTAACAGGATACTGAGCTGTTGATGTTTCTTAAGTCAACAGGTGGAGTGGGATAGCAATCCTCCCTGCAGTGCCTTCCAGGTTGTGTTAGGGGAAGCCAAATGCAGATCAAACAGTCTCCATGCTCCTCTGGTCACACAGAAGACTGTTTCCATTTTCCTTGCAGTTCAAATGGACCATATGACTGGGTTCTAGACAATAAGATGTGGGGAAACATTAAGTACGGTGCTTCCAAAATGGCCTGAGTAAAAGAAACCTGGATCTCTGAGTCATGTACTGCTTGGAGGAGAGCTACCAAGAAACACTGATGTTGGCACTGAACTGTGATGCAAAATCTACATAAAGTTAAACACCTAAGATTTGATTGCTATAGCAGCCAGCTTTAATTGACCTTACTAATATGTCCTCCTCCTCTTAGTCATTGGTTAGATACTCCCTTGCCTATACCTAGTGATTATGTCTCAGATATGTACTTAATATGATCTGAACTATTCAGAGGGAAAATGTTTACTAGTATTTGTGGAGAGATACCACATCTGTTCTGGGGTTCCTCTCTTAGGAAAAGATGAAAAGGATATTGGAATGGATTTTTACATGCTAGGCATCTTCACATGTGTTAGTTTACTTTGTCTTCTCAAAATCATGAGACTTAGATATCAATTATTATTCACTACCTCTTTTTTGCATAAGAAGTCACTGTGGCTCAAAAAAATTAAATAGCTCTTATCTAAAAATTTTTTTAAATTATTTCAAAAATTAATTTTTTTTATTTAAAAAAATTAAATAGCTCTGTAGTTGGGGAGCCATGATTGGGAAGGACAGAAGTGACCCTCATATAAAACAGTATGAAACTTTCAAAATGGTTTATGAGGAAAAACAAGGTGATATGAAGAAAGGCATCATCTGATGATGCAGTGAGGATCTGTTAGTGAGCTGCTGTGCAAGTTCAGAAAGTTTTACCAACCATATGTGCTCTCAGTGAAAAGAAATTTAAAAAAAAAATGATGCTCCACTGTCTTAGATTAGAAAAGTGAAGTTGTAGAGGGAAGTGCCATGACCAGATCATCTGGCCAGTAAGACAAAGCACTGGGGTCTGAATGCATGCAGAAAGTCCATATTCTTTTTATCCTATTGATAATTGAAGTTCTCTTAGAAAGTGGCCAGATGGTAAAGTATCTGCCAGCAATGGGGGATACCTGAGTTCGATCCCTGAATCGGAAAGATCCCCTGGAGAAAAAAATGGCAACCCACTCCAGTATTCGTGCCTGAAAAATTCCATGGACAGAGGAGCCTGGTAGGCTACAGTCCATGAGGTTGCAAAGAGTCAGACACGACTAAGCGACTTCACTTTCACTTTAGAAAGTGGCCAATCTGTAATCATAACTTCCAAAACTGTTCCTGCTCAATTTCCTAAGTAGCCTAGCATGAGGTCATATTTCTACATTAAGGGAACCAAGTTTGGGGGTTGGGTATGTACCTCTGATACATGGAGGAGCTGGCATGTAAAGAGTTCCTAGTTTTGACAAATTTCTTCACTCGAATCAAGACTTACCTTCACATTGCTTCTAATATTTTTCATTATAGATGTAGAATTGTCAATGACAAGCAGTGACCTTGAATTTTTCAGAAACAAAAATTGGAGCATGTTTTCAAAAGGTATCTATTTTATAAAACATGCTGAATGGAAGCTCAATTAGCTACATATCTTTCTTTGATCTCAAACATGAACTGAAGTGTGGGATTTTATGGGGAGGGGGATGGGGTAGGGAAGTAGTGCTAGTTATTTCTTGAGGCTTCTAGTGCCCAGGGTCATCAGATTTCTCCTCTTCTCAAATTTTACTCTCTTATTATACTTTCCTTAGTGTCATCAATTCTCTTCACTTCTGGATTTTCTGGGAGGTTTTGTTTTTTTGCCATTTGAGTGAGGGCTGAGCTATCAAATTCCTGGAATTGGTCCAGTTCTACTACTTTCTCCCAAGCACTGACCAATTTCCTCTTGAAAAGGCTTATTTATTTATTTTTCCATCCTCTGCTTCAGCTTGGGTGTTTTATAGATCCTTTGTTATTTCCACACTTTAGGACATTTCAAGAAGGAGTCTGGGTTCTCTTTGATGCTGGGCTTCTCACTATACTTGATTTGGCCCTTCTTCATGCAAGCTACTCTTCTGAATAATTCTATGGAAAGAGTACAGAAGATGGCCTCAAAGCTATAAAAGTGTTTTAATTCATTGGTAGCAAAGCACTTTATCTGAGTTCCAATGACTTCTGTCCATCCCTGAGTGGGAAAGAAAATTGGAAACAGTGTGTCTAAGTTTACCATTCTTGGTTCAAACCACTTTAGTGCTGGGAGAATAAACTCATTTCTCTTTGCCTGAAGGATGGTAACAGGCTGGGGGAAGTGTTGCTAGATGTCCGCAGTAGTGATCTCCTCAGTGTCAGGAAACCCTGTGTGTGGAGTAATTCTGAAGTTTCAGGGTCAGAATATGAAAGAATGTAGTGTTCAGAAGTCTGAGGGACCAAGGTTTGAATTCTGGCTCTCTGGCACTTACTAAAAGTAGGTTACTGGGCAACTTTGAACCACCTTTGGCTCATTCATTGTGCTTAGGGACAATACATATTTTTATTACAAATGACTGTTGGAGGACTGGATAAGATAATGCTAGAAAAGTGCTTAGCACAATGCCTGCTGCTGCTGCTGCTAAGTCGCTTCAGTCGTGTCCGACTCTGTGTAACTCCATAGACGGCAGCCCACTAGGCTCCTCTGTCCCTGGGATTCTCCAGGAAAGAATACTGGAGTGGGTTGCCATTGCCTTCTCCAATACATGAAAATGAAAAGTGAAAGTGAAGTCACTCAGTCGTGCCCTACTCTTAGAGACCCCATGGACTGCAGCCTACCACACTCCTCTGTCCATGGGATTTTCCAGGCAAGAGTACTGGAGTGAGTGGCCATTGCCTTCTCACAATGCCTAGAACATGGGAAATATTTGATGACTAGCAGACATTACTATTCATTACATTTCCCATCAACCAAGTGATGTCACAAATTTGGGTTTAAATAAGCCAGTGGTGCACAAGTCAGAGACTGAATATGTATTTCATACCTCTCTATAATTTCAACCCTTCCATCCAATCAGGTGCCTCCCTCACTAGCTTTTTCCCCATCCTTAGATTTGGTTACTAATTATGGTTTTTTCCAAACTGAACTGAAATTCACATAACATAAAGTTAACCATTTAAAACTATACAATCCGGTTCCATTTAGTATCTTCACAATATACTATCTCCACTGTAAGGTAGAGTTCGGGCTGAGGCAGAAAAGAAGGAGAGACAACCTCAATGGAGGTAGATTACCTTTATTCAGGCAAGGAGGGGTAACAGTGAACCTAAGGACCAGGCTGAGCATGAGAGGGATCAGGGAGGCTTCATATTTAAAGGGAGGTTTGTGGAAATGATAAGGGAAATATTAGTCAGGGAGGACGTTCTGGGTATTCTTTAGTTGAGATAGCATTTGTAGTTGAACAGGGGGTTGGAGGTTTGGGGCAGGGAATGATAAGTCCTGGGCAGATGTAGGTGGTGGGAGGTTTCTAGGCAGGGGGTGGTAAGTCCCAGGTAGATGTAACAAACCCAGAGCATCAAGGTGGGACTTAAAGTTCCGTTTTGTTTTCTCCGAAGTTAGATGATTCAGCAAGAGCCTTTGAGACCATTGTTTTCTTTTCTAGGCCCAAGGACTCCTTCATTCATCACCTCTATCTAGTTACAAAGCCTTTTGATCACCTGGAAAGAATACCTTACCTGTTAAACAATTGCTTCCTATTTGTCTGAGCCTCAGCCCCTGATAATCTGTCTATGGATTAATTTAATCTGGATATTTGTATTCTGTCTATGGATTTACTTAATCTGGACACTTTCTATAGTGTCCAGAAATCATATAATGTGTAACTTTTGTGTAACTTTTTTCACTTAGCATACTTTTTTTTAAGGTTCATTCACAGGGTAGCATATAGCTACCTTCCTTGATAGGAAGGTAGCTATATGATAGCATATAGCTATCATTCCTTTTGATAAATAATATTCTAATATTCCATTGTACAGATATACCACGTTCTCTTTATTCATTCCTTCACTGATGGACAATTGGTCTATATCTGCCTTTTAGCAATTGTAAATGGTATTGCTATGAACATGTGTGTACATGTTTGAATTTCTGTTTTCAATTATTTGCATTATAAATTGGTTACTTATTTTAACTCATCTCTGCTGGTGTTTCTTACTTGTAGGTTGTCTGAAAGGTATCATGACAGAGCAGTAAGAAATGAGGGCTCTGGTACCAGGCTCTCTCCTTTGTTACTTACTAGTTGAGCAATATTGGGCAAGGGGCTTGACCTCTCTATATCTGTTTTCTTGGTAGAATGGAATTTATAACAGTTTCTACCTTATAGGAGGATTGTGATGATTAAATGGGTTGATACACATAGCCTGTGTTTTAATGAACATTAGCAATCACTGTCACCCTCTCCTTCAGTGACACTTTCCCACTATACTTCCTTCCTGGAATTTCTGTTTTAAACCCCATTTGTTTCAGGGTCTCTCATCTACTTCCTAGAGCAGCCAAGCAGCAGCCAAGCTGAAGTTTCTTCTTGGCTAGGGTAGTTGAAATTCTGAGCTCTCCCTTTAACACAGGCAGTCTTGGGACCCTGGAGGACCAGGATCTCTGAAAGTAGAAGCTTTAGAAGAACTGGAATATGAGCCTATTCCTACCTGACCAATAGAAATCCAAATCTGATGCTGCCTTCCTCCTCTCTTTCACAGAACCCCTGGATCTAAGGCCCAGATCTCTTACTGCTATCTACTTTCCAGTGGAGGGGCCCTGTCTAAAAACTGCCAGTTGACTCATGTGTCCCCTTCTTGTCATATTTTTGCTCAAGACATACAACAAACCCATCTATAACTTTGTGAGGTAGGTAGCTCTTTCCCATTTTATTTCTGTGCATTTGCTTACAAAGGAAATTTATTTCTTTCTTCCTTTAATAAATGAGGGATCTTAGACTGGAAGGCATAAGATAATTGCCAGTGTCACTGATGAGCAAATTGTAAGACTGAGATTTGGACATGTTAGCAAGACCCAAGAGTACCTGTTCCCTATGGTTTGCACACTGCCATTCACTCTGACCTCCTGAACACAAACCCAGTTGACTTTTCCATGGCCTATTTTCATCTGATCTGTACTAAGTAAGTGAAGTCTCATTATGCCTTGAGTACCAACCAGACTTCTTCTAGTCCCAGATCTTAGACCCAGCTGTTCTACTTATCTGGAACACCATTCTCCTGCCTCCCACTATTCCAATACTGCCACCTGGCAGATCCAATTCAAATTTCCTTCACTAAAGCTCTCCATTGAGCTTTTCAATTAAACTGTTGTTCCTCATTTTTTATTATCTCTTATAATTCTTTAAGTTGCTTCCCTCAGGGCCTCAGCTAGCGTAAACACTGTCTTTGTGAGAATTACCTTTTCATTCATTCTCTCAGCTGGGCACTTATGTGCAGTGTACAGGCTATAGAAACACATTTGGCCAACTTGCTTATCTGACAGCTTCAAAAATAATTGACTTCTGAGTGTAATGCATGCCTAAGTCATGTAGATTGCAAGAGCTACATACACATTCTATGAAGCCTCTTGGGGGCAGGAGCTACATCTTATCTTTCAGTTTTCTCCATCATGCTAGGCCTAGAGCCAGCTGTATAACTGGTGTTAGGACGTTAGTATCCAGTCAGTCTAGGGACTTAGGCAAGTGTCAGCACTTGGTTCTTAAGGGACCCAGTAGAGCTCCTGTAGGTTAGATCTGACTGACATCCACAGGTGACCTCAAGGTTTTGGTTCCATTTAAGTCACAATGGCCATTTCACTGCCGGGAAATGGACTATTTCCTGCCATATAGGTAAACAAGAATGTCACAGTCATCAGCAACCCCAACCTTCTAAATGTGAATTCCTGAGCCCTAAGGGCACTCAGGAAAGAGAACACTTGTAATCTAACAGCTATCAGATTGCAGCCACTCCTTATTGTGAGCCCAAAGGAGCTCAGGATGTGAAAAGCACAGGATACTGGCCCCAGGATAGCTGAGATGCATATGAAAGGAATGATTTCAGTGAGTCTTGACTCTTGCTTCCCCCCATACACAGAAAATTGTTACATTCCTTAACTTGGGATATCTGGTGTCTTTTAATTAACAATAATTTTTTGATGCTCAGACTACCTGCTCTTTGTTACAAAACTTCCACATAACACGACTTTTCCCCCCATCTGCTCAGAGGAGTTCTCTCTGGGTTGTTGTCTCTCAGGCTTGAAGCCTGAAAGTGAAAGTTGCTCAGTCGTGTTGAACTCTTTGTGACCCCATGGTCTATACAGTTTATGGAATTCTCCATGCCAGAATACTGGAGTGAGTAGACTTTCCCTTCTCCAGGGGATCTTTCCAATCCAGGGATCAAACCCAGATATCCCTCATTGCAAGTGGATTCTTCCTTTGAGCTATTAGGGAAGCTCAAGTCCTAAAAATTCCTACTAAAAAAAAAAAAAAAAAAAAAACTCTCAACTTTTAGGTTGTGAATTTTTTGTCAATGGTTTTGATGACCATAAGGGGGCCAGAACAGATTCCTTTCTTCTGCCTGAACTCTATAACGGTTGAGAGCCTTGGTACAAGCAGATGTCCCTTTTGCCCATCCATCTCCTCAGGGAGTCCAGACGAATTTGAGTTTCTCCTGATTCTGGGATCTCCCATTATTGGTTGATGATCCTAAGTTTTATTCGGTGGGGGAAGAGGTTATCCTTGAAACTTGGTTTCAGGAAGAGGTACCGGGATTACTCAGCTTAGACATTGAGTAGGTTATCCTCAATTGAACAACTGGGAAGATTTTGCTCAGTTTAGGCACTGAGCAGGTGATCTTCAATGTAAAAGGCACTGGGAAGATTTTCCTTGGCCAGGTTATCCTCAGTGCAAAAGGAACTGGGAAAACTCAGTTTGGATGCTGTATAGTTGGTTATCCTCAGTTTACGGACTGGGAGGATTTTGTTCAGTTAAATACTAAACAAGGAGGGACTGAGTTATTGGGGGAAGACAAGTTTGTTGTTTTTCCTAGAATTGGCTACCTTAATAGAGTTTGTCTAAATAAAACTGAAATTTTATTAGAGCTTCTGAGCTCCAACAAAGGGACTCTCTCCTCTGGGCCAGCAATGACTTTCTCAGATTGAAGGAGGAAACAAAACAGGCTCTATCTTGAAAGCAGGACTCCATCTTGGGCCGGACTATGGACTTTGAGCTCAGTATCTATGGAAACGACATACCAGGAAATGACATTTCCAGGAAATCTATGGAAAACCAGGCCCTCAGAAGGAAGACCCCCAGGGCTCTCCATCGCCTAAAAGAATACCCTAATTATATGTGTACATTCTATTATGCTTATTGGGTATGACCACAAGCCTATTGATAATTGTCCACTGTTAACTACCTAGTCTTAAGGCTTATGAATCACGGGTTAACTTTGATTGTATCTTTCTTTTTCCTTTTGTTCAGACTGCTGCTGCTGCTGCTAAGTCACTTCAGTCGTGTCTGACTCTGTTCGACCCCATAGACAGAAGCCCACCAGGCTCCCCCATCCTTGGGATTCTCCAGGCAAGAACACTGGAGTGGGTTGCCATTTCCTTCTCCAATGCATGAAAGTGAAAAGTGAAAGGGAAGTCACTCGGTCACGTCTGACTCTTAGCGACCTCATGGACTGCAACCCACCAGGCTCCTCCGCCCATGGGATTTTCCAGTACTAGACGCAAGAGTACTGGAGTGGGGTGCCATTGCCTAATTTCAGGGAATTTTGGGGAGGCAGGTTTGGACATGAATGCTTAGGGTATATAAGGTTTTCACAAAAACTGGTCGGGGTCCTTGGCTAAGAGGAGACTCTGCCTTGTGCCCACTGGTGTAATAAACTGCACTCCACTATCTGCATTGTCCTTCTGAGTGAGTTTGTTTCCCAGAATGCGTGGCTAGAACATTTGGTGCATTGGCAGGGTAACTCCTCACTTTGAGGTGATAAGTCCCATTTGGGACTACTCTGGGGTCTTGTGGCTTGAATCTTCTAGAGGAGGGAAGGTGCCTTACCCTTTTGGAAGGATTCTGCTTCTCAACGCCTAGACCTTTCACGTTAGCAGGTAGTGGACGGCAGCAGGGGAACTGAGTGCTTAGTTGAGGAGGAACCCACCTAGCAGGGTGGAAGAGGGGGCCTGATCACACCCCTGGGATGGACTAGAAGGAGCAGGGACCCACTAGAGCCTGGAATAGGCAGGCAGCAATTGCTTGGTACACAGGTTGATGACCGTGTTAGGGCTTAGGAAGGAAATTTGTGAAGGTCATTTAGGAGGTGTGTCCACGCCATCTCAGGGAAAATTATTACCAAGCAATTACCAGGGTATTTTTAGGTTAGGAAACTGGTCCTTGTATGCTTGTATTCTGCTCTTCCCCAGGAGGTATCCCGTCTGCTGTGAAGTCCTTGACCCCCTTGGAATTGTCAGGCTAGAAGGAGGGGGATGCATAAGTGAGTATGAATTGGCTTTTCCGGAGACAGCCTGGGACATGGGATATTTAACCCATCTGTGTTTCCATCCGCACCTGATTAACCCCACCAAGGCAGAATGGACTTTAAGGGAGAAATAGTCTTGGACCACGTGGTGTTCTGGTTTGGCCATGCTGAGCGGCAGGTGGAGACATGTCGATCCCCTTTCTCCCTGCCCCTCCCCAATACTGGGTGATGATGCGCCCACCCCCCAGTGCTCCACCTGGACCTGAGGCCACCTTAATGCCCGATCCAGGGCCAGTGAAGTTCCTGCAGCAGCTGCTGCTCCTCCACCAGCTCTCCCAGGGGTCGTAGAGCCGCCACCTCAGCAGGCTCTGATCCCAGTGACAGAAGCCTCTGGCCAACACTTCCAGGTTCCAACTCCAGCTGAACTGCCCAAGCTATACCCACCTCTCCTGGTGAGTACTGACAGGAAGGGGAGGGAGGCGTTAGAATTAAGCAGAGACTGTGTTCTGCCAGAGAGCTAGAGGGAATGAAAGAGAACAGACAAGAGATTTACAATGCTAGCTGCTGCTCTGGGAAAGTTTATCTCAGGCCCTCCGGAAAACCTCCTCTGTCCCAGGGACAGGACAGTCCTTCAACCGGTCCTAACGGAAGCCCTGGGCCCCGTTACGGCCAAACCAGTGTACCTTGTGCCGAGGTTTTGGCCCCTGAATAAATGAATGCCCTAAGGCAAGGAAGGAAGAGGAAGCTCCCGCAGTTGTGGGGCTTGCTGACTTGGAAATTAAATAGGGCTGCCAGGGCTCAGAGATATTAGATCCCCAAGAGCCCATGGTAACCTTAAAAGTGGGGGACCAAACATTCTTGAGTTCCCAGTACCCCTGTTGGGAAGAAACTTGCTTTCCAAACTAGGAGCACAAGTGACTTTCTCTCCTGAGGAAAGGCCCACCTTCCAGATGGACACTATAACTTATTTGCTCTCTCTCTCTGTCAATACCCCCCAAGATGAGTGGTGGTTGCATGAGCCTCCGAAGGAAGAACCGGGTGGGCCAGAAGAGCATGAGAGAGAGCTAACTCAGTCATTGCCTGAGGTCTGGGCAGAAGACAACTCACCACCCCCCCTCCCGCCCCCGCCCAGGCTGGCTAAATAGAGGCCTGGGCCAGCATACTACCCCCATATCAATAGATTGAAACAAGAGGGCATTCTGTTAGAGTGCCAGTTGGCTTGGAATATGCCAATCCTGCCAGTCAAAAAGGAAGGAGGACAGGACTATAGGCCTGTATAAGATCTCAGTCAATCAGGCTACTGTGACTTTACAACCCACTGTTCCAAACCCCTATACCTTACTTAGCTTCCTCCTGCAGATGACTAAAGTTTATACTTGCCTAAATCTCAAGGATGCCTTCTGCATATGCCTCGCCCCAGCGTCACAGCCCATCTTTGCCTTTCAATGGGAAGATCCAGTCGGGGGCACCAAACAACAGCTCATCTGGACTCCTCCTCAAGGGTTTAAGAATTCCCCAACCATCTTTGGGGAAGCCTTGGCTTCTGACCTGGACTCATTCCAGCCGGAAAAAGTACAGATGTTGGCTCCTACAATATGTGGATGACCTGCTGCTGGCTGCTGAGACCAAGAAAAAATGCTGGAAAGGGGCAAAAACACTGTTCCAGCAGCTGATAGAAGCAGGTTACTGAGTGTCGAAGAAGAAGGCACAGATCTGCAAGGAGGAGGTAAGGCATCTGGGGTTTGTTTTAAAGAAGGGCACAAGGTTCCAGATCCTAATGGGTTCCAGATCCTATATACTGATGGCACTAGCCTGATAAAACAAGGACAACTGCTGTCAGGTTAGCCAAAGCAGAAGGGGCCATCAAGACTGAAAAGAGATGGTGGAAATTGCCAAGTGGCAAATTATTGGTACCAGAAGAGCTGGCACACACTCTGGTAAGCCAAACACACCAAGCGACCCACCTAGGCCATGCAGCCTGCTCACAGGTTAATGCTGCCTCTCAGCACAGACAACAACCTCCGGATATTCAGCTGAAAGGCACACTGCCCTTTGAACACCTGGAAGTGGACTTCACTGAAATGAAACCTCACTGACACTACCATTACCTGCTGATCATGGTATGTTCGTTCTCAGGATGGGTAGAAGCTTTCCCTACCTGGACTGAAAGAGCATCAGAAGTAACCCAGTGCCTTCTTAGGGAAATAGTTCCCAGATTTGGATTTCCTACCAGCATTAGATCAGACAATGGTCTGGCTTTTGTAGCTGATTTAGTACAACAAGTAAGCAAAACTTTAAACATCAAATGGAAACTGCACACTGCATATAGGCCCAGAGTTCTGAGACGGTGAAATAAATCAACCAGACACTCAAAGAGACTCTCCAAGTGGATCATAGAGCCTGACTGCTCCTGGGTGGACTTGCTTCGGATGGCTCTGCTCAGACTCAGGATGACCCCATGGTCCCAAGGCTATTCTCCATACGAAAGTGTGTATGGGAGCCTCCTTCACATAATAAAACAGGTTTCAACAAATTTTCTTCAGGTAAGGGGGTATAGGATTTCACAGCAGATGGAACTGGGTAAGATAATAAATCCGGTAACTAAGTTTGTACAAGAAAGGATGCCATTCCCCCTTGGGGAACAGATTCATAAATTTACGCTTGGTGACCAAGTATGTATTAAAGATTGGAAACATGATTTACTAGCCCCTTGGTGGAAGGACCCTTATATTATTCTAACTACCCCTACTGCAGTTAAAGTTGCAGGTATTGCCCTTTGGATCCATCATACGAGGGTGAAGACAGCATACCACACAGACCCAGAAAACGTTGAGTAGACTGCACAGAGGGACCCTGTACCCCAAGAAACTAAGACCATCCTTAAAAAGAAGGAAAAAAAGATCCAGGATGAGCCCCTTCAGGATGAAATCACATGATCAGCTACTGCTGCTTGACCTCATCAACATGCACATTCCTATGCCAACTTCCACAATATCTCCAACTGTTGGGTATGTGGGGCTATGTCTCTGTCTATAATGGATAGACTTCCCTGGTGGCTGTCACCGCTCTACCAAGGAGATTTTAAACCACTCTGCTCTTTTCTGGGACACAATCATAATCTCTCCTTGTTCCTTTGATGTAAGCCAACCTACATTCAATAGACTTGTGTCATGGGGTTACATATTATGTAAACACCAGTCTCATAAATGTAACAGAAGCGGTAATTCAAAATAGAATGGTTTTGGACATGTTCACAGTTGCCCAAAGAGGGACTTGTGCTATAATTAAAGTTGAATGTTGTGTATATATTCCTGGTTTATCTGACAATGTATCAGCTGCTTTAGATGTCATGAAAAACCAGGTAAAAGCAATGTCAAATAAAAACATTCCTTTCTGTACTTTGGTACTATCTTGGGTGAAGGGTGATCGGTGGAAAACTATATTTACCATTGTTATAGTTGCCTTGATAGTTCTGTTTTGTGGATCCTGCATTTAGCAATGTATTATGAACTTTGTAAACCAAAGGTTGGTGTCGTTCTCCCAGATTGGTGGTTG
Source organism: Bos grunniens (assembly GCF_055505025.1). Taxonomy (NCBI): domain Eukaryota; kingdom Metazoa; phylum Chordata; class Mammalia; order Artiodactyla; family Bovidae; genus Bos; species Bos grunniens. The sequence goes on along the minus strand of NC_141183.1, from coordinate 63,029,736 downwards.
GAGAGCCAGGTTGCAATATGTCCTTATGAATGATGCTCATACTAAAAGGTTGTTGTTGAATGAAAACACGCCGGGATTCTTGGCCCCCAGAGGAGAAGAATCAATCCAAGGCCAGAGATGAGGCTTGGTTGCTCAGAGCTTTTGTGTAATAAAGTTTTATTAAAGTATAAAGGAGATAGAGAAAGCTTCTGACATAGGCATCAGAAGGGGGCTGAAGGAGTACCCCCCTGCTGGTCTTCAGCTGGATGTTATGTAGACACTAGCAGTCTGTTAATGAAAGAAAGGAATGTCTTAAAACTCAGAATGGCACCAAGCTCCTCACCCATAAGATGCATTTTGGGATAATCTTGGCACCAAATGGTTCATACTGGGCCATAAAATGATTAACTTGAATCTTGTCGAAGGACAGATTACCATACAAATAGTTTTGTTTACATAGATTAGGGGAACAATATCTGAGTATAACATACTGGTTTGTCAAGTCGGTTCTGAGCCATTAGGGGAATCTGACTTGAAGACAGAGTTTGGGGTAAATGTATAGTACATTAGCATGGCTTAAGACAAACATTTCCATAAGAAAACTGCATTGGTTATCTCAAGGTTTGAGAATAATTAACTTCAGGTGAAACCAGGTGTCATTATGGCAACACAGTATTTTAAGAGAGACTTCTTTTTAAATTTGTATAGAGAAGAAAAAAATATCGCGTTTGTTTCCTCCTGCCATTTAAGAGGGATAAAAATGTCTGACACTTGCAGGCTATTTCCTCTGTTTGGAGACCCCTGGCCTTCCTGCCTGTTACCCTCCCAATACTATGAGTTAAGAGCATCAAGAGAGGGGAATGAAGGAGGAAACAGAACAGGCTCTATCTTGAAAGCAGGACTCCATCTTGGGCCCAGCTGTGGACTTTGAGCTATATGCCCAGTATCTATGGAAATGACATACGACTGTGGACTTTAAGCTATATGCCCAGTGTCTATGGAAACGACATACCAACTGGAAAACCAGAGCCATGGAAGGAAGACCCCCAGGTCTCTCCATCACCTAAAAGAATACCCTAATTATCTGTGTAACCAAATAGAATCATACATTCTATTATGATTATTGGGATATGACCACAAACCTATTGATAATTGTCCACTGTTAACTACCTAGGCTTAAGGCCTATGAATCACGGGTTAACTTTGATTGTACCTTTCTTTTTCCTTTTGTTCAGACTAGTTTCAGGGAAATTTGGAGAAGTGGGTCTGGGCACATACACTTGGGATATATAAGGTTTTCACAAAAACTGGTCGGGGTCCTTGGCTAAGAGGAGACTCTGCCGTGGGCCCACTGGTGTAATAAACTGCACTCCATTATCTGCATTGTCCTTCTGAGTGAATTTGTTTCCCGGAGCTCGTGGCTACAATAAGGTGACTGAGAAACTTGCAGGAGTGAAAGAGGCAGCATCTCATGATTCAAAATTGTCCCTATAGGGTGTTAACCACAAATTGGCACTTGCCGTGGGTGGCTTATCATCTAAACCTCTGCAAGGATTAAATCATGTGCTGCTGCACCTGCTGGCTTCCAATACCTCTGAAGGAGCTCAGGATGGAGAGAAGAAATGAGGCACTCTGTGCTCTGGGAGAATTGGCAGGACAGATCTATAGATAGTTAGATATTCTAACGAGCTGATTTTATGAGCCCAATTCTTGTACCTCCTCAAATCTAGAAAAGCACTAAAATATTTCATGGTGGTTACTGTTTCTCATGACTTTACAAAACCAGCAGAAACTTTCTAAAAAATAAATGTACTTGATTGCATGTACTCCCACTTTACCAAAATTGCATATATTTCCCTTTCCCCCTACTGCAGGGGTTAATAGACAGCCGCCTGTTGCTCTGGCTAAGCCATGAGAAGAACATGGGAATAGAATAAAAGTGAAATATAACAGTTAAGTATAATCTAAACAAAAAGTACATCAGGCTGATTAGTTGGGGTCATCATGCCCTGCTGATCTGAAGAGGAACATAGTGTGGACCTTGGAAGGCTGGGTTGGTGCAAGTTCAGAACGCTGCTTGTGCAGGCACTGATTGTTCTTCCGATGTTCATGCGAGAATTGCTGCCTCTGGCTGTTGGGTGATGCTGATGGTACTAGGAGATAACATAAAAAAAACAGAGAAGAACATTAACTCTGGGACATGACTGGGGCATGAGAACTTTATGCTATCTAAAAATCCAGATACTTTCTACATACCAAGAGCTCAAAAAAAAAAAAAAAAAATGATGTGGAATCGGTCAGCAGGGCTCTTGGTCCTAGAGGTCTTGGGTCCCCCTGTCCCATATTTAAAACTTTAATTCTGTCTCCAGTTTCCTTTTTCCAAACTGTGCATCGACCACTTTTGATCCCTACCTGCTGCACTAGCCACAGCACCCTACATCTTTGTAAAAGTTTCTCAGAGCTATCTTAGGTGCTGTCTCTGAGGCTACAGGCTTCATATTGCCCTTGATGAAACTTAACTCACAGCTCTAACATTGTGCCTTTTTTTTTTTTTTTTTTTAAGTCACCAAGGCAAACCCACTTATATAATTAACAAACTGTTCAACTGGGGACGTTTATAAGAATTTTCCATTCTGCAATCTGAACACCTATGGATGTCTTATGCTCCACTGGGAGACCCAGGACACATAAGAAAAGGCTAAAACAACTCTGGGGCAAAACCAGAGAAGCTAAACTCCCAAGCAGCACACACTGGCTCACCACAACTGTCACTAGCAATTTTATCTTAACAAACTGACTTCAAAATTGGAAATAAAGGTTTCAAAATAAAAGAAAAAGGAACAACAGATTGCCAATAACCCAGCTGAATAAATGTATATACAAAATGTGAAAATATTTACTTAATTGGAATTTAAAGTAAATTTTGACATAAAATTGAGGAAGCTCTTTCATTGTCTGTTGGAAGATCCACCAGAGAAGGGATAAGCTACCCACACCAGTGTTCTTAGGCTTCCCTTGTGGCTCAGCTGGTAAAAAATCTGCCTGCAGTGTGGGAGACCTGTGTTCCATCCCTACGTTGGGAAGATCCCCTGGAGATACCCACTCCAGTATTCTGGCCTGAAGAATTCCATGGACTATATAGTCCATGGAGTTGCAAAGAGTCCAACACAACTGAGCAACTGTCACTTTCTTTTTCATTGTCTATGTAGCTGAGTTATATTAAGGTTATAAGCTGGCTTAGTATATTTTTAGACTTTAAACAAATGCATTCTAGAGGGAAATTTGCATTTCTTTGTGTCTTTGAGATGTAGATACTCTACCTGATCTTCCTAGGACATTCTGTGTTTGTGTATTTTGTTTATTCATTTTTTTGAAAACTTGGCCTTTGCCATACTATTTTTGAGACAAACTCAGTGAATTTAGGTTACATACTCTTCCAATCTCTTATGGGTAGGCCTCTCATGTCTTATATTAAATATATATATTTAATGTCATTATTATATATATCTTCAGTTCAGTTCAGTCGCTCAGTCATGTGACACCATGGGCTGCAGCACACCAGGCCTCCCTGTCCATCACTCTCAAGTTAATTCAGGGAGCTCATCTCTTTTTGCAGTAGAGGGTCTCCTTTCTATGCATGATGTCTTATTGGATTCCTGTCTACATTTGGTTGGGGAAACATCTTCAGTTTTGGTGGGGGCTCCATCTTGGGAAGTTAGCCCAAGTTCATGTCTATTGCACTGGTAATGCCATCCAGCCCTCTCATCCTCTGATGCCATCTTCTCTGCCCTCATCTGCCTTCCCAGCATCAAGGGCTTTTCCAATAAGTTGGCTGTTCTCATCAGATGACTGAAATACTGGAGCTTCAGCTTCAGCATCAATCCTTCCAATGAGTATTCAGAGTTGATTTCCCTGAAGATTGACTGTTTTGACCTCCTTGCTGTCCAGGGCACTCTGAGGAGTCATCTCTAGCACCACAGTTTGAAGGCATAAATTATTTGATGTTCTGTGTTCTTTATGGTCCAGCTCTCACAACCATACATGACCACTGGGAAGACCATAGCATTGACTATATGGACCTTTGTTAGCAGAGTAATGCCTCTGATTTTCAGCACACTGTCTAGGTTTGTCATAGCTTTCCTGACAAGAAGCAATCTTCTGATTTCAAGGCTGTAGTCACAAGCTGCAGTGATTTTAGAGCCCAAGAAGAGGAAATCTGTCACTGCTTCCAAATTTTTCCCTTCTATTTTCCAGGAAGTAATGGGGCCAGATGCCATGACCTATTTTTAATATTTAGCTATAAGCCAACTCTTTCACTCTCCTCCTTCACTCTCATTAAGAGGCTCTTTAGTTCCTCTTCGCTTTCTGTCATTAGAGAGAATAAAAACCCCACAACTGATCTGATCTGATCTCATCTATTTAATCCTTGGCAACAGTTCACTTCAGTTCAGTCACTCAGTCGTGTCCGACTCTTTGCGACCCCATGAATCGCAGCACGCCAGGCCTCCCTGTCTATCACCAACTCCTGGAGTTCACTCAGACTCACGTCCATCGAGTCAGTGATGCCATCCAATCATCTCATCCTCTGCCGTCCCCTTCTCCTCCTGCCCCCAATCCCTCCCAGCAACAGAGTCTTTTCCAATGAGTCAACTCTTTGCATGAGGTGGCCAAAGTACTGCAGTTTCAGCTTTAGCATCATTTCTTCCAAAGAAATCCCAGGGCTGATCTCCTTCAGAATGGACTGGTTGGATCTCCTTGCAGTCCAAGGGACTCTTAAGAGTCTTCTCCAACACCACAGTTCAAAAGCATCAATTCTTCGGCGCTCAGCCTTCTTCACAGTCCAACTCTCACAGCCATACATGACCACTGGAAAAACCATAGCCTTGACTAGATGGACTTTTGTTGGCAAAGTAATGTCTTTGCTTTTCAATATGCTGCTTATCAGGTAAGGATAATTTGAGGTAAGAATTGCATAGTTAAAGGAAAGAACTTGAGACAATAATGTTGCAATTGGGAGGTGTTCTGAATATGGCTTGTGATGTCCTTGGGTTTCTTACAGTTCAAAGTAAGTTCAACTTCTCATTGCTGCAGTGATATGTCTGAGAAAGTAGCTACCTGACTCCATCTCTGAATATCTCAATTGTGATTACTCAATTATAATTTAAGCTTGTCATAACTATATAAAATAAAATCAAGAACTACTTGGCAGAATTGCTACAAGCATGATAAAATTATATATATATATATATATATATATATATATATATATATAAACACATATACATATACATATATATTATATATTTTGGAGAAGGCAATGGCAACCCACTCAAGTGTTCTTGCCTGGAGGATCCCAGGGATGGGGGAGCCTGATGGGCTGCCGTCTGTGGGGTCACACAGAGTCGGACACGAATGAAGTGACTTAGCAATATATATATATATATATATATATATATATATATATATATATTCTAAAACTCAGCATTGTGCCTGGTATACACATGTTACAAAGAAGGACCTCAGCAATTATAAGTTGAAAATAATCAAAGATTATCCTCCCTTCCATAGGGAAAGTCTATATATCAACAAACATTTTTAAGTATTCTTTATTTGCTAAGCATTGTAATATGAAATTAAAAGATGCTTACTCCTTGGAAGAAAAGTTATGACAAGCCTAGATAGCATAGTGAAAAGCAGAGACATTACTTTGCCAACAAAGGTCCATCTAGTCAAGGCTATGGTTTTTCCAGTGGTCATGTATGGATGTGAGTATTGGACTGTGAAGAAAGCTAAGCGCCGAAGAATTGATGCTTTTGAACTGTGGTGTTGGAGAAGACTCTTGAGAGTCCCTTGGACTGCAAGGAGACCCAACCAGTCCATTCTGAACGAGATCAGCCCTGGGTGTTCTTTGGAAGGAAAGATGCTAAAGCTGAAACTGCAGTACTTTGGCCACCTCATGCGAAGAGTTGACTCCTTGGAAAAGACTCTGATGCTGGGAGGGATAGAGGGCAGGAGGAGAAGGGGATGACAGAGGATGAGATGGCTGGATGGCATCACTGACTCGATGGACGTGAGTCTCAGTGAACTCTGGGAGTTGATTATGGACAGGGAGGCCTGGCATGCTGTGATTCATGGGGTCACAAAGAGTCCGACACGACTGAGTGACTGAACCGAACTGAACTGATAATGTGATGTCTGCCTCTTTTTTCTTCCTGTATATATGACAACAATAGAGATGATTGAAGAGAATCTATTTGTTCAGGAGATTTAAAATTGGTAAATACAGGTAAGAAAACAAAGAAACCAATGGATTCCATATGTAACATTCATATATTTTTATATGTATCTACATTTATAATATAAACCCAAGTGTAGTAAATGTTAACTGGAGATAAAATCAATATGTTGTTCAAGCTCAGAGAAAGGAAGAAGTAATTTTCCTTGAGGGTAACAGGGAAGCCTGGAGTGGATTTGTGTTGGTTCTTTTAAAATATGTTGCATTTCCACAGGGAGGAAGAACTGGAAAAAAGCATTCCAAGCTGAGGGATGATATAACTGAGACTGAGAGTTTGAGATATGAGTTTGCAAATCTCTGCTAAAAGTCCATCAAGGGAGGCTTTGCCTGCTTTGCCAAAGGATTTGAATCTTCAACCTGAAAACAACTGGTTATCAATGGAAATTTGTGTCCTGGGACATATGCTCCATTTAAGATTTTGGTTCACTGATTCTAGTGACAGGATGGGAGTGTGTTGGAAATCTCTGGTTAGGATATGACTCCCCATCTCTTCCTCCTCACCTTGGCCCATGACCAAAGCCTCAGATATCTTATGAAGATCAGCTCAGGAAATGTCCTTGGGTTCTGCATCCCAGTCTGCATTTCAGTTACAGTATAGAGGTTTTGTCCTCTCGCATTGCATCCGGAGTCTATTTCTTTACCAATCAATTTGGAGTGCTGCCCTTTGGATGATCTGCTTAGTTTTCCATTTCATTATCTCCCCTAGAAAGTATCTCAGGTCATTATCCATACCCTCACCATTCTAGACTAAATTTCATACACCCTCTCCTCAGTGTGGACTCAAATTTCATTTATTTGATAGAAAAGGCAGGGTAGTTTTTGCTCTAGGCCCAGGACCTTTCACTTTTCTGGAGACTGGAGGCAAAGGACATATTGGATAGCTATTACTATAGTCTGGCCTAAACTAATGAAGGCAGAGCTAGGGCTTGTCACAGGGCTTCTGTGCTGGAGAAGGGAGCACTGTGTGGAAGAGACACTATGACAGTGGAAGTGACAGGTTGCAGTTTGCATGTGACTTTTAATTATGGACCCAGTTTAAGTTTTCAAACTTTTGGTTTCCTGACTCATAGCTTCTTTTCATTTGTTCGTAGTATTCTGAAGTCTTGGAAATATTACAATTTGAGTAATCAGGAGTGGTGACTTGGGGTGGGCTTTGGAAGATTGTAACCAAGTTATTATTTAAAATACTACTGCTTCTTTTATTTAAAAGAGTTCAGTTCAGTCGCTCAGTCGTGTCCAACTCTGCAACCCCATGAATGGCAGCATGCCAGGAGATATGTTATTCAAATTCTAGACTTGTTGATTGGGAAGGATAAGGATGCTGGGGAACATTCTGAACATTCAGAATCGTGGGGGTTAGAATATGATTCTGAAAAGAAAAGCCTTGCTAGCTAACACTGGCCTCTAGGCTCCCATGAACCCACCTTACAGGAGAGCACACTTCTTAGCAAGTCCTTCAGACAAGAATGTGGTTCCCAACTTTGCAGCATGTTGGAATCATCTGGAGAACTTTATAAAACTCTGACACCTTCAGATATTCCGATACTGATATCACTGGAATACAGGTTGGCCACTGAAATTTTTAAAACATACCAGGAGAATCTAATGAATAGCAAAGTTTGAGAGGAGCTAGTGGGTGGATATTTGATTTACAGTGCTTTTCACGCTTAAGCGTGCATCAGAGTTACCTGCAGAGTTTGCTCAAATACAAATGACTAGGCCCCACTTTCTGAGTGTCAGAGTTCTGGAGTGCTGTCTAAGAATTTGTATTTCTATCCAGTTTTCCAGTAATGCTGATGATCGTGCTATCAGTTGCTTAAATTCTGCTTATGAAGTCATGCTGTTTAAGAGCTATGTGACCCTGAGAATGTCCCCAATCTTTATGAAGTAGTTTCTGCATTTCAGTTCAGTTGAGTCACTCAGTCATGTCTGACTCTTTGTGACCCCATGGACTGTAGCACGCCAGGCTTCCCTGTCCATCACCAACTCCTAGAGCTTGCTAAAACTCATGTCCATCGATTTGGTGATGCCATCCAATGATCTCATCTTCTGTCATCCCCTTCACCTTCTACCCTCAATCTCTCCCTGCATCAGGATCTGTTTCAGTGAGTTAGTTCTTCATATCAGGTGGCCAAAGTATTGAAGCTTCACTTCAGCATTAGTCCTTTCAATGAATATTCAGGACTGATTTCCTTTAGAATTGATTGGTTGGATCTCCTTGCAATTCAAGGGACTCTCAAGAGTCTTCTCAAACACCAAATTCAAAAGCATCAATTCTTAGGTGCTTAGTTTTCTTTATGGTCTAACACTCACATCCATATATGACTACTGGAAAAACTCAGTTTTGACTACACGGACCTTTGTCAGCAATGTCACTGCTTTTTAATATACTGTCTACTCTGGTCATAACTTTTCTTCCAAGGAGCAAGTGTCTTTTAATTTCATGACTGCAGTCACTACCTGCAGCGATTTTGGAGCCCAAGAAAATAGTTTCTCGTTGTTTCTATTGTTTCCCTATCTATTTGCCATGAAATGATGGGACTGGATGCCATGATCTTGGGTTTTTGAATGTTGAGCTTTAAGCCAGCTTTCTCGCTTTCCTCTTTCACTTTCATCAAGAAGCTCTTTAGTTCCTCTTCACTTTACGCCATAAGGGTGGTATCATCTGCATATCTGAGATTATTAATATTTCTCCCTGCAATCTTGATTCCAGCTTGTGTTTCATACAGCCTGGCATTTCACATGATGTACTCTGCGAATAAGTTAAATAAGCAGGGTGACAATATACAGCCTTGATGTACTCCTTTCCCAAATTGGGACCAGCTTGTTTTTCCATGTCCGATTCTAACTGTGGCTTCTTGACCTGAATACAGGTATCTCAGGAGGAGATAAGGTGGTATGGTTTTCACACCTCTTTAAGAATTTTCCAGGGGGCAGTCCTAGGATGGCAGAGGAATAGAACAGGGAGACCACTTTCTCCCCCACAAATTCATGAAAAGAACATTTGAACGCTGAGTAATTTCCACAAAACAACTTCTGAATGCTGGAAGAGGACATCAGGCACCCGGAAAAGCAGCCCATTGTCTTCAAAAGGAGGTAGCAAAAAATATAAAAGATTAAAAGAGACAAAATAGGTAGGGACTGAGATCCGTCATGGGAAGGGAGTCTTAAAAGACAGAGAAGTTTCCAAACACCAGGAAACACTCTCACTGGCGAGTTTGCAGTGAGCCTTGGAACCTCAGAGGGCAACATAACCTGGAGGAAAAATAAATTAATTAAGCCCACAGATTATGTGCTCAGCGGTAACTCCCACCAGAGAAGCAGTCCCCATCTGCCACTAGCAAGCAGGGGGCTGGGCACGGAGGCGTGGGCTACATTGCTTAGAGTAAGGACACGGCCTGAATGCCCCGAGGGCAATCTGAGAGAACGAACTTGAGATAGCAAACCAGATTATGGGATAGCTATACAATCTCAAAAAACAAGAGAATAACCTCTGTTCATTTCTAAGGCAAACCATTCAATATCACAGTAATTCAAGCCTATGCCCCAACCAGTAATGCTGAAGAAGCTGATGTTGAATGGTTCTATGAAGACTTACAAGATCTTTTAGAACTAACACCCAAAAAACGATGTCCTTTTCATTATAGGGGACCGGAATGCAAAAGTAGGAAGTCAAGAAACACCTGAGGTAACAGGCAAATTTGGCCTTGAAGTACAGAATGAAGCAGGGAAAAGGCTAATATAGTTTTGCCAAGAGAATGCACTGGTCATAGCAAACACCCTCTTCCAACAGCACAAGAGAAGACTCTACACATGGACATCACCAGGTGGTCAACACCAAAATCAGATTGATTATATTCTTTGCAGCCAAAGATGGAGAAGCTCTATACAGTCAGCAAAAACAAGACCAGGAGCTGACTGTGGCTCAGATCATGAGCTCCTTATTGCTAAACTGAGATTTAAATTGAAGAAAGTAGGGAAAACCACTAGACAATTAATGTATGACCTAAATCAAATATCTTATGATTATATAGTAAAAGTGAGAAATAGATGTAAAGGATTAGATCTGATAGAGTGCCTGATGAACTATGGTGGGAGATTTGTGACATTGCAGAGGAGACAGGGATCAAGACTATCCCCATGGAAAAGAAATGCAAAAAAGCAAAATGGCTGTCTGAGGAGGGCTTACAAATAGCTGTGAAAAGAAGAGAAGGGAAAAGCAAAGGAGAAAAGGAAAAATACAAGCATCTGAATGCAGAGTTCCAAAACATAGCAAGAAGAGATAAGAAAGCCTTCTTCAGTGATCAATGTAAAGAAATAGAGGAAAACAACAGAATGGGAAAGACTAGAGATCTCTTAAAAAAGTTAGAGACACCAACGGAATATTTCATGCAAAGATGGTCTTGATAAAGGGCAGAAATTGTATGGAGCAATGGCACCCCACTCCAGTACTTTTGCCTGGAAAATCCCATGGACGGAGGAGCTTGGTAGGCTGCAGTCCATGGGGTCACTAAGAGTCGGACATGACTGAGCAACTTCACTTTCACTTTTCACTTTCATGCATTGAAGAAGGAAATGGCAACCCACTTCAGTGTTCTTACCTCTAGAATCCCAGGGACAGGGGAGCCTGGTGGGCTGCTGTCTATGGGGTCACACAGAGTTGGACACGACTGAAGCAACTTAGCAGTAGCAGCAGCAACAGAAGCAGAAGATATTAAGAAGAGATGGCAAGAATACACAGAAGAACTGTACAAAAAAGAGCTTCGTCATGTCTGACTCCTTGCAACGCCATGAACTGTAGCCTATCAGGGTCCTCTGTTCATGGGATTCTCCAGGCAAGAATACTGGAATGGGTTGCCATTTCCTCAGACAACACAGAAATACAAAGGATCATAAGAGACTACTATATGCAATTATATGCCAATAAAATGGACAACTTGGAAGAAATGGACAAATTTTCTTAGAAAAGTACAACTTTCCAAAAATTAACCAGGAAGAAATAGAAAATCTTAACAGACCCATCACAAGCACAAAAATTGAAACTGCAATCAGAAATATCCCAACAAACAAAAGCCCAGGTCTAGACAACTTCACAGCTGAATTCTATCAAAAATTTAGAGAAGAGCTAACACTTATCCTACTCAAACTCTTCCAGAAAATTGCAGAGGAAGGTAAACTTCCAAACTCATTCTATGAGGCCACCATCACCCTAATACCAAAACCTGACAAAGATGCCACACACACAAAAAAAGAAAACTATAGGCCAATATCACTGATGAACATAGGTGCAAAAATCCTTAACAAAATTCTAGCAATCAGAATCCAACAACACATTAAAAAGATCATACATCATGACCAAATGGGCTTTATCCCAGGGATGCAAAGATTCTTCAACATTTGCAAATCAATCAATGTGATACACCACATTAACAAATTGAAAAATAAAAGCGATATGATTATCTCAATAGATGCAGAGAAAGCCTTTGACAAAATTCAACATCCGTTTATGATAAAAACTCTCCAGAAAGCAGGAATAGAAGGAACATACCTCAACATAATAAAAGCTATATATGACAAGTCCACAGCAAACATTTTCCTCAATGGTGAAAAATTGAAAGCATTTCCCCTAAAGTCAGGAACAAGACAAGGGTGCCCACTTTCACCACTACTATTCAACATAGTTTTGGAAGTTTTGGCCACAGCAATCAGAACAGAAAAATAAATAAAAGGAATCCATATTGGAAAGAAGAAGTAAAACTCTCACTGTTTGCAAATGACATGATCCTCTACATAGGAAACCCTAAAGACTCCACCAGAAAATTACTAGAGCTAATCAATGAATATAGTAAAGTTGCAGGATATAAAACCAACACACAGAAACCCCTTGCATTCCTATACACTTATGAGAAAATAGAAAGAGAAATTAAGGAAAGAATTCCATTCACCATTGCAATGAAAAGAATAAAATACTTAGGAATATATCTACCTAAAGAAACTAAAGACCTATATATAGAAAACTAGAAACCACTGGTGAAAGAAATCAAAGAGGACACTAATAGATGGAGAAATATACCATGTTCATGGATCAGCAGAATCAATATAGTGAAAATGAGTTAGCCATTTTATTGGCATCAAATTGCTGATAGTAATCTCTTATGATCCTTTGTATTTCTGTGTTGTCTGTTGTGTTCTCTCCATTTTCACTTCTAATTTTATTGATTTGATTTTTCTCCCTTTGTTTCTTGATGAGTGTGGCTAATGGTTTGTCAATTTTATCCTCTCAAAGATTCAGCTTTTGGCTTTGTTGATTTTTGCTATGGTCTCTTTTGTTTCTTTTGCATTTATTTCTGCCCAAATTTTTAAGATTTCTTTCCTTCTACTACCACTGGGGTTCTTCATTTCTTCTTTTTTTAGTTGATTTAGATCTAGAGTTAGGTTATTTATTTGACTTTTTTCTTGTTTCTTGAGGTATGCCTGTATTGCTATGAACCTTCCCCTTAGCACTGCTTTACAGTGTCCCACAGGTTTAGGTTTGTTATTTTTCATTTTCATTTGTTCCTATGCATATTTTGATTTTTTTAAATTTCTTCTGTGGTTTATTAGTTATTAAGCAGCGTGTTGTTTGGCCTCCATATGTTGGAATTTTTAACAGTTTTTCTCCTGTAATTGAGATCTAATCTTACTGCATTGTGGCCAGAAAAGATGCTTGGAATGATTTCAATTCTTTTGAATTTACCAAGGCTATATTTATGGCCCAGGATGTGATCTATCCTGGAGAAGGTTTTGTGTGTGCTTGAGAAAAAGGTGAAATTCATTTTTGGGGGGGTGAAATGTCCTATAGATATCAATTAGGTCTAACTGGTCTATTGTATCATTTAAAGTTTGTGTTTCCTTGTTAATTTTCTGTTTAGTTGATCTATCCATAGGTGTGAGTGGGGTATTAAAGTCTCCCACTATTGATGTGTTATTGTTAATTTCCCCTTTCATACTTGTTAGCATTTGTCTTACATATTGTGGTGCTCCTATGTTGGGTGTGTATATATTTATAATTGTTATATCTTCTTCTTGGATTGATCCTTTGATCATTATATAGTGTGCTTCTTTGTCTCTTTTCATAGCCTTTGTTTTAAAGTCTATTTTGTCTGATATGAGTATTGCTACTCCTGCTTATTTTTGGTCTCTATTTGTGTGGAATATCTTTTTCCAGCCCTTCACTTTCAGTCTGTATGTGTCCCTTTTTTCTAGGTGGGTCTCTAGTAGACAACATATATAGGGGTCTTGTTTTTTTATCCATTCAGGCAGTATTTGTCTTTTGGTTGAGGCACTCAACCCATTTACATTTAAGATAATTATTGATAAGTATGATCCCGTTGCCATTTACTTTATTGTTTTGGGTTCAAGTTTAAACAAGCTTTCTGTGTTTCCTGTCTAGAGAAGATCCTTTAGCATTTGTTGGAGAGCTGGTTTGGTGATGCTGAATTCTCTCAGCCTTTGCTTGTTTGTAAAGCTTTTGATTTCTCCTTCATATTTGAATGAGATCCTTGCTGGGTACAATAATCTGGGCTGTTGTTTATTTATTTATTTTTTTCCGTCACTTTAAGTATGTCCTGCCATTCCCTCCTGGCATGAAGAGTTCCTATTGAAAGTTGCTGCCTTTAATATTTGTTCTTTGTGTTTGATCTTTGTTATTTTGATTAATATTTGTCTTGGGGTGTTTCACCTTGTGTTTATCCTGTTTGGGACTCTCTGGGTTTCTTGGACTTGGGTGATGATTTCCTTCCCCATTTTAGGGAAGTTTTCAACTATTATTTCCTCAAGTATTTTCTCATGGTCTTTCTTTTTGTCTTCTTCTTCTGGAACTCCTATGATTCGAATGTTAGAGTGTTTAACATTGTCCCAGAGGTCTCCGAGATTGTCCTCATTTCTTTTAATTCGTTTTTCTTTTTTCATCTCTGATTGATTTATTTCTACCATTCTATCCTCTACCTCACTTATCCTATCTTCTGCCTCTGTTATTCTACTGTTGTTTTCCTCCAGAGTGTTTTTGATCCCATTTATTGCATTATTCATTATATATTGACCCTTTTTTTATTTCTTCTAGGTCCTTGTTAAACCTTTCTTGCATCTTCTCAATCCTTGTCTCCAGGCTATTATCTGTAGCTCTATTTTGTTTTCAAGATTTTGGATCATTTTAACTATTATTATTTGGAATTCTTTATCAGGTAGATTATCTATCTCCTCTCTTTTGCTTGGTTTGGTGGGCATTTATCCTGTTCCTTTACCTGCTGGGTATTCCTCTGCCTCTTCATCTTGGTTATATTGCTGTGTTTGGGGTGTCCTTTCTGTATTCTGGCAGTTTGTGGAGTTCTCTTTATTGTGGAGTTTCCTCACTGTGGGTTGGGTTGAACAGGTGGCTTGTCAAGGTTTCCTGGTTAGGGAAGTTTGTGTCGAAGTTCTGGTGGGTGGAACTGGATTTCTTCTCTCTGGAGTGCAATGAAGTGTCCAGTAATGAGTTATGAGATGTCAATGGGTTTGGAGTGACTTTGGGCAGCCTGTATATTGAAGCTCAGGGCTTCCTCTGTTGCTGGAGAATTTATGTGGTATGTTTTGCTTTGGAACTTGTTGGCCCTTGGGTGGTGCTTGGTTTCAGTGTAGGTATGAAGGTGTTTGATGAGCTCCTATCAATTAATGTTCCATGGAGTCAGGAGTTCTCCGGTGTTCTCAGGATTTGGAGTTAAGCCTCCTGCCTCTGGTTTTCAGTCTTATTCTTACAGTAGCCTCAAGACTTCTCCATCTATGCATTGCTGATGATAAAACATATACTTTAACAAAGTAGACTTTGTTGCTAACCAAGACTTCTTGGGATTCTGGATGGTAAACATCTGCCTGAGAAGGTGTGCCAGTTGTACACCCAGAAAATGGAGCAGCAGGGATGGGGGAGGTGATAAGTTGCAGTGACCTATCTACTAGGTCACTAGTAGATAACATCTATAGGTTAAAGATGAATAGTTCTCCACAGTGAGGGACACCCAGAGAGGTTCACAGAGTTACATGAAGAAGAGAAGAGAGAGGAGGGAGATAGAGGTGACCAGGATGAGACAAGAGGGAATCAAAAGGGGAGAGAGCAAGCTAGCCAGTAATCACTTCCTTATGTGCGCTCCACAGTCTGGACCACTCAGATATGTTCACAGAGTTAGTTATACAGAGAAGAGAAGAGGGAGGAAGGAGACAGAGGTGTTCAGGAAGATAAATGGGGGAATCAAAAGGAGAGAGACAGATCCAGCCAGTAATCAGTTCCTTAAGTGTTCTCCATAGTCTGGAACACACAAAGAGATTCACAGAGTTGGGTAGAGAAGAGAAGGGGGAGGGAGAAGATAGAGGCGACCTGGTGGAGAAAAAGGAGAGTCCAAAGAGGGAGAGAGCAGTCAAGCCAGTAATTTCGCTCCAAAGTAAAAATGGGTACTGAAGATTGAGTTCTTAAAGATACAAAATTGATAACAAATACCAAAAAGCAAAGATTAAAAATCTAGAGTAGAGTTTGCAGTCTCAAAAATACAATATTAAAGAAAAAAAGGTCACAAAATTATAATATATATATATATATATATGAAGTTTGATTTAAAAAATAGGGTCTCTCTCTCTCTCTCTCTCTTTTTTTTTTTTTTTGCAAAGTAATAGGAGATTATGAAAATGAGAATTAAAGGAGTAATAGAGGACTTAAATTTTTTTTTTTAATTAAAGTATGATAATAGTAAAAATATATCTAGGACTTTCTCTGGTGTTGTGGACAGTGTGGGGTCAGTTCATTTTCAGATAGTTCTTTGATCCGGCTTATAATTCTCAAGATCTATAGGCCCCTTCTTATATAGTTGGTGCTAACTATAGGGTTTTAATCTATTGCACCTGTCACTTCCAACGCGGTTCCCTGTTTTAGCTTCTTCTGTTTGCTGGTCTCTTCCGTGTCTAATTTCCACCCTGCCACAAGGGGGCGGTGGTGGATACTTTTTTAGGCTCACTTGATCAGTCGTGCTGTGGGGAGGGAGGGACGCTGCCAACAAATAACACTGGCGTGTGCTCACAGTGTCTTGGCACACTGGGTTTGCCCCCGCTTATGGCGTGTGTGCTTTCCCTGTCTGCACTGCTTAGGCTCTAGGTTGCTCTGCAGGGAACTGTCTGAGGCCAGCTCTGGGTTGTATGCACTTCCCATGTCTAAGCTGCTTAGGTTCAGGTATTCGGGTACTCCTCAGAGGTGCAGACTTGGTTGGCCCTGCGTTTTGTGCCCTTCCAGGTCCAAGCAGCTCAGGTGACCAGGTCTTTGGTAAGCATGGTCATTGCGACTTATCACCTCCCCCATCCCTGCTGCTCCATTTTCTGGGTGTACAACTGGCACACCTTCTCAGGCAGATGTTTACCATCCAGAATCCCAAGAAGTCTTGGATAGCAACAAAGTCTACTTGCAGTTTGGTAGATGATGCCTTTCTGGGGCCGTGATTGCCCCCTTCCTGCTCTGGCTGCATTCGCCTACCTGTCTCTGGAGGGGGATGGGCCAGTCCACAGCCAGCTAGCTCTGCTCAGTCGTTTGTTCTGTGAGCGGGCCTGGAGGTGTCTTAGGTTAGGGCTTTTTGCGGAGTAGCTATCCCACAGTCTGATTTGCTATCTCAAGTTAGTTCCCTCAGATTGTCCTTGGGGAATTGTGCCCAGTCCTTACTCTAAGCAATGCAGCCCTCACTTCCCTGCCTAGCCCCTGCTTGCTAGTAACGGATGTGGGCATCTGCACTGCTCTCCGCTGGGAGTTACTGTTGGGCATGTAATCTGTGGGGTTTAATTATTTAATTATTTTTCCTCTGGGCTATGTTGTCCTTTGTGGTTCCAAGGCTTGCCATAGACTTGCCAGTGAGAGTGTTTCCTGGTGTTTGGAAACCTCTCTTTTGTAAGACTCCCTTCCCAGGACGGATCTTCATCCCTACATCTTTTGTCTTTCTTTTTATCTTTTATATTTTTCCTACCTCCTTTTGAAAACAATGGGCTACTTTTCTGGATGCCTGATGTCCTCTGCCAGCATTCAGAAGTTGTTTTGTGGAATTTACTCAGCGTTCAAATGTTCTTTTGATGAATTTGTGGGGGATAAAATAGTCTCCCTGTCCTATTCCTCCACCGTCTTCTGTAGTTTTCTTTTTTTGTGGCATCTTTGTCTGGTTGAAATTAGGGTGATGTTGGCCTTATAGAATGAGTTTTGAAGTTTACCTTCCTCTGGAATTTTCTGGAAAACTTTGAGTAGAATAGGTGTTAGCTCTTTGCTAAATTTTTGGTAGAATTTACCTGTGAAGCCATGTGGCCCTGGGTTTATGTTTGTCGGAAGATTTTTTTACTACCATTTCGATTTCTGTGCTTGTGATGGGTCTGTTAAGATGTTCTATTTCTTCCTGGTTCAGTTTTTTTTTTTTTTTTTTTTTTTTTTATGGAACGCTTGACGAATTTGCGTGTCATCCTTGCGCAGGGGCCATGCTAATCTTCTCTGTATCGTTCCAATTTTAGTATATGTGCTGCCGAAGCGAGCACCCTGGTTCAGTTTTGAACCAGGAAGCTTATACTTTTCTAAGAAATTCTCCATTTTTCCAAGTTGTCCATTTTATTGGCATATAATTGCTGTTATAGTTTTCTAAGAATTTGTCCATGTCTTCCAAGTTGTCCATTTCTTCCAGGTTGTCAATTTTATTGGCATATGATTGCTCATAGTAGTCTTTTATGATCTTTTGTATTTCTGTGTTGTCTATTGTGATTTCTCATTCTCATTTCTAATTTTATTGATTTGACTCCTCTCCTTTTTTTTTTTTTTTCCTTGATGAATCTGGCTAACAGTTTGACTGTTTATCTTCTCAAAGAACCAGTTTTTAGTTTTGTTGATCTTTGCTTTGTTTCCTCCTCTTTTTTTTTTTTTTTTTTTTTCCATTTATTTCTGCTCTGGTGTTAATGATTACTTGCCTTCTACTAACTTTGGAGTTCTTTTGTTCTTCTTTTTCTAGTTGCTGTAGGTGTAAACTTAGGTTGTTTATTTGATGTTTCTCTTGTTTCCTGAGGTAGGCTTGTATTGCTATGAAGCTCATTCTTTGCCCTGCTTTTACTGAATCCCATATGTTTGGGGTTTTTGTGTTTTCATTTCCATTTGTTTCTATCCCTTGAGGCTCAGACAGTATATTTACCATCTGCCTGCAATATGAGAGACCTGGGTTCAATCCCTGAGTTGGGCAGATCCCCTGGAGAAGGGAATGGCAACACACTTCAGTATTCTGGCCTGAAGAATTCCATGGACAGAGGAGCCTGGCAGGCCCCAGTCCTTGAGGGTCACAAAGAGTCAGACATGACTGAGAATCTTTCACTCGCTCACTCACTCACACATATTTTGATTTCCTTTTTGATTTCTTCCATGTGTTGTTTAGCCTCCATATGCTTGAGTTTTTAATAGCTATTTTCCCCTGTAGTTGAAAAGATGCTTGAATTGATGTTGATTTTTAAAAATTTACCAAGTCTATATCTGTGGCCCAGGATGTGATCTATCCTGGAGAATGTTCCATGAGCACTTGAGAAATAGGTGAAATTTATTGTTTGGGGGTGAAATGTCCTATAGATATCAATTAGGTCTAACTGGTCCATTGTATCGTTTAAAGCTGTGTTTCCTTGCTAATTTTCTGTTTGGTAGATCTGTCCATAGGTGTGAGTGAGATATTAAAGTCCCCCACTATTATTGTGTGTTAGTGTTAATTTTCCTTTTCACACCTGTTAGCATTTGCCTTATGTATTGAGGTGCTCTTATGTTGGATGCATATATATTTATAACTGTTATATCTTCTTCTTGACTTGATCCTATGATCATTATGTAGTGTTCTTCTTTGTCTCTTACCTTGGTCTTTATTTCAAAGTCTATTTTATCTGATATGAGTATTGCTACTCCTGCTCTCTTTTGGTCTTCATTTGCATGAAATATGTTTTTCCAGCCCCTCACTTTCAGTCTGTATGTGTCCCTAAGGTTTCAGGTGGGTCTCTTGTAGACAGCATATATAGGGGTCTTATTTTTGTATCCATTTGGCCAGTCTTTGTCTTTTGGTTGGGGCATTTAACCCATTTAAATTTAAGGCAATTATTCATAAGTATGATCCCATTACCATTTACTTTTTCATTTTTGGTTTATTTTATAAACCTTTTCTGTGTTTCCTGTCTAGAGAAAATACTTTAGCATTCGTTGAGGAGCTGGTTTGGTGGTGCTGAATTCTCTCAGCTTTTGCTTGTCTATAAAGCTTTTGATTTCTCCCTCATGTGAATGAGATCCTTGCTGGGTAGAGTAATCTTGGTTGTAGGTTTTTTCTCTTCCATCACTTTATTCATGTCCTGCCATTCCCTTCAGGACTGAAGAGTTTTTATTGAAAGATCAGCTTTTATCTTTATAGGAATCCCATTGTATTTATTTATTGCTTTTCCCTTGCTGCTGTTAATATTTTCTCTTTGTGTTTAATTTTTTTAAGTTTGATTAATATGTGCCTTGGGTTGTTTCACCTTGGATTTATCCTATTCAGGATTCTCTGTGATTCTTGCACTTAGGTGGCTATTTCTTTTCCCATTTTAGGGAAGTTTTAAACTATTACCTCTTACACTATTTTCTCATGCCTTTTCTTTTTGTCTGCTTTTTCTATGACACCTATGATTCAAATGTCAGAGTGTTTAACATTGTCCCAGAGATCTCTGAAGTTGTCCCCATTTCTTTTAATTCTTTTTATGTTTTTCCTCTCTGCTTCATTTATTTCCATCATTCTATCTTCCACCTCATTTATCCTCTCTTCTGCCTCAGTTATTTTACTGTTGGTTCCCTCCAAAGTGCTTTTAATTGGTTATTACATTGTTCATTCTCTTTATTTCTTCTATGTCCTTGTTAAACATTTCTTACATTTTCTCAATCCTTATCTCTAGTCTATTTATCTGTAACTCCATTTGTTTTCAAGATTTTAGATAATTTTTTTTTAAATTTTATTTTATTTTTAAACTTTACATAATTGTATTTGTTTTGCCAAATATCAAAATGAATCCATCACAGGTATACATGTACTCCCCATCCTGAACCCTCCTCCCTCCTCCCTCCCCATACCATCCCTCTGGGTCGTCCCAGTGCACTAGCCCCAAGCATACAGTATTGTGCATTGAACCTGGACTGGCATCTCATTTCATACATGATATTTTACATGTTTCAATGCCATTCTCCCAAATCTTCCCACCTTCTCCCTCTCCCACAGAGTCCATAAGACTGTTCCATACATCAGTGTCTCTTTTGCTGTCTCGTACACCGGGTTATTGTTATCATCTTTCTAAATTCCATATATATGTGTTAGTATACTGTATTGGCGTTTTTCCTTCCTCTTACACTGTTGGTGGGAATGCAAACTAGTACAGCCACTATGGAGATCAGTGTGGAGATTCCTTAAAAAACTGGAAATAGAACTGCCTTATGATCCAGCAATCCCACTGCTGGGCATACACACTGAGGAAACCAGAAGGGAAAGAGACACGTGTACCCCAATGTTCATCGCAGCACTGTTTATAATAGCCAGGATATGGAAGCAACCTAGATAATTTTTACTATCATTATTCTGAATTATTTTCCAGGTAGACTCCCTATTTCCTCCTCTGTTGTTTGGTTTGGAGGGGTTTTTTCATGTTTTTTAACCTGCTGAATATTTCTCTTCCTTTTCATTTTGTTTAGATTGCTGTGTTTGTGGTGTGTTTTCTGCAGGCTGGAAGTTCGGGCTTACTCTTAATTGTGGAGTCTGTTCCCTGTGGATGGAGTTGGACTAGTGAACTTGTCAAGATTTCCTGGTTGGGGGAGCTTTCATCTGTATTCTGGTGGGTGGACCTGTATCTCTTCTCTCTGAAGTGCAGTGAAGTGTCCAGTAGTGAGTTCTGGGGTGTCTATAGGTTTGGCACAGCTTTGGGCAGCCTGTCTTTTAATGTTCAAAGTTGTGTTCCTGTTTTGCTGGAGAATTAGCATGGCATGTCTTCCACTGCAACTTATTGGCTCTTGAGTGGAGCCTGGTTTCAATGCTGGTATGGAGACTCTTGGGTGAACGCTTGTCTATTAATATTCCCTTGAGCTAGGATTTCCCTGATCTTCTAAAGTTCTGGAGTTAAGCCTCCTGTCTCTGGCTTTTGGTACTTTCCTTACAGTAGCCTCAAGACTTCTCCATCCATATACCACAGAATATAAAAACACTAGGTTAATTGTGAAAGAAATCTCCACAGCTAGCAGCACCCAGAGAGATTCACAGCGTTATATTTAGAAGAGAAGAGGGAGGAAAGAGATAGAGGTGACCTGGAAGAGAAAAGGGAAAGTCAAAAGGTCAGAGTAATCAAGCCAGTAACCAAATCCCTAAGTGAAAATGGATACTGAATATTAGATTCTTAAAGGCACAAAATTTATAACAAATACCAAAAAGCAAAGATTAAAAATCTATAATAGATGTTAAAATCTCAAAAATGCAATATAAAAAATACAAAACAAAATCGATCACAAAAATAAAAAAAATATGTATAGGGAATTGTTTTTAATAGTATTTTTGAAAGGTAGGTTATAAAAATGAAAGTTAATGGAGGAATAAAGAACTCATTAAAATTAAAAAGTAATAATAGTAAAAATATATCTGGAAATTTCTCTAGATCTGTTGTGCCCAGTGTGGGGTCAGTTCAGTGACACATAGTCCCTTATTCGTGTTACTACTTGTTCTCAAGGTCTATGGTTGCCCCTCAAATGCACAATCTCAGCATTAACTGAAGGATTTTAATCTCTTGTACCTGTCACTTCCAGAGCAGTTCCCCCATCTTTGTTTATTTTGGCTTCCTCTGTTTTCAGGTCTCTTCAGTGCCTAATTTCCACCCTGACACAATGGGGCAAATGTGGCCATTCATTTAAGATCACTCGTTCAGTTGTGCTGTGGGGGAGAGACACTACAAACAAATATCACTGGCATGTGTGAGGAATGCTCACCATGCATGGGCCACACTGGGTTTACCACAGACCAAGGTGGCATGTACTTCCCAGGTCCACACTTCTCAGGCTCCAGGGTGCTCTGAAAGTACACAGTGTCATGTGGACCCTGAATTTCATGCACTTTCCAGGTCTGTGCTGCTCAGGTTCTCAGGTGCTTGGTAAGGGCGCAAACCCTGAAGGGCTGTGTGTTTTGTGCCCTTCACAGGTCCAAGCACCTCAGGCAACCAGGTGCTAGGTGAATATTATCCCAGGTAAAGCTTGCATTTTATGATCTCCCTGGTCCCAACTGCTTGGTTTCCCAGGTGTGCCATGTGTCTCCTCTAGGGAGCTGATCTCAGGCTGTGACACTCCTGGCAATGTGAACCGTCCAGGATCCCAGAGGGACATGGTTAGCAACTGGGAACCTGCTGACAATTTAGTGGTAGATGTAGTCTCTGGGGATGAGATTGCAGCAGCCCCTTGCCTTGTGGCTCTGGCTGTTGAACACCTGCCTCTCTGCCATTGAGGAGGGAGGGTCCTATATGGCAGTGGGCTTATACTCCTTTGGTATCACTCAATCCTTTGTTCCATTTGCAGCAGAAGTTTTGTTTGTTTGTTTGGTCTTTCTGGCATCCCATGGTTTGGATTGCTATCTCACATTAGCTCCCTCAGATTGTCCTCAGGGCATTCAATCCAAGTTCTTACTCTAAAGGCCAATGACACAGCCCATGCCTCCCTGCCCAGCTCCCACTCACTGCTGGCAGACACGAGCATCTGTGACACTTCTCTGCTAGTAGTTGCAGTTAGGAACATAGTCTTTGGTGTTTTTTTTTTTTTTTTTCTCCCAGTTATGTTGCCCTCTGAGATTTCAAAGCTCCCCAGAGACACGCCTATGACAGGGTTTCCTACTGTGTGGGAACTTCTCCTCCTTCACAACTCCCTACTCAGGACGGGTCTCCATACCTAAATTTGTCTCTGTTTTCATATATAATATTTTGCCCTACCTCCTTTCAAAGGGATTGGGCTGCCTTTCTGGTGTCCTCTAGCAGTGCTCAGAAGTTGTTTTGTGGGTGTTGCTCAGCATTCAAATGATCTTTTGATGAATTTGTGGGGGAGAAAGTGGTCTCCCAGTCCTAATCCTCTGCCTTTTATAAATCCAGATTGAACATCTGGAAGTTCTTAAATCACATACTATTGAAGCCTATCTTGGAGAATTCTGAGCATTACTCAGCTAACATATGAGATAAGTGCAACTGAACAGTCGTTTGAACATTCTCTGGCATTGCCTTTCTTTGGGATTGGAACAAAAACTGACCTTTTCCAGTCCTGTGGCCACTGCTGAGTTTTCCATATTTTCTGGCATATTGAGTGCAGCACTTTCACAGCATTATCTTTTAGGACTTGAAGTAGCTCAGCTGGAATTCCATCACCTCTACTAGCTTTGCTAATAGTGATGCTTCCTAAGGCCCACTTGACTTCACATTCCAAGATGTCTGGCTTTAGGTGAGTGATCACATCATCATGGTTATTTGGGTCATTAAGATCTTTTGTGTATAGTTCTTCCATGTATTCTTGTCATCTCTTCTTAATATCTTCTGCTTATATTAGGTTCATATCATTATGTCCTTTATTGTGCCCATCTTTGAAAGAAACGTTCCCTTGGTATCTCTAATTTTCTTGAAAAGATCTTTAGTCTTTCCCATTCTATTGTTTTTCTATATTTCTTTGCACTGATCACTGAGGAAGGCTTTCTTAACTCTGCTTGCTATTCTTTGGAACTCTGCATACAGATGGATTTATCTTTCCTTTTTCCTTTGTCTTTAATGTCTCTTCTTTTCTCAGCTATATGTAAGGCCTCCTCAGGCAACCATTTTCCATTTTTGCAGTTCTTTTTCATGGGGGCGGTTTTTATCACCACTTCCTGTGCAATGTCATGAACTTCCATCCACAATTCTTTAGGCACTTTGTCTATCACATCTAGTTCCTTGAATATATTTGTCATTTCCACTGTATAATTATTAAGGGGTTTGATTTAGGTTGTACCTGAATGGTCTAGTGGTTTTCCCTACTTTCTTCAATTTAAGTCTGGATTTGTCAATAATGAGTTCATGATCTGAGCCACAGTCAGATCCTAGTCTTATTTTTACTGACTGTATAAAGCTTCTCCATTTTTGACTGCAAAGAATATAATCAATCTGATTTCAGTATTGATCATCTGGTGACGTCCATGTGTACAGTCATGTCTTCTGTTATTGGAAGAGGGTGTTTGCTATAACCAGTGCATTGTCTTGGCAACACTCTGTTAGCCTTTGACCTGCTTCATTTTGTACTCCTAGCCAAATTTGCCAGTTACTCCAGATATCTATTGATTTTTGCATTCCAGTCCCCT
Source organism: Bos grunniens (assembly GCF_055505025.1). Taxonomy (NCBI): domain Eukaryota; kingdom Metazoa; phylum Chordata; class Mammalia; order Artiodactyla; family Bovidae; genus Bos; species Bos grunniens. Next base: position 63,005,067 of record NC_141183.1, on the reverse strand, counting down.
ATGATGAAGAGGACATCATTTTTTTTTATGTTAGTTGTAGAAGGTCTTGTAGGTCATCACAGAATCATTCAACTTCAGCTTCTTTAGCATTAGTAGTTGGGACATAGCCCTGGATTACTGTGTTATTGAATGGTTTGCTTTGAAATGAACAGAAATAATTCTGGCGTCTTTGAGACTGCAATCTAGTGCTGCATTTTGGACTCTTGTTGACTATGAGTGCTAGTCCATTTATTCTAAGGGATTCTTATTCACAGTAGTAGATACAATGGTCATTTGAATTAAATTCCCCTATTTCAGTCCATTTTAGATCGCTGATTCCTAAAATGTTGATGTTCACTCTTGTCATCTCCTGTTTGACCATTTCCAATTTGCCTTGATTCATGGACCTAACATTCCAGGCTCCTATGTAATATTGTTCTTTCAGCATTGGACTTTACTTCCATCACCAGTCACATTCACACGGATCACAGCTTTGTCTAGCTCAATGAAACTATGAGCCATGACATGTAGGGCCACCCAAGACAGACAGGTCATGGTGGAGAGTTCTGACAAAACATGGTCCACTGGAGAAGGGAATGGAAAACCACTTCAGTATTTTTGCTTTGAGAACCCCATGAACAGTATGAAAAGTTTCTGCATTTGCAAAGTAACAATGGTGATTACCTTGCAGATTGCTGTGTGAAATGAGATGATATTTTTAAATTGCTAAGCATTAAGACTTAACCCACAGGAAATGTGTGATCCATGGTAGATTTTATTAATATGTTTCCTTGGCTGGGTCTTGGTAGTTCTTGACTTATGGTCAATTGTGCTAACTGGTGAATGATGGGAATGTGAGTTTCTGCTTCTAGCAATCCTTCTCTTAGGCTTTCTGGAACAAAAGAACTGGGATACTTTTGTGAACTATCACAGTTCCCCAGTTTTTACGTTCCAGAGAGCCTAAAACTGCTCTGGGGTCCTGTAGGGTGAATAAGGACTCCCCTAAAGGTGTTTTCGTGTTAATTGATTTTCCTCAATCAGACATTTTAGCGTGGTGCAGGTGGCTATGGACCATGCCTGAGGACTGAACTCCTGTCCAAACACCAAATGACCGTTACATTTCAAAACATATTGTGCAGTGAGTTGTGGTTGTTCTGACATCACCATGGAAACCAAACTGCTACTGACGGAAGTGGGAACAAGTCCTTAAATGGTCTTGGAAACTGCAAAAAATGTTCTTGAGAGGGGAACTGTGGATCTCCACACTAACAATTATTTTTCTCCTACATTTTGCCCAGAGTTCTCTTCTGTGTATATTTACCTCCCTCTGCTATTTGTTAAGGAGGGAATTGGGTTTCAACATTTATTTTCCTGAAGTGTTTAATTATCTTCCTCAGAAGGAGTGAAGGTGAAAATGTTAGTTGCTCAGTTGTGTCCAACTTCTGAGGTGAAAGGAATGTCCCTGTAAGCCTGTGGCTTACTGGGAAAAACCAGCTGGCCTTCACACCCGAAGAGCACAGCAGCATCACTGCCTGACCTTCCTAAGCACCATGGACTGAAAATGAAAAATGCATTTTTATTCCTTGATGACTTTATCAAGCCAACTGTCGGGGGCTTTTGGTGCTTTTAAAAATTCTTCTTCTTTTTCAGTTTTTAAAGTGGTATAAATCTAGCTAATCTTTATTACTTCTATCTGGTTTGAAGGCAAAGTACTCCAATTTTCATTTCATAGTTTGGAAAATCCAGTGAGTGGGAGAAAGGGCATTTTTGGATGGGCTTAAGATGTGGGAGACAGGCTATTCACTCCATTTTGAGTTCTGTTTGGCCAGAGTGAAACTCTGCTTGTGCCAAGGGACCCCCAAGGGATAACAACCTGATTTCCCTTTTTCCTCTTTGTACTGATAACTGAATAAGAGACAAGAGTGAAGGAATAATAGAAAGTCTGTGAGAGATCACTGTATCCAAATCACTTATGTACAAGAACATTCTTCCAGGGAGGGCAGTTGACTTGTCCAAAGTCACAGAAGATGCTGGTAACAGAACAAGGCCTAGAAACTCAGCCTCTTATCTTCCTTTCTCACTGATACTCTTTCCTTTTTGCCCCAACAGATTATATGTACTTACCTATGTGCTGAATGCTGGGTATCTATTGCTGTCATTTGGTATTAACTTGGTGTCCTTTTGTGATTGGTGCTAACCCCTCCCTGGGGAAAGTATGGTACAGAAAAACCTATAATTGGTAGGCCACACACATGCTCTATAGACACTATTTATATAACAATCATTGCAGGTATTTTATGAGTTGCTTTAATCAGCTATGTAGCATTTAAGGCCTCTTAATTCATAGAAGCAATTATTGGGATCTCCAATTAACAGATCAGAGAAGTAGCAACCTGCCTAGGATCACACATAGCAAGTAGGCAAATGGTACACTAAAGATTTGAAGTTAGGCCTGGCGGATACAATATATCACTCCTTTTCATTGCAGTTTAAAGAATATTTTGACTCAGAGGGAAGGCAGCAAGCCATACAGAGAAAGACTACCATTTGCCCACCCTAAATATTTTCAGGAAGATCTGGTTTTATGCAAAAAGTGATGCTTAGATACAGGGTCACATGTCATCATGGTTAAATCCATCATCATTTTGGTGTAAAATGTTTAAAAAATCCAATTAAGTGTATTATTTTAAATATGAAATATATGACAGATTTTTTTTTTCCCTCATCAATGAACCTAGCTACCTGGCTGAAGTTTTTGACATATTTGTAAATGTTCCCATGTACACAGACTATGCATGCTTGTGTTTTCCCACTTTCTGGAGGCTATAACAGAAATAAGAGATGAAAGTTATTTTTAATTTGGCCTCTGGATGAACATCCAAGTCTTCCTTTCCAGCAGCTAAACCTATATGCTTTCTCAACAGGGTATTAATTATCTGGCTCTAGGAATATAAACAGATGGGCTGTTCTGGCAGCTTCAGCTGCCCTGCTGGCCATAATACAATTGCTTGTGGACCCAGCAGGACTCAGAGGCTTCAGCAAAGAACGTTGTCCTCTTCAATAAACTCAGACAGGGGTACTGAGCAACTTGTTAAACACATTTATTGATTTCTTGACAGTAACCAAACACAGTGAGTGACCATTATAAACAAGAAAAGAAAGGCATTCATTTGTACTTTGTGAGATCCAGTTGCACCTGGAGAGAAAAGACACCCCTTACCCAAGAATTTACAAGGCAAAGTGCATTCCTTCAAGGGGGCATCATTGGCATGGGGGTAGAAGTTTTGAAATGCAGGAAATCTGTTGCCTGCTATCTCAGGATGAAGCTCACCTCCTATGCATGATCAAGCCATGGAGTGGAATTAAAATTATGCTTAGCTTATCAAATGCATTCCTGATTGCCACAAATTCAGTAAAAAACTGTCTGCAAATTAATAAAACATAGATGAAGGAACAAGTAAAAGCAAGAATGCAGTTGTATGAAGACAGAGCTTAGCCTGTAAGGAAGGAGAATAGATCAAAGCAAGAAAAATGAAATTAACTTGTTAAACACATTTATTGAGCTTTTAACAATAACCAAACACAATGTATGACCTTTGGAAAACAAGAAACAGCAATGGAACAATCTGAACTTGGCAAATCCTAGTATAGATATATGACAAAAAGGAGCAATAATTCAATTTTTTAATAGTCTGTGGTGAAATATATATATATATACACATACATATATATGTGTGTGTATATATATATATATACACACACACACACACACACACACACATACACAATGGGTATCTCTTCAATATCTGTCCTTTTTCTTTTTGAGTTGCTGAGTAAATGGAAGAATCATAATCTAGAAATGCATCGTTGGCTAACTTTATCCTGGCTCACCTGTTACCAGCACCCTTAAAGGATCTTAGGACACTATCCAAGATCATTTGATGCAAAGAACAAAGTCCACTTGATGCTGTCAGAGCTGTGTTTTCTCCTCTCTCTCAGAAGAATTTTGTATGTACAAAGACTGAAAAGTCTCATTGGGTAGATTTACTTGTTCCAGAAAACAGTATCAAAATTGTACTCAGGTTAGTTGGTTATTTTCTTCTAAAACCTTTAATGAATGAGGCTTTTGTTTCTGAAACTTGACTTCCCATCTTGGGTGCTGTGTGAGTGTGTTTGTATGTAGATATATTTGCATGTGTGTGTATTTATGAGTGTGTGTAAGAGATGTACTCCTCTGCCAAGGTTTTGCAGACACTTTTCATGAAGGAAGGGCCAATCCAAAGAGTGAATGAAGCTTGAAGGAGGGAAGGAGAGAGAAGAAAGAAGAGGGACATTTCAGGTTACATCAATTCACAGTCGTAGCATTTCACTGAGGTGGAATTCTTCTTGGCTTGGCTCCCTACTTGAGGAGCCATTCATTTACTGGAAAGAGAGAGAAAGAAAGAAATAAAACAAAATGAATGACACAAAACAAGGCATAATTGGATGAATTTGCACACGGGTTGGGCAGTTTACTCCAAAGGGGAAGGGACAGTTTTTAAATGTCTGCTTACTTGTATGTATCCCAACTATCCTCTCCACCTTCTTATGAGCCTCTGAGCCTGAGATATCTAATAGTATTGTCATTAGCTACATGTGGCTGATATATATCTAAATTAATTAAAACTATTGGTTGCATTGTCATACTAGCCACACTTCAAATGTTCAATAGCCACATGTGGCCAGTAGCTACCATATTGGTCAATGCAGACACAGAACATTTCCATTGTGTCAAGAAGCTATAGTGCATGATGTTGCTTTAGACCAGAGGTGGGCAAATGACAGCCTGCAAGCCAAATCCAGCTGTGAACTGCTTTTGTGAATATAGTTTTATTGGAACACAGTCACACCCATTTATTTACATATTGTCTGTGGCTGCTTTCACATTACATCAGAGTACAGCAGAGCACAAAATCTATATTTCTCATCTGGCCCTTTGCAGAAAATGTTAGCTGATCCAACTCTTAGACTATAAGTTCTGTAGGGATAAGGTCATATCTTCATCACCTAGCTAACTGCCTGGCACATAAGTGAAAGTCAAAGTCAAAGTTGCTCAGTCGTGTCTGACTCTTTGCTATCCCATGGACTGTGTAGCCCATGGAATTCTCTAGGCCAGAATACTGGAGAATACTTGTCATTCCCTTCTCCAGGGGATTTTCCCAACCCAGGGATCAAGCCCAGGTCTCCCATATTGCAGGCAGATTCTTTACCAGCTGAGCCACCAGGGAAGCCTAGCACATAATAGGTACATAATAAATAGATGTTGAATAAAGGGAAGGCTCAATGAATGAATGAGTTGAGTATTTCTTGATGGAAAGAAACAGAAATTATAGTTTTAGTACTCTGGGTATGTCTGAAAGAGAGAGAAAATTAAAGAAATTTGGGGGAATTTCGAGTGATACGGTGGAGGCTAGTAGTGGTAGTTGCTTCTAAAAGTTGTATGGTAACATCCACAGTCCCCATATTCAAGTAACATATTATCAGTACAAAAGACTTCCCTATCCAGCCTCTCATTTTCTCCTCACAACAAATCATGATGTAGCTGGTATAAAGACTGTCATGGGAGCCAGGGCTAGAGAGGTAAATGATTTGACTTATTAGTGTCAGAACCAGGCCTGGAACTCTGATGTCCTATCTCCTGGTTGAAGACATCTCCATGACTCATCTCCACTTTCCTTTCCATATTGGGGTTTTACAAAAATGTTCAATAGGTACTTAGTGTGTAGAAGGGAAGAGAGTGGGTTGGATGTGAGTTACAGAAGGTGGGAGGCACCCTGAATACCCTCTTTAGTAGGAATTCTAATCACTTCTAGACACAAAGCACTGGAAAAAGATGTGTTCAGACACATATCTCATTGGGCCCTAACCACCTGGTATGTAGAGTTATTTGCTCACCTTCTAGGGGAAAAGGAATCTATTTGTATATAACTAAAAGTTTCAGTGCTTCTAGTTGTCCTATTTTAACACATAACTTTAGGGGAATCAGCTTCTCTGGGTTCTTCTGTAAAATGGTGATAAAAATGCTATCTTGTCTGTACTAGACAAGGTTTAAAGATTTGATCTGTGTTTCTGATTATGACATAAAAACTTTTTCAGTAGAAAAGCACCATGAAAATATCATTTACAATCATGATTCCTATTAAGAGAGATAGTTCAAAGCCTTTCAGAGTAGGTTTAAGTAAGAAGACTAGAGTGACTTGTGTCTACTGCCCTCTGAACCCACCTCTATACTGAAGCTTCTGGGCCCGGTTGTTTGGACAGTCCTTCCCCTGTAAACTGAAGTTGATGTTGGTGCGGATGCAGCGGTTGTTGAGTGACTGGACAGGCCTGAAATTGTCACTCATGCTCAGAAAGATCTGAGATGGTTGATTCTGGCTGAGCAGGCGTAAGGAATGCATCTGAGGGGAGAGAAACAGCTGTGAGATCCACCCATCCTCTTACATGTAGTATGGAAGAAGTAAGACTACATAGACCATGGCCAGCCTGGGTAGTGCCAGCTGTGTGGGAAAGTGTACTTGAGCCTTCCACAGACCCTGATCCATGGGTTCAGTTGGTACAACCCACTGATGCCTCCATGCTTGGAGAGAGCCTTACTTTAAGCTCACTTGTTCCTGGTGTGCCTCTGGACAAGTCAGTGATTATTTTCTGTCCTATGACACATCGTCAAAGGAGAAAACCCAAATGGGTATTCTCCAGAGACTCTTCTCACTCTCAGACCCTGAAGCTGAGTAATTAAGGGAATTATTTTCTGATATGAGTATTATCAAAACTATAGTGACTGGTACAGGAGTCAAAGCTAAACTAAGTTGGATTAATTAAGTTATTTTTCTGTGACTATCAGGACCAAGAGCTGGATTAAAATGCTTTCAGCCATGTTCCACCCAGGACTGTGAAACTAAAGAAAACTCTCTAGCATAGAGGAGGATGAACCATGGTGCAGGAGGGAGCAGGAGAGTGCAGAGTGAAAGGGCTTCTGCAGTTTTGATTCCAGTGAATTCTTGACATCACTTTCTGATCTTAAATTCCATAAGATGACCCAGGATGTCATGAATAAATCCTTTTTCTAAGTTCAAGTTATCCCAAAGGGTTTGCTTGTCACTAAAATATCCCAATAAACAGAGATAGCATCAAGCACTTCAAATTGTTCAAAGAGTTGTCAGGTTGTGAGTACATGTCCTATAAAAGAGTTTGGTTTTGCTTCCTTTGCTTGTGTTTCCTCTGAGCTTTTATAGACCCTCACAACCACAGGATAGACTAATGTAATTTACCCCCTCATTATAAAGAAGAGAATTCACTTCACAGAAGTGGGGCCACAGGCTTAGAAGTACATAATGATCCATTAACAAAGCTGATCTCAGAAGCCAGGTTTCCTGATTCCCATCCAGTTCTGAGAAATGCTAGCTAGCCCAACAAGGAATATTGTGGGAAGCTCTAAAAAATCCTACATTCAAATATACTTATGAAATGCTACACATCATATTGCCTCCTCTTGGAGATAGACATATATTACCATTCTAAAGACCCTAAGAAGTCTCCCAGCAATGAAACTAATTTGGCTCTTTTTAGGTACAGTTTTTTCAAACATATTCAACAATATCATCCATTTTGCTCATCTGCTTTTTGAATACTAGAGTTGGTAGAGCACACTTTGGGAATTAACCCTTATTCCTTTCTCACTCAGGCAGGTAGGGCACATCTATAATTATTTCAAGTTCAGTCTTTCCAGATACTAATTCCTTAAAAATAGGTGTAATGAGCTGAATTGTCTAACCCACAGATGCAAATGTTAGAGCCCTAACCCTCAGTACCTCAGAATATGACCTGATTGGGAAATAGGGTCCTTATGCTGTTCAATCACTCAGTTGTATTCAACTATTCACAACCCTATAGACTGCAGCACACCAGACTTCTCTGTCCTTTACCATCTCTCAGAGACTGCTCAAATTCATGTCCATTGAGTTGGTGATGCCATTCAACCATCTCATCCTCTGTCGTCCCCTTCTCCTGCCTTCAATCTTTCCCAGCATCAGGGTCTGTTCCAATGAGTCAGTTCTTTGCATCAGGTGGCCAAAGTATTGGAGCTTCAGCTTCAGCATCAGTCCTTCTAATAAATATTCAGGATTTATTTCCTTTAGGATTGACTGGTTTGATCTCCTCGCAGTAAAAGGGACTCTCAAGAGTCTTCTTAAACACCACAGTCAAAAGCATCAATTATTCGACACTCAGCCTTCTTTATGATCCAACTCTCACATCCATGCTGACTGCTGGAAAAACCATAGCTTTGACTATATGGTCCTTTGTCAGCAAAGTAATATCTCTGCTTTTTAATATGCTGTCTAGATTTGCCATAGCCTTTCTCCCAAGGAGCAAACATCTTTTAATTTCACAGGTGCAGTCACCATCTGCAGTGATTTTGAAGCCCAAGAATATAAAGTCTTTCACTGTTTCCCCATGAAGTGATGGGATGGGATGCTATGATCTTTGTTTTTTGAATTTTGAGGATCATTATAGATGTAATTAAATGAGGTTATTGAAGTGGGCCCTAATCTAATATGACTAATTGGGGTAGACCCTAATCCCATTTGACTGATGTTCTTATTAAGGGGGATTTGGACAAAGAGACACAGACATTGGGAGAATGCCATGTAAAGATAAAGGGAGATTGAGGTGATGCTTCTATAAGCTAAGGAATACCAAAGCTTTTCAGAAAATTGCCAGAAACCAGGGGATAAGTATAGAACAAACTCTTCCTTACTTCATCTGAAGGAAATGTCTCTGCAGACAGCATGACCTTGGACTTAGAGCTTCCAGAACTGTGAGGTAATATGTTTCAGTTTAAGCCATCAAATTTGTGGTATTTTGTTAAAGCAGTCAAAGCAAATAATTACAATAAGCACTCCAAAAACCCAGCCAGTCTTCACATCATCTTCCCCACTAGCTAAAAGACCACAGAGAAACTCACCTGCATCCTGGTTATATAGACAGGTTTGTTCATTATTATCCAGTTTGCCGTCTCATAGCAGGGTGGGATAGTCATGGACCCATCATAAGTAATGAAACTAGAGGTCTCTGGATATAGTTCCTCTATATTAAGTCCTTGTAGTAAATATGCATCATCTGAAGAATAAAATAAGACTTAAGAATTAGGACTCTTGAGAAAGTGTTGGTTATTACTGATAACATTTTTTTTTTTTGTCCTTTTCAGATTCCAGTAGACTGTCAGGATAGGCTGCAGGAACAAACAGTCCCCCAAATATAATCATTTTAAACAAAAAGTATGTTTATTTTTCGCTCTAGTACTAGTCATGGCAATATGTAGCCACCAAAATGTTTTAGGCAGAGGAATGGCATGATAAGATTTGCACTTAATGATGCTTCCTCTGATGGTGGCTTGGCCATACAATATGAAGTTGAATGTAATGAATAAGAAAAGGATGCATTCAGCACATCTTTATTAAAGGTTATTGTAATTTGTTTAACCAAGCTTGCACTTTGACCATATTGGGTACTTTAGCGTGCTGCTATTATTGTATTTTATTTTATTAAGGGTGATGGGGAGGAGGGACTGAAGGAGACTACAGAATGAGGGCATTACAGGCATGGTTCTAGAGTAAAGAAAAAAAAATTAAGGTTTTTCTGAAACTATAATCAGCCTCTGTGTTGCATACACATTTGAGGACAGGGGTTGGGTGTGTGTGTGTGTGTGTGTGTGTGTGTGTGTGTGTGTTGGGGTAAAAAGGGAAGGCCAGAATCAAGAGGCTATGTTTATGGATTTAACCCATGTAGAAGAGTAACAATCTGCTTCCAAAACACTGTTATGCTGATATCCCAGATTCTGCTGCTGTGTAGATTTTCTTTGAAAGACTTACCAAAGTCAGCCTGAAATTAATTTAGGCTATTTTTTTTTTTTCCATTGTCAGTCTGGTTTAGTTAGAGTGTGCTATAAGATTTGGTCAGACATATGAAATCCAAACTTTCAAAGAAAGTAGAAGCTCACTAGACTATTACCATGCATTGGATGGATCCCACACAGAAGCTCTAGTTCATTTAAGTAAACAAGCTATGTTGCTTAAGTGCCCTGTGTTGCATTCACCTTGAAGATAATTGTATTTAGTATTATATTGACCTTTCTCTCACCTCCCAAGAAGCTAGATTTGACCAAAGCATACCTAGGGATAATAGAGAAACACATGTTATTAAGCACCTTGTTTATATCAGTCTTTCTCCAGGCACCGGACTCACTACCTTATTTAACTCTCATCTCAACTCTCTCAATATCAGTATTAGTATCCTCATTTTATTGATGAGGAAATTACCTCAAAGAGGTTAAGAAACTTGCCGAAGTTATACAGTAAAGATATGGTAGAGCTAGGTGCCGAGGTCTGCTTAGTTCTATATCTCTTCACCAGAACATATAGAGTCCTATAAGTATAATGTAGCAGTATAGTCCTATATAGTATAGCATTTACTAGTATATTGGCTTCCAAAATTCACAGTCTTTTTGGCAATATTCTTCTGTTTCCTCCTTTTATGGATTACTGGCATTGATTTTCTCAACTGGCTCAACAGAATGATTTTGCACAATTCCTTTTTTCTCCCTAGTCGTCTAATTTATGTTCAAATCAAGCAAATGGACAGTGTGACTAATGGCTGCCATTTTGTGGTGATTTTACCCCATGATTCCATGCTAACTCCTCCCTCTTTACACCTCTTGAACCAGTTGATGAGACAGATATGCAAAAGCCTCTTCCAGGGTAGAATTTAAAACTATCTTTAGAAATGATTCACAATGTTAGATCATGGGGATATGAGCTGTTCTTTAAAAAATGGGGATATCAACATGAATCCGCCACAGGTGTACATGAGTTCACCATCCTGAAACCCCCTCCCACCTCCCTCCCTGTACCATCCCTCTGGGTCATCCCAGTGCACCAGCCCCAAGCATCTTGTATCCTGCATGGAACCTGGACTGGCGATTTGTTTCATATATTATATTATACATGTTTCAATGACATTCTCCCAAATCATCCCACCCTTGCCCTCTCTCACAGAGTCCAAAAACCAATACAATATTGTAAAGTAATTAGCCTCCAATTAAAATAAATAAATTTATATTTTTAAAAAAGCAAAAAAAAAAAAAAAGAGGATATGTTTCTCTCTTCTCTATTTATTCTCTGCCATGATCTCACCCAGGTTTAAATGCTATCTGGATCCAAATGACTTCCACATTTATATCTGTAGTTATCTCTCCTGAAATCCACACTCATATATACAGCTGCCTACTCTATACTTCTTCTTTGAGGCCCATCTCAAGCTTAACATATTTGAAATTTCCTATTCCCTTCTCACCCATGAATATGCTTTATCCAAGCAAATGGAGTGATCCTTTTGTCAGGAGATCACATCACTATCTGCTCAGAGTCTTAGATTGACTTTTCATTATGAAACATCCCCAAAGGAAGGACTAATGGGGAAGATTGACCCCATTTAGCATTAATCTCTATGTCTCCTCTGGTTTCAGTATGTACCCAATAATGGTGATGCCACTGTATTCCTTTGAATGACAATGATTTCACCAGTAGTCCCATGCCAAAGGAGAAGCAGGAGTTGCAGGGAGCCTAGGATGCTATGAGCCTGAAATTTCAAATTACCCACAAGTTCTGTGCTTAGTTTATGACCCTTCCAAAGTGGAAACATTGGCAAAAAGCAAAAAAAGAATTCTCTTCAGACTGAACTAAATTTGGGATTAAGAGAAGAAGATGAAAAGCTTCATGTAATGTGAGAGTATTAGCGATACAACTAGTTTTAAGATCTCAGAGTTAAGCTTTCCTTGCCCATTAGGGAGGAAGACAATAGGACAGAAAGAGCCTACGAACATCCCTGGGACGACCTATGCTAAAATCCTTGCTATCCCACTATGGATGAGTAAACTATTGTTCAGGAAATGTTCATCCCCTTCCCAGACCCAAATCCATGGGAGCATTTTGATGTTGGGCTTGGCCGTGTGACTTGCTTTGAACAGTGAACAGTGGATAGAAGTGACAGTGTGTGAGTTTCAAGACTAGACCTTAAACAACATCATGCATTTCTGATCCCCAACATGAGAAGTACTTGATCCTAGACAAAAGAAAGCCATGTTATCTGACCTTATCTGACCTGCAGATTTACTGAGTCACCAACCAACCCACAGATGCAGCAGTGAGAAATCAATGCCTATTGTTGAATGCTTGTTCATTACGCAGAATTTGCTGACTAATAGAGCCACTCACTAAATGTGTATCATTGATAGAGGGCTTCACTTCTCAGAGCTTTGCTTTCCTCATCTGTAAACTGGGATAGCTATTAATACCTATTTTGGGAATAAGACTATGTAAGCACCAGGTGAGATGCTGCATGTGAAGCTCTAGCAGAGAGCCTGGAGTGTGGAAAATACTTAGCTAGCATTACTTCCATGTTCCTGATGCTGATGCAGTTAGCAGAGTGTGTACACATATGAGTGAGTGTGGCAGATTGAAGCTACACTGGAGTCTAATTCTGGGTAGCAGCAGAAGAATGGGTTGGTTGTGGGGGTGGTCAGCGGCCAAGGTCAGGTGTTCCTAAGTATTGTGGTTGGATAGTAGCTGGGGGGATTCATTTTTTTTCTTGCTTGCTTAAAAGAATGAAAGCAGAGGACTCTGGTAGGTGCCCCTGAGCAGGAGGTATTGTCTACGAGAGTTCATGGGAAAATGCCAGCATAACCTGGTGTCTCCTGCAAAGACCCTGGAGGGACTTCTCAGGCTTATGTTTCCCACCCACTGGCTATGTTCTCAGGCATGACTCCTGTTTCAGAAACTTCCTTGTTGCTCCCTTGTTTGGACAAATTTCCACAGGCTGGCTGCCTCTAGGTGATTAGCTAGAAAGAAGAGTGTTGGCACTTTCCTGCTGAGAAAATTCATCCCTTTCAGCCACATGTCCTAGGCATTGCAGTGTCTGGGTTATTCTCACTTGTCCATGCAGAGGAAGAGCTGATGAAGGCAAATTTCCTGCCTTTGAACTTTTCAGATTCCTTTAAGTCCTCTCCTTGCATTTGTGTATGCTGTTTGGAATGTCCTTCACTCTCTCCTTCCCTCCTTCTTTCCTTCCTTTCCCTCTCCTTCTTTCTCTTCCTCCCTTCTTCCCTCCCTCCCCTTTCCTCTCCCTTCTTTCCTCTATTCCTCCCTCCCTTTCTTCCCTTATTTCTTTCCTCACAATGGTTGTTCATATATTTAGTACTTATTTGAATAGCAATCCCTATTTAAAAATCTGCCATGAATTTTAGGCAGATTTTCTATGATCCCAAGAGTTCCATTCCTATTTTTAATACATTGTGCTTATTACACAAATCTTTAAGAAACACCATTATATGTCTGTCTCCCTGACTAAAGAGTGAGAGACTCATCATTCACGTGAAAGGCCACCTTCCCATAGAGCAAACCCGTATGACTGGTTTTATCTTTGGAAGCAGCCACATCACTTAACATTAATCAGCCTAGAGCTGTGAGGTGGGGTGGGGTGCAAAGTTTGACTAATGGTTGACTGCAGCTGGCAATCTCTTAGATGGTGTGTTGGGCTTTAAAATGTAATTTGATGGCTTTTCATGGTCTCTAAACTGCAAATTCAAGATATTTGAAAGCATTTTATTTAATTTTATGCTCTTTTAGCAAAAAAGTTAAAAAACTAATAATCTTTATGAGCAGTTATAAAATGTATTTGCAACCCAACACAGAAATGTCTCCCTTTGCTAAGCAATCTGAGTTTGAGCTTAAAGAACTCTATGGGTACTTATGAGGAAGACTGGGATGGTTTTGGAGATATTTCTTCTGGCTGATTCTCCAGGTTTCCCAGCGTTCCCAAACTCTTCATAGGGGAGTGTTCTGTGTGGAGGGCTGGTGTCTGGCCCATCTTTATATCCCAAGAGCTTCACTTGGTGCTGTCATGTGGCAGGCATGAAAGAAATACTTGCTGAATTGATGAGTAATTGAAAAAGAGAAGGATTCTCCACACTCTTCCTCCAGCAGTCCTAGGTGAGATCTGTAAGGCATTCATTTTGTCTTTCCACATCACCATCCATAGCAGTGTTCTACACCAAGTGAGGACATGCCAAAGGGATGTGGGGTGTCAGAATGTTTGTGTACTGATTTTTACTTTTGCAAAAATCAGATTCAAAATCCTAGATTTAGAAGGACCTTAGAAACTGAATTTCAACTTCTTTACAAAGGAGGGAACAAAGTGAGGAAGCTCTTTGCTTAAGGACAAAATCCCACTTTCTTGCTCACTTCTAATTAGTTAAACTTTTTCCTGTTATTTTCTTTAATCCCTTTATGTGTACTATTTCCATAACTTTCACCAAGTCCTGCAACCTCTAAGATTGCTACAGAAGACAGTGGCATCCTTTCCACTCTACTCTTTTCAACTGTGCACCATTACCTCTTTTCTGCTTACAGATTCAGGGAATTATACACTCTAGAAACCCAAGGAAATTGGGCAGAATTCTATAGCTCATTGTGTCACACATGGAAATGAAGAAAAATGCCACCTTGTCTAACCTGAAAGGGAGACCCAGTGACACAGAGGGGGAGATGTGGTCCAGCTGAGGGCCTTAGAATGTGTTGAAGTTGGATCAAACCACCTGGTGAATGCTTTCTCAATCACATAATTGGCAAAGCCCTAAATGTGGCCAGCTGATATGTTGGAGTCTGTCAGCTAGTAGGATCTCCCAGCTCATTACCAATCCATAGGATAATGATGACCATCATCATAATAACCATTATTGCTTTAGACAGGCATGGATGAAAAAGGCACTCTGGGGGTTTCTGCTTGAAATGAGTTGTTTCTTAGCCAATCCTGACTCTCCAGAGTGATTTTCTACAGAACTGAATGATCATGAAGCTGAAAGAGGCCCTTGGAGATCATTAGTTCTGGCTTTCTGCCTTCAAACAGGACTAACCTTTAGAGAATAGTTGCTATATAGAAAATTCAGCCAAACTTACTTTTATATGTTATTCTTGTGATAGTATCTCTGTTGAGCATTCGATTAAGAAATGGGTTTGATGAATCAGAAACCTAGGGGGGAAAAGAAAATATTAGTAAAAGGTAGGCAGAAGTTAACTTTGGTGGAAAAGGAGAAAAGGTGAGAAAAACATATTGTGCACACATAGACATGGGAGAACTAGTCATTCTTAGGGAAGCATTTCAGGGTAGGTGAAAATGAGAGTATGGAGGAAGGATGGGAGGTAAAGATAGAGAGGCAAGGGATAGCTCATGCCAGGTTTTGAATGTCATATTAGGGCATTTAAAGTTTATTTTCTAGGAATAGGGAACCATCAGAGGATTTTAAGTAGAGAGTAGGGAGTGACATATTAGGAAGGGGATAGTTATCCAAGTACACAGAGAAACAGAAAGAGTGCCAAGAGTATTTGTGCTGATGCAACCCATGAAAGGAGAGTCAAAAACAGATTGTCCTGTTAGGTAAGGAATCTGCCATGTCCTTTAATTGAGTGTCTTGGGTCCCTGGTACCTGGTGAGTCTGGGCAGAGCTAACATTAGGACTAGACCCTTTTGAGCTGATTGAAAATAATTGAAAATTTTCCAAAATGCACACAGACAATTTGTGAACTTTAGCGTGTTGACTATGTGGGTGAGAGGATAAAATATGTACTTGGTATATATGCACTTAAATTGGAAGTTAATGGTGTGTGACTGAGAAGCAATCATAGCTAAATCTCTGCTCCCTGTGGTTATAGGAAAGGTGGGGGACTAGGAGGAGACAGAGATAAGTGAAACCTACAGATAAACAAATCTTTTATTTTAACAAACAATTCCAACCCTTTTATGACTCAGAGTTTGGTTGGTTGACATCTCAAGGGCTCAGCTGACCTAGATATGGGGCTTCTCAATTTCTGTTACTGCTTACCTTGCAGGGAATTGGGAAGGGGAGGTAGAAAGATCAGAAGGAGGGGAAGAGTGCCAGAGGCTTTGTTCATGTCATTTCTAGGTATCAGTGCCCAGAAAAGTCTGGCCTGTGTCCCATGCATAATCAGTTTGGGAATGAGTGAATGGCAAGTCACAGCTTGGATGATTCACTGTGGAGCATCTTGGAGTTGATTATGTTGGACAAAGATAGAAATGCTGTAGCTTATTTTGAGATCCAGCCTGAAAGTTTCAGGTTTGCTCAGGAAAAGACTGGAAGCATCCCTAAGAGCCAAACTGTCCTGAGAAGATGCAGGAGCTAGGGACAATCTTTTTACTGATCTCAGGATCTGGGGCATAAGTTCCTCTCAGTAACCCACAGGGCAACAATCAGGACCTGTGTCAGTAATCTAAGTGGAATGAGTGCTTCTACAGAAGCCTGTGAAACATTCCATTAGTTTTCAGTTAGAAGGCTCACTTCTGGCAAATCAATCACCCTGTAAGCTGTAATGTGCCCACATTGCCAGGATGACATTCACTGACTCGGAAACTTTGAGCAAAGTGAGGAAATGTCAGTGGCCGAGGCTGAGGCACTCACCAAAGGTCAAGAGCTGTTGGGCAGTCCATGTTGGTCATGAGAGTTACTCACAGAAGGCCTAGATTTGGGAAATTTACAGGAGATGTGAGCCCTTGGATATGCATTGCCTAATACTGTGAAATGCCTTCAGGCTGCATAAGAGTAAGTATGTCCCAGGTTGAACACAACAAGAAGTTATCAATGTCATAATTGGGGCTGGTTGAGGGATATAGATATTTGTCCTATGTTTGTGGGCAGCAAGGGAATGTAGGGGAAAAATTTTTAATGTTGCTTTCTCTTTTCTCCCTTCCAGCTCTATGTGAACAAGGTCATTAGTGTCAATATTAAAGTCAAGCAAGACCTGGGATCCTTTCCTGAATGTACTATTATGAGCTACATGAACGAGGATGTAAT
This sequence comes from Bos grunniens, assembly GCF_055505025.1. Classification (NCBI taxonomy): domain Eukaryota; kingdom Metazoa; phylum Chordata; class Mammalia; order Artiodactyla; family Bovidae; genus Bos; species Bos grunniens. The sequence continues at coordinate 62,988,131 of NC_141183.1, read as the reverse complement.
GTCAAAAATTATTTGTACCATTTTCCTCATTTTCCTTAGGGACACTGATGTCCACTCCACAGGTTTATTATTAGGGTTAAATGATAAAATATGTATGTAAAGTACATGTCTCAGTGCCTTGCATTTAGTAATCTACTATTTATTATAACAGGGTCTGTGATGATGCCAAGAGGTATAGAACAGGGATTGGAAGGATCTGTCTGTACCAAGACCAATTCCTTTGGGAAGTTTTATTAGGGATTAAGAAAGCCTAAAATCATACTTACCTGGTCAAAAGCCCTTTTCTATATTTGCCAGTGACAAGCTAAAGGAGGTGGGATTGGTGGTCAGTGGCAGCAGTATATCCAGGGTTCAGCTCTCCTGGGACCACAAAAAGGCTTAATCTGACCCAGGTGAGGGAGAGGAAGTTAGGAGGCTGCGTGACCAGACAGAGCAAAGTGACTGTTGTAAAAGATGATGCTCACGAGGAAGGAGAGGGAGTGGTGTCTGGGGCTGCCCCTGTGCCCATTCTGTGTGATGATAATGTCTTCATGAGAGCTGTATTAAAACTCCCTAGTGCCAAATGCTGAATTTCTATTGACTGTCTTTAGATTCGAAGTTCTGACTGGGGCACTTCCTCTAATGGTTTGGCTAAAACTTCCCAAGGAGCTACACAATGACTGCCAACTTTTAGAACTGCCACACTGTAACACCCCCCCTTTTTTGGGGGGGAAGACAGTTTTTTTTTAAGAAGTTAGAAATATTTATTGTTTAAAACAAATATTAAAACAGCAAAAGCTAATTGATGTAAAAACTGGTATCTGAAAGCGGGTGTTGCCCATTTTAGGTTTTGTTTTCATAATAATTTATACATACTTAATATTGGCTTTGAATTCAGGCTATAGATGGAGGTTGGAAAATAATGAGGCAACTGTTAGTAGAGACTGAAAAAAATGGTGAACCAAGTTATGACATAGAACATTTGGCAAAATTTTCATCTATAGGAACTTGTACAGAAGACCCTTTGTAATACCTCTAAAAGTTCTAAGCTAAATGTAAGAGTCCTCAGCAAGACAAATAGGCTGTTAATAATCCTAAGGACATTATTTTTTTCCCTACAGGAATTTGCTGCAACCAGAGTAGAGAAAGCCCTGTCCTGGGGGGGGGGGGGGGGGGGCGGAATTGGATGCAATTCATTACTTCAGAAGCAGTGAATTTTAGGATGTATATAGAGTAGATATGCATCAGATTCATAGAAAATTCATCAAGTTTTAAAGTCCATTATACAAATAAAATAACTACCTGCTTGGACAAAAAGAATTGCAATAGTTAAAATAGAAGTAAGATTTCTGGACTTCTAACATTCTATGGATAGAAATCAGAATGAGAATAACAGATATTTCTTACCCAAAGAGGTGAAAACCCTACAGGAAGAGCTGAGGCATTCAGAAGATTGTGAACAAGTTAAGTATCTCAGGGAGCAGAAATGAAATCTAATCAAGGAACATCCCCAGGCCAAGAGTAGGAGAACATTTTTAAAATTAATTTTTATTGGAGTATATCTGTTTTATAATATTGTGTTAGTTTCTACTGTATAGAAAAGTGAAGTAGCTATACATATGCATATATCCCCTCTTTTTTGGATTTCTTTCCCATTTAGGTCAGGAAGCAAGAGTTAGAACTGGACATGGAACAACAGACTGGTTCCAAATAGGAAAAGGAGTACGTCAAGGCTGTATACTGTCATCCTGCTTATTTAACTTATATGCAGAGTATATCATGAGAAACGCTGGACTGGAAGAAACACAAACTGGAATCAAGATTGCCGGGAGAAATATCAATAACCTCAGATACGCAGATGACACCACCCTTATGGCAGAAAGTGAAGAGGAACTCAAAAGCCTCTTGGTGAAAGAGGAGAGTGAAAAAGCTGGCTTAAAGCTCAACATTCAGAAAGGGAAGATCACGGCATCTGGTCCCACCACTTCATGGGAAATAGATGGGGAAACAGTGGAAACAGTGTCAGACTTTATTTTTCTGGGCTCCAAAATCACTACAGATGGTGACTGCAGCCATGAAATTAAAAGATGCTTACTCCTTGGAAGGAAAGTTATGATCAACCTAGATAGCATATTCAAAAGCAGAGACATTACTTTGCCAACAAAAGTTCATCTAGTCAAGGCTATGGTTTTTCCAGTGGTCATGTATGGATGTGAGAGTAGGACTGTGAAGAAGGCTGAGAGCCGAAGAATTGATGCTTTTGAACTGTGGTGTTGGAGAAGACTCTTGAGAGTCCCTTGGACTGCAAGGAGATCCAACCAGTCCATTCTGAAGGAGATCAGCCCTGGGATTTCTTTGGAAGGAATGATGCTAAAGCTGAAACTCCAGTACTTTGACCACCTCATTAAAGAGTTGACTTATTGGAAAAGACTCTGATGCTGGGAGGGATTGGGGGCAAGAGGAGAAGGGGACGACAGGGGATGAGATGGTTGGATGGCATCACTGACTCGATGGACATGAGTCTCAGTGAACTCCGGGAGTTGGTAATGGACAGGGAGGCCTGGTGTGCTGCAATTCATGGGGTAGCAAAGAGTCGGACATGACTGAGCGACTGATCTGATCTGATCCTATTTAGGTCACAACAGAGCACTCACTAAGTAACATTCCCTGAGCTACACAGTAGGTCCTCATTAGTTATCTATTTTATATATAGTAACAATGGTGTTATATGTCAATTCCAATTTCTCAAATCATCCAACCCCTCCTTCTCACCTTGGTGTCCATATATTTGTATGCTATATCTGTTAGCATATTCTCTATTTCTGTTTTGCAAATAAGATCATGTATACCATTTTTCTAGATACCACATATATGTGTTAATACATGATACTTGGTTTTTCTCTTTCTGTCTTACTGTACTCTGTATGATAGTTTCTAGGTCCATTATCTAGGTCCACTATCTAGGTATGATAGTCTCTACAAATGACCCAGTATTGTTCCTTTTAATGGCTAAGTAATATCCCATTGTGTGTGTGTGTGTGTCTATATTTATATGTATCTCATATATTCTTTATCTATTCCTCTGTTGATGGATATTTAGATTGATTTCATGCCATGGCTATTGTAAATAGTGTTACAATGAACATTGGGGTGCATGTGTCCTTTTGAATTATGGCTTTGTCTGGGTATAAGAACAGTAGTAGTGTTGCTGGGTCATACGGTAGTTTTATTTTTAGTTTTTTTAAGGAACCTCCATATGGTTTTCCATTGTGGCTGTATCAATTTACATTCACACCAACAGCAAAAGGGTTTACTTTTCTCCACACTCTCTCCAGCATTTATTGTTTGTATAATTAAAAAAAAAATATTTTTAATTGGAGGATAATTGCTTTACAATTTTTTGTAGATTTTTTTAATGACAGGCTAGCTGGTGTGAGGTGATACATCATTGTAGTTTTGATTTACATTTCTCTAGGAATTAGTGATGTTAAGCATCTTTTCATGGCTTTGTGGGCCATCCGTATGTATTTTTTGGATAAATATCTGTTTAGGTCTTCAGACCAATTTTTAATTGAGTTTTTTTATATTGAATGTATAAATTATATTTTGGAGATTAATCTTTTGTCAGTTGTTCCATTTGCAAATATTTTCTCCAATTCTGAGAGTTGCCTTTTCATCTTGTTTATGGTTTCCTTTGCTATGCAAAAGCTTTTAAGTTTAATTAGGTCCCATTTGTTAATTTTTGTTTTATTTTTATTACTCTAGGAGGTGGCTCAAAAAAGATCCTCCTGCAATTTATGTCATAGAGTATTCTGCCTATGTTTTCCTCTAAGAATTTATATTATCCTACCTTACCTTTAGGTCTTTAAATCATTTTGAGTTTATTTTTGTACATGGTGTTAGAGTGTTCTGATTTTATTATTTCACATGTACCTGTCCAGTTTTCCTGGCACCATTTCTTAAGAGGTTATCTTTTCTCCATTATATACTCCTGTCTCGTTTGTCAAAGATAAGGTGCGTGACAAGGTTCATAGGTGTGTGAGTTTATCTCTGGTTTTCTTATACTCTTCTATTGATCTGCATTTCTGTTTTTTTGTGCCACTACCATACTGTCTTGATGACTGTACCCCTTCAGTCAGGGAGCCTGATTGCCCAGCTGTTTTTTTTCCTCAAGATTGATTTGGCTTTTCAGGACCTTTTGTATTTCTATACAAATTGTATAATTTTCTGTTCTAAGTTCTGTGAAAAATGTCATCAGTGATTTGATGGAGTTTCATTGAATCTGTAGATTGCTTTGGGTAATATAGTCATTTTCAGAATATTGATTCTTTGAATCCGAGGATATGACCTATCTTTCTACTTGTTTGTGTCATCTTTGATTTTTTTAAATCTTATTTTATAGTTTTCTGCATACAGATCTTTTGCCTCCTTCAGTTCAGTTGCTCAGTCGTGTCCAACTCTTAGTGACCCCATGAATTGCAGCACACCAGGCCTCATTGTCCATCACCAACTCCCAGAGTTCACTCAGACTCATGTCCATCGAGTCAGTGATGCCATCCAGCTATCTCATTCTCTGTCATCCCCTTCTCCTCCTACTCCCAATCCCTCCCAGCATCAGAGTATTTTCCAATAAGTCAACTCTTCGCATGAGGTAGCCAATCAGCTTTAGCATCATTTCTTCCAAAGAAATCCCAGGGCTGATCTCCTTCAGAATGGACTGCTTGTTATTTCTGCTCTGACCTTATAACTTTTTTTTCTCCTAACTTTTTCTTCTTTCTCAGTTGCTTTAGTTGTAAGGTTAAGTTGTATATTTGAGATCATTCTTTTTTTTTTTTTCCCTTAAGGAAAAAGTGAGATCATTCTTGAATCTTCAGAATGGACTGCTTGGATCTCCTTGCAGTACAAGGGACTCTCAGGAGTCTTCTCCAACACCACAGTTCAAAAGCATCAATTCTTCAGCGCTCAGCTTTCTTCACAGTCCAACTCTCACATCCATACATGACCACTGGAAAAACCATAGCCTTGACTAAACGAACCTTTGTTGGCAAAGTACTGTCTCTGCTTTTCAATATGCTATCTAGGTTGGTTATAACTTTTCTTCCAAGGAGTAAGCATCTTTTAATTTCATGGCTGCAGTTATCATCTGTAGTGATTTTGGAGCCCAAAAATATAAAGTCTGACACTGTTTCCACTGTCTCCCCATCTATTTGCCAGGAAGTGATGGGACCAGATGCCATGATCTTTGTTTTCTGAATGTTGAGCTTTAAACCAACCTTTTCACTCTCCTCTTTCACCTTCATCAAGAGGCTTTTGAGTTCCTCTTCACTTTCTGCCATAAGGGTGGTGTCATCTGCATATCTGAGGTTATTGATATTTCTCCCAGCAATCTTGATTCCAGCTTGTGCTTCTTCCAGCCCAGCGTTTCTCATGATGTACTCTGTATATCAGTTAAATAAGCAGGGTGACAATATACAGCCTTGACGTACTCCTTTTCCTATTTGCAACCAGTCTGGTTTATCCCTAGGTATTTTATTATTTTTATTGCAATGGTAAATGAGATTATTTTCTTGATTTCTCTTTCTGATGGTCCATTGTTGGCATATAGGGGTTCAGATTTCAGTGTATTAATTCTGTCTCTTGTGACTTTACGAAATTCATTGATTAGCTCTAGAAGTTTTCTGGTGGCATCTTTAGGATTTCTATGAATAGTATCATGTCATCTGCAAACAATGACAGTTTTACTTTTTTTTTTTTTTTTCAATTTGGATTCCTTTTATTTCTTTTCCTTCTCTGATTGCTGTGACTAGTATACTTCCAAGATTATGTTGAATAATAATGGTGAGGGAGGACAATCCCTTGTCTGGTTCCTGATCTTAGAGGAAATGCTTTCAAATTTTCACCATTGAGGAGTTTGTTTGCAGGAGCTTTGTCATATATAGGTTTTATTGTGTTGAAGTATGTTCCCTCTATATCCATTTTATGCAGACATTTTTTTTTAATCCTAAACGGGTGTTGAATTTTGCCAAAAGTTTTTTTCTGCATCTACTGAGATGATCACGTGGCATATGGTTTTTATTTTACAGTTTGTTAATATGTTTTAGCACATTGATCAATTTGCATATACTGATGAATCCTTACATCCCTTGGATAAACCCTGTTTGATCATGATGTATAATTCTCTTAATGTATTGTTGGATTCCGATCGCTAGTATTTTGTTGAGGAATAGCACATCTATATTTATTGGCAATATTGAGCTGTTTTTTGGCATATCTTTGTCTGGTTTTGGTATTAGGGTGATAGTGGCCTTGTAGAATGAGTGTGGGAGTGTTCCTCTCTCTGTAATATTTTTGGAAAAGTTTGAGAACAATAGGCACTAGCTCATTTCTAAGTGCTTGATAGGATTTATCTGTGAAGCCATCTGGTTCTGGACTTTTGTCTATTGAAAGATTTTTAATCCGAGTTTCATTTTTATTACTTGTGATTGGTCTGTTAATATTTTCTGATTCTTTCTGGTTCAACCTTGGGAGGTTTTCCCTTTTACGAAATTTGTTAATTTCTTCCAGATTTCCCATTTTATTGCATTTAGTTGTTTGTAGTACTCCCTTATGATCCTTTATATTTCTGCAGTGTCAGTTATATTAATTTGATTGAATTTTATTTCATAATCTCTCCTTTTTCATTTATAGTTTTATTGATTTGAGTCTCTTCCCTTTTTTTCCCCTTGGGGAATCTGGCTGAGGTTGATCAATTTATTAAAAAAAAATCTTCTCAAACAATGAACTTTTAGTTTCATTGATATTTGCTATTGTTTTCTTAATTTCTATTTCATTTATTTCTGCTCTGACCTTATAACTTTTTTTCTCCTACTAACTTTTTCTTCTTTCTCTAGTTGCTTTAGTTGTAAGGTTAAGTTGTATATTTGAGATTATTCTTGAATCTTGAGGTAGGATTGCATTTCTATTAACTTCACTCTTAGAATTGCTTTTGCTGCATCATATAGGCTTCAGGTTTTTGTGTTTTCATTGTCATTTATTTCTAAGTATTTTTAAATTTCTCTTTGATTTCCTCAGTAATCTTTTGGCTACTTCAGATCAGATCAGATCAGTCACTTAGTCATGTCCGACTCTTTGAGACCCCATGAATCGCAGCACACCAGGCCTCCCTGTCCATCACCAACTCCCGGAGTTCACTCAGATTCACATCCATCGAGTCAGTGATGCCATCCAGCCATCTCATCCTCTGTCGTCCCCTTTAGTAGCATAGTATTTAGTCTCCATGTGTTTGTGGTTTTTACTGTTGTTGTTGTTGTTGTTTTTTTCCCCTGTAATTGAATCCTAACTTTATAGTGCTATAGTTGGAAAAGATACTTTATGCAATTTCAATATTCTTAAATTTACCAAGACTTGAAGGAGATCAGCCCTGGGATTTCTTTGGAAGGAATGATGCTAAAGCTGAAACTCCAGTACTTTGGCCACCTCATGTGAAGAGTTGACTCATTGGAAAAGACTGATGCTGGGACGGATTGGGGGCAGGAGGAGAAGGGGATGATGGAGGATGTGATGGCTGGATGGAATCACTGACTCGATGGACGTGAGTTTGAGTGAACTCCGGGAGTTGGTGATGGACAGGGAGGCCTGGCGTGCTGCAATTCATGGGGTCGCAAAGAGTTGGACACGACTGAGAGACTGAACTGAACTGCACTGTTTTCTTACTTAATATATGACCTATCCTGGAGAAAGTTTTGTGTGCACTTGAGAAAAAAATAAGTGTATTCTGCTGTTTTTACATGTAATGTCCTAAAAATATCAATTAAGTCTCTGTTTTAATGTGTCATTTAAGGTCTTTGTTTTCTTATTAAATTTTTTGTCTGGATGATCAGTCCATTGGTATGCTTGGGATGTTAAAGTACCCCACTATTATTGTGTTATTATTGATTTCCCTTTTTATGGCTGTTAGCATTTGCTTTATGTATTAAGGTGCTCCTATATTAGGTGCATAAATAGTTACAGGTGTTATATCTTCTTCTTGGGTTGATCTCATGATCATTATGTAGTGCCCTTCCTTGTCTCTTGTAACAGTTGTTAATTTAAAGTCCTTTTTTTTTTTTTTTCTGATATGACTATTGGTATTCCCCCTCTCTTTTTATTTACATTTGCATGGAATATATTTTTTCTTCTCCTTATTTTCTGTCTGTATGTGTCCCTAGGTCTGAAGTAGACTTCTTGTGGACAGTACATATGAACTTTTTTTAGAATCCATTCAGCAATCTGTGTCTTTTTGCTGACACATTTAATCCTCTTACATTTAAGGTAATTATCAGTATGTATGTTTCTCTTGCCATTTACTTAATTGTGTTGGGTTTGTTTTTTTAGTTCTTTTTTCTTTTCTTGTGTTTAGCATCTAGAGAAGTTTTTTCAGCAATTTTTATAAAGCTAGTTTGTTAGTACTGAATTCTCTCAGCTTTTGCTTATCTGTGAAGCTTTTGATTTCTCTTTTGAATATTAATGAGATCCTTGCTAGATAGAGTAATTTTGGTTGTAGGTTTTCCCCTTTCATTACTTTAAATATATCCTGCCACTCCCTTCTGGATTGCAGAGTTTCTGCTGAAACATTAACTGATACCTTAGGATTCCCTGATATGTTATTTCTTATTTTTCCCTTGCTGCTTTTATTATTTTTCTTTTAATTTTTGTTAGTTTAATATATGTCTTGGTGTGTTTCTTCTTGGGTTGTACCCTGTATGAGATTCTCTTTGCTTCCCAGACTTGGGTGACTATTTCTTTTCCCATGTTAGGGAAATTTTCAACTATAAATCTTTTGAAATATTTTATAGGACATTTTCTCTATCTCTTTTTCTTCTGAGACCCCTATTACTTGTATGTTATTGTGTTTAGTGTTGTTACAGAGGTCTCTGAGACAGTCTTCATTTCTTTTCATTCTTTTTTCTTTATTCTGATTTGCAGAAGTTATTTCCACCTTTCTATCTTCTTTGTCACTTATCCTTTCTTCTGCCTCAGTTATTCTGCTATTGATTCCTTCTAGTGATTCCTTCAGAGAAGGCAATGGCACCCCACTCCAGTACTCTTGCCTGGAAAATCCCATGGAAGGAGGAGCCTGGAAGGCTGCAGTCCATGGGGTCGCTGAGGGCCGGACACAACTGAGCGACTTTACTTTGACTTTTCACCTTCCAGCATTGGAGAAGGAAATGGCAACCCACTCCAGTATTCTTGCCTGGAGAATCCCAGGGATGGGGGAGCCTGGTGAGCTGCTGTCTATGGGTTGCACAGAGTCTGACATGACTGAAGCGACTTAGCAGCAGCAGCCGTGATTCCTTCTAGTGTGCACGTGCAGACGCAGCTGGCTGCCCGACCAGGCCCCGGGCTACGGAGCATGCGTGGAGTCAAGCAGCAAGTGGAGTGAGGAGCTTGCCCCTACTCTGCTCGTCCGCATCTCCCGACACAGTCAGGGTGTGAAATGAGTGACTGCGAAGACGAGGCCCCCTGCTCCCAGCTTTCTTCATACACCCTTGCAGCTCTGCAGGAATTTTATGCTGAGCAGCAGCAGCACCACTCTCACCTCCGTGGTCATGACAAGTACAACATGGGGATAATAGAAGAGAACTGGCGGGTGAGCCAGTTCTGGTACTGCCCGGAGACGGCCCTGTACCTTGCTGAGGACGCCTTGGCAGCTGCCGGGGAGGGTGGCAGAATAGCGTGTGTGAGCACCCCCAGCGTCTACCAGAAGCTGAGAGAGCAGCACAGAGACGATGTCTTCCTCTGCATATTTGAGTACAACCGGAGGTTTGCCGTATACGGAAAGGACTTTGTCTACTATGACTACAAGAACCCTGTGGACTTACCCGAGAGGATCACCACACACAGCTTTGCCATCGTCATGGCAGATCACCCCTATCTCTTGGAGGAATGTCTTAGGAAAATGTCAGAAACCATCAAGCTCCTGACCCGGGGAAAGATTCTGCTGTGCACAGGTGTTGTCATGGAGGTGGTGGCAGCAAAGCTGCTTGGAGTGAAGATGTGCAAGTTTATTCCAGAACACACTCACCCTGGGAAACGAGTTTCACTGTTTCGTGAATTACGACTCCAGGCTGAACCGTGATCTGTCAGTGCAGCTCCCAGTGCAGGAAGGACCCAAGTGACATTTCCTTTCTGAAAAACTACCACCTCCTCATCCTCATTTTCGAGGTTAAGGCATTATGATTTCCTTAGGATGTCCCTGGAGTGCAGGGTGTTTTTGCCGACTTGAGTCTGTGGAATTAATATCTGGAGGAACTTTTAGACCCCATCTAGTGGAGAAGGCAATGGCACCCCACTCCAGTACTCTTGCCTGGAAAAATCCCATGGATGGAGGAGCCTGGTAGGCTGCAGTCCATGGGGTTGCTAAGAGTCAGACAGGACTGAGAGACTTCACTTTCACTTTTCACTTTCATGCATTGGAGAAGGAAATGGCAACCAACTCCAGTGTTCTTGCCTGGAGAATCCCTGGGACAGGGCAGCCTGGTGGGCTGCCCTCTATGGGGTCGCACAGAGTTGGACACAACTGAAGCAACTTAGCAGCAGCAGCAGTATTTTCAATTCCAGTTATTGTGTTGTTCATTACTGTTTTCTCTTTAGTTCATCTAAGTCTTTGTTAAACACTTCATCCATCTTCTGTGCATGCCTCCAAGTTTATTTCTGTGAGTTGGATCATCTTTACTATCACTACTCTGAATTATTTTTCAGACAGATTGCCTATTTCCTCTTCATTTATTTGATCTTACATTTTTACTAGCGTCGCCATATTTATTATTCTTCTCATTGTATTTAACCTACTGTCTTTGAAGTTTCCTTTCTGCAGGTTGTAGGACCATTGCTCCTGTTGCTTATGGTATCTGCCGCCAGCAGATGAGGTTGGCCCAATGGCTTGTGTAGGTTTCCTGTTGGAAAGGACTGGTGCCTGTGCTCTGGTGGGTAGAGCTGAGTCTCATCCCTCCCATGGGCAGGCCCACATCATGTAGTGTGTTTTGGTATATCTGTGTGCTTAGCACTTTAGACAGCCTGTCTGCTAATAGGTGGGTTTGTGTTCCAGTTATACTTGTTTTTTAGTGTGATGTATTAAGTATCTTGGAGTCAAGGTAGAGACTTTCTGTTGAGATCTTGCCAATTAATATTCCCCAGGTCTCAGAATTCTCTGGGATTTCCCAGGTGGTGCAGTGGTAAAGAATATGCTTGATAACAGCATTGACTCAATGGACGTGAATTTGAGCAAAGTCTATGAGATAATGAAAGGCAGAGGAGCCTGGGGTGTTGCAGCCCATGGGGTTGCAAAGAGCCAGACATAATTTAGTGACTGAACATCAACAAGGAATTCCCCAGTGGTCCAATGTCCTGGCCTTGGCACTCCCACTTCAGAGGCTCAGGCCTAACCCCTGGTTAGGGAACCATGATCCTGCAAGCCACACAGTGCAATGAAAAAAGAGTCAGGAAAGAAAATAAACAAACAAAACCCAAGACAAATGGCAAAGACAAAAACAAAGAACTATAGTTTTAAAAAAAGAAAACAAATGAAGAAACAAATAAAACCCAAGATAGATGGTAAAAGAAAAATGAAACAAAGAAAAATAAAAACTAAAACACACACACACACACACACACATACAAAAAAAGAAACAAAAACAATGAAAATAAAAAAAACCAGAAAGCAACCAGACAAATAAAAGAACCTAAAAACAAAATCAGAACAATTAAAAACAAAACTAAGAAAAATAAGAAAGAAAACCAAAGTAGAATACAAACTAAAAATAAAGTAAAATAAATGTTAAAAACACAAAACAATGGAAAGGTAAAGTAAAAATGTAAAAAAAAAAAAAAAAGTAAAAAAAAAGAAAAATACAAATTGCATTAAAAATAATGAAAGCAGCAACAGAACATATAAACAGCAATAAGAATATTTTCCTGGTGTCTCATCTGTCAGTGTTTTTACCCCCACTATGATCCCCAGCCAAATTCTGCTTTCCCTAGTATTCTCTAGGTAGGCTTCTGGACTTGCTATGGACAAGGTGTGGGCAGCTCAGACTCTGAGCTGGCCCAACCATAATATGTACTTGACCCCACTGACTGGTTTCAGTTGTGGGAAAATTCATTGTCCATTCATATATTCCACAGATGCACAGTTTATCAAGATGATCATGGGGATTTAACTTGTGGCTTGTGCAATTACACGAGAAGATTTTCATTCCTCTTCCTTAGTCACTCTATTCTTGGGCTTTAGCTAAGGCCTTAGCCCCACCTCTGCATGTGGGCCTCCCACAGAGGTCTGCTCCTGAGGCTTCCCCAAAGCAATTAGATCTGACCTGGTGAGGACAGGGCATGGAGGTGGCCTGGCTGCTGGGTCACAGGAGCCCTGGCAAAGACAGGTGTATGGGGGATCAGTGGCTGCAAGAGATATAGTCCAGCCAGTGAGAAAGTACACAGGGAAGCCAATGGCCAGGAGTTCAAGAGATCCAGCTATAGTGGTAGCCTTTCCCATAATCCACTGGCTATAGTGAAAGTATCAGTCCTGTTGGTGACCTTTCCTAGCGCCTGATGACAGGTGCTTCTTCTTCTTCTTCTTTTTTTTAATTTGCAAACCTGTTTCACCCAACAATGGTCAAAAGGTTGTGTAATTTAACAACTTAAACTTTTATTTGTTGGAAGTTTGTTGTTGATGATGACTACAAGGAGATATGGAGCTACCCTAGAATGTCATAAAGCCAGCATTGGTGAATTTTCTTAATTATTCACAGGGATGTTTACATGAGAGAGGTAAACTGGGAGGGAAAGATGATACTCAGAGCAATTCCTGAAAGCTGGAGGGAACTGTTTAGTGCAGTGCCTGGAGGGAAGGGACATCTCACATTTTCTTTTTATTCCTTTTTCCAAGGGTCATCTGATTGACAGCCCTTTAATCCTGTTGGGTATCAGTGAGAAACCATCTCCCCTTCTATTTATTCCTTCTGATTCTTCTGCATGAGTGGAACCTAGAACCTGCCCCTGGATCCAGCATCATTTTTCTCTGTAGGATAGAAACTACCTGGATCCTCAGGCCCCAGTGCTCTAAACTCATTGTTTTTGCATCTCACTGAAAGAGTCTTTATTTTTCATAAACCTCATGGACATAAATATTGGACATAGATATTTCGCTTTGGTAATATCTATGCAGCTTGGGTTATTTTGCTATTTTTCTAAGATTCAACAGGACTATAAACTGATATTCTGATTGGGATGGAAATGGTAAGAAGAGAAGAATGAAGGAATGCAACACACTTACTTTAATAAATATAGAAACTACCACCAATCCGTTTGGGCTCTTTGCAGCTTCTGTGACATTGGTATATAGCTCGTGGTTATAGTGGATGAGCTGCACCTGGAAGAAGGAAAAAGCAATAATGCAATAATGAGAACAAAATGTAACATTAAAAGATATGAGGCACCCCATAGCCACCCTACATAAGGCTAAACTATAAAGTAAATTGTAAACAACAAAAAAAATTGGAAAGATAGTTCTATAATTGAGATTTCAGGGATATGGCGTGTGTCATAAAATACATGCACATGCAAATACACACACATACAAAAATACACACACATACAAAAATACCCATACATATTTGCAGTTATTTTCTGGTAACAATCATGGCTTTAATAAGATCAGTGCCCATCTGGCTCTGGCTTCAATTAAAGGGTATGTAAAGTTACATTTCCTTGTTAGAAGCAGAATTGCCCTACAGAGGTGGGCCAGCTTTCCAGGATGCACCTACAGTTGCCAAGTAAATATTCCTCATGGCCATGGGCAAGAAGAGAATTGCTAAATCCTTTCAGTCAAGTGACTTTGGAGGAGACTGGCTAACCTGCAAGATGAAGTGCTCCTAAGGGAGAGGAAGTTGATGGCTTAGGTTTCTGATGCATCAGCCTGCCCAGGTTATCTGTGCCAGACTTAACTTGTTCCTTATTGAATGAAGATCAGTAATATGCCTGTTGAGCCTTTATGCATTCATTTCAGGCTATGGTTTTAAAATATGTTTTAACAGTATGGTGGTATAATTTTGTAATAAACTAAACGATAGAGAAATTGAAACAAAAGCCCCCCCCCCCACATCTTTCTAATTGTAGTCCAAGCAATATAATTATTAAGAGTTTACTACATATCCTTCCAGATATTTTTGTGTTTATAACTCACACACACACACTCACAGAGAGAGAGTTTAAAAAATATTAAATGAGTAAATTACCAGAAACATACAACCTACCAATATTGCATCAAGAGAACATAGAAACATGAACAAATGAGTACAAATAAAGTGATTGAAGTAGCAATCAAAACCCTCTCAGCTAAAAAAATCCCTGGACCAGATGGCTTTGTGGGTGAGTTCCACCAATCTTTCAAATAGAATTCATATCAATCCTTCTTAAACTCTTCAAAAACACAGAAGAAGAAAGAACATTTCCAAATTCATTTTATTAGGCCAGAGTCATCCTGACACAAAGCCAGACAAAGACACTGCAAGAAAACAACTAAAAAGGCCAATATCTCTAACAGAACAATGCACTTCCCAGGTGGCACGCTAGTGGTAAAGAACCTGCTTGACAATGCAGGAGACATACGAGATGAGATGAAGGTTAGATCCCTGGTTCTGGAAGATCCCCTGGAGGAGGGCATGGCAAACCACAATGTAACAGAACTGAGGACCCTGAGATAAATCCTCACACTTATGGTCAATTGATCTTCAACAAGGGTGTCAAGAACACATAATGATACCGGATAGACTATTTAGTAAATTATTTTGGGAAAACTAGCTATTCCATGCAGAATAATGAAATTGGACTCTGCTTCATACCACATATAGAAGTCAACTAAAAGTGGATTAAAGACTTATGTATTAGACCTGAAGCTGTAAAACTAGTAGATGAAAGAAAACATAGGAAAAGGTTTTTTGACATTGGTCTTAGCAATGTTTTTTTGATTATGACAGCAAGAAGCACAGGCAATAAGCAAAAATAGAAAAGTGGAATTGTGTCAAACTAGAAAGCTTCTGCAAAGTAAAATGTGCGTGTGCTCAGTCACTCAGTCATGTCTGATTCCTTGTAACCCATGGACTGTAGCCCTGCCAGGTTCCTCTGCCCATGGAATTTTCCATTTCCTACCATTTGCATTTATTGCCATTTCCTACTCCAGGGGATTTTCCCGAGCCAGGGATCTAATCTGAATCATTTGCATCTCCTACATTACCAGGTGGATACTTTATCACAACAGCCACCTAAGAAGGTCAAAGGAAGCAAACAAAACAGTAAAAGGGCAACCTACAGAAAAAGAGAAAATATGTGCAAACCAAGTATCTTTTAAGGATTAATATCCAAAATAAACAGGTAGCTCATACAACTCAACAGCAAAAACAAAAACAGAAACCTGATTTAAAAAATGTGCAAATAATTTAAATTGACGTTTATCAAAACAAAACACACAAATGTCCAATAGGTACATGAAAAAGTGCACAATATCACAAATCATTGATGAAATACAAATCAAACCCATGATGCGATACAACCTGACACTTGTTATCAGTCAGTTCAGTTCAGTTCAGTTGCTCAGTCCTGTCTGACTCTTTGTGACCCCATGAATCACAGCACGCCAGGCCTCCCTGTCCATCACCAACTCTCAGAGTGCACTCAGACTCACATCCATTGAATCGGTGATGCCATTCAGCCATCTCATCCTCTGTCATCCCCTTCTCCTCTTGCCCCCAATCCCTCCCAGCATCAGAGTCTTTTCCAATAAGTCAACTCTTTAATGAGGTGGTCAAAGTACTGGAGTTTCAGCTTCAGCATCATTCCCTCCAAAGAACACCCAGAGCTGATCTCCTTTAGAATGGACTGGTTGGATCTCCTTGCAGTCCAAGGGACTCTCAAGAGTCTTCTCCAACACCACTGTTCAAAAGCATCAATTTGGTGCTCAGTTTTCTTCACAGTCCTACTCTCACATCCATACATGACCACTGGAAAAACCATAGCCTCGACTAGACGGACCTCTGTTGGCAAAGTAATATCTCTGCTTTTCAATATGCTATCTAGGTTGGTCATAACTTTTCTTCCAAGAAGTAAGCGTCTTTTAATTTAATGGCTGCAATCACCATCTGCAGTGATTTTGGAGCCCAAAAATATAAAGTCTGACACTATTTCCACTGTTTCCCCATCTATTTCCCATTAAGTGATGGGGCCAGATGCCATGATCTTCATTTTCTGAATGTTGAGCTTTAAGCCAACTTTTTCACTCTCCTCTTTCACATTCATCAAGAGGCTTTTGAGTTCCTCTTCACTTTCTGCCATAAGGGTGGTGTCATCTGCATATCTGAGGTTACTGATATTTCTCCTGGCAATCTTGATTCCAGTTTGTGACTCTTCCAGACCAGCATTTCTCATGATGTACTCTGCATATAAGTTAAATAAGCAGGGTGACAATTACAGCCTTGAAGTACTCCTTTTCCTATTTGGAACCAGTCTGTTGTACCATGTCCAGTTCTTATTGTTGCTTCCTGACCTGCATATAGGTTTCTCAAGAGGAAGGTCAGGTGGTCATATAATGGCTATTAAAAAAAAAAAAAAAAAAGACAAGGGATAACAAGTGTTGATGATGATGTGGAGAAAAGGGGACACCTGCACACTGTTGGTAGAAGTGTAAACTGGTGCTGCCACAATGGAAAACAGTGTAGAAGTTCCTCAGAAAATGAAAAAGAGAACTACTACATGATCCAGCAACACCACTCTGCATATATGTCTTAAAGAAATAAGATCTAACTCTTAAAGAGGTATCTGCATTCCCATGTTCATTGTATCATTATTCACAATAGCTAAAATATGTAAGCAACATGAGTGTCCACAGATGGATGAATGGATAAGGCAAATGTGATACATACCCCTCCCTCCCTAGACACCTGAAGATTATTCAATAATAATAGTGACTGAAATCCTATTATTTGTGACAACACCAATCAACTAGATGAGTCAAAAGTACATTTTGCTATGTGAAATATGCCAGAAACAGAAAGACATATACTTAATAAACTCACTCATATGTAGAAAATAAAGTAGTCAAACTCATAAAAAGAGAGTTTAGAATAAATGATCCAAAATCTTGAAAACAAAATGGAGTTACAGCTAAAGATCCTGGAGACAAGAATTGAGAAGATGCAAGAAATGTTTAAGAAGGACCTAGAAGAAATAAAAAAGAGTCAATCAATAATGAATAATGCAATATATGAGGTCAAAAACACTCTGGAGGGAACCAAGAGTCGAATAACAGAGGCAGAAGATAGGATAAGTGAGGTAGAAGTTAGAATGATAGAAATAAATGAAGCAGAGAGGAAAAAGAAAAAAAGAACTAAAAGAAATGAGGACAATGCAGAGGCCTTTGGGACAATGTTCAACACCCCAACATTTGAATCATAGGAGTCCCAGAAGAAGACAGAAAGAAAGGCCATGAAAAAATACTTGATGAAATAATAGTTGAAAACTTCCTTAAAATGGGGAAGGAAATAGTCACCCAACTCCAAGAAATCCAGAGAGTCCCAAACAGGATAAACTCAATTCAAAACATACCAAGACACATATTAACCAAATTAAGAAAGATCAAACACAAAGAAAAAATTTAAAAGCAGCAAGGGAAAAACAACAAATAACACACAAGGGGATTCTCATAAGGATAACAGCTGAACTTTCAATAGAAACTCTTCAGTCCAGAAGGAAATAGCAAGACATACTTAGTGATGAAAGAGAAAAACCTACAACCAAGATTACTATACCCAGCAAGGATCTTATTCAAATATGAAGGAGAAATCAAAAGTTTACAAACAAGCAAAAGCTGAGAGAATTCAGCATCACCAAATCAGCTCTTCAACAAATGCTAAAGGATATTCTCTAGACAGAAAACACAGAAAGGGTGTATAAAGTTGAAGCCAAAACAACAAAGTAAATGGCAACAGGATCATACTTATCAATAATCACCTTAAATGTAAATGGGTTGAATGCCTCAACCAAAAGACAAAGAGTGCCTGAAAGGATACAAAAACAAGACCCTTGTATATGCTATCTACAAAAGAACACTTCAAAATAATGGACACAAACAGAATGAAAGTGAAGGGCTGGAAAAGATATTTCACAAAAATGGAGACGAAAAGAAAGCAGGAATAGCAATACTCATATCACATAAGAAGAGACAAAGAAGGACACTACATAATGATCAAAGGATCAATACAAGAATAAGATATAACAATTATAGATATATATGCACCAAACATAGGAGCCCCATAATATGTAAAGCAAATGCTAGCAAGTATGAAAGGGGAAATTAACAATAACACAATAATAGTGGGAGACCTGCATACCCCACTCACACCTATGGATAGATCAACTAAACAGAAAATTAACAAGGAAACACAAATTTTAAATGATACAATGGACCAGTTAGACCTAATTGATATATATAGGACATTTCACCTCAAAATAATGAATTTCACCTTTTTCTCAAGGGCACACGGAATTTCTCCAAGATAGATCACATCCTGGGCCATAAATCTAGCCTTGGAAATCTTTTCTGACCACAATGCAGTAAAATTAGATGTCAATTACAGGAGAAAAACTGTTAAAATTTTCAACATATGGAAGCTAAAAAACATGCTTCTGAATCACCAACAAATTACAGAAGAAATCAAAAAAGAAATCAAAATATGCATAAAAACGAATGAAAATGAAAACACAACAACCCAAAAGCTATGGGACACTAAAAGCAGTGCTAAGGGGAAGATTCATAGCAATACAGGCTTACTTCAAGGAACAAGAAAAAAGTCAAATAAATAACTTAATTCTACACCTAAAGCAAGTAGAAAAAGAAGAAGCACCCGAGGGTTAGTAGAAGGAAAGAAATCTTAAAAATCAGGGCAGAAATAAATGAAAAACAAACAAAGAGACCATAGCAAAAAAAAAAAAAAAAAAAAAAAACAGCAAAGCTAGAAGCTGGTTCTTTGAGAAGATAAATAAAGTTGACAAATCATTAGCCAGACTCATCAAGAAACAAAGGAAGACTAATCAAATCAGCAACATTAGAAATGAAAACGGGGAAATCAAACAGACAACCCAGAAATAAAAAGGATCATAGGAGACTACTGTCAGCAACTATCAGCCAATAAAATGGACAACTTGGAAGAAATGGACAAATGCTTAGAAAAGTACAACTTTCCAAAACTGAACCAGGAGGAAATAGAAAATCTTACCAGACCCATCACAAGCATGGAAATTTAAACTGTAATCAGAAATCTTCCAGCAAACAAAAGCCCAAAGGCAATGACACCCCACTCCATTACTCTTGCTGGAAAATCCCATGGAAGGAGGAGCCTGGAAGGCTGCAGTCCATGGGGTTGCTGAGGGTCGGACACAACAGCTACTTCACTTTCACTTTTCACTTTCATGCATTGGAGAAGGAAATGGCAACTCACTCCACTGTTCTTGCCTGGAGAATCCCAGGGATGGGGGAGCCTGGTGGGCCACCATCTATGGGAATCGCACGGAGTTGGACACGACTGAAGTGACTTAGCAGCAGCAGATGGCCTCAGAGCTGAATTCTACCAAAAATTTAGAGAAGAGCTAACATCTATCCTACTCAAACTCTTACAGAAAATTGCAGAGGAAGGTAAACTTCCAAACTCATTCTATGAGGCCACCATCACCTTAATTCCAAAACCAGACAAAGATGCCACAAAAAAAAAAGAAAACTACAGGCCAATATCACTGATGAACATAGATGCAAAAATCCTTAAAAAAAATTCTAGCCAACAGAATCCAACAACATATTAAAAAGATCATACATCATGACCAAGTGGGCTTTATCCCAGGGATGCAAGGATTCTTCAATATCCACAAATCAATCAATGTGATACACCACATTAACAAATTGAAAGATAAAACCTTATGATTATCTCAATAAATGCAGAGAAAGCCTTTGACAAAATTCAACATCCATTTATGATAAAATCTCCCAGAAAGTTAGAATAGAAGGAACATACCTCAACATAGTAAAAGCTATATATGGCAAACCCATAGCAAACATTATCCTCAATGGTGAAAAATTGAAAGCATTTCCCCTAAAGTCAGGAACAAGACAAGGGTGCCCACTCTCACCACTACTATTCAACATAGTTCTGGAAGTTTTAGCCACAGCAATCAGAGGAGAAAAAGAAATAAAGGGAATCCAGATTGGAAAAGTATAAATAAAATGCTCACTGCAGATGACATGATCCTCTACATAGAAAACCCTAAAGACTCCACCAGAAAATTACTAGAGCTAATCAATGAATACAGTAAAGTTTCAGGATATAAAATTAACACACAGAAATTCCTTGCATTCCTACACACTAACAATGAGAAAACAGAAAGAGAAATTAAGGAAACAATTCCATTCACCATTGCAATGGAAAGAATAAAATATTTAGGAATATATCTACCTAAAAGAAACAAAAGACCTATATATAAAAAACTATAAAACACTGATGAAAGAAATAAAAAGGACACAAATAGATGGAGAAATATACCATGTTCATGGATTGGAAGAATCAATATAGTGAAAAAGAGTATACTACCCAAAGCAAAGTATAGATTCAATGCAATCAATCCCTATCAAGCTACAAATGGTATTTTTCAGATAACTGGAGCAAATAATTTCACAATTTGTATGGAAATACAAAAAAACTCCAATAGCCAAAGCAATCTTGAGAAAGAAGAATGGAACTGGAGGAATCAACCTGCCTGACTTCAGGCTGTACTACAAAGCCACAGTCATCAAGACAGTATGGTACTGGCACAAAGACAGATATTTAGACCAATGGAACAAAATAGAAAGCCCAGAGATAAATCCACACACCTATGGACATCTTATCTTTGAAAAAGGAGGCAAGAATATACAATGGAGAAAATACAATCTTGTTAAAGAGATTTCTTTAACAAGTGGTGCTGAGAAAACTGGTCAACCACTTGTAAAGGAATGAAACTAAAGCACTTTCTAACACCATACACAAAAATAAACTCAAAATGGATTAAAGATCTAAACATAAGATGAGAAACTATAAAACTCCTAGAGGAAAACATAGGCAAAACACTCTCCAACATAAATCACATCAGGATCCTCTATGACCCACCTCCCAGAGTAATGGAAATAAAAGCAAAAATAAACAAATGGGACCTAACTAAACTTAAAAACTTTTTCACAACAAAGGAAACTTTAAGCAAGGTTAAAAGACAGCCTTCAGAATTGGAGAAAAGTATAGCAAAGGAAGTAACTGACAAAGAATTAATCTCAAAAATATACAAGCAACTCTTGCAGCTCTATTCCAGAAAAATAAACCACCCAATCAAAAAATAGGCCAAGGCACTAAACAGACATTTCCCCAAGAAGACATACAGATAGCTAACAAACACATGAAAAGATGTTCACCGTTCCTCATTATCAGAGAAATGAAAATCAAAACCACAGTGAGGTACCATCTAACGCTGGTCAGAATGGCTACTATCTAAAAGTCTACAAACAATAAATGTTAGAGAGGTTATAGAGAAAAAGGAACCCTCTTACACTGTTGATGGGAATGCAAACTAGTACAACCACTATGGAAAACAGTGTGGATATTCCTTAAAAAACTGGAAATAGAATTGCCATATGACCCAGCAATCCCGATGCTGGGCATACACACTGAGGAAACCTGAATTGAAAGAGACAGATGTACCCCAGTGGTCATTGCAGCACTGTTTATAATAGCCAGGACATGGAAGCAACCTAGATGTCCATCTGCAGACGAATGGATAAGAAAGCTGTGGTAGGGGTACACAATGAAATATTATTCAGCCATTAAAAAGAATACATTTGAATCAGTTTTAATGAGGTGGATGAAACTGGAGCTTATTATTCAGAGTGAAGTAAGTCAGAAAGAAAAACACCAATACAGTATACTAACGCATATATATGAAATTTAGAAAGATGGTAACAATAACCCTGTGTACGAGACAGCAAAAGACATACTGACGTATAGAACTGTCTTTTGGACTCTGTGGGAGGTGGGGAGTGTGGATGACTTGAGAGAAGAGCATTGAAACATGTATATTATCATATGTGAAACAGATCACCAGTCCAGGTTCGATGCATGAGACAGGGTGCTCAGGGCTGGTGCACTGGGATGACCGAGAGGGATGGGATGGGTGGGTTGTGGATAGGGGGTTCAGGATGGGTAACACATGTACACCCATGGCTGATTCATGTCAATGTATGGCAGAAACCACTACAGTATTGTAAAATAATTAGCCTCTAATTAAAATAAATAAATAAAAAAATTGGTGGTTGTCAGCGGTTGAGTGGAGAGGGAAATGAGATTATTGTACTCTTGTACAAAGTTTCAGTCATGAAAGTGAATGACTTCTGGAGCTCTGAAGCACCAGAATGGTGGTGATAACTAACAATATTTTATTGTACACTTGGAATTTTCTGAAAGTATAGATTCTAAGTTAAATCTTATCATACATACTCACACACTGGTAACTATGTTGGGGTGATGGATAGGTTATTTAGTTTGATTCTTGTGGTCTTTCACAATGTATACATGTATCAAAATATCAAAGTGTACACCTTAAATGTGTACAATTTTTATACATCAAATATATATCAATAAAAATAAAAAGTGAAAGAAAAACAGTGGAAATGGAAAAAACTGGAATAATACTCGGCCATAAAAAGGAACACATTTGAGTCTGTTCTAAGCAGGTGGATGAACTTAGAGCCTATTATACAGAGTGGAGTAAGTCAGAAAGAGAAAGATAAATACCGTATTCTAACGCATATATACAGAATATAGAAAAATGTTACTGAATAATTTATTTAAATGGAAACAATGGAGAAAGCAGACATAGAGAATAGACTTATGGACATGGAGAGAGAGGAGGAGAGGGTGAGATGCATTTTAAAAACTAAAAAAAGAAAAAGGACTTCTGAAAACAGGTAAAGAGTTAGTCCAGATCAAAGTCCTTTTTGGAAAGTTGGTGTAGTCTTGGGAGGGGCTTGTAGTAGTCTTGTAGTCTTGTAGTCTTGGGAGGGGCTTTTTAGGATGATGTCTCATTGGCACCCCACTCCAGTACTCTTGCCTGGAAAATCCCATGGATGGAGGAGTCTGGTGGGCTGCAGTCCATGGAGTAGCGAAGAGTCGGACATGACTGAGCGACTTCACTTTCACTTTTCACTTTCACTTTTCACTTTCACTTTTCACTTTCATGCACTGGAGAAGGAAATGGCAACCCATTCCAGTGTTCTTGCCTGGAGAATCCCAGGGACGGGGTAGCCTGGTGGGCTGCTGTCTATGGGGTCGCACAGAGTCGGACACGACTGAAGCAACTTAGCAGCAGTAGCAGCAGCATTGTCAGAGTATTAATGGACTTAATGATAATTCTAGTATTGAATTAAAATCCTATGATGATGTCAGGTGTTGTTAGGGCTTGGAGGAGCTCTTGTAATGGATCAGGGACTAGGATTTACTCTGTGACGTGCAGGGATTTGCTGGATCATTGTCTGTGATCATGTAAGTAGAGACTTACAGGAATTCCCCTACATATGAACCTTGAAGTAGTTAAGTTTCAAAGGTGCGAATATGCGTTCCTTGTCCAATCATATAAGTTAGTTCATGTCTTACGTACATTGTCACATACATGCATCCTATTTGTGTATTTCACTGTACAGTACTGTATAGTGTTCAGTAGTACAGTATCCTTATTTCAAGTTCAAGATGTCCCAGAGCAAGAGGTAGATAGAATTGAATCCAGCAAGGAACCAGAACCTATGCTATCATCATCAGATGTAAGTGAAATCACAGTTTGCCATCCATCTCCTATTGCTGATGATCCTTCAGTTCTACCATTTTCCACCTCCTCTCCCTCCTCTAGTCAGTCTGTAACTCTTCTTGCCTGTTCACTCAATGCCAGCCCCTGTATGCAAGCAGTTGCACTGTATTAAAAGATTAAAAATGTTTTATTTTTTATATATTATTTGTATAAAACGTCCTATAATCTATCATAGAACCAATTGTGTAAAAAGAAAAGAAAATAAACAATGGACAACGGAAATTCAATCATTTGTAAGTAATTATGAACTTGATTTTTAAAACTTTTTTAAAAATTTAAAATGTTGGTAGATATCTTGCTAAGTCCATGTAAATGAATCTACCTAAATCTTTCTAATAGTTGTAGAATTCTCCATCATATAAATGCATTGCAACACGTTTACCATCCTTTCAATAGTTTTCAGGTCATTTCCATTTTTTGTCTCTTGTAAATAATGTCACAACAAGATTAGCATACATCCTTCTATAATGATATTAGCATTTTCCACAGGTTGATGTGAGTATATAACCAGTTCAGTTCAGTCGCTCAGTCATGTTTGACTTTCTGCGACCCCATGGGCTGAAGCAAGCCAAGCTTCCCTGTCCATCACCAACTTCTGGAGTTTGCTCAGACTCATGTCCATCAGGGCAATGATGCCATAGAACCATCTCATTCTCCATCATCCCGTTCTCCTCCTGCCTTCAATCTTTCCCAGAATCAAGGTCTTTTCCAATGAATCAGTTATTTGCATCATGTGGCCAGAGTATTGAAACTTCAGCTTCATCATCAGTCCTTCCAATAAATATTCAGAATTGACCAGTTTGATCTCCTTGTAGTCCAAGGGACTCTCAAGAGTCTTCTCCAGCACCACATTTCAAAAGCATCAGTATTTCAGTGTTCAGCTTTCTTTATGGTCAACTCTTACATCCATACATGACTACTGGAAAAAACAGAGCTTTGACTAGATGGACCTTTGTCAGCAAAGTAATGTCTCTGCTTTTTAATATGCTGTCTAGGTTTGTCATAGCTTTTCTTCCAAGGAGAAAGTGTCTTAATTTTGTGGCTGCAATCACAATCTGCAATGATTTTAGAGCCCCCAAAATAAAATATCTCAATTTTTTCTACTGTTTCCCCCTTCTATTTGCCATGAAGTGATGGAACCAGATGCCATGATCTTAGTTTTTTGAATGCTGAGTGTTTTTTTTTTTTTTTCCACTCTCCTTTTTCACTTTCATCAAGATGCTCTTTAGTTTTTCTTCACTTTCTGCCATAAGGGTGGTGTCATCTGCATATCTGAGGTTATTGCTATTTGTCCCGACAATCTTGATTCCAGCTTGTGCTTCTCACAAGCCCAGCATTTCTAATGATGTACTCTGCATATAAGTTAAATAAGCAGGGTGACAGTATACAGCCTTGATGTATTCCTTTCTCAATTTGGAGCCAGTTTGTTTTTCCATGTCTGGTTCTAGCTGTTGCTTCTTTACCTGCATACAGATATCTCCGGAGGCAGGTAAGGTGGTGTGGTATTCCCATTTCTTGAAGAATTTTCCACAGTTTGTTATGATCTGCACAGTCAAAGTTTTGGTATAGTCAATAAAGCAGAAGTAGATATTTTTCTGGAACTGTCTTGCTTTTTCAGTGATCCAATGTCAAGGATACTGAAGTGGTTTGCCATTCCTTTCTCCAGTGGACGACATTTATTCAGAACTCTACACCATCTTGGGTGGCCCTACAGGGGGCCACTCATTGTTTCATTGAGTTAGACAAGGTGGTGGTCCATGTGATCAGTTTAGTTTTCTGTGATTGTGGTTTTCGTTCTGTCTGCCCTCTGATGAATAAGGATAAGATGCTTATGGAATCTTCCTGATTGGAGAGACTGACTGTGGGGAAAGCTGGGTCTTTTTCTGATGGGCTGGACCATGCCCAGTGAATCTTTAATCCAAATTTCTTTTGATGGACGTGGCTGTGTTCCTTCCCTATTGTTTGCGTGAGGCCAAACTGTCCACCCAAAACTCCACTGGAGACTCCTGAACACTCACAGGCAAGTCTGACTTAGTCTCTTATGGGGACACTGCTCTCTTCTTCTGGTTCCTGGTGCACACAAAGTTTCGTTTATGCCATCCAAGAGTCTGTTTCCTCATTCCTGTGGAAGTTCTGCAATTAAATCCCACTGGCCTCCAAAGTCCAATTTGCTGTATGTTCTCAGTCCTTTTGCCAGATTCCCAGATTGGGAAATCTACTGTGGGTCTTAGAACTTTCTTAACAGGGTGAGAATTTCTTTGCTATAATTGTTCTGCATTTTTTGGTTCATCTGCTCGGTGACTATATGGTGGGGTTAATGGTGACCTCTTCCAAGAGGGCTTATGCCACACACTGCATGACTCAGGTCTGCTGCAACCAGAGTCTCTGTCTCTGTGACAGGCCACTGTTGACCCGTACCTCCACAGGAGACACTCAAACATTCAAAGGCAGGTCTGGCTCAGTCTCTGTGAGGCCCCTGGGACCTGGTGCCCACAAGGTTTTGTTTGAGCCCTCCAAACTTCTCTGGCAGGTATAGGGTTTGATTTTAAATGCGAGTTCTCCCCTCCTACCCTCTTGTTGGAGTTTCTCCTTTTCCCTTAGATGTGGGGTATCTTTTTTTGTGGGATCCAACATTCTCCTGTCAATGGTTGTTCACCAGCAAGTTGAAGTTTTGGAATTCTTTCAGAAGAAGACAAGTACATGTCCTTCTACTTCCCCATCTTTTTTTTTTTTTAAATTTAATTTTATTTTTAAACTTTACAATATTGTATTAGTTTTGCCAAATATCGAAATGAATCCGCCACAGGTATACCTGTGTTCCCCATCCTGAACCCTCCTCTCTCCTCCGTCCCCATATCCTCCCTCTGGGTCATCCCAGTGCACCAGCCCCAAGCATCCAGTATCGTGCATCAAACCTGGACTGGCGGCTCGTTTCATATATGATGTCATACATATTTGAATGCCATTCTCCCAAATCTCCCCACCCTCTCCCTCTCCCACAGAGTCCATAAGACTGATCTATACATCAGTGTCTCTTTTGCTCTCTCGTACACAGGGTTATTGTTACCATCTTTCTAGATTCCATATATATGTGTTAGTATACTGTATTGGTGTTTTTCTTTCTGGCTTACTTCACTCTGTATAATAGGTTCCAGTTTCATCCATCTCTTTAGAACTGATTCAAATGTATTCTTTTTAATGGCTGAGTAATACTCCATTGTGTATATGTACCACAGCTTTCTTATCCATTCATCTGCTGATGGGCATCTAGGTTGCTTCCATGTCCTGGCTATTATAAACAGTGCTGTGATGAACATTGGGGTACATGTGTCTCTTTCCCTTTTGGTTTCCTCAGTGTGTATGCCCAGCAGTGGGATTGCTGGATCATAAGGCAGTTCTATTTCCAGTTTTTTAAGGAATCTCCACACTGTTCTCCATAGTGGCTGTACTAGTTTGCATTCCCACCAACAGTGTAAGAGGGTTCCCTTTTCTCCACACCCTCTCCACCACTCATCTTTTTTTAAATTTAAATTTATTTATTTTAATTGGAGGCTAATTACTTTACAATATTGTATTGGTTTTGCCATACATCAATCCACCACGGGTGTACACGTGTTCCCAATCTTGAACCCCCCTCCCACCTCCCTCCCCATAGAATCCCTCTGGGTCCCCATCTTGTCTTAAGTGATAAGACACTTATTGGACTACTCTAATATGTAGCACTACTTATTGGAGTATCTAATAAAATGGTGCGTATAAAAGTGATTTATGACTCTGAAACTATAAAGAGTATTCATTATTCCCAATATCATATAGTGAATTTTAAAAGGAGGTTTTTTTTTTTTAGAAATTGTGAAAGTCAATGACCAGAAAAAGGTATTTTTCCTTGCTCTTTGCAAAAACACTTCTAAACCAGTGAACTGTAACCTTCACTGTGCATCCAGTTCACCTGGGTGCTTTTAAAATCCACCTATGCCAAATTCTGATTCATTTATGGTGGAAACAAGGCACTGGTACTTTTTAAAACTCTCTAATTAGAGGGTAGCTGGAGTGGAGGACCAATGCAACACAGTCAATAAACATCAATATCCGTATCCCATCAGTGTGTACTCAGAAGGATGGTACTTTTATTCTAAAAATATCTTGATCATTTTGAGTCCATAGAGCTTCTCTTGGTGGGAGCACATATTATTGCTGCTCTTGAAATATCCTATTTATCACTTCTTTACTTCTTGTGAGTTTTGCCAATGATGGCAAATGTTTATACAGCAGTTATTCTGTTATCAAAAAGTCAACCTCAGGCAGGAGGTGGTGAATCTGTCATGCCTGTACAGAAATCAGGCCAGGCAAACTTACACGCCTGTGCTCATCAGTCGCCCCCCACCTTTTCCCTCCCACCACACTGTCAAGATTTTACATAGATGGAGAAACAGGAGCTATGGAGAGGCCTGTTACATTTCCTTTTAATGTTGAGTAAGCTTCTTAATGAGAATCAAAGCACATTCTGCCATCTATTAAGACCTTCAGATCATGTGACCTAGAAAATATTCCTTGAAATTTCAGCATGTGCTGAAGAATAGTGAGGAGAGATAAGAAAGCCTTCCTCAGCAGTTAATGCAAAGAAATAGAGGAAAACAACAGAATGGGAAAGACTAGAGATCTCTTCAAGAAAATTAGAGAAACAAAGGGAACATTTCATGCAAAGATGGGCACAATAAAGGACAGAAGTGATAGGGACCTAACAGAAGCAGAGGATATTTAGAAGAGCTGACAAGAATACACAGAACTGTACAAAAAAGATCTTCATGACCAAGATAATCATGATGGTGTGATCACTGACCTAGAGCCAGACATCCTGGAATGTGAAGTCAAGTGGGCCATAGAAAACATCACTACAAACAAAGCTAGTGGGGGTGATGGAATTCCAGTTGAGTTATTTCAAATCCTGAAAGATCATGCTGTGAAAGTGCTGCACTCAATATGCCAGCAAATTTGGAAAACTCAGCAGTGGCCACAGGACTGGAAAAGGTCAGTTTTCATTCCAATCCCAAAGAATGCTCAAACTACTGCATAATTGCACTCATCTCACACACTAGTAAAGTAATGCTCAAAATTCTCCAAGCCAGGCTTCAGCAATACGTGAACCGTGAACTTCCAGATGTTCAAGTTGGTTTTAGAAAAGGCAGAAGAAGCAGAGGTCAAATTGGCAACATCTGCTGGATCATGGAAAAAGCAAGAGAGTTCCAGAAAAACATCTATTTCTGCTTTATTGACTATGCCAAAGCCTTTGACTGTGTGAACCAAAATAAACTGTGGAAAATTCTTAAGGAGATGGGAATACCTGATCACCTGACCTGCCTCTTGAGAAACCTATATGCAGGTCAGGAAGCAACAGTTAGAACTGGACATGGAACAACAGACTGGTTCCAAATAGGAAAAGGAGTACGTCAATGCTGTATATTGTCACTCTGCTTATTTAAATTATATGCAGAGTACATCATGAGAAATGCTGGGCTGGAAGAAGCACAAGCTGGAATCAAGATTTCTGGGAGAAATATCAATAACCTCAGATATGCAGATGACACCACCCTTATGCCAGAAAGTGAAGAGAAACTAAACAGCCTGTTGATGAAAGTGAAAGAGGAGAGTGAAAAAGCTGGCTTAAAGCTCAACATTCAGAAAACGAAGATCATGGCATCTGGTCCCATCACTTCATGGGAAATAGATGGGGAAACAGTGGAAACAGTATCAGACTTTATTTTGGGGGGCTCCAAAATCACTGAAGATGGTGATTGCAGCCATGAAATTAAAAGGCACTTACTCCTTGGAAGGAAAATTATGACCAACCTAGATAGCATATTAAAAAGCTGAGTCATTACATTGCCAACAACGGTCCATCTAGTAAAGGGTATGGTTTTTCCCGTGGTCACGTATGAATGTGAGATTTGGTCTGTGAAGAAAGCTGAGTGCTGAAGAATTGATGCTTTTGAACAGTGGTGTTGAAGAAGACTCTTGAGAGTCTTGGACTCTCAAGATCTCCTTCGACTGCAAGGAGATCCAACCAGTCCATCCTAAAGGAGATCAGTCCTGGGTGTTCACTGAAAGGACTGATGCTGAAGGTGAAACTCCAATACTTTGGCCACCTCATGAGAAGAGTTGACTCATTGTAAAAGACCCTGATGCTGGGAAGGATTGGGGTCAGGAGGAGAAGGGGACGACAGAGGATGAGATGGCTGGATGACACCACTGACTCGATGGACATGAGTTTGGGTAAACTCTGGGAGTTGGTGATGGACAGGGAGGCCTGCCATGCTATGATTCATGGGGTCGCAAAGAGTCAGACGTGACTAAGTGACTGAACTCAACTGAACTGAAGACCTTCCCACCATGTGACCTAGAAAACATTCTTTGAAATTTCAACATGTTCTGAGAACTAGGCTTTGGAGAACAGTAAAATAGATAGCAATCTAGTGGAGTGATTATTCTCTCCAATATATAAGACTAAAAAAGGCAGGAAGATGTCTCTTGGGTATCCCATAGAGTGAGGTTCCATGGTGCCAGGGACTGTGAGAAAGGGACTGGCAATTTAGAAGTGAGGCTGTGCTCTCTCTAAACTCAAGTTAACACATTTAGAATTTTGATCCAAAGTCTTGCTTCCTCTGTGTTTCAAGGTAAGTTGGCTAAGATTGAGATCAGATTGACCATATGAAATTGACCTTTTAATTCACAAAAATGGTGATTTTTTAGAGTTAGCATCAACTTAAAATAAATCTATTTTGAATATATTTCCTCCTACTCCTCTCACAAATTAGATATTTTTAAAAGATTACATAGTACTTTGCTACTCACTGTGCAGTGCAGGGACCAGCCAAAGATCTGGAAACTGGTTAGAAAAATGCAGAATCTTATTCCCTACTCTATACCTCTTGAATCATAATCTGTATTTTCACGAATTCCCAGTGATTTGAATGTACATTATTAGTACTTAAGAAGTACTGGTTTAACAGATACTCTTGACTACTAAGCAGGGCCCTATTTTGTCTGGCTGTT
Source organism: Bos grunniens (assembly GCF_055505025.1). Lineage (NCBI taxonomy): Eukaryota > Metazoa > Chordata > Mammalia > Artiodactyla > Bovidae > Bos > Bos grunniens. Next base: position 62,957,150 of record NC_141183.1, on the reverse strand, counting down.
CACCCATCTCAGATTCATTTTGAATGAGTTTAAGGGTGCATGTGTTATGCATGTTGGAAGGCAGTGAGAAATGGAGTATTTCCTGCCATATCAGTGTTGACATAAAAAGTAGTCACAACATAAATGTTGAAAGTTACATTGTACATGGTGGGAACTTTTATGACTTCAAGCTTGGGAGGAAGCATCTCAAGTAACCCTGAGAGAACTGCACTGAGGAGGCGAGGGGAGAAGTCAGGTTATGTAGAAGTCTTACAACAAAGGTCAGGTAACCTGAACATCAAAAGCTTATTATTAACTAAAGAAAATCAGATATCTAAAATTAAGGAATTTAGCACTTTTCTATGTATGGGAAGATTCAAGAGGCTAGGCTCACTGAAATCATTCCTCTCATATGTATCTCAGCTTCTTGGGCTGGTATCCTGTATTTTTCAAATCCTGAGTTCCCTTTGGGCTCACTGTAGTGCGTGTCTGCAGTTCTGGTGGCTGCCAGGTCACAGACATTCTTCTTTCCTCAATGCCTTTAGGGCTTACCTTGGAGGGCTGGAATCACTGATGACTCTGGTATAATTGTTTATTGATGAGAAATGGAATACTTTCTGCTATATCAGTAAGCAAGAATGTCACAATCATCAGTGATTCCAACTCTCAAATGCCTAAAGGCATTTAGGAAGGAAAAGAATAACTATGATCTAACAGCCATCAGACTGCAGCCATTACCTAAGTTGAGCTCCAAGGAGCTCAGGATGTGAAAAATACAGGATACTGGCCCCAGATAGTTGAGGTGCATATGAAAGGAATGCTTTCATTTAACCCAGACTCTTTCAGCTTCACATTTATAGAAAAGCACTATATTCCTTAACTTTATATATCTGGTTTTCTTTAATTAACAATAATCTTTTGATGTTCAGATTACCTTCCCTCTGTTGTAAGACTTCTATATAACCTAACTCCTCTGTCTACTTCTTCAGAGCAGTTATTTCAGGGTTACTTCAGATGCTGTTTCCTGGGCTTGAAGTCCTAAAGATTCTCACCAAATAAAAGATAACTATCAACTTTAGGTTAGTATTTTTATATCGACAGTTATGGTGACCATGAGCAAGCCAGAGAAGATTCCTCTCCTCCACCTGAACTCTTTGAGGATCTGGACCCTTGGTACCAGCAGGGTCACGTGTGTCTATCTATCTCCTTGGAATGTTAGACAAATTTGAGTAAGTCTCTCCTGTTTCTAGGATATCCTGTTATTGGATGATGAACTGAAGTTTTACTCAGTGGGAGAAGAGGTTATCCTTGAAATTTGGTTTCAAGAAGAGGTACCTGGGTTGCTGTTTAAACACTGAGTGGGTTATCTTCAGTTGAAGGACTGGGAAGATTTTGCTCAATTTAGGCACTGAGAAGGTTATCCTGGGTGTAAATGCACTGGGAAGACTCAGTTTGGATACTGAGTAGTTATTCTCAGTTTAAAAACTGGGAAGACTTGCTCAATTACATACTGCATAAAATGGAACTGAATGGTTAGGGGGAAGACTGGCCTGTCATCTTCCTTGAATTTGCTACCTTACTAAAGTTTGTTAAGATAAAATTGAAAATTTATAAGAGGTTCTGAGCACTTAAGAAAGGATTCTCTCTTCCTGGTCGGCAACAGCATTCTCAAGTAACTGAAAAGCTTGCAGGAGTGGTGGAGACAAGACTTCACACCACGAAGCTGTCCCTATAGGGAAACCCACTCATGTAGTTAACAAACTGCTCAACCAGGGACATGCTTAAAAATTGGTCATTCCATGACCTGAGCACCACATCGTGGAAGATCAAAGAACACCGGGAGACCTGCAATATTGTTACAGGAAGGGGGACCCCTTCCAAGGCCCGAAACTGGGCTCATGTCTAACACTCAGAAATGAATTATCCGAGGAGACACATGTGCTGACAAAGCAAGAGATTTTATTGGGAAAGGGCACCCGGGTGGAGAGCAGTAGGGTAAGGGAACCCAGGAGAACTGCTCTGCGGCGTGGCTCACAGGTTTTATGGTGATGGGATTAGTTTCCGGGTGGTCTTTGGTGAATCATTCTAATTCAGAGTCTTTCCTGGTGGCGCATGCATCACTCAGCCAAGATGGATGCTAGAAAGAGGGATTCTGGGAAGTAGATGGACACACGGTGTCTCCTTTTGACCTTTCCTTAACTCTTCCAGTTGGTGGTGGCTTATTAGTTCCGTATTCCTTATCAGGATCTCCTGTCATAAAACAATTCATGTAAATGGCTACTATGGTGCCTGTCCAGGGTGGGCGGTTTCAATCAGTGTGCTTCCCCTAACAATATGATAGAAGGGGTTAAAACAACTCTGGAGCAAAATCAGAGAAGTTAAGCTCCCAAGCAGCACACACTGGCCCACCACACAATCATTACTAGCAACTTTTTCTTGACAAACTGACTTCAAAATAGGAAATAAAGGTTTCAAAATAAAATAAAAGGAAATGACAGACTGCCAGCCTCTAGCCAGTACACCAGCTAGGTAAATATATGTACAAAACTTACCTGGGAATTAAAAGAAATCTCATTCTGAAAATTAAGTGGTCTCTTTCATTGCACACATAGTTAAATAAGCTAACTAATCAATCTAATCACACGGACCACAGCCTGATCTAACTCAATGAAACCAAGCCATGCCCTGTGGGGCCACCCAAGACAGATGGGTCATGATGGAGAGGTCTGACAGAATGTGGTCCACTGGAGAAGGGAATGGCAAACCACTTCAGTATTCTTGCCTTGAGAACCCCATGAACCGTATGAAAAAGCAAAATGATAGGATACTGAAAGAGGAACTCCCCAGGTCAGTAGGTGCCCAATATGCTACTGGAGATCAGTGGAGAAATAACTCCAGAAAGAATGAAGGAATGGAGACAAAGCAAAAACAATACCCAGTTGTTGATGTGACTGGTGATAAAAGCAAGGTCCAATGCTGTAAAGAGCAATATTGCATAGGAACCTGGAATGTTAGGTCCATGAATCAAGGCAAGTTGGAAGTGGTCAAACAGGAGATGGCAAGAGTGAATGTCGACATTCTAGGAATCAGCGAACTAAAGTGGACTGGAATGGGTGAATTTAACTCAGATGATCATTATATCTACTACTGTGGGCAGGAATCCCTTAGAAAAAATGGAGTAGTCATCAGAGTCAACAAAAGCTTTGAAAATGAAGTACTTGGATGCAATCTCAAAAATGACAGAATGATCTCTGTTCATTTCCAAGGCAAACCATTCAATATCACAGTAATCCAAGTCTGTGCCCCAACCAGTAACACTGAAGAAGCTGAAGTTGAATGGTTCTATGAAGACCTACAAGACCTTTTAGAACTAACACGCAAAAAAGATGTCCTTTTCATTATAGGGGACTGGAATACAAAAGTAGGAAGTCAAGAAACACCTGGAGTAATAGGCAAATTTGGCCTTGGAATGCAGAATGAATCAGGGAAAAGGCTAATAGAGTTTTGCCAAGGGAACACACTAGTCATAGAAAACACCCTCTTCCAACAACACAAGAGAAGACTCTACACATGGACATCAGCAGATGGTCAACACTGAAATCAGATTGATTATATTATTTGCAGCCAAAGATGGAGAAGTTCTATACAGTCAACAGAAACAAGACCAGAAGCTGACTGTGGCTCAGATCATCAACTTGTTATTGCCAAATTCAGACTTAAATTGAAGAAAGTAGGAAAAACTACTAGACCATTCAGGTATGACCTAAATAAAATCCCTTATGATTATACAGTGGAAGTGAGAAATAGATTTAAGGGACTAGATCTGATAGATAGAGTGCCTGATGAACTATGGACGGAGGTTCGTGACATTGTACAGGAGACAGGGATCAAGACCATCCCCATGGAAAAGAAATGCAAAAAAGCAAAATGGCTGTCTGGGGAGGCCTTACAAATAGCTGTGAAAAGAAGAGAAGTGAAAAGCAAAGGAGAAAAGAAAAAATATAAGCATCTGAATGCAGAGTTCCAAAGAATAGCAAGAAGAGATAAGAAAGCCTTCCTCAGCAATCAATGCAAAGAAATAGAGGAAAACAACAGAATGGGAAAGACTAGAGATCTCTTCAAGAAAACTAGACATACCAAGGGAACATTTCATGCAAATATGGGATTGATAAAGGACAGTAATGGTACCTAACAGAAGCAGTAGATATTAAGAAGAGGTGGCAGGAATACACAGAAGAACTGTACAAAAAAGATCTTTATGACTGAGATAATCACGATGGTGTGATCACTCACCTAGAGCCAGACATCCTGAAATGTCAAGTCAAGAGGGCCTTAGGAAGCATCACTATGAGCAAAGCTAATGGAGGCAATGGAATTCCGGTTGAGCTATTTCAAATCCTGAAAGATGATGCTGTGAAAGTGCTGCACTCAATATGCCAGCAAATTTGGAAAACTCAGCAGTGGCCACAGGACTGAAAAAGGTCAGTTTTCATTCTAATCCCAAAGAAAAGCAATGCCAAGAATGAAACTACTGCACAATTGCTCTCATCTCACATGCTAGTAAACTAATGCTCAAAATTCTCCAAGCCAGGCTTCAGCAATATGTGAACCGTGAACGTCTTGATGTTCAAGCTGGTTTTAGAAAAGGTAGAGGAAGCAGAGATCAAATTGCCAACATCTGCTGGATCATGGAAAAAGCAAGAGAGTTCCAGAAAAACATCTATTTCTGCTTTATTGACTATGCCAACGCCTTTGACTGTGTGAATCAAAATAAACTGTGGAAAATTCTGAAAGAGATGGGAATACCAGACCACCTGACCGGCCTCTTGAGAAACTTATATGCAGGTCAGGAAGCAACACTTAGAACTGTACATGGAACAACAGACTGGTTCCAAGTAGGAAAAAGAGTGAGTCAAGGCTGTATATTGTCACCCTGCTTATTTAACTTATATGCAGAGTACATCATGAGAAACGCTGGGTGGAAGAAGCACAAGCTGGAATCAAGATTTCTGGGAGAAATATCAATAACCTCAGATATTTAGATGACACCACCCTTATGGCAGAAAGGGAAGAGGAACTAAAAAGCTTCTTGATGAAAGTGAAAGAGGAGAGTGAAAAAGACGAAGATCATGGCATCTGGTCCCATCACTTCATGGGAAACAGATGCGGAAACGGTGGACACAATGTCAGACTTTATTTTTTGGCTCCAAAATCACTGCAGATGGTGATTGCAGCCATGGAATTAAACGATGCTTACTCCTTGGAAGGAAAGTTATGACCAACCTAGATAGCACATTAAAAAGCAGAGACTACTTTGCCAACAAAGGTCCATCTAGTCAAGTCTATGGTTTTTACTGTGGTCACGTATGAATGTGAGAGTTGGACTGTGAAGAAGGTTGAGCACTGAAGAATTGATGCTTTTGAACTTTGGTGTTGGAGAAGACTCTTGAGAGTCCCTTGGACTGCAAGGAGATCGAACCAGTCCATTCTGAAGGAGATCAGTCCTGGGTTTTCTTTGGAAGGCATGATGCTAAAGCTGAAACTCCAGCACTTTGGCCACCTCATGTGAAGAGTTGACTCATTGGAAAAGACTCTGATGCTGGGAGGGATTGGGGGCAGGAGGAGAAGGGGATGACAGAGGATGAGATGGCTGAATGGCATCGCCGACTTGATGGACGTGAGTTTGAGTGAACTCTGGGAGTTGGTGATGGACAGGAAGGCCTGGCGTGCTGCAGTTCATGGAGTCGCTAAGAGTCAGACACGACTGAGCAACTGAACTGAACTGAAGGTTATAAACTGGATTAGAAAAAAATATCTTTTCAGGCTTTAAACAAAGGCATTCTAGGGGTAAATCTGCATTTCTCTGTGTCTTTGAGATGTAAATGTACCACGTGATTTTCTAGGACATTCTGTGTTTGTGCGTTTTGTTTGTTCATGTTTTTGAAAACTTGGCCTTTGTCTTACTATTTTTGAGAGTAAACTCTCTGAATTTAGGTTATATCCTCCCGTTACATCTTAGTGGTTTGAAGCACTATTGAGATAATGCTATTGATGGATCCTTTTAAAATTGGTGAAGGTGAAGTCTTTCATTTATGTCTGACTCTTTGGGACCCCGTGGACTGTAGCCTACCAGGCTCCTCGGTCCATGGGTTTCTCCGGGCAAGAATTCTGGAGTGGGTTGCCATTTCCTTCTCCAGGGGATCTTGCTGACCCAGGTCTCCCGCATTGGAGGTAGACGGTTTAACCACTGAGCAACCAGGGAAGCAAATCTAGAGTGCTCTCATTATAAACAGTTATTTTATTCGTACCTATAAAACAAAAATTAAAGTTGAAAAATGATATCTAACGTTTTACACAAGAACTTCTGTTGTTTAAAGCAAGTAAGACAAACTTGAGAGGCTTCATATGTGATCTTTGCTTCCCCTCAGTGGGTCTTAGATATGCTATTAAGAGCATTCAAATAATTGCTAACAGAAAAACTTAAATATCATGTAAGAAACGAGTTGCCAGTCCAGGTTCGATACACGATACTGGATGCTTGGGGCTAGTGCACTGGGACAACCCAGAGGGATGGTATGGGGAGGGAGGAGGGAGGAGGGTTCAGGATGGGGAACACATGTATACCTGTGGCGGATTCATTTTGATATTTGGCAAAACTAATACAATTATGTAAAGTTTAAAAATAAAATAAAATTTAAAAAAAAGAAAAGTATAGCTATTATTTACAGCAAGGTAAATTTTAAAAGGAATTATCTCAAATAAATAAAGAAGTCTTTGTTTGGCTACTTAAAATGGGATAATTAAAATGGACATCTATGTGATTAAAACAAGATTTGATATTATTACATTACCTAAGGTCCTCCGTGGTAGCTCAGCTGGTAAAGAATCTGCCTGCACTGTGAGAAACCCTAGTTGATTCCTGGGTCAGGAAAATCCTTTGGAAAATGGATAAGCTACCCATTCCAGTATTCTTGGGGTTCCCTGGTGCCTCAAATGGTAAAGCATCTGCCTGCAATGCAAGAGATCCACTTGCAATGCAGGAGATCTGGGTTTGATCCCTGGGTTGGGAAGATTCCCTGGAGGTGGGCATGGCAACCCACTCCAGTATTCTTGCCTGGAGAATCCCCATGGACAGAGGACCCTGGCAGGCTACAGTCCGTGGGGTTACAAAGAGTCAGATATGACTAAGCAACTAAGCACAGCACACTACCTAAGGTTAAATGGGCCAAAAGGGACCACTTGCAATAAAAACAAAACAAATTTGTTCTTTTCATTCCAGTTTTAAAATATGTATTTAAGAGGCTGAAAGCATTTGCACTGAGATATCTGGCCAGCAATTATTTGGGACAAAATTAGGCCAAAGGCCTGACATCCTTGGCTCAACCTCACTCTAGGGCTCCCAGAACTTTTATATAAAAGTAGATAAAATGGACAGGGAATAGAATACAAAAGAAAAACTTCTGAAATTCCTCCTCTAAGATTCTATCCTAATTTAAAAGCTAAAGTTTAAAGGCATAAAACTTGATCAAATTTAGATGAAAGTATATAAAATTGGTATAGTTGATAGGGGAAGCACATTGACTGAAACCGTCCACCATAGATGGTGTCTCTAGTAACCATTTGAATGAGTTGTTTTATGACAGGAGGTCCTAGGAAGAAACATGGAACTAGTAAGCTACCACCAACAGGAAGAGTTTGGGAAAGGCCAAAAGGAGACACCGTATGTCAGACCACCTCCCCAAATCCTTCTCTCTGGCAACCATCTTGGCTGAGCAATGTGTACACCACCAGGAAAGACTCTGAGTTAGAATGATTGGTTAAAGACAACCCAGAAACTAATCCCATCAACATAAAACCCGAGACTGTGAACCATGTGGCAGCGCAGTTCTCCTGGGTTCCCTTACCCTAATGCTTTCCACTCAAGTGCCCTTTCCCAATAAAGTCTCTTGCTTTGTCAGCACGTGTCTCCTCAGACAATTATTTTCCAAGTGTTAGACAAGAGCCCACTCTTATGGCCCTGGAGTGGGGCCCCCTCCTACAACATATTTACATGGGCCTTATATAAGATGGCTACATCTCTTGTATAATTATATTATGTGATAGATACATTTCACTGGTAATAATCCCCCTGTGTGGTATTATAACACAAGACATATAGCTTGTCACTAAGGAAATATTAACTAAACACACTTAACCAATAAGTTTGCCTGAGACATACAAGTAAGTAAAACTGGGAGCTAACATACAAGTGCTAATAAAAATAAAAACAGTGATTTTGTTTTGGATTCAATTTGTAAATTCAGAAAAGTCTTTACAAACAAGCCTTTTCAAAAAGGCATGATAAATTAAACTGTAAAAGTTATACAATGTAGAACTCATAAAATAAATTTCAGTTTAGTTCAAAATGTTGTCACTGATTTAAGTATCTTTATGTGGCAAAACGAAGAAGGCAATGGTACCCCACTCCAGTATTCTTGCCTGGGAAATCCCATGGACAGAGGAGCCTGGTAGGCTACAGTCCATGGGTTCGCTAATAGTCGGACACGACTGAGCGACTTTACTTTCACTTTTCACTTTCATGCATTGGAGAAGTAAATGGCAACCCACTCCAGTGTTCTTGCCTGGAGAATCCCAGGGACAGAGGAGCCTGGTGGGCTGCCATCTATGGAGTCCCACAGAGTCTGACATGACTGGCACAACTTAGCAGCAGCAGTAGCAGCAGGTGGCAAAACTGTTCTTTAGGAAACTAAAACAAATGTCTTTCTCTTACAAATCTCTACAAACCAAATATAAATACAGGCCACAAGGACCTGAGACTAAGCTAATTAGGTCAATCAGACAAGACTTGAAATCAAGGGGGGAAAATAGAGACTTAAAAATTCAAACCACTGGGAATGCTCCCTCAGCCAAACTTTACAGATAGTAAGCCTTAATCATATGAACAAGCAACCTTAATATACTCTCCAACTGTCTGTAACTTGCTAAGTTTAAGTCACAATTGTAAGTAACTTACTAATTGTAAGTTTATATTATAATACCTGGTTCATAACTAAGCTTTTAGTGAAGCATGAGACTCTAAATTTGTCTGTTTATATCTGTGTACACATTATAAATATGAGATATCACTACCTCTGGAAAGTATTGTCAATATTAAATTTATAAAGAATTCTATTTAATTTAAAATGAAAGCAATTACCTTTAAAGAAACTGGCCAAAGTGACTTTCAAGTTCACATGACATGGGAAACATTCAATATTTAGTTGAATATTAAGTTGATACCTGGTATTAATGAGTATTATTGAGACCTGGTATTAATTAAAATTAATTAATATTTAATTTTGCTAACCTAATTAATATAGCCATATCATTAAGAGTCATCAAAATTAAATACTTTACTGTAGCAAGGTTTAATAAATAAGACCTTATTATATCTATTGCTCAGTCATGTCTGACTCTTTGCAACCCTTTGGATGGTAGCCCACCAGGCTCCTCTGTTTTTTGAATTCTCCAGGCAAGAATACTGGAGTGGGCAGCTGTTCCCTTCTTCAGGGGATCTTCCCAATCCAGGGATTGAGCCCAGGTCTCTCGCATTGCAGGCAGGTTCTTTACCCTCTGAGCCACCAGGGAAGCCTGCAACCATTATAATAAGGAATTCCCTGGTGGCTCAGAGGGTAAAGAATCTGCCTGCAATGCGGGAGGCCTGGGCTTGATCCCTGGGTTGGGAAGATCCCCTGAAGGAGAGCATGGTAAACCATTCCAGTATACTTGCCTGGAGAAACCCCATGGACAGAGGAGCCTGGTGGGCTACAGTCCATGGGGCTACAAACAGGTGGGCATAACTGAGCGACTAAGCACAGCACAGCATATCTGTTGCAAGGAAAATAACTTGATATGATGAAACTTTAAAGAAAGTGTAAATAAGATCAGAGCTTTGGGGTAGTCTCTTTTACATTTTAGGAATGTCTTCTTAAAATGTTCTTTCCAGATAGTTGGTAACTTAATCTAGAGCTGTGCTAATTTAAGTTTATTAAATAGTAGAAGATACTGAGATATCAATTACTGAATAGAGAAACTGAAGGTATTTAGGACTATTAATGAAAAATATTTGGTGTCAACCTGAGATGTCCTCTATAAGAAAACAAAAGTTTTTAGAAATTATCACTGGTGTTTATACTCACAGAACGATAAAATGCCAATGTAAAAGCTCATAATTGCTTACTTCTTAGCTTTTACTAAAAATTAAGGTTTTAAGATTTGAGGATTCTAATTTAAACATGTAATTAAAGCTTTTAAGAATGATACAGTAACATTTCAATATATGGTAAGAAGTAGAATGCGTGTTTTCAACAAAGAAGGTATGAGGAATGGAATTACATTTTACTGAGCAAAGAGAAAGAATGAGCTGGTTGATTTTATTTGGATAGAAAATGAGAGACAGGTGGATACAAAAAACGATGAGATACTGTGAAAAGGAACCCTGAGGAGGAAAAACTTATATGCCTAGTCAGGATTAACTAAACTTAGATTGAAGTTATTTAAATGCATTTTGTTGAGTAAGCTAATGCGAGACTGTAGTTTGATTCCTCTTTCTGTTAAAAGTGTTCCTTTATGATAACAAATTGTGTGAGTTTCTGTGCCTGTAAGTGATCTGTATTTTTTTTAATAGGTATTGTGAATTTGGTTAAATGAATAATTTTTTTCAGTGACCTATGATCCTGTTGTCTTTTAAAACTTTTTTTGATATTTCTAACAAACTTCCCAAATTGAAAATCTAAGTAAAGCTCTTTTAGCCTCCAGCTGACTCATATGCTTCAAAGAAACATCTCTGAGGCAACTCAGAGAGGTATGTTAAACTAAGTTTATTTGGTATTTTTAATTCAGAAATGTTGTCAAGTGATTGAAGGTGAACCTTAAGTTGTAATGTATGAATAAATGTTATTCATATATTCCAGAATTTATACGGAATTACTAATCTGATATGTCTTAATATAATGTTATCAGTCATATTTCTACTGATTATTCTAAACTTTTATGTGTTGCAGAAATATCAAGATTTCCTGCTAATTGCATTGTACTCAAACTTTCAACCCCAGGACATGACTGAGTGTAGCATAGCATGTACCACATATAAGGCATATATGGCATAATGATAATTTTGCTTGATCTGGGATGAGCATCCTAGTGCTGGGAAACAAAAAAATAGTCATGAAATATCTCTCAAATACTGGTTAAATTTTTTTACCATGGTGAGGGACTGAGGAATGGAGCATTTCCTGCCGTATCCGTAAACAAAGATGTCACAGTCATCAGTGATTCCAGCCCTCTAATGCTTAAAGGCACTCAAGAAGGAGAATGCCTGTGTTCTGGCAGCCATTAGTTGAGTCCTGAGGAACTCAGATTGTGAAAAACACAGGATACTGACCCCAGATAGTTGAGATGCATATGAAAGGAATGATTTCAGTGAGCCTAGAATCTTGGATCTTCCCATACATAGAAAAGTGCTAAATTCCTTAACCTGAGATATTTGGTTTTAATTAACAATAATCTTTTTGATGTTCTGGCTACCTGCCCTTTGTTGTTGGACTTCTATTTAACTTGGCTCCTCCCCTTGCCTCCTCAAAACTTTCTTTCAAGGTTACTTCAGTTGCTGTCTCCTGGGCTTGAAGTCCTAAAAATTCCTACTGAATAAAACATAACTTCTATTTTTTAGGTTGTGACTATTTTTTTTAATGCTGATAATAGGCTGAATTCTGATCATAGGAGGTATAGACTAGGAACCAGGGAAAAGTGTGAAGAGGAGATAGTATAATCACTATGGACTGTAAGAGGGAGACAAGCAGGGAGGGACTGGAAATAGCTAGGATGTAATTTCTCGTGGCGGCTGTTAAGGCAGAGAATGTTCCATAAGGCTTTTCAGTTTATAGGATGTGCCTGTGTGTGGGCACTAAGTGAGACCCCAGGCCTCAGAGCAGTCAGGACCACCAGAAGACTTCAGGAGGCAAGTTGACAATGGCCAGTCTTCTTGTTTCCACCCATCAGAACACAATTTTGGCATCAAAGGCAAGTACTTTGAAAAAGTACTGCTTCCCCTTCACCTGCCTCCTAAGTCCTTGTCAGCAGCAATTATAATTCCTGTGGCTATTGATTTTGTTGTACCTTAGGCAGGCACAGTAAAGCCAATCCAATTCACACTAACTGCACACATCATATATAAGTGTGGATAGAACTAGGGGAAAGGGGTCTGCTTCTGGTCCTTCTATTAATTTGGGATTGGGAGTTGAGAAATGAAATATTTCCTGCCATGTCAATAAACAAGGATGTCACAGCCGTCAGTAATTCCAGACCTCCAACGTGAGTTCTAAATGTACTCAGGAAGGGGAATACCTGAGATTTGGTTACTCTCTACAGTGAGCCCCAAGGGAGCTCAAGATGTGAAAATCAAGTGATACTGGTCCCAGAGAGGTGAGATGCATATAAAAGGAACAATTTCAGTGAACCCAAACTCTCTCATCTTCCCATACATAGAAAAGCACTACATTTCTTAACTTGAGATATCTGGCTTCCTTTATTTAACAATAATCTTTTGATGTTCAGACTACCTGCCCTTTGTTGTAAAACTTCCATGTAACCTGTTTCTTCCCCTCGCCTCTTCAAAACAATTCTCTCAAGGTTACTTGAGATGCTGTCTTCCAGGCTTCAAGTCCTAAAAATTCCTGTCAAATAAAACATAACTCAAATTTTATGTTGTGAATATTTTAAGTTGACAGAAGCAGCTGTGTGCAAATCTTAGGCCTCTAGGAAAAGAGTATAAGATTGCTGAGTGAATCCTGAAAGTGATGTATGTGGATACTTTCTGTCATTTATGGGTAATATTTTATTTTATTTTTTTATTTTTATTTTATTTTTTTAATGGGTAATATTTTAAAATCCAATCCTACAAAGTCAGAATTTTGAATCATCTGGATGACCAGTTAAGCTGTGGTTTGAACACCAACTATGGAGCTTACTCAAGGTTATCAAAATGTCTGACATGAAATGGGAGATTAATAAGTGAATGCTTGACCTTCTGAGCAAGAGTGCGAGGCAACTAGAACTTCAGGTACAATGCTAAAACTGCTTACAAGAGCAAACTCTTTGTGGGCTAATGATGACATGCTAATTAAACACTACATTTAGCTATTCATTAAAGAAACACCCCAAAGGCTTCTGTTAGCCTAGTTGGAATTACCATGCGAAAGAGCTAAACCTTAATTACTGGAAATTATTTCATGACTTTTTAATTAGTTTAGACAGGTATCCTCTTCAGTCTTGGAAATGCAAGATTGAGAAATAGCTGTCTTAGAGAAAGAAATAAGATGGTGGATTTTTCATGATACTCAGACATGGCACACACTGTGTTTCAGAGAACTTTCTGTATATAAGTTCTCTGAGATCTGATGTGATTCATCATTGTGTGGCATTCTAATATGCTGTCTCACCTCAAATCTTTACAAGCACCTAGAACTTGTTCATTAAAAAAAATTTTTTTTTGAGTGTCATCTATGTGCTGAAGCCAAATGAAGTGAGACAGATAAAATCCTTATTCTCCTAGAGATCATTTCGGATGATAGTAATAAATCTTTAAAATTTGTTTGAAGGAAACAAAATAAAGTTTTGGTTTGCAAAGTGAATTACAGTAATGAAAATATTGGAGGATGGTATACAGGAGTGGGGACAATGACAGGTAGTATAGCTAGTGCAGGTCTCTCTACAGAAATGACACTGAAACTGAGTTCTGCTGATGAAAAGGATCCAGGTATGGGAGGGCTAAAGGGAGGTGTATATTTGGCAAACAGTGGAGTCAACACAAGGAGCCCGAGGTAGGGATAAATAGCAGACTGTCATTGGAAAGTATAAAGGTGCCTCAAGATAGATCTAGCCCCTACAAGGCTTTGTAGACCCTATTGAAGAGTTTTGATTTTATTCCAAGTGCAACAGATGGTCACTGGCTTTAGGGAAGAAATCAAAATCAATTGGTCTGTTATGCATTGCTTTGTTTGATTTTTCTGATGTGCACTTTTGAAAAATTTCTCTGTTGACTGTTAGAGGGCAAAGTTAAAAGAAGCTTTGTCTACTCTTCTTTACGTTACAGTTCAGCTTTGGTTCCATCTTCCTCCAGACACATTCCATGAACCACTGACCCTGAGCATTAAGTGTAGCTCCTCTCTGCTATCACTTGCTTTCATTCAGTGGGCAAGTTCAAAATATCTTACAACCAGGATGGCATGAGTAATTAGGTAATCAGAATAGATAAAAGCCATTGACAACTGGTATAGTCACATAGTATAGTGACTATACAGTATATATGTTGAATATCCTGTTGATGCTAGCAGTCATCATCATTTGTTGATAATCATCACCAACATTTGTTGAGTACTGCTTTGTGCCAGAGACAATGTCAGTAGTAACATCATCTCATTTAAATCTTACAAAACTGCACGAGTTAGTGGCATTATCTCCATTTAAGTTATGGGGGGCACTAGGGCACTGAGAGACGATTTTCTCAGGGAAGTGGTAGACTTAGGATTGTGCCTAGTTCCTATGACTATAGAGCACACACGCATGCCTCGTGTGATTTTGAAACTGCTTTTTTTTATGTTTGTATCTACTTTTGAAAAAGCATCTCAAGAGCAGGGATCATCCTGCTGCCTGTCATGGGACTTGGCTTAGAGGAAATATTGGCAAGTGGCTGCTGAATGACTTCGAATTCTGCATTTCATAGAGTTGGGCCTTAAAGAAAACCCAGGCCAGCCCATTTTTCAAAATGAAGAAACTGAGATAAGAAAAGGGCTCTGCCTTGTCCAAGATTATGTAGTCATTTGTATATCCACCTGTTCAAGAAGTATTTATTAGAAATTTGTAAGTGAAGAAGAATCATATGAGGAGAAATTAACTAGGGAAGCAGAACCAGACTGTGGAGAGGCTGGCAGACCTAGGGTTTGGATTCCATTCTAAGGGTGACATAAAATTAAGTTTATGTCCTAGAATTCTCTCAGGACCAAAAGGAAAGCTTTTCCTCTGCCCCATAACTGAAGTGAGGAGCAAGGCAAACACTGGCCTTTGGTGACAAGTAACCCAGCTTTCAAGCTAATTGACAAGTACTTATATTTACTAAATGAGTAGACCTACTGCAAGCAGGCTTCCAACTTGACAGTAAGTTGTCCTTGTTATTGGTTAGATTCTGCACAATCTTTGGTATAAAGGTCTCCAATCACATCTTCACTTTGCACACCAGGCTGCAGCTCACTTGTTCCTCAGGCCTCAGCAAATAGACCAGCTGTGTTTTCAGACTGATGTATATACTTTATTTTGTCTTCCTCAGCATAAAGTTGCATTAGCAGAAGCCCCTTATTGAATTCAGGAAAGATACGCCTTGCTCAGAGGACCATACTTGACATTTGGAGTGATAACACCACACCTGAATACCACTGCTCAAACACCTCAGTGGCTTGCTATTGCTTTTAAGACAAAGATGCAAATCTGAGCACAGGCCTTGTGGCTCCTGACTTTTCCAATAATGTCTCCTTGTTTAATGTGCTCGGGCCAGAGAGACCTTCTTATTGTCTCCCTTATGCACGATGCTTCCTCCTTCCTTAGAATCTGTGCATGCACTATCTTTCTTCTTAGAACACATTTCCTTCCCTTCTGTGCCTGACTCCCATTTATGAGCAATTTGACTCTCATTATGAGCACTATGACTCCCATTTAGTTCTCAAGTTAAGGGTCATCAGTTGAGGGAGATCCCTATAAACCAGTCTTATGGCATCTTTTGCCTTTCTCCTTTGAAACGCATATGAGAGCTTTATTTAAATATTTTTTGTGTGATTGAGTAATGCCCATCACTTTCACTGGAACATAAGCTTCATCCAGGCAAAGACTGTATCCAGTTGCCTCTTGGGATCCTTCCATTACCCAGCATAGTATCTGCCACATATGAGAAGTATCAACATATAAATAATTGTTAAATGAATAAAGAAAAGCTTGCAGGATGAAAATAATGCAACAAAATGTGATGTTCTGAGGAACAAGGAGAGAAAGGTGCTTGGCTGAGTCACTAGTGGAACAGTCCAGAATCATAAAGTGTATCTCTAATGGCAACCCAGAAACTAAATATCATATTAGGCTATGTGGATTGTGAAGCCTGGCTTTGCTACTGGGTTCAGTTCAGCTCAGTTCAGTTGCTCACTCTTGTCTGACTCTTTGTGACCCCATGGAGTGCAGCAAGCCATACTTCCCTGTCCATCACCAACTTTTGGAGCTTGCTCAAACTCAGGTCCATCAATTCAGTGATGCCATCCAAATATCTCATCCTCTGTCCTCCCCTTCTCCTCCTGCCTTCAATCTTTCCAAGCATCAGGGCCTTTTACAGTGAGCTATGTCTTCCCATCATGTGGCTAAGGTATTGGAGCTTTCACTTCAGCATCAGTTCTTCCAATGAATTTTCAGGATTGGTTTTCTTTAAGGTTGACAGGTTAGATTTCCTTTCAGGTGAAGAGATTCTCAAGAATATTCTCCAACATCATAGTTCAAAAGCATTAATTCTTCAACAATCGGCT
This sequence comes from Bos grunniens, assembly GCF_055505025.1. NCBI lineage: Eukaryota > Metazoa > Chordata > Mammalia > Artiodactyla > Bovidae > Bos > Bos grunniens. The sequence goes on along the minus strand of NC_141183.1, from coordinate 62,940,576 downwards.
TTCTTTATAGCCCAACTCTCACACCTACACATGACTACTGAAAAACCATAGCTTTGACTAGATAGACTCTGTTGGCAAAATAATGCCTCTGCTTTTGAATACGTTGTCTAAGTTGATCCTAGCTTTTCTTCCAAGGAGCAAGCCTTTTTGAATTTCATGGCTGCAGTCACCATCAGCAGTGATTTTGGAGCCCAAGAAAATAAAGTCTCTCACTGTTTCCATTATTTCCCCATCTATTTGCCATGAAGTGATGACACCTGGAATCCTGATCTTAATTTTTTTAATGTTGAATTTAAGGAAACTTTTTCACTCTCCTATTTCACTTTCCTCAAGAGGTTCTTTAGTTCTTCACTTTCTGCCATAACGGTGGTATCATCTGTGTATCTAAGGTTATTGATATTGCTCCCAGCAATCTTGATTCCAGCTTGTGCTTCATCCAGCCTTGCATTTCACATGATGCACTCTGTATATAATTTAAATTAGCAGGTTGACAATATACAGCCTTGATGTGCTCCTTTCTCGATTTGGAACTAGTCTGTTGTTCCACCTTCAGTTCTAAATGTTGCTTCTTGACCTGCATACAGATTTCTCAGGAGGCAGGTAAAGTGGTCTGGTATTGCCATTTCTTGAAGAATTTTCCACAGTTTGTTGTAATCCACAGAGTCAAAGGCTTTGGTGTAGTCAATAAAGCAGAAGCAGATGTTTTTCTGGAACTATCTTGCTTTTTCAATGATCCAATGGATGTTGGCAATTTGATCTCTGGTTCCTCTGCCTTTTCTAAATATAGTTTTAACATCTGGGGTTCAAGTGTGATTCATGTACTGTTGAAGCCTGGCTTGGCAAATTTTGAGCATTACTTTGCTAGCGTGTGAGATGAGTGCAATTGTGCAGTAGTTTGAATATTCTTTGGCATTGACTTTCTTTGGGATTGGGATGAAAACTGATCTTTTCCAGTCCTGTGGTCATTGCTGGGTTTTCCAAATTTGCTGGCAAATTAAGTTCAACACTTTAACAGCATCATCTTTTAAAACTTGAAATAGCTCAACTGGAATTCTATCACCTCCACTAGCTTTGTTCACAGTGATGCTTCCTAAGGCCCTCTTGACTTCACATTTCAGGATGTCTGGCTTTAAGTGAGTGATCACACCATTGTGGTTATGAAGTCCACATATGAGTCATGAAGATCTTTTTTTGTGTAGTTCTTCTGTGTATTCTTGTGACCTTTTCTTAATATCTTCTGCTTCTGTTGGGTCCATACCATTTCTTTCCTTTATTGTGCCCATCTTTGCATGAAATATTCCCTAGGTATCTCTAATTTTATTGAAGAGATCTTTAGTCTTTCCCATTCTATTGTTTTCCTCTATTTCTTTGCATTGATCACTGAGGAAGGCTTTCTTTTGTCTTCTTGCTATTCTTTGGAACTCTGCATTCAGGTGGGTATATCTTTCCTTTTCACCTTTGCCTCTCTCTTCTCTTCTTTTCACAGCTATTTGTAAGGCCTTCTCAGACAACCGTTTTGCCTTTTGCATTTCTTTTTCTTGGGGATGGTCTTGATCACTGCCTCCTTGTAGAATGTCATGAACTTCTGCCCATAGTTCTTCAGGCACTGTGTCTATCATGTCTAATCTCTTGAATCTATTTGTCACTTCCACTGTATAATCGTAAGGGTTTTGATTTAGATTGTACCTGAATGGTCTAGTGGTTTTCCCTACTTTCTTCAAGTTTAGTATGAATTTGGCATTAAGGATTTCAGGATCTGAGCCAGAGTCAGCTCCCAGTCCTGTTTTTGCTGACTGTATAGTGCTTCTCCATCTTTGGCTGCAAATAATATAATCAGTCTGATTTCAGTATTGACCATCTGGTGATGTCCATATGTAGAGTCATCTCTTGTGTTGTTGGAAGAGGGTGTTTGCTATGACCAGTGCTCTCTCTCAGCAAAACCCTGTTAGCCTTTGCCCTGCTTCATTCTGTACTCCAAGGCCAAATTTGCCTGTTACTCCAGGTATCTCTAGACTTCCTACTTTTGCATTCCAGTCCCCTATAATGAAAATGACATCTTTTGGGTGTACTAGTTCTAGAACGTATTGTAGGTCTTCAGAAAACCATTCAACTTCAGCTCCTTCAACATTAGTGGTTGGGGCATAGACTTTGGATTACTGTGATACTGAGTGGTTTGCCTTGGAAACGAACAGAAATCATTCTGTTGTTTTGAGATTGTACCCAAGTACTTCATTTTGGACTCTTTTGTTGACTATGGGCTACTCCATTTCTTCTAAGGGATTCTTGTGCACAGTAGTAGATATAATGGTCATCTGAGCTATTTTCACCCATTCCAGTGCATTTTAGTTCACTGATTCCTAAAATGCTCACTCTTGCCATCTCCTGTTTGACCACTTCCAATTTGCCTTTATTCATGGACCTAACATTCCAGGTTTCTATGCAGTATTGTTCTTTATAACATCAGCCTTTACTTCCATCACCAGTCACATCCATAACTGGGGATGTTTTTGCTTTGGGTCTGTCTCTTCATTCTTTCTGGAGTTATTTCTCCACTCTTCTCCAATAGCATGTTGGGCAACTACCAACCTTGGGAGTTCATCTTTCAGTATCATATTTTTTTACCTTTTCGTACTGTTCATGTGGTTCTCAAGGCAAGATTACTGAAGCAGTTTGCCATTCCCTTCTCCAGTGGGCCACGTTTTGTGAGAACTCTCCACTGTTGTACCCCTGGACAAGGCAGGCCTCTCATCTAAAAACAGGGATGCATTGAAACATGTAAATTGTCATATGTGAAACAAATCACCAGTCCAGGTTTGATGCATGATACAGGTTGCTCGGAGTTGGTGCACTGTGATGACCTAGAGGGATGGGATAGGGAGGGAGATGGGGGCAGGGTTCAGGTTAGGGAACACATGTACACCCATGGCAGATTCAAGTCAATGTATGGCAAATTCAATACAATATTGTAAATAAATAAATTCATTAATTAAAAAATAAAAATAAAAACAGGGATGATGCAGATGGCCAACAGGCATAGAAAAGATGCCCAACACCACTACAGGGAAATGAAAATCAAAACCACAATGATTTTTTTTTTTCCATTTTCCTAAAACCGCAAATCCCCTCACACATATCAGAATGGCTATCATCAAAAAGAACACAAATAATTTTTGGTGAAGATGTGGAAAAAAGAGAACCCTCCTACACTGTTGGTGGAAATGTAAATTGGCATGGTCACTGTTGAAAACAGTATGGATGTTTCTCAAAAAAACTAAAAACAGAATTACCAAAAAGTGAAAGAAAGTGAAAGTCACTCAGTAGTGTTGGACTTTGCCACTTCTGGCTCAAATTCCCCAGCCAGAATAGTGGAGTGGGTAGCCTTTCCCTTCTCCAGGGGACCTTCCCAACCCAGGGATCAAACCCAGGTCTCCCACATTGCAGGTGGAATCTTTACCAGCTGAGTACAAGGGAAGCCCAAGACTACCGGAGTGGGTGTCCTATGCCTTTTCCAGTGGATCTTCCTGACCCAGGAATCAAACCAGGGTCTCCTGCATTGCAGGCCAATTATTTACCAACTGAACTATGAAGCAAGCCGCATGAGGGAAGCCCCATGAGTGAAGCCCCACAGGGTAACCCCATAGAGTCACCATATGATCCAACAATTCCACTCTTTTGTATGTATCCCCCCTAAAAAAAAGGACACTCATTTGAAAAGATGAACACATTATCAGTGTTCATAGTGGTATTATTTGGGAAACATCCTAAGTGTCGATCAACAGATGAATGGTTAAGGAAGGTGTGGTATATATATGGAAGGCGTTCCATTCTCCAATGGAACACTCATTAAAAAAAAATGATTTTTTTTCCATTTGCATGAACATGGATAGACTTGGAGAGCATTATGCTAAGTGAAATTCATCAGACAGAGAAATACAAATCCTGCATGATATCATTTTATGTGGATCTAAAAAATACAACAAGGTAACAAATATAACAAAATAAACAGGTTCACAGATGTAGAGAACAAACTAGTGTCTATCAGTGAAGGTGGGAACAGGGTGCAAAATAGGGGAAGAGGAATAAGAGGTACAAACTTTTAGGTATAAAATAAGCTACCAGGATATATTGTGCTTCCCATTGATGCTAGCAGTAAATAACTTGCCTGCTAATGCAGGAAAGATGAGGGTTCAGTCCTTGGGTCAGGAAGATCCCCTGGAGAAGGGCATGGTAACCCACTAGTATTCTTGCTTGGAGAATCCTATGGACAGAGGAGCCTGGCAGGCTACAGTCCATAGAGTTGCACAGAGTCAGACATGACTGAAGTGACTTAGCACACATGTACGAGGAATATAGTCAATATTTTATAATAACAATAAATGAAATATAATCTTTAAAAATTATGACTCACTATATTGTATCTGTCACATACATCATATTGTACAGCAACTATACTTCAGTAAAAGAGACATCATAATACTAATTAATTCATAAAAGTGTAGTGATGATTTTATGACACTGAATATAGAAATCTGATACTTGTAGAAATTGTTCAGTCGTGTCTGATCTTTGTGACCCCATGGGATGTAGCCTGTGAGGCTCTGTCCACGGAATTCATCAGGGAAGAATACTGGCTTGGGTAGCCTTTCCCTTCACCAGGGGATCTTCCCAACCCAGGGACTGAACCCAGGTCTCCTGAATTGCAGGCCAATTCTTTACCAGCTGAGACACCAAGGAATCTAGTAAGCACTCAATGATTAGTTACTTTTGTTTTCACACTATATTTGTTATATAAAGCATATATAATAGAATTTTCAACTCCTGAAGGGGTAGATGTGTGAAGCCCCACCTTCTGGATTCTCACTTTGAGGTGTTAACTATTCACAAACTATATTATTCTCCAATATATCCTGTTTCATCTAGACATGCATGGAGCACCTACTGTGTTCCAAGTACTGGATGAGGTGAGAACTTTTAAAGAGAAATGCATTCCCAGCAGCTCATACTATAATTCAGGTAGCGGGAGACTTTCTCTGTAAAGAGTCACTTAGCAAATATGATCATATTAGCTATATAGTCTCCATTATAGCCATACAATGCTGCTTTTACATGAAAGCAGCTATAGACAAAATATAAAATAGTGGGCATGGCTGGGTTCCAACAAACTTTTGTTTATGAAAATGGTGGCAAACTATACTTTGCTACTAGTTTAAATTTGAGAAATGAATACAATACTTTATGGACATATATTTTGCATAAATTATTCTATAGAGACCCTGGAGGAGGGCATGGCAACCCACTCCAGTATTCTTGCCTGGAGAATCCCCATGGACAGAGGAACAGAGGGCTACAGTCCATTGGGTCACAAATAGTTGGACATAACTGAACGACTTAGCACAGCACAGCACAGCATTCTGTAGAGATAGGAAGAAAATGCATATTTAAAGAATCTAAGTATTATACTTTCCCTTTCCTTTAAATTATAATGATTACCATTTCATATTTCTATAGCCCTCTAAACCTTTCAAGTCATATATATCTCAAGTGAATTTAATAGTAGTCAGTGTACAAGTCTCAAGTGACCATCCAATGTCAGATTCCAGAAATCCAGAGGCAAATGCCATATATTTCCAAATCCTTGAGGAGCTCGCCCATGTTACCCCATTTGTTCCCAAAATAGACAAAAGATATAAGGAAGGTACAGAGAGAAGTTAAGCAACTCTTCCAAGGTCACGCAGTCAAATTGTGATCTTGGTCCACTTTTCTTTTTGAGTGTACAACATTTTTTTCCACAGAAATGAAAGATGTTTAATATTTGAAGGTAGATTACATTTCAACAGCTGCTGCTGGTTATAAGCTAGAATTTATTTATGGAAAGTCATTAATAAGTTTTTCTCTCTGTGTAAGTACACACACAGTCTGCAGAGAAGAACAGTTTGAGATTTACCAACTGTCACATTCTCACTCTCAGTTTGGCAATTATCATTGGTCTGCCTGGTGACTGATGGTATCCTGCATTTTAAAATGCAATTACAGCTAAGAATAAAAAGAAGTGCTTAAGTTTCATTGAGTGAAGACCTCCAAATGTGGTTCAGGTATCACACCGCAACCTGTAACATCAGAGTGATATATGGTGTTTCCACCACCAATACCCCCCACCCCAAGAAGATAGCAAAATTTGGATTTTAAAGCATGGTATTTTTCACAGAGTTCTGCAGTTTGCACAAGTGTGGAGTGATATGTTTGGGTGCAGGGTGATGATAGAAAAGGCAATCCTTTGGGCCTCCTCAGATACCCTTCTGTCCAATAACCTCAGGGTAGTGACTTAGCTCCTCTGTGCCTTAGTTTCTTCATATATAATATGGGGATGCATCTAAGGATTGTCATGAGAATAAAACAAGATAGTCTACTACTACTACTACTACTACTGCCTATTATACTAGGCAGAGTATAATCAAATAAGCAAAATAAATGAGGTGACACATACAAAGAACCACACATATAAAGCAGTTATCAAACATTGCTTTTTCATTCCATGACACAAAGATCAAACATGCTTTCCTTCTTATTGCTTTCCTGACTTCAAATTTATTGTCACAAAAGAAATTGAACGCCGAGAATCTTCCGGAGAGTTTTCACAACCTTCTCACATTTTTATAGAATCATTGAATTAGGATGTTTCCTGATACTTTTTTCCTTGAAATATCCTGAAAAAAATTAATAGCTGTTTCTAGAAGCTGATCTTTGCTCTTACAATCCTATTTCTGAAGCAGCCATACCCTTTCCACTTCTCATGAAAGAAAGTGCTGAAAGCTGGAGCAGGATGGACCTTCTGTAATGAGGTCCAGATGATCCCAGAATAGACCTACATGGACTGTTTGTTACCTGTCAGTATCTAAAGGTGGGGCCTGAAGGTACTTTTAGATCTTCACCTAATTTTAATTAAGGCTTTGCCTCACTGTTTCCTGTAACCCAGACTTCATTGTTTCCATCTCATTTCTCTTCAACTGCCTACTTCCCACCTATGCTTTCTCTACCTTAAAAGCATCCCAGCAGAGAACATGAATGAGGATCACTTATTTGTCCTGGAGTCTAACATCCTAGGTTCAAGTCCTGGGTTATTTAGTCTTTTTTGAGTCTCAATTTCTTCACAAGAAACACAAGAGAAAGAAAAGACCTACAGAAAATAAGCCTAAAACAAGACAATGGTAATAGGATCATACATATCAAAAATTACCTTTAATGTAAATGCACTAGCCAAAAGACATATAGACTGGCTGGGTGGATGAAAACATGTACATGTATGGCTTTCCACTTACCACATCACTCTGCTTGACCCCCCAGTTTGTATGCAATCATTTTATATTGTTAAGGTAATCATCTTCCCATTATGGCTTGCAATTGTAATTATCTTTTTTATTTTTTTCCGGCTATTAATTGTGAAAACTGATAAACATCTTTTACTATTGTGATTATGTAACTCTAATAGTTAATACTATAATTACTTAATACCATTGTTTCATGATTGATCAAAAGAAAAATAATAGAGTTCTATATCACCAAAACTAGAATCTAGTAGAAAAACCTCTAATCACTTTTTAAAAATTCAGTTGCATTCAGAATTGTCTTGAATTTTTTTTTTTTTAATACAAATGCTCAGGTATTGCTTTTTTTTTTAATTTTCTCCAGAGTTCCAGATATGTTTTTAATGAGTGTTCTTGTTTAAAAACAACTGGACTATATAATTCTTTTATCTAGCTTTTTTTCACATTTTCTATTTCATATTCAATGTTCCCATTTCATTTTGTTTATGTTCTCCAATTTCTGCATCTCTTTTTTTTAATATTCTTTCTCAAGCCTTTATCATGTGTTGCACAAAGGCTTTTATATACATATATATTAATATGTATAATATATATATATTTTAGAAAACTTATGAATTTTTGCCTAACAACATTATGACATTTTGATTCCATTTGTTTGACCTAGTATGAATAGAATGCTAGCTTTCTAATTAAAAAATAGACGTTTGCTAGAAAACTATAGTGAATATCTTATAATAACCTATGATGGAAAATATTTCTAAAACAATACATGTATATTTGTATAATTGAATCACCTTGCTGTACAAACATCAAAAGTCAACTATACTTCAATTATATATATATATATATATAATTAAAAAGAGTAAGAAAAAACATATTAATCCATATTATAGGAAAAGGAAGGCTATCAAAGAGTTTTTGAAAAATCAGGAAAAAATATAAAAGAATATTATGAAAGATGAATATAATGAGTACAAAAGAACTTTGGGCAAATACAGAGAATATTAGTTTATTCTAAAAATTAAGATGCAGGTCATCCAATTATTAGAAAATAATTGACAAAAATACCAAGAAAGCCCCAGTAAGTAGGTAGAAAAATATAACAGTGATAATTCAGGAACTAATTTGCACATTGGTTTTGGCCTTTTATTGTAATTCAAAATTAACCCAAAAGCCAGAGGATAATGGAATCTGTTTTCCGAGTACTTAAATGCCTTATAGGAGAGGGGGAGCCACAAAAACAGTCCACACTGAAGAAGGAGGGGACTGTGATGAATGCAGAAGAATGGGCTTATTGTCAACCTAATATAGTCTTAGAATCCAGCCCTCATTCTTCAATCCAAGCAGTGTTTTATAATCACAGAGTGGTGGACATTTGGGTCTGGACAAGACTTTATTGTATGTAACTGTCCCATGCATTGCAGAGCCTTTACAACCTTTGTTCGCCTCCCACTAATTGCTTCTTTACTCCTCTGCTTTGATCATGGTGAAAATCCTAAAATACTAAAGGCCTCCCGTATATTTTCAAGCAACCTCTCCAGTATAAACAGTTGGAGTATGGTGGGGATGATGGTGATGTCTCTGCTTTTTAATATGTTGACTAGATTTGTCATAGCTTTTCTTCCAAGGAGCAAGCATCTTTTAATTTCATGGCTGCAGTCACCATCTACAGTGACTTTGGAGCCCAAGAAAATAAAGTCTGTCACTGTTTCTATTTTTTTTTTTTCCCATTTATTCACCATGAAGTGATGGGACAGGATGCCGTGATCTTAGTTTTTTGAATGTTGAGCCAAACTCAACATTTTTTGAAAGCAAACCAGCTTGTAACATTCTGCATTTCACAAAGAAGTTCACAATCTGATAACCCCAATAAACTTGGAGACTCCAGACCTGGTTATCGAGCCACCTAACTCCATCTTTAGCTGAAAATTTTGCAGAAGAAAATAATACAAGACCTCCACTACTCTGATCCTTTTAACCTACCCCAGACCAAAAGAGCCCTGACTACAAGTCCTTTTTCTATTCCCCAGGGAAGGAGTGGCACAGTTCTTGAGTTGCTAGCCTGCTGTGTTCCTTCTTTGCCTGACAAAGAAATAAAGCTACTTTTTCTGTTTCCCTCAAAACTCGGCCCCTTGATTGCATGCTTGGGGATTTCTCTCCATGTCATCCTCCTCCAGGAGAGAAGAGGGTTGGAAGACTTCTCTCAGACCAGTTTGCCAGGGACTCCCTGCCATAGAGCCATGTCCCAATCACATCTGACCCACTGACTGGGTTGCAGAACTTCAAGACTGTGGTGGAGAACAGGGAACAGTTTGAAGTAGCAGTGGCTGAGGCTTATTTTGCCTTGAGGACACTGTCTTTTCTCTTGTCTGTGATGGCTTGAACTTCCACTCCGAGGAGAACACTGACTACTGGAGGATCAGAAATAAGGGGATTTGGAACTCACAGTGTACCCAACAGACTAACTTTGGTGAGTCACCCAGACTGGGCCTTTGACCTTGCCCATAGGGGAACCTCAGTTTCAAACTTGCGGATTTCCCTGAAAAGGAAAATCTTGATGTGAAATTTTCCCTGAAGAAGGAAATTCTGATGTAAGGTGCTGCTTTGGGTAACGGTCGAGGTCTAGTGGGACTCAAAAGTCATGTTGGGCAGTTTCCTGCCATATGTCTTTCTCTTTTTTAGCATATCTTTGCTGTTTTCTTTACTTGTGATTACCAGATGGTGAGGTAAAAATTTAATTCTGTTTTGAGTGTGCAAACATTTAAAGTTTATTGTCAGCTGATTTAGCCAAAATGGGACACTATTCCTATAAGGTTCCACCTCCACTTTATAGGAATCCCTTGGGGAAAGTTTTGAATGACTGGCTGATGTACAGCTATGATCCAATGACCAAAAAAAAAAAAAAAATGGACTGAGACTTCTTTTGTTCAGGACTTTATCATAATCCTGTTCTTTGTGCTTCTACAGTCAAAAACCTGAGGAATCAAGAAATCTCTCTGAACATTCTAAATGATGTCCTTCTAACTTCTCTCAACTCTCAGGCGGGGAGAACCAAGCTTCCCCTACTCCTGCAAGTTCCCTTACTCCTTTTGATCAAACTATTCTGATCAAACTAAGACCCCAACTCCCTAGAGGAAAAAAATCCCTGCTAGGACAACATTTTATCAGCCAGTCTGCCTCTGATATTAAGGCCAATTTGAGCAGTATTTGGTGTATATGTGAGCTGTGAAACCATGACTACAGAAAGGAGAGATGACATTTTGATGCTGGATAGCCATGATATTCCTTAGGCTCCAGAGAAAACTGGTTAAAATGAAACTGATTTGGAATTGCAAAACTGTTTATGCATTTGCAACAAGGCTTCCCTGGTGGCTCAGATGCTAAAGAATCCCCCTGCAATGTAGGAGGATTCGACCCCTCAGTTGGGAACAATTCTTGGAGAAGTAAATGACTACCCACTCCAGTCTTCTTGCCTGGAGAGTTCCAGGGACAGAGGAACATGGCAGGCTACAGCTCATGGGGTTGCAAAGAATAGGACATGACTGAGTGATGAATAACTTTCACTTAGAAAAAGATAGCTTCTTTAAATAGTTTCTTTTTTTCTTCTTCATAAATTTGTCCCTGGGAGAACAAAAATATGCCTAGGAGAAAGCTTGAAGTTAATTCTTATCATGTCCTTGAGATACACAGTCCACCTTGCCTAAGCCTTCACCCTTGGGTGAAAGGAGGGTGGGGAGCAGAAGGCATTTTACATCTCAAGTGGAAACTATGAGATCTCTATTTGTTTGGCAATATGTATATGTATCAGTATGTGTCTTTGTCTTTGGATAATATTGCTAAGGCTAATTTGTGAATGAGCTTAAAAGAAAAGTGCTAAGTCACTCAGTTGTGTCCAACTCTTTGCGACTCCATGGACTATAGCCCGCCAGGTTCCTCTGTCCATGAAATTCTTCAGGCAAGAATATTGGAGTGGGTTGCCATTTCTGTCTCCAAAAGAAAAGTAAGCGCTTACAAACCAAATGACTTTAAATACAAGAGAAACACTAAAGATGTTTGGGTTTATTAGTCACGGGTTTTGTATTACATAGAAAAAAGAAACTGTGCCTTGGGAAAATACATGTTTTTAGAGGTTACAGAATATGTTCTCAAGTTTGCTAATTTAAAAATTGCCAATAGAACAAACAGTTCACAATTGCTTTCTTATTGGTTTTCACTAAAAGTCCAAGTTTTTTAAGGGTTTTAAAAGTATAATATGTAACCAGAGCTATTAAAGTGACAAGGGAAGTATTTCAACATGTAAAGCAAGTAGTTTATAGGTTGTTGGCAAAAGAAGAAATAAATACTGAAGATATTATTTTGAAGAAAATGAGGAGATTAATGGTGTATAGGTGGGAAGTAATGGAACAAGGTAATAGGTACCCAGAAAATGATAAAAGGCCTGTAAAAAAGAAACACTGGGAAAATAATTTTGTATATCATCAGGACTTTCTAAAATTGATCAGGACTAGATTAAATTTAATTAAGCAAATAAGTTTTGTGATCAACAGTAAGCTAGTACCAGACGAATCTGGTCCCCCTTGTTAAGAGCAAATTTTCATAGAGTGCCAGGCTGGGCTCCCTGTACTATACAGCAACTTCCCACTAACTATCTATTTTACACATAATAGTGAATATATGTCAAGGCTACCTTCTCAATTCATCCCATCCTCTCTTTCTCCCACTGTGTCCACAGGTCTATTCTCTACATGTGTGTCTCCATTCCTTCCTTGCAAATAGGCTCATTGATATAATTTTTGTAGATTCCATATATAAGTGTTAATATACAATATTTTTTTCTCTTTCAGATGGGGGAGGGGAGGGAGGCTCAAAAGGAAAGGAATATATGTATGATTATGATTGATTCTCATTGTTGTATGGTAGAAGCCAACACAATATTGTAAAGCAATTTTCCTCCAATTAAAAAAAGGTAAAAAAAAAAAAAAAAACTAGTTATAATGCTAAAAAATGAAAGACAGAGAACAATTCTTCTGCTGCTTTTGATAACAGGCTGTGTGAATTTCATTGCATTTTGCCAACAAAGGTCTGTGTAATCAAAGTTTTGGCTTTTCCAGTAGTCATGTATGGATGTGAGAGTTGGATTATAAAGAAAGCTGAACACCAAAGAATTGATGCTTTTGAACTGTGGTGTTGGAGAGGACGCTTCAGAGTCCCTTGGACTGCAAGGAGATCCAACCAGTCCATCCTAAAGGAAATAGGTCCTAAATATTCACTGGAAGGACTGATGTTGAAGCTGAAACTCCAATACTTTGGCCACCTGATGTGAAGAACTGACTTATTGGAAAAACCCTGATGCTGGGAAAGATTGAAGGTGGGAGGAGAAGGGAACAGAGGATGAGATGGTTAGATAGCATCACCGACTCAATGAACATGAGCTTGGGTAAACTCTGGAAGTTGGTGATGGCCAGGGAAGACTGGAGTGCTGCAGTCTATTGGGTCGCAAAGAGTTGGACATGACTGAAAGACTGAACTGAACTGAAGTGATTTACATTCATCTTTAAAGTCATTTGTCATTTTGGTAAAGTAAATAATCATTATTTTACTATGATTTATGAAGATTATGGACTTCCCTTGTGGCTCAGCTGGTAAAGAATCTGCCTGCAATGCTGGTGACCTGGGTTCAATCCCTAGGTTGGGAAGATCCCCTGAAGAAGGGAAAGGTTACCCACTCCAGCATTTTGGCCTAGAAAGTTCCATGGACTGTACCTACCTGCCAAAGCAGAGAGAGGCAGTTGGATCCCTGGGTCAGGAAGATCCCCTAGATCAGGGATGGCAAGCCATTCCAGTATCCTTGCCTGGAGAATCCCATGGACAGAGGAGCCTGGCAGGCTACAATCCACAGAGTCGCGGAGTCAGACACAACTGAAGCGACTTAGCACTCACACAACAATAGCTGTAAATTAAATAGTCAGGACTATGGCAAATCCAAGATGGTCACCTGGCTCTTCCCAGGTCCCGGACAAACCTTATTTTTTTTTTTTAATTTGATAGACAAGTCATACAAGCCTTAATAAAAACTTCACAAACTTCTTAAAATCATCACTGTCACTGTCATCCTTAATCATCAGGGAAGGGCAACAAAACTAATGGGAAAACTGGGTTCAAACAGAAAAAAAGATTATTTATATGGTGCTTAATATGATTATAAATTTTATGACTTTTTGTATTGTGGTTTTTTAATCTTTGCTTCTCAGATTAAAAAAAAAAAAGAGAGAGAGAGAGAGAGAGAAACTTCTTTTCCTCAAACTACTTATGATTTACCACAATTAAGTAATTTAAATTTAAAACAGTTTTCTTGTCTCTCTGGCTTGTCCCTTTAGAGATTAGAGATGCTTGAGTTCTAAGCATTCTTATCAGGTAAGTTTAAAAAAAAAAAATTAGAGTGCCTCTGGACATGTACAGGAAATCTCAAAGTATTTTGAAAATCCCTTGAGAGAAATCCTCCAAGAATGGAAAGCCCTTGGTTTGGCTTTCTTGGCCTTGAAAGGCCCTTGGGAATTTAGTCTGAAACTCCTGAGAAATTATGTGAGTCAATGTAAAGGAAACCCATGTGGTCAATGGACCAAACTTATTTAAAAAACAACAACAACAAATTAGTCTTGACTGTGTTTAATTAAAATGGGGGTAATTTTGGAAAAAAAAATATGTTTCACTGAATATTGTTTTAGTTTTGTTAATTAAAGTCTGTTTACCAAGACTTATTTCCCAGATAATTCTTTGCTGTAGTTTTATATTGCTGAAAACCTTAATTAAATTATTAAAGGGTACTCTATATTTATTTCTAAAGCTTATCTTAGCAATCTATCTTTGAATGAGGATCAGATGCCCCATAACCTGCACCAGGGGATTATGCATACTGGAAAAGATATAATTTAAAGGACTTTCTTCTACCTGGGTGCAAGGACTCTTATCAGGCACTTTTAACTAGCTCATGCACAGGGAAACTGAAGGGAGTTGACTCTTGGATTAGTTTCCACTCACAAAGGGCCCCTGCACTGGACTGGTCTATAGAGAGGGTTGCTGACTTCAAAATCACCTTAAAACAGTGCTCAAGCAGAGGAGAAATTACACTCACACCAGGACAAGAAGTAGATGACATCAGAAGAAAAGAGTTTGCCCAAGATCCTCAGCTGGAAACATATGATCATTTATAATGTTTTCTTGACTTCTTGGACCTTTGCTTATGATCCTATGCTAGTTTAACACAATCAATAAAATTGCTGAGGGTGTGTCAAATTACCTGTGTCTAGTACTTCTGGGTTACCTGAGTGGATTTCTCCACTCTAAGGTTCTAACTGGTTGGCTGTTAAGAAATTTATTTTAAAAGAAAAATTAGAGTCATGTTTAGGCTATTATCGATATTGTTAGATGAGGATACCCTCATCTGCCAGTAAATAATACCTGCTCTGACCCTGACCATAAATGTAAACTTTCCTCTATTACTCAAGTTCAATAAGAGCAACAAGCATAATTTCAGCCAAGGAATAAAACATCCCACAAATATGGGATGAATTTATGTAATTAATCACCAGGCTACGGTAATTTAAGTTTAAAGGCTTTTCTATGGTGGGGACAATTAAATCGTACTTGGAGACCCTGGTTTGATCCCTGGGTCAGGAAGATCCCCTGGAGGAGGGCAACCCACTCCAGTATTCTTGCTTGGAGAATCCCATGGACAGAGGAACCTGGTGAGTTACAGTCCACAGGGGTCACAAAGAGTCAGACACAACTGAAGCAACTGAGCATGCAGTGAACAGACTAAGTCAGACAACCTGGGATGTACTAAGCTGTACCTAATGGAAGTTCTTGGCTGAATTCTTATGACTTTACTAATACTACTAGATATATTATTTGCATTTTGCCTGTTTTACAAGATTGTTGTTTCTTGCATTACCAAAGAAAGTGTGAATGAGCCTCAAATAAAACTCTGTAGTTCCATATGAGATCAATGTTTGCTATAATGTAACTCTTGCTACGGGAAGAAGCAGTAAGAGGGAATATTTTCCTGGTCCATAAGAGACTAGTAAGACAGGGGAAGCAGAGACTTTTTGCTCCTGCTGCTGCTGCTAAGTCACATCAGCTGTGTCCGACTCTGTGTGACCTCATAGATGGCAACCCACCAGGCTCCCCCATCCCTGGGATTCTCCAGGCAAGAACACTGGAGTGTGTTTCCATTTCCTTCTCCAATGCATGAAAGTGAAAAGTGAAAGTGAAGTCGCTCAGTCGTGTCTGACTCTTAGCGACCCCATGGACTGCAGCCTACCAGGCTCCTCCATCCACCGGATTTTCCAGGCAAGAGTACTAGAGTGGGTCGCCAGTGCCTTCTCCGTTTTTGCTACTATTCTGGACTAATCCAATAATAGCAATTTGAGCAGCCCATCAGCAAAATCTTTGCCAGACCTAGGAATGAGCATTCTTTCACCATGGATGGAAATGATCATAAAATGCCCTTCCCAACTATGGTTGAATTTATGATCATGACAAGATCCTACTGATTGGAAATTGGAACTTGCGGTTTATCTCTACAAAGATTAAACCATAGCCACTACAGTTGTTGACCTTCAACACTCCCTAAAAGGAGTTCAAAATGAAGATCAGAAATGAAGCACTCATCCTGTGCTCTAGGAAAAAGTGACAAAACAGGCCTTCAGATAGATATTTTCAGGTAAGGATTTTCATGAACCCCGACTCTTAAATCATCTCATACCTAAAAAACACTAAAGTTATCAATGGTGACAATTGCTTTGGTTTATGTATTACTATCACATCAAAGGTTGAAGCTTACTGAGATAAAATTAGACAAGTGACTACTGGCTACAAGTCTCCTTGAAGTGCCAGGTTTACATTAGGATTCAGGGACTAAATAAGATCTATTTTTTCTATTAATATTTAGGTTGTCACTCCTCCAACTATTTCGGTATCTGCTATAACAACATCAGTCATACTGAGTAAATTTAAAAAGACATCAAAAATAGGTATGACCATGCCAAATGTCTCCATGCCTTTGGACAAGATAACAAAAGGGCTGACTCTATCTGGACCACAATAAAAATTGTTATCAAATGTAACTTGGTCCTTTCTTCTGCTTTGGCTCCTGGTTACAATAGTTTTGCTGTTGTTGTTTTCCTGATCTTTGGCTTCTGCCTTTTTTTAAAACCACTTGTTAAGTTTGTCTCCTTCAAGTTACAACATTTTCACATCAAGATGATGGTGTTGCAGAGAATCCAGCCACTCCTCAGAACAGATCCTGCTGAAATAACAACAGAAGTCACTGTGGGGGTGAGTGACACAGGGAGAGAGCTCTGTGATCCAACTAAATAGGGTCTATTAGACCTTTGCCTGTCTAAAGAAGCTACAGAAGATAGACCATCATTCCTCATCCTCAAAATAAAGATCTCTCGGGGTTCTCATCTTTTGGGGTGGGAGAGGATTTGATTCCAATCCCAAAGAAAGGCAATGCCAAAGAATGCTCAAACTACCACACAATTGCACTCATTTGACATGCTAGTAAAGTAATGCTCAACATTCTCCAAGCCAGGGTTCAACAGTACGTGAACCATGGACTTTCAGGTGTTCAATCTGGTTTTAGAAAAGGCAGAGGAACCAGAGATCAAATTGCCAACATCCGTTGGATTATCAAAAAAACAAGTGAGTTTCAGAAAAACATCTATTTGTGCTTTATTGACTATGCCAAAGACTATGACTGTGCGGATCACAACAAACTGTGGAAAATTCTTAAGAGATGGGAATACCAGACCAGCTGACCTGCCTCTTGAGAAACCTGTATGCAGGTCAGGAAGCAACTGTTAGAACTGGACATGGAACAACAGACTGGTTCCAAATAGGAAAAGGAGTACGTCAAGGCTGTACATTGCCACCCTACTTATTTAACTTATATGCAGAGTACATCATGAGAAACACTAGGCTAGATGAAGCACAAGCTGGAATCAGGATTGCCCGGAGAAATATCAAAAACCTCAGATATGCAGATGACACCACCCTTATGGCAGAAAGTGAAGAAGAATGAAAGAGCCTCTTGATGAAATTGAAAGAGGGGAGTGAAAATGTTGGCTTTAAGCTCAACATTCAGAAAACGAAGATCATGGCATCTGGTCCCATCACTTCATGGGAAATAGATGGGGAAACAGTGGAAACAGTGGCAGACTGTATTTTTTGGGGTGCTCCAAAATCACTGCAGATGGTGACTGCAGCCATGAAATTAAAAGACACTTGCTCCTTGGAAGAAAAGTTATGTTCAACCTAGACAGCATATTAAAAAGCAGAGACATTACTTTGTGAACAAAAGTCCGTCCAGTTAAAGCTATGGTTTTTCCAGTAGTCATGTATGGATGTGAGAGTTGGAGTATAAAGAAAGCTGAGGGAACACGTGTACACCTGTGGCGGATTCATGTTGATGTATGGCAAAACCAATACAATATTGTAAAGTTAAAAAATATATAAAATAAAAATAAAAAAGACCTGGAAAAAAAAAATAAAGAAAGCTGAGCACAGAAGAATTGATACTTTTGAACTGTGATGTTGAAGAAGACTCTTGAGAGGCCCTTGGACTGCAAGGAGTTCCAACTAGTCCATCCTAAAGGAAATTAGTCCTGAATATTCATTGGAAGGACTGATGTTGAACTGAAACTCCAGTACTCTGGCCACCTGATGTGAAGAACTGTCTCATTTGAAAAGACCCTGATGCTGGGAAAGATTGAAGGTGGGAGGATAAGGGGATGACAGAGGATGAGATGGTTGGATGGTATGGCCAACTCAATTGACATGAGTTTGACTAAACTCCAGGAGTTGGAGGCAGACAGGGAGGCCTGCCATGTTGCAGTCCATGAGGTCACTAAGAGTTGGACCCAACTGAGCGACTGAACTGAACTGAACTGATGCCCTCCATAGGGTTGGACAGCTGATGGTTGTCAAGTGAAGTAAAACTGAAGTTTTGTCCTCAATAAGATGAGAAGGATGCCCTTTTCCTTTCTCCATTGAAATGGTGGGAATGAACTAGCAATGAGTAATTTGTTGCAGCAAAAATAGAATTGAGTCAACAGCCTTAGGCACTAACCAACCAAATAGGCTGCAAGAGTAAGCAATCTTGGTTATTCTTTAGCTGTTACTTCACTAACAAACGACTTGTCTTTCATAAAGCTAATTACTATGAATCCATATGAATTATACTCTGCACCTTGCATTCTTCTCCCTGTACACTCCCTTGTAGTATTCTGCATTTCAGAAATAAATTCGATAGCTGATAACCTCAGAGACACCAGACCCAGCTACTGAGCTGCCTGGCTCTCTTTCATCCAAAACTCTTTCTGTATTTCTACTTGACAGAAAGCCAAGATTTTTTGGCAACACCTTGCCTAATCTTCAATTTCAAAAATATTAAGGGAACTATTATATAGTCTTTCTATGAGCCAGCAGGGTCCTGAATGCCTCTCATTTAATTCTTGTAACAACTACACCAGCAGCAATTTCCCCCCAGTTAACAGATGAGGAGACTGAGGTCAGAGAGGTGCAATGACTTGCCTGAAGTCCTCCATCTAGTGGAATGCGGGGCTATGAATCAAACCTGCTCTTTGGCCTTAGGTGCAGCCTCTGCTTCTACATGATTCTTGTGACTGTCCTGCCTGCTTAGAGCCTCCCTGATCATTCTGGTCTGCATTCCTTTTTCTTCCCTGAACCTAGGGGATACCAACTCATGTGTGAACATGAGAGACTGAATGATACCTGAAACCCCCTCCATCTCTGCCTTTCTCTGGCTGTATCTGGACTGTTCATTCTACTTCCAAATTTCCACGTGTTTATCTCATATCCTCAATGAATAATGACAGGAACACTTGTGAACATTATTACTGAGCCTATAGTTGAGCCAGGACTGTGTTAGCTCGTTCACATACTTTGTCTAATTTAATCTTCACAAAAACTTCATGCATGAGAAAATTATCATTACCTCCAATTTACAGAAAAGGAAACTAAAGCATAGAGATGTTAAGTAATATGTTCAAGTCGCACAGTTATTAATGGATCAAACAAGATGCCAAAGACAAGATGTTAACTGTGAAGTCATGTGGCCTCCAAATGGATGTAAACTCTTCGGGACTGGGAATGACCATTCAGGTTTGAGGGGCTGGTTAAATAAATTACTCATTACGGAGTGAAGGCCAGATACTGTGTGCTATTTAGTGTTAGTTGTGGAGAAAAGGACCAGAGGTCCATTCTCTTTACTCATCCTCCAGCCTCGGCTCCAGCTGCCTGGGATCCTATCTCTAAGGTTGGGAGGAGAGGTTCTGTGTGTCTATCTGTTGTGTCTCAGGTTCTGTCTCTCCTGGGCAGGAGATACTCCAGACACACTGCCAATCACTCCCCTGTAAGTTCTGGCCTGGGATCAGCCTCTTGGCTTTTCCCTACTGCTAATGCTGTCTCATTCTTCCTACCTTCAGGTCTCCCTGCCCTTTGTTGGTCCTCAGAGCCTCCACAGCCCCATCAACTCCAGTATTCTCTCACACTCTTCTCTACCCCTTCCCCCACCCCAACTAGTCATGCAAGGGGCTACTGGCTGCTCCCTCCATGTGCTGAATAGCTTCACACAGCTTGGCCTTTGCCTGTGCTGTTGGTCTTCACTTGGAATGGCCATTTTCTTAAGCCATCTTTTCTGCCAATTGAAAGACCCTCCTAACTGCCATGTTCTGCATAGTAGCTTTCTTGATTTCCCTGTCTGAGTTTGTTCTCTTGCTTTTTTTGAATTCTTATAGCACTAAAAGTTGGCTTTTACTGTTTTAAATGATAACTTTTGTATGTTTGTAAAAATCCCCCCCAAATCTCTAAGTAGTGGAAAAAATTGTAAATCTGACCCTGGCCTGGCTTTATCTCTTGTGACTTAGAGCCAGTGAGTTAACTTCTATGAACTTGAGGTTCTTCATTTTTAAGGTAGGGATTGTTGTTCTTGTTCAGTTGCTAAGTTATGTCCAACTCTTTGCAACCCCATGGACTTCAGCATTCCAGGCTTCCTTGTCCTTCACTGTGTCCTGAAGTTTGCTCAAACTCATGTCCACTGAGTCAGTGATGCCATGCAACCATCTCATCTTCTCCTGCCCCCTTCTCTTTCTGCCCTCAATCTTTCCCAGCATCAAGGTCTTTTCCAGTGAGTCAGCTCTTCACATCAGATGGTCCAATTATTGGAACTTCAGCTTCAGTCCTTCCAATGTATATTCAGAGTTGATTTCCTGTAGGATTGACTGATTTGATCTCCTTGCTTTACAAGGGAATCTCAAGAGTCTCCTCCAGCACTACAATTGGAAAGCATCAATTCTTTGGCACTCCTCCTTCTTTATGGTTCAACTCTCATATCCATACATGACTACTTGAAAAAACATAGCTTTGATGAGATGGAACTTGGTTGGCAAAGTGACTTATCTGCTTTCTAATATGCTGTCTAGGTTTGCCATAGTTTTTCTTCTAAGGAGCAAGTGTCTATTAATTTTGTGGCTGTAGTCACCACAGTCATTTTGGAGCCCAAGAAAAGAAAAATCTGCTTTTCTTTCCACTTTTCGCATCTATTTGCCATGAAGTGATGAGAACAGATGCTATGATCTTATTTTTTTGAATGCTGAGTTTTAAGCCAGCTTTTTCACTCTTCTCTTTCATTCTTATCAAGAGACTCTTTAGTTCCTCTTTGCTTTATGCCATTACATTGGCGTCATCTGCATATCTGAGGTTATTGATATTTCTCCCAGTAATCTTTATTCCAGCTTGTAATTCATCCAGCCCAGCATTTTGCATGATGTTCTCCGCATATGCTAAATAAGCAGGATGACACTATACAACCTTGATGTACTGTTTTCCCAATTTTGAACCAGTCCATTGTTCCATGTCTGGTTCTAATTGTTGCTTCTTCACCTGCATGCATATTTCTCAGGAGACAGGTAAGGTGGTCTGATAAAACTTACTTCTCTAGTTTTTCAACTTTTTAGCAAGTGATTATATAAATTAATGCATATAAAATACACAGCACATGCCAGGCATATACTAGGCATTCAACAATCTTAATTTCCCCTTCAACCCAACTTTTTTTATTACCTCTTCCCCAAAGTACAAATATACCTACATACCACTTCCGTCACCACCACTACTGCAATCATGAAGATGGCTGCAATGTACATGGGATCACAGCATGTCTGAGCTGTAAGTTTCATTAGCAGTTCATTGTTTTACATATAAGTTACTAATACATGGGTTGGAGGTCAGTTGCCCTAAGTTAGTATAGTAATATAACTGACACTTATTGGTTTCCTAATATATACTGGGTGTTGTACTTGGTGATTCACAAATATTATCTTATTTAATCCTCTCAATGAATCCCCTGTGAGGTCATGTAATAATAATTTCATCATCGCCCTTTTACAGAGGTAGGGTGGAACTAGGGCTTCTGTGGTGGCTCAGTGGGAAGAATCCATTTTCAATGCATTCAAGGCAGAAGACACGGGTTTGATCCCTGAGTCAGAAAGATCTCCTGGAGGATGGCATGACAACCCACTCCAGTATTCTTGCCTGGAGAATCCCTGGACAGAAGAGCCTCATGGGTTACAGTCAATAGAGTCGCAAATAGACAAACATGACTTAAGTGACTGAGCATGCATGTATGCACACATTCAAGGAACTAAGACTTAAAGAAGTTAAGTAGCTTTTCCAATATTCCATTTTGCTAATGCATTTAAGAGCTAGATTTTTAATCCCAGAGCCTAATTCCATTCCCTGCTCTTAACCAGACCCAAAATAAAACTGGACTCCAGAGATCTTGCTTTGTTTCCTGAACCCTCTCCAGTGCTTCAGCTAGGGTTGCAGGAATTCAGGAAAAGCTCATGTCCCAATACCTCTGCCAGAGCTATTATCCCAGCTCTGTGCAGTAGATCTGAATTGAACAGAAATAAATTCTGAATTAAACAGAAATAAATGGAATTTATTTCAGATCTCTTGCCCTTCTGTCACTTCCTTCAATAGATAAAATGAGTTCCCTCAGGGATTGGTTGCTTTCTGTTGGGAGTTCCAATAAGCTTTGCAAGAGAGGAAGCCTGAAAGGAGAACTCCAATAACTTAGGTTTTTCTGTGGTACACCCTTAGGCCTGCCCAGGAGACAAGAATGTTAACTCTGTCTTGGACTGACACAAAAGCACATACCTCTCTTGCTGGTAATTGTATTGAACATGCTTCATGCTTTATGGCCTGTTGAATTGAATGGGTTCCAGCAAGGACTATTCTTTGCTTTCTAGGTCAGTGAATTTAGAGAGAGGTAGAGCCGCGATAAGCAAACACAGCCTCCCAATAACAGTCCTGACGCTTCTTATGAGCTTCTTATGCTCATTCTAATTTTTCAGCATTTGGAAAGCAGAACGCCTAAAACCCCAGATGGGAAAGATACAGGGCCAACCCAAGGCAATCCCATATGGCTTCCCCAATTGGCTGTGGTAAATTGTTGCATCTAGGCAGGGGAAACTTTTGAGCTCTTGCAGGAAATTTTATGTTCCAAGCTGCAGCTTATACTAAACCATGCTCACAGCCCCACCACTTGGACTTCTCTTGGATCTGCTCCTCTTGCAAGCCCTCTAACAAGGCTATCATCCACCCAGCACTGCACTGATACACTTGCAACAGATCTACTTAGGAAGACTCTTGTTTTCCTTATTCTGAGCAGTCACAAAGTCCTCTAGAATATCAGGAATATTTCTAATAGTTCTTTTAATTATCCCTGTCCTCTTTATTCCCAACACCACTACTTTAGTTCAGGGCCATGCCTAACCTTACCAGGATTATTTCATAACTTCCTAACTAGCGTTGCTGCTTCCAACCTTATGTCGCTCTAATCCAGTCTAGGCACAGTGGGCATTATGGTGACTTAAGCCTAAACACTTTACTCTCCTGCTTAGGGAATTCTTCTAACACCTCATTCTCCTTAGGGAAACATCTAGACTCTTTTGCATCACTGAAAATCCCTTCACAATTTCGAAACTTTCACTCTTTCTGCAAACCATATATGCTAACCCTATGCAGTTCCCTAGACAGACCCAACTGCACATCTGCACCTTTGAAGATGCTTTTCCCCCAACCTGACCAGCTTCCTGAGAACTGTGTATGCAGGTCAAGAAGCAACAGTTAGAACAGGACATGGAACCACAGACTGGTTCCAAATCGGGAAAGGAGTACATCAAGGCTGTATATTGTCACCGTGCTTATTTAACTTATATGCAGAGTACATCATGAGAAACACTGGGCTGGTTGAAGCACAAGCTGGAATCAAGAATGCCAGGAGAAAGATCAATAATCTCAGATATGCAGATGACACCACTCTTATGACAGAAAGTGAAGAAGAACTAAAGAGCCTCTTGATGAAAGTGAAAGAGGAGAGTGAAAAAGTTGGCTTTAAGCTCAACATTCAGGAAACTAAGATCATGGCATCTGGTCCCATTATTTCATGGCAAATAGATGGGGAAACAATGGAAACAGTGAGAGTCTTTATTTATTTTATTGGGCTCCAAAATCACTGCATATGGTGACTGCAGCCATGAAATTAAAAGACACTTGCTCCTTGGAAGAAAAACTATAACCAACCTAGACACCGTATTAAAAAGCAGAGACATTACTTTGCCAACAAAAGTCCATCTAGTCAAAGCTATGGTTTTTCCAGTAGTCATGTATGGATGTGAGAGTTGGATTATAAACAAAACTGAGCACTGAAGAATTGATGCTTTTGAACTGTGGTGTTGGAGAAGACTCTTGACAGTCCCTTGGACTGCAAGGAGATCCAACTAGTTCATCCTAAAGGAAATGAGTCCTGAATATTCATTGGAAGGACTGATGTTGAAGCTGAAACTCCAATACTTTGGCCATCTGATGTGAAGAACTGTCTCACTTGAAAAGATCCTGATGCTGGGAAAGATTGAAAGTGGGAGGAGAAGGGGACAGCAGAGGATGAGATGGTTGGATGGCATCACCAACTCAATGGACATGAGTTTGGGTGGACTCCGGGGGTTGGTGATGGACAGGGAGGCCTGGTGTGCTTCAGTCCATGGAGTTGCAAAGAGTCAGACACGACTGAGCAACTGAACTGGACTGAACTTCCCTCCACCAGATATATCCGTCACTACTATGTCCATCTGGCAAACGCTTATTCTTTGAAACCCTGTCCAGGCTTCACCTTCCAGGTGGAAATGTTCTCCTGTGCCTCTGTGTTACCTTTATTCCTACAACATAGTTTATTTACAACATAAACTAAGACATTTACCACTCCAAGTTACAATTACTGTTTATAGAAATATCTCTCCAGAATGATGAGAATTACTGGAAGGCAGAATGTGGTTTACAGAAAGTTTCTCTCCAGGACCTAACATAGCCCCTCTTGCATCACTGGTTACTAAATGCACTTTGTTGATATGGATGATTTTCCTGAATTATCAAGCTGATTCTTCTTACAAAGTACAATGATCACAGGGAAGAATTGTCCTCTTACTTAGGAAAAAATTACTTGATATGTCTTAAAACTATAAAATCTTTGAACAAGTATTTTGTCCTTTTGCAATTATATATTTTTTCTTTTCTATTGTGTGGATGTGGTCTGCATAAGTTGCCTGAGTTTTATTCATTTTCTAATCTCCAATCATTATCTTGGGGGTGGGGTGGAGTGAAACAACAAATGATACATTGTAGCTTTCTTATTCTCAGAAACATACAGAGCAGCTTCTGAGGAAGTCATTATATTGGGAAAGATGCTGTTATATGCATTTAATTAATTAATCCATATATCTACCTGTCATTATTTCTTTTCTATGGCCTTCCTCACAACAGTGGTGCACACTTCTGCTGTTGGTAAATTGGCACAATAAATCTATTGGGCCCACCTCTATTTCCAGCAGTTAATTTAGCATTTTATCACATGGTTATGATCTCAGGATTGAAGTCAGTTTTAAAGATTAATACCATTTAATCATCTACCTAGAAGGAGGATGCCAGAAATCTGTTTAAAGTCTTGCTATTCATGCCTTCATTTCCTTTGTGCTCATATTGTGATAAGCATAAACATCCATTTAGGCTGCTGCTAATAACTACTTAAAATGATTAAGGTAACTAGTTATTTCCTGTAAGAAAATTGCTCTGCTGTTATTAACATGAAATTAACACAGCTTTCGTTTCATTTTCTCTGAGCTTCAGCTCACAGACTTTTGCCTCCCAGTTGCCTTGAATAAACTTTAGAACCATGTCAAGGAAGATGCTCCATCATAAAAGATGAGCTCTAAAGAGGTATGAAGGTCAGAAATTGTAGCTTTGCAGAGGACACTATGATAGAGGCAGCTGCTGGGAGGGAACACCTGGCTTACTTCTGCCTCATAAGCAAATCCCCCTAACCTGCCAAGGAGTTTCAGGAGTAAAACTGACATATTAGCATAATTGTCATTGTTCTTGTAGCCTTAGCAATATGAATGGGATCTGTGACTCTTTAAATCTCCCAAATCTCTGGGCTAATGGTTTTAAAATTTTATCTTATCTGAACACATACATGACATTCGTGTGATACAGATTCCCATGGGAATATGCTGCTTTTGAGAAAAACCCACAGATACCTTGTAGAGTCATAAAGTGCTGTCGGTAATGGCTGGTTATTGGAAGTTTCAGCACAATTAAGATTGCTCAGTTCTACTTCAAGTGCAGTCTATAAATATGTGTGTCCTAGGGCTTCTCAGGTGCCTCAGTGGACTTGAAGTGGTATTTATGAACTTGTGTATACACGTTTTGAAGCACCTATTTTCAATTATTTTGGATATATACCTAGGAGTAGAATTGCTGGGTCATATGGTAACATTATGTTTAATCTTTTGAGGAACTGCCAAACTATTTCCTTACATTTAAAAACTGACCATTACCTGTGCCAGGTACAGAGTTTAAAAGTTTACAATGTAGAGCACTTATCTAGAGACAGGAGGGGACCAAAGGATAGAGGTTCTGCAAGCAGATCTCTAGGATCCTTTCCCATTATCCTTCTCACTTGCCTACTCTGAACTGTCTTGTGAGTGTCACATCCAGGCTGAGCATCACCTAGGGGCTTGTTAGACATGTAGCACTGAGTGCCCTATCCAGACCTACTGCATCAGCATCTCTGGCAGTTAGGCCCAGGAATGTGTTTTCAAGCAATTCATGTGATTTGGATGATTTCTCAATTTCCACAAGCTCTGAGATAGATTTTGGGCTAACTTTACAGCTACCTTCTTTCCTCTTGTATTAAAAAACCTACCTACAAGCAAAGTGAATGACAGAGATACTGCTTTAGGGGTAGATTTGAATTTTCTCTACTTTATATAAAATAAATCATTTGCAACACTCCTCACTTTGAGAAAACTGTGTGCACCTTACTTTACTTCAGTGGCAATACCAGACCATTCTGGGCAGTTATGCATGGAGAGTCACCTCATGCCCATGTCATGCCATTGAGCTCTCAACTGGTCCCTATAGAAATGATCTAGGGTCTTTTTCCAGATTTCTTTTTTATTGAAATATAACTGACATAAAATATCCTATTACTTTCAGGTTTACATCATGCTGATCCAATACTAATATACATTAGGAGGTAATCACCATGATAAATCTAATTACCATCTAGCACCATACAAAGTTATTACAGTATTATTGACTATACTCACTAGGTTATATGTTATACCCCAATGGCATTTATTTTATATCTGAAAGTTTGTACCTTTTAATCCCTTTCACCTATTTCACCTGCTCCTTCTCCTAACTTCTCCCCACTCTGGTGACCACCAATTTGTATCTTGTATCTATGAATCTATTTTGTTTTATTTGTATTTTACATTCCATATATGAGTAAAAATATGCAACATTTGTCTTTGTCTGACTTATTTAGTTTAACATAATACCTTCTAACTGGAGAAGGAAATGGAAACCCACTCCAGTGTTCTTGCCTGGAGAATCCCAGGGACGGGGGAGCCTGGTGCGCTGCCATCTATGGCGTCGCACAGAATCGGACACGACTGAAGCGACTTAGCAGCAGCAGTAGCAGCAGCAATACCTT
Source organism: Bos grunniens (assembly GCF_055505025.1). Taxonomy (NCBI): domain Eukaryota; kingdom Metazoa; phylum Chordata; class Mammalia; order Artiodactyla; family Bovidae; genus Bos; species Bos grunniens. Next base: position 62,913,114 of record NC_141183.1, on the reverse strand, counting down.
CTAGGTCCACCCATATTTCACAAATGCCAAGGTTTCATTTGTTTTGTGGTTAATATTCCATGATATATCTTCTTTATCCATTCATTCATTGATGGACACAGCTGCTGCTGCTGCTAAGTCACTTCAGTTGTGTCTGACTCTGTGTGACCCCATAGATGGCAGCCCACCAGGCTCCCCTGTCCATGGGATTCTCCAGGCAAGAGTACTGGAGTGGGGTGCCATTGCCTTCTCCTGATGGACACAGATTGCCTCCATATCTTCTCTATTGTAAATAATGCCAAAATTAATGGAATGCAGATATCTCTTTGAATTAGTTTTCTTGTTTCCTTCAGATAAATATCCAGAAGTAGAATTGCTAGATTACATGGTAGTTATACTCTATGATCTTCATAGATATTGCTGAGACTGTACTCTTCCTTAGCACCTAGGCCAAACTACAAGTATGATGATTTTTCTACAGTGGAGTCGACTGGCGTAAATTAGCCCTCTGTGACTCCCTGATAGCCAAGGGCAGCCTTAACATGTGATTTTTGATGTTTGTGTTGAGATTTTTTGGTTACTACTGGTCAAGAAATGGCAACGTGGTAGTGTTTTGAAAGACTATACATTTTGTTGTTATACAGACCAAATTCTGGTTCTGACACTCAAACCTAAATATGCTTCTTAATTCTCCAAGTCTTCAATCCCTTCCTGAAAATATCAGTTGTGCATTCCTCAACAGAGCCGTGCATAAAGGAAATATGGTACACATATACAATGGAATATTATTTGGCCATTAAAAATGAAATAATGCCATTTGCAGCAATATGTATGGATGTAGAGAGTGCCATGCTGAGTGAGGTAAGTCAGACAGAGGAGAAATATTGTATAACATCCCTTATATGCAGGATCTATAAGTAAATGGTACAAATGAACTTATTTATGAAACAGAAACAAACTCACAGACTTAGAGAATGAATTTATGCTTGTCAGGGGGTAAGGATGAGCAGAAGAGATAGTTATGGAGTTTGGGATCAACATGTACACTCTGCTATATTTAAAATGGATAACTAGCAAGGTCCTTCTGCATAGCCCAGATAAATTTATTCATTGTTATATGGCAGCCTGGATGACAGGGGAGTTTGGGAGAGAATGGATGTATATGCCCGAGTCCCTTTGTTATCCATCTGAAGCTATCACAACATTGCTAACTGGCTATACTCCAAAATAAAACTTAAAAGTTTTTAAAATAAATAAATAAAACAAAATCTCATTACAAATCAACATTAAATATGAACATTCATAGTCAATTCTAATGATAAGAAACAGTAACTTTAAACTCCAATTAAATAAAATGTTATTCTTCTCATTAGCAAACTTTTACTATTTAAAAAATGATCTTATTCATTTTTGACATTGTATTTTTAATTTCATCAAGAAAAAACTGTGAAAATGTTTTAAAAAGTGTTGATAATGCCTACTACATGGCATAATATTTGTCCAATAAACAGTGGTTATTATTGTTATTAATCCTTGCTGATGGTAACTCTCCATGGTGCTTCTGCCCTCCCCTCCTTCTTGGTACATTTAATAATAATAATAAAGAGAAAATACATGGAAAGAGAAAGATAATTAAGGCAGAGGAGAAAGAACAAGAGAGGCACAACTGTCATGGATTACTAAAGACTGCTTAGACTACTTCAGTCCTCTGGTTTCATCCTGTCTCTAGATTTTTTTTTTTTTTTTTTTTTGGTCAAAGTGCTCTGTGAACTCGAGCTCAATGCTTGGCATAAGATAAATGCCCTGCAAAAAATACAGTAAAACAATTTTCCAATTCCTCAAAAAGTGAAATATAATTATCATATAACCCAGCAATTCCACTCTTAGGTGTATATCCAAAAGAATTAAAAGTAGGTACTCAAACAAAAACCTGTACATGCATATTTATAGCCATACTATTCATAATAGACTAAAGGTGTAAACAATCCAAAGGTCTGTTAATAGGCAAATGGATAAACAATCTGTGGACTGTTCATATCATGGAATATCATTCAGTCATAAAGAGGAATAAAATACTGATACATGCTACAACAGAGATGAAACTTGGGAATATTGTGCTAAGTGAAAGAAGCTGGCAGACCCAAAAGTCATGTGTTGTATGATTCCATTTATATGAAATATTCAGTATAGTTAAATCCACATCAGAAAGCAGATTTGTAGCAGTCAGGGGTTGAGGGAGGGGGAAAATGGGGAGTAACTATTTAGTAAGAACAAGCTTTCTTTTTGGGGCGATGGAATTGTTTTGGGACTAAATAAAGGTGGTGTTTGCACAACATTATCAATGTTCTAAGAGCCATGGAATTGCTCACTTTAACATGGTCAATTTAATGTTGTTATAAATTAAAGAATATTTATGTATGTATATTTAAAGAACAAAAAGAGATGAAAGGTTGAGCCTGCATGATTTATGTAGTTATTCCTGAAAAACACAACCATTTAAAAAGATTCTGTTGCTTCCTGCTACAACTAAAAATCCCTTGATCCATGTGGGGATCTGAGTGAAGGATGAGTGGCTTCCAGCATGTGTTCATGGTTACAAATTTGACCTTGCTAGTCCAGGAATTTCATGTAGAAATCAGGAGCTATGAAATTTGTTAACAATTCAGCTGCTTCTAAAAGAGGCGAACATCTAATATAGGGTCAGAAAAATGGTTTAATGCGGCCAAGAGAAAAATATGAAGGCAAAGCATTACAGGCAAGCCCTTCTGAGAGCATAAAATTGGCAGTTCTCCAACCACAATTAGGGAGGATCTGAAATCTCCAAGATTCTGCCTCTCTCTTTATCTTAATTAACAAAGAAAAGACTTGTTCTTTTTCCCTAATGGGTTATCCAGAAAATAGAAAATCAAGCTTTGGGGAGAGACAGATAATAAAAAGAGTGAAGGGAAAGAGAGAAAAGGGCAGCTTGAAGACCAAAAGGTATATTAATTAAGCTTTCATAACCCATTAATTAATTCACTCTCACAAGCAATCATATTCCTTTTTTTGTGAAGTGTAAGGAATCAAAGATATATATGACAGGCATATTTGCCATCAAAGAGTTTACTGTCTACTGTGGGGAGGTGGGAGGTGAGTGTGTGGACACAAACAATTAATAAGCAAGCCTTATCAGTGTATATAGACTGTATTGAGTAAATAAATCACTTAGAGATCTCATTAAAATGAGGATTCTGATTCATTATACATGAGAGTCTGAATTTCTCAAAGGACTGAAGTGAAATCTATGATGCTGGCCTGAGGACCCCACTTGACATGTCAAGGAGCTAGAATGTGATAAACACAAAAAGAAAGTGATGATATAAAGCAAGTTTCAGCAAATGATGGCCTGTGGGTCAAATATGGCTTCCGACCTGTTTTTGTATGACCTGTGAACTAAGTATGGTTATATACTTTTAAATGGCTATCTCATGGCAACTAAATATATATATATATATATATATATATATATATATATATATATACACATATATTTCCAATTTTAATGTCATAAGTAATACTTCAGTGGAACATGGATACACCCATTCCTTTACATATAGGCTTGTGACTGCTTTCCTACTACAAAGGAAGCATTGAGCAGTTACAACTGAAACCATATGGCATGCAAAACCTAAAATATTTATTCTTTGGCCTTTTACAGGAAGATTTTATTTTTCACTGGTATAATATATTAAAGGATTTCAGGGGAGAAAGAGAGACCAGATTCTGCTTGATTAATTAGGGGAAACCTCAAGGAGAAAGTGCATCTGAGTGGTAAGTGCATCTGATTTGGAAGTACATTTGAGTAGTTAGGAATAGATAGACAGGTGGGGAGGACCTGAACAGCTGTGTTTAGGGAAGAAAGAATTCTAGTAGGTACAAAGTCTTGGGAATGGGAAAAGCAGGGGGTGTGACTGCAGATCTCAGTGTCAAAAACATAAACAAACCAGGCAACTGACCAGAATGCCAATGCGAAAGCATCCTTAAAACTTCCCTTTGAATAAGAAAGAGAAATGATCTGACACAATGAAACCCCATTCCCAACTCTGGGAAGATAAAAACAGCTGAATTACACATGTATCTGTGAGCAACAAAAAAGCACAGGCATAATATTGGAGTAAGAACTTGGGACCCAGTATTCTCAAAGTTGGGTAGTGACACTGGCCCTAAGAGAGTGTTGGGGTATGTGTGTTTCAGGCTGTCACAATAACTGGAGAATATCTGTTGACATTTACTGCCCAGGTGCCAGAGATGCTAAAAACAACTGCAATGAAAAACAGAGGACTGTAATTCTGGGCAACATCAATTTTTTTTTTTTTTTTATCAATAGCACTCCCACTAACAATTTCAGGCTCGGACTCTACTATGGTGCAGAAAGGCCATGGGTTGAGGAATAAAAAGACTGGATGAAGGGAATGCCACTCACATGGATACTGATGCTGATGCTTGGCTGAAGGGCTTTTATTTTTCCCCTCAGATTCCAAGGAAAGCCAACATGCCAGATAATGTACAAATTCAAAGGGAACCTATGTTTTAGGTGATAATTACAGTGCCCATGAAAGATAAGATTTGGGTAGAGATAAAGGTCTATGGCTACCATTTACCCATGATCACTGTGTACAGTGGCTAGATTGCTGGCCTTAAAATTAGAAATAGCTTGGTATGATTTCAGTTTTGTCTTTTCTGAGCTGAGTAATCCTTAGTCAATTATTTAAATATTCTTAACCTTATTTTCCTGGCCTGTAAAATGGGTATGGTGAAGGATTGTTAAAAAGATTTACTGAGATAAACTTTGGGACAGGCTTAGCACAATATTTGGGCCCATAGTGGTACCCAGTAAATGTGTTTCCTCTTTCTCTGCTTTGATGATCGCATATGGGTTTTTTCTGTCAAAAGAGTTGCTGTTATAGGCTGGTTGGCAAAATTAGACGGGAATCAATTTTAGCCAAGCATGATAATTGGTGTAAGGCAGTGTTTCCTTATCTTAGTACTATTAACTTTAGTTAACTTAGTACTATTAATTTTGGGCTCGACAATTATTTGTTGTGATGCTGTCCTGTGCATTGGGGGATTTTTAGAAGCATCCCTGGCATCTACCCTTCTCTGGGGGAGCAAAATTGTGCATGGTTGAAAACCATTGGTTAGAGTGAGTGAAATAAAGTTATAGTTGTTTTGAATGAAAGAAGAAACACGGATTGCCTTTTTTTAATCAAAATTTTGACTGCAGATCTCAAAACTCTGTGGCCTGTAAATACCACGACATACCCCATTTTCATTCAGTGCCAGCTACTGTACTTGGTCCTGGGGACAAGTCATGTCTGTTGTACTTTAAGTGAAGATAACCTGCTTCTCAGAGTCTAAGATCATGGCATCTGATTCCATCACTTCATGGCAAATAGAAGGGGAAAACTGAAAGCAGTGACAGATTTTCTTTTCTTGGTCTCTAAAATTCTAAAGTCATTGTGGATGGTAACTGAAGCCATGAAACTAGAAAATGTTTGCTTCTTGGAAGGAAAACTATGACAAAGCTAGACAGTGTATTAAAAAGCAAAGACATCACTTTGCCTACAAAGGTCCATGTAGTTGAAGCTATGGTTTTTCCAGTAGTCATGTACAAATGGGAAAATTGGATGATAAAGAAGGCAGAGTACCAAATAATTGATGCTTTTGAACTATGGTGCTGGAGAAGACTCTCTAGAGTCCATTGGACAGCAAGGAGATCAATCCAGTCAATACTGAAAGAAATCAGCCCTGAATATTCACAGGAAGGACTGATACTAAGGCTGAAGTCCCTTAACTTCAGCTATCTGATGCAAAGAGCTGACTCATTGAAAAAGACCCTGATGCTGAGAAAGATTGACAGCAAGAGGAGAAGGGGATGACAGAGAATGAGATGGTTGGATGGCATCACCAATTCAATGGATGTGAACCTGGGCAAACTCTGGGAGATAGTGAGGGACAGGGAGGCCTGGCATGTTGCACTCCATGGGGTCGCAAAGAATTGGACATGACTTAGCAACTAAACAACAGGAAAGAAAGTTCTCCAACTCTGACCACCAAGCAGCTATTCATTTTCCAGGTAAAGCCTGTCACTATGTTTCTGGGAAACATTTGGTTGGGCATCTGAACCGATAAGATGGGAGAGTAGGTAGATTTATGTTCATGTTTTATCTGAAAGGGAATGGCTACTCACTCCAGTATTCTTTCCTGGAGAATTCCATGGACAGAGGAGTCTGGTGGGTTACTCTCCATGAGGTCACAAAGAGTCAGACATGACTCAGCAGCTAACATTTGTTCACATTCACTTTTTAATCTGAATGCTGGGACCAGGCATAAGGCCAAACCCTCTGGCAAAATGGAAGTGAGGATAGATTTATCTTAGAGGATGTAGTTTGTTTGATAGGAGAGATTATGTGGGGGTGTATTGTTTATATAAGTGCAAAACACTCAGAGCTCAAGGCAGAAGGTAGGTTTTATAAATCAGTAGACAAGTAAAATAAATTCATTATCTAGATATTCCTGCTCCTTGAATAAGGGTGAAATGGAATGGTGCAATAAATTTATTTAAGAGAATTATAGAAACTTAATGGATTCTTCATCAAACTACCCAAAGGCTTAACTTCCACCCTGACCCACCCAAGGCCATGTTCTCTATGAGAAAGTTCCAAAACTTTGGCATTGGAAGCTGAAACTTGTCTTCTTAATACCAATAATGAAAAGTAAAGAAATGGAAAAACAGAACACGACTTTGATGAAGGCAGGGAGAAGAAACCTAAGGTTTAGAAAAGGCTGCTCTGTGCCAAGTGCTTGATGCATACACCATCTTATTATATTTAATTCAAACAAAAATCCTGTGGGCCAATCATTTCTAAACTTGTCTGCTAATAAGAACTATCATATACGCTTATTACAAATCCATATTTGAGTTTTACCCTCAGACCTTCTGAATCTTTCTGGGGGAAAAGGAAAATGTGCATTTTTAACTAACACCTCAGGAGTTTTTAACTGCAAACTGTAATTTATCATCCCTAGCTATAGATGTGGAAACTGTATTGCCTGACTTCTAATTCTAAATCCTTTCTGTGGCCTCACACTGCTTGCTTAGAAATGACAGGTCCAATTAAGACAACAGAGAAAGTGTTATTGTTTAGTCACTCAGTGCTGTCCAACTCTTTGCGACCCCATGGACTGCAACACCCCAGGCTTCCCTGTCCATTTTCTAGAACTTGCTCAAACTCATGTCCATTGAATCAGTGATTCCATTCAACCATCTCATCCTCTGTTGTCCCCTTTTCCTCTTGCTTTCAATCTTTCCCAGCATCAGAGTCTTTTCCAATGATTCAGCTCTTTGCATCAGGTGGCCAAGTATGGGAGCTTCAGCTTCAGCATCAGTCCCTTCAGTAAATGTTCAGCATTGATTTCCTTTAGGATTGACTGGTTTGATCTCCTTGCTGTCCAAGGGACTCTCAAGAGTCTTCTCCAACACCACAGGTTGAAGGCATCAGTTCTCCAGTGCTCATCCTTCTTTATGGTCCAGCTCTCACAACTGTACAAGACTACTGGAAAAACCATAGCCTTGACTATATGGATCTTGGGGCTTCCCCTTGTGGCTCAGCTGGTAAAGAATCCACCCACAATGCAGGACACCTGGATTCAATTCCTGGATTTGGAAGATCCACTGGAAGAGGTAACAGCTACCCACTCCAATATTCTGGCCTGGAGAATTCCATGGACTTTCACTTTCATATGGACCATGGTTGTCAAAGTAATGTATCTGCTTTGTAATATGCTGTCTAGATTTCTCATAGCTTTTATTCCAAGAAGCAAGTGCATTTTAATTTCATGGCTGCAGTCACTATCTGCAGTGATTTTGGAGCTCAAGAAAATAGTCTGTCACTCTTTCCTTTGTTTTCCCTTCTATTTGCCAGAAAGTGATGGGACCAGATGCCATGATCTTAGTTTTTAAAATATTAAGTTTTAAGCCAGCTTTTTCACTCTCCTCTTTCACTTTCATCATAAAAGTCTCCTTAGTTCCTCTTTGCTTTATTCTGTAAGTGTAGTGTCAATTGGCATACATGAAGTTATTGGTATTTCTCCCCATAATCTTGATTCCAGCTTGTGCTTCATCCAGCCCAGCATTTTCCATGATGTAGTCTGCATATAAGTTAAACAAGCAGGGTGACAATATACAACCTTGATGTACTCCTTTACCAATTTGGAACTAGTCCATTGTTTCCTGTCTGATTCTAACTGTTGCTTCTTGACCTGTATACAGGTTTCTCAGGAGGCAGGTAAGATGGTCTTGTATTCCTATCTCTTTAAGAATTTTGCACAATTTATTGTGATCTACACAGTCAAAGGCTTTAGTGTAGTCAATGAAGCAGAAGTAGATGTTTTTCTGGAAGTCCCTTGCTTTTTTTTTATGATCCAACAAATGTTGGCAATTTGATCTCTGGTTCCTCCGCATTTTGTAAACGCAGCTTGAACATCTGGGCATTCTCAGTTCATGTACTGAGAATCCTAGCTTGGAGAATTTTGAGTGCTATTTTGTTAGCATTACTTTATTCAAAGAAGATGGCCTTGAAATTTGTTACTGCTTTGCATATAAGCTCCTTAGAGCTTTGAGATCTCATGTGGTGGAGAAGACAGCACCTGTGACTCCTAAGACTGAAACTCCAACCTTGCACATTATTTATTCTGTGACCTTGGACAAGTTACTAAAGTTCTCCTGGTTACAGCTTTTTCATTTTTGCTGCTAAGTCACTTCAGTCATGTCCGACTGTTCGACCCCATAGACGTCATCCCACCAGGCTCCCCCGTCTCTGGGATTCTCCAGGCAAGAACACAGGAGTGGGTTGCCATTTCCTTCTCCAATGCATGAAAGTGAAAAGTGAAGTCGCTCAGTCGTGTCCGACTCTTAGCGACCCCATGGACTGTAGCCCACCAGGCTCCTCCGCCCATGGGATTTTCCAGGCAAGAGTACTGGAGTGGGGTGCCACTGAAAGGTGATAAAAAATAATACTTGCTCCAACTGCCTGCGGATTCATTGTGTAGACTGAATGAGATAATGTATATGAAAGAGTTTTGCAAATGGCAAACTCTGTGAGGCCTTAACATTAGAGAGTTCTGATTAGATTGATTCCCAGTTATCCACAAAACCAGTTTTTATTTTGTGCAAAGCTTTTTTAAAAATTGAACTTTCCTTTTCACCTTTGAGTCACTTTCCATTGTCTGGTCAGTGTGAGAAAATGAAATTCATACTTCATTTCAGTCACTCAGTCATGTCCAGCTCTTTGTGACCTAATGGGCTGCAGCATGCCAGGCTTCCCTGTCCATCACCAACTCCTGGAGCTTATTCAAACTCATCTACATCGAGTCAGTGATGCCATCCAATCACTTCTCCTCCCACCGTCAATCTTTCCCAGCATCAGGGTCTGTTCCAATGAGTCAGTCCATCACATCAGGTGGCCAAAGTATTGGAGTTTCAGTTTCAGGATCATTCCTTCCAAAGAATACCCAGGGCTGACTTCCTTTAGGGTGGACTGGTTGGATCTCCATGCAGTCCAAGGGACTCTCAAGAATCTTCTCCAACACCACAGTTCCAAAGCATCAATTCTTTGGCACTCAGCTTTCTTTATAGTCCAACTCTCAAATCCATACATGACTACTGGAAAAACCATAGCTTTGACTAGACAGACCTTTGTTGGCAAAGTAATGTCTCTGCTTTTTAATACGCTGTCTATGTTGGTCATAGCTTTTCTTCCAAGGAGCAAGAGTCCTTTAATTTCATGGCTGCAGGCACCATCCTCAGTGATTTTGGAGCTCTCCCCCTCCCCACCACCTCCACCTCCAAAATAAAGTCTCTTACTGGTTCCATTTTTTCCTCATCTATTTGCCATGAAGTGATGGGACCAGACGCCATCATCTTAGTTTCCTGAATGTTGAGTTTTAAGCCTACTTTTTCACTCTCCTCTTTCACTTACATCAAGAGGCTCTTTAGTTCTTCTTCACTTTCTGCCATAAGGGTGGTATCATCTGCACATCTGAGGTTATTGATGTTTCTCTTGGCAATCTTGATTAAAGCTTGTTACTGACAGATACAAGAAGCATGAATAGTATTCCCATTGAAGCCTGTTACTCAACATAAGAAACCCAGGGTAGCCATTTGCTGCAACATGGATAGGCCTAGCGATTATCGTATTGAGTGAAGTAAGTCAGATAGAGAAAGACAAATATCATGTGGAATATAGAAAAATGCTACAAATGAACTTACCTACAAAACAAAATTAGAGTCACAGATGTAGAAAACAAATTTATGCTTACTAGGGCTTAAGGGGGAGGGAAGGGGAAAATTGGAAAATCAGGATTGATGTATACACAATAGATAGTTATCTACTGTATAGCATAGGGAACTCTACTAGGTACTCTGTAATGGAAAATATGGGGAAATAATCTAAAAAAAGAGTGGATATATGTATATGCATAGCTAATTTACTTTGCTGTACACCTGAAACCAACACAACATTGTAAATCAACTATATGCGAATTAAAAAAAATAATAGGGTCAGCCACCCTCCAATGCCATGTGTGCCTAGTTCTGAATCTCCTGACATGTGGCAGCAAATTTTCTAGTGGATTAATCTGGATACTGAATATTAACCAAGTTTAGGAGGAATACTTGAGTGTTGTCTGCATCCTCTAGTGGATAAGGTTGTCAATGCACCTTCAGACACGTAAACTTTCATCCCTCCTGTTTCAGGCAGAATAATGTCCCCCCCTCCCCACCACTGCCATCTCTGAAATCTGACCTGTTACTCTACATAGAAAAAAGGACTTGGCAGATGTGATTAAATTAAGGATCCTGAGATGGAAAGATTATCTTGGATTATCCCAGTGAACTCATTTATCACAAAGGTCTTTGTAAGTGAAAGAGGGAGGGAGGGGAATAGAGAAGGAGATGTGCTATTGGGGGCACAAAGTATAGTGATCCAGTATGAGAAAGACTCAACAGACCACTGCTGGCTTTGAAGATGAATCCTTCCCTAGAGCCTCCAGAGAGAACGCAGCCCTATCAATATCTGAATTTTAGCCCAGGGAAGTTCATTTTAGACTTCTGATCTCCAGAATGGTAAATGATACATCTATGTTATTTAGAAGCACTAAGTTTGTGGTCATGTGTTAGAGCAGCCATAGGAAACTAATGCACGCTCTCTCTGAGTGTTTATCAGTAGGCAGGTTAGTGCAGGTTGGTCCTGAGCATTGCAAGACATCTACAGTCCTGCAGGATGTTAATGTCAGCTTCCCTCCCAAGTCACTGTGATCACCCCAAACATACCCATATATGCCCAAATGCTTCATGGCATTGGCCCAGTTGAGAATAGCAACTTATACAGCTGAGACATCTGGAGAGGAAAGGTGCATGTGGGAGCAGACTTTGGAAAAGTAGAATTAGAAGCATATACACTTAAAGCTCAACAATTTTCATTAGCATTATTGGGACAGCAGTCTACTGGAAACTCCTTCATGCTTCTATGACCTCTGCACAGCAGGGCACACCACTTGGCTGAGAGTACTGCTTTTTAAGTGCTTGTGAAGAAAATAAATAAATTATTTCATTAATTATTTCTCAGGCCTCCAAGAAGTTTTTATTGTGTCTTAAAATACTAAAAAGTATAAGCCAGAAATAATGAAATAAAACCTCATTAAAAGGAGCAGAGGAAGAGATGTCCTGGTGCCTGGGGTGGGAGGGAGGAAGGATGGGGTTTGAGGTCCTGTTTCTGAGCACCACTTTTGGCCCTGTATTCCTGACTGCAAAAGTTAGACAGGCAACAGCCACTTAAATTTCCTTGTAGGCCTTATGTGAGTGTCAGAGTTGAATCATAAGGTATGTCAGTAGTGACATATCATTTATCAGCTATGGTGTATGAAGACTCAAATGCTGGAAATGCAAATATATGTTTGATGTCCAGAAATGTTCCTTAAAATTAAGTGAGAGATGGTTGGAAAATGGACCTAGCTTGATAAGAAATAGCCAGAGGCATGCTGGTGTGAGTGGTTTACACAGCAGGGGAAGGAGAGGGTGGGACGAATTGAGAGAGTAATATTGATATGTATACACTACATGCATGTGTGCTAAGTTGCTTCAGACTTGTCCAACTCTTTGCAACCCTAGGGACTGTAGCCCACCAGTCTCCTCTGTCTCTGGAATTCTCCAGGCAAGAATACTGGAGTGGGTTGCCACGCCCTCCTTCAGAGGATCTTCTCAACTCAGGGATCAAACCGGTGTCTCTTATGTCTCCTGCTTTGGCAGGGAGGTTCTTCACCACTGAGCCACCTGGGAAACCCATATATACACTACCACGTGCAAAATAGATAACTAGTAGGAAAGTGCTGTATAGCACAAGGAGCTCAGCTCAGTGCTCTGTGATGACCTATAGAGAAGGGATGGAGTGTCGGGGAGAGGGTGGCTCAAGAGGGAGGAAATATATGTATGCTGCTGCTAAGTCACTTCAGTCATGTCCGAATCTGTGCAACCCCATAGTCAGCAGCCCACCAGGCTCCCCTATCCCCGGGATTCTCTAGGCAAGAACACTGGAGTGGGTTGCCATTTCCTTCTCCAATGCACGAAAGTGAAAAGTAAAAGTGAAGTCACTGAGTCGGGTCTGACCCTCAGCCACCCCATGGACTGCAGCCTACCAGGCTCCTCCATCCATGGGATTTTCCAAGCAAGAGTACTGGAGTGGGGTGCCATTGCCTTCTCTGAAATATATGTATACATATAGCTGATTCACATGGTTGTACAGCAGAAACTAACACAGCAATGTAAAGCAATTATACCTCACTTTAAAAAAAAAATGATAGATTGAAAAAAAGAAAAAAAAATTATTAAGATTTCTGAAGGCTATGGATGCCAGGGAGGATGGCATGAAGAATCAGAGTTGAAGCCTGTGAACTGTTAGAGACACTCTGAGTGTCGGTACACGCCAGGAAGGAAGCCCTGTAAGAGGTGGGTTAGAGGAGGGCTTGGGTGTCACTGTATTTTCCAGAAAACGAACCGACCCATGTTCAACGTGTTTCTTCCTGCCTCTACAAAGCTGCCTTTGTGTTACTGATACTAATGACTCACATAATGGCCCTGCTAGAAGAATTTTAAATCTGCAAATGACAGCTTTTGCAGGCACAGCAAATCACCAAACCTTATAATCAAACACAGAGGGCCCAGATCATTGAAGGACTTGGCATATTGGGTGATAAAATGCAGTTTAATGTGGACATATTTGGAATAATATGTCTTGGAACAAACAATCAAAAGGAGGAACATCTGCTAAATGAATTGTTTTGCATTACACTGACCAGGGAATAGAAATGGACCTGAGCAGCAGCCAAAGAGATAACAGACAGGAAGGCTGGAGAAGCCAGTCTCCTTTGCTGAAAAAGAGCCCCAGAAAAGTCAGAGGGAGAAGGATGATCAGATTAATGCCTGCCTTACAGGTACCCTATGCTCCACAAAGACAAACGACAAATGAAAATCGCCTGCTGACCATTCTGTGAGTTAAGTCCTGGCTGCCGCTTCTCATGCTCTTTCATAAGCTCCTTTGGTCTATCTCTAAACATTGATGTGCCCCATGCTTTGGTGCCACCTGAGGGCTTGGACCTTGATCTTCTCCAGTCTCACTACCTTTGCAAAGAATCTCAATCAGTTCCTTGACTTTAAGTATCATCTCTAATCTGTCAACATTTAAAATTAAATCTTTAATTAGCCTTTCTAGCCTTTCTTTGATGGAGAAGGCAATGGCACACCACTCCAGTATTCTTGCCTGAAAAATCCCATGGATGGAGGAGCCTGGTAGGCTGTAGTCCATGGGGTCACTGGGAGTCAGACACGACTGAGCGACTTCACTTTCATTTTTCACTTTCCTGCATTGGAGAAGGCAATGGCAACCCACTCCAGTGTTCTTGCCTGGAGAGTCCCAGGGACGGGGGAGCTTGGTGGTCTATGGGGTCACACAGAGTCGGACACGACTGAAGTGACTTAGCAGCAGCAGCAGCCTTTCTCTGAAGCTCTAGGTCAGTGGGTCTCAAAGTTATCTAAATACTGGAATCACCTGACAGTGATATTTTCAAAAATCTCAACATTCAGACCACACCCTAGACCAATTAGTCAGAATCTTTGGGGGTGGAACCCAGGCATCAATGAGTTCAATGTGCAGGTGATTCCAATGTTCAACCAAGTTTGAAAACCTCTGCTTTAGACTTCTTTACTCAATTCAGTTAAGTTCAGTCATTCAGTCATGTCTGACTCTTTGCAACCCCATGGACTACAGCACATCAGGCCTCCCTGTCCGTCACCAACTCCTGAAGTCTACTCAAACTCATGTCCACCGCATTGGTGATCCCATCCAACCATCTCATCCTTTGTCATCCCCCTCTCCTCCCACCTTCAATCTTTTTCAGCATCAGGGTCTTTTCCAATGAGTCCATTCTTCACATCAGGAGGCCAAAGTACTGGAGTTTCAGTTTCAACATCAGTTCTTCCAATGAATATTCATGACTGATTTCCTTTAAGATTGACTATAATATAATTGGTATCTCAAACTTAATAGGGTCAAACACAATTATATCCCCACTCTGTGCCTGGTTCTGTCCAGGCCTCCCCATCCACTAAACTTTATTCTTATTCTTGCTCTTTTGCTCTTTCTCTGAGTATCTATATCCAAGCTACCAACAAATTCTTCAAATCTAACTTGAAAATAACAACAATCTCCAACCATCCAGCCTAAACTGGATCATTTAATATCTGCTTTTTTTTTTTTAATGTCTATTTATTTATTTTTGGTTGTGCTGGGTCTTCATTGCTGCATGTGGGCTTTCTCTAGTTTTGGCAGGCTGGGGCCACTCTCAAGTCATGATGTGCGGGCTTCTCATTGCAGTGGCTTTTCTTGTTGTGGAGCACATGCTTTAGAGTGCAGGTTCAGTAGCTATGGTGTCTGCAGCATGTGGGAACTTCCTGGACCAAGGATCGAAGCCGGTGTCCCCTGCATTGGCAGGCAGACTCTTAACCACTGGACCACCAGGTTCTGTCTGCTTATATTTGGCTTCTCCCTCATCTGTTCTCCTTTTGATATCCAAAGTGGTCTTACAGTTAAAACCAGGCCATGTCATACTCTGCGTAGAAACCTCTGATGGCTTCCATTCCATATAGAATAAAATCCAAGTTAATTATCCTGAATTTCAAAGCCCTCCATGACCTTTTGCATCTCATCTTTATAATTTCATTTTATATCGTTCCTTTTATATCGTTCATTTTATATCGTTCCTCTCTTGTCCATGAGGCCTAGACATTCTGACCTCCAACATCAAGTTCATTCCCATGTTTGGAATCTTGCACCAACTCTTTCATCCACACAGAATGTAATTTTCTTGATCTTCACTTGGTTCATGCGGTCTCATGATTTGTAGAGGCTGAGCACTATGGCCTATACCAGTGGATTTCAGTGTCTATTTCAATTTTTATTCTGAGGATTAAATGTGTCAAATGTCCTACACAACCTAGACCTCCCATTCCTTTCTGAACTTATTGTGGAGTCCTATCCCAAGGTCACAGGTGCAAAGCCTTGCACCAAGGCCACAGAAGCAGAGCCTAGAACAAGTTGTAAAAAGTCACCCTGATCATCACCAACAGGGTTTTTGACCTCAAATTAGGTAAAAATGTCCACACCAGTAGTCACCCTATAGCACTCTAACCTAATAACAACTTTCAGCAGAAATTTTCTTTGTCTTGAGTCTATAAAAATTGACTGCTAACCCATGAAAAGTATCAACTCAGTATATAGGGGCAGCAGCCGGGAGGAGCTACCCCACGCCCCCATGCCAGAGGCCAGGGGTGGCGGCCGGGAGGAGCAACCCACGCCCGAGGCCAGGGGCGGTGACGAGAGGAGTTACCCCATGTCCGAGGTCAGAGGTAGCGGCTGGGAGGAGATACCCCATGCCCCAAGCCCAAGGTCAGGGGCGGCAGCCGGGAGGAGATACCTCATGCCCCAAGCCCGAGGCCAGGGGCTGCGGTGGGGAGAAGCAACCTCATGACCGAGGCCAGGGGTGGTGGCCGGGAGGACCAACCCAACGCCCAAGGAGCCGTGGCTGCGCGGGCGCAGGAGGGCCTAGAGCAGCTATCCTGCATTGAAGGTCAGGAGGGGTGGCAGTGAGGAGATACCCCCTCATGCAAGGTAAGGAGCAATGTCTGTGCTTTGCTGGAGCAGCCGTGAAGAGATACCCCACACCCAAGGTAAGAGAAACCCAAGTAAGATGGTAGGTATTGCAAGAGAGCATCAGAGGACAAACACACTGAAACTATACTCACAGAAAACTAGTCAATCTAATCACACTAGGACCATAGCCTTGTCTAACTCAATGAAACTAAGCCAATATAGTGAAAATGAGTATACTACCCAAAGCAATCTACAGATTCAATGCAATCACTATCAAGCAAACAAGGTGTTTTTCAGAGAACTAGAACAAATAATTTCACAATTTGTATGGAAATACAAAAAACCTCTAATAGCCAAAGCAATCTTGAGAAAGAAGAATGGAACTGGAGGAATCAACCTGCGTGACTTCAGACTATACTACAAAGCTGCAGTCATCAAGACAGTATGGTACTGGCACACAGACAGAAAGATAGAGCAATGGAACAAAATAGAAAACCCGGAGATAAATTCACACATCTATGGACACCTCAAAGGAGGCAAGAATATACAATGGAAGAAAGACAATCTCTTCATCAAGTGGTGCTGGGGAAACTGGTCAACCATTTGTAAAAGAATGAAACTAGAACACTTTTTAACACCATACACAAAAATAAACTCAAAATAGATTAAATATTTAAATGTAAGACCAGAAACTATAAAACTCTTAGGGGAAAATATAGGCAAAACACTCTCTGACTTAAATCACATCAGGATCCTCTATGACCCACCTCCCAGAGTAATTGAAATAAAAGCAAAAATAAATAAATGGAACCTAATTAAACTTAAAAACTTTTTCACAATGAAGAAAACTTTAAGCAAGATGAAAAAACAGCCTTCAGAATGGGAGAAAAGAATAGCAAATGAAGTAATTGACAAAGAATTAATCTCAAAAATATACAAGCAGCTCATGCAGCTCAATACCAGAAAAGCAAATGACCCAATCAAAAAATGGGCCAAAGAACAAAACAGACATTTATCTACAGAAAACATACAGATGGCTAACAAACACATGAAAAGATGTTTCATCACTCATTATCAAAGAAATGCAAATAAAAACCACAGTGAGGTACCATCTCATGCCAGTCAGAATGGATGCTATCAAAAAATCCACAAACAATAAATGCTGGAAAGGGTGTGGAATAAAGGGAACCCTCTTACACTGTTGGTGGGAATGCAAACTAATACGGCCACTATGGAGAACAGTGTAGAGATTCCTTAAAAAAAACTGGAAATAGAATTGCCATATGACCCAGCTAATCCCCTGTTGGGCATATACACTGAGGAAACCAGAATTGAAAGAGACAGGTATACCCCAATGTTCTTTGCAGCACTGTTTACAATTGCGAGGACATGGAAGCAACCTAGATGTCCACTGGCAGATGAATGGATAAGAAAGCTGTGGTACATATACACAATGGAATATTATTCAGCTATTGAAAAGAATACATTTGAATCAGTTCTAATGAGGTGAATGAAACTGGAGCCTTTTATACAGAGTGAAGAAAGAAAAACACCAATACAGTGTATTAATGCACATATACAGAGTTTAGAAAGATGATAATTATGACCCAAAATGTGAGGCAGCAAAAGAGATACAGAGTAAGGAACAGACTTTTGGACTCTGTGGGAGAAGGCGAGGGTGGGATAATTTGAGAAGAAAGCTTTGCATCATGTATATTGCCATATGTGAAATAGATTGCCAGGTAGATTTGATGCACGAGACAGGGAGCTCAGGACCATTGCACTGGGATCAGTGAGGGATCAGATGGGGAGGGAGTTGGGAAAGACGTTCAAGATGAGGGACACATGTACAACCCTGGCTGAGTCATGTCATTGTATGGCAAAAATCACTACAATATTGTAAAGTAATTAGCCTCCAATTAAAATAAATAATTAATTTAAAAAAATACTGACAATGGACCCCTATCTTTAGAGGTCCTTACTTAATTGATCTAATGATGGGGCATAAGGCAATTCTAATGTCTAGCCAGGGTTGCAATCCATGTATCTAGACCAGAAGAAAAATTCACTAGAGTATCATGTGCAAAAGTCCTGAGGTAGGGAAAAGCTTGGAATGTTCCCAAAGCAGAAAAAAGGAGGCTGTGTCTGGAGGGAGGGACAGAATTGTAGAAAGAAGCAGGCTAGGGTGAACTGCTGATCTTGCCATAGACCTGCACCTGGTAGTGTAGTGAAAGTCGCCCAGATGAGTCCAACCTTTTGTGACCCTATGGACTATACAGTCCATGGAGTTCTCCAGGCCAGAATACTTGGACAGGTAGCCTTTTCCTTCTCCAGGAGATCTTCCCAACTCAGGGATCGAATTCGGGTCTCTTGCATTGCAGGCAGATTCTTTACCAGCTAAACCACAAGGGAAGTCCCTGCACCCGTTAAGTCCATTAAAAAAAAAATAAAGAAAGAAAGAAAGAAAAGAAAAGGCTCCTGGCTACATAGAGATGAGAACACTGTCTTAGAGGCAGTCAGGGAGCCAGTATGAATGGTAGGGAGAAAACCTCCCATATTTTACTTCTTCAGTGTCATCACATAGCAAACTAATCTTAACTAAAGACTTTCTCTGGTGATCAGCTGGTGGTTTCCCTGGGGTGATAAATCTATGACAAATTTCCAAATTTTGTTAAAACTGTCAGTTTCTCACAAATAGTACAGAGATTACTTTCCAGAGAAAGAAGTTCAATAATTAAAGTGAATCAGCACTGAAGAACTGGAGGGTGGTTTGATCTAGTTTTACAGTAGATATTTTCTTAGCAGAGAAATGCAATGTCCATAATACATTATTTTGTGCTGAACAGAAGTTAACTAGAACAGAATTCTCTCAGGCGAGACCAATGACAATTTGGTAAAAATAAAATCTTTTTGAAGGCAACAGGAAACCTAGGTTTCAAAAGTTGAAGTTGAGAAATGGTCTTAGGATCACATCTCAGGTGCCTGCAGTTTGAAGGCACCCCCAAGAGCTGTTCTGACACACCTATCCCCTCTGCTTGGTGGAACTCTAAAGGGAAGATAAACACAATTCCTGTGCTGTCTGAAAACCTGAAGTTCAGAAGTCTGGCCTCCATCCTCACAATCAATAGAAAGACCGCATCAATGTTGGGAAGTTCTTATCCTAAGAATTAGGTTTGCATTTGCCTGGGGTCATACTACAGGAGGTGGGAGGATGGGGTGACTTTTTATTCATTTTTCTAAGAAAAGAAGAAGTGTTAAAAGAAGAAAATCACTTTCTCTGGGTGGCAAGTGTCCCAGTAAAGCATCCTCCACTGAGTTTAATGAAGAATTAAATCTGCCAAACTTGAAAATGCCTTGGATCGACGTCCAAGTCCTGGTGAAAAGTTGTAAGAGTTCCCTCTCTGTGCTTGCTGCACAGTCTCTCTTCTTGAGGCTGACTTTCCAGCTTCAAAGGACATAAATTGGCTCCATTCTGTCCTCCTAATTTTATACAATTTGTGTTAGATTATGCTAAGGATCCACACAGTCAAAGGCTTTGGCATAGGGAATAAAGCAGAAATAGATGTTTTTCTGGAACTCCCTTGCTTTTTCAGTGATCCAGTGGATGTTGGTAATTTGATCTCTGGTTCCTCTGCCTTTTCTAAAACCAGCTTGAACATCTGGAAGCTCCTGGTTCACGTTCTGCTGAAGCCTGGCTTGGAGAATTTTGAGCATTACTTTACTAACGTGTGACATGAGTGCAACTGTGTGATAGTTTGAGCATTCTTTGGCATTGCCTTTCTTCCGGATTGGAATGAAAACTGACCTTTTCCAGTCCTGTGGCCACTGCTGAGTTTTCCAAATATGCTGGCATATGGAGTGCAGCACTTTCACAGCATCATTTTTCAGGATTTGAAATAGCTCAACTGGAATTCCATCACCTCTACTAGCTTTGTAGTAAATAAACTTTTACCATCATTAAAAGAGTAGGGTCATAAAGAATATAAAAATGCTGTATATGGTTCCTAGCCATCATTCAAGCCTAGAAGCTAGGACTAGATTCCTTGACCCCTAGGTTTACTTAGACCAGAGCAAAGAACAGAGTATGGGTAATGAATATTTTTTTGTTATTCTGCCCAGAATCTATCTATTCTCCCCACCTGTCTTGATAATAGCATCCTCCCTTTCCTTTGGAGAACTGCCCCTGTCTTATTGTATATGATAGGTGGGAAAATACCAGTCCTGGTTCATGACCTCACAAGTTAGGCTAGATTCAATCTCCCAGGAATTTTAATTATAAGTGGAGTGACATATGCCTGGAACATGATTAAGATAAGACAATTTGATGGCAATACTCAAAAAGACTAAGTCTGAGATCCTTGGTGCTGACCTTATGTTCCTGACCATCTTGTGGCCTTTGATCATCATTTTTAAAAAGTTAATTTAACCCTTAAGTTTTCAAGGGTGGCTTTCTGCTGCTTATAACCAAGGAAAAATTAGGGCTTCAGTATAGAGGGCAGGAGCATACCAAAAGAGACAAATGTCAGTCTCTCTCCATCTCTCTTAGCTCTTTCTGTATATGCATGCACTTGTGCTGGTGTAGGCACTGACAAGCTTCTTACACCTCCATGAAGTTTACTTCAGACTTTGTGTCAGTTTGAAAGGTAAGGTGTGGTATTATGTGCTGTCATCCATTTCTGTCTCAAAGAGGCACAGTGCTGTAATGGATTGAGTACAGATTTTGAAATAAAAAAACTGGGTTTGACTTCCAGTTCTATCATCGTAATTTGTGCAACTCTGGGAAAGTTATGCATCCTTTTACTTTCCCTACCTGTACAAGTGGGACAATAACAGCTATCTTCTCATTGAGTGATGTGAGAGATAAATAAGTCAATGCTTATAAAGGACCAAGTATTGTCACTTTCACTAGAACAAATAATTCCCTTCCTCCCTTTTGAGCTCTCTAGGAAGTGGATTGGAATCTTCATCATCGTCATTATTTCACAGTGTTCGAACCTTGTCAGGATACTAGATGAGGTCACATTCAGGTGGATGAGCAGAGACTGTCTGTGGTTTCAAACATTGGAGATATGATTGGAAAGGTGATACATACTCTCACTAAGATAATGCACTTAAATGGTGATGGGAGAAGCTTAGTTTAGAGGTAAGCAATAGTGTGCTCAGATGGAGAGAGTAAAAGGAATCTACAGACAGAAACATATGCAGAAAATACATTTCATCTCTATTTATGTGAGAGTTTCAATTAGTAGCCTGACAAAAGAGTGGGCAAGCAGGAATGAGAATTAACAGATCCCTTTCTGCTCTTGATCCTGGCTATATAGCTGCTAATTATTCAGAGAATGGAAAAGCAGCATAGTCTGTTAGCACAAGAACACTTCTTTCAAATTCTCACTATTTTAGAAGAATTATAGCTTGTCAGAAATCATATTTCTTTTAGCTTTACATTATCTTATTATCAATTTGTCATAGAGAAAGGAACAAAATTAATGGGGTGGGAAAACAATTTAGGAGGACAGTTTCCAAGTAAGCTCCTCTGATAGCTCAGTTGGTAAAGAACCTGTCTGTAACACAGGAGTTGCTGCTGCTGCTGCTAAGTCACTTCAGTCGTGTCCGACTCTGTGCTTCCCCATAGATGGAAGCCCACCAGGCTCCCCCATCCATAGGATTCTCTAGGCAAGAACACTGGAGTGGGTTGCCATTTCCTTCTCCAATGCATTAAAGGAAAAGTGAAATTGAAGTCGCTCAGTCGTGTGTGACTCTTAGAGACCCCATGGACTGCAGCCTACCAGGCTCCTCCATCTATGGGATTTTACAGGCGAGAGTACTGGAGTGGGTTGCCATTGCCTTTTCCAGCAATGCAGGAGACCTCAGTTCAATTCCTGGGCCGGAATTGGTCTGCTGGAGAAAGGATAGACTACCCACTCCAGTATTCCTGGGCTTCCCTTGTGGCTCAGCTGGTAAAGAATCCGCCTGCAATGTGGAAGATTTGGGTTTGATCCCTGGGTTGGGAAGACCCTCTGGAGAAGGGAAAGGCTACTCACTCCAGTATTCTGGCCTGGAAAATCCATGGGGTTGCAAAGAGTTAGACAGGACTGAGCGACTTTCAATTTCCAAGAAATTTCATTCAGAATTTTGTGTTATTATTTCTTGACTTAATAAATGCTCTTCAAAACAATGTAAAAAATGGCTCTGCTTTATTTCTCTTACTCCTCATCTGAGGACAGTCCCTTGGGCCACCTCACTGAGGGATTTTTCCCTCTAGATTTGGCATAGCAAATGAGGTTTACACATGACAGCTCCTTGAGTCATTTTCAGAGGAATTTGGTTGGAGTGGGGAGAGTCTGGGGCCTGAAGGTGATAAGATTAAGGAAATATTTTGGGGGAGAAGAAACGTACCTGGGTACGAAACTATATCCGAAGAAAAGATGTCTAAAATATTCACAGTTCCCTCTTTTGCATCAAAAAAGTCACACTTATTCAGAGGAAAAAAGAGAGAAAAAAGAAAAAATGCCAATGTTATTCCTTTGGGTCCTTTCTCCTTCTCCTCTTCTCCCTTCAGGATTGAACCCTCACTGGTGAAAGTAACAGAGCTACCCTTTCAGGTGATGTCAGTACCATGGTTTAAGTAATACCTCACCATTTGCTAAATGTATAAACTTGGGAACCTCATTTTGCCCCATTAGCTGCAATTCCTTTCACATTATTTGTAGAGGGGTATTTTAAGCATATGCTACCTCCCCTACTAAATTATAAGCCTCAATAAATGTTGAACTGAATATAAAACCTGTTCCTTTATACACCCTTCAGGATTGCTGCTGAAAAATTGCTTTTACCTTTGACAAAAAGTCCAAGATTCACCAGGCCCAGCTTATCAAGTGTTGTTCTTTCAAGGTTTGACAATGCAGGCACGAGGATCTTAAGTAGGATGTGGACATGGAAAATTAATTACAGTGTTATGGGAGTAATCTATGAAATCTAAGCTGCCATTTTTGGAAACTTACTTCAGTAAGGAAGGCTTTTGTACCTCTTTTTTTTTTTTTTTTTTAGCACAGCATTGTAAACTGGAAGCAGTAGGAAGTCCCCAGAAAGGTCACACCTTTCCTCTGATCTCACTCTAGTCTCTTTTTTCCTTCTGAGAGCTCATCTAAGGATACCGCATGTCACCATGCATACAAAACTACATTATGGAGAAGAGGAACTTGATGAATTATAAAATATCACACAGCACTGGAGAGAGTCCAGGATAAATGGGCTTTCAATAAATAAATGCCACCAAAACCCCCACATAAATGATGCATGACATTGCAAATTGAAGCATGAAATTTTAAACTCCCAGATGGCTCCCCTCTTTTTTCTTTTTAACTTGTCCTCACAAAAACTTGTGCAATAATTATATCACTCATCACTGAACTTAGATGACACCTGAACTCAGCCTACTGTTGAAAACAAGACTGGGAAGTTGAGTCACTGGGGATTTAAAGGCAAGATCTATGTTGTATTTCTCCCTGTTTTCTCAAAACCTAATATAGGATAGGGATACAGTAGGTGTCAGTAATTGTTTTTCTTGAATGTTTCTGAATGGGAAGGAGAGCTGTCTCTGTCTTAGAGAGGTTAAAACCCTTTTGCAGATGTCTATCCTTCATGATTTAAGAGGTTAAGTATATGTGATGGAGATGAACCTGCATTTTCCATCCTTTTAAAGAAGTGATGAGGTGGGTATTGAGACTAGATAGACTGCAATTTGGTTCTGAGCTTTGGAATAGTATGTGATTTTTGAGCTCTAGTTTTCCACCATTGAGATGAATGTAGCAGAAGTAATAGTAATAATAATAACAATCAAGTATATCTTCACAATATTATTCCAAAGAATGAGCTAATAATAATGTGCCAAGAATGACAGATCACAACAGACACTATGCAAATGTTTGTTCGTGCTCAGGTTTCCTCAACTCTTTCAGTGATTTGGCCAGATTCCACTAGACCAACTTTTTACTCCAACTTCAAGGTCAATTTCAATTTTGTGGTTTTGTGACATTTTCTCCTTTACAAGTACCATCCATCAGGGCAGATATGGGTGTTCTTTTAATCCAGGTCTATTTTGTATGATTTGAAAGTTTAATTGAAGAAATGAGGAAGAAGGATGCATATCCACCATCTCAGTTCATGTAAGTAACTCTGCTAAATCTTAGGCTGTGGGATGGTGTCAGACTTTATGCCCACATATCAAAATTTAAAGTATATTGTGGTCTTTCATCCACTTTCTCTTTTTTTTTTAATCATATATGTATATATTTATTTATTTATTTATTTATTTTTACTTTACAATATTGTATTGGTTTTGCCATACATCAACATGCATCCACCATGGGTGTACACATGTTCCCATCCACTTTCTTATTTGACACTCACAGTAGCCCTGGAAGGAAGTTTGGACTAGGTATTAATACTATTTTCCAAATGAGAAAATGGAATCTCATAAAGACACATTGGTAATGAAAGAATCAAAGCATATTGAACCTGGAAGGTGTCTTGGAGATCATGTGGCACAACTCCTTCATTTTATGATTGGAAGATCAGAAGTGAGGGACTTGCCCAATGCCTCATGGTCTTTGATAGATTGAAACCCATCTGTCTTGATCCTTATTTTGGTACATCTCTCCCTTGGTTACATCAGTTATGTCTCTCTCTCTTTTTTAATAACAAATGGTTTATCCCCCTTATACCACAGTCTATGAGTAAAGACTGCTCGTGAAATTAGGTCCCCACTTGATGAAATAAAGAGTGAATAGCTGATTGACAAAAAATTAGACCAACAACAATAATTCAGCTTTATCAATGAGCCTTCAAAGATGGTTTCCAGTTCCTAATTATAAGATTGGGCCAAATGAGTAAGTTGCCATTTACATAGGTTAGTGGAAGGATGAATGCCAGGATGAATCAAACCTGGGTATGTATTTATTCAGGCTATCTCAGGATATATCTTTTACTGGAGTACTTGAATTGTGATAAGCAAGATCAGGGTTGTAGCTAGAAGATAAGTGCCAAATGTCAAGTTCAAAGAGGGAAGCTATGGATGAAAGTGTAGGATGAACCATGCAGGTGATACCAAGAGGCTCAGGAGTAGAATGAAGAACAATGTCCAGAACCAAGGATGTGAATGGCCACTAAGTGCCATCAATGCCTGGAATATGGTGTGGGGACAAGCATGCTGCCTTTCAGTAGCACACAGGACTGGACATGAGGTCCACTGAATGATCCTATGAGTGTCATCTATAGGAAAGACATCACTTTAGGGAAATAAATAGTCATAATTTCCAAAAAATTACATTTTTCAGGTCGCTGGGGAAGTTTTCTTTATAGTTCAACTCTCACATTCATATATGACTACTGGAAAAACCATAGCTTTCATGAGACAAACCTTTTTTGGCAGAGTAATGTTTCTTCTTTTTACTATGATTTCTAGGTTGGTCATAACTTTTCTTCCAAGGAGCAAGTGTCTTTTAATTTCATGGCTGCAGTCACAATCTGCAGTAATTTTAGAGCACCCCAAAATAAAGTCTGTCACTGTTTCCCTTATTTCCCCATCTATTTGCCATGAAGTGATGGAAACAGATGCCATGACCCTAGTTCTTTGAATGTTGAGTTTTAAGCCAGCTTTTTCACTCTCCTGTTTCACTTTCATCAAGAGGATCATTAGTTCTTTACTTTCTGCCATAAGGGTGGTGTCATTTGCATATCTGAGGTTATTGATATTTCTCCTGGCAATCTTGATTCCAGCTTGTGCTTCATCCATTCTAGCATCTCTCACGATGTACTATGCATGTAAGTTAAATAAGCAGGGTGACAATACACAGCCTTGACTTACTCCTTTCCTGATTTGGAACCAGTGTGTTGTTCCATGTCCAGTTCTAACTGTTGCTTCCTGACCTGCATATAGATTTCTCATGAGGCAGGTCATGTGTCCATCTCTTGAAGAATTTTCCACAGTTTGTTTTGATCCACACAGTCAAAGGCTTTGGCGTAGTCAATAAAGCAGAAGTAGATGCTTTCCTGGAACTCTCTTGCTTTTTCAAAGATATAACAAGTGTTGGCAATTTGATCTCTGGTTCCTCTGCCTTTTCTAAATCCAGTTTGAACATCTGGAAATTCAAGTGTGGTTTGTGTACACATGTGTAAGCCTGGCATGGAGAATGTTAAGCATCACTTTGCTTGTGTGTGAGATGAATGCAATTGTGTGGTAGTTTGAGCATTCTTTAGCATTGCCTTTCTTTTTGATTGTAATTAAAACTGATATTTTCCAGTCCTATGGCCACTGCTGCATTTTCCATATTTGCTGGCATACTGAGTGCAGTACTTCCACAGCAGCATCTTTTAGGATTTGAAATAGCTCAACTGGAAGTCCATCACCTCTACTAGCTTTGTTTGAAGTGATTCTTCCTAAGGACCACTTGACTTTGCATTCCAGGATGTCTGGCTCTAGATGAGTGATCACACCACCATGATTATCTGGATTGTGAAAAATCTTTTTTATATAGTTCTTCTGTGTATTCTTACCACCTCTTCTTAATATATTCTGCTTCTGTTAGGTCCATACCATTTCTGTCCTTTATTGTATTCATCTTTGCATGAAAGATTAAAAGATTTTTGATAAATAAATTTAATAAATAAACTTAATAATTTAAAGATTTATTGAGCATGGCACCCCCATCAGAACAAGACCCACTTTTCCCCTAGGTCAGGCTCTCCCATCAGGAAGCTTCCATAACCCTCTTATCCTTTTCCAGCAGAGGGCAGATAGACTGAAAACCACAATCACAGAAAACTAATCAATCTGATCACATGGACTACAGCCTTGTCTAACTCAATGAAACTATGAGCCATGCCATGTAAGTCCACCTAAGATGGACGGGTCAAGGTGGAGAGTTCTGACAAAATGTGACCCACTGGAGAAGGGAGTGGCAAACCACTTCTGCGGTTTGAGAACCATAGCATTGAGAACCCTATGAACAGTATGAAAAGGCAAAAAAATAGGACACTGTAAGATGAACCCCTGAGGTTGATATCCTACTGGAGGTCAGAGGAGAAATAACTCTAGAAAGAATGAAGAGACAGAACCAAAGCAAAAACAACATCCAGTTGTGGATGTGACTGGTGATGCCAGTAAACTCTGATTCTGGAAACAGCAATGTTGCATAGGAACCTGGAATGTTAGGTCCATGAATCAAGGCAAATTGGAAGTGCTCAAACAGGAGATAGCAAGAGTGAGCATCGTCGTTTTAGGAATCAGTGAACTAAAATGGACTGGAATGGGTGAATTTAACTCAGATGACCATTATATCTACTACTGTGGGCAAGAATTTCTTAGAAGAAATGGAGTAGCCATCATAGTCAACAAAACAGTCCAAAATGAAGCACTTGGATGAAATCTCAAAAAACAGAATGATCTCTGTTAGTTTCCAAGGAAAACCATTCAGTATCACAGTAATCCAAGTCTAAACCATTACCAGTAATGGTGAAGAAGTTGAAATTCAATGGTTCTATAAAGTTCTACAAAAACTTCTAGAACTAACACCCCAAAAAGATGTCTTTTTCATTATAGAGGACTGGAATGCAAAAGTAGGAAGTCAAGAAATACCTGAAGTAACAGTCAAATTTGACCTTGGAATACAGAATGAAGCAGGGCAAAGGCCAATAGAGTTTTGCCAAGAAAACGAACTGGTCATAGCAAACACCCTCTTCCAACAACACAAGAGAAGACTCTACCCATGGACATCACCAGATGTTCAATTCCAAAATCAGATTGATTATTTTCTTTGCAGCCAAAGATGGAGAAGCTCTTTACAGTTAGCAAAAACAAGACTGGGAGGTGACTGTGGCTCAGATTATGAATGCCTTATTGCCAAATTCACACTCAATTTGAAGAAAGGAGGGAAAACCACTAGACCATTCAGGCATGACCTAAATCAAATCCCTTAGTATTATACAAAGGAAATGAAAAATAGATTCAAGGGGTTAGATCTAATGGATAGAATGCCTGAAGTACTATGGATGGAAATTCATGACATTATACAGGAGGCAGGTATCAAGACCATTTCCAAGAAAAAGAAATGCAAAAAGGCAAAATGGTTGTCTGAAGAAGCATTACAAATACCTGTGAAAAGAAGCAAAGTGAAAGGCAAAGGAGAGAAGGAAAGATATACCCATTTGAATGCAGAGTTCCAAAGAATAGCAAGGAGAGATAAGAAAGCCTTCCTCAATGATCAGTCAGAGGAAATAGAGGAAAATAAGAGAATGGGAAAGCCTAGAGATTTCTTCAAGAAAATTAGAGGTACCAAGAGAATATTTCATGCAAAGGTGGGCACAATAAAGGACAGAAATGGTATGGACCTAACAGAAGCAGAAGATATTAAGAAGATGTGGCAAGAATACACAGAGGAAATATATAAAAAAGATCTTCATGAGCCAGATAACTATGATGGTGTGATCACTCACTTAGAGACAGACATCCTGGAATGCAAGGTCAAATGGGCCTTAGGAAACATCACTATGCACGAAGCTAGTGGAGGTGATGGAATTCCAGTTGGGCTATTTCAAATTCTGAAACATGATGCTGTGAAAGTGCTGCAATCAATCTGCCAGCAAATTTGGAAATGCAGTGGTTGCCATGGGAATTGAAAAGGTCAGTTTTCATTCCAATCCCAAAGAAAGGCAATACTAAAGAATGTTCAAACTACCACACAATTGCAATCCTCTCACATACTAGCAAAGTAATGCTCAAAATTCTCCATGCCAGGCTTCAACCTTACATGAGCCATGGACTTTCAGATGTTCAAGCTGGATTTAGAAAAGGTGGAAGAACCAGAGATCAAATTGCCAACATGTTGGATCATCAAAAAAGCTAGAGAGTTCCAGAAAAACATTTCTGCTTTATTGACTATGCCAAAGCCTTTGACTGTGGATTACAATAAACTGTGGAAAATTCTTAAAGAGATGGGAATACCAAACTGCCTTACCTGCCTCCTGAGAAATCTGTATTCAGGTCAAGAAGCAACAGTTAGAACTGGACATGGAACAACACACTGGTTCCAAATTGGGAAAGGAGTACGTCAAGGCTGTATATTGTCACCCTGCTAATTTAACTTATATGCAGAGTACATCATGAGAAATGCTGGACTGAAAGAAGCACAAGCTGGAATCAAGATTGCTGGTAGAAATATCAATAACCTCAGGTATGCAGATGACACCACCCTTACAGCAGAAAGCAAAGAACTAAAGAGCCTCTCGGTGAAAGTTAAAGAGGAGAGTGAAAGAGGAGACTTGACTTAAAACTCAATATTCAGAAAACTAAGGTCATAGCCTCTGGTTCCATCACTTCATGGAAAATAAATGGGAAAACAATGGAAACAGTGACAGACTTTATTTGGGGGGGGGGCTCTAAAATCACTGCAGATGGTGACTGCAGCCATGAAATTAAAAGACGCTTGCTCCTTGGAAGAAGAGCTATGATCAACTTAGACAACATATTAAAAAGCAAAGACATTACTTTGCCAACAAAGGTCCATCTAGTCAAAACTATGGTTTTTCCAATAGTCATGTATGGATGTGAGAGTTGGACTATAAAGAAAGCTGAGCACCAAAGAATTGATGCCTTTGAACTGTGGTGTTGGAGAAGACTCTTGAGAGTCCCTTGGACTGCACGAAGAACCAACCAGTCCATCCTAAAGAAAATCAGCCCTGAATATTCATTGGAAGGACTGATGCTGAAGCTGAAACTCCAATGGCATGGACGCTGATGCCATTTAACCTAATTGAAGACCAGAGGAGAGGAAACTTGCCACCCTGAGGGCTGCATGCTTTTGCATACAGATCAACCCATTGGCCACATGAATAATAGCTGCTAGCTGGGCAGCCCCTTGGAGGCTGACAGCACCTTGAGAGCAGGTCTGAATGGACCCACTTGTAATCTGTTATGAAAAACCATTTGTCTATGTGCTTCTTTTTTTTAACTGTGGAAATAAAGAAAATTAAAGGGAAAAAAATGAGTTGATTCTAAAAAAAAAAAAAAAAAAAAATGTGGTCTGTTCCCATTTGAAAAGATCCTGATGCTGGGAATGATTTAAGGTAGGAGGAGAAGGGTCTGACAGTGGATGAGATGGTTGGATGGCATCAGTGATTCAATGGACATGAGTTTGAGTAAGCTCCGGGAGTATGTGATGGACAGGGAAGCCTGGCGTAGTGCAGTCCATGGGGTTGCAAGGAGTGGTACATGACTGAGCGATTGAACTAAACTAAACTTGCATGAAATGTTTGCATGAAATAGAATGGATATCTTCCACCTTTCTAGAATGTTTGACTGTCAAGATTTCCTTTTCCCAAGCCATGTGTCTCAGGACAAATGTGCTCAGCTGCCCAGCATGTCACCAGGTTGAGGGGACTTTCCTAGTAACCCTCTCAATGGCAAGGCTAGTAGTGAGCCATCCTGGGTGTCCCCGGTCCTTTGTAGCAAGTAGAAGTGGCACAAGAAAGGTAACCTATAGCCACTCTCTGGCTGTTAGGGGAAGGCTGATTTTTTCTATCTCCTTCTCTAGCATCAAAGAAGGTATGTTTGCTCATTGAGAGGGGTCTCTTTTCTCTTACAACTTCTCTGTGTTTTTTTTCTGTATTCATCCTAATCCCTGTCCCACAGGTTTAATTAGGTGGTAGATACTAATGGTCAGCTGTATTTGGTTCAGAGTTTGTTTCTACAGTCTCATTCATTCATCCACTCATCTACATAGTGTCTATCCTCTGATGGGCCTCACATTTTTTACTGGAGGTAGATAGGTAAGAAAGACAGAGACCTTGAAAAATCTTGGATATGTAAAGACCTTCTGAGTGTAAAACAACTGTAGTATGCAATGAGGACATATATCCAGATCCTGTGGGACCCTGAGGAGAGTAAGCCTGTCTGGGAGTGGAAATAGTGATGCTGGCAAGGTAAAGGCACAGAAAGGACTTCAGAGATGTGGTGGACATCTGAACTGAATCTTGAAGGAGAAGTAGGACTTGACAAGCCTATAAGCAGGGCAAGAGAGTTGAGTGTCCTGTGCAGAGGAACTGCCTACTCAAAGGCCTGGAAATGCAAAAGAACATTGTTGTCAGAGAAATGACTGAAAAACTACTCTTTTGTTTTCTGTTTATGTGAATGTGATGCATCCTTTCAAGACCCTCTAACTCTAAAACCCTAAAGACTCCACCAGAAAATTACTAGAACTAATCAATGATTATAGTAAAGTTGCAGGATATAAAATCAACACACAGAAATCCCTTGCATTCCTATACACTAATAATGAGAAAACAGAAAGAGAAATTAAGGAAATAATTCCATTCACCATTGCAACGAAAAGAATAAAATACTTAGGAATATATCTACCTAAAGAAACTAAAGACCTATATATAGAAAACTATAAAACACTGGTGAAAGAAATCAAAGAGGACACTAATAGATGGAGAAATATACCATGTTCATGGATTGGAAGAATCAATATAGTGAAAATGAGTATACTACCCAAAGCAATTTATAGATTTAATGCAATCCCTATCAAGCTACCAACAGTATTCTTCACAGAGCTAGAACAAATAATTTCACAATTTGTATGGAAATACAAAAAACCTCGAATAGCCAA
Organism: Bos grunniens; assembly: GCF_055505025.1. NCBI lineage: Eukaryota > Metazoa > Chordata > Mammalia > Artiodactyla > Bovidae > Bos > Bos grunniens. The sequence goes on along the minus strand of NC_141183.1, from coordinate 62,881,229 downwards.
AGCGATCTTGAGAAAGAAAAATGGAACTGGAGGAATCAACCTACCTGACTTCAGGCTCTACTACAAAGCCACAGTTATCAAGACAGTATGGTACTGGCACAAAGACAGAAATATAGATCAATGGAACAAAATAGAAAGCCCAGAGATAAATCCACGCACATATGGACACCTTATCTTTGACAAAGGAGGCAAGAATATACAGTGGATTAAAGACAATCTCTTTAACAAGTGGTGCTGGGAAATCTGGTCAACCACTTGTAAAAGAATGAAACTAGAACACTTTCTAACACCATATACAAAAATAAACTCAAAATGGATTAAAGATCTCAATGTAAGACCAGAAACTATAAAACTCCTAGAGGAGAACATAGGCAAAACACTCTCTGACATACATCACAGCAGGATCCTCTATGACCCACCTCCCAGAATATTGGAAATAAAAGCAAAAATAAACAAATGGGACCTAATTAAACTTAAAAGCTTCTGCACATCAAAGGAAACTATTAGCAAGGTGAAAAGACAGCCTTCAGAATGGGAGAAAATAATAGCAAATGAAGCAACCGACAAACAACTAATCTCAAAAATATACAAGCAACTCCTACAGCTCAACTCCAGAAAAATAAATGACCCAATCAAAAAATGGGCCAAAGATCTAAATAGACATTTCTCCAAAGAAGACATACAGATGGCTAACAAACACATGAAAAGATGCTCAACATCACTCATTATCAGAGAAATGCAAATCAAAACCACTATGAGATACCATTTCACACCAGTCAGAATGGCTGCGATCCAAAAGTCTACAAATAATAAATGCTGGAGAGGGTGTGGAGAAAAGGGAACCCTCTTACACTGTTGGTGGGAATGCAAACTAGTACAGCCACTATGGAGAACAGTGTGGAGATTCCTTAAAAAACTGGAAATAGAACTGCCTTATGATCCAGCAATCCCACTGCTGGGCATACACACTGAGGAAACCAGAAGGGAAAGAGACACGTGTACCCCAATGTTCATCGCAGCACTGTTTATAATAGCCAGGACATGGAAGCAACCTAGATGTCCATCAGCAGATGAATGGATAAGAAAGCTGTGGTACATATACACAATGGAGTATTACTCAGCCATTAAAAAGAATACATTTGAATCAGTTCTAATGAGGTGTATGAAACTGGAGCCTATTATACAGAGTGAAGTAAGCCAGAAGGAAAAACATAAATACAGTATACTAACGCATATATATGGAATTTAGAAAGATGGTAATGATAACCCTGTATACGAGACAGCAAAAGAGACACTGATGTATAGAACAGTCTTATGGACTCTGTGGGAGAGGGAGAGGGTGGGAAGATTTGGGAGAATGGCATTGAAACATGTGAAATGTCATGTATGAAACGAGATGCCAGTCCAGGTTCAGTGCACGATGCTGGATGCTTGGGGCTGGTGCGCTGGGACGGCCCAGGGGGATGGTATGGGGAGGGGGGAGGGAGGAGGGTTCAGGATGGGGAGCACGTGTATAACTGAAATTAAAAAGAAAAAATTAAAAAAATTAAAAAAAAAAAATGGAACCACCAAAAAAAAAAAAAAAGAAGTGGACCTAGACCACCTAAGGAACACTCTGAATATTCATCTGCAGGACTGATGTTAAAGCTGAAGCTCCAATATTTTGGCCACTGATGTGAAGAGCTAACTCATTGGAAAAGACCCTGATTCTGGGAAAGATTGAAGATAAAAAGAGAAGAGAGCTGCAGAGGATAAAATGGTTAAACAGCATCATCATCTCAATGGACATGAACTTGAGAAACTCGGAGATAGCAGAGGACAGGGAAGCCTGGCGTGCTGCAGTCCATGGAGTCACAAAGAGTCAGACATGACTTAGTGACTGATCAACAACAACAAGGGAATATTTGGCCTCCTTTTAAAAGAATCTTATAGAATTATTTGTCAACACTTATTCATCTAATGCCTTCTATTGTTACTTAACTTTTCAAGGTATGTCTCTTTTTTTCCTGACTATATTGCTGGTAGCTTTTGGAAAGCATGGAGAATATTCTATGCATATTCTGTCGCCTTACTATGACAAGCATAGTACAGAACTCCTAGAAATATTTAATATGAACTTTGGATACCAGACAAGGACTTACTAGCTTTTCCAGAGATCTGTCCTCATTTGACAGATAAGAGGACCAGAGACAAGAAATGAATTTCCTACATTTATGAAACCATTTGATGTGATCAGACCCAGGTCTTCCTGTTCTCAGGTATCAGTCGGTCTGTTCTATCATCTGCTTCTTTAGTTACTGGATAGTTGGGTGGATATATGGATGGTGGATACTATGGTGCTTGATGTATGTCAACTGCACCTTTGTCTTGATGTGGCTCTCTCTTCAGACACTTGCTAGGCCCCTTTACCCTTCATCCTAGTGCCCCCAACTATCACGGCTGAGGGGAGCTTACATTTCCAGAAGCTGAGATTCTTCATCAATGGACAATCTTCGACCTGAGCCTTCTGAGGATAATTTTCACAGAGAAGCTTGCATTTAGAGGTTGAAAGAGGAAGGAAGAGGAAATAATCTCCTGCTTTCACTTTTATATCTCATAAAAAACACTCTTCCCCTTGTGTTTGGCAAGCGTTTTCAGGGTAACAATCGACTATAGAGTAGTAATATCCCACATACTTCTTAATAAACTCAGACTAATAAGATGTCAACAAGATGATGACTTAAAAAATTAACTTAAGTTCTCTTTTCTCAAAGTTTCTGAGTTGGAGAATCTTTATGAACAGAGTTGGCTGCAGGTCTGTGATGCCCAGTAGTGTCTTGATCCCATATAGTTGCTTTTAGTGGTCCTGGACTAAGCTATCTCTTTTAGCAGCTCTGCCCTCAGGAGATGGGCAGTCTTTCCCTCATTTCAACATGAAAATGGAATAATAATGATATTCCCTTATGTTTGTAAAGAGCTGACTGCAAAATATTTTGCATTTGGCAGAACATTTTGTTTTCTTCATTTTTTAAACACTATCATTAATGAGTTGAGTATCCATCCTAATTATTTATTGAATATTTATTGAGGTCCTAGTACCACTCTAAACATTAGAGACAAAGCAGTGAAAAAAAGACAGTGCTTCTAATACTGCAGAGCTGGCTTTTTAAAATATGTTTTATTTGGAAATAATTTTGTATTTTATGAAGAGTTGCAAAGATAGTAGGGAGAGTTTGCATATACCTTTCATCTGTCTTCCCTTAGTGTTACATAACTGTAGTAATTTTATTAATACTATGAAATTAACATTGGCACAAAACTACTAACAAAACCAGAGACTGCATTCAGATTCTACCAGCTTTTCTGCTACTGACCTTTTTCTGTTCCAGGTCCAATGCAGGATCCCACATTCATTTAGCAGCAATCTCTCCTCAGTCTTCTCCAATCTGACATAGCTCTAGATTTTGTTTTTCACCATATTTTATACACTATTTCTCAATTTGGATTTGTCTGAAGTTTTCCCATGATTATACCAGGATTATGGATTTTTGTTTGCAAAAATGACAAAGATAAAGTGCCTTCCTCATCATGTCTCAGGAGTACCTGATACCCATATGACTTTTCTGCTGATGTTATGATGATCACTTGTTTTGGATTTTTCTTCTGTGAAATTACTATTTTTCCCTTTCAGCTCTCTATTATTTGGAAGCAAGTCTCCAAGTTCTGTCTCCACTCAAGAGGTAGGGAATTAGATTGGAGCTTCCCTTTTTAAAAGTATTTCATTTATTTATTTGTCTGCACTGGGTTTTAGTTGCAGCACTTGGGATCTTTAATATTTGCTGCAGCATGCAGGATCTTTAGCTGCTATATGCAAACTCTTAGTTGTGGCATATGGGATCTAGTTCCCTGACCAGGGATCAAACTCAGGCCCCCTGCATTGGGACTATGTAGTCTTAGCCACTAGACCACCAGGAAAGTCCCAGGTGGATTGTGCTTTTTAATGAAAAGATATAGGAAACTTCAAGTAAATGAGCAAACAAAAACTAACAAAATTATCATCGGTAACTCAAAACAATGATCTCAGACTTAAAACAGTCACTGTGTCACTGTGAGTGACTGGGCAACTGCAGCTGAGATCTGAATAAGAAAAAGAAGTGAAAAAGTTGGGGGACGGGAATCTAAGGAGAGGGAAGCTTCTAATGCAGGAACAAGGGCAGCACCATTCTACATTTCACTCTCTTCCAATTCCTTTCCACCCAGAGGGCATGCCAAACCCCTTCCACTGGCCCACAAATTTCCACTCTCTGTCCTTCCCACCACTATCTCTCTGACCTCATGCCTCTTCTACTAGACCCCACTGACTGCATTAATGTCCTTCAAAGGCACCAAGCATACTAAGGCACCATACTCAGGTCTTGGCACTGGCTATTTCCTCCAGGGAAATTCTCCTCCCCCTCACCACTCACAGCCAGCCTCCTGACTTCCTTTAAGGTTTGGCTGAAATGTCATCTTTTTAGTGATATCTACCTTAACCTTCTTATCAAAAATAGCAGCATGAGCCTTCACTGCTGATAACCTCAAGATGCCTCATCTGCTTTCTTTTTCTGTATCAGTTTTAAATTGCAACACATACACACAACACATCCAAGACCCAGTGAGTGAGTAGGTCCCCCTGTTACTTGGGACATCAGCACTGAGTTAGAGGGAAGTCTCACATAAAATCATGTATTGGGCACTTTCTTTAGTTGACTGCGCCTGCTGGCACCTCACTCCAGTACTCTTACTGGAAAATCTTACTCTTACATGGAAAATCTTACTCTTACTCTTACATGGAAAATCCCAAGGATGGAGGAGCCTGGTAGGCTGCAGTCCGTGGGGTCGCTAGAGTCGGACACGACTGAGTGACTTCACTTTCACTTTTCACTTTCATGCATTGGAGAAGGAAATGGCAACCCACTCCAGTGTTCTTGCCTGGAGAATCCCAGGGACGGGGAAGCCTGGTGGGCTGGCGTCTATGGGGTCTCACAGAGTCGGACACGACTGAAGCGACTTAGCAGCAGCAGCAGCAGCATGGCAAGCCAATAGACAACCGTGACTGTTTAATTTCCACCTTCTTTGCTGCTTTTTATTTTTGAGAGTTATCATTGCCAGGTTTACAGGTTTGCTCTTTCCTTGCTTTAGACACTGATACAGTTCTAAATGCACATTGGTATTTAAATTATCGCACACAGGCATTAATGCATTCTGTTGCTCTCTCTTAATTTGCTAAAGGGGCATCTGCATCACGTTTCTTACCAACCTATGCATGAAAAATATATTTTGAGGAGAAATTGACATTTTGAGTGAAAGTTTCCAGTATTTCTAATGGAGACAGAATCCAGGATTTCTAAAGCTTCATTTATAGTCATCATTTTGGTCCAATTTTTGCCCACCCAATAAACACCTAATCCTTGTAGCCCTCAGTAGAGGCATTCCAGAAGGATAGACAAAGCTGGCCTTTTAGTAGCTATGCTGTGATGGTAGAGAAAGGATAACTGGAAAGACCAGGAAAGTACCCTGAAAACTTCAGCTGGCATGTGTTGTACTGTATCATTTCACTCCTGCTAACTCTCACAAAACTGTTTTCTCTAATTATGTTGATATTGAGATGACATTTATTTTAAGAAAACATAAAAGTCAACTCAACCCACATGGTCAGTAAGGGGATATGTCTTGAATAGACCTCTTTCTCAAATGACCAATGAATCAGTACAGACGAATCCGTAAGGCATAAGTTAGCACCATTATCATTCCCATTTTATAGATGAGAAAAGTAAGGTAAGGACTGATAAATAACTCCCCCAAGGCTAGTACCAGCACAGGAGGCTAGAATCAAGTTCGAGGAATCTGGATGTGTTCCTAACCCCATCTCAGTGGCTTTAGTACAGATAATAGCAATCTCTGTTTTCCTACTACAGGCAGTGCTTTATCCTAGCACAAAATTAACTTGCCAAGAAGGACTGTAATTATCTCCTTACTAGAATGGAAGCTCCTGGAGGGCATGGATTGTGTATTATCCGTATTTTAACTTAGAGGTTGGCAAAAAAGTTCACTAAGGAGAAACTCAAATGTGTGTCTATGAGGAATACATGTAATCCATTACAGAGAGTTTTTGGAGTATTCATTATTTTGGATTAGTCATTCTAGCTCCTTGATGAAGAAGTTATTAGGCACATCAGTCAAGAACATATTCTCCTTAGATTCTTTTTCTGAACTTGTTGGTCATTATTTCCTAATATAAATGTTTTGTAAATCTGGCCTTGAAACCGAGACTTAAGCAAGGTTAAAGCAACCAATGTGAATTTGCAGTGAAGAAAATCATACTATAGCTTGCAAAACCAGTTTTGCAAATTTAACGCAGATCCCCAGCTCTTAACTTGAACAAACTCTTTTTTCTTTTGAAGAAGAAATTGAATACATGCCAGTATTAAAACAAAAAAAAATGCATTTTCAATATTAAAGTTCCATTGGAACTGAACTTTTTATTTAATAGAATACTGAATCACTATGCTAGGTACCTCAAACTAGAAAAATACTGTAAATCAAAATACTTCAATAAAAACTTTTTAAGGGCTACAATTAATTTAAGATAATATGTAAAAAACAACAATGTTACACATTATAATAAACCAAAATGAAAATGGGATTAAAGATAAGTGTATTGATATACTGACACAAAAACAAAGCATCAAGATTAAATAAGATAACCTGCAATGTAGATCAAACTCAACATTGAGTCTGATTAACATTGGAAACTGTGTATTTCTAAACTGTTGGAATTTTTAAAAACATTAATAATGAGAAAACTTTCAATGTGGATATCCTGGACTTCAATATTCAAACAAGTTTTGGAGAAGATCCTACATCTGAGACTCAGAGTTAAGTCAGTGCAAGGGATTTAATAAGTTGTGGGGTTGTCACAGTGCCTTGGAAGGGACAGATACTACATAATAGTGAAACAAGAGGTGAGAATATGTCTCAAGGCACATTGATTATGTTGATAAACTCCCTGCTTTTTTTTGTGGGGGGGGAGTGGGTCTTATTTTAAATATTCTGTTCCAATTTAGCCCACATATCCATCCCCAAGTCTGCATTTTTAAAAATTCAAGGCACTCATCAGTCCACTAAAGGAGAAGAAAAGAAGATAGAGAGGGAAGGGGCTGAAAACATTCTTGACATCCTGTCTCTGCGAGACACAGTACTAAGATTCTTTACCTTGCACTTTCTTTTTTATCCAAACAACCCTCTGAGACTGACATTATTATTACCTTTTTTTTTTTTTTTTTCTCATTTAGGAGGAATCTACATAAATTGTTAAAGGACACATAATTAAGAGGCAGAACTGCCACTTGAATGCTATCCCCTAGATAATTTATTTGAGCTCAACTTGTGACTTGTGATTTGGCAGAAGCAAAGAAGGAGACGAACAATGTTAGCAACCAGGAAGGTGAGTTACACTGTTGTGATGTGCTCCTAATGTCCCTGTGATGTATAAGGTTGCCATGGCTCTCAATTACAAGGTGCAGAACCCTTTGAATGCACAATATGGATTGACTACAGTTATTCTTTCCATTTATAAGTGATATTCCTATTTGCCTGGGATGCTTGCATCCTATTCCTGACATATTCATACTATTCTTTTAAGATAGTGTTCATGTGAGAAAGCCTTCTCCAAACCCTAGATTTGAATCAAATGTGTCCATAGGACTTTAACACTTTAGCATTTTGTTAGGCTGAACAGAAAAGAACTATTTTTGTTTTTTTCCCCATCACAGTAGACATTTTAGGGGATGTGTACATAGCATACAATGCCTGTATTCTCCATATAATTGCTATCCCCAATATAGGGGCAAGTCTTCTAAGACCTGTTTATCTACATGACCTCACCCTACCCACATAGCTGACACAATTAGAGAGAACTTCAGGTCTAGGTTGGGAAAATAAAATCTCTTCTTTGGAGATTTTGAAATTGGGATGAAGAGTCTACCAGCCATCCAGTCCAGGATGATTTTCATATAAAGTTTAAGGGAGTTTAAGGGGGTAGAGCATTTAAAGATCTCCATGTGCACAGTAAATCAGAAAAAGTAATGCTTATGGAGAAAATGAGAATAAAGCAACCAATGCAGAGATATGAAATGGGATAGGAGTAGTTTCTGGGGTCATGGCCTTGTTTCATTTCTGGATGCCAGTCACTTTACTGGGTCAACAACTCTTGGGGCTTGTGATACATCCTAGAGGACTTCCAGTAAATTTCCCTGGTACCTTAACCCAGCTTGAGTGAGTTTGTTATTTGTACACCAAGGCACCATAGCTAAGAGTCTTTTGGAAATTTCAACTCTATGTGGCCAGGTTTGTTCATTTGTGTACACTTAGGCTAGCACAGTTCTTGGCTTAACTCCACGAATATTTGTCAAGTTGTGCTTACTGAATACAGCTTTTTAAATCTAAAACATATAGATAATACTACTCATCCTTCCCTAAATTGTCATGTGCTCTAGGAAACTAAATTAATTGAAATCAAGGAAAAGTAGTTTCCATTGAAAGGCAGGCCTTGCCTTGCTGTTGCTCCACCTTGTTTCCAGTTGGAGGAGGCAGGTACAATGAAAGCTGAAAAGCACTCAGAGAGAGAACATTAGAAGAGAGAGACAAGTGAGGCAGGGTATGAAAGGGGATTCTTTTTGTTGTTGTTCCTATGTGCTTTGAAGTTAACTTATTCTTTAATTAAGGAGAAAAAAAGTCACCCTCCAGCTAATAAAGACAGCCTTAAGAAAATTAAAACAATGTAAATCAGGTTAAATGAATACTGCAGAAGCAGTATTAGAGGATGTTGGGATGAAGTGTTTGGATGCCCCTGAGATTTCAAAACCAAAGCCTGCATCTACTTTTTGGAGCAGAAACACTCTCCATTTTGTATGTTGGTAAAGGAGGCTAAACGCTGACACCAATAGGGATTTATGAAAGAGTTTAATGTGATAGAATCTTCTTGCTGTTCTGACTCTCTAAAGACCACAATTGAAACAAAGTCTAAATGGATGTTGATGACAATTCCTGGGATTTCTTCCCAGGAGTTCTCAGTATAGAGAAATAACTGGAATTGCAATTAAAATATACAAAGAAAATGGTTCAAGGATAACTGCTAGTTTTAGTAAAATACCTTATTAACCTGAGGAATATTTAAATTTAGAAGCAGTTGAATGATTGATGTGTGACAATGTGTGTGTGAATGATTGATGTGTGACAATGTGTGTGTGTGTGTGTGTGTGTGTGTGTGTGTGTGCTGGTAGCCTGGTGATGGCAGGGGCATGAATAGGAAGTTCAATATTTCAAGCATCATAACAAGTAAAGGTGACATATCCAAGAGAGCAGAACAATCTGAGTTTTAATTTTTGGTATTATATCAAATGACTGAATTTCCAAAGCTTTCACCTTAAAGGATGTATGATGGTGGCTATTTTTAAAGTATATATTTAATCTTTGGGTGAAGTTATCAAATATAATATAAAGTTTTTATTACAGATCAATGTTTCTGACTCTCCAGACAGCACAATGATCCACTCAGTCATTGTTTATAGGTAATGATAAAATTATGCAGTAGTATTTTTCTTCCCTGGGTCTCTTGGTGTTGGGAGGGCCCTGGTTGAGCAACTCTAATCCTTAAAGGCATGGGGATAGCAGACCACCTGACCTGCCTCTTGAGAAATCTGTATGCAGGTCAGGAAGCAACAGTTAGAACTGGACATGGAACAACAGACTGGTTCCAAATCGGGAAAGGAGTACATCAAGGCTGTGTGTTGTCACCCTGCTTATTTAACTTATATGCAAGAGTACATCATGAGAGATGCTAGAATGGATGAAGCACAAGCTGGAATCAAAATTTCCAGGAGAAATATCAATAACCTCAGATATGCAGATGATACCACATTTATGGCAGAAAGCAAAGAAGAACTAAAGAGCCTCTTGATGAAAATTAAAGAGAAGAGTGAAAAAGCTGGCTTAAAACTCAACATTCAGCAAACTAAGATCATGGCATTCAGTCCCATCACTTCATGGCAAATAGATGGGGAAATAAGGGAAACAGTGGCAGACTTTATTTTTTGAGGCTCCAAAATCATTGCAGATGGTGACTGCAGCCATGAAACTAAAAGATGCTTACTCCTTGGAAGAAAATTTATGACCAACCTAGATAGCATATTGAAAAGCAGAGACATTACTTTGCCAACAAAGGTCCATCTAGTCAAGGTTATGGTTTATCCAGTAGTTATGTATAGATATGAGAGTTGGACTATAAGGAATGCTGAGCACCAAAACATAGATGCTTTTGAACTGTGGTATTGGAGAAGACTCTTGTGAGCCCCTTGGACTGCAAGGAGATCCAACCAGTCCATCCTAAAGGAAATCAGTCCTGAATATTCATTGGAAGGACTGATGTTGAAGCTGAAACTCCAATACTTCGGCCACCTGATATGAAAACCTGACTCATCTGAAAAGACCTGGATGCTGGGATAGATTGAAGGCGGGAGGAGAAGGGGAAAACAGAGGATGAGATGTTTGGATGGCATCACTGACTCAATGGACATGAGTTTGAGTGAACTCCAGGAGTTGGTGATGGACAGGGAGGCCTGGGGTGCTTCGGTTCATGGGGTCACAAGAGTCGGACATGACTGAGAGACTGAACTGAACTGAATCCTTTCATTTTCTGGATGAGAAAAAGGAGAGTCAGAGAGGTTAATTGCTTACTTAACTAAGGTTATCTAGACAGAGGGTAACCATATGATCGATACTGTGCGAACTGCAGCACTATTGAGAATAAAAGGAGGTGCTGTTATGATGACACCAGGACCAACTGGAATCAAGCTGGACTGTCCCAGGCAAACCAGGGCATGTGATCATCCTGTGTAAACAGCTCAAAATTTCTCCTTCTACTCACAGGGAATGAGAAAACATGCCATTTGCTGATACCCTTTGTAAGAATGAGTTATTATCTGGGGGTGGCAAAGGTGCTCCTAGCAGCCCAGGATGGGGGTAAACTTCCTTGTACTTGTTCAATCTGATGAATTTCCCCTGTAAGTCTAAGCTGGTGTTATTAGGGGTTTGATTGGCCTATGCAGAGCCTGTGTGAGTATCAGAAGAAGGTGCAAATATGCTAAGGACAAATACACAAAGGAGGGGATGGTGACTTGTGCAGTATATGTTTTGTTAATGTTCCAAGGAGCATTAAAACTGGTAAGAAAATGGCAATCAGAAAGGGCCTCAGACCCATCTTCTTAGAGTAAGAGTTTTTGGAATCAATTCCCAATGGCTGATGGAATTTTTAGAAATCTTACCTCCTACACAGATGCCATTCTGGATTCTTGTTAAATGTTGATGGAGGATGGAAAATAACTCTATATCATGAGCATTACTGTTAGTCTCATTAACAAGGGAACTGAGACACAAGGAGGTTGAATAACTTGTCTAAGGCCACAACTGATAAGTGACAGATGAAGATTCAAAAACCAGAATGAAAAACTGCATCAATCTTAACTTCTGCAATTAACAGCTGCTCACACAAGTAGGTCTCTGCTGCCCACCCGGACAGGAAACACAACAGTCCTAGGGAGACAGGCACAGCAGGGAGGAAATGTGTCCTCCACAAAGGCCCTTATGGAGACAGCAGCTGCTCTGAGGTGGCCACATGGGCCTACCATAGTGATTCTTTTTTTTTTTTTGCAACGTTTTCTGCTTGGCTTTTGTTTATTTATTTTTTAATATAAATTTATTTGTTTTAATTGGAGGTTAATTACTTTACAATATTGTATTGATTTTTGCCATACATCAACAATGATTCTTGAAGCAGAGAATTATTTGCTTTGAAAAACTAGTATATTGCACTGAGTCCTGAGGCAGGAATCCGGCCCCTGGGTCTCTCTCTTCCTCTGGTTGGTAAAGTGATTTAAAACCTCCTGGCTATTCTCATTTTGTCAAATAGCTCCTGTAGGATTCAGTTTCAAGACTCAATCCAGAAATTTCTGGCTCAGCAAATAGATCCAAAGCAAGAAATTGTATTCATTCAAGCTGCTTGTGAGTAAGGAATATGGTTTCTCATGTTTTGTAGAGGGAAACAGATGTGTTTATATACAGCCAAATTCACAGATATATAATATCTTGCTTATCATATTTCAAAGAAGTGAGAAATATATGTATCTGTATGAAACTTTCCAGTTGCTTTCCATTTGAGAAGGCAAATGAAGCTATTATTGTTCTCAGAAGGCATTCAGAATGATTCTGTGTCATATTTTGCATAGCAATTCTGCCACTTGGAGAAATAGGCTCCTGCCTCACTATACAGTCAGAAAAAATACAGGTTAATCTTAAGGCTGGTATAGAACTGGGAGAGGCCAAAAGATCATTTCAGGTAACAGACATAATAATTTATGATTAGAGAGAACAGACAGTATGATCAAGAAGCTACTTAAAGGCATAACTAGAGAGGTGATCTGGCTTACATCTAAGGTCATTCAGTGCATTGCTGGGTTCAAATCCTAGCTCTTCTCCATACCAACTGACTGAAGGCAGGCTGTTTGATCTTTCCAATTTTCCTTCCTTCTTTGTAAAATGGTGCTGATAAGTGTTACCTCACAAATTTCTTGTGAGGATTGGGTGCAATAAGGCCCTGAGCAAAAGCTGGAACATAGTGCATGCTCGATAAATGAAATCTGATGGTAGTTTTACATCAGTACATTGTATCTTTATATGTTTTATCTGCAAGGATATTGGACTATATGAGCTCTACTGCCTAACAACTGACTTGCACAGCACTTTTTAAAGCCCTTTCTCAGGTTGTTCTTTTCTTTTCTTTTTTTTTTTTGACATCACACAATCACTCTATAGTGTTTATAGAACTGGCATTATTACCTCTTGTCACAGCTTAAAAGGTTAGGGAAGTCCAAAGACTTACCCAGTTCTGCCTTTACAAAGTTCATACAACTAGTAAATGACAGAATAGGGTCTCAAAATCAGATCTACTTCAAAATGTTGCCCTCTGACCCATGGTCCCAGTGTCTGTCTCCAGTGTTCTTTCCTCATGATGCACTTGTCTCTGCTTTCCTGCAGCTCTCTTCCAGACCAAGGCAATGACTGCTCTTGGAGACTGCCTCTAACAAGCTCATCAAGCGAATAATCATGAGAACAATCCTATTTTTGCCCTTTTACTACTGAGATGGGGACAGATTTATAGAGGATGAGTCTGGCTGGTATTTGGGAATAGATAGTTACCAGCACTTACTATATCCTAGGCTGCTTTGGCTAAATAATAACTGCCCAGAATTCTGTCCTTTTCAATCAATTCTGAATGTGAGCACACCACAGGCAACTAAGTGGCATAATTCATTTGAGGTGACCATAAATCTAAGACTTCTGCCAGAAATGATGCAAAGAATTAATGGAACATGAAATCAAGTAAATGGAATTGAGTAGAGTAATTAGTTCATATTTTAATCTTCAGGTCTGTTTATTATCTATCAACTGGTGAGCAATTAAGTTGGCACCTCTGAAATGATTAGCTTTGTTTCAGCAAAAGTTTATTGATATGTCAGAGCAAACGAATCTGGAGGTTTTAAATGGCTTTATTTTGAATTGTGTAGCAGCACATCCATGGATCAGCTAGACATCTAATTATTTAATTTTGCAATATTATTAATTAGATTACTTATATTTAATATTACTGAATCTATAATATTCTAGATGTTTATTGAGGAGAGTGGGTGAGAGGAATGATTCAAACTGTAGAAAAGCACGGCTTGTATCCTTGTGTTCTTAATGTAATAGTAAGGTTGCATCTTCCTATTGAGACAAAAATGAAGGATCTTTAAGGCATTTCATTTTCTATTTTGGTCTTCTAAACTTTTATTTCCATACTTCTTGCAATCAGGGACTAAAAAGGTTCTCAGATTGATTGTGTTTTGGTTGGACACTCATCATTGCCCATGTTTGTAAAATAATCTGTCAATATATTTGCTTTTATGAGTTGGATTGTATAAGTGCCCTTGTGATGGGGTTCTGATCACTAAAGCAGGAAATCTGAATATCACACTACACTTGCCTTTCTGGGCAACTAAACCAGCTGACCTAAAAGGGACTTTTGAATCTTAGGATTTTATATAACTGAATTTTTATTTGGGATTCCTTTGTGGCTCAACTGGTAAAGAATCTTCCTGGAATGTGGGAGACCTAGGTTCAATCCCTGGGTTGGGAAGATCTCCTAGAGAAGGGAAAGGCTACCCACTCCAGTATTCTGGCCAGGAGAATTCCGTGGAATAGTCCATGGAGTCTCAATGAGTCAGTTGCAAAAGGGTCTTTTGAATCTTAAGATTTTATATAATTGAGTTTTTATTTAGAATATTTAAAATTTCAAAGTAAGAGCCAGGAAACTTGGATTCTGGTCCCAAATCTCGGTGATTTTGGGCAGGTATCTTGCCCTCCCTGACTCTAATTTTCTCTGTGTAAGTAAGAAGGTTGAAAGAAAAGATCTCAGTGGGACCTCTAACACTGATACTTTAGGTTGAGGTGTCCTTTCTGTATTCTGGCAGTTTGTGGAGTTCTCTTTATTGTGGCGTTTCCTCACTGTGTGTGGGTTTGTACAGGTGGCTTGTCAAGGTTTCCTGGTTAGGGAAGCTTGAGGCTTTGTGGAGACTTCTTTATAAAATAGAATGCATGCATTTTGAAGAGGAGATATGATCTTTGGTGAAAATTTTACAAATTTTAATGAACATTGACATTGGTCAGATTAGTAGTGAACAAGTAAGTCATTTTAGCTTGCATTTTCTTTTCCAGTTGATTTTATTCCTGTGCCTTTGGAAATTGATAAAAACATACCAATAAGAAGAGGTGGCAAGAATACACAGAACTAAAAAACAAAAACAAAACAAACAAACAAACAAAAGATCTTAATGATCCAGATAACCACGGTGGTGTGATTACTCACCTAGACATCCTGAAGAGTGAAGTCAAGTGGACCTTAAGAAGAATCACTACAAAAAAAGCTAGTGGAAGTGATGAAATTCCAGCTGAGCTATTTCAAATCCTAAAAGATGCTGCTGTTAAAATGCTGTACTTAATATGCCAGTAAATTTGGAAAACTCAGCAGTGGCCACAGGACTGGAAAAAATCAGTTTGCATTCCAATCCCAAAGAAGGGAAATGCCAAAGAATGTTCAAACTACTGCACAATTGCACTCATTTCACATGCTAGCAAGGTAACAGCCAAAATCCTTCAAGCTAGGTTTCAGCAGTATGTGAACTGAGAACTTCCAGATGTACAAGCTGGATTTAGAAAAGGCAGAGATCAAATTGCCAAAATCTGTTGGATCATAGACAAAGCTAGTAGTAGTACTGTTAGTCACTTAGTTGTGTCTGACTTTTTGTTATCCCACGGACTGTAGCTTTCCAGGCTCTTCTGTCCATAGGATTCTCCAGGCAAGAATACTGGAGTGGACTGCCATTCCCTTATCCAGAGGATCTTTCTGACCCAGGGATCTAACCTGGGTGTTCTGCATTGCAGGCAGATTCTTTACCATTTGAACTACAGAATTCCAGGAAAAGCATTAATTTCTGCTTCATTGACTATGCTAAAGACTTTGTGTAGATCGCAACAAACTGTGGAAAATTGTTGGGTCTTCCAGTTCAAGGTGATGAAGTAGAAGGATGTGTGCTCATCTCCTGCAAGAGCAGCAATATTGCAACTAGCTGTTGAACAACCATCAACAGAAGAATGCTGAAATTCATCAGAAAAAGATACCTCCATCCAAAGACAAAGAAGAAGCTGCAGTGAGATGGTAGGAGGGGCACAATCACTACCAAACCAAATCTCATACGCTCTGGCTGGGTGACCCACAGACTGGAGAACAATAACACCAAAGAAGTTATCATACTATTGTGAAGGTTCTGAATCCCACATCAGTCTTCCCAGACCAGGACCTGACAGAGGAGCTGGGGACACCCAGGGAATATGGCCTTTGGGGCCAGTGGGATTTGATTATAAGCCTTCCAGTGGACTGAGGGAAACAAAGACTCCAGTCTTGGAGGGCAAAAACAACTTTTTTTTTTTTTTTTTGCTCCTATAGGAGAGGAGCAGTGACCTCACAAGAGACTGAACCAAAGTTACCAGCTGGTGTTGGAGGGCCCCCCATGGAGGCATGGGTCAGCAGGGGCTCACCACAGGGACGAGGCACTGGAAGGTCCCCCTTGGAGTAAACCCTTTTGGAGTCCCCTATTAAACCTACCATAGATCCATTAAGCCATAGACCCCATTAAGCCCATAGACCCCAGTATTGGGTCATGTCAGGTCAAACAACTACCAGGAAGGGAGTGCAACCCCACCCATCAGCAGATAACTGGATTAAGACTTTTCTGAGCAAAGCCCTGTACATCAGAGCAAGACCCAGTTTTCCCATCACCAGTACTTCCATCAGGAAGCTTACACAAGCCTCTCTGGTTCAGACATCAGAGGGCAGACAGAAGAAGCAAGAAGAAGCACACCCTCACAGTAGGCAAAACAAAGTTTTGCAAAAGAAAGTTAATCATGATGATAAAGCTGAAAGTTATGTCTCAGTTGAAGGGAAAATATAAAATCCCAGAAAAACAACAAAATGAAATGGATATAAAAAACTTCTAGAAAAATAATCCATAATAATGATAGTGAAGATGATCCAGGATCTTTGGAAAATAATGGAGGCAAAGATTGAGAAGATGCAAGAAATGTTTACCAAAGATCTAGAAGAACTAAAGAACAAACAAACAGAGATGAATAATACACTAGAAAGAATCAAGAGCAGAATAACTGTGGACAGAATGATGAAATCCTTGGCACAGAACAGAATATAGAAAAAAGAATGAGAAGAAATGAAGACAGCCTAAGAGACCTCTGGCACACCAACTTTTGCATTATTGGGGTCCCAGAAGGAGAGGAAAAAAAGGACCTGAGATAATATTTGAAGAGATAATAGCTGAAAACTTCCCAAACATAGGTAGCCAAGTCGAGGAAGCACAGGGAGTCCAGGAAGGATAAACCCAAGGAAGAACACAGTGAGACATACAGTAATCAAACTGACAAAAATTAAAGACAGAGTTAAAATATTAAAAGGAACAAGGGAAAATGACAAATAACATACAAGGAACTCCCATTAGGCTATCAACTGATTTCTCAACAGAAATATTATAAGCCAGAAAGGAATGGCATGATATATTTAGTGATGAAAGGGAAGAACCTACAACAAAAAATACTCTACCCAGCAAGACTCTCTTTCAGATTTGGTGGAAAAAATAAAAGTTTTACAGACAAGTAAAAGCTAAGAGAATTCAACACCACCAACCAGCTTTACAGCAAATGCTAAAGGAACTTCTCTAGGCAGGAAACACAAGAGAAGGAAAAGAAACAGAAAATAAACCCCCCAAAATTATGAAAATGGTAATAGGGTCATTCACACCAAGTACCTTTAACATAAAAGGATTAAATGCACCAACAAACATAGACTGGTTAGGTGGATGAAAATATGTGCATGTGTGCACTTCCACTTACTACAGCAGTCTGCTTGATCCCCCCAAATTTTATGTACTTATTTTATATTGTTAAGTTAATCATGTTCCCATTATGTCTTGCAATTGTAATTATCATTTTTTTTTTTGTCTGGCTAGTGACTGTGAAAACTGATAAACATATTTTACTATTATGATTATGTAACTATTGTTCTCTTAATACAACTGTATTATGATTGATCAACAGAAAAATAATAGAACTCTATATCACCAAATCTAGGATCTAATAGAAAAACCTGTAATCACTTTTTAAAAATCCAAATGTATATCAGAATTGTCTTGAAAATTTTTGAAAAATACAAATGTTAAAAAAAAAAAAATTCAGGTATTGCCTTTTTCTCCAGAGTTCCAGACATGTTTCTAATGAGCAGTCATGTTTAAAAATAACTGGACTATATCATGATCTTTTACTTTTATTTAGTTTGTTTCAATGTTTGTATTTTATATTCAGTGCTCCCATTTCATTCAGTTTATGTTCTCCAATTTCTCCATTTCTTCATTTTTTGATGTTCTTTAAGAAACCTTTATCAACTGTAGTAAAAAAAACCTTTTGTATATAAATATATAAATATATAAAGTATGTATTATATATATATATATATATTAGATAACATGAATTTTTGCCTAACTAAAAATATTATGATATTTTGATTCCACTTGTTTGACTTAGTATGAATAGAGTGCTAGATTTCTAATTAAAAAATAGATATTCAACAAACAATAAAGGTTACTGTATAGCACAGGGAACTATAGTTTATATATTAACATAATTTATGATGGAAAATATTTTCAAAAATAATATATGTGCATTTGTATAACGAGTCACCTTGATGTGCACCAGTACACTGTCACCATGCTTATTTAATGTATATGCAGATTATATCAGGCAAAACACTGGGCTGGATGAAGCACAGACTGGAATCAAGATTGCAGGAAGAAATGTCAATAACCTCAGATATGCAGATGATGCCACTCTTATGTCCAAAAGCAAAGAGGAACTAAAGAGCCTCTTGATGAAGGTGAAAGAGGATATTGAAAAAGCTGGCTTAAAACTCAACATTCAGAAATGAAGATCATGGGATCCAGTCCCATCACTTCAAGGCAAATAGATGGGGAAACAGTGGAGACAGTGACAGACTTTATTTTCTTGGGCTTCAAATTCACTGTGGACAGTGACTGCAGCCATGAAATTAAAAGAAGTTTGCTCCTTGGAAGAAAAGCTATGACCAACCTAGACAGTGTATTAAAAAACAGAGACATCACTTTACCTACAATGGTCTGTATAGTCAAAGTTATGGTTTTTCCAGTAGTCATGTATGAAATGAGAGCTGGACAGTGAAGAAGGCTGAGCACCAAAGCACTGATGCTTTTGATCTGTGGTGCTGGATAAGATTCTTGAGAGTCCCTTGGACTGCAAGATCAAACCAGTCAATCCTAAGGAAATCAGTCCTGAATATTCATTGGAAGGACTGCTGCTGAAGCTGAAGCTCCAATACTTGGCCACCTGATGTGAAGAACTGACTCATTGGAAAAGATACTGATGCTGGGAAAGATTGAAGGCAGGGGGAGAAGGGGATGACAGAGGATGAGATGATTTGATGGCATCACCAACTCATTGGACATGAGTTTGAGCAAATTCCAGGAGATGGTGAAAGACAGGAAGCCTGGAGTGCTGCAGTCCATGGGGTCACAAAGAGCTAGACATGAGTGAGTGACTGAACAAAATAACACTAATTATTTCAATGGTGTCAACTTAAGTGCTTGCCAATAGATGGTTCATGGAAGTGTTAAAAACAGTTGTTGTTTGTTGTTTAGTCATTCAGTCATGTATGCTTCTTTTGAGATCATCATAAACAGGAAAGATACAGGAAGTACATCAAGTACAGGAAGATGTTGGCTGTCATAATGCCATCCTGGCAGGACCAGGTTAAATTATGCTGCAGGTTAGGATAGAATCAATGGGATAATGAGTTGATCTCAGCAATTTGTCTTCAGATGCAGTGTCTTCTCTTTTAGGTAGCCACAAAGTGTCCATCTAAAATTGTAATCTAAGAAGCTGCTAGTTGGACTGGGCTGTCCATTCCCTGAAGTAATTATAAAAATGTTCAAAGGGAAAAGTGCCTATACTTAAATCAGCATCATCACCTGCTTGCTGATACCATCATAATTAGCTTTACCACTGGGCTTCTAATCTCTGTTTGCTTTGCTTCTTAAAGGCCAGTTTGCTTGCTGGGTAGGAACGGTTCCTGGAATCCAGAGCTTTGGCATCTAACACTGGCAAAGGCAAGTTCCCTTGTCTAATCTTACCAGTAATTCCAAGGCTAAAATGAGGAATATAAATGAATTTTTCTAGCACACCAGCTATCAATTTTCCATTGCTTCTTATAGGTATATAAAAAATTCATTTACCTTATATTTGTAAATAATTTGATATAAACACCAAGAACTTCTATATTAATAATGCCATTGATTTTATTAGGTTTGCCTTTAAGACAGCAGAATTTATTTTATGACATAATGGGCATAATTTATACCTTCTGAAAATTACAATCATGGATAACAACAAACTGAAAATTCTTAAAGAGGTGAGAATACCAGAAGACCTAATCTGTCTCCTGAGAAGCCTGTATGCAGGACAAGAAGCAAAAGTTAGAACTGGAGATGGAATGACAAGTTAATTCAAAATTGAGAAAGGAGTACATCAAGGCTGTATATTGTCACTCTACTTACTTGACTTCTATGCAGTGTACCTCATGTGAAATCCTGGCTGGATGAATCATAAGCTGGAATCAAGACTGCTGGGAGAAATATTAGCAACCTCAGATATGCAGATGATACCACTGTAATGTCAGAAAGTGAAGAGGAAGTTAAGACCCTCTTGATGAAGGTGAAAGAGAAGAGTGAAAAAACTGGCTTAAAAGTCAACAGTCAGAAAACTAAGGTCATGGCATTTGTCCCATCAATTCATGGTAAACAGAAGGGGAAAAAGTGGAAACAGTGATAGGTTTTATTTTCTTGGGCTCCAAAATCACTGTGGATAGTGACTTGCCGCCATGAAATTAAAAGATGCTTGCTCTTTGGAAGAAAAGCCATGACAAACCTAGACAAAGTATTAAAAAGCAGAGACATCATTTTGCTGACAAAAGTCCATACAGTCAAAGCTATGATTTTTTCCAGTAGTCCTGTACAGATGTTAGAAGAGGACTGTAAAGAAGCCTGAAAGTGAAGTGATAGTGTTAGTCGACTAGTCGTGTCTGACTCTTTGTGACCCCATGGACTGTAGCCCGGCAGGCTCCTCTGTCTATGGGATTCTCCAGGCAAGAATACTGGAGTGAGTTGCCATTCCCTTCTCCAGGAGATCTTCTCAACTCAGGGACTGAACCCAGGTCTCCTGCATTGCTAGCAGATTCTTTACCACTGAGCCACAATTAGGCAGGAAAGAAGGCTGAGCATTGAGGAATTGATGCTTTCAAACTGTGGTGCTGGAGAAGACTCTTGAGAGTTCCTTGGACTGCAAGCATATCAAATCATTCGATCCTAAAGGCAATCAACCCTGAATATTCATTGGAAGCACTGATGCTGGAGCTGAAGCTCTAATACTTTGGCCACCTAATGCAATGAGCTGACTCACTGGAAAAGACCCTGATGCAGGGAAAGATTAAGGGTAAGAGGAGAAGGGGGGAGACAGAAGATGATATGGTTGGATGGTATCTCTGACTCAATGGACGAGTTTGAGCAAACTCCAGGAGGTAGTGAAATACAGGGAAACCTGGCATGCTGCAATTCATGGGGTCACAAAAGTTGGACATGAGTTAGTGACTGTACAACAACAATCTTTTAAATAACATTCATTTACTCATTCAATCTACTAAGTTCCTGTCACATGTATGGGAAGATATTACAAAGTACAACCTACTCTATGGCTGAAGGGATTTAACAGTCTGTGGGAAAGTGGGATTTTCCAGTAGATTAAATACTCCTTAAAGGCAGGTGCATAGGGTTACAAAACAGTCGGACATTAGTTAGTGACTAAACAACAACACCCAGGCCTAATCACCTTATAGGCAGGATTTTTACCTATTTTATTTATGGTAGCACATGGTAGGCTCTCAATCATTATTTGTTAACTAAGAGAATAAGTGAAAGTAAATCACAACACATATATAATAATGACTAGATGTTAGAGTGAGAATCTGTAGTCACCTACGGACGTGACTGAATAAGTTCTGGGTTGCACTGCACAATAATTGATTTATGTTTGTGGCTTGTCTTTCCAATGGATACAAAATTCCTACAAGGTGACACAATTGTTCAATCCCTTTCTGTTCTTTACCATATTTGGAATAGGATTAGGTTCAGTTCAGTTCAGTTCAGTTCAGTCGCTCAGTCGTGTCCGACTCTTTGCGACACCATGAACCGCAGCATGCCAGGCCTCCCTGTCCATTACCAACTCCTGGAGTTCACTCAAACTCATGTCTATCGAGTCAGTGATGCCATCCAGCCATCTTATCTGCTGTCGTCCCCTTCTCCTCCTGCCCCCAATCCCTCCCAGCATCAGAGTCTTTTCCAATGAGTCAACTCTTCACATGAGGTGGCTAAAGTACTGGAGTTTCAGCTTTAGCATCATTCCTTCCAAAGAAATCCCGGGGCTGATCTCCTTCAGAATGGACTGGTTGGATCTCCTTGCAGTCCAAGGGACTCTCAAGAGTCTTCTCCAACATCACAGTTCAAAAGCATCAATTCTTGGGCGCTCAGCTTTCTTCACAGTCCAACTTGCACATCCATACATGACCACTGGAAAAACTACAGCCTTGACTAGACAGACCTTTGTTGTCAAAGTAATGTCTCTGCTTTTCAATATGCTATCTAGGTTGGTCATAACTTTTTCTTCCAAGGAGTAAGCGTCTTTTAATTTCATGGCTGCAGTGATTTTGGAGCCCCCCAAAATAAAGTCTGACACTGTTTCCACTGTTTCCCAATCTACTTCCTATGAAGTGATGGGACCAGATACCATGATCTTCATTTTCTGAATGCTGAGCTTTAAGCCAACTTTTCACTCTCCTCTTTCACCTTCATCAAGAGGCTTTTCAGTTCCTCTTCACTGTCTGCCATAAGGGTGGTGCCATCTGCACATCTGAGGTTACTGATATTTCTCCCAGCAATCTTGATTCCAACTTGTGCTTCTTCCAGCCCAGCGTTTCTCATGATGTACTCTGCATAGAAGTTAAATAAGCAGGGTGACAATGCACAGCCTTGACGTATTCCTTTTCCTATTTGGAACCAGTCTGTTGTTCCATGTCCAGTTCTAGGTGCATGGCATACAAAGACGAATAGCAAAAACAACAAAAATCTGTCCTTGTGGGAATTACCAAGATTATTTTTTCCTTAATTCAGCAAACCTTTATTGATTCTGCTGTCATGTGAGAGTTTAAGGTTCTGGGAATACAGTCATGATTAAGATTAAATTACTATTAACAAAGAACCATATTTCCAGAAATGACAATAAACAGCTATAAAATTTATAGTGATGGGTAATTTAGTAGAATTAGGATCAACAAATTTTTTCTCTAAATGGTCAGGTAGTAAATATTTTGGCTTTTGCAAGCCACACATGATCTCTGTTGCATATTCTTCTTTTTCAAAAAAGCCATCCTTTAAAAGGGTAAACCATTCTTAGCTCCCTGGATATACTTGTCCCATGGTCTACAGTTTGTGGACTTTTACAATAGATGAATACAGGATTTTCTGGAAGTCAAAAGGAGACGACAACACTTTACAGACTGGGAGGAGGGAAGAGGGCTTGGAAGACAAACGGATGGGCTGTGCTGGATATAGGGGGAGGGAGACAGCTGGTAATCAGAGTAGAGGGAAGAGTTTTACCATGGCACTCAAGTAGCTCTTTCATGTTTATTACTTGCATATCTGTTATTTTTAAATATTCCAATTTTCATTCCCCCTCAAATCTCCAATCGTGCTAATGGATCATCCCTATCAGGAAGTCCCAGGCTCCCACAGAGTGCTAGTTAGATTTCTCTAGTACCTCCACCAAGAAATATTCAGTATCTCACCAGGCTCTGGTGCTCAGGCATGTATACTTCAGCACTTTCATACCCTTGCACACTTCAGGAAAATTTGATTTTAGTTGTTTATTCTTACAAATTTGTGTTACTTTAATGAAATGAATCTCTGAAAGATGCGATAACTGGTTTTAAGAGGACAAGGCCTGCATTATCTGTTGTTTAGTCTCAGTTGTTTGTTCTGAGATACTTGTTTCTCTGATTCAAAGTCACAAAAATACATATTTTACATGGGACTTTTATTTCTCTTTTTAATTAGACAGATCTTATCTACATAGCAACAGTTATAGACTTTTTCCATCTTCAAATGTGTTTGAACAGAATCAAGATTCAAGAAACTGGATCTGGCCAGGAAGTGGCCACAGGAATCCCATGAAGTGGCTGGTACAATTCTCAGTGTACCCCCTTAACCCTTTGAAATGAAGAACTTAAGGCAGGT
Source organism: Bos grunniens (assembly GCF_055505025.1). NCBI lineage: Eukaryota > Metazoa > Chordata > Mammalia > Artiodactyla > Bovidae > Bos > Bos grunniens. Next base: position 62,857,125 of record NC_141183.1, on the reverse strand, counting down.
TTTCAAAATGATTATTACAGTTCCCCAATAATATAAAGATTCTTCTTATTTAGCCTCACTACTGCAACTTAATCCATAGAAATGATTATTTTCAAATATTATCTTTTTTCTGGTTAATGTAGTTTTACTTTTCACTAATACCTTACTATATGCTGCTGCTAAGTCACTTCAGTCGTGTCTGACTCTGTGTGACCCCATAGACGCCAGCCCACCAGGCTCCCCAGTCCCTGGGATTCTCCAGGCAAGAGTACTGGAGTGGGTTGCCATTTCCTTCTCCAATGCATGAAAGTGAAAAGTGAAAGTGAAGTCGCTCAGTCATGTCTGACTCTTAGCAACCCCATGGACTGCAGCCTACCAGGCTCCTCCATCCATGGGATTTTCCAGGCAAGAGTACTGGAGTGGGGTGCCATTGCCTTCTCCTCCTTACTATATACTGGGCATTAATTTAACTACTGAGACTTGATTAGCAAGCTAAAGTTCTTACTTATTAAAAATGGTTAATTTTCCTATCTTAAAAAACTAGATATTTGAATATCTGAATATGCTCATTTATCACCAACCCCCAACAAAGCATCTAGGACTTATTGTGTAGGACATGAATAATTTTTATAAAAACACAGTTGCTGACTGTGTCATACATCCATGCAGCTTTATAAAACAAAGCAAATGATTGCCATCAATTACAATAACCTCTCTAGACAAGACTGCAATTAATCTACAGCTCTTCAGATAAATGACTGTTCCACTGTGCCGAGGAAAATGCCTGACATTAATTGACTTATCACGATCTGTAATGATAGATGGGGCAGATGGCAATGTGATTATTCACTATCAACAAAAGAAACACATGCTTTGTTGCTGAGGTGTCTACTTGGGTCCTCTCAGAGGATAGCCCCAAACAGAAACCAAAGGAGGCTCTGAAAATAGCTCAAAATAAAAATAAAATGTTAACATGCAGGATAGAATATAGTTACTTCACTGAGGCTAACCCTCAGCAGAATCCAAATGGAAAACAATTCCCCTAAGGAAATCATAGGTTAGGTAGGATTTTGTCATTAGAAGGTGCAGTAAAGCCTATATCCCTTTGGAAGACAACCCAAATCATTCCTAGAATTGTTTCCTACAGATATAGGAAGGAGAGTCATAGTCCTGCTCAGCCTGGTCCTCCAGGCAGCCCTTACTAATAGATCACAGATGAAATCCATGTGTAGCTACCCCCATGCACAATGCCTTGACACAACGTAAGCCCTTTGCTGTCCCTCATTTCCTGCTTTATCTTTACTGTCTATCAACTACTGAGTATTTTTGGTGTTCCTTACATCTTTAATCCCACTTAATTTTCTAAACAACCTAGAGAGGTGTCTAAACTCAGCTTTAGAAGAATCAAGTAACCATATAAAGGTCACACAATTAGTGTGTACCTTTGACTCCCAAACTTAAAATTGTTTTGCATTGCTTCTTTTCTCAGCCCAGTTCAAAGGGCACCTCCTTTGTGAAGCTTACTCTGAACCCTTCAATAAAAATTTGTCATTTCTTCCTTAAAGTTAGGCAGGGCCTTGTTACATCTCCATTACAGCAGAGTGTGGGCATGTTCAGTTGTGCAGTTGTGTCCAACTCCTGTGAGCCCATGGTCTGTAGCCCACCAGGTTCCTCTGTCCATGGAATTCTCCAGACAAGAATACTGAAGTGGGTTGCCACTTCCTACTCCAAGAGATCTTCCCAATCTAGGGATTGAACCCATGTCTCCTGCACTGGCAAACAAATTCTTTACCACTGCACCATCTGGAAGACCCTACAGCATGGCATTATACTTTACTGATTTGAAGATAACATTTCTTTGAGCTCCTCTGTGGTAGGAGCTCTGTCTTTATTTTATTTTTAACGTCCATGTCCCTAGTAACTAGCACAGTACCTAGTTAGGTCCTCAGTTGATATATTTTGAATGATCATGAAAATCCAGCCACTGTCCTCATTAAGCTTGCGGATCTCTTTCTCAGTATATGAACTTACTATACTAAAAACAATGCCAAGTTTAAACATGATCTTGATTAAAATATTAATCAATATTAGTCAAGACCAAATCAATAGTGAGATACATACTTCTGTTATTTCAATACCCTCTTGACATCAGTTATTGAGAACTCTTAAACAGAAACCTAGTTACAGGGTACTTAGCATATAAGGATGCCTGACCTCTAATGATAACCACCCTCAAGTGTAAGGGGGGCAAAACAGGTCAAATTAACTACATCCTGCTTGTCAAGTGTCATAACACATATGATATTCATTTAAATTGTAGCTCTTGTCTATAACTGAAGGAGTAATTGGCTCACTGATGTGGTCTGAATTCTGTCTGGGTTAATGAACATGATGATACTCACCATTAATGGTGGCACACAATGACCTTTCCATTCTATGGAAACTCAGGCTATTTAGCTCCTTGACATTTACTTTGCTATAAGTTATAGTTTTGTACAAATAAGACCCATTCTACCAGAAGGGAGAATTATGGAATTTATGTGAACATATGTGACATATAGAAGACTGATTGCCCAGATAGTGTGAATGTTAGTGAAGACATACATAGAAGGTGAGGGTTTAGGGTTGAAATAATGTTCTGGTGATATCTTAGGTCATTAGTCACAAAGGAGCTTTACCAATGTCTCAGGAGGAACTTTCAAGTATCACTGTGGTCTTCCCTGGAGAACACTGGAAGCTCAATATAAACATCTATATCAACTTGTAAAAGACAGACGGAGAAGGGAGGCACAGATCTTCTTATTTCATAGATTCAAGAGCAGTCTTTCAATCTGTCATCCCACCTTGGATATAAATAGGCATCAAATTTTATTAATTGGCACTTACTCATACTACTTCAATAACCCCACATACCTCCCCAGAGAAGGCTTGTCCATTGAGGAGGTGCTCTGACCCTTGGCTATCCTCACTCCCAAAGTGTAGCCGGATCTCCTCCAGCCGATGGCTGTATGTCATTGGCCCTCCTGATATGTTGACCAAGTGCTCCTTGTCCAGACGCAAGGACACATGCCTTCCAGTGTTGTACATTGTTCCACTGACCTGCAAGACAATGGGAAACAGGTCAAAAAAGGCTCTTCTTCCATTTCTCAGTTTCTCACTCAACCCAGCATGGTGTTTAGACCAATCCCTTTTGTTTCTTTTTGAGAGTAAGACACTAAGCTAAGTCCACATACGGAGTAGGAAGTGACAGGCTTCCTAGAGGGCATTCCTGTCTTATATGGCCTCTATGGTACTTTCTGTGAGGCACAAGCCACATTGTCAATTAGGAATCTGAGATAGAAATTCAAAGGAGACCTCATCAATTGTGACTAATACTTTGGGCACTGCACCTTATAAACAATTAACTTGGCTTCTTACCATAAATATTTGGAATGTAAAGATGCTGCAAAAGTTAAAATCTCTGTATGAAATGAGTCACCAGTCCAGGTTCGATGCACGATACTGGATGCTTGGGGCTGGTGCACTGGGATGACCCAGAGGGAGGGTATGGGGAGGGAGAAGGGAGGAGGGTTCAGGATGGGGAACACATGTATACCTGTGGCGGATTCATTTCGATATTTGGCAAAACTAATACAATTTTGTAAAGTTTAAAAAAAAAAATAGAAACACACACACAAAAAATAAAAATAAAATTAAATTTAAAAAAAAGTTTAAAAATAAAATAAAATTGAAAAAAAAAAAAAAAAAAAAGAGGGAGAGAAATTGAAGAAAGCAATTAGAAAGGATGAGATATTACCAGGAGAGAGATGAGGAAGATAAAATGAGTGAACAGGAGCAAACTCTAGGGGGAGACTGAGGCTTAGGTCTGAAGTCTCAAGCATCTGGTCTGGAGTATCTTGTTTTAGGTCCTTCTCTTACCCTGTACAGAGTCAGAATTTTGATCTGTCCTTGCAACTCATGGCCTCAATATTGAGCTAAAGAGTTTCATACAAGTTTTTCATTTCACAGATTCTTATTCCCTGTTGCTTCAGCCCATGCAAGCTGCTAACCTTACTACTTAAGGTTTCTTTTCCTTCTTTCCTCTTTAACTTGATGCTTACTTTCATTTTCCTGACTATGACCTTAGTGCCTTTCAACAATTGATTCTAAAACACTGAATCCTACCTGGAGCTGCATTGCCTTTGCCTCCTGGGTCAACCTAGCTCTAGAAGCAGATTGAAAGCTTAAAGGAAACTTTGGGTCTGGATGATATGCTTCAGGGCTAGTGGTTGCTGAGCTTCTTGGATTTTCTACCTATTTACTCTGACTTCTTTGGGTTCAGCCCTAGGGACTTTTTAAGGGATTCACATAACTTCTGATAACTTCATTAGATAGGTTTTTCATATATTTGCTCTATAGCATTAGCCTTACCTGCCCCTACAGTTTCCTAACACCAGTCCTGTGAATGATTAGTTATTTTAGTTCTATAGATTTCTCACTGTGGCAGAGACAGCAGTGCTCATTAAATACTTCACTGACTTATTATTACACCATCTTGCTATAAGGTAGAGCTCATGTGGCTGATGTTGGCCATGGTCTGTGAGGGCCCATGACAAGTGTAATTTCCAGGCTGAAACAGTGAAAAGCTTATGTACAATTCTCCAGTCTCTTTCTTCACCTGATATATCAATCAAGGGGGCAATATGGAAATATGTAAATGTGGTACAGCTACAAGATGGAACCTGTGTCAGCCTGGGTCCTTGGCAGATTATTGGCAAATTGCAAAAATGGTTAGAATTCTTCCTCTCCCTGTAATTACACTACTTACAATGTGACCTTGTAGCTACTCACATTAAGACAGGAGGAGCTTTCTCCTTCACCCCTTGAATTTGGACAGTTCTTGTCACTTGTTGGATACAATATTCTAAAAGCAGGCTTTCAGAGACCTTGCATATGTCTTTACTCCTTTTCAGAAACTTGAGACCAACATGCAGACAAGCCTGGGGTAGCCTGCTAGAGCATGATACCAGAGTGAGGAGAACCATCCCAGTAGAAGACATTTTAGACTAGGCCATTCTATGATGGATCCACCAATTGCCTGGTTTCAGATCAGATCAGATCAGATCAGTCGCTCAGTCGTGTCCGACTCTTTGCGACCCCATGAATCGCAGCACGCCAGGCCTCCCTGTCCATCACCAACTCCCAGAGTTCACTGAGACTCACGTCCATCGAGTCAGTGATGCCATCCAGCCATCTCATCCTCTGTCTTCCCCTTCTCCTCCTGCCCCCAATCCCTCCCAGCATCAGAGTCTTTTCCAATGAGTCAACTCTTAGCATGAGGTGGCCAAAGTACTGGAGTTTCAGCTTTAGCATCATTCCTTCCAAAGAAATCCCAGGGCTGATCTTCAGAATGGACTGGTTGGATCTCCTTGCAGTCCAAGGGACTCTCAAGAGTCTTTTCCAACACCACAGTTCAAAAGCATCAATTCTTTGGCACTCAGCCTTCTTCACCGTCCAACTCTCACATCCATACCTGACCACAGGAAAAATCATAGCCTTGACTAGACGAACTTTTGTTGTCAAAGTAATGTCTCTGCTTTTGAATATGCTATCTAGGTTGGTCATAACTTTCCTTCCAAGCAGTAAGAATCTTTTGATTTCATGGCTGCAGTCACCATCTGTAGTGATTTTGGAGCCCAGAAAAATAAAATCTGACACTGTTTCCACTGTTTCCCCATCCACAGACCATAGCTTTCCACACTCTGTGGAGCTAAAACAATTGGCTGTTCTCAGTACCTAAGCTTTGAGATTTGTTATACAGCAAAATACAACTGATATATTAAGTCAATCATCTTCTCTGTCCTGTGAGTCTGAAACTATCAACAAAAACTCTGGACAGTATAGAGTAGCTGAACTAGAAAGTCCCTTGGGCCTCAGATAGTCAGTCTGCTGATCAGCTTGAAAGTCTTACCAGAGCAGGAGAAGAAGGCAGTAGATATGCCAACAGTGGCAGAGGAAACTATGCAAAGAGAGAGAATTGGAGACAATATCTACTTTACCTTCAGAAATCCTTTGCACATCCTTCCAGTTCCTTCATGAGGCCTAGGCTGCACGTCTTCTGATACTTTGTATCTTACAAAGGGATTTATATTTTGTAAGTTATCTATTCTTTGAACCAAATGATGCATATCAAAGACTCTACTTCTTTTTCCAATCTCAAATAAATGTATATTTAGTCAGTGTTACATAACGAGAGCTTGTCTTCTTTTCTTGTCTCAGTTCAAGTCTTTCTTTGCAATGAAATGGTAGAGATAGATTTGTGTTTGGCACTGTTTTCATCTTTCAGCAAAATTTATTTTTTCTACTTATTAAGATAATACATAGGCATTATACATGAGTAGGAAGATACAGAACAGCTCAAGGAAATAAAAAACAGTCACAATTCCACAGCTAACCAATAATCAACAGTAATATTTTGGTATATACCTCTTCACACTCATAACCATATATGCCTATATTTTAATGAGATCATTTTATATATGTAACAAATTATTTTCACATGGATTGTCTATATATGTAAATATATTATATAAAATTTATATATATAATATATTACATACAACTATCATGTATAATAATTTAATATATTCATTACATATCACTTTATACTAATATATAGTAAACATACATTAGTTTTAGTCACTTGAATATTTCGAGGTTATTAACCATTCTGCTATAATATCACTTTGAAATGGTTTCATAATATTCCATTGTAAAAATATATAACTTACTGTTGAATCTTTACATTTTCACTTTACACTTTTCCTTTTCACTATTGCTAAAAATATTGCAGTGTGGTTACCAGTGGAGCAAGGGAAGGAGGGAGAAGCAACATAGGAGTAGAAGAAAAAAGGGATTAATATGTGATTATTTGAAATCATTTGTGTGAAAATTGTATAGCACTACAACTGGATCTTTGATTCAACAACAACAGAATACTGCAATGAGCATCCTTATGGAAAAACATGTTTACTAGTTCAGAGATATTTCATTATGCAAACTCTGGGTTAAATGGTGTATGCATTATTGCAGTGCTTATTGTCTATTGTCAAAGCCATCTGTTGCCTAGAGTCGATCCCACAAAGCAGAACTGGATCTCACATTCTCTTCAAATGACCTTAATTCAACTAGTAACATTCACGAGGTACCTATAGTATGCAAGCTGCATACAGGAGCTACTTCAAATTCTTATAGGATATGTGCTCTAGTCAAATAAACAAGTATATTTGATTTCCCTGCACTTCTAAAAATCATCTCAGTGTATTTGTTGAACTTTCCTAAGAAACTTATTGCCCATTGAAACAAAGCAGATACCATGTCCTATGTTTGTCTGCACTTTCCAAGTACTTAGAAAACACTCTGACCCAAAGTAGAGACAAGAATAAAGGGCTCTTGAGTCAAAGGATTCCCAATATGCCTCTTGGTTACTTCAGTAGTTCAGTTTATTTCCTGAAGCTTCAGTTTCCTTAATAGTAAAATAGAGACAAGAGAATTTCTCTTATGAAAATGTAGGATTAAAAAAAGTATAAGATATATAGAATAAATACCAAAATGATAGAAATAAGCTCTTCAGTAATTACTTCAAATGTAAGTGGATTCCACTTATATGAGGTACCTAGAATAGTCAAAATCATGGAAATAGAAAGCAGAATTATGGTTACCAGAGGTTGGGGAGGAGGGGCAGAGAAGAATGGAAGTTATTGCTTAATGGGCATAGAGTTATGCCCATTGAGATGGGCAAGACGAAAAGAGTTCTAGAGATGGATGGAGGTTGTACGTAATACTGCTGAATGTAAAAGTTAAGGTTAAGATGTGGTTTTAAGATGTGTGTTAAGATGTGGTTAAGATGTGATTTTTACACAGATAAAAATTGGGAAAAATTCCTTCATGAGTTTGTTGTGAGATTTAATACATGTAATGATCAAACATTTTAATTATTTTCCTTCCTTACTTTTGACAATGGGCGCTTAGCTGATGTGAAGCGACCTGATGTTAAGAGACTATAGCCCAATGGAATATAGTGCCACTTTCTAAAAGTCACAATGAAGAACTTTTACTGACTTCTGCATTGTGATGATTCAGTTGCCTCTCATTTCGTATTTTAAAGCTTTGGATATGGGGAATATCCAAGATCATTTTGAAGGCCATGAAGCAAACTTGAAACCAGGATAACCAGGAATAAACTACCGTGCCTTCTAGTTCTCCCACTGCATACTTCCAGACTTCTACTTCCAAGGCTCTATCTTTATTCATTCCTCTGGCTGTGTGCTAGGATCTGGGGACAGTGTGGTGAGTGAAAGCAGGAATGGTCCCTGCCTCAAGGAGCTCACAATCTCTATTATTATAGAGACCAGAGTGAGGGAAGGAAGTTATGGGGAATCCATCTGAAATTCTACCATTTGCTTATGTATTTTAACAATTAGAGACAATACCCCTATTCCCCTACCCTTCCCCCAGACATTGATTAAAAAAAAAAAATGTGTATCCAAGGTAATGGTGTGTTGCAATTTAATTTAAAAATAAAGGCTTGACAACATTATATATGATATCTAATGGTACATCTGCACTGTAGTAATTAACATTGCAGCAGTGTCATCTTACCTGTAATGCTAATTTATAGTGTTCTACTTTGTGAACTACTTTGATGCACAGCATGTTGGAAAAAGTTATATTATGTAGACCAGGAAACTGAGTTCAGACCATTCAGGATATAAGTTGAAGCTGCAGGAGATATCCAGGTTGCCTCTGGATGCCTCACAGTTCTCCTTTTTGTTTTATTTTAATTCACTACAAAATGAGATGAGAGATGTCATGCCCATTTTGTAAGTGAGAGAAGTAAGTGTAGTTGGTGAATGCTCAATGCCTTGTCTCCTGATTCCAAGTCTAATGATCTTGATTTGAGCAAATGCTCACATTGTAAAGTTGGCTGTTCTAATATGGCAGATACAGTGTTTTTTGGCAGCTCACAATTAGCCAGGACCTCTTATTAATGGACTCATTTCCTCTTTCACTCTGCTGACATTGCTGCTTTAGAAGGAAAAAAAATTCAGCCAATATTAAGGGGATTTTTCATTCTTTGAAAATGAGCGACAATCCTATTTATAACACTTGACATCTTGGTTTGAATCCTTAATTGGTGTCAGATATGGTGCTAAGTACAGGCTTCCTGGATGGCTCAATGGTAAAGAATCCACCTGCAATGCAAGAGATGCAGGAGACTCGAGTTTGATCCCTGGGTCAGGAAGATCCCCTGGAAGAGGAAATGGAACCCCACTACACAACTCTTGCAAGGCAAATCCCATGAACAGAGGAGCCTGGTGAGCTACAGTCCATGGGGTTGTAAAGAGTTGGACATGACTGAGCAGGCATGTACACACACATGGTGCTAAGTACTGAATCTGAAATTAATTAATCTTCACAATTTCTCCATCACCAAATCCAGTGTAGTACTTAGATCTGTGCTGTTTGCTTCTTCTTGGATGCGAAGCTTTGGTGCCAAGCCTGCATAGAGTGGAGGCCTTCCACAGGCATACCTTTTCTCCTTGATCTCTGTGGCTTCTTCGCATCTTGAGGCAAAGAGAACAAGGGAGACAGAGCTTGATCCCACATGTCTCTTGCTCTAAAGCGTATACTTTTAACCACTGGGAACTATTAGATCACACACTGATTACCTACCGATGCATTCTTCAAATATGGATTGATAGCATAGGAAACCCTCAGTAGTTCAGAGTTCATAAGGTCTGGGGTTATTTATTATATTAGGGTTCTCCAGAGAAACAGAATCAATACAATGTGGAAAGAAATTTATTTTAAAGAATTGGCTCACGTGATTATAGAGGCTGGTGAGTCCAAAATCTGAAGGGTGTCCTGGCAGGCTAGAGATCCCAAAAGTAACTGATGATGTAGTTCAGGTCCTAAGTCCAATTACTGCGGCATTACTTCTTACCTGAGGAGGCCAGTCTTTTTGTTCTACTCAGATTTTCAACTGATGCAATGAGTCCCAGACAAATTATGAGGGGAAGTTTGTGTTATTCAAAGCCCACTGACTTAAAAATTTATATCATACAAAACTACCCTCACAGTCATTCAGTCAATCAGTTCAGTCGCTCAGTCCTACCCAACTTTTTGTGACCCCATGAATTGCAGCACGCCAGGCCTCCCTGTCCATCACCAACTCCCAGAGTTTACTTAAACTACCCTCACAGAAACATCCAAAATAGTGTTTGGCCAAATACCCAGGCACCATAACTCAGACAACTTAACACATAAAATGAACCATCATATTTATCTTCAAATCCCATTTACTTTCTTTACTATATTTTCCTTAAATAGCTCTTAAGCAGCTGTGCTAATAGCACACATAACAGGCTGATATATGTAATATAATAGTATGTATTTTCTGTGAGCTTCCCTGGTGGCTCAGCAGTAAAGAATCAACCTGCAATGCAGGGGCTACAGGAGATACGGATTTGATCCCTGGGTTGGAAAGATCCCCTGAAGGAGGGCATGGCAACCCACTCCATATTCTTGCCTGGAGAATCCCATGGGCAGAGGAGCCTGGTGGGCTACAGCCCTTAAGGTCACAAAGAGTCTGAAGTGACTTAGCATGCATGCACACATAATTTCTATATTATATAGTTTATAAAGTCAACTATACTAAAGTTGTTCTCCAAATATTAGTCATATTGGAGTAGAGCCAGTTTGTAATAATGTATGTTTGAATTATAGAACAATTAAAAAGAAACAATTTATTAATAACTTTTAAAATAAATTGCTTTTAATAAATTGGTTATACACACAACAAGATAGCTTTATCTTTGAGTTTGCATGAGATATTAGAGATGACTCTGTTCAAGTCCTTCAGGTTGTCAAACTCCCTATTATCGGATTGTGGAAACAAAGAGGAAGTGCATCTTTTTTAAAAGACCTAATTCACAAAATAAATATATTGAAAATCTTTTGGCTTAATGGAGATAGCACTTGTATGGTTGATGTCTACTGTGGACAGCTAAGCTTGAGTGAATCTCACCTTCAGAAATTACAAAACATTCAATAAATAGTTATTTGTTTGATGTGTTACAAAGCTTATGTGACATTTCTCTTCTATTCTATTTCTATTTTCTCTCAAAGCAGTCTGACTGAAATCTCCTCTAAATACCCAGAAAAAATTCCCCACAGCATTCATGTATAGAACAGGAAACAGATTTCCAGCTGTGTAAAAGGGAAAGACTGTCATCTGATGAACAAAGGTTGATTCTTAGCACAGATGGATGGGAGTCAGGGTAGAAAACACACAAGAATTTTGAGAACTTATGTGTCACATGCCATGTCACATTTTGGATCATAAAACTAGGTACAAATAAAAGCTAAAGACTATTCAAGGTTATGTGAGGAGCAAGAGAGGGTGCTACCACTCAAAAGACTTTGAGCAAAAGCTCATGGTCTTCCTGCTGTCTTAGACAACAGATTCAAAGCTGCCATACAGATGCTGCACTCCATTTTTCAATGACCCTATAAATTTTCAGTTGCTCAGTCATGTCCTACTCTGCTACCCCATGGACTGCAGCACTTCAGACTTCCCTGTCCTTCACCATCTCCTACAGCTTGCTCAAACTAATGTCCTTTGAGTCAGTGATGCCATCCAACCATCTCATCCTCTCTTGTCTCATTCTCCTCCTGCCTTCAATCTTTCCCAGTATCAGGTCTTTTCTACTGAGTCAGCTCTTCGCATCAGGTGACCAATATTAAAGCTTCAGCTTCAGCATCAGTCCTTCTGATGAATATTCAGGGATCATTTCCTTTAGGATGGACTGGTTGGATCTCCTTGCAGTCCAAGGGACTCTCAAGAGTCTTTTCTAGAACCACAGTTCAAAAGCATCAATTCTTTGGAGATCAGCCCTCAGTCCAACTCTCACATCCACACATGCTTACTGGAAAAAACATAGCTTTGACTAGACAGACATTTTTTGGCAAAGTAATGTCTCTGATTTTTAATATACTGTCTAGTTTGTCATAGCTTTTCTTCCCAGGAGCAAACATCTTTTAATTTGATGTCTACAGTCAACATCTGCAGTGATTTTGGAGCCCCAAAAAATAAAGTCTGTCACTGTTTTCCTTGTTTCCCAATCTATTTGCCATGAAGTGATGGAACCAGATGACATTATCTTCGTCTTTTGAATGTTGAATTTTAAACTAGCTTTTTCACTCTCCTCTTTCACCTTCATCAAGAGGCTCTTTACTACCTCTTCACTTTCTGCCATAAGGCTTGTGTCATTTGCATGTCTGTGGTTATTGATATTTCTCCTGGAAACTGTGATTACAGCTTGTGCTTTATCCACCCCAGCATTTCACATGATGTACTCTGCATATATGTTAAATAAGTAGGGTGACCATATACAGCCTTGTCATAATCCTTTCCCAATTTTGAACTAGTCCATTGTTCCATGCATGGTTCTAACTATTGTTTCTTGACCTGCATACAGGTTTCTCATGAGGTAGGTAACTTGGTCTAGTATTCCCATCTCTTTCAGAATTTTCCACAGGTTGTTGCGATCCACACAGTCAAAGCTTTAGCATAGCCAATGAAGCAGATTTAGATGTTTTCCTGCAATTCTCTTCTAAGAGTCAACTGAAGTTGGCAATTTAATCTCTGGTTCCTCTGCCTTTTCTAAATCCAGCTTGAACATCTGGAAGTTCTTGGTTCACATGGTTGAAGCCTAACTTGGAGAATTTTGAGCATTACTTTACTAGAGTGTGAAATAAGTGCCTTTGTGTGGTAGTTTGATCATTCTTTGGCTTTGCCTTTCCTTGGGATTGGAATGAAATTTGACCTTTAACAGTCCTATGGCCACTGTTGAGTTTTCAAAATTTGCTGGCATATTGAGTGTAACATTTAACAACATCATCTTTTAGGATTTGAAATAGCTCAACTGGAATTCCATCATCTCCACTAGCTTTGTTCATAGTGATGCTTCCTAAGGCCCACTTGACTTTGCACTCCAGGATATTTGGCTCTACGTGGGTAATCACACCATCATGGTTATCTGGGTCATTAAGATTTTTTTCTTTTTTTATAGTTCTTCTCGGTATTCTTGCCACCTCTTCTTAATATCTTCTGCTTCTCTCTGGTCCATACCATTTCTGTCCTTTATTGTGCCCATCTTTTCATGATATGTACACTTGGTATCTTCAGTATTCTTGAAGTGACCTCTAGTCTTTCCCATTCTATTGTGTATCTCTAGTACTTTGCAGTGATCACTGAGGAGGGCTTTCTTATTTCTCCTTGTTATTTTTTGGAACTCTGTGTTCAGATAGGTATATTTTTCCTTTTCTCATTCACCTTTAACTTCTCTTCTTTTCTCAGCTATTTGTAAGGCCTCCTCAGACAATCTTTTTGCATTTCTTTTTCTTGGGAATCATTTCGATCACCGCGTCCTGTACAATGTTATGAACCTCCATCCATAGTTCTTGCAGGCATTCTGTGTATCAGGTCTAATCCCTTGAATCTATTTGTCACTTACATTGTAGAATTTTAATAATAGTCCCAACTTATTTCCCACATAGAACTGGCAGAAACCCGTCTCATTCCTAACAGAAGTGGTGGTACTCTTTCCTTTAGGATTCAGTCTTCTCTAGCAGGTTATTTTTTACACTAATATGACTGAACACACTGGGCTGGTGACTGTAACCCTAACATCCACGACAGTATCAGTGATTATGTTGTGTGCTAGGGCTTGAGTTACTGTCTCCACTTAATCCTGTGCTGCCCATGTGAAGAAGACCTTAAGATCCATGTTATAAAAGGAGGAGATGGAGGCTCAAGGGGCTACATGACTCTATCTAAAGCTGTAAGTTTAGAAACTGGCAGAGTCAGAATGCATCCCTGGCTTGTCTGATTCCAAATTATATAGCTCTTAAAAGAGAAAAGGGCAGGAATTAGCAGAAAGAGTGTTTGGAAAATCATTTAGCTTATAAGTAGCTGCTGGGATTGGAGATAAACTCTTAAAATCCAAATATGATTCCCCACAGATGTGAGAGGTTGGGTTTAATTTTTTTGGCCAGGCCTGGCCTAAATATCCTTGGGGATTTCTTAACCATCCAGGCAGCAGGAGAAACCCCAGTATACACTTGCTGGTTGTTGAGATATGGATTCATACCTGATTATCCTAGTGTTGGCTTTATCAACTGAGTGGTCAAACTCATAATGTTAGCTCAGTGCCTAGAGGGATTAGTGAAGAAGTTCCAACAATCATGTCATGTAATCAGGTGTCATTTCTTTGCAACTGAGGTTTCCTATGATGTGTCTCTGACTGCTCTGATGAGGTATGTAATGGGCCTTTGAATGTAATTAGTGGGCCCAAGAAATTTAAGAACATCACTTAGTCTGGTTTCCTACAGAGTAGCTCAAGATGCCAAAGGGTTGACTTCTAAAGGCTGAATTCATGAAGCCAGTAGGCTTATTGTTCATAGAGACACTCTGAAGGCATCCATGGAAGAAAAACGATGTGGCAGAAACAACTGGAGTCAAATTATTGGCCTCACTACAGTGTACATATACATAGATTGGCAAAATTGAGGTGGATTTTAGAGTGAGAGGGACTACAGAGATAAACCCAACTTTTCACTCAATAAACCTGGAAACGGGGACACAGAGAGGTTGAGAGACTTATCTAAGATTGTATAACAACTAAGTTGCAGACCCAAGACTAGAAATCAACCAGTTAACTCTGCTTTTTGCTCTGTGAAGCACATCATCCCTTCCTCTTATTCTTTTATTTGCCTTTCAAATTGTTTTACACTGAGGGTACACCAGAAGACGGACTCAGAAATGTCAGAGCACTGAGAGGTGTATACACAACTACTACAGATGTATACACAGTCAATAAAAAAATAGAAAAAAAATCAGCCTGACACCTGGACATATCATTTACATGATATCACTCATCTGGATATAGAGCTCCTCTTAGTGGTTGTTCAAATGTTTTGTGCCATGACTTTAGAGCACTAAATACAAATGAAGCGGGTTAGATGCTGAGAGGGGAGATGAAGGTAAATTATATGGAGTATTAGAAGCAGGCATTTTTGCAATGTACCTTTGAAAGAAAGAGAAGATAAATATTTGGAGCTTGTGAGTTGGAGTAGTTAGAAAGGGACTTACTAAGATGTGGGTAAAAAGAAAAAGGAGCTGGATAGGCAGGTTAAAGTACAATCTCACCTACCACTCTTAACCCTGCAGGGAGGATAGAGGTTTTATTCCCTAGGAATACTAGTTTACTTTTCTCTCTGTAACCCATCCATCTAAGTCACTCTGCTCTTCCTATATGAAGAGACTGGGAGTTTGGAGTCAATATTGAAAAACTAGATGCAATGATCAAATGTGCTTCTTATAAATATACTAATCCTATTATTATTATTAAGATAAAAATTTAACCTATGTATGGTAATACTGACTCATCAAGTCACAGATGATATCTTTCAATTTGAATACTTCAGGGCTGCTTGGCTGCAGTAAAGTATCCCTTAACATGATTGGTGCTAGTGGTAATGACAAGAGGAATTAGGAATATTGTGAAAGATGCTGCCTGATCTGCAAAGGTATAGGCTATGTAAAGAGAATGTTCTTTATCTTCCATCTCTCTTAAGGGGACCATAGGCAGGTAGCTGGCATTAGGCTTGGCATGTTCTTGCCTTCCATAGTTGTTGGCACTGAAGTCCTTCACCTATGCCCTAGGTTTGCCCAGTATCTGACCAGGAAGAGGGAAGCAGAAAGATGTGTCTGGAATGAGTTTTTCCACTATAACCTTGGTATATAGATTTCCAGACATGAGTCCTATATATTTCTTGTTTATTGCTGCCAACTAATGATTTTATTAATTTAATGTTATTTGAATGATTTAATCTTATGAATAAAATTTAATTTTGATAATTTTACTTCTGTATCTTATGAACATTTTAAACCCTTTCACAAAATCTGGAGGTAGGTGTGACATTCCCATTTTCCAGATGAGGAAATTAAAACACAGAAGGTTGTGTAACTTGCTCAGTGACATTACAGCTAGTGGGCTAAAGACTCAGAGATTGGATGCAAACTGTCTGTTTCAAGATTGGTCTCTTTCTCCTCCACTGTGCTTCTCCTAGCCCTTAAAAAGCCAGCCTCATCTGTATCACTGTGGTTCAGTTTTAGGTGAAGGATTAGTTCTCCAATTCTCTTAGTTGGACTAGAACTCTAAATCGGCATGCTAGGCATTTGAATGCCTAGAGAATTCTTGCCAAGCATCTCATTTGTATCTAAATTTTTGGATTCTCTAGAGAGTGACCAACTGTACAGAGTAATCAGAATCAAGGTGGTATCAGCTGATTGACCAGCAGTGCTATCCTCTTGGAAATATTTGCTCTTCTATTCCTTTAGATGAAGGTGAAAGAGGAGACTTTAAAAGCTGGTTTAAAACTGAACATTCAAAAACTAAGATCATGGCATCCAGTCCTATCTCTTCATGGCAAATAGATGGGGAAACAATGGAAACAATGATAGATTTTATTTTCTTTGGCTCTAAAATAACTGCAGCTGGTGACTGCAGCCACAATTGAAAGATTCTTGCCCCTTGGAAGAAAAGTTATGACAAAACTAGATAGTGTATTAAGAAGCAGAGACATTCTCCCAAATCTTCCCACCCTCTCCCTCTCCCACAGAGTCCATAAGACTGTTCTATACATCAGTGTCTCTTTTGCTGTCTCATACACTGGGTTATTGTTACCGTCTTTCTAAATTCCATATATATGCGTTAGTATACTGTATTTATGTTTTTCCTTCTGGCTTACTTCACTCTGTATAATAGGCTCCATTTTCATCCACCTCATTAGAACTGATTCAAATGTATTCTTTTTAATGGCTGAGTAATACTCCATTGTGTATATGTACCACAGCTTTCTTATCCATTCATCTGCTGATGGACATCTAGGTTGCAAGTTGCCAGTCCAGGTTTGATGCACGATGCTGGATGCTTGGGGCTGGTGCACTGGGACGGCCCAGAGGGATGGTATGGGGAGGGAGGAGGGAGGAGGGTTCGGGATGGGGAACACATGTATACCTGTGGCAGATTCATTTTGATATTTGGCAAAACTAATACAATTATGTAAAGTTTAAAAATAAAATAAAATTAGAAAAAAGAAAAAAAAAAAAAGCAGAGACATCATTTTGCTGACAAAGGTCCATATAACCAAAGCTGTGGTTTTTCCAATAGTCATGTAAAAGTGTGAGAGTTGGACCATAAAGAAGGCTGAACACTGAAGAATGGTTGCTTTTGAATTGTGGTGTTGGAGAAGACTCTTGAGAGTCCCTTGGACTGAGGAGACCAAACTAGTTAATCCTAAAAGAATCAGCCCGGAATATTCATTGCAAGGACTGATGCTGAAGCTGAAATTCCAGTTCTTTGGCCACCTGATGCGAAGAACTGACTTATTTGAAAACACCCTGATGTTGAGAAAGATTGAAAGCAGTGGGAAAAGGGGACAACAGAGGATGAGATGGTTGAATGGCATCACTGACTCAAAGGATATGAGTTTGAGCAAACTCCAAGATATAGTAAAGGACAGGGAAGCCTGACATGCTGCAGTTCATGGGGTCTCAAAGAGTCAGACATGACCTAATGTCTGAACAACAAGTACTCCTTTTGGGGGTTGTGTGATAGCTCAAATTAAGCTTAGGTTGAGTACATGCCTATAAATGGAAATAATTTTTGGTAGAGAGGGGAATAATAACATGTTTCTCTGTATTTACCTTTCATATGTCCCATTGTATCCCTAGTACCTCAATACTGCTTGCTTTTTATTTATTGAGAAGTGGACAAGATGATATTCTGAGCATATCTGGATGCTGCTCCAGGTCCACCCTCAGACTGACTCAAAATGTCTGCGGTGGGACTCAGGAAACTGCCATCTTCTTCTTCCAGATTGCCCTTAATGTTCATTTTAAGCAAGCCGGACATATTCAGTACTGGTGGGGGTGCACAGTAGTACAGTATAATTTTCTTTATCTTTTCCCTATTCTTTATGTTTCAAGGAGTTTCTTTGATAATTATAAAGATGATAGCAAATTCAACATCCATGTATGATAAAAAAAAAAAAAAAAAAATCTCCAGAAAATGGGCATAGAAGGAGCCTACTGCAACATAATAAAGATCATATACATAAACCCACAGCAAACATTATTCTCAACAGTGAAAAATTGAAAGCATTTCCTCTAAGATCAGGAACAAGACAAGAGCACCACTCTTGCCACTATTATTCAATATAGTTTTGGAAGTCTTAGCCATGACAATGAGAGAAGAAAAAGAAATAAAAGGAGTCCAGATTGGAAAAGAAGTAAGACTCCCACTGTTTGCAGATAACATGATATGATACACAGAAAAATCTAAAGATGGCACCAGAAAATTAATAGAGCTATTCAGAGAACTTAGTAAGTCACAGGATATAAAATTAATACATAGAAATCCTTTGGATTCCTATACAATAATAACAAAATATCAGAAAGAGAAATTAAGGAAAGGATCCCATTCATCTGCAAGAAAAAGAATAAAATACTTAGGAATAAACCTACCTAAGGAAACAGATATCTGTATGCAGACATCTCCAACACTGACGAAAGAAATCAAAGACAGCCCAAACAGATGGAGAGATATACCATGTTCTTGGATGGGGAGAACCAGTACTGTGACAATGACTACACTACCCAAAGCAATCTGTAGGTTCAATGCAATCCCTATCAAATTTCCAACGGCATTTTTCACAGAACTAGAACAACAACAAAAATTTACAATTTGTATGGAAACATAAATTACCTTGAATAGTCAAAGCAAATTTGAGAAAGAAAAACAGCTGGAAGAGTCAACCTTCCTGACTTCAGACTATACCAAAAAGCTACAATAATCAAGACAGTATAATACTGTCACAAAACCATACATATAGATCAATGGAACAAGATAGACCAGAGATAAACCATGCACTTATTGGCACCTTATCTTTGACAAAGGAGGTAAGAAAGTACAATGGAGAAAAGACAAGTTCTTCAATAAACGATGCTGGGAAACTGGACTTAAATTAGAACACTTCCTAACAGTATCATTGCTGCTGCTAAGTTGCTTCAGTCGGGCTTCAGTCGTGTCTGACTCTGTGAAACCCCATACAGGGCAGCCCACCAGGCTCCCCCGTCCCTGGGATTCTCCTGGCAAGAACACTGGAGTGGGGTGTCATTTTCTTCTCCAATGCATGCATGTATGCTAAGTCACTTCAGTCATATCTGACTCTGTGTGACCTTATGGACAGCAGCCCACCAGGCTCCTCTGTTCACAGTATTCTCTAGGCAAGAGTACTGGACTGGGTTGCCATTTCCTTCTCCGTCCTAATGGTATAAACAGAAATAAACTCAAAATGGATTAAATACATAAATATAAGAACAGAAACTATAAAACTCTTAAAGAAAAATATAGGCTTAACAAATTTTGACATAAATCACAGCAAGATCTTCTTTGGCCCACATTATAGATTAATGGAAATAATAATAAGTAAATGGGACTTAATTAAACTTAAAAGCTTTTTCAAAGCAAAAGGAACTATGAACAAGATGAAAAGAAAGCCTTTAGAATGGGAGACAATAATTTCAAACAAAGCAACTGATAAAAGATTAATTTTCAAAATATGCAAACAGCTCATGCAGCTCAATATCAGAAAACAAAACCCAATCAAAATACGGGCAGAAAACCTAAACAGACATTTCTCTAAAGAAGACATCTGTAATGGCCAACAAGCATATCACAAGATGTTCAACATTACTCATTACTGGAGAAATGCAAATCAAAACTACAATGAGGTATCACTTCATACCTGTCAGAATGTCCATTAACAAAATATCTAAAAGCAATAAATGCTGGAGAGGGTGTGGAGCAAAGGGAAGCCTCTTGCACTGTTGGTGGGAATGTAAATTGATACATCTGCTATGGAAGAAAAAACTAGAGATAAAACAACAGTGCCATGATGTATTGAGTCACTTCAGCCATGTCTGACTCTGTGTGACCCTATGGGTGATAGCCTGGTAGGCTCCTCTGCCCATGGGATTCTCCAGGCAAGAATACTGGAGTGGGTTGCCATGCTTTTCTACAGGGGATCTTCCCGACCCAGGGACTGAACCCACGTCCCTTAAGTCTTCTGCACTGGAAGGCCGGTTCTTTACCACTATTGCCAGTATGACCCAACAATCCCACTACAGGGCATATACCTTGAGAAAACCATAATTAAGAAAAAAACATAATTGAAAAAATATGAAAAAGAATATATATATATATAAAATGTATATGTAAATGAATCACTCTGATATACATCAGAAACTAACATAACATTGTCAATCATTTATACTTCAAAATTAATTAAGCAATTAAACATACATTATATTAAAAAAAGACACATGCACCCAAATATTCATTGCAGCACTATTTACAATAGCCAGGATGTGGAAGCAACATAGATGTCCATCGTCAAATGAATGGATAAAGAAGTGGTACATATATACTATGGAATACTACTCAGCCACAAAAAGAATGAATTTGAGTCCGTTGAACTGAGGTGGCCAAGCCTAGAGCCCATTATACACAGTGAAGTAAGTCAGAAAGAGAAAAACAAATATCATATATTAATGCATATATATGGAATATAAAAAAAAATGGTACTGATAAACCTATTTGCAGGGCAGGAATAGAGACATAGACATAGAGAATGGACTTGTGGACACAGTAGTGGAAGAATAAGGTGAGATGAATTCCGAGAGTAGCTTTGAAATATATGCATTACCATGTGTAAAATAGATTGCTGGTGAGAAGTTGCTATATAATAACATAGGGAGCCCAGCCTTATGTTCTGTGATGACCTGGAGAGGTGAGATGAGGGGATGGGAGGGAGGCTCATGAGGGAGGGAATATATATATACTTGTAGCTGATTCACATTGTTGTATAGCAGAAAGCAACCCAACGTTATAAAGACTTTACTGTCCAATTAAAAATAAAAATTAAAAAAGATAATTCCAAGAAAGACAATAGTATAAAATCTCTTTCTAAACATATATTGACTCATTTTCAGGACACCATTTATCCTTACTCTGTGAAAATTCAAGGTTAGTCCACCTAATTAACATACTAAAACTTGTCTTAGAAAAGTATTTCTAGCTTAATGTCACTTAATCCAATCTCTGATGCACAGGCTTTAGCCAAGTAACTCTCCACCTCCAGTTATTTGATGTCCAAAGAGAAAAATGTCTCCTAAGAAGAGCTTGGTGGGACACAAGGGCACATAGGCACCAAAAGAGCAGACGGATCACCTTCTTAACATTCTTCCACATGGGTGTCCTGGGTCCCACTTGTTGGGTTAGAATCCTTGATGTCAGTTTTTCAAAGAAATTAAAAATAGCAAATGTTTGGAGAGTATTTAGAGAATAAGTCCTTTGGTTCATTCCTCATGCCATTGTATGCAAGGTAATTATTTAACATTTATCTCTCACCATGTTCTTGACCCTATGGACTCTTGTTTATCAAGAGCTGCTACCCTCTAGAACATACTCAAATGTCCACAGTGATCAGTGGGCAACATAAATAAGTGAGGTAGGTGAGGTGTGATGGAAATGGTGGGGGCAATTGGGGGCAGTGTCCTGGGCGTCTCGCGAAGGGTGTACAAGATAAATCGGGTGATGCTTGCCTCGGGGGGAGAAAACAATGGGAATCAGGGAAAGGAGAGGCAGAGGATACAAAATTTACTTTGCACTCTTGTGCTTTTTGGTATTGTTTTAAATTTATAAGTAAACAAAATGATTTTTAAATTGAAATAAGATACACTTTGGACAATCACATCAAATGCTAAATCTTGAATGAGGTACAATGGCTATGATGTGGGCCCAGGAGCTAGTCTAGAGTAGCTGCCCATAGAAATAGAAAGCAAAGTTACATTTGCAATCTTAAATTTTCTAGTAATGAAAAGTTACATGTAAAAAAAAAAAAAGAAAAAAATTAAGAACATATTTTGTTTAATTCTATATATCCAAAATATTACTTCAACATGCAACCTATACAAAACTATTAATGTTTGACTTTACTTTTTCATAAAGTCTTTGAAATTCGATATGTATTTTACACTCAAAGAACATATCAATTCAGACTTGCCACATTTCAGGTATGCAATAGCCACATGTGACTGCCTTTCTGGACAGGGTAGCCTAGTCAGTCTTCTTTTCCAACCTGTTCTTTCTCATAGTTTCATATTAAGGACTAAGCAAACTGGGCAGCTGTTGGAGATGCTAGACTCAGGAGCACTAAACACCACAGGAATAAATTAGGAGCATGGTATTAGTAAGTTGTATGCTAATAAGCAGTAAGTGTCTGCTTCCCACCTGCATACACAGTTCACTATCTGTTCAGATTTTTCTTTTCTTCTCCTCTTATTTTTGAGTGATTCATATAGTAAAATTTATGGAGCAACCATGCATGAAAGTAGACAAATGACAGTCACCTGGGCTGGTGTTTAGAATCTACTGTCCTTGAAACTCAGATACGCATTGCCTACCACTATTCACTAAGGTCCTGTTATCTAAATTATAAACCTTTTAATATTCCTCCTAAGAAGTTGGCTGAATCTGAAAATCATGAAATAAAATGAGAAGATAAATTACATAAAAGTGGGAAACCTTTTTCTCACAGGTGTATTGGTAAATACAAATGGGAGAATTCCCAAGTGCTGCTATCCCACTGTTTCTTCTCCTCCCAGGAATAGATAGCTTTTGTCTCATACATGAAAGTCACTTATTTTGTATTAATTAAAGCATTAATTAAACTGTCTTCTCAGTTAACAACTATGTAGATGGGATTTCATATTGTCCAGTTTTTATGTGCTTTGCAATTTTCAGTGGCTCTGCAACCATAATGAACCTTTCCTGTGATGGAAGACTTAAGGTCTTTGGCTGATAAGTAAATATAATCCACAAGTGAAATTCAAGGACGACTGACACAATCCAATATTTTATTGGGTTCATACTGCTGTCATTGACAGCTGTAGCCCCTAAAAAGTGAGGGGTGACAGTGAGACAAAAAAAGACACCAATTTCTAGAAATAGAATATGTCTTTTCTAGAAACAGGCAGTCAAGACAGTTACGTTTTCTGACTAGAGGTCACATCTAGATCTACGGTGATGAATATATCAGCATCACTCTCATCTGTCAAGCCTGTGTGTCTGTTGCTGTGCATGCATTAACAACTTGATCCTTGCTGCTGCCCTGAGAGACAAATTTTTTTTTATTATCACCATTTTGATGAAGAAACTGAGGCTCAGTGAGGGCAAATATGTCACAGAACTGTGAGTGTCAGAAATGGTAAATGTGAAATAGCCCATGTGGACTGCATACACTGGCTTTGAGAAGGGAGAGATGACTTCTATTCAGGAGCGCCAGTGATGTTTCCTAGAGGAGCTGTCACTGAAATGAGCCTTGGGGATTGCCTTTGGGAATGTCCAGACATACTTAGGATAGCAGAGACCTGGGGATGGGAAAATATAAAAGGTGCAAAAGGGAATGGAAGAAAGAACTAGTATTCCTAGAGTAACTGAGACAGGAGCAAGCATGAGATGACATGGGGAACTTGTGACTGGGGTGTGACAGACTCCTAGCTAACGCTTTACACAGATCATCTCCTTTTATTGTTTGCAAAATCTGTGAGGTTCTCTCTGTTATAGATAAAGAAAAACTGGGCTCGGAGATGTTCAGGGATTTGTTGAGGCTGCACAGTCAGCGAGCAAAGAAGGAAGGATTTGAGTGCATATCTGTCCCACTCTTTCCACTATACTGTGAAATTATGTTAGAAAAGTACACTTTTCTTTAAAAATAATTTCCTGCTGGCATGCCCTGTTCTACTATACTGATTCTTCTGATTTGCCACATTTCTGTATCTCTCTCTCCTCTGTAATGCTTATCATTATACCAACCACCATTGCCACCCCGTCAACACTCTTCTCCCTCTTCCCCAGTCTTTGACTAATAGAAATAAATCTAAAAATCACCAATGAGTAAAAGCCCAAAATAAATGGTTAAGTGGTTGACAGTACCTGCTAGAATCTCACCTTAGGGGTGAGATGATAAATACTGCAATAATAATATCTCAGAAATACATGGCTCAATTTTATGTAACTGATACTCTATTTCATGGCTCCAAAGCATCATTTACATGAGCCAATTTGGATCCTTAATATAGTAAAATGCCTACTGAAAGAAGACTGTGCAGTGTGTGTGCTGTGAGGGTGAAGATTCTTTGTAATGGATCCTAAAATTATCTCTCTGGGTATTCAGGATGGGGAAGCAAATAGTACCTCTCAATTTCATCCATGGCAAAAATAGTGAATGGCTCAAAAGTTATTTGTACAATTGATGTAGCTGATATTAGAAGAGCATATTCACAGATGAGTTTGAGCAAATTAAAGGTAGTGCTATGTTCCTGTTTTCTATAGGGAAAAGGCCATCTTAAACCCAGAGGGCCAAAAAGAAATCATCCAATTCTTTCCCACATGCCTTCCCTGTTCTGCTTCTATCACCTTACCCATTGAAAACTTATGCAGATTTCTTTTTAATGAGGTGATCTCAGAGCACCTTTCTGTTTATGCAACCCCCTACTGGTGGCTCAGAAGGTAAAGGATCTGCCTATAATGAGGGAGACTGGGGTTTGATCAATCTCTGGGTTAGGAAGATCCCCTGGAGAGGGGAATGGCTACCCACTCCAGTATTCTTACCTAAAGAAATCCATGGACAGAGGAGCCTATCAAGCTACAGTCCATGGGATTGCACAGAGTCAGACACGACTGAGTAACTAATATACCTCTTTTAAAAAGAACCTGTAATAGGTCAAAACCTCTTTTTACTAGTTTCTTCTAACTGTTGCCCCCTACACACACACACACAAGAGGAACTCTCCTCATCTTTGTCTCTGACATACAATTATTCAACAATTATTTAAAAATCTCACCTCCCCAAAGTCTCTATAACCTGTCCCCTTCTCTCTGCCCACTAGTGTATATAGTTCTGTTCCTATATCCCTATATTTTATGCTGTTCTTTCCTTTCTACCCCTCACTCACTGCCTAATTTAAACCTTTATTTTACTCTATTTTCTCAAATCTTAGTTGTCATAGATTTTTAAAATGCACCATGATTTTATGTCTCACGATGAAAAGAAAAAATACTACAAATAAATTGACAAGCACCATCATTATAGAACACATCCCAAACAGATATTAAAATATGAAAAGAAAATGTGTATCTTTAAAATTGACACACAGTTTCTCAACTAAACACTTACAATTGTCTCCTAATCTCTCATATGATTTTATAGGGGGAGAGCAGCCCCTACACAATCAGACCTTGAGTTACATCTCCTTTCCCTCAGACTGGAGGTGGTAATGAATCAGGTGTAATGTAAACAATGGGAGTTGCAGATGAAGTTTTGCTCAGTCATCCATAGCTCACCTCTGCTGTGGGTGCCTGATTCCTAACAGGCCACAGACATAGTTGTCCATGGCCTGGGGTTTGGGGACTCCTGCTTTATAGACATGGTGATAAAGCTGTCTTGTCCAGAATTCCCATGGCATCCTGTGTAAAAATACATACATGCTGCTTTGTAATTATCAGCCTATGAATTCCCCTCCAAGGACTATGAGGAATTTTAGGACAGGCTTCATGTCTTATTGACCTCAATATTCCAGGTCCTTGGCACAGGGCAGGTCCTGGGCTAGATACTACTGAATGCAGATGAAGACTGCATGATGCTCATAGCTTCTGGTAACAGCAACCTAGAGGGCAGTGTGGAACCATTCAGTTCAATCATTTGCTCAGCCATGTCTGACTCTCTGTAACCTCATGGACTGCAATATGCCAGGTCTGCCTGTCCATCCACAACTCCTGTAGCTTACTCAAATTCATGTCCATTGAGTTGGTGATGCCGTTCAACCATCTCATCCTCTGTCGTCCCCTTTTCCTCCCACCTTCAATCTTTCCCAGCATCAGGATCTTTTCAAATGAGTCAGATCTTCACATCAGATGGCCAAAGTATTAGATCTTCAGCTTCAGCATCAGTTCTTCCAATCAATATTCAGTACTGATTTTCTTTAGGATAGACTGATTGGATCTTCTTGCAGTCCAAGGGACTCTCAAGAGTCTTCTCCAACACCACAGTTTAAAAGCAACAATTCTTCGGTGTTCAGCTTTCTTTATAGTCCAACTCTCACACCCATACATGACTACTGGAAAAACCATTGCTTTGACTAGATGGACCTTTGTTGTCAAAGTAATGCCTCTGCTTTTTAATATGCTAAGTTGGTCAATAGCTTTTCTTCCAGGAACCAAGCATCTTTTAATTTCATGGCTTCAGTCACCATCTGCAGTGATTTTGGAGCCCCAAAATACAGTCTGCCACTGTTTCCATTGCTTCCCCATCTATTTGCCATGAAGTGATGGGACCGGATGCCATGATCTTAGTTTTCTGAATGTTGAGTTTTAAGGAGACTTTTTCACTCTTCTCTTTTATTTTCATCAATAAGCTCTTTAGT
Source organism: Bos grunniens (assembly GCF_055505025.1). Lineage (NCBI taxonomy): Eukaryota > Metazoa > Chordata > Mammalia > Artiodactyla > Bovidae > Bos > Bos grunniens. The sequence continues at coordinate 62,830,490 of NC_141183.1, read as the reverse complement.
TCTTCTTTACTTTCTGCCATAAGGATGGTATCATCTGCATATCTGAGGTTATTGATAGCTCTCCTGGCAATCTTGATTCCAGCTTGTGCTTTATCCAGCCCATTAGAAATTGCTGTTCTCCAGGAATGTAGGTTGCAGAGATTAAAGGAAGCCAACCTCCTGTGGGCAAACTGGCTGAGAGCCTCACAGGCTATAAAGCTCCACGGGCGCCTCACTGTTCTCCAGGACCTCCTTTGGGGATGCTTCTCACATCTCCCTGTCCCTGGTAAGCCCGCCCACTAGTTGTTTCCAGGTGGCTGCCTCAGCACTTTAATAGGAGCCAAATGCTCTTCCCAGCTTTCCATCCAGGGCAGAAGGGGGAGGCCATGGAGAGGGAAAAAAAATTCCTCCTTAACATCTCCATTCTCATTTCTAATAAAAATAGCCTTGCCATGAAGTGCCTGGAGTATAATTGCTTCACTTTGAAATACAACATGTAGCAGCATCAATATTTGATTTTTTTAAAAAAGGCTGCGTGAACACTTTTAAATATTAAAGGTAAAGGCAAAGACTCAGATTGCCTTTTCATCTTAGCAGTTGAAGCATTTTAAATGAAAAAAATGGTGCTAATGAGCAGAATAAGACTGCCTAGCAAATGGTATCAGGTTACAATAAACCAAAATCATTTTGAGGTGGGAGAGGGGAGCAAGGGGTGACGAGCAGTATCTGCACTAGGAAAGTTTTCTGTTCATTATCTCTTTAATGAGATATATACAGTGCAACCCTGCCAGAGTAACTTACTTCTAGATCATTGTGGGCTGTTTAGCTCCATCAATGAGTTGTCTGGGACAGGATCTGAGGAAACTTCATAAATTAACTATACAACTGCCTAGATAATGAGCCTGATATGTCAACTTCCAGTGATCAAAACACTGCAATTCAATAAAGCACAGTTCTTTTTGTAAGGAAATATACTTTTAATATGGGGAACTGCAGGGTCCTGGTCCTCCTGAGATAACTATGGGCCAGAGTTAATAAAGGCATGGAGTTAATAACTATCTGGAGATATCCCATGGGGTTTGTGTGGCAGAGAGTATCTTCCAAGGACAATAAATTCCTTCATTACATTTCCATTACTGCATCAGTGCAGTAATCTCTGATTTACTTGTAACAAGGAGGCTGGTTAATCCTAAAACTTGGTATTTAATGCTAATAAGTGCTTGCAAGTCAGATAGCTGTGACTGTGTGTGTGTGTGTCTTGGGCTCAGGCAATCCAGCAGGAAAGTCAGGAAACTGTGAGGGCTCTAGGAAAGGTTTTGGAGAGCTGAGATGACTCAAGCCAGACAGACAAATACATACCTGGGAAAGTCAAGAATATATAGTCTGTGAGCCCTGAAATCATACTTGAATAAAGAAGCTGAGGTTACTACTAGGTAGGTAGTATCAAGTGTGAAATCTGAACTGAAGATGCATGGGCTCTTTAGGTAAGGTAAGTGAGATTCAATCAAAAAACAGGAGTGCTAGACAGGAAAAGAGTGCAGGATCTAGGCTGGGAAGCAAGAAAATATGCTTGAAATTCATACTGATTTGGAGTTGCCCATACAGTGTATGAAGGACCAGGCACTTAGTAGTGATGGGGGCAAGGGCAACCCAGCCCAATGGGTATCTTTTTAAGAAGTTCCACATTCAGTAGCTCCTTTAAGAGCAAAGGCTTCATGGTCAGGCTTGCTTGATTATATAATCTACATTCAAGAGTGAAAAGATAACTATTTGATTTTAAATATAGAAGTAGATGGAATAAATTTTTCACAAGTCTCTATGCAGGAGTAGATGATCCTCTGACATGCTGCCCATTCATGTTGGGAAGCTCTGATTTGGAGGGAAAACCTAGATAGAAGAGATGAGTTCACTAGTATCCTTCAGCTTGACTCTAGAGAAGAGGACAGGTAACATAGAGGAAAGAGAACAGCTCTTAGAGTCAAGTTTAAGCTGATTTCTCTGCTCTTAGCTGGGTGGTATTGGGCAGGTTGCTCAACTTATCTGAGCTGTAGTTTCCTTAAATTACATTTAATTTGTTTGGCAGTCTATCCATTTCAAAGGCAATGGGAAGATAAATAAATACCAGTTTGATTATTTTTGCTTGTTTTCTATTTATTTCTCTAAAACCAAAGAGAAGAAAAAATAAAAATCAGGATTCTTTCCCTTGAAGCAATTCTTACCTAGAGAGGAACTTACTTAGAAAGTAAAGAAAGTGAAAGAGAAAGTGAAGTCACTCAGTTGTGTCTGACTCTATGTGACCCCATGGACTATAGCCTACCAGGCTTCTCTGTCCATGGGATTTTCCAGACAAGAGTACTGGAGTGGGTTGCCATTTCCTTATCCAGGGGATCTTCCCCACCCAGGGACTGAACCCAGGTCTCCCACATTGCAGACAGATGCTTTACCATTTGAGCCGCCAGGGAAGCCCCAATTAAGATTGCTGTTAATTCAAATAACTTGGAAATAAATTTGTGGAAAAAGAATATTTCCATAAGTCAAAGGGCTGCAATAATAACACACTAATTGGGGTGTTTATTTAAGGTGAGAAATGGATTGTGCCAAACTAAAATTATTGCCAGAGGTCCCTGATGGGCAACACTGGCAATGTCTATAAATTTTTCTTGTCCTTGAAATGAGATTTTCCTGGTTGTCTAGAAGTTATGGGAGGTGGCTTGACAAAGATTTCCAAGATTTAATTTAAAAAAAAAATCTCTTTTTCAGTTTTTGATACTTATCTTGGTCTTTACTAAATTCAAGTAATGTACACTGGATATTTACTATCTATAAGTTTGTTTTATATGTTATGTCATTTAATCATCATAATGATTAGATGAAGATTGGTTAATTATGACTCTATGTTTTTAAAGATGAAAAAAACTGAGGCTCAGGTAGGTTAAGAACTTAAGCAGAGGGACAGCAAATAACAGGAGAGGGGAGCACTATATTCATGCCTTTGGATGGATTCCATGTCTCACATTCTTTATTGTATTTCATTTCTGTTCCTCAGTGATTTCTGGATTTGATCCTCTTAGATTTTTAAAATAATCTTTAAATTTGGGAATAAGTTCAGGTTTAGGGAAAAGTTGCAAAGAGAGTATAGAGAGTTCTTGTATACCCCCACCCAAATTTCTTTAATGTTAACATCTTACATAACCACTGTACACTTGTCACAGCTAAGAAATTAACATTGGTACATCACTACTAACTAAACTATAGGTTTTATTTGGATTTCATCAGATTTTCCACTTGTGCCATTTTTCTGTTACAGAACACAATCCAGGATCAATGCAGTTCAGTTGCACAGTTCTGTCCGACACTTTGCAAACCCATTGACTGCAGCATGCCGGGCTACCTTATTCATCACCAACTTCCAAAGCTTGCTAATTTTGCATGTCTATCAAGTCGGTGATGCCATGCAACCTTCTCACCCTCTGTCATCCCCTTCTACTTCTGCCTTCAATCTTTTTCCAGCATCAGAGTCTTTGCAATGAGTCAGATCTTCGCATCAGGTGGCCAAAGTATCAGAGCTTCAGCTTCAGCATCAGTCCTTCCTGTGAATGTTCAGAGCTGATTTCCTTTGGGATTGACTGGTTTGATCTCATTGTTGTCCAAGGGACTCTCAGGAGTCTTCCCCAACACCACAGTTAAAAAGCATCAATTCTTTGGCTCTCAGCTTTCTTTATGATCCTACTTTCACATACATACATGACTACTGGAAAAACCATAGCTTTGACTAGGTGGACCATTGGCAGCAAAGTAATGCCTCTGCTTTTTAATATGTTGTCTAAGATTGTCATAGCTTTTCATCCAGGAGCAAAAGACTTTTAATTTCATGGCTGCAGTCAACATCTGTAGTGATTTTGGACCCCAAGAAAATAAAAGTGTCAAAGTTTCCATTGTTTTCCTGCCTATTTGCCATGAAGGGACAGGACAAGATTCCATGATCTTCATTTTTTGATTGTTGAGTTTTAAGCCAGCTTTTTCACTCTCCTCTTTTACTTTCATCCAGAGGCTCTTTAGTTCCTCTTCACTTTCTGTCATAAGGGTGGTGTCATTTGCGTACCTGAGATTATTGATATTTCTCTGTGAAATCTTAATTTCAGCTTATGGTTCATCCAGTCTGGCATTTCACATGATGTACTATGCACATAAGTTAAATAAGCAAGGTGACAATACACAGCCTTAACATACTTGTTTCTCAATTTTGAACCAGTCCTTTGTTGCATGTCAAGTTCTAACTGTTGCTTCCTGACCTGCGTACAGGTTTCTCAGGAGGCAGGTATGGTGCACTGGCATTCCCATATCTTTCAGGATTTTCCAGTTTATTGTGATCCACAGAGTCAAAGGTTTAAGCATAGTCAATGAAGCAGAAATAGATATGTTTTTGGAATTATCTTGCTTTTTCTATGATGAAATGGATGTTGGTAATTTGATCTCTGGTTCCTCTGCCTTTTCTAAATCCAGCTTGAACATCTGGTTCACGTACTGTTGAAGCTTAACTTGGAGAATTTTGAGCATTACTTTACCAGTGTGTGAGACGGGGGGAAATTGTGCAGTAGTTTGAACATTCTTTGGCATTGCCTTTCTTTGGGATTGTAATAAAAATTGTCATTTTCCAGTCTTGTGGCCACTGCTGAGTTTTCCAAATTTGCTGGCATATTGACTGCAGCACTTTCACAGCATCATCTTTTAGGATTTGAAATAGCTCTAATTCCATCACTTCTACTAGCTTTGTTTATAGTGATGCTTCATAAGGCTTAATGGACTTTGCACTCCAAGATGTCTGTTTCTAGGTGAGTGATCATACCATTGTGGTTATCTGGGTCAGGAAGATCTTTTTTTGTATAATTCTTCTGTGTATTCTTGCCACCTCTTCTTAACAGCTTCTGCTTCTGTTAGGTCCATAGCATTTCTGTCCTTATTGAGCCCATCTTTGCATGAAATATTCCCTTGGTATCTCTAATTTTCTTGAAGAGATCTCTAGGCTTTCTCATTCTATTGTTTTCCTCTATTTCTTTGCATTGGTCACTGAGGAAGGCTTTCTTATCTCTCCTTGCTATTTGAAACTCTGCATTCAGATTGATATGTCTTTCTTTTTCTCCTTTGTCTTTAGCTTCTCTTCATTTATCAGCTATTGCAACACCTCCTCAGATAACCATTTTGTCTCTTTGCATTTCTTTTTCTTGGGAATGGTTTTGATCACTGCCTCCTGTACAATGTTACAAACCCCTATCCATAGTTCATCAGGCACTCTATCTATCAGATCTAATCCCTTGAATCTATTTGTCACTTCCACTGTATAATTGTAAGGGATATGATTTAGGTCATACCTGAATGATCTAGTGGCTTTCCCTACTTTCTTCAATTTAAGTCTGAATTTTACAATAAGGAGTTCATGATCTGAGCCACAGTCAACTTCTGGTCTTGCTTTTGCTGACTATATCGAGCTTCTCCATTTTTGGTTACAAATATATAATCAGTCTCATTTTGGTATTGACTATCTGGTGATGTCCATGTGTAAAGTCATCTCTTATATTGTTGGAAGAGGGTTTTACTACGACCAATGCATTCTCTTGGCAAAACATTTTTAGCCTTACTCTGTTTCATTTTGTACTCCAAGGTCAAACTTACCTGTTACTCCAGGTATCTGTTGACTTCCTACCTTTTCATTCAAGTTCCCTATGATGTAAAGGACATCTTTTTTGGTGTTAGTTCTAGGAGGTCTTGTAAGTCTTCATAGAACCATTCAACATCAGCTTCTTCAGCACTAGTGGTTGATTAGCATCACTGTTTTTGAGATTGCACCAAAGTACTGCATTTTGGACTCTTTGTTGACTGTGAGGACTACTTCATTTCTTCTAAGGGATTCTTGCCCACAGTAGTAGAAATAATGGTCATCTGAATTAAATTTACCCATTCCATTTCATTTTAGTTCACTGATTCCTAAAATATTGATGTTCACTCTTTCTGTCTCCTGTTTGATCACTTCCAATTTACCTTGATTGATGGACCTAACGTTTCAGGTTCCTATGCAATATTGTTTTTTATAACCTTGGGCTTTACTTCCATTAACAGTCACATCCACAACTGGGCATTGTTTTCACTTTGACTCAGCCTTTTCAGCCCTTCTGGAGCTATTTCTCCACTCTTCTCCAGTGGCATAATGGACACCTACCGACCTGGGGAATTCATCTTTCAGTGTCATGTCTTTTTGCCTTTTCATACTGTTCATGGGGTTCTAAAGGCAAGACTACTGAAGTGGTTTGCCATTCCCTTCCCTTATGGTCCCTTCCCAGTGGACCATGTTTTGTCAGAACTCTCTACCATGACCTGTCCATCTTGGGTGACCCTACATGACATGGCTCATAGTTTTATTGAGTCAGACAAGGCTGTGGTCTAAGTGACTATGAGTTTTAATTTGTTTCAAATTCATTTGGGAGATGGTTGGCATAGGGATAAATTTAAAAGCTAATATTTTTGTATGCTATACTCACTTGTAAAGATAAACTAGATTTTTGCTTGTTTTTTTTTTTTTTTTTTTGATTTTGGTAGAAGCAATTCTGAAAACTTATTGCAAATGATAGTTTCATTTTGTCTAGGAATGTTGGCTTGCTTTTACCGTGGCAATGCGGGTTTGAAATTTGGATTCAGCTTTCAAAAGTAACTCTCCATCACTATCTTCTTTCAAGAATGGAAAATTTCAAGTCAATTTTGGGCGTTTGTATTCACTGCACCAAACATTTCTGAAGTTTCCACACTTGCCTATAAATAAGACATTCCATCATCTTTAAAATGTCAAATCTTCTGATAAATTGAATTTCATAAAATATTGCTCTATTGATCTTAGTGCATAACTTTCTATTGAAAACTTGTGACTGGGACTTTTCTTTTGTGTACTTACACAGATAGAGACATTTATGATGTCAGGTCCCTAACTCTAAATTCAGAGCCTGGCACTACATCAAATCCAAACTGATCATAGGGACCTTTTCCTCATTGTTGCCACATTAACTTTGTAGTCAAATTTCTTTAATGTTTTCAAAAGAATGTAGAGATGAGCCCTGTGAATCTACAGTGTGGCTAGTACATAGTACATAGTGGGTATGCAATTTGTGTTTCCTTTTGTCTTAGAACAAAAGAAAGTCAAACCTGTCTCAGAACTCAATTTTGAGAGATAATTGCATTTACAAAAAGGTTATTGAAGAAAACTGATGACAGGACCAGACTGAACAGGGAAAATTCAAAGCAAACTGTTTCTCTCCACACCAACTTTCCCAGGGCTGCTCTTAAAATAGTCTGCAGTTATGTGCAGGTTCTTTTAAAAAAATTTTAAAGGCAAATAACATTTTCATATCTTTATAATGCATTTCATCTGTTCTTGCCATTTTTTAGAGCAACTCAATGAGAAAACATTATTTTATTGTTGTTGTTGTTCAGTCACTCAGTCATATCCAACTCTTTGTGACCTGATGGACTGTAGCACACCAGGCTTCCATCCCTGTCCTTCACTATTTCTCAGAGTTTGCTCAAACTCAGGTCTGTTGAGTCAATGATCCCATCCAACACATCATCCTCTGTTGCCCTCTTCTCCTCCTGCCCTCAATCTTTCCCTGCATCAAGTTCTTTTCCAGTGAGCTGGCTCTTTGCATTGGGTGGCCAAAGTATAGGAGCTTCAGCTTCAGCATCCGTCTACCAATGAATATTCAGAGTTGATTTCCTTTAGGATTGACTGGTTTGATCTCCTAGCTGTCCAAGAGATTCTCAAGAGTCTTCTCCAATACCACAGTAAGAAAGCATCAATTCTTCAGTGCTCAGCCTTCTTTATGGCCCAAATCTCACATCTGTACATGACTGCTGGAAAAGCCATAGCTTTGACTTTATGGACCTTGTCAGCAAAGTGATGTCTATGCTTTTAATATGTTTTCTAGTTTTGTCACAGCTTTTCTTCCAAGGAACAAGTGTTTTTGTTTGTTTGTTTTGTTTTGATTTGTTTTTTAATTTCATGGCTGCAGTCACTGTCCACAGTGATTTTGGAGTCTAAGAAGATAAAGTCTGTCACTGTTTCCATTTTTCCCCATCTATTTGCCCTGAAGTTATGGGACCAAATATCATGATCTTCATTTTTGTCTGTTGAAGTTTAAGCCAGATTTTTCACTCTCCTCTTTCACTTTCATCAAGAGGCCCTTTAGTTTTTCTTCAGAAAGTGATATCACTTTTTTAGAGTGATATCATCTGCATATCTGAGGTTATTGATATTTCTCCCAGTAGTCTTGATTCTAGCTTGTGCTTCATCTAGTCCAGCATTTTGCATGATGTACTCTGCATATAAGTTAAGTAAGCAGGGTGACAATATACAGCTTTAATATATTCATTTCCTAATTTTGAACCAATCCATTGTTCCATGTTCTGTTCTAACTGTTGCTTCTTGGCCCGCATACAGGTTTCTCAGGAGGCAGGTACGGTGGTCTGGTATTCCAATCTATTTCAGAATTTTCCACAGTTTTTTTGTGATGCACATAGTCAAAGGCTTTACATAGTCAATGAAACAGAAGTCAATGTTTTTCTGGAATTCCTTTGCTTTTTCTATGATCCAATAGATGTTGCCAATTTGATCTCTAGTTCCTCTGCCTTTTCTAAGTCCAGCTGTACATCTGGAAGTTTTGTTTCACATACTGTTGAAGCCTAGTTTGAAGTATTTTGAGCATTACCTTGGTAGCATGTGAAATGAGTGCAATTGTGCAGTAGTTTGAACATTCTTTGGCATTGCTTTATTTGGTATTGGAATGAAAACTGACCTTTTCCAGTCCTTTGGCCACAGCATCATCTTTTAGGATTTGAAATAGCTCAACTGACTAGTATTAATATTTAGCTTGTTCATAATATTTTAAAAGGGTGAATGGCTTTCTTTGGAATACTACCCCAGGATCCATGGGATGCCAGAGGGATGGGAGCACTAAAAGGGGAGCTTTGCCACCGTTAGCCAAATGGTGTCCTTCATCCAACATACTATGCTGTCTCCATGCTCTTTCTTCACTGGGGTGGACTGATGTGCTTCAGGGCAACCTCAAGAGCAAACTCCTGTGGGTGGCCCACATATAGGTGTGGGGTTGAAACCACAGCTGTACTCCAGGGGGCATGCAGCTAAGGAAGAAAAGCTGAAATCACTTCTCACAGTTGTCCAAGTAATGAACTGACACCCCTGTGACTGGCCTTGTAAACTCATTGCCTACAGAAGATCTGAATGAACAATGAATGCTCTTGCAACCAAGATGCAAATAACTTTAAGCTTTAGCATTTGTGGACTGTGTGGGCACATACACATGGGGGTTGGGCCAGGACAGAGTCAGAGTTGCCCCCATAACACCAACAGCAGGTCCAGATCCATGATTGTTGCAATCCTGAGACTTGACTTCAATGGAATCTATGCTGGTGGCCTGGTGAAAATAACACCTACAGTCAATTGCTGGTAAACCATAGTTAAAGTGGGACTGAGAGAAGTCCCAACAATAGTATAATCTGAGAGCTCACACAACAAGTGAAAGGTGACAACAGAATATACCCACAGTTGAGCAGCTCCACAGAAGGAATACTCAGCACCTTCCCTCCCAGCTGGAGCCCCGGTTTCACCTACCTATCACTGCAGATCAGAAACACAAAGAAACTGTTATGAAGGCTTATACTCCAACAACTAGGGAGCAGAACCCACCTCTGACAGGGAAGTGACAACCACATAGTGAAAGAAGAGGCCTTGCTCAATACCCAGAGCAGGCTTGGGTCAGCACAATATGTCACACCTTCTACAAAGGAGATAATGGCCAGCATAGACTAAGTAAAGAGGTGGCAGACATCAATATCATAAAAAAACCTGGCACCAAAAAATATTAAACCTGTGTAGGCTACACAGATATGTTCCCACATAAAATAGTCTTCCAAGGCAGTCTGAAGATCTGATATCAGGCAGGACAACCCCAGAGCATTTAACATTGAAGACTAATAGATCTTAAGTGCACAAACTCCACAGGTCTGGCTGAAAAAGAAACTCCACTCTTGGAGGATGCACACAAGTTCTCATGTACACTGGAACCCAGCACAAAGCAGTATATGCATAGGAACCTGGGCTAAGGGTCTTAGGGGTTCTCCTGGTGAGGTGAAAGGCAACTATCACTGTGAGGACAAGGACACTGGTAGCAGAAGCTCCAGAGAATATTGATCAGAGTGAGATCTCCTAGAGGTCCACATTTCAGTATCAAAACCAAGCCACCCCTAAACCTGCAGGCTAAAGAGCTAGAAAGCCTCAGACCAAAAAACCACCAAGACAGGAACACAGCCCCACCCATCAGAAGACAGGCTGTCTAAAGTCATACAGAGTTCACAGCCACCTCAAAGCACACCATTTGACACTTCCCTTCCTATCAGAGGGACAAGATCCAGTTTCACCAATGAAAGGGCAGGAACCAAGAAGCCTACACAAGCCCCTGGATCAACCTCACCTAGCAGGAAGCAGACATCAGAAGCAAGAGGAATTATGATGCTGCAGTCCATGGAAAGTAGACCGCAAACACCAAAATTCAGACAAATGAGTCAACAGAGAAATATGCTGCAAAGGAACAAGGTAAATATGTGCAAGAATAACCAAATGAAGCAGAGATAGGCAATGTATCTGAAAACAAATTCAAAGAAATAATAATAAAGATGATCCAAAATCTCAGAAAAAGTGTGAAAGCCCAGAGAATTAAGATACAAGAAAAGTTTAACAAGAAGTTAGAAAATTTAAAGAACAAACCAACAGAGATAAACAATACAATAACTGACATGAAAAACATACTAGAAGAAGTTAATCGCAGAATAACTGAGACAAAAGAATAAGTGAACTGGAGACAGAGTAGTGGAAATCACTGCCACAGAATAGGATACAAAAAGAAGAATGAAAAGAAATGAGGACAGATTCACTCAGAGATTTCTGGGACAATATCAAATGCATTAATATTTGCATTATATTGGCCCCAGAAGGACAGAGCAAGAGAAAGGGTCTGAAGTGGTTATAATCAAAAACTTCCCTAATGTGAGAAAGAAAATAATCAGTCAAGTCCAGGAAGTGCAGAGTCCCATACAGAACAAACCCAAACAAAAACAAGTTAAGACACATATTAATCAAGCTAACAAAAATTAAACACAAAGAAAAAATATTAAAAGCAGCAAGGGAAAAATCAGCTAATAACATACAAGGGAATCCCCATAAGGTTAATATCTGATCTTTCAACAGAAATTCTGTAGGCCAGAGTGGAGTGGCAGAATATATTTAAAGTGATGAAAGAGAAAAACCTACAACCAAGAAAACTCGGTACCCCCAGACAAGCTTTCGGAGAAGGCAATGGCACCCCACTCCAGTACTCTTGCCTGGAAAATCTCAGGGATGGGGGAGCCTTGTGGGCTGCCGTCTATGGGGTCGTACAGAGTCAGACACAACTGAAGCGACTTAGCAGCAGCAGTAGCAGCAGCAGACCAGCTTTGCAACAAATGCTAAAGGAACTTCTCTCATCAGGAAATACAAGAGAAGGAAAAGACTTTAAAAACAGTTTAAAATGGTAATAGGAATATAAATATTGATAATACCTTAGATGTAAATGGATTAAATATTCCAACCAAAAGACACAGAATGGCTCAAGGGATACAAAAATAAGATCTGTATATATGCTATCTGTGAGACCCATTTCAGACCCAGGGACACATACGGATTGAAAATGAGGGGATGGAAAAAGATATTCCATGCAAATGGAAATCAAAATAAAGCTGGAGTAGCAATACTTTTATCAGATTAAATAGACTTTAAAATAAAGACTGTTAAAATAGACAAAGAAAGAACACTACATAATGATCAAGGGATCAATCCAAGAAGATATAAAAATTCTATATAGGAGCACCTCAAAACATAAGGCAAACATTAATATGTAATAATAACATGTATAATAATAATGTATATAATGTATACATATATAAATGTATATAATAATAATGTATATAATTACAGTAATAATAATAAAGCAAATCCATAAAAGGGGAAACCAACAGCAACACAATAGTGGATGAGTTTAACACCAACTTAGGCCAATGGAAATGTCCTCCAGACAGAAAATTATTAAGGAAACACAGATTGCAAATAATACATTAGACTTAATGTATAGACTTAATTGATATTTAAGTAGACTTAATTGATATTTACAGGATATTTCATATAGAAGTAGCAAAACTCACTTTCTTCTTGAGAGCACGTAAAACTTTCTTCAGGACAGATTACATCATGGGTCACAAAAAAATCCTTGAAGTTTAAGATAATTGAAATCATCTCAGGGATCTTTTCTGGCCACAAGGGTATGAGGTTAGATATCAGTTATTGGGGGAAAAATAAACCTTAATAAACACAAACACATGGAGGCTAAACAGTGTGCTACCAAATAACCAAGAGATCACTGAAGAAATCAAAGAGGAAATAAAAAATCCCTAGAGACAAATCACAGTGAAAACATGATGAACCAAAATGCATGGGATGCAGTAAAAGCAGCTCTAAGAGGAAAGTTTATAGCAATACAATCCTACTTCAAGAGGCAAGAAAAATCTCAAATAAATAACCTAACCTTATAGCTAAAGCAATTAGAGAAAGAAAAACAAAAACCCAGTTAGAAGAAGGAACAAAATCCTAAAGATCAGATCAGAAATAAATGAAAAGAAATGAAGGAAACAATAGCGAAGATCAATGCAACTAACAGCTGGTTCTTTGAGAAGATAAGCAAAATTTATGAATTGTTACCAGGCTCATCAAGAAAACAAGAGAGAAAACTCAAATCAATCAAATTAGCAATAAAAAAAGGAAAATTTACAACTAACTACAGAAATGCAAAGGATCATAAGAGACTACTAGAAGCCACTATATGCCAATAAAATGGACAACTTGGAAGACATGGACAAATTCTTAGAAAGGTATAACTTTCCAAGACTGAACCAGAAGAAAATAGAACCTATGAACAGATAAATCATAAGTACTAAAATTGAAATGGGGATCAAAGATCTTCCAACAAGCAAAAGTTCAGGGCCATGTGGGTTCAAAGTTAAATTCTATCAAATATATAGAAAAGAACTAGCACCTATTGTTCTCAAACTCAACCAAAAAATTTCAGAAGACAGAACACTCCCAAACTTATTCTACAAGTCCACAATCACCTTGACATTAAAATGAGACAGTTCAGTTCAGTCACTCAGCTGTGTCCAACTCTTTGCGACCCCATGAATCGCAGCACGCCAGGCCTGCCTGTCCATCACCAACTCCCAGAGTTCACTCAAACTTCTGTCCATCGAGTCAGTGATGCAGTCCAGCCATCTCATCCACTGTCGTCCCCTTCTCCTCCTGCCCCCAATCCCTTCCAGCATCAGTCTTTTCCAATGAGTCAACTCTTCACATGAGGTGGCCATAGTACTGGAGTTTCAGCTTCAGCATCATTCCCTCCAAAGAAATCCCAGGGCTGATATCCTTCAGAATGGACTGGTTGGATCTCCTTGCAGTCCAAGGGACTCTCAAGAGTCTTCTCCAACACCACAGTTCAAAAGCATCAATTCTTTGGCACTCAGCCTTCTTCACAGTCCAACTCTCACATCCATACATGACCACAGGAAAAACCATAGCCTTGACTAGACGAACCTTTGTTGGCAAAGTAATGTCTCTGCTTTTGAATATGCTATCTAGGTTGGTCATAACTTTCCTTCCAAGGGGTAAGCATCTTTTAATTTCATGGCTGCAGTCACCATCTGTAGTGATTTTGGAGCCCCCCAAAAATAAAGTCTGACAAAGACATCACAAAAAGAAATAAAATTATAGGACAATATTACTGATGAAAATAAATTTAAAAATCCTCAACAAAATTGTAGCAAGCATAGTCCAAAAACACAAAAAAAGGATCATGCATGATCATCAAGTTGTCTTTATCCCAGGGATGCAGGCATTCTTCAAAATCCACAAATCAGTCAATGTGATATACCATGTTAACAAACTGAAGGATAAAATCCATATGACCATCTCAGTAGATGCAGACAAAGCTTTTGACAAAATTCCATACCCATTTATAATAAAAACTTTCTGGAAGTGGACATCGAGGGAACCTACCTCAACATAATAAATGCCATAAATGACAAACTCACAATCAACATTATTCTCAGTGGTGAAAACCTGAAAGCATTTTCTTTAAGATCAGGAATAAGACAAGGGTGTTCACTCTTGCTACTATTGTTCAATGTAGTGTTGCATGTCCTAGCCATGACAATAAGAGAAGAAAAAGAAACAAAATGGATCCAAATTTGTAAAGAAGTAAAACTCTCAGTTTACAGATGTCATGATCCTATACTTAGAAAAGCCTTGAAGTGTCACCAGAAAATTTATAGAGCTAATCAATGAATTTAGTAAAGTTGCAGGATACAAGAGTAATGAACAAGAATCTCTTGCATTCCTATACACTAACAAAGAAAAATCATCAAGTGAAATTAAGTAAACAATCCTACATAGCATTGCAACCAAAAGAATAAAATACCTTTGAATAAACTTACCTAAAGAGACAAAAGACCTGTATGCTGATAACTATAAGACACTAATGAAAGAAATCAAGGATGACACACACAGGTGGAGAGATATATTATGCTTTTGGATTGGAACAATCAATATTGTGAAATGACTATTACTGAAAGCAATCTGCAGATTTAATGCAATCTGTATCAGATAACCAAAGGCATTTTTCACAGAACTAGAACAAAATTTTTACAATTTGTGTGGAAATATTAAAGATTCCCAATAGACACAGCTATCTTGAGAAAAAATTAAAAAAAAAAAAAAAAGCAGAGCTGAAGAATTCAGGTTCTCTGACTTAAGATTATACTACAAAGACAGTCATTAAGACATGGTACTGGCACAATACCAGAAATAGAGATTAATGAAACAGGAAAGAAATACCAGAGACAAACTGACACACCTAATGGGCACCTGATATTTGCCAAAGGAGGCAAAAATGTACAACGAATAAAAGGTAGTCTCTTCAATATATAGTGCTCAGAAAACTGGACAGCTACATGTAAAAGAATGATATTAAAACACTTCTTAACTGCAAGTAGGAAAATGAACTAAAAATGCATTAAATACCTAAATATAATGCCAGAGAATGAAACTCTTAGAGGAAAACAGAACAGTCTTTGACATACAAATATTTAACATAATCACAGCAAGATCCTCTTTGACCCCCCTCCGCCTTCTAGAGTAATGGAAATAAAGATAAAATAAACAAAGGTGTCCTAATTAAATTTAAAAGCTTCTGCACTGAAAAGTAAGCCATAAATAAAACAAAACAAAACAAAAAAAACAGCCCTCAGAATGGGAGAAAATATTTGCAAATGAAGCAACTGACAAAACATTAAATATACTAAAAAACTCACGTAGTTCAATATCAAATAAACAACCCAATAAAAAATGAGTGAGTGACCTAAATAGATATTTCTCCAAAGAAGACATACAGATGACCAACAAATACACAAAAAGGTGCTCAACATCACTAATTACTAGAGAAATGCATATCAAAAGGACAATGAGCTATCACCTCACATTGGTTAGAACGGCCATCATTAAAAAATCTACAAACAATAAATGCTGGAGACAGTGTGGAGATAAGGGAAGCTCCTACACTGTTGGTGGCAATATAAATTAGTTTAAAAAACTAAAAATAGAGCTACCATGTGATCTAGCAATCTCATTCCTGGGGATTTATCCAGAGAAAACCATAATTTGAGAAGATACATGCACCCAACCTAAATGTTCATCAACAGAGGAATAGATGAAGAAGATGTAATACATATATACAGTGCAACACTTCTCAAGCATAAAAAAAAGAATGAAATAATGCCACTTGCAGCAACTTGAATGGACTTGAAGATTGTGGTATTGAATGAAGTAAGTCAGACAGAAAGAAAAAAAGTCATATGATATTGCTTATATATGAAATCTTAAAGGTACAAATGAACTTTTTTACAAAATGGAAATAGAGTACCAAATTTAGAAAACAAACTTATGGTTACCAGGGGGCAACTGGGGGAGGGATAACTTGGGAGACTGGCATTGACATATACACACTACTATATATAAAATAGATAACTAATAAGAATCTACTTAATAGCACAGGGAATTTTTCAATACTTTGTAATGACCTAAATGGGAATATAATCTAAACAAGAGTGGATATACGTGTATATATAACTAACTCACTTTGCTGTATAGCAGAAACTGACAAAACATTGTAAATCAACTATATTCCAATAAAAAAATTAATTTAAAAAGAACACATATTGTCTAACCTAAGTAAATCTCAAGGATTTCACATGTAGTCAAAGAAAATATTAATTGGATATCTTACATATGTTTTTATTTTTTTTTTTTTTTTTTTTTTTTTTAATTTTATTTTTAAAAAAAAAATCACATGCTCCCCATCCTGAACCCTCCTCCCTCCCAACCTCCCCATACCATCCCCCTGGGCCTTCCCAGCGCACCAGCCCCAAGCATCCAGCATCGTGCACTGAACCTGGACTGGCATCTCGTTTCATACATGACATTTCACATGTTTCAATGACATTCTCCCAAATCTTCCCACCCTCTCCCACAGAGTCCATAAGACTGTTCTATACATCAGTGTCTCTTTTGCTGTCTCGTACACAGGGTTATCGTTACCATCTTTCTAAATTTTTTAAATCCATGTGTACTTACTGTATAGTTACAGGATATCTCATTTTGAAATATCAACTTACATTTGGAAATACTTGATATGAGCTTATATTTCATAAAAGTTATAGTTGAGAAAGTATATTCATACTCCTAAATTGTAAGCATACTTAGAAATTTCCCAATAACTGAATTGAGTGTAAGGTTTTACTTGAATCTCCCCAGGACCCATCAATTGTATGTGTCTTGTCAATATATGTCAAGTTCAGTGTGAGGTTCACAGGCGACTCTCCCAGGACTCCACTGACATCAGAGGAGGACCAGTGGCACAATCTGCAAGTCCTCAGATTCAGTGTTTTCTGGAAGTCAGGCATAGCTGGCTGGCTTGTGGGCTTGGCAGTTGTTTGGGTAACAGGACCAAATCTATTTTAGAACAGGACCACTCAAGATGACACAGACAGTGAAGTCTTACAGGATTTCGCACTTTGTTGGAAGGTTTTATTCCATCATTAGATGGTATTAGATGATATCATTTAGATGATATTGCAGAAAACACACCTTGACCACATAATAATGGTCGTGATAGCTGTAAAATCACATCTAACATCTTTATACAAAGGAAATAGTCCAGTGCTTAATCATTTGTTCATGTTGAAGCTTTGAAGCATTGTCATTTTCCCAAGGCCTTGTGCTAAGGAATGGGAGCCCAAGGCTGAGCTGCTTTTGCTTCTGCTCCGGAGGCAGAATCAATAAACAGACAATCATGATAGAATGTGCTAGAAGGTTTGATGGAGGGAATCACAGAAGTGAGGCTTCCAGCTCCAGCTGTGTAGAGAGGAAAATATGGGGAAGTTTTCCGAAGAAAGTAACCTATGATGAGACTGTTGACGAAACAGAAGCTCTGAAGTCTCATGTTGTCAGGTCAAAGAGTTGAGGAGAGGCGGGTCCTGGGAGTCATGAACTCCATTTCCCACCTCCTGCAAGCTGCAGTCGTACATCAGTTGTTTGAACTGGGTACTTTTTGATTCACAAAATCAAAAACATAGATAAAGAGTTTGTGGCAGGAAGTGCTGAATCTGGAGTTATAAGGAAACTGAAAACCACTAAGTGGTCAGAGCCAGGGAGGGTTAAAAATGGAGAGACATACCTTACTTTCCATTTTCCAAAACTGGGGGAAATATTAGTAGTGGCTGGATTGAGAGCCCTGCTGAGGGTTTGGCATCTCAGGTTTCCTGCCTATCTAGCAGCCTCCTCTGTCCTCTACCCTCCAAGACAGGATTCTGGCCTTCAGATGAACACTGAATGGTTTTATAATTTAAAAAATTAAATTACTCTATAAATAATTCATTACAAATTCTGTGTCCATGAGCTGTATTAATAGTGATTAAGAAACCAGTGCTCTCAGATTCAATTAGCAAAACTGCAAGGATTCACAGAGCGTTATACTGGAAAACTGAGGAAAATATGCGGGTGTGCAAATGCGACCTATCTGAAAGTGCTGCAGAAGAGCTTGAAAAATGCCTCCCCTTCAGCAAGTGCTTTCCTTGTACTGCCACTTTCTTTTTGGGTGACAAATGTAGCTGATGATGAAGCCAGTGGAACTTTAGGCTTGGACTCAGACTCTTAAGTCAGGATTCTCTGACTTGCCTGTTGAATTACTGCTTGTGAATTTATAGATTCCTCAGCCCCACTTCTGGTGATTAGGTTCAAGGAGTTCAGATATGGGGCTTAGAAATCTATAGCTTAAAAAGTAACTCATATGACTCTTGTCATAAGACAAGTTTGGGGAATGTGCTCCAAGTAGAAACTGGAGCTGATCATGGCTGTGAAATGCCATCCTGTGGGGATGGATGATGATGAGACATGAGGATGCCATTTACTAGTCCTTTCTGGTTTTTCTTTGCAATAGATAATGTAGAAGACTATCTCTGTGGATTCTGAATGAGTAGTAGTTTAATCCAGTAAACATGAAAACAAGAAGAAGGCATCATGACTTGCTAATTAATTCTCTTTTATATAAATAAGAGAAAACAAATAGCTTTGGGAATATAATCATAGAAATCCAACCTGGATTTCTGAAACAGTCTTGGTATTCTTGCCAATAAAACCTTCTTTGACAAGAAAAGGGGAGAGTTTGTGACTTAAATGTCTTCCTGGCTCATAGAATTTTTAGTACCAAAAAAAAAAAAAAAAAAAGACATTGGAGAGAGTGGAGTCTAATACCTTCATAGTGTGGATGAAAGTCTGCTGACTCAGAGAGATGAGGCATCTGCCCAAGATCACTCAAGTGATGAAATGAGCTATCTAAAGACAGGAGAAGTGACACCATGTTTCCTGAATCTTGGCTTCTGGCTTCCAGTGTCTCCTTCTGGCACAACTATAGCCTCTAAGATACTCTCATTATATGGCTACAATATGCTAGAGAGCAGGGAAGGAAGGAAGAGCTGCAATTTGTTTAAATAAATACTAAATAAGAACCTAATATATTACAGGAATTTGGTGGCATGATAGGTATATTGTTGTTGTTTAGTCAGTAGGTCATCTCCTAATCTTTGTGACCCCATGAATTGCAACACAACAGGCTCCCCCATCCTTCACAATCTCCTGGAGTTTGCTCAAATTCATGTCCATTGAGTTGGTGATGCTATCTAACCATCTCATTCTCTGCCACCACCTTCTACTTTTGCCTTCAATCTTTCCCAGCATCAGGGTCTTCATCTGTTCACATCAGGTGGCCAAAGGATGGGAGCTTCAGCTTCAGCATCAGTCCTTCCAATGAATGCAAAAGGGCAAGTCTCCAGTCGTGTCTGACTCTTTGTGACCCCATAGACTATACAGTCCATGAAACTCACCAGGCCAGAATACTGGAGTGAGTAGTCATTTCCTTCTCCAGGGGATCTTCCCAACCCAGGGATCAAACCCAGGACTCCTGCATTGGAGGCAGATTCTTTACCAGATGAGCCACCAGGGAAGTCCTTCCAATGAATATTCAGTGTTGATTTCCTTCAGAATTGATTGGTTTGATCTCCTTACAGTCCAAGGGACTCTCAAGAGTCATCCCCAGCACCACAATTTGAAAGCATCAATTCTTCAGCACTCAGCCTTCTTTATGATTCAACTCTCACATCTGTATATGACTACTGGAAAAACCATAGATTTGACTATATGGGAATTTGTCATCAAAATTATGTATTTTCTTTTTAATGTGCTTTCTAGGCATGACAAATATACAGATGCATAAAATAAGACTGCTGTCCTTTAGATCACAAAGGCATGTAAATGAATAACTGAAATATTGTGGGACAGACGCTAAGCAGAAATGTATGTAGAACAGTGGTAACTCCAGAGAGGAAAAAACGAACTTCTTGAGAAATCAGAAAGTCTCAGAGGGCTTTGAGTCAGAAGTTAAAATTCATCATCCTGATGAAAGAAATAGCACATCTGGCAGAAAGCAAATGTTCAAGAGGCTGGAGGAGGGAAAACTCTAGAGTAGGTGTCATAAACATTTTCTGTGAAGAGCAAGGAAATAAAAATTTTAGACTTCATAGGTCATAGGTTTTCTGCTGCAACTGCTCTAATCTTTCAGCCACAGAAAATGTGCAAGCAAATGGGCACATCCATGCTTTAGGATGTGCTTAGTTACTCAGTTTTGTCTGACACTTTGTGACTCATTTAAAACAAAAATACTGAAGTGGGTTGCCATTTCTTCCTCCAAGAGATATTCCCAACCCATGGGTTGAATCTGCATACCCTGTGTCTCCTGCTTTACAGGCGGGTTCTTTACCTGCTGCATCATCAGGGAAGCCCATAAAATTAGGCAGTTAGCCAGATTTGGCCAGTGGGATATAGTTTGCATGCCACTGTAAAGTATGTAAGTAGTTAACAATGAATAGTATGACAAAAGAGGAATCCATTTAGCTTCAGTTCAGTTCGGTTCAGTTGCTCAGTCATAGCCAACTTTTTGAGACCCCATGGACTGCAGTACACCAGGTTTCCCTGTCCATCACCAACAACCAGAGCTTGCTCAAACTCATGCCCATTGAGTCGGTGATGCCATCCAACCATCTCATCCTCCATCATTCCCTTCTTCTCCTGCATTCAATCTTACCCATCACCAGGGTCTTCTCCAATGAGTCAGTTCTTCACATCAGGTGGCCAATGTATTGGGGCTACAGGTTCAGCATCAATCCTTCCAATGAATATTCAGGACAGATTTCCTTTAGGGTTGATTGGTTTGGTCTCCTGGCAGTCCAAGGGATTCTTAAGAGTCTTCTCCAGCACCACAATTCAAAAGCATCATTTTTTTTTTTTTTTTTGGTGCTCAGCTTTCTTTATTATCCAACTCTCACATCCAAACATGATGACTGGAAAAGCCATAGCTTTGACTGGATGGACCTTTGTTGGCAAAGTAAAGTCTCTGCTTTTTAATACATTGTCTAGGCTGGTCATAGCTTTTCTTCCAAGGAGCAAGTGTCTTTTAATTTCATGGCTGCATTCAATATCTGCAGTGATTTTGGAGCCCAAGAAAATAAAGTCTGACACTGTTCCCACTGTCTCCCCACCTATTTGCCATGGAGTGATGGGACCATCTGCCATGATCTTAGTTTTTTGAATATTGAATTTTAAACCCGCTTTTTTCATTCTCATCTTTCATTTTCATCAAGAGTCTCTTTAACTTCTCTTCAGCTTGTGTCATAAGGGTGGTGTCTGGATATCTGAGGTTATTGATATTTCCCCTGGCAATCTTGATTCCAGCTTGTGCTTCATCTAGCCTGGCATTTTGCATGATGTACTCTGCATATAAGTTAGATGAACAGGGCAATATACAGACTTGACATACTCCTTTCCTAATTTGGAACCAGGCTGTTATTCCATGTCTGTCTCTAACTGTTGCTTCTTGACCTGTATACAGATATCTCAGGAGGCAGGTATGGTAGTCTGGTATTCCCATCTCTTTAACTATTTTCCAGTTTGCTGTAATCCACACAGTTATAGGCTTTGACATAGTCAATAAAGCAGAAGTGAACTCTCTTGGTTTTTCTATGATCTTAGCTTGGTAAGGATCAAGTTAAGAAGGGATTTGAATGGTAAAGACTTGCTTGCATGAGTCACTTATCTTCTCTGAGTCTTAGTGTATTCACCTGTGAAATAGCGATTAAAGTAACTCCCTAAGAAAGACTGCTGTGAATATTATCTCAGATAAATCTAGCACAATTCCTGGCACTTTGCTATAAAATAATAGTTGCTAATGCTCTACAAATAGGACACATTTAGAGATAGGAATGTTGATTTGCCATGGTTTCAGAATTGCCTCAAGAAACGAAGTACTTGTTTTCAATAGCAGGTTAATAAGGAGAGAGGCTGTTTAGCTATAAGTTCAGAGGGGAATTCTTCAATGGAATATTTTTCCATTGAGGCTCAAGGTCGAATGGCCTCTTATTATCCGAATTTACTTAGACTTCCATGAGAAATATCAGTAACCTCAGATATGCAGATGGCACCATCCTAATGACCAAAAGAGAAGAATAACTAAAGAGCCTCCGAATGAAAGTGAAAGAGGAGAGTGAAAAAGTTGACTTAAAGTTCAACATTCAGAAAACTGATATCATGGCATCCGTTCACATCATTTCATGGCAAATAGATGGGGAAACAGTGGAAACAGTGGAAACAGTGGCAGACTTTATTTTTGGGAGTTCCAAAACCACTGCAGATGATGACTGAAGCCTTGAAATTAAAAGAAGCTTGCTCCTTGGAAGAAAAGGTGTGACAAACCTAGACAGTGTATTAAAAAGCAGAGACATTACTTTGCTGACAAAAGTCTGTCTAGTTCAAAAATATGATTTTTTCCAGTAGTCATATATTGATGTGAAAGTTGGACCATAAAGACTCTTGAGAGTCCCTTGGACAGCTAGGAGGTTAAGCCGGTCAATCGTATAGGAAATTAACACTGTATGTTCATTGGAAGGACTGATGATGAAGCTCCAATACTTTGGCCACCTGATGTGAAGAGACAACTCATTGGAAAAGACCCTGATGCTGGGAAAGATTGAGGGCAGGATGAGAAGGGGGTAACAGAGGAAGAGATGGTTGGATGGCATCACCAACTCAATGGACATGAGTTTGAGCAAACTCCATGAGATAACGAAGGAGAAGGAAGCCTGTGGTCACAAAGAGTCAACCATGACTGAGCGACTGGACAACACCTTATATTAAGCCCAATGGAAAGCTATTAATATCCTTCCAGCAAATTTTCTCTTTGCTTTATTCATTTCTTCCACTTGATGTGAGCATCTTGAAAGTGGAACATTCATCTTTGTATCCATGGCATCTTGCAACCAATAGAACTCAGTGTTTGATAGAGATGCCTAATATCCATCATTCCATCTGTGTGCCTTCTTTCTTTTCTCCTCTTTAAGTCCTACTTTCATTCCTGTGCCATGTAGACTTTTGATCTTATAGCAGTAATGGTATATAACATTTTGACTTCTTACTGTATGCAAGGCATTATCCTCAACAATTTCTGTACTTCAGTTCCGTGTCTTCTATTACATGAGGTAGATACTGTATAATGATTATGGTTATATAACAGTGATGTAACTATTGTTATTACTCCTATTTTTCAGGTGAGAAAACTGGGGCATAGAATACATTCTCCAAATTTTATAGCTACCAAGTGAGAGGACTGGGACTTGAGTGAGATTTTCCTGATTTCAAAGCATATAATTGTGCCCTGGAAGGATACTTATTTGTGCACTATCTTTTGATGTTCCAAATTATTCATTGTAAGTCAGCCTCTTTCCTTAACCAGACTGTGTTTCTGAATATTTTTTTTTCCTCAGTACCCAATTTAAGATGGGAAAGTTAACATTTATTAAATTTCTTAAGACTTAATTTGAAAAGTCTTTTGTCCCACGGTCACTTGGATTGTTCCAAAGAATGCATTACTAACTCATTCTTGGCCTTTGTAAATTACCACTCTTTTGACATATGGCAAGAGTGGAAATAATTTTCTGTTTATATGCTAAACAGCATTATAACAGCTGCTTGAAAATATTGGCCTACCAATCATAACATAAGCACCTGGATGTTTTAATTACAGATGACAAGTCCACCCAGAAATGAAGTCTCTCTGTTGAGGAGGCCTGATACTCAGCATCTTCTAGGCGAAAATACCTTCTCAGTTAAATTCAAAACATGGGGTGGGGGGTCCTAAGATGGTGGAGGAATAGGACAGGGAGACCACTTTCTCCCCCACAAATTCATTGAAAAAACACTTGAACGCTGAGCAAATTCCACAAAACAACTTCTGAGTGCTGGCAGAGGACATCAGACATCCAGAAAGGCAGACCACTGTATTTGAAAGGAGGTAGGACAAAATATAAAAGATGAAAAGAGAGACAAAAGAGGTAGGGATGGAGATCCATCCCAGGAAGGGAGTCTTAATAGAGGATAGTTTTCAAACACCAGGAAACACTCTCATCAGCAGATCTGTGGGGAGTTTTGGAATCTCAGAGGGCAACATAACCAGGAGGAAAAATAAATAAATAAAACCCACAGATTATTCACCTAATGGCAACTCCCAGCAGAGAAGTAGCCCAGATGCTTGCATCTGTCACCATTAAATGAGGGCTAACAGGGAGGTGCAGGCTGCATTGCTTAGGGTAAGGATTGGGCCTGAATGCCTTGAGGGCAATCTGAGAGAACTAATGTGAGATAGAAACCCAAACTGTGGGACAGCCAGAAAGAGAAAAAAAAAAAGAAAGAGAGAGAACTATCCCACAAAAAGCCCTAACCTGGGGCACTGCCAGGCCTGCTCACAGAACAAAGGACTGAGTGGATACCAGAGGATAGCTAGCCGGCTGCGGACTGGCCCACCCCCCACCGGAGGCAGGGAGGCAGGCGGGCCACAGTCAGAGCTGGAAGGCAAGGGGCAAGCTCAGCCCCAGAGATGGCATTCCCTACCAAACTGCTAACAGCCTTCCAGTTGCTAATCAAGATTTCTTGGGATTCTGGATGGTTGACATTCACTGGGAGGGTTGCAGCCAGAGATCAGCTCCCCAGAAGAGACACAAGGGCATACCTAAGATGGGCGCACCTGCGGCCACCCAGGAAACTGAGCGACTGGGACCGAGGAAGTGATAAGACTCACTCCCCACCTGAGGAGACTGTGCTTGCCAAGCAGCTGGTCACCTGAGCTGCTCGGACCTGAGAAGGGCACAAAATGCAGGCCCAACTGAGCCTGGGCCTTTGTGGAGTACCCAAGAACTTGAACCTGAACCTGAGCAATTTAGAGCTGGGAAGTGTACATAACCCAGGGCTCACCTAGGACAGTTCCCCAGCAGAGCAACCTAAAGCCTGAGAAGTGTAGACTGGGAAAGCACACGCGCTGTGAGCGGGGGCAAACCCAGTGTGGCAGAGACATTGAGAGCACTCCCCACATTTGCCAGTGATATTTGTTTGCAGTGTTCCTCCCTCCCCACAGGACGACTGAACAAGTGAGCCTAAATAAGTGACCACCTATGCCCCCTTGTGCCAGAGCAGAAATTAGACACTGATCAGATCAGATCAGATCAGTTGCTCACGAAGAGACCAGCAAACAGAAGAAACTAAAATAAACAGAGAGAACCACTTCGGAAGTGACAGGTGCAGCAGATTAAAACTCTGTAGTTAGCACCAACTACATTGGAAGGGGCCTGTAGTAGAAGTATAAGCCAGATCAAGGAACTATCTGAAACTGAACTGAACTGACACTGCCTGCTACAGCTTCAGAGAAATTCTTAAAATTATTTTTACTATTATCATTTTTCAAATTAATTCGTATTAATTTTAAGTCCTCTATTACTCCTTTAATTTTCAGTTTTATAACCTACTGTTACCTTGCAAAATAAAGACCCTATTTTAAAAGTAAACTTCATATATATATTTTATAATTTTTGTGACTTTGTTTTTTTTTCTTTTTTAATATTGTAGTTTTGAGAGTCTAACCTTTACTCTAGATTTTTAATCTTTGCTTTTTAGTATTTGTTATCAGGTTTGTACCTTTAAGAACCCAATCTTTAGTACCCATTTTTACTTGGGAATGTGATTACTGGCTTGATTGCTCTCTCCCCCTTTTGACTTTCTATTTTCTCCACTAGGTCACCTCTATCTTCTCCCTCCCCCTTCTCTTCTCTACCCAACTCTGTGAATCTCTTGTGTGTTCTGGGCAGTGGAGAACGGGTCAGTGGGAACTGAACGCTGGCTGGATCTGTCTCTCTCCTTTTGATTCCTCCTTTTTTCCTCCTGGACACCTCTGTCTCCTTCCTCCCTCTTCTCTTCTCCATGTAACTCTGTGTACTTCTCTGGGTGTCGCTCACTGTAGAGAAGCTTTTCGTCATTAAACTAGATGCTTTATCATTGGTGCTGGATAGATGGAGAAGTCTTGAGGCTACTATAAGAATAAAACTGAAAACCAGAGGCAGGAGGCTTAAGTCCAAAACCTGAGAACACCAGAGAATTACTGATTCCAGGGAACATTAATTGATAAGAGCTCATCCAAAAGCCTTCATACCTACACTGAAACCAAGCACCACCCAAGAGCCAACAAGTTCCAACCAAGACATACCACACAAATTCTCCAGCAATGCAGGAACATAGCCCTGAGCTTCAATATACAGGCTGCCCAAAGTCATACCAAACCTACAGACATCTGAAAACTCACTACTGGACACTTCATTGCACTCCAGAGAAAAAAAATCCATCTTTACCCACAAAAACACTGACACAAGCTTCCCTAACCAAGAAACTTTGACAAGCCACCTGTCCAACCCCAACCACTGCAAGGAACCTCCTCAATAAAGAGGAACCACAAACTGCCAGAATACAGAAAGGCTACCGAAAACACAGCAATCTAAACAAGATGAAAAGGCAGAGAAATACCTATCAGGTAAAAGAACATGATAAATGCCCACGAAACCAAACAAAAGAGGAGGAGATAGGTAGTCTATCTGAAAAAGAATTCAGAATGATAGAAACAATGATCAAAAATCTTGAAAACAAAATGGGGTTACAGATAAATAGCCTGGAGACAAGGATTGAGAAGAGGCAAGAAATGTTTAACAAGGACCTAGAAGAAATATAAAAGAGTCAATCAATAATGAATGATGCAATAAATGAGATAAAAACACTCTGGAGGGAACCGACAGTAGAATAATGGAGGTAGAAGATACTATAAGTGAAGTAGAAGGTAGAACGGTAGAAATAAATGAAGCAGAGAGGAAAAAAGAAAAAAAGAATAAAAATAAATTAGGACAACCTCAGAGACCTCTGGGACAATGTTAAACGCCCCAACATTCAAATCATAGGAGTCCCAGAAGAAGAAGACAAAAAGAAAGGCCATGAGAAAATACTTGAGGAGATAATAGTTGAAAACATCCCTAAAATGAGGAAGGAAATAGTCATCCAAGTCCAAGAAACCCAGAGTCCCAAACAGGATAAACCCAAGGTGAAACACCCCAAGGCACATATTAATCAAATTAACAAAGATCAAGCACAAAGAACAAATATTAAAAGCAGCAAGGGAAAAAACAACAAATAACACACAAGGGGATTCCCATAAGGATAACAGCTGATCTTTCAATAGAAACTCTTCAGGCCAGGAGGAAATGGCAGGACATACTTAAAGTGATGAAAGAGGAAAACCTACAGCCCAGATTACTGTAACCAGCAAGGATCCCATTCAAATATGAAGGAGAAATCAAAAGCTTTACAGAAAAGCAAAAGCTGAGAGAATTCAGCACCACTAAACCAGCTCTTCAGCAATTGCTAAATGATCTTCCTTAGACAGGAAACACAGAAAGGGTGTAAAAACTCGAAGCCAAAACAACAAAGTAAATGGCAACAGGATCATACTTACCATTAATTACCTTAAGTGTAAATGGGTTCAATGCCCAAAGCAAAAGACAAAGATTGGCTGAATGGATACAAAAACAAGACCCCTATATATGCTGTCTACAAGAGACCCACCTCAAAACAATGGACACAAACAGACTGAAAGTGAAGGGCTGGTAAAGATATTCCACGCAAATAGAGACCAAAAGAAAGCAGGAGTAGCAATATTCATATCAGAAAAAATAGACTTTAAAATAAAGGCTGTAAAAAGAGACAAAGAAGGGCACTATATAATGATCAAAGGATCAATTCAAGAAGAAGATATAAAAATTGTAAATATGTATGCACCCAACATAGGAGCCCCATAATATGTAAGGCAAATGCTAACAAGTATGAAAGGGGAAATTAACAATAACACACTAATAGTGGGAGACTTGAATACCCCACTCACACCTATGGATAGATCAACTAAACAGAAAATTAACAATGAAACACAAACTTTAAATTATACAATAGACCAGTTAGACCTGATTGATATCTATAGGACATTTCACACCCAAAAATGAATTTCACCTTTTTCAAGTGTACATGGAACCTTTTCCAAGATAGACCACATCATGGGTCATAAATCTAGCCTTGGTAAATTAAAAAAAAAAAAAAAAATGAAATCATTCCAAGCATCTTTTCTGACCACAATGCAATAAAATTAGATGTCAATTACAGGAGAAAAACTATTAAAAATTCCAACATATGGAGGCTAAAAAACACGCTTCTGAATAATCAACAAATCACAGGAGAAATCAAAAAAGAAATCAAAATATGCATAGAAACGAATGAAAATGAAAACACAAAACCCAAAAACACTGTAAAAGCACTGCTGAGGGGAAGGTTCATAGCAATACAGGCCTATCTCAAGAAACAAATACATAACCTAACTCTACACCTAAAGCAACTAGAAAAGGAAGAAATGAAGCACACCAGGGTTAGTAGAAGGAGAGAAATCTTTAAAATTATGTCAGAAATAAATGCAAAAGAAACAAAAGAGAGCATAGCAAAAATCAACAAAGCTAAGAGCTGGTTCTTTGAGAAGATTAATAAAATTGACAAACCATTAGACAGACTCATCAAAAACAAAGGGAGATGAATCAAATCAACTAAATTAGAAATGAAAATGGAGAAATCACAACAGACAACACACAAATACAAAGGATGATGAGAGGCTACTATCAGCAACTATATGTCAATAAAATGGACAACTTGGAAGAAATGGACAAATTCTTAGAAAAGTATATCTTTCCAAAGCTGAACCAGAAAGAAATAGAAAATGTTCACTGACCCATCACAAGCATGGAAATTGAAACTATATTCAGAAATCTTGCAGCAAACAAAAACCCAGGACCAGACGGCTTCACAGCTAAATTCTACCAAAAATGTAGAGAAGAGCTAACACCTATCCTATTCAAACTCTTCCAGAAAATTGCAGAGGAAGGTAAACTTCCAAACTCATTCTATGAGGCCACCATCACCCTAATACCAAAACCTGACAAAGAGGCCACAAAAAAAGAAAACTACAGGCCAATATCACTGATGAATATAGATGCAAAAATCCTTAACAAAATTCTAGCAAACAGAATCCCACAACATATTAAAAAGATCATACATCATGACCAAGTTGCCCTTATCCCAGGGATGCAAGTATTCTTCAATATCCGCACATCAATCAATGTAAAACACCACATTAACAAATTAAAAGATAAAAACCATATGATTATCTCAATAGATGTAGAGAAAGCCTTTGACAAAATTCAACATCCATTTATGATAAAAATCCTCCAGAAATCAGGAATAGAAGGAACATACCTCAACATAATGAAAGCTATATATGACAAATCCACAG
The DNA here is from genome assembly GCF_055505025.1 of Bos grunniens. Lineage (NCBI taxonomy): Eukaryota > Metazoa > Chordata > Mammalia > Artiodactyla > Bovidae > Bos > Bos grunniens. Next base: position 62,800,968 of record NC_141183.1, on the reverse strand, counting down.
CAAACATTATCCTCAATGGTGAAAAATTGAAAGCATTTCCCCTAAAGTCAGGAACAAGACAAGGGTGGCAACTTTCACCACTACTGTTTAAAATAGTTTTGGATGTTTTGACCACAGCAATCAGAGCAGAAAAAGAAATAAAAAGAATTCATATTGGAAAAGAAGAAATAAAATTCTATTTGCAGATGACATGATCCTCTACATAGAAATCCCCTAGACACACCACCAGAAAATTACTAGAGCTAATCAGCAATCCCACTGCTGGGCATACACACTGAGGAAACCAGAAGGGAAAGAGACACGTGTACCCCAATGTTCATTGCAGCACTATTTATAATAGTCAGGACATGGAAGCAACCTAGATGCCCATCAGCAGATGAATGGATAAGAAAGCTATGGTACATATACACAATGGAGTATTACTCAGCCATTAAAAAGAATACATTTGAATCAGTTCTAATGAGATGGATAAAACTGGAACCTATTATACAGAGTGAAGTAAGTCAGAAAGAAAAACACCAATACAGTATACTAACACATATATATGGAATTTAGAAAGATGGTAACAATAACCCTGTGTACGAGACAGCAAAAGAGACACCGATGTATAGATCAGTCTTATGGACTCTGTGGGAGAGGGAGAGGGTGGGGAGATTTGGGAGAATAGCATTGAAACATGTATAATATCATGTATGAAACGAGTCGCCAGTCCAGGTTCGATGCACGGTACTGGATGCTTGGGGCTGGTGCACTGGGACGACCCAGAGGGAGGGTAGGGGAGGGAGGAGGGAGGTGGGTTCAGGATGGGGAATGCGGGTATACCTGTGGCGGATTCATTTCGATATTTGGCAAAACTAATACAATATTGTAAAGTTTAAAAATAAAATAAAATTAAAAAAAAAGAAAATTACTAGAGCTAATCAGTGAATATAGTAAAGTTGCAGGATATAAAATAAACACACAGTAATCCCTTGCATTCCTATACACTAACAATGAGAAAACAGAAAGAGAAATTAAAGAAACAATTCCATTCACCATTGCAATGAAAAGAATAAAATACTTAGGAATATATCAACGTAAGAAACAAAAGACATATATATAGAAAACTATAAAATACCAGTGAAAGAATCAAAGAGGACACAAAAAGATGGAGAAATATACCATGTTCATGGATTGGAAGAATCAATATAGTGAAAATGAATGTACTACCCAAAGCAATCTATAGATTCAAGGCAATCCTTATCAAGCTACTGACAGTATTTTTCAGAGAACTAGAACAAATAATTTCACAATTTGTATGGAAATACAAAAAAACCTCTAATAGCCAAAGCAATCTTGAGGAAGAAGAATGGAACTGGAGGAATCAACCTGCCTGACTTCAGGCTATTCTACAAAGTTACAGTCATCAAGACATTATGGTACTGGCACAAAGACATAAATATAGATCAATGGAACAAAATAGAAACCCCAGAGATAAATCCACACACCTACAGACACATTATCTTTGACAAAGGAAGCAAGAATATACAATGGAGAAAAGACAATCCCTTTAACAAGTGGTGCTGGGAAAACTGGTCCACCACTTGTAAAAGAATGAAACTAGAACACTTCCTAACACCATACACAAAAATAAACTCAAAATGAATTAAAGATCTAAATGTAAGACCAGAAACTATTGAACTCTTAGAGGAAAACATAGGCAAAACACTCTCTGACTTAAATCACAGCAGGATCCTCTATGACTCACCTCCCAGAGTACTGAAAATAAAAGCAAAAATAAACAAATGGGACCTAATTAAAGTTAAAAGTTTTTGCATGACCAAGGAAACTATAAGCAAGGTGAAAAGACAGCCTTCAGAATGGGAGAAAAGAACAGCCAACGAAGCAACTGACAAAGAATTTACCTCAAAAATATACAAGCATCTGCTGCAGCTCAATTCTAGAAAAATAAATGACCCAATCAAAAAATGGGCCAAAGAACTAAACAGACATTTCCCCAAAGAAGACATACAGATGGCTAACAAAAAGATGCTCAACATCACTCATTATAAGAGAAATGCAAATCAAAACCACAATGAGGTACCATTTCACGCCAGTCAGAATGGCTGCTATCCAAAAATCTACAAAAAATAAATGCTGTAGAGGGTGTGGAAAAAAGGGAACCCTCTTACACTGTTGGTGGGAATGTAAACTAGTACAGCTACTATGGAGAACAGTGTGGAGATTTCTGAAAAAACTGGAATAAAAATGCCATATGACCCAGCAATCCCACTGCTGGGCATACACACTGAGGAAACCAGAACTGAAAGAGACACGTGTACCCCAACGTTCATCACAGCACTGTGTAATAGCCAGGACATAGAAGCAACCTAGATGTCCATCAGCAGACAAATGGGTAAGAAAACTGTTGTACATATGCACAATGGAATATTACTCAGCCATTAAAAAGAATATATTTGAATCAGTTGCAATGATGTGGATGAAATTGGAGCCTATTATGCTGAGTGAAGTAAGACAGAAAGAAAAATGCCATTTCAGGGTACTAACGCATATATATATATGAATTTAGAAGGATGGTAATGATAACCCTATATGCGAGACAGCAAAAGAGACACAGATGTATAGAACAGTCTTTTGGACTCTGTGGGAGAAGGTGAGGGTGGGGTGATTTGAGAGAATAGCACTGAAACATGTATATTGTCATATGTGAGACAGATTGCCAGTCCAGGTCCGATGCATGAGACAGGGTGCTCGGGGCTGGTGCACTGGGATGATCCTGAGGGATGGGATGTGGAGGCAAGTTGGAAGGGGGTTCAAGATGGGGAGCACATGTACACACATGGCTGATTCATGTCAATGTATGGCAAAACCACTACAATATTGTAAAGTAATTAGCCTCCAATTAAAATAAATAAATTAAAAAAACTCAAATCATGGTCCATTGGACTGTACTTCTTTTTTTAATAGTGGTGATTGATGTCAAGCATTGATCCATTCTTTTCTGATAAGAAAAGACCATGGTTACTTTTTTCACCTCTCCATTCTCCATGGAAACAGGATGCACGATACACATAGGATGGTTTTCTGATTATTTAAAACCCAAGTCCTCTAAGAGGGAATCTCTCTCTTCTCCTGTGTATATGGTCTTGGCAGGAGACCAGTTCCCAGTGCCTGTCTTTCTCTCTAGAAGTCTGAGGCTCAGATCCTTGCAATATTCCATACAGCCAGGAAATAGGAGAGTGCATTTCACAATAGTAAATGGTGACCTGACAGAGGTCAACTTGTCCTAGTGATGGTGCAACAGTGATGGCAACAATGATGTTTCAGAGTCTTTGGTGACTTCCTGACCAGAGGTGGTTGTTCTAATGTTTGATATCTCTTGTTCCATGTCTTCTCCTCTAGCCTGCCCTTAATATCCTTCCAACAAATATCCTTTTTGCTAAGATGGCCAGTTATTTCTATTTTTGCAACCAAGAATCCTGGGTGACATAGTTTGGAAAATACAGTTTTACTGACAATCTCCCAGTTATTTGTTGTCTAAAATATTTTTTTTTCCCCAGGGCTCCTTCATTGGCTGATGGGAAACTCTTATTTCCTTCTGTCCTTCTGAATTCAGAGACGCTGATGAGCAGGAAGATGTCCGCAGAGCAAGAACTTATTTGGAAATGAGTACTTATTCAAGTGGCCCATTAGAGAAGTATGAAAGATAGTGTTTTCTTCTCTCAGTGCCCCATGCCTGAAATGTAAAAGTGTCTTGAACACACTTGGTACTCAGCCAATACATATTTGATGACTTAATGAATTAATTGCATGTGTGCTAAGTCACTTCAATCATGTCCTAGTCTTTGCAACCCTATGAAGTGCAGCCTCCCAGGCTCCTCTGTCTATGGGATTCTCCAGGAAAGAATACTGGAGAAGGTTGCCATGCCCTTCTCCAGGGGCTCTTCCCAACTCAGGGATTGAACCCACATCTCTTACATCTCCTGTATGGGCAGGAATTTCTTTATCACTAGTGACACCTGGGAAGCCCGTTGAATTAATTAATCGGTCCTTATTAACAGACCAAAACAGGTCTTTATTAATAGATAAAAACCTCGGTATTTTCACATTTGGTCCTTTTTTGTTGTTGTTACTATATGATTCTATTCATGTTAAGTTTCAGGACAAGCAGCACTAATTTAGACTGGTGGTTCTCAACCAGGGTGAATCCCCACCCTTCATTGAGGGACATTTGGCAATGTCTGAAGATATTTTTTGCTTTCACAGCTGGTAGGAGGAGGTGGTTTACTACTGGAGTCAAGTGGCTAGAGCCTAGGGACACTGCCAAATACCCTATAGTGCATGGGACAGCTCCTGCAATAAAGAATTTTTTTTAATTTATTTTATTTTTAAACTTTACATAATTGTATTAGTTTTGCCAAATATCAAAATGAATCTGCCACAGGTATACATGTGTTCCCCATCCTGAACCCTCCTCCCTCTTCCCTCCCCATACCATCCCTCTGGGTCGTCCCAGTGCTCTAGCCCCAAGCATCCAGTATCGTGCATCGAACCTGGACTGGCATCTCGTTTCATACATGATATTTTACATGTTTCAATGCCATTCTCCCAAATCTTCCCACCCTCTCCCTCTCCCACAGAGTCCATAACACTGTTCTATACATCAGTGTCTCTTTTGCTGTCTCGTACACAGGGTTATTGTTACCATCTTTCTAAATTCCATATATATGCGTTAGTATACTGTATTGGTGTTTTTCCTTCTGGCTTACTTCACTCTGTATAATAGGCTCCAGTTTCATCCACCTCATTAGAACTGCTTCAAATGTATTCTTTTTAATGGCTGAGTAATACTCCATTGTGTATATGTACCATAGCTTTCTTATCCATTCATCTGCTGATTATCTTGTCTCAAATGTATTTGTGCCAAGGTGAAGTCATTCTATGAAAATATAGAAGTCAGAAAATATAGAAGTCAGAAAATACAGAAGTCACTTATTGGGAGACGCTGACTGGAAGGACTACAAAGGAACTTTTCAGAATGGTAGTAATGCTCTATACCTGTGTTGTCTCAAAGAGTAACAACCAGGCACATCACATTCAGTCTTCATAAACAATACCAAAACACTGTATTATCTACATTAGACAGAAAAACTTGAACTCAGCAAGGTTAAGTCATATTTTCAATGTCTAATAGAGAAGCTGAAATTCACAGTAACAGTTACTACTTAAGTCCATCTAGTTCATGCGGTTCCACTCTCCATCCTGAAGCAAGGAAGAAGACAAGATGCAAAGGAGGAGAAGACTAAAAAGAAGAGAGAAGAAAAGAGAAGGTAATAAAGTGAATAAAAGCCCTGGTAGATTTCAGAATGAGTCACCTTACTGGGACAACTGAGAATTTCCTGAGGTATCTTTTCTATTTGCAAACAGAGGGCAAGGGTAGTTTGTGTTGGGTGCTGATGTTGGTGTAAGAGAATACAGGAGGCTATGTCTGGTTATGGGAATTAGATAGGTTTTCATTTAAAATATTTTGGTTTTAAAAGATTCCCATCAAAATCTACTATGAAGAATCTCCAGGGAACCCCATTTCTCCTCCTCCTGGAAGATTTTCCCTGACCACTCTACTGAGGCTTAAAAAATGAACAGATCCAGGTCCAATTTCAGGCTCTATTGCTAATTATCTGTGTGATTCTGGGCAAGTTACTTACCTGCCTGAGGCTCAGTTTCCTCTTCTGAAACACTTCGATGAAAGAAAAACCTACCTATATAGAATATACAACCGAAGAATAACTAAATAAATCTAGTTTTCCCTCTTCTTTTCCCCTTTCCTCTGACATTCAGTGGCATTTGCAGTATTTGTCATATAATTTAGTTCTCAATTATACAGTTTTCTAATAAAAGACATTTATCTTATTGTAACACTATAATGCTGTATTTATTTGTAATTCACCTTTTTTCTATCAGATTAGAGCCTGTAGCTTAAAAGAACAGGTTCAGTACATTTGCCATTAGCTTCTTCAATGCACCGGAGACAAATCTTGCTCTGATTCTGCCCTTGTAGGAAACACTCCAATATATGTTGCATGGTTTCTGGCTCCCAGCTGTAATGCTCTGCCAGTGTGTGCACATGGTATTTCCCCTGCTGGGAAACCAGCAGCTGCTCTGCCTATTCTCACCTCCCTTGACTTCCACCTGGCTGAAAATTTCTTAGGGAGGTGGTCCCTTAGCCCCAACTTGCAATGGCTGCCTAAGCCTGTTTCACATGCTAGGCATCCATACACAGGTAGTGGTTACACCCCCATTCACAGATTCATTTGTCACTTTCTATTATAAGTGCCTAGAATGATAGATCCTCTCATGTTCTACCTGTGAATCCCAGCAAATGGCTCTGGTTCTAGTCTTAGGTGAAATTGGGGAGATGACTCTCTGAAAGATGAAAATAGGTGGCTTCTCTAGACACAACTCTTCTCATAATAAGGTATATGTCTCACCTCCCCATCACTTTCCAGACCCTTTGATGGGCCCACAGTCTGCACCAGCAGCAGCCAGCTCCATCCCTGCCCTGTTAAGTAAAGCCTGGTCAGTGGTTTACTTAGCTGCTTCCTTACTTGCTGGCCATGGGAGGAGCCATTGTAAATCACATGCTTGTACAGACCAATGAGTGAGGAACAAGGGTTCATTCTTGGTGGGTGCCTGGGACCTATCTTAATGTGATGCTCCACTAGAGCCCTGACATCTGACTTCCCTTGCTTGCCTGGGCCCTTGATGACTGTCCTACAATGAAGAGAATAAAGGAGAACTCAGTAAGAAGATGACAGTCAAATGTGCTTGCAGCTGGGCCTACTTCTATCTCCAATAGGATGGTGTTCCTGTTGTGACAACTGTCCTCTGAGTTGCAAGTAATAAATCTCTGCCTTAAGTGACAGGTAACTGAGATTGTTCTTCTTGCATTTGACAAACCCATATTGATTTGTCATTTCTCCTGCCATTTTCCTAGCTCAGGTAAGCACTCTCTCCCCTTTGGCTTCTTGTCTGCCCTGGACACAATTCTCTTCCTAAATTTACCAAAAATATATTTTAATTTTTTTGCTTAAAAATGTGTCTTCTCAACGAAGTTGTGAAAAACTTGATTTCAAATTCATTCTGTTACTATGAAAGGGTTAGATGAATAGGTAGATCAATTTTAAATATTCTACTAGCTCTGTGAAAATGATGCTGTGAAAGTGCTGCACTCAATATGCCAGCAAAACTCAGCAGTGGCCACAGGACCAGAAAAGCTAAGTTTTCATTCTAATCCCAAAGAAAGGCAAAGCCAAAGAATGATAAAACTAATGCAAAATTGCACTCATCTCACAAGCTAGCAAAGTAATACTCAAAATTCTCCAAGCCAGGCTTCAACAATATGTGAGCCATGAACTTCCAGATATGCAAGCCAGATTTAGAAAAGGCAGAGGAACCAGAGATAAAATTGCCAACATCCGTCAGATCATTGAAAACACAAGAGAGTTCCAGAAAAGCATCTATTTCTGCTTTATTGACTATGACAAAGCCTTTGACTGTGTGGATCACAACTAACTGTGGCAAATTCAGAAAGATATGGGAATACCCAACCACCTGATCTGCCTGTTGAAAAATCTGTATGCAGGTCAGGAAGCAACAGTTAGAACTGGACATGGAACAATAGACTGGCCCCCAACCCAAATAGGAAAGTTGTCAAGGTTGTATATTGTCAACCTATTATTTAAATTATACACGGAGTACATCATGAGAAATGCTGAGCTGAATGAAGCTCAAGCTGGAATCAAGATTTCCAGGAGGAATATCAAAAACTTCAGCTATGCAGATGACACTAACCTTATGGCAGAAAGCAAAGAAGAACTGAAGAACCTCTTAATGAAAGTGAAAGCAGAGAGTGAAAAGTTTGGCTTAAAACTCAACATTAAGAAAACTAAGATCATGGCATCCAGTCCTATCACTTCATGGGAAATAGTGGGGGAAACCATGGAAACAGTGGCAGACTTTACTTTTAGGGGCTCCAAAATCACTGCAGATATTGATTGCAGCCATGAAATTAAAAGATGATTACTGCATGGAAGAAAACTTATGACCAACCTAGACAGCATATTAAAAAGCAGAGACATGTATACCTGTGGCGGATTCATTTTGATATATGGCAAAACCAATACAATATTGTAAAGTTAAAAAATTAAATTAAATTAAATAAAAAAATAAGAAAGTAAAAAGCAGAGACATTGCTTTGCCAACAAAGGTCCGTCTAGTCAAGGCTATGGTTTCTCCAATAGTCATGTATGGATGTGAGAGTTGGACTATAAAGAAAGCTGAATGCCAAAGAATTGATGCTTTTGAACTGTGGTGTTGGAGAAAACTATTGAGAGTCCCTTGGACTGCAAGGAGAACAAACCAGTCCATCCTAAAGGAAATCAGTCCTGAATATTCATTGGAAGGACTGATTTTGAAGCTACAACTCCAATACTTAGGCCACCTGCTGCAAAGAAGTGACTCATTTGAAAAGACCCTGATGCTGGGAAAGGTTGAAGGCAGGAGGAGAAGGGGACGACAGAAGATGAGATGGTTGGATGGCATCACCGACTCAATGGACATGAGTTTGAGTAAACTTCGGGAGTTGGTGATGGACAGGGAGGCCTGCCATGTTGCTAGCATAGGGGTCACATAGAGTAGGACAGGACTGAGTGATTGAATTGAGCTAGCTTTGTATCTTGTTAATATTGATGTTAACAATGTACTAAATGATATTTGTAATAATTATCTCTATACAGTTTTCCAACACATCATCACTTTCATAGATATTATCTCCACTTCTAGGGAAAGGGGTAGTATCCACTTCCCATGGAAGCAACATAACATGTTGGTCAGGAGGACAAACTATGTTTTGAGGTTTAAGTCCAGGCTCTCTCAGCTATGTAGCATGTGTCTTTAGGCAAGTTACTTGTCTTTATATAGCTTTAGTTTCTATATCTGGAAAATGATAACCAAGATACATACCTTGAAGAACTTTAGGAAGAATACTGTTGATTACGTAATTATTGAGAATATAGTTTCTCTCTGTACACTGTAATAGTATAGTGGATCACATACATAGTAAATAGTAGAGGTAGACTAAGTCCTATATACTCCATTCATGATTTGCTTACTGTACTAGTCTAATGCTGCTAATAGAAGTGTATGTCATTTTGAATTTCCACCCAAAATAGTTCATGTGATCAAATGACAATATTACAATGAATTCTTAAAATTCGATCTTTAGATACAAAGGTACAATTAATATCTCATCTATATATTTTTGATTGAAATGTACAGTGCCTGTACACAATAGGTATTCAACTAATGTTTGTTAAACATCCTGTGGATTCTTAGCTCGTTTCCTTGCAACTGCTAAACTTTCTCACTGACTACACCAGGAGGATATTGATATGACTCTTTGGATTGCCTGATCCAATCTCACTTTCTCTGGCTCATGCATATGTGCTCAGTCACTAAGTCATGTCTGAGTCTTTGGGACTCCATGGACTGTATCCCTCCAGGCTCCTCTGTGCATGGGATTCCCCAGGCCTGCTGGAGTGGGTTGCCATTTCCTTCTCCAAGGGATCTTCCCAGTCTAGGAATCGAACCCATGTTTCCTTCATTGGCAGGAAGATTATTTACCACTGAGCCACCAGGTAAGTGCTTCTCTGACTCATATTAAGGCAAGTGTCTGTGATCAAGAACCTAAAGAAATTATTCCATATACCATAAGTAGATGGAGGCCTATGTCTGGGAATTATCAACACTGAGGTGTCACCACCTCAGATGACTAGACACAAATGGATTCTTAATGGTGCTGTGGTAGAATCAGCTCTTCTGGGTTAACTATGTAAGTGAATATTCTCACCTTGCCACTTGTTGGAATCCTGGTAGCCTTTGAAGGGAATTTAGTCTTTTCATTTCAGGTATTAATGCACTTCAACTGTAATGATATAGAGCTTGGTTTGAACCTCTCTTTTATAACCCATTCAATTTTGAATTGCATGAAAATTACTTGGGTATATTTCTATATTTTCTACTAGATGGTAAATTCTTGAAAATAAGCACTATTCCTATCTACACAGAGAAACATCACACATGATGCATAGAGAGAGAACTTGAAGGATGAACAAGTAGAAAAATATGACAGTGTACCTGCTCTTAGTTTAGGTATTGTGAAAGGTACTTTACATATGGGCTTCCCAAGTGGTGCTAGTGGTAAAGAACCTGCCTGCCAATGCATGAGACAGAAGAGATGTGGGTTCAATCCCTGGGTCAGTAAGATCCCCTGAAGGAGGGCATGACAACCTACTTCAGTATTCTTGCCTGGAGAATCCCATGAACAGAGGAGCCTGGTAAGCTATAGTCTACAGGATTGCAAAGTGTCAGACACAACTAAAGCAACTTAGGATGTACTCACATACTTAACATATATTATGGATAGTTCTCACCTGAGAGATAGATATTACTTCTCCAGTTTTACCAAAGAGAAAACAGGCAACTTTCTCTAAGTAATGACAACTACAAATGATGGAGTTAGAAATAGAGCCCAATTTTGTTTGATTTCAAACCCTGTTCTTCCATTTTATGAGCTACCTCCTCATGTTTTGCTTAAAAGCTTAGTAATTGTTGAATTGTGACTTGATAAACCCAATAACAGATAGAGGGTATGTAATCATAGCTAAACATAATCAAATCCTATTTAACAGCTTCAAAGTACTTGAGCAGTGGAAGATGGGTGACAGCATATGTTTATCAAAGTAACTACATTATGAAAAGCTAATTCATTAAAATAGGAAGCAAAGATTGAACTAATGAATGAAGCCTAGTATAGAAGCTCAGCCTCAATTGCCAGATATATGTAAAGCCATCATGATAGCATTCTGTTAATTATGTTTAAATTAAAAAAAAAAAACAAAAAACAAATTGACCAGTAGCTATTTTATGTCTTAATCCACCTAGGAAAAAAAATAATAAAAGGAAAATGAGCACCAGGACCAAAATATCTAATGGAGAGGCTGGTCTGTATGATGCAAATAAGAGTCATAAATCATGTGCGAGTAAACTTTAGGGATAATTAATGTCTTTCCTAAAAGTTACTATTACAACTACAATAATATCTTTTGTTTATGCAGCTACTTGTAGCTTAAATGTAATGCCAAACCCCTAATCTATTTTAATCTTCAAACAACACTATACTTCACAGGTGAGGAACAGAGGTTCAGAAGTTCTTGTCCAAGGCTGTCAATAGTTAATTGAAAAGCAACAGTGAGAATGCAGACCTTCAAGGTACAGCTTTTTTTCAGTTTTTTTCTCCCTAGTAATGTTCATGGAGAGAATTGATCATCTAGTCACTTTATTTCCATCTTCTATCCTTTCTGCATGGCCCATGATACTGAGGAACCAGAATGTCTTGTATTTGAGTCCATCTACGTTGAAGGAATAGCAAATGATGATTCGTAGAGGAAGGGGCAGAGAGAATTCTGTGCCATGAACTGAATTACTGACAAATTCCTTTGGATCAGAGGCCATTTGGGGAAAAATTCAAAGAAACAAAAACCAAGATGCCTCTTTCGACAGCTATCTGTCTGTAGATTTATGTGATAAGATGGTTTAAGATTATTTGCCTGCTCCATTAGTCACGTGACATATATTAAAGTCCAGAAGTCATTAAAGTCCAGAAGTCATTACTGGCTGAAAAATGAGGAAAAAATATAGATTATGTCAATTCTGCCCTGTGTCAAAACAGCTTGGTCAAGACAGAAAGATAAAACAAATAGTTTTTGACTAGAGGTTAGGTTTAGACAAATTTACTGAAACATTTCTCTTACATGATGAAACAGTGGAAACACCAAAGAACTCCTTTGTAAATTAGTACACAGACCTACATGGTACATATGTTCAGGTGAGTTGCTCAGTCGTGCCCGACTCTTTGCGACCCCATGGACTGCAGCACGTTCGCCTTCCCTGTCTTTCAACAACTCCAAGTGCTTTCTCAAAATCATGTCCATTGAGTTGGTGGTGCCATCGAACCACCTCATCCTGTGTGATCACCTTCTCTGCCTTTATTGTTTCCAAGCTTCAGGGTCTTTTCCAATGAGTCAAATTTTCACTTGTGGTGGCCAAAGTCCTGGAGTTTCAGCATCAGTCTTTCCAATGAATACTCAGGACTGATTTACTTTACAATTGACTGGTTTGATCTCCTTGTAGTCTAAGGAACTCTCAACAGTCTTTTCCAACACTACAGTTCAAAAGCAACAATTCAGATTTCTTTATAGGCCAACTCTCACAATCATACATGACTACTGGAAAAATCATAGCCTTGACTAGATGAAACTTTGCCATCTAGGTTGGTTATACTTTTCTTTCAAGGAACAAGGATCTTTTCATTTCATGGCTGCAGTCACCACCTGCAGTGATTTTGGAGCCCCCCAAAATAAAGTCTCTCACTGTTTCCATTATTTCCCTATCCATTTGCCATGAAATGATGTGACTGGAGTCAATGAACTTAGTTTTCTGAATGTTGAGTTTTAAGCCAACTTTTTCCCTCTCTTCTTTCACTTTTACCAAGAAGCTCTTTAATTCTTCTTCACTTTCTGCCATAAGCGTGGAAGTGAAGTCGCTCAGTCATGTCCGACTCTTTGCGATTTCATGAACTGTAGCCTAACAGGCTCATTCATCCCTGGGATTCACCTGGTAAGAATACTGGAGTGGGTTGCCATTTCCTTCTCCAGGAGATGTTCCCAACCCAGGGATTGAACCCAGGTCTCCCACATTGCAGGCAGACGCTTTACCATCTGAGCCATCAGGGAAGCTCTGAGCGTGGTGTCATTTGCATATTTGAGGTTGTTGATATTTTCCCCAGCAATCTTGATTCTAATTTGGGCTTCATCCAGACTGGTGTTTTGATGGATGTTCTCTGGATAAAATTTAAATAAGCAGAGTGACAAGACAGAGCCTTGACATACTCCTTTCCTGATTTGCAACCAGTCTGCTGTTTCATGTCCAGTTCTAACTATTGATTCCTGAACTGCATACAAATTTTTCAGGAGGCATGTAAGGTGGTCTGGTATTCCCATCTCTTGTAGAATTTCCCACAGTTTGTTGTGATCCATGCAGTTAAAAGCTTTGGTGTAGTCAAGAAAGCAGAAGTAGACGTTTTTCTGGAACTCTTGCTTTTTCTATGATCCAGCAGTTGTTGGCAATTTGATCTCTGGTTCCTCTGAATTTTCTAAATCCAGCTTGAACATCTAGAAGTTCACAGTTCACATATTGTTGAAGCCTGACTTGGAGAATTTTGGGCCTTACTTTGCTAGTATGTGAGATGAGTGCAATTGTGAGGTTATTTTGAACATTTTTTTGGTATTGCCTTTCTTTGGGATTGGAATGAAAACTGACGTTTTCCAGTCCTGTGGCCACTGCTGAGATTTCCAAATTTGCTGGTATATAGAGTGCAGGACTTTCACAGCATTATGCTTTAGGATTTGAAATAGTTCATCTGGAATTCCATCACCTCCACTAGCTTTGTTCATAATGATGCTTCCTAAGGCCCACTTGACTTCACATTTCAGGATGTCTGGCTCTAGGTGGATGGTCACACCATTGTGGTTATATGGGTCATGAAGTTTTTTGTTTTTTTTGTATAGTTCTCCTGTGTATTCTTGCCACCTTTTCTTGATATCTTCTGCTTCTGTTAGGTCCATAAAATTCCTGTCCTTTATTGTGCCCATCTTTTCTTGAAGAGATCTTTAGTCTTTCCCATTTTACTGGGAAATACTATTTCTATTCCCTTTCTTCTATTTCTAACCCCAGAGAGCATGAAGAGACAGAGCCAAAGCAAAAACAATACCCAGTTGTGGATGTAACTGGTGATAGAAGCAAAGTTCAATGCTGTAAATAACAATCTTGCATAGGAACCTGGAATGTTAGGTCCATGATTCAAAGCAAATTGGAAATGGTAAACAGAGGACAGCAAGAGTGAACATTGACATTTTAGGAATCAGTGAAATAAAATGGACTGGAATGGGTGAATTTAACTCAGATCAGCATTATATCTACTACTGTAGGATAGAATCCCTTAGAAAAAAATGGAGTATCCCTTATAGTCAACAAAAGAGTCCAAAATGCATTTTTGGAATTCAGTATCAAAAACTACAGAATGATCTCTGTTGGTTTCCAAGGCAAACCTTTCAATATCCCAGTAATCCAAGTCTATGCCCCAACCACTAATGCTGAAAAGCTGAAATTGAATGGTTCTATGAAGACCTACAAGACCTTCTAAGACTAAACTCCCCAAAATATGTCCTTTTCATTACAGGGGACTGGAATGCAAAAGTAGGAAGTCAACATATACCTGGAGTAACAGCCAAATTTGGCCTTGAAGTACAGAATGAAGCAGGGCAAAGGCTAACAGAATGTTGCCAAGAGAACGTACTGGTCATAGAAAGCACCCTTTCCCAACAACGCAAGAGACGACTACACATGGACATCACCAGGTGGTCAATATCAAAATCAGACTGATTATATTCTTTGCAGCCAAAGATGTAAAAGCTCTATACAGTCAGCAAAAATGACTGGGAGCTGACTGCATCTCAGATCATGAAATTCTTATTGAAAAATTCAGACTTAAATTGAAGAAAGTATACTAATTAAATAATTTTCTATTAAAGAAAATAAATAAATGGCAAAAAAAATTGAAGAAAGTGGGGAAAATCATTAGATCTTTCAGGTATGAACTAAATAAAATCCTTTACTATTATATAGTGGAAGTGACAAATAGATTCAAGGGATTAGATCTGATAGACAGAGTGCCTGAAGAACTATGGACAGAGGTTCATGAAATTGTAAAGAGGCAGGGATCCCCCAAGAAAAAGAAATGCAAAAATGCAAAATGGCTGTCTGAGGAGGCCTTACAAATAGCTGAGAAAAGAAGAAAATGAAAGGCAAAGGAGAGAAAGAAACTATACCCATTTGAATGCAGAGTTCCAAAGAATAGCAAGGAGAGATAAGAAAGCCTTCCTCAGTATCAATGCAAAGAAATAAAGGAAAACAATAGAATGGGAATGCCTAGAGATCTCTTCAAGAAAGTTAGAGATAGATACCAAAGGAACATTTCATGCAAAGATGAATATATATGTAGGAAAGTCAATCTTTTTTTTTTCCCCTCCCGTCATATTTTAGACATGCTTTGCATTCCTCGTGCTTTCTTTCCTGACCACTTCATTTCTGACCTTCCTTTGCAGACTCTTCATTCAGGATAGTTCAGTTCTGTTGCTCAGTTGTGTCCGACTCTTTGTGACCCTGCTGCACTTCCATCTGCCCTAGAATATTTGTGTATACCAAGATTCTTCACATCAAATACAATCTGATGAGGATTTGCTTTTGAGAGTCTTTTTCTCTTTGTACAGATTAAGTCAAACACCAAATGGTGACTGCCGGACCCATCTCTGAAAAGTCAACAGATGCTGGTAGTTGTTTGGAAGAAAGCTGAATTGAACTACTCAATACAGATATTTGAAAATTAAAACAGCCACTTTTTGGCCAGAGTTTTTTGTTGTGTCTCACAAGGCTCAAATAGAGAAATTAATTACACCAGTCACCTGGAATTTCTTGAGTATCCCAAGAGGGAAAGGTGCATTTTTTGTTTGTTTCTGGTTCCATTGTTAACCAAAATGAGTATGTAAACAGGGAATTATGCTTCCTGGGCACCTACAAGTATAGATATGGTATAGAGCTGGAAGACAAGTGCTGGAAGGACCATCTCCATTTCACCAGCAGAAAACTGAAGTCTGAAAGGTTACATTGTTGTTTCAAGTTCACACAGGTAACTGGTGGCAGAGATGGAAGTGGACACTAGCTCTTTTTATCCCAGATCAGCAGGTGTCATCTAATTATATTGTATTCATTTTAATTTCTAGGCACTGGGCTCTAACACACCTTCTCTTACTAAGGCAGTGTTCTTTTTTATATACAATTTAAATTCAATTGTATGATATTTAAAATTTGATATCAAAAAGAAACAAACATCATGTATAATATATATATACTAAATGTAATATGCATTTTCATAAATATCTTCATTATTTCAATCAATATTTACGTAGGGCCTTTCTGTAAACTCTGGCATATAGTCAGAATTTCAATATGAGCAGCCATGAAGAGATACCCCACGCCCAAGGTAAGAGAAACCCAAGTAAGATGGTAGGTGTTGCAAGAGGGCATCAGAGGGCAAACACACTGAAACCATACTCACAGAAAACTAGTCAATCTAATCACACTAGGACCACAGCCTTGTCTAACTCAGTGAAACTAAGCAATTCCCGTGGGGCTACCCAAGATGGGCGGGTCATGGTGGAGAGATCTGACAGAATGTGGTCCACTAGAGAAGGGAATGGCAAACCACTTCAGTATTCTTGCCTTGAGAACCCCATGAACAGTATGAAAAGGAAAAAATGATAGGATACTGAAAGAGAAACTCCCTAGGTCAGTAGGTGCCCAATATGCTACTGGAGATCAGTGGAGAAATAATTCCAGAAAGAATGAAGGGATGGAGCCAAAGCAAAATGAATACCCAGCTGTGGATGTGACTGGTGATAGAAGCAAGGTCCGATGCTGTAAAGAGCAATATTGCACAGGAACCTGGAAAGTCAGGTTCATGAATCAAGAAAAATTGGAAGTGGTCAAACAGAGATGGCAAGAGTGAATGTCAACATTCTAGGAATCAGCGAACTCAAATGGACTGGAATGGGTGAATTTAACTCAGATGACCATTATATCTACTACTGCGGGCAGGAATCCCTCAGAAGAAATGGAGTAGCCATCATGGTCAACAAAAAAAATCCAAAATGCAGTACTTGGATGCAATCGCAAAAACGACAATATGATCTCTGTTTGTTTCCAAGGCAAACCATTCAATATCACAGTAATCCAAGCCTATGTCCCAACCAGTAACACTGAAGAAGCTGAAGTAGAATGGTTCTATGAAGACCTACAAGACCTTTTAGAACTAATATCCAAAAAAGATGTTCTTTTCATTATAGGGGACTGGAATGCAAAAGTAGGAAGTCAAGAAACACCTGGAGTAACAGGCAAATACTGGCCTTGGAATATGGAATTAAGCAGGACAAAGACTAATAGAGTTTTGCCAAGAAAATCCACTAGTCATAACAAGCACCATCTTTGAACAACACAAGAGAAGACTCTCCACATGGACATCACCAGATGGTCAACACCGAAATCAGATTGATTATATTCTTTGCAGCCAAAAATGGAGAAGCTCTATACAGTCAGCAAAAACAAGACTAGGAGCTGACTGTGGCTCAGATCATGAACTCCTTATTGCCAAATTCAGACTTAAATTGAAGAAAATAGGGAAAATCACTAGACCATTCAGGTATGACCTAAATCAAATTCCTTATGATTATACAGTGGAAGTGAGAAATAGATTTAAGGGCCTAGATCTGATAGATAGAGTGCCTGATGAACTATGGAATGAAGTTCGTGACATTGTACAGGAGACATGGATCAAGATCATTCCCATGGAAAATAAATGCAAAAAAGCAAAATGGCTGTCTGGGGAGGCCTTACATATAGCTGTGAAAAGACGAGAAGTGAAAAGCAAAGGAGAAAGGGGAGTTCCAAAGAATAGCAAGAAGAGATAAGAAAGCCTTCTTCAGAGATCAATGCAAAGAAATAGAGGAAAACAACAGAATGGGAAAGACTAGGGATCTCTTCAAGAAAATCAGAGATACCAAAGGAACATTTCATGCAAAGATGGGCTCAATAAAGGACAGAATGGTATGGACCTAACAGAAGCAGATGATATTAAGAAGAGATGGCAAGAATACACAGAAGAACTGTACAAATAAGATCTTCACGACCCAGATAATCACGATGGTGTGATCACTTACCTAGAGGCAGACATCCTGGAATGTGAAGTCAAGTGGGCCTTAGAAAGCATCACTACGACAAAGCTAGTGGAGGTGATGGAATTCCAGTGGAGCTATTTCAAATCCTGAAAGATGATGGTGTGAAAGTGCTGCACTCAATATGCCAGCAAGTTTGGAAAACTCAGCAGTGGCCACAGGACTGGAGAAGGTCAGTTTTCATTCCAATCCCAAAGAAAGGCAATGCCAAAGAATGCTCAAACTACCGCACAATTGCAGTCATCTCACACGCTAGTAAAGTAATGCTCAACTTTCTCCAAGCCAGGCTTCAGCAATATGTGAACCGTGAACTTTTGATATTCAAGCTGGTTTTAAAAACGGCAGAGGAACCAGAGATCAAATTGTCAACATCCGCTGGATCATGGAAAAAGCAAAAGAGTTCCAGAAAAACATCTATTTCTTCTTTATTCACTATGCCAACGCCTTTGACTGTGTGGATCACAATCAACTGTGGAAAATTCTGAAAGAGATGGGAATACCACACCACCTGATCTGCCTCTTGAGAAATTTGTATGCAGGTCAGGAAGCAACAGTTAGAACTGGACATGGAACAACAGACTGGTACCAAATAGGAAAAAGAGTGAGTCAAGGCTGTACATTGTCACCCTGTTTATTTAACTTCTATGCAGAGTACATCATGAGAAACGCTGGACTGGAAGAAACATAAGCTGGAATCAAGATTGCTGGGAGAAATCTCAATAACCTCAGATATGCAGATGACACCACCCTTATGGCAGAAAGTGAAGAGGAACTCAAAAGCCTCTTGATGAAAGTGAAAGTGGAGAGTGAAGAAGTTGGCTTAAAGCTCAACATTCAGAAAACGAAGATCATGGCATCCGGTCCCATCACTTCATGGGAAATAGATGGGGAAACAGTGAAAACAGTGTCAGACTTCATTTTTCTGGGCTCCAAAATCACTACCCATGGTGACTGCAGCCATGAAATTAAAAGACGCTTACTCCTTGGAAGGAAAGTTATGACCAACCTAGATAGCATATTCAAAAGCAGAGACATTACTTTGCCAACAAAGGTTCGTCTAGTCAAGGCTATGGTTTTTCCAGTGGTCATGTATGGATGTGAGATTTGGACTGTGAAGAAGGCTGAGCGCCAAAGAATTGATTCTTTTGAACTGTGGTGTTGGAGAAGACTCTTGAGAGTCCGTTGGACTGCAAGGAGTTTCAACCATTCTATTCTGAAGGAGATCAGCCCTGGGATTTCTTTGGAAGGAATGGTGCTAAAGCTGAAACTCCAGTACTATGGCCACCTCATGCGAAGAGTTGACTCATTGGAAAAGACTCTGATGCTGGGAGGGATTGGGAGCAAGAGGAGAAGGGGAGGGCAGAGGATGAGATGGCTGGATGGCATCACTGACTCGATGGACGTGAGTCTCAGTGAACTCCAGGAGTTGGTGATGGACAGGGAAGCCTGGTGTGCTGCGATTCAGGGGGTCGCAAAGAGTCGGACACGACTTAGCGACTGATGTGATCTGATAATATAAATATTATGATAAATTTATAATAATATAGTGAAAAAGTAGAGAAGAAAGTAAGTAAAGAAAAAAGTAGGGAGTGCAACCCCCAAAATATATTGATTACAGCAAAATCAATAATATTTCTACAAATATAAAACAAGATACTTGAAACTTTAAAAAAAATCTAAAAAATGCTCAGTTTAAGTAGGATTTATGATCAAATTTCATTTAACTAGAAGAGAATTATCCAGGACTCTCAGTTAATCACAACTGAGTTGCTAGTTCTCCTCTGGAAGAAAGAGACAAACCATAAAGAATATAGGATGTACCAGGCAGGATGGCATCTAGAAAGGACATGGATTCAGATCAAGATTTTCCAGAAGCTTTAACTCTTCTTCTCTGTTTCATTGTTTGTAAAAGTTCAATGCAAGGCTTAATTGTCAGACTGGGATGATACAATGTATGCAGAATACCCAGCCTAGAGGCTGACACACAGCATACGCTCTGTAAGTCTTCTTGCTTTTCCTCACTTCTAAAACTGAACTTCCAGAAGGCTTTCTTGGATTTGATTCATACTCAGAATTATGTCTGGCATCATTTTCCTCATAAGATGAAACAGAACCAACATTCAGAATTATGTGACAAGGTTCCAGGGGAGCCACAGCCATCTAATAAAGATTCCATTCTCACTGGTGTTTTCTACTTAACAAAAGAGAATATTTTTTATTAAGAAAGACTTTTAGCCATTGAAAAATCAATCAGAAGATTCAACTAACATGGTTTCTATAAGAATTGAGGGTGAGTGAGGTTTTGTGTTGTACTAACCTAATAAGTGTCTTTGGATGAAGGTCGGTTTCTTGGCCTCAGCTTCCTCTGGGAGGTAAAGGACCTGAGTGTCCTTCCTAAAAATAGTTGCTCCAGGATGGGACTAGTGCTGATAGAGCTCAGGGCTGATCCCAGTATGGCACAAAGTGTCCTCTGCAAGTGACCACTACACTCATTGTGGTCAGAGGGCAACATTGTGCTGGGCACTTGTAAGGAAGAACTGGTAAGCATATATGTTAATGCTTCTGAATGTGTAAAATACTCTCTGAGCGAGTAAGTGAAAGTTGCTCAGTTGTGTCAAACTCTTTGCAACCCCATGAACTATACAGGCCATGGAATTCTCCAGGCTAGAATTGTGGAATGGGTAGCCTTTCCCTTCTCCAGGGGATCTTCAATTCAGGGATTGAACCCAGTTCTCCCACATTGCAAGTGGATTCTTTACCAGCTGAGCCACAAGGGAAGCCCAAGAATAATGGAATGGATAGCCTATCCCTTCTCCAGTGGATTTTCCCAATCCAGGAATTGAACCAGGGTCTCCTGCTTTGCAGGTGGATTCTTTACTAACTGAGTTATCAAGGAAGCCCACTTTTCAAAAATTTGATTTGGAGAGTTGAGGCCAGAATCCAAAGAACCAAAAAAATATGTGATAAAAAGGTTGTAGAAAGGAACCAATCTGAAAAGGCTACATTCTATATGATTACAAATTATATATATATACATATACATACATATACATATATATATACATATATATATATACACATACATGTATGTGTGTTTGCTCAGTCTATATGTACACATGCTTGTTCAATTGTGTATGACTCTTTGTGGCCCCATGGACTTTAGTCCATCAGGCTCCTCTCTCAAGGGGATTTTCCAGGCAAGAATACTGGAGTGAGTTCCATTTCTTCCTCTGCAAGATCTTCCTGATCCAGGGATAGAACCTGTGTCTCCTGCATCTCCTGCATTGGCAGGTAAATTCTTCACCACTGAGTCAACTAATAAGCCCAATTATAACTATATGACATTCTGAAAAAGGCAAATTTTGGCAGAAGTAATAAGGTTGTGGTTACCAGAGGTCGAGTGGAGAGAGACGCATAGGCAGAGCACAGAGGATGCTTAGACTAGTGAACATATTTTATGATATTGCAATGATGGATACCTATCATTATACATATATCGTAACATAGAATATGCAACACAAAGAGTAAACCCTAATTAATGTAAACTATGGACTCTATGATGTATCATCATAGGTTCATTATAGGTTCGTAACAAATATACTACTTTAGTGGGGAATGTTGATAAAGACATATATGGGTAGTGGCAGAGGGTCTACAGGAAATTCTGTACCTTCCTCTCAATTTTTCTGTGAACCTAAAACTGCTCTAAAAAACAAAATATTTTTTTGTAAAGTCCTAGAACTCAGAGCAACTATCTAGATACTTTATTTTATGGAATATGGAAAGAGACAGAGGTTTCTAGTAATGGCAGCAATGGGATCAGAATCTAAAGTGCTATTCTTCATCCAAGTTTTTATTGCTATCTCTGACAACCTGGCTATTGATTTTCTTTCCTTGACCATTAACATGAAGTTGAATGCTACAGAGGGGGTATATCTCACAGGTTTCTTGTTCCAGTTCTGTTCTTTTTCAGAGAATGGCACTGAGGCCCAGAAAGACAATGGGGCTTGCCCAGGATCTCATCAAAATTAGTAAAAGAGCCTGACCAGAGCTTACCTCCCCTATCACAGGCCCACTGTCATTCTAATTCCATATGCAGTCTATGGCTATCTAGTCTTCAAAGAGGACCAACATGCTTCTATCACTCTCAGAAGTGTAAGTTCACGGACCATGTATGAGGACATGCTGGGGCTCTATTCAGAGAAACCTTCTCCCTTTGTGATAAAGGAGATAAGGAGTAGGTTAAGTCAACAGACTATATGAGAAGACCTATAATCATGTGCTTTAAATCTTTTTGGGTGGGTAATTCAAGTAAAATTCATGAGGTCTGGACCACTCTAGCTTGGGATTAAAGTAAATCCACAATAGTCATAAGAGTGGGTTACCGTGGGTTTTTCTCTACCTAGAGTTCGGTTGCCTGAAGCACTTCAAATCAGGGAAGCCATCTCCTAATTACAGTGTAGTATCTGTTTTTTTGTCCCTTCCCCTCCAACCCCCCAAACTTATGTTTGTTGCCAAGTCCTTTAGCATCCATGCCAAGAGCACTGCTGCTTTCCCTAAAGCTATCAAGGCTTGGGAAGGTCATTGCAAAGCCACTTCCCACAGGTGTTGGCATTTTTTAATCTATAAAGCACAGAATAAGTGTCTTTAAAATTGAGGATAATGATCTTGTTAACAATTATTCAGTCACCTTTATATTATATCCTCACCTTTAAAGACATGTCTTTTATTCTTTTCCCCAGAAGCATCCTAGAAGCATCTTAGAAGATACATTTCTTACCTACAGACCATCTGCCAGCTGTGTCTGCCAGAACAGCTGCCCATCAGCTGGAAGCAGAACCTAGAGAGCCTTTGCACAGCTCTGGCATCAGGGAGCCAAGCAGACCTATCACAGACAGCCCCAGCTCTTGGTGGCTGGCAGCCAATTTGGGCATGGAATAGCTACTGAGGGCAAACAGCATGAAATTGGACCTGCATTTGACTGTACTATGTATAACGATGATGTTTTTGTGGATCTTCCAAGTGCATGCAAAAACACATTATGACTACTGACTTGTGGAGTGATGGTTCTAGAACTGGCCTTCAGTTCAGTTCAGTTGCTCAGTTGTGTATGACTCTTTGCGACCCCAGGACCTCCTTGTTCATCACCAACTCCTGGAGTTCACTCAAACTCACATCCATTGAGTCAGTGATGCCATCCAGCTATCTCAGCCTCTGTCGTCCCCTTCTCCTCCTGCCCCTAATCCCTCCCAGCACCAGAGTCTTTTCCAATCAGTTAACTCTTCGCATGACCTGGCCAAAGTACTGGAGTTTCAGCTTTAGCATCATTCCTTCCAAAGAAATCCCAGGACTGATCTCCTTTAGAATAGACTGGTTGGATCTCCTTGCAGTCCAAGGGACTCTCAAGAGTCTTCTCCAACACAACAGTTCAAAAGAATCAGTTCTTTGGTGCTCAGCTTTCTTCATGGTCCAACTCTCACATCCATACATGACCACTGGAAAAACCATAACCTTGACTAGATGAACCTTTGTTGGCAAAGTATTGCCTCTGCTTTTGAATATGCTATCTAGGTTAGTCATAACTTTCCTTCCAAGGAGTAAGCGTCTTTTAATTTCATGGCTGCAGTCACCATCTGCAGTGATTTTGGAGCCCCCCAAAATAAAGTCTGACACTGTTTCCACTGTTTCCCCATCTATTTCCTACGAAGTGATAGAACCAGATGCCATGATCTTCGTTTTCTGAATGTTGAGCTTTAAGCCAACTTTTTCACTCTCCACTTTCACTTTCATCAAGAGGCTTTTGAGTTCCTCTTCACTTTCTGCCATAAGGGTGGTGTCATCTGCATATCTGAGGTTATTGATATTTCTCTTGGCAACCTTGATTCCATCTTGTGCTTCCTCCAGCCCAGCGTTTCTCATGATGTACTCTGCATATAAGTTAAATAAGCAGGATGACAATATACAGCCTTGACGTACTCCTTTTCCTATTTGGAACCAGTCTGTTGTTCCATGTCCAGTTCTAACTGTTGCTTCCTGGATAATTTAATCCAATGGTTCTTACACTTGACCATGCTTACTGACCAAACTAACCATCTGGGAGCTTTTAGAAATTACAGATTACTGGATCCCACCCTCTGACCTAGTAAATCAAAATATCTAAAGGTAAAGAAAAACAATCTATATATGAACACCTTTCCAAATGATTTGGATATAGTCAGCTCATCATGCATCCATGGATTAGAATTTTGTAACCAATGATTATAGTTCACATGCCTCCTTTTCATCAGAGTAATTCTTATTGAAGAAGATGCCACAGCCTTGGGAATAGAGCTGTGCTGGACCCATGGCAAAGCCCTGATAGACATGGATCTAGAAGCAAATCAGTGACTTCTTATGACTTTGCTTCTTCTTACAATATATAT
Source organism: Bos grunniens (assembly GCF_055505025.1). Lineage (NCBI taxonomy): Eukaryota > Metazoa > Chordata > Mammalia > Artiodactyla > Bovidae > Bos > Bos grunniens. The sequence goes on along the minus strand of NC_141183.1, from coordinate 62,776,583 downwards.
TACAGCTTTCTCTGGTGACTCAGTGGTAAAGAATCCACCTGCCAATGTAGGAGACATGGATTTGATCTCTGGGTCAGGAAGATTCCCCAGGAAAGGAAAAGGCAACCCACTCAAGTATTCTTGCCTGGGAAATCCGATGGACAGAGGAGCCTGATGGACTTCAGTCCATGGAATCATAAAAGAGTAAGACATGACTTAGCAACTAACCAACAACACCAACCTACACTGCCCCGTCCCCTGTTAATGGCCAAACTAGTTTACCTATTTTGTCCTGTTCACAACATATGTGCACATGACTAGGCAAACACATTTATTGATCAAAAGATATTTAATCTAACTTGACCTCCCTTTGGAAGCTCATCTTTCTACAACATGAGTCCCTTAGGTAAGAGACTGAAAAGCTTTAGAGCAACTCTGGGTCTTTAGAAATTAGCCTCTGAAAATATATAAATATTTCTGTATACACACATCTCTGCTTATTTTTTGAAGAAGGTTCATAGCTTTCACCAGATGTTCAAAAAGATCTACCTTCTACCTAAAGTAACTTGAACCTCTAACATATAATATCCATGATAAGAGGCTGCTTTTCTACTGTTATGAAGGGGATGGCTTAGAACTTAAAAAAAAAGAAAGAAAGAAAGAAGAAAAAAAAATCTACTTTAGGAAGTTAGCTTAACCTACTGGTTTTTGACACATCTAGCTATGCTAAGCATAATGAAAGTGTTTGATAAAGTGTCAACATAGAGGACATGAACATAAAAGCTAATGCAACTTGAGAGAAAAAGTTAGGTTGGCTTAAAATTGCACTGTCACTAATATGAAGCAAAAGTATGGCCAAGCCAAAAAGTCTCAAGGAAAAGGCAAGTAAAGCCAGAGAAAGCTTAAGACACAGACTTAAAAGGATAATACAATTTTATCAGGGCAGAACTTGGGAGAAATATGAAGCAGTAATTTTTAAATAAAGTTATGCTAGTACACTAATTTGAGTAACCAAGATTTATAATTAAAATTTTGTGCAACTCTTCACATTGCCAAACATTTTTAATGACTCCAGGAAGAACATGATGAATGTATAGGATACATTGCACTGAACATCAAGGAAGAGTCAAATGCACAAGGAGGAGAAAATGGTGGGAAGTTTTGTCACTCAAACTCTTAAAACCTCTTATGCAAAATGGATGTTGATGGCTATTTGGTTAAAAGAGTGTTCATATGTCTTTGATAGCACAGATTGAACTATATTATTACTCTATGGCATTCAGAATTATGAATTACTCTATGGCCTTTCCAAATTGATTCAATATGGTTTTGTAAGGGCAAGAACTGTGTCTTTCATTTTCTATTTCTATTCTCAGTACTTAGGATACTGTCTTGTATTAATTATCTGGTCTCATAATAATGCTGCAAAATAGTCACAAACCCTCAGTGGCAGGTGACATTAAACATTTATCTAGCTCATGAGTCTTAGGGGTTCAATGATCTGAGCTGAATTTGTTCATATATCTGTAGTTAGTTCTAAGTCAATTAGACAGCTCTGACAAATTTACTGGGTTCATTCACATATCAGGGAGTTACCTGGCTATTGGATGTAACAATAGTCTTGGTTGGGATGACTCAGCCCTTCACCCCATATCTGGTGCTTCAACAAGCTAGATTGGGTAAGAATCTCCTAATATCTCACTGGACAAAGCAAGACATATGGTTAAGTTCTGAGTCCAAATGATAGGGTACTTCCAAATTGGTACTACCAAGTACTAAATTAATTGGCAAAGAGTATGAATACAGAAAGAAGTAAAGAATTGAGGCCATTAATAGCATCACATGCCTAGAATATGGTAAAAGCTCAATAAAAAAGTTTGTTAAAACTGGTCAACCACTTGTAAAAAACTGAAACTAGAAGACTTTCTACACCATACATAAAAATAAACCCAAAATGGATTAAAGATCTAAATGTAAGGCCAGAAACTATAAAACTCCTAGAGGGAAACATAGGCAAAACACTCCTTGACCTAAATTACAGCAGGATCCTCTATGATCCACCTCCCAGAGTAATGGAAATAAAAGCAAAAATAAACAAGTAGGATTTAATTAAACTTAAAAGCTTTCACACAATGAAGGAAACTATAAGCAAGGTGAAAAGACAGCCTTAAGAATGGGAGAAAATAATAGCAAATGAAGCAACTGACAAAGAACTAATCTTAAAAATATACAAGCAGCTGAGGCAGAGCTGCTCAATACCAGAAAAATAAACCATAAAATCAAAAAAATGGGCCAAAGAACTAAATAGACATTCCTTCAAAGAAGATGTACAGATGGCTAACAAATACATGAAAAGATGCTCAACATCACTCATTATCAGAGAAATGCAAATCAAAACCACAATGAGGTACCATTTCATGCTGGTCAGAATGGCTGCTATCCAAAAGTCTACAAGCAATAAATGCTGGAGAGGGTGTGGAGAAAAGGGAACCCTCTTACACTGTTGGTGGGGATGCAAACTAGTACAGCCACTATGGAGAACAGTGTGAAGATTCCTTAAAAAAACTGGAAATAGAACTACCATATGACCCAGCAATCCCACTGCTGGGCATACACACTGAGGAAACCAGAAATGAAAGAGACACGTGTACTCTAATGTTCATCGCAGCACTGTTCACAATAGCTAGGACATGGAAGCAACCTAGATGTCCATCAGCAGATGAATGGATAAGAAAACTGTGGTACATATACACAATGGGATATTACTCAGCCATTACAAAGAATGCATTTGAATCAGTTTTAATGAGGTGGATGAAACCAGAGCCTATTATACACAGTGAAGTAAGTCAGAAGGAAAAACATCAATACAGCATATTAATGCATATATATGGAATTTAGAAAGATGGTAACGATGACCCTCTATGTGAGCAGCAAAAGAGACACAGAAATAAAGAACAGACTTTTGGACTCTATGGGAGAAGGCGAGCGTGGAATGATTTGAGAGAATAGCATTGAAACATGTATATTACCATATATGAAATACATCACCAGTCCAGGTTCAATGCATGAGACAGGGCACTCACGGCTGGTGCACTGTGATGACCCTGAGGGATGGGATGGGGAGGGAGGTGGGAAGGGCATTCAGGATGGGGGACACATGTACACCCATTGTTGATTCATGTCAATGTATGGCAAAAGGCACTATAATGTTTTAAAGTAATTAGCCTCCAATTAAAATAAATAAATTGATTATAAAAAAAAAGTTTGTCACAAAAAATGAATTGAATGTTCTCTAAAGAAGATACACATATGGCCAATAAGCATGGGGAAAAAGTGCTTGACCTCATTATTCATTGTTGTTTAGTCACTCAGTTGTGTCTGACTCTTTGTGACCCCATGGACTGTAGCCTGACAGGATCCTCTATCCATGGGGATTTCTAGGCAAGAATACAGGAGTGGGTTGCCATTTCCTTCTCCAAGGGATCTCCTTGATCCAGGGATCAAACTCTTGTCTCCTGCAAGTCTCCTTCATTGCAGGAGATTCTTTATCAGTGAACCACCTGGAAAGCCAAATCAAAACCTCAGTGAGATGTTATTTCATGTGTATTATGGTGACTAGCACCAAAACGTCAGATATTTACAAGTATTGGCAAGGACGTGGAGAAATTGGAGCACTTATACATTGTTTATAGGAACATCTATTTCTGCTTTATTGACTATGCCAATGCCTTTGACTGTGTGGATCACAATAAACTGTGGGAAATTCTGAAAGAGATGGGAATACCAGACCACCTGATCTGCCTCTTGAGAAATCTGTATGCAGGTCAGGAAGCAATAGTTAGAACTGGACATGGAACAACAGACTGGTTCCAAATAGGAAAAGGAGTACGTCAAGGCTGTGCATTGTCACCCTGCTTATTTAACTTATATGCAGAGTACATCATGAGAAACCCTGGGCTGGAAGAAACACAAGCTGGAATCAAGATTGCTGGGAGAAATATCAATAACCTCAGATATGCAGATGACACCACCCTTATGGCAGAAAGTGAAGAGGAACTCAAAAGCCTCTTGATGAAAGTGAAAGTGGAGAGTGAAGAAGTTGGCTTAAAGCTCAACATTCAGAAAACGAAGATCATGGCATCCGGTCCCATCACTTCATGGGAAATAGATGGGGAAACAGTGGAAACAGTGTCAGACTTTATTTTGGGGGGCTCCAAAATCACTGCAGATGGTGACTGCAGCCATGAAATTAAAAGACGCTTACTCCTTGGAAGGAAAGTTATGACCAACCTAGACAGCATATTCAAAAGCAGAGATATTACTTTGCCAACAAAGGTTCGTCTAGTCAAGGCTATGGTTTTTCCAGTGGTCATGTATGGATGTGAGAGTTGGACTGTGAAGAAAGCTGAGTGCCGAAGAATTGATGCTTTTGAAGTGTGGTGTTGAAGACTCTTGAGAGTCCCTTGGACTGCAAGGAGATCCAACCAGTCCATTCTGAAGGAGATTAGGCCTGGGATTTCTTTGGAAGGAATGGTGCTAAAGCTGAAACTCCAGTACTATGGCTACCTCATGCGAAGAGTTGACTCATTGGAAAAGACTCTGATGCTGGGAGGGTTTGGGGGCAGGAGGAGAAGGGGAGGACAGAGGATGAGATGGCTGGATGGCATCACTGACTCAATGGACGTGAGTCTGAGCGAACTCCGGGAGTTGGTGATGGACAGGGAGGCCTGGCATGATGCGATTTATGGGGTCGCAAAGAGTCAGACACGACTGAGCAACTGAACTGAACTGAAATTAGAGAAATCACTTCGAAAAACAGTCTGGCTGTTCTGTAACAAGTTAAACATTGATTTGCCATTTGACCTAGCATTTCCAGTTCATGAATACACCCAAGACAAATGAAAACATAAGTTCACACAAAAACTCATGCACAAATGTTTGTAGCCTCATTATTCATAAGAGTCAAAGGGTGGAAACAATCCCAACGTCCATCAATTGATGAACAGATAATATGTAGCATACTCATGCAATAGAATAACTTGTCCAGAAAAAGGAATTAATTAATACACATACTACAACATGTATAAGCCTTGAAAACATCATGTTAAATGAGAAAAGCCAAACACAAAGGGCCACATATGATAAGATTCCATTTATATGAAATATCCAGAATAGGCAAATCTATAGAGTGGGAAAGCAAATTTGTTGCCTAGGGTTGGGTGAAATGGAAGGGACTTCTACATGGTAAATTTTTTCTTTATGATATGATAAAAAATTATATAAAATCGTGGTGATGCAGCACAACTCTGTAAGTATAAACAACAACAACACTGAATTATAAACTAGTTGGGTGAATTGTATGGTATCTCAATAAAGCTTCTACTAGAAAACATAAATTAAATAAGTTAATTCCTATGAAGGTACCAGTATAGTACTTGGCCATGTAACCATACTTCATGAAAACTCTGATGCTCTAGATTGTAATATGCACCATTATTTTATGTATCACCAAGAAAGAAAATATACTGACAAATTAACTACAACAGATAATTATAATGTGTATTCTGATTTCAGAGATGTGCTTAGATGCTCAGTCACATATGACTCTTTGTGACCCCGTAGACTGTAGCTCGCCCGGCTCCTTTGTCCATGGGGATTCTCTAGGCAAGAATACTGGAGTGGGTTGCCACGCCCTCCTCCAGGGGATCTTCCCAACCCAAGGATTGAACCCACATCTCCTGCATTGGAGATGGATTGTTTACCAGCTGAGCCACAAATGAAGCCCTCAGAGATGTTAACTGTAGAAAAATATGTGTCTTAGAATCAATAAAACACAATGCATGTTAGAGAAATGTTTGTAACATCTGAAATTAAATCTATTCAACAAAAACAGAGATCTTTCATTCTTACAAATTCAAATTTTATGCTCACACACAATGCCTAGATTAATGGTCTTTAGGTATTCAATTCATGACTCCCAGTCTCCATCAACATCAACAAGTATGACTAGGTGAAGTACCTGTCCTCATTAGTCCAACCTGCCCTGCCATTTCACTGTATCCCTGTCCTAGGAGTCCCTGGACTTTCTGAGTATCTCTTGACTCTTTACAGGGAGGGGGGCCTGGTCACAGAATAAGCCTACCTTTACCTCAGTGATTGGTGGTCATTTCTGCCTTTGAAGTCCTTCAGGCATCTTTTATTTCCCCCATGACAGGATGTGACTGGGATGTGTTGTGGTGACAGACACCTTGCTCCTTGTGGCAGATTCCACTAAGGAGAGAGTGAAAAACCACATACATATTCATTCTGGATAGTCAGAGCTATTGACTGACAGACAATGGAATGAATAAAAGCACTACCTATCCATCTTTTGATTGTCAGTAATCTGCAGTGCCCCTTGGGAACTGGCAAGACATCTTTTCTCCCTCTTAAAATTCACCAGTCTCTTTTAGGACAGATAAGAGAATAAATTCATCATAGGCAGGCTCTCTGGCACTTTCTTAACAGTATAAATAGTCTTTATTTCTAATTTTAACACAAGAGGAGAAAAAAGCTCTTAAATTCTATCTTCCTTATATAAACATTTTGTGTGAATTATAGAATGTTCTTGTGAGGAAAGGCAATTAAGAAAAAATAGTGACAAGAAACAATCTTTCTCAGAAACAAAATCTAGAAAGAGCAGTGAGCAAATCTAGAAGAGAATTGTGGATGCCATGTCTACTTTATGTTAGTTCTCTTGGGTCTGACATTTTGTTTTGAATGATTCCAGATTTAGGTTATAAGTTAACAAAAATTAGGGTGACCTAAAAGAAAGGCATTCTAGTGCAAGACAACCCATGTTTTACAAAAAGTATCTAACTCAATGACATCAGCAAGCTTTGATCTTGGTGTTTGAAGTATATAATTGAGAGTTCCTTGGTTGCAAGGAGATCCAACCAATCAATCCTAAAGGAATTCAGTCCAGAATGTTCTTTGAAAGGACTGATGTTGAAGGTGAAACTCCAATACTTTAGCCACCTGATGCGAAAAACTGACTCATTTGAAAAGACCCTGATGTTGGGAAAGATTGAAGGCAGGAGGATAAGGGGACAACAGAGTATGAGATGGTTGGATGGCATCATCGACTCAATGGACATGAGTTTGAGTAAACTCCGGGAGATGGTGATGAATAGGGAGGCCTGGCGAGCTGCAGTTCATGGGGTCACAAAGAGTCAGACACAACTGAGTGGACTGCACTGAGCTGAACTGATTCTCATAACAGTATTTATGCTTGAAGGATGTGAGACTGTCATTCTGAACTCTTAATTATAGCCTTACTAGAGATATTCCTCAGAGAACAAGCTGAAAAGATCACAATCGATTAAGCTTCAGGGAAGGGTTACAAGGTATGGTCCACAGGATCTACATAGTTGTTATCACCTATCCTCATAGTTGGGTATCACAACTCAGAGGTGGCAAATAGCTTCATTTTTTAACAGAATTCTAAATGATGGGAAGTGGCTGCATGGCATTCCATGTTGAGAAGCATTCAGAAGCTGCTTCAGAACTTTAATTGGAAAAAGTGCACTATTATTGATTATGCCTACCTAGGCTTTTAGCAGGGGCTGGGAGTAAGACTGGTCTTATGGTATGGCCAATAGGTCTGCTGTTTATGTTTCTTATTAGTTATCCTAAGGGAGATAGCATTCTAGGAGGAAAGGATTTGGAATCAATCACACATGTTCTCAATCCTGGTTTTGTATTTAATCTCCCTGAGGCTTCATTTTTTTTAGTTTACAAGTAGGGGTAATAATAATTGTGATCTGTTATACATTACTTACTTAGTGCCATGGGCTTTGCCTGGGCTTTACTTAATGACATGGGCTTAGTTCAAAAGGGATTTGAATATTTCAACTCATGTGGTTCTCACAAGTGCCCAGCACAATCAATCCCTGGTATTGTAGAAGAAAGATAATTTCCACTTTGGAAAAAAGGTCCTCCTCAGTCCAGTGTATTTGAACTCCACCTAATGTACTAGTCAGGATGTGCTTGAAGGGAGGACTTGTACATGAAATTTGGAAAACCAAAAGAGTTTCACATGATCCAAAGGACATCTGAGGATTAATTTTAAGTTGAGAGGGGATTGATGAGTCTGGATTCAGTCTGAGGGATAGATGGCTGCTGCAGCTGTTGCTGCTGCTACTAAGTTGCTTCAGTCGTGTCTGACTGTGCGAACCCAAAGACAACAGCCCACCAGGCTTCTCCATCCCTGGGATTTTCTAGGCAAGAACATTGGAGTGGGTTGCCATTTCCTTCTCTAATGCATGAAAGTGAAAAATGAAAGTGAAGTCGTTCAGTTGTATCTGACTCTTTGCGACCCCATGGTCTGCAGCCTACCAGGCTCCTCCATCCATGGGATTTTCCAGGCAAGAGTACTGGAGTGGGGTGCCATTGCCTTCTCTGAATAGATGACTGGGGCATCCACAGCGTGTCCCCACCACCAGTTAATGTGCAGATGATACTAGAAACTAATGTGATGAAGGACCTAGATACCTCCATTCCATGCCCATTATTTCATTGGGACATGATACTAGAAGCTTGCAATCTTTGCCTGATTTCAGCAGGTTCTGTAACCTTCTTTCAAGTAACCAAGTTATATTCACTTTCAGATTCTGCTAAATCTCTCCCATATTTACGTGCCACTATCCCTTCACCAACCAATAACAGTGGAACTGCTATCTTATTGTTTTTTTTATGAAAAGATTATATTTTAATTTTTTTTAGGTTAGATGCTGGAAGGGATTGGGGGCAGGAGGAGAAGGGGACGACAGAGGATGAGATGGCTGGATGGCATCACCAATTCGATGGACATAAGTTTGGGTGAACTCCGGGAATTGGTGATGAACAGGAAGTCCTGGTGTGCTGCAATTCATGGGGTCGCAAAGAGTCGAACATGACTGAGCAACTGAACTGAACTGAACTGAGTGGTAAACAAAAATGTTGGATTTGGCTGGGTGAACATACTAAGTTCTTCAGAGTATTTGAAAACACTGGAGAGGTAAAGCAACCGATTAAACATACTCTTTTGAGATTTCAGATTTCTGTTCAATGTAACACTTCAGTCTAATCAAAACTCTTGATTGACAAGTACTCCTACCACGGCATGTTCAATCACTAAAAATCATCTATCTCTGTTGAGAGATTGACAGTAGAACTTCTATCTTATTGACACTAAATTTAGAGTAACAGACAGTGAGACTCATAGCCTAACATCTCAGGACCCTGACAGTCATGACCAGACACCCTTCTGAATAAGGGATTGACATGCTACTCCAAGTTTAAATGGGGAATAAACCTGTCACAGTACAAGCCAGTTTTTCTCTTACTTTCCCTGACATCTCTTGAAATTGTACCAGAAATGAATAATGCTCAAACCTCTGGATTGGTAGGAAACTAATACAGTCTAGCCAAAAGGGCTCTGAAGCTGATGAGGTTGGAGAACCCTGTCCAAGTTTTCCTGAAGAAGAAGTAGCCCTATCTTCCATCCTCCTGAGATTGAGTCTTCCCCCTCTGAGCCTTCGCTGTTCCAAAATGGCAGGCAGAAATGGTCAGCTTCCCAAATGCTTCTTCCTTCTCAGCCTTCTTGTATTCTAGGCCTTCACTAGAGACCTCATTTCCTTTTCACTCATTCTTTCCCTCTAATCATGATTTCTGTATCTCTTTCTCCACTATAAACTCTAACCTAACAATGAAAAATTTATGGAGACTTCAAGTCTTGGAAAAATTTTTATTTATTTCTACCTTTTCTATTTTTTTCTATTCGTTTATTGGCTGGGGTTGGTGAGATTGGGATGGAGGAATAAACAAAAACTACTACAATTTAGGAAAAGCAGAGATCTACACAGTGTTTATTTTTAAGCACCAATTTTAGTCAAATTAAGAGCATATGGCTACTCTACAACTCAGTTTGCTAATTAAGTGGTGATTGGTATATTAAATTTTAAAGTACAATTTAGTCAGACAATAATTACCAGTGAACTAATTAAATTTACTTTTCAGTGTTTTCCATTTTCAGCACAAATGGAGTTTTAAGTTACTAAGTTGTAATGATTCTAGCATCTTTCTTTTTGTCAATGAATAAAAAGCAGGCAAGACAAAGATAATAAAAGAGATTTCCTTCCCACGCTGTATTTTATAGGAAACATGTAGTGTTACAGGGAAGAGCAAATTCTGACTCAACGCTGGATCTGTTCCTTAAACCTTTGCTTTCCCTTGCTTTTGTTCACTAAAAGGGTGTTTTTTATACATAATGGCCTGCCTTGGGGAACCCTGCCCCTCTACTTAATGTTAAATTAAAGAGTCTTTGTTCAGGACCCTGTCTACCTATAAGTAGCTACAGGAAGGAAGAAATTAACACAACTCCTCCCCAAGGCTTGCCATTCTAGGAGATAATGGCAAGATTAATGGCTTTTTTTTACTTCATTTCCTCACCTCCCCCCATGTCTGTTACATAAAAGAATCTAGCATCTATACCATCCATCCATGGTTATTTTGAGACATTAGTCTGCCATCTTCTTGGTCAGCAGGCCTTCCAAATAAATTCATATTCCATTCCTCAACACCCCATCTCTTGGATTTATTGGCTTGTTGTGCAGCAGGCAGAGTGAGCTTGGACTCAGTAGGTTGGTGAAAATGTAATTGCAGCTTCAGACTGTGAATTTTAAATCACTGTAACTAGGCTCAAACACACCTTTATTAATCAAAATAGGAACCATTACAATTAACCCACTTTTGCTAACAAGGAATAAGTTTGTTTTTTTCCTGTAGTGTAAAATTTCATGCTTTGAGATTCAACAAACTCTTGGAAAGCACTTTCTGCATCCTCCTGGCCGTGGAAACATTTTCCCTGCAAAAAGTCAAGATGTTGAAGAAGTGGTAGTCAGTTGATGAGAGGTCCAGCAAATATGGCAGATGAGGCAAAACTTCACTGCCCAATTTGTTCAACTTTTGAAGTGATGGTTGTGTGATGTGTTGTCACGGAGAAGAATTGGGCCCTTTCAGTTGACCAATACTGGCTGCAAGCATTGAAGTTTTTCAGTGCATTTAATCACTTTACTGAGTATGTTTCTCAGTTGTAATGGGTTTGCCAGGATTCAGAAAGCTGTAGCAGATCAGACCCGCAGCAAAACACCAAACAGTGACCTTGACCTTTTTTTGGTGCAAATTTGACTTTGGGGAGTGCTTTAGACCATCCTCTCAGTCCAACCACTGAGCTGGTCATCATCTTGTCACATAAAATCCACTTTTCATTACATGTCACAATCAAGAAATGTTTCTTTATTCTTATGTAGAATAAGAGAAAATGACACTTCAACAATTTTTTTTCTGATTTTCAGTCAGCTCAAGAGTCACCCACTTACTGAGATTTTTCACCTTTCTAATTTGCTTCAAATGTCAAATGATTGTAGAATGGTCAATGTTGAATTCTTTCACAACTTCTCATGTAGTTGTAAGAAGATCAGGTTTGATGATTGGCTTAAATTGTTTGTTGTCAACTTCTGATGGCCAGCCACTATGTTCCTCATCTTCAAGTCTCTTGTCTCCTTTGCAAAACTTCTTGAACTTCTTGCTGTACTGAACATTCATTAGCAGTTCCTTTGCCAAATGTGTTGTTGATGTTATGAGTTGATTTCACTGCTTTATGACCCATTTTGAACTCAAATAAAAAAATTGCTTAGATTTGCTTTTTGTCTAACATCATTTCCATAGTTGAAAATAAATACAAAAACAAAACAAAACAAAACAAGTAATGTCATTAGCAAAAAACTCCAAGGCTAGAGATGTTCATTAAAATGATGTGCAAGATAACGACAATAGCCACATTTATTTAAGAATATATTCCAATATCAAAAAGCAAATTTCAAAAATGCAAAAACCACAGTTACTTTTGCATCAACCTAAATAGTTAAGTGTAGAGATCTAGGAGCTATGTTGTTTGGCTCAAAGCTTGATTTAGACACTGTGTGATCTCGACCAAGTTACTGAACTTCTTTGTGTTTCAGTTTCTTCATATTAATCCATGCCTATCTCACTGGGTTATCATGAGGGTTATCATGAGAAACAAATAAATTAATTCTTAAAAAAAATAAATGTTGCCTGGCACATATTAACTGCTAAGTTAGTGTTATCTATAAAGATTTTGAAATGATTCTTACTCTTTCTGAACTTATCTCTTCCAATGTCAAGCCTATTCAAAAATACAAATTTCTAGAAATGAATCTGGGGAAAAAGAGTAAGAGCATAAATTCATTGATGATAGCATCTGCCACACATGATTAGCCAATTATTCTTAATTTGTGACATATCACTGTCCATATTTCTCCTTCCTATGTTCTCCTCTTGTCTCCTTCATAGATTCTCACAACTGAAATTTTGCAAGTGACTACAGTTGATGGTTCATTTCTTGATTTGGGTTAGTAGTCACTTGCAAAATTTCAGTTGTGGAAATCTATGAAGGAGACAAAAGGAGAACATAGGAAGGATAAATATGGACAATGATATGTCACAAATTAAGAATAATTTAAGACATTAAATTATAGTGTAATTAAGACATTACTTTGCCAACAAAGGTCCGTCTAGTCAAGGCTATGGTTTTTCCAGTGGTCAAGTATGGATGTGAGAGTTGGACTGTGAAGAAAGCTGAGCGCCAAAGAATTGATGCTTTTGAACTGTTGTGTTGGAGAAGACGCTTGAGAGTCCCTTGGACTGCCAGGAGATCCAACCAGTCCATTCTGAAGGAGATCAGCCCTGGTATTTCTTTGGAAGAAATGATGCTAAAGCTGAAACTCCAGTACTTTGGCCACCTCATGCAAAGAGTTGACTCATTGGAAAAGACTCTGATGCTGGGAGGGATTGGGGGAAGGAGGAGAAGAGGACGACAGAGGATGAGATGGCTGGATGGCAACACTGACTCGATGGACGTGAGTCTGAGTGAACTCCGGGAGTTGGTGATGGACAGGGAGGCCTGGTGTGCTGCAATTCATGGGGCTGCAAAGAGTCGGACATGACTGAGTGACTGAACAGAACTGAACTGAACTGAAAGATCTTCTTGTGAACAGTTACAGAGGTCATGAGAAAACAGAGCAGTAAAATCTAAAATACTTGAGTTACCTCCACAATGGAGAAAGCAATGGCACCCCACTCCAGTACTCTTGCCTGGAAAATCCCATGGACGGAGGAGCCTCAGTTGTAATGGGTTTGCCAGGATTCAGAAAGCTGTAGCAGATCAGACCCGCAGCAAAACACCAAACAGTGACCTTGACCTTTTTTTGGTGCAAATTTGACTTTGGGGAGTGCTTTAGACCATCCTCTCAGTCCAACCACTGAGCTGGTCATCATCTTGTCACATAAAATCCACTTTTCATTACATCTCACAATCAAGAAATGTTTCTTTAGGCTGCCGTCCATGGGGTCGCTAGGAGTCAGATACAATTGAGCGACTTCACTTTGACTTTTCACTTTAATGCATTGGAGGAGGAAATGGCAACCCACTGCAGTGTTCTTGCCTGGAGAATCCCATGGACAGAGGAGCCTGGTGGGCTGCCGTCTATGGGGTCACACAGAATCGGACACGACTGAAGCGACTTAGCAGCAGCAGCAGCAGCAGCAGCACCTCCACAATAGATCAGTTTCTTCCATAAGCCTTCAGAACAGGGAGGAATGTAACGTTGGCAGGAGACGGGAGAGAAAAGAAGAAAAGGCCTTGGCCACCTTGCTCTAGAAAGATTTAATGAGAGTCACAGTTTGCATTTCTGGCTGCATTCTTAGTCATGCACTGGGGGGTATCTTCCCAGAATCAGGTGTAAATATGCTACTCTCTTGGTAATTCACATATCACAATCTGATTAATAAACTGTTAGCATAATTTAATTAAGGTATAAAGACTCCATGGCCCCAGGAAGAGTTAAAGTCCTTTCTGACAGGCAGACTTGACCCTTGCAAACATGTTTACCCTTATAATTATCATGGCATTATTGCACCTGAATTATTGCACCAAATACACAATTTACTCATCTTTGTAGAGAAAATGATTTTACTTCCTACAAAAATTTGGTTGGGTATCACATATGCATAAATCTTGGATATATACAAAGAAATACATATACATTTCTTCCTTAACATATGGGTCAGGGTTTCTATGGACTTTTTTATAGGCAAAGTTAATCTGCTATTGACAGCTCTTATACTCATTAACATTTGTGAAAAACCTTTCAAGAATTAATACAAAATCTTTGCAGCTTTCATTGACCTCTTCTTGGCCTTTAATATGACCTGGTATGAATTTTAATTGTCAATACTTAGTTACTGATGTAGACAAAAGTTGCCTCACAATTCTATTAGGAGACCTAAGGTCAGTTTCCTCTTTTGAGAAATCAGATAATTATGTTTAGTCACAAAAGGAAACCTCTTCTTCTTAGCTTACATGTTGATGATCTTAAATAGCTTTACAATCACCTGCACGCAAACTACTCAGGCATAGAAATTAGAATTGTCTTCTATGATACTACATACTGGGAGCTGCTGAAACTGATCAATGGTTTTGCTAAATACCTCTTCACAGATATTTGCTTGGCTATCAACTGTACTAAAAGTTAAAATCCCTATTGGTCACAGATATCCTCCAAAGCATAATTGGATTGTTTTCACTAACTCTGTTCAATAGATCAATTTGTTGTTAGCTATCTTTCTTTTATTCCTGGGTCTTAATTTTAAGCACAAGTGGTCTGCAGTAACATGGACTAACACAAAATACTTGTTTTAAGTCAGGGAATTGGGATAAGGAGCACCAATGACAATCACATACGCAGAAAAAAAAAAAAAAGATAGCTTGCTTAGGTCTGGACAAGTCCTATTCCAACTTGTTCTATCCTATCTATGCTCTTTACCCAAGATCTCTCCAGTTCTAGACTCCCATTACTATTTATTGGTCCTCTCCTATGAAACTTGCAACTGCAGCCTGTTGAGAGTCAACTTTTGACCACAGTTTGGACATTGTGGTTTCTTCTCATTGAAATAAACCTCTGTTTCTATTTATACTCTCAGTCCTCACCAAGTTTTGGGTAAAGTTCCATCTGCAATCTTCTAACTTGGATGGAACACCAAAGAGAAAAAATAAATTTGCTTTCCTAGGAGAAAATTACCTGCAACAATGCAAAATGAAGTTACATCTAATTGAAATGGAAGGAGAAGAGCCTGAAAACTTTCTTGACTATTTTTACTATTTAAATATATATGTACCGTCTTTTGTTTTATATTTTATTATTTAGTTATCTGTCTGATGCTCTATATCAGTGAATGTAAAATACCCATTGGATTTCCACAGGTTTACAGATAAGACCTTTTTCCTTAACCTTCTTTTTGCAATAATGTTGTTTTTCCCGTTTTACTGAGATATCAGTTCAGTTCAGTCACTCAGTCGTGTCCGACACTTTGAAACCCCATGCACTGGAGCAGGCCAGGCTTGCCTGTCCACCATGAACTCTAAGAGATTGCTACTCGTTCATTGAGTCAATGATGCCACCCAACTATCTCATCCTCAAAGGGACTTTCAAGAGTGTTCTCCAACACCAGTTCAAAAGCATCAATTCTTTGGTGCTCAGCTTCCTTTATAGTCCAAGTCTCACATCATAACCATAGCTTTGACTAGACAGAGATTTGTTGGCAAAATATTGTCTCTGCTTTTTAATACACTGTCTAGGTTGGTCATAGCTTTTCTTCCAAGGAACAAGACTCTTTTGATTTCATAGCTGCCATCACCACCTGCAATGATTTTGGAGCCCCTCAAAATAAAGTCTCTCACTGTTCCCATTGTTTCTCCATCCATTTGCCATGATGTGATGGGACCAGATGCCATGATCTTAGTTTTCTGAATGTTGAGCTTTAAGCCAACATTTTCACTCTCCTCTTTCACTTTCATTGAAAGGCTCTTTAGTTCTTCTTCGCTATCTGTCATAAGTGTGGTGTCATCTGCATATATGAGGTTATTGATATTTCCCCTGACAATCTTGATTCCAGCTTGTGCTTCATCCAGCCCAGCATTTCACATGATGTACTCTGTATATAAGTTAAATAAGCAGAGTGACAATACACAGCCTTGACATTGTCCTTTCCCGATTTGGAATCAGTCTGTTGCTCCATGTCCAGTTCTGACTGATGATTACTGAACTGCATACAGATTTCTCAAGAGGCAGGTAGGGTGGTCTGGTATTCCCATCTCTTGAAGAATTTTCCACAGTTTATAGTGATCCACACAGTCAAAGGTTTTGGCAAAGTCAATAAAGCAGAAGTAGGTGTTCTTCTGGAACTCTCTTGCTGATTTGATGATCCAACGGATGTTGGCAATTTGATCTCTGGTTCCTCTGCCTTTTCTAAATCCAGATTGAACATCTGCAAGTTCATGGTTCATATACTGTTGAAGCCTGGCTTGGAGAATTTTGAGCCTTACTTTGCTAGCATGTGAGATGAGTGCAATTGTGAGGGTAGTTTGAACATTCTTTGGCATTGCCTTTCTTTGGGGTTGGAATGAAAACTGACCTTTTCCAGTCCTGTGGCCAGTACTGAGTTTTCCAAATTTGTTGGAATATTAAGTGCAGCACTTTCACAGCATCATATGTTAGGATTTGAAATAGCTCAACTGGAATTCCATCACCTCCACTAGCTTTGTTCCTGGTGATGCTTCCTAAGGCCCATTTGTCTTCACATTTCAGGATGTCTGGCTCTAGGTGAGTGGTCACACCATTGTGATTATCTGGGTCATGAAGATCTTTTTTGTATACTTCTCTGTGCATTCTTTCTACCTCTTCTTAATATCTTCTGCTACTGTTAGATCCATACCATTTCAGTTCTTTATTTTGTTCTTTATTATTTTGAGATGTAATTGACATATAACATTGTGTAAGTTTAAGGTGTGCAACATACTGACTTTATATATGTGTATATTGCAAAATGATCACCATAAGATTAGTTAACACATCCAACACCTCATATAGTTTCAGTTTTGTGTGTAGTGGGGATTTTTATAATACAATACTTAATGACTTATGGTGTCATAACTATAGCCATCATGCTGTATGGTACATCTCCAGAATTTTTTCATCTTTTAATTGGAAGTTTGTACCCTTTGACCACCTTCACCCATTTCCCTCACTCCCTGCCCCTGAGAAATGGAATATTCCCAGCCATGTCAGTAAACAAGGATGCCACAGTCATCAGCAATTGCAGCCCTTCAATGTGAGCCAGTGAGCCTAGAGAATACTCAGAAAGGAGAAGAAAATCTGCCATTTAGCAGCCATAAGACTGCAGCCACTCCCTATGATGAGCCCTGAGAAACTCAGGATGTGAAAAAGGGATACTGGCCCCAAAGAGTTGAGGTGCATATCAAAAGAATGATTTCAGAGCCCAGACTCTTACATCTTACCATAAATAGAAAAATACTAAATTTCTTAACTTGAGATGGCTGGTTTTCTTTAATTTACCAAAAAATATTTAGATGTTCAGACTACCTGGCCTTTGTTGCAAAACTTCTGTATAACTTGGCTCCTTCTCTCACCTTCTTGGAGCAATTGTCTCAGAGTTACTTAAGATGCAGTCTCCCAGGCTTCAAGTCATAAAAAATTCCCACCAAATAAACACAACTCTCAACTTTAAAGTTGTGAATATTTTTCAGCTTGACACCCCTGACAACCAGCAAACTGTTTTCTGTTTTTAGTTTGTTTGTTTGTTTGTTTGTTTTTAGATTTCACATAAAAGTGAGATTATACAGTATCTGTCTTTCTCTGTCTGATCAATTTAATTTAGCATAATGTTTTCAAAGTCTACACAATTTGTCAAAAATGGCAGTGTTTTCATCTTTTTATGGCTGAATAATATTCCATTGAACCTGTATTTCACATTTTCTTTACCCATTCACCTATTGATGGATACTTAGTTTGTTTAAAAATCTCCATATCTCAAATGTAGGAACATAGTAGTGAAGATATCTCTCAAGATAGTGACGACAGGCCTTGAAATCCTCAAATATAAAATCTCCTACACTGAGGGTGTTAGTAAGGGGAAAGACGGTGCTTTGCCTGAACTCTCCATTCCCATATTTCTGGGATCCTTTACTGAACATTTCCATTTCCTGTGTTTGAAGTCTTTCCATACTGCTTTGCAGGGCTATGAGACCACTGGATCTGTGGTTTCACCAGTCCCTTTCAGCACTGACTGAATGAATCTTATATACATATAGTTCCAGTTCTACGTTTGCCAATCTGGGGATAGGGTGCCATGTTACAGCACCATGTTATTTGTGTTTCTGTGCCTTAGAGGCTTTCCCTCTGTTTTCCAATTTTCTATTCATTTACTTAATAAACATATATTAAGAAGTTACTGTATGTTTAGATGCTGGAGATTCAGAAGTTGATCCAGTAAAAGACTCTTCATTAGGGAACTTTTACTTTGTGTGGTCAGGATTACTCAATCAAGTAAACAACTGAGTAAATAATATAATTACAGTGCTATTAAGGTAATAATCAGGGTGATAAGACAGAATAGTGGTTCTCAGTTATGTCCAAACATTAGAATCAACTGGAGAGCTTTAAAAATTTACAGGTGCTTAGGCCTCATCTCCAGGATTTCTAGGAATGAGACACCTGTATTTTTTTAAAACTGCCTGAATAAATTTTAAAAACAGCTTTATTGAAATATAATTTATACTACCCATTGTATAAAACATAGTTTGATGATTTTTAGTAAACAACAAGGTTGTGCAACTATCCTTAGAGTTCAGTTTTAAAATATTTCCATTTATGGCAAATGGAGAAAAAATGGAAACAATGACAGACTTTATTTCCTTGGGCTCCAAAATCACTGTGGATGGTGACTGCAGCCATGAAATTAAAAAATGCTTGCTCCTTGGAAGAAAAGTTATGACAAACCTAGATAGCATATTAAAAAGCGGAGTCATCACTTTGCTGACAAAGGTCTGTCTAGTCAAAGCTATGGTTTTTCCAATAGTCACATATGGATGTGTGAGTTGGAACATAAAGAAGGCTGACTGCCAAAAAATTAATGCTTTCCCACTATGGTGTTGGAGAAGACTCTTGAGAGTCCTGTGGAGAGCAAGCTCAGACCAATCAATACTAAAGGAAATCAACCCTGAATATTAATTGGAAAGACTAATGCTGAAGCTGAAGCTTAAATACTTTGGCCACTTGATCCAAAGAACTGACTCATTTCCCAGAGGCTGGGAAAGATTGAGGGCAGGAGGAGAAGGCAGTGACAAAGGATGAGATGGTTGGATGGCATCATTGACTTAATGGACATTCATTGAATTTGAGCAAACTCCAGGAGACAGTGAAGGACAGGGCAGCCTGGCATGCTGGTGCTTCAGTTCATAGGGTCACAAAGATTTGGACACAACTGAGCTACTGAGAAACAAGAAGATTCCTTCTGCTCCTTTGTAGTACTCCTCACTCTCACCCCCAGCCTTAAGCAACCCTTGATCTACTTTCTACAGATTTTCCTTTTCTAGACATTTCACTTGCCAGATAGTTTTAATGTGCATGATGGACTGAGAAACACTAGGCAGAGTAAATAAGGGGAGGGAACAGCTATGCTAAATTGTAAGGATGAAAATAAACCATTTTTACAAGGAATGTGGATAATAGCTCTCTTGATTGAGAGAAGTGCACAAACTGGTCCTCCTTGGAGGAGGGAAAGAGTTTTGCATGGTTCAGGAGCAAAATGGAGGCCACTGTGCAAAATGAACAAGGGTGAGAACAGAGCAGGAGGCAGGATCCAGAATGTTCCAGGCTTTGTTGCATGGTGAGGAGCTTGGATTTCTCTCTGAGAACATGGGAGATCACTGAGGGTTTTATGTAGAAGTGCAACATGCTATGATTCTCCTTTTCAAAGATTCCTAGCAGCTTTGCAGAGCTGAGTTCAGAGAGCGGCCAAAGAAAAAAGCAGAGAGATAGAAACCTATGTCTATATGGCTGATTTCTACTCATCCTTTAAGATTTGATTAAATGTAACCTACTTTGGTTGGCTTTATCTGTACCCTCACTTTTGTTCCCATAGAGCTCTATCCACATTTTCACTAAAAACCAATTATAAGGGATTATTAATAATCTACTTGTCTATCTCCTCTATACGTTATGCATGACTTTGGTGGATTACTTGGTAGGGGAAAACTCACCAAATAAGTATACTAATGGAAAAATAACAAACAACAATGAGATAGCAAAAAGAATTACGTGTTATTTATCTTTTTATTATGAGCACCTGGCACTATGCCTGATCCAGTAACAGGTGCTCAGGAAATAAATATTTGCTGAATTGAATAATGCATTTCTTCAAGGGCTGAGGCCATGCCTCATGTTTTGAATCCTCTCAGCAAGTAACATATTTAATGCACAAGAGAAGCAATGTACAATTTCAATTGCATAAATTAATCTAACTTGAGATTTTATTCCATTAGCACATGGAATACAACGTGAGATAATAATGGAAGTCAACATTTGTGAAACAATGTATAGTTTTCAAAGGACTTTCATTCATTCAGGAAATTCTTTCTGAGTACCTGCCTTGTACCAGGCACTGTACATGGGTGGTATACGATTTGACAAGATAGTAAAAGTCTCTCTGCATGGAGCCGTCATGTTGGAGGAAGCTGAAAATCACAATATCATACAATAGGCTTGAGAGGGGCATAAGTCAGACTTAATTATCTTCATTTTACAGGTGGGGAAAAAAAAAAAAACAAGGAATTTTGAGGTGCATGCCTAAAATATGAGCTGAGACTCAAATCTGACTTTTGCCTCCAAATCCCTTTGCTGAATGGTGGATCTTGGAAAGAATTGCTATACCCATGACACTTAGATGTGTTCCTGTGGCATGTAATGATTATCTCTGGAATGCAGACAATATCAGATTCTTTTTAAACATGGAATTACAGATAGAAGGGACCTTAGGAAGCATTTGGTTCACCTACTTTATTTTACAGATAAGGAAACCAAGACCTACGGAAATGAAATGACTTTCCTTCATGTTACAAAAGTATTTAGTCAGAAAGTCATGAACTCTCAGAGTGAAAAGTCCTTATCCATTTTACTGTTGAGCAAATTTGGATCCAGAGATGTGAAGTGATTTGCATAAAATTATATACCTAGAAAATGGCAGAACTCTGAAAGGAGTCTGGGTCCCTTAGCTTTTGATCCACTGTTCTCACCACTAGCTTGGAAAACACTTAAAAGCTTATGTCTGTTGTTCACCAAAAGACTTGTAAAAATGTCCACAGTGCCTTTAAGCATAATGGTCAAAAAGTAGATACAGCAAAAATGTCCATTGTGGTAGAATGGATATAGTCACATAATAGAATAGAAATGAAAAAGAGTGAGCTACTGTTTCACAAAACAACGTCAGAAATCTTAACATATAATCAGTAAAAGAGGTCAGGACAAAAAAATAGTTCATATTGTACAATTTTACTCAAATGAAGTTTAAAAACAGGAAAAATAATGACAGAGGTTAAGTTAAATAGGGAGCTGCTGGTTGAGAGGGGGCATGAAGGAATTTTCCAGGGTGCTGGACATGTTCTTTGTTTTGATCTTAATGGAGGTAACACAGGTGTAAACATATAAGTCCTCAAATTGTCCTTTTAAGATCTGTGCATGTATCTGAATGCAAGTTACTTCTCAACAGATTCGATGAATGAAAAAAAATAATGAAAGGTTCTAATTGTCATCTCTTGTTCTCTTATAACAGCTCTGAAAAGTAAGACCAGGCTTGGGAGTATTAGGCTCAGGGAGTTCTGTGACCAACCGCACTGTTCATGGAACATGCTGCACAGCCACAGCTCTGCTTGAAAGGCTGTTGATTTCAAGACTTCAGTCAATAAACATCTTTAAGCTTACTATAGACCAGGCGTCTCCAACCCCTGGATCTTGGGGCTTGGTAATGGTCTGTAGCCAATTAGGAACCAGGCCCCACAGCAGGAGGTGAGCAGTGGGCAAGCAAACAAAGCTTCATCTGTATTTACAGCGGTTCCCCATCTATTGCATTCTCACCTGAGTTCCGCCTCCTGTCAGACAAGCGGCAGCATCAGATTCTCACAGGAGCATGAACCCTGCTGTGAACTGTGCACATAAGGGATCTAGGTTGCCCACTCCTAATGAGATTCATCCCCAAACCATCCTTCCCCCAACACACACTCCCTTTCTGAACCCTGGAAAAACTGTCTTCCACAAAACTGATTCCTGGTGCCAAGAAGATAGGGACCACTGCTATAGACTATACATGTGTCAAGATTTTGTATTGCAATAAATGCTTATCTAATGGGTTTAGATTAGACAATATACTCAACTTGTTATTTCCCAATTATCTCCTGATTTTTTTTTTTCTTATTTCTCAACCCGTATCAATGAAGACAACAGAGTTTGGATCTAAGAGATTGTTTTTTGAAAAATACTTCACATAGTTTGCTTTACAGAAAAGAATTCTAGAGGCAATTTCAGATTTACATCTGCATCACAATTTCTTGAACTTATTATTTTGTTTTGTTTCTGAGGTAGAACGTCCACACAAACACCAGTTGCAGTATTATTTAGAATAGAAACTAATAGGGAACAAATAAATATTCAATGATAGGGAATGTCTATGTGAACTGTGGTGTATCTTTTAAATGGAATATAATGCAGACATTAAAATTTAGACAATAGCTTGAAAAGTTCTTTTGGTATGCTAAGGAGAAAACATAAATGAAATTGCATGTACAGTATGTTTCAACTACTCAACAGTACACGTTTATTAAAATGCATATATACTCAATTGTCATCATGAACTGATTATGTTTAGATGGCATAACTAGAATATTGCTTTTCTTTCTACTCTTCTATAGTTCTTAAATTTTCTTTAATGAGTGTGCACTATATTTATAACTTAAAGAATGACATCTTAAGACAAAACAGATCAGTTTCCAATATCTTTGATGCATATTTTTAGATGTTGTATATTTTTCAGAGCTATCAAATGTCTCTAACAACATCACATTCTTAAACGAGTAAACTGAGGTTTATTAAGCCCTAACTTTGTGTCAAAGACTTATCATAGCACTATGAGGAATAAAATGAAAATATAACAGTGTAAATAAAAGGAACAAAAACCATATGGGAAAAAAAAGACTGATGTAAGTGTGAAGACTTAGAGTTTATTTTGACCTATTTCCTATTAGACATTTGATATCAATTATGTCAAAAACATTCCTTGATGAAAGTGGTTATGATCATTCCCATCCATTTATTTCACAAACATTTATAAACATCTAATGTGTGTCATACTGTTCTTGTGGTTTTCAAGGCAAGAATACTGAAGTGGTTTGTGATGGACAGGGAGGCCTGGTGTGCTTCAGTCCATGAGGTCACAAAGAGTCAGGCATGATTGAACAACTGAACTGAACTGAATGTGTGTCAGGCATTGTGTTCAGTGCTAGTGATAGAGTTAGGGTAAAGGGACAAAATAAGTGATTAAACAGTTAATCCCACTAGAGGATTGTAAATAGAAAAAATATATGGGAGACCCTTGTGAGTGTGTGTGTGTATGTGCTCATTCACTTCAGTTGTGTCTGACTCTTTGTGACCCCAATGAGCAAAGCCCACCAGGTTCCACTTTCCATGGGATTCTCCAGGCAAGAATACTGGTGAGCGTTGCCATGCCCTCCTCCAGGGGATCTTCCTGATCCAGAGATTGAACCCACATCTCTTGCATCTCCTGCATTGCAGGAGGATTTTTTACTGCTGAGACACTTAGGAAACACTTGGGAGACCATTGTAATTAATGATTACTTGCTTAGCAATAAAACCCTGCAACAGAAGCACAAGACATGCCCCGAAAGAATAAAATAATGGTGACATGAGACCCATATCCTTCTCAGTGAGCTCAGTAAGTTAATGATCCCTAGGACATCCTCTCTGCACACATAAAAAACAAAGATTTCTGGACCTAGTTTGACCATGTAGGGACAAGAAAACTTCCCTGCTCAACCTGGAGGAGGAGCTGATGATGAAATCATGACATCTGCTCAAGAAAGGCAAAGAAGTATTTCTTCCCCTCCTAACTTTTTCTTTGATTATAAAACTATAGCTCAGTGAGGTCTCAGGGAGTGGCACACCCTTGCCCACCCACTTGTAAGCCTCACAATCATCCTATTCTAATAAATCACTCCTTAACTATTAGGTCAATCATGCCCTACTCTTTGTGACCCCATTGACTATGCAGTCCATGGAATTCTCTAGGCCAGAATACTGGAGTGGGTAGCCTTTCCCTTCTCCAGGGGATCTTCCCAACTCAGGTATTGAACCCAGGTCTCCCATATTGCAGGTGGATTCTTTACATGCTGAGCTACAAGGCAAGCCCAAGAATACTGAAGTGGGTAGCGTATCCCTTCTCCAGCAGATCTTCCTGACCCAGGAATGGAACCAGAGTCTCTTGCCTTGCAGGCAGATTCTTTACCAACTGAGCTATCAGGGAAGCCCCACAAGACTAGTAAATCACTTCTCAACTATCAGTTTGTCTCTCACTGAATTCTTTCTGCACTAAGACCTAAAGTACTATGGTACTGGAGCTCTTCAGAGCCCCAGGAAACAACACCCATCTGTTTCACTGAGGATACAAAGATAAATAAGATACAGTTCTTACAGCTCTATGTAAATTATATGTAAAGAAAAATATATCACAAGGGAGCTCATCCACTGAACAAATGTAAAAAGCACTGAGAAGTCAAATGACTTGTCCAATGTCCTACAGACAGTGCTGGGGCCAGGAGTCAAGTTGCTCATCTGCAACATCCTGATTTTGAAGATCATTGTGTGATGCGGGTTACGGATGCTGCAGGACTGCCAAAGTCTTCAGCAGCCAGCAAAACATTCAGGGAAGGGACAACCTCACTAGGCTTCACCATGGATGAGATTTGGGTACCTGGAGGTGACAGGGGGAGATCCCAGCAGCTCAAAAGCCCAGGAGGTAAGAATGATCCCATGCTCATTTAGTATTGTAAGGAAATGGGTCCCCAATAGGGTAATAAGGCTAGAATATGCTTCAGGCTATTTAGTCACTTGGATTTCAACCTTGGATTGTCACCTCTGCAGTAAGGCCCAATCTCAGCCAGTCTTTTCCTAGAACCCAATTATAAATCTAGAATTATATAGATCTATTTAATATCTATATATTATATATATATATATATATATTTATATTTATATATATACTTTATAAATTTATAAAATATTTATATTTATAAATTATAATTTATAAATATATAAATATATATAAATATATACTTATTATATATAATTATATATAATAAATACATATAATATATATTAAATATATATATTAATTATATAGATCTATTTAATATCTGTATATTAAATATATATATAATCTATATTATAGATTTATAACCCAATTATAAATCTATAAATTAGTATTGGTGTGTCTCTTATTTTGTAGCTTTTAAAAGAGATTGACTATTTCTGTCCATCAGAATGTGAAATCCAAGAGAACACAGACAATGTCTGCCTTATTCCTAGCTGAATTCTTAGAGCCTAGAACAAAGCCTGGAAAATAAACTTTCATGAAATATTTGTTGAATTAATTAAGTGATGTTATGGGAGCACCAAGGAAGTTTTCCAGCTTGGAAAGAAATAGGGGTGGATGTCAAAATGGCTTTCTGTAGGAGGTGGCAATTGAGATAGGCCTCAAAGGATGAATAGATTGTCTGCAGTGTCTGAACAGAAGTGGGAGGGCTGAGGGAAGTGAGAGAAGACATTGTTAAATATGGGAATATGACAGGAATGACATAGTGGAGAAAAGCCACTGGAGAGGAGCTGGAAAGTGTCAAACTGGTACCTAAAGATGATGGTCAAAATGAGGCAGGGACTAGATTCCACCAGGACTTGTAAGCTTCCATTTTAGTAGGATTCAATTTAAAAGAAACCAAGCAGATTGTTTTAGGTGGGGATGGTCACAATTGGATCTTTGTTTTAGAAAGTCTGACAGTATGGAAAGACACTTTTTGGTGACACAAGACTGGGGTGAGGATTTCAGCTGGGAAAGGGAAAAGTAGTTCCTGACCTCTAGGACCTGGCTGGGACTGTCAGTCAGAACTTGGTGTTCCCCTGATGAACATAAATGCCTTCACAGACCACAAGAGAGAAGGCCACTCTGCCCATGATGCTGCTACCGCTGCTGCTAAGTCACTTCAGTCATGTCCGACTCTGTGCGACCCCATAGATGGCAGCCCACCAGGCTCCCCAGTCCCTGGGATTCTCCAGGCCGGAGTACTGGAGTGGGTTGCCATTTCCTTCTCCAATGCATGAAAGTGAAAAGTGAAAGTGAAGTCGCTCAGTCATGTCTGACTCCTTGTGACCCCATGGACTGCAGCCTACCAGGCTCCTCTGCCCATGGGATTTTCCAGGCAAGAGTACTGAAGTGGGTTGCCATTACCTTCTCCGCTGCCCATGATGGGTCAAGCCAAAAACAAGACCACTTCACAATCCTATCACACAGACACAAAGCACAAACATTGTCCTAACTATAAAAATGACCAAACATCCCCCTTTCCTGTTAATGTCAGCCACTGATGCTGCTTTACCAATTACACTTTTCACCCTGTTTCATTCTTCCAGTATGATAGATAAGATATACAGTCTCAGAATTATCTGCATTTCTTGACAACACACAGTTCAGACCTGTTTCCTCTTCCTTGAACCCTTCTCCAAAGCACCTAACACAAGTTTAAATCTTATAATAAATCCTCACTAGCACCTGCTATTGAGAAGCCCGATGATACCCATTCTGCCTCATTTGTAAGAGCGATAGACTAGATTTGTTCAACTGAATATGTGTTCCTGGTGGCCTTTGGCTGGAAGGCAATGACATAGCTAAAAGATTGCTACAATTAAAGTGCTACAGTCCACCTGTACCAGCTTGCAAGAGCCTATTGTTGTATTTTAGGAATTTTGCAAGTTGTTAAATACATCATTATTGATAATTAAAATCTATAAACTTTCCATTAAATTTAATTATATTGAAACAATAGCAATGCATCCTCAAAACTCATTACTTCCAAATTATTTTATTACATTTTATGATTTTCTCTGCTCTGGAGATTATTAAAATCATATTTTTTTTATCTTTTATGGTAGAAATGGTGTAAAATGATGTGCCACTGTGCCTCTCTTTCTTACTCCATGTTTAATGATATCTTTCATTTTGTTAGCTGGAGATTTGCCATAACAGAAGTAGTTATAACATGGAAATTGATAAACACTAAAGTCAAAGCTTCTCTCTATATCCAGCTGTTGGTAAACCAACACCCCACTGTTAGGCTAATCCACAAATGTTGAGGCCTTGCACTGAGGCACTAAAATCAGGGCAGGGGATCATTGAGGGGATTCAAGAACTATATATAGTTGACAAGAGAGCTGACAGAGAAGGGAATTAATTATATGCATTTTCCTTCCACTCTCTGGTATGAAACCTATGACACTTGGCTTTCCTTTGCTTAAAGAATCCTGTTTTTAGTTACCAAGATATGCTTTCCTGATTCTCCTTCTACTTCCCTGAGCCCTACCTGCTCCCAGGCTGATTTCTGGCCTTTGGTTTGAAAGGCAAGAAAAAGCTCAGGGAAGTTCTGCTGCCCTCAGAGCACTGACAGGAAGCTGCCAGGTTGAGGGCATCATGCTTAGTAATCTTCCAAACTGTTCATTATAACCTAAGAGGACAAGCACAACTTTGTGTCTTAAATTATTCACTTTGGGTATGGCTTAGAAATAAAGATGCATTGAAATATGTATATTACCATATGTAAAATAGATGACCAGTGCAAGTTTGATGCATGAAGCAGGGCACTCAAAACCAGTGCTCTGTGACAACCCAGAGGGATGGGGTGGGGAGGTGGGAGAAGGGTTCAGGATGGAGGGACACATGTGTACCCATGTCTAATTCATGTTGATGTATGGCAAAAACCATTAAATATTGTAATTATCCTCCAATTAAATAAATGTAAAACAAAACAAAACAAAAAAAACAAGATGCTTAACTTTTATTTACTTTTTAAAACTTGTAATTGGCATTAAAATTTCACTTATACAAGTCAGATAATAGAAAAGTACAGAGCAGATAGAAAATATTAAAAAGAGAGTCATATATAACAGATTAAAATTTTACCAATTGGGGAGGGACAAGAGTTCTGTACTCTGAAGGAAGGGGCTTCCTAAAATGATTGTCTCTGGCAGAACAACAGTACATGTAATTAATGGATATAAAATACTTTAAAGGCCTAAAGTACTTCATCAATGCTGAGATGTAATTGTGCCATTTCATCAGGACATGTTTTATTACCCGTGTTCACACTGGAATTCTCAAATAGGTTTCAGTGCTGTAGTCTTGGCATCAATACATTGGTTTGTTCCATACCCAGATTGCTCATCTGGGCAGCTGTGGTGAGGGCAAGAGGTGTGAGGAAGACAAAGCCTACACTTACATGTGAAGAGGGAAGGGTCAGTATGAGTACCACCTCCTGCAGGGAGCCCTTTTAGATAGTCCAGTAAGCTCTCTTCAGAACCCCAGCAACTCTCACTCTATCCCTTGAGTTTCCCTCAGGTCAATGTTCTTTTGCATAATCATTCACATGTTTCACCTGGAGTTCTGGAATTGTGCCCCTTGCCTCTGTTGCATCCTCTGCACAGGGTCTGTCCATTATAGAGTTGTAGCCTTTAGAGGATTCTCCAAAAAGTTGCATGCAATTTCAAGGTAAGAATGAAAGCTTTCTCTTACAAATAGTCTCCACTCCCCACACTATAACCCACCACACCAATCCTGATACCCCATGGATATTCCAGTGCTTGCAAGCACTCTGGAAGGTGAAAGCACTCTGGAAGGTGAAAGAAAATGAAAGTGAAAGTCACTCAGTCATGTCCAACTCTTTGCGATCCCATAGATATACAGTCAACGGAATTCTCCAGGCCAAAATACTGGCGTGGGTAGCTGATCCCTTCTCCAGGGGATCTTCTCAACCCAGGTTCTGAACCCAGGTCTCCCACATTGCAGGCACATTCTGTAACAGCTGAGCCACCAGGGAAGCCCAAGAATACTGGAGTGGGTAGCCTATCCCTTCTCCAGAGTATCTTCCTGACACAGGAAGTAGGTGTCATTTAAATAAGCAAACAAACAAAAAAATGTTACTTTGTAGATTGGAGAACAGAGGTCAAATAGCTTACAGAAGAGCTCATGCCATGTTCTGACTCAGTCTACTGCCCTTTACTCATTAATTCCAAATTTCTGGATGTCTTTCATCACTATCTGATTTCCTAATGCCTTTTTTTACCACTACAGTCAAAATAATAACCACCCCAACAACAAAAGCAACTGACACTGCAGAGACTACTTTCCTCAGCTCAGAGCACATCCGTATAGTGACCTTAACTTATATGCGCTGTAGCTCCATTTATAGCTACACAACCTTGGGCAAGACCTTAACCTCTTGGGATCTCTGCTGCTTCAATTATCACATATAACAACTCAACATCTAATTGAGGCAGGGAAAGTTTTATTACTAGTAAATTATTAATAAATATGCATTAATACTGACCTCTTAAACTCTTTAGAGTTTACAAAGCACTTTCTCAAGTGTTTTCTCATATTTTTCTCCCAATAGCTCTGTAAGGTCAGCATGGCACACAGTCTTACCCCATTGTAAGAGTGAAGAAACTGAGACCTAGAGAGATGCCAGCAGCATTTTATAAAGTATATTTTGGGAGTATATTAATCCCTGGAGATACTCTATGAAAAAAAAAAAAAGATGAGTGGGAAATACTGTATGCTCTATCTTTGCTTAGAAAGTTAAAAGTGCAAGGCACAGTAAAGGCTCTGGTAAGTTCTACAGCAAGAAAACAAAATTATCTTACCTAAATAGTTGTTAAAATGTATATGTATATATGTACATATAATATATATGTATATACATACAATATATATATACACACACACACACACACATGCGTTCATGTACACTAAGTCACTTCAGTCAGTCGTGTACTACTCTTTTAGACTCTATGGACTGTCCCCAGGCTCCTCTGTCCATGGGATTCTCCAGGCAAAATTATTCAAGTGGGTTGCCATGCGCTTTTCCAGGGGATCTTCCTGACCCAGAGACTGAACCTGTGTCTCTTAGCTTTCCTGCATTACCAGGGTCATCTGGGAAGTCCATATATATATATATGTATATATATATATATATATACATACATACATACACACACATATATGAACATGAAAGATAGACTTCCTCTCTGAAGACCTATTAATATTTTGTGAAACTAGGTTTCTGTGGAGCTCATGATCTGTGGAATTAACTAATCTTTAGGAGAATCTATGCAAAAAAGCAAAATGGCTGTCTGGGGAGGCCTTACAAATAGTTGTGAAAAGAAGAGAAGCGAAAAGCAAAGGAGCAAAGGAAAGATATAAGCATCTGAATGCAGAGTTCCAAAGAATAGCAAGAGGAGATAAGAAAACCTTCTTCACCAATGAATGCAAAGAATTAGAGGAAAACAACAGAATGGGAAAGACTAGAGATCTCTTCAAGAAAATTAGAGACAACAAAGGAACATTTCATGCAAAGATGGGCTCGATAAAGGACAGAAATCGTATGGACCTAACAGAAGCAGAAGATATTAAGAAGAGGTGGCAAGAATACACAGAAGAACTGTACAAAAAAGATCTTCACGACCCAGATAATCACGATGGTTGTGATCACTGACCTAGAGCCAGACATCCTGGAATGTGAAGTCAATTGGGCCTTAGAAAGCATCACTATGAACAAAGCTAGTGGAGGTGATGGAATTGCAGTTGAGCTCTTTCAAATCCTGAAAGATGATGCTGTGAAAATGCTGCACTAAATATGCCAGCAAATTTGGACAACTCAGCAGTGGCCACAGGACTGGAAAATGTCAGTTTTCATTCCAATCCCAAAGAAAGGCAATGCCAGATCAGATCAGATTAGATCAGTCGGTCAGTCGTGTCTGACTCTTTGCGACCCCATGAATCGCAGCACGCCAGGCCTCCCTGTCCATCACCAACTCCCAGAGCTCACTCAGACTCACGTCCATTGAGTCAGTGATGCCATCCAGCCATCTCATCCTCTGTTGTCCCCTTCTCCTCCTGCCCCCAATCGCTCCCAGCATCAGAGTCTTTTCCAATGAGTCAGCTCTTTGCATGAGGTGGCCAAAGTACTGGAGTTTCAGCTTTAGCATCATTCCTTCCAAATAAATCCCAGGGCTGATCTCCTTCGGAATGACTGGTTGGATCTCCTGGCAGTCCAAGGGACTCTCAAGAGTCTTCTCCAACACCACAGTTCAAAAGCATCAATTCTTCAATGCCAAAGAATGCTCAAACTACCGCACAATTGCACTCATCTCACACTCCAGTAAAGTAATGCTCAAAATTCTCCAAGCCAGGCTTCAGCAATATGTGAACCGTGGATTTCCAGATGTTCAAGCTGGTTTTAGAAAAGGCAGAGGAACCAGAGATCAAATTGCCAACATCCGCTGGATCATAGAAAAAGCAAGAGAGTTCCAGAAAAACATCTATTTCTGCTTTATTGACTATGCCAAAGCCTTTGACTGTGTGGATCACAATAAACTGTGGAAAATTCTGAAAGAGATGGGAATACCAGACCACCTGATCTGCCTCTTGAGAAATCTGTATGCAGGTCAGGAAGCAATAGTTAGAAATGGACATGGAACAACAGACTGGTTCCAAATAGGAAAAGGAGTACGTCAAGGCTGTATATTGTCACACTGCTTATTTAACTTATATGCAGAGTACATCATGAGAAATGCTGGACTGGAAGAAACACAAGCTGGAATCAAGATTGCCAGGAGAAATATCAATAACCTCAGATATAGAGATAACACCACCCTTATGGCAGAAAGTGAAGAGGAACTAAAATGCCTCTTGATGAAAGTGAAAGTGGAGAGTAAAAAAGTTGGCTTAAAGCTCAACATTCAGAAAATGAAGATCATGGCATCTGGTCCCATCACTTCATGGGAAATAGATTGGGAAACAGTGGAAACAGTGTCAGACATTATTTTTTTAGGCTCCCAAATCACTGCAGATGGTGACTGCAGCCATGAAATTAAAAGACGCTTACTCCTTGGAAGGAAAGTTATGACCAACCTAGATAGCATATTGAAAAGCAGAGACACTACTTTGCCAACAAAGGTCTGTCTAGTCAAGGCTATGGTTTTTCCTGTGGTCACGTATGAATGTGAGAGTTGGACTGTGAAGAAGGTTGAGCGCTGAAGAATTGATGCTTTTGAACTGTGGTGTTGGAGAAGACTCTTGAGAGTCCCTTGGACTGCAAGGAGATCCAACCAGTCATTCTGAAGGAGATCAATCCTGGGATTTCTTTAAAAGGAATGATGCTAAAGCTGAAACTCCAGTACTTTGGCCACCTCATGCGAAGAGTTGACTCATTGGAAAAGACTCTGGTGCTGGGAGGGATTGGGGGCAGGAGGAGAAGGGGACAACAGAGGATGAGATGGTTGGATGGCATCACTGACTTGATGGACATGAGTCTGGGTGAACTCCGGGTGTTGGTGATGGGCAGGGAGGCCTGGTGTGCTGCAATTCATGGGGTCTCAAAGAGTCAGACACGACTGAGCGATTGAACTGAACTGAACTGAATCAAGATAGTGTGACTAGGAGAGCTGATATTCTGTCTCTGAGTCAGTACACAGTGGTGGGGTCATTAGCAGAAATATATTTCAGCCGTCTATTCACAATAAATTTAAACTACCCATATTGGTCAGTTTCCTGTTTGCTTTGATCCAGTAGGGTTGGGCAGTCACTGCAGTCCCTATTGACTTTAACTTCTTGCCCATGAAATGCTGAGTTGCTAGTGTACTAAGCTAACTTCACATCACTGCATAGCTGGTCCAGACTTAAACATCCAGCAAAAATACGGGAGAGGGAGTTTGTGAAAAGTTGTACAGAGGCTTCTGTGCCCTAGTCTAAAAGGATCATGCATTGTAAATATGACTTCGGGGGTCTCATTGCTTTTTCTTTCCAAGCAATTCTGAACATTCCAGAGATATACTCCAGATACTGAAGAGGGAGGATTGGGTAAGGGGAGTAAAGCAGCAGTTTCCAACCAGGAGCGATCCACCCAAAGCTCCCCCTGCTAAGAGACACTTGGTGATACTTGGAGACACTAGGAGGTGCTACTAAATCTAGTGGGTAAAGGCCAGAATTGCTACTAAATTGTCCTGTCCTTTGATGCACAGGACATCCCCCATAAGTAATTCAAAGTGTCAATAGTGCTGAAGTAGCGAAACCCTGGACTAAGGAAGTGAGATAGTTTGGGCATGTGTCACGTTACTGAGGCAGTGTAGAGTAGTGGAAAGAACTCTGACCATTTGCCTGAAAGCCAGAGTCCAATCATAGCTCTGCTAATGTGAAAGAGCCTTTCTGGGGCTCACAGTTACGTGGTTCTCCTCTGCTTCCTGTTATACAGGAAAAGTTCATACAGCAAGTCTCTCCCTGCTCCTTGCCACAGAATGGTAAATCCTATGCCTTAGTACATGATCGGAGAAGGCAATGCCAAGCCACTCCAGTACTCTTGCCTAGAGAATCCCATGGATGGAGGAGCCTGGTAGGCTGCAGTCCATGGGGTCGCTACGAGTCGGACGCGACTGAGCGACTTCACTTTCACTTTTCACTTTCACAATGGAGAAGGCAATGGTGACCCACTCCAGTGTTCTTGCCTGGAGAATCCCAGGGACCGCGGAGCCTGGGGGGCTGCCGTCTATGGGGTCACACAGAGTCAGACACGACTGAAGTGACTTAGCAGCAGCAGCAGCAGTATATGATAGTGGACAGAGATGAAGTTATGTGACCCCTTATGTTATCCTCGCCCCTAAGCTGCCCATGAAACCTTCCAACTCTGCTCCCATCTACCTTCCAGCAGAGAATCCAGTGGAGAATGCTGAGGCCTGATCTAGACATTGGATTAAGGAATTCCAAAACTTAGACCTTTGGGTGCCCAAGAGGTCCAAAAATGCTGGAACTTGGGAAGGGAAACGCTACTTTATTTTTGCTAACCTCTGAAATTTAGCAGTTTCTCAATTTGAGTGTAAGCACCAAACTATTGTAATGCTAATAGTACTTGTGACTCCTTCTCTAATAGAAATCAAGATGGTTTCATATCACATTATAGTTATTACATCAATATCTCAAAGTATCATTGCTAAAGGTAATGCTCAAAATCCTTCAAGTTAGGCTTCAACAGTAGGTTAACCAAGAAATTCCAGATGTACAAGCTGAATTTAGAAAAGGCAGAGGAATCAGAGCTTAAATTGCCAACATCTGCTGGATCATAGAAAAAGAGGGAATTTCAGAAAAAAAAAAATTACTTCTGCTTCACTGACTGTGCTAAAACCTTTGACTACATGGATCACAGCAAACTGTGGAAAATTCTTAAAGAGACTGGAATATCAGATGACCTTTCCTGCCTCCTGATAAATCTGTATGCAGGTCAGGAAGCAACAGTTAGAATGGGACATGGAACAACAGACTGGTTCCAAATTGGGAAAGGAGTATGTCAAGGCTGTATATTGTCATCCTGCTTGTTTAACTTCTATGCAGAGTACATCATGCAAAATGCTGGCCTGGATGAAGCTCAAGCTGGAATCAAGACTGCCAGGAGAAATAACAATAATCTCAAATATGCAGATGATACCATCCTAATGGCAGAAAGCAAAGAGGAACTAAAGAGCCATGTGATGAATGTGAAAGAGGGAGAGTGAAAAAGCTGGCTTAAAACTTGACATTAAAAAATGAAGATCATGGCATCTGGTCTCATCACTTCATGGCAAATAGATGGGTAAAAACTGGAAACACTTACAGACTTCATTTTCTTATGCTCCAAAATCACTGCAGATGATGACTGCAGCCATGAAATCAAAGGACACTTGCATCTTGGAAGAAAAGCTATGATGAACCTTAACAACATATTAAAAAGCAGAGGCATCACTTTATCAACGAAGTCCATATAGTCAAAGCTATGGTTTTTCCAGTAGTCATGTATGGATGTGAGTTGGGCCATAAAGAAAGCTAAGCACAGAAGAATTGATGCTTTTGAAATATGGTGCTGGAGAGGACTCTTGAGAGTCCCTGGGACCTCAAGGAGATCAAACCAGTCAATCGTAAGGGAAATCAACCCTGAATATTCACTGGAAGAACTGATGATGAAGCTGAAACTCCAATATTTTGGCCACCTGATGTGAAGAGCTGACTCACTGGAAAAGACCTGATGCTGGGAAAAATCGAGGGCAAGAGGAGAAGGGGTAACAGAAAATGAAATGGTGGGATGGAATCATTGACTCAATGGACATGAGTTTGAGCAAACTCTGGGAGATTGTGAAGGACAGGGAAGCCTGGTTTGCTGCAGTTCATGGGGTCACAAAGAGTTGGACACTACTGAGTGACTGAACAACAATCTTTTGATTATAGTAGTTATCAGTTAAAAATTGTTAGTCACTCATTCTTTTCAATCTCTTTGTGACCCCATGGACTGTACCTCCGTCCATGGAATTCTCCAGGCAAGCATAATGTAGTGAATGGTTATTCCTTTTTCCAGGGGATGTTCCCAACCTACAGATTGAAGTCAGATCAAACCAATAGAATTGCAGGCAGCTTCTTTACTGTTTGAGTTACCAAGGAAGCCCCAAGAGTGGCTGCTTAATCTGTCTAATAATGCACTAATAAAGAACACACATTACTATATTACATTTTTTCTTTTAACTTTAATATTTATTTTGATAACTATTTCCAATTTGATTTTCTATATAATCCTATGTTATTTTATCCTATTTTATGTTATTCATTTACAAAAATTTTTCAGAGAAGGTTCATAGGCGGCAGCAGTCTGACAAAGGGATTTGTGGCACAAAAAGGTTCAGAGCCCCTGCTCTCTGAGTGGACTGCATGGATCAGAGCTCTTCTTCCCGCCATGGCACCATCCCATCCCCAGGGATGCCCTGCCAACCCACATTGGGCCATACTATGAGCAAGGAAGAAAACTTTGTGCTGTTAAGCCACTGAGATTTGAGGAGTTTTTTGCCACAGCCACACTGATTAAGCCTGCCAAGTTTCTTAATTGCTCTCAGCCTAGCTTCTAAACTTCTTCTTGAAAATAATCATATCATCTATTCACAGGGTAGTTGGGAAGAGTAAAGAGGAGAACATGAATGTCATGTGCTGCTGATGAAGAGATTATTATGAATTACCAAGAAAGGCTACTTTTCCCTAAATCAAGAAAAAGCAAACAATGACTTACCTGTTTTTGTAAGTCACATTTTATTGGAACACAGGTCTATCATTTGTTTGCATATTGTCTGAGCTGCTTTCCTGGCAGAAGTGAGGCAAAGACCAGAAGGCCTGCAAACCTAAAATATTTGCCATCTGGCTCTTTAAGGAAAAGTTTGCTACTCTTTGCCCTGGGCCCTGCTTTTTTCACTTAGTTGGTAGTGGGAGGGAAAAGTAGCAGCATCTTTGTATGGATGGAAAACCTGGGGAGATGCTATCTTCAAATCCAATTAGGAGGTTCCAAGGGCACACACAGCAGTTCCTGTCACCTAAGGGCATTGACTAAATTCTAAGCCAGAATTGGCAGTCCCTTTGGCATCTGCTTGAACTGGTTCAATACACTGATGCTTCCTTTGGGTTATTTCTTCTGATCAAGTGGACAAATATCCTCATATATGGAGGAATGCATGAAGTAGATTAACAAGGGCAGTTTGTTCCATATCCTTCCAGTGGTATTGAAGGAGGAAACAGAATAGGCTCTATCTTGAAAGCAGGACTCCATCTTGGGCAGGACTGTGGACTTTGAGCTATATGCCCAGTATCTATGGAAATGACATACCAACTGGAAAAACAGGCCCTCACCCTGCTCCCAACCCACCCCCCCCCCACCCAAGGAAGAGCCCTAGGGCTCTCCACTGCTAAAAGAATATCCTAATTATCGGTGTAACCGAATAGAATCATACATTCTATTTTGGTTATTGGGATATGACCACAGGCCTAGGCCTATTGATAATTGTCCACTGTTAACTATCTAGGCTTAAGGCATATGATCATGGGTTAACTTTGATTGTATCTTTCTTTTTCCTTTATTCAGACTAGTTTCCGGGAACCTTATACACTTAGAGTATATAAGGTTTTCACAAAAACTTTTTGGGGTCCTTGGCTAAGAGGAGACTCTGCCTTGGGCCTGCTGGTGTAATAAACTGCACTGCACTATCTACATTGTCCTTCTGAGTGAGTTTGTTTTCCGGAAAGTGTGGCTACAACAGTATATCTGCAAGTAGCAATGAAGATATGATAACAACCTGTTTACAGTTAAGGAAACTGAGTCATAAGAAGTTAAGGGAATGTGAGACAGGAACTACCATCATGCAATCATCATATATATTTCTTAAAGCCCTACTATGTGGAATGCAGGAATTGGGTAGTGGGAAGCGGGAGAAATGGTAAGATTTGCCCAAGTTAGTATAAATAGTAAATTGCAGAACTGGGCTTTTAACTCAGCTTGGTTCCATGTTTGCTACAGTGTATACTGCCCAGTATTGCTCTCTGCCACCATGTTTGCTGCCAGCAGCATTATTATCAAAGACTTTCATGTTATGGATGTGGTTACTCAGTGACAAAGTCTCTGACATTTGCCAATTCAGAGTGGTCTTTCAAATGATACATGGTGAATGCTTATTTGTCCTCTGCTGTTGAATTGCTATGTGATCCTAATTAATTCATTAACCAAAATGAGCCTCAGTTTATTCAACTGTAAAAACAAAATGATAATTTAATCCTACTTGATGGGTAATTTAAAACTCACTGAAAGAAGAAAGGAAATAAATATTTGAGTTGATTTTTCCTTTTTTAATCTTGCACTGGAAAAACATATTTTTCTTTGAAAGACTCACAAACCTGAGAGCTGCCAAAATTAGCATCTGACTTTTCCTTTTTAAAAATATATATCTTATTTGATTCCATTATTTCACACATCATATAATGGTAGAATGCCAGAGCTAGAAGGGAGTTAAGAGATCTTTCTAAGCTAATTCTTCTTTTAGTCATTGAGGAAACATGGGTGCCAGGAGGCAGTTATTTGTTTTGTGTGTCCCAGGAACTATGGGTTGAGACTGCAATTCTAGTCCATGATTCCCAGAGACTATGTTCTCCACAATACTTTCTTGCCTCCTAAAGGAGGGTCCTGTTCAGAGCACCCAACTTGGGGGATGATTGTTTAAGCTTAAAAGACATAATCATCAATGTGTCTATTTCCTAAGGGGGTAAGTGTGCAATGCTAAATCTGCCAGCTTTGGTTTGAAGATGGTCTAGCTTTGAATGCCACTAACAAATGAGACCTTGAGCTTGCTGCTTCCTTTTTCTGTAGAGTCTTTCTTTTCTTGCCTGTAAAAGAGAGATAGTAATACAAACAGTACTCAACTTACAATTTTTTGACTTTATGATGGAGCAAAAATGATGTGCATTCAGGATAAACTATACTTGGAATTTTGATTTTTGCTCTTTTCCAGGCTAATGATATGGGGGATGACACTCTCATGATGCTGAGCAGGGCAGCAGCCACAGCTCCCAATCAGCCATTTGGTCACCAGGGCAAACAACCAATATACTGATTGTGTACCCAGACAACCATTCTGTTTCTCACTTTCAGTACAGTATTCAACAAACTACATGAGATAGTCAACACTTTATTATAAAATAGGCTTTGTCTTAGATTATTTTGCCCAAATATAAGCTAGTGTAAGTGTTCTGAGCACGTTAAAGGTAGGCTGGGCTAAGCTACAATATTTGGTAGGTTAGGTGTATTAAATGCATTTTTGACTTACGATACTTCCAACTTACAATGTGTTTATCAGAATATAATCCCCTTGTTGAGGAAGACCTGTAGTACCTACC
Source organism: Bos grunniens (assembly GCF_055505025.1). Taxonomy (NCBI): domain Eukaryota; kingdom Metazoa; phylum Chordata; class Mammalia; order Artiodactyla; family Bovidae; genus Bos; species Bos grunniens. The sequence continues at coordinate 62,737,541 of NC_141183.1, read as the reverse complement.
TCATAGTGTATTGGGGGTTAAAATCCATGGAATATAATAAGACTTGATAAATGCTAGCTAAATTACTTCTATTGTTCTAGCAACCTAAAGTAAGGATCCTATGTCTAGTATCTCCTAGTGGACTCTATGTGATGTGCCATCTGGAGATCTACAAAAAGAATGCTAAATAACAAGGTATTAGTAGCCATGGCTATCTGCCCACTTTTATTATTGAGAAAAGCTGCATTCAAGAAAATCACTGTAAATTTAGGTCTCTTACTTGATATCACTAAATGAGATTTTAAATATGTATTTTTTTTCACATTTTTATGTCAGCAAGTATGAGTACTGAAGTAATCACCCATAAACAAATTAAACTTCCTGAGGTAAATCTTCTGCCACTGTTTTCTCTCCAGCCACATGTTGCCCCTTGACATCTGATTGACATCAGAGGCAGCCTCCTTCTGGCCACAGGATTGGTCTTCAGTGCTTGATGGCTTCCTTGGATCCAAGGCCACAGCAAACCCTTACTAACTGTGAAATGTCTTTAGCATTAAGCTCTGATAAGATTGATGCCCAGAAAGCAGGCTTCTTAGCCATAGACAGAGGTCCCAGGCGCATTGTTTTATAAACAACCAAGCTTTCCATGGAGCATTGGGAGAATTTGCTGTTTGGGGGTAATTAGCCTCATTAAGAAACCCTTGATGAGCAAATGGAACTGAAAAGCAGTCACCCTCTGAAACAACTTAGCAGATGTACAACCTGAACATAATTTCCAACAGTTTCCCAAGGGCTCAAAGTCCCACATTCATATTTCTTCGAGGAAGAAGTGATACAGGTGTAGTCTTCCTCTAGAGCCTGGAGCCTAGGGCTGCGGGTGCCCCTTTGAACTTTCTTTTAGATTGAGAACTCTGTCCAGTGGAATTTCATCCTCTCTCTTCTTCATGAATTTAGATCCAACCTCCAGAGTTCCACTCAAATCCTATTTGTTGCCAGAAGTGTGCACTCTCACTGTCTTTCTGTCCTTGTTTGACAATTTACCCTAGGATGAGTTCTCATATCCATCTTCTCATTTAACCATTATAAGGATTTTATAAAGTGGTCACTGCCATCATTCTTGTTTTATAGATGACACTCAGAGTTGTTAATTGGATTTTCTCAAGTTCCATAGCTAGCCAGTGACACGGCCAGAATTTAAAACCTAAAAATCTGACTCTAGAACCTGAAACTTGCATGTAACACTAACCTCAACTGTAAACGCTTAGATTGTCCTAAGACTGAGTCCACACCATCCCCACTTCAGTGTGTCCTTGTTTTTGTATGGCACATAGAATGCACTCAAAAAAGGCAGTCCCAACTGACTCATAGTAGGCACTCAATAAATATTTGTTCCATGACTCCATGGGTTATAAACTCTTTGAAGATAAGAATCTTGCTTGATACATCTCAGTACAATTTAGTTCATTCACTCAGTGGTGTTGGATTCTTTGGGACCCCATGGACACAAGGTTTCCCTGTCCATCACCAACTCTCACAGCTTGTCAAACTCATGTCCATCGAGTTGGTGATGCCATCCAACCATTTCACCCATTGTCTTCATTTCCTCCTGCCTTCAATCGTTCCCAGGATCAGAGTCTATAAAAACGAGGCAGCTTTTCGCTTGAGGTAATCAAAGTTATGGAGTTTCAGCTTGAGCATCAATCCTTCCAATGAATATTCAGGACTGATTTCCTTTAGGATTGACCAGTTTGATCTCCTTGAAGTCCAAGGCACTCTCAAGAGTCTTCTCCAACATCACAGTTCAAAAGCATCAATTCTTTGGTGCTCAGCTTTCTTTATAGTCCAACTCTCAGATCCATACACGACTACAGGAAAAACGATAGCTTTGACTAGATGGATATTTGTCAGCAATTTCATCAAGAGGCTCTTTAGTTCTTTGATTTCTGCTATAAGGGTGGTTTCATTTATGTATCTGAGGTTATTGATATTTCTCATGGCAATCTTGATTCCAGCTTGAGCTTCATTCAGCTTGGCATTTTGCAAGATATACTCTGCATATACACTGAATAAGCAGGGTGACAATATGCAATCTTGATGTACTTCTTTCCCAATTTGGAACCAATCTGTTGTTCCATGTCCAGTTGTAACTGTTGCTTCTTGACCTGCATGCAGATTTCTCAGGAGGCAGGTAGGGTGGTCTGGTATTCCCATCTCTTGAAGAATTTACACAGTTTGTTGTGATCCACACAGTCAAAGGTTTTGGTGTAGTCAATAAAGCAGAAGTAGATGTTTTTTCTGGAACTCTCTTGCCTTTTGGATGATCCAGCAGATGTTGGCAATTTGATCTCTGATTCTTCTGCCTTTTCTAAATCAGACTTGAACATCTGGAAGTTCATAGTTCATGTACCATGAACCTGACTTGGAGAATTTTGAGACTTACTTTGCTAATGTGTGAGATGAGCACAGTTATGCAGTAGTTTAAACATTCTTTGGCATTGCCTTTCTTGGGGATTGGAATGAAAATGGACCTTTTCCAGTCCTGTGGCCACTGCTGAGTTTTCCAAATTGCTAGCATATTGCATGCAGCACTTTCACAGCAAAATCTTTTAGGATTTGAAATAGCTCAACTGGAATTACATCACCTACACTAGCTTTGTTTGTAGTGGTACTTCCTAAGACACATCCACTTGACTTTGCATTCCAGGATGTCTGGCTCTAGGTGAGTGATCACACCATCATGGTTATCTGGGTCATTAAGCTCTCTTTGTATAGTTCTTCTGTGTATTCTTGCCACCTCTTCTTAATATCTTCTGCTTCTGTTAGGTCCATACCATTTCTGTCCTTTATTGTGCCCATCTTTGCATGAAATGTTCCCTTCATATTATTAATTTTCTTGAAGAGATCTTTGTTTTTTCCAAGTCTATTGTTTTCCTCTCTTTCTTTGCATTGATCCCTGAGGAAGGCTTTCTTATTTCTCCTTGCTATTCATTGGAACTCTGCATCCAAATGGGTATATCTTTTCTTTTTTCCTTTGCCTTTCACTTCTCTTCTTTTCTCAGATGTTTGTAAGGCCTCCTCAGACAACAATTTTGCCTTTTTGCACTTTTTTTTTTCCTTGGGGATGGTCTTAATCATTGCCTTCTGTACAATGTCACGAACCTCTGTCCATAGTTCTTCAGACACTTTGTCTATCAGATCTAATCCCTTGAAACTATTTGTCACATCCACTGTATAATTGTAAGGCATTTGATTTATGTCATACCTGAATGGTCTAGTGGTTTTCCCTACTGTCTTCAAATTAAATCTGAATTTAGCAATAAGAATTTCATGATCTGAGATGCAGTCAGCTCCCAGTCTTGTTTTTGCTGACTGTATAGTGCTTCTCCTTCTTTGGCTGCAAAGAATATAATTAATCTGATTTCAGTATTGACCACCTGATGATGTTCAAGTGTAGACTCTTCTTTTGTGTTGTTGGAAGAGGGTGTTTGCTATGACCAGGAGTTTCAGTTTCAGCATCAGTCCTTCCAATTAATATTCAGGGTTGATTTCCTATAGGATTGATTGGTTTAATTTCCTTGACATTCAAGGGATTCTCAAGAACCTTCTTCAGCATAAAAATTCAAACACATCAGTTTTTTAGCACTTAGCCTTCTATATGGTCTAACTCACACATCCATACATGATCACTGGAAAAATCATAGCTTTGACTGGACAGATCTTTCTTAGCAAAGCGAAGTCTCTGCTTTTTAATATGCTATCTGCATTTGTCATTGCTTTCCTTCTGAGGAGCAATGCTCTTTTAAATTCATGGCTGCAGTCACTGCCCACAGTGATTTTGGAGCCCAGGAAAATAAGATCTGTCACTGTTTCCACTTTGCCCCAGTCTGTTTGCCATGAAGTGATGGAACCAGATGTCATGATATTAGTTCTTTGAATGTTGAGTTTTAATCCAGCCTTTTCACTCACCTCTTTTACCCTCATCAAGAGGCTATTTAGCTCCTCTTCACTTTCTGCCATTACAGTGGTATCATCTGCATACCTAAGGTTGCTGATATTTCTGTCAGCAATCTTGACTCTAGCTTGTCATTCATCCAGCCCAGCATTTCCATAAAAGTTAAATAAGCAGGGTGACAATATATAGCCTTGTACTCCTTTCCCAATTTTGAACCTGTCAGTTGTTTTATGTTCAGTTCTAACTGTTTCTTCTTGAGCCACATACAGGTTTCTCATGAGGCCTCAAGGTGGTTTGGTATTCACATCTCTTTATGAATTTTCCACAGGTTTTTTTTTTTTTTTTTTGATGCACACAGTCAAAGGCATTCACATAGTCAATGTAGCAGAAGATTTTTCTCTGGAATTTCCTTGCTTTCTCTATGATCCCACAAATTTTGGCAATTTGATCTCTGGTTCCTCAGCCTTTTCTAAACCCAGCTTGCACATGTGGAATGTCTTGGTTAATTTACTGCTGATGCCTAGTGAAGGATTTTGAGCTTACTAGCTTATGAAATGAGTGCAATTGTCTGGTGGTTTGAACATTCTTTGGCACTGTCTTTCTTTTGGCTTGGAATGAAAACTGACCTTTTTCAGTCCTGTGGCCACTGCCATGTTTTCCAAATTTGCTGGCATATTGAGGGCAGCACTTTATCAGCATCATCTTTTAGGGCTCAAAATAACTCAGCTGGAATTCCATCAATTTTATTAACTTTGTTCTTAGTAATGCTTCTTAAGGCCCACTTTACTTCACACTCCAGAATGTCTGGCTCTAGGTGAGTGACCATAACATCATGGCTATCCAGGTCATTTTGACTCTTTTTTGTGTAGTTCTTCTGTCCATTCTTGTCACCTCTTCATAATGTCTTGTGCCTCTGTTAGGTCCTTACTGTTTCTGTCCTTACTTGTCTCCATCCTTGCATGAAATATTCCCTTGATAACTCCAATTTTCTAGAAGAAATCTCTAATCTTTCCCATTCTATTATTTCCCTCTACTTCTTTGCCCTGCCCATCGAAGAAGACCTTCTCATCTCCTTGCTATTCTCTGGAACTCTGCATTCAGTTGGATATATGTTTCACTTTCTCCCTTGCTTTTTGTTTTTCCTCTTTCCTCAGCTATTTGTAAAGCCTCCTTAGACAACCACTTTTCCCTTTTGCATTTCCTTTTCTTTGCAATGCTGGTCATGGCCTCCTGCACAATTTTATAAACCTCTGTCCGCAGTTCTTCAGGTACTCTGTATACCAGATCGAATCCCTTAACTCTATTCATTACCTCTACTGTAGAATCATAAGGGATTTGATTTAGGTCATACCTGAATGGCCTAGAAGCTTTCTACATTTTCTTCAATTTAAGCCTGAGTTTTGCAATAAAAATCTCATGATCTGAGCCACAGTTATAGTTCTTGTTTTTGTTGACTATATAGAGCTCCTCTACTTTTTGCTGCAAAAATATAATCAATCTGATCTCAGTATTGATCAATTGGCGATGTCTGTGTGTAGAACCATCTCTTGTGTTGTTGGTAAATGGTGTTTGCTATGACCAGTGTTCTCTTGACAAAACTCTGTAAGACTTTCCCCCACTTCATTTTGTACTCCAAGACAAAACTTGCCCATTACTCCAGGTATGTCTTGACTTCCTACTTTTGCATCCAAAATCCTATGATGAAAAGGACATCTTTTTTTGGTGTTAGTTCTAAAAGGTCTTATAGGTCTTCATAGAACCAGTCAACTTCAGCTTCTTCATCATCAGTGTTTGGGGGGGCAGCTTTGGATTACTGTGATGTTAAATGGCTTGCCTTTGGAATGAACTGAGCTCATTCAGTTGTTTTGAAATACCCAAGTACAGCATTTCAAACTATGCAGGGCTACTGCATAGGGAAGTATGTATTTTGTTGACTATGATGGCTACTCCATTTATTCTAATGGATTCTCAGCCACAGTAGAAAATATAATGGTCCTCTGAGTTAAATTGACCCATTCCCACCCATTTTAGTTCACTGACTCCTAAGATGCTTATGTTCAGTATTGCCATCTCCTGCTCAAGCAACTCTAATTTACCTTGATTCATAGATTGAACACTCCAGGTTCCTGTGCAATGGTTTTTTTACAGTATCAGACTTTACTTTCAATACCAGACACATCCATAACTGAGTGTTGTTTCTGCTTTGACCCAGTCACTTCATTCTTACTGGAGCCATTAGTAATTCCCCTATATTTTCCCCAGTAGCATATTGGATATCTTCCAACATGGGGGCTCATCTTTTGGTGTCATATCTTTTTGCCTTTTCATACTGTTCTTGTTAATGGAGTTCTCATTGGAAGAACACTAGAGTGGCTTGCCACTCCCTCTTCCAGTAGACCACATTTGGTCAGATATCTCCACTATGACCAATCTGTCTTATGGCCCTGCATGTCATGGCTTATAGCTTCATTGAATTATGCAAGCCCTTCGGTTAATTTTTCTTTTAAGGACAATGTAGTTGGACATATATCTAATTGTTCAGGGGTTTCCTATCTTCTTCCTCATGAAATGGAAGCTCTGTGATGCCTGTCTGGCTCCCTGATGTTTTCCTAGTATGTAAAAGTGTGCCTGGCTCATTGTAAGTACTCAGCAAATGTAGACAGATAGAATGTAAAGGGTGGTGAGCCAGAAACTCAGAGAGGGGGCAGCCTGCAGGACTTGGTGAGGCAGAGGGAGAAGTCATAAGTCCCTTTTGGAAAATGTGCCATCTGTTCTGAGTTTTGAAAAATTAAAAGGTAATATTAGCCAGACAGAAAATGGAGAAACTATGCAGTAGCCCTGCATAGTTTGAAATTCAATGGAGAATACAAATATTATGTGCAAAGATTCTAAAGAAGAAAAAACATGATGTATTTGGGAAACTTTAAGTGATTCTAGATGAAAAGAAGGACAGAATCCTTCTGCCATAGTCTAAGGAAGACATGTAGATTTATTCTCATCATCCTCATCTTCTTTTCATCCCTAATAATTTACTAGAGAGATTTTATCAACCAAGAGATTTTTAAAATATTTTTTTGTGAGCCCTGCTTTTCCTAAACTAGGTAGCACTTTGTTTTCTTTACTTTTGTTTTGTCTCGTTTGTTTTTAAAAGTCAAAAAAATATAAAAATTCCAGGTTGAGAAAAGAAAATGTTTACTTCTTTCTTTACATGCTATTTTACCAGAACCCAAACACCATAAAATAAGTTGGTGAAATGCCAGATACCCACATCCAGAGTATTGGCAAAGGGCCATGTGGGCCAGACCAGGCCAGATCAGCCAACCCACAGGAAGTCAGGGGTTAGGGAAAAGGGCTCCAGCTCTAATGAAGTGCAGTGTCTTTATTGATGTTTTCTGCCATGGTTGGCTGCTTCTCTGGAAAGGACTTATTTTCACTCTGGTACACCCAGTTACCAAAGAGCTGATTTGTGGTTCTTCTCATCTCTTTTACTTCTTCAACATAAATGGATATATGGTCTTTCTCCTCCATTTGCTGCAAGGAATAAGGATGAAGCCCAAGTGTTCTCACTATGGAGGAAGAGAAGGGTGAAGCTTTTTTCAGATAACTGAATTTTCTGGGCCTTAAGGTCAGAGACTCCCATCTGAACTAAGTGATGAAGATAGCTGTTAACACTTTAATGCTATATCAGTACATTTTATGGTAGAATTGTCCAGAATCCTGGAGTTTCAGCTTTAAAGGCATGTCCATTGATCCCCGCCATTCCAAACTTATCTTTCCCTGCTTCATCAAGATAAACAATAATCATTTACTAGGGTATTAAGATGTGTTATACATTATGATACACACAGAGAGAATTATCTCCTTTGTTCCTCTCAATAACCTTTCTCTAAACTAGTCCCACCTCTTTATTTACCTCTGTTGTCAACACTCTCAGTCACTCTACCCTGATTCATTTTTCTTTTAAGAAAATGTCATAACTATGCTACATAATATTATGTATTTATTTTTATGGAACATTACTCCCCAAGCTAAAATAAAAACACTTTAAGCACTTTGTTTTGTTTCTGATAACTGCTACATCTTTAACATATAATAGGTGCTTAATAAATATTTACTAATAGATAAATGAAAAATTCCATGTATTAGTTTTTTTTTTTCCTTAAAAAAAAATTTATTTATTCTAATTGGAGGCTAATTACTTAACAATATTGTAGTGGTTTTTGCCATATACTGACATGAATCAGCCATGGGGGTACATGTGTCCCTCATCCTGAACCTCCCTTCCTCTTCCCTCCCCATCCCACCCCTCAGAGTGATCCCAGTGCACTGGCTCTGAGCACCCTGTCTCATGCATTGAACCTGAACTGGTGATCTGTTTCACATATGATAATATACATGTTTCAATGCTATTCTCTCGAATCATCCCACCCTCGCCTTCTCCCACAGAGTCCAAAAGCAGGTCAGAATGGCTGCTATCAAAATGTCTGCAAACAATAAATGCTGGAGAAGGTGCAGAGAAAAGGGAACCCTCTTACATTATTGGTGGGAATGCAAACTAGTACAGTCACTAAGGAGAACAGTGTGGAGATTCCTTAAAAAACTGGAAATAGAACTCCCATGCTACTGCTGCTAAGTCGCTTCAGTCGTGTCCAACTCTGCAACCCCCATAGAAGACAGCCCACCAGGCTCCTCTGTCCCTGGGATTCTCCAAGCAAGAACATTGGAGTGGGTTACCATTTCCTTCTCCAATGCATGAAAGTGAAAAGTGAAAGTGAAGTCACTCAGTCGTGTCTGACTCTTCACGATCCCATGGACTGCAGCCTACCAGGCTCCTCCGTACATGGGATTTTCCAGGCAAGAGTACTGGAGTGGGGTGCCATTGCCTTCTCCGAACTCCCACACAACCCAGCAATCCCACTGCTGAGCATACACACTGAGGAAACCAGAATTGAAAGAGACACGTGTAACCCAATGCTCATCACTGCACTGTTACAATAGCTAGGAAATGGAAGCAACCTAGATGTCCATCAGCAGATGAATGGATAAGAAAGGTGTGGTACATATACACAATGGAATATTACTCAGCTATTAAAATAATGCATTTGAATCAGTTCTAATGAGGTTGATGAAACTGGAGCCTATTATACACAGTGAAGTAAGTGAGAAAGAAAAACACCAATATAGTAGGTTTTATTGCTTTTAAGGAATAAACCAATCAAAGGGGAAGATAACATACTCAGGATAAGGCTGAGAGTAGAGTTGAGCCAAGATTTGATCCCAGGCCATCTGACTTCTAAGATACCTTTCTTAATGTGTCCTTTTACACACCCTACATTCTAGCAGAACCAGTGTTAGGGTGAGACAAGTGAGGCAATCATTTCTGCACAATTTAAGGAGGCAACAAATAATCCAGTAATCAAAATAAATTTTTTACTGCCCTATTAAAAATTTTAAAAAAAAAATTCATGCTGAAAAACGCATGGTAAACAAAACTTCAAAATTATAAATAAAGGAACAGTATTACTGATTTTTCCTTTTGTCTCAAGCTCCAATGTGGTTCAATCCATCACTGACCCATATTTATTTATTTATTTTAATATTTATTTTTATTTATTTGGCTGCATATAAAGTCTTAGTTGTGGCACGTGGGAACTAGTTTCCTGACCAGGGATCGAACCCAGCCCCTCTGTATTGGAAGCACAGAGTCTTAGCCACTGGACCACCAGGGAATTCCCTGACCCATCTTTATTTAAAACGTTGACCTTACCCTGACTCCTACCCTACCTTCTAGTCAGAGTGGTATGTTAAATCTCTTATTCTCCAGGTACTTCTGCTCTCCAGGTCTCGTTCAAATCCTCATGGACTTTGAGATATGTACCTCTTGAACCACTGGCAGTTTAGTGTGTTTAATAAATCTCTCTAAACCACGGTGGACTGGTCACATAATACTATGTGATATCTCTTATACAATGTTGCCTCCACAAATTTTGATCCCTTCACCTTACTAACCAATGGCTGCTAGAAAGCATTTGTTGACTTCATTTATCAGCTACTAGTTCAGCTTGTCAGAACTGTTGTCTGTACTGCCAGCTCTTTCAATTACTGGATTATTTCTTTGCATTTCCCTTATTATTTTGTGAATATGCGTGAAACACAGAAAACTGAAAGAGCTGAATGTAGTGAAATGAAATGTAAGTCTTATAAACTAACCTAATTAAAAAAAATAAAAAAAAAGGAAGTCAGTAAGCATGCTAAAAGCAACACTTTCTGAGTGTCAATCAGAGTCTTGCTGCATTTGCCTATTGACCATGTGTCCACAAGTGGAAAGAAAGGATTAAAGGATGCATAAAAGTGTTAAAGCTACATTATCAAAGATTCTCTCAAAAGGTGAGGTTTAATCAGAGATGATGCTTTTTTTTTTTTTTTTTTTAGTCTTTTTGGGAATATCTTTATATATCATTATAATGGTTAACCTAGAATGTATTCTATGCCAGGCAATTTACATGTGTTTAATTGTTACAGATAAGGAAACAAGCTCAGAGAAGCTAAGTAATTTGCCCAAGGCCTTACAGTTAATGAGTGTCAGAGATAGGATGTGAACCTAGAATCCCAGCCTAAAAGACATCAAACCTCTTAAGTTACATGTAGTTACTGGAATTCATATATTTTGCATGAATTTACTTTTGTTCTTAATTCCATAAGCTTTACATATAGAAGCAGTGCCCTGCCCAAGATGATTTTTGATGGTCCTGATCCAAGGCTCAAAAAAAAAAAAAAAAAAAAAAAGCTACCTTTTCATGTTGCATTCCTTGACAAGCTATTAATAGAAGTAATCTATCCTTCTCAGAACAATTAACAGTACTTAGTTTGCCTATCCCTCAAAATTTATTGTTCTTTTACTCAACACACATGTGATCTCTCTTAATTTATTGGGATTTCATCTTTTCATTGTGCAAAATAGCACAGTAATAAATACATGTAGGAGAAGGAATAGAGGAATGATTATGCCCAGTAGCTCTAGCTCCTGGGCAGTCAGAGGATTCTGTAGATTTTCCATGACCTTTCTATGCAATCGACAGGAACTGTGTGTGCATGTGTGTGTGTTATTCGCTTAGTCATGTCAGACTCATTGAAATCCATGGACTGTAACTCAACATCCTCCTCAGTCTATGGAATTCTCCAGGCAAGAATATTGGAGTGGGTTTCCATTGCCTTCTCCATGGGATCTTCCTGATCCAGGGATTGAAGCTGGGTCTGCCACATTGCAGGCAGATTCTTTACTGTCTGAGCCACCAGGGAAGCCCCAGAAAGTATGAAACCCCATATAAATATAGAGGAAGTGAAGGGTTCCAACTACAGAAAAATGTAGCAGTAAGTGATTAATAACATCCTTTCATGGAGATGACCTTGCTGGGATACCATCAGTAAAGTGTGTCATGTACATGGTAAAATTTGCATCAGGGCAGGGTGCAGGGGGGTGGGGGCGGGGGTTGGTTCCAGGAAATTCCACCTACAAGTTCCAACCAGACCTTTGAAGCCCAGGTGTGGGAAAGATGGTTTCATCATGTGTAAAATATGAAGAATTACTCTTATTTGTACCTCATGGGGTTGTTGTGACAGCAAATGAAATAAGATGTAAAAGGGTTTTATAAGCTATGAAGCAATATAGTGATTTTATCATAGCTTTGCATAGCTCATTGTATTTTCCCTGGACAGACTTAATTATGACCACTCCATGTTGGAAATGGCAACCCACTCCAATACTCTTTCCTGGAAAATCCTATTGACAGAGGAGCGTGGTGGGCTATAGTTCATAGGGTCATAAAGAATAGGACACAATTTAGCGATTAAACCAAACCATCAATCCATGTTCTCATGCCCTCTAAATTTCTTCTTGTTCTGGATACTCTGCATTATCCCTCTTGATCCTGCCTCTACCCTTTCCCAATGTCTCTGCTGTGGGACAATGAGCCTTATGGTCATTATCAGCTTCCATTACATACTGGCATCTGCTTTGATTTGGCCAATGAAAAACCTGAAAGGATACTGGGTCAAAAAAGGAGGCCAGAGGACTTATTCCATCATCTATTCCTCACTCTCAGGGTCCCAGTAGGGCTGGCTATGTCCTTCAATTGTCACTGTCTCTTTTAAGGCAGCCCTCTCTGCCTGGCCCTCTCCTTCATTTTTTCCTTCCAGTCAAAGGGCAGTGAATGCCAATTCTGGGCACTGCATTCTCCCTATAATGTATGTATACCAGGCACATACCAAACCTTTCTCAAGTTATTTTCATTTATGTTATAGTTTCTTACTGGGACCCTCATTGATTCATCTACTTCTCAAGGTATTACCTTCTTCATGAGGCTGTCCTTTGTTGTTTTGTTGTTCAGTTGCTAAGTAATGTCCATCCTGACATTTTGAAAACCCATGGACTGTAGCACACCAGGCTCCTCTGTCCTCCACTATTTCCCACAGTTTCTTCAAATTCACGTCCAATGAGTTGATGATGCCATCCAACCTTCTCATCCTCTGTTGCTCCCTTTGCCCCTTGCCCCCAATCTTTCCCAGCATCAAGGTCTTCTACAATGAGTCAGCTTTTCACAAGTTGCCAAAGTATTGGAGCTTCAGCTTCAGCATCAGTACTTCCAATGAATAGTCAGAGTTTATTTCCTTTAATATGGTTTAATCTCCTTGCAGTCCAAGAGACTCTCAAGAGTCTTCACCAGCACAACAACTTGAAAGAATCAATTCTTCAGCACTCCACCTTCTTTATGGTACAACTCTCACATTTGTACATGGCTACTGGAGAAAAAAACAAACAAACAAACAAACAAACACAGCTTTGACTATACAGAGTTTGTTGGAAGAGTGATGTCTCTGCTTTTGAATATACTGTCTAGGTTTCTCATAGCTTTTCTTCCAAGGAGCAAGCATTAAAATTTCATGGCTGCAGTCACCATCTGCAGTGATTTTGGAGCACAGGAAAATAAAATCTGCCACTCTTTCCATTTTGCTCAATTCTATTTGTCTTGAAATGATGGGACCATATGCCATCATCTTAGTTCTTTGAATACTGAGTTTTAATTCAGTGCGCGCGCGCGCGCTCTCTCTCTCTCTCTCTCTCTATATATATATATATATGTTATTTATTTATTTTTACTTTAAATTTATTTATTTTAATTGGAGGCTAATTACTTTACAATGTTGTATTGGTTCTGCCACACATCAACCTGAATCCACCACGGGCATACATGTGTTCCCCATCCTGAACACCCCTCCAACCTCCCTCCCCGTACCATCCCTTCGGGTCATCCCAGTGCACTAGCCCCAAGGATCCTGTTTCGAACCTGGACTGGTGATTCACTTCTTATATGATATTATACATGTTTCAATGCCATTCTCCCAAATCATCCCACCAACTTCCTCTCCCACAGAGTCCAGAAGACTGTTCTATACATCTGTGTCTCTTTTGCTGTCTCGCATACAGCAGTTATTGTTACCATCTTTCTAAATTCCATATATATGCGTTAGTATACTGTATTGGTACTTTTCTTTCTGGCTTACTTCACTCTGTATAATAGGCTCCAGTTTCATCCACCTCATTAGAACTGATTCAAATGTATTCTTTTTAATGGCTGAGTAATACTCCATTGTGTATATGTACCACAGCTTTCTTATCCATTCATCTGCTGATGGACATCTAGGTTGCTTCCATGCCCTGGCTATTATAAACAGTGCTGTGATGAACATTGGGGTACACGTGTCTCTTTCAATTCTGGTTTCCTCACTGCGTATGCTCAGCAGTGGGATTGCTGGGTCATATGGCAGTTCTATTTCCAGCTTTTTAAGGAGTCTCCACACTGTTCTCCATAGTAGCTGTACTAGTTTGTATTTCCACCAACAGTGTAAGAGGGTTCCCTTTCTCCACACCCTCTCCAGCATTTATTGCTTGTAGACTTTTGGATCTCAGCCATTCTGACTGGTGTGAAATGATACCTCATTGTGGTTTTGATTTGCATTTCTCTGATAATGAGTGATGCTGAGCATCTTTTCATGTGTTTGTTAGCCATCTGTATGTCTTCTTTGGAGAAATGTCTATTTAGTTCTTTGGCCCATTTTTTGATTGGGTCATTTATTTTTCTGGAATTGAGCTGCAGGAGTTGCTTGTATACTTTTGAGATTAGTTATTGGTCAGCTGATTCATTTTTAAATTTCATGACTGCAGTTACCATCTGCATTGATTTTGGAGCACAGTAAAATAAAATCCGCCACTGTTTCCAATCATTTTGTCATCTATTTGCCATGAAGTGATGGTCCCAAATCCCATGATCCTCGCTTTTTGAATGTAGTGTTTTAAGCCAGCTTTTTCACTCTTATCTTTCACCTTCATCAAGTGCCTCTTTAGTTCCTCTTCATTTTCTGCCATAAGGGTCGTGTCCTATGCACATCTGAGATTACTGATATTTTCCTGGCAATCTTGATTCCAGCTTATCAGTCATAGAGCCCAGCATTTCGCATGACGCTCTATGCATAGAAGTTAAATAAGCAGGGTGACAATATACAGCCTTGACGTACTCCTTTCCCAATTTGGAATGAGTCTGCAGTGCCATGTTCCATTCCAATTCTTGCTTCTTGATTTGCACACAGGTTTCTCAGGATGCAGGTAAGGTGGTCCGGTATTCCCATTTCTTGAAGAATTTCTCATAGCTTGTTGTGATTTACACCAATGCTTTAGTATAGTCAATGAAGCAGAAATAGATGTTTTCCTGGAATTCTCTTGCTTTTTCTATGATCCAACAGATGTTGGCAATTTGAGCTCTGGTTTCTCTGCCTTTTCTAAATCCAGCCTGAACATCCGGAAATTCTCAGTTCACATATTGTTGAAGCCTAGCTTAGAGGATTTTGAGCATTACCTTGCTAGCATGTGAAATGAGTGCAATTGTGTCATAGTTTGAATATTCTTTGGCATTGCCTTTCTTTGGGATTGGAATGAAAAATGACCTAGTTTTTAATGCATTGTGTAACTTTGTGAAACTACATGTAAAGTGCTGAAAATAGTGCATAGCATACAGTAAGTAATCATTAAATGTTAGCTATTTTTATTATTTCATGGGCTAGGGGTTTTATTCACTGATTTAATTAAGATGTCTAATTCTCACCTGGGTCCGCAGACTAAGTTCCATTATTCAGGTCCAGTTCACTGCCTGTGTTTGCATATCCGCATAAGCTAAGAATAGTTGTTATCATTTTAAGGTATACAACAAAGACATAGATAAAGCAGAATGTGCATTGGGCCATATGTTTACAGCACTGTCTAAAATATTTACTCTCTGGTCCATTATAGAAAACATTGTTAATCTCTGCTTCAGAGTAACAGCTATTTACTTGTGGAAGTGGCAGTGTTATATCTTCTTAGAAGATAGTTGTGAAAAGCTCTATGAATATTGGATTCAAACACCTGATTCTAGTTATATAAGCTTGGAAAAATGGTGTAATTTTTCTGAACCACATTTTCTTCACTATAGATATGCAAAATATAATTTTATCCTTGTAAATAGGGGTGGTTTGGTGGTCATGTCTAACCATACCCCTTAATAGGGGATTATTTTAAGAATTAACCATGAGAACGTTTGTCTACATGCCTAGTTGAAGGTCTCACTAAGAATAGAATATTATTTTATTTTCCCCTCATATCAGCACTGTTCCATTGGGCCAGGTATCTAAAATTTATTTTTAACCAGCAAAATTGTTGATTCAGAGCACAATACAAGCCCTGTGCAAATATCATTGTTCGTGGTGAAGGTGAAGATCTAAGCAACTACAGAAGCTCCATGTCAGAGACCTCTGATGTTATAGGACATAGGAGGACAACAGGAGTCCCAATATCATGGTCCAGCAAATCCCCTTCTGAGAATTGATTTCCAGCTCTTTTTGGTTCTTTCTCATTTTCTTGATACACATAATCCTTCTTGAAAGTCTAAGTGAATTTACAGGAATGAAAGCTGTAGGCAGCAGAGATTTGTGTTATTAAAAGACTATCTCTCCATGTCTTCTGAATCCTCTGAAGAGCCCATTACAACCTCTCTGAAGTTGCCCCCTTTAATTTTTAAAGTGTTTTAAATCTTTACTAAGTTAATAGCTTCAGTGATTATAAACATTTATTATATACATGGATTGTGGAAGTTTCAATTCCTGCTCCCATCAAACTCAAGCACTGTATGCCTGGAGCTGACTGTGAGGGGCTGGGCTGAGGCAGGACACGGGAGCAGTGAAGTCCAGGTTCAATGGGGGATCAAAGACCGATCCACACAAATAAAGGCAGCAGCAAGAAGTGACAGTTGAATGTTTCATGCTAATACTTAGGACAACGAGTCACAAGGGACATATATGCAATTGAAAACCAGTACAATGTCAGAAAGGTGAACTTACCTGGTGGCTTATTTGGTAAAGAATCTGCCTGTAAATGCGGGACTCCCAGGTTCGATCCCTGGGTCAGGAAGATCCCCTGGAGAAGAAAATGGCAAACCACTCCAGTATTCTTGCCTGGGAATCCCAAATACAGAGGAGGCTAGTGGACTGTAGTCCGTGGGGTTACAAAGAGTCAGATACAAGTTAGTGAGTATACCACAATCACCACCACAATGCCAGAAGAACTACAGAGGGAGAGGAAAGGAGAGTATAAACTAGCATTTGTTTAGGTGCTTACTATGTGCCAGGCATCATTCTAGAGGTCTTCATTACCAGGTTAGCTTTTTAACTTTCATAGTGGTCCAGTGAGGTAGTTTTAATTGTCACTTCAACTTTACAAACTGAGAAACTGATTTAGAGACAAGTGGCTTGCTCAAGATCATTCAGATAGAAAAAGCGTCCAAGCTAAGTTGATTTCCAAGCTTTTGTTTATTTTGAAAACATAAGATGATTGAGACACCATCATGAAATTCAGGAATGACCCTCGCAATAAGGGAGAAAGGGTCTTTGTACATATAAATGTCAAGAAGATACACACAGGCAATTCCAAAATGCATGCAATTCACTTCATGTATAGTAGAATGGGGATGTCTTTCTCTCCCCACAGAAATTGTTTACATTTCTATACAATAAATATGAATTATCAGAAAGAGATATTAAGAAAACAATTCCATCCACCATTGCACCAAAAAAGATTAAAATATCTAGGAATAAACCTACCTAAGGAGGCAAAAGATCTATACTCAAGAAAACTATAAGATACTGATGAAAAAAAGCAAAGATGACAGAAACACATGTACAGATATTCCGTGTCCCTGGATTGGAACATTGTCAACATGATTATATTACCCAAAGCAATCTACAGATTCAACTCAATCTCTATCAAATTAGTAAAGACATTATTCACAGGTTTAGAACAAAATTGTTTTATAATTTGTATGGAAGTATGGAGAAAGAAATGACTCTGAATACCCAAAGCAATCTCGAGAAAGAGCAATGGAGCTGGAAGAATTTGGCTCTGACTTCAGACTCTACTATGAAGCTACAATAATCAGAACAGTATGGTACTGGCACAAAACCATAAATAGAGATAAATGGAACAGGGCAGAGATCCCAGAAATAAACCCAGGCACCTGTGGTCAACGTATCTTTGACAAAGAAGAGAAGAATATACAGTGGAGAAAAGACAATCTCTTCAATAAGTGGTACTGGGAAAACTGGACAGCTACAGGTAAAAGAATGAAATTAGAATACTCCCTAACACCATATACAAAAATTAACTGAAATGGATAAAAGATCTAAATATAATGCTGGAGAATGTAATGTTTTTAGAGGAAAACACAGGCAGAATGCTTTCTGACATAAATCAGAGCAATATCTTTTTTAACCCACTTCCTAGAGTTTTGAAAATAAAAACAAAAATAAGCAAATAGAGCCTAATTAAATTTAAAAGCTTTTGCACAGCAAAGGAAATTATCAAAAAAAAAAAAAAACTCAAAATGGGAGAAAATATTTGCAAGTGAAGTGATTGACAAGAGATTAATCTCCAAAACATACAAATAGTTTATGCAGATCAATATAAAAAAATCAAAAAATGGGTCGAAGATCTAGATAGATATTTCTCCAAAGAAAACATAAATATGGTTAAAAAGCACATGAAAGCATGTATAACATCACTAATTACTAGAGAAATGAAAATCAAAAAGTACGTGAGGTATCACCTCACACATGTCAGAGCGCCATCATTAAAAAATTTACAAACAATAAATGCTGGGGAGGATATGGAGAAAAGAGCACCCTCCTACACTGTTGGTGGGAATATAAATTGGCACTGCCATTACGCAGAATAGTATGGAGATTCTTTTACAAAAAGAAAAACTAAAAATTCAGGTATCATATGATTCAGTAATCCCATTCCTGTGTGTATATCCAGAGAAAACCAAAATTCAAAAATCTGCACACATTCAATGTTCACTGCAGCAGTATTTACAATAGCTAGGGCATGAAAGCAACCTAAATGTTCATCAACAGAGGAATAGATGGAGAAGATGTGTTACATATATAATGGAATATCACTCAGCCATAAAAAAATGAAATAATGCCAGTTGTACCAACATATATAGATCCAGAGATTGTCATACTGAATGAAGTAAGTCATACAGAAAGACAAACACCATGTGATATTGCTTATATGTGGAATCTAAAAAACTTGTACAAATAAACTTGTACAGAACAAAAAGAGAGTCACAAATATAGAAAATGAACTTATGGTTATGGATACTGGGGTTAAGTGGGGGGAATAGGCTTCTCAACGCAGGAGATGTAGGAGACACAGGAGATGCTTCTTCAGTCCTGGGTCTGGAAAATACCCTGGAGAAGGAAATGGCAACCCACTATAGTATTCTTGCCTGGAAAACTCCCTGGACAGAGGAGTCTGGTGGGCTACAACCCATAGGGTCACAAAGAGTTTGACACAACTGAGCAACTGAGCACACATATGCAAACACAAGTGGTGTGTAGGGATACACTGGGAGACTGGTATTGACATATACACTACTATAGGTTAGGAAGATCCCCGAGAGAAGGGAATGGCTACCCACTACAGTATTCTTGCCTGGAGAATTTGAGGGGCAGAGGAGCCTGGCAGGCTACAGTTCATGAGGTTGTACAGAGTCAGACTTGATTGAGAAACTGACACCTTCACTTTCACAGTTATAGAATAGATAGCTAGTAAGGATGTACTGTATAGCACACAAAACTCTACTCAATACTCTGTAATGGGTTATATGGGAAAATAATCTAAAAAATAGAGGTTATGTGCATATACATACATAACTGATTTACATTGCTGTACACCTGAAAATAACACAACATTTAAATCAGTTGTACTCCAATAAAAATAAAAAAAATAAAGTGCACCTGATATACAGATTATTATGCTTTTTAAGAAACCATTTCTGAGGTCTATTCCAGCCTTACAGTTCTATGTTTTTATGCTTTGTAGCTCCTGTTATCCTCATTTATGAAAAGTTTATGATCTGCTAATGCAAATTAGGTACAAATCTTGAAAAGTTTAGGAGTTGACCTCATTAAATGGCTTTTGCACAGGCTTGAGCAATTATGATTGCGCCCCAGGTGTTCCAGAGATAGAAAGATGATACTCTGCTTCAGGGAGGGACACCTTGCAACCTCTCTGCTTACTTTGCACTTGATGGAGAGAAGGAAGCCAAGAAATAGAATATTTTACTGATACTGCTTTCAGAAATGATGCCATGTGATTGTCTCACTCTACTGGCTATTTGTCTCTTATCATTGTCCCCTATCCTCTCTATATGTTGGTTGTATTTCATACTACAAGCACAAGGATAGGGACCATAAAGCTTGTATTCCCAGACTCCCTTGCAGCTAGAATCTAGGTCTGTGACTGGGCTTCTGCAAATTGGTTGTATCCATGTAAGACTTGGGTTCAAAAGTGGGCAATTTGAGGAAAGAACTAGGTGTTGGCTCTCACTATGCTGGTGATCATTGTGATGTAGGCTTCTACTTCTTCAGACCTTCTAGCATTCAGGCATGAGCAACATTGAAGATGAGGGATAATGACTATGACAGTGATGTCTTCACTAAAATAAAACAGTTCCCCTGACATGGTTAGTCATTATTTTTATCTCTATATTTTCAAAGCCCAGCTCTCTGGTTCTCCTTCAGAGTCTGTGAGCCAGCTAACATCTTTTAAAACTTACTGGTTTTTACTCAAACTAACTACAGTGCCTGCTGTGATTTTGTAATTTAGAGCCCTGACAAGCACTGTCAAGTGATAAACAATAAGTGACTCTAGAATTAGAGCAACAGCTTAAAGTATGATTAAAAGTTCAGTCTCTATACTCCCAAGTTTTGTGTGCTCACTTTTTATCTTAAGGTTGGTTCAATGGCTCCCAACATGTCTTCACACTTTGTTCTTCCAAGTTGAAAATAAATGAATGGGAAGAAAAGAAGCTTTCTTTTGTTATTTTTTTTATATAAAATATAAAATATTTTCTAGAAGCTTCTCCTTTTTTTTTTTCATCTACCAGAACTGGGTCATAAGAGTACCAAAGGGAGCATCTGACCAAAAGAAATATAATGGCAATTATAAGCTTAGACCAAACATGATTTAGTGCCAGGGGCTAGAAAATCCAGCTTCTAATATCAAGAAAGAAAAAAGAGGGTGGCTCCTGGATAAGCAACAGATGTGTACCACAATTACATCCCAAGCTTACCCTCCCTTTGACCAGAACTGGCAATAGGAATCTGCTCCTATAAGAGAAAGCTTTACTCCTAGATTCTGTTTCCATTTTCTCCAGGACAGCTTCTAGATGCTTCAGAACCTTTCAATGGACCCATTATCAGAGAGATTGGGGTTTGAGTCATGGCTGGGTCATTTGCCCAATGTGACCTGGGCAAGAACTTTTTCACTTCTATTTCTTCATCCATAAAATAGAGGCAGCAATAGTGCTTCCTCATGGGTTAACGTGAAGCTGTGGTAACACATGATTCCATGCACATGATGAACAATAATTTAGAGGGAGGAGGAATATTAATGTGGGATGATCTGACACATAACCCTCCTAGGGAGAGTAGCTTGACAATGTATAACTTTGTGATTTTAGAACATATAGTTTCATACGAACCACAAGGTGAGATGTTTGCCAAATGTGTGTTTACAAGTGTGTTATAAAAAATGTTACACACATTATCTCCTTTGATTTTCATACAATCCTTTTGAATAGCTGAGGCATTAGACACTTAAAGATGCTCATGATGAACATGAGGGTACATTTGGTAAGCAGTAGGGGCAGAATTAGTCACCAGGTCTATGTGTCTCTTTTCATTTTACCTTGGCACATGCAAACTGAGCAGCAAGATCCACAGCAGATTGCTTGATAACCATTGAGGATTAATCTGAAGAACTCAGGAGCATTATGCTGGCTGCCTTTAAACATCAGCGGACTGGCTTATAAAATAGTGATTTTGCTTATAATTTTAGGTTCCACAGATTGAAGTCAAGAATCATACTGCTAAAGAGAAAGTATGGACAACATAAGAAAGAATATGCAGTATGAGCTAAGCAACAGGGTAATGAATGATGTTGGTGAGAAGTGAGTTTCCTGTAATGGGAGGTAATCAAGCAACCCTGGTCTCCTGTAGAGATAACTGGTCTTTGGATGGAGGCATGGAATTATGACTGGATGATTCTGAGAACCTTTTTAGCTCTGAGATCCATGATTTTGTGAGATAAAGGACAGGCAAATACCAACCTCATAAGAGGCTCTGGAATGGGTAGAATCTACCTTTTCAGCAGGATCAAAATTCAGAGTTGATTAACTTGCACAGGAGTCTTGGAGTCAGACAGGCTTGATCTCTCTGTCCTTTCACTCATTTCTCTGAGCCCTTGCTGGGAAGTGACAGTCAAGTCTTTTGGGCAACCAGGCCTCTACCTTGGGCATTAGTGAGAGAGGCTTGTTCTGAAAGGAAAGCAGGATGACTCCTGTTCTCACTGGTGGATCTCAGTAATGCCACCACCCAAGATGGCAAGACAAGCCAAGGCATTCTGTCCTCCTGTCAACACTTTTTTCTCCAACATGACACAGATTAAGAGTGTTCTTTTCAATAGGCTTTGATGCATTTTTAAGTGCTTACCCTGAGGATTATTTCTTTCTATCCCTGTTTTATTCTCCCAACTTCCAGCCAGCTGATCAAATTTCTAACTAAGTTCAAACACTCTTTCAAACTGCACCACTTAGAATAAAGCAAAATACACTGAATTTACTAAATGTCTAGCACTTTTAACTAATCTTTGAGTAATACTTCACTAATTTTCAATGCTACCTTTAAAACATGGAGCTATGTTCCAACTTCAGACCCATTATCTTATCTTTTTGAAAGGCAGGGCTGTCTGCCAAAGAATAAAAAAGAATGTGGTGTAGAAGTCTCTTCTTGGAAGTTGGCTTTGTAAAACCTGCATTGATAGACAGTGTTTCCAAAAAAAGAAAGAAAGAAAGAAAAGGAAAAAAAAACTAAGAAGAATCATCTAGGAGAAAGTTATTATAATACAAGGTAAAATGATATTTTGCCATGTTGACATTAATTTATCTTTGTTCTTTATCCTAAAGGGCCTCTCTTGTGGCTCAGAGGGAAAAGAATATTCAGATGCCATCTCTGGGTTGGGAAGATCCTCTAGAGGAGGGCATGGCAACCCACTCCAGTATTCTTGCCTGGAGAATCCCATGGACAGAGAAGCCTAGTGGACTGCAGTCCATAGGGTCACAGAGTCAGACATGACTGAAGTGAGTGAGCGTGCATTTATCTTAATTATTTTATGGTTTTATTGGTGAGCCACCTTACCAAAACTGTGGTTTATAATTTAATATTCACTCTGTGAGTACAAGGAAGCCATTGGAGTCATCATAATGATGAAAGAACAGCGATAGTAAGACCATTGAAAAGGATACAAAGATGATTTACGTAATTTTCTTTCCCTATTTGCAACTCATTAAATCACTCTCTTCTCACAATGACCATGTGAAAATTACAGCACTTCCGAGAAGAGTTTGGAGTTCAGCATCATTAGTGGAAAAGAAATGGGTGCCTTAATGAATTTGACTGCAGAAATCTACAGAACACAACTTAATCAGCTTCTACATTGATCTTGGATGCTCAGAGGCAGGTTTAAGATCGAACAAATCTTTTTAATGCATATTATTTTCCTTTGAAAAGCAATATGTAATACATGATAATAATTTAGAGATTATCTCAAATTTTAGTTTCATAAAGTAAAATTGCACATAGCACTTTCAAGGTTTTCATGGAAAATGGAAAGAGAATGGATACTCTTCAAGAAGATGTCTCCTTCCATGGATTCTCTATGTTTCCCAAAAGCATTATACATACAATGGCAATTCCTTAGAAGAAAGAAAAATTGCCTGTGATCATAATGAACTTAGGCCACCAGTATTTCACTTCCTTTTAACTACAGGTTCAGAGAGACCAGCTGAGTATACACATATGAAATGGCAAGAATATCTTTTTCTCCCATAGTACATGATTTCTCATATTTGTGGAGAGTTCATTTCAGTTCAGTCACTTAGTTGTGTCAGACTCTTTGTGACCCCACGGACTGCAGCACAACAGGCTTCCCTGACCATCATCCAACACCTGCAGTTCACTCAAATTCATCTCCATCAAGTCAGTGATGTCACCCAATCATTTCATCCTCTGTTGCCCCCTTCTCCTCCTGCCTTCAATCTTTTCCTGCATCAGGGTCTTTTCCATTAAGTCAGTTCTTTGCATCAAGTGGCCAATGTATTGGAGTTTCATCTTCAGCATCAGTCCTTCCAATGAACACCCAGGACTGATCTCCTTTAGGATGGACTTGTTGGATCTCCTTGCAGTCCAAGGGACTCTCAAGAGTCTTCTCCAACACCACAGTTCAAAAGCATCACTTATTTGGTGCTCAGCTTTCTTTATAATCCAACTCTCACATCTATACATGACCACTGGAAAAACCATAGCCGTGACTAGATGGACTTTTGTTGGCAAAGTAATGTTTCTGTTTTTTAACATGCTGTCTAGGTTGGCCATAGCTTTCCTTCCGAGGAGCAAGCATCTTTTAATTTCATGGCTGCAGTCACCATCTACAGTGATTTTGGAGCCCCAGCAAATAAAGTCTCTCACTGTTTCTTTTATTTCCCCATCTCTTTGCCATGATGTGATAGGACTGGATGCCATGATATTAATTTTCTGAATGTTGAGTTTTAAGCTAACTTTTTGACTCTCCTCTTTCACTTTCATCAAGAGACTCTTTAGTTCTTCTTCACTTTCTGCCATAAGGGTGGTGTCATCTGCATATTTGAGGTTATTGATATTTCTCCCAGCAATCTTGAGGCCAGCTTGTGCTTCATCCAGCCTGTCATTTCACATGATGTGCTCTGTATATAAGTTAAATAAGCAGGGTGACAATATACAGTTATGACAAACTCCTTTCCCAATTTGGAACCAGTCTGTTGTTCCATGTCCAGTTCTAACCATTGTTTCTTGACCTGCGTACATGTTTCTCAGGAGGCAGGTGAGGGGACACCTGCAATATGAGGCAGGGGGTAAAGGCACTAAGGCTTTGGTGCCTGACATGCTTGGACTTGAACACTTGCTCCTCCATCTACTAGGAGTCCTTGAGAAAGTTGTTTAAATCAGTTGCACTCTAGTCAGCTCCTTAGCTGCTAAAATGGGCTGATGAAACACTCTCATATGGTTATGGAAGGAATTAAAGGTAGCCAGTGATGGGGACTGGACATAATTGAAATCATTCCAATATCATGCAAAATCATATTTTATTGGGGAAATGTGCAAGCAGAGGATATGCAAGATTAGTCCCCATTCTTTTCTTTATGTGGAGAACTGTCCATGGGCCAAGCTGACTGGATATACTGTGAGGTTGTGCTTTGGGGGTAGGACACCCTGTTACTCTATTATTTTTAGGTAAAGTCTGAGAGTACTCTCAAAAGAATGACAAAAAGGATTTGCTCATGCATCTCAGTTATTCAAGAGGGCTGTAGAAAAATATCTTGCAGCTGGAAACCAGTTCTTCAGGGGAGTTGTTTATTCCTGGCATGTTATCACCTCTAACTTGTGGGAACGCTAAACCTCTTTCACTTTTAGATATAATAGCCAACAATGAAGGGTGATATGTGCTGGAAACAGAGTTGGGAAAAATTGTTGAGGAGTAGGTGATAAGGTTTGGATTGGAGCTGAAGCTGTGCCTTGGATTATATGTTTGAGAAGAGAGACCACTTTGCTTGATACATGTATCAATATTATGAAAGTCAATATTTACATTAGGGTTCCTCAAAAGTGAAACCATGGTCTGCTGACAATACACTGTATTTAAACATCCCTGAAACGCCAGGCTGGAAGAAGCACAAGCTAGAATCAAGATTGTCGAGAGAAATATCAATAACCTCAGATATGCAGATGATACTACCCTTATGGCAGAAAGTGAAGAGGAACTAAAAAGCCTCTTGATGAAAGTGAAAGAGGAGAGTGAAAAGGTTGGCTTAAAGCTCAACATTCAGAAAACTAAGATCATGGCATTTGGTCCCATCACTTCATGGGAAATAAAAGGGGAAACAGTAGAAACAGTTTCAGACTTTATTTTTGGGGGGCTCCAAAATCACTGCAGCCATGAAATTAAAAGATGCTTACTCCTTTGAAGGAAAGTTATGACCAACCGAGATAGCATATTCAAAAGCAGAGACAATACTTTGTCAACAAGCATCCGTCTAGTCAAGGCTATGGTTGTTCCAGTGGTCATGTATGGATGTGAGAGTTGGACTGTGAAGAAAGCTGAGTGCTGAAGAATTGATGCTTTTGAACTGTGGTGTTGGAGAAGACTCTTGAGGGTCCCTTGGGCTGAAAGGAGATCCAACCAGTCCATTCTAAAGATCAGCCCTGGGATTTCTTTGGAAGGAATGATGCTAAAGCTGAAACTCCAGTACTTTGGTCACCTCATGGGAAGAGTTGACTCATTGGAAAAGACTCTGATGCTGGGAGGGATTGGGAGCAGGAGTAGAAAGGGACGACAGAGAATGAGATGGCTGGATGGTATCACCGACTCGATGGACGTGAGTTTGACTGAACTCTGGGAGTTGGTGATGGACAGGGAGGCCTGGCATGCTGAGACTCATGGGTTGGCAAAGAGTAGGACGACTGAGTGAATGAACTGAACTGATCTGAACTGATAATTATACAGTGGAAGTGAGAAATAGATTTAGGGGACTAGATCTGATGGATACAGTGCCTGATGAACTATGGACGGAGTTTAGTGACATTGTACAGTAGATAGGAATCAAGACCATCCCCATTGAAAAGAAATGCAAAAAAGCCAAATGGCTGTCTGAGGAGGCCTTAAAAATAGCTGTGAAGATAAGAGAAGTGAAAAGCAAAGGAGAAAAGGAGAGATATAAGCATCTGAATGCAGTTCCAAAGAACAGCAAGGAAAGATAAAAAAGCCATCCTCAGTGATCAATACAAAGAAATGGAGGAAAACAACAGAATGGTAAAGACTAGAGATCTCTTCACGAAAATTACAGATACCAAGGGAACATTTCATGCAAACATGGGTTCAATAAAGGACAGAAATGGTATGGACCTAACAGAAGCAGAAGATATTAAGAAGAGGTGGCAAGAATACACAGAAGAACTGTACAAAAAAGATCTTCACGACCCAGATAATCACGAAGGTGTGATAACTCACCTAGAGCCAGACATTCTGGGATGTGAAGTCAAGTGGGCCTTAGAAAGCATCACTACTAACAAAGCTAGTGGAGATGACGAAATTCCAGTTGAGCTATTTCAAATCCTGAAAGATGATGTTGTGAAAGTGCTGCACTCAATATGCCAGAAAATTTGGAAAACTCAGCAGTGGCCACAGGACTGGAACAGGTCAGTTTTCATTCCAATCCCAAAGAAAGGCAATGCCAAAGAATGCTCAAACTACCACACAATTGCACTCATTTCACAGGCTAGTAAACTAATGCTGAAAATTCTGCAAGCCAGGCTTCAACATTACATGAGCCGTGAACTTCCAGATGTTCAAGCTGGTTTTAGAAAAGGCAGAGGAACCAGAGATCAAATTGCCAACATCTGCTGGATCATGGAAAAAGCAAGAGAGTTCCAAAAAAACATCTATATCTGCTTTATTGACTATGTCAACACATTTGACTGTGTGGATCACAATAAGCTGTGGGAAATTCTGAAAGAGATGGGAATACCAGACCACCCGATCTGCCTCTTGAGAAATGTATATGCAGGTCAGGAAGCAACAGTTAGAACTGGACATGGAACAACAGACTGGTTCCAAATAGGAAAAGGAGTATGTCAAGGCTGTATATTGTCACCCTGATTATTTAACTTATATGCTGAGTACATAATAAGAAACTCTGGGCTGGAAGAAGCACAGATGGAATCAAGAGTGCTGGGAGAAATATCAATAACCTCAGATATGCAGATGACATGACCATTGTGGTAGAAAGTGAAGAGGAACTAAAAAACCTCTTGATGAAAGTGAAAGAGGAGAGTGAAAAAGTTGGCTTAAAACTTTTCAGAAGACTAAGATCATGGCCTCTGGTCCAATCACTTCTCGGCAGATAGAGTAGGAAACAGTGGAAACAGTGTCAAACTTTATTTTTTGTGGCTCCATAATCACTGCAGATGGTGACTGCAGCCATGAAATTAAAAGGCGCTTAATTCTTGGAAGGAAAGTTATGACCAACCTAGATAGCATATTAAAAGCAGAGATATTACTTTTCCAACAATGGTTCATCTAGTCAAGGCTATGGTTTTTCCAGTGGTCATATATGGATGTGAGAGTTGGACTGTGAAGAAAGCTTAGTGCCAAAGAATTGATGCTTCTATGCTGTGGTGTTGGAGAAGACTCTTGAGAGTCCCTTGGACTGCAAGGAGATCCAACAAGTCCATCCTAAAGGAGATCAGTCCTGGTTGTTCATTGGAAGGACTGATGCTGAAGCTGAAACTCCAATACTTAGGCCACCTCATGCGAAGTGTTGACTTATTGGAAAAGACCCTGATACTGGGAGGGATTGGGGGCAGGAGGAGAAGGGGACAACGGAGGATGAGATGGCTGGATGGCATCACCGACTCGATGGAGGTGAGTTTGCATGAACTCCAAGAGTTGGTGATGGACAGGGAGGCCTGGCGTGCTGTGATTCATGGGGTCACAAAGAGTTGGACATGACTGGGCAACTGAGCGGAGTTGAACTGAAACATTCTAGCCATCTATGGCCTATTATTCACAATATGCTCCCAGGCTTTCCTCCTTGGGCTCACTATGTACTACCATGGGCACTGAGCAAACTAGCAAAAAGTAAGATGTAATTAGATTCATAAGAAAGACATTTTTGTTGTTGTTAACTTTTAATACAATAAAGTAAGCATTTACCATACTACTTTCTACGCACCGGGGAATGCAGCAATGGTAGTCGGTTAACACTACCAACTCCAAACAGTTATTGAGTTTTACTGTTTGCAGACAACACTCTAAGCATTTTATGAGTTTTACTTTTTAATTAAATTATTTATTTTAATTGGGGGCTAATTACTTTACAATATTGTAGTGTATTTTTGCTGTACATTGACATGAATTAGCAATGGGTGTACATGTGTCCCCTCTCCTGAACCCCACTCCAACCTCCCTCCCCATCCCATCCCTCGGGGTCATCCCAGTGCACAAGCGCTGATCTTCCTGTTTCATGAAATGAACCTTGACTGGTGATCTATTTCATATATGATAATATACATGTTTCAATGCTATTCTCTCAAATCATCCCACCCTCCCCTTCTGCACAGAATCCAAAAGTCTGTTCTTTATCTCTGTGTCTCTTTTGTTGTCTTGTATATAGGGTCATCTTACCATCTTTCTAAATTCCATGCTGATGCTGCTGCTAAGTCGCTTCAGTCGTGTCCGACTCTGTGCAACCCCATAGACGGCAGCCCACCAGGATCCCCCGTCCCTGGGATTCTCCAGGCAAGAGTACTGGAGTGGGTTGACATTTCCTTCTCCAATGCATGAAAGTGAAAAGTGAAAATGAAGTCGTTCAGTCATGTCCCACTCTTCGTGACTCCATGGACTGCAGCCTACCAGGCTCCTCCGTCCATGGGATTTTCCAGGTAAGAGTACTGGAGTGGGGTGCCATTGCCTTTTCTGTCTAATTTCCATATATATGCATTAATATACTGTATTGGTGTTTTTCTTTCTGACTTACTTCACTCTGTATAATAGGCTCCAGTTTCATCCACCTCATTAGAACTGATTCAAATGCATTATATTTAATAGCTGAATAATATTCCATTTTGTATATGTACCACAGCTTTCTTATCCAGTCATCTGCCAATGGATATCTAGGTTGCTTCCATGTCCTAGCTATTGGAAACAGTGCTGCGATGAAAATTGGAGTACACATGTCTCTTTAATTTCTGGTTTCCTCACTGCGTATGCTCAGCAGTGGGATTGCTGGGTCATATGGTAGTTCTATTTCCAGTTTTTAAAGGAATCTTCACACTGTATTCCATAGTGGCTGTACTAGTTTGCATTCCCACCAACATTGTAAGAGGGTTCTCTTTTCTCCACACTCTCTCCAGCATTTATTGCTTGTAGACTTTTGGATAGCAGCCATTCTGACTGGCGTGAGATAGTACCTCATTGTGCTTTTAATTTGCATTTCTCTGATAACGAGTGATGTTGAGCATCTTTTCATGTGTTTGTTAGCCATCTGTTTGTCTTCTTTGGAGAAATGTCTGCTTAGTTTTTTGGCCTATTTTATTATTGGGTCATTTATTTTTCTGGTATTGAGCAGCATGAGCTGCTTGTATATTTTTGAGATTAGTTCTTTGTCAGTTTCTTCATTTGATATTATTTTCTCCCATTCTGAATGATATCTTTTCACCTTGCTGATAGTTTCCTTCATTGTATGAAAGCTTTTAAGTTTAATTAGGTCCCATTTGTTTATTTTTGCCTTTATTTCCATTACTCTGGGAGGTGGGTCATAGAGGATCCTGCTTTGATTTATGTCGGAGTGTGTTTTGCCTATGTTTTCCTTTAGGAGCTTTATAGTTTCTGGTCTTACATTTAGATCTTTAATCCATTTTGAGTTTATTTTTATGTATGGTGTTAGAAAGTGTTCTAGTTTCATTCTTCTACAAGTGGTGGGCCAGTTTTCCCAGCATCACTTGTTAAAGAGATTGTCTTTCCTCCATTGTATATTCTTGCCTCCTTTGTCAAAGATAAGGTGTCCATAAGTGTGTGGATATATCTCTGGACTTTCTATTTTGTTCCATTGATCTATATTTCTGTCTTTGTGCCAGTACCATACTGTCTTGATGACTGTAGCTTTGTGAAGTCAGGCTGGTTTATTCTTGCAGTTCTATTCTTCTTTCTCAAGATTGCTTTGGCTATTAGAGTTGTTGTTGTTGTTGTTGTTGTTTTTTCATACAAATTGTGAAATTATTTGTTCTAGTTCTGTAAAAAATTCCGTTGGTAGCTTGATAGGGATTGCATTGAATCTACAGATGGCTTTGGGTAGTATACTCATTTTCATTATATTGATTTATTTTAGCTGTATTGATTCATCCATGCACATGTTTTATTTCTCAATCTATTTATGTCATCTTTGACTTCTTTCATCAGTATTTTGTAATTTCTATATATATATATAGGTGTTTGGTTTATTTCAGTAGATTTATTCCTACGTATTTTATTCTTTTCATTGCAATGGTGAATGGAATTGTTTCCTAAAATTTTCTTTCTGTTTTCTCATTGTTAGTGTATATGAATGCAAGGGATTTCTATGGGTTAATTTTATATCCTGCACATTTACTATATTCACTGAATAGCTTAGTAATTTTCTGGTGGTGTTTCTAGCGGATTTCTATATAAAGGATCATGTCATCTGCAAACAGTGTGTTTTACTTCTTCTTTTCCAATTGGGATTCCTTTTATTTCTTTTTCTCCTCTGATTGCTGTGACTAAAACTTCCAAAAGTATGTTGAATAGTAGTGGTGAGAATGGACACCCTTGTCTTTTTCCTGACTTTAGGGGAAACGCTTTCAATTTTTCACCATTGAGGATAATGTTTATTGTGGGTTTATCATATATGGCTTTTATCATGTTGAGCTTTGTTCCTTCTATGCCTGCTTTCTGGAGGGTTTTTTATAAAAAATCGATGTTGAATTTTGACAAAGGCTTTTTCTGAATCTATAGAGATAATCATGTTTTTTTTTTCTTTCAATTTGTTAATGTGGTATATCACATTGATTGATTTGTGAATACTGAAGAATCCTTGCATCCCTGGGATAAAGCCAACTTGGTCATGATGTATGACCTTTTTAATATGTTGTTGGATTCTGTTTGCCAGAATTTTGTTGAGGATTTTTGCATCTATGTTCATCAGTGATATTGGCCTGTAGTTTTGTTTTCTTTGCAGCATCTTTGTCTCATTTTGGTATAGGGTGATGGTGGCCTCATAGAACAAGTTTGGCAGTTTACCTTCCTCTGCAATTTTCTGGAAGAGTTTCAGTAGGATCGGTGTTAGCTCTTCTCTAAATTTCTGGTAGAATTCACCTGTGAAGCCATCTGGACTTTTGTTTGTTGGAAGATTTTTTATTAAAGTTTTGACCTCCATGCTTGTGATGGGTCTGTTAATATTTTCTATTTCTTCCTGGTTCAGTTTTGAAAGGTTATAGTGTTTTTACAAAACAATAATACCTGTCTTTGAATTAAGTGTGCAGTCAGTCCACTATATAGGCAATACTAGCAGTAAGTACTATATGACTAACAAACAAATTCTATTGGAGCACAACAGAGGATATGAGGAAGGTAAGAGAAGGGACATTTGAGCTAGAAGAGTGAGTAAGTATTAGCTAGACAGGTCTGGAAGGAAGAGTACGAACAAAGTCATGTGGTGGTACTTATGATGGTGGCAATCCCAACGCAAGGGAGAAGAGGTAAAAGAAGAGGACGAGTAGAATGAGAAAAAAAAAAAAATTAAATGAGATTTAAGATATATAAACTTCCAGCTGCTATAAATATCATCAGTAGGGTAAAACTAACCTTTATGATGATGGTCTAAACCCAGCTCATGTTCTTTGTTAGTTGGTGAACCATGTCTCTCAGTGCAAGTTTTCAACACATATTTTCCACTCAGAAGGGACCATGATAAACAAACATAAATAGGACTACTACAACCTTTATTGACTGTACCGAAAAGCAAGGCATACTTTCTGTAGGCTGAAGGTTGGCTCTCAACCTCTTATCTGTTATTTTTGCTTGCCAAGGTAAACACACTATAGAGGAAATAATGTTATTATTTCTCCCGGGATTTTTTCTCTCCAAGATCCTATAACTCCTTTGTAAATTCAGTGACATTCTCTATGTAAAAGCACTTTGCATAAAAGCAGCAGCATCCAGTATGCAGGCAAAGCCAGTGTTGTAAAGAAGTCAAAGTCCTCTTATTCAGTCAGAGTTCTCAGTGTGGGGGCGGCCATGGGCAAGAAGTCTAAAAACAGAGATGAGGCAGCAAGAACACAGGGTATGTGGCATATGTAGAACCCAGGTCTTCGCCACACTAAACTGCAGGGAATCTAACTTAGTATCTTGCCAACATCCATTTCTACAAGATAGTAAAACAGAGTCAAGAAAAATAGATATGTTCATTCATTCAATTGCAGCAATAATGTTTGTAGAATGCCTGTGCCAATTTCTGTAGACACCACGGTCAAAGATCTCCCAGTATGTGAGAAAAATGGACATATGAAAAATAACTGTATATTTATATGTGCCAAATGTTAAGAAACAGTGATAGCACAGAAACAGAGAATTGAAATAACTGTTGGACTGGAATTTGCCAGGATGTGAAAAAAATCTACCTAAAAGTGAACATATGAGAGTATGAAGGAGGGAGGAGATCGTTTTTGTTTTAATTTTTATTGTATATATTTATTTCCTTTCACTGTAATGTTTTACTGAGGAAAAACAGAGTAAAGGGATAATAAAAGAGGGAAGGGGAATATAAGGCTGGGGATTAGGAAGCAAAATGTTGTGTGAACTTTTATATTGTCATAATAAATGGTGCATATATATACTGGTTTGAAGTCAAATCACACACACACACACACACAAATAACTTTGGAAGTAAGTCAGTGAAAGGATTTTGTGTAAGATTCAACATTTCAGGAAAATTCTTCAAAAGAGCAGTACTGAAAGAATAGAAATAGCAAACTTTGTACACCCTTCTTTGCAAACTGAGTTTATAGACATTATGAGCCTCCTTTTACAACATTATCATGGCAAATGATATGGAAGTAGGATTCTACTCTACCAAATACAGTAGGGTTGAAGAGGTGAGATCTCCTATTTCTGATGGTCCACCCTTTGACAAAGGCTAAAATATTTTTATTTAATTCTTAAAACACTGTATAACCATTAGGCATGAAAGGTTACATTCATTCCATCAATGGCTGGAAATTGTGGCTTGGAATATAGAAATTCTCTTTCATATGTTATGCAGCTGGTATGTCAGGTCTCTTTTATGCCAAAGCATATGCTTTGTCCACTATACAACACTACTCTGAAAAAAGTGAACACCATTCTTTAAAGAAATAATCTTTCAAGTGTACATAACACAGTCAAAGGATTTGGCATAGTCAATAAAGCAGAAATACATGGTTTTCTAGAACACTCTTGCTTTTTTGATGATCCAGAGGATGTTGGCAATTTGATCTCTGCTTCTTTTGCCTTTTCTAAACCAGCTTGAACATATGAAAGTTCACGGTTCACAGTTTGCTGAAGCCTGGCTTGGAGAATTTTGAACATTACTTTACTAGCATGTGAGATGAGTACAATTGTGTGGTACTTTGAGCATTCTTCAGCATTGACTTTCTTTGCGATTGGAATGAAAACTGACCTTCTCCAGTTCTGTGGCTACTGCTGAGTTTTCCAAATTTGCTGGCATATTGAGTGCAGCACTTTCACAGCATCGTCCTTCAGGATTTGAAAGAGTTCAACTGCAATTCCATCACCTCCACTAGCTTTGTTCGTAGTGATGCTTCCTAAGGCCCACTTGACTTCACATTCCAGGATGTCTGGCTCTAGGTCAGTGATCACGCCATCACGATTATCTGGGTCGTGAAGATCTTTTTTGTAAAGTTCTTCTTTGTATTCTTGCCACATCTTCTTAATAACTTCTGCTTCTGTTAGGTCCATACAATTTCTGTCCTTTATCGTGCCCATTTTGCATGAAATGTTTCCTTGGTATCTCTAATTTTCTTGAAGAGATCTCTAGCTTTCCCATTCTGTTGTTTTCCTCTATTTCTTTGCATTGATCACTGAGGAAGGCTTTCTTATCTCTCTTTGCTATTCTTTGGAACTTTGCATTCAGATCCTTATATCTTTCCTTTCCTCCTTTGCTTTTCATGTCTCTTCTTTTCACAGCTATTTGTAAGCCCTCCCCAGACAGCCATTTTGCTTGTTTGCATTTCTTTTCCATGGGGATGGTCTTGATCTCTGTCTCCTGTACAATGTGACGAACCTCCATCCATAGTTCATCGGGCACTGTATCTATCAGATCTAGTCCCCTAAAACTATTTCTCACTTCCACTGTATAATCATAAGGAATTTGATTTAGGCCAAACCTGAATGGTCTAGTGGTTTTCCTTACTTTCTTCAATTTAAGTCTGAATTTGGCAATAAGGAGTTCATGATCCGAGCCACAGTCAGCTCCTGGTCTTGTTTTTGGTGACTGTATAGAGCTTCTTCATCTTTGGCTGCGAAGAATATAATCAATCTGATTTCTATGTTGACCATCTGGTGATGTCCGTGTGGAGAGTCTTCTCTTCTGTTGTTGGAAGAGGGTGTTTGCTATGACCAGTGACCAGTGCGTTCTCTTGGCAAAACTCTATTAGCCTCCACCCTGCTTCATTCTGTATTCCAAGGCCAAATTTGCCTGTTACTCCAGGTGTTTCTTGACTTCCTACTTTTGCTTTCCAGTCCCCTATAATAAAAAGGACATCTTTTTTGAGTGTTAATTCTAAAAGGTCTTGTAGATATTCATAGAACCGTTCAACTACAGCTTCTTCTTCATTACTGGTTGGGGCATAGACTTGGGTTACTGTTGTATTGAATGGTTTGCCTTGGAAACGAACAGAAATCATTCTGTCATTTTTAAGATTGCATCCAAGTACTGCCTTTCGGACTTTTTTGTTGACCATGATGGCTACTCCATTTCTTCTAAGGGATTCCTGCCCCCAGTAGTAGATATAATGGTCACCTGAGTTAAATTAACCCATTCCAGTCCATTTTAATTTGCTGATTCCTAGAATGTCGAGGTTCACTCTTGCCATCTCCTGTTTGACCACTTCCAATTTTTATTGATTCACGGACCTAACATTCCAGGTTCCTATGCAATATTGCTCTTTACAGAATCGGGCCTTGCTTCTATCACCAGTCACATCTGCAACTGAGTATTGTTTTTGCTTTGGCTCCATCCCTTCATTCTTTCTGGAGTTATTTCTCCACTGATCTCCAGTAGCATATTGGGCACCTACCAACCTGGGGAGTTCCTCTTTTAGCATCCTATCATTTTGCCCTTTCATTCTGTTCATGGGGTTCTAAGGCAAAAATACTGAAGTGGTTGCCATTCCCTTCTCCAGTGGACCATTTTCTCTCAGACCTCTCCACCATGACCCACCGTCTTGGGTGTCCCCACAGGGCATGGTTTAGTTTCACTGAGTTAGACAAGGCTGTGGTCCTAGTGTGATTAGATTGACTAGTTTTCTGTGATTACGGTTTCACTGCTGTGACGGACTGCATGGCAGAAGAGTGCTGGCTGCAACCGACCTCGCAGAAGCGTGGCCAACATGAGCTACCCTGTGTCCGAGGTCAGGGGCAGCAGCCGTGAGTGCCAGGCCGTGATGGCGCAGAAGTGGCCGAGAGGAGCTACCACACGTCTGAGGTCAGGAGGGGCGGTGGTAGGGAGATACCCCTCGTCCCAGGTAAGAGAAAGCCAAGTAAGACAGTAGGTGTTGAAAAAGGACATCAGAGGGCAGACACACTGAAACCATCTAGTCAAGGCTATGGTTTTTCCAGTAGTCATGTATTGATGTGAGAGTTGGAGTATAAAGAAAGCTGAGTGCCGAAGAATTGATGCTTTTGAACTGTGGTGTTGGAGAAGACTCTTGAGAGTGCCTTGGACTGCAAGGAGATCCAACAAGTCCATCCTAAAAGAGGTCAGTCCTGGGTGTTCATTGGAAGCACTGATTTTGAAGCTGAAACTCCAATACTTTGGCCACCTGATGAGAAGAACTGACTCATTTGAAAAGACCTTGATCCTGGGAAAGATTGAGGGCAGGAGGAGAAGGGGACAACAGAGGATGAGATGGTTGGATGGCATCACTGACTCAATGAACATGGGTTTCCATGGACTCTGGGAGTTGGTGATGGACAGGGAGGCTTGTCATGCTGCTGGTCCTGGGGTTGCAAAGGGTCAGACATGACTGAACGATTGAACTGAGCTGAAATGAATCAAATGTGAGAATGAAATTTATTGAA
The DNA here is from genome assembly GCF_055505025.1 of Bos grunniens. Taxonomy (NCBI): domain Eukaryota; kingdom Metazoa; phylum Chordata; class Mammalia; order Artiodactyla; family Bovidae; genus Bos; species Bos grunniens. The sequence continues at coordinate 62,700,996 of NC_141183.1, read as the reverse complement.
TATATATATATATATATATATATATATATATATATATATATATGGATTATTGGTCTACTTCATTGTCATTGAAAACTTTCCATTATTTACAACTTCTAAATACTGAATCTGGTTCATTGGGAAGCTAAATTATTGTAGTTCCTAATCAGCTAATTATTCAATAGAATTGTAGTATAACACCTATGGTTCCAGTTAATATTTCTTCTTTCCTGGTCAAGGACAATTTTGTATGATGGAAGAATCAGTATATTCCCAGACTCTGAAATCCTGCTTCACTAAAGCCTTTGACTGTGTAGATCACAACAAACTGTGGAAAATTCTTAAAGAGATGGGAATAACAGACCACCTTATTGCCTCATGAGAAACCTGTATGCAGCTCGAGAAGAAAGAGAACCAGACATGGAACAATGGACTGGTTCGAAACTGGGAAAGGAGTATGTCAAGACTGCACATTGCTGGCCTGCTTATTTAACTTACATGCAGAATAAATCATGTGAAATGCGGAGCTGGATGAATTACAAGCTGGAATCAAGATTGCCAGGAGAAAAACCTCAGGTATGCAGATGACACCACCCTAATGGCAGAAAGCGAAGAGGAACTAAAAAGCCTCTTGATGAAGGTGGATGAGAAGAGTAAAAATGCTGGCTTAAATCTCAGCATTCATAATATGAAGATCATGGCATCCAGTCCCATCACTTTGTAGCAAGTAGATGGAAATGAAGTAATGACAAATGACAAAATGGAAACAGTGACAGACTTTATTTTATTTTCTTGGGCTCCAAAATAACTGAAGGTGATAACTATAGCCATGAAATTAAAATATGTTTGTTCCTTGGAAGAAATGCTATGACAAACTTACCTACACAGCATATTAAAAAGCAGAGATACAACTTTGCTGACAAATGTCCACCTAGTCAAAGCTATGGTTTTTCCAGTAGTCATGTATGGATGTGACAGCTGGACCATAAAGAAGGCTGAGCATTTAAGAATTGATGTTTTTGAAATGGGGTATTAGAAAGGACTCTTAAAAGTCTCCTGGACAGCAAGGAGATCAAACCAATCAATCCTGAAGGAAATCAACCCTGAATATTTATTGTAAAGACTAATTGTGAAGCTGAAGCTCCAATACTTTGGCCATCTGATGTGAAGATCCTCACTGGAAAAGACCTTGATGCTGAGAAAGATTGAGGGAAGGAGGAGAAGAGGACGATAGAAGATGAGATGGTTGGATGTAATAATCAACTCAATGAATATGTTTGAGCAGACTCCAGAAAGTGAAAGTGAAAGATAGGGAAGCCTGGTGTGCTGCAGTCCAAAGAGGAGCAAAGAGTTGGGCATGACGGACTGACTGAACAATGAACAACAAAATCCTGACAGTGATATTTATCACTATGAATTTACAAATTGGAATACAAATGTCTTGAAACATTTTATCTTCTCAAATGTATAATTAATTACATTATTTAAAACTCTTGTGAAGTAGGTGGTGCAAGTATTACTATCCCTGTCTTACATTCATCCATTAATTCATTCACTTTACAAATATTTATTAACATAATTTAAAAATCGAAGCCCTCTAAATCAACAGAAGAAGCAAATGACAGACTGGAGTCAGGGATCCTGGATCTGGATTCTTAATCTGGGGCATTTCTCACTAAACTATTTTGTCTGAGTTTTGGTTATTGTCTAGGACTTTTAGACATATATTCATTCTGTCTTAGTTAATTTACTATAGGAAAAATCCTGATGGAAATAGTACCTTCTAAATCATTTCCCATTTACCTCCAAACCCCCAAAGAAATATGTCTTTTGGAACTGCTCTAAGCTTCAGAAAATTCTAATAAATACATGAAGTAAGTTGTATTCATGGAACAACAGACTGGTTCCAAATAGGAAAAGGAGTACGTCAGGGCTGTATATTGTCACTTTGCTTATTTAACTTATATGCAGAGTACATCATGAGAAATGCTGGGCTGGAAGAAGAACAAGTTGGAATCAAGATTGCCAGGAGAAATATCAGTAACCTCAGGTATGCAGATGACACCACCTTTATGGGAGAAAGTGAAGAGGAACTAAAAAGCTTCTTGATGAAAGTGAAAGAGGAGAGTGAAAAAGTTGGCTTAAAGCTCAACGTTCAGAAAACGAAGATCATGGCATCTGGTCTCATCACTTCATGGGAAATAGATGGGGAAACAGTGAAAACAGTGTCAGACTTTATCTTTTGGGGCTCCAAAATCACTGCAGATGGTGATTGCAGCCATGAAATTAAAAGACGCTTACTCCTTGGAAGGAAAGTTATGACCAACCTAGATAGCATATTAAAAGCAGAGACATTACTTTGCCAATGAAGGTCCGTCTAGTCAAGGCTATGGTTTTTCCAGCAGCCATGTATGGATGTGAGAGTTGGACTTTGAAGAAAGCTGAGTGCCGAAGAATTGATGCTTTTGACCTGTGGTGTTGGAGAAGACTCTTGAGAGTCCCTTGGACTGCAAGGAGATCCAACCAGTCCATTCTAAAGGAGATCAGTCCTGGATGTTCTTTGGAATGAATGATGCTAAAGCTAAAAGTCCAGTACTTTGGCCACCTCATTCGAAGGGTTGACTCATTGGAAAAGACTCTGATGATGGGAGGGATTAGGGGAAGGAGGATAAGGGGATGACAGAGGACAGATGGCTGGATGGCATCACCGACTTGATGGACGTGAGTCTGAGTAAACTCTGGGAGTTGGTGATGGACAGGGAGGCCTGGTGTGCTGTAATTCATGGGGTCGCAAAGAGTCGGATATGACTGAGCGACTGAACTGAACTGAACTGAAGGGGTATTCTAACTCAGTAAAAGGGTATGGAACTGCTTAATTACTGTGGGGGAGTGAATGCAGTTATTACTCAGCGTGAAAGTGCCTTGTTTCTTATTTGGAGACTGACAATTTTTTTTTTTTTTTTTCTGGAATGACGATGCATTATCAAAACTTCCACAGAAATTCAATGAGACATTCCACACCAGAGCAAGTGCCCTCGCCATTACATAGCAAACATCTCTACATACATACCCTGTACTTCTCAACAGTAAATGGTTGAGAATACACGATTTTCCTCAAGAGAGTCTTTAGATTAGCTCTCTAGCACCTTCTGTGACCCTGCTCTTGCCTGTCTCTTCTCCTTCCCATCCACCACCGCTGTGCCCTTTATAGAACTCTGAATAGTAGTTACTTTAATTTCTTATATTTTCCCTACAACATTGAGTACATACATCCTAATGGCAGATACCTTATTTTATTAACATTTGTAGCCTTGATACCTAACAGAGTACCCTACAAAACAGAAGGCCCTCAAAAATGTTAGAGGGAGACACAAGTGTGTGAAATCAGGGATTCATAGACCTTGGTTAATTATATATTCCTTATTGAGTAAAAAAAAGCAAGAAGCAGCAGGCTCTGAATATATCCTGTGCTTTCCTACCATGTACAGAATGATGCAGTTTAAAAAGCTCTGTCTTTTAGAAGAGGCAAGTTAATATGTAAATGACAAAAATCACTGATTTTTTTCATCAGATGTTAGGTAAATTGCTACTGTGGTCCAGACATGCAATAATGACTATGTATAAAAATGAAATGACAAGGTTAGGGAGGGTCTTATAGGCTGGACTATAATCAAGTAACTTAAAGTAAACCAAAAGCCCAAATATAAAGGAAGAATTAAACAGAAAGAAAATTGGAAAACTTTGAAAGAGATACAAAATAGAGCTCTAACAAAGGAATTCAAATGAAAATCAATTACGAAAATCAGCAAAACACAGCCAAGCAATGAGCCATGGGGTTCCTACCATTGTTCCTCAGTGTCATACAGGGTGGTACCTTCCTTGTACAGTATAACTTATCCATTACACTAAACCTGGAAAATAAGCACTTAGATTTATTTTATGGATAAAACTTGGGATCGTAGGGATAAAGTAAATACAATATAGTATTAAGAAGCCAGCTTTTTTGTCTGGCAGAACTGAGTTTGAATACTGAATTCAAAATTTAACTGTGTGGGCTTGGAAAAATCATGCTAATCCTCAGGATTTTTACCTGCAATATAGGGGCAAATGATAGTACCCATCTCACTGATAAGGCAGGTAAAGTACTTATATTAGTACAGTACCCTGTATAGAACTCATTACCTATTGACTGTTTCTTTAGTTCAAGACTGCAATCTAGCAAGGCAGAGTTACTACATCCAGCCCTCTTTATTCCAAACTGATATTCCTTCATGTTTGCTGTCTTTCTGGGTGATTTGACACACATTCTTTAGATGTCTGACATGAACCAAAAGGCAGAGCACAGCACTTCTGATCACATTATTAGGACCTTCTGTTCAACTTCAACTTTGAATTCTATCTCAATCTCTCACTGAGTTTAGATTCAGGTTAGGACAAAAATGCCCTAATAAAATTTCCTTGTGGCTTTAATGATACAGAGTTGGTAAATTACAGATAAAAAGAAGGATTCATTATAGCCCTTTCTTATGTTTTTTTAATTTGGAGAGTAAGTCTAAGCCTAAGGATAAGAAGGATGATTTTAGTTTTTGAGTTTTGGGTTTGAGATTCCTATGCATTATACCAGTACAGAGGAAAGTACAAATGAGAAAGACATCATAAAGGCATTGTCGAGAGCAACTGACTACATGAGGGAGAAAGCTAGGAGGCTTTGAGTATAGAGGTAAAACACCAGAACCACAGTCCAAGAATGTGTGCTATAAGTACAGATATCTTAAATGAAACAGATCAACCTTGAAATCAAAGCAGCAGCACAAGAAGATCTTGTGAGAATAAACTCACAGTTTATCAGTTAAGAAAGAGAAAGCAAAACAGAGCCAAGCCCATGGCAAAACAGGGCAGAATCCACTTCATGAGACCCTTGTGGTTGCTCAGAAGTAAAGGTAAATTAATATTCTGAAGGGCTAAGTGATAGTGGTAGAGAACAGATAGTACTGGCCTTCATTTCCATAAGCCAAACAGTCAGGCTTTCCTTGAGAGGACCAGATTCTTATATGATATACAATTCCTTTTGTTCACCCTCAGGAAGGATGTGTTCTTTTTGTTCCTCTTTAATTTCTTGTAGCTGCAAAAAGTCAAGGCTTAACCTTCCTTGTTGTTCAGTCACTAAGTTGGGTTCAACTCTCTGCAACCCCATGGAATACAACACGTCAGGATTCCCTGTCCTTCTCTATCTCCTAGAGTTTGCTCAAACTCATGTCCAATGAGTCAGTGATGCCATCCAACCATCTCATCCCCTATCGCCCCCTTCTCCCCCTGCCCTCAATCTTTCCCAGCATCAAGATCTTTACCAATGAGTCAGCTCCTCTCAGCAGGTGGTCAAAGTATTGAAGCATCAGCTTTAGCATCAGTCCTTCCAGTGAATATTCAGGGATGATTTCCTTTAGGATTGATTGGTTTGATCTCCTTGCAGTCTATGAGAATCTCAGGAATTTTCTCCAGCACTACAATTTGAAAGAATCACTTCTTCAGTGCTCAGTCTTCTTTACAGCCAAACTCTCACATCCATACATTACTACTGGAAGAAAAATAGTTCAACTAGATGGACCTTTGTTGGAAGAGTAATGCCTCTCTTAAGCTGTCTAGGTTTCTCATAGCTTTTCTTCCATGGAACAAGCATCTTTTAATTTTGTGGCTGCAGTCATCATCCCCAGTGATTTTGGAGTCCAAGAAAATAAAATCTGTCACTCTTTCCATGTTTTCCCATTCTATTTGCCATAAGTTGATGCAACTTTATGTGATTCTGTGATCTTAATACTTCGGATGCTGAATTTTAAGCCAGATTTTTCACTGTTGTTTTTTTTTTTTTTCCCCACCTTCATCAAGAGGCTCTTTAGTTCCTTTTTGTTTTCTGCCATTAGAATGGTATCATCTGCATATCTAAGTTTATTGATATTTTTCCTGACAATCTTGATTCCAGCTTGTGATTCATCCAAACTGGCATTTCTCATGACATGCTCTGCATACGGGCTTCCCTGGTACCTCAGCTGGTAAAGAATGTACCTGCAATGAAGAAGATCCTGGTTTGATTCCTGGGTCAGGAAGATCCCCTGGAGAAGTGATAGGCCACCCACTCCAGTATTCTTGGGCTTCCCTGCTGGCTCAGAAGGTAAAAAATATGCCTGCAATGCAGGAGACCTGGGTTTGATCCATGGGTTGGGAAGATCCCTTGGAGGAGGGCATGACAATCCACTCTAGTATTATCACCTGCAGGATCCCCATGGACAGAGGAGCCTGGCAGGCAACATTCCATAGTGTCAAAAAGAGTCAGATGAAACGGAGCAACTCAGCATGGCACAGGAATCTGCATTTAAGTTAAATAAGCAGGGTGACAATATACAGGCTTGACGTACTCCTTTCCCAATTTTGAACCAGTCCATTGTTCCATGTCTTGTTCTGACTGTTGCTTCTTTCCCTGAATACAGGTTTCTCAGGAGACAGGTAAGGTGATTTGGTATTCCCATCTCTTTTCCGCAGTTTGTTGTGATCCAGAGCCAAAGGCTTTCATGTAGTCAGTGAAGCAGATTGCTTTTTGGAATCCCCTTCCTTTTTCTCTGATCCAACAGATGTTGGCAATTTGATCTCTGGTTCCTCTGCCTTTTTAAAATCCAACTTGTACATCTGAAGTTCTCAGTTCATGTATAGTTGAAGCTTAGCTTGAAGGATTTTGAGCATTACCTTGCTAGCTTGTGAACTGACTGCAATTGTACAGTAGTTTGAACATTCTTTGGCATTGACTTTCTTTGGTATTGGAATAAAACCTGACAGTTTCCAGTCCTGTGGCCACAGTTGGGTTTTCCAAATTTGCTGGAATACTGAGAGCAGTACTTTCACAGCATCATCATTTAGGATTTTAAACAGCTCAGCTGGATTTCATCACCTCCATTAGCTTTGTTCACAGCAATAATTCCTAAGGCCCACTTGACTTCATACTCCAGGATGTCTAGCACTAGGTGAGTAAAAACACCATCATGATGTTACAAGTCATTAAGATATTTTCTGTAGAGTTATTCTGTGTATTGTTGCCACCTCTTCTTAATTGCTTCTGTTAGTTTCTTGTTATTTCTGTCCTTTATTATGCCCATTTTTGCATGAAATATTCCCTTGGTATCATCACTTTTCTTGAAGAGCTCTCTCAGTTCAGTTCAGTCATTCAGTCATGTCTGACTCTTTGCGACCCCATGAATCGCAGCACGCCAGGCCTCCCTGTCCAACACCAACACCTGGAGTTCACTCAGACTCACATCCATCGAGTCAATGATGCCATCCAGCCATCTCATTCTTTGTCGTCCCCTTCTTTTCCTGCCCCCAAAGCCTCACAGCATCAGAGTCTTTTCCAATGAGTCAACTCTTCGCATGAGGTGGCCAACGTACTGCAGTTTTAGCTTTAGCATCATTCCTTCCAAAGAAATCCCAGGGCTGATCTCCTTTAGAATGGACTGGTTGAATCTCCTTGCAGTCCAAGGGACTCTCAAGAGTCTTCTCCAACACCACAGTTCAAAAGCATCAATTCTTCGGTGCTCAGCCTTCTTTACAGTCCAACTCTCACATCCATACATGACCAGAGGAAAAACCATAGCCTTCACTACACGGATCTTTGTTGGCAGAGTAATGTCTCTGCTTTTAAATATGTTATCTAGGTTGGTCATAACTTTCCTCCCAAGGAGTAAGCGTCTTTTAATTTCATGGTTGCAGTCACCATCTGCAGTGATTTGGGAGCCCAAAACAATAAAGTCTGACACTGTTTTCACTGTTTCCCCATCTATTTCCCATGAAGTGATGGGACCGGATGCCATGATCTTCGTTTTCTGAATGTTGAGTTATAAGCCAACTTTTTCACTCTCCACTTTCACTTTCATCAAGAGGCTTTTGAGTTCCTCTTCACTTTCTGCCATAAAGGTGGTGTCATCTGCATATCTGAGGTTATTGATATTTCTCCCAGCAATCTTGATTCCAGCTTTTGTTTCTTCTAGTCCAGGGTTTCTCATGATGTACTCTGCATATAAGTTAAATAAGTAGGGTGACAATATATAGGCTTGACGTACTCCTTTTCCTATTTGGAACCAGTCTGTTGTTCCATGTCCAGTTCTAACTGTTGCTTCCTGACCTGCATACAGATTTCTCAAGAGGCAGGTCAGGTTGTCTGGTATTCCCATCTCTTTAAGAATTTTCCACAGTTTATTGTGATACACACAGTCAAAGGCTTTGGCATAGTCAATAGAGCAGAAATAGATGTTTTTCTGGAACTCTCTTGCTTTTTTGATGATCCAGAGGATGTTGGCAATTTGATCTCTGGTTCCTCTGCCTTTTCTAAAACCAGTTTGAATATCAGGAAGTTCACGGCTCATGTATTGCTGAAGCCTGGCTTGGAGAATTTTGAGCATTACTTTTCTAGCATGTGAGGTGAGTGCAATTGTGTGGTAGTTTGAGCATTCTTTGGCATTGCCTTTCTTTGGGATTGGAATGAAAACTGACCTGTTCCAGTCCTGTGGCCACTACTGAGTTTTCCAAATTTTCTGGCATATTGAGTGAAGCACTTTCACACCATCATCTTTCAGGATTTGAAATAGCTCAACTGGAATTCCATCACCTCCACTAGCTTTGTTTGTAGTGATGCTTTCTAAGGCCCACTTGACTTCACATTCCAGGATGCCTGTCTTTAGATGAGTGATTACACCATCGTGATTATCTGGGTCGTGAAGATCTTTTTTGTACAGTTCTTCTGTGTATTCTTGCCACCTCTTTTTAATATCTTCTTCTTCTGTTAGGTCCATACCATTTCTGTCCTTTATCGATCCCATCTTTGCATGAAATGTTCCCTTGGTATCTCTAATTTCCTTGAAGAGATCTCTAGTCTTTCCCATTCTGTGGTTTTCCTCTATTTCTTTGGATTGATCACTGAGGAAGGCTTTCTTATCTCTCCTTGCTATACTTTGGAACTTTGCATTCAGATCCTTATATCTTTCCTTTCCTCCTTTGCTTTTCACGTCTCGTCTTTTCACAGCTATTTGTAAGGCCTCCCCAGACAGCCATTTTGCTTGTTTGCATTTCTTTTCCATGGGGATGGTCTTGATCCCTGTCTCCTGTACAATGTCACAAACCTCATTCCATAGTTCATCAGGCACTCTATCTATCAGATCTAGGCCCTTAAATCTATTTCTCACTTCCACTGTATAATCATAAGGGATTTGATTTAGGTCATACCTGAATGGTCTAGTGGTTTTCCCTGCTTTCTTCATTTTAAGTTTGAATTTGGCAATAAAGAGTTCATGATCTGAGCCACAGTCAGCTCCTGGTCCTGTTTTTGCTAACTGTATAGAGCTTCTCCATCTTTGGCTCCAAAGAATATAATCAATCTGATTTCGGTGTTGACCATCTGGTGATGTCCATGTGGAGAGTCTTCTCTTCTGTTGTTGGAAGAGGGTGTTTGTTATGACCAGTGCATTGTCTTGGCAAAACTTTACTAGTCTTTGCCCTGCTTCACTCCATATTCCAAGGCCAAATTTTCCTGCTACTCCAGGTGTTTCTTGACATCCTACTTTCTCTTTCCAGTCCTCTATAATGAAAAAGACACCTTTTTTGGGTGTTAGTTCTATAAGGTCTTGTAAGTCTTCATAGAACCGTTCAACTTCAGTGTCTTCAGCATTACTCGTTGGGGCATAGACTTGGATTACTGTGATATTGAATGGTTTGCCTTGGAAACGAAAAGAAATCATTCTGTCGTTTTTGAGATTGCATCCAAGTACTGCATTTCAGACTCTTTTGTTGACCATAATGGCTACTCAATTTCTTCTGAGGGATTCCTGCCCACAGTAGTAGATATAATGGTCATCTGAGTTAAATTCACCCATTCCAGTCCATTTGCATTTGCTGATTCCTAGAATGTCGACATTCACTCTTGCCATCCCTTGTTTGACCACTTCCAATTTTTCTTGATTCATGGACCTGATTTTCCAGGTTCCTATGCAATATTGCTCTTTACAACATCAGATCTTGCTTCTATCACCAGTCACATCCACAGCTGAGTATTGTTTTTGCTTTGGCTCCATCCCTTCATTCTTCCTGAAGTTATTTCTCCACTGATCTCCAGTAGCATATTGGGCACCTACTGACCTGGGGAGTTCCTCTTTCAGTATCCTATCATTTTTGCCTTTTCATACTCTTCATAGGGTTCTTAAAGCAAGAAATCTGAAGTGGTTTGCCATTCCCTTCTCCAGTGGACCACATTCTGTCAAATCTCTCCATCATGACCTGCCCATCTTGGGTTGCCCCATGGGCATGGCTCGGTTTCATTGAGTTAGACAAGGCTGTGGTCCTAGTGTGATTAGATTGACTAGTTTTCTTGACCGGCACACTACGTGCGGCCGAGAGGAGGGGCAGAATCCGGGAGGACCCCATGTCCGAAGAACGGCGGCCAAGAGTAGTTACCCCACGTCCGAGGTCAGGGGCAGTGGCCAAGAGTGCCAGTGATGACGCAGGAATGGCCGAGAGGAGCTACCAAAGTCTGAGGTCAGGGGCAGCGGCCGGGAGGAGCTACCCCACCCTGAGGTCAGGGGCGGTGGCCAAGAGGAGCTACCCCACGTCTGAGGTCAGGGGCGGTGGCCAAGAGGAGCTACCCCGCGTCCGAGGTCAGGGGCGGTGACCAGGAAGAGCAACCCCACATCACGGAGTGGTAGCTGCATGGGCGCAGGAGGGCCTATAGGAGCTATCCCACATTGAAGGTCAGGAAGGGCGGCGGTGATGAGATACCCCTCGTCCAAGGTAAGGAGCAGTGGCTGAGCTTTGCTGGAACAGCTGTGAAGAGATACCCAATGCCCAAGGTAAGAGAAACCCAAGTAAGATGGTAGGTGTTGCAAGAGGGCATCAGAGGGCAGACACACTGAAGAGCTCTCTAGTCTTTCACATTCTATTACTTTCCTCTGTTTATGCATTGCATACTTAAGAAGGCTTTCTTATCTCTCCCTGATATACTCTGGAACTCTGCATTCAGTTGGGTATATCTTTCCTTGTCCCCTTTGCCTTTAGCATCTTTTCTTTTGTCAGCTATTTGTAAGTTCTCCTCAGACAACCACTTTGTCTTCTTCCAATTCTTTTTCTTGGGTAGGGTTTCGGTCACCAGCTCCTGTATAATGTTATGAACTTCGATCCATAGTTCTTCAGGCACTCTGTCTTCCAGATCTTATCCCTTGAAATCTATTCACCACTTCCATGTATAATCATAAGGGATTTATTTAGGTCATACCTGAATAGTCTAGTGGTTTTCCCTACTTTCTTCAAGTTGAGCCAATATTTTGCTAAATAGTTCATGATATGAGCTACAGTCAGCTCCAGTTCTTGTTTTTACTTATTGTACAGAGCTTGCCCATCTTTGGCTGCAAATAATATAATCAATCTGATTTTAGTATTTATACCCTCTTACCCCAACATTGAATCTTCAGTTCTTGTGTCACTTATATTTGCCATCATATGTGACTTTAACTGTGTGTATGCACTGAGAGTTAGATTTTATAGTCTCTTTTGCTGGTTTCATAACATTCACACATATCCATTCTACTGTATTACCTCTAATTCTCACAGCATATTTTCTGATGTGTGCATAGGATTTCATCTTCTTTGCTGGTAAATATTTTACTGAGTCATGATCCTAGTACTATTTCTGGAACAGATCTGACTCTTCTGTAAGAAAACTTGCAATGTGAATTTGTCTGAAACCATAAGCAGGCAAATTCATAAAGATGTACCAGTAAATAGGAAAAATAGCAGGATATTTGCACAAAACGTTTCAAGAGAAATTGGGTGAGGCAATAGTTCATTCCACTGTGAAGACTAGGCACCTTGGCTTGTAGGACTAGGGACCTGTCCATGTAAACATGGAAAGAAGCTCCTCCAAGCAGACACAACATGCATTGGTTTATCCTTTTGGCTACATTGGCAGAAAACCTGTACCTGGTCAACTTAAATTTAAGGAGATTTATTATCTCACATTGCAAGCCATCTATATGTGGGGAAGGCTCAAGGCAGGGTGCATCAGGGCTCTGACCTCACTTCTCTGTGGCTGTGTCTTCCTTTGTGGGTTTTGCTTCATCAGCACTTCCAGGCAACATACTCAGGAATGTCAATGACTAGAGAAAGAAATAGTATTGTCTCCCCCTTATATCTCTTTTTAAGAGCAAGAGAACATTTCCTGTGAGTGCCTTCCATGAATTTCTCAACTCTTTAGCTTGAACAAAGTCGCACATCCACCTCTAAGTTGGTCACTTATAAGTGGTATGAGATTACAATGATGATCTTGTGCTTTGCCCATTGAGTAGTCATATTTACTGAGAGAAACCACCTTAACAAAATAAGTACTCTGCCAATGAAGGTAGAAATGAGGACAGATTTAAAATGGGCAGCTGATAGGGTCTACTTTATAACCTATTCTCTGTATATAATATATTTTATTTTAAAAGAAAATAGAATTAAAAACAAAGAATGTTATTAGAATAGGACAAGGATCAATAGGATATACTAATTCTGGACAACTGATTCTGGTTTTGTAAACCTTGATGCCATTAGAAACAAAACCTAGAAATTTAAAGACCTGGATGTCATGATCAGCACCTGCAAAAATACCAAAATATCTCATGTATCCATTAGACACAACTGTGATTGAGCACTGCAAAGTCAGATAACTCTGCACTTACTCTCAGAATGTGTGCAATGTTAGAGTTGACATTTACTATGATCTGTATTATGTGTAAGTTTAAAGGGTTTGTAGTTATTAGATTTACCCCATTGGAAACATTTCCCTGTAAAGTGTAGTGCATCAAACATGCATTGGTGCAAAAGTCTCTCTTACATATAAACTTACACAGAGAAATTGTATATGTATTATAATATTATATAATATTCATATATATATATAAAACTAATAACTTATTTTTCATACATATTAAATAATTGTCCTTTTAATAAAATTTGGATCAATAGGCTTCTAGTTCAAGATGGTGGAGAAGGATGTGCTCTCATCTCCTCTTGCAGGACCACCAAAATCGCATTTAGCTCTTGACCAACCATCCAGAGGAGGATGCTGTAACCCACCAAAAAAGATACTCCATATCTAAAGACAAAGAGGAAGCTGCGATAAGATAGTAGGAAGGGTGTAAACACAATAAAATCAAATTCAATAACTGCTCTGTAGATGACCCGCAAACTGGATAATAATAATATCAAAGAAGTTCTTACACTGTTGTCATGGTTCTCAGCTTCATATTAAGCTTCCTAGCCTGGGGATCAGGTAAAGGGTCTGGGAATCCCCAGGTATTCTGACTTTGAAAGCCAGCAGGATTTGATTACAAGATTTCCACAAGACTGGGTGAAACAGACTCCACTCTTGGAGGGCACAAACAAAATCTTGTATGCACAAAGACCCAGGAAAAGGAGCAGTGACTCCACAGGAGACTGAACCAGACATACCTTCTAGTATTGGAGGTTCTCCTGTGGAGGTGTAGGTTGGCAGTGTGTTGCCATGGGGACAGGGGCAATGGCAGAAGCGGTCCTGGAAGCTAAACTTTAGCTTAAGTCCTCTTGAGGATCACCATTAGCCCTCCACAGAGCTTATATATTCCAGATCTGGGTCACCTCAGGCCAAACAACTGACAGGTAGGGAGTGCCACCCCACCCATAAGCAGACAATTGGATTAAAATTTACTGAGCATGGCCCTGCCCACCAGAGCAAGACCCAGTTTTTCCCACACCAAACCCTCCAATCAGGAAGCTTACACAAGCCTCTTAGAGTCATCCATTAGAGGATGGACAGAAGAAGCAAGAAGAACCATAATCCCACAGTGGCTAGAACCAAAATTGAATTACAGAAAGTTAATCAGAATGAAAAAGCAGAAATTATATCCCAGATGAAGGGACAAGATAAAACCACAGAAAACAACTAATTGGAGAAGGAAAACAATTCAGAACAATAACAGCGAAGGATTCAGGATCTTGGAAACAGAATGAAGAAGATCAAGAAATGTTTCCCAAAGACCTAGAAGAACTAAAGAACAACAAACAGAGGCAAACAATGCACTAGAAGGGATCAATGTCAGAATAACTGAAACAGAAGAGCCGATAAGTGAGCTGGAAGACAGAATGGTGGAAATTAGTACCACAAACAGAATATAGAAAAAAGAATGGGAAAAAAAAGAAGAGGAAAACAACTCTAAGAGACTTCTTGGACACTAAACACACCAAATCCACTTTGTAGGGGTCCCAGAAGGAGAAGAGAGAAAATACCTGAGAAAATGTTTGAAGAGATAATAGCTGAAAACTTCCCTAACATGGGAAAGGAAATAGTCAACCAAGTTCAGGAATCACAGAGTCTCAGGTGAGATAAAACCAAGGAGAAATACACTGAGACAAATAGTAATCAAACTGATGAAAATTAAAGACAAAGATAAAATATTAAAAGCAACAAGGGAAAAATGACAAATAATATACAAGAGAACTCCCATAAGGTTATAAGCTGTTTTCTCAACAGAAACGTTACAAGCCAGAAGGGAATTGCATGACATATTTTAAATGATGAAAGGGCAGAAAAGGCAAGAGCCCACAACCAAGAATATTCACTGAGCAAGACTCTCCTTCAGATTTGATGAAGAAATCAAACTATTTCTGGACAAGCAAAAGTTAAGAGAATTCAGCACCATCAAAACAGCTTTACAACAAAAGCTAAAGGAACTTCTCCAGCAGGAAACACAAGAGAAGGCAAAGACCTACCCAAAATAAACCCAAAACAATTAAGAAAATGGTAATATGATCATACATATCAATAATTACTTTAAATGTAAATAGATTGAATGCACCAACCAAAAGACATAGACTGGCTTAATTGATGAGAATGTGTGCATGTATGTACTTCCACTTAAAACATCACTCTACTTAACCCCTCAAGTTGTATGTAATTATTTTATATTGTTAGGCTAATCATGTTTTCATTATAGCTTGCAATTATAATTATCTTTTATCTTTTGTCTGGCTATTGATCATGAACACAAATAAATGTCTTTTACTACTGCAATTTAAAAAATGAAGTCACTCAGTCTTATCTGATTCTTCGTGACCCTATGGACTGTAGTCCACCAGGTTCCTCCAAATTTTGGATCTCCAGGCAAGAATACTGGATTGGGTTGCCATTTCCTTCTCCAGGGGATGTTCCCAACCCAGAGATCGAACTCAAGTCTTCCTTACTGCAGGCAGGCTCTTTACCGGCTTCCATGGTGGCTCAGCTGGTAAAGAATCCGCCTGCAATGTGGGATACCTGGGTTCAATCCCTGGGTTGGGAAAATCCCTTGGAGAAGGGAAAGGCTACCAACTGCAGTATTCTGGCCTGGAGTCCATAGGGTTTCAAAGAGTCGGACATAACTGAACGACTCTCACTTTACTACTGTGATTATGCAACTCTTAATATCATTGTACATCCGTCTAGTCAAGTCTATGGTTTTTCCAGTGGTCATGTATGGATGTGAGAGTTGGACTGTGAAGAAAGCTGAGTGCCAAAGAATTGATGCTTTTGAACTGTGGTGTTGGAGAAGACTCTTGGGAGTCCCTTGGACTGCAAGGAGATCCAACCAGTCCATTCTGAAGGAGATCACCCCTGGAATTTCTTTGGAAGGAATGATGCTAAAGCTGAAACTTCAGTACTTTGGCCACCTCATGCGAAGAGTTGACTCATTGGAAAAGACTCTGATGCTGAGAGGGATTGGGGACAGGAGGAGAAGGGGACGACAGAGGATGAGATGGCATCACTGACTCAATGGACGTGAGTCTGAGTGAACTCCCGGAGTTGGTGATGGACAGGGAGGCCTGGGGTGCTGCGATTCATGGGGTCGCAAAGAGTTGGACACGGCTGAGCAACTGAACTGAACTGAACTGAATATCATTGTATCATGACTGTTCAACAGAAAATAGAATTGTCAATCAGTAAAAGTACCATTTAATAGAAAAACTTGTAATCACTTTTTAAGAATCAGATTTTTGTTTGAAAAATACAAATGCCCAAGTACTGGTTCTTTTCACCAAAGCTCCAGATGTGTTTCTAATAAGCAGTTATGCTTAAAAACAATTGGACTATATGATCATTTTTTTATATTCACTCAAAACTTTGATATGGTTCTATGTATTTTAGATTCCAGTATTACTGCTAAAAATAAAAAATGTTATTATTTTAGTGATTTTAAAAAATTGAATGAGACTTGGAAATTCTAATCAAATTCTGAGACTATAAAGAAATGCTATGTTGTAAAAAACAAAACAGTAAATTAACATGAGATACAGAACTAAAATACAGATTTTGATCAAATTTCACAAAATTTTATGCTAGTGTCTATTGTTTGTTTTCATATCTTATGAAGGTTCCATATTGTATTTACTTGCATTCACCAGCTTTGACTTTATGCCTCAAATTCTGGTAAATTCTCTTTTATTTTTATTATGTTACAAATATTTTCTAATTTTACTTCTTTTGATTTTAACTTCATTTAACAGTGAACATTTAACTTCCAAATACATGGAAGTTTTAAAGTATCTTTGATATTAATTTCTCAATTAAATGCTTTCTTCTCTGCAATCACTTGCTGTGTTTTTTCAGACCTCTAACTTTACTGAGACTGTCAATGGCTGAGTCAAAGATCTCTCTTGGTAAGCGTCACATTGCATTTGAAAAATGTGGGTTATCTTCAGATATCTTTTGATATTGATTTCTAAAATAATTCCACGGTAATGATAGAACAGACTTTCTATGATTTCAGTACCTTTAGACCATAAATTTTTGTACCTTGTTTTATGTCCCTGGATATGTTCTAGTGTCTCCTAATTCATAGTCTATGGAATTTTGGATAGAATTTGTATCCTACTGTTGTGTTCACCCTATTATGTGAACCATATGTAACCCTGTTCTGTATTTTTTAAGTCTCCTGTATATGTGCTATCATACTTTCATAACTTAAAAAAGAAGAAGAAAAAGTTACATCAATAAATCAATAAGTCATTAAAGTTTAAGCATTCTGTCTGGAATCATAAAACCTGGCTATCTACCTGAAGATAGGCTTTCAGTTTTTACAAACAAAGCTATAAAACAGAAGCAAAAACATATTTCTGTTGCAGACAAATGAGCAGAGTAAGAACTGCAAATGCACTATTTCTAGAGGCTGAGCAAGAAGGATGCTTATAACAGAGCTTTGTTAAGTTACTTGTGAATAAGTACTATTATTGCATTCACTGCTGAATATATTGTGTATGCAAGAAAGATGGAATTGATGGAGACATAAAGTGTGCAGACAAATTTACCCAGAGTTAAGCAATAGTGAAAGTATAAAAAAAGCTACAGAAGAAATTAACCATGGGAATATCTGCAAGAGCAGATACAGTCTCTTCCTTGAAGGGAACTCCATGCACCTAGCACATTCCAGGTTGGCAGGTGGAGACTTGAGTGGGCTGCTTTGGAAAAGAGCCATTGTCTTTAGGGTGGTGGTGACTTATGATGTCTGCCTAACATCTGGCTCAAAAAAACTCTAATTGACAGCCTTCTCTAATTGACAGCATTGCCTTTGAATAAATCATTGCATTTGTAAGATAAGACACATTTTCATTTGTTTTGTCACTTCAATCGCCTTGAACATTAGACCAAGACTTTGCCTGAAAGGAACTTTCAAAAAACAGTTTCAGACCTCTGCTACAGGGAAGGGTAAACTAGAATCCTCTGATGCTGGTTGACTTTTTCTCCCACAGGAAGAATCTCTTAGACCCAAGGCATTGTACTACCTTCTGGTTATCTGAAATGATATAGGTCCATCTTCAGTAAATAAATTTCTGAGGTAATGAAATCCTACTAACAGTCTCTGGTTATATACACTATCCTTTTCTTACAACAATATACCAAAGTAATTCTAATTTTGTTTGTTTGTTTGTTTATTGTTTGTTTTTCACAGTATTGCTTTAAAGGAGACTGAAAGATCTTAATGATATATTTAGTGTGATGAGGAATGGAGTTGTAGAAAGAGGGTAAAAAGCTCAGAGAGTCTTTGTTGTTTCGGTTTTTGTGACTGAAGGATCTATTTAAAAGGTCTTAGAGAGAGACTTATATGCAGAGTACATCATGAGAAATGCCGGGCTGGAGGAAGCACAAGCTGGAATAAAGATTGCCTGGAGGAATATCAATAACCTCAGATATGCAGATGACACCACCCTTATGGCAGAAAGTGAAGAAGAACTAAAGAGCCTCTTGATGAAAGTGAAAGAGGAGAGTGAAAAAGTTGACTTAAAGCTCAACATTCAGAAAACTAAGATCATGGCATCCAGTCCCATCATTTCATGGCAAATAGATGGGGAAACAGTGGAAACAGTGAGATACTTTATTTATTTATTTATTTATTTTTTTTGGGGGGGGGGGGCTCCAAAATCACTGCAGATGGTGACTGCAGCCATGAAATTAAAAGACACTTGCTCCTTGGAAGAAAACTTATGACCAACCTAGACAGCATACTAAAAAGCAGAGAGATTCCTTTGCCAACAAAGGTCCATCTAGTCAAGGCTATGGTTTTTCCAGTAGTCATGTATGGATGTGAGAGTTGGCGTATAAAGAAAGCCGAGCATCAAAGATTTGATGCTTTTGAACTGTGGTGTTGGAGAAGACTCTTGAGAGTCCCTTGGGCTGCAAGGAGATCCAACCAATCCATCCTAAAGGAAATCAGTCCTGAGTGTTCACTGGAAGGACTGATGTTGAAGCTGAAACTCCAATACTTTGGCCACCTGATGTGAAGATCTGACTCATTTGAAAAGACCTTGATGCTGGGAAAGATTGAAGGCAGGAGGAGAAGGATAAGATGGTTGGATGGCATCACTGACTCAATGGACATGGGTTTGGGTAGACTCCGGCAGTTGGTGATGGACAGGGAGGCCTGGCGTGCTGTGGTTCATGGGGGTCACAAAGAGTCGGACACGACTGAGTGACTGAACTGAACTGAACTGAGAGATAAATACTGTCACAATTATATGAACATATCTATTACCAAATTGACCACTTATAAACTACAATACCCATTCAAAATCAGTCTCTTAATTATAGCCTAAATCAGTGTCATTATAAATCTCTCATTGACTCCAAGAAAGTTTACAAATATACTTTGTAAACGATTATAAAGTAAATTTTAAAAATTTGCCTCAAATTAAATATTTCACGAAGTTAAAAAAAAAAAAAAAAAGCACTGTTGAAGAACGGCTAGAAACACATGAAGTATTATTACTGAATGATGATTTGACAGAAACATAATTAGGCATTATTCAAAGAAGAAGAAATCCTCAAGCATAATGATAACCTTGCCATTATAGAAGAGAATGTGATTAATAACAAATAAATCAGGGAATAATGACAAAATCCTTGAATTTTTAAAAAAACAATATTTTTATGACTTTGCTGAGAAAGTCAATCTAAAACTGAAGGATCTGTTGTGAAAATTGCATGGTTTTGTTGGAAAAATTAAAACAAAGTGAGAAACAATACCAGATCATTCTTTAAAAATTAATAGTTATATTTTCACTTATTTTCTTTTTCAATTTAAGTAAAATGCATGTATTCTAATTATTTTTCATTATAAAATCCAAAATATCTTTTCATTCATTTTTCAAAAGTAAATGTGTTCTCCATTAAAAAAATTCACTTTGAATGGTCATTTTCAAATATCGATTTTTCTTAAATAAGATGGAACTTCAGAAAGCATTCTATTTAACTGGGCCACATTATTGCATATGAGACTAGAAAAGCCCAGTATAAAGGATATCTGGTACATAAGCACGACTTTGTCCTTATGGTATTTTAAAAATATACCCACCGTTTTTCAGATACTTCTTTCTTTAAAAGGCATAGTCTAATTTCTCCGTTTTTGAGTGTGAGCTGATTAAAGACTTGCTTCTAACAAAGTGAATAAAACAGTAGTGATGATGGGTTGATACTGGGTTGAATAAATACTCCTCTTTACAATAGAATATTTGTGTCCACCCAGAACCTCAAAATGTGACCTTATTTGCGCATAAAATCTTTGCAGATATAATCCCACGTCCAAAGTCAGTAGTGGCAGCTGTGCTTTGTGGGAACAGCCGTGAAGAGGTACCCCACATCCAAGGTCAGGAGCAGCCATCGCACTTTGCTGGATTGGTTGTGAGGAGATACCCCAAGTCCAAGGTCAGAGAAACCCCAGTAAGACGGTAGGTGCTGAAGCGTCTGTGAAGAGACACCCCACCTCCAAGGGCAAAGGAGAAACCCCAGCAAGATGGTAGGCAGGGCGAATTCACTTTTAAAATCAAACTCCATTCCTGCCAGAGACATTCAGAGGGCTCAAACAAACCTTGTGCACACCAGGACCCAGGGACCCCACAGAGACTGAGACAGAACTGTGTTTGAGCATCTCCTGTGGAGATATGGGTCAGCAGTAGGCTGCCACAAGGACAGGAGCTCTGGGTGCAGCAGACATTGGTATGGCATAAGCCCTCTTGGAGGAAGTTTCCATTAACCCCACCATAGAGATGCCAGAACTTACACAGGACTGGGAAATAGACTCTTGGAAGGCACAAACTGAAACCTATGCACCAGGACCCAGTAGGAAGGAGCAATGACCCCACAAGAGACTGACTCAGTCTTGTCTGTGAGTGTCCAGGAGTCTCCAGTGGAGGCATGAGTTGGTGGTGGCCTGCTGCTGTGTTGGAGGCACTGAGTGTAGCAGTACATACATGGGATATTTTGAAGGAGGTCACTATTATCTTCATTACTTCCACCACAATTTGGTCCCAGGCAAATAGCAGGGAGGGAACACAGCTCCACCCATCAACAGAAAACTGGATTAAAGATTTACTGAGCATGGTCCCGCCCATCAGAACAAGACCCAGTTTACCTCTGAATCAGCCCACAATCACAGAAACTAACCAATCTGATCACATGGATGACAGCCTTGTCTAACTCAGTGAAATTATGAGCCATGCCGTTTAGGACTACCCAAGATGGACTAATCATGGTAGAGAGTTCTGAAAAAAACCTGGCCTACTGGAGAAGGGTATGGCAACCACTTCAGTATTCTTGCCTTGAGAACCCCATGAACAGTATGAAAAGGAAAAAAGACAGGACTCTGAAAGATGAACTCCTCGGGTCGGTAGGTGCCCAATATGCTACTAGAAATCAGTGAAGAAATAACCCCAGAAAGAATGAAGAGACAGAGCCAAAGCAAAAACAACACCCAGATGTGGATATGATGGAAGCAAGGCCCAATGCTATAAAGAACAATGTTGCATAGGAACCTGGAATGTAAGATAAATGAATCAAGGCAAACTGGAAGTGGTCAAACCCACAGGAGATGGCAAGAGTGAACATCAACATTTTAGGAATCAGCGAACTAAAATGAACTGGAATTGGGTGAATTTAACTCAGATGAGAGGAGCAACCCCATGTCCAAGGAGTGGTGGCTGTGCAGGTGCAGGAGGGCCTAGAGGAGCTATTCCACGTTTAAGGTCAGGAGGGGTGACTGGGAGGAGATACCCCTTGTCCAAGGTAAGGAGCAGTGGCTGTGCTTTGGTGGAGCAGCCATGAAGAGATACCCAATGTCCAAGGTAGAGAAACCCAAGTAAGACAGTAGGTGTTGCAAGAGGCATCAGATGGCAGACACCCAAACCATAATCACAGAAAATTAGTCAATCTAATCACATGGACCACAGCCTGGTCTAACTCAATGAAACTAAGCCATGCCATGTGGGGACACCCAAGACCGGTGGATCATGGTGGAGAGGTCTGAGAGAAAATGGTCCACTGGAGAAGGGAATGGCAACCACTTCAGTATTCTTGCCTTGAGAACCCCATGAACAGTATGAAAAGGCAAAATGATGGGATGCTGAAAGAGGAACTCCCCAGGTTGGTAGGTACCCAATATGCTACTGGAGGTCAGTGGAGAAATAATTCCAGAAAGAATGAAAGGAAGGAGCCAAAGCAAAAACAATACCCAGTTGTGGATGTGACTGGTGATAGAAGCAAGGCCCAATGCTGTACAGAGCAATATAGCATAGGAACCTGGAATGTTAGGTCCATGAATCAAGGCAAATTGAAAGGAATCAAACAGGAGATGGCGAGTGAATGTTGATATTCTAGGAATCAGTGAACTAAAATGTACTGGAATGGGTGAATTTAACTCAGATTACCATTATATCTACTACTGCAGGCAGGAATCCCTCAAAAGAAATGGAGTAGCCATCATGGTCAACAGAAGAGTCCGAAATGCAGTACTTAGATGAAATCTCAAAATCCACCGAATGATCTCTGTTCGTTTCCAAGGCAAACCATTCAATATCACAGTAATCCAAGTCTATGCCCCAACCAGTAACCCTGAAGAAGCTGTAGTTGAATGGTTCTATGAAGACCTACAAGACCTTTTAGAACTAACACTCAATAAAGATGTCCTTTTCCTTATAGGGGACTGGAATGAAAAAGTAAGAAGTCAAGAAACACCTGGAGTAACAGGCAAATTTGGCCTTGGAATATGGAATGAAGCAGGGCAAAGGCTAATAGAGTTTTGCCAAGAGAATGCACTGGTCATAGCAAACACCCTCTACCAAAAATATAAGAGAAGACTCTCCACATGGACATCACCAGATGGTCAACACCAAAATCAGACTGATTATATTCATTGCAGCCAAAGAGGGAGAAGCTCTATACAGTCAGCAAAAACAAGACTGGGAGCTGATTGTGGCTCATATCATTAACTCCTCATTGTCAAATTCAGACTCAAATTGAAGAAAGTGTGGAAAACCACTTAACAATTCAGGAATGACCTAAATCAAATCCCTTATAATTATACAGTGGAAGTGACACATAGATTTAAGGGACTAGATCTGATACACAGAGTGCCTGAATAACTATGGATGGAAATTCTTACATGAGACAGGGAGCAAGACCATCCGCAAGAACAAAGAAATGCCAAAAAGCAAACTGGCTATCTGAGGAGGCCTTACAAATAGCTGAGAAATGAAGAGAAGCAAAAAACAAAGGAGAAAAGAAAAGATATACCCATTTGAATGCAGAGTTATAAAGAATAGCAGGGAGAGATAAGAAAGTCTTCCTCAGTGATCAGTGCAAAGAAATAGAGGAAAACAATAGAATGGGAAAGACTATATATCTCTTCAAGAAAATTAAAGATACCAAGGGAAAGTTTCATGCAAAGATGGTCTCAATAAAGGACAGAAATGGTATGGACCTAACAGAAGCGGAAGATATTAGGAAGAAGTGTCAATAATACACAGAAGAACTGTACAAAAAAGATCTTCATGACCCAGTTAATCATGATGGTGTGATCACTCGCCCAGAGCCAGATATCCTGGAATGCAAAGTCAATTGGGCCTTAGGAAGCATCACTACAAACAAAGCCATTGGAGATAATGGAATTCCAGTTGAGCTCTTTCAAACCCTACAAATGATTCTGTGAAAGTGCTGCTCTCAATATGCCAGCAAATTTGGAAAACTCAGTGGTGGCCACAGGACTGGAAAATATCAGTTTTAATTCCATCCCAAAGAAACACAATGCCAACGAATGCTCAAACGACTGCACAATTACACTCATCTCATCTGCTAGTAAAGTAATGTTCAAAATTCTCCAAGACAGGCTTCAACAATACGTGAACTGTGAACTTCCAGATGTTCAAGCTGGTTTTAGAAAAGAGAGACAAACCAGAGATCAAATTGCCAACATTTGCTAGATCATTGAAAAAGCAAGAGAATTCCAGAAAAGCGTGTATTCCCACTTTATTGACTATGCGAAAGACTTTGACTGCATGGATCACAATGAAATTTGGAAAATTATTAAAGAGATGGGAATACCAGACCACCTGACCTGCCTCATGAGAAATTTGTATTCAGATCAGGACTGACAGTTAGAACTCAAAATGGAACAATAGACTGTTTCCAAATAGGGAAAGGAGTACATCAAGGCTGTATATTGTCACTCTGATTATTTAAGTACATCATGCGAGAGTACATTAAGTACATTAAGCAGAGTACATCATGTGAAACACTGGGCTGGATGAAGCACACCCTGGAATCAAGACTTCAGGGAGAAATATCAATAACTGCAGATATGCTGATGACACCACCCTTATGGCAGAAAGTGAAAAACTAAAGAAGTCCTTTTTTTTTTTTTATTTTATTTTTAAACTTTACATAATTGTATTAGTTTTGCCAAATAGAAGAGCGAAAAAGTTGGCTTAATACTCAACACCGAGAAAACTAAGATCATGGTATCCAGTCCCATCATTTTATGGCAAATAGATGGGGAAACAGAGGAAACAGTGGCAGATTTTATTTTGGGGGGCTCCAAAATCACTGCAGATTGTGACTGCAGTCATGAAATTAAAAGACACTTGCTCCTTGGAAGAAAACTTATGACCAACCTAGACAGCATATTAAAAAGCAGAGACATTACTTTGTCAACAAAGGTCCATCTAGTCAAGGCTATCGTTTTTCCAGTAGTCATGTATGGACATGAGAATTGGAGTATAAAGAAAGCTGAGCACCAAAGAATTGATGCTTTTGAAGTGTGGTGTTGGAGAAGACTCTTGAGAGTCCCTTGGACTGCAAGGAGATCCAACCAGTCCATCCTAAAGGAAATCAATCTTGAATATTCATTAGAAGGACTGATGTTGACACTGAAACTCCAATACTTTGGCCACCTGACGTGAAGATCTGACTCATTGGAATAGACCCCAATGCTGGGAAAGATTGAAGGCAGGAGGAAAAGGGGACGGCAGAGGATGAGATGGTTGGATGGCATCACTGACTCAATGGACATGAATTTGAGTAAGGTCCAGCAGTTGGTGATGGACAGGAAGGCCTCGTGTGGTGCAGTCCATGGGGTCACAAAGAGTCGGACACGACTGAGCAAATGAACTGAACTGAACTGAACTGAAGATGAAGTCAGAATGGATTAGGATAGACCTTCTTCCAATATCTAGTGTCTTATAAGAAAACAGACATACAGAGAGAAGAGAGTCATGTTAAGATGAAGGCAGAGACTGGAATATTACCAATGGTCAATATTGAAATCAGACTGATTATATTATTTATAGCCAAAGATGGACAATCCTTATACAATCATCAAAAACAAGACTGGGGGCTGACTGGATCAGATCCTTCTTTCAAAATTCAGACTTAAACTGAAGAAAGTAGGGAAAACCACTAGGTCATTCAGGTATGATCTAAATTAAATCATTTATGATTACACAGTGGAAGTGACAAAGAGATTCAAAGGATTAGATCTGATAGAGTGCCTGAAGAACTATGGTCGGAGTTTCATAATATTGTATGGGAGGTGGTGATCAAAAGGATCCCCAAGAAAAAGAAAATCAAAAAGGCAAAATGGTTGTCTGAGAAGGCCTGACACATAGCTGAGAAAAAAAGAAAAGAGAAAGGCAGAGGGAAAAAGGAAATGTACACTCATCTGAATGCATAGTTCCAGAGACTAGCAAAGAGAGATAAGAAAGCCCTCCCTCCAAAGAGAACAATGAGGGATGGGATGGGGAGGGAGGTAGGGGGGGTTCAGGATGGGGAACACATGTACACTCATGGCGGATTCAAGTTAATGTATGGCAAAACCATTATAATATTGGGGAGGGAGGAGGGTTCAGGATGGGGAACACATGTATGCCTGTGCGGATTCATTTCAATATATGGCAGAACCAATACAATATTGTAAAGTTTAAAAATAAAATTAAATTAAAAAAAAATAAGTAAATATATGATTCTAACAAAAAAAATATTGTAAAGTAAAATACATAAATTGATCAATTAAAAAATTAAAATAAAAAATAAAAAAAGTAAACAATGCAAAGAAATAGTGGAAAATAATACAAAGGGAAAGATTAGAGATCTCTTAAAAAAACAAAAAACAAAAAACCTAGAGTTACCAAGAGAACATTTCATGCAAAGACGGGCTCAATAAAGGACAAAAACAATATGGACATAACATAAGCAGAAGATATTAAGAAGAAGGTGGCAAGAACACACAGAAAGAACTACATAGAAAAATATCCTAATGGCCCCAATAACCACAATGGTGTGATCACTCACCTACAGCCAGACATCCTGGAGTGTGAAGTCAAGTGGGCCTTAGGTAGCATCACTAGAAACTAGGCTAGTGGAGGTTATGGCATTCCAGCTGAGCTATTTCAAATCCAAAAAGATGATATTAAAGTGCTGCACTCAATATGTCAGCAAATTTGTAAAACTCAGCAGTGGCCACAGGATTGGAAAAGGTCAGTTTTCATTCCAGTCCCAAAGAAAGCCAATGCCAAAGAATTCTCAAACTACTGCACAGTTGCACTGATTTTGCATGCTAGCAAGGCAATGCTCAAAATCCTACAAGCTAGACTCCAACAGTATGTGAACCGAGAGCTTCCACATGTACAAGCTAGATTTAGAAAAGGCAGAGGAATCAGAGATCAAATTGCCAACATTCATTGGATCATAGAAAAGGCAAAAAAAAAAAAAAAAAAAAAATCCCAGAAATAAATCTCTTGCTTCACTAACTATGCTGAAATATTTGACTGTGTAAGTCACAACAAGCTGTGGAAAATTCTTAAAGAGATGAGAAGACCAGACCATCTCACCTGCCTCCTGAGAAACCTGTATACAAGTCAAGAAGCAATGATTAGAACCAGACATGGGACAACAGAATGGCTCAAAGTTGGAAACGAATCATGTCAAGACTATATTATCACCCCGCTTATTTAACTTATATGCAGTATGCATCATGCAAAATGCCAGGCTGGATGAATCACAACCTGGAATCAAGATTGCTGGCAGAAAATATCAATAACCTCAGACAGGCAGATGATACCATCCTAATGGCATAAATAGAAGAGGAACTGAAGAACCTCTTGATGAAAATGAAAGAGAAAAGTGAAAAAGGTGGCTTAATACTCAACATTCAAAAGATTAAGATCACACCATCCAGTCCCATCACTTCATGGCAAATGGATGGGGAAACAGTGGAAACAGTGACAGCTTTTATTTTCGTGGCCTCTAAAATCACTCTGGATGGTGACTGCTGCCATGAAATTAAAAGACCCTTGTTCTTTGGAAGAAAAGCTATGACAGACCAAGACAGAATATTAAAAACCAGAGACATCAGTTTCCCAACATAAGTCCATCTAGTCAAAGCTATGGATTTTCCAGTAGTAACATACAGTTGTGAGATTTGGACCATAAATGAGGTTAATCACTGAAGAATTTATGCTTTCAAACTGTGGTGTTGGAGAAGTCCGTTGAGAGTGCCTTGGACTGCAAGGAGAACAAACCAGTCGATCCTAAAGGAAATCAACACTGAATATTCATTAAAAGAGCTGATGCTGAAGCTGAAGCTCCAATACTCTGGCGACCTGATACAAAGAACTGACTCATTATAAAATACCCTGATGGTATGAAAGAATGAAAGTAGGAGAAAGTGATGAGATGATGAGATGTTTGGATGGCATCACCGACTCAATGAACATGAGTTTGAACAAGCTCCAGGAGATGGTGAAGGACAGTGAAACCTCACGTGTAACAGCCCATGAAGCAGGACACACTCTGAGCAACTGAACAGCAAGAGACTTCGGGTGCATACTGAAGTCAAGAACTGCTAATGTTGTTGGCAGCTATAAGAAACTAGAAAGAGTCAAGAAAGGAATCCTCCCCTAGATTCTTTTAGATAGCATGTCCCTGCTGACAGCTTGACTGTGGAATTCTCACCTCCAGAAGTGTGAGAGAATAGGTTTCTATAGTTTTAAGCCACCCAGTCTGTGGTTCTTTCCAAAGGCAGCTCTAGGAAACTAGCATAGGATGCCTTTGGAAACTGAATCATAGAAGGCACTGAAGCATTCTCTTTGTTCACTATCTCTCTTGGACCTCTAACTCCAGGGCAAGTTAACTGCCATGTCATGAAGACACTCAACCTACAGAGGGGTCCCTATGGTGAGGAGCCAAGGCCTCCTTTCAATGGCCATGTGGGCAATTTAACTTAAGGGTGAACCTTCCAGCCCCAACCAAGCCTTCATATGACTGCCACCTCTGCCAGCATGCTGACTGCAGCTCCCTGAGAAACTCTCAGCCAGAATCCCAAGTAAGTGAATTCCAAATTTCTTATTCACAGAAACTGATAATAAGTATTCATTGTTTCAAGCCACTGAGCCTTTGCATAATTTTTTATGAAGCAACAAACAACTAATACCTTTGCTCCCTCAGATCTATTTCCCTGCCTCCAAAGTTTCTGGGTTTCCCAGGTGGCACTTGTAAGAAGTGCCTACCAATATAGGAGATATAAGAGATGCAGGTTTGATCCCTGGGTTGCGAAGATCCCCTGGAGGCAATCCACTCCAGTATTCTTGCCTAGAGAAGCCCATGGATAAAGAAGCCTGACAGGTTACAGTCCATACAGTCTCAAGAGTCAGAAGCAACTTAGCATGCATACAAAGTTCCTGAAGATGTAATTACAGTCACAATGCATTTAAAATTGAACAGAGATTTCTCCCCCTAAGGCCATCATAATTTTCTGTAACTTCATTTCCACTACTTATTCATCTCTTATTTCTGATAAATTAAAAAGTGGGCTTCTTTCTACCATAGAATTAACTAATAAAGCTCTATCATCTCTGAGATATAAAAATTCTAAATAAAGAGTGGCTGCCATATTCATAAAAGAGATTTATTAGTTTTATTACCTCAGATATTTCAAAGATCATCTAAAATGTCTTACAATCTCCTTGGAAAATGCCCTTAAATGCAAATTCCAACACTGGCATTCTATTCAGTAAGCTTTAGAGGATTTTAAAGGGTTGTATGTATTTCATATTTGGTCTCTGGTCTCCTTTACTCCTCAGAAAGTTCAGTGAAGGTTGCTCTACTGCTCTGGTAGCCTGACCAGTGAATTTACAAAAGAAGGAGAGGTATACTTTGTATACCAGAGTATACAAAGGAGGGAGAGGATTCCTAAGAACTGAGCCCCCACAAGGATGTGACACAGGTATAGAGTCAGTCATTGGTCATTGCTTAATACACCAGACCCATCCAGTCCCTGGAGTGCACCAAGGACAGGTGCTCAGGTCCTGAGCAGACAAGGTAAAATAAGATAAAGACCTAAGATTATCCATCAAGGAGACGACTCCATAAAAAGATCATCACACGCAGTATGGCGAGGACAATAATGCAAACATGTGCACAGGTCAATAGGAAAAAAAAGAAAAAAAAGAGATGAGCTGAGTCTGGCAAATGCTTTTTCACTCCAGAATATATTTGCCTGCAGGTTCATTCACCATTAGAAATTGGATGGGAACCCTCTTCAAGGTGATAACTGCACCCATCCCTGTTGAAGGAGGCAGAAAAACAAGAGAGAAGAAACAAATCCACTTACACTGCAAGCTCAGTACCATAGGCTCATACCCCTGGAATGAATGAAAACACTTGATCATCTATATGTAGTAATCCTGTGCTGGAGCTGCCTGTGATCAGAAATGCTAGCAAACACCAAGTACTATTCAGTGTTCTAGGTGTTTTAGAGTATTAGCTCATTAAATCCTTCTAATAACTTGAAAAAGTAATTATTACTATCCCCGCTTCAGAAAGAAATTGAGATACAGTAAGGGGCAAAGCTGGATTTAAACCTGGACAATCTATCTTCAAACAATGCCCCTCCATATTAATCTCTTTACTAAAGCTAATTTGGAATTTTGATAAAATTTGGCACAAGGCAGAATTTTAGGACTTTTAAGCAAATCACACAGTTCTAACCATGGTGAGCTTGCAGTTACAACATAAGGCTAGCTTGTGTCTGTGCTTGGTAGATATGTACAAACAAGAGGTAATGATGGGAAGGCAGACAGCTGTTTTGTGACCATTTTTGAAAATAGGAAGTCAATGCTTATTTGGATAAATGCATAATTGTGTATATTTTAAGTATAAGTAAACTTTAATGTAACACATTCACCTGCTAAAGAAAATAGATTTTGAGCCTCAAATCAGACGTAATGCATCTTTCCTTTCCTCTTTATTCTGTGGCCCCAAATAACTCTGTAGATAGATAAACTTCTTACAAATAGCTGAGAAAAGAAGAGAAGTGAAAAGCAAAGGAGAAAAGGAAAGATATACCTATCTGAATGCACAGTTCCAGAGAATAGCAAGGAGAGAAAAGAAAGCCTTCTTAAGTGAACAATGCAAAGAAACAGAGGAAAACAATAGAATGGGAAAGGCTAGAGATGTTTTCAAGAAAATTAGAGATACCAAGGGAACATTTCATGCAATGATGGGCTCAATAAAGGACAGAAATGGTGCAGACCTAAAAGAAGCAGAAGATATTAAGAAGGGATGGCAAGAACACACAGAAGAACTATACAAAAAAAAAAAAAAAGAAAACATCTTAAACGCCCAGATAACCATAATGTTGTGATCACTCACCTAGAGCCAGATATCTGGCGTGTGAAGTCAAGTGGTCCTTAGGAAGTATTACTAGAACAAAGTTAGTTGAGATGATGGAATTCCAGTTGAGCTATTTCAAATCCTAAAACATGATGCTGTGAAAGTGCTTCACTCAATATTACAGCAAATTTGGAAAACTCAGCAGTGGCCACAGGACTGGAAAAGGTCAGTTTCCACTCCAGTCCCAAAGAAGAGTAATGCCAGTGTTCAAACTACCACACAATTGCACTCATTTTGCATGCTAGCAAGGTAATGCTCAAACTCCTTCAAGCTAGGCTTCAACAGTACATGAACTGAGAACCTCCAGATATTCAAACTGAATTTAGAAAAAGTAGAGGAACCAG
Source organism: Bos grunniens (assembly GCF_055505025.1). Lineage (NCBI taxonomy): Eukaryota > Metazoa > Chordata > Mammalia > Artiodactyla > Bovidae > Bos > Bos grunniens. The sequence goes on along the minus strand of NC_141183.1, from coordinate 62,670,111 downwards.
AGTTAAAATTGCCAACATTTGTTGGATTATAGAAAAGGCAAGAGAATTCCAGAAAATCAACTACTTTTGCTTCAGTTGCTATGCTAAAGCCTTTGACTGTGTGGATCATAAAAAAATTGTGGAAAATTCTTAAAAGAGATAGGAATACCAGACCACCATACCTGTGTTCTGAGAAACCTGAATGCAGGTGAAAAAGCAACAGTTAGAACATGACATGGAACAACTGACTGGTTGAGAATTGGAAAAAGAGTACATCAAGACTGTATATTGTCACCCTGCTTATTTAACTTATATGCAGAATACATCATGTGAAATGCCAGGCTGGATGAATTATAAGCTGTAGTCAAGATTGCCAGGAGAAATATCAATAAACTCTGATACACAGATGACACCACCCTAATGGCAGAAAGCAAAGAGGGACGGATGAAGAACTTCTTGATGAAGGTGAAGGAGGAGAGTGAAATAACTGGCTTAAAACTCAATATTTAAAAACAACTAAGATCATGACATCCAGTCTAATCACTCATAGAAATTAGATGAGGAAACAATGGAAACAGTTACAGACTTTATTTTCTTGGGCTCTCTAAAGTCACTGTGGAAAGTGACTACTGGCATGAAATTAAAAGACACTTGCTCCTTGAAAAGAAAAGTTATGACAATCCTAGACAGAGTAGTAAAAAGCAGAGATATTACTTTGCCAACAAAGGTGCATATAGTCAAAGCTATGATTTTTACAGTAGTCATGTATGAATGTAAGTGTTGGATCATAAATAAAGATGAATGCTGAAGAATTGATGCTTTCAAACTGTGGTGTTGGAGAAGACTGTTGAGAGTGCCTTGGACTGCAAGGAGATCAAACCAGTCAAATCTAAAAGAAATCAACCCTGAATATTCATTGGGAGGACTGATATTAAGCTGAAGCTCCAATACTTTGGCCAGCTGTTACGAAGAGCTGACTCATTGGAAAAACCCTGATGCAGGGAAAGACTGAACGCAGGAGAAGGTGATGACAGAGATTATGCTCTGATTGGGTGGCATCACTGATTTAATGGACATTAGGTGGAGCTAACTCCAAGAGATAGTGAAGGACAGGGAAGCCTGTTGTGCTGCAGTCTATGGGGTGGTAAAGATTCAGACACACCTAAATGAATGAATAACAAAAACTTCTTAACTCCTTGAAAAATAACATAATCAGAAGACTAATACTGCAATATCTTCTCTTTTGGAGAAATCTCTACAAAGCACAAATGAAGTGGTCTCCTTCCTAAGGATCCTCTAACTTTCTGGTAGATTAATCTAATTGCAGGAATGGCATCAACTTTCAATGAACTGAGCCTAATGCATGGATTTTTGAATGTTGAAATATACAAAATATCAAAATCATTTTCATATGTCACTGCACTGTACCCTTGTGTCGAATCTCCCCAAACTTTTTCACAGCCACTTGGACTATGATAATATAATATTTCTATCCCATTCTAAGAGGCACTTATTTGGGACAGTATAAAATCTCTGAGGTTGGTATGTACCTTTCAGTTAATAGCACCTTCCAGCTGCTGTCATCTTGGGGGCAGCAGTGCCATGGTACATAAAATCATGCTGCTTCATATAATGGCAGGAATCTTGGTATTCAGTTGAATATGACATTTGTAAATCATGCTAAGGTAAATGCATGAAGCTGATTCAGGCTGGAGGCTGATAGGCTAGGGGCCCCTGTATTCAGGTTCTGGTTAGCACTCCTTGGGAGATAGGAGCTGAGAAAATGAGTATCTTAGTCAGAACTGATACATTTCTGAGACTCTACGAAAATAGTATTGCCTCCTCAAACGTCAGTCATACAGTCTGTAAAAGACATCACAAAAATATCTTCCTGATAAGAAGCTTTTGTAGGTCTTCTGTATTTATGTATATAAAACATTATCCCTATAATGTGAAAGCATCTTTCTTACTGCTGTTCATTTTCTGGGACCGGGGTTAGTGGGAGGTAATTGAGGCCTGGCCTTGGATGTAACACTTAAGTGGAGCCAAAGTCTCGGTTAACAAGATGAGTAATACTTTCATGCAATATATATTTTTTTAAAATTAAGACTAATAAAAAAATACAAGATGCAGAATAAAAAAAAATTTTAAACAAAAGCAGAATCTGGGTCTTAACCTGGGTGACACACCTCATTGTCTTACCCTGCTCTATCCTCTGTTGGACCCTGTCAAGATTATTTAAAATGTTGTATGAAAATATTATATACCTTGATTTATAAATTTTTCAAAAAATTTTGCACCTGAGGCTAGTGCCTCACTTTGTTTATCCTAGGCCTAACTTTGGTTACATTTCTGAGATTAGACTGATTGTTTCTAATTGTGCCTAAATTGGTTTGATGGTAATTCTCTTTTCACTCACACCCTCATTCAGCAAGTCCCTGATCTCTGCCAGGTGCTGTGTCAGGCACTAGGGATACACAGAACCAGCCTGTGGCCACTGACACACACAGACATGAGCAATATATTCAACAGGGGTACTGTAAATGAATCCATTCATTGATTCATCCCACAGTGTTCAGTGAGAACATTCTCTGTATGTGCTAGGTACATAATATGTACCAGGCATAACAGTGAACTCAGGAAGTGAATAATTAGTTCTATGTGGGGTCAGTATTTTCTTGTGTCAATAAAAACACTCATTTATAGTGACATACCAAGACAATGAAACCACCCCAAAGATAAAGAAATTCAAGAAGGTAAAGTGATTGTCTGAGAAGGATTTATGAATAGATGAGGAAAGAAGAGAAGCAACAAGCAAGGGAGAAAGGGAAAGATATACCCAATTGAATGCAGAGTTTCCAGGAATAGCAAAGAACGATGAGAAGGCCTTCTTAAATAAACAATGCAAACAAAAACAGTAAAATGGGAATTTTCAAGAAAATTGGAGACATCAAGGGAACATTTCATGCAAGGATGGCCATGATAAAGGACAGAAATGGCAAGAACCTAACACAAGCATAAAATATTAAGAAGAGGTGTCAAGAATCCACAGAAGATCTATACAAAAAACGTTTTAATGACTGGGATACCCATGAGGGTGTGGTCACTCACCTAGAGCCAGGCATCCTGGAGTGTGAAGTCAAGTGGGCCTTAGGAATTATTACTAACAACAAAGCGAGTAGAGGTGATGGAATTCCAGCTAAGCTATTTCAAATATTAAGAGATGATGCTGTTCAAGTGCTGCCTTTGATATGCCAGCAGATGTGGAAAATTCAGCAGTGGCCACAGGACTGGAAAAGGTCAGTTTTCACTCCAATCCCAAAGAAAGTCAATGCCAAATAATGCTCAAACTACCATACAATTACACTCACACCACATGCTAGTAAGGTTAAGCTCAAAATCCTTCGAGTGCTTCAGCAGGATGTGAACTGAGTACTTCCAAAGGTACAAGCTGGGTTTAGAAAAGGCTGAGGAACCTTTTCTAAGGTTCCAGAGGAACCAGAGGATCAAATTGCCAACATTCTCTGTGTCATGAAGAAAGCAAGGGAGTTCTAGAAATATATCCACTTCTGTATCATTGATTACACTAAAGCCTTTGTGTGGATCACCACAAACTGTGGAAAATTCTTCAAAAGATGAGAATATCAGACCACCTTACCTGTCTCTTGGGAAACCTTATGAGGGTCAGAAGCAAAAGTTAGAACCAGACATGAAACAATGGACTGGTTCCAAATTAGGAAAGGACTACAACAATGCTGTATATTGTAACCCACTTATTTAATTTACAAGCAGAGTGCATCATGTGAAATGCTGGGTGGGATGAATCACAAGCTGGAATCAAGATTGCTGGGAGAAATATCAACAACCTCAGATCTGCAGATCATACCACTCTAATGGCAGAAAGCAAAGGGGATCTAAGGAGCCTCTTAATAAGGGTGAAAGAATAGAGTGAAAAAAAGCTGGCTTAAGACTCAACATTAAAAAAAAAAAAAAGAAGAAGAAGAAGATCAGGGCATCTGGTCCCATCACTTCATGGCAAACAGAAGGAGAAAAAGTGGAAACAATGACAGATTTTATTTTCTTGGGCTCCAAAACAGTGACTGCAGCCATGAAATTAAGAGACGCTTGCTCCATGGAAGGAAAGCTAAGGCAAAGCTAGACGATATATTAAAAAACAGAGACATCATTGCTGATCAAAAAAAAGTACAGTCAAAGCTATGGTTTTCCCAGGATTAATGTATGGATGTGAGAGTTGGACCATAAAGAAGGCTCAGTGTGAGTGGTGAAGAATTGATTCTTTCAGATTTTGGTGCTGCAAAGACAGAAATATAGATCAATGGAACAAAATAGAAAGCCCAGAGATAAATCCACACACCTATGGACACCTTATCTTTGACAAAGGAGGCAAGAATATACAATGGATTAAAGACAATCTCTTTAACAACTGGTGCTGGGAAATCTGGTCAACCACTTGTAAAAAAATGAAACTAGAACACTTTCTAACATCATACACAAAAATAAACTCAAAACGGATTAAAGATCTAAATGTAAGACCAGAAACTATAAAACTCCTAGAGGAGAACATAGGCAAAACACTCTCTGACATACATCACAGCAGGATCCTCTATGACCCACCTCCCAGAATATTGGAAATAAAAGCAAAAGTAAACAAATGGGACATAATAAAACTTAAAAGCTTCTGCACAACAAAGGAAACTATAAGCAAGGTGAAAAGACAGCCTTCAGAATGGGAGAAAATAATAGCAAATGAAGCAACGGACAAACAACTAATCTCAAAAATATACAAGCAACTCCTGCAGCTCAATTCCAGAAAAATAAATGACCCAATCAAAAAATAGGCCAAAGAACTAAATAGACATTTCTCCAAAGAAGACATACAGATGACTAACAAACACATGAAAAGATGCTCAACATCACTCATTATCAGAGAAATGCAAATCAAAACCACTATGAGGTACCATTTCACACCAGTCAGAATGGCTGAGATCCAAAAGTCTACAAGTAATAAATGCTGGAGAGGGTGTGGAGAAAAGGGAACCCTCTTACACTGTTGGTGGGAATGCAAACTAGTACAGCCACTATGGAGAACAGTGTGGAGATTCCTTAAAAAATTGGAAATAGAACTGCCTTATGACCCAGCAATACCACTGTGGGGCATACATACTGAGGAAAACAGAATTGAAAGAGACATGTGTACCCCAATGTTCGTTGCAGCACTGTTTCTAGTAGCCAGGACATGGAAGCAACCTAGATGCCCATCAGCAGATGAATGGATAAGAAAGCTGTGGTACATATACACAATGGAGTATTACTCAGCCATTAAAAAGAATACATTTGAATCAGTTCTAATGAGGTGGATGAAACTGGAGCCTATTATACAGAGTGAAGTAAGCCAGAAAGAAAAACACCAATACAGTATACTAACGCATATATATGGAATTTAGAAAGATGGTAACAATAACCCTGTATACGAGACAGCAAAAGAGACACTGATGTATAGAAAAGTCTTTTGGACTCTGTGGGAGAGGGAGAGGGTGGGATGATTTGGGAGAATGGCATTGAAACATGTATAATATCATATATGAAATGAGTCGGCAGTCCAGGTTCGATGCACGATACTGGATGCTTGGGGCTGGTGCACTGGGACGAACCAGAGGGATGGTACAGGGAGGGAGGAGGGAGGAGGGTTCAGGATGGGGAACACGTGTATACCTGTGGCAAATTCATGTTGATATATGGCAAAACCGATACAATATTGTAAAGTTAAAAAAATAAAACAAATTGTGGTGCTGGAGAATACTCGAGAGTCCCTTGGACAGCAAGGAGACTTGCTATCAATCCTAAAGTAAACCAACCCTCAATACTCATTCACAAGTCTGATGCTAGCTGCTGGAGAATTGCGAGTCTTCTTCCTTCTCTGTTTGCCCTCTGGTGGATGAGGCTAAGAATCTTGTAGAAGCTTCCTGATGAGAGGACCCCAGTTCACTTGTCACTCAGTTGTGTCCAACTCTTTGTGACTCCATGTACTGCAGCACGCCAAGCTTCCCTGTCCATTACCAACTCCCAGAGCTTGCTCAAACTCATGTCCATCAGGTCAGTGACACCATTCAAACATCTCATCCTCTCCTCTATTATCCCCTTCTACTCCTGCCTTCAGTATTTCCCAGCATCAGGGTCTTTTCCAATGAGTCAGTACTTTGCAGAAGGTGGCCAAAGTATTAGAGCTTCAGCATCAGCATCAATCCTTCCAATGAATATTCAGGACTGACTTCCTTTAGGATTGACTGGTTTGCTCTACTCGCAGTCCAAGGGACTTTTAAGAGTCTTCTCCAACACCACAGTTCAAAAGCATCAATTCTTTGGTGCTCAGCTTTCATTATAGTCCAATTCTCACATCCATACATGACTACTGGAAAAACCATAGCAATGACTAGACAGACCTATGTTGGCCAAGTAATATCTCTGCTTTTAGAAAGGCTGTCTAGGTTGGTTATAGCTTTTCTTCCAAGAGGCAAGCATCTTTTAATTTCATGGCTGCAGTCACCAACCTCAGTGATTTTGTAGCTGCCCCCAAAATAAAGTTTCTCACTGTTTCCATTGTTTCCCCATCTATTTACTATGAACTGATGGGATAGGATGCCATGATCTTAGTTTTCTGAATGTTGAGCTTTAAGCCAACTTTTTCACTCTCCTCTTTCACTTTCATCAAGAGGCTCTTTAGTTCTTCACTTTCTGCCGTAAGAGTGGTGTCATCTGCATATCTGAGGTTATTAATATTTCTCCAGGCAATCCTGATTCTAGCTTGTGCTTCATCCAATCTGGCATTTCACATGATGTATTCTTCATATAATTTAAATAAGCAGGGTGACAATATACAGCCTTGACATAGTCCTTTCCCAATTTGGAACCAGTCTGTTGTTCCATGTCTGGTTCTAACTGTTGCTTCTGACCCTCATAAGGTTTTCCAAGAGACAGGTAAGGTGGTCTGGTACTCCCATCTCTTGAAGAATTTTCCACAGTTTGTGGTGATCCACAGAGTCAAAGGCTGTGGCATAATCAATAAAGCAGAAGTAGATGTTTTTTGTTTTGTTTTGTTTTCCTGAAACTCTCTTGCTTTTTCAATGATCCAACGGATGTTGGCAATTTGACCTCCAGTTCCTCTGGGTTTTCTAAATTCAGCTTGAACATCTGGAAGTTCACAGTTCACGTACTGTTGAAGCCTGGCTTGGAAAATTTTGAGCGTTCCTTTGCTAGTGTGTACGATGAATGCAATTGTGTGGTAGTTTGAATACTCTTTGGCATTGAAATTCTTTGGGATTGGAATGAAAACTGACTTTTTCTAGTCCTGTGGCCACAGTTGAGCTTTCCAAATTTGCTGGCTTACTGAGAGTAGCACTTGAACAGCATCATCTTTTAGGGTTTGAAATAGCTAAACTGGAATTCCACTAATTTTGTTCACGGTAATGCTTCTTAAGGCCCACTTGACTTTGCATTCCAGTGTGTCTGGCTCTAGGTGAGTGATCACACCATCATAATTATCTGGTCATGAAGAGCTTTTTTGTATAGTTCTTCTGTATATTCTTGCCACCTCTTCTTAACATCTTCTGCTATGAGAGGAACTGGTGGTCAGAAAAACTGTGTTTTGCTCTGGTTGGCAGGGCTGTGCTCGGTAAAACTTCAATTCAATTATCTGCTGATGGATGGGGTTGCATTCCCTCTTTGTTAGTTGTTTGGCCTGAGACATTCAAGTTCTGGGGTTTAGGGCCTCTATGGTAGGGTTAATGGTGACCTCAAAGAGGACTTAGGCCAAGAAGTCCCTTCCAGGACCGCAGCTGCCTGTGCCCTTGTCCCCACAGCAAGCCACTTCTGACACACACTTTCACAGGAGACCCTCCAACACTAGCAGGTAGTTCTGGTTCAGTTTGTCAAGAAGCTATTTATAAAGACCCCAGTTTGGCATCTTTCCTAGAGAGGTCAGTCCATTTGTTGCTGTCTTGTAGAAATGGATTTGGATTAGTCATGTTCCATATCCAGAGTGTTTATGGGGTATTAGTGCAAAGAGACTGATTCCAGTCTTTGTGTGGTTAGACCCCTTGATATTATACCTGTCATAAAACCTCACTGTGCTGTGCTTACTCACTCAGTTGTATCCAACTCTTTGCAACCCCATGGACAATAGCCCACCAGGCTCCTCCATTCATTTCTATTCTTCAGGCAAGAATACTGGAGTGGGTGGCCATGACCTCCTTCAGGGGATCTTCCCATCCCAGGCATGGAACACAGGTCTCCCACATTGCAGGTCGATTCTTTAATGTCTGATCCACCAGGGAAGCCCCCAAAACCTCACTGCACTCTGCTTAGTTGCTCAGTCATGTCTGACTCTTTGGGACCCCATGGACTAGACTGCCAGGCTCCTTTGTCCATGGGGATTCTCCAGGCAAGAATATTGGAGTGGGTTGTCATGCCTTCCTCCAGTGTATCTTCCCAAACCAGGGATGGAACCCAGGTCGCTTGCACTGCAGGCAGATTCTTTACCATCTGAGCCACCAGGGAAACCCAAAACCTCACTACCTCTTCTTCAAATTATTTTCTTTGCCTGAGGTAGACTCAGGCTTTTTGACTTGCACTTTCCATAAAATTCTGAAACAAAATGGAAAAGAAAGAAATGTACATCTATTGAGCATCTCCTATGAGCTAGACTCAAAACACTTTGAAGAGCTGTAATCTTCCTAAGGACTTGAAAATTTGGTGGTATTAACCTTATAGAGGAAATTATTTCAGAAAGATTAATTAAACTGATGTAGGTCACACCAAGTTCCACCAATAGCTGGTAAGTTGTGAAGTCAAGCTTCAGATTCAGATCTGTTAATTGCAAAGTCTGATTCTCTCCATTGTATCAAACCTTCAAGCATCCAAGGCAAAAAAAGGAATTCCAGGTGGGCAGAGCATAACTAATTATTATCTCCATCTACTTAGACAAATACATTAGTTTGAATAGTCATTTTTCAAATATTTATTTACTGAGTGCATCTTATGTGGTAGGCACTGTAGTAGTTGCTGCATTTGAAGTAGTCATAGCAATTTTTGATTTCCAAAAGAATTTCTCTCAACATTCTCCTGGTTGTTGTTATTGTTCAGTCACTAAGCCATGTCCAATTCTGTGACCCCATGGACTACAGCATGATATGCATCCCTGTCCATTACTAACTCCTGGAGTTTGCTCAGATTCATGTCCATTGAGTCAGTGATGCTATTTAATCATCTCAGCCTCTGCTGCTGTGTTCTCCATTTGCCTTCAACCTTTCCCAGCATTAGGGTATTTTCTAATGTGTGACTTTTTGCATCAGGTGGCCAAAGCATTGGAGCTTCAGCTTCAGTATCAGTCCTGCCAATGAATATTCAAGGTTGATTTCCTTTAGGATTGACCGGTTTCATCTCCTTGCATTCCAAGGGACCCTCAAGGGTTCTCCAATAACACAATTTGAAAGAATCAATTCTTTAGCATTCTGCTTTCTTTATGGTCCAATTCTCATATCCATATATAACTACAGGGAAAACCATAGGTTTGACTATCCTTTTTTTATTGTTGTTGTTCAGCAGTGATGTCTCCGCTTTTTAATATGCTGTCTAGGTTTGTCATAGCTTTCCTTCCAAGGGGCAAACATCTTTTAATTTAATAGCTGCAGTCACTGTCTGCAGTGATTTTGGAGCCCAAGAAACTAAATAAAATCTGTCATTGTTGCCACTTTTTACCCTTCTATTTGCCACCGACCAGATGCCATGATATTTGCTTTTTTTTTTTAATAGTGTTGAGTTTTAAGCCAGCTGTTTTTGCTCTCCTCTTTCACCTTCATCAAGAGGTTCTTTAGTTTCTCTTCAATTTCTGCCATTAGGGTGGTGCCATATGCATATTTGAGGTGATTTATATTTCTCCTGGCAATCTTGATTCCAGTTTGTAATTCATCCAACCCAACATATCACATGATGTACTCTGTATAGATGTTAAATAAGCAGGGTGACAATATACAGCCTGGATGTATTCCTTCCCAATTTTTAATCATTCCACTGTTCCATGTCTGGTACTAACTTGCTTCTTGACCTGCATATAGGCTTCTCAGGAGGCAGGTAATGCAGTCTAGTATTCCCATATCATAAAGAATTTCCCACAGTTTGTTGTGGTTCACACAGTTTATTCAGTTTATTAACTTTTTACAAACCTCCAAAAATACACTACAATGAATCAATAGCAGAATAACTTATGCAGAAGAATGGTTAAGTGACGTAGAGGGTAGAAAGGTATAAATCACTGCCACAAAACAGAATACAGAAAAAGAATGGAAAAAAAAAAAATAATGAAGACAGGCTGAGACTTCTGGGACATTAAACACACCAAATTCTGCATTAAAGGGTCCCAGAAGGTGAAGAGAGAGAGAAAGGACCCTCCAAAATTGGAAGAAATAATAGCTGAAAACTTTCCTAACTTGGGAAATAGTCAACCAAGTTCAGGAAACACAAAGTCCCAGTCAGGGTAAACCCAAGCAGGAACACAACAAGACACAAAGGAATCAAATGGATAAAAATTAAAGATAAATTATTAAGAGCAACAAGGAAAAACTGACAATGTATGAGGGATTTCCCATAAGGTTATAAGCTGATTTCTCAACAGAAACTCTGCATACCAGAAGTGAATGGCACACTATATTTAAAGTATGAAAGAGAGGAATTCACAAACAAGAATACTCTACCCAGCAAAGGGAATTCTCTAGCAGGAAACACAAAAGAAGGAAAAGATCTACACAAAATAAAACCAAAACAATTAAGTAAATGGCAATAGGATCATACATATTAATTACCTTAACTTTAAATGGATTAAATGCATTAACCAAAAGACATAGACAGGCTGGGCTGATGAGAATATGTGCATCTGTATATTTCCAACTACCACATCACTCTACTTAACCCCTAAATTGTATGTAATTAGTTTATATTCTTAGGTTAATCTTGTTTCCATTATGGCTTGCAATTGTAATTATCTTCTATTTTTTGTCTAGCTATTGATTGTGAAAACTGGTAAGTATCTTTTACTGTTGTGATTAGGTTTATTCTCTTAATACCATTGCATCATGATTGGTCAACAAAAAATAACAGAATTCTATATCACTAAAACTACCATTTAATAGAAAAACTTGCAGTCACATTTTAAAATACAGATTCAAAGCAGAATTATCTTAGGAGCTTTTGAAAAATACAAATGCCCAGGTATTGTTATTAAAAAAAAAAAAAAAAAAAAACTTCAGCAATAGTTTTTGTTTGACTACCAGATAGCTAAATGATCATTGATTGCATTGGCCATGGTAAAATTAAGATACACTCTCTTGAAAATGTAATATTCAAACATAAAAGACTTAATTTTATACACAAATGAGGAATAATTGGCTATTGGGTTGGCGGGGGTGGTTTGCTTGGTTTTGCTTTTTCTAAGTTGTCATAGAAGTAGAAAATCTCACTTTTTTCAAGGAATTATGGCATGTAGCTTACACACAGCTTGCTCCAAAGAACTCAAGAACTCTTTACCACCTTTAGGAAAATTTTCTCTAACCAAAACGAAAATTTTCTATTCATTCTATACTTGACTACACTTTACTATGCTTAGATGTACAATCTTTTTGTTGTCTATTTCTCTATGCCTATATCTGTCCCTTTTCTTGGAGTACTGAAAGAATTTTAAACTATACTAGGCAATAGGTAGCATGCTTTTTCCCTACAGGGATCAGTTCCTGACATTTTACCTGAATTAAGGTCATTCTCTTCAGTTAGTTGAGGAGACAGGGACACTCATATTTACTCCTCATCATTAAAATTAATAATAATAATAATCTTAATAGGAAAAATAATTTGCTTTACATAATATGAAAAGAATATTAAAGGTTCCTCTTTGGGAAAGGGAAATACAAAATTAGACAAAGAAAATTAGGTATAATAAAACAGAAACTGTTTTTGCAAACTATTACATATAGGATGGATAAACAACAAGGTCTTACTATAATACAGGGAACTATATTCAATATCCTGTAGTAAGTCATAATGGAAAATAATATGAACATATGTATGTATAACTGAGTCATTTTGTTATATAGCAGAAATTAAACACAACAGTTTAAATCAACTATATTCAATAAAATATTTTTAATGAATAAAAATAGCTTTTTGATGAAATGTGGGGCTGAAAAAATACTTCAGGAGAAACATATGAGCTATAAGCAGAGAAGTCTTGAGTGCTAGAGCAAAGATGTAAATTGGGGCTATGTCATGAAAACAAAAGTTAAACCATAAAATGTGACTTCCGATGCAATTTAAGAGAGATCTATGAGAAATAAACTTCAGAAAACTGCTCACATATATCAGTGTATTACAGGTGCCTGGCAAAACATTTCTGTGAAAATACACAATATGTCATATGGATAAACCTGTCCTGAGCTTTACAGTTCCATATATAAAGTCATAATGTATACAAAGTAGAGCAACATGGAGCAGCAGTTCATTGCTCTAATCCATATTGATTGAATGAACTTGAAATAATCTATCAACTTTGTGTAGGAGCAACAAGTACAATCACCATCTCAGAAGGATTCAAATGAGTGGCAAATGCAGGTCTAGTCATATTCATGTTATAGGGGTAGGTGGGTGGAGAATAGACCAAGATTTCTTGACAACATGCAATGGGCCTGGTGTCTGCAAAGCACACTACATTATCTCATTTCAACTTCTCAATAATTCTGAGTCAGACACCACTGTCCTCATTTCACATGTGAGAGAATTAACACCGAGAGAGATTGAGTTACATAAGCAAGGACACATAGGAAGCAGATACTGCACTGGAATAGAAGCCTCATGAAAGCAAGTGTCTTGGATATCACTGTACTCTCAGCTCTTAAAACACTGCATGACACCGACCCCACCACTTGCCCAGACCATTTTTCCAGACTAGCCTGTACTGAATGCCCCTTCCTTGTGCTCTGAAAGTGGTTTTTGAGGAGCAAAGTAGAGGCAGCCTGGCATCTAGAAATCCTGGCATTGTGCTCAGAGGCAAGAGACCCAGTTCTAGGCCCAGTCACTTTCTACAGTTATGACTTTGGAGATGTCATTAGGCCCCTCAAATCTCAATCTTCTTATCTCTGAAAAGAGTATAATACCCATCTTATTATCTTTATACAGCTTCATAGGCTATATGCTGCACAACTCCATACTCTGTAATCTGTGATTTAAACTGTGCTGTGAAGCTGTATTACACAGTAGCCCTGCTTCCGGATGAAGGAACTTGGGCACAGGAGAAAGAAGCCACAAATGGAGCCAAACAAACCTGAATTCAAGTCAGCATTACCACTCTCAAGCTGTGCAGGCTGTTCCAACTTCCTCACTTGTAAATAGTAATAGAAGTGTGTACCTCATAGGGTTGTTCTAAGGAATACACGTAAAGCACTTGGAGCTTGTAGTCAGTGTTTCAATACTTTGGCCACCTGCTGCAAACAGCCAACTCATTGGAAAAGATCCTGATTCTGGGAAAGATTGAAGGCAGAAGGAGAAGAGCGTGACAGAGGATGAAATGGTTGGATGGCATTACCAATTCATCGGACATGAACTGAGGCAAATTCCAAGAGACGGTAAGGAACAGGGAGGCCTGGCATGCTGCAGTCCATGAGGTCGTGAAGGGTCAAACATGACTTGGTGATAGAACAACAGTGACAGTCAGAGTTTTAGAGATAGCCAATCATTATTTTTTATTATGCTATCTAACCATTTTTAAATTCTGTATTAAACCTATTTTAGGGTCAGTTTTCCTGACTAGATTGGTATAGAAGGTAAGTCTGGTATAGAAGGTAACTCTGTGACCACTTATCCTTCTATCATTTTCAAAGTGCTGAGCATAAACTGGGCTCTTGATAAATATTTGTTGCACAAATTGAACAAAAGTGAAAGTGAAAGTGAAGTCGCTCAGTCGTGTCCGACTCTTTGCGACCCCGTGGACTGTATAGCCCATGAGGCTCCTCCGTCCATGGGATTCTCCAGGCAAGAATACTGGAGTGGGTTGCCATTTCTTTCTCCAGGGGATTTTCCTGACCCAGGGATCGAACCCAGGTCTCCCGCATTGCAGGCAGACGCTTTAACCTCTGAGTCTTTGAACAAGTTGTTAGCAAATAGTAAAACTGAATCATTTTCACCATATCTGATTATTAATTGTCCTCTTCAGAATGGGAAATTCTAGCCAAATACCTCTTATCTCAGTTAAAAGGATTAGATTTCACTAAACTTTTTCCCCACCCTTAGTTATAACTCAAATCTTTTTGTTTTGAGAGATATTAAGAGTTTTATATGTGACTGCCAGCCAGAAATCCACACTCAACAATGGAATTTTTTATGTATTCTTCTTCTTTGGATTATATAATTAAGTGGAAGAAATATATAGGCAATCCATGCTATCCAGGACCTAGCATAATGGAGTCTTTAAAATTTAAGGGGCCAGAGATGGAGTCAAGATCACATAGCAGTGAGCTTGTCCACATTTGTTGACAGCATAGAAACGGATGGACCCTCAACCATGACCACAGCCTGGTTCCAGTTGAGAAGATGCCAGGTTCGCTGATTTGCAGGGGAGATCAGGTTTGTTCTTGGTCTGCACACTAATGTGATGAATGGAGGTAACTGACTTCCAGGGACACTTAAGGCAATATATATATATATATATATATATATATATATATATATATATAGTTTATTTTTTCTCAATTATAGTTGACCCTTGAACAATTGGGGGATTAGAAGTGCCAACCCTCTGTGCAGTCAAAAATCCTGTAAGAAGATATGGGCCGGACCTGTAACACCTGATGTGCTGGGTCCTTGATAACTTAGAGTAGGCCTTCCCTACTTGAGAGTCCTCTCTATCCAAGGTTCCACTGAATCTGTAATTCCTCATATATGGATACTATTTACTATTGAAAAATTCCCATGAATAAGTGAGAAAGTCAATTCCTAGGCAGCTTGATAGAAGTCCAGGGTCGCCGAGGAGGAGAAAGGAGTCTGGGGCTCTCAAGGAGGAGACAGGGGTCTGGAATTCTCGAGGAAGAGGAATGGACAAATGTTTTTTTTCTACATTCCTTAGTAAGAATTATATAACAATAATGTATCCTTCTTGAGGACATGTTTCTCCTTCCTGAACACCTTCTGACTAATCCTGTCATCTTAAAATATATATTATGGGAGTGGGTCTAGTAAGATCTTTACAACTTTGAGACATTCTTTTGATTTATTGTAATTAATTAAAAACATATATAACTCCCTTGCTAACACTAGTGAGCGGGCACTCTCCACTCCCTTCTGATGTCCATGTTAGAAGCTTTCTCTGTCCCTTTTTTGTTTTAATAAAACTCTGCCACACAAAAGTTCTTGACTGATCAAGCCTGGGCCCTGGTCCCAAAGCTAAATCTCCTTCTTCGGAGATCATGAATCTGAAATCTTCCACTGCAAGCTATCATAAGTGTGCCTGTTTAGTTTAAACCTATTTTGTTAAAGGGTCAACTGTATCTAGGAATGTGGGAACCCCCCCCCTTTTTTTTAAAGTGGTAAATTCATGCCAATTATAGGTAATTATAGTACTGGGCACTTGCTTGTATATTATTTAATTTAGTCACCACAGAAACTGAGGTAGTAATAATGAACCTCCAGACTGCAGACCCAGAGTGGTTAAGTAACTTGCCTAAAATCACACAGCTGAAATTATAATACTGGTTTGAATATAAATACTGTGACCAGGAGTAAGTATTTGGGCTCTGGAATCAGAAGGATCTAAACTTAAATTCTAGGCAAACCTCTCAAGAGACATTATGTATTATGGAACCTACTAAAAATGTGTTTAAGTCTTTGCTCCACATTATGTAAAATGAGAATAGCTGTATTCATCTTACAGAGCTGTACTAAAGGTTAAATGAGATATGCCATCTGATTCATTTAGATTCATCTGATTTGTGTCTACCACAAAGAAAGTATTCCATCAAGTATATTTATCACTACTTTTTAAATTTAATACTTCTGCATCAAGCTGTATATGTAATACAGATGTTCCTCATGCCCCTCATTCTTAAGAGAATAATGGCTTTACAAGTTCTTTTAAATTTATAAAATCTAATTTCCCTCACATGTTTTATTTAACTGAGAATATAGCCTAATTAGAAATATGGGGGCTTTATTGCTTGCCTTTAGAAAAACTGAAAAGAGGAAAATGGATCCTTGGGCTTACCTGGTGGCTCAAAAAAAAAAAAAAAAAATCACTCAAACTACCACACAATTGCACTCATTTCACATGCTAGCAAAATAATGTTAAAAATTCTTCAAGCTAGTCTTCAACAGTACATAAACCAAGAACTTCTAGATGTACGGTCTGGATTCAGAAAAAGCAGAGGAACAGAGATTAAATTGCCAACATCCATTGGATCACAGAAAATGCAAGATAATTCCAGAAAAGCATCTATTTCTGATTCATTGACTATGCTAAAGTCTTTGACTGTGTGGATCACAACAAACTGTGGGGAATTCTTAAAGAGATGGGAATACCAGAACACCTTACCTACCTCCTACAAAGCCTGTATTTAGGTTAAGAAGCAACAGTTAGAACCAAACATGAAACAACAGATTGGTTCAAAATTGGAAAAGGGGAACATAAAGGCTGTACAATGTCTCCCTGCCTATGTAACATATGCAGAGTACATCAAGTAAAATACCGGGCTGGATGAATCATAAACTGGTATCAAGATTGTCAGGAGAAAATATCAATAACCTCAGATATGCAGATGACAATACCCTAATGGCAGAAAGTAAAGAGGAACTAAAGAGCTTCTTGATGAAGGTGAAAGAGGAGAATAAAAAAGTTGGCTTAAAACTCAACATTCAAAGAACTAAGATCATGGCATCCATGTTAGGAAAATTAAATAAATAGTCTTGTTTAGGCTTCAAAGATAAAGCAGAGCAGGCCTCTTTTTAGGGGAACACACTGACTGAAAGCGCCCACCCTGGCCAGGCACCATAGTAATCATTTGCATGAGTTGTTTCATGAGCGGAGGTCCTGGTAAGGAACACAGAATAAGCCACTACCAACCAGAAGAGTTCAGGAAAGGTCAAAAGGAGACACATGTCCAACCACCTCCCCGAATTCTTCTTGCTGGCATCCATCTTGGCTGAAAAAGGCATGTATCACCAGGAAGGACTGTGAGTCAACTGATTGGCTAAAAACAGTTCAGTTCAGTTGCTCAGTCGTGTCAGATTCTTTGCGACCCCAAGGACTGCAGCATGCCAGGCCTCCCTCCCCATCCTAAACTCCCAGAGTTTACTCAAACCCAAGTCCGTTGAGTCGGTGATACCATCCAACCATCTCAACCATTGTCATCCCTATCTCCTCTCGGCTTCAATCTTTCCCAGCATGAGGGTCTTTTCAAATGAGTCAGTTCTTCACATCAGGTGGCCAAAGAACTGCAGTTTCAGCTTCAACATCAGTCCTTTCAATGAATCTTAAGGAATTATTTCCTTTACGATGGACTGGTTGGATCTCCTTGCAGTCCAAGGGCCTCTCAAGGGTCTTCTCTAAAAGCATAGTTCAAAAGCATCAAAATTCAGTGCTCAGCTTTCTTTATAGTCCAAATCTCACATCCATACATGACTACTGGAAAAGCCATAGTTTTGACTAGATGGACCTTTGTTGTCAAAGTAATGTCTCTGGTTTTCAATATCCTGTCTAGTTTGGTCTAGTTTGTCTAGCTTATTTTCTGGGGCTCCAAAGTCATTGCAGATGGTGATTGCAGCCATGAAATTTAAAAAAAAAAAAAATGCTTACTCCTTGGAAGGAAAGTTATGACCAACCTAGATAGCATATTAAAAAGTAGAGACCTTACTTTGTCAACAAAGGTCCATCTAGTCAAGGCTATGGTTTTTCCAGTAGTCATGTGTGGATGTGAGAGTAGGACTATAAAGAAAGATGAGCACTGAAGAACTGATGCTTTTAAACTGTGGTGTTGCAGAAGACTCTTGAGAGTCCCTTGGACTGAAAGGAGATCCAACCATTCCATCCTAAAGGAGATGAGTTCTTGGTGTTCATTGGAAGGAGTGATGTTGAAGCTGAATCTCCAATACTTTGGCCACCTGATGTGAAGAGCTGACTCATTTGAGAAGACCCTGAAGCTGGGAAAGATTGAGGGCAGGAGGAGAAGGGGACAGCAGAGGATGAGATGGTTGGATGGCATCACCGACTCAATGAACTTGGGTTTGGGTAGATTCTGGCAGTTGGCAGTGGATAGGGCAGCCTGGCATGCTGCAGTTCATGGGGTCACAAATAATTGGACACGACTGAGCTACTGAAATGAACTGAACTGGTTTGTTCATAACTTTTCTTCCACGGAGTAAGCGTCTTTTAATTTCATGGCTGCAATCACCATCTGCAGTGATTTTGGAGTCCCCAAAAGCAAAGTTTCTCACTGTTTCCACTGTTTTCCCATCTCTTTGCCATGAAGTGATGAGACCGGATGCCATGATCTTAGTTTTCTTAATGTTGACCTTAAAACCAATCTTTTCACTTTCCTCTTTAACTTTCATCAAGAGGCTCTTTATTCGATGCATGATACTGAATGCTTGGAGCTAGTGCACTGGGACGACCCAGAGGGATGGTATGGGGAGGGAGGAGGGAGGAGGGTTCAGGATGGGGAACACATGTATACCTGTGGTGGATTCATTTTGATATTTGGCAAAACTAATACAATTATGTAAAGTTTAAAAAAAAAAAAAAGAGGCTCTTTAGTTCTTCTTCACTTTCTGCCATAAGGGTGATGTCATCTGCATCTGAGGTTATTGATATTTCTCCCAGCAATCTTGATGCCATCTTGTGCTTCATTCAGCCCAGCGTTTTCATGATGTACTCTGCACATAAGTTAAATAAGCAGGGTGACATTATACAGCCTTAATGCACTCTTTTTCCTATTTGGAACCAGTTTGTTGTTCAATGTCCAGTTCTAACTGTTGTTTCCTGACCTACATACGGATTGAAAGATTTCTCAAGAGGCAGGTCAGGTGGTCTGGTATTCCCATGTCTTTCAGAATTTTCCACAGTTTATTGTGATCCACACAGTCAAAGGTTCTGGTACAGTCAATAAAGCAGGAATAGATGTTTTTCTGGAACTCTCTTGTACTTACAATGATCCAGCAGATGTTGGCAATTTTGATTCCTCTGCCTTTTCTAAAACCAGCTTGAAGATCTGAAAGTTCATGGTTCACGTATTGCTGAAGCCTGGCTTGAAGAATTTTGAGAATTTACTAGCTTCTGAGATGAGTGCATTTGTGTGGTGGTTTGCTCATTCTTGGCATTGCCCCTATTTGGGTTGGGAATGAAAACTGACCTTTTCCAGTCCTGTGGCCACTGCTGAGTTTTCCAAATTTGCTGCCATGTTGAGTGCAACACTTTCACAGAATCATCTTTTAGGATTTGAAATAGCTCAACTGGAATTCCGTCACCTCCACTAGCTTTGTTTGTAGTGATGCTTTCTAAGGCCCACTTGACTTCACCTTCCAGGATGTCTGGCTCTGGGCGAGTGATCACACCATGGTGATTATCTGGGTGGTGAAGATCTTTTTTGTAGTTTTTCTGTGTATTTTTGCCATCTCTTTTTAATATCTTCTGCTCTGTTAGTTCCATACCACTTCTCTCCTTTATTGAGCCCATCTTTGCATGAAATGTTCCCTTGGTATCTCTAATTTTCTTGAAGAGGTCTCTAGTCTTTTGCATTCTATTGTTTTCCTCTATTTCTTTGCACTGATCACTTTTTTTTTTTTTTAATCTCCTGTTGCTATTCTTTATAACTCTGCATTCATATAGGTATGTCTTTCCTTTTCTCTTTTGCTTTTTGCTTTTCTTTTCACAGCTATTTGTAAGGCCTCCTCAGACAGCCATTTTGCTTCTTTGTATTTCTTTATCTTGGGGATGATCCTGATCCCTGTCTTCTCTACAATGTCACGGACTTCCATCCATAGTTCATCAGGCACTCTGTCTATCAGATCTAGTCCTTTACATCTATTTTTCACTTCCACTGTATAACCATAATGAATTTGATTTAGGTCAATCTAAATGGCCCAGTAGGTTTTCCTAGTTTATTTATTTTAAGTCTGAATTTGGCAATAAGGAGTTCATGATCTGAGCCACAGTCAGCTCCCAGCTAAAGACAATTCAGAAACTAATCCCATCGAGCCATGTGGCAGAACAGTTCTCCTGGTCCTACTGCTCTCTGACCCAGCGCCCTTTCCCAATAAAACCTCTTGCTTAATCAGCACATGTGTCTCTTCAGACAATTTATTTCCGAGTGTTAGACAAGAGCTCAGTTTGGGGCCTTGGAAGGGTGCCTTTCCTGCAACACTCTGACCTTGCTTCTAACCTGCCTGGACACTGTCCTGATTGGAAATGACTTTGAGTGACTGCCTGCTGTGAGTGCAAGACTTGCAGCACCATAGATAATATGAGCGAGGAATCTTGAGATTGAGAGGAATCTTGAGACTTAGGAATCTTGAGTCCCTGGAGAGGGCGTGACCAACCAAGCTCCAGGATTAGCAACATTTCATATTTCACATGACAAAACCAACAGCATTAACATGAAACCAGGTTGGCAATTTGGTCACAAATTGATGATCATATCAGTTTGAGTCCATCCTGGGATTATAAGTGGGAATCCCCAAACTGTATCTTTGAAGTCTCACCCACTGAGCAGACATGCTACCTGGGACCTTTTCCCAACTGGAACTTTGGACTGCTGTCACATGGGACTTCCCAGCACTGTTTAAGTCTGGGGGCCATTTGGTCATGTATGTACTGTTGCCCTCCTCTGCTGTTTCTATGTCTTTTGTTTCCCTTCTAATGTTAGTACATTGCAAGTATAGTAGATAGTTCTCTAATAAGTACTTGTATTGTTTATCTGCATATAACAAGTGACTTGTTTTGTTAACAAATCCTTTGAACCTGAGTCGAAAGTGAAAACTTTTGGCAAAACATTCAGTCCCATCACTTCACCGCAAATAGATGGGGAAACAATGGAAACGGTGACAGACTTTATTTTCTTGGGCTCCAAAATCACTGTGGATTGTTGAATGCTGCCATGAAATTAAAAGATGCTTGCTTCTTGGAAGAAAAGCTATGAGAAACCTAGGCAGTGTATTGAAAAGCAGAGACATCACTTTGCTGACAAAGGCCTGTATAGCCAAAGCTATGGTTTTTCCAGAAGTCATGTACAGATGTAAGAGCTGGACCATAAAAAAGGCTGAGCACTGAAAAAATAGTGCTTTTGAACAGGGGTGCTGGAGAAGACTATTGAGAGTCCTGTCAACTACAAATTGGCACTAACCAAGAGCATTGCCAATGACTAAACAATAATGGCATTTGCCATCTGCCTCTGCAGAGATTGAACCTGGTGCTGCTATAGCTGTTGACCTTCAACAGCCTCTGAGGGAGTTGGATGAGGCACTCTGTGCTCCAGGGAATCCGAAGGGACAGGTCTTTAGATAGTTGGATGTTTTCAGGAACAGATTTTGTGATCTCAACCCTAGCATCTTCCCATATCTAGATAAGCACTAAGTCCCTTCATGGTGACATCAGATCCTTATGACTAACAAAAACCTTTTGTAAAATGAGTGTGTAATGGTATTGAACTCTGTCTTCACACAAACCTTATATATTGACCTTCCCCCACTGCCACTTTGGGGAAGTCTCTCAGAGCTGTCTGAGATGCTGCCTCCCGGGCTGCAGCCTTAATTTTGCTCCAAATAAAACTTAACTCAAATCTCTCAAGTTGTGCATATATTTTAGTCAACAGTCCCTTGGACTACAAGGAGATCAAATCAGTCAGTGCTAAAGGAAATCAACCCGAATATTCATTGGAAGGACTGATAATGAAGCTGAAGCTCCAACACTTTGGCCACCTGATTTGACGAGTTTACTCATTGGAAAAGACTCTGATACTGGGAGAGATTGAGGGTGATAGAGAAGGGAACAACAGAGGATGACATGGTTGGATGGCATCATCTACGCAGTGGACATGCGTTTGAGCGAACTCCAGAAGATAGTGAAGGATAGGAAAGCCTGGTGTGCTTCAGTCCATGGTGTTTCAGAGTCAGACATGACTCTACAACAACAACATATGGTAAAGAATCTGCCTGCAATGCAAGAAACCCGAGTTTGACCCTTGGGTTTGGAAGATCACCTGGAGAACAGAATGGCTACCCACTCCAGTATTCTTGCTTGGAGAATTCCATGGACAGAGGAGCCTGTGGACTATAGTCTGATGGGTTATCAAAGAGTCAGACATGACTGAGCAACAACACACACACATATATAAGTGGATACTCAATAGAGCTTGAGTCTACTTTACTGTAAGACATTAGCCTGAATAATAATATATTATTTTTAATAAAAAAGAGAATATTAAAAAAGGTCCAAATGATATTTAACTATATAATAAAACTCACAGAAACAACTGGATAGAGCATGGGGTGATGAAATACATCTGCAATCTAATACTGTAATGTTGTAGGCCATTATATTGCCTCCAAGACTCTGTTTTTAAGTCCACAGTTCCCCTCCAGCTCTCTTGGAAGGGTGCACACAGCACAGGACATCTCAGAGGCTTATGCAAATATGGCTGATAGAAAGAGCTGGCAGTCATTTCTAAGCTGAGGATGATACCCACAAGGGACACAGAAAACCAAGGAGTGACATTATCACTGGAGACATATTTCACATCATTAAAAAATCAAAATAGAGGAACTATGATTCGGGTATCCAAAGTGGAGCCAGGTGGCCATTGTGAATGTGGTTTCAGACACATTCCTGTATTACTGAGAACTTGAGTTTTCTGAACTGTATCAAATTCAAGGCCATTACCAGTCATTTTCAAAACAATATCTGCTAGCAGTTGCCAGCTGAAAACTTGTAGTTTCAAAAATGCCCCCTACTTTACAACTATGTAATAATTTTGAACCCCGAAGAACCCTTGCTTAAAAAAAATACCCCTAGATCCTGTCAGCTCGTCATACTTCTTGACAAACAATTTGGAGTTCTTTGCCTTTAAAAACCTCTCCCAGTCCACTGGAACACAATTCAAGTGTTATTTGAATCTGTGTCTTCCAGGCTGCAATCCTAATAGACCACAGATAGAGGTTTCTTTATTTCAAGCAGGTCTCCATTTCCAAAATGTTGGTTAATATCACTCACATTTACTTAACCCATGGTGTGTAACTCCACCCCTATCCCAGGATCACTGTTTTATATAGTTCATCTCCCTGAATCCTCACCACTGACTATAGGAAGTTTCTATTTTCATCCTCATTTTACAGATGAGGCACAAAATGGTTGAGTAACTTGTACAAGGTCACTTGAGAGTTGTGCTGTTATGCTGTTCATCTTGCCACCCATTTGACTCTAGGATAGATTGAGAGCAAAACTCAGTAGGAGGAGAAGAGGAGAGAATTTCAGCTTTGTATTAAAACTGTCTTGGGTGTGGTTATAGCTCTGTATCCTACTACTTTTGTGAGTTTGACAAAATTATTTTATCATTTTCCTCTTCTATGAAATGGGGGATAATGCCAGTTGGAAGCCATTATGAGGAGGGGATAAATTAATTAGTACGACACATCAAGCCCACAGTGCCTGACACACACTGAGCATTCTATATGTGTTAGCTCTTATAATTTTATGGGAAAGAACTTTATACAATTTGAACTATGATATATTTTTAATTCCACAATGGCAAGACAGTAACATGGATCATCATTTAAGAAAATATATTGACAATCTGTCACATGATTGACTATAAGAAACATCTCAGTTTCAGTGATGCTAAATACAGTGTAGTATACCTATGGACAAACAACCTAAAAGAATCTAGGATCCCAGCCCCCTCCCGTCACCCACAACAAGGAAAGAAAGCAATACAAACAGAGTGTCAATTTTATGAGGAACCAGGACCACAAAGGAACCAAAGAACAAAACACAGGTGCTCACTGGCAAGCTCTCTGCTGGTAGGAGGTGATTTCAGGCAATTAGACCACACCAGTCTCTTCATTTGCGGAGACACAGAGTTCAATCATGCCAAAGTCTGGCCCTACCTCTCAAAGTAAAAATAAGTGATGATAAAGACAGTGAATAATTCCTTAGGTGAACCTTGAAAATAATACAGTTTGGATTGTGTGAGTAATCCATGAACTGGAAGAGACTATTGTGTGGATCACAGCAAACTGGAAAATTCTAAAAGAGATGGGAATGTTAAGCCACTTTACCTGCCTCCTGTGAAACCTGTATGCAGGTTAAGCAGTAACAGTTAGAACCCGATATGAAACAGCAGACTGTTTCCAAATTGGGAAAGGAGTATGTCAAGGCTGTATATTGTCACCCTGCTTATTTAACTTATATGCAGAGTATGACATATGACATCCAGCCCAGCATTTCATATGAAAATGCCAGGAGAAAATATCAATAATCTCAGAAATGCAGAGGAGACCACTGTCATGGCAGAAAATGAGGAGCAATAAAAGAGCGTCTTGAGGAAGGTGAAAGAGGAGAGTGAAAAAGCTGGATTAAAACTCAACATTCAAAAAAATGAAGATCATGGCATCTGTTCCCATCACTTCATGGCAAATAGATAGGGAAACAATGGAAACAATGACAGACTTTATTTTCTTGGGCTCCAAAATCACTGAGGATGGTGACTGTGCCACGAAATTAAAAGACACTTGCTTCTTCAATATAAAAGCTACGACAAACCTAGAACTCATATTAAAAAGTAGACATTACTTTGCCTAACATATTAAAAAGCAGACATTACTTTGCCTACTAAGGTCCATACAGTCAAAGCTATGGTTTTTCCAGTAGTCATGTATGGATGTGAGAGCTGGACAACAAAAAAAGGCTGAGAACCGAAGAATTGATACCTTCGAACTGTGGTACTGGAGAAGACTCTCGAGAGTCTTTTGGAAAGCAAGGAGATCAAACCTTTCAATACTAAAAGAAATCAACCCTGAATATTCATTGGAAGGACTCATGCTGAAGCCGAATCTCCTATACTTCAGCCATCTGATGCAAAGAGTTGACTCATTGGAAAAGACCCTGATGCTGGGAATGATTGAAGGCAGGAGAAGAAGGGGATGACAGAGGATGAGATGGTTGGATGGCATCACTGACTCAATGGATGTGAATTTGAGTAAACTCTGGGCGACAGTAAAGGACAGGGAAGCCTGGCGTACTTCAGTCCATGGGGTAGCAAAGAGTCAGACATGAGTGAACAACAGCAACATTAACTATAACAGGATGTAGGCGAAGAAAAAGCAGTGGACTGGAGACCCTTGTCCTGGCCTCCAGCTTTCTCTCTAATTTCCTATGGGACTTGGGTTGGTTGGTTTACCTTTGAACCTCACTTACCTGGCTACCACTATGGGGCTGAAGAATGAAACAATGAGCTATTTGGGGCCTCTGAACAAGTATGTGTCTTCACCTAATGCTACTGTAAAACAGCTAAACTGAAGATGGTATTAGGAAACTGGAATTCCCAACACTTCAGGCATTTCTGACCTGTCCCCTGGACAATCCTGTCCTTTTGCTGCCTGAGCCTTCCACTTGAAAATAAACTAACAAACCAGAGCAAAAATTCTTCCTAAAGTAGATCCAATCCTAATACATCTGAGATCCTTCTTTCATCCATAAAGTAGCACTGGAAGAGATGCTGCATTCCAAACTCTTGTTTTAGTTTGTGTCCTATTGTTAATGCTGGTTATTTAAAGAGTCACTCACAAGGAAACAGATGAGAGACACATTTCAGCAAAACAACAAAAATAACAATTTATAAATTCCTGAATGAGCCCACAAATTGTCTAGAAGTGACTTATATAAAAGGACTGATATTCGTAAAGTAAGTGGCTGCCAAGAAGCAAGAAATAATAAGACACAAATTACAAATAAAGTACTGAAAAATTCAGAACAGAGATAGGAGCTTCATAAACACTAAACTTCAACTCAAATTTATATCCATTTACTTGGTCCATTGCTGGGAGGAATGCAAAGATGAATATGCCACAATTCTTGGGATGGTGGACTCTCACATTCTTGTGAAGCAGAGAAAAAGCAGAAAGAATCCTTTACTACATAGCTGCCGGTGTAGAGCACTAAGGTAGAAGTATTAATACAACAAAGATTACTTGAAGAAGCAGAAAGCCTTAATTTGAGCTGAAGGCCTTGTGAAAAGACCTGTGGAGAAGAATACAAAAGTGGAATAGTTTTTTTTTAACAGTTCAACAGGATGAGAGAAGAGGAATTGACATTCTAGGTGACTGAGGAAAGTGAAAAGTGAAATGGCTCAGTCATGTCCGACTCTTTGCAACCCCATGGACTGCATGCAGCCTATCAGGCTCCTCTGTCCATGGGATTTTCCAGGCAAGAGTGCTGGAGTGGATTGACATTTCCTTCTTCAGAGGATCTTCCCGACCCAGGAATCAAACCCAGGTCTCCCTCATTGCAGGCAAACGCTTTACCATCTGAGCCACCAGGGAAGCCCAGGTGACTGAGGAAGCAGGAACAAAATCCCTGATTCAGGACAATAATCCAGAGGATGATGACTCCAAAATGGATTTCATGTGTATAAGTGTGTTGTAAAAGAGAGAGACAGGTGCAGAGAGACAAGAGAGACAGAGACAGAGAGAGAGACAGACAGACAGATGGATATACACACACACAGAAAATGACTGTATTGTATATGCAGTGCAAAGCAATGAATTTGTTTTGAGGAGGGAAGTAACATGAGAAAATTAAAAGCTATTGTCTTCCAAATGAACCAAAGCCACTGCTTTTCTCTAAAAAAACTACCCTTGATAATAATACTAAAGCACTATTTACTGAGAATCTACCGTTGCCAGTATTTTACAATTGTGTCCCATTTATTCATCACCACAACCATCTTAAATATATTATTATGCCCATTTTTTAGATGAGGCCACTGAGGTTCTGAGAAAGGACATAATCTGTCTATCATGGCAGAGCAAGAACTAAAGAAAAGGCTACCAGAGTCTAAAGACTGCTTTATCCCACCTGCAGTATACACTTTTTACCATATGCTACTGATTTTATCAGGAAAAAAAAAAACCTCCTATTTTAACAAAGAGCCTTGGATGAGAAGTACCATTATTAGCATAGCTCTTCACAGTTCAGTCATAATCCTGAGCACAATACAGTAAGCACAATACACAATTACAAGTAAGTAATTATTCCTCCACAATACAGAGGAGGAAAAAAACTACTCACCAAAGACCTCTCTGGGAATCTCCATTACAAATGCAAATCATGTAAGTTTCTGAATTCTAGGTGGGCACCTGGAATCTTATAGTTCTGTAGCTTGTAGTTTTCTTTAGGGGAAGATTAAAAATAAAACTATACATGGTCTCTTTTTCTGTCTTGCATACAGGGTCACTGTTACTGTCTTTCTAAACTCCATATATATGTGTTAATATATTGTATTGGTGTTTCTCTTTCTGACTTACTTCACTTTGTATAATAGGCTCTGGCTTCATCCACCTCATGAGAGAACAAAATTGAAACACATATATTACCATACATAAAACAGATGACCAGTGCAAGTTTGATGCATGAGGCAGGACACTCAAAGCTGGTGCTTTGGGACAACCCAGAGGGATGGGGTGGGGAGGGAGGTGGGAGGGGGGGTTCAGGATGGGAGGACACATGTACACCCGTGGCTGATTCTTGTCGAAGTATGTTGAAAACCACCACAATATTGTAAAATAATTGATCTCCAATTAAAATAAATTAATTAAAAAATAAAATAAAACTGTATTCTCCACTTTGGTCTTCCCTGATGGCTCAGCTTGTAAATCTGCCTGCAATACGGGAGACCTGGGTTCAATCCCTGGGTTGGGAAGATCCCCTGAAGAAGGGAAAGGCTATCCACTCCAGTATTCTGACTTGGAGAACTCCATGGATTGTATAGTTGATACAATTGAGTGACTTTCACTTTTACTTTTTCACTATATTCTCCATTTTAGTGAGCAAGAGAGATGGTCCAATGACATTAAAATCAGAAGTGAAACATGCAGATAAGAGCTTCATTTTATGCTGAGAAGGCACGGTGTGATTTACCTGGTATTCTTACCTTGTTTGCTTTATGCAGGCCATTCCCACTGGGAGTAGACAAACTGTGTCCTTGCAGAGGCAAGGAATCCCCACAGCTCACCCTTTCCACCAATTTTCACCTTTCCAGCTACAAAACCCTCAACTCCTGTGCTCCGGTTATAGCTGAAAATATTAGTCATTTCATTATACACAGTCCAAAAGTGGAATATAAAAGTTGTTTACAAAGGCCAGCCAAGACATAATTCTGAAAGTTGACTTTGAGAGCTCCTTCTACCTTCACACATTTCATTCTTTGAACCTGAAGCACAGTTCTATTTTTATAACAGCTAGCACAGGAAGGTATTAAAACACTTTGCTCCAATGTACCTTGGTTCCCATCTCAGCTAGAATATTGTAAATGTTGTGGCCAGCACGTTTGTGCAGTCCCCATGTCATAATGAAATGATTTTTGTGGCTAGTAAGGGGAAGGTGAAGACATATTTCAAATCTATGCCATGTGACGTAGTAATGGAGAGGATAAGTGCTGAAGTCAAAGCAAGCTTGACTCCTAGAGCTGCCTTGTAACTCCTGTGTGAATGAGTTAGCCTCTCAAAAGTCTCAGAGTTCCCCTGTATAAAATGGGAACAACAATGGTACCTGCCAGATAGGATCTGGTGTGGATTAAATAAGACAGGTAAAGAAAATAGTAAGTGACCAATAAAAGTTAGGTATTAATATTAACTCTTCTGCATCAGGGCTGGGTTTTGGAATCTATAGCAGATTGCAATTTTGTAACCATATCTTCCTGTTATAATCACTTACGTCTTAAAATAACTTTCTTGAGACATCATTGACACATAAAAGTTATATTTGATGTTTTGATATATATATGTGGTAAAAAGATCACCAGAATCAAGCTAAATAATTTATTCATTATCATGTTACCATAGTTATCATGTTGTATGCTTATGTATACATTTTGAGAAGATTAAAGTTTTATTACCCTCTTAGCAAAATATATAATAAAATAATAAACTCTGCTAACCATGCTATACATTAGTTCTCCAGAATTCATTCATCTGCATAAATGAAACTTTGTACCATTTTACCAACATCAACATCCTCATTTCCCCCCTCCTCCTCTGGCAACAACCAGTCTGCTTCTACCAGTTTGCCTATCTTAGATTCCACATATAAATGAAATAAAGCAGTATTTGTCTTTCTATGTCTATCTTATTTCATTTAGCATAATGCCTTCCAGGTTTATCCTTGTTATCTCAAATGAGAGAATTTCCTTCTTCTTTAAGGTTGAATGATATTCCTTTGTGTGTGTGTGTGTGTGTGTGAGAGAGAGAGAGAGAGACATTTTCTTTATATATTTATCCATCAACACCAAGGTAGTTTCCATATCTTGGATTTTGTGAATAAAGCCACAATGTACATGGGGATACAGATATCTCTTTAAGATCTTGTTTTCATTTCCTTGGGATATATATCCAGAAGTGGGATTGAAGAATCAAGTGGTAGTTCTAGTTTCAATATTTTGAGGAACTTCCATTTTCTTAATATAACTCAGAATTAATAATGATTAATTCTAGCTTATTCTTCTTTTATTGAAGGATTCTAGGCTATGTAAGATTACATTCCTTCTTAGCCTTGTCTGTGAGTGAGTGAAATCAGGACCTGGCACACTGTCCACATCCTGTGCTATTTTAGGACCTCTCTGGTCTCCATGTTTGTTATTCTTTTCCCTCATACCGGAATTACTTGACCTAGAACAGTGTCTGGAATTATACTTTTGGCTGGGTTTGGCAATAACCTTGGAGGACTCACCCAACTAGTGAGGCACATGATTTTTTTTTTGCCACAGATCACAAAAGTCACTGAAAATACTAGTTACGAGAGTTGGGTTCAAGTCCTGCTCCACTCCCTGTTGACATTTCTGTTTAGTGCTCAGTCTTGTCTGACTCTTAGTGACCCCATGATCTCTCCATGGAATCCTCTAGCCAAGAATACTGGAGTGGGTTGCCATTCCCTTCTCCACAGGATTTTCCCAACCCAGAGATCAAACCCCAGTTTCCTGCATTGCAGGCAGACTCCTTACCATCTCTGTTACAAGGGAAATTGCCTATTGACATAATCTTGGACAAATTATACAATCTTTCTGAGGTTTGATTTTCTTATCCAAAAATTGAAATGATACTGTTATTCATTTCACAGAGTTTTTTAAGACTAAAAGACATAACACAAAAGAACATTATCAACTGTAAAGAACTACATAAATGTTACTTATTACTTTTGTTAGCAGGACCATCACTGTCTGATCAGTTTCCTATATTGACAATTCTGAGGGTTTCTGTGGTTGAAGATTGCCTACATAAAATGAAATGTTTTTCTTATCCAAAGTCAGAGCAGTAAGGTTGAATGAGGAAAGGATACACTGGTGAGAGGCAAGAGACTGCTGTACTAGGTCATGCCAGGCCACGCAACTATGGAACATGGATTGTGCAAGGAGAGAATAAGTTCACTTACTTCTGATTTATTAGAATTGAACTTCTTCACAGTTTTTCTTCTTCATGTGAATTTATCCCACTTCATTCTTATACTCTTTCAAATCCAAATTCTTGAAAGACTTTCTTTTCTGGTCTATTGAAATACCTTGGACTTATCACTCATCGAATATTAATTTTTAAATGGTATACACTTTTAGGGGACCCAGTACCAGCCCCATGAAATTAGTCCTTTCCATTTGGAACCATCCAATTATGGAGAGGTTCAGGCACAACCAGATTTGCAGTTCTCTTTGCCAGTCCAAGAGGCCTCATTTGCAGCCTTCTCTCTCACTCTGTTTTTTTTTTTTTCCCTTCCTTGAATCTCTTTTCAACTTAAGTGGCTGAAAGTCGGACTACAAGCAGTGATTGGGAAACTGGGCCAATTGTGAAATATATATTTTGATGCCATGGAGGAGATGGGCCTGCCATTTCATGCAGAAGGTCTGCAAGGATAAATATCTGAGGCAAAGAACTGACTGGTGCAGGATAGTTGGCTACTATCCACACTTACTGCTCTGAGAAAGTCTGGGGTCACATAGAATTGAGTATGACTGAGCACACACACAAAAATATTGGTGGTGGTTTTTTAGTTGCTAAGTTGTGTCTGACTCTTTGTGACCCTATAAACCCTAGCCCATGGGAATTCCCAGGTAGGAATACTGGAGTGGATTGCCATTTCCTTCTCTAATGGATATCCCAATTAAGAAATTGAACCTGCCTCTGCTGCAGTGGCAGGAGGATTCTTTATTGCTGAGTCACTGGGAGAAGTCACTGCCCCTAGTGTTAGCAGTCCCAAATAGTTATCAGTAATGCCAAACTTGGAGGACCAGCAGCAAGTGTGATTTTTTATACCTCCTAGACTTTAGCCATGTAGCAGAAACACATTATAAAATTGGTAAACATACAATGATATATATGCCAACGTCAGCATAGCAGCTATTGATTTTTCTCCTCCATTAAAATACTGGGAGCATTCAGTCACCCTCTGTGAAGCTTACACAAACCACTGGACCAGTCTTAGGAGGGCAGAAACCAAAAGGAAGAAATAATTCAACCTTCTTCAAAGAAAGAATCCAGGTTTTCTTGAATAATGGGAAAAGGAGACATCAAACACAATAAGTTAAAAAATAACAATGAAAAGGCAGAGAAACACTACACAAATGAAGGAACAAACTAGAAACACAGAAGTAAAAAAAAAATAAAGAATAAATAGGCAAACTACCTAAAAAATAATTCAGAATAATGATAGTAAAGATGATCAAAACATTGAAAACGAAATGGAGAAAATGCAAGAATCAATTAACAACGACCTAGAAGAATTAAAGATTAAACAGACTGAGACACACGACACAATTACTGAAATTAAATATACTCTAGATGGAATAAAAATCAGAATATCTGAAGCAGAAGAACAAATCAGTGAGCTGGAAGATAAAATGGTAGAGATAACTTCTGAAGAGCAGAATAAAATTTTTAAAAAAATGAAAAGAACTGAGAATAATCTCAGAGATCTCTGGGACAATATCAAACACTACAACATTCAAATTATTGGGGTTCCAGAAGAAGAGAAAAAGAAAGGTTGTGAAAAAAATTTTGAAGACACTAGAGTTAAAATTTTCCCCAACATGGAAAAGGAAATAGTCGATCAAGTCCAAGAGGCACAAGGAGTCCCATACAGGTTAAATCCAAGGAGAAACATGTAAAGACACATAGTAATCAAACTAACAAAGACTAAACACAAGGAAAGAATATTAAAATCAGCAAGGGAGAAGCATCAAGTAACATACAAAGGAAACCCCATATGCTTAACAACTGATCTTTCAGTAGAAACTCTATAGGCCAGAGGGAATGGCAGGATATATTTAAATTATTGAAAGGGAAAAATCTACAACCAAGATTACTGTAACTGGCAAGTATCTCATTCAAAATTGATGGAGAAATAAAAAGTTTTTCAGACAGGCAAAAGTTGAAAGAATTCAGTACCACCAAACCAGCTTTACAACAAATGATAAAGGGACTTACATAGTCAAGAAATAAAGAGAAGAATAGAGATCTACAAAATCAACCCCAAACAATTAATACAATAGCAATAGGAACATATATAAAAATAATTACTTTAAATGTAAATGAATTAAATGCTACAACCAAAAGACACAGACAAACTGAATGGATATAAAAAGAAGACCCATATATATTCTGTCTACAAGAAACCCACTTCAGACTTAAAGATACATACAGACTGAAAGTGAGAGGATGGAAGAATATATTCCATGCAAATAGCAAGTAAAAGAAAGCTGGAGTAGCAATTCCCATATTAGACGAAATAGACCTTAAAATAAATAATGTTACAAGAGATAAGGAAGGACACCACCTAATGATCAAGGGATCAATCCAGGAGGAAGACAGAGTAATAGTAAATATCTATGTACCCAACATAGGAGCACCTCAATGCATAAGACAGACACTAACACACATAAAAGGAGAAATTGACAGTAACACAATAATAGTAAGAGACTTTAACACACCACTTACACTGATGGACAGATCATCAAAGCATAAAATAAGGAAACACAAGACTTAAATGATACATTATATGAGATGGATCTCATTGATATCTTCAAGACATTGCATCCAAATGCAGAATACACCTTCTTCTCGAGTGCACATGGAACTTTCTCTGGGATAGACCAAATCTCGGGTCACAAATCAAACCTCAGTAAATTTAAGAAAATTGAAATCATATCAACCATCTTCTCCGACCATAATATTATGAGACTAGATATCAAGTACAAGAGGAGAAAAAAAAAAAAAAAAATGTAAAAAACAAAAACACAAGGAGATTAAACAACATGTTTCTAAATAACCAACAGGTAATTGAAGAAACCAAAAGGGGAATCAAAAAATTTCTAGAAACAAATGACAATGCAAACATGACAACTCAAAACCTGTAGGGTGCATTAAAAGCACTTCTAAGAGGGAAGTTTATAGCAATACAATCCTACCTCAAGAAACAAGAAAAAACATCAAATAGACAACCTAATTTTACACCTAAAACAACTGTAAAAAGAAGAACAGAAAAACCCCAAAATTAGTAGAAAGAAAGAAATCATAAAGATCCAAGCAGAAATAAATGAAAACAAAATGAAAGAAATAATAGTAAAGATTGATAAAACTACAAGCTGGTTCTTTGAGAAGATAAACAAAATTGACAGGCCTTTAGCTAGACTCATCAAGGCAAAAAAAAAAAAAAAGAGAGAGAGAGAGAGAGAAAGAAGAGTTAAATCAACAAAATTAGAAATGAGAAAGGAGATACGACAACAGACAATGCAGAAATACAAAGGATTATAAGAGCCTACTATGAAAAACTATATGGCAATAAAATAGATAGCATGGAAGAAATGTACAGATTCTTTAAAAAAGTTCAATCTTCCATGACTGAAAAACGAAGAAATAAAAATTATGAAGAACCCAATCACAAGCACTGAAATTGAAGCTGTGATCAAAAATTTCCCATACAACAAAAGCCCAGGACCAGATGGCTTCACCGGAGAATTCTATCAAACATTTAGAGAAGAGTTAAAATAAAGTGAAAGTGAAAGTGAAGTTGCTCAGTCGTGTCCGACTCTTTGCGACCCCATGGACACCAGGCTCCTCCGTCCATGGGATTTTCTAGGCAAGAGTACTGGAGTGGGTTGTCTTTTCCTTCTCCAGGGAACTTTCTGACCCAGGGATTGAACCCATGTCTCCTTCTAAAACTTTTTCAAAAAATTGCAGAGGACGGAACACTTCAAACTCATTCTATGAGGCCACCATCACCCTGATACTAAAACCAGAAAAAGACAACACAAAAAAAGAAAACTACAGGCCAATATCACTGATGAACATAGATGATAAATACTAAACAAAATTTTAGCAAACATAATTCAGCAACACATCAAAAAGCTCGTACACCACGATCAAATTGGGTTTATTCCAGGGATGCAAGGATTCTTCAATATATCAAATCAATCAGTGTGATACACCATATCAACAAATTGAAAGATAAAAACCATATGATCATCTCAATAGAGATGAAAATCTCTTTGACAAAATTCAGCACCCATTTATGATTAAAATTCTTTAAAAAAATGAGTATAGAAGGAACCTACCTCAACATAGTAAAGGCCATATATGATAAGCCTATGGCAAATATTATTGTCAATGGTGAAAAATTGAAAGCATTCCCCCTAAGACCAGGAACAGGATAAGGGTAACCACTTTCACCACTATTATTCAACATAATTCTGGAACTCCTAACTAAAGCAATCAGAGAAGAAAAATAAAATGAATCCAGACTGGAAAAGAAGTAAAGCTCTCACTGTTTGCAGATGACATGATACTCTACAAAGAAAACCCTAAAGATACTGAAACAAAGTTACTAGAGCTAATCAGCGAATTTATCAAAGTTACAGGATACAAAATCAATACAGAGAAAACACTTGCACTTCTATACTAACAATGAAAAATCAGAAAGAGAAATTAAGGAATCTGTACACTTCATGATTGCAACAAAAATAATTAAATATCTAGGAATAAACTTACCTAAGGAGACAAAAGAACTGTACACGGAAAATTATAAGAAACTAATGAAAGAAATCAAAGATGACATAAACAGATGGAGAGATATTCCATGTTCCTGGGTAGGAAGAATCAATATTGTGAAAATGACCATACTAACAAATGCAATCTACAGATTCAATGCAATCCCTATCAAATTACCAATGGCATTTTTCACAGAACTAGAACAAAGAATTTCACAACTCATGTGGAAACATGAAAGATCCTGAATAGCCAAAACAGTCTTGAGAAAGAAGAATGGAGCTGGAGGAATCAACCATCTTAACTTCAGGTTATACTACTGAGAGGGTAACAGGCAGGAAGACCAAATGGAGGAAATGGGCTGCAAGTTTCAGACATTTTTTTTTTAATCTCTCTGTTAAGTGGCAGGAGGAAATCAACTAGTGTTATTTTTTTCTCCCCTTCTCTATACAAATTTAAAAAGAGGCTTCTCTTAAAATTCTGTGTTTCCATAATGACACCTGGTTTTACCTGAACTTAACTTTTCTCAAACCTTGAGCTGTTCAACGCATTTTTCTTATGGAAATGTTTGTCTTAAGCTATGTTAATGTACTATGCATTTACCCTAGACTCTGTCTTCAGGTTGGTTCTGCCTAAAGGCTCAGAACCGACTTGACAAACCAGTATGTTATATATTGTTCTCCTAATCTATGTTAATGAAACTATATATTTGTACAGAAATCTGCATTTCTTCAAGTTTCATGTCAATCGCTTTACGGCCAGGGATGACTCACCTGGTGCCAATGTTTTCTCAAAATGCATGTTGTGGGTGAGGGGCCTGGTGTCATTCTCTGAGGTTTGAGACATTTCCTTTCTTTAATCAGAAGACTGCTAGTAGCTATATAACATCCGGCTTGGGAGAAAAGATATGACCAACCTAGACAGCACATTAAAAAGCAGAGACATTACTTCATCAACAAAGGTCCGTCTAGTCAAAGCTATGGTTTTTCCAGTAGTCATGTATGGATGTGAGAGTTGGACTGTGAAGAAGGCTGAGCACTGAAGAATTGAGGCTTTTGAACTGTGGTGTTGGAGAAGACTCTTGAGAGTCCCTTGGACTGCAAGGAGATCCAACGAGTCCATTCTAAATGAAATCAGTCCTGAATATTCATTAGAA
The DNA here is from genome assembly GCF_055505025.1 of Bos grunniens. Classification (NCBI taxonomy): domain Eukaryota; kingdom Metazoa; phylum Chordata; class Mammalia; order Artiodactyla; family Bovidae; genus Bos; species Bos grunniens. Next base: position 62,633,645 of record NC_141183.1, on the reverse strand, counting down.
GGACTGATGTTAATTGATATTTGGCAAAACTAATACAATATTGTAAAGTTTAAAAATAAAATAAAATTAAAAAAAAAAAAAAAGCTGAAACTCCAATACTTTGGCCACCTGATGCGAAGAGCTCACTCATTTGAAAAGGCCCTGATGACAGGAAAGAATGAAGGCAGGAGGAGAAAGGGACAACAGAGGATGAGATGGTTGGATGGCATCACTGACTCAATGAACATGACTTTGAGTAAACTCTGGGAGTTGGTGATGGACAGGGAGGCCCGGTGTGCTGCAGTGCATGGTGTTGCAAAGAGTCGGACATGACTGAGTGACTGAACTGACTGACTAAGACTAGCAGGAAGGCACTCTTTCTGTCCCCTTCTGATGTCGGTGTCAGAAGCTTTCTCTATCCCTTTTATACTTTAATAAAACTTTATTACACAGAAGCCCTGCACAATCAAGCCTCGTCTCTGGCCCTGGATTGAATTCTTCTCCTCTGGAGGCCAAGAATCCTGGTGTCTTTCATGGTTCAACAACTACTTTTCACTGCAAAGCTACAGTCCTCAAGACAGTAGGATACTGGCATAAAAACAGAAATATAGACCAGTGGAACAAGATAGTAAGCCTATAAATAAACCCATGTATCTATGAGTACCTTATTTTTGACAAAGGAGGCAATACTATACAATGGGGCAAAAACAGCCTCTTCAATAAATGGTGCTGAGAAAATCTACATGTAAAAGAATGAAATTAGAATACTTCCTAACGCCATACACAAAGATAAACTCAAAATGGATTAAAGACCTACATCTAAGACCAGAAACTATAAAACTCTTAGAGGAAAACATAGGCAGAACTTGATGACATAAATCAAAGCAAGATCCTCCATGACCCACCTCCTACAGTAACAGAAATAAAAACAAAAGTAAACAAGTGGGACCTGATTAAACTTAAAAGCTTTTGTATAGGAAAGGAAACTAGAAGCAAGGTGAAAAAAGAACCCTCAGAATGGGAGAAAATAATAGCAATTGAAAAAACTGACAAAGGATTAATTTCCCAAATATACAAGCAGCTCATACAACTCAATACCAGAAAAACAAACAACCCAATCAAAAAGTAGGAAAAAGACCTAAACAGACATTTCTCCAAAGAAGACATACAGATGGCTAACAAACAGGTGAAAAGATGCTCAACATTATTCATTATTAGAGAAATGCAAATCAAAACTACAATGAGATATCACCTCATACCAGTCAGAATGAATATCATCAAAAACTCTACAAGCGATAAATTCTGGAGAGGGTATGGAGAAAAGGGAATGCTATTGCACTGTTGGTGGGAATGTAAATTGATACAGCCACTAAAGAAGACGGTATAGAGACTCCTTAAAAACCTAGGAATAAAACCACTATATGACCCAGCAACCCCACTCCTACGCAAATACCCTGTTGCTGCCGCTAAGTCACGTCAGTCATGTCCAACTCTGTGTGACCCCATAGATGGCAGTCAACCAGGCTCCTGTCCCTGGGATTCTCCAGGCAGAAATACTGGAGTGGGTTGCCATTTCCTTCTCCAGTACATGAAAGTGAGAAGTGAAAATGAAGTCACTCAGTTGTGTTGGACTCTTCACGACCCCATGAACTGTAGCCTACCAGGCTCCTCCGTTCATGGGATTTCCCAGGCAAGAGTACTGCAGTGGGTTGCCTTGCCTTCTCCAAGGCATATACCCTGAGGAAACCAAAATTGAGAAAGAAACACGTACCCCATTGTTCATTGCAGCATTATTTACAATAGCTACAACACGGAAGCAGCCTAGATGTCTATGGAGAGATGAATGGATAAAGATGTTGTGGTACATATGCACAATGGAATATTACTCAAGCATAAAAAGGAACACCTCTGAGTCAGTTCTAATGAGGTGGATGAACCTAGAACCTTTTATACAGAGTGGAGTAAGTCAGAAAGATAAAGATAAATATCATATTCTAAAGCATATACACAGAATCTAGAAAAATGGTACTGAATAATTTATTTTCAGGGCAACAATGGAGAAACAGACCTAGTGAATAGACTTATGGACATGGGGAGAGGGGAAGAGAGGGTGAGATGTATGGAAAGAGTAACATGGAAACTTACATTACCATATGTAAAACATAGCAAACTGGAATTTGCTGTATGACTCAGGAAACTCAAAGAGGGGTTCTTTGTCAACCTAGAGGAGTGGGATGGGGAGGAAGATGGGATGGAGGTTCAAAAGGGAAGGGATGCATATATACATATGGCTGTTTTGACAGAAAGCAACAAAATTCTGTAAAGCAATTATCCTTCTATAAAGTATAAATTAATTAAAAAATAATGAGAGTATTCAGAATATAAACACTAGTAATAGCTAACTAAATACGTGGAAATTAGGGGGGAAAGAGACTAAGAATAGTATCAAGAGATATTGCACTGAACACTTGATTCATTCCTCTTCTTCACTACTCATGAGCTATCTGTGATCTCTTATTAAATCAAGGATAGACACTGTACTTATTGAAATTTTAACATAAAACAACTCTCATGCCATATGTGTGTGTGTAATACTTTTTATAGTAGAACAGTAACTATGCAGTTTCCTGCAAAGTTGTTATATAAACCAATATCATTAAACTTGGAGATTTAGGAAAACAAAACTGGCGGCTGTATCTTTCTCTTGTTTTGCCATTTAAAATTAGCAGGAATAAAAAGGAGACTACTTACATTCCTTTTAGGATAGAGAACAAAGGACTTGGAAAGAGCAAAGGGGACTTAAGTCTTAAGTCTCTTCATCTTCAGAACTCTGAAGTAGATGAGGAATATGACATGATTTTAGTGATCCAAGATAGGAGAAAAGGAGTAATTTTGCATAGGACAAACAGTGATTTTATAAAAGTGAGAAATACAAAGGCTTACTGCTTAGGGAAAATGTGAATTCCCTATCAGGTGGGAAGGTGGGAGATGGGAGGTGGGAACAGTCAGAGGTAGGTGTCTGCTAAACTACAAAGACTGGGTGTTTTTTCTTTCAAATCCAGTGCTATTTAATCTTCTGATTTTAGTCTAAGTTTAATAAATTCACAGGTTAAAATTGCAAAGGTGGAAAAATGAGGATACAAGAGAAAATGTTGGACAGATGCAAAGTACAAGGTTAGAAAGGCAGTAGAAAAGAATTATACCTGTGAAAAAGGCACCACCACCACCCCCACGTCCACCCTCCACGGCTCTTTTCCCCTCCTTGTTATATTTTAAACTTGCTGAACTGGAAAACTGAGAAACAGGTCACAATGTGTGTGGGTTTTTTGAGATGATTTGGGTCAACTTTCTAAATACCAACTTTATAAGGCAACTCTTTGCATAGCAAAGGGAGAGCATAATTAAAAATTCAAGGAAGAAAAAAACAGCTATAATCAATGTAGAATAAACCTTTGAAAATTAGCCAATTAAACTGGATTTATTTTTTGTTTGTTTCTTCATATCTAGGATCTTGATTTACATAAAGGGAGTCTAATGTGAACAATGAACACATATACAGAAAATAAGAGTTGAATAACGATTATTTATGCATATTACTAGACAATTCAAAGACATATTGAAGGAGCAATAACTAAAAGCTTCATCTGAAAAGCACTCCAGAACTATGACCTTCTTAATGGATAGCCAGTGAGAATTTGCTGCTTGATGCAGAGAGCTTGAACCCAGGACTGTGACAACAGATTAGATGGGATGGGGTGGGAGGCAGGAGGTAGGTTCATGAGGGAGGGCAGGTGTGTATACTGTATGGCAGAAACCAACACAATATTATAAAGCAACTGTCTTCCAATTAAAAAATAAATAAATAAATTTTAAAAACATGCTGAATGGACTCTGAAAGGCTAGTGTGAAATGGAGTATTTTCTACCATATCAATAAACAAGGATTTCACAGCCATCATCTTTGCTGACCATTTAGATATGAATTTCTTAGCCTGGAGAATGCCCAGGAAAAACAATGTTTGTTATCTGGCAGCTATTGAGCTGCCTTGCCAACACGCCCTAGAACAAGCACTGAGGAGTTTCAGGAGGGAAAAGATAGAATGCTGACTTCAGATAGCTGAGATGCATATGAAATGAATGATTTCAGTAGGCCCAGACTCTTGTATCTTCCCATAAATACACACACACACACAAAAAAAAAAAAACACTAAATTCCTTAATTTGAAATATCTGGTTTTCCTTAATTAACAGTAATCTTTTAATATTCAGACTACCAATCCCTTGCTGCAAACTTCTGTATAACCTGACTCTTTCCTCTTTCTTTCTCTCCCCTAACTGGACCACCCCCTCCTCAGAACAGTTCTATCAGGTAACTTGAGAAGCTATCTCCTGGGCTTGAAGTCTGAAAAATTCAGTTCAGTTCAGTCACTCAGTCGCGTCTGACTCTTTGCGCCCCCATGAATTGCAGCACGCCAGGCCTCCCTGTCCATCACCAACTCCCGGAGTTTACCCAAACTCCTGACCATCGAGTAGGTGATGCCATCCAGCCATCTCATTCTCTGTCGTCTCCTTCTCCTCCTGCCCCCAATCCCTCCCAGCATCAGGAACTTTTCCAATGAGTCAACTTTTCGCATGAGGTGGCCAAAGTTTTGGAGTTTCAGCTTCAGCATCAGTCCTTCCAATGTACACCCAGGACTGACCTCCTTTAGGATGGACTGGTTGGATCTCCTTGCAGTCCAAGGGACTCACAAGAGTCTTCTCCAATATCACAATTCAAAATCAATTCTTCAGCGCTCAGCTTTCTTCACAGTCCAACTCTCACATACATACGTGACCACTGGAAAAACCATAGCCTTGAGGGATTGGACTTTGTTGGCAAAGTAACGTCTCTGCTTTTGAATAGGCTATCTGCTGCTGCTGTTGCTAAGTCATTTCAGTTGTGCCCAACTCTGTGTAACCCCATAGATGGCAGCCCACCAGGCTCCCCCATCCCTGGGATTCTCCAGGCAAGAACACTAGAGTGGGTTGCCATTTCCTTCTCCAATGCATGAAAGTGAAAAGTGAAAGGGAAGTCGCTCACTCGTGTCAGACCCTCAGCGACCCCATGGACTGCAGCCCACCAGGCTCCTCTGTCCATGGGATTTTCCAGGCAAGAGTACTGGAATGGGGAGCCATTGCCTTCTTCCGAATATGCTATCTAGGTTGGTCATAACTTTCCTTTCAAGGAGTAAGCATCTTTTAATTTCATGGCTGCAATCACCATCTGCAGTGATTTTGGAGCCCCCCAAAATAAAGTCTGACACTGTTTCCACTGTTTCCCCATCTATTTCCCATGAAGTGATGGGACCAGATGCCATGATCTTTGTTTTCTGAATGTTGAGCTTTAAGCCAACTTTTTCACTTTCCTCTTTCACTTTCATCAAGTGGCTCCTTAGTTCCTTTTCACTTTCTGCCATATGGGTGGTGTCATCTGCATATCTGAGGTTATTGATATTTCTCCCTGCAATCTTGATTTAAGCCTGTGCTTCTTCCAGCCCAGCGTTTCTCATGATGTACTCTGCATATAAGTTAAATAAGGAGGGTGAAAATATACAGGCTTGACGTACTCCTTTTCCTATTTGGAACCAGTCTGTTGTTCCATGTCTAGTTCTAACTGTTACTTCCTGACCTGCATATAGGTTTCTCAAGAGGCAGGTCAGGTAGTCTGGTATTCCCATATCTTTAAGAAGTTTCCATAGTTTGTGGTGATGCACACAGTCAAAGGTATTGGCATAGTCAATGAAACAGAAATAGATATTTTTCTGGAAATCTTGCCTTTTTGATGATCTAGCGGATGTTGGCAATTTGATCTCTGGGTTCCTCTGCCTTTTCTACAACCAGTTTGAACATCTGGAAGCTCACGGTTCACGTATTGCTGAAGCCTGGCTTGGAGAATTTTGAGCATTACTTTACTAGTGTGTGAAATGAGTACAATTGTACAGTAGTTTGAGCATTCTTTGGCACTGCCTTTCTTTGGGGTTGGAATGAAAACTGACCTTTTCCAGTCCTGTGGCCACTGATGAGTTTTCCAAACTTGCTGACATATTGAGTGTAGCACTTTCACAACATCATCTTTTAGGATTTGAAATAGCTCAACTGGAATTCCATCACCTCCACAAGCTTTGTTTGTAGCGATGCTTCCTAAGGCCCACTTGACCTCATCTTCCAGGATGTCTGGCTCTAGGTGAGTGATCACACCATCATAATTAACTGCATCATGAAGATCTTTTTTATACAGTTCTGTGTATTCTTGCCACCTCTTCTTAATATCTTCTTCTTCTGTTAGGTCCATACCATTTCTGTCCTTTATTGAGCCAATCTTTTCATGAAATGTTCCCTTGATATCTTTGATTTTCTTTTTATTTTTTAACTTTACAATATTGTATTGGTTTTGCCATATATCAACATGAATCTGCCACAGGCATACACGTGTTCCCCATCCTGAGCCCTCCTCCCTCCTCCCTCCCTGTACCATCCCTCTGTGTCGTCCCAGTATGCCAGCCCCAAGCATCCAGTATCGTGCATCGAACCTGGACTGGCGACTCATTTCTAATATTCTTGAAGAGATCTCTAGTCTTTTCCATTCTATTGTTTTCCTCTATTTCTTTGCATTGATCGCTGAGAAAGGCTTTCTTATTTCTCCTTGCTATTATTTGGAACTCTGCTTTCAAATGGGTATATCTTTCCTTTTCTCCTTTGATTTCACAGCTATTTGTAATGCCTCCTCAGACAGCCAATTTTCATTTTTTCCATTTTTCCCCCCTTTGGGATGGTCTTCATTCCTGTCTCCGTACAGTGTCATGAACCTCTGTCCATAGTTCACAAAGCACTCTATCAGATCTAGTTCCTTAAACCTATTTGTCACCTCCACTGTATAATTATTAGGGTTTTGATTTAGGTCATACCTGAATTGTCTAGTGATTTTCCCCACTTTCTTCAATTTAAGTCTGAATTTGGCAAATAGGAGTTCATGATCTGAGCCACAGTCGGCTCCCAGTCTTGTTTTTGTTTACTGCATAGATCTTCTCCATCTTTGGGGCAAAGAACATCATCAATCTGATTTTGGTGTTGGCCATCTGGTGATGTCCATCTGTAGAGTCTTCTCTTGTGTTGTTGGAAACGGGTGTTTGCTATGACCAGTGTGTTCTCTTGGAAAAACTCTATTAGCCTTTGCCCTGTTTCATTCTGTCCTCCAAGGCCAAATTTGCCTGTTATTTCAGGTGTTTCCTGACTTCCTACTTGCATTCCAGTCCCCTATGATGAAAAGGTCATCTTTTTTGGGTGTTAGTTCTAAAAGGTCTTGTAGGTCTTCATAGAACCATTCAACTTCAGCTTTTTCAGTGTTACTGGTCAGGGCATAGACTTGGAGTTTTATTTGGTAGGGGTGGAGGTGGGGAAGTTATCCTTGAAAGTTGGTTTCAAGAAGAGGTACCTGTGTTGCTCAGTTTAAACACTGTGTCTGGACACTTAGTGTAGAAGGCACTAGAATGATTTTGCTTGAGCAGGTGTAGAGAAATAGCAATTATCCAAGATGGCCTGGTCAGGCTCTCTTGTCACATGTTCTGTAAACAATGACTTTACATTGTTATATAACAGCTGAGATCATTTATAACAATGCACATGCACATCATGAGATAAGCCCTTGGCCATGTGCCCCCTTTTGTTCTGTGTATGTATACAAACACCACCTGAAAATCCCTTGTGGCTGTATTAGCCACTGTGAATAATGCATGCCTGCCTTCCTTCTGTGTCAATCATTAGTGAGTAAAGCATGTCTGCAGTTCCTACAGCTTCCTATATTTTTTTCCAGCCTCCCTGCTTGAGCCTCGTCTCCCCTATATTCAGTGATCAGCAAGACAACCAGCATAGTCAGCAATGTCCATCAGGTAGGGGAGTCTGATGATCCAATGGATAGAGGAACCCAGTGGTCACCGCATAACATGTGGTACCTGGTGGCCACGGGCCTCTCGGCCTGGGCCTTGGTGGAAGACTGGGAGTCAATGGTTAGCCTTGAAAAGGTGTTTTAGGTCGTAAGTTCCTGTTTGCCCAACAAAGTAGCACGTACTCCTGCTGGCACCATGGGGTGGATTTTCCTGACTGGCCTGAAGGCTAACATGGATAATGCCCTCCATGATTCTGTGCAAGTGCATAAACTTCAGATAAGGGAGGAAGTACTAGAAGAGCATATGTGTTTGCTGGAGCAAGAAATGCATAGCCTTGATGAACCCAGTGCCTAAGACAATGAGGTAATAAGGGATCATGACAATGAACATTATGAGACCATGGGTCCCTGCTTATTAGCAAGGCCTGTTGTGCAACAGAAGATGAAATATTAGCAACCTTTGGCCCGGGGTGGGGGGCATTCCCAAGAAGCCTCCAGTGTGACTGAGTATATAACTTATTGACCATATTCCGAGGTGGAGTTGGTTGATTTGGGTAAGCAATTTCAGCAGCAGGAAGAGGAACCCTTGGAAGCTTGGTTTTTGCAACCCTGGGACACAGGGTTGATGGTATTATTTGTTCCGGGGATAAAATAGAACAGTTGGCATCTATAACCACTAACCTCACTGAGACAAAGATTACAGAACTCTAGGTGACTCAGGTAGGGGGCACCTAACCAAACACATACCCTGATGGAATGGATTAACACTGCCATCCACTCTGTGTGGACAAATGTGGGAGAAATCCCAGACAGTGTGAGTAAGTGGCATACCTGTTGCCAAGTTTACCAAAGGTGAGAGAGAATTGTGCATGAAACAGGCTATGTTTAACCTAAATATTCAAGGCCCTGATAATGAGCATTTTACATGTGGCATGTGAGATGCCATTTTGAACAACGCCCTGTCTACCTCTTTCAGGTCCTTAACTGCTATTCTTAAGCTCTATGTGGGCTGCCCCATCTACAAAGTGACCTCGATGTTGGCAAGCTTGAGAAAAGTAGAGGGATGGTGGCAGGCAAAGGGGATTAGAAGCATGAAGACCCTGAAGGAGGCCCGAGCTGGTAAAGGCCCCATCTGGGTGATGCAAATGTGGGCCAATTTGCCAGCAGGGGGTGTTGACAGAAATAAAACTGATCAACAGCCCAATGCTATGCTTCTAGAGCTATGGAGGCAACTGAGACCAGAGCAGCAGTTTACCAAGTGTGGGAAGCATCCATAGAAAGAGATACAGGTGGTTTATTTAGAAGATTACATGGTCCCAATGGATGTTGCTTCACATGTCCTTTTCTACTTTGAATGGGGCTCAGGCCAATGTGCCAACCTGAAGAGCCCAAGGAGGACCAAAGGCCCCATGTAGAGCTTGCAATTCTCTGTCACAGGCTAATGCACAGAGAGTAATGGCTGTGGCGGACTCTGTTGTTGAATGCAGTCTTATATGCTATGCTAAGTCACTTCAGTTGTGTCCAACTCTGTGCGACCCCATAGACGGCAGCCCACCAGGCTCCCCCGTCCCTGGGATTCTCGAGGCAAGAACACAGGTTGCCATTTCCTTCTCCAATGCATGAAAGTGAAAAGTCAAAGTGAAGTCGCTCAGTCGTGTCCAACTCTTAGCGACCCCATGGATTGCAGCCTAACAGGCTCCTCCATCCATGGGATTTTCCAAGCAAGAGTACTGGAGTGGGGTGCCATTGCAGTCTTTTATACAGCAAGCCAAAGCAGTTTCCCAGTCCTAGTGCACAAATTGAAAGCTATGGCGGCCAAACAGTTAAGGTAAAGGCTGTGTCCTTATCTTTGGAAATTGGACAACTCCCTATTCAGGTGTATGCTGTGTATGTATTATCCAATCCTGGAATATATCTTGGGTATAGACATTCTTCAAGGCCTAATGATGCAAATCTCTGTGGGGGGATTTTGCCTCCGAGTACATGGGTGAAGGCTGCTGTGAGAGGATACACGAAGCATACCCCACAGTTGCTGCCAGAACCATGGAGGTTAACAGCTATGAGACAGTATTGTCTACCAGTTGGCCATGAAGAAATAGGGGCCACCATTGTGCTTGAAAAAGTGGGCATTGTATGGCCTTCTCATAGTCTGTTTAACTCCCCCGTGTAGCCTATTCAGAAACCTGATGGATCATGGTGAATGACCGTCAACTACAGATAATAAGGTGCTGCCACCTATGCATGCTGCCGTGCCATTGATTTCTGATTTGATGGATCTATTTGTGGATGTGTTGACCACAGCGTTGGGCACTTATTACTACGTGGTGGCCTTAGCTAATGCTTTTTTCTCTGTAACTATAGATGATGAGAGCCAATGTGAATTTAAATTCACTTGGTAGGGAAGCCAATGGACATTCCAGATCCTTTCCCAAGGATATTTGCACAGCTCAACAATATGTTACAGCCTGGTTTTAGAAGACTTGGTGAAATTGAAGCATCCAACATCAGTGAAATTATTCTATTATATTGATGATGTGCTCCTAACCTCTGATTCCCTGGCAGATTTAGAACAGTGTGCACCAGAGCTTATAGAACATTTGGAATCATGTGAGTGTGCTGTGAAAGCAACAGAAATCCCCTCTTTGAAGGGATGGGTCCAGTGCTGAGAGGTAGTTTTTTGGGTCCTTAATGAGAAGCCCTGCAGGTGTGCAGTTGCCCCTGTGGAGGCTCTCCTGCGTCCCACTACTGGCTCCAACTGGTCAAGGACAGATGGTGGGTTGGACTGGGCCATGGAAGATAAAGGCACTGCACATGCAGTGGGTGACTCTTCTAGCCTTGTGGGGCCTAGGACTGCAACATGAGTTCCAGATTGTACATTAGGTAAAGAGTACCTGATCCCTTGTGAGCAAGTCAAGTTTCCAGTACTTGGCATTGGGTTTTCCTCTATATTGGAGGTGTAACTTGCACCCTAGTAGTTTGTTGCTGTGGTATGTGGGTCCAAGGGTCAGCGTTATGTGTCAAGTGGGCATTGTGGAAGATGGACTGCACAAAGATTGCAAAGAGAGAGACCCTGAAGGGTAGAATATAGAGAAATAGCAATTAGCCAAGATGGCGGTGGTCAGGCTCCCTCGACCCCATGTTCTGTAAACAGTGCCTTGAGGCTGCATTAGCCACTGTGAATAAAGCATGTCTGCCTTGCTGCTGCATCAGCCATTAGCAAATAAAGCATATTTGTGGTTCCTAAGGCTCCTCATATTTCCTTCCAGCTTCCTGGCTCGTGCCTTGACAGCAGGGGACCCTCAGTGTAAAAGCACTAGGAAGACTCAGTTTGGATACTGGGTAGTTAGTCTCAGTTTAGCAACTGAGAAGTCTTGCTCAGCTCAACGCTGAGTAAGGTGGGTTGCTAAGAGGGAAGACTGGCCTATTGTTTTTCCTTGAACCCGTTACCTTAAGAGAGTTTTTTGAAATAAAACTGAAATCTTATGAGAGCTTCTGAGCACCAAAGAAGGGACTCTCTCCTCCTGGGTTGCAACAGTTTTCTTAGGTGACTGAAAATTTTGTGGGAGTGGTGGAGGCTAGATCTTATGCTGCATAGCTTGTCCATGTAGGGAAATCCACTCATATAATTAGCAGACTGATTAACCAGGGACACACATTAGAATTGGCCATTTCATGATCCAAGCACCCGTGGAAGTCTTATACTCCCCTGGAAGACCCAAAGAACATAAGATGGGGCTAAAGTAACTCTGGAGCCAAACTAGAAAAGTTAAGCTGCCAAGCATCACACACTGGCCCACCACAAAATCATTAGCAATTTTATTTCAATAAACTGACATCAAAAATGGGAAATAAATATTTCAAAGTAAAAGAAAAAGGAATGACAGATTGCCAATACTCCAGCTGTGTTAATGTACATGCAAAATTTACAAGTGTTTGCTTGACTGGAAATTGGAGAAAATCTTGTCCTGGAAATTAAGGTTTTTTTGTTTGTTTGTTTGTTTGTTTTGTTTTTTGTTTTTTGTTTTTTTCATTGTGCATGCTGTTAAACTTAAAAGCTGGCTTGGTAAAACAGTAAATAAAGGTCTTCTAGGGGAGTGCACACATTCAGAAAACAAAGATCATGGCATCTGGTCCCATCACTTCATAGGAAATAGATGGGGAAACTGGAAACAGTGGTTGACTTGATTTTTTGGGGCTCCAAAATCACTGCAGATGGTGACTGCAGCCATGAAATTAAAAGATACTTACTCCTTGGAAGGAAAGTTATGACCAACCTAGATAGCATATTCAAAAGCAGAGACATTACTTTGCCGACAAAGGTCTGTCTAGTCAAGGCTATGGTTTTTCCTGTAGTCATGTATGGATATGAGAGTTGGACTCTGAAGAAGGCTGAGCACCGAAGAATTGATGGTTTTGAACTGTGGTGTTGGAGAAGACTCTTGAGAGTCCCTTGGACTGCAAGGAGATCCAACCAGTCCATTCTGAAGGAGATCAGCCCTGGGTGTTCTTAGGAAGGAATGATGCTAAAGCTGAAACTCCAGTACTTTGGCCACTTCATGCGAAGAGATGACTCACTGGAAAAGTCCCTGATGCTGGGAGGGACTGGGGGCAGGAGGAGAAGGGGACGACAGAGGATGAGGTGGATGGATGGCATCACTGACTCAATGGACATGAGTTTGAGTGAACTCCGGGAGTTGGTGACGGACAGGGAGGCCTGGTGTGCTGCAATTCATGGGGTCGCAAAGAGTCGGACATGACTGAGCAACTGAACTGAACTGAACTGAGGGGAATGCACACATTTCTCTGTGTCACTGAGATGTAATTTTTTTTTTTTTTTTCAATCTGATCTTCCTAGGCCATTCTATGTTTGTGTGTTTTGTTTGTTCAGGTTTTTCAAAATTTGGCCTTGAAAGTAAGACCCCCTAAATTTAGGTTAAATCCTCCTCGACTCTCTTATGGGGAGGACTTTTGCATCTTAAGGGATTCCCTTGTGGCTCAGCTGGTAAAGCGTCTACCTGCAAAGTCGGAGACTTAGGTTCAGTCCCTGGGTTGGAAAGATCCCCTGGAGAAGGGAAAGACTACCCACTTCAATAAGAATACTTAGTCCATGAGGCTGCAAAGAGTTGGATATGACTGAGCAACTTTCACTTCACTTTGCATCTTAATAGTTTGAATCTCTGTTGAGATATATTTTGTGTGCTGCTGCTGCTGCTGCTAAATCGCTTCAGTCGTGTCCAACTCTGTGGGACCCCATAGACGCCAGCCCACTAGGCTCAACTGCCCATGGGATTCTCCAGGCAAGAATACTGGAGTGGGTTGCCATTTCCTTCTCCAATGCATGAAAGTGAAAAGTGAAAGTGAAGTCGCTCAGTCATGCCTGACTCTTAGCGACACCATCGACTGGAGCCTACCAGGCTCCTCTGTCCGTGGGATTTTCCAGGCAAGAGTACTGGAGTGGGGTGCCATTTTGTGTACTAAGTCACTTCAAAGGTGATAAGTCATGTCCAACTCTTTGCAAACCTATGGACTGTAGCCCATCAGGCCCCTCTGTCCATGGGATTCTCCAGGCAAGAGGACTGGAGTGGATGGCAATGCCCTTCTCTAGAGATATATTTTACTGGTGGCCAAATGATGGATCCTTTTTAAAATTGGAGAGACTAACAAATTGGTCAATCTTGAGCACTCTCATTGTAAACAACTGTTTAATTGGTACATATAAAACAAAAGTCAAATTAAAGGTGTGAAAATTATAATAATTAACTGGAAAACTTACACAGTTTTAAAACAACAAAGGAAAAACTGGTTTGAGAAGCTTTATCTGTGGTCTTTGCTTCCCCTCACTGGCTCTTACAGATACTAATAAGAACATTAGAATAATTATAATGTCAATAGGAAAACTTGAAAGGAAAATCTGGCTATAATTTCCAACAAGGTACATTTTAAAAGGAGTTATCTCAAATGAATAAAGAAATTTTTGAACAGTTATTTAGAATGGGATAAATAGACATTTATGTAATTAAAGCAAGATTTGATATTACTACACTACCTAAGGTTAAATGGACCAAAAAGACCTCTTACTAGTCCCCAACAATAAAAACCAAAAGAGACTGTTTTATTTATCCCAGTTTAATATATATATATATATATATATATATATATATATATATATGTATATTTAAGAAGCATGAAAAATTTACACTGAAATATTTGACCAGCATTATTAGGGACAATTGAGCCAAAGGGCCTGACCTTCTTGGCTCAACTCCAACTGGGGATTACAGAGCTTTTTATATAAAGTAGGTGAATGGACAGTGAAAAACAACAAACTTCTAAAACCACTCTTCTTCTATTTTATTTATTTAAAAAATTTTTTTAATTTTTATTATTATTATTATTTTTTTACTTTACATATTGTATTGGTTTTGCCATACATCAACATGCATCCGCCACAGGTGTACACGTGTTCACCATCCTGAACCCCCCTCCTACCTCCCTCCCCATACCACCCCTCTGGGTCATCCCAGTGCACCAGCCCCAAGCTTCCTAAAACCCCGCTTCTAAGACCAACACTTGTGGATAGGATCCTAATGAAATCCTAATCCTCAAGTTAAAGGTTTGAAAGTTAAGTCAATTTAGGAAGAACTATTATGACCAACCTCGACAGCATATTCAAAAGCAGAGACATTACTTTGCCAACAAAGGTCCATCTAGTCAAGGCTATGGTTTTTCCAGTAGTCATGTATCGATGTAAGAATTGGAGTGTAAAGAAAGCTGAGCACCGAAGAAATGATGCTTTTGAAGTGTGGTGTTGGAGAATAAGGAGGTCCAACCAATCTATCCTAAAGGAGATCAGTCCTGGGTATTCATTGGAAGGACTGATGTTGAAGTTGAAACTCCAATACTTTGGCCACCTCATGCAAAGAGAAGACTCATTGCAAAAGACCCTGATGATGGGAAAGACTGAGGGCAGGAAGATGGGGATGACAGAGGATGAGATGGTTGGAGGGCATCACGGACTCAATGGACATCAGTTTGGGTAGACTCTGGCAGTTGGTGATGGACAGGGAGCCCTGGTATGCTGCAGTCCATGGCGTTGCAAAGAGTACGCCATGACTGAGTGACTGAACTGAACTGAACTGATTCAACAATATAATTAAACAAGAGCAGCAACCATCTTATATAAAGCCCATTTTAAATATGCCAATTTTATATCAGTCCAGTTCAGTTCAGTTGCTCAGTCGTGTCCGACTCTTTGCAACCCCATGGGCTGCAGCATCAGTCCTTCAAATGAATATTCAGGACTGATTTCCTTTAGGATTGACTGACTTGATTTCCTTGTTGTCCAAGGACTCTCAAGGGTCTTTTCCAATACCACAGTTCAAAAGCATCAGTTCTTCGGTGCTCAGCTTTCCTTATAGTCCAACTCTCACATCCATATATGACTACTAGAAAAACCATAGCTTGACTAGACAGACATTTTTTGGTAAAGTAATGCCTCTGCTTTTTAATATGCTGTTTAGTTTGGTCATAGCTTTTCTTCCAAGGAGCCAACATCTTTTACTTTTTTTGGCTGCAGTCACCATCTGCAGTGATTTTGGCACCCAAAATAATAAAGTCTCTCACTGTTTACATTGTTTCCCCATCTATTTGCCATGAAGTGCTGGGACCAGATGCCATGATCTTAGTTTTTCGAATGTTGAGTCTTAAGCCAACTTTTTCACTCTACTCTTTCACTTTCATCAAGAGGCTCTTTAGTTCTTTCTTTCTTTCTTTTTTATTTAGTTAATATTTATTTATCTATTTATTTTTATTTAGTTATTTTTAATTTTTTTATTGTGACAAGACATATAGATTTCCACCAATAAAAAATCCCATGGAGAGAGGAGATTGGCAGGCTACAGTCCATGTGGTTTCAAAGAGTTGGACACAACTTAGTGACTGAGCAAACATATGAAATATTAACTAAACGTACTGAGGAAGCAAATAGGTTACTTTAGCCATACAAATACGTAAAAACTGAGAACTAATATGCAAGGGCCAATAAAAATAAAAATAGTGATTTTGCTTTTATTTAATTTGTAAATTGAGAAAGATCTTTGCTGAATGCCTCAAGTAAACCTTTAAAGGTGTGATAAATTAAATTTTTAGAACCTACAATTCATATAAGTTTCAGTTTAGTTAGAAATCTTGTCACTGATTTTAGTAATTTTAGGCAACAGAACTAGAACTGTTCTTTGGGAAACTAAAAGCAATTGTCTTTGTCTTGCAAGTGTCTAAAAACCAGAAATATAAATGCTGGCCACAAGGACCTGAATTAGCTAAAAGAGGCAAAATCTAAAGCCAAGGGGAAAACAAGGCAGTGTTAAAAATTCAAACCACTGGAAATGGTCATTAGCCAAAATTATAGATAGTAAGTTTTAGTCATCCTTGCAAGCAACTTTAATGCACTGTTTGTAAACTAGTAGATTTATATTATAATCTATAATTCATATATAATCTTTAATTAAGCCATGCGATCTCTAGTTTGCCTGTTTATGTCTATATACATGTAGGGCTTCCCTGATAGCTCAGTTGGTAAAGAATCCGCCTACAATACAGGAGATCTCAGGTTAATTCCTGGGTCGGGACGATCTGCTGGAGAAGGGATAGGCTACCCACTCCAGTATTGTTGGGCTTCCCTTGTGGCTCAGTTGGTAAATAATCCACCCACAATGTGGGAGACATGGATTCGATCCCTGGGTTGGGAAGATCCCCTAGAGAAGGGAAAGGCTACTCACTCCAGTATTCTGGCCTGGAGAATTCCCTGGACTAGACTTGGACACGACTGAGCAACTTTCACTTTCACACATTATACACATGAGATATCTGTACTTCTAAAAAGTACTATCAAAATTAAGTTTATAAACAGCTTTATTCAATTTTAATAAAAAGTGCCTGCATTTACAGAAACTGGCCAAAATGACTTTCAGATTCATGTGAACTGGGAAATATTCAATATTAAGTTGATACCTGTCAAGAATATTTAAGTTTGTTGATCTTATTAATGTGACATGTTGTTAAGATTATTATACAAGGTTTAATACATAAGACCTTATTAGATAACTTGCAATAAAAATAACATGGTGAAATTTTAAAGTAGATGTACATGAAATAACTTTGGAATAAAATCTTTAAAGTAATTATATTTTAGAAAAGTGTACTTAAAATGCTATTTCCAGATATTTGGTAATTTAAAATTCTAGAGCTGTGTTAATTTAAGTTATTAAAATTTATTAAATAGCTAAAAGATACTGAGGCATCAATTGCTAATTAGAAAAACTAAAGATACTTGGGAATACTAATGAAAATATTTGCTATCACCTGAGATGTTCCCTATAAGAAAACATATGCTTTTAGATATTATCACTGCTGTTTATGCTCACTAATCAATGTCAATGTAAAGCTAGCTCATAATTGCTTACTTCTTAGCTTTACTAAAAATTAAGGTTTTAAGAGTTGAGGATTCTAATTTAAACATGTAATTAAAGTGATTAGGAATAATACAGTACATTTCAGTATACAGTAAAAAGTAGAAGATATGTTTTCAATAAACAAGGTATGAAGAATGGAATTACAGTTTATTTAGGAAACACAAAGAACTGAGGAAACAGAAAGAAAATGACTAACCTACCAAGTGCAATCTACAGATTCAATGCAATCCCTATAAAATTACCAAGAGCATTTTTCACAGAACTAGGCAAAAAATTTCACAATTTATATAGAAACAAAAAAGATCCCAGAGAGCCAATAAAATGTTGAGAAAGAAGAATGGAGCTGGAGGAATCAACCATCTTGATTTTAGACTATAATACAAAACTACTGTCATTAAGACAGTTATGGTACTGGCAAAAAACAAAACAAAACAAAACAAAAAAACCAGAAATATAGACCAATGAAAGAAGATAGAAAGCCCAGATATAAGGCCACACAACTATGGGCACCTTATCTCTGGCAAAGGAGGCAATAATATAGAATGGGGAAAAGATAGTCTCTAAAATAAGTGATGCTGGGAAAACATGACAAGTGCATGTAAAAGAATGAAATTAGAATACTTCCTAACCCGATACACAAAGATAAACTCAAAATGGATTAAAGACTTAAATGTAAGACCAGAAACTATTAAAATCTTAGAGGAAAACATAGGCAGAACACACTATGATATAAATTACCATAAAATTCTCTATGTCCCACTTCCTAGAGAAATGGAAATAAAGAGAAACAAACAAGAAAAAAAAATGGAATGTAATTAAACTTAGAAACTTTTGCAAAGCAAAGGAAACTATAAACAAGGTGAAAAGACAACATGCAGCATGGGAGAAAACAATAGCAAATGAAAAAATAAAGGATTAATTTCCAAAATATATGAGCAGCTCATGAAACTCAATATCAGAAAAACAACTAGCCCAAACAAAAAGTGGTCAGAAGACCTAAACATACATTTCTCAGAAGAAGACATACAGATGGGTAATGAACAATGAAAAGATGCACAGTATTGCTCATTATTAGAGAAATGCAAATGAAAAATACAATAGGATATCACCTTAAACTAGTCAGAATGGTCATCATCAAAAGACCTCTAAACAATAAATGCTGAAGAGGGTGTACATAAGGGGAACCATCTTGCACTGTTGGTGGAAATGTAAATTGATACAGCCATATGGAAAACAGTATTCTGTTGTCATTCAGTTGCTCAGTCATGTCCAAATCTTTGCCACCCTACAGACTGCAGCACGCCAGGCTTCCCTGTCCTTCACTATCTCCAATTTGTTCACGTTCATGTACAATGGGTCAGTGATTCCATTCAACAACCCCATCCTCTGTTGTCCCATTCTCCTACTGCTCTCAATCTTTTCCAGCATCAGGGTCTTTTCCAGTGAGTTGGCTCCTAGCTTCAGGTGGCTGAAGTACTGAAGCTTCAGCTTCAGCATCAGTCCTTCCAATGAATATTCAGGCTTAATTTCCTGTAGGATTGACTGGTTTGATCTCCTTACTGTCCAAGAGACTAGCAAGAGTCTTTTCCAGCACCGCAGGTTGAAAACATGAATTTTTCTGCACTCGGCCTTTTTTAAAGTTCAGCTCTCACATCCATACAAGACTATTGAAAAAATCACAGCTTTGACTATATAGACCTTTAAAGGTGGGCTTCCCAAGTGGGGCTAGTGGTAAAGAACCTGCCTGAGAATGAAGAAGATGTAAAAGACGTGGGTTTGATCTCTGGGTTGGGAAGAGCCCCTGGAGAAGGTAATGCAACCCACTCCAGTGTTCTTGCCTGGAGAATCCCATGGAGAGAGGAGCCTGGCAGGCTATAGTCCACGGAGTTGCACAGAGTTGGACATGACTGAAGTGACTTAGCATGCACACACACCTTTGAAGGCAAAGTAATGTCTCTGCTTTTTAATACGCTCTCTAGGTTTATCATTGCTTTTCTTTCAAAGATCAAACATCTTTTAATTTCATGGCTGCAGTCACTGTCTTCAGTGATTTTGGAGCCCAAGAAAATAAAGTCTGTCACTGTTTCCGTTGTTTCCCCAGTTGCTTGGCCTGAAGCGATGGGACTGGATGTCTTCTTAGATTTTTTGAATGTTGAGTTTTAACAGCTTTTTGCTTCTCCTCTTTCACCTTCATCAAGGGGTTCTTTTATTCCTCTTCACTTTCTGCCATAAGGATGGTTGTCATCTGCATATCTGAGGTTATTGATATTTCTCCCAGCAAGCTTGATTCCAGCTTGTGCTTCATCCAATCCAGAATTTCACATGATGTACTCTGCATATGAGTTAAATAAGCAGGGTGACAATGTACTTCTAACTGTAGCTTCTTGACCTGCATACAGATTTCTCAAGAGGCAGATAAGGTGGTTATATTTCCATCTCTTTAAGAATTTTCTGGTTTGTTGTGGTCTACACAGTCAAAGGCTTTTGTGTAGTCAACGAAGTATAAGTAGATGTTTTTTCTGGAATTCTCTAGCTTTTTCTACAATCCAACAATGGTTTGCAATTTGTTCTCTGGTTTCTGTGTCTTTTCTAAATCCAGTTTACACATCTGAAAGTTCTTGGTTCAGATACTGTTGAAGCCTAGCTTGAAGAAATACAGTATGGAGATTCCTTAAAAAACTAGTAACAAAACAACCATATGATCCAACAATCCCATTACTGGGCATATACCTTTAGAAAATCATAATTGAAAAAGACACATGTAGCCCATCATTGATTGTAAAACTATTTACAACAATTAAGACACAGTAGCAACCTAGGTGTTCATCAATAGATGAAAGGATACAGAAGCTGTGGTACATATATACAATGGAATGTTGTTGTTGTTCAGTCCCTCACTTGTGTCAGACTCTATGACTCCATGGAGTGTAGCATGTCAACCTTCCCTGTCCTGCACTTCTTCCCTCAATTTGCTGAAACTCATGTCCACTGAGTCAATGATGCCATACAACCATCTCATCCTCTGTTACCTGCTTCTGATCCTGCCCTCAATCTTTGCCAGCATCAGGGTCTTTTTCAAAGAGTCAGCACTTCACATCAGGAGGCCAAAAGATTGGCAGTTCAGTTTCAGCCTGAGTCCTTCCAGTGACTATTCAGGGTTGATTTAGGATTGACTAGTTAGATATCCTTGGTCTCCAAGAGTCTTTTCCAGCATCACAGTTTGAAAGCATTAATTTTTCAGTGCTCAACCTTCTTTACGGACTACTGGAAAAACAATAGTTTGACTATACAAATCTTTGTTGGCAAAGTGATGTCTCTGTCTTTTAATAACTAGTCTAGATTTGTCATGTTTTCCCCCATCTACTTGCTATGAAGTGATGGGACCAGATGTCATGATCTTTGTTTTTTGAATGTTGAATTTTAAGCCTGCTTTTTTCACTCTTCTATTTTACCTTCATCAAGAAGCTCTTTAGTTCCTCTTTGCTTTCTGCCATTAGGGTGGTGTCATCTGCATATCTGTGGTTATTGATATTTCTCCTGAAAATCTTGATTCCAGCTTGTGATTCATCCAGCCTTGTAGTCTGCATAACATACTCTAAATAAAAATGAGCGGGGTGACAATATACAGCCTTAACGTACTCCTTTCCCAATTTTTTAACCAGTCTTTCCATGTCCTGTTCTAGCTGTTGCTTCTTTACAGGCATACAGTTTTCCCAGAAGGCAGGTAAAGTAGTCTGATATTCCCATCTCTTTAAGAATTTTCCACAGTTTGTTGTGATCCACACCATTAAAGGCTTTAGCATAGTCAATGAAGCAGAGGTATATGTTTTTCTGGAATTCCTTTGCTTTATCTATGATCCAATGGATGTTGGAAATTTCATCTCTGGTTCCTCTGCATTTTCTATATCCAGCTTGTACATCTGGTCAGTCTCAGTTCATGTCCTGTTGAAGCCTAGCTCGAATGATTTTGAGTATTACCTTGCTATCATGTGAAATGAATGCATTTGTGCAATAGTTTGAACCATCTTTAGTGTTTCTTTTCTTTGGGATTGGAAATGAAAATTCACCTTTTCCAGTCTTATGGCAGTTGATGAATTTTCCCAATTTGCTGGCATATTAAGTGCAGCATTTTAACAGCATATTTTAGGATTTGAAATAATTCAGCTGGAATTCCATGAGCTTTGTTTGTTGTAATGCTTCTTAAGGCCCACTGAGTTCATACTCCAGGATGTCTGGCTCTAGGTGAGTGACCACACCATCATGGTTATCTTGGTCATTTGTATAGTTCTTCCGTTTATCTTGCCACCTCTTAATCTCTTCTGCTGCTGCTATGTCCTTGTTGTTTCAGCCCTTTTGTGTGCCTATCTTGCATGAAATTTTCCTGTGGAATCTCTAAATTTTTTGAATATATCTCTGGTCTTTCCCATTGTATTGTTTTTCTCTATTTGTCTGCATTTTTCACTTAAGAAGGTTTTCTTATCTCTCTTTGCTATTCTCTGGAACTCTGCATTCATTGGGGCATATCTCTCCCTATTTCCTTTGCTTTTAGTATCTCAGCTATTTGTAAGGGTTTGTCAGACACCCACTTTGCCTACTGTCTGTGTGTGTGTGTGTGTGTGTGTTTGCGTGTGTGTGTATGTGTGTTCTCGTAGGCCATTTCACTTTGCCCTCTTGAATTTCTTTTGCTTGGGCACTGTTTGGGTCACTGGTTCCTGTAAAATGTCATGAATCTCTGTCTATAGTTATTCAGGCATTCTGTCTATTAGATCTAATCCCTTGAATCTATTCCTCACCTCCACTATAAGGGGTTTGGTTTAGGTTATATATGAATGGACTATTAGTTTTCCTTACTTTCTTTATTTTTCTTACTTTCTTTGAGCCTGAATTTTCCAATAGCTGATGGTCTGAGCCACAGTCAGCTCTAGGTCTTGTTTTTGTTGTCTGTATAGAGCTCCTCCATCTTTAGCTGCCAAGAATATAATGAATCTGCTCTCAGGATTGATCTTCTGGTGATGTTTCCACGTACAGTCATCTCTTGTACTTTGGAAGAGGGTTTTGCCATGACCAGTGTATTCTCTTGGGAAAACTCTGTTAGCTTTTGCCCTGCTTAATTTTCTACTCCAAGGTCAAACTTGCCTGTTACTTCAGGTATCTCTTGACTTTCTACTTTTTCATTCCAGTCCTTTATGATGAAAAGGACATCTTTTTTGGTGTTAGTTGTAGATGGTCTTGAAGCTTTTCCTAGAATCATTCAACTTCAGCTTCTTCTGCTTTAGTGGTTGGGGCATAGAGTTGGATTACTGTGATGTTGAATGGTTTGCCTTGGAAACGAACTGAGATCATTCTTTCATTTTTGAGACTTCACCTAAGTACTGCATTTTGAACTCTTTCTTGGACTATGACGGTTACTCCATTTCTTCTAAGAGATTCTTGCCCACAGTAGTAGATATAATGGTCATTTGGATTAAATTTGCCCATTCCTATCCATTTTATCTCACTGATTTCTAAAATATTAAGGTTCACTCTTAACATCTCCTGTTTGACCACTTGCAATTTACCTTGATTCATGGACCTAACATTCCAGATTTCTATGGAATATTGTTCTTTACAACATTGGAGTTTACTTTCACCACCAGATACACCCACAACTGGATTTCCTTTCCATTTTGGCTCAGCTTCTTCATTCTTTATGTAGCTATTTTCTGCTCTTCCCCAGTAGCATACTGGATATCTACTGACCTAGAGGCCTCTTCTTTTAGTGTCATATCTTTTTGTCTTTCTATACTTTTCATGGAGTTTTCAAGAAAACTGAAGTGGTTTGCCATTCCATTCTCCAGTGGATCATGTTTTGTCAGGCCCTGACTATCAGGGACATGCACTTTAGCTGCCCCACAAGCCATAGGACATGCATGAGCCTTGGCTAGAACTCTAGAGTTTGCAAAGCTTCACTGGCCACCGGGTGCTGGCCAAGGTGCCACCCGGGGGCCTGGGCAAAGGCCCTGTTGTAGTTGTTGCCTGGAGTCAATTGATACTGGAGGATTCCCAGGAGCAGAGGGCTCCTTGGCCTCTCTGCTGTTGGTGGCTACCCCTGGGGCTCATCTGCAGTCCAGGAGCTGTGGGGAATGGAGGGCTCCACAGCATCGTCACTGCTGCTGGCCACCATGGGGCCAATCCACAATGGGGTTTTCTTTTTATAGGGACCCATCTGAGTCAGTGCTAATGAGGTGGGTGAAGCTAGAGTTTATTATACAGAGTAAAGTAAGTCAGAAAGAGAAAAAAAATCTATTTTAACACACATATATGGAATCTAGAAAGATGATGCTGATGAACCTATTTGCAGAGGATCAGTGGAGACACAAATATAGAGAACATACTTGTGGACTCAGAGAGGGGAAGGAAAGGGTGGGATAAATGGAATGAATAGCACAAAAACATATACACTATTATATGTAAAATAGCCAGTGAGAATTTGCTCTATGACTCAGGGAGCTCAAACTTGTGTTCTATGACAACCTAAAGGAATGGGATAGGGTGGGAGGTGAGAGGGAGTTTCAAGAGGGAGGGGGCATACATATACCTATGACTGATTCACGCTGATGCATGGCAGAAAGCAACACTATACTGTAAAGTAATTATCCTTCAATTAAAAATAAATTAATCAATTAAGGAAAAAAAAAAAAAACATGATGATGTGTAAGGTTGGGGTTACATGCCCCTTTGCACCATTCACAGAATGCCTAGGGCAGATGTAAAAATGCTGGCGTGAATGAGCTATTGGCTTCCCTCATATTGACTGTGCCCCTGGACACATATTGTCATGAAAGATCAAAGGAACAAAACTCCCACTTTCCAGATCTGAGCTAAGAAAGCCCCAGTAAGCCACTAGATTAGGCCCCTGAGGCACTTCTCTTACAGGGAGAGGGCTCTGAAATTAGTATGCTGTCTCCATGCCTTGCTTAAAGGTAGACTGGAGTTCATGTAATGTCCTCTCCACATAACTATTCTTCTTCCTCCTGGCAGCTTATTTTTACTGTAGTTCTCTCCTGTATACACTTTATCTGGCTTTTTCTAAGATTGGACCATATTTCTAGCATATCCCCAGCTACCAGGTTTCTCTGGACCTAGAGCAGAATCAGAATCTTATCTCATTCTGCACCCTGAAAATCATATGACTGGCACTCAGAATACCCCCTGGACTTTATGACTATCAGAGTTTCCTTTATAGGTAACAGGAAGACGTCTTTTTTGATTCATTTATTTTCCAGCCGGTATCAAACCAACTTGAGGAGGGCCAGCCAGAGAGCATGAAATTCATCCCAGGATGTCTTCTAACATAGTCACATAATCATATGTCATGTGACATATGATGTTTACTTTTTGAATTTTAGTAGAAATGTAGCCTCATTTAATGGTTTTTAAATCCTATGAATAAACACTGAAAATATTTTTAATGCAAGTTAAATTATTAATAGAACTATTAGTAGAAAAATTAAAAAATTAAAAAAAAATTAAAATTAAAGGGAAAATTTGAAAATAATGGTAAGACACATAGTTCCTCAAATAGTCCCCTTGATTAAAAAGTTAAAACTCAGAAATACCTGGAATCCCCAACTGATGAATATGACACAATGATTTATTTCCATTTGGTTGGCAATAAGGATGACATTTCTTTGGCTTCCCTATGCTACTGGAAAAAGTCATGTAAAACTGAGACTACTGACCATTTTGGTAAGAAATGAGTCCACATGTCTACATAGAATGTAAGTAAGCATTGATACAGAATTGATTAGCAACTGTAGTTGCAGCAGGATCCTCTGTGCTGCTGAGAATGATGATTTGTGGCATATTGAGAGTGAAAAGTATGATTTGCAGGGACAGGGGATTCCCAATATTAAGGCTGGATCTATAAGTACCCAAATTGAATAGCAAGTAACCTAACCTAATTATTGAATGAGATTGTAAAGTGTAATAGTTAAGAGCATGGGCTTTAGAAGGAGACATATCTGACTTCTAAGGTAAATTTTAATATGTATTCATTTGCTGACATGTAACAAGTTCCTCAAATTCTGTCTCTGTCTCTTCTACAATAAAGTGGGAATGCTAATAGTATTTACTTCTTTAGGTGATTGTGAGGATTAAAAGAGACAGTGCAAGTAAAGCAAAGCTTGTGTCTCTGATATTGCAGGTGCTCAAAAAAAAAAAAAAAAAAAAAAAAATCTGGTTCTATAAGTTTACCAGAAACTCTAGTTACTGGAAGACAACCATTCAATGGTCCACTGAAGCAAAGTCAGCCTATGAATGAGATGCACTTTTGTGACTGATCAGATTCAGATTTAGAGGCAACTGGCAATTTGTGGTTCACCAGTGCATATTCTGAGGTTCTGCCCTGTGAACTCAAGCTGGAAATAGTAGGGGAAATCTTCCCAGAATGGGACATGTAAAAGTGAAATGCCAAGGTTGCCTAATTATTTCCACCATATTCTTAAAGCCTTTTAATGTGAATGATGGATGCATAAGTGTTTGATAATGACCCACAGTTTCTATATTACTCAGTCTTTTAAATACAAATAAATTTGAGTTTTCCTTAAACAATTGTATCAAGATTCAAATAAAACAGGTGTAAGATGAGATGTGAAAAAAAAAAAAAAGTTATGGAAAGATACTTTATTTTTGATTTCTGCTGCATCTGGGAAAACATTCATATTATCTGCTGCTCTTTCTCTCTCTTTCTTTTTTATTATACATTAATCTGCTCAGATGGTGAATCATGGTATTCTCTGCTACTAGCTGCAGAGAGGAATTTTTAATGAAATGAGGATTTAAAGGTTTTTACATGAAGCATTAGGATCTTTTCTACCTTTTCTCATAATGCTCAAATTATTTTTACTGTTGTGAGTTACAAATGCATGATTGTGGTACTGCTCCTGGAAGAAAATGACCTACTCTCTAAAAAGGTGCTTATGACCTAAAGCAGCTATCTCTTGCCCCACCCAGTATGAGGGTGCCAAGTCCCCAGTAAAAGGCACTAAAGTGGCTAAGATATAAGATTTATCCCTAAACTGACCTTATTCCACACTATGAGCCCTAACCAATCTTTGTCTAACTTTTGTTGATATACCTCCTGATCATCTAGCCTCCCTTTTAATAAATTCAACAGGGTTGTGGCCTTGATTTAGCTGCATCTCTAATATCCAACTACAATATTTATTTCCTTTTCTTTTTTCCTGGCCCAGCACCACTCAGTCTAACCACCTGGTGTCTTGGCATCTCCTGTTTGACCTTAAAACACCCCTCCCCCTCCCAAACAACACTCATAAGCAGGTCTGTTGGACACAGCTCAGTGTTTATATAATCACTCATCCTCCTCAGGTCTTGCCCAAGAAGGTTGATGTTGGACATTAAAGATCATTCTCAAAGAAATCTTATAGGAAGAAAATTACAAGTTAGCTATGAAGCCTAAGACTTTAATTTTTAATAAATTATACATACAGAAACACAAACATATATACATATATACAAAATTGAAAGTCAAATAATGTCTAATTTGTTCTAACCGCATTTAATAGGAGCACACTACTTTATAAAAAGACTTATACCCCTCTAATGACATTCAAAATATAGTGACACAGAATGATGCTAATGCTTCTAATACATTAGTTTTTAAACCTAAAATGCAATAGTGAAAAAAGTTAAAAAGAAACTCTATACAAAAGGAAAACTATTAATAATTAGTCAATATTAATAGTTAATAATAAGGCTACTATTAATAATTAAGGCCAGGTACAAACAATTAATACAATCTTAAGGTTAAGAAGTTCATCTCTATTGAAGTTAAACTGTAAAATCTCAGTCTTGAACAATGAATTCTGATGTATACCCTTTTGATGACCACAAATCACTTAAAATGTACAAGCAGAATCTTTGATGGCAAAGAAAGGAAATCAGAGGGAACCCACTGTCATAGGAAGACTAAGTGCTTTAAGATCAGGAAGCCTGGAATCTGATCTAAGCCCTGCCATGAACCCTTTATGATCTTTTTGGGCCTCAGTTTATACTTATAAACTGTATAAGCCACACAGCATTCAAGTTTGGTTAATAAAAGAGATTATAAGGAAACAGTGAAAAACTCACCTGGAACTTAAACAGGAGTGTCTTTTCCAGATCCTTGGTATTATTTCATATGATGACCATGTAGAAGGTAGGTTTCAGGATCCTGGACAACTATTATGACTCAGGATGTGGAAAAGAGTGAAAGGAGTTTGTCTGATAGAGTAGGAAAAAAAAAAAAAAAATCAAGGGATGAGAAAGAGTCTGGATGTCAAATCTTTGGGAAACTGGCCTCAACTACCTCAGATGAAGTTTGTCATTGCACTGTTTGGGCTCCCCTATCACTTTAGAGAGATGTCTATGAGAATCCATTTAGCATCTCTGGAAAGATCAGAAGCTTCATAAAGCAAGCCCCTTGAGGTTTAGTGCCCATTTGAGCCCTCTCTCTAGAGATTCCCATATTTTATAATCACTCACAGGTGAGTCTGACATGCACTGGTGTTAAAGAAGTTTTAGAAAGAGAGTACATGTCTTATCAAGTGTCTGGCACCTACTAGACCACTGAAAAAGAATGCTAAAACATGTAGTGAATGAATTAATGTGTTTCAGATACTGCAATCTAGCACAAACATAGACAGACAAGTTCCTCTGGGAATCAGGCAAACTTCCAAAGGCTATCATTACACCAAATATGTTTTTTTTTCTTTTAATTTATTTATTTTAATTGGAGGATAGTTACTCTACAATATTGTGATGGCTTTTGCTATACATCGACATGAGTCAGCCATGGGTGTACATGTCCTCCCACCCTGAACCCCCTCCCTCCTCCTTCCTCACCCCTTCCCTCTGGGTTGTCCGTCAGATAAGATAATCTGAGGTAACACCATGGGGAGAAGGATGGGTGGTTATACTACTACAAATAAATATGCTTTGTCTTAGGGTACAAGGTCATTCCCCTTAACCAGTTAAAAACTAGGGCACCAAAAAATAAGAATGTAAAACTTTGGAGTTTAGGAGTGGTTTCCCCAAAAGTGAGAGTGAAGAAGAGTTCAGGTGTTATCCAAAATGAAGCCTCAGACCTTCCTACCCATATCACTCCTTTAATTAGCATTTATTTAGACCATTCCACTGGTGTATGAACTTTTAGGATTCTAGGATCTTACCTACCATCACTGTGCTCTGTCCTTCACTATCTCTATAAGGAAGTTGAAATTCAGAAGAAAAGAATCACTTAGAATTGAACCCAGTGATACAGTTATGTTAATGACTGACTATATTTATACAATTAGCAGTCTCTTCAAGAGATTGACCTGCTGATTCAGGAATCACCACTAGCTTCTCTTAAGCCATAGCTTTATAGTCCATGCTATGCTATTTTGCCCATCATGAAAGGGCTGGCAGTTTACCAATCATCCGAGGGCAAGATCACACTCTGAAGTGACTTGAATAAATTACTTTTTGTAAGTTAATATGCTCTTCCTATAGCCATGCTGTCATTAAAACACTGCTGCTGCTTAGTCTCTTCAGTTGTGTCTGACTTTGTGCAACCCTATGGACTGCAGCCTGCCAGTCTCTGTCCATGGGATTCTCTCGGCAAGAGACCTAGAGTGGTTTGCTATGCCCTTCTCCAGTCATTAAAACACTAGGTCAAATCAAATACATCCATCAAGCTGCTATAAAATATGCATGCAAAGAGAATGGATGTGATGTTGAGAATAATAAAATAGTCCATGCATGTTAACTCGTTTCAGTGTGTCCACTCTTTGTGACCCTGTGGACTATAGCTCAGCAGGCTCCTCTATTCAAGGGATTCCAGGCAAGAATACTGGAGTGGGTTGTCATGCCCTCCCTACAGGGGATCTTCCTGACCAAGGGATCAAACACACATCTCTTAAGTCTCCTGCATTGGCAGGTGGGTTCAATGCCACCTGGGATGCCCAAAATAGTCCATAAAAGTTATGAAATAAATCAGCTGTTCTTTCAGGCATGGGAAACAAACCATATACATCCAACATATTATAAATACTGTAAGCACACATATATTATATAATGAGCACTTATTGATGTACTGAGAGAAACACAAAGTGATGAAGGTGTTTGCATCATAGAAGCATTTTCTATCAAGGAGGCATTGCACATATGATGAAAGAAGCTTATCAGGTAGGTAGCCCTAAGATGTTCTAAATGGATTTTTTGCTTTCCTCTAAAACCATGTTTTTAATCTCAGATCATGGGGAAAAATGTACCCCCAACTTTGAGCCAAATAATGAATGAGTTGGGAGGTAAACATCCTTCCCTCTTTTTTTCCTATCCTCTTGTCCTCTCTCCCTTCTTTCCTCCCCTCCTTAATTTCCTCCCCTTTAGCTTCATCCCAGATTGTTGTTTGGAAAGGAGCATTAGATGCTCCTATTCACACTATCGGAGAAGGCAATGGCATCTCACTCCAGTACTCTTGCCTGGACAACCCCATGGACGGAGAAGCCTCGTAGGCTGCAGTCCATGGGGTCGCTAAGAGTCAGACATGACTGAGCGACTTCACTTTCACTTTTCACTTTCACGCATTGGAGAAGGAAATGGCAACTCACTCCAGTGTTCTTGCCTGGAGAATCCCAGGGACAAAGGAGCCTGGTGGGCTTCTGTCTATGGGGTCGCACAGAGTTGGACACGACTGATGCGACTTAGCAGCAGCAGCAGCATTCACATTTTATTAGCAATGCCAGAATTCTTAGCGAGCACTTGCTTATGTAAGCAGAGTTGCAGATACAAATGAGCTACCAGCCCTGCTATTAGAGAGTTCACCAACTATTACAAAAAATCACATGTAGGAAGATAATAAAAATGCCAGTAAGAACAAAACATGTCATTTAATAAAGAATATAAG
Source organism: Bos grunniens (assembly GCF_055505025.1). Classification (NCBI taxonomy): domain Eukaryota; kingdom Metazoa; phylum Chordata; class Mammalia; order Artiodactyla; family Bovidae; genus Bos; species Bos grunniens. The sequence continues at coordinate 62,603,348 of NC_141183.1, read as the reverse complement.
CAAAGGAAAGAATGACTAATTTCAACTATAAAGACTTCGAGAATGTATACTCTACAAGATGGCATTTGAACTTTGACTGAGAGATAGAATTTTCGCCAGTAAGGAAATAGAAAAAAAAAAAAAAAAAGCTAAGAAATACCATGTTAAAGACCTGGAGAAGAGAAAGGCAGTGGTTCTACTCAGTCTTCTCTGTGAACCACTGTGGCATTGCTGGTGCTCACATGAGTTTCTGGAATGGAACTACCTCCTCCTCCTTCTAGCAAAAAGGATAGAAGCTAGTCCTAACAGTGATGTGGAACCTTAGTCATAGAGTTTTGTCAGCTTCATCACTTATTTACTCCCTTAGAAAGGTGTCTTGAAAACTTTAAAAATCCATTTATTTCCTTTCTAGTGCTTGTTAAACCAAGAGAATTAAACCAGAGAAATTAAAAAAAAAATAGCACCTAATCATTGTTCCCTCAGATATTATCAAGTCCATCCTGATAGGCTCATGCTTAATTTAGTATTTTTCTCCTCAGAGATCTCTTAGCCTCTCCTTGCTATCTTGCTATCTGCCATCTATCAGAACATCTTCAGCATTTAAGATGTCTCAATATATGTCAGAAATTCAAATGTAGAAAAGGATGTAAGTTTTCTTGCAAGGGTATCCTGAGTTCTGAATAATAAAGCCCATTTGTGGTGCTATCTGAATCTGTCTCATTCTGGATTTGCCAGGTCCAACTACTAAATAGTCAGAAATTTTATGAGCTTGTTAATATTATATTGGTAACTGCAAATTGATCAGAGTGGGAGTATTTATAGTATGGAAACTGCAAAAGGCTCCAAGCTTTTGAACCTTATTTTCAGAGAGTAATTTATTAAATTTTTACCATACCATACTGAATAGTTTGCTTTTTAAGAGTCCCCAAATATTCCACATCAGTTAGCTATGAGCACACAGACTTTCAGAGGATTATCTCCATATTCTATGATGAATGGAATGTTGATGTCCAAAGAAGTTCCTTGGTAAATGGATATGAACAGTGGTGCTAGTCAAAAGCCTACTGTACTAGTCAAGACTATGCATGCTGCAGTGGAAAGAGTAGAAGCATTGAACTACAGCATCTAAGAATACTAGTTCTATTCCTAATTGACTGTGTGCTTTATGGAAGTTTATTTATGTCTGTTTATCTGTCTCTGTACTGTGTCGTTCTCATCTGAAAAATAGGGATCTTAATATTTATGTAACAGAGATATAAAGATTAAATAGGATGGTACGTGAAGGCACTCAGAATAATGTATAGAATAGAATGAAGTAAAAGCAAAAGTGCCAGCCTCTCAGTTGTGTCCAACTCCTTGAGACCCCATGGACTGCAGCCAGCCAGATTCCTCTGTCCATCGAATTCTCCAGGCAAGAATACTGGAGTGGGATTTTATTTCCTTCTCCAGGGGATCTTCCTGAACCAGGGATTGAACTTGGGTCTCCTACATTGCAGGCAGATTCTTTACCATCTGAGCCACGAGGGAAGCCCATATAGAATAGAATAAGCATCCAATAAATAACTTTGGTAACAGACTAATGTAAGTTCAAATGTTAGTACTACTGCTTCCCAGCTTGTAAAATATTGTTGCTGTTGTTGTTCAGTCATTCAGTACTCTCTGACTCTTTGTGACCTCATGGATTGCAGCACCCCAGGCTTCCCTGTCCATCATCAAATCCCAGAGCTTGCTCAAACTCATGTCCATTGAGTCAGTGATGTCATCCAACCAACTCATCTTCTGTTATCCCCTTCTCCTCCTGCTTTCAATCTTTCCCACCATCAGAGTCTTTTCCAATCAGTCAGTTCTTTTTATCAGGTGCCCAAGTATTGGCCATCACTTTCTGGCATAAGGGTGGTATCATCTGCATATCTGAGCAATGATGTTGGCAATTGATCTCTTGTTCCTAAATCCAGCTTGTACATCTGGAAGTTCTTGGTTCACAGACTGTTGAAGCTTAGTTTGAAGGATTTGGAGGATTATCTTTGCTAGCATATAAAATGAGTGCAATTTTGTGGTAGTTTGAACATTCTTCCACAATGCCCTTCTTTGAGATTGAAATTAAAACTGACTTTTGCAGTCCTGTGGCTATTGCTAAGTTTTCCAAATTTGCTGGCATATTGAGTTCAGCACTTTATCAGCATCATCTTTTAGGATTTGAAATAGTTTAGCTGGAATTTCATCACCTCCATGAGCTTTATTTGTAGTAATGCTTCCTAAGGTCCATTTGACTTCATACTTCAAGATTTCTGACTCTAGATGAGTGATCACACCATCGTGATTATCAGGGTTATTAAGACCTTTTTTGTACAGTTCTTCTGTGTATTCTTTCCACCTCTTTTTAATATTTTCTGCTTCTGTCCACACTGCTTCTGTCCTTTATTTTGACCATATTTTAATGAAATGTTCCCTTGGAATCTCTAGTTTTCTTAAAAATATCTCTAGTGTTTCCTATTCTGTTCTTTTCCTCTATTCCCTTGCATTGCTCACATAAGAAGGCTTTTTCATCTCTTCTTGCTATTCTTTAGAACTCTGCATTCAGATGGGTATTTCTTTTGGAAGAGATGTTTGAAAGAAGGTGTTTGCTATAATAGTGAGTTCTCTTGGCAAAACTCTGTTGGCATTCACCCTGCTTAATTTTGTAATCCAAGGTCAAACTTGCCTGTTACTCCAAGTATCTCTTGATTTCTTACTTTGCATTCCAATCCCCTATGATGAAAAGGACATCTTTGTGTGTGTGTGTGTGTTTGTTCTAGAAGGTCTTGCTCTTCATAGAACCATTCAACTTCAGTTTCTTCTGTATTAATGGTTGGGGCATAGGCTTGGATTACTGTGATATTGAATGGTTTGCCTAGACATCTAACCAAGATCATGCTGTCATTTTTGAGGTTGCATCCAAGTACTGTATTTCATTCTCTTTTGCTGACATTGAGGGCTAGTCCACTTATTCTAAGGGATTCTTACCCACATTAGTAAATATAATACTCATTTGAATTAAATTTGCCCATTTACATCCATTTTAGTTCACTGATACCATTGTGTCAATGATTTATTGATGTTAATGTTCATTTTTACCATCTCCTGTTTGACCACTTCCAATTTACCTGGTTTCACGAACCTAACATTCAAGCTTCCTATGCAATATCATTCTTCACAGCATCAGAGTTAATCTTCACCACTAGACACAGTCACCACTGGGCATTTTATCTATTTTGGCCTCACCATCTTCATTCTTTCTGGAGCTGTATCTTGTTAAAATTATCTAACTTCTCTGATCTTTTTCTTCATCTAGTAGCACTGATACTTCACAGCATGTAGTGAGTTAGGTAGCAGGAACTCCAAATCATTCTGCTCTCAGTATTGCAGAGGCTAAAAGGCAAAAATTATACTTACCAGACATTCCTGCAGCTAGCATTCAGATGTGAATTATATTCTACCACTAAGATGCACCTGTGTAGGACTTGGAAGGCAGATGCAAGGCAGGGCCAATTTTTCATTTCTTGGCTCATGTTGTTAAGTATGGTTGTGGAGACACTGGGCTTTTCTGAAGCAGAGTTCCAGTGTTCATGATTGGCTGTGGGGGGTGGGGGTGTTGAGAGGCAATTGTGCTGGATGCAGTGGACCTCTGATTCCATTCTTTCTGTCTGTGCAGCAGGAGCATCTCCCCTGGTGTTCACAATGTTGTTCCTGAAACCCCAGCCTATAGTCCTCCTCCAGCCCTTCTAGGGATGTTTCAAGTTGTGTTAAACAACTTCAAGTGACCAAGCAGTTGTTTGTGTTCTGCAACTGCACCATGACTAATACACATGGTTTGGGGAAGAATTTACAGGAACATAGTACAGTGAATCTAAAACATCTAGTATTGTGTCTGGCCTGAAATACTTAGTAAATGTGAATCTCTTTTTTATTTTCTTTTCATATTCATCAACCCTCCTTTCTCTGTGGAAGAAAAAGACCCAGCTCACAATGGCTTGCAATTAAAATACTTTGTTTTATGATTTTTCTGAGCATACTGTGAGAGAAAGGTATATTCATTCCTGAAAAGCCAGAACACTTTTCTAAGTCTGTTTTCATATATGTAAATACTCAAAGGATGTTAAACAATTTTACAGGACTGTGGCTTTCATGGACAGAATAACACAGTAGCTGCTGAACTTGGAAGATAAGGCCATTCCTTGTATAAACTGAGAGAAGATGGAATTGCTTGGAAAGGTTTTATTTGAACTCCAAGATTCAGTTTTGTGTTCATTTATTATTAGTCCTAGTGGAGGTAGCATCGAACCCCAACATTTATTTACTAATTCCATTTTAAAACTGCCACCTTAGCACCTACTCTAGAAGTACTTATTTTCAAATATCCAAAAATCCATTTTCCTTTCTGTGTTCTTTTACTCAAGTCATTTCCAAGTTATTTCCTAAGCAATAATACTTGTTTCAACAATCAAAATATCAGGAGGTTAACAGAGTTGATTAGAATAGCCTCTGATTGCATGCACCAAAAAAGTCAAATGAGACAGAGAGCTGGGTTCTTGAATATCACCTCATTATTAGCAAGGTGTATTACATTAACCTTGCTCCAAAAGTAAAATATGCTGAAAACATTGTCATTCAGCTCTTCCTTGCTTTGTTTACAGCACCTCAGGCAACTGTTCACTATTAGAGCTAAAAGTTGTAAGAGTATTATAATACAAACCAAAGGCCTGACAAATAAAATGTAGATGTGAGTTGAAATAACACTAAAACATGAAGCTTGGTGCTTCTATCAGTCCTACAGCCTATCTACTATACCTAAGGATACTGCATCTTGAACTGGATCACTCCCTTGTAGGCATGTCTCCACACTTACCCTTGGGCATCCTGTATGAGTTGGGTGAGCGATAGAATAAGGAGCGTCGTTTTAATCTGTGTCTGGATTTTAGACAGAGCCATGGTATTACTACAAAAGTATACAATTTACTATGAATAAACTTGATACTCACAACAGTAAATACAATCGAACAACAAATATCTTTGATCCTAAAAGTCATTTAAGCTCTGTTCATAGTTCACTGTCCTTGTGAGACAACTTCATGTAATAGAGAAGAATGCTGAATGGATCTACATTCTACTGCTTACTTAACCACTCCCATTTATGGATCATAACCTTGTCATGGCTAAAGGGTTTATGTAACTCAACGAAACTATGACCATGCCATGCAAGGCTACCCAAGATAGATGGGCCATATTGAAGAGTTCTGACAAAATGTAGCCCACTGGAGGAATTGATGGCAAACCACTTCAGTATTCTTACCATGAGAAGCCCATGAACAGTATGAAAAGGCAAAAAGATATGGCAGTGTAAGATGAGCTCCCCAGGTCAGAAAGTGTCCAATATGCTATTGGGAAAGAGTGGAGGGCAGATATGAATAGTTCCAGAAAAAATGAAGCAGCTGGGCCAAAACGGAAATGATATACAGTTGTGGATATGTCTGGTGGTGAAAGTAAAGTCTGACACTATACAGAATAATATTGCATAGGAACCTGGAATGTCAGGTCCATGAATCAAGGTAAAAAACATGGTCAAGCAGGAGATGGCAAGAATGAACATCAATAAGTTAGAATTCAGTGAACTAAAATGGAAGAAAATTGATAAATTTATAATAATTCAGATGACCATTATATCTACTATTGTGGCTAAGAATCCTTTAGATTAAATGGAGTAGTCCTCATAGTAAACAGAAGAGTCCAAAATGCAGTATTTGGGTGCAATCTCAAAAGCAACAGAATGATCTTGGTTAGTTTCCAAAGCAAACCATTTAACATTACAGTAATCCAAGTATATGCCCCAACCACTGATGCCTAAGAAGTTGAAGTTGACCCTTTCTATGAAGACCTTCTAGAACTACACCAAAAAACAAAAAAAGGATGTCCTTTTCATCCTAGAGGATTGGAAGGTAAAAGTAGGAAGTCAAGAGATACCTGGAGAAACAGGCAAGTTTGGCCTTAGAATACAAAATGAAGTGGTGAGACAAAGGTTAACAGAGTTTTGTCAAGAGAACACACTGGTCATAGAAAATACCTTTTTCCAAAAACAGAAGAGACAACTCTACACATTAATGTCAACAAATGATAAATACCAAATCAGACGGATTATATGTTTTGCAGCCAAAAATGGAGAAGGCTCTATATAGTCAGCAAAAACAAGAATGGGAGCTGACTGTAATTCAAATCATGAGTTCCTTATTGCAAAATTCAGACTTAAAATGAAAAAAATAGGGAAAATCACCAGGCCATTTAAGTATGACCTAAATCAAATCCCTTATTTTATTATTTATTTATAATTTTTATTATTAATTTATTATTGATTTTATTATTTATTTATTATATGGAGATGATGAATAGAGTCAAGGGATTAGATCTGGTAGACCGAGTGGATGAAAAACTATGTACAGAGGTTCATAAAACTGTACAGGAGGCCATGACCAAAATCATTCAAAATAAAAAGAAATGAAGGAAGGCAAAGTGGTTGTCTGAGGAGACTTTACAAATAGCTGAGAAAAGAATAGAAGTGAAAAGCAAAGGATAAAGGGAAAAATATACCCAAACTGAATGCAGAGTTCCAAAGAATAGCAAGGAGAGATGAGAAGGTCTTTCAGTGATCAATGCAAAGAAGTAGAGGAAAATAAAAGAATGAGAAAGACTAGAGATCTCTTCAAGAAAACTGGAGATAGCAAGGAAATATTTCATGCAAGGAAGGGCATGATAAAGGACAGAAATAGTAAGGACCTATCAGAGGCAGAAGAGATTAAGAAGAGATGACATGAAAGCACAGAAGAACTATTCAAAAAACCTCTAAGTGACCAGGATAACCACGATGGTGTGGCCACTCCCCTAGAGTCAGACATCCTGGAGTGCAAAGTCAAGTGGGCCTTAGGAAGCATTACTACAAAGCAAGCTAGTAGTGGAGTGGTGATGAAATTCCAGCTGACCTATTTCAAATCCTAAAGGGTGATGATGTTAAAGTGTTCTACTTAATATATCACCAAATTTGGAAAACTCAGCAGTGACCACAGGACTAGGAAAGGTGTTTTCACTACAATTCCAAAGAATGGCGATGCCAAAGAATGTTCAAAGGCAATGCCAAAGAATGTTCAAACTATTGTACAATTATGCTCATTTCACACACCAGTAAGGTTATTCTCAAAGTCCCTCAAGCTGGGCTTCAGCAGTACATGAACCAAGAACTTCTAGATGTATAAGGTGGATTTAGAAAAGGCAGAGGAACCCAAGATCAAATTGCCAACACTCACTATGTCATGAAGAAAGGAAGGGATTTCCAGAGAACATCTACTTCTGCTAGATTGACTATATTAAAGTCTTTGACTATGTAGACCGTAATCAACTATGGAAAATTCTGAAAGAGGTGGGAATACCAGAAAACCTTACTGTTTTGTTTCTAGAATACCAGAAACTTACACGTTTCTCCTGAGAAACCTGTATGAAGGTCAGGAAGCAACAGTAAGAAGCAGACATAGAACAAAAGACTGGTTCAAAATTGGGAAAGGAACACGACAAAGCTGTGTATTGTCACCATGCTTATTAAACTTATATTCAGAGAACCTCATGCAAAATGATGGGCTAGATGAATCACAAGGTGGAATCAAGTTGGCCAGGAAACATATCAACAACCTCAGATATCCAGATGATACCACTCTAAAGGCAAAATAAAGAGGAGTTAAAGAACCTCTTGATGAGGGAGAAAGAGGGGAATGAAAAAGTTGGCTTATAACTAAGCATTCAAAAAACAAAGATCACGACATCCAGCCCCAACAGCCCATGGAAAATAGAAGGGGATAAACTGAAGCAGTTTATACATTTTAATTTCTTGGGTTCTGAAATATCTGTGGATGATGAATGCACCCATGAAATTAAAAGAGACTTGCTCCTTGCAAGGAAAACTTTGATAAACCTAGACAGCATATTAAAAAGTAGAGACATCACTTTTCCAACAAAAGTCTGTCTAGTCAAAGCTAGTTTTCCCAGTAGTCATGTATGGATGTGTGAGTCGGACCACAAGGAAAGCTGAGCACTGAAGAATTGATGTTCTCAAATTGTGGTGCTAGAAGTGAGTCTTGAGAGTCCCTTGGATGGCAAAGAGATTAAACTAGTCAATCCTAAAGGAAATCAACCCTGAATATTCACTGGAAGGCCTGATGCTGAAGCTGAAACTCCAATACTTTGGCCACCTGAAGCAAAAGCTGACTCACTGGAAAAGACCCTGATGCTGGGAAGATTGATGGAAGAAGGAGAAGGGGCGACAAAGGATGAAATGGTTAGACAGCATCACTGATTCAATGGAATTGAATCTGAGAAAGCTTTACATTCAGGTATGACCTAAATCAAGTCTCTTATGATTATACAGTGGAAGTGAGAAATAGATTTAAGGGCCTAGATCTGATAGATACAGTGCCTGATGAACTATGGAATGATGTTAATGGCATTGTACATGAGACAGGGATCAAGACCATCCCCATGGGAAATAAATGCATAAAAGAAAATGGCTGTCTAGGGAGGCCTTACAAATAGCTGTGAGAAGAAGAGAAGCAAAAAGCAAAGGAGAAAAGGAAAGATATAAGCATCTGAATGCAGAGTTCCAAAGAATAGCAAGAAGACATAAGAAAGCCTTCCTCAGTGATCAATGGAAAGAAATAGAGGAAAACAACAGGATGGGAAAGACTCGAGATCTCTTCAAGAAAATTAGAGATACCAAGGGAACCTTTCATGCAAAGATGGGCTCGATAAAGGACAGAAATGGTATGGACCTAACAGAAGCAGATGATATTAAGAAGAGGTGGCAAGAATACAGAGAAGAACTGTACAAAAAAGATCTTCACGACCCAGATAATCACAATTATGTGATCACTCACCTAGAGCCAGACATCCTGGAATGTGAAGCCAAGTGGGCCTTCGAAAGCATCACTATGAACAAAGCTAGTGGAGGTGATGAAATTCCAGCTAAGCTATTTCAACTCCTGAAAGATGATGCTGTGAAAATGCTGCACTCATTATGCCAGCAAATTTGGAAAACTCAGCAGTGGCCACAGGACTGGAAAAGGTCAGTTTTCATTCCAATCCCAAAGAAAGGCAATGCCAAACAGTGCTCAAACTACTGCACAATTGCACTCATCTCATACGCTAGTAAAGTAATGCTCAAAATTCTCCAAGCCAGGCTTCAGCAATACATGAATCGTGAACTTCCAGATGTTCAAGCTGGTTTTAGAAAAGGCAGAGGAACCAGAGATCAAATTGCCAACATCTGCTGGATCATGGAAAAATCAAGAGAGTTCCAGAAAAACATCTATTTCTGCTTTATTGACTACGCCAAAGCCTTTGAATGTGTGGATCACAATAAACTATGGAAAATTCTGAAAGAGATGGGAATACCAGAGCACCTGACCTGCCTCTTGAGAAATCTGTATGCAGGCCAGGAAACAACAGTTAGAACTGGACATGGAAGAACAGACTGGTTCCAAATAGGAAAAGGAGTATGTCAAGGCTGTATATTGTCACCCTGCTTATTTAAGTTAAATGCTGAGTACATCATGAGAAACGCTGGACTGGAAGAAGCACAAGCTGGAATCAAGATTGCCGGGAGAAATATCAATAACCTCAGATATGCAGATGACACCACCCTTATGGCAGAAAGTGAAGAGGAACTCAAAAGCCTCTTGATGAAGATGAAAGTGGAGAGTGAAAAAGTTGGCTTATAGCTCAACATTCAGAAAACAAAGATCATGGCATCTGGTCCCATCACTTCATGGGAAATAGATGGGGAAACAGTGGAAACAGTGTCAGACTTTATTTTTTGGGGCTCCCAAATCACTGCAGATGGTGACTGCAGCCATGAAATTAAAAGACACTTACTCCTTGGAATGAAAGTTATGACCAACCTAGATAGCATATTCAAAAGCAGAGACATTACTTTGCCAACAAAGGACCATCTAATCAAGGCTATTGTCATGTATGGATGTGAGAGACGGACTGTAAAGAAGGCTGAGCACCGAAGAATTGATGCTTTTGAACTGTGGTGTTGGAGAAGACTCTTTAGAGTCCCTTGGACTGCAAGGAGATCCAACCAGTCCATTTTGAAGGAGATCAGCCCTGGGATTTGTTTGGAAGGAATTCTGCTAAAGCTGAAACTCCAGTACTTTGGCCACCTCATGCGAAGAGTTGACTCATTGGAAAAGACTCTGATGCTGGGAAGCATTGGGGGCAGGAGGAGAAGGGGACAACAGAGGATGAGATGGCTGGATGGCATCACTGACTCGATGAACATGAGTGTGAGTGAACTCCGGGAGTTGGTGATGGACAGGGAGGCCTGGCATGCTGCGATTCATGGGGTCGCAACGAGTCGGACACAACTGAGCGCCTGAACTGAACTGAACTGAAAGACAGGGGAGTCTGATATGCTTCAGTCTGTGGGGTCACAAGGAGTCAGACATGACTCAGTGACTGAACAACACCATCACCTCAAGGTTTATGCCACAGACAAATCTCTGTGTCTTGCTTCATGTTTTTTACTTTTCAAAATGTTTTTTTTTAATTAAATAATTTATTTTAATTGGAGGATAATTACTTTACAGTATTGTGATGGTTTTTGCCATACATCAACATGAGTTAGCCACAGGTGCACATGTGTCCCCCCATCCTGAACCCCCTCCCATCTCTCTCCCCACCTCATCCCTCTGAGCTGTCCTAGAGCGCCAGCTTTGAGTGCCCTGCCTCATGCATCAAACTTGCACTGGTTATCTGTTTTACATATGGTAATATACATGTTTCAGTGCTATTCTTTCAAATAATCCCGCCCTCGCCTTCTCCCACAGAGTCCAAAAGTCTGTTCTTTACATCTGTGTCTCTTTTGCTGCCTTGCATTTAAGACCATTGTTACTGTCTTTTTAAATTCCATATATATGCATTAATATACAGTATTGGTGTTTCTCTTTGTGACTTACTTCACTCTGTATAAAAGGCTCCAGTTTCATCCACCTCATTAGAACTGACTCAAATTTATGTTCCTTTTCATAGATGAGTATTATTCCATTGTGTATCTGTACCACAACTTCCTTTTAAAAAAAAAAAAAAAAACTTTACAATATTGTATTAGTTTTGCCAAACATCAAAATGAATCCACCACAGGTATACATGTGTTCCCCATCCTGAACCCTCCTCCCTCCTCCATCCCCATACCACCCCTCTGGGTCGTCCCAGTTCACCAGCCCCAAGCATCCAGTATTGTGCATTGATGTTTTCCATTTGAAAAGTAATTTATGAACAATAAAACTCCATTTTGGGGGGTGTATAAAGTACACTGAATTTTAGCACATGTATGAATTTGTGTACCCACCATCAATACAGATACATTAACAATTTCATCATCTCCAATACTTTTCTCATATAGCCCCTTCGTACTGACACTCACCTGCTTAGTGTCAGCCAGTTTTTACCTTGGCACTATTGCTCTCTATCCTTATAGTCTTGTCTTTTCCATAATGTCATATAAATGAAATACAATAAGCAACTTTCTGATACTGGTTTCTTCTGCTTAGTAGAACATATTTGAGATGTCCATGTTGTTGAAAGAGTCAGCAGTTCATTTATTTTTATTTCCAAGTAGCATTCCATTTTATGGATGTAGCAGTTTGTTTATCCATTTATCCACTGAAGGACATTAGGTTGTTTTCCATTATTATGGATAATGCTCTGATAAGCACTCATTTACAGCTTTTTATGTGAATATAAGTTTTTATTTCTTTAGTGCAGAAATTTTCAACCACCATACTATTAATAAGTAAGTGTATTTTTAAGTGGGATAATTTAAGAGGCTTTTATTAAGAGGTTAAATATAAGAAGTGACCTGCTCATTGCAGATATTTAGCAGCTGGATTTACCTAGTAGATATTAGTAGTGCCCATTTACCTCGTGTGACAGGCTAAATTAATATATATATATATATATATATATATATATATATATATATATATATATCTTTACATTGGCAGATGCTTCTTGGGGCAATATCACCTCCAGTTGGAAAACAAAGCTCTAGGGTAAAATCTCATAAAAATGATTTCTGGTCAATATGGTAAGCATATGTTTAACTGTAAAAGAAACTATAATATTTTTTGAAGGTTATTTTTCTGCACCATTTTGCATTTCTACCAGGAATGGATAAAAGTTCTAATTGCTCCACATCTTTGTCAGCACTTGGTATTAGCAGGTTTCTGAAATTTTAACTGTTCTAGTAGTTGGGTTCTTCCTTCATTTTAAAATAAAAATGACAATACAATACTATGGCAGATATTAGTACAGCTCACAAATATTTCCATTCCTGCGATTCTTAGCACTTGAGAAAATTTCATTTCCTGCTCCCATTAAGTTGCATTTGTCTATGTTAATTGCCTTAACCAAAAGGTAGAAATGGGGAGGATCTCTTCAAGGTGGGCACAAAGAATAGTTAATGCACTCTTCTCTGTCTTCCCTTCTTTAAGTTTAGGCAACCTGTTACATTCCAAATAGTGAGGACTTCATCAGCCAGTGCCTTTGAGTGAGAATGACATGGAAGAGTCCCCTGCCAAACTTCAAGTGAACATGAAGTATTAGCAAGAAACTAACCTTTGTCATTGTGAAGTGAAAGTTACTCAGTCATGTCCGATTCTTTGCAAACCCATGGACTATACAGTCCATGGAATTCTTCAGGCCAGAATACTGGAGTGGGTAGCCTTTCCCTTTTCCAGGGGATCTTCCTAACACAGGAATCATTCGTCACTGCTATTTTGGGATTGTTTTCTACTCATCATATCCAGCCTAGCTTGACTAAAACCAATTCTTATGGGTTCATTGTAAGCATTTATGAAATATATGTGGTTAATGCACTTAAGCACAGTCCTTGGCTCAAAATAAGTGCTCAATGTATGTGTGTGTGTGTGTGTGTGTGTGTGTGTGTGTAGTCGCTCAGTCGTGTCCAACTCTGCAATCCCATCCTCCATCCATGGGGTTTTCCAGGCAATAGTACTGGAGTGGGCTGCCATTTCCTTCTCTAGGGGATCTTCCCAACCCAGGGATCGAACCTGGGTCTCCCACATTGTAGACATATGCTTTACCATCTGAGCCACCAAGGAAGTTCAGTAAGTGTGCTCAGTAAATGACTCCTATTATTATAACTATTTACTTTTTCTTGACCATATACTGCATAGTGATTCTTCTATTTATAAAATCACAGCTTTCATTCTCTGTAATGACTTAGCAGAACTACTTCAGCTTCTTCAAGGTACCCTGAGAATAGAATGCTGTCATAGAGTCAGACTGAAGCAAGCACATATCTCATTGGACACCTATCCCTCAGATGTGGTGATACATCATCCAGGGTTCAAGACAGCATTAACTGTGATGCTATAAATACATTGTTTTGAATGACAATGATATTGGGTCATTTAAAAACCTGCCTCATATAAGTCATTGTCTGTTGTGAAGGTCTTTAATTAGTCAGCTAAACTTTTCACATTTACTGTCCAGTACTTGTCCATTTCCCAAGAATGCAGAGAGGTAATGAGGTGTAAAAACACAGTGGTTCCCAAAGTTGATGGTACATCAGAATTATCTGCAGAAATTTGAAAATTATGTTTCCAAGACCTAATGCCACTGAGATTTAAAAGCCATAGATTCAGGGTAAGGCTTCAGATTTAGTGTGAGTTGGGCTTCTATTTACAAAAGTCTTTGATCCGATATCTTCTATAATTCAAAGATTTCTTTGATTATCCAACAAGATCATTGCATGAGTTAAGGAACTTCTGCTTTTACCAGGGTTTTAGTGCATGATATGGACCCAATTGTCACCCTGTTTATTTAACTTATATGCAGAGTACATCATGAGAAACGCTGGACTGGAAGAAACACAAGCTGGAATCAAGATTGCCGGGAGAAATATCAATAACCTCAGATATGCAGATGACACCACCCTTATGGCAGAAAGTGAAGAGGAACTAAAAAGCCTCTTGATGAAAGTGAAAGTGGAGAGTGAAAAAGTTGGCTTAAAGCTCAACATTCAGAAAACGAAGATCATGGCATCCAGTCCCATCACTTCATGGAAAATAGATGGGGAAACAGTGGAGAGACAGTGTCAGACTTTATTTTTCTGGGCTCCAAAATCACTGCAGATGGTGATTTCAGCCATGAAATTAAAAGACGCTTACTGCTTGAAAGGAAAGTTATGACCAACCTAGATAGCATATTCAAAAGCAGAGACATTACTTTGCCAACAAAGGTTCATCTAGTCAAGGCTATGGTTTTTCCTGTGGCCATGTATGGATGTGAGAGTTGGACTGTGAAGAAGGCTGAGCGCCGAAGAATTGATGCTTTTGAACTGTGGTGTTGGAGAAGACTCTTGAGAGTCCCTTGGACTGCAAGGAGATCCAACTAGTCCATTCTGAAGCAGATCAGCCCTGGGATTTCTTTGGAAGGAATGATGCTAAAGCTGAAACTCCAGTACTTTGTCCATGTCATGCGAAGAGTTGACTCATTTGAAAAGACTCTGATGCTGGGAGGGATTGGGGGCAAGAGTAGAAGGGGATGGCAGAGGATGAGATGGCTGGATGGCATCACTGACTCGATGGACGTGAATGTGAGTGAACTCCAGGAGTTGGTGATGGACAGGGAGGCCTGGCGTGCTGCGATTCATGGGGTCGCAAAGAGTCGGACACGACTGAGTGACTGATCTGATCTGATCTGATGGGCCCAATAAATGTTTTTCAAATTTGTTCATTCACTGACAAACATTCTGCCTGAGTGAGAATCTCATTCAGTTTTTAACTTCATGCTATGAGGAATATTGTTTTTATATATATTCTTAATTGTAGCTCTGCTTTTTTTTTTTCAGGATAGACCATTAGAATTGGAATCATTATGAACTCAAATATTACAAATAGTTGCACAAGTGCAACTTCTAAATGATCTTCATTCTCCTTTCCCTCTATTCATCTTTCTTACTTCTGCCAATACTATCTTCCTAACACATCGATTTCACCCCTTCCCTCTTCCATTTGACTAAACTTATGGTGGGATCCCTGTATAAGATCACGCATGTTCAAGAGCACATCTTTACTTATCCCAATATCGTAATATTATTAAAATGAACAAAGGGGTATAAAGCAAAGAATTAAATCCATTAAAACTCTGGAATATTGTAATGAACAGAAACCTTGAGGAATTTCTGAATAATAAAAAACAAATAAGATAGGTTCAGCAGGAAGTAAAGACTAGAGAACGAGGAGGCCTAAAGGAGACCAAAGAAAATGTCCCTGCATAGAGGAGAGCCAATTGCTTCCGGCACAATCCTAGAGGAATTCCACATGGACATCAAGTATGACCAGCAGGAATGGAATACAGTGAATCTCCCAAACTTCATATTAGAGAGATTAATTCTTTTAAAATAGAAAGGCAGTGAAACATGTACAGGAATGAAATTCACTGAGGTTGGCACTCCTTGAGTAATGGGCACTAACTATGTTGTTTATATTTTGTATTCTGATACTTCGATATCTGGGCCCTTGTTGATCTTCCAGGCTTAATCAATTCCTAGGTAGTAAACACCTTGCCTGTGAGTGTGCTTTTCATATGCAACTCAACTACTCCAGAGTTTATATCTCTACTACCTCTCTTATTAGACTCTCACAATCAGGGTCACTATCCATCTGCTCTAATCACCCATGGCCAGATAGCAGACAACTAGGAATAACCGTTATGCCCAAGAGCCTACTGATTTATTCAAACTAGCCCAACTTCAGTTTTATCCTGACTCCCTAGTTTTTTCCTGGAAACCATAATAAGGGCTTTTGCTCACAATTCCCTCCTTCCTATTGGCCTCCTTGTCAACTACAAATTGGCGTTTACCATGGGAGCTTGCCATCTACCTCTACAAGGATTAAATCATGTGCTGTTGCAGTTGCTGATTTTCAATGTCCCACTCCCTCTGCCCCCCACCCCACAGAAAGGAGTTTAGGGTGGAGAAGAAATGAGACACTCTGTGCTCAGGGAAAAACTGGCAGAACAGGTCTTAAGATAGTTAGATATTATCAGAAACTGATTTTATGAGCCCAATTCTTATATTTCCTCATATCTAGAAAAGCACTAAAATCCTCCATGGTGCCGACTATGCCTCATGACTAGTAAAAGCTTCACAAGACTTGCAGAAGCTTTCTTTAAAATATGTGCTTGATTGCATGTATTTCCTCTTCACCTAAATCACATATACTGGCATTCCCTCCTGCCTCTTTGGATCAATTTCTCAGAGGTATCTGAGGTGCTGTCTCCCAGACTGAAGTCTTCCATTTGCCCCAATAAAACTTAACTCAAAACTCATAACTTATGTGTTTTCTAAGTTCCTGATAGACCTTGGTGCTCCCCAATGTGGCTCCCTATTATGTGGCATGCCCACTTCCCTTGAGAACTGTGAATAACAAATTATCTTTTCAATGGCATTTGACTTCTGATCAGTTGGTTTTATTGTAATTTTCTATTAATATATCATATTTTAGGTCAAAAAACTTTCTTACTGTGGTACTCCTGGTTATCTGAAATTGACTGCCACATTTCTGCAGAAAATTGGACTGTCAAACTCCTATAGAAAGCCCTTCTTGACATATCCGGTAGGTTTAGGTAATAAAAAATAAATAAGTAGGTAAAATACCTATGTAGAAGCAAGATTTTTTTAGAAGTTAGAGGTGAAAACATATCAAATGATAAGACAGCAACAATTAACCCTGTGACATTGGTGAATGAATAGATGAAGAGAGAAACTAAAAGAGAAAGCATAGTACACAGTACATAGTACATAGATCCACCTACATAGAGAAACTTAGTTGCATTTCAAATTAGTGGTGATGCATAATTCATTCAATAAACTAAGTAACTGGAAAATGTTAGGCAGATTACTTCACCATGAAATAGACTAATTCTGAGGTGTAAAAAAACAAAACAAAACAAACAAACAAACAAAAAAAAACACAAAGAAACAAAAAAACACAATGACTAAATTAATAGAATAATGCTCTTATGCTAAAGAAGGCTTTCCAAGCCAGGACGAAACCAGAAACCACAAAGGAAAAGAATTACAGATTCTGTATCTTAAAAGTGGAAGTTTCTGTATGCCAGCAAAGGTTACTAAAAATATATTTTTTAAAAAGTTGATGAAATAGAAAAAAAAAAGCAACATCTAAAACAGAAAAATGGTTAATATTCATAATGTATAACAAACTGATAAACAATCAATATGAGAGGCTTTAGAAAAATAGAGCAAGGTATAAGAATAGACAAGTCACTGAAAATACAAAAAGCAAATAAACATGAAAAGGTGATGAACCTCACTAGCAATCAAGAAAAGGCAAATTCAGTCAACAATGAGAGCATTTTTTACATACCAGATTAGCCAAAAATTTTAAAACTGATAATATCCAGGCTGGCAAGGCTAAAGGCCAAAAGGAACCTCTTACACAGTTCTGATAAACAGGTGAGGGAAGAACAATTCAGCAGAATCCATCACAATTACAAGTTTGTGACTTCTTGGCTCTGTTGGGATGCTTGCTCAAATGCAAAATGTTAGAAGAAATATTTTTGTATTAATAAAGCAGATGTATTCTAAAGGTTCATTAATAGGAACACATTGAATACTGTGGAATACATTCACAGTTGCTGAAAAGGAAGAATAGACATACATGATGTGACTTTAAAAAAGGTACCTATCTTATGCTTTTGGCTAAAAGGAAAAGAAAAAACAGAATGAAAGAAAGTTGCAAAATAAAATGACACATACAGTATTAACTATGTTATAAATGTGCATATATATATTTACATATGTAAATATATTTATATATGCATAAAGATGTCTGTATTTTATGTATACAAACATAAAAATATAAATAAATGAATAAAAAGCTTTCATAAATTCATAGTATTATATCATCATACCTCTATTTTCCCCAGCTGATCATTAAAAAAAAAAAAAAAAAATTCCCAGCTTATATATCTTAGTGCAAGGAAATCCACGATCTCTCACTTTTGGTTGTCCATCCCCCAAGTTGTCCTAAAACCTTAGAGCCTCATGAATGCCAAATATGAATTGTGCATGTATGTTTTGTGTGATTTGTGTGTAAATACATGTTGGGAGACGATATCAATCTAGCTTCCAGCTTCAAATGATACAACTAAACGTGGCTAACTTTCATAAGACGTGACTGTTAAGACTGACTTTTCACAGTTAGGTTTATGATGGTGATACATGCCTATAATGATGTCCCTGAACTAGATATCTATACTTGGTACTCAATGAAGGATATTCCCCATCCCTTTCTAACTCAGATCTGCTAAGACTGTGGTTATCCATGGGAAAGAGCAGAGTCAAGACTGGAATCGACTAGCTCAGACATCCAGCGTTGCCACCTTCTTCCATTTCTAGGTAATCTGCAAAGTGGTTCCAGCAAAATTTCCTTTAAAAACCTCAGATATCATTATTTATTCTCCTTTCATGGAACAAAATATTAGTTTGGCACTTCTCTTAGAGGAGAGTTGTACTCCCTACAAGTGTAATTCTTCTCAGGCCATCTTAATAACAGTTAAGGTACTGGGAACACTTCATTGATGGGACAAATTTTATGTGCATACTACAGATCTGGAAGGATTCACATCAAACTATTATGGGAAGGTGAGGAATGGAAGTTTAAAAAAGTACTGTCATTTTTATGACATGGCTTTTTGGAATAACTAAAATTTGATTTGATTTTGTTTGGGGAAGATAAATGAACTTGTATGAATGAATGTATGTGTGAATGAACAGGGTGCTTACAAGATGGTAGAGGAATAGGATGGGGAGGCCACTTTCTCCCCTACAAATACATCAAATGATCATCAGCATGAGGACCAACTTCCACAAAACAAATTCTGAACCTAGCAGAGGACCCTAGATACCCAGAGGTATACCAATCTCTTCAAAATGAGGTAAGACAAAAGATGAAGATGAAAAGAGATACAAAGGATTAAGAGATGAAAACCTGCCCTGGAGAGGAAGTCATGAAGGAAAACTTTCCATACAGTGCTCCAAAATCACTCCAGATGGTGACTGCATCCATGAAATTAAAAGATGCTTACTCCTTGGAAGGAAAGTTATGACCAACCTAGACAGCATATTAAAAAGCAGAAACATTACTTTGTCAACAAAGGTCCGTCTAGCCAAGGCTATAATTTTTCCAGTGTCATGTATGGATGTGAGAGTTGGACTACAAAGAAAGCTGAGCACTGAAGAACTGATGTTTTTGAACTGTGGTGTTGAAGACTTTTGAGATTTCCTTGGACTGCAAGGAGATCCAACCAGTCATCCTAAAGGAGATCACTTCTGAGTGTTCATTGGAAGGACTGATGTTGAAGCTGAAACTACAATACTTTGGCCACCTGATGCGAAGAGCTGACTCATTGGAAAGGACCCTGATGCTGGGAAAGACTGAAGGTGGGAGGAGAAGGGGACGACAGAGGATGAAATGGTTGGATGGCATCACCGACTCAATGGACATGAGTTTGGGTAGAACAGAATTGAATTGAACTAAGGAAACGTTCTCACAGGCAGGGTCAGTGGGGAGCTTTGCAATCTCAGACGGTAGCATAACTGAAAAAAAAAAAAAAAAAATCACCACAGAATTTGCACTGAAAAATTACCAGTCAAAAAGTGGCTGACATGCTTGCATTCATCCACAGCAAGTGGGGACTGGGTGTGTAGGCATGAACTTCATAGTCGGTCCTTAGGGAAAGGACAAGAGTTGAATGCCCTGAGGACACTCTGAGGGGACTAATGTGACCCAAATAGTAACTCAACAGCAATCCAAACTGAGGGAATTCCAGGGAGACAAAGGAAAACAAAAGACCTTTCCCATGGGAAGGCTCTAATGCCACAATGTGACCCCTGGCACACTCACAGAACAAAGGATTTCACCCTAGTGAATATCAAAGAACAAGCCAGCTGCCATTTACAGCCTCTCTGGAGGCAGAGAGGGAGGTGTGTGACAGCCAGAAGAGGAAGGCAAGGAGCAACTGCAATCTCAGCCCCAGAGGCTTCATCTCCCACTAAGCTGCGAGCAGGTTGCCAGTCACTAACCACCTCTTCCTGGGATGCTGGATGGTTCATATCTGCCAGAATATCATAGCCTGAGACCAGCTCCCATGGGGAGATACACAGCCCACCTGAAATCATGCTTTTGGGGTGCACCCAGTTTGGACCTGGGAAGGGCATTAGACACGTGGCCCACATGGGACTGTGCCCTCACGAAGCACACAGAAGCTCGAATGGCATAGGCCTGGGAAGTGCACACTGCCTTGGACCACAAAAATCCCCATGTTGTCCATCCACTGCAAGCGCTCCTGACACATCTTAGTTCAGTTAGGTCGCTCATTCCTGTCTGACTCTTTGTGACCCCATGGACTGCAGCATACAAGGTTTCCCTGTCCATCACCAACTCATAGAGTTTGCTCAAACTTATATCCATTGAGTCAGTGATGCCATCTAACCATGTCATGTTCTGTCATCCCCTTCTCCTGCCTTCAATCTTTCCCAACATCAGGGTCTTTTACAGTGAGTCAGTTCTTTGCATCAGGTGGCCACAGTATTGGAGTTTCAGCTTCAGCATCAATCCTTCCAATGAATATTCAGGGTTGATTTCCTTTAGGATTGACTGGCTTGATTTCCTTACTGTCCAAGGGACTCTCAAGAGTCTTCTCCAACACCACAGTTAAAAAACATGTTTCTCAGTGCTCAGCCTTCTTTAGGGCCCAACTCTCACATCCATGCAAGACTACTGGAAAAACCATAGTTTTGACTATATGGACCTCTGTCGGTAAAGTAATGTCTCTGCTTTTTTTTTTTTTTTTTTAAATTTAATTAATTAATTTTAATTGGAGGCTAATTACTTTACAATATTGTAGTGGTTTTGGCCATACATTGACATGAATTGGCCATAGGTGTACATGTGTTCCCCATCCTGAACCCCCCTCCCACATCCTTCCCCATCCCATCTCTCAGGGTAATCCCAGTGCACCAGCCCTGAGCACCCTGTCTCATGCATGCTGTCTAGGTCTGTTATGGCTTTTCTTCCAAGGAGCAAGCACCACATATCTCAACAGAGTTTGTTTGCAGTGCCCCTCCCTCTCCACAGCACAACTGAGCAAGTGACCCTGAATAAGCAGGGACTTTCACTCCCTCATGCAAGAACAGAGATTAGAAACTTAAGAGACTGAAGCAGAGGCAGCCAACTTGAGCAAAGAAAAGAAAGGGATCAATCCAGAAGTGGCAGGAGTAACATATTAAAATCCTGC
The DNA here is from genome assembly GCF_055505025.1 of Bos grunniens. NCBI lineage: Eukaryota > Metazoa > Chordata > Mammalia > Artiodactyla > Bovidae > Bos > Bos grunniens. Next base: position 62,581,946 of record NC_141183.1, on the reverse strand, counting down.
AGTTAAGCTGAGACTGTGCATTTGAGGGGCAACTGTAGACATTGAGAACAAGTACGAGCCAGAACAAGACATTATCTGATATTGAAATGAGCACCACACTGCCCTTAAAAGCTCCAGAGAAATTCTTAGATATATTTCTCTATATTATTATTTTTAATTTTAAATAATTTTATTTCTTTAATGTCTTTTAATTCTTCATTATTTTTGTTCTCATTTTTAAAAACTTCCTCCCTGTCCTCTTTTTCCCTTTTCCCTCCTCCCCTCCTAATAAGGTTATTTATTTTTTATTTTGTTTTCTTATATATTGTACTTTTGAGAGTCTAATTTTTATTCTAGGTTTTTGATCTTTTGTTATTAATTTTGTATTTTAAGAGTTTAATTTTTAATATCAATTTTCACTTAGGGCTACGCTTACTGGCTTGATTACTGTTTTCCTTTTGACTCTCCCTTTTCTCCTCCTGGTCACCGCTATCTTCTCGCTCTCTCTTCTCTTCTCTATATAACTGTGAATCTCTTTGGGTGTTCCTGGCTATGGACAGTTGTTCCACCATTAACCTAGGGGTTTTGTCTTCTTTGCTATGTGGACAGAGAAGTCTTGATGCTATTGTAAGTGGTTGGGGCCAAAGTCGAGAGACAAGAGGCTCATTTTCAGAACTTTGGATCATTATAGAACTCCTGACGCCAAGGAATATTAATAGATGAGAGCCCACCTCAAAATTTCCATACATGCACTGAGATCAAGCTCCAACCAAAAGTCAGAAATCACAATCAAAAAGTGGATAGACATTTCTCCAAAGAAGACATACACATGGCTAATAAACACATGAAAAGATGCTCTACATCACTCATTATTAGAGAAATGCAAATCAAAACCATACTGAGTTATGATTTCATGCCAGTCAGAATGGCCATCATCAAAAAGTCTACAAACAATAAATGCTAGAGAGGGTGTGGAGAAAAGCCAATTCTCTTACACTGTTGGTGGGAATGCAAACTGGTTTAGCCACTATGGAGAACAGTGTGAAGATTCCTTTAAAAACTGGGAATAGAACTGCCATCAGTTCAGTTCAGTTCACTTGCTCAGTCATGTCCGACTCTTTGCGACCCCATGGATCGCAGCACGCCAGGCCTCCCTGTCCATCACCAACTCCCGGAGGTTACTCTCGCGTCTCTGTCTCACGTCCATCGAGTCGGTGATGCCATCCAGCCATCTCATCGTCTGTCATCCCCTTCTCCTCCTGCCCGCAATCCCTCCCAGCATCAGGGTCTTTTTCAATGAGTCAACTCTTCTCATGAGGTGGCCAAAGTATTGGAGTTTCAGCTTTAGCATCAGTACTTCCAATGAACACTCAGGACCGATCTCCTTCAGGATGGTCTGGTTGGATCTCCGTGCAGTCCAAGGGACTCTCAAGAGTCTTCTCCAACACCACAGTTCAAAAGCATCAATTCTTTGGCGCTCAGCTTTCTTCACAGTCCAACTCTCACATCCATACGTGACCATAGGAAAAACCATAGCCTTGACTAGACGAACCTTTGTTGGCAAAGTAATGTCTCTGCTTTTGAATATGCTATCTAGGTTGATTATCACTTTCCTTCAAAGGAGTAAGCGTCTTTTAATTTCACGGCTGTAATCACCATCTGCAGTGATTTCGGAGCCCCAAAAGATAAAGTCTGATACTGTTTCTACTGTTTCTCCATCTATTTCCCATGAAGTGATGGGACCAGATGCCATGATCTTAGTTTTCTGAATGTTGAGTTTTAAGCCAACTTTTTCACTCTCTTCTTTCACTTTCATCAAGAGGCTTTTTAGTTCCTCTTCACTTTCTGCCATAAGGATGGTGTCATTTGCATATCTGAGGTTATTGATATTTCTCCCGGCAGTCTTGACTCCAGCTTGTGCTTCTTCCAGCCCAGCATTTCTCATGATGTACTCTGCATATAAGTTAAATAAGCAGGGTGACAATATACAGCCTTGACGTACTCCTTTTCCTATTTGGAACCAGTCTGTTGTTCCATGTCCAGTTCTAACTGTTGCTTCCTGACCTACACACAAATTTCTCAAGAGGCAAATACTGTATATTAATGCATATATATATGGAATTTAGAAAGACATTAATGATGATCACATATGCAAAGCAGCAAAAGAGACACAGAGGTAATGAACACACATTTGGAGTCTGTGGGAGAAGATGAGGGTGGGATGATTTGAGAGAATAGCATTGAAATATGTATATTACCATATGTAAAATAGATGATCAGTGCAAGTTTGATGCATGAAGCAGAGCACCCAAAACTGGTACTCCAGGACAACCCAGAGCAATGGGGTGGGGAAGGAGGAGGGAGAGGGGTTTCAGGATGGAGGGGACACGTGTATACCCATTGCTGATTCATGTCTATGTATGGCAAAAACTGTCACAGTATTGTAAAGTAATTATTCTACAATTAAATTAAACTATTTTTTTTCAAAGTCACTAAGCTCCAGTGCAAGACACACCACACTAATCCTCCAGCAAAATAGGAACACAACCTTGAACAGTGAAGACAGAATGCCCAAAGCCATACCAAACCCAAAGACACTGCAAAACTCATTACCAGACACTGCACTGCTCTCCAGAAAGATGAGATCCAGCTCCATCCGTCACAACACAGATACAAGTTCCCCCAACCAGAAAAGCTTTAAAAGACACTGCTCCAACTCCACCCCCAGGAATCAGATTCCAAAGTTTAGAGGAATTATGATCCTTCAGCCTCCAGAAAGGAGACCTCAAACACAGCTAATTAAACAAAATGAAAAGGCAAAGAAATAGCCAACAGGTGAAGAAACATGATAAAAATCCACCAAACCAAAGAAAAGAGAAGCAGATAGGGAGTCTACTTGAAAAATATTTCAGAAAAGTGACAGTAAATATGATCAAAAATCTTGAAAACAAAATGGAGATATAGATAAATAGACTAGAGACATGTATTGAGAAGATGCAAGAAATGTTTAAGAAGGACCTAGAAGAAATAAAGAATAGTCAATAAATAATTAACAGTGCAATAACTGAGATTAAAAACACTGGAGGGAGCCAACAGCAGAGTAACTGAAGCAGAGAAAGGATAACTGAGCTGGAAGATAGAATGTTGGAAATAAATGAAGCAAAGCAGGAAAAAAAAAAAAAAAACAGAATGAAAAGAAATGAGGAGAGCCTCAAAGACCTCTGGGACAATGTTAAATACCTCCACATTCGAATCCAAGAAGACAAAAGAAAAGGGCATGATAAAATATTTGAGGAGATAATAGCAAAAAAACGTCCTTAAAGTGGGAAAGGAAACAGCCAACCAAGTCCAAGAAGCCCAGAGAGTCTCATACAGGATAAACCCAAGGAGAAACATGCCAAGACACATATAAATCAAACAAACAAAAACTAAACATGAAGAACAAATATTAAATGCAGCAAGGGAAAAGCAACAAATTCCATACAACGGAATTCCCATAAGGATAACAGCTGATTTTTCAACAGAAACGCTGCAGGCCAGAAGGGCATGGCAAGGTATCCTTAACGTGTTGAAAAGGAGAAAGCTACAGCCAAGATTACTCTATCCCTCAAGAATCTCATTCCGATTGGAAGCAGAAATCAAAAGTTTCACAGACAAGCAAAAGCTAAGAAAATTCAGCACCACAAAACCAGCTCTTCAACAAATGCTAAAGGTTCTTCTCTAGACAGAAAACATGGTAAAGGTTTATAAAAATGAACCCAAAACAATCAAGTAAATGGTAACAGGATCATAGGGCTTCCCTAGTGGCTCAGTTGGTAAAGAATCTGCATTCAATTGGGGAGACCTGGGTTTGGCCCCTGGGTTTGAAAGATCCCCTGGAGAAGGGAACAGTTACCCACTCCAGTATTCTGGCCTGGAGAATTCCACGGACTATATAGTCCATGATGTCACAAAGTGTCGGACACGACTGAGTGACATTCACAAATGGGTTAAATGCTCCAACCAAGACAAAGACTGCCCGAGTGCATACAAAACCAAAATCCCTATATATGCTGTCTAAAAGAGAGCCACCTCAAACCTAGGGAGACATACAGACTGAAAGTGAGGGGCTGGAAAAAGCTATTTCAAGCAAATGGAGACAAAAAGAAAGAGGGAGTAGCAATACTCATATCAGACAAAATAGACTTTAAAATAAAGATTGTTATAAGAAAAAAAAAAAAAACTACATAATGATCAAGGGATCAATCCAAGAAAGAGATATAGCAATTATAAATATATATACACCAAACATAAGAGCGCCTAAATACATAAGGCAAATTCTAAAAGCTATTAAAGGGGAAATTAATAGTAACCCAATAACAGTGGTGGACTTTAATACCCTACTCACACCAATGGACAGATCACCCAGACAGAAAACTAACAACAAAACACAAGCTTTAAATGATACATTGGATCAGTTAGATGTAATTGATATCTACAGAGCATATCACCCAAAACAATGGGTTTCACCTTTCCCTCAAGTGCAAATGGAACATCCTCCAGGATAGATCACATCCTGAGCCACAAATTTAGCCTCAGAGCATTAAAAAAATTAAATCAGTTCAGCATTTTTTCTGATCACAATGCCGTAAGATTAGATATCAACTACCGGAAAAAACAAACAAACAAACAATATATATATATATATATATATATATATATATATACACACACACAAACATATGAAGGCTAAACAACACACTTCTAAATAACCAACAGAGCACTGAGGAAATAAAAAAAAATAATCAAAATATGCACAGAAATAAATGATAATGAAAACATGGGAGCCCAAAACCTGGGGGAATCCGTAAAAGCAGTGCTAAGAGGAAACTTCAGAGCAATACAAGCCTACCTCAAAAATCAAGAAAAACATGAAATAAAAACCTGACCTTACACCTAAATCAACTAGAAAAGAACAAAAAACACTCCATAGTTAGTAAAAAGAAAGAAATCCTAAAGACCAGAGCAGAAATAAATGAAAAAGATGAAGGAAACTATAGCAAAGATTAATAAAACTAAAAAATAGTTCTTTGAGAAGATAAACAAAATTGACAATTTGTAGACTCATTAAGAAAAAAAAGAAGATTCAAATCAATAAAATTATAAATGAAAAAGGGGAATTATGTAAGACAATGCAGAATACAAAGGATCATAAGAGACTATTATGAGCAACTCTATGCCAATAAAATGGGAAACCTTTTTATTTAGATGAATTCTTAGAAAAGTATAACCTTCAAAAATTGAACCAGTAAGAAATAGAAAATATGAACAGACCAATCACAAACACGGAAATTGAAACTGTAATCAAAAACCTTCCAATTAAAAAAAGCTCATGTCCAGATTGCTTCACAGGCGAATTCTACCAAAAATTTAGAGAAAAGTTAAAATCTATCCTGTTTAAACTCTTCTAGAAAATTGCAGAGGAGAGAAAACTCCCAAACTCATTTTATGAGGCTAGCATTAATTGGATACCAAAATGGGATGAAGATACCACAAAAAGAAAATTAGAGGCCAATACAAAAAAGATCTTCAAAACGCAGATAATCACGATGGTGTGATCACTGACCTACAGCCAGACTTTCTGGAATGTGAAGTCAAGTGGGCCTTAGAAAGCATCACTACGAACAAAGCTAGTGGAGGTGATAGAATTCCAGTTGAGCTATTCCAAATCCTGAAAGATGATGCTGTGAAAGTGCTGCACTCAATATGCCAGCAAATGTGGAAAACTCAGCAGTGGCCACAGGACTGGAAAAGGTCAGTTTTCATTCCAATCTCAAAGAAAGGCAATGCCAAAGAGTGCTCAAACTACTGCACAATTGCACTCATCTCATACGCTAGTAAAGTAATGCTCAAAATTCTCCAAGCCACGCTTCAGCAATATGTGAACCGTGAATTTCCAGATGTTCAAGCTGGTTTTAGAAAAGGCAGAGGAACCAGAGATCAAATTGCCAACATCCGCCGGATCAAGGAAAAAGTAAGAGAGTTTCAAGAAAGGATCTATTTTTGCTTTATTGACTATGCCAAAGCTTTTGAGTGTGTGGATCACAATAAACTATGGAAAATTCTGAAAGAGATGGGAATACCAGACCACCTGACCTGCCTCTTGAGAAATCTGTATGCAGGTCAGGAAGCAACAGTTAGAACTGGACATGGAACAACAGACTGGTTCCAAATAGGAAAAGGAGTACGTCAAGGCTGTATATTGTCACTCTGTTTATTTAACTTATATGCAGAGTACATCATGAGAAACCCTGGACTGGAAGAAATAAAAGCTGTAATCAGGATTGCTGGGAGAAATATCAATAACCTCAGATATGCAGATGACACCACCCTTATGGCAGAAAGTGAAGAGGAACTCAAAAGCCTCTTGATGAAAGTGAAAGTGGAGAGTGAAAAAGTTGGCTTACAGCTCAACATTCAGAAAACGAAGATCATGGCATCTGGTCCCATCACTTCATGGGAAATAGGTGGGGAAACAGTGTCAGACTTTGTTTTTCTGGGCTCCAAAATCACTACAGATGGTGACTGCAGCCATGAAATTAAAAGACGCTTACTCCGTGGAAGGAAAGTTATGACCAATCTAGATAGCATATTCAAAAGCAGAGACATTACTTTGCCAACAAAGGACCATCTAATCAAGGCTATGATTTTTCCTGTGGTCATGTATGGATGCGAGAGTTGGACTGTGAAGAAGGCTGAGCACTGAAGAATTGATGCTTCTATGCTGTGGTGTTGGAGAAGACTCTTGAGAGTCCCTTGGACTGCAAGGAGATCCTACCAGTCCATTCTGAAGGAGATCAGCCCTGGGATTTCTTTGGAAGGAATGATGCTAAAACTGAAACTCCAGTACTTTGGCCACCTCATGCGAAGAGTTGACTCATTGGAAAAGACTCTGATGCTGGGAGGGATTGGGGGCAAGAGGACAAGGGGACGACATAGGGTGAGATGGCTGGATGGCATCACTGACTTGATGGACGTGAGTCTGAGTGAACTCTGGGAGTTGGTGATGGACAGGGAGGCCTGGCGTGCTGCGATTCATGGGGTCGCAAAGAGTCGGATACGACTGAGAGACTGATCTGATCTGATCACTGAAGAACATAGCGATATTGAGCAAAAATCCTCAACAAAATTCTAGTAAACAGAATTCAGCATAAAAGGATAATACATCATGATCAAGTGGGCTTTATCCCAGGGATGCAAGGATTCTTCAATACATGGAAATCAATCAGTTCACAAATATTAACAACAATTAGCAACATATTAACAAATTGAAAGACAAAAAAACATATGATCACCTCAATAGATGCAGAGAAAGCTTTCCACAGAATTCAACACTGATTTATGATAAAAAATTCCCCAGAAAATCAGCATAGAAGGAACATGCTGCTGCTGCTAAATTGCTACAGTCATGTCCGACTCTGTGCAACCCCATGGACTGCAGTCCACCAGGCTGCCCCGTCCCTGGGTTTCTCCAGGCCAAGAGTACTGGAGTGGAGTGTCATTGCCTTCTCTGTAGAAAGAACATACTTCAAACAATAAAGGCCATACAAGACAACCCCACAGCAAACATTATTCTCAGTAGTGAAAATCTGATGCCCCACAACACTCATTATCAGAGAAACACAAATCAAAACCACAATGAGGTACCATTTCATGCCAGTCAGAATGGCTGCTATCCAAAAGTCTACAAGCAATAAATGCTGGAGAGGGTGTGGAGAAAAGGGAACTCTCTTACACTGTTGGTGGGAATGCAAACTAGAACAGCCACTATGGAGAACATTGTGGAGATTCCTTAATAAACTGGATATAGAACTGCCATATGACCCAGCAATCCCACAGCTGAGCATACACACTGAAGAAACCAGAATTGAAAGAGACATGTGTACCCCAATGTTCATCACAGCACTGTTTATAATAGCCAGGACATGGAAGCAACCTAGATATCCATCAGCAGATGAATGGATAAGAAAGCGGTGGAACATATACACAATGGAGTATTACTCAGCCATTAAAGAGAATGCATTTGAATCAGTTCTAATGAGGTGGATGAAACTGGAGCATATTATACAGAGTGAAGTAAGCCAGAAAGAAAAACACCAATACAGTATACTAATGCATATATATGGAATTTAGAAAGATGGTAATTATAACCCTATATGTGAGACAGCAAAAGAGATACAGATGTATAGAACAGTCTTTGGGACTCGGTGGGAAAGGGCGAGGGCAGGATGATATGGGAGAATGGCATTGAAATATGTCACATGTGAAATGAATCGCCATTCCAGGTTTGATGCGTTATACAGGGTGCTTGGGACTGGTGCATTGGGATGACCCAGATGTATGGGATGGGGAGGGAGGTGGGAGGGGGGTTCAGGATGAGGAACACATGTACACCCATGGTGGATTGATGTCAATGCATGGCAAAACCAATACAATATTGTAAAGTAAAAAAAAATTAATTAATAAAACTAGAAAAAAAAGAAAATCTGAAAGCATTTCCTTTAAGATCAGCAACAACACTGCATGCCCACTCTTGCCACTAGTATTCAACATAGTTTTGGAAGCTTTAACCACAACAATCAGAGAAGAAAAATAAAAGGAATCTAGATTGGATAAGAGGGAGTAAAATTCTCACTATTTGCAGGTGACATTATACTATACATAGAAAACCCTGAGGAAGCCGCCAGAAAATTACTAGAGCTAATCAATGAATATAGTTAAGTCACAGTGTACAAAATTAATACACAGAAATCCCTTGCATTCCTATACATTAACAATGGAAATTCTGAGATAAATTAAGGAAAGTATTTCATTCATCATTGCAAGAGAAAGAATAAACTATTCAGGTGTAACCTTACCTAGAGAGACAAAAAACATGTATGCAGACAACTATAAGAAACTGATGAAAGAAATGAAAAAAGATCCAAACATATGGAGAGACACCTCATGTTCTTGAATTCTTTGCAGACAAAGGTCTGTATAGTCAATGCTATAGTTTTTCTAGTAGTCATGTTGGATGTGAGAGTTAGACTATAAAGAAGGCTGAGCTTCAAAGAATTGATGCTTTTGAAACGTGGTGTTGGAGAAGATTCTTGTGAGTCTCTTGGACTGTAAGGAGATCAAATTAGTCCATCTTAAAGGAAATCAGTCTTGAATATTCCTTGGAAGGACTGATGCTAAAGCTGAAGCGCCAATATTTTGGCTACCTGATGCAAAGAACCAACTCATTAGAAAAAAAAAAAAAAAACCTGATGCTAGGAAGGATTGAAGGCAGGAGAAGAAGGGGACAACAGAGGACAAGACGATGGGGTGCCATCACTGATTCAATGGACCTGAGTTTGAGCAAGCTCTGAGAGATAGTGAAGGACAGGGAAACCTGGTGTGCTGCAGTCCATGGGGCCGCAAAGAGTCAGACACGACTGAGCAACTGAATAACAACAGCAAAGGACATGGAAGCAACCTAGATGTCCATCCACAGATGAATAGATAAAGAAGATGTGGTACATATATACAATGGAATATTATTAAGCCATAAAATGATCAAATTTGAGTCAGTTCTAGTCAGGTGGATGAATCAAGAATCTTTATATAGAGTTAAGTAAGGCAGAAGCAGAAAAATATATATCACCTATTAATGTGTGTGTGTGTGTATATATATATATATATATATATATATATATATGGAATCTATAAAAAGTGATATTGATGAACCTATTTGTAGGGAAGAAATAGAAACACAGATATAAAGAATGGACTTGTGGACTCAGTTGGGGAAGAGAGTGGAATGAATGGAGAAAGTAGCATTGGCATATATATACTACCATATGTAAAACAGGCAGCTCCTAAGAAGCTGCTATATAACACACAGGAGACCAGATTGCACTCTGTGATGACCTTGAGGGGTAGGCTGGGGGAAAGGAGGGAAGCTCAAAAGAGAGGTTGTATATGTATAATTATGGCTGATTTGCACTGTTGTGCAGCAGAAACTGACACAATATTGTAAACCAATTTTCCTCCAATAAAAACAAATTAAAAAGTTGGGCAAAACTAATACAATATTGTAAAGTTTTACTGGATGCTTGGGGCTAGTGCACTGGGACGACCCAGAGGGATGGTATGGGGAGGGAGGAGGGAGGAGGGTTCAGGATGGGGAACACATGTATACCTGTGGCGGATTCATTTTGATATTTGGCAAAACTAATACAATTATGTAAAGTTTAAAAATAAAATTAAATTAAAAAAATAAATAAAAATAAAATAAAATTTAAAAAAATTCTGAGTTAAGCTGAAGATGAGTTATACATTCAGTATAATATGACAATATTGAGAGTTTATAATAAAGGGAATAAATGAAAAAAATAAGATATAAAAAATTATCATTTGTAAGACAATTTTTTGAAAAAATTGGAGAGAAACATGATATATTAATAATATTAAAAGGTGGCTGATACCCAAAGATGGAACTCTACTTTTTTCTTACTTGTTTTAATTTATTTTTGATTGTCTTTTACAAACACTTGTTAATTTTACTATGAAAAACACAAAATTTTATTTAAAATAAACCGACAATATTGTAAATTAATTAGCCTCCAATTAAAATTTTAAAAAATAAAATTAAAATAAGAAATATGGACATTCTTTTCTGGAAATGACTAGGCAATGTTTATTCTCAAAAGGTCTTTTAGGAGCAACAGGAAACATAGGTTAGGTTTTGTTCTTCATTAGGTAAAGTCATTTCCTAAAAGTTCATTCTTAGAGTCCCTACTTCATTATTCACAAAAAAAGGAACAGACTTCTCAGAAACAGAAAGATGCCTCTGGTGAATCCAAAAATTGAGGAATAAGTCATCTTTGGTATCCATAGTTATTTATTCACTCCTCAGTAACTGTATTTTCAACGTTTTTCACTTGTTCCTCACAAGAGTCTTAAGATATTAGGATACCGAACATTATTAATGCCCATGAAAATCAGGGACAATGAGAACAGTGACCTACAAATATCACACCATAAGCTAGTTAATATGTGACAATGGACTCTAATCTCAGCTCTTCATTCGGTGCTGTCTTCAATGACAGTAGCTCTCTATGTAGAATTCTGATTACTCCTGGAAGGGAAGAAAAGCTTATGGGGCTATCAGCTACCTGAAATATTAATGGGTGGAGGTCCTGTATAATGCCTACTCTAAATCTGGTATATTACAACTCTCAGCAATATCACATGAATACCAATTATATCACATTCTTTTATTCAGCTATTCATGCAAACTCATTCATTATATACCAAGTATTAATACTATGAAAGTCTTGGGGATTTGGTGGTAGTGGCCTTCAGGAAGCCTATATGGAGAAATAGAGAATTAAATCTAGAAGTATAATACAGTGGGAAGAGTAGTGTGAAACAGACATAATGAGGTGTCATAGACTCTTAGAAGAGGGACATGTTGCTCCTCACTCATCCACTGTTCCTTCAACAAATAATCACCAAGTGCCTTCTTGTTGCTTGCTTTGTGTTAGATTCTAGTGATACAGAGTAAAGAACACTTATCTTTATCTCCAAGGACTATCATCTACTGGAGACGACAGAATGAATCAAACAGACTTAAAACAGACTTATACTAAAACAGAAATGCAATAAATGTGATAAAGCATAGTTAATTAGTGTTGTAAAAAGCACATGATTTATACTTTTTATTCAAAGGAGAGTTTCTTTGCAGCACTCTAACAGAAATTGTGAAATTTCCTCAAAGGCTTGGACATTCAAAGGATAGTTTTCAGATGCTGATTGGAAGTAGTCTGATTTGTAGTGTTTTTACCTTTATTATAATAATTTGATAGATTCACTATTACTTATCATTCTGTGACTTTATTCTCTCCTTCCCCATCACTTAGTATAGTAGATGATTATCCTCTTGTCCTCAGTTTATGAAAGGAGGATAAATTTGGATTGTTCCTCTTTTCTCAACAAGTCACAAATACACTCCTAAAGAGAAAATGGCAATTATACCCATATTATTCATTATTAAGCATTATACCTAACCTGAAGCATCTTTCCCTGAAGGAAACAGATGACACTGGGATATTTACATTAGAATAAATGAAAAACCGACTATACTCTCTTCTTTGACAATTGTAGAGGAAGAGGCTAACTATTCATAGGAACATCAGAGATAGTTCTTATTATAAAGTGGCTCATTAGTGCAAATTCCCTACTTTTCTTTTACCATCTTTCTTCTGCTCTGACCCTGATCCTCATTACATCTTAGGTACCATGCTTACATCCTCACTGCTTCTGAGGTGAATGCAGTCAATTGTTCACTTTAGCAGAGAAGAGTCTTTTTGGCTCATCCATTCTCTGTTCATGAAGCAGGCCCAGAGCTCCTTTTACATATTCTAGGGCATTTTTAACCAGAGGACAGAGAAAAAATGAGATAATTTTTTTTTAATTGAAATATAGTTGATTTACAATATTACATTAGTTTCAGGTGTACAACATAGTGATTCAATATTTTTATGGGTTATAAACTTTCAAAGTGTTAAAAAAGACTTCAAAAATCTCACAATATAAATGTATGTTTGGAGCAATGAAAGGAGCAGTCAAGATAGTGGAGTAGGAGGAGGTCATGAAATTCATCTCTTCACACAAACACATCAAGAATGCACCTACAAATGGAAAATTTCCACAGAGGACCTGCTAAGCATGAACAGAGGACCTCAGCCACCTAAAAGTACAAGAAAAATCCCATGCAATCAAGCAGGATGAAGGAAAGAGGAAAGGAAAAAGAAGTGGAGTGGAAGTAATGGGCATGGAACCCCTGGGTGGGGGGAGCTGAAAGTGAGGAGTAGTTCCTACTTATGAGAAAGCCCTCTCATTGGCAGGGAAATGAGTTGAGACAAAAGAAGAGCTTCAGGGCTATCAGAAGAGTGTATCAACTGGCCTGTGGCAGGCAGGACAGAGTGAGACCTACACAGATGGTCCATGCACAGCCCTGCATTCCCTCAACCTGAGATGTGTGGTCATGGGTGCACATGGGGGCTTGGTGCTGGAATGTGGGTTTGGACAGCAGACCCAGGGAGAAGACTGCTATTGGTTGTGAGGTGACAGCCTGGGGATGGGAGTGCAGATCTCTGCAACTGAGAATTCTTGGGGAGGAAGTCTGGTTCTCCACAGAAGAAAAGTGCCTTTATTGAGTGACACACAAAGGACAGGGCCACCATTGCAGATTCTCATTTAATCATAGGCCAGTATCTCCAAGGGCACCAGACAGGGCTCATGATGGAGTGGCTTGTAAGCCCCTGGTCAGCATCTCCTCTGCCCCCTTTGCCTGGGTGGCCCACTTGCCCCAGTTACCATCTTGGCTCCCTCCTGTGTGATGGGGTTGCACATACTAACAGCCATCCTGGCACTGTCCCACCTAGACAACCCAGGCACCCTGATTGCTGCCTTCACCTCCTCCTACCTGACATACTTGTATGCTCCAGCAGTCTTGGGAGCAGATGCCAGTGGGTGACCCACATACAGAGGAGGATCTAAAAAAAAAAAAACAAAAAATAGCTGAGGCCTAGGGGCCATGTGACTAAGGAAGAAGAGTAGAAATCTCTCCTCATGGCTGCACAAAACATGGAGGGACACCTCCACTGATGGCTTCTTAAACTTAGCACATGACGAACATCTGAATGGATAACAAGTGCTACTGCAGCTGAGACAGGGCTAGCTTTAGCAACTGTAGGCTCTGTGGGCATGTACACATGGGAGTTGTGTCAGGCCAGAGTCTGAGCTGCCTCCACAGCTTCCACAGTGGGTACAGGTACAGGACTACTGCCATCCTGGGACCTGATTTCAATGGATCTGAACTGGTGACATGGTGAAAACAAGGCCTGCGAGTCATCAGGGTCAGTTGCTGGCATACCTATGGTTAAGGTGGGACTGAGAGTGAGCCTGGAAAACAGGTGAAAGGTGACACACAAAGCATATTCACAGGTAAGCAGCTCAAGAAGAGGAGTACTCAGTGTCTGTCTTCTCTCCAATTAGGAGTGTACCAATCCCACCTACCACCTGTGGCAGATCAGAAACAGCTAAGAAACATATCTGGGAGCATCTACTGTAAGAACTAGGGAGTAGACACCCAAAGAGCAAAGGGGAAGCCTTGCTCAATATCCAGAACAGTTTCTGGTCATCACAACACCAGTCAAATCACCTATCAATGGGATAATGGCCATACATTGAGGAAAGCAGTGGCAAGCATCCATAATAAAACAGCCCTCACAACAAAAATGAACAAACACAGGGCTACACAGGGATATCCCTACATAAAAATAGCCCTGCAAGACAGCCCTGAAAGAAGGCTGGCATTGGGAGAAAGAACTCCCAGAGCATTTAGCCTGGAAGGCCAGAAGGACTTCAGCTCAGCAGCCCCACAGGGCTTGGGAAAACAGAGATTCCACACTTGGAGGGTGCACACAAACTTTCCCATGCACTGGGACCCAGTACAAAGCAGCAATGGAACACTTGCCTGGACATACCGAGGGATCTTGAAGCATCTCCTGAGTAGGTGAAGGTCAACTGCATCTCAGTGGGGGAAAGGACTCTGGCAGCAGATGCCCAAGGATATATTGGTTGGAGTGAACTCTCTCAGTGGTCCCCATTTTGGCACCTATACCCAGCCCCACCCAGCAACCTGTAGGATCCAGTGGTGGAAATGGGATCCTGCTCAAGCCAAATAGTAGCAAGATAGGAAGACAGCCTCATCCATCAGAGGACAGGCTGTTTAAAGTTTTCTTGAGCTTGCAGTCATCTCAAAACTCAACCCTTGTCATAGGCCTTCCAACCAGAAGGATAAGACTCAGTGCCACCCACCAAAACCAGGCACCAGTTCCAACCACGAAGAAGCCTGAAAAAGGCTGAGGGCCACCCTGACCCACCAGGAAACAGACACCAGAAGCAAGAGGAGATATGATCCTGCAGCCAGTGGAAAGGAGACCACAAACACAAAAATTTATAGACAAAACAGAAACATCAAAGAAATTTGTTGCAGACAAAGGAGCAATATTAAAACCTATTAGATCAGATCAATCGCTCAGTCGTGTCCGACTCTTTGCCACCCCATGAATCGCAGCACGCCAGGCCTCCCTGTCCATCACCAACTCCCGGAGTTCACCCAGACTCACATCCATCGAGACAGTGATGCCATCCAGCCATCTCATCCTATGTCGTCCCCTTCTTCTCCTGCCCCCAATCCCTCCCAGCATCAGAGTCTTTTCAAATGAGTCAACTCTTCGCATGAGGTGGCCAAAGTACTGGAGTTTCAGCTTTAGCATCATTCCTTCCAAAGAAATCCCAGGGTTGATCTCCTTCAGAATGGACTGGTTGGATCTCCTTGCAGTCCAAGGGACTCTCAAGAGTCTTCTCCAACACCACAGTTCAAAAGCATCAATTCTTCGGCGCTCACCCTTCTTCACAGTCCAACTCTCACATCCATACATGACCACAGGAAAAACTATAGTCTTGACTAGACGAACCTTTTTTGGCAAAGTAATGTCTCTGCTTTTAAATATGCTATCTAGGTTGGTCATAACTTTCCTTCCAAGGAGTAGGCGTCTTTTAATTTCATGGCTGCAGTCACCATCTGCAGTGATTTTGGAGCCCAGAAAAATAAAGTCTGACACTGTTTCCACTGTTTCCCCATCTATTTCCCATGAAGTGATGGGATAAGAACAACTAAATGAAGAAGAAATAGGCAGTCTACTTAAAAAAGAATTGTGTAATGATAGTAAGAAAGAAAGATAGCACTAAGTCATGTCCGACTGTTGCAATCCCATGATTGCAGGCATGAGCCCGGCAGGCTCCTCTGACCATGGGATTTTCTAGGCAAGAACACTGGAGTGGGTTGTCATTTATGGCTCAAAATCTCAGAAAAATAATGAAGTTTCACATTGAGAAGATAAAACAAATGTTTAACAAAAAACTAGAAGAACTAACGGAGAAGGCAATGGCACCCCACTCCAGTACTCTTGCCTGGAAAATCCCATGGACGGAGGAGCCTGGTGGGCTGCCGTCTATGGGGTCGCACAGAGTCGGACACGACTGAAGCGACTTAGCAGCAGCAGAAGAAGAAGAACTAAAGAACAAGCAAAGGAAGATAAATAATACAATAACTGAAATGAAAAATATGGTAGAAGTAATCAATGGCAGAATAATTGAGGCGGAAGAACAGATAAGGGAACTGGAAGATAGAAACATAAAAATAACTGCCATGGAAGAGAATAAAGGGAAGAGAATGAAACAATGAGGACAGGAATTAATAAGGAAACATAAACCTTAAATGACATATTAGACCAGATAAACTTAACTGATATTCATAGGATGTTTCATCCAAAAGTAACAGAATAATAGTTGTCTTTAGGTGCAAATGGAACATTCTCAAGGATGGACCACATCTTGATCAGAAATCAAGCCTCCATGAATTTAAGAAAATTGAAATAATATCGAGCACATTCCCCAACCATATCATTATGAGATTAGAAATAAATTGAAAGAAAGAAACTGTAAAACCCAAAAACACAAGGAGTCTAAACAATACATTACTAAACAACTAATGTATCACTGAAGAAATCAAAGAGGAAACATTTAAAAAAAAAAAAAAAAAAAAAAAACACTAGAGAGATACAACAATCAAAACACAGTGATCCAAAACCTATGGAACACAACAAGAGAAGTTCTAAGTAGGAACTTAGAACTTTTCAGGAAACCAGAAAAATCTCAAATAAAGAACCTAACCTTAGACCTAAAGCAACTAGCAAAAGAAGAACAAAGAAAACCCAAAATTGATAGAAAGAACAGAATCATAAAGATCAGAGCAGAAATAAAATAAACAGAGATGAAGAAAATAATAGCAAAATCAAGGAAACTAAATTCTGTTCTTTTGAGAAGATAAATTGATATACTTTTAACCTGACTCATCAAGGGAAAAAAAAAAGTACTCAAATAAATAAAATTAGAAACAAAAAAAATGAGAAAAATTACAACTGACACAACCGGAATACAAAGAATAATAAGAGACTACCATATGCACTATGTATATGCAATAAAATGTACAACCTAGAAGAAATGGAAAAAATTCTTAGAAAAGTACAGCCTTTCAAAACTTAATGAGGAAGAAATAGAAAATATGAACAGACGCATCACAAGTACTAAAATTGAAACTGTGTGATTTTAAAACTTCCAGGAACTAGAAGTCTAAGACCAGATGGCTTCCCAGGCAAATTCTATAAAACATTTAGAGAAAAGTTAACATCCTTCTTTCTGAAACTCTTACAAAAAATTGCAAAGGAAGGAACACTCCCATGCTCATTCTATGAGGCCACAATCACCCTGATACCACCAAAACCAGACAAAGATGTCAAAAACAAGAAAATTACAGGCCAATATCACTGATGAACATACATCCAAAACATGATCCAGTGGGATTTATCCCAGGGATGAAAGTATTCAATATATGCAAATCAATCAATGTGATACACAATACTAACAAACTGAAGAATAATAATCATATAATCATCTCAGTAGATGCAGAAAAAGTTTTTGACAAAATTCAGTATATTTTTATGACAAAAACAGCAACAGAACTCTCCAGAAAGTGGGCATAGAGAACCTACCTTAATATAATAAAAGCCATATGTGACAAACACATGGTAAACATCATTCTCAGTGATAAAAAAAAAAAAAATGACAGCATTTCCCCCCAAGGTCAGGAACAAAACAAGGATGTCTACTTTCATCATTTTTATTCAATATAGTTTGAAAGTCCTAGCCATAGCAATCAGAGAAGAAAAAGAAATAAAAGGAATTCAAATTGGAAAAGAAATAAAACTGTCCCTGTTTGCAGGTGACATGATACTATACATAGGCAATTCTAATGAAGTTACCAGAAAACTTAGAGTTCATCAATGAACTCAGTAAAGTTGCAGGATACAAAATTAATACACATAAATTTTCTTGCATTCTTATATACTAACAATGAAAGGTCAGAACAAGAAATTAAAGAAATAATTTCATTTACAATCATATGAAAAATAGCAAAATACCCAGGAAAAAATCTAGTTAGTGACTAAAGATCTGCACTCAGAAAACTATAAGATGCTGAAGAAAGAAATTTAAGATGACATAAACAGTTGAAGGGATATAACATGTTTTTGGATTGGAAAAATCAATATTGTGAAAATGACTACACTACCCAAAGCAATTTACAGATTTAATGCAATCTGCATCAAATTACCAATGTCATTTTTCACAGAATGAGAACAAAACTTTACAATTTGTGTGGAAATACAAAAGACTACCAATAGACAAAGCACTGGAGAAAGAAAAATGAAGCTGGAGAAAATAGACTCCCTTACTTCAGACAATACTATAAAGCTATAGTAAAAAGAAACAAACAAAAAAAAACCTGTTTGAAATTGGCAAAAAAAAAAACACAAAAAAACAAACAAACAAACAAACAAAAAAAAATATATATATATATATATATATATATATATATAGATATAGATCACAAAAACAGGATAGAAAATCCAGAGATAAACCAACACATCTACAGATATGATATCTTTGACAAGGAGGTAAGAATATAGAAATGGAGAAAAGATAGCCTCTTTAATAAACAAGGCTGGGAAAACTGGACAAACATGAAAATCACAGACTATACACTCTCTGACATAATCACGCAAGAAAAATTTTGACCCATCTTTTAGGGTAATAAAGATAAAACCAAAAATAAACAGTTCCGTTCAGTCGCTCAGTCATGTCCGACTCTTTGTGACCCCATGAATTGCAGCATGCCAGGCCTCACTGTCCATCATGAACTTCCGGAGTTCACTCAAACTCACGTCCATCGAGTCGGTGATGCCATCCAGCCATCTCATTCTCTGTTGTCCCCTTCTCCTCCTGTCCCCAATCCCTCCCAGCATCAGGGTCTTTTCCAATGAGTCAACTCTTCGCATGATGTGGTCAAAGTATTGGAGTTTCCGCTTTAGCATCAGTCCTTCCAAAGAACACACAGGACTGATCTCCTTTAAAATGGACTGGCTGGATCTCCTTGCAGTCCAAGGGACTCTCAAGAATCTTCTCCAACACCACAGTTCAAAAGCATCAATACTTCGGTGCTCAACTTTCTTCACAGTCCAACTCTCACATCCATACATGACCACAGGAAAAACCATAGCCTTGACTAGATGGACCTTTGTCAGCAAAGTAATGTCTCTGATTTGAATATGCTATCTAGGTTGGTCATAACTTTCCTTCCAAGGAGTAAGCATCTTTTAATTTCATGGCTGCAGTCACCATCTGCAGTGATTTTGGAGCCCAGAAAAATAAAGTCTGACACTGTTTCCACTGTTTCCCCATCTATTTCCAATGAAGTGGTGGGATCAGATGACGTGATATTCATTTTCTGAATGTTGAGCTTTAAGCCAACTTTTTCATTCTCCTCTTTCACTTTCATCAAGAGGCTTTTTAGTGCTTTATAGTTTTCTATATATAGGTCTTTAGTTTCTTTAGGTAGATATATTCCTAAGTATTTTATTCTTTCCGTTGCAATGGTGAATGGAATTGTTTCCTTAATTTCTCTTTTTGTTTTCTCATTATTAGTGTATAGGAATGCAAGGGATTTCTGTGTGTTGATTTTATATCCTGCAACTTTACTATAGTCATTGATTAGTTCTAGTTATTTTCTGGTGGAGTCTTTAGGGTTTTCTATGTAGAGGATCATGTCATCTGCAAATAGTGAGAGTTTTACTTCTTCTTTTCCAATTTGGATTCCTTTTATTTCTTTTTCTGCTCATTGCTGTGGCCAAAACTTCCAAAACTATGTTGAATAGTAATGGTGAAAGTGGGCACCCTTGTCTTGTTCCTGACTTTAGAGGAAATGCTTTCAATTTTTCACCATTGAGGATAACGTTTGCTGTGGGTTTGTCATATATAGCTTTTATTATGTTGAGGTATGTTCCTTCTATTCCTGTTTTCTGGAGAGTTTTTATCATAAATGGGTGTTGGATTTTGTCAAAGGCTTTCTCTGCATCTATTGAGATTATCATATGGCTTTTATTTTTCAATTTATTAATAGGCAAAACACTCTCTGAAATACATCACAGCAGGATCCTCTATGACTCACCTCCCAGAATATTGGAAATAAAAGCAAAAATAAACAAATGGGACGTAATTAACCTTAAAAGCTTCTGCACATCAAAGGAAACTATTAGCAAGGTGAAAAGACAGCCTTCAGAATGGGAGAAAATAATAGCAAATGAAGCAATGGACAAACAACTAATCTCAAAAATATACAAGCAACTCCTACAGCTCAACTCCAGAAAAATAAATGACCCAATCAAAAAATGGGCCAAAGAACTAAATAGACGTTTCTCCAAAGAAGACATACAGATGGCTAACAAACACATGAAAAGATGCTCAACATCACTCATTATCAGAGAAATGCAAATCAAAACCACTATGACGTACCATTTCACACCAGTCAGAATGGCTGCGACCCAAAAGTCTACAAATAATAAATGCTGGAGAGGGTGTGGAGAAAAGGGAACCCTCTTACACTGTTGGTGGGAATGCAAACTAGTACAGCCACTATGAAGAACAGTTTGGAGATTCCTTAAAAAACTGCAAGTAGAACTGCCTTATGATCCAGCAATCCCACTGCTGGGCATATACACTGAGGAAACCAGAAGGGAAAGAGACACGTGTACCTCAATGTTCATCACAGCACTGTTTATAATAGCCAGGACATGGAAGCAACCTAGATGTCCATCAGCAGATGAATGGATAAGCAAGCTATGGTACATATACACAATGGAGTATTACTCAGCCATTAAAAAGAAAAGATTTGAATCAGTTCTAATGAGGTGGATGAAACTGGAGCCTATTATACAGAGTGAAGTAAGCCAGAAGGAAAAACACCAATACAGTATAATAACGCATATATATGGAATTTAGAAAGATGGTAACAATAACCCTGTGTACAAGATAGCAAAAGAGACACTGATGTACGGATCAGTCTTATGGACTCTGTGGGAGAGGGAGAGGGTGGGAAGATTTGGGAGAATGGCATTGAAACATGTGAAATATCATGTATGAAACGAGATGCCAGTCCAGGTTCGATGCACGATACTGGATGCTTGGGGCTAGTGCACTGGGACGACCCAGAGGGATGGTATGAGGAGGGAGCAGGGAAGAGGGTTCAGGATGGGGAACACATGTATACCTGTGGCGGATTCATTTTGATATTTGACAAAACTAATACAATTATGTAAAGTTTAAAAATAAAATAAAATTTAAAAAAAAAAAGAAAAAAAAGAGGCTTTTTAGTTCTTTTTCACTTTCTGCCATAAGGGTAGTGTCATCGGCATATCTGAGGTTATTGATATTTCTCCCAGCAATCTTGATTCCAGCTTGTGTTTCTTCCAGTCCAGCGTTTCTCATGATGTTCTCTGCACAGAATTTAAATAAGCAGGGTGACAATATACAGCCTTGACGTACTCCTTTTCCTATTTGGAACCAGTCTGTTGTTCCATGTCCAGTTGCTTCCTGACCTGCCTATAGGTTTCTCAAGAGGCAGGTCAGGTGGTCTGGTATTCCCATCTCTTTCAGAATTTTCCACAGTTTATTGTGATCCATACAGTCAAAGGCTTTGGCATAGTCAATGAAGTAGAAATAGATGTTTTTCTGGAACTCTCTTGCTTTTTTGATGATCCAACAGATGTTTGCAATTTGACCTCTGGTTCCTCCGCCTTTTCTAAAACTAGGTTGAGCATATGGAAGTTCACAGTTCATGTATTGCTGAAGCCTGGCTTGGAGAATTTTGAGCATTACTTTATTAGCATGTGAGATGAGTGCGGTAGTTTGAGCATTCTTTGGCCTTCCCTTTGCCTTGAGAACCTCATGAACAGTATGAAAAGGCAAAATCATAGGATACTGAAAGAGGAACTCCCCAGGTCTGTATGTGCCCAATATGCTACTGGAGATCAATGGAGAAATAACTCTGAAGGGATGGAGCCAAAGCAAAAACAATACCCAGTTGTGGATTTGACTGGTGATAGAAGCAAGGTCCGATGCTGTAAAGAGCAATATTGCATAGCAACCTGAAATGTTAGGTCCATGAATCAAGTCAAATTGGAAGAGGTCAAACAGGAAAATGCAAGAGTGAATGTCATCATTCTAGGAATCAGTCAACTAAAATGGACTAGAATGGGTGCATTTAACTCAGATGGCCATTATATCTACTACTGCAGGCAGGAATCCCTTAGAAGAAATGGAGTAGCCATCATGGTCAACAAAAGAGTCCTGAAATGCAGTACTTGGATGCAATATCAAAATATACAAGTAGGACCTAATTAAACTTGAAAGCTTTTGCATAGCAAAGGAAACCATAAACCAAATGAAAATACAACCCTCAGAATGGGAGAAAATATTTGTCAATGAAGAAACTGACAGGATATTAATCTTCAAAATACACAAACAGCTCATGCCACTCAAAACGAAAAAACAAAACAAAACAAAACACAACACCCAATCAACAAAATGGTATGGTGAACTAAAAGATATTTCTTCAAAAACGGTATACAGATGGCCAATAGGCACGTGAAGATATGCTCAACGTCACTAATAGAGAAATGCAAAAAAAGGAGGTAACACTGCACACCAGTCAGAATGGTCATAATCAAAATGTTTACAAACAATAAATCCTGGAGATAAGAAAAGAGAACCCTCCCACACTGTTGGTGGGAATGTAAATTGTTACAACCACTATGGACAGCAGTATGGAGGTTTCTTAAAAAAGCTAAAAATAGGCTACCATGAGATTCATCAATTCCATTCTTGGGCATATATCTAGATAAATCCATAATTTGAAGTTGCATGCACCCAAATATCGGCGAAGGCAATGGCATCCCACTCCAATACTCTTGCCTGGAAAATCCTACGGGCGGAGGAGCCTGGTAAGCGGCAGTCCATGGGGTGGCTAAGAGTCGGACACGACTGAGCAACTTCACTTTCACTTTCATGCATTGGAGAAGGAAATGGCAACCCACTCCAGTGTTCTTGCCTGGAGAATCGCAAGGACTGCGGAGCCTGGTAGGCTGCCGTCTATGGGGTCGCACAGAGTAGGACACAATTGACGTGACTTAGCAGCAGCAGCAGCACCCAAATATTCATTGAAAGTAACCTATTAATAGAGGAATGGATGGAAAACATGTGGTACACATATACAACTGAATATTGCTCAACCATAAAAAATAATGAAATAAGTTTTTGATCCAGCAACATGGATCGACATAGAGATTGTCATACTGAGTGAAACAAATCAGAGAGAGAAAGATAAATATAATATGGTATAGCTTATATGAGGAGTCTAAAACATAGTACAAATAAACTTACTTACAAAACAGAAGTAGAATCACAAGCATAGAAAACAAATTTATGGTTACTGGGGGAAAAGGAGGGAAAATAAATTGAGAGTTTAGGAATGATATATAAACACAATTACATATTAAATAATTAATGATGACATGGCATTGCATAGGACACTCTACTTAATACTTGGAAATAACCTATATTAGAAAGGGAATAACCTATATTAGGGAATGAAATCTAAAAAAGGGTAGATATATGTATATGTATAATTGATTAACTTTGCTATTCACATGAAATTAACAACATTGTTAAAAAACTATAAGCCAACTAGCTTTTCTAGAGAAAAAAAAGTAGTGAAGGAAAAAAAATGTACTTTAGGAATTCTCTAATGATGAGACAACCTGAACCAATCTTTTGCCCAACCCAACATATGCAGCAAGTTCTATCTCAGTTCAGTTCAGATCTGCTCAATTCAGTCACTCAGTCATGTCCAATTCTTTGTGACCATATGGACTGCAGCATTCCAGGCTTCCCTGTCCACCACCAGCTCCTGGAGCCTGCTCAAACTCATGTCTTTTGAGTCAGTGATGCCATCCAATCATCTCATCCTCTGTTCTCCCCTTCTCCTCCTACCTTCAGTCTTTCCCAGCATCAAGGTCTTTTCCAATGAGTCAGTTCTTCACATCAGGTGGCCAAAATATTGGAGGTTCAGCTTCAGAATCAGACCTTCCAATGAATATTCAGAACTGATTTCCTTTAGGATGGACTGGTTGGATCTCCTTGCAGTCGAAGGGACTCTCAAGCGTCTTCTCCAGCACCACAGTTCAAAAGCATCAAATCTTCGGCACTCAGCTTTCTTTATAGTCCAACTCTCACATCCATACATGCTGCTGCTAAGTCACTTCAGTTGTGTCCGACTCTGTGCGACCCCATAGACTGTAGCCTACCAGGCTCCGCCGTTCCTGGGATTCTCCAGGGAAGAACACTGGAGTGAGTTGCCATTTCCTTTTCCAATGCATGAGAGTGAAAAGTCAAAGTGAAGTCACTCAGTCATGTCCGACTCTTAGCGGCCCCATGGACTGCAGCCTACCAGGCTCCTCCATTCATGGGATTTTCCAGGCAAGAGTACTGGAGTGGATCATCCATACATGACTACTGGAAAAACCATAGTTCTGACTAGATCATCCTTTATTGGAAAAGTAATGGCTCTGCTTTTTAACATGCTAAGTTGGTCATAGCTTTTCTTCCAAGGAGCAAGCATCTTTTAATGTCATGGCTGCAGTCACCATCTGCAGTGATTTTGGAGTCCAAGAAAATAAACTCTGTCACTGTTTTCATTGTGTCTCCATCTATTTGCCATTGAGTGATGGGACGGGATGCCGTGATCTTAGTTTTCTGAATATTGAGTTTCAAGCCAGCTTTTTCACTCTCCTCTTTCACTTTCATCAAGAGGCTCTTTTATTCCTCTTCACTTTCTTCCATAAGGATGGTGTCATCTGCATGTCTGAGGTTTTTGATGTTTCTCCCAGAAATCTTGATTCCAGTTTGTGCTTCATCCAGCCTGGCATTTCGCATGATGTACTCTGCATATAAGTTCAATAAGCAGGGTGACAATAAACAGCCTCCATGTACTCTTGTCTGAATTTGGAAACAGTCTGTGGTTCCATGTCCCATTCTAACTGTTGCTTCTCATCCTGCATACAGATTTCTCAGGAGGCAGGTAAGGTGGTTGATATTCCCATCTCTTTAAGAATTTTCCACAGCTTCTTGTAATCTACCCAGTCAAAGGCTTTCACTTAATCAATAAAGCAGAAGTAGATATTTTTCTGGAACTCTCTCGCTGCTTCTATGATCCAATTAATGTTGGTAATTTGATTTCTGGTTCCTCTGTTTTTTTTTTTAAATCCAGCTTGAACATCTGGAAGTTCATGGCTCATGTACTGTGAAGCCTTGCTTGGAGAATTTTGATCATTACTTTGCTAGTATGTGAGATGAATGCAGTTGTGCAGTAGTTTTATCATTCTTTGGTATTGCCCTTCTTTGGAATTGGAATGAAACTGAGCTTTTCCAGTCCTGTGGCCACTGCTGAATTTTCCAAATTTGCTAACATATTGAGTGCAACACTTAAACAGCATCATCTTTAGGATTTGAAATAGCTCAACTGGAATTCCACCACTAGCTTTTTTGTAGTGATACTTCCCTCGGCCCACTTGATTTCTCATTCGAGGATGTCTGGCTCTAGATGAGTAATCACACCATTGTGGTTATCTGGGTCATGAAGATCTTTTTGTATAGTTCTTTGTTTTCATGCCACCTCTTCTTAATATCTTCTGTTTTTGTTAGGTCCATGCCATTTCTGTCCTTTATTGTGCCCATCTTTGCATGATATATTCCCTTGGTATTTCTAATTTTCTTGAAGGGATCACGTCTTTCCCATTCAATTGTTTTCCTTCATTTCTTTGCATTTATCATGGAGGTAGGCTTTCTTATCTCTCCTTCCTATTCTTTGGAATTTGGCATTCAGGTGGGTATATGTTTCTTTTTCTCCTTTGCCCTTCACTTCTCTTCTTTTCCCAGCTATTTGTAAGGCCTCCTCAGGCCACAGACATTCCTTTTTGCATTTCTTTTTCTTGGGGATTGTCTATTTGTCACTTCCACTGTATAATAGTAAGGGATCTGATTTAGGTTATACCTGAACAGTTTAGTAGTTTCCCTATTTTTTTCAATTAAAGTCTGAATTTGGAAATAAGTTCATGATCTGAGCCACAGTCAGCTCCTGGTCTTGTTTTTACTGGCTGTATAGAGCTCCTCCATCTTTGACTGCAAAGAATATAATGAATTTGATTTCAGTCATGACCATCTAGTGATGTCCATGTGTAGAGTCTTCTCTTGTTTTGTTGTACAAGGGTTTTCAGTTTCCTTATTTTCTAATTGCATATCTAACAGTGTTAATCCCTTCTCTAACCAACCCCCCACCCCTCTTTGCCTTGTTATTTTCAGGCTTAATGAAGATGCCTCTCTTCTAGGCTCCTTCCACTTCTCATGGCTATAGGAGGCAATGAATGTAATATAAACCACATGGATTTGGTGCTGTCTCCCTGTTCAGAACTTGTTTCAGATCCTGGTTCTTCTGCTTTCTAGTTTAATATGTTTGGATTAAATACTTCATCTCTCTAAATGTTATGTTACTCATAGAGACTTAAAAACATTAAAAAGTAATATTTACCTGTTCCAAACCACTCCAGTATTCTTGCCTGAAAAATTCCATGGACAGTGAAGCCTGGTGGAATACATTCCTGGGGTCAAAAAAGAGTCAGACTCAAGTCATCGATTAACACTTTCACTTTCAACCTTCCAAGAAGACTGCTTGGTTTGCTTCTGTTTTCACCATGAGAGATAATTATGAGAAACCCAAGAACTGCAACAATTAAAGATACAAGAAAGTTCTTTATATTTTCTTCATTAAAGGTTGAAGATTATCCCTAAGGTTGGAAACAAAAAAGTTATTCATCAGTGCCCCCAGCAATTACAGTTGACTTTCCCCTATGGCACTGAGACAACAGCAGAATTGGAAAATGGAGCTTACATATGGAGTCAGAAATATCTGGGCAAATATCAGGTCTCAAATGAGGATAATTTCTCTCAACCTCTCAGGCTTATAAGAATTAAGACTGGATCTAAAAGCATGGGACTCAGAGAAAATACTTAATCCCTCTTAAGTTTGGCAGACTTCATTCTCCCTTTTAGCAAAAGGAATCAAACTTACATGGTTAAAACGTAGCATTTCTATCACTCCTTGGCTTCTCTTCTTACTTGCTTAGGATCCAATGTATCACCATAATCAGTGCATTTCCCATAACTTAATTCCTTTGTTTCTCTCTCCTTTCATCACACTCATCTGGCACACCCTATAGTTGTTTGGATTTAGCATTATGCCTACATTGATTCTGCCCCAACTTGAATGAATTTGGATTCATACAAATATAACTATACAACTATATTTTCTTTTGTACCATAAATGTTCGCTCAGCACTGAGGGGATTTTCACATTGCTTTGGTCAGTTCATTGTTGCTGTTGTTCAGTCACTCAGTCATGTCTGACTCTTTGCAACTCCATGGACTGAAGCACACCAGGGTTCCCCATACTTCACCATCTCCCAGAGCTTGCTCAAACTCATGTCCTTTGAGTTAGTAATGTCATCCAACCATCTCATCCTCTGTTATCCTCTTCTCTTCCTGCCTTCAATCTTCCCCAGCATCAGGATCTTTTCTAATGAGTTGGCTCTGTGCATCAGGTGGGCAAAGTATTGGCCATTACCAACTCAGGTAATGGCCAATTCAGGGTTGATTTCCTTTAGGATTGACTGGTTTGATCTCTTTGAGGTCCAAGGGTCTCTCAAGAGTCTTCGCCAGCACCACAATTCAAAAGCTTCAGTTCTTCAGAACTCAGCCTTCTTCACGGCCCAATAAAGCTATGGTTTTTCAAGTAGTCATGTATAGATGTGAGAATTGGACAATAAAGAAAGCTCAGCACCGAAGAATTGATGCTTTTGAAGTGTGGTATTGGAGAAGACTCTTGAGAGTACCTTGGACTGAAAGGAGATCCAACCAGTCCATCCTAAAGGAAATCAGGACTGATGTTGAAGCTGAAACTTAAATATTTTGGCCACCTGATGTGAAGAACTGACTCATTGGAAGAGACCCTGATGCTGGGAAAGACTGAAGGCAGGAGGAGAAGAGGAGAACAGAGGATGAGATGGTTGGATAGCATCACCGACTCAATGGACATGAGTTTGAGTAAACTCTGGTAGTTGGTGATGGACAGGGAGGCCTGGAGCATGGCAGTCCATGGGGCTGCAAAGAGTTGGACACGACTGAGTGACTGAACTGAACTGAACTCTCACATCCATCCATGACCACTATAAAAACCATAGCTTTGATTTGACAGACTTCTGTCGCAAAGCAATGTCTCTGCTTTTTAATATGCTGTCTCGGTTGGTCATAACTTATCTTCCAAGGAGCAAGCATCTTTTAATTTCATGGCTGCAGTCACCATCTGAAGTGATTTTGAGGCCCTCAAAAATAACGTCTGCCACTGTTTCCCTTATTTCCCCATCTATTTGCCATGAAGTGATGGCACCAGGTGCTATCATCTTAGTTTTCTGAATGTTGAGTTTTCAGCCAGCTTTTTCACTCTCCTCTATCACTTTCATCAAGAGGCTCTATAATTCCTCTTCACTTTCTGCCATAATGGTTGTGTCTTCTGCATATGTGAGGTTATTGATATTTCTCCCGGCAGTCTTGATTCCAGCTTATGCTTCATCCAGCCTGGCATTTTTCATGATGTTGTCTGCACTTATAAGTTAAATAGCAGGGTGACAATATATGGCCTTGACATATTCCTTTCCCAATTTGGAACCAGTCCATTGTTCCATGTCTGGTTCTAAATGTTGCTTCTTGACTTGCATACAAGTTTCTGCATGTAAGGTGGTCTGGTGTATTCAGGAATACCTATTTTATATCCTTTCCTCACCCTCGTCAAATTATCCTTCCCATTTTCACTCTCAATTTATGCCCTTGATTATTTTTTAAATTTTAATTGGAGGATAATTACTTTACAGTATCATGATGGTTTGCCATGCATCAATATGAATTGCCTGCCCATAGATGTGTCCTCTGCATCCCGAACCCCCCACCCTCGGCCCTCCCCAGGGCATCTCTCCAGGTTTTCACAGAGCACTGGCTTTGGATGCCTTGCTTCATATATCAAACTCACAATGCTTATATATTTTATATATGGTAATGTAATGCTCTTCTCTCAAATCACCCCACCTTCTCTTTCTCCCACTGGCATATATAGTGAATCTAGAATGGTACCAATGATTCTATGTACAGGACAGAAAAGGAGACGCAGATGTAAAACCCTTGAATATTTGACTCATAACATAAAACAATTGTATATAAAGCTTCTTTATTTTCCCATAACCCTGCATTCTCCCTCAACTGCATCCACACCTAGACCTTTCTCATCCCTCCAACCATGGGAGTGATTTATTCCTTCACCTACTGATGGCTGCTGCTGCTGCTGCTAAGTCTCTTCAGTTGTGTCCAACTCTGTGGGACCCCATAGACGGCAGCCCATCAGGCTCCACCGTCCCTGGGATTTTCCAGGCAAGAACACTGGAGTGGGTTGCCATTTCCTTCTCCAATGCATAAAAGTGAAAAGTCAAAGTGAAGTCGCTCAGTCGTGTCCGACTTTTAGCGACCCCATGGACTGCAGCCTACCAGGCTCCTCCATCCATGGGATTTTCCATGCAAGAGTACTGGAGTGGGGTGCCATTGCCTAGTACCTCATTTTTCACACTGGTTCCCACCTGCTTTTGCTTACAGGACAACTTGAAACCTACAGGTAACTTTTCTTTCCTTAGCATTACAAGTGAATTTGATTATTCCCATCAACATATAAATATGTCTTAATTTTTCCTGTATGGAAAACAAACAAAGCTTAATTTGATCCCCATTCCTCTCTAACTCCCCTTCTCTCATACATATACATTTTTACATCTACAACTGCTGTGAGAACAGCGTTGGGAGTCCTCAGCTGCCAGAATTGCTTTTAGCAGGTAAAAGCTCCTGTCCAAGGCCATGCTGCCTTCCTAGATAACCCTCAGTCATATACTGAAACAACGGTGAGAGTCCCTCACTTTAGTGGGGTACCATTCTGAAAGGCCTCTCAGCTTCAGAGCTCACTATAGGTTCGCCTTCAGCCTTTGTTGAGATAGTATCACAGTCCATCTTCTCCCTCCACTCAGTCTTTCTTCCTTCCTTTCCCATATAAGAGTTAAACTTGCAATCTCTCTTGAATAAACTTCTTGCACACAAATGCCAATCTCAGACTCTTTTCTTGGAGAATCTGACCTGCAACACCTCCATTAAAAGATAAGCTCCACCAGTGATGGGACTTTATCTGTCCAGTTTTCAGCTATATATAGAGCCTAGAACAGTGTCTGGAACACAGTAGGTGTTCAACAGATAGTTGCCAAACAAATGAATAAAGTGGCAGAACTGGTAATAGGTCCAGTTCTGTAAGATTTTAAAGCCAGTGCTCTCTGCCTCACAAACACTACTGGGAAGGCATTTACCAACGAGTAACCTTGAAATTCAGTCAAATTTGAAACACTGCCTTTGTTTCTGCATATGCTTGGTGCTAGATGAGACTTTGAAAGAACTCATCATTACAAATGGCAAACCTGGGACACCTCATGTATGGTAGTATAATTACTTAGATGGCATCAATACACCAGAAAGCCCCTGAAGAATCTAGACCCAGGCTCAGCCTGACAGATTTCTATCTTAATTTTGAATTTCCTTGGGCCTCTGTCACTTGAAGTCAAACAACATCATTTTAACAAATTTTGAGTATGTGAATAATTTTTCCCTTTCTTCTGCTCTGGAAGATATTTAAACCAATATTAAAGACTAGAATATTTATCATGTTGACAACTCCTGCCTGCTAGATTAGATTTTATCAGGAAAGTGAATTTTCCTCTGAAAGCATTCAACTCTGTGTCTTCTCTATTCTTGACTTCCACTTAAGATACTTTTCGTATTAGCTAGCTCTATGACAAAATAAAATGGGAGTCAGCCAATAGAAATAGTTGAGTATATTCAATATCTTCATTACAAACTATCTGACAAATACAAAATCAGTTACTAAATAAAAAGCCTGTTTGGTTAAAGAATGATGCTGTGTCTTCCAAATGACTCCTGTAGCATCTTCTGGATTAAAACTCATAGCATCACAGATCATATTCCAGTGATGTGTTTAGAACCCTACTTTACCAAATCACTAGAAAAGCTATGTGCTGTGACATCTGTCCAAATGCAGACAGAATCAAACTCTGATTATGCTAATCTGATATTGATGCAAGGACATTAGTGAAATAGGTTAAAATGCCCTTGGATTTCATAACGACTTTGTTGACATGACTTCATTTGGTTCTCTGAAAAAGCAAGAGATACAGTGTCCTTTGTATTTCAGGGAAGACCATAACTCAAGTGAATGCATCATAAACACACACTTTTTTTTTTTTTTTAAGAGCAGCTATGCTGTTCTTTCTACAGTCAGTATATATTTATAGTCATTTCCCAGTAACATAAAAGGTGTACCGAGATAGCTCTTTCCTGGCCTGTGTATATATATATAACAACAACAATAAAAAAAAAAAAAAAAAAGAGAGACAAAACTGACTTTCCAGTTAAAGCAACACTAAATAAGACTGGATGCCATCTCTGTTTTGCAAAATTACAGTGTAGGGACTTCAAGTTTCTCTGAAACTAGAGGTCAGGTTTTCAGAATTAGTTACTACTTATCTCCAAACTGAGCATAGAGCTCCTTACCATGATTTCAGGAAATGAAAGCCACACAAGGCAGGTGAAATTCAGAGATAAACTCTATCGGTTTGAAAAGATAAAAATATTCTGTCCTCTGCTCTTTCTATTGAGCTATTTTGAGACATGGGAAGACACTTCAGAAGCATGGAAAACACTAGAAATGAAAAGCAACACCTTTTGGAACGAGACTGAACCTATCAATTTCCAATCATCCACTCAAAGGACAAGAAGCCCATTTCAGGAAATCTTCTACAGATTTTTTTTTTTTTTTTTGATAGCTTTTACTTCAAAAGTCACCTGGAGGCTCAGATTACTATAATTTGATTTCCCAGAAAAAAACAAACAAACAAACAAACATATTCTTCTCTTAGAAGGCTATTTAGTACCCCTGAAATTTGCAGAATTCATTCTTGTGCAATGTGCTCACCTCATTGATGCTAACCACATTAGTTAACTAATAGTGATAAGAAATATCTCTCTCCTCAACAGCCAGCAGGCCAACTCATAGCCCCCTTCTCCATTTTCATTGCACTGGGTCTTTGAAACTATTGCACTCTTTTCCACTCCATATGCAACTGGGAATATTTTCCACTTTAAATTTTGAAATGGTAGACATGAATAAAATGTTGCAGTGCTTTGCTTAATCTGCTCCACTTATATCTGTTATGCTTTCTTTTCAAATTCTGGTGACTGAATCCATTTAAACTAGATCCAGCAGTCAGAAGCAGAGTGACAAGTATTAACAGGAGAAAGAAAAGTTCACATCTTTTTGTGGGTTTGGGCTGGAAGGAGGGGAGAAGGGAGGCTTATAGAGGGGAGAGTGTCATATGGGAGCCTTAGAGAAAATGCACAGAAACCCCTTTGATCTTACCCTTCAGCTCTTCTGGAAAGCTTAACACCAAAGATCTAGTTTAATTTTTATTATAAACAAAATATTTTCCTATCAATGGTAAGTAATAAAAGTAGAAAAACAGACTAGCTGGTTTCCCTCTTCTTAATTAGGTACTCTTGACAATGCATAGCTTTATTTATTTGCTTTGTTCTTCTTTCTGTCTTTCCTCATTCCACAAAAGACTTAATATAGTTTATAGAAAAAAATGTATATAACATTACAAATAGCAAAAGAATCAAATAAAGCAAAAAAATTAGAGTAGAACAACAGGATCTAGAGAGGAACTCAGCAGGTTATAAAGTCCCACTGATTTTATAGCAGGTAAAAACTTGGTTCTGAAAATCTTGACTCTCAAAGGGAAATGAACAACACAATCACACAATTTTCATGGTGGAAAAAAGAACATCAGTTGTACAGAGGAAGCAAAGTTTTCCCAAGCACTTAGTATTAAAGAAATTTCTTACCTAGAGTTTCCTTCAGGAAGACGCAATGACACAATGTTGTTTACAAAATACCAGAAGCAATTTAAGGGTAGATATTTCCCCTAAATTGCTTATAAATTTGAGTTTTATAGAGCAAAATAAATCAAAGATGTTTGTGACTGGGGCAAGGGGGAAATTTTGGTAAGCTGTAGTCCTTCAATTTATCACCTTGTTAACTTTGGATTGTTTTATGTGAAATTTTTTCACAAAAAGGCACCCAGTAGAGAGAATGTATTGGAAACTATGGATGGGCATCCAACATGGCCAGTGGAATATTAGTGGAAGTCACAGTAGGCCAGTTTTGCATTTAAGGCTTATGTGGCATTATATACTTTATTTTCCTGACTGAAAATGTTTGATCTCAGTCAAAAGAACAGACTCTAGGTAGTTGCTGTCACTTCAGCTTGGGTCATAGAACATATCTGACCTTTACTTGGAGCATCAATGAGTCCTGTTTCAGGATACCTGAAGGCCCATGTGCAAGAAATACATGTATGTTTTATACCACTGCAATTTTGTAGTTTTTTGTTAAATGGCATTGTAGTTTTTGCTAAATAGCATTATTGTGCCAAAAGCCTTCCAATATCCTACCTTGACTACTTTAAAAAGTTGTTCTGAAGATTAAATGAGAGAAATGATCAGGGATGTTATTTATATATTCACAGTTAATGGGTAAATTATAATAGATGTGATGTTTATTCCAATACATGGGCTTATAGAATTTTCAGGAGATTGACCCGATGCTTGGTAGAGAATGAACTGATCCTGGGACAGTCAGGGATACAGAAAAATATTATGAAAAAATTGGAGCAAGAGAATAGTAGAGGATGTGATTCATTATGCCAAGCAGAGTATTGCAAAAGATGCTGCATATATATCATGTATGAATAGGGGAGTGAACTGAGACTACTGGTTTGAATGATACAAACTGACAATCCAGAAGGAGCTCAAAGAACTGTGATAAAATAGCAATGAGACACTTTGGAGTTTGAAAACTCAAGTGGAAGGCTGGCTGGTCTACTAAGTACTAATCATTTGATGTGATTGATATTACTTTATTCAATCAGTAAAATTCTGAATTACCCCCTTGTCTTTTTCCGGAGGTATGTCTTTTTCACTGGAGTTATGATAACAACCACATTTGTGGATATTCTTACTTTACCTACTTTGGTCACACTGCTGCTGCCGCTGCTGCTGCTAAATCCTAGCCCAAATTAAATACAATAAACATTAATCAAGCACCAACCAAAAATCTCAGTGTATACTTACTGGGCACCTTCTTTGACCCAAATAAAATATGGCCTCAGGGGCAAGTAAGCAGACTACCAGACATGGTTACATTATATGCCATATTATACAATATATGAGAAATGTACTTCATAAATACTATGAAGTATAGATATCATTCATGGCAATCAAATCATGCCAACACAAAGAATGCCACTTTGCATAAAAATTATTTTAGGCTGAATGCATTTGAGTTCCCAAAACCTCTTATCTGCCAAAAAACATAGTCTTCCAAGAGAACTCAATTGTTATAACCCCCTATCAGTTCCAGTCTTCTCTTTGCGACAGTACCACACTCATAGGCAGACTATTGTCACAAACTAATATCTCCCATCTATTCTCCCAAGGGCCCATTTATCCTTCCAAAAGTCATTTTCTTTTCTATATGTGCCCTTTCTCCTCCTCTCTTTCCGCTATTAGGCTAGTTATATAGACCCCAAATTCTAAAACCCACTTTGAGTTATTCAGTTCTGGGTATTACAAAGTGATAAAAGTCTCCAAGCACATTTGAATAAGCTTCTGTTTGTTTTTCTCTTGTTACTCTGTCTTTTGTCAATATAATTTATAAGGCCCTTGCTGGAGAACCTAGGAAGACAGGAGAAAAAAGACATACATTTCTCTCCCCTCTTGGTGGCTCAGATGGTAAAGAATCTGCCTGCAATTCAGGAGACCCAGGTTCAATCCCTGGGTCAGGAAGATCCCTGGAGAAAGGAATGGCAACCCACTCCAGTATTCTTGCCTGGAGAATTCCATAGACAGAAAACCTGGCTAAAGTCCATGGAGTCTCAAAGAGTTGGACAGCACTGAGCAAGTAACACATTACAAAACTTGTAATCTATCATATATTTCTCCATATTATAGGTAGCATTTTTTACCTCTCTTGTGAATTAAAGGTATGGCATAAATAAAATTTACTTTAAATTATGAACATATTATTACATGGGTATAACTTTAATAGCATCATCTTTTAAGATTTGAAATAGATCAGCTAGAATTCCATCAACTCCATTAACTTTGTTCGTTGTAATGCTTCTCAAGGCCCACCTGACTTCACACTCCAGGATGTCTGGCTCTAGGTGACTGACCACATTGCCTTGTTTAACTGGGTCATTAAGAGCTTTTCTGTACAGTGCTTCTGTGTATTCTTGCACCTTTTCCTAATCTCTTCTGCTTCTGTTAGGTTCTTGATATTTTTGTCCTTTATTGTGCCTATCTTTGTATGAAACTTTCCTTGGGTAAATCCAATTTTCTTAAAGAGTTTTTCCCATTCTATTGTTTTCCTCTGTTTCTTTGCATTGTTCACTTAAGAAGGTTTTCTTATCTCTCCTTGCTACTCTCTGGAACTCTGCATTCAGTTGGTTATATCTTTCCCTTTATCCTTTGTCTCTCACTTCTTTTCTCAGCTATTTGTAAGGCCTCCTCAGACACCATTTTGACTTCTTGCATTTCTTTTTCTTGGAGATGGTTTTGGTCATCACCTCCTTTACAACGTTATTAACCTCCATCCATAGTTTTTCAGGCACTCTGTTTACCAGATCTAGTCCCTTTAGATTGGTCATCAGCACTATATAATTATAAGGGATTTGATTTAGGTCATAACTGAATAGCCTAGTGGTTTTTCCCTGTTTTCTTCAATTTGAGACTGAACTTGACAATAAGGAGCTGATGATCTGAGCCACAGTCAGTCCCAGGTCTTGTTTTTGCTGACTGTATAAAGCTTCTCCATTTTTGGCTGCAAAGAATATAATCATTCAGATTGCCAACATATGCTGGATCATAGAAAAAGCAAGGGAATTCCATAAAGACATCTACTTGTGCTTCATTTTTACTGTGTGGATCACAATAAACTGTGTAATATTCTTAAAGAGATGGGAATACCAGAGCACCTTACCTTCCTCCTGAGAAACCTGTATGCAGGTCAAGAAGCAACAGTTAAAACAGGACATGGAACAAAGGACTGGTTCAAAATTGGGAAAGGAGTACTTCAACTCTATATATTGTCACCGTGCTTACTTAACTTCAATGCAGAGTGTCTCATGCAAAATGCTGGGCTAGGTGAATCACAAGCTGTGATAAAGACTGCTGAGAGAAATATCAACAACCTCAGTTATGCAGATGATACCACTTTAATGGCAGAAAGTGAAAAGGAACTAAAGAGCCTCTTGATGAAGGTGAAAGAGGAGAGTGAAAAATCTGGTTTAAAACTTAACATGCAAAAACCCAAGAACATGGCAACTGGTCCTATCACTTCTGGGCAAATAGATGGAAAAAATGTGGAAACAGTGTCATTTCATTGCCTTGGGCTCCAAAATCAATGCAGATAGTGATTGCAGTCATGAAATTAAAAGATGCTTGCTCCTTGGAAGAATAGCTATGTCAAACCTAGACAGTGTTTTAAAAAGCCATGCTGACAATGGTCTGTAGAGTCAAAGCTATGTTGTTGTTGTTGCTGTTGCTTTTTTTTCCATTAGTTATGTATGGATGTGAGAGCTGGACCTTAAAGAAGGCTGAACACCAACGAACTCATGCCTTTGAACTGTGGTGTTAGAGAAGACTCTTGAGAGTCCCTTGGACAGCAAGGAGATCAAACCAGTCAATACTATAGGAAATCAACTCTGAGTATTCATTGGAAGGACCGAAGCTGAAGCTCTAATACTTTGGCCACCTGATGTGAAGAGTTGATTCATTGAAAAAAACCCTGATGGTGGGAAAAATTGAGGGCAAGAGGAGAAGAGGACAACAGAGGATGAGATGATTGGACGGCATCACTGACTCAATGGACATGAGTTTGAGGAAACTCAGGGAGATAGTGATGGATAGAGAAGCCTGGCATGCTGCAGTTCATGGGGTCACAACAAGTCGGACATGACTTAGTGACTGAATAACAACAACAGTGCTCTGTCGTTTATGACTCTTCCTGGCCCCATGGACTCTTTCTGGCCCACCAGGCTCCACTCTCCATGGAATTTTCCAGGAAAGAATAGTGGAGTAGGTTGTCATTTCCTACTCCAAGAGACATTCCAAACCTAAGGACTGAACGAATGTCTCTTGTATTTCCTGAGTTGGCAGGTGGATTCTTCACTACTGTGCCACCTGGGTGTGTGTGTGTGTGCCTAATCACTCAGCCATGTCCAACTCTTTGTGACTCCATGACCTGTAGCCCATCAGGCTCCTCTGTCCATGGGGATTCTCCAAGCAGCAATACTGGAGTGGGTTGCCACGCCCTCCTCCAGGGGATCTTCCCAACCCAGGGATTGAATCCAGGTCTCCTGTGTTGCAGGCGGATTCTTTACCACTGCACCACCAAGGTAGACAATGCTGAAATAATTTCCGGGGTCAGCTATTTCTCTGTTAAATCACAAATAAATTATGGAAACATGATGTATTCGGCACAATAACAGGACCATCTCAATAAATTACGACCGTCATCAAAATTGTTTTTTTTTTAAATGTGAAGTATAGTTAATTTATAAATTTACATTTGATTCATGTGTACAACATATTCCCTGTGTTGTATATTATACATTCGAATCTCATTTAATAAAATGAGTAGTAGTTTGGAGCTCTTAATCTCCATCCACTACTGTTATCTTCTCTCATCTCTCTCCCCTTTGGTAACCACAACTTTGTTCTTTGTATTTATGAATCTGTTTCTGTTTTGTTATGTTCATTCATTTTTTTAATTTTTCAGATTCCACATATAAGTGAGAACATACATTATTTGTCTTTCTCTGTCTGAGTTACTTCATGAAGTATAATATACTCCAATACTCAAAGTTATCTATCTATCTATCTATCTATCTATATATATATATATATATATATATGTATAATATACAAAGTTTTATATATATATAAAACCACATGGTATATATACCATGTGGTATATATGATATATCCCTTATGTATCATGTCTTCCTTATCAATTCATCTGTTAATGGACACTTCAGCTGCTATGCTGTCTATTGTAAATTATGCTACTCTGAACATTGGACTGCATATATTTTTTGAATTAGAGTTTTCATTTATTTCACACATTATATCCAGGGGTAGAACTGTTTAATAATGTTCTTTTTTTTTTTTTTTTTTTTAGGAATCCCATAGTGTTTTTCATAGTCAATGTACCAACTCATATTCCCACCACAGTGAATTAAGGTTCCCTTTTCTCTACATCCTAACCAACATTTATTCTTTGTAGTATTTTTCTCAATAGCCATTCTGACAGGTGTGAGGTGATATCTCTCTTTTTTTTTAATTTGCATTTCCATGATGATTAGGGATGTTGAGCATCTTTTCCTGTGCCTCTTAGCCAACTGTATGTCATTCTTATTACTATTGCTTTGAACTCTATTGGAAAATTACTTATCTTTGTTTAATAAGGGCCTTTTTTCTTGTTCTTTATTTGAAACATAGTCTCTGTCTTCTCACTTTACTTTCTCTTTCTATGAAATTATTTGAACTAGATACTTATTCTAGTCTTGAAGGCATGTTCTTGTGTGGAAATGGCCCTGTGTGTGCCCAGTGGTTTTGATAGAAGAGCTTGATTTGAAATGAGCATCTTCTCCCTTAAGGTGTGCTGACAAGTAACTCCTTCGTGGAAAAAATGGCTAGAGTTGGAGAGGCTAAAATCAGAGTAATATGCAAGCCAAGGTTTCTCCTTTGCTCAACGGCTATCACCACCTTATAGGGAGTGGGTGGCAAAGTCGGTAGAGATGGAGTAGGGAGGTAATTGGGTTTCACCTGGGTGTGAGGGCAACCACTGCCTTTATTTGGGATGTGTTCAGGGCTTGAGGGCTTGGGCTTATACTTTTGTGTTGTCTTTACTCTACCCACCCTCAAGTGTGTGAGCCTTGGTTAGAAGCTACATGGGGACCAGAGGGTTTGGTGTCATACCACTGAGCTGGCTCTGTCCTCACCCAGATGTACATGGATGTGGTCTCCAATCTGAAGTTAGCCTTTCTCCCTCCTACAGTGCACAACGACATGGTTCCCTGATTATAGTGGTCTCTGCCAAGGAGCTAGTCTCGGTCTCTTCTGAGTGTGTGTACCAATGCATGCACATGCAATGTCTGCCCCCACTCTGTCCAGAGGCAGGGCTAGGGTCCAAGCAGGCTCTGTTACCTCACGTGTGAACACTCTCGTTGACAATTACAGCTTCCTCTTTAGTGAGGAGCAACATTTGAAAAAGAGGGGCTACAGCAGGGACCTGGAGCAGACTGGTCCCATTGGGGCAGCACTTCCAAGCTAGCCTCAGCCCCTGGCTGTTTAAAATCTGCTGTCTCTGCTCTGTGACAAAGAGTAGGCAAGTATGTCTTCACTTTTTATGAGTAGAGTCTCAGTTTCTTACAATCCTCTAGTAAGCCCCATGGGTTTTCACACCAGTTAAGGGGTTTGGATCCCAGGGATGAGATGCTTAATATGTAATTAAACTCCTTGCTCCCCAGACAGGATCTCAAACCTGGATAACTCCCTCCTCTTCTGTGTTGCCTCCTAGGGGCACGGTTCTCAAACAGATTGCTTTTCCTCCCCTTCTACCTGACTCCATGTAGATTTTTCTCTATGGCCTTGATTGTAGAAAACTTGTTCATCTAGTCCCCATATCAATTTCAGTGAGAGTCATTCTATATGTAGCTGTAGC
The DNA here is from genome assembly GCF_055505025.1 of Bos grunniens. Classification (NCBI taxonomy): domain Eukaryota; kingdom Metazoa; phylum Chordata; class Mammalia; order Artiodactyla; family Bovidae; genus Bos; species Bos grunniens. The sequence continues at coordinate 62,541,826 of NC_141183.1, read as the reverse complement.
TTTGATATGTTCATGAGGGGATATGAGTTCAGCATCTTCCTACTTCACCACCTTGATCTTAAGTCCTTGCCTCAATTATTTAATATTAACTCTACCTTATTGATTAGAAAACAGACTCAAGGAGATAAAGTAACTTTTTTCTATGCATCCTGCTACCTTCATAGTTTATTTATTCTGCTCCATATGGTGTAATCATTAAAAAGCAACGGCAAATGGGGAAGAAAAAAAAAAAACTTTGTCTGCTGTATCTTTTCTTTATAGCTAGAGAAAGAGTTTACTAAAATCACTGTCAATGACCATAAAGCAAAAATGTCTGAAGACTTAAATTTGCTTTTCAAATACCACTATTTGAAAGGGTGATTACATGACTCCAATGATATGCTTCAAAACCGGCACTGTGCCTACAATGAGAGGGAATATTTTCATCCATTATAAGAGAGTGTTAGGAAAACATCTTACTGGTATCATACCCATGTGAAGCAACATTATCATATTTTACTGAACTTTCAAATACTCCAAAAAGTATAAAGTATATTTTATTGCTTTAAAAGCCTTGGTAACAAAAGAATAAAATATCCATCTAAAACTCAAAATATATTCTAATAATGTTACACTCACATTAATAACATTAAAAAGTTCACTAGCTCACCACTCTGTTCTAGGAATGAATACCCTTCATTTACAGAAGGAAAAGCTTAACGCTGTGACTCTGCACTCTTTATAGCAGGGGAAATGTGGAAGTTTAAGGCAGAGTTCAGTTCAGTTCAGTTCAGTCACTCAGTTGTGTCCGACTCTTTGTGACCCCATGAATCACAGCACGCCAGGCCTCCCTGTCCATCACCAACTCCCGGACTTCACTCAGACTCACGTCCATAGAGTCAGTGATGCCATCCAGCCATCTCATCCTCTGCCGTCCCCTTCTCCTCTTGCCCCCAATCCCTCCCAGCATCAGAGTCTTTTCCAATGAGTCAACTCTTCGCATGAGGTGGCCAAGGTACTGGAGTTTCAGCTTCAGCATCATTCCCTCCAAAGAAATCCCAGGGCTGATCTCCTTCAGAATGGACTGGTTGGATCTCCTTGCAGTCCAAGGGCAGAGTAGAGGCCACTTATTTATAAAGGCTTCCTTTCAATTAGCAAGATGGTGGGGTGGAGTGGATTTCTTGTGCACAGTGAGTTAAACACAGTTGGCCTTTTACATTGGTTCCAGGAATCCCCATGAATAACAAAATCTCCTCAAGCCTCATATATAAAATGGCACAGTGCGATGAACATAACCATCCACAGCTATGAAACCCAATAATACCAAGGGCCAACCATACAAGATTGGCTTAATTTGTCTATTACTATAGAATCACAGGGGTATTGATCCTAGTTTCTAAGAACCCATCTACATAAAGCTTTCAGGGCATTCTCAAGAAATCAGCAAAGAGAACTTTGAAACTGACAGTAAGAATCTCAAGTAAAACAAGGAGACAAAATGTACTAATTTTTGGTAGTTGGGGAACTGCAGGCTGGGTGAATCACTGTGAGGCAGAAGAGATTCTAAAAAAATGCCCTCAGCAAGACATCTTTTTGTTGGTAATTGAGAACAGTGCTTCTAATTTCCACCAGGCATGGCCACTCAAAGAGTTTACAGACAAGTCCCCAGGCTCTTCTTTTAAACTTTTTGTCAGAGACTCCTATGAAATTGGAATATTGATATATAGTCTGAGAAATTAAAAAAAGGATGAAGTCCCTTCCAGGTCAGACCATTTTAGCTTGAGAAAAACTCTGTTTGCTTTGCAGAAATCCACTGAGAGGGTGAGAATAATAGTACCATGTTTCAGCAGCATTTGTGAGAGAAGGATAGAGAACTAGCGGGTGAGAGAAGCAGAGTGACCCCCATCTCCATATGCATTCCACTCTGAGGAAGCATATGTCACCCCAGCACATGCAGAAAGAGGGAGTAGGAAGCTGGGGTAAGCTCTAGAAATGCTCCTGAGTGCAAATACTGGGCTAACTAACATTGGAATTGCATGCCTTTGATTTAATTGCTTTATTCCTGATGCAGTTTGAGAACTGAGGGTCACCTTTGAATTCTTTTCAGTCTTAACACTGGATATGAAGAAGAATAACCTAAAATTTCCATCCACTATCATCATTATCCACAGAGAACTATGGGCAGTCTGAGGAATGAATGATAGCAATATGCCAGGTTCCTTTTTAAATTATAAATGTCATAATGCTGAAAGGATGGCTGCCTAGGAAAAGCAGGGAGAGCATTTACACTAGCCAGTCTTTTGAGGCTCATAACTTTAAACCCTTTTTCTTTCTTTCTTTTTTTTTTTTTTTTTAATGTGTTCTGAGCTGTGCAGAACTTGGAAATAAGCCAACCAGGATTTCCACAGTACAATTCATGTTCTTTAGGGGAATAGTCCAGCAGCAGAAACACCAAAGCATGTCCTCAGCACAATGTAAGAGACAACAGAAGTGAGAGAAGACATAGAAAATACTTCCACCCTCTATACAGAGAGAAAGTACCCATATTTGTATTGTAGAAATGAGAACTGTAGACATTTCCCCTTAGTCTATAGCTGCCAGATCTAGTATGGTGATGACAGTAACTATCTTGGGCATTGCACTTTTTGTTTGAAGGATGTAGGAAAATTACCTATACAGAAGTGAAGTGAAGTTGCTCGGTCGTGTCCGACTCTTTGTGACCCACGGACTGTAGCCTACTGGGCTCCTCTGTCCATGGGATTTTCCAGGCAAGAATACTGGAGTGGATTGCCATTTCCTTCTCCAGTGGAACTTCCTGACCCAGGGATAGAATTCTGGATCTCCCACACTGTAGGCAGACGCTTTACCGTCTGAGCCACAAGGGAAGCCAACCTATACAGAAGCAACAGTCAACGCGTGCTTTGCCCACTTGCCGAGGAAAAGAGTGGCAGCCAGATAACAAAGGCAACATATAGCACCACCTCTAAGAATAAAATATGTATCAAGATAGAGCCAAAACAATTAGGCCTCAGAGATGAGTTAACAGGCTGAACGTGGTGAGAACCTGGTGCAGGGCACCACTTTCCCTCATTCTTTTAAATTATGAAAAAGAGAAGGAAACTGACTGAAGGTCAGTGTTCTTCTAATCCTATGCCCTCTTCTTCCTAAATCCTTAATGGAAATGGAAAATATTCTCCTTTGTCTTTAGCTTTTAGTGCAACATTCTGGAAAGGAACACTGTGTTGGAGTCAGACAACCTAAAGGTTGAAACTCAGCTCTTTTTCTTGTTGTCTTTGTGACTCTAGGTAAACTATGTAACAAACGTAGATTTCAATTTCCTAGTCTGTAAAACTATTTCAAGTTGTTCACAGGGAATTAAACACAATACACACACACACACACACACACACACACACACACACATAAATGGATGTGGGCGTTACTTAATATATTTATTATGTGGGAGTTACTTAATGTATTTATTTCCTTTCTCTTTTCCATCTATTTTTGTAATTCCAGGATCTGGGGCTTTTTTTTTTTTTTTTTTCCACTCATCTATCATTTCATTCAATAAACATTTATCAGGTGCTTTCTTTGTGCCATATACTTGGCTACTAACCAGAAGCTGTAAACCATGGCCATAAAAAATTAGTGGGCCAAAGGAACCCAGACTGTAGGTTGGAAAATGTCACTCTTATGCAAGACCCTGTGCCTCTTCCTTGGGGTAAATGCCACACCACATAGTAACTGGCAAGGACAATATGTTCATCCAAAGAGATTTTGTTGCTCCCTCTTGAATCTGGATCAGAGGACTCTGACTGTTGTTAATTCATCCTGAAAGGTGATTAGCACATACACTTTCCCTTTCTGCTATATAGGTCCCAGTCTATGAAAAGGCAAATTAAAGGCTTTACTAAATGTATAATAATAAGAGTTGGGGAACATCTGTTCTTCCCGACTTTTCACAATCTTGTTAATTTTTATTTCTAGTCATAGAGGCTAGCAATATGGAATGCACAAAATGTTTTAACTATGTTAGTAAAGTCACATACTTATATATTATCTGCACTTAGTTACTTTCACCCTTTACAGTCTTCTAAGTGGGTAACATACAGTTATTATCTTTCAGGAAGCCCCTATATATCATAGCATCATACCATTAAACTTTTTAGAAATTCATCACCAATAAGTATACAGATGACATTGATGTCTTATTCATTCCTTCTGGGATGTTTTCAGCAGGTCATTTTTCATATCTCTGTAGTGCTGAAATATGGCTCACTCTAGTATCTGTCCACTTAATAATCACAAAAGGAAAGCTTGGCAGTTATCATATATTACACTCGAGAAAAATGCTAGTAATACTTTGAACTGATTGAACAGTGTGGTCTCAAAACTGCCTGGCACAAGGCTATTTTCTCACTCCTAATTAGATTTTTTTTAAAAATCTTACCTTTTGGATTCAGAAACTGAAATAATCATTAAAAGGCAAAGTGTTGAAAAATATTAATAATCTCTTACTTGGAAAAGCCTATAAGCTTCTCCCTACTTCTGTTGGACTTTCCAGCTTGCTTCATATGGGTTTAAAGTGTTGTATGCAATGCCTGCAGTGTTGCTAGAAACATAATTTCAGTTCAGTAGCTCAGTGGTATCTGACTCTTTGCAACCCCATGGACTGAAGCATACCAGGCATCAGTGTCCATCACCAACTCCCGGAACATGCTCAAACTCATGTCCATCCAGTCGGTGATGTCATCCAACCACCTCATTTTCTGTCATCCCCTTCTCAGTCTTCAAACTTTCCCAGCATCAGGGTTTTTTCCAATGAGGCAGTTCTTCACATCAGGTGGCCAAAGTATTGAAGGTTCAGCTTCAGCACCAGTCCTTCTGATGAATATTCAGGACTGATTTCCTTTAGGATTGACTGGTTTGATTTCCTTGTTGTTCAAGGAACTCTCAAGAGTCTTCTCCAACACCACAGTTCAAAAGCACCATTATTCAGTGCTCAGCTTTCTTTATGGTCCAACTCTCACATCCATACATGGCTACTGGAAAAACCATAGCATTGTCAGCAAAGTAATGTCCCTGCTTTTTAATATGCTGTCTAGGTTGGTCATAGCCTTTCTTCCAAGGAGCAAGTGTCTTTTAATTTCATGGTATCAGTCATGTCACCATCTTGAGTGATTTTGGAGCACAAGAAAATAAAGTCTGTCACCGTTTCCATTGTTTCCCCATAGAATGATGGGACTGGATGCCATGATCTGTTCTTTTTGAATGCTGAGTTTTAAGGCAGCTTTTTTACCCTCCTCTTTCAATTTCCTCAAGAGGCTCTTTTATTCCTCTTCACTTTCTGCCATAAGGGTGGTGTCATCCACATATCTGAGGTTATTGATAGTTCTCCTGGCAATCTTAATTCAATCTTGTGCTTCATCCAGTCTGGCATTTCACATCATATACTTTGCATGTAAGTTAAATAAGCAGGGTGACAGTACACAGCCCTGACATACTCCTTTCCCAATTTTGAACCAGTCTGTTGTTCCATGTCCAGTTCTGTTGTTTCTTGACCTGCATACAGATTTCTCAGGAAGCAGGTCAGGTGGTCTGGTATTCCCATCTCTTGAAGAATTTCCCGCAGGTTGTTGTGATCCACACAGTCAAAGGCATTAGTGAGTCAATGAAGCAGATGTATATGTTTTTCTGGAATTATCTTGCTTTTTCGATGATCCAACAGATGTTGGCAATTTGATCTCTGGTTCTTCTGCCTTTTCTAAATCTACCTTGAACACCTGGAAGTTCACAGCACATGTACTGTTTAAGCCTGGCTTGGAGAATTTTGAGTATTACTTTGCTAGCATATGAGATGACTGCAATTGTGTGGTAGTTAGAACATTCTTTGCCATTGCCTTTCTTTGGGATGAGAATAAAAACTGATCTTTTACAGTCCTGTGGTCACTACTGAGTTTGCCAAGTTTGCTGACATATTGAGTGCAGCACTTTCATAGCATCATCTTTTAGGATTTGAAATAGCTCAGCTGGAATTTCATCACCTCCACTAACTTTGTTCATAGTGATGCTTCTTCTAAGGCCCACTTGACTTCACACTCCAGGATATCTGGTTCTAGGTGAGTGACCACACCATGGTGGTTATCTGTGTCATTGAGAATTTTTGTACAGTTCTGTGTATTCTTGCCACCTCTTGTTAATATCTTCTGCTTCTGTTAGGTTCATATCTTTTCTGTTCTTTATTCTGTCCATCTTTTTATGAAATGTTCCCTTGGTATCTCTAACTTTCTTGACAAGATCTCTAGTCTTTCCCATTCTATTGTTTTCCTCTATTTCTTTGCTAGAAACATGGTATCACTAGAAGGTAAGTGACTGGTTTTGTGAAATAACCTAGGACATCTCTTGTTGTGGAATAGTGGTGGCTAAAACTGCAAAATAAGTTGAGTGAATTGCTTTGTGATTTCCAAAGATTGAGGCACATTTATATTCCAAGCTTACCTCTTGCAAAAATGTGATTAGGAGGAATATAGCCATGGAGGAGGCAAGCAAATACAGATGATGTATTAAGACAGGGAAAAAGATGACTGTATGGAAAGTCAGAATCCACATAATTACTTCCATGCTTCCAATCCACTCCCCAGTTAGTGGCAACTGTGTTTGGGAAGGGCAGGAAACAGGGCATAGGCAGCTCAGTTTGAGTGATGCTTCAGGAGGGCATAAGATGGTCGCTGTGGAGCCCTATATCAAGGTCACAGGTGTGAATCCTTACCCAAGGCCACAGAACAAAAATCTCTAGAACTGACAAAGTCTCTTGTCCTGTGAAAAAAATCACAGGACAAAAATCTCTGGAATTCCCCATAGCAACTATTACCATGAGCTTCTGAATCTAAACCAGCCAGTTCCCTGACCCCATATTAAATAAAATGCTACTCTATTACCCACCCTACTAAGGGATTCCTCGGAGAAGGCAATGGCACCCCATTCCAGTACTCTTGCCTGGAAAATCCCATGGACGGAGGAGCCTGGTAGGCTGCAGTCCATGGGGTCGCTGGCAGTCAGACACGACTGAGCGACTTCACTTTCACTTTTCACTCTCATGCATTGCAGAAGGAAACGGCAACCCACTCCAGTGTTCTTGCCTGGAGAATCCCAGGGACGGGGAAGACTGGTCGGCTGCTGTCTATGGGGTCGCACAGAGTCGGACACGACTGAAGTGACTTAGCAGCAGCAGCAGCAAGGGATTCCTTGGTGGCTCAGATGGTAAAGAGTCTGCTTGCAATGTGGGAGACCTGAATTCAATCTCTGGGTCTGGAAGATGTCCTGGAGATGGAAATGACAACCCACTTGCAAGAATACTCTTGCCTGGAAACTCCCATGGATGGAGGAGTCTGGTGGGCTATAGCCCATAGTGTCACAAAGAGTTGGACATGACTGAGCAATTTCACTCACGTACCCTAGAGCATCCTAACCAATCACCTAATGCCACCATTCTAGTAGGAATTTTCTCTGTTTTGAGGCTATAAAACTTGGCTACTAGACAGAGGATTTTTCTCCGTCTTGAGGCTATAAAATTGGTCTAGCAGCCAAAAATTGACTACTAGGGCCTCTTTGGTGACTCAGATGGTAAAGAATCCATCTGCAATGTGGGAGACCTGGGTTCAAGCCCTGGGTTGGGAAGATCCCCTGGAGTAGGGCATGGCAACCCACTCCAGTATTTTTGCCTGGAGAGTTCCCATGGACAGAGGAGCCTGGTAGGCTATAGTTCATGGGGTTGCAAAGGGCTGGACATTACTAAGCACAAAGCCAGCAAAAGGGTTTGCTTCTCCCTTGAGCTGGCCCACTGTTCTAACAGTGTCTTCTGCTCTAATAAACTTTGTTGTCTTTTCATTCTGCCTCACGTCTGGAAATTCTTTTCCAACCCTCACACAGACCATGACAGTCACTGAAAGTGTTTCCAATATGGATACTTGTAATAAATGAAAGACTTTTTTTAAACACGAGGTATAATAGATGCTGTTGTCAATTCACCCCAATCTCCTTTTCTAGGTCAGTGGAAAGGCCTCCCAATTTCTTTGAATGTTGGCTGCAATCAGCTTACCCTCCTCCTAGGAATTGCTGCTGCCCTGTAAGAATAGTAATGCTCTAATAAGTGTTTATCAACCAGCTCTCTTGATTGATAAACCAAGATCCTGGTGTGTAACATGTCCAGATTTCTGTAGTATAAACATTCCTACCACAGTGGATTTTAAGTTATCAACTTTAAGTCACTGAGTGCAAATGAGGGAAGAGATCCACAAGATGGGCTCTTGAAAGTTAATGTGAATCTTTCTCAAGCCCAGCATTGTGAAAAGCTGTCTTGCCTGGGGATTCCAGGGAGGTTAGATTCAGTTAAGGCTGCCTCCTTAGCTCCAGGGATAGGTGGGAGACAGACAGCACTGTGATGGCATTCATGCTGAAGAACTCCCTGTGAGATCATGCTCCAGTTGGATTCTAGTTGGACCCATATCTTTGCTGAATTTCTTCCCTTGCCCTGCCTCCCCCATTCCACTGAAGCTTTCACTTGAAAATACTTCTTTTGCAAATCACTTGCATGAGAATCTCTATCTCAGGCTCTAAATCTGGCCTTGGAGAACATCAGACTACAAAAAGGTGATGCAACACTTATTTTGAATAATAATTTTGCTAAAATCTTATTATATCAGAGTTTCTCAAGCTCAGAATAAGTAATTTAGGAGTCACTGAACACTGAGCTGATTTCTACATTCAATCCTACCTAACAAATGAGCACGAAGCAGCAATGTACTCTCCATAATATCCCCTCTCTCCATCACAGCACATGGAATGTCTTTTTCTTATACCGAAAAATTAGTAAAACTAATTGTTTATAAATTGAAACAAAAGTACCTTTCTTTAAATAAAAAATGAATATTTTCTGAATTTTTAGACAAAAATTCAGACTACAAAAAAAAAAAAAAAAAATCTCTGTTCCTTGTGTTGTGGTGTGAAGCATATTTGTGTATTAAAGATGGGAGAAAACAGTTTCAGGCAGGTGAGATGCTGCTAGTTTGATAGGATTGCATTCAGTATGATACAACAAACTGTGAGTGTGTATGTGTTCACTTACTGGTAAAAATGAGATCATATGTACTATGTTTGTTTATGGTCAGAAAATGGGTGTTTCAGGGATAAGGGCCAGATATGATTAAATGTCATATTAAATATCACATCTGATGAAGATCTGAGGAAAAAATAGGAAAAGAATCTGTTCAGTACTTTAAGTGGGTGCAAAATGAAATACATTACTAAATTGAACTGAACTGAGCAACTGAACCGACTGATGAGATACTGAAAATAAATGGATTGGTTATTTATTCTTAATCATTCATGCAACATTAATAAATTTGCAACTATATCACAATAAATTTTCATAAAAATTGTCTGATAGTTGCTCAAATGTTCAATTGTTTATGATGTACAGTTCAGTTCAGTTACTCAGTCGTGTCCGACTCTTTGTGACCCCATGGACTGCAGAATGCGAGACCTCCCTGTCCATCACCAACTCCCAGAGCATGCTCAAACTCATGTCCATCAAGTCAGTGATGCCATCCAACCATCTTATCCTCTGTCGTCCCCTTCTCCTCCTGCCTTCACTCTTTCCCAACATCAGGGTCTTTCCAGTGAGTCAGTTCTTTGCATCAGGTGAACAAAGTATTGGAGTTTCATCTTCAGCACCAGTCATTCCAATGAATGTTCAGGACTGATTTCCTCTAGGATTGACTGCTTGGATCTCCTAGCAGTTCAAGGGAATCTCAACAGTCTTCTCTAACACCACAGTTCAAAAGCATCAATCATTTGGCACTCCGCTTTCTTTATAGTCCAACTCTCACATCCATACATGACTACTGGAAAAACCATAGCTTTGACTAGATAGACCTTTGTCGGCAAAGTACTATCTCTGCTTTTTAATATGTTGTCTAGGTTGGCCTTACCTTTTCTTCCAAGGAGCAAGTGCTTCTTAATTTCATGGCTGCAGTCACCGACTGCAGTTTATGAGGCTGAAACTCCCCAAATCATACTTTTTATTCTATATTTTCAGTTTTAATCTAGTTCTTTTGTTTTAGAAAAACAGAACTTAGAAGAAAATTAGCATTTTCTTAAGTCCTTCAAAGAGAATATACTTTTTTTTTTCCTGAAGTGATAAGAAAATGCATTTGGTTTCTATATTCAGACCAAAGTTTTCTAGGTTGTGATAGCCCTTAAACAGGATTCAAAGTCTAATGTTCATGTAGGGACAGCTTTGCTGATTTATCCAGCAAAATGATCAGTCTTATGAGGAGTAGGCTGCCCAATTTGAGATCATTCTTTAAGAAAACACAACTGATAACCAGATTTTTAACATTAAAATTCAGAATTTCACTGTGTGTGTGACTGTTTCTACGCCACTCAGTTCCTCTGTCAGTTTTATCTTCTTGATTGTGATGGAGACACTTGTTCTGAAATGCTTGAGAGATAAGTCTATCTGGGAAGAAATCTGTAAAAATTAGGTCATCTCCCCCTCCTTTGCTCTTCTTCTCCCTCATATTTAGATGGATGGAAAGAAATTGTATGTGAATCAGATGCTTTATTATCTATTTTTGAAAGAACAGTTAATTTGTAAAATGCTTTGCTATTTAGTTATTCTTAATCTTTCATACAACACTAATAAAGTTGCAAATATATCACATTAAATTTTCATAAGAAAAATTAAAAGTCTAATAATTGTTCAAGTATTCAATTGTTTATGTTGTTGAAACTCCCCAAATCATATTTTTTTATTCTAGATTTTCAGTTGTAATTTAGTTCTTTTGTATTATCTGTGGAATCATGTAACCAAAAAACTACATGTAACAGATACTTAATTTGTGAGATTACTAAAGGAAAAATTTCCTTCTAGAAATTCATCTGCCTAAATTTCATTAAACACCTGCAGTTAATTCTCCCTGTATCCTTTTATAAAAGTTGTGTTTGGTTCTCAGATAACTAGAGTTTTGTGTAATTTATGTATTGGCACCAAAATCATACAATTACAATCCCTCTAAAATGTATGAAAGAGGAAAACCTATTCCACTTTGGTGCAGAAGAGAGAGGCACAGTTTCCTTAGTCAAATGTACTCAGGAAGAGAAAGGAGGGAAGAAAGGAAGGGGAGGACAGATATTTAGGAAAAGGTGAAGAGGAGAAAGAAAATTGAAGAGTATTGGAGAGGGGAAGAAAGGATAAGAGAGCAAAAAGGAATAAGAGATGGAGACGAATGAGAGAGATGAGTAGAGAGAAAGAGAGGAAAAGAACAGGAGAAGCAGGAGAAGAAAGCAAACTCTATCAAAAAAAAAAAAAAAAAACCCTCACCAGAATAGTAAAGAATGAGATCTAGATATATTTATAAAAAAATTAAAGCCAGTATCCAGGTGTTTCTTTGGGAGACTTGAGTAAAGACTCTGCATTTATTTACTTACTGGGAGATGTCAAGAAGTACATATTTCCATGAAACTACAAAGACAGTGTGCAGTAATCCTCAGCCCAGATCTAAGCTAAGCAACCATGTACCAGAACCTGGTATCAACAACAGGACACCTTTACTCTAAACCTGTTTCCCAACTTAGAATACAGCATCTTAGCCTTTCTCATTTGGCTTAACTTTTATCACTTTTCAATACTATGCTCTGAAACCTTCCACTGCTTTCCAAAAGCTCTGCACTTAAACATAATTATTTTGGCCCTATCTTTAAACCATTAATCAAAATCCTTTTATTTGTTTTATCCTGAATTCTCCATTCTAGCTACTCAGAGAAAAATATCTTAGAGGAGAAAGAGTCCTGCATTCAAAATTTTGAAGAATAATTTTGATAGAGGAGAAGAAGAGAAGAATGCAAGTTTCTTCCAAAACAATGCTAGAGCTTTAAAGGGAGGTTTCATTTAAACTAGAGGGTTTAAATCCTAGTTAGTTCATCATTTCAGGGTCAGCTTCAAAGAAATATATTCTTTGTCTCCTGTCTAACAACTATTCATATAAAATCAAGGAGTTTCTAGATTGGAAGTGGATTCCCAGGACAAGAGTCTAATTTGATGCTTAAGCTTCTTCTACAGTCTCAAGTGGCTTTGTTCCTTGCAATAACACTTTTTGGAATAGAATCCACAATGAAATACATGTAGGTCATTCATTTTTCACACATCTGGAGCCAGAATATCTAATATTTAAAAGATTCTCCTCCAAGTAATATTTCATTCTGCTTGATGTTTCATGCTAGTTCATATTCTAGCAACCCCATAAAGCCTGATTAAAAATTCAATTTTTTGACCCTATAAAAATGAATGCTATCCCTCTGTCTCTTCCACTCTTTCTTCTGGTTTTCTGATGGTGCTGTTGCTAATTAGGCCACTTTTTCAAAAAGGATGAGGTGTCTTCTTTTGCCAGAAACTTTGCTTGTATGAAGAAGCCTTCAAGGAGATTAGAGAAATCAGATGATGAAGTAAAAGAGTGGTCTCACTTCCTCTTAAAAAAAAAAAAAAATCACAACTGCTAAATGACCATCAACAAAAGACAGGATCCTATCAAAAAGATCTGCTACGTCCAAAATAAAGAAGCAGCCAAAATGAGATGGTAGGAGAAGCACTTCTGCAATATAGTCACATACTGAAAAATAACTTTTATCAGAAACATTCCCACAAGGAGTGAGAGTTCTGAGTCTCATGTCAAGCATCCCAGTCTGGGAGTCTAATATCAGGAGGGGAAGCCCTTATATAATTTGACTTTGAATGTGAGCAGGGAGTGAAGGAGCTGCAGAGGAGCAGGGGAACAGAGATTCCACTCTTAAACTTCACACACAAGGTTTCACATGCACTGGGACTCAAGGCAAAGCAGTGATGCCACAGGAAACTGTGCCAGACCTACCTGTGATTTTGGTGGTTCTCTTGGGGAGGTGGAGGTTGAATGTCGCTCACTGGGGGGGAAAGAACCCTGGTGGTGGATGCCCGAGAGAATATTCATCCGTGTGAGCTCTCCTGGAGTTTGTCATTTTGGCACCCAAGACCTGGGCATACCTAACAGCCTGAAGGTTCCTGTGCTGGGACACCTCAGGCCAAATAATCAACAGGGTGAAAAGATAGCTCCAATTTTCATCAGGAAAACTGCCCAAAGTCATCCTGAAAAAACAGATGTTTCTAAATACACCCATTGATACAGCCCTGCCCACCAGAGGATAAGACCCAGCTCAACTCCACTGGGCATGCACCAGTCCCTCCCGCCAGTAAGCCTGCATAAATCCCTGGACCAACCTCACTCAGCAAGGGAAAGACACCAGAATCAAGAACTACACACCTGTAGCCTGAGAAAAAGAGGCTAAAAACACAAAAAGTTATAAAAAATGAGATGTCAGAGAAATGTATTCCACATGAAGGACAACTAGAAGAAATGTATTCCATCAGAAGAACAATCAAGTGAAAACCAAAAAAAATGGAGATTAAAAACGAAAAATTAAATGAAAAATATTATAGAAGGTATCAATAGTAGAGTAAAACATGCAGAAGAATGAATAATGAATAAAAAGAATGATGGAAATGATTATTGTGGAACAAAATAAATGAAAGAAAAATGAAAAAAAAAAAAAGTACAATCTCAGGGACCTCTGGAAAAATCTTAAATGTACCAACATTTCCATTATAGGGGTTCCTGAAAATGAAGACAGAGAGAAAGAGCTAGGGGAAAAAATGGAAAAGATAACAACCATCAACTTCCCTAACATAGGAAAAATAAAAATAAAAGCACTCATTCAAGTTCAGAAAGCTCACAAAGTCCCATACAGGATAAATCCAAGGAGGACAACAAAACACATATTAATCAAATTGACAAAACTTCAAGAAAAAGATAAAATATTAAAAGCAACAAGCAAAAATCAGCATGTACCATACAATGGAATCCCCATATGGTTAACAGCTGATTTTTTTAGCAGAAACCTGTAGGTCAGAACGGAGTGGCACAATATATTTACAGTGATGATAGGGAAAAATCTACAACCAAGAAGGGTCTATAGCAAGACACTCATTCAGATTTGATGAAGAAATCAAAAGCTTTACAGACAAGCAAAAACTAAGAGAATTCAGCATCATCAAACTGGGTTTATAACAATTGCTAAAAGTTCATTGTTGTCAGAAAAAGTCACAACTAGAAACAAAAGAAATTATGAATGGGAAAGCTCATCAGTAAAGGCAACATATAATAAAGGTAAGAAACCATCCACACACAAATATGATATCAAAACCAGCAATCATGAGGACAGTACAAATACTGGATATTGGAAAAGCATTTGAAATTAAGATACCAGCAACCAGCAACTTAAAACAATCATATATATATATATGTAATATTATATATTAAAATATATTAAATTAAATTATATATAATATATTATATATAATATATAAATATTAAATATATAATTATATATAATATTTGTATTAAAATTATATATAATATATAAAATATATTAAATTAAAATATTAAAATATTATATATATATAATATATAAATTAAGATACCAGCAACCAGCAACTTAAAACAATCATATATATATATATGCAATATACATATCCATAACTGCATTAAATGTAAATGGATTAAGTGTTCCAACCAAAAGTCATAGACTGTCTGAATAGAAACAGAAAGTAAGAACAGAACAGAAACAGAAAGTCTACAAGAAACCCACTTCAGATCTAGGGACACATACATACTGAAAGTGAGGTGATATAAGAAGGTATTCCATGCAAATGGAAATCTAAGAAAGGTGGACTAACAGTACTCAGATCAGACAAATTGGGTTTAAAATGAAGGCTATTACAATAGGCAAAGAAGAAAACTACATAATGATCCAGGGATCAACCCAAGAAGATATAACTATTATAAATATAAATGCACACAACATAGGAGCACATCAATATATAAGGCAAATTCTACTAGCCATAAAAGAAGAAATTTATAATAATACAATAATGGGAAACTTTAACACTCCACTTATGTCAATGGAAAGACCATCCGGAC
Organism: Bos grunniens; assembly: GCF_055505025.1. Classification (NCBI taxonomy): domain Eukaryota; kingdom Metazoa; phylum Chordata; class Mammalia; order Artiodactyla; family Bovidae; genus Bos; species Bos grunniens. Next base: position 62,526,776 of record NC_141183.1, on the reverse strand, counting down.
AGAAAATCAATAAGGAAACACAGGCCTTAAGTGGCACATTAGACCAGAGGGACTTAATTTATGTGCACAGAGCATTCCATCTGAAAGCAGCGGAATACACATGTTCTTTTCAAGTACACATGGAACATCCTCCAGCATAGACCAACATGTTGGCCACTATGCAAATTTCAATAAATTTAATAAAATTTAAATGATATCAATCATCTTTTTCAAACACAATATTGTGAGATTAGAAATACACTTAAAAAAAAAAACCTGTCAAAAATAAACAATATGTTCCTAAACAACCAACGGAGTACTGAAAAAAAATACTAAGACGAAATTAAAAAGCATCTAGAGACAAATAAAAATGAAAACATGACATTGAAACCTATGGAACACAACAAAATCAGTTTCAAGAGGGAAGTTTCTAGCAATACAAACTTAACTTGGGAAATAAGAAAAATCTCAAATAAACAGCCTAACCTTATACCTAAAGCAACTAGAGAAATTAAGAACAACAACAACAACAAAAAATCCTGGTCTAGTAGAAGAAAAGAAATCTTAAAGACCAGAGCAGAAATAAATGAAATGGAGAAAAAGAAAGCAATAGCAAAGATCATGGAAACTAAAAGCTGGTTCTCTGAGGAGATAAATAAAACTGATAAATGTTTAGCCAAATTCATCAAGAAAAAAAGGGAGAAGACTCAAATCAATAAACTTAGAAATGAAAAAGATGTTACAATTAATACCACAGAAATACAAAAGATCTTAAGTGACTACTACCAGCAATTATATACCAATAAAATGGACAGCCTAGAAGAAATGATCAAATTGTTAGAAACATAAAACCTACTAAGATTAAAAAAGGAAGAGCTATTAAATATGAACAGATGAATAACAAGTACTAAAATTGAAACTCTGATTTAAAATTTTCGAATAAACCAGATGACTTCACAGGCTAATTCTACTGAACATTTAAAGAAGAGCTAAAATTATGCTTTTGAAACTATTCCAAAAAGCTGCAGAGGATTAAATACTTTCACTCATTTTATGAAGTCACTGTCATTTTGATATCAAAACCAATGATACCAAAAATATAGAAAAGTACAGGTCAATATCATTGATAAATAGATGCAAAAATCCACAACAAAATCCTAATAATATAAAGCCAACAATTCATTAGCAGAATCACACAGCAAGATCAACTGAGGTCTTTCCCAGGTATGCAAGATTTTTTCAATATCTTGTAATCAATCAGTGTGATATATCACATCAATAAATTGAAGAATATAAATCATATGATCACGTCAACAGATGTAGGAAAAAGGTTTTACCTAATTCAACAACCATTTATGGTTAAAAATTTAAAAAACAAACAAAACACACAAAATAAAGCTCTTCAGAAAGTGGGCATAGAGGGACCTATCTCAACATAATAAATGTCCATATGACAAACCTACAGCTAACATCATTCTTAGTGGTAAAAAGTTGAAAGCATCTCAACTAAGATCAGAAACATAAAAGGATGTTCATTCATCAGTTTATTCAATATAATTTTGATAGTCCTAGCTATGGTAATCAGAGGAAAAAAATGAAATGAATCCAAATTGGAAGAAAAAAAAAAAAAAAAAGTAAAGCTGTCACTGTTTGCAGATGCCAAGATGTTGTGCAAAGTTAATTCTCAAGATGCTACCAGAAAACTACTAGAGTCCATCAATGAATTTGGTAAAGTTGCAGGATAAAAAATTAATACACAAAAAATCTCTTGCATTTCTATACACTAACAACAAGGGAGTAGAAGGAGAAATTAAAGAAATAATCCATTTTAACATCACTTCAAAAAGGATAAACTATCTAGGAATAAACCTACCTAAAGAGACAAAATAACTGTACTCTGGAAACTATTAAGACTGATGAAACAAATCAAATATGACACAAGCAGATGGAGAGATGTTTTCTTTGACTGGAAGAATCAATACTGTCAAAATTACTATATTACCCAAAATAATCTACAGATTCAATGTAACCTCTATCAAATTACCAATGGCATTTTTCAGAGAACTAGACAAAAAAATAAAATCTTAAATTTGTATGGAAACACAAAAGATCCAGAAAAGTGAAATCATCATAAGAAAGAAAAATGGAGGTGGAGGAATCATTCTCCCTGACTTCAGGCTATACTACAAAGCTACAGTAATCAAAACAGTTTGATACCTGCTGCATGGTGCAGAATAAAGGGAAAAAAAAAATGGCACTGGTAATGGAACAATATAGAAAGTCGAGAGATAAAGCCATGCACTAACAGTCACCTAATCCATGACAAAGGAGGCAAGAATTCATAATGGAGAAAAGTCTCTTCAGTAAGCGGTGCTGGGAAAACTTGATGGCTACATGTTAAAGAATGAAATTAGAACATTCTCTAACATCATACACAAAAATAAACTCAAAATGGATTAAAGACCTACATGTAAGACCAGATACTACAAAACTCTTGCTGCTGCTGCTGCTAAGTCGCTTCAGTCATGTCCAACTCTGTGCGACCCCAGAGATGGCAGCCCACTAGATCTCACCTTCCCTGGGATTCTCCAGGCAAGAACACTGGAGTGGGTTCCCATTTCCTCCTCCAATGCATGAAAGTGAAAAGTGAAAGTGAAGTCACTCAGTCGTGTTTGACTCTTAGCGACCCCATGGACTGCAGCCTACCAGGCTCCTCTGTCCATGGCAGGAGAAGCATTTTCATTCCCTCCGTCCATTTTCTAGGCAAGAGTACTGGAGTGGGTTGCCATTGCCTTCTCTGACAAAACTCTTAGGGAAAGACATAGGCAGAACAATTTGACATAAATAGCAGCAATATCTTTTTTGATCTAACTTTAAATTAATTAAAGTAATTACACTTTTATTAAATAAACAAATGAGACCTAATTAAACTTAAAAGCTTTTGTGCAGGAAAAGGAATAATCCATTTTACCATCACTTCAAAAAGCATAAAATATCTAGAAATAAACCTACCTGAGGAGACAAAATAACAGTACTCAGGACTAAACAAAATGAAAAGACAACCTACAGAATGGGAGAAAATATTTACAAATTAAATGACCTACAAGGGATTAATCTCCAAAATATACAAGCAGCTCATGAAGCTCTATATTAGAAAACAAACAAACAAACAAAAACAGACCAATCAAAAGATGGAGAGAAGACCTAAATAAACAGTTCTCCAAAGAAGACACTCAGATGGCCAAGGAGCACGTGAAAATATGACTCAGCACCACCAATTATTAGAGTAATGCAAATCGAAACTACAATGAGTTATCACCTCACACCAGTCAGAACAGCCATTATTAAAATTTTTGCAAAGTATAAACGCTGGTTAGGGTGTGGAGAAAAGCAAATGCTCCTATAATTTTGATGTGAATGTAAATTGGTGCAACCACTGTGGAGAACAGTATGGAGATTACTTAAAAATTAAAGTTACCATTCTTGTTCAGTTGCTAAGTCACATCCAACTCTTTGTGACCCCATGGACTGCGGCACACCAGGCTTCCCTGTCCTTCACTATTTCCCAGAGTTTTTTCACACTCATGTCATACTGATGTCATCGAGTCGGTGATGCCACCCAACCATCTCATCCTCTTTCACCCCCTTACCATATCCTTCAGCAATCCCACTCCTGGGCACTTATCCAGAGAAAGGCATAGTTCAAAAAGATATATGCACTCCAAAGTTCATAACAGCACTATAAACAATAACTAAGATATAGAAGCAAACTAAATAGTCATTGACAATTGACTGTATAAAGAAGATGGTGCATGCATATATAGTAGAATATTACCCAGCTATAAAAAATAATGAAATAACGTCCTTTGCAGAAACATGGAATGAACTAGAGATTACCCATACTAAGTGAAGTAAGCCAGATAGAGAAAAATAAATATTACTTATATTTGGCATGTAAAAAAATGGTACAAATGAATTATTTATGAAATATAACCAGATTAATGGGCTTCCAGCACAAACTTACAGTTACCAAAGTGGAAAAGCAGACAGAGGAGGAATAAATTTGGAGTTTGGAATTAACATATACACACCATTATATATAAACTAACCAACAAGGATCTATTGTGAAGCACAGGGAACTTTACTCAATATTCTCTTATAATCAATTGATACATGGGAAAAGAATCTGAGAAAGATTGGGTATATGTATATGAATACCCAAATTACTTTGCTATATACCTGAAACTAACACCACAGTGTAAATCAAACATACCCCAGTATAAAATAAAAATCAAATTGGAAAAATTGTCAATATGACTGATTTTACAGTTAATGATTTCCATAATTATGGCAAAATAGTTATTTAATTATAGTAACCTCCATAGGGCTTTCCTAATAGCTTAGTTGGTAAAGAATCTGCCTGCAATTCAGGAGACCCTGGTTTGATTCTTGGGTTGGGAAGATCCCCTGGATAAAGAAAAGGCCATCAACTTCAGTATTCTGGCCTGGAGAATTCCATGGATTGTACAATCCATGGGGTTGCAAAGAGTCAGACACGACTGAGCAACTTTCACTTCACTTCACTTCACCTCACTTCTTCACTTCAACCTCCATTTAACTTCTATATATCTATGTTCACTTTTAATCTTTAATGATGTTTATTGTTTTATTTATAATCTTACAAGAAATACATTTTCATTGAAGGTAACAACATACATAAGAAAACAAGGCAAAAACAAATTATCACTTATAATCCCCATCTCTGCAGAGACAAACATCATTAGCATTTTGATGCATGTCCTTCAAGTGTCTACATACTATTTTTCTAATTGATGTAAAATAAACATATTATGTTAGTTACAAGTGACAAAATATTGATTTGATGTTTCGGTACATTAAAAATTATCCTCATGATATGTCTAGTTATCATCAGTCACTATACAAAGATATTAAAATATAATTGACTATATTTCCCATACTATACATTTCATTGTATGACTCATTTTGTAACTGGAATTTTGTACATTGAATCACCCTCAGCTATTTCACTCATCCCTCAACCAATTTGTTCTCTGGTAACTATCAATTTGTTCTCTTGTATCTATTCATCTGATCTGTTTTTCTTTTTCTTTTTTTTAACGTTTGTTCATTTGTTTGTTCATTGTATTTTAGATTCCAGGTATAAGTGGAATCACATGGTATTTTTCTTTCTGTGACTTATTTCATTTAGCATAGTGCACTCTAGGTCGAAAATACCACTCCCCTTTATGGCTTTCCATTGTACAGATACACCTTATCTTCTTCATGTATCTATAGATGAACACTTAGGTTGCTTCAACTACCTTGATTATTGTAAACAATTCTACTATAAACATAGAGATGCACGTATCTTTTCAAATTAGTATTTTGGTTGTCTTTGTAAAAATACTCAGAAGTAGAATTGTGGGTTTAATTTGCATACCTCTGATGATTAGTGATGTTTAGCATCTTTTCATGTATCTGTTGGCCATCTACAATGGCACCCCACTCCAGTACTCTTGCCTGGAGAATCCCATGGACGGAGCAGCCTGGTAGGCTACAGTCCATTGGGTCCCTAAGAGTCAGACATGACTGAGCGACTTCACTTTCACTTTTCACTTTCATGCATTGGAGAAGGAAATGGCAACCCACTCCAGTATTCTTGCCTGGAAAATCCCAGGGACAGAGGAGCCTGTTGGGCTGCCGTCTCTGGGGTCGCACAGAGTCGGACACGACTGACAACTTAGCAGCAGCAGCAGCATGTGTCTTCTTGAGGTAAATGTCTATTCAGGTTCTCTGCCTTTTTAAAAAATTGGATTGCTGGGTTTTTTTAATGTTGAGTTATAAAAGTACTTTGTATATTGTGAATACTAACCCTCATCAGATACATCATTTGCAAATATAGTCTCCTATTAAGCCAGTGGCTTTTTAATTTTGTTGAGAGTTTTGTTCTCTATGCAATAGCTTTTTAGTTTTAATAATCAAATTTGTTTAATTTTTCAGTTTCCCTTGCCTAAGGAGACATATGCAAAAAAATATATATATATATATTGCTCAGGCCAATGTCAAAGAATATATTACCTATGCTTTCTTCTAGTTTTGTGCTTTATGATTCTACATTTAGGTCTTTAATCCACTTTGGATTTATTTTTGTGTTTGGTGTAAGAAAACAGTTTCCTTTGACTCTTTAGTATGGAGCTGCTCAATTTTCCCAATGTTATTTACTGAAGAGGCTGTCTTAATCCATAGTTTATTCTTGTTTCCTTTTTCACAGATTAATTAACCACAGGTGCATGGATTTATTTCTGGACTTTCTATTCTGTCCCATTGATCTATGCTTCTGTTTTTGTGCCAGTACCATACTATTCTGATTACTACAGCTTCATAGAATGGGTGAAAATCAGGTGCATGAAACCTCCTGATTTGTCCTTTTTGTCAAGATTATTTCGTTGTTTGAGATCTTTTGTGTTTGCATACAAATTTAGCAATAATTATTTGTTCTGGTTCTAGGAAAAATGCCATTTGTATCTTTGATAGGGATTGTATTGAATCTGTAGATTGATTAGGTAGTATGCTCATTATAACAATATTAATTCCAATCCATAAATATGGTATACCTTCCCAATTGTTTTTGTCATGTTCAATTGGCTTAGTAAATGTCTTCCAGCGTTTTGAGTATAGATCTTGTACCTTTTGGATTAGATTTATTCTTAAGTATATTATTTTTTCAAGCAGCTGTAAATGGGGTTCTTTTTTAAATTTCTGTTTCTGATAGTCTGTTGTTAGTTTACAGAAATGCAAAAAAAAAAAGAAAAAAAAAAGAAATGCAACACAGTTCTGTTTATTGACAATATATCTTGGATCCTTAATGAATTTGTTTTTTAGTTCTCACTTTTTGTTTGTGTCTTTAAGATTGTCTCTATACACTATCATGTCACCTGCAAATAGTGACAGTTTTACTTCTTCTTTTCCAATTTGAACTCATTATTTTTCTTCTCTGATTGTTGTGGCTAGAACTTCTAACAATGTGGTGATAGAGGGCATCCTTATCTTCTTCCTTACAGGAAATGCTTTCAGCTTTTTACCATCGAGCATATTAGCTGTGGGCTCATCATATATGGCCCTTATTGTGCTGTGGTATCTTACCACTGTACACACATTGTTGGCAGTGTTTAGCATAAATCGTTGTTGAATTTTGTTAAAGGCTTTTCCTGCATCTATTAAGATAGTCATATGATTTTTCATTCTTTGTTTTGTTAATGTGATATATCATGTTGATCAATTTGTAGATATTGGGCCATGCTTGAATCCCTGCAACAGAGTCCACTTGATCATGGTGCATGATCCTTTCAATATATTGTTGAATTTGGTTTGCTAATATTTTGTTGAGAAATTTTCCACCTATTTTCATCAGGGTGATATTTGATACTAACTTTCTTTTTTCATGGAGTCTTCCTCTGCTTTTGGTATCAGGATGATGTTGACCTCATAGAGTAAGTTCAAAGGTCTTCCTTTCACTTCAATTATTTTCTAATAGTTTGAAAAAATAGTTGTTAACTCTCCTTTAAATGTTTGGTAGAATTCAGCTGTGAAGCCACCTGGTTCATCTGTGAAGCCATTTTGTTTTTTGGGAATTGTTTAATTACTGATTCAATTTTATTACTGATAATCAGTCTGCTCGTATTTCCAATTTCTTCCTAATTCAGTTTAGGAGATTGTTCATTTCTAGAAATGAATCCATTTCTTCTAGGTTATCCATTTTGTTGGCATATAATTTTTCATAAGGTTTTTTTACATCTTTGTATTTTTGTGGTGTCAGTTTGACTTCCCTCTTTTATTTTTGTATTTATTGCTTTGGTTCATCTCTCTTTTTTGATGATTCTTGCCAAAGTTGATCAGTTTTGCTTGTCTTTTCAAAGAAAACCATTGTGTTTCTCTATTTTATTTCTGCTCTAATCTTTGTTATTTCTTTCTTTCTACTACCTTCATTTTTTTTCTTCTTTTTCAAGTTTCATTACATGTACAGACGGACTGTTTATTTGAGGGATTTTGTTTGTTTCCTGAAGAAGGCTGCATCACTACAAACTTCCCTCTTAGAACTGCTTTATTTGGGTCCCATAGATTCTGGACTGTGTATTTCTATCTTTATATGTCTTCAATTTTTTTTCTTTTTTTTTACATTTCCTTTTGATTTTTTTCAGTAACCAATTGGTTGGTTTAGTATCATATTGTTTAGACTCCTTGTGTTTGTGACTTTTGCAGTTTTTCCTTCCCCTTTTAGTTGATCTGTAGTTTCAAACTTTTTTGGTCAGAAATAACGCTTGATGTGCTTTAAAACTCAATATTTTAAAAAAAATTTTTTTTGTGGCCTAACGTATGATCTATTCTCAATAATGTTCCATATGAGTTTGAAGATAATGTGTATTATGCTACTTTCAGATGAAATGTTCTATATATATCTTTTAATACTATCTTATACAGCATATTATTTATGGCCAGTGTTACTGATTTACCATCTGGATGATCTGTCCACTTATGTAAGTGAGATATTACTGTCTCCTATTATCATTGAGTTACTGTAAATTTCTCCTTTTAATATATATTTATATTTGTTTTATGAGTTTATGTGCTCCTATTTATGTTAGGAGCTTCTACCTATTTTAGAAAATTGTTATATCTTCTTCTTTGATTTAAGTCTTGATCATTATATAATGTCCTTCTTTGTCTCCAGTTACAATCTTTGTTTCAAACTCTATTTTTTTTCTGATGGAACTATAAGCATGCCTGTTTTTCTTTCCTTTTCATTTGCAAGGAATACTTTTTTCCATCCCTCATTTTTAGTTTGTGTGTCTTTAGATCTGAGGTAGGTGTCTTGCAGGCAGAAAATATATGGGACTTGTTTTTTATCTGTTTACCCACTGTATGATTTCTGATTGAGACATTTAGTGCATTTAACTTTAAGGTAATAATTGTTAAGTATCCAAGCATCACCATTTTAAAAATTATTTTGGGATTGCCTTTTGTGGTTCTTATTTGTTCCTTTCTTCTTTTGATCTCTTCTCTTGAGATTTGATGACAATATTTAGCACTATGCTTGGATTCCTCTATTGTGTGTGTGTGTGTGTGTGTGTGTGCATGTATCTGCTATCAGTTTTTGGTTTGTGGTTACCATGAAGTTTTTATATAGCAATATATGATTATTTTAAGATGATGAGCTCTTCACTTCAAATGCATTGTAATAACCTTCATTTTTTACTCCTCATACTTAATTTTTTACCTCATATTTTATATATTTCTGGTTTGTGTATTTCTTAACTATTTATTATGGATATAGATTAATTTACTACTTTTGCCTTTTAACTTTCCTACTAACTTTCTAGAAGTAACACCAAAAAAAAAAAAAAAAAAAGTGAATTTCATCATTGAGGATTGGAATGAAAAAGTAGGAAGTCAAGAGATACCTGGAGTAACAGGCAACTTTGGCCTTAGAGTACAAAATGAAGCATGGCAAAGGCTAACAGTTTTGGCAAGAGAACACCTGGTCATTGCAAACATCCACTTCCAGCAACACAAAAAATAAGTCTACACTTGGATATCACCAGATGGTCAATACAAAATCAGATAGATTATATTCCTTGCCAGCAGAGATGTAGAAGCTCTATATAGACAGCAAAATCAAGACTGGGAGCTGACTGTGTCTCAGATCATGAACTTATTGAAAAATTGAGATGTAAATTGAAGAAAGTAGGGAACGCCACTAGGCCATTCAGGTACGACCTAAACCAAATCCCTTACAATTATACAATGGAAGTGACAAATAGATTCAAGGGATTAGATCTGATAGACAGAGTGCCTGAAGAACTATGGATGGAGGTATGTAACATTGTACATGAAGCAGTGATCAAAACCATCCCCAAGAAAAAGAAATTCAAAAAAGCAAAATGGTTTTCTGAGGAGGCCTTAAAAATAGCTGAGAAAAGAGAATATGTGAAAGGCAAAGGAAAAAACGAAAGATATATACCCACCTGAATTCCAAAGAATTCAGAGTTCCAAAGAATAGCAAGGAGAGATAAGAAGGCCTTCCTATGTGAACAGTGCAAAGAAATACAGGAAAACAATAAAATGGGAAAGACTAGAATCCTCCTCAAGAAAATTAGAGATACCAATGGAACATTTCATGCAAACATGTGCACGAGAAAGAACAGAAACTGTATGAACCTAAAAGAAGCAGAAGATATTAAGAAAAGGTGGGATGCACACAGAAGAACTATACCAAAAAAAAAAAAAAGATCTTAATGACTCAGATAACCATGATAGTGTGATCACTCACCTAGAGCGAGTCATCTTGACGTATGAAGTCAAGTGGGCTATAGGAAGCATCACAGTGAACAAAGGTAGTGGAGGTGATGGAATTCTAGCAGAGCTACTTCAAATCCTAAAAGGTGATGCTGTTAAAGTGCTGCACACAATATGCCAACAAGTTTGAAAAACTGAGCAGTGGCCCTAGGACTAGAAAAGATCAGTTTTCATTTCAATTCCAAAAAAAGGCAATGCCAAAGTATATTGAAACTACCACAAAATTGCACTCACTTCACACACTAGCAAAGTAATGCTCAAAGTTCTCCAACTAGATGTTCAAGCTGGATTTTGAAAAGACAGAGGAACCAGAGATCAGATTGCCAACATCCATTGGATCACAGAAAAAGCAAGAGAATTCCAGAAAACCATCTACATTTGTTTCATTGACTATGCTAAAGCCTTTGACTATGTGGATCACAACAAACTGTGGAAAATTATTAAAAAGATGGGAATACCAGACAACCTTAATTGCCTCCTGTGAAACCTGTATTTAGATCAAGAAGCAACAGTTAGAACTGGACATGGAACAACAGACTGGTTCCAAATCAGGAATGGAGTATGTCAGGCTGTATATTGTCACCATGCTTACTTAATTTCTATGCAGAGGTACATGAAGTGAAATGCTGGGCTGGATGAAGCACAAGTTCAAATCAAGATTGCCAGGAGAAATAATAATAACCTCAGATATGCAGATGACACTACCGTTATGGCAGAAAGTAAAGAAGAACTAAAAAGCCTCTTGATGAAAGTGCAAGAGGAGAATGAACAATCTGGCTTAAAACTCAACATTAAAAAAACTAAGATCGTGGCATCCAGTCCCATTACTTTATGACAAATAGATGGGAAAACATTGGAAATAGTAACAGACTTTATTTTCTTGGCTCAAAAATCACTGGAGATGGTGACTGCAACCATGAAATTAAAAGAAGCTTGCTCCTTGGAAGAAAAGCTATGACCAATCTAGGCAGCATATTAAAAAACAGAAAGATTACTTCACTGACAAACATCCATCTAGTCAAAGCTATGATTTTTCCAGTAGTCATGTATGGATGTGAAAGTTGAACCATAAAGAAGTCTGAGTGCAAAATAAGACATGATGCTTTTGAAATGTGGTGTTAAAGAAGACTCAAGAGTCCCTTGGACTGCAAGGAGATCAAACTAGTCAATCTGAAAGGAAATCAGACCTGAATATTCCCTGGAAAGCCTGATGCTGAAGGTTCAAATTTTGGTTATCTGATACATAGAGCCAATTTGTTCCAAAAGGCCCTGATGCTTGGAAAGTTTGAAGGCATGAGAAGAAGGGGACAACAGAGGCTGAAATGGTTGGATCATATCACTGACTCAATGGACTTGAGTTTGAGCAAGCTCTGGAAGATGAAGACAGGGATGCCTAGTGTGCTGCAGTCCATGGGGCCACAAAAAGTCAGACACGATTGAGTGACTGAAAAACAACAAAAATAGGTAGTTTTATTAATGGGTGATCTCTTTTCTTTATAGTATATTTTCCTTTGCCAATGAGATTTTTCCTTTTGCAATGTTCATATTTTTAGTTGTCATCTTACGTGCTTAGATAAGTCCCTCTAACATATCTTGTAAAGACAGTTAGTAGTGCTGAACTCTTTTTTGTTTTTCTTGTCTCTAAAATTCTTTCTGTCATCTTCAAATTTGAATGATAGTCTTGCTGGGTAGAATATTCTTGTTTGTAGGGTTTTTCCTCTCAACACTTTGAATATATTGTGACACTCCCTTCTGGCCTATGCAGTTTCTGCTGAAAAGTCAGTTGATAGACTTACGAGAAGTCCTTTATATGTAACTAGTTGCTTTTATCTCATTACTTTTAATATTCTCTCTTTATCTTTATATTTTGCTATTTTAATTACAGTGTTTTATTGTGGTCTTCTTTAATTTTATCTTCTTTGGAACTCCTTTGCTACGTGGACCTGAATCTGTTTCCTTTCACAGGTTAGGGAAGTTTTCAGCTATTATGTCTTCAAATAAGTTATCTGCCCCTTCTCTCTCTCTTCTCCTTCAGTCCCCTATACTAGTGGTCTTGAGACCACTAGAGTGCTTGATGTTGTTTCAGAGGTATCTTAAACTACCTTCATTTTATAAATATTTTAAAAACTTTTTTTTTGTTCAGTTAGGGTGATTCCCACTACTCTTTTCCAGTTAACTGATCCATTCCTTTGTATCATTTAATCTAATGTGATTCCTTTCACTGTACTTTTATTTTTTAATATATTTTTTTAATTGGAGGTTAATTACTTTACAATATTGTATTGGTTTTGCCATACATCAACATGAATCCCCCACAAGTATACACTTGTTCCCCATCCCGAACCCCCCTCCCTCTTCCCTCCCCGTACCATCCCTCTGGGTCGCCCCAGTGCACCAACCCCAAGCAACCAGTATCATGCATTGAACTTGGACTGGCGATTCATTTCATATATGATATTATACATGTTTCAATACCATTCTCCCAAATCATCCCACCCTCTCCCTCTCCCCCAGAGTCCAAAAGACTGTTCTATAAATCTGTGTCTCTTTCGCTGTCTCGCATACAAGGTTATCGTTACCATCTTTCCAAATTCCATATATATGCGTTAGTATACTGTATTGGTGTTTTTCTTTCTGGCTTACTGCACTCATTTTTAAGTTTAAATTGATTTTTAAATTTAATCGTTTTTAAATTGTATTTTTAAATTAAATTTTAGTTCTATTTGGTTCTTTATATTTTCTAATTCTGTTACATTTCTCACTGTATTCTTCCTTTCTTCTCCTGAGTTCACTGAGTATCTCCATGGCTGTAGACTGCTTATCTCCATTTTGTAAACATTTTTCCTGAGATTTTGTCTTGTTCCCTCTTTGATACATATTTCTATTTCCTCATATTGCCTATTTTCTGTATTTATTTCTAGTGTTAGACAATTTGGTTACTTTACCTGATTTTGGAGAAGTGGACTCATGTAGGAGATATTCTATGGAACCTATGAACACATTCTCTTCTGGTCAGCAGAGCTATATGCTCTAAGAGTGCCCTCTATGTGGCACTGTCTGTTGTGTCAGGGCCAACTACTTTGTTGACCTTCACAGCCAGACATTCTTGGAGCTCATCTTCTTGGTACAGGACACCTTAGTTGGTGAGCTTAATGTGTGGCTTGGACCTCTTTTTCCTTGGAGAAGCTCTGCATTTGTTATTGTTCTCCTGTTTATGGGTTGCCTAGAAAGGGGAATGGGTCTTGACTATATTATGTCTCCACTCCTCATACCCATTTCATTGTAGCTCTTTCTTTATATCTTCAGTTATGGAAAATCTTTCAGCTAGTCTTGAGGTTCTTGTTGATAGTTGCTCTGTAATTGTAACTTTGGTGTGCCCATGAGAAGAGGTAAGCTCAGGGTCTTCCTATTCCTCCATCTTGGCAACATTTCTCCCAAAAATAGGATTCTTATATGCATATGCAATGCAAACATGTGTGAGTATTGTTTGAAAGTATGCTTATTTTGGATTTTGTCCATAAGAGTCCTATGTGTCAGATATGAACAACTGGAATAAAAAGTACCTTTGCTTAAAAACTACCATTGTAAATAAGCAACTTGAAAGGTAAAAACAATCATTTTTCACATATCATAAATACCTTTTATTGTATCAAGGCATGATTATACCTTGATTTTCATCTATTATTACTCTTTGCATTCCTGTGTTCACATTGAATTTCAGCCCTAACAAAAAACAAAATGAAAACAAAAAGCAGAAAAACAAACAAATAAAACCTGTAATTCATCATCTGAGCCTTATGCCAGGTCAAATATGTTCAAACAAACATAGTAACACAGTCAGGTACTGCATCAAAGCGGCTTCATGGCTTTGTAAATCCAGTTCATTTAAACATGAAAAAGAATGATGCTTGTGGATAAAAGTGTCAAATAAAACACATGATGACTGGGATGGATTTTCCACGTTGATACCCAGCTGATCTTAGACTTCAAAATGTTGCAGCCTTCCCAAATTCTATGACACCTCCCAATCTTGCAGGGAGGTTTATAAACCTTTTGAGTTAGATACACGTTTCTTTGAGGAAAATCTAAATTCAGAGCCACTGATTTGAAACTTCACTTCCAAAATAAGCCCCAATTCAGTAAGTAGCATCTCTTAAAAGACTACAAGCATGATTTAACTATTGTCTATCAAGTTCAGGTATTTTATTACCCATTAGTATATCCAACTACCATTTATATTTTATTTTTGGCCTTTCACAAATGCAAAGGATATCATCAGACAGTTCTCAGCTCTTCTAACAGCTGACAACACAAATCATGTCAGATATAAAATTAACACCATCAAAAGTAAATATTTCAAAAATTCCAAACTCTAATGCATTTAAAAGTTAACTTGGATCAGGAACACTTCACTAAATTGAAAATATATTTTAAAAATCACATAATAACAAAAAACACTGAAAAGCAACATAATTTATGAATGATTTTCAACTCCAGCTATCTCTCATTCTCTTTTTCTCCAATACATTTTAGAGAGAAGTTGTCTTAATTTTGTTTTGTTTTTTAATTTCTCTCACATTAAGGTTTTCCTCTAAGATGGTATGATGAAAAATGAAACTTACATATTCACTATTTGTGTTAGCTTAATTCCTATTCTATTCCTCTCCCTATGTACCATCTACCCAATAATGCTTTAAATCCTTGCATACCCTTATGAAAAAATCCATTTATTTAACATGGCATGAGGATCTCACCTCACATTACTCTTTCTTTTTTTTTTTAATTTTATTTTATTTTTAAATTTTACAATATTGTATTAGTTTTGCCAAATATCGAAATGAATCCGCCACAGGTATACCCGCGTTCCCCATCCTGAACCCTCCTCCCTCCTCCCTCCCCTACCCTCCCTCTGGGTCGTCCCAGTGCACTAGCCCCAAGCATCCTGTACCGTGCATCAAACCTGGACTGGCGACTCGTTTCATACATGATATTATACATGTTTCAATGCTATTCTCCCAAATCTCCCCACCCTCTCCCTCTCTCACAGAGTCCATAAGACTGATCTATACATCGGTATTTCTTTTGCAGTCTCGTACACAGGGTTATTGTTACCATCTTTCTAAATTCCATATATATGCGTTAGTATACTGTATTGGTGTTTTTCTTTCTGGCTTACTTCACTCTGTATAATAGGTTCCAGTTTCAACCATCTCATTAGAACTGACTCAAATGTATTCTTTTTAATGGCTGAGTAATACTCCATTGTGTATATGTACCACAGCTTTCTTATCCATTCATTTCATACTTATCTCCTCATTAACTCCTCTTCAGTCTCTGTTCTTCAGCCTTTCTCACCATCTTTCAGGTAATCTCTGGAATTCAGGTACCAACCTTCTGTCTACTTTGTGTGTGTGTTTGGTTACATTTTTAAAATTTTCACTTTGCCTGGGGTACAGTTATTCCCTCAATCTGTCTACTTCTGTCTACTTTCTCACCATCTTTCAGGTAATCTGGAATTCAGGTACCAAGCTTCTGTCTACTTTGTGTGTGTGTTTGGTTACATTTTTAAAATTTTCACTTTGCCTGGGGTACAGTTATTCCCTCAATCACCCTCTTCAAGAAAGAAAGAATGATTGAATACTCAAAATTGCCTTTTTTAATATACTGGTCAGGGAACCTATACATGGTTACAATGACTTGAATGATCAACTTTTTAGAGAAAGGTATACATTGCACCCAATTCAAGTTCCCCTTAGGGTTTGCAAAAATAAAACTGCGAATGGAAGAATAACTAAGGCAGGTTAGTTTTTTAAAGAATAAGAACAATAAACTACATGAAATAAGGTCCTTTTTATAGGACCTTTTTATAAAAATGCTTCCTAAGTCATATTTAAAACAGCATACAAACTCTACTTAGCTAAATAGTATCAATCACAAGAAGATCTTTTAAAACTTGCTTTGTGACCTGAATCAAAGTTGCTAACAGCATTTTGATGGGCCATTTGACTTTTCTGTATATGTGTGAAAACTACATGACAAGAAAAAAAAAATGTCAGAAAGCAAAAAGATTGCTTACAAACTTGTGGTAATCAAGGTGAACCGACTGCATAAGGGGTGTAGAAATCAGAACCCAAGGAGCCCAAACCCTGGAAAATCAGTTACTAGCAATAGCAAAAGTTATCCATAATTTTAACCTCAGTTTCTTATACATATATGATTTTCCATTTCTCTTGAGTTCACAACAGCTAAGTCACCTTCAAACATAATTTTCTGTAGTTTTTTTTTTTTCCAGCTTCAGCAACCTACTCAACAGTAAAAGGTAAGAAAAGAAATGCTAGATTCCTGTGATGAAAAGACTCCATGGACATTACACTCTTCTACAAACAAAGGTGAAGCTTATCATGGAGGGGGGGAGGTAGGGGGGAGGAAAGGAGGGATGTTGGTATGAGAATGGGAATCATAGTTCAGCATTTCTATGCACAAGCTAGGATTCTTAGCCAGGAAGCCCCAGTAAGATTAATTATTGATTTTCTCATAAACCACCTAAGATGGTGGTTGTTTGTTTTTCCTTACAGGATGATAAATGTATGACTTTACTTTTGATAAAAAGATTTTCACTTTGTTGAGGTTAAAAGAAGCCCCAGTAAAGAGGTTTCTGAGTGGAAGAATTTCCCAGCATGATATTTAGTGGCAGCAAATACTGTTTTCTGACTTTCCTTCATGGGCTTCCAAGGGATAGGACTTCAGGAAATATCCAGGGAGTACAAAGAAGTAATAAGAAACATGGAAATTGACTGTGTAGAGAGAAAAAGCATGATTAAGACATATTTGTTAGCAATAGACCTGAAGTCTGTGATATTACTCCTGGGTGGAAAGACAGACTCATCACAGAGATCAAGGACTAGAAGTTTAGCTTTCAGAATCAACATCTCCCCTATCCGCAACTTCACAATGGAAGCAACATGGCTACTTACCTTCCTGCCCCCAGTGTTGATGCGAAGGGGTGTTAGAAAGGGATCGAAGATCATATGACTAGTCTCTATGTTGACTGGTGACTGCCGTTTCCCCACAGAGCAAAGATTCCAAGCTGAGTTCACCAATCCCCAGAAAGAAGGAACTAGAAACAGGAAAAAAAAAAAAAAGTAGAATCAAGCTGGGTGGAAGGCTGGGGAAACAATGTAATAAGAACTATGGCACGAAAGTCATAAAATCAGAGAGCCGTACAATGTTCCCCACCCATAGACATCCTTGGGTGTCATTATGGCAGTTTCCTAGCCTGAATCTTGGTCAACTTCTCTAAGTCTTACCTTAATGATATCTTAAGATCAGAGATTCTTATTTCAGACCCATTTATCCTGTGGCCTCTTTGATGGGTACAGTCAAAATTAATACCTTAATAAGAAGATGGCATAGACCAGCCACATCACCTGTTCATAGATATATGTTTTTTTTTTCCTAAGTCGCTTCAGTCGTGTCCAACTCTGTGTGACCCCATAGACGGCAGCCCACCAGGCTCCGTCGTCCCTGGGATTCTCCAGGCAAGAACACTGGAGTGAGTTGCCATTTCCTTCTCCACTGGTCATATTGAGGTGTCCTAAATATTTAGCAACTCCTAGCTGATACTTTGCTTCTTTGTTTGACAGGAATGATATAGGAATCAACCTTGTCCTAGAAAGCATTCAACATATACAAGGCATTATTCTATATGTTGTCAAGACCAAACTGAGGGAGTGATTATTTTATGAACCCCCCAATATCAGGGGGCTTCCCAGGTAGCTCAGTGGTAAAGAATCCACTTGCCAACGCAGGGACTCAGGTTCAACTCCTGGATGAGGAAGATCCCCTGGAGAAGATGGCAACCCACTCCAGTATTCTTGCCTGGAGGATCCCATGGAGGGAGGAGACTGGCAGGGTACAGTCCATAGGGTCTAAAAGAATCAGCTACAACTAAGCAACTGAGCATGCATGCATGCAATCAATGCCAAACAACAGCTTGGCAACTTGACTTAATGTAACAGCAGCTGAAGGATGTGTTCATTGACAAGCAGATAAGGATGGAATTGAGTGCTGAATGGAAATATCTGAAAGGAAACCATCCACTTATTTTCAGTGTCATATTAAAGAATCTATTAAATAAATTTCTGTCCTATTTCCAGTCATATTTTACTCTCTTTAAGAAAGTTAGCAGAATAGTAGTGTAGCTAGCCTACTAATTTTATATCAGTGACGATCAGAAGCTGTTACTTCAACCTTTCCCTGCCCCCTTAGTATCTCTTTGGATCCATGCGTCATGCCTCTGACATTATATGGTCATCATTCATTCATCCATCTATCACATCCATCAGCAGTACAGTGAACTATTATTGCATGTCCATCGCTGGGTTAGGTTGAATTTTGAAGGCAGATACATGTAAGAACAATTACTGCACTGGGGTTAGGGAACAGTATGCAATTAAGTCACGTGTGTATAAAACTCTAGAAGAGGAGCACCAAAGCCTGCAGCAGAGGAAGTAAAGAACATGAGCCTAACAATATAGAGCCACAACCCTCTCAAAAATACCTACTCTCTCAGGAACTCAAACTAAATACAGCTTTTAATTTACAGCAGTCATCATTCCTTCCCATGCCATGGGTGAAGAAAACAGGCAAGAGAGGAATATGGCAAATATCTGCCAAAGATACTGTGAAAGAGACAAGTATTGGGCTGGACAATATGTCTAATCTCATCTAAATTCAAAATTCTATAACCCTTTTAACTGTTACAGCAATTATTGTGTAGAAGTGGGAGAAGAGATAAAAACAATTTCCTTAGAGCCTTAGAAGAATGCGTCAACATCAAAATTAGGTGGACTTTATTGTTAAATATGGCAAATAAGTTAATTTGTATAAACCCATGGTAATAAGCCTCTGGTAGCTCCATTCCCTTCAGTTTAAAAAGTTTGAATTAACTTTCCAGTTATAACAGATTTTCAAAATGGCAGCAATGACCAGTTTCAGAAGGAGAAAGAGAAGGACAAGGAGGGGAAGAAGTAGATAGGAGAATATGTACATGTTGTTCCTTAGAACTTTCATTTCCCATCATTATTTAAGTTATGTTTTCACTGCAAGTCACTTTATTATTAGAAGGTACCATGACCCAGCAAAATTAAAATTTTAAGGAAGCTCTTGCATTAAAAATATGTTTGAAAAAATATAAACTATCATCTCTAAAATGCTCTTTTAAATTCACTGAATTTTATATTTATTTCTCAATCATTTCAAGATTATTATAAAAATAAAGCCTCCATCAATGCATATTCCTACCTATTTTCGTCAGTGATGTACATAAACAGGGCCAATGTGAGGATCCTGGGGATATATTCATGGCACTGCCACAAATTAGCTGTGTTACTTTAGATAGTCATTTACTTGGGCTTTTGTTGGTATCTCTGGCCTCAGACATAGGCTGAATAATAGACTCCTCCAAAGATGTCCACATCCAAACCCCAGAACCTGTGAATGTGTCACCTTATGTTGTAAAATATACTGGGAAGAAATTACTAAAACTAATTAATCAATTATAAATTATTACTAATAAGCATCTTGAGATGCATAGATTACATGGATTATCTGGGCCCAACAAAATAATAACAGTCTATTTTCAGAGAGAGGTGTAGAAAGGTCACAGATACAGAGAAAATATTTAAGGATGGAAAGAGAGGTCAGAGAGGTCAGGAGAGGACTAAGAAACATGAGCCAATGAACACAGTTGGCCTCTACAAGCTGGAATGGGCAAAGCAACAGATTCTTCATCTAGAGACTCCAAAAGGAATGCTGACTAGCCTGATGACACTGAGACTCATTTCTCACTTCTCACCTCCAGAACTTTAAGATAATACTTTTGTGTTGTTTTATGTCACTAAGTTGCTATAATTTGTCAGAACCACAACAGGAACTAATACAATTCCCTTTCCTATGATGTCTTAGGAATCTTCCTTGGAAGGCAGATGTGTGTGATCAACATAGTAACAGCTGGTACATATTGCATTTTCAATACTCCCATGAAAATTATTACCAAAAAGAATCCAACCCCATAAATGCATTGTGCTGCTTTTTTATGGTAGTGTGGGTGGGCAGATGTTACTGTGTTTCTTTTTTTTTTAATAATTTATTTTAATTGGAGGCTAATTATTTTACAATATTGTATTGGTTTTGCCATACATCAACATGAATCCTCCACAGGTACACACGTGTTCCCCATCCTGAACCCCTCTACCACCTCCCTCCCCATCCCATCCCTCTGGGTCATCCCAGGGCACCAGCCCTGAGCACCCTGTATAACGCATTGGACCTGGACTGGAGATTCATTTCACATATGATATTATACATGTTTCAATGTCATTCTCCCAAATTATCCCATCCTCGCCCTCTCCCACAGAGTACAAAAGACTGTTCTACACATCTGTGTCTCTTTTGCTGCCTCGGCATACAGTGTTATCATTATCGTCTTTCTAAATTCCATATATATGTGTTAGTATACTGTATTGGTATTTTTCTTTCCGGCTTACTTCACTCTGTATAATAGGCCCCAGTTTTATCTACCTCATTAGAACTGATTCAAATGTATTCTTTTTAATGGCTGAGTAATACTCCATTGTGTATACGTACCATTGCTTTCTTATCCATTCGTCTGCTGATGGGCATCTAGGTTGCTTCCATGTCCTGGCTATTATAAACAGTACTGTGATGAACATTGGGGTACACATGTCTCTTTCAATTCTGGTTTCCTCGGTGTGTATGCCCAGCAGTGGGATTGCTGGGTCATAAGGCAGTTCTATTTCCAGTTTTTTAAGGAATCTCCAAACTGTTCTCCATAGTGGCTGTACTAGTTTGCATATCCACCAACAGTCTAAGGGGGGTTCCCTTTTCTCCACACCCTCTCCAACATTTATTGCTTGTAGACTTTTGGATAGCAGCCATTCTGACTGGCATGAAATGGTAACTCATTGTGGTTTTGATTTGCATTTCTTTGATATTGAGTGATGTTGAGCCTCTTTTCATGTGTTTGTTAGCCATCTGTATGTCTTCTTTGGAAAAATGTCTGTTTAGTTCTTTGGCCCATGTTTTGTTTGGGTGGTTTATTTTTCTGGAATTGAGCTGCAGGGGTTGCTTGTATATTTTTGAGATTAATTCTTTGTCCATTGCTTCATTTGCTATTATTTTCTACCATTCTGAAGGCTGTCTTTTCACCTTGCTTATAGTTTCCTTTGTTGTGTAGAAGCGTTTAAGTTTAATTAGGTCCAATTTGTTTATTTTTGCTTTTATTTGCTATATTCTGGGAGGTAGGTCATAGAGGATTATGCTGTGATTTATGTCAGAGAGTGTTTTGCCTATGTTCTCCTCTAGGAGTTGTACAGTTTCTGGTCTTATGTTTAGATCTTTAATCCATTTTGAGTTTATTTTTGTGCATGGTTTTAGAAAGTGTTCTAGTTTAATTCTTTTACAAGTGGCTGACCAGTTTTACCACTTGTTAAAGAGATTGTCTTTTCTCCATTGTATATACTTGCCTTCTTTGTCAAAGACAAGGTGTCCATAGGTGTGAGGATTTATCTCTTGGATTTCTATTTTGTTCCATTGATCTATATTTGTGTCTTTGTGCCAGTACCACACTGTCTTGATGACTGTGGCTTTGTAGTAGAGCCTGAAGTCACATAGGTTGATTCCTCCAGTTCCATTCTTCTTTCTCAAGATTGCTTTGACTATCAGAGGTTTTCTTTGTATTTCCATACAAATTGTGAAATTATTTGTTCTAGCTCTGTGAAAAATACCGTTGGTAACTTGATAGGGATTGCATTGAATCTATAGATTGCTTTGGGTAATATACTCATTTTCACCATATTGATTCTTCTGCTCCATGAACACGGTATATTTCTCCACTGGTGAAGGAAATCAAAGAGGGCACTAATATATGGAGAAATATACCATGCTACTGTGTTTCATTAATAAACTTCACACCCCAAAAGTACCCCTATAAAAACACAAACAGTGGAAGTTTTATACGAACATCTGATTTGCTTTTAAATTGGGCATGGCATTCTTTATGACAAAAAGTTTCAGGGTTTTATACATCCACTGAACTGCTAAAGCCTGTTTGTCTTGTTCTAACTACATGCTTAGACAATTGAGAATCACTCTGTTTTGTTCAAGTGTACCATTAGCTTCATTTCTGAAAGGGTATCAAAGTTTATTCACCATTGGATTACTCATTTTAAGTTAGCCAGAAATTAATGATCTTTCAGAAACCAAAGCCGCCTTAGAGGTCATCTAATCTAAATGGCTACAATGGAATGAAAGCCATAAGGGGAGAGAATGTCCTCAGCTCAAAACCAAACAGCCAGGGAGAGGTAGGGAAGGACAGAGTAAGCATCAGTACTCAGGTCTCAAGACTCAAACTGCTTGAAATCCCTTGGTACCTAGCAGTTTTCATACATGAACAGATTATCAGAATCAGGGTTTCAGTGTTAAGTTGTTGTTGTGGCCATTGTAAAACTTTTGCTGCCATTTCTTTTTTGGTAAAGCAAGAGGAACATTAATGTCTAGACTCCAGTTGAAATCAATTTAAAGTGCAAAAGTTCAAATCAGTTGCTTTACATATCAATCATTCCAAAAAAGTTTAGGACTTTAGAAAACCATTCTACTGTAGGTGGGTAGAATAAGCTTTTGTTTCATGTAAGAAAAGATGTGTTTAATCTTCAGGGTCCCAAGCAGACCTAATGGGGATGACTGCTCATGAAGAGCTGGACTGATGAAAGAAGTCAGTGCTCTTAGAATCACTGTATGTGTTGAGACATAATTAATGGGTCAAACCAGTCCAGGGACCTCAGGTGAAAAAAGGACCTAGAATAGGTCTACAAATGTGGTGTTAATCTAGGTTCTAGGGAAATGCTATAAGAGGAAGGCTGTGAAAACAGAACAAGGGGTGCCCATACTTATTCAGTCCAGTTGCTCAGTAGTGTCCGACTCTTTGCTACCCCATGAACCATAGCAAGCCAGGCCTCCCTGTCCATCACCAACTGCCAGAGTCCACCCAAACTCATGTGCAATGAGTCGGTGATGCCATCCAACTATCTCATCCTCTGTTGTCCCCTTCTCCTCCTGTCCTCAATCTTTCCCAGTATCAGGGTCTTTTCAAATGAGTCAGCTCTTTGCATCAGGTGGCCACAGTATTGGAGTTTCAGCTTCAATATCAGTCCTTCCAATGAACACCCAGGACTGATCTCCTTTAGGAAGGACTGGTTGGATCTCTTTACAGTCCAAGGGACTCTCAAGAGGCTTCTCCAAAACCACAGTTCAAAAGCATCAATTCTTCAGTGCTCAGCTTTCTTTATAGTCCAACTCTCACATCCATACAAAACTACTGGATAAACTATAGCCTTGACTAGACGGATCTTTGTTGACAAAGTAATGTCTCAGCTTTTTAGTATGCTGTCTAGGTTGGTCATAACTTTTCTTCCAAGGAGTAAACGTCTTTTAATTTCATGGTTGCAATCACCATCTGCAGTGATTTTGGAGTCCAGAAAAATAAAGTCAGCCACTGTTTCCACTGCTTCCCCATCTATTTGCCATGAAGTGATGGGACTGGATGCCATGATCTTAGTTTTCTGAATGTTGAGCTTTAAGCCAACTTTTTTCACTCTCCTCTTGCACTTTCATCAAGAGGCTCTTTAGTTCTTCTTCACTTTCTGCCATGGAATGAGCCTGTGGATTTTACCTGCAGAGCAAATCTGGGCAAATGAACTAAGGCTTCAAGATTCAGAGTAAGAAACTCTCCCTCTATGGATTTGTGCAGAGCTCTCAGTTATCCCCAGACTTTTAATACTTAACTATGCTCCATATTTTTGATCCTTCAGGTTTATAAACACCTGATATTACCCTTGGAAAGAGAAGTGTCTTTGTAGAATGCTAGGAGAGTTTCTATTCCCAAATTTAAAGAATCACTGCTGAATTATTTTTCTAACTCCCATGGTTGTCCCAGTAAAAATTTTAATTTTCTGCCATTTTTTATTTTGTTAGTTATTTTTAAATTAATTTTATTTTACAATATTGTATTGGTTTTGCCATACGTTGACTTGAATCTGCCATGAGTGCACACGTGTTCCCCATCCTGAACCCCCGTCCCACCTCCCTCCCTATCCCATCCCTCTGGACCATCCCAGTGCACCAGTCCCAAGCACTCTGTATCATGCATCAAACCTGGATTGGAGATTTGTTTCACATATGCTATTTTACATGTTTCAATGTCATTCTCCCAAATCATCCCATCCTTGCCCTCTCCCACAGAGTCCAAAAGACTGTTCTATACATCTGTGTCTCTTTTGCTTCCTCGCATACAGGGTTATTGTTACCTTCTTTCTAAATTCCATATATATGCGTTAGTATACTGTATTGGTGTTTTTCTTTCCAGCTTACTTCACTCTGTATAATAGGCTCCAGTTTCATCCACCTCATTAGAACTGATTCAAATGTATTCTTTTTAATGGCTGAGTAATACTCCATTGTGTATATGTACCACAGCTTGCTTATCCATTCATCTGCTGATGGACATCTAGGTTGCTTCCATGTCCTGGCTATTATAAACAGTGTTGTGATAAACATTGGGGTACATGTGTCTCTTTCGATTCTGGTTTCCTCAGTGTGTATGCCCAGCAGTGGGATTGCTGGGTCATAAGGCAGTTCTATTTCCAGTTTTTTAAGGAATCTCCACACTGTCATGCATTGGAGAAGGAAATAGCAACCCACTCCAGTGTTCTTGCCTGGAGAATCCCAGGGATAGGGGAGCCTGGTGGGCTGCCGTCTATGGTGTTGCACAGAGTCGGACACGACTGAAGTGACTTAACAGCAACACTGTTCTCCATAGTGGCTATACTAGTTTGCATTCCCAACAACAGTCTAACAGGGTTCCCTTTTCTCCACACCCTCTCCAGAATTTATTGCTTGTAGACTTTTTTTTTTTTAATTTTATTTTTAAACTTTACATAATTGTATTAGGTAGACTTTTGGATAGCAGCCATTCTGACTGGCGTGAAATGGTACCTCATTGTGGTTTTGATTTGCATTTATTTGATATTGATCGATGTTGAGCATCTTTTCATGTGTTTGTTAGACATCTGTATGTCTTCTGCCCTTTTTAAAAAAGCATCAGGCATTATGGCTTGTTGGCTACGGAGGTGTCATTTTCTAGCCTGACTGATACAACTTACTTTTGAGGAAAATGTGAATGTAAATAAAGTAAAGTAGAGTGAAAATTAATTAGTGGACAACTTGTCTGAAATGTCTGAATGGCATCATCTCTAGAATCCTTTTCACACAGTCTTTTAATTTACATATAAACTAGAACACACACCAGACTTAGAAAGCTTTGCAAATTAATTTTCACAGAGCCTAAACAAATGGAACTTAACTGCTTCATCACAGCTATTTGTTATCTTGCCAAAACATTTCCCTGTGTTAATGCTGTCGTTGTATCATAAACTACAAATTCCAATAGTCTCTTGGCTCTGGATCTAGTGAGCTATACAGGATGTGCAATGACTGTGATCTCAGCTGCTTAAAGCATGAGTCTTGGAAAACTCAAAGTGAAACCTATCAGCTGCTTTTTCAAAAACAAGTAAAACAAAAAGCTCAAGTTAGTTTATTAACACATCATGGTAACTCCCAGATAAAACCAAAAGTCTCCCACTAGAAAGAAATAGTTTGAGAGAACAATGAACTAGAGGGATTAATTCTGATAGAGTTAAAATTTATCTTGGTGGCATTTTTATCCTAGAAAAGAATCTCTAAACTCAGATTGAGCTTTTAGGCATCCTCCTTATTCATCTGTCCTGAATTGTCATTTGTCATTTCAGCAGAATTTCCAGAGACCCTGCTGTTATGGTAGGGAGTTTGGCAGTTGGAATTGATTTATGGAATTTATGGGACTCACTAAATTCTATGGAAACAAAACAGACTCAATTGAAAAGTGTTTATTGGCAACCTATTATGTGCCAAGCATTAGGCTTGATACTGAGAATTCCTGCAGCAAATATTTACTGAGGACCTATGCTATATGCCAGGCAATGTCATAATTTCTGGGTAGTCAGCAATAAATAAAACAGATATGGTTCCTGCTCTCATGATCCTGCCATCTAGTGAGGAATATGGGAGATATTGTTCATCTTATTGTTTATCTCCAAGTTTATATATGCATATACATGTAATAAGAACTACTTGTAAGTATGTTCTAGAAACAAAACAGTTATGAATTATAGAATATAGTATGGATGGGTAGATAACCTAGATAGAATGGTAAGAAATAATTTATTTGGAAGTGACATCTAACAGACTCTCAAAGGACTGAGAGCAGTTACTCTTGGAAGAATGGCAGGGGAGTGGGTGTTCAAGGCAGAGGAGAGGTACAGGTCTTAGCAGAGAAGAGACTCATGTGTTCAAGCAGTGGAGAGGAAGTCAGTTAATCTGAACTTTATGAGCCAGATGAGAAGAAAAATAAGATGAGATGAGTTTTGCCGGGGAAACTGGGGACAGGGACTTGCATTTTACCAGGGACAGGGATTTGTATTAGAAAGCAACCAAGAATTTGGGCCAAGGGAGTGTTATGGTCTGATTTATGAAGTAAACACATGTATCTACCTTGGTTGGAATACAACCAAGAGTGAGCTTGATGACCCTTGGAGTAGTTTTGAATAGGAAAATAATTGGTTTCTAAGCAACAGTTGGGTTTTTATGAGAATTTAATCCTATCACTTTTTTTTTTAATTTTAACTTGAAGGCACACTAATTGAATGTTTTAAAAACACTTTTCTTCAACATATGTGCCCATAAAGCAGCATTTTCCCATAAGCCAAATAGAGCATTACAAGTAATCATTTGAAGCAAGGGATGAAGAGATTCAACTAAGAAAACCTTCTTCTGCTTTCAAGCAATAAACTAAGTCCTCAACTTTTCAGCCAAAGGAAAGCAAATGAAATTCGGAAAAATGAATAATGGCATAAAACATTTTCAGTGAATTCAATCTTACAAATAAAGGCTCCATTTCAATACAGCAATCTCCATTTTAGGATTATAAAGCATATGCATATATTTTAAATAAGAATTTTTCTTTGCTTTTTCCTCACCAGAGCTGATTTATGGTCCCTCTCCTTATTCTTAACTGTAGTAAATCTCCATGTTGAGCCATTATTAATAAGCATGTTTGAAATGCTCACTGCTGCAGGTGTTGGCTGCTTCATATTTTAGATTTATATAATGAGGGGAACTGGCTTTGAATAATTCCGTTGCTACTGGACTCTTCTCCACTGTTGGGATGCTGATGCAAATTACACGGAGGGCTTCTAACTAGGGCTTCCCTTTCTCTCATTTGGGAGTCTCTAAAGTGTTGGAAATATTCTACTCAATACCATTCATTTAAAATGGTATTCATCTAAAAATTATGGAACATCTCCAATGAGCCAGTTTTTGTTTGTTTGTTTGTTTGTTTGTTTGTTTTAATGCCCCTACTCTAATGGAGACCTTTAATGGTGGGAAGACAGGCAAGCTAACAAATCATGTTATAATAAAATATGTTATAATTAGGCACGTGAATATTAAAATCTAAATAGAGACAGGGGAGTAAACTGACTCTGCTCCTTCCCTAAAGTTCGGCATTAGCCTTTCTAGCAGAAGAGACATTTGGATTCATCCAAATGTATGAATAGAAGCTGCAAGCCACGCAAGTCTTATACTAGTTAAAAGATGAAAGTTTTCTTAGAAACTGAGAGAAATTATTGCTGGAATTTGAATAACTATTATGCAGGGAGATTTTAAGCCATTGAATCATCTGACTTCTCCAACTTGGAGAGTTTTTTTATTGTATAGGAGAAAGACCATGAGCTACCATATCCTTAACAGCTGGTGGGGAAGAGAAGAAGCTTTCAGGCCCCCACACAACCCAACCTGAATTCAGAGAAGGAACCAGTGTAGGTCATAGGATTGGTCACTTAATTTCATACTTTTGATGGGCCATATGAAATTAATTATTACAACTCTTAATGTCTAGATGAATGAAGGGAGTGAACAGTGATATAGGTTATCCTAAATGGTTTTATCACCAAAGAAAATAATTTTAATTTAGCTTTAGCATTTGTTGAATAATTTGTTTGCACAGTGGCTTCAACCATTCATTGAAATTAGTTATAATATGGTAACTGGCTTGCATCCCTGAAAACACATCAACAGAGAGTTAAGTAAAAGGAAGAGGGGAGTTTTCCTAGCTCTTTGCTAGGAATTAGGTATATCTTATTTTCCTTAATCCTCCCCACAGAAAAATATTATTTTGCTTAATCCTCCCCACAATTCTATGAGATAATATGATTGCTATTTTTCAGATGAGAAAAAATAAGACTAAAGTGGTTATGTGACTTTCCAAGACCATTTAGCCAGAAAGTAGATGCTGCTGTTATTTAATTCTGTCCAACTCTTTTGTGATCCCATGGACTGTAGCCAACCAGGCTCCTCTGCCCATGGGATTTCCCAGGCAAGAATACTGGAGTGGGTTGTCATTCCCTTTTGCAATCCAGTAAGCAGAGGGACTAGACTTTGAGATTAGTTCTTTTGTCTAAGATAAAGAAATAACCAGACAGACAAAGGAACCAAAGTAATGCTTGTGTAGTAACATGTGAAACAATACACAGGTGTATAAAACAGGTAATCATCTCCCTCTTCTTTCTTCCAATGTCAATCCTGAGGTAATTAGTGTGAATAATTTAACATCTTTCACCATGCTCATACAAACACATTCAAATACATATACATATGGAGAATTTCCACTTATAAAAAAACATTTTGCTTCAAGCAACAGTATACATGTCCTCCATGTGTAAGAGCTACAGAGTTACTCATCCATGTGTAAAGCTACAGGTTGAATATACCTTACTTTTCTAAACCCATTTCATAGATGAAAGACAGTAAGATTAGTTCAATTTTGTTTTACTACGAAAATTAATGCTGCAATAAATACCTTCAAATATACTTTTCATATTAGTAGTATTTTTTAGTCAAAGTATGTTGTTGTTATTCACTTGCTAAGTCATGTCTGACTCCTTGTGACTCCATGGACTGCAGCACACCAGGCTCCTGTGTCCTCCATATCTCCTGGAGTCAGCTCAAATTCACGTCCAATGAGACAGTGATGCTATCGAACCATCTCATGTTGTGTCACTCCCTTCTTCTTTTGCCTTCAATATTTTCCTAAAGTATGCACATGCTTTATTTTAATAGATGTTACCTCATAACTTTAAAAAATACTGGCAGTGTCTATGAATACTTGTGTTCCTATCATCTACATTTCCCCATAATCTCCATGACCCTAAATGCTATTTGCTTATTTATTTTTTTTTTGGGGGGGGGAGTTGCATTTTTTCTTCTTTAAAAAAAAAAACAAAAACAAAAACAAAACAAAACTTTAACTAGAGGAAAATTACTTTATAATATTGTGATGATTTTTGTCATACATTAACATGAATTGGCCATAGGTATACATATGTCCCCTCCCTCTTAAACCTCCATCCCAAGTCGCTCCCAATGTCAACCCTCTAGGTTGTCACCAAGCACCTACTTTGGGTTCCCTGCATCATACATCCAACTCCCACTAGCTATCTATTTTACATATGGTAATGTGTATGTTTAACTATTGTCTCTCAAATCATCGCACCCTCTCCTCGCCCCTCTCCTTTGCTGCGCTTTAAGTAAGATCCCAGATGACAC
This sequence comes from Bos grunniens, assembly GCF_055505025.1. Classification (NCBI taxonomy): domain Eukaryota; kingdom Metazoa; phylum Chordata; class Mammalia; order Artiodactyla; family Bovidae; genus Bos; species Bos grunniens. The sequence goes on along the minus strand of NC_141183.1, from coordinate 62,496,647 downwards.
CACCCTTATGGCAGAACGTGAATAGGAACTAAAAGCCTCTTGATGAAAGTGAAAGAGGAGAGTGAAAAAGTTGGCTTAAAGCTCAACATTCAGAAAATGAAGATCATGGCATCTGGTCCTATCACTTCATGGCAAATAGATGGGGAAAAAGTGGAAACAGTGTCAGACTTTATTTTAGGGGGCTCCAAAATCACTGCAGATGGTGATTGCAGCCATTAAATTAAAAGACACTTACTCCTTGGAAGGAAAGTTATGACCAACCTAGACAGCATACTAAAAAGCTGAGACATTACTTTGCAAGCAAAGGTCCATCTAGTCAAGGCTATGGTTTTTCCAGTAGTCATGTACGGATGTGAGAGTTGGACTGTTGAAGAAAGCTGAGTGCCAAATAATTGATGCTTTTGAACTGTGGTGTTCGAGAAGACTCTTGAGAGTCCCTTGGGCTGCAAGGAGATCCAACCAGTCAATTCTGAAGGAGATCAGTCCTGAGTGTTCTTTGGAAGGAATGATGCTAAAGCTGAAACTCCAATACTTTGGCCACCTCATGCGAAGAGTTGACCCATTGCAGAAGACCCTGATGCTGGGAGGGATTGGGGGCAGGAGGAGAAAGGGACAACAGAGAATTAGATGGCTGGGTTGCATCACCGACTCGATGGACATGAGTTTGAGGGAACTCCGGGAGTTGGTGATGGACAGGGAGGCCTGGTGTGCTGCAATGAATGAGGTCGCAAAGAGTCGGACACGACTGAGCTACTGAACTGAACTGAGGTAAGATCCTCAGTACTATTTTTCTAGATTCCATATATGTGTGTTAATATACCATGATATTTGTCTTTCTCTTTCTGATTTACTTCACTTTGTATGCTGCTGCTGCTGCTAAGTCGCTTCAGTCGTGTCCAACTCTGTGCGACCCCAGAGATGGCAGCCCACCAGGCTCCCCTGTCCCTGGGATTCTCCAGGCAAGAACACTGGAGTAGGTTGCCATTTCCTTCTCCAGTGCATGAAAGTGAAAAGTGAAAGTGAAGTCGCTCAGCCGTGTCTGACTCATAGCAACCCCATGGAGTGCAGCCTACCAGGCTCCTCCATCCATGGGATTTTCCAGGCAAGAGTACTGGAGTGGGGTGCCATTTCCTTCTCCATCACTCTGTATAATAGGCTCTATTTGTTTGTTTATTTTGTTGTGGCAATCTAACAGGAAGCATGGAATTTCACTGATTTAATTTGCTTTCCTTAACTACTGCCCAGGATGAGTATCTTGTCATATGCTCATTAACTATTTTCATTTCTCTTTTGATCATATTCTTCATGTATTTTTCTCTGGACTATTTATGCTTTTATGTGATTTTTACCTATCATTTGGATTGTAGAAATAATAGACCTCTATCACATGCTATAAATATTTTCTCCTAGCCTATTCCTAATTTGGTTATCTAGGGATTTTTAAAATTTTATATGGTTGGATTATCCATCTATTTGTGAATAAGATTCTGTGTTTTCTGTATTATTTCATATTGCATAATCAACTAGAGTATATAAGCATTTTTCTTTTTTGTTTTTGATTGATTCTTATTTATTTATTTTTTTGTTTTATTTTTATTTTTTAATATAAATTGATGTATTTAAATGGAGGTTAATTACTTTACAATATTGTATTGGTTTTACCATACATCAACATGATTCCACCACAGGTATACACGTGTTCCCCATCCCGAACCCCGCTCTTTCCTCCCTCCCTTTACCATCCCTCTGGGTCATCCCAGTGCACCAGCCCCAAGCCACCAGTATCATGCATCGAACTTGGACTGGTGATTCATTTCATATATGATATTACACATGTTTTAATGCCATTCTCCCAAATCATCCCACCCTCTCCCTCTCCCACAGAGTCCAAAAGACTGTTCTATATATCTGTATCTCTTTTGCTCTCTCGCATATAGGGTTATCGTTACCATCTTTCTAAATTCCATCTATATATGCGTTAGTATACTGTATTGGTGTTTTTCTTTCTGGCTTACTTCACTCTGTATAATAGGCTCCAGTTTCATCCACCTCATTAGAACTGATTCAAATGTATTCTTTTTAATGGCTGAGTAATACTCCATTGTGTATATATACCACAGCTTTCTTATCCATTCATCTGCTGATGGACATCTAGGTTGTTTCCATGTCCTGGCTATTATAAACAGTGCTGCGATGAACACTGAGGTAAAGATGCTCAACGTCACTCATTATCAGAGAAATGCAAATCAAAACCACAATTAGGTACCATTTCACACCAGTCAGAATGGCTGTGATCCAAAAGTATACAAGCAATAAACGCTGGAGAGGGTGTGGGGAAAAGGAAACCCTCTTACACTCAGTGGGAATGCAAACTAGTATAAGCATTTTTCTAAATGTTAAAAATATTTTATTGTTATAATTTCTACAATTTTATCTTATACTATGACACAGGGGTTTAAGATTTTTCCCAGATATAAAGTGAATAAGCCATTATTATTAATTAAATAAATGATCATTTGTGACCAAATTGAGTGTTACTTTTATCACATATTAAGTTTCCATATACATTACATTAGATTTTTCCAATTTTTCTGGATTATCCAAACTATATTTATATTCATATGTTAGTGCCATATTGTTTTAAGCATAGTAAAATTTAAGACCATTTATGAGATCAGGCTTTCTGCTCTCTTTTCCCCTGCTACCTTTAAAGGACCATAAATGTTCCAGGGAAACTTGCTATAATTAGTGATTCTAGAAACTTAACTACTCTAAATTCTGAAAAATTTACCAACATGCTGTTGGACAACTATTCCATATAAATTCAAACATCTGGCGAAACACTTAAAATCCTGCAAAACATGTGGATATCTCAGAATACAGTGTCCTTTACCTATATCTAGTTGAGTGCCCTATATCCATATCCATATTGTAGACTTTCTCTCCTTCTAATTCTCACTCTGTCTTTATGTATGCATAAAGTTACCTATTATACACATGTCAAAAGTTGGCAAATTGTGAGAGCTCTGCTGCCCAGATGCGTGTGAAGATGAGTAGTCATTTGCAATTTAGTGTGTTCACATTCACGTAATCTTACAGAAATCTCAAGCAGTTTCAGTCTGTCTTGACTTTGGCAGGTATTTAAGGCATTTTCTTTACCATTTGCAAAAGTAAGGGCTTTATTATCTTCATAATGCATCAGGAAAATTAATCTTCATGCCACCACTGAATCCTGAGACCCAAATACAGTAGAATCAGTCACTAAACAGGGAACAGAAACACACAAATGATCTGTCGGTCTTTTCCCAGTTCTGCACTGGGATGGAATGTTCAATAAGCCTGCATGTATTTTCTGTTGAGATTCTAGATTTAGCTTCTATAACATAGTGACTTCTACCAACACGTTTAACTTCTCTTCTTAACATTCCTATTTGACTCTTGATCACCATGCTTCTTATTAGCAAGCAAGAAAACATGCAGGCATTTCACTAGCTATAGATCTCTATCATCCCCAACAATCTTATCAAAGATCAAATCTGGGTGAGTTCTCCGCTTTGGAATGATTCTTGTCCAACCTAGGTACCACTAGCCTAATCCAGATTCCCAATGCCGTGTACTTTACTTTTTGCAATAATTCCTTATAAATTCCCCAACTCCAGGGAATGTTCCACATCACAAATGGCATGAGAGCTGAGCATACAAGGAAGAACCATGACTGGAAAATGGGCTAAATCTGTGATTCACAACAGAATTTAGTACACAATAAGATTAATATAATATTACTGTTGCCTTTAGCTCTAGAACTCTGATTCTGTGCCATCATTACACTCTCAGTTCCCATTCCAATGCTTGGCACACACAACAATTCAACAACTACTTAATAGGGCAGAGAGAATGAAAACCACAATCACCAAAAAAAAAAAAAAAAATGATCACATGGTTCACAGCTATATGTAACTTAATGAAACTATGAGCCATGCTGTGTAGGGTCACCCAAGATAGATGGGTCATGATAGAGAGTTCTGACAAAATGTGGCATATTGGATAAGAGAATGGCAAGCAAATTCCACATTTTTGCCTTGAGGACCCAATGCACAGCATAAAAAGGTAAAGATACGACACTAAAAGACAAACCTCCAGGTCAATATGTGTCTTACATGCTACTAGAGAAGAGCAGACAAATATCTCAAGAAGGAATGAAGAGGCTGAGCCAAAGCAGAAACAGCCAGTTGTGGATGCATCTGGTGGTGAAAGTAAACTCTGAGGATGTAAGGAACAATATTACAAAGAACCTGGAATGTTAGGTTCATGAATCAAGGTAAATTGGAAGTGGTCAAATAGGAGATGGCAAGAGTGAATTTTGACATTAGTCATCAGTGAATGAAAGTGGATGTGAATGGGCAAATTTAAAGCATATGAACATTATGTCCAATACTGTGAGCAAGAATCACTTACACAAATTGGAGTACCCCTCATAGTCAGCAAAAGAGCCTGAAATTCAGAACTTGGGTACAATCTCAAAAAAAAAAAAAAAAAAGACAAAATGATCTTGGTTCATTTCAAAGGCAAACATTCAGCATCACAGTAATCCAAGTTTATGACCCAACCACTAGTGCCAAGGAATAGGAAGTTGAATAGTTCTAAGCAGACCTAGAAGATATTCTAGAACTAACACCAAAAAAATTGTCCTTTTCATCATAGGGGACTGGAATTCAAAAGGAGGAAGTCAAGGAAGGCAAGTTTGGCCTTGGAGTACAGAATGATGCAGGGCAAAAGCTAATAGAGTGTTACCAAGAGAATGCCCTGGTCATATCAAACACTCTCTTCCAATAACACAAGAGATGACTCTACACATGGACATCACCAGATGGTCAACACTGAAATCAGATTATATTTTTTGAAGCTTAAAATGGAAAAGCTCTATACAGTCAGCAAAAAGAAGACTGAGAGCTTACTGTCACTCAGATCATGAACTTATTGCCAAATTCAGACTTAAATAAAGTAGGGAAAAACACTGGGCCATTTAGGTTGACTTAAATCAAATTCCTTATGGTTATACAGTGGAAGTGACAAGTAGATTCAAGGGAATAGATCTGATAGACAGAGTGCCAGAAGAAATATGGATGGAGGTTTGCAACATTGTACAGAAAGTGGTGATCAAAACCAGCCCCAAGAAAACGAAATGCAGAAAGACTCAATGGTTGTCTGAGTAGGTCTTACTATAGTTGAGAAAATAAGAGATGTGAAAGGCAAAGGAAAAAAAAAAAAAGGAAAGATAAACTGATCTGAATGCAGAGCTCCAAAGAACAGCAAGGAGAGATAAGAAAGGCTTATGAAGTGAACAGTGCAAAGAAATAGAGAAAAGGAATAGAATGGAACAGACAAGATCTCTCGAAGAAAATTAGAAAGATACCAAGGTAACATTTCATGCAAAAAATGGACACAATAAAGGACAGAAATGATATGGATGCAACAGAAACAGAAGATATTAAGAAGAGGTGGCAAGAATACACAAAAGAACTATACAGAGAACATCTTAATGACCCAGATAGCCACAGTGTGATCACTCACCTAGGGCTGGACATCCTGGAATGTGAAGTCAAGTGGGCCTTAGTGGAGGTGATGGAATTCCAGCTGAGCTACTTCAGATCCTAATGATGATGCTGTTGAAGTACTGCATTCAGGAAATTTGTAGGAAATTTGAAAAACCCAGCAGTGGCCACAGGACTAGAAAAGGTCAGTTTTCATTCCAATTCCAAAGAAAGGCAATGCCAAAGAATGTTCAAACCACCACAGAATTGCACTCATTTCACATGGTAGCAAGGCAATGGTCAAAAACCTTCAAGCTAGGCTTCAACGATATGTGAGACAAGAACTTCTAGATGTACAAGTTAGATTTAGAAAAGGCAGAGGAACCCGAGGTCAAATTCCCAATATCTGTTGCAACATAGAAAAAGCACTGGAATTCAAGAAAACATCTACCTCTGTTTCAACGACTATACTAAAGCCTTTAACCATGTGGATCACAACAAACTGTGGAAAATAATTAAAGAGATGGGAATACTGGACCACTTTACCTGTCACCTGAGAAACCTGTATGCAGGTACAGAAGCAATAGTTAGAACTGTATGTGGAACTATGGACTGGTTCACAACTGGGAAAGGAGGGTGCCAAAGCTGTGTACTGTCATCCTACTTATTTAACTTATATGGAGAGTACACCATGCAAAGTCCAGGATGGATGTAGCTCAAGCTGGAATCAAAATTTCTAAGAGAAATATCAAAACCCACAGATATGCAAATGACACCACCTCTCTGGCAGAAAGTGAAGAACTAAAGAGGTGAAGGTGAAAGAGAAGAGTGAAAAAGCGGGCTTAAAACTCAATATTCAAAAAGCTAAGATTATGGACTCTTGTCCCATCACTTAAAGGCAAATAGATGGTAAAAGAATGAAAACAGTGACATACTTTATTTTCTTGGGCACCAAAATCACTGTGGATGCTGCCATGAAATTAAAAGATGCTTCCTCCTTCAAATAAATGTTATGGCAAACCTAGACAGCATATTAAAAAGCAGAGATATCATTTTGCTGACAAATGTCCATATAGACAAAGTTAAGGTTTTTCCAGTAATCATGTACAGATGTGAAACCTGGACCAGAAAGAAAGCTTTGCACTGAAAAACTGATGCCTTCCAACTGTGGTGTTGGATAAGACTTTTGAGAGTCCTTTGAACAGCAAGGATATTAAATCAATCAATCCTAAAGGAAATCATCCCTGAATATTCATTGGAAGGACTGATACTAAAGCTGAAACTCCAGTATTTTGGAAATCTGATGCAAAGAGCCAACTCATTGGAAAAGATCCTGATGCTTGGAAAGATTGAAGGCAGAAGGAGAAGGGGATGACAAAGAATGGTTGGATGGCATCACTGATTCAATGAACATGAGTTTGAGTGAACTCTGGGAGATAGTGAAGGACAGGGAAGCCTGGCATGCTGCAGGCCATTGGACCTCAAATAGCCAGACATGTCCCCATTCTTCAGCTGCTGTTCTGTTCTACAGGTCTATAAGTTTGAATCTTTAGGTTTCACATTTTTATTCTTTGTCTCTTGAGCTTCTCTGATCAAATCATATACATTCTACAATTGCTAATTTGAATTCTAGTTCTTCCATAAATCATCCTTTACTGGTTAAGTCATCACTCTAGATTTCTAGAGAAGCTGGTAAGATGCCACATAATTTCACATTTAATTATACATGGTTATATTGTTCAATGTTTTGTAAATTTATTAATATAATTTACTAAGTAGAAGTAAGCACCTCAAGATCAGAAACTTAGACATAGCACAGCACCTGATTACAGGGCCTAGGCCTATAAAATATAATTCATGAAGTGATCAAGATTAAATCTCTCTAGAATTTTTTTTAATAATTTTATTGGAGTAAACTTGATTTATATTATTATGTTAGTTTCAGGTATACAACAAAGTGAATCAATTATACATATAACTCTGTTTTTTAGATTCTTTTCCCATACAGGTTATTAGAGTATTGAATAGAGTTCCTTGTACTATACAGTATGCTATTATTTTTTATCTATTTTAGATATAGTACTCTGTATATATCAATCCCAATATCCCAAATCATCCCTCCTCTCTTTTCCCCCTGGTAACCATAAGTTTGTTTTGTGTCCCACTGTTTTGCAAATAAGTTCATTTGTACATTTATTTTAAAAAATCTGTATAATTTTATGTTTGTCTTTCTCTGAGTTACTTCACTCAGCATAACCATCTCTAGGTATATTCCTGTTGCTGCAAATGGCATAATTTCATTCTTTTTTATGGCTGAGTAATAAATAGTCCATTGCATACATGTACCACAGCTTCTTTTTCTCTGTATTTTGAGTAAATTTATTTATTTTTTATTGAAGGAAAGTTGTTTTACAATATTGTGTTGGTTTCTGCCAAACAGCAACATGAATCATCTATAGGTGTATATATGTCCCCTCCTTCTTGAACTTCTGTCCCATGTCCCACCCCTTTAGGTTGTCACAGAGCACAGGCTTGAGCTCGCTACATCATATAGCAAATCCCCAGTGGCTATACATTTTATATATGGTAATGTATATGTTTCAATGTTACACTTTCAATTTGTCCCTTCTCTCCTTCCTCCACTGTGTTCACAAGTCTGTTCTCTATGTCTGCGTCTCATCCCATTGCTTCCTTGCAAATAGATTCATCAGTACAGTCTTTCTAGATTCTATATATGTGTATTGAAATACAACATTTGTTTTTCTCTTTCTGACTTACTTCACTCTGTATAATAGGGTCTAGGTTCATCCATTTCATTGAAACTGATCCAAATGTGTACCTTTATATGACTGAGTAATATTCCATTGAATATTTGTACTACATCTTCTTTATCCATTCATCTGTTGATGGACAGCAAGGTTGCTTCCATATCCTAGCTACAGTAAATAGTGCTGCAATGAAAATTGGGTTACATGCATCTTTTTCAATAATGATTTCCCCAGGGTGTATGCCAAGTAGTGGAACTGTTGGGTCATATGGCAGTTTTATTCCTAGCTTTTTAAGGAATCTCCATACTGTTTTCCATAGTGGCTGTATCAGTTTACATTCCCATGAAAAGGGTAACAGCATTCAGTTTTCACCACACACTCTCCAACATTTACTGTCTCCAGATTTATTGATCATGGCCATTCTGACTGGTGTGAGGTAATACCTCATAGAAATCTTGACTTGCATTTCTCTAATACTGAGCAATGTTGAGCATATTTTCATGTGTGTATTAGCCATATGTATGACTTCTTTGGAGAAATGTCTGTTTAGGTCTTCTATTGATTTTTTTAACTGGGTTGTTTGTTTGTCTGGTATTGAGCTGCATGAGCTGCTTATGTATTTTGGAGATTAACCCTTTATCAGATGTTTCATTTGCTATTATATTCTCCCATTCTGCCACAGCCTATGGGAGAAAGTGAAGAACTAAAGGGCCTATTGATGAAGGTGAAAGAGGGGAGTAAAACAGTTGGCTTAAAATTCAACATTCAGAAAACTAAGATCATGGCATCGAGTCCCATCACTTCATGGGAAATAGATGGGGAAGCAATGGAAACAGTGACAGATTTTATTTTTTTCAGCTCCAAATCACTGCGGATGGTGACTGCAGCCATGAAATTAAAAGATGCTTGCTCCTTGGAAGAAAAGCTAGGACCAACTTAGACAGCATATTAAAAACCAGAGACATTACTTTGCCAACAAAGGTCCATCTAGTCAAAGCTATGTTTTTTCCAGTAGTCACGTATGGATGTGAGAGTTGGACAATAATGAAAACTGAGCACCGAAGAACTGATGCTTTTGAACTGTGGTGTTGGAGAAGACTCTTGAGAGTCCTTTGGACAGAAAGGAGATCCAAAGGAGATCAGTCCTGGGTGTTCATTAGAAGGACTGATGCTGAAGCTGAAACTCCAATACTCTGGCCACCTCATGTGAAGAGCTGACTCATTTGAAAAGACCCTGATGCTGGGAGGGATTGGGGGCAGGAGGAGAAGGGGACGACAGATGAGATGGTTGGATGGCATCACCGCCTCAATGGACACGAGTTTGAGTAAACTCTGGGAGTTGGTGATGGACAGGAAGGCCTGGCGTGCTGCAGTCCATGGGGTCACAAAGAGTCGGATATGACTGGGCGACTGAACTGAACTGATTCTGAGGGTTGTCTATTCACATTGTTTATAGTTTCATTTGTGGTGCAAAACCTTTTATGTTTAATTCGGTCCCACTTGTTTATTCGCTTTTTGTGTTTTTGTTTGTTTTCATTTCCATTATTCTAGGAAGTGGGTCATGGAGGATCTTTCTGTGATTTACATAAAGGAGTGTGCTGCCTATATTCTAGGAGTTTTACAGTATCTAGCCTTATATTTAATCTTTAATCCATTTTGAGTTTATTTTTGTGTATGGTATTAGGAGGTGTTCTAGTTTCATTCTTTTACATGTAGCTTCTATTTTTCCCAGCATCACTTAAGGAAGAGTTTGTCTTATCTCCATTGTATATTCTTCAATATTTTGTCAAATATTAAGTTGTCCATAGTAGCATGGGTTTATCTCTGCACTTTCTATCTTGTTCCATTGGTCTATATTCCTTTTTTTGTGCCAGTATCATACTATCTTGGTGATAGGAGCTTTACAGTATTTATCTGAAGTCAGTAAGGTTGATTCCTCCAGCTCCATTTTCCTTTATCAAGATTGCTTTGGCTATTTGAGTTCTTTCATGTTTCCAGAAAAATTGTGATTTTTTTTTTTTTTTTTTTTGCTCTAGTTATGGGAAAAATACCATTGGTGGTTTGAAAAGCATTGCATTGAATCTGTAGATTGCTTTGGGTAATACAGTCATTTCACAATATAGATTCTTCCAATCCAAGAAGATGGTGTTTCTCTCCATCTGTTTGTGTTGTCTTTGATTTTTATTTATTTATTTATTTTCCATCAGTGTCTTATGGTTTCTACATACAGGTCTTTTGGTTTTTATAGGTAGGTTTATTCCCAGGTATTTTTTGGTTGCAATGGTGAAAGATATTGTTCTTTCTCTTTCTGATTTTCATTGTTGCATGTGTTCTAAGTAGCTTCAGTTGTGTCCAGCTGTCTGTGATCAACCGGATTGAAGCCCTCCAGGCTCTTCTGTCTATGGGATTCTGCAGGCAAGAGTACTGGAATGGGTTCCTGTGCCCTCATCCAGGGGATCTTCCCAACCCCTGGGATTAAACTTGCATCTCTGAGGTCTCCTGCATTGGCTGGCAGGTTCTTTAACATTAGTGTCACCTGGGAAGCCAGTTTTTATTGTTAGTGTACAGGAATGCAAGGGATTTCTATGTACTAATTTTATATTGTGCAACTTTACTATATTCATTTATTAGCTCTAATAACTTTCAGGTGGCATCTTTAAGGCGTTCTATGTTCTATGTATAGTATCATGTCATCTGCAATCTTCAAACAGTGAGGGTTTTATTTCTTCTTTTCTAATCTGGATTCCTTTACTTTCTTTTTTATTTTTTTTTTCTTTTTTTGTTCTCTGATTGCTGTGGCTAGGACTTCCAAAACTATGTTGAATAACAGTGGTGAGAGTGGGCACCCTTGTCTTGTTGCTGATCTTAGAGCAAATACTTCAGTTTTTCACGTTAAGAATAATATTTGCTGGGGGTTTGTTGTATATGGCCTTTTCCCAGGCTGTTGTTCAGTTAATTAGTCATGTTCCATTGTTTGCAACCCCGTGGACTGAAGCACGCCAGGCCTCTCTGTCCTACACCATCTCCTGGAGCCAACTCAGACAAATCTTTATTGAGTTGGTGATGCCATCCAACCATCTTATCCTCTACTGTCCCCTTTTCCTCCTGCCTTCAATGTTTCCCAGCATCAAGGTCTTTTCTAATGAGTCAGCTCTTCGCATCAGGTGGCCAAAGTATTGTGGCTTCAGCTTCAGTATCAGCCCTTCCAATGAATATTCAGGATTGAATTCCCAGGTGGCACTAGTTGTGAAGAACCCACCTACAAATGCAGACATGTAAGAGATATAGGTTTGATCTCTGAGTCAAAGATCCCCTGGAAGAGGGCACGACAATCCAATTCCAGTATTCTTGTCTGGAGAACGCTGTGGAGAGAGGAGCCTGGCAGGCTGCAGTCCACGAGGTTACAACAGAGTTGGCCATGACTGAAGCAAGTAGGCACGCACACAAATGTTCCTTTTATGCCTACTTTCTGGAGAATTTTTGTCATAAATGGGTGTTGAATTCTGTGGAAAGCTTTCTCTGTTATCTGTTGAGATGATCACATGGATTTTATCTTTCAAATTGTTAATATGGTGTATTACATTGATTGATTTGCATATATTGAAGAATCCTTGCATACATGGGATACAGCCCACTTGATCATGATGTATGATCCTTATAATGTGTTTTTGGATTCTCTTTGCTATAATTTTGTTGAGGGTTTTTGCATCTACTTTCACCAGTGATATTTTCTTTATTGTTGCAGTTTTGTTTGGTTTTGGTATCAGAGTGATAGTGGCCTTGTAGAACAAGTTTGGGAGTTTTCCTCCCTCTTTAATTTTCTGAAGGATTTTGAGCAGGATAGGTTTTAGCTCTTCTCTAAACCTTTGGTAGAATTCACCTGCTAAACCATCTGGCCGTGGACTTTTGTTTTTGGAAAATCTTTGATTAGAATTCTGATTTCTATGCTTGTGATACATCTGCTTTTATTTTCTATTTTTTCTTGGTTCAGTTTTGGAAGATTATATATATATATATATTTTTTTTTTTTCCCCTAAGAATTTGCCCATTTATTTGAGTTTGTTCATTTTATTGGCATATAATTGCTTGTAGTACTTTCATGATTATTTTTATTTCTGTGTTGTCTATTATATCTTCTTTTTCTTTTCTAATTATATTCATTTTATTATTATTATTATTTTGATGAGTCCGGCTAATGGTTTTTCAATTTTATTTTCTCCAAAAAATCATCTTTTAGTTTAATTGGTCTTTGCTACAGTCTCCTTAATTTCTTTTTCATTTATTTCTGCTCTGATATTTAGGATTTATTTTCTTTTACTAACTTTAAGATTACTTTGGTATTCTTTTTCTAGTTGCTTTACTTGTAAGGTTAGATTGCTTATTTGAAGTTTTTCTTGTTTTGAGAGGTACGGTTATATTGCTATAAACTTCCCTCTTAGCACTGCTTTTGGTGTATTCTGTAAGTTTTGAGCTGTCATGCTTTGTTTGTCATTTGTTTCTAAGGTATTTTTGATTTCCACTTTGATCACTTCAATGACCTCTCATTTATTCAGAAGTGTGTTGTTTAGCCTCCATGTGTGTGTGTTTTATAGTTTTTTTCCTTGTAGTTGATTTCTAATCTCACAGCATTGTGATTAAAAAAAATGCTTGAAATGATATCTATTTTTCAAAAAATTGCCAAGGATTGATTTGTGACACAACATGTGACATAAGATGTGCTAGACAATGTTGCATGTGCACTTGAGAAAAAAAATGAAATCTACTCTTTTTGGATGAAATATCCTATAGATATCAATTAGGTCCAACAAGTGCAATGTATCATTTAAAGCTTCTTTTCCCTTATTAAGTTCTGTCTGGATGATCTGTCCACTAGTGTGAATGGGGGATTAAAGTGTCCCACTATTGTTGTGTTACTGTTGATTTCCCATCTAATGGTTGTTAGCATTTGCCCTGGGGCTTTTTGGGTGGTGCTAGTGGTAAAGAACTTGCCTGCCAATGCAGAAGACAAAAGAGACACGGGTTCAAACCCAGGGTCAGGAAGATCCTCTGGAGGACGTCATGGCAACCCACTCCAGTATACTGGCCAGAGAATCCCATGGACAGAGGAGCCTGGTGGGCTACAGTCCATAGGGTCACAAAGAGTCAGACATGACTGAAGCGACTTGGTACGCACAGCACAGCACAGCACACAGCACAGCATTTGCCTTATGCATTGAGGTGCCAGTATGTTGGGGATATGTATATTTATAATTGTCTTATCTTCTTGGATTGATCCCTTGATCATTACATAGTGTCCTTTCTTGTCTCTTGTAACGGTCTTTATTTTAAAGTATGTTTTATCTGATATAAGTATTGCTACATTTGCTTTCAATTTCAATTTGTATGAATATCTTTTTAAGGCCCCTCACTTTCAGTCTGTATGCATGTCTAGGTCTGAGGTTGGTCTCTTATAGACAGTATATATAGGGGTCTTGTTTTGTATCCATTCTGCCAATCTGTGACTTTTGGTTGGAGTATTTAATCCATGTACATTTAGGGTAATTATTGATGTGTATGATTGTATTATTATTTATTTCATTTTGGGGGGGGGTTTTAGGCCTTTTCTATCGCTTGTGTATCATGTCTAGAGAATTTCCCTTGTCATTTGTTGGTGGTGGTGTGTACTTCTCTTAAATTTGGTTTGTCTGTCAAGTTTTTGGTTTCTCCTTTGAATCTCAATAAGTTCCTTGGTGGAACTCACTGTAAAGCAATCATTGTAGGTTTTTCTCTTTCATCACTTTAACTATATCCTTCCACTCCCTTCTGGCCTGCAGAGATTCCATTGAAAGATCAGCCATTAGCTTTATGGGGATCCCCTTGTAAGTTCTTGTTGCTTTTCCATTGCTGCTTTTAATTTTTTTTTTTTTTTCCTTTGTGTTGAAGTTTTGTTAGTTTCACTAATAGGTGTCTTGGCATGTTTCTCCTTGATTTTACCCTGTATGGGACTCTCTGGGCTTCCTAGACCTGGAAGACTATTTCCTTTCCCATGTTCAGTAATTTTTCAACTATAATCTCCTCACATATTTTCTCATATTCTTTTTTTACTTCTTTTGTTACCCCATAATTTGATTGTTGGTGCCTTTATTATTGTCCCCTAGGTCTCTGAGACTGTTCTCATTTCTTTTTATTCTCTTGTTTATTCTGTTCTGCTTCAGTTATTTCCATCATCCTATCTTCCAGCTCACTTATCCATTTTTCTGCCTTAATTATTCTATTGGTTCACTCTAGCGTAGTTTTAATTTCAGTTTTTTTGTTGTTCATTGCTGATTACCTATTGTTTATTTCATCTAGGTCCTTGTGGAACATTTCTTGTTTCTTCATGCTTCATGCCTCTAGTCTATTTATCTGTGCCTCCATTTTATTTTCAAGATTTTGGATGATCTTTATCATCATTACTATGTATTTTTATTTTTTTAGGTAAACAGCCTTTTCCTTTTCATTTGCTTGGTCTTGTGGGTTTTATAGTGTTCTTTTCTCTTCTGCATATTTGTCTGTCTTTTCATTTTGTTTAGTTTGGTATGTTTGGGGTCTCTTTCTGTATGCTGGGAGTTCATAGTTCTCTTAATTATGGAGGCTTCCTCCTGTGGGTCGGGTTGGACCAGTGCCTTTTGAAGTTTTTCTGGTTGGTAGGACTTGTGTCTGTGTTCTGGTGGATGGAACTGGGTCTTGTCTATCAGAAATGCAGTGCTATGTCCAGTAGTGTTTTGGGGTTTGGTATGACTTTGGGCAGCCTGTCCACTAATGCGGAGGGTTGTATTCCTGTTTTGCTAAAGTAGTGGCATGGTGCATCTGACAGTGGAGCTTGCTGGCCTTCAGGTGAGGTTTGATCTTAGTGTTGAGATGGAGGCCTTTGAGAGAGCTCTCACTGATTAATGTTTCATGGGGTCAGGGATTCTTTGGTGGCCTAATGTACTGGACTTGGTTCTCCCATCTCCGTGGTTCAGGCCCAATCAATTACTGTTGCACCAAGAATTCACAGTCTACACAGTACAGAAGACAAAACCCTAAGACTAGTGGTGAATGCAACACTTACCAGCCCAGTATACACAAAGAAACTCACACTCTTACTAAGAGAAAATAAGAGGAAAAAAGAGAACAACAAAAACAACAACAACAACAAAATGATAAAAACAAGAGTCAAAAATGAAGAGACTAATGAAGTCAATAAAGGAACTTATAACTGAGAATGAATACAAAAAATTAGACTGGCAAGAATACAAAATCAATACCATGTAAAATGCAATATAAATAAAGGTCATTGTGAAACCAATGGAATGAAATACAGTGAATTTATTTGAAAATAAGATGTTCTTGAAAAGGAAATAGGTTATAAAAGATAAAAAAGGGAATAATACAGAAAACAATATTAGAACAATATTAAAAAGAAAAAAGTGAGAAAATCATATATTGAGTAGTAGTAAGAGGACTGCTCTTGCGATTCATCTGTTTTTCCAATACACATAGTGTATTCCAGTCAATCTCCCTATTCAGAAAATCCTCCAATATTTCTAGAAAGGTCTCTGGACCTGTTGTGGGCAGTATTAGATCAGCTTAGTTTCAGATCTGAACTTATTCCAGCTTATCAGATCAGATCAGATCAGATCAGTCGCTCAGTCGTGTCTGACTCTTTGGGACCCCATGAATCGCAGCACACAAGGCCTCCCTGTCCCTCACCAACTCCCGGAGTTCAATCAGACTCACGTCCATCGAGTCAGTGATGCCATCCAGCCATTGCATCCTCTGTCATCCCTTTCTCCTTCTGCACCCAATCCCTCCTAGCAAAAGAGTCTTTTCCAATGAGTCAACTCTTCGCATGAGGTGGCCAAAGTACTGGAGTTTCAGCTTTAGCATCATTCCTTCCAAAGAAATTCCAGGGCTGATCTCCTTCACAATGGACTGGTTGGATCTCCTTGCAGTCCAAGGGACTCTCAACAGTCTTCTCCAACACCACAGTTCAAAAGCATCAATTCTTCGGTGCTCACCCTTCTTCACAGTCCAACTCTCACATCCATACATGACCACAGGAAAAACCATAGCCTTGACTAGACGAACCTTTGTTGGCAAAGCAATGTCTCTGCTTTTGAATATGCTATCTAGGTTGGTCATAACTTTCCTTCCAAGGAGTAGGCGTCTTTTAATTTCATGGCTGCAGTCACCATCCGTAGTGATTTTGGAGCCCAGAAAAATAAAGTCTGACACTGTTTCCACTGTTTCTCCATCTATTTCCCATGAAGTGGTGGGACCGGATGCCATGATCTTCGTTTTCTGAATGTTGAGCTTTAAGCCAACTTTTTCACTCTCCACCTTCACTTTCATCAAGAGGCTTTTGAGTTCCTCTTCACTTTCTGCCATAACGGTGGTGTCATTTGCATATCTGAGGTTATTGATATTTCTCCCAGCAATCTTGATTCCAGTTTGTGTTTCTTCCAGTCCAGCGTTTTTCATGATGTACTCTGCATATAAGTTAAATAAACAGGCTGACAATATACAGCCTTGACAAACTCCTTTTCCTATTTGGAACCAGTCTGTTGTTCCATGTCCAGTTCTAACTGTTGCTTCCTGACCTGCATACAAATTTCTCAAGAGGCAGATCAGGGGGTCTGGTATTCCCATCTCTTTCAGAATTTTCCACAGTTTATTGTGATCCACACAGTCAAAGGCTTTGGCATAGTCAATAAAGCAGAAATAGATGTTTTTTCTCAAACTCTCTTGCTTTTTCTAGTGGATCCAGAGGATGTTGGCAATTTGATCTCTGGTTCCTCTGCCTTTTCTAAAACCAGCTTGAACATTAGGAATTTCATGGTTCACATATTGCTGAAGCCTGGTTTGCAGAATTTTGAGCATTACTTTACTAGCGTGTGAGATGAGTGCAATTGTGCAGTAGTTTGAGCATTCTTTGACATTGCCTTTCTTTGGGATTGGAATGAAAACTGACCTTTTCCAGTCCTGTGCCCACTGCTGAGTTTTCCAAATTTGCTGGCATACTGAGTGCAGCATTTTCACAGCATCATCTTTCAGGATTTGGAATAACTCAACTGGTGTTCCATCACCTCCACTAGCTTTGTTCGTAGTGATGCTTTCTAAGGCCCACTTGACTTCACATTCCAGGATGTCTGGCTTTAGGTCAGTGATCACACCATCGTGATTATCTGGGTCCTGAAGATCTTTTTTGTACAGTTCTTCTGTGTATTCTTGCCATCTCTTCTTAATATCATCTGCTTCTGTTAGGTCCATACCATTTCTGTCCTTTATCGAGCTCATCTTTGCATGAAATGTTCCTTTGGTATCTCTGATTTTCTTGAAGAGATCCCTAGTCTTTCCCATTCTGTTGTTTTCCTCTATTTCTTTGCATTGATTGCTGAAGAAGCCTTTCTTATCTCTTCTTGCTATTCTTTGGAACTCTGCATTCAGATGTTTATATCTTTCCTTTTCGCTTCTCTTCTTTTCACAGCTATTTGTAAGGCCTCCCTAGACAGCCATTTTGCTTTCTTGCATTTCTTTTCTATGGGAATGGTCTTGATCCCTGTCTCCTGTACAATGTCATGAACCTCAGTCCATAGATCATCAGGCACTCTATCTATCAGATCTAGGCTCTTAAATCTATTTCTCACTTCCACTGTATAATCATAAGGGATTTGATTTAGGTCATACCTGAATGGTCTAGTGGTTTTCCCTACTTTCTTCAATTTAAGTCTGAATTTGGCAATAAGGAGTTCATGGTCTGAGCCACAGTCAGCTCCTTGTCTTGTTTTTGCTGACTGTATAGAGCTTCTCCATCTTTGGCTGCAAAGAATATAATTAATCTGATTTTGGTGTTGACCATCTAGTGATGTCCATGTGTAGAGTCTTCTCTTGTGTTGTTGGAATAGGGTGTTTGTTATGACCAGTGCATTTTCTTGGCAAAACTCTATTGCTCCCAAAGTCCACATTTGCCCCTAAAGACCAGTTTCAGGCTAATTTTAAGGATTTAACCCATTGCTACAGGAGCTAATTCTCTTCCTCTTCTGTCATTCAGCCCATGGTGTTCCTCTTTGGTTGTGGGTACAGCTCTGCTTCTGGGCCACCTTCTGTTGTTTCTTCACCGCCTAGGCAAGAGGGGGCCAGGGCCAAAGCTTATTTGGGCTCACTTGCTAACTTGAGGTGGGGAGAGGGAGGGGTATGACAGCCACAACTGGGATTATGGGGAGTGCCTGCAGTGGCAGAGACCTACTAGATGTTATTACAGTCTGAGGCAGGTCATGTGCCCTCCCAAAGGAACTGGCCCCAGTTCATGGAACCCTAAGTACAGCCAAGTTGCTCAGGCTCCTAGCAATGTGTGGGCAGTAACACTTGCCTGCTCACAGCCTGGTTGTAGCTACTTTGGTAGTGGCTAGGGGCTTATGTTTCACCCTTTGGGATCATAAACTGCAGTCATATCTAGTCCTGCTGCTAGTGCTCATACCGGTTTTGCTGATTTTGGTGGCCAACAGTGAATTTAGAGTGTTCTTGCTTCTCCGAGACACCCAGCTGTATTGGACTAGCCCCTTCAGAGTATCCTTGCAGCAGCCAACCGCAGTCCTTTCCCTGGGACCTGACACCCAGGACTGAGCCTCAGCACTCTGCTTCCACTTTCTGCTGTGGGCACAGCCCTGTGAGCCACTTTTAGGCTGGAAAGTCCTTTTTGGCAACAAACTCTGTAGTGGAGTCTCTCCGTTTTGCCGTCTGAGCACCCACTGCCATAGGCCCCTGTGAGGTTCTGAAATTCCCTCCCACCTGTGAGCGGATTTCTGAGCATGCAGAAAAATTTTCTCCTTCATAACTAGCTCTGTGAGGTGCATGTCTTCATCCTCAAATCCTTTATCATTTTATACCTTTATCTTTTGCCTTACCCAATTCTAGGGAGATTGGACTGCTATTTTGGAAGTCTGGGATTTTCTGTCAGTGCTCAGAAGGAGTTTTGTAGGAGTTGTTCCATATGCAGATGGATTTTTTACATATTTGTGGGGAAGGAGGTCATCTCCCATCTTATTCCTCTGCTATCTTGGACGTCCTCCCCACTCCCTTCACACTTTCTTAATCCATTCCCTTGTCAATGGATATTAGGGTTGCTTCTATGTCTTGGTTATTGTAAATAATGCTGTAATGAACATTGGTGTTCAAATATTTTTTCAAATTATGTTTCATATAACAAATAGGTGTTGAAATTTGTCAAAAGGTTTCTCTGCATCTATTGAGATGATTATAAAGGTTTTATTTTTCAGTTTGTTAATGCAGTGTATCACATTGATTGATTTGCGTATACTGAAGGATTTTTGCATCTGAGGGATAAATTTCATTTGATTATGGTGTATGACCCTTTTAATCTGTTTTTGGATTTAGTTTGCTAGCATTGTGATGAAGAATTTTGTATCTCTGTTCATCATTGATATTGGCCTGTAATTTTCCTTTACTTATTTATTTATTTTTTGTGATACCTTTGCTTTTGGTATCAGGATGATGGTAACTTCATAGAATGAGTTTGGAAATATTCCTTCTTCTGCAATGTTTTAAAAGAGTTTTCAAAGGATAAGTGCTAACTCTTCTATGAATGTTTGATAGAATTCATCTGTGAAACCATCTGATACAGGACATTTGTTTGTTGGAACTTTTTTAATCACAGTTTTATCACAGTTTCAATTTCAGTACTTGTAGTTGATCTGTTCATACTTTATATTTCTCCCTGGTTCAGTCTTAGGAAGGTTTGTCTTCTAAGAATTCATTCATTTATTCTCTGTCATCTATTTCATTGGCATATGGACTTTCCAGGTGACACCAGTGGTAAGGAACCTGCCTGCCAAAGCAGGAGATGTAAGACATGAGTTCAGTCCCTAGGTGTGAAAGATCCCCTGGAGGAGGGCATGGCAACTCACTCCATTATTCTTGCCTGGAGAAACCCATGGACAGAGGAACCTGGCAGGCTACAGTCCATAGGGTCGCACAGAATAGGGCACAATTAAAGCGACTTTAGCATGCTTGGCAGGTATTACTGGCATATAGTTGCTTCTGGTAGTCTCTTATCATCTTTTTTTATTTCTTGGTGGTAGTTTTAACTTTTCCTTTTTCATTTCTAATTTTATTGATTTGAGCCTTTTTGCTTTTTCCTGATGAGTCTAGCTAAAGATTTATCAATTTTGTTTATCATCTTAAATGACCAGCTTTTACAGTCACTGATTTTTTTTTTTGTTTCTATTTGTTCTGTTTATTTCTATTTCATTTATTTCTGCTCTTATTTTTATGATTTCTTTCCTTCTACTAATATTTATTTCTTACAAGTATAGGTTTTGTTTGTTCCTGTTTCTCTAGTTGCTTTAAATGTAAGGTTAAGTTGTTTATTTGAGGTTTTTCTCTTCAGGAACCTTTTAAAGAAAAAATTTCTGCTTGAAAAGACATCAGCAGTGACATAGATTTAGTGCTACTTTGACTCATCTCACCACTTGGCTCCCTAAAATATGTTCAGCCCAAATAAGCTCTTTGTGGTTCCACTAACTTGTACTGCCCACAATGGTACCACTGTCTAGAATGACCTTCCCGATAAAGTCCATGCAAAGACAACTTTCTCATCATTAAAAATTAAAGTCAAAGAGGCCCCACTAGGAATATTTCCAAATCTGTTACTTCTTCCACTTTCTACACTTTTGATGGATCTCATGCCCCACATTTGTACAACTAGGGCAGTCTTTAATATTAATAAAACTTCTTGTATTTATTATTAATATTTGATATTAATACAACTTGTAGTTTTGCACGTCTGTTTCCATTAAAAATTAGAAATTTTTTTGAACACAGACTTCTACTCAGTCATTGTTGTTACACTTAGTGCCTGCTGTATAATAAATTCATAGGTAATATAGTTTCATTTTAAAACAAGAATAAAAAGTAGTCAAAACTTGATATACACTAGTGCACGAAGAGACAAAAGATTAGGAATAGGGAGGATTGCATTTTACAGAGTATTATTTTATAACAGACCAGGTATCTGGCATTTATTCAGAATGTCTATTTAATGTCTGATCACTCTTCCCAGATGAAATGGGAAGGGAAGATCCAAATCTATGGATACGGTCTTATTTATCAGGATTGTGAAGTCTGAATACAAGAAGAAATAAGAATTTGATAGCATTATCATTGATGCAAAAGTCCAAAGTTGGGTTACCAAATGAAATAAAGAAAAAATAATTATTTGAGATGCAAAATCAAAGGAAGAAAGTAGATGAGGGAGGAGACATGCAATCAGTTCAATCCTTCAGTCGAGATGAACTCTTTGTGATCCAAAGGATGGCAGTATGCCAAACTTCCCAGTCCATCATCAACTCCCAGAGCTTGCTCAAACTCATGTCCATTGAGTCAGTGATGCCATCCAATCATTTCGTCCTCTATCGTCCCCTTCTTCTACTGCCTTCAATCTTTCCCAGCATCAGGGCCTTTTCCAATGAGTCAGTACTTCGCATCAGGCGGCCAAAGTATTGGAGTTTCAGTTTCAGCAACTGTCCTTCCAATGAATATTCAGGACTGATTTCCTTTAGGATTCACTGGCTGGATCTCCTTGCACTCCAAGGGACTCTCAAGAGTCTTCTCCAACACCACAGTTCAAAAGCATCAATTCTCTGGCACTCAGCTTTTTTATGGTCCAACTCTCACATACATACATGACTACTGGAAAAACCATACCTTTGACTAGATGGACCTTTGTGGAGAAAGTAATGACTGTGCTTATTAATACACTGTCTACCTTGGTCATAGCTAGCTTTTCTTCCTCTTCCAAGGAGCAAGGGTCTTTTCATTTCATGGCTGCAGTCACCATCTGCAGTGACTTTGGAACCTAAGAAAATATTCTGTCACTGTTTCCACTGATTCCCCACCTATATGTCTTGAGAGTCCCTTGGACTGCAAGGAGATCCAACTAGTCCATTCTGAAGGAGATAAGCTTTGGGATTTCTTTGGAAGGAATGATACTAAAGAAGAAATTCCAGTACTTTGGCCACTTCATGCGAAGAGTTGACTCATTGGAAAAGACTCTGATGCTGGGAGGGATTGAGGGGCAGGAGGAGAAGAGGACAACAGAAGATGAGATGGATGGATGGCATCACTGACTCGATGGACGTGAGTCTGAGTGAACTCCGGGAGTTGGTGATGGACAGCGAGGCCTGGCGTTCTGCGATTC
The DNA here is from genome assembly GCF_055505025.1 of Bos grunniens. Lineage (NCBI taxonomy): Eukaryota > Metazoa > Chordata > Mammalia > Artiodactyla > Bovidae > Bos > Bos grunniens. The sequence goes on along the minus strand of NC_141183.1, from coordinate 62,474,130 downwards.
ATGGGGTCCCAAAGAGTCAGACACAACCGAGCGACTGAACTGTACTGAACTGATGCCATGAAGGGATGGGACCAGATGCCATGATCTTATTTTTCTGAATGGTGAGTTTTAAGCCAACTTTTTCACTCTTCTCTTTCACTTCATTAAGAGGCATTTTAGTTCTTCACTTTCTGCAATAAGGGCAGTGTCATCTGTGTATCTGAGGTTATTGGTATTTCTCCCAGCAATCTTGATTCCAGCCTGTTCTCCATCTAGTCCAGTATTTTGCATGAGGTACTCTGCATATAAGTTAAATAAGCAGGGCAATAATATGCAGCCTTGATGCACTCCTTTCTCAGTTTTTCCAGAAAAGCATCTACTTCTGCTTTATTGAGTACGCCAAAGCCTTTGACTGTGTGGATAACAATAAACTGTGGAAAATTCTGAAAGAGATGAGAATATCACACCATCTGACCTGCCTCTTGAGTAATATGTATGCAGGTCAGGAAGCAACAGTTAGAACTGGACATGATTGATAATATTATGTGTAGCCAAAGATGGAGAACCACTATAGAGTCACCAAAAACAAGACCAGGAGCTGACTGTGGCTCAGATCATGAACAGCCGGAAAAACCACTAGATCATTCAGTCATGACCTAAATCAAATCCCTTATTTTTATACAGGGGAAATGACAAGTAGATTCAAAGGATTAGATCTGATAGACAGAGCACCTGAAGAACTATGGATGGAGGTCTGTGACATTGTACAGGAGGCAGGGATCAAGACCATCCCCAAGAAAAAGAAATGCAAGAAGTCAAAGTGGTTGTAGGAGGAGGCCTTACAAATAGCTGAGAAAACAAGAGAGGCTAAAGGCAAAGGAGAAAAGGAAAGGTATACCCATTTGAATGCAGCGTTCCAAAGAACAGCAAGGAGAGATATGAAAGCCTTCCTCAGAGATCAATGCAAAAAATATAGGAAAAGAGTAGACTGGGAAAGACTAGAGATTTCTTCAACAAAATCAGAAATACCAAGGGAACATTTCATGCAAAAATAGGTATGTTGGGGGAATGTGTCATTTTCTTGGTTCTGTCTTGCCATAGCAAAAATTTGAAGCTGTGGTCCAGTGTTACAGCTCGGTTGTGTGTGTGTGTGTGTGTGTGTGAGAAAGCTCTGTCTATTCAAAGCTATGGTTTTTCCAGTAGTCATGTACAGATGTGAGAGTTGGACTATAAAGAAAGCTGAGCACTGAAAAACTGATGCTTTTGAACTGGGATATTGGAGAAGGCTCTTCAGAATCCCTTGAACTGCAAGGAGATCCAATTAGTCCATCCTAAAGGAAATCAGTCCTGAATATTCATTGCAAGGACTGATGTTGAAGCTGAAACTCCAATATTTGGCCACCTGATGTGAAGAACTGAGTCATTTGAAAAGACCCTAATTTGAAAAGAAAGATTGCAGGCGGGAGGAGAAGGTGATGACAGGATGAGATGTTTGGATGGCATCACCGACTCAATGGACATGAGTCTGAGTAAACTCTGGGTGTTGATTATGGTCAGGGAGCCCTGGCGTGCTGCAGTCCATGGGGTTACAAAGAGTTGGACACGACTGAGCAACTGAACTGAATTTCAGTATATGAAGGAGTTTCTGGCAAATTAGTCTGTTGATCTAAGGTGCAACCCTTATTAGGTCATTGTTCTGTAATTTTCCTCTCTTAGCAGTCTGAGCAGCTGCTTGTTTCCCTCGTGCCACTTCCATGCTCCCTTTTTGGTGGCATTTACAATCGGAGACTGAAACCTTAGTGGGCAGATGTGTTGCTTCCAAGAGCCTAAGGATTTAATCACCATATTTGATTGTGAGCCCCTGGGTGGTCAAGTGACCTCTTTCTTTCCAAATAGCAGCATGTGCATGTAGCACCAGAAAGGCATATTTGGAGTCAGTGTAAATGTCTACTTTTTCCTTTTCCCAACTCTAAAGCTTCAAACCAGGGCAATGACTCAGCTTATTGGGCTGAAGTACCTGGTGGCAAAGGTTTAGCCTCTATGGCCTCAAATTTGGAGACTACTGCATACCCAGCTCTTCTTTTTCCATCCAAGACAAAACTGCTTCCATCAGTGTACGAGATTTTTTCAGGATTCGTCAGAGGGTCTTCTGACCATCACTTTCTGGGTTTTGTTCAAAGTTTCTAGGCAAGAGTGAAAGGGGAGAGAGCTCTTGGAGGTAGGCAGGGGAGTGGCTGTGTTAAGAACCTCACAAGGGGATACAGTCAGGCCTGGATTTTCCATCAGCACTACTTGATATCTGAGGATTCTTTGATCAGACATCCATAAGTGGCCTTTCCCATTCAGGAGCTGTTTCTCTTGGTAGCTGGTAAAAATAGCTATTTGACTCCCAAAAGAGAATTTTAAAGCATCTTCTATCAGGACTGCAATAGCTGCAATATTTCAAATGCAGGGAAAGATCTCTTCCCAATACGGGAGTAGGACACTCAGGGACTATCTGCAATTGGTGGGAAACTGTCCATCCCAGCAATAAAGAAGTGTTCAGGTGAATCTTTTTGCAGTTGTTTTTCCTGTAGCACCCAAAATGATCAAGTTTGGGAGGAGAAGGCTCCAGAGTAGGAGGTCCAGAGTTGGAGGTCAGGACAGAATAGGTAGCCCCTCTGTCAACCAAGAAATTTTTGGACCTACCTGCCACATCCTGGTGTGCCCTTGGCTCCAGCTCTGTGATGGTTATCTGTGAGAGGTGGGCTGGCTGGAGTGAACCGCTTCAGTCCTTTTGAACCATCATGAGGGAAGGTTTCATGCTTAACCTTGAGGCTTTTGTGTCCCTAGGGCAGAATGCCACCCAATGTCCCAATTGATGGCATTCGAAGCAATCCATTTTAGGAGACCTGTCACAGTTTGGACACTCTTTGGACCAATGTCCTGCCTGTCTACAGATTAGGCACTTGCTTCCTGCTTTGTCCTTCAAGGACTTAGGGTTTGCCATAGGGCTTCCCTGGAAAGCAGCCAGGGAAGCCCTGTCTGGGCATGCTTTGTCTCTTTCCTTATGTCTCTTTCCTGGGCCTTGACCTCCCTCTCCTGTTCTCTGTTATAAAAGGTATTGGTGGGTGTCTGGACCATCTCATCAAAAGAGGCAGCAGGGGTCCTGCTGCTGTAGCTGCCGTAACTTTATCCTGATTTCCGATGCGCATTGGGGAATAAATTTGTCCTCTAAAATCACCTGTGCCTAGTAAGAGTATAAGTCCAGATTGGTAAACTTTTGGAGGCCTCTTTCCAAAAAGGCAATGGGGTTCTCACTGGAGTCCTGAGTTATTGCTGAGACCGGGCACAGTCCCACAACTAATAGGCTTCCTTCTATTTCCATAGGTGGTAAGTCTTTCTGAGGCTTATCCTACCCAGTACTGTTGCAACCTGAGAGCCAGGCCTCCCTGGAGCAGGGTGAAGATCCCCAGACAGCCTGAGGTGTGACATCCTCCTGGAGATCGAATCCCTGGGCAGGTTGAGGCATGTTGACCTCCTGTGACCCCTGAACTGGCGGATCCCTGAGAAGGTTGGGGTGTGGCAACCTTCTGAGGACCAGATCCCTATGCAAGTCAAGGCAGGTCGACCTCCTGGTACCCCCAGACTGGAGCTGGGCATCCCCAAGTTCTCCAGCATGACCAGTGCTGGGTAGGATTAAGAGGTTATAATCTTAACTCATTGCAGGTTTGTCCGTCACAGATGGGAATAGATACCATGTTGTAAAGCAATCAAAGCCTGTGCCCTGAGACTGCAAACATGGCAAAACAACCATAAGACTTATCCTCTTATTGCTCTGAGGTAATGTAAGTCACTGATTTTTTTCCCCTAGTCCTCCATAAGAGCAGTTTATGGTGTTTCCAATGGTAAACATTTCATTGTCATAGACCCACTTTAGGTAGTAACAGAAGTAATGACAAAGGAGTGGGTTATCTGGTCCTGTTAAGGGCATTAAGAGTATTTTAATAATAAGTGGGGTGGAGAGATGTTGCTTACAGGGGGACAGGGTCCTGGTTGAAGGGGTTAGTAAGTTGCCTAAGGACAAATTGATAAGAGGCAACAGACCAGATGTTCCATAAAAGTGGAGTAGAGATTTGACTGAGGGGTATGTTTGTAACTTTAGGAGAAGGGTGGTATAAGGGTTTGGGCCCAAACAGCCTGCAGGGTTAACTCCTAAAGTGGCAAACATTATCCCTGGAAGCCCAGTTGCCTTTGAAGGGATGCCAGCAGATGGACTTCTATCAGGCATTGTGTGCCTGTCACCTGCCCTAGCGGGTTCACTGAGAGATGCTATTGTTGCACATGTTGTAGAAACACGGAAGATGAAGGCCTGTATCTCTAGAGGGGTTGGATATTATACAGTATTTCCCTCCCAAGGGCCAGCTATTTTCTGGTTGTCCCTCCAGAAGACTGTAGAGCCAACATTGTGGGACCAGTGCTCATGAAAAGAGCATAAAATAGGATGGAAGGGGGAAGGGCACAACTTTTGAAAGAATGAAATAGCCCAAGGGCATAATATAAACTGATTAAAATCAAATGGGTCCAAGATGACAGACAATTCAAATTCAACTAAACCTTGATCATCAGTCTGCAAGCTAAATGACACACTCAGAGGTGTCTTGAGAGTTCCAAGGTGTTATCAAAAGACCAAGTAGTGGGTGGTTCCCCAATTTTTGGAATGATCTTCCCACTCATTATCATATGAAATTACCCAGCCCATAAAAAAACTAATCACACCACATTTCATGGCTGTCACATTCACTCTTTGAGATGGCCCACTGCCTGTGCAGTATGCTTCTCTCTGAATCCTAACAAATCTACCTCTTACTTATCTCTGAGTCTCTCACTGAATTCCTTTTGTAATAAGATATTATGAACCTGAGCTTCATTAGGTCCTGAAACCAGGCACCATGGGTTTGGCCGGGTTCAAATCCCTGCCAGAAATGACTGAGTGACTAAGCATAGCACAGAGTCCCTGCCACGTGAGTTTGAGTCCCAATCTTAGGCAAACAGTTTCAAATACAACTTTTCCCCTTTTGGAAAGATGATGACCTGCCCAATACTTTGTAAGCAGTGGCCCAGATGGAGAGAAGAGCTGAAGGATGGGAGTAAGATGCAGTGGGAAAAACATGCCAAGGAACCCCTTTCATAACTTGCCAGAAAAACTGCTAAATACCTGACCAGTGCCAATAATTTTCGCTGGCTTGATGACACAAAGAAGATTAAGGACAGAAGAACCCTCACCCATTTGGTCAATAGCTACTGAGGAACAGCAGATAGAAAAGCCTTCAGGACACACTGGGGAATAGCCCCTGCCAGAGTCCCTCAATTGCACCCACTGCTGCTCAACTGTTCCCAGGGGATTCGAGACAAGAAACAAGAGATTGTAAAGGATTAAGATTTTGTTAGCCATATGTCCCTCCAGCCATAGGGGCAAGGACCTCCTAACTTAACCAGAGGTCTTCTGGAATCTGAGACTGAGCCATGTGCGCTTTCTGCCGAGTTCGTTTTTGTTGTCCCAGTTTCTAGCACACTAGGCTTCTTGTCACTTCCACTGCACTGAATTCCTTTCCCGTCTAGCTTCTACCATGTGAGCTTTTGCAAGTTGGGCTTTAGCTGTGCTTGGCTTCTGCCTCACAGGGGCTGAGCCGAGATTGTTTCAGACAGCTAAATCCAAGAAATAGTACCAGATATGTTGGTGAAGTGTGTAACTTCCTCAGTTCTGTCTCACCGCAGCAAAACTTTGAAGTGGCAGACCAGTGTTACAGCTCAGTTTCATTCAGCAAGCAAAGGATAGTTCACCCTCGAGGCATGAGGGTGGGCCTACCCTAATGGAGAAGCCTCCATACATCTTGACTTCCTCTTTTTATACGTTTGTCTCCTTCACCCAGTAAGCCTACCCCATGCAAATTTGGCTAGCCAAGAAGGGGATGTATTTGTTTCACCTGAAGCTCTCACTATGGGTACATGGATTTTCTTTTGTCCCATTTTCACAGGCTTATCCCTTTCTTTGTCTTTTAGCCACCGCTATTTTGGACTCCTTGTTTTTTGTTTTTTGGTTTTTTTTTCTGTTTTAACTACCTAACAGGCACAATAAAGGACAGAAATGTTGTAGACTCACAATAGGCAGTAGAAAAAGGAATAAAGGAATTTCATGAGTCAGGCAATAAGGATACAGAGAAGCATTTTACTTATTTCTGTCTCTGTGGTCATGGTATGCTCTGAGCTTTTGAAAATATAGCCATAGCAGACATTCTGTGTACTAATCACAGAAGGTAGACTGAAGGTTGCATCAAATGATAATATTGGAAAAAGAAGTAGTGGCACCACCACAGAAGACCACTGGCCAATATGGCTTTAGAACATAAAAGAATGCCTACTCAAGCTGGTACTTATGTTTCCATTTTAAAAAACATTTCTCATTTTCATAGAGCACTGTACAAAGGTTCGATTATAATTAAAATAAAGGTGCTTTTTAAACTATTATACTATCCTGATTTCTTAATTATTCATGTTTAAGTTGCAACATACTTACAATGACTAGTACGTTCTTAGTCAGTATGATCTCTGCAATTCAGTACAATTTTGTTCTCCTGGCAGTACTACTCAGGTTTGAGTAGTAAGTACAAGTAACAGATTATGCTGTGATGCTTGCTCAAATAGGTGGTATGAAGGCTGGCCTTTTTATCATGGTTTAAGAAAAAGTGAGGTGCTTAATAAACCATACTCCAACTTAGGCCTCTCCAGGGATCCATGGCAATACAGCAAAAGAAATTCACACTGATCTAAGTGAAGCATTCTTTTAGAAACTGATCTAGCTTAGAAGACTCTCTCAAGTCAATGGCTCAGGACATTAAATTCCAAAATCTTTTTGAAACAGTGAGAACCTGAACTTTCCTCATTATTGTTGGCAACTCCCTAGTCTTTTCTGAGAAGAACTTGAAGTGCCTTGAGAAAACAGGAGTTCAGAGTGAGATAAGATTAAAAGAGTATTTTCACTTAAAAGTCTAGATGCAACTGGCACTGTAGGTTGGAATGTAAACTGATACAGCCACTATGGAAGACAGTATAGAGAGTCCTTAAAAAACTAGGGATAAAACTACCATATGACCCAACAATCCCACTACTGGGCATATACCCTGAGAAAACCACAATTGAAAAAGACACATGTACCTCAAATTTCACTGAAGCAATATTTAAAATAGCTAGGACATGGAAGCAACCTAGATGTCCACTGACAGATGAATGGATAAAAATGCTGTGATACATATATACAATGAAATATTATTCAGCTATGAAAAGGAGCACATTTGAGCCAGTGTTAATGAGGTAGATGAACCTAGAGCCTATTATACAGAATGAAGTCAGTCAAAAAGAAAAAAACAAGTATCATATATTAATATATATATATACACACACACACACACACACACACACATATATATATATATATATATATATATATATATATATATATATATAATCTAGAAAGATGGTACTGATGAAACCATTTGCAGGGCAGCAGTGGAGATGTAGACATAGAACAGAGTTATGGACCCAGGCATCATGGAGTGGAGTGGGAGATGGCAGCAGGGAAGTAGAGAGTGGGATGAATGGAGAGAGTAATGTGGAAATATATATATATATATATATATACACACACACACATTACCATATTTAAAATAGATAACCAGTGGTAATTTGCTATATGACTCAGGGAACTCAAACCAGGGATCTGTGACAACCTACAGTGGTGAGATGGGTGGGAAGTGGGAGAAAGGTACAAGAGGGAGGGGACATATGTATAAACTATGGCTGATTCATGCTGATGTATGGCAGAAACCAACACAATACTGTAAAGCAATTATCCTTCAGTGAAAACTAAATAGATTAAAAAAAAAAAAAAAAAAAAAGCTGAGATGCCTAGGAAAGTCAGCAAGGAGTGATTAGAAATATAATCAACAATGACTAGATTCTTAAAAGCTTCCTCTGTAAACACCCTGAGCCTCAACTCCAAGTTCTAACCACCACCTCCTGCTTTTGCTTATGCATTGGAAAATCAGCAAAATCCTCACTTTTGTAACACTTTGAGGGTTCTAAAACATTTTCTCAAAACACTCAGTTCCATTACTCTCTGATATAAATGTATACAAGTTCATCAACAATTTGGCAGTTTAACAAAAAAACTCCTGTGCAAACTCTGGGTCACTAAATATAAAAATGCACAACCTATTCTCTTCAGGACTGATTTCCTTTAGGATAGACTGGTTGGATCTCCTTGCAGTCCAAAGGACTCTCGAGAGTCTTCTCCAACACCACAGTTCAAAAGCATCAATTCTTCAGTGCTCATCTTTCTTTACAGTCCAACTCTCATATTCATACATGCCAATTGGAAAAACCACAACTTTGACTAGATGGACATTTGTTGGCAAAGTAAGGTCTCTGCCTTTTAATATGCTGTCTAAATTGGTCATAACTTTTCTTCCAAGGAGCAAGTGTCTTAATTTCATGGCTGCAGTCTCCATCAGCAGTGATCAGCAATCACCATCAGAGCCCAAGAAAATAGTCTGTCACTGTTTGCACTGTTTCCCCATCTATTTGACATGAAGTGATGGAACCAGATGCCATGATCTTAGTTTTCTGAATGTTGAGTTTTAAGCCAACTTTTTCACTCTCCTCTTTCACTTTCTTTAAGAGTCTCATTAGTTCTTCTTCACTTTCTGTCATAAGGGTGGTGTTATCTACATATCTGAGGTTATTGATATTTCCCCATGCAATCTTGTTTCCAGCTTGCGATTCGTTCAGTTCAGCCTTTCTCATGATGTACTCTGCATATAAGTTAAATAAGCAGGGTGATAATATACAGCCTTAACACGTTCCTTTCCCTATTTGGAACCAGTCCTGAATATTCATTGGAAGGACTGATGCTGAAGCTGAAACTCCAATACTTTGGGCACCTTATGGGAAGAACTGACTCATTTGAAAAGACCCCGATGCTGGAAAAGATTGACGACAGGAGGAGAAGGGGATGACAGAGGATGAGATGGTTGGATGGCATCACCGACTCAATGGACATGAGTTTGAGTAAACTCCAGGAGTTAGTGATGGACAGGGAGGCCTGGCGTGCTGCAGTCCATGGGGTCGCAAAAAGTCAGACACGACTGAGGAACTGAACTGAACTGAACCTATTCTCTTGGAAGGAGGCAACTCTTTACCTTTTTTGATCTACTAGAAAGTTGGAAGAAAACCCAAATCCAGAAGTAATCAGAGGTGATGAACTACTGATAGCTATGAACATAAACCAGTGCTTCCTGGTAGCTCAGACAGTTAGGAATCTGCCTGCAATGCAGGAGACCCAGATTAGATCCCTAGGTTGGGAAGATCCCCTGGAGAACAGAATGACAACCCACTCCATTATTCTCACCTAGAGATTTCCAGGGTCAGACCATGGGGTCAAAAAGAGTTGGAAACAATAGAGCAACTAACACACACACACACACATATGAACATATACCAACAGACCCTTAGTGTAATGATGAAGTGTTAATATCATGGAATAAGAAGAAGTTATGAGCATAAGAGGCACTCAGTTGATATTGGTTCAGAAAGTAAATAAGGGAGTATATTAATGTTTGGGGAATAAAAGAAGGAATCAGGGTAAAATGTTAAAGGGTCAAAGGTCTTTATATGCTGTTATAAATGGAGACTTGGCCTAATGGTTTATTGTTAACTGCTAACTCAATTCTAGGCCCTGTTTCAGTTTAATCCTCACAACAGTCCTATAATGTGAATTATTTAACAGGTGAGGAAACAAGCTCAGGGAGATTGTTTCACAGCTAGTATGAAGTCAGGCCTGGATTCAATGCCAGGCAATCTGGCTCTGTAACCTGCATCTCTTAAACTTAAATTCCATGTGATATCACTCACCTTGATTCTTGACCTTTACATAAACACACAAACCAAATGTTGTCCAAAGAACCGGTTAGGCACCTCACACCAGAGATTTGGGTTAAATAAAGCTATGTGGGATCTAGAAATTTGCATTATCAACAAGCAGCCCAGGTGCTTACAATGCAGGTTGTTCATAGACCATAAAAATTGCAAACAAACAAACAAATCAGCTGATAAAATTAACATATAATGGGGGAAAATTGGTCTTCTAAATTCACAGCAATGCAATCTGAATAATGATAGCTTAATGGGTTGGTTGATAAGGAGGAATAAATCAAAGAAACTAACATTCAGATTTTGCTTCCTGTCCTGCCACATGAGAGAAGCACAGAGGGGTATTTCTCAGTGGAGGTAGCAATATTTCACCAGAACTTGTAGCCCTTAAGTTTAGTCATCTTCTTTTGTTCTAATTCCTTTTCCATCAAGGAAACCTCAGATAAACATTCCCAAATTTCAGAATCTCAAAAAAGAAAAACAGTTCAGCTGTTGGGGGCAGGGTTTGGGGAGTGGGTTTCCCAATTTTCCCATTATAAAGTAGACTACCAAGATGACTTATTCATCATCCTGTGCTATTTTCATGAGAAACAGCAAGTCCCAAAGGCCAGATGAGGTGTGGATATACCAGGAATATTATGCTTCCTGATTTGAGAATCTGTGCATCAGCCTTGAGGGTTTGACCAATATGTGGACTCTGACATGCATTGCCAGCAACCAGGTCCCACCTCAACTTTACCAGAAGAGAGTCTATACTTATTAATATTATTAGTTTAGAAACCACAAACTATATTTAAAAATCAAACATAATCTGTGAATAGGTCTTCACCAGAACATAATGCATAATGATGAAGCACTAAAAAAAACCTAAATGCACAACAATAGTAGGGAAAATTTTTAATAAATAAGGTGCATCCACATAAAGAATATTTGTGTAGTCTTTAACATAAATTTTATATAGAATATTGTTTGAAATACATAAAAAATTTGCAATGAAGTGGAAGACAAACCAAAATCTGGATAGAACTTACCTCTGGATAGTCCAATTATAGGTGAATATTACCGTATATGCAAATATGTCCATATGTCCCAAGCTTTTCACAATGAGCAGGTTGTACTTTCACAATTGAAAAAAAAAAAAAAATTAAAGACTGTTTGTTTGGGCCAAATTTTAATCCTTCCAAGAATTATCTGTTAAACTGTTTTATAACATCTATTTTCAATGTGGCAAGATAAAGAAAGACTGCCTGCCTGGACTCACTTTCCAAATTTCTTGGCTGACTGAAAAGATCTGAGTATAGCCAGGAATATAATGTAAATGGTAGTCTTCCCTTTGTGTAAGAATGGAGAGAAACAACAGTCATACTTAGCAATTGCCAAACAGGAGACATGAGAAACCTCAATATATTGAGCAAGATTTCTTTCCTTTTATCTCTGCCCTTAGGCATAAGAAGTTAATAGGGACTTAGCTAATTGGCTGGTTTTCATCATAATTGGCTAACAAATCTTTTCCAATCTCAAGAAAAACCAAAGAGGAGGAAATAATAACAGGAGGTTTCAGAAAAGCCTGCATTTTATCTTTCAGAAGGTGTGAAGTCCTTAGGCTCAGAGTATTAGCACCCCAGAAAGTGGAGGTTCCATTAAGGAAGGGATAAATGTCACTGCCATACACACCAGGCCTTCTAGCCCCCTTGAAGAAAAACTGAAACTTATGGCACACGCTTGATTTTGTTCTACTACTAAATTCAGCTTAGGCAAACATGGACTGAGAATAGAAGATTCAGGATAGCTGAGGCACTTGTACCTTGTGAGTACCAGGGACTTCCAGAAGATGCAAGCTCATCTCAACTAAATTTACTCTTTATTTCCCCAAACCACTTACTTAGCAATTTAATGTAGAGATTATCATCTCATTTCCTGGTCTATCATCCAACTATCAGTATCAACTCACTTTGTGTGGCCAGCATTCCACACAATTTTGAGGTAGGATAAACTGGCTTTCCACACCTTTTCACCAATCTTTTAAACTTCATTCTGTCCTGTATTTGTGTTTCCCTTCCTCACTTCCTTTCAGACTACTTCTCTTGCTTCCAGTAACAGGTATTACAAACCATCTGAGCACTTATGATCAGAAATGCACAAATACCCTCCTAGAAGGGGTGGCAGAATGCTTCAAAATGGTGCTAGATCAGAAATCCAGGCCAGATAAGGACTGTATTCCACTATCCAAAAATTATGACAGGAAAAGTAAAAATAATAAAACTAGGCAAAGTAGAAGAGAATAAGGAAAGAAAGACCATATGGTAAAAAGATATGAAAAAGCATATGGTAAAAAGACTACCAACAGTGACCTCCAGACCAGCTGACAAAGGCTTTAAGCCTCAGGCCATATGCCATTATTGCAAGTGAAAGGACTCCAAGGACAGCAGGAAGAATCCCAGGATTTGTACAAAATGAAGAGTGAAGTCTTTTCTATGTTATCCATTTCTGTTGCTTCTATAAATCTTTTTAACCTCCTGAAACTCTAAAGTAACCATCCATTGAGAAGTCTCATAATATTCATTCTCCCTGCTTTCCTTTCCCTGCATTTGGATCTAAATGCTTCATTGCCTATGGTACACTGCTGCTGCTGCTGCTGCTGCTGCTGCTGCTAAGTAGCTTCAGTAGTGTCCGACTCTGTGAGACCCCATATATGGCAGACCACCAGGCTCCTCCATCCCTGGGATTCTCCAGGCAAGAACACTGGAGTGGGTTGCCATTTCCTTCTCCAATGCATGAAAGTGAAAAGTGAAAGTGAAGCCTCTCAGTCATGTCTGACTCATTGCGACCCCATGGACTACAGCCTACCAGGCTCCTCCATCCATGGGATTTTCCAGGCAAGGGTACTGGAGTGGGTTGCCATTACCTTCTCCGTTATGGTACACTAGGGCCTTGTTAATGCAGATTTCAAGACCCTCCACTCTCGGGAAGCAGCCTTATCTCCCACTGCTCTTCTTCATGCAGCTTGACCTCCAACTAAACAAGAACTCTGTCATTCTCTGTGTGTCCTGGGGATTTCCTTTCTTCATTGTACTGTGCTCTTTGCCTATATGCCTACTTACTAAAAATATACTCATTCTCCAAGGAATTACCCTTAATATTTCTTTCTGCCTTGTGAAATTGTATTATCTTCTTTCTCTGACATTCTATCAGAGCTGTTATCCAACACCTCTCCTATGCCCCCTTCTTATAATGTCTCATAAAAGTGGCAGAAACCTTTTTTATGTCCTAATATCTTTTTAGGTTATATGGCAACCCACTCCAGTATTTTTGCCTCTAAAATCCCATGGGCAGAGGAGCCTGGTGGGCTGCGGTCCATGGGGTCACCATGAGTCAGGCACGACTGAGTGACTTCACTTTCACTTTTCACTTTCCTGCACTGGAGAAGGAAATGGTGACCCGCTCCAGTGTTCTTGCCTGGAGAATCCCAGGGACAGGGAAACCTGGTGGGCTGCCATCTACGGGATTGCAGAGAGTCGGACACGACTGAAGCGACGTAGTAGCAGCAGCAGTGATAACAAAATATTAATTGATTGATGAATGAATGAGGAATCCTGACCACAGATGCTGAGTAAATGCTACCATACCACACTGATGGCTCTCTTTTCTTATTTTTGCTCTCATATGCACACTAATGGGTTGCCAGGCAGTGCTAGTGGTAAAGAACCCATCTGCCAATGCTCAGGACATAAGAGACAAGGGTTCAATCCGTAGGTTGGGAAGATCCTCTGGAGAAGGGTTGGCAACCGACTCCGGTATTCTTGCTTGGAGAATCCCATGAACACAGGAGCCTGGCAGGCTACAGTTCATAAGGTTGCAAAGAGTTGGACATGACTGAAGCAACATAGCATGCACACACATGCATGAACACTTATATATACTCATGCATATCTGCCAGTGAGAATAATTTGGATATCTTAGTCAAAAAATAAAAGATTAATAAGAACAAGGTAAAACATTAAGAAAAAAAATTAATGCTTCCATTGTCTCAAATAGAATAGATTTTTTTCTACCTAGGCTTTAAAATATTAATTACTCATGAATTTCTGTATATTACATCCACTTTATTCCACACAAAGCTTTGGGCACTTTTTACAATACAAAATCTTGATTTTAAGATGCATCTTCACATGACAAAAAACAAGTCAAAGACTTTGTCTAGACTTTCTGAACCACCTTTTTCTGTGGATGGTAAGAGATAGTTCAGGAAAAAGCATCCCTGATTTCTGTACAGTGGTAACTGGGAGGACCTCAGCAAACATAATGGAGGTTCACCTGCCTAAGTTTTGTAAACAGAGCATATATTATTGCTGGTGTAGACATGACCTTGTGGATCTCTTTGCAGACTATATCCATGCTGTACAAATATCCCTATACATTTGTAAAGTCACATTAAAGCAGGGAAATTTTTCTCCCAGGAAATAGACAGATGCTTAACTTCACTTCATATGACACCATAGTCTGAATTCTTAATATTAGGACAGGGATCCTTTTTCAAACTAGATTAAAATTGTGTATGCATACTTTTAACAACACAGCACTTTGTAGCATAAAGTCATTTACCCCTTTCCTACTAAAAACTTCCTGCTCTTTCTTTCAAGCCCCTCTTGACAATGCCACCTGTGGAGGCCATGGTACACCTATTAGAGCTTGGTAATCATGAGATGATGCAGCAAGTGTCTGTGATGATATACTTCAGCTTCTCTGAGAACTTTTTAACATTTTGGTTGCAAATTCCTAAAAAGTAATATAGCATACTTATTTTTAATTGTACAAGAGTCTGTCTCCGGGAAAATATCAAACATGTCTTTTCCAAAGATACTAGGAAGGCTTAAGAAATTCAAGGAAAAGGAAAAGGCGAGTGGGCTTTAGACCAAGCATGCACATCTATAATTATTCTCAGGGGCTTTGGCACACAATAAACAGATCCATCTCTCTGCTAACAGGGATAACTGTCCTTCAGAAATTCAAATAGAAGGGACTCTGGAAACTAAGCTAGACCTGACTTTAGGCACAGTAGAATTTATTTTAATGTGGGGATTGAGCAACAACCCCAATACCGCTGGGACTTGACATGAGACACTCACATGTGTGAAGGCCTTGCAGCTTCGATTCTGCTTTTTCACACTCTGCCTGTGGCACTGCTGCTGGGCTCCAATAGCACCTTCTGTGATTTACCAGCTCACTTCTGTAGACAATGCTTATAGGGAGATTTAAAAGGAAATGTGAAGGGCCCTCTCCTGGTTTTCATCCTGTTCCAGTTACCATTACCTCAGGGATGTGGCTTTGCTCTATAAGTAGGCATTTGGTTCCACGTTGCAGGCCTTCTCTCACACACTCCTAGACCCAGCTTCATCACATTCCCCTAGAGATACAAACACCAACAAGCCAGCAGCACTCCCCAGAGGTCTGGAGTACCATTTCACCAGAACCTCTTCTGAGCTTGAAAGTCTTCAACAGTAAGCCCTACCTACTCAGAGCTCCCAGTTTGGTTACCTCCTCTGTTAGGCTTCTAATTTCTCATCCCATCTTTCTCTCTGTTCTCCCAGTCCTGGATCATTAGTTTTTTTTTTGTTTGTTTGTTTTTTTCTGTTATTATGACTCTTATGAAACACCAGGGTATCTTTTTCCCCTTTCCAACTCTCTGATTAAACAATTATTTCATATTAAATTTTCTATGTTGATATTATTATGTGGTTTGTATTTTCTTGACTGTGCCTTAATAGATATTCATTATTTATAATTGAGTTGCACAGATTTTTACTATATTTCTGATAATGTATTTATATTGTAGATGGTATATTCATGTGCTAAAACTGTACAGTAAATCTGCATTTGTTAAACACACACACACACACACACACACACATTATTGATCAATATCACTGTCCTGAAAGATGTCCATGATATATTGAGTGATAAAAGCAAATTTTTTTTTTTTTTTTTACAATTGGCAAGTATATGTTATATAGCTAGAGAAAAATAAAATAAATAATTTTAAAAGATACTGTCAACTCTAAGAGAATATTTTATTATTCCTGTTAAATCCCTTTAACATATGTAATCATGACAGTATAATATATATTTTTGCCCCTACTTAGCTGAAATTGCAATAACTATAAAGCACTGAAGGACAAAATAAATAAAAAAGAGTCAATATATAACGAACAATGCAATAAGTGATATGAAAAACACTCTGGAGGGAATAAATAGTAGAATAACGGAGGCAGAAGATAGGATTAGTGAGGTAGAAGACAGAATGGTAGAAATAAATGAATCAGAGAGGGAAAAACAAATTAAAAGAAATGAGGACAATCTCAGAGACCTCCAGGACAATGTTAAACGCCCCAACATTCAAATCATAGGACTCCCAGTAGAAGAAGACAAAAAGAAAGACCATGAGAAAATACTTGAGGAGATAATAGTTGAACACTTCCCTAAAATGGTGAAGAAAATCATCACCCATGTCCAAGAAACCCAGAAAGTCCCAAATAGGATAAGTTCAAGGCGAAACACGGCAAGGCACATGTTAATCAAATTAACAAAGATCAAACACAAAGAACAAATATTAAAAGCTATTCTTTCAATAGAAACTCTTCAGACCAGGAGGGAATGGCAGGACATACTTAAAGTGATGAAAGAAAATAACCTACAGCCCAGATTACTGTACCCAGCAAGGATCTCATTCAAATATGAAGGAGAAATCAAAAGCTTTACAGACAAGTAAAAGCTGAGAGAATTCAGCACCACCAAACCAGCTCTCCAACAAATGCTAAAGAATCTTCTCTAGACAGGAAACACAAAAAGGGTGTATAAACTCAAACCCAAAACAATAACGTAAATAGCAACGGGATGATACTTATCAGTAATTATCTTAAATGTAAATGGTTTGAATGCCCCAACCAAAAGACAAAGACTGGATGAATGGATACAAAACCAAGACCCCTATATACGCTGTCTACAAGAGACCCACCTCAAAACAAGGGACACATACAGACTGAAAGTGAAGGGCTGGAAAAAGATATTCCACTCAAATAGACCAAAAGAAAGCAGGAGAAGCAATACTCATATCCGATAAAATAGACAAAGGCTGTGCAAAGAGACAAAGAAGGACACTACATAATGATCAAAGCATCAATCCAAGAAGAAGATTTAACAATTATAAATATATATGCACCCAATAGAGGAGCACCACAATATGTAAGACAAATGCTAACAAGTATGAAAGGGGAAATTAACAATAATACAACAATAATGGGAGACTTTAATACCCCACTCACACCTATGGATAGATCAACTAAAGAGAAAATTAACAAAGAAACACAAACTTTAAATGATATAATAGACCAGTTACACCTAGTTGATATCTATAGGACATTTCATTCCAAAACAATGAATTTCACCTTTTTCTCAAGTGCACACAGAACTTTCTCCAGGATAGATCACATCCTGGGCCATAAATCTAGCCTTGGTAAAATCAAAAAAAAAAAAAAAAAAAGAAAGAAAGAAATAATTCCAAGCATCTTTTTTGACCACAATGCAGTAAGATTAGATCTCAATTACAGGAGAAAAACTAAGGAGATCTCAACTACAGGAGAAAAATTCCAACATATGGAGGCTGAACAACACGCTGCTGAATAACCAACAAATCACAGAAGAAATAAAAAAAGAAATCAAAATTTGCATAGAAATGAAAACACAACAACCCAAAACCGGTGGGACACTGTAAAAGCAGTGCTAAGGGGAAGGTTCAAAGCAATATAGGCATACCTCAAGAAACAAGAAAAAAGTCAAATAAATAACCTAACTCTATTCCTAAAGCAACTAGAAAAGGAAGAAATGAAGAACCCCAGGGTTAGTAGAAGGAAAGAAATCTTAAAAATTAGGGCAGAAATAAATGCAAAAGAAATGAAAGAGACCATAGCAAAATCAACAAAGCCAAAAGCTGGGTCTTTGAGAGGATAAATAAAATTGACAAACCATTAGCCAAACTCATTAAAGAAACAAAGGGAGAAAAATCAAATCAGTAAAATTATAAATGAAAATGGAGAGATCACAACAGACAACACAGAAATACAAAGGATCATAAGAGACTACTATCAACAATTATATACCAATAAAATGGACAACTTGGAAGAAATGGGCAAATTCTTAGAAAAGTACAACTTTCCAAAACTGGACCAGGAAGAAATAGAAAATCTTAACAGACTCATCACAAGCACAGAAATTAAAACTGCAATCAGAAATCTTCCAGCAAACAAAAGCCCAGGTCCAGACGGATTCACAGCTGAATTCTACCAAAAATTTAGAGAAGAGGTAACACCCATCCTACTTAAACTCTTCCAGAAAATTGCAGAGGAAGGTAAACTTCCAAACTCATTCTATGAGGCCACCATCACCCTAACACCAAAACCTGACAAAGAGGCCACAAAAACAGAAAACCACAGGCCAATATCACTGATGAACATAGATGCAAAAATCCTTAACAAAATTCTACCAATCAGAATCCCACAACATATTAAAAAGATCATACATCATGACCAAGTGGGCTTTATCCCAGGGAGGCAAGGATTCTTCAATATCCACAAATCAATCAATGTAACATACCACATTAACAACTTAAAAAATAAAAGCCATATTATTATCTCAATAGATGCAGAGAAAGCCTTTGACAAAATTCAACATCCATTTATGATAAAAACTCTCCAGAAATCAGGAATAGAAGGAACATACCTCAACATGATAAAAGCTATATATGACAAATCCACAGCAAACATTATCCTCAGTGGTGGAAAGTTGAAAGCATTTCCCCTAAAGTCAGGAACAAGACAAGGGTGCCCACTTTCACCACTACTATTCAACATAATTTTGGAAGTTTTGGCCACAGCAATCAGAGCAGAAAAAGAAATAAAAGGAATTCAGAATGGAAAATAAGAAGTAAAACTCTGTTTGCAGATGACATGATCCTCTGCATAGAAAACCCTAAAGACTCCACCAGAAAATTACTAGAGCTAATCAATGAATATAGTAAAGTTGCAGGATATAAAATCAACACGCAGAAATCCCTTGCATTTCTATACAATAATAATGAGAAAATAGAAAAAGAAATTAAGGAAACAATTCCATTCACCATTGCAATGAAAAGAATAAAATACTTAGGAACATATCTACCTAAAGAAACTAAAGACCTATATATATAAAACTATAAGACACTGGTGAAAGAAATCAAAGAGGACACAAATAGATGGAGAAATATACCATGTTCATGGATTGGAAGAATCAATATAGTGAAAATGAGTATGCTACCCAAAGCAATTTATAGATTCAATGCAATCCCTATCAAGCTACCAACGGTATTCTTCACAGAGTTAGAACAAATAATTTCACAATTTGTATGGAAATAAAAAAAACCTCGAATAGCCAAAGCTATCTTGAGAAAGAAGAATGGAACTGGAGGAATCAACCTACCTGACTTCAGGCTCTATTACAAAGCCAGTTATCAAGACAGTATGGTACTGGCGCAAAGACAGAAATATAGATCAATGGAACAAAATAGAAAGCCCAGAGATAAATCCACGCACATATGGACACCTTATCTTTGACAAAGGAGGCAAGAATATACAATGGATTAAAGACAATCTGTTTAACAAGTGCTGGGAAAACTGGTCAACCACTTGTAAAAGAATGAAACTAGAACACTTTCTAACACCATACACAAAAATAAACTCAAAATGGATTAAAGATCTCAACGTAAGACCAGAAACTATAAAACTCCTAGAGGAGAACATAGGCAAAACACTCTGGTGCACTGGGATGACCCAGAGGGAGGGTATGGGGAGGGAGGAGGGAGGAGGGTTCAGGATGGGGAACACAGGTATACCTGTGGCAGATTCATTTTGATATTTGTCAAAACTAATACAATATTGTAAAATTTAAAAATAAAATAAAATTTAAAAAAATAGGCAATTAATGGGCTGGAAAATATCTTTGCAAAACATATATTATGGCAAAGGACTTTTTGTTGTGATAAACTAAAAATTGAGTTTATCAATATCACAGATAAAACCAATATAGAAAGCTCAATTTGGTTCTTATTTAATGGCAATAAGTTTTGAAAAATAAAAACAATTTTGCTATTTAGAATATCAATAAAAGCATAAATTATTTAGGTTTAGTTCAATGAAATATTTAGGAATTCAACTAGAAATTCCATATCAGTTAAATATACAGAATTCTATTGATGTAATTCAATTAATGTATCCATGACAGGTAAATAACTCATTGGTATAAAACAAGTAACCCTTTTAGAAGCTATGCAAAAGATCTGCAGTCACTTCCCAAAAGGTGATATACAAATGGACAATAAGAATATGAAAGTGTTCAGAATCATAATGATGCTGACTATCATAAGACAAACATCACTAGTCATCAGGGAAATGTAAGTAAAAAACACAATGGACTGGATAGTATTTGATAGAATAGATAAAATTAAAATCCTTGACAACACCAAATGCTGGTGAGGAGACAGACCAACTCTAATACCCATACATTGCTGGTGTAAGTATAATACAAAATGTTGTAACCACATTGGAAGAAGTTCTGAAAGTTTCCTAAAATATCAAATATATACCCACCAGATGATTCAGATTCTTTACTCTTCACTCAAGAAAAATGATAATATATATTCATATAAAGATTTACACACAAATGTTGAGACTGTGTTGAAACTGTGACAGAGTCAAAAATAGGATATTTCAGGTGTCAGAAAAGGTACTGATACAGGCAACAATATGGATGAATCTCAAACATTATAAACAGAAGAGAATACCTGCTAAATAACTCCATTGTATGAAGTTCTAGAAGAGATTAAAACTAGCCTATGATGAAAGGATTTGAATCAAATGAATGGATATGACAAATAGAAAGGGACACAAAGAAACTTTTTGGAGTGGTGAAAATGTTCTATACACTGATGGAGATTGTGTTACAGAGGTTAAACTCATCAAAACTCAGTGAATTTTACAGGTAAGGTATATGCATTTTACATGAAGTAGATTATATCAGTTTTTTGTTTTGTTTTAAAGGCTACACATGGGATTAGTAATAGAAGCTGGCATTTGCTTCTGCCTGACTCGAGGACAGAATTTAGTTTCTTTCTCTCTCTCTTTTTTCTTTTTTTCCTTTTACTGAGATATACATCAAATGACAATAAAAATAGAAGATTGTGACAATACTGAAATTGGTGTGGACAATTAGGGATTTATCTCTTTAGTCAAAACAACTCCTTTGAATGTTAAGAAAGAATGGGCTGAATTCAGAAAATACGCTGAATCTATCATCTCTTTTCCCCTAACATATTCCACAGATAGGCAGACTATAACATGTAAAGATATTAAGAATTTAGGGCATGCTTGGAAAAGTACCATTTAGCTTTACAAGCAATTAAACAAACACCAGATGTAAAGCTAGACTCCCAATCATGAATTTTAACGTATAATTCACTGACAGGCTATAAAAATTCCTTTGAACTTCTACTCTCTTACCTGCCATACTGAATCTGGTGGTTTAGATAAACATCAAGGAAAAAAAAAATCATGCATAAACAGTACAGGCAATGTGTCTTGCAGTGAATATTTTTCTTGGTATTTAACCAGCATTCTTGATATTTAACATTTCATGTAATGATGAGCATAATAAAAGACAGAAATGGCAAGGACCTAACAGAAGCAGAAAAGATATTTAGAAGACACGGCAAGAATACCAGATAATTACTTAAAAAAAAAAAAAAAAAAAAAAGCCTTAATGACCCAGATAACCATCATGGTGTTGTCAATCACCTAGAGCCAGACATTCTGGAGTGTGAAGTCAAGTGGGCCTTGGGAAGCATTACTACAAAGCAAGCTAAGAGTGGTGATGGAATCCCAGCTGAGGTATTTCAAATCCTAAAAGATGATGTGTTAAAGTGCTGCACTCAATAGGATAGCAAATTTGGATAACTCAGCAATGGCCACAGGACTGGAAATGGTTAGTTTTCATTTTAATTCCAAAGAAAGGTACTGTCAAAGAATGTTCAAATTATCATAAAGTTGCATTCATTTCACATGCTAGCAAGATTATGGTCAAAATACTTCAAGCTTGGCTTCAATCGTTTGTGAACTGAGAAACTTCCAGATATACAAGCTGGATTTAGAAAAGAAAGATATATATAAATTCTGCTTCATTGTCTACACTAAAGGTATTGATTCTGCAGATCACAATAAACTGTAGAAAATTCTTAAAGAGATGTAAATACCAAACCTCCTTACTTGTTTCCTGAGAAGCCTATGCAGGGAAAGAAGCAACAGCATCACACATGGGACAACAGACTGATTCAAAACTGAAAGGAGTATATTAAGGCTGTATATCATCACCCTGCTTATTTAATTTATATGCAGAGTACATTATGTGAAATGCTGGGCTGGATAAAGCACAACTTGGAATCAAGATTGCTGGGAGAAATACTAACAACTTCAGATATGCAGATGATACCACTCTAATGACAGAAAACAAAGATGGGTTAAAGAGACTCTTGATGAAGGTGAAAGAGAAGAGTGAAAAGCTGGCTTAAAACTTAACATTCAAAAAACTTAGGTCATAGCATCTGGTCCCATCACTTCATGGCAAATAGATGAGGCAAAAGTGGAAAAAGTGATAGCTTTTATTTCCTTGGGCTCCAAAATCACTGCAGACAGTGAATGCAGCCATGAAATTAAGATATACACTCTCCTTGGAAGAAAAGCTATGAAAAACCAAGATAGCATATTAAAAAGCAGAGACAGAACTTTGCTGACAAAGGTCCATGTAGTCAGGCTATGGCTTTTCCAGTAGTCATGTAAGGATAAGAGAGTTGGACCATAAAGAAGGCTGAACTCTGAAGAATTGATGCTTTGAAATTGTGGTCCTGGAGAAGACTCTTGAGAGACCCTTGGACTGCAAGGAGGTCAAATGAGTTGTTTCTAAAGGAAATCAACCCAGAATATTCATTGGAAAGACTGATGCTACAGCTGAAATTTCAATACTTTGGCCACCTGATGTGAAGAGTTGTCTCATTGGAAAAGACCCTGATGCTGGGAAGGATTAAGAACAAGAGAAGTGGGCAACAGAGGATGAGATGGTTGGATGTCATCACCAACTCAATGGACATGAGTTTGAGCAAACTCCTTGAGATAGTGAAGACAGGGAAACCTGGCATGCTGCAGTCATCTGGTGTTTCAAAGAGTCAGATATGACTTAGTAAATGAAAAACAACAACCAGCATGTCAGTTGTGTAGCAACCTCCCTTGGGTAGCACAGAATGCAAGTAAGCAGGAGATTCTAATCACTGTTATCAACAACATACAGAATCTCTACATTTTCGGCTAATACTATCAAATATTATGGAGCACTGGATTTCCCTGGTGGCTCAGTTGGTAAAGAATCTTCCTGCAATGCAGAAGACTCAGGTTCAATCCCTGGGTGGAAAAGATCCCCTGGAGAAGAAAATGGCAACTCACGCCAGTATTCTTGCCTGGAGAATTTCATTGGCAGAGGAACCTGGGGAGCTACAGTCCATGGGGTTGCAAAAGAGTCAGACATGTCTGAGCATCTGAGCAAGGACAATGACTCTTCCTCACTAGAGCTTCTCTGGAAATTGCTCAGAACTTACCTAGAGAGGGAAATGGCAACCCACTCCAGTGCCTTGAAAATCCCAGGGATGGTGGAGCCTGGTGGGCTGTTGTCTATGGGGTCGCACAGGGTCAGACACAACTGAAATGACTTAGCACTTAGCAGTACCTAGTGAAAGATCTGATACCCTGACATCTGTGAATTAAAGGTCTTCAAGAAAAGAAGTTAATGCACTAATTCATTCCAATCTTCAAAGATAAAGTATTAATAAAAGAAAATATTAAAGGAGATTCCAGTTTCATATTTTCAACCCTAACTTGGCCTAATTTTTAACTCTAAAGCCATTCTAAACTATCTATAGTACTCAAGACTCACTGTGCTGTTTTCTCTCTTTCCCTACTTGAAATATTCCCCTTTTCTCTGCTGTTTAAATCCTACTCTTCACTCAGGACTATGCAAATATCACAGCCTCTCTCCAAAAAACTATATCCCACCAACCTTAGGCATTTTCAATCTATCTTCTCACATCTCTAGCTTTTCGAGGGAATGTGGAAGGTCATTGAGGAAATGTACTTTGAAATATTAATCTTTGTGTCCTTGTGGTCTAGCTAACTGTAGGTGCTAAAACACTGTTCAATTAAGGACAAAATGAGTTGATATGAAGCAGAGATTTTGGAACACCATCACTCTTACAGTTTGCTTAGGTGTCAACTTCATGAAGACACCTGTTTCAGCTCTTTTGGATTTTTTTTTTTTTTAAACATGAGTCTTCCTCAAGTAATAGTGCTTTTTATTTCCAGCCTAATCCAGTTGCACATGTTTGAACTGACTTTCACTTTCCCTATAGTAAATGATATTTTCTCCCTATTTTCTTGATTCCAAACTCTTTTCTGTTTTATATCTGATCACCCTTAATAGATTATGTCATTTATCCACCATGAAGTGAACTCTCTCCAGATTACCCACTGTTTAACATTCTCTATCAACTTCCTGGGTATCAGGAAACCTGAGCATTTTTCAAGCTGAATTCATATCCAGAACAATCATAAGACAGAGTG
The DNA here is from genome assembly GCF_055505025.1 of Bos grunniens. NCBI lineage: Eukaryota > Metazoa > Chordata > Mammalia > Artiodactyla > Bovidae > Bos > Bos grunniens. Next base: position 62,449,444 of record NC_141183.1, on the reverse strand, counting down.
CTTTCTATCATCGTGAACAACTTTTCTTTCTCTCCTAAAAACAAATTGGGGATTAGTGTACATAATCTTTCTCAAATCAGGTTTTCAGATTTGTTTGATTGATTTCTTACACAATACTGTGCAATGCCAAAAGTACCATTGAAATCTCAATAACTTATCTGCAATTAGAGTACCTCTTTGCCTCTCTAATTCAATAATATACTCTATTTAACTTCAAAAGAAACAATGAACTCCTCTGGTGCCAGATGACTGCATTTGTATTTTACCTTTTAATTGTTTATTTTACTGATTTAAAGTCTTATGCAAAAGCAAAACAAAATAAGACTGTGCCTTTGGCTGTAAACTAAACATGAAAGGATATTATAATTACATAAAATTTCAGCAAGTAAAGCTGCAGCAACAAGATGGCCTAGTTATGCAATAATGGAAACAGAAGCTAATGACTGTTTGTTTTTCACTTGTAACTTCATAATTGAAGATAGCATTGGGTAGATACATATATGTATGTACACATTGTATGTTATACTCTGAAATTGTATGTACACAGAAGTGTAGATGGGTAGGAATTCATGTGTGTGTGTGTGTGTGTGTGTGTGTGTATCATTTCAGTTCAGTTCATTCGCTCAGTCCTGTGCAACTCTTTGTGACCCCATGGACTGCAGTAAGCCAGTCCTCCCTGTCCATTGCCAACCCCTGGAGTTCACTCAAACTCACGTCCATTGAGTCAGTGATGCCATCCAATCATCTCATCCTCTGTTGTCCCCTTCTCCTCCTGCCTTCAATTTTTCCCAGCATCATGGTCTTTTCAAATGAGTCAGATCTTCACATCAGGTGGCCAAAGTATTGGAGTTTCAGCTTCAGAGTCAGTCCTTCCAATGAATACTCAGGACTGATTTCCTTTAGGATGGATTGGTTGGATCTCCTTGCAGTCCAAGGGACACTCAAGAGTCTTCTCCAACACCACAGTTCAAAAGCATCAATTCTTAGGTGCTCAGTTTTCTTCATAGTCCAACTCTCACATCCATACAAGACTACTGGAAAAAACATAGTTTTGACTAGATGGACCTTTGCTGGAAAAGTAATGGCTCTGATTTTTAATATGCTGTCTAGGTTGGTCATAACTTTTCTTCCAAAGAGGAAGCATCTTTTAATCTCATGGCTACAATCACAACCTGCAGTGATTTTGGAGCCCCCCAAAATAAAGTCTGCCACTGTATCCAATGTTTCTCCATCTATTTGCAATGAAGTGATGGGACCAAATGCCATGATTTTTGTTTTCTGAATGTTGAGCTTTAAGACAACTTTTTCACTCTCCTCTTTCACTTTCATCAAGAGGCTCTTTAGTTGTTCTTCACTTTCTGTCATAAGTGTGGTGTCATCAGCAAATGTGAGGTTATTGATATTTCTCCCTGCAATCTTGATTCCAGCTTGTGCTTCATCCAGCCCAGGGTTTTTCATGATATACTTGTCATATAAGTTTAATATGTAGGGTGACAATATACAGCTTTGACATACATCTTTCTCAATTTTGAATCAGTCTGTTGTCCCATGTCCTGTTCTAACTGTTGCTTCCTGACCTGCATACAGATTTCTCAAAAGTCAGGTCAGGTGGTCTGGTATTCCCATCTCTTTCAGAATTTTCCAGAGTTTGTTGTGGGCCACAAAATCAAAGGCTTTAGCATAGTCAATAAAGCAGAAGTAGATATGTTTCTAGAACTCTCTTGCTTTATCAATGATCTAACGGATGTTGGCAATTTGATCTCTGGTTCCTTTGCCTTTTCTAAAGCCAGCTTGAACATTTGGAAGTTCATGGTTCATGTACTGTTGAAGCCTGGCTTGGATAATTTTGAGCATTACTTTACTAGCATGTGAGATGAGTGCAATTGTGTGGTAGTTTGAGCATTCTTTGTCATTGCCTTTCTTTGGGACTGGAATGAAAACTGACCTTTTCCAGACCTGTGAACCCTGCCGAGTTTTCCAAATTTGCTGGTATATTGAGTGCAGCACTTTCACAGCATCATCTTTTAGGATTTAAAATAGCTCAACTGGAATTCCATCACTGCCAACAGCTTTGTTTGTAGTGATACTTCCTAAGGCCCACTTGACTTCTCAGTCCAGAATGTCTGGCTCTAGGTTGGTGATCACACCATCGTGATTATCTGTGTCATAAAGATCTTGTTTGTATAGTTTTGTGTATTCTTGCCACTTCTTAATATCTTCTCCTTCTATTAGGGCCATACCATTTCTGTCTTTTATTGTTCTCATCTTTGCATTAAATTTTTCCTTGATATCTCTAATTTTATTGAAGAGATCTCTAGTTTTTCCCATTTTTTGTTTTCCTCTATTTCTTTGCATTGATCATTGAGGAAGGCTTTCTTATCTCTCCTTGCTATTCTTTGAATTCTCCTTTCAAATGGTTATATCTTTTCTTTTCATATATATATATATATAAAGTTATGCCAACAAATAAAGAACATTTAACTGTAGGGTTATTGCCTGTGTGCTTTCCCTTCTGTAAGGTCAAAAGAATATCTGGAGGGACAATTTTCAGGTGAGCCTATGCTGGCACGTCCTCCTGGATTATTGCACATGTACATAGTTAGAATATGGTGAAATATGATTAAGGAAAAAAGAAAATGTACAGATGAAGTAAAATATCACCTACAGCAAAAGGAAACAAGACTGAGGGGAAGGGCAAAGATGAAAACAACTATACCAAAAGCAAAATCAGTCCATTATTAGACTCCAGGGCTCAGAAAAGGAAGGGACATTTGCCATATGTCAGGGTCAAACAATTTTCTCAGCCATTTTGGTAGGAGAACTTTAAATTCTGTTCTCCTTGGCCAATATGCTCAATGTAAAGTTTCTAAGTGAGAATTGACTATGGATAATACGACTATCATATTTCTCTTCCTACAATTAGCTTTCCCCAAATTAGTCCTATTCTGGCAACTCACAATCTATAATCGATTCTAGATTCATTAGATGACTAATTTAATTAAAAGCACTGCACCTTTTCACATAAAAATGAACACCTACCCATCTACAATTCTGTATACATACAATTTCAGAGTATACCATAATGGACAAAAAAACAAAGGTGAAATGGAAACAAAAGAAAAATCAATGCCACAATAAAAAAAAGCAAATCAAATAGAATTCTAGACAGAAAAGCATGAAGCTGAGAAAAGAAGATGATTTCATGGGTAAAATATAAATTGGAACTTGACTGTTCTGAATTTTACATACCAAATAATATTGCATTGAAATGCATAAGATAAAATGACAGAATATAGGGAAATTATAGGGAGAAAGCTGAGGAAACAACGTAGTGAAGACTTTTACATTTCTTTCCCTGTTTTTGACTGACTAATAAGGCAAAGCAAAGGAAGAAAATTAAACATCAAAATAGCATAATTTTAAAACTTGATCTAATATGTGCTTGTATTTGTGCATGTGTATGTCATTCGGTACTCTACAAATACCTTCTGAGTACCCATGAAAAATTTGCAAAAATTTACCATCTATTTTTATGGTACAGACAACCTTCAATAAGATTCTTTTAATGCAAAAAAAAATGGTTAAAAGATAAGCAATAAGCTATTTAGAATTAAATCTCTCAAATAGCTCTTGTGTGAAAAAGGAAATTAAACTCATTAAGACACTATAAAGACACTATAACAAAAGACACTATAGAGAAAATGGCACAACAAAGTTATCTATAAAATGGCTGATATACACTTAAAGTTTAGATAATTAACAAATTGTAACTTAAGAAGTTATACCAAAGAACCAAGGGTATGTAGTATGAAGAAAGATTAACTTAATCCATTTAATAAATGTTTATTAAAAGCTATGTTCCAGGACAAAAGAATAAAATAAGTAAATAAAACAGAAATAGTGGATATTTGAGGGTTAAATATGAGATTTTGTTCAAAGGGGTAAAAAATAACAACAGTGAAAACATAAAAATAGATGAACTATTCACCAAGGTAAATAAGAAAGGAAAGAAGTAAAGCACAAATACATAAAAATTGAAATTCAAAAGGAAAATAAAAATTGAAGGGATGTGTAACCCACAGATCTGCCTTGCAAAAATATTAAAATAAATTATTAGAGAAAATAATAACTTACATCATGTAAGTCAGAAACGCAGATCTACTCACGTAAAGAAAGGATGAGAATCAAAGAGAAACAAATGAAGGCAAACTAAAATCTTTATTTTTCTGAATTACTCTAACAATTAAGAATGTGGTTAAGATAATAAGAAAAATGTATTCAATTATTACAACTTATAGATACTAAAAAATGTTTTTAAAATTAAAGCATCTGGGTAAAAGACAAGTTAAGAGTTGGATTTCAGATGCATTAACTTAGAAAGTTTTAAACATACAAATTCAGCAGATGGGGAAGATGAAATCAGGAAAGAAAATTAAAAATAGCAATCAGTGAGGCAGAAAAACAATGAGAAGATGGTTCCAAAGATGCTAATGAAATAATATTCTCATAAAAAAGTAAAGTATATATTTTAAAATGCATACAAAATGTTGAATATGTATAAAACAGAATGTTAACAGTAGTTGCTTTAATGCAGTAGGTGTGTCAGTGATTTAATTTTGTTTTTTTTGTTTCTATTTTCCAAAAATGTTCTGCAATAAATTCACACTATTGTAATATGAAATGAGAAATATAAAAGTAGTTTTGTAAAGATCAGACTCTTTATTGATCTTTTTTAAAATCGATGCATGATACAGGATGCTCAGGGCTGGTGCACTGGGATGACCCAGAGAGATGGTATGGGGAGGGAGGTGGGAGGGGGGGTTCAGGATGGGGAACACGTGTACACCCGTGGCAGATTCATGTTGATGTATTGCAAAACCAATACAATATTGTAAAGTTATTGGCCTCCAATTAAAATAAATAAACAAATATATATATATATTTTTAAAGATCAGAATCTTTACTCTTACATAAGAATATACATGTTTATATCTAGCTTTATAGTAATGTTAGCTACAAATATTACAGAGAACCCTGCTGATAAAAATATCTGGAGCAACAAAAATACAATGGAATACAACATAAATAATTTTTGGTTTCCAAGTAGTAGACACATTGAAAATCATTACAAGGGACAGAGGAAATCAGACTTAATAACATTTTATTTAACTCATGTAATAAAACTATTGCTTAAATACATAACCAATATAAAAATATAAATGAGCTAGTTCATTTTTTTCCTTTAGTCTTTGAATCTAGTGTACATTTCACAAATATATCATATCACAACTCATTTCCATATTGGATAGTGTAATTCTAGATCTTTTGCTATGCAAAGTGAAAAAAGTGAAGTCACTCAGTCATGTCCGACTCTTTGCAACCCCATGGACTGTAGCCTGCCAGGCTCCTCAACCCATGGGATTTTCCAGGCAAGAATAATGGAATGGGTTGCTATTTCCTTCTGCAGAGGATTTTCCTGACCCAGGGATTGAACCCGGGTATCCCACACTGAAGGCAGACTCTTTACCTTCTGAGCCACCAGGGAGCAAAGTATAGTCTAAAGATCAACAGCACTGGCCTCACTGAGGAACTTGCAGGAAATGCACAAATTCAGTCCACACCCTGGACCTACTGAATCAGATTTTACATTTCTAACAAGTCATCAAATGATGCTGGTACATAGATCACATACTGAGTAACAAAACTATATATGTTTAACTCAAACTTCCTCCAGATTTTCTGCAATGCTTCCCTCATTATTTCTTAACACTATTATCTTCATCCCTATCACTTCTCCACAGGACTGGAAAAAGTCAATTTTCATTCCAACTCCAAAGAGAGGCATTGCCAAAGAATTTTCAAACTATCATACAATGGTGCTCTTTTTATATGCTAGCAAGGTAATGCTCAAAATCCTTCAAGCTAGGCTTCAACAGTACATGAACTGAGAAACTTCCAGATGTAGAGCTGGATTTACCAAGGCAGAGGAACGAGAGATCAAATTGCCAATGTTCCTTGGATTAGAGAAAAAAACAAGGGAATTAAAAAAAAAAATCTGCTTCTACTGCACTATGTTAAAGTCTTTGAATGTGTGGATCACAGTTTAAGAACTGTGGAAAAATTTTAAAGAGATGGGGATGCCAGACACCTTACCTGTCTCCTGAGAATCTGTATGCAACTCAGGAAACAACAGTTAGAACCAGACATCTAACAACAGACTGTTTCAAAATCAAGAAAGGAGAAAGTCAAGGCTGTATATTATCACCCTTCTTATTTAACTTCATCATGTGAAATGCCAGGTTTGATGAATCAAAATCTAGAATCAAAATTGCCAGGGGAAATATCAACAATTTCCAGGGGAAACACCAACCAGGTATACAGATGATATCACTTCAATAGTAGAAAGTGAAAAGGAACTAAAGAACCTATTGATGAAGGTGAAGGAGGAGAGTGAAAACGCTGGCTTAAGACTTAGCATTCAAAAACTGAAGATCATAGCATCCAGTCCCATCACTTCATGAAAATAAATGGGGAAAAAAATAGAAACAGTGGTAGACTTAATTTTCTTGGGCTCTAAAATCACTGCCTACAGTGACTGAAGCTATGAAATTAAAAGACATTTGTTCCTTGGAAGAAAAAGTATGACAAATCTAGACAGCATACTAAAAAGCAGAGACATTACTTTGCCATTAAAGGTTTGTACAGTCAAAGCTATGGTTTTTCCAGTAGTCATGCTTGGATGTGAGAGTTGGACTCTAAAGAAGGCCGAGTGCTGGATAATTTTTTTTTTTTTGATAGGTGAGGAATTTATTAGAATAGGAATTGAGAGTCCCTTTATTAGAATAGAACTGAGTCACTGCAAGGAGATCAAGCCAGTCATTCCTAAAGGAAATCAACACTGAATATTCATTGGAAGAACTGATACTTTTGAACTGTGGTGATGGAAAAGACTCTTGAGAGTCCCTTGGACAGTAAGGAGATCAAACCAATCTATCCTACAGGAAATCAGCTCTGAATATTTATTGAAAAGACTGATGCTGAAGATGAAGCTCCAACACTTTGGCTACCTGATGCAAAGAGATGATTCATTCGAAAGGACCCTGATGTGGAAAGACTGGATACAGGAAGAGAGGGGGATGATGCAGGATGAGATGGTTGGATGGCATCACTGACTCAATAGACATGAGTTTGGGCAAACTCCTGGAGATAGTGAAGGAGAGGGAAGGCTGCTGTGCTGCAGTCCATGGGGTCACAAAGAGTCGGAAATGACTTAGTGACTGAACACCAACAGATATTCAAAATATGGTTGTTTGGATTTGGAATATCTAAGCTTCTCAATTTCTTCCTTAAATATTTTTACATATTATGGTCACTTAATTAGTTTGCAAAACTTCCTCTAGAACTCTGACCTGTTAAATTATTGGTTAGGTACAATTTTTCTTTTAAATACATAGGAAGATACCTTTTTTGTTTTGGCCATGCCATGCAGCTTCTGGGATCTTAGTCCCCCAGTCAGGGTTTTTAACATGAGCTTTTGTCCCTGAAAGTGTGGAATCCTAACCATTGGATTACGAAGGAATTCTCAGGAAGAAATTTTGCTTTTAGAAGAAAAAATGGGTTTGAATATTATCTATTAATATAACTTTCATAAATATCTGCATAAAATTAGTGCAAAATAATAGAAACACAACTGGTTCCTAGGAGATGATTTGAGCCTGCCAACCCATAATCATATCTACTTGCATCTATAAAATGAGGGCTATGCATTATACTCCAGGACATAGGGTCCTAAAAGATAGTCCTAGTAGGAGCACAGATGAGCCTTCCATTCCTTCCTTCACAAATCATTTTTATATTATATAGGGGTTAGGGAAAAAAAGTGCATTGGGTATAGTACATGCCCTTGAAGTATATCAGATGGGAAAGCCAGATATGCAAATAGAAATCTGTTGATTAAGACTCAGAATTCTGGAGGCACTTGGCTTCAAATTTCAATTTCACTGATTACTAGGTGTTTGTGGGCACCTAGACCAAGGTGGGTCTTAGGATGGGTGATCTTGCATACGTTACATAACCTTTCAGTGTCTCTGTTTTCTCCTCTGTAAAACAGCCATGGTAGGACTTGTATTGTACATGGTAATAAGCACATAGTGCTATTTGGAGAAACGATCTGTTGTTGTTCAATCACAAAGTCATTTCCAACTTTGACTGTTGGAAGTGACTCGTGGACTGCAGCACGCCAGGCTTCCCTTTCCTTCACTACCTCCTTGAGCTTGCTCAAACTTATGGCCATCGAGTTGGTGATGCCATCCAAATATCTCATCCTCTGTCACCCACTTCTCCTCCTTTCAATCTTTCCCAGCATCAGAGTCTTTTGCAATGAGTCAGTTCTTCACATCAGGTGGCCAAAGTATTGGAGCTTCAGCTTCGGTATCAGTCCTTCCAAAGAATATTCAGGACTAATTTCCTTTAGGATGGATTGGTTTGATCTCCTTGCAGTCCAAGGCACTCTCAAGAGTCTTTTCCAACACCACAGTTCAAAAGCACCAGTTCTTCAGTGCTCAGCTTTCTTTATGGTCCAATTCTCATATCCATGCATGACCACTGGAAAAACCATAGCTTTGACTGTATAGAACTTTATTGACAAAGTGATGTCTCTGCTTTTTAATGCATTGTCTAGGTTTGGGGTATTTTTTCTTCCAAGGAGCAAGCATCTTTTATTTTCATGGCTGCAGTCACCATCAGCAGTGATTTTGGAGCTCAAGAAAATAAAGTCTGCCACTGTTTCTATTTTGTCCCCATTTGCCTTGAAGTTATGGGACCAGATGCCATGAGCTTTGTTTTTGAATGTTGAGTTTTAAGCCAGTTTTTTTTTTTTTTTCACTCTCCTCTTTCATCTTCATAAAGAGCTTCTTTAGCTTCACTTCACTTTCTGCCATTAGGCTGGTATCATTTGCATACCTGAGGTGTTTTTTTTTTTAATATTTTCCCTTGCAATCTTGATTTGAGCTTGTGATTCATCCAACCCAGCATTTCACATGCATATAAGTGAAATAAGCAGAGTGACAATATACAGCCTTGATGTACTCTTTCCCAACTTTGAGCCAATTCTTTGTTCCATGTCTAGTTCTCACTGTTGCATTTTGACTTGCATACAGGTTTTTCAGGAGACAGGTAAAGTGGTCTGGTATACCCATCTCTTTAGTAATTTTCTACATGCTGTCATCCACACAGTCAAAGACTTTAGAGTAGTTAATGAAGCAGAAGTAGATGTTTTTCTCCGGAATTCTGTATGATCCAGCAGATGTTGGCATTTTTTCTCTGGTTACTCTGCTTTTTCTAAATTCAGCTTGTATGTGTGGAAGTTCTCAGTTCATGTTCTGTTGAAGCCTAGCTTGAAGGATTTTAAGCATTACCTTGCTAGCCCTTGAAATGAGCACAATTGCATGACAGTTCAAACATTCTTTGGCATTGCTCTTCTTTGGTATTGAAATGAAAACTGACCTTTTCCAGTCCTGTGCCCATTTCTGAGTTTTTTAAATTTGCTGTCATATTGCTGCAGCGTTTTAACAGCAATCATCGTTTAGGATTTTAAATACCTCAGCTGGAATTCTGACACTTCCAGTAGCTTTGTTCTTAGTAATTCTTCCTTAGGTGCACTTGACTTCACATTCCAGGATATCCGGTTCTAGGTGAGTGACTACACCATCATGCTTATCTGGGCCATTAAGACCTTTTTGTACAATTCTTCTGTGTATTCTTGCCACCTCTTCTTAATCTATTGTGCTTCTCTTAGGTCCTTGCCATTTCTTTCCTGTATTATGCCCATTTTTGCATGAAATGTACCCTAGGTATTTCTAACTTTGCAGATTGTAATGTAAGTACTCTTGTAGGAGGGCATCATTAGCCTTACCGTAGAGCCTGTAGTCCTGCATAGAGTACTGGGTGGGCAGCCCATAAACTAGAGAACAATTTTACCAAAGAATTTTTCATGCTGTTGTGATGGTTCTAGGTCCCACATCAGACTTCCCAATCTGAGGATCTGGCAAAGGGACTGGGAATCCCCAAGAAATCTGACTTTGAAGGTCAGTGGGATTAGATTACAGTACTTCCACCAGACTGGGGGAAAGAGAGACACTTGGTGGCACAAACAAAACCTTGTGTGCCACAAGACCCAGGGGAAAGGAGTAGTGGCCTCACAAGAGACTGAGCCAGACCTGCCTGTGAGTGTTTGTGGGTTTCCTACAGAGGGCTGGGCTTACAGAGTCTGCTCCAAAGTCAGGGTTCACTGGCAGTAGCAGTCCTGTGAGGCACAGTGTGTTGGCATAAGTCCTTTTGGAGGAGGTCATCATTAGCCCTACCATAGAGCCTATAGCCCTGCCATAGAGACTGTAGACTCCAGGACTGGGCCACCTTAGGGCAAATAACTAACAGCTTGAGGTACCACAGCCCCACCCATCAGCAGCAAATTGGATTAAAGATTTACTAAGAATGGCCCTGCCCACCAGAGCAGAACCCCGTTTTTCCCACAGCCTCCTTTCAAGAAGCTTGCACAAGCCTCTTATCTCATCCATCTAAGGGCACAGAGAAGAAGCAAGAATTACAATCCCATGGCCTCCAGAATGAAACCCACAACCACGGAAAATTAATCAAAATGATCACATGGATCCAAGCCTTGCATAACTCAATGAAACTAACAGCCTTGCCGTGTAGGGCCACCCAAGAAGGATGGATCTTGGTGGAGACTTCAGACAAAATATGGTCCACTGGAGAAGGGAACTGGCAAGCTACTTCAGCATTCTTGCCTTGAAAATCTGATGAACAGTATGAAAAGGCAAAAATATTTTAATACCTAGGTAATAACTTTTATTGCATATTAATTAATCATCTTTTCAGATTATCTTGTGTTTTGCACTAACTGAATCAATCTAATCCAATATATTTTCCCTCAGTCAACATCCATAAACTTTGGGGATGTTCAATTCTTATTCCTTCTTCCTTTGGCATGATCAACTTTCTGTTTCTCACCTGATCACACTGAAGTAGTTGAAATGTTCTCAAAGACTTGGAGTCCTGGGTAAGGAAACACCTTGTGTCTTTTGTTAGATTCTCAAACTTTCTGCTAACATCCTGCTGCTTTTCTAAGGTGTCATCAACTCAGAAATACCACCTGCCTCATAGATGGCCCCAGGATCTGCCCCTGTAAAAGCAGACTCCACAAAGAGTTTGTTTTTATGATAAGATGTAGAGGTGTCTATGTGTGAATATACTTTCCACCACTTAAAAGCTGTGTTCCCACAGTTACATTTTTCTTAACTGGATGAGGTACTTAACCACTATGAACCTCAGGTTTCACCTACAATAATGTGGTATTTTTACCTACCTCCTAAACTGTCTGATCCCTGGGTTAGGAAGATCCCTTGGAGAAGGAAATGGAACACATTCCAGTATTCTTGCCTGGAAAATACCAAGGACAGTGGAGCCTGGCAGGCTACAGTACATGGGGTCAGTCGCAAAAGAGTTGGACAGAAATAAGCAACTAAACAACAACAACAACAACAAAAGGTTTCTAATAGTTTTAACTGGCTCTAATATATATGAGAAATACAGTATAAATAATACTCTGATAAATAACATCTCATACTCATTCTCTTCTTATCCTTAACCACAGGAGTTTTGAGACCTCAAATTTTTAGAGCTTCCAATTGCCAGCACAAACATTTCCACATCACCCACCTCCAAGATGCGTATGTCCTTCAGATACAATTCATGTTAAATAATATGTGTATGCAATATTCTATCTACTTACTAACAACTATATTGTGAAATCTCATGGATGGAGTCTGGGATAGTTTTATTTCCTTTCTCAAGCATCTAATACAATGCCAGGAATCAATAGTCACTTAATAAAGCTCCTCTGTTGATAACAAGTGTCACCAGAGTCTTTAGAAAACTCTCCATGAACCTCTCAGTTTGGTCCCCTACTCCAGTTCTACCCTCTCATCTTACAGGTCCTCTGTCACTGACTGCCACTTGCTTTCTGCAAAATGATCATTATTAGAAAACACTTCAAATATACAGAGAAGCAAAATATCCATCTTTCTACAACTCAGATTTCATAAGTTATTTCCCTTTGTCATATCTTATTCAAGTCCTGGTTTTTAAGATGTATAAATATTTCAGATATAGTTGTTAACTTTTCAATCCAATTTTTCTTCCGTCTTCCTCTGAGGCCACCACTATCCTATTATGAGTTTAATTTTTATCTCACACGCTAGTAAAGTAATGCTCAAAATTCTCCAAGTCAGGCTTCCACAATATGTGAACCATGTACTTCCAGATGTTCAAGCTGGTTTTAGAAAAGGCAGAGGAACCAGAGATCAAATTGCCAACATCTGCTGGATCATCAAAAAAGCAAGAGAGTTCCAGAAAAACATCTATCTCTGCTTTACTGACTATGACAAAGCCTTTGACTGTGTGAGTCACAATAAACGGTGGAAAATTCTGAAAGAGATGGGAATACCATACCACCTGACCGGCCTCTTGAGAAACCTATATGCAGGTCAGGAAGCAACAGTTAGAACTGGACCTGGAACAACAGACTAGTTCCAAATAGGAAAAGGAGTACATCAAGGCTGTATATTGTCACCCTGTTTATTTAATTTATATGCAGAGTACATCATGAGAAATGCTGGGCTGGAGGAAGCACAAGCTGAAATCAAGATTGCTGGTAGAAATATCAATAACCTCAGATATGCAGATGACAGCACCCTTATGGCAAAAAGTGAAGAAGAAGTGTCTCAATGAAAGTGAAAGAGGAGAGTGAAAAAGTTGGCTTAAAGCTCAATATTCAGAAAACAAAGATCATGGCAGCCAGTCCCATCACTTCATGGCAAATAGATGGGGAAACAGTGGCTGACTTTATTTTTGGGGACTCCAAAATCACTGCAGATGGTGATTGCAGCCATGAAATTAAAAGACGCTTACTCCTTGGAAGGAAAGTTATTGACCAACCTAGACAGCATATTGAAAAGCAGAGACATACTCTGTCAACAAAGGTCCATCTAGTCAAGGCTACGGTTTTTCCAGTGGTCATGTATGGATATGAGAGTTGGACTGTGAAGAAAGCTGAGCACAGAAGAATTAATGCTTTTGAACTGTGATGTTGGAGAAGACTCTTGAGAGTCCTTTGGACTGCGAGAAGATCCAACCAGTCCATCCTAAAGGAGATCAGTCCTGGGTGTTCATTGGAGGGACTGATGTTGAAGCTGAAACTCCAATACTTCGGCCATCTGATGTGAAAAGCTGACTCATTTGAAAAGACCCTGATGCTGGGAAAGATTGAGAGCAGGAGGAGAAGGGAACGACAGAGGATGAGATGGATAGATGGCATCACTAACTCAATGGACATGGGTTTGGGTGGACTCCGGGAGCTGGTGATGGACAGGGAGGCCTGGCGTGCTGTGGTTCATGGGGTCGCAAACAGTCTGACATTACTGAGTAACTGAACTGAACTGACCTTACTTTCTGTAAAAGTGGAGTTATAGTATCTATCTCATAGGGTTATGAGAATGAAATAAAATATATAATAGGGTTGACAATGAGTTAATTGTACAATAGTTGGATCTATCATCCTCATAATCACCATCATTGCTGTCATCATTATTGTCACTATCATGTTTATCTGTCTACTGCAGCCAGTAGAGTTTTGCTTTTCTGAGATCTGGAACTCTCTTTCAAAATGCTCTATATATACCCACAGCGTAGCTAAGTTCTTGATACATAGCCATATGTATACATAGCCATATGGCATATGCATATGAGCCATGCTGCTGCTCCTGCTGCTAAGTCGCTTCAGTCGTGTCCGACTCTGTGCGACCCCATATACGGAAGCCCACCAGATTCCCCCATCCCTGGGATTCTCCAGGCAAGAACACTGGAGTGGGTTGCCATTTCCTTCTCCAAAGCACAAAAGTGAAAGGGAAGTCGCGCAGTCGTGTCCGACTCTTTGCGACCCCATGGACTGCAGCCTACCAGGCTCCTCTGTCCATGGGATTTTCCAGGCAAGAGTACTGGAGTGGGGTGCTATTGCCTTCTCCGATATGAGCCATAGTGCACATATTTATACGTTAAATGAATCTTAAAAAGACTGGACCAATGGCCATGCATTCTCTGATTTCAGGCATAGTCATAAAACACATTAGACATTGTCCTTTACCAGTTCTCTAATAATATTCAGGCTACTATTCATTCATCTTGAAAAAAATCCAGAATAATGATAATCTCTTAATTATTTCAAGTGGCCCTGATTACTTGTTTGTTAGCATCTTTATTCTTCTCTAATACCTGACTTCAGAGTAGAATGAGACAAAATTAAGTTTCTTGAAGTTCAAAAGCTGAGGTATAACCTGACAAGTATTCTAAATATTTAAAAATCCTCTCAAATAAAAGCAGCTTTTCAGTTTGTTATAACCCAACTTGCTGTCTCTAATTAAAAACAATATGTGTGGCAGAACCAATACAAAGTAAAAATAATAATAATAATAAATAAATTCAACTAAAAAAAAAAAAGAAAAAGACAAGCAACAAGTGTTGCCAAAGATGTGAAGAGAAAGAGAACTCTTGTGTACCGTTTAGTGGGATCATAAATTGGTACAAACATTATGGAAAACAATATGGCATTTCCTTAGAAATTAAAAATCGAACCACCATACGATTCAGCAATTTCATTTCTGAGTATTTACCCAAAGAAATCAAAAACACTAATTCAAAAAGATATATGCACCCCTACATTTACTGCAGAAGTATTTACAGCAGCCAAGATACTGAAGCAACCCAAGGGTCCATTCCATGGATAGATAAATGGTTAAAAAAAACAAACAAACAAACAATATTACTCAGACATAAAAAAAAGAATGAAATATTTTCACCTGTGACAACACAGATGGATCTAGAGGGTATTATGTTAAGTGAAATAAGTCAGACAGGGAAAGATGGATATATACCATATGATTACACTTATATGTGGAACCTAAAAAAAAAAAAGCAAGCAAAGAAAAATGTAAAGAGACTCATAGATACAGAGAACAAATGAATGGTTGCCAGAGTGAAAGAGGTGGAGGAATGGGTAAAATCGGTAAAGGGAATTAAGATGTACAAGCTTTCAGTTACAAAATAAATTAGTCACAAGAATGTAATATACATTGATAATGCTCTAATAATTTTGTATGGTGGCAGATGGTTACTAGATTATCATGGTGATCATTCTGTAATGTTTAAATGTTGAATCACTATGTAGTACACCTGAAACTAATATTATACATCAACTACATTTCAAATTTAAAAAAGAAATAAAAGTTTGCTATGATTAAAAAATAAATAAATAAATCTCACAATGACCTTAAGAGAAAAAAATAACAAAAACAGAATTTGCCATTTAATACTATTTGCAATAAAATTCTCCTTTGTTTACTTAATAGCAACAATTAAGGAAGCAACCGCTCTTACTTGCTTTCCCCATACACTAATTAAATACTTTAGTGTGAAGATCAGCATAATTAAAGAATTAGAAAACAATGAGAATTATTCAGGATAATTTGTAATATCAGTGCCCTGATGGATTGGGTTCAGATTTCAGAATTTAATTGTCAGGACTTTATTAAGTTTTGGCAGCACTGAGGTAGGTTGGGAGCTCCTTTATGAGGCACTTGCACATTAATCCAGGCTCTCATTCTCATTAATACTGACGAGTGAAGACAGTTAATTGAATTATGTATGAAGCACTACTGATTAAATAATATTTCACTCCCCAGTATAAAATTAGCTCTGCTAGTTTAACATCCACTGTTGTCTCTGACACAATGTCATAAAAACCTCTTCTCAAGCATACACTTTGATACTTTTCCATCTGTTCAACTGATGTAAACATCTCAGTTTCCAGTGGACTCAACCACTCTTCAACTCTGACATGAGGTCACTTTAGAGAACTGATATTAATAGGTATTTATTAGCATCTGTGTAATTTCGAGCAAAAATTCTCTTGGTGCCCCACTCCCTGTATTCTGAGGACATTATTATTTAAATCCACTGTGGAATGTGAAGAAAAATTCTAATAATTTATAATTTTATTCTATAATAAGGAAGAAAATAACTCAAGATCTTACAAATTAGCCTGGAATAATTACTTTTTGAGCTTCATTTGTGGTTCTGCCTACATTTTCTACACCTTCTTCTTCTCATGCAATCCCAGTGATATCTGTTGAGAAAACAAAATCTCTCCCTGTCAAGAATACACTCAAGTCTTTCCTCTCTCCTGCCTTCTCTCCCTTTCTTCTTTCTTTTGATTTGTCTCTTTTTTATTATGACATATACTAGGTACAAGATGCTGTAATGGGTGCTGTTATACAGAGATAGTAAAGCTGTCATTACTCTTTTTGAGGAGCTCACATCTTAATAGGCAGTAAAATAGGAATTTGGATATTTCACATATATGATGTAGAGATATGAACAGTGCAGAGGAGGGAGTGATCAATCCTACTAGGAGAAGTTGAGAAGGCTTTGAAATTGGAAGTAACAAATAGAGGGAGTCTTGAAAGATGAGTTGGCATTTTCTAGATCCTGACCCCAATAGAAGGAAGAAATTACAGTACAGGGTGAATTAAATGGCATTTAGATCCATCATCAACTGAGGTACTGGAATAAAGATTAGACTAATAAATAATCCAGGAGTTTCATTTCTCTCTATGATTTAGACAAGCTTTGCTGAATACGATCAGTTCTCCAAGGATTATAGTGTATTACTAGGTGACATGGTGTAATAGAAGGAAAACATCAAGAGGCCAAAATTGTATGTGACGTCAATCAAGTTAAATCACCTGGTCTGGGTTTTAGTTTCTTCAACTCTAATGTAAGGAGTTTGGGCAGAACATATCCTACTGAAAGTCTGCAAACATCTGACTGATAGTAGAGAATGAGGTTGGCCTGTCTCCAGGAGAAGTAAGCTAGAAGGCTATCTTGATGTATTTACTAGACATCAGTGTTTGGCATCTCACTTTGAAGGTTCCAGAGCTTCATTTTATCAGACTACAGTGATCTGGACTTGAGTACCTGATTTACATAGACTAAATTTATGAGATTAAAGTTTAGAATCAAGCTATTGATTTATAATACACATTCTTATCCTATTCTGAAATTTTCTTCTTAAAGGGAAAGCCATATTTTAATCAAGGATTACTTAAGCATGGAATGAAAGCATAGGGAATTGAATATTTTCGATGTTTATGACACACATATCCTGAAAGCATCTGCCTCAGTTCATCAACAGGAACTACTTCATAGTAGGCTGGACCAGGAAACCCTTTCTAAGACAGAGTTAAATAGTCACTTTGAACTTTCAACTCTCAGACTGATCTTTTCCTCTAAACTTTCTTAGGTCACCAATTTTTCTTTCTATAGATGGCAATAACTATATATTGTCTACATATATTGATCACTAAATAAATTCTCAATAAATTTATGGGGCATCCCTTCTTAAGATAACTATCTATTTCTAATGCCCCATGGGTTGATTTAATAATTCAAACTGGAGAGAACAGTCTTACTTTTCATATAGCTAAGTTCTTAGATGGAGAAGGCAATGGCACCCCACTCCAGCACTCTTGCCTGGAAAATCCCATGGACGCAGGAGCTTGGTGGGTCGCAGTCCATGGCGTCGCTAAGAGTCGGACACGACTGAGCGACTTCCTTTCACTTTTCACTTTCATGCATTGGAGAAGGAAATGGCAACCCACTCCAGTATTCTTGCCTGGAGAATCCCAGGGATAGGGGAGCCTGGTGGGCTGATGTCTATGGGGTCACACAGAGTCGGACACGACTGAAGCGACTTAGTAGTAGTAGTAGTAGTAAGTTCTTAGAAGTTCCTTGTTTCTACCTTCCAACCTATATCTTCTGACTCTAAAGATTCTAAGATATATAATACATTATCTTTTCAAGGTTTGCAAAATATTAGACCTAGAGAAGATGCTTGAATGGAACTGAATTTTTCTTCAGATTCTTCTAGCAATCAATAAATAAGCATAGTCATATAAACAGAAAAGGGAAAACATGTCAAGATCATGACTGATATACAAAGCTATCTTTCAGGAAGACAGCCATGTAAAGCATCTTACCTTTCAAATCTCAAGTTCATTAAATATTTATTACAAACAAAGCAACCAAGAGAAGAGAATAAAGCCTAACACTTAGCATTTGGATTATTAGAAAAATGTCATTCTTTAATTACAGTTAATTGCTTCTATGCTGTGCTTTGTTTGTTGCAAATAAGTAAAAATATTCAGGAAATTAAATGCTCAAAACACAATTGCTGAATTTTCAACTAAGAATTTTGCTTATGTCTCAGCATGACTTGGGGGGGGGGGGGGTGGAACTTAGGCCAATAGTGGTTTGATCAAATAACTGAAGCTTGATCATTCAACCATTCAAAAAAAATAAACCTTCAGCAGACCAAATAAACATTTTAATTAAAGTTATATTCAGTCCTTACATTCCATGACATTCTCTAACTGAAATAATTGGGTCTAACAAAAATAGAATGTAAATGGAAAAAAGTGTAACTGAGGTTAATGTCTACATTTCTATAATATCTGATACAGTTGTGTGTTCTTTGTGCAAAGGTTCTTTGTCTATCCAGGGCTAAGGATGACCCAACTGAGACAGTTATATTTTCAGAAGTAATTGCTTGTATTATTTTTGCTTGAAACCCTTTCTCATGGCTTCCTTTTAGAAATAAAATGAATCTAGTTTGGCTAATATGTTCCTTCACATATCACATATTCTTCTTACCTTAGGAGTATTCACTGTTCCTCTTGAAATAAAATAATCAAAGCTACTTCTCTCAATCAACTTCTCAACATTCTCAAAATACACAGTAGTCTATAGAATACACAATAACACTGTCAAAATGTCACATATTCAGTAAAACAAACAATTGAAAGCCAAATAATATTAGTACTTATTATTTATTGAATTCCTCAAATATATTTTGCCAGCTGTGGTGGGGAATCAGTGATAAATAAAGCATTTTTTGCCACTGAGGAGTTCCCAGTCAACCAAGAGAAGTAAACATGTAAGCAGATGGTCAATATAGAGGAAGATATGTATTATAAGAGCACAGATGAGGAAGAAGCTCTTTCCAATAGGAGTGATGTGACTCTCCCATTTTATTCACGGTGTCATTATCCAGTCTGCATTTTGAAGTCATATTCCCTCTTCTCTTCCATCCTTTCATATCAAACGGAAATTTCTACTCTGGAAATATCTGAGCCATCTCATTTCAATGCTAAAGGATTAGGCCCTCAGCATCTCTTGCCTGGACAACTACAACAACATCATTGCCACTATTTTCCTCCCTTCAAAAATCATTACAACCAATTTTGACCAGCATTAATACACATATTGCCATTGGCTCTGATTTTCCCACAAGATCAAGTTCAATCTCTTTAACATGGTTGAAGTAACTTTTCATAAGCTCCACCCTCAAGTCCCACATCATTATTCAGGTTATACCAAACTTCTCTTAATTCTCTCAATTTACTATGTTCTTTCTATTATTTGTAGCTTCGAACATTTCCCTCTTCTATGCTTGGCATATCTTTCTTCCTGATTCGATCTTCCTGGCAAAATTCTAATCCATAGACCAAAAAACCATTCCCATTGGCTTTTCATCATCCAGCTTGCAAAGAGGTACCAGATGGCCCTTCACTCAACAACCGTACACTATGAGGGCAAAACCTTGACTTTTAAATAACAGCTGAGGACTCACTACAACGAAGTGCAACACATCCACATGTGGTAAGATGTTACCAAGAGAGCTGTCATAATGTGCTCAACTATTTTTTATGTATTTAATACATTTCTCTAAATAGCTAACTTACTCACAGCCAATAGGAGCATCATGAGATTTCAGAGCTGTTAGGTGACAAAGACTGAACTATACTCTAAACTCCCTGACTTCCAATTACTCTGCATGATGAGTTCCTGCTTATTCTTCAAATTTTGTTTCATCATTAGACTCTTCAAGAAATCTTTCTAGATGTACTTCTCAGGTTATCCCTTGCTCTCAACTCTATCATAGAATCTAATCCCTTTATACCACTTACCCCAATTTATCATTATATACTTATTGTTTATTTGTTGTCTTTTCTGTACAAGTTTGTAAAGTCCATAATGATAGAGAACATCTTTATTTTATTTACCCATACCCACCAAGCACTAGCCTGGAACAAAGTGAGTCTCAAAAAATATGTTTTGAAGAGTGCACTTTCATGTTGCATCATGCCAGATGACATGCCTTAAGACAATAAAAAGGTAGATTACACGTCTAATATATTTGTAGTCTGGCTGCTCGAGAAATCAATAATCTATGTACATCTATTCACATCATGATAGTTACGTGATTTTCAAGACTTGTTTATATAAAGGCCTCAAGGAAGTCCTAAGAGAAAGAGAGACAAAAGAACTTTGAAACTTGCAATCAAGCTCAGCAAAATACTTCCTAAGTTTTCAAATTTTCAGTTACTAAATTCATCCTGTGGTAGAAGAGAGTTAGGCTGCCTAAGCTTTTTCCACAAAATGTGCAAAGTTGGGGTGACGAACAAATATATCTAGATGTATCTATACTGAAACAATTGAATGGTATTTGACACAACCTGAGAGAAACTCTCTCATATTCATAATAGCATTCTCCAAGAAACTCAAAGCACAGAACAGTATTTAGGAATTCCAAAACAAAACTGATTTGATTCAAGGGATGAGATCTGGTAGAGTAACTGAAAAAATACAGATGGAGCTCATAACATTTAACAAGAGGAAGTGAGCAAAAATCATCCCCAAGAAAAAGAAATGTAAGAAGGCAAAGTGTTTTTTTGAGGAGGCCTTACAAGTAGCTGAGAAAAGAAGAGAAGCAAATGGCAAAAGAGAAAAGGAAAGATATACCTATCTGAATGCAGAGTTCCAAAGAGAGCAAGGAGAGATAAGAAAGCCTTCTTAAGTGAACAATGCAAAGAACTACAGGAAAATAATAGAATGGGAAAGACTAGAGATCTTTTCAAGAAAATTGGAAATACCAAAGGGACACTTCTTGCAAAGATAGGCACACTAAAGGACAGAAACCACAAGACCCTAACAGAAGCAGAAGAGATTCAGAAGATGTGGCAAGATACATAGAAGAACTCTATCAAAAAAAAAAAAGTCTTAATGACACAGATAATCACCATGATGTGGTCACCCACCCAGAGCCAGACATCCTGGAGTGTGAAGTCAGGTGGGCCTTAGAAAGCAACACTATGAATAAAGCTAGTGGAGGTGATGGAATTCCAGCTGAACTATTTAAAACCCTAAAAGATGTTGCTATTAAAGTGCTACACTCAATATGCCAGCAAATTTGAAAAACTCAGCAGTGGCCACAGGACAGGAAAAGGGTGAGTTTTCATTCCAATCCCCAAAAAAGACAATGCCAAAGAATATTCAAATTATCATACACTTACACTCATTTCACATGCTAGCAAGGTTATGCACAAAATTCTTCAAGTTAAGATTCAGCAGCACATGAACCAAGAACTTCCAGGTATGCAACCTGGATTTAGAAAAGGCAGAGGAACCAGAGATCAAATTGCCAACAGTTTCTGGATCACAGAAAAAGCAAGGGGATAACAAAAAACATCTACTTCTACTTCATTGACTGTGCTAAAGCCTTTGACTGTGTGGATTACAACAAATTGTGGAAATTTTTTAAAGAGATGGGGATACCAGACCAATATTACCTGTCTCCTGAGAAACCTGCATGCAAGACAAGAAGCAATAGTTAGAACAGGACATGGAACAGCAGACTGGTTCAAAATTGGGAAAGGAGTGAGTCAAGGTATATTATTCACCCTGCTTAATTAACTTCTATGCAGAATACATCACATGAAATTCTGGGCTGGATAAATCACAAGTTGAAATAAGACTGCCTTAAGAAATATCAACAATCACAGATACGCAGATGATACCCACTGAATGGCAGAAAGCAAAGAGGAAATAAAGGGCCACTTGATGAATATTAAAGAGGAGAGTAAAAATCCTAGCTTAAAATTTAACATTCAAAAACTTTAAGATCATGGCATCTGGCCCCATCACTTCATGACAAATAGACAACAGTGACAGGTTTTATTTATGTGGGCTCCAAAATCACTGCAGATGGTAGCTGCAGCAACATAATTAAAAGATGATTGTTTCTTGGAAGAAAAGCTATGGCAAACCTAGACAGTGTTGTTGTTGTTGTTGTTGTTTTTTAACTTTACAATATTGTATTAGTTTTGCCAAATATCGAAATGAGTCCGCCACAGGTATACCCATGTTCCCCATCCTGAACCCTCCTCCCTCCTCCCTCCCCTACCCTCCCTCTGGGTTGTCCCAGTGCACCAGCCCCAAGCATCCAGTACCGTGCATCGAACCTGGACTGGCGACTCGTTTCATACATGATATACATGTTTCAATGCTATTCTCCCAAATCTCCCCACCCTCTCCCTCTCCCACAGAGTCCATAAGACTGATCTATACATCACTGTCTCTTTTGCTGTCTCGTACACAGGGTTATTGTTACCATCTTTCTAAATTCCATATGTATGCGTTAGTATACTGTATTGGCGTTTTTCTTTCTGGCTTACTTCAGTCTATATAATAGGTTCCAGTTTCATCCATCTCATTAGAACTGATTCAAATGTATTCTTTTTAATGGCTGAGTAATACTCCATTGTGTATATGTACCACAGCTTGCTTATCCATTCATCTGCTGATGGGCATCTAGGTTGCTTCCATGTCCTGGCTATTATAAACAGTGCTGCGATGAACAATGGGGTACACGTGTCTCTTTCCCTTCTGGTTTCCTCAGTGTGTATGCCCAGCAGTGGGATTGCTGGATCATAAGGCAGTTCTATTTCCAGTTTTTTAAGGAATCTCCACACTGTTCTCCATAGTGGCTGTACTAGTTTGCATTCCCACCAACAGTGTAAGAGAGTTCCCTTTTCCCCACACCCTCTCCAGCATTTATTGCTTGTAGACTTATGGATCGCAGCCATTCTGACTGGTGTGAAATGGTACCTCATAGTGGTTTTGATTTGCATTTCTCTGATAATGAGTGATGTTGAGCATCTTTTCATGTGTTTGTTAGCCATCTGTATGTCTTCTTTGGAGAAATGTCTATTTAGTTCTTTGGCCCATTTTTTGATTGGGTCATTTATTTTTCTGGAGTTGAGCTGTAGGAGTTGCTGGTATATTTTTGAGATTAGTTGTTTGTCGGTTGCTTCATTTGCTATTATTTTCTCCCATTCTGAAGGCTGCCTTTTCACCTTGCTAATAGTTTCCTTTGTTGTGCAGAAGCTTTTAAGTTTAATTAGGTCCCATTTGTTTATTTTTGCTTTTATTTCCAATATTCTGGGAGGTGGGTCATAGAGGATCCTGCTGTGATGTGTGTTTTAAGATGCGGAAACATCACCTTGCTGACAAAGATCCATCTAGTCAAAGCTATGGCTTTTCCAGTAGTCATATACAGATGTAGAGTTGGACCATAAAGAAGGCTGAGAGCCAAAGAACTAGTGCTTTCAAATTGTGGTGCTGGAGAAGACTGTTGAGAGTCCACTGGACAGCAAGGAGATCAAACTGGTCAATCCTAAAGAAAATGAATTCTGAATATTCATTGGAAGGACTGATGCTGAAACTTAAACTCCAATACTTTGGCCAGCTGATGTGAAGAGCTGACTCATTGGAAAAAACCCTGATTCTAGGAAAGATTGAGGGCAGAAAGAGAAGGGGATAACAGAGGATAAGATGGTTGGATAGCATCACTGACTTAGTGGACATGAGTTTGAGCAAACTGAGGGGGATAGTGAAGGTCAGGGAAGCCTTGGATGTTGCAGCTCATGGGATTGCAAAGATTCATACATGACTTAGCAACAGAAAAACAACAACAACAACAACAACAAACTGACACCATAAGGAAATATCTCATCTAAGTCTTTATAAGTACTCAGAGAAACAGAAGGGAATCAAAATAATCTTTAGTAACAATGTCAGTCTTCAATGACAAATCCAAGGTCACTTTACCAGTGTGAACTACAGGGGCAGAAGAATCTGGGGATTATGGTCACTGAAAGTGGAGAGCAGCATGTTGTTGACAAAAGACAAAGGAGGTATTTGGGGACTCAGTTGTTCCTCCTGGTGGGGACCCAGGCCAGAGCCTATGTACTTTCCAAGAGTATTGCTACCTATGTTGTTTGAGTATACACCCAAATGGCTGCATCCTGGAGAACAAATATAAAGATATGCCATTAGAGAAATGAATGAACAAGAAAAGAAGTGAACTATTTGTTCACTCAATTACATGGGCAGATGTTTCTCAGGTGGTGCTAATGTTAAAGAATCTGTCTGATAATGCAAGAGGCATGAGAGATGCAGGTTTCATTCCTGGGTTCAGAAGATCCCCTGGAGGAGAAAATTGCAATCCAGTCTAGTATTCTAGAACCAATTAATCTAGTATGTGAATAAGGAACTTCCAGATGTCCAAGCTGGGTTTAGAAAAGGAAGAGAAACTAGAGATCAAATTGCCAACATTTATTGGATTATACAGAAAGCACAAACTACCGCACAACTGCACTCATCTCACATGCTAGCAAAGTAATGCTCAAAATTCTCCAAGCCAGGCTTCAGCAGTATCTGAACTGTGAACTTCCAGATGTCCAAGCTGGATTTAGAAAAGGCAGAGGAAGCAGAGACCAAATTGCCAATATTTGTGGATCATCAAAAAGACAAGAAAGTTCCAGAAAAAATCTACTTTTGCTTTACCGACTACCCCAAAGTCTTTGACTGTGTGATCATAACAAATTGTGGAAAATTCTTAAAGAGATAAGAGTACCAGACCACCTTACCTGCCTCCTGAGAAATCAGTATGCAGGTCAAGAAGCAACAGTTAGAACTGGACATGGAACAACAGACTGGTTTCAAATCATGAAAGGACTACATCAAGGCTGTATATTGTCACCCTGCTTATTTAACTTATATGCAGAGTAGTACATCATGCAAAATGCTAGGCTGGATGAAGCACAGCTAGAAGCAAAATTCCCGGGAGAAATATCAATTACTTCAGATATGCAGATGACTCCACCCTAATGGCAGAAAGTGAAGAACTGAAAAGCCTTTTGATGAAAATGAAAGAGGAGAGTGAAAAAGTTGGATTAAAACTCAACATTCAGAAAACTAAGTTCATGGCATCCAGTCCCATCACTTCATGGCAAATAATGGGAAAACAATGGAAACAGTGAGCGACCTTAACTTGGGGACTCCAAAATCACTGCAGATGGTGACTGCAGCCATGAAATTCAAAGAGGCTTGCTCCTTGGAAGAAAAGCTATGACCAACCTAGACAGCATATTAAAGTGCAGAGATGTTACTTTGCCAACAAATGTCTGTTTAGTCAAAGCTATGGTTTTTCCACTTGTCATCTATGAATGTGAGAGTTGGACAATAAAGAAAGTTGAAGGCCAAAGAATTGATGCTTTTGAACTGTGGTGTTGAAGAAGACTCTTGAGAAACCCTCGTACTGAAGGGAGATCAAACCAATCCATCCTAAAGGAAATCAGTCCTGAATATTCACTGGAAGGACTAATGCTGAAGCTGAAACTCCAATATTTTGGTAATCTGATACTAAGAACTGGCTCATTTGAAAAGATGTTGGTGCTGGGAAAGATTGAAGGTGGGAGGAGAAGGGGACAACAGAGAATGAGATGGTTGGACGGCATCAACGACTTGATGGACGTGAGTTTGAGTAAGCTCCGGGAGTTGATGATGGACAGAGAAGCCTGGTTTGCTACAGTCCATGGAGTCACAAAGAGTCGAACACGACTGAGCGACCAAACTGAACTGAGAGAAAGCAAGGAAATTTCAGGAAAAAAAAAAAAAAAAACATGTATCTCTGTTTCATTGACTACGCTAAAGCCTTTGACAGTGTGAAAGTGAAAGTCGCTAAGTTGTGTCCAACTCGTGCAACCCCATGGAAGTCTCCAAGCCAAAATACTGGAGTGGGTAGCCACTGCCTTCTCTAGGGGACCTTCCCAAGCCAGAGATTGAAGCCAAGTCTTCCACGTTGCAGGCAGATTCTTTAGCAGCTAAGCCACCAGGGAAGCCCAAGAATACTGGAGTGGGTAGCTTATCCTTTCTCCAGTGTATCATCCTGACAGGGAATCTAACCAGGGTCTCCATCGAGGTAGACTCTTTACTAGCTGAGCTACCAGTGTGGATAATGGCAAAATGTCAAAAGCTCTTAGAGAGATGGGAATACCAGACAATCTTATCTGTCTCCTGAAAAATATGTATGTGGATCAAGAAGCAAGAGTTATAACCCTGTATGGAACAACTGATTGTTTCAAGATTGAGAAAGGAGCACAACAGGGCTGTCTGCTGTCATCATTTGTTTAACCTACACACTGAGCATATCATGAGAAATGCCAGGTTGGATGTGATACAAGTTGGAATCAAGACAGGTAGGAGAAACATCAGTGACCTCAAATATGCAGATGATGCCACTCTAATGGCAGAAAGCAAAGAGGAACTAAAGAGCCTCTTGATGAGGGAGAGTGAAGGATGAGAGTGAAGTAGCCAACTTAAGAGTAAATATTAAAAACAAAAACAAACAAACAAAAAAAACTAAGATCATGGCATCCATCCCCATTACTTCATTCCAAATAGAAGGGGAAAAGTGGAGGTAGTGACAGATGTCCTCTTCTTAAGCTCCAAAATCACGGCAGATGGTGACTGAAGCCATGAAATCAGAAGATGATGGCTTCTTGGCAGGAAATTGATGACAAAACTAGACAGTGTGTTGAAAAGCAGAGACATTACTGTGCTGACAAAGGTCTGTATAGTTAAAGTTATGGTCTTCCCAGTGGTCATGGACGATTGTGAGAGCTGGACCATAAAGAAGGCAGAATGCCAAAAAATGTATGCCTTTAAACTGTGCTGCTGGAGAAGACTCCTGAAAGTCCCCTGGACTGCAAGGAGATCAAACCAGTCAATCTTAAGGGAGATCAACCCTGAATATTCACTGGAAGGACTGATGCTGAAGCTGAAGCTCCAGTATTTTGGTCATCTGATATGAACAGATGACCCATTGGAAAAGTCTCTGATGCTGGGAAAGATTGTAGGCAGAAAGAGAAGAGGGCATCAGAGGATGAGAAGGCTGGATGGCATCACTGATGCCATGAACATGAACTTGGGCAGACTCCAGGAGATGGTGAGGGACAGTGAGCCCTGGTATGCTGCAGTCCATGGAATCACAAAGAGTCAGACATGACTGGGTGATTGAACAACAATAACAACTAGTATTCTTGACAGGAATATCCCATGGACAGAGGAACCTAGCAGGACAAGGTCCGTGATGTCCCAAGAGTAGAATAGGACTGAGCATTCTGTCTGCACCAGGACACGCAAATGGTATACAGATGAGAGAAAGGCTATCCAGAAAAGGATGTGATATAAATATTTGTTCTTCTGCATTTCTTCATGTAGTGAGTCAGCCAAGTATAAATTTAACTTTCCTTTCTTTTAATGATTGTCCCTGGGAATTCCTCATTCCACAAAACACCAACTTCATTGAATTATAGTAATACCCATGTTTTCACTGATGTAGCTTTCTTTATTTCCATTTTCCTTTTCTTAACTAAAAGACATGGCTCTCAACTCTGAAAATACCAACTTTCACTGTGGTCTCCCCAAGACTGCTTTCTGCAGAGTGCATCAATTTGTTTACATTTATCAGATAAGATCAGATCAGTCGCTCAGTCGTGTCTGACTCTTTGCGACACCATGAACCGCAGCACACCAGGCCTCCCTGTCCATCACCAATTCCCGGAGTTCATACAGACCCATGTCCATAGAGTCAGTGATGCCATCCAGCGATCTCATCCTCTGTCGTCCCCTTCTCCTGCCCCCAATCCCTCCCAGCATCAGACTCTTTTCCAGTGAGTCAACTCTTCGCATGAGGTGGCCAAAGTACTGGAGTTTCAGCTTTAGCATCATTCCCTCCAAAGAAATCCCAGGGCTGATCTCCTTCAGAATGGACTGGTTGGATCTCCTTGCAGTCCAAGGGACTCTCAACAGTCTTCTCCAACTCCACAGTTCAAAAGCATCAATTCTTCGGCGCTCAGCTTTCTTCACAGTCCAACTCTCACATCCATACATGACCACAGGAAAAACCATAGCCTTGACTAGACGAACCTTTGTTGGCAAAGTAATGTCTCTGCTTTTGAATATGCTATCTAGGTTGGTCATAACTTTCCTTCCAAGGAGTAAGTGTCTTTTAATTTCATGGCTGCAGTCACCATCTGCAGTGATTTTGGAGCCCCAAAAAATAAAGTCTGACACTGTTTCCACTGTTTCTCCATCTATTTCCCATGAAGTGATGGGACCGGACGCCATGATCTTCGTTTTCTGAATGTTGAGCTTTAAGCCAACTTTTTCACTCTCCACTTTCACTTTCATCAAGAGGCTTTTGAGTTCCTCTTCACTTTCTGCCATAAGGGTGGTGTCATCTACATATCTGAGGTAATTGAGATTTCTCCCGGCAATCTTGATTCCAGTTTGTGTTTCTTCCAGTCCAGCGTTTCTCATGATGTACTCTGCATATAAGTTAAATAAACAGGGTGACAATATACAGCCTTGACGAACTCCTTTTCCTATTTGGAAGCAGTCTGTTGTTCCATGTCCAGTTCTAACTGTTGCCTCCTGACCTGCATACAAATTTCTCAAGAGGCAGATCAAGTGGTCTGGTATTCCCATCTCTTTCAGAATTTTCCACAATTTATTGTGATCCACACAGTCAAAGGCTTTGGCATAGTCAATAGAGCAGAAATAGATGTTTTTCTGGAACTCTCTTGCTTTTTCTATGATCCAGCAGATGTTGGCAATTTGATCTCTGGTTCCTCTGCCTTTTCTAAAACCAGCTTGTACAAGGTTTGCATTTATAAGACCTAATAAATATTTTTCAATTACTTTCTACTATACAACATACCATAAGGAAAGAGCATGGTATTAAAATCATTCATTGTGGCTTAATTTTACCTCAGCAGCAGGACTATGGTTTTCATCAACATATTTTGGCCCCAGAATAATTGTGTAATCAACCAGTAGTGTCAGGTAGGCGATAATCAGAGAATAACCAAATGACACTCTCCTCCTCTTTCTTCCCTCTTCCATATGAAATAGCACATTTATTCCACTCTACTCAAACAGGAGTGAAAGCCAGGTTTTAAACTGAAATTGTTACTTGACTCTCCACTATCTCTACCATTTAATGGGCATCAGTGAAGTGAATGGAGAAGGCAATGGCACACCGCTCCAGTACTCTTGCTTGGAAAATCCCATGGATGGAGGAGCCTGGTAGGTTGCAGTCCAAGGGGTCGCTAGGAGTCGGACATGACTGAGCTTTTGACTTCACTTTCACTTTTCACTTTCATGCATTGGAGAAGGAAATGGCAACCCACTCCAGTGTTCTTGCCTGGAGAATCCCAGGGACGGGGGAGCCTGGTGGGCTGCCATCTATGGGGTCGCACAGAGTCGGACACGACTGAAGCGACTGAGCAGCAGCAGCAGCAGCAGTGGAGTGAATAATCTTAAAAAAAAAAATGCCTTGTTTCAAATCAATCATTTTTCTTGAGTAATACAATAAATACCTTTTCCCCTGAAAAGAATTATCTCTCTTAATTGTGTCTTCTTGGCCCCCAAGTAGGCATTACGAGAAAGGAGATATTTTTAGCATGTGAAGCATTTTCTTGTGTAAGCACTCTGTGAGGACGTCATTATGACTTCCATTTTATACAGAAGGGAATTCAGACAGCAGAGCATTGTGAGAAAAGTCTCAAGGTTAAGAGTTAGAAGAAACAGAGTTCAGGTTCTGTGTCATCACATACTTACTGAAACGGGTGGATATATATTGGGCTAATTTAGCTATACTGAATTGTTTCCCAAAATTGCTTTTGCTGCACAGTTCTAAGTTAGCATGGGTCAAAAGAGACATTTTGGGTGGGATATGGAAGATGGAAGTGAAGTAGCAGCCAATTTCTTTTATGTGGACAAGGTTAGCGCAAGGTCTGAGGCACTAGTTGTAGATCAAACACTTGCATGCTTATTGCTAGCTTGAGTTGTTTGTATGACACAGTAGCCAGACATGAAGCAATTTTAGTTCATGCTGGACACTGTATGTGTGCTTAGCTCCTTGAAGTAGAATGTCAACTTTCCTTACAGATAATTCCATCATCAAAATTGAAAGCTTCATGGTCATGAGAGACTAATATGGGTTCAGGTTATCCTCATGTGTCCTAGCTCACCCATTTCATCTTTGCTTTCCCCTCTTCCTACTCATTTTTTCTTCTCCACTCTTTTAAATGTGGACTTCAGGCTCCAGTGCTAGACACAGTAGCAGCAGCCTCACATAGACTGTTTGACCAGCACTCACATTGCATAATGTCCAATCCCTCTAACAATCCCTTCTTTTCTACAGCTCCTATTTGGTCTGTTTCTTTGATCAAATTCTGACCCATACACTGAACGATTCCAGGAAATCACTTCCTTTCTTCAGATCACTGTTTCTTAATCAGTAAATATTCCTTTCTGGCTCTATGGTGAAAGTGAAGAGTAACTTAGAATTGTGCTGAGGCTCACTTTTTGTTCACAGACATCACAAAATAGGTAATTTATATATGGATAATCACAAACTAAATTCAAAGATGGTGTTGTTGTGAAGATAAGAGTCATTATTAGGATTAGGTCTTGAGATGTGTAAAATATTCCAAGGGAGTCCTCATGCCCTGAGCCACCTGTGTGAAGAAGTGTGTGATGACAATGAAGCTTAACAGCAAGATTTGTGGTTGTTGAATGTCCTCATTTCATGTAGGTCCAGTGAAAGCATTAAATCCACACATGTGTCCAAAACTTCTTCTCTTTCAAGTATGTTTAAAACTAGTCTCCCATTTGTCAAAATGTCTGCTATGCTTCTACTGCTGCCAAGTCACTTCAGTCATGTCGACTCTGTGCAACCCCACAGATGGCAGCGCACCAGGCTCCCCTGTTCCTGGGATTCTCCAGGCAAGAACGCTGGAGTGGGTTGCCATTTCCTTCTCCAATGCATGAAAGTGAAAAGTGAAAGTGAAGTCACTCAGTTGTACCTGACTCTTCACAACTCCATGGACTGCAGCCTACCAGGCTCCTCTGTCCATGGGATTTTCCAGGCAAGAGTACTGGAGTGGGGTGCCATGGCCTTCTCCAATGCCTGCTATAGGGTTACCATAATAAATACATTTATAATAGATATGGAGACCTTGGGTGAAGCTAGGTACATAATAGTGAATAAATGGTAATTATTATTTCTTAAATTTGTATGTTTTTTTTTTTTTGCTAGATCTCTTAACTGGATCCTCAAGGTAGTCCTGAAATGCTACTATCACCTACTTTATTAACAGAAAATAAGTATTAAGTATATAAATGACTGATCAAGGATATGGCTTGATCATATGGCTTGATCAAGTGCTCAAAGGAGCAACAGCAAGTGACAGAACAAGGAGCAATAACCTGATCCACAAGTAATAATGATAAAGTTGACATTTATGTAGCATACATGATGTATCAGACACTGCCTACACATATTAGATTATTTAATCCTCATCAAGAAACACATAAACAAACAAAACCTATAAAGGTAATAATTTTTGTTCCTTGTTAACAGATTAAGAAACTGAAATTTAAAGATTAAGAGATGCTAAATTATATACTTTATAAACTAAATCTAAACAGTAGATGTCCAAAGGGCTAAGAGTTGGGTGAGGACAATTTACCCAGCTTCAATGTGTTAATAGTGTATCTATGTACTTCTTGTTGTTTTTTAGTCACTAATTGTGTCCAACATTTTTGCAACCCCATGGACTGTGGCCTGCGAGGCTCTTCTGTCCATGAGATTTTCCAGGCAAGAATACTGGGGTAGGTTGCCATTTTCTTCTCCAGGGGATCTTCCTGACCCAAGGATAGTACCTGTCTCATAATATTGTTCTATACCATATCTAACATGTACTGAGAACTCCTTTTTTGTTAGCGATCTCATATAGTAGTCCATGTTCAGTCTAAGTGCTAGTGGTTCTTTTATTGTTTATACCAGGAATTAGGAATCTATGTCATTTTGCCCTAATCCAGTCTGAGGCCTGCTTCTGTGTGACTCATAAAAATGATTTGTATGGTTTAAAAGCTTTGCAATCTCCCCAGTGACTCAGTGGTAAAGAATCTGCCTGCAATGCAGGAGACACGGGTTTGATCCCTGGGTTGGGAAGATCTCCTGGAGAAGGAAATGGCAACCCACTCCAGTATTCTTGCCTGGATAATTCCATGGACAGAGGAGCTTGGTGGGCTCCATGCAGTCACAAAGAGTCAGGCACGACTGAGTGACTAATGCACACAAAGCCTTGCAGAAATATGTAAAGATGAATATGCAACAAAGACCTATATGCCTCACAAATCCTAAAATATTTACTATCCAATTCTGTACAGAAAAGTTTGCCAAAAGATTGTTTGTTTTCTTTTTTTAAGAGGTTTTTTTTTTTTTTTTTTTTGGATACTAGTTATTTTTAACATAATTTATTTATTTATGGCTGTGCTGGGTCTTTGCTGTTGGATCAGCTTTTCTCTGGCTGAGGCAGGTGGAACTAGGACTACTCTTTGGTTGCAGTGTTCAGGCTTCTCATTGCACTGGCTTCTCTTATTGTGGAGCACAGGCTCTAGGGCATGTGGGCTTCAGTAGTTTTGGTGTGAGGTCTCAGTAGTTGTGGCTCCCAGGATCTAGAGCACAGGTTCAACAGTTGTGGTGTACTGGGCCTAGTAGCTCCGTGACATGTGGCATCATCCTGGATCAAGGATCAAACTTGTTTCTCCTGCATCAGCAGGAGCCACCAGGGAACCCTAATCTGTGGTCTTATGTTTTTTTCTTTTTTTAAATTAATTTATTTTAATTGGAGGATAAGTACCTTAAAATATTTTGATGATTTTTGCCATATATCAACAAATGCTGCTTCTCTGATCTTGAAATAAAGAAGTGAATGAACCAGAAAGGCTACATTGATATACTTTAGAAAGACAGATCTTTGGCCTAAAGAATCAGTAGATACTGACAGAGAGAAAGAAAGAGCTTGAACAAGGTAGTAGAAAGCTCTGGTGTTTTTCAGTGAAATGAATAAAAATGAATGAGAAACTAGATGTTTTATCTTCTTAACTGCTGTCCCACCTTGCTGTAAGTGATTAGAGAATAAATAACTGTAAAGGAGTCCTTATATAGAGGTCTTTATAGGGACATTCTACCAATAATGCTCTAAATCTAGAAATAAATAATGAGCATGAAATATATCTAAGTTCATTTATTGGTGATTTTCCATGGAATAATTGTATTTGATTCTCAATATCCAGTTATGGAGGAAAGAATCAAGTTCTCCATTTTAGAAATTAGGAAACAAAAATAAAAGGAAACTAACATACATTAAAAATTCTGATGTGTCATGCACTCTATAGACACTTTCACGTTTTCTCATATGAGTACCACAACAACTCTATATGTGTTATCGTCATGTCTTTAGTTATCATTATTGTTGTTAACTAACATACGAGAAAGCTGAGGCTGAGAAGATTAGGTAAGGTTTTACAAGGAGCAGGCTTTAAAGGTGGAATTTGAACTCCAAGTCTGGCTAGAACCTTAGTGTCTTACCATTATATAACATTTTTTCCCCTATGTACAAAATAAGCAGATGAGATAGAATTACACTAATTTCAAAAAATACCAAGATGCTTCCACTATTCTCTTCAGGTTACATCTAGACCATTCAACACACTGATCTCTTCTTGATCCCTAAATATACTCTTTTTAATCTACAGATAGTGGCACAGGCCACTCTTCTTGCAGGGATATGACTAACTGCTCTTTACATCTTTCAAGGTTCAATTTGAACATCATCTCCTCCTGGAAGTCTTTTCGGTTCAGTTCAGTTCAGTTGTTCCATCATGTCCGACTCATTGTGACCCCATGAATCACAGCATGCCAGGCCTCCCTGTCCATTACCAACTCCCAGAGTTCACTCAGACTCATGTCCATCGAGTCAGTGATGCCATCCAGCCATCTCATCCTCTGTCGTCTCCTTCTCCTCTGTCTCCAATCCCTCTCAGCATCAGAGTCGTTTCCAATGAGTCAAATCTTCGCATGAGGTGGCCAAAGAACTGGAGTTTCAGCTTTAGCATCATTCCTTCCAAAGAAATCCCAGGGCCGATCTCCTTCAGAATGGACTGGTTGGATCTCTTTGCAGTCCAAGGGACTCTCAAGAGTCTTCAACACCACAGTTCAAAAGCATCAATTCTTCGGTGCTCAGCTTTCTTCACAGTCCAATTCTCACATCCATAAATGACCACTGGAAAAACCATAGACTTGAATAGATGGACCTTTGTTGGCAAAGTGATGTCTCTGCTTTTCAATATGCTATCTAGGTTGGTCATAACTTTTCTTCCAAGGAGTAAGTGTCTTTTAATTTCATGGCTGCAATCACCATCTGCAGTGATTTTGGAGCCCAGAAAAATAAAGTCTGACACTGTTTCCACTGTTTCCCCATCTATTTCCCATGAAGTGATGGGACCAGATGCCATGATCTTCGTTTTCTGAATGTTCAGTTTTAAGCCAACTTTTTCACTCTCCCTTTTCACTTTCATCAAGAGGCTTTTTAGTTCCTCTTCACTTTCTGCCATAAGGGTGGTGTCATCTGCATATCTGAGGTTATTGAGATTTCTCCCGGCAATCTTGATTCCAGCTTGTGCTTCTTCCAGCCCAGCGTTTCTCATGATGTACTCTGCATAGAAGTTAAATAAACAGGGTGACAATATACAGCCTTGACGTACTCCTTTTCTTATTTGGAACCAGTGTGTTGTTCCATGTCCAGTTCTACCTGTTGCTTCCTGACCTACATACACATTTCTCAGAGGCAGGTCATGTGGTCTGGTATTCCCATCCCTTTCAGAATTTTCCACAGTTTATTGTGATGAACACAGTCAAAGGCTTTGGCATAGTCAATAAAGCAGAAATAGATGTCTTTCTGGAACTCTCTTTCTTTTTCCATGATCCAGCAGATGTTGGCAATTTGGTCTCTGGTTCCTCTGCCTTTTCTAAAACCAGCTTGAACGTCTGGAAGTTCACAGTTCACGTATTGCTGAAGCCTGGCTTGGAGAATTTTGAGCATTAGTTTTACTAGAGTGTGAGATGAGTGCAATTGTGTGGCAGTTTGAGCATTCTTTAGCATTGCCTTTCTTTGGGATTGGAATGAAAACTGACCTTTTCCAGTCCTGTGGCCACTGCTGAGTTTTCCAAATTTGCTGGCATACTGAGTGCAGCAAAGTCTTTTATCATCACTTTTTGTACTGTGGCAAACATTTCAACTCCTCAAGGATGCTCTCCAGTTTACACATCTATTCCATGGTACCTTGTCCTTGTTATAATCAAGCACAAACCAGACTTACAATAGTCAACTTAGATATTTATTTCTCTCTCTTTACTGTCACTTCCAGGAAGGCAGAGATTGCATCATGTTCATTCTTTTTCTCCAAGCTCTAGCATAATCCCTCATCTATAAGGAGAGAGTTGTTACCTATTAAAGGAATGAGTAGATGAAACATTTTGTTTTCTGTTTAATAATTTTTAAGTTACAGTTTTATTTTTTTTTAAGTTACAGTTTTAGATTGCAGTTGATGGAAACACACATGAATGCTTATTAATATTCTAATTATATTGAGGTATAAGCTTAAGAGAAGGATACGGGACTTTGCAACTCTTGTAGAAAATAAAATGCCCAGAGTTTGCTCATTAGGGAAATAGTTACATTTAGATGCTATGACTTTATTTAAGTAAAAGGTAGAGAAAGAGACCTCACAACCGCCCTGCTTAATTTGATCAAATTTGAACTCTGTATGTTGGCACGGAGATAATCAGATTACCATCCATTCTCTCTTCATGTGCAAGGAAATGTATTCCTAAGGGAATAAACTCTTCCCTCAAAATATTCAGAGAAGTTACTTATAGAAAAAAAACAACACAACACATAAATAAGTTACCTGTCTCTTACCAGGACAACCACTGAAAATAACATGCACATCCCAAAGGGCTGTTTCCCAGTTATATTAATGAAAGGTTGTTTCTGAATCACGCAAAGACACCGGGATTCTTGGCCCCCGGAGGTGAAGAAGTCAATCCGGGGACAGAGATGAGGTTTGATCACTCAGAGCTCTGTGTAATAAAGTTTTACTAAAGTATACAGGAGATAGAGAAAGCTTCTGACATAGGCATCAGAAGGGGGCAGAAAGAGTACCCCCCTGCTAATCTTAAGCTGGATATTATATAGTCACTAGCAGTCTGTTAATAAAAGAAAGGAATGTCTTAAAACTCAGAATGGCATCAGGCCCCTCACCCATTATATGCATTTTGGGATAATCTTGGCACCAAATTGCTCATCCTGGGCCATAAAATGATTAAGTTGAATCTTGTAGAAGGGCAGATCACCATACAAATATGGTGATCTTTCCTTTACACAGATTAGGGGAACAATATCTGAGTATAACATACTGGCTTGTCAAGTAGGTTCTGAGCCAAGAGGAGGAACCAACTTGAAGACAGAGTTTGGGGTAAATGCATAATACATTAGCATAGCTTAAGACAAACATTTCCATAAGAAAAAGGCATTGGTTATCTCAAGGTTTGAGAATAGTTAACTTCAGGTGAAACCATGTGTCATTATGGCAACACAGTATTTTAAGAGACACCTCCTTTTAAATTTGTATAGAGAAGGAAAAAAATATGGCTAGTTTGTTTCCTCTTCTGCTTAAGAGAGATAAAAATGTCTGATACTTGCAGGCTATTTCCTCTGTTTGGAGACCCCTGGCCTTCCTGCTGTTACCCTCTCATTAATAAATCAAAATATCCACTGGTGATGATTTATTTGTGGATCTTCATGCCGAAAACTCATTTATCATGTGCAATTCAATTTGCCCATCTCTATAGATCATAAAAATTCACTGTATTATGCTTCTTATGGTATAATTTAACATCTCATTTTTCAGCACCAGAATAAATCCCCATGATTAGTATATAATTTTCCTATGTTATTCCTTAGCAGTCAATTGCAAATGATGTATTTGTATACATTCACATGTTACAAGAGTTAATGAAACAAATTTCTCACACCATAATTTCTTCAATCAAGAGAATCAGATTCAGAAAAACAAAACTGCCCAGTTAACAAGAACTGTACATTTCCAGAATAAGTGCAATATCTTGCTAATTCCACCAAAATTGTGATTTATATCCAATAACATGGGAAAGAAATGTATGTTTTTGTCTTAGAAATCGACAGTAGGGATTTTTGGGTATAATCATTCTGGGCCTTAGACATTAACAAGAGAGTTGATGCTACTGAAATAAGTGACATCAAGAGCTCTGTTTCACTGGTTTGGAGCAACTGTCTAAGCCATTTCATGGATTCTTTCTTTATCAGACTTTCATGATCCAGAGTATCTGTGTTGGGGGCTAGTGGGCATTTGACCAGCAATGTTGATGTAATATAAGATTTCGAAGAACATTTTTTATATCCTCACAAATTAATGATTTCAGAAATTTTTCTCTAAAATATATTGGTTGCTTGGCTCTATTAACCCATACCAACTAGTCACAAAAGAAACAATCAGGGGCTGGAAAATTGTGGTCCATAAAACAGGTTAACTTTCAACATCTGGATATGAAAGAAGAGTGACAAATGAAAAGATAGGAAAGATGAGGGGAAACTGACTTAAGGGTTCAAGGAGAAAAAAGAATGAAAAAAAACAGTCCAAAAGTGTAAAATTTTATCCCAGACAGAGCTTCTATCAGTCTTAGAGGAAATGTCAGATTTCACCTTTCATTACCTGATGTAGACTCTGAAGTAATGAGTTTCAGAGAGAAAAGATGCAGGAGGCACTACTCCCAAATCCCTGATCAACAGGGAAATGATAAGAGATCTTTTTCTTATATCTAGAAGGAAGTAGCACCTAATGTGATTTCTGCCTCTCTCTAAATCCAAAACCCCATGATAGAGATGAAATGATACAGTGATAAACCAGTATGTTTCTATGATGGAAAGGATGAAATGAAGTCATGATGTACAACTTATTTTATTCTCTGCCCCCTAGTTCCCAACTAGATTAAAAAAAAAAAAAACAAACGGTGGGGGGGGGGGGGATGGGGCACACTTGTGCCTAAAATTATGAAATATTGCAATTAAAACATTACAGAAAATATAGAGAATAATAAAAAAATGCTACATCACCCCACACCCAGATTTAACAAATGTTAACAATGGTAAGTTTTTCCACAGCTTTCGCTTTGTGAGAAAAAAAATGCAGATTCAGTGGAAGATACATTTTCATAATTTTTAAGCCCATGTTTCCTCTATTATACTGGTGAGCTGCTTTATGCTTTATGTCCTTTACAATGCTTGTTCTTGAATGTTTACTACATATATGTGTATCCATACAACAGATCCTACTTACATTTTTTAAAAGCATTCAGTTCAGTTCAGTCACTCAGTTGTGTCCAACTCTTTACAGTTAGTCGTGTCTGACCCCATGAATCGCAGCACGCCAGGCCTCCCTGTCCATCACCAACTCCCAGAGTTCACTCAGACTCAAGTCCATCCAGTCAGTGATGCCATCCAGCCATCTCATCCTCTGTCGTCCCCTTCTCCTCCTGCCCCCAATCCCTCCCAGCATCAGAGTCTTTTCCAATGAGTCAACTCTTCACATGAGGTGGCCAAAGTACTGGAGTTTCAGCTTTAGCATCATTCCTTCCAAAGAAATCCCAGGGCTGATCAAAGCATTACATAAGTGTAAAACTTGTTCATTCTGCAATATGCTTTTTCACACAAGATGGATTTAGATTTATGTGCAGACATGGGCATATCTAGTTCATATAAGTGTAGTAAAGTATTCCTGAAAAGATATATCTTTTCTAAAAATGTCATGGCAATTCTTGTACCCTCTTAGAATTTTGATTAAAATGTTATTGAATTAATTCATCTGGGAAAAATTAACCTCTTTATAATATTACCTCTTGTCATTCATGTACATTGTGATTCTTTCCCTTTCATCCAATTTCTTTTTAATCATATGTTGTTTCTGTCTTTGTTTTTTGTTGTTGTTGTTGGTAAAGGTCTTCCACATGTTATATATGTAGTAATAGGTTCCTTATGGTCATTACTGTGAGTGGTACTATTTTCCCTTATTATATTCTCCATTTTGCTATGGCTGAAGAATAAATACACTTTCAATTTTTGCATATTCATAAGAAAATTTATTAAATACTCTTTAAGAGTTTGGTTATATCACAATAAAATAATGTTTCCCTTCTTCTCTGAACCTTCTATTCTTATTTATTTTTATTTATTTATTTACTTTGTGTGTGTGTGTGGCTGAGACTTCTAGTAATAATTTAAATGTCGGAAGTGGCACGACTATTACTGCAAATATTTTAACATATTATCCAATAATTAAGATATTTGTTATAGGGCCTTGGTAGATGCCTTTCAATAGATTAAGAAAATTTTATTTGATCTCTATTTCAAAAATAATTTTTTCTCACCCACAATATTTGTTAAATGTTAAAATTTTAAAGATTTTTCTTGTTTGTAATGAGAAATCAATTTTTTTTTTAATTCAATGGAGGTTAGTTTTATTCCTTAGTTTTTGAAGGAATCTCCATATTGTTCTCCATACTGGATATATCAGTCTACAGTCCCACCAACAGTGCAAGAGGGTTCCCTTTACTCTAAATCCTCTCCAGCATTTATTGCTTGTACATTTTTGATGATGGCCACTCTGATCACTGTGAGGTGATACCTCATTGTAGTTTTGATATGCATTTATCTAATAATAAGAGATGTACTAAAGACGACAGAAAATTTGGAAAATACTGCACTCAATGTGCCAGCAAAATTAGAAAAGTCAGCAGTGGCCACAGGACTGGAAAAGGTCAGTACGTGGAAGTAAGTAGTTTGTTTCTAGGATCATGAAAAATGCTCTAGTTCAAGTACTTTGGGTAATTTTAAAAATTACATTGTCAATGACTTACTTTGGCATTAGTTCATTATAGCCGATCATGATAAGGTAGAATAGTTAATCATAACAAAAAGCCAAAATTTTTATTTAGTTATATTAACCAATATATAAAACATGAGGTAATTTATTAAAGCAAATGAGAAAAAAAAATGTCTATTTTGCAAAAGTACATTTAGATTTTTCTGCTTTTCTTCCCCCCCCCTTCTCTCTCTCCATCTTCCTTTCTCTTCCCTCTCCTCCCTCTTAGTCATCTTCTTTTCTCCTCCTCTTTCTTTTCCCCACTCCTCTCCCTTCCCAGGTGGCACAATGGTAAAGAATTTTCCTTCCTATGCAAGAGACTCAAGAGACTCAGGTTTGATCCTTGGCTTGGGAGATGTCCTGGAAGAGGAAATGGCACTCATTCCAGTGTTCCTGCCTAAAAAATTCCATGGACAGATGAGCCTAGTGGGCTACAGTCCTTGGGGTCACAAAGAACCAAACATGACTGAGCGTGCACCCACAACCCTCCCCACTCCTCCTCCTAACCATTTGCCCTTCTCCTCCACTATATTTCAAATGTCTATAACATGGGATAGCTGTTTTCACACTTTATAATGGAAAGGTAGTAAAATGCATGTCCTACTACAAGGACTACGCATATTGTAAGTGACATGACCCAACAAAATCTACAAGGGATCAGAATACAGAAAAAGGAATAGATTTGTAGGGAAGGCAGTCTTCAAGGGAGCAGAGACCAGAAGCACATGCTAATAGAGAAATGACTTAGCAGTAATGGAAGAGCAAAGTGGAAATTCAAAAAGTAGTCAGCATCATTTTCCCAGTAACTAGCCCCAAGGGTACAGCTGTGAACACAGCTTCAGTGTCGTCCATGGCCAAAAACACACAAATGCCTGTGAGGACTGACAAGACTGAAAGCAAGCTCACAGCCAGGAAGAGCGATGGGGCTACATTAGGGAGAATGTACCTGGGGTTATGAAGAAGCCTGGCCAGAAAGACCCTCCACCTCTCTGTTTCAATATGCCATGAATTAAGTTAGTAACAGTAGTGTGACATTTATTAAAACACAATGCTAATCAATTTATTATAATTTATCTTGTAATTCTTATAAATTCTTATAATTCTGTAATAATTATTATTTTAAATTTATAGATGAGAAAAATGGAAGACACAGAGGAACTTACCCTGATTCTCTCAAAATCCTAAATTCTCATAATAATCCTACGTTAAGTATTATTAATCTTATTTATAATGAGATGAGAATATCATAAATAGTAAATGATTCTCAATTAAAATATTAAATGAGAACATTTGGAGAGACTGAGTAACTTAACAGTGGCCTCATAGATAATAAATAAAAGCCAAAATTTAAATATAAATCCATGAATCCAAGGAGAGAGCGCAGAATCATATAAATGTGTATATGAAAACTTTGGGTACCATATTGCTTCCTATGATACCAGAAGCTCCTAAATGGTAATGGCTATGTAAACTGAAATGCCCATTGAGTTCTACTTTGTACAGAGCCCAAATTTTATGAAATTTTAGAGCTGAAAAAGAACTTAGCTATCATTTATTCCAATGTAATTACTTTACACTTAGTTTTTACTTATTTAATGCAAAATACAAAAAAGTGAATGGTTCAAAGTCAAAATGTATTCAATATGCTTAATAATTATTTGTTAAAGGAGCAGATGGGAGTCACGCACAAAGAAGTCTATTCTGCCCTACCCACATGTGTAGTTTCATGATACTGAATTTAACGATTTCTAATTAATAGTCTAATAATTCTTCAATATCAAGTGAATCTTCTTTGTAAAACTGGAAGATTGAACAAGGGTAAGTGTGAATATAAAAGAGAAAATGGGAATGTGTGAGTTACCAAAATAATCTGCTTTAAAATTAAGCAGATATTAGTGCCTTTTCTGCTCTGGATTGATGCTACAGGGAATTCCTCTGCTATAGACAGGCAATTAGGGGAACTAGAAAAATCTCAGTGTAGTTTGTTTACTGGCTAGAAATGTAGACAGACATCAGTGCCATATGATGTCATATATTGGAATTTATATAATCTGTAGACAACTAGCCCAAGGTGGCAGAAAAAAAATTCCACAATTATCTTTGTACATATTTCAAGTTGGAATATGATGGAAGTGGCATTAAAGATGGGTATACAGGAAAGGATAGACTACTTAATAGGGTTTTCCAGGTGACACTAGCAACCCGCCTACCAATGTAGGAGACATAAGAGATGCCAGTTCCATCCCTGGGTCTGGAAGATCCCATGGAGAAGGGAATGGCACCCACTCCAGTATTCTTGCCTGGAGAATTCCATGGATAGAGGAGCCTTGCAGGCTACAGAGCATAGGGTTGCAGAGAGTCAGACACAACTGAAGTAACTTACCACGCATGCAGACTACTTAATAACTTGAAGGGTATCAACTGCTTTTGGGGAAAAACTTGATTCCTATTTCATGCCATATAGATAAAATACAAAAATGTGAAAAGCAAAATTATAAACTTAAGAGAGAAATATAGAAGGATATTTGTACAAAATAGGAGAGGATTAATAAGCTAATATAAAATCCATAAGCTATAAAGAAAAAGTTTGATGAATGAATAAATGTGACATATTGACACTTTGGGCTTCCCTGGTGGCTCAGAAGGTAAAGAATACTCCTGCAATGTGGGAAATTTGGGTTCAGTCCCTGAGTTGGGAAGATCCCCTGGAGAAAGGAACAGCTACCCACTTCAGTATTCTTGCCTGGAGAATTCCATGAACAAAAGATCCTGGCAGGTACAGTCCCTGGGGTTGCAAAGAGTTAGACGGACTGAGGAACTTTCACTTTCTTTCACTATTGACAATTTAAATGACCACTAGGGTGGGACGATTTGAGAATAGCATTGAAACATGTATATTATCATATGTGAAATAGATTGCCAGTCCAGGTTCGACGCATGAGACAGGGAGCTCAGAGCCAGTGCACTGGGATGACCCTGAGGGATGGGATGTGGAGGGAGGTGGGAGGGGGGTTCAGGATGGGGGACACATATACACCTGTGGCTGATTCATGCCAATGTATGGCAAAGACCACTACAATATTGTAAAGCAATTAGCCTCCAATTAAATTAATTTAAAAAAATTAGTTCTATAAATAAAGTGAAGTCTTGGACTGAGAAAAGATATTTGCTAGGCCCAAAACTAACATGACATAATATTAGTATCCAGAATCCTTACAAATCCATTAAAAACATACAAATCATTTGCATTAAAACTCATAAGATATCCCATCATGTGAAAAGATGCTAACTTCCGATAGTAAACCAGAGAAATGCATATTTAAACAACAACATATACAGCTTTTATTATGTTGAGGTATGTTCCTTCTATTCCTGCTTTCTGGAGAGTTTTTATCACAAATGGATGTTGAATTTTGTCAAAGGCTTTCTCTGCATCTATTGAGATAATTGTATGGTTTTTATTTTTCAATTTGTTAATGTGGTGTATTACATTGATTGATTTGCAGATATTGAAGAATCCTCGCATCCCTGGGATAAAGCCCACTTGGTCATGGTGTATGATCTTTTTAATGTGTTGCTGGATTCTGATTGCTAGAATTCTGTTAAGGATTTTTGCATCTATGTTCATCAGTGATATTGGCCTGTAGTTTTCTTTTTTTGTGGAATCTTTGTCAGGTTTTGGTATTAGGGTGATGGTGGCCTCATAGAATGAGTTTGGAAGTTTACCTTCCTCTGCAATTTTTTGGAAGAGTTTGAGCAGGATAGGTGTTAGCTCTTCTCTAAATTTTTGATAGAATTCAGCTGTGAAGCCGTCTGGACCGGGGCTTTTGTTTGCTGGAAGATTTTTGATTACAGTTTCAATTTCTGTGCTTGTGATGGGTCTGTTAAGATTTTCTATTTCTTCCTGGTCGAGTTTTGGAAAGTTGTACTTTTCTAAGAATTTGTCCATTTCTTCCACGTTGTCCATTTTATTGGTATATAATTGTTGATAGTAGTCTCTTATGATCCTTTGTATTTCTGTGTTGTCTGTTGTGATCTCTCCATTTTCGTTTCTAATTTTGTTGATTTGATTTTTCTCCCTTTGTTTCTTGATGAGTCTGGCTAATGGTTTGTCAATTTTATTTATCCTTTCAAAGAACCAGCTTTTGGTTTTGTTGATTTTTGCTATGGTCTCTTTTGTTTCTTTTGCATTTATTTCTGCTCTAATTTTTAA
This sequence comes from Bos grunniens, assembly GCF_055505025.1. Classification (NCBI taxonomy): domain Eukaryota; kingdom Metazoa; phylum Chordata; class Mammalia; order Artiodactyla; family Bovidae; genus Bos; species Bos grunniens. The sequence goes on along the minus strand of NC_141183.1, from coordinate 62,404,983 downwards.
GATTTCTTTCCTTCTACTAACCCTGGGGTTCTTCATTTCTTCCTTTTCTAGCTGCTTTAGGTGTAGAGTTAGGTTATTTATTTGATTTTTTTCTTGTTTCTTGAGGTGTGCCTGTATTGCTATGAACTTTCCCCTTAGGACTGCTTTTACTGTGTCCCAGAGGTTTTGGGTTGTTCTGTTTTCATTTTCATTCGTTTCTATGCAAATTTTGAATTCTTTTTTGATTTCTTCTGTGATTTGTTGGTTATTCAGCAGCGTGTTGTTCAGCCTCCATATGTTGGAATTTTTAATAGTTTTTCTCCTGTAATTGAGATCTAATCTTACTGCATTGTGGTCAGAAAAAATGCTTGGAATGATTTCTATTTTTTTGACTTTACCAAGGCTAGCTTTATGGCCCAGGATGTGATCTATCCTGTAGAAGGTTCCATGTGCGCTTGAGAAAAAGGTGAAATTCATTGTTTTGGGATGAAATGTCCTATAGATATCAATTAGGTCTAACTGGTCTATTGTATCTTTTAAAGTTTGTGTTTCCTTGTTAATTTTCTGTTTAGTTGATCTATCCATAGGTGTAAGTGGGGTATTAAAATCTCACACTATTATTGTGTTATTGTTAATTTCTCCTTTCATACTTGTTAGCATTTGTCTTACGTACTGTGGTGCTCCCATGTTGGGTGCATATATATTTATAATTGTTATATCTTCTTCTTGGATTGATCCTTTGATCATTATGTAGTGGCCTTCTTTGTCTCTTTTTACAGCCTTTGTTTTAAAGTCTATTTTATCTGACATGAGTATTGCTACTCCTGCTTGGTGAAAAATTGAAAGTATTTCCTCTAAAGTCAGGAACAAGACAAGGGTGCCCACTTTCACCATTACTATTCAACATAGTTTTGGAAGTTTTGGCCACAGCAATCAGAGCAGAAAAAGAAGTAAAAGGAATCCAAATGGGAAAAGAAGAAGTAAAACTCTCACTATTTGCAGATGACATGATCCTCTACATAGAAAACCCTAAAGATTCCACCAGAAAATTACTAGAAATAATCAATGATTATAGTAAAGTTGCAGGATATAAAATCAACACACAGAAATCCCTTGCATTCCTATACACTAATAATGAGAAAACAGAAAGAGAAATTAAGGAAACAATTCCATTCACCATTGCAACGGAAAGAATAAAATACTTAGGAATATATCTACCTAAAGAAACTAAAGACCTAGATATAGAAAACTATAAAACACTGGTGAAAGAAATCAAAGAGGACACTAATAGATGGAGAAATATACCATGTTCATGGATTGGAAGAATCAATATAGTGAAAATGAGTATACTACCCAAAGCAATTTATAGATTCAACGCAATCCCAATCAAGCTACCAACAGTATTCTTCACAGAGCTAGAACAAATAATTTCACAATTTGTATGGAAATAAAAAAAACCTCGAATTGCCAAAGCTACCTTGAGAAAGAAGAATGGAACTGGAGGAATCAACCTACCTGACTTCAGGCTCTACTACAAAGCCACAGTTATCAAGACAGTATGGTACTGGCACAAAGACAGAAATATTGATCAATGGAATAAAATAGAAAGCCCAGAGATAAATCCACGCACATATGGATACCTTATCTTTGACAAAGGAGGCAAGAATATACAATGGATTAAAGACAATCTCTTTAACAAATGGTGCTGGGAAATCTGGTCAACCACTTATAAAGAATGAAACTAGAACACTTTCTAACACCATACACAAAAATAAACTCAAAACGGATTAAAGATCTAAACGTAAGACCAGAAACTATAAAACTCCTAGAGGAGAACATAGGCAAAACACTCTCTGACATACATCACAGCAGGATCCTCTATGACCCACCTCCCAGAATATTGGAAATAAAAGCAAAAATAAACAAATGGGACCTAATTAACCTTAAAAGCTTCTGCACATCAAAGGAAACTATTAGCAAGGTGAAAAGACAGCCTTCAGAATGGGAGAAAATAATAGCAAATGAAGCAATGGACAAACAACTAATCTCAAAAATATACAAGCAACTTCTACAGCTCAACTCCAGAAAAATAAACGACCCAATCAAAAAATGGGCCAAAGAACTAAATAGACATTTCTCCAAAGAAGACATACAGATGGCTAACAAACACATGAAAAGATGCTCAACATCACTCATTATCAGAGAAATGCAAATCAAAACCACTATGAGGTACCATCTCACACCAGTCAGAATGGCTGTGATCCAAAAGTCTACAAATAATAAATGCTGGAGAGGGTGTAGAGAAAAGGGAACCCTCTTACACTGTTGGTGGGAATGCAAACTAGTACAGCCACTATGGAGAACAGTGTGGAGATTCCTTTAAAAACTGGAAATAGAACTGCCTTATGATCCAGCAATCCCACTGCTGGGCATACACACTGAGGAAACCAGAAGGGAAAGAGACACGTGTACCCCAATGTTCATCACAGCACTGTTTATAATAGCCAGGACATGGAAGCAACCTAGATGCCCATCAGCAGATGAATGGATAAGAAAGCTGTGGTATATATACACAATGGAGTATTACTCAGCCATTAAAAAGAATACATTTGAATCAGTTCTAAAGAGGTGGATGAAACTGCAGCCTATTATACAGAGTGAAGTAAGCCAGAAGGAAAAACATAAATACAGTATACTAATGCATATATATGGAATTTAGAAAGATGGTAACAATAACCCGATGTACGAGACAGCAAAAGAGACACTGATGTATAGAACAGTCTTATGGACTCTGTGGGAGAGGGATAGGGTGGGAAGATTTGGGAGAATGGCATTGAAACATGTAAAATATCATGTAAGAAACGAGTTGCCAGTCCAGGTTCGATGCACGATACCGGATGCTTGGGGCTAGTGCACTGGGACGACCCAGAGGGATGGTATGGGGAGGGAGGAGGGAGGAGGGTTCAGGATGGGGAACACATGTATACCTGTGGCGGATTCATTTCGGTATTTGGCAAAACTAATACAATTATGTAAAGTTTAAAAATAAAATAAAATTAAAAAAACAACAACAACAACATATCAATTCACATTCATCAGCAAAATGTTGCCCTCAATTTAGGCTTGCCTCCTAGCTCAGTGGGGAAGAATCTGCTTGCAGTGTAGGAGACCAGGTTTGATTCCTGGGTGGGGAAGATCCCCTGGAGAAGGAAATGGCAACCCACTCCAGTATTCTTGGCTGGAGAATCCCATGAACAGAGAAGTGTGGCGGGTTAAAGTCCATGGGGTTGCAAAGAGTCGGACACGACTGAGCGACTAAGCACACACATACACACAGGAAAAAACTTCAAGGAAGAGGATGAATAACGGTAGTATATTCATACAAGAAATCATAAAGATAAGATAAAATTAACAAACTTTATAAACACACTCAAAAACATAGATACTCAGATTATTTTGAAAATATCAGATCAGATCAGATCAATCAGTCGCTCAGTCATGTCCGACTCTTTGTGACCCCATGAATCGCAGCACACCAGGCCTCCTTGTCCATCACCAACTCCCAGAGTTCACTCAGACTCACGTCCATCGAGTCAGTGATGCCATCCAGCCATCTCATCCTCTGTCGTCCCCTTCTCTTCTTGCCCCCAATCCCTCCCAGCATCAGAGTCTTTTCCAATGAGTCAACTCTTCGCATGAGGTGGCCAAAGTACTGGAGTTTCAGCTTTAGCATCAGTCCTTCCAAAGAAATCCCAGGGCTGATCTCCTTCAGAATGGACTGGTTGGATCTCCTTGCAGTCCAAGGGACTCTCAAGAGTCTTCTCCAACATCACAGTTCAAAAGCATCAATTCTTCGGCGCTCAGCCTTTTTAACAGTCCAACTCTCACATCCATACATGACCACAGAAAAAACCATAGCCTTGACTACACATAACATGAATTTAAAAGGCAGGTTGCAAAAGGACATGATTTAATGTTTATGAACAGATATATGTAACAAGAATAAAAATGATGCCCAACTTTTCCTCTGGTGGCAAATGGAGAGAAAATTGAATTAAGAAGTTTTAAACTGTATAATGGCTTTTTCTGTTTTTAAAAAAAGTCTCCAAAAACATGTAAGAAAAATACTTTTTCACTTTTTGCTGCCGGCATTTTTCTTTGGTAGGTGGCATCATGCCAAGGTTGGGTCAGAAAGCAGGTGACAGGTAGATTTCAACTGCAAAAGAGGAATAATAATTTTGAGGAAGGACCACTCCCATCATTTTATTATCCTATATTTCCAGTGCACAACAGGGTGTCTGGTATTTCAACTGCCACCCATGTAAAGTCACATTGATTGGTAAGAGCTAATTCTAGTTTTGTCTTGTTTTGAAACAGATTCCAACATGTGTGCATTTTAGTCGTTTAAAAATGGGTTCATTTTCTTATTGCCTTTATTCTCTTTAATAACGAAGGCAATCTTAGTTGTAAAATTACAAGCTTTTTATGAAATTCAGTATAGCTTTTTGTTTTAATATTACAATTCATTAAATTAAAAAAAAAAAAGTTTTTCTTGATTGAGTCTCATGTTGAAAAGCAATGGCAACCTACTCCAGTACTCTTGCCTGGAAAATCCCATGGATGGAGAAGCCTGGTGGTCTGCCGTCCATGGGGTCCATGCAGTCCATGGGGTCGCGAAGAGTCAGATACGACTGAGCGTCTTCACTTTCACTTTCCACTTTCATGCATTGGAGAAGGAAATGGCAACCCACTCCAGTGTTCTTGCCTGGAGAATCCCAGGAACGGGAGAGCCTGGTGGGCTGCCGTCTATGGGGTTGCACAGAGTCGGACACGACTGAAGCGACTTAGCAGCAGCAGCAGCATGTCGAAAAGATTACCTGTTACTGCTTCAGTCATTCCAAATACTTGAAGAAAAGGGTTAATTTTGTTTCATTTAACCAATTACCACTAACAGCTTTCAACAACTGAAATCTATTTGACTTTTTTTTTACAAGGAATAATCTAAACATACACCTTATAGTTTTATATAACTTTAAATTTATTCTTTAAACTGATAAATATCATGCATGTAGATAAGCGCACAGACCACAGGTGTATAGCCTGATGAATTTTCATGAAGTGAACAACTTTGTATCTACTAGTTAAAATTCCTTACAATGGAATGTTCTCCTCCTTGCTGTACCGGCTCTTGGCTTCTTAAGGCCAGGAAACCTAACCTCCTAACAATCTAAAGTCACTCTATAATTCTCAAATATTTTAAAATATTTTTCCATGTTATATAGTTTTCAGAAAGAGAATCAATCTGGTATAGGCTTATCTTCAATAACCAGAAGGACAACAATCTCTTTTGAGGTGATACTCCTTATATTGTACTAATTCCAATCACAGATGAAGCACAGAATCTACTTATTCTTACTTAGACATATACAGCTATGTGAAATAGGAGCCAAATGAAATGTATTCAGGAAGTAATAGTGTAAAGTCTAATGAAATAAAATGTAGATCTTTTGCTGTCTTGGAAGGCACAGGTGTCCCTCTAAAAGCAGGTAGTTTCTTGTATCTGAGCTTCGGGTTTCTTAAAATGATAATAGTCATGAATAACTACATTACAGGCTTGTAATGACTGGAAAAGGTCAGTTTGCATTCCAATCCTAAAGAAAGGCAATGTCAAAGAATGTTCAAACTACAGCACAATTGGACTCATCTCAAATGCTTGCAAAGTAATGCTCAAAATTCTCCAAGCTAGGCTTCAATAGTACATAAACCGAAAACATCCAGATATTTAAACTGGATTTAGATAAAGCAGAAGAACTAGAGATAAAATTACCAACATCTGCTGTATCATAGTAAAAGCAAGGGAATTCCAAGAAAACATTTACTTATGTTTCATTGACTAGGTTAAAGCATTGGACTGTATGGAACACAACAAACTGTGGGAAATACTTAAAGAGATGGGAATACCAGACCACCTTACCTGTCTCTTGTAAAACCTGTATACAGGTCAAGAAGAAACAGTAAAAACCAGATATGGAACAACAGATTGGTTCAAAATTGGGAAACGAGTATGTCAAGGCTGTATATTGCTACCCTGCTTATTTAACCTTTCCAGAATACAATATTGCAAAATGCTAGTCTTCCAGCTGGAAGACTCACCAGCCAGAATCAGGATTGCCAGGAGAAATATCTGTAACCTCAGATATGCAGATGACACCACCCTTATGGCAGAAAGTGAAGAGGAACTAAAGAGCCTCTTGATGGAGGTGAAAGTGGAGTGTGAAACAGTTGGCTTAAAACTCAGCATTCAAAAAACTAAGATCATGGCATCTGGTCCCATCACTTCATGGCAAATAGATGGGGAAGCAATGGAAACTGTGAAGGAATTTATTTTCTTGGGCTCCAAAATCACTGCAGATGGTGACTGCAGCCATGAAATTAAAAGATGCTTGCTCCTTGGAAGAAAACACATGACCAACCTAGACAGCACATTAAAAATCAGAGACATTACTTTGCCAACAGAGGTCCATCTCGTCAAAACTATGGTTTTTCCAGTAGTCATGTATAAGAGTTGGACCATAAAGAAGGCTGAGTGCTGAAGAATTTGTGCTTTTGAAATAGGGTGTTGGAGTAGACTCTTGAGAATTCCTTGGACAGCAAGGCGCTCAAACCAGTCAATCCTGAAGGAAATCAATCCTGAATATTCATTGGAAGGACTGATGCTGAAACTGAAGCTTCCAGTACGTTGGCTACCTGATGTGAAGATATGACTCATTAGTAAAGACCCTGATGCTGGGAAAGATTGAAGATAGGAGGAGAAGCGGATGACAGAGGATGAGATGGTTGGATGTCATCACTGACTCAATGGACATGAGTTTGAGCAAGCTCTAGCAGTTAGTTGAAGGACAGGGAAGCCTAGCATGCTGCAGTCCATGGGGTCGCAAACAGCTGGACATGACTAAGTGACTGAACATCAACAACACAATGACTGGAAATAGTAAATATGCCAAGTACATAGAACAGTGTCTCCTTCATAAAAATTGCTTAGTAATTCAGGATCATGATGATGGTGATAATGATAACTGTGAAGAAGATGTTCATGATTGTGGTGATGATCATAAAATGAAGACCTTTACCATTATTATCAGAAACAAGTCAGAGGATATCAGAGTATATTGTCCTGAAATTTTATAGCTGATTTTTTAAGATAAAAAGGATAATACATATTGTTTTTTAAATATTCTTCTACCTTAAAGTAGCCATGCTCTTGGTACCCCAAACAGTCTCTAGTATTCCAAGGGACACACGGAATGCTACAAACATGGTCTTTCCCAATTGGGTCTTATAAGTAAAAGTAACAGGGAGGGAATACCTATAACTCATTCATTATCAAATAGCTCAAAGAACTCAATGTTAAGTTACATGGTTCAGTATTTCACAATGATTAATAAGCAAGATCTCAAAAAAAGAATAGCACATATTTCAGAATAGACACATACCTCATTGTAGCTCTGGCTGAAAAATATTGATCATATCAAACAATTTCCCTAAGGTTCACAGACTCAAGACTAAATGGTCTTTTGCTTTGAATACACTGCATTTTTAAAATGTGAAAGAAAAAAACTAACTGCCACTTAAACAAAATAGATTAGGTGACAAGTTGGGAATTGATAAAATCAAAATACTGCCATTTCTATTCATAAACACATTTCCTATCCCCATTTGTCTTAAAATATTTTTGATTGTAGAGAAATGAAGCATGCATAACATACCAGTCTTTTCAGAATTCTTAGGCAACTTTGTTGAGACAAATGGACAGCTTTTGCTGTTCAAACTATGGGTTAAGAGGGATATAATAATAACAGTGAAGGAGTGAGACACACACAGGTGGCTGGGGAAATATATAACAGAAAGAGAAACCAAACCTTCACCAGAGTGTACATTTTCAAACTTTTTATTTTATATTGGAATATAGTTGGTTATTCCCAGGTGGTGCTGGTGGTAAAGAACCTGGCTGCAAATGCAGGAGATGTAAGAGACACAGGTTCAATTCCTGGGTAGGGAAGATCCCCCGGAGGAGAGCACAGCAACCCACTCCAGTATTCTTGCCTGGAGAATTTCATGGACAGAGGAGCCTGGCAGGCTATGATCCATAGGGTGGCAAAGAGTCGGACATGCCTGAAGTGATTTAGCATGCAAATAGTTGGTTAACAATGTTGTCGCAGCTTCAAGAAATACAGCAAAGTGATTCAGTTACACATATCCATTCATTTATTATGCCTTTTTTCAACAATCATATAGAAGGTAAAAACCATACAGTGGAAATGACAAATTCAAGGAATTAGATTTGATAAACAGAGTGAATGAAGAACTATGGACAGAGGTTCATACCATTGTACGGGAGGTGGTGATGAAAACCATTCGCAAGGAAAACAAATGCAAAAGGCAAAATGTTTGTCTGAGGAGGCCTCACAAATAGCTGAGAAAAAAAGAGAAATGGAAGGTAAAGAAGAAAAAGAAAGATACATCCATCTGAATGCAGAGTTCCAGAGAATAGCAAAGAGAGATAAGAAAACCTGCTTAAGTGAACAATGCAAAGAAATAGAAGAAAACAATAGAATGGGAAAGACTAGAGCTCTCTTTAAGAAAACTAGATAGACCAAGGGAACATTTCCTACAAAGATAGGCCCAATAAAGGACAGAAATGGCAAGGAACTAACAGAAGCAGATGATGTTAATAAGAGGTGGCAGAAATACACATAAGAGTGATACAAAAAAAAAAAATATATATATATATATATATATAATAATAATCACATGGATAACCAAAATGGTGTGATCACTCACCTAAAGCCAGATATCCTGGAGTGTGAAGCGAAGTGCGTCTTAGGAAATATTACTATGAACAAAGTTGGTGCAGGCAATGGAATTCCAGCTGAGCTATATCAAATCCTAAAAGATGATGCTGTTAAAGTGCAGCCCTCAATATTCCAGTCAATTTGGAAAATGCAGCAGTGGCCACAGGACTAGAAAAGGTGAATTTTCCCTCCAATCTCAAAGAAGAACAATGCCAAAGAATATTCAAACTACCATACAATTGCCTTTATTTCACATGCTATCAAGGTTGTAGTTAAAATCCTTCAAGCTAGGCTTCAACACTCTGTGAACCGAGAATTTTCAGATATACAAGATGGATTTAGAAAAGACAAAGGAACCAGAGATCAAATGGCCAACATCCACTAGATCATAGATAAAGCAAAGGAATTCACGGATACTGTAAAGGACAAGGAAGCCTGGCATGTTACTGTCCATGGGGTTACAAAGATTCAGTCACAAGTGAGTGACTAAACAACAAAATAATATAATATATACAAATAAATATTTAATATTATACACAAAGTGTAGATTTAAAGTGTGTATGTATATACTAAATATCTTTTGAGGCAATACTTCTAATACTGTACCAGTCTAAATCTTAGAGTGAACATCAGATCAGATCAGTCACTCAGTCGTGTCCAACTCTTTGTGACCCCATGAACTGCAGCACACCAGGCCTCCCTGTCCATCACCAACTCCCAGAGTTCACTCAGACTCACGTCCATCAAGTCAGTGATGCCATCCAGCCATCTCATCCTCTGTCGTCCTCTTCTCCTCTTGACCCCAATCCCTCCCAGCATCAGAGTCTTTTCCAATGAGTCAACTCTTCACATGAGGCGGCCAAAGTATTGGAGTTTCAGCTTTAGCATCAGTCCTTCCAAAGAAATCCCAGGGCTGATCTCCTTCAGAATGGACTGGTTGGATCTCCTTGCAGTCCAAGGGACTCTCAAGAGTCTTCTCCAACACCACAGTTCAAAAGCATCAATTCTTCGGCGCTCAGCCTTCTTCACAGTCCAACTCTCACATCCATACATGACCACAGGAAAAACCATAGCCTTGACTAGATGAGAACATACAACCTGTGTATTCTTACTTAGACACACACATATATGTGAAATAACAGCTAAATATAAATATAGTTATTATAAGTGTATTATATAAATATATTAAAAGTAAAGGAAAATATCTTTTAAACCAAGGGGAAAATGACAGTTTTTTTTTGTTTTTTTGTGTTTTTTTTCCCCAATTTGGCCAAGTTTAAGATTTTGGCAGATATGGGCTCCCATTCATGAGTAAACCTATCTCAATGAAGACTGAGGAAATAGTCTAGGAAATCTAAGTGATCTCCCACTGAAGTAAATCAGAGTGATGCAGGTGGGGTATGTAATAAATGTGCAGTTAAGTAAAATTTAATAATCTCTGAGTCTCTTTCAAACCACCACTGTTTTTCTAGACTTAGGGAATCTTAACCCCCTTCACACAACTTCCATGGTTCTCTACTCAATAGATACCTACTACTGTCCCTCTTTCTAAAGTTTAATTTTTCCAATTACCTCAATTTTTCATAAATAAAAGCAGGTGATAAGAGAAAATCTCTTTGAGGAAATACAACTAACCAGCTTTCTTCTGGGAATCTCCTCACTGGATCTCAATTTTTCCCATCTGTAAAAGGAAGAGTCTGGATTAAATTCTCTGAAGTCTATCCTAGTTGGGTATGCTGGGAGTCTAGGATCCTGTGTTTCCTCTGACTCTTTCTGTTAAATATAAAAGCTGAAAATCATTCCAACCTTCTCAAATCAGCATACATTTTCAAAGTACTGTTGTTATAGGTTCTAAAATGGGATACTGAGTAAGATGAAACACTTGAAAAAAAAATTGGGGAGAGAAGACACTCACATAAAAAACTATTTAGGCAGGAAGAAACTCTAAAGTAGCAAAGGAGTGACCTTGCCATGGTGTGCAGAAAGAGCAAGCCACAACCCCCACCCTTTTTTCTCCTGATTCTCACTCAGACTCAGTGCTAGTATTTCTTAGAAAAGAATCTCTTTCTGGAATTGAGGTAGGTATTCTACGTGGTTTTCTAATAACATAGCTGTGAGTCAGAGAAGTTGAGTAATTTGTCTCAGATCACAGTGTCTCTAATAAGTGGCAGGGCAGAACAAGAAGAAGACAAGGGCAATAGATAGAACCTCGTTTTCCTCAGATCCCTGTGCCAAGGGCCTCTAGGATCAACAAACACTAGTGGGCTGGGTTGATTTTGGACCTGCATTCTCCCTGGAGTCCTCTTGCTGACCATCACTTAATGTTGGCTAACTTTTCAGAATTTCCCCTCTATAAATAACGTAATTACATCTGACTCCATGCCTCCCAGGGGTGGAAATATAAATGAAGTAATCAAGGTGAGAACCAGATAAGCCCATTTTAATTATGGTACTGAAAACCCCATGGAGTACTATGGTATAACTAGCAAAATACAGAGGCTGCAGAGCTGTATGTGGCCAAAGCTTACACTCCCAATTTTTAAGGAAGGAAATGTAGATGTGAAGTCAGTATTTACTATTAAGTAATAGTGAAACTGAGAACCAGTGTGTACTTGCTTTCAAGAAAATCTATTATATGAAAACTATTAATAGAAAAAAGTATAGCAATAGGTGATTTTATCTTTATCTTTTACAGAATTATTCTGGATTATATTAAAAAGACTCTTCTTCAATACGTTTCATGATGTGTAGCATTTCAGTAAAAATTGGAACAGAAAAAAATGATGATTTACACAAAGTCTTTTAAGGGTACATCTTTGGTATTTTATAAGATAGAACTGAAGTTACCATTTGAGATTTCAGTTGCCTTACCTTGAAAATAATTCTATCAAGACTGAAGTAGTGGTACAATAATGAAGCATAGGACTTGGGAGTTGAAAGACCTAAATCCCATAGCTGTGGCCAAGGTATCAATCTCTCAAGGCCTTCTCTGTTTCTAGTCTATGAAATACCATATATTACTACCCTATCATGTCATTATTCATGTCATTATTGTGAGAGAGTGAGATACCTGGCATGGTATCTGGCTAACAGTGGGCACTTCAGTCACCTTGAATCTAAATCTACGAAGGGAAGCAAAAACATTGAGAATGAACCATTGAAATATGATCACAAATAGTTCTAAGAAACTTCTAACTCCTTATCCATGTATTCAATTTTATATTTAAATATGAAAAAGCCATATAGCTGAACAGAAAAGTGGATTTATTCTTTAATTTATTGTTTTACAATGTTACATGTCTATTTTGTCCCATACTTTATATGTATACTCTTATAGAGCAGACATTTTGTAAAGTCAAAAATTTTATGTCAAGCAAAGGCACCTGTTCAGTTCTGTAGAGTACATACCACTTTGCTGCAGAGTATACAGCCATGACTTATCCTTTACACCCTAAAACAGAGTCCACCAAGGACAGAGAATAGGGTTTTGGTGGCAGAGACTACATCCAGTTAAGCAATAAATCCTAGCTGGCCCTCATGATTATAGGGACTGGCTCTTGGTAATAATTTTGATGTTATTATCCTCTCCCAGAAATGCAAGAATCACTGTGGCCTTTAAAAACAGATTTAAGAGAATATATTTATCTTGACATTATCAGCTTTTAAAGATCATGCAGTAGGGCCTATTGACCTTTCTCTCTTAATGATGAGTTGCAAAAGTGTTGAATAACATTAATGGAATGAAGTGAAAAAGAGTGTGTACTACAGAGCAGTCTCTGTGGAAGGGAAGAGGTGGGAAAGGGATGTTCAGAATGACAAAGAAAATTTGCTTTTTTTCCTATGGGAACTGAAGACAGATGGAAGCAAAGGGGTACAGACTGATACCATTTCTGTCTCTACTCCACATACACAGTTCTCAGATATACAACTAGCAAAGAAAAATAAAATATTTGGCTTATAATTAGGTGTCTGACAATGATTCCAACTCTTGGAGATGCAAAGCAAACTACATTTGTTTAATTGTTCCCAATAATGTAAATTTCTATACTTCTAAAAAGTACCTAATTTTTTTACCAGTTACCATCATATTTTGGAAATGGTAATGGACTTTGTCACTAATATTATGAAGTACTGTGTGCAAATTAACTCCATTCTCTGGTATTCTGTTTTAAAATATGTTTTTCTAAAAAAATCAAAGGTTTCTAATATCTTAAGGATTAAACACAAAAATAATTGTAAAGTTCTTCACACAGTTCCTTAGTAACACCATGGATTCAATCATTGTTAGCATCTTTCCTCTCAGCCCCAACATCCCAATTTGCACTAACTTGCTCAATCCATAAAATAAATGGTAGAACAAACTGATTAAAGTTGAAAATATTAGAAATTAAGAATGTGAAATACTTTTGAAATCTTTGCAATATAACTGCTGTGAACACACTTTCAGTAAATACAAAGTTTTAACAGAAGGGCAGGGATTTAAAATTGTAAGCACTCTGAAAAATACAGGAGTTCTCATGGGCACATTAAACATCTCCCATTTTATACATGCAAATAAAATGGATTAAGTTAAAAGCACTGAGCATTTTGCCTTCAAAGCCAACAGAGAGGTCATATCAATGCACAAAATGAAATGCATAATTCTATGCCTACCGACTACCATTCAGTTCAATTCAGTCGCTCAGTCGTGTCCAACTCATTGCAACCCCATGAATCGCAGCACGCCAGGCCTCCCTGTCCATCACCAGCTCCCGGAGTTCACTCAGACTCACGTCCATAAAGTCAGTGATGTCATCCAGCCATCTCATCCTCTGTCATCCCCTTCTCCTCCTGCCCCCAATCCCTCCCAGCATCAGAGTCTTTTCCAATGAGTCAACTCTTCGCATGAGGTGGCCAAAGTACTGGAGTTTCAGCTTTAGCATCATTCCTTCCAAAGAACACCCAGGACTGATCTCCTTCAGAATGGACTGGTTGGATCTCCTTGTAGTCCAAGGGACTCTCAAGAGTCTTCTCCAACACCACAGTTCAAAAGCATCAATTCTTCAGTGCTCAGCTTTCTTCACAGTCCAATTCTCACATCCATACATGACTACTGGAAAAACCATAGCTTTGGCCAGACGGACCTTTGTTGGCAAAGTAATGTCTCTGCTTTTGAATATGCTATCTAGGTTGGTCATAACTTTCCTTCAAAGGAGTAAGCATCTTTTAATTTCATGGCTGCAGTCACCATCTGCAATGATTTTGGAGCCCAAAAAAATAAAGTCTGACACTGTTTCCCCATCTATTTCCCATGAATTGATGGGACCGGATGCCATGATCTTTGTTTTCTGAATGTTGAGCTTTAAGCCTACTTTTTCACTCTCCACTTTCACTTACATAAAGAGGCTTTTTAGTTCCTCTTCACTTTCTGCCATAAGGGTGGTGTCATCTGCATATATGATGTTATTGATATTTCTCCTGACAATCTTGATTCCAGCTTGTGTTTCTTCCAGTCCAGCGTTTCTCTTGATGTACTCTGCATATAAGTTAAATAAGCAGGGTGACAATATATAGCCTTGACCTACTTCTACCATTACAGCCCATGAAAAAATAAAAGTGGATATGTGATTGTCTACTGCACCTAATATATTGAAATGAACTGCAATAACTAGAAGGAGCAGGGGAACTAGCATTTCCATGGCAAGCAAAGACTATCAAAATCATTGTATTTTTATTATTTTCATTTTGCAGGTCACCTTCTTGGAAGAGAAATTCCCTTTCATTATCAGTCTGCTTGATAGCTCCCTGAAGAATTCTAATGCATAAGCTGTTACATATTTTTTAACATGTTAGAAACGCAATGTTGCTGTTGTTAAGTTGCTGTCATGTCCAGTGCTTGCGACCCCATGAACTGCAGCACGCCAGACTTCCTTGACCTTCACTGTCTCCCTGAGTTTGCTCAAACTCATGTTCATTGAGTCTGTGATGCCTTCCAACCATCTCAGCCTCTGTCACCCCCTTTTCCTCTTGCCCTCAATCTTTCCCACCATCAGGGTCTTTCCGATGAGTTGGCACTTCGCATAAGGTGGCCAAAGTATTGCGGTTTCAGCTTTAGCATCAGTTCTTTCAATGAATATTCAAGGTTGATTTCCTTTAGGACTGACTGGTTTGATCTCCTTGTTGTCCAAGGGACTCTCAATAGTCTTTTCCAGCACAATGGTTTAAAAACATCAATTCTTTTTGGTACTCAGCCTTCTTTATATTCCAACTCTCACATCCATATGTACCTACTGGAAAAACCATAGCATTGACTATACAAACCTTTATTGGCAAAGTGATGTCTCTGCTTTTTAATATGCTGTCTAAGTTTGTCATACTTTTTCTTTCAAGGAGCAAGCATCTTTTAATTTCATGGCTCAGTTACCATCTGCAGTAATTTTTGAGCCCAAGGAAATGAAATCTGTCACTGGGCTTCCCTGGTGGCTCAGATGATAAAGAATCTGTCTGCAATTTGGGAGACCCAGGTTCAATCCCTGGGTCAGGAAGATTCCCCTGGAGAAGGGAATGGCAACCCATTCCAGTATTCTTGCCTGGAGAATTCCATGGACAGAAGAGTCTGGTGAGCTATAGTCCATAGAGTCTCAAAGAATCAGACACGACTGAAGTGACCTAGTACACACAAGTATCAAAAACACAATAGCTTATTTTAAGTATCTTAAGGAATTCAACTCAAGTAAAATTTGAAGTAAAAACAAAAAGCAACTTTTTCTTTTACTTTAGCTATTGGCTTCATATTGGCCTCCTCTTGGCAGAGTCCTAATAAGAAAATGGAATAAACCTGCCACAGAAAAACAGTTCTTCACATTCTGTCTTGTAAGAAGATGTGTTTGGGCCAAGTTAGATCCCATCAAAAGAGAGTAAAACATGAGTGGCTAAAAACTTTTCTTCTAGATGGAAAAGAAGTGGTTTAGGAGACCTCAGGTTTGCAAAGGGAGAGAGGGGGAATGGACAAATACCTGATGTCAAAAAACTACAATATAAGCCATAAAGGAGTTAATATGAAGGAACTCACTATTGATTCATTGTCTAAACTGAGTCACTTTTGAAGAAAAAACGGGCACAACTGATAAAAACATTAACTTTTGGTAAGATTAAAGTTCTGTGAAACAAAAAAAAGAGAAAACTGCAAAATGTATTTGGAAAACCAAGGATCACTAGGGGGTGTAAGAGGGGTTTTTGAGTGAGGTTAATGAAAGAAAGACTTCCTAAGTGATCAGTGCAAAGAAATAGAGGAAAACAGCAGAATGGGAAAGACTAGAGATCACTTCAAGTAAATTAGAGATAATAAGGAAATATTTCATGTAAAGATGGGCACAATAAAAGACAGAAACGGTATGGATTTAACAAAAGCAGAGGATATTAAGAAGAGGTAGCAAGAATACACAGAAGAACACATACAAAAAAAGATCTTAATAACTCAGATAATGACAATGGTATGATCACTCACCTACAGCCAGATATCCTAGAGTGCCAAGTAAAGTAGGCCTTAGGAATCATCACTTACAAACAAAGCTAGTGCAGGTGATGGAATGCCAGCTGAGCTAAATCAAATCCTAAAAGATGATGCTGTTGAAGTGCTGCACTCAATATTCCAGCAAATTTGGAAAACTTAGCAGTGGCAACAGAACTGGAAAAGGTCAATTTTTATTCCAATGCCAAAGAATGTTCAAACTACCGCACAGCTCCAGGCATATCATATGCTAGCAAAGTAATGCTCAAAATTCTCCCACCTAGGCTTCAACAATACATGAACCAGAATGTCCAGATGTTCAAGCTGGATTTAGAAAAGGCAGAGGAACTAGAGATCAAATTGCCAATATCCACTGGATTATAGAAAAAGCAAGATAATTCCAGAAAAAAACATCTACTTCTGCTTCACTGACTACACTAAAGCCTTTGACTGCATGGATCACAACAAATTGAGGAAAATTCTTAAATAGATGGGAATACCAGACCATCTCACCTGCCTCCTGAAAAAACCTGTATGCAGGTCAAGAAGCAACAGTTAGCACCAGACAGGGAACAATCAACTGGTTATAAATTGGAAAAGGAGCAGGTCTAAGCTGTATATTGTCACCCTGATTATTTAACTTACATGCAGAGTACATCATGTGGAATGCTGGGCTGGATGAAGCACAAGCTGGAATCAAGATTGCTGGGAGAAATATCAATAACCTCAGATATGCAGATGACACCACCCTTATGGGAGAAAGTGGAGAGGAAATAAAGAACCTCTTGATGAAGGTGAAAGAGAATGAAAACCTGATTTAAAACTCAACATTATAAAAGGAAGCTCGTGGCATCTGGTCCCACCAATTCATACCACATAGTTAGGGAAACAATGGAAATAATGACAGACATAATTTTCTTGGGCTCCAAAATCACTGCTGATGGTGACTGCAGCCATGAAATTAAAAGATGCTTGCTCCTTGGAAGAAAAGCCATGACAAAACTAGATAGCGTATTATAAGGCAGAGACATTACTTTGCCAACAAAGATCCATCTAGTCAAAGCTATGATTTTTCCAATTGTGTATGGCTATGAGAGTTGGACAATAAAGAAGGACAAGTGTGGAAGAATTGATGCTTTCAAACTGTGGTGCTGGAGAAGACTCTTGAGAGACTCTTTGGACTGCAAGGCGATAAAACCAGTCAATCATAAAGGAAATCAATCCTGAATATTCATTGGAAGGACTAATGCTGAAACTGAAGCTCCAATACTTTGGCCACCTGATGTGAAGAGCTGACTCATTAGAAAAGACCCTGATGCTGGGAACGATTGAAAACACGAAGAGAAGGGGATGACAGAGGATGATATAATTGGATGAGATCACTGACTCAGTGGACAGAGTTTGAGTGAATTCCTGGAGATGGTGAAGGACAGGAAAGCCTGGCATGCTTCAGACCATGGGATCGCAAAGAGTTGGACACGATTTATGTGACTTAACAACAACAGCAGTGAAGGAAAAATATATGTGAAGAAACAGGAAAACACTCCAAGAAAAATAGCAAGCACAAAGTTGTGAAGCAGTAAAATTGCATTGCATGGTTCATATTTTTTTGAACTCAAAGAAAACAAACAGGAGATGTTATTTCAGCCTCCACCACAGTAAGAAAATGCAAAAGCATGATAAGGATATGTATTAATTCCTCATATGAGTGCAACCAATTTGGAAAGCACTATGAAATTATCTAATAAAACTGAAAACGTGTATACTCTATAATACAGGCTTCCTGGTGACTCAGACGGTAGGAATCTGCATGTGATGAAGGAAACCCTGTTCAAGCCATGGGTAGGGAATATTTGCTGGAGAAGGAAATGGCTAGCCTCTCCAGTATTATTGCCTGGAGAATCCCATAGACAGAGAAGCCTGGAAGGCTATGGCCTATGGGGTCACAAACAACTGGACACAAGTAAGTGACTAACACTATAATCAAGAAATAATACACACATGTGTGCCCAAGAAGTAATATAGAAATTTTACCGTATATTGTTTGTAATACTGAAAAATTAGAAATAATTTAAATATTTATCAATAGTAAAATGGAAAATAAATTGTAGCAAATCCATATAATGGACCACTATTCAGCAGTTAAATGAACTAAATCCCAATACATCTACCAAATATAAATAAGTATATAAATATAAATAAATCTTAGAAAATGCTGAATAAAAATAAAAGAAACAAGCTATAGAAGGATATGTATTATATTATATCCTATAAATACCAATATGTCCCATCATACCAATACAGATTAGGAGCATGCAAATGTTGCTTTAAATTGTTTAATGTAAATATATATGAAAATACAGTAAAAGTGGGAGAAGGCAATGGCACCCCACTCCAGTACTCTTGCCTGGAAAATCCCATGGATGGAGGAGCCTGGTAGGCTGTACTCCATGGGGTTGCGAAGAGTCGGACACGACTGAGCGACTTCATTTTCACTTTTCACTTTTATGCTTTGGAGAAGGAAATGGCAACCCACTCCAGTGTTCTTGCCTGGAGAATCCTAGGGACGGGAGCCTGGTGGGTTGCTGTCTATGGGGTCACACAGAGTCGGACACGACTGAAGCGACTTAGCAGCAGCAGCAACAGTAAAAGTATATAATAAAAAGCTTGCATGGAAATATGAAATTTTGGATAGTGTCTTGCTCTAGGTTGGAATGAAAAATGATTAAGGAGAAGTACACAGATGGTTCTAACTATAATTGCAGCTTTATTTCTTAAGAGAGAGAGAGAGAGGTGAAATAAATATGGCAGCATTTTCAGATGAATTTCCCCTTTCTATTCTCTGTTCTGCAGTGCTGGGACTTGAACTCTATATGTTGCATTTCCTGTCTGCTTTCTGCTGTCCTCATGTCAGGTTCTGCCAATGCAAAGCACTGGTGGGAAACTGGAATTTGAGAGGAAGGATGAAGGGGCCCCCTTCAAGCTTTGGTACTTGTCAACTTTACTGCAGCAGTAAAAAGTAATTATGACTCTACTCTTCAGCCTTGCCACCAGTCCCAGGACTGACCTTGCAATTCCTCACCCTCTCAGTGGACTATCACCCCACCTCCATATCCAGTTGCAGAACTACAACCCCTTACCCTGCTGCCCCTGCCATACTATCCTAGTATCTGCTGGGCCACAGCTCCCTTGATCTTTTCAAGTACTTATTGGGTCAAACACTTATATTAATCGAAGAAACTATAAAGCTGTGTATTCCCAAGGATCAGCAAGAGGAAATAACCTTCTTAGGAGTATGAGCACTACCTTGTCATGTGATTACCTTAGAAGTTTAAGTTGTAGTCGCTCAGGGCCCATTTTCCAATTCCAAAAATCTTTGTGGCCTCTTCCTTCCTGATCCCAAAGTTGTAATAAACGGAGATGCCTTGTTTTTATTCCTGTAAAGTTGCCTCCAATTTCAAAAAACCGTGTACCCCAATTACCCATACTGGTTTCCTTTACTTTGAGATGCTGGCATGGTTTCTCTTTTTCTAACTGGACTCTGGCTGACTCAGCAAATTTAACCTAATGTCATTTTTTAGGATAAAAAAATTGAGTTTGAAGGGCAGAAATAACTTAAATTCTGCAAAAAGAAGGCATTGGTCATAGAAAGCACACTCTTCCAACAATAAAAATACAACTATACACACGGACGTCACTGAAACCAGACTGATTATATTCTAGAAGCCAAAGATAGAGGAGCTTTATACAGTCAGCACAATGAGACCTGCAGTTGACTGTGGCTGAAATCATGAGCTTCTTACTGCTCAGATTTAAATTGAAGAAAATAGAGAAAGCCACTAAGCCATTCAGGTATGACCTAAAAATATTCCATATGATTAAACAGTACAAAGGACAAATTTCAAGGGATTAGATATGATAGAGTGACTGAAGAACTATGCACAGAGGTTTGTAACACTGTATAGGAGGTGGTGATCAAGACCATTCCCAAGAAAAAGAAATGCAAAAAGGTGAAATAGTTGTCTGAGAAGGCCTTACAAATATTGGAGAAAAGAAGGGAAGCAAAAACAAAGGAGAAAGGGAAAGATATACCCAAGTGAATGCAGAGTTCCAGAGAATAACAAGGAAAGATAAGAAGTCCTTCTTAAATGATCAATGAAAATAAATAGAGGAAAACAAAAGAATGGGAAAGACTAGAAGCTCTCTTCAGGAAAATTAGATACACCAAGGGAACCTTTCATGCAAAGATGGCACATTGAAGGACAGAAACCGTAGGGACATAACAAAAGCAGAAGAGATTAAGAAGAGGTGGCAAAAATACATAGAACTGTACAAAAAAAGGTCTTAATAATGCAGATAATCATGATCGTTTGATCATTCACCTACAGCCAAACATCCTGGAGTGTGAAGTCGAGTGGCCTTAAGAAATACTACTATAAACAAAGCTAATGCAGGTGATAGAATTCCAGCTGAGCTATTTTAAATTTTAAAAGATGATGCTATTAAAGCGTTGCACTCAATATTCCAGCAAATTTCGAAAATACAGCCTTGGCCACAGGACTGGAAAAGGTCACTTTTCCTTCCAATCCCAAAGAAGGAAAATTCGAAAGATTTCTCAAACTACTATATAATTTCACTCATTTCACATGCTAGCAACGTGAATGCTCAAAATCCTTCAAGCTAGGCTTCAACAGAACATAAACTGAGAGCATCCAGAAGTACAAGATGGACTTAGAAAATGCAGAGGAATCAGAGCTCAAAATGCCAACCTCCATTGGATCATAGGGAAAGCAACAAAATTCCAGAAAAATACCATCTACTTCTACTTCAAAGTCTATACTTAAAGGCTTTGAGTGTGTGGATCACAACAAATTGTGGAAAATTCTTAAAGAGATGGGAACACCAGACCACCTTACTTGCCTCCTGAGAAACCTGTACACTGGTCAAGAAGCAACAGTTACAACTGGATATGGAACAATGGACTGGTTCAAAATTGGGAGAGGAGTACATCAAGGCTGAATATTGTCATCCTACTTATTTAATTTTTGTGCAGAATACATCACGTGAAATGCTGGGCTGGAAGACTCACAAGCTGGAATCAAGATTGCTGGGAGAAACATCAATAACCTCAGATATGCAAACACGATACTTAATGGCAGAAACTGAAGAAGAACTAAAGAGTCTGTTGATGAAAATGAAAGATGAGAGTGAAAATTTTGGATTAAAACTCAATATTCAAAAAACTAAGGTCATGGCACCTGGTCCCATCATGGCAAATAGATGGAGAAAAAATGGAAACAGTGACACACTTCATTTTCTTGGGCTCTAAAATCCCTGTGGATGATGACTGAAGTCATGAAATTAAAAACACTTGCCCTTGGAAGAAAAGCTATGACAAACCTAGACAGTGTGTTAAAAAAAACAGAGACATCACTTTGTTGACAAGGTTCATTAGTCAAATCTACTGTTTTTCAGTAGTCATGTACAGATGTGAGATATGGACCATAAAGAAGACTGAGCACTGAAGAACTGATGCTTTCAAACTGTGGTTTGGAGAAGAATCTTGAGAGTCCCTTGGACAGCAAGATCAAATCCATCAATCCTGAATATTCGTTGGAAGAACTGATGCTGAAACTGAAGCTCCAATATTTCAGCCACATGATGTGAAGAGCTGACTCATTAGAAAAGACCCTGATGCTTGGAAAGATTGAGGGCAACAGGAAAAGGGGGTGATGAGAGAGTGGATGGGATCATCAACTCAATGGTCATGAGTTTGAGCAAATTCAGGGAGATAGTGAAGGACAGGTAAGCCTGGCCTGTTACAGTCCATGAGATCGCAAAGAGTGGGACATGACTGAAAGACAGAACAGCAACAACAAGGTAGAAACAGATGGTGTAGAACCCAGAACTCCTGATTGGCTATCCATCATCAATCGAGGTTGAAACACTCTACTCATGATCAAGGTATCACAGAACTGGAAAGGTCCTCAGTGATCATATCACTTAGTGCAGGGATTGGCAGAACCTTTCACTACAGAAACAGGTCTTGGTTGGGATCTGGCCTGTGGGCCCTCAGGCCATAGTTTGACAATCCCACCCTAGCAGTTCTCAAATGATGTTATGCATCAGCATCACCAGTTATTATTGTTCAGTCACTCAGTCATGGCTGACGCTCTGTGACGCCATGGACAGCAGCACACCAGGCTTCCTTGTCCCTCACTGTCTTCCTGAAATTGCTCAAACTCATGTCCATTGAACAGGTGATACCATCCAACCATCTAATACTCTGGTGACCCCTTCTCCTCCTGCCCTTAATTTTTCTCAGCATCAGGGTCTTTTCCAATGACTCAGCTCTTTGCATCAGGTGGCCAAAGATTTGGAGCTTCAGCTTCAGCATCTGTCCTTCCAATTAATATTCAGGGTTGATTTCCTTTAGGATTGACTGGTTGGGTCTCCTTCCAGTCCAAGGGATTCTCAAGAGTCTTCTTCAGCATCCCAGTTCAAAAGCATCCATTCTTTGGCGCTCAGCCTGCCTTATACTGCAACTTTCGCATCCATACATGACTATTGGAAAAGCCATACCTTTGATTAGATGGGCCTTTGCTGGCAAAGTGATGTCTGTGCTTATTAATATGCTGTCTAGGTTTGTCATACCTTTTCTTCCAAGGAGTAAGTGACTTTTAATTTCATCCTGCAGTCACCATCTGAAGTGATTTTGGAGGCCAAGAAAAAGCCTGTCACTATTTGAACTGTTTCCCCATTAGCCATGAAATGATGGCACCAGATGTCATGATTAAAGTTGTTGTTCCTTTTTAATCTTTATTAAAATTTTAATTGGAGGCGAATTACAATATTGTGGTGGATATTTTCCATACATTCACAGAAGTCAGCCATGGGTGTACACGTGTCCCCTATCATGAACATCCCTCCTACCTCCCTCCCCAATCCCATCCCTCAGGGTCATCCCAGTGCACCAGCCCTCAGCAACCTGTTTCATTCATTGAACCTGGACTGGCGATCTATTTCACATATGATAATATATGTCTTTCAATGCTATTCTCTCAAATCATCCCACCCTTGCCTTCTCCCACAGAGTCCAAAAGTCTGTTCTTTACATCTGTGTCTCTATTGCTGTCTCGCATATAGGGTCATCGTTACCATCTTTCTAAATACCATATATATGCATTAATATACTGTAATGGTGTTTTTCTTTCTGACTTACTTCACTCTGTATAATAGGCTCCAGTTTCATGCACCTCATTAGAAATGAATCAAATGCATTCTTTTTAATAGCTGAGTAATATTGCATTGTGTACGTGTACCACAGCTTTCCTATCCATTCATCTGTTGATGGACATCTAGGTTGCTTCCATGTCCTGGTTATTATAAACAGTGCTGCGATGAACATTGGGGTACACGTGTCTCCTTCAATTCTGGTTTACTCGGTGTGTATGCCCAGCAGTGGGACTGCTGGGTCGTATGGCAGTTCTATTCCCAGTTTTTTTAAAGAATCTCCACACTGTTCTCCATAGTAGCTGTACTAGTTTGCATTACCACCAACAGTGTAAGAGGGTTCCTTTTTGTCCACACCCTCTCCAGCATTGTTTGTAGGCTTTTGGATAGCAGCCATTCTGATCAGTGTGAGATGGTACCTCATTTACATTTCTCTGATAATGATGGAATCACTGACTTGATGGACGTGAGTCTGAGTGAACTTCAAGAGTTGGTGATGGACAGGGAGGCCTGGCGTGCTGTGATCCATGGGGTCGGACATGACTGAGTGACTGAACTGAACTGATAATGACTGATGTTGAGCATTTTTCATGTGTATGTTAGCCATTTGTATGTCTTCTTTGGAGAAATGTCTGTTTAGTTCTTGGGCCCATTTTTTTATTGGGTCGCTTATTTTTTTGGAATTGAGCTGCAGAAGCTGCTTTTACATTTTTGAGATTAATTCTTTACCAGTTGCTTCATTTGCTATTGTTTTCTTCCATTCTGAAGGCTGTATTTTCACCTTGCTTATAGTTTCCTTTGTTGTGCAAAAGCTTTTAAGTTTAATGAGGTCCCATTTGATTATTTTTGCTTTTATTCCATTACTCTGGGAGGTGGTTCATAGAGGATCCTGCTATGATTTACGTCAGAGAGTGTTTTGCCTATGTTTTAACTCTAGAAGTTTTATAGGTTCTGGTCTTACATTTAGATCATTAATCCATTTTGAGTTTATCTTTGTTTATGGTGCTAGAAAATGTTCTAGTTTCATTCTTTCACAAGTCGTTGACCAGTTTTCCCAGCACCACTTGTTAAAGAGATTGTCATTTTTCCATTGAATATTCTTGCCTCCTTTGTCAAAAATAAGGTGTCCATAGGTGCGTGGATTTATCTCTGGGCTTTTTATTTTGTTCCATTGATCTATTTTTCTGTCTTTGTGCCAGTACCATACTGTCTTGATAACTGTAGCTTTGTACTATAGCCTGAAGTCAGGCAGGTTGATTCCTCTGGTTCCATTCTTCTTTCTCAACACTGCTTTGGCAATTTGAGGGTTTTTGTATTTCCATATAAACTGTAAATTTATTTGTTCTAGTTCTGTGAAAAATACAGTTGGTAGCTTGATAGGGATTGCATTGAATCTATAGATTGTTTGGGGTAGTATATTCATTTTCATTATATTGATTCTTCTGATCCATGAACATGGTATATGTCTCCATTATTTTGTGTCATCTTTGATTTCTTTCATTAGTGTTTTATACTTTCTTATATATAGGTCTTTTGTTTCTTTGAAGTGAAGTAACTCAGTCGTGTCCAACTATTTGCAACCCCATGGACTGTAGCTCACCAGGCTCTTTGGCCCATGGGATTTTCCAAGCATGAATATTGGAGTGGGTTGCCATTCCCTTCTCCAGGGGGTCGTCCAGACCCAGGGATCAAACCCAGGTCTCCTGCATTGTAAGCAGATGCTTTACCATCTGAGCTACCAGGGAAGCCCCTCAGTTCAGTTCAGTTCAGTCGCTCAGTCCTGTCCGACTCTTTGCGACCCCATGAATTGCAGCACGCCAGGCCTCCCTGTCCATCACCGACTCCCGGAGTTCACTCAGACTCACGTCCATCGAGTCAGTGATGCCATCCAGCCATCTCATCCTCTGTCCTCCCCTTCTCCTCCTGCCCCCAATCGCTTACACCATCAGGGTCTTTTCCAATGAGTCAACTCTTCGCATGAGGTGGCCAAAGTACTGGAGTTTCAGCTTTAGCATCAGTTCTTCCAAAGAAATCCCAGGGCTGATCTCCTTCAGAATGGACTGGTTGGATCTCCTTGAAGTCCAAGGGACTCTCAAGAGTCTTCTCCAACACCACAGTTCAAAAGCATCAATTTTTCGGCACTCAGCTTTCTTCACAGTCCAACTCTCACATCCATACATGACCACAGGAAAAACCATAGCCTTGACTAGACGGACCTTTGTTGGCAAAGTGATGTCTCTGCTTTTCAATATGCTATCTAGGTTGGTCATAACTTTTCTTCCAAGGAGTAACCGTCTTTAAATTTCATGGCTGCAATCACCATCTGCAGTGATTTTGGAGCCCAGAAAAATAAAGTCTGACACTGTTTCCCCATCTATTTCCAATGAAGTGATGGGACCAGATGCCATGATCTTCGTTTTCTGAATGTTGAGTTTTAAGCCAACTTTTTCACTCTCCTCTTTCACCTTCATCAACAGGCTTTTTAGGTCTTCTTCACTTTTTGCCATAAGGGTGGTGTCATCTGCACATCTGAGGTTATTAATATTTCTCCCGGCAATCTTGATTCCAGCTTGTGCTTCTTCCAGTCCAGCGTTTCTCATGATGTACTCTGCATATAAGTTAAATAAGCAGGGTGACAATATACAGCCTTGACGTACTCCTTTTCCTATTTGGAACCAGTCTATTGTTTCATGTCCAGTTTAACTGTTGCTTCCTGACCTGCATACAAATTTCTCAAGAGGCAAGTCAGGTGGTCTGGTATTCCTGTCTCTTGAAGAATTTTCCACAGTTTATTGTGATCCTCACAGTCAAAGGCTTTGGCATAGTCAATAAAGCAGAAATAGATGTTTTTTCTTGAACTCTCTTGCTCCTACCCCACGCCTGAGGCCAGGGGCGGCGGCCGGGAGGACCTAACCAACACCCGAGGCCAGGGGCTGCGGCAGGGAGGAGCAACCCCACCTCCAAGGAGCAGTGGCTGCACAGGCGCAGGAGGGCCTAGAGGAGCTATTCCAACTTCAAGGTCAGAAGGGGCGATGGTGAGGAGATACCAATCGTCCAAGGTAAGGAGCAGCAGCTGTGCTTTGCTGGAGCAGCTGTGAAGAGATGCCCCACGTCCAAGGTAAGAGAAACCCAAGTAAGATGGTAGGTGTTGCAGGAGGGCATCAGAGGGCAGACATACTGAAACCATACTCACAGAAAACTGGTCAATCTAATCACACTAGGAACACAGCCTTGTCTAACTCAGTGAAACTAAGCCATGCCCATGGGCCCACCCAAGATGGGTGGGTCATGGTGGAGAGGTCTGACAGAATGTGGTCCACTGGAGAAGGGAATGGCAAACCACTTCAGTATTCTTGCCTTGAGAACCCCATGAACAGTATGAAAAAGCAAAATGATAGGATACTGAAAGAGGAACTCCCCACATCAGTAGGTGCCCAATATGCTATTGGAGATCAGTGGAGAAATAACTCCAGAAAGAATGAAGGGATGTAGCCAAAGCAAAAACAATATCCAGTTGTGGATGTGACTGGTGATAGAAGCAAGGTCTGATGCTGTAAAGAGCAATATTGCATAGGAACCTGGAATGTCAGGTTCATGAATCAAGGCAAATTGGGAAGCCCCTAGGTAGCCTTATTTCTTTTTTTTTTTTTAATTTTTATGGCAATGGTGAATGAATTGTTTCCTTATTTCTCTTTCTGTTTTCTCATTGTTAGTGTATAGGAATGCAAGGGATTTCTGTATGCTAATTTTATATTCTGCAACTTTACTATAATCATTGATTAGCTCTAGTAATTTTCTGGTGGAGTCTTTAGTGTTTTCTACATAAAGGATCATGTCATCTGCAAACAGTGATAGTTTTAATTCTTCTTTTCCAATCTGGATTCCTTTTATTTCTTTTTCCTCTGTGATTGCTGTGGCTAAAACTTCCAAAACTATGTTGAATAGCAGTGGTGAGAGTGGGCATCCTTGTCTTTTCCTGACTTTAGGGGAAATGCTTTCAATTTTTCACCATTGAGGATAATGTTTGCTGTTGGTTTATCATATATGGCTTTTATTATGTTGAGGTATGTTCCTTCTATGCCTGCTTTCTGAAGGGTTTTTATCATAAATTGATGTTGAATTTTGTCACAGGCTTTCTCTATCTCAGTTTTTTTAATGTTGAGTCTTAAGCCAGCTTTTTCACTCTCATCTTTCACCTCCACCAAGAGGCTCTTTAGTTCCTCTTCACTTTTTGCCATTGAAGTGGTATCATCTCCATCTGAGGTTGCTGATATTTCTCTAAGCCATCTTTATTCCAGCTTGTGAGTCTTCCAGTCTGGCAAGTTAAATAAGCAAGTTGACAATATACAGCCTTGACGTACTCCTTTCCCAATGCTGAAGCAGTCCATTTTTCCATGTCCAGTTCTAACTGTTGTTTCTTGACCTGCATACAAGTGTCTTAGAATTACCAGAGAGTTTTCTATAAACACAAGTTTCAGGGCCCAAATCCTAGACATTGTGATTCCTCAGGTTTGGAAGCAGGAGAGTTTGTATTACCAACAAAATTCCCAGGTAATCATAATGCTGCTGGTTAAGGGCTTATACTTGGGGAACCACTGCTGTGATTTAACTTCTTTATTTTATACATGAGGAGAATAATGCCAGATATATTGTTTCAACTTCCTACATAAGGTCATAAAGCCAGGACATGAGGGAATTAGGGCTTCTATGAAAATGTTATTTATACTAAAAGTTTTTATGACATTCTAACCATATCCTAGGCTCTGTGTTTGATTGTAGATATTGTCGAGAGCCGCGTTAGGCATTACTGAAAAAATGGAGGCATGGCCCAAACCCCCACCCTTTGTTCCATAGGCACGGACCCGGAATGAAGGAGTTAGGCTTTGTGATTCTGTCTTGTTTTTTCCTTTCCTCGGCTGAGTTGACTGAAGAGAATATTAAGGTTATTGCTTATTGTTTTTGAGAGGAGCATGAGAAGGCATAAAACCTTCTGCGGCTGTGCTCAAAGAATAATTCATAAAGTTAATCACTGGCATTTGTTCAAGAACTTTTACAAAAAAGTCTTCCAGGGTGAGCACACAACCTGCAGCTTGAGGCCATGGGAGGGATTGTTATCTGAAGCCCATTTGTGAGAAAAGTGTTTATGGCAAAGGAGTTTGCTGAATTTAGGGCTTAGGAATAATTAAAACAGTTAGAAGCTAAAGATTTAAGGATTGCTGTAATATTCTACTATAGCTTACATAAATTAGGGACTTTAGAGATATTATTAGCTAGAAGCCCTTTCTAAGAAATAGTGAGCTTAGGATACTAGGGGCAAACAGGACTTAGAAAGATAAGAAATAAACTGAGGAATGGTGTATGCAGCCCAGACATTAGCATGAGTTACAGTGTATTCACATGGACACATGAGAAAAAGTAGATGAGAATCGCTGAGAACGGAACTCCTTTCGAGGGGCAACAATGATTTTTGGAGAAAAATAAATCTGGGTCATTGGGAACTAAAAATATCAAACCTCTGACCTAATGCTTTTGTAAAAGTATAAAAGAGAATCATAAGCTTGAAATAAACAGGCAGTCCAAGAAAAATGAGAGGCTGCCTCAGTTTCTCGCCAACACCACTCACCCCTTCAGGTTGAATCCCTGGCTCCTGGAGCTGGACTCCAGCAAGATATTGACAGATGAATGTTACATGGGTTAGAAATGAGGTAACAGCTGATATGGTGTCTATGACTGTTGGGGAATGTAAGAAGCAATGGGACCACAGTAAAAATACCTGCTTCTTGAAGCATCGGGAAGGATAAATTGTAGTCAACCAGTTATAATAAGCAGGTGGGAGAAGAAAATTCCCGACAGATGGAACACTTGTGTGAGACTTATGAGAAGCAACATCTTATGTGTGAGAGTTAGGAGACTTATGAGAAGCATCACATACTTAACAGTAGCATTTTTGGCGCTGTCTCTTATTAACTGTGAGCCTGGGTACATTATTTATCTTCTAAACCTCAGTATCCTCTTCAAAAAATGGCACAGAAGACAATCTACAGCATATAGTTGATGTGTGGATTACATAAGATAATGAATTTAAAGTGGTTTGGCATAGTGCTTGAAACACAATTCGCCCTTAACAAACAATTGTTACTACCATTATTACCACAGTGCAGCAGCGTGTCAGCACAATACATTCACAGTCATGAACAGACCTGGAGAATCAAGTGTAGATGAAGTTACAGAGTCTGGCAAGCCTGGGCCATGAAGGACTACCTGCAACAGTATCTTTTTATGTGAAGGCAATGGGCAGCCAGTGAAGAAGTTAGGCAGAAGAATGACATGCTATAGTAAGCATTATAACTGGAAGAAGGGAGAATGATATTGATGGGTGACGTGGTAATCCAAAAGGCAGGGGCAGATTTTGAAGAAAGGATGATAAGCTCAGTTTTGGAAATAGGCAGAATATGTAAAGGGATCTGTCTAGAACACAAAAGGAACATCTCAGCTATGCAAATTTGGGGTTCCTCAGTTGGCAGTTGAGGTCACAGAAGTGAATTCAATGATCCAGTGATATTGTGTGGAGAGAAAAGGGTCCACACCAACATGTATAGTGTCAGCACTGAGAATTGGGAGACAAGATTCATGAGATATCATCCTTGTAGTTAAGACAAGGAAAAACAATACAGAATCCTCCAGAGACCACGCAAAATAAGGAACAATGTGTGACACCTGGATTTAGAACCAGGAGATACAATTGTATACTCTGCTTTATGGTTGGTGAATTACATCACAAACATTCCATAAAAGGCTACAGATTTGCCTGTTAAAAGGTAAAGAGGGTATACAATAATTATTCAAAGAGCTATGTTTTTCCATAAACAAATAAAAACTCTCCTTCTGAAACCTCAAGACTAATGATTTAAGTAATTAACTTCCAGTTTCTGCCCAAGGACCTCTGTGACATTCCAGGCCTTCTGTGATCTGACCTTAGATGACACCAGTCCAGCCTTGCCGCACCACCCCCTCCCAACCCCAACACCCTGTCATAAAGATGGTCCTAGCAACATGGACAGTTTCTGCATTTTCCTCATATACACCATGAGTTTTCAAGCCTCTGGGTCTTTGTTTATTCTGTTCCCTTACCCCAGAGTTATTCTGTCTTCCCAAGGTGATGAAAAAATATATGTCAGAAAATTATAATCATATTTTAAGCTTGATTTCTGTGTCATGCCACACCCTCTCACTTTACTCACCCACCAGTATCCTCTGCCTAATACAGCACTTTTTCCCAAACTTTATTTCATTTGTTTATTTACCTATTTGATCTCTGTCTCTCCTGTGAATATAAGCACCGCAAGGTGAAGGATCACACTGGCCTAGGTCTGTATTCCCATCCAGTTGTATCTACTGTATTCAAGTATCTGGTCTATAGAAAGCACTCAAAATCTATTTATTTAATGGATGAAGGAAAGAATGTATCATGCTTAGAAAGTATTTTTAAAATAATTTGGAAAAAGCATATGAAAACTCATAAAGACATAATACCTGTATACTAGAGTGAGATAAACAGAACTGAAGTTTGGGGAGGACAAGTGAGAGAAGAGAAAGCTTATGAAAAGGACAAGTAACTAGGTACCTACCAGACACATTCATCACCTGTATTTTTTTTTCCACATGAACATTATGAAGTAGGTGTTAATACTGCCATTTCATGAATGAGAGCACAGAAGCTTGGACAGGCTACCAATTTGCTGTCCAAATCACATAGCTTATAAGTGGTGGTGGTTTAGTCACCAAGTCATGTCTGACTCTTTGTGACCCCATGGTCACCAGACTCCTCTGTCCATGGGATTCTCCAGGCAAGAATACTCGAGTGGGTTGCCATTTCCTTCTCCAGGGGATCTTCCTAACACAGGGATGAAACCTGGGTCTCCTGCATTGTGGGCAGATTCTTTACCAACTAAGCTATGTAGGAAGCCAGGTTATAAGTGGCAGCACTGAGTTAAGTCTTATTCTACAATACTATGGCCTTGTATGATACCATATTGCTTTCATGAATTACAGTGCACAAGAAGAGACTGAATTAAACATTAAACAAGGTGTGACTAGAGATTTAGTGTCTCTTGTTTGATCCAGTAAAAGGTAAGAGTACTGCCAATATAAGAGCAGTTAACTTATAATTAAAAGATGAATTAATCATTGTGTGGACAAAATGTGCAGCAAAAACAACCATGAGCAAGGTTTAATAGCCTACACTTTTGTCATGTCTCTGATACTTAGATATGAGTTACTTTGTTCAAGTCACTAACCCACTTTGAGCCTCATCAAGGAAAGAATTCTACCTCATAGAGATGTGACATGGAGCACAAAAAAAAAAAAAAAAAAAAAACCATATTTTGCAAGCATTCTGAAAACTGAAACAAGTTAGATGTATCTAACAGATAATTTATTCTAGGCTTCCGGAATTTTCTCTACCCTACACTCTTTGAAACATGTCTCTCACAAAGTTTTTGTTTATCCTTCTCTTTTTGTCTTAAGCACTATAATTTGATTACAATTAAGCCCATGTGTGTTTGTTTCCTGATCCCTGTTTAGAAATAATGCAATGATATGGTCTCTTTCAAGAAACACCCTAAATAGTACAGTAGAAATTTTAACTGGGGTCAAGATGGTCAGAAAGACTATTCTGCCACAAACCCACTATGTGACCATTTAAAAATAATTTCCCTCCTCATAGTCTCACTTTCTTTACCTGTAAAATGAATTGAATTAAATGATTTCTAAAATCTTTCCTAAATCTTGCATTTTAAGATTACTTACTCTTCTGAAATTAATTTGAAGTATGAAACATGATTTAATCATCCCCCATCTTTTCAACTTGGTTCCTAGGAATCTGGATAAATCTTTATTTTCTTGCCCTTAAAATGATTATGGGGAAAAGAAATGCATGTTACATAACTTTCTCTGTCTATGAGTTATCCTTACAAATTTAGGAGGAATATCTTTCTGCTCTAAATATTAGATTGACTCCACTTATTCACTGTTGACAGGGATTTTAAAAAATACGTCATAGCCCCTTTTGTCAGCTGGCAGCTAATAGGAAATTTCAGAGAAGTGATCGTCTTAAATAGAAGGGGTTTTTTTTGTTTGTTTTTTGTTTTGTTTTTTTCCAGTCAGGGAATGAAACTCATCTTGATTTAAAAAAAAAAAAAAAAAAGATTGGGAAACCAGCATAAATCTTCAAAGTTTAGAGAGATGGAAGAACCAATGGGCTTCTTATGATCACCGCTTCTAGCCATCCATCAATGGAGTAGAAAATAAATGTGTTTTAAACTATGTGTGGCTTCAGATAGACTCCATATTAAATAATAATAATAATGCCACCTTTAAGTGCATTAATAAAAGTCTAGTGTCCTTGCCATGTGAAATAATTGATCCATTTACTCTTCATTTAGAGTATTATTTCTGACAATCACCTAAATATAAAAAATGTACTTAAATGTAAAATCAACATATTAGAGTGTCCAAAGAATAATAATGAAGAGGGAGATGGGATCTGAAATTCAGGCTCTTTATAAGAAACAAAAGGATTTTAATCCAGATAAAAAAGATTTAAGGAAGACCTCATAAT
This sequence comes from Bos grunniens, assembly GCF_055505025.1. NCBI lineage: Eukaryota > Metazoa > Chordata > Mammalia > Artiodactyla > Bovidae > Bos > Bos grunniens. The sequence continues at coordinate 62,371,811 of NC_141183.1, read as the reverse complement.
GGTAATTAATTATTGATCATATTTTATGTTATTAAGTAAAAACAAATAAATAAATAGGAGGAAGATAAAAGAAGAAATATTTGACTGAATGGTACAGAGAAGGTTCCAAATAATCAAACATTCCTATGTTAGAACAGGTCTTACCAGAGGTGGCACTGACAAGACATAGAACTTGTGTGAGCAGAGGTGATGGATATCTATCACATAGGTTGGAAAATAAAAAGTTGCTTTAGCATTATATTCCCGCCCCCTCACCCACTTTTTCTTTTTTGAGTTATTCTCAAGTGACCTTCAAAATCAACAGGTCAAAAAAATTACCACCTCTATTGGAGATGAAGCATGGGCTTCATTGTTCATTTGTAAACATGAAACTTTAACTCCAAATTAATGTCAAGTACCTGGTCTATTTATGAGTATTTTGTTTTGCTTTAGTCACGCCTTTTGTATTAGAGTTACTTGAGCCCTCAGATCCTCTTCCATCACAGTAATTTCCTTCTAATTTTGTTTTTAAAGGCTTCTCTGCATTCTGCAAATGTGAAACATAGGTCTCAAAGTAGATAACTAATGTAGAAACTTTCATTTCAGTCTATGATGGAATGGCAGGGATCAGATTACCTTCGTGCCTTAATAAGAAAAATGGAATAAACATACTAAAAATATTTTAGACATTGGGAAAACAGTTTGCACAAGATAATGATCCCTGAAAGAAGGAAAATAAATCAGTCATGTGAGTCTGCCAGGTCACCGGCTGAAAAATACTTCCAGGCCAAAGACAGGAGGAGAAAACTCAGAACCTGGTGATCGCACTAAGGTGAAAATATGGAATTTAGGGATAGAGAGGCTGAAGGGAGATAGACATTGTGGAGCAGTTTACTGAGAGGAGGAACTTAAACTAAGAACGAGTTCCAAAAATATTTAGACGGGGTCCTGGAGTCCTTGACTTTGTATAAATCCTAGCAAATATGGAGGGGAAACTACACAAGACTTAATGGAAAATAGACAGGGAAATAATTTAAACAGTGACAGACTATTTTCTTGGGCTCCAAAATCACTGCAGATGTTGACTGAAGCCATGAAATTAAAAGATACTTGCTCCTTGGAAGAAAAGCTATGACAAACCTAGACAGCATATTAAAAAGCAGAGACATTACTTTGCCGAGAAAGTTAAAGCTATGCTTTTTCCAGTAGTTATGTGTGGATGTGAAAATTGGACCATAAAGAAAGCTGAGTGCCAAAGAATTGAACTGTGGTGCTGGGGAAACTCTTGAGAGTCCCTTGAACTGCAAGGAGATCCAACCAGTGAATCCTAAAGGAAATCAGACCTGAATATTCATTGGAAGGACTGATGCTGAAGCTGAAACTCCAATACTTTGGCGACCTGATGCAAAGAACTGACTCACTGGGAAGACCCTGATGCTGGGAAAGATTGAAGGCAGGAGGAGAAGGGGAGGACAAAGGACTAGACAGTTGGGTGACACCACCAACTTAATCGACATAAGTTTGCGAAGACTCTGGAAGTTAGTTATGGACAGGGAAGCCTGGTGTGCTGCAGTACATGCGGTCACAAACAGTCAGACATGACTGCACGACTGAATGGATCTGAAACAAAAGTGGAGAACAACATTGGAAGGTAGGAGTCACAACAACTTCTGGTATTGTATTCTCAACATCCAAAGTGGAAATAAGCAAGTGCATACAGAGAGTACACAGATAATCAGGTAGAACTTATAGAAGGGTACAGTCTTGTTAGTAGAGCTAAATTAGCCCTTCAGTAAAGAGGAACTAAAAAGCCTCTTGATGAAAGTGAAAGTGGAGAGTGAAAAAGTTGGCTTAAAACTCAACATTCAGAAAACGAAGATCATGGCATCCAGTCCCATCACTTCATGACAAATAGATGGGGAAACAGTGGAAACAGTGTCAGACTTTATTTTTCTGGTCTCCAAAATCACTGCAGATGGTGACTACAGCCATGAAATTAAAAGATGCTTACTCCGTGGAAGGAAAGTTATGACCAACCTAGATAGCATATTCAAAAGCAGAGACACTACTTTGCCAACAAAGGTCTGTCTAGTCAAGACTATAGTTTTTCCAGTGGTCACGTATGGATGTGCAAGTTGGACTGTGAAGAAAGCTGAGCGCCGAAGATTTGATGCTTTTGAACTGTGGTGTTGGAAAAGACTCTTGAGAGTCCCTTGGACTGCAAGGAGATTCACCCAATCCATTCTGAAGGTCAGCCCTGGGATTTCTTTGGAAGAAATGATGCGAAAGCTGAAACTCCAGTATTTTGGCCACCTCATGCGAAGAGTTGACTCACTGGAAAAGACTCTGATGCTGGGAGGGATTGGGGGCAGGAGGAGAAGGGGATGACAGAGGATGAGATGGCTGGATGGCATCACTGACTCTATCTATGGACGTGAGTCTGGGTGAACTCTGGGAGTTGGTGATGGACAGGGAGGCCTGGCGTGCTGCGGTTCATGGGGTCGCAAAGAGTTGGACATGACTGAGTGACTGAACTGAGCTGAAAGGCTATACCAACAAAATTCTGTATTGTCAAAGCTATGGTTTTTCCAGAAGTCATATATTTGATCCATAAAGAAAGCTGAGCACCAAAGAATTGATGCTTTTGAATTTTGGTGCTGGAGTAGACTCTTGAGAGTCCTTTGGACTGAAAGATAAAACCAGTCAATCCTAAGAAATCAACTCTGAATATTCACTGGAAGGACTGTTGCTGAAGTTGAACCTCCAATAATTTGGCCATCTGATGCAAAGTGCTGACTCACTGGAAAAGAACTTAATGCTTGGAAAAACTGAAAGCAGAAGGAGAAGGGAGCAGTAGAGAATGAGACAGACAAGATTGACCAGCTCAATGGACATGATTTTGAGAAATCTCTGGGAGACAGTACAGGACAGAGGAGCCTGGTGTACCACAGTCTATGGAGCTGCAAAAAGTCAGACATGACTTAGTGACTGAACAACAACAAAAAAAAACTTCTAGGGCAAGGATGCAAATGAACAAAAGACTGAAAGTAACAAAATGCATGCTTGAATAAAATCCAGCACTAGAAAGAGAATATTACAAAATCCAGAAACCAAAACTGTAAAAACTGTGGTTATTTGCCACCCATTCAAAATGGCAAGTCATAAAAAAGTTAAAAAAAAAAAAAAGACAACCTATGGCCTTGAGAAAAATCAGTCAATTAAATCTAGAAATAAACAGATAGTGGAATTGGCAAGCAAAAAAAAAAAAATTAAAGCAGCTATTATAATTATTTTCCATGTGCTCAAGGAAGTAGAAGTAAACAGGAGCCTGATGAAAAATGAAAGCTTTAAAAATACACAAAAGGAGCTAAGTAATTCAGAAAAAGAAAATATATATGTATCAGTTCAGTTCAGTTGCTGAACTGAAATACAGAAAATATAGAACCCGAGGCTCCCCTCTCTTTCACTATCTTCCTGAGTTTGCTCAAAGTCATATCCATGGAATCAGTGATGCCATCTAACCATCTCACCTTCTGTTGCTCCCTTCTCCTCCTGCCCTCAGTCTTTCCCAGAATCAGGGTCTTTCCCAATGACTCAGCTCTTTACATCAGGTGGCCAAAGTATTGGAGCTTCAACTTAAGCATCAGTCCTTCCAATGAATATTCATCTTTGAGTTCCTTTAGGATTGACTGGTTTGATTTCCTTGCAGTCCAAGGGTCTCTCAAGAGTCTCCAGCACCACAATTTGAAAGCATTAATTCTTCAGGGCTCAGCCTTCTTTATGGTCCAACTCCCACGTATGTATGGTCCATACATAACTACTGGTAGTACAGCAATATCAAGTGGAGCGAAATCAAGTGCTAAAAGGAAAATATAAACAAACAAACCTGCAAACTTGTAATTTGTAACCTACTTAAAATATATTTTGTAAATAAATGATAAATACTGTTTATTTCTTTTTTATTAAATATAAGTAAGAAAACAATATATGAAAACATTCATTGCCAGGAGATAAGCGATAAAAGAAATATGAAATGAAGTTATTTGATCAGAGAGTAACTGACAGTGGATAGAAATTTGAATCAATGCAGGAGTAAATGACATCAGAAAAGGTAAATAAGTGGATATATATGAAATACATTTTTCTCATTTTTAATCTCTTTAAAAGATATCTGACCACTTAAAGCAAAAATAAAAATTTGTAACAGGATGTACAATATACATTAGAGAAAATTGTCTAACATCAATAGTATAGCTCAGGAGAAGGGAAACAGATGTACACTGTTTTCAGGTTCCCATATTTTAATAAGTGTTTTAAAATACATGATGCAAAAGTGATTAGAACTAAAATAAGAAATCTGCAGTTATAGTTGAAGAGTTCAATAATCTGTATTCAATAATTGATGAAGAATTAATGATAAAATCAGTTAATATATGGAAAACTTGAACAATAATTTCAACAGGGGGAATCAAGATGGGGCAGTGAAAGAATGTTCATCTCTTCCCACAAATGCAACTAGAATACATCTACAAATTGAGCAATTATCATAAAGCAAATGCTGAACACATGTAGAGGACATCGGACACCAAAAAGGACAAGAAAGACCCCTGCATAAACAGGAAAGATGAAAGCAAGAAGAAGGGGAAAGGAAGAGTAAGGCAGTGAGAAAAGTCCACTCCCCCTAGAGAGGGAACTGAAGGAGAAGAAAAGTTACTGTATCCTGGGAAAACTCTTAGGAGCAGGGAGATCACTTGGGGCATAAGGGGAGCTGCAGGGGCTTGGGAGTGCTCCAATCACTTACTTCATACCACAGATCAGAAATACAGCTGAAAAAACAGACCTAGGGACCTCTACTCTGACAATTATAGAATCAGTTTAGTTCAGTTTAGTCGCTCAGTCATGTCCACCATGGACTGCATCATCCAGGCCTCCCTGTCCATCACCACCTCCCGGAGTTTACTCAAATTAATGTCCATTGAGTTGGTGATGCCATCCAACCAACTCATCCTTTGTTGTCCCCTTCTCCTCCTGCCTTCAATCTTTCCCTGCATCAGGGTCTTTTCAAATGAGTCAGCTCTTCATATCAGGTGGCCAAAGTATTGGAGTTTCAGCTTCAACATCAGTCCTTCCAATGAATATTAAGGACTGATTTCCTTTAGGATGGACTGGTTGGATCTCCTTGCAGTCCAAGGGACTCTCAAGAGTCTTCTCCAACACCACAGTTCAAAAGCATCAATTCTTCAGGGCTCAGCTTTCTTTATAGTCCAATTCTCATATCCATACATGATTACTGGAAAAACCATAGCTTTGACTAGATGGACCTTCATTGGAAAAGTAATGTCTCTGCTTTTTTTTTTTTTTTTTGAAATCCCGAGTCCAAAAAACCCGCGCCGGTTCACCGATAGCGGCCTCTCCAACACGCTGGCCAGCGCCATGTCTAGTAAGGGCAAGGGAACTGCTTGCCAGAACGCCTAGCAAAGAACGACCGGGCAAATGTCTCTGCTTTTTAATACACTGTCTAGGTTGCTCATAACTTTCCTTCCAAAGAGTAAGTGTCTTTTAATTTCATGGTGACAGTCATGATCTGCAGTGATTTTGGAGCCCCCAAAAATAAAGCCAGCCACTGTTTCCACGGTTTTCTCATCTATTTGCCATGAAGTGATGGGACCAGATGCCATAATCTTAGTTTTCTGAATGTTAAGCTTTAAGCCAACTTTTTCACTCTGTTCTTTCACTTTCATCAAGAGGCTCTTTAGTTACTCTTTGTTTTTTGCCATAAGGGTGGTGTCATCTGCATATCTGAGGTTATTGATATTTCTCCCAGCAATCTTTATTCTAGCTTGTGATTCATCCAGCCCAGTGTTTCTCATGATGTACTCTGCATATAAGTTAAATAAGCAGGGTGACAATACAGAGCCTTGACATACTCCTTTTCCTATTTGGAACCAGTGTGTTTGTTGTTCCATGTCTGGTTCTAACTGTTGCTTCCTGACCTGCATACAGATTTCTCAGGAAGCAGGTCAGGTGGTCTGGAATTCCCAACTCTTTCAGAATTTTCCACAGTTTATTGTGATCAACACAGTCAAAGGCTTTAGCATAGTCAATAAAGCAGAAATATATGTTTCTTTCTGGAACTCTCTTGCTTTTTCTATGATCCAGTGGATGTTGACAATTTGATCTCTGGTTCCTCTGCCTTTTCTAAAACCAGCTTGAACATCTGGAATTTCACAGTTCATGTATTACTGAAGCCTTGCTTGGAGAATTTTGAGCATTACTTTACTAGCATATGAGATGAATGCAATTGTGTGGTAGTTTGAGCAGTCTTGGCATTGTCTTTCTTTGGGATTGGAATGAAATGGTAAACTAATTTGAATACAGTGTTCCAAAGAATAGCAAGGAGAGACAAGAAAGCCTTCCTCAGTGATGAGTGCAAAGAAATAGAGGAAAACAATAGAATGGGAAAGACCAGAGATCTCTTCAAGAGAATTAGAGATACCAAGGTATCATTTCATGCAAAGGTGGGCACAACAAAGAACAGAAATGGTATGGACCTAACAGAAGCATACACAGAAGATCTGTACAAAAAAGATCTGCATGACCTAGTTAATCATGATGGTGTGATCACTCACCTAGAGCCAGACATCCTGGAATGTGAAGTCAAGTGGGCCTTAGGAAGCATCACTATGAACAACACCAGTGGAGTTGATGGAATTCCAGTTGAGCTATTTCAAATCCTAAAAGATGATGCTGTGAAAATGTTGCATTCAATATGCCAGCAAATTTGGAAAACTCAGCAGTGGCCACCGGACTGGAATAGGTCAGTTTTCATTCCAATACCAAAGAAAGGCAATGACAAATAATACTCAAACTACCACACAATTATGGAATAAATCTAACCTACAACAGGGCAGTGACATCCATAGAGCAAAGGTAAGGTTGTGATCAACATGCAGGGCAAGTTCTGGTTACCACAACATCAGTCAAACTTCCTATCAATAATGGCCAGCATACATTGAGGAATGAGGTGGAAGACATCCACACTAAAACCAGCCTTTACTATTTCTTTAAAAAAAAAATCTGTTTAAAAAAGAAATTTGCTATTTAAAATCTCTTTAAAACAGAAATTTACTATTTCTTTAAAAAAGAAATATTAAACCCACATGGGTTATGCAGAGATGATCCAACAGAAAAATGGCCCTCAATGACAGTCTGAGGGTCTAGAATCAGGAGGAAGAACTCCCAGAGCATTTAGCCTTGAAAACCAGTAGGGCTGGAGTGCAGGAGCTCCACAGAACTGGGAGAAAAAGAAACTCTACTCTTAGGGTGCACAAAAGATGTCATGTACACTGGGACCCAGCACAAAGCAGTAGCTCCATAGGAACCTGGGCTAGACCTAACTATGGGTTTTGAAGTCCCAAAGAGGTAGGGGTTGGCTGTTGCTCACTGTGAAGGCAATGACACCCACAGCAGAGGGCCAAAGAATGTTAATTGATATGAGCTCTCCTGGAAATCCCATTTCTGTACCAAGATCTGGCCCCACACAACAGTCTGTAGGTTCCAGCACTGGAAATCCTCAAGCCAAACAACCAGCAAGGTAACACAATCCCACACATCAGTATGCAGGCTGCCAAAAATCATACTAAGCTCACAGCCACACAAACCATACACCTGACATGGCCCAGCCACCAGAGGGACAAAACTCTTTTCTTCCTACCAGAAAGTCTCTTCTTCCTACCAGAAAGCCTCACTCACCGAGGGACAGACACCAGAAGCAAAAGAAGCTACAGTCTTGCATCGTGCAGAAAGGAGACCACAAACAGAGTTAAACAAAATGAAACAAATTAGAAATATGCTGCAGACAAAGGAGCCAGGTAAATAGATACAAGAATAACTAAATAAAGATGAGAAAGATAATTTATGGGGAAAAAGACTCAGAGTAAAGGTAATAAAGATAGTCCAAAATCTCAGAAAAAGAATGGAGATCTTAGACTGAAAAGATAAAAGAAATCTTTAACAAAGATTTAAACAACAGAGATGAAAAACACAACTGAAATTAAAAATACATTAGAAGGAATCAAGAGCAGACTAACACTGGCAGGAAAATGAGTAAATGAGCTGGAAGACAGAGTAATGGAAATTACTGCCACAGAACAGATTTTTTTTTTTTTTAAAGAATGAAATTATAACAGGTTCAGCGACCTCTGGGACAGCATTAAATGCACCAAAATTCACATGATAGAGGTCCCAGAAAAAGAAGAGAAAGATAAAGGGCTTGAGAAAATATTCAAAAAGACCCATATAACTGATCACCCATATACCCTTTCTACAGAAAACAAAAAATAAAAGATAAAATAAAATAAGTAAAAGAATATTTGGAGTTCAGGAAATTATAAAGTGAATTCAAAATTATAACACAATTTCTGTATGAAAAAGTAGAAAACTGACATAGTATGACATATTATATAATGCATATAACAATATGACATATTACTTATATATTTTCACATTGATGAGATACAGGTATAATCTTCTAAAACTACATATAAAGTAATATTTTCCCAGGAAAAACAAATCCAAAAAAGGTATGGTCTAATTATAAAACATTTTAAAATGAGGCATGATTCTGGGCAACTGCAATAGTGTTAGAAAGATCATTCTGGAGAAAAATATTCAAAAGGAAAAAAAGTCAACTCTTCAGGAGTAAGGCAGACAGCCTGAAATAAAACATACTAATGTTTATAACTGATACTAGCTGTATCCTGTGAATTACCTGTGCTGAAAAGATGAGGAGGCAAATTTGTTCAAACGCTTAGAAAGTGAGTCCATAATGGAGAAGAACCTGGAACCAGTGTTACAGATTTTTGGAGTTGTTCACATAAAACATGTAGCTGCTGGGGCTGTGAGAAAACCTGAGATGACAAAGAAAGAGGATCTGAAGCACAATTCATGGAAGTGATGTGAGGAAGATAAGGCACAAAAGGCTACAAAGCCCTTAGATCTAGAAACTGTACGTCTATAAATGTGTACTTTTCTAGAAGGAAGAGGTGTCTGAAAGGAGAATCATTGGTGATCAGACTTTGATACTTGGCACAAACTGGTGACCCAATTTTGTTAATGATGTCAGAAGACAGTTTGTGGGGAAACTTGGAGTTGTAATGTAAGGAAGTGTCACAGCTGCCATGGTGGCCAGTCCATGGAGTGGATTGTGAGGAGAGAGCCTTTGCCATCACATAGAGATCCTGCAACACAGGTTGGGGTCCAAGGGGGGAGAGTTGACTCTTTCCTATTACCAAAGTTTCCAAGTAAGAACATCCTTTGCTGGATACTTACTACATAAACGCTTTTGTCTTTTTCTTTAAATGCTATAGAATATGTTGGATAGTGTTTTGCCTATGTTGTCCTCTAAAAGTTTTATAGTTTCTGGTCTTATGTTTAGATCTTTAATCCATTTTGAGTTTATTTTTGTGTATGGTGTTAGAAAGTGTTCTAGTTTCATTGTTTTACAAGTGGTTGACCAGTTTTCCCAGCACCACTTGTTAAAGAGATTGTCTTTTCTCCATTGTATATCCTTGCCTCCTTTGTCAAATATAAGGTGTCCATAGGTGCATGGGTTTATCTCTGGGCTTTCTATTTTGTTCTGTTGTTCTTTATTTCTGTCTTTGTGGAAGCAACCTAGATGTCCATCAGCAGATGAATGGATAAGAAAGCTGTGGTACATATACACAATGGAGTATTACTCAGCCATTAAAAAGAATACATTTGAATCAGTTCTAATGAGGTGGATGAACCTGGAGCCGATTATACAGAGTGAAGTAAGCCAGAAAGAAAAACACCAATACAGTATACTAATGCATATATATGGAATTTAGAAAGATGGTAACGATAACCTTGTATGCGAAATAGCAAAAGAGACACAGATGTATAGAAGAGTCTTTTGGACTCTGTGGGAGGGGGGAGGGATGATTTGGGAGAATGGCATTGAAACATGTATAATATCATATAAGAAACGAATTCCCAGTCCAGGTTTGATGCAGGATACAGGATGCTTGGGGCTGGTGCACTAGGATGACCCAGAGGGATGGTATGGGGAGGGAAGTGGGAGGGGGCTTCAGGACTGGGAACACATGTACACCCGTGGTGGATTCATGTTGACGTATGGCAAAACCAGTACAATATTGTAAAGTAATTAGCCTCTAATTAAAATAAATAAATTTAAAAAATAAAAAAATAAAATAAAATGCTATAGAATACTGCATTTTATAACAGTCCATATTTTGTAACAGTCCCTGTCATTTTTGTCAGTATAAGAAGTAGGGTTCCTGGTTGAAAGTTATGGTCTTGCTGCTTTTGATTATCTTCCATCTGACAAAAGATATAAACTGAAGGTAAAAAAAAAAAAAAAAACCTGCTGTGGACTCTGAAAACAATCATATTATCACATAACAACTCAATGAACAGTTTTTACTCTTACAAGTACTTCACCAAGCCACTTTTCAATAAAGCTCTATTTTGTGAAGGCAAAGTAGGCATGTCTTTCACATGGGAGGTTTTGCCAGGAGGAGAAAAGAGTGAATGTTCAGCTAGCCAGGAAGCCAGGGAATAATGAGGACAGTGCTATGAACGTTAAGGAAATTATTTTCACTCAGAAGTTGTGTGTTTCATGGCCAAAAGGCAGCGTTGAGTTCTGCTTCCGGGTTGCCCACCCCTGCTTTAGGATTATTCAGTGAATGTTAAGTTCTTGAACTTAAGGCTGTATACAGAGGCATACCTAAAGTTTTTGACTCTAGGGTAGATCATTTTTTAATACCCATTCCAACAGTGATTTTTAGTAGTAACCACACAACAATCAATAATCATTTTCTTTAAAATTTAAAATTTCAGTGGTTCAGGCATTATTCAGATTCAATAAAATATTTTATGGATGAACTGAAAATTTCACTTAACAAACAAAAATATTACACCTTGCAATTCACATTTTGCCTACGTGTTTTAAATTTTTTAAGTACAAACAAAAACTCCAAATAATCACATAGAATGACTAACTGAGGTAATTCAAGTCCTGCTTATTTGTGCTTACAAAAACAGTGTTATTGTTTATTTTCAATTAACTGTTTAAACTTAAGAATATGCAGTACTACACATTGGACTATGGGACTGTTCTACAGTTAATTCTATCAATCATGAGCACTTAAGACATCCTCATAGAACAAATACATATAGTTAAGTCCATGTGTATTTGAGGCTAACTGAATAACTGAGAGTTCCCCCAGTTAACTTCTGTGTAGAATACAGTGCTAATTAAAGGATAAGTAGCAAAAACAAAAGGTGCTAATTTGAAGTTTACATGTATTTTCTTTAAACACAACAACAAACATAGGAATTATTTGGTTCTTAGAGCAATTAAACATTTTTGACAGGGGAGAGTTATTTCATGGCTGGCATTTTTAGGATTTCCAGCATATGAGGATAATAAAAGGCAGATCAAAATTTTTGTGGGTTTCTTCATTATTATTAAATTCTCCACAGACAGTGTACTTCCTGACTGCCTGCACTCACTGTGGACCATCGCCAGTGTGCTTTCCTTTATATACCTCTGACTGAATAGGTTCTGAAGCTCCCAAAGTATTTCCCAAGAGGTCGATTGGTAGGGACAGCTGTGTTGACTGGAATTAGTGTAGCACCAGGAAAGCCATGTACCTCTGAGAAGACATGGTGCAGAAGCCAATCCAATAGGAGTAGTCAATATTGGATGACTGCAACCTGACCCCAACAAACTCTCTTACAGCTTTTATGGATACTTGTACTCAAGTTGCATCCTTGTGTACAATGTGCTATTGTTAACATATCTTAAAAAGACTTACAGTTCTTCTCTGGATTTGGATTATTAGGAACTCAGAGTAGTAGTACAACTGAGAAGACTCCTTCCTTGCAGTCATAAATAACAACACAAAATTATGACAATGAAAATACTAATGCTATTGTTTCATCGCTAAGTCACGTCCAACTCTTTGCAACCCCATGGACTGTAGCCCACCAGGCTCCTCTGTCCAAGGGATTTCCCAGGCAAGAATACTGGAGTGGGTTGAGATTTCCTTCTCCAGAGGACCTTTCAGACCCAGGGATCCAACCTTCATCTCATACTTGGCAGGCAGATTCTTCACCATTGAGCCACCTGGAAAGCCCCAAACTACTAATACCTTTGCAGATTTTTCAGAGTATATAAAGCATATCTATGTCTAATGTACAATTTTGTTTTTATAAAAATATTTGAAGACCTAAGTTTTATTGTCCTTATTTTACAAGTGTGTAAACAGAGGTGCTGAGAAATTATGTGATTTCCAAACATTGCAAAGTTGGTACATGAAGGAGTGAGACACAAAACAATCTTCTGTGTGAAGTGTACTTTCTACTACACAGTTTTGAAGTATAGTGATAATAGGGAATGTCATAGATGAAATGATAAAGAGAAGTGATTATTGTTTCAAGAAGTTTACAATCTGTTGTTTCCTAATAGGTCAGATTCAATTATGTTTAATTCAGCAGCAATGCCCTTTTCCATCTTGTTAACATATCAGATTCCCACATATCTGTGGGGAGAGAGCAAATTAGCCAAGATGGCGTATTCAGCCTCTCTCACTCCACATTTTGTAAATAATGATCATGTAGCAAAGGAGAAAAGGAAAGATATAAGCATCTGAATGCAGAGTTCCAAAGAATAGCAAGAAGAGATAAGAAAGCCTTCTTCAGCGATCAATGCAAAGAAATAGAGGAAAGCAATAGAATGGGAAAGACTAGAGATCTCTTCAAGAAAATTAGAGATACCAAGGGAACATTTCATACAAAGATGGGCTTGATAAAGGACAGAAATGGTATGGACCTAACAGAAGCAGAAGATATTAAGAAGAGATGGCAAGAATACACAGAAGAACTGTACAAAAAAGATCTTCACAACCCAGATAATCACCATGGTGTGACCTAGAGCCAGACATCCTGGAATGTGAAGTCAAGTGGGCCTTAGAAAGCATCACTACGAACAAAGCAAGTGGGGGTGATGGAATTCCAGTTGAGCTATTTCAAATCCTCAAAGATGATGCTAAGAAAGTACTGCACTCAATATGCCAGCAAATTTGGAAAACTCAGCAGTGGCCACAGGACTGGAAAAGGTCAGTTTTCATTCCAATCCCAAAGAAAGGCAATGCCAAAGAATGCTCAAACTACCACACAATTGCACTCATCTCACACGCTAGTAAAATAATGCTCAAAATTCTCCAAGCCAGTCTTCAGCAATATGTGAACCGAGAACTTCCTGATGTTCAAGCTGGTTTTAGAAAAGGCAGAGGAACCAGAGATCAAATTGTCAACATCCACTGGGTCATCGAAAAAGCAAGAGAGTTCCAGAAAAACATCTATTTCTGCTTTATTGACTATGCCAAAGCCTTTGACTGTGTGCATCACAATAAACTGTGGAAAATTCTGAAAGAGATGGGAAAACCAGACCACCTCACCTGCCTCTTGAGAAATTTGTATGCAGGTCAGGAAGCAACAGTTAGAACTGGACATGGAACAACAGACTGGTTTCAAATAGGAAAAGGAGTACATCAAGGCTGTATATTGTCACCCTGCTTATTTAACTTCTATGCAGAGTACATCATGACAAACGCTGGACTGGAAGAAGCACAAGCTGGAATCAAGATTGCCGGGAGAAATATCAATAACCTCAGATATGCAGATGACACCACCCTTATGGAAGAAAGTGAAGAGGAACTCAAAAGCCTCTTGATGAAGATGAAAGTGGAGAGTGAAAAAGTAGGCTTAAAGCTCAACATTCAGAAAATGAAGATCATGGCATCCGGTCCCACCACTTCATGGGAAACAGATGGGGAAACAGTGGAAACAGTGTCAGACTTTATTTTTTGGGGCTCCAAAATCACTGCAGATGGTGACTGCAGCCATGAAATTAAAAGAAGCTTACTCCTTTGAAGGAAAGTTATGACCAACCTAGATAGCATATTCAAAAGCAGAGACATTACTTGCCAACAAAGGTCCGTCTAGTCAAGGCTATGGTTTTTCCAGTAGTCATGTATGGATGTGAGAGTTGGACTGTGAAGAAGGCTGAGCGCCGAAGAATTGATGCTTTTGAACTGTGGTGTTGGAGAAGACTCTTGAGAGTCCCTTGGACTGCAAGGAGATCCAACCAGTCCATTCTGAAGGAGATCAGCCTTGGGATTTCTTTGGAAGGAATGATGCTAAAACTGAAACTCCAGTACTTTGGCCACTTCATGTGAAGAATTGATTCACTGGAAAAGATTCTGACGCTGGGAGGGATTGGGGGCAGGATGAGAAGGGGATGACAGAGGATGAGATGGCTGGATGGCATCACTGACACTATGGACGTGAGTCTGAGTGAACTCTGGGATTTGGTGATGGACAGGGAGGCTTGGCATGCTGCAATTCTTGGGGTCGCAAAGAGTCGGACACGACTGAGTGACTGAACTGAACTGAACAACTGGGATCATTTATAGCACTCTACATGCATGTCATGAGGTACTTGCTTGGTCATGGGATACTGTGTGCAGTACATCTCTGTGAGCCCCACCTAGAAAGCAGCAGCATTTACTCCTGTGTCAAGACTGTGTCCACTGGGTCAACCATGAGAAAAGAGAATATAGTGTGTCTGCTGCTATAGCTGCTGCATCAGCCAGGAAATAATAAATGCTTCTGCATTTCCTATAGCTACTCGAGTCTTCTTCCAGACTGTTAGCTCCTGCCTTTCCTACCCTGGATTCAATGAACAGTGTGAACAAGAAGACAACTGGTGTCACGAACAGAATCAATGATACAACATATTTTTAAGATCTACTTCAAAGGAAGTCTTCATCTGCAAAGCCTTTTCTGACCCCAAAGGCAGAGATAGTTGCTTTCTCCTTTGTCTCACCACTCTAGTCTCACATTCCCTACCAGGCTAAACTGTAACCCTTAATTGGTATGTCTGACCCTAAACTTGTCTCTGAGCTCCTCAAGATCAGGAGTATTAGTTTGTTCTTATTTGTATCTCCAGTGTCCAGTAAGGTGTATGTTGCCTATTAGGCTCAGCGTAAATTTTAATCTCTACACATTCCAATTTTGGGGAAAAACATAACCACAGGTATTTATAATTGAAGGTTAGTCAGTGTAACTTCACCCTCTTAAACTGAGGAGAATGTACCCATTAAATTCTATTTGCTTTGTTTAAAGACTAGGGATCAGAAATCTAGAGAAACACTTATATCATTGGTTCCATGTCCAAACACTGATTTTGAAAATATAATAGAAGTATCCTGTGAATTAGATCAGTATTCTATTTTTCAATGCTGCTAAGATTTTTTGTTTTTGTTTTAATGCTGCTAAGTTTTATTGTCCTTATTTTATAAGTGACTCTGAGAAATGAGGTGATTTCCAAACATCATACTGTTGTTACATGATGGAGTGAGACACAAAACCATATACCTCCAAACCAATCTTATATTACATTAGCAAACTCTCAGAGACAAAGCTAGAATGGGTCCTTGAAAATCATGCAGCTCAATACTCTGATTTTACACATAGAAAAATAAAGATTATGAAATAATAAGTGACTTGCCTAAGATTTCATGTTTGGTTAGTGGATGAATCAAGCCAGTGAGAACTTTATAATACTCCTTGCTTTTTCTAAAACACAAAGAAGGAAGAAGATTGGTAATAACAGAAGCAAACTCCACAGACAATACACAGGTGTACTGACCCACAACAATGCTCAAAGAAATTCAACAGATAATATA
Organism: Bos grunniens; assembly: GCF_055505025.1. Taxonomy (NCBI): domain Eukaryota; kingdom Metazoa; phylum Chordata; class Mammalia; order Artiodactyla; family Bovidae; genus Bos; species Bos grunniens. Next base: position 62,356,035 of record NC_141183.1, on the reverse strand, counting down.
AGAACCTACACAGTAAAGATTGAGGTCATCCAGTAGCAGAGGGTTATTCCCTTGACCAAGCAATATGCAAGAGAATTTAAAACGAAATTCTATACTCAAACAAAAAGGTTTGCATACACTTTTTTAGCAAAGAAATTGATATCACAAAGTGAGTCATTAGGAAGGGTTTGATTTTAGAACATCCAATTTTCAGAATTATAAGATAATAAACTTGTTTTGTGTTAGTGTTTGTGTTAATTTGTTGCAGCAGTCACATGAAACTAATACAGTGATTTTATGTAGCACTCAGTTATCCTGCTCTGAGGGATGCTGGAGAGTAGGTAAGCTGAGGGGCTGTGGGATCCTCTTCTCTTCAAAGGGAGACTGAATGAGGATTGAGGGGACATGCAGTGAATTCCTTGAGGAGAGAAAACCTATGTCCTGAGTGAAATGTGACACCAACATCAGTAGAGCCTATCAACTGAAAGTGGACCAGGAGTTACAGAGGAGAGAGTAAAGCAAACACTGAGCCTGAGCTGTCTGACAAAAGACAATGTACCAAACAGGACAGCAAAGAACTTGGAGGGGAGAGGCATCAGAAGCCAGAGTCTGAGATCAGAGGATAAAAGGACCAGGGAGATAAGGCAAAGGAAATGATTGGAAGAGGAATTTGAAGAGAGATGTGGTGAGTCCCCTAGAGCTGTCGTCAAGATGGAGCCTCTGTGTATCCTCTCCCACCTACCTCACTTCTTCTTTCCTCTCTCTCCACAGTGGAGAACAGCTCCACTCTCCAACAGGTTGCCCAAGTCAGAAATGTGGGAACTTTTCCTCTCACTTTACATTTGTTAAGAAATCTTGGAATGCTGGCTGAGAAATTTGAGGTGGCGTCAGGGAAGCTAGCTTTGGTTTTCTTCTGAGAATATGCTTCACGCTTACTCCTTGGAAGGAAAGTTATAACCGACCTAGACAGTACAATAAAAAGCAGAGACATTACTTTGTCAACAAAGATCTGTCTAGTCAAGGCTATGGTTTTTCCAGTGGTCATGTATGGATCTGAGAGCTGGACCATAAAGAAAGCTGAGAGACAAAGAATTGATGCTTTTGAACTGTGGTGTTGGAGAAGACTCTTGAGAGTCCCTTGGACTACAAGGAGATCCAAGCAGTCCATCCTAAAGGAAATCGGTCCTGAGTATTCATTGGAAGGACTGATGCTGAAGCTGAAACTCCAATACTTTGATCACCTGATGCAAAGAGCTGACTCATTTGAGAAGACCTTGATGCTGGGAAAGATTGAGGGCAGGAGGAGAAGGGGATGGCAGAAGATGAGACGGTTGGATGGCATCATTGACTCAATGGACATGGGTTTGGGTAAACTCTGGCAGTTGGTGATGGATAGGGAGGCCTGGCGTGTTATGGTTCATGGGGTTGCAAAGTCGGACACGACTGAGAGACTGAACTGAACTTCGTGTAAAGGAAAAAAAAAAAAACAATATCCAATCCAAAGACTATTATTTCCCTCTTATCAATTTAAAGATATTAGCTTAGAACAACGTCTATGCATCTTCAAATGCTATACTGGGAGTGATTTGGGTTGAACATTTTAGCAGCCTTCCATAATTTTCTACTGTATGAACGAATGAGGGGAAGAGTTCACTATACTGAGGTACTTGGGGCACTGGTTCCCATAAGTCGGAATGAGTGTCACTGTGGTAGGCCAAATTCTAAGATGGCCCCAAGACCTGCCTCCTGTACACATAACTTGAATAATCCCTCCAGCCCGAGCATGGAAGGGATTTGTGTGTAAGATGAAATTTCACCCCTGTGATTACATTATATGTGAAAGAAGGAAGGAATTTTTTCAGATGTGAATGAGGTCCTCAATCTTTTGACTTTGAGTTGATCAAAAGAGATATTATCCTGAGTAGGCCTAAATTTTAAAAGAGAATCCAAGCCTTCTCAGAAGAGAAAGGAGAGATTCAAAAAAAAGACACTTTCCTTTTGGCCTTGAGACAATCAGCCATATAGTGAATTCCTACAGACAAGGGTAACTTATAGGAGTTGAGGGCCTCAGTCATATAACTTTAACAGACTTTTACCAAGAATATGCATTAGCTTGCTCCAAATGACAATGCAGCTGGTCTGACACCTTTTCATGAGATCCTAAGTAGACCCAGCTAAACCATGACCAAATTCTTGACCCAAGGAAAAACAGTGAGACAATAAATGTGCACTGATTTACACCACTAAATGTTTGGTAATTTTTACACAGACATAGAAAACTAATATAGGCATCATTTACTACATGGAAAAAATGAAGGTCATGCATGACCCCAGGCAAGCCATTCTAGATCAGCAAGGATCTTTACCAATGAGTGTGATTCCCTTCCTAAGAGGACTGCTAAAAGAAAAGAGAGTTCAAGTTCCTTACCAATGTCTAATAGGAGCCTTTCTTAAGTAAAGAAAACTGGCCATTTCAGCAACACAGTCATCAAGGCTAAATCACAAGCGGTTGCCAATAGATTATAATTAACCTCATCTTTCAACAATCTTGAGGTTTTTTTAAAAAAATGATCCAACAAGCCAGGGGTGAACACTGCATGTTGGGAAAATGTATTGGTCTGGGAGAACAATTTTTACTTAATTTTAGAGAAGGCACTGGTATAATGAGCCAAAGCAACCTCCTAATGCAATCCTGATCAAAAACAAAGACTTAAACTTCTCTATTAACCATTCAGATGGTTAGAAACTCAGTCTCATGATCCCTTCTTGACTGCCAGATCTCTGAGAAAGAGTAAATTGATTATAACTGTTTACTGACTTCCCATAATTCCTAAGATCTCTTTTATTTATTTATTTTTTGATTGAAGGCTAAATGCTTTACAAAATTTTATTAGTTTCTGCCAAACATCAATTGTGGCCCACATTAAGTGTGATCTGGCTCCTGACCACCTCCAGTTTCAAACCACTTTTCTTCCGTCACTGTGCACTCTGGCCACAGTGAATTTTGTTCTTTTTCCTATATCTGTCATGTTCATATATTCAGGCTCACTCCTCTGCCTGGAACACTTTTCCAGGCACACTCTTCAGTGCTGCTGCCCATCCTACACTTCCAGTCTCACCTTCCCATGGTTTTACAGGAAGGCCTTCCATTATTTCCGGACTATTCTTGCTGTACTTCTCAAAACCCTTTATAGCATGTACAGCAGTTTGTAATGATGTATTTATTTTGCTTGTGATTATTTTTCTTTATATCTGGCAACAATTCTCCTGCTCTAATCCAAATTGATTTAGCAAATATTGAGCCCCTGCTGTACACAACATTTGCACAATGACCTGGAGAAGTAGGGATAGAAGGAAATGAGGTTCCTGCTTCTAGAAGCTGGACCCACTGCAGGGTCCTTGTTGCCACTATATTATAATAGCTCATGTCTCCTGCATCTCTCACTCTGAATTCTCTACTGGTTTCAATACCTCCCTTGGTGCCCCAGTGCCCTGGGGATAAAATCCAAACTCCCGACTGGTAAGGCCTTCTCCATCATCAGGCCCCTGCTGCCCTCTTGGCCTTGATTCCCCTGAGCCTTTTTATTCCAGTGATCCTCTCTCTTCCCAGCCTTCAGAACTTTGCCCATCTGGAATACCCTCTGTGCTCTCTCAGACCAGGAAGCCCCAGACACCCTTCATGGCAATCCTCAAAAAAATTATAAGGTTATAGACATTTAGATATCCCTCTCCCACTATGCTCAGTTCACTGAGGTCATAGTGGGCCTTTTTTGTGTCTTTACCCACCAAGAATCAAGGATGGTGATGCTGAAATCAGGTGTCCAAAGATAGCTTGCTTGACGAGTGAGCTCAAGAATTCACATCCAGTTACCTGGGAGTGATCTTTTGGAGGTGGTAAAATGGAAACGTTTTGTTTGTTTGTTTGTTTTTGCCTGCTCTAGGTTCCATAAAGTTGGGAAAATATATACCACATCCTACCCAAACACTGCTATGTGAAGAAGGTGCAAAGGGTGAGAGACTACTTATTATTATTAGATACTATCTCTCTCACTACACTGTAAGCTCCACGAAGCTAGAAGCCATGCCTTTTTAAAATTTCAATTTCTGGCACAGAATCTCCTCTATAAGTATGCTCAGTTTTTCTATTGCTTTGGATAAATGGATTGTGAACAGATAGTATTCTGCGCAAATTTTCTGAAATGTGTTAAATGTGTATATATTTATTCTAAATTTTAAACATGTTACCTGTATGTCATAAGATAAATTTCATGCTGAATCTTTCAATAATATAATTAATTTAAAAATTGTGGGGTTTTTGTTTGTTTGTTTTTTGTTTTGTTTTGTTTTTGGTTTTCATAGTCAACATAGGTGCATGCCATCTCTTGCTTGGATGATTTAAAAAATCACCTCATGGATGTTTATGCCTTTGATATTCTTATTGAAATACAGTACATCTCCATTACTGTCACCATAGCTGAATTTTTATTCATTTTTTCTTCCAGTTTTATAGAGATACAATTGACATACAGCAGTGTATAAGTTTATGTATACTACATAGTGATTTGATTTACACACACTGCAAAATGGTTATCACAATAAGTATGGTGACTATACATCATTTCATATAGATACAAAATTAAAGAAATTGAAAAAATATTTCTCAGACATCTATAATGTGAATGTCAGTATCCTTAATGTTGCTTCCAAGGTCTTTTAAATTGACCTCATTTCTTTTTATGTTTTTTCCTTTTTGTTCAATTCCAGTGATTTCCCCTTTCCTGTTTCCCAACTCTGAATTGTTCCTCTGTACCATCTAGTCTTCTGTTGATTTCTTCTAGTACACTTTTATTTCAGCTCTGTTTCGTTCTTTTTTTACATTTTCCAACTTATTTACATTTTAACATTTGTTAAAATTTCTAACTTCTCACTTTATCCATTCTTCTGCCAAGTTTTTCGAACAGCTTTATGATCATCACCTTGAGCTCTATTAGGTTATCTTTATTTCACTTAATTCCTCTTTGGTCTTATTTTGTTCTTTCATTTGGAATATATTGCTGTGTTGACTAATTTTGCTTAATCTGCTGTTTTTATTTCTATGTATTTGGAAAGTTGTTTATATTTCCCAGCTATGGAGAAACAGCTTTTTGTAGGAGACATCTTAGGTATCCCAGCAGCACACTCACCTCTAGTCAAAGAACTATATGCTCTAGGTGTGCCCTATATGGGTTGAATGTTGCTAGTCCTGCCTTGTGAGGAGGTTGCCAGTCACTGGTGGTCAGGGCTTGGTCATGAAGTAGCCAGCTGAAGAATCCTAGAGTTCCTGGGGTTAGTGCAGGCCCACCAGTAGCTGGATCCATGTCCCAAGGTTGCAGAGCCCAGGGAGTCTTGGACATGGTGCTTGTCCACTGGTTGGTGAGACTTGTCCTACAGCTAATAATGTCAGTGAACTGATGTGCAAGACAGGGTCCTGGGCCCTCTGGTATAAGGGCTGGCTCTTTGGATGGCTGTAGGCTCACAGAGTCTTTAGGGCAGCCATCCTACTGATGGGCAGGGACAGTCATAGTACTAACAGGCTACAGAGAGGATTCAAAAATAGCACTTGTAAGAATCAGTGTAATTGTGGTAGAATGAGCTTCTGAAAATGACTGCTGCCAGTCTCCATGTTCCCAGGGTGGGCTCCAGTTGCTCCTGCCTCTCTAGGAGACTCTCCAGGATAAGCAGGTGTATTTGACCCAGATTCTTTTAAATTACTCTTTCTTCCCTAGGCCTGGAGTATGTGAGATTTTGTGTGGGCCCTTTAATAGTGGACTCTATTTCCCAGTCCATTGACACTTCCAAAAATAAGCCCTATTGGTTTTCAAAGTAAAATATTCTAGGGGCTCATCTTCATGGTGCAGAAACCCCAGGCTGGGGAGTCCAAAGTGGGATTGGATTCCTTGCTCCTTGAGGAACACTTCTGCAACTGTAATTATTCTCCTATCTGTGAAATGTCTACCTGGGGATATAGGTCTCAACTATACTGAGTCTCTGCCCGTTCCCTTCCCTCCCCCGCAAATCTGTCTTGTCATTCTTTCTTTATATCTTTAGTTATATATCTTTTATGCTAGTCTTCTAGTCTGTTTTCATTAATAGCTGCACTATAAATAGTTATAATTCTGTCATGCCCATGGCCATTTGACACATAGTTGGCTTTTAAAATACGTATTTGATTATGTCTCTTCAGAGCTTAAAAATGTCTTATAATTCTTCTATTAAACAAAATAAGTTTTGTTCTTTTAATAGAATTTTAAGACCTTTTTAAAGCTTTGAAGAGACATAATAGATAGCCAATGGGAATTTGCTGTATGGCTCAGGAAACTAAAACAGGGGCTCTGTATCAACCTAGAGGCGTGGGATGGGGAGGGAGATAGGAGGGAGTTTCACAAGTGAGGGGATATTTGTATACCTATGGCTGATTTATGTTGAGGTTTGACAGAAAACAGCAAAATTCTGTAAAGCAATTATCTTTCAGTAAAAAACAAATTAATTTAAAAAAACAAACAAACAAAAAAAAAAACTGTGTCTAAGCTCTTGAACATGGAACATAAAGTTTCACAGTATGGTCCCTGATAACACTGCTAACCCCCTCACTCATTATTTTCCATAGCATACCCTGCCTTTTAGAGACTTAGAGGTTCCCACCACTCCCCAAACCCAAGTAAGTTTTCACTCTTCTTTGCCAATGCTGTGTACTCTGATAATCCTCACATTCTCCTCTTTATTCACTTTGGATAATCCTGAAGATTGTCAACACCCAGTTCAAACTTACTTCCTTTCTTTCCCCATTACCGAGAAATGTGAATCTCAAAGAATGCTTTGGGCTGCAAGTAAAAGAAAAACTAACTCAAAGTGACTCCTATGATAAAATGCCTTGTTATCTTACCAAAAAAAAAAAAAAAAACGCTGAGGCCTTCCAATGGTAATTCAATGCTCAAGAGGGCCATAAAAGATCTGGATTATTTCCAACTTTCTGTTCTGGCATCTTTAGTGTAGTTTTTGCTCCCAAGTTATTCAGCAGACTTTCCCTTTCAAGCAATGAATAGAAATATTTATCATATGTTCATATTTGTGTTAGTGTATTAGGGTGTCCCAGAGAATAAGGAAATGGCAACCCACTCCAGTTTTCTTGCCTGGAGAATCCCAGGGACGAGGGAGCCTGGTGGGCTGCTGTCTATGGGGTCACAAACTCGGACATGACTGAAGTGACTTAGCAGCAGCAGCAGCAGCAGAAGCAGAGAAACAGAAAAAACAGAGTGTTGATGTTTGTGTGTGTGTGTGTGTGCATGTGTCCACAGAGAGAGATATTTCAAGGAACTGGTTCACATGATTAAGCATAAGCACATATCCAAAATTTTAGGCCATCCTAAATTGATAGGTCATCAGTGTTGGGCAGCTGATGTTGTAACTGAAGGCCAAAAACTTCTTCAAGCACAATTTCCCTCAGCCTTTTCCTCTTAAAGTCTACAACTGATTGGATGAAGCCCACTAACATTATGGAGAGTAATACACTTTACTCAGGGTCTACCAATGAAAATGTTAATCTCATTTTTAAAATATATTCACAGAAACATCTAGAATAACGTTTGACCAAATACCTGGGTATTTGACTGTAGACCAACCAATTTGACACATAAAATTGGCCTTCATGACATCTAAATCAATTACTGTCAATAAAGAGGCTGAAAGCACCATGACTGGTGTAGATATCAGCCAAGAAAAACCTTTTTGGGACTGAGAAGGTCTCCTTCCCTGAGTTCACAACCATGTGGAGGTGAACACTCAAATAAAACAGGGCTCTGTCTGTAAGGCAAAACGAGTAATGCTGGATGAAGCATAGATTTAAGCAAGTAAACAACAAAGTCTGTTGAACACCAGGCAGACTGAATTCCAACTCTTTATGACCTCCTTTACATGTCCTGTAAGTCCTGTTAGAACCCTTATACTAAGTCATGGTTTTATGGCTTATCTTCCTCTTTAGGGTGTGGGTTTACCCTTGTATAAGAGCCAGGTACAGTTACATTTTTAACAACAGTCCCACACATGTGCTCAGTATCAGCTGGCTACTTCTTAAATACTGTTGAACTGGGAAAGATGGGATACTCCAATGCTAAATCAACCTTATTTTGGCCATTGCCGCAGAAATCAAGTATTTTTATCTACCACAAGCTTCATTAAAGTCACAGATTTACACTATTATGTCAACTGATAATTATTTCTGGACATTTGTAAAAATTCATGGGACAATAATTTTTTTTTCAAATAATCCAGTCATATGAGTGTCTATTTTCTTTTACACATTGATAACCTAAAAAAAAAAAAGTCCCAGCAGCAAAGTAAAGAACACTCTTAAGCTTGTATTCAATAATGATAATAAGAGAAAAAGGGACCATGGACCAAAGCACCAATTCAGATAAAGTGGGTAGTCCAGAGTCTGTCAAATGTTAGAGCCTCAGGTCCAATTACTTAGTTCATAAATTCTCATAACTCATCTTTTTAAAGAGATTTGAAGTTCCCAAAAGTTTAAAATATTTTAAACAGAAGAACTATATATATATATATATATATATATATATATATATATATATATATATAAATCTTATGATGCAAACAACCATCATAGCATCCAGTCCCATCATTTCATGGCAAAAAGATGGGAAACAATGGAAACAGTGACAGACTCTATATTCTCTGGCTCCAAAATCACTGCAGATGGTGAAGGCAGCCGTGAAACTAAAATATGCTTGCTCCTTGGAAGAAAAGCTATGCCCAACCTAGACAGCATATTAAAAAGCAGAGATATTACTTTGCCGACAAAGGTCCATCTAATCAAAGCTATAGTTTTCCCAGTAGTCATGTATAGATGTGACAGTTGGACTATAAAGAAAGCTGAGCACTGAAGAATTGGTGCTTTTGAACTGTGGTGTTGGAGAAGGCTCTTGAGAATCCTTCAGGCTACAAAAGATTAAAAGAATCAATCCTAAAGGAACCAGTCCTGAATATTCACTGGAAGGACTGATGCTCAAGCTGAAACTCCAATACTTTGGCCACCTGATGCAAAAGACCTGTTACTGGGAAAGACTGAAGGCAGGAGAAGAAGGGGGCGACAGAGGATGAGATGGTTGAAGGTATTGTCAACTCAATTGACATGAGTTTGAGCAAACTCCAGGAGCTGGTAATGGGACAGGGAAACCTAGCGTGCTGCACTCAATGAGGTCGCAAAGAGTCAGACACGATTGAGCATCTGAACTGAACTGAAAAGTTTAGAAAATGAGGTCATTGGATACCAGTCTACCAAGAAGCCAAAGCACTTTGGGACTCTTAAATCTAGAGGATGATGAAGTTATCTCTTCGATGACCACTGTCATCAAAGACACTTTGAGCTTACAAATTCAAGGAATATTTACTAAGCACCTTACATGTTCTAACATCATGAGAGACCCTCACTTGCATGATTACATTTTTCAGCATATTTTTCAGCATATACTTTCTCAAACAGAGAAGTATTAAATATCCAATTATGTTGTTAGGTAAAATGATAATAAAGCCAACAGTAACTGACTGGTACTGACTCACTGCATGCACCAGACATTTTACCTACATTATATAATTTAATCCTCACAAAACATTGTGAGAATGATTTGGCCCTTATTTCTATTATAACAGATGAAGAACCCAGGGGACTGAGAGTTGGTAGGCAACTTGCTGACACTTCTTCCAGAAAGAAGACATAGAACCCAGATTAAACTCCAGGTCTGTCCAACTCCAGAGTCCATGCTTATAACTCCACATCTTACTGCTTCCTACATAGCAGGTTTTATATATATTAACTCATTTTAAAACTGGAAATGAGGGAACCTTAGTTCTTTTAAATCAATGCATGAAGAAAAGATAAAACTTCTCCTGTGGTCCTCTAAAAAGCATCAACTCAAAACAGGGACTTATGTACATGTAAAGAAAGAATGTGTAAACAGAGGGAAAAAAAAAAAGACTGGGGCAGGGGGTCTACCTTGGTATACAATGGTTAAGAATCTGCCTTGCAATGCAGGAGACATAGTTTTGATCCTTGGTCACAAAGCTGAGATCCCACATGCCACACAACAACTAAGTCTGTGTGTTGCAATTATTGAGCCCATGCACTCTGAAGCTGGTTTGCCAGAACTACATAGCCCCTGTGCCCATGCCACAATTAATGAACCTGAGTGCCACAGCTAGAGTCCGTGTGCCACAATTAAAGATCCCACATGATACAATGAAGATCTCAAGTGTTGCAACTAAGACCCAATGCAGACAAATAAGTAGTTTTATTTATTTTTTAAATATGGAGCATAGGGGTGTGGTTCAAGATGGTGGAGTAGAAGGATGCACATTCAACTTCTTCTGAGAGAGCAACAAAATTGAAACTAGCTTTTGAGGAACCATCGACAGTGTGATGCTGAAACCCACCAAAAAAATATACCCCGTATCCAAAGACAAAGAAGAAGCTGCAGCAAGATGGTAGGAGAAGTACAATCATGATAAAATCAAACCCCATACCTGCCAGGTAGGTGACTCACAAACTGGAGAACAATAATACCAATGAAGTTCTCCCACTGTTTTGAAAGTTGAGAACCCCACATCAGGCTCCCCAGCCTGGGGATCTGACAAAGAGTCTGGGAATCCCCAGGGAATCTGACCTTGAAGACCAGGGGAATCTGATTATAGGACTTCCACAGGACTGAGTAAACAGAGACTCCACTCTTGGAGGACACAAATAAAATCTTGCATGCACCAAGAATCAGAGGAAAGAAGCAATGACTCCCCAGCAGACTGAACCAAAACTACCTGCTGGTATTGGAGGGTCTCTTGTTGGGATGTGGGTAGGCAGGGACTCACCATAGGGACAGAGGCACTGGCAGCAGCAGGCTGGGAAGCTCCCCCTTGGTGTAAGCCCTCTTGGGAGTTGCAACTAACACTACCATAAAGCCATTAGACCTCAGGGCTAAAAGATCTCAAGCCAAACAACTAGCAGGGAGGGAGAACAATCCCACCTATCAACAGATAGTTGGATTTACTGAGCATCGCCCTGGCCACCAGAGTAAGATCCAGTTTTTCCCACTGCCAGTCCCTCCCATCAGGAAGCTTACACAAGGCTCTTAGCCTCCTTAATCAGAGGGGAGACAGATAAAGCAAGGAGAACCACAGTCCCACAGTGGCTAAAATAAAAACCATATTACAGAAAGTCAGTTATTATGAAAAAGCACAAAGTTATGTCCCAATTGAAGGGACAAGATAAAACTCCAGAAAAACAACTAAATGAAGTGGAGATAGGCAACCTTCCAAAAAAAAGTAATTCAGAATAATGATAGTGAAGATAATCCAGGATCTCAGGGAAACAATGGAGAAGGTGCAAGAAATGTTTACCAAAGACCTAGAAAAACTAAAGAACAAATAAACAGAGATGAATAGGACATTAGAAGGAATCCATAGCAGAATGTCAGAGGCAGAAGGTTGAATAAGTGACCTGGAGGACAGAATGGTGGAAATCACTACCACAGAACAGAATATAGAAAAAAAGAATGAAAAGAAATGAAGACATCATAAGAGAACATCTGGAACAACATTAAATACAACAACATTTGCATTTTAGGGGTCTCAAGAGGAGAAGAGAGAGAGATAGGACCTGAGAAAATATTTGAAGAGATAACAGCTGAACTCTTCCCTAACATGGAAAAGGAAATAATTAATCAAGTCCAGGAAGCATAGGAGTCCCAGGCTGGATAAACCGGAAGAAGAATAAACCAAGACCACGGCAATCAAACTGATGAAAATTAGAGACAAATATAAAATATTAAAAGCACAAAGGGAAAAAGGACAAAAAATATACAAGGGAACCCCATCAGGCTATCAGCTGATTTCTTAGCAGAAACTCTACAAGCCAAAAGGGAATGGCACGACATATTTAAAGTGATGAAAGGGAAGAACCTACAACTAAGAATATGCTACCCAGCAAGACTCTTATTCAGATTTGATGGAGAAATCAAAAGCTTTCTAGACAAGCAAAAGTTAAGAGAGTTCAGCACCAACAAACCAACTTTACAACAAATGCTAAAAGAATTTCTCTAGGCAGAAAACACAAGAGAAGGAAAATATCTACACAAAAGAAATCCAAAAAAATAAAGAAAATGGTAATAGGATCATACATATGGAAAACTGCCTTAACTGTAAATGGATTAAATGCACCAACCAAAAGACACAGACTGGCTGGGCAGATGAAAATATGTGCATGTATGCATTTCCACTTACCATATCACTCAGCTTGACTCCCCAAATTGTAAGTAATTATCTTATAGTTAGGTTAATCATGTTTCCATTATTACTTGCAATTATCTATTTTTCCTGCTACTGATTGTGAAACCTCATAAACATCTCTTACTATTTTGACTATGTAACTATTACTCACTTATCACCATTGTATCATGATTGGTCAACAGAAAAATAAATTAATCTATATCACCAAAACTAAGATTTAATAGAAAAACCTGTAATCACTTTTTAAAATCCAGATGCATATCAGAATTATCATGAACATTTTTTTTAATTTTATTTTATTTTTAAACTTTACAAATTGTATTACTTTTGCCAAATATCAAAATGAATCTGCCACAAGTATACATGCGTTCCCCCATCCTAAACCCTCCTCCCTCCTCCCTCCCCATACCATCCCTCTGGGTCGTTCCAGTGCACTAGCCCCAAGCATCCAGTATTGTGCATCGAACCTGGACTGGCAACTCGTTTCATACATGGTATTATACATGTTTCAATGCCATTCTCCCAAATCTTCCCACCCTCTCCCTCTGCAACAGAGTCCATAAGACTGTTCTATACATCAGTGTCTCTTTACAAGGATTTTCAAGTCTAGACAGATATAGGTTCAAATTTTAGGTCAACCACTTGTCATGTTACTTTTAGTTGAATTCTATGTTTTTCTGAAACTCATTTTTTTATAGGTAATGTGCGGATAATATGTGTGCTGGCATGCTTCCTCCCTACCTTCCAGGTATTTATTAATTTTCTATCCTTTTCTGACATATTCTGTGCTGCATGAATATTTTTTTAAAATAAAAATGCCCAGGTATTTTATTTTCTCCAGAGCTCCAGATACGTTTCTAATGAGCAGCCATGTTTAAAAACAACTGAAATACATGATAATATTTTACTTTTATCTAGTTTGTTTCACTTTTTTTATTTATTATTCAGTACTCCCATTTCATTTAGTTTATGTTTTCCAATTTCTCCATCTCTTCTTTTTATTTTTTTGATGTTCCTTCTCAAAACTTCATCAAGCATAGTAGAAAAGCTTTTGTTTATATATTATATGTGTATAATATTTATATACACATGAATATGAAATCCATGTGTATATATATATTTTAGAAAACATATGAATTTTTGCCTAACTAAAACATTTATGACATTTTGACTCCCCTTGTTTGACTTACTATGAATACAATTCTAGATTTCTAATTAAAATAGATATGCAACAAACAACAAGGGTTTACTGTATAGCATAGGGAAACGTAGCCAATATCTTGCAATAACCTATAATGGAAAATAATTTCAATATTAATATATGTGTATTATGTATAAATGAATCACCTTGCTGTGCACATGAAACATTGTAAGTCAACTATACTTCAATAAAACATATATATTAAAAAATAAAAGTAAGTAAATAAAGTAATTTCAAAAATATGGGGCAGAAAAGTAAAATTTTTCAGACCCTACCCAGGATTATCTATGAGCATTTCCATCAGTAGGGAAGATATTACTAGTTTAGCAAGACTTCCTATAGCCTGGCCGAGTACCCTTTGTTGCTCTAATTTAATAATTACAAAGCATAAAGAATATCAGTATAAATGTAATTTTCTAGATATCCTGAATATCAGAAGCAGATTCCTCAAAAAAATATATATATACATATATATATGTATATATGTATATGTGTGTATATATATATATATACATGCAAGCCTTCTAGCCATTGGAAAGGGATGCCCCCAATCATAAGTATAAAATGTCATATATCTCTGTCATGTCATATGAACACAGTTGTGTCAATCAAGTTATTGTAAGACTGTTATTAGAAACATGATCATTTTCAGGTGAATTATTCAAGCCTAGTTTCTATGCCCACTGTACCAAGACATAAATGTACCCTAGTAAATTTATCAATAATACTAATTTATGAAACTAACTGGCAGTCAGCTGCCTTTTCCCTGGGCCATTCACTCTTCCTCACCATGCCTGGTTTCCTCTTATTGAAATTTATGTCCCACAATACTAATGAGAAAAGTAAGGTTCAGAGGAGTTTAACCACTCTCTTAGCTCTGTGCAGCTGATATAATGAAAGTCTACAGAAGTGTTAGGGGAAGCATGCTGATTGAAACCGCCCACCCTGGCCAGGGACCATAGTAACCATTTGCATGAGTTGTTTTACGACAGGAGGTCCTGGTAAGGAACAGGCAACTAATAAGCCTCCACCAACCAGAAGAGTTCGGGAAAGGTCAAAAAGAGACACCACCTATCTGACCACGTCCCAGAATCCTTCTCTCTGGCATCCATCTTGGCTGAACAAGGCGTGCACCACCAGGAAGGACTCTGAGTCAGAATGATTGGCTGAAGACCACCCAGAAACTAATCCCATCATCATAAAACCTGCAAGCCATGTGACAGAGCAGTTCTCCTAGGTTACCTTACCCTACTGCTCTCCACCTGGGTGCCCTTTCCCAATAAAATCTCTTGCTTTGTCAGCACATGTCTCCTCAGACAATTCTTTTCTGAGTTTGGACAACAGCCCAGTTTTGGGCCCTAGAAGGGGTCCCCTTTCCTGAAACAGAAGGACAGGGAAAGAAGACATAGCAGCCAAGAATGAACCAGGTCGCCTGGGGGCACCACTCTTCCCACCTGCCACCAACTGCAAAAACCTTAACTGACACTTGAGGTCCTCTATTTTCCGTGCCTGACTTGGAACCCCATACTGACTCCATTTGAGAGTTTTATTTCTTATCCTCTCATATATAAGCAGTTAGAAATACTTTGAAATATCTCACGTGCCTTCCCTTCCATCCTTCTCTTTAACATTCTTGCTCTTTTTTCTTGCTTCTTTCCCTATGAAAGTCTTGAAGCAGGAGACTGAGGATTGTGAAGAGGATAAGAGTAGCAAGGGAAGACAAGGACCCTCCATCTTGTTTCAAAACTTAAGTTATGTCATGCTTCTGGCTCTAACCTGTCTTCAGTTCTCTCCCCTCATGCTGACAACATCCACTTAGTATTATTTTTTATCTGATATTTGGCCCTGAGTCCTGACCATGAATATTACTAAAGTAACATCAGAGATAGTGTGCATCACAATAAGCCCCACTACTATGATCAGCCTTGCCAGACTTCCTGTTTCCTTAACATTAAAAAAAAAAAAAAAAAGCTCTTTCTCAACCAAATTTCAGCATACAGAACCTCAACCCTGACTCTTGCATTGCCCTCTCATTGACAGAGCCATCTGTAGATAGAAGAACCTTAAGATATAAGCTCAGACGAAAAAACATAGTCTTGGTTAAATTGGCACTCGTTTAATAAACTTTTTCTTAAGGCAGTATTGATCTAGCACCTAAATTAGACTATGGTGACTTATACAATAGATTCCATGCCATATAGCAAATGCAAAATCCTGGAAATAATAGATTTCACTCATTACTTTCCTAAAAATAAAGTAAGAAGAATAAATGTGCATTTACCTGGGACAAAGCTTCCCTGGACCACCTCCTTGTATGCCCACCAGCCTTCGTGGATTTTTGGTGAATTCTGTTGAGCTAAAGGAAAAAAACAAAGGAGAAAAGAGACTAAGATGATAGCAGAGAAGTACTGTATCCTGGTTGTCCAATAAAGAAGAGTGACTATACATAAAATAATCATTTTCTATCCAAAAGTCAAACTATAGAATGTAACAGCAACGTTCCACCTCATTTTCAAATTATTAACCTGTAAAGATACTGTCATAAAGTTTTATTAAAAAAAAAAACACTCAGAATATTTCTACTGAAGAGAAATAGTAAGGATGTATTTAAGCTTATTTGAATTTCCCGTCACTTATCTCTAACTCACCTATTTTTTTTTTTAACCTGCCCCCTACACATATGTACACACATGCATCTATATAAGGAAGACCTATCAGTCTGACTGAAGAATCAATTCAAGAAATGTCATTTAAAAGTAAGCAAAAGGAAGCCCCTGGATAATTAAAAATGTTGTAACAGACAAAAGCAATACTGAAAGACTCTGTTACATCAAGAGAATTGCAAAACACTGCTCTCTGTCCATTTCCATTCATTGTTTCTTCAGCAACTCATCCATTAAGATGTGTCATTATATAAGATTTTAGCAGGCAGCAAGACAGACCATCTGAATCAAGTCTCTTATGATGGAACTGCAGAGTTTTTGTTAGCTTTCTTTGACATGCATTGAGAATGATCCAAATTCACCCTGCAAAAATCAGTCAGCCTGAGCAGGGCCCATTGGATGACATCAATTACAAAACATGATAGGTACAGATTAGAATTGAATAAAACAAAGCTTTCACATAATATGTTCTTAAATTCCCATTTAAATGGGCAATTTGGAAAGACAGGGCATACATTTAAAAGGCAACTCATTTAAAATTCTCCTGTAGTGCCAAGGGAAACAAGAGAAGTACCGCATTTCCATTTTAATGCTTCCCTGGTGGCTCAGGTGGTAAAGAATCTGCCCTCAAGGCAGGAGATCTGGGTTCAGTCCTTGGGTTGGGAAGATCCCCTGTAGAAGGGAAAGGCTACCCACTCCAGTATTCTGGCCCAGAGAATTCCATGGACTGTATAGTCCATGAGGTCGCAAAGAGTCAGACATGACCAAGTGCCTTTCACAAGAATATCCTCAATAATCATCTTGTGGTTGCTTCCATCTGACTTCCAGTGGGTAAAGAGCTGATTAAGAATTTCTCAGAGCAAACATGTGAACAGAAAGCAGTTTTAGCTTCTGCTGTGTTCCTCACTTCTCTTTAGCTATGGGTTGGGATCTTTACTTGATGTGCAACAAGCCCCTGGGAAAAATCAAGGTAATTAGTCAAAAAAATTATGTTGACAATGAAAGCTGTCATCACTACCAGATAAGGAAATACACATAGCCAAGGTCCTTCTTTTTATAGTAAGGAAAACCTATTGCAATTTTATTCTCTTTCTTGTGGCAGTTCCAACCACAGAAGATATAATTTAGAGTAACCTTATATTTTGGCCCAGACTCAAGCAGGGCTGAAATCAAACTTTGCATTAAGAAATGAAGAATTTTGTTTAAAAAAAGTGGTGGAGCAGCCTATATCACTTTTACGCAAAAGGCTTAAAATAAGATCATGGTTAAAATGCTCAAAGGTACCTGGAGTTGAAGATGAAGAAAAGGAAAGTCCTTAACATCACTGATTCTGAACCTGATATTCTAGAATCATTACATTGGGATTGGCCACTCATTCTGATCTTATAATCATTACAAAATTTCTGTCTACCTGCTGTTCCCAATATACCACAAATATCATATTTATTTTTTTCTCCACATCATTGATGTACCTTCCCCCTGCCCCAGCCCCGCCGACTATAATCCCTCATCTTCCTGAATTTCAGAACATTCAGTTCAGTTTAGTTCAGTTCAGTTCAGTCGCTCAGTCGTGTCTCATTCTTTACAATCCCATGGACTGCTGCATGTCAGGGGTCCCTGTGCATTACCAACTCCCCGAGTTTACCCAAATTCATGTCCATTGAGTGGGTGATGCCATCCAACCATCTCATCCTCTGTCATTCCCTTCTCCTCCTGCCTTCAATCTTTCCCAGCATCAGGGTCTTTTCAAATGAGTCAGTTCTTCACATTATATGGACAAAGAATTGGAGTTTCAGCGTCAGCATTAGTCCTTGCAATGAATATTCAGGACGGATTTCCTTTAGG
Source organism: Bos grunniens (assembly GCF_055505025.1). Classification (NCBI taxonomy): domain Eukaryota; kingdom Metazoa; phylum Chordata; class Mammalia; order Artiodactyla; family Bovidae; genus Bos; species Bos grunniens. The sequence continues at coordinate 62,338,020 of NC_141183.1, read as the reverse complement.
AGGGACTGGTTGGATCTCCTTGCAGTCCAAGGGACTCTCAAGAGTCTTCTCCAACACCACAGCTCAAAAGCATCAATTCCTCAGTGCTAAACTTTCTTTATAGTCCAACTCTCACATCCATACATGACTACTGGAAAAAACTATAGCTTTGACTAGACGAACCTTTGTTGGCAAAGTACTGTCTCTGCATTATAATATGCTGTCTGGGTTGGTCATAACTTTTCTTCCAAGGAGCAAGTGTTTTTTAAATTCATGGCTGCAGTCACCATCTCCAGTGATTTTGAAGCTCAAAAAAATAAAGTCTTTCATTGTTTCCACTGTTTCCCCATCTATTTGTCATGAAGTGATGGGACCAGATGCCATGATCTTAAGTTTCCTGAATGTTGAGTTTTAAGCCAACTTTTTTCATTCTCCTCTTTCAGTTTCATCAATAGGCTCTTTAGTTACTCTTTGTTTTCTGCCATAAGGGTGGTATCATCTGCATATCTGAGGTTATTGATATTTCTCCCGGCAATCTTGATTCCAGCTTTTGCTTCATCCAGCCCAGTATGTCTCATGATGTACTCTGCATACACGTTAAATAAGCAGGGTGAAAATATACAGCCTTGAGGTACTGCTTTACCGATTTGGAACCAATCTGATGCTCCATGTCCAGATCTAACTGTTGCTTCCTGACCTAAATACATTTTTCTCAGGAGGCAGGTCAGGTGGTCTGTTATTTCCATCTCTTTCAGAATTTTCCAGTTTATTGTGATCCACACAGTCAAAGGCTTTAGCATAGTCAATAAAGCAGAAGTAGATATTTTTCTGGAACTCTCTTTCTTTTTCGATGATCCTACATATGCTTGATTTTGATCTCTAGTTCCTCTGTTTTCTAAATCCAGCTTGAACATCTCAAAGTTAACGGTTCACATACTGTTGAAGCCTGGCTTGGAGAATTTTGAGTATTACATTGCTAACACGTGAGAAGAGTTGCAATTGTGTGGTAGTTTGAGCATTCTTTGGCATTGTCATTCTTTGGGATTGGAATGAAAACTGACCTTTTCCAGTCCTGTGGCCACTGTTGTTTTCTAAATTTTCTGGCATATTGAGTGCAGCACTTTCTCAGCATCATCCTTTAGGGTTTGAAATATCTCAACTGGAATTCCATCACCTCCACTAGCTTTGTTCATAGTGATGCTTCCTAAGGCCCACTTGACTTTGCATTCTAGGGTGTCTGGGTCGAGGTGAATGATTACACCATCATAATTATCGGGGTCATGAAAATCTTTTTTGTATAGTTCTATTTATTCTTGACACCTCTTCTTAGTATATTCTGCTTCTGTTGGGTCATACCATTTCTGTTCTTTATTTTGCCTATCTTTTCATGAAATATTCCCTTGGTATCTCTAATTTTCTTGAAGAGATCTCTAGTCTTTCCCATTCTATTGTTTTCCTGTCTCTTTGCATTGATCACTGATGAAGGCTTTCTTATCTCTCCTTGCTATTGTTTGGAATTCTGCTTTCAGATCGGTATATCTTTACTTTTCTCATTTGCCTTTCACTTCTCTTTTTTTCACAGCTATTTGTGAGGCCTCCTCAGACAACCATTTTACCTTTTTGCATTTGTTTTTCTTGGGGATGGTCTTGATCCCTGCCTCCTGTACAATGTCACGAACCTCCGTCCATAGTTCTTCAGGCACTCTATCAGAACTAATCCTTTGAGTCTATTTCTCACTTCCATTGTATAATTTTTAGGGATTTGATTTAGGTCATACCCAAATGGTCTAGTGGTTTTCCCTTCTTTCTTCAATTTAAGGCTGAATTTGGCAATAAGGTGTTCATGATCTGAGCTATAGTCAGCTCCTGGTCTTTTCTTTTTCTTTTTCTTTTTTTTTTCTGACTTCATAGAATTTCTCCATCTTTGGCTGCAAAGACTATAATCAATCTGATTTTGGTATTGACCATCTGGTGATGTACGTGTGTAGAGTCTTCACTAGTATTGTTGGAAGAGGGTGTTTGCTATGACCAGTGCATTCTCTTGGCAAAACTCGGTTACGCTTTGCCCTGCTTCATTCTGCATTCCAAGGCCAAATTTGCCTGTTACTCCAGGTAGTTCTTGACTTCCTACTTTTTCATTCCAGTCCTGTATAATGAAAAGGACATCTTTTTTTGGTGTTAGTTCTAGAAGGTCTTGTAGGTCTTCGTATAACCATTCATCTTCAGCTTCTTCAGCATTATTTGTCACTTTGATTAATTCAGTAAACATTTGGTGAGTACCTTTGACTATCAGGCAGAATTATAAGCATCAAGAATACAAAGTGTCTATTTTCCAAGAACTTATGTTCTACTGGAAGGAGACAGATAAAAGCAAACAAATTGAATTTAACTATAATAAAAATACTAATAGAGGAAAGTACTTTTTGGTACAACTAAAGAAGGTGAGAATGGCTTCCCAGGTGGCACTAGTGGTAAAGAATCCACCTGCCAATGCAGGAGACTCAGGAGATGCAGGTTCAATCCTTGGGTTGGGAAGATCCACCAGATGAAGAAATGGCAACCCACTCCAGTATTTTTGACTGGAGAATCCTAGGGACAAGAGGAGTGTGGTGAGCTACAGTTCATAGGGTCGCAAAGTGTCAGACATGACTGAAGTTACTTAGCATGCAAAAAGACACATTAGATGGTATAATAATGATGGCTTTTGAGATTTTGATAGTTAATCTAACATTTAAATAAAAAAAAGGATCTGGCCTCCAGAAAAGCATTTTCTATAGCATTTTAGGGGGATTAAAAGATCCTGAGAAAGCAAGTAGGTATAGCTTTTCCCAGAAACATAAACATAAAAGTGGTCATTGTTTTTGAACCATAGTTGACATATGGGGAAAAAGGGTCCAGATGAGTCCTAATGATTTAAGTGGTAGTCCAGGAGAAAGAAGATGGTGATTTTAACTAGCATGTGCGTATGTGTGTGTTTGTGTGTGTGCGTGCCCACTCAGTTGTACTCGACTCTTTGCAACTGTAGCCCATCAGTCTCCTCTGTCCATTGAATTTTCCAGACAAGAATACTGGAGTAGGTTGCCATTTCCTACAAGAGTCAACTAGCTTAATATTAGTGAAAATAGAAGTGGATGGACTACACACACACACTCCTATATATATATACATACATTATATAAAATACATACATATTTTATTTCTCTGTATATTTTAGAGGAAGAGTAATAAGACTTGCTGATGAGTTGAATGAAGGAAGTTAAAGACCATAGATCAAGGATAGCTTCTACCATTTTTGGCCTGAGGGATTAGATGTTGATAGTTATTGAGATTACAAGGGATACTAAGGGAAGAGTAGCTTTGAAACATGGAGTAAAGACCTCTGTTTGAGAAGGCTAGTGAGAAATTATGGGGAGATGTTAAGTAGGCAGTTGGATATAAAAGGTGTTCTGAGATCAAGACAAGACATACATTTATGATTCTTTGACATATAAATGATATTTAAAACCATAGGTTTAGAAGAGGTCACCAAGGAGAAAGTGGAAATATGTAGAGAGAGACCAAAGGGACACAGAATAGAGTTCTAAGATGTTCAATATTTAGAAGTTAAACCAAGGAGGGAAATACAAAATGAAATTAAGAAAGGCAACTTAAGTTGGTAAAAACAAAGAAATAGAGAAAATAGTGGCCTCATGCCATTCTTTTAACTATTTTACTTCTCTCTCTTCTTCCTTCTTCTCTTCTTCCCCTCTCTCTCTCCTTGTTTTTGAACTTTCAGAACTACAGAAACATTACAAAGATAGTACAGAGTTCCCATATACTATATATCGCATTCCCATCTCCGTTATTACTAACATACTTCATTACTGCATTTATCAAAATTAATAAACTAGTGTTGAAAAATTATTATTAGCTGAAGTCCACACTTTATTTGGGTTTTCCAGGTGGTGCTAGTAGTAAAGAACCCGCCTGCCGATGCATGAAACGTAAAAGATGTGGGTTCGATTCCTGGGTCAGGAAGATTCCCTGGAGGAGACCATGGCAATCCACTTCAGTATGGACAGTGGAATCCCATGGACAGTGGAGCCTGGTGGGCTATGGTTCATAGGGTTGCAAAGAGTTGGACACGACTGAAGTGACTTGGCATGCACGCACACTTTATTCAGATTCCCTGTAGTTTCAGTCTGTCACCCTTCTTCTGTTCAAGGATGGCATCTAGGATTCAGGTCTTCCTAGTCTTCTCATGGCTGCAACAATTTATTCACATTTTTCTAATCTGTGATTTCCCTATATCCCTGTCTCCTTAAGCAAATTAAAACTATCTCAAGTGCAAATGTTGTGCCTTGTCTACTATAATGCAACTCATATAACAGGTTCATTGGGCACAGTTTTAGTGAATATTTGTTTAATAAATCTAGGAAGAGAGAAAGATGTAAAGCACCATTCAGAAATGCTATTCACAAGTTTGTTAGGAATACACACTCCTCAGACTCCTCCTCACATTTGTTGTTGTTTAGTCACTAAATTGTGTCCAACTATTTTGTGACCCCATGTAGTGCAGCCTGCCAGGCTCTTCTGTCCATGAGATTTCCTGGGCAAGAATAAAGGAGTGGGTTGCCATTTTCTTACTTTAAAATAAGTTTAATGTTAAATAGTTTCTAGATTTTAAAAACCATGTAACTAAAATAGTAACAATAGTAAAATACAAATGAAAGGGGAGAAAAAGATCAGCTCTAATCTGTGTAAGTGTAGCTATAATTTTGTTTTCTGCTTCTTTCACCAAACATTGTGTCATGAGTTATTTTCTCTATTCTTATTTTTAATGTGCATATAATATTTATTTTAGTAAACATGCCATAATTTCCCAGTGAGTTCCTATCTATTGACCATTTTGTTGTTTGAATACTGCAATTATCTTTTTTCAGTTCCAGAGTGTCCACTGATCTCCCTCTTTAAGAACTTTTCTTTGAGACAGTATACCAAAATCAGGGTCAAAATAAGTGCACTTGTTAAGTTACTTTATAAAAAACATTTAGCAATTTACATTGCCATGGTAATGCCAGTGATTATTTTTTAAGGGAATATTGAAGAAATTTCAGACAATGATAAAACAATACTAATCCATTTAAACATAATTTGACTTCTGAAAAATAGGCAAGAGGTATTGTATCAAGAAATATTGTAACTCTATCTAATGAATGATTCTTTTCTTTCATAAATTAATGAGATGAATGTTTCATCAAACTGAAGACACATTTTGTATTTTACTTTATTACTCTTATTTATCATCTTGAAATCAGGTATAGATGTATTATCTATAAATATTATACATCAATTTGGTAGTAAAATCTATTCATGCTTTAAAACAGATAGATGAAACTTCAGATGCAAAAGTTTCAAGTCCATGCCCAGATTCACCTGGCCTCCCACAAGTCAGGGATAAGGAGAATGTATGTGCTGTAATCAGAATACTAAAAGAGTACTGACATAATAAATCAATTTTTAAACCACAGTTGATAAACTACTGACAATTTTTAAAATAAATGAATTAGTTAATTATGGGATTAATCTCATTTCACACAGAATTTCCAATCACAACCAATAGCTTTGAATGAAACTAAAATCTCCTATATCTATCTTAAGCTTGAATTTAGCCGTCTATGGGTTGCACAGAGTCGGACACAACTGAAGCGACTTAGCAGCAGCAGTAGCAGTCAAATGAAAAGAAAGGAAATAAGCAGACTTTTCAGTATCTTTTGAGAAGCAGGGTGAAATAATGGAAAATACAAAGCAACCTGTAACTGAATTTAAATTTACTACCAAATTTTGTGTTACTTCGAGCAAATAATTTCATATTTCAAATTCTCAAAAAAAAAAAAAAACAGAACATCCAGTGTTCTTATCTAAAATTGTTAACAGATATCTTGAAAGGCTGTCAAAAGAACATCAATATGATTCTCTGTGCTTACAATATAATATCTACTGCTTTTATTATTTGATGTTAATGGTTGGTGGTATGGCATGGGAGAAAGAGGGGAAGGTCTGGGGCACTGCAACCAAAAGGCAGGAAAGGAATCTGACAAATGACACAAAGTAGAAAGTTGTTCAGAAAACAGAAACTAGAACACAATTTTACTTGAATCAGGTTGAAATTAAAGAAGAAGAAATTATATGATAGCTTGAAGAAGCAGTAATTGCACATTTCATTCTCCAGATCCTGAGTCAATTCACAAAAGGAAAAAATAGCCCTTCCTGACCCAAGGAGAGTTCAAAGGCCCCTGAAAACACTCATGACACTTTCAAGTCAAAGTATTGTCACCAAGAAACCTGTGAAAATAGAACAGAAGTCAAAGCAGGAAAACAAATGATTCAGGAAACTTATGAAGAGAACTTGTGTTATTTGCTGGGACAAAGCCCAAGTTCCAATGGGGCTGCAGGTAAAGCAGACAAACTGACCCATTGGAATCAATTAGTGTGGTAGGAAATAAGATCAGATGTAATTCTTAGGAACTGGCCAAATGGTTTTAAGAATTTTTTTTTTTCATATACCATCAGCTCAACATCTCACCCTTCTTTCAGATTCTGACCTACTCAGTATTTATTGATCATGTACTACATGACAGGTGCTGTCACATACTGTATAAATGGTAGAAATGGTGAATTATGAGCATATTTGAGTTGTGAAGATGAACCAAACTAGAGTTCCATTACTTAAAGACAAGAGAAAAAAAGACATAACAAAGACAAAAGAGAAAAAAAAAGTTTAAAACTTGAATTATCTGGAAAGCTGGAAAGATCTGCTCATCCTACATATCTCAGCTTGTTGTTTAGTCATTAAGTTGTAGCCAACTTTTTTGTGACCCCATGAACTGTAGCCCACCAGGCTCCTCTGTCCATGTGATTTCCCTGTCAAGAATAATAGGGTGGGTTCTCATTTCTTTCTGCAGAAGATCTTCCCAATCCAGGGATTAAACTGGTATCTACTGCATTGGCAGGCAGATTCCTTGCCACTGAGCCACCAGAGAAGCCCACCTCTCAGCCACTATTTCAATAAAGATAACAAATATTTATATTCCTCACCTGGATTTTTCATTCCAGTTCTATCCAACTTTTCTAGCAGTCCATTAGGTAAAGGCATTGCTATTTTCCAGAAGTTCACAGTTATAAGTCTTTTGCCTCTGTGACAGAAGCAGTGCTAATAATTCATTTTCCTCTTCTTCCTTAACAAGAGAAGTCTTGGTATTTAGTAAGGCATACTGACTTCTCAGAATAAAGACTACACTTTCTTAGCTTCCTTGTAGCTAGGTGTGGACACGAGACTAAGCTATGGCCAATGAGATGTTAGTGTGCAGGACATCCAGGAAATGTTACAGAAGATGTATGCCTCTTCACATCCCTTTCAGGATGCTAGAATGTGGGCATGTTACGAAGAGCTAAAATAGCCATTCTGAACTATGAAGCTTAAGCCTCATCTCCAATAACAAGACAGACGGAGCTGGAAGGACTACCCTTAGAAAAGAGAAATAAACCTTATTGGTATTTTCTGTTACTTACTGCTGACACTAATCCATATTGATATATGTTCACCTCCAATACACAAGGAATTAAGACATCAATTCTACTTCTGCTGTAGCTCTGATCCACTTTCCTACACGTTTATACTACCTAGTCAGAGGCCCTCAGCAGTGGCTTAATGGACAGTTACAGATGCCTAATCACAGGACTTTTTGTCCCCATGCTCCCTGATGCTGCCCCCACAGCTACCCCACTATTAAGGCACCTCTTCCTAAAGCGGTACTCAACTTCTGTCTTTCATTGCCCCTGTAAAATTATTTGATGACTGCCAACTATTTATAACAGAGAAGGCAATGGCACTCCACTCCAGTACTCTTGCCTGGAAAATCCATGGAAGCAGGAGCCTGGTAGGCTGCAGTCCATGGGGTCGCCAAGAGTCGGACACAACTGAGCTATTTCACTTTCACTTTTCACTTTGATGTACTGGAGAAGGAAATGGCAACCCACTCTAGTGTTCTTGCCTGGAGAATCCCAGGGATGCGGAAGCCTGGTGAGCTGCCATCTATGGGGTCGCACAGAGTCAGACATGACTGAAGCGACTTAGCAGCAGCAGCAGCAGCAGCAACTATTTATAAGGTTATATCCAGGCTCATTGATCATCACTCAAGGATCACAACAATCACTCATCAGTGGTTTCCAGTGGGTTACACAATGATGGACAAGTGAAGCTTTCAATGCTTTTTAGGGTGTGGTGCATTTGCCTATTTTTGAAACTTACTCTAGTCTCCTTTGAGGGTTATTTCTCTGTGCTCTCACAGGATGTATTATATACGTCTGCCTTATTGTATCAGAGAAGGCAATGGCATCCCACTCCAGTACTCTTGCCTGGAAAATCCCATGGATGGAGGAACCTGGTAGGCTGCAGTCCATGAGGTCGCTAAGAGTCAGACACGACTGAGTGAGTTCACTTTCACTTTTCACTTTCACTCACTGGAGAAGGAAATGGCAACCCACTCCGGTATTCTTGTCTGGAGAATCCCAGAGACAGGGGAGCCTGGTGGGCTGCCATCTATGGGGTCACACAAAGTCAGATTTGACTGAAGTGACTTAGCAGCAGCCTTATTGTATATAGTATCTTTTTTTAATTACTTCTTCATGGGTTTGTCATAGTGACAGAACAGGTGTTCAATAAATATTTCTATACTGAAATAAATTAAAACATTTTTTTCACTGACTGGCCTTATGTCCTAGTTAGACTAAACTGTCTTGTTTATGTGTCATTTGTTCATGCTATTTATTCTTCCTATAACATCACTTTCATCACTGCAAAGTACTTAAATTCTTCAGGTATTAATATCAGCTTAAAGGCCACTTTTTCCTTGAAAACTTTCATGTTCCTTCCAGCAGGAATAAAGCTTTGTCATCTCTGAAGTTTCTTACCATTTTATGTATAATTTATTTCATTTAAATCCAATTCAACATGATTCAATCCAATCCACTCCATTTCAAAAATAATATTTAGAATGTACTCACTGTACTTGATTACATATTCTAGGTTTCTATTTTGGACGGGCCCAAAGTTCAACAAGAAATTGAAAGGAAGTTTTTAACATATTTGAGGTTAATGTTTATGCAATATATTAGTTAAGATAACGCAAGTGATTAAAATGCTAGTTTATCTGCTGTAAAAAAAATAACTCTAAAATCTCAATGGCATAGTACAAGTTTATTTCTCACATATGTAAAATCCAAAACTAGTTTTACTGACTGTTGCGCAACTCTCCAAAACAGAGCCCAGGCTTTCTGTCTTGTGGCTTTATTTTCTGCAATATATGAATTCAAACAACCATGGTGTGTATGTACATCACAGGCCAGAAGCAGAAAGTTGTTTTCATGGCATAAGCTTAGACTTGCTCATAATGCTCATTACTCCTTCCTATATTTTACTGACTGAAATTTAGTTTTTCGAATATATTTAAACGTAAAGGAAGCTAGAGAAATGTTGTCCAGCTATAGATTACACGATAGTTTTGAACTGGATAGAATGAAGGTAAGTCGTATACAATCCTCCATATTTCACAGTGATGAAACAGAACCCAGACCATGGGCCCTCAGAGGTACACATCCTTTCTGTGTCCCCGTTTTTTATTTATAGGACATAGGCTTCATTCAGATTCCTTGATCATCCTGCATTCCAAAGGGCAGATTCAAATAGTTGCTTAATGTAGAAGGGAGGAAATGCAGAAACAAAGGCTGAACAGTCAAGAAACAGTACTGCAACTGTGGGGCAGGGTCCTGGTTCCTCCTTAAGGAATATGCAAAGCAATCAGCTCAGTTCTGTTGCTCAGTCTTTGCCACTCTTTGCGACAACACCTTTGAGTTTTTCTATAGGAGCTAAGGTCCCTGCCCAGGTGGAAGAGGGTAATCTCAGGCTGAACATGAGATTTCTGGAGCACTGCACTGCTACCTCACCATCAGCCAATCAGAAGACAGTCTGCACACAAGTGTTGTTGTTTGTTTGTTCTGATCCCATCCCCAAATGATTTTCCTTTTAAAAACTCATTGTCAGGCACAATTTTCAGAGTTGGTTTTTGGACAAGAGTCCACCTTCCCAGATTGTTGGCTTGTTGAATAAAACAAGCTTTACTTTCCAACCAACACTTGTCTATTGAGTATTAGCTTTCCAGTGGTGAGCAGTCAGTCTTGAGTTCAATAACACTGATACTGAAGAAAGTTTGAAAGCTTCTCATTCTTCTAAGATGGACCAAAAAGAGGAGGAAATATGTCTAGGAGAACATGTAGCTAGGGCGACTGTAACTTCTGACTTGCCTCTTGTGTACAGTCACTCAGTCACGTCTGACCCTTTGTGACTCCATGGACACCTGGAGTCCCTGTCCTTCACCATCTCTGAGAGTTTGCTCAAACTCAAGTTCGTTAAGTTGGTGATGCCATCCAACCATCTCAGCCTCTGTTATCCCTTTCACCTGCCTTAAACCTTTCCCAGTATCAGGGTCTTTTCTAATGAGTCAGCTCTTCGCATCAGGGGGCCAGGTACTGGAGCTTCAGCTTCATCATCAGTCCTTCCAATGAATATTCAGGGTTGATTTACTTTAGGATTGAATGGCTTGATCTCCTAAGAATCCAAAGGACTCTCAAAAGTCTTATCCAACACCATCGTTCCAAAAAATCAATTATTTGGTGATCAGCTTTCTTTATGGTCCAATTCTCACATCCTGCATGACTATTGGGAAATTCATAGATTTGATTATATGGACCTTTGTTGGCAAAGCAATGTCTCTGCTTTTTAATGCGCTGTCTAGGTTTGTCATAACTTTTCTTTCAAAGAGCAAACATCTTTTAATCTCGTGGCTGGAGTCACCATCAGCAGTGATTTTGAAGCCCAAGAAAAGAAAGTCTGTCACTGTTTTCATGGTTTCCCCATCTATTTGCCATGGAGTGATGAGACAAGATGCCATGATCTTAGTTTCTTGAATGATGAGTTTTAAGTCAGGTTTTTCACTCTCTTCTTTCACCCTCAACAAGAGGTTATTTAGTTCCTCTTCACTTTCTGTCATAAGGGTGGTATTATCTGCATATCTGAGGTTATTGATATTTCTTCTGGCAAACTTGATTCCAGCTTGTGCTGCTTCATCCAGCCCAGCATTTCACATGATGCACTCTGCATATAAGTTAAATAAGCAGGACAACAATATACAGCTTTAACAAATTATTTTCCCAAATTGGAACACATCCATTGTTCCATGTCCAGTTCTAACTGTTTCTTCTTGACCTGCACAGAGGGCAGGTAAGGTGGTCTGGCATTCCCATTTCTGGAAGAATTTTCCACAGATTGCTGAGATCCACACAGTCAAAGGATTTAGGATATTCAATGAAGCAGAATTAGATGCCCATCTGGAATTCTCTTGCTTTTCTTATGATTCTACAGATATTGGCAATTTGATGTCTGATTCCTTTGCTTTATCTAAACCCAGCTTGTACATCTGGAATTTCTTGGTTCATATAATGTTGAAGCCTAGCTTGAAGGGTTTTGAGCATTACCCTGTTACCATGTGAAATGAGTGCAATTGTGTGATAGTTTGAACATTCATTGGCATTGTCTTTTTGTGAGATTGGAATGAAAACTGACCTTTTCCATTCCTGAAGTAACTGCTGAGTTTTCCAATTTTGCTGATATATTGAGTGCAGCACTTTCACAGCATCATCTTTAGGATTTGAAATAACTCATCTGGAATTCTTTCACCTCCATTAGCTTTGTTCATAGTAAAGTTTCTTAAGGCCCACTTGACTTCGCACTCCAAGATGTCTGGCTCTAGGTGAGTGATCACACTATGGTGTTTATCCAGGTCGTGAAGATCTTTTTTGTATGGTTCTTCTGTGTATTCTTACCACTTCTTCTTAATATCTTCTGTTTCTGTTAGGTCCATACCGTTTCTGTCCTTTATTGTGCCCATGTTTGCATGAAATGTTCCCTTGGTATCTCTAATTTTCTTGAAGGGATCTCTAGTCTTTCCCATTCTATTGTCTTCCTCTATTTCTTTGCATTGTTCACTTAGGAAGGCTTTCTTTTCTGTCCTTGCTATTCTTTGGAACTCTGCTCAATTGGGTATATCTTCCCTTTCTCCTTTGCCTTTCATTCCCCTTCTTTTTTCAGCCATTTGTAAGGCCTCCTTGGACAATCTATTTGCCTTCCCCCCCGCCCCTTGGGGATGGTTTTAATCACTGCCTCCGGTACAATGTTATGAACCTCAATCCACAGTTCTGCAGGCACTCTGTCTATCAGATCTTATACTTTGAATCTATTTGACTTGCCTAGGATATTCCTAATTTACCCTGTCTCAATATATTTATAAATAGGGCTCTCTTTGGCTCTCAAAAAGTTGTGGTTTAGATGATAAATTATATGGTCATTTTTGCACATGGCAGTTTTTGCCATGTCACTTTAGCCATTTTGAAGAGAGCCTGCAGGGCACTTATATACATAGCAGATTAGTCACATATTGCTGAAAATTTCATCATGTATGTGTGTTATCTAACCTAAATCAAGAATTGCACCTTTTCCCTCCCTTCCTGTACTCTTTCTCCTCTGCTGTGGATAAAGAATGTCACCTGTCATTTCAGTAAACAAAGATGCCATAAAGCCATCAGCCACTGTAGCTGTTCCACTGGTGTTCTCTGAGGGTAATTCAGGACAGAGGAAAAACCAAGAGAGTGATCCTAGATAGTTAACATGTAGACCAAAGGACTGATTCCAATAAGCTCAGATTCTTGCATCTTCCCAAAAATAATATAACACTAAAATTATTAACTTGAGATGTCTATTTTTGTGATTAGCAGTAATCTTTTTGATGTTTGACTACATTTTCTTTCAACAAAAATTTCTATATATTCTGGTTACTCCCTTAATTCTTTGGAGCAATTTCTCAGAACTACATAAAGTGATGCCTTCTTGTGCAATAGTCTTCTGTAATGCCCTGAAAAAATATAATTCTCAACTTTTAGGCTATGCATTTTTTTTTCAGTCAACACTACTAACTTCATCACCATTTACCAGGTGATAAATCAGGAAAACCAACTCATTTGAACCCAGACCCAATTACTAGAAACCTGAGGACCCAGATACATTTCCTCTTATTTAAATGTTAGATGAAAAGAGACAAATTTCAAGGAAATAAGCTTACTGAGGTTATTAAATGTGTTAAAGGCTGGGTGGTGATGGAATTGAGTGGAAGGAGGGGTTTCCTTCTGTAAGTTACCTTTCTCTATTAATGACCCTGAAGGATGGGGTGGGGAGGGAGGTGGGAGGGGGTTCAGGATGGGGAACACATGTACACCTGTGGCGGATTCATGTCAATGTATGGCAAAAACCACTACAGTATTGTAAAGTAATTAGCCTCCAATTAAAATAAATTAATATTAAAAAAGTGAATCTGTAATAAAAAAAAAAAAACTGGAGATGCACTTTGCAGCAAAAAAGTAAAATAAAATAAATAAATATTCAACATAACCCCTAAAACATTTCTTTAACTCCAATACAGTGAGAATCACTGCTGGAATGAGATGTAGTATAAGAGACTGAATATATTAAAGTATAATTACCTTATAAACAAATTATCTAAATATATTTCATTTCCTTCTAAAGGTGGGCTAACTTATTCAGAAAAATATAAATACAACATTGAATTATAGATGTAGAAGAGAAGCAGGAAATCCTATTTGATGTTCCCCTCATTTAGCAGAGGGAGAAACTGAGACTTATAAGAGTAAAAGCCTTCAGAAGAATTAACAACAGGTAGCCAACCAATACTGTGACTTAAGGTCTCTGGTGATCAAACTGCTGCTCTTCCAATTACATATAAAAGGATTTTAAATGAGTAGTAAAAGAAAAGTTTAGTCATCATTTACACAGAACATCCAATTTCAGTAATTTAGGATTATCAGTACAGTGGCCAGCAAATTCCAAGATTTTCTGATAGTATTTGTACTAATTCCACCAAACAAATCTCTGATAATGAGATTTGGTATTCTTGACATGTGCAAAGGACCCTGGAACAGAATGTGTACTTCCACTAAGAAAACCAAGTGGAAGTAGACTTTGATAAGTTCCAGAGTTATAAGCTACAGAAAATTCCTTCTGTTCTTTAATCATTTACTTTCAGAACTATGTGCAATGTCTTCTTAAGGTCTACTCACTTGTAAATCAAAGACAAATCATTATGAGTGAAAAGAAAGCATTATGAGAGGCTGCTTTCTCTGAGATCCGCTCTAAAAGTTCATCCCTAATGGAAACAGAGGAAAGTGTACTTCAAAATTACTTTTTTTCTTCAAACAAAAGATTTTCTCAAATTTCTGGGAATGCCAAGAACAGCCTTTCTGTTATAAATGTTGCATGCAGTCATACCAAAACCAAGAAATGAAAAGAAAGGAACACCCTTACAAATATTCTTTTATCACAGGAGTAAGGAAGAAGTTATTCCTGAGAGCCACACCACCCTTAGTTTACAGGGAAAAAAAAAATCACCAGGCACAAAAGTGGAAAATATATTAAAGATTATTAATAACTCAGCCAATAAAATGTTTTCATCATCCTAGGAGATTTCCCCAGTCAATACTTTACCTATAAAGTAAGCAAATTCTCTATCATCATTAGGTTAATTAGCTTCCACTTGCTTATTTTTTAAATTTTAATCATTTAATTGGAGGATAGTTACTTTACAATATTTTGATGGCTTTTGCCATACATAAACATTAATCGGCCACAGGTGTACATGTATCCCACCTATCCTGAACCCCCCTCCCACCACCGTCCAGGTTGTCACAGAGCACTCTATGAGACAAGTCCAAAAATATATTGCTGTGATTTATGTCCAAGAATGTCCTTCCTAGGTTTTCCTCTAATAATTTTACAGTGTTTAGCCTTATGTTTAGGTCTTTGATCCTTTATTTAATATGTAGTTATATTTATTTATTTTTGGCTGAACTGGGTCTTTGTTGCTGCACGGCCTCTTCTCTAGTTGCAGTGAGTGAAGCTACTCTCTAGTTGCAATGCACGAGCTTCTCATTGCAGTGGCTTCTCTTGTTGTGGAGCACAGGCTCTAGGACATGCGGAGCTTCAGCAGTTGCAGCTCCTGGGCTCTAGAGCACAAGATCGGGAACTGTGGTGCACAGGCATAGTTGCTCCCCAGCATGTGTATCTTCCTGGATCAGGGATCAAAACTGTGTCTTCTGCATTGGCAGGCACATTCTTTGCACTGAGCCACCAGGGAAGTCCTTTGATCCATTTTGAGTTTATTTTTATGGATGGTATCAGAGAGTGTTCGAGTTTCATTCTTTTAAATGTAGCTGCCCAAATTTCCTAGCTTATTGAAGAGACTGTCCTCTCTCCATTGTATAGTCTTGCCTCTTTTGTCATAGACTAATTGGATATAGGTATATCTGGGCTTTCTATCCTGTCCTGCTGAATATATCTGATTTTTGCCAGTACCATACTGTTTTGACTATGGTAGCTTTGCAGTACAGTGTGAAGTCAGTGAGCCTGATTCTTCCAGCTCCATTTTTCTTTCTTAGGATTGCTTTGGCTATTCAAGGTTTATTGTGTCTTAAAATTGCTCTGGTTATTCAAGGTGTTTTGTTTCCATTCAAACTGTAATTTTGTTGTTGTTGTTCTAGCTCTTTGAAAAAATGCCACTAGTAATTTGATAAAAATCACACTGAATCTGTAGATACCCTTGGGTAATACAGTCATTTTGACAAAATCAGATCAGATAAGATCAGTCACTCAGTCGTGTCTGACTCTTCGTGACCCCATGAATCGCACCACGCCAGGCCTCCCTGTCCATCACCAACTCCCGGAGTTCACCCAGACTCATGTCCATTGAGTCAGTGATGCCATCCAGCCATCTCATCCTCTGTCATCCCCTTCTCCTCCTGCACCCAATCCCTCCCAGCATCAGAGTCTTTTCCAATGAGTCAACTCTTCACATGAGGTGGCCAAAGTATTGGAGTTTCAGCTTTAGCATCATTCCTTCCAAAGTAATCCCAGGGCTAATCTTCAGAATGGACTGGTTGGATCTCCTTGCAGTCCAAGGGACTCTCAAGAGTTTTCTCCAACACCACAGTTCAAAAGCATCAATTCTTCGGTGCTCAGCCTTCTTCACAGTCCAGCTCTCACATCCATACATGACCACAGGAAAAACCAGAGCCTTGACTAGACGAACCTTTGTTGGCAAAGTAATGTCTCTGCTTTTGAATATACTATCTAGGTTGGTCATAACTTTCCTTCCAAGGAGTAAGCGTCTTTTAATTTCATGGCTGCAGTCACCATCTGTAGTGATTTTGGAGCCCCCAAAAATAAAGTCTGACACTGTTTCCCCATCTATTTCCCATGAAGTGATGGGACCGGATTCTCCCAAACAAATAACATCTGTTTGTGCCATCCTCAACGTCTTTCATCAGCATGTTATAGTTTTCAGAGTACACATTTTTGCCTCCTTAGATAGACTTATTCCTCTTAGATGTAATAGCAAATGGGAATGTTTTCTTAATTTCTCTTTCTGATTTTTCATTGTTAGCATACAGAAATGTAAGAGATTTCTATGTAATAATTTTATATTCCACAAGTTTACAGATTATGTGGAGGTTAAACACTATGCTACTAAACAGCCAATGGATCACTGAAGCAATCAAGGAGGAAATAAAAAATACCTAGAGAAGAGTGACAATAAAAACACAACAAACTAAAACCTATGGGATGCAACAAAAGAAATCCTAAGAGGGAAGTTTACAGCAATACAATCTTACCTCAGAAAATGAGAAAAATATCCAATAAATGACCTTACCTTACACCTAAAGCGACTTAAGAGAAATAAGAACAAATAAAACCTAAAGTTGGTAGAAGGAAAGAAATCTTAAAGATCAAAACAGAAAACAAAGACATAGGGACTAAAAAAGCAATAGAAAAGATACATGAAACTAAGGCCTGGTTCTTTGAAAAGATAAACAAAATTAATAAACTTTTAGCTAGACTCATCAAGAAAACAAAAGAAAGGACTCACAACAATGAAATTAGAAATGAAGGATCATAAACAATTGCCACAAACAATTTTATGCCAATAAAATGAACTCCAGAATAAATGGACAAATTCTTTAAAAAGGTACAACTTTCCAAGGCTGAACCAGAAAGAAATAGAAAATATGACTAAACAATCACAAGTACTGAAATTGAAACTGTGATTTAAAAACTTCCAACAAACCAAAGTCCAGAACCAGATGTCTTCACAGGTGAATTCTACCAAACATTTAGAGAAGAGTTACCTATCTTAGGAAGAACTGCAGATGAAGAAACAATCCCAACCTCATCCTATGACGCCACAATCACCCTGATTCTATCATTATGTTAATATCTTGCAATTCTAAAATTCCACTTTCTTTGAGTCATGCAATTCTGAATTTCAAAGTTAGCCAAAAGCAGACACAGAAGGAGTATATGTACTCTGAAGCAAATGCTGTGCTCTGACTCTCAAGCTCAAAAACTTCATACTGGAGGATTATATAGAAGTTCATATGAAATATATCAGTATTGACCTTAACTGAGTTTTTCTGTCACTTTTGTACTTTTTTTTTTTTTTTTTTGTCATTAGGGTTCTCATGAATGGCTGCTAAATGGAAAGATTCTGACTTTGGTGAACGTATGATACACGACGATGCCATCACTGGGTCTAGGACTGGCTGGCATCAGGTTTTAGGCTTTAGTTGCAGCCAAAGGTCTTCTCGGTAGCCAAGAGTCAACAAAGAGAAGAAATAATAATGGTAACATTTAAATACTTTTTATTCCGAGGCATTATCCTAAGCACTTAATGTATACTGACTCATTAAAGTCACATAAACTCTTTTTAATGAACTTTGTTAATTTTATCCTTTTTTAATTGGAGGAGAGTTGCTTTACAGTGTTGTGTTTTTCCTCTTCAACAACATGAGATCAGCTATATGTATACATCTATTCCCTCCCTCTTAGCCTTCCTTTCACTCCCTCACCATTCCAACCTTCTAGGTCATCACAGAGCACTGAGTTGGGCTGCCTGTGTTATACAGCAGCTCCCCACTAGCTATATTTTATCCATGATAGTGTATCTATGTCAATGTCACTCTTCCAATTCATTCCATTCAATCTTTCACACCCTTTATCCACAAGCCCATTATCTATGCCAAAATCTGTATTCTTGTTCTGCAAATAGGTTAATCAGTACCATTTGTTTGGATTCAATATATGTGCATTAATATGCAATATTTCTTTCCTCTTTCTGACTTACTTCACTCTGTGTGACAGATTCTAGGTTCATCCACATCACTACAAATGACCCAATTTGCTCCTTTTTATGGCTGAGTAATATTCCACTGTACACATATTCTATATCATCTTTATCCACTCATCTGTTGATGGACATTTGGTTATTTCTATGTCATGGTTACTGTAAACAGTGCTGTAATAAATATCGGAAATGAAGTGAAGTCTCTCAGTCGTGTCCGACTCTTTGCGACCCCATGCACTGTAGCCTACCAGGCTCCTTAGTCCATGGAATTTTCCAGGCAAGAGTACTGGAGTGGGTTGCCATTTCCTTCTCCAGGGGATCTTCCCAACCCAGGGAATGAACCCGGGTCTCCCACACTGCAGGCAGACACGTTACTGTCTGAGTCACCAGAGAAGCCCCTGCAATGCGGTGGGGCGGGGGGGGGGGGGAGGGGGGGGTCTCTCAAAGGAGTCAGCTCCTCGCATCAGGTGGCCAAAATATTGGAGTTTCATCTTCAACATCAGTTCTTCCAAAGAACACCCAGGACTGATATCCTTTTAGATGGACTGGTTGGATCTCCTTGCAGTCCAAGGGACTCTCAACAGTCTTCTCCAATACCACAGTTCAAAAGCATCAATTCTTTGGCACTCAGCTTTCTTCATAGTCAAAGTCTTACATCCATACAGTGACTACTGGAAAAACCATTGCCTTGACTAGACAGACCATTGTTGACAAAGTAATGTCTCTGCTCTTTAATATGCTGTCTAGGGTGCTCATAACTTTCCTTCCAAGAGGTAAGTTTCTTTTAATTTTATGGCTGCAGTCACCATCTGCAGTAATTTTGGAGCCCAGAAAAATAAAGTCAGCCACTGTTTCCCCATCTATTTGCCATGAAGGGATGGGACCAGAGCCATAATCTTAGTTTTCTGAATGTTGAGCTTTAAGCCAACTTTTTCACTCTCCTCCTTCACTTTCATCAAGAGGCTTTTTAGTTCCTCTTCATTTTCTGCCATAAGAGTGGTGTCATCTGCATATCTGAGGTTATTGATATTTCACCCAGCAATCTGGATTCCAGCTTGTGCTTCTTCCAGCCCAGCGTTTCTCATGATGTCCTCTGCATATAAGTTAAATAAGCAGAGTGACAATATACAGCCT
Source organism: Bos grunniens (assembly GCF_055505025.1). Lineage (NCBI taxonomy): Eukaryota > Metazoa > Chordata > Mammalia > Artiodactyla > Bovidae > Bos > Bos grunniens. The sequence goes on along the minus strand of NC_141183.1, from coordinate 62,318,569 downwards.
TAACGTACTCCTTTCCTAATTTGGAACCAGTCTGTTGTTCCATGTCCAGTTCTAACTGTTGCTTCCTGACCTGCATTCAGGTTTCTCAAGAGGCAGGTCAGGTGTCCTGGTATTCCCATGTCCTTCAGAATTTTCCACAGTTTATTGTGATCCACACAGTCAAAGGCTTTGGCATAGTCAATAAAGTAGAAATAGATGTTTTTTTTCTGGAACTCTCTTGCTTTTTCAATCATCCAACAGATATTGGCTATTTGATCTTTGGTTCCTCTGCCTTTTCTAAAACCAGCTTGAATATCTAGAAGTACATGCTTCACATATTGCTGAAGCCTGACTTGGAACATTTTGAGCATTACTTTACTAGCATGTGAGATGAGTGCAATTGTGCAGTAGTTTGAGCATTCTTTGGCATTGCCTTTCTTTGGGACTGGAATGAAAACTGACCTTTTCCTGTCCTGTGGCCACTGCAGAGTTTTCCAAATTTGTTGACATGTTGAGTGCAGCAGTTTCACAGCATCATCTTCTAGGATTCGAAACAGCTCAAAGGAATTCCATCACCTCCATTAGCTTTGTTCGTAGTGATGAATGCTTCCTAAAGCCCTCTTGACTTCATATTCCAGGATGTCTGGCTCTAGGTGAGGGTGAGTGATCACACCATCGTGATTATTTGGATCATGAAGATCTTTTTTGTACAGTTCTTCTGTGTATTCTTGCCACCTGTTCTTAATATCTTCTGCTTCTATTAGATCCCTACCATTTCTGTGCTTTATTGAGCCCTTCTTTGCATGAAATGTTCCTTTGGTATCTCTAATTTTCTTGATGAGATCTCTAGTCTTTCTCATTCTATTGTTTTCCTCTATTTCTTTGCACTGATTCCTGAGGAAGGCTTTCTTATCTCTCCTTGCTCTTCTTTGGAGCTCTGCATTCAAAAGGGTATAACTTTCCTTTTCCCCTTTGCTTTTAACTTCTCTTCTCACTTCTCTTCTTCTCACAGCTATTTGTAAGACCTCCTCAGAAAGCCATTTTCCTTTTTTGCATTTTTCTTGGGGATGGTCTTGCTCCCTGTCTCCTGTACAATGTCACAAACCTTTGCACTCTATCTATCAGATCTAGGCCCTTAAATCTATTTCTCACTTTCACTGTATAATCATAAGGGATTTGATTTAGGTCACACCTGGATGGTCTAGTGGTTTTCCCCACTTTCTTCAATTTCTGTCTGAATTTGGCAATATGAAGTTCATGATCTGAGCCACAGTCTGCTCTTGGTCTTGTTTTTGCTGACTGTATAGAGCTTCTCCATCTTTGGCTGCAAAGGATATAATCAATCTGATTTCAGTGTTGACCATCTGGTGATGTCCATGTATAGAGTCTTCTCTTGTGTTGTTGGAAGAAGATGTTTGCTATAACCAGTGTGTTCTTTTGGCAGAACTCTATTAGCCTTTGCCCTGCTTCATTCTGTACTCCAAGGCCAAATTTGCCTGTTACACCAGGTGTTTCTTGACTTCCTCCTTTTTCATTCCAGTCCCATATAATGAAAAGGGCATCTTTTGGGGGTGTTAGTTGTAGGAGGTCTTGTAGGTCTTCATAGAACCATTCAACTTCAGCTTCTTCAGCATTACTGGTTGGGCCATAGACTTGGGTTACCATGATATTGAATGGTTTGCCTTGGAAATGAATAGAGATCATTGTGTCATTTTTGAGACTGCATCCAAGTACTGCGTTTCAGACTCTTTTTTTGACTATCATGGATACTCCATTTCTTCTAAGGGATTCTTGCCCACAGTAGTAGATATTACTTTTGAATATTTGATTATTGTCTAAATAATGTTAATATTAAATAATCTAAAGGTAGATTAGATTATTACTAATGATTAGAAATGCTAAGTAATTTGCCTAAGGTCTCATTGATAGTAAGTGTTTGAGCTAAGACTTACAGTCAGGTACTACAACTCCAGAATCTATGCTCTTAACCACTATGTTTATTTCCTCTCAAAAACTTTTTTTTTCCTCTCAGTTCAGTTCAGTTGCTCAGTCGTGTCCAACTCTGTGACCCCATGAATTGCAGCACGCCAGGCCTCCTTGTCCATCATCAACTCCCAGAGTTCACTCAAACTCATGTTCATCGAGTTGGTGATGCCATCCAGCCATCTCATCCTCTGTCATCCCCTTCTCTTCCTGCCCCCAATCCCTCTCAGCATCAGTCTTTTCCAATGAGTCAAATCTTCACATGAGGTGGCCAAAGTACTGGAGTTTCAGCTTTAACATCATTCCTTCCAAAGAAATCCCAGGGCTGATCTCCTTCAGAATGCACTGGTTGCATCTCCTTGCAGTCCAAGGGACTCTCAGGAGTCTTCTCCAATACCACAATTCAAAAGCATCAATTCTTCAGGGCTCAGCTTTCTTCACAGTCCAACTCTCACATCCATACATGACTACTGGAAAAAACATAGCCTTGACTAGATGGACCTTTGTTGGCAAAGTAATGTCTCTGCTTTTGAATATGCTATCTAGGTTGGTCATAACTGTCCTTCCACGGAGGAAAACGTCTTTTTATTTCATGGCTGCAGTCACCATCTGCAGTGATTTTGGAGCCAAAAAAAATAAAGTCTGACACTGTTTCCATTGTTTCCTCAATAATTTCCCATGAAGTGACAGGACCAGATGCCATGATCTTCATTTTCTGAATGTTGAGCTTTAAGCCAACTTTTTCACTCTCCACTTTCACTTTCATAAAGAGGCTTTTTAGTTCCTCTTCACTTTCTGCCATAAGGGTGGTGTCATCTGCATATCTGAGGTTATTGATATTTCTCCCGGCAATCTTGATTCCAGCTTGTGTTTCTTCCAGTCCAGCGTTTCTCATGATGTACTCTGCATATAAGTTAAATAAACAGGGTGACAATATACAGCCTTGACATACTCATTTTCCTATTTAGAAGCAGTCTGTTGTTCCATGTCTGTTTCTAACTGTTGCTTCCTGACCTGCATACAAATTTCTCAAGAGGCAGATCAGGTGGTCTGGTATTCCCATCTCTTTCAGAATTTTCCACAGTTTATTGTGATCCACATAGTCAAAGGTTTTGGCATAGTCAATAAAGTGAAAATAGATACTTTTCTGTAACTCTCTTGGTTTGTCAATGATCCAGTGGATGTTGGCAATTTGATCTCTGGTTCCTCTGCCTTTTCTAAAACCAGCTTGAACATCCGGAAGTTCATGGTTCACGTATTGCTGCTGCTGCTGCTAAGTCACATCAGTCGTGTCTGACTCTGTGCAACCCCACAGATGGCAGCCCACCAGGCTCCTCTATCCCTGGGATTCTCCAGGCAAGAACACTGGAGTGGGTTGCCATTTCCTTCTCCACACATATTGCTAGAGAACTATAATTAAAACAGAAATAAATGTAGTCAAGTGCTTAGAGTTAAAGATGACTGTTGACCTTAAATGTCTCCAATCCTGGAGAAACAGAGTTAGGGGGAAAAAAAAACACAAACAGGTAGGATTCAAGAAGACTCTAGAAAACAGATTCAGATGGACATTCAAAGACCAAATCAGTCCTACAACACCACCACTCTCCTTCTGCCGGAATATTCCATCACAGCTACTCACTCTTGGTAATGAACCTTTCCTGCATCTATGGTTAATTTATTAGGATACATATTAGAAGTGGAATTATTTGAGTCCACGGGGAGCAATAAATCAATGAGAATTATAATTCTAATCAGAAATGACAAGGATGCTTACAACAATGATGAAAAAGTAAAACTACCATTTCTTCAATGATGTTACATTGCAGATACCCTTCTTGGGATTTCAAATATGCTACTCATTCAGAACAAATCTACAAAACAAAATGTTGTGGAGATTAAGATTCAGAAACATTGTATACCTTGTCCAAGCTCACAAATTAATAACTGGCAGATGCAGAATTTAAAGGAAGTCACATTTTTATTCATTTTTTATGGCTGGAAACATTTTGTTGTATTTCCTTCTGATATTTTTAAATAAATAAAATGGCACAAAAGGTTGTAAGTAAATATGGAAACAATTTAAATATTCATCAATATAAGAATATGTCAATTGTCAAATTCATATGCAGAAAATGCTCTACAGTAGTTAAATCAATTAGGTCTACAACTATTAAGACATGCTAAAAATTATATTAAATAAACAACTTGTAAAAGATACTGATAATTCAAAATATATATAGTGTAAACTAATACATATGACATTTATAATATTCTTAAAACTCATAAAATACAAACTAAAATTTTATGCATGCATGCATATAAAGTTATATAGATACATATTAACTTCAACAAAGTTATTAGCTCCAGAGGAGGAGAACAAGTGAGGAATAAAACTGAGGAGTGATTTTGTAGATTACTGAAAATTTTATTTATTTAAAGTATCAGAAGCAAATAAAACAAAATGTTAATATTTGCTATTTTAGAATACAAGTATTAATACATTATTGCTTGACATATTAGTTTTTTGGTATACCCAAAATAATTCACAATTTTAAAATAGGAAAGGAGAAATAGGTATGAATGTAAGTAAACATGTTTATTAGATAAACAATTACCTAGTTTTGAAAATTAGCTGGGAAATCAACAATCTTAGAAGAGTAAGGTAGTCAAGTCAGTAAGATAGAGATCAATAAGATCCTTTCATGTGGTAGACTGAATAAATGTCAATTTTTCCTAAATGGATGAACAGTTTTAATGATAATCTAACTCAGTATAAAAGATTTTTTTAAATAACATATTTATTTTTTTAAATAACATATTTTTCAAACTTTGCATGGAAGAATAAACAAATAAGACTAAAAAGAATATTGTTAGGGCCTTACTATTCAGATATCAAAACTTTATAAAGCTACAACCAAATGTTACACAACGTTATTTCTAGGTTCCACATTATGAAGTGGAGTTAATTTTCTAAGTTTAATTTTTCTGTATTTTACAATAGTTTTTGTAACATGTATTTATTTTTTATGATTAGCATTAAAAAGTTATAAAACATTTAAAAGGTAAAACCTCTCACTGTATGCTGAGCTTCCCCCAAACCAATGACCCAGATTTCAGTTAAAACTCTAACAAGTCTCTTCTTATGGTTAAAATAATCAGTCTCCTCATGAAATCTAGAAGGAGCTACAACCAAATGTTACACCAGTTTATTTCCAGGTTCCCTATTATGAACTGGAGTTAAATTTTCTAAGTTTAATATTTTCTGTATTTTAGAACAGTTTTTGTAATATGTATTTATTTTTTATGATTAGCATTTAAAAGTTATAAAATATTTAAAAGGCAAAATCTCTCACTGTATGCTAAACTTCCCCAAACCAGTGACCCAGATTTCAGTTAAAACCATAACAAGTCTCGTCTTATGGTTAAAATAATGAGTTTCCTCAACACTAACATTTAACTTTCAGACCTATAGAAGACAGCAAGAAAACCCAAAGCATAATCATTCCTGAGCATAACTTCTTATTCACACATTGGCCACCATGCTGCTGGGTAAAAACCATTGCTCCTGATTCTTATTCATTTTGATTCATGCATATAAGACACATGGTAAACCAGAGAAAGCTTTTTAAGGGAAATTTTTAAGGAAAGGAGCACAGAGTATTACTTCAGGAAATGTGATAACATTTAGGACTCAATTTCACTTTGTTGCTACAAATGACAGAGAACCTCACTTTAGGGAGTCTCGTTATTTATGTCAGCATTCAATTTATTAGGAAATCTTGAATACTGTTAGCAAACCCAAAGACTAGCTCCATGACAAGAGGTCTTCCTAAAGTGACATCAGGTGCTCAATGAAATGTACCCTAGAAGGACCTGCTCTCTTCACAGCTAATTAAGTTTCATGAGGCTTCCAGAATAAACAGTGCAGAAGAGAACTGAATGAGGAATGAGATAAATGTTACCTGAGAAATGCGAAGGCTGCCTATGCTCTTCCCATATTCTGGTGCTTCTCAAATGTGAAGCCCTAAGCCAAGATCAACAGGACAAAACTCTCCAGAGTTAACAGAGTGCCACAGCAACTGTTGCCATGAGCCCTCCTGACAAGCTCCCAACTCCATATTAGGTAAAACATCCACCCTGTAGCATCCTGATGAGACAGTTAAAGCTTAGGGCCCTTTAAGGAGATGAACATTCTCACACATGCTTTCCTTAAGCCTTGTGCAATAATGTATCTTGCCAGAAAACTGGCCTTTCTTTAGGTCCCAAACTAATGACTACCCAACAGGATGTCTTCCTCATGGAAATGCTTTTCTTAGACTCTATGTTAATAACTATAATTGTAACAAATCTTGCCTAGGAACATGTTTCTCAACAACAGTATGTATGTCTTGCCCAGAAACACGTTGCCCTGAACTCATTCCTTCTGGTTAATCTTGTACTGAATTTATCTCAGGATGCATGCTTTGGGAAAGGGTCTAATGGAACTCTCACAACCTTAAAGTATTCTTTTTATCTATTCTCAGCTGCCAGTTTGAAAAGTACATAATGTTTAAACTAGCGAGGTAGGTACTCTTTTACCTCCTTAGCGACTTAGCTAGCAGCAGCAGCAGCAGCAGTGCCTTTTGCCAGAGAAGGAAATGACACCCCACTCCAGTACTCTTGCCTGGAGAATCCCAGGGACAGGGGAGCCTGGTGGGCTGCCATCTATGGGGTCACACAGAGTTGGACACAACTGAAGCGACTTAGCAGCAGCAACAGTGCCTTTTGCTGAAGGCTTTCTTTATCCTTTTCATTCTAATAAAACTGTTACACAAAGCTCTGGGTGACTAAGACTGTCTTTGGTCCCGGAATGAAGTTTTCTCCTTCGGAGACCACGGATCCAGTTGGCACCATTCACCAAACACTGTAAGCTATCACTGACCAATCACCTAGCACCACCCTTCCAGCAGGAAGCTATAAAAATTGGCTTGTAGCCTATGAAAGAGTCAACTCTCCCTTGAGACACCCCACTATTCTAACAATGTCTCCCACTCTAATAAACTCTATTCTCCTTTCATTCTGCCTCATGTCTGTAAATTCTTTTCCAACCCACACATCAAACACTGCACAAACCACTACATGTCAACAGATCTCTATGGAAGCCAAGAGTTGAAACAACTTCACTGTCTCTGATCTGTGTCTTCTCTCTTTGATTCTGTCTTTTTATTTCTGTTTTGTTTTTTTCTCAATGTTTCTTTCTGTCTCTTTTTCTGTATAACATTACTTCTTCTTGCATGTGGAATTGAAACAAAAAAGATTGACGGTGGGATACTAAACAGCTCCTACTTTGCCTGAGATGATGTCTGTTACTAATTATACATTATTTCATTCAAGCCATTCTAACAGAGCTTTAATTTAAGCAACACACACATACACACACACACACACAGAAGTCGCTCAATCGTGTCCGACTCTTTGCGACCCCATGGATTGTAGTCCACCAGGCTCCTCGGTCCATGGGATTTTCCAGGCATGAATACTGGAGTGGGTTGCCGCAACATAGGAGGATAAAACTGAAGTTCAAAGAAGGATTTTTGTCCAAAATCTCAGGTATGTGATAGGGATTGGTCTCAGGTAGCAGTGAGCCCCAATGGTCACCCTTTGGAGTAACACAATTCTTAGTCTGTGACTACACTTGCAAGGGGCTTCCCTGGTGGCTCAAATGGTAAAGAATCTTCTTGCAATGCTGGAGATCCGGGTTTGATATCTGGGTCAGGAAACCCTTGAGAAAGGAATGGCTACCTACTTCAGTATTATCACCTGGAGAAATCTATGGACAGAGGATCCTGAAATGGGCTATAATCCATAGGCTCGCTTGATGCTCAAGCTCACTTAGACATGTCTGACTCTTTGTGGCCCCATGGACTGTACCTGGCCAGGCTCCTCTCTCCAGAATTTTCCAGGCAAGAATACTGGAGCATGCTGCTGATTCCTACTCCAGGGATCTTCCCAACTCATGGATCAAACCTGCATCTCTTGTGTTTCCTGCCTTGGCAAACAGATTCTTTACCACTGTACCACCTGATAAACAATATTTAATATATACATAATATATAATGTATATGCATTATTCTCTTGTCCTTTTTAAAGATATATATCTTTTCATTTTAAAAGATACATATATAATATGCATATATCTGAGGTATACATGAAGATATATACACACACATTAGATAGGTAAATAGATAATACACACATGCACAAACATATCAGTTAATTAAATGAGAGCACATAGTAGAGAAACTCAAGTATCAGCAAGCTGGGCACAAGGTAGATGCTCAATAACTATCTGTTGCATTTTGAATGAACCAGTTCATAGTGTTATTTCTCAGTCCTCATCTCAACAAATATCCCACTTTAGCCAACTAGAAAATATATATGCCATGTATCTTCTTGCGTAAATCAGTAGACTCCATCTGAGATATTTCACCATCCTTTACAAATACTGTTCATATACTGGCTCAAATCATCACAATCAAATCACTGAAAGCCTCCTTTGCTTATGCAGACAGAAACAATTGGTTCTCTTCAAATATCTATGGCAATTTTTACCTGTTTAGTAGTTTACCCTGTATTCTTCTGTAAATAATCTTTAATTAGTGTTCTTAATTATGATTTAATCTTTGTATTGTTTTATATTTCCCTTGTAACAGTCTCTTCAACCAAGTGAGCCTCCATTTTTGTCTTTACTGTGCTCCTTTACAGTACAAACTCAGTAAATATTTAATTTCTGAATATTTTGAGTGCAGGAGAGAAATACTCCTATGGCAGAACAGGGAAAGGTGATAACTAGGTTCGCCAAGCTTCACTTGTGTAGTAAATGCTTTATATGTATGGCTTGTTTAATTCTCACAATAAATTTATTAGATAGGTTTTATTTCATTTACATATGAGAGAACTGAAGCTCCAAATTATTTGAGCAGGGTTATGAACCTGTTAAGTAGGGAAATAAGGACTTAAACCAAGATTTGACTAGAAAATTCATATGCTTAAAATTCTCTCACACTAAACAATAAAGCTTCCAGAAAAATACACAGAAAATATCCTTAGGACCTTGGGGCAAGCTAAAGTTTCTTTAACAGGTCACAAATAGCCCTAAGCACTCAGGGAAAAAAGACTAATAAATTGGACTTCATTAAAAACCAGAACTTCTATTTACCTAAAGATATAATTAAAATGGCAAAATCGCAAGTCACTAATTGAGCGAAGATACACCCAAGCAAAAGATCTTTATCCAGGATATATTAAATACTCTTATAAATCATCTTGATGTATGATAAAAAACCATCACAATATTGTAAAGTAATTATCCTCCAATTAAAATAAATTAATTAATTGAACAAATAGGTAAGATACAAACAATGAATTTTTTTTATAAAATGGGGAAAAGACTTCAATAAGCCCTTCAAAAAAGAGGACATCCAAATGGCCAGCATGGCATGAAAACCTGCTCAATGTCATTACTTACCAATCAAATTAAAAGCACAATGAGAGACCACTAACACCCACCAGCACAGCTAAAACTAAAACAACTGACAATTCCAAGTACTGACAAGAACATGAAGCAACTGGAATTTTCATTTGGTGCTGATGAGAGTATTGATTGCCACAATCATTCAGGAAAATTGTTTGGCTGTATCTCCTAAAGTTAAAACTGAATACAGTATACTAACACATATATATGGAATTTAGAAAGATGGTAACAATAACCCGGTGTACGAGACAGCAAAAGAGACACTGATGTATAGAACAGTCTCATGGACTCTGTGGGAGAGGGAGAGGGTGGGAAGATTTGGGAGAATGGCATTGAAACATGTAAAATATCATGTAAGAAACTAGTTGCCAGTCCAGGTTCGATGCACGATACTGGATGCTTGGGGCTAGTGCACTGGGACGACCCAGAGGGATGGTATGGGGAGGGAGGAGGGATGAGGGTTCAGGATGGGGAACACGTGTATACCTGTGGTGGATTCATTTTTATATTTGGCAAAACTAATACAATTATGTAAAATTTAAAAATAAAATAAAATTAGAAAAAAAAAAAAAACTGCAAACTCAATCTACTTTATAACCCAGCAACTTCACTCCTAGGCACATATACAAAAGAAACTGGAGTTTCTGTATACCAACAGACTTGCATAAAATTTTTACAGCAGCCTTACCCATTATAGTGAAAAACCATCAACAACCAACATGTCAGTGACAGTAGAATAAAAGCAAAACAAAACAAAAAACAATATATTTGTATATTCATACAATAGTATACTACACATCAATTTAAAAGAATGAAAAAGTGATATGGTAACAACTTTGGTGAGTTTCACAAACTGTTGAATTAAAGAAGCAAGATACAAAGAGTATACTCTGTATGATACTAATATTATATATGTGCAAGGATAAGCAGAATAAGTCAATGTTTATGAAAGTCATAATAATTTTTCTTTAACTTTATGAAGTCAAAGCTATTGTTTATCCAGTAGTCATGTATGCATGTGAGAGTTGGACCATAAAGAAAGCTAAGCACCAAAGAATTTATTCTTTTGAACTGTGGTGTTGGAGAAGACTCTTGAGAGTTCCTTGGACTGCAAGGAGATCCAACCAGTCCATCCTAAAGGAGATCAGTCCTGGGTGTTCATTGGAAGGACTGATGTTGAAGCTGAAACTAATACTTTGGCCACCTGATGTGAAAAACTAACTCATTAGAAAAGACCCTGATGCTGGGAAAGATTGAGGGCAGGAGGAGAAGGGGACAACAGAGGATGGGATGGTTGGATGGCATCACTGACTCAATGGACGTGAGTTTGAGTAAACTCCAGGAGTTGGTGATGGGCACGGAGGCCTGGCATGCTGCAGTCCATGGGGTCGCAAAGAGTTGGACACAACTGAGTGACTGAAATGAACTGAATGGGGTGAATGGATCAGTTACTAACTGACTAAAAAGGAGTAAGGGAGAACATCTGTGGGGAGCTAGAAAAGTTTTATATTTTGATGTGAATAGAAAACAAATAAAACAACACTGTTTCTCAATGAGTTAGTTAGTAACTAGAAATACAATTGTGTCTATCAATACAACAATCTCCTCCTGTATAAAAGCTTATGTGATCTCTGCTTCTTATAGTTAAAAACATATAACTCTCATCATACTGAAAAGCTTTCCTTTATCAGACATTAAAACTACATACGCAAGGAGGAAAAGTGGTTATCTGAGGAGGCTTTATAAATAGCTGAGGAAAGAAGAGAGGCAAAAGGCATTGAAGGAAGGCAAAGACGTCAACTGAATGAAGAGTTCCAAAGAATAACAAAGAGAGATAGTCTCTGTACGTGAAAAAGAAAAGAAAGAAAAAAAGAAATAGAGGGAAGCAAAAGAATGGGAGAGGCTGGAGGTTTATTCAAGAAAATGGGGACATCAAGGGAACATTTCATGCAAAATGGACACAAGGAAGGATAGAAAAGAACAAAGTTAGTTCAGGTGACAGAAGTGCAGCTGAGCTATTTCAAATCCTAAAAAATGATGCTGTTAAAGTGCTGCACTCAATATGACAGCTAATTTGGAAAATTCAGCAGTGCCCACAGGACTGGAAAAGGTCAGTTTTCATTCCAATCTCAAAGAAGGGCAATGCCAAAGAATGTGCAAATTACCTTACAATTGTGTTCATTTCACACCCTTAAGGTTATGCTCAAAATTCTTCAAGTTAGGCTTCAGTAGTATGTGAACCAAGAACTTCCAGATGTACAAGCTGGGTTTAGAAAAGGCAGAGGAATCTGACATCAAATAGTCAACATTCATTGGATCAAAAAGAAAGCAAGAGAATTCCAAGAAAAACATCTACTTTTGCTTCATTAATTACACTAAAGCCTTTGACTGTGTGGATCACAACAAACTGTGGAAAATTCTTCAGGAGATGTGAATACCAGACCACCTTACCTGTCTCTTGAGAAATCTCTATGTGGGTCAAGAAGCAATATTTAGAATCTTACATGGAACAACTGACTATCTCAAAATTGGGAAAGGAGTACAACAAGGCTGTACATTGTCATCCTGTTTATTAAACTTATATGCAGAGTACATCATGTGAAATGCTGGGCTGGATGAATCACAAGCTGGAATCAAGATTGCCAGGAGAAATATTAATAACCTCAGATATGCAGATGACAACACCCTAATGGCAGAAAGTGAAAAGGAACTAAAGAGCCTCTTGATGAAGGCGAAAGAGGAGATTGAAATATCTGGCTTAAAACTCAACATTCAAAGAACTAAGATCGTGGCATTCTGTCCCATCAATTCATGGCAAACAGATGGGGGAAAAGTAGAAGCAATGACAGATTCTACTTTCTTGGGCCCCAAAATCTCTGCAGTTGATAGCTGCAGCCATGAATTTAAAAGACGTTTGCTCCTTTGCAGAAAAGCTATAATAGACCTAGACAGAATTTTTAAATGCAGAGACCTCACTTTGCCGACAAAGATCCATATAGTCAAAGTTACGGTTTCTCCAGTAGTCATGTATGGATTGAGAGTTGGACTATAAAGAAGGCCAAGCACCAAATAATTGATGTTTTTGAACTGTGGTGTTGGAGAAGACTCTTGCTATTCCCTTGGACAGAAAGGAGATCAAACTAGTCAATCGTAAAGGAAATCAACCCTGCGTATTCATTGGAAGGACTGTTGCTGAAGCTGAAGTGCCAATATTTTGGCCACCTGATTGATGCAAAGAGCCAGCTCATGGGAATAGAACATGATGCTGGGAAAGACTGAAGGCAAAAGGAGAAGGGGGTGGCATATCACATTTCAGTGGAGATGAACTTTAGGAAACTCCAGAAGACAGTGAAGGACAGGGGAGTCTGGCATGCTGTAGTCCTCAGGTCACAAAGAGTCAGACATCACTTAGTAACTGAACAACAATAAACCTAATATTTCCTTTGTCCTAGGAGGTGCACACTAATTAAGTACTAAAAATTATTTATTCTCCTGGGCTGAGTTTTGGTATATTTAATTTCATTCCCTCTTTTTGCTCCCCAGTCACCAAATCTGACTCCATTTGACAAGCATCTTTTATGTATGCCTTTTGCCACTTCATAACCATGTTTGATGCAGGTAAGAGTATAATACAAATAATGTATCAATTGAATAAGGTGCTAATGAAAGAAGTTGGAAAGTGGTAGAAAGACAGTAATATGCAGAGTCATAAAACAGTGGTGTGAATCTGTACTCCCTTCTGATAACTCCCTGATCCTGAGCAAACCACTTAATTTGTTGAATCTTTGGCTCCTCACCTATAAAACCAAGATGCTTTTATTGTTTTACAGGCATTGTGAATATCTGAGAGAATAATGCTTGTGAAAAATATCATGCAGGTATATGTGTATATATATATATATATATATACACAAAGATAAACATGTATAACATAGATAAGGGGCTTCCTAGGTGGCTCAGTGGTAAAGAACCTGCCTAAGGAGATGCAGGAGATGAGAGCATGATCCCAGGGTCAGGAAGATCCCCTGGTGTAGGAATGGCAACCCACCCCAGTATTCTTGCCTGGAAAATTCCAGGGTCAGGAGAGCCTGGCTGGCTACAGTCCATGGGGTTGCAAAGAGTCTGACATGACTGAGCACACACATGCATAAAATAGATAATGAGAACCTACTGTGTAGCACAGGGAATTCTACTCAATGCTCTGTGGTAACCTAAATGGCAAGGAAATCCAAAAAAGAAGGGATATGCATATATTTATAGACTTCCAAGGTGGCACTAGTGGTAAAGAACCCGCCTGTCCATGCAGCTTAGATTGTAAGAGAAACGAGTTCAATCCCGGGGTTGGGAAGATCCCCTGGAGAAGGGTATAGCACCCCAGCAACCCACACCAGTATTCTTGCTTGGAGAATCCCACAGAGGAGTCTGGCAAGCTGCAGTCCATAGGGTTGCACAGAGTCGGACACAACTGAAGTGATTCAGTACGCATGCACGCATACAAATATATATAGCTGATTCACTTTGCTATACAGTAGAAACTGACACAACATTGTAAGGCAACTATACTCTAATGAAATTTTTTTACAAATAAAAATAAAATTAAGAATCAAAAAAAAAATGTATAAGGAAGCATGGTGATAAGGTTCACCTGGCTGCCAATATAGGCACACAGGAGCTGAGGTAAATGAAGAAGGTCTCAGGGTCCCCAACAGAGCTTGAGGACCTCACTAATATCTATCCATCATATTTTCTCTGACCTATAATTCCTTATTTTAACTTGGTGGGTATTCCCCCTGATGAAAGAAGAACTCCTGCTGGCAGGAACTAAGGACTCAGCAAGAAGCCTGTGAAAGTATCATAAAGGGCTAGGATGGGTAACGACCAGGGGACTTGAAACCCCAGGTCTACAATTTTTTTGTCCACTCCTAGAGAAAAAGTTCCTGGCCATCCCAGTGAACAAGCTTCCAAAGGAATCTAATTGATGCTCCTGTCCTTCATCCCCTCAACTTCCATGACAATTGGTTCCCTTTAACTTTTAAAATTTATTATATGTTGTAAAATATCAAAAACAACAAGCAATAATGTAACAGACATCAATTGCTCCTCCACCCTTTTGGAAGAGAAGGTGACATGTTAAATGTGTGAAGATCTCTTTCATATATATATATATATATATATATATATATAAAAATAGGTAGAGCTGAATTTCCATTCCCCATCCTTCTCCTTACCTCCACCACCTTGAGGTACTTCACTTCTAGAGTTGGTATAAATCATTGGTTTATATCATTTTGGTTTTCTACCCATAACTCCCATAAACTATTGTTTAGAGTGTGGTTAAAAGTATGTAAAATGTACCTAGTCATATCCATTCTTTTGAACTTGCTTTTCTCAATTCATTCTAACTGCTGTTACAAATTATCATTGATTCATGTATTTCTCTACTAATAAATAGTTGGGAGTCAACTTCCCATTTTTAGCCATTTCAAATTGTGCTACAGTGAACACTCTCATTGTATATATACTAGAATATGGCATTAAAAAAAAAAAAAATCTAGAACGGATGCCTAAAAGTTTGTGTGTTCAGTTGCTGTCATGTCTGACTCTTTGTGACCCCATGGATGGTAGCCAACTGGGCTCCTCTGTCCATGGGATTTTCCAGGCAAGAATACTGGAGTGGGTTGCCAGTTCCTTCTTCAGGGAGTCTTCCCAGCCCAGAGATCAAATTCACATCTCTTGCGTCTCTTGTACTGGCAGGTGGATTCTTTACCACTGAGCCACCTGGGAAGCCTACCTAAATGTAGAATGGCTGAATTATAGAATATGCCTATCTATATTTTGACCATTTCCTCTGGGAAGGGACTACCTTTGCTTGTGACCTGTTTCAGGTATTTTCAACATCCTACTTACTCTCAGGCTTGTATTTTCTTTTTTTTTAATTGAGGTATAGTTTATTTAAAACATTATATTAGTTTCAGGTGTACAGTATGGTAAATTTGATTATTTGTAGATTATATTCGATTATAGGTTATTGCAAGATATTGGGTATAATCCCCTGTCTTATTCAGTAAATCCTTGCTGCTTATCTATCTTATGCATAATAGTTTGTATCTGTCAATTCCATTTGTTTCTCCCGCTCCATCGTTCTTTTGGTAATCATAAGTTTGTTTTGTCTATAAATCGGTTTCCATTTTTAATATAGATTCATTTGTATTATTTTTTAAATTCCACATGTAAGTGACATCATATAGTATTTGTCTTTCTCTATCTGACTTATTTCACTGGGCACAATATTCTCTAGGTCCATCCATGTTGCTGAAAATGGAAATATTTCATTCATTTTTATAGCTAGATAATATTAATACATATATTCACATCTTCTTAAGCTAATATCTGTTGTTGGGCATCAGACTTGTCTTTAACCCTCATAAATTATACCACCCAAAATGATACTTACACGTGTGAGGAAATGGTCTAAGTATTTTACTGTGTCAAATTTTACTGTGTGTATGAAACACCTAAGGAACTTTTAAAATGTCGATTATGATTCAGAAGGTCTGGGGCAGGGCCTAAGATTCTGTATTCCAAACAACTTGCTAAATGATACTGATGCTCCTGGTCTGAGGACCATATTTTAAGTAGCTAGGGTCTTAACAACTTGGGATACATGGGACACTGTTCAGTTCAGCTCAGTTGTGTCCAACTCTCTGCGACTCCATGGACTGCAGCACACCAGGCTTCCCTGTCCATCATCAACTCCCGGAGCTTGCTCAAACTCCCGGAGCTTGCTCAAACTCATGTCCATCAAATTGGTAATGCCATAATGGGACTAACACTATCCTAATTTTTACACAACACTAACCCAGCCCAATATCACATCAGCTTTTTGCCAGTGTTATACTAAGGACAAATATTGTCCTAAGTCCTCTAAGTCTTTTTAGGAAGAGTTGAGGTTGAAGTCAAGTCCTCCTCTTCTCTCACTTGTATAAGTATGTGACTTTGCATCCACACTAATTTAGAGGCTAGTGATGTTGCATTCCAGTGCTCACCTGGCCAAGTCAGTTTATAGAGAAGATACATCCAAAGTTGCTTCCAACAATGCACCTGAGCTTCTGCTACCTTGTTTAAAGGTCCATTGCCAAATTAAAGCAATGCTCCAGTGAAATAAGATTCTTAAACAAACCATTATAATGTTTCTTTCATTATTTTAACAAAGAGTTTTGAACACTCATACCTAATAGTCACTGTTTTAGGTACTGAGACCAAGTCTCTTTTCTCATGGAGCTTATATTTTTCTGGGGCTATATATACAGCTTGCATGGCACTTACATTTTTATGGAGCTTACATTTTTCTGCTGGTTACATTTTTCTGGGGATATATATGAATAAATAAACAAGAAGAACTTCAGATGCCAAGGATAATAGCAAGAGGTGACAGAGTAGCAAGGTGGTTGCCATGGATTGGTTGGTGAGAAAAGACCACTTAAAGATCATATCATTTAGATTGAGATTTGGATTAGAAGGAAAAAATCATAAATTGATGACAAGGAAAACATGAAAGTAGAGAAAATAGATGGTATTGGATGGAAGCAGGAAAGTACTTAATATGTTCATAGTTCAAAATGGCTGGTGAGCTGCCTAGAGCATAATGGGTGGGGGTAGAGGATGGTGTACACTTACATTGAGGAAGGAGGAAGGAGCAAGGTCCCATTGGCTACATATGTCAGGGTAAGGAGTTTAAATTTTAAGTGTGATTTGCAGCCATTAGACATCCTTGATATCTTGGATTTGTTTTGGAGGTAGTCTGGAAAGCTTACCTTTATATGAATTACAAGATATTATTTTGGATTTTTGGTCTTAGTAATCAGTTGGGTGTTCAGGCTACATACTTTGTTGGGGAAAGTTGTAGTCTGGAGTATGTTTGAGGGTAAAAGGCAAGAGTTTCATTTAACCCTGGTAAATTGGAGAGACTGGCTAGAACTCTATGTGTAGATGCCAAGTCAGTTGCAGAAAACACTCCTAGAGAGCTGGAAAGCTATTGGAGCTAAATAACATAGATGATTACTAGGGCAGACCCACATGACATGCCACACTTACTGATTGATGAGAAAAGACAAGCCAAGGAATTTGAAGAGTATCCAACTAAAGAAGAGGAAGAATAAAGATAAGACATGGAGTCTTAGAGGTGGTTCGAGGAGGCAGGAGATAGCCATATCTGATACTACTGTAATATAATGGTAGATAAGTATAGAGCATCCATCAACTGCCAAATTTGGCAACACAGAGATTACTGGTGACCCTGACAATGGTCACTGTAGAGTAGTGATGGAGAAGGAAGTCTGTCAGGTAAGTTGCAAAGAGAATGCTAGTGAAGAAGTGAGAACAGTGACTTTAGACAAATATCTCAAGATTTTATGTGAAAGGAGAAAGAGCAATAGCTAGAAAGAAACAATAGATCATTTTTATTCATAGGAGACCACAGAGCATATTTGTATGATAATGGGAATGGAGAGGGATAATGTGATGATTCAGGATTAAAGGAAGATACAATTGCAGGAGCAAAAACTGAGAAGGTAAACGAATTGGAATCTAGATCAAATGCATTAGGATTGGTTTTTGATAGTTGACAGACACTATCTTCATAGAAATAGGATGGGAAGAAAAGAGATGTGTATAGACAAGAACACAAGATGAAGTGTTCCTATCCTTCTCCATATTTTTGATATTTGAGGTGAAAAATGTACAACCTATTCTCAAATGCAATAGCACTCTCAAATAAAACAGAGAAACCAACATCTGGCAAGACCCTACCATAATTCCAAAGGAAAACTAACAACTCTTTATGAAAATGAGCAAGAGAGAGGTAAGCAGTTTCTAAATAATCAGGGAGAGGAAATGAAATATAATATTCCCTTCAGCATTTAAACCTCTTAAATTTCTTGAAATATGTCTTGTCATATCCCACTTCCCCCATTACCATTCCTGGCACTTGAAATATTCCCTTCCTGACAGCCTTCTCCCTATATCCTCTCATTTGGTATTTTGACATCCTCTCTCATCTTCAAAAATATATCCTCCAACAAGCCTTTCCCGATATTCACCCAATGCCTGCCCCCAATCATTGGTACCTGTCTTTCCCTCCTCTGATTTCTCAGTCTTATTATATCAGTTAGCAAAGTCTTTCCTATATTACAGTTACAGTTTTGTACCCTTTGAAGGAAATAACTGTCCTGATTGTCCTATGAAATAACTGTTCTATGCCTTGTAAATTGTTTTTTACTACTCTGATTCATGGTCTCAATATCAACAGCTCCCTTTCCCACAGAGTTGCCAACTCAGATCTTTAATAGACTCCCATAAGAAATCTAGTTTCAGCTAGCCTGAGCCAGGCTACTATTCAGTTGGTAGGGTTTTGATGTGCATATCAATGTCTTTCAGTAATGAGATACTGGTGAGGGATACTAGATCTCTTCCCCCATAACTGGTCACGATATGGAGTGGTTCAATATAAACATGTCTCCATCTGATTTTTAAAACACATACACACGTGTATTCACCATAATATGCACAAAAGTTTTTACTTTGTTTGTGAGGTGCTAAAGCACCATCTCTCTGTTATTTCCCTTCCCTTGTGGCTTAGCTGGTAAAGAAACCGCCTGCAATGTGGGAGACCTTGGTTAGATCCGTGGGTCAGGAAGATTCCTTGGAGAAGGGAAAAGCTACCCACTCCAGTATTCTGGTCTGAAAAATTCCATGGACTGTATAGTCCATGGGGTCACAAAGAGTCAGACACGACTCAGTGACTTTCACTTTCTCTCACTTTAGCTTTTCAGAAGGATCCTTATGTGAAAGGGTTACTTAAACCAAATGTGACAGTATGTCAGCAGAAATAATCTAACCAATCTTCTAGTTGGAATCAGACAACCAAAATCTCTATTGAGTAGCTGGACCTAGGACTTAACTAAAGCCCTAAGCTAAGGGCACCACTAGAAAAGAATGCAAGGTTTGGGGGCTTGCTAAACCCCCTCACCTCATTCACTCAAAGGCAAAGTCACCACATGTACTTCTAGTTGATCTACACGTTTTTAATACTATCCATTACGCCAATTAAAAAAAAAGCATTTCTAACATTTGTGCTAATCCACGAAGTCTCTAGGTGTATGAATAGATTTAGATTTGGACTGTTGATGAGCTGCCTTTGAACTGTTGACTCCTAGTCATTGTCTATCAAATGCTACCCTCTGGAATATGTATTTTTCTCCAAGGCACTTCAAGTGCTAGCTATTCCCAGGGTATGGATAAAATTAAGCTGAACACATATAGAATGAGATTTAAATAGGAATGTTCTAAATTCACCTGTAGACATGCTAGTTAATGAACTCCTTCCTTCCTCCTTTTCTCCCTCTCTCTCTTCTGCTCTTCCTTTGTCAATAGTCTTTACTGAAGAGTGAAGGTGTCATAAGGAATGATCATATTTCCGAATTCATGACATTTCATTCAAAATTAAATTTCACAGACAATTCTGTTCTCCCAAACACCAAGATTTTCAGGGAAACAAAGGCACTTAAACACACTCCACCACTTACTAAACAATTTTACTGAGCATTTCTCCAAAACAAACAGTGTTCTCAAGAAAAATGTTGGTAAATAAAATTTTCTCAATTGAATTAAAGATTTAAGAATAAGAAATGATTCTTAATTAAAATCCAAAATGTGTCTTATCCCAGATATGCAATCACTTACCTTTCAAACTATATGGAAGATAGTTACTATTGACATGAATATAAATATTCCAGAGACTGCATTTATTAGACTTTTAAACTGCCATATACATGCCCTCATCACTTATTTTTTTAAAATTATTTCAGCTTTATTGAGATTTAATTGATAAATTGTAAGATATTTAACATGTCAGTTCAGTTCAGTTCAGTCACTCAGTCATTTCAATTCTTTGCAACACCATGGACTGCAGCACGCCAGGCTTCCCTGTGTATCACCAACTCCCAGAGCTTGCTCAAACTCATGTACTTTGAGTCAGTGATGCCATCCAGCCATCTCACCCTCTGTCGTCCCCTTCTCCTTCCACCTTCAATCTTTCCCAGCATCAGGGTCTTTTCAAATGAGTCAGTTCTTCCCATCAGGTAGACAAAGTATTGGAGTTTCAGCTTCAGCATTGGTCCTTGTAATGAATATTCAGGACTGATTTCCTTTAGGATTGACAGGTTTGATTTCCTTGGTGCCCAAGGGACTCTCAAGAGTCTTCCACACCACAGTTCAAAGGCATCAATTCTTTGGCACTCAGATTTATGGTCCAACATTCACATCCATACATGACTATTGGAAAACCATAGCTTTGGCTAGATGGACCTTTGCTGCAATGTAATATCTCTGCTTTTTAATATGCTGTCCAGGTTGATCATAGTTTTTATTCCAAGGAGAAAGTGTCTTTTAATTTCATGCCTGCCTTCACCATCTGCAGTGATTTTGCAGCCCAAGAAAATAAAGTCTATTACTGTTTTCATTGTTCCTCATCTGTTCACCATGTAGTGATGGGATAGGATGCCATAATCTTTGTGCTATGAATGTTGAGTTTTAAGCCAGTTTTTCACTCTCCTCTTTAACTTTCATCAAGAGGCTCTTTGGTTACTACTCACTTTCTGCCATAAGGGTGATGTCGTCTGCATATCTGAGCTTATTGATATTTCTCCCAGAAATCTTGATTCCAGCTTGTGCTGCTTCATCCAGCCCAGCGTTTCTCATGATGTACTCTGCATATAAGTTAAATAAGTAGGGTGAAAATATACAGCCTTGCCATACTCCTTTCCCAATTTGAAACCAGTCCATTGTACCATGTCCGGGTTTAACGGTTGCTTCTTGAGCTGCATAGAGATTTCTCAGGAGGCAGGTCAGGTGGTCTGGTATTCCCACATCTTTCAGAATTTTCCACAGTTTACTGTGATCCACACAGTCAAAGGCTTTGGCATAGTCAATAAAGTAGAAGTAGATATTTTTCTGGAATTATGCAACCCATGTAGGCAGTTTGGTCTCTGGTTCCTGTACCTTTTCTGAATCCAGGTTGAACATCTCAAAGTTTTCAGTTCACATACTATTGAAGCCTCTCTTGGAGAATTTTGAGCATTACTTTACTTGTGTATGAGATGAGTACAATTGTACGGTAGTTTGAATATTCTTTGGGATTGGAATGGAAACTGACCTTTTCCAGTCCTGTGATCATTGCTGAGTTTTCCAATTTTGCTGGCATATTGAGTGCAGCACTTTCACAGCATCATCTCTTAGGATTTGAAATAGTTCAACTGGAATTCCATCACTTCCACTAGTTTTTTTCATAGTTCGTAGTGTACATTTAAAGTGTACATCATCATGATTTGATGTGCAAATATATTATGAAAGGATTCCCCCATCTAGCTAATTAACATATATATGCATCACCCCACACACTTTTTTTTTCTGTTTTTGTTGAAAACACTTAAGTCCTACTTTCTTAGCAAAATACAGTATTATCAAGAATAGTCATGGTTTATGATAGAATCTTAGATAGTATTCATCTTATAGCTGAAAGTTTGTACCCTTTTATCAACCTTTCCCTATTTTCCTCAATTCCCAGCCCTTGGCAACCACTCTTCTACTCTGTTTCTATGAATCCTTTTTTAGATTCTACCTATAAGTAATACCAAGCAGTATTTGTGTTTGTATTGCTTTTTTCACTTAGCATAAATATGCAAGGTCCATTCATGTTGTCAAATAGGAGGATTTACTTCTTTCTTATACCTTTCTTATAATGATACTCCATATATATGTGTGTGTGTGTATATATATAAAATCACCTTTATTCATTCATCTGTTAGTGGATGATGAAGTTGCTTCCATACCTTGGCTATTGTGAACAATGCCTCAGTGAACATGTGGATGCAGATATCTCTTTTATATTCTGTTTTCATTGCTTTTGTATATATACCAGAAGATGGATTGTTGGATCAGGGTCTTCACTTCTTTTTGTTATCTTTGACGTTAAGCTTTTAAAATTAAAAGGCTCAGCCTAAGGTGATACAAATAACTTGGAGAGATTTTCAAACTACCAAAAATTGTCTGATTTTCTAAATCAGCATCTGAGAGGTGACACCAAAAATCTGTGTTTTATAAAATATAGCTTGAGTAGTTTTGGCATCTGTCCCTGATTAAGCTACTCAGTACAGGAGCAAAGGTTTATAATTGTCTTTCTTTGGGTGCCAGTATACTGCCTCCTGTGATCAGGTAGAGACTTAGGACTTTTCAGTTCCTATAAGAGTAACTCTATCACTTGCTCCTTTATCAACTTCCTTCTAATTCCTCTCCTAGGTGTCCACAGTGTAATCCACAGTGACAGCCAGGCTTGCACTCATCTGCACATTTGTCATTTATTAGGTGCTACCCTATCTCATCATTGTTCCCCCTCAGGAGCTGGTCAGCCATGCTCAAGAGTTAGTTCCCTTCCTACTCAGAGGGACTCAGTTAACCTGCCTGTACCTGAGACTCTGACCCTAAATTAGGGAAGATCAGCCTTTCAAGCTCCCCAATGGGATGAACAAATGGATGATGCCCCATGACTCTTTGGAAAGTGAGGTGCTATCTGCCTAGGCTGTGGTGACTTCATCGTTGGAGTTTTTCTTCTGCCACAGACCTGAGGATTACTGCTTGGAGAGTGATTCATGCAAAATGAGGAATCCAGTTCAGTACACTTCTTCTTTCATGGTTGTCTCATTTGTTCCATGGTCTCAGTTTCTCTTTACCACACAAAGTGGTCCCCTCACTTGATTAGTTAGTTTGATATGACTTCACATTGGTATGGGTGCTCAGTCACACATTAAATGCTTCCAACTGTACAAGGAGCCAGCCTGAAGCAGTGTAACTATCTCAGACTTACAGCCAGCTTGATCTGGGTTCAAATCCCAGCTCTGCCTCTTAAAGCATTTTAGCCTTGGGCTAGCGACCACCTTTGATTGAGATTTCACTTGGTATCTACAAAATGGAGATAATAAAATGCCAGTTGCAAAAGGAGTCTAATGGAATTATAATAAATAAAATTATGTTAGGCACATATGTTAGACACAGGCTCATTCCACTTTTCTGCTGATGTGTAGGGCTAGAAGAAATTAGCCCTGAATATTTATTGGAAGGATTGATGCTGAAGCTGAAGTTCCAATACTTTTGCCATGTGAACCAAAGAGCCAACTCATTAGAAAAGACCCCGATGCTAGGAAAGATTGAAGTCAGGACGAGAAGGGGATGAAAGAAGATGAGATGGTTGGATGGCATCACTGACTCAACAGACATGAGTTTGGGCAAGCTCTGGGAGATAGTGAAGGACAGGGAAGCCTGACATGCTTCAGTCCATGGGGTCACAATTAGCTGGACATGACTGAACTGAACTGAGACTCTACCTTCAGGGATTTGCGTTCAGTTGATCTAGAGTGAAGCCAAATAAGTTTTCAAACCTTTCAAGATAATTTTTATAGACGATTAGAGTCAAGTCACTAAACTTAGATCAAGGAATCTTCTCCCAGGTGATTCTTACACTAACGGAATTAAATATTTTTTATAAAAATCCAATGGCTTTCTGTTATGCTCCCAGCCCTGGAATCAGGCTCAGGTTCAAGTCCTTACATGTACAATGCTTACACATATAATAATTTATATATATAATTTATATAGGGCTTCCCAGGCAGCATAGTGGTAAAGAATCGGCCTGCCAAGAGAAGCAGGAGAAATGGGTTTGACTCCTGCGTTGGGAAGATCCATTGGAGTAGGAAATGGCAACCCACTCCAGGATTCTTGCCTGGGAAATCCCATGGACAGAGGAGTCTGACAGGCTACAGGCCACGAGGCTGCAAAGAGTCCGACATGACTGAGCACACAAATACGGCATTATTTCTACACACATATATGGTATAGTCTCTGATTTCCAGTTGCATGGCCTTGGACTAGTTACTAAACAAAGCAAAATAGCTTACTGGCATTTGTTTCTCCAGCTTTTAGCACAGTGGCAGGCACACATCAGTTCAATGAATGTTTCCTAAGTAAGTGAATGAATGAATTACCAGAGAATCTGTATTTGCCTTCACTCTCAAACGAATCTTGCCCATGTCTCGAGACTGTAAACACCTCACTGACCATGGGGCCATTCATTCCATCTCCGAATGCTGCCAACCTTCCCATGGCTCTAATCAAGAGGAGACCTGATTTATGTTGCCAATGGAATGAGCCAGGGAGATGGAATCCTCCACCACTAATTTATCACTGAGTCCCTGAAAATTGAATACAGAGGGAGAGGGAGGTATGAAGAATGACTTAAGAACTGCCATCACATTTGTTATGAGGTCCTTGCACTCTGGCAGAATACTACTGTCTGTTGCTGCTAATACAAAAATTCTAAAATGCTTACAAAAATACATGGCAAGTTCTATGCCTGTGTCTTCTACCTGACTTTCATCATAGCCCTGACAGTGATGAAGGAACAAGCAAACTGGATTTCATTATTGTTGTTCAGTCACTCAGTCGTGTCAGACTCTTTGTGACCCCATGTACTGCAGCATGCCAGGTTTCCCTATTTTTCACTATCTCCCAGGGTTTGATCAAACTCACGTCCATTGAGTCAGTGACACCATCCAACCATCTCATTCTCTGTCTGCCCCTTTTCCTGCCCTCAATCTTTCCCAGCATCAAGGTCTTTTCCAATGAGTCAACTCTTTGTATCAGGTGGCCAAAGTACTGGAGCTTCAACTTCAGCATCCGTCCTTATAATGAATATTCAGGGTTGATTTCCTTTTCAATTGACTGGTTTGATCTCCTGGATTTCAGAGGCTTAATTAATTTATTCTTACAGGCTATGCTATAAATGCAATACTCCTTGGTGAATGACTATAGTATATTAAAGCAAAATGTTTCCTCCATATAGTGAATATTGATTAAAGAGTTTGTTTTAAAACACTGATGCTAATTTGGTTCTTTGTTTAATTTATTCAAATACATACTTAATTGAAAGCCTAACAGCTCAAAAAGATTGTATTAACTTGATCGCCCTCTATTGGTCATAAGATGAAGTACTACCTGTTTTTAACAGGTTAAAAACTAAAGCTACTTTTACAAAGTACTGGCCTTTTGAACTCCAAACTACTTTTATAGTTCAACTATATGTGCGTAGAGAGACTAATCTCAACTAAACCCTAAATCATCTGCCTTATTTTTGCATATTTCAGTTGCTGAAAGATCATCTGACTTAAATACAGCTGATGATTTATAAAGAAACATGGCCAGGAGCCAGGAGACAGGAGTGTATATAAGGCCTGTCCCTGATAGCCCAGTTGTTAAAGAATCCACCTGCAATGCAGGAGACCCAAAATCAATTCCTTGGTTGGGGAGATCCACTGGAGAAGGGATAGGCTACCCACTCCAGTATTCTTGGGCTTCCCTTGTGGCTCAGCTGGTAAAGTATCCGCCTGCAATGTGGGAGACCTGGGTTAAATCCCTGGGTTGGGAAGATCCCCAGGAGAAAGGAAAGGCTACCCACTCTAGTATTCTGGTCTGGAGAATTCCATGGACTGTATAGTTCATGAGGTCGCAAAGAGTCAGACATGACTGAGCGACTTTAACTTTCAATTCACTTTCTCATCTGTGAAAGAAAGATTTCCATAAGACAAGCCCATGGCTCTGTTTTATTCTTTCCAACTGTTGTGGTATACACCCCAGGTTAGCCCAATGCCCTGATTTCTAGTCCTGATTATAACTTTTGCTATACAGAAAAGAAAGATAGGATGGAATCTCTAGAGCTTCTTTGAATTTTGATGCTGTTTATGTACTACGTCATAGGT
Organism: Bos grunniens; assembly: GCF_055505025.1. NCBI lineage: Eukaryota > Metazoa > Chordata > Mammalia > Artiodactyla > Bovidae > Bos > Bos grunniens. Next base: position 62,292,232 of record NC_141183.1, on the reverse strand, counting down.
AAGCGCAAGCACATATAAATGACAAGGAGAAATTCTCAAGAGGGTAATTCCAGTTAAAATCCTTTCAATTTTTCATTTTTTTTTTCTATGAACATTCTCTAGAAAACACAGGGCTTGTCCCTTTTATAGCCACTTATATTTATATCTAAAACTATTGTTTCCACATGATCAGTCTGAATAAACCCTAATATTTTTATTCTCCAGAATATAGGGGAGGAAATAAATCTAACATCAGACTCTAGATGCAGGCTATTATATTTTTTAAAAAATGAAGTGCCAAAGCCCTCCAAGTATGAAAAACAACAGATGCCTCTGAGTACCTAAACTGAAACACTTAGAACAAAGCAGAGCTGCTTCCCTCTACAAAGTAGACTTACAATATGAACAGCATCCTTTTCCTTCCATCAGTTTGTGTTGGACTCCCCAATCTCTGGTCACAGTGCATAGGACATATTAGCTTAGACAGGGTGAGCACAAATGCTGAGAGTATTTAAGAAAGGCAGAGCAAGACAATCCTGGAAGAATATCTTTTTCTACCACAAGTGAAATATAACATCACATAATCACATAAATCACATAAATCAACATAAATCATTCACTGACTTAGCAATGGCCTGATCTAGTGTAAATTCACCAAGTTACAACAATAAAAAACAAAACCATAATTTTCCTACATTTAATTAGTCATTTATTTTACCAGTCACTTGCATTGCATACTTGTTAAAATAACACTGGGAAGGGGTTGCTAGGAGCATTATTAGGCCCATTTTGTAGATGAACCTACAGAGATTAGGTACCTTGCCAACAAAGACCAAAGTAAGCACTATTTCCAGGTATTTAAAATCATACTGTAATGGGGGGAGAACAAGATGGCAGAGGAGTAGGTGGGCATGGAGTCCATCTCTCTCTACAGACACATCAGGAATATACCTTCAGACACAGATCTTGCAGAATGCCAGCTAAGAGCAAGCAGGAGTATCTGACCACCAGAAAACAATATATAGAACTACACAAAACTTGATAGGATGAAGGAAGTAAGGGGAAAAAGAGGAGAGTTAGCAGGACTGAACGTGCCCTTGGTGGGTCGGGGAACTGAAGCAGAGGTCTGATTCCCATATTGGGGCAATTGTTTGGGACACAGGAGAAACATTTGAGGCTGAGAGTAAAGCAGCTGATCTGTGACATCCCAAATGGAATGAGAATCAGACAATCTTGCCGCACCCATACCTACCCTGCACAGGGATATGGATCCCTTAAAAAGCACAGCAGCTGGGAGCTGGAAGCCAAGGGATAGCAGCACAATCCCTGGGCGAGGGCTGTTGTTGACTGCTGAGAGATGGCCCAATGGGACATGAGGGAGGCTATCATGGTGGGAAAGGCCTGCAGAGGAAAACCTGGCAGCCATGGAGGTAAGGCGATACTCGTGAGTCACGCATGGGGTGGAGCCATCACTGTAGCCTCTCTCCCCACTCACCAGCTCTGGCAGCTGAACAATAGAGAAAAATGCTAGAGAGGCTGGTTCTTTAAGCACCTGATGCGCTGAACAACTGAGTAGGACCCCAGCCAGTGGTGCCCTTTAAGTGCCTGAATGGGCAGAGCAACAGAGAAAGACAAGCCAAAGAGGCCCTCTGATCGCCAGGCTGCCCGAGGCTAGAAAAATACTCTGATAAGACCATAATCCCTGCAGCTAAGGTGGTCGGGTGTCCCTACACACTTGGTGCTGCCAGAATCCCTGTGACCCAAGAAGCTGCTCCACCTTCATGCTCAATCCTCACTGAGCACAGCTGCCACAGGCTAGAAAAACCCCTAATAGCTCCATATCCCCTGTGACAATAGCCAACAGCAGTCCTGCAAAGCCAGCATTGCCAGGGTCCCGTGATCCAAGCAACCATGCTATCTCCAATGCACAATCCCCACTGGGACAGAGCTGCTAGAGGTGAAGAAAAACCGCTAAGAGTGCCATATTTCCTGCTGCCCCAGCCACCAGCTCAGTGCTGGTCAGTACTCAGTGCTGCCAGGGCCCCTGCGACCCACTCAGCTGCACAACCTCTGCACTTGGTTTTCACTAGGGCAGACACAAGTACTCCAAGGGCAGGCCCAGGAGCAAACCCTGTGGATGATTCACATGCAGAAGGGGAGATAAAACTACAACTGAAACCCATGGACACTGTGGCTAAGGAAGAGGACTCAAAACCTTCCCACCAGCTGTATAAGCTGCAGATTAAATCCACACGATCAACTAGACAGACTCTGTGTCTATGGAATATATAAAAGAACAATGAGAGTTCCCACAAAAGAACACACTAGCTCTGACTGCTGTGGATATTGGACGCAAGAACTCACAGGAGTAGGATGAGATTAGTCTGAGCTGCCCCTACAGTAGGTTCAGAGACCAGCCCAGTATTGGAAGGCATCCTAGGTGTGTGAGGTGGAAAATGACTCCCAGCAAGGGAAAGGACGTTGATAGCCAAGATTCAAGAAAAACATTTATTATTCTTATATTTTGACTTGTTCTGTAGTTGCTTCTGGATCTTTTTCCTTTTTCTCCCCTTTCCTCTCTCGTTGTAGTTGTTGACTTTATTAGTACTAATAAATCTATTTAAGCTTTAGAGAATTTTTTTTAATCACAGTTTTACTTTCTTTTAAATATTTCTGCCTCTACGCTGGTCTTTTTTGGTTCTGTGGGGCTGTCCTTTTTATTATTTTTCTAACTTTTTTATTTTAATTGGAGGCTAATTACTTTACAATATTGTGGTGTTTTTTTTTTTTTTTTTTTTTTTTCATACATTCACACGAATCAGCCATGGGTGTACATGTGTTCCCCATCCTGACCCTCCCTCCCCATCCCATCCCTCAGGGTCTTCCCAGTGCACCAGCCCTGAGCACCCTGTCTCATGCATCGTACCTGGACTGGAGATGTATTTCACATAAGGTAATAGGCTTGTTCCAGTGTTATTCTCTCAAATCATCCCACCCTCACCTTCTCCCACAGAGTCCAAAAGACTGTTCTTTACATCTGTGTCTCTTTGCTGTCTTGCATATAGGGTCATTGCTACCATTTTTTCTAAATTCCATATATACGCATTAATATACTGTATTGGTGCTTTTCTTTCTGACTAATAGGCTTCTGAATAATAGGCTCCAGTTTTATCCACCTCATTAGAACTGATTCAAATGCATTCTTTTCAACAGCTCAGTAATATTCCATTATGTATATGTACCATAACTTTCTTATCCATTCATCTGCCTATGGACATCTAGGTTGCTTCCATGTCCTAACTATTGTAAACAGTGCTGCAATGAACATTGGGGTACACATGTCTCTTTCAATTTTGGTTTCCTCAGTGTGTATGCTCAGCAGTGGGATTGCTGGGTTGTATGGAAGTTCTATTTCCAGTTTTTTAAGGATCTCCACACTGTTCTCCATAGTGGCTGAACTAGTTTGCATTCCCACCAACAGTGTATGAGGGTTCCTTTTTCTCCACACCCTCTCCAGCATTTATTGTTTATAGACTTTTTGATAGCAGCCATTCTGACCAGTGTGAGATGTTACCTCACTGTGGTTTTGATTTGCATTTCTCTGATAATGAGTGATGTTGAGCATTTTTTTTTTTTTCATTTATTTGTTAGCCATTTGTATGTCTTCTTTGGAGAAACGTCTGTTTAGTTTAGAGATTCTTTGTCAGTTGCTTCATTGGCTATTCTCTTCTCCCATTCTGAAGGCTGTCTTTTCACCTTGCTTATAGTTTCCTTCATTGTGCAAAAGCTTTTAACTTTAATTAGGTCCCATTCGTTTATTTTTGTTTTTATTTCCATTACTCTGGGAGGTTGATCATAGAGAAGTCTGCTATGATTTATGTCAGAGAGAGTTTTGCCTATGTTTTCCTCTAGGAGTTTTATAGTTTCTGGCCTTACATTTAGATCTTTAATTCACTTTGAGTTTATTTTTGTGTACGGTGTTAAAAGTGTTCTAGATTCATTATTTTACAAGTGGTTGACCAGTTTTCCCAGCACAACTTGTTAAAGATATTGTCTTTTCTCCATTGTATATTTTTGCCTCCTTTGTCACAGATGAGGTGTCCATAGGAGAATGGATTTATCTCTAGGCTTTGCATTTTGTTCCATTGATCTATGTTTCTGTCTTTATGTCAGTACCATACTGTCTTGATGACTGTAGTTTTGTAGTATAGCCTGAAGTCAGGCAGGTTGATTCCTCCAGTTCCGTTCTTCTTTCTCAAGATTGCTTCGATTGCAAGTCGAAGTTTTTTGTATTTCCATACAAATTGTGAAATTATTTGTTCTAATTCTCTGAAAAATACCATTGGTAGTTTGAGAGGAATTGCACTGAATTTATAGATTGCTTTGGGTAATATACTCATTTTCACTATATTAATTATTCTGATCCATGAACATGGTGTATTTCTCCATCTATTTGTGTCATCTTTGATTTCTTTCATCAGTGTTTTATAGTCTTATATACAGGTCTTTTGTTTCTTTAGGTAGATTTATTCCTTAGTATTTTATTCTTTTCTTTGGAACAGTGAATGGAATTGTTTCCTTAATTTCTCTTTATGTTTTGTCATTGTTAGTATATAGGAATGCAAGGGATTTCTGTGTGTTAATTTTATATCCTTCAACTTTACTGTATTCATCAATTAACTTTAGTAATTGTCTGGTGCAGTCCTTACGATTTTCTATGTAGAGGATCATGTCATTTGCAAATAATGAGAGTTTTACTTCTTCTTTTCCAATCTGGATTCCTTTTATTTCTTTTTCTGCTCTGATTGCTGTGGCCAAAACTTCCAAAACTATGTTGAATAGCAGTTCAACATAGTTGAACAAGTCAACAAGACAATGGCACCCTTGTCTTGTTCCTGACTTTAGGGGAAATGCTTTCAATTTTTCACCATTGAGGATAATGTTTGCTGTGGATTTGTCATATATAGCTTTTATTATGTTGAGGTATGTTCCTTCTATGTCTGCTTTCTGGAGGGTTTTTATCATAAATGGATGTTGAATTTTTTCAAAAGCTTTCTCTGCATTTGTTGAGATAATCATGTGCTTTTTATTTTTTGTTAATGTGGTGTACCACATTGACTGATTTGCGAATATTGAAGAATCCTTGTATCCCTGGGATAAAGCCTATTTGGTCATGATGTATGATCTTTTTAATACGTTGTTGGATTGTTTGCTAGAATTTAGTTAAGGATTTTTGCATCTATGTTCTTCAGTGATATTGGCCTATACTTTTCTTTTTTTTGTGGCATCTTTGTCTAGTTTTGGTATTAGGGTGATGGTGGTCTCATAGAATGAGTTTGGAAGTTTACCTTCCTCTGCAATTTTCTGGAAGAGTTTGAGTAGGATAGGTTTTAGCTCTTCTCTAAATTTTTGGTAGAATTCAGCTGTGAAGCCGCCTGGTCCTGGGCTTTTATTTGTTGGAAGATTTCTGATTAAAGTTTCAATTTCTGTGCTTGTGATGGCTCTGTTAAGATTTTCTATTTCTTCCTGGTTCAGTTTTGGAAAGTTATACTTTTCTAAGAATTTGTCCATTTCTTCCAAGTTGTACATTTTATTGGCATATTGTTACTGATAGTAGTCTCTTATGATCCTTTGTATTTCTGTGTTGTCTGTTTTGATTTCTCCATTTTCATTTCTAATTTTGTTGATTTGATTCTTCTCCCTGTGTTTCTTGATGACTCTGGCTAATGGTTTATCTATTTTATTTATGTTTTCGAAGAACCAGCTTTTAGCTTTGCTGATTTTTTGCTATAGTCTCTTTTGTTTCTTTTGCATTTAAATTTATTATTTTTTCTAGATTTAGTCTTTTGTTTGTTTTTCCTATTTTTCTTATACCATTGTAGCTATTCTTTAATATATAGAAATCTTCATGTAAGTCAATTTAACTTTGCATTTCTATTGTTTCTATCTTTTCTTTCTTTTTCTCATCATGTTTGCTATTTTGTTTCACTTTTTTTGCTTTAATCCCCAGTTGACACCCTGGTTTAGCTTCATTTTCTAGTTTGTGCCTTGGAAGTTCTCTTTTTAACTAGTTTATTGTTGGTTTCCTTTGTTCACTGAGTCAACCTATTGTACTTTACTTATTTATTGTTTGGGCTGTTTTGGTTTTATTTATGGATATATGTGTGTGTGTGTGTGTGTGTGTGTGTTACATTTTTTTAGTTATTATTAGCCCAATCTTGTACTTGCCATCTTGGGGATGAGTCTTTTGTTTCTTGTTTTTCTGTGTTGGTTTTAACCCCATTTAATGCCATAAAAAACCATTTACAGAATCCCCATTCCTTTACCAGAAATCAGGCCCTAAGCCTTTGGAATGGGAGCACTGACTCCAAGACTCTAGACTATCAGAGAATTCGTAACCCTTGGGAGTATTAACTAGTGAGAACTCCCACAAAGGGAACCACCTGTATACAAAACTCAGCATCATCCAACTGCCAGCAGCACCCTGTGCAGGACACCTCATCAAAAATTTAGGTAAGAGTTAAAGCCTAATCTTCTAAAATTCTTTCAAAAAATTGTAGAGGAAGGAACACTTCCAAACTCATTCTATGAGACCACCATCACCCTGACACCAAAACCAGACAAAGACAACACCAAAAAAAAAAAAGAAATTGTAGGCCAATATCACTGATTAACATATATGCAAAAATTCTCAACAAAATTCTAACAAACAGAATTCAACAACATGTTAAGAAGCTCACACGCCATGATCATTTTTGGTTTATCCCAAGGATGCAAAGATTCTTCAATATATGCTAATCAATCAATGTGATACACCATATTAACAAATTCAAAGAGTAAAACCCATATGATAATCTCAAAAGATTCAGAATAAGCCTTTGACAAAATTCAGCACCCATTAATGATTTAAAAAAAAAAAAAACCTCTCCAAAAAACAGGCGTGCAAGGAACCTCCTTTAACATAGTAAAGGGCATATATAATAAACCCTCAGCAAACCTTACTCTCAATGGTGAAAAACTGAAAGCACTCCCTCTAAGATAATTAACAAGACAAGGGTGTGCACTCTCACCACTATTGTTCAATACAGTTTTCGAAGTCCTAGATACAGCAATCAGAGAAGAAAAAGAAATAAAAGGAATCCAGATCAGATAAGAAGTAAAATTTTCACTGTTTGCAGATGACATGATACTATACATAGAAAACCCTAAAGATACTATCAGAAAATTACTAAAGCTAATCAGTGAATTTACCAAAGTTGCAGGATGCAAAATCAATATAGAGAAATCACTTTCATTCTTATATACTAACCATGAAAAATCAGAAAGAGAAACTAAGAAATCAATCCCATTCACCATCACAACATAAAGAATAAAATATCTAGGAATAAACTGACCTAAGGAGACAAAACAGTGGTACACAAAAACCTATAAAACACTGATGAAGGAAATCAAAGACGACATAAACAGATGGAGAGATATTCCATGTTTCTTGGTTGGAAGAATGAATACCGTGAAAATAACTATATTACCAAACGCATTCTACAGATTCACTGTGATCCTTTCAAATTACCAATGGCATTTTTCACAAAACTAGAACAAAATACTTCACAATGCATATGGAAACACAAAAGACCCCAAATAGCCAAAGGAATCTTGAGAAATAAGAATGCAGCTAGAGGAACCAACTTTCCTGCCTTCAGACTATATACTACAAAGCTACAGTCATCAAGATAGTATGGTACTGGCACAAAAACAGAAACACAGAAAATGGAACAAGATAGAAAGCCCAAAGATAAACCCAGCACCTATGGGTAACTTATTTTTGACAAAGGAGGCAAGAATATACAATGGGGTAAAGACAGCCTCGTCAATAACTGGTGCTAGAAAAGTGGACAACAATATGTAAAAGAATGAAATTAGAACACTTATTAACACCACATAAAGATAAATCCAAAATGGATTAAAGACCTAAATATAAGACCTGAAACTATAAAACTCTTAGAGGAAAAAGAAGGAGAACACTATGACATAAATCACAGCAAAATCCTTTATGAACCACCTACTACAGTAATGGAAATAGAAACAAAAACAAACAAGTGGGACCTCATAAAACTTAAAAACTTTTGCACAGCAAAGGAAACTATAAACAAGGTGAAAACACAATCTTCAGAAGGGAAGAAAATAGCAAATCAAACAGCTGGCAAATGATTAATTTTCAAAATATACAAGCAGTTAACATAAGTCAATACCAGAAAAACAAAAAAAAAACAATAAAAAAGAGGGCAAAAACCTAAACAGACATTTCTCCAAAGAAGACATCAGATCAGATCAGTTGCTAAGTCATTTCCGACTCTTTGCGACCCCATGAATTGCAGCATGCCAGGCCTCCCTGTCCATCACCAACTCCCGGAGTTCACTCAGACTCATGTCCATCGAGTCAGTGATGCCATCCAGCCATCCCATCCTCTGTCGTCCGCTTCTCCTCTTGCCCCCAATCCCTCCCAGCATCAGAGTCTTTTCCAATGAGTCAACTCTTCACATGAGATGGCCAAAGTACTGGAGTTTCAGCTTTAGCATCATTCCTTCCAAAGAAATCCCAGGGCTGATCTCCTTCAGAATAGACTGGTTGGATCTTCTTGCAGTCCAAGGGACTCTCAAGAGTCTTCTCCTACATCATATTTCAAAAGCATCAATTCTTCAGCGCTCAGCCTTCTTCACAGTCCAACTCTCACATCCATACATGACCACAGGAAAAACCAGAGCCTTGACTAGACGAACCTTTGTTGGCAAAGTAATGTCTCTGCTTTTCAATATGCTATCTAGGTTGGTCATCACTTTCCTTCCAAGGAGTAAGCATCTTTTAATTTCATGGATGCAGTCACCATTTGCAGTAATTTTGGAGCTCAGAAAAATTAAGTCTGACACTGTTTCTACCGTTTCCCCATCTATTTTCCATGAAGTGGTGGGACCGGATGCCATGATCTTCGTTTTCTGAATGTTGAGCTTTAAGCCCACTTTTTCACTCTCCACTTTCACTTTCATCAAGAGGCTTTTGAGTTCCTCTTCACTTTCTGCCATAACGGTGGTGTCATCTGCATATGTGAGGTAATTGAGATTTCTCCCAGCAATCTTGATTCCAGCTTCTGCTTCTTCCTGCCCAGCATTTCTCATGATGTACTCTGCATATAAGTTAAATAAACAGGGTGACAATATACAGCCTTGATGCACTCCTTTTCCTATTTGGAAGCAGTCTGTTGTTCCATGTCCAGTTCTAACTGTTGCTTCCTGACCTGCATACAAATTTCTCAAGAGGGAGGTCAGGTTGTCTGGTATTCCCATCCCTTTCAGAATTTTCCACAGTTTATTGTGATCCACACAGGCAAAGGCATTAGCATAGTCAATAAAGCAGAAATAGATGTTTTTCTGGAACTCTCTTGGTTTTTCCATGATCCAGCGGATGTTGGCAATTTGATCTCTAGTTCCTCTGCCTTTTCTAAAACCAGCTTGAACATCAGGAAGTTCACGGTTCACATATTGCTGAAGCCTGGCTTGGAGAATTTTGAGCATTACTTTACTAGCGTGTGAGATGAATGCAATTGTGCGGTAGTTTGACCATTCTTTGGCATTGCCTTTCTTTGGGATTGGAATGAAAACTGACCTTTTCCAGTCCTGTGGCCACTGCTGAGTTTTCCAAATTTGCTGGCATATTGAGTGCAGCACTTTCACAACATCATCTTTCAGGATTTGGAATAGCTCAGTTGGAATTCTATCACCTGCACTAGCTTTGTTCATAGTGATGCTTTCTACGGCCCACTTGACTTCACATTCCAGGATGTCTGGCTCTAGGTCAGTGATCACATCATCGCGATTATCTGGGTTGTGAAGATCTTTTTTGTACAGTTCTTCTGTGTATTCTTGCCATCTCTTCCTAATATCTTCTGCTTCTGTTAGGTCCATACCATTTCTGTCTTTTATTGAGCCCATCTTTGCATGAAATGTTCCTTTGGTATCTCTGATTTTCTTGAAGAGATCTCTAATCTTTCCCATTCTGTTGTTTTCCTCTATTTCTTTGCACTGATCGCTGAAGACATAGAAATGGCTAACAAACACATGAAAAGATGCTCAATATCACTCATTATTCGGTCAGTTCAGTTCAGTTGCTTAGTCATGTACAACTCATGTGATCCCATGGACTGCAGCATGCTAGGCTTCCCTGTCCATCAACAATTCCCAGAGCTTACTCAAACTCTTGTACATTGAGTCAGTGATGCCATCCAACCATTTCATCCTCTGTCATCCCCTTCTCCTCCCACCTTTTATCTTTCCCAGCATCAGGGTCTTTTCAAATGAGTCAGTTCCTCACATCAGGTGGCCAAAATACTGGAGTTTTACCTTTAGCATCAGTCCTTCCAAGGGGTATTCAGGACTAATTTCATTGAGGATGGACTGGCTGGATATCCTTGCAGTCCAAGGGACTCTCAAGAGTCTTTTCGAACACCACAGTTCAAAAGCATCAATTCTTCGGCCCTCGGCTTTCTTTATAGTCCAACTCTCACATCCATACATGACTAAAGGAAAAACCACGGCTTTAACTACAGGAAAAAACATAGATGTGCCCTTGTTGCCAAAGTAATGTCTCTGTTTTTTAATATACAGACTAGGTTAAAGCGCCTGGGATAGATTTATGCTCATTATTAGAGAAATGCAAATCACAACTACAATGAATTTCATTGTTGTTTAAACTACAACAGCATAGTGGTGTAGATAAGACAGAGACCATATTGATTGACAAGGTCAAAAATATTTACTATCTGGCTCTTTACAAGGAGTGTTTGCTGATCCCTGTTCTACAGTCAAACTTCTTAGGATTAAATACTGGCTTTATCACTTATTTATTTTTTTCCACTGCTCATGTACTAAACTAGTAGTAGTATATATACAAAACAAAATTGCTAAACAGCTCTTCCATAAATCACTCTATGAAGCTTAGATATGTGGAACTATAAACTTATTCCATGATTTTCACTAGAAAGAGAATTTCACTGAAAAATAAAAGAGTTGTGGGCTCTTACTGGACATCCTCCAGCAATCACTTAAAAGAGGAAAACATTGAGGGCACTTTTGGCTCTCTTACACACACACACACACACACACACACACACACACACCCCACATGTACAACAGGAAAGATAAAATGCTGGATATTAATGTCCAATCACTGTTAAGAAGGCACCAGTTCTATCATACTTGCAACTCAGAACACACAGCATAAGTTGTGTTGCAAAATGCAAATCTGTATCCCAAACAAAGCTCCTGCTCTTGCCATATGTTTGTGCTCCTCTCCCATTCAAAAGCCTTCAGAAGCCTAAAGGCAAGAAGCTAGTCATTAAAAGCCATGACCTACTCACTCCTCCCCCTTCCCTAGTACATCTTCCAGAATATAACCATAATTATCCTGGGTATAAAGAAACCAACATATCTTCAACAAATATACTTTTTACTGACTTTTTATTCTATATCAAATATCCCTTTATACATCCCTTAATCAAAGGGATTAAAAGAGTTAACAACCAAAACAGTTAACAAACCCAAAACAGTTAATGAATTGGAGATGCATAAGACAAAGTTTTTTTAGGAAAGAAAAAGAGCTGCAGAATCAAATTTGTATAAAGAACCACAGGAGCTGGGGACTAAGGTGATGAGGATAAAGCAGATGAGGCAAAATTTAATTTATGTCAAAACACTCAGCAACCAAGGAAATCGATATTCTAACAAGTATTTGGAAGAAACAAAGTTAATACAAAAAATCTGCATGAAAAATATCCAAAATTTAAATAAGAAATAAATTCAAAACAAATAGCAACGTGGCAATAACTACATCCCTATCAATAATTACTTTAAATGGTAATGGACTAAATGATCCAATCAAAAGACATAGAGTGGTTGAATGAACACAAAAACTAGACCCAAGTATACACTGCCTAAAATAAAATAACTTCAGACCTAAAGACACACACACAATGAAGGGGAGGAGATGCACAAAAGTATTTCATGCAAATTGTTGTTGTTGCTATTCAGTAATGTCTGACTCTTAGAAACTCCATAAACTACAGCATGCAAGGCTTCCCTGTCCCATACCATCTGCCAGAGCTTGCTCAAACTCATGTCCATAGAGTCAATGATGCCATCCAACCATCTCATTCTCCGTCATCCCCTTTTCCTCCCACCTTCAATCTTTCCCAGCACCAGCGTCTTTTCTAATGAGTCAGCTCTTTGCATCAGGTGGCCAAAATATTGGAGCTTCAGCTTCAGCATCAGTCCTTCTAATGAATATTTAGGATTGATTTCCTTTAGGATTGACTGGATTGATCTCCTTGCTGTCCAAGGGACTCACAAGAGTCTTCTTCAAAACTACAATTCAAAAGCATCAGTTCTTTGGTGCTCAGCCTTCTTTATGGTCCAACTCTGATATCCACAACTTCCAAGGAGCAAGCATCTTTTAATTTCATGGCTGCAGTCACCATCTGCAGTGATTTTGGAGCCCAAGAAAATAAAGTCTGTCACTGTTTCCATTGTTTCCCCATCTATTTGCCATGAAGTGATGGGAACAGATGCCATGATCTTAGTTGTTTGAATGTTGAGTTTTAAGTCAGCTTTTTCACTCTCCTTTTCCACCATCATTGAGAGGCTCTTTAGTTCCTCTTTGCTCTCTGCCATAAGGGTGGTGTCATCTGTGTCTGAGCTTATTGATATTTCTCCCTGCAATCTTGATTTCAGCATGTGTTTCCTCCAGTCTGGCATTTCCCATGATGTACTCTGCATAGAAGTTAAATAAGGAAGGTGACAATATACATCCTTGATGTATTCTTTTCCCAATTTGGAACCAGTCTACTCTTCCATGGCCTGTTCTAACTGTTGCTTCTTGACCTGCATACAGTTTTCTTAGGAGGCAGGTAAGGCGGTCTGGTATTCCCATGTCTTTAAGAATTTTCCACAGTGTTGTGATTCACACAGTAAAAGGTTTAGCATAGTCAATGAAGCAGAAGTAGATGTTTTCCTGGAATTCTCTTGCTTTTTCTATGATCCAATGGACATTGGCAATTTGATTCCTCTGATTTTTCTAAATCCAGCTTGAACATCTGAAAGTTCTCATTCATGTACTGTTGATGGCTAGCTTGGAGAATTTTGAGCATTAGCTTGGTAGCATGTGAAATGAGTGCAATTCTGCAGTAGTTTGAACGTTCTTTGGCATTGCCCTTCTTTGGGGTTGGAATGAAAACTGACCTTTTCCAGTTCTGTGGCCACTACTGAGTTTCCCAAATTTCCTGGCACATTGAGTGTGGTACTTTAAAAACATCCTGTTTTATGGTTTGAATTGGCTCATCTGGAATTCCATCACCTCCACTAGCTTTGTTCGTAGTAATGCTTCCTAAGGCCCACTTGACTTCACACTCCAAGATGTCTGGCTTTAGGTGAGTGAGAATACAAATGGAGATGTAAAAACAGCCAGGGTAGCACTACTTATAAAAGACAAAATAGACTGTAACCAAAGACAAAGAAGAATATTACATAATGATGAAGGGATAAATCCTATTAGAAGATATAGTAATTATAAATATATATGCTCCAAATGTAGGTGTACCTAAATATATAAAGCAAATATTGACAAACATAAAAGGAGAAATTTATTATAACACAGTAATAGTAGTGAACTTTAACATCCCACTTACATCAATAAACATCAACAAGAAAAAAAAAATTAGTAAGGAAACACTGGCATCATACAACACATTAGGCCAGATGGGCTTAATCTATACTGCATCCAAAACTGCATAATAAACTGCATAAATGCATAACTGAGATAACACTGCATTCAAAAGCAGCAGAACAAACATTTCTTTCATGTGCACATGGAAAACTCTGAAGGACAAATTACATGCTAGGCCACAAAACAAGTCTCAGTAAATTTAAGAAGACTGAAAACATATCAATCATCTTTTCCAATCACAACTCTATGAGACTAGAAGTCAAATACAAGGAAAAACTTCAAAAAACACAACACATTGAAGCTAAACAATACACTACTACACAACAAATGAGTTGCTGAAGAAATCAAAGAGACAACAACAACAACAAATAATACCTGAACATATATAAAACCAATGATACAAAATCTATGGGCCAGAGCAAAAACTGTGTTCTGAGTTTTAAGAGGGAAATTTATGGAAATACAAGCCTCCCTCAGGAAAAGAGAAAAATCTAAAACAACCTAACCTTATATTTATAGAAACTAGAAAAAGAAGAAGAAGAAGAAAAAAAAAAAACAGAAGGCAAGAAATGATAAATATTAGAGGAGAAATAAATTAAAGACTTTTAAAAAGAATAGAAAAAAAAATCAATGAAACTAAGAGCTGGGTCTTCAAAAAAAAAACCACACAATTAATAAACCTTTAGTCACACTTACCAAGAATAAAAGAGAGCAGACCCAAATCAATAAAGTCAGAAATGAAAAATAAAGAAGTTACAACTAACAAATAAAAATACAGAGTATCATCAGATTGCAATGAACACATATACACCAATTCAATAGAATACCTAAAAGAAATGGATAAAATTCCTAAAAACGTACAATCTCCTCATACTGAATCAGGAAGATATAGAAAATATGAACCAATTACCAGTAGTGAAACCGAACCAGTAATCAAAAAAGTCCCAATACACAAATGCCTTCACATGTAAATTATCTCAAATATTTAAAGATGAGTTAACACCTATCCTTCTCAAACTACTCCAAAAAACTGAAGAGAAAGGAGCACTTTTGAACTCATTCTGGAAAGTCAGCATCAAATAACTGACATCAAAATCAAACAAAGTCACTATACACACACACACACACACACACACACACAAAAACAAAACTTAACAGACCAATATCACTGATAAACATAGGTCTAAAAATCCTCAGCAAAGTATTAGCAAATTAAATTCAGCAATGCATTAAAGGATACTACACCATAACCAAATGATTTATCCCAGGGATGCAAGGAGAGTTCAATACCCACAAATCAATCAATATGATACACCATATTAACAAACTGAAGAAGAAAAATCATATGAACAACTGTCACTCCTGGCATGCTGCGATTCATGGGGTCACAAAGAGTCAGACACGACTGAGCGACTGAACTGACTGACTGACTGAACTGAACTGATATACACACACACACACACACACATATATATATATACACATATATATATATATATATATATATATACGTATACATATACATATATATGTATATATATATATGTATGTATATGTGTATACACACACACACACATATATATAAGATTCTATAAAAAAAAAAAAAACTGAGAATTAATAAATTCAGTAAAGTTCCAGGATACAAAGTTAACACACAGAAGCCAGTTGCAATTTTATACACCACCAATCTATCAGAGAGAGAAATTAAGAAAACAATTTACAATGTCATCAAAAAATAAAATACCTAGGAATATATCTAACCAAGGATGTAAAAGATCTATACTGAGAACACTATAAAAAACCCTGACTGAACTGACAAAAGATGGCACATATGGAAAGATATACCATGCTCAAGGACTGTAAAAATTAATAGTGTTATAACAATCATATTACTTGAGGCAACTTACAGACTCAATGCAATCCCTATAAAAATACCAGTTTTTCACAGAACTGGAGCAAATAATTCTAAAATTTGTATGGAAACACAAAAGACCTCAAGTAGCCAAAAAACGTCTTGAGAAAGAAACAAATCTGGAGGTATCATGTTCACTGATTTCAAGCTGTACTACAAAGCAACAATAATCAAAGAAGTGTGGTATCAAAACAGACACAAAGATCAGGGGAATGGAACAGAGAGCCAGAAATAAACCCATGTTTATATGGTCAATTAATCTATGGCAAAGGAGGCGAGATTACACAAAGACAGTCTCTTCAATAAATGATGTTGGGAAAACTCGATAGCTCAACAGAAAAAAATCAAACTCATCTTTTCACACCATGTACAAAAACAAACTCAAAATGGATTAAAGACTTAATGTAAGACCCGAAACCAAAAAATACCTGCAAAAAAACATAGGTAGTACTCTAATGCGACGTAAGTCTTATCAGTATTTTTTGGATATGTCACCTCAGGCAAAAAAACAACAGCAAAAGTAAATGGAACTATCAAATAGAACATATAAAACAAATAGAACATATCAAACTAAAAAAAAACAATAAGACAAAAACTGCCGGGGTCCTGCCCCAGCAGGTGGCACCCGAGACAGGGACTTCGAAGGTAGGTTCCCCAGAACAATTTGGGTCATTAGCCCTGTTGTTCCCCCTCGGAACAGTTTGGGTCATCAGCCCTACTGCTCCTCCCTCGGAACGATTAGGGTCATCAGCCCCATTGTTCCCCCAGTGTTAGGGACGGCTAGGACCCCACTCAGGGTGCTGCGGAACCCCCTGTAGGATAGACAGGGCGAGTAGGAGTGGGAAGTGTTGAAAGTGTTAAAGAGTTAGAGTTAGAGAGAAAAAATGGTTTCTGAAGTTAAAAGGCCAAAGAAAAGCCTGATCTTTTGAAAGCTAAAAGCTTTATCTTCTATTATATTTAACTTTCTGACATGGATAACACTGAAACTAAGAAGGGCAACTCTTTATACAAGTAATCTTGAAACTGTTAAAGAGGCTACTGTTAATTTAGATACTTGGGTGAAGGTAAAAAAACAACTGAACACTTATCCTATAAATATGATTAAAAATGTTCTGTTCATCCAACAGCCTCGATCTCATCACGAGGCTGTGGGATGACCTATGGGAGAGGCTATAGCGGTGGATGGTAGTGGGTCTCCACCTTCTGCGCAGATCATATTTTCTGCCATTGACGAGGAAAAGGAGGGACACTGTGCTCCACCTCCTGAGGAGTGAGAGGGCTTACAGGACGCTGTGGCCAGGCGCCCTGGCGAGCCCCCTCTCCCTCTACACAAACCTTTAAAAATTTGTCCAACAATTTCTGATTTAAGGCGACTATCCCACCTCCGCTTGCACCTCTCAGGGCCTAAGAATTCCCCAGTTTACATCCAAAGCCTCCCAGAGCATTGCCTAAGGTTGAAAAAGATAAAAAAGTTTTCTTTTTAAAGAAAGGAGCTTTTAAAAAATTACACAATATACAGAGCCTGCTCCTTGCAGAAAAACCCCATCACTGGGATAAAGCCCACTTGGTCATGGTGTATGACCTTTTTCAATATCCGCAAATCAATCAATGTAATACACCACATTAACAAATTGAAAAATAAAAACCATATGATTATCTCAAGAGATGCAGAGAAAGCCTTTGACAAAATTCAACACCCATTTATGATAAAAACTCTCCAGAAAGCAGGAATAGAAGGAACATACCTCAACATAATAAAAGCTATATATGACAAACCCACAGCAAACATTATCCTCAATGGTGAAAAATTGAAAGCATTTCCTCTAAAGTCAGGAACAAGACAAGGGTGCCCACTTTCACCATTACTATTCAACATAGTTTTGGAAGTTTTGGCCACAGCAATCAGAGCAGAAAAAGAAATAAAAGGAATCCAAATTGGAAAAGAAGAAGTAAAACTCTCACTATTTGCAGATGACATGATCCTCTACATAGAAAACCCTAAAGACTCCACCAGAAAATTACTAGAACTAATCAATGATTATAGTAAAGTTGCAGGATATAAAATCAACACACAGAAATCCCTTGCATTCCTATACACTAATAATGAGAAAACAGAAAGAGAAATTAAGGAAACAATTCCATTCACCATTGCAACGAAAAGAATAAAATACTTAGGAATATATCTACCTAAAGAAACTAAAGACCTATATATAGAAAACTATAAAACACTGGTGAAAGAAATCAGAGAGGACACTAATAGATGGAGAAATATACCATGTTCATGGATTGGAAGAATCAATATTGTGAAAATGAGTAAACTACCCAAAGCAATTTATAGATTCAATGCAATCCCTATCAAGCTACCAACAGTATTCTTCACAGAGCTAGAACAAATAATTTCACAATTTGTATGGAAATACAAAAAACCTCGAATAGCCAAAGCAATCTTGAGAAAGAAAAATGGAACTGGAGGAATCAACCTGCCTGACTTCAGGCTCTACTACAAAGCCACAGTTATCAAGACAGTATGGTACTGGCACAAAGACAGAAATATAGATCAATGGAACACAATAGAAAGCCCAGAGATAAATCCACGCACATATGGACACCTTATCTTTGACAAAGGAGGCAAGAATATACAATGGATTAAAGACAATCTCTTTAACAAGTGGTGCTGGGAAATCTGGTCAACCACTTGTAAAAGAATGAAACTAGAACACTTTCTAACACCATATACAAAAATAAACTCAAAATGGATTAAAGATCTCAAAGACCAGAAACTATAAAACTCCTAGAGGAGAACATAGGCAAAACACTCTCTGACATACATCACAGCAGGATCCTCTATGACCCACCTCCCAGAATATTGGATATAAAAGCAAAAATAAACAAATGGGACCTAATTAAACTTAAAAGCTTCTGCACATGAAAGGAAACTATTAGCAAGGTGAAAAGACAGCCTTCAGAATGGGAGAAAATAATAGCAAATGAAGCAACCGACAAACAACTAATCTCAAAAATATACAAGCAACTCCTACAGCTCAACTCCAGAAAAATAAATGACCCAATCAAAAAATGGGCCAAAGATCTAAATAGACATTTCTCCAAAGAAGACATACAGATGGCTAACAAACACATGAAAAGATGCTCAACATCACTCATTATCAGAGAAATGCAAATCAAAACCACTATGAGGTACCATTTCACACCAGTCAGAATGGCTGCGATCCAAAAGTCTACAAATAATAAATGCTGGAGAGGGTGTGGAGAAAAGGGAACCCTCTTACACTGTTGGTGGGAATGCAAACTAGTACAGCCACTATGGAGAACAGTGTGGAGATTCCTTAAAAAACTGGAAACAGAACTGCCTTATGATCCAGCAATCCCACTGCTGGGCATACACACTGAGGAAACCAGAAGGGAAAGAGACATGTGTACCCCAGTGTTCATCGCAGCACTGTTTATAATAGCCAGGACATGGAAGCAACCTAGATGTCCATCAGCAGATGAATGGATAAGAAAGCTGTGGTACATATACACAATGGAGTATTACTCAGCCATTACAAAGAATAATTTGAATCAGTTCTAATGAGGTGGATGAAACTGGAGCCTATTATACAGAGTGAAGTAAGCCAGAAGGAAAAACACCAATACAGTATACTAACGCATATATATGGAATTTAGAAAGATGGTAACGATAACCCTGTATATGAGACAGCAAAAGAGACAATGATGTATAGAACAGTCTTATGGACTCTGTGGGAGAGGGAGAGGGTGGGAAGATTTGGGAGAATGGCATTGAAACATGTAAAATATCATGTATGAAAAGAGATGCCAGTCCAGGTTCAATGCACGATACTGGATGCTTGGGGCTGGTGCACTGGGACGACCCAGAGGGATGGTATGGGGAGGGAGGAGGGAGGAGGGTTCAGGATGGGGAACACATGTATACCTGTGGTGGATTCATTTTGATATTTGGCAAAACTAATACAATTATGTAAAGTTTAAAAATAAAATTAATTAAAAAAAAGAAAAAGAAAAACCCCATCAGCGGGGCTTCATCCAAGCAAAAAAAAGAAAAAGAAAAAGAAAAGTGAAAAAGAAAAAAGGAAAGAAAATAGAGAAAGATCTAAAGATAGAAAAAGAACTAAAGAATGAAAAGGAGAGAGGAACGGAGAAGGAAGGAATCAGGGAACGCAGCAAGATAGAGAAAAGAAAAAAGGAAGTTAGAAAAAGAGATACAGAGAGAAAGAGAGGGAGGAGGAAAGAAAAAGTTAGAGAGAAAGAGGGTAAAGGAAAAGAAATGAAAGAAAGAGAAGACAGTAAGAAGGAAGAAGGGAGAATGAAAGAGGGAAACAAGAAGGAAATGATAGAAAGTAAAAGAGAAGAGAAGAGGAAGGAAAAAAGAGTGAGGGAAAGAAAACCTGAGAAAGATTTAAAGAGAAGAAGGAAGAAAAAATCACCAGAGGAGAGGACTTACAGGACACTGTGGCCAGACGACCTGGCGAGCTACCTCCCCCTCTGCGCAAACTTTAAAAAAAAAACTTATCCACCACTTTCTGATTTGGGGCGATAGCTGCCGCCTCCGTTTGCACCTTCCAGGGCCCAAAAGTTCCCCACTTTGCCCCCAAAGCCTCTCAAAGTGTTGCCTAAGCCTGAAGAAGATAAAAAGTTTTTTAAATAGTGGAGCTTTTAAAACAGACTGCATGCACAATATGCAGAGCGTGCTGCTTAGAGAAAACCCCCTCAAGGGGGTCTCACCCAGGCTAAGAGAAAAGCCAAATGGTAAGGGGATTTAGCAACAATATTAACCCTTGACGAGGTTACTCCAATTCCAACGGGAGTGGCTGGCCCCCTACCTGAGGGCATTGTAGGACTTGTGCTAGGGCGTAGCTCGCTTTCTTAAAAAAAAAGAAAAAAGAAAAGAAAAATTTCAGTGGTGCATGGTGTAGTAGATTCTGATTATATTGAGAAATTAAAGTTTAGTTCTTACCGCTTACTAAAACTGTGCAAATTAATAAAGGTCAAAGAGTAACACAGCTATCAGACAGGAAAAAACCTTGACTTCTCAGGCTAGGAGCCACAGAACATTTGGATTTAGTGATCTAGCCTTTTGGGTGCAGGAAATTACAGCTCCAAGGCCTTTAAAAGATCTTTTAATTCAAGAAAATAAACTGTCAGGGCTATTAGACACAAGAACAGACGTCTCTTAACATTGCTGGGAAACACTGGCCCAGTTCCTGGCCCACGCATAATACTGAAAATGAGTTGGTGGGATTAGAGAAAGTGATATGCCGGGTGAGAATGCTGTAGAAAAGAAAAAAAAAAAAAAAAAGTGAGGGAAAGTTTAAAACCTTGAAGAGTAGTGAGTTCCCCGTTGCTGGAAGTATTCAAGCAAATATTAGATGGTTGCTTGTCATCTAAAAAGCTATAGACCAGATTTAGTTTACAAAACGATAACTGGAGAAGCTTATAAAGATGTTGTGCAACACCTGTTTACTTACTTCTCATATTTAGGTGCCAAAGGTTTTGAAAACTGATAGTGCCCCCTTTGAAGCTGTGGAGAGATTGTTTACTAACTTTAAATGATTTCCAAAAATTATTAGGGGACATTAATTGGATATGCCCACATTTAAAACTGACTACTACAGATTTAAAGCCTTTGTTTGATTGCTTAAAAATTGATCCTAATTCCAGTTTTAAGAGAAAGTTGACTAATGAGACAGAGTTAGCTCTTGTTAAAGTAGATGAGACTTTAAATGATCAGTTAATTAAGATTAATATTACCAAAAGATGAGATTAAATTATTTTTGCCACGAAACATACACCTACAGGGTGCTTGTGACAGAAAGGCCCATTGGTTCCATCTACCAGTGACCCCAAGAAAAATAGTTTTATCTTATCCCAGCTTGGTGGCACAATTAATTATAAAAGGAGGAAAAAAGAAGTGTAGAACTTTTTAGAAAAAAAGTAACAAATATAGTAATTCCATTCAATAAGATCAACTGCAAGTCTTTTACAAAATAGTGATGATTGGCAAGTTGCCCTGATAGATTTTAGGGGTCAAATTTTGTTTCATTTGCTCTCAAGCCCCCACAGTAGTTAAAAGTTCAAAAATGTTAGATTGGCAGTTTGAAGATACCTGTGGAACTTTCCAACCCTATGTAGTTCCTACGCTCCCCTTTACCCTATGGGGGAGGGACGTGCTGTCTCAAATAGGAGATACTCAGAGAAGGGTTTTCTCAATTTCTTAGTTATCAACAGGCGGTACAATTAATAATACTATATATATTATTATAAATACATAATATAAATATATTTGCCTAATTGCAGTTCACCTAATTAGGTATGGGTATAAATAAAATATAATAAAGGTATACCTAATTCTATTTATGGATCTATACTTAATTAATCTGTATATAAATTAGTATGTATACTGTATATGCATATTATATATATACTGTATAATCAAATATATATTGCAGTAATATAATGTGTGTGGCTGATATTAATTGGTATGGTTTGATGTGCTGTGATGATATATGTTCTATATACTGTATAATTATATATGTGTGACATGTATTATTGCAGTACATTGGTTTGTGTTGGTTGGTATTGGCTGTGTACGTGTTGTATTGCTGTAATATATATTAATGTATTAATTATAAAGATTGATTCAAGTATATTGATTTATATATATGTCAATAAGTTTATACTTGTTGCCATATATAAATACATATATAAATACATTTTGCATTTAGGTATATTTGTTTACCAAAATGAGATAAGGAGGTTATACATT
This sequence comes from Bos grunniens, assembly GCF_055505025.1. Lineage (NCBI taxonomy): Eukaryota > Metazoa > Chordata > Mammalia > Artiodactyla > Bovidae > Bos > Bos grunniens. Next base: position 62,269,771 of record NC_141183.1, on the reverse strand, counting down.
TATTATTTAAATTTATACAGAGACCTAAACTAAACATTAGACCTAAATTAACATATCCCTAAATTTATGTTGTTAAAATGTAAATTTTAAAAATTTAAAAAATTAAATTGACAACTGCTTGACAATTCTTTTACCATAAAACCCCCATAGGTGTAATTGGGGTAGCCAGACAAAAAATTGGTTTTATGGCAAAACAGCCCCCCATAAATATTGAGGATAAAAATACTGAGGATAAAAAGCGATCTGCCTTTAGTCTTCCATCAGAAAATCTTAAACAGCCTTATTTATGGTTTCAATGGAAGGAATGAAAAATAGCCCCACCCTATGTCAAAAGTTTGTTAGTGCTGCTTTAGAAGATGTTAGAAGTAAATATGAACAAGTCTATATGATCCATTATATGGATGACATCTTAATTGCCCACCCTGATAGGGCTCATTTACAAACCGTCCTCCAGGATTTGACCCAGGCATTAACAGACAGAGGCTAAAAAATTGCCCCAGAGAAAATTCAAGTCAATCTGCCCATAACCTACTTAGGACGGGTTATCAGTTCAGAAACTGTAACTCATGTCCCATTAAAATTGAGAAAAGATCACCTTGTTACTTTAAATGATTATCAAAAACTTTTAGGAGATATTAATTGGATCAGACCTTATTTAAAATTAACCACTGCTGAATTAAAGCCTCTTTTTAAAATTTTACGTGGGGATCCTGACCCCACTTCTAAAAGACAATTAACTGCTGAAGCTCAGGAAGCTTTAGACAAAGTAGAAGCAGCCCTATCTGATAGCTATGTAAAAAGAGTTAATTTACAGACAAACCGGTAATTCCTCTGCTTAGCTACTCCAACTGCGCCTACGGGAGTTTTATGGCAAAACGGCCCTCTAGAAAGGGTCCATCTTCCTGCTCAAACTAAAAAAGTAGCAGCTTCTTATCCAGGATTGATAACTACTTTGTTGGTAAAGAGCCATCAGAAATTGTAATTCTATATAATAAGGAACAACTTGATGCTCTTCTGTTTGATGAGGATTGGCAGATTGCTATAGGAAGCTATTTTGGTCAAATTTTTACATCATTTACCTTCACATGTTTTGCTAAATTTTATATCCAGACATCCAGTTATTTTTCCTGTCAGATGTAAACAATCTCCTATTCCAAATGCTCAGATAGCCTTTACTGACAGGTCAACAAATGGTAAAGCCTCCATAGTTACTAAAAATCACCGAAAGGTTTTAGAAACACAGGAAACTTCAGCTCAAAGAGCTGAAATAACAGCAGTCATAGAGGCTTTTGCTATGTTTGGAGATGAGGAATTTAACCTTTATTCTGATTCTCAGTATATTGTCAGGTTGTTTCCACACATTGAAACTGCGTTTTTTGTCTAAAAATAAAACTACCATATTTCATTTGTTAACTAAATTACAGCAACAAATTTGGAAAAGAAATAAAATATTTTTCACTGGACACATTCAGGCTCATTCCGGATTGCCCGGCCCTTTAAATGCCTTTAATGATTTGGCTGACTTGTTAACCAGGAATACAGTGGCTACTGCGATTGAGGAGGCCAGAGCCTCTCACTTACTTCATCATCAAAATGCTACTGCTTTAAGATATCAATTCCAAATTCCCAGAGAAACTACTCGAGAGATTGTGCGCTCTTGCTTACACTGACCCACTGTTTATAATATAGTCTACCTATGGGAGTTAACCCTCGTGGTCTCAAACCTAACATACTCTGGCAAATGGATGTAACTCATATCTCTTCATTTGGAAAACTTTTCTTTGTTCATGTAACTGCAGATATCTTTTCTCATGTCATTATTGCAACGTCTCGTACCGGAGAGGCAGTTAAAGATGTTATACAACATCTCTTTACTTGTTTTTCATATTGGAGCCTACCAAAAGCTCTGAAAACTGACAATGCTCCTGCTTACACTTCTAAGTCTTTTCAGGAATTTTGTTTACAGTTTCAAATTAAACACAATACAGGCATTCCTTATAATCCCCGGGGACAAGCCATTGTGGAAAGAGTACATCAAACATTAAAGCTTCAAATTCAAAAATTAAAAGAAGGGGAGTTTAAGTATAGCTCTCCCCATCAAATCTTGCAACATGCTCTTTTTGTAATAAATATTTTAAATGCCGATTCCGCCGGAACTACTGCAATGCTTCGCCATTGGTGCCCAGAGCAATTGAATGCAAAGCCATTAGTCAAATGGAAGGACCTCCTCTGCGGACAATGGAAGGGTCCTGACCCATTATTAACTAGCGGTCGAGGATGTGCTTGTATTTTTCCACAGGACGCAGATTCACCAATTTGGGTTCCAGACAGGCCAGGTTCGCAGCGCGCACTCGCTCGCCCCACCCACCAGGCAGCCCTCGCCTCTGCGCCTCCAGCCTCGCCCCGCACCCTCCTCGCTGCACCCCGCGACCTAGAGCAAAGAAGTTTGTGCAGCGAGTGAGGGCCAGAGAGGAGAGCGCACCCGCAAAGTGCCGACCAGACCAGCGCGACGCCCGCCAGCAGGGGAGACAAGATAAACAACGAGATCCGAGCGAGACTGACAGGGCTGCTGCAGCATGAACTCCAACCAGAAAATAATTCTACTTATTCTGTTTTAGCTTGTCCACCCTCGCCTTATGTTTTCCTTTTTACTAATGACTCCAACAAACTTAATGTAGGCATGAATTATTCAGGTGGACCTAACGTAGTGACTTGTGAACAATGTATGCTTTCATCTTGTTTAAACCCTCAATGTAATGTTTTCTCCTTTGTGGTGTTACAATGCCCATCCTATCTTATGGTGCCTATATGATAGCTATGGTCTTACTGTGTTACAACAACTGCAGGATTTAATGTGATCACGACGGTTTGTGGTCTTGCTTATCCTAGGAATATCAGCTTTGATAGCAACAATTACTTCTGTTACTGCAGCAGCAATATCATTGACTCAACAAGTGCATACTGCCCAATATGTTGATACCATGTCTCAAATTGTTTCTTTAACTCTAGCAACTCAGGAAGCTATAGATAGAAAATTGGAGATGAGAGTAGATGCCTTAGAAGAAGCAATTATGCATATTGCGACTGAGTTACAGGCTTTAAAGGTGAAGATGGCGTTGACATGCCACGCTGATTACAGGTGGATATGCGTGACATCTTTGAAGGTAAACGAGACAGATTATGAATGGGAAAAAATTAAAAATCATATCTCAGGTGTTTGGAACAGTTCTGATATTGGCCTGGACTTAGGGAAACTTCATAATCAAATACAGACCTTGGAACACTTTCAACTGGATTTTACCGCCACTGGAACAGCTAATGACTTTTTTCACACCTTCTCTAACTTTATTTCTGGAAAAAATATTCTGTCTAATATCCCTAGTCTCTAATCCTACTTCTCATAATCATTCTTCCTTGTATTGTCAGGATTCTCCGGCAGAGCATTCGGAAGCTCGCGAATGAGCTGCATCTGGTTGTTTTGAGAAATAAAAAAGGGGGAGATGTTGGGGGCCAGAGTGAGGTGCTCCGCCCGTGACAAAGGTCATGAGGAAGGAGGCTCGACATACGCAAAGGTGGGATCGAGCCTCAGGAGTCCCCCTGGAACTCCTTGAGCATCTACCCCCATAACCAGAGCCTGCCTACTTTACTACTTTGTGCTTTCACCTACATCTCTGACTTTACGGGGGGCTGTCCCCCACCACCTCTTTCGGAGAAGGAGTTAACCTAGAGCTCCAGTTAATAATAATTCCTGGGCATGATAAGAGTGTTTTAACCTACAAACTCCTCTGAAGGTTCTCTAGCCTGCCTGACAGGCTCGTCCGGCCACATGTGATTGCTCACAGCCTCCCAACCGTGAGAGGCACCAGATGCTTTAAACCCTCTAAAAACAGGTTCTTTAGAGAAGTTAGAAAACTATAAGTATAGTGGGCTGATTAGAAATTGTGTTGGTGAAGGGTTTTTCATTTGTTGAGCCAATGTTTGTTGCTAAGTCTCCACATCCCCTGCCCTTACACACATTAATGAATATATAGAAGAAATAAGTATTAACCTTTGATATTAATCACGTTAGACCTTAGGCTAAGTAAATTCTTTCCTTAACTAAAACCCAGTACACCCTCACCCTATAGGAATGTAACTTTATTTGGGTGGTGTCTGTTTTAAGAATAATCACCCCTGGAGAAATAAGTGTCCTGGTTGACTGACCGTTGTCACAAGGAGAGGGTCATAAATTGTCAGCAGGCCCCCCTGGCCAGAAGATGATGTAACACCCCTAAGACCTCTGTATACATTTGTATGAAGCACCTGACTTTGATAAAAGTCAGGACTGCTGACCCCGCGTGACTTTTGCATAACATCTCAGTGTATAAAAGTAGACCATGGAAAATAAAGAATTGGGATCAGTTTCTCGAAATACTGGTCTCCCCATATCGCTCTCTCTCTCACTCTGGTTGAGTCTCCATCTGGAGCGCGGAACCCGACATGCTTACTAATTATGCCTGGGCTTCTAAGATCCGACTGGGGAGGCCTCAGTGTCTCCTCTCCTTCAGGAGAATGGAAGGACGCCTGTGGCCTACATAAGTGGTGCAAACTTCTTGTCTTGAAGTTTTATTGGTCTCCTGCGTAAACCAAGCTACTCAGCCTCTTTTCTCCACTGAATTTTCCTACTGAGCTATCCTTATTCTATTACTCTTTATATCTTTAATTACTATCTAATTGAAGCTATTGTATCCTGACCCTCGCCGACGCCATCCCCGCTTCGAATACCCTGGATCAGCCGGGGCACGACCCCGGCAAAAAAACAAAAAAAACTTTTGCTCAGAGAAGGAAACTATCAAAAAAAGAAAAAGCAGCCTTCTGAATAGAAGGTATTTGCAAGCATATATCTGATAAGAGGACACTATCCAAAATATACAAATACGTCATACAACTAAACATCAATAACAATCTGAAAAAAATAAATGAACATAAGACTTTAATAGACATTTTTCCAAAGACATAAAGAAGGCCACCAGACACATGAAAAGTTGCTCAACATCACTGCTCATAAGGGAAACGCAAATCAAAAAGCACAATGAGATATCACCTCACACCTGTCAGAATGAGTACTATCAAAAAGATGATAAACAATAATAGGTGTTGGTGAGGCTGTGGATAAAAGGCAACCCTCATACTTGTTGTTGGGAATATAAACTGATGCAGTCACTACTGAAAACAATAGTGGAAGTTCCTCAAATAATCACAAAAAAAGAACTACCATACAAACCAGTATTCCATTTTTGAGTATTTTTCTGAAGAAAATGAAAATACTGATTCAAATAGATACATTAATCCCTAAGTTCATTTCAGTATTATTTACAATAGTCAAGATTGCAATTGTCCGTTGATAAATGAATGTATAAAGAGGATGTGGAATATATATACAATAAAATATTCAGCCAAAAAAGAATGAAATCTTACCATTTGCAACAACATGGGTTGACCTAGACACTATGAAGTGAAGTAAGTCAGACAGAGAAAGACAAACACCATAAGATTTTAATTAAATATAGAGCCTAAAAAGTAAATAAAAAAAGATAACAAAGCAGAAAAAAATTCAGAGATACAGAGAATAAATAAGTGTTTGCCAGAGGGAAGGTGGATGTCAGGATTAAAGAGATGAGGGAGACTAAAAAGTGCAAACTTCCAGCCAAGTGGATGAAATGTACATGGGGAATGTAGGGAATGAAATCACAACAATTTTGTATTAACAGATGGTAACTAGATTTACTGTGGTGGTCATTCTGTAATGTATAAATATATTGAATCACCATGCTGTACACCTGAAAGTATTAATAACATAGCATTGTAGGTCAATTATTATTCAGTTTTTAAAAGTAAAAATAAAAGAATAAAAAACCAACAGTACTGTGACAGAACATATCGAAGCCTAAGACAAAGGAAAAATCAGTAATAAGACTCTATCTGTATTAAAAACTTGGATATTTTGTTCATCATGGGGTTTTTTCATACCAATTTTGGTTTCTTAAAAAAAAATATTTTGCTAAAATATTACTTTCTTGATTTCCAAGTTTTTGGCAGCCCCTTAAATTTGCACCCAAGGAAAATACCTCATTTATCTTACCCTCATTCTGCCCTTCTCCAAATTATTGCGAATTCTCATCACAAGGGTGCTGGTTTCCAATATAGTCTTCCAGATTAAAAAAATAGAGTAAAATACAAACAGAGGTCTTAGAATATTACAGCACAATGAAGGCCCATTTCTACTTAAATCACTATTAAAAAGCTTAAACATTCTCCTTGGGTTCAAATGCGATGGCTTTAATTCAGGAAAGATTATTATTGGAAAGCCCCAGACTTAGCACAGTCTTGTTCTGCAAACAAAATCCTTTTTAATCAGTAATTCCCAGTCTTTGTACCATCAGACTAATTTTTTTCTCCCTACCTCTAAACAGGCCCTGGGTTTTGAAAAAAAAAAAAAAAATTGCCAAACATATATTAATGAAATTCTATCATTTTAATAAGCCACAATATCTATATTTTCTTCATTTTCTATCCATATTTAATAAATAAATGAGCATGTGAGTTCTGAGTTTATTTCACCATCATTGTTTTAACATGTGACTGCATTCTAAAAGGTATCAGGATTGGATATGTGTGCCATTAAGATAGATACAGGCATCCATGGGAGTAGGGCCTTCTGACCTTTTTAAAGAACAATCATTAAAAAGTATTATGGAGCACCTTTATTCATTCATACCTATTGACCAACAAAACCAACAAACTAATGATCGGTCCCACAGATCCTGTCTCTTACATTTGCTTCACTTGAACTCTCCAGCCTCTCCCTGACAATCTTATTTTCTCCATTTTGACTATGGGGCTCTTTCTGTATGTACTTCCTGCACTCTGATACTCTAGCTTACCACCTCTAATTCTGCATGTGTCTTCTTCTCCTTCAACTTACACCCTGCTCACACAATTTAGTCCATCATGGACAATTTCTTACATACATTTTTCAGCTGGTCCTCAAAACAATCTTATAAAGTTGGCAAGGCAAGAGTTATCATTGGTCCCATTCCATGGACAGTGAAACTGAAGGTCAGAGAAGTTGTGTTTTGACCCCAGACCTCAGTAAGTAGTAAATCCAGGATTCAGGACCAGGCCTTCTTTTCGCAAGGCAAGCACTTCACCACTACATTCATATGAGTAAATAATTATGTTATATAATGAGGGACCTCAGCCTGATATGCAGAGAAGGCGATGGCACCCCACTCCAGTATTCTTGCCTGGAAAATCCCATGGACAGAGGACCCTGGTAGGCTGCAGTCCATGGGGTCGTGAAGAGTCCTATATGACTGAGCGACTTCACTTTCACTTTTCACTTTCATGAATTGGAGAAGGAAATGGCAACTCACTCCAGTGTTCTTGCCTGGAGAATCCCAGGGACAGAGGACCCTGGTAGGCTGCAGTCCATGGAGTCGCGGCAGTCCATGGGGTCGCGAAGAGTCATACATGACTGAGCGACTTCACTTTCACTTTTCACTTTCATGAATTGGAGAAGGAAATGGCAACTCACTCCAGTGTTCTTGCCTGGAGAATCCCAGGGACGGGGGAGCCTGGTGGGCTGCCATTCATGGGGTCTAACTTTAGCAGCAGCAGCAGCAGCCTGATATGTAACATGTAGTCAGTTTAAGCCTGGCATAATAAGTGACATATGAAATTCATATAAAGAGGTTCAGAAAGTGTTGGAGAATATAGTACTTCTTTAGCATGATATGCAAGATTCTCATAATCGTGCTCATCTGACTTTCCAGCTTCTGTTCTACCATTCACTGTTATTGTCACAGTGTCCCAGCCATGGTGACCTTGCAAGATCCCTCACCCTCTATCTTCATTACTCCAAGCCTTTATGTGTGCTATTTCCTCTGCAATGCCCCTCCAACTTCATTTACCTGGCACACTCATATTAATCTTTTTAAACCCTTCTTTAATAAAATTTATGAAATTTTCTGAGTAATACTTGTTCTCTTCTGTGCCCAGAATACTATTTATTAGGTGGCTTCCCATAGCTCTCAGGATAAAGATCATTCTAAATTCATGACTTGCCAAGGGCCTTCCAGACCTGGTTTTTACTTATATCTTTAAGCCTTGTCTCTTCCTGCATTTATTAAGTCCTCTCACACTATTCTTTATTCACCCTGAACAAACTTCAATTTTCACATACACACCACTGGCTCTTTCTTTTCTAAGCCTTTCATATGTAGTACTCTCTGCCTCCTCGTCCTACTCAGTCTCCCAGAAGGTGTCAGCTGAGATGTCACTTTCTCTTGGAAGCCCCCTTGAGTCATGGTCGGTGGCAATTTCTCTTGGATCATGGCCCCAGCTCACCATAATTACTTTGTGACTGACTCTTTCAATGTCACCCCTGATTATTTTCTTTTTGATACAGTCCCTGTCTTTCCCAGAAGGAAGATCATGTTCAGATTCTCCTTGATTTTTCTTATTGGAGATCCCTCCTCATCTTTGTAATCATCACTCTATAAGATAGGTGATGACATGTGGTGGAAAGAATGCTGACATATGTGCTAGCTCAGGATCAGATCCTAGTCATTCATTCAACAGTCATTTATGGAGATTTTCCTATCCATGTGCTCAATATGATTCTAGGCAATGAAAACAACAGGCAAAGCTGCTGCATTCATAAAGTTTTCATTCTATTGAGAGATCACAATAAAAAATACAGCACTGTGATCAGAAAAACGCTTGAAATGATTTCAGTTTGTTTTTATAAAGAATGAAACTGGAGGAATCAATCTTCCTGACTTCAGACTATAGTACAAGGACACAGTCATCAGGATAGTGTGGTACAGAAATGTAAATCAATGGAACAAAATACAGAGTCCAGAGATAAATTCATACCCCTGTGGACACCTTATCTTTGACAAAGGAGGCAAAAACGTACAATGGAAAAAAGATAGTCTCTTTAACAAGTGGTATTGGAAAAACTGGTCAGTTCAGAGTCAGTTCAGTCGCTCAGTCGTGTCCAACTCTTTGCAACCCCATGAATTGCAGCACACCAGGCCTCCCTGTCCATCACCATCTCCTGGAGTTTACTCAAACTCAAGTCCATGGAGTCAGTGATGCCATCCAGCTATCTCATCCTCTGTCGTCCCCTTCTTCTCCTTCCCTCAATCCCTCCCAGCATCAGGGACTTTTCCAATGAGTCAACTCTTCACATGAGGTGGCCAAAGTATTAGAGTTTCACTTCAGCATCAGTCCATCCAATGAACACCCAGGACTGATATCCTTTAGGATGGACTGGTTGGATCTCCTTGCAGTTCAAGGGACTCTCAAGAATCTTCTCCAACACCACAGTTTCAAAGCATCAATTCTTCAGCGCTCAGCTTTCTTCAAAGTCCAAATCTCACATCCATACATGACCATTGGGAAAACCATAGCCTTGACTAGACAGACCTTTGTTGGCAAAGTAATATCTCTGCTTTTGAATATGCTATCTAGGTTGATCATAAGTTTTCTTCCAAGGAGTAAGCGCCTTTTAGTTTCATGGCTGCAATCACTATCTGCAGTGATTTTGGAGCCCAAAAAAATAATGTCTGACACTGTTTCCACTGTTTCCCCATCTATTTCCCATGAAGTGATGGGACCAGATGCCATGATCTTCGTTTTCTGAATGATGAGCTTTAAGCCAACTTTTTCACTCCCCTCTTTCACTTTCATCAAGAGGCTTTTTACTTCCTCTTCACTTTCTGCCATAAGGGTGGTGTCATCTGCATATCTGAGGTAATTGATATTTCTCCTGGCAATCTTGATTCCAGCTTGTGCTTCTTCTAGCCCAGTATTTCTCATAATGTACTCTGCATAGAAGTTAAATAAGCAGGGTGACAATATACAGCCTTGACGTACTCCTTTTCCTATTTGGAAGCAGTCTGTTATTCCATGTCCAGTTGTAACTACTGCTTCCTGACCTGCATATAGGTTTCTCAAGAGGCAGGTCAGGTGGTCTGGTATTCCCATCTCTTTCAGAATTTTCCACAGTTTATTGTGATCCACACAAAGGCTTTGACATACTCAATAAAGCAGAAATAGATGTTTTTCTGGAACTCTCTTGCTTTTTCCATGATCCAGCAAATGTTGGCAATTTGATCTCTGGTTCCTCTGCCTTTTCTAAAACCAGCTTGAACATCTGGAAGTTATGGTTCACATATTGCTGAAGCCTGGCTTGGAGAATTTTGAGCATTACTTTACTAGCATGTGAGATGAGTGCAATTGTGCGGTAGTTTGAGCATTCTTTGGCATTGCGTTTCTTTGGGATTGGAATGAAAGCTGACCTTTTCCAGTCCTGTGGCCACTGCTGAGTTTTCCAAATTTGCTGGCATATTGAGTGCAGCACTTTCTCAGCATCATCTTTTAGGATTTGAAATAGCTCAACTGGAATTCCATCACCTCCACTAGCTTTGTTCGTAGTGATGCTTCCTAAGGCCCACTTGACTTCACATTCCAGGATGTCTGGCTCTAGGTGAATGATCACACCATCGTGATTATCTGGGTCATGAAGATCTTTTCTGTACAGTTCTTCTGTGTATTCTTGCTACTTCTTCTTAATATCTTCTGCTTCTGTTAAGTCCATACCATTTCTGTCCTTTATCGAGCCCATCTTTGCATGAAATGTTCCCTTGGTAGCTCTAATTTTCTTGAAGAGATCTCTAGTCTTTCCCATTCTGCTGTTTTCCTCTATTTCTTTGCATTGATCGCTAGGAAGGCTTTCTTATCTCTCCTTGCTATTCTTTGGAACTCTGCATTCAGATGCTTCTATCTTTCCTTTTGTCCTTTGCTTTTCATTTCTCTTCTTTTTACAGCTATTTGTAAGGCCTCCTCAGACAGCCATTTTGATTTTTTGCATTTCTTTTCCATGGCGATGGTCTTGATCCCTGTCTCCTGTACAATGTCACAAACCTCCGTCCATAGTTCATCAGGCACTCTGTCTATCAGATCTAGTCCCTTAAATCTATTTCTCACTTCCATATAATCATAAGGGATTTGATATAGGTCATACATTAATGGCCAAAAAAATGAAACTAGAACCATACACAAAAATGAACTCAAAATGGATTAAAGACCTAATAAGACCAGAGACTATAAAACACCTAGGGGAAAACATAGCCAGAACATTCTCTGACATAAATCACATCAATATCCTCTATGATCTACCTCCCCAAGTAATGGAAATAAAAACAAAAATAAACAAATTGGACCTAATTAAACTTTTTGCCCAACGAAGGAAGGTATAAGCAAGGTGAAAAGAGAGCCCTCAGAATATTTGTTTGCTATTATTAGCAAACAAAGTAACTGAGAAAGAATTAATCTCCAAAATATACAAGCAGCTCATGCACTTCAATAACAGAAAAACAAACAACCCAATCAAAAAGTAGGCAGAAGACCTAGATAGACATTTTTCTAAAGAAAACATAAGATAGCCAAAAACACATGACAAGATGCTCAACATCACTCATTCACTTCAGTTGCTCAGTCATGTCCGACTCTACAACACCATGGACTGTAGCACACCAGGCTTTTCTGTCCAACACCAATACCCCAAGCTTGCTCATACTAGGGTCCATCGAGTCAGTGATGCCATCCAACCATCTAATTCTCTGTCATCCCTTTCTCTTTCGCCTTCAATCTTTCCCAACATCAGGATATTTTCTAAGGAGATAGCTCTTTGCATCAGGTGGCCCAAGTATTGGAGTTTCAGCTTCAACATCAGTCCTTCTAATGAATATTCAGGACTGATTTCTTTTAGTATTGACTGGTTTGCAGTCCAAGGGACTCTCAAGAGTCTTCCCCAATACCACAGTTCAAAAGCATCAATTCTTTGGTGCTCAGCTTTCTTTATAGTCCAACTCACATTGATACATGACTACTGGAAAAACCATAGCTTTGTCTATATGGACATTTGTTAGCAAACTAATGTCTGTGCTTTTTAATATGCTGTCTAGGTTTGTCATAGCTTTTCTTCTAAGAAGCAAGCCTCTTTTAATTTAATGGCTGCAGTCACCACCTGCAGTAATTTTGGAGCCCAAGAAAATAAAATTTGCCACTCTTTCTATTGTTTCCACTTCTACATGCCATGAAGTGATGGGACTGGATGTCATGGTCTTCGTTTTTTGAATTTTGAGTTCTAAGCCAGGTTCTTCACTCTCCTCTTTCACTTTCATCAAGAGGCTCTTTAGTTCCTCTTCTCTTTCTGCTACAAGCGTGGTGTCATCTGTGTATCTGAGGTTATTGATATTTCTCTGGCAATCTTGATTCTTGTTTGTGCTTCATCTAGTTCAACATTTTGTATGATTTTGCTCATTATTAGAGTAATGCAAATCAAAACCACAGTAAGATATCATCTCACACTGGTCAGAATGGCCATCATCACAAAAGTCCACAAACAATAAATGCTGGTAAGGGTGTGGAAGAAGAGGGAACCCTTTTAACACTGTTGGTGAGAATGCAAGCTGGTACAGCTACTATGGAGAACAGTATGGACATTCTTTAAAAACCCAGAATAGAACAGCCATATGACATAGCAATTCCACTGCTGGGCATACACCCCTAGGAAACCAGAACTGAATGAGACACATGTACCCCAATGTTCATTGCAGTGGTATTTACAATAGCTAGGACATGGAAGCAACCTAGATGTCCATTGGCAGATGAATAGATAAGGAAGCTGTAGTACATATACACAATGGATTATTACTCAGCTATAAAAAAGAATGCATTTGAGTCAGTTATAATGAGGTAGATGAACCTGCAGCCTATTGTACAGAATGAAGTAAGTCAGAAGGAGTAAGACAAATACTGTATATTAATGTATATATATGGAATTTAGAAAGATGGTACCAATGATTTTACATGCAGAGCAACAAAAGAGACACAGATGTAAAGAACAGACTTTTGGACTCAGTGGGAGAAGGCAAGGGTGGGATGATTTGAGAGAACAGCATTGAAACATGTATATTACCATATGTAAAACAGTCGACCAGTGCAAGTTTGGTGCATGAAGCAGGGCACCCAAAACCAGTGTTCTGGGACAACCCAGAGGGATAGGATGGAGGGAGGTGGGAGGGGGGCGCAGGATTGGGAGGACACATGTGTACTTGTGGCTGCTTCATGTTGGTGTATGGCAAAACCATCACAATATCGTAATTATCCTCCAATCAAAACAAATTAATTGTAGAAAAAATAATAAAAATAAACATACAATATACTTTACTGCTAAGTGCTGTGAGGGAAAATGTGCCTATGATATTGCACATGCTATCCTGGGCCAGGAGAAGGCAACAGCACTCCACTCCAGTACTCTTGCCTGGAAAATCCCATGGATGGAGGAGCCTGGTAGGTGGCAGTCCATGGGGTCACACAGAGTCAGACACGACTGAGTGATTTCACTTTCACTTTTCACTTTCATGCATTGGAGAAGGAAATGGAAACACACTCAGTGTTCTTGCCTGAAGAATCCCAGGGACGGGGAAGCCTGGTAAGCTGCCATCTATGGGGTCCCATAGAGTCGGACATGACTGAAGTGACTTAGCAGCAGCAGCAGCAGCATCCTGGGCCAACCTACTAAATCTCTCTGAAACTAAATGGTACAGTTGTTGTTGTTGTTGTTGTTGTTGTTTTTTCTTTAGGATCTAATATCTTCTCTAAATAACTGTTATTTTTTAGTCTCTAAGTCATGTCCAACTCTTTGTGACTCCATGGACTGTAGCCCGTCAGGCTCCTTCTGTCCAAGTGATTTACCAGGCAAATTACTGGAGTGGGTTGCCATTTCCTTCTCTGGGGTATCTTCCTGACCCAGGGATCAAACCTGCATCTCCTGCCTTGGCAGGCCGATTTTTTACTTCTAAGCCACCAGTGAAGTCCCAGATAACTAGTAACATTTCCATAAGGTTCAGGTATGTAGGGAAATTAATACACTATTGAAAACATACCAAGCATACGTTATTATTATTATGTGCTATTATTATTTTATGTACTATTGTCAACAAAGGTCCATCTAATCAAGGCTGTGGTTTTTCCAGTTGTCATGTATGGATGTGAGAGTTGGACTATAAAGAAGGCTGAGCACCAAATTGATGCTTTTGAACTGCGGTGTTGGAGAAGACTCGAGAGTCCCTTGGACTATAAGGAAATCCAACCAGTCCATCCTAAAGGAGATCAGTCCTGGTTGTTCATTGGAAGGACATATGTTGAAGCTGAAACTCCAATACTTTGGCCACCCAATGCAAAGAGCTGACTCATTTGAAAAGATCCTGATGCTTGGAAAGATTGAGGGCAGAAGAAGAAGAGGACGACAGAGGATGAGATGATTGGGTGACGTCACTGACTTGATGGACATGAGTTTGAGTGAACTCCGGGAGTTGGTGATGGACAGGGAGGCCTGGCGTGCTGTGGTTCGTGGGGTTGCACTCAGACACGACTGCGCAACTGAACTGAACTGAACATCTCTATTAAGCCATTATTCATTTAGATATTTGAAAATGAACAAATGTCTGTCTAACAGCTTTATTCCTCATCTAAATATTTGGCTATTGTATCTGCACGGTTGGAAAAGTCATGAGTTTACTGTTGTGCACTTGAAAGCATTAGAAAGCATCAACCTCTAGGATTATTTTTCCTTTACTATTGAGATAATGGGAATCTTCCTGTCTAAACTTGACATGGACATTTTTATGTCCCTCTGGGAGAACAAAGCTAAATAACACTGTCCATCTCACATCAATGTTTCTATTTCTATTGTAGTTCACTTTTATTTAGGACATATATCTGCATGCCAGAAGTGTAAGGGAAAACACTAAATCATTCTCCATAAAACTTAGGAACAAAATTTAATTTGTCAACTGTTTGCAAAAAAAAAAAAAAAATTAATGGCAACACACTTTATTCTTAACTAGCTCTAAAGGAGTTAGTACATGAAAATAAACTAAGACGTTTTTTCTATACCACATTTGCTAAAGAAGAATCTGATATTTTCCATTTTGAAAGGAGCCTGGGAGTGAAGATACGGCAAATAGGGGTAAACATTAGGGGTTTATTTAGTATTTTATTTATATACTTGTTTATCTGCAATTTTACAATAAAATCTGAAGACATCTGCACAATAATTCTGACCGTATTTTTACAGGCTTCCCAGGTGGTGCTAGTCATAAAGAACCCATCTGCCAATGCAGGAGACATGAGAGATGTAGGTTTAATCCCTGGATTGGGAAGATCCTAGAGAAAGAAATGCAACTCGTTCCAGTATTCCTGACCAAGAAATCCCATGGACAGAGAAGGCTTGTGAGCTACACAGTCCGTAGGATCACAGAGTCAGACAAGACTGAGCTATTGAACATTCATAGGATCAAGTTCCTCTGATCTCATCTCTCCCATCATAACTTCCTTCCACTTGTGAAGTAATCACTATTATTAATTTACTGTGTATCCTTCTAGACTTTTTAATATATGATTACACATATATACATGTATTTTTACCTAAATAGCACACTATGCATACTATCCAGAAAATTTGTTTATTAAGATATGTTCTGGAGTCCCTGCCACAGACAACCAAAGAGCTCTGGAGCACTATCACAACCTTTTTTGCTGCTGTATAGTATTATAGGGACCTATCATAGTTTATCTTAGTCTATCCCATTCCTTGTGCATGTTACTTAGGCTATTTCCAATGTCTTTACATTCAAACCATACAACACTGAATATTTTCTATGTACGTCCTAGTATATATGTGTACATATTTCTCCAGGGTGTACACTAGGTGTAAGTACTATCACTGTGGCTTCAGGACATTCATACTTTTCTTCATTTACATTTTAATAGGTACTGAGGACTTGTTCACCAATAATAGAATACCAATTTACACTTTCACCACCAGGATCCACTGTAGTTAGGAGACATCACTGTGTTAACATTTAGGGAGGAAGTGAATAAGGAAGGAGAAACTGGTGACTTCTAAGTCTCTGGGGTCATATACATACTTTAAGCAAGTAAATCCTGAAGGATTGGAAGAGATTCAGGATAGTGATATTTCTCCGCTACATCTCTAGAGTTAATGCCTCCCTTTTACTACTTTGCCCTGGTTATTCAATCTTCAGTTGATCCTCATTTCAATTCAGTTCAGTAGCTCACCTATGTCTGATTCTTTGAGACCCCATGGATAGCAGCACACCAGGCCTCCCTGTCCATCACCAACTCCAAGAACTTGCTCAAACTCATGTCCATTGAGTCAGTGATGCCATTCAACCATCTCATCCTCTGTCCTCCCCTTCTCCTCCTGCCTTTAATCTTTCCCAGCATCAGGGTCTTTTCCAGTGAGTCACTTCTGTGCATCAGGTGTCCAAAGTGTTGGAGCTTCAGCTTCAGCATCAGTCCTTCCAATGAATATTCAGGACTGATTTCCTTTAGGATTGACTGGCTTGATCTCCTTGCAGTCCAAGGACCTCTCAAGAGTCTTCTCCAACACCATAGTTCAAAAGCATCAATTCTTCAGTGCTCAGCTTTCTTTATGGTCCAACTCTCACATCCATACATGACTACTGGGAAAACCGTAGCTTTAACTAGATGGACCTTTGTCAGCAAAGTAATGTCTCTGCTTTATGCTGTCTAGCTTGGTCATAGCTTTTCCTCTGAGGAGCAAGTGGCTTAATTTCATGGCTGCAGTCACCATCTGCAGTGATTTTGGAGCCCAAGAAAATAAAGTCTGCTACTGTTGTTTCCCCATCTATCAGCCATGAAGTGATGGGACTGGACACCATGATCTTCATTTTTTTAATGTTGAGTTGTAAGCCAGGGTTTTCACTCTCTTCTTCCACTTTCAAAGAGGCTCTTCAGTTCCTCTTTGCTTTCTTCCATAAGGGTAGTGCCATCTGCATATCTGAGGTTACTGATATTTCTCCCGGCAATCTTGACTCCAGCTAGTGCTTCATCCAACCCGGTATTTCATATGAGGTACTCTGCATATAAGTTAAATAAGCAAGGTGACAATATACAGCCTTGACGTACTCCTTTCCAAATTTGGAACCAGTCCATTGTTCCATTTCCAGTTCCAAGTGTTGCTTCTTAAACTTCATCAGGAGGCAGGTAAGGTGGTCTGGTATTCCCATTCCCTGAAGAATCTTCCACAGTTTCTTGTGATCCACATAGTCAAAGGCTTTGGCATAGTCAGTAAAGCTGAAGTAGATGTTTTTCTGGAACTCTCTTGCTTTTTTCAATAATCCAACAGATGTTGGCAATTTGATTCCCCTGCCTTTTCTAAATCCAGCTGGAACATTTGGCATTTCTCAGTTCACATTCCGTTTAAGTCTGGCTTGGAGAATTTTGAGCATTACTTTGCTAGCTTTTGATATGAGTGCAATTTTGCAGTAGTTTGAACATGCTTTGGCATTGCCTTTCTTTGGGATTGGAATGAAAACTGACCTTTTCCAGTCCTGTGGCTACTGCTGAGTTTTCCAAATTTGCTGACATACTTAGTGCAGCACTTTAACAGCATCATCTTTTAGGATTGAAATAGCTCAGCTGGAATTCCATCACCTCCACTAGCTTTGTTCATAGTGATGCTTCCTAAGGCCCACCTGACTTAGGACTCCAGGATGTCTGGCTCTAGGTGAATGATCACACCATCATGGTTATCTGGGTCATTTTGATTTTTTTTTTTTGTATAGTTCTGGGTATTCTTGCCACCTCTTCTGAAAATCTTCTGCTTCTGTTAGGTC
This sequence comes from Bos grunniens, assembly GCF_055505025.1. Taxonomy (NCBI): domain Eukaryota; kingdom Metazoa; phylum Chordata; class Mammalia; order Artiodactyla; family Bovidae; genus Bos; species Bos grunniens. The sequence continues at coordinate 62,251,988 of NC_141183.1, read as the reverse complement.
CATATCATTTCTGTCCTTTATTGTGCCCATCTTTGTATGAAAAGTTCCCTTGGTATCTCTAATGTTCTTAAAGAGATCTCTAGTCTTACCCATTCTATTGTTTGATCCTAGATACCTTATATCAGATTATTCTGGACCCACACTTTCCTTGGATATGATCCTAATGCAATAGTACACTGGAATTAATAGCAATTATCATTTATTAAGTGACACACAGCATACACCATCTATCTGCACTATCCTATTTTCAAAATAGCTGTTTTAGAAAGGAAACATTTTGATCCATATTTTACAGATGAAGATATAGCCAAAGAAGTTGCATGTACCTATTCAGGGTGTCAACATCCTCTAAGTTGTGTAGCAGAAATCTAGACCCAGGCTTCATGATTCCAATGCTTACCCTGGGACAATGACCCACCAGGCTCCACTGCAAGCAATCATTCCATCCTCTGCCTTCCCAAGGCTCTTTATTTTTGCCTTGTTTATATCAGGTGCTGATTTCTAAAATGAATTAGCTATTTGTGAATAAGATTTACCTTATCTTTTGGACTTCAAGTTTCTCAGTGGAAAGATGCATGGCTGAGCCACTGTGTCTATCACTGTTTCAAAAAATAAAGCACCTTAAACACAGTAGAAAGCTAATAAATATATTTTGAAAGAAAGACATACTCACTATTCAATCTCATAAAATTTCTTCCCCTATGATCCAAAATCATGAGTGTCCTCGAATCTGAACCTGACAATGGCTTCCTGGGTCACCTAATATGGCATCTGTCCTGGGGCTGGTTCCTCAATTATTTCATCTCTATCATTATGAATGAATTGTATTATGACCAATTCCCTTAGGATTCCATTCATTCAGCATCTGATGATATAACTTAATGTATCTATGCCTTATTAGAATTTATTGGCCTTAATTTGTCAATTGAATTCCATTGAAGCTTGCCTCTTCCCTTTCATACCAAGGCCTCAGTTTCCAATATTTTGGGTCATGCCTTTAGTCTGACTCCCAGTTCAACTACTGAGTGGGAACTTAGTTTGATAGTCCAGCTTCCAGGTCATCTCCACCCCTGAACACTATCTTTTGAATCAACTTTCAATCACTGTTCTGCTTAACAAGGAAGAATCATACTCTATCCCCATGATTAATATAAGTCCCCAAGATTTCAGATTAGACTCAGAATCCTGGGCTCTTGTTTATTTGGATGGAAACTCGGCTAACAGGTAATAATAAACACTGTAACAAGGGTCATCAGTGCTCCACTGAAGGAGACAGCCCTAATGTCAAGACTAAATCATCACTCCCTCTCTGCCTTTTTCCAGTAAACTAATCCTCAAAGCCATGGTCAAGTACCTCATCCATGTTGCCTTTCCCAACTTGCTCTGCAAAATTATTGTGGTGGCTTAGTCGCTAAGTGGAATATATCCCACCAGGATCCTCCGTCCATGGAATTTCCCATGCCAGAAAACTGGACTGGGTTGCCATTTCCTTCTCCAGGGGGATATTCCCAATCCAGGAATCGAATCTATGTCTCCTGCATTGCAGGTGGATTCTTTATTGCTGAGCTACCAGATAAGCCATATTCATCACCCAAGGGGCTTCCCACGTTGCTCAGTGGTAAAGAATCTGTGTGTCAGTGCAGGAGATTGCCTGCAATGCAGGATACACAGGTTCGATCCCTAGGTAGGGATGATCCCCTGGAGTAGGAAATGGCTACCCACTCCAGTATTCTTGTCTGGAAAATTCCATGGAGAGAGGACTGCAGTTCACCAGGAGGTGAACTCCACAGAGGAGCCTGGTGGACTGCAGTCCAAGGAGTCACAAAGAGTCAGACACAGTTGAGCAACTGAGAAAACATGCATTCATTACCCAAACTAAAATTTAATTATGCTGCTGCTAAGTTGTTTCAGTCATGTCGGACTCTTTGTGATCCCCATAGACTGCAGTCCACCAGGCTCCTCTGTCCACGGGATTCTCCAGGCAAGAATACCAGAGTGGATTTCACTCCAATGGACTTTGGAGCAAGTCTCCCTCAGCTGGAATCTCAGTGCCATGAAATGCCTTTTTCATAGAGCAGTTGTTAAGCCATTAAGTTAATTCTTTTCAAGCATCTAGCACAAAAATGGGAAGGGTAAGTGCACTTATGTGTTAACTTATATTTTGTGTATGACCCAAGGACTGTAGCCCACCAGGTTCCTCCATCTGTGGGAATTTACAGGCAAGAATACTGGAGTGGATTGTTGTTTTCTACTCTAGGGAATCTTCCCCATCAATGGGTCAAACCCGTGTCTCCCATGTCTCCTGCATTGGCAGGCGGGTTCTTTACCGCTAGCACCACCTAAGAAGCCCAACTGCCACATTATACATAGTGATTAGAATAAATAATAATTTCCGATAAATGGGGTCTTGACTTCCTAAAAGATTATGCTGTGAAAGTTCTGTGCTCAATATGCCAGTAAATTTGGAAAACTCAGCAGTGGCTACAGGACTGGAAAAGTCAGTTTTCATTCCAATCCCAAAGAAAGGCAAATCCAAAAAATGTTCAAACTATGGCAAAGTTCCATTCATCCCACACACTAGCAAAGCAATGCTCAAAATTTTCCAAGCTAGGCTTCAATAGTATGTGAGCCATGAACTTCCAGGTGTACAAGCTGTATTTAGAAAATGAAGAGAAAGCAGCAATCAATTGCCAACATCCTTTGGATCACAGAAAAACAAGAGAATTCCAGAAAAACATCTACTTCTACTTTATTGACAATGCCAAATCCTTTGACTCTGTGGATCACAAAACACTGTGGAAATTTCGTAAAGAGATGGGAATACCAGACCACCTGACCTGCTTCCTGAGAAATGTGTATGAAGGTCAAGAAGCAATACTTAGAACAAGATATGGAACAAAGGACTGGTTCCAAATTTGGAAAGGAGTATAACAAGGCTGTATATTATCACCCTGCTTATTTAAATTATATGCTGAGTACATCATGTGAAATGCCAGGCTGGATGAAGCACAAACTGGAATCAAGATTGCAGGGAGAAATATCAATAACCTCAGATATGCAGATGACACCACGCTTATAGCAGCAAGCAAAGAGGAACTAAAGAGTCTCTTGGTGAAAGTGAAAGAGGAGAGTGAAAAACCTGGCTTAAAACTCAACATTCAAAAAACGAAGATCATGGTAGCCGGTGCCATCACTTCATGGCAAATAGATGGGAAAACAAGGGAAACAGTGAGTCTTTATTTACTTGGGCTCCAAAATCACTGCAGATGGTGACTGCAGCCATGAAATTAAAAGACACTTACTCCTTGGAAGAAAAGTTATGACCAACCTAGATAGCATATTGAAAAGCAGAGACATCACTTTGCCAACAAAGGTCCATCTAGTCAAGTCTGTGGTTTTTCCAGTGGTCATTTATGGATGTGAGAATTGGACTGTGAAGAAAGCTGAGCACCAAAGAATTGATGCTTTTGAACTGTGGTGTTGAAGACTCTTGAGAGTCCCTTGGACTGCAAGGAGATCCAATCAGTCCATTCTGAAGGAGATCAGCCCTGGGATTTCTTTGGAAGGAATGATGCTAAAGCTGAAACTCCAGTACTTTGGCCACCTCATGCGAAGAGTTGACTCATTGGAAAAGACTCTGATGCTGGGAGGGATTGGGGACAGGAGGAGAAGGGGACGACAGAGGATAAGATGGCTGGATGGCATCACTGACTCGATGGACGTGGGTCTCAGTGAACTCTGGGAGTTGGTGATGGACAGGGAGGCCTGGCTGCGATTCATGGGGTCGCAAAGAGTCGGACACGACTGAGCGACTGATCTGATCTGATTCATTGGAAGGACTGATGCTGAAGCTGAAACTCCGATACTTTGGCCATCTGATGTGAAGAACTGACTCACTTGAAAAGACCCTGATGCTGGGAAAGATTGAAGGCAAGAGGAGAAGGGGACGACAGAGGATGAGATGGTTGGATGGCATCACTGACTCGATGGACATGAGTCTGAGCAGGCTCTGGGATTTGGTGATGGACATGGAAGCCTGGCGTCCTGCAGTCTATGGGGTCACAAAGATTGGGACATGACTGTGCAACTGAACTGATCTGACTTGTATATGGGGACAGCAATGGGGAATGAAGGCTTGATGCATATTCAGAATTAAGCATCTTTTCCTGGGTCTCTGGCAACCTGAGTCCAGTGGGGTTTAGTGAGGCTAGCCCATGAGTAGTGGAACAAATTTAGGAAGAGCCCTGGGCCATTAACCTAAAAGTCCCTGTGTATACCTTTAAAAATGAAGCCACTAGGTACAGGGAGAGTGGAATTTAGCCTCATTAAAACCAAGTTCCGCTACCTAGTTTATGATTAATTTCTCTATCTAAAACTGTATACTCTTGCTTCTCTCCTCTGAGCTCAATCCTGTGCTGACTAAGCACTAATCAACCAGAGTCAGATGATTAAGTTTGCTGCTGTTTATAACATTGTTACCATACTGAAATTGCTGTTGTAAATATTATCATTAATACACAAGCCCAGGCTGTCTTTCTAGGACAAGGTAAATTAGTAGATCCCTAAGCCATGGGTCACCCTGCTGGAAACATCCTGACTCCTTGAGACTACAATTTAAAAATGTCACAGAAATGTCACAAGATGATGATTAATCCCAGATTCTTGGTCCTCCCCCTTTAAAAACACTCCCAATTCAAAGATCAAAAAGTAGTAGATCTGTGATTTGTCTGATACTACCTTGCTTGGTGCTTTGCAAACCATTACTTTGCTGCAAACACCTGCTGTCAGAGTTTGGTTTTCTGTACCTCCATACCAAGGGCAGGCAACAAGCCCTTGCTTGGTTACAAGTGGAGTCCCTATCAAATCCAAGTGGCAAACTGAGGGTTCAGTTCAGACACAGGTGAAATCTCATGGCTCAGCTGAGGCAAAGTCCAGAGCAAGACAGCAGCATAGCTGTTTTAGACCAGAGCCCAATATACGAGGTGAGGCAGATTAAATCAGCCCTACCTCCACTCTGGAGCAGCCCAGAGAACCTCAGGAAGGCCGAGTATGTAGATAAGGATGATGCAGCATTGAAGATCAGAGAAAGCTGGGAATCATGCTAGACCGGATCTATGTTGATTTGGGCTACCTCACTGCCCTGTCCAGGCCTCATTCTGTTGATAAGCAAGCAATCTGGTGCTGTGCTCTTTTTTGAAGGCAGGCATGTGGCAGATGACTGATTTCAGGGAGCCAAAGCCAAGCTCTCAGTCAGCAAAGCCTATGGTGCAAACCTTACCAGCAAGTTCACAGCTGCCAGAGCCCCAGTGGTGGCGCACACATCCTCTGGGCAGGGAGCACGAATTCACACAGCACAAGAGCCATGACTTAGCAGGAGGCCATAGAGGCTCTTAAACGTCTATTTTTTAAGCTGGTTAGCAAAGCAGAGGAGAAACTGTCAGAGATCTGAAACGTAAGTTTAATACAGAGAGTCAGCAAAGAGGTAAAAGAAAGCAGAAAAAAGAAACCAGTGAAACAAGAGGCCTTGGAATTTTGAAAGAGAAATGAAAAGGAAGGTAAAAGGGAAAAAACAACTGTCACATCTCAAAATCCGTTCAAATCTACATTTGTTGAACACTGTTTACATTCTCTGAGTACTTGCTGCTTATTTTTTTTAAAGGCACATGTAATTTTCTTTCAGCAAAGCTCAACTCCTCTACATATTTGGCCAATTTCTATGTGCTCCTACATCAAAGTTTACATCCTTTAGAGAAGTCTGTTTTCATATAACTCAATGTTTGTAATAGTGTATTTCAAAGTACAAATATGATGAACTCTGTGTTTTATAGCTGCCCATGATCTCCTTGAGGATATCCCAAGACTCTCAAGACTCAGTAGAGTTCCTAGCACTGTATGCAATGGGTGCTCAATTTATGACCACTGAGTAAGCGAAAAAAAAAGAATAAAAGAATGAATAAGGGAAAGAGTGAAGAAAGGAAGCACAGAAAGAAGGGAGGAGGGAAGAAGGGAGAAAAGAAAAAAAATGAGAAATCTTTTATGGTTGAAACATAGGAGGCACAGAGGGGAGGCAGGAAGTGAGTCTATAAATGTATTAATACCTTAACATGTCATGAGAGTCATGTGGGCCAAGCTAAATATTTGAGCCTTATCACACTGACAAAGTAGCATCATCAAAATGTATAAAACAGAATAATGTTTCAAAAACATCCTTCTCCAATGCCCCCTTCACCCTATGTGTTATTAGTCTCATTTAATTACTCTTGCTTCAAACTAATGCACCAAGAGATTTAGCCTGTATACTAGAAACAAGCAGACCTCAAATCTCCAAGAAATATCCCTAAAATAACCTCTTATCAGACACTTCGTTATCTCAATACTTTATCCTTAACAACATTGTAACCCTGAACTTTTTAACTGTCCCTTGTGGCATCAGTTTTCCCTAAATGTTTGAGTATATTCTTCAGAACCAAGCAAATTTGCATTTAAATTATAGCTTGGCCATTTGTGAGCTTTCTAACTCCAGTTAAATTACCCCTGAGCCTCAGTCTGTTCAGCTATATAGGCAGTGATGAATGATATTGATCAACGTGCTTTTTGTTAAAACTGAAACCTACTGAAGGTTTCAATTCAGTTCAGTTCAGTTCAGTTCAGTCGCTCAGTCATGTCCGATTCTTTGCGACCCCATGAATTGCATCACGCCAGGCCTCCCTGTCCATCACCAACTCCCAGAGTTCACTGAGACTTACATCCATAAGTCAGTGATGCCATCCAGCCATCTCATCCTCTGTCATCCCCTTCTCCTCCTGCTCCCAATCCCTCCCAGCATCAGAGTCTTTTCCAATGAGTCAACTCTTCGCATGAGGTGGCCAAAGTACTGGAGTTTCAGCTTTAGCATCATTCCTTCCAAAGAAATCCCAAGGCTGATCTCCTTCAGAATGGACTGATTGGATCTCCTTGCAGTCCAAGGGACTCTCAAGAGTCTTCTCCAACACCACAGTTCAAAGGCATCAATTCTTCGGTGCTCAGCTTTCTTCACAGTCCAACTCTCACATCCATACATGACCACAGGAAAAACCAGAGCCCTGACTAGACAAACCTTTGTTGGCAAAGTAATGTCTCTGCTTTTGAATATGCTATCTAGGTTGGTCATAACTCTCCTTCCAAGGAGTAAGCGTCTTTTAATTTCATGGCTGCAGTCACCATCTGCAGTGATTTTGGAGCCAAAAAAAATAAAGTCTGAAAGTTTAGACATACACTAAGCAATCAATAACATCTAGTAATACTGGTGTTGCCAATACAAGTTAAAAATTGTAGCAATAGGAGGTTTTGGTGTTCTTATGCCCTGGAATAGTCTCTGGTAGATGACACTGTCTTTTCTTTCCTTCATTATTATTTCCTTTTCTCCCCGTCCCCAAACTCTGCAACTGTCTCTCCCCTCTTCAAGTTGTCTTTCAATTCTCTGTGACTCAATGCAGAGGCAAGCTAAGTACGATGGTTCCCCTCTGCCATTGTTACCTTGATCTGTGAGTCTAACATCCACCAACTCATGAACCAGAAATCTGGGTCTCACTCTAACCCACCATTCTCCGTCACCCCACCACATGCAGTTCATTAAGCTCCATTGATCCATGTCCTAAACAGTTCTGGATTTTCTCCACTGCTGTCACATCTACCGCCGTCTTCAGTAGATGACCTCTAACTCAGACTGCCACCATAGTCTCCTGACTGTCCCTCTCAAGGTTGTCTGTCCCTCTCACCCCAGTTAATTCTGTCCTCTGTAGCTGGAAAAATCTTAAAACTCAAACATGACCAGGTGAACCATACCCCCACCTAGCTTAAGGCCCTCTCAAAGTTGCCTATTTATCTTAGGATAAATACACAGCTTGTTAACATGGTTGTTCTCTAATCTCACTTATCTGTGATGAAGCTACATGGGTTCATAACCAGACCCCCTTCTTTGCCTAGGCCATTGTCTCTTCCTCTAACAATCTCTCTGAAGAAATAGATCTGAACAATGCTGTTTTAAAAACAAATAGGAAGGCCTCTTAATGGTTCAAAATATCAGTCATGTCTGACTCTTTACAAACCAATGGACTGCAAAAACGCCAAGCTTCCCTGTCCATCACCAACTCCTGGAGCTTGCTCAAACTTATGTCCATCCAGTCAGTGATGCCATCCCAACCACCTCCTCATCTGTCATCCCCTTCTCCTCCTGCCCTCAATCTTTCCCAGCATCAGGGTCTTTTCAAATGAGTCAGTTCTTCACATCAGATGGCTAAAGTATTGGAGTTTCAGCTTCAGCATCCGTCTTTCCAATGAATTTTCAAGGACTGATTTCCTTTAGGATTCACTGGTTGGATATCCTTGCAGTCCAAGGGACTCTCACGAGTCTTCTCAAATACCACATTTCAAAGGCATCAATTTTTCAGTGCTCAACTTTCTTTATAGTCCAACTCTTAAATCCATACATGACTACTGGAAAAACCATAGCTTTGACTATATGGACATTTGGCGGTAAAGTAATGTCTCTGCTTTTTAAGATGCTGTCTAGGTTGGTCATAGCTTTTCTTCCAAGAAGCGAGTGTCTTTTAATCTCATGACTGCAGTCACCATCTGCAGCGATTTTGGAGGCCCCCCCTCAAAAAAAATTAAAGTCTCTGTTTCCATTGTTTCCTCATCTATTTGCTGCGAGTGATGTGACCAGATGCCATGATCTTAGTTTTCTGGATGTTGAGTTTTAAGGTTTTTCACTTTCTTTTTCACTTTCTTCTTTCACTTTCATCAAGAGGCCCTTTAGTTCTTCTTCACTTTCAGCCATAAGGATGGTGTTATCTGCATATCTGAGATTATTGATATTTCCCCCTGCAACTTTGAATCCAGCTTGTGCTTCATCCAGCCCAGCATTTCTCATGATGCACTCTGCATAGAAGTTAAATAAGCAGGGTGACAATATACAGCCTTGATGTACTCTGTTTCTGATTTGCAACCAGTTTGCTGCTCCATGTCCAGTTCTAACTGTTGCTTCTTGACCAGCATACAGATTTCTCAGGAGGCAGGTAAGGTGGTCTGGTATTCCATCTCTTTAAGAATCTTCCACACTTTCTGGTGATTCACACAATCAAAGGTTTTGGTGTAGTCAATTAAACAGAAGAAGACATTTTTCAGGAACTCTCTTCCTTTTTCGATGATCCAACAGATGTTGGCAATTTGATCTCTGATTCCACTGATGTTCACAGTTCATGTATTGTTGAAGCCTGGCTTGAAGAATTGTGAGCATTATTTTGATAGCGTGTGAGATGACTGAAATTGTATGGTAATTTAAACATTCTTTGACATTGCCTTTCTTTGGGATTGGGATGAAAACTGACCTTTTCCAGTCCTGTGGCCACCGCTACGTTTTCCAAATTTGCTGGCATATTGAGTGCAGTGCTTTCACAGCATCATCTTTCAGGATTTGATATAGCTCAACTGGAATTCCATCACCTCCACTCACTTTGTTTGTAGTGATGCTTCCTAAGGCCCACTTGACTTCACATTCCAGGATGTCTGACTCTAGGTGAGTGATCACACTACCATGGTTATCTGGGTCAACTTTTTTGTAAAGTTCTGTGTATTCTTGCCTCCTCTTCTTAATATCTTCTGCTTCTGTTAGGTCTATACCATTTCTGCCCTTTATTGAGCCCATCTTTCCATGAAATATTCACTTGGTATCTCTAATTTTCTTGAAGAGATCTCTATTCTTTCCCATTTTATTGTTTTCCTCTGTTTCTTTTCATTTATCACTGAGGAAGGCTTTCTTATCTCTCCTTGCTATTCTTTGGAACTCTGCATTCAAATAGGTAAATCTTTCCTTTCTCCTTTGCCTTCAGTTTCTCTTCTTTTCTCTGCCATTTGTAAGGCATCCTCAAACTGCCATTTTGCTTTTCTGCATTTGATTTTCTTGGGGATGATCTTGATCCCTGCTTCCTGTACAACGCCATGAATCTCATCCATAGTTCCTCAGGCACTCTATCAGATCTAATTCCTTGAATCTATTTGTCACTTCCACTGTATAATCATAAGGGATTTGATTTAGGTCATACCTGAATGGTCTAGTGGTTTTCCTTACTGTCTTCAACTTAAATTGAACTTGACAATAAGGAATTCATGATCTGAGCCACAGTCAGCTCCTGGTCTTGTTTTTGCTGACTGTATAGAGCTTCTCCATCTTTGGCTGCAAATAATATAATCAATCTGGTTTCAGTAATGACCATCTGGTGATGTCCATGTGTAGAGTCTTCTGTTGTGTTGTTGGAAGAAGATGTTTGCTATGACCAGCATGTTCTCTTGGCAAAATTCTGTTAGCCTTTGCCCTGCTTCATTCTGTACTGCAAGGCCAAATTTGCCTGTTACTCCAGGTATTTCTTGACTTCCTATTATAAAAAGGACATCTTTTAGGGAGTGGTAATTCTAGAAGGTCTTGTAGGTCTTTAAAGAACCATTCAACTTCTGCTTCTTTAGCATTACTGGTTGGGGCATAGGCTTGAATTACTGTTATATTGAATGGTTTGCCTTGGAAACAAACAGAGATCATTCTGTTGTTTTTGAGATTGCACCCAAGTACTGCATTTTGGACTCACATTGATATTGATGGCTACTCCATTTCTCCTTCTTGCCCATAGTGTTGATATAATGGTCATATTGATTAAATTAGCCCATTCAAATCCATTTTAGTTCACTGATCCCTAAAATGTGGATGTTCACTCTTGCCATCTCCTGTTTGACCACTTCCAATTTACCTTGATTCATGGACCTAACAGCCCAGGTTCCTATGCAATATTGTTCTTTACAGCAATGGACTTTACTTCCACTACCAGTCACATCCACAACTGGGCTTTGTTTTTGCTTTTTTGTAGTTCCTTCTCTTCATTCTTTCCAGAGTTATTTCTCCACTTTTCTTCAGTAGCGTATTGGGCACCTACCCACCTGGGGAGTTCATCTTTCAGTGTCATATCTTTTTGCCTCTTCATACTATCCATGGGTTTCTCAAGGCAAGAATACTGAAATGGTTTGCCATTCCCTTCTCCAATGGACCACGTTTTATCAGAACTCTCCACCACAACCCATCCATCTTGGGTGGCCCTACACGGCATGGCTCAGAGTTTCATTGAGTTAGACAAGGCTATGGTCCATGTGATCAGATTGGTTAGTTTTCTATGACTCTCGTTTTCATTCTGTCTTCCCTCTGATAAATAATCATAAGAGGCTTACAGAAGCTTCTTGATGGGAGACACTGACTGTGGGGGAAATTGGGTCTTGTTCTGATGGGTGGGGCCATGCTCAGTAAATTTTTAATCTTTATACCAGTAAATCTTTAATCAGTTATAATCAGTGGATAACTGATATAAAAGATTATATGAAGACAAGTCTTAAAAAGGGTCTAGCTAACACAGTGTAAGAGAAAGTGATGGGATGATGGACCTAGTAAGTGCCTGAAAGTACTTCAGTTCACTTTTCTAAATGTGCCCTGTCAAAGTATAGGGAGTAAACTCAAAAAGGCTTAAGTTAGTAGATACACAATGAAGTAGAATATTTGTCTTCACATTCTTGAGCTGCAGATCATTCAGCCTTATGAAACACCACCAAGTCTGTCTCCCAACATGCCTCGGGCCTCAGAGTGGAGATTCCGTCTTAATAAGCACGGGCACATCATCTGTCAACAGGATTGCTAAGTGGTAACATGGTAACATACTCTCCCAGAACCCAAGGAGCAGAACACTCTGGTGCCATTTGGGTAAGATGTATCACTTGGCTCAGAGGTCAAGAGATTTTACACACTACTCAACCTGAGAGGAATAAATGATATCTGTTGGCAAAAAAAAAAAAAAAGTCACCTGTCACTTCAATAAACAAAGAATATTGTCCACCATCAAGCCATCAGCCACTGCAGCCACCCTAGCCAGTGTACCCTGAGGGGAATTTGGGATGCAGAAAAACAGGATACTGACTCTCAGTAGTGAAGATGCATATCCAGGAACTATTTCAATGAGCCCAGACCCTTGTATATTCCTGTACATAGAGAAGCACTGAATTCACTAACTTGAGATGTCTGCTTTTCATGATTACCAGTAATCTTCTGACATTCAACTACACATTCAAGGGGTTTTCTTGATTGTTTGTTTTGTTTGTTTTTTCCTGCAAAAAAATATGCTATATATCCTGGTTTCTCCCTTACCTCTTCAGAACAGTTCTTCATACACACCTGAAAGGCTGTCTCCTAGGCTATGGTCTTCAGTAAGGACCCCAAATAAAATAGCACACAACTTTTAGATTGTGTGCTTCTCTTCAGTTGAAAGATCTGTGTATCCTTGCTCCCAGTCCAATTCAGCCTCAACATTTCCTGTTTAGGTGCTTGATGAGCCACTGCAGAAGGGAGGCACCTGGCTTAGAGCAGGGTGCTAGAGGGTTGCATCCCCAACCTTTACACTTTCTGGAAAGAGGATTCAAGGGGCATTAATCTAAACAATACTGTTGATCAAAGCATTGACCTTGTTATTTAGTCACAAAGTCATGTCCAACTCTTTTGTGACCCTGTGGATGTAGCCCACCAGGCTCCTCTGTCTGTGGGATTTTCCAGGTAAGAATACTGGAGTGGGTTGCCATTTCCTTCCAGGGTATCTTCCTGACCCATTAGCTTATAGCTAAATGTAGAAAGGAGGAGGAGAAAGGGGAAAGTATGATTCATATATACTCCTTATGGAATGTGATTTTAAAACTAAAATATCTAGACTATATTTACTTAAATTAGCGAAAGCAACATAGAGTTTGCTCCTACTTCAGTTGCAGTACCATCTTTCATCAAAGGAATCAGAAATCATATATTCTAATGAGGATATATAAATCAGTTACCTTAGAAAGCTAGGTAGTACTTTGCTGCATTTCTTAGTTTATTTTACCTACTAAATTTTGAGATTCATTTCTCTGGAGATTTTTTTCTCTTATACATGTGAATCCTTAGTCTCTAACTCAGAGCTTAATACACAAGTAGGCAGGGTGGCAAAACATTCGTACTCAAGAGTCAGATGTTCAAATTCTGATGTTAAAATCAAGTTCAAATCCAAGATCTGTAACCCAGCAAAGTGAATTTGGTCATATTTCCTATAGTCTTTTCATCTGTAAAATGGGGATAATAACTGTCCATACCTCATGTACTTGATATAAATATATAAAAATAAAGCATATAAAATACTAAACATTACCTTTAACACATAAAATATTCAATAAGTATTGACTGCTGCTATAATAGGGGCTCAATTTATATACATATTTATACACACACACACACACACACACACCAGTTATAATTTCTTTGTTAAGGCTTTATTGGGGCTCTTTCTAGGACAATCTGGATATCCTAACTCCCATTCTTCCAAACCACCTCAATGTGGATTTTTGGTGGGATTTAATACATAGAGACAACTAAAAATCAGTGACTGTAATTAACTCTAATTATATTTCTTTATAGTCATAATATCTTTCACAGTGCTTGGCACTTAACTCCAGTAAATATTTTATTAATGAGTAGTATATTTGTTGAATAAATCATGTAATATAAATAAAGTAGGTGAAGAAGCAATTTAGGGTTAGGGTTACCCAACTTAGCTTCAGGACTCTATTAGAATGCTCTCAAAGGGTGAAGAGATGTAACCCTATAAAGTGCATGTAGAAACAATTCCTCAAGCTCTCCTTAAGTGCTTCTAGGCTAGACATTTTTCATGCTTTCTGGTTTCCCATCACATTTTGGATGCTTTTCCCATGTATATTGGTTTCTCATTGCTTCTGTAACAAATTATTACAACCTTGGTGGCTTTAAACCATACAAATTAATTATCTTAATAGTTTTGGAGCTCAGGAGTCTGAAATGTGTCTTTGGGGGCTAAAATCAAGGTGCCAGTAGACCGATGTCCCTTTTTCAGGCTTCAAGAGCAGATTTGTTTTCTTGCTTTTTCAGCTACTTAGAGACCTTTAGCATTGATTTAGTAATAGCTCACAGTTCTCTTCCTCCATCTCCAAAGTGTACCATTCCAACCTCAGTTTCAGTCAATCTCCTTTTTCTCACTCTGATCTTCCTGCCTCCTTCTTTTAAGTACCCTTATGATTACACTAGGCTCACATGGATAATCCAGGATAATCTTCCCATCTCAAGATTCATAGCTTATCACATCTTCAAAGTCCCTTTTACCATGTAAGGTAACATATTCACAGGATCCCAAGATTAGGATGTAAATACCTTTGAGAGGGGCCATTATTCAGCCAACCCACTATGTTTGTAGTACTTATTACCTCTTGGGTTCAATTCCACCCAGGTAGAATCCTGGACTTTACTTTTGATAGGACATTGGGCTTCCCTGGTAGGTCAGCTGGTAAAGAATCTTCCTGCAATGCAGAAGACCGGGTTCAATTGCTGGGTCAGGAAGTTCCCCTTGAAGAGGGATAGGCTACCCACTCCAGTATTCTTGGGCTTCCCTGGTGGCTCAGATGGTAAAGAATCTGCCTGCAATGAGGGAGACCCGGGTTCAATTCCTGGGTTGGAAAGATCTCCTGGAGAAGGGAAAAGCTACCCACTCCAGTATTCTGGCCTGGAAAATTCTATGGACAGAGGAGCCTGGCAGGCCACAATCCACAGGGTCGCAAAGAGTTGGACATGACTGAGCAACCTTTTGGAGAAGGCAATGGCACCCCACTCCAGTACTCTTGCCTGGAAAATCCTATGGACGGAGGAGCCAGGTAGGCTGCAGTCCATGGGGTTGCTAAGAGTCGGACATGAGCGAGCGAATTCCCTTGAGGAAATGGCAACCCACTCCAGTGTTCTTGCCTGGAGAATCACAGGAACGGGTGGGCTGCTGTCTCTGGGGTCGCACAGAGTCGGACACAACTGAAGCGACTTAGCAGCAGCAGCAGCAGAGCAACTTTAACTTCCAAAGGCATGTGACATATTCTGGCCAATCTCAGATGCCTGAGATTTCAGTTCTGAAGCGAACAACAATGAGAAAGTAGATCTTAAGTGAAATTCATTTTCTGGTGAGACTGGCAGCAGACCTGTCCAGCTTTCTGAACACCAGTGGTGTCTAGTGATTAGTTCACATGAGTGCTGGGATCTAGCTGTCTCTGCCCAGCAGTGGCAGGACCAGGGGTCTTTTCTAGAATAATTCCAAAGCACAGTATTGTAAATGTAGCTTCCAATTCCAATTATTTGGCCCTCCCAAAGTTTCAGTGAATATCTGCTTTAACAAATCTTCCTGCTTATACTAATTTTGAAAGGATTATTTATAACTAAGGATCCCAATGGACAAAATCTCCTGTCCTGGGTTGTAACAAGAGCCTGCAGAGAGGCTGATGGAAGTGCACCTAAAGAATATAATAATAAATGATATTTTGGTGTATCTCTTAGATGCCAAGCTCTGAGTAAACTGTCTCTGAAGAAATGCAGTGCAGTCATTCTAACTAAGGGTCAGTAACACCATCCGTTGTAATAGGTGTGAGGAAGAGGAGGATGGAAAGAGAATAGTCTATGTGGCCCTACTCCTAGACTTCATCAGTCTAAACAGATGGATACTAATGCTGTTTGTGAAGGGATGGGAAAAGAGATTCTGACTATTAATACTGGTCAGCATGGATGCGTCCTTCGGTGATTTTCAACACACTTTATCCTGTTAGATGTTTATATTAAATTAAATAGTCTGGGCATATTCATTACTTTAGAAAGCAAAAGTATACCTGACTTAAGACTTCTTTTCACCTATGCCATTCTCACCCCTTCATTATTTATACCTTACTCACCCAGGCCCTTGATTCATCTCTTTGTAGGACAGGGTGATTTTCATTTTTCAAAATAATGTTTGTTTTGTTTGTTTGTTTTCATTTGCTCTGTGTCTGGGCCTTCTATCGACTCTAGCAATTAGTAGCTGAGTGACTTGGACCAGTCACTTAATCTCTCTGAATTTAAAATGCCAATATTATATCCCCAAGCAGGTTTGTAGAGAAGACTGAATAAGTGTGTGGTGTGGTGTGGTGTGGTGTAATTCAAGAACTGAATAAGTGTGGTGTGTGGTGTGGCGTGGTTCAAGGTCTGAATTCAGAAAAATGGTGATTACATCTTATCAACAGTACGTCCTCAGCAAGTCAACCTGGGTGCCTCTGTCTCCTCTCAATAAAAGGGGAGACAGATAAGAACTTCATATAATGTTAAACGATTAAATGAGATAACAGATGCAGAGCTCTGCACAGTGTCTATTAGCTACTAATACTATAAACAGGTAAGTGGATGTTTGGACTAGGTGTTTGGAGAGAATTAAAGAGTTATCAAATGAGAGAATGAAATCAACCTAATGTTTTCACACACCCTCCCCCACCACCCTCCTTAACACAGTCTCTAGTGATACAAAATGCTCTGGAAACAAACATTTAAAAGCTGCTAAGATTGACAGAAAATTAGAGATACCAAGGGAATATTTCATGCAAAGATGGGCACAATAAAGGACAGAAATGGTATGGACCTAACAGAAGCAGAAGACATTAAGAAGAGGTGGCAAGAATACACAGAAGAACTGTACAAAAAAGATCTTCACAACCCAGATAATCACGATGGTGTGATCACTCACCTAGAGCCAGACATCCTGGAATGTGAAGTCAAGTGGGCCTTAGAAAGCATCACTATGAACAAAACTAGTGGTGGTGATGGAATTCCAGTTGAGCTATTTCAGATCCTGAAAGATGATGCTGTGAAAGCACTGCATTCAATATGCCAGCAAATTTGGAAAACTCAGTAGTGGTCACAGGACTGGAAAAGGTCAGTTTTCATTCCAATCCCAAAGAAAGGCAAAGTCAAAGAATGCGCAAACTACCGCACAATTGCACTCATCTCACACGCTAGTAAAGTAATGCTCAAAATTCTCCAAGCCAGGCTTCAGCAATATGTGAACCGGGAACTTCCTGATGTTCAAGCTGGTTTTAGAAAAGGCAGAGGAACCAGAGATCAAATTGCCAACATCCGCTGGATCATCGAAACAGCAAAACATCCAGAAAAACATCTATTTCAGCTTTATTGACTATGCCAAAGCCTTTCACTATGTGGATCACAATAAACTGTGGAAAATTCTGAAAGAGATGGGAATTCCAGACCACCTGACCTCCCTCTTGAGAAATTTGTATGCAGGTCAGGAAGCAACAGTTAGAACTGGACATGGAACAACAGACTGCTTCCAAATAGGAAAAGGAGTACGTCAAGGCTGTATATTGTCACCCTGCTAATTTAACTTATACGCAGAGTACATCATGAGAAACGCTGGGCTGGAAGAAGCACAAGCTGGAATCAAGATTGTTGGGAGAAATATCAATAACCTCAGATATGCAGATGACACCACCCTTATGGAAGAAAGTGAAGAGGAACCAAAAAGCCTCTTGATGAAAGTGAAAGTGGAGAGTGAAAAAGTTGGCTTAAAACTCAACATTCAGAAAATGAAGATCATGGCACCTGGTCCCATCACTTCATGGGAAATAGATGGGGAAACAGTGGGAACAGTGTCAGACTTTATTTTTTGGGGCTCCAAAATCACTGTAGATGGTGACTGCAGCCATGAAATTAAAAGCCACTTACTCCTTGGAAGGAAAGTTATGACCAACCTAGATAGCATATTGAAAAGCAGAGACATTACTTTGCCAACAAAGGTCTGTCTGGTCAAGGCTTTGGTTTTTCCTGTGGTCATGTATGGATGTGAGAGTTGGACTGTGAAGAAAGCTGAGTGTCGAAGAATTGATGCTTTTGAACTGTGGTGTTGGAGAAGACTCCTGAGAGTCCCTTGGACTGCAAGGAGATCCAACCAGTCCATTCTGAAGGAGATCAGCCCTGGGATTTCTTTGGAAGGAATGATGCTAAAGCTGAAACTCCAGTACTTTGGCCACCTCATGTGAAGAGTTGACTCATTGGAAAAGACTCTGATGCTGGAAGGGATTGGGGGCAAGAGGAGAAGGAGACGACAGAGGATGAGATGGCTGGATAGCATCACTGACTCGATGGACGTGAGTCTGAGTGAACTCCGGGAGTTGGTGATGGACAGGGAGGCCTGGTGTGCTGTGATTCATGGGGTCGCAAAGAGTCGCACACGACTGAGCGACTGAACTGAACTGAAGATTGACAGAGGTCAGATCCATGGCTGTCTGAGTTCATAAATAGGAGAGAGAGTGACTGCTTAGGAGAACAGGGAAATCTGGGGGATATTGGAAATGTTCTATCTTTATTGTTGCAGTTGCTATACGACTGTCTTCTTTTTCTAAATTCATCAAACAGTACATTTAAAATGAGTGCATTTTATATATTACACTCCAATAAAGTTGATTTTAATTATTATATTAAATGTACTCTATAGAGTAGAGGTTGGGAAAGGTTTTTTTTTGTTTTGTTTTGTTTTTTCTCCCCCCCCCCCCCCACCCGGGAAGGGACAGATAGCAAATACTTTAGACTTTGCCAGCAATAGGCTTTGCCAGCCATAGGCACTACTCCACTCTGCTGTTATAGTTCCAAAGCAGTTATAGATGAAAGACAATAAATAAATGTGTGGCTGTGTTTCAATAAAATTTTATTTATGGTCTGAAATTTGTTTTCATATAATTTTATGTATTACAAAATATTACTCTTCTTTTGATTTTCCTCCCAACCATTTAAAAATGTAAAAATCATCCTTAGCTCTGGGCCTTGTAAAAGCAGACAACAGAGTGGATTTGGCCCATGGGCTATTGGTTTGCCAAGCCCTGTTCAATAGCTCAAGAGTCTCTGTCAAGCAGTATCTTGACATCCTTTTTAGGGTCTTATCAGTGCAAATGCTATTGTCTAAGAGAGTGGGAATCTAGCTCCTGTGAGTTCTGTGGGTTCCCTCCCAGAACCCATGTCCTTTGTGGTTAGGCTAAGCCACTGTTTCCTTTGACTTCAATTTCCCCATATGTCCAAGGAGGACAACAACTTTCTCCCAGGGGCCTACAAAGCTCAATCAGCTTTTTCCTTTGGAGAAAATGCTTTATCCAAGTACAGCAACTGATCATGACTCAGGTTATATGTCTGGCCTGGCTCAATTATCAGGAGGAAAGGTTTGATTTTTCAGGTTGTCATTCCTAAAATTGCTTATCTTTTCAGCTGATGTTCTTATTTTGAATGTGCTCTGACATTCACATTCCCAAAAGAAGAGCACTATTATTTCAAACAACTGGCAGAAGAACAGTAGTCTCAAAGCTTCCTCCTTCTCTGCCAAGCTGACATCCCTAGCACAAACCATCCCTTAGGGGAGGCTTCCCCTGAGAATATTACCCTGGGCAGAGCTAGAACTACTCCAAGTTCCTCTGACAGCAAAGGGAGGTTTAAAAATCGAAAGCAGCACAAGCTGAGATTTCTTTTTTGGTTACTGACATTCGCACAAGCTTAAGGAACCTCTCTGGGTAGTAAAAACTGCCAATACATCCACAAAATTCAAGATGATTTTGGAGTTTCTAAAATCTCAAGGTTTCAAGAAACTATTTTTTAATATTTCATCTAAAATTTAGAGACAATAGAGTAAGATGGCAGAGTAGAAAGCTGTGAGTTCACCCCTTCTTACAAAAACACCAAAATCCTAACTGCTGAACAACCATAAACAGGAAAAAACAAACAAACTTTTTAAATAGGAGGGGCACAATCACAATATAATCACACCCTCTCATACCTGCTGGGAGGGTGACCCACAAATTGGAAAATAATTATACCACAGACATTATCCCACAAGAGTAAAAATCCTGAGCCTCATGTGAGGCTTCCCAGCCTGCGTCTCTGGCAATGGGAGCAGGAGCCCCCAGAGAATCTGGCTTTGAAGGCCAGAGGCATTTTATCACAGGAATTCCACAGGACTGGAGGAAATAGAAACTCCACCCTCTGAGGGTGCACACAAGGTCTAGTGCACACCAGGACCCAGGGAAAAAAGAAGTGACCTCCTTACAGACTGGGCCAGAGTTACCTGCCAGGATTGGAGGGTCTCCTACAGAGGTAGAGGGTGGCTGTGGCTCAGCATGGGGACAAAGACACTGCAGCAGCAATTTTGGTGAGTACTCATTGGCATGAGCCCTCCTAGAGAACAACATTTCATCCACAAGACCTGGCCCCACACAACAGCCTGTAGGCTTCAGGCTGAGACACAAGGCAAATAACAAACAGTGTAGGAACACAGCCCCACTCACTCAGTAGGTATGTGGCTTAAAGTCTTTCTGAACACAGCCCTGCCCACCAGAGGGACAAGACCCAGTTCCACCTATCAGAAAGCCTATACTAGCCTTTTAGACAGCCTCAGCCACCAGAGGACAGACAGCAGAAGCAAGATGAACTACAATTCTGCAGCCTGTGGAACATAAATTGCAACCACAGAAAGTCAGACAAAATGAGATGCCAGAGGAATATGTCTCAGGTGAAGGAACAAGATAAAACCCCAGAAGAACAACTAAGTAAAGTGGACATACACAATCTACTGGAAAAACAGTTGAGAGTAATGATAGCAAAGATGATCCAAGATCTTGAAAAAAAGAATGGGACACAGAGAAGATGCAGAAATGTTTAACAAAGACCTAGAAGAACTAAAGAACAAACAGAGATGCACAATACAACAGCAGAAATAACAAATACACTACAAGAAATCGATAGCAGACTAAGTGAGGTAAAAGAATGAATAAGGGAGCTGGAATAAGGAGTGGCAGACATCACAGCTGCAGAACAGATTAAAAGGAAAAAAAATGAAAAGAAACAAAGACAATCTCAAAGGCCTCCAGACAACATTTCAAACACACCAACATTCATATTATAGGCATCTCAGAAGGAGAGAGAAAGGACCTAAGAAAATATATAAAGGGATAATAGCTGAAAACTTCCCTAACATGGGAAAGGAAATAGTCATCCAAATTCAGGAAGTGCAGAGAGTCCCAGGCAGGATAAACCCAACAAGGAATACATCAAAACACAGAGTAATCAAATTGACAAAAGTTAAAGACAAAGAAAAGATATTAAAAGAAACAGGGGAAAAGCAACAAATATAAAAGGGAACTCCCATAATGTTATTTGCTGATTTCTCAGCAGAAACTCTGCAACTCAGAAGGGTGTGGTACAACATACTTAAGTGATGAAAAGGAAGAACCTACAATCCAGAATACTTGAAGATGGTCCCAAAATGGTGGAGGAATAGGATGGTGAGACCACTTTCTCCCCAACAAATTCATCAAAAGATCATTTGAATGCTGAGCAACTTCCACAAAACAACTTCTGAACACTGGCTGAGGACACCAGGCTCCAAGAAAGGCAACCCAATCTCTTCAAAAGGAGGCAGGACAAAATATAAAAGACAAAAACTGACACAAAAGATTTAGGGATGGAGACTCATCCTGGGGAAGGAGTTGTGATGGAGGAGAAGTCTTCACACAGAAGGAAACCCTCTCACATGCATGTCTGTGGGGAGTTTCAGAATCTCAGAGGGCAACAAAACAGGGAGGGGAAAAACACACACAGAGACAGAATACATGCCTAACCATAACTGCTAGCAAATAAATGACCCAGATGCTTGCATCTGCCACCAGCAAGTGAGGGCCGGGCAGAGAGGTGTGGGCTACATCATCAGTCCTTAGCATAAGGACTGGGCCTGAATGCCCTGGGAGCAATCTGAGGGAGCTAATGTGAGATAATTCATGGGATCACAAGAGAGACAAAAAAAAAAAAAGACTTTTCTGCGAAAGGCTCTACAGCCTCACCATGAACCCTGGTGTGCTCACAGAACAAAGGACTGAGTGAATACCAAAGGACAGAAAGCCAGTTGCCATATAGGGCCCTCCCCGCCTGGAGGCAGAGAGGGAGGCATGTAACAGTCAAGCCGAAAGGCAAGGGGCTGCTGCAATCTTGGCCCCAGAGACCGCATCTTCCACCAAACTGTGACCAGGCTCTCAGTTGCTAACCATGTCTTCCTGGGATGCTGGATGGTTGACATCTGCCAAGAATGTCACAGCTTGAGATCAACTTCCCAGAAGAGACACGGAGCACACCAGGGGCTGTACTCTCACAGCACACCCAGGCAACTGAGAGGCCAGGACCAGGCAAGTGAATAAGGTACACGACCCACCTGGGACAGTGCACTCAACAAGCACCTGGTTGCCTGAGCTGCTTGGACCTGGGAAGGGCACAAAATGCACAGCCCATCTGGGTCTGCCCTTGCAAAGCACCCGAGAACATGAGTGGCTGAGACCGGGGAAGTACACGAAATACAGAGCCCACTTAGTACAGTGCCCTTAAAGAGCACCCTGGAGCCTGAGCAGTGTAGACTCAGGAAGTACATACTGCCTTGGGCAGTGACAAACCCATTGTAATCCATCCACTGCAAACACTCCCCACACATGCCAGCGGTATTTGTTTGGAGTATCCCTACCTCCCCACAACACAACTGAATAAGTGAGCCTAAATAAATGGCTACCTTTGCTCCCTTGTGTCACGGAAGAAATTAGACACTGAAGAGACTTAAAAACAGAGGAAACCAAAATAAAGACAGAAGGGGGAACCACTTTGGAAGTAACACAGGCAAAAGATTAAAACACCCTGTATTTAATGCTGGAGTCATTTGAGGGGAAACTGCAGACCTTGAGAGAACAAGTAAAAGCTGAAACAAGAGACTATCTGACATTGAAATGACCCCCCGATGCCTACAACAGTTCCAGTGAAATTCCTAGATATATTTATACTATTATCACTTTTTAATTAAAAAAAATGTTATTTATTACTCCTTTAACTTTCATTTTTATAGCCAACTATTACTTTTCAAAAAAAAAAACCTACTTTTTTAGAAAACAAATTCCAAATATTTTTTTCATTATTGCGATTAATTATATCCTCTATTTTTATATTGTATTTTTGACAGTCTAACCTCTAGGTTTTTAATCTTTGCC
Source organism: Bos grunniens (assembly GCF_055505025.1). Taxonomy (NCBI): domain Eukaryota; kingdom Metazoa; phylum Chordata; class Mammalia; order Artiodactyla; family Bovidae; genus Bos; species Bos grunniens. The sequence continues at coordinate 62,229,020 of NC_141183.1, read as the reverse complement.
ATTTGATACTTGTTATCAATTTTGTACTTTGAAGAATCTAATCTTCAGTATCTATTTTCACTTAGGGATTTAATTACTGGCTTGATTCCTCTCTCCCCTTTTGACTCTCCCTGTTCTCCTCCAGGTAACCTCTATCTCCTTTCTCCCTCTTCTCTTCTCTACATAACTCTGTGAATCTCTCTGGGTGTTCCAGGCAATGGAGAACACTTAGGGATTAGATTACTGACTAGATTGCTCTCTCCCCATTTGACTCCCCCTTTTCTCCTCCTGATCACCTCTATCTTCCTCCTCCCTTTTCTCTTCTGTATATAACTGTGTGAATCTCTCTGGGTGATCCTGGCCCCTATTCTCTATATAGGTCTGTGAATCTCTCTAGGTCTTCCTGGCTGTGGAGAATTGTTTCACCAATAAACCTAGGGGTTTTATCTTCTATGCTGTATGGATGGAGAAGTCTTGAGGTTACTGTAAGAGAAGGACTGAAAGCCAGAGGCAGGAGGCTTAACTCCAAAACTTTAGAACACCAGAGAACTCCTGACCAGGGAACATTAATAGACAAGAGCTCACCCAAAAGTCTACACACCTACACTGAAACCAAACTCAACCAGTGAAAACACACCACACTAATTCTCTAGCAAAACAGGAACACACCCATGAACATTAAAAGATAGCCTGTCCAAATCCATGTTAAACTCAAGGGTACCCCAAAATTCACTACTGGATATTTCATTGCACTCTGGAGAGAAGAGATCCAGTTCCACACACCAGAAAACAGGCACAAGCTCCCCCAACCAGGAAACCTTGACAAGCCATTAGTCAAACTCCAACCACAGGGAGCAGACTCCACAATTAAGAAGAACCACAAACTTCAAGACTGCATAAGGGCACCCCAAACACAGCAATCTAAACAAAATGAAAAGGCAGAGAAATATTCAGCAGGTAGAGGAACATGATAAAAACACACCAAACCAAACCAAAGACGAGGAGATATGGAGTCTACCTGAAAAAGAATTCAGAATAATGATAGTAAAGATGACACAAAATCTTAAAAAAAAAAAAAAAAAATGGAGTTACAGATAAGTAGCCTAGAGACAAAGATTGAGAAGATGCAAGAAATACTTAACAAGGACCTAGAAGAAATAAAGAAGAGTCAAATCAGTAATGAATAATGCAATAATTGAGAACAAAAGCACTCTGGAGAGAACCAAGAGTAGAATAACTCAGGCAGAAGAGAGGATAAGCAAAATGGAATATAGAAAGATGGAAATAAATGAAGCAGAGAGAAAAAAGAATACAAAGAAATAAGGACAACCTCAGAGACCTCTGGGATAATGTTAAATGCCCCAACATTCAAATCATAAGTGTCCCAGAGAAGACAAAAAGAAAGGGCATGAGAAAATACTGGAGGAGATAACAGTTGAAAATTTACCTAATATGGGAAAGGAAATAGGCACCCAAGTCCAAGAAACCCAGAAAGTTCCAAACAGGATCAATCCAAGGCAAAACACCCCAAGACACATATTAATCAAACTAACAAAGATCAAACACAAAGAGCAAATATTAAAAGCAGCAAAGGAAAAGCAACAAATAACACACAAGGGGATCCCCATAAGGAAAAAGGCTGATCATTCCATAGAAACTCTTCAGGCCAGAGGGAATGGCAGGATATACTTAAAGTGATGAAAGAGAAAAACCTACAACCAAGATTACTCTACCCAGCAAGGATCTCATTCAGATATGAAGGAAAAATCAAAAGTTTTACAGACAAGCAAAAGCTGAGAGAATTCAGCACTGCCAAATCAGATTTTCAATAAATGCTAAATGATGTTCTCTAGACAGGAAACACAGGAAAGGTTTTTAAAAATGAACCCAAAATAATAAAGTAAATGGTAATGGGATCACACTTATCAATAATTACCTTAAATCTAAATGGGTTAAATGTGCCAACCAAAAGACAAAGACTGGCTGATTAGATACAAAAACAAGACTTCTGTATATGCTGTCTACAAGATACCCACTTCAAACCTAGGGACACATACAGGCTGAAAGTGAAGGGCTGGAAAATATATAATCCATGCAAGTGAAGTAAAAGTCGCATGGGGTCTCTTTGCGCCCCCATGCACTATACAGTCCATGGAATTCTCCAGGCCAGAATACTGGAGTGGGTAGCCTTTCCCTTCTCCAGGGGATCTTCCCAAGCCAGGGATTAAAACAAGGTCTCCCACATTGCAGGAAGATTCTTTGCCACCTGAGACACAAGACAGCCCAAGAATACTGCAATGGGTAGCCTATCCCTTCTCTAGCAGATCTTCCTGACTCAGAAATCAAACCGGGGTCTCCTTCATTTCAGGTGGATTCTTTACCAACTGAGCTATGAGGGAAGCCCATGAAAAGGGGAGACCAAAAGAAAGCAGGAGTAGCAATACTCATATCAGACAAAATGACTTTGAAATAAAGACTGTGATAAGAGAAAAAGAAGGACATGACATAATGATCAAAGGATCAATCCAAGAAGAAGATATAACAATAATAAATATTTATGAACCCAACGTAAGAGCACTGAACATAAAAGCATGACATAATGATCAAAGAATTAATCCAAAAAGAAGATATAACAATTATAAATATTTATACATCCAACATAAGAGCACCTCAATATGTAAGGCAAATTCTAACAAGTATGAAAGGGGAAATTAACAGTAACGCAATAATAGTGGGAGATGTTAATACCCCACTCACATCTATGGATAGATAAACTAAACAGAATATTAACAAGGAAACACAAACTTTAAATGATACAATGGACCAGTTAGCCCTAACTAATATATGTATAGGGCATTTCACTCAAAAACAATGGAATTCACCTTTTTTCAAAGTGCACATGGGACATTCTCCAGGATAGATTACATCCTAGGCCATAAATCTAGCCTTGGTAAATTTTTAAAAGTTGAAACCATTTAAAGCATCTTTTCTGATCACAATGCAGAGAGATTAGATGTCAACTAGAGCAAAAAAACTATTAAAAATACAAACATATGGAGGCTAAACAACATGCTCCTGAATAACCAACAGATCATGGAAGAAATTACAAAGCAAATAAAAATATGCACAGAAACTAATGAAAATGAAAACATCACAACCCACAACCCATGGGATCCAGCAAAAGCATTGCTAAGATGGAGATTCACAACAATACATGCCTGTCTCAAGACACAAGAGAAACATCAAATAACAACCTAACTTTACACCTAAACCAACTAGAAAAAGAAGAAAAGAGGAAACCCAAAGTTAGCAGAAGGAAAGAAATCATAAAAATCGAGCAGAAATAAACAAAAAAGAAACTAAGGAGACTATAGTAAAAATCAACAAGTTAAAAGCTGGCTCTTTGAGAAGATATATAAACTAGACAAACCATTATCTGGCTTATCAAGAAAAAAAGTGATAAGAATCAAGTCAATAAAATTAGAAATAAAAATGGAGAAATTACAATACACAACACAGAACTACAAAAGACCATAAGAGACTACTATGAGTACTTATATGCCAATAAAATGGACAACTTAGAAGAAATAGACAAATTCTTAGAAACGTATAACCTTCCAGAAACGAGCCAGGAAGAAAGAAAATCTTAACAGACACATCACAAGCACAGAAATCAAAGCTTCTGATTTAATTTCAGCAATCAAAGCTTGCTGATCACAAGCACAGAAATCAAAGTAATAAAAAAGCTTCCAACAAACAAAAGTCCAGGTCCAGATGGCTTCATAGGTGAATTCTACCAAAAATTTAGAGAAGAGTTAACACCTATCCTACTCAAACTCTTCCAAGAAATTGAAGAGGAAGGTAAACACCCAAACACATTCTACGAGACCAACATATTCCTAATACCAAAACCAGACAAAGATGCCACACACACACAAAAAAGAAAACTACAGGCCAGTATCACTGATAAACATAGATGCAAAAATCTGCAACAAAATTCTAGCAAACAGAATACAAAAACACATTAAAAAGATCATACACCATGACCAAGTGGGCTTTATCCCAAGGATGGAAGGATTCTTCAATATTCACAAATCAATCAATGTGATACCATATTAACAAATTGAGAAATAAAAATCATATAATTATCTCAATAAAGGCAGAGAAAGCCTTTGACAAAATTCAACACCCATTTCTGATAAAAATGCAGGCATAAAAGAAACATAACTAAACATAATGAAAGCCATATACAACAAACCCACAGCAAATATCCTCAATGGCAAAAAATTGAAAGCATTTCCTCTAAAATCAGAAACAAGAAAAGGTGCCCACTCTCACCACTACTATTCAAGATAGTTTTGGAAGTCCTAGTCACAGCAATCAGAGAACAAAAAGAAATAAAAGGAATCCAGATTGGAAAAGAAGAATTAAAACTCTCACTTGACATGATCCTCTACATAGACCCTAAAGACACCAACAGAAAATTACTAGAGCTAATCAATGAATATAGTAAATTTGCAGTATACAAAATTAACACACAGAAATCCCTTGCATTCTTATACACTAACAATGAGAACACAGAAAGAGAAAGTAAGGAAACAATCCCATTCACTATTGCAATGAAAATAATAAAATACTTAGGAATAAACTTACATAAAGAAACAAAAGACCTATATATAGAAAACTATAAAACACTGATGAAAGAAATCAAAGATGACACAAATAGATGCAGAAATATACCATGTTTGTGGATTGGAAGAATCAATATAGTGCAAATGAGTATACTACCTAATCAATCTATAGATTCAACACAATCCCTATCAAGCTACCAACGTGTATTTTTCACAGAACTAGAACAAATAATTTCAAAATTTGCATGGAAACACAAAAAGCCTTGAATAGCCAAAGCAATCTTGAGAAAGAGGAATAAACTGGAAGAATCAATCTTCCTGACTTCAGACTATACTACAAAGTTACAGTCATCAAGATAGTATGGTACTGGCACAAACACAGAAATACAGATCAATGGAACAAAATAGGAAGCCCAGCGATAAATCCACACACCTATGGACACCTTAACTTTGACAAAGGAGACTAAAATATACAATGGAGAAAAGACAATATCTTTAATAGTGGTGCTGGGAAAACTGATCAACAACCTGTAAAGGAATGAAACTGAAACACTTTCTAACACCATACACAAAAATAAACTCAAAATGGATTAAAGATCTAAATGTAATATCAGAAACTATGAAACTCTTAGAGGAAAACATAGGCAGAACACTCTCTGACATAAATTACAGCAAGATCCTCTATGACCCACCTCCCAGAATATTGGAAATAAAAGCAAAAATAAACAAATGGGACCTAATTAAACTTAAAAGCTTCTGCACAACAAAGGAAACTATAAGCAATGTGAAAAGGCAGCCTTCAGAATGGGAGAAAATAATAGCAAATGAACCAACTGACAAATAATTAATCTCAAAAATATACAAGCTGCTCATATAGCTCAATACCAGAAAAAATAAATGCCCCAATTAAAAAATGGGCCAAAGAACTAAATAGAAATTTCTCCAAAGAAGACATTTAAATGGCTAACAAACACATGAAAAGATGCTCAGCATCACTCATTATCAGAGAAATGCAAATCAAAACCACAGTGAGGTACAATCTCATGCCTGGGTCAGAATGGCTGCCACCAAAGAGTGTACAAACAATAAATGCTGAAGAGGGTGTGGAGAAAAGGGAACCCTCTTACACTCTTGGTGGGAATGCAAATTAGTACAGCTACTATGGAGAACAATGTGGAGATTCCTTAAAAAACTGGAAATAGAACTGCCATATGACCCAGCAATCCCACTTCTGGGCATATAAACAGAGGAAACCAGAATTGAAAGATACACACGCACCCCAATGTTCATCATAGCACTGTTTATAATAGCTAGGACATGGAAGCAACCTAGATGTCCACTGGCAGACAAATGGATAAGGAATTTGTGGTAAATATATACAATGGAATATTACTCAGGTATAAAAAAGAACACATTTGACTCAGTTACAATGAAGTGGATGAAACTGAAGCCTATTACACAGAGTGAAGTAAGCCAGAAAAAGAAATGCCAATACAGTATATTAATGCAAATATATGGAATTTAGAAAGACGGTAATGACGATCCTATATGCAAGACTGCAAAAGAGACACAGATGTAAAGAAGAGACTTTTGGATTACCTTGGAGAATGTGAAGGCGGGACGATAGGAGAGGATAACATTGAAACATGTATATTACCATATGTACAATAGATTACAAGTGCAAGTTTGATGCATGAAGCAGGGTACTCAAACCTGATGCTCTGGGACAGCCCAGAGGGATGAGGTGGGGAAAATGTGGGAGTGGATTCAGGATGATGGAACATATGTATACCAATGGCTGATTCATGGTGATGTATGGCAAAAACCACTACAATACTGGGAACTCATTGGCCTCCAATTAAAATAAATTAATTTTTAAAAGAGGATACTCTACCCAGCAAGGCTCTCATTCAAATTCAACCGAGAAATCAAAAGCTTTACAGACAAACCAAAATTAAGAGGATTCAACAACACCTGACAAGCTTTGCAACAAATGCTAAAGGCACTTCTCAAAGCAGAAAAGAAAAGGCTACTAGTAGAAACAAAAAAAAATTAGGAATGGAAAAGCTCACCAGCAAAGGCAAACATTCAAAAAGGTAGAAAATTATCTGCATGCAAATATATCAAAACCGGCAACTGTGAGAAGAGGAGAGCACAAATAGAAGATATTGGATATGCACTGAAAAGTAAAAGACCAGCAACCTGAAACAATACTGTTCACATATGGACTGCCAAATCAAAACATCATGGTAATTGCAAACTGAAAATCTACAACTGATACATGCAACAAACAGAAAATGAAATCTGAACACAACACGTAAGTTAGTCATAAAATCACAAGAGAAGAGAATGAAAGAACGGGAGAAAAAGCCCTACAAAAACGAAGCTAAAACAATTAAGAAAATGGCAAAAAGAACATACATATTGATAATTACCTTAAGTGTAAATGGATTTTGATATATGGCAAAACCAATACAATATTGTAAAGTTAAAAAATAAAATAAAATAAAAATTAAAAAAATAATAAATAAATGTTCCAACCAAAAGATGTAGACTGGCTGAATATATATAAAAACAAGACCAGTACACATGCTGCCTACAAGAGACCTACTTCAGGTCTACAGACACATATAGACTGAAAGTGAAGTAAGTCAAACTGAGAAAAACAAATATTATATGATTGTTCATATATGAAATTTTTTAAAATGACACAAAAGAAATTATTTACAAAACAGAAAGAGACTCACAGATTTAAGGGATGAATTTATGGTTACCAGGGAGGAAGGGTGGGAAGAGGGACAGATTGGGAGTTTGGGATTTACACACTACTATATTTAAAATAGATAACCAAGAAGTATCTACTGTATAGCACTGGGAACTCTGCTCTATAGTCTATAATAACCTAAATAGGAAAATAATTTGAAAAAGAATAGATACATGCTGTGTGTAACTGAATAACTTTGTTGTACACCCAAAACCAATACAACATTGTTAATCAAGTATGTTCCAATATAAAATAAAAATTTAAAAATAAAATTGAGCCCATCTTTCATTGAGGAAAATTGTTTCATTGAAGAAAAGCCTTAATTGTTTGCATTAGAAGTTGCAGACTTTTTCTGTAAAGGGCCACATAGTAAATATTTTAGGCATTTCAGGCAATGCACTCTGTTGCAACTACTCAACTCTGCTGGCTATGGTATAAAAGCAGCCACAGACAATGCCCAAATGAATGAGCATGGTTATGTTCCAAGAAAACTTCGCTTACAAAATTAGATGGTGGGCCAGATTTGGTCTACTGGCTACTGTTTGATGAGCCCTGTCCTGAACTGGGACTAGGTAGGCTGGGAAAGAAAAAATAAAACTTAGATCAACAGATATTACTTGGAATATCTACAGACAATCTCAAAGCCATCATTACAGATTAGAGAGTAAAACCCAGCCAATCGCTAGAATTAGGAATAGGATATATAAGCAGACCAGATGAAACTAGATCACAATGAGTTTTCCATTTGAAACTGATGAGGAAGAAAAGTTAGTGACAAGCAGCACTAGAATCGATAAAAGCTGATGCAGTGTAGAGATCCAAGAGACCACTGCCAACTGGACTGACCACAACAGCATTCACAGAAAAGGAGACTTCTTGTGAGGTGGGTATGTTTAAGGTGAGTAAAAATCAGGTAGAGAAACAGAACAAAGAACAAAGTCATGGGCAAGTATGCATAAAATGTATTCACAGAATAGTGAGCTAGCAGACTGGAGCAAAGTTGGAAAGGGTTTATGGAGTATCACACGTCCAATTTTAACAGTGTGAACTCTTTTGTAGAGTTAATGGGACGTATTGAGGATCCCTGAGCTCTTAGTACAAGGTTCCCTTCAAAGCAGGCAACTCAAAGAATCCTCTTCCTTTAGAAAGACAATGAGACTGGCTGAATGTTACATATTATGAATGTCATGTTACTAATGAGTCAGACTTACTAAGCCATTGTTATGTGATAACATAACAATGATATATTATAAACTGATAGTAATAAATTGTGCTTTACTATCATATATCACTTAGTACTTAGAAAAGGTCACAAAGGTGGTTACTTTTATCCCAATTTTACAGATTAGAAAATTGAGATGCAGAAGAATTTAATTTACACAAAGCCATCCAGCTTAGAAGAAGCAGACTATGGGTTTAAATATAAGTCTATCTGTCTGTAAGCTTTTAATTATTCTTCTAAATGGCTTCTCAGTGCATTTAAACATACTGTTGTATTAAAACAAAATATTTTTAAAATCTTATTTTTAAACTGTCTCTTCAGAATGTTTCTCCTACTCAAAATCCCCGATACTGTATTACCTTCTTCATCTTTTTGTGTTCCTACCAAATATTTTTTCCAAAAGCAACAGATTCAAATGAAAGATGTAGAAATTTAAAGTAATTAGCCTCCAATTAAAATAAATTTATATTTAAAAATAAATAAAAATTAAATAATTAAATAAAGAAATTCTATTCAAATTTCATCCAATCTGAGCTCACTAATTTAGCAAAAGTTTGTGATTTTTAAATCAATGTCATATCTATCTATCTCACTACATAATTATTTTCACATTGTTTTTGTCTACATTTTAGGTATACCTTGCTTCAGTGCACACAAACAATAAATTTATCTCACATGACTTTTTATTCAAGTATAACAGTTTACTTTTTACTCAAGTATACAATTTCAAATAAGTAAAAATGCTTCTAAATAAAACCTAAAGAGGAATAAACTGTTAAAAACAGTTGCATTCAATTTATGTGATTTCAGGTGATCTGTTTCATTTCTCATTCTCTAAATTAATTAAAATTGAATTATTTTAAATTCAATCATGTGAAAAACGTTCTCTTATTAAAAAAAAAAGATTATGAAATAACACATTGGGATCTACTCTACTAAACAAATAATTGAGTTTTCTAATGCAAAAGTGACTCCATGAAGGTGCCATGAATCTTGGTTATATGTACTTACAGTTATTAAGACCCATTAATTCACTGGAATCTAATATCAGGGTAGCTGGTATGGGCCTATCTTTGGCTTCTCTAAATTCAATCAACTTAATAGAAATAAGTGTAGAGGCTTAGTGGATTAGTCAAAACAGGCCATTAATCTCTGCATTCTCAATTGTAATCCAGCCTCTACGAAAGTGATTGGGAAAAAAATCCTAGAAAAAATCCAAACACTCAAAAATGCTCCAAAGCCAGCTCGGTAGAGACTGGCACACTTGGGTCATAGTTTGCTTGCTTTTACTTAACGTCATTATAGCATTTGTCATCTGTCCTATTTCTTTTTGGTTTTTCTTTTATGCCTTTTGCTTAAATTCTCAGGACAGATACATTTGAAAAGGAACTATGATGCAATCTGACAAATGGTCTAGCATTTAATTAAAAAATAAAAAAATAGATAAATAAAAATCATTCTTTTATGTGAATACAAAACATAAATCAAAATGATCTTTTCATGTTGAAAATCTATTGAAAAAACTACCATGTGTGTATTAAGGCTACCATGTGTGTATTAATGCCTGAAGAAGCTGGCAAGACAAAATAATGAAAAGAAAAGAGAGCAAGGAGATTCTAGTAAAAGCAAATGAGTGACAGTTTTAGAACATATAAATATTATATATTTTATCATAAATGGATTGGATCATAATACCTCATATCTTTATTGCTCTGGTGAAAAAACATATAAATAAAAACTATGAGCACATTTCTGAATCAGGATTTTGTTTATTTCATTGTTGTAAAGGTTGAGTATTTACTGAGTCACATAAGACCATATGCTTATATTAGAGGCCTTGATAAGTCTAAGCTCTAGTTGTAAAATGAAAATGCATCATTAATTTTTTGTAATTATTAAAGAAAAATGAGGGTCAGACTCAGCAAATTATCTTTGAAGATAATTTTATGAAAAAGTCATGATAGTCTTCTCTCTTATAATCTCTAAAATATTCTCCAAACATCCTAGCTTCCCCTAGAGAATCAGATTCAACCAACCTTAACTGAATATGTGTTATGGCCAGGCACTGAGCTAAACACTTTCACATGAATTGGCTCATTTAATCCTCATGTTTTACATGATATTGCCAAATTCCTTTCTAATTTTGCCCAACATATCTTTCTTCTTTTAGCTTCAGCTACAACAATACAAAACCCACCATTTATCAAGTACATATGTCAAGCACTATGCTGCATTTTAAATTTGTCTCCCTTAACTCCAAAGACAGCTGTTATTATCTCCCGTTAACAAAAAAGGACACTAAGGATTAGTTATGAAAGGTTGCTGCTGCGAGCCATGTGTTATGCTGGGAATCGTGACCTCTGGAGGAGAGGATTTCGATCCGGCGTCAGAGACAAGGCTTGACCACTTGGAGCTTTTTGTGCAGCAAAGTTTTATTAAAGTATAATAGAGATAGGGAAAGCTTCTGATATAGACATCAGAAGGGGACAGAAAGAGCGCCTTCTTGCTAGTTTTTAGCAAGGTGTTTTACGTCTCTTAGAAAGCTATTAATCAGGTAAGACACCTCAAGGCTGAGGGAGTTTCATCAGGCCCCTCTCCCACAATATGCACTTTTGAGATAGGATGGCACAAGGTGTGTTATCCCACAGCAATAAAACAATTGACAAGAATACTAGCTTGTTGAGCCATTATCAGTTCAAGGTTTGAGCAAAGAAAAATGTTAATCTTAGGTGGTACCATTTTGAAGAAAGGCAAATTCCAAAGCAAATACACAGTTTCATTAACGTTAAGAAAAACTCATTGGTTAACTCAAGCCAGAACCAGGTGTGGTCAACACAGTTAAATAAGTCTCTTTTAATTTTGTGTAGAGAAGGAAAAAAAAAAAATATCTGCCATTTACAGTTTATCTCCTCCTGCTGCTTGGGGACCTCTGGCCTTCCTGCCTGTTACCCTCTCAGTTAGAGATTTTAAGATATTTCTTAATGTCACACAATGAGCAACAGCAGAGTTGAGATTAAATTCTAAAGACTTTAATATATAAGACCCTCCCCCAAGGTTTTCAGTAAATGCTTTTATGAAGCAGTCAATGACGACCCCTTAACTCTTTCTCAGGGTCTTACTAGAGAGGTACAAGGTCAGCATTCTACAAATATAGTTTGGGTTAGTCTTTTATTATATGTTATCCTTACACTTGCCCATCTCAAAAGTCATTTCCCACTTTTTTGCTTATCCACAACCTCCAAAATTCTTCCTATAATTTAATCTTGCTGTCGTGACATTTCAAAAACTAGAAAAATTTAGCATCAACAGCAAACTTTGATAATTTTCTTAAAAGTTTCATAACAGTAAAAAATTTCCAAGTTAGAAAGGGACCTAGAAATTACCCAGTTCAATATCCTTGTTTAAAAAGAGAAAACTGGGATTCAGACAATTAAACTACTTCTTTTACAACACAACACAGTGGAAAAACAAATACTAACCAAAACATCTTCTAACTTCCATCCCAATAATCTTTTTTGAAAATCAACTGAGTCATTCTTACCAATCATTTATTAAAACATGCTCTAGGAACAATACTCAAGAAGACTCAAATTTCTGGACTCAGACGAGATATTTGCTTGTCCTTAACCCTGGTTTCCTGTCTGATCTGACATTAAGCAAAAATATCATCTTGAATGCCATGGCTATTCACAGCTTTTGCTTAAAACTTTCTGGAGATGGACCACTATCGAAAGCACCTGTCAAAAAAGAAACAAGAGGCTCAAAATGGAGTCATTTATGCTAAGGCTCGTGTCACCAAATTAAGACTTAATACCTAACCTAACTCCAGTTACAGCCTCTCCTAGAAATATTATGTTAACCAGTCACTCTGGAATTTCCTGTGTGATCAGTCGCTCAGTCATGTCTGACTCTTTGTGACCCTATGGGCTGTAGCCTGCCAGGCTCCTCTGTCCAAGGGATTCTCCAAGCAAGAATACTGGAGTGGGTTGCCATTTCCTTCTCCACTGGAATTTCCTAGTCAGTACTAAAGAGGTAACCTGCCAGGTAGATTCCTGCTGTCCTCCAAAGGAAGGTAACCTTGCCTGAAACAATTAAAGTCTTTGCAACTAACTTCCTTCTTCCAACTTCTGCCTATTGTATGGTAAAACCACAAAAAACTTTATATTCTTTTACCCAGTAATCTCAATACTATGATTATTTAAGGAAATAGTTCAATAGAAATAAATATCTATAGACATAAAAACATATGCCCAGAATATTAAAACTGGAAACAACATAGGTCCTCAGAAATAGGGGAAAAGATAAATATAAACAATGCTATTTTAGATGATTAAATTATTTCAAAACTATTACAAAGAAAATCATAAATGTTAAAGTGGCAAATGTTAGCCAGTTGTTCACCAAATATTTCTCTTTATTCCTGGACCTCAGACTAGCCTGCAATTTCTAGTTTCTTTTGCAATAAGATATTGTCATGTGATTGACCAGACATGAGATATACAGTTTTTCTGTCAGGCTCATAAACACCTCCCCCATGATCCTCCTCCTCACTCTTTTTCCAATTATTAATGTTGATGCTGGGAACACTGGAAGCCATGTCTTGAAGACTGCAGAGACTATCAGCCTTGAGACTCCCAAGTCACTACACAAACAGGATGTCTTCTCTTTTATCTTTTCCCCCTCACCAAAGCCCTATTCTCTCTCTCTTTCTCTCTCTCTCTCTCTCTCTCTCTCTCTCTCTCATTTTCTCTCTCACACACACACACACCAATTAGATAATTAACATGAGCAGGAGGTGAGCTTCTGCTATGTTATGTTTCTGAGATTGTTGGGCTTACTGAACACAAAACCCTGAATTTCCTGAACTAACACAACTAGAATAGCAACACAGGGAAATACTTAGATATAATGCAAAGTTGTGTGTGTGTATGTGTGTGTTTTTTAAGTACAAAGCTTTAAAGGAAAAAATTTATAACTGCAAACTTTAGGAAATTAAAAATTTAGCCTATGAAGAAACAGTTTGTTTTTGTAAACTTTGTTGGATACTACTGTTGTGTCATATTTAGCATTAAAATTACCTCAATGACTTCTAGTATCATTCATATTTGCAACACTAAAACACTTGCATATACAGTCCCTTGCTCGTAAGGGGCAATGATCAAGAAGGAGCATTTCAACTTGAACACACAATTAACCTAAACAGCAAATGCATAAATAAAAGTCTCATTTTTAAATTGTTCAACACATTTTACCTTTAGATATGGCACATTAAAAAACTTTACCTAGCTCAGTCAGACTCTTAATTTCAGCAGTTCTAACAGCAAGAGGAAGAAAAAAAAAGCTGCACCAATTTACGCAGTATTTTAATTGCAAAGGACACTCATTTAGCTAGGCTTCCCTGGTGGCTCAAATAGCAAAAAATCCGCCTGCAAAGCGGGATACATGGGTTCGATCCCTGGGTTGGGAAGATCCACTGGAGGAGGGCTTGGCAACCCACTCCAGTATTCTTGCCTGCAGCATTCCCACGGACAGAGAAGCCTGGCAGGCTGCAGTCAATGGGGTCACAAAGAGTTGGACACGACTGACTGACTAAGCACGCACTCATTTAGCCACTACGACACAGAACTTCAAAGACACAGATTAAAACCACAAGAACATCTTCAACAAGTGGAAAATGGGAAAGGACCCTGTTAGACATAACACAAAATAATGACCTTACTACTTCGTATTTCATTCTGTAAGATGTGAGTTACTTAGAGCTGGTATCATTACTGGGTACTGCAAGACAGAAAGACAGTGACATATTTTTATTCACACCCAGGCCACACAACAGACATTTATTATTCATAGATGTCTGTTTCTAACTCTCAGTATAATTTTATTGTATCTACTGCAAGATTAACAGTAGGAGCCTTTTTTTTCTATATCCTCCAATGTTTTCTATAATCAAATTAACAAGCAAACAAACAACAAACCATCCAACTGACCATTTCCTCATAGTTATGAAGAGCAACTAGGAGATCATAGGCAGAATGATCAGCCAAAAACAGCAAATCCATCATGTTCTTTCAATTTCTAGGCTCCTGGCTCCCTAACAGTGTTAAGAACCATTGGGCACCAAGATTCTGTTACAAAAGGAAACGGGGGAAGTAAAGTTTTCTGACAGAAGATCGAAAACACCTTAGAAACCAGTTTCCTGTGTTGATCTGCGTGAAGACTAAAGAATGGGTAGGCTTTTCACCTAAAGCACTCTACTTCATTGCTAACAGTGAGCCTTCTCAAGTGCTGGCGTCTTCTAAGCTGGAACCAAGTGAGATAACAACCATATTTTTAGCTATCTTTAGTGGTTTGGGCTTCCCAATCAGTAAAGAATCTGCCTGCAATCCAGGAGACCTGGGTTCAATCCCTGGGTTGGAAAGATCCCCTGGAGAAGGGAACATCTACCCCCTCCAGTATTCTGGCCTGGAGAATTCCATAGACTGTATGGTCCATGGGGTCTCAGAGAGCTGGACACAACTGAGCGACCTTCACTTTACTTTACAGAGGCAGAAAAGCATGGAGGAAGAACAACAATGTACCCATGGATCCTTAGTTCAAGTCTTATAGAGTGGAATCTCAGAACACAAAGGAGCAGAAAGACATTTTAAACAACAGTTAAGTGCCCCAACTAACACTGGTGTCTTTAATGCAGATAAAAGTTGAGTCTGAGAAGGAAATAAAAAACTATTCAATAAGTTGCTCCCTGAAAAAGTTCCAGTTCTGACTGCATACAGTAAGAAGCAAGAGGGCCGCTAACAGAGATGACTTCTTCATTTTCCCTCACTCTTAACCTCCATACAAGATCTCCATTGTGTTCCCCAGTGTCTGTGAAGCAAGGAAAGTCATTCTAAGTCAATCCTTGTTATTCATTTATATACCAATTCAAACATTCATTATTGAGTATCTACTAAAATGTCAAGCCCCAGGTTGAGCAAAGGGGAAAACATGCATCACTAAACATACGTTCTATGAGAGAAAAGCTGTTTCGCTTACTATATTTTTGTCTGGCCCAGTGCCTCACTCATAGGAGGCATTTATTAACATTTGTGAGATTAATGAACCAGCACATTACATTTCTTCAGGGTGGGAGAAAATCCTCCCACAGACATGTACCTGTATTTGTCCTTTTTAAGAATCCTATGAGGTATTTATATTATTCTAATATCATGGAGTAGGAATGCCCTGTATTCACTCAATAAGTCTGCCATTAAAACTGTTTGCCTTGAGGCTGAAAGCTTGCTTGTGTGTATGGCAGGAAGAGGGAGCAGCAAAAGAGGAATATGTTGATTCATATCCTTCAGTTAACATGTTTATTCCAACTGTAGCATTCCTGTCAAATGTGTTGTGAAGCCAGCAGGATTTGGGTCAGGAAAATTCACCTGAAAGTCACAGGCTTCATTGTCTATTCTCAGCCCCTTCAGCCTCTGGGCGTGATGTATTAGATGAAGTTAAAGATTAATTCTCCATTTACTATGAAAAAGACCCCACCTCTCCCAGATCATGAGGAAAAGGCATTTGTAGGCTGTCTCCTTTACAACACTGATGATCTTTCCACTTCTATCCTGAAGGCACCTTAATGCAAATAAAATTAAACCCAAATAATGGCTACCTCATTACCAGCTCAATCTTGCTTTTATCATGAAGGCAATCCCAGACCATTTCTTAACATTCACAGCTCCCCACACCACCTTCACATGCTAGAAGTCTTTTAGTCTTGCTTAAGATTACACAAGATGAAAACAAAAAAGTAACAGGAAAGATTCAATTGTCAAAGGGAATAAGATGAAATTGCCACACTGCAAAATCTAGGGTTAGCCAATAGCATCCTGGCTCTTTTTCCTAGGGCAGAATTACGTGAATACAAACTAAGTGAGGAGATAAATTCTGTAGTCTAAATCTGAGATATCAAGATTCTCAGAAGCTACTTGGAACTAGAGACAATACTGGAAAATAATTTGTGATTTCGTAAAAATAGAGCATGGCTGGACTAAACCCAAAAGCTTTAACCCTGACTTGTCTATTCCTAAATAAGAGAAAGTTATAAACTAGATCTAGCTTCCTGAGGATGGACCCTCCTTTTAAAGTTGCTCTTCTTGCACAGAGAGGCACAAGGGTGATTTCTACTACTATCATATGTAAAGTATTATTATTATTAGAATCATATTTCCTAAATGCTCTTCTATCTCAGCCTCATCCATCATACTTCACCGTCTACTTATTGCCCTACTTACGTCTTCACAGTCCCCTGAATTCATCATGTCTTATCTGATTACCCTGTCTTTGCTAATGTTGTTTCCTATGAGGATTCCTCCCCTATCACACTCCTGGTCAATCAATAAAAGTCTTCCAAGTCAACCCTTAGGCTTCCTTTAAGACTCACCCCTAATTCCTTTCTGGCACTACTTACTCTCCTTCCTCTCTCTCTCCCAAATCTTAACCAAGTTCAATCCATTGAATCCATGTAAAGATCCAAAAGAGAAAATAAAAATCACCAAGAAATTAAATATATTAGAACACTCCATATTCTCTCAATTCAACAGCTTCCAAAGTGGACTCCTCCCAACTTTTGAGTATCTCCTGAAGTGAATCTTTTTATTCCAATTGAGACATTCTCCACTGCGTATCTTACTCATTCCTATTCATCTCCTTTGGATGATATAGTGCCCTCTAACTTTTCTATCCAAACCTCTAACACCTATTTAATATTCTCTTTTGCCTTCAAGCCTGGCCTTCTCACATAGGCAGCATTTATATACTCCAGCAAATAATTAGGCATTATTCATACTGCTTTATATCACAATACATTTTGTGCATTACAACACTGCTTTCATAAGTATTCTTCATATTTTTTATATCACTCTACATTATATGTGTATATCTCTACTTTTATAACTATATTTTAAGCATAATATGGTAAAGACATAGATACTTTACCTATATGTATAACACAAAGAACATTCAAGATCACTCTTTGATGTTTCCCTCAACAGTTCTTTGAAATAGGCAAACAAGACAGAACTTCTCATTTCACAAATGAGGAAGCAGAGACTCTAAGAGGTTAAGAGAATTGCCCAAAGTCATATAGGTAACTAAGGCAGAGTTTGATTGCAGGGTGGGTCTTCAAACTCCCATATTCTTTATAAAATGGACTGCTACCATATACATGTATGGGCCTAGATCTCTTCCTGACCTACACCTCAGGCTCAAATACATACTGTCTAGGATGGCAATAAAACTCCCTCTCCCCACCCAACAAAATGTTTTTTGACATTGACAATTCTTCACCCTCCCCCAACACACCAAGGATGTATTACTTAGGAAATCTCTCATGTCACTGCCAAGAGAGTCATATCTATTGTATCTGCCATTTATGGTATCTGTGACTATAAGACATCACAATGGGAAACTGAATTTAAAGAAAACGTATCGCCAAGAAGGTCATCCGATTCTTTATTCTTTATCTTTTTCATATTTGATGGGATTTTCTATTACAAATCATATTGACAGCATATACAGTTTGCCATTTTGGAAGCACTTTAAAATTGAGTCTATATTGAGTTATAATTTACAAGCAAAAAAAAGAAAAATGCTGCTGCTCCCCTGGGAATAAGCACTACATTGCTCCCAGTGATTTCCAAGCCTCATCTCAATACTGGGCTCACACGGATAAAGTGGGTCACACTCATAACTATGTACCAAAGCCCAATGTTACCAGTTTCATTTATATCAGAAAGAAAATTAAGAGACATTTCAAGCCAACACCTCACTGAAAGTAGGATTTATACTCAATATTACAAAATGCACTAGCTAATGTTTGCTTTTGGAGTTTTTGTTCGTTTGCTTGCTTGCTTTTAAACAACCGGTTATGGAATGAAGGCAAATATTCTATTTATTCCTCACAAACCCATGCAAATTTTACAGGCAAAATTATATTATTGCAAACAATATGTCTAAGACACTGTGCTAAGTGAAAATCACTGACCATATTATCTTATTTAATCTATATGACAAACATGGGATATGTAGATATATCATGTAGAAAGTATATACTACTATATACATGTAGAAAGAAGTATACTACTATCCCTTTCTACATGTAAGCCATTGATGCGAAACCATTTAACTTTCAGATTAGGAGAAAATGTATGAAATATCATTTCTTTCAGGTATTGCTGATCGTGAAACACTGGAGGCAAATGGGCAACAGTTTGTCACTCTGTTTGAATGACAGAGTCACATACAACGCAAACACTATTTTAATTCCAGATCTAGACTGCAATCGCCCTAAAATTCCAGTTCGAAACTCTCTAAGCCTTATCTCCATTTAACACAATTTACTCATTCAATTGGAGATATCAAAATAAAAAAATAACGAAAACTTTAAAAGAAATCTTATACCAAAACATAAATGATATACTGAATTTTGACTCAGAACTGAGTGTGAATCCTTCAAGCTGAACTTTTGTGGGCTTTGGTTGCCTCATTTATAAAATCACCCTACACATTTTGATACTAGATGAGTTAAAATATATGCAATATTGCATAATACATGTGAAAGTATCACATAATTCTAATTACTATTGCAGTTATTATGAATAAACTGACAAGGAACTAAAGTTATATACAGTTATATATAGAAAAGTAGGATGTTCAATACAAATTAAATCAGACAGCTCTCTTTGGCCCAGAAAATTCTCTCCTGGTGCTGCTAAGTATTCATTCTTGCTGATCTGAGCTGCATTTGTAAGAAGGAAATAGTGTTCTTGCTAGCAAGAGGAAATACTCTCTCTCTCTCTCTTTCTCTCTCATCTCCACAAATCTTGGCCGCCTGACATTTTCAGTAAAATGAGATGTCAGCCAAACATACAGACCCAAGAACTCCCAGATCATGACATTTCCTCACAGACTAGCTATGCTGTCCTGAAGTAACCAAATTTTCTCAAATGGAAGGCACACATGCTATGGTCCCCAGCAGCTAACTAAAGCTGGTTAAGCTAGCTAGCAGACCCCTCAGCCAATTTACTCACTTTCAATTTACTCAGTTTCATTGTAACAAAATGATTAATACAAAGCCATGAAACATACAAGCCCAGGTGTCTGTATTTTAAACAATACAGACACATAGACCCAGGGAGAAAATTCCTTTGGGTGTACTTTTAATTTAGGCGGTGAGGTAGGATGAGGGTAGGAAAAAGGAAGTATTAGCCACCCAGTCAGGTCTGACTCTTTGTGACCCCATGGATGTTAGCTTGCCAAGGTTCTCTGTCCATGGAATTCTTCAAGCAAGAATAACTCATTTGGGTAGCCGTTCCCTTCTCCAGGGGATCTTCTCCACCCAGGGATGGATCAAACCCTCCTGCATTACAGGCATTTTCTTTATCCTCTGAGCCACCAGGGAAACCCCTGAGGGTAGGAACCTTTGGTAAAGGAAACACTAAGTTACAAAATTCCAGAGCCTTCCTGAAAGCCAACTGAAATTCAGTCAATATACTTTCTATAGGCCAAACTTACTTCCAAAATTTCCCTTTTGCAGAATGTTTACACTGCAGACTTTTGCTGGCCTCTTCTACTCTGGTATTGCTCAGTAAAGAAGCCAACCCTACAAATGTAACAAACATAGACTCCTGGTAACTCAGTAACAAATAGTACCCATTTACTAGCAGGGCAATTGATCCAAAGATGGTAGAGAGGTGCTTTTTAAAAAACTGCTTTCAAATTTAAGATTTAGTAGGTTCTATGAATACACGCTTACATTCCTTTCGGTAAAGCTCATTCATGATTAAATTAAGACTGCAAATCACAGAAACAGAAATGATAAGCCCACTAAACCCTCCCTGAGCCAATTATTTAACCTTAGTGCATTGCATTCCTCTTAGGGCTGCCAGATGGGAAACAAAGTCTCCCAAACTGTGGCAAATATGAGTCATAAATTATTAATGAGAATTGTGACATACATGGACATCACCGAAGAGCATCTCTATTCTTCTTATAGAGGGAGGAGGCCACCTTGATTTTAGAGAAAGAATGATCTTTTAAAGTTAAGTTTATGAGTGTGTAAATAATGAGTCCATAATGTTCTATCTCTGCCTAAATGTCTTCATAAAAAGTAAACTAATGCTGATCATAACAAGGCATTCCAGTTAGCCTTAGAAATGCTAACCTAATAGTTAGCAATTTTGCTTATACTTTTATTTTCTCATTACGTAACAATGATAATTTAATAAATACATGTGAAAGGCCACATACTACACAGCAACTATCCTGGGTTGGAAATAGCTTCTATTTATATAATTTAGCTGCTGATACACCAAATCTAGTATAGCTGTGACAAACATTTCACTATGCCTCTTTTGGAAGCTAAGAACAGACTGGACTCGTTCTCAGCTGGTTCTCCTCTGTGCTGGCCCACCCAAATGCAGAGTAGAGGTTAGGGACAAAAGATGGGGAGGTCCAGAGCATTAATGTTAACCTTTTGTAAATCTTAAAGGAACTCAGTTTGTCTGATTTGAAAATCATTTATGATGTGAGGAAAGAGGCAGGAAAAGGCTATTTTATAACTAGTGAAATAACATGGAGAAAAGAGAGAAAACTTCAAAGAGATGTGGAAGAGAAAGATGTAAAATGTGGCCTTGTAAGATGCCACCTAGTCTATCCCTGGACATATGACTGATATAAACCTTTACAGGTCACCTGGGATTTTTTTTTTCTCATACATGTAGGATGTATAAAAGAGTAGAGGATTGGGAGTGACCCCAGGGCACTTTTGTCTTCTAGGTATACAACATATCTCTAAAGTTTATAGAGGCAAATTTCTAACAACGGTAGCCAAGCCTCAAACAGAATGATTTAAAATAAAAGATCCCTCATTCCTGTCCTGAATAATGATATTAGGAACTGGATCCAGAATAATGGCAGACAAGGGTTTTTTAACATCCAGAATCAGGTCTGGTTTAAAGGGTGGGGACTGGCTCAGCTAAACAAAGAGGAAACATGTCCCTCCATCCTAATCCTGCTCAAATAGGCCTGCTCACAAAGGTAAGGTTTCTGTTCTCTTCTGTTGACTTCATGGGAAGTTGGCTGAGTCCCCAATTCTGCAGAGGGATGCAGGCAGAGGGGAGTACTGCAAACAGGCTTTACCCTAGGTGTTTAAATGATAAATGTGAAAGAAATGGTGTGGACACTGTCAGTGGGAGGAGGCACTGAACTGAACGCAGAAATATTGCTTAGCCTGGAGCTTTTTCTGGTATCTCTACTACATACCCTCAACTTCCTGCACTGACAAGAACACTATTTGGAAATCAAAATCCTTCCTAACACACACACACACAAACTCTGCCTTATTCATTTCAATATCCTGGCTTCCCACATGCTCCTAAATCCACACACTGGCACCAGTAGCCTGAAGTCTGTAAGTCTGAGCCATTAAGTACATCCTTACCCCTGAAAATTAGGAAAGATCATGATTTAAAGGGGTATTTATGATACTGTGTTGTTCCAGATAGATTTTGCTTTTTTGGGGGGTGGTTCTGATGTATTTGGGGAAGGCATGGAGTATATCTACATCCCTTTGGTCCCTGCTGGTACTCTCCAGTTCCCATACCCTCCTGCAGTCTCCTGCAAGTGCATAGATATTAGGGCAGGGCTCTGCATCTATTTTTACAACCAGGAACCATCTAGTTTGGGAACTTTGAAAGCCAGAAGAAGGCAGCAAGGGTTGCCAAGGCTCAGATTTCCTTGTCACAGTTCTCAACCAGGAGAACAGTTGAAAATCAACACCAGTTTGCCTCTTCTTTCTTATCTCTCCACCCCTACAATGTTCCAGGACTCCATACAGATATTACCTCCAACACACACACACACACACACACACCCCCATCCCCCTGGGTTTAGAAGCTTTTTAATTCTTAAGGCAGCAAACCCACAAAGCTGAACTCCATACAGATATTACCTCCAACAAACACACACACACACACACACACCTGGGTTTAGAAGCTTTTTAATTCTTAAGGCAGCAAACCCACAAAGCTGAAAGGGTCTCTGCCACCATCCCTCTTCCGTCCCACGCCGCAAGGCTACACACAATAAAACCCCATACATTCCAAAGACCACAACATAACCCGGACCCGCCCGTGACTCCAGCACGCGTCCCATACCTGATATGCAGACGATGAAATTGGCTTGAAGAAGAAAAAGCACCTCCCAGACTATTTCCATCCTCTGATTCTCATTCCAAGTGCATCACTCGACGTGAAAACAGGGGGGGAAGGGGAAGCCCCACAAGGAACACACACATGCACACACGCACACTTCCTAGCGAGTGCACACTCGCACTTCCACCGGATAGTCGGCCGGGGACAGTCACCCCAAGATCAATATCGCAGTTTGAACTGTTCCAGCAAATTTCCCCTCGGGCTCGACGGACGTGCGCCCCAGACGTGCTGACACATGACCGATGCCTCGCTGCCCAGGAGGTCTCCTTGCTCACCGGTCTCTGCTCCTTGCACAGGCGGTGGAAATAGCACTAGCAGTGGCGGCAGCAGCCACCCGAACGCACCAGCTCTGGGCTCTTCCTGCAAAAACGAGACCGCGATCCGCCTGGCTCCCCAAGAAGACATAGACGATAGCCCCCCGCCGGGCCGGGCCGTGCAGTTTTAGGTCCCTGGCCGCTCGCAGTTTGCAGGCTAAGCCTCGGCAGTCCGCGACGAGTTGCCCTCGAAGTCCGCCCCCCTCACCGGGGCATGGTCAGAGGGTGGCTGCTCGGCGCCGCGCCGTTCTCCTCCTGCTCCCGGGTGCCAGAGGGACGCAGACACAGCATACAGAGAGACAGAAAGAGAGGCAGGGGTTACTGCCCGACACTGCCGTCCTCCTGCCGCCTCCGCAGACCCTTCCTGCCGCCCCAGTCTGCGCGCAGCCTGCCGCCTCGGAGCCCGGCTCGAGCGACACTCCAGGGCGTGGAGCAGGGGCCGTGCGGGGTCGGCTCCCCGCTGGCCTCGCGAGCTCACGGGCTTCCCACGGCGCGCGCGCCTGCTGTCCCTCTCCTATTTTTCTGGTCTCCCCAGAACCTCCAGTTCCCTCGCTTCCATGGTCCGCGACTAGTGCCGCCGCTGCGGCGATTTTCCGCAATGCAACTGCAGGGGTCGTTATTTCCTCGTCTACAGATCCCGGCGCCTCCCGATTCCGAAGGGAGGCGGGGGCGGGGAGGCGGGAGAGGGGCTCGGCCAGGTGAGCAGTCTCGCCGAGCCCGGGCCCAGCGTCAACCCGGCCGCCCGCCGCTCGGGGCGGAGGCAGGAGGGCGCGGCGGGGAGGCGAGGCCTAACGCGGCCATGAGGACGGGAAGCGGGACGTCGGGCTTCGGGGCAGCACGGCCGCCCAGGCCCAGCGCCGAGCCGCAGCCCCTCACTCTGCCCCGCCCTGGCGGCTGCTGTCACTACAGGATTTGGGGAGATTTTCCCTCTCCTTAAAAAGAACTTTGCGCCAGCGGGTTAGGAGCGGGAGACCCGGGCGGACTCATCTTGCGAGTGCTGCGCTGCGCTCCCTCCGCTGTGGAGTATTGGGGATTTTTTTTTTTTTCTTTGCATAATTCATTCCGTTCCCTCTCTCCTGTCCCTCTCCTGCCCCCTCCTCCTGCCCCCTTTCCGCTCCGGTGCCAGAACAGTACTTACCCCAGAGTTCTCTCTGTAGGCTTCTAGACCAGGTCCTGCAAGTCCCTCACCTCCATCCTCCTGAAACGGGGAAAACCCGTCTTTCCAAGCCCGGGTGCGAGCAGTGGCCACTGCCAAACACGCTTCTGCCTAGCTCCAGGAAGATCCAGGCCTATTGGAAACCCGGGCTCTAGGAGAACGGGCTTCGCTTCTTTTCTTTCGTTTATTCTGTTTTTCTTTCGGAAAGCTCAAGTGCTTTACAGGTTTTTGCTGGGCTTCAGATCACTGCCAGCAATACTCAGCAGCTTCTTCAGATTTTCCCGCACCAACCGCGCGAGCGCGCACACACACAAGCCTAGAGCTCGGCTCCTCTAAGGCCTCGGGGAAGGTGGGGGCGGCCGGAGCGCCAACAGCCACCCAGGCGGAGGCTGTGGCCGGAGCCTCACGCTGTTCCGCAGAAGGTCCCCTCCGCGACCAGGAAAGGGCTTGCTTCCGGTCAACAGCTCGCGGTGTAGATGCAAAGGAGTCGGAAGGAGACCCTGGGCTCGGAACTGTTTCCTTGAGAAGGCTGGCAACGAAAGGAAAAAAAAAAAAATTGCAGAGTTGTATTGCCTCTATAGCTGCTATAGAGGTCTGAGAAAACCCCAGACTCACCACTTTGGGAGTGCTGAAGAAAAGGACCGTGAAGGGGAAATCCCTGAAATGATCTCGGATTGCTCTGAGTTCTTGTTCAGATTGCAAACTATGACGTTTGGAAATTTTTCACGAGCGCGGATGGACACACAACAAAGACACGTAACCCACAAGGGTTGTTGTTGTTGTTTGTACTTTTTATTTTGGGGGGTTTAGAAACCATTTCAGTGTGAGGTTTGGGGTTCGGTCTAATAACTGCATAAAGGATGGAGAAGAAGGGAAATGGTTACCATTCATCTGCACAGTAAAGTTAGTGAGTCTTCCAGGCAGTGTGGCTTGTGAGAGTGCGGGATTGGAACCAAAGGAGTTTCAGTGCAGCGTTCCCAGGATTCTTGAACTTACTGTTCGGGAAGAAGTGCAGCCGCCTTTTTGCAGAGTGGCTGTCCGGTGCGGGGTTGGGGTGGAGGGCAGGGAGAGTGAGCAGTGCGAATAAGCGTGAGCTTTCCCAAAGCCGGGCAGACTTTGGGAGCCACAGCTGCTTAGTTCTGCTGCCTTCAGGGATTCGAAAAAAGAACCACAAGCAGACGACTGCTTTTTAAGACAGACGTGTGACTGAGCTATCTGTTTTCTGAGATGAAGGCCAGGGTCTCCAGGTGGTCAGCATATTAAAAATCTAGGCCCAGATGACGGAAATCCAGGATTCTTATGCAGAGAGCTTAGAGGTTCAGCAGGAAAGACACTGAGATCTCGAAATATTAAAAGAATCGAGATAGTGAGAACTAGTCAGTCATTTTAGGATACATGGGAGAGGGAGGAAGCTCCGCCCAAAAGAGAGTTTTGAAGAGAGAGAGAAAGCTGTTTGTTTGCTAAAGATGAACAGATTCCACCCTAGGTAGCTTTTGAAACCATAGACAGTGACCTACCTTCTGCACTTGGGAGTAGAATCTGCTTGCCAGCAGGAGAGCTCTCTCTGGAAGCAGAACAGTGCCTGGATTTTTATACCAGGATTCATTTATTAGCTGGGCTTTCAAGGTGGCAGTGGTAAAGAATCCTGCCAATGCAGGAGAAGTGAGAGACTCGGGTTGGATCCCTGGGTGGGGAGGATCCGGTGGAGTAGGAAATGGTAACCCACTCTAGTATTCTTGCCTAGAAAATTCAATGGACAGAGGAGCCTGGTAGGGTACATGGGGTTGCAAAGAGTCAGACAGGACTGAGCACTGAGGGACTGAATACAGCGCACCCATTTATTTACTAATGAATTATGCAATTATTAACTGAATGCCAGATATGAGTCAAGCACACTGGCAAGTCGTTGGAGTTTTGTTACTAAAAATTCATAACCTTGTTTTCAAGACGCTTATAAACTATATTACCTTCTACATTTTGCCTTAAAAGGCAATGCCAGTAAAATAATACTTTTCTTTTTTCAGTCTGTATATTCACCTTCAGCCCTATCAAGGAATATTTAATCAGTTCTCTGCCACCAAGTCCTTTTGATTAAAAACCCCAAAAACATCAATTCATAGAATAGTATTTAACTAAAACTAGTAACATGTATGTATCAATTGTTTGCTATGTGGTAGGCATTGCCAAATCCCTTCCATGAATAATCTTATTTAATCATATATATGAGGGAAATACTGTTATTACCTACATTTTACAGATGATAATACAAAGCCCTAGAGTGGTTATTTGTCCAAGGTCTCACAACTACTAATTGACAGTGTAGAGATCAGAGCTAAGCATTTCAGATTTAGATTCTGTGACAGACCATCTCCCTTCACTCTAGAAAATAAAATGGATCATCTTGTCATCTTGAGGAGGTAGAGGCCACAAGAAAAAATTTAAGGCATATTGAAATGTAATGGTAGATTATGCAGTTTAGAACTTAACAGATCTAGAATTGGGAGAAAGAAAAGATCACTGGAAATTGAATAATGAAAGGTGCTTTTGTTTGTTTGTTTGTTTTTTATTGCTGCATCGCACAGCTTTTGGAATCCTAGTTCCTAGTTCCCTGAGCAGGGATTGAACCTGGGCCCTTGGAAATGAAAGTCCCAACCACTGAACTGCCAAAGAATTTCCTCTAAGGCATTTCTAATGAAAGAATGTGAGTGCCTGTTAAGTGCCAACTCAGTTCTTGGCACTTGGAAGACAATAGTGAATTCAAAGTCACTCAAAATTTAGTTTCCGTGTTAGCATTTTCTAGAAGGAAAAAAAACAATATTTTCTTGAGTTACTTCTAGGCTCAACCCATGTTTTCTAAGAAATTTTTCATCTTAATCCACAAAATAACTCAGGAAAAGAGTGTATTAATTTTAAAATATCTGTCTGCACTCTTTACTTGTGTTTATTTTTTAGCCCATGAAACTAACAAAAGAAGTTTAAAAAACACTATGAAGCTAGAAAATATTTATTCTTATCCTTTTTTTTCATATTTTTAATTTTTTTTAACTTTTTACAATATTGTGTTGGTTTTTGCTGTAAAACAACATGAATCCCCCATAATTGTCCCATAATTGTCTGTACATCCCCTCCCTCTGGGGCCCCCCAAGCCATCCCTCCAGGTTGTCACAGAGTCCAAGACTGGACTCCCTGTACTACAGAGCAGCTTTTTACTGGCTGTCCATCTTACACTTGTACCCAAGTCTTAATAACTACAAAGAATCTCTCTCCGCTATATCTGTCTTTGTCTTTTTCCTACTTTACAATTCTCTACTACAAATTCAGCACAAAGTATGTTACACATACAATAGAAAGTCTTGGCTGAGTCCAAGTGTGAGAGTCAGTTCCAGTTTTCCCAAAGAAAGGAAGGGACTCTTCCATTCCCTAGAAGAGAACAACATTGAAATTCTTTGGATTATTTTTCCACCTTCTCTTTTACTCAGCCCCACTGAAAAAGGAATGACTCATCTGGTTGATAAAATTTTTTGAGAATTTGACATCCATCACGGCACATTTCTCTGAGGCAGATCTTCTATATATTAGAAGACAAAGCAGATCCATCTCTCTTCCCTACTGCTCTCTTGGTCAACTTATATTCAGGCAAAATAGGTTCACAATTTCAGTATGTGTTTCTGGTCTCCATGCCATATTTAACTCAAGAATAATAGTGATTATCTGGGAAGGGAGGCAGGGGAATGAAGAGGGACAGGAGGGAGGTGTTACAAAGGAGTAAAAGGAAGCTTTTTAAAAGTAATGGATATATTCAATATCTTAATTGCATTGATGGCTTATGGATACATACATATGTCAAAAATTGTCAAATTGTGCACTTTAAACATGTGAAGTTTATTTTATGTCAATTATGTCTCAAGGTTATCCATCAAAATAGATCACTAGCTTTTGCAAATAGAGGCAGACTATAATCATAAATAATCAGAAATGGATATATTTGATAAACTGTGGCCCAACTGGGCTTAGAGATGCTCAACTTTAGCACACTGTTGCTGATCTATGTGAAATGTTACTCAGATTTTCAGAAGCATCAAAAATTATAGGAGTTATTCTTTGAGCTATTTCAAATCCTGAAAGATGATACTGTGGAAGTGCTGCACTCAATATACCAGCAAATTTGGAAAACTCAGCAGTGGCCACAGGACTGGAATAGGTCAGTTTTCATTCCAATCCCAAAGAAACGCAATGCCAAAGAATGCTCAAACTACCGCACAATTGCACTCATCTCACATGCTAATAAAGTAATGCTCAAAATTCTCCAAGCCAGGCTTCAGCAATACGTGAACTGTGAACTTCTAGATGTGCAAGCTGGTTTTAGAAAAGGCAGAGGAACCAGAGATCAAATTGCCAACATCCGCTGGATCATGGAAAAAGCAAGAGAGTTCCGAAAAACATCTATTTCTGCTTTATTGACTATGTCAAAGCCTTTGACTGTGAATCACAATAAACTGTGGAAAATTCTGAAAAAGATGGGAATACCTGACCTGCCTGAACTGAGGCAGGTCAAGAGGCAGACCACCTGACCTGCCTCTTGAGAAATCTGTATGCAGCTCAGGAAGCAACAGTTAGAACTGGACATGGAAGAACATACTGGTTCCAAATAGGAAAAGGAGTACATCAAGGCTGTATATTGTCACCCTGATATTTAACTTGTATGCAGAGTACATCGTGAGAAATGCCGGACTGGAAGAAACACAAGCTGGAATCAAGATTGCCGGGAGAAATCTCAATAACCTCAGATATGCAGATGATACCACCCTTATGGAAGAAAGTGAAGAGGAACTCAAAAGCCTCTTGATGAAAGTGAAAGTGGAGAGTGAAAAGGTTGGCTTAAAGCTCAACATTCAGAAAACAAAGATCATGGCATCCGGTCCCATCACTTCATGGGAAATAGACGGGGAAACAGTGGAAACAGTGTCAGACTTTATTTTGGGGGGCTCCAAAATCACTACAGATGGTGACTGCAGCCATGAAATTAAAAGACGCTTACTCCTTGGAAGGAAAGTTATGACCAACCTAGATAGCATATTCCAAAGCAGAGACATTACTTTGCCAACTAAGGTTCGTCTAGTCAAGGCTATGGTTTTTCCTGTGGTCATGTATGGCTGTGAGAGTTGGACTGTGAAGAAGGCTGAGCACCAAAGAATTGATACTTTTGAACTGTGGTGTTGGAGAAGACTCTTGAGAGTCCCTTGGACTGCAAGGAGATCCAACCAGTCCATTCTGAAGGAGATCAGCCCTGGGATTTCTTTGGAAGGAATGATGCTAAAGCTGAAACTCCAGTACTTTGGCCACCTCATGTGAAGAGTTGACTCATTGGAAAAGACTCTGTTGCTGGGAGGGATTGGGGGCAGGAGGAGAAGAGGACGACAGAGAATGAGATGGCTGGATGGCATCACTGAGTCGATGGATGTGAACTCCAGGAGTTGGTGATGGACAGGGAGACCTGGCGTGCTGCGATTCATGGGATCCCAAAGAGTAGGACAGGACTGAGTGACTGAACTGAACTGACTGTTTCTTTAATTTGGAAGTTATCACTCAAAGAAGTAGCTCTAATGTTGTCTCTGTATCTTTATATGTTTTATCAGTATTGGACTATTAAGTTACAATGTAACCACCTTCTTGGGGACATATGATAAGCTTCCCTAGTATTAGATGGGGAGAGTTTCCTTGAAGTTTGTGAAAATTGTCCAGTCAGTCATTCCTGGAGAGAGGCAATTCTTGGGGCAAAAATTAAAACTTGGAAGATGAGCTTTTAGTGTGGAGCCAAGCAAAAATACTTCCATCTCTCTGAGTTAGGATGAGAGACAAAGGAGTCTGTATATTCAGGAGCATGCTTAATGGTGATGGCTGGATTCTGCCACTTGGATGTGGGCTATGAGCTAGGCAGGGAGGAAGCCTTATAGTACAGCAGGAACATACCCCAAGGGAAACCAGTAAAATCGGCATGTAATTCTGTAATTTGAGAGCAATCATATATAGTAACCACTTAAAAAGTATCTTTGAATGTTCTTCTTTTATACTGTGTCTTCAGATGACTATTGATAAACATTATAACACTGTGAGAAAATCTGTGTACCAACACTTAGGCTACAATGATAAGGGGTCTTGCAGGAGATCAAAAGCTAATGTAGAGGTGGTAGCAGAAGGAAACACATGGTTGTACACCAAACTGCAGAGTGTGATGGAAAGTGACACAGCAGGTAAACCATAGGTGAAACTGAGAACTATACTGAAGAAAGGATCAGATGAAGACTCAGATGATGACATGGACTGTGAGCACTGATATCCTCAGGAGTTAGTAGGTGGGAGAGAAGAACCTCAAAAGCAATCTACAATTGTACAATTCAGCATGCAAGCTGAGGCCACCAAGCAGTGTCTTAGTTTCCTGTTGCTTCTGTGATAGATTATTACACATCGAGTGGCTTAAAATGACAGAAATTTTTAATCTTTCAGTTCTGGAGGCCAGAATTCTGAAATAAGTCTGAAGTGTAGCTTTGTTTCTGGAGTCTCAAGGTGAGAATTCATTCCTTGCCTTTTTCAGTTTCTAAGAGGTTGTCCTCATTCCTTTGCTCATGGCTCACATTCAGCACTGCCTTCTCTTCAACCTCTGCTTCAATCATCATATCTTCTTTTACTCCCTGATTCCCTGCCCCCTTTTTTTAAAATAAAGATCCTTGTGATTACATTGAGTTCCCTGGATAATCCAGGATAATCTCTTCCCTCTCAAAATCTTTAAATTAATCACATTGCAGAATTCCCTTTGCCACAGAAGGTAAGATATTTACAAATTCTAGGGATTAAGATGTTGACATATTTTTGAAATAGGACATGTATTTTGTTTTTTAAATCTATTTTAAATTAACTACACTTACAGAAATACACTCATATTGGTTAATAGAATACAGTTTTACTTATCCTATACAATTTAAACCAAAAAAGGTGGTACATGGTTTACTTTTAAAAAGAAAGAAAAAGGACTGGCAATCTGGTTTATTTTATCTATTACAATATATATAAAAGATCCTCCATCAAATGCTGCAAAAGCAACAGCATGAACCTTGAGAAATTAAATTTTGGTTTGTCTCTGAGGATGTATTTTTTTTTTCTTTTTTTTATTTATTTTATTTTTTTTTTAAATTTTATTTTTAAAAAAAAATCACATGCTCCCCATCCTGAACCCTCCTCCCTCCCAACCTCCCCATACCATCCCCCTGGGCCTTCCCAGCGCACCAGCCCCAAGCATCCAGCATCGTGCACTGAACCTGGACTGGCATCTCGTTTCATACATGACATTTCACATGTTTCAATGACATTCTCCCAAATCTTCCCACCCTCTCCCACAGAGTCCATAAGACTGTTCTATACATCAGTGTCTCTTTTGCTGTCTCGTACACAGGGTTATCGTTACCATCTTTCTAAATTCCATATACATGCGTTAGTATACTGTATTTATGTTTTTCCTTCTGGCTTACTTCACTCTGTATAATAGTCTCCAGTTTCATCCACCTCATTAGAACTGATTCAAATGTATTCTTTTTAATGGCTGAGTAATACTCCATTGTGTATATGTACCACAGCTTTCTTATCCATTCATCTGCTGATGGACATCTAGGTTGCTTCCATGTCCTGGCTATTATAAACAGTGCTGCGATGAACATTGGGGTACACGTGTCTCTTTCCCTTCTGGTTTCCTCAGTGTGTATGCCCAGCAGTGGGATTGCTGGATCATAAGGCAGTTCTATTTCCAGTTTTTTAAGGAATCTCCACACTGTTCTCCATAGTGGCTGTACTAATTTGCATTCCCACCAACAGTGCAAGAGGGTTCCCTTTTCTCCACACCCTCTCCAGCATTTATTATTTGTAGACTTTTGGATCGCAGCCATTCTGACTGGTGTGAAATGGTACCTCATAGTGGTTTTGATTTGCATTTCTCTGATAAAGAGTGATTTGAACATCTTTTCAAGTGTTTGTTAGCCATCTGTATGTCTTCTTTGGAGAAATGTCTATTTAGATCTTTGGCCCATTTTTTGATTGGGTCATTTATTTTTCTGGAGTTGAGCTGTAGGAGTTGCTTGTATATTTTTGAGATTAGTTGTTTGTCGGTTGCTTCATTTGCTATTATTTTCTCCCATTCTGAAGGCTGTCTTTTCACCTTGCTAATAGTTTCCTTTGATGTGCAGAAGCTTTTAAGTTTAATTAGGTCCCATTTGTTTATTTTTGCTTTTATTTCCAATATTCTGGGAGGTGGGTCATAGAGGATCCTGCTGTGATGTATGTCAGAGAGTGTTTTGCCTATGTTCTCCTCTAGGAGTTTTATAGTTTCTGGTCTTATATTGAGATCTTTAATCCATTTTGAGTTTATTTTTGTATATGGTGTTAGAAAGTGTTCTAGTTTCATTCTTTTACAAGTGGTTGACCAGATTTCCCAGCACCACTTGTTAAAGAGATTGTCTTTAATCCAGTGCATATTCTTGCCTCCTTTGTCAAAGATAAGGTGTCCATATGTGCGTGGATTTATCTCTGGGCTTTCTATTTTGTTCCATTGATCTATATTTCTGTCTTTGTGCCAGTACCATACTGTCTTGATAACTGTGGCTTTGTAGTAGAGCCTGAAGTCAGGTAGGTTGATTCCTCCAGTTCCATTTTTCTTTCTCAAGATCGCTTTGGCTATTCGAGGTTTTTTGTATTTCCATACAAATTGTGAAATTATTTGTTCTAGCCCTGTGAAGAATACTGTTGGTAGCTTGATAGGGATTGCATTGAATCTATAAATTGCTTTGGGTAGTATACTCATTTTCACTATATTGATTCTTCCAATCCATGAACATGGTATATTTCTCCATCTATTAGTGTCCTCTTTGATTTCTTTCACCAGTGTTTTATAGTTTTCTATATATAGGTCTTTAGTTTCTTTAGGTAGATATATTCCTAAGTATTTTATTCTCTTCGTTGCAATGGTGAATGGAATTGTTTCCTTAATTTCTCTTTCTGTTTTCTCATTATTAGTGTATAGGAATGCAAGGGATTTCTGTGTGTTGATTTTATATCCTGCAACTTTACTATAATCATTGATTAGTTCTAGTAATTTTCTGGTGGAGTCTTTAGGGTTTTCTATGTAGAGGATCATGTCATCTGCAAATAGTGAGAGTTTTACTTCTTCTTTTCCAATTTGGATTCCTTTTATTTCTTTTTCTGCTCTGATTGCTGTAGCCAAAACTTCCAAAACTATGTTGAATAGTAATGGTGAAAGTGGGCACCCTTGTTTTGTTCCTTACTTTAGAGGAAATGCTTTCAATTTTTCACCATTAAGGATAATGTTTGCTGTGGGTTTGTCATATATAGCTTTTATTATGTTGAGGTATGTTCCTTCTATTCCTGCTTTCTGGAGAGTTTTTATCATAAATGGGTGTTGAATTTTGTCAAAGGCTTTCTCTGCATCTATTGAGATAATCATATGGTTTTTGTTTTTCAATTTGTTAATGTGGTGTATTACATTGATTGATTTGCGGATATTGAAGAATCCTTGCATCCCTGGGATAAAGCCCACTTGGTCATGGTGTATGATCTTTTTAATGTGTTGTTGGATTCTGATTGCTAGAATTTTGTTTAGGATTTTTGCATCTATGTTCATCAGTGATATTGGCCTATAGTTTTCTTTTTTTGTGGCATCTTTGTCAGGTTTTGGTATTAGGGTGATGGTGGCCTCATAGAATGAGTTTGGAAGTTTATCTTCCTCTGCAATTTTCTGGAAGAGTTTGAGCAGGATAGGTGTTAGCTCTTCTCTAAATTTTTGGTAGAATTCAGCTGTGAAGCCGTCTGGACCTGGGCTTTTGTTTGCTGGAAGATTTTTGATTACAGTTTCAATTTCCATGCTTGTGATGGGTCTGTTAAGGTTTTCTATTTCTTCCTGGTCGAGTTTTGGAAAGTTGTACTTTTCTAAGAATTTGTCCATTTCTTCCTCGTTGTCCATTTTATTGGCATATAATTGTTGATAATAGTCTCTTATGATCCTTTGTATTTCTATATTGTCTGTTGTGATCTCTCCACTGTCATTTCTAATTTTATTGATTTGATTTTTCTCCCTTTGTTTCTTGATGAGTCTGGCTAATGGTTTGTCAATTTTATTTATCCTTTCAAAGAACCAGCTTTTGGCTTTGTTGATTTTTGCTATGGTCTCTTTTGTTTCTTTTGCATTTATTTCTGCTCTAATTTTTAAGATTTCTTTCCTTCTACTAACCCTGGGGTTCTTCATTTCTTCCTTTTCTAGTTGTTTGAGGTGTAGAGTTAGGTTATTTATTTGACTTTTTTCTTGTTTCTTGAGGTGTGCCTGTATTGCTATGAACTTTCCCCTTAGGACTGCTTTTACTGTGTCCCACAGGTTTTGGGTTGTTGTGTTTTCATTTTCATTCGTTTCTATGCAAATTTTGATTTCTTTTTTGATTTCTTCTGTGATTTGTTGGTTATTCAGCAGGGTGTTGTTCAGCCTCCATATGTTGGAATTTTTAATAGTTTTTCTCCTGTAATTGAGATCTAATCTTACTGCATTGTGGTCAGAAAAGATGCTTGGAATGATTTCTATTTTTTTTGAATTTACCAAGGCTAGCTTTATGGCCCAGGATGTGATCTATCCTGGAGAAGGTTCCATGTGCGCTTGAGAAAAAGGTGAAATTCATTGTTTTGGGATGAAATGTCCTATAGATATCAATTAGGTCTAACTGGTCTATTGTATCATTTAAAGTTTGTGTTTCCTTGTTAATTTTCTGTTTAGTTGATCTATCCATAGGTGTGAGTGGGGTATTAAAGTCTCCCACTATTATTGTGTTATTGTTAATTTCTACTTTCATACTTGTTAGCATTTGTCTTACATACTGCGGTGCTCCCGTGTTGGGTGCATATATATTTATAATTGTTATATCTTCTTCTTGGATTGATCCTTTGATCATTATGTAGTGACCTTCTTTGTCTCTTTTCACAGCCTTTGTTTTAAAGTCTATTTTATCTGATATGAGTATTGCTACTCCTGCTTTCTTTTGGTCCCTATTTGCATGGAAAATCTTTTTCCAGCCCTTCACTTTCAGTCTGTATGTGTCCCCTGTTTTGAGGTGGGTCTCCTATAGACAACATATGTAGGGGTCTTGTTTTTGTATCCATTCAGCCAGTCTTTGTCTTTTGGTTGGGGCATTCAACCCATTTACGTTTAAGGTAATTACTGATAAGTATGATCCTGTTGCCATTTACTTTATTGTTTGGGGTTCGAATTTATACACCATTTTTGTGTTTCCTGTCTAGAGAATATCCTTTAGTATTTGTTGTAGAGCTGGTTTGGTGGTGCAGAATTCTCTCAGCTTTTGCTTATCTGAGAAGCTTTTGATTTCTCCTTCATACTTGAATGAAATCCTTGCTGGGTACAATAATCTGGGCTGTAGGTTATTTTCTTTCATCATTTTAAGTATGTCTTGCCATTCCCTCCTGGCTTGAAGAGTTTCTATTGAAAGATCAGCTGTTATCCTTATGGGAATTCCCTTGTGTGTTATTTGTTGTTTTTCCCTTGCTGCTTTTAATATTTGTTCTTTGTGTTTGATCTTTGTTAATTTGAGTAATATGTGTCTTGGGGTGTTTCGCCTTGGGTTTATCCTGTTTGGGATTCTCTGGGTTTCTTGGACTTGGGTGATTATTTCCTTCCCCAGTTTAGGGAAGTTTTCAACTATTATCTCCTCAAGTATTTTCTCATGGTCTTTCTTTTTATCTTCTTCTTCTGGTACCCCTATGATTCGAATGTTGTAGCGTTTAATATTATCCTGGAGGTCTCTGAGATTGTCCTCATTTCTTTTAATTCGTTTTTCTTTTATTCTCTCTGATTCATTTATTTCTACCATTCTATCTTCTAATTCACTAATCCTATCTTCTGCCTCTGTTATTCTACTATTTGTTGCCTCCAGAGTGTTTTTAATTTCATTTATTGCATTATTCATTGTATATTGACTCTTTTTTATTTCTTCTAGGTCCTTGTTAAACCTTTCTTGCATCTTCTCAATCCTTGTCTCCAAGCTATTTATCTGTGATTCCATTTTAATTTCTAGATTTTGGATCAATTTCACTATCATTATTCGGAATTCTTTATCAGGTAGATTCCCTATCTCTTCCTCTTTTGTTTTGTTTGGTGGGCATTTATCCTGTTCCTTTATCTGCTGGCTATTCCTCTGTCTCTTCATCTTGTTTAAATTGCTGAGTATGGGGTGTCCTTTCTGTGATTCTGGCAGTTTGTGGAGTTCTCTTTATTGTGGCTATTCCTCACTGTGTGTGGGTTTGTACAGGTGGCTTGTCAAGGTTTCCTGGTTAGGGAAGCTTGTGTCAGTGTTCTGATGGGTGGAACTGTATTTCTTCTCTTTGTTCAGTCTGATTAAAATAAATAAATAAATGAAATAAAAAGCAATTGTGTATATGTATATATATATGTATACTGCCTACAAGAAATTCAGGTTTAAAGAATCACACAAATTGAAAGCAAGGGAATAGAAAAATGATATTACATACAAATGGAAAAGAAAAAAAAAGCAAGGGCAAAAATAGAAGAAAAAAAAAAAAAAAACCGAGGGTAAAAATACTTATGTCAGACAGGATAGAATTAAAACAAATTGTAACAAGAGACAAATAAGGACATTGAACAATGATAGAAGTATCAATTGAAAAATATATAATGGCTGTATATATATATATATGTATATATATACCCGTCATAGGAGCACCTAAGTGCATAAAGCAAATATTAAAATAAAAAAAAAGTGAGAAATTAACAAAAGTAATATGTAAAAAACAACCCAATTTAAATAATGAGAAAAGGATCTGAATAAACATTTTTTCCCCAAATAAACACCTGCAGATACCCAATAAGCAAATGAAAAGATGAACAACATCACTTATTATCAAGGAAATGGAAACAAAAATCACATTGATGATATCATCTCACACCTGTCAGATGACTATTATTAAAAACTCAACAAATAGGGGAGGAGCCAAGATGGCGGAGGAGTAGGACGGGGAGAACACTTTCTCCCCCACAAATTCATCAAAAGAGCATTTAAACGTCGAGTAAATTCCACAAAACAACTTCTGAATGCCGGCAGAGGACATCAGGCACCCAGAAAAGCAATCCAACTCTTCGAAAGGAGGTAGGAAAAAATATAAAAGACAAAAAAAGAGACAAAAGAGGGAGGGACGGAGCTCCGTCCAGGGAAGGGAGTCTTAAAAAGAGAGAAGTTTCCAAACACCAGGAAACCTTCTCACTGCCGAATCTGTGCCGAGCTTTGGAAGCACAGAGGGCAACGTAACAGGAAGAAAAAATAAATAAACAATTAAAACTCGAAGATTGCGAGTCCTACGGTAACTCCCCCAGTGGAGAAGCAGCGCAGACGCCTGCAGGCGCCATTAACAAGCGGGGGCTGGGCAGGGAGGCGCAGCGCGGGCTGCATCGCTTAGAGTAAGAATCTGGCCTGAATACCCTGAGCACTATCTGAGCGAAATAATTTGGGCTAACAAACCAGACTGTGGGATATCTACTACGCGAAAAGCCAGCCCCAACCTAAGACCACCAGGCCCGCGCACGGAACAAAGAATTGAACAGAGATAGCCGGCTGCAGACCTTCCCCCTCCGGTGATAGGCAGCCAGAGCCGGAAGGGGGCAATCGCAGCCCCAGAGAGACATTATCTATAAAACTGTAAGCAGGCTTCTTTGCTAACTAAAACTTCTTGGGGGTCTGGACGGTTAACATCTGCCTAAGAAGGTGCGCCGGTTTTGCGCCCAGATAACCGAGTGGCGGGGAGGCGATAAGTCGCAGCATTGGCGCTCGCCAAACACCTCATCACTTGAGCTGCTCGGACCTGGGAAGAGCACAATACTCAGGCCCAACTGAGTCTGCGCCTCTGAGGACTATCCGAGTGCCTGAACCTGAGCGGCTTGGACCTGGGAGGTACATGCAACCCAGGGCCAGCCTCGGACTGTTCCCGGTGGAACAACCTAGAGCCCGAGCAGTGTGGGCAGGGAGGCTACACGCGCAGTGAGCGGGGGCAGACCCAGTGTGGCTGAGGCACTGCGAGCGCACGCCAGTGTTATTTGCTTGCAGCATCCCTCCCTCCCTCCCCACAGCGCGACTGAGGATGTATTTTTGAAATAGGATTCTTCTCATCCATTCTATAATTTGTAACCAACATAAGAAGGTTCAATTTTTAGTGGAGACAATGGATATTTTATTTCTGTAAATTACTATTCCTTATTTGTTATTTAAATTAGGACAGAAGAATAATTACTAAGAAAAGGTACATGCTAACTCTATAGAGTTTTGCTCAATAACTTAAAATTCAGTTTGGAAATTAGCAATACCCATACTATACTTTTCTTCTTTTCATTACAATTGATCTCTCTCTCTCAAGTATCCAGGCTTCTGCATGCAAGATTTTAAAAGTGAAAGACTTATTTAGAATGAATAAATAGCAGGAATTCTGTAAACTATTTCTGAAATTTTTAATTAGTCTATTTGTTTATTTAAATAACTTCAGTCTTTCTTACATTTGTGTCCTGGATTTGATGGTAGATTTGATGGTACATTGCAGTTCAGGTCAGTTCAGTTGCTCAGTTGTGTCCAACTCTTTTCGACCCCATAGACTGCAGCATGCCAGGCTTCCCTGTCCTTCACCAACTCCTGGAGCTTCCTCAAATTCATGTTCATGGAGTCAGCAATGCCATCCAACCATCTCATCCTCTGTTGTTCCCTTCTGCTCCTGCCTTCGATCTTTCTCAGCATCAGGGTCTTTTCCAATGAGTCAGTTCTGAGTATCAGGTGGTCAAAATATTGGAATCTCAGCTTCAGCATCCATTCTTCCAATGAATATTCAGGACTGATTTCCTTTAGGATTGACTGGTTTGATCTACTTGCAGTCCAAGGGACTCTCAAGAGTCTTCTCCAACACCGCACTTCAAAAACATTAATTCTTCAACACTCAGCTTTCTTCACAGTCCAACTCTCACATTCATACCTAACTACTGTAAAAACCATAGCTTTGACTAGATGGACCTTTGTCTAGGACCTTTGTCTCTGCTTTTTAATATGCTGTCTAAGTTGGTCATAGCTTTTCTTCCAAGGAGCAAGCGTCTTTTAATTTCATGGCTGCAGTCCCCATCTGAAGTGATTTTGGAGTTAAAAAAAAAAAAAAAAAGGATCTCACTGTTTCCATTGTTGCCCATCTATTTGCCGTGAAGTAATGGGACCAGATGCCATGATCTTAGTTTTCTGAATGTTGAGTTTTAAGCCAGCGTTTTCACTCTTCTCTTTCATTTTCATCAGGAGGCTCTTTAGTTCTTTGCTTTCTGCCATAAGGGTGGTGTCATCTGCATATCTGAGGTTATTGATATTTCTCCCAGCAATCTTGATTCCAGCTTCTGCTTCATACAACCTGGCATTTTGCACCATGTACTCTGCATACAAGTTAAATAAGCAGGTTGACAATATACAGCCTTGTTGTACTCTTTTCTCATTTTGGAATCAGTCTATTGTTCCATGTCCAGTTCTAACTGTTGCTTCTTGACTTGCATACAGATTTCTCAGGAGATAAGTCGGGTGGGCTGGTATTCCCATCTCTTTAAGAATTTTCCAGTTTGTTGTGATCCACACAGTCAAAGGCTTTGGGGTAGTCAATAAAACAGAAGTAGATGTCTTTCTGGAATTCTTTTGCTTTTTTAAAGATCCAGCAGATGTTGGCAATTTGATCTCTGGTTCCTTTGTCTTTTCTAAATCCAGCTTGGACATCTGGAAGTTCACTGTTCACGTATTGCTGAAGCCTGGCTTAGAGAATTTTGAGCATTACTTTACTAGCGTGTGAGATGAATGCAACTGTGCAGTAGTTTGTGAATTCTTTAGCATTGACTTTCTTGGGGATTGAAATGAAAACTGACCTTTTCCAGTCCTGTGGCCACCGCTTAGTTTTCCAAATTTGCTGCCATATTGTGTTCAGCACTTTCACAGCATAATCTTTTAGAATTTGAAATAGCTCAACTGGAATTCCATCACCTCCACTAGCTTTGTTCATAGTGATGCTTTCTAAGGCCCACTTGACTTCACATTCCAGGATGTCTGGCTCTAGGTGAGTGATCACACCATTGTGATTATCTGGGTTATGAAGATCTTTTTTGTACAGTTCTTCTGTGTATTCTTGCCACCTCTTCTTAATATCTTCTGCTTCTGTTAGGTCCATACCATTTCTGTCCTTTACTGAGCCCATCTTTTTATGAAATATTCCCTTGGTATCTCTAATTTTCTTGAAGACATCTCTAGTCTTTCCCATTCTCTTGTTTTCCTCTATTTCTTTGCTTTGATCACTGAGGATGGCTTTCATATCTCTCCTTGCTAATTTTTGGAACTCTGCATTCAAATGGGTATATCTTTCCTTTCTCCTTTGCTTTTCACTTATCTTCTTTTCACAAATATTTGTAAGCCCTCCTCAGACAGCCATTTTGCTTTTTTGCATTTCTTTTCCATAGGGATGGTCTTGATCCCTGTCTCCTGTACAGTGTCATGGACCTCCGTCCATAGTTCATCAGACACTCTGTCTATCAGATCAAGTACCTTAAATCTATTTGTCACTTCCACTGTATAATCATTAGGGATTTAATTTAGGTCATACCTGAAAGGTCTAGTGGTTTCCCCCACTTTTTTCAATTTAAGTCTGAACTTGGCAATAAGGAGTTCATGATCTGAGCCACTGTCAGCTCCCAGTCTTGTTTTTGCTGACTGTATAGAGCTTCTCCATCTTTGGCTGCAAAGAATATAATCAATCTGATTTTGGTGTTGACCATCTGGTGATGTCCATGTGTAGAGTCTTCTCTTGTGTTGTTGGAAGAGAGTATTTGCTATGACCAGTGCGTTCTCTTGACAAACCTCTATTAGCCTTTGCCCTGCTTCATTCTGTACTCCAAGGCCAAATTTGCCTGTTACTCCAGGTGTTTCTTGACTTCCTACTTTTGCATTCCAGTCCCCTATAGTGAAAAGGACATCTTTTTTAGGTGTTACTTCTAAAAGGTCTTGTAAGTCTTCATAGAACCATTCAACTTCAATTTCTTCAGTGCTTGGTTGGGGCATAGACTTGGATTACCGTGATATTGAATGGTGTGCCTTGGAAATGAACAGAGATCATTCTGTCGTTTTTGAGATTGCATCCAAGTACTGTATTTCAGACTCTTTTGTTGACTATGATTGTTACTCCATTTCTTCTAAGGGATTGCTGCCCACAGTAGCAGATATAATGGTCATCTAAGTTAAATTCACCCCTTCCAGTCCATTTTAGTTTGCTGATTCCTAGAAAGCCGACGTTCACTCTTGCCATCTCCTATTTGACCACTTCCAGTTTGCCTTGATTTATGGAGGACCTAACATTCCAGGTTCCTATGCAATATTGCTCTTTACAGCATCAGACCTTGCTTCTATCACCAATCCCATCCACAACTGGGTGTTGCTTTTGCTTTGGGTCTGTCTCTTCATTCTTTCTGGTGTTATTTCACCACTGACCTCCAGTAGCATATTGGGCGCCTACCCACCTGGGAAGTTCATCTTTCAGTGTCCTATCTTTTTGCCTTTTAATACTGTTCATGGGGTTCTCAAGGCAAGAATACTGAAGTGGTTTGCCATTCTTTTCTCCAGTGGACCACATTTTGTTAGAACTCTCCACCAAGACCCACCCATCTTGGGTGGCCCTACACAACATGGCTTAATTTCATTGAGTTAGACAAGGCTGTTATCCATGTGATTAGATTGTCTAGTTTGTTTATCAAAGCATTATTTACAAAAAATCAAGATATGTGTGTCCACTGATGGATAAATACTTTTTTAAAGTGATATATATATACACTCAGCCATAAAAAAATAACCAAATTTTGCTATAGTGACAACATTGATATTTCTATAGGGAATTACGCTAACCAAAATAAGTCAGAGAAAGACAAAATAATGTGTGATTTCACTTATGTGTGCTATATATAAAACAAGACAAGTAAACAGGAATAACAAAACAGCTTCATAGATACAGAGAACAAGCATGGACTTTCTAGAGGGGAGGAGTATGGGGTGGGGTGGGGTGGAATAACAAAAAAAAGAGGCAATTTTCTTGATTCTCATGATCATTTCACA
Organism: Bos grunniens; assembly: GCF_055505025.1. Classification (NCBI taxonomy): domain Eukaryota; kingdom Metazoa; phylum Chordata; class Mammalia; order Artiodactyla; family Bovidae; genus Bos; species Bos grunniens. Next base: position 62,186,481 of record NC_141183.1, on the reverse strand, counting down.
ATGTACATTTCTATAAAACCATCATATTATATATCTCAAATGCATATAATTTTTACCAACAAGACCTCAATAAAACTTTGGAAAAGGTATTAAAATTTTAAAGAAAAACAAATTAAAATAAAGTAGTTCCAAATATCTGAAATAATCTGAAGATTAAGGTAATCATCCTTTAAAGAGAAAAAGATATATATATATATATATGTTTGAATATATATTTGAACAAATATATATATGTATATATGCATATATAGTGCATGTGTGCTAAATGGCTTCATCATGTCCAACTCTTTGTGACTCTATGGACTATAGCCCACCAAGCTTCTATATTCATGGAATTCTTCAGACAAGAGTACTGGAGTGGGTTGCCATGCCTTCTCCAGAGCATCTTCCCAACCCAGGGACCGAACCCTCATATTCTGTATCTGCTACGTTGCAGATGGATTCTTTAGTGCTGAGCCATAAGGGAAGCCTATATATATATATAGATATACACCTGTAAGTTGTATTTACAGTATGATCGCCATTGCTAGTGTTGTCCAATACAGTTTCTAATTTTAGCCATTCAGAGTGTCAAGATCAATTGCTGTTGTTTGTGAGAAAGAATAGTAAATGTGGGCAGTAGCACAGAGCAGCCTAATTCCTATGTTCCACTCATTCTCAGTCTAATGCTCCTCAATGCCCAAACATTACAAATAAACCTCTCTAGGGTGCTGGTATCATCTGTTCATTTAAAGTCCAAAATTAGAAATGGTTGTGTTTTTAACTATATCAAGTTCTTAAAGCAGTTCCCGATCAATTTATTTATTGTTACATCAGATATTTTCAAGCACATCTGCAAGCTTCCTTGGATGATAGCAACAATAACGAAGGAGAAAGTTTAAGGTACATAAACCTTGATTAAGAAGCATGGCCCTGTATCAGAAGGAAGGGTTCATTCCCAGTCATAAGTCCATTTCACCCAAATAACGCTGCTTGATGTGATCTTCTGGATGAGAAACAGATGTGTCACTGAAACATCACAATATTCTGTGCCTTGCACAGATCACCTTCATCCATGGTATCTACATTAAACTTTTCATTTATCTTCAAATCTCCTAATGGTGTCTAAGCTCAGGAGATGTTGGTGTAAGAAACTATGGACACTCATTACCGGGAGAAAAGAGAGGCACTGGGTTGGTATAGCACCTAGATGAATGAATTAACTAAAATGGAGGATAAGTGCCTGATGGTGGTGACTCACAGTCCAAGCACAATATTAAAAAGGATGTGGAAATTTTGAGTTTATTCTGAGCCTGTGCTCCACATTTGTAAGACATAGCAATCTATACTTTGTGGAAATAGTCTGGTTACAGGTGAAACATCTACATGAAGTAAGACCCCAGTAACCGTTAAGATCTCCAAGTAACAGTTATTATCTCTGCAAGAGATGGTGGTCCAGGATGAGGCAGGGTGTCAGGGTCTCTATTAGAGAATCAAAATTCATTTAAGACCATATAACTTGAGCTACATTCTAATGAGATATGTTTGAAAAGGATGATTCATTTTGTATCACTTTGATGTATTTTTATTTTTAGAAGTTTTAATACAACCAGTTAAACATTAGCTCTTTTATGAACTTGGGTTTGAATGCACCCTCAATATTTCAAAAATCTTTCATATTGAAAAGTAGAATGAATACAGATCAGAAAAAATATATGAGATTCCATGACAATGATTTATGGTACCATGGGAAGTTTTTCATTTGCCTGGTAAAGTTTCCTCACTTGTAAAAAGGGAGTAAAATCTTTGGGGATGTGGAGAGGGTTGAAACTCAGATGGTAAAGACTCTTCTAACTCTCCTAGCTTTAAGAGCATATTCAATCTTTAGAGCACATTTTCATTATATATTTTCAAAATTACTTTTTGCAAAGTGTCCATAAAAAGCAATATAATTTCAAAGTTATTTGTTTTACATTTTATTGGAGTATCATTGATTTAAAAAAAAGCAGAAGAACCAGAGATCAAATTGCCAACATTAGATGGGAATACCAGACCACCTGATCTGCCTCTTGAGAAATTTGTATGCAGATCAGGAAGCAACAGTCAGAACTGGACATGGAACAACAGACTGGTTTCAAATAGGAAAAGGAGTACGTCAAGGCTGTATATTGTCACCATGCTTATTTAACTTATACACAGAGCACATCATGAGAAACGCTGGACTGGAAGAAACACAAACTGGAATCAAGATTGCGGGGAGAAATCTCAATAACCTCAGATATGCAGATGACACCACCCTTATGGCAGAAAGTGAAGAGGAACTAAAAAGCCTCTTGATGAAAGTGAAAGTGGAGAGTGAAAAAGTTGGCTTAAAGCTCAACATTCAGAAAACCAAGATCATGGCATCCGGTCCCATCACTTCATGGGAAATAGATGGGGAAACAGTGGAAACAGTGTCAGACTTTATTTTGGGGGGCTCCAAAATCACTACAGATGGTGACTGCAGCCATGAAATTAAAAGACGCTTACTCCTTGGAAGGAAAGTTATGACCAACCTAGATAGCATATTCAAAAGCAGAGACATTACTTTGCCGACAAAGGTCTGTCTAGTCAAGGCTATGGTTTTTCCAGTGGTCATGTATGGATGTGAGAGTTGGACTGTGAAGAAGGCTGAGTGCCGAAGAATTGATGCTTTTGAACTGTGGTGTTGGAGAAGACTCTTGAGAGTCCCTTGGACTGCAAGGAGATCCAACCAGTCCATTCTGAAGGAGATCAGCCCTGGGATTTCTTTGGAAGGAATGATGCTAAAGCTGAAACTCCAGTACCTTGGCCACCTCATGCGAAGAGTTGACTCACTGGAAAAGACTCTGTTGCTGGGAGGGATTGGAGGCAGGAGGAGAAGGGGATGTCAGAGGATGAGATGGCTGGATGGCATCACTGACTCGATGGACGTGAGTCTGAGTGAACTCCGGGAGTTGGTGATGGTCAGGGAGGCCTGGTGTGCTGAGATTCATGGGGTCACAAAGAGTCGGATATGACTGAGCGACTGATCTGATCTGATCTGATCTGGTTCCTAGGTATTTAATTCTTTTTTGTTATGATTGTAAATGGGATTGTTTTCATAACTTCTCTTTCTCATCTTTTATTGTTAGTGCATAGGAATACAAGGGATTTCTGTGTTATTTATTTTGTATCCTGCAAGTTTACAAAATTCATTCTAGCAGTTTTCTGGTAGCATCTTCATGGTTTTCTATGTGTAGAAAACTCTGGGAAATAGTGAAGGACAGGAAAGCCTGCTCTGCCGCAGTCCATGGGGTCACAAAGTCAGACATTACTGAGTGACTGAGCAACAAATGTACAATGTGACATAAGCGGCACACAGTGAGAGTTTCACTTCTTTTCTAATTTGGATTCCTTTTATTTATTTTTCTTTTCTGATTGCTGTGGCTAACATTTTTTAAGGTAAGATTATATCGCTATAAACTTCCCTCTTAGAACTTCTTTTGTTGTGACCCATAGGTTTCGGTTTGTCATGTTTTCATTGTCACTCTTCTCTAGGTATTTTTTAAATTCCTCTTTGATTTCTTCATTGATCCATTGGTTATTTAGTAACACAATGTTTAGCTACATGTGATTGTGTTTTTTATGATTTCCCCCCTGTAGTTTATTTTAAATTTCATAGCACTGTGGTTGGAAAAGTTGTTTGATATGGCATCTAAAATAAATTTTCTTCCACTTCCTGTGACTTGATTTGTGACCCAAGGTGTGATCTATCCTGGAGAAACCTCCATGTGTACTTCAGAAAAAAATGTTGCTTTCAGATGAAATATCAATTAGGTCTCTCTCGTCTAAAGTGTCACTTAAGGTTTATGTTCCCTTTTTAATATTCTGCCTGGGTGATGTGTCCATTAGTGTAAATTTGGTATTAAAGTCCCCCACTATTATTGTGCTACTCTCAATTTCCCCTTTTATGACTGTTAGTTTTTACCTTATATATTGAGATGGTTTTATCTTGGGTGCATAAATAGTTACAATTTTTACATCTTTTTCTTAGATTAATCCCTTGATCATTATGTAGTGTCCTCCTTTTCTGTTTTAACAGTCTTTATTTTAAGGTCTATATTATTTGATATGAATATTGCTACTCCAGTTCTCTTTTGATTTTCATTAGTGTGGAATATCTTTTTCCATCCTTTGACTTTCAGTCTGTATGTGTGTCTAGGTCTGAAGTCGTTCTCTTATAGGCATCATATATGAGTCTTATTTTTGTATCCATTCAGCTGATCTATGTCTTTTTGTTGGAACATTTAATCCATTTGCATTAAGGAGGTCATTGATATATATATTCCTACTGCCATTTTCATAATTGTTTTGGGGGATTTTTGTAGGTCTGTTTTCCTTCCTCTTTTGTTCTCTTTTCTCACTTTTCTTGCCTAGAGAATTTCCTTTGGTACTTGTTGTAAAGGTGGTTTTGTGATGCTGAATTCTCTTAGCTTTTGTTTGTCTGTAAAGCTTTTGATTTCTCCTTCAAATATGAATGACAGCCTTGCTAGGTAGAGTATTCTTGCTTGTAGACTTTTCCCTTTCTTTACTTTAAGTATATCCTGCCACTCCATTCTGGCTTGCAGTGTGTCTGCTGAAAATCAGCTGATAACCTTATGGGGATTCCCTTGTATATTAGTTGTTGCTTTTAAAGTTTTTATTTGTATTTTATTTTTGTTCATTTGAATGATATGTGTTTCAGAGTGTTCCTCCTTGGGTTTATCTTATGTGCTTCCTTGACTTGGGTAATTATTTTCTATCCTATGTTAGGGAAGTTTTTGACTATAATCTTTTCAAACCTTTTCTCAGGCACTTGCACTTCTTTTTCTGGGAATCCCTCTAACTCTAATGTTGATGAATTTATTGTTTCAGAAGTCTCTTAGACTGTCTTCATTTCTTTTCATTCTCTTTTCTTTTTTCTGTCTGTGGCAGAAATTTTCAGCATCCTATCTTCCAGGTTACTTTTCTGTTCTTCTGTGCCAGTTATTCTGCTATTGATTCCCTCTAGTGTACTTTTCATTTCAGCCATTGTCTTGTTCATCTCTTTGCTTGTTCTTTAGTTCTTCAAGATCTGTGTTAAAGTTTTCTTGTAACTTCTTGATCTATGCCTCCATTCTTTTTCTGAGGTCTTGGATCATCTTTTGTATCATTATTCTGAATTCTTTTTCAGATATATTGCTTATCTCCTCTTTATTTAATTGTTCTTATAGGTTTTTGCCTGCCTCCTTCACCTGCAGCACATTTCTTAGTCATCTCATTTTGTCAAAATTATTGTGCTCATTCCACAGGATGCACGCTTATAGTTCCTCTTGCTTCTGTTATCTTCCTCCTTGGTTATCTTCCTCCTTGTTATCTATCTCCTTGGGTGAGATTTTTCCAGAGGCCGTGGCCAGCAGGGTCTTCTCTTTGCTCTGTGGTTGTCACTGCCCTATCAGGGGCTGGGTTTGCTCCCTAGTTGTTGAAGTAGAGACCCTTAGATCTGTTTCTTGGCTGTGATTCTGATATGTGGTTTGAGGTAAGCAAGACTGGAGGAGCCTTGCTGAGAGACAAGCCACTAAGCATTCCTCCTCTGGAGATTTTCATCTGTGAATGTGCTCTTTTGTGTCCCCTTTCACTCATTGTGCAGGCTCACAAAGTATACAGCTGTTGATACTACTCTTTGTTCTGTCTTAACTGGTATGCTGGCAACTCGCTGTAGTGATTATCAGGTGTTTTTACCTGGCCTCTGGTGAAGATCCACTGAGTTCAGGTCCCAGGACTACAATAGTATCTGGACTCGTGGTGGGAGCTATAGAAGCAGCTCAGACTCTGGTCTGGTCTAAACCTTGTGCTTACATGCCCACAGAGATAATCATTACTAAAGCCAGACCTGGATCAGCTGCAAGAACACTTGTTCTTTTGGATGTTTCCCAGGTGCTGAATTTAGGAAGCCATCGGTGGAGATACAACTTCAAAGTTCATGCACCCATGAGAAGAGATTTCAGCTCTTCTTCCTTAGTCATACACCCCTGGGATTCAGTTGTGGTTTCAGCCCCTCCCCTGGGTCCCAGAACCCACCGGTAAGTTTCCTAGTAGCAAGAGCTATCAGCGTGCTCCTGGGACAGCATGGAGGGTCCCTGCACCCACTTGTGTATTTCTTAGAAGTGGGAGATTTGTGTACAGTCCTGGTACAGTAAGGCAAGCTCTGGCATCCACTGGTGAATTTCCAGTGGTTGGGAAAGTTATCCACAACCTTCTGGATCAGCAAGAGCAGGTCCTGAGGCCTGCTGGCAGCATTGATAGTAGCTAGAACTGTCCATATATTTAAGGTCAATTGGGGCAGGTCGTATGGCCCAATGGCAGAATTCCTAGTGGGGAAATCTGTCTTTGCCCTTCTAAGTTAGTGGGTATGGGACCTGGTGTCTGCGCATCGATCTAGAAGATGTGGTCAGTGTCTGCCTATGGAGCCCAAGATGGCGGCAGTGACTTATACTCACACTGGAGCTCCTGAATGCAGTGTCCTATTGCCTGGGAGTGTTCACAGGGAAATAAATTATGATGGTGATCTTGCACCTCTCCTCAGGCACCTCCCAATAATGGTGCTTTGCCTCTTTGGTGTATCAGGCTTCTTTTTGGTATACTGACATTTGCCATGGCCCAATCTAACCCTGGCTGCTTCTACATCTAACATAGGCTGTTTCCACTCCTAACCCTAGTCCTCTCCCTGAGCCTGAGCTTTGGAGTTTGAGCTTCAGCACCTGACTCCCACCCTCACTATCAGAGGGGTATCTCACGTTGGGGAACTCAGTGTGGTGGTTCTGACCCTCTGTGTAGGCTACTCTCCATATTGCTTTCCACAAACCAGTTACTGCTCTCTCTTCTTTCAGTTCAGTTCAGTCACTCAGTCGTGTCTGACTCTTCACAACCCCATGAATCGCAGCACACCAGGCCTCCCTGTCCATCACCAACTCCCGGAGTTCACCCAAAGTAATGTGCATCAAGTCGGTGATGCCATCTGCCATCTCATTCTCTGTCACCCTTTCTCCTCCCGCCTCCATCTGTCCCAGCATTAGGGTCTCCCTTCTTTAGGTGCTGAAATTCTCCCTCTGTCCAGTCTAATCTCTCCACGGTGAGGAGTCTTCCCAAGGTGCACGAAACTTTCTTCCTTCACAGCTCCCTCCCCCTGATTTCTTTTTTTTTTTTTCCTTTTGTTCTGGCTTGTCCTGTGGAGGTTTTCTTATCTTTCTGGACATCTGAGTTCTTCTGTAGGTATTCAGTAGCAGTTTTGTGTGAATTACTCCAACTGTAGATGCATTTTCAATGTTTCTGTGAAGGGAGGTGAACTCTGCTTCTTACTCCTCTGCCTTTTTTATCTCGCACCTGAACTTATTGTTTAAAGAAAAAAAATGTTGACTTTTTGTATATTAGTCAATTTCTTTCATGTCTATGCAATTTAAGAGATTAATAGCTACAACATTTAAAGCTGACAACTGAATTTTTCTGAAGGCTTGTTGACCAATGAAAATAAATAAATACACATAGCAAACTAGAAATGGATTTGGTGTCTTAGTGTTAGACTGCAAAATGTTGTCAGATGATTTGAATCAGAAAATAGAGACTGAATGTAGTTATGTCCATCACAAAAGCCTAGCATCTGCAACATTGGTAGATAGCATTGCCTATAAAAGCAACTATAGACCTTAAATTAAGGAAGCCATGAATAGTTTCTAGCAGAGAGCTTTTACAAAATCATCTATCTCACTACCTTTGTATCTTAAGTTAAGGACTACATAAAATATCAGAAAAAAGGCATAGAGGGTGGAGATGGGAAAAGCTATAAAGAAATACATAATAGACAGCTTCTACTAAGTGTTTTTTTTTTTCACATGATGGTGGAAGCAGGTGGTTACTGTGATTTTGTATTCTGGTCTCAGATTTATCGTTGGAATTAATGTCTTCATTTTTGTGAATGGAATTATATATTTCAATTCTACTATTTTTAAGTAGTTGTAATGCAATTTCCTTTAGCTTAAATGAGAAACATAAAAAGGGATTGATAGGTTCTGAATTTTTAGAACACCTTTCAATATGATCAAAAGCAAAAGGTATCCCAAGTCCACTCTTCAAAAAACAGAAATTGGCCATCTGCTGCAGAAGTATTCTACTGTAAAATGCTCTGTAAACAACAAGAATTTACTGTATAGCAAGGGAAACGTATTCAATATCTTGTAATAAACTATAATGGAAAATACTTGAAAAAACAAATATATATGCAGATATGTTTTTAAATAAATGACTTTGCTGTATACCTGAAACTAACACACTATAGTAAATCAATTATATTTCAATAAGAAAAAAGCAAAATGCAGTGTGTTCAATAGAGTAGTCACAGCCCAAAATATACTCCTTGACTAAACTGATACTTGAACAGAGTCATGACACTTTGTGCTTCCAAAAAAATACCTTTACAATGCTTATTTAAGATGCTATTCATCTCTCTTTAACAGAACTAGTGAAAACAAAGATTATTCTTAATTTCTCCATACCTGAAAAATGTAAATACCTCTACCAAATTCACTAGTAATCTTAAAAAATTGTTGCATAGCATCCAGGAGAGACCAGGGAGGAAGACTACCTTGCTCTTTATAAAGTAAATGCTATGTTGGGATTTATGCAGAAAGGCAATTAAAACTATTTTAACTTTGTTCATCTTGTTTTGTCTTGTCTTTGAAGTTTTGCTTTCTTCCATTACTTCTTTTTTCTAAATCTTCTCCTGTTTATATTCTTTTTGTGTTCATCTTTCTACACTGTACTTGCAAGTAGAATCTAAATTGAAAGCCTACTTGTGCAGGTTCTTGCCTCCAATGTCCACAATTGCCAGACCTAGAGCATTTTCTTTGTGGGAATACTCATTGTCCTTTTAATATTCCATAGACAAAAATAATTACCTAGTTGATCATGTGGATTTAATCTGCAGGTTGGATAGCTCATAGAAATGTTTTTGATTCTCTTCCTTGGTTTCTCCACCTCTGAAGCAAAAGTGTGGTTTTATTCCAAGTTCTTTTTTTTTTTTTATTTTATTTTATTTTTAAACTTTACAATATTGTATTAGTTTTGCCAAATACCAAAATGAATCCGCCACAGGTATACCCGCGTTCCCCATCCTGAACCCACCTCCCTCCTCCCTCCCCTACCCTCCCTCTGGGTCATCCCAGTGCACCAGCCCCAAGCATCCAGTACCATGCATCGAACCTGGACTGGTGACTCATTTAATACATGATATTTATTATACATGTTTCAATGCTATTCTCCCAAATCTCCCCACCCTCTCCCTCTCCCACAGAGTCCATAAGACTGATCTATACATCAGTGTCTCTTTTGCTGTCTCGTACACAGGGTTATTGTTACCATCTTTCTAAATTCCATATATATGTGTTAGTATATTGTATTGGTGTTTTTCTTTCTGGCTTACTTCACTCTGTATAATAGGTTCCAGTTTCATCCATCTCATTAGAACTGATTCAAATGTATTCTTTTTAATGGCTGAGTAATACTCCATTGTGTATATGTACCACAGCTTTCTTATCCATTCATCTGCTGATGGGCATCTAGGTTGCTTCCATGTCCTGGCTATTATAAACAGTGCTGTGATGAACATTGGGGTACATGTGTCTCTTTCCCTTCTGGTTTCCTCAGTGTGTATGCCCAGCAGTGGGATTGCTGGATCATAAGGCAGTTCTGTTTCCAGTTTTTTAAGGAATCTCCACACTGTTCTCCATAGTGGCTGTACTAGTTTGCATTCCCACCAACAGTGTAAGAGGGTTCCCTTTTCTCCACACACTCTCCAGCATTTATTGCTTGTAGACTTTTGGATCGCAGCCATTCGGACTGGCGTGAAATGGTACCTCATAGGGTTTTGATTTGCATTTCTCTGATAATGAGTGATGTTGAGCATCTTTTCATGTGTTTGTTAGCCATCTGTATGTCTTCTTTGGAGAAGTGTCTATTTAGTTCTTTGGCCCATTTTTTGATTGGGTCATTTATTTTTCTGGAGTTGAGCTGTAGGGGTTGCTTGTATGTTTTTGAGATTAGTTGTTTGTCAGTTGCTTCATTTGCTATTATTTTCTCCCATTCTGAAGGCTGCCTTTTCACCTTGCTAATAGTTTCCTTTGTTGTGCAGAAGCTTTTAAGTTTAATTAGGTCCCATTTGTTTATTTTTGTTTATTTCCAATATTCTGGGAGGTGGGTCATAGAGGATCCTGCTGTGATGTATGTCAGAGAGTGTTTTGCCTATGTTCTCCTCTAGGAGTTTTATAGTTTCTGGTCTTACGTTGAGATCTTTAATCCATTTTTTTTTAATTTTATTTTATTTTTAAACTTTACGTAATTGTATTAGTTTTGCCAAATATCAAAATGAATCCGCCACAGGTATACGTGTGTTCCCCATCCTCCCTCCCCATACCATCCCTCTGGGTCGTCCCAGTGCACTAGCCCCAAGCATCCAGTATCGTGCATCGAACCTGGACTGGCAACTCGTTTCTTACATGATATTTTACATGTTTCAATGTCATTCTCCCAAATCTTCCCACCCTCTCCCTCTCTCACAGAGTCCATAAGACTGTTCTATACATCAATGTCTCTTTTGCTGTCTCGTACACCGGGTTATTGTTACCATCTTTCTAAATTCCATATATATGCGTTAATATACTGTATTTATGTTTTTCCTTCTGGCTTACTTCACTCTGTATAAGTTTATTTTTGTGTATGGTGTTAGAAAGTGTTCTAGTTTCATTCTTTTACAAGTGGTTGACCAGTTTTCCCAGCACCACTTGTTAAAGAGATTGTCTTTAATCTATTGTATATTCTTGCCTCCTTTGTCAAAGATAAGGTGTCCATATGTGCGTGGATTTATCTCTGGGCTTTCTATTTTGTTCCATTGATCAATATTTCTGTCTTTGTGCCAGTACCATACTGTCTTGATAACTGTGGCTTTGTAATAGAGTTGAAGTCAGGTAGGTTGATTCCTCCAGTTCCATTCTTCTTTCTCAAGATAGCTTTGGCTATTCGAGGTTTTTTGTATTTCCATACAAATTGTGAAATTATTTGTTCTAGTTCTGTGAAGAATACCATTGGTAGCTTGATAGGGATTGCATTGAATCTATAGATTGCTTTGGGTAGTATACTCATTTTCACTGTATTGATTCTTCCAATCCATGAACATGGTATATTTCTCCATCTATTAGTATTCCAAGTTCTACACGTGGGTCATCCTTAGCAGTTTGCTCCTGAGGCTGTGCTGGAGGACTTGGGTCTGACCCAGTGAGTACTAGGCATAAAGCTGGCATGGCTTCTTGGATCATGAGGACCCCAGCAGTGCCAGGCTCACAGGAGATATGGCTCTATTAGGATTCTTTTCTAGATTCTGGCAGGTGGAGCTCAAAGCACCTTCCTGGCTGGTTCTTCTCTAATGCTCAGTACATTGCATGCTCAAAGGGCCACCCTCACTGGGTCTTTCTTTACTGCCTAACTGCTGTCACCAGTGTGTGGGGAGAAAGGCTATAGTAATGACTCCACACTGGCATGTAACTCAGCAGTAGCACCCTGCCTCTATGGCTGACTACCCTTCCTCCAGAGGCATTTCCTGCCACAGATTTCCTCCTTCTAATCCCCTTGGGCCATCTCCCAGCAGTCAACAGCAGCCTTTGCCCTGAATTGCTCTCCAATTTCCATGCCCCAGCTACCAGTCGCCATGCATTCTGGTGGACTTGTGTCTCTGTCTGGAGTACATAGGACCACACCAAGGATCATCTCTGTGGTTCTCACTCCATTCAGACTGTCATACATCAGATGTCTCACTCTCTGACAGCCTCTGATTGTTCCCTTCTGTCCTAATTGATTCCCCTAGATATGGAGATCTCTCCCTTGATTCAGCTCTCCCATACCCAGGTGTAATTCTGGTTCTCCTCACTCTCCTCTTCTTTTTTGCTTCTTTCCTTCATCCTATGGATGTATGTATTCTTTTCCCATGACCAGGGACTCCTGCTAGTACTCAGCTGGTGCTCTGTGAGATCTGCATCTGAATATGTATTCCTGATACACTGGAGATACACTCCATGTCCACCTACTCCTTCACCATCTTTTCAACTACCAGGATCTTTGATCTTTGTTGTGACATCCAGGATCTTTAGTTGCAGCATGTGAACTCTTAGTTGTGGCACATGGAATCTAGTTCCTTGATCAAGGATCAAACCCAGGCCCACTGCATTGGGAGTATGGAGTCTAGTCTTAGTCACTGGACCACCGGGGAAGTCCTGGCTTCTGTTTCTTAAGCCAATGTTCTTTTTGCTTTGTTTTTTCAATTGAAATTATTTCAAATTATAGAGAAATTATATTTTCAACATCTGATAAACTATATTTTATGATAATCATAATATCTTGCTTTTGAAAGCATTTTTAAATTTATAAACTTGTTTTGTCATATATGATTTCATTTAATCTGCACAGTAAAATGGCAGGTCATGAATTGTTATCCTAAGTTTAATGATGAACAAATTTAAACTCAGAGTTTAAATATCTTGCTTAAACTCACAGAAAGAAAATATGGTATAATCCAGGAAATTGAACCCTTATCCTCTGACTCTAATTACTAACTGAATAAAGTTTGCTTGTGTTGGAAGCCAAATTTATTATCTTCACATATTTATTACATTCTTTAAAAACCCTAAAGAGTTTCAGGGTATCAGTCTTTAGAAGGTAATAAAAATTCAATAATAGTTGTTGAACTCATAGTCTGCAGTGTATTAAGACACTTTGTTATTAGCCCTGTGGTTTTGAAGATCAGTAATATAAAATATCCTATTCTGAGGATTTCACAGACCACCAGGGAATGCAAATATGAAAATAAGTTATTCTAAATATGATATAGACTGGGTCATAAATGGATATCTGTTCATTATAGAAAGAAGACACTAACTCTTACTTTGAGGGAAGTAGGTATGAGGTCAGAGAAGGCAATGGCACCCCATTCCAGTACTCTTGCCTGGAAAATCCCATGGATGGAGGAGCCTGGTGGGCTGCAGTTCATGGGGTCGCTGGGAGTCGGACACGACTGAGCAACTTCACATTCACTTTTCACTTTCATGCATTGGAGAAGGAAATGGCAACCCACTCCAGTGTTCTTGCCTGGAGAATCCAAGGCACAGGGGAACCTGGTGGGCTGCCGTCTCTGGGGTCACACAGAGTCGGACACGACTGAAGTGACTTAGCAGGTATGAGGATGGGTGGGTGAGAGTGCCAAGGTAACATAAGACTGCATCAGCTGTTTTGTATGATTATAAATTTTGGAGAGTTAAGATATATGGGATTTCAAAGCTAACCATATCTAAATCATAAAACATTCTTGTTAGTCCTGATGTTTTGTATTCATGTTGATTATTAAAATCAACAGATTTCAAACATGGTAATATTATAGATAGAATAATATTGGATATACATTATTGGATATATATGTATATGTATATATGTATATATATCCAATTAATATTGGATATATATATGAAGAATAATATTGGATATATATTCAAATATTAACATCTACAGAATATGTGATTGGATGTGTGAGAGGGAAGAAAATATGGTTAAAAGCAGAATCCTGTCTCCAACTTCTAAGGAGGTGATAGTGCCATTCATGAAAGGAAATACCAAAGGAGCTGAAGGGTAGTAGGGCATAACAAAGTAATGTAAAAATTCCTCCCTGCATGTGTTGATTTCTGTAGCCCTTCAGAACATCTAAGATGGAGATGGTCATTAAAGAATCAGAAATAAAAACCTATACAGGTGACTCTCAACTTAAAATGGTTCATTTTATGATTTTTCAACTTTCTGATTCTGGTATGTATGTGTGTATGTGTGCTTGTGGACATGTGTGTGTGTATATGCAGTAATGGTCACAAAATTTATTGTCCAGTCCTTTAAACTCTAGATGGAAAGGGTTCATTTTTTTCATGTTGAAAATAGGACAAGTGCAACCTAGGCCTATTTTGGGTTAACCTGATCTCATGCTTTCATGATAAGTCCAACAAAAGAAATGAAGGATGAGGATAGAAGGCACTCAGAACAGTGTATTTTAGTTCTAGGGAGAGAGAAAAGTGAAGAAAGGAGAGGAGGGACTGACTATGAAAATAGATATATAATTATTTTCACCTATCAGAAGTAACAAGATACCTCTTCCAGTTTATACAATTAAAAGAAACCAGAATCAATCTAGTACAACTTACTTGATTTATGATTTTTCCACTTGAAATCATATTTCCTTCTATATCTGTACACTGTTTTGTCTTCCATCAAACATTCACCAGTTTTGTGAACAAACGAATCAAGAAGTAGCTGTGGAGAGCTTACTGTGTCAGGTACTGGGCTGCCAAAATGTTCATTTGGGTAAACCCAAATGAATGTTTTGGCCAACCCAATACATTGCTAAATGTTAAAAATACAGAAATGATTAAGATACAATCTCTATCTCAAATAGTTATAATTTGATATGGCAGAGGTGTAAGGAAACTACAATGCCTAACAAGTGCACAAATGCAAGCATATGCAACAGACAAAAATAACTTTGAGGAGGAAATGATTACATGGACAATAAGACAAAGAAGGCTTTCAAAAAGAGATGATTATTGAAATGAGATTTTTAAGAATGAATAGAACTTCCCCAGTCGTGACATTAAGAAGAAGAAGAATTCCAGTCAGAGATATAGAAGGCTTGGAAACTATGGAATAGCATAACAATGGGTGGAAATAGAGAACTACGATGAATTTCATTATAAACAGTTTGGATTTGATCAATAGGCAACAGGAAGCCATAGAAGTTTAAACAGGAGAAAAATATAATGGACATGTATTTTTGAAAGGTCATTTTGAAAACTATGTGGAAAATAGTATGCATCATTTTTTGATGAAAGAAGTAAAAATTGGAGACAGCAAGACTAGTTAAGATGTTATGCTAAAATATCTCATCTCTGGGATATATCTAGCAGCCATTTTTGGGTGAGGTGGTGACGGTTGAGGAAGGAATGGGAAAATAGAGCAAGGAAGTAATGTTCACAACACAGCCCTAAGGTAGGTTGAGCAAACACAGAAGTACTCCAGGCTAGTAAGGACTCAGGATTAAGCTCGAGAAGACATTTTTGCAGATGGATCGCAGATTTTACAAGCAGACTTTGGACAAAAATAAAGCCTAAACATAATGCTTATAAATACCTAAGAATCCAAACAGTCTTCCTGAGTCAGCTCAAATTAAGTACACTTCTGAAAGATTCTCAAACTAGACTTTTGTGGAAGCGTTCCTTCTCCACACTTTAGTATTGCACTGACAAACTGCCTTCACTTTGAGGATTTAGCTCCCTCTAGATGTAGTTTACTGAACATTATTGTAAAGTCACGCACTTCATGGGGGTGATTAGTGACAAAGGGCAGAGGGTGAGGAATTGGGAGAAAGATTGTGTGCTGTACCGTGTCAAATAACGAAAGCTTCCCAACCTCAGATACAAGTGAAAATATATTCAACCTAGATTTTCAAAGTATTATCACGCCCCGCCCGCCCCCCGACACACACACACACACTATTTAGCTCTCTAGTATGCCACTAAGTGAAATCCTGCACTTGTGAAAAGACTGGGTAATCACAGTGCAATAGTCTCTCCTCAGAGCTTGTTCAAGAGTGATCCTCTAATGAGCCTATTATACAGAGTAAAGTAAGTCAGAAAGAAAAACACCAATACAGTATACTAACACATATATATGGAATTTAGGAAGATCATAAAATGACCCTATATGCGAGACAGCAAAAGAGACACAGATATAAAGAACAGTTTTTTGGACTCTGTGGGAGAAGGTGAGGGTGGGATGATTTGAGAGGGTAGCGTTGAAATGTGTATATTATCATATGTGACAGGGCTGGTGCACTGGGATGACCCTGGGGAATGGGATGGGGAGGGAGGTGGGAGTGGGGTTCAGGATCGGGAAACACATGAGCACCCTTGGCTGGTTCATGTCAATGTATGGCAAAAACCACTACAATATTGCAAAGTATTTAGCCTCCAATGAAAAAAAAAAAAAAAAAAAAAAAGAGTGATCCTCAAAGAGTATTGATTCAGTTAGAATCTAGGAAGGGAAAGCTGCCTTCTAATTCAGCTCTGGGCTCCCAAGCACCTTTTCTTGACAGCCCCTAGGCTCCTGTCACTGAAAAATGAACAAAGCATCTTTAATGCCAAACAGTTCCTTGAATAGTCAGTCTCTAGGAAAAAATACCTGCCCCACTTTGATCTCTGGTCCTAAACTTGCCTGACAGCAAAGTTTTCAAGGTATTTTTGTACTCTCATCTGGCACAGGTCTTTCCAAATTCATTGAGAAAGAAGCCTGAAAAAAAAAAATCAGGCTTTGTTGTTAGGATACAGAGGAAGAGCTGGTGAAGGGCTTAGCAAGAGGGCAGTATGAATAAGCCTTTAATTAATATTTATTGTTTTTACAGGAGTGGTGGTGTTTCCTCCTCAGTGGGAGGGAGGGTAAGTTGAATCTATTAACATAAAAAGAAGATTCTATTAGGCAGACATGAATTCATAGAGGCCAGATGTGGAGCAAAATGTCCCTTTACTTTTCTTATTAAATCATCTATCAGATTACATAATGGGTATCCTGGTGTCCCTTTTATCATGGGCCTCTCATTCCTTCTCCTTACCATCCTTTCTTCTTTCTCCTCCTCCACTCTCTCCCAAGGGTCAGAGATCCATCCTGGAGAGGGGATAGCAGACCTTCTTTCTGACTTAACACTTTGGATAGTGACAGTAGTCTTCTGCTAAAGAGGGAATCTTATTCAAGATAAACAAACTCTCTACACTGCATTGTCTTCCTCTCAGAGTAAAAATTTAGAGTATTATCATTATCCAAATATTGTACCTGTTGCATCATTTTTCATACAGAACACCTTCAATCCTATAATAAATAAGATAGAGCAGAAAAGACAAGTGGAAAAGAGAAAATGTATTCTGATACATACCTGTTTCTGCCATGGTTTTTATTATTACTGCTATATAATTATTATAGCTGGAGAAATTAGTTCACTCAGCTCCAAGCTCCAGATATTGAAAAGTGCTTGTGTTTTTATGTAATAAATATTCATGTTCTCATTTTTTTTTCAGTGAATAAATCAAAACCATTATAGAAATAATTTTTAATGAAAAGAAAAAACTATAATTTTGTAGTGGAGTAGCCAGAATCAGAAAAATGGTGGGAACAATCTAAATAAGGTGAGAAGAATTGGTTTAAAACACTTTAAATTCAAGCATTAAGAGAGATGAAAAATCAAATTAGAAACCAGATGCTTGGGAAGCTTATTCCAAAGCTGAGTTAGAATGAAAGCAATATATACTCAAAGCTGATCCAAAAAGTAAAAGACATGGAGCTCCTGTCATCCCTGCCAGGAGGCAGGATTGATTCTGGAGTCCAGAGTGTCCTGGAGTTCCAGGCTAGGATTAAAGAGAAATAGTTACCCCAGTCATAGGCTGTAGGAAGAGAGCCACTGTTCCTATCAATTCAATATTCCTATCAATAACAAATTACTAACAATTTGTTATTCATATTTGATTACAGAAAGAAATCTCTCAAAACAAGAAACAACCTTTTAAACTCTGAATATTGCACTAGTGTTACCAATTACATTGTATGGACCCTCGTCAGGCCTTAGCCGGGCCCAGGCTCTCTGCCTAGATGTTGGGGGAGGGTTCTTTTTCCATTTGTGTTCGAGTAGGTGAATAAGGCTTCCCTGGTGGCTCAGACGGTAAAGCGTCTGCCTGAAATGCGGGAGACCTGGGTTTGATTTCTGGGTCAGGAAGATCCCTTGGAGAAGGAAATGGCAATCCACTCCAGCACTCTTGCCTGGAAAATCCCGTGGACGAAGGAACCTGATAGGCTACAGTCCATGCGTCTCAAAGAGTTGGACACGACTGAGCGACTTCACTTTCACTTTTCAGGGCATAAGGGAACCAAGCTGAGATTGTCACCGCACAAGCTTTATTCAATGGCAAAGAATGCAGAAGCAGAATAGAACTAACTTCACAGATTAAGTTCACTCTCTCATCTAGGGAGAATGATTTGAATTTCAAAAGTAAAGACAAACGGAGAAGGAGTGAGGCTAATGGTGAGGAGGCACATGCATTTGTCTTCTGGGGAAAGGGGAGGGCTTTTTGGACAAGTGGGGTGCCAGTTCTCTTTTATTCCTTTTCGGTCCTGGTTATCAGTAGTTGTGTCATTTAATATGCTAATATAATAAAATCAACATATTTGTGAATTTAGACTCAGAGTCTGTTGGAGATCAGATCTTGGTGCTAGCTGGTTCTATATGGTTGCATGTGTGTATGGCTTCCTTTCTTACATCTGGGCCCTCAAACTTAAGGATTGGAGTAAGAGAGATGGTGGGTATGTTTGCACAAAAATTTATTTTCTTTGTTTTTATAGTCTGTCTTTTCTCCACATAGCAGTCTGGAAGATTCTTCAAGACAATGATTCTCAAAAGGGGTCAGGTTTGCCCATCAAGAGACATTTGACAATATCTGGAGGCATTTTGGATTGTTACAATAGAGATGGAGGTGTACTGGCATCTGGTAGGTAGAAGCCACAAGCATCGTGCAATGCACAGGAATACACCTTGTAACAAAAAATTATCTCACTTTAAATGCCAATAGTGCTGAAGTTGAGAAACTCTGCTATAATCATTAGTTGGATCATGCCACTTTTCACCTTAAATCAATCAAATTGCTTTCTTACAATATTCATAATGAAATTCAACTTATTTTTGAAAGTACATTTTATAAATAAGTAAAATAAAACAAATTTAATTAATTAATTAATTTGTAATAAATAGCAGGATTTGTTTGCAATCTTCCATAATCTTGTTGAAAATATATTAACTTTTGAACCAAAAGGGACTATGGGGATAAGCATCATATGATTTAGATAAAGAGTTCAGACTTAAAGTATACTGGATGAATAGACATGTTAGTTGTGGAGGAAGAGCCTTTTAGGTAGTGACTAATATACCTGAAGCAGTAAAACTGGGAAAATGAAAGACATAAGAAGAGATAGGCTAGCTACAAGTAATGGTTTCAGATACAGGAGGAAATATTAAGGGAAATGAATGAAAAGTCAGATGAATTTAAAGTGTTAGTCATAGTGAAAATCACAATAAAATTTTTCAGTTAGTGAAACCACTGAAGATATTTTAGGGCAGATAAGTGGTTGAAATCTGTATTTTAAGTAGATTTTTCTGGCACCATAATACAATATGGAGTACAAAAGAATGATCTTAGATAAAAATTATGAAAAGATTTAAATAATATGAAAGTGATTTAATTCTACCTGGACAAGAATGAAAGCAATGAGAACAGACAGAAAGGGAGCAAAATATTCATAAAGGTAAGGACTTAAAAAACTCATCCAAAAACAATTAATGTGCCTAATAGGCCAGAAAAAGAACTTAGTGCTGAAAAAAATTGGATTCCTTACTCAAAACTAGCTTAGGTCAGGGAATGTCATACATTCCCTCACCTTTTCATCATTAAATATTTAATGACTGCCCAAACATATCAGATAGGGTTCTAGGCCTTTGAAATTCAACAAAGAACAATACAAAAAATGTCCCCTCATGGAATTGATATTCTGGTGGGAAAAATAGACGGTAACATGTATGGAATGAGAGAACATAATTATTTAGTTCCATAATTTTAGTAAGTACCTGCTGAGGGCCTAGCATTTATTCACTATTCTTGGAGGAGAAACAAAAATATACCTGAAGCAGATACTCAAAGTTTTAGTCTTGTTGTCAAGACAAGACTAATGCATAGGACACAGTAAATAATGAAAGATAATAACATAAGATGACACTACAGTTTGTAACATTTATAACAATTAAATTATTTGAGACAACGCTTTGAGGCAAATATGTTGATGTCTCTATTGCAGAAGAAGAAAAGACACCTCCAATGATTTAGAAATCTAAAGCCCTAGAACTAAAAAGTGGTAGAGGTGGAAAGTGCACCCTCTTCTCTAACCATGGAGCCATTGTCTTGCTTACACAGCAGGAATAGATGCCAAGTACAGTTTCCACAGTGCGAGGTTATAAAAAGAGAGTCAACTGCTGGGGTCCTGTGTGTAACTTAAGTTTGGGTAGAGAGGCAGAGAAGTAACCAGCACATAGAGGAGTCAGGATTTACTAATTGCCTTGTTTATCATCCCTCCATCAGTGTCCATTTATGAAGTTGCCATTTGAGATAGGATTTCCAGGAACTTATTTTAGAAGCTCAACATTCCTTTAAGAACTGTCATCCACTGATAGAAAGGTTAGAGTAAAATAGCAGGGATTAGTGTGTGTGAATGTAATACTGTGTAATGGAACAGCCCAGAATTAGGAATCAGAAGATCTGTATTCAAACTGTTTCATAGAACATGATCTTGGGACCCAAATAACCTTATCTGAAAATGAGGATTATGACCATGACAAACATTAAAATAATTTAAATAACAATAAAGGTATAAACCTTCAGCATTAACTTTGGCTACTTCATTTTTTCTTACATCATCTGCATTCTATTTAGAATAAAAAATGACTTATCCAGATTGTTATGAGGAGAAAATGAGACAAGATTCATAAATTATAAAGATATATATGTTGTAGTCACGGTCAACATTCTCTGAGAATTATCACCAAAAATTCTGCTTCACAAAGCAGTGACACTTCTTGGGATTTTCTCTTTCCAAATACAATGCATTTTCTCAACACCAAGAGTGGATATTATCAACAAGCTTTAAGCTTGTGGAACAGAGAGTTGAATTCTGCCTTTACCCCTTTTCAAGTATTTAAATTAGGATTCATTTCTAGAAATCTCATTAGAATTACACACTGGTGTTTCATTTTTTTCATCCAAATTTATTTTATGTCTTTTCATCTCTTTTATAATCTGGAGGATTTACTTATCAATTTTTTTTTATTTTGTAAATTTTTACATAGTTCCTTTCCAAAACATCTTTTTAAAATAACTGTCTCATTTATTAAGCTTTGTGTTCATTTAAAAAATTTTACAAAGTATATTAAAGATTAAATGAGTTAATATACATGAAGTGCCTAGAACAGAGCTTGGCAGCTATAAACCATCAACAGATGTTAACTAACTTATTTAACTTATATGCAGAGTACATCATGAGAAACAATGGGCTAGATGAAGCACAAGCTAGAATCAAGACTGCCGGAAGAAATATCAATAACCTCAGATATGCAGGTGACACCACCCTTATGGCAGAAAGTGAAGAAGAATTAAAAAGCCTCTTGATGAGAGTGAAAGAGGAGAGTGAAAAAGTTGGCTTAAAGCTCAACATTCAGAAAATGAAGATCATGGCATCTGGTCCCATCACTTCATGGGAAATAGATGGGGAAAGAGTGTCAGACTTTATTTTGGGGGGCTTCAAAATCACTGCAGATGGTGACTGCAGCCATGAAATTAAAAGACGCTTACTCCTTGGAAGAAAAGTTATGACCAACCTAAATAGCATATTGAAAAGCAGAGACATTACTTTGCCAACAAAGGTCTGTCTAGTCAAGGCTATGGTTTTTCCTCTGGTCATGTATGGATGTGAGAGTTGAACTGTGAAGAAGGCTGAGTGCCGAAGAATTGATGCTTTTGAACTGTGGTGTTGGAGAAGACTCTCGAGAGTCCCTTGGACTGCAAGGAGGTCCAACCAGTCCATCCTAAAGGAGATCAGTCCTGAGTATTCTTTGGAAGGACTGATGCTAAAACTGAAATTCCAATACTTTGGCCACCTCATGTGAAGAGCTGACTCATTGGAAAAGACTCTGAAGTTAGGAGGGATTGGATGCAGGAGGAGAAGGGGATGGCAGAGGATGAGATGGCTTGATGGCATTACCGAATCGATGGGCATGAGTTTGAGTAAACTCCAGGAGTTGGTGATGGACAGGGAGGCATGGTGTGCTGCGATTCATGGGGTGGCAAAGAGTTGGACACAACTGAGCAACTGAACTGACTGAACTGAATACAATTAATATTGCTTTACAATTATTTTCTTTTTTTATTAAAGTATAACTGATTTATAATATTATATTAGTTTCAGGTATATAATGTGGTCATTTCATATCTTTATAGATAAGACTGCATTTGAAGTTATTACAAAATGTAGGTTGTATTCCCTGAGGTGTACATTATATCTTATAATTTATTTCTTACCTAGTGGTCTGTACATTTGAATCTCTTTTTGCTATCATTTCTGTCCCTCCTAGTCTTTCCCAGTTAGGAGTAACCAAAAATTTGTTTTCTGTATCTGTGAGTCTGTTTCTGTTTGTTATATTCATTCATTTTACTTTTTAGCTTCTACATATAAGTGTAAAATACAGTATTTATCATTCTCTGACTTACTTCAGTAGCCATAATACGTTCCAGGTTCATACATGTGCATGTTGTTCTGAATGGAAAAATAATAAAATTATTTTTATGATTAATATCCCCTTATATATGTATTTGGAGAAGGCAATGGCACCCCACTCCAGTACTCTTGCCTGGAAAATCCCATGGATGGAGAAGCCTGGTAGGCTGCAGTCCATGGGGTCGCTAAGAGTCGGTCACGACTGAGCGACTTCACTTTCACTTTTCACTTTCATGCATTGGAGAAGGAAATGGCAACCCACTCCTGTGTTCTTGCCTTGAGAATCCCAGGGACGGGAGAGCCTGGTGGGCTGCCATCTATGGGGTCGCACAGAGTCGGACATGACTGAAGTGACTTAGCACTAGTAGCAGTATATATGTATATATGTATATGTATATATATATATGTATATATATATATATCATATCATACTCTTCATCCGGATAAGGCAATGGCACCCCACTCCAGTACTCTTGCCTGAAAAATCCCATGGAAGGAGGAGCCTGGTGGGCTGCAATCCATGGGGTCACGAAGAATCGGACACCACTGAGCGACTTCACTTTTCACTTTCATGCATTGGAGAAGGAAATGGCAACTCACTCCAATGTTCTTGCCTGGAGAATCCCAGAGACAGGGGAGCCTGGTGGGTTGCCATCTATGGGATCGTACAGAGTCTGACATGACTAAAGCAACTTAGCAGCAGCAGCATACTCTTCATCAATGCATCTGTTGAGGGATAACTAAGTTGCTTCCATTTCTTGGTCATGGTAAATAATGCTACTGTTAGGGGAAGCACACTGACTGAAACCATCCACCTTGGCCAAGCACCATAGTAACTATTTGCATAAATTGTTTTACAGTAAGGAACATGAAACTAATAAGCCACCACCAACCAGAAGAGTTCAGGAAAGGTCAAAAGGAGACACCACATGTCCGACCACCTCCCAGAATCCTTCTCTCTGGCATCCACCTTGGCTGAACAAGGTGTGCACCACCAGGAAGGATTCCGAGTCAGAATAATTAGCTAAAGACAACCTGGAAACTAATCCCATCACCATAAACCCTGAGACTGTGAGTCAAGTGGCAGAGCTGTTCTCCTGGTTTCCCTTACTCTACTGCTCTCCACCCAGGTGCCCATTCCCAATAAAATCTCTTGCTTTGTCAGCACATGTGTCTCCTCGGACAATTCATTTCTGAGTGTTAGACACAAGCCCAGTTTCAGGCCCTGGAAGGGGTCCCCCTTCCTGCAACACTGCTATGAACATTGGGATGCATATATCTTTTCTATATATTGTTTTTATTTTTTCCAGATATATACCCAGGAGTGAAATTGCTGTATCACATGGTAGTTCGTTTTTAATATTTCGAGGACTATCTGTACTGTTTTCCATAATACTGTGACAATTTACATTCCAACTGTGTACTAGGGTTCCATTTTCTACACATCCTCATGAATGTTAATTATTTATTGTATTTTTGACAATAACCATTCCAATAGGATGGGGTGGCAAAGAATCAGACACAACTGAGTGACTGAACTGAACTGAATTGCGATAGGTGTGAGGATATGGCTCATGATTTTGATTTGAATTTCCCTGGTAATTATGTTGAGCATCTTTCTTGTGCATATTGGTAATCTGTATGTCTTCTTTGGATAAATGCCTATTTGGATCTTCTGTTGATTTTTAATCAGACTTTTGTTTTCCTTGCTGTTGTGTTGTATGAGATGTTTGTGAATTTTAAATACTTATCCCTTATCATATACATGTTTTGCAAAAGTATTCTCCCATTCAGGAATAGACCTTTTACATTTTGATGATGGTTCCCTTCACTGTGCAAAAGCTTTTAATTTGATTAGGTCATATCTGTTTATCTTTGCTGTTGTATCCATTGCCTGAGGAGACACATACAAATAAATATTGCAAAGATCCATGTCAGTGAGCATATTGCCTATGTTTCCTTTTGGAGTATTATTGTGTCAACCCTTAAATTTAGTTTTTTTTTTTTTTTTTAACCCATTTTGAAACTGTTTCTGTATATGGTGTAAGAAAATATTCTAATTGTATTTTTGGTATATATCTGTCCAATATTCCCAATATTACTTATTGAAAATACTGTCTTTTCCCCATCATGCACTCTTGCATCCTTTATTATAGATTACTTGAAGATATATGTGTGGCTTACCTCTAGATTCTCTAACCTCTGTTATATGGATCTATGTGGCTTTTTTGTACCAGTACCATACTCTTTGATTACTTTACATGTGTATTGATAGTATAGCCTGAAATCGGGGAGTGTGATACTTCCAGCTTTGTTCTTAGTCACTCATGATTTTTAGCTATTCAGATTTTTTGCAGTTCCATACAAATAGTAGGATTATTTGATCTAGGTCTGTGGAAATGTCATCGGTATTTTGATAGGGATTGCATTATATCTGTATTTGTATCATCTTCAGTTTAATTAATTAATGTCATATGTTTCACAGCATAAGTCTTTCATATCCTTTATTAAAGATATTCCTAGGTATTTATATTTTTTATTCAATTGAAAATGGAATTTATTTTTGTTTTCTATTTTTGGCCATTCATTATTATTGTATAGAAGAGAAACAGATTTCTGTACATCAATTTTGTATCCTGAAACTTTATTCAATTCATTTAGTAATGCTAACAACGTTTTGGTGGAGACATCAGGGTTTACTATAAATAGCATTATATAATCTGCAAATAGTGACATTTTTACTTCTCTTCTAGTTTGGATGCCATTAATTTTTGTTTCTTGTTTAATTGCTGTGTCTATGATTTTCAATATCATGGTAATAAAAATGGCAAGAGTGAAAATCTTTATCTTGTTCCTGATATGGCAGGGGTAGGGGGAAGTTTTCATCTTTTCACTATTGGGTAAAATATTAGTTGTGGGTTTGTCATAAATGGCTTTTTTTTATGTTGAGATAGGTTCCCTTGTACCAACTCTGTTGAGATTTTTGTCATGATTCAGTGTTGAATTTTGTCAAATAATTTTTCTCTGTTGAAATAATCATTTGATTTATTATTTTCCATTCTGCTAATGCTGTTCTTGTTGTTTGGTCATTCAATTTTGTCCCAATTTTGTGACCCCATGTACTGCAGTGTGCCAGGCTTCCCTGTCCTTCACTATCTCCCCAAGTTTGCTCAAATTCATGTCCATTGAATCAGTGATACTATCCAGTCATCTCATACTCTGTCATCCCTTTCTCCTCCTGCTGTCAATCTTTCCCAGCATCAGGGTGTTTTCCAATGAACTGACTCTTCTCATCAGGTTTTCAAGTACTGGAGCTTCAGCATCAGTCCTTCCAATGAACATTCAGGGTTGATTTCCTTTAGGAATGACTGGTTGCTCTTCTTGCTGTCCAAGGTATTATCAAAAGTCTTCTCTAGCACCACAGCTCCAAAGCATCAGTTCTTCAGCACTCAGACTTCTCCATGGTCTAACTCTCACATCTGTGCATGACTACCACAGAAACCATAGCATTGACCGGATGGAAGTTTGTCAGCAAAGTGGTGTCTCTGCTTTTTAATACACTAAGTTTGTCATAGCTTTTCTTCCAAGGGACAGGCATCTTTTAATTTCATGGATGCAGTCACCATCTGCAGAGATTTTGGAGTCCAAGAAAATAAATTGGGTCACTCTTCCCAATTTTTCACTATCTATTTGCTATAAAGTCATGGAACCAGATGCCATGATCTTAGTTTTTTAAATGTTGAGATTTAAGCCAGATTTTTGCTCCCGTCTTTTACCTTCATCAAGAGGCTCTTTAGTTCCTCTTCACTTTCTGTCATTAGGGTGGTATCAACTGCATATCTGAGTTTATTGATATTTCTCCTGGCAATTTTGATTCCAATTTGAGCTTCACTCAGCCTGGCATTTTGCATAATGTATTCTGCCTATAAATTGAATAAATCACCTGTTAATGCAGGAGACATAAGAGACATGTGTTTGATCCCTGGGTGGGAAAGATCCCCTTGCGGAGGGCATGGCAATCCACACCAGTATGCTTGCCTGGAGAATCCCATGGACAGAAGAGACTGGTAGACTACAGTCCATGGAGCCACGAATAGTTGAACATGACTAAGTGACTAACACTTTAATACTTTCACTTTATTGCTTTGGATGAAGTATTGTTATTCTTGATTATAATCTTAGATTATAAGATTTTAATACTCTAGTTAAAAGATAAAAATGAAACTGATGAAACTATCAGTAGTAATGATCTCAATGACTTATCTTTGTGATGTTACAAACCAGAATTGCCACTAGTTTTTAATTTGATAGCAAGAGAAAGAAACAACACACAGTATCTTAAGAAACATTTGATTTACAGATACTGGTAATGATCACGGAGATCAAGAATGACAGACTTGATCTTAATAGGATACTAACAGGAAACATGCTGAGTTACTTTCCACTCACTTTTCTTAAGAAACAAGACAAACTAGTCTGCCACTATTTGCAAGTAATTTATCACATGTTTTAAACATATATATCAAGGAAAGGACAAAATTCAGTGTTTGAGTAAGACCCAAATATCCTCTAGCCCTCATTCTGTAGCAGACATTTTAGCTTGAGTAGTTTCCCCATAAAGACTGGAAATCTATGTTTGTTTGTTTTTTTTTATGAGAACAATTAGAATATATCTGTAGTCAACTAGCCTGATCCTCAAATATCCTTATTGCATAAATTCAATTTTTAGTTTTTTTTTTCATTTATTTAAGTTTTTTTTTTTAATTTTTAAACTTTTTATATTGGAGTGTAGCCAATTAAAAATGTTGTGGTAATTTCAGGTGCACGAAGCATACATATACATTTATCCATTCTCCTACAAACTCCCCTCCCATACAGGCTACCACATAACACTGAGAAGTCTTCCGTGCGCTATACAGTAGCTAATTTAGTCTTTGGTACATGTCTCAGATTTCCAGTTCTGCCAATATAATAGACTAGATAATCAGAAAATGTCTTCACTAAAAACTCCTAGAAAATCTATTAAAAATATATTGAAAGTCCTATAAACTAATAGCTAAATTCTAAGAAAATGAGGAAAATTTTTCAGAAATTACATATAAAGAGAATACTATAAACTACAAATGTAAGTAGGTGAGCAGAAATTGAAACTTCCTTAGGAGGCAAGTCTCAAGAATCTGTGTTTTACTCACATTTTATTACCAAAATAGATTAAACCTTGGACCAATGGGAAACAGGTCCCTATGACTCCTATATAAAGCTGAGACTCTTGACATTTGGATTAGTAGAATTACCAAAAACACTTTGTATCTGCTTGGTATTTGAATGAAAAAAAAAAAAAAAAGAAACTGGTTTCCTTTAAACTTCATGATTGTGAAACTATGACACATGAATTTTAAGTTCAAATGTATACACCTGAAAGGTGTGTGAACTTTTTATTTATTTATTTTAAATTTTATTTTTTTAACTTTACAATATTGTATTGGTTTTGCCATATATCAACATGAATCCGCCACAGGTATACACGTGTTCCCCATCCTGAACCCTCCTCCCTCCTCCCTCCCTGTACCATCCCTCTGGGTCATCCCAGTGAACCAGCCCCAAGCATCCAGTATCCTGCATCAAACCTGGACTGGTGACTCATTTCATATATGATATTATACATGTTTCAATGCCATTCTCCCAAATCATCCCACCCTCTCCCTCTCCCACAGAGTCCAAAAGACTGTTCCATACATCAGTGTCTCTTTTGCTGTCTCATATACAGGGTTATTGTTACCATCTTTCTAAAATCCATATATATGTGTTAGTATACTGCTTTGGTGTTTTTCTTTCTGGCTTACTTCACTCTGTATAATAGGCTCCAGTTTCATCCACCTCATTAGAACTGATTCAAATGTATTCTTTTTAATGGCTGAGTAATACTCCATTGTGTATATGTACCACAGCTTTCTTATCCATTCATCTGCTGATGGGCATCTAGGTTTCTTCCACTGTTAAAATCAATTCCAGTTTTGATCTTTCAAACCTCTGTCAGTTCAGGAGCTCAGGGTAGCCCTATTTAGCAGGATATGGCAGGCCTAATGCGATTTTCAAAGAAATATAAAAACTATCATTTTCTTATTAAGCTTTGTCATAATTTGTTTACTTGATCTGTATCAAAGACAGGTACATTATTATTTAATTTATTAAAATCCAAAGCCATCTACAAAATTAATAAAAATCAATGGTCCTGAGGATTGAGAGAACAGAGTTCTAATTTCTATTTTGCACAACACAAAATGTTGCCCTTAGATGTGTCACTTTACTCCATGGGATTTTCATTCAAGAATGGAAAAGCTGGAATAAAGTAATTTCATTTTCATTGAAGTCATTTCCAGTTATGTAAATCTATATATAGTAATGATATTAAATGTGAATCCAGACAGAGACCTTTGAAATTCCTCTCTTTTACTGAATCTTTTAAAACAATCAGTACCTATGGAAAAAATCATATTGAAGCATCATAGAGAAGAGTTCTGACAAAATGTGGTTCACTGAAGGAGGGAATGGCAAACTACTTAAGTGCTGTTGCTGTGAAAAGCCTATGAACAGTATGGAAAGGCAATAAGCTGTGACACTGGAAGATGAACCCCCCCCCCCCACCCCAGGTCAGAAGGTGTTCAATACAAATTTGGCCATTACAAATTGTTTCAGAAAGAATGAAGAGGCTGGGCCAAATCAGAAACAATGCTCAGTTGTGGATGTGTCTGGTGGTGAAATGGCAACCCACTCTAGTACTCGTGCCTGGAAAATCCCATGTACAGAGGAGCCTGGTGGGCTGCAGCTCACTACTTGACACGTGTCTTGTAGTCACGTGTCAAGAATCGGACACGACTGAGCGACTTCCCTTTCACTTTTTACTTTCATGCATTGGAGAAGGAAATGGCAACCCACTCCAGTATTCTTGCCTGGAGAATCCCAGGGATAGGGGAGCCTGGTGGGCTGCCGTTTATGCATCGCACAGAGTCAGACACTACTAAAGCGACTTAGCAGCAGCAGCAGGTGTAAAGAATAATATTGCTTAGAAACCTGGAATATTAGATCCATTAATCAACATAATTTGGAAGTGATCTAGCAGGAGATAGCAAGAGAGAATACTGACATTTTAGAAATCAGTGAACCAAAATGGACGAGAATGGGCAAATTTAATTCAGATGACCATTATATCTACTAGAGTAGGCTACCGCTTCTAGAACTGACACCAAAAAAAAAAAAAAAAAAAAAAGTCCTTTTCATCTTAGGGGTTGGGAGTTCAAAAGTAGGAACTCAAGAGATACCTAGAGAAACAGGCAAATTTGGCCTTGGAGTACAAAATAAAGCAGGGGAAAGGCTAACAGAGTTTTGTCAAGAGAACACACTGGTCACAGAAAACACTCTCTTTCAATGACACAAGAGATGACTCTACACATGAACATCACCAGATGGTCAATACTGAAGTCATATTGATTATATTCTTTGCAACCATAGATGGAGAAGCTCTACACAATCAGAAAAAAAAACAAAACCAGGAGTTGACTGTGGCTCAGAGCATGAACCAGAGAAGGCAATGGCACCCCACTCCAGTACTCTTGCCTGGAAAATCCCATGGATGGAGGAGCCTGGTAGGCTGCCATCTACGGGGTCGCACAGAGTCGGACATGACTGAAGCGACTTAGCAGCAGCAGCAGCAGAGCATGAACTCCTTATTGCAGAATTCAGACTTAAACTTAAGAAAGTAGAGAAAACCAAAGGCCATTCGGTATAATCTAAATCAAATCCCTTATGATTCTACAAAGGAGGTGGTGAATAGATTCAAGAGATTAGATCTAGTAGACAGAATACCTGATCAACTATGGACATAGGTTTTTATGGACATTGTACAGGAGGTGGTGACCAAAACCATCTCAAAGGAAAAAAAATGCAAGAAGGTAAAGTGGTTGTCTGAGTAGGCTTTACTAATAGCTGTGAAAAGAAGAGAAGCAAAAGGAAATAGAGAAGGGAAGTGAAAGTCCTCTCAGTTGTATCCAACTCTTTGCAACCCCATGGACCGTAGCCTGCTAGGCTCTTCTGTCCATGAAATTCTCCAGGCCAGAACACTAAAGTGGGTATTTGTTCCCTTCTCCAGGGGATCTTTCCAACCCAGATATTGAACCCAGGTCTCCTTCATTGAGGGAAGATTTTTACCGTCTGAGCCACCAAGGAAGCTGGTGAAAGAAAGGGAAAGCCATAACCAACTGGATGCAGAGTTCCAGAGAATAGCAAGAAGATAACAAAGGCTTCTTAAGTAAAAAATGCAAAAAAAAAAAAAAAAAGGAAAGCTATAGAACGGGAAAGACTAGAGATCTTTTCAAGAAAATTAGAGATATCAGGGGAATATTTCATTTAAGGATGGGTACTAGGATAGAAACAGTAAGGACCTAAAAGAAGCAGAAAAGATTGAGATGAAGTGACAAGAATACACAGAAGAACTATACAAAAAAGGTCTTAGTGACTGGGATAACCATGATGTTGTGGTCACTCACCTAGAATCAGACATCCTGGAGTGTGAAGTCAAATGGGCTTTAAGAAGCATAACTATGAACAAAGCTGGTGGAGGTGATAGAATGCCAGCTGAACTATTCAAAACCCTAAAAGACGATGCGGTTAAAGTGCTGCACTCTGTATGTTACAAAATTTGGAAAACTCAACAGTGGCCACAGGACTCGAAAAGCTCAGATTTCATTCCAATTTCAAAGGAGGGCAATGTAAAGAATGTTCGATTTACTGCTCAACTGCACTCATTTCACATGCTAGTAAGGTCATGCTCAAAATTCTTCAAGCTAGGCTTTGGCAATCTGTAAATCATGCAAAGATGGGCTCGATAAAGAACAGAAATGGTATGGACCTAACAGAGGCAGAAGATATTAAGAAGAGGTGGCAAAAATCACAGAAGAATTCTACAGAAAAGATCTTCACGACCCAGATAATCACGATGGTGTGATCACTGACCTAGAGCCAGACATCCTGGAATGTGAAGTCAAGTGGGCCTTAGGAAGCATCACTATGAACAAAGCTAGTGGAGGTGATGGAATTCCAATGGAGCTATTTCACATCCTGAAAGATGATGCTGTGAAAGTGCTGTACTCAATATGCCAGCAAATTTGGAAAACTCAGCAGTGGCCACAGGACTGGAAAGGTCAGTTTTCATTCCAATCCCAAAGAAACGCAATGACAAAGAATGCTCAAACTACCGCACAATTGCACTCATCTCACATGCTAGTAAAGTCATGCTCAAAATTCTTCAAGCAAGGCTTCAGCAATACATGGACTGTGAACTTCCAGATGTTCAAGCTTGTTTTAGAAAAGGCAGAGGAACCAGAGACCAAATTGCCAACATCTGCTGGATCATGGAAAAAGAAAGAGAGTTCCAGAAAGACATCTATTTCTGCTTTATTGATTATGCCAAAGCCTTTGACTGTGTGGATCACAATCAACTGTGGAAAATTCTTCAAGAGATGGGAATACCAGAGCATCTGACCTGCCTCTTGAGAAATTTGTATGCAGGTAAGGAAGCAACAGTTAGAACTGGACATGGAACAATAGACTGGTTCCAAATAGGAAAAGGAGTACGTCAAGGCTGTATATTGTCACCCTGTTTATTTAGCTTATATGCAGAGTACATCATGAGAAACGCTGGGCTGGAAGAAGCACAAGCTGGAATCAAGATTGCCAGGAGAAATATCAGTTACCTCAGATATGCAGATGACACCACCCTTATGGCAGAAAGTGAAGAGGAACTAAAAAGCCTCTTGATGAAAGTGAAAGAGGAGAGTAAAAATGTTGGCTTAAAGCTGAACATTCAGAAAATGAAGATCATGGCATCTGGTCCCATCACTTCATGGGAAATAGATGGGGAAACAATGGAAACAGTGTCAGACTTTATTTTTTTGGGCTCCAAAATCACTGCAGATGGTGACTGCAGCCGTGAAATTAAAAGACGCTTACTCCTTGGAAGGAAAGTGATGACCAACCTAGATAGCATATTCCAAAGCAGAGACATTACTTTGCCAACTAAGGTCCGTCTAGTCAAGACTATAGTTTTTCCAGTGGTCATGTATGGATGTGAGAGTTGGACTGTGAAGAAAGCTGAGTGTCGAAGAATTAATGTTTTTGAACTGTGGTGTTGGAGAAGACTCTTGAGAGTCCCTTGGGCTGCAAAGAGATCCAACCTGTCCATTCTGAAGGAGATCAGCCCTGGGGTTTCTTTGGAAGGAATGATGCTAAAGCTGAAACTCCAGTACTTTGGCCACCTCACGTGAAGAGTTGACTCATTGGAAAAGACTCTGATGCTGGGAGGGATTGGGGACAGGAGGAGAAGGGGACGACAGAGGATGAGATGGCTGGATGGCATCACTGACTCGATGGACATGAGTCTGAGTGAACTCTGGGAGTTGGTGATGGACAGGGAGGCCTGGTGTGCTGTGATTCATGGGGTCGCAAAGAATCAGACCCGACTGAGCGACTGAACTGAAGTGAACTGAAACCAAGAACTTCCAGATGTACAAGCTTATCTGTCTCCTGAGAAACCTATGTGCAGATTAAGAAGCAATAGTTAGGATCAGACTTGGAACAACTGACTGGTTCAAATTGGGAAAGAGTAACAAAGCTGTATATTTTCACCCTGCTTATTTAACTTATATGTAGAGTACATCATGCAAAATGATGTTTGGATGAAGCTCAAGCTGAAATTTAGATTTCCAGCAGAAATATCAACAACCTCAGATACGCAGATGATACAACTCTAATGGCAGAAACTGAAAAGTAACAAAAGAACTTCATGATAAAGGTGATAAAGAAGAGTGAAAAAACTGGCTTAAAACTCCACGTTCAGAAAACTAATGTAATGGCATCTGGTCTTCATGGCAAATAGTAGGGGAAGAAGTGGAAACAGTGACAGATTTTATTTTCTTTGGTTCCAAAATCACTGCTGACAGTGAGTGAGTCATAAATTTAAAAACAGATTATAGGTTTTTCTATTAAATCCTAGTTTTTGTGATATAGACAAATCAATTTTTTTTGTTGAGCAATCATGATACAATGGTATTGAGTAATAGTTACACAATCACAGCAGTAAAAGATGCTTATCTTTTAAAAAGAGTTTTCACAATCAATAGCCAGACAAAAAATAAAAGATAATTACAGTTGGAAGTCATAATTGGAGCATGATTTACTTAACAATATAAAATAACTACATATAATTTGTGGGCTCAAGCAGATTGATGTGGGAAGTGGAAATGCATACATGCACATGTTTTCATCTGCCCAACCAGTCTATGTCTTTTGCTCAGTACATTTAATCCATTTACATCTAAGGTAATTATTAATATGGAGATCTCCTGCAGAAGGGAATGACAATCGGCTCCAGTATTCTTGCCTGGAAAAGTCCATGGACAGAGGAGCCTGGTGGGCTATAGTTCATCGGTTCGCAAAGAGTTGGACACAAGAGAGTAACTAACAACAACCACAACCACATCAATATGCATGATCCCATTACCATTTTCTTAATTGTTTTGGGTTGATTTTCTGTAGATCTTTTCCTTGTCTTGTGTTTCCTGAGAGAAAAGTTCCTTTAGCATTTGTTGCAAGGCTGGTTTTTTGGTGCTGTATTCTCTTAACTTTTGCTTGTCTGGAAATCTTTTGATTTCTCTATCAAATCTGAATGAGAGTCTTGCTGGGTAGAGTATTCTTGCCTGTAGGTTCTTCCTTTAATCACTTAATATTTTATCTTTGTCTTTAATTTTTGTCAGTTTGATTACTATGTGTCTCAGTGTGTTCTTCCTTAGGTTTATTATGACTGGAGCTCTCTGTGCTTCCTGGACTTGGTTGACTATTTCCTTTTCCATGTTAGGGAAGATTTCAGCTACTACCTCTTCTTATATTTACTCATGTCCTTTATCCCTCGTCTTCTTCTTCTGGGACTCCTATAATGCAAATGTTGGCACACTTAATGTTGTCCCAGTGGTCTCTTAGTCTGTCTTCACTTCCTTTCATTCTTTTTCTCTATTCTGTTCTACAGCAGATATTTCCACCATTTTGTCTTCCAGGTCATTTATCTGTTCTGTTTCAGTTATTCTGCTCTTGTTTTCTTCTAGTGTATTATTCACCTCTGTTTGTTCTTTAGTTCTTACAGGTCTTTGGTAAACATTTCTTTCATCTTCTCCATTGTTTTCCTGAGTTCTGGATCATTTTCACTTTGTAATTCTGAGTTATTTTTCTGGAAGTTTGCCTATCTCAACTTCATTTAGCTGTTTTTCTGGGGATTTATCTTGACCCTTAATCTGGGACATAATTTTCTTCTTTTTCATCATGACTAACTTTCAGTAATATGATCTTTGTTTTAGCCACTGTGAGACTGTGCTTTTTTTTTTTTTTTTTTTTAACTTATTCTGTCTGCTCTCTGATAAACAAGGCTAAATGGCTTGTGTAAACTTCCTGATGGGAGGCAGTGGTGATGGGAACAACTAGGTATTGCTCTGGTGGTCAGGGCCTTGCTCAGTAAAGCTTTATTCCAACTATCTGCTGATGAGTGAGGTTGTACTCCATCACTGGTAATTGGCCTGAGGTGACCCAGCTCTGGGGTCTATGGTAGGCAGTAATGGTGAACTCCAAGAGGGTTTATGCCAAGGGGGGGACCCATCCCTGTGGTGAGCCCCTGCCAATCCAGGCCTCCACAGGAGACCCTCCAACACTTGGTAGTTGAAGATGAAGGCATTGATAATAGGAAGAAACATTTTTATGTTTATTAAGTACAGTCACTTTAGATACATTTTGTAATTTGTTTCCTGTAACAAAACTGTAAAGTGGGAATATCATGTCTATTTTCTGTGGAAGAAAACCAAGGCACTGGTTCAAGGTCATGGCATGATTTTAACCTGTGTCTATTTGAGATCAAAGACTCTGATACTGACCACTTCACTGCCTCCCTAAAGACCCCAGAGAGGCACTCCTTCCACTGCTTTTCACCTGACACCTAAGGTTGTCTTTCTCTTATCTTATTATTCTTTAGCATCCAGGTTCACTATTGTGTTTACTATTGAAGGGTTTTGCTCTGGTGATTAAGGACCTAAAGCTGATAATTACCCTATGATTTACAAGCAGCACAGTGGCTGATACTTCCCAAATATTGCTGTACAAATATTACCCGTATGCTGTGTCAGCTTTTTACTCACCTTGAGAGCAATCTCCCCTTAGTTTTATGGCACATTAAGTCTCATTTTGGAATGAATTGGGTTTGTAGGAGTGGAATTGGTTACATTAGAGTAAAAGAGGAAACAGCAGGGAGGGATGACTGGAAAGTTATACAATAGAAGCATTAGAAGAAAGGAAAGAAGAGGGTAGGAATGGGGTAGAGAGCTTTAAAGGAGAGTTTTAAAATAATAAACTAGTAGAAGTTTGGTGACACTCTGGGGGAAGAAGAGAAAAGTTAATGTTTATTATATGTCCACGTGTCTCCTTGTAACTTTAAACCAGATACTGCACTGAACTGGACTCCTCTTGAAATCTTTCAACTTGCCTTCCACATGCTTCACCATTATTCAATGCCATTAAAGCAAACAGCAAAGGGAAAATGATGAAGAGAGGCATAAGCATCATGTGCCAAGCACTTAACATACTTATATCAGTTTTAAGTGAGTGCTTTCTCTGCTAACTTTTTAGCCACTTAAGACTAGAAGACATCTTGTATGTCTTGGTATATCAAATTCTGGAATGGAACTCTAAACATTTGTTTATTCAAAGGAAAATGTGATTATATTGAGCAGAAAAATTCTATAGAAGAGCTGGCAAAACTGTATTCTTGGTGAAAATTTCAGTAGCCATTCAAACGTAGTTTCACTTACTAAGGGCACAGAATTTGGTCAGAGTCCTTTTCTTAATCTATTGATTTTTAGGTTGATTTGTGTTACAGGTGTGAAATAACTTTATAATACTTAGTACAAGAAATACAGTATATCATCTATTTATTGTTATAAAGGGGTCTATGGTATATAATAAGTGAAAAATGCAAGATGGAGAAAAAGTGTTTGAAAAGAGAGTATACAAACAAATGTGCTGGATTTACATTTTTTTTTTTAAATTGATATGTTAAAAAACTAAAATGGTAACCTAATGGAAGGGAAAAAGTTATAGGGGACAGAGATTAAAGCTAGAAATCTTGCTTTATATGCTTGATCTTGGGGTCAAATTTTTAACATAATCAAAAAATAAAAATAAAATTTAAATAGCAATTACAAAAAATGACAATCACAATGAAATAAAGGAACCTGGCTGTGTATTGAGTGGGTAGCATAGCCAGCAAGGAAAAGAAGAATTATTTTGCAAAATTTAAAACATTTATTATGCCAAATAGATCTCTAAAGAGATTCATCTGAAGAGAGTAAGAGTAATAATTAAAAAAAAAAAAAAAATCTCAGTACATGACTTTGGGGTAGCATTGGTGTCTGTATTCTGAGATGACTATCAATTTTGGAATTTACATAATTAGAAATTAAATTAATGATACTAGGAATGAAGACTTTTGACATGAGAGAAAGATAAATGTATAGATGTAAGATTGATGAGATTAAGTTAAAACTTAATTGTCTACATTTTAATTGGAAATATAAACGTATAATGTGCTTTATCTTTAAATACAAACATGAAAAATTAATATGCATGTAAATCTGTAAAAAGACACATATGTACATATATAACATATATCAATGTACATATGATACACATACGAAGTATATTTCCACCATAATTCTATCCATTAAAAAGGCCTGGAAACAATGGCCAACCCATGAGCAATGAACAAACCTACTACACAGATTATTTTCTTAAATACCAAGTTCTTTGACAAATTCTTGATTCTAGCTCCTGGACACAATCTGTACAAGATGAGCTTGTAATATTGAGGTTGAGCAGGGACCTGTGGGGCTCTTTGACAAAAAAGTCTTTTTTTGTGCCCCATTTCTTAATTAGGAAATAGGCTTCATTCAGCCTCCATGATCTCTGAGTTCCAATGGGTAGGTTCAAACATTTTTTGCCGTTAAATATAGAGGAAAGGATAAAATTAGCTACTAGACTATTTCAAGACCACGATTTATAGCTGCAATAAAACTATAGACTTTAAAAAATGTTGTTTTTAAAGAAGCTATATTTTAAAAATATATTTGATATTTTATTAATAGGTGAATAAATGTTCATAATTATTGCATCTTTATTGCAGATTTTGCCTTTAGTAGTATAAAATAATCAGTTTGTTGCCATTTCATTTTTTTTACCTTGAATTCTACCAAGCTGAAATAAAAATTTTCACCTATACTTTCATTTTCCTGGTGCACTTCCCTTAAGTAGCATAGGTTTGAATTTTGTATTTTATATAGTATGTGAGTTTGGTGATGGGAATAATACCCATTTGCTTGTAGAATTTCAGCAAGAGTAAATGACTCAAACAAGAAAAATTAATATTATCCGCTCAACTATGACACAGTGAAGGGGAAGGACCTGACTACATACATTGTTGCTTCTTAAGAGATGGATATTCAAATGTGATGTGTGACCATCTGCATCAGAATCACCTGGGATGCTTTATAAAAAAGTAAGCTAGGAGCTCCATCATCGACGTCAAGTGTGAATCTCTGAGGGATGGAGTCTTGAAGTCTGCATATTCAACAAGTTCCATATGTGATTCCTATAGTCATTACAGCTTGAGAATGATTAGCCAAGAGAACATAAAAATGCCACAAAATACATTCACCTGTAATTTACTTGGTTGATTTTAGGCAGAAAGCTTCCAAATGAACATGTTTTTGTGTGTGTGCAGGAAGACTGAAAGTGTTAATAAGAGGAAGTTGACAAGATCCATGAAAGAAAATTTTTCCTCTATATTGGAAAAGAAAGGTTAGTGTTCAAATTTGCCCTCTCCCTGATCTAGATTTTTCTCTCACCTTGTATAAATGTTTCCCATTTCTACCTCCCTTCCATCTTTAGTTACTGCTGTTCTAATGTTTATATTCCATGATCGTGGATTGTAAAACCAAGATTCTTTCAGATTTTTTTCAAAAAGGAAAAAACATATTTGAAATGAAAACAGTATGTTAACATGCTCTGATTACACAATCAAGGTTTTCTCTTTTATTATTCCATGCAAGAGTTTCAGTTTACCAAGCCAAATATCTCAGTACTTTTGCCATCAATCAATGAAGCTATAACATGTAATTAAATCATTGTGTACTTCTTCTCCCACTGAACACACATTTACTTACTTTTTAGGTTAATCTTTTAACTTAAAAGACTCAAAACATGTCAAACATATAATATAGTTGATGTATAATAACTAAATTGAACCTCTTCTCTGTGCCCCAGGCATTAGTAAGGTAATTTATTATTTATTCACTTTGTTTTATAGGTCATATTATTAAAATGGGACTCCATGCAAGCTTCAAATGATATCTCAATTCACTGGTTACATTTGTAATGGAATTCTACATTTTTAACTTAGGAAATACTTCCCTTATGAAATAAAGTCTCCTAATATTACCAGTGGGCTAAAAATATGTAGATAGGGTGTGTAATTTCCTCAGTTCTGTCTCACCACAACAAAGATTTGAAAAGGCAGACTAGTGTTACGGCTCGGTTACAGCCCAGAGTTTTATTTGGCAAACAAAGGATAGTGTCGGCCCCAACTAGTCTTAGATTCCTCTTTTTATATGTTTGTCTCCTTCTTCCTGATTCTGCCTTATGCAAATTAGTGATGACTCTTTAGAATCTTTTGGGTATGGGTTGACACCACATAAGGGTATTTCCTATTGGAATTGCCCAATAGCCATGGTGTAAGACCAGAGGGTCTGAGCCTCTGGATCTAGAATGAGGTCATTGACAGAAAAGGTCTCCCATATAGCATCTCATAGGGACTGAGACCCACCTGTTCCTTAGAAGCAATACAGCTATTGGTAAAGCCTCCTTCCATCTGAGGAAGTCTTCTGGGTTATCTTTTTTATCACTGATTAGCAAATGAATGTTCTGTTTAACCCTTCAAGACATTGCATAACTGAACTAAATGGACTTTTAGAGAGCATCTAGCTTACACTTTAATTTTTACATATAAAGAAACTGAGAAATTTCTCTGCTCAAGGTCAAATTACAAGTGACCAAGTGCTCAGAAAAGTGTGAGTTCTTAGTCCAGTGTTGTATATGTTATGCCATGTTGCCAATGAGATATGTCAGGATATTATTGCTCATCTGTTAATAAAACTTTTTGGACCTATTGGTTCTTTAATCTGCTTACAAAAATTGATATGCTTGTGTTCCATAGTAAATTTCTTAGCTCCTCTATTTCTTTCATTTCTCTAACCTTTGTGAATCCCTATGGATGTTACCCTTGAAATAGATCCAAAATCTAAAAACTTGGCCTACTTCTAGGCCTCAGGAACTCTTGCTCTGATATTGTGATTTATAAGAAATATATATTTGGCATCCCTCTCATTTCTGTCACAGAGTTCCTAAAACCCTTGGAATTATCCTAAGCAGTAAGAGTAATTAAAGTGGCTTTTGTTATATTAAAAAAAAAAAAAAAAAAACACTTTTGGAAAACATTGTCATAGATAGGTTGGAACTTTCTGTTCACTCCTTCATTACTCAAGGTGTGCAAGCACAGCCTGGAAAATCATCAATGGACACAACTACAGAAAGAGATTTAGCATTGAATAAATAGCTGCAGGGGTGGTTTGAGTGTGAATTTTAAAAACATACAACAAAAGATACTAAAAATCATTAAATTGGAAGAAAAGCTATGACATAACTGAAGAGCATACTAAAAAGCAAATATCACTGCCAACAAATGTCTGTCTAGTCAAAGTTATGGTTTTTCCAGTAGGCTGAATGCCAAAAAACTGATGCTTTTGAACTGTGGTGCTGGAGAAGATTCTTGAGGGTTCCTTAAATAGCAAGGAGATCAACTAGTCAATCCTAAAGGAAATCAACCCCGAATATTCATTAGAAGGACTGATGCAAAGCTGAAACTCCAATAATTTGGCCACCTGATGTGAAGAACTGACTCACTGGAAAACACCCTGGTGATGGGAAAGACTGAAGGCAGGATAAGAAGGGGAGGATAGGGAATGAGATGGTTGGATGGCATCAGTGACTCAATGAACATGCTGCTGCTGCTGTTAAGTCACTTCAGTTGTGTCTGATTCTGTGTGACCCCATAGACGGCAGCCCACCAGGCTCCTCTTTCCCTGGGATTCTCCAGGCAAGAATACTGGAATGGGTTGCCATTTCCTTCTGAGTTTAAGCAAACTCAGGGAGATAGTGAAGGACAGGAAGCCTGGCATGCTACAGTTCATGGAGTCTCAAAGAGCAGCAGCAACAACATTATATTTCACCTCTTATGTAAAATTCATTAACCTCCATCATATATACAAAGTGCTTAAACAAAATATCTCATTTTAATTCCTCCTTAACAATAATATTAGTGCCCACTTTTCATATGTATAGAGTGAAGACTAGTGATGTTAATAGGCATTATTCATAGTTAGCCAACAAATAAAAGATAGTGTGCACACCAGGCCCCAAAATTTTTGATGCCAATTCATGGTCGTATTTTTCGCTCATGCTCCTCTAAAGTCAAGATTTTCACTGACACTGAAGAATTCCAGGCCCTACCAAACGTACTTGGAAAACATCATTCTGGGAGGTTTACCTTTTCATATCCCCTCAAGCCTTGCTCTATGAGAAGCCTTTTATTCAGCCTACTTGCTGGACTACTGAGGCTATAAAGTGCAATAAAATTGTTGACAATGCTTTCCTTTCCTGTAACGTGTAACTTTTTTGTCAATGTGTTGAAGCAATTCTGGATTTTCCATACACTTTATAAATTGTCACACCCTTGTCATTTTGTTTTCCAAATCTATTTACACGCCATGACTTTATGTTAAGCTTAGGTTACCAGCTCACAAATTTATTCTAAACTTAAGTTGAATATTTGTTACTTATGATAAATTGATGTTTTGCATAGTATTTCTCTGCTGTGATCTTTCATAAAGTACAATCATACCTGAGTCAGAACCTGGACCAATTAATTATTAATGAATAGAATAAAGATATTAATGTTTCTCTATAGCAAATGAGAGGCTACATTTTCTTCCCTCAATTATCACAGCAACTCCTGAATTTTGTTGCATTAATCAGTAAATTCCTACCTCACGACTACCATAGATTACATAATATTGAATATTAAAAGACTTTCAAAATCAAAGTCTATGTATATATGTGTGGATATATGTATATAAATGCATTATATATATATATATATATAAGAATACATGCAAAAATATGCATATATATATACACATATACACTCACATATGCATGCGTATGCACACACACATATAATGTGTTTTGCACTGATTTTTTTCATCAGCTCCACTATCCAGGAACCCTGTGAAGTAGGAAGATTCAGTATTAATCTTTTAGTTTTTTAAGAAATTAAGGCCTAGAGATTTTAAGTGACTTACACGAGATCACAGAGCTGGTAAGCAGCAAAGCCAGGACTCAAATTCGTATTTCACTGATGTATCCACAAAAGCTGAATGCTCAGCAACTGACAATGATAGCCTCATGTATTTAGACCTTACTGTTGTACCAGGCACTTTGTGTGTATTATCTCATTTATTCCTCAAAACATCCTAGTGGAAGATACTAATCCACCTATTACATTAAAGACACAAGCTATTACAGAGTAAAACAAAAAGAAAGAAAGAAATGAAAACAACAGTTAAACAATCCAGACTGGGAAAAGTAAATACCTCACCCACATGCTTTCTAAATTGCTTAGTGGTAATTTGAGCACATGTCTTCTGGTTCTCATTTCAGTTCTTCTTCAAATCTTATCTTCCTGATGTTCTTACTCCTTGATAAGAATAATAAAAGAAAAAAAAAAAAAAGGTTGGCAGATGTTAGTTAAGTAAATATTGGCTTAAAGTAGAGATATCTGATTGCATCCCCTTTAATTCACCTTCCCTAAATTCCAAGCCCAACCAGCTTAACAAAGACCATTATATCGGCTGTGAATGAGACGCATGTGAATATAAGAGAAAGATGGATGAAAACTATAACTTGATACTTGAGTGCCTGGCATTTGATGTTTTAAAATTCCTGGTTGGCATGTTTCATGAGTCACATATTGTATTTTCAAGTCATAATTTTGTGTATATTTATATTAGTAATCATTAAGTACCACTCATGTATTAAATGTTTTT
Source organism: Bos grunniens (assembly GCF_055505025.1). Lineage (NCBI taxonomy): Eukaryota > Metazoa > Chordata > Mammalia > Artiodactyla > Bovidae > Bos > Bos grunniens. The sequence goes on along the minus strand of NC_141183.1, from coordinate 62,143,696 downwards.
ATTCTATTTATTGCTTCAACAATTCTATATGGAGGATATTTTATCCTGTTATTACAAAAGAAACTGTGGCTTTAAGGGTTCAAATATCTTTTGAAATCCCATAGCTGGGTGAAAAGTATATTTCAGATTCAAATGCCAGCCTTCTTATTCATGTCTCAGTGACTGTTTATTCAGTGTTTTCCACAGAATCTAAGATTAGTACTAAGATTAAGAACTAAGATTAAGTACTTAGAACTAAGTACTAAGATAAGTACTAAGATTAGAACTAAGACTAAGTTTTGAATTTAGGATGACTTACCTCTGCCATTAAGCTTTGCTCAGTTATTATGGTTTATATTGTATATTCACTCTCTGAGTTCCTACAGATGTCTTTAAGTTTGGAAATCAGTTGTGTGGTTGCTGTTGTTCAGCTGCTAAGTCTTGTCAAAGTCTTTGAAACCCCATGGACAGCAGGATGACAGGCTTCTTTGTCCATCACCAACTCCTGGAGTTTGCTCAAACTCACATCCATTGAGTCAATGGTGCCATCCAACCATCTCATCCTCTGTCATCCCTTTCTCCTCCTGCCCTCAATCTTTCCTAGGGTTAGGGGCTTTTCCAGTGTGTTGGCCCTTTGCATCAGATGACCTAAGTATTGGTGTTTCAGCCTCAGCATCAGTCCTTCCAATGAATATTCAGGGTTCCTTTAGGATTGATTAGTTTGATCTCCTTGATGTCCAAGGGACTCTCAAGAGTGTTCTCCAGCACCACAATTCAAAAACTTGAATTCTTCAGGTGTTAGCCTTCTTTATGGTCCACCTTTCACAGCCATACATGATTATCGGAAAAACCATAGTTTTGACTATAAACACTTCTGTCAGAAGTGATGTCTCTGCTTTTTAATATGCTGTCTAGGTTTGTCATGTTTATTCTCCCAAGGAGCAATCATTTTTAAAATTTTGTGGCTACAGTCAACATCTGCAGTGATACTGGAGCCCAACAAAATAAAAATCTGTGGAAAAATAGCTCCAGAAAGAATGATAAGGCTGGACCAAATTGGAAATGACACTCAGTTGTGCATGTGTCTGGAGGTGAAAGTAAAATCTGATGCTGTAAAGAACAATACTGCATAGGAACCTGGAATGTTAGGCGCGTGAATCAAGGTAAATTGGATGTGGTCAAGCCAGAGATAGCAAAAGTGAACATCAACATTTTAGGAATAAATGAGCTAAAATGGATGGGAATGGGAGAATTTAATTCAGATGACCATTATATCTACTACTGTGGGCAAGAATCCCTTAGAGGAAATGGAGTAGCCCTCATAGTCAACAAAAGAGTTCCAAATGCAGTACTCGGGTGTAATCTCAAAAACTTCAGAATGATCTCACTTCATTTCCAAAGCAAACCATGCAATATCACAGCAATCTAAGTGTATGCTGCAACCACTAATGTCAAAGAAGCTGAATGGTTCTATGAAAACCTACAAGACCTCCAAAAACTAACACCAATAAAAATCATCTACATTTCTTCTTTAATTCAGATAATATCAGGGTCAAGTCTCCAGACTAGAAGATGTTTTTCTTTCTGTACATACATTGTTATCTGGCAGGTTCTAGGGAGATATGAGAGGCACCAAGGATGGTGCTGGCTATTTGGGAAATTGATAAATCAATCGTGATTATGAGGAAGGCTCAGCCTTTGACTATGGTGAAACAAATGAAGACTAAGAACTGCCAAATTCAATGCTAGGAGAAGAAATTATAGAGTAACCTGCTTAGTTTCATATGGCAGTGAGAGATTAACACAAGAAAAGGCTTTGGAAAGTCAAATATTTATAAGGTTGTGGATAAAACAAAAGAACTGCTGGTGTATTAGAGAGAAGAGTATAGCTTAGATATCATTAAGCTCTGTGAAAATCAACTGAGAAGCAACACTTCATTTTCAAACCCTGGACTGTAATAACATTCAAACTACTGCACAATTGCACTCATCTCACATGCTAGCAAAGTAATGCTCAACATTTTCCAAGCCAGTCTTCAACAGTATATGAACTGTTAACTTTCAAATGTTCAAGCTGGATTTGGAAAAGGCAGAGGAACCAGAGATCAAATTGCCAGCATTCGTTGGATCACTGAAAAAGCAAGAGAGTTCCAGAAAAATATCTACTTCTGCTTTATTGACTATGGCGAAGCCTTTGACTGTGTGGATCACCAAAAACCATGGGAAATTCTTAAAGAGATGGGAATACCAGACCACCTGATATGCTTCCTGAGAAATCTGTATACAGGTCAAGAAGCAACAGTTGGAACTGTACGTGGAACAACAGACTGGTTCCAAATTGGGAAAGGAGTACTTCAAGGCTGTATATTGTCATCCTGCTTATTTAATTTGCATGTAATTTATGTACATGCAGAGTACATAATGTGAAATGCTGGGCTGGATGAAGCAAACCTGGAATCAAGATTGGAGGTTGAAATATCGATAACCTCAGTTACACAGTTGACACCACCCTTATGGCAGAAAGCAAAGAAGAACTAAAGAGCCTCTTGATGAAAGAAGAGCATGAAAAAGTTGATTTAAAATTCAACATTCAAAAAACTAAGATCATGGCATCTGGTCCCATCACTTCATGCCAATTAGATTGGGAACAATGGAAAAAGTGAGAGACTTTATTTTTATTATTATTATTTTTTTAACTCCAAAATCACTACAGATGGAGACTGCAGCCATGAAATTAAAAGACACTTGCTCCTTGGAAGAAAAGCTATAACAAATGTAGATAGCATGTTAAAAAGCAGAGACAGTACTTTGCCAACAAAAGTCCATGTAATCAAAGCTGTCGTTTTTCCAGTAGTCAGGCATGGGTCTAAGAGTTGGACTATAAAGAAAGCTGAGCACTGAAGAGTTGATTCTTTTGTTGTGTTGTAGTGTTGGAGAAGACTCTTGAGAGTCCCTTGAAGGAGATCCAACTAGTTAAATCCTAAAGGAAATCAATCCTGAGAATTCATTGGCGGGACTGATGCTGAAGCTGAAACTCCAAAACTTTGGCTACCTGATGAGAGAACTGACTGGTTGGAAAAGACCCTGATGCTGGGAAAGATTGAAAGGAGGAAGAGAAGGGGATGACAGAGGATGAGATGGTTGGATGGCATCACTGCCTCAATGGAAATGATTTTGAGCAATGAGATTTACTTTTAGCCTAGTCTTCCAAATATTTGGAGTGGCCAGAAATCACTTCCTCTCAGTGGGAAAAGGTTAGATTGAGGTTCTTGAATTCTCTTACCTATACTTACCTTCATTTTAAATTTGATCATTTTTTTGCCACATGGATAAAATATATCTATGCTACTTCAATGTTACACCCTGCTGATTTAAAGTATACAGTTGGTAGAAAGTGAAAGTAATAGAAGAGACACTCCTTGATAGCATTTAGTTGGCAAAACAATTTGGAAAAAAGTCACTCTTTGAATCATTATAGACCCAAGTTCTTTATGCCAGTGAACCTTATCTAACCTTTCCATTATTTAATTTTGTGACACTTTCTTAAGATTTCAAAAATATTAAAGTCAATTTTCTTAAAAATTTTAGGAAACTTCTGAAGAGAACTCTTTGGGCATGGCACTCATTTTGCTTTTTAAGGAGCATACTCCTCCTTTGGTTAAGGAGGACTATTGAAGAAAACTAGTTCAAGTAGTTATTTTTTAAAAATTAATTTATTTATTTTAATTGGAGACTAATTACTTTACAATATTGTACTGGTTTTTGCCATACATTGACATGAATCAGCAATGGGTGTACATGTGTTCCCCATCCTGTGGTCCCCTCCCACCTCCCTGCTCATCCTATCCCTCGGGGTCATCCCAGTGCACCAGGCCTGAGCACCCTGTCTCACGCATCAAACCTGGACTGGCGATCTGTTTCACATATGATAATATACATGTTTCAACTAGTTATTGATTGAACTGAATTCAAAAATTATGACAGCACACCCAAAATTATCACCTCCTTCTGAAATTCACTTTTACAAGAGGAAAAAACATATCTCATTCCATCCATTTTTTTTTATATCAAAAAATCTGAAGTGAAGAGGGCAGGATGCCAATCTGTTGTATATTTCATGGGAAGAATAGTAAGAAATAGCCACTAGAAAATGCTATTTTGAGGGAAGTTAGTGACTTCAAGAGAATTTTTTAAATAGTTGACCATTTAAATATTTGGTCCATATCCTTTTAATTCCTTTTCCTGTAAAAATAGTAACTTATTAAAGATTCAAAAGAAGCATATTTTCACAAGTATTATTAACATCCTTGTCCCTCTCAGGGAGAAAATAGACATAAGATAATTCAAGCTAATAAAGCTCTTCACAGACCCATTAAGATTCAAAGATTTGTTAGGAGAAAGTGTTTGAATTAGTGGGTTGAAAAGCATTACTTGGTTAGCAGTTTATGTGACTTTTACTGCTTCCTTGATATTTTACAGTATGTGACAAGAGCATGTTTATGTTTCTGTAACAAAGCTCAAGTCTTATAACCCCTTGAGATCTCAAGAGTTGTTAACTCTGTCATAGAGTATGGCTACAGATACCTTTCCTATTCTGCTTGGCATTAAGTTATTTTTGATTTAATGAGTTTTCTCTGTTCCTTGGTATAGCAGCTATCATAGTAGATCCAGAACTTCGTGGATTTCCTACCACAATAACTCAACTCTTGCTTTTTTAAATCTACAATGTAGTATCAGAAATAAAAATTCTTATTAAAGTTGGATAAAAATCTGAAAATCCCAATTTCAGGAAAAGAAAATAAGCTAGTCAGACATAATTGACTTTCACATGGTGATTTAGTTTTGTTTTTTAATTTTTAATTGAAGGATAATTGCTTTACAGAATTTTGTGGTTTTCTGTCATACATAAACAAAAATCAGTCATAGGTACACCCATGTTCCCTCTCTCCTGGACCTCCCTCCCATCTCCTTCCCCAACCTACCCTTCAGCCTGTCACAGAGCCCCTGTTTGAGTTCCCTGAGTCATACAGCAAATTCAAATTGACTACCTGTTTTATACATGGTATTGTAAATTTCTATGTTACTCTCTCCATACATCTCCCTTTTTCCCTTCTGTCCTCCCATCATGTCCCATAGGTCTGTTCCCCATGTTTGTTACTCCATTGCTGCCCTGAAAATAAATTCATCAGTGCCATCTTTTCAGATTCCATATATATTGCCAGTATATGATATTTATATTTCTTTCTGACTTACTTCACTCTGTATAATTGGCTCTAGTTTCATCCAGTTCATTAGAACACAATCAAATGTGTTCCTCTTTATGGCAAGTAGTATTCCATTGTGTATATGTACTACAGCTTCCTTGTGTATTGATCTGTCGATGGACATTTAGGTTGCTTCCAAGTTCTAGCTGTTGTAAATAGTGCTTCAGTGAACATTAGGGGTACATATGTCTCTTTCAGTTTTGATTTCTTAGGGTATATGCCTAGGAGTGGGATTGCTGGGTCAGATGGTGGTTTTATTCCTAGTTTTTTAAAGAGTCTCCATACCGTCTTCCATAATGGCTATATCAGTTTGCATTCCCACCAACAGTGTAAGAGGGTTCCCTTCTCTCCACACTCTCTCCAGCATTTATTGCTCATAGACTTTTTGATGATGGCTATTCTGACTGATACGAAGTAGTATCTCATTGTAGTTTTGATTTGCACTTCTCTAATAATGAGTGATGTTGAGCATCTTTTCACATGCTGGTTAGCCATCTTTATGTCTTTGGAAAAATGTCTCTTCAGGTCCCTTTCCTAATTTTTGATTGGGCTATTTGTTTTTCTGCTATTGAGTTGTATAAGCTGCTTGTATATTTTGGAAATCAATTCTTTATCAGTTGTTTCCTTTGCTATTATTTTCTCCCATTCTGAGGGTTGTCTTTTCACCTTGTTTGTAGTTTCCTTTGCTGTGCAAAAGCTTTTAAGTTTAATTATGTCCCACTTGATTATTTTTGTTTTTATTTCCATTATTCTAGGAGCTGGGTCATAGAAGATCTTGCTTTGATTTATGTCATTGAGTGTTCTGCCTATGTTCTCCTCTAAGAGTTTATAGTTTCTGCTCTTACATTTAGGTCTTTAATCCATTTTGAGTTTATCTTTGTGCATGGTGTTAGGTAGTGATCTAATTTCATTTTTTTGCACGTAACTGTCCAGTTTTCCCAGCACCACTAATTGAAGAGGTTGTCTTTGCCCCATTGTACATACTTGCCCTCCTTTGTAAAAAATAAGGTACCCATATGTGCGTTGGTTTATCTCTGGATTCTCCAACTTGTTCCATTGGTCTATATTTCTGTTTTTGTGCCAGTATCATACTTTCTTGATGACTGTAGCTTTGTAGTAATGTGAAGTCAGGAAGGGTGATTTCTCCAGCTCTGTTCTTTCTCGAGACTGCTTTGGTTATTTGGTATCTTTTGTGGTTCCGTATGAATTGTGAAAATTTTTGTTCTAGTTCTGTGAAAAATTCCATTGGTAATTTGATAGCGGTTGCATTGAATCTGTAGATTGCATTTGGTAGTACAGTCATTTTCATAATATTGATTCTTCTTACCCAGGAGCATGGGATATCTCTCCATCTGTTTATATCATCCTTGATTTCTTTCATCAGTGTCTTATAGTTTTCCGTATACAGGTCTTTTTTCTCCTTAGGTAAATTTATTCCTAGATATTTATTCTTTTTGTTGCAATGGTGAATGGGATTGAGTCCTTAATTTCTCTTTCTGATTTTTCATTATTAGTATATAGAAATGCAAGTGATTTCTGTGTATTAATTTTGTATCCTGCGACTTTGCTAAATTCACTGATTAGCTCTAATAATTTTCTGATAGTTTTGTTTGGGTTTTCTATGTATAGTATCATGCATCATGTCATCTGCAAACTGAGATTTTTACTTCTTCTTTTCCCATCTGGATTCTTTTATTTTTCTTCTCTAATTGCCATAGCTAGGATTTCCAAAACTGTGTCGAATAATAGCATTGGGAGTGGACACCCTTGTCTTGTTCCTGATCTTAGAGGGAAAGCTTTTAGTTTTTCACCACTGAGAATAATGTTTGCTATGGGCTTTTCATACATGGCCTTTACTATATTGATGTAGGTTCCTTCTATGTCCATTTTTCGAAGCGTTTTTATTGTAAACGGATGCCGAATTTGTCAAAGGCTTTTTCTGCACCTATTGAAATGATCATATGGTTTTTATCTTTCAATTTGTTGATATGGTGTATCACGTTGATTGATTTGCATATATTGAAGAATCCTAGCATCCCTGGAATAAACCCAACTTGATCATGGTGTATAAGCTTTTTAATGTGTTGCTGTTGTTCATTTCCTCTAGGTTATCCATTTTATTAGCATATAGTTTCTCATAATATTCTTTTATGATTCTTTGTATTTCTGTGTTCTCTGTTGTAACCTTTCCTTTTTCATTTCTAATTTTATTGAATTGATTTTTCTCCCTTGTTTTCTTGATGAGTCTGGCTACTGGTTTGTCAATTTTGTTTATCTTCTCAAAGAACTAGCTTTTAGTTTTATTAATCTTTGCTGTTGTTTCCTTCATTTCTTTTTCATTTATTTCTGCTCGGACTTTTATGATCTCCTTCCTCCTGATGACTTTGGGGGTTTTTGGTTCTTCTTTTTCCAGCTGCTTTAGATACAGAGTTAGGCTGTCTATTTGATGCTTTTCTTGTTTCTTGAAGTTTGATTGTATTGCTCCCTCTTAGACCTGCTTTTACTGAATCCCATAGGTTTTGGGTTGTTGTCTTTTCATTTTCATTTGTTTATAGGAATATTTTAATTTCTTGTCTTATTTCTTCAGTAACCTCTTTGTTATTTAGTAATGCATTGTTTAATCTCCATGAATTTGTATTTTTTGCTGTTTTTTCCCTCTAGTCGATATCTAACCTCATAGTGTTGTGGTCAGAGAAGATAGCTGATACAATTATGATTTTCTTAAATTTACTGAGGTTTCATTTGAAGCCCAAGATGTGATATACCCTGGAGCATGTTCCATGTGCACTTGAGAAGAAAGTGTGTTCTTCTACATTTGGATGGAAAGTCCTGAAGATATCAATTAGATCTATTCAGCCTAACGTTTCATTTAAGGTTTGTGTTTCCTTATTGATTCTCCTTTTTTGATGATTTGTCCATTGGTGAAAGTTGGGTGATGAAGTCCCCTACTATTATTGTGTTGCTGTTGATTTCTCCTCTTTTGCCTATTTGTGTTTGCCTTATGTAGTGAGGTGCTCTTATGTTGGGTGTATAGATGTTAACAATTGTTATGTCTCCTTGGATTGATCCCTTGATCATTATGTAGTAACCTTCTCTGTCTTTTATGATATTCTTTATTTTAAAGCCTTTTTTTTTTTTTTTTTTTCCAGAAATAAGGATTGCCATTAAGCTTTCTTTTGGTTTCCGTTCACATGGGATATCTTTTTCCATCCTTTTACTTTCAGTCTCTATTTGTCTCTAGGTCTGAAGTGGGTCTCATGTAGGCAGCATATATGTGTGTCTTGTTTTTGTACTCATTCAGTCAGTCTGTATCTCTTGGTTGGTGCATTTAATCCACTTACATTTAAGGTAATTATTGATAATATGTTCCTTTTGGCATTTTCTTGATAATTTTGGGTTTGTTTTTGTAGGTTTTTCCTTTCTCTTGTGTTTACTGGCTGTGTGAGTCCCTTTAGTATTTGTTTCAAGGATGGTTTGGTGGTGCTGAATTATCTTAACTTCTGCTTGTCTGTAAAGTTTTTGATTTCTTCATCAATTTTGAATGAGTTCTTTGCTGAGTATAGTAATGGTGGCTGTAGGTTTTTCTCTTTAAGTACTTTAAATATATCCTGCCATTTCCTTCTGGCCTGTAGAGTTTCTGCTGAAATATCCACTGCAGCCATGAAATTAAAAGCTTACTTCTTAGAAGGAAAGTTATGACCAACCTAGATAGCATATTCAAAGCAGAGACATTACTAACAAAGGTCCATCTAGTCAAGGCTATGGTTTTTCCAGTGGCCATGTATGGATGTGAGAATTGGACTGTGAAGAAAGCTGAGTGCTGAAGAATTTATGCTTTTGAACTGTGGTGTTGGAAAAGACTCTTGAGATTCCCCTGGACTGCAAGGAGATCCAGCCAGTCCATTCTAAAGGAGATCAGTCCTGGTGTTCTTTGAAAGGAATGATGCTAAAGCTGAAACTCCAGTACTTTGGCCACCTCATGCGAAGAGTTGACTCATTGGAAAAGGCTCTGATGCTGGAAGGGATTGGGTGCAGGAGGAGAAGGGGACAACAGAGGATGAGACAGCTGGATGGCATCACCGACTCGATGAGTTTGGGTGAACTCCAGGAGTTGGTGATGGACAGGGAGGCCTGGCATGCTGCAATTCATGGGGTCGCAAAGAGTCAGACACGACTGAGCAACTGAACTGAACTGAATCATATGGGTTTTCCTTTGTATGTTGCTTCTCCCTTGCTGCTTTTAATATTATTTCTTTGTTCTTAATCTCTTTGAGCTTGATTAATATGTGTCTTAATGTGTTTCTCCTTTGGTTTAACCTGCAAGGGACTCTGTGCTTCTTGGTCTTGAATGACTATTACCTTTCTCGTGTTGGTGAAGTTTTCAATTGTAATTTCTTCAAAAATTTTCTTATTGCCTTTCTTTTTTTCTTCTTCCTCTGGGATCCCTATAACTCAAATATCATTGTGTTTAATATTGTCCCAAAAGTATCTGAGGGTATCCTCTATTATTTTCATTTCTTTCCCTTTATTCTGCTCTTTAGCAGTTATTTCCACCATTCAATCCTTCAGCTCACTTATCCATTCTTCTGCCTCAGTTATTCTGCTATTGGTTCTTTCTAGAGTATTTTTAATTTAAGTAATTGTGTTATTCATCTCTGTTTGCTTATTTTTTATTTCTTCTATGTCCTTGGTGACTGTATTAACTGTGTTAAGTGCTTCTTGCATTTTCACCATTCTATTTTCAAGTCTTTGGATCATCTCTGCTATCATTATTCTGAATTCTCTTTCAGGGAGATTACTTATTTCTCCTTTGATTATTTGGCTTTGGGAGTTTCTTCCTTGCTTTTTCATTTGTGCTGTATTTTTCTGTCTTTTCATCTTTTTTCTTTTCTTCTCTAACTTGCTCTGCTTGAGGTCTCCTTTTCCCAGACTTTAGGGTTGTATTAATTCTTCCTTTTGATTTTCGCCCTTGGAGGGAAGTGTTGGTTGGGTGGTTTGTATTGATTTCTTGTTAGATGTGACTTGTGCCTATTTTCTAGTGGATGGAGATAAAGGAGGTACTTACAGAAATACTGGGACATATATATACATACTTTCACAAATACAGTTATAACCAAAGTGTTCTACAGAAAAGAGTACAGGAATCTGACTTGGTGAGCAAGGGAAACTAGAGATGATATCAACTAATTGAAAGCAGAGTTAGCTAATGCTTGATCTAGAAATCTGAGCATGAGCAGTGGTCCAACTAGGAATATAGCATAGAGAGTTCAACAATTTAACTTACCTGGTAAAAGAAGAAAAAGTGAAGGAAAAAGGGAAGAATAAAAAAGAGAGACAGAGAAAAGAAAAAAAATAGGAAAGATGAATAGATATATAGCTACAGCCAGTAAAGACCTGTAGGAAAAACAGTTGAATATATCGAAAACAAAATCCAAAGAATTCATGAAGAAAAAAAAAAGTGAAAAAGATGTTTCCCTTTTCTCCACACCCTCTCCAGCATTTATTGTTTGTATTTTTATTTATTGTACTTTTTGATAGCAGGCATTCTGACTGGTATTGTTTGTATTTTTATTTATTGTACTTTTTTTTTTTTTCCAGGAGATGGTGAGTTTTATTTTGTCTTGTCTGGATAGAGGTTTGATTTGCTCTCGAATGTTCCAGGGTGGAGAGAGATTAGGAGAAAGCACAGAATGCAGAGGTCTATTCGGTGTAATCTCCCTCATTTTCATCTTCACCGTCAATGGCGAGAGCAGCGTATTTGCTTGCAGAACTGAACTTCGAGGCTGGATTTTCTTCAGCTTTCTTTGGCTCAGGTGCAGATCTGGAGTCGTGATCCTTTTTGCCATCTTTCCTGTCTGCCTCCTTCCAGTGGTCTTTGTTCCCCCCATCTCCCGGACCACGGCTGGAGTTCCCACTTTGGCCTTTTGGGGCACTCACCCCATCTACTTTATTTTCATCTTTCCTTGCTGATCCTTCCTCAGATAGTTGAGCTGGAACTACTTTCCCTCCACCACTTGTAGGGGACTGCTGCTCTGTGTCTGAGCTCTGAGATCGAGCAGGAGGGTTAGAACTTCACTTCACCCAAGCATTCTCCTTTGGTGGAGGGGCTGGCATTACCTTTAGAGGCTGTTCAGGTTTGGGAGGCTTAGAAGTTGGAGACTGACAGTCTTCCTCTTTATTGGGGGTTTCATTTTCTAAAGACTTCTCACTCTCTCTTCTTCTTGCATTTCTGCCAGATGTGGCTGAGGTCCCAGTCTGTACTTTTTGATAGCAGGCATTTTGACTGATGTGAGATGGTACTTCATTGTGGTTTTGATTTTCATTTCTCTGTTAATGACTGATGTTGAACATTTTTTCATGTGTTTGTTAGTCATCTGTATGTCTTCTTTGGGGAAATGTCTGTTAGGTTCTTGGTACCATTTTTTTATTGCGTCATTTATTTTTCTTGAATTGAGATGAATGAGTTGTTTGTATATTTCAAGATTAATTCTTTGTCTGTTGCTTCATTTGCTATTGAGCTTCCCTGGTGACTCAGATGGTAAAGCGTCTGCCTGCAATGTGGAAGACCCGGGTTCAATCGCTGTGTTGGGAAGATCTCCTGGGGAATGAAATGGCAACCCACTCCAGTATTCTTGCCCAGAGAATCCCATAGATGGAGGAACCTGGTTGGCTACCGTCCATGGGGTCACAAAGAGTTGGAAATGACTGAGTGACTTTTCTCCCATTATAGAGGCTGTCTTTTCAACTTGCTTATAGCTTCCTTCATTGTGAAAAAGCTTTTAAGCTTAATTAGGTCCCATTTGTTTATTTTTGCTTTTATTTCATTACTCTGGGAGGTGCATCATAGAGGATCTTGCTGTGGTTTATGTCAGGGAGTGTTTTGCCTATGTTTTCATCTAGGAGTTTTTTAGTTTCTGGTCTTACATTTAGATCTTTAATCCATTTTGAATTTATTTTGGTGTATGATGTTAGAAAGAGTTCTAGTTTCATTTTTTTTTTTTTAACAAATCATTGACCAGTTTCCCCAGCACCACTTGTTAAAGAGATTGTCTTTTCTCCATTGTATATTTTTGCCTCCTTTGTCAAAAATAAGGTGTCTATAGGTGTGTGGATTTATCTCTGGGCTTTCTGTTTTGTTCCATTGATCTATATTTCTGTCTTTGTGCCAGTACCATACTGTCTTGATGACTGTAGCTTTATAGTATAGTCTGAAGTCAGGCAGGTTGATTCTTCCAGTTCTATTCTTCTTTCTCAAGATTGCTTTAGCTATTCGAGGTTTTTTGTATTTCCATTCATACTGTGAAATTACTTGTGAAATTTCACATAGTTCTGTGAAAAATGCTTAAACAGCTGAAAATAGATCTGTCATATGAACCAGAAATCCCACAGCTGGGCATACACGCTGAGAAAGCCAGAATTGACAGAGACACATGTACCCCAATATTCATCACAGCACTGTTTACAATAGCGAGGACCTGTAAGCAACCTAAATGTCCATTGGCAGATGAATGGATAAGAAAGTTTTGGTGCATATGGATAATAGAATATTACTCAGGTATTAAAAAGGACACATTTGAATCAATTCTAATGAGGTATATGAAACTGGATCTTTTTATACAGAGTGAAGTAAGTCACAAAGAAAATACCAATACAGCATATTAACACATATATATGAAATTTAGAAAGATGGTAATGATGACCCTATATGTGAGACAGCAAAAGAGACACAGCTGTAAAAAACAGACTTTTGAATTATGTGGGAGAAGTAAGGGTGGGATAATTTGAAAGAATAGCATTGAAACATGTATATTACCTTATGTGAAATGGATCATCAGTCCAAGTTTGTTGCATGAACTAGGGAACTCAAAGCTGGTGCACTGGGACAACCCAGAGGGATGGAATGGGGAGGGAGGTAGGTAGGGGGTTCAGGATGGGGGACACATGTACACCCATGGCTGATTCATGTCAATGTATGGCAAAAACCACCATAATATTATAAAGTAGTTAGCCTCCAATTAAAATAAATTAATTTTTAAAAAGTGAAAGAGAAAAAAAAAATTTTTAATGAATTTTTTTTTCTTTTTTGACAAAAACACAAAGAGGATTGCTCCACAACAACACAAAAGGCTAATGTGAAGATGGAAATATGTAGGGGGAATAAACCATGTAATTTATAAGAAAAAAGAAAAAATATATTAAAATGAATTTTTTTTTAAACGAGGAAAACTCCATAGCACCGCTAAAGGCTAGTATGATGGTGAAGATATGTTGGGGGAATAAAGTATGTTTATAAAAGAAGAAACAAACAAAGAAAACAGAAAAACAAATATTTTAAAAAGATTCTCCAGGTCGTAGCTCTTGGTTGTGAAGTCTGCCCCTGTGCATGGGGTTGGGTTAGTGTTCTGCGATGTTTTCCTTGTTGGGGGAGCTTGTGCCTGTGTTCTGGTTGCTGGAGCTGGACCTCGTCTCTCTGAAGGGCAGTGCAGTGTTCAGTAATAGGTTTTGGAGAGTTCGATATGGGTTCAGTATGCCTTTGGGCAGTCCTTCTAGCTTTTGTGGTGTTGGCCGCATCTATATACAGAGCAGCTTCAAAGTGGCCCTCTCAGCATATCTGCAGTGCCAACAGCCCCCTGCTTGTCCTTGGGATCATTGCTGGTGCTTCTGTTTCCCTGTCCTGCCCTGTACTGCTGGCAGAAACTTGCTAGGTAGGTGCTTGTGTGTATCCTTCTGCGTCGTGGTCACTTGTGTGTGTCCCTCAGCCCTTGAGCTCACCCTCTGCATAAAGGGGCTTGTATGCACATGTCTCAGTTCCCGAGGTCCACCCTCTGCATCACGGGGCTTGTACACTTCTCTCAGTTCCCGAGGTCCGCCCTCTGTGTCGCGGTGCTTGTGTTGTTTCATCTTACTGCCTGCAATCTCTTTCACCGGGGTTATTTGTTCTTTTGGCTGTGTCAGGAGGGCTGTGTGCGCTGCCCAAGTTTGTCTACCTCCCCTCTATCAGAACCCCAGTCCCGCCCTTTCGTCAGCAGTTTGTCACACGCGGCTACCTGGGCCTGCCCTCTGTGCTGCAAGGGTTGTGCATGCTGGCTGGGTTTGTATGCTACCCCACTCTTGGTTCCCTGAGCCCGCCGTCTGTTTGAGGCCACAGTCCAGGAGCTCTTAAGGGGCTGAGAAGTGCAGCTTTCTATGTTTACTGCCCTCCAAGTCCCTGCTTTGCCTGGTCGTCTGAGACTTCACAGTTCCTCTTTGGTCCCGACTGTGAGGGAGTTTCCCTGTGCAGGGGAACTCCTCTTATTTCCGGGCTCCCTTCCTCCTTTGGGGCTCCTGCCCAGAAATTCTCTGTCTTTTTATGTCTCCCTCCTCTCTATCTCATTTCAGGGAGCTTAGCCTGTCCCCTGGAGGCCTGGGATCTTCTGCTGTCGTTAAAGGTTGCCTTGTAGGAGTTGTTTCATATTTCGATGAGTTTTTGATGTATTTGTGGGGAGGTTGGCGATATCCCCATCTTACTTCTCCACCATCTTCTTGCCAGATTTCTGTTTCCATTTGTTTGGAACGTGTTTTTCTATCCCCTCACTATCATTTTGTGTGTATATTTATATCTGAAGTGAGTCTCAGCATAAATGTATATGTCATGTTTTTAAATCATTCAACAACTTTATGACTTTTGATTGAAGAATTTAGCCCATTACATTTAAAGTGATTATTAATAGGTACATACTAATTTTCATTCTGTTAATGTTTTAGGGTTTCCTTTGTAGTTCTTTTTTTGTTCCTTTCTTCTTTTGGTCTCTTCCCTTATAATTTGGTCACTATCTTTATTGCTCTGTTTGAATTCCTTTCTCCTTTATGTTCATATATCTATCAAAGATTTTTAATTTGTGTTTACATATATATGTGTGTGTGTGTCCACCATGAGGTTTATATTTACATTTTTATTTCCTTCTCCACATTTAATGTTTCCTGACATCATGTTTATCATCTTCTTGTTTTGTGTATCTCTTAACTACTAATTGTGGATATAGACGATTTTACCACCTTTGTATTTTAATATTTTTAGTAGCTTTATAAACCTACATGTTTGCCTTTACCAAGGAGATTTTTTCTTTCTTAATATTTTTTTATTTTGAGCTGTGACCTTATCTTTTCCACTTTCAGAGTCCCTTTAAAAGTTCTTATTAAGCCAGTTCAGAGGTGCTGAACTCTTTTAGCTTTTGCTTCTCTGTAATAGTCTTTACCTCTCCTTTACATCTGAATGTTAATCTTAGTGGTTATAGTATCTTGGTTATAAGTGTTATTCATTAATCATATTGAATATATGGTGAAAAGTCAGTTGATTACCTTATGGAAGTTCCTTTGTACAGACTTTCTCCTCCCTTGCTGCTTTTAAGATCCTCTCTTTATATTTTGTTATTTATTTGTCATTTTAAAAGCAAGATGTTTTGGTGTGGACCTCTTTGAATTCATCTTATCTTGGGACTCTGTGCTTCCTGACGTGATGAGTGAATGGTCTCTCAGGTTAAGGAAATTTTCAACTACTTTGTCTTCAAATAATTTTTCATTTTCTTCTCATTTTGAGATCCCTATGATGCAAGTGGTAGTATATTTGATATTGTTCCATAGATCTCTTTAACTGTCCTTATTTTTAAATTTCTTTCCTGTTCAGTTGTGATTTCCACTACTCTATCTACTAGTTCACTTATTTGTTTCCTTTGTATCATCTAACCACTATTATTACTTCTAGTGTAGTTTTTACTTCAGTTAGTTTTTCAGTTCAAATTTGTTCTTTATATTTTCTAATGCTCTGTTAAACTTCTCAGTGTTTTCATTCATTCTTCTTTTGAGTTTATTAAGCACTCTTTGAGTCATTACCTAGAAGTCATTATCAGGTAGATTTCTTATCTTCACTCAGTTCTTCTTCTGGGGCTTTATCTTGTTTCTTCATTTGGAACAAATTCCTCTGTTGCCTCATTTTGGCTAATTTCCATTTTTACTCTATGCATTAGTTAGATTGCTTACATTTCCAATCTTGAATAAGTGGTCTTATGTAAGAGATATTCTGTGGTCCTAGCAGCACACTCTTCTCTAGTCACAAGAGTTATATGCCCTAGGCATGTCCCCTACATTGGATTCATGGGCTCTTCTGTAGTGGCATGGCTGTCAGCAGTGGGTGCTCTGGAAGTTGGGACCTGGCTCCTGACAAGGTTTGCTGTCAAGTCTTGCCTCATGTGGAGGGTAGTCTCTGCCTGTTGGATGCTCCTGGGCAATCCAAATCTTTCCCTGACACACCGGTGAGTGGGTCAGATATCACAGCAGCTGCTGTTGGGTCCAGGAATTCCAGGTATGGTTGTGGATCCTGTGGGTTCCAGGGCTTGTGCTTGACATCTGGTGGGACAAGGTCTTGGGGAAACTGGCTGTTTTTCTGAGAGGTACCAGGGCTGGTACTGGCCAATTGGTAGATGGACATAGGCCTAGGGTGGTTGACCTTGGAACTCAGGCAGATCTTGGGAAAGTGTCAACCCTTTCCAAAGGCCTGCCTGGTAAGGGTGTGCCCCAACATGGATGGCATTTTGGCTTGTAGTTTCCTGAACTGGTGTCAATTGGCTGTTGGGTATTTAAGCCCCCAAAGTTAATAGCATACAGAGAAGATTTCAAATGGTCCTTGTCAGTACCAGTGTCCTCATTGTAGAATGAGGTCCCCAAACTATCTACCTCTAGTGTCTGTATCTCCAGGAAGAATCTTAGTTGCCCCTGACTTTTCAGTAGGCTCTCCAAGATCAGCAATGCATCTAACTCAGGTCATTTTAAATTATTGCCTCTCTTCTGGGCATTCAGAGTGTACTTTTTTGTGTGTCATTTACCTGTGATGTCTATTTTCTGGAGCCCTGTGGATCTCCTAAAAGCAAAACCTATTGATCTTCAAACCAAATGTCCTTCTCAATGCAGGATCTACATGTAGGTTTTCCTATCCTTTATTACTTGAAAAGAACCTCTGCATTTTTTATTATCTTCTCCATTGTGGATCACTAGTCAAAAGGTATGGGTATTCACTATCCTGCATCTCCTTTCCTCTAACCAATATTTGTATGGTTAGTTCTTTATATATTTAGTTTTGGAAAAACTTGTCTCCTATCCTTTAGGTAATTCTCATCAATAGTTGCTGTATAAATGGTTGTAATTTTGGTATCCACATGGGAGGAGGTGAGTTCAGTGTCTTCTTACTCTTTCATATTGGCCACTCTTTGCTATTGCTCTAATTATTTTATTAAATGATTCCACATATAGTAAATGTGCAGAATAAGCAAACCAATAGAGGCACAAAGTAGATTTGTGGCTGTCTAAGTCTGTGGATGGAGAAGGCAATGGCAACCCACTTCAGTACTCTTGCCTGGAAAATCTCATGGATGAAGGAGCCTGGTGGGCTGCAGTCCATGGGGTCACTAAGAGTTGGACAGGACTGAGCGACTTCACTCTCACTTTTCACTTTCCTGCATTGGAGAAGGAAATGGCAACCCACTCCAGTGTTCTTGCCTGGAGAATCCCAGGGACGAGGGAGCCTCGTGGGCTGACGTCTATGGGGCCACACAGAGTCGGAACGACTGAAGTGACTTAGCAGTAGCAGCAAGTCTGTGGAGGTGTACAGTGACTGCTGACAGGTATGAGGTTTGTTTTGTTTTTTTTCAAATTGCTTTTTATTTGAGTATAGTTGCTTTAATTTTACATTAGATGTATGATCATCATACTGTAGACCCAACATGGATGAAATACATGCTTTCACTGTTATTCCAGAATTAATGGTAAAATCTATAGAAAGAGGAAATGGGAGACAAATTACAAACAGTACACATGGAAAAATGTCAAGATGAAGGACAAACCACCAGAAGATTAGGAAATAACATGAAAGATATTATTCAACACAATTCTCAGAAAGAACCAGTCCTGGTGACACCTTGACCGTGGATTTCTAGCCTTCAGATGTGAGACAATACATTTTTTTTTTAAAATATTTAAGTAGCCCTGTTAGTAGTACTGTGTTACAGGAACTCTAGCAAACATAGAATTTTAACAAAATATGAAAAGGTGATGGTTATACACTCTTAAAAACACTATTTTAAGATGTAGGTGGGTCAAGATGGTAGAGTCTGAAGACTTTGAGTTCCTCTCCTCTCATGAATAATCACAACTATAATTATGTAGAGAGTAAATATTTCTAAGAATGACCTAAAAACTAGCAGAACAGTTCTACAAGTAAGGATGTAAAGTAAAAACCATACAGAGCCTGATAGGAAGGGAGAAGAGGTAACATACCTGGGAGTCACATCTTTAGGTGGTGACTCAGAAAAGGAGGAGGATGTCATATAGTTGCTCTCCTTAGGAAGCAAGGGGTACTTAAGAGACAACCCACCCAGGGTCCTGACACCAAAAAAGCAACCCCTATAAATGTTCTAAAAGCCAATGGGAAATAGCAGATAGCTGTAAGAAACTGAGACTACAGTCCTAAAGGATGTGCATATATACTTGCTTACTCTTAGTACTAGTGTGAAGGCAGCAGATTAAAATTTCCAGCTGTTCTGCGTGGCCCTGCAGTACTACCCTATCATGTATTGTCCTACAACCTGCACCAACCCTGGCTCCAGCACGTCCTCCTCTGGCACTGCTCCTCACTAAGATGGAGGGCACCATTACCAATGCATGTTATGGCACCTGAGAAGGATCAGAGATAGCTCGGTAGCATGGCTCCAACTCCTCCAGCCCAACCCCATCTCTAACCAAGACATGCACACTGAGGAAAAAGAACTAGCTAAGAAGTGCATTTCTAAGCACTCAGGCCCTCATCATACCACCAATCAAGTGGAGACTACCATCACAAAAGGGAAAAACCCAACTCCCCAAAGGTTCCTGCTACAGGCGTTGTGGCTCTAGCCCCACTCTGACAGGGTGATAACAATCATCGAGCATAGGCAAAACCCCAGCTTGCACCTGGCTCAGGCTTTAGCTTCTCCAACTCCAGCCCTATTCCCACCATAGCAGTGGTTGCCAGCACACCCCAGGAGAAGACACAATTAACTCTCAGTTAAGATTTAGCTCTTCCACAAAAGACACTAGACACATGCAGATAGCATAGGGATGATACCATACAAGAATATTACTTCAAGACTGAGAAAGGTAACTTTAATCTAATTTCATAAAGACAAGGAGAGAAAGTTAATGAAGTGAGAAAAAAAAGAAATATGTTTAAAATAAAAAGACAAAACCATAGAAAATATCTTAATACCCTATTAAAAAAAGAAAAAAGAACTTACCTGATAAAAAGTCCAAAGCAATAGCAACAAACATGCAAATTGAACTTAGAGAAAGATTAGATGAACATAGTGAGAACTAAAACAAAGGACTAGAAATATAGATAAGAACCAGTCAGAGCTGAAAAATACAATAATTAAAATGAAAAATACACTAGAAGGAGTTAAGAGCACATTAGCTGATACAGAAGAATGAGCCACTTGGAAGACAGATTAGTAGAAATCACCAACGAGAATAGCTCCCCCTCCCTGACAAGAAGAAATGAATATGAGATGTGTAGAGGACCTCTTTAACTTATGAAGTGTACTAACATTCACATTATAGAGATTCCAGAAGGAGAAGAGAGAGAGAAATGGGTAGAAATTACATATGATAAAATTATGGCTAATACCTTTCCTAACTTGATGAAGGAAAGATATGAAGGTACAGGAAACAGAATCTTGGTGGGCATGAGAAATGGTCCAGTGAAGGCTCTTGCTGGTCTGGCCTTGGAAGATGGTGTTCCCTAGTGCACAGGCAGTCCTGGACTAATAGAGTAAGAGTGGTGGGAGCCTGGTGAGTGGGCAACTCCAGTGGAGAATCATAAGAAAAGGTTTATGATAACTTCTTTGTCAACTTGAAATGAAATAGAAAACATCTGTGAAGGTGATCAAGTCTTGAGGCTCCTGTAAGAAAGGGACTGAAACCCAGAGGCAAGAGGCTTAGCTGCAGAACCCTAGAACATCAGAGAACTCCTGACTTCAGGGAACATTAATATACAAGAGATCACCCAAAAATCTCCATACCTACACTGAAACCAAGCTCCACTAAAGAGTCAACAAGTTCCAGTGAAAGACACACCATGCTAATTATCCAGCAGGAACATAACTCTGAACATTAAAAGATGGTCTGCCCAAAGCCATGCCAAACTCACAGACACTCCACACTCACTACTGGAATCTTCATTGCACTTCAGAGGAAAAGATGCAGCTCTATCTGCAAGAACACAAATACAAGTTCCCCCAAACAAGAAACCTTGACAAGCCACTGGTTCAACTCCACCCACAGGGAGCAGACTTCACAACTAAGAGGAACCACAAGCTTCCAGTCCAATTACAGAAATCTAAACAAAATGAAAAGGTAGAGTAATATTCAGCAGGTGAAGGAACATGATAAAAACTCACCAAACCAAAAAAAAGAGGAGGAGATAGGGAGTCTACCTGAAATATAATTCAGAATAATGATAGTAAACATGGTCTAAAAGCTTGAGAACAAAACAGAGTAATAGATAAACAGACTAGAGACAAGGGTTGAGAAAATGCAAGAAATTTTTAACAGGGACCTAGAAGAAAGAAGAGTCAATCAATAATTAACAATGCAATAATTGAAATTAAAAGCACTCTGATGGGAACCAAGAGTAGAATGACTGAGGCAGAGGACAGGATAGGTGAAGTGAAACATAGAATATTGGAAATAAATGAAGCAGAGAGGAAAAAAAATAAAAGAAAAGAAAACAAAGAAATTAGGACAACCACAGAGACCTCTGGGACAATGTTAAATGCTCTGATATTCGAATCATACGTGTCCCAGAATAAGAAGACAAAAAGGAAGAGCATGAGAAAATATTAGAGGAGATAATAGTCAAAAACTTCCCTAATATGGGGAAGGAAATAGCCACCCAAGTCCAAGAAACCCAGAGAGTCCCAAACAGAATCAGTCCAAGGCTAAACCCCCAGTTCAGATCAGTTCAGTCGCTCAGTCATGTCCGACTCTTTGCGACCCCATGAATCGCAGCACGCCAGGCCTCCCTGTCTATCACAAAGTCCTGGAGTACACTCAGACTCAAATTCATCGAGTCAGTGATGCCATCCAGCCACCTCATCCTCTGCCTTCCCCTTCTCCTCCTGCCCCAATCCCTCCCAGCATCAGAGTCTTTTCCAATGAGTCAGCTCTTTGCATGAGGTGGCCAAAGTACTAGAGTTTCAGCTTTAGCATCATTTCCTCCAAAGAAATCCCAGGGCTGATCTCCTTCAGAATGGACTGGTTGGATCTCCTTGCAGTCCAAGGGACTCTCAAGAGTCTTCTCCAACACCACAGTTCAAAAGCATCAATTCTTTGGCACTCAGCCTTCCTCTCAGTCCAACTCTCACATCCATACATGACCACTGGAAAAACCATAGACTTGACTAGACGAACTTTGTTGGCAAAGTAATGTCTCTGCTTTTGAATATGCTATCTAGGTTGGTCATAACTTTCCTTTCAAGGAGTAAGCGTCTTTTAATTTCATCGCTGCAGTCACCATCTGCAGTGATTTTGGAGCCCCCAAAAATAAAGTCTGACACTGTTTCCACTGTTTCCCCATCTATTTCCCATGAAGTGATGGGACCGGATGCCATGATCTTCGTTTTCTGAATGTTGAGCTTTAAGCCCACTTTTTCACTCTCCACTTTCACTTTCATCAAGAGGCTTTTTAGTTTCTCTTCACTTTCTGCCATAAAGTGGTGTCATCTGCATATCTGAGGTTATTGATATTTCTCCCGGCAATCTTGATTCCAGCTTGTGTTTCTTCCAGCCCAGTGTTTCTCATGATGTACTCTGCATATAAGTTAAACAAGTAGGGTGACAATATACAGCCTTGACGTACTCCTTTTCCTATTTGGAACCAGTCTGTTGTTCCATGTTCAGTTCTAACTGTTGCTTCCTGAACTGCAACAGATTTCTCAAGAGGCAGATCAGGTGATCTGATATTTCCATCTCTTTCAGAATTTTCCACAATTTATTGTGATCTACACAGTCAAAGGCTTTGGCATAGTCAATAAAGCAGAAATAGATGTTTTTCTGGAACTCTCTTGCTTTTTCCATGATCCAGCGGATGTTGGCAATTTGATCTCTGGTTCCTCTGCCTTTTCTAAAACCAGCTTGAACATCTGGAAGTTCACGGTTCACATATTGCTGAAGCCTGGCTTGGAGAATTTTAAGCATTACTTTACTAGCATGTGAGATGAGTGCAATTGTGTGGTAGTTTGAGCATTTTTTGGCATTGCCTTTCTTTGGGATTGGAATGAAAACTGACCTGTTCCAGTCCTGTGGCCACTGCTGAGTTTTCCAAATTTGCTGGCGTATTGAGTGCAGCACTTTCACAGCATCATCTTTCAGGATTTGAAATAGCTCAACTGGAATTCCATCACCTCCACTAGCTTTGTTCGTAGTGATGCTTTCTAAGGCCCACTTGACTTCACATTCCAGGATGTCTGGCTCCAGGTGAATGATCACACCATAGTGATTATCTGGGTCATGAAGACTTTTTTGTACAGTTCTTCTGTGTATTCTTGCAACCTCTTCTTAATATCTTCTGCTTCTGTTAGGTCCACACCATTGCTGTCCTTTATCGAGCCCATCTTTGCATCAAATGTTCCCGTGGTATCTCTCATTTTCTTGAAGAGATCTCTAATCTTTCCCATTCTGTTGTTTTCCTCTATTTCTTTGCATTGATCACTGAGGAAGGCTTTCTTATCTCTTCTTGCTATTCTTTGGAACTCTGCATTCAGATGCTTATATTTTTCCTTTGCTCCTTTGCTTTTCACTTCTCTTCTTTTCACAGTTATTTGTAAGGCCTCCCCAGACAGCCATTTTGCTTTTCTGCATTTCTTTTCCATGGGGATGGTCTTGATCCCTGTCTCCTGTACGGTGTCATGAACCTCTGTCCATAGGTCATCAGGCACTCTAAGACACATCAAACTAACAAATCAAACTAACAAAGATCAAACCCAAATAGAAAATATTAAAAGCAGCAACGGAAAAGGAACAAATAACACATAAGGGGATCCCCATAAGGATAACAGCTGATATTTCAATAGAAACTCTTCAAGCCAGAAGGGAATGGCAAGATATACTTAAAGTGATGAAAGATAAAAACCTGCAACTAAGATTACTCTACCCAACAAGGATCTCATTCAGACATGAAGGAGAAATAAAAAATTCTACAGACAAGCAAATGTTGAGAGAATTCAGCACCACCAAATCAGCTCTTCAACAAATGCTAAAGGATCTTCTCTAGACAGGAAACACAGGGAAAGTTTATAAAAATGAACTCAAAACAAAAAATAAATGGTAACAGGATCATACTTGTCAATAATTACCTTAAATGTAAATGGATTAAATGATCAAACCAAAAGACAAACACTGGCTGAATGGATACAAAAACAAGACTGTGTATGTGCTGTCTACAAGAGACCCACCTCAAACCTAGGGGCACATGCAGACTGAAAAGGAGGGGCTGGGAAAAGATATTTTATACAAAGGGAGAGCAAAAGAAAGCAGGAGTGGCAATATACATATCAGATAAAATTGACTTTGAAATAAAGACTGTTATAAGAGACAAAGGAGGACACTACATAATGATCAAAGGATCAATCCAAGAAGAAGATATAACAATTATAAATATATATGCATCCAACATAGGAGCACCTCAATACATAAGGCAAATGCTACAAGTATGAAAGGGGAAATTAACAGTAACCCAGTAATAGTGGGGAGCATTACTACTCCATTCACACATATAGATAGATCAAGAAAAAGAGAAAAATTAGCAAGTAAACACAAGCTTTAAATGATACAATGGACAAGGCAGACCTAATTGATATTTACAGGGCATTTCACCCCAAACCAAAGAATTTCATCTTTTGCTCACATGCACAGGGAACATTCTGCAGGATTGATCACATCATGGATCATAAAACTAGCCTCAGAAAATTTTAAAAAGTTGAAATCATTTCAAGCATCTTTTCTGATCACAATGCAGTAAGATTAGATGTCAACTACATGAAAAAAAAAACTGCAAAAAATACAAATATATGGAGGCTAGAGACTAATGAATTACCAACAGATCACAGAAGAAACAAAAAGGAAATAAAAATATGCATGGAGACAAATGAAAATTAAAACACAACAACCCAAAACATGATTTAGTAAAGGCAGTGCTAAGAGGGAGGTTCAGCACAAGAGGAGCCACCTCAAAAAACTAGAGAAACATAAAATAAAGAACCTAATTTACACCTAAAACAAATAGAAAAGAAGAAGAGAAGAATCTCCAAGTTAGTAGAAGGAAAGAAGTCATAAAAATCAGAGAGAAATAAGTGAGAAGAAACGTAGGAGACCCTAGCAAAGATTAAAAAAAAAAAAAAAAAAACCTAAAAGCTGGTTATTTGTGAAGATAAATAAAATAGACAAACTTTTAGCTGATCAGCAAGAAAAAAAGGGAGAAAAATGAAATCAATAAAATTAGAAACGAAATATAGAAATCAGAACACATAAAACAGAAATTAAAAAAAAAAAGACCATAAGAGACTACTATAAGCAATTATATGCCAATAAAATGAACAACTTGGATGAAATGGATAAATTCTTAGGAAAGTATAACTTTCCAAAACTGAACCAGGAAGAAATAGAAATCTTAACAGACCCATCATGAGCATGGAAATTGAAACTGTAATCGAAAATCTTCCAACAAACAAAAGCCTAGGGCCAGATGGTTTCATAGGTGAATTCTACCAAAAGTTTAGAGAAGAGGTAATGCCAATCCTACTCAAACTCTTCCAGAAAATTGCAGAGGAAGGTAAACTCCCAAATTCATTCAATGAAGCCATCATCACCCTAATACTAAAACCAGACTAAGATGGCACAAAGAAAGAAAGAAAGAAAGAAATCTACACACCAATAGCACTAATGAACATAGATATGAGAATCCTCAACAAAATGCTAGTGAACAGAATCCAATAGCATATTAAAAAGATCAGGCGTCATGACTACATACACTTTATCCCAGGGATGCAGGGATTCTTCAATATTCACATATCAACTAATGTAATACACCATATTAACAAACTGAAAGATGAAAACCAAATGATTATCTCAATAGATGCAGAGAAAGCCTTTGACAAAATTCAACACCATTTATGATAAAAACTCTCATGATAGCAGGCATAGAAGGAACATACCTCAACATAATTAAAATCATATATGACAAGCATGCAGCAAACATTATCCTCAATGATTAAAAATTGAAAACATTTCCTCTAAAATCAAAGGGCACCACTACTCACCACTACTATTCAACAGAGTTTTGGAAGTCATAGCCACAACAATCAGAGAAGCAAAAGAAATAAAAGGAATCCAGATTGGAAAAGAAGAAGTAAAACTCTCAATGTTTGCAGATGATATGATCCTCAGCATAGAAAATTCTAAAGATACCCCCAGAAAATTACAATTGCTAGAGCTAATCAGTGAGTATAGCAAAATTTCAGGATATAAAATTAATACACAGAAATACCTTGCATTCCTATACACTGGCAATGAAAAAACAGAAAGAGAAATTAAGGGGAAAAAATCCCATTCACTATTTCAACGAAAAGAATAAAATACTTAGGCATAAATTTACATAAAGAAACAAAAAACATGTATATACACACCTGTCAAATACTGATGAAAGAAATCTAAGATGACACAAGTGGAGAAATGTAACATGTTCATGGATTGGAAGAATCAATTTAGTGAAAATAAGTATACTACCCAAAGCAATCTATAGATTCAATGCAATCCCTATTAAGCTACCAATGATATTTTTCACAGAACTAGAATAAATAATTTCATAATTTGTATGGAAATACAAAAAACCTCAAATAGCCAAAGCAATCTTGAGAAAGAATAATGGAACTGGAGGAATCAACCTTCTTATTTCAGACTATACTACAAAGTTAGTATGGTACTGGCACAAAGACAGAACTATAGATCAGTGGAACAAAATAGAAAGCCCAGAGATAAATGCATGCACCTTTGGACACTGCCGGGGTCCAGCCCTGGTGGATCCAGGGAATTCAAAGGGGAGACAGTTTCAGCAATCAGGATATGATAGAATTAAAGATATAAAGAGTGGTTAAATAAGGATAGCTCAGTGAAGAAATTCAGTGAAGAAAAGAGGCTGAATAACTTGGTTTACGTGGAAAGCCAATAAAATTCCAAGACAAGGAATTTGCGTCACCTACGTAAGCCGCAGGCGTCCTCCCGTTCTCCCAAATGAGAGGCGACACTAAGGCCTCCCTGGCCAGATCTTAGAAGCCCTGGCAAAATTAGTAGTCTTGACGAGCCTCCATGCTCCAGATGGGAATTCAGCCAGAAGGTGAGAGAAAGAACAACATGTGGAGACCAAGCTTCGGTGAAGAAGAACCGCACTTTATTTTCCAAAGTAGTTTTTATACCTCAAGTTGTGCATAGAGGATAATGGGGGAAGGGGTAGAGTCAGCAGTAAGCCAGGCTTTCTTCCTGCAAACTTACCATATGCAAAAGTTTAGGTGATTTACATCATCTTCTGGCCAGGAGGCCTGTTAACATTTTAAGATCCTTTCTTCAGAAAACTTATTTTTCTTTAAAGGTGATTATTCTAAAGTCAGGCACCACCCTCCGAAAGCATTAGACAAAGTTGCATTCCTATAGGGCAAAGGTGTGGTGGGCTATAACAAGAAAATAATTAACTCAAGGGTCCAAGGTTACAAACATTAAAGCTATTACTTACATTCCTATACAACAATTATATTAATCAATACACTCCCAGGAACACAGTAGGTAAGGGATATGGAAACTTAGCAGCAAACGTTGGCCCAAGAAGTGAAAAACCCTTCACCAATACAATTTCTAATCAATCTTTTAACTGCTCAAAGGAATCTGTATTTAGACAGTTTAGAACATTTCATGCCTTTCACGATTGGGAGGCTCTGAACAATCACATGTGGTGGGAAGAATCTGTTCAGGCAGGCTAGAGGACTTCCAAAGGAGTTTGTAGGTTGAAACACTCTTGTCACACCCAGGAACTTTATTAATTGGAGCTGTAAGTTAACTCTTTTTCAGAGAGAGGTGGTGGGGGACAGGCCATAAAGTCAGAGGTGTAGGTGAGAGCACAAAGCAGTAAAGTAGGCAGACTCTTGTTTGGGGGGTAGGTGCTCAAGAATTTCCAGGGGGACTCCTGAGGCTCAATCCTGCCTTTGTGTATGCCGAGCCTCCTTCCTCAGGACCTTTGCCACAAGCAGAGTTCCTCATGCTGGCTCCCAGCAGGACACCTTATCTTTGACAAAGGAGAAACAAAAGATACAGTGGAGAAAAGACAATCTCTTTAACAAGTGGTGCTGGGAAAACTGGTCAACTGTATGTAAAAGAAAGAAACTAAAACACTTTCTAACATCATACCCAAAAATAAACTCAAAAGGGATTAAAAATATAAATATAAGTTCAGAAACTATAAAAGCCTTAGAGGAAAACATAACCAGAACAAGTAAGATCCTCTTTGATGCACCTGCCAGATTATTAGAAATGCAAACAAAACTCACAGCAAGATCCTCTATGACCGATCTGCCAGAGTATTAGAAATACAAACAAAAATAAACAAGTGGGACCTTATTAAACTTAAAATCCTTTGCATAATGAAGGAATCTATAAGCAAGGTGAAAAACCAACTTTCTGAATGGGAGAAAATAATAGCAAATGAAGCAATTGACAAAGAATTAATCTTCAAAGTATGCAAGCAGCTCATGGAGCTCAAAGCCAGAAAAGCAAACAGCCCAATCAAAAAGTTGGCCAAAGACAGAGCAACCCCATTTCTCGGGATACACACTGAGGAAAGCAGAATTGAAAGAAACACATTGTACATAGTGCAGTGTTCATTGCAACACTTTACAATAGCTAGGACATGGAAGCAACCTAGATGCCCGTCAGCAGACGAATGGATAAAGAAGTCGTGTTACCTATACACAATGGAATATTCAGTTCAGTCAGTTCAGTTCAGTCGCTCAGTTGTGTCCGACTCTTTGCGACCCCATGACTCGCAGCACTCCAGGCCTCCCTGTCCATCACCAACTCCTGGAGTTCACTCAGACTCAAGTCCATGGAGTCAGTGATGTCATCCAGCCATCTCATCCTCTGGCGTCCCCTTCTCCTTCTGCCCCCAATCCCTCCCAGCATCAGAGTCTTTTCCAGTGAGTCAACTCTTCGCATGAGGTGGCCAAAGTACTGGAGTTTCAGCTTTAGCATCATTCCTTCCAAAGAAATCCCAGGGCTGATCTCCTTCATGGGTGATTTATGTCGATACATGGCAATAACCACCACAATATTTTAAAGAAATTATCTTCCAATTAAAAAAAATTACAAAAAAATTAATAAAAAATAAGGAAGTAGAGTCTCAATAAGATGATGTGAGTGCAACACATGAAAATATATCATAATTATTTTTCTGGTATTGAGCTGTTTCATTTGCTATTATTTTTTCCCATTCTGAGGGTTGTCTTTTGACCTAACTTATAGTTTCCTTTGCTGTACAAAAGCTTTTAAGTTTAGTGACGTCCCACTTATTTGATTTTGTTTTTATTTGCATTACTTTAGGAGGTGGATCATAGAGGGTCTTGTTTTGGGAAAAAGACCTAAACAGACATTTATCCAAAGAAGACCATAGATTGTTAACAAAAACATGAAAAGATGCTCAACAATCACTCATTATTAGAGAAATCCAAATAAAAACTACAATGAGATATCACCTCACACTAGTTGGAATGGCTATCATCAAATGTCTACAAACAATAAATGCTGGAAAGGGTGTGGAGAAAAGGGAACACTCTTGTACTGTTGGTGGGAATGTAGGTTGATACAGCCCCTATGGAAGATGGTGTGGATATTCCTTAAAAAACTAGGAATAAAATTACCATATGCCCAGCAATCCAACTCCTAGGCATATACCCTGAGGAAAGAAAAATTGAAAAAGACACATGTATCCATTGTTCATTGCAGCATTATTCAAAATAGCTGGCACATGGAAGCAACCTGATGTCAATTGACAGATGAATAGATAAAGAAGTTGTAGTACATATACACGATAGAATATTACACAGCCATAAAAATGAACACATTTGATTCAGTTATAATTAGGTGGGTGAACCTACAGCTTGTTACATAGAGTTTAGTAAGTCAGACAGAGAAAAATAAATATCGTATTCTAACGCATATATGTGGAATTTAGGAAAACAGTACTGAAGAATTTACTTACAGGGCAGCAATGGAGAAACAGATATAGAGAATAGACTTATGGACATGGGGAGAGGGGATGAGAGGGTGAGATGTATGGAGAGGGTAATGTGGTGGAAACTTACATTACCATATGTAAAATAGATAGTCAACAGGAATTTGCTGTAAGGCTCAGGAAACTCAAACAGGGGCTCTGTATCAACCTAGAGGAGTGGGATGGGGAGGGATATTGGAGGGAGGTTCAAACGGGAGGGCATATATGTATACTTAGTCCTCATTCATGTTAAGGTTTGACAGAAAACAGCAAAATTCTGTAAAGCAATTATCCTTAAATTAAAAAATATTGTAATTAAAATGACAAACGTTTAAAATAAAGAGAGAATTTTAAATGATTTTAAAAAGAAAGAATTTTAAAATTTCTTTAAATTTTAAAGAAAAAGAAAAAAAAAATCACCACATACAAGGCATCCCCACCCATAAGGCTACAAGCTGAGTTTTCAGCAGAAACTTTTCAGGCACAAAGGAAGTGTTGTGATATTTTTTAAGGGCTGAAAGGGAATATCTACAATCTAAGATACTCTATCCAGCAAGGAAATCATTCAAAACTGAAGGAAAAATAAGTTTTTCCAGCAAGCAAAAAGTAACAGTTCATCACAACTACACTGACCTTATAAGAAATGTGAAATGGTCTTTAAGTGAAAAAAAAGTCTATAACAAGAAAGAAGAAAATATAAGGAGGGGAAAATCCAATAAAAGGGCAAATATGTAGTAAACGCAGTAGATGAATCATTTAAATAAGCTAGTATGAGGCTCAGAGAAGGCAATGGCACCCCACTCCAGTATTCTTGACTGGAAAATCCCATGGATGGAGGAGCCTGGTAGGCTGCAGTACATGGGGTCGCTAAGAGTCGGACACGACTGAGCGACTTCACTTTCACTTTCATGCATTGGAGAAGGAAATGGCAACCCACTCCACTATTCTTGCCTGGAGAATCCCAGGGACGGTGGAGCCTGGTGGGCTGTCATCTGTGGGGTCACACGGAGTCAGACACGACTGAAGCAACATAGCAGCAGCAGCAGCAGTATGAGACTAAAAGGAAAAAAATATATATAAAATCATCTATAAGTACATTAAAAAGTTAAAGAATAGATATCAAAATATAAACCATGACATAAAATCCAAAATGTGTTGAAGTAAAAAATATAACTTTTAAATTATGTTTGCACTGAAATGATTATCAGTTTAAAACAAATAGTTAAAATTATACCAAAATTATTTGGTAACTACAAATCAGAGATCTACAGTAGACATCCAAACCTAGAAAGAAAAGAACATGAATGTAACACTAAACAAAATCATTAACCACAAGAGAAAAGACTAAAATAAGAAAAGAACAAAGAAAAACTACAAAAGCAACTAGAAAACAAGTAACAAAATGGAAATAATTATACGTCTATCAATAACGATTTTAAATCTCAAGGGACTAAATGCTCCAATCAAAATATACAGAGTGACTGGATAAACAAAGATACATCTGTATGCTACAAAGAAGAGATTCACTTCAGAGCTAAATACACAAAACAGATAAAAGAAGAGGGAATGGAAAAAGATATTCCATGCAAATGGAAATTTTTAAAAAGTTTGCAACAACATTCACATCAGGCAAATTAGATTTTAAAACAAAGTCTATAAGAAAAGCAAATAAAGGCATTATATAGTGATAAATAAATCAATTAAAAAAACAGAATATAGCATTCATAAATTCAGATGCATCTAATACAGGAATATCTAGGTATATACAGCAAACTTTAACAATATAAAGGAAAAAAATTGAAAGTAATATAATAATAGTAGGGGACTTTAACAACCACATACATCAATAGATAGTTCTGACAGTATAACAATAAGGAAACAGTGGTTTTAGATGACATATTAAACAAGCTTGACTTAGTAGACATCAACAGGACAGCTCCCAAACAGCAAAATACACTTTCTTTCAAGTGCACATGAAATATTCTCTGGATTAGATCATATTCTAGGCCACGAAACAAATCTCAGTTAATTTAAGAGGATAGAAGTTATATCCAACTTTCTTTTTCCAAACCCAGCAACAGGAAACTAGAAAACAATTACAAGAAAAAATGAAATAAAAAGAAAATAAGCATACTAAAAAAGCATACTACTAAAAGACCAATGGGTCAATGGATAAATCGAAGAAGAAACAAGAAAGCATCTTGAGACAAATGAAAATAGAAATACAACTTTTTAAAATCTTTGATTTCTAGCAAAAACAGCTCTAAGTGGATTTTTTTTAACCATACTAATCTCCCTCAAGAAATAAGAAAAATCTCAATTAAACAACTTAATGTACCAACTAAAAAAGTTATATAAAGAACAAGCAAAGCCCAAAGTCAGCAGAAAGAAGGAAATCATAAAATTAGAGTTGAAATACATAAGAGACTGAAAAAGAAACTGGTAGATAATATCAATGAAACAAAAAGCTGGTCTTTTGAAACAGTAACAGAAATTGATATGATAAGTCCGATAAATTTGATAAAAGAATAAGCAGAAATTGATAAGCCTTTGGCGGTGCTAAGAAAGAAAGAGAGAACAAACAAGTAAACAAAATAAGAAACGAAAGAAAAGTTTCCACATATAGAGAATACTATGAACTATATGCCCCTCAAAACTGGAAAACCTAAAAGAAGTGGTTGAATTCCTGGAAATACACAATCTTCTAAGACTAAACCAGAAATAAGCAGGTAATCTGAACAGATCAATTATTAGTATTGAAACTGAGTCAGCAATCAAAACTATCCCCAAAATCAAAGTCCAGGACTGGATACCTTCTCATGGAAGTTTGGCCAAATGTATACTAATGGAATGCTTAATGTCTATCTTTCTCAAACTAATCCCAAAGGTGGAGACTAGGGAATACTCCCAAATACTTTCTAAAATGTCACCACTACCCTGATTCCAAAACCATACAGCAACAACACACACACACACACAAATTACAGGTCAATGTCTCTGATGAATAAATCAAAAATTCTCAACAAAATTTCATAAACCAAATTCAATAATATTTTAAAAGGATAACACACCATGATCAACTGAGATTTATTCCAGAAGTATGATATAAATCAACAAATAAATCAATATGGTACACTGCATTATTAAAACAGAAGATAAACGTCACATGATTATTTCAATAGATGCAGTGAAAGCCTTTGAGAAAATTTATCTACATTCATATTAGAAACTCTGAACAAAATTGATAGATAAGTAACAAGTCTCAACAAATAAAGCCATTTATGACATACATGTGTAACATCACACTCAATGATAAAGAGCTTAAAGCCTTTCATCCAACATTAGGAACAAGACAAGCATGCCCACTCTCATCATTTCTATTTAACATAGCATTGGAAGCCCTAGACACAACAGACAAGAAAAGGAAATAAAGAACATCCAAATTGGAAGGTAGGAATGGAAACTGTCAGGATTTGTAGATGATATCTACTCTATATAGAAAACACTAGTCTCCACCAATAAATCTCTGAATGAATTCAAAGGAGTTGCAAGATACAAGATTAATGTACAAAAATCTATTGCTTTTCTATATAGCAATAATGTACTATCAGAAAGATAAATCAAGAAAACCACCTCATTTAAAAACCACATAATAAAGAATAAAATATCTTGGAATATATTTATCTAAGGGTATGGAGAAACTATACTCTGAAACCTAAAAGACTTAATGAAGGAAACAGGAGATGAAACAAATAAATGGGAAGATATCTCATATTCTGGATTAAAATAATTAATATCATTAAACTGTCCATACTTCCCAAAGGCAATCTACAGACTTATGTAATTCCTATCAAAATATCCGTGACATTTTTTCATAGAATTAAAACAAATAATCCTAAAATGTCAGTGGATCCTGAAAAGATCTAAGGAGCATAAATTTTTGAAGAAGTCACACACATGACCAACAAGCATGTGAAAAGATGCTAAACATCATTAAACATCACAGAAAGGCAAATCAAAGCTACCATTAGAAACGACCTCCCACCTGTTAGAATGGCTATCATCAAAAAGACAACAAATAGCAAGTTTTCTGAGAAAGGTGAGAAAGGGAAACTCAGTACACTGTTAGTGAGAATATAAACTGGTACAGCTATCAAGAATAAAGTATGGAGGTTCCTCAGAAAAATAAAAAAACAATGAACAACCATATGACCCAGCAATTCCACTTCTGGATATTTATCAAAGGAAAAGAAAACAAGGATCCAAAAAGGTATAGGAACCTCCATTTTAATTACAGCACTTTTACAACAGAGAAGCTGTGGTGTACACGGAATATTCAGATCAGATCAGATCAGTCGCTCAGTCGTGTCCGACTCTTTGCGACCCCATGAATTGCACACTAGGCCTCCCTGTCCATCACCAACTTCTGGAGTTCACTCAGACTCACATCCATCGAGTCAGTGATGCCATCCAGCCATCTCATCCTCTGTCGTCCCCTTCTCCTCCTGCCCCCAATCCCTCCCAGCATCAGAGTCTTTTCCAATGAGTCAACTCTTTGCATGAGGTGGCCAAAGTACTGGAGTTTCAGCTTTAGTATCATTCCTTCCAAAGAAATCCCAGGGCTCATCTCCTTCAGAATGGACTGGTTGGAACTCCTTGCAGTCCAAGGGACTCTCAAGAGTCTTCTCCAACACCACAGTTCAAAAGCATCAATTCTTTGGCACTCAGCCATCTTCACAGTCCAACTCTCACATCCAAACATGACCACAGGAAAAACCATAGCCTTGACTAGACGAATCTTTGTTGGGAAAGTAATGTCTCTGCTTTTGAATATGCTATCTAGGTTGGTCATAACTTTCCTTCCAAGGAGTAAGTGTCTTTTAATTTCAAGGCTGCAGTCACCATCTGCAGTGATTTTGGAGCCCAGAAAAATAAAGTCTGACACTGTTTCCACTCTTTCCCCATCTATTTCCCATGAAGTGGTGGTACTGGATGCCATGATCTTTGTTTTCTGAATGTTGAGCTTTAAGCCCACTTTTTCACTCTCCACTTTCACTTTCATCAAGAGGCTTTTGAGTTCCTCTTCACTTTCTTCCATAAGGGTGGTGTCATCTGCATATCTGAGGTTATTGATATTTCTCCTGGCAATCTTGATTCCAGCTTGTGTTTCTTCCAGTCCAGCGTTTCTCATGATGTACTCTGCCTATAAGTTAAATAAACAGGGTGACAATATACAGCCTTGACGTACTCCTTTTCCTATTTGGAAACAGTCTGTTGTTCTATGTCCAGTTCTAACTGTTGCATCCTGACCTGCATACAAATTTCTCAAGAGGCAGATCAGGTGGTCTTGTATTCCCATCTCTTTCAGAATTTTCCACAGTTTATTGTGATCCACACAGTCAAAGTATTTGGCATAGTCAATAAAGCAGAAATAGATGTTTTTCTGGAACTCTCTTGCTTTTTCTATGATCCAGCGGATATTGACAATTTGATCTCTGGTTCCTCTGCCTTTTCTAAAACCAGCTTGAACATCAGGAAGTTCACGGTTCACATATTGCTGAAGCCTGGCTTGGAGGATTTTGAGCATTACTTTACTAGCGTGTGAGATGAGTGCAATTGTGCGGTAGTGTGAGCATTATTTGGCATTGCCTTTCTTTGGGATTGGAATGAAAACTGACCTTTTCCAGTCCTGTGGCCACTGCTGAGTTTTCCAAATTTGCTGGCATATTGAGTGTAGCACTTTCACAGCATCATCTTTCAGGATTTGAAATAGCTCAACTGGAATTCCATCACAATTACCACAGAAAACATGTGGTGTACATGCAACATTGCTGCTGCTGCTACGTCGCTTCAGTCGTGTCTGACTCCGTGTGACCCTATGGACTGCAGCCCACCAGGCTACTCTGTCCATTGGATTCTCCAGGCAAGAACATTGGAGTGGGTTGCCGTTTCCTTCTCCAATGCATGAAAGTGGAAAGTGAAAGTGAAGTCGCTCAGTCATGTCCGATTACTCAGACATAAAATACAATGGACTATTACTTCAATTCAATTCAGTCACTCAGTTGTGTCCGACTCTGCGACCCCATGAACCACAGCATGCCAGGCCTCCCTGTCCATCACCAACTCCTGGAGTCCACCTAAACCCATGTCCATTGAATTGATGATGCCATCCAACCATCTCATCCTCTGTCATCCCCTTCTCCTCCTGCCCTCAATCTTTCCCACATCAGGGTCTTTTCAAATGAGTCAGCTGTTTGCATCGAGTGATCAAAGTATTGGAGTTTCAGCTTCAACATCAGTCTTTCCAATGAACACCCAGGACTGATTTCCTTTAGGATGAACTAGTTGGATCTCCTCACAGTCCAAGGGACTCTCAAGAGTCTTCTGCAACACCACAGTTCAAAAGCATCAATTCTTCTGCACTCAGCTTTCTCTATAGTCCAACTCTCACATCTATACATGACCACTGGAAAAACCATATCCTTGACTAGACAGACCTTTGCTGATAAAGTAATATCTCTGCTTTTTAATATGCTGTCTAGGTTGGTCATAACTTTCCTTCCAAGGAGTAAGTGTCTTTTAATTTCATGGCTGCAATCACCATCTGCAGTGATTTTGGAGCCCCCCCAAATAAAGTCAGCCACTGCTTCCACTGTTTCCCCATCTATTTGCCATGAAGTGATGGGACTGGATGTCATGATCTTCATTTTCTGAATGTTGAGTTTTAAGCCCACTTTTTCACTCTCCACTTTCACTTTCATCAAGAGGCTTTTGAGTTCCTCTTCAACTTCTGCCATAAAGGTGGTTTCAGTAGCCAGGGAATCAGCCTGAAGAGATGAGCAGTGTCGGTGGAGAATGATGCAGCCTCTGACTCAAGGTGCGGGACTGTATGTTTATTTCAAGCATCAGGTTTTCTTTTATACTTTGACAAAAGCACTAGGTCAGAGGTTTGACTTTTTCAGCTTCCCCTCATCCAGATTTAATGTCACCATAAATCACTGTTGCCCTTCAACCAGAGTTACATTGTAACTCATGCTTATGTCTGGGCTGCATACCACATATCTCAGTTTATTTCTTATCTTTATAAATCTTACTTTCCCCTAGTATCCTAAGCTCACTATCTCCTAAAAAGGCTTCTAGCTATTCTTAATTTTTACTAAACCCTAAGCTCAGCAAACTTCCTTTGCCATAGACATTCCCCTTACAAACAGGTCCCAGATAAAACCCTAAGCTCAGCAAACTTCCTTTGCCATAGACATTCCCCTTACAAACAGGTCCCAGATAATAATCCTTCCCATGGCCTCAAGCTGTGGCCTACGTTCTCATCCTGGAACATTCTTTGTAAAGATCCTTGAACAAATGTCAATGGTTACTTTATAGATTTTTTTCTGGGCACAACTGCAGAAGGTTTTGTGCTTTCTCATGCTTTTCTCAAGAACAATAAGCACCCTGATATTCTTTCCAGCCAGCTCAACCGAAGAAAGGAAAAAACATGTCAGAATCACAAGACCTAACTCCTTCATTCTGGGACCGTGCCTATAGGATGAGGAGAGAAGTTTGGGGTTGTGCCTCCATTTTGTCAGTAATGCCTAACACGGCTCCCGACAGGTGGTATCATCTGCATATCTAAGGTTATTGATATTTCTCCCGGTAGTCTTGATTCCAGCTTGTGCTTCATCCAGCCCAAGGTTTCTCATGATGTACCTTGCGTATAAGTTAAATAAGCAGGGTGACAATATACAGCCATGACGAACGCCTTTTCCTAGTTGGAACGAGTCTGTTCTTCCATGTCCAGTTCTAACGGTTACTTCCTGACCTGCATCCAGATTTCTCAAGAGGCAGGTCAGGTGGTCTGGTGTTTCCATCTCTTCCAGAATTTTCCACAGTTTACTGTGATCCACACAGTCAAAGGCTTTGGCATAGTCAATAAAGCAGAAATAGATGTTTTTCTGGAACTCTCTTGCTTTTCTGATGATCCAGCAGATGTTGGCAATTTGATCTCTGGTTCGTCTGCCTTTTCTAAAACCAGCTTGAACATCTGGAAGTTCATGGTTCACATATTGCTGGAGCCTGACTTGAAGAATTTTAAACATCACTTTACTAGTGTGTGAGATGAGTACAATTGTGTGGTAGTTTGAGCATTTTTTGGCATTGCCTTTCTTTGGGATTGGAATGAAAACTGACCTTTTCCAGTCCTGTGGCCACTGTTGAGTTTTCCAAATTTGCTGGCATATTGAGTGCAACACTTTCACAGCATCATCTTTCAGGATTTGAAATAGCTCAACTGGAATTCCATCACCTCCACTAGCTTTGTTTGTAGTGATGCTTCCTCTAGTCCACTTGACTTCACATTCCAGGATGTCTGGCTCTAGGTGAGTGATCACACTATCATGATTATCTGGGTCATGAAGATCTTTTTTTGTACAGTTCTTCTGTGTATTCTTGCCACCTCTTCTTAATATCTTCTGCTTCTGTTAGGTCCCTACCATTTCTGTCCTTTATTGTACCCATATTTTCATGAAGTATACACTTTGTATCTCTAATTTTCTTGAAGAGACCTCTAGTCTTTCCCATTCTATTGTTTTCCTCTATTTCTTTGCATTGATCAGTTAGGAGGGCTTTTGTAAAATCTATCCTTGCTATTCTTTGGAACTCTGCATTCAAATGGGTGTGTCTTTTTTTTTTTCTCCTTTGCTTTTTACTTCTTTTCTTTTCACAGCTATTTGTAAAGCCTCCTCAGACAACTCTTTTGCTTTTTTACATTTCTTTTTCTTGGTGATGGTCTTGATTCCTGTCTCCTGTACAATATCATGAACCTCCATCCATAGTTCATCAGGCACTCTATCAGATCTAGTCCTTTAAATCTGTTTCTCATTTCCACTGTATAGTCATAGGGATTTGATTTAGGTCATACCTGAATGGTCTTGTGGTTTTCTCCACTTTCTTCAATTTCAGTCTGAATTGGGCAATAAGGAGTTCATGATCTAACTTAAAATTAATAAAATGTTGCCATTTGCAACAACATGAATGGACTTGAAGGATACTTATACCTAGTCGAACACTTCAGACAGAGAAAACAAATACTGTATAATTTCACTTATATGTGGAATCTGAAAAATAAAAACAATAAACAATTATAAGTAACCAGACACAGACTCACAGACAGATAAAAAGATCAAACTAGTGATTATCACTGCAGAGAGATGTAAGTGAGGGTTAAGAAAGGAAAGATGATATAGATATATGTAGAGAATTGGCCTTGTATTCTTGCACTTATGGAAATTTTCTGAAGTCAGTAGGTTCACCCACCTTATTATAACTGAAATCCAAAGAGCTCACATATACTGACTAAGGTCATGCACACAATCTGTTACAGGTTCTTTGCAGAAAACACACAGCTTCAATCAGAAAAGGAAAAAGAATTAGATGATTGCTTCAAAATTTTTATACCTTAGTAAAATGAGTAGAGCACTCACGGTGAAGAATGCTCATTTAGGGGTATGGCTAGTTGTCAAAGACAGGTTAGCAAATAGTTGGAAAATATTTGCATCTAGGGCAAATAAATGAGGTAGGATATATGGAATCCGAAATATTCAAGAGCAGAGTTGTACCATTTGTTGTTGTTGGTCCATCTCTAAGTCATGTCCAACTCTTTGCGACCCTATGGACTGATGTAAGGCAGTCTTCATTGTCCTTCAGTATCTCAGAGTTTGCTGAAATTCATGTTCATTGAGTCGGTGATGCCATGCAACCTTCTCATCCTCTATTATCCCCTTCTCTTACCCTCAGTCTTTCCCAGTATAAGTGTCTTTTCCAATGAATCAGATATTTGTATCAGGTCACTAAAGTATTG
The DNA here is from genome assembly GCF_055505025.1 of Bos grunniens. Classification (NCBI taxonomy): domain Eukaryota; kingdom Metazoa; phylum Chordata; class Mammalia; order Artiodactyla; family Bovidae; genus Bos; species Bos grunniens. Next base: position 62,104,230 of record NC_141183.1, on the reverse strand, counting down.
GATCTTCATCTTCAGCATCAGTCCTTCCAATGAACATTCAGTTGATTTCCTTTAGGATTGACTGGCTTGATCTCCTTGCTGTCTAAGGGACTCTCAAGAGTCTTCTCCATAACCACATTCAAAAGTGTCAATTCTCCTGTGTTCAGTCTTCTTTATGGTCCAACTCTCACATCCATACATGATTACTGGAAAAACCATAGCATTGACTATATGGACCTTCATCAGCAAAGTGATGTCTCTGTTTTTTAATATGCTATCTAGTTTTGTCATAGCGTCTCTTACAAGGAGCAAGCAACTTTTAATTTTGTGGTTGTGGTCACCTACTGAAGCGATTTTGGAGCCCAAGAAGATAAACTCTGTCACTGTTTCCATTTTCTCCCCATCTATTTGCTATGGAGTGCTGAAAATAGATGCCATGATATTAGTTTTTTTTTTTTTTTAAATGTTATGTTTTAAGCCAGATTTTTCATTCTCCTCTTTAGCTTTCATCAAGAGATGATTTAATTTGTCTTCACTTTCTGTCATAGAGTTGTATCATATCCATATCTGAAGCTGTTGATATTTCTCCTGGCAATCTTGATTCCAACTTGTGATTCATTCATCCCAGCATTTGGCATGATGTTCTCTTCAAATAGGTTAAATAATCAGGATGCCAGTATATGCCTTGACATACTCCTTTCCCAGTTTTGAATCAGTCCATTGTCCCATGTCTGGTTCTGAAGGTATGGTGTTTTGGTATTCTTATCTCCTTGAGAATTTTCCAGTTTGCTATGATCCACACAGTCAAAGGCTTTAGCACAGTCAATGAAGCAGAAGTAGATGTTTCTGTGGAATTCCCTTGGTTCTCCATGATCCAATAAATGTTGACAATTTGATCTCTGGCTCCTCTGCCTTTTCTAAATCCAACTTGGATATCTGGAAGTTCTCAGTTCACATATTGTTGAAGTCTAGCTCGAAGGATTTTGAACATTATCTTGCTAGTATGTGAAATGAATGTAATTGTGGGGTAGTTTGGACATTCTTTGGAATTTCCTTTCTTTAGGCTAGGAATGAAAACAGATTTTCCAGTCCTGTGGCCACCACTGAGTTATCCAAATTTGCTGGCATATTGAGTACAGCACTTTAACGGCACCATCTTTTAGGATTTGAAATAGCTCAGCTTGAATTCTTCACCTCCACTAGCCTTATTTGCAGTAATGCTTCCTAAGACCCACTTGACTTCCTCTAGGTGAGTGATAACACATTTGTGGTTATCTGGGTCATTGAAACCTTTTTTTGTATAGTTCTTCTGTGTATTCTTTCCATCTACTTATTCTTTGGAACTCTGCATTCAGTTGGGTGTATCTTTCCCTTTGTCCTTTGCCTTTCACGTCTCTTCTCAGATATTTTTAAGGCCTCTTTAGACAATCATTTTGTCTTCTTACATTTCTTTTTTTTTTTTAATTTTAATTAATTTTATTTTATTTTCAAACTCCACATAATTGTATTAGCTTTGCCAAACATCAAAATGAATCCACCACAGGTATACATGTGTTCCCCATCCTGAACCCTCCTCCCTCCTCCCTCCCCATACCATCCCTCTGGGTCGTCCCAGTGCACTAGCCCCAAGCATCCAGTATCGTGCATCGAACCTGGACTGGCATCTCGTTTCATACATGATATTTTACATGTTTCAATGCCATTCTCCCAATTCTTCCCACCCTCTCCCTCTCCCACAAAGTCCATAAGACTGTTTTATACGTCAGTGTCTCTTTTGCTGTCTCGTATACAGGGTTATCGTTACCATCTTTCTAAATTCCATATATATGCGTTAGTATACTGTATTGGTGTTTTTCCTTCTGGCTTACTTCACTCTGTATAATAGGCTCCAGTTTCATCCACCTCATTAGAACTGATTCAAATGTATTCTTTTTAATGGCTGAGTAATACTCCATTGTGTATATGTACCACAGCTTTCTTATCCATTCATCTGCTGATGGACATCTAGGTTGCTTCCATGACCTGGCTATTATAAACAGTGCTGCGATGAACATTGGGGTACACGTGTCTCTTTCCCTTCTGGTTTCCTCAGTGTGTATGCCCAGCAGTGGGATTGCTGGATCATAAGGCAGTTCTATTTCCAGTTTTTTAAGGAATCTCCACACTGTTCTCCATAGTGGCTGTACTAGTTTGCATTCCTACCAACAGTGTAAGAGGGTTCCCTTTTCTCCACACTCTCTCCAGCATTTATTATTTGTAGACTTTTGGATTGCAGCCATTCTGAATGAAGCAACCGACAAACAACTAATCTCAAAAATATACAAGCAACTCCTACAGCTCAACTCCAGAAAAATAAATGACCCAATCAAAAAATGGGCCAAAGATCTAAATAGACATTTCTCCAAAGAAGACATACAGATGGCTAACAAACACATGAAAAGATGCTCAACATCACTCATTATCAGAGAAATGCAAATCAAAACCACTATGAGGTACCATTTTACATTTCTTTTTGTTGGGAATTACTTTGTCCACTGACTCCTGTACACTATTATGAACTTCTGTCCACAGATCTTCAGGCACTCTGTCTATCGTTCTAAACCCTTGAATCTATTTGTCACTTCCACTGTATAATCCAGAGAAGGCAATGTTTTTTGTTTGTTTGTTTGTTTTGTTTTTTGAGATTGCAACCAAGTAGTTCATTTCAGTCTCTTTTGCTGACTATGAGGACTATTCCATTTCTTCTAAGGGATTCTTGCCCATAGTAGTAGATATAACGGTCCTCTGAATTAAATTCACCCATTCCCATCCACTTTAGTTCACTGATTCCTAATATGTCAATGTTCACTCTTGCCATCTCCTGCTTGACCACATCCAACTTACCTTGATTCATGGACCTAACATTCCAGGTTCCTATTCAACATTGTTCTTTAAAGCATAGAAATTTTCTTTCACCACAAAACACATCCACAACCGAGTATCATTTCCTAGCTTCTTTGTTCTTTCTGGAGCTATTTATCTCCTTTTCCCCAGTGACATTTTGGACACCTTCTGACCTGTGGGGCTCATCTTCCAGTGTCATGTCCTTTTTTTTTTTTTTCCATACTGTTAATTAGGTTCTCATTGTAAGAAAGTTGAAGTAGTTTGCCATTCCCTTAACCAGTGGAATATGTTCTGTCAGAACTCTCCACCATGACCCATCTGTTTCATTTGGCCCTGCAAGGTACAAATGGTAGTTTGACTTTTATTATTCTCTTGAAAATACATTGCCAGGTTTTAAATATCCTGTTCATTTCCAAATATAAACTTCTGGGTTAAACTGAGAAACTTAGCCACCTTGCTGAAGGCAGAAAGAATGATCATAATTGGGAGCAAGGGGAGGTAATACACATTAAGGAAAAACTGTCCCTTACTTTTACCATGCACATAATCCAGATGTCTGGAATTTTTTTTAATAGCTTTATTGAGGTATAATTTACACACCATTAAATTTACTCATTTTAAGACTACCATTCAATGATTTTTAAAAAGTGAGTGGAATTTTAATATTTAGAATTTAAATCAGAAAGGCATTTAAGAGTTGACAACAGGTGTTAAAACTGCAATTTAGAAGATTTATTGTCCTGTCCAAAATTAAAAGTTGCACCATTAAAATTGAGACATTCCATAATTTAAAATGAATTGGGTATGACTCAGATTTTTATGGGTCCAAAGTGGGACCCTCTTTTCTTCATTCCTCCTTCATCCTAAACTACATACACTGAATGAATCCCCAATCATATCTGAATGGGTGACTATTCGTATAATTTATAAAGACAACACACTACATGTTACAGTAAAGCCAGTGTTTCCTTGAGGTTCCTATGGTCCTTTGATAAAGTGTTCAAAAATTAAGGTGTTCATTGATAGAATTTTAGGAAGGAAAATTATGGTTTAAGTTGTTCATTTGTTTAAATTTACTGAACACTTACTATATGGCAAGCACTCTTAGACCTTATAGAGTTAGAAATTAACAAGACAGACATGTTCTTTCCCTTATTGAACATACAGTTTCCTTGGAAAAAGAAGACTCTTTGTTGTAAGAATGAGAAGGGTTGCTCATATACTGATAGATGTCTGTGTAAGATAAATCTGTATTCTAAAAAGAGTTTAAAGTTTTCCTTAAAAAATTGTGAAGGAATAGGATGGGGAGACCACATTCTCCCCCACAAATTCATTGAAAGAACATTTGAACATTGAGCAAATTCCACAAAGAAACTTCTGAATGCTGGCAGAGGACACCAGACACCCATATAGGCAGCCCATTGTCTTCAAAAGGAGGTAGGACAAAATATAAAAGATAAAAAGAGAGACAAAAGAGGTAGGGATGGAGATCCGTCCTGGGAAGGGAGTCTTAAAAGAGGAGAAGTTTCCAAACATCAGGAAACACTCTCACTGGTGGGTCTGTGGGGATTCTTGGAACCTCAGAGGGCAACATAACTGGGAGGAAAAATAAATAAATAAAAAAATAATTAAAACCCACAGATTATGTGCCTAACAGCAACTCGCAGCTGCCACCAGCAAGCAGGGGCTGAACAGGGAAGCACGGGCTGCATTGCTTCGGGTAAGGACTGGGCCCAAGGCGCTGAGTGGGGATAGCATCTAACTATCACCAACTAACGTGAGATAGCAACCCAAACTGTGGGATACCCAGAGAGAGAGAGGGAAAAAGAGAGAGAGAATTATCCTGTGAAAAGCCCTAACCTGAGGCACTGCCAGGCCTGCTCGCAGAACAAAGGACTGAGAAAACACCAGAGGAGAGCTAGCCAGATGCAGACCAGCCCATCCCCTGCTGGAGACAAGCAGTCAGGGGGTAGGCAGCCAGAGCCTGAAAGAGGCAATCACGGCCCCAGAGAGGCATCATCTACCAAGCTACAAGCAGATTCCATTGCTAACCAAGAGTTCCTGGGATTCTGGATGGTTGACATATGCCGGAAGGGTTGTAGCCAGAGACCAGCTCCCCAGAAGAGACACACGGCACACCTGAGAAGGCACACACTTTGTACATCCAGAAAACCGAGCGGCTGGCATGGGGGAGGCAATGACCTACCACCCATCTGGGGGTGACCGCTCTCGCCAAGCACCTGGTCACCTGAGCTGCTCGGACTTGGGAAGCGCACAAAATGCAGGCCCAACTGAGTCTGCGCCTTTGGGGAGTACTCAGGAACCTGAACCTGAGTGGTTTAGACCTGGAAAGTGCATGCAACCCAGGGCCCACCTCAGGAAGTTCCTGGCAGAGAAACCTAGAGCCTGAGAAGTGTAGACCATGAAAGCAAACACGTCATGAGCAGGGACAAACCCTGTGCGGCTGAAATACTGTGAGCACTCCCCACAAACACCAATGATATTTGTTTGCAGTGTTCCTCTCTCCCCACAGCACGAAGTGAGCCTAAATAAGTGACCACCTTCGCCCCCTTGTGTCAGGGGGGAAATTAAACACTGAAGAGAACAACAAACAGAAGTTAAAATAAACAGAGGGAACTGCTTTGGAAGTGACAGTTGCAACAGATTAAAAACCTGTAGTTATCACCGACTACATTGGAAGGGGCCTATAGATCTTGAGAAGTATAAGCTGGATCAAGGAACTATCTGAAACTGAACTGACCCCACACTGTCCGCAAAAGCTCCAAATTCCTAGAAATATTTGTATTATTATCATTTTTTAAATTAAAAAATTATTTTTAAGTCCTTTATTACTCCTTTAATGGTCATTAAAAATTTTTTTTATTATTATTTAAAATTTTTTTTTACTTTACAATATTGTATAGGTTTTGCCATACAACAACATTTTTATAATCTACTATTACCTTGCAAAAAAAGAAAAAGACCCTATTTTTAAAACAAACTACATATTATATTATATGTAGTTTATATTATTTATTATTAATATCTTATTAATTATAATTATATAATTATATTATAATATCTTGTGACTTTGTTTTGTTTTTTAATATTGTATTTTTGAGAGTCTAACCCCTACTCTAGATTTTTAATCTTTGCTTTTTGGTATTTGGAATCAATTTTGTACTTTTAAGAACCCAATCTTCAGTACCCATTTTTACTTGAGAGTGTGATTACTGGCTTGATTGCTTTCTCCCCCTTTTGATTCTCCTTTTTCTCCACCTCTATTTCCTCCCTCCCCCTTTTCTTCTCTACCCAACTCTGGGAATCTCTTTGCATATTCCAAGGTATGGAGAACACTTTGGAAACTGATTACTAGCTAGATCTGTCTCACTCCTTTTGATTCCCCCTCTTCTCCTCCTGGTCACCTATATCTCCCTCCTCTCTCTTCTCTTCTCCATTCAACTCTGTGAACTTCTCTGGGTGTCCCTCACTATGGAGAAACTTTTCATCATCAACATAGATGTTTTATCACCAGTGCTGTATAGATGGAGAAGTCTTGAGGCTACTGTAAGAATAAGACTGAAATCCAGAGACAGAAGGCTTAACATCAAAACCTGGGAACACCAGAGAACTCCTGACTCCAGGGAATATTAATCTATAAAGGCTTATTCAAAAGCCTCCATACCTACACTGAAACCAAGCACCACCCAAGAGCAAGCAAGTTCCAGAGCAAGACATACCACACAAATTCTCCAGCAACACAGGAACATAGCCCTGAGCTTCAATATATAGGCTGGCCAAAGTCACAGCAAACCCATAGCCATCTCAGAACTCACTATTAGACACTTCATTGCACTCCAGAGAGAAGAAATCCAGCTCCATCCACCAGAACACCAACACAAGCTTCCCTAACCAGGAAACCTTGACAAGCCACCCATCGAACCCCACCCACAGCGAGGAACCTCCACAATAAAGAGGAATGACAAACTGCCAGAATACAGAAAAGCCACCCCAAACACAGCAATCTAAACAAGATGAAAAGGCAGAGAAATACGCAGCAGGTAAAAGAACAGGATAAATGACCATCAAACTGAAAAAAAAAAAAAAAAAGAGGAAGAGATAGGTGAAAAGAATTCAGAGTAATGATAGTGAAAATGATACAAAATCTTGAAAAAACAGAGAAGGCAATGGCACCCCACTCCAGTACTCTTGCTTGGAAAATCCCATGCCCGGAGAAGCCTGGTAGGCTGCAGTCCATGGGGTCGCTAAGAGTTGGGCACGACTGAGCAACTTCACTTTCAATTTCCACTTTCATGCATTGGAGAAGTAAATGGCAACCCACTCCAGTATTCTTGCCTGGAGAATCCCAGGGACAGAGGAACCTAGTGGGCTGCCATCTATGGAGTTGCACAGAGTCAGGCATGACTGAAGTGACTTGGCAGCAGCAGCAGCAGCTTGAAAACAAAATGGAGCTACAGATAAATAGCCTGGAGACAAGGATTGAGAAGATGCAAGAAATGTTTAACAAGGACCTAGAAAAATAAAAAAGAGTCAATATATAATTAATAATGCAATAAATGAGATAAAAAACACTCTGGAGGGAACCGACAGTAGAATAACGGAGGCAGAAGATAGAATAAGTAAGGTAAAAGATAGAATGGTAGAAATAAATTAAACAGAGAGAAAAAAAAATAAAAGAAATGAGGACAACCTTAGAGACCTCTGGGACAATGTTAAACACCCCAACATTCAAATGATAGGAGTCCTAGAAGAAGAAGACAAAAATAAAGACCATGAGAACATACTTGAGGAGATAATAGTTGAAAACTTCCTTAAAATGGGAAAGGAAATAGTCACCCAAGTCCAAGAAACTCAGAGAGTCCTAAGCAGGATAAACCCAAGGCAAAACACCCCAAGACACATATTAATCAAATTAACAAAGATCAAACACAAAGAACAAACATTAAAAATAGCAAAGGAAAAACAACAAATAACACACAAGAGCATTCCCATAAGGATAACAGCTGATCTTTCAATAGAAACTCTTCAGGCCAGAAGGGAATGGCAGGACATAAAGTGATAAAAGAGAAAAACCTACAACCCAGATTACTGTACCCAGCAAGCATCTCATTCAAATATGAAGGAGAAATCAAAAGCTTGATAGACAAGCAAAAGTTGAGGGAACTCAGCACCACCAAACCAGCTCTCCAACAAATGCTAAAGGATCTTCTCTAGATAGGAAACACAGAAAGACTGTATGAACTCGAATCCAAAATAACAAAGTAAATGGCCATGGGTCATACATATCAATAATTACCTTAAATGTAAATGCGTTGAATGCCTCACCCAAAAGACAAAGACTGGCTGAATGGATACAAAAACAAGACCCCTATATATGTTATTTACTAGAGACCCACCTCAAAACAAGGGATACATACAGACTGAAAGTGAAGGGCTGGAAAAAGATATTCCACACAAATAGAGACCAAAAGAAAGCAGGAGTAGCAATACTCATATCAGATAAAATAGACTTTAAAATTAAGGCTGTGAAAAGAGATAAAGATGGATACTACATAATGATCAAAGCATCAATCCAAGAATATATAACAATTATAAATATATGTGCACCCAACATAGGAGCACCACAATATGTAACACAAATGCTAACAAGTATAAAACAGGAAATTAAAAATAACACAACAGTGGGAGACTTTAATATTCCACTCATACCTATGGATAGATCAACAAAACAGAAAATTAACAAGGAAACACAAATTTTAAATGATACAATGGACCAGTTAGACCTAACTGATATGTATAGGGCATTTCATTCAAAACAGTGGAATTCACCTTTTTTCAAAGTGCACATGGGACATCCTCCAGGATAGATCACATCCTAGGCCATAAATCAAGCGTTGGTAAATTTCTAAAAGTTGAAACCAGTTAAAATATCTTTTCTGATCACAATGCAGAGAGATTAGATGTCAACTAGAGGAAAAAAAAAACTATTAAAAATACAAACATATGGAGGCTGAACAGCAAGCTGCTGAATAACCAACAAATCACAGAAGAAAATTTTTTAAAAAATCAAAATATGCACAGACATGAATGGAACTGAAAAGAAACAAACTGAAACCTATGGGACACTGTAAAAGCAGTGCTAAGGGGAAGGTTCATAGGAATATATGCTTACCTCAAGAAATAAGAAAAAAGTCAAATAAATAACCTAACACTACATCTAAAGCAACTAGAAAAGGAAGAAATGAAGAATCCCAGGGTTAGTAGAAGAAAAGAAATCTTAAAAATTAGGGCAGAAATAAATACAAAAGAAACAAAAAAGACCATAGCAAAAATCAACAAAGCTAAACATTGGTTCTTTGAGAAGATAAATAAAATTAACAAACCGTTAGCCAGACTCATCAAGAAACAAAGTGAGAAGAATCAAATCAACAAAATTAGAAACGAAAATGGAGAAATAAAAAAAAAATGAAGAAATCACAACAGACAACACAGAAATACAAAGGATCATAAGAGACTACTATCAGCAACTATGCCGATAAAATGGACAACTTGGAAGAAATGGAAAAATTCTTAGAAAAGTATAACTTTGCAAAACTGAACCAGAAAGAAATAGAAAATCTCAACAGACCCATCAAAAGCATGGAAATTGAAACTTTAATCAAAAATCTTCCAGAAAACAAAAGCCCAGGACCAGATAGCTTCACAGCTGAATTCTACCAAAAATTTAGAGAAGGGCTAACACCTATCCTACTCAAACTTTCCCAGAAAATTGCAGAGGAAAGTAAACTTCCAAACTCATTCTGTGAGGCCACCATCCCCCTAATACCAAAGCCTGACAAAGATGCCACAAAAAAAGAAAACTACAGACCAATATCACTGATGAACATAGATGCAAAAATCCTTAACAAAATTCTAGCAAACACAATCCAACAACATATTACAAAGATCATATTAAAAAGATCATCATGACCAAGTGAACTTATTCCAGGGATGCAAGGATTCTTCAATATCTGCAAAGCAATCAATGTAATATACCACATTAACAAATTTAAAGGTAAAAACCATATGAATATCTCAATAGACACAGAGAAAACCTTTGACAAAATGCAACATACATTTATGATAAAAACCATCCAGAAGCATGAATAGAAGGAACATACCTACATAATAAAAGCTATATATGACAAACCCACAGCAAACATTATCCTCAATGGTGACAAATTGAAAGCATTTTCCCTAAAGTCAGGAACAAGACAAGGGTGACCACTCTCACCACTACCATTCAACATAGTTTGGAAGTTTTGACCACAACAATCAGAGCAGAAAAAGAAATAAAAGGAATCCAGATTGGAAAAGAAGAAGTAAAACTTTCACTGTTTGCAGATGACATGATCCTCTACATAGAAAACCCTAAAGACTCCACCAGAAAATTACTCAAGCTAATCAATGAATACAGTAAAGTTGCACGGTATAAAATTAACACTCAGAAATCCCTTGCATTCCTAAACACTAACAATGAGAAAACAGAAAGGGAAATTAAGGAAACAATTCCATTCACCATTGCAACAAAAGAATAAAATACTTGGGAATACATCTACCTAAAGAAACTAAAGACCTATATATAGAAAACTATAAAACACTGGTGAAAGAAATCAAAGAGGACACAAATAGATGGAGAAATATACCATGTTCATGGATTAGAGGAATTAATATAGTGAAAATGAGTATAATACCCAAAGCAATCTATAGATTCAATGCAATCCCTATCAAGCTGCCAATGGTATTTTTCACAGAGCTACAACAAATAATTTCACAATTTGTATGGAAATACAAAAAATCTCGAATAGCCAAAGCAATCTTGAGAAAGAAGAATGGAACTGGAGGAATCAACCTGCCTGACTTCAGGCTCTACTACAAAGCCACAGTCATCAAGACAGTATGGTGCTGGTACAAAGACAGATATATAGATCAATGGAACAAAATAGAAAGCCAAGAGATAAGTCCACACACCTGTGGACAGCTTACCTTTGACAAAGGAAGCAAGAATATACAAGGGAGAAAAGACAATCTCTTTAACAAGTGGTGCACCAATACAATATTGTAAAGTAAAAAAAAAAAAAATAATAATAATAAAAAAAAATTAAAAAAAAAAGAATCCACATTAAAAAAAAAAAGTGGTGCTGGGAAAACTGGTCAACCACTTGTAAAAGAATGAAACTAGAACACTTTCTAACATCATACACAAAAATAAACTCAAAGTGGATTAATGATCTAAATGTAAGACCAGAAACTGTAAAACTCCTAGAAGAAAACATAGGCAAAACACTCTCTTACATAAATCACAGCAGGATCCTCTGTGACCCACCTCCCAGAATATTGGAAATAAAAACAAAAATAAACAAATGGGACCTAATTAAACTTTGAAGCTTTTGCACAACAAAGGAAACTATAAGCAAGGTGAAAAGACAGCCTTCAGAATGGGAGAAAATAATAGCAAATGAAGCAACTGACAAAGAATTAATCTCAAAAATATACAAGCAACTCCTACAGCTCAATTCCAGAAAAATAAATGACCCAATCAAAAAATGGGCCAATGACCTAAACAGACATTTCTCCAAAGAAGACATAAAGATGGCCAACAAACACGTGAAAAGATGCTCAACATCACTCATTATCAGAGAAATGCAAATCAAAACCACAGTGAGGTAGCATTTCATACCAGTCAGAATGGCTGCTATCCAAAAGTCTACATACAGTAAATGCTGGAGAAGGTGTGAAGAAAAGGGAACCCTCTTACACTCTTGGTGGGAATGCAAACTAGTATAGCCACTGCCGGGGTCCAGCCCCGGTGGATCCAGGGAATTCGAAGCAGGGACGGCGTCGGCAAGGATCAGGAAACAACTGCTTAATTAAACGTTAATTAAGGATATAAAAAGTAATAGAATAAGGATAGCTCAGTAGGAAAATTCAGTGAAGAAAAGAGGCTGAATAATTCAGCCAGAAGGTGAGAGAAAGAACGACATGGGGAGACCAAGTTTCAGTGAACAAGGCCCGCACTTTATATTCCAAAGTAGTTTTATACCTTAAGTTATGCATAGAGGATAATGGGGGAAGGGGTAGAGTCATGCAGCAAGCCAGGCTTTCTTCCTGCAAACTTATCATATGCAAAAGCTTAGGTGATTTGCATCATCTTCTGGCCCGGAGGCCTGTTAACATTTTAAGACCCTTTCTTCAGAAAACTTATTTTTCTCTAAAGGTGATAAGTCAAGCGCCACTCTCCAAAAGCATTAGATAAAGTTGCATTCTTACAGAGCAAAGGTGTGGTGGGCTATAACAAGAAAAAGAATTAACTCAAGGGTCCCAGGTTACAAGCATTAAAGCTATTAGTTACACCAATTATATTAATCAATACACTGCCAGGGACACAGCAGGTAAGGGATATGGAAACTTAGCAGCAAACATTGGCCCAAAGAGTGAAAATCCTTCACCAATACAATTTCTAATCAATCTTTTAACTGCTCAAAGGACTCTGTATTTAGACAGTTTAGAACATTTCATGCCTCTCACAGTTGGGAGGCTCTGAGCAATCACATGTGGCCGGAAAAACCTATTCAGGCAGGCTAGAGGATTTCCAAAGGAGTTTGTAGGTTGAAACACTGTCACACCCAGGAATTATTAACTGGAGCTGTAAGCTAACTCTTGTTTCAGAGAGAGGTAGTGGGGGACAGTCCCCCATAAACTCTGAGGTGTAGGTGAAAGCACAAAGCAGAAAGTAGGCAGACTCTGGTTTTGGGGGTAGATGCTCAAGAATTTCCAGGGAGACTCCTGAGGCTTGATCCCGCCTTTGCGTATGCCAAGCCTCCTTCCTCATGACCTTTGTCATGGGTGGAGCTCCTCACGCTGGCTCCTGGCAGTGATAGAATTCCAGTTGAGCTATTCCAGATCCTGAAAGATGATGCTGTGGAAAGTGCTGCACTCAATATGCAATATGCCGGCTCCCGGCAAGCCACTATGGAGAACAGTGTGGAGATTCATTAAAAATCTGGAAATAGAACTGCCTTATAACACAGCAATCCCACTGCTGGGCATACACACCGAGGAAACCAGAACTGAAAGAGACACGTGTACCCTAATGTTCATCGCAGCACTGGTTATAACAGCCAGGACATGGAAGCAACCTAGGTGTCCATCAGCAGACCAATGAATAAGAAAGCTCTGGTAAAATATACCCAATGGAATATTCAGTTCAGTTCAGTCACTTAGTCGTGTCCAACTCTTTGCGACCCCATTAACCACAGCACTCTAGCCCTCCCTGTGCATCACCAGTTCCCAAAGTTTACCCAAACCCATCATTGAGTTGGTGATGCCATCCAACCATCTTATCCTCTGTCGTCCCCTTCTCTTCCTGCCCTCAATCTTTCCCAGCATCAGGGTCTTTTCAAATGAGTTAGCTATTTGCAACAGGTGGCCAAAGTATTGGAATTTCAGCTTTAGCATCAGTCTTTCCAAAGAATACCCTGGACTGATCTCCTTTAGAATGGAATGGTTGGATCTCCTTGCAGTGCCAGCTTTCTTCACAGTCCAACTTTCAAATCCATACATGACCACTGGAAAAACCATAGTCTTGACGAGACAGATCTTTGTTGGCAAAGTAATGTCTCTGCTTTTGAATGTGATGTCAAGTTTGGTCATAACTTTCCTTCCAAGGAGTAAGTGTCTTTAATTTTCATGGCTGGAATCACCATCTGCAGTGATTTTGGAGCCCAGAAAAATAAAGTCTGACACTGTTTCCCCAGCTATTTGCCATGAAGTGATGGGACCGGATGCCATGATCTTAGTTTTCTGAATGTTGAGCTTGAAGCCAACTTTTCCACTCTCCTCTTTCACTTTCATCAAGAGGCTCTTTAGTTCTTCTCCACTTTCTGCCATAAGGGTGGTGTCATCTGCATATCTGAGATTATTGATATTTCTCCCAGCAATCTTGATTCCAGCTTGTGCTTCCTCCAGCCCAGCATTTCTCATGATGTACTCTGCATATAATTTAAATAAGCAGGGTAACAATATACAGCCTTGATGTACTCCTTTTCCTATTTGGAACCAGTCTGTTATTCCATGTCCAGTTCTAACTGTTGCTTCCTGACCTGCATATAGGTTTCTCAAGAGGCAGGTCAGTTGCTCTGGTATTCCTATCTCTTTCAGAATTTTCCAGTTTATTGTGATACACACAGTCAAGGCTTTGGCATAGTCAATAAAGCAGAAATAGATGTTCTTCTGGAACTCTCTTGCTTTTTCGAGGATCCAGCAGATGTTGGCAACTTGATCTGTGGTTCCTCTGCCTTTTCTAAAACCAGCTTGAACATCAAGAAGTTCACAGTTCACATATTGCTGAAGCCTGGCTTGGAGAATTTTAAGCATTACTTTACTAGCATGTGAGATGAATGCAATTGTGTGGTAGTTTGACCGTTACTTGGCATTGCATTTCTTTGGGATTGGAATGAAAACTGACCTTTTCCAGTCCTGTGGCCACTGCTGAGTTTTCCAAATTTGCTGGCATATTGAGTGCAGCACTTTCACAGCATCATCTTTCAGGATTTGAAATAGCTCAACTGGAGTTCCATCACCTCCACTAGCTTTGTTCGTAATGATGCTTCCTCAGGCCCACTTGACTTCACATTCCAGGATGTCTGGCTCTAGGTGAGTGATCACACCATCATGATTATCTGGGTCATGAACATCTTTTTTGTACAGTCTTCTGTGTATTCTTGCCACCTGTTTTTAACATCTTCTGTTTCTGTTAGGTCCCTACCATTTCTGTCCTTTATTGTGCCCATCTTTGCATGAAATGATCCCTTGGTATCTCTAATTTTCTTGAAGATATCTCTAGTTTTTCCCATTCTATTATTTTCCTCTATTTCTTTGCATTGATCGCTTTGCATTGAAAAAGGCTTTCTTATCTCTCCTTGCTATTCTTTGAAACTCTGCATTCAAATGGGCATGTCTTTCCTTTTCACCTTTGGTTTTCACTTCCCTTCTTTTCACAGCTATTTGTAAGGCCTCCTCACACAGCAATTTTGCTTTTTTGCATTTCTTTTTTTGTGGATGGTCTTGATTCCTGACTCCTGTACAATGTCACAAACCTACATCCATAGTTCATCCGGCACTCTGTCTATCACTCAGCCATTAAAAAGAATAAATTTGAATCATTTCTAATGAGGTGGATGAAACTGGAACCTATTATACAGAGTGAAGTACTCCAGAAAAAAAAAAAAATCACCAATACAGTATACTAATGCAGATATATGAAATTTAGAAAGATGGTAACGATAACCATATATGCGAGACAGCAAAAGGGACACAGATGTATAGAACAGTCTTTTGGCCTCTGTAGGAGAGGGTGAAGGTGGGATGATTTTGAAGAATTACATTGAAATATGTATATTACCATATGTGAAACGAATTGCCAGTCCAGGTTCAATGCATGTGACAGGGTGCTCGGGGCTGGTGCACTGAGATGACCCAGAGGAATGGGATGGGGAGGGAGATGGGGTGGAGTTTCAGGATGGGGAACACATGTACATCCATAGCGGATTCATGTCAATGTATGGCAAAACCACTACACTATTGTAAAGTAATTAGTTTCCAATTAAATGAATAAATTTATGAAAAGAATAATGTTTTCCAAGACAGTGTCAAGAGCCAGTTTCATATCATGAGTTGAGTTTTAAAAACAGAGATATGTAGAGTTGGGATAATTTTTATTTTATTTATTTATTTTTTAAGTTTATTTTATTATTATTATTATTTTTTTACTTTACAATATTGTATTGGTTTTGCCATACATCAACATGAATCTGCCATGGGTGTACATGTGAGATGTACGAACAAGATGCATTAAGTAATGTGCAGTGTGTGACTGAAGCATAGGATACAAGTTGGAGGTGCAGGACAGAGTTGGGACAGAAGAGATACGACTGAAGAACTAGGAAGGCCCAAGTCATGCCATGCTAAAGGCCAAGACATTACCCTTGGATGCTTTGGGGGGAGAGGCTTGAAAAAAAATTTTATAGTCACATGACAATTAGCACTGACATTTAGAGAGATGACTCTGTTTGGGTTGTGATGAAATTTTGGAAGGTATAAGCCAAGTGGCAGGGGGATATTTTAGGACATATCTGGAGGAATCCAGTTTTAGTAATAAAGCTCTTTTATATATTTTTTTCCTAAAGTTTCTTCTAAGTTTCTCTCTTCTAGGATATTTGTGAGATTTCATGTTCCCTATCTCTTATTTTGTCTGAGCAAGCTGCTTTAGTAGGTGAGTAATGAACAGGAGGTATATTTTGTCTAAGCCAGTGGAACTGAATGACTACATAGAGGCCCACTTCTAGCTCTTTTTATTCCCAGAGTCAAAGATCTAAAAATATACCAAGGAAGACTTTTGATATAAAGTTTTTCATTAGTAGGAATTCAGAGAAACAGCTGTGACTAGAGCTAAAGTTCTGTTGGTAAAGTAAATGAGGAACAGAGAAAAATTGACAAAAGAAATATCAGGAAATGTTGAGACATTATTTGTGGTGTGAATGAGGGCAAGATAGAAGAGGAGACGGGAATGGGGTTTAGAATCCACACTTTTATTTTTGGAAATGTAAAAGTGTGCTGTGAAAAACAGGAAAAAATATTTTAAGTTCAATTGTTCCTCTGGGAAAAGCAGAAACACTCAAGTAGAACAAATTCACCCTGCCTCCCACTTCTTTATTTAGAAAAGAAAAGAAAAAAAAAAATATTACAGAGAGGGCATTTACTTTGATTATTCTGGGTGTCTTGCAAAATTAAGGGAGGGAAAGTACAAGAAAATGAAAGAAAACAACAATATTTGAAACAATAAGACTTTGGAGTGTGCTTGAGATATTGTCACCCTGGAGGAGCATGTGGAGATGTGATGATGAGTAAATGTTTTGGAACAGACCCATTTTGAATACAGAGCCAGAGAGATATTTTCCCTGTGGATCACAGTGTGAGACTAGGATTTCCCATTTCTTTCCCCCATCATTTCCTCTACAAATTTACATATTTTATAAAAAGTGGTTTATAACATGCACACTGGGTAGCATCTAGACCAAAAGATATACTTACTGTACAAAGAAAGCACTTGAGAGCAAAATACCCCTTATAGATCTTGTAGCTATAATGCTGCCAAGTTCAATTAACCCTACTAAAAATAAACAAAAATGCAGAAGTATGTTTAACAATTCATTCAAAATGTAAAATTCAGTGTATTTCAAATAGAAATTGGAAAAATAAACTATTATCTGCTAAGTTGCTTCAGTCGTGTCCGACTCTGTGCGACCCCATAGACAGCAGCCCACCAAGGCTCCCCTGTCCCTGGGATTCTCCAGGCAAGAACACTGGAGTGAGTTGCCATTTCCTTCTCCAGAACTATCATCTAGGGCATTTCAAAGGTTCTATGTTAAAATTATGTTCATTACCAATGAGGAAATGAATGAGAGAACATTTACTATTTAAAAGTCAATAACAGTTTGCTTTGATTCTTCTTTATTTCTACAAATCATTAGGGACTTTGTCATTCAATTATCTCTATTACAATGCTAGTTGTGTTTTTCTTGTAAATCCTGGAATATTAGAACTGGAAAAGCTTCTAGGGACATTCTACAAAATCTCTATAAATGAAATAAAGGCTCAGAAAGACAAAATTTATTTTCAGAGTTTAAAGACTATCCTGGTAAGAGAATATTTAATGAATCTACACTCAAAATTATCTCAGAGTTGGACATTTGGAGACAATGAGCTAATACTTTTTTTTTTTTTTTTTTTCCTGGCACCTCTTCTTAATTTAGTAAAGTGATAGCTCATGAATTCCTCTAAAGCAGGAAGTGAGAGGAAACTGTTGGGTTTTTTAAATTTCCCTGATTATTAGAATAAGAGATGGTGCCATATAGAAAAAAAAAACAAAAAACAAAAACGCTGTGTGAGTCAAGTTACAGTTTGAATCGCTGGTATAGTTATTTTTCAAATTTAAAGAGAATGTTATCTTGCTCTTTTGCTGACATCCATGAAAAATATATAGGCAGCAGAAAATCACGCAGACAAAGGCCAGAAAAGTGCTTAGATGATAAGACTTTGTCTCTTATGATTTTAGAAATTAAGCAATGAAAACAAAATTCTGAACAAGAAATTTAAAGACAGGGAGGAAAATTAAATCTTTGAAGATCTCTTTTGCTTTAGTTTTTGTAATAAAATACAAAGAAAGATAAACTATGCATTAATTTTTGCATCTAACTCATAGTATTTGTCACTTCTGTAATTGTTTCTAATCATTTCAACGTGATTTTTAAAAATGCTGAGACCATGGACAATGTCAGTATGTTCATGCTTACTGATATGCAACTTAATGAAATTCCATCTCTAGTCATTGATGAAATCCATTATCACCTTGATCAATATTGCCATTTTTGTTGTCATGTGACAATTTAGTTCTTACCTGAAGATGAAAATCTTGGCTGATTTATGCAGAGATTGGTATTGGTGATCATTTAAATGAATCATTCAGTTTCCATCATCAAAGTGTTATAGTTTTCAGAGTACAAGTCTTTCACCTCCTTGATTAATTTTATTTCTAAGAATGTTATTCTTTTTGATGAGATGGTAAATGGATTGGTTTCTTGATTTGTTTCGGATAGAAGTTATTCAGTTCAGTTCAGTCGCTCAGTCGTGTCTGACTCTTTGCGACCCCATGAATCGCAGCATGCCAGGCCTCCCTGTCCATCATCAATTCCCAGAGTTCACTCAGACTCACGTCCATCGAGTCAGTGATGCCATCCAGCCATCTCATCCTGTGTCATCCCCTTCTCCTCTTGCCCCCAATCCCTCCCAGCATCAGAGTCTTTTCCAATGAGTCAACTCTTCGCATGGGGTGGCCAGAGTACTGGAGTTTCAGTTTTAGCATCATTCCTTCCAAAGAAATCCCAGGGCTGATCTCCTTCAGAATGGACTGGTTGGATCTCCTTGCAGTCCAAGGGACTCTGAAGAGTCTTCTCTAACACCACAGTTCAAAAGCGTAAGTTCTTCGGTGCTCAGCTTTCTTCACAGTCCAACTCTCACATCCATACATGACCACAGGAAAAACCATAGCCTTGACTAGACGTTATTAGTGTACAGAAAAGCAACAGACTTCTCTACATTAATCTCATATCCTGAAACTGCTGAATTCATGTATTGATTATCGTAGTTTTCTGGTGGAGACTTCAGCGTTTACTATATATAATATCCTATCATTTGCAAATAGTAACAATTTTACTTTTTCCTTTCCAATTTGGATGCCTTTTACTTCTTTTTCTCTTCTGATCGCTGTGTCCGGGACTTCCAATACTATGTTAAATAGAATGGTGAGATTGTGCATCCTTGTTTCTGATCTTGAAGGAAAAGTTTTGACATTTTCCCCATTGAGTGTGTTGTTATCTGTGGATTTGGTAACAAAAGCCTTTAGTATGCTGAGTTATGCTCCCTCTATAACAACTTTGTTGAACTTTTTATCACAAACCAATATTGATTTTTTTTCAAATAGTTTTCTAATTTATTAAGGTAATCATGTGAATTCTATCCTTTTGTGTATGTGTGTGTGATGAATCACATTGATTGTGAATATTGAAAAAATCTTGCATTCCTGGAATAGATCTCTCTTCTTCACAGTGCATGGTTTTATCTATCTATTGCTGAATTTGGTTTGCTACTCTTTCATTGAACATTTTTGCATCTAGGAGCAGCAGGGATATTGGGCTGTCATTTTCATTGTTTTGTAGTATTTTTATCTAGTTTTGGTATCATGGTAATCTTCCATTTAGTCATGGAAGATTGTATGTTTCTAAACTTAATCTATTTATTCTAGGTTGTCCAATTTCTGGGTGTATAACATTTCACAGCATTCTCTTATAATCATTTGTATTTTGTGGTATTGGTTGTAATTCTCTTACTTCTAGACTACTTTTGTTTATGTGAGCCCTTTATTTTTTTAATAATCAGTCTGGCTAAAGTTTTATCAGTATGATTTACTTTTTTATATAGAGTTTCATTGATTTTTTTTTCTCTACTTTTTGGCTTTTGTTTTATTTATTTCTGCTCTGGTCTTTACTATTTCCTTCTTTCTGCTGAATTTGAGTTTTGTTTGTTCTTATTTTCTTGTACCTTAAGATGAAAAATTAGGTTGTTTGAGATTTTTTTCTTCTACCTCGAGGTAATATAATATTGTTTAAAACTTCCTTCTTATAACTATTTTTCTATGTCTCAAAGATTTTGGAAAATTGTGTTTTAATTTTCTTTTGTTGCAATACAACATCTGATTTCCTATTTGAATTATTCATTGACCCATTGTTCTATTTAGTAGCATTTCTCCACATGTTTGAAGTTTTTTTTTTTTTAAGTTTTCTTCTATTAATTGATTTTTAGTATACAATAGTGGATGGAAACAATGATTGATATAATTTATATCTTCTTAAATTAATTGAGATTTGTTATTTGACATAGTATATGATCTATCCTGAAGAATATTCCATGTCCAATTTAAAAACATGTGATGTTGCTGTTTAGGATATAAAAGCTTGTAGATTTTAAATCTGTTAAATCCATTTGGTTGTATGTTTCATTAAAGGCCACTGGTTATTTATTTTCTGTCTAGATGTTCTATCTATTGATGCAAGTGTGGTAAAAAGTTCTCAATTACTATTGAAATACTGATTATTTCTGCTTTACATCTATTAGTATTTGCTTTATATATTTAGGTATTCCTACATTAGGTGCACATATATTTATTATGTTATATCTTCTTCTTTGGTTGGCCTTTGTTGTAATTATATAATGCCCTTATTTGTCTTTATTATAAACTTTATTTCAAATTCTAATTTGTCTGATGAGAGTATTGCTACACAAGCTTCTTTTCATTTCCATTTTCATGAAATAACTTTTCAATCTCTGTTCTTTCAGTGTGTATATCGTTGGTTCTAAGTGAATCTCCTGTAGGCAGCACAAAGATGTTTCTTTTTACTTATTCTAATCTCCAACATAGCTCTTCTGGTTGGAGCATTTATTACATTGATACTTAAAGTCATAATTGATAAGCATTTGCTTATTTCTATTTTGTTACTTATGTTCTTGTTACTTTTGTAGCTCTTCTCTGTTCTTGTCTTCTGTTAGTCTCTGCCCTGTGGATTGATTTTTTTAGTGTTTGGTTATAAAAACCTTTTCTTTAATTTTTGTATATCTATTGTAGGTTTTTATTTTCATATCTACTTGATGATGGTCATTCAAATTAAAACACATTTTAAAGCTCAATATTTTTATTCCCCCCTACAGTGTGTTTTTACATATTGTATTTTACAGCTTTTATATTACAAGCTCTAAATTTATCCACCTCAGTAGAACTGACTCAAATGTCTTCCTTTTCATGGCTGAGGAACATTCTATTGTGCATATGTACCACAACTACTTTATCCATTCACCTGTTGATGGACATCTAGGTTGCTTCCATATCCTAGTTATTGCATACAGTGTTGCAATGAACACAGGGCTACACATGTCTTTGTCAATTATGGATTTCTCAGGGTATATGCCCAGTGGTGGGATTGTTGGGTCAAATGGTAGTTTTAGGGCTTTCCTGGTGGCTCAGCACTAAAGAATCCCCCTGCATTACAGGAGACGCAGGAGTCACAGATTCAATCCTAGGGTTGGGAAATTCTCCTGGAAGAGGGCATGGCAACCCACTCCAGGCTTCTTGCTGGGAAAATCCCGTGGACAGAGGAGCCTGGCATGCTGCAGTAAGTGGGGTCATGAATGGTTGGGCATGACTGAATAGACTGAGAATGCATGCACATGGTAGATTCCTAGATTTTTAAGGCATCTCTATAATCTTCTCCATAGTGACTGTATCAATTACATTGCCCGCAACAGTGTAAGAAGATTCCTCTTTCTCCACACCCTCTCTGGCATTCTGACACCTCACTGTATTTGTGACTTGCATTCTCTAATGATGAATGATATTGAGTATCATCTCAAGTGTTTGTTGGCCATTTGTATGTTTTCTTTGGAGAAATATATGTTTAGATCTTTCACCCATTTTTTATTGCATTGTTTGTGTTTCTGGTATGGAACTGCATGAGCTGCTGTACATTTTGGAGATTAATCTTTTATCAATTGCTTCATTTGCAATAATCTTCTCCCATTCTGAGGGTTGTATTTTCATCTTGTTCATAGTTTCCTTTGCTGTGCAAATCTTTTAAGTTTAATTAAGTCCCACTTTTTAATTTTTGTTTTTATTTCCATTACTCTGAGAGGTGAATAAAAGAGGATACTGCTGTGATTTATATCAAAGAGTGCTCTACCTATGTTTTCCTCCAAAAGTTGTTATAGTTTCTTGCCTTATTTGAACTTAAATGAATATTTGTTTAAAATTTGTATGTATATTTATAGGTTACTATGTATACACAAACCTTATGATAGCTACAAATCAGGAAGCTATAATAGATATGCAAACAAAAGAAAGAAAGAAAAAGTCAACCCATAAAGAATTGACAAAAAGATGGATAAAAGAACAGAATAACCAAAAAATATCAGGAAAACAAAATAACAATTAAGAAAGTGGCAATAAGTTTGTGTCTATTTATAAAGACTGAGTGTAAATGGACTAAATGGTCTAATCTGAAAAAAAAGAAGACCTATATATTGGCTGCCTACAAGAGATTAACTACAAAACAGAACACACAGCCTGAAAGTAAAGAGACAGAAAAAGATAATCCATGTAAGTAAAAATGAAAAGACTATGGTAGCAAGACTTTTATAAACTTTAAAAGAAAGTCTGCAACAAAATGCAGAGGGGGCATTATATAATGATAAAAGAGTCAATCCAAGAAGATATAGCTTTCATAAAAATATATGCACCTAATTATAAATAAACCATTAGCAGACATAAAGGGAAAAATTGACAGTAATATAATAAGAGTAGAGGACTTTAATGCTTTTTTGCTTTTCTTTTTTGGGGATGTTTTTGTTTCTGCCTCCTGTACAATATTACAGACCTCTGTCCATAGTTCTTCAGGCACACTGTTAACTAAATCTAGTCCCTTGAATGTAGTCCCAAGAAGGCAAAGTGGTTATTTGAGGAAGCTTTACAAATAGAGGAATAATGAAGAGAAGCAAAAAGCAAGGCAGAGAGGGAAAGGAACATCCAATTAAATGCATACTTTCAAAGAATAGCTAGAAGAGACAAGAAGGACTTCTTCAATGAACAGTGCTTAACAATAGAAGAAAGCAACAAAAGGATAAAGACTAGAGATCTCTTCAGGAAAACTCGAAACATCAAAGGAACATTCCACCCAAAGATGGGCACAATAAAGGATAAAAATTGTAGAGACCTAGGAGACACTGAGTGCAATTGTGCAATCGTTTGAGCATTCTTTGGCATTGCCTTTCTTTGGGATTGGAATGAAAACTGACCTTTTCCAGTCCTGTGGCCACTGCTGAATTTTCCAAATTTGCTGGCATATTGAGTGCAGCACTTTCACAGCATCATCTTTCAGGATTTGGAATAGCTCAACTGGAATTCCATAACCTCCAGTAGCTTTGTTTGTAGTGATGCTTTCTAAGGCCCACTTGACTTCACAACCAGGATGTCTGGCTCTAGGTCAGTGATCACACCATCGTGATTATCTGGGTCATGAAGCTCTTTTTTGTACAGTTCTTCTGTGTATTCTTGCCATATCTTCTTAATATCTTCTGCTTCTGTTAGGTCCATACCATTTCTGTCTTTTATCGAGCCCATTCCCTGGGTATCTCTAATTTTCTTGAAGAGATCTCTAGTCTTTCCCATTCTGTTGTTTTCCTCTATTTCTTTACATTGATCACTGATGAAGGCTTTCTTATCTCTTCTTGCTATTTTTTTGGAACTCTGCATTCAGATGTTTATATCTTTCCTTTTCTCCTTTGATTTTCACTTCTCTTCTTTTCACAGCTATTTGTAAGGCATGACTGAGTGACTGAATTGAACTGAACTGAGGAGACACTCAAGAGATCATGATGAGATGGAAAGAATACACAGAACTGTATTTAAAAGATCTTAATGAATCAGATTACTTTGACAGTGTAGTTATTCACCTAGGGCCAGACATTCTAGAGTGTAAAGTCAAGTAGGCCTTAAGAAACACTGTTGTTAATAAAACTAGTGGATGTGGTGAAATTCCAGAAGACCTATTTAGATCCCCAAAGGATGATACCATCAAGGTTTTGCATTTGTTATGTCAGCAAATCTGGAAGACCCAGCAGTGACCTCAGGACTGGAAAAGATCAATTCTTATGCCAATTCCCAAGAAGGGCAGTGCCAAAGAGTGTGCTAACCATAGGACAATTGCACTCATCCTCCATGCTAGTAAGGTCATGCTTAAAATCCTGCATGCTAGGCTTTGGCATTATGCAAACCAAGAAATTCCAGATGTCCAAGCTGGGTTTAGAAAAGGAAGAAGAATTAGAGATCAAATTGCCAACGTTCCCTGGATTACAGAGAAATCAAGGGAATTTCAGAAAAACATCTATCTCTGTTTCATTGACTATGCTAAGGTCTTTGTTTGGATCATAAAAAACTGTGGAAAGCTCTTAGAAAGATGGGAATACCAGACCATCTTACCTGTCTCCTGAGAAACCTCTATGCAGGCCAAGAAGCAACAGTCAAAACCCTGTATGTAACAACTTATTTGTTCAAGGTCAAGAAAAGAGTGCGACAGGGCTGTCTGCTGTCATCCTGCTTGTTTAACCTACATGCTGAGCACATCATGAGAAACATGGGGTTGGATGAGTTACAAGCTGTAATCAAGATAGATGGGAGAAACATGAACAGCCTCAGATATGCACATGATATCATTCTAACTTCCTTGGTGGCTCAGACGGTAAAGTGTCTGTCTACAATGCGGGAGACCTGGGTTCAATCCCAGGGTTGGGAAGATCCCCTGGAGAAGGAAATGGCAATCTACTCCAGTACTATTGCCTGGAAAATCCCATGGACAGAGGAGCCTGGTAGGCTACAGTCCATGGGGTTGCAAAGAGTCAGACACGACTGAGTGACTTCACTTTCACTAATGGCAGAAAGTGAAGGGGAACTAAAGAGCCTCTTGATGAGAGTGAAGGAGGAGAGTGAAAGAACTGGCTTACGACTAAATATTAGAAAAACAAAAAACTAAGATTATGGCATCTGGTCCCATTACTGCAGGACAAATAGAAAGGCAAAATGTAGAAGACTTCCTCTTCTTGGGCTCCAAAATCACTGCAGATGGTATTTGCAGCCATTAAGTCAGAAGATGCTTGTTTCTTGGCAGGAAAGTGATGGCAAACGTAGACAGTGTGCCAAAAAATAGAGACTTTACTCTGCCAACAAAGGTCTGTATAGTCAAAGCTATGGTCTTCCCAGTGGTCATGTACAGTTGTGAAAGCTGAACCATAAAGAAGGCAGAATGCCAAAGAATTGGTCCCTTCAAACTGTGGTGCTGAAGAAGATTCCTGAAAGTCCTTTGGACAGCAAGATCAAACCAGTAAATCTTAAGGGAGATCAACCCTGAATATTCACTGGAAGGACTGATGCTGAAGCTGAAGCTCCAGTATTTTGGTCATCTAATCCAAACAGATGACTCATTGGAAAAGTCTGTGATGCTGGGACAGAAGGAGAAGAAGGTGTCAAAGGATGAGATAGCTGGACAGCATCATTGATGCAATGAACATGAACTTGGGCAAACTTTGGGAGATGGTGAAGGACAGGGAGGCCTGGTGTACTGCAGTCCACGGGAATGCAAAGAGTTGGACACAACTGCATGACTGAACAACAACAGAGAACGTTAATACTCGTACAAAAATGGATAAGTAATTCATACCAAAAAGATCAATAAACAGACAGTTGTCTTAAATAACACATTAGACCAGATGGATTTAACAGATATCTGCAAAACATTCCATCCAAAACCAGCAAAATGCACATTATTTTAAACTGTGCATGGAACATTCTCAAGCATAGATCACATAGTAGGCCACAACACAAGTCTTAATAAATTAAAGAAGCTTGAAATCAAGCCTCTTTTCTGGCTACAACAGAATAAGAAATAAATTCAAAGAAAAAAACCTAACAAAACTGCAGTCCCTTACCAAGTCAGGACTTGCCAGTATGCTGGGGGAAGCAGATCTTGCTCACAACTGTGTCCTAGACCCACAATTTCTGGTCCTGCACAGTCAATGTGGAGACAGTGGGCCAATATTCCCAATGAATACATAAGCAAGATCTTCTATACAATAATAACAAATCAAATTTAAAATACAGAAAAAAGACCATATATCATAATCAGGTAGAATTTATTCCAGGGATGCAAGAATGATTTAGTTTACACAAAACAATCAGTGTGATATACCACAGTAACAAAAGGACTTAAAAAATAACCTGATCATCTCAACAGATGCAGAAAAACATTTGATAAATTTTTTCCATTCATGATTTAAAAACGCAACAAAATTATTCTAGAGAAAGCATACCTCAATAGAATAAGGGGGATATATTACAAATCAACAGCCAACATCATTGGAGAAGGAAATGGTAACCCACTCCAGAATAAAAAATAAACACTCAAGGAGAAAGAAATCAATTATACTGATGATATTAAAGAACTATAGGGAAAAAAATAAAAAGGAGAGAACAGAATAAGATCTTACGTAACTTTTTAAGTTCAACAATCCAAGCTTCCATTTTTTATACTTAGAAAGAATATTCATAAGATTGACTGGGAAAATACAGTATTATGTTAAGCTTATATAGTATTTTTGAAGCTCAGCTGTAATTTATCCACCTCACAGGTCACTATGTACGAATTGTTTTATGAAATAAAAATCTGAATTGCTCTTTTCTCCATCCCCATTCATAAATGCCTGTTCCGTGATTTATATTTAAACTACTGCAATACTTTCATTATTATTTTTAAATTTTTTCTTTGTTTTTTAAACTTTTTATTTTACATTGGAGTATAGTCGATTAACAATGTTGCTTAGTTTCAGGAGTACAGCAAAAGTGATTCAATGATATATACATCTATTCTTTTTGAAATTCTTTTGCCAATTAGGTTGTTACATACTATTGACCAGATTTTCCTATGCTATATAGGAAGTACTTGTTGGCTATCCATTTTAAATAACAGTGTGTACATGTTAATACCATACTCCCTAAAAATCCCTCCCCCTGTCCCTTTCCCTCTGATAACTACAAGTTTATTCCCTCAGATTTAAGTTTGTTTATGTTTTATAGATAGATTCATTTGGACCTTTTTCTTTTTTTGGTTCCACATATAAGCAATACCATAGGATATTTCTCTTTTAATGTCTGACTTACTTCACTCAGTATGACACTCTCTAGGTCCATCCATGTTGCTACAAATGGAATTCTTTCTTTCTTTTTAATTGCTGAGCAATATTCCATTGTACATATGTACCACATCTTCTTTATCCATTCACCTGTTGTTGGACACTTAGGTCACTTCCAATTGTGGCTATTGGAAACAGTGTTGCAATAAACATTGGGATTCATACCCTTTCAGACTATGTATTTTTCCAGATATATGCCCAGGAATGAGACTGCAGGATCACATGGTACCTCTCTTTTTAGTTTTTTTTTTTTTTTTTAATGGAACCTCCATATTGTTCTCCACAGTGGCTATGCCAATTTACATTCCCACCAAGAGTATAGCAGGGTTCCCTTCTCTTCACACCTTCTCCAGAATTTAGGATTTTTTTTGAGGATAGCCATCCTGACTACTGTGAGGGTATATCTCACTGTAGTTTTAATGTGCATTTCTCTGATAAAAAGCAATATTGAACATCTTTCCAAGTGCTTCTTGGCCTCCTGTATGACTTCTTTGGAGAAATGTCTATTAACATCTTCCAATTTTTTTAATTGGGTTGTCTGTTTTGATGGCATTAAGCTGCATAAACTGTAAATTTTAGAGATTAATTTCTTGTCAGTCACATTATTTGCAAATATTTGCTCCCACTATGTGGATTGTCTTTTTGTTTTATGGTTTCCTTCACTGTGTAGAAGCTTTATAGTTTAATTAATTTCCATTTGTTTATTTTTGTTTTTATTTTCACTACTCTGGGAGATAGATCAAAAAAGATCTTGTTATGGTTTATGTCACAGAATATTCAGCCTATGTTTCCTTCTTAGAGTTTTATAGTGTCTCATCTGACATTTAGAACTTTAATCCATTTTGGGTTTATTTTTGTGTATGGTCTTAAAGAATGATCTAATTTCACTTTTTTACATGTAGCTGTCCAATTTTCCCAGCACCATTTATTAAAAAGACTGTCTTTATTTCATTTTATAGTCGTGCCTCTTTTGTTATATATTAATTGACTATAGGTTCATGGGTATATTTTGGGCAGTCTGTCCTGTTCCACCATTCTATATTTCTATTTTTGTGCCAGTACCATACTGTTTTGATGACTCTAGTTTTATAATTTAATCTGAAGACAGGCACCCCGATTCTTTGAGCTCCATTTTTCTTTCTCAATATTGCTTTGGCTACTCAGGGTCTTTTGTGTCAAATTTTAAGTTTTTTTTTTTTTTCTTCTAGTTTTGTGAAAAATATCCTTTGTACTTTTCCATTGTACCAAGTGATTCCAATGTGTGATTGGAATAGTGATTCCATTGAATAGTGATTCCACTGAATCTGTAGATTACCTTGGGTAGTTTAGGTATTTTTACAGTACTGATTCTTCTGATACCCCCCAAATGATATATCTTTCTATTTGTTCATGTCATCTTTTATTTCTTCCATCAGTTTCTTATGATTTTCAGAGTATAAGTCTTTAAGTAAACTTATTCCTAGGCACTTTACTGTTTCAGATGTGATGGTAAATGGGATTGTTTATTGGACTTCTCTTTCTGGCCTTTTGTTTTAGTGTACAGAAATGCTACAGATTTCTGTGTATTAATTTTGTAACCTGCAACTTTATCAAATTCATTATTTAAGTCTAGTAGTTTTCTGGTAGCATCCTTAGGATTTTCTATTTATAGTAGCATGTCTTCAGCAGACTGTGATAGTTTAAACTCTTTTTTCCCAGCTTGGATTGCTCTTATCTCTATTTCTTTTCTGATTGCCATAGTTAAGGCTTCCTAAACTATGTTAAATAAAGGTAGTGAGCGTGAAAATCTTTGTCTCATTCCTAATCTTAGGGGAAATGCTTTTAGCAATTCACCATTAAGTATGATGTTATCTGTAGGTTTGTAATATATGACCTTTATCATGTTATGTTCCTTTTATGCTCACTTTCTTGAGAGTTTTTATTTTTAGTAGGTGTTGAATACTGTTAAAAGCTTTCCTGCATCTATTGAGTTGATCATATAGTTTTTATTCTTCAGTGGGTTAATGTGGTGTATCACATTTATTGATTTTGTGGATATTAAAAAATCCTTGCATCCCTGGGAAAAACATCTCTTGATCTTTTTAATATATTGTTGGATTCAGATTACTAGCATTTTGTTGAGGACTTTTGTGTATATGTTCATCAATGGTGTTGCCTCAAAATTTTTATTTTTGTAAGCATCTTTGGTTTTGGTATCAGGGTGATGGTGCCCTTACAGTGTGAATTTGGCAAGTTCATTCCTCAATTCCACAATTTTTTGGAAGAGTTTCTAAAAGATAAAGGTTAGCCTTTCTCTAAATATTTGATAGAATTCCCCATGTGAAGCTCCCTGGTCCTGGAGTTTTCTTTTTGGAAGTTTTAAAATTGGAATTTAAATTTCAGTATTGTGATTGGTCTGTTCATATTTTATATTTCTTCCTGTTTCAGTCATGGAAATTGTACCTACGAATCTGTCCATTTTTTCCATGTTGTCCATTTCATTGGCATAAAGTACTTCATTGTGGTCTCTTGTGATCCTTTGTATTATCATGGTGTTACTTGTAACTTCTCCTTTTTCATTTCTGATTTTACTGATTTGAGTCCTCTGTCTTTTTTTTTTTTTTTCTTGATGAGTCTGGCTAAAAGTTTATCAATTTTATATTTTCAAAGAAGCAGATTTTAGTTTCATTGATCTTTGATATTGTCTTCCCCACTATTATAGTCAATTTCTCCCTTTATGACTGTTGGCATTTGCCTTATATATTGAGGTGCTCCTATGTTGGGTGCATATATATTTACAATTATCATGTCTTCTTCTTGAATTAATCCCTTGGTAATTATGTAGTATTCTTCTTTGTCTCTTATTTTAAAGTCTTTTTTTTTTTTTTGATATGAGTATTGGTAACTCTAGCTTTCTTTTTGTTTTCCATTTGCATGGAGTACCTATTTTCAACCCCTCACTTCCAGTCTGTGACTCAAATTGTTTTTTCACTCTGTTAGGTCTGAAGTGGGTCTCTTCTGGACACATATATATGGCTCTTGATTTTGTGTCCATTCAATCCATCTATGTCTGTTATTTGGAACATTTAATCCATTTACATTTAAAGTAATTATTAATATGTATGTTCCTATGGTTAATTTTTTAATTGTTTTTGGTCTATTTTTGTAAGTCTTTATCATTCCCTTCATCTTTTTTTCCTCTGCTCTTGGGTGTCTTGTTTAGAGAAGTTCCTTTAGAAATTGTTGTAAACTGCTTTAGTGG
This sequence comes from Bos grunniens, assembly GCF_055505025.1. Classification (NCBI taxonomy): domain Eukaryota; kingdom Metazoa; phylum Chordata; class Mammalia; order Artiodactyla; family Bovidae; genus Bos; species Bos grunniens. The sequence goes on along the minus strand of NC_141183.1, from coordinate 62,073,665 downwards.
TGCTGAATTCTCTTAGCTTGTGTGTCCTTTAACCTTACCCTTCTTCCTCAAAATTGTTTTGAGTTTCACTTTAAATTAAAGGAAGGTAGTCATCAAAATGGCAATACACTGAAGAGTTACTGACTTCAGTCTCCCTCACAAGAAGACTATACAGTAATTTTACATATATAAGACATTATTATAAAAGTGCCAGAACCTAGGCTGGGTGTGGGGCATGGGCTGTAGCACTTCCATTGACATCTCTGATGTTCAAGATGAACTGTATTAGAAGGTAAAGAGGAGCAGCCACATTTTGACCACATTACCCTTCCCCATGCTTGCACAGGGAAGCATCAAGAGGATTCTCCTGAGATTGCTGCTTCTCTAGTGGGAAAATGCTAACCCAAGGTGAACATCTGTCTCCCTTCACATTGTCAAACACTTTCCAGGAAGCTCAATGGAGTCTGATACCACAAGGATCACTGGGGGAACCTGTGGATCTATAACACAGGATTTCAGATAGAGACTGAGAAGGGGAAGAGGCTTATAGCAACCTGTGTCCATATCTTGACAGTCTTAATTTCTGCTTTCAGTGGTGACTGAACAGAGATTTAGGCCAGAAATCAGCAGCTTTGTCCATTTGTAGAGCCAAACTAGTGGTCCTCTATGGCCAACGAGTTTGTCTGGCAGTTATGCTTGATTTGGAAACACAGCCAATGGACTATACTAGCTTTAGAGCACATCCTAAGGCTTTACCCAGACAAGGGAGAAAATTTGCTCTCCTACCCAACTCCTAAGCATAATCTCCAGCCTTACTCTGTGGAGCATATCCTGCATCTCTGTTTAGTTCAGTGACCATACCCAGCAACAGAGCTCAGCATATATCTTTGTGTAATTGCCAAATATAGCCTGTGGAGGCAGGGAGCCCAGCCAGAGGCCCCAACCAATTAGGGGGCATAGTCTATAATTGTACCCAACCAGGAAGTCTGGACAGAAGACTCCACTGTCACAAAGCATTATCTACAGCTCCAATCAAGTTTGGGGTATAGCTAGGGGCCCTGCCCAACTAGGGCATGAATCCACCAACATTACCCAACAGCTAAGCACAGCCAAAACTACCCAATTGCAAACCCTAAGCTGTGTCTTCAATCAACTTTGAGGCACAATCTATCGTTCTGTGCCCTGGCATTTGCAACAGCTTGGATGAATCACTTATGCTAAGTGAAATGTCAGACAGACAAAGGCAAACACTATGTAATCTCACTTTTATGTGGAATTTTAAACTGAATTCATAGAAACAGAGATAGTAGGTTGGTGGTTGCCAAGGACAAGGTGTGCCTAAAATGAGTAACAATGGTCATAGGGTACAAACTCCCAGTTATAAGTTGAATATGTTACTAGGATCAAATACAGTATGGAGACTAGACCTAATAATGATTTATTATATACTGTACTGAATACAATATTATGTCATTTATGTTTCAACAAAGCTAGGAAAAATCAAGGTAAGGATCAAAATTAATTTTTCCTCACCAATGTCCAACAGATCCAGTATTATTTATTGTAAATACTACTCTTCTTCCCCCTCCACCCCTGAATTCCTACCTACTCAGTTTTGACACTGTTCAGTTTTGTGCACAGAAACAGTATTCTCTTCTATTGATTTGTCTATTATTATACAATACCTAAATGATTATTTTAAAATGCTCTCTTTTTTACTAGATTGGTTTCTTTCATAGTTTTACATTTTGATACATTTATTTCATTTTTACTACTGACTCTCTGTTTCAACTAATAGAGTTATATTTGGAAGTAAGGTTGAGAGTGAAAGGGCAGATTATATGTACTTTTCTTCTATCAAGTTCTCCTTTTCATGAAAGAAGACATATTTTTCTGAACCTGAATCTGAATAATGGAACCTACATTTCTCACAAAAAGCTATATAGAAACTAAATGCAAATTTCCTGTTTATCAGTTCATCTCTACAACTCAGAATACCTGGCACACTTAGCCTCATTTATTTGTTAATGAAGTCTGGTAAATTCTGCCATAGAATTCTTTCAGATCTTAGGAAACAGACTTCTTTACTTCAGACAATATTAAAAGCCACAGTAATCAAAATAGTAGAGTACTGACACAAAAATACAAACATAGTTCAATAGAATGGATAGGAAGCCCAGAAATAAACCCACGTGCCAATGGTCAGCTTATGGACAAAGGAGACAAGAATATATAATGGAGAAAAGACAATCTTTTCAAGTAGTACTGGAAAACCTGGACAGGCACATGCAAAAGAATGAAATAATAACATTGTCTAGCATCATACACAAAAATAAACTCAAAATGGAGTGAAGACCTAAATGTAAATTTGAATACTATTAACTCTTGAGGAAAGCATATATAGAACACTCTTTGTATGGGGAAGGAGGAGGGAGGAGGGTTCAGGATGGGAGAAAAAAAAAAAAAAAAAGAACACTGTTTGACATAAATAGCACCAAGATCTTCTCTGATTCATCTCCCAGAGTATTGGAAATAAAAACAAAAGTAAACAAATAGGACATCAGTTCAGTTCAGTTCAGTTCAGTCGCTCAGTCATATCTGACACTTTGTGACCCCATGAATCACAGCATGCCAGGCCTCCCTGTCCATCACCAACTCCCAGAGTTCACTCAGACTCACGTCCATCGAGTCAGTGATGCCATCCAGCCATCTCATCCTGTGTCATCCCCTTCTCCTCCTGCCCCCCAATCCTCCCAGCATCAGAGTCTTTTCCAATGAGTCCACTCTTCACATGAGGTGGCCAAAGTACTGGAGTTTCAGTTTTAGCATCATTCCTTCCAAAGAAATCCCAGGGCTGATCTCCTTCAGAATGGACTGATTGGATCTCCTTGCAGTCCAAGGGACTCTCAAGAGTCTTCTCCAACTCCACAGTTCAAAAGCATCAATTCTTCAGTGCTCAGCCTTCTTCACAGTCCAACTGTCACATCCATACATGACCACAGGAAAAACCACAGCCTTGACTAGACAGACCTTAGTTGGCAAAGTAATGTCTCTGCTTTGGAATATACTATCTAGGTTGGTCATATCTTTCCTTCCAAGGAGTAAGCGTCTTTAATTGCATGGCTGCAGTCACCATGTGCAGTGATTTTGGAGCCCAGAAAAATAAAGTCTGACACTGTTTCCACTGTTTCCCCATCTATTTCCCATGAAGTGATGGGACCAGATGCCATGATCTTCGTTTTCTGAATGTTGAGCTTTAAGCCAACTTTTTCAACTCTCCTCTTTCACTCTCATCAAGAGCCTTTTTAATTCTTCTTCACTTTCTGCCATAAGGGTGGTGTCATCTGCATATCTGAGGTTATTGATATTTCTCCCGGCAATCTTGATTCCAGCTTGTGTTTCTTCCAGTCCAGCGTTGCTCATGATGTACTCTGCATATAAGTTAAAGAAGCAGGGTGACAATATACAGCCTTGATGTACTTCTTTTCCTATTTGGAACCAGTCTGTTGTTCCATGTCAAATTCTAACTGTTGCTTCCTGACCTGCATCCAGATTTCTCAAGAGGCAGGTCAGGTGGTCTGGTATTCCCATCTCTTTCAGAATTTTCCACAGTTCATTGTGATCCACATAGTCAAAGGCTTTGGCATAGTCAATAAAGCAGAAATAGATGTTTTTCTGGAACTCTCTTACTTTTTCGATGATCTAGTGGATGTTGGCAATTTGACCTCTGGTTCCTCTGCCTTTTCTAGTTTAAAAACTTCTTCACAACAAATGAGATCATAAACAAAATGAAAAGGCATTGTCTCCCACAGAATGTAAATTAAGCTACTGACAAGAGATTTTCAAAACACTCAAGCAGTTCATGCAGCTCAATATTAAAAAATGTAAAAATCCAAGTACAAAATCTAAATATTAAAAAATGTAAAAATCCAAGTACAAAATCTAAATCAAAATCTAAATCTTCAAAATCTAAAGATGTTTCTTCAAAGAAGACATACAGATGACTAAAGAGCAAAGATCAATGCAAAATATTACAAATTATTAGAGAAATGTAAATCAAAATTATAATGAGATATCACCTCACATCAGTCAGAATAGCTATCATCAAAAAGTCTGCAAACAATAAATGGTGCAGAAAAGGAGCTTTCCTACATTGTTCTTGAGAGTGTAAAGTGATATGCTATCATGCAGAACCATGCGGGGATTCCTTTAAAAACTAAATATGCAATTACTATATGATAAGGAGTACCACTCCTGGATATAAATTCAAAGAATACTATAACTCAAAAAGATATATCAACCCAGATGTTCATTGCTGCACTATTTACAATAGTTAAGATATAGAATCAAACTAAATGTCCATCAACAGAGGCATGGATAAAGAGCACAGGGAGCATATATACAATGGAATACTACTCAGCCATTAAAAAGAATGCAATCATATCATTTACAGTAATACAGATGGACCTAGAGATTATCATACTAATTGAAGTCAGACAGAGAAAGACATATATCATATTATATCACTTATGTGTGAAATCTAAAAACTGATACAAATGAGTTTATTTAAAAGCAGAAATAGACTTATAGACTTTGAAAGCAAAGTTATGGTTACCAAAGGAGATAAGTTGGAGGGAGGGATAAGCTATGAGATTGGGATTAACATACAGACACTACTATATATAAAATAAATAATCAAAAGTATCTACTGTATAGCACAGGAAATTCTACTCACTATTATGTAATAATCTACATGGGAACAGAATTTGAAATAAATGGCTGTATGTATAACTGAATCACATTGTGGTACACCTGATACTAACAAAACATGGTAAATCAACTATTCTTCAGTTTAAAATAAAAAGTAACACAAGAATTCTTCCAGTTGTCATAAGCAAACTAGGGTAACTTTACACCATATGCTAGCAGTAACTTTTACTGTTGTTTACTCACTTAGTCCTTTCTGACTTACTGTAACCCTATGGACTGCAGCAGGCCAAGCGTCCCTGTCCTTCACTATCTCCCAGAGTTTGCTCAAATTCATATCCATTGAGTCAGTGATGTTGACCATCTCATTTCCTGCCAATATTTTCTCCTTTTGTCCTCAAATCATTACCAGCATCAGGGTTTTTTTTTTTTTTTCTTTCAGTGAGTCGACTCTTTGCATCAGGTGGCCAATCAATGCATTGGTGCCTCAGCTTCAGTATCACTACTTTCAATGAATATTAAAGGTTGATTTCCTTTAGGATTGACTGGTATTACCTCCTTGCAGTCCGAGGAGCTCTCAAGAGTCATCTCCAGAACCACAGTTCAAAAGCATCAGCTTTTGGGCACTCAGTCTTCTTTATGGTCCAACTCTCACATACCTACATGAAAACTCGGAAAACCATAGCTTTACTTAGATGGACCTTTGTTGGTAAAGTCTCTACTTTTTAATGTGCTATCTAGGTTTGTCATATAATTTCTTCCAGGGAACAAACATCTTTTGATTTCATGGCTGCAATCATTGTTCACAGTGATTTTTAAGCCCAAGAAAATGAAACTTGTCACTGTTTCCACTTTTTGCCCACATATTTGCCATGAAGTTATCGGACCATTTGCCTGGATCTTAGCTTTTTCTTAGTTCGTTTCCAAGGCAAACCATTCAATATCACAGTAATCCAAGTCTATGCCCCAAACAGTAATGCTGAAGAAGCTGAATTGAACCATTCTATGAAGACCTACAAGACCTTTTAGAACTAACACCCAAAAAAGATGTCCTTTTCATTATAGGGGACTGGAATGCAAAAGTAGGAAGTCAAGAAACACCTGGAGTAACAGGTAAATTTGGCCTTGGAATATGGAATGAAGCAGGACAAAGACTAATAGAGTTTTGCCAAGAAAATGCACTGGTCATAGCAAACACCCTCTTCCAGCAACACAAGAGAACACTCTACACATGGACATCACCAGATGGTAAATACCGAAATCAGATTGATTATGTTCTTTGCAGCCAAAGATGGAGAAGCTCTATACAGTCAACCAAAACAAGACCGGGAACTGACTGTGGCTCAGATCAGGAACTCCTTATTGCCAAATACAGACTTAAATTGAAGAAGGTAGGGAAAATCACTAGACCATTCAGATATGACCAAAATCAAATCCCTTATGATTATACAGTGGAAGTGAGAAATAGATTTAAGGGCCTAGATCTGATAGATAGAGTACCTGATGAACTATGGAATGAGGTTCGTAACATTGTACAGGAGACAGGGATCAAGACCATGCCCATGGAAAAGAAATGCAAAAAAGCAAAATGGCTGTCTGGGGAGGCCTTACAAATAGCTGTGAAAGAAGAGAAGTGAAAGGCAAAGGAGCAAAGGAAAAATATAAGCATCTGAATGCAGAGTTCCAAAGAATAGCAAGAAGAGATAAGAAAGCCTTCCTCAGCAATCAATGCAAAGAAATAGAGGAAAACAACAGATTGGGAAAGAGTAGAGATCTCTTAAAGAAAATTAGAGATAGCAAGGGAATATTTAATGCAAAGATGGGCTCAATAAAGGACAGAAATGGTATGGACGTAACAAAAGCAGAAGATATTAAGAAGAGGTGGCAAAAATACGCAGAAGAACTGTACAAAAAAGATTTTCACGACCCAGATAATCACGATGGTGTGATCACTGACCTAGACCCAGACATCCTGGAATGTGAAGTCCAGTAGGCCTTAGAAAGCATCACTACGAACAAAGTTAGTGGAGGTGATGGAATTCCAGGGGAGCTTTATCAAATCCTGAAAGATGATGGTGTGAAAGTGCTGCACTCAATATGCCAGCAAATTTGGAAAACTCAGCAGTGGCCACAGGACAGGAAAAGGTCAGTTTTCATTCCAATCCCAAAGAAACGCAATGCCAAAGAATGCTCAAACTACCGCACAATTGCACTCATCTCACACACTAGTAAAGGAATGCTCAAAATTCTCCAAGCCAGGCTTCAGCAATACGTGAATCATGAACTTCCAGATGTTCAAGCTGGTTTTAGAAAAGGCAGAGGAACCAGAGATCAAATTGCCAACATCTGCTGTATCGTCAAAAAAGCAAGAGAGTTCCAGAAAACATCTGTTTCTGCTTTATTGACTATGCCAAAGCGTTTGGCTGTGTGGATCACAATAAACTGTGGAAAACTCTGAAGGAGATGGGAATACCAGACCACCTGACCTGCCTCTTGAGAAATCTGGATGCAAGTCAGGAAGCAACAGTTAGAAACGGACATGGAACAACAGACTGGTTCCAAATAGGAAAAGGAGTACACCAAGGCTGTATATTGTCACCCTGCTTATTTAACTTATATGCAGAGTACATCATGAGCAACGCTGGACTGGAAGAAACACAAGCTGGAATCAAGACTGCTGGGAGAAATATCAACAACCTCAGATATGCAGATGACACCACTCTTATGGCAGAAAGTGAAGAGGAACTAAAAAGACTCTTGATGAAAAGGAAATTGGAGGGTGAAAACGTTGGCTTAAAGCTCAACATTCAGAAAACGAAGATCATGGCATTCGGTCCCATCACTTCATGGGAAATAGATGGGGAAACAGTGGAAACAGTGTCAGACTTTATTCTTTTGGGCTCCAAAAATCACTGCACATGGTGACTGCAGCCATGCAATTAAAAGACACTTACTCCTTGGAAGGAAAGTTATGACCCACCTAGATAGCATATTCAAAAGCAGAGACATTACTTTGCCAACAAAGGTCCATTTAGTCAAGGCTATGGTTTTTCCTGTGGTCATGTATGGATGTGAGAGTTGGGCTGTGAAGAAGGCTGAGTGCTGAAGAACTGATGCTTTTGAACTGTGGTGTTGGAGATGACTCTTGAGAGTCCCTTGGACTGCAAGGAGATCCAACCATTCCATTCTGAAGGAGATCAGCCCTGGGATTTCTTTGGAAGGAATGATGCTGAAGCTGAAACTCCAGTACTTTGGCCACCTCATGTGAAGAGTGGACTCATTGGAAAAGACTGATGCTGGGAGAGATTGGGGGCAGGAGGAGAAGGGGACAACAGAGGATGAGATGGCTGGATGGCATCACTGACTCGATGGACGTGAGTCTGAGTGAACTCTGGGAGTTCATGATGGACAGGGAGGCCTGGCGTCCTGTGATTCATGGGGTTGCAAAGATTCGGACATGACTGAGCGACTGAACTGAACTGAAGCCAGCTTTTCCATTCTTCTATTTACCTTCATCAAGAGCTTCCTTAGTTCTTCATTTTTTGCCATTAGAGTATATCATCTGCATATCTGAGATTATTGATATTTCTCCTGGTAATCTTGATTCCAGCTTATGCTTCATCCAGTCTGGCACTTCACATGATGTATTCTGCATAGAAGTTAAACAAGCAGAGTGAAAATATACAGCCTTGACATATTCCTTTTCAAATTTCGAACTGTTGTTCCATGTCCAGTACTAACTTTGCTTTTTTGCTATGTACAGTTTTTTCAGGAACAAGTAAGATGGTATGGTGTTCCCCTCTCTTTAAGAATTTTCCGCATTTTATTGTGATCCACATAGTCAAAGGCTTTAACGTAGTCAGTAGGGCAGAAGTAGATTTTTTTTCTTTTTTTGGAATTCCTTTGCTTTTTTATAAGCCAATGGAGGTTGGCAATTTGATCTATGGTTTCTCTGCGTTTTCCAAATCCAACCAGCTTGTACATCTGAAAGTGTTCAGTTCATGTACTGTTGAAGCCTAACTTAAAGGATTTTGAGCACTTTCCTGCTAACCTGTGAAATTAGTGCAATTGTATGGCAGCTTGAACATTCTTTGGCATTGCCTTTCTTTTGAATTGTAATGAAAACTGACCTTTTCTAGTCCTGTGGCCACTATTGAATTTTCCAAATTTGCTGACATATTGAGTGCAGCACCATCTTTTAAGATTTTAAATAGCTCAGTTGAGGTTCCATCACTTCCACTTCAACAACACCACCTTTTACGATAATAAACAGCTAACCTAGATTTCCATTACCTCCACTAGCTTTGTTCAGAGTAATACTTTCTAAGGCCCTCTTGACTTTACATTCCAGGATATCTGGCTCTAGGGGAATGACCACATTATTGTTGTTGTCTGAGTTCTTGGGACCGTTTTTGTATAGTTCTTCTGTGTAGTCTTGCCATCTTTTAAAAAATCTCTTCTGCTTTGTTTGGCCCTTGCTGTTAGTGTCCTTTATTGTGCCCATCTTTGCATGAATTTCTCCCTTGGTATGTGTGTGTGCTGTCACTTCAGTCATGTCTAATTCTCCATGACCTGGTGAACTGTATCCTGCCAGGCTCCTCTGTCAATGGGGATTCTCCAGGTGAGAATAATGGAGGGGGTTGCCATGGCCTCCTCCAGGGGATCTTCCCCACCCAGGGATCGAACCCATGATTCCTGTGGCTCCTGGATTGCAGGCAGATTCTTTACCAGTGAGCTACCAGGGAAGTTCCATCCCTTGGTATAGGATGACCCAAAAAAGAAGGAAGTCTAAACCCTGCAAGGGATTGTTCTCACATTGCAGCGTGTATTCATGGATATTGTACAAAAACATTTTTCTTAAATAAATTAAGCCATAAGTGTACAAATTCAAAAAAATACTATGTGATCAAATGGGCAGAGGGAGAACTGCTAAAGCATGACAGTCATAGAAGTCATAGAAGTTACAGTGAATTTCAAGATATAAAAATTAACACTACTGTAATCTAGGTAGAACAGAAATACCTAAAAAAAAAAAAAAAAAAGGCTTCACAGTTCTCAGCAACAATTCACCAGGAGAATATGTTAGAATAATATTTTCAAAATTGTGAGAAAAGTGAATACAGAGATTTCATACCCTGCTAAGTTATTGTACAATGGTGTAGAAAATAATGTCTGTAATTTAGTAATATAAAGGCTGCATATTGTCACCCTGCTTATTTAACTTACATGCAGAGTACATCATGAGATATGCCAGGTTAGAAGATTCACATGCTGGAATTAAAATTGCCAGGAGAAATGTCAACAACCTCAGATATGCAGATGATACCATTCTAATGGCAGAAAGTGTAGAGGAACTAAAGAGACTTTTGATGAAGGTAAAAAAGGAGAGTGAAGAAAAAGCTGGCTTAAAACTCAACAATCCATAAACAAAGATCATGGCATCTGGTCCCATCACTTCATGGAAAATAGATGGAGAAAAATTGGATAGTGTGAGAGATTTTATTTTCTTGCTACTAAATCACTGCAGATGGTGACTAAGGCCATGAAATTAAAAGATGCTTCCTCTTTGGAAAGAAAGCAAACCTTTCAGAGTATATTACAGTGCAGAGACATCATGTTGCAGACAAAGGTCCATATAGTCAAAGCTATGGTTTTTCCAGTTGTCATGTAGGATATGAGAGTTGGATCATAAAGAAAACTGGGCACCAAATAATTGATTCTTTCAAATTGTGATGCTGGAGAAGATGCTCGAGAGTACCTTGGACAGCAAAGATAGTAAACCAGTCAATTCTTTTTTTTTATTTTATTTTATTTTATTTTTAAACTTTACATAATTGTATTAGTTTTCCCATTTATCAAAATGAATCCACCACAGGTATACATGTGTTCAATTCTAAAGGAAATCAACCCTGGATATCATTGGAAGGACCGATGCTGAAAATGAACCTCCAATACTTTGGATATGTGATGGACAGAACCAACTCATTGTAAAAAGATTCATGCTGAGAAAGATTGAGGGAAGTGGAAAAGGGGACGACAGAGGATGAGATGATTCGATGGTATCACCCACACAAAGGGCATGAATTTGAGCAAACTCTGGGAGATAGTGAAGTACAGGGAAGTCTGGCATGCTGCAGTCAATGGGGTCACAAAGAGCCAGACATAACTTAGCACCTGAACAACAACAACAAGTTAAGAACTTAGAGGAAAATTGTACTCAGGTGGATTGATGTAATCCTTTTTGAAAATCTAGCCAATCAGAAGAAAGAGAAAATGGAAAATAAAATCAAAATGAATGTCAGTATTTTGGAAGATAAAAGAAATAGCAGTGATCATTGTATGTATGTAAATATAGAAAATAGATTTTACAATCCATACTAGATGGACTGTAATGCAAAAAGTATAAAACCTGACAATGTAAAATGTAATAACTAATCAAAATCAAGAATAGGAAAATACAATATATAGAAGGCATTTTAAGTTTAATTATGTACTCATTTTTCAGGTCATGGTATCAATAATACTATTGAAATTGCTAAATTATTAAATAGAATTTAGATATATTACTTTAAAGTTATAAGATATTACTAAATAATCTCTGGAGAGTCCACAATTTTAATTTAAAGCTTTAATATTAACAAAAATGAGACAAAGCAAAAGATCACACATATACACACAAAAAAAGACCTCACAAAATTTAAAACCAAAACCACATTAAGAACAAAATAAAAAGCAAGCATTTTACTAAATGTAAAAACAATTCTCATCAATAATTCTTGAAGTCAATACGTAAGTCCAAAGAAATAATTGGAACACTTAGAACTTCAGAGATTTACATTATGATAGGAGATTTTGTGTAATAAACCCAGATACATTTTGCTTTTTCTTTTTACTAGCAACTAGATTTTGCTTGGTGGCTACCACTCAGGCATGCAGTTCTGTTTTTCAGAATGGAATCAGCAATTGACCTGATTGATACAACGAATTCTCATGCTCTTTTCTAGGGACTAGTTGAGGAATACTCATATGAATCAACTACGATTACAATATGAAAGAAGATGAGGAAACATGGAACTCTAATTGTTATGGAAACATGGGATTCATCTTATTTTCACAGAGAAGAGAGACATTAAAAAAAAAAAAGAGAGAGCCTTGAAAACATCATAGAGCTGCCAATAAATCAACCCATAAGTCTATTTTACTTGAAAACTCACTCTTACATGAGTTAATACAACTCATTTTCAGTCAATTTGAGGTTGTTTTTGTTTGCTTTGTTTTACATATAGCATTATGCATCTGTATGCAATTAATAAATGCCAAAAAATAAAATATTTAATCAATTGTTCTGTAAACATTTTTTGAATGGTTAATTATGTACTATGCAAAGAAAGAGAGCTTAGTAAATACATATGCTGCCAATGAACATGTGCACACTCAGATACACCTTAAATGTATGCACACACACATATACAAAGAGAGTGTGGAGTAGAAAAGATGAGAGGAAAGAGGATATATAGAAAGATATATAATGAAACTGGACAGTGTTCTGAATATTTCACACTAATTGAATTCTTGGTTTTATATATAAATTTATTTATTTTAATTGGAGGCTAATTACTTTACAATAATGTATTGGTTTTGCCATACATCAACATAAATCCACCACGGGTATACACGTGTTCCCCATCCTGAACCCCCCTCCCACCTCCCTCCCCATAACAGATGAATGGATAAGAAAGCTGTAGTCCATATACACAATGGAGTATTACTCAGCCATTAAAACAAATACATTTGAATCAGTTCTAATGAGGTGGATGAAACTGGAGCCTATTATACAGAGTCAACTAATTGAATTCTTTACAAGTATATGTTACTTTGGGCTTCTCATATAGGTCTAGTGGTAAAGAAGCTGCCTGCCAACACAGGAGATGCAGGTTTGATCCCGGCTTTGGGAAGGTCCCCTGTGGGAGGGCATAGCAATCCAGTATTCTTGCCCGGAGAACCTCATGGGTGGAGGAGCACAGCAGACTACAGTACATGGGTTCACAAAGAGTTGGACAATAAGTGACTTCCTTATTGCCAAATTCAGACTTAAATTGAAGAAAGTAGGGAAAAACATTAGACCATTCAGTCATGACCTAAATCAAGTCTCTTACGATTATACAGTGGAAGCAAGAGACTTAAAGGATTAAATCTGATGGACAGAGTACCTGATGAACTATGGACAGAGGTTCATGACATTGTACAGGAGACAGGCATCAAGACTATCCTCAAGAAAAAGAAATGCAAAAAAGCGAAATGGCTGTCTGAGGAGGCCTTATAAATAGCTGTAGAAAGAAGAGAAGCAAAAAGCAAAGGGGAAAAGGAAAGATATACCCGTTTGAATGCAGAGTTCCAAAGATAACAAGGTGAGATAAGAAAACCTTCCTCAGTGATCAGTACAAAGAAATAGAGGAAAACAATACAATGGGAAACACTAGAGATCTCTTCAAGAAAATTAGAGATACCAAGGGAAGGTTTCATGCAAAGATGGGAACAATTAAGGACAGAAATGGTATGGACCTAACAGAAGCAGAAGATATTAAGAAGAGGTGGCAAGAATATGCAGAAGAACTGTGCAAAAAGATCTTCATGACCAAGATAATCACGATGGTGTGCTCACTCACCTAGAGCCAGACATCCTGGAAGGTGAAGTCAAGTGGGCCTTAGAAAGCATCACTACAAACAAAGCTAGTAGAGGTGGTGGAATTCCAGTTGAGATAATTCAAATCCTAGAAGACGATGCTGGGAAAGTACTGAACTCAAAATGCCAGCAAATTTGGAAAACTCAGCAGTGGCCACAGGACTGGAAAAGATAGTTTTCATCTCAATCCCAAAGAAAGGCAATGACAAACAATGCTCAAACTACTGCACAGTTGCACTCATCTTACACACTAGAAAAGTAATGCTTAAAATTCTCCAAGAGAGGCTTCAGTAATACGTGAACTGTGAACTTTCAGATGTTCAAGCTGGTTTTAGTAAAGGCAGAGGAACCAGAAACCAAATTGCCAACATCTGCTGGATCATCAAAAAAGCAAGAGAATTCCAGAATATCATCTATTTCTGCTTTATTGACAAAGCCAAAGCCTTTGACTGTGTGGATCACAATGAACTGTGGAAAATTCTGAAAGATATGGGAATAACAAACCACCTGACCTACCTCCTGAGAAATGTGTATGTAGGTCAAGAAGCAACAGTTAGAACTGGACATGGAACAACAGACTGGTTCCAAATAGGAAAAAGAGTACGTCAAGGCTGTATATTGTCACCCTTCTTATTTGCCTTATATGCAGAGTACATCATGAGAAATGCCAGGCTGGATGAAGCACAAGCTGGAATCAAGATTGCCAGGAGAAATATCAGTAACTTCAGATACGCAGATGACACCACCCTTAGGGCAGAAAGTGAAGAAGAACTAAAGAGCCTCTTGATGAAACTGACAGAGGAGAGAGGAAAACAAAGATCATTGCATCCAGTCCCACCACTTCATGGCAAATAGATGGAGAAATAGTGGAAACAGTGGCTGACTTTATTTTTTTGGTGTCCAAAATCACTGCAGATGGTGACTGCAGCCATGAAATTAAAAGACAGTTACACCTAGGAAAGAAAGTTATGACCTACCTATATAGCATAATAAAGAGCAGATACATTACTTTGCCAACAAAGGTCCATCTAGTCAAGGCTATGGTTTTTCCAATAGTCATGTAGAATGTGAGAGTTGGACTATAAAAAAAGCTGAGTGCCAAATAATTGATGCTTTTGTACTGTAATTTGGATAACACTCTTGAGAGTCCCTTGGACTGCAAGGAGAGCCAACCAGTCCATCGTAAAGGAGTTCAGTACTGAGTGTTCATTGGAAGGACTGATGTTGAAGCTTAAACTTCAATACTTTGACCACCTGATGTGAAAAGCTGTCTCATTTAACAAGACTCTGTTGCTGGGAAAGATGGAAGGCAGGAGGAAAAGGGGGTGACAGAAGATTAGTGGGTTAGATAGCATCACCAACTCAATGGACATGAGTTTGGGTAAACTCCAGGAATTGGTGTTGTACAGGGAGGCTTGGCAGGCTGCCGTCCATGGGGTCTCAAAGAATTGGACACGACTGAGCGATAACTGAACAGAACTGAACTGAAGTGACTTAGCACACACATATTCATACATAACTTTAAAAACAAAATGCTCTTTAACTTTTTTTATAGATTTTTAAAATAAATCAACTGCTAAGAAGATCTCAACATGATTACAGAAGAATTCTGTAATCTGGCTGGGGTTTCATTAATAGTTCCTATTTCTTCATTTGAGAAAAATCTAGAAGAAAAGTTAGAATAAAATGCCTCAATAGTTCAATATTTTTGGAACATTCATATATACAGGTGAAAGAGAATAAACATAATTTTAAAAAGGAAAAGCTATTCAAAAAGCACATTCTGCTGAACTATAGCTGTATAGGCACATACATTTTACTGGTATATAATAAAGTTCTTATATATTAAAGGCACCCTATTTTAATGGCTTAGGAATTAAAATCTGGTTTCAGCAACTCATTTATCCCATTGCACTAAATTAAATTTAATGCTGACGAGAGTAATATACATTAGACTAGATCAATAAACTTAAGCATTAAATTAATGCAACTGGACTGAAATGAAGGCTCTAGGAAGAACATTATGAATAGCATAGACTCCTTTAATGATTCTTTAATTCATAATGGAGAAAAATATATCTAAGAAGTAAAAATGCAAAATCACCACAGTCTCAATCAGAATCTCATCTATTCATTTCTCTACTGATTTCATAAATATCATGTTAGTACTTTTGGATATAACAACCCTACTCAAAGAGAAAAATGAAATGTGATTAATGGAAGGATAATAAGAGTGCATATTAAAAAGTTCAGGGAAAAATTGAAGGCAATATTTCCTTAATAAGATTAAAAATTTTCACTTTTTTTCCTGCATCAGTAATGTAAGACCCCCCCCCCAAAAAAAAAAGCTTTAAATTTGTTTTTAAAACAATTTAATTTTCAAAACAGATGCAGGTCCTGGGTTTATAGGGATTGAGATATTCATCAAAGCTTCTATTGTTACCAGATTTGTTAAGACATACAACTGACATACATAATTGCATGAATTTCAGGCCTACAGCACAATGGTTTAATGTGAATATTTTGTTAAATGACTATTGCAATAAATTTAGTTAGCATTCATCATGTGGTGCAGCTACAATAAAAAGAGAAAGCAAGAAAAGAGAAAAACAAAACAAAACATGCTTTTCCTTTTGATGAGAACTCAGGATTTATTCTCTTAAAAACTTTCATAAATATTATATATATATAAAATACATATATATATATAACTAACATATACATATATATATGTAATTGTTGTCTGACTTTTGTGACCTCATGGACTATCATCCATCAAGCTCCTCTGTCCATCGGCTTTCACAGGCAAGCATACTGGAATGGATTGTTATTTCCTTCTCCATGGGATCATCCACACCCAGGGATCAAACCCAGGTTTCCTGTAATGGCAGACAGGTTTTTTACAACTGAGCCAGCAAAGAAGCCCACACCAGTAAGCAGCTCCCATACAAGGCAGGACCTGGGAATCAACCAGGCCAGGTCAGTCACCACTTCCTATGTTCCCACCACAACAGAAGGATTCATGCGGTTCACATAGAGGGTAGCTCTAGAGCACATAACTCTGGTGACCACAGGAAGTGAACTGCTGGGTCCTATAGGATGTCTATGACATAGAATCACTTTTCTAATATTGAGAAGTATAGCCAACCTACCAAGTATGTAGAAATAAAAACAGCAAGTTAGGCAAAATGAGATGACAGAGGAGTATGTTACAAAGGAACAAGATAAAATCCCAAATCAAAAGATAACTGGAAAGGAGGTAGATACATAGGTCAATCTAAAAAGTTCTACACCAAGACATAATGTAATCAAAATGCATAAAAAAAAAAAAAAGAAGATATTGGGAAATTCTTAAAAGCAACAAGGGAAAAGAAGCAAGATGCATATAAAGGAATACCCACAATGCTATTAGCTGAATTTTCAACAGAAAACCTGTAGTCCAGAAGGGACTAGCATAATATATCTAGAGGGATGAAAGAAAACACAAGACAAACAAACAAAAATACCCCAAAACGAACAATGAAGAATATGTTACTCAGCAAGGCTATCATTCGGGTTTGAAGGAGAGATCAAGAATTTTACATAAAAGTAAAACTACAAAATTTCATGGCCATGAAACCAGATTTTTTTTAAGACATTTATAACTGGAAAAGAAAAGGTCACAAATAGAAACACAAAATTTTGAAAGGAAAATTCCATTCATAAAAGCAAATATACAGTAAAGGGTAGTATATCAACCACTTATAAGGTTACTAGGAAGATTAAAAGTCAAAAGTGGTAAAGATAATTGATGTCTATAATAATTAGGTAAAGGATACAGAAAATAAAATTGCAAAATATATCAAAAGAGTAAACATTCAGGAAGAGGTAAAATGTGATTGTTAAAATGTATAAGAACTTAAGAGATCAGAAAAATAAAAAATCATTATCCATCTATCTACCATCTACCTATTTTTGTTGTTCAGTCACTCACTCGGATAAAACTCTTTGAGACCCCATGGACTGCAGCATGCCAGGCTTTGCTATCCATCACCCAATTCCGAAACTTATGCAAACATGTTCATTGAGCCACTGATGCCATCCACCATATCATCGTCTGTCATCCCTTTCTCCTCCCGCCTTCAATCTTTCCCACCATCAGGGTCTTTTCCAAAGAATCTGCTCTTCCCATCAGGTGGCCAAAGTACTGGAGTTTCAGCTTCAACATCAGTCCTTCCAATGAACACCCAGGACTGATCTCCTTTAGGATGGACTGGTCGGATCTCCTTGCAGTCCAATGGACTCTCAAGAGTCTTCTCCAACACCACATTTCAAAAGCATCAATTCTTCTGTGCTCAGCTTTCTTTATAGTCCAACTCTCACATCCATACATGACTACTGGAAAAACCATAGCTTTGACTAGATGGGTATTTGTTGGCAAAGCAATATCTCTGCTTTTTTCTATGATATCTAGATTGATCATAGCTTTCTTTCCAAGGAGAAGGCGTCTTTTAATTATATGGCAGCAGTCACCATCTGCAGTGATTTTTGGAGCCCCCCAAAATAAAGTTTCTCACTGTTTCCATTTTTTTCCCTATCTATTTCCCATGAAGTGATTGGACTGGTTGCCATGATCTTAGTTTTCTGAATGTTGAGGTTAAGTCAACTTTTTCACTCTCCTCTTTCACTTTCATCAAGAGGATCTTTAGTTTTTCTTTGCTTTCTGCCATAAGGCCATTTGCAATATCTGAGGTTATTGATATTTCAACATCATCTGCATATCTGAGGTTATTGATATTTCTCCCGGAAATCTTGATTCCAGATTGTGCTTCATCAAGCCTGGCATTTCTTATGATGTACTCTGCAGGGAAGTTAAATAAACAGGGTGACAGTACGCAGCCTTGACATACTCCTTTCCTGATTTGGAGCCAGCTTGTTGTTCCAAGTCCAGTTCTAACTGTTGCTTCTTGACCTGTACACAGATTTCTCAGGAGGCAGGTCAGGTGGTCTAGTATTCCTATCTCTTTCAAAATTTTCCACAGTTTATTGTGATCCACACAGTCAAAGGCTTTGGAATAGTCAATAAAGCAGAAGTAGATGTTTTTCTGGAACTTTCTTGCTTTTTCGATGATCCAGCAGATGTTGGCAATTTGATCTCTGGCTCCTCTGCCTTTTCTAAAACGAACTTGAACAGCTGAAGTTCATAGCTCACGTACTGTTGAAGTTTGCCTTGGAGAATTTTTAGCATTACTTTGCTGGCGTGTGAGATGAGTGCAATTGTGCAGTAGTTTGAGCACTTTTTGTCATTGCCTTTCTTTGGGATTGGAATGAAAACTGACTTTTTCCAGTCCTGTGGGCACTGCTGAGTGTTTCAAATTTGCTGGCGTATTGAGTGCAACACTTTCAGCATCATCTTTTAGGATTTGAAATAGCTCAACTGGAATTTCATCACCTTTTCTAGCTTTGTTCCTAGAGATGCTTCCTAAGGCCCACTTCGAATTCCAGAATGTCTGGCTCTAGGTGAGTGATCACACCATTGTGATTATCTGTGTTATGAAGATCTTTTTCTGCATAGTTCTGTGTGTTCTTGCCACCTCTTCTTAATATCTTCTGCTTCTGTTAGGTCCATACAATTTCTGTCCTTAACTGTTGCCATCTTTGTATGAAATATTCCCTTTGTTTCTAACTTTCTTGAATAGATCTCTTGTCTTTCCCATTCTGTTGTTTTCCTCTATTTCTTTTCATTGATCACTGAGGAAGGCTTTCTTATCTCTCTCTGCTATTCTTTGGAAATCTGCATTCAAATGGGAATATCTTTCCTTTTCTCCTTTGCTTTTTGCTTCTCTTCTTTCCTCAGCTATTTGTAAGACCTCCTCAGACAGCCATATTGCTTTTTTGCATTTCTTTTTCTTGGTGATGGTCTTGATACCTGTCTCCTGTACAATGTCACAAACCTCTGTCCTTAGTTCTTCAGGCACTCTCTATCAAATCTAATACCTTGAATCTTTTTGTAGCTTCCACTGTATAATCGTAAGGGATTTGATTCAGATTATAATTGAACAAGCAAGAGACTTTCAGAAAAACATCTATTTCTGCTGTATTGACTATCCCAAAGCCTTTGTATGGATCACAATAAACTGTGGAAAATTCTGAAAGAGATGGGAATACCAGACCACCTGACCTGCCTCTTGAGAAACCTGGATGCAGGTCAGGAAGCAACAGTTAGAACCGGACATGGAACAGACTGGTTCCAAATAGGAAAAGGAGTACGTCAAGGCTGTATATTGTCACCCTGCTTATTTAACTTTTATGCAGAGTACATCATGAGAAACGCTGGGCTGGAAAAGGCTCAAGCTGGAATCAAGATTGCCGGGAGAAATATCAATAACCTCAGATATGCAGATGACACCACCCTTATGGCAGAAAGTGAAGAGGAACTAAAAAGCCCCTTGATGAAAGTGAAAGAGGAGAGTGAAAAATTTGGCTTAAAGCTCAACACTCAGAAAATGAAGATCATGGTCTAATCACTTCATGGGAAATAGATGGGGAAACAGTGTCAGACTTTATTTTTCTGGGCTCCAAAATCACTGCAGATGGTGACTGCAGCCATGAAATTAAAAGACGCTTACTCCTTGGAAGGAAAGTTATGACCAACTTAGATAGCATATTCAAAAGCAGAGACATTACTTTGCCAACTAAGGTCTGTCTAGTAAAGGCTATGGTTTTTCCTGTGGTCATGTATGGATGTGAGAGTTGGACTATGAAGAAAGCTGAGCACTGAATAATTGATGCTTTTGAACTGTGGTGTTGGAGAAGACTCCTAAGAGTCCCTTGGACTGCAAGGAGATCCAACCAGTCCATTCTGAAGGAGATCAGCCTTGGGTGTTCTTTGGAAGGAATGATGCTAAAGCTGAAACTCCAGTACTTTGGCCACCTCATGCGAAGAGTTGATTCATTGGAAAACATTCTGGTGCGGAGAGGGATTGGGGGCAGGAGGAGAAGGGGACGACAGAGGATGAGATGGCTGGATGGCATCACTGACTCAATGGATGTGAGCCTGAGTGAACTCTGGGAGTTGGTGATGGACAGGGAGGCCTGGTGTGTTGCGATTCATGTGGGTGCAAAGAGTCGGACATGACTGAGCAACTGAACTGAACTGAATGGCCTAGTGATTTTTCTCATTTGTTCCACTTAAATTTGAATTTGGCAATAAGGAGTTCATGATCTGAGCCACAATCAGCTCCCTGTCTTATTTTTGCTGAATATATAGAGCTCTCCATGTTTGGCTGCAAAATATATAATCAGTCCGAGTTCTCTATTGACCATCTGGTAATGTCCTTGTGTAGAGTCTTCTTTTGTGTCATTCAGAGAAGATGTTTGCTATGACCAATGCATTCTCTTGGCTTTCCTGCCCCTCATCATCTCCCAGAGCTTGCTCAAATTCATGTCCATTATGTCTGTGATGCCATCCAGTCATCTTATCCTCTGTTGTCCTGTTCTCCTCCTGCCTTCAATCTCTCCCAGTATCACGTCTTTTCTAATAAGTTAGGTCTTCCCATCAGGTAGCCAAACTATTGGATCTTCAGCTTCATTCAGCATCAGTTCTTCCAATGATTCAGGATTGATTTCCCTTAGGATTCACTGGTGTTATCTCCTGTAGTCCAAGGGACTCCCAAGAGTCCTCTCCCACACCACAGTTCAAAAGCGTCAGTTCTTTGGTGCTAAGCCTTCTTAATGGTTCAACTCTCAAATCTACACATGACTATTGGAAAAGCCATAGCTTTGACTATATGAAACTTTGTTGGCAATGTGTCTGCTTTTAGGTTGATGCTGTTTAGGTTGATGATAGTTTGTTTTTTTTTTTTTTTCCCCCAAGGAACAAGTATCTTTTAATTTCATGACTGCAGTCACCATCTGCTGTGCTTTTGGAGCCCAAGAAAATAACGTTTGTCACTGTTTCCATTTTTTCCCCATCTAGTTGCCATGAAGTGATGGGATTGGATGCCATGATCCTAGTTTTTTGAATGTTGAGTTTTAATCCAGCTTTTCTGCTCTTCTCTTTTACTTTCATCAAGTGGCTTTTTAGTTCCTCTTTTCTTTCTGCCGTAAGTGTGGCCTCATCTTTATTTCTGAGGTTAGTGATATTTCTCCTGGCAATCTTGATTCCAGCTTGTGCTTCAATCATCCTGGCATTTGGCATGGTGTACTCTGTATAGGAACTAAAAAGCCTCTTGAAAGTGAAAAAGAGTGAAAAAGTTGGCTTAAAGCTTAACATTCAGAAAATGAAGATCATGGCATCTGGTCTCATCACATCATGGGAAATAGATGGGGAGCATATTGAAAAGCAGAAACAGTACTTTGCCAACAAAGGTCTGTCTAGTCAAGGCTATGGTTTTTCCAGTGGTCATGTATGGATGTGAGAGTTGGACTGTGAAGAAAGGTGAGTGCCAAAAAATTAATGCTGTGTTGGAGAAGACTCTTGAGAGTCCCTTGAACTGCAAGGAGGTCCAACCAGTCCATTTTGAAGGAGATCAGCCCTGGGGTTTCTTTGGAAGGAATGATGCTAAAGCTGAAACTCCAGTACTTTGGCCACCTCATGCGAAAAGTTGACTCATTGGAAAAGACTCTGATGCTGGGAGGGATTGGGGGCAGGAAGAGAAGGGGACTACAGGGGATGAGATGGCTGGATGGCATCACTGACTCGATGGACTTGAGTCTGAGTGAACTCCAGAAGTTGGTGATGGACAGGGAGGCCTGGCATGCTGCAATTCATGGGGTCGCAAAGAGTCGGACACGACTGAATGACTGAACTGAACTGAACTGAACTGAACTGAACTCTGTATAGAGGTGAAATAAGCAGGGTATCAATACACAGTCTTGATGTACTCCTTTCCCAATTTGGAACCAGTTTATTGTTCCATGTCCAGTTCTAAGTGTTGCTTCTTGACCTGCATACATATTTCACAGGAGGATTGTAAGGTGGTCTGATAATCCCATCTCTTGAAGAATTTTCCACGTTTTTTTTTTTTTTTTTATGATCCACAGTCAAAGGATTTAGCATTGTCAATGAAGCGAAAGTAGATATTTTTCTGGAATTCTTTTGCTTTTTCTTTGATCCAATGGATGTTGACAATTTGATCTCTGCTTCCTCTGGCTTGTCTAAATCAAGCATGAACATCTGGAAGTTCTTGGTTCAAGTACTATTGAAGTCTAGCTTGGAGAATTTTGAGCATTATTTTAGTTGCATGTGAAATGAGCAGAACTAGGTGGTAGTTTGAATATCCTTTGGCAATGCCTTTCTTTGAGGTTGGAATGAAAAGTGAAATTTTCCAGTCCTATGGCCTGTGCTGAGTTTTCCAAATTGTCTTTGCAATCCTAAGGACTGAAGTCCGCCAAGCTCCTCTGTCCATGGGGATTCTCTAGGCAAGAATACTGGAATGGGTTGTCATGCCCTTCTACAGGGAGTGTTCCCAGCCCAGAGATCAAAACCAGATCTCCCACATTAAAGGCAGATTCTTTACTGTCTGAGTTACCAGGGAAGCCCATCTATCTGTTTAATCTATATCTATATTTAAACCTCATGGTAACAACAACCCAAAATTTATAATAGATGCACATGCTAAAAAGATAAAGGAATTCAAACATAAAACTAGTCAGCAATGAAAAAGACAGGGAATTTCTTATGGTCCAGATCAATGGTTAGGGCTCCATGCTCTCACTGCTGGGGGCCAGGTTCTGTCCCTGCTTGGAACTAAAATCTCACAGTCACATGGTTTAACCAAAACTTAAAAATCGCAAGGGGAAGAGGACTACAAAAGGAGAAAGAGACAAAAAAGAACTATAAAACAACCAGAAACCAATGAACAAAATGGAAATTAGTACATAGCTATAAATAGTTAATGTAGAGTCTAAATTCTCCAATCAAAAGACATAGAGTGGTTGAATGAGTAATTGGCCTCTGATTAAAATAAATAAATAAATGAAATAAAAAGCAATTGTGTATATGTATATATATATGTATACTGCCTACAAGAAATTCAGGTTTAAAGAATCACACAAATTGAAAGCAAGGGAATAGAAAAATGATATTACATACAAATGGAAAAGAAAAAAAAGCAAGGGCAAAAATAGAAAAAAAAAATAAAAACAAAAAACCGAGGGTAAAAATACTTATGTCAGACAGGATAGAATTAAAACAAATTGTAACAAGAGACAAATAAGGACATTGAACAATGATAGAAGTATCAATTGAAAAATATATAATGGCTGTACATATATATATATATATATATATATATGTGTGTGTGTGTGTGTATACCCATCATAGGAGCACCTAAGTGCATAAAGCAAATATTAAAATAAAAAAAAGTGAGAAATTAACAAAAGTAATATGTAAAAAACAACCCAATTTAAACAATGAGAAGAGGATCTGAATAAACATTTTTTCCCCAAATAAACACCTGCAGATACCCAATAAGCAAATGAAAAGATGAACAACATCACTTATTATCAAGGAAATGGAAACAAAAATCACATTGATGATATCATCTCACACCTGTCAGATGACTATTATTAAAAACTCAACAAATAATAGGCTTTGGTGAGGATGTGAAGAAAAGGGAATGCTCATGCACTGTTGGTAAGAATTTAAATTGATGCAGTCACTTTGCAAAGCAGTATTGGAGAGTTCTCAAAAAATCAAAAAAAGAACTACCCTATGATCCAGCAATTTCACTGTTGGATATTTATACAAAGAAAATTAAAACACTAATTTTAAAAAATACATGCACTCCTGCGTTCACTGTAACTTTATTTACCATGTAAAGATTTGGAAGTAATCTAAGTAATCACAAGAGATAAATGGAAAAATAAGATAAAATATGTTAAATACTGATCTCCAGTAGAATATTGGGCACCTACTGAACTGGGGAGTTCCTATTTCAGTATCTTATCATTTTGCCTTTTCATACAGTTCATGGGGTTCTCAAGGCAAGAACACTGAAGTGGTTTGCCATTCCCTTCTCCAGTGGACCACATTCTGTTAGACCTCTCCACCATGACCTGACCATCTTGGGTGGCCCCACAGGCATGGCTTAGTTTCATTGAGTTAGACAAGGCTGTGGTACTAGTGTGATTAGATTGACTAGTTTTCTGTGAGTATGGTTTCAGTGTCTTTGCTCTCTGATGCTCTCTTGCAGCACCTACCATTTTACTTGGGTTTCTCTTACCTTGGGCCTGTGGTACCTCTTCACGGCTGCTCCAGCAAAACGCAGCCACTGCTCCTTACCTTGGAAAAGGGGTATCACCTCACCACTGCCCCTTCTGACCTTGAACGTGGAATAGCTCCAGTAGGCCCTCCGGAGCCCACACAGGTGCCACTCCTTGGAGATGGGGCTGCTCCTCCCGGCCGCAGCCTTGGGCATGGCATAGGCCCTCCTGGCTGCTGCCCCTGACCTCGGATGTGGGGTAACTCCTCTTGGCCGCCTCCCCTCGGGTATGGAGGGGAAAGAAGAATGAAGGGATGGAGCCAAAGCAAAAACAATACCCAGATGTGGATGTGACTGGTGATAGAAGCAAGGTCCGATGCTGTAAAGAGCAATATTGCATAGGAATCTGGAATATCAGGTCCATGAATCAAGGCAAGTTGGAAGTGGTCAAACAGGAGATGGAGGAATAAGCAAACAAAAATGGACTGGAATGGATGAATTTAATTCAGATGACCATTAGATATACTACTGTGGGCAGGAATTCCTCAGAAGAAATGGAGTAGTCATCATGGTCAACAAAAGAGTCTGAAATGCATTACTTGGATACAATCTCAAAAACGACAGAATGATCTCTGTTTATTTCTAAGGCAAATCATTCAATATCACAGTAATCCAAGTCTATGCCCCAACCAGTAACACTGAAGAAGCTGAAGTTGAATGGTTCTATGAAGACCTGCAAGACCTTTTATAACTAACACCGAAAAAAAAAAAAAGATGTCCTTTTCATTATAGGGGACTGGAATGCAAAAGTAGGAAGTCAAGAAACACCTGGAGTAACAGGCAAATTTGTCTTGGAATACAGAATGAAGCAGGGCAAAGACTAATACAGTTTTGCCAAGAAAATGCACTGGTCATAGCAAACACCCTCTTTCCAACAACACAAGAGAAGACTCTACACATGGACATCACCAGATGGTCAACACCAAAATCAGATTAATTATATTCTTTGCAGCCAAAGATGGAAAAGCTCTATACAGCGAACCAAAACAAGACCAGGAGCTGACTGTGGCTCAGATCATGAACTTCTTATTGCCAAATACAGACTTAAATTGAAGAACGTAGGGAAAACCACTAGATCATTCAGGTATGACCTAAATCAAATCCTGTATGATTATACAGTGGAAGTGGGAAACAGATTTAAGGGACTAGATCTGATACATAGAGTGCCTGATGAACTATGGACTGAGCTTCGTGACATTGTACAGGAGACAGGGATCAAAACTATTCCCATGGAAAAGAAATGCAAAAAGTAAAATGGCTGTCTGGGGAGGCCTTACAAATAGCTGTGAAAAGAAGAGAAGTGAAAATCAAAGGAGAAAAGGAAAGATATAAGCATCTGAATGCAGAGTTCCAAGAATAACAAGGAAAGATAAGAAAGCCTTCCTCAGTGATCAGTGCAAAGAAATAGAGGAGAACAACAGAATGGGAAAGACTAGAGATCTCTTCAAGAAAATTAGAGATACTAAGGTAAAGATGGGCTTGATAAAGGACAGAAATGGTATGGACCTAACAGAAGCAGAAGATATTAAGAAGAGGTGGCAAGAATGCACAGAAAAACTGTACAAAAAAGATCTTCATCACCAAGATAATCACAAAGGTGTGATCACTCCCACTCACCTAGAGCCAGACACCCTGGAATGTGAAGTCAAGTGGGCCTTAGAAAGCATCACTACCAACAAAGGTAGTGGAGGTGATGGAATTCCAGTTAAGCTATTTCAAATACTGAAAGATGATGCTGTGAAAGTGTTGCACTCAATATGTCAGCAGATTTGGAAAACTTAGCAGTGGCCACAGGATTGGAAGAGGTCAGTTTTCATTCCAATCCCAAAGAAAGGCAATGCTGAAGAATGCTCAAACTACCGCACAATTGCAC
Organism: Bos grunniens; assembly: GCF_055505025.1. Classification (NCBI taxonomy): domain Eukaryota; kingdom Metazoa; phylum Chordata; class Mammalia; order Artiodactyla; family Bovidae; genus Bos; species Bos grunniens. The sequence continues at coordinate 62,047,177 of NC_141183.1, read as the reverse complement.
TCATCTTACACGCGAGTAAAGTAATGCTCAAAATTCTCCAAGCCAGGCTTCAGCAATACATGAACCATGAACTTCCAGATGTTCAAGCTGGTTTCAGAAAAGACAGAGGAACCAGAGACCAAATTGCCAACACCCACTGGATCATGGAAAAAGCAAGAGAGTTTCAGAAAAACATCTATTTTTGCTTTATTGACTATACCAAAGCCTTTGACTGTGTGGATCACAATAAACTTTGGAAAATTCTGAAAGAGATGGAAATACCAGACCACCTGACCTGCCACTTGAGAAACTGTATGCAGGTCAGGAAGCAACAGTTAGAACTGGACATGGAACAACAGACTGGTTCCAAATAGGAAAAGGAGTACGTCAAGGCTGTATATTGTCACCCTGCTTATTTAACTTATATGCAGAGTACATCATGAGAAACACTGGGTTGGAAGAAGCACAAGTTGGAATCAAGATTGCTGGGAGAAATATCATTAACCTCAGATATGCAGATGACACCACCCTTATGGCAGAGTGAAGAGGAACTAAAAAGCCTCCTGATGAATGTGAAAGAGGAGAGTGAAAATGTTGGCTTAAAACTCAACATTCAGAAAACGAAGTTCATGGCATCTGGTCCCATCACTTGATGGGAAACAGATGGGGAAACAGTGGAAACAGGGTCAGACTTTATTTTTTTGAGCTCTAAAATCACTGCAGATTGTGACTGCAGCCATGCAATTAAAAGATGCTTACTCCTTGGAAGGAAAGTTATGACCCACCTAGATAGCATATTCAAAAGCAGAGACATTACTTTGCCAACAAAGATCTGTCTAGGCAAGGCTATGGTTTTTCCAGTGGTCACGTATGGATGTGAGAAGGCTGTGAAGAAGGCTGAGTGCTGAAGAACTGATGCTTTTGAACTGTGGTGTTGGAGATGACTCTTGAGAGTCCCTTGGACTGCAAAGAGATCCAACCATTCCATTCTGAAGGAGATCAGCCCTGGGATTTCTTTGGAAGGAATGATGCTAAAGCTGAAACTCCAGTACTTTGGCTATCTCATGCGAAGAGTTGACTCATTGGAAAAGACTCTGATGCTGGAAGGGATTGGGGGCTTGAGGAGAAGGGGACGACAGAGGATGAGATGGTTGGATGACATCACTGACTCGATGGACGTGAGTCTGAGTGAACTCTGGGAGTTGGTAATGGACAGGGAGGCCTGGCGTGCTGCATTTCATGTGGTCGCAAAGAGTCAGACACAACTGAGCGACTGAACTGAACTAATGTTAAATACAATAGGGATATAAAACAGATTGAAATGTTGTCATTTGCAACAATATAGATGGACCTAGATGGTAATATGCTAAGTAAAATAGGTCAGATAGAGAAAGACAGTGATCATACCATATGTGGAATCTAAAAAACAAGACAAATGAACAAATACAGTTAAACAGAAATAGAGTCGTCAATACAGAGAACAAATGAATGATGCCAGAAAGGAGATGAGAGAAAAATATGAAGGAGATTAAGAGATACAAACTTTCACTCTCAAATAATTAACTTATGGGCATGATATATACTGCGTGGGGAATGTAGTTTTAAAGTACTTTTTATAGGGTCACATATATTTTTAATTAAATTATTTTCATGTTACCCCATAACTTAATTTTTTAATTTTTAAAATTAAAATTATTTTTATTTATTTTATTGAAGTATGGTTGATTTACAATATTATACAGCAAACATAGTGTTTTTGCAGATTATTTTCCATTATATATTATTACATATAATTACTATACCTGTGCTATACAGTATATTCTACTTTCTTGTCTATTTTGTATGTAGTGGCTTGTTTCTGTTAATCTCATATGGCTGATTTGTCCCTGCCTGGTTACCTCTCCTCTTTGGTAACTACAATTATTTTTTTTTCATATCTGTGTTTGTTTCTGTTTTGCATGCACATTTGTTTGTATTAATTTTAGATTCAACATAGAGTTATATAGTATTTATGTTTTACTTCACTAAGGATGATATTCTCTAGGTCTATTCACGTTGCTTCAAATAGTATTTCCTTCTTTTGATGGCTGAGTAATATTTTTATGGTTGATATATATATATATATGCTATACATATGTTATGTACATATATTTTGTATGTTATATACGTACATATCGGGCTTCCCAAGTGGTGGTAGTGGTAAAGAATGCACTTGCCAATGCAGGAGATGTAAGAAAGAGATGCAGTTTCCATACTTAGGTTGGGGAGATCCCCTGGAGAAGGGCAAGGCAACCTACTCCAGTATTCTTGCCTGGAGAATTCCATGGACAGAGGAGCCTGGTGAGCTACAGTCCATGGGATTGCAAAGAAACAGACAGAACTGAAGCAACTTAGCACATATGCATATATATATATTATGTATTCTTAATATATAATATATATTATATTATCTATATAATAATAATAAATATAAAATATATATATAATATATTATATATATTACTATATATATATAAAGATAATATTCTTAATCTAATCATCTGTTGATGGGCACTTGGGTTGCGTCCATGTCTTGGCTATTGTAAATAGTGCTATAGTGAACATTGGGGTGCATGTATCTTTTCAATTTAGTGTTTTCACTTTTTTCTAGGTATATACCAAGGAGTGGAATGCTGGATCATATGGCAGTTCTATATTAAGTTTTTAAAGTAGACTCCATACTCTTTTCCATAATGGTTGCATCAGTTTACATTCTCATCCACAGTATAGAGTGTACAAGTGCCCTGTTTTCTCCACATTTTCTGTAACATTTGTTTTTTTATAGACTTTCTGATAAAAATTATGACAGATGTGAGGTGATACCTCATTATGATTTTGATTTGCATTTTCTTTATAAGCAGTGATGTTAAGCATCTTTTCATGTGTTTGTTAGCCACATGTATGTCTTCTTTGGGAAAATGTCCATTCAAGTCTTTTGTCCATATTTCTGAATTGCTATTGAGTTGTATGAGCTGTTTGTATGTTTGGAATATTAACTTCTTATCAGTTCCATCACTTGAAAATATTTTCTCCCATTCTGCAGGTTGCTGTTTTCATTATATCCATGGTTTCCTTTGCGCTCCAAAAGCTTTTAAATTTAATTAGGTCCCATTTAAAAAATTTTATTTCTTTTGCATTAGAAGATTGAATGGAAATGTGTCCCATGCTATTCAACTGGAAGAATTAATGTTATTAAAATAACTGTGCTCCCCAAATCAATTTTCATATTTAATGGAATCCCTAGCAAAATACCTAGGACATTTTCCACAGAACTAAAACTAATAATTCTAAATTTTATTTTATTTTATTATTTTATTTTTTTGCATTTTCTTTTTTAATTAAAAATATTTTTAAATTTTAATTGATTAATTAATTAATTTTAAAATTTAAATTTACTTATTTTAATTAGAGGCTAATTACTTTACAATATTGTATTGGTTTTGCCACACTTTTGTTTTAATTGGAGACTATTTACTTTACCAGAAAAGACCCTGAATTTCAAAGCAACTCTGAGAAAAAAGGAACAAAGCTAGAGGTATGACTCTCCTGGACTTCAGATTATACTACAAAGCTGCAGTAATTCAACAGCATGGTATTGACACAAAACAGAAGTGTATATTGATGAAACAGCAAAAAAAAAAAAAAAACAGAAATAAAGTCACCCACTTACAATCAGTTAGTTTATTACAAAGGAAGCAGTACACAATGGAGAAAAGAAAGTTTCTTCAAGTGGTGCTGAAGGTACTAGATAATCACATATACAATGAGATTTGAACATATCCACACACTGTATTATATAAAAAATAAACTCCAAATGTTTTAAAGACTTAAATGTAAGACCTGAATTTATAAAATTCTTGAAAAAGTACATAGGGGGAACACTCTGTGACACAAATTGTAGCAAAATATGTTTTTAAGTTAAACAAATTTTTTATCTATAAAAGATGAGGGATGTTCACTAAACTTATTGTGATAATCATTCATGATGTATGTAAGTCAAATTATTACATTGTATATCTTAAATAGTATTATATATAAACTGTATTTCAATAGAACTGGAAGAAAATAAAACAAAAAACTGAAAACAAGTGTTCAGGGGTGTTATCATCATTCACTCTATGGTACTAACTTTTTTTTTTTTTTTAACACTTCAGACACATGGTCTTACAAAAAGAATATAAATATTAATATTTTTCTTGTGATACCAGAGTATCAAACTCGACAAATACATTAAAAAATTTTTGTCCTGGTTCTACCCCAAAATGACTTTCTTAAATTATATATTCTAGGTCAATTTCTTTATTTTTTTATTTTTTTTATTTTTTGCTTATCAGGGGATTATTTTATTTATTTATTTATTTTTTAATTGATTTTGTATACATGTGTTCCCCATCCTGAACCCTCCTCCCTCCTCCCTCCCCATACCATCCCTCTGGGTCATCCCAGTGCACCAGCCCCAAGCATCCAGCATCGTGCATTGAACCTGGACTGGCATCTCGTTTCATACATGACATTTCACATGTTTCAATGCCATTCTCCCAAATCTTCCCACCCTCTCCCTCTCCCACAGAGTCCATAAGACTGTTCTATACATCAGTGTCTCTTTTGCTGTCTCGTATACAGGGTTATCATTACCATCTTTCTAAATTCCATATATATGCGTTAGTATACTGTATTGGTGTTTTTCCTTCTGGCTTACTTCACTCTGTATAATAGGTTCCAGTTTCATCCACCTCATTAGAACTGATTCAAATGTATTCTTTTTAACGGCTGAGTAATACTCCATTGTGTATATGTACCACAGCTTTCTTATCCATTCATCTGCTGATGGGCATCTAGGTTGCTTCCATGTCCTGGCTATTAGAAACAGTGCTGCGATGAACATTGGGGTACACGTGTCTCTTTCCCTTCTGGTTTCCTCAGTGTGTATGCCCAGCAGTAGTGCTGCTGGATCATAAGGCAGTTCTATTTCCAGTTTTTTAAGGAATCTCCACACTGTTCTCCATAGTGGCTGTACTAGTTTGCATTCCCACCAACAGTGTAAGAGGGTTCCCTTTTCTCCACACCCTCTCCAGCATTTATTATTTGTAGACTTTTGGATCGCAGCCATTCTGACTGGTGTGAAATGGTACCTCATAGTGGTTTTGATTTGCATTTCTCTGATAATGAGCGATGTTGAGCATCTTTTCATGTGTTTGTTAGCCATCTGTATGTCTTCTTTGGAGAAATGTCTATTTAGATCTTTGGCCCATTTTTTGATTGGGTCACTTATTTTTCTGGAGTTGAGCTGTAGGAGTTGCTTGTATATTTTTGAGATTAGTTGTTTGTCGGTTGCTTCATTTGCTATTATTTTCTCCCATTCTGAAGGCTGTCTTTTCACCTTGCTAATAGTTTCCTTTGATGTGCAGAAGCTTTTAAGGTTAATTAGGTCCCATTTGTTTATTTTTGCTTTTATTTCCAATATTCTGGGAGGTGGGTCATAGAGGATCCTGCTGTGATGTATGTCAGAGAGTGTTTTGCCTATGTTCTCCTCTAGGAGTTTTATAGTTTCTGGTCTTACGTTGAGATCTTTAATCCATTTTGAGTTTATTTTTGTATATGGTGTTAGAAAGTGTTCTAGTTTCATTCTTGTACAAGTGGTTGACCAGATTTCCCAGCACCTTAACAGACCCATCACAAGCACGGAAATTGAAACTGTAATCAAAAATCTTCCAGCAAACAAAAGCCCAGGTCCAGACGGCTTCACAGCTGAATTCTACCAAAAATTTAGAGAAGAGCTAACACCTATCCTGCTCAAACTCTTCCAGAAAATTGCAGAGGAAGGTAAACTTCCAAACTCATTCTATGAGGCCACCATCACCCTAATACCAAAACCTGACAAAGATGCCACAAAAAAAGAAAACTACAGGCCAATATCACTGATGAACATAGATGCAAAAATCCTAAACAAAATTCTAGCAATCAGAATCCAACAACACATTAAAAAGATCATACACCATGACCAAGTGGGCTTTATCCCAGGGATGCAAGGATTCTTCAATATCCGCAAATCAAGCAATGTAATACACCACATTAACAAATTGAAAAACAAAAACCATATGATTATCTCAATAGATGAAGAGAAAGCCTTTGACAAAGTCCAACACCCATTTATGATAAAAACTCTCCAGAAAGCAGGAATAGAAGGAACATACCTCAACATAATAAAAGCTATATATGACAAACCCACAGCAAACATTATCCTCAATGGTGAAAAATTGAAAGCATTTCCTCTAAAGTCAGGAACAAGACAAGGGTGCCCACTTTCACCATTACTATTCAACATAGTTTTGGAAGTTGTGGCCACAGCAGTCAGAGCAGAAAACGAAATAAAAGGAATCCAAATTGGAAAAGAAGAAGTAAAACTCTCACTATTTGCAGATGACATGATCCTCTACATAGAAAACCCTAAAGACTCCACCAGAAAATTACTAGAACTAATCAATGATTATAGTAAAGTTGCAGGATATAAAATCAACACACAGAAATCCCTTGCATTCCTATACACTAACAATGAGAAAACAGAAAGAGAAATTAAGGAAACAATTCCATTCACCATTGCAACGGAAAGAATAAAATACTTAGGAATATATCTACCTAAAGAAACTAAAGACCTATATATAGAAAACTATAAAACACTGGTGAAAGAAATCAAAGAGGACACTAATAGATGGAGAAATATACTATGTTCATGGATTGGAAGAATCAATATAGTGAAAATTAGTATACTACCCAAAGCAATTTATAGATTCAATGCAATCCCTATCAAGCTACCAACAGTATTCTTCACAGAGCTAGAACAAATAATTTCACAATTTGTATGGAAATACAAAAAACCTCGAATAGCCAAAGAGATCTTGAGAAAGAAAAATGGAACTGGAGGAATCAACCTACCTGACTTCAGGCTCTACTACAAAGCCACAGTTATCAAGACAGTATGGTACTGGCACAAAGACAGAAATATAGATCAATGGAACAAAATAGAAAGCCCAGAGATAAATCCACGCACATATGGGCACCTTATCTTTGACAAAGGAGGCAAGAATATACAATGGATTAAAGACAATCTCTTTAACAAATGGTACTAACTTTTTAACCTAAGAAATAAACTGGAAAATATACTTCATGAAAAACAAGAAAATAAACCACACAAAAAAATATGATTAAAATTAAAGTCTAGGAAACAGAAGATGAAACCTAAGAGGTAGGAAAAAGGAATTCAGCTGTCTTCTGCAGGTACTTTCTAGGCCTGGAGAGCAATTATTACTGAATGCAAGTTCGTGTGCCTGACACAACAGTGAGGCCAAACAAACCAACACATTGGAATCTAAAACAAAGAAAGGCTTATTTCAGGGCTATGTCCGAATATCTGAAATTTCCGAAGAATTTCAGTAAAGTGTGTGTAAAGGCAAGATGGGGAAGGAGAGTTCCAGAGAATGTGATTATTTAGAAGTAATTATCAACATGAGGCTTGCAGGACCTCAGTTCCCCAAACAGGAATCGAACTCAAGCCCATTGTCCTAACCACTGTAGCACCAAGAAATTCCCGAGGCACTAAGAGACGATTTGTTAGTCTTAATTAAAGAGACAACGGATTTTTAAAGCACTTCTTTGGCTCTTGTTTTGGAAAATTACTTGGAGGAGACAAAGAGAACGCAGGTGTGATGGTTATGAAGATAATTCAGTAGTTAAGACAGAAGAATGCAATGAAAGGAAAAGCCACTCAATGTGAACATGCAGAGCCACATCTAAAACAAAGATGCAGGATTCAAAATTCAGTTCTAGTTTTAGCTTTAGCATGAACAAAATAAAAGTACTACTGCTATTGAAAAGTTTTATTAAAAGATGTGATTACTTTCAATGGGAACACTACAAAACAAGTCTGTTCCTCGATGCCTTTTATTATCTTGAACTCTTGGGCACCCTTATAGTACGTCTTAAGTTCAGTTCAATTCAGTTGTTCAGTTGTGTCCAACTCTTTGTGACACCATGGGCTGCAGCATGCCAGGCCTCCCTGTTCATCACCAACTCCCAGAGCTTGCTCAAAGTCATGTCCATTGAGTCAGTAATGCTATCAAATCATCTCATCCTCTGTCATCCCTTTCTCCTGCCTTGAATCTTTCCCAGCATCAGAGTCTTTTCCAATGAATCAGTTCTTCCCATCAAGTGGCCAAAGTATTGGAGTTTCAGATTCAGCATCAGTCCTTCCACATATTCAGGACTGATTTCCTTTAGAATTGACTGGTTGGGTCTCCTTGTTGCCCAAGGGACTCTCAACAGTCTTCTCCAACACCACAATTCAAAAGTAGCAATTCTTCAGTGCTCATCTTTCTTAATGGTCCAACTCTTACATCTGTACATGACTACCAGGAAAAAAACATAGCTTTGACTATACAGACCTTTGTCAGCAAAGTAATGTCTCTGCTTTTTAATATGCTGTCTAGGTTTGCTATAGCTTTTCTTCCAAGGAGCAAGTGTCTTTAATTGCATGACTGCAGTCACCAACTTCAGTGATTTTGGAGTCCAAGTAAATACAGTTTGTCACTGTTTCCATCATTTCCCCATCTATTTGCATGAAGTGATGGGGCTGGATGAGTTTTAATAAACTTCTTTCACTCTCCTCTTTCATCTTCATCAAGAGGCTCTTTAGTCCCTCTTCACTTTCTGCCATAAAGGTGGTGTCATTTGTATATCTGAGGTTGATATTTCTCCCAGTAATCTTGATTCCAGCTTGTGCTTCACCCAGTCTGGTATTTCGCATGGTGTACCCTGCATAGAAGTTAAATAAGCAGGGTGACAATATACAGCCTTGACGTACTCCTTTTCCAATTTGGAACCAGCCCATTATTCGATGTCTGGTTCTAACTGTTGCTTCTTAACCTACATACAGATTTCTCAGAAGGCAGATAAGGTGGTCTGGTATGTCCATCTCTTTAAGAATCTTCCACAGTTTTTTGTGATCCACATAGTCAAAGGCTTTAGCATAGTCAATGAAGAAGAAGTGGAAGTTTTTCTGAAATTCTTAAATGCCTTGGGGCTCATTATTTTTCTTCTATATGTTTGTTTCCTCCCCTTAAACCAGACTGTAGCCTCCTTGAGGTCAGAAAAGTCCTCTGCTACTTTCCAGTGACTATTACTACTTTTCACAGTGTCTAGCATATGCAAGGAAATCTGTAAGTGCTGATCTAGTACAAATGGATTGAACTTGAATTCAATGCATCTATTTCATGATTATAAAGAAAACTGAGTGTCAAAGAATTGATGCTTTTGAACTGTGGTGTTGGAGAAGACTCTTGAGAGTCCCTTGGCCTGCAAGCAGATCCAACCAGTCCATCCTAAAGGAGATCAGTCCTGGGTGTTCATTAGAAGGACTGATGCTGAAGCTGAAACTCCAATACTTTGGCCACCTGATGAGAAGAGCTGATTCATTTGAAAAGACCCTGATGCTGGTAAAGACTGAAAGTGAGAGAAGGGGACAACAGAGGATGAGATGGTTGGATGGCATCACCGACTCAATGGACATGAGTTTGAGTAAATTCTGGGAGTTGGTGATGGACAGGGAGTCCTGGCGTACTGCAGTGCATGGGGTCACAAAGAGTCAGACATGACTGAGTGACTGAACTGAACTGAATAGATTTCATGATTACACATTATTAGATTCTTCTCAGAGCAAGTTCTCTTCACTATAGTTAACACTCAGTGGACTAACTGGGAATTGGAATTTAAAATCTTAATAAAGAATGTCTTTTGATTTGGACTGATATCTCATCTGCTGCTGCTGCTGCTAAGTCGCTTCAGTCGTGTCCGACTCTGTGCGACCCCATGGACTGCAGCCTACCAGGCTTCTCCATCCATGGGATTCTCCAGGTAAGAACACTGGAGTGGGTTGCCATTTTCTTCTCCAGTGCATGAAAGTGGAAAGTGAAAGTGAAGTCGCTCAGTCTTGTCCGACTCTTAGCGACCCCATGGACTGCAGCCTACCAGGCTCCTCCATCCAAGGGATTTTCCAGGCAACAGTACTGGAGTGGGGTGCCATTGCCTTCTCCCAATATCTCATCTACAATTCTATGAAATTTAAATGAACAAATCACCATTCATTAGAGTCCAAGTATTGAGTATGTTAAAATTGAAAGAGTGTTTTCAATCTGAGTGATAATGCAATCAGAATGCAGCTGTTATGTTCAAATAAGTTATGAGAACTGGTGATGATGTAGATAATGTGTGTGTGTTAGTTACTCAGCCGTGTCTGACTCTTCACGATGCCATGAACTGTAGCCCACAGGCTCCTCTGTCCATGGAATTCTTCAGACAAGAATACTGGAGTGAGTAGCTATTTCCTTCTCTAGAGGATCTTCCCCACCCAGCAATTGAACCAGAGTCTCTAGCATTGCAGAGAGATTTTTTAAACCATCTTAGCTACCAGGGAAGCCCTGTAGATAGCATCCCATGAACTTTAAAGACTAGGGGCTTTAGCCTTAGGGAGTGTAAGTAGATTAATTAAATTGACAATTATTTGATAACAAAGCTGTATTTAGAAAACTGATCAACTGCTTTTATCCTACCCTTCATGTTATATTGCACAGCTTCCTCAGAAAGAACATTGCTAAGAAATATGAGAAATCACACTTTTTTTTTTTTTTCCTGTTTTCAGTCATTGTCATTCTCTCCTATCAGTGATCACCTCCTGACAAAAAGGGAGCAGAACAGCCCAATGCACAAGAATTTTCCAATTTGCCAACAAATTGCTCTCATGATTTTGGGGAAAGAGTAACCTTAAAATGATGAATGTTTGTCCTAATAACAGTACCTTCAACACAGACATTACTCATAGTATGTAAAAAGGTCATCCATTTTAGTGCAAATGAAAATTGAAATGGAGAGTGCATCATATCTTTTTTCATAATAAATGATGCTGGGTCAGGTGCAGTGTGGTTGGTGTAATTTGAAAGCCTCTGTCCAGATGCTTATGTCCTTGTGACCTTCACTTTCTTCCCACTGATGATCACAGGGACACATGATCAGAAAGGAAGCTAGCTTTCTAATATTTATATAATAATTTCTGCAACCTTTTCACAAGGCATTCAAGGACTCTCATGATCTGTATCAAGCTACTGTTTTTACTTGTATTCTATCACTTCCAATCCCAATATCAGCCTGCTAGTCACTTGAAATTATTATTGTTATTATTTATATATCACTCTTACAATCTCTTCTATACACTGTTTTCTCTGCCTTTTAATCTGTTTCCCCCCTTTTTTTTTTAACTCAGTAATTCTTTTCTTTCAGAGTCCAGCTCAGTGTTCCCACTGGGTCCATCTTTATCTCTTTCCTTCCTCAAGTTGCATCATCAGGACATCCACAATAATTTTAAAATTTATTAAGATTGTTCATATTAATGGCATTGTAGTCATGTGTATGTCTGTCTTCTTATCTATAGGTTGCACTTCCTGAAAGCAGAGACCTTCTATATCATTGCAGAGCTAGTGCCCAGCACAGTGCTTAGAAAATAGCAGGAAATTAAATATTTCCCTAAAGAATGAAACGTCTGATGAGTGGTAGGTAAAGAAAAGCATCACACTTATTGATACTTCTTTAAGAAGACTTTCTCAACTACAGATTTAACCTCAGCCACAGTCAGTCTCAATGATCAAGAAGTGGGACCTTCCATTTTAGCAAAATCACAACTGCCAAGATTTATGCCATCTTTGTGAGAGAATTAAAGCTTAGGGCCCTTTAAGGAGGAGAAAACATTCTCACTCTTGTTTCCTTTAAGCTTTGTGCAATACTATATCTTGCACAAGAACTGGCCTTTCCTTGGGTCCTGAACTAATGAATACATAGCACAATGTCTTACTCATGGAAATGCTTTTCTTAGATTCTATGTTAATAAACAAAATTGTAACAAATCTTGCCTGTTTCTCAAGACTTGTACCCCTGATTACACATCAACAGTATATCTCACCCAGAGACATTGCCCAGAACCTGTTCTCTCTGGCTAATCTTGTGCCAAAGTTATCTCAGGATGTATGCCTTGGGAGAGGGTATGGTGGAACTCTTACAAACTTGAGATATTCTTTTTATTTACTCTCAGCAGCCAGTTGAGAAGTTTATAATGGGTCTCTTAAACTAGTGAGGTGAGTACACTCCTACCCCCTTCTGATGTCTATGTCAGAAGCTTTTTCTATCACCTTCACTTTAAATAAAAGTAAACACAAAACTCTGAGTGACTGATACCTGTCTTAGTCCCAGGGTTAAATCTCCTTTGCAGACCATGAATCCGTTGGCACTGTTCCCTGTACATATAAGGTATCATCTGTATCACCAAGGAATAACTTTCCTGAGGTAATATTTTTTCAGTTGACAAAGGACAGGGGCTCTGGCTGCAGCAGAACTGGAAGGTGTAATGTACAGCAAGAGTCCTCTTGGAGAAGGTTGCCATTTGCCCCACCATAGAGCCACTGAATAGACAACCCACAAACTGAAACAATTATGCCAAAGAAATTCTCATACTGTTGCAAAAGCTCTAGGGCCACAGCAGTTTTCCTAACCTGGGGATCTGGTAAAGGGACTGAGAACCCCCAAGGAATTTGACATTGAAGGCCAGTGGGACTTGATTACAGAATTCTGCAGGACTGAGGAAACACTCTTGGAGGGCACAACAAAACCTTGTGCATACCAGGACCCAGGGAAAGGAGCAGTGACCTCACAAGAGACTGAGCCAGACTTGCCTGTGAGTGTCTGGAGTCTCGAGTGGAGGTGTGGATCAACAGTGGCCTACTATGGGGCTGAGGCACTGAATACAGCAGTCCTGGGAGTTGTGGCATTCTGGCATAAGTCCTTTTGAAGAAGGTCAGCATTACAACCATTTCCACTACTATAGTTTGGCCTCAAGACCAACTACAGGGAAGGAGCACAGCCCCATTGATCAGCAGAAAACTGGAGTACAGATTTACTGAGCATGGCCCCACCCACCAGAGCAAGACCTACTTTTCCACACAGCCAGCCCCTTCCATCAGGAAGCTTTCATAAGCCTCTTCTTCTCATCCATCAGAGAGTAGACAGAATGAAAACCACAGTCACAGAAAATGAACCAAGCTGATCACATGGATCACAGTCTTGCCTAACTCAGTGAAGCTATGAGCCATGACATGAAGGACCACGCAAGATGGGTGGGTCATGGTGGAGAGTTCTGAAAAAAACCATGGTTCACTGGAGAAGGGAATGACAAACCACTTCAGCATTTTCCCCTTGAGAACCTCATGAACAGTATGAAAAGGCAAAAACATATGACACTGAAAGATGAACTCCTAAGGTCAATGGGTGCCCAATATGCTACTGGAGAAGAGGTGAGAAATAGCTCCAGAAGGAATGAAGAGGTTGAGCCAAGTTGAAAATAACACCCAGTTTTGATGTGTCTGGTGGTGGAAGTAAAGTCCGAAGCTGTAAACAACAATATTGCATAGGGACCTGGAACATTAGGTCCATGAAGCAAGGTAAATTGGAAGTGGTCAAACAGGAGATGGCAAGAGGAATCAATGAGTTAAAATGGACCAGAATGGGTGAACTTAATTCAGATGATCATTATATCTACTACTCTGGGCAGGAATCCCTTAGAAGAAATGGAATAACCTACATAGTCAATAGCAGAGTCCAAAATGCAGTACTTGGGTGCAATCTCAAAAACAAAAGAATGATCTGTTAATTTCCAAGGTAAACCATTCAATATCACAGTAATCCAAGTCTATGCCCAAACCACTAATGCTGAAGAAGCTGAAGCCGAATGTTTCTATGAAGACCTACAAGACCATCTAGAACTAACACCAAAAAAGATGTCCTTTTCATCACAGGGAATTGGAATGTCAAAGTAGGAGGAAGTCAAGAGACACCCGTAGTAACAGTCAAGTTTGGCCTTGGAGTACATAATGAAGCAGGGCAAACGCTAACAGAGTTTTGCCAAGAGAACGCACTGATCATAGCAAACACCCTCTTCCACCAACAAAAGAGATGACTCTACACATAGTAGAGATGACACTACACATAGTAGATGCATAACAATCTATTTTTCTTCTCAACTTGTATATTAGTTCTAATATATTTGTTTTCCCTAATAGACTATGGATTAGTAACAGTAAAATGTTACAGCTAAACAGGCCTCAGAATTTTAAAGTAATATTACATGGATCCCTAGTGTTTCTCAGAATTTTCCTCCGTGATATCTAAGGGATAGAAGTGTTAAATTTGTTAGTTTAAAAGAAATGGTGACACTATTAAGAAAGCAGGTATCAATAGAACAAAGTCTGCAAACCACTGTCACAACCACAAATGTCACAACCATCTGTCACAACACCTCATTTTATATTTGAGCAAACTCAAGCCAATGAAATATACTAGGGATTGCTATAAATCATTCTGCCAGGGAGATAAACGATGGCATATCAGCTACTTACCATACAATTGGGACATGATGATCTAACATCCAAAATTCATGTACAATGGATGAGTATAAACTCTCTTATGAGAATTTTACTCTCTCCTACCTATAGTAGCTATTTTCCCCTAAACCCCCTCTCCTCTCCACTCAAAATAACCTAATAATTTTGCCTAAAATTAGCTCTGTTTACAAAGCAATTTGTATAATATATATTCAAATATTTTATCATATAAATAAAGAAAAGTAATGTGTATCATTGATACATCAGAAAGGGAGAAATTGGCATTCAGATCTGGAATTAGAGTAGAGAAATAATAAACTAGATGAACAATCTTTGTAGGACAATTAAATATGAGCAATGAAATATGGTTAAATCAGCTCTCTACAATAAGAAGTACATAAACGTAAGAATAAATTATACTTGCATCCAGGTTTGGGCATCAGAGTTGACTTCTAACCCTGGTTCTGCCATTCACTTGCAATGGACTTAGAGCAAGTCACTTCACTTCTTGTTCCTCCCTACATGCACAATGTGACCTGTGGAAAGATATTTTGATGGTATTTCCAAAATCTATCATTCTCTGATTGTAGTAAAAATTAGTATCTATCTGCTTCCACTTCACACTTCTTGATATGCCAAATCAGAGATGAAAATTTGTAATAGCAAGCCTGAAGGTGAAGGTGAAGTCATTCAGTCGTGTCCAACTCTCTGCGACCCCGTGGACTGTAGCCTACAAGGCTTCTCCATCCATGGGATTCTCAAGGCAAGAATACTGGAGTGGTTTACCATTTCCTTCTCCAGGGGATCTTCCCGACCCAGGGAATAGCAAGCCTATCTTACATTTATTCACCCTCAAATCTTCTAATGTCACTCCTATTTAAGTACTTGACTTTGTTGGTGGCACATTGGCTCATTAGAGGATGCTGAATTTTGTTCATGATCCTGACCTGAATGGCAGTAGCAGTAATAAAATGTGTTGATGAAATGGGCCTATGGAAAATATTTTTCTGAATTTGCTTTGGTCTTATATGGTTACAGGCTTCCCTGGTAGCTTAGCTGGTAAAGAATCTACCTGCAATGCAGGAGATCCTGGTTTGATTACTGGATTGGGAAGATCCACTGGAGAAGAGATAGGCTACCCACTCCAGTATTCTTGGGCTTCCCTGGTGGCTCAGATGATAAAGTATCTGTCTGTAATGCAAGAGACCTGGGTTCAATCCCTGGGTTGGGAAGATGACCTGGAGAAGGGAACAGCTACCTGCTCAAGTATTCTGCCATGGAGAATTCCAGGGACAGGGGTGCCTGGTAGGCTCCAGTCCTTGGGGTCACAAAGAGTTGGACATGACTGAGAGACTTTCAAACTTTCATGTAATTACAGCCTGTCTGTCAATTTCATTTTCTCCTCCTACAGTCACTGCTGCTGCTGCTGCTAAGTCACTTCACTCGTGTCCAACTCTGTGTGACCACATAGACGGCACCCCACCAGGCTCCCCCGTCCCTGGGATTCTCCAGGCAAGAACACTGGAGTGGGTTGCCATTTCCTTCTCCAGTGCATGAAAGTGAAAAGTGAAAGGGAATTTGGTCAGTTGTGTCCGACTCTTAGCGACCCCATGGACTGCAGCCCAACAGTCCATCCATGGGATTAGTTCTTGCTAAAAACAAAACAAAACAAAACAAAAACTCTTATCAGCAAAAGAAAGAAAGTGCAGTCTTCAGTCATGTCTGACTCTTTGTGACTCCATGGACTATAGCCTACCAGGCTCCTCTGTCCATGGTATTTTCCAGGCAGGAGTCCTGGAGTGTGTTGCCATATCCTTCTCCAGGGTATCTTCCCGAACCAGGGATTGAACCTATTTCCCGAATTATAGACAGACGCTTTACCATCTGAGCCACCAAGAAGTCTTGCTGCTGCTGCTGCTGCTGCTGCTGCTGCTAAGTCTCTTCAGTCGTGTCTGACTCTGTGCGACCCCATAGACAGCAGCCCACCAGGCTCCTCCTTCTCTGGGATTCTCCAGGCAGGAGTACTGGAATGGGGTGCCATTGCCTTTTCCCAAGAAGTCTTATCAGGGATCAAATCTCATAAAAAAGGCCATTCAGTGTAGAAATGAAGGACACTGAGTTTGTGACTTGCAATCTCCTTTAACAGAGCAATCCCTGAACCCTTTCACTTCAGTTCAGTTCGGTTCAGTCGCTCAGTCGTGTCTGACTCTTTGTGACCCCATGAAGTGCAGCACGGCAGGCCTCCCTGTCTGTCACCAACTCCTGGAGTTCACTCAAACTTTTTAATGAGATCTAAACGATTCTAAATTATCTGACTCTCTCTTCTTTCTTTATTTTGTCTGTAGTCTCTCTTTCTCCCTTTTGTAAACTTGGTTTCTCTCTTCCAGGCTGAAAGTCTGTACATGGACTGTACTTGTCTATGGGGGTGTGCAGTTTATCTTTCACCTACGCCACCATGTCTCGCCAACATCTATCTTCAGCTGATGTGCCATTTTCTCAAAGAGAACCATGCATTTCCCAAATATAAATCCATTATCTCTATTTTCCTCGCACATATCACACATGTGCTTTGCCTTCGTAGCACTGCAGTTTTTAATGTGAATGTTAAAATGCATCCCATCTCTCTCAAAATGATAAAAACCATGAAGTCAGGGACCATACTTTGCTGTATTTATTATGCACAGAACATAATGGAAACTCAATAAATATTTCCTTGTCAATAAGTATTTGCCCTTATACTGCTAATTTTTTCAACTCTGGGCTCAGCTTTGTACAACTATTGAATATCTTTTGGCCTGGTGGGTACCAACTTACTATAAAAATGGCAAATGATAATCATACTTAACATTGATCATATTCATCGACACTAATATGATCTTCTTAACATATTTCAAATAATATTACTGTATCTTATTTAAGAATTCTTCATAGCAAAGACAAGGAATGCACTTAATGAAATCAATATAAAGGCTATATTTTGCTATTTTTCAGTTGCTAAGTTATGTCTGACTCTGCAACTCTATGGAGTGTGAACACCAAGGTTTTCTGTCCTTCACTATTTCTTGGAGCTTGCTCAAACTCATGTTCATTGAGTCACTGATGCCATCCAATAATCCCATTCTCTGTTGGCCTCTTCTTCTCTTTTGCCCTCAATCTTTCTCTGCATCACAGTCTTTTCCAATGAGTCAGTACTTTGCATCAGGTGGCCACAGTTTCGGAGCTTCATCTTCCACATTAGTCCTTCCAATGAATATTCAGGGCTGATTTCCTTTAGGATTGACTGGTTTGATCTCCTTGCTGTACAAGGGACTCTCAAGAGTCTTCTCCAGCACCACAATTTGAAAGCATCAATTTTGTCAGTGCTCAGCCTTCTTTATGGTCCAATTCTCACATCTGCACATGATTTCTGGATAAACCATAGCTTTGACTATACATGTGCCTTTTGTCTCCAAAGTGATGTTTCTGCTTTTAAATATGTTACCTAGGTTTGTCATGGCTTTTCTTTCAAGGAACAAGCATCTTTTAATTTCAGAGCTGCAGTCACCATCTGCAGTGATTTTGGAGCCCAAGAAAATAAAGTCTGCCACTGTTTCCATTTTTTCCCCTATCTATTTGCTATGAAGAGATGGGACCAGATGCAATGATCTTAGTTTTTTTAAATGTTGAGTTTTAAGCCAGCTTTTTCACCCTCCTCTTTCATCTTCATCAAGAGGCTCTTTAGTTCCTCTCCACTTTCTGCCATAAGGCTGGTGTCATGTGCATATCTGAGGTTATTGATATTTCCTCTGGCAATCTGGCATTTCACATGATGTACTCTGCATAGAATTTAAGTAAGCAGAGTGACAATATACAGCCTTGACATACTCCTTTCCCATTTGTTACAAGTCCATTTTTCCATGTCAAGTTCATGTACTGTTGAAGCCTAGCTTGGTGAATTTGGAGCATTACTTTGCTAGCTTGTGAGATGAGTGCAATTGCTTGGTAGTTTGAACATTATTTGGCATTGTCTTTCTTTGGAATTGGAATGAAAACTGAGATTTTCCAGTCCTGGGGCCACTGCTGAGTTTTCCAAATTTGCTGGTATATTGAGTTTAGCATTTTCACAGCATCATCTTTTAGGATTTGAAATAGATCAGCTGGAATTCAATCACCTCCACTAACTTTGTTTGTACTAATGCTTCCTATGGCTTATCTGACTTCACACCCTAGGATGTCTGGCTCTAGGTGAGTGAGCACACTATCATGGTTATCCCAATCATTAAGACCCTTTTTTAATAGTTCTTCTTTGTATTCTTACCACCTGTCCTTAATCTCTTGTACTTCTGTTAGGTCCTTGCTGTTTATGTCCTTTATTATGCCCATCTTTGTATGACATGTTCTCTTTTTATCTCCAATATTTTCTTGAAAAGATCTCTTGGAAGGCCCCCCAAAATTCTGTGCACACCAGGACCCCAGGGTAAAGGGATAGTGACTGCATAAAAGAGTCAGCCAGAAGTGCCTATGTTAGTGTGTCTCCCACAGGGTTGGTTTGGAAGTTGCCTGCCACAGGGATGGGGCACTGGCAGAAGCAGTCCTGGTGGCATGTGTTGGCATAAGTCCTTTTGGGAATTTGCCAGTAGTCCTACCATAGAACCTATAAACTCTAGGACTGGGTTGCCTTGGTCAGAAATCCAACAGGGAGGGGAGCACAGCCTCACCCATCAGCAGATAATTAAAGTTTTATGAAAACCACAACAATAGAAAGCTAACAAAAATATATATATAGTTCACAGCCTTGTGTAACTCAATGAAACTATAAGCCATGCTGTGCAGGGCCACCAAGATGAATGGGTCGTGGTGGAGAGTTCTGACAAAATGTGGTCCACTGGAGAAGGGAATGGAAAACCACTTCCATATTTTTGCTTCTAGAACCCCATGAAGAGTATGAAAAGGCTACATGGAGTCTAGTTAAGTCAATTGCAGAATTTAGAACTGCACGTCATGGAACTGAAGTCTTCAGGCAACCTATGAAATTACCTAGCCCTTAAAAACTATCACTCCACATTTCTTTTTTAAAGTCTTTATTGAATTTGTTACAATATTGTTTTTGTTTTATGTTTTGATTTTTTGGACATGAAGCACATGGAATCTCAGCTCCCCAACCAGGGATCAAACCCACAAAAACCGCATTGGGAGATGAAGTGTCAATCACTGGACCATCAGGGAAGTCCCATCACTCCATATTTCAAGGTCTCTCACCTTCTGAGATGGCCTGCATTCTGTGGAGGTTTTTCTCCCAGGGCCATTCTTACTTTTTGAGATGGACCATATTTTGTCTTTGGAATGTGTATCTCTCTAAATAAATCCATTTCTTACCTATCACTTTGTCTCTCATTGAATTCTCTCTTCAATGAGACATAAAGAACCTGAATTTCATTAAGTCCTAAGAACAGGTGTGTGATTTCAATTGGGTTTTCGTTAGGTTTGAGTCTCAGTTCATGGGTTCAAGTCTCAATCTTAGTTGTTTGGTTTCAGAAGCTCTCATAATGATACCCATAGTTCAGGCTTCTGAATGTGAGTCATGAAAATAGAAACTTAAGTATTAGGGTTTTGGGTTGAGAATACTTATAAATGCTTTATCTATTCTCCCTTTCTGAGTTCTGAATCTATTGAGATACATAAAGATTAACGGAGAAGGAGAAATGGATACTTTCATTACATATTAAAGTCAAAGTAGGCAAAAGTATCGCTGAGAAGACTTTCAAGATGGCTGAGGAATAAGACAGGGAGATCACCTCCCCACACACAAATACACAAAAAGTTCATCTTCATGCAGATCAGCTCCTACAGAACATCTTCTGAATGCTGGCAGAGGTGCTAGACTTCCAAAAATGCAAGCCAGTCTCCTCAGAATGAGGCAGGGCAGAAGATAAAGGAAAAAAAGAGACAAAGGATTTGGGGATGGTGATTTGTACCCTGAGCAGGAGGTTGTGAAGGAGGAAAAGATTCCACACATTTGAAAACCCACTCATGGGTGGGAGGGGGAGTTTCAGAACATCAGAGAGGAATGCAGCAACAGGTGCTTGGAGGCAAAATGAAGAGGATTCACCACAGAGATTGTTGCTGAATAAAACTTCCTGTCAAGAAATGGCTTATGTGTCCAACACACCAGGTGGGGACTGGGTACATGGGTTCAGACTTTGGGAGTCAGACGCCAGGGACATGACCAGAATTCACTGCTAAAAAGATACTCTGAGGTGTCTAGTACGACACAGCTGAGGGAGGCCAGGGAAAAGCCTGGTCCTGTCAGAGAGGCAAGAGCTCATTTCTGTGGGAACCTTCTCAGTCCATACTGTCATAGAATACAAGACCATGCCTTTGTGTCTGCCATAGGTGGAACAAATCACCTCAGTCTCTGACTCAAGAAGTAGAAAAATCAGTATGAGATCCAGAGGTAGAGGACAGGAGGCCACTACAGTCCTGAACTGAGGGGTCACAGCTGCCACCAAACTGCAAGCAGGCACGAGTTGCTGCCCACATCTTGCTGGGAGCCTCAACAGCTTGGTTCTGCTGAGGGACCCATAACCCAGGATCAACCCCCCTGGGGAAACATATGACCTGCCTCAGACTGTGGCAACTTTTCACAGGTCTTGGCCACAGCAGGCACTCCCCACACAGCCCAACTGTGTCTGCAATACCCACCTCTTTTCCCAGTTCAACTGAACGAGTACTAATAAGCCGATACTTTCACTCCCTTATGTCTGGGTGGAGAACAGACACTGGAAGGTGACCTAAAAGCAGAGGCATGGCCAAAATCATAGTAGAGCACCACATGATGCATGAGCAAAGGAGAGAAGGGGAAACTGGTCCTGCAGCTGCAGATCCAGGGGATTAAATCTCCTCAATTAGCCTGAGACTGTGGGGATTAGGGGCAACTGTGGGCTTTGGGAACACGTACAAGCTGGAGTAAGCTAAGAGCTGAGTCTGAGCTGACCCCGCACTGCTCAAAACAGGTCCTGAGATATTCCTAGAAATATTGGAGCATTTTTTGAATAGACATATTGACTAGAACAAACTATTTGAAAAGGAAAATGCAGGAATCACAAGGACATTCTTCTTAAAACCATTCTATATATATTGTCCACATTTTCCCTCTCTCATATTGTTCCTAATGTTGTTCTTTCTTTATTATTCTTTTAATTTTTAGTTTTATAACCTACTTTTTCTCTTTTAAAACATCTCTGTGGGAGAGGGAGAGGGTGGGATGATTTGGGAGAATGGCATTGAAACATGTATAATATCATATATGAAACGAGTCGCCAGTCCAGGTTCGATGCATGATACTGGATGCTTGGGGCTGGTGCACTGGGACGACCCAGAGGGATGGTATGGGGAGGGAGGAGGAAGGAGGGTTCAGGATGGGGAACACATGTATACCTGAGGTGGATTCATTTTGATATATGGCCAAACCAATACAATATTGTAAAGTTAAAAAAATAAAATAAAAGACATTCTAAAAGAAAAAAAAGTCTATTTTTTAAGTAAATTCATTTTATTTTTTCCTATTTTACAGCACTCTATATACTGCATTTTTTTCTATGTTTTTGATTTTGTATTTTTGCTAGCCTAGATTTACTCTTCATTTTCAGTTACAGGTTTTATTGGTTAGATTGTTCTCTTCTTTTTTTAAATTCTGTTTATATCTTATTTTCTTTCTCTTTTTCTCTCTTCTTGTAGATGTGTGACTTTTTTGGGTGTTCTTAGCTGTTGAGTGTTGCTTTCACTTTTAGCCTTGGGGTTTTGTCTTTTGTGCTATGTGGCCTATGAAATCTTGGTGATACAGTTGGGGTCATGCTTGATTCCCAAGGTGGTAGACCTTTGTCCAGGACTTTGAAACACCAGAGAAATCCTGACACCATGGAATATTAACTGGCAAGTGCTCTCCTAAGGGCCTCCATCTCAACAATAAGACCACAACCAACTGAAAGGCCAGCAAGCTCTAGTGCTGGACACCAAAACTTTAGCAAAATAGGAACACAAAACTACCCATTATAGAAAGGCTCCCTAACGCAATACCAAGCCCACAGACACCCAAAACAGACTACAGGACATGACACTGTACTTCAGAGAGACAAGATCCAGTTCTATCCCCTGGAAAACAGACACAAGTTCCCTGAACCAAGAAGTCTTCACAAGGCACTGGTCTAACCCCACACATGGAGAGCAGACTCAAAAATTAAGAGGAACTAAACCTCCCAGCCTGCAGAAAGGAGCCGTCAAGCATAGTTAATTAAACAAAATGAAAAGACAGAGAAATATACAACAGATGAAGGAACATGGTAAAACCCCACAAGACCAAAACAATTAAGAGGAATTAAGCAGTATATCTGAAAAAGAATTCAGAACAATAATAATAAGGATGATTCAAAACATTGAAAATAAAATGGAGGCATAGATAAATAGATTGGAAGAATGGATCAAGAAGATACAGGAAATGTTTAACAAGGACCTAGAAGAATTAAAGAATAGACAATCAGCAATGAACAGAACAATAACTGAGATAAAAATACACTAGAAGGAAACAATATCAGAATAACTGAGGCATAACAGATAAATGCTGGAAGATAGAATGGTGAAAATAATTGAAGCAGAGCAGAATAAAGAAGAAAGAATAAAAAGATATAAGGAGAGTCTAAGAGTGGGACAAATTAAGCACAAACCAACATTATAATTACAAGGGCGCAAGAAGAAGAAGAGAAAAAGAAAGCCTATGAGACAATATTTGAGGCCCCAAAGAAAGGCAATGTCAAAGAATGCTCAAACTACTGCACAATTGCACTCGTCTCCCATGCTAGTAAAGTAATGCTCAAAATTCTCCAAGCCAGTCTTCAGCAATATGTGAACTGTGAACTTCCTGATGTTCAAGCTGGTTTTAGAAAAGACAGAGGAACCAGAGATCAAATTGCCAACATCTGCTGGATCATGGTAAAAGCAAGAGAGTTCCAGAAAAACATCTATTTCTGCTTTATTGACTATGCCAAAGCCTTTGACTGTGTGGATCACAATCAACTGTGGACAATTCTGAAAGAGATGGGAATGCCAGACCACCTCATCTGTCTTTGGAGAAATTTGTATGCAGGTCAGGAAGCAACAGTTAGAACTGGACATGGAACAAAACACTGGTTCCAAATAGGAAAAGGAGTAGGTCAAGGCTGTATATTGTCACCCCATTTATTTAACTTATATGCAGAGTACATCATGAGAAACGCTGGGCTGGAAGAAACACAAGAATCAAGATTGCCGGGAGAAATATCAATAACCTCAGATATGCAGATGACACCACCCTTCCGGCAGAAAGTGAAGAGGAACTCAAAAGCCTCTTGATGAAAGTGAAAGAGGAGAGTGAAAAAGTTGGCTTAAAGCTCAATATTCAGAAAACGAAGATCATGGCATCCGGTCCCATCACTTCATGGGAAATAGATGGGGAAACAGTGGAAACAGTGTCAGACTTTATTTTTCTGGGCTCCAAAATCACTGCAGATGGTGACTGCAGCCATGCAATTAAAAGACGCTTACTCCTTGGAAGGAAAGTTATGACCCACCTAGATAGTATATTCCAAAGCAGAGACATTACTTTGCCAACAAAGGTTCGTCTAGTCAAGGCTCTGGTTTTTCCTGTGGTCATGTATAGATGTGAGAGTTGGACTGTGAAGAAAGCTGAGTGCTGAACAATTGATGCTTTTGAACTGTGGTGTTGGAGAAGACTCTTGAGAGTTCCTTGGACTGCAAGGAGATCCAACCAGTCCATTCTGAAGGAGATCAGCCCAGGGATTTCTTTGGAAGGAATGATGCTGAGGCTGAAACTCCAGTACTTTGGTCACCTCATGCAAAGAGTTGACTAATTGGAAAAGACTCTGATGCTGGGAGGGATTGGGGGCAAGAGGAGAAGGGGATGGCAGAGGACGAGATGCCTGGATGGCATCACTGACTCAATGGACGTGAGTCTGAGTGAACTCCAGGAGTTGTTGATGGACAGGGAGGCCTGGCGTGCTGCAATTCATGGGGTTGCAAAGAGTCGGACACTACTGAGCGACTGATCTGGTCTGATCTGATAGTCAACAACTTCCCTAACATAGGAAAAGAAATAGGCACCCAACTCAAGGAAGCCCAGAGAATTCCCATATACGAGCAACCAAAGAAGAAACACACCGAGACACATAGTAATCAAACTAAAAAAAAAAAATTAAACACAAAGAACTAATATTAAATGCAGCAAGGGGAAGCAACAAATAATATATAATGGGATCACCATAAGGCTAACTCCTGAATTTTCAACAGAAACTGCAGGCCAGAGGCAGTTGCAGGACATACTTAAAGTGATGAAAGGGAAAAATCTACAACCAAATTACCCTATCCTGGAAGGATCTCATTCAGATTTGAAGGAGAAATCAAAAGCTCTACAGACAAGCAAAAACTAAGAGCATCACCAAATCAGCTTTACAATAAATGCTAAAGGAACTTCCCTGAATATGAAATATTAGAGAAATAAAAGGCTTACAAAACCAAACCAAAAACAATCAATTAAATGATACTAGGATCATACAATATAATTATCTTAAATACAAATGGATTAAATGCTTCAACCAAAAGACACAGATTGGCTGAACGGATACAAAACCAACATCCCTGTATATGCTGTCTACAACAGACCCAATTCATAATTGGGACATGTAAAGACTGAAAGTGAGGGGCTGGAAAAAGATATTTCATGCAAATGGAAATCCAAAGAGCACAGAGTAGTAATGCTTATATAAAATAGATTTTAAAATAAAGACTTTTACAAGAGAAAGTATAGGATATTACATAATGATCAAAATATCAATCCAAGAATAAGGCATAATACTTACAAATATAAATAACCCAACATAGAAGCCCCTCAATACAGAAGGCAAATGCTAGCAACTATTAAATGGGAAATCCATAGTAACAGAATAATAGTGGAGAAATTTAATACTCCACTCACAACAATGGGCAAACTATCCAGACAGAAATTTAATAAGGAAACATGAGCTTTAAAAGATACTTTGGACCAATTAGCCCTAATTGGTAGCTACAGGACATTTCATCCAAAAGCAATAGACTTCAGTTTCTTTTCGAATGCATAGGGAATATTCTCCAGGATAGATTATATCTGGGGTCATACATCAAGCTTTGGTAAATTATAAACTCTTTAGATTATTTCAAACATCCTTTCCGACCACAATGCTATAAGATTAGCTATCAACTACAGGAAGATATACTACTAAAAGACACAAACATATGCAGTCTAAACAATACACTTCTGAATAACCAAGAGGTCACTTAAGAAATAAAAGAGGACATCAAAAGATAACCTAGAAGTAAATGAGAATGAAAGCATGTTAACTCAAATCCTATGGGAAGCATTAAAAGCAATGCCAAGAGGGAAGTTTTCAGCAATACAAGTCTTTGTCAAGAAACAAGAGAACCATCAAATAAACAACCTAAACTTACACCTAAAGCAACTAGAAAAAGAAGAAAAAAAAGTCCCCAAAGTTAGTAGAAGGACATAAATCCTAATGATCAGAGCAGAAATAAATGAAAACGAAATGAAGGAGACAATAGAAAATATCAATAAAACTAAAAGCTAGTTCTCTAAGAAGATAAACAAAATTGACAAGCCATTAGCCAGACTCATCAAGAAAAAGAAGGAGAATACTCAAATCAATTAAATCAGAAATGAAAAATAAGTTAAAACATATAACACAGAAATACAGAGGATAATAAGAGACTATTATAAGCAACTATTAATATATGCCCCAAAATGGACAACCTGGAACATATAGATTAATAACTAGACAAGTATAACCTTCCAAAACTGAACCAGGAAGAAACAGAAAATATGAACAGACCAAAAAAAGCAGAGAAATCTAAATTGTTATAAAATATCTTCCAACAAAAAAGTACCCAGGGTCAGATAATTTCACAGATGAATTCTTCCACAAGTTAAGAGAAAAGCTAAAAGCTATCCTGTTTAAAGTCTTCCAAAAGATTTCAGAGTGAGGAAAAAGCCTAAACTCATTTTACGAGGCCATCATCACCATGATACCAAAAACAGACTAAGATACCACACACACACAAACACACACAAAAGTAAAATTATAGGCCAATATAACTGATGGACATAGATGTAAAAATTCTCAGCCAAATTCTAGCAAATTTGCAAATTGAATGCAGCAATACATTTAAAAACATTTAAAATGTACTAAAATAAATTTAAAAGAGCATACACTATGATCATGTAGGCTTAATCCCAGAGATGCAAAGATTATTCAATATATGCAAGTCAGTCAATGTGATACACATTTCATTAACAAATTGAAAGATAAAAAGTACATGATCACCTCAATAGATGTGGAAAAAGATTTTGACAAAATTCAACACCCATTTATGGTTAAAACAAAACAAAACAAAAAAACAACTCCCCAGAAAGAAGGCATAAAAGGAACATACCTGAGCATAATAAAGGTCATATATGACAAACCAATGACAAATATCGTTCTCAAGGGTGAAAAACTCAAAGCATTATTTCTAAGATCAAGAATAAGACGAAGGTGCCCACTGTCATCACAATTATTGAATATAGCTTTGGAAGTCCTAGCCACAGAAATCAGAGAAGAAAAAGAAATGAAAGGAATTCAGATTGGAAAAGAAGTAAAACTTTCATTGTTTGCAGATTACATGATACTACATATAGAGAATTGTAAAGACATCAACAGGAAGATAATAGAGTGAAACAATGAAAATAGGAAAGTCACAGTATATATTAATACACAGAAATCCCTGTCATATCTATACATTAACAATGGAAAATGAAAAAGATAAATTAAGAAAACAAGTCTATTCACCATTGCAAAAAAATAATAGAATACCGAGGGATAAACCTATAGAAGCAGAAGAGACTAAAAAAAGGTGGCAAGGATCCACAGAAGAACTATACAAAAAAGATAATGACCCAGATAAACATGATGGTGTGATCAATCACCTAGAGCCAGACATCCTGGAATGCAAAGTCAAGTGGGTCTTAGGAAGGATCACTAGGAACAGAGCTAGAGGAGGTGGTGAATTCCAGTTGAGCTATTTCAAATCCTCAAAGATGATGCTGTGAAATTACTGCACTCGATATGCCAGCAAATATGGAAAACTCAGCAGTAGCCACAGGATGGAAATGGTCAGTTTTCATTCCAGTCCCAAAGAAAGGAGATCCAACCAGTCAATCCTAAAGGAAAACA
The DNA here is from genome assembly GCF_055505025.1 of Bos grunniens. Classification (NCBI taxonomy): domain Eukaryota; kingdom Metazoa; phylum Chordata; class Mammalia; order Artiodactyla; family Bovidae; genus Bos; species Bos grunniens. Next base: position 62,019,399 of record NC_141183.1, on the reverse strand, counting down.
GTCCTGAATATTGGTTGGAAGTATTGATGCTGAAGCTGAAACTCCAATACTTTGGCCACCTAATGTGAAGAACTGACTCATTGGAAAATACCCTGATGCTGGGAAAGATTGAAAGTGTGAAGAAAGGGACAACGGAGGGTGAGATGGTTGGATAGTATCACTGATGCAATGGACATGAGTTTGAGTAAATTCTGGAAGTTGGTGATGGACAGGGAAGCCTGGCATGCTGTAGTCCATGGGGTCACAAAGCATCTGACATGACTGAGTGACTGAACTGAACTGAACTGAAACCTATAGAGAGAGAAAAAAATACCTGTATGCAGAAAACTGTAAGAAACTGATGAAAAATCAAAGATGAAACAAACAGATGAAGAGAAATACCATGCTTTTTAACTGGAAGAATCAATATTTTGAAAAATGACTATACTACTCTAACCAAGCAATGGATTCAATACAATCCTTAGTAAACTAGCAATGGTATTTTTCACAGTACTAGGCAATAAATTTCACAATTTATATGGGAACACAAGACCCTGAATAGCCAAAACAATGTTGAGAAAGAAGAATCAAGCTGGAGGAATCAAACTTCCCTAATCTCAGACTATGCTCCAGGTTACAGTCATTAATATAGTATGGTACTGGCACAAAAACAGAAATATAGATCAGTAGAGCAAGATAGAAAGCCCAGAAATAAACCCAGGCACCTATGAGCACCCTATCATTGACAGAGGAGTCAAGATTATACATAGAGAAAAAACACCCTCTTCAATAAATGGTGCTGGAAAAGCTAGACTGTTATGTTGTAAAAGAATGAAATTAGAACACTTCCTAACTCCATACACAAAGATAAACTCAATTCAGTTCGGTTCAGTCGCTCAGTCGTGTCCGACTCTTTGCAACCCCATGAATCGCAGAACGCCAGGCCTCTCTGTCCATTACCAACTCCTGGAGTTCACTCAGACTCATGTCCATCGAGTCAGTGATGCCATCCAGCCATCTCATCCTCTGTTGTCCCTTTCTCATCCTGCCCCCAGTTCCTCCCAGCATCAGAGTCTTTTCCAAAAAGTCAACACTTCACATGAGGTGGCCAAAGTACTGGAGTTTCAGCTTTAGCATCATTCCTTCCAAAGAAATCCCAGGGCTGATCTCCTTCAGAATGGACTTGTTGGATCTCCTTGCAGTCCAAGGGACTCGCAAGAGTCTTCTCCAACACCACAGTTCAAAAGCATCAATTCTTCGGTGCTCAGTCTTCTTTACAGTCCAACTCTTACATCCATACCTAACCACTGGAAAAACCACAGCCTTGACTAGACAGACCTTTGTTGGCAAAGTAATGTCTATGCTTTTGAATATGCTATCTAGGTTGGTCATGACTTTTCTTCCAAGGAGTAAGCGTCTTTTAATTGCATGGCTGCAGTCACCATCTGCAGTGTATTTGAAGCATAAAAAAATAAAGTCTGGCACTGTTTCCACTGTTTCCCTAAGTATTTCCCATGAAGTGATGGGACCGGATGCCATGATCTTCATTTTCTGAATGTTGAGCTTTAAGCCAACTTTTTCACTCTCCACTTTCACCTTCATCAAGAGGCTTTTTAGTTCCTCTTCACTGTCTGCCATAAGGCTGGTGTCATCCGCATGTCTGAGGTGATTGATATTTCTCCCAGTAATCTTAATGCCGGCTTGTGCTTTGTCCAGCCCAGCGTTTCTCATGATGTTCTCTGCATATAAGTTAAATAAGCAGGGTGACAATATACAGCTTTGACGCACTCCTTTTCCTATTAGAAACCCGTCTGTTGTTCCATATCCAGTTCTAACTGTTGCTTCCTGCCCTGCATATAGGTTTCTCAAGAGGAAGGTCAGGTGGTCTGGTATTCCCATCTCTTTCAAAATTTTCCACAGTTTATTGTGATCCACACAGTCAAAGGCTTTGGCATAGTCAATAAAGCCAAAACAGATGTTTTTCTGGAACTCTCTTGCTTTTTCCATGATCCAGTGGATGTTGGCAGTTTGATCTCTGGTTCCTCTGCCTTTTCAAAAACCAGCTTGAACATCTGAAAGTTCACAGTTCACGTATTGCTGAAGCCTGGCTTGAAGAATTTTGAGCATTACTTTACTAGCATGTGAGACGAGTGCAATTGTGCGGTAGTTGAAGCATTCTTTGGCATTGCGTTTCTTTGGGATTGGAATGAAAACTGACCTTTTCCAGTCCTGTTACCACTGCTGAGTTTTCCAAATTTGTTGGCATATTGAGTGCAGCACTTTCACAGCATCATCTTTCAGGATTTGAAATAGCTCCACTGGAATTCCATCACCTCCACTAGCTTTGTTCATAGTGATGCTTTCTAAGGCCCACTTGACTTCACATTCCAGGATGTCTGGCTCTAGATGAGTGGGAGTGATCACACCTTTGTGATTATCTTAGTCACAAAGATCTTTTTTGTACAGTTTTTCTGTGTATTCTTGCCACCTGTTTTTAACATCTTCTGTTTCTGTTAGGTCCCTACCATTTCTGTCCTTTTTTGAGCCCATCTTTGCATGAAATGTTCCCTTGATATCTCTAATTTTCTTGAAGAGATCTCTAGTCTTTCCCATTCTGTTGTTTTCGTCTATTTCTTTTCTTTGATCACTGAGGAAGGATTTCTTATCTCTTCTTGGTATTCTTTGGAACTCTGCATTCAGATGTTTATATCTTTCCTTCCTCCTTTGCTTTTTGCTTCTCTTCTTTTCACAGCTATTTGTAAGGCCTCCCCAGACAGCCATTTTCCTTTTTTCATTTCTTTTCCATGGGGATGGTCTTGATTACTGTCTCCTGTACAATGTCATGAACCTCAGTCCATAGTTCATCAGGCACTCTATGTATCAGATCTAGGCCTTTAAATCTATTGCTCACTTCTACTGTATAATCATAAGGGATTTGATTTAGGTCATACCTGAATGGTCTAGTGGTTTTCCCTACTTTCTTCAATTTAAGTCTGAATTTGGCAATAGGGAGTTGATGATCTGAGCCACAGTCAGCTCCTGATCTTGTTTTTGTTGACTGTATAGAGCTTCTCTATCACTGGCTGCAAAGAATATAATCAATATGATTTCAGTGTTGACCATAGGGTGATGTCCATGTGTAGAGTCTTCTCTTGTTTTGTTGGAAGAGGGTGTTTGCTCTGACCAGTGCATTTTCCTGGCAAAACTCTATTAGCCTTTGCCCTGCTTCATTCCGTATTCCAGGGCCAAATTTGCCTGTTATTCAAGGTGTTTCTTGACTTCCTACTTTTGCATTCCAGTCCCCTATAATGAAAAGGACGTCTTTTTTGGGTGTTAGTTCTAAAACGTCTTGTAAGTCTTCATAGAACCATTCAACTTCAGCTTCTTCAGCATTACTGGTTGGGTCATAGACTTGGATTACTGTGATATTGAATGCTTTGCCTTGGAAATGAACAGAGGTCATTCTGTTGTTTTTGAAATTGCATCCAAGTACTGCATTTTGGACTCTTTTGTTGACCATGGTGGCTATCCCATTTCTTCTAAGTGTTTCCTGTCCACAGTAGTAGACATAATGGTCATCTGAGTTAAATTCACCTATTCCAGTCCATTTTAGTTCGCTGATTCCTAGAACGTTGACTTTCACTCTTGCCATCTCCTGTTTGACCACTTCCAATTTGCCTTGATTCATGGACCTAACATTCCAGGTTCCTATACAATATTGCTCTTTACAGCATCGGACCTTGCTTCTATCACCAATCACATCCACAACTGGGTATTGTTTTCCCTTTGGCTCCATCCCTCATTCTTCCTGGCGATATTTCTCCACTAATCTCCAGTAGCATATTGGGCACCTATTGACCTGGGGAGTTCCTCTTTCAGTATCCTATCATTTTGCCTTTTCATATGGTTCATGGGGTTCTCAAGGCAAGAAGACTGAAGTGGTTTGCCATTCCTTTCTCCAGTGGAACACATCATGTCAGATCCCTCCACCATGCCCGCCCATCTTGGGTAGCCTCACAGGGCATGGCTTAGTTTCACTGAGTTAGACAAGGCTGTGGTCCTCATGTAATTAGATTGACTAGTTTTCTGTGATTATGGTTTCAGTGTGTCTGCCCTCTGATGCCCTCTTGCCACACCTACCGTCTTACTTGGGTTTCTCTTATCTTGGATATGGGGTATCTCTTCACGGCTGAGATTTTAAGTTTAAGATAAACTTAAAATGGATTAAAAACCTAAACATAAGATCAGACACTCTAAAACTCTTAGAAGAAAAGATGTCCAACATTGAAAAGATGGAAATCCACGTGAAAAGATGATCAACCCTGCTTATTATTAGAGATATGAAAACCAAAACTACAGCAAGGTATCATCTCTTATTGCTCAGAATGGCCATCATCAAAATATCTACAAACAATAAATGCTGGAGGGGATGTAGGAAAAGAGAACCCTCTTCAATGTTGATGGGAATGTAAAAAGATAAAGGGATTATGGGGAATAGCATGGAGATTCCTTCAAAAACTAATAATAGAACTACTGTATGCAAGGAGATCCAACCAGTCCATTCTGAAGGAGATCAGCCCTGGGATTTCTTTGGAAGGAATGATGCTAAAGCTGAAACCCCAGTACTTTGGCCACCTCATGTGAAGAGTTGACTCATTGGAAAAGACTCTGATGCTGGGAGGGATTGGGGGCAAGAGGAGAAGGGGACAACAGAGGATGAGATAGCTGGATGGCATCACTGACTTATGGATGTAAGTCTCAGTGAACTCCGGGAGTTGGTGATGGACAGGGAGGCCTGGCGTGCTGCGATTCATGGGGTCGCAAAGAATCGGACACGACTGAGCGACTGGTCTGATCTGATGACCCAACAATTTCACTATTGAACTTATACCCTAAGGAAACCATAACTGGAAGAGATCCATGTACTCCAGTGTTCATTGCAGTACTGTTTACAATAGCTAGAATATGGAAGCAACCAAAATGGCTATTGACAGATGAATAGATAAAGAAGTTGTGGTACATATATACAATTCAATGTTACTCAGCCACAAAATGGAACATATTTGAGTCAGTTATGATGAGGTCGATGAACCTAGAGCATATTGTATAAAGCGAATTAAGACAGAAAGAGAAAAATAAATATCATACATTAATGCATACATATGGAATCTAGAAAGATGGTACTGATGACCCTATTTTCAGGGAAACAATGGTGACATAGACATAGGGAAAAGGCTTGTGGACACTGTGGGGGAAGAAGGGGGTGGAATGAATAGAGAAAGTAGCATTGAAACATATATATTACCATGTGTGAAATATATAGGGAGAATTTACTGTATAACAGAAGGAGCTCAAACAGGGTGCTCTGTGACAATCTAGAGGGGTGGGATTGGGTGGGAGGGAGGTGTCAGCGTGACGGGCCATATCTATGACTGATTCATTGTGATGTATAGTAAAAACCTACACAATATTTTTAAGCAGTTATCCTTCAATGAAACATTTTTAAAAAAGTAAAATATGTATGGATGAATATTATAAAGGAATCTTGGATAATATTATGCTTATTTTGACTTGTTAACCTAATATAAAAGGAGTACACCCTTAAAGTTTAAAAATAAGCAAAAACTAATCTAAAGTTTAGTATATTCCCTCAGAAACTTATGTACATAAATGTCTATAGTAGCATTGATCATAAGTGCCCCAAAATGAAGACAATCCGAATATCCATCAATAGATGAAAGAATAAACAAAATGTAGTATATCCATACAATGGAACATCATTCAGCCATAAAGAAAATTAAGTACTGATACATCCTGAACACTGAAAACGTTATTAAGTAAAATAATTCAGACACAATAGGCCTCATATTATATAGTTACATTCATATGAAATATGCAGGATAGGGAAATCCATAGATACAAGTAAGTTAGTTGTTTCTAAGTGATGGGTGGAATGAGACATTGCTGCTTAATGGGTATGGGGTTTCTTTTGAAAAAATATTCTGGAAGAGTGATGTTTCTACAACATTGTGATTGTATTAAAAACCACTAAATTGTACACATTAAAATGGTTAAACTAGTTAAAAAAGTAAAGCCAAAGAATAATTCTTTGTTATGACACACAATAAGCTTCCTAATACTCTTGCTTTCCTCTCCCGTTTTTTTTTTTTTTTTTTTCCCTTGCCTTCTTTGAAATACAGATCGTTGGGGGAAAATAAAAATGACTCCACACTTCTAGGGTCTTCTAGCTGACTTAAGAACTTAATTTCCATGAGATAGATTAGCAGGAGAAAATCAAACAGAAGTCCAATAGCATGCATACTAGGAAGAGACCAAGGAAAACTGACTAGCTTGCTTAAATGGCCCAAACTCTTACTTTAAATAAACTAAAAAATTTTTACTTTATTTAAATAATTAAATATTTTAGAATTTTATTGTATATATTATTTCTTAGGTAGGTAGAATAGAAAAAGGAGTCCAAAATGACAGTGGCTAAAAGACAGATAAAGAAAGGAAAAAAGCCCGTGAAACGGGAACAAAGGAAAAATCTGCAGACCTGAGTGAGAACCTCAGGTGAAATAAATATTTTCCTAATCAAAGATGGGTGCTAGCCTTAATTTGCTTAGGGCAGGTTCTGTAGGATGAAAAAAAAAAAGTATATAAAGAGGGAGGCATGATGAATTAAGGCTTTTCCCTGAGAGTTGGCCCACCCTCAAGTCTCTCTATCCTCTTTTACTGAATAAAACTCTGAGCTGTAACTGAGCAGTAACACTGGTCCATTGTTTCAAATCTTTGTTGTGGCAGGACTGAACCAAGAAAATTATGCACTCTCCTGACATATTTGTTTATTAATTACTAATGATTTTATTTATTAACTGAATATTTTATTCAAATAAAAAAGAGGAAAACATCCTGTATTGTAGTGATTTGGGACTTCAAAGTGGAGGAAGGCAATTCACAAGGAGACAGATAAGAAAATGCTTGTTATGCAAATATATGCTGGGCCAGACAGAGACAAAGAGACACAGAATGAATTCTGATCTCTAGGCCCTACAGAATTTCCCCATCACACTCAGCCCATATTCTTTGGAATGAACTCTGGTGATAGTTCTATGCTGCAAAAAAGGCTCTTTATCTTTTTTTTTTTTTTGGCAGTTAAGGGGAAGATAGCAAAAACTTTCTGAGTCTTCTGTTTCTTAAAAATAATCAGTCTAAATTAATCTTCATGCCAAGCAGAGTATTTTGGGGTGGCAAATTTTTCTCCCCAACAGAGTCAATTATCAAATTTTCACTAACAAAACAAAGCAAAACAGCTGTAGACTAAAAGCTTTAAGAAATTGTTAACTCTAATCTTATTCAAATTGTTCTAAGATAAAAAAATCATGAAAAGCTATCTGATATATTAAATGATGGTAGTATGATCTATACACTATACACTACATTTTCTTTTATTTTCTATATATACATTATATTTTCCAAAGGGAAAATATGAGTCAAGCAAATAAGATCATATAATTAAATCTATTTAAAAGTTCCATTTAGCAAACTGAATCTAGTTGTTCATATGTAGAAAGAGGTGTATTTGCCATGGAAATAATGAAATTTAAGTCTTATAATCCTTCAGTCAAAGCTATGGTTTTTCTACTAGTCATGTATGAATGTGAGAGTTGGACTATAAAGAACGCTGAACACTGAAGAATTGAAGGTTTTGAACTGGGGTGCTGGAGTAGACTCTTGAGAGTTCCCTGGACTGCAAGGAGACCAAACCAAATATTCCTAAACGAAATCAGTAGTGAATATTCATTGGAAGGACTGATGCTGAAGCTGAAACTATAATATTTTGGTAACTGGTCCACTGGAGAAGGGAATGGCAGACCACTTCACTATTCTTGCCTTGAGAACCCCATGAACAGTATAAAAAGGCAAAATGATAGGATACTGAAAGAGGAAACCCCGGGTCGGTAGGTGCCCAATGTGCTACTGGAGATCAGTGGAGAAATAACTCCAGAAAGAATGAAGGGATGGAGCCAAAGCAAAAACAATACCCAGTTGTGGATGTGACTGGTGATAGAAGCAAGGTCCGATGCTGTAAACAGCAATATTGCATAGGAACCAGGAATGTCAGGTCCATGAATCAAGGCAAATTGGAAGTGGTCAAACAGGAAATGGAGGAATCAGCGAACTAAAATGGACTGGAATGGGTGAATTTAACTCAGATGACCATTATATCGACTACTGTGGGCAGGAATCCCTTAGAAGAAATGGAGTAGCCATCATGGTCAGCAAAAGTGTCAGAAATGCAGTACTTGGATGCAATCTCAAAAATGACAGAATTATCTCTGTTCATTTCCAAGGCAAACCATTCAATATCACAGAAATCCAAGACTATGCCCCAACCAGTAACACTGAAGAAGCTGAAGTTGAATGGTTCTATGAAGACCTACAAGACCTTTTAGAACTAACACCAAAAAAGATGTCCTTTTCATTATAGGAGACTGGAATGCAAAAGGAGAAGTCAAGAAACACTTTGAATAACAGGCAAATTTGGCCTTGGAATACGGAATGAAGCAGGGCAAAGGCTAATAGAGTTTTACCAAGAGAATGCACGGGTCGTAGCAAACACCCTCTTCCAACAAAACAAGAGAAGACTCTATACATGGACACCACCAGATGGTCAACACCGAAATCAGATTGATTATATTCTTTGCAGCTAAAGATGGAGAAGCTCTATACAATCAGCAAAAACAAGACTGGGAGCTGACTGTGGCTCAGATCATGAACTCCTTATTGCCAAATTCAGACTGAAATTGAAAAAATTAGGGGAAACCACTGGACCATTCAGGTATGACCTAAATCAAATCCCTTATGACTATACAGTGGAAGTGAGAAATAGATTTAAGAGCCTAGATCTGATAGAGTGCCTGATGAACTATGGATGGAGGTTCATGACACTGTACAGGAGACAGGGATCAAGACCATCCCCATGGAAAAGAAATGCAAAAAAGCAAAATGGCTGTCTGAGGAGGCCCTACAAATAGGTGTGAAAAGAAGAGAAGCAAAAATCAAAGGAGAAAAGGAAAGATATAAACATCTGAATGCAGAGTTCCAAAGAATAGCAAGGAGAGATAAGAAAGCCTTCCTCAGCAATCAATGCAAAGAAATAGAGGAAAACAACAGAATGGGAAAGACTAGAGATCTCTTCAAGAAAATTAGAGATACCAAGGGAACATTTCATGCAAAGATGGGCTCGATAAAGGACAGAAATGGTATGGACCTAACAGAAGCAGAAGATATTAAGAAGAGGTGGCAAGAATAGACAGGAGAACTGTACAAGAAATAGCTTCATGACCCACATAATCAAGATGGTGTGATCACTCACCTAGAGCCAAACATCCTGGAATGTGAAGTCTAGTGGGCATTAGAGCATCACTACGAACAAAGCTAGTGGAGGTGATGGAATTCCAGTTGAGCTATTTCAAATCCTGAAAGATGATGCTGTGAAAGTGCTGCAGTCAATATGCCAGCAAATTTCGAAAACTAGCAGTGGCCACAGGTCAGGAAAAGGTAAGTTTTCATCCCAATACTAAAGAAAGGCAATACCAAAGAATGCTCAAACTACTGCACAATTTCACTCACCTCACATGCTTGTAAAGTAATGCTCAAAATTCTCCAAGCCAGGCTTCAGCAATACGTGAACAGTGAACTTCCAGATGTTCAAGCTGGTTTTTGAAAAGGCAGAGCAACCAGTGATCAAGCTGCCAACATCTGCTGGATCATGGAAAAAGCAAGAGAGTTCCGGAAAAAACATCTATTTCTGCTTTATTGACTATGCCAAAGCCTTTGACTGTGTGGATCACAGTAAACTGTGGAAAATTTTGAAAGAGATGGGAATACCAGATCACTTGACCTGCCTCTTGAGAAACCTGTATGCAGGTCAGAAAGCAGCAATTAGAACTGGACATGGAACAAACCGGTTCCAAATAGGAAAAGGAGTACGTCAAGGCTGTATATTGTCACCCTGTTTATTTAATGTATATGCAGAGTACATCATGAGAAACGCTGGGCTGGAAGAAGCACAAGCTGGAATCAAGATTGCTGGGAGAAATATCAATAACCTCAGATATGCAGATGACACCAGCCTTATGGCAGACAGTGAAGAGGAACTAAAAAGCCTCTTGATGAAAGTGAAAGAGGATAGGGAAAAAGTTGGCTCTAAGTCCAACATTCAGAAAATGAAGATCATGGCATCTGGTCTAATCACTTCATGGGAAATAGATGGGGAAACACTGGAAACAGTGTCAGACTTTATTTTTGGGGCTCCAAAATCACTGCAGATGGTGATTGCAGCCATGAAATTAAAAGATTCTTACTCCTTGGAAGGAAAGTTATGGCCAATCTAGAATGCATATTGAAAAGCAGAGATATTACTTTGCCAACAAAGGTCCATCTAGTCAGGGTTATGGTGTTTCCAGTGGTCATTTATGGATGTCAGAGTTGGACGGTGATGAAAACTGAGCACCAAAGAATTGATGCTTTTGAACTGTGGTGCTGGAGAAGACTCTCCCTTGGACTGCAAGGAGTTCCAACCTGTCCATTCTAAAGGAGATCAGTACTGGTGTTCATTGGAAGGACTGATGCTTAAGCTGAAACCCCAATACTTTGGACACCTCTTGCGAAGTGTTGACTCATTGGAAAAGACCCTGATCCTGGGAGGGGTTGTGGGCAGGAGGAGAAGGGGACGACAGAGGATGAGATGGCTGGATGGCATCACCGACTCAATGGATATGAGTTTGAGCAAGCTCTGGGAGTTGATGATGGACAGGGAAGCCTGGCATGCTGCAGTCCATGGGGTCACAATGAATTGGACTCTACTGAGCAACTGAACTGAACCGAATCCTTCAGTTACAGGAGCTCCTTCAGAATCATTTTGCTTAATTCTGGACTTTTAAATTTAGACTTCGTTGTTTAAAGAAGGCCTTTGAATTAAGTTTTACATCCCACAGGACCTGGATTGTCTTCTGACATACTCACACAAATATACCACACAATATAAATATATCATGAACAATTAGAATTTAAGAATGCAAGACACTTAACATAATCATAATAATAGAAAAATAGAGAAACATATATGGTCATCCAAAAAGAGAAGAAAGCATTGGGCATATTTTAATATCCATTCTAGATAAAATGATATAACATGTTGAAGCTGATGAGGCTGCTCTTCATCAAGAACTGACCCAACCAAGTACTGCCACCAAACATTGTGCTTTATTATTTATAATCATTCCCTTGAAGGAATAGGGATACTTGATATTTATTTACTGTACCATCCTAAAGGTCGTAGGCCCATCATACAAATAGTATATGAGTAGATAAAAGAAGACACTAGGGAGATTTTATTTGAAGAGAAAATTACTCCAAAGAATCTAATGACAAGCAGAATTACCAAAGATTTAACATATTTGTCTGATGCAAGTTTAATATTGCTGAAATCAGTGACATTCTGATGAACAAACAAAAACCAATTTTAATAAGAAAAATGATGTCATTTGCAAAATAAAGTATGTTGTAAATTAACACATTCAATACAGTTGCAGCAATAACCACAATCCCAGTTTGATGAAGTTGATGGAAAAAAAAATAATATGGAAAGAGTAAGAACAACAAAAACAAGGGAAATAATAAGAATGTGGGAGTTACTTTGCAAAACATTGACCAAAAGCCAGCCTCTAGTAATTAAAGCAATATGGTAGCAGTACAAAAATAGCCATGTAAATTAGAATACAATGGAAAGTATGAAGACCTATTTATGTAAGGAATGCTGGTATGTGAGACAGATAGCAGCATAAATCATTGAGAAAATCAGGGACTATTCAATCAGTATTAGAACAACTGAGTAAATTTGGAGGGAATAGATCCAATACCTTTCTCCAATGAGACATGGAAGTCAATTCTGGATGCAATAAAGATACAAAGGTAAAAAATGAAACTTCTAGAAAATATGACTTTGACTGTCACAGAGAAAGATTTCATGAGTCACACAAAGCATAAGATTAAAACAAAAGATTGATAAATAGCACAATCAAAATGTAAAACTACTATACACTAAGATACAAAATAAAATAGTTTAAGATGAGCCACTGACACGAAATAGGTATTTTTATCAAATGGTTAGTGAGGTGGACATTAACCATCATGCCTGGCATGTTTTGCATGCCCTTCCTGATACTTGGAGAATTCTGCCCAATATGTGAGTAGTATGGCCTCCCCAAGCTGTTAGAACACAGGTGTCAGTGGTTAGATGCACAAGGTAAGACTTTGATTCGGAAAAAAGTCCCTGGCTTGAAGGGAAATCAAGCAGTGTTTCCAGACTTTGGTCTGCAAGTTTACTACTGGCACATGGAATGTTTGGGCCCAATTGTACAGCAGTGAGGACTTAGTTGTGACAATTCTGTAGCAATTTGGGCAAATCATAGGACCTCCAAGTCTGACTCTCTGGTCTTTCCACAGATTCTATTAGTTGCCCAACATCTTTTGAATATGTAACCTTTCTGCTTACACTGGCCAGAGAGAATTCTTCTGCTTGAAAGTAAGAATAATCACTAATACAATTTGTATCCAGTATACAAAAGATTCTAAACAGCACTAACAATCAAGAAAATGAAAATTAAGCAATGAGGTGGGTAATCCTTCACACTGACTGCATAAGGAAACACTGAAAATCTGTCAACTGAAGAAGAGATGTTGTAAGAAAATCTATCATTATGGTCGATGGAATTGTGATGTAAATGAAATTATGATGTACCAGTTGCTGTTTCAAATTTGTACAATCATGTGGAATAAAACACATTATAGCAAATGGAAGACATGCATATCTATGACAGAACTAGTATGTACTCTGGAGCAACCTTTTCTGTGTACATAAGGAATCAAGTACAAAGATGTTCACTGGAGTTGTTTGCAATACTGAAAGTTTGAAAACAGCCCATAAAGTAAATAGGAAAATAAATATAAAATTTATGCCATTTCATCCAGTGACGTTCCATGTAGCTTTTAAAATGGATTAGTAAAACAAATACCCACCAGGAATAAATGACAAAGAAATGTTGAGAGGCCAAAAAATGTAATGAAATATTGAAAGATATTATTCCATGTTCATTGCTTTTTCAAAAGTGTTCTATAAAAATTAGGGATGCATATAAATTTACCAAAAGTATAAAGGCTATTCACCAATTTTGAGATGTTCATCTCTGCAGAGAAAGGTGTAGTCAGTGGGATTCCCAAACATTTTAATTGTTATTTCCTTAAAAATATGTTCTGAAACAAAGGTGTCAAAATGATAAATTTTTAAATCAATTAGATGGTATGTAAATCAAACAAGGACAGACAAGAAAGACTTCTTCAATAAAAAATGCAAAGAAATAGAGGAAAACAATAGAAGCAGAAAGACTAGAAATCTATTCCAAAAAAAAATAATTGAGCTATCAGAGAAACATTTCATGCAAAAATGGGGAGAATAAATGACAGAAATGGTAAAGACCTAACAGAAGCAAAAGATATTAAGAAGAGGTGGCAAGAATACACATAAGAACTGTGCCAAATAGGTCTCAATGACCTGGATAACCACGATGGTGTGGTCACTACCCTGGATTCAGACATCCTGGAGTGTGAAGTCAAGTGGGCCTTAAGAAGCATTACTATGAACTAAACTAGTGGAGGTGATGGAATTCCAGCTGGGCTCTTTCAAATTCTAAAAGATGGTGTTAAAGTGCTTCATTAAATATGTCAGCAAATTTGGAAAATTCAGCAGTGGCCACAGGACTGGAAAGTCAGTCTTCATCACAATTCTGAAGAAGGGCAGTACTAAAGAATGTTCAAACTACCAGGTAATTGCACTCGCTTCCCAAGTTAAAGTTATTCTCAAAATTCTTCAAGTTAGGCTTCAGCAATACCTGAATAGAGAACTTCCAGATGTACAAGCTGGATTAAGAAAAGGCACAGGAACCAGAGATCAAATTGCCAACATTTGCAAGATTATAGAGAAAGCAAGGGAATTCCAGAAAAACAGCTACTTCTGTTTCATTGACTATGCTAAAGCCTTTGACATTGTGGATCATGACAAACTGCGGAAAATTCTTAAAGAGATGGGAATACCAGATCATCTTTCCTGTCCCCTGAGAAACCTTTATGTGGTTATGAAATAACAGTTAGAACATTCATGGAACAACTGACAAGTTCAAAATTGACAAAGGAGTATGAGAATGCTGCATATTGTTACTGTGCTTATTTAACCTATATGAAGAGTACATCATGTGAAATGTCAGGCCAGATGGAGCACAAGCTGGAATCAAGATTGCCAGGAAAAATATAAATAACCTCAGATATGCAGATAATACCACTCTAATGGGAGAAAGTGAAGAGATACTACAGAGCCTCTTGATGAGATTGAAAGAAGAGGGTAAAAAGGCCAGTTTAAAACTCAATACCCGTGGTGGATTCATGTTGATGTATGGCAAAACCAATACAATATTGTAAAGTAATTAGCCTCTAATTAAAATAAATAAGTTTAAATTAAAAAAAACAAACAAACAAACTAAGATCATGGCATCTGGTCCCATCACATCATGGCAAACAGAAGTGGGGGGAAAGGTAGAAGCAATCACAGGTTTTCTCTTCTTGGGCTCTAAAATCACTGAGAATGGTGACTGTAGCCATGAAATTAGAAGATGATTGCTTCTTAGAAAGAAAGCTATGACAAATGTAAACAGTGTATTAAAAAGCAAAGACATCACTTTGCCTATAAAGGTAGATGTAGTCAGAACTACGGCCTTTCCAGTAGTCAAGTATGGATGTGAGAGTGGGACCAGAAAGAAGACAGACACTGAATAATTGATGTTTTTTTAACTGTGGTGATGGAGAAGACTCTTGAGAGTCCCTTGGGCTGCACAAAGATCAAACCAGTCACTCTTAAAGGAAATCAATCCTGAATACTCATTGGAAGGACTGATTCTAAAGCTGAAGCTCTAGTATTTTTGTCCACCTGATATGAACAGCCAACTCACTGAAAAAGATCCTGATGCTGGGAAACAGTGAAGGCAGAAGAAGAAGAGGGCAACAGAGGGTGAGATGGTTATATGGCATTACTGATTCACTGAACATGAACTTGGTAAGTCAAGGGGATGGTGAGGGACAGGGAGGCCTTGCATGCTGCAGTCCATGGGGCTGCAGAGAGTCAGTGAATGAACTGTTAGTGAGTAAACAATAACAACAGCAAGAGGGTATATGAGTACCCATAATATTATTCCGATTTCTGTATGTGTATTTGAAATATTTTACATTTAAATTTACAATTAAAACCACTACAATATTGCAAAGTATAAGCCTCCAATTATAATAAATTAATTAAGAAAAAGAATTTTATAGATGTGTAAGTAAAAGGAAACAAAGAAAAGGAAATGATAGACTGACAATAACAATAGCATGATCATGTTCTCAGAATGTTTTAACTCAAAACAGCATAAACATGTACAATCACAAAGCTTTGTCATCTCTTATTTGTTTCTCCCAGACTTGAGTATATATCCTTCCTCTTATACTGCAAATCAATTGAACAGGCAGACAATGTGGGATTCCATTTAAGAAAACTGAGATACTTGAGGCTGTATTTCCTGAATTAGCATAAGAAAAGTTGAAGTGAAATAGCAAAGGTTAAAAATGTTGGTTCAATGACTCACTGAATCAATATATCAAGGTGATTAAATAACCAAAAGAGTACCAGCAAATGCATTGTACAGTGGGGTGACAAAAAAGTGTCATAATAGAAAATAACTTAAAATTAACAACAACAACAAAAAAGACATTCAAAATTATCCTTGAAAATACTGTAGGAAATAGCCATGTTAGGTCTCATTGAGGTTAAATACAGCATCTCACCTACTGTCTTGAAACCACTTTCTTTAGTTAAACCATTATATAGTTAGTTCAATTGCACAGTTGTCCGACTCTTTGCGACCCCGTGAATTGCAGCACTCCAGGCCTCCATCATGTTCATCACCAACTCCCAGAGTTTACCCAAACTCATGTCCATCAAGTCGGTCATGCCATCCAGCCATCTCATCCTTTGTCCTCCCCTTCTCCTCCTGCCCCAAAACCCTCCCAACATCAGGGTCTTTTCCAATAAGTCAACTCTTCACATAACGTAGCCAAAGTATTGGGGTTTCAGCTTTAGCATCAGTCCTTCCAATGAGCACCCAGGACTGATCTCCTTTAGAAAGGAAACATTGGACCTCCTTGCAGTCCAAGGGACTCTCACGAGTCTTCTCCAACACCACAGTTCAAAAGCATCAATTCTTTGGTGCTCAGACTTCTTCACAGTCCAACTCTCACATCCATACATGACCACAGGAAAAACCATAGCCTTGACTAGACAGACCTTTGTTGGGAAAGTAATATCTCTGCTTTTCAATATGCTATCTAGGTTGGTCATAACTTTCCTTCCAAGGAGTAAGCGTTTTTTAATTTCATGGCTACAATCACCATCTGCAGTGATTTTGGAGCCCCCCCAAAATAAAGTCTGACACTGTTTCCACTGTTTCCCCATCTATTTCGCGTGACGTGATGAGACCAGATGCCATGATCTTTGTTTTCTGAATGTTGAGCTTTAAGCCAAGTTTTTCACTCTCCTCTTTCACTTTCATCAAGAGGCTTTTTAGTTCCTCTTCACTTTCTGCCATAAGGGTGGTGTCATTTGCATATCTGAAGTTACTGATATTTCTCCCAGCAATCTTGATTCCAGCTTGTGCTTCTTCCAGCCCAGAGTTGCTCATGATGTACTCTGCATATAAGTTAAATAAGCAGGGTGACAATATACAGACTTGATGTGCTCCTTTTCCTATTTAGAACCAGTCCATTGTTCCATGTCCAGTTCTAACTGTTGCTTCCTGACCTGCATATAGGTTTCTCAAGAGGCAGGTCAGGTGGTCTGGTATTCCCATATCTTTCAGAATTTTCCACAGTTGATTGTGATCCACATAGTCAAAGGCTTTGGCATAGTCAATAAAGCAGAAATAGATGTTTTTCTGGAACTCTCTTGCTTTTTTGATGATCCAGCGGATGTTGGCAATTTGATCTCTGGTTCCTCTGCCTTTTCCAAAACCAGCTTGAACATCTGAAAGTTCATGGTTCATGTATTGCTGAAGCCTGGCTTGGAGAATTTTGAGCATTACTTTACAAGCGTGTGAGATGAGTGCAATTGTGTGGTAATTTGAGCATTCTTTGGCATTGCCTTTCTTTGGGATTGGAATGAAAACTGACCTTTTCCAGTCCTGTGGCCACTGCTGAGTTTTCCAAATTTGCTGGCATATTGAGTGCAGCACTTTCACAACATCATCTTATAACCATTATATAAACAGTATAAATTGTAGTTGTGTTGTATTTAGAAATGAAATTGTAGTAAAACTATGTGTATCTTTAAATGTTATAATCACACTCAAGTACAAGTCTACACTATCAGAAGCAGCAGAACCTGAGCTTAAATTTCCTCCTCCTCAAGTGTATGTGTGTGTGCTCAGTCATGTCTGACTCTTTGCAACCCCATGAACTGTAGCCTGCCATGTTCCTCTGTCCATGGAATTTTCCAGGGAAGAATACTGGAGTGTGTTGCCATTCCCTTCTCCAGGGTATCTTCCTGACCCAGGGATCGAACCTGGGTATCCCCCATTGCAGCAGATTCTTTATCATCTGAGTCACCAGGGAGATCCCAAACTGAAGGTTATCCTGTCAATCTTTGCCTCCCAAGTCCAAGTAGATGTTGAAGTGTACATTCAGTTAGTGCAATACTGGATAAAATCATGTGCTACTAAATTATAGTTTATCTCTCCTTTGTCCTTGTATATAAAGCAAGTAAAACTGAATTTACATGAATTAATAGAGAATATGATGTGACTCAACTTTAAATCAACTTGTTTCATTATGAAAAAATCATCATAATTTACTAAAACTTGCAGAAACCTGTAATTTTAGTTGCTGTTGTTCAGTCACTCGGTCATGTACAACTCTGTGACCCCATGGACCACAGCATGCCAGGCTTCCCTGTCCCTCACCATCTCCTAGAGTTTGCCAAAGTTCATGTCCATTGCATCAGTGATGCCATCCAGCCATCTAATCCTTTGATGCCCTCTTCTCCTTCTGCCTTCCATCTTTCCAAGCAGCAGAGTCTTTTCCAATGAGTTAGCTGTTTGCATCAGCTAACTAAAACACTGAGGCTTCAGCTTCAGCATCAGTCTTTCCAGTTGAATTCAGGGTTGACTTCAAGTATTTTTTTGTTACATAATCACAATTGTGAAAGATGTTCTCAGTTTTCACAATGAATAGCCAGACAAAAATAAAAAATAATTACATTTGCAAACCATAATAGAAACATGATTAACCTAATAATATAAAATAATTACATGCAATTTTGGATATGTTTTTATCCACCCATCCAGTCTATTTCTTTTGATTGGTGTATTTAATCCATTTACTTTTAAGGTAATTACCAATATGTATGATCGTATTATCATTTTCTTAATTTTTCTGGGTTTATTTTGTGTAGGTCTTTACCTTCTTTTGTGATTTTTGCCTGGATAAGTTCCTTTATCATGTGTTTTAATACTGGTTTGATGGTGCTGGATTCCCTTAACCTCTGTTTGTCTAGAAAGCTTTTGATTTCTCCATCAAATCTGAATAAGAGTCTTGTTGGGTAGATTTTTCTTGGCTGTAGGTTCGTCCCTTTAATCACTTTAAATATACATGCTATATCCTTCTGGTTTGTAGAGTTTCTATTGAGAAATCAGCTGATAATGTTATGGAAATTCCCTTGTATGCTATTTGTCATTTTCCCTTGATGATTTTAATATTTTGTCTTTGTCTTTGATTTCTGTCAGTTTGATTACTTTGTATCTCAGTATGTTCCTCCTTGAGTTTATAATGCTTGGGACCCTTTGCCCTTCCTGGACTTGGATGAGTATTTTCTTTCCCATATTAGGGGTGTTTTAAGCTATTATGTCTTCAAACACTTCTCAGGTTCTTTCTTTCTCTCATCTCTTTCTGTTTTACAATAATGATTTCCTCTCATCTCCTATTCTGTTTTACAATAATGATTTCAATTATTCTATCTTCCTGGTCATTTAGTTGTTCTTCTGCCTCAGTTCCTGTGCTATAGATTGCTTTTAGTGTATTGTTAATCTCTGCTTATACTTTACTTCTTCCAGGTCTTGATAAACATTTGTTGCTTCTTCTCCAGTCTTTTTTTCCAAGACATTGGATCATTTTCACTATCATTATTCTAAATTATTTTCTGTAAAATGTGTATCTACTCTTCATTTAGTTATTTTTTTGGAGTTTTGTCTTGTCTCATCTGGAACATAATTCTCTGCATTTTCATTTTAATTAACTTTCTGTGATGTGGTTTTTGTTCTGATGGCTGCAGGATTATATATTTTGTTGCTTCTTTTGTCCATCCTCTGATGGATGAAGCTATGATGAGGCTTTTATTTGTTTTAATACCATTGTATCATAATTGGTCAACAGAAAAAAAATAGAATTCTATCACTGAAACTATAATTTAATAGAAAAATCTATAATCACTTTTTGAAATCCAGATACACATTAGAATTAGCTTGGAAATTTTTTTGAAAAATACAAATGTCCAGGTATTGTTTTTTTTTTTTTTCTCCAAAATTCTATATGTGATTCTAATGAACAGTCATTTTGTAAGAACAACTGGATGATATAACGACCTTTTACTTTTATCTAGCTTGTTTCATTTTTTCTAATTCATATTCAGTGCTCCCATTTCATTTAGTTTTCCAATTTCTCTGGCTCTTTTTTGCTGTTGTTCTTCCTTGAGTCTTTTTTAGGTGTAGTAGAAAAGCTTTTGTGTGTGTATGTGTATATATATATATATATATATATATATACACATACAAGTATATGTATGTATGTATAGTATGTATAATATATATATTTTAGAAAACATGCATTTTTGCTTGGTTAAAGATTTGACAATTTGGTTCCACTCATTTGGCTAAGTATGAATAGATTGCTCAATTTCTAACTTATATTCACCCAAAATTTTGCTATATTTCCATTTATTCTAATGTATTATTGCTAAAAGTTTAGAAAACTTATTATTTTAGTGATTTTTGAAAAAAATTGAATGAGTTTTGAAACGTCTAATCAAATTCTGAGAATATATAAAAAATATTGTGTAACACAACAGGAAATTACCATGTAATACACTATTATTAACTAAAGTTCAAATTTTGCACACATTTCACAAAATTTTATACTAGTGTTCATTTTTTTTCATATCTTATTCAAGCTTACAAATTATTTTGGTTGCACTGAGCAGCTTTAGCTGCATGCAGTGAATTCTGATAACTTCTCTTTTATCTTGATTCTGTTACAAACATTTTCTTATTTTCCTTATTATGGCTTCTGAGATACACCTGTAATTAAAAGTAGATGATTAATTTCCAAATACATGGGGTTTGTATAGTAACTTTTATATTAATCTCCCATTTTGATATACATTTCTCATTTAAATGCTTCTCTACAATCACCCTCTGTGTTTTCTTCAGTCTTTTAACTTTATTGGGGCTTTCAGTGGCTAAGTTAAAGATCTCTCTTTGTAAATGTCATGTTACACTTGAAATATATAGGTTATTTTCAAATATCTTTTGATATTGATTTCTAACATAATTTCAGAGTGATAAGAAAACAGATTATGTATGATTTCAATACATTTAGACCATGAAATTTTTTCATCTTGTTTTATGTCCTTGGATATGTTCCAGTGTCTCATAATTTATAATTTATGGGAATTTGAACAAATTTGTACCCAGGAATTTGTATCCTGCTGTTGTGTGGACATTATATAAATCTTAAGTATGTTAAATCGGTTAATAGTGCTTCTTAGGTCTAAAATTCTTTCTATTTATCTGTTTATTTGTTCTATTAATTTTTTGAGATTTGAAATTGAAACTCCAACTAAAATTTTCAATTTACTTAAAAAATTTATGCTTTTAAACTGTAGTGCTAGAGACTTTTGAGAGTACCTTGGATAGCGAGGAGATCAAACCAGTCAACCTTAAAGGAAATCAACCCTGAATACTCATTGGAAAGAATAATGCTGAAGCTGAAGCTCCAATACTTTAGCTACCTGATGTGAAAAGTTGACTCATTGAAAAAGACCCTGAAGCTGTGAAAGATTGAAGAAAGAAGGAGCAGCAGACGACAGAGGATGAGATGGTTGGATGGCATCACTGATGACATGAACTTGGGGAAACTCCAGAAGATGGTGAGGGACAAGGAAGAATGTCGTGCTGCAGTCCATGGGGTCGCAAAGAGTTGGACACGAGTTGGTGACTGAACAACACAACAACAACATAAAAAAGAAAAATCATAATATATAGTGGAACTATGGGTAACTTTGTTCTGCACTTTCCAAGTCTCCTCTAAATGTGTTACTATACTTTAGTAATTTTTTTAAATTAAAAAAAAAGAAAATTCAGTCACTTTAAACCTAAGGCCCTTCTTTTAACTTCTGCCTTATACTATTTCCAATATAGAGATAAATTAATATTTAAAAAACTAATATCTAGATATACTTATATATATATATATATAAATATAAAGAAACCTGTAATTTTATCAATTCAAGATCATCATAGCATGCTTATATTAATGATATCATGCTCATATGTTTATTTTGGGTTGATTCAAAAGAAGGCAACATCTTTCTAGAAACCTCACCACTAAATTTATTTTCTATAAGTTTCTGTACCTGTACCTAAAAAAAATTCATAGTTTATCATAATGTTCTATAATTTATGTGGCCACCACATGTTATATTCCAAAATGTCAGCTCAGGAAACACACATTTTTAAGGGCATGAGTCAGTGTGGTTTACAGCCCTGATTCCTTCAGTGTTTATACACTAAACTGAAGGTCAATTCAGTTCAGTTCAGTCGCTCAGTTGTGTCCTTTGCGACCCCATGAATTGCAGCTCGCCAGGCCTCCCTGTCCATCACCAACTCCAGGAGTTCACTCAGACTCACGTCCATTGAGTCGGTGATGCCATCCAGCCATCTCATCCTCTGTCGTCCCCTTCTCCTCTGGCCCCCAATCCGTCCCAGCATCAGAGTCTTTTCCAATGAGTCAACTCTTCGCATGAGGTGGCCAAAGTACTGGAGTTTCAGCCTCAGCATCATTCCTTCCAAAGAATACCCAGGGCTGATCTCCTTTAGAATGGACTGGTTGGATCTCCTTGCAGTCCAAGGGACTCTCAAGAGTTTTATCCAACATCACAGTTCAAAAGCATCAATTCTTCAGCGTTCAGCTTTCTTCACAGTCCAACTCTCACATCCACACATGACTACTGGAAAAACCATAGCCTTGACTAGACGGACCTTTGTTGGCAAAATAATGTCTCTGCTTTTGAATATGCTGTCTAGGTTGGTCATAACTTTCCTTCCAAGGAGTAAGCGTCTTTTAATTTCATGGCTGCAGTCACAATCTGCAGTGATTTTGGAGCCCCAAAAAACAAAGTCTGACACTGTTTCCACTGTTTCCCCATCTACTTTCCATGAAGTGATGGGACCAGATGGCATGATCTTAGTTTCAAATTTCAAATGATGCAGATCAGAGATATAGAGAATATTTTCATATAAAAAAGTTTGTAATGATATGATGAATAAAGCAACATGGGATTTAAAAGAACTAAATATAAGGTCTAAGGCTTAGTTGAAAAAATAAGCTGCTCAAATAGAAAGTAGGAGAGACCATTGTCAAAAATATCGTATTTGAAAAAGAATTAGAAATGTTATTAGCAAGAAATTCATCAGAGTAATGGAATTGCTTGTAACTTCGTAGAGAAAACAAACATTTTGATGGGAATGAATGGACACAAATTTAGGAAAGTAGTATAAACTATACTGTTATTACCATTAACAATTTGAGTGTGTTAATATGTCACAATTTTTACAGTTACATTTGAATGTAAACACTATTTGACAAATAAGCAAATACATCCAAATATGGATAAAAAGATAGTATTTCTATTATCTACTGCTGTGTGATACAGCAGCCACAAATTTAATGGCTTATGTGTATTTTTTCCACGATTCTCTAGTATGGGAATTACTCATATTTCAGCTAGATGGTTATTCTGCTCCAAATTGTGTCAACTCTTGTCAGTTAGCTTTGAATTGCATTTAGCCTACACCTAGCCACAGTCTGAAGGACCATTAAATCTGGTATCTTGGTCCTTCAACTCCCTTTTCTCTTTCCACATGTTTATTATCCTCTCATTTGCACTCTAAGTCAGGATTTCAAAGTTCTGCAATATTGATATATTGAGCTGATCAATTTTTTGGGGAGTCTGTTGTCTGCTTTGTAGGTTGTTTAACAGAATCTTTAGCCTTTATGTACTAGATATTAGGGGCAACCATTTCCTCTCTCCTTTCAAATGTGACAACTAAAAACATCTTGCAATATTGTCAAATACTCAAACACTTCCATTTATATTTTTGATCTATTGGGTTCATCAACAGTTTGTACAGAAAAACCTAAGTAAACATTTTAGCCAATACTTTTCATATTACTGACTCTTAGTGTTGTTGCAGATATTGAGGTAATAAATGCAAAGCCCTGCATATGATGCCTGGTGTTTAATAAAAGTTCAATGCGTGTTTATTATTGCAATTATACTAGAATTGCATTCATTTTACATGCTACCAAATTTATTCTCAAAATCCTTCAAGCTATGCTTTAGCAGTACATGAACCCAAAACTTCCAGACATGCACAGTTGATTTAGAAAAGGCAGAGGAACCAGATGTCAAAATGCCAACATTCATTGGATCATGGAGAAAGCAAGGGAATTCCAGGAAGACATATACTTTTGCTTCACTGATTATGCTAGAGCCTTTGACTGTGTGGATCACAACAAACTGTGGTAATTTCTTAAAGAGATGGAAGTACCTGTCTCCTGAGAAAGCAACAGTTAGAATCAGATGTGGAATAACTGATGGGATCAAAATTGGGAGACAAGTATGACAAGGCTGTATAATGTCACCCTAATTATTTAACATCTACGCAGAATACATCATGCAAAAATGCCAAGGTGTGTGAATTGCAAGCTGGAATCAAGGTTTCCAGGAGAAAAATCTACAAACTCAGATATGCAGATGACAATACTCTAATGGCAGAAAGTGAACAGGGACTAAGGAGCCTCTTGATGAGGCTGAAAGACGACAGTGAAAAAGCTGGCTTGAAACTCAACATTCAACAAGCTAAGATCATGGCATCCAGTCCCATCACTTCACTGCAAATAGATGAGGAAAAAGAGGTAGCAGTAACAGATTTTATTTTCTTGGAGTCCAAAATCACTATGGATGTTGACTGCACCCATGAAATTAAAAGATGCTTGCTTCTTTTAAGCAATGCTATGACAAAGCTTTGACAGCATATTAAAGCTATGACAAAGCTTGACAGCATATTAAAAGGCATAGATATCACTTTGCCAATCAAGGTCCATGTAGTCAAATCTATGGTTTTTCCAGTAGTCATATACAGATGTAAGAGTTGGACCATGAAGAAGGCTGAGCTTTTGAACTGAATCGATGCCTTTGAATTGTGATGCTGGAGAAGACTCTTGAGAGTCCTTTGGACTGCAGGGAGATCAAGCCAGTCAATTCTAAAGGAAATCAACCATGAATATTCAATGGAAGTCCTGGTGCTGAAGCTAAGCTCCAATATTATGGCCACTTGATGTGAAGAGCCAACTCATTGGAAAAGACCCTGATTCTGGGAGAGATTGAAGGCAAAAGAATAGGGTGGTAGAGGATGAGATTGTTAGATATCATTACTGACTCAATGGACATGAATTTTAGCAATCTCCAGGAGACAGTGGAGGACAAAAAAGTCTAGCATGATGCAGTCCATGGAGTCATAAAGAGTTGAACATGACTTATCCACTGAACAGCAGCAAATCTTCCCCTTCTACTTATGAGTTTGTACACGATTCATTTTAAGCACAGTGATTATTAAGAAATTTCCATTAGAAGTTTGAAGTGTCTAAGGCTCAGGCAATGGCAACCCACTCCAGTACTCTTGTCTGGAAAATCCCATGGACAGAGGAGCCTGCGGTCCATGGAACTGCAAAGAGTTGGACAAGACTGAACGACTTCTCTTTGACTTTTCACTTTCATGCATTGGAGAAGGAAATGGCAACCCACTCCAGTGTTCTTGCCTGGAGAACACCAGGGACGGCAGAGCCTGCTGGGCTGCCATCTGTGGGGTCGCACAGAGTTGGACACGACTGGAGCAACTTAGCAGCAGTAGCAGCAACAACAAGGCTCTCTGCAAAATTCTTGCTCCCACTTATGTTAGTCTGAAAAAGCCTTGCTTTTCTGCACAGTCTTGCCATCTTTGTTTTCAAAATGGAGTGCATGGTGTCTTAAACTGTGGTATCTCATGGTGTTTTCCCTACTTTTGTGTTGAGAAGAAATTTTGGTGTAAAAAATTGCTTCTTAATTTAAATCCAACCTGAAATCAGATATTTTTCTTTTGAGTATCAACATTGTAACCATATCATTATTCATAAAATTAATAACCATCATGTTTTGATACAGCAGTTCAGGATTTAATAAGTTATCTATGTGCTTCTACGTCCTACTACTTGTATAATTATTTTGAAGTAGATTTAATCTTAGATAAGTAGTCAGGTTAAATGAAATTTAAGTTGCTTAAAATATGATTGGCCATGATTTTACTTTAATCTGTTTGCATTTCTCAAGGTCTATTAAGTCATATAAATACCACTTAAAAATGAAGGAAAATTAATTATGTAAACATATAAAGCGTTAAAAATGTTGTAAATATAATTTAATGGCAATGTTCTTTGAGAGGCAGTACTTAATACACTTGAAGGACAGTCCTTAAAATTCACTTGAACGTGAATAATAAAATTCTTGCAAAAATATAAAGTAATTATGAAGGTGAAAACAGTTTTTGGTTCTATTGGAAACTGCCACCTACACAGTAGGTTTTCAACCTTTTCTCAGGTGTGTGGGATAGAAGTCTTATCTGAAACAAAACAGGGAAGGGAAAGAGAGTTTAGTGCAGGGACTATGAGAGGAGTGCTGTCATAGTAGCAGTAGTAGCAGCTGCTGCTACTACTGCTAAGTCGCTCCAGTCGTGTCCGACTCTGTGTGACCCCACAGATGGCAGTCCATCAGGCTCTGCCATCCTTGGGGTTCTCCAGGCAAGAACATTGGAGTGGGTTGCCATTTCCTTTTCTGATGCATGAAAGTGAAAAGTCAAAGTGAAGTCGCTCAGTCTTGTCCAACTCTTTGCAACCCCATGCACTGCAGCCTACCAGGCTCCTCCTGTAGTGCTGCCCAGGTTTTGGAAACCTGATTTCCCCAGGAATGACATAAACAAAAACATGATTATAGTAAATCTCTCAAAGATATCTCAGATGTGCAAAGTTTGGGACTAAATGAGTGAATTTGTTTAGCTGCATCCAGCATAAGATAAGATGTCTTTCTACCTTGATGGAATTGGAAGATGCACAAAGACAGAAATATAGATCAATGGAACAAAATAGAAAGCCCAGAGATAAATCCACGCACATATGGACACCTTATCTTTGACAAAGGAGGCAAAAATATACAATGGATTAAAGACAATCTCTTTAACAAGTGGTGCTGGGAAAACTGGTCAACCACTTGTAAAAGAATGAAACTACAGCACTTTCTAACACCATACACAAAAATAAACTCAAAATGGATTAAAGATCAAAACTTAAGACCAGAAACTATAAAATTTCTAGAGGAGAACATAGGCAAAACACTCTCCGACATACATCACAGCAGGATCCTCTATGACCCACCTCCCAGAATATTGGAAATAAAAGCAAAAATAAACAAATGGGACCTAATTAAACTTAAAAACTTCCGCACAACAAAGGAAACTATAAGCAAGGTGAAAAGACAGCCTTCAGGATGGGAGAAAATAATAGTAAATGAAGCAACTGACAAACAACTAATCTCAAAAATATACAAGCAACTCCTACGGCTCAATTCCAGAAAAATAAATGACCCAATCAAAAAATGGGCCAAAGAACTAAATAGACATTTCTCCAAAGAAGACATACAGATGGCTAACAAACACATGAAAAGATGCTCAACATCACTCATTATCAGGGAAATGCAAATCAAAATCACTATGAGGTACCATTTCATGCCAGTCAGAATGGCTGCGATCCAAAAGTCTACAAGCAATAAATGCTGGAGAGGGTGTGGAGAAAAGGGAACCCTCTTACACTGTTGGTGGGAACACAAACTAGTACAGCCACTATGGAGAACAGTGGAGATTCCTTAAAAAACTGGAAATAGAACTGCCTTATGATCCAGCAACCCCACTGCTGGGCATACACAATGAGGAAACCAGAAGGGAAAGAGACACGTGTACCCCAATGTTCATCACAGCACTGTTTATAATAGCCAGGACATGGAAGCAACCTAGATGTCCATTAGCAGATGAATGGATAAGAAAGCTGTGGTACATATACACAATAGAGTATTACTCAGCCATTACAAAGAATACATTTGAATCAGTTCTAATGAGGTGGATGAAACTGGAGCCTATTATACAGAGTGAAGTAAGCCAGAAAGAAAAACACCAATACAGTATACTAACGCATATATATGGAATTTAGAAAGACGGTAACAATAACCCTGTATACGAGACAGCAAAAGAGACACTGATGTATAGAACAGTCTTTTGGACTCTGTGGGAGAGGGAGAGGCTGGGATGATTTGGGAGAATGGCATTGAAATACGTATAATATCATATATGGAATGAGTCGCCAGTCCAGGTTCGATGCACGATACTGGATGCTTGGGGCTGGTGCGTTGGGACGACGCAGAGGGATGGTATGGGGAGGGAGGAGGGAGGAGGGTTCAGGATGAGGAACACGTGTATACCTGTGGCGGATTCATTTCTATATTTGGCAAAACCAATGCAATAGTGTAAAGTTTAAAAATTAAATTAAAAAAAAAAAAAGAAAAAAATCACCAACCTACATTTGAATAAATAATAATACAATAACTATAAAACTTCTAACTTATTTTCATGCAATGTGTGCTCTAAAGAAATTTAACCAGCTATAGAAGAAGCTGGTTCATTTCAGAAGCTATAGTTAGAAAGCTATAGTTAGAAAATCACTTTTAGTCAAAGTGATTAAAAGAAGATCTTGGCTTAAGTTTCTCTCTCAGAATGTTTTTATACACAAATTCCTTTCTTTACAGCTATTTTAATAAATATATAGCACTAACTGGGAAGTTGGTAT
The DNA here is from genome assembly GCF_055505025.1 of Bos grunniens. NCBI lineage: Eukaryota > Metazoa > Chordata > Mammalia > Artiodactyla > Bovidae > Bos > Bos grunniens. The sequence continues at coordinate 61,991,019 of NC_141183.1, read as the reverse complement.
TTTTTAGAGTATTTGGGTAGACAAAACGTTCAGGTTTCTCTACTTTACTATAAATCAACAACCTTTCTTTTCTTCCTTACTGTTTCTCATTAGTATGACTTAAGAACACATCACTTTACTGAAATTGTCTTAAATATCACTGAGAAACTATTCTTTGGAAATATCAAATGGTCTTTCCTAACTTTGATTATCCTCAATACTTTTAAAGCACTAGATGCTTTTGCATTGTTTATTTAAACCTTCTGTCTGACAATTTTTGTTTTGTCATCTTCTCTGGATACTTATTTTGTTGTTGTTCATTCACTAAGTTTTGTTTGACTCTTTGTGACGCCATGGACTGCAGCACACCAGGCTTCTCTGTCCTCTACTATCTCCCAGAATTTTCTCAAATTCATGTCCATTAAGTTGGTGATGCTATCTAACCATCTCATCCTCTGGTGCCCCCTTCTCCCTTTGTCTTCAATCTTTCCCAGCACCAGGATCTTTTCCAGTGAGTAGGCTCTTGGCCTCAGGTAGCTAAAGTGGTTGAGCTTCAGCTTTAGCATCAGTCTTTCCATGATTATTCAAGGTTGGTTTCCTGTAGGATTGACTGGTTTGATCTCCTTGCAGTCCAAGGCACTCTCAGGAGACTTCTTCAGCACCACAATTTGAAAGCATCAGTTCTTCAGCACTGAGTCTTCTTCATGGTCCAACTCTCACAACCATACATGGCTACTATAAAAACCATGGCTTTGACTATATGGATCATTGTCAGCAAATTAATGTCTCTGCTTTTAAATATGTTGCATATGTTTGTCATAGTTTTCCCTCCAAGGAGCAAGCATCTTTTAATTTCAAGTCTGCAGTCATTGTCTGCAGTGATTTTGAACCCTAAGAAAATAAACTCTGTCACTGTTTTCAGTTTTTCCCCTTCTGGTTGCCATTAAGTGGTAGGACAGAATGCCATGGTCTTAGTTTTATTAATGTTAAGGTTTAAGTCAGATTTTCACTGTCCTCTTTCACCCTCATCAAGTGGCTTTTTAGTTCCTCTTCAATTTTTGCCATTAGAGCTCCTAGCAGTCTTGATTCCAGCTTGCGATTCTTGCAGGTGGGCGTTTCACATGACGTAATCTGCATATAAGTTAACAACAAAAACAGGTTGTCAGTCTATAGCAATCTCATACTCCTTCCCCAATTTTGAACCAGTCAGTTTGTCCACGTCCAGTTCTGTTGGTTCTTGGTCAACATACAAGTTTTTCAGGAGATAGGTAATAGGGTCTGGTACTCCCATCTCTTTAAGAATTTTCCACAGTTGTAATTGACACAGTCAAAGACTTAACATAGTCAATGAAGCAGATGTTTTCTGAAATTTCCTTCCTTTCTCATGATCCAATAAATGTTGGCAATTTGATCGCTGGTTCCTCTGCCTCTTCAACCTTATCTTCAACAAAGGAGGCAAGAATATACAATGGATTAAAGACAATCTCTTTAACAAGTGGTGCTGGGAAATCTGGTCAACCACTTGTAAAAGAATGAAGCTGGACCACTTTCTAACACCATATACAAAAATAAACTCAAAATGGATTAAAGATCTAAACGTAAGACCAGAAACTATAAAACTCCTAGAGGAGAACATAGGCAAAACACTCTCCGACATACATCACAGCAGGATCCTCTATGACCCACCTCCCAGAATATTGGAAATAAAAGCAAAAATAAACAAATGGGACCTAATTAAACTTAAAAGCTTCTGCACATCAAAGGAAACTATTAGCAAGGTGAAAAGACAGCCTTCAGGATGGGAGAAAATAATAGCAAATGAAGCAACCGACAAACAACTAATCTCAAAAATATACAAGCAACTCCTACAGCTCAACTCCAGAAAAATAAACGACCCAATCAAAAAATGGGCCAAAGAACTAAATAGACATTTCTCCAAAGAAGACATACAGATGGCTAACAAACACATGAAAAGATGCTCAACATCACTCATTGTCAGAGAAATGCAAATCAAAACCACCATGAGGTACCATTTCACACCAGTCAGAATGGCTGCGATCCAAAAGTCTACAAATAATAAATGCTGGAGAGGGTGTGGAGAAAAGGGAACCCTCTTACACTGTTGGTGGGAATGCAAACTAGTACAGCCACTATGGAGAACAGTGTGGAGATTCCTTAAAAAACTGGAAATAGAACTGCCTTATGATCCAGCAACCCCACTGCTGGGCATACACAATGAGGAAACCAGAAGGGAAAGAGACACGTGTACCCCAATGTTCATCACAGCACTGTTTATAATAGCCAAGACATGGAAGCAACCTAGATGTCCATCAGCAGATGAATGGATAAGAAAGCTGTGGTACACATACGCAATGGAGTATTACTCAGCCATTAAAAAGAATACATTTGAATCAGTTCTAATGAGGTGGATGAAACTGGAGCCTATTATACAGAGTGAAGTAAGCCAGAAGGAAAAACATAAATACAGTATACTAACGCATATATATGGAATTTAGAAAGATGGTAACAATAACCCGGTGTACGAGACAGCAAAAGAGACACTGATGTATAGAACAGTCTTATGGACTCTGTGGGAGAGGGAGAGGGTGGGAAGATTTGGGAGAATGGCAATGAAACATGTAAAATATCATGTAGGAAACGAGTTGCCAGTCCAGGTTCGATGCATGATGCTGGATGCTTGGGGCTGGTGCACTGGGACGGCCCAGAGGGATGGTATGGGGAGGGAGGAGGGAGGAGGGTTCGGGATGGGGAACACATGTATACCTGTGGCGGATTCATTTTGATATTTGGCAAAACTAATACAATTATGTAAAGTTTAAAAATAAAATAAAATTAGAGAAAAAAAAAAAAAAAACTCAGCTTGTACATCTGGAAGTTCTCAGTTCAAATATTACTAAAGCCCATCTTTAAGGATTTTTAAAGTTTATTTATTTGAATTGTAGGATAATTCCTTCACAATATTGTGACAGTTTCTGCCATAAATCATCATGAATTGGCCATAGGAATATATGTGTTCCACCTCCCTCCTCACTCCATCCTTTCAGGTTGTCACAGAGCACAAGCTTTGGGTGCCCTGCATCATACACCACAATCCAACTGGCTATCTATTTTACATATGGTAATATATGTTTCAATGTTATTTTCTCAAGTCATCCCACCCTCTCCTTCTCCCACTGGGTCCACATTTTTTTTTTTCTTTATGTCTATGTCTCCTTTGCTGCCCTGCATGTAGTATCATAATACCATCTTCTGAGATACCGTATTTATGCATTGCATGCATGCATGCTTGCATGCTAAGTCACTTCAGTCATATCTGACTGTTTGCAACCCCAAGGGCTGTAGCCTTCCAGGCTTCTCTGTCCGTGGGGATTCTCCAGCAAGAATTCTGGATGGGTTGCCATTTCCTTCTACAATATTTATCCATTAATATACAATATTTTTCCTTCTCTTTCTGACTTACTTTACTCTGTATAATAGGCTCTAGGTTCATCTACCTCATTAGAACTGACTTCAAATGTGTTCTTTTTTATAGCTGTGTAGCATTCCGTTTTGTATATGTTCCACAATTTCTTGATCCATTCATCTGCTAATAGACACCTAGGTCACTTCCATGTTCTACTATTGTAAATAGTGCTGCAATGAACATCGTGGTACTTATGTCTTTTTCAGTTCTGGTTTCCTCAGGGTACATGCCCAGTAGTGGGATTGCTGAGTCATATGGTAGTTTTATTCTTAGCTTTTTAAGGAATCTCCACACTGTCATCCATAGTGGTTGTATCAATTTGCATTTCCACCAAAAGTATAAGAGAGTTCCTTTTCTCAACACCTTCTACAGAAGTTACTGTCTGTAGACTTTTTGATAAGGGCCATTCTGACTGGTTTTGGGTTGCCCCACGGGCATGGCTTAGTTTCACTGAGTTAGATAAGGCTGTTGTCCTAGTGTGATTAGATTGACTAGTTTTCTGTGAGTATGGTTTCAGTGTGTCTGCCCTCTGATGACTTTGCAACAACTACCATCTTACTTGGGTTTCTCTTACCTTGAGCGTGGGGTATCTCTTCACGGCTGCTCCAGCAAAGCACAGCCGCTGCTCCTTACCTTGGACAAGGGAAGAAAATGTACTGGAAATAGCAAACACACTCTTCCAACAACACAAGAGAAAACTCTACACATGGACATCATCAGATGGTCAACACCTAAATCAGAATTGATTATATTCTTTGCAGCCAAAGATGAAGAAGCTCTATACAGTCAGCAAAAACAAGAACAGGAGCTGACTGTGGCTCAGATCATGAACACCTTATTGCTAAATTCAGACGTAAATTGAAGACAGTAGGGAAAACCACTAGACCATAAAGGTATGACCTAAATCAAATCCCTTATGATTATACAGTGGAAGTGAGAAATAGATTTAAAGGACTAGATCTTATAGATAGAGTGCTTGATGAACTATTGACGGAGGTGCATAACATTGTATAGGAGACAGGGATCAAGACCATCCCCAAGGAAAATAAATGCAAAACAACAAAACGGCTGTCTAGGGAGGCCTTACAAATAGCTGTGAAAAGAAGAGAAGCAAAAAGCAAAGGAGAAAAGGAAAGATATAAGCATCTGAATGCAGAGTTCCAAAGAATAGCAAGAGATAAGAAAGCCTTCCTCAGTAATTAATGCAAAGAAATAGAGGAAAACAACAGAATGGGAAAGACTAGAAATATCTTCAAGAAAATTAGAGATACCAAGGGAAGATTTCATGCAAAGATGGGCTCGATAAAGGACAGAAATGGTATGGACCTAACAGAAGCAGAAGATATTAAGAAGAGGTGGCAAGAATACACAGAAGAACTGTACAAAAAACATCTTCATGACCAAGATAATCAAGATGGTGTGATCACTGACCTAGAGCCAGACATCCTGGAATGTGAAGTCAACTGGGTCTTAGAAAGCATCACTACGCACAAAGCTACTGGAGGTGATGGAAATCCAGTTGAGCTCTTTCAAATCCTGAAAGATGATGGTGTGAAAGTGCTGCACTCAATATGCCAGCAAATTTGGAAAACTCAGCAGTGGCCACAGGACTGGAAAAGGTCAGTTTTCATTCCAATCCCAAAGAAAGGCAATGCCAAAGAATGCTCGAACTACCACATAAATGCACTCATCTCACATGCTAGTAAAGTAATGCTCGAAATTCTCCAAGCCAGGCTTCAGCAATACGTGAACCATGAACTTCCAGATGTTCAAGCTGGTTTTAGAAAAGGCAGAGGAACCAGAGATCAAAATGCCAACATCCGCTGCATCATGGAAAAAGCAAGAGAGTTCCAGAAAAACATCTATTTCTGCTTTATTGACTATGCCAAAGCCTTTTACTGTGTGGATCACAATCAACTGTGGAAAATTCTGAAAGAGGTGGGAATACAAGACCACCTAACCTGCCTCTTGACAAACCTATATGCAGGTCAGGAAGCAACAGTTAGAACTGGACATGGAACAACAGACTGGTTCCAAATAGGAAAAGGAGTACGTCAAGTCTGTATATTGTCACCCTGCTTATTTAACTTCCATGCAGAGTACAACATGAGAAACGCTGGACTGGAAGAAACACAAGCTGGAATCAAGATTGCCAGGAGAAATATCAATAACCTCAGATATGCAGATGACACCACCTTTCTGGCAGAAAGTGAAGAGGAACTAAAAAGTCTCTTGATGAAAGTGAAAGTGGAGAGTGAAAAAGTTGGCTTAAAGCTCAATATTCAGAAAACGAAGGTCATGGCATCCAGTCCCATCACTTCATGGGAAATAGATGGGGAAGCAATGGAAACAGTGACAGATTTTATTTTTTGGGGGCTCCAAAATCACTGCAGATGGTGATTGGAGCCATGAAATTAAAAGACGCTTACTCCTTGGAAGAAAAGTTTTGACCAATCTAGATAGCATATTCAAAAGCAGAGACATTAGTTTGCCAACAAAGGTCTGTCTAGTCAAGGCTATGGTTTTTCCTGTGGTCATGTTTGGATGTGAGAGTTGGACTGTGAAGAAGACTGAGCGCCGAAGAATTGATGCCTTTGATCTGTGGTGTTGGATAAGACTCTTAAGATTCCCTTGGACTGCAAGGAGATACAACCAGTCCATTCTGAAGGAGATCAGCCCTGGGATTTCTTTGGAAGGAATGATGCTGAGGCTGAAACTCCAGTACTTTGGCCACCTCCTGCGAAGAGTTGACTCATTGGAAAAGACTGATGCTGGGAGGGATTGGGGGCAGGAGGAGAAAGGGACAACAGAGGATGAGATGGCTGGATGGCATCACTGACTCTATGGACGTGAGTCTGAGTGAACTCCTGGAGTTGGTGATGGACAGGGAGGCCTGGCGTGCTGCGATTCATGGGGTCGCAGAGAGTCGGACACGACTGAACAACTGAACTGAACTGAAGCCTTTTTTTGCATTGTTTTTCTGTGTATTCTTACCATCTCTTCTTAAGCCCTTCTGCTTCTGTTAGGTCCTTGCCTTTTCTGTACTTTATCATATGCCCATCATTGCGTGATATATTCCCTTGATATCTCATATTTTCTTGAAGAAATTTCTAGTCTTTCTCATTCTACTTTTTCCCCTCTATTTATTTGCAGGGTTCACTTAAGAAAGTCTTCTTCTCTCCCATTGCTATTCTCTGGATCTCTAGCTTTCAGTTGGGTACCTCTTTCCCTTTCTCCTTTGTATTTCACTTTTCTTCTTTCCTTAGCTATTTGTAAAGCCTCCTCAAAAAAACACTTTATTTTCTTGCATTTTTTTTCCCCTTCAGATGGTTTTGTTTACTGTCTCCTTTACAGTGGTCAAAACCTTCATCCATAGTTTTCAGCCACTCTTTCTACCAGATCTAATCCCTTAAATCTATTCATCACCTCCACTGTATAATAAGGGTTTTGACTTGAGTCATACCTGAATGGCTCATTTATTTTCTCTACTTTCTTCAATTTAAGCTTGAATTTTACAGTAAGGATCTCATGATCTGAGGCACAGTCAGCTCCCAGCCTTGTTTTTGTTGACTGTGTAGAGCCTACCATATTTGGCAGCAAAGAACAAAGTAAATTTTAATTTTGGTATTGACCATCTATTGTTATACTTGTATAAAGTCATCCCTTCTGTAGTTGGAAAAAGATTTTTGCTATGACCAGTGCTCTCTTGACAAAATTCTGTTAGCCTTTACCCTGCTTCATTTTTTTAATTCAAGGCTAAATTCACCTATTATTCCAGGTATCGCTTGACCTTCAACTTTGGCATTCCAATCCTCTTTGATAAAAAGGACATTTTTTGGTGTTAGTTCTACCAGGTCTTGTAGGCCATCACAGAGCCATTCAACTTCAACTCCTTCAGCATCAGTCGATGGTGCATAGACTTGGATTACTCAGGTGTTGAATGATTTGCTTTTGAAGGAAACAAGATCATTCTGTCATTTTTGAGGTTGTACTCAAGCACTGGATTTCAGACTCTTTGTTGACTATGGGGGCCATTCCATTTCTTTTAAGGGATTCTTGCACACAGTAATAGATATGGTGGATATGGTGGTCATCTGAATTAAACTTGACCCTTCCTGTCCATTTTAATTCACTGATTCCTAAGATGTTTATAGTCACTCTTTCCATCTCCAGCTTGAAAATGTTGAATACATTTGCTGCTCAGTCATGTCAGGCTCTTCTATCGATGAAATTATCCAGAAAAGAATACTAGAGTGGGTAGATATTCCCTTCTCCAGGAGGTCTTCCCGACCCAGGGATTGACCTGGGTCTATCTGTATTGTAGGCAGATCCTTTACCATCTGAGCAACCTGTGATATACTGCTTGACCATGTCGAATTTACCTTGATTCACTGACCTAACATTCCAGGATCCTATTCAATATTGTTCTTTATAGTATTGGACTTTAGTTTTATAACCTGACACATCCACAACTGTGCATCATTTCCACTTTGCCCCAGCTGCTTCATTCTTTTTGGAGTTTTTAGCAGTTGCTCTCTCCTCTTCCCTGAGAGCCTATTGGAAGGTTCCAACCTGGCGAGCTCATCTTCTTGTGTCATATCTTTTTACCTTTCACACTGTCCATGGGGTTCTCACACCCAGAGTACTGGAGTTGATCACTATTTCCACATTCAGTGGGCCACATTTTGTTAGAACACTTCACTGTGACCTGTTGGCCTTGGGTAGCCTTGCACAATATGTCTCATGGCCTCATTGAGTTCTGCAAGCTCCTTCATCTCAAAAAGGTTATAATCCATGAAGGGGGAATAGTTATTTTGCTATTGTTTAATAGTAATAGCTGCTAATTTCCACTTATGCTCCATCCTTCATGCCTTTATTTTTCTCTATTCACTCCCTCAGAAAGTATATTCTCTATTGTTTCTTCAGCTACTACTCACAGGAAGATAAATTCCAAATCTAAATTCCAAAATATGAATTTAGTCATTAACATTTCTAAACTGCTTCTAAACTATGTGTGTTTGGATGGCTCATTTGTACTAACCAGGACAGGACAGACTCTGTTGCACAATAAATAGGCATTGAAGATTAGTAACAATAGAGAAAAAAAAAATATTGCTACTCGCTGTGCTGTGCTTAGTCGCTCAGTCATGTCCAACTATTTGCAACCCCATGGACTGTACCCTGCCAGGCTCCTCTGTCCATGGGGATTCTCCAGTCAAGAATACTGAAGTGTGTTGCCATGTCCTTCTCCAGGGGGTCTTCTCAGCCCAGGGATCGAACCTAGATCTTTCACATTGAAGGTGGATTGTTTAACATCTAAGCCCCCAGGGAAGCCCATGAATACTGGAGTGGGTAGCCTATCCCTTCTGCAGGGGATCTTCCCCACCCAGGAATCAAACCGGGATGTCCTGCATTGCAGGCAGATTCTTTACCAGCTGATCTACCAGGGAAGCACTTATTGCTACTTCAGTTCAGTTCAGTTCAGTCACTCAGTCGTGTCTGATTCTTTGAGACCCCATGAATCGCAGCCCGCCAGGCCTCCCTGTCCATCACCAGCTCCCAGAGTTCACTCAAACTCACGTCCATCGAGTCAGTGATGCCATCTAGCCATCTCATCCTCTGTCATCCCTTTTTCCTCCTGCCCCCAACCCCTCCCAGCATCAGAGTCTTTTCCAATGATTCAACTCTTCACATGAGGTGGCCAAAGTACTGGAGTTTCCACTTTAGCATCATTCCTTCCAAAGAACACCCAGGGCTGATCTTATGTGTGTGACATTGCTACTTATGTCACATGAAATATGGGCAGATTGCTCTCTTTTAAATAGTATCCTCAAGGATCCTGATCTTTTTCTCTAAATGTGTGGCATCCAGATCAGACAGAGACCTGAAAGTGGCAAACATCCCTTCTTACTACATTTGATTAGCCAGAAACCTAGTCATATGATCACAGTCTACTTTAAGACTCATATCTTCATGAGAGCACAAAAGAAAAATATGATTTGACAAGAAATATTTTCTCTACCACAACATTCTTACTCAGACTTAATTCAATGCAAATCTAACTCATTTTCCTCCACAAATTGTAATCAGCTATTTCAAACTATTTCTAATAGTCATTCACTCCTTTTTTTGAGTATCTGAATCTTTTTTTTTTTTTAAGCCAAGTTTTTCACTCTCCTCTCACTTTCATCAAGAAGCTCTTTTTTTTTATTGTTTAAAGATAACTTATATTTCCCCAAAATAAAATAATTACTGAGTAGAATGGCATCATTTTACATGTTTTCGAATCTCATTAATATCTGCCTTAATAGAAGGCAGGTGGGTTTTCATATCTGCTTCTATATACAATCTGCAGCAATATCACATGTAAACTCCATAACCTTGTGAAAGAAAGAGAGAGAAAAAGGCAAATAATGTCTTAGTAGTATTACTAAGTATTTTTAAGTATTACTTAAAAAAGACATTACCTATAACAAATCTTTCTACTTTATTCCATATATGAAAATTGACACCAAAACTTTGTTTCCTCTTTCAAAATAGCAGTCATACATTCTCAGTACTGATACCTTGGTGTAGATACTCATGCACCTCTGCTTGTGTTAGTTTAGATAACTCATTATATTATCTCTTTTCCACTTTATTCTGTATGATCATCCTGTAAATATATTCTTTAAACAATGTTTCCTTCATGTCTCACCCCTGCATAAGTGACTTATTTTTCTTAGCATCAAGCCCGAACTCTTGTGAACCTCATAGTTTTGCATAATCTGGACTCATAACACTCAGGTGACATGATCTTGCATTGCTTTGTTAGTCAGGACTCTCCAGAGAAATAGATCTAATAGAATATCTATATCTACATATACATCTACATCTCTATTTCCAGCTCTATACTGTCATGAAAATTTGTGGTGCTTTTCAAAGTCCTGACAGCCAGTTAGCCTTTGTGTAGATTCCAGTCTGTTTCTGAAGGCCTAGAAATAAAGAGCACTGAGGGCAAGAGATTGATCTCTGAGCTTTAACAGTGATGAAGATAGTAAGTTCAACTTTCCTTTGCATTTTGTTCTATTCAGGTCTTCAACGGATTGGATGATGCCAATCCACATTGAGGAGGACCATCTATTTTACTCAGTCCACCGGTTCAAATGCTAACATTTTCCAGAAACACCCTCAGAAATAATGTTTAATAAGTAATATTGGCATCGTGAGGCCCACTCACGCTGACATGTAAGATTACCCAATTGCTTTCTAATATGTTCATGGTAGTCTGGATAGGGTATTTCTCTCATAATTCCCATCCTCCTCCTTCACTTTTCCATATATATAGGTCATGCTATTACTTGTCTCAGTGATCTGTTCCTAACCTAAAGCACTCCAGTTTTTTGTTTTTTATTTTAATCATCTACTCAACTCCTATTTATCTTTTAAAACTCACTTCTACTTCTTTTATGAAACATTTTACTCTATTCTAGGCTGTGCTAATCTTTGTATTTCCTGTTCTCAGTTTACCACTTCATTGTTTTTTATTTCTTGTTAGATTTTTCTCCTAAGTTAGTAGATAAGCACTAATTCAGGACTCAGAGTTTTTTTCATGATTGCATATTTCTATTCTTATGTACTCATTTGTGCCCTAAATTTCTCTTACAACACTTAGGAGAGTGATAATCATTTGTGTATGCATGCTAAGTCACTCAGTTGTGTCCAACTCTGTAACCCCATGGACTATAGCCTTCCAGGCTCCTCTCTTTATGGAATTTTCCAGGCAAGAATACTGTACTGGGTTGCCATTTCCTACTCCAGGGGATCTTATCAATTCAAGATTGAACCTGTGTGTCTTGTGTCTCCTGAATTGGCAAGTGGTGGGATTCTGTACCACTGGACCACCTTCTAAATAAAATAAAAATGTTGTGAGAATCAGAAAATTAAATAAGACACCAATAAGACTTATTTATTTTTATACCATAGGTTTCCATGGACATTTTTATGACTTCCATTAATACCAGGTTATTATTTTCCTCATAGGGTTGCACAAAGTTGAACATGACTGAAGTGACTTACCACAGATTGTTTTCCTGGAATATTGTCAGCAGCATATAAACGTTTAACAAGACTCCTAAAAAGCTTCAATACAGTGTAAGTATTCTTATCATGTGTTGACTTTTTGCAATCCCATGGACTGTAGCCCACCAGGCTCCTCTGTCTATGGGATTTTCCAGGCAAGAATTCTGGAGTGGGCTGCCATTTCCTCCTTCAGGGGATCTTCCTGACTGAGGAATCAAACTCACCTCTTTTAATTCCCCTGCATTGGTAGGCAAGTTCTTCACCACTAATACCATCTGGGAAGCCCCCATTCTTACCATACACTTACATTAAGACATTTAATTAACTCAAAATATCACAAAACACATTTATTCATTGGCAATTTCTGGGCAACTTCCATCTTCTTTCCAATTCACCTCACCTACTTGCAGAATTTGATGTTTGTCCATTAAAATTTTCCTGAAGATTTAGGTCTTCCTTGAACATACTCAGCTATTCTCCTGGGTACTTGTGTTTTGGTCAAATTCAGGTATGAGCTTTCAGGATTTGATGACTCATGCCATTATTTCTTACTGCTTATATTGCTTTTCAACTGTGGCTGCATATCACTAAATTCTTAATTGTTCAGCAGGAGTGGCAAAAATCAAGCTCGCTTTGTGGACATATTTCTTTCTGCCTTTAAATCATTTTTGTCACTGCAAAATTATTTTCTCTGCCTGTATGTTTCTCTATGAACTCTGCCCCTTGATCCTCTCCTTTTTCTTTGGTACATTCTTATAAAAAGTTCTATAACTCTCATTTTACCCTTAAATAAATTCTTGAATATAAAATCTTAGATCACCCATGCCTGTATATACACATCTAAAATTAGTTGAGTCACACAAAAATTATTCAGGATATTTACAAACACCATTTTCTGTGCTATTTCAGTTTGCTCACTATATGTTAAACCACCAGGGCCTCTGGTTTCCCTATCATCTGCATTAACTTTCATATTTTCCAAGTAATCTGACAGTGATGTGGAGACATCTTAAAGGAATCTGTATCCTATAAAGATATTGCTATTTTGTGAATGTTAAACTGACAGAGACACTTGAGAAAAGTCCTGTTTATAGGGTCTGATTTAAGTATCTACAACTATCCAGGAAGGCAGGAAACCCAGGATCTATTCCTAGCCATAGACAAACTAATGAATCTCTCTACAGTTCAGGTTTCTTATTTGCAAAGAGACACAGTCAGATCAGATGATATTTGAGGCCTGTTTGAAATTTTCTATTTTATATTTTTCATCACTGATATTCATTTTTATTTGCAAAGAGATGAGTACTGAACAAAGCTCTTGCTTTAATTCTCAGAAGTCCTGCTTATTGTATTCAATGACTTCTAATGAGAAAAAGACATGACTTTGCCAACAAAGATCCATATGGTCAAAGCTATGCTATTTCCAGGAGTCATGTACAGATATAAGATTTAGACCATAAAGGAGGCTGAGCACCAAAGAATTGATGCTTTCAAATTTTGGTGCTGGAGGAGTCTCTTAAGAGTGACTTGGAAGCAAGGATTAATCCTAAAGGAAATTAGCCCTGAATATTAATTGCAAGGACTGTTGCTGAAGCTGAAGCTCCAATACTTTGACCACCTGATGCAGAGAACTGACTCACTGGAAAAGACGCTGATTGCTGGGAAATATTGAAGGCAAAAGGAGAAAAGGGTGGCAGAGGATGAGGTAATTAGATACCATGACCAACTCAATGGGCATGAATTTGAGCAAACTCCAGGAGATATTGAAGGACAGTGATGCCTTACATGCTGCAGTTCATTGGGTCACAAACAGTTGGACACTACTTAGTAACTGGGCAACAGTAGCAATAATTTAATAGATATTTCATAAGATGAACTCCAATGACCACAAAGATCTTCCTTCTCCTGAGTTGAAGATCCAATAATATTTTTTTCCAATTTATAGCTCATTCTTCAGAGTGATCATGGATAACAAGAACCAAGAGCTTTTTCTTTTTTTCCAGAAAAGCCAAGGTAATATTTATAAACTAGCTTTGCAAACATGAACCACAGATTTATCAGCTCACCAGGAATGTTTTAAACCATCTTGCCACCAAGACCTGTCTGGAAAGGGAACAATATGATATATATCAAAGCACTTTCTAAAATGAAAAGTTGCATTTAAATGTATACCTGTGGCAGATTCATGTTGATATATGGCAAAACCAATACAATATTGTAAAGTTAAAAAATAAAATAAATGGAAAAAATAATAAAAAAAAAAGAAAAAAAAATGAAATAGGCCCCCCAAAAAAAATGTGAAATGGTGGAAATTATAGTACTAGTGGTAATAGAACTCAATGAAAAATGATATTACTATGAATTGGGCTTTCTAACAGTGAGGTAAGTCCTAAATCCTGAACCAGGCCTTATTAGTTTGTATAGGTTAGCCTGGAAACTTACTACTATATACAAACAGGTACTATATTTCTATATATGGGCTTCCCTGGTGGCTCAGTTGGTAAAGAATCTGGATCTAGACCCAGATTCGATCCCTAGGAAGGTTCCCTAGAGAAGGAAATGGATACCCACTCCAATATTCTTGGCCTGGAGAATTCGATGGACAGAAGAGCCTGGTGGGCTACAGTCCATGAGGTCACAAAAAGTAGGACATGACTGAACAACTAACACACACACACACACACACACACACACACACACATGATACATATAGCTTTGGCTGCTCTAGAGGCCTAGAAGCAGTGATCATTCAGTAGAAATAAATGCAGCTGGTACCTGGATCTTGTTTTTGACATACTATTATTCAATTAAAGAAACCAGAGCACATTGAAAAAAAAATGACTGATACTACTGCTTATAGTGGGCTTCCCTTGTGGCTCAGTGCTAAAGAATTCACCTGCTAACCAGAATATGTGAGTTTGACCCCCGGGAAGATCCCATGGAGAAGAAATGGCAACAGTCTCTGGTGTTCTTGCATGGGAATTCCCATGGACCAACAAATGTAGTGGGCTACATCTCATGCGGTTTCAAAGAGTTGGACATAACCTAGCAACTGAGCATGCATACACTGCTTATGGCACATAAAATAAAGGATGAATCTGAAGCATGTTACAGTGCAAAACAGTAAGAAAATGTAAAAAAGAAAAACACAAAGGAAGAAAATGACACTATTGAGTTATAACTCAAAGGATAAAATGAGGAAAACTGAGAATAAATTTAACAGCAACAACAACAACAACAACAACAACAACAAAAACCTTATTTATTAACACCCTGAAAACCTCTGAAGATCACAGTGATACTTTCTATTTAATGTTATATGAGGAATAAAGAATCTGAAGTCCACAACCTTCATTTAAAATCTAACTTTGATTCTCATAGCATGTTCAGCAAGGTATTTAGCTGAAGCCTTGATTTCTCAGTTCAGTACCTGTTTTGTTTCCCCCCCCCCCCCCCGGGTTGTTATGAGCACAACATGAAATAATACATACAGGAGTAACAAGAGTACTGTGAAACTATAAAGCAATATAAAAATACTAGATTTTATCAATTAGCTTAATTAGTCTGTTGCAGTAATTTTTCAGAGCATTATCTGGGGACTTCAAGGAATTTCTAAAGCTGTATTATGAAGCTCCAGAAAGCCAAATTACTTTCCTAGAATTCTAAGATATTATTTTTTACCCCCATTCTTTCAAGAACATAGAGTGGGGCTCCTCAGAGTCTACATGTTATGTGATGACATCATCATTCTAATGAATGTGTATTTTTTCTTGTGTTTAATGACTTCTCAGTTTTAATTTCTCCTATCAATAGACATAATTCATATAAACAAAAGGCTTTGAAGTTGTCAATTAATTTTAAGATTATGAAAGGTTTTTGAGACCAATAGGGGTGAGAAACTCTTTCATCTTTTTATTATATAATATAAAATGATAACAAAGGGAAATTTTAAAATCTAGACTAAAAAATTCAGTCATTCTAGGGCATGCTTTATTTGAATTATTTAACAGTAATTAGCACTGTTAATTAAATATTTAACAGTATTTGAATTACTGTTAAGCTACTCTGATCAAAACGGAGCAGAAGTCTATGAGCCCCTCCTCAGTATGAAAGCACTTCTATGACTCCTGCCTATTGCTTGTTGCTGAAGTCTCCCAGTTCTCCCTTGAGTCAAAAAAAGGAGGTTCAAAGAGTTAATAATTAGGATAATTAATAATCATGATAACCAGACAGTAGCTATGACACAAGCTGCTCCATCTTGAGGAGTACTGAATCTATAACTAACACAATTACAAGAGAAGGCCTCTAGAGAATGAAATTAACACTATTGCTTGTAATAATATGTATCTTTATGAACATAAAAATAATTGTGGCTTTTTCTGTTTATACATGTAAGTGGGCAACTAAATTGTCAGCAAAGAGGTGCTACAGATTCATATTGTCATCTTCCATTCTAAGAATACCATGTCCTTTGTCAGCAAGAAGAAGTTACAGAAGCAGACCTTCACCTATAATCCCATAGAAATTAATTCACCTGTGACAGTGGGGTTATGTAAGCAACTCTTGGCAGGAAGCAGTTCTCTGCAGGAGATCTTTCGTCTTGTCACTCTCAGTTCAGTAGTTCAGTCGTGTCCGACTCTTTGCGACCCCATGAATTGCAGCACGCCAGGCCTCCTGTCCATCACCAACTCCCAGAGTTCACCCAAACTCACGTCCATTGAGTCGGTGATGCCATCTAGCCATCCTATCCTCTGTCATCCCCTTCTTCTCCTGACCAATCCAATCCCTCCCAGCATCAGAGTCTTTTCCAATGAGTCAGCCCTTCGCATAGGTGGCCAAAGTAATGGAGTTTCTGCTTTAGCATCATTCCTTCCAAAGAACACCCAGGACTGATCTCCTTTAGAATGGACTGATTGGATCTCCTTGCAGTCCAAGGGACTCACAAGAGTCTTCTCCAACATCACAGTTCAAAAGCATCAATTATTTGGTGTTCAGCTTTCTTCACAGTCCAACTCTCACATCCATACATGACCACTGGAAAAACCATATCCTTGACTAGATGGACCTTTGTTGGCAAAGTAATGTCTCTGCTTTTTAGTATGCTATCTAGGTTGGTCATAACTTTCCTTCCAAGGAGTAAGCATCTTTTAATTTCATGGCTGCAGTCACCATTGGCAGTGATTTTGGAGCCCCCAAAAATAAAGTCTGACACTATTTCTCATTTTTTCCCATGAAGTGATGGGACCAGATACCATGATCTTAGGTTTCTGAATGTTGAGCTTTAAGCCAACTTTTTCACTCTCTTCTTTCACTTTCATCAAGAGGCTTTTTAGTTCCTCTTCACTTTCTGCCAGAAGGGTGGTGTCATCTGCATATCTGAGGTTATTGCTATTTCTCCCAGAAATCTTGATTCCAGCTTGTGCTTCTTCCAGCCCAGCGTTTCTCATGATGTACTCTGCATGTAAGTTAAAATAGCAGGGTGACAATATACACCCTTGATGTACTCCTTTTCCTATTTGGAACCAGTCTGTTGTTCCATGTCCAGTTCTAACTGTTGCTTCCTGATGTGCATATAGGTCTTTCAAGAGGCAGGTCAGGTGATCTGGTATTCCCATCTCTTTCAGAATTGTCCACAGTTGATTGTGATCCACACAGTCAAAGGCTTTGGCATAGTCAGTAAAGCAGAAATATATGTTTTTCTGGAACTCTCTTGCTTTTTTGATGATCCAGGAGATGTTGGCAGTTTGATCTCTGGTTCCTCTGCCTTTTCAAAAACCAGCTTGAACATCTGGAAGTTCATGATTCACGTATTGCTGAAGCCTGGCTTGGAGAATCTTGAGCATTACTTTACTAGCGTGTGAGATGAGTGCAATTGTGCGGTAGTTTGAGCATTCTTTGGCATTACCTTTCTTTGGGATTGGAATGAAAACTGACCTTTTCCAGTCCTGTAGCCACTGCTGAGTTTTCCAAATTTGCCTGCATGTTGAGTGCAGCACTTTCACAGCATCATCTTTCAGGATTTGAAAGTGCTTAACTGGAATTCCATCACCTCCACTAGCTTTGTTCATAGTGATGCTTTCTAAGGCCCACTTGACTTCACATTCCAGGGTGTCTGGCTCTAGGTGAGTGATCACGCCATCATGATTATCATCATGGTCGTGAAGATCTTTTTTGTATAGTTCTTCTGTGTATTCTTGCCACCTCTTCTTAATATCATCTGCTTCTGTTAGGTCCATACCATTTCTGTCCTTTATCAAGCCCATCTTTGCATGAAATGTTCCCTTGGTATCTCTAATTTTCTTGAAGAGATCTCTGCTGCTGCTGCTGCTAAGTCGCTTCAGTCGTGTCTGACTCTGTGCGACCCCAGAGACGGCAGCCCACCAGGCTCCCCTGTCCCTGGGATTCTCCAGGCAAGAACACTGGAATGGGTTGCCATTTCCTTCTCGAATGCATGAAAGTGAAAAGTGAAAGTGAAGTTCCTCAGTCGTGTCCAACTCCTAGCGACCCTATGAACTACAGACTAGCAGGCTCCTCCATCCATGGGATTTTCCAGGCAAGGGTACTGGAGTGGGGTGCCATTGCCTTCTCTGGAAGAGATCTCTAGTCTTTCCCATTCTGTTGTTTTTCTCTATTTCTTTGCATTGATCACTGAGGAAGGCTTTCTTTTCTCTCCTTTCTATTCTTTGGAACTCTGCATTCAGATGCTTATGTCTTTCCTTTTCACTTTTGCTTTTCGCTTCTCTTCTTTTCACAACTATTTTTAAGGTCTCCCCAGACAGCTATTTTGCTTTTTTGCATTTCTTTTCCATGGGGATGGTCTTGATCCCTATATCCTGTACAATGTCATGCACCTCCATCCATAGTTCATCAGGCATTCTATCTATAAGATCTAGTCCCTTAAATTTATTTCTTACTTCCACTATATAATCATAAGGGATTTGACTTAGGTCATACCTGAATGGTCTAGTGGTTTTTTCCCTACTTTCTTCAGTTTAAGTCTGAATTTGGCAATAAGGAGTTCATGATCTGATCCACAGTCAGCTCCCGGTCTTGTTTTTGCTCACTGTATAGAACTTCTCCATCTTTGGCTGCAAAGAGTATAATCAATCTGATTTTGGTGTTGACCATCTGGTGATGTCCATGTGTAGAGTCTTCTCTTGTGTTGTTGGAAGAGGGTGTTTGCTACAACCAGTGCGTTCTCTTGGTAAAAGTCTTTTAGCCTTTGTCCTGCTTCATTCCATATTCCAAGGCTAAATTTGGCTGTTATTCCAGGTGTTTCTTGACTTCCTACTTTTGCATTCCAGTCCCCTATAATGAAAATGACATCTTTTTTGGATGTTATTTGTAAAAGGTCTTGTAGGTCTTCATAGAACCGTTCAACTTCAGCTTCTTCAACATTACTGGTTGGGGCATAGACTTGGATTTCTGTGATATTGAATGGTTTGCCTTGGAAATGAACAGAAATCATTCTGTCGTTTTTGAGATTGCATCCAAGTACTGCATTTCGGACTCTTGTTGACCATGATGGCTACTCCATTTCTTCTAAGGGATTCCTGCCCACAGTAGTAGATATAATGGTCACCTGAGTTAAATTCACGCATTCCAATCCATTTTAGTTCACTGATTCTTAGAATGTCGACATTCACTCTTGCCATCTCCTGTTTGACCACTTCCAATTTGCCTTGATTCATGGACCTGACATTCCAGGTGCCTATGATCTTTACAGTATCGGACCTTGCTCCTATCACCAGTCACATCCACAACTGGGTATAGTTTTTGCTTTGGCTCCATCCCTTCATTCTTTCTGGAGTTATTTCTCCACTGATCTCCAGTAGCATATTGGGCGCCTACTGACCTGGGGAGTTCCTCTTTCAGTATCCTATCATTTTTCCTTTTCATACTGTTCATGGGGTTCTCAAGGCAAGAATACTGAAGTGGTTTGCCATTCCCTCCTCCAGTGGACCACATTCTTTCAGACCTCTCCACCATGACCCACCTGTCTTGGGTGGCCTCACACAGCATGGCTTAATTTCATTGAGTTAGACAAGGCTGTGGTGTGTGTGATTAGATTGTCACTCTAGCAAAGCTATTTTTTAACTTAAGTTTTACACTAGGTACCCAACCCTATCCCCCAGACTCTATTCATGTCTGGCCCAAGAATTCTTTTCAAATCTTTTGATCACATAAAGCTGTGCTTCATCTGTTGATCCTTTCCTTGTGTTAAATAAGTAGAAATGAAGAATAAGTAGTTAGCAGATGACTAGATCATTTTCCCAGCTTCCCTTTAGTAATCTCATGAGAAAATCACGAAACAAGGTAGTATCAAAAGAAAGATCACAAGGAATCAATAAACCTGCATGCAGCAGAAGATTGGAAATAATATGACCCCTTATTAAATACGATTGACTGAGATCACGTCCCCCCTTTCCCTTTAAAAGCTTTCATGGCTAATAAGAATCTTAGGAGATCTCAGGAGTTAGTTCTGAGACACATGTCCACCTTCTCCCCAGTAAAGCAACTTTTTATTTCTATAAGCACTTATCTTTCAAGTATTGACTTTCAAACATAGAGCAGTCAAATTTGAGCTTAGCAATATGAATTTGAGATTCTATTTCATTAGGTGT
Organism: Bos grunniens; assembly: GCF_055505025.1. Taxonomy (NCBI): domain Eukaryota; kingdom Metazoa; phylum Chordata; class Mammalia; order Artiodactyla; family Bovidae; genus Bos; species Bos grunniens. The sequence continues at coordinate 61,970,871 of NC_141183.1, read as the reverse complement.
ACAGAAGTTAGGGCCTAATCTATCTGAGATACTAAAATGCAAATGTAATCTGAATTTCTAACCCTGAGCCAAATGATGTGATACAGCTGCTACTGCTGCTGCTGTTGCTAAGTCGCTTCAGTTGTGTCTGACTCTGTGCCACCCCAGAGACGGCAGCCCACCAGGTTCCCCCATCCCTGGGATTCTCCAGGCCAGAACACTGGAGTGGGTTGCCATTTCCATCTCCAATGTATGAAAATGAAAAGTGAAAGTGAAGTCACTCAGTTGTGTCCGACTCCTAGCGACCCCATGGACTGCAGCCTACCAGGCTCCTCTGTCCATGGGATTTGCCAGGCAAGAGTACTGGAGTGGGTTGCCATTGCCTTCTCCAGTGATACAGAGGACTGAAGAAATAATTCTAATACAAGTGCCTTGTGTTGAATATACCCAAATGAAGAGGCCTCCCCAAGGAGAAATTAGGGAGAATCATTGGAACAGGAAACATTTGAAAGTTAAACTTTAAGGAAGAGAAAAATAAAAAAAAATCCAGAAGTTGGATTTTCATTCCAGAATTCTAAATATTCCAGACATTAGGAATAATAATAAACAAAAGAATGGCAGCATGGAAGACTGAGGTTTCCTTAAGAATGGCTAGATGATTGTTATGACTCTTTTTCTTACCAAAATGATTTTGTTTGCCTAATTTTACTATCATTCTTTAACAGATTCCTACTGATGGGAAAATTGAAGTGTCACAAATGATGTGTGAATTCAAAACAAGTATCTTTTTTTTTTTTAATGATTTTTAAAACAGGAAAATAAAGGAAGAAATAATAAATATACTGTGCTTGCTTGCATGTCAGGTATATAGTTTTCTGATTTTTCATTGTATTAAAAGTTCCTTTCATGGTCAGTTCAAGTGAACCGTACTCTAGTAATTTGTCTTATTTACATATCTCAAATCATATTTCACTGAAGCTTCAAAGCTCTGTTTCTATTATTTCTGTCTTAAGAACTAGCAAAAGACCAATGGGTTTACAGTACAGCAAAGTCTGATGCATATTTCACATAAATTATCCTGTGTTGAAAGAAAGAAGTGAAAAATCTTTTGATGGCCAACTGACTCCTTGCATATATAAAAAGAATGCTTCCCTCCTTTTCATACACTACCTAAGCCCAATTATTTTCTTTAAACACCAAATGTTTTATTTCCTGGGGTTTAATGAGGGTCTCCTGTGGCAGTGTGGGTCAGCAGTAGCCTGTGCAGGGACAAGAGCACCTGCAGCAGCAGTCCTGGGAGGCAGGGCATGTACTCTAAGTCTTCGTGTGGGATATTGCCATTAATCTTACCGTAGCGCCACCAAGTGGGCGACCCACGAACTGGAACAACTATATCAAAGAAGTTCTTGCACTGTTGTGAAGGTCTAGACCCCATAACAGACTTCTCAACTTGGGGATCCAGCAAAGGGGCTGGGAATCCCCAGGGAATCTGTCTTTCAAGATCAATGGATTTAGATTACAGAACTGCCACAGGACTGGGGAAACAGAGACTCTTCAAAGGCACAAACAAAAGCCTTGTGTTCACCAGGACCCAGGGGAAATGAGCAGTGACCCCACAAGAGACTGAGCTAGACTTGCCTGTGAGTTTGGGAGTCTCCAGCAGAGGCATAGGTTGACAGCGGTCTTCTTGAGGTCAGGACCGCTGACAGCAGCAGTCTTGAGAGATGCAGTGAGTTGACATAAGTCCTCGAGTAGGAGGTCACCACTGGCCTTATCAGAGAGCCTGTAGCCCTAACATAGACACTGTAGACTCTAGGATTGGGTTGCTTCAGGCCAAAACACGGGGCGGGGAGCAGAGTTCTGTCAATCAGCAGAAAATTGGATTAAATATTTGTTGAGCATGGCCCTGAACCACAGCCAGTCCCTCTCATCAGGAAACTTGCACAAGCCTCTAACATTCATCCATCAAAGGGCAGACAGAAGAAGCAAAAAACTTCAATCCCATGGCCCCCAGAATGAAAACCACAATCACAGAAAATTAAACAAAATGATCACATGGATCATAGCCTTTTGTGACTCAATGAAACTATGAGCCATGCTTTGCAGGGCAACCCAAGATAGAGGGGTCCTAGTGGAGAGTTCTGACAAAACACGGTGCACTGGAGAAGGGAATAGCAAACCACTTCAGCATTCTTGCCTTGAGAACTTCATGAACAGTATGGAAAGGTAAAAATATATGCCACTGAATAGGAGCCTCCCAGGTTGGTAGGTGTCCAATATTCTTCTGGAGAAGAGCAGAGAAATAGCTTGAGAAAGAATGAAAAGGCTGAGTCAAAGCAGAAACAGTGCCCAGTTGTGCATGTTTCTGGCGGTGAAAGTAAAGTCTGATGCTGTAAGAAGAATGTTGCTTAGGAATCTGTAATGTTAAGTCCATGAATCAAAGTAAATTGGAAGTCATCAAACAGGAGATGGCAAGAGCAAACATCAACATTTTAGGAATCAGTGAACTAAAATGGACAGGAATAGGAGAATTTAATTCAGATGATCATTATATCTACAAATATGGGCAAGAATTCCTTAGAAGAAATGGAGTAACACTCATAATCAATAAGAGTCCAAAATGCAGTACTTGGGTGCAATCTCAAAAATGACAGAATGATCATGATTTGTTTCCAAGGCAAACCTTTCAAAGTCATAGTAACCAAGTCTATACCCCAACCACTCATGTTGAAGAAGGTGAAGTTGAACGGTTCTATGTAAGACTTACAGGACCTTTTAGAACTAACACCAAGAAAGATGTCCTTTTCATCATAGGAGAATGGAATGAAAACTCAGGAAGTTAAGAGATACCTGGAGTAATAGGCAAGTTAATGAAGCTTGCCAAGAGAAGACTTGGCAAGACACTGGTCATAGCAAACATCCTTTTGGACATTACCAGATGGTCAATGTTGAAATTTGATTGATTGTATTCTTTGCAGCCAAAGATGGAGTTCTATCAGCTCAGTTCAGTTAGGTCATGTCCGACTCTTTGCGACCCCATGGACTGCAGCACATCAGACCTCCCTGTCCATCACCACTCCATCCCTGTCCACTCCCAGAGCTTGCCCTAACTCATGTCCAATGAGCCGGTGATGCTATCCAATCATCTCATTCTCTGTTGTCCCCTTCTCCTCCTGCCCTCAATCTTTCCCAGTATCAAGGTCTTTTCCAATGAGTAAGTTCTTCACATTAGGTGACCAAAATATTGGAGTTTCAGCTTCAGAGTCAGTCGTTCCAATGAATATTCAGGACTAAACTCCTTTAGGATGGACAGGTTGGATCTCCTCTCAGTCCAAGGGACTCTCAAGGGTCTTCTCCAACACCACAGTGCAAAAACATTAATTCTTCTGCACTCAGCTTTCTTTATAGTCCAACTCACACACATACATGACTAGTGAAAAAAACAAACAAATATAGCTTTGACTAGAAGGACCTTTGTCAGCAAAGTAATATCTCTGTGTTTTAGTTCTATACAGTTAGCAAAAACAAGATCAGGATTTGACTGTGGCTCAGATCATGAGCTCTGTATTACAAAGTTCAGACTTAAATTGAAGAAAGTAGGGAAAACCATTTGGCCATTCAGGTATGATCTAAATCTTTTCCCTTATGATTATTCAGTAGAAGTGACAAATAGATTCAATAGATTAGATCTGATAGACAGAGTGCCTAGGAGGTGGTGACCAAAACCTTCCCAAAGAAAATGAAATGCAATAAGGTCAAAAGTTTGTTTGAGGAGGCCTTACAGATAGGTTAGAAAACAAGAGGAGTGAAAGGCAAAGGAGAAAGGAAAAGATATGCCCATCTGAATGCAGAGTTCCAAGGAATAGCAAGGAGACATAAGAAAGTCTTCTTAAGTGAAAAATGCAAAGAAATTGAGGAAGACAACAGATTGGGAATAACTTGAAATTTCTTCAAGAATATTAGAGATACCAAGGGAATATTTCATGCAAAGATGGGCATATTAAAGGATAGATATAACACCTAACAGAAGCAGGAGGAATTAAAAAGGGGTGGTTATAATGCACAGAACCATAAAAATCATAAAAATAAAAAGTCTCAATGGCCCAGATAATCATGATAGTATGGTCACTCATCTAGAGCCAGACAGTGAATTTAGAGTGTGAATTTAGGTGGGCCTTAGGAAATATTAGTAGAAAAAAAAAAAAAAAAAAAAAACTAGGAGAAGTGCTAGAATTGCAGCTAACCTATTTCAATTCCTAAAATATGTTGCTGTAAATGTGCTGTACTCAATATATCAGCAAATTTGGAAAACTCAGTAGTGGCCACAGGATTGGAAAATTATGTCAGTTTTCATTTCAATCCCCAAGAAGGGCAATGCCAAAGAATGTTCAAACTACACCATAATTCTGGTCATTTCAAATGCTAGCAAGGTAATTCTCAAAAATCCTTCAAGCTAGTCTTCAACAGTATGTGAATCAAGCTCTTCCAGATGTACAAGCTGAATTTAGAAAAAGCAGATGAACCAGGTATCAAATTGTCAATATCTGTTGGATCATAGAAAAAGCTAGAGAATTATAGAAAAATATCTACTCCTGCTTCATTGACTACACCAAAGTCTTTAATTGTGTAGATCACAATAAGCTGGAAAATTCTTAAAGAAATGGGAATACCAGACTACCTTACCTGTTTCCTGAGAAACCTGTATGCAAGTCAAGAAGCCAGACATGGAACAATAAAGTGGTTGCAAACTGGGAAAGGAGCACTTCAAGGCTGTATATTTAACTTATATGTAGAGTACATCATGTGAAATTCTGGGAAGTATGAAGCACAAGCTGCAATCAAGATTGTCAAGAGATATATCAATAACCTCAGATATGCAGATGACACTACCCTTATAGCAGAAAGTGAATAGGAACTAAAGAGCCTCCTGATGAAGATGAAAGAGGAGAGTGAAAAAGCTGGCTTAAAACTCAACATTCAAAAAACGAAGATCATGGCCTCTGATCCCATTGATTCATGGCAAATAAATAGATGGAGGGAAAATGGAAACAGTGATACATTTTATTTTCTTGAGCTCCAAAATCACTCTGGATGGTGAGTACAATCATGAAATTGAAAGATGCTTACTCCTGTTTTAAGATGCTTACTCCTTGGAAGAAAAGTTATAGTAAACCTAGACAGTGTGTTAAAAAGCAGAGACATCACATTGCTGGCAAAGCTCACTATATTCAAAGCTATGGTTTATCCAGTAGTCATTTATGGATGTGACAGCGGGAACATAAATATTGCTGAGCACTGAAGAACTGATGCTTTCAAACTGTAGTACTAGAGAAGGCTCTTGAGAGTCTTTGGGCATGAAGGAGATCAAACCAGTAAATCCTAAAGAAAATTAATCTTGAATATTCATTGGAAGGACTGAGGCTGAAGCTGAAGCTCCAATACTTTGTCCACTTGATCCAAAGAGCCAACCCATTGTATAAGACCCTAATGTTGGGAAAGAGTGAAGGTAGGAGGAGAATGGGACAACAGAGGATGAGACGGTTGGATGGCATTATTGACTCAATGGACATGAGTGTGAACAAACTCTGGGAGACAGTCTAGGACATGGAAGCCTAGTGTGCCGCAGTTTATGAGTTCTGAGAGAGTGAAACACAACTGAGCAACTGAAAAGCAGCAAATGATTATTAAATATTCTCAATTATTGTTTTTTCATAAATATATCATTGTCTTCTTTTAATCAGTTTTATTTTTGCTCAGGTGTCCAGGTTCATAATATCATAATCCAGGTTTAAATCTTCAAAAATTCAAAAACTGACCAAGGGAATTGTAACATTCAGAGCTTCAGCAATCTAGTTAATTTTCATAAATAACTGTTTTGTAAATTTGGAAAATATTATGGGATTTTAACCAAGATCAGTATTTCTTTTTAAGTTTTATGACCTAGATTAGGCAATTACTGGTGATATCATCTACATTTCAAATATCAAAACTGTTTCTAATTTATTTAGGTAATTATAGAGGCAAATGCACACAGCATAAATGGCAATGTCAAGACCTTGTTTAAGGAGTTTCACTCTTTTGAAATAGATCATATGCCTGAATAGCATACGTACAGAACATAGCTCCAACAAGAAATCCAGTGACCTATGTATGATTCTTAATGCTGAAAATGCTACTCATTGATTTAAAGATTGCTATTGACAATTCAAAAAAAATGTTTTAATAAAGCAAGTTGCTTTTGAATGTTATTGTAATAACCATGATAGATAGTTCTTTATAATCAGAGACTAATCATTAATTCTTTTGACATTCAGAGCAGTGATATTAATTATAAAAAAACTCTTTCAAACATCAAATATAGTCCAGTGCTCAAGTAAAATGCGTTGCAAGTTGTATTTTTTTTCCTGTGTCTCACTGGGAATTGCAGTTATATTATTCAGTTTTGAACATTTTCACCAAATTGAGTACTTTCTTTTTCTGTAGATCAAAAAAATTGAATGGTATTTTTGAAATGTTTCATAATTGTGCTCTAGTTTTTTTTTTTTTTTTCCCCTTAGGCCTCATGAGTTTGACTTTTTTTTTTTTTTTTGACCTTAAAAGAACACTTTTTTTTTTTTTAATCTAGACTTTTCTCCCCATATATCTCTGGGGAGATATCTTTGATTTATGCATGTTCTCAGTATTTTTCTTATTTTCCCTGACTCATGAAAACTTACAAAAATGTTATAACCATTTATCACATGCAGTAAGTTGAATGGAAAGCAACTATGCAAATAATTTCTTCACTTTCACAATTTAGTTGCAGAAGAAAACAATCAATCCATGTAGATCTGAATACTCTAAAATTGTCCTGATTCATTTTGTCTTGGGTATATAGGTTTTGTTACATCATCATGCTTTTGCTATTTTTTTTCCCAATTGTTTTTGAAAGTAGGGTCTTATTTTAGGGATAGTGATATAGAAGGCATGCAGATTTTGGAATCAGATAAAGTTCATGTTTATTTATTGAATGATCTAACAAGGATGGTATTCAATCTAAAAGGAGAATAAATTTTAGGCATGTTGTAAGAACTAGCTCAATAAATAAACTAACATTTATTGATCACTCAATTTGTCTCAGATAATGGGTTTCCCTGGTAGCTGAGAGGGTAAAGAATCCACCTGCAATGTGGGAGACCTGAGTTCAATCCCTGGGTTGAGAAGAGCCGCTGGAGAAGGGAATGGCTACCCACTCCAGTATTTTTTTCTGGAGAATTCCATGGACAGAGGAGTCTGGGGGCCTACAGTGCATGGGGTAGCAAGAAATCAGACATGAATGAGTGACTAACACTTTCACTTTTTTTTTTTTTCAACTTGTTTCAGACAATGTGCAGTTTACATGTATCATCTCATTTAATCTTTACAACAACCCAAAAAAGAGAATTTTGAAGTGATAAGAATGTTGACCTAGAATATTCCTTACCCTGAAGTTTCTTTGCAGAATTTTTGGCAGTAAGTTCCTCTGAGTTACCCGTGTAAATGTTTTCTTTCTTTCTCTTCTTCTCTTTCTCCTCCTTCTTTTCTTTGTCTTCTTTTTAATCTCTGTATCTTTGTGTGTGTGTGTTTTCTGTTATAACCTCCATCCTTTTGTTAGGTAGGAAGTTAGGCATAAGCAACAAGGGATGGCCTAACTGAAAGGAATCAAGCTGATCTCTAAGCCCCAGTCCAGAAAAGCCCCAATGCAGCCCAGGGAGAGTTCACAGATATGCTATAAAATAACCACAAAGATGTTTCCAACTCCAGAACATGTACGCTAGGCACACAGTAGATAGGAACTAACCATAGAGGCTTTTTCAACCCTGGCACATGCACCCTTGATGCACAGCCATGTCCTCAAATGAACTTAAGCATCTGAGATCTCATTAAGGGCTTATAAATATTCTATATATACATACATCTGATCATAACAGACTGAACTATGGGAAAATATGTGCAATACAGTCTGTTATATAGCTTGCAACTGCCAATCAAAACTGTCACCCCATACCCACTGAGATGAATATATGAAAGCCCTATCTTGATTAACCCCTGTACATTTTCATTCTAGCATGAATGTCTCTCTTGGCTTGGTCCACCACTCCTTTGAGGTGTTCTTTCTGTTCTTTCCTTAATGAACTTGTTTTTGGCAAGGCTAAGACTTCAGATTCTTTGTGTCTTTACCAAGAACAGAGGCTTGCAAAGGAGTATCCCCTTCTACCTTTCCCACATTTAACAATACTTCCTTCTCTCTCATTTATTTATTTCATCTCTATACGGATAAATTTGATAAATAGACATGTATGTATATAAGGTGTTGAATTTTATGTTTTGATGTATGTATATATTATAGAATGATCATCACAATTAAGCTCATTTACATGTTCATCAGCTCACATAGCTCCATGCTTTTTAATTCCTTTTGTGTGTGTGTGATTAGAAAACTTCAGCTCATTCTTGAAATTTTCAAGTATAAAATACAGTAGTATAGAGCTTCTAGCATGTCCTAAGTGACTGAATTTAGCATCATGCTGTGATCTCCGGGTTATGCAAAGATAACTGGAGTAGAAGTATTCATTCTCTTTTGGGCATGGGCATTCTCATAACCACATCCATCACTCTGCCAGTTCTTTTTCCACTTTTAAAAGTGAAAGTAAAAGAAGTAGAAAGAATAGAATAAGCTAAAAGGTTACACATAAAATGGCAATGATAAAGTAGTCAAAACATGCAGCTATACTAAACACACACACACACACACACACACACACAAAGCTCCATGTAGACAAAATTGTAAAGGAGAACAAAAAATAGATCTAAACAAAAAGAATCTATTCCTTTAACTGTAACCTTTGTGATTAGCTGCCTGTGTTTAGTCATGGTGGCTTTGCATCTTTGTAAAAGAATGCTGCCTATCAGTTCAGTTCATTCGCTCAGTTGTGTCTGACTCTTTATGACCCCATGGACTGCAACACGCCTGGCTTCCCTGTCCATCACCAACTCCTGGAGCTTACTCAAACTCATGTCCATTGAGCTGGTGATGCCATCCAACCATCTCTTCCTCACTTGTCCCCTTTTCCTCCTGCCCTCAATCTTTCCCAGAATCAAGGTCTTTTCCAATGAGTCAGTTCTTCACATCAGGTGGCCAAAGTATTGGAGTTTCAGCTTCAGCATCAGTCCTTCTAATGAATATTCAGGACTGATTTCCTTTAGGATGGACTAGTTGGATCTCCTTGCAGTCCAAGGGACTCTCAAGAGTCTTCTCCCACACCACAGTTTAAAAGCATCAATTTTTTAGTGCTCAGCTTTCTTTTTCTTTCTTTTAATATAGTCCAACTGTCATATCCATACACGCCTACTGAAAAAACCATAGGTTTGACTAAACAGAAATATGTCAGCAGAGTAATGTCTCTGGTTTTTAATATGCTATCTAGTTTGGTCACAACTTTTCTTCCAAGGAGCAAGCCTGTAGCCTGAAATATACAAGATATCCCTTTCTCAAGGCCCTGCCTCCCAGGTTTGACATTTAAAGGAATAACACTTTCGTTTATTTATATAAAGAAAGAATTTCAGAATGGAGAGAAGTGTTTGTCTTGTTGGAGGTTTACAGAAACATTGTGACCAGACCGACATGGACAGCTTCAAGAACAAAGAATTATCACATCTCTTCTAGGGTCTGGCCAGCACCAAGAAGTTTACAACAGCCTGCAAAAGCTTCTCCACTTTTAGTGTAAAAAAGCCTAAATTCTGACATGTGTAAGATGGTTCTTTCAGACATTACTTTCCCCTCCATCTTTGATGACTGCTGGCTTTCCAAATAGTTGCTATTCCCTGACCCAACAATTAGTCTCTCAGTCTATTGACCTATCATGTGGTGAGCAGTATGAGCTTGTAATTGGTAATAAAACTCATCTAGAGGATCAACTAGGGCAACTCACTTAAATTACTGAAATTAAGAACATTACTGAAAACAGAGAAATCTTAAGTTGGCTGATTCTCCAAGGAGGCACTTCTCTTACAAGTCTATGAGAAGTACTCCTAATCATTAGAAGTTGCCACTGTTCTCTTTTTCCTCCTTTTTTTCCTGCTTTCTCCTTTTTCCAGTTGATTTTCCTATTACAAAAGATGAGCTTTGCCCCAAAGGTTACTGGTTTATGCCATTAATACTCTCAATTGTCACTCTACTATAGTGACTGTACAGGAATCTCATTGAATGAGGATCTTTAGTGTCTTTGAGATGTACTCTGCTTCTTCAAGAAAATAGTTTTCATTCATATAGTTACAACAAACATTTATTCTTTTAGGATTCTATAAAGTTGTGAGTTGGGGAAAAACACTAGAAATTGTTCGGTTTAATGAGTCCACTGCAAGGGTTAGTAAATGAGGTCTAGGAGGAAAAAAGGACATATTCTACCAAATCCCAGAGCTGAATGGTGCTTAAGACAGCACTAGGGTCCAGCTTTTGTTGTTTTCTTCGTGTATCTTTCTTTATATATGAATCTATTTATTTATTTTTGGCTGTGCTGCATATTTGCTACTCTCTGGGCTTTTTCTCTAGTTGCAGTGAGTGGAGACTACTCTCTAGTTGTGATGCATGGACTTCTCACTGCAGTGAATCCTCCTGTTGGGAAGCACAGGCTTTAGGGACACAAGCTTCAGTAGTTATGGCTCCTGGGTTCTAGAGCACAACTCAGTAGTTGTGGTGCACATGGTGAATGGACTTAGTTGCTCCACAACATGTGAGATCTTCCCTGACCAGGGATTTAATCCATGTATCCTGCATTGGTAGGTGAATTCTCTACCACGGAGCTACAAGGGAAGCCTTTAGAGTATCTTATTCTCATTTAGTGTTTCTATTCTCACCTATGACTTGGGTTTCGGGAAAATATATTCATTTAGTTTTATTAACCACATTCAGAAAACTAAAATAATGGCATCTGGTCCCATCACTTCATGGGAAATAGATGGGGGAACAGTGGAAACAGTGTCAGACTTTATTTTTGGGGGCTCTGAAATCACTGCAGATGGTGACTGCAACCATGAAATTAAAAGGCGCTTACTCCTTGGCAGAAAAGTTATGACCAACCTAGATAGCATATTGAAAAGCAGAGACATTACTTTGCCAACAAAGGTCCGTCTAGTTAAGGCTATGGTTTTTCCAGTGGTCATGTATGGATGTGAGAGTTGGACTGTGAAGGAAGCTGAACGCCGAAGAATTGATGCTTTTGAACTGTGGTGTTGGAGAAGACTCTTGAGAGTCCCTTGGACTGCAAGGAGATTCAACCAGTCCATTCTAAAGGATATCAGTGCTCGGTGTTCTTTGGAAGGAATGATGCTAAAGCTGAAACTCCAATAATTTGGCCACCTCATACGAAGAGTTGACTCATTGGAAAAGACTCTGATGCTGGAAGGGATTGGGGGCAGGAGGGAAAGGGGACAACAGAGGATGAGATGGCTGGATGGCATCACCAACTCGATGGACTTGAGTTTGAGTGAACTCCGGGAGCTGGTGATGGACAGGGAGGCCTGGAGTGCTGCAATTCATGGGGTCGCAAAGAGTCAGACACGACTGAGTGACTGAACTGATTGAACCACATTACACTTAACACTTTAAAGTAAGTTAAGAAAAAAGAAAGAGAGAAAGAAAGAAAATTTGCCGTTTTATGCCTGGTTAACTCTTTGAGTTTTTCAACTCCAAAAATTTCTTTAATTTTTATGCTTATTCTGGTAAATGATGCACAGCACCTCTTTGTAGTAATCCCAAGATTACCAGAGTCTGCAAAGATGTGTAGAATGAGGTTGCATTTACAAAAAGTACTGAAAGTTTCAGGGGATCCCCGTTTGGCTCAATGTTAAAGAATGCTCCTACTAATGCAGGAGACACCACTGATGCAGATACAATCCTTATGTCAGGAAGATCCCATAGAGGAGGAAATGGCATCCCACTCAACTATTCTTGCTTGGAAAATCCTATGGTTAGAGGAGCCTGGTGAGCTAAGTCTGCAGAGTTGCAAAAGATTCAGATACAACAAAGTGACTGAGAAACAACCAGATTTTCAGACTCATTGTTTCCATTTGTCCTCTCATACTTGCTCTAGCCATACTTGACCACTTACTATTTGCTAAACAGTCCTCATATTTTTACAATTCTGTGTCTTGTTTTCTTCCTGGAATACTGTTCTCTCAACTTGGATTAAGAGATATTTATACTTCAATACAAAACTAAATCCTGTTATTGACATTTTCTGACACTAATATTAAAATATGAATACATAAAATAACTCTTAAAAGAGATAAGATTAAGAAACTCTGTATCACAGGTCAAGCACAGGTCAATTTTGCACAGATGCAATATGATACAAGTTCATAATTCTAGGGGGTTACTAGAAAACAAAACTATGACCTATAGAAGTGACATTGATCTTTTAAACTATCAAATTTGTTAATGATTAACATCTACATTAAATGTGTATAGACTTTTAAAATTACTATTTTACAATGAATTCTTCTATGATCTTGGAGTATGCTTGTAGATTTTAAACAGGAAAATGTTCTTTCTTTTTTTCTGGAAAAACATGTAACTCTGTGCATAAACTATCTCCATGCATTTTCAATGTTGATAGAATAAAATTTGGACTTTCTATTTTTTTGACATCTCATGATAAAAACTGAAATGTGCAGAAACGTTGAAATAATTGTATTACCTACCATCAGGATACTACAATTGTTGGCATTTTGTTACATTTTCTTTATCACATACCCATCCTTCTATCACTCCATCTGCCCATCCATTGATCTGTCTTAATTTTCATGCATGTTAAAGAAAGTTGCAATCAGTACAGTTCAAGACCTCACCTTTGTTAATGCAAAATGTTAAGATTTTCATATAAAAATTTGGCAATTCAAGATATACATTTCCTTTCAAGCAGCAACAATAATATATAATATAAATATATATATAATATAAATAAAAATAAATAATATAAATAAATAAATATAATAATATAATATAATATAAATAAATAACTATAATTTTAAATAGCATGTAGTTTGTTTCCTGATTAAAAGCCTGGATAAATTTAGTACCGTTTGCATAAGCTCACATATCTTTATGTTTTCTTACAAAATTTTCCTATGAGGTCAGATAACCAGAAAGTAAAGAATTTCTAATTCTGGTAGTTTAGAAATTACAGAAATTCCATGAGAAGTGTTTTAATACTATTCCTATATAAATGTTTGCTGCATAATTTGTTTTTCTAGCTTCTGTAGAATTATGCTCAAAATCAATTTGCTTAATATGATTATTTTCCTTAACCTATGAGTCAAGGGATACTGCCTGGTTTGGATAAATAAGTATTGGATGTTTAGAGATACACTTCATAAAGTTCCAGAGTTGTTCAAAGAAGAAATTAGAATAGTGATTTAGGAATAGGGGAAAAGAAGTGGGGCTAGGACTTACAAGTTGATAAATCAAATACTATAATTTTATTTAGCAGCATAAAATTAATAAGAAGCACTAAATAGTTAAAAATAAGAAACTCTTAAGAGGGGCTGAAAGAAGTTGCTGCTGCACACATCTTGACTTTTGAAAGACAAGATAACACATTAAGCTACAGCAGTGGACCAAGCATTGTAATAGGTGCTAGAGAAACATATTCCCTTCTTGTTTATGAGGAAATGGTGCTTCACAAAATTGCATTCTTAAATATTAAGAACACAGGCACAAGTCACCCCTAACAAGAAGTCAACACAAACCACTCAATCAACATTTCTCTCCAAGGGCAAAAACCAAAAAGAAGAAGGAGTAAAACCCTAAAGCCTCAGTAAAGGAGACCTCGAGCAGAGCAATTTAGACAAAAAAAGAAAAAAATGAAAAGACAGAAATACAGCACAGATTAAGGAACAAAACAGAAACTCACAAGGATAAATAAACGAAGAGGAAATAACAAATCTACCTGAAACAGAATTCAGAATAATGGTACTAAAGATGTTCCAAAGACTTGGAAATAGAAAGGAGAAGATGCAAGGAATAATTAACATAGTTAATACAATCACCAAGGACATAGAAGAAATAAAGAATAAGCAAACAGATTAATAACACAATTACTGAAATTAAAAATACTCTGGAAGAAACCAGTAGCAGAATAACTGAGGCAAAAGAACGGATAAGTGAGCTGGAAGGTAGAATGGTGGAAATAACTGCTGAAGAGTAGAATAAAGGACAAAGGATGAAAATAATTGAGCACAGCCTCAGAAACATCTGGGACAATATTAAATACACCAACATTTGAGATATAGTGATCCCAGAAGAAGAAGAAGAAAAAAAATAAAGGCACTGAGAAAAGTTTTTGAAGAAATTATAGTTGAAAAGTTCTCCACTGTGGGAAAAGATATAGTCAATAAAAGCCAAGGAGCTCAGACAGTCTGTTCCAGGATAAGCCCAAGGAGAAACACATTGAGATGCATATTTATCAAGCTAATATATATTAAACACAAAGAAAAAATATTAAAAGCATCAAGGGAAAAGCAACAACATACAAGCAATAACATACAAGGGAAAACCGCATATGATTAGCAGTGGATATTTCAGCAGAAACTCTGCAGACCAGAAGGGAATGACAGGATATATTTAAAGTACTGAAAGAAAAAAATCTACAACCAATTATTACTTTACTCAGCAAAAATATCATTCAGAATTGATGGAGAAATCAAAATCTTCACAGACAAGCAAAAATTAAGAGATTTTAGCACCACCAAACCAGGCTTACAACAAATACTACAGGGACTTACATGGACAGTAAATACAAGAGAAAGGAAAGACCTACAAAAACAAACAGGAAACAATTAAGAAAATGCCAGTAGGAACATATATATCAATAATTGCTTTAAACATAAATGGATTAAATACACCAACCGAAAGATACAGACTGAATGACTAGATACAAAACAAGACCCATATATATATGATACCTAAAAGAGATCCACTTCAGACCTAGAAACACATAGAGACTGAAAGTAAAGGATGGAAAAAGATATTCCATGTGAATGGAAACCAAAAGAACGCCAGAGTGACAATCCTGACTTCAGACAAAATAGACTTTAAAATAAAGAATATTATAAGCGACAAAGAAAGACACTACATAATTATCAAGGGTCAATCCAAGAAGAGGACAAAACAATTGTAAATATTTCTGATCTGATCTGGTCTGATGCACCCAACATAGAAACACCTCAGTACATAAGGCAAACACTAACAGGCATAAGAGTAGAAATTGACAGTAATGCAATAATAATGGGAACTTTAACCCTCCACTTACACAAATGGATAGATCATCAAAACAGAGAATCAATAAGGAAATACAAACTGTAAATTAAACATGAGAGGAAATGGACCTAATTGATATCCTCAGGACTTTCCATCCAAATGCAGAATACACTTTGTTCTTAAGTGCACATGGAACATTCTCCAGGATAGACCACATCATGGGCCGCTAATCAAGCTTCAGTAAGTTTAAGAAAATTTAAATTGTATCAAGTATCTTCTCTGACAACAGTGTCATGAGATTTGATGTCAACTACAGGAAAAAAAAAAAAGCAAACTCTCATGGAGATTAAACAATATACTACTAAATAATGAAGAGGTTACTGAAGAAATAAGAAAGGAAATCCAAAGATTACTAGAAACAAATGACAATGAAAACATGATAACCCAAAACCTAGGAGATTCAGCAAAAGTTTATAATAAAAGGGAAGTTTATAGCAACACGATCCTAACTCAAAAAGCAAGAAAAGCATCGAATAAACAATCTAACTCTATTCTATTAGCTTCCCTGATAGCTCAGTTGGTAAAGAATCTGCCTGCAATGCGGGAGAGCTGGACTTGATCCCTGGTTTGGGAAGATCCCTGGATAAGGGAACAGCTACCCACTCCAGGCCTGGAGAATTCCATGGACTGTATAGTCCATGGGATCACAAAGAGCCGAGCATAATTGAGCAACTTTCACTTTAACTACATCTACAGAAGCTGGATAAAGAAGAAGAACAACAACAACAGCAACAAAACCCAAAGTCAGCAGAAAGAAAGAAATAATTAAGATAAGAGAAGAAATAAATGAAAAAGAAAAGAAGGAAACAATAGCAGAAGTTAATAAAACCAAAAGCTATTTTATTGAGGAGATAAACAAAACTGACAAACCACTACTGGACTCAAGAAAAAAAATGGAGAAAATTCAAATCAACTAATTTAGAAATGAAAAGGGAAAGGTTACAACAGACAACACAGAAATACAAAGGATCATAAGAGAATATTATGAGCAACTATATGCTAATTAAATAGACAATCTATTGGAAATTGACGGATTCTTAGAAAAGCTAAACCTCCAAAAGCTCAACCAGAAAGAAATAGAAATTATGAACAGATCAATTACAAATACTGGAATAAAAACTGTGATCAAAATCTCCCCCAAAAAACAAAAGCCCAGGGCCAGATGCTTCATAGGGGAATTCCATCAAACATTTAGAGAAGTATTAATGCCTATTTTTTTCTGAGACTCTTCCAAAAAATTACAGAGGAAGGATACCTGATACATAGAAAACCCAAAAAGAAACTATCAGAAAATTACTAGAGCTAATCAGTGAATTTAGCAAAGTCATGGGATACAAGATTAATACACAGAAACCACTTGCATTCCCATATATTAACAATGAAAAATCAAAGAGTGATTAAGGAATTGATCCCATTCACCATAGCAACAAAAATAATAAAATATCTAGGAAAAAAGCTGCCTAAGAAGATGAAAAAACTGTATATGGAAAACTATAAGACACGGATGAAAGAAATAAAAAATGACATAAATAGATGGAGAGATATTCCATGTTCCTGGGTAGGAAGAATAAATATTGTGAAAATGACTATACTACCAAATGCAATCTACAGATTCAATGTGATCCCTATCAAATTACCAATTTTTCACAGAACTAAAACAAAAAGTTTCACAATTCATATGGAAACACAAAAGACCCTGAATAGCCAAAGCAGCCTTAAGAAAGAGGAATGGAGCTGGAGGAATCAACCTTCCTGACTTCAGACATGCTACAAAGCTACAGTCATCAAGAGAGTATGGCACTGGCAAAAAAAAAGACAGGAAAATAGACCAATGGAATAAGGTAGAGAACCCAGAGATAAACCCATGCATCTACAGGTATGTTACATTTTACAAAGGAGGCAAGAATATACAATGGGGAAAAGACAGCCTCTTTAAAAAGTGGTGTTGGGAAAACTGGACAGCTACCTGTAAAAGAATGAATTTAGAACACTTTTTAATGTCATACAACTCAGATTGGATTAAAGACTTAAATGTAAGACCAGAAATTATAAAACTCTTAGATGAAAACCTAGGCAGAACACTAGATGAAATATATCGAAGCAATATCCTCCATTACCACCCTCCTGGTGGTGGTGGTTTAGTTGCTAAGTCGTGTCCGACTCTTGCAACACTGTGGACATTGCCTGCCAGGTTCCTCTGTCTATAGGATTCTCCAGGCAAGAATACTGGAGTGGGTGGTCATTTTCTTCTCCAGGATATCTTTCCAACTCAGGAATTGAACCCAGGTCTCCTGCATTACAGGCAGATTCTTTACTGACTGAGCTACAAGAGAAACCCCATCCACCTCCTAGATTAATGGAAATAAAAACAAAAATAAACAAGTGAGACCTAATTAAGCTTAAAAGCTTTTGCACAGCAAAGGAAACTACAAACAAGTTGAAAAGGTCCTCGAAATGGGAGAAATTAATAGCAAAGAAAACAACTGACAAAGAATTAATTTCCAAAATATATAAGCAGCTCATGCAATTTAATACCAGAAAAACCAACAACCCAATCAAAAACTGGGAAAAAGACCTGAACAGATATTTCTCCAAAGAAGACATGCAGATGGCTAACAAATACATGAAAAGATGCTCAACGTTACTCATTATCAGAGAAATGCATATCAAAATGACACTGAGATACCACCTCCCACCAGTCAGAATGGGCATCACCAAAAAGTCTACAAATAATAAATGCAGAAGAGGGTGTATATAGATGGGAACCCTCTTGCATTGTTGGTGGGAATGTAAATGGATACAGCCACTATGTAAGACAGTATGGAGACTACTTAAAAAATCTAGGAATAAAACCACCATATGACCCAGCAATCCCACTCCTAAGCATATACCCAGAGGAAACCAAAATTGAAAAAGACACATGTACCCCAATGTTCATTGCACTATTTGCATACAATATCTAGAACATGGAAGCAACCTAGATGTTCATCAACAGATGAATGGTTAAAGAAGCTGTGGTACATATATACAATTGAATAATTCTCAGCCATAAAAAAGAACACATTTGAGTCAGTTCTAATGAGGTGGACGAACCTAGAGCCTATTATACAGAGTGAAGTAAATCAGAATGAGAAATATAAATATTATATACTAATGCATATATATGGAATCTAGAAAGATGGTATGATGAAATTATTTGCAGGGCAGTAGTGGAGAAACAAACATAGAGAACAGACTTATGGACATGGTGGGGGGTGGTGGGGAGGAGGGAGAGAGTGAGAGATATGGAGAGAGTAGCATGGAAACTTACAGTGCCATTTGTGAAATTGATAGCCAATGGCAATTTGCTGTATGACTCAGGGACCTCAAACAGGAGCTCTGTAACAATCTGAAGTGGGGTAGGGAGGGAGATGGGAGGGAGGTTTGGGAAGGAGGGGGCATGGGTGCACCTCAGTGCTGATGTTTGACAGAAAACAGCAAAATTCTGTAAAACAATTATCCTTCAATTAAAAAATAAATAATTTAAAAAATAGATTTGAGAGCTAGACTAGATAGAAACAAGTTGTGGAAGGAAATTGGTGATGTGCACCATAAGCCCTCCCTTGATGATAATATTGATAAAAATGCTTGATAATAATACACGTAGTACTTATTATGTCCCAAGACCTATTATAAACTTTTTACATTGATATATTACTACTTTCATTAAATGGTACATTTCACTTAATTTTCATTTAATATTCCTAAGAGTTCTATGTAGTTGGCATTGTTGTTATTGTCATTTTACAGATGTGGACACTGAGTCTTAAAGCAAGGCTTGACTTTTTGAACTCAAGAATTGTGTTCTAAAATCTTTGTTGTTTGAAGTTGCATCTTGATAATATTTGTTTAAAAAATTATCAAAACCACTATGAGGTACCATTTCACGCCAGTTAGAATGGCTGCGATCCATAAGTCTACTAGCAATAAATGCTGGAGAGGGTGTGGAGAAAAGGGAACTCTCTTACACTGTTGGTGGAAATGCAAACTAGTACAGCCACTATGGAGAATAGTGTGGAGATTCCTTAAAAAACTGGAAATAGAACTGCCTTATGATCCAGCAATCCCACTGCTGGGCATACACACTGAGGAAACCGGAAGGGAAAGAGACACCTGTATCCCAATGTTCATCGCAGCACTGTTTCTAATAGCCAGGACATGGAAGCAACCTAGATGTCCATCAGCAGATGAATGGATAAGAAAGCTGTGGTACATATACACAATAGAATATTACTCAGCCATTACAAAGAATACATTTGAATCAGTTCTAATGAGATGGATGAAACTGGAACCTATTATACAGAGTGAAGTAAGCCAGAAGGAAAAACACCAATACAGTGTACTAACGCATATATATGGAATTTAGAAAGATGGTAACAATAACCCTGTGTACGAGACAGCAAAAGAGACACTGATGTATAGATCAGTCTTATGGACTCTGTGGGAGAGGGAGAGGGTGGGGAGATTTGGGAGAATGGCATTGAAACATGTATAATATCATTTATGAAACGAGTCGCCAGTCCAGGTTCGATGCACAGTGCTGGATGCTTGGGGCTGGTGCACTAGGACGACCCAGGGGGAGGGTATGGGGAAGGAGGAGGGAGGAGGGTTCAGGATGGGGAACACAGGTATACCTGTGGCGGATTCATTTCGATGTTTGGCAAAACTAATACAATATTGTAAAGTTTAAAAATAAAATAAAATTAAAAATAAATTATCCTTAAACTGCTATTTTCAGCCCTTAATGACAGGAATACTCACTGTTTTCAAAAATTTTCAAAGCGTTCTTTGACAATCAATAAAATTCATATAAGGTCTTAGGTAAAGTCTACTTCTCTGTTTGGCCTTTGAAAGGCTAGACAATCAACATGTTGCTCAGGTATTACAACAATTCCACTCTTCTTTTGCTTTCTAGTCTCACTTTCATTTTCTGTTTTTGTGCACATAAGAAACACTGTTCAAAGTAGACAGATGTGACAATAGATTATTCTTTTGCTCACTTGTTTGCTTCTACTCTGAGTTTTGTTTAAAATTCTATATCTGTCAAAATTCCCATTGAAATAAAGATGAAATAAAATTATATTTAAGGCAGGGCATGAAATATTGAACATAGACTCTTCTCTGCCATTTGAGCCACTACCCCTCCTTGTTAGTGTGCATTGTACATCTGCATTACACATTAACTAGATATCCCTAAAAGACCCAAGAATACCTGCTGGCAAAAAAAAAAAAAAAAAGTGCAATTTTTTCTTGGTGTCAGAAAAGTAACTCCTTATGTGATATCATTTCTTTCTCAATCTTGTTAGGGGTCACAATGCCCCATTACTCTCTTAGTTGGATGGTATGTTACTTTAATGTATAAACTCTTGTTTCAAAAAATTATATTACTGCTTTGACCTCTAATGGGTAGAATACTCTTTAAAAGACTCTCTCTTAAGTTATAATTCTCAGGCTGATGCAAATAAAAATTTCCATTTCTTTCTTAGCTTGTCTATTGATTGAAATCTTGTTGACATTTGAATGGTATAGTCAGCAGGGTATTATAGACACTACCAGAAGATACCTGGACTCTACTCCAAACTGACACTCAATACCAGCATGGGCCCTTTTGATCCCCACTGGCTTCTTAGTACTCATGTTTCAGTCATTTACCTGACATGTTAAATGTTCACATGTTGATCTTAAAAAATTGATTTGAGCTGTTTTATTTGGAGGTGGCGCTAAGTGGTAAAGGACTCGCCTGCTAATGCAGGATATATGAGACACGGGTTTGATCCCTAGGCGAGGGAGATTCCCTGGAGGATGGCATGACAATTCAGTCCAGTATTCTTTCCTAAAGGATACCATGAACAGAGCCTGGAAGGCTATGGTCCATAGGATTGCAAAGAGTCAGACATGATTGAAGCAACTTAGCACACATGCACGCACAGTTGAAGTCTTAAGGGGCACTGATGAATTAGCTATTCCAAATCCTGAAAGATGATGCTGTGAAAGTGCTGCACTCAATATGCCAGCAAATTTGGAAAACTCAGCAGTGGCCACAGGACTGGAAAAGGTCAGTTTTCATTCCAATCCCAAAGAAAGGCAATGCCAAAGAATGCTCAAACTACTGCACGAAAGCACTCATCTCACACGCTAGTAAAGTAATGCTCAAAATTCTCCAAGCCAGAGTTCAGCAATACGTGAACCATGAACTTCCAGATGTTTAAGCTGATTTTAGAAAAGGCAGAGGATCCAGAGATCAAAATGCCAACATCCGCTGGGTCATGGAAAAAGCAAGAGAGTTCCAGAAAAACATCTATTTCTGCTTTATTGACTATGCCAAAGCCTTTGACTGTGTGGATCACAATAAACTGTGGAAAATTCTGAAATAGGTGGGAATACCAGACCACCTGATCTGCCTCTTGAGAAATTTGTATGCAGGTCAGGAAGCAACAGTTAGAACTGGACATGGAACAGACTGGTTCCAAATAGGAAAAGGAGTTCAACAAGGCTGTATATTGCCACCCTGTTTATTTAACTTTTATGCAGAGTACATCATGAGAAACGCTGGACTGGAAGAAACACAAGCTGGAATCAAGATTGCCAGGAGAAATATCAATAACCTCAGATATGCAGATGACACCACCCTTATGGCAGAAAGTGAAGAGGAATTAAAAAGCCTCTTGATGAAAGTGAAAGTGGAGAGTGAAAAAGTGGGCTTAAAGCTCAACATTCAGAAAATGAAGATCATGGCATCCGGTCCCATCACTTCATGGGAAATAGATGGGGAAACAGTGGAAACAGTGTCAGACTTTATTTTTCTGGGCTCCAAAATCACTGCAGATGGTGACTGCAGCCATGAAATTAAAAGACACTTACTCCTTGGAAGGAAAGTTATGACCAACCTAGATAGCATATTCAAAAGCAGAGACATTACTTTGCCAACAAAGGTTCGTCTAGTCAAGGCTATGGTTTTTCCTGTGGTCATGTATGGATGTGAGAGTTGGACTGTGAAGAAGGCTGAGCACTGAAGAATTGATGCTTTTGAACTGTGGTGTTGGAGATGACTCTTGAGAGTCCCTTGGACTGCAAGGAGATCCAACCAGTTCATTCTGAAGGAGATCAGCCCTGGGATTTCTTTGGAAGGAATGATGCTAAAGCTGAAACTCCAGTACTTTGGCCACCTCGTGCGAAGAGTTGACTCATTGGAAAAGACCCTGATTCTGGGAGGGATTGGGGGCAAGAGGAGAAGGGGACGACAGAGGATGAGATAGCTGGATGGCATCACTGACTTGATAGACGTGAGTGTGAGTGAACTCCGGGAGTTGGTGATGGACAGGCAGGCCTGGCGTGCTGCGATTCATGGGTCACAAAGAGTCAGACATGACTGAGTGGCTGATCTGATCTGATCTGATAGGGATCTTGCCAGGGAAACACCTATAGTTGTGTTTTGCTTAATTTGAGTCAAATTTAAAAGAAAGACAGGTAGATATATGGTCAGAGCAAACTGTTTGCTAGTGAAAATGAGATTGAATTATTCAGCTCCAAAAAAGAAGGGATTTTTGCTCCTTCCAGCCACAGGGTGTCCCCAGGAAAGTAAGAACTATAGCAAATATCTGAGGATCAATATTCCTGATATGCAATGGTCCCACAGGGAACAGTGCTACAACCATTAAGTAGATACTGCTCTTCTAGGAATTCACAATTAAGTCTGGTCACCCAGTGTTCTGAGCACCCAAGGCAATTTTAGAGGTCAAAGAGATAAACCAAGACATGGTAGAGTCTAACTGACCCAAGGTTAACTCCTGGGGAGCTAGACTCAGAAGCACCACATACCTCACTGTCCTCAAGCTGTTCAGATCATATCTCATATTTGAATTAAGCTACCAAAGTAATAGAATATTGTACTCCAAAGACCAGACAGCTCCCTGATGGACAGCAACCCATAAGAACCTCAAGTGGGTTTATGTATAACACTTATGGAATGGAAACTTGTAAGTCCTTACTTAGTTGGGAACTTTAGGGAAATCTACCCGTGAAAATGTCCAAGATGGGGTTCTTTTGATGTTCCAAAACTGGAATTTTCCATGTGCAATTAGAAAAAGACAGCTTGATCAATATCTTTAGAATTCTGACCCAAAGAGAACAATCGTTTTAGGAGAGAAACTGCTTTTCTCTTCGTGTACCTTGAGATGTGAATGTTTCACCCAGGTGCTCAAGAACTTTATTTACTGTTATCTAGCAGCAGATTATTTCCAATGCCCGAGGCTAAGAAGAAAAGTGTTTTTGGGTGGAGAGGCCTTTTCAAACATACTGCGAGATCTCTGTCTGTGTCTATATGTATGTATGTATGTGTGTGTGCCCTTGTTATACACATGATATGGTCCTGACTACAAATGCCATTACCAAAGTTGATTTGTTTAATTGGCTTAAAGAAAATTAACTACTGACATAATAAACCATATTAAAGTTAGTTTCAGTTTATTGGTTTAATTAATACAGACATATGTTTAGAGTCATCAACATTAAGTACAATAATTTTACTGTGCCAAGGTTTATTGAAAGTCAGCAAGATCTTATTTTTTCTGTTATAAAACTTCGTCATCAAGAAAACTAACTTGGCATGATAAAACCCTTAGGTAAATTAAATATAAATAAGATAAGAGTTTTAAGGTGAATCCATTAAGAGTAGTTATGCTTCAGGTATGTACACTGAAAAATAGTTACTCTAGATTTTTGGTAACTTGAAACTTTAGAGTTTTGCTAAATAAGTTAAACAATGAAAAAATTCTTTGAGTCTCCAGATAATTTCCAAATAAGATATAGTACTGGAGCATTAATTATTAAATAAGTCTAAGTTATCAAAATGAAAAATGTTTGAGCTTATTGGATATATATTGTACCACAATGAAGAAAGAAATTATGCAGTGAGAAAAATGTATGCTTCTAGGGATTATAAAATATGTTCATAAGTTTGTCAATCGAGAAATACTGGTATGGCAAACAGTTCACATTTACTTGCTTCTTGGTTTCTGTTAAGAGATTGTTTTAAAGGTTAAAGCTACTAGAAATGAAAGGAAACATTTCAGTATGCAAAGAAAATTGTCTGTTTTCAGAAAGAGAAGGTATACAGAAAGAAAATGTATTTTGTTAAGGAAAAAGTGGTTATTTCCAAATAGGGAAAAAAGGAACAAACTATTTATATTATAAATATGAAAAGCTGTGGAGTGTTTGTTGGAAAGGAATTCTGTCTGTGATCGAGACTAGCTAAGATTAGACTGAATTTAATTAAGTAAATGAATTTTGTTGTTAGAAATAAGCTGCTGCAAGATTGGAGTTTTGTTTTTTCGCTCTGTTAAGAGGGCTTTCCTAGTAGTGCGGTGGTAAAGAATCTGTCTGTAATGCAGGAGGCACAAGAGACTAAAGCTCAATCCTTGGGTTGGGAAGATCACCTGGAGAAGGAAATGGTAACCTGCTCTAGTATTCTTGCCAGGAAAATTCCATGGACAGAGGAGTCTGGCAGTCTACAGTCCATGGGACTGTCACCTGGACATGGGTGAGTGAACACAAGCATCCTTTTTCTCTGTTAAGAAGACAAAGTTCTGTAGGAATATTTAACTGCTTTGAATAATAGAGTCATTAACATTTAAATGATTTACCTTTGAAAAGATGTACTGGCATTTTGTTTAAGTGAATAAATATTGTTTCACAGTGACCTATAATCCTATTTGACCAAGGGTTTTAGAGCTTTTTCGAAACTTTTTTTTTTTTTTTTAGAAAAAATATTCAAAAAGGTTAAATTCTAAATAAAATTCTTCTAACCTCTGTCTAGCTTTGGGGTCCTTTCTCCTGAAGCATTTCAGAGAGAGATGTTAAACTAGTAAGGTTTATCTGTTACGTTCAGTTACATGGGAAGCATTGTCAAATGAGTGGTCATAAACCTTCTTAGGTTATATTGTATAGGTAAATAATATTAAAATGATCTAGAAATTATTTGAAACTTCTAAGAATTGGGTATACCCTGGTGTAATGTTGTCAGTCGTAATTCTAGTTATTATCTTAAAAACTGTGTCACAAAAGTAGCTTAATTTATTTGTCAACTGTATTGCAAGCAGGTCCTTAACTAGACTTTTAAAGTCTTTTGTCATTTATAGACAGTGGTATTATGACACTTTTGCAAAAATGCTTCTTTTTCAAGAAAATTAACAGAATTTTTTGATAAGTACAGGTTTTGGATAACTTTCAGACATAGCCTCTGAACTGGAAAAGAACTTAAAGAATACACTGATAATTTCATTTAGTTCAGTTCAGTCGCTCAGTCGTGTCCGACTCTTTGGGACCCCATGAATTGCAGCATACCAGGCCTCCCTGTCCATCACCAACTCCCGGAGTTCAACCAAACTCATGTGCATCAAGTCGGTGATGCCATCCAGCCATCTCATCCTCTGTCGTTCCCTTCTCTTCCTGCCCCCAATCCCTCCTAGCATCAGGATCTTTTCCAATGAGTCAACTCTTCGCATGAGGTGGCCAAGGTATTGGAGTTTCAGCCTCAGCATCAGTCCTTCCATTACTGTGTGTAAAATATTAAGATCAAGAATTAGTTACACAGGACTGAGTGAGCTGATGAAATTGTAATAATTTTTAGGTTTTTTGTCTGCAGTATTACTGGCTTTCAATTTTTGTTTTCCAGATTTAAGAAAATCTTTCCCTTTAAGCTAATTATAACTTGCAGCAATTTGGTAAGTTATACCTTTGTAAACATAATTGAAATATTTACACTTTCTCTCTACATGATCACTCAAAAATTTAAAACCTCTTACAGAGTACTCTTATTTTTATGCCAAATTAGTTATCTGAATAAGTTCAATAAGAATCTCTTGTCCTTATAACAGGATGTAATTGGAAACATTGGTGCTATTACCATGGCTTTGACTGAAATCTTTATCACCCCTGAGAATACGCATAGACTCAAATATGATCAAACAGCTTTAAAGAGCTAAGGAGAACTTTTTGGATCCATAAAGCTTGTTGGAAACACTAGCTGGTGTCTTGCTGGGTTCACAGCAGCCTTGGTAGGTATGGAAGGGAAGCCACTTTCTGGCAGGAGAAAGAATCTCAAGATATTTTGAGGATCATGGAAAGAAAATCATCCAAATCTATAGATACTATAGACAGAATCTGATTGAAAGCACTTGGTGTGACTTTTGTGGCTACGAGAGACCTTTTCAAAGTTTAATATGAGATTCACTGTTGCCTGTTGTAACCTCCTCTTTCATTTCTAATTGATTTTAATCTTCTCCCTTGTTTTCCTGATAAGTGCAGCTAATGGTTTGTCAATTTTGTTTATCTTTTCAAAGAACCACCTTTTAGTTTTATTGATATTTCCTGTTGTCTCCTTCATTTCTTTTTCATTTATGCCTGCTTTGATCCTGTGGTCATGTATGGATGTGAGAGTTGGACTGTGAAGAAGGCTGAGCACTGAAGAATTGATGCTTTTGAACTGTGGTGTTGGAGAAGACTCTTGAGAGTCCCTTGGACTGCAAGGAGATCCAACCAGTCCTTTCTGAAGGAGATCAGCCCTGGGATTTCTTTGGAAGGAATGATGCTAAAGCTGAAACTCCAGTACTTTGGCCACCTCATGCAAAGAGTTGACTCATTGGAAAAGACTGTGATGTTGGGAGGGATTGGGGGCAGGAGGAGAAGGGGATGGCAGAGGATGAGATAGCTGGATGGCATCACTGACTCGATGGACGTGAGTCTGAGTGAACTCCGGGAGTTGTTGATGGACAGGGAGGCCTGGCGTGCTGCGATTCATGGGGTCGAAAAGAGTCGGACACGACTGAGCGACTGATCTGATCTGATCTGATCTTTAGGATTTCTGTCCTATTAACTTTGAGATTTTTTTGGCTCTTTTTTTTTTTTTTTTTCTATATGCCTTATGTATAAGTTTAAGTTGTTTATTTGATGGCTCTCTTATTTATTGAATTAGGCTTATATTGCTGTAAACTTCCCTCTTAGCGCTGTGTTTACAAAATCTCATAGGTTTCGAATTGTCATGTTTTCATTGTCATAGACTTCTAGATATTTTAAATTTTTCTCTTTGATATTTTTCAGTGATGTCTTGGTTATTCAGAAGTGTATTTATTAGCCTCCATGTATTTGTGTTTTTTATAGTATTTCTTCCAGTGAAAGTGTTAGTCTCACAGTTGTGTCCAACTCTGTGACTCCATGGCCTGTAGCCTATGAGTCTCCTCTGTCCATGGGATTCTATGAGCAAGAATACTGGAGAGGGTTGTCATTCCCTTCTCTAGGGGATCTTTCCAACACAGAGATTGAATCTGGGTCTCCCACATTGCAGGATTCTTTACCATCTGAGCTATCAGGGAAACCCTTACACTTTCACTTATAGTATGTCTTCTTGTAGTTGATATCTAATCTTATAACATTGTGGTCAGAAAAGAGGCTTGAAATGATTTCAGTTTTTTACAGTTTACAAAAGCTTGATTTATGACCCAAGATGTGATCTACCCAGGAGAATATTCCATGTGCAATTGAGAAAACAGAGAAATCTGTTTTTGGATGAAAGGTTGTTGCTCAGTCATGTCCATCTCTTTGCAGCCCCATGGACTGCAATATGACAGAGTTATCTGTTCTTCACTATCTCCCACAGTTTGCCCAAAGTTATGCCCATTGAGTTGATGATGCCATCCAAATGTCTCATCCTGTGTCGCACTCTTCTCTAGCCCTCAGTCTTTCCCAGCATCAGGGTCTTTTTCAATCAGGTTGACCAAAGTATTGGAGCTTTAGCTTCAGCCTCAATCCTTGCAATGAATACTCAGGGTTGATTTCTTTTTAGGACTGACTGGTTTGATATTTTTGCTGTTTGCGAGACTCTCAAGGCTTTTCTCCAGAACCACAGTTAAGAAACACCAATTCTTCAGCATTCATTTTTTTTTTTTTTAATGGTGCAGTTTTACATCCATATATGACTACTGGAAAAACCATAGGTTTGACTGTATGGCCCTTTGTTGGCGAAGGGATGGCTCTGCTTTTTAATATGCTATCTAAGTTTGTCATAGTTTTTCTTCCAAGGAGCAAGCACCTTTTAATTTCATCATTGCAGTCAATATCCAGAGTGACTTTGGAGTGAAAAACTTTATTTTCTTTCCCTTTCTATTTGCCATGAAGTGATGGGACTGGATGCCATATTCTCAGTATTCTGAATGCTGAGTTTTAGGCCAGCTTTTTCACTCTCCTCTTTCACTTTCATCAAGAGGCTCTTTAGTTCCTCTTTGCTTCCTTCCATAAGGATGGCATCATCTACATATTTGAGGTTATTGATATTTCTCCTGGCAATCTTGATTCCAGCTTATGCTTCATCCAGCCCAGCATTTCACACAATGTACTCCACATATAAGTTAAAAAAAAGCAGAGTGACAATATACAGCCTTGATGTACTCCTTTCCCAATATTGAATCAGTCCACTGTTCCATGTCCAGTTCTCACTGTTGCTTCTTGACATGCCTGTAGGTCTCCCTGGAGGCAGGTAAGATGGTCTGATATTCCCATTTCTTTAAGAATTTTCCACAGTTTGTTGTGATTCACACAGTCAAAGCATTTAGAGCAGCTAATGAAACAGAAGGAGATGTTTTTTTCTAAAATTCTCTTGCTTTTTCTATGATCCAAAAAATGTTGGCAATTTGGTTCCCCTGCTTTGTCTAAATCCAGCTTGTACTTCTGGAAAAGCTTAGTTCACATAGTGTAGAAGACTAGCTTGAAGGATTTTGAGCATTACCTTGCTAACATGTGAAATGAGCAGAATTGTGCAGTAGTTTGAACTTTCTTTGGCATTGTCTTTCTTTGGGATTGGAAGGAAAACTGACATTTTCCAGTCCTGTGGCCATTGCTGAGTTTTCCAAATGTGTTGGCATATTGAGTGTAGCACTTTCACAGCATCATCTTTTAAAATTTGAAATAGCTCAGCTTGAATTCCATAACCTCCACTAGCTTCATTCATAGTAATGCTTCCTAAGGTCGACTTGACTTCACGCCCCTGGATGTCTGACTCTGTGTGAGTGATCACAGGATGCTGGTTATCTGGGTGATTAAAAACATTTTGTACAGTTCTTCTGTGTATTTTTGCCACCTTTTCTTAATAGTTTCTGCTTCAGTTAGGTCCATACCATTTCTGTTCTTTATTGTGAATATCTTTGCATGAAATCTTTCATTGGTACCTCTAATTTTCTTTAAGAGATCTCTAGTCTTTTTCATTCTATTATTTTCCTCCATCTCTTTGCACTGTTCCTTTAAGAAGACTTTCTCATCTCTCCTTGCTTTTCTTTGGACCTCTGCATTCAAATAAATATATTTTTCCTTTTATCCTTTGATTTTCCCTTCTATTCTTTCCTCAGCTATTTATAAGGCCTCTTCAAGTAACTATTTTGCCTTGTGCATTTCTTTTTCTTGAGGATGGTTTTGGTCACCATCTCCTGTACCATGTTATGAACCTTCATCCATAATTCTTCTGGCACTTTGTCTATCAGATCTAATCCCTTGGATCTATTTGTCACTTCTGTTGTATAATCATAAGGGGTTTGACTTAAGTCATACTTGAAAGGTCCAGTGGTTTTCCTTACTTTCTTCAATTTAGGTCTGAATTTTGTAATCTGGAGTTCACGATCTGAGCAAGTCAACTCCTGATCTTGTTTTTACTGACTGTATGGAGCTTCTCCATCTTTGAATGTAAAGGATATAATCAATCAATTCAGTATTGACCAAAATCAATAGAGTAAGTCATCTCCTTTATTGTTGGAACAGGGTGTTGGCTATGACCAGCGAATTTTCTTGGCAAAACTCTGTTAATCTTTGCCTGCTTCATTTTGTCCTCGAAGGACAAACTTCTCTGTTTTTCTAGGCAGTTCTTGACTTCCTACTTTAGCATCCCAGTCTCCTATGATAAAAAGGATATATTTGTGTGTGTGTGTGTGTGTGTTAGTTCTAGAAGGTCCTGAAAGTCTTCATAGAACCATTCAACTTCAGCTTCTTTGACATTAGCGGTTGGGGCATAGACTTTATTACTGTGACATTAAATGGTTTGCCATGGAAACAAACTGAGATCATTTTGTCGTTTTTGACACTACACCCAAGTACTTAATTTTGGACTATTTTGTTGACTATGAGAGCTATTCCATTTCTTCTAAGGGATTCTTGCCCACAGTAGTAGATATAATGGTAATCTGAATTGAATTCACACTTTCCCATCCATTTTAGTTCACTGATTCTTAAAATGTCAATGTTCACTCTAGCCATTTCCTTTTTGACCACTTCGAATTTACTTTGATTCATGGATTCCAGGTTCCTATGTAGTACTGTTCTTTACAGCATCGGACTTTACTTTCACCAGCAGACATATCCACAACTAGAGATATCAATCACATCCAACTGGTTCAACGTATCATTAAAAGCTTGCCTTTTCTTATTAATTTTCTGTCTGAATGATATGTCCATTGGAGTGTGGGGGATATTAAAGACCCTCACTGTTAGTATGTTACTGTCATTTCCTCCTTTAATAGTTGTTAGTATTTTCTTTATATATTGAGGTGCTCCTATGTTGGGTGCATACATATTTATAGTAATTATATCTTTTTGGATTGATCCCTTGATCATTATCTGGTGTCCTTCATTGTCTAATAGTCTTTGTTTTAAAGTCTATTTTTCCTAGTATTGCTACCCCTGCTTTTGTTTTCTGTTTGCATGGAATATCTTTTTCCAGCCCCTCAGTTTCAGTCTGTATGTGTCCTAAGGTCTGTGGTGGATCTCTTGTAGACACCATATATAAGAGTCTTGTTTTTTATCCATTCAACCAATTTGTGTCTTTGGGTTGGAGCATTTAGTCAACTTACATTTAAGGTATTTATTGACATGTTTGATACTATTACTATTCATCATATTGTCTGGTGTTTGTCCTTGTAGGCCCTTTTTTATCTCTAGTGTTTCTTGTTTAAAGAAGTTCTTTTAGTGTTTGTTTGTAGAGCTATGGTTTTTCCAGTAGTCTTTTGTTGGACTTGGATGTGAGAGTTGGGCCATAAAGAAAGCTGAGCTCCAAAGAACTGATGCTTTTGAAACGTTGTGGTGGAGAAGACTGTTGAGAATTCCTTAAACTGCAAGGAGATCAAAGCAGTCAATCCTAAAAGTTTTCAGTCCTGAATATTCATTGGAAGGACTTATGCTGAAGCTGAAGCTCCAAAATTTGGCCACCTGATGTGAAGAACTGACTCATTGGAAAATACTCTGATGCTGAGAAAGATTGAAGGTAGTAGGAGAAGGGGATGACAGAGGATGAGATGATTGGATAGCATTACTTAATCAATGGACATGAGTTTGAGCAAGCTCCAGGAGTTGGTGATGGGCAGGAAAGTCTGGCATGCTGTAGTTCGTGGGATCACAAAGAGTCAGATACCACTGAGTGGATGAACTGAACCAGTTTGGTGGTGCTGAATTCTGTTAACTTTTGTTGTCTGTAAAGCTTTTGATTTCTCCTTCTAATCTTAATCAGATCCTTGCTAAATTGAGAAATCTTGGTGGTAGGTCTTTTCCTTTCATCACTTTAATTATATCCTACACCTCCCTTATGACAAATAGAGTTTCTGTTGAAAGGTCAGCTGTTAGCCTTATGGGGATCCCCTTGTATGTTTTATGTTGCTTTTCCCAGCTGCATTTAATATCTGTTCCTTGTATTTAACTTTTGTTAGTTTGATTAATATGTATCTCCTTATCTTCATGATCTTAAATGTGCGTTTTGGGGGGATAGTATAATTTACGACAAACTGAGTATGCTGAAAGAGATGAGAATACTAGGTCACCTTACTTCTTCCTGAGAAATGTATATGCATGTCAAGAGCAACAGTTAGAATTGGACATGGAACGATGGACAGGTTCCACATTGGGAAAGGAGTACATCA
Source organism: Bos grunniens (assembly GCF_055505025.1). Lineage (NCBI taxonomy): Eukaryota > Metazoa > Chordata > Mammalia > Artiodactyla > Bovidae > Bos > Bos grunniens. Next base: position 61,938,573 of record NC_141183.1, on the reverse strand, counting down.
AAGCTGTATACTGTCACACTGCTTTTTTAACTTAAATGAAGAATGCATCATATATAAATGGTGATCTGGATGAAGTACAAGCAGGGATCTAGATTGTTGGGAGAAATGTCAATAACCTCAGCTATGCAGATGACACCACCCTTATGGCAGAAAGTGAAGAGGAACTAAAAAGCCTCCTTGATGAAAGTGAAACAGGAGGGTAAAAAAGCTGGCTTAAAACTCAACATTCAGAAAACTAAGATCATGGCATCTGATCCCATCACTTCATGGCAAATAAATGGGCAAACAATAGAAACAACAACGGACTTTATTTTGGGGGACTCCAAAATCACTGCAGATGGTGACTGCAGCCATGAAATTAATAAACCCTTGCTCCCTGGGGGAAAAAACAAAACAAAACAAAACACAACTATGACAAACCTAGATAGCATATTAAAAAGCAGAGACATTACTTTGTTGACAAAGGTCCTTCTCTTCAAAGCTATGGTTTTTCCACTAGTCATGTATGGATGTGAGAGCTGGATCATAAAGAAAGCTGAGCTCTAAAGCACTGAGGCTCTTGAACTTTTGAACTGTGGTGTTGGAGAAGACTCTTCAGAGTCCCTTGGACTGCAAGGAGATCCAATCAGCCCATCCTAAAGAAAATCAGTCCTGAATATTCATTGGAAGGACTGATGTTGAAGCTGAAAATCCAGTAATTTGGCCACCTGTGTGCAAAGAACTGACTCATTAGAAAAGACCCTGATGCTAGGAAAGATTAAAGGCAGGAGGAGAAGGGGAGGACAGAGGATGAGGTGATTGGATGACATCACCAACGTGATGGACATGAGTTTGAGTAGATGAAAATCAATGCTGCATGACCTGTAACCAGGAAATTATGTATATTGGAAAAGACATCAGATAAAGAAATCCTTACAGCCACGTTGAAAGGGGCCATATCAGACCTCCTCTGCTAAATGGACTGTAACTCCTCCTTTCGACATCTTGCTTTGACTCACTGAGACCAGGATGCAAAGATAACATCTGAAGTAGATAGCTGACCCAGGATGCTGGATGAAGCATGTATACTGATTACTTCGATGATTATTCACACTTTTGCTTATGAGCTAAATGCATTTCTTTTCAGGCTCAGTTATCTGTATGTTTTTAAAAAAATCATTCAAATTCCTGGTTTGTGGCCAATTATCTATGTCCAATACTCCAGAGTTACCTTGGTGGATTTCCCTCTCCAAAGCTCTAACTAGATTTCTTTTAGTAAATTTATTCTAAAAGAAATAAGTTATGATTTCGATCAGGCCATTATTGGTATTACTAGATGGATTTCCCTCTTACTTGACCAATCAAACATACTTTCCCTGACCATGACCATACATATGAATTTTCCTTGAAGTTACTCAAGTTAGATCAGAGAAATGGGCTAAGTTTCCCAATTGTCAGGAGAGACTTTTCCTCACTTATGGGATAGATATATATGGCTATACCAGGCTGAGATCATTTAATTTTAAAGGCGCTTATGTTGGGAATAGTTAAAACATGCTAAGGATGATTAGCCTAACAATACTAGTAAATTAGACTGAGTGCTTTATGAAGTGAAGTGAAAGTAGCTCAGTCATGTCCAACACTTTGTGACCCCATAGACTATACAGCCCATGAAATTCTCCAGGCCAGAATACTGGAGTGGGTAGCCATTCCCTTCAGTCACTATATCATTCACTTTGAGAACCAAAGATTGGTTTAGAATTGATTGGTTGAGATGCCCGGGATAGTAGTGGGTAGCTCTGAACAGGACCTAGGGAATTTATGGAACAAATTTATGGCTTTGGTTCTCCTCAGGTTGGTTAGAAAGAAGCACAATTTATTTCCTTTGAGCTCAAGGTAATCTATGGGTGGCTTTGAAGAACAGGCTCTGCCAATCTACCTTTAATATGGGCATACTAGGTTCAATCGGAGAAGGCAATGGCAACCCAATCCAGTACTCTTGCCTGGCAAATCCCACGGACGGGGGAGCCTGGTGGGCTGCAGTCCATGGGGTCGCTGAGAGTTGGACACGACTGAGTGACTTCACTTTTACTTTTCACTTTCATGCATTGGAGAAGGCAATGGCAACCCACTCCAGTGTTTTTGCCTGGAGAATCCCAGGGATGGGGGAGCCTGGTGGGCTGCTGTCTCTGGGGTTGCACAGAGTCGGACATTGTTTCCTAATCTATTTGCCACTGCTGCTGCTGCTAAGTCGCTTCAGTTGTGTCCGACTCTGTGCGACCCCATAGACGGCAGCCCACTAGGCTCCTGTTCCTGGGATTCTCCAGGCAAGAACACTGGAGTGGGTTGCCATTTAGTTTCATTCTTTTACAAGTGGTTGACCAGTTTTCCCAGTACCATTTGTTAAAAAGATTGTCTTTAATCCATTGTACATTCTTGCCTCCTTTGTCAAAGATAAGGTGTCCATATGTGCTTGGATTTATCTCTAGGCTTTCTATTTTGTTCCATTGATCTATAGTTTGATGCATGATACTGGTTGCTTGGGGCTGGTGCACTGGGATGACCCAGAGGGATGGTACAGGGAGGGTGGAGGGAGGGGGGTTCAGGATGGGGAACATGTGTATACCTGTGGCGGATTCATGTTGATGTATGGCAAAACCAATACAATATTGTAAAGTAATTAACTTCCAATTAAAATAAATTTATATTAAAAAAAGAGTTTGTTGAAATTCATGTCCATTGAGTCAGTGATGCTATCCAACCATCTCATCCTCTGTCGTCCCCTTCTCCTGCCTTTAATCTTTCCCAACATCAGGGTCGTTTCCAATGAGTCAGTTCTTTGCATCAGGAGGCTAAAGTATTGGAGCTCCAGCTGCAGCATCAGTCCTTCCAATGAATATTCAGGGTTGATTTTCTTTAGAAAACTGAATGGTGTTAAAGTGGACGTCCCTGATGGTTCATATGGTAAAGCATCTACCTACAAAGCAGGAGACCTGGCTTCAATCCCTGGTTTGGGACGATCCCTTGGAGAAGGAAATGGCAACCCGCTCCAGTACTCTTGCCTGTAAAATCCCATGGACGGAGGAGCTTGGTAGGCTACAGTCCATGGGGTCGCAAAGAGTCGGACACAAATGAGCGACTTCACTTTCACTTTCAAAGTGTTAAAGTAGAGAAGAGTTAAGACCTGAGTTACATTTAAAAGAAAAAAGAAAGATTTGATTTGGCTACAAAGTAAAGAATATTTGGAGTGGAGCAGGAATAGAAGCAGAGAGATCCACTTGATGGCTATTGCCATAGGCCAGATGCCAGAGGGTAGTAGGATAGATTATGATGGGGAAAGTAGAAATGAAGATAAATATGTATTTGTGGTACATATTTTGGACATGCTGCTACTGCTGCTGCTAAGTCACTTCAGTCGTGTCTGACTCTGTGTGACCCCATAGACGGCAGCCCATCAGGCTACCCCATCCCTGGGATTCTCCAGGCAAGAATTCTGGAGTGGGTTGCCATTTCCTTCTCCAATGCATGAAAGTGAAAAGTGAAAGTAAAGTCGCTCAGTTGTGTCCGACCCTCAGCGACCCTGTGGACCACAGCCTTCCAGGCTCCTCCGTCCATGGGGTTTTCCAGGCAGGAGTACTGGAGTGGGGTGCCATTGCCTTCTCCAATTGTGGACATAATGAACTGAAAATGTATTAATGAATTCAAAAGTTGCAATTGTCACACGAGTGTATGTTCCTCAGTTCTTTGTCTCATCACAACAAAGATTTGGAGCGATGGACATTAAAACCCTCTGCGCGTCACAGCTCTTGGGTCTTGGACAAACCGTGTTATAGCTCTTAGGCAAATCAGTGTTACAGCTCTATTTTATTTAGAAGATAGCAGGAGAGAGAGAGAAAGCGTGCACGCACGCGCGCGAGAGAGTCCGTGAGAAAGCGCTTTGGCTCCTCCTTTTATATGTTTTTTTTTTTTCCTCCACCTAGGCCTGCCCTATGCAAATTAGGCTTACCCAGGAGTGCTGTTTGTTCTTCCTGAAGTCTTCATTCTGGTCCTCAGACCTTCCTTTGACCTTCCTTGTCTTTTAGCCACCGCCATTTTGAACTCCTTTTCCCTATTCTACCTACCTAACATTCCCTCCTCAAGAGATGGGAGGCCCAATTCTTTGGGAATAGGGGTGTCAAGGTCTTTCTGGCTACTTCCTGCTGAACTGGGACAGTGAGAGGTATTGGTTCTCCCTCCCTTTCTAATCTCAATCCTCAGAGTCCTTATAGCGTTGTCCAAGGGTGTGTGGTATTTTCTGTGGTCAGCTGTATTTTTATATCTTTATAGAACTGGCACTGCATGTTGTAGCTGGTTGACAGGTGTATCGAGTGTCCTATTCTGTTTTCTTCCACAGCTTGACTCATGAGTAGTGAATCCAGGAGTCATGTCCTGGTACCTTGACTCCTGGCTCTTCTTTTTCCATCCAAGACAAAGCTGCTTCCATCAGTGTACCAGATTTCCTCAGGACTGGTCAGAGGATCTTCTGACAATCCCTCTCAGGGTTTTGTCCAGTGGTCCAAGGTTTCTAGATAAGAGTGAAAGGGGAGAGAGCCCTCGGGGGTAGGTAGGAGGGTGGCTGGGTTAAGAACCTCACAAAGGGATATACTGAGGCCTGGATTTCCCATCAGCATTACTTGATATCTGAAGATTCTTTGATCAGACATCCATAGATGGCCTCTCCCATTTAGGAATTGTTTTACTTGGTGGCTGGTAAATAGTTAGTTTGCTCCCAAAGGAGAGTTTTAAAGCATCTTCTGTCATGATTGCAATAGCTGCAAGATTTCGAAGGCAGGGGGGCCAGCCTTGGGTAGTTGGATCGAGCCTCTTAGATGAGTAAACTACAGGCTGAGGCTCAGATCCCAACCTTTGAGTTAACACTCCCAAGGCTATTCCCTCTCTTTCATGGACATAAAATTGGAATGTTTTTTCTGGGTCTGGCAACCTCAAGGCAGATGCCTGAGTTAAGGCCTGTTTTAGTGTAGTCTCTGCCTTCTTTTGAGGAGTTCCCCACATCAGTGGGATTGAATCATCTTGTCCCTTTAAGCTTTCATGTAAGGGCTGGGCAATTAGACCATAATTGAGTATCCAGATTCTACAATAACCAGTTAGCCCCAGGAAAGCTCGCAATTGTTTTTGAGTTGTGGGAGAGGGCAACAGGAGGATTCCTTGTACCCGATCAGAAGACAGCCTTCTGGACCCGTGTGTAATCTGAACTCCCAGGTAAGTGACCTTTGTCTCGACCATCTGTGCCTTAGCACGGGAGACTTTATATCCCCTTTCTGCCAAGAAGTTTAGAACCTGAATTGCATGTTGTTGGGCACTTTTCTCATCTGGAGAGCAGATCAGTAGGTCATCTACGTATTGTAATATTTTCCCATTAGGTCCCAGGTCCAGATCTAGCCAGCTAAGGGCTGGTCCAAACAGGTGAAGGCTATCTCTGAACCCCTGAGGTAATACTGTCCAAGTCATCTGTTGGTGTCTTTCTCCTGGGGCTTCCCACTCAAAGGCAAAAAGGTATTGGGATTCTTTAGCCACTGGTATGCAAAAAAATGCATCTCTGAGATACAAGACTATAAACCACTTGGCACTGGGTGGGATTTCTCCAAAGATTACATAGGGATTGGGTACTGTGGGATGGAGGGGGACTACAGCTTCATTTATGATCTGGAGATCTTGACCCATTAGCCAGGTTCCGTCATTTTTCTTTACTGAGAGGATTGGGGTGTTACATTGTGAACTGGTAGAGACCAATAGCCCACAAGCAAGGAATTTATTTATTAAAGGCTGTAGTCCCTCCCAAGCCTCTCTTTTGAGAGGATATTGTTTCCAGTTAGGAAACCGAGTGGGATCTTGGAGGACAATGATGACTGGTTCAGCTTGGTGGGCTTGTCCAGGAATCCTCTGGTCCCACAACTGGGGGTTAATTTTGTCTTCCCATAGGTTTTGGTCCCTCTCTATTGAAGGTGTAATGGGTTTTTCAGTAGTAACCAGGAGCTGTAGAGCTCTAGGGGCTGAAAAACTTCCCATGACAAGGGTGGTCCCCAGTTTAGTGAGTGTATCTCTTCCCAATAAGGGGGTAGGACACACAGGGACCACAAGAAACTGGTGGGAAAATATTTGTCCATCCCAGCAACAAAGAAGTGCTCAGGTGAATCTTTTAGTAGTTGCTTTTCCTGTAGCACCCAAAATAGTACAGGTTTGGAAGAAGAAGGCTCCGGAGTAGGAGATCAAGACAGAGTAGGTAGCCCCTGTGTCAACTAAAACATTCTCGGACCTACTTGCCACATCCAGTCGCACCCTCAGCTCCAGCCCCGTGATGGTTATCTGTAACAGGTAGGCTGGCTGGAGCAGGCTGCTTCAGTCCTCTTGAATCATCGTAAGGGTAGGCTTGGCGTTTGACCTTGAGGCTCTTGGGTCCCGAGGGCAGAGTGCCACCCACTGTCCCAGTTGATGGCATTTGTGGCAAGCTGTTATAGGAGACTTGTCATGGTTTGGACACTCTTTGGCCTAATGTCCCGCCTGTCTACAGATTAGGCATTTGTCTTATGCCTTGTCCTTCAAGGACTTGGGATTTGCCATAGGGTTTCTCTGGAGGGTGGCCAGCATCTGGGCATGCATTGTCTCTTTCTTTCTCTCCTTCTCCTGGGCCTTGGCCTCCTTCTCTTGTTCTCTGTTATAAAAGGTATTGTTGGCTGTCTGGACCATCTCATCTAAAGAGGCAGCAGGGTCCTGCTGTTGTAGCTGCTGTAACTTAATTTTGATATCTGATGCACATTGGGACAGGAATTTGTCCTTTAAAATCACCCATCTCTCATAAGAGTCTAAGTCCAGGTTGGTAAACTTTTGGAGTGCCTCTTTTAGCCTCTCCAGAAAGGCAATGGGGTTCTCATTGGGCTCCTGAGTTATTGCTGAGACTCGGGCATAGCTAATTATTTTTGTTGGGCTGCTTTCAGTCCTGCCTTCACACAGATTAGAAAATGATTTCTTTCCCAGATGTGCTCAGGGTCATTATAATTCCAATTAGGATCGGAGGAGGGGATTGCAGTTTCCCCTACTGGGTATCTATCACTGGACATGTGGAGCCCTGTTGCATACCTCCGGGCTTCCTTTAAGACCCTGGTATAATCAGGAACAGATAAAGTTTGACTAAATATGACCATGATGTCTTTCCACGTCAAGTCAAAGGCCAAGGTAATATGTTGGAATGTATCTATATATTTGCCTGGGTCATCTGTATAGCTTCCCATATCTTGTTTGATCTGCCTTAGTTCTAAGAGGGAGAAGGGCTTATGAACCCAGGTTGGTCCAAATTCTCCTCCATTTTCAACTAAGGCACATACTCAAGCTGGCTTTTGCGGAGGGGGTGCTCCCAGATATGGGGGCACATTTGGGTAAGAGGAAGGAGCACCAGGCAACTCAGGAGCTGTGGGAGGTGAGCCTTCACGAGGGGGTTCCTTTTCTTGGTTGCCTGTGCCTAACACCATTTGCCTAGTGGGCTCACTTTTAGGGCGTACTGCAATCCCATGTGCCTGGAAGGCTGCAGTCCATGGGGTCGCTGAGGGTTGGACACGACTGAGTGACTTCACTTTTACTTTTCACTTTCATGCTTTGGAGAAGGAAATGGCAACCCACTCCAGTGTTCTTGCCTGGAGAATCCCAGGGAAGGGGGAGCCTGGTGGGCTGTTGTCCATGGGGTCACACAGAGTCGGACACGACTGAAGTGACTTAGCACAATCCCATACTTAAGACAGAGTTCCTTCATATCTCTTAGTCAGAAGAAAATTTGAACATAGGGGATCTCTGTCCATTTCCCTTGTCTTTTACAGAATAATTCTAATTGCAGGATGGTATTGTAATTTAAAGTTCCATCCTCAGGCCAGTGTTCCTTGTTCCCCAGTGGATACTGTGGCCACGCAGTGACACAAAAGAATTTCAAACGACTTATCCTTAGAGCTAGAGGGTCGAACAGCTTCCAGTTATCAAGGATGCATCTCAAGGGCATCTGCCGGGAAGCAGATTGGTTATGAAAGACAGTCATGACAGGGAGAAAATAAAAAGACATCTTTCGATTTTTATGGGTGGACTTCCTTAGGGGTGAGTCTTTCTGAAACTTATCCTACTCAGAGCTGTTGCAACCTGAGAGCCAGGCGTCCCTGGGTCAGGGTGCAGATCCCCAGGCAGGCTGAGGCATAACAGCCTCCTAGAGATCGAATCCCTGGGCAGGTCAAGGTGTGACGGCCTCCCGAGAATTGGGTCCCTGGGCAGGTTGAGGCGTGACGACCTCCTGGGTCCCCTGGGACTAGCGGATCCCTGAACAGGTTGAGGTGTGAAAACCTTTTGAGGACCAGATCCCTAGGCAGGTCAAGGCATGATGACCTCCTGGGACCCCCCAGATGGGAGTTGGACATCCCCAAGATCTCCAGTGTGACCAGTATTGGGTAGGATTAGGGGGTTGAATATTATAGAGTATTTCCCTCCCAAGGCTAGCTATTTTCTGGTTGTCTCTCCAGAAGATTGTAGAGGCAACCTTGTGGGTCTGGATGGGGCTCATGAAGAGTATGAAACAGGAGGAAAGGGGGCAGAGCACAACCTTTGAAAGAATGACATAGCACAAGGGTATAATGCAAACCAGTTAAAATCACTTGGGTCCAAGATGACGAGTCAAATTCAAGTAAAACTTAATCCCCAATCTATAAACCAACAGACACACCCAGAGGTGACAGGACAGCTCCAAGACATGGTCAAAAGAGGGAGGAGTGGTTGGTTCCCCAATGGCTGGGATGATGTTCTCACTCATTAGCATATGAATTCCACACCCTCACAAAACCTCAGTTCAGTTCAGTCGTTCAGTCCTGTCCGACTCTTTGCAACCCCAATGAATTGCAGCATGGCAGGCCTCCCTGTCCATCATCAACTCCCGGAGTTCACTAAGACTCACATTCCTTGAGTCAGTGATGCCATCCAGCTATCTCATCCTCTGGCGTCCCCTTCTCCTCCTGCCCCAATCCCTCCCAGCATCAGAGTCTCTTCCAATGAGTCAACACTTCGCATGAGGTGGCCAAAGTACTGGAGTTTCAGCTTTAGCATCATTCCTTCATAAGAAATCCCAGGGCTGATCTCCTTCAGAATGGACTGGTTGGATCTCCTTGCAGTCCAAGGGACTCTCAAGAGTCATCTCCAACACCACAGTTCAAAAGCATCAATTTTCCAGTGCTCAGCCTTCTTCACAGTCCAACTCTCACATCCATACATGACCGCTGGAAAAACCATAGCCTTGACTAGACGAACCTTTGTTGGCAAAGTAATGTCTCTGCTTTTGAATATGCTATCTAGGTTGGTCATAACTTTTCTTCCAAGGAGTAAGCGTCTTTTAATTTCGTGGCTGCAGTCACCATCTGCAGTGATTTTGGAGCGCAGAAAAATAAAGTCTGACACTGTTTCCACTGTTTCCCCATCTATCTGCCATGAAGTGATGGGACTGGATGCCATGATCTTCATTTTCTGAATGTTGAGCTTTAAGCCAAATTTTTCACTCTCCACTTTCACTTTCATCAAGAGGCTTTTTAATTCCTCTTCACTTTCTGCCATAAGGGTGGTGTCATCTGCATATCTAAGGTTATTGACATTTCTCCTGGCAATCTTGATTCCAGCTTGTGTTTCTTCGAGTCCAGCATTTCTCATGATGTATAGAAGTTAAATAAGCAGGGTGACAATATACAGCCTGACGTACTCCTTTTCCTATTTGGAACCAGTCTGTTGTTCCATGTCTAGTTCTAACTGTTGCTTCCTGACCTGCATACAGATTTCTCAAGAGGCAGGTCAGGTGGTCTGATATTCCCATCTCTTTCAGAATTTTCCACAGTTTATTGTGATCCATACAGTCAAAGGCTCACCAGGCCTAATACCATGGCCCCAGCCCTTGCCCCAGCAATGGTTCACACCCTGAAGAGTGGCTTCTCTCTGGATCCTAACAAATCCACCTCTTATCGCTTTGTCTCTCCAATGAGACATCAGAGCCTGAGTTTCATTAGTTTTGGCCGGGCTTGAGTCCCGGGAGAGAGCTGGAGGACAGGAGGAAAAAACAGTGGGAAAAATGTACCAAGGTATCCCCTTCATAGCTCGCCGGAAAATTTGCTAAATATCTGACCGGTGCTTACAGTTTCATTGGTCTGATCCTTGGCACAGAGAAGAGAAAGGACAGAAGAACCCACACCGGCTTGGGTAACAGCTACTGGGGCTCAGCCGATAGTGCCTTTGGGACATGCTGAGGAGTAGCCTCTCCAGAGTCCCTTAATTGTGCCCCTTGCCACCCTCCTGTTCGCGGGAGGTTCGAGGAAACAAGAAACGAGAAATTGTAAAGGTCCCTCCAGCCATAGGAGTGAGAACCTCTTACCTTAACCAGAGGTCTTCTGGAATCTGAGACTGGGCTGCTTGAGCTTTCTGCAGAGTTCGTTTTTCACTATCCCAGTTTCCAGCATGATGGGCCTTCCCCTGCACTGGGTTTCTTTGCCTTCCGCTTCTAGCATGGGAGCTTCACTGTGTTGGGCTCCTGCTGTTTTGGCCTCTTCAGTGTGGAGGTTGTTTCAGCCAGGTTAAACCTGAGTCACGGCACCATAGGTGTCACGCGAATGTATGTTCCTCAGTTCTTTGTCTCGTCACAACAAAGATTTGGAGCAATGGACATTAAAGCCCTTGGTGCATCACAGCTCTTGGGTCTTGGACAAACCCTGTTATAGCTCTTAGGCAAATCACTGTTACAGCTCTATTTTATTTAGAAGATAGCAGGGGAGGGGGGAGGAGAGAGAGAGAGAGAGAGACCATGAGAAAGTGCTTTGGCTCCTCCTTTTATATGTTTTTTCCTCCACCTGGGCCTGCTCTATGCAAATTGGGCTTGGCCAGGAGTGCTGTTTGTTCTGCCTGAAGTCTTCACTCTGGTCCTTGGGCCTTCTTTTGACCTTCCTTGTCTTTTAGCCACCGCCATTTTGAACTCCTTTTCCCTATTCTACCTACCTAACACAATCATGGTTTGCAAAAGGAAAGAATGAGAGATGACTTCTAGTGTTTTGGCTGGATGTTTAATGTTGGTAGCATTCACTGAGATGGAAAGCATGGAACTGGAACAAGTTTGGAGATGTAAATAGAAACATTCATTTGGATATACTGTGTATTGCTTCTCAAATGACGTTTGCAAAAGAACTTAAAACATTTTAACCTTAGACTTGAACTGTTTTAACCTTAGTGTATTCTATAATCATGCATATGTACAGACATGCATAAGACAAAACTAGAAAAATGCATATATTAGCTTTTGAGAAAGTCAATTCCTAAGCAGGTTGATAAGAAGTCTGGGGTCCCCAAGGAGGAGAAAGGACAAACATTTTTTTCGTACATTGCTTTGTCTTAGTCAATATAACAATGAATCTTGCTCAAGGCTATGTTTCTCCTTAATAAGAACCTCCTGACTAATCTTGTTATCTTAAAACTTGTATACTGTGGGAGTTAGTGTGGTAAGACCTTTCTATTGTTAGTTTTAATCTTGTTAATTTAAGATGTTTGTTGTGGGAGTGAGTCTGATAAAAGTATACAAGGCCTTGCTAAGACTAGCAAAGGGGGCTCTCTGTCCCCCTTCTGATGTCCATATCAGAACTTTCTGTGTCCCTTTTCTTACTTTAATAAAACTCTGCTGCACAAAAGCTCTTGAGTGATCAAGCCTGGTCCCTGGTCCCAAAGGTAAATCTTCTTCACAGATCACAAATCGGACACTGTTCACCAAGGGGTATCAGTTTCCACTCATTTCTATGGACAACCCTTAAACTTGATTCAATTTCCAAAAACAGAAAGTAGTCACTCCTTGGAAAACTTTATGCCCCAGTTCCTTTTGTGTATCTTGTCTTTTCAAATAAGCTGTAAGCCTTTGACAATAAGAACAAAATATATCTTATGATTCTTGGAATCCACCCAGTAATTAAGAGCATGGTATAAAGAAAATAATTGAAAATTTGAGAAGCGATAGATGTGAATTACAGGTTTTTTTAATTATTATCCTGCATTTGAGAAAGTTACTTAGCCTTGATAAATTTATATATTTTTATCTGCAAACTGTAATAATAATATCTACTCTCTTGTGGTTGCTCTGAAGATTTAAAAAAAAAAAAAAAAAAGCTTAGTGAAATCTTAAATAAAAAAGGTTTAGCAAAAGCTTAGCAGAGTTCTTGGAATATATTGAGGTATTCAATAAATGTTAGTTTTCCTTCCCTAAGCATGTTTATAAGGGCATACTCAACACATATTTGTCAAATAAAAGAATGAAATTATCACCTTTAATTTCTAATGGGTCCTGCATTTTGGATGAAAAGGACACTCTGTTAGTGTTTTCCTATTTGCTGTTAGTAGCCCAAGTGTCACAGATGACAAAACATGCTTAATGTTTGTTGCTATTATCAATCAGTACAGTTGAGCACAGTCCATAGAATGTAACTGAGTCAGATTAATTTTAATAACTTGAAAGTGAACATTAGTATTCATGGGAATAGGAATAAAATTGCCTTCATCATAAATCATTTTAAGAGAGTTGACTCTGAATTTCCAACTGTATTTTTAAGAAATGATCTTTCTACCTTCTCATTATTTTTTTTATAGACACTTAGAATTTAATCTCAGTTGTACTTAAAGTTAGAAAGTAACTGAAAAAGACTGTTTCTTATTGAACTGTTTATACCAATGTTACTTAAATTTCAATAAATTATTCAATAGTTAAAATAGTTTTCCTCAAATATTGTTTGACATTGTATTTTGTATAATAATTATTCTCTTGAAATACTACTCTAAAAAATTGTTACTACTAAATACTATGTCATGGAGTGCATATACTATTAAACTCCAGGTGATGGGCAGAATTTTGAAAACTACTTATCGATAAACAAGCACATAGATTTTTCAAGGGTTTTCCATCTTCCATAGAGTTATTTCTGTTCTCACGTTTAACTGACATTAGGCATCCAACTCTTTTCCTGACAACATTCATATCTATAGAGATCCATAGACACTTCACTGGGTTTGTATTCTAAAACTGTTTACCCTAATAGAAGATCAGAACATATTTGAGTCAAATATATTAGGAAGTAAAAAGCTATTTGGTCTGCCAGAGTTTTTGGTACATAACAGATTCCGGACCTTGATTTTGGAAAAGCACTCCAGAATTTCTCCTTAGTCTGGTTGGTATTTCAGGAAGTATTTGACCATAGTGTAAATGTCTTTATTGGAGAAGGTAATTGTATCAAAGAATAATTTCTAGGAATAGGTGACAGAAAAAAAAATTTTTTTTAAATGCAGGTTAACTTGTAAATATACAAAACATGGGAAAACACTCTCAGGAAGAAGGCTCTAATGCATGAAATACTCTTATGTGGCTAATTTGAGATAAAGTAAAACTGGCAAAAGTCCAGTAGTCATGTATGGATGTAATAATTGGACCATAAAAAAAGCTGAGCACCAAAGAATTGATGCTTTTGAATTGTGGTGTTGGAGAAGACTTTTGAGAGTACACTGGACTGCAAAGAGATCAAACTAGTCTATCCTAAAGGAAGTCTGTCCTGAACATTCATTGGAAGGACTGATGCTGAATCTGAAACTCCAATACTTTGGCCACCTGATGTGAAGAATTGACTCATTGGAAAAGACCCTGAAGCTGGGAAAGATTGAGGGCAGGAGGAGAAGGGGACGACAGAGGATGAGATGGCTGGATGGCATCACCGACTCAATGGACATGAGTTTGAGCAAGCTCCGGGAGTTGGTAATGGACAGGGAAGCCTGGCATGCTGCAATCCATGGGGCTGCAAAGACTCGGACATGGCTGAGCAACTGAACTGAACTGAAGGGAAAACTGGCAAATGCTAGAAACTATGCATAGCTCTAGATTGGCTAAAACCATATACCCGTTTCAGGGAGAAATGATAAAGAACAAGAAGGAGAGCAGTAAAGAAGCTGTACTTCTTGAAATATGGCTCTATAGAATTCTTTTTATTTTTTTCCAGACAAAACTTTATCGGGGACCTTACTTTAGCAGGGAGGAGCGAGAACAAGCAAGAAGTTTCCTTGCTCACTTGCTCCCTGAGTGAGGGATGGGTTGAGGGTAGGAGTGTGTCCAGGAGTTGGACCAGAGGGGTGACTTAGGTGTTTTGCCCACCCCTCTGGTGGTGTTGATTTCAGAGGGCATGAACAATACCCTGCTTTTGCTTCCAACACCTGTTTTTTTTGCTCCAGGTTCTTCGAGAGTAGCAATTGGGTTTTTTGGTTTGTTTGTATCTTTGGTCTAGAATTTGTCCCAACTACACATGCATGCAGTTATTTTTAGTCCCATATAGTTTCTTTGCATTTTGTTGCTGGAGATTTGCAGAGGTACAAGCATTGCATCACTTGCAGCAAAGGGTCCCACATCACAGGCCTGTCTCATTCACACAACCCCCTCCCTGAGACTCTACACCCTTATTCTTAAGGGATAATGGGCCAAGGATCTCTTCTTAAACATCTTCCTGCTGGACAGGGGCTGCATACTTTAGCCTTTATTAGTGGCATAGAAGTCCCTCTCTGAATGTCCCAAGGACCTGTAGGGACGTGGGCCACCCTCCACTGAAATGTGTTGAATTCCTTGAGCTATCATGAGACTTCAAAATACTGTAGTCTAGAAGACATGTGTGTGTGCACGTGTGCTAAGCCACTTCAGTCATATCCAACTCTTTGTGAGCCTATGGACTGCAGCCAAGCCAGGCTCCTCTGTTCATGGGATATTCCAGGCAAAAATACTGGAGTGGGTTGCTGCTTCCTTCCCCAGGGAAGCTTCCTGACCCAGGGATTGAACCTGTGTCTCTTACATTTACCTGCATTGGCAGATGGGTTTTTTACCACTAATACCACTTACAAGACACAAACTCATCAAAAAGTGAAACAAACAAGTGCTAGAACGGAGGAGAACAACAGCAATTAAAGGGCCTAAAAGTAAAGGAACCAGGCTAACTTTGGGAGGGCTTCCCTAACTGTTGACCAGACAAGGGGGATGATGTCACCCTTGCCAAAAAGCCATTATATTTGAGTGTATATTTTTCCTAATCTCAGCATTAAAGTTTAACATGTTTCTTTATTTTTAGACTAGAAGGTCTGAAACTGTGAGCCCCAGGTCTCCTTCTTGGCCCAAAAGTCATTCTCAGGTTCACAGTGGGAGGGAAGCCAATGGAGCAACAGACAAAATACAGCATAAATTATTATGACTAAAAAGTGTTATAAGAAAATGAAAACTTCCTGCCAGAAAGTTATTTTATACCTCGTGGGATCCAAGAGAACAAGCTGGAGAACTAGTTTTTAGTTTCCGTGCCCAAATAGAATCATGAGTACTGGTGTTTAATTATCTACTGAAGACGAACGGCTTGCTTTCAAATTTTCTCAGTGTTGGTTCTTACCTAGGAAGAGAGGTTGATGTACATGCAACAAGAAGTATTGGCAATGGTACATAGATAATCAAGAATCAATTTCCTTTTGGTGCCCACACAGTGAATAGCTTACTTATTTTGGTTTTTGAGCTGCTTCTGTGAAACATAAAATCTCAGTCCCATATTTTTTCAGGGGCATTTCTCTTTTTTTCTTTTTAAAGTCCCCCTTTCTCCCAGAGAACTATATGAGCATGTAAAATAAGAAAAACATATTTTTCATCTGTATACATATTTGTAATTTTTCTCTTCCCTAAGATTAAGGCTTGAGTTAGGGCTATTAGCACAGCCTTCTGAGCTGAAGTGTTAGGTGGCAAAGATTTTGCTTCTATAACACTATGAGCATTCAGAATACCATTCCCTGCTACAACCATCTTTAATAAAATTACTGCCATAAGTAAAGCATTATTCTTTAGGGTTTTCTATGGCCTAGTCTTTTAGATCAGGCATACAGGAATAAATCTGATAAAGTGTTTCAAGGCAGGAATGTGTTAATTCTGGACCCTTCATGGGCATTAGTATAAGTTGGCATGGCAAATTTTGAGTGTTATTTCTTGGGAGTTGGGAGCAAAGTCTGGTACTTAGTGGGACAGCCTCCAGTTATCTAGTGGTGGCCTTTGGTATCTAGAATCTCTTGTACTTGATGAGGGTTCTGGACTTCCAGTGGCTCTCCAAAAGTAAGCTTGTTAGCTTGTTCCACTAATACAGCATTGGCAGTTACTGACTGGAGGCAGCCAGATCAAACTCAGACCATGGATTCTAGTTTGGAAAAATAGTCCATAGGCTGAGGAACTTCTCCAAGCTTTTGTATAAGGACCCCCTCAGGGCTGTCCCAAGTTTTTCAGCTATGTACAAGGTAATTTTTCTTTTTTTCAATAAGGGAGACCCAGAACAGGAGCTCTGGTGAGAGTCTATTTGATGTTATCAAAAGCCTTTTCTTGTTTCCCAGTCCAAAGTATTGTTCTGTATCTGGGCCTTTAGTAGCTTCATATAGAGGCTTAGCAATTAGTCTGAACTCTGGAATCCAAATTCTGCAAAATCTTGTCATGAACAAGAAAGTACAAAGTTGTATTTTTCCTTTTTTGTCTTTGCGTGCTTAGGCTTAATATAGCTTGTTTTCTATAAGGAGATAATGGTCTGCTTTCAAAATTTATAATATATCTCTGATATTTAACTTGTTGCTTTGAGATCTGTGCTTCTTTCTGGGAGGTACTGTAACCCCAGGCCCCAAGGAAATGAAAAGTATTCTGATCCAAGGCCTCCAAGGTGGGTGCTCAGTGGTATCTGACTCTTGACAATCCCATGGATTGTAGCCCACTAGGCTCCTCTGTCCTTAGGATTGCCTAGGCAAGAAAACTGGAGTGAGGTGCTATATTGCTCCTCATCCTGTTCATGATGCCAATTGTTTCACTGTTCACACTCTCCTCACTATATGCTAAACACAGGGTAGGCAAGGCATGAGTTAAGAGGCTAGAAGGAGATTCAAGGAGCATAGGAAATGCAGACAGGTTTATTCTCTCCTGGCTGACACAGCAGCTATAGCAGCAGCCACAACATAGGCATAATATAGCCATAACATAACCTTGTATAACATAATCATGCTGTTGCTGCAGTGTAGCCCCAGTGTAGCAGCAGCCAGGGTTTTTGTGGTGATGCTTCTATAGGCATTCAGCACAAAACAGCTCATGACCAAGCAAGTACCTCGTGAGCAAGTGAGTACCTCATGACAAAGTAAGTAGCTCATGATGTACGTGCGCTGTGTAGTAACTGATCTCAGCTGTTACATAAACATTATTTACTAGACGTGGGGCAAGAGTGAGAGGCTGTGGGGCAAGAAAGTCTGGACACACCATCTTGGCCAAATTGCTCTCGTCTCACAGTTACCATTTCCTCCTCCAGGGGATCTTCCCAATCCAGGGATCAAATCCATGTTTTCTGCATTGGCAGGTGAATTCTTTACCACCGAGACACTTGGAAAGCCCTTCAGTGGTGGGACTACATATTAATACATCATCTACATATTATGGGATAACTCCTTCTTTTCCTTAGTTTTTTTTTCTAGGGCCTGGGCAAACACGTGCATCCTGAAACCCCTAGGGCAATACTGTCCGTATATATTGCTTCATTTGGCCCAAGTAGGGGTTAGTCCACTTGAAGGCAAACAGTTGGAATGAAGGATGTATTGGGATGCAAAGGAAGGCATCTGTGAGGTCAGGCACAGTAAGTCATTTATCATTTCCAGGAATCTGGACTAATATAAGGATTGGCCACCAGGGGATGTGTAAGGACCACTGCATTATTTACTGCTCTAAGATCTTGTACCATTTGATATTCCCCATTTGCCTTAACAACTGGCAGAATAGGGTATTGAATAGTGACTGACAGGGCACTGAGGCCATGTTTTAGGAATTTATCTATGAGAGGTTGTAACCGTTTTTGCTTTGACCTTTGTGGGGTATAGAATTCTGTTAAGATAAGCGACTTCTGGTTTAAGGTTAATTTTTACAGATTGGACATTTATAGCCTTCACAGGGATTTCTTCATCCCAACCTGCAGAGTATACTGTGCGAATGACAAGACTGGGAATAGGCCCTTATTCTTCAGCTGTTTTGTCCTAGTCAGAATCAAGAAAAGGGACTGCTCGTGATGTCATAATTGTAACATGGCTCCAAGGGAGCCTAGAAGATCTCTTTCTGGTGGTGTAGTAGGACACTCAGGCACAACAAAAAAAAGGCATGTGAAATCAAAAGGTGTTCACATTGGCAAATGAGAGATCCAGTGAAGTAATGAGTGTGAGACTTTCCATAACTGCAGTCACAGTGGAGTTTTCAGATGAAAGCGACCCAGTGTGAGAGATCAGGGCAGAGTAATGGCTCCTGTATAGATCAAAACATTTATTTTATTATCTGCCACATCAAGGACCATCCAGGGCTCCTGAATGGAGATAATCATCTCATTGAGGGGAGCTGCCAGAATCCCTGGGCTGCTTCAGACATCCAACAAAGCCATCTCCAGAGCAGAAGTCCCGCTTCCCCTTTGAGACTGGTGCAGTATCACTTTCTATGACCTGTGTTGGTGACTGGTCCAGGGAATGCTCTTTTGGGCACTTTTGGGCCCCGCAGCCTGCTGATTTGCACTTGAATCATTTCCCTTTTGCTGGTTTTACTCTCAGGTAGATAGTTAAACTTCCTTGCCCACTTTGAGTTGTTCTGAGGTTGCAAGGCTTGACTGACAGTTATGGCCACCAGTTTAGCTTGAGCTCTGGCCTGGCTGTTTTCACATTGGTTTCTCTCTTTCTCCTCAATTTGATCTCAATTATTACATACCCCAAAGGTCACCTCTAGGTGTTGAGGTCGGATTTATGGGCCGAACTGTAACTTTTGGAGTTTCCCTGTAATATCAGGGGAAGACTGACTGATAAAATGCTATCCTAGGTGGGAATGATCCTTGAGAGTGGTAGGTTAGATGTTAGTAAATTTTTGAAAAACATCCACAAGCCATCTTTGGATTTTCCTTTTTCTCCTTTAACCCTTTAATAGTTATCTGGCTTTTTAAATACATTTTATCATTCCTTCTAATACACATTGGATCATATGCTTCTTGGCTTCTGTTCTCTCCTGGGAATTATAATTCCAATCGCTCTCTTGATTTGGGTCATTGTCTCCACCCATAACAAAATGTTCAGGTTGGTTCCTGGCAAGCTGGTCAGCCTGCCCCTGGGCTACTGTCCAAATTCTCTATTTTTCCTCAGGGATACAGCAAGCATATAGGACTATTTGGGCATCCTTGCAAGTAAGCCAAAGGCCAGAGTTAAGACCTAAAACCTTTTAACAAACTTACTAGGATCTTCAGAAAACTGGTCCAGTCTCTGTTTGCAAGAGGTTAATTTATTTAAAGAAAAGGACATGTGTACTCTGATTGTCCCTTCATCATTTGCCACTTCCCTAGGAGGATACATTTTTCCTGATCCTGGGTGATAGGAAGTTCCACTGTGATTTACTTTGGAGGGACTAGTCTCTTTCTCCTGGGGTAATGGGATATAGGGAAGTGGGGTTTGAGATTGGTCAAAGGGATCTGGAGAAATAAGTGGCTCTGGAGAAGCAGGTAGCTCTGAAGAAACATTGGAGACTCAGTTTCCACCCTAAAAATTAAGGAAGGTTAAAATGAGATCATTGTTTTCTAATGCCACAGGCTGTTGACTACCGGAGCCACATAAAGCAGTTTTTTTTTTTTTTTTTTTTCTTTAAAGGATCGTGAAGGCATGAACATAGGGAACATCAATTCCTTTCCCCATCTTATAACAGAAAAGATCCAATTGCAAGATGGTTTTGTAATTTGAAGATCTATTTTCAGGCAATTCTCCAATTCCCCCAACTCACATAAAGGCCTGGCAG
The DNA here is from genome assembly GCF_055505025.1 of Bos grunniens. Classification (NCBI taxonomy): domain Eukaryota; kingdom Metazoa; phylum Chordata; class Mammalia; order Artiodactyla; family Bovidae; genus Bos; species Bos grunniens. The sequence continues at coordinate 61,918,682 of NC_141183.1, read as the reverse complement.
TGTTATAGTAGAATTTAAGGTTTTCCCTTTTTATCTACTTTTCTTTTCTAAAAATTTCCAGTTTTTAAAGATACATTCCAAAAGTGTTTCTTCTGGAATAGAAAAGGGTCCTCCCACATAGAGCAACCTGCAACTGACAACTCTCCTGGAAATGAAGCCCAGTGTACCAGAGACATTTACTAGGGGACTTTTGTCAGAAGGAACCAGTGTTTTCTGAATTCCCTTCTTACCCAGTGGGATTTTGGTCATCATCTACTTTCCGATCAATTCCTAACCAGATATCTCTGGTCAACAGTCCCTCACACGAGGGATCCCTGATAGGGGGCATTTAAACTAGTGCCAAAGCACTTCCAAGGCTCCTTGAGGGGACGTAGAGTCTATAAAGCTTATGTCCTATAAAATTTTTCTCTACATTGGCATGTATTCCTCAAGATTGAGCACCTATAAAGCCTAAGAGGTTGGCTGCTTGAAAATGACCAGCATAATAGATAGTTTGTAACAGGGTATGGGTTACCAAGGCCTAAGGTGAAGGGGATCCTGGAGGGAAAAAAGGAACTCCTGGAGGTGCAAAAAGGAGGAAATAGAGTTTGGCAGAATGGAAAATGCCATATGGGTCAGGACATGAAGGCCTAGAGATGGGAGCACTTCTGCAGGTGACTTTTTTGGACATGAGTAAAGTGAAAGACTAGAAGACAGAAGAACACAAACCCTTTCCTGCTTTTTGGCAACTACCATAAAATTGGGGTGAGTCTGATGATTCCATTTGACACAGGCAACAGCTAGTTTGGACAATGTTTCCCTTGCAATTTGAACCCTATTAGTTTAGTATCTCTCTTTGAGATGCTCCAGGAGCCCTCTGAAGCAACCCAAAGCTAATTTGAGGTATGTGTGTATATATATATACATATATATATATATATATATATTTTTTTTTTTAAGTTAGAATTTTATATTTGGGAAGTGTGTCAAAAATCTCAGAAAGTTTTAAAACACCCAGCCAGATAGAATCATAAGTCACTGTGAAATAATAATTCCTTGAGCAAAGGTGGAAAAAGAAAAGTAAATATACTTTACTGAAAGGGAGAGAAACTCACACAATACAATAACAAAAGTTGTATTCCAGGAAAACTTTGTTCTTTTATGAGAGAAAACAAACCCCATCTTTCATTAACCTACTCTTAATAAAATCCATTTATCTAATTAAATTTAATCCAGCTTTAGAAAACCCTGACTCCATATCATATTCTTTTCTCAACATTCAGTTCAGTTCAGTTCATTTCAGTCGCTCAGTCGTGTCCAGCTCTTTGCAACCCCATGAATTGCAGCACACCAGGCCTCCCTGCTGCTGCTGCTGCTAAGTCGCTTCAGTCTTGTCCAACTCTGTGCGACCCCATAGCTGGCAGCCCACCAGGCTCTGCCTTCCCCGGGATTCTCCAGGCAGGAAAACTGGAGGGGGTTACTATTTCCTTCTCCAATGCATGAAAGTGAAGTCGCTCAGTCATATCCAACTCTTAGCAACCCCATGGACTGCAGCCTACCAGGCTCCTCCATTCATGGGATTTTCCAGGCAAGAATATTGGAGTGGGATGCCTACTCAGGCCTCCCTGTCATTACCAACTCCCAGAGTTCACCCAAACCCATGTCCATTGAGTTGGTGATGCCATTCAACTGTCTCTCATCCTCTGTCATCCCCTTCTCCTCCTGCCCTCAATCTTTTCCAGAATCAGGGTCTTTTCCAATGAGTCAGCTCTTTGCATCAGGTGGCCAAAGTGTTGGAGTTTCAGCTTCAGCATCAGTCCTTCCAATGAATATTCAGGACTGATCTCCTTTAGGATGGACTGGTTGGATCTCCTTGCAGTCCAAGAGATTCTCAAGAGTCTTCTCTAACACCACAGTTCAAAAGCATCAATTATTTGGCACTCAGCTTTCTTTATAGTCCAACTCTCACATCCATACATGACCACTGGAAAAACCATAGCCTTGACTAGACGGACCTTTGTTGTAAATAATGTCTCTGCTTTTCAATATGCTGTCTAGATTGGTCATAACTTTCTTTCCAAGGAGTAAGCGTCTTTTAATTAAATGGCTGCAATCAACATCTGCAGTGATTTTGGAGCCCAGAAAGATAAAATCAGCCACTGTTTCCACTGTTTCCCCATCTATTTCCCATGAAGTGATGGGACCAGATGCCATGATCTTAGTTTTCAGAATGTTGAGCTTTAAGCCAATTTTTTCACTCTCCTCTTTCACTTTCATCAAGAGACTCTTTAGTCCTTCTACACTTTCTGCCATAAGGGTAGTGCTGTTTGCATATCTGAGGTTATTGACATTTCTCCCAGCAATCTTGATTCCAGCTTGTGTTTCTTCCAGTCCAGCGTTTCTCATGATGTATAGAAGTTAAATAAGCAGGGTGACAATATACAGCCTGACGTACTCCTTTTCCTATTTGGAACCAGTCTGTTGTCCCACGTCCAGTTTTAACTCTTGCTTCCTGACCTGCCTATAGGTTTCTCAAGAGGCAGGTCAGGTGGTCTGGTATTCCCATCTCTTTCAGAATTGTCCACAGTTGATTGTGATCCACACAGTCAAAGGCTTTGGCATAGTCAATAAAGCAGAAATAGATGTTTTTCTGGAACTCTCTTGCTTTTTTGATGATCCAGCGGATGTTGGCAATTTGATCTCTGGTTCCTCTGCCTTTTATAAGAGGCTCAACATTCCTTTTGCATCAGTTCAGTTCAGTTCAGTTGTTCAGTTGTGTCCGACTCTTTGCGACCCCATGAATCGCAGCATGCCAGGACTCCCTGTCCATCACCAACTCCCAGAATTCACTGAGACTCATGTCCATCGAGTCAGTGATGCCATCCAGCCATCTCATCCTCTGTCGTCCCCTTCTCCTCCTGCCCCCAATCCCTCCCAGCATCAGAGTCTTTTCCAATGAGTCAACTCTTTGCATGAGGTGGCCAAAGTAGTGGAGTTCAGCTTTAGCATCATTCCTTCCAAAGAAATCCCAGGGCTGATCTCCTTCAGAATACTTTGTCGTTTATTTGTTTCATTGAGAAATACCCACCTCGCAAACAAAATCACCCTTTTCCTTTAACAAAATATATTTGCATTCCTCATACCTTCTCTTCTGAAAACACGTCTTACTTTCCTTATGCAACCATTAATATATATATATATTTTTTTTATTTACATTCTGCAGATTGGTAGAGGACATATCAAGGTGACACCAAACAGTTTTAGTTTCTCCTTCACAAGAAGACACAGGTAAATTTATACCTATATAGCAATTTAAATTCCAATATTTTATCTTATTTGAAATGGCCTGTATATTCAATGTATTCTTATCAATTAAAACTTAATTTGGTTTCAATTTACCAAAACTTGGAGGTACTATTTTAGATGATGCTTTTAAAATGTAATTATTCCCATAGCTTACCAAAAAATTTCTATCCTAGTTACATTTACTCAAATTTAATCACATCAGATTATCTTCAGTGTTAATGAATGTTACAACAAAACCAACATGCACTTAATAACTTTCAGTAACCCTAGGTACAATAAAAGTATTACACAATGTGGATAACTCTAAAGACAGATTGTATTAATTAAAACCATGAGCTTAAGCTATCCTTAATACCAGGAATTAATTCAATATGGAGTAGTTTCTAGATCACATGAACCCAAAATGTATCTGGTAACCCTCCTTTACATTTCTGAGAATGTATATAAGCAATCAATTTCCCTTAAGACAATTAAATACAGCTCATTTACAAGTAAATTTTTACAGAAAGCATACCGAACAAGAGATTTCATACCTTTCCTACTTAATTTAAAATGGCCTTTTCTTCCCCTGGCAGTCTGAGAAGGAATGATGAATCAGGTAGTTCCTGAAAGCCCAAGCGGAATAATTTCTTGTAAAGGCAGAGGGGAGATATGCAAGCTCCTTGAACTTAGGCAGTACCAGTTAAATTGCAAAAGTGGAAGAGGGAAAAGTGTAAGCTCCTTTCTTTACTTTTTGTTCTTTAAAACCCCACCAAGTAATCCAAAGTTGGAGTCTCAGGCAATGTGGGCTGTGTTTGTATTTCAATGTTTAAAGACTCCACCATGCCTACGATTTTTGGCAGAGATTTGCAGGAGACAAAACTACACAGAACTAAGATACCAATGACAAAAACTTAAGGACATAAATAAGAAGTTTTCAGGATAAGTGGAATGAGAGTGCAGGTATAAGGATCAAGGGAGACGTAAAGGGAAGAGGGGGAGAAAGGACTAAAAAAGAGAAAGAGATAGCAAGGAAAAAAAGATGAGTTTTAGGATGATAGCACTTCTAGCCATTACATGACATGAGGTTAAATTTCTATCATTCTCATGAATCTGCCATCAGGAAAAGCCTAAGGGACCAGGGTCTCCTTGTTGTCAGGTAAGCCTCTCCCACCTCTGCTTATCACCCCTTAAGGTGAGACACTGCTCATCAGAGGAAGCATGGCCTCACAAGCTGAAAGGAGTGATGCTGTAGCTGCATTATGTCCACTCTCTCAGAAGAATAGGACAGCAGTAGGAGAGGACACAGAGAGGAGAAGTTGAGAGATATCAGGAAAGGGAAAAGGCAAATTGGGGGAGAGCATTGCCTGAATGATGGTACTGTGGCTCTCAGAAGCTAGGAAGGCACTTATCAAATGCAGTGATGCTGAAACAAGAAGTTCAGAAACCCACTTGTCACACACAGGGAAACTGCATTCAGTGGTTTTGGAGGTGCCCAGATGATCTTCCTGGAAAAGGACAACTGCCCCATGTTGGGTGCCATAAATCTGATTCCAACAAGGGTTCTTGTCCTTTCTCAATGTATAGAAATTGACTAGAAGTCAGACAAGAAATTCAGGCAAGACTCTAATGGGACCCCTGCTACAGCAGAGGGGAGTAAGAACAAGCAACATGTTCCTTTGTTTGCTCACTGCTAAATTATCTTCAGATGAGACTTTTTTCATTTATTTTATGACAGAAAATTATGAAGAGGCAATCCTGGTTCGTGCAGAAACTTGGAAAAAATGCACTTATGGATTAAACAAAAAATAGTAGGGGTGAAGGAAATTCAATGTGTATTAACATTGTTAATAAGTAAAGAGGAAATCTGATAGTATTCAATTCATGCCAAAATTGAGAATACCTCAATTCATCATCTATTTATAAGTAATAGAGAAATATAGAGATACTTTCATAACTTAAAGAGAAGAAAATCTGTATATGGTCAATACTATGCTTAATGAATGATTACTAGAAATTTCCTTTATATGTTGCCATTTACTGACTAAGTCCTGTCTGAATCTGTGACAGCATGGACTGCAGCAAGGCAAGCTTTCTTATCCTTCACTATCTCCCAGAGTTTGCCCAATCTCATGTCCATTGAGTCTGTGTTGCCATCCAGCCATTTCATCATCTGTCATCCTCTTCTCCTCCTGCCCTCAATCTTTCCCAGCATCAGGGTCTTTTCCAATGAATCAGCTCTTCTCATCAGGTGGCCAAAGTGTTGGAGCCTCAGCTTCAGCAACAGTCCTTCCAATGAATATTCAGGGTTGACTTCCTTTAGGATTGACAGGTTTGATTTCCCAGCTGTCCAAGGGACTCTCAGGAGTCTTCTCCAGCACCATAGTTTGAAAGCAGCAATTCTTTGGTGCTCAGCTTTCTTTATGGTCCAACTCTCACATTTATACATAACTACTGGAAAAACCACAGTTGTGATTATATGGACATTTGTTGGCAAAGTGATCTGTTCTTTGTATTATGCTGTCTACATTGGTTATAGCTTTTCTTCCAAGGAGCAAGTGTCTTTTAATTCCATGCTTGCAGTCACCATCTGCAGTGATTTTGGAGACCCCCAAAATAAAACTTGCTACTGTTTCCATTGTTTCCCAATCTATTTGCCACTGCTGCTGCTGCTAAGTCGCTTCAGTCGTGTCTGACTCTGTGCGACCCCATAGACGGCAGCCCACCATGCTCCCCCATCCCTGGGATTCTCCAGGCAAGAACACTGGAGTGGGTTGCCATTTCCTTCTCCAATGCATGAAAGTGAAAAGTGAAAGTGAAGTCGTTCAGTCATGTCCGACTCTTAGCGACCCCATGGACTGTGGTCCACCAGGCTCCTCCATCCATGGGATTTTTCAGGCAAGAGTGCTGGAGTGGGGTGCCATTGCCTTCTCCGCTATTTGCCACTAGAAGCCATAATCTTAGCTTTTTGAATGTTGAGTTTTAAACCAACTTTCTCACTTTCCTCTTTCACCTTCAGCAAGAGGCTCTTTAGCTCTTCTTCACTTTCTGCCATTAAAGTGGTATCATCTGCATATCTGAGGTTGTTGATATTTCTCCAGGTATTTTGATTAGAGCTTGTGAATCTTCCAGCCTAGCATTTCACATGATGCACTCTGCATATAAGTTAAATAAGCAGGTGACAATATACCTTGATATACTCCTTTCCCAATTTGGAACCAGTCTGTTGTTCCACATCCAGTTCTAACTGTTGCTTCTTGACCTGTATACAAGTTTCTCAAGAGGCAGGTAAGGTGGTCTGGTACTCCCATCTCTTGAAGAATTTTCCACAGCTTTTTGTGATCTATACAGTCAAAGGTTTTAGCATAGTTAATGAAGCAGAAGTATAAGGGGTTTCTGGAATTATCTTGCTTTTTCTGAGATCCAACAGATGTTGGCAATTTGATCTCTGCTTTTGTTCCTCTGCCTTTTCTAAATCCTGCTTGTACATCTGGAAGTTCTCAGTTCATGTACTGTTGAAGCCTAGCTTGAAGGATTTTGATCATTACCTTGTAAGCATGTGAAATGAGCACAATTGTACAGCAGTTTGACCATTTCTTTACAGAGTAGTTGCATTACTACTTAAAAGCAAAGGACTTGGGACTAGACTGCCTACAACTGAATTCAGTTTTGCCACTTACTAGCTGTGTGATCTTGGACAAGGTTTTTCATCTTTTTGTGTCAGTTTCCTCTCCTAAGAATAATAATAATAACTATCTCACAAAGTTGCAAGATTAAATGAGTAATCCCAGATAAAATATGTAGAACAGTGCCTGACACACAGTAGCTGTTATATATCTGTCAGCTATTTTTATTCTAGAAGTTAAAACATAAATACCTACCACCAACAATACTATTTGGTATATTTTAAAAATATCAGACAATGAAATAACATCAGAAAATAAAAGCAAGTTATAAATAAGGAGGAAAAAATATTATTATACTCAGATTATGCTGTTATTCATCTGTAAAGTTATAAAAGAAAAATCAATTGAAAATCACAATAAAAATGAAAAGTATAAAACAAGATGAGACAAATAGAAAAAGAATAGCTGGTTCATATATTTAAATCCAATGAAATGAACTTTGACGTATCAGGTAATGGCACAGATTATGAGACAGTGTAAAAATAATCAAGATCAAACTACATGCTGTCTATAGGAAATACACTTTAAGTAAAAAGACACAGGCAATTTAAAGATAAATATATGGAAAAAAGTATTTTGGTAACACTAACAAATAAAAACTAGAGTGCCCATATTAATATCAGACAAATATTTTAGACAAAGAGATAGTAAAAAGCATTATTTTATGATGAGAAAGTGGCTAATAGAAGATATAATTCTAAATGTGTATGCACCTAGTAAGAGAATTCCAAAGTGCATGGACCAAAAATTAGTAAACTGAAAGTAAAAACTGAAAATTCATAACTTTAGTTGGAAATTTTAACATCTCTCAGCAATTAATAAAACAGAATGTTAATAAGAATGTAGAAGATTTAAGCAACAGTATCAACCAGCTTAATTAACTTGAATAATAGAACACCACCCCAAAACAGAAAGAAACTACCCCAAAACAGACACCATCCAAAACAGACCCAAAAGACAAAAACACATCCTTGCCAAGTACAAGTAAGATATTGACCAAAATATATCACCTTCTGGGCCATACAAAAAATTTCAGTAATAGTGAACAGCAAAAATAATAGACATTATGTTCTTTGATTATAGAAGAATTAAGTAAAAATGAGTAACAGAAATATACTTGCAAAGATCTTAAATATTTGAAAATCTCAGCAACTCACTTTTAAATAGTTGATATGATAAAACAGGCACACACACATACATAATAATAATTAAAAATATTTGGAACTGATTGAAAATAAACATATAATGTATAAAAATTTCTGGGATATAGCTAAAATAATGTTTCAAGATAATTTGTGCCATCAAATTCTTATACTATCCAAGAAGAATGGTATCCAATCAAAGCTTGCTCCAAACTTCCACTTTAAGAAACTGGAAAAAGAAAATTAAATATAATGTAAAAATAAGCAGAATAAAGGAAGATTTTAAAGGAAAATAAATCAATGAAAGAGAATCAGAAAAAAAAGAAAACCATACTGCTTTAAAAAAATTTCCATAATAGAATTTCAGACAAATTGATGAGGGAAAAAAGAAGAAAAGCACAAAGTAAATATATAGCGAGTAAAGGACATAACTACAGACATTAAAAGAATTTTATACTGATAAACTTGACACCTTTGATGAACTGGACAAATTCTGTGAAAGTTATAAACTATCAAAATCACTGAGGAAAATTTAGACAACTTGAAGATATTCCTATCTTATTGAGAAATTGACTTTGTAGTTAACAACCTCTCCACAAAGAAAATCCCAAGCCCAGATGGCTTTCCTGGTGAATTCTAGCAAGTATTTCAAGAAGGAATGTTCCAGAAAAGAAGCAAACCATTTTTAATTCATTTTGTGAGTTCAAACTATAGAATGGACAGTAAAGCACCCTTCAGATGTCTCTTGGTGAAGATGCAAAAATACTCAACAAAATATTAAATCAAATCCAAAGTGCATCATCATGACTAAGTGGTTTTATTCTGCAAATGCAAGACTGGCTTAACATTTGCCAGTCATTCAGTGTAATTGATCACATTAAGACTAAAGAAGAAAAATATAACGGTCTTTTCGGTAATTATGGAAAAATTATTGATACAGATTAATGCACATTTGTGACAGAATTCCTCAGCAAAGTCAGAATTAAAGAAAAAAACAAAAAAAGATTTGCACCCCCGTCCCCCCCCCCAACCCCCAGAAGAATTACAGTTCTCTTCAGCATTATATTGGAGAGCCCAGCCAGGTCAAAAATGTAAGTTAAAGAAATAAAGAAGAAACCTCCCATGTCCCCACCTCCCATAGTCCTAGCCCAACACCTCCATGCACTGGTGAGGACGGGCACTGGCTGCAGAAGCACAGCACAGGCCTCGGGCTTGGCGGCGGGGAGTCTGGCTGGGAACTACCTCTGCACAGCCTGTCTCAACCAGAGGCAGCAGAGGACCAGCGCACCACAGCTCCAAGAAAACAGCTCGAATGGTGTCCCAAATCCATGAGATCTGTATAGGATTTCAGCCATCTGATTTCAGCCATCTAGCTCTCTAGAACTAAAAAATACTCCAATCAAGCTTACTAGAGACCACAAGAAAGAACCAATAGAACACAGTTATTTCCCTGAAAACCTCAATAAGTTGGTTTTGTCAGACGAGGAAGTGAGCTTGGGAAGTGAATCAGCAACTGAAGACATAAGGAAAAGCATTCTCGAATAAGAGAATTTGGAGCACCTTCATTTTCTAACTCTGAAAATGTTGCAAAAGATTTACCAGTGGATTCATTGGAAGATGATTTTGAGCAGGAGTTCTCATTTCTAAAGAACCTCTTAAATCCTGGTTGTTGGAGTGCTAGTGAATTTCCCCAGGAATGACAGGTTGTCTTTGGGAAGCCCCAGGCTAGTCTCCCATTCCAGGAGCCTTCTGGATGATCTAAACCTCTTGCTCACTCCTTAGGATTCCTTCCTTCACAAATCTTTGACCTTGGCCTTCACACTGCTGGAGCTTTCAACAACTGGGCTTCCCAAGAAGGAATTAGAACTTTGTGTTTCACACATTGATAAGGAGCCAGTGCTTTCACAGAGGCCAAGTAAATTATTTCAGCTAGTGAAAAAATAATTGTGGTTTTGGTATGTGAATTTTAAATCATTATCACTAGGCTCAAACACATCTTTATTAATCAAAAGAGGAACTATTACAATAAACACATTTTTGCTAATGAGAATTAAGTTTGTTATTTTCTGTAGCATGAAAATCCATGCTTTAGAGTTTGATGAACTCTCAAAAAGCATTTTAGGCCTCCTGCTGGTTGTGGAAGCATTTTCCCTGAAAATAGTTGTCAAGATGCTTGATGACATGGTAGTCGATTGATAGGAGGTCAGGTGAATGTGGGAGATAAAGCAACACTCTATAGCCCAATTTGTTCAACTTTTGAAGTTTTGGTTGTGTGACATGGTTGGGCATTGTCATAGAGAATTGGGCCCCATTGACCAATGTGGCCAGTAGGTGTTGCACTTTTCAGTTCATTTCATTCATTTACTTAGCATACTTCTCAGATATAATGGTTTTACCAGGATTCAGAAAGATACAGTGGATCAGATTGGCAGCAGATCACCAAACAGTGACCAGAACCTTTTTTGGGGGGTGCAAGTTTGCCCTTGGGAAGTGCTTTGGAGCTTCCTCTCAGTCTAACCACTGAGCTCATCATTACTAGTTGTCACATAAAAGCCACTTTTCATCACATATCATAATCCAACAGAGAAATGGTTCACTGTTGTTTCATAGAATAAGAGAAGACAGCATTTCAAATGACAATTTTTTTTTTTTTTTTTTGATTTGTGGTCGGCTCATGAGGCATGACTTATAGAGGTTTTTCACCTTTCCAATTTTCTTCAAATGCTGAATGACTGTAGAATGGTTGGCAATGAGTTCTTTGGAAACTTCTCATGTAGTTGTAAAAGGATCAGCTTCAATGATCCTCTCAAATGGTCATTGTCAACTTCTGAAGGCTGGCCACTGACCTCCTCATTTCAAGGTTCTCATGTACTTTACAAAACTTCTTGAGCCATCATTGCACTGTACATTTGTTAGCAGTTCCTGGACCAAATGGTTTGTTGATGTTAGTTCCTGCTGCTACTTTATGACCCATTTTGAATTTGAATAAAAAAATTGCTTGAATTTGAATTTACTTTTTGTTTAACTTCATTTCCCTTGTCTAACATAAATATAAAATAAACAGCAAGTAATAAGTCATAAGCAAAAAACATGAAGTGGAAATGTATATTAAAATAGTTGCATAACATAATCATATTTATTTAAGAATGTATTCCAAAATCAAATTTCAACAATGCCAAACTGCATTTACTTTTACACCCAACTAAATAACAAAATACAAGTTATTTACTTACACTATCTGCCACCATATTAATAATCAGTTGAATTCAGCTCCCAACAGTTGTAACCAAGACATGTCAGCCTAGTTCAACCTATTCATAGACCTGGATCCACTTTCAAACCCAGATCACATAATATGTGGAAAATATTAGAAACTAATGAGTATGAAATAGATACCAAAACTTAGTTCTGAATCACAGCTAGGAATAATTGCCAATAGAAGGTGGGCTTATTTGTTTGGAAAGCCTCTTTTGTATAAGTTGCCTTGCTGGCTGTGAGAATTCTACATGTAGTTTATCTACATATAGACAGCATAAAAATTGGGTTGTGATTTGGGATTGGTTTGTATATAAAACAGTGGCAGGGGAAATTTTCTATTGTGGAAAATAACACTAGAACCAGACTAGTTTTGTCTTTAGTTAAAAAGGTAGGTTAAGATTTGAAAACTCAATTTGCTTTGATGAAATCACAGAGAAACTTGGTGCTTGTTTTCTCCAACTGGAAGCTAAAATATATTATTCCTTAGTTCTTTTCCTCCATACAAAACCATGGACACTCTCCAACTTCATTATTGAATTTTATTAGGGAAGTTGCAGAATGATTTGCTAATTCCAACCTCTGAAGAAATAGAAAATCTCTCTTCCCATCTGGTGAACCACAAGAATATCCAACACTATTTCAGACAGTGCATAAGTGTTTTCAGGCTTGACTCTGACACATTGCTACCACAATGTACAGTATTCATATGCTTCCTAAAAGAAGATGAGGGGAGGCTACTCCCTGAGCAACTGGCAGTAAGCATTCCTGAAATTACCCAGAAAATTGTATCTGAACGAGGGAAAATTAATTTACCCTCATAGAGATTTGCAACACTTACCCACATTGTTAGTGAAAATGCAGGTCCTTGTGCCCGATGCATGGTGAGGCCAAACAATACTGAAACATTCAAGTTTGGAACACAGAAAAGTTTATTATGGGGTTATGCAAGGAGATGCTCATTCTTAAAAAAAAAAAAAAAAAACAGCAAACTTTTCAAAAACTTTTAGCAAAGCCCTTTTATAGTAAAGGTGAGAGGGGTGTGGCTAGTTGTTGCAAACTTCTTGATGTCTGATCCTTTTTTCCTGAAGTAACAGATAATGTTCATCTGGTAGAGATTTACACAAACATCATTAACTCAAGACCATGAAGGTTATAGTCAGGTAATGATGTTCACATAAATCTCTACCAAATGAACGTTGTTATCTGTCCTGACAAAAAAGGCCCAGGTCCCAAGGCACAGCTTTCAACCTCCAAGGTCCTAGTCCTCTAGGAAGAGACAGATCTCAGTTGGCAGCTCCCTCAGGACCAGGTTCCGAGGCCCTGCCCAGCTGTCATCACTGATGGATCCAGGTGTCCAACCCATCTGGCCCTTAGGCTCCTCAGGCCACCAAAATGAGGGGGTGTATGTCCCACAGCCTGTGACCCAAGCAGACTGCCACTGCTATTAGGTTGAAGAGACAGGGGTCGGGAAAAGAATCACTGCTGCCTCAAGGTGTGGGCCAAGACCAGTGGGTAGACCTGGTGAGGGCTCTGCAGCCCTGCAGGACAGAGTGCCAACCTTATTTCCTGGACCACACTCCCCTGCCCCCCAGCCCCGCCTGGGTGAGCTGGAGGGTATTAGGAAGAAGACTGAGATCTGACTCTTACCTCACTCTCCGCCTTATGACCACCACTCCACTGTTGGCTGAATCCCCTCACTAACTGCTGCTCCTTGACACTTTGTTGCTTGTGGGCAGGGCCCATTGGGGCACCAACCAAGGACTAGATGGAACCATTGCCTGGTAACACGGTGTGGAGTAGTGTTGCACAGCAATAACTGGATGGTAAGGGCTGTGCTCACTGCACTTTGTTACAATTCCCCCCTTTTGTTTGATGCTTCTCAGTCTTGAGGATAACAAGTGAGTGTGTTTAGACTCAGCAGAGTAACTCGGTTTTAGGGTGACTCATTTCAACCTCTAATTTCATGTCATCCTTCTCCAAGTATTTCAGGGAATGAGGAGACGACTGATTTAACTACTTCCTGCTGAAATGAAGCAGAGTTCTAACTTAAAATGGGGAATGTATATCAAGTTGGAAATATTCTCATGTCCCAATCTTATATAAGACTCTTGAATCAGAGTCTTATATAAGAAATATCTTGTATAAAGAATTCAGTTGAATAAGTCTGATAAAACAGTCTGGACCCAACACTCTGGGGGAGATTTGTCACCAGGTAGCCAGAATTACAGAAGTATAATTTACCGAATTTCTGTTAAGTCATGAGTAGCTTCAGTGAAAAAGCCTCTCCATATCTAGAGAACACAGATCAAAATCAGTAATAGTCCAGACAGAATAATCCATAAACAAACATATGCCCCAGTTTACTCAGTAAACACCTATTTTGTTATCTTTATCAAAACAATGAAGTGCCAGAAACTGTGACAAGAACAATGCATGTCACAAAGGTCCTGGCAAAAGTGGTACCTGGTAATGGAGGGCTGTCCCTGTTTTGTTCTAAAGGAGTCACAGCTCACCCCTGATTTGCTTAAGTTTTCTCCCTTGACTTCATGCTGTCTAGGGATTTGTCTCAATAGAGGTGTGTTATTGCAAGGGGCACAAAGTAAGCAATACTGGGTTTATGCAGTTTCATTATGTTTTATGGAAACCAGATTTTCCCAAAGCCAGTATTTCATAACTATCTTAATTAAGCAGCTAACAGCTCCTCTTTCACTGCTCATGCTAGCACATAGCTGTAAAAAACCCCTCTCCCTTCCAGGAGGAGCGCCACTGTGAGATTGTCTCACCACTCTGCTGACTGTTGCACACAACCCCAGGGCCCATCATGGCTGCCAGTGAGAGGGAAAGTTTTTCCCCCTACGAGTATGATAAAATTTTCTTACTCTGTTTGTTTAAAAGTCCTTCCTATGAATCTCCTTGAAAATGAAGCACTTTTGAAAAGCATCAGCTTAACTATATATTAAAAACTTAATAGGCAAGGTTAAAGATCTGATCACAATGTGTTGACAAAGAACCTTAACCAAGTTTCTGTGATATAACCAGAATTATGGTTGATAGATTATACCAGGACATATCTACCTTTCAGAAACTTCATATAATTTCTACTATCTAAGGTATTAACACCATCTTATCCACACAGTCAGACCACTTGACCTGCCTCTTGAGAAATTTGTATGCAGGTCAGGAAGCAACAGTTAGAACTGGACATGGAACAAAAGACTGGTTCCAAATAGGAAAAGGAGTACGTCAAGGCTGTATACTGTCACCCTGCTTATTTAACTTATGTGCAGAGTACATCATGAGAAATGCTGGACTGGAAGAAACACAAGCTGGAATCAAGATTGCCGGGAGAAATATCAATAACCTCAGATATGCAGATGACACCACCCTTCTGGCAGAAAGTGAAGAGGAACTCAAAAGCCTCTTGATGAAAGTGAAAGTGGAGAGTGAAAAAATTGGCTTAAAGCTCAATATTCAGAAAACAAAGGTCATGGCATCCGGTCCCATCACTTCATGGGAAATAGATGGAGAAACAGTGGAAACAGTGTCAGACTTTATTTTTCTGGGCTCCAAAATCACTGCAGATGGTGACTGCACCCATGAGATTAAAAGACGCTTACTCCTTGGAAGGAAAGTTATGACCAACCTAGATAGCATATTCAAAAGCAGAGACATTACTTTGCCAACAAAGGTTCGTCTAGTCAAGGCTATGGTTTTTCCTGTGGTCATGTATGGATGTGAGAGTTGGACTGTGAAGAAAGCTGAGCGCTGAGGAATTGATGCTTTTGAACTGTGGTGTTGGAGAAGACTCTTGAGAGTCCCTTGGACTGCAAGGAGATCCAACCAGTCCATTCTGAAGGAGATCAGCCCTGGGATTTCTTATGAAGGAATGATGCTAAAGCTGAAACTCCAGTACTTTGGCCACCTCATGCGAAGTGTTGACTCATTGGAAGAGACTCTGATGCTGGGAGGGATTGGGGGCAGGAGGAGAAGGGAACGACAGAGGATGAGATGGCTGGATGGCATCACTGACTCAATGGACGTGAGTCTCAGTGAACTCTGGGAGTTTGTGTTGGACAGGGAGGCCTGGCGTGCTTCAATTCATGGGGTCGCAAAGAGTCGGACATGACTGAGTGATTGATCTGATCTGATCTGATCCACACAGCATAATATTAGAAGGCTTATCACTCTTTTGATAATACTTTCCATATAATGCTACATACCAAATAACACTAATTAAATATTCCTCCTTGAGATGCCTTAAAGGTTCCCTAATGAACTCCAAAGTTATCAGAGAGCAGAAAGAACTTTAATTAAAATTTGATATGTGAGAATTTTGTCAAAAAGTTTCAAAACACTTGCCAAATAAGATCATTGGTCACTGTAAGACAATACTGATTTCTTATCCAAACTGAGAAGAGATCTGAAAAGGATATCAGATCAGATCAGATCAGATCAGTCGCTCAGTCATGTCTGACTCTTTGCGACCCCATGAATCGAAGCACACCAGGCCTCCCTGTCCATCACCAACTCCCGGAGTTCACTGAGACTCACGTCCATAGAGTCAGTGATGCCATCCAGCCATCTTATCCTCTGTCGTCCCCTTCTCCTCTTGCCCCCAATCCCTCCCAGCATCAGAGTCTTTTCCAATAAGTCAACTCTTCTCATGAGGTGGCCAAAGGATATACAGATTACTTAAAATCAAGGAAGTTCATGTAACCTTTTACTAACAGCAAAAGTCTGAGTGAACTTGCTCTCTAGTAGATGCTGTTTTTGTTCAGTCACTAGGTCATGTCCAACTCTGTGACTCCATGCACCGCAGCATTACAGACTCCCCTGTCCCTCACTATCTCCCAGCGTTGCTCAGATTTATGTTGATTGAATTGGTGATGCTATTGAACCATCTCATCCTCTGAAACTCCCTTTTGCTTTTGCCTTCAATCCCTCCCAGTATCAGGGTACTCCAATATCATTTTCCAATGAGTCAGCTCTTCACATAAGATGACCAAAACATTGGAGATTCAGCTACAGAAACAGACAACAACAGTGAATATTCAGTGTTCATTTCCTTTAGGATTGACTTGTTTGATCTCCTTGCTATCCAAGGGACTCTCAAGTGTTTTCTTCAGCATCACAATTCAAAAGCATCAAGTCTTCAGTGCTCAGCCTTCTCCATGGACAAACTTTCCATGACTAATGGAAAAACCATAGCTTTAAATATACAGACATTTTTACCAGTGTGATGTCTTTGGCTTTTACTATGCTGTCTGGGTTTGTCATAGCTTTCCTTCAAGGAGCAAGCATTGTTTAATTTTATGGCTTCAGTCACGACTGGCAGTGATTTTGAAGCCTAAGCAAATAAGATCCGTCACTTGTATGCCAAGTTGCTTCAAGGATGTCTGACTCTTTGCAACCCTATGGACTATAACCCACCAAGTTCCTCTGTCCACAATATTCTCCAGGCAAGAATACTGGAGTGGATTGCCATGTCTTCCTCCAGGGGATCTTCCTGACCCAGGGATCTAACCCAAGTCTCTTATGTCTACCTGCATTGGCAGGCAGGTTCTTTACCACTAGAACTACATGGGAAGCCCCATTTCCCCCTACCTTTTGCCATGAACTGGTGGGATGGTGTAGGGAGAGAACAAATTAGTCAAGATGGCATGGTCAGGTTCTCTTGCCCCACGTATTTTAATAATAAATATGTAACAGCTGAGATCATTTATAGCACTGTGCATGTGCCTCAGGAAGTACTGGCTTGGTCACAAGCTGCTTTGTGCTGTAGGCATCTATGAGACCCATCTGAGAAACCGGCAGCATTTTGTTGCTGTTGTGGCTGTGTCTATTGGGCCAGCCACACCTCTCTGTTATCACAGTTGCTGTGCCAGCCAGGAGAGAGGCTGTGTTGTGTTAGGTTATGGTATGGCTGCTGCCTTGGCTGCTGCATCAGCCAGGAGAGGAAAAATGTGTCTGAAGTTCCTATGGCTCCTCAAGTCTTCTTCCAACCTCTTCACTCATGGCTTGCCTACCCTGGGTTCAGCAAACAGTGGTGTCTGCAAGACAAGACAATTGGTGTCACAAACAGGATCAGTGATATAGCTGCCTTAGTCAGCAGGATGCCCAGCAGGTAGAGGCTCCACAGGAGTTCCACAGAACTCCTCTAAAGAACTTCTGAGCCTCCACAGGAGAAGAGGTGGCAGCATACCCAGCAGATAGGGGAGCTTGAGGCCTCACTGGATGAAGGAAGCCAGTGGATACCAGATAGCATATGGTACCATGTGGCCATGATCCTCTTGGTGTGGGCTCTGGTGGAAGACTGTGAAGCAGTGGACGGTTCATCAGAGAACATTGAAAAGGTGCTACAGTGAGTTCCCATTTGCTGAACAAGGCAGCATGGACTGCTGCTGGCAATGTGGGGTGGATCTTCCTGACTGCATTGAAGGTGAATATGGATAGTGCTCTCCAAGATGCCACACTGGTGTGCAATGCACAGAGATGCTTGGAAGAACTAGAACAATGTATACTGGCATTAGAGCAAGAACCCCGTGGCCCTGAAGAACCCAGTATCTCTGACAGAGAGGTGGCAAGTGACAGTGATGATGAACATCATAAGACTGTGGGCCTCTGCTTGCCAGAAAGGCCTGTTGTGCAGCAGAAAGTTAAGCATAAGCAGCCTATGGACCAGGAGGGGCATCTTCAAGGGGCCCCCAGTGTGACTGAGTTCATGACATATCTATATACCCAGGTGGAGTTGGTTGACTTGGATAAGCAGCTTTGGCAAAGCAAAGGGAAACCTTGGCAGCTTAGCTTTTGCAACTGTGGGACACAGGGTGGGCCTGGCACCTCTGGGGGATTTTGCAGTGTCCTTACTGAGAGATGTAGAGGGACAGTGTGTGAGACACTATTTTGAAAGTGTGAAGACCCTGAAGGGCAGGGGTCCCATTCAGGTTACATGGATGTAAATGTGGACCGATTTGTGTGAAGGCATACTGTAAAGGCTGTGTCCTATGAGGTATATTGTCTGTAAAGGCTGTGTCCTGTGGTGTGGACAATGTACTGTAAAGGCTGTGTCCTCAGATTTTAAAAATGTGTAATCACGTGGGTGGACTGATTGCAAAATATTCCCTCTAAAGGGTGTGCCCGGCCCCTCTGGGAGCTTTTGTGGATCCTTAATAAAAAATTCCACAGGAGTGAAGTTGCCCCTGTGGAGGCTTTCCTGCAATCTCACAAGGACAGACTGCGGACTGGACTTGGCCATGGAAGATAAAGGCACTCCACATGTAGTGGGTGGCTCTTCTAGCCCCGTTAGGGCAAGGACTGCAACACGAGCTCCAGATAATACCTGGCATTGGGTTTTGCTATGTATTGGGGATGTCACTGTTTTCTTTGTAGCTATTGCTGTTGCAAGATGTAAATCCAAGAGTCAGTGTTACTTGCCAAGGGAATATCACAGAAGATAGACTGCACATAGGATGTGAGGTAAGAGACCCTGGAGGGATGGAGTGTGGGGAGAGAGCAAACTAGCCAAGATCATGTTGTCAGGCTCTCTCACCCCGAGTTTTGTAAATAATGACTATGTAACAGCTGAGATCATTTATAGCACTGCACATGTGTGTCATGAGTTTTGTTTAACAGCTGAGATCACTTATAGCACTGCGTATGCACATCACAAGGTACTTACTTGGTCATGAGTCACTTTGAGCTATAGGCATATATGAGCTCTACCTAAGAAAGTGATGGCATTTTCCTGCTGCATCACAGCTGTATCTTTTGGGTCAGCCATGAGAAGAGTGTGTCTATTATTATGGCTGCTGTGCCAACCAGGAGAGAGGTTGCATCTTGTTAGGTTATGTTATGGCTACTGCTTTGGCTGCATCCGCCAGGAGAGAATAAATGTGTCTGTAGTTCCTACAGCTCCTCGAGTCTTCTTCCTGCCTCTTAGCTTGCACCTTGCCTAACCTGGATTCTTCAAACAGTGCAGACAGTGTGAAAAACAAGACAGGATGCCATGATCTAACTTTTTAATGTTGAATTTCAAGCCAGAGTTTTCAATCTGCTCTTTCATTTTCATCATAAGGTTCTTTAGTTCCTCTTCACTTTCTGCCATTAGGGTGATATCATCTGCATATCTTTGATTATTGATATTTCTCCCAGCATTCTTGATTTCAGCTAATGATTCATCCAGCCTGGCATTTTGCATGATATAATTTGTATAGAAGTTAAATAAGCAGGGTCACCATATGTAGCCTTGTTGTACTCCTTTCTCAATTTGAACCAGTCGGTTTTTTCATGTCCAGTCCTATTTGTTGCTTCTTGACCTGCATACAGGTTTCTCAGGAGATGGGTGAGGTGGTCTGGTATTGCCATTCTGTTTAAAAATTTTCCAGTTTCCACATGGTAAATGGCATTAGCATAGTCAATGAAGCAGAAGTAGATGTTCTTCTGGAATTTTCTTACTTTCTCTATGATCCCACAAGTGTTGACACTTTGACTTCTGGTTCCTATATCTTTTCTAAACCCTGATTGTAGATCTGAAGGTTCTCAGTTCATGTACTGCTAAAACCTAGCTAGAAGGATTTTGAACATAACCTTATGAGTATGTGACATAAGCATAATTGTCCAGTAGTTTGAATATTCTTTGGTGTTGCCCTTCTTTGAAATTGGAATGAAAACCGAACTTTGCTGCCTTATGATCAACTACTGAGTTTTCCAAACTTGCTGACATATTGAATGTAGCACTTTAGCAGCATTCGTTTTTAGGATTTTAAACAGTTCAGCTAGAATTGCATCACATTCACTAGCTGTCCATAGTGATGCTTCCTCAGGCCCATTTGACTTCACATTCCAGGATGTCTGGCTGTATGTGACTGAACATATCAACATGGTTATCTGGGCCATTAAGACCTTTTTATGTTTAGTTCTGGGTATTCTTGGCAACTCTATTTAATCTTTTCTGCTTCTGTTAGGTCATTATGATTTCCATCTTTCTTTTTTTTTAAATTTAAAATTCTTCTTTTTTTTTTTTTAATTGAAGGATAATTGCTTTACAGAGTTTTGCTGTTTTCTGTCAAACCTCAACATGAATCAGCCATGGGTATATGCACATCCCCTCCCTTTGGGAATTTCCTCCCCTTTCTCTCCCAATCCCAAGCCTCTAGGTTAATACAGAGCCACTGTTTGAGTTTCATGAGCCATACAGCAAATTCCCATTGGCTATATATTTTGCATATGGTAATGTAAGTTTCCATGATATTCTTTCCATACATCTCACCCTCTCCTCCTCTCTCCCTGTGTCCGTAAGTCTATTCTCTATGTCTGTTTCTCTATTGTTGCCCTATAAATAAATTCTTCAGTACCATTTTTCTGGATTCCATATATATGTGTTAGCATACAGTATTTATCTTTCTCTTTCTGACTCATGTCACTCTGTATAATAGGGTCTAGGTTCATCCACCTCATTAAAATTGACTCAAATATGTTCCTTTATATGGCTGAGTAATATTCCACTGAGTATATATACTACAACTTCTTTATCCATTCATCTGTCGATGGACATCTAGGTTGCTTCCATGTTCTAGCTTTGTAAATAGTGCTGCAGTGAAAAATGGGATAATGTGTCTCTCTCAATTTTGGTTTCCTCAGGGTATATGCCAAGAGTGGGATTGGTGGGTCATACAGTGGTTTTAGTCCTAGTTTTTAAAGGAATCTCCATACCGCCTTTCATAGTGGCTATATCAATTTACATTCCCACCAACAGTGCAAGAGTGTTCCCTTTTCTCCACACCCTTTCCACCATTTATTGTTTGTCAACTTTTTGATGATGACCATTTTGACTGGTTTAAAGTGATATCTCATTGTATTTTTGATTTGCATTTCTCTAATAATGAGCAATGTTGAGCATCTTTTCATGTGTTTGTTAGCCATCTGTATGTCATCTTTGGAGAAATGTCTGTTTAGGTCTTTTTCCCACTTTTTGATTGGGTTGTTTGTTTTTCTGATATTGAGTTGTACAAGCTGCTTTTATATTTTGGGAATTAATCCTTTGTCAGTTGTTTCAGTTGCTATTATTTCCTCCCATTCTGGGGGTAGTATTTTCACCTTGTATATATTTCCTTTGCTATGCAAAAGCTTTTAAGTTTAACCAGGTCCCACTTGTTTACTTTTATTTTAATTTCCATCAATTTTGAGTGAGACCATTTCCAGGTACAGTAATCTTGGTTGTAGAATTTTCCCTTTTGGTGATTTAAATATATCCTGCCACTGCCTTGCAGCCTGCAGAATTTTTGCTGAAACATCAGCTGTTAAGTGTATGGGGTTTCCCCTGTATGTTACGTGTTGCTTTTCCTTTGCTGCTTTTAATATTTTTTCTTTGTGTTTAGTCTTTGTTAGTTTGATTAGTATATATCTTGGCATATTTCTCCTTGGGTTTATCCTGTATGGGACTCTTTGTGTCTTTGCACTTGATTGAATATTTCCTTTTCCATTTTGGGGAAATTTTCCACTATAATCTCTGTTTGTTTCCAAGGGAAGCCATTCAACATCTTAGTAATCCAAGTCTATGGCCCAATTACTAATGTTGAAGAAGTTGAAGTTGAATGATTCTATAAATACCTAAAACTACCACCAAAAAAATGTCCTTTTCATGAGAGGACTGGAATGCAAAAATAGGAAGTCAAGAGACACCTGGAGAAACAGGCAAGTTTGGGATTTGAGTACAAAATGAAGAAAGGCAAAGGCTAACAGAATTTTGCCAAGAAAACTCACTGATCATAGCAAACACCCTCTTCCAACAACACAAGAGATGACTCTACATGTTAGTATTATACAGGAGACAGTTATCAAAACCACTCCCGAGGGGGGAAAAAATCCAAAAACAGAAAGGAGTTGTCTGGGAAGGCTTTACAGATAGCTGAGGAAAGGAGAAGTGAAAGATAAGTGAAAAAGGGAAAAATATACCTAACTTTCTAACTGAATGCAGATTTCCAGAGGATAGCAAGGAGAGATAAGGAGGCCTTCTTAAATGAACATTGGAAAGAAACAGAGGGAAACAATAGAATGGGAAAGACTGTGGAACTCTTCAAGAGAATTGGATATATCACATATAGGTTTCAGTTCTTTTCCTTATTACAAACACACATAATTCACAAAGAACTTGGTATAGGCATTTGTGGGTCTTCTTACTTCTATTGAAATTTGGGGAATAAGAAGAGGTTTAAACCATAAAAACAGGGGACTCCCCAGCTCTCCAGTGATTAGGACTCTGCACTCTAACTGCCCAGGTTCAGTCCTTGGTCAGGGAACTAAGATACCACAAGCACGTGGCATAGTATAAAGCAAACAAATATTTTTACTGATTATTAGACCCTCAGCATTTTCAGATGCCTTATACACCTTAGTATGAGAGAATAACAAACCCAACTCCATATTGGATATATTCCTTAAGCTCTAACTTTTGTGCTCAGTTGCCTGTGTTTAGTCATACTTGGTTTGTACCTTGGCAAAATAATGTTGCCTATTGTCTGAAATATACAAAATAGCCTATTATTTGTATAATAGGCTCTGTATCAAAGGATTTATCTTTAAAGAAAAGACACTTTATTCATATAGAGATAAAAAGTTGAAGAACAAAGAAAAACATTTGTCTACTGAAGGTTTGCAGAAACATGACCAGGCCTACACAAACAGCTGTAAGAACAAAAGATCATCACATCTCTGGGGTTTCACAGACACCATGAAGTTTGCATGAACAATTCAGAAACCTTTCAATTTCAGGTTTATGAAAAACAACAACAACAACAACAAAAAAAAAACTTGAGTACTAAATTAGGTAAAATAGGTCTTAGGGCCACTCATCCAGCATCTTCTCAGTCTGCTGGCTTTCCAAATAATGTTCCTTTTCCTTATCCCAATACTTTGTCTCTCAGTATATTGGCTTGGCCTGTGGTAAGCAGTACAAGCTTGGATTTAGTAACATTTTACCAACCCTGATTCTGTTTCTTGACATCTATGCAGCCCACCCATTCTTCTCTCTTGGCTTCTTTTAACCAGTTCCATTTTTATCATATATAAAAGTAAATACTTCCTGTATTTTTATACAGAGCAAATTAGTTCTTTCCAGTCCTTTTTTTTTAATATAAATTTATTTATTTTATTTGGAGGTTAATGACTTTACAATATTGTACTGGCTTTGCCATATATCAACATCCAAGCTTAGATTGGGTTCTCATTTGTAAACCTAAGCTTTAAAAATTATCTAGTGTAATGACATTTTTAGACAATGTCATTCTCCATTACTCATCTGTGTGAATGGAGATTTTTATTTTACAATTTAATTATATTTCTCAATATTCCTACAAATCACAAAAGTTTTACATTTCATAAGAAATAGTGGGTAGTTAGATAATTCATATTCAATAATAGTCTACCATGATAAAATCATTGAAATGAAAAAGAGATTTTCATATTATGTCTAGAAGTTATTTATGTTTAGAGTAAATCTAAGCAATTTTATTATACTTAAGAACTCATAGCAATGTTGGTCATCTGGTGGTATTGAGCCAAGTTTTAGGCATTGGGGAAAGTTTGGGTAAGTAACTAGCATATTTTAAATTCAAGAAAACTGGCTAAGTTCTGTACACTATTATGCTTGCCTCTTTTCTTCATTAATTGGTTTTATGAAAAGTGAAGAGAAATTAGGAAAGTACTCAAATCATTTATGCATGTACTCATGAAAAAAATAATAGTCAATATTCTTCAACTTAACATTGAAACAATGTTAAGTGGCAGTTGTTTTCATTTTTCCGTTTGCCACATTTACTTATTGGATTTAGAAAAGGAAGAGAAACCAGAGATAAAATTGCCAACATCCATTGGATCATAGAAAAAGCAATGCAATTCCAGAAAAAGCTCTGCTTCGTTGACTCTGCTAAAGCCCTTGACTGTGTGGATCACAACAAACTGTGGCTAATTCTTTAAGAGTTTGGAATATCAGACCACCTTACTTGCCTCCTGAGAAACCTGTATGCATGACAGGAAGCAATAGTTAAAACCAGACAGAGAACAATGGACCGGTTCCAACTTGGGAAAGGAGTATATCAAGGCTGTATATTGTTACCCTACTTATTTAATTTATATGCAGAGTACATCATGCGAAATGCTGGGCTGGTTGAACTACAAGCTGGGATCAAGATTACCAGGAGACATATCCATAACCTCAGATATGCAGATGACACCACCCTAATGGCAGAAAGTGAAGAGGACATAAAGAACCTCTTGATGAAGATAAAAAAGTAGAGTGAAGAAACTGGCTTAAAGCTCAACATTCAAAACACTAAGGTCATGGCATCTGGTCCTATCACTTCATGGCAAATAGATGGGGAATTATGGAAACAGTAACAGATTTTATTTTCCTGGTTTCCCAAATCAGTGCAGGCAGTGACTGCAACCATGAAATTAAAAGACACTTTCTCCTTGGGATAAAAGCTATGACCAATCTAGACAGCGTATTAAAAAGCAGAGACATTATTACGCTGACAAAGACCTGTATAGCCAAAGCTATGATTTTTCCAGTAGTTTTGTATGAGTGTGAGAGATGGACCATAAAGGCTGAGAGCTGAAGAACTGATGCTTTTGAACTGTGTGTGTCAGTTGTTCAGTTGTGTCCCACTCTGCAACCCCAGGGACTCTAGCTCGCCAGGCTTCTCTGTCCACGGGGTTTTCCAGGCAAGAATACTGGAGTGGGTTGCCATTCCCTTCTCCAGGGGATCTTCCCAACCCAGGGATTGAACCAGTGTCTCCTGCATTGAGGCAGATCGTTACCATCTGAGCTACCAGGGAAGCCCTATAAGTGTGGGGAATGAAGAAAACGCTTGAGAGTCCTTTGGACTCCAAAGACATCAAACCAGTCAATCCAAAGGAAACCAACCCTGAATATTCATTGGAAGCACTGATGCTGCAGCTGAAGCTCCAATACTTTGGCCACCTGATGGGAAGAACCAACTCATTGGTAAAGACCCTAATGCTGGGGAAGATTGAGGGCAGGAGAAGAAGGGGGAAACAGAAGACGGGATGGTTAGATGGCATCACTGACTTAATGGACATAAGTTTGAGAAAACTCTAGGAGATAGTAAAAAACAGGGAAACCTGGCATGTTGCATTCCATGGGGTCACAAAGAGTCTTACATGACTGAGTGACTGAACAGCAACAATAACAAGTTATTGGAACAATAAACACACATATCTGGGGGAAATTAATGCATACATATCTGTATTCTCTAAACTATCTTACAAAAGCTAGAGTCAAAATTCAACTGAGTTACAGAAGAACAAGACTATTAGTTTGTCTTTTTTTTTTTATTCTACATTTTCTCTGTCATAGAAATTCTTGCATAGAAAGTTGTTTTCATATTCAGTTGTTTCAGAAGTAGCACATTTTTTGATTTTGGCAGCATTGTCAAATATGTCTGTGACTAAGATTGTTGTCTATATTGACAATGGTCCTTACATCATTTCCAGTGGTTCTTCACATCTGAAGACTTCCTTGTGACATGAATTGATGTTTCTCTAGTGAAGAATTTATTTAGTAAAACATCAACTTTGGCCACCTGATGCAAAGAGCTGACTCGTTTGAAAAGACCCCAATGCTGGGAAAAGTTGAGGGCAGGAGGAGAAGGGGTTGACAGAGGATGAGATGGTTGGATGGCATCACCAACTCGAGGGATATGGGTTTGGGTGGACTCCGAGAGTTGGTGATGGACAGGGAGGCCTGGCGTGCTGCAGTTCACGGGGTCCCAAAGAGTTGGACCAGTGTCTCCTGAAATGAACTGAAAACATTAGCAGCAATTATATATCTCCAGAGACATAAAAATTCAGAGTCCACAGCCTCAGATGTGAATAAGAGAAACTGGAAAGGAAATGCTTTCACTATTCATAATGGTGAGAGTTGGGTTCCCTTAACCACAAGTAGATTCTAGCCACCAACACAAACCCCCCAAACTTTGGAATACATTTTTTATTATACTAATATATATATATATATATATATATATATACACACACACACACATATATAAAGTTATTTATTTGTCATTGTATTCTCAAAATAAATTACATGATAACTGTATGATAACTGTGCACAAATAGTAAATGTAAATTTAATTAATTTTCCCACGATGTAAGAGTCTACTATCTTTACAAAAAACTCTTTGACTTTTCTTTTATAGTTTAATTTCTCAGACTATATTTGCTACTTGCAAACTCCTGATATAATTTGGGCTTTCACTGGTTAGGCAGGTAACAGCCAAAGCATAAGCTAAATCATATAAACATGTATATCCATCTTAATGCCATTTTGGCACACCTTATAAGTTGTCTCTTTGGCTAACCCTTGACTGGCAGACCATTCGTTTTCATCTATTACGAATGGAGAGTAATCTGATTTTTCATGTGGCACTATTTTGCCTCCTTTTTAGTCCCTTATTCAGTTCACTCACTTAGGCAATGATATAGTATCATGCATCACATAATCATATGATCTAGCTTCAATTGGTGTTAGAGTTTGGATGTCTAAAAAGATTCTGAGATTCAGATTCATGAAGAGGATGCTTATTAGGGAGTGTTCTGAGAGTGTGGCATTTGGGAGGAAAAGATCAGGATTGAGTAGAAGAAGCTGTGATGCTTTTCTAATGAAGGGCCCAACTGACCCTATGGTGGGGCTCTGGAGTGTGGGATGATTCCCCAAAATTATCCCAAGTTGAGGCACAAGCCCAAGTCATTCATTTATACAAATTTAGATGGATCTATTTTGCATATGGGTTTTCCTGAAAGGAGGTTGACTCAACAAAGAGATTTTCTTCAACTGGGGCTGTCCTCAAGGGTGGATGGCAGCTGAGGGTCATCTGGCTGCATTCACAGCAACTGGGAAAAAACAAAATTTTTATTCCTTAAGATGTGGGTTCCATACCACAGTACCAACCACATAGTTTAATAGTCACTCAATTTATATACTTTCTCTAGCTCAATGGATTACAAACTTTTTAAAAAATATATACATTTATTTATTTTAACTGGAGGCTAATTACTTTACAATATTGTATTGGTTTTGTCGTACATTGACATGAATCTGCCATGGGTGTACATGTGTTCCCCATCCTGAATCCCCTCCCACCTTCCACCCCATCCCATCCCTCTGGGTCATTCCAGTGCACCAGGCCCGAGCACCCTGTATCATGCATCAAACCTGGACTGGTGATTCGTTTCACATGTGATAATTTACACATTTCAATGCCATTCTCCCAAACCATCCCAACCTCTCCTGCAGAGTC
Organism: Bos grunniens; assembly: GCF_055505025.1. NCBI lineage: Eukaryota > Metazoa > Chordata > Mammalia > Artiodactyla > Bovidae > Bos > Bos grunniens. Next base: position 61,891,013 of record NC_141183.1, on the reverse strand, counting down.
CAAAAGACTGTTATATACATCTGTGTCTCTTTTGCTGTCTCGCATACAGGGTTATTGTTACCATCTTTCTAAATTCCATATATATGCATTAGTATACTGTATTGGTGTTTTTCTTTCTGGCTTACTTCACTGTGTATAATAGGCTCCAGTTTCATACACCTCATTAGAACTCGTTCAAATGTATGCTTTTTAATGGCAGAGTAATATTCCATTATGTATACGTACCACAGCTTTCTTATCTATTCGTCTGGTAATCAACATCTAAAAAGTAGTACTTTTTGTTCCAAGCCATTTGGTACAGCAAATATTCCTATATAAAGTATACAAAAACAATTTCTTTCCCAGAAAGCCCAAGAAATGACTCCTAAGATACTTCCATGGGTACTTAGACATCCAGGGCTTCTTGGAACACTCTTGAAAACCTACTAGATGAATAGTTGTAAAACTTCTCTGATCATTAGCTGAAACTTTTTTTTTTTTTTTTTAAGAGGGAAACCACACACATAGATTCTTGGGTTTTATACTATGAGATTTGGCTTAATTAGGTCTAACTGTGGAAAATTCTGAAAGAGATGGGAATGCCAGACCACCTGACCTACCTCTTGAGAAAGCTATATGCAGGTCAGGAAGCAACAGTTAGAATTGGACATGGAACAATAGACTGGTTCCAAATAGGAAAAGGAGTACGTCAAGGCTGTGTATTGTCATCCTGCTTATTTAACTTATATGCAGAGTACATCATGAGAAACGCTGGGCTGGAAGAAGCACAAGCTGGAATCAAAATTGCCAGGAGAAATATCGATAACCTTTGATATGCAGATGACACCACCCTTATGGCAGAAAGTGAAGAAGAACTAAAGAGACTCTTGATGAAAGTGAAAGAGGAGAGTGAAAAAGTTGAGTTAAAGCTCAACATTCAGAAAACGAAGATCATGGCATCCAGTCCCATCACTTCATGGGAAATAGATGGGGAAACAGTAGAAAAAGTTTCAGGCTTTATTTTAGGGGGCTCCAAAATCACTGCAGATGGTGATTGCAGCCATGAAATTAAAAGACACTTACTCCTTGGAAGGAAAGTTATGACCAACCTAGATAGCATTGAAAAGCAGAGACATTACTTTGCCAAAAAAGGTCCATCTAGTCAAGGCTATGGTTTTTCCAGTGGTCATGTATGGATGTGAGATTTGGACTATGAAGAAAGCTGAGTGCCGAACAATTGATGCTTCTGAACTGTGGTGCTGGAGAAGACTCTTGAGAGTCCCTTGGACTGCAAGGAGATCCACCTAGTCCATTCTAAAGGAGATCAGTCCTGGGTGTTCTTTGGAAGGAATGGTGCTAAAGCTGAAACTCCAGTACTTTGGCCACCTCATGCGAAGAGTTGACTCATTGGAAAAGACTCTTATCTTTTTATGTGTTGTTGGATTCTGATTGCTAGAATTTTGTTAAGGATTTTTGCATCTATGTTCATCAGTGATATTGGCCTGTAGTTTTCTATTTTTTGTGGCATCTTTGTCCGGTTTTGGTATTAGAGTGATGGTACCCTCATAGAATGAGTTTGGAAGTTTACCTTCCTCTGCAATTTTCTGGAAGAGTTTGAGCAGGATAGGTGTTAGCTCTTCTCTAAATTTTTTGTTAGAATTCAGCTGTGAAGCCGTCTGGACCTGGGCTTTTGTTTGCTGGAAGATTTTTTATTACAGTTTCAATTTCCATGCTTGTGATGGGTCTGTTAAGATTTTCTATTTCTTCCTGGTCGAGTTTTGGAAAGTTGTACTTTTCTAAGAATTTGTCCATTTCTCCCATGTTGTCCATTTTATTGGCATATAATTGTTGAGAGTAGTCTCTTATGATCCTTTGTATTTCTGTGTTGTTTGTCACCATGACCAAGTGGGCTTTATCCCAGGGATGCAAGGATTCTTCAATATCCACAATCAATCAATGTAATACACCACATTAACAAATTTAAAAATAAAAACCATATGTTTATCTCAATAGATGCATAGAAAGCCTTTGACAAAATTCAACATCCATTTATGATAAAAACTCTCCAGAAAGCAGGAATAGAAGGAACATACCTCAACATAATAAAAGCTATATATGACAAACCCACAGCAAACATTATCCTCAATGGTGAAATATTGAAAGCATTTCCTCTAAAGTCAGGAACAAGACAAGGGTGCCCACTTTCACCATTACTATTCAACAGTTTTGGAAGTTTTGGCCACAGCAATCAGAGCAGAAAAAGAAATAAAAGGAATCCAAATTGGAAAAGAAGAAGTAAAACTCTCACTGTTTGCAGATGACATGATCCTCTACATAGAAAACCCTAAAGACTCCACCAGAAAATCACTAGAACTAATCAATGATTATAGTAAAGTTGCAGGATATAAAATCCACACACAGAAATCCCTTGCATTCCTATACACTAATAATGAGAAAACAGAAAGAGAAATTAAGGAAACAATTCCATTCACCACTGCAACGGAAAGAATTAAATACTTAGGAATATATCTACCTAAAGAAACTAAAGACCTATACATAAAAAACTATAAAACACTGATAAAAGAAATCAAAGAGGACACTAATCGATGGAGAAATATACCATGTTCATGGATTGGAAGAATAAATATAGTGAAAATGAGTATACTACCCAAAGCAATTTATAGATTCAATGCAAGCCCTATCAAGCTACCAATAGTATTCTTCACAGAGCTAGAACAAATAATTTCACAATTTGTATGGAAATATAAAAAACCTCGAATAGCCAAAGCGATCTTGAGAAAGAAGAATGGAACTGGAGGAATCAACCTACCTGACTTCAGGCTCTACTACAAAGCCACAGTTATCAAGACAGTATGGTACTGGCACAAAGACAGAAATATAGATGAATGGAACAAAATAGAAAGCCCAGAGATAAATCCACGCACATATGGACACCTTATCTTTGACAAAGGAGGCAAGAATATACAATGGATTAAAGACAATCTCTTTAACAAGTGGTGCTGGGAAATCTGGTCAACCACTTGTAAAAGAATGAAACTAGAACACTTTCTAACATCATACACAAAAATAAATTGCAAAAATAAAATAAAATAAAATAAAAATAAACTCAAAATGGATTAAAGATCTAAACATAAGACCAGAAACTATAAAACTCCTAGAGGAGAACATAGGCAAAACACTCTCTGACATACATCACAGCAGGATCCTCTATGACCCACCTCCCAGAATATTGGAAATAAAAGCAAAAATAAACAAATGGGACCTAATTAAACTTAAAAGCTTCTGCACATCAAAGGAAACTATTAGCAAGGTGAAAAGACAGCCTTCAGAATGGGAGAAAATAATAGCAAATGAAGCAACCGACAAACAACTAATCTCAAAAATATACAAGCAACTCCTACAGCTCAACTCCAGAAAAATAAATGACCCAATCAAAAAATGGGCCAAAGAACTAAATAGACATTTCTCCAAAGAAGACATACAGATGGCTAACAAACACATGAAAAGATGCTCAACAGCACTCATTATCAGAGAAATGCAAATCAAAACCACTATGAGGTACCATTTCACACCAGTCAGAATGGCTGCGATCCAAAAGTCTACACATAATAAATGCTGGAGAGGGTGTAGAGAAAAGGGAACCCTCTTACACTGTTGGTGGGAATGCAAACTAGTACAGCCACTATGGAGAACAGTGTGGAGATTCCTTAAAAAACTGGAAATAGAACTGCCTTATGATCCAGCAATCCCACTGCTGGGCATACACACTGAGGAAACCAGAAGGGAAAGAGACACGTGTACCCCAATGTTCATCGCAACACTGTTTATAATAGCCAGGACATGGAAGCAACCTAGATGTCCATCAGCAGATGAATGGATAAGAAAGATATGGTACATATACACAATGGAATATTACTCAGCCATTAAAAAGAATAAATTTGAATCAGTTCTAATGAGGTGGATGAAACTGGAACCTATTATACAGAGTGAAGTAAGCCAGAAGGAAAAACACCAATACAGTATACTAACACATACATATAGAATTTATAAAGATTGTAACAATAACCCTGTGTACAATACAGCAAAATAGACACTGATGTATAGAACAGTCTTATGGACTCTGTTGGAGAGGTAGAGGGTGGGAAGATTTGGGAGAATGGCATTGAAACATGTAAAATATCATGTAAGAAACCAGTTGCCAGTCCAGGTTCGATGCACGGTACTGGATGCTTGGGGCTAGTGCACTGGGACGACCCAGAGGGATGGTATGGAGAGGGAGGAGGGAGGAGGGTTCAGGATGGGGAACACATGTATACCTGTGGCGGATTCATTTTGATATTTGGCAAAACTAATATAATTATGTAAAGTTTAAAAATAAAATAAAATTTAAAAAAATTAAATTTAATTTAAAAAAAAAAAAAAAAGGAAAAGACTCATGCTGGGAGGGATTAGGGGCGGGAGGAAAAGGGGACGACAGAGGATGAGATGGCTGGATGGCATCACTGACTCGATGGACATGAGTTTGGATCAACTCTGGGAGCTGGTGATGGACAGGGAGGCCTGGCATGGTGCAATTCATGGGGTCGCAAAGAGTTGGACATGACTGAGCAACTGAACTGACTGACTGACTCATTGACTGAGGTCTATGATTGAGCATTAGTATATAAATCACATGCGCACACACACACACATATGTGATCCATGTGATTCTTGTAGATCTGTATTCTAGACAATATTAAAAAAAAAAAACAAAAAAACAAAAAACCACCTATTTTCTTATTAGTAGAAAAGAGCTGTATATATATGCATCACTATTACGCAAAGCTGAAAATGTCCCGGGCATATAGATTGGGAATTGAGCAGGGTTAGGAGCCCTGCTATGCTATAATTTTCTTCTGTTCCTTGTCTTCTGTGTTTCCATTAGTTACATGTCATTAACGTTTATAGCTTTGTGCTATTTCTCAAAAATACCTTGATTACAGGTTTCCTGCTGCTAAATCGCTTCATTCGTGTCCAACTCTGTTGGACCCCATAGACGGCAACCCACCAGGCTCCATTGTCCCGGGGACTTTCCAGGCACTTTCCAGGCACTTCCAGATTACTGGAGTTGGGTGCCATCGCCTTCTCTGCAAGTTTTCCTAGGTGCTGATATTATGGGTTAGGTGTTGTGAAAAGAAAGTTCTGGGATGTTTAATAAGCTACCATCTTTACATTGAGTTTTCTTACATGTACATCTCCAAATATATTCTACAAAGCCAAATTTTCTCCAAAGAGACACTCTCCACCAGCAGTTTATGAGTGATCCTGCTACTCTACATTAGTACTTGTTTGTTTTCTTTTTTAATTTGTCTATTAAGTAAACATTTGTTGATTACCCACCATGTGTTAAACACCATTTTTGGTGCTTGGATCAGTGGAAAAACAAGACATTTTAGTAAACTGACAAACAATACACATAAGTAAGCAAATTTTATTGAATGTTACAAGGTTTTAAGTGCTATGGAATAAGGAAAAGGGACAATAGAATGAGAGGGATCAAGGGTATCATGAAAAGAGGGATTGAGATGGTAATTTTAAATACAGGGTTTCAGCTCAGTTTTATTGCGAAGGTGACATTTGAATAAGTTTCAAAGGGGATGAGGGAAATAACTCTGTAGTTATCTGGGGGAAGTCTTTTTGAGCTACAGGTGGGTTTCTCAATCATGACATTGTTGACATTTTGGGTTGAATTTATATATATATATATATATATATATATATATATATATATATATATTTATATTTATATATCCTCTCATTGCAGAATGTTCAGCAGCATTTCTTATTTCTACCAACTAGATATCAGTTGTATCAACCCTCCAGTTGTTACAACTAAAAATGATACAAACATTACAGAATGTTCCAATGGAGACCAAAATCATCCTGATTAAGAACCACTGGTTATAAACTATGTAAACAGTTTGTCTTCTTCTGCATGAATCCCAAAGGTTTCAGTTACTTAGAGTCCATTTTCTTTTTGAATTGTAAAATGCTACATTTGTCATACAGAAAGTTCTGTTATTTGTGAGAGTTACAGTCCTACTCTCTATGATGTTTCAAAGATCTATTTCTGAATAAACATTCTTTTAATTATTATAACAGTGTACACCTTGTTCTCTAGTAGGGCAAATATTTTAACATCATTATTGCCTAGTTACAGTCTTCCATATGTCTTTTCAGGCCAGTTAGTCACAATCTATAAAAATAGTGATGGAATTATGAAGGAAAGTCATTAAAATTATTGATTAATTTAGAGGAATTTGACAACTTTATGAAATTGACTCTTGCCATCTATAACCAAAAGTACTTCTGTCCATTTATTTAGGGCTTTTTTTCTGTCCTACAATGAAGTATATTATTTATTTCCCCCAAATAGGCCTTGGGCCTTTTTGGATAGATTTATTTCTGGTTATGCAATAGGCTCTGTTGCTAATGTGAAAAGTGCTTTTAAAAGCAATTTTTATATTTTATTTTTGAAACTTTTTATTATATAAATATATTTATTTTACCTGATTAACAATGGTATGATAATATCAGGTGGACATCAAAAGGACTCAGCCATACATGTACCCATTTTACCCCAAACTCCCTTCCCATGCAGGTTGTCATATAACCTTGATCGGAGTTCCCTGTGCTACAAAGTAGAAACTTGTTGATTATCCTTTTTAAATACAGCAGTGTGTACATGTCAATCCCAAACTCCCTAACTATCTCTTTCCTCCATTCTTCTCCCCTAGCAACCGTAAGTTCTTTCTCTAAGTCTGTGAGTTTGTTTCCATTTTATACATAAGCTCATTTCTGTAATTTATTTTAGATTCCAAATATAATGGATATCATGCAATATTTATTCTTCCCTATATGACATATTTCACTCACCATGACAATGTCTAGGTTCATCCTTGTTCCTGCAAATGGCATTATTTCATTCTATTTAATTACTGAATAATTACTGCATTGTTTACCTCATTTTATTCATCCATTCCTCTGTCAATGGACATTCAAGTTGCTTCCAGGTCTTGGCTATCATAAAGAGTGATGCAATGAACATTTGGGTGGATATATCCTTTCATACAATGTTTTTCTCTGGGGATATGCCTAGTAGTGGGGTTGTAGTGTCATATGGTATCTTTATTTTTAGTTTTTTTTATGAATGTCCATGCTGTTCTTGGTGGTTATAATGATTCACACTCCCACCAAGTGTATGAGAATTTCCTTCTCTCCACATTCTCTCCAACATTTATTATTTGAAGACTTTTGGAAGATGGTCATTTTGACTGGTGTTGAGAGGATATCTCACTGTACTTTTGATTTGCATTTCTCTAGTAATTAGTGATGCTGAACATTTTTTTTTTTCACTTGCATTTTGGCCATCTGTGTGTATTCTTTGGAGAAATGTCTATTTAAGACTTTTGTACATTATTTGATTGAATTGTTTGCTTTGATGATGTTAGGCCATTTATAAATGTTAGTGGAGGTGATTGAATTCCAGCTGAGCTAATTCAAATCCTAAAAGATGATGCTATTAAAGTGCTACATTCAATATACCAGCAAATTTGGAAAACTCAGCAGTGGCCATAGGACTTAAAAAAGTCAGGGTTCACTCCAATCCCAAAGGAGGGCGATGCCAAAGAATATTCAAACTATGGCACAATTGTACTCCTTTCACATGCTAGCAAGGTAGTGCTCAAAATCCTCCAAGCTCGGCTTCAACAGTACATGAACTGAGAACTTCCAGGTGCAGAAGATGAATTTAGAAAAGGCAGAAGGACCAGAAATCAAATTGCCAACATCCTTTGGATCATCAAAAAAGCAAAACAGTTTCAGAAAAACATCTACATCTGCTTCTTTGACTATGCTAAAGCTTTTGACTGTGTGGATCACAACAAACTGTGGAAAATTAAGGAGATGAGAATACCAGACCAGCTTACCTGCCTCCTGAGAAACCTGTATGCAGGTCAGGAAAATATCAGAACCTGACATGTAACAATGGACTTATTCAAAATTGGGAAAGGAGTATATCAAGGCTGTATATTGTCATCCTGCTTATTTAACTTATATGCAGAGTGCATCATGGGAAATGTGCTATATGAAGCACAAAATTGAAACAATATTTCTGGGGAAAATGTCCATAACCTCAGATATGCAGAGGACACCACCCTTATGGCAGAAAGTGAAGAGGAACTGAAGAGCCTGTTGATGAAAGTGAAAGAGAAGAGTGGAAAATTTGGCTTAAAACCATAATTCAAAACCTAAGACCATGACATCCAGTCCCATCACTTCATGGCAAATAGATGGGGAAACAATAGAAACAGTGACAGACTTTATTTTCTTGGGCTACAAAATTGCTGTTGACCGTCACTGCAGTCATGAAATTAAAAGATGCTGGCTCCTTGGATGAAAAGCTGTAACAAACCTACACAGCATAAACAGAAGCAGAGTCATTACTTTGCCTACAAAGGTCCATATAATCAAATTTACGATTTTTCCAGTAGTCACGTATGGGTGTGAGAGCTGGACCATAAAGAAAGCTGAGTGTCAAAGAATTGATGCTTTTGAACTGTGATGTTGGAGAAAACTCTTGAGAATCACTTGGACTGTAGAGATCAAACCTGACAATCCTAAAGGAAATCAACCCTGAATATTCATTGGAAGGACTGATACTGAAGCTGAAGCTCCAATACTTTGGGCAACTGATGGGAAAGCCGATTCACTGGAAAAGACTCTTCTGCTAGGAAAGATTGAGGGCAGGAGGAGAAGGAGACAACAGAGGATGGGATGGTTTAATGGCATCACTGATCCAATGGACATGAGTTTGAGCAAGCTCTGGGAGATGGTGAAGGACAGGAAAGCCTGGTGTGCTGGAGTCCATGGGATTGCAAAGAGTCAGACAAGACTGAGTAATTCAACTGAACTGAAAGTTGGAGACAAATCCCTTGTTGGACATATCATTTGTAAACATATTCTTCCATTTTGTAGGTGGTCTTTTCATTTTGTTTGTTGCTTTCTATGCTGTGCAAAATCTTTTGAATTTAAGCAGGCCCATTTAGTTATTTCTATTACCATTATATTGGGAGACAGATGAAAAAAGATAACACTGCAGTTATCCTGCCTATATTGTCCTCTAGGACTTTTAAAATGTCTATAATCCATTTTGAGATTATTTTTCTGTATGGTGTTAAAAAATGATGTGATTTCACTTTTTACATGTAACTATACAATTTTTCCAACACAATTTGCTGAAGACACTATTGTTCCAACTTTGTGTAGTCTTACCTCATTTGTTGTAGATTCATTGATAATAGGTACATGGAATTTTTTCTGGGCTTTCTATCCTATTCCATTAATATATATTTCTATTTTTTGTGCAAGTATCTTACTGTTTTGATGACTGTAGCTTTGTTGCTGTTGTTTGTTGTGTCCAAATCTTTGTGACCCCGGGGACTGTAGCACACTAGGCTCATGTGTCTTCCACTCTCTTGAGGGGTTTGCTCAAACTCATATCTGTTGAGTCAGTGATGCTATCTAACCATTGCATCCTCTGCCACCCCTTCTCCTATTGCCTTCAATCTTTCCCAGCATTGGGTCTTTTCCAATGAGTTGATTCTTTTTATCAGGGGCGAAAGTATTGGAGCTTCAGATTCATCATCAGTCCTTCCAATGAATATTCAGGGTTTATTTCCTTTAGGATTGACTGGTTTGATCTCCTAGTTGTCCAAGGGACTCTAAAGAGTCTTCTCCAGCACCACAATTTGAAATCATCAATGCTTCAATGCTCAGCTTTATGATCTAACTCTCACATCTGTCCATGACTAAAGGAAAAACATAGCTTTGACTCTATGGACCATTGTTGGCAAAGTGATGTCTCTGCTTTTTAATATGCTAAATTTGTCATAACTTTCCTTCTGAGGAGCAAGTGTCTTTTAACTTCATGGCTGCAGTCACTATCTCCAGTGATTTTGGAGTCCATGAAAATAAAATCTGTCACTTCTTTCACTTTTCCCCCTTCTATTTGCCATGAAGTGATAAGATCAGATGCCATGATCTTAGTTTTATTAATGTTGAGTTTCAAGCCAGCCTTTTCACTTTCTTCTTTCACCCTCATCAAGAAAGTCTTCTGTTCCTCTTCACTTTCTGCCATTAGAGTGGTATCATCTGCATATCTGAGGTTGTTGATATTTCATCTGGCAATCTTGATTTCAGCTTATGATTCATCTAGCCCAGTATTTTCATAATGTATTCTGCATATAAGATAAATAAGTAGCTTTGTAGTATAGTCTTAAGTTAGGGAACCTGATTCCTCCAGTCCATTTTTCTTTCTCAAGATTGCTTTGGCTATTCAAATTGTTCTCTGACTTCACACAAATTTTAAGATTTTTGTTCTAGCTTTGTAAAAAGTGCCATTAGTAATTTGACAGGGATTGCAATGAGTCTGTAAATTGTCCTGAGTAGTACAGTCATTGTGACAATATTGATTCTTTTAGCCCATGAACATGGTATATGTTTCCATCTGTTTGTGTTCTCTTCCATTCCTTTCATCAGTCTTATAGTTATCAGAGTACAGGTCTTTTGTATCCTTAGGTGTGTTTATTATTAGGTATTTTATTCTTATTGATGTGATGTTATATTGAATTTTTTCTTGAGTTTCTCTTTTTGATCTTTCATTGTTACTGTATAAAAATGCAAGATATTTCCGTGTATTAATTTTGTAATCTGTAACTTTACCAAAATCATTTATGAACTCTGGTAGTTATCTGGTAACATCTTTAAGATCCTCTACATATAGTATAATGTCATCTACAAACAGTGAAATTTTAGCTGCTTCTTTACCTATTTGGTTTCTGTTTAGTTCTTTTATCATGTCTAATTGCCATAGCTATGACTTCCAACATCCTTTCAACAGAGGATGAGATGGTTGGATAGCATCACTGACTCAATGGACATGAGTTTGAGTAAACTTTGGGAGTTGGTGATGGACAGGGAGGCCTGGTGTGCTGCAGTCCATGGGGTCGCAAAGAGTCAGACATGACTGAGCGATTGAACTGAACTGAACTGAGGATTTCTAAAACTATATTAAATAAATACGACAAGAGTGGACTTTCTTGTCTTGTTCCTTCCTGATCTTTGAAGAAATACTTTCAGCTTTTCATCAAGTATGTGATGTTAGCAGTAGGCTTGTAGATGACCTTCATTATGTTGAGGTATGCTCCCTCTATGCCCACTTTCTGAAGAGTTTTTTTTTTTTTTTTTAAATCATGAATTGGTGCTGAATTATGCCAAAAGCTTTTTCTGCATATTTTGAGATGATCATATGGTTTTTATCTTCAGTTTGTTAATATAGTGTGTCACACTGACTGATTTACAGCTGTTGAAAAATCTATGCATCACTGGGATAAAATCCTCTTGATATTTTAAATACAGTGTTGGATTTGGATTGCTAGTAATCTGTTGAGGCTTTTTGCATCTATCAGTGATACTGGTTTGTAATTTTCATTTTTTTCTGGTTTCTTTGTCTGGTCTTCATACCAGGGTTATGATGGCCTCATAGAATCAGTTTGGAAGGTTTCCTTCCTCTGCAATTTTTTTGAGCAGTTTCAGAAAGATAGATACTAACTCTTCTCTAAATGTTTGATAGAATTTGCCTGTTGAGCTATTTGGTCCTGGACTTTTGTTTGTTGGGAGTTTTTTAATCACAGTTTCAACTTCAGGTCTTATAATTGTTCTGTTCATATTTCTATTTCTTCCTGGTTCAGACTTCAGAGACTGTACTTTTCTAAGAAATTGTCCATTTCTCCCAGTTGTCCAATTTATTGGCTCATAGTAGTCTGTTATTATCTTTTATACATCTATATTGTCATTTATAACTTTTCTTTTTTCATTTATGATTTCATTAATTTGAGTCCTCTCCATATTTTTATGAATCTGGTTAAAGGTTTATCAATTTTGTATATCTTTTCAAAGAACCACCTTTTAGTTTCATTGATCTTTGCAATCGTTTTGCCTCTGTTTCGTGTATCTTCTGATCTTTATGATTTCTTTCCTTTTACTAACTTTGAGTTTTGTTTGTTCTCCTTCCTCTAGTTGTTTAAGATGTAAGGTTAGGTTGTCTATTTTAGATTTTCCTTATTTCTTGAGATAAGATTGTGTTCCTATAAACTTCCACTTAGAATTGTAGGGGTTCCTTTTCCCCACAACCTGCGAACTCCGCTTCCCAGCCTGGTGGAAAAGCGCTTCTTGGAAGTCTTTTCTCAGGGGCTATTTCCCCGGAGCTGGGGCCGAGCTAGGGGACCCACACTCACAGGGGAAGGCAAAACCACATGGACAAGTCTTTGCTCTGTAAGAGAGCTCTAGTGAACCTAAGTCTGTCAGGAACATTTCTGGCTTCTATGGAGACACACTCTGTGTGTGAAGCTGCATACCCAAAATACGGGCACAGGCAGCCTGATTCTCTCTGTGGGGTGCTAAAGCTGTGTGGCCAAGCAACAGCTTGAGAATCCATCCAATTGCTCTTCCCTTACCTCTGACAGAGCTCTCATTGCTGTAGACTTTGGCAGTTTGGAAAGAAGGTGGACCCTAACCCTTCACCAAGTTGGCCTGGGTCCCACTTCAAATAGAAAGGCAATAGCCAAGCTAAGGCCAGTAAGGGGCTAGTCATGTCTCACACACTCCCACAGCCTGCTCCTTCATGGACAGTAATGCTAAAAGCTAGGAATGTCTTTGCAAGGCTCGCAAATGGCAGGAGAGAATCTCGACCCTGACTCTGGAATTTTGGCCCTCTGAGCAGATCTGGCGGAGAAGGCAATGGCACCCCACTCCAGTACTCTTGCCTGGAAAATCCCATGGACACAGGATCCTGGTAGGCTGCAGTCCATGGTGTCACTAAGAGTCAGACACGACTGAGCGACTTCACTTTCACTCTTCACTTTCATGCATTGAAGAAGGAAATGGCAACCCACTCCAGTGTTCTTGCCTTGAGAATGCCAGGGACGGGGGAGCCTGGTGGGCTGCTGTCTATGGGGTTGCACAGAGTCAGACACGACTGAAGAGACTTAGCAGCAGCAGAGCAGATCTAGAGTGCTCCCGTTGTAGAAGCTAACCCATTCCTTCCAAATACAGGCTTCCAAACACAGGCCGGTTGGCTGCCTCTTCTTCCCCGAAGGAGGCTCTCTTTCCCCGGAACCTGCGAACTCCGCTTCCCAGCCTGGTGGAAAAGCACTTCTTGGAGGTCTTTTCTCAGGGGCTGTTTCCCCGGAGCTGGGCCCGAGCTAGGGGACCCACACTCACAGGGGAAGGCAAAACCACGTCCATACGTCTTTGCTCTGTAAGAGAGCTCTAGTGAACCTAAGTCTGTCAGGAACATTTCTGGCTCCTATGGAGACACACTCTGTGTGTGAAGCTGCATACCCAACATAGGGACAGAGAGCCCGATTCTCTCCATGCAGCGCTGAAGCTGTGTGGCCACGCTACAGCTTGAGAATCCATCCAATGCTCTTCCTTACTACTGACAGAGCTCTCATTGCTGTAGCCCTCGGCAGTTTGGAAACATCTGGACCCTAATCTCTCTCCAAGTAGGCCTGGGTCCTAGTTCGAATGCAAAGGCAATAGAGGAGCTGAGGTCAGTAAAGCATCAGTCATGTCTCACACATGACTCACAAAATCCCATAGGATTTGGAATATTGTGATTTTGATTTCATCTGTCTCTAGGTTTTTTGTTTTTGTTTTTGTTTTAAATTTCCTCTGATTTCTTCAGCAATCCATTGGTTATTTAGTAGCCTATTTTTTAAGTACCATGCATTTGTGTTTTTATGGGTTTTTTTTCTTGTACTTTATTTCTAACATATTGCTGTGATTGGAAAAGATGCTTGATATGATTTCAATTTTATTAAACTTACCAAGGTTTGCCTATTCACCCAGCATGTGACCAGTCATGGAATGATCCATTTGTACTTGACCAGAATATTTATTCTGTTGCTTTTTGATGGATATCAGTTAAATCTATCTGTTATAATGTGAAACTGAAGGCCTGTGTTTTCTTATCATTTTTATTTCTGAATGATCTGCCCATTGATGAAAGTGCGGTGTTAGAGTCCCCCAATATTATTGTGCTCCTGTTGATTTCTTTATTTGTATTTGTGTTAGTATTAGCCTTACATTATGAAGTGCTTCTATATGAGTGCATATATATTTACAATTGTTACATCATTTTCTTTGACTGATCCTTTGATCATTATGTAGGGTCCTTCTTTGTTTATTACAATAGTCTTTGTTTTAAAGTCTATTTTGCCTGATATGAGTATTGTAGGTGTCTTGTAGACAGCATATATACAGGTCTCAATTTTGTATCCATCCAGCCATGGCACTAGTGATAAAGAACCCACCTGTTTATGCAGGAGACTTAATTAAAAGATTCTTACTCCTTGGAAGGAAAATTATAACCAACCTAGACAGCATATTGAAAAGCAGAGACATTACTTTGTCAACAAAGGTCCATCTAGTCAAAGCTATGGTTTTTCCAGTAGTCATGTATGAATGTGAGAGTCAGACTATAAAGAAAGCTGAGCTCCAAAGAGTTGGTGCTTTTGAATTGTGGTGTTGGAGAAGACTCTTGAGAGTTCCTTGGACTGCAAGGAGATCCAACCAGTCCATCCTAAAGGAGATCAGTCCTGAGTGTTCATTGGAAGGGCTGATGTTGAAACTGAAACTCCAATACTTTGGCCACCTGATGTGAAGAGCTAACCCATTTGAAAAAACCTTGATACTGGGAAAGATTGAGTGCAGGAGGAGAAGGGGACGACAGAGGATGAGATGGTTGGATGGCATCAGCGACTCAGTGCACATGGGTCTGGGTAAACTCTGGGAGTTGGTGATGGACATGGAGGCCTGGCGTGCTGCAGTTCATGGGGTCTCAAAGAGTTGGACCCGACTGAGCAACTGAACTGAACTAACAGAGGCAAGACAGCAAATTCTCACTGGTTATCTATTTTATAAATGGTAATGTATATATTTCTGAATGTTGAGCTTTAAGCCAACTTTTTCACTCTCCTCTTTCACTTTCATCTAGAGGCTCTTTAGTTCCTCTTCACATTCTGCCATAAGGGTGGTGTCATCTGCATATCTGAGGTTATTGACATTTCTCCCGGCAATCTTGATTCCAGGTTGTACTTCTTCCAGCCCAGCATTTCTCATGATGTACTGTGCATATAATTTAAATAAGCAGGGTGATAACATACAGCCTTGATGTACTCCTTTTCCTATTTGGAAACAGTCTGTTGTTCCATGTCCAGTTCTAAATGTTGCTTCCTGATCTGCATACAGGTTGCTCAAGAGGCAGGTCAAGTGGTCTGGTATTCCCATCTCTTTCAGAATTTTCCACAGTTGATTGTAATCCACACAAAGGCTTTGACATAGTCAATAAAACAGAAATATATGTTTTTTTCTGGAACTCTCTTGCTTTTTTGATGATCAGCAGATGTTGTCAATTTGATCTGTGGTTCCTCTGCCTTTTCTAAAACCAACTGGAACATCTGTAAGTTCAAGGTTCACCTATTGCTAAGGCCTGGCTTGGAAAATTTTGAGCATTACTTTACTAGCATATGAGCTTAAAGCTCAACATTCAGAAAACTAAGTTCATGGCATCTGGTCCCATCACTTCATGGGAAATAGATGAGGAAACAGTGGAAACAGTGTCAGACTTTATTTTGGGGGGGCTCCAAAATCACTGCAGATGGTAATTGCAGCCATGAAATTAAAAGACACTTACTCCTTGGAAGGAAAGTTATGACCAACCTAGATAGCATATTACAAAGCAGAGACATTGCCAACAAAGGTCCAACTAGTCAAGGCTATGGCTTTTCCAGTGGTCATGTACGGATTTGAGAGTTGGACTGTGAAGAAAGTTGAGCGCTGAAGAACTGATGCTTTTGAACTGTGGTGTTGGGGAAGACTCTTGAGAGTCCATTGGACTGCAAGGAGGTCCAACCAGTCCATCCTAAAGGAGATCAGTCCTGGGTGTTCATTGGAAGGACTGATGCTAAAGCTGAAACTCCAATACTTTGGCCACCTCATGCAAAGAGTTGACTCTTTGGAAAAGACCCTGATGCTGGGAGGGATTGGGGGCAGGAGGAGAAGGGGACGACAGAGGATGAGATGGCTGGATGACATCACTGACTCAATGCACAAGAGTTTGGGTGAACTCCGGGAGTTGGTGATGGACAGGGAAGCCTGGCGTGCTATTCATAGGGTCGCCAAGAGTCAGACACTACTGAGCAACTGAACAGAAGTGAACTGAACTGAATATATATTTTTCCTTGCTACTCTCTCAATTCGCCGCACCCTCGCCCTCTTATACTGTGTCTACGAGTCTGTTCTGTATGTCTGCATTTCCCTTGTTGCCCTGCAAATAGATTCATCAGTACCATCTTTCTAGATTCCATACACATGTATTAATATACAATATTTATCTTACTCTTTCTAACTTCACTTTGTATAATAAGCTCTGGGTTCATCCACCTCATTAGGACTGACTCAAATATGTTCATTCATAAAGCTGAGTAACAGTCCATTGTATACATTGTGTCTGCACAGAATTGTGTCTGCACAATTTCTGTATCTATTCATCTGTTGATGGACATCTAGGCTGCTTCCATGTCCTAGCTATTGTGAAAAGTCATGCAATAAGCATTGAGATACATGGATATATTCAAGGTATGGTTTTCTCAGGGTATATGCCCAGTAGTGAAATTGCTGGGTCATGTGGCAGTTTTTTTTTTTTTTTTTTAAGTTTTCAAAAATAAAATTTATTTCTTAACATGTGCATAATAGGAAACTAAAAAAATCGCAAGAAGTGAAAAAATTATTCATAATCACAAGCAGTTTACCATCTGACATGTATTTCTAGGTCTCATTTGTGTATTTTCACAGCTAAGCATCCATTTTTATGCAATTAAGATCATACAGTTATGTATCATATTTCACATATCATGAATATTGACCATTTCAAAATCCCAAAGCTATGAGTATTTTGATTACCAAGAATACACTACACCAACTCAGTCTGGAAGGAAAAAAATAAAAGTAATCCTGCCTTTCTTGGTGACAAAATTTTCAGAGATAACGAAAATTACAGCACACCACTAGATAGATATATTGGCAGAACTATGATTAAAATACTACCTTCCCTTTTTGTTTAATTAAAAATGAGACATAAAGTAACAGAGTACCCCATGTATAATGCTTATAAGAGGATTCTTTATCCAATCTAAAGTATTTAAGTATTAGCAAAGAGGTATGTTTACATTGAATTAATTATTTAACAATGAATTTTCCTGTAGTACAGTCAAGGGATGCACACATGTCAATGTCTGTCATCAAAATATAAACATGAACATGTCCACATAATAGCCCTCCATTTATGCTTCCTTCTGTAGCTCTGCTGCCAACCCAAATAAACAAGTTCTGCCATACACTTATCAGAGATGGTTTAACAATTCCATGCTCAAGATGTTGCCCTTTTTTTCATAATCAATTATAAAAGAGATATTTCAGATCAGATCAGTCGCTCAGTCGTGTCCGACTCTTTGTGACCCCATGAATCTCAGCACGCCAGGCCTCCCTGTCCATCACCAACTCCCGGAGTTCACTGAGATTCAAGTCCATCGAGTCTGTGATGCAATCCAGCCATCTCATCTTCTGCCGTCCCCTTCTCCTCTTGCCCCCAATCCCTCCAGCAACAGAGTCTTTTCCAATGAGTCAACTCTTCGCATGAGGTGGCCAAAGTACTGGAGTTTCAGCTTCAGCATCATCCCTTCCAAAGAAATCCCAGGGCTGATCTCCTTCAGAATGGACTAGTTGGATCTCCTTGCAGTCCAAGGGACTCTCAAGAGTTCTCCAACACCACAGTTCAAAAGCATCAATTCTTCGGTGCTCAGCCTTCTTCACAGTCCAACTCTCACATCCATACATGACCACAGGAAAAACCATAGCCTTGATTAGACGAAACTTTGTTGGCAAAGTAATGTCTCTGCTTTTGAATATGCTATCTAGGTTGGTCATAACTTTCCTTCACAGGAGTAAGCGTCTTTTAATTTCATGGCTGCAGTCACCATCTGCAGTGATTTTGGAGCCCAGAAAAAATAAAGTTTAACAGTTTCCGCTTTTTCCCCATCTATTGCCCATGAAGTGATGGGACCAGATGCCATGATCTTCGTTTTCTGAAAGTTGAGCTTTAAGCCAACTTTTTCACTCTCCACTTTCACTTTCATCAAGAGGCTTTTTAGTTCCTCTTCATTTTCTGCAATAAGGGTGGTGTCATCTACATATCAGAGATTATTGATATTTCTCCTGGCAATCTTGATTCCAGCTTGTGTTTCTTCCAGTCCAGCATTTCTCATGATGTACTCTGCATAGAAGTTAAATAAACAGGGTGACAATATACAGCCTTGACGTACTCCTTTTCCTATTTGGAACCAGTCTGTTGTTCCATGTCCAGTTCTAACGGTTCCTTCCTGACCTGTATACAAACTTCTCAAAAGGCAGGTCAGGTGGTCTGGTATTCCCATGTCTTTCAGAATTTTCCACAGTTTATTGTGATCCACACAGTCAAAGCCTTTGGCATAGTCAATAAAGTAGAAACAGATGTTTTCTGGAACTCTCTTGCTTTTTTCATGATCCAGTGGATGTTGGCAATTTGATCTCTGGTTCCTCTGCCTTTTCTAAAACCAGCTTGAACATCAGGAAGTTCACGGTTCATATATTGCTGAAGCCTGGCTTGGAGAATTTTGAGCATTACTTTACTAGCGTGTGAGATGAGTGCAATTCTGTGGTAGTTTGAGCATTCTTTGGCATTGCCTTTCTTTGGGATTGGAATGAAAACTGACCTTTCCCAGTCCTGTGGCCACTGCTGAGTTTTCCAAATTTGCTGGCATATTGAGTGCAGCACTTTCACAGCATCATCTTTCAGGATTTGGAATAGCTCAACTGGAATTCTATCACCTCCACTAGCTTTGTTCATAGTGATGCTTTCTAAGGCCCACTTGACTTCACATCCCAGGATGTCTGGCTCTAGGTGAGTGATCACACCATCGTGATTATCTGGGTAGTGAAGCTCTTTTTTGTACAGTTCTTCTGTGTATTCTTGCCACCTCTTCTTAATATCTTCTGCTTCTGTTAGGTCCATACCATTTCTGTCCTTTGTCGAGCCCATCTTTGCATGACACGTTCCTTTGGTATCTGATTTTCTTGAAGAGATCTCTAGTCTTTCCCATTCTGTTGTTTTCCTCTATTTCTTTGCATTGATCGCTGAAGAAGGCTTTCTTATCTCTTCTTGCTATTGTTTGGAACTCTGCATTCAGATGTTTATATCTTTCTTTTTCTCCTTTGCTTTTTGCTTCTCGTCTTTTCACAGCTATTTGTAAGGCCTCCACAGACAGCCATTTTGCTTTTCTGCATTTATTTTCCATGGGGATGGTCTTGATCCCTGTCTCCTGTACAATGTCACAAACCTCTTTCCAGAGTTCATCAGGCACTCTATCTATTAGATCTAGGCCCTTAAATCTATTTCTCACTTCCACTGTATAATCATAAGGGATTTGATTTAGGTCATACCTGAATGGTCTAGTGGTTTTCCCTACTTTCTTCAGTTTTAGTCTGAATTTGGCAATAAGGAGTTCATGATCTGTGCCATAGTCAGCTTCTGGTCTTTTTTTTTTTGCTGACTGTATAGAGCTTCTACATCTTTGGCTGCAAAGAATATAATTAATCTGATTTCAGTGTTGACAGTCTGGTGATGTCCATGTATAGAGTCTTGTGTTGTTGGAAGAGGGTGTTTGCTACAACCAGTGCATTTTCTTGGCAAAACTCTATTAGTCTTTGTCCTGCTTCATTCCACATTCCAAGGCCAAATTTGCCTGTTACTCCAGGTGTTTCTTGACTTCCTACTTTTGCATTTCAGCCCCCTATAATGAAAAGGACATCTTTTTTGGATGTTAGTTTTAAAAGGTCCTGTAGGTCTTCATAGAACTGTTCAAGTTCAGCTTCTTCAGCATTACTGTTTGGGGCATAGACTTGGATTACTGGGATATTGAATGGTTTGCCTTGGAAATGAACAGAAATCTGTCGTTTTTGAGATTGTATCCAAGTACTGCATTTCATACTCTTTTTTTGACCATGATGACTACTCCATTTCTTCTGAGGGATTCCTGCCCACAGTAGTAGGTTAATTGACTTGTTCTACTTTTTATCATACACTGTCACCTCAGGATATCTAAAAAGCCCAGATGATGCAAAATAATGAACTGGGTCCACAATAAACATAGGTACTTTACACAATGCACATACAGACCTATGATTATAACCAAAAACTGTCTTTCAGAAAATGGAGATATTAGCCAAGAGCCCTTCTCCTCATCCTTCCTCCTCCAGTATTTCAGTGATTATCAGACTGCATCTAGCTCCAAGAATTGGATTGACGTACACAATCCCAGAAGACACAGACCTTCCTAAAAACCAAAAAGAAGAAGAAGAAGAAAACACAACATTTATTAACGGGTTATTTTAGTACCTCTACTTTTAATATACTTTGGGCATTAACACTTTCTTATTCTTTAATATACAGCAATATTAACTAAAATGCACAAACAGAACAATGGCTAGACAAACTGAACTTGTCTGAAGACTGATGGGCACAGCGCCCTTCTCTCTTCACTTTCTTTCCTGTCCCCTTCACCCATCCCCACTACCCAGTGAACAGTCAGCTTACTCTACAAGACAATTCCACTCCCAAAATACAAACATCCCTATGAATTAACAGAAAAAAATACTTAAAGAGTGTTTAAGTCTCTGCTTTCAAAATAGCTTTTACACATCTAGAAAGGCTAAATGTTTCAAATTAGAATTTAAGCTTGTCCACTATACATACACATAGTAGCACTGAATACACTGCACACAAAGGCTAGTCTCAACAGGAACACTCTAGCCTAGAACCCTTCCCCTCTCTCATCTCTATCAACTCAGCCTAATAAGCACCTGTAATGCTTATAGGGCATTTAATAATTTCACTTCCACCAGTTGTTTTCAAAGGTCTTATCTATGAATTTTAATATCCGGAGTACACAAAGTATTTATTGGTTATTTTTGTCATCTAGGAAGACTAGATGTTGTAAATTTGGACATTTCAGAGACACATACAACACAATGGTTAATCTTGTCTAACTATAAACATACTGGTATAACCACCTTTCCAGTTTCTTCCTGAACAATTACAAATAAAATAATCTATACTGCTCAGAGAGGTGATTTGACCATTTTGATCATTCCATTTCCAAAAGAATATTTCACATAAATTTTACGAGACAGCAAAAGAGATACTGATGTATAGAACAGTCTTTTGGACTCTGTGGGAGAGGGAGAGGGTGGGATGATTTGGGAGAATGGCATTGAAACATGTATAATATCATATACAAAACGAGTCGCCAGTCCAGGTTCAATGCACGATACTGGATGCTTGGGGCTGGTGCTCTGGGATGACCCAGAGGGATGGTATGGGGAGGGATGTGGGAGGAGGGTTCAGGATGGGGAACACATGTATACATGTGGCAGATTCATTTTGATATACGGCAAAACCAATACAATATTGTAAAGTTAAAAATAAAATAAAATTAAATTAAAAAAATAAAAAAGGATATATCTACAAAATATGTTATCTCATTATCTCTGCTTTTAACATACTTTGTGTACTTCTAAACATCTAGAAAGACTGTGTGTGTGTGCTTGCTTGCTCAGTCATATCCAACTCTTTGCAATCCCATGTATTTTAGCCTACCAGGCTCCTCTGTCCATGGGGATTCTCCAGGCAAGAATACTGGAGTGGGTTGCCATGCCGTCCTCCAGGAAATTTTCCCAACCCAGTTATGTTTCAAATAAAGACACAAGTTTGTCCACTATATATACAGTTCAGTTCAGTTCAGTCACTCAGTCATGTCTGACTCTTTTCAACTCCATGGATCACAGCATGCCAGACCTCCCTGTCCATCACCAATTCCTGGAGTTCACCCAAACTCATGTGCATCGAGTCAGTGATGCCATCCAGCCATGTCATCCTCTGTTGTCCCCCTCTCCGCCTGCCCCCAATCCCTCCCAGCATCAGGGTCTTTTCCAATTAGTCAACTCTTTGCATGAGGTCACCAAAGTATTGGAGTTTCAGCTTCAGGATCAGTCCTTTCAATGAACACCCAGGACTGGTCTCCTTTAGGATGGACTGGTTGGATCTCCTTGCAGTCCAAGGGACTCTCAAGAGTCTTCTCCAGCACCACAGTTCAAAAGCATCAATTCTTCAGTGCTCAGCTTTCTTCACAGTCCAACTCTCACATCCATACATGACCACTGGAAAAATCATAACTTTGACTAGATGGACTTTTGATAGCAAAGTAATATCTCTGTTTTTTAATATGCTATCTAGGTTGGTCATAACTTTCCTTCACACAGTAGTGTTGAATAAACTATACACATGTAACAATAGTTATATCCAAAGGTGTCTTTTATGAAGGAACATTCTGGTCTAGAACATTTTATTTCTCCCAGTTTCCTCTTTTCACCATATATCCAACAGTGGACAGCTAGTATATGCAACCTGTGTCACTTAGATGTGATTCATTACAATTTCACTTTCAAAGGTCCTTTTCAGAAGACAGCCTTTCAGTGAATTTTAACACAAAATGTACAAAGTGTGTTAGTTTACTAACCTTACTTTTGTCATACGTTGGCAACCTCTTTAATATCTAGAGACTAGACATTATAAAATCGGGAGCCATTTGTCCAGTATATATGTAATATATGCAGTAAACAAAATGCACTTAACATATAGAGCAATAGTAAGTTGAAATATTCTAGTACACACTATCAAGACATCTTTTCCAAACTTCCCTCCCACCTCCCACAAGCCAATGAAAAAGCACAGAATATACTGTTCAGGGAGGAGGTTTAACAATTCCATTTCCAGTGACAGTATTTCCCATTGGCTTCTAAAAGTTATTTACAATAAACATTATTTTACTACTTCTACTTTTAAATGCATCAAGAACTTCTAAATATCTAGAAAGGCTAGATATTTCATATAAGAACTTACTTGTCCACTATGTACAGAACAATGTTAAATAAAATTGCATTCATACAACAATGATTATAATTTGAAGTATCTTATAAGTATGACTGTTTTGGCCTGAACCATTCCCTCCCACACTTGCTTCTCTCCACCACTAATCCACTGTACAAATATAGACACATGTAATGCTTAGAGGTGTTTGAACAAACTCATTTTCAAAAATTATTTACTGAAGACAAGCATTCCTGTGAATTTCAACAAAAAGTGTACAAAATATGCTAATTTTTCTAAACACTTTGTCATACACTGGCAACCTCTTTAACACCTGGAGACCAGTTGTCACAAAATAAGGATTCGTTTATCCATTATATACACTATAAGTTAAGTTCAGTAGTTCAGTCATGTCTGACTCTCTGAAACTCCGTGGCTTTCAGGATGTGAGATTTCCATGTCCAGCACCAACTCATGGAGCTTGCTCAAACTCATGTCCATTGAGTCGGTGATGCCATACAACCATCTCAATCGCTGTCATTCTCTTCTCCTCCTGCCTTCAGTCCTTCCCAGCTTCAGGGTCTTTTCCAATGACTCTGTTCTTCACATCAGATGGCCAAAGTATTAGAGCTTCAGAATCAGTCCTTCCAATGAATACTCAGGACTAATTTCCTTTAGGATGCACTGGTTTGATCTCCTTGCAGTCTAAGAGACTCCTAAGAGTCTTCTCCAACAGGACAGTTCAAAAGCATCAATTCTTCTATGCTCAGCTTTCTTTGTGGTCCAACTCTAAGATCCGTATATGACTACTGGAAAAACCGCAGGTTTGACTAGACTGATTTTGTCAGTAAAGTAATGTCTCTGCTTTTTACAATGCTTTCTAGGTTAGTCATAGCTTTGCTTCCAAGGAGAATGCGTCTTTTAATTTCATGGTTGCAGTCGCCATCTGCAGTGATTTTGGAGTTTAAGAAAATAGTCTGTAACTATTTCCATTGTTTTACCATCTATTTTTTCCATGAAGTTATGGGACCAGATGCCATGATCTTTGTTTTTTATTGCTGAGTTTTGAGCTTTTTCACTCTCCTCTTTCTCTTTCATCAACATGCTCTTTAGTTCCTCTTCACTTTCTGCCATAAGTGGGTGTCATCTGCATATTTAAGGTTATTGATATTTCTCCCTACAATCTGGATTTCAGTTTGCGCTTCATCCAGTCCAGTATTTTGCATGATGTACTCTGCATATAAGTTAAATAAGGAAGGTGACAATATACAGCTTTGACATATTCCTTTACCATTTTGACCCAGTGAGTTGTTCCATGTCACATTCTAAGTGTTGCTTCGTGACCTCCATACAGATTTCTCAGAAAGCAGGTAAAGTGGTCTGGAACCCCCATCTCTTTAAGAATTTTCCACAGTTTGTTGTGATCCACACAGTCAAAGTATTTAGCATAGTCAATGAAGCAGAGGTAGATGCTTTTCTGGATTTTTTTTTTTTTTGCTTTTTCTATGATCCAACAGATGTTGGCAATTTGATAACTGGTTCCTCTCAGTTCACTTCAGTTCAGTGGCTCAGTCATGTCTTACTCTTTGTGACCTGATGGACTGCAGGACACAAGGCCTCCCTGTCCATCACCAACTCCTGAAATTTATTCAAACTCATGTCCATTGAGGCAGTGATGCCATCCAACCATCTCATCCTCTGGTGTCCCCTTCTCCTCCCACCGTCAATCTTTCCCAGAATCAGGGTCTTTTCAAAACAGTCAGTTCTTCACATTGGGTGGCCAAAGTACTTGAGTTTCAGCTTCAACATCAGACCTTCCAATGAATATTCAGGACTGATTTCCTTTAGGATGGACTGGTTGGATCTCGTTGCAGTCCAAGGAACTCTCAAGAGTCTTTTCCAACACCACAGTTCAAAAACATCAGTTCTTCGGTGCTCAGCTTTCTTATAGTCCAACTCTCACATCCATACATGACTACTGGAAAAACCATTGGGTTGACTAGATGGACTTTTGTCAGCAAGTAACGTCTCTGCTTTTTAATATGCTTTCTAAGTTGGGCATAATTTTTCTTCCAAGGAACAAGCGTCTTTTAGTTTCATGGCTGAAGTCACCATCTACAGTGATTTTGGAGCCCCCCAAAATAAAGTCTGTCATTGTTTCCACTGTTTTCCCATCTATTTCCCATAAAGTAATGGGACCAGATGCCATGATCTTCATTTTCTGAATGTTGAGTTTTAAGCCAACTTTTTCACTATCGTCATTCATGTTCATCAAGAGGCTTTTTAGTGCTTCACTTTCTCCCATAAGAGTAGTGTCATCTGCATATCTGAAGTTATTGATATATTTCCTGGCAATCTTGATTCCAGCTTGTGCTTCATCCAGACCAGTGTTTCTCATGATGAACTCTGCAGATAAGTTAAATAAACAGGGTGATAATATACAGCCTTGATGTACTCCTTTCCATATTTGAAACCAGTCTATTGTTTCATGTCCAATTCTGACTGTTGCTTCTTGACCTGAGTACAGATTTCTCAGGATGCAGGTCAGGTGGTCTGGTATTCCCATCTCTTGAGGAATTTTCCACAGTTTGTTTTTATCCTCTCAGTTAAAGGCTTTGGAATAGTCAATAAAGCAGAAGTCGATATTTTTCCAGAACTCTTTTGCTTTTTTGATGATCCAACGGATGTTGGCAATTTGATCTCTGGTTCTTCTGCCTTTTCTAAATCCAGCTTGAACATCTGGAAGTTCTTGGTTCACGTACTGTTGAAGCCTGGCTTGGAAAATTTTGAGCATTACTTAGCTAGTGTGTGAAATGAGTGCAATTGTGAGGTAGTTTGAGCATTCTTTGGCATTGCCTTTCTTTGAGATTGGAATGAATACTGACATTTTCCAGTTCCGTGGCCACTGCTGATTTTTCCAAGTTTGCTGGCTTATTGAGTGAAGCACTTTCACACCATCATCTTTTTAAAATTTGAAGTAGCTCAACTAGAATTCCATTATCTCCACTAACTTTTTTGTAGTGATGCTTCCTAAGGTCCACTTGACTTCACATTCCAGGAAATCTGGCTCTAGGTGAGTGATCACACCATTGTGATTATCTGGGTCATGAATATATTTTTTGTATAGTTCTGTGTATTCTTGCCACTTCCCTCTACTTAATGTCTTCTGCTTCTCTTAGCTCCAAACCATTTTTTTCCTTTATTGTGCCCATCTTTGCATGAAAATTCCCCTTGGAATCTCTAATTTTCTTGGGGAGATCTCTAGTCTTTCCCATTCTATTGTTTTCCTCTATTCTTTGCATTGGTCAGTTAAGAAGGCTTTCTTGTCTCTCCTTGCTATTCTTTGAAACTCTCCATTCAAATGGTTATAGCCTTTCTTTTCTCATTTGCCTTTCACTTCTCTTCTTTTCATAGCTATTTGTAAGGCCTCCTCAGACAACCTTTGACATTCTGTATTTATTTTTCTTGAGAATGGTCTTGATCACTGCCTCCTGTACAATGTCATGAACCTTTGTCCATAGTTTTTCAGGCACTCTGTCTGTCAGATCTAATCCCTTGAACTATTTGTCACTTCCACTGTATAATCTTAAGGGATTTGATTTTGGTCATACCTGAATGGTCTAGTGATTTTCCCTACTTTCTTCAATTTAAATCTGAATTTGGCAATAAGGAGTTCATGATCTGAGCCATAGTCAACTCCTGTTCTTATTTTTGCTGACTGTATAGAGCTTATCCGTTGTTGGCTGCAAATAATATAATCAATGCGATTTCAGTATTGACCATCTGGTGATGTTCATGTGTAGAATCTTCTCTTGTGTTCTTGGAAGAGGGTGTTTGTTGTGACCAGTGTGTTCTCTGGTTCATTTGCCTTTTTAAGTCTAGCTTGAACATCTGGAAGTTCTCAGTTCATGTGTTGTTGTAGCCTAGCTTGGAGAATTTTGAACATTACTTTGCTAGTGTGTGAGATGAATGTAATTGTATGGCATTTTGAACATTCTTTGGCATTGCCCTTCTTAGGGACTGGAATGAAAACTGACCTTTTCCAGTCCTGTGGCCACTGCTGAGTTTTCCAAATTTGCTGGTATATTGAGTGCAGCTCTTTCACAGCATTATCTTTTAGGATTTAAAATAGCTCAGCTGGAATTTCATCATCTCTACCTGCTTTGTTTGTAGTAGTGTTTCCTAAGGCCCACTTGACTATGCACTCCAAGATGTCTGCCTCTAAGTGAATGACCACATCATAATGGTTATCTGGGTCATTAAGATCTTTTTTGTATAAGTCTTCTGTGTATCTTAGCCCTCTTCTTAATATCTTCTGCATCTCTTAGGTCCATAATGTTTCTGTTCTTTTTCGTGCCCATCTTTGCATGAAATATTCCCTTGGTATTTCCAATTTTCTTGAAGTGATCTCTAGTCTTTCCCATTCTATTGTTTTTCTGTATTTCTTGGCATTGATCACTTAAGAAGGCTTTCTCATCTCTCCTTGCTATTCTTTGGAACTCTGCACTCAGATGGATATATCTTTCCTTCTTTCCTTTGCCTTTCGCTTATATACAGCAAAATGAAATGCACATAATATACAAAAAAATGACTTCATCTGAAAACGTTCAGGTATAAAGACACTAGCACATTATCTTTTGCAATTTTTTCCTTCCTGCCTCCTCCAAACCACCTAACAAGTATAGACAACAGTATACTGCTCATAGAGCTGGCTTAACATTTAACATTCCTAAAGACAGTAATTCCGATGAATTTGAGCAAAAAAAAAAAAAAAAAAAAAAAGGACACAGTGATATTTCCTACCTCTATATTTACCATATATTGGGCACTTTTTAACATCTAGATGGACTAGGCATTGCAAATAACGACTTAATTTGTCCACTATATACAGAGTCTTCTTGAATAAACTGCCAAATATAACAGTTTTAATCTGAAAATGCCTTCAAAATATGAGCATTCTAACTGAAGATGCTTCCCTTCTCTCCCTCTCTTCCAACCCAGAAGGCTATAATACTCAAATTTTCAGAATACAATTTTTTCTAGAAACTTTAATGTACAAATTTTATTATTTACTAACTCTACTTTTGTCATACACTGGCAACTTCTTTAACATTTAGAAAGACTAGATGTTAAATGTTGTAAATTAGGACTCAGTTGTTCATTTTATACACTATATACACAGCAAAGTGGAACAAAATGCCTGAACAGAAAAAAGACAATGGTTAATCTTTCCTCACTATGAAGATACTGGCACAGAGGTCTACATTTCCTTCTCCTACCCCTAATCTTGAACCAGTGCACAAAACACAATCTGTACTATTCCAAGAGATGTTTTGGCTAACGCCACCTCACCCTCAACAACATATGAATCTTAACCAAAAGGTATTTACAACAATGTATTTTTATTACCTCTACTTTTAATATATATCAGGCATTTGAGACCACAGTGGTTCAGATGGTAAAGAATCTGCCTGCAATGCAGGAGTACAAGGTTCAATTCCTTGGTCAGGAAGATCCCCTGGAGAATTGAATGGCTACTCACTCCAGTATTCTTGCCTAGAGTATCCCATGGACAGAGGAGCCTGAAAAGCTATATGAGGTCAGAGTTGGATAGGACTGAGCGACTAATACACACACACACACACACACACACACACACTTCAAAAAAGTACTTGTCAACTATACATACAGTAGTGATGAATAAAATACACACAAAACAATGGCTATATGGAAGTGTCTTCCAAGTGTGACCAATGCTACATAGAACTTTCTATTCTTCCTCCTCAAGATCTTCCATTCCATGTCCTTCAACCCATTGAACAAAACATAAAATCTGGGGGCTCTGGATATTTTCTATGGTGACCAAACAGCTCCATTTTGAAAAGTCATTTCCAGAAGACATTTCATTTTTATAGCTTAAAAACCAAGGGTGGGGGGAGCATTTACAAGACATATGATTTTTCTAACTCTATAATGCGTTGACAATCGTTTTTCATTTAGGAGGCCTAGATATAATGAAAGTTTTCTTTTGAAATGTTGGGGAAACGTTGAGAGCAGCTTTTTCATATTATATACACAAGCCTTCTATCAGCAGCCAGTAAATCTTTCCAAAGGGCCGTGGGCACCTCCTGTTGGCCACATGGGGCATCTTATTCTGCCATTTTTATCTTCTAATATCAAGGTCTTAGAAGAATGATGACCTGCTGGCCTGCTAACATTACACCTGTCGCCGACTGCAGCTCCGTTCACCTTCCAGGCCCATTAAGACCTTTCTCCACTGATATCCAGACAAAGTGAGGTCTCATCCAACTGGGACGGAGTGGTCACCTTTGGTCGCTGATCTTCACGGCTTCAAGGACTAAGAGTGGACCAGCTGGCATCTGCACGCTTTCCTGGATCCTGCAGGCTCTAACAGATCTCTGCAGTATTTGAGCGGCTGCCATTATTTTCATGCTAGCACACCCAACTCTCAAGTGGGCAACATCCTCAGTGGCCAGGGGGAAGTTTTGCCTAAGCCCAAGCACTGCAGCATTAGGTGAAGAATTCTAGCTGTCTGTAGGATCCTGGCTTGGAGGGGGTCTGCCGCCATTAGGTCATGGTGGTGGGGGTAGCGGAGGAAAGGTTCCTGACTACTTCAATATGTGGTCCGCACAAGCTGGCCGCCTTGGTGAGCGCTCTGCAAGACACAACTCAAGACTGTCCTAGGAACGCCATGCCCCTAGTTTACCCACAGACCAGAGGCCTGCAGTACTCCAGGGTAGAAGGACACAATCCACTACTGGCCGTGTTCTCTACAGTGAGTGAGTGAAGTCGCTCAGTCGTGTCCGACTCTTTGCAACCCCATGGACTGTAGCCTGCCAGGGTCCTCTGTCTGTGGGATTCTCCAGGCAAGAATACTGGAGTGGGTTTCCATTTCCTTCTCCAGGAGATCTTTCCGACCCAGGGATTGAACCCGTGTCTCCCACATTGTAGGCAGATGTTTTACCATCTAAGCCACCAAGGAAGTCACTGGAACTCCATATGGTAGTTCTATTCCTAGTTTTTGAAGAAATCTCCATACTGTTTTCCATAGTGGTTATATCAATTTATATTCCTACCAACAGTGCAAGAGGATTTCCTTTTCTTCACATCCCATCAGTTCAGTTCAGTTCAGTTATTCAGTCATGTCCAACTCTTTGGGACCCCATGAACTGCAGCACGCCAGGCCTCCCTGTCCATCACCAACTCCTGGAGTTCACCCAAACCCATGTCCATTGAGTTGGTGATGCAATCCAACCATCTCATCCTCTGTCGTCCCCTTCTCCTCCTGCCCTCAAACTTTCCCAGCATCAGGGTTTTGTCAAATGAGTCAATTCTTTGCATCAAGTGGCCAAAGTATTGGAGTTTCAGCTTCAACATCAGTCCTTCCAAAGAACATGCCAGACTGATCTCCTTTAGAATGGACTTGTTGGATCTCCTTGCAGTCCAAGGGACTCTCAAGAGTCTTCTCCAACACCACAGTTCAAAAGCATCAATTCTTTGGTGTTCAGCTTTCTTCATAGTTCAACTCTGACATCCATACATGACCACTGGAAAAACCGTAGCCTTGACTAGACAGACCTTTGTTGACAAAGTAATGTCTGCCTTTTAATATGCTGTCTAGGTTGGTCATAACTTTCCTTTCAAGGAGTAAATGTCTTTTAATTTCATGGCTGCAATCACCATCTTCAGTGATTTTTGGAGCACAGAAAAATAAAGTCAGCCACTGTTTCCACCGTTTCCCCATCTATTTCCCATGAAGTGATAGGACCGGATGCCATGATCTTAGTTTTCACATCCCATAGCCAGTGGGAATTTGCTGTGTGACACAGGGAACACAACCCAGTGCTCTGTGGTAATCTAGAGGGGTAGAATGGGGTGGGAGATGGGAGGGAGACTCAAGTGGGAGGGAACATATGTATACCTGTGGCTGACTCATGCTCATGTTAAACCAACACATTATTGTAAGGCAAATATTTTGCAAAACAACAACCATATATATGTATATGTGTGTGTGTGTATATATATATATATTTTTTTTTTTTTTTAAAGAGAGAGAGTGAGAGAGAGACACAAGAGATGCAGATTTTATCTCTGGGTCCAGAAAATCTTCTGGAGAAGGAAATGGCAACCCACTCCAGTATTATTTCCTGGAGAATCTCATGGACAGAGGAGCCTTGCAGCCTACTGTCCATAGGATCTCAAAGAGTCAGAATTGGCTGAAGTGACTTGCCATGGAGTCAGTATATGGCTTTTGTTTGGTGTAGTTAATTCATCTCCATTTAAGGTAATTATTGGTGTGTATATCCATATTACCATTTTCTTAACTGTTTGGGGTTTGTTTATGCAGATATTTTGTGTATGTGTCTTGCGTTTCCTGCCTAGAGAAGTTCCTTTAGCATTTGTTGTAAAGCTGGTTTGGTGACGCTAAATTCTAACTTTTGCTGGTCTGCAAAGTTTTTAATTTCTCTATTAAATCTGAATGAGAGCCTTGTTGGTTAGAATATTCTTGGTTGCAGATTCCTCCCTTTCATCACTTTAAATATGTCATGTCATTCCCTTCTCCCTTGCAGTTTTTTTGTTGAAAATTCAGCTGATAACTTTATGGGTGTTCTCTTGTATGTTATTTGTCATTTTGTTTTTAATATTTTATCTTTGTTTTTAATTTTTCTCAATTTGATTACTATGTGCTTTGATGTGTTCCTCCTTGGGTTTTTCCTGGCTGGGAATATCTGTGCTTCTTGGACTTGGTTGAGTATTTTCTTTCCCATATTAGGAACACATTCAGCTGTTACATCTTCAAATATTTTCTCACATCCTTACTCACTCTCTTCTCCTTCTTGGACTCATATAATGTGAATGCTGGTTCATTTAATGTTTTCCCAGGGGTATCTTAGACTATCTGTTTTTCTTTTCATTCATTTTTCTATATTCTGTTTCATGGCACTAATTTCTACCATTCTGTTGTCCAGGTCACTTATCCACTTTTCTGCCCCATTTATTCCATTATTGATTTTCTCTAGTGTATTATTTAGGCTTTCCAGGTGGTACTAGTGGTAAAGAACCTGCCTGCCAGTGCAAGAGACTAAAAGACTTGGGTTTGATCACTGCGTTGGGAAGATCCCCTGGAGGAGGGTGTAGCAACCCACTCTGGTACTGTTGCCTGGAGAATCCCATAGAGAAAGGAGTCTGGCTGGCTACAATCCATAGTGTTTCAGAGTCAGACAAAACTGAAGTGACTTAGTAGGTAAGAATACAAGTAGGCAGTGTATTAGTCATCTATATTTGTTTATTCCTTACTTCTTCTAGGTCTTTCTTAAGCATTTCTCTATTTCTTCCACCCTGTGGAAGTCCTGTAATCAAATTCCACTAGACTTCAAAATCTGATTCCCTGGGAATTTCTGGTCCCTTTGCCAGAGCCCCACACTGGGAAGCCTGACATGGAGTGCAGAACCTTTACAATATTGGAAGAACTTTTTTTGTATTATTGTTCTTCAATTTGGGTCACTCACCTAGCCAGTATGATATTTGGTTTATGATAGCACACCTTGACCATCTCATTTGAGCTTATCACTTGTCTTTGGACATGGGGTATAATTTTTCAGTGTGTTTCAGCAATCTCCTGATTATGATTGTGACTTTGATGCTCTTGCAGGAGGAGGTAAGCAGATGTCCTTTTATTCTGCCATCTTGAACCAATCTTTACATTTTCTTCATTGCTGTTCTGTGCATAGGGTTATAATTAATTTTTGAATTTTTAATGCAGCTATCTTGTATATGCTATCTAGGTTGATCATAAATTTTCTTCCAAGGAGTAAGCATCTTTTAATTTCATGGCTGCAGTTACCATCTGCAGTGATTTTGGAGCCTAAAAAAATAAAGTCTGACACTGTTTCTGCTGTTTCCCCATCTATTTCCCATGAAGTGATGGAACCAGATGCCATGATCTTCGTTTTCTGAATGTTGAGTTTTAAGCCAACTTTTTCACTCTCCTCTTTCACCTTCATCAAGAGGCTTTTGAGTTCCTCTTCACTTTCTGGCATAAGGGTGGTGTCATCTGCATATCTGAAGTTATTGATATTTCTCCCGCCAATCTTCATTCCAGCTTGTGCTTCTTTCAGTCCAGGGTTTCTCTTGATGTATTCTGCATATAAGTTAAATAAGCAGGGTGACAATATACAGCCTTGACGTACTCCTTTTCCTATTTGGAATCAGTCTGTTGTTCCATGTCCAGTTCTAACTGTTGCCTCCTGACCTGCATACAGATTTCTCAAGAGGCAGGTCAGGTGATCTGGTATTCCCATCTCTTTCAGAATTTTCCACAGTTGATTGTGATCCACACAGTCAAAGGCTTTGGCATAGTCAATAAACAGAAATAGATGTTTTTCTGAAACTCTCTTGCTTTTTTGATGATCCAGCAGATGTTGGCAATTTGGTCTCTGGTTCCTCTGCCCTTTCTAAAACAAGCTTGAACATCTGGAAGTTCATGGTTCACGTATTGCTGAAGCCTGGCTTGGAGAATTTTGAGCATTACTAGCGTGTGAGATGAGTGCAACTGTGTGGTAGTTTGAGCATTCTTTGGCATTGCCTTTCTTTGGGATTGAAATGAAAACTGACCTTTTCCAGTCCTGTGGCCACTGCTGAGTTTTCCAAATTTGCTGGCATATTGAGTGCAGCACTTTCACAGCATCATCTTTCAGAATTTGAAATAGCTCAACTGGAATTCCATCACCTCCACTAGCTTTGTTCATAGTGATGCTTTCTAAGGCCCACTTGACTTCACAGTCCTTTGCCAACAAAGGTGCATCTAGTCAAGGCTATGGTTTTTCCAGAGGTCATGTATGGATGTGAGAGTTGGACTGTGAAGAAAGCTGAATGCTGAAGAATTGATGCTTTTGAACTGTGGTGTTGGAGAAGACTCTTTAGAGTCCCTTGGACTGCAAGGAGATCCAACCAGTCCATTCTGAAGGAGATCAGCCCTGAAATTTCTTTTGAGGGAATGATGCTGAAGCTGAAACTCCAGTACTCTGGCCACATCATGCGAAGGATTGACTCATCGGAAAAGACTCTGATGCTGGGAGGGATTGGGGGCAAGAAGAGAAGGGGACGACAGAGGATGAGATGGCTGAATGGCATCACTGACTCGATGGACGTGAGTCTGAGTGAACTCCGGGAGTTGGTGATGGACAGGGAGGCCTGGTGTGCTGGGATTCATGCAGTCGCAAAGAGTCGGACATGACTGAGCAACTGAACTGAACTGATCATGTATATGGTATCCATCAGTTTCTTACAAATTGCATTTAATAGTTCAGGAAGACCATCATCTAATATATGGATTATAAAGAAAAAAAAATCATTTCCAATCCCTTTATCTCATATTGCTTTTCTGTTGTCTTTCTCTTTGGTTAGCAGTATACTGGATATTTTTAATTCTTTTCCTTATCTTAAAGTGATTGATTTTAATATTTCACCTTTGGTGAAATCATTGTTATAGTCTTTCAGTAGGTAAACTTCCTTAGGTCAAGAATGATTTCTTTTCCATTTTCAGTATACAATGAATTTTATCTCTTAAGTGTATTAAATTCTACTCAATATATTTTTTTGGATAAGATTAGGTAGCTTTTTTCTCCTTTAATCAGTGTGATACAATGATTATGTTAACAGATTTTTGTAAAGTTAACGATTCATACATCCTAGAACAAATCCTACTTGTATGCTCTAGAAAAAACACCTCCATGCTACAAGTAAAGAGTATGGGTTTCATCTCTAGGGAAAGTTGCTTAAAGGGGCATATCCAGGTTTATAGAGACCCGAAGCTTATTTAATTTGCCTCCCTATAATAAAAATAATCATGCAGATTTATGAATATAAAAGAGCCATAAATGCAAATACATATTTGAATTAAAAAGGAAACCATAATAAGTCAGAATATTATAAATCTGATAAATATCCTAAATATCACAAATTCTAGGAATGTAACTTAACTCTTATTCATCAACTGCTATTGATACAGCACTGCAAATTTTTTTTTTTTTTTTTTCCCAACTCTTGGCTACGTGATCTTAAACTAGCCTTTTAGGACAGTTCAGTTCAGTCACCCAGTCATCTCTGAATTTTTGTGACCCCATGGGTTGCATTACGCCAAGATTCCCTGTCCATTACCAACTCCTGAAGCTTGCTCAAACTCATGTTAATTGAGTCAGTGATGCCATCCAACCATCTCATCCTCTGTAGTCCCTGTCTTCTTCTGTCTTCAATCATTCCCAACATCAGGGTCTTTTTAAATGAGTCAGTTCTTCGCATTAGGTGGCCTAAGTATTGGAGCTTCAGCTTCAGCATCAGTCTATCCAATGAATATTCAGGACTGATTTCCTTTAGGATTGACTGGTTTGATCTCCTTGCAGTCCAAGCGACTCTCAAGAGTCTTCTCCAACACCACAGTTCAAAAGCATCAATTCTTTGGCTCTCAGCTTTCTTTATGGTCCAACTCTTACCTGACTATTGGAAAAACCATAGCTTTGACTAGACTGACATTTGTCAGTAATGTCTCTGCTTTAAAAATATATATATATTTGTTTATTATTTTTAATTGAAGGGTAATTGCTTTAGAGAATGTTGTTTTCTGTCAAACTGCAACATGAATCTGCCATAGGTATACATATATCCTCTTCTTTTTGAAACTCCCCCCATTTTCCCTCCCATCCCACACTCTAGGTTGATACTGAGCCCCTTTTTGAGTTTCCTGAGCTTTACAGCAAATTCCTCTTGGCTATCTATTTACATATGGTAATGCAAGTTTCCATGTTACTCTCCATACATCTCACCCTCTCCTCCCCTCTCCCCATGTCCATAATCTATTCTTTATGTCTGTTTCTCCATTGTGGCCCTGTAAATAAATTATTCAGTACCATTTTTCTGGATTCTGTATATATGTGTTAGAATACTATATTTATCTTTCTGTTTCTGATTTACTTCACTCTATATAATAGGCTGTATAATAGGTTCATTCACCTCATTAGAATTGACTCAAATGCACTACTTTTTATGGGTGAGTAATGTTCCATTGTGTATATGTACCACAACTTCTTTAGCCATTCATCTGCATTTTAATATGCTTTCTAGGCTTGTCATAGCTTTACTTTCAATGAGCAGACATCTTTTAATTTCATGGCTGTAGTCACCATCTACAGTGATTTTGGAGTCCAAGGAAATAAAATATGTCATTGTTTCCATTGATTCCCCATCTAGTTTCCATGCAGTGATGGGACCAGGTGCCATGATATTTGTTTTTTGAATATTGAGGTTTAAGCCAGCGTTTTCACTCTCCTCTTTCATTTTCATCAAGACGCTCTTTAGTTCCTCTTCACTTTCTGCTGTAAGTGTGTTGTCATCTGCATGTCTGAGGTTATTGATATTTCTCCCTGGAATCGTGATTCCAGCTTGTGCTTCATCCAGTCCAGCATTTCTCATGATGTAACCTGCATATAAGTTAAATAAGCAAGGTGACAATAAAAACCTTGATATACTCCTTTTCCAATTTGCAGCCAGTCCATTGTTCCATGTCCAGTTATAACTGTTGCTTCTTGATCTGCATACAGATTTCTCAGGAGGCAGGTAAGGTGGTCTGGTATTCCCATCTCTTTAAGAATTTTCCACAGTTTGTTGTGTTCCACACAGTCAAAGGCATTAGTACAGTCAATTAAGGAGAAGTAGACATTTTTCTGGATTTTTTTTTTCTTGCTTTTTCTGTGATCCAACAGATGTCAGCAATTTGACACTCTGACTTTTCTAAATCCAGCTTGAACACCTGGAAGTTCTCAGTTCATGTACTGTTGAAGCCTAGCTTGGAGAATCTTGAGCATTACTTTGCTAGCATGTGAGATGAGTACAATTGTGCGGTAGTGTTGAACATTCTTTGGAATTTCTTTTCTTTGGAACTGGAATGAAAACTGACCTTTTCCAGTCCTGTGGCCATTGCTGAGTTTTCCAAATTTGCTGGCATATTGAGTGCAGCACTTTCACGGCATCATCTTTTAGGAATTGAAATAGCTCAGCTGGAATTCTATCACCTCCACTAGCCTTGTTTGTAGTGATGCCTCCTAAGTCCTTCTCGACTTCACACTCCAGGATGCCTGGCTCTAGGTGAGTGACCATGCCACTGTGGTTATCTGGCTCATTAAGATCTTTTGGTATAATAATTTTAAAATATTTTCTATATAAATCGTGGAGAAATAATTAATCCTTTCCTGTGCATGAGCAACAAAAAATAATTTTTAAAAAGTTAGTAATATTTTATGCAAATTTACATGCACCCATGCATGCACCCATTCTTTTTCTGTTGCATTTCTGTTCTTTATAAATCCCAGAATTCTAATATGGTCTATTTTTCATGATTTCAATAAAAATGACTGACACATTTAGAAGTGTTTAAGCTGCATTTTTAGTATATTATTTAAAGATGAAAGCTTCTCCTCTGAATAGACATTATTAATAAACATTCTTTACTTGAAAATTTATCTATATGCCATTTGAAAGACATTTCCAGAGACTAGATTTTGGTTACACAAATTCAAATCTTGTTTTTCTTCCACTGCTCACACAATACCATTATTGTTATCTGAAGGATAACTTCATATTGTTTTAAGACCTGTGGCCCAGTGCTTTTATATTTTGTCATGGTGATTCTTTACAGTGGGCAGGAATATTTCTGGAAGCCATTCTTACACTGCCCCATTTGGCAATAAGCTAAAAAAGAAAAAAAAAAACTAGACATTTCTCCAAAGAAGACATACAGATGGCTAACAAACACATGAAAAGATGCTCAACAGCACTCATTATCAGAGAAATGCAAATCAAAACCACTATGAGGTACTATTTCACGCCAGTCAGAATGGCTGAGATCCAAAAGGCTACAAGTAATAAATGCTGGAGATGATGTGGAGAAAAGAGAACCCTCTTACACTGTTGGTGGGAATGCAAACTAGTACAGCCACTATGGAGAACAGTGTGGAGATTCCTTAAAAAACTGGAAATAGAACTGCCTTATGATCCAGCAATCCCACTGCTGGGCATACACACTGAGGAAACCAGAAGGGAAAGAGACATGTGTACCCCAATGTTCATCGCAGCACTGTTTATAATAGCCAGGGCATGGAAGCAATGTAGATGTCCATCAGCAGATGAATGGATAAGAAAGCTGTGGTACATATACACAATGGAGTATTACTCAGCCATTAAAAAGAATACATTTGAACCAGTTCTAATGAGGTGGATGAAACTGGAGCCTATTATACAGAGTGAAGTAAGCCAGAAAGAAAAACACCAGTACAGTGTACTAATGCATATATATGGAATTTAGAAAGATGGTAATGATAACCCTGTATACAAAACAGCAAAGGAGACACTGATGTATAGAACAGTCTTTTGGACTCTGTGGGAGAGGGAGAGGGTGGGATGATTTTGGAGAATGGCATTGAAATATGTATAATATCATATACGAAACGAGTCGCCAGTCCAGATTCGATGCACGATACTGGATGCTTGGGGCTGGTGCACTGGGACGACCCAGAGGGATGGTATGGGGAGGAAGGAGGAGGGTTCAGGATGGGGAACACATGTATGCCTGTGGTGGATTCATTTAGATTTATGGCAGAACCAATACAATATTGTAAAGTTTAAAAATAAAATAAAATTTAAAAATAAATAAATAAATAAAAAGAAAAAAGAAAATGTCTGATAATTAATATTTAGTTTTCTTTTCTATTCTGAAAATGTTCTGTCTTTCTTACAGGTAAAAATGTTAGTCATCATTTTCCAAACTCACATAACTCCCACTAATATTTGTTATTAGTGAAATATGCACTACTAAATATTCTTACAGATGATTCACCATATATTCAGAGATGGATGATAAATAACACTTTATAAGTTTTTGATACACAAACTATAAATTTTGTTTTTATATGGAAGACTTTAGAAATATCAAATACATGTTCTTGATCTTGCCCTCTGTTGGAAAACAGCTATATATGCCAAAAAAGTAAAAACATCTGCTCATGTTCTTCACCAGAGAACCTATTAATATTTCTCAGAATTACTGGAAATTCAAGCAGGGGAATATTTCTAAGGAATTGTGGAACAGAAAACATTTTCCCTTTCTCAACTCTTTCTTTCCTTGCCTTTCCCTCCTTTCCTTTTAGTTGGCTCCATACAGGTATTCATAGCATCCATACACTCTCTGACCCATGAGGACATCAACTTCTGATAGATCCACGCACAACGTTTTGCTTTTCATTGGCATTTCTGACAGGCTTCACAAAGCAACACGCACCTGACAACCCAAAAAAGAATTATTTTTTAAGAACCTGTTCAGAACAAGTAAATGTTCGCTTCTGATTATATAAGACATTTAGCATGAAATAGTTCTGATTTATTAAAGAAGTAATAAACAAGGAAGAGACATTTTAAACAGAGGGTAGGTAAACACAAACTTGAGAAAGATATCAAGACAATTGCAGCTTCTAAAGTTAAAAGAAATTTAAAGATGCAGCAGTAATCAGCTTGCAATCTAACAGTAATCAGCCCCCAATAAGAATGTGAAGGGGAGTGACCAACATGTCAAAATAGTAAAATCCTGAGCTCACCTCCTCCTGTGGGCACACCAAAAGCAAAACTGTTCATAAAACATCTGTCAATGAGAATGACCTGTATAGTAGCATAAAATATTTCCTCAAGTAATGATATAAGGAAGGAAACACAATAAGATAGGTAGGATGGGTAGAGATGCAATATAGCCGACACTCTCACCCCTGCTAAACCACAGAGGGGCAGATAATCACAATTGCAAAGAAATTGCAGAGATTCTTCCCAAGGAGAGAGGAAATCAAGCCCTACATGGGGATCCCCTGTCCTGGGATCATGCACTAGGAAGATGAGCCCCAGAATAACTTAATTCAGATAGCAGATCTTCTGTACACAAGCAGGAACTGGGAGGCTGTAGCAAATAGTGACTTGGTTACTAAAGAGCACGTAAGCAATCTCACATGCTCCAAGATATAGTGCTGAAGCAGAAGTTTGGAAGCAGCCTGGTTTAGGCACATTTACTCATCTTTGAGAACCTCCTAGAGAGGCAGGAGGCAACTGGGACTACCTCTGGGGACAAAAATTCTAGTTGTATCCATTTTGGAGTGGTCTTTCTACAATGAGGACACTGTTGCTGGATGACATCATTTAGGTGTCTTCTTTCTAACCTACTAGTACTGAGGTCATACCAGTGCACAAAGTTGCACTGGTTACACCAGTTTCAGGATTCCCCCTGCCATTACCTGTGATCAACCTTCCTGGGACACCCACCCACCAGCTGGCCAAGACCAGAACTGAGATAGTCCAAGCCATTGAGTCATCTGTCCCAGGGGTTGGCCCCATTCGCCAAAGGCGAGAAGCTCCATATAAGGCAGGGGCTGGCAGCCAGCCAGCACAGGGCTCAGCCCAGTTTAAAGAGCACACACAGCATTTCACATCAACACAAGAGAAGGGCCCACTTAATCCATATAGTGAGCACTCCTAGATGATCTAGCTCTAGTGAAAAGAGGGGATTCTGCTACTGAACCCATAGGAAATATCTACATAAGGCCACTTCTCCGAGATTGGGAAGGAGACCAAACCAGTCAGTTCTAAAAGAAATCAACTCTGAATACCATTGGAAGGACTGATGCTGAAGCTGAAGTTCTAATACTTTGGCCACCTGATGGGAAGAGTAGACTCATTGGGAAAGACCCTGATGCTGGGAAAGATTGAAGGCAGGAGGAGAAAGGGATGACAGGATGAGATGGTTGGATGGCACCACCAATACAAAGGAGATGGATTTGAACGAGGTCCAGGAGTTGGTAATGGACAGGGAAAACTGGCATGCTGAAGTCCATGGTGTCACAAAGAGTTGGGTATGCCTGAGCAACAACAACAACAACAACAACAAAATGTCTGAAATATATTGAAAGTGGAGGCAGTAAAATAGCCCCTTAATAAATGCTCTTTTTTTGGTTTTTAGGAAGGGCTGTGTCTTCTGGTAGTGTCTATGTTAATCCACCTCTGGGAGCTAGATGTAGTCTGGTACTTAGACAATGCAATGTTGGAAAAGGGATAAGAGGAATGATGAGGGGAAGGACTCTTGGCAAATGTCTGCATTATCTGGAATACAGTTTTAGATTGTAACCATAAGGCTGTGTATACATTTTTGTAAAGTACCTATGTTTTTTCTAGAAAAGGTACATTATTTTGCAATATGTAGTCCTTTTAGGGGTCTCAAAGAGTTGGACACGACTGAGAGACTGAACTGAACTGAACTAGACATCCTGAGGTGACAATGTATAATAAAAAGTAGAACTCTTCAGTTAACCAATGTGTAAATATCTTTGCTATAATTAATTATTTTAAAAAGGCAGCATCTTGGACATGGAATTGTTAAACCATCTCTGAGAAATGTACATCAGGACTTGTTCATTTAGGTTGGCAGTGCAGGGGCAGAAAGAAGTATAAAGTGAGGGCTGTATGTGGATGTATTCATGTTTATATTTTTATGACAACCATTGATGTGTGTATCTCTCTTGGCTGTACTATAAGAATGCACTGTTAAATAATTAATTTAATGGAAACATACCTCCTTGCAAATACTTTAATAGTTTAGATCGGATAATGAATCCTCTTAGAAGCATTATACTTGGTGTACTGTATTGCTTTATGTCTTATTTTTAATTTAACATTAATAGGATGTGGTGTTTTAATCATAGCTCTGCCAATATCTTTATCCAGAGGCCTGTTGCCATTTTTATCTTCTCTGAAAATTTTGTCACCAAGAAAAGCAGTATTATTTTTTCCCACACAGATTGAGTTGGTGTAGCATATTTTTGGTAATCAAAGTATTAATAGCTTTGGGACTTTGAAATGGTAAATATTCATGATGTGTGAAAGAGCATTTTACATAGCTCTATGATCTTTATTACATAAAAATGTGAAAATCACAAATGAGAAGGACATGTCAGATGGCAAACTGCTTGTGATTATGAATGATTTTGGTTTTGGCTTCTTGAGTTTTTTTAGTTTCCTATTATGCACATGTTAACTTTTAAGAAATAAATGTTATTTTAGAAACCTAAAAAAAAAAAAAAAACAACAACAACTTACCTCACAACTGTGCTCATTTCACATGTTAGCAAGGCTATGTTCACATCCCTTCAAGCTGGGCTTCAGCAGTATGTGAACCAAGCACTTCCAGATGTGCAAGATGGGTTTAGAAAAGGCAGAGGAACTGGAGATCAAATAGCCAACATTTGTTGGGTCATGAGAAAATCAAGAGAACTCTATAAAAACATTTACTTCTGCTTCATTGATTATACCAAAACTTTTGATTGTGTGGATCACAACAAACTGTGGAAAATTTTTGAAGAGATGGGAGTATCAGACCACCTTATCTGTTTCCTGAGGAACATGTATGCAGATAAATAAGCAGCAGTTAAATCTGGACCTGAAACATGTGACTGATTCCAAATTGGGAAAGAAGTATGGCAAAACTGCACTTAAAAAAAGGGAGGGGGGGGAGGAGCTAAGATGGCGGAGGAGTAGGACGGGGAGAACACTTTCTCCCCCACAAATTCATCAAAAGAACATTTAAACGCCGAGTAAATTCCACAAAACAACTTCTGAATGCCGACAGAGGACATCAGGCACCCAGAAAAGCAACCCAAGTCTTCGAAAGGAGAGAGAAGAAATACAGCTCCACCCACCAGAACACCGACACAAGCTTCCCTAACCAAGAAACCTTGACAAGCCACCTGTACAAATGCACACAGAGCGAGGAAATGCCACAATAAAGAGAACTCCACAAACTGCCAGAATACAGAAAGGACACCCCAAAGTCAGCAATTTAAACAAGATGAAGAGACAGAGGAATACCCAGCAGATAAAGGAACAGGATAAATGCCCACCAAACCAAACAAAAGAGGAAGAGATAGGGAATCTACCTGATAAAGAATTTCAAATAATGATAGTGAAATTGATCCAAAATCTTGAAATCAAAATTGAATCACAGATAAATAGCTTGGAGACAAAGATTGAGAAGATGCAAGAAAGGTTTAACAAGGACCTAGAAGAAATAAAAGAGAGTCAATATAAAATGAATAATGCAATAAATGAAATTAAAAACACTCTGGAGGCAACAAATAGTAGAATAACAGAGGCAGAAGACAGGATTAGTGAATTAGAAGATAGAATGGTAGAAATAAATGAATCAGAGAGGAAAAAAGAAAAACGAATTAAAAGAAATGAGGACAATCTCAGAGACCTCCAGGACAATATTAAATGCTACAACATTAGAATCATAGGAGTCCCAGAAGAAGAAGACAAAAAGAAAGACCATGAGAAAATACTCGAAGAGATAATAGTTGAAAACTTCCCTAAAATGGGGAAGGAAATAATAACCCAAGTCCAAGAAACCCAGAGAGTCCCAAACAGGATAAACCCAAGGCGAAACACCCCAAGACACATATTAATCAAATTAACAAAGATCAAACACAAAGAACAAATATTAAAAGCAGCAAGGGAAAAACAACAAATAACACACAAGGGAATTCCCATAAGGATAACAGCTGATCTTTCAATAGAAACTCTTCAAGCCAGGAGGGAATGGCAAGACATACTTAAAGTGATGAAAGAAAATAACCTACAGCCCAGATTACTGTACCCAGCAAGGATCTCATTCAAATATGAAGGAGAAATCAAAAGCTTCTCAGACAAGCAAAAGCTGAGAGAATTCAGTACCACCAAACCAGCTCTCCAACAAATACTAAAGGATATTCTCTAGACAGGAAACACAAAAACGGTGTATAAACTCGAACCCAAAACAATAAAGTAAATGGCAAAGGGATCATACTTATCAGTAATTACCTTAAACGTAAATGG
Source organism: Bos grunniens (assembly GCF_055505025.1). Taxonomy (NCBI): domain Eukaryota; kingdom Metazoa; phylum Chordata; class Mammalia; order Artiodactyla; family Bovidae; genus Bos; species Bos grunniens. The sequence goes on along the minus strand of NC_141183.1, from coordinate 61,846,921 downwards.
GTTGAATGCCCCAACCAAAAGACAAAGACTGGCTAAATGGATACAAAAACAAGACCCCTACATATGTTGTCTACAAGAGACCCACCTCAAAACAGGGGACACATACAGACTGAAAGTGAAGGGCTGGAAAAAGATTTTCCATGCAAATAGGGACCAATGGAAAGCAGGAGTAGCAATACTTATATCAGATAAAATAGACTTTAAAACAAAGGCTGTGAAAAGAGACAAAGATGGTCACTACATAATGATCAAAGGATCAATCCAAGAAGAAGATATAACAATTATAAATATATATGCACCCAACACGGGAGCACCACAGTACGTAAGACAAATGCTAACAAGTATGAAAGGAGAAATTAACAATAACACAATAATAGTGGGAGACTTTAATACTCCACTCACACCTATGGATAGATCAACTAAACAGAAAATTAACAAGGAAACACAAACGTTAAATGATACAGTAGACCAGTTAGACCTAATTGATATCTACAGGACATTTCATCCCAAAACAATGAATTTCACCTTTTTCTCAAGCACACATGGAACCTTCTCCAGGATAGATCACATCCTAGGCCATAAATCTAGCCTTGGTAAATTCAAAAAAATTGAAAGCATTCCAAGCATCTTTTCTGACCACAATGCAGTAAGATTAGATCTCAATTACAGGAGAAAAACTATTAAAAATTCCAACATATGGAGGCTGAACAACAGCCTGGTTATTCAGGCTGCTGAATAACCAACAAATCACAGAAGAAATCAAAAAAAAAAAAAAAATCAAAATTTGCATAGAAACTAATGAAAATGAAAACACAACAACCCAAAACCTGTGGGACACTTTAAAAGCAGTCCTAAGGGGGAAGTTCATAGCAGTACAGGCATACCTCAATAAACAAGAAAAAAGTCAAATAAATAACCTAACCCTACACCTAAAGCAACTAGAAAAGGAAGAAAGGAAGAACCCCAGGGTTAGTAGAAGGAAAGAAATCTTAAAAATTAGGGCAGAAATAAATGCAAAACAAACAAAAGAGACCATAGCAAAAATCAACAAAGCCAAAAGCTGGTTCTTTGAAAGGATAAATAAAATTGACAAGCCATTAGCCAGACTCATCAAGAAACAAAGGGAGAAAAATCAAATCAATAAAATTAGAAATGAAAATGGTGAGATCACAACAGACAACACAGAAATACAAAGGATCATAAGAGACTATTATCAACAATTATATGCCAATAAAATGGAAAACGTGGAAGAAATGGACAAATTCATAGAAAAGTACAACTTTCCAAAACTGGACCAGGAAGAAATAGAAAATCTTAACAGACCTATCACAAGCACAGAAATTGAAATTGTAATCAAAAATCTTCCAGCAAATAAAAGCCCAGGTCCAGACGGCTTCACAGCTGAATTCTACCAAAAATTTAGAGAAGAGCTAACACCTATCCTGCTCAAACTCTTCCAGAAAATTGCAGAGGAAGGTAAACTTCCACACTCATTCTATGAGGCCACCATCACCCTAATACCAAAACCTGACAAAGATCCCACAAAAAAAGAAAATGACAGGCCAATATCACTGATGAACATAGATGCAAAAATCTTTAACAAAATTCTAGCAATCAGAATCCAACAACACATTAAAAAGATCATACACCATGACCAAGTGGGCTTTATCCCAGGGATGCAAGGATGCTTCAATATCCACAAATCAATCAATGTAATACACCATATTAACAAATTGAAAAATAAAAACCATATGATTATCTCAATAGATGCAGAGAAAGCCTTTGACGAAATTCAACATCCATTTATGATAAAAAGTCTCCAGAAAGCAGGAATAGAAGGAACATACCTCAACATAATAAAAGCTATATATGACAAACCCACAGCAAACATTATCCTCAATGGTGAAAAATTGAAAGCATTTCCTCTAAAGTCAGGAACAAGACAAGGGTGCCCACTCTCACCATTACTATTCAACATAGTTTTGGAAGTTTTGGCCACCAATCAGAGCAGAAAAAGAAATAAAAGGAATCCAAATTGGAAAAGAAGAAGTAAAACTCTCACTATTTGCAGATGACATGATCCTCTACATAGAAAACCCTTAAGACTCCACCAGAAAATTACTAGAACTAATCAATGATTATAGTAAAGTTGCAGGATATAAAATCAACACACAGAAGTCCCTTGCATTCCTATACACTAATAATGAGAAAACAGAAAGAGAAATTAAGGAAACAATTCCATTCACCATTGCAACGGAAAGAATAAAATACTTAAGAATATATCTACCTAAAGAAACTAAAGACCTATATATAGAAAACTATAAAACACTGATGAAAGAAATCAAAGAGGACACTAATAGATGGAGAAATATACAATGTTCATGGATTGGAAGAATCAATATAGTGAAAATGACTATACTACCCAAAGCAATTTATAGATTCAATGTAATCCTTATCAAGCTACCAATTGTATTCTTCACAGAGCTAGAAGAAATAATTTCACAATTTGTATGGAAATACAAAAAACCTCGAATAGCCAAAGCAATCTTGAGAAGGAAGAATGGAACTGGAGGAATCAACCTACCTGACTTCAGGCTCTATTACATAGCCACAGTTATCAAAACAGTTTGGTACTGGCACAAAGACAGAAATATAGATGAATGGAACAAAATAGAAAAGCCACAGATAAATCCACGCACATATGGACACCTTATCTTTGACAAAGGAGGCAAGAATATACAATGGATTAAAGACAATCTCTTTAACAAGTGATGCTGGGAAAACTGGTCAACCACTTGTAAAAGAATGAAACTAGACCACTTTCTAACACCATACACAAAATAAAACTCAAAATGGATTAAAGATCTCAACGTAAGACCAGAAACTATAAAACTCCTAGAGGAGAACATAGGCAAAACACTCTCTGACATACATCACAGCAGGATCCTCTATGACCCACCTCCCAGAATATTGGAAATAAAGCAAAAATAAACAAATGGGACCTAATTAAACTTAAAAGCTTCTCACAACAAAGGAAACTATTAGCAAGGTGAAAAGACAGCCTTCAGAATGGGAGAAAATAATAGCAAATGAAGCAACTGACAAACAACTAATCTCAAAAATATACAAGCAACTCCTACAGCTCAACTCCAGAAAAATAAATGACCCAATCAAAAAATGGGTCAAAGAACTAAATAGACGTTTCTCCAAAGAAGACATACAGATGGCTAACAAACACATGAAAAGATGCTCAACAGCACTCATTATCAGAGAAATGCAAATCAAAACCACTGTGAGGTACCATTTCACGCCAGTCAGAATGGCTGCGATCCAAAAGTCTACAAGCAATAAATGCTGGAGAGGGTGTGGAGAAAAGGGAACTCTCTTACACTGTTGGTGGGAATGCAAACTAGTACAGCCACTATGGAGAACAGTGTGGAGATTCCTTAAAAAACTGGAAATAGAACTGCCTTATGATCCAGCAATCCCACTGCTGGGCATACACACTGAGGAAACCAGAAGGGAAAGAGACACGTGTACCCCAATGTTCATCTCAGCACTGTTTATAATAGCCAGGACATGGAAGCAACCTAGATGCCCATCAGCAGATGAATGGATAAGAAAGCTGTGGTACATATACACAATGGAGTATTACTCAGCCATTAAAAAGAATACATTTGAATCAGTTCTAATGAGGTGGTTGAAACTGGAACCTATTATACAGAGTGAAGTAAGCCAGAAAGAAAAACACCAATACAGTATACTAATGCATATATGTGGAATTTAGAAAGATGGTAACAATAACCCTGTGTACGAGACAGCAAAAGAGACACTGATGTATACATCAGTCTTATGGACTCTGTGGGAGAGGGAGAGGGTGGGGAGATTTGGGAGAATGGCATTGAAACATGTATAATATCATGTATGAAACGAGTCGCCAGTCCAGGTTTGATGCATGATACTGGATGCTTGGGGCTGGTGCACTGGGACGACCCAGAGGGAGGGTATGGGGAGGGAGGAGGGAGGGGGGTTCAGGATGGGGAACACAGGTATACCTGTGGCGGATTCATTTCGATATTTGGCAAAACTAATACAATATTGTAAAGTTTAAAAATAAAATAAAATTTTTAAAAAAAGCTGGATTATTTAATGGCAGAATGTGAAGAGGAACTAAATAACCTGGTGAAAGATGCAGAGTGAAAAATCTGGCTTGAAACTGAACATTAAACAAACAAACAGAAAAACAGATCATGACATCTGACCCCATATCTTCATGGCAAATAGAAGGGGCAAAAGTGGAAGCAGTGACAGATTTTATTTTCTTGGACTCCAAAATCACTGAAGACATTGACTATAGTGATGAAATTAAAAGACACTCATTCCATGAAATGAAAGCTATGACAAATTTAGACAGTGTATTAAAAAGCAAAGACATCACTTTGCTGACAATGGTCTATAAAGTCAAAGCTACTGTTTTTCCAGTAGTCATGTATGGATGTGTCAGTTGGACAGTAAAGAAGACTGAGCATTGAAGAATTGATACTTTTGAACTGTGGTGCTGAAAAGACTCTTGACAGTCTCTTGAGCAGCAAGGAGATCAAGCCAGTCAATCTTAAGGGAAATCAACCTTGAATATTCATTGGAAGGCCTGTTATTGAAGCTGAAACTCTAATATTTTGGCTATTTGTTGTGAAGAGAGACTCATTGGAAAAGCTCTGTTGCTGGGAAAGAGTGGAAGCAAAAGGAGAAGTGAGAGCAGAGACAGAGCTTGTTAGATTTCATAACTGACTCAATGGACTTGAATCACTCATGTAGGGCAGAGGAAGCTGGCTTGCTGCAGTCCATGGTGTCACAAAGAGTCAAACACAACTTAGTGACTGAGAAGTGGGAGGAGTTGAAAACATCAATGGATAAATAACCTGACAAAAAAATCAATTAGGAAACAGTGAACTTAAGTGGACATTAGAGTAGATAGACTTACTGCTGCTACTGATGCTAAGTCGCTTCAGTCGTGTCCGACTCTGTGCGACTCCATAGGCAGCAGCCCACTAGGCCCTGCTGTCCCTGGGATTCTCCAGACAAGAACACTGGAGCGGGTTGCCATTTCCTCCTCCAATGCATGAAAGTGATAAGTGAAAGTGAAGTCGCTCAGTCGTGTCCAACTCTTAGCGACCCCATGGAATGCAGCCTACCAGGCTCCTCCATCCATGGGATTTTCCAGGCAAGAGTACTGGAGTGGGGTGCCATTGCCTTCTCTGAGAGTAGACAGACTTAGATATCTACAAAACATTCTATTCAAAAGCATCAGAATATACACTGTTTCAAAGCACATACAGAACATGCCCCAGGATTGATCATGTTTTGTAAGACCACAAAACAAGACTTAAGTAAATTTAAAAAAATAAAATAAAATTTAACCAAGCATCTTTTATGACAGGAGTAAGAGTAAAAAGTCAACTATAGGGGAAAAAAACAAACAAACATAGCCCTAGGGGGCTTGGTAGGCCAAAGTAGATCATTTCATCATGCCAGGAGAAACAGGTCTTACTTGGAACTGAACCTCCAGCCCCTCATTTCCTGCCCCATAGCTAGCCAAAGTGGCAACCACCATTATTCCAGGAGAAGCCTTGCACCTTCATCATTCTAAATCCAGCTCCTTGGGGTGCTGCCCTACCACTGGCCAAGATGGCAATTACCATTTTTCCAGGGTTAATCCCAGATCTATCAGGTTTCCTGTTTCAACTCCTGGGGCCATGACTCTGCTCCCAGGCAGTGTGATGACCAACACTGAACTTGGGATAATCCCTGGCTTACACCAAGCACTAGCACTAGCCCCTCTGATTCTAGCCATGACCCCATCATCAAGAAAGTGATTGCCAGTGCACCCTGGAAGAAAACCGCCCAGGCTCACGTCAGGTTCATCTCTGCCTCCAAAACGACTGAGCATAAGCAGATTTCACAAAGATACTCCCACACATAGACCTGCCTTCATGACTGGGATAGGCTAAAACAAAAATGAGAAGATACAACTATGTTACAACCAAAAAACAGGATAAAACCCCAAGATTAACCCTTATGAAACAGAGATAAGTAACTTACTCTATAATGTGTTCATAGAAATGGTAATAAAAAATCCACTAAATCTGGGAAAATGAAAAGCAACACAGTAAGTACTTCAACAAAGAAATGGAAAATTTAACGAACCATGCTGAAGAACATAACAATTGTAATGAAAAGTACACAGAAGGAATTAGGTGAGAACAAAGAACACATAAATGACTGGGAGGACAGAATAGTGGAAATCAAATCATACCCACATTTGCAATACAGTGGGCCCAGAAACTGAAGCAAGGAAAAGAGGCATAAATCATATTTCAAAATTTACCTAACCTGAAGAAGGAAATGGATCAGATCAGATCAGTCACTCAGTCGTGTCCGACTCTTTGCGACCCCATGAATCGCAGCACACCAGGCCTCCCTGTCCATCACCAGCTACCGGAGTTCACTCAGACTCACGTCCATCGAGTCAGTGATGCCATCCAGCCATCTCATCCTCTGTCATCCCCTTCTCCTCCTGCCCCCAATCCCTCTCAGCATCATGTCCAAAGAATATGAAAATCCCAAACAAGTTAACACAAAGAGATTCATACCAAAACATATCATTATTAAAAAGACAAACGTTAATGGTAGAATTTTTAAAATGACAAGAGAAACAAAAAGTCACATAAAAGGAATCCCTATACTTTATCAGCTGCTTTTTCACAGTAATTTTGCAGGTCATAGGAGTATGGTCTGGTGTATTTAAAGTGCTGGCAGGGAAACAAACAAAGACAGATAGAGTTTTTTAGACAAGCAGAAAGTAAGAGTTCATCATTAGTAACCTACTTTACAAGGAATGCTAAAAACAAAACAAAACAAAACAAAAAAACAAGAATAACTGTGTAACAAGAAGAAAACAAATGAAAGAAAGCTTACTGGTAATGTTATATATAGTACAAGTAATGGATAAACCCTTAAATAAACTCGTTGAAAAGGTTTAAGGCAAAAATTTAAAAATCAAATATAGCTATAGCTATATTAGGTGTCACTAGTGGTAAAGTGACAATGTGGGAGACCTGGGTTCGATTCCTGGGTCGGGAAGATCCCCTGGAGAAGGAAATGACAACCCACTCCAGTACCCTTGCCTGGAAAATCCCCTGCACTGAGAAGTCTGGTAGGTTACAGTCCATGGGGTCACAAAGAGTTGGACATGACTGAGCGACTTCACTTTCACTTTCAGTGGTAAAGAACCCACCTGCCAATGCAGGCGATGTACAAGATGCGATTGGGAAGATTCCTTGGAGGAAGGCATGGAAACATAATCCAGTATTCTTGCCTGGAGAATCCCATGGACAAAGGAGCCTGATGTGTTACAATCAGTATGGTTGCAAAGAGTCAGACATGATTGAAGTGACCTAGCACACACATATGCAAAGGATAGGCATAAAAATATAAAATATAAATAGAAGCATAAAATGTTGTGGCAGAGTAAATAAGATAGAGTTTTAAGAATGATTTTGAACTAAATGAGTATCAGTTTAAAACAGGTATATGTATATTTAGATATATATGTATATAAACTTCACAGTAACCACAAGTAAAGAAACCTACTATATGTTCACCTCTTTATATATATATATATAAAAGAGAGAATGGAAGAAAAAATAACACTAAAGAAAGTCATCAAATCACAAAGGAAAAGATGACAAGATAGCAAGGGATATGTGAATGTGGAGTGCATCTCTCTCCATGGATGCATCAGAAATACATCTTCCAATGCAGAAGATCTCAGAGCACCTGCTGAGGACTGGCAGGAGTCCCTGATCATGGAAAAATAATACGTAGATCTACAGAAAGTTAGGTAGGATGAAGGAAAGAAGGGAGACTAGGAGGAGGAGAGTGAGTGAGTGGGACCAGACCTGCCTCCTAGAATGGGGAACTTGAAACAGGGGAGAGATCCTCACATTGGGGGCAATCAGTTGGGACAGAAGGGAAGCATTTGAGGCTGTCAGAGAGTGAAGTATCTACTATGTGACAGTATGGATAAGTGAGGACTGCACAGATAATTGGTGTTGTTTATCCTAAGTACCCTGGACAAGGATGTTGTTCTGCCAGAATGCATCATGTCTGGGACTGCTGTTGACTTCAGGGAAATAGCCCCAAGGGGAAGGGAAGGAGGAAATCTGTGGTGATGAATACCTTTGGAGTAAAGCTGTGCAGACCTGGAGGCAGGGCACTACTGCTGAGTCACATTCAGGGGGTTGAGGCCTCAGTTGTTGTCTCTCTCCCCCTATCTCAGCACCAGTAGCTGACCAGGAGAGAAACATCGCAGTAAGGGTGGCTCTTTGAAGACCTGATGGTCTGAGCAATGGAGAAGGACCAGCCAGTGAGGTCCTTTGAGCTTCAGCTGCCAGAGGATAGAAAAGAATCCTAATAGAGACATACCTCCTGCACCTGTAGCACTGCTGGCTTGCCTGCACACCTAGTGTCACGAAGGCCCATGGGATCCAAGCAACCATGCTGCTTCCACACCTGGTTTTCACTCAGGCCAACCCAAATCCTCCAGGATAGCTTAAGGAGCAAATTCTTGTAGATGACCACATGCAGAGCTTGGGATAAAGCCAGAATTGAGCTCCAGGGTGGAGACACTAAGGAAAAGGATCAAAATAACTTCCGCCAGCTGTACAGTTTCAGCAGTAAGTTTCAGGGTAAATCTACACTTTCAATTAGGTAGACTCTGTGTCTATGGAATATATAAAAGGATAATGAGAGTTCCCACAAAAGAAATGCTCTAGCTCTGGCAGCCATGGACCTCGGAAGCAAGCACATGTAGGATTATGGCAAGATTAGAGTCTGAGCTCTTTCCACATCAGTCCCAGAGACCAGTCCTCCCCAGTAGTATCAGGCCTCCTAGGGAAACAAAGATGGATGGTGGGTAACAGTAAGGAAAAAAATGCCAACATCTGAGACCCAGGAAAAACATTTATAATTTTTATATTTTGATTCATTCTGTATTTGGCTCTGGATTTTTTTCTCATCTTTTTTTGTCCATTGTTGTAATTGCTTTTTATTATTTCTCTTTAGGCTTTTGTGAACTTTTAAAATCATATTTTTATTTGTTTACTATATTTCAGCTTCTACTTTGGCTTACTGAAATGTTGTTTTTAATTTTTTGGTCCTTTTATGGTTCTTATTGCATTTTTTCACTAATAAATATAGATCTTTCTTATATACTTCTATTTAACCTAGTTTTTCTATTTTATTTTTTTTCAACATATTTATTTGTTAGTTTTGTTTTCTTTGCTCTATTCCTTAGCACTCTGCTTTGGTCTTGTTTTTTTGTTTTTGTTTTTTTGGTTAATTCTGTTCTTAATTGACATTATGTTTGGTTTCCTTTGCTTGCTGGGTCAGTCTTTTGTATTTTGGCTTTTTTGATCTGTTTTGGTTTCATTTGTGTGCGGGTGTATGTATGTATATATTCCTTTGTTATTGCTTCTATTTGTCTATTTTTTTTTAATTTCTCTAGAATTTTTTGTTTCTTTCTTATTTGTTTGTTTTAATCCCCTTAATAGACATGACAAGAGGCTTATGGGATCTTGGCTTCCTGACCAAAAGTTGTGTCTGAGCCTCATGGGTGGGAGCACTGAGTCCAGAACATTAGACCATCAGAGAACTCCAGATCTCAAGGAGTAATAATCAAAGAGAACTCCCACAAAGTTCTCCACCTGTATCTAAGACCCAGTACCACCTAACAACATGCATTACACAGTGCAGGATACATCACCCAAACAACAAACAAGACAAGGACACAAACCCAATCCTCAGTAGACAGGCTGTCCACAGACACCCCAAAACACATCACCTCATATGGTCTTAACCATCAGAAGTAAAAAACTCATCTCATTCCAGCAGAAGGCAGGTACAATTCTCCACCCCTCTGCCAAGTATGAAGCCTACACAAGACACTAGACCAACTTCACCTAGTGGAAAGTGAAGTCGCTCAGTCATGTCCAACTCTGTGACCCTGTGGACTGTAGCCCACCAGGCTCCTCCGTCCATCGGATTCTCCAGGCAAGAATACTGGAGTGGGTTGCCATTTCCTTCTCCAGGGGATCTTCCTGCCCCAGGGATCAAACCCAGATCTCCCGCATTGCAGGCAGACGCTTTAACCTCTGAGCCACCTAGGTGAGCAGAGACCAAAAGCATGAAGAACTATGATGCTATAGCCCAGGAAAAGGAGACTTCAAACATAGACAAAATAAAAAGACAAAGAAATATTGTGCAGATGAAGGAATAAAATTAAAACAGAAGACCAAATAAATGAAAAGGAAATAGACAAGCTACCTGAAAAAGAATTCAGAGAAATAATAGTAAAGATAATCTAGAATCTCAAAAAATAGAATGAAGAAAGTGAAAGAATCATTTAACACATTTAGCAAGGACCTAGAAGGAGTAAAGAATAAAACTAGTGAACAATACAGTTACTGAATTTAAAAATACTTGAATTTGATGGCTATGTCACGTCTGACACTTTGTGACCTTTTGGACTGAAGCCCACTAAACTCCTCTGTTCATGGGATTTCCCAGGCAAGAATATTGAGTGAGCTGACATTTCCTTTCCCAGGGGACCTTCCTGACCCAAGTATTGGATCCTGGTTTCCTGCTTTGCAAGCAGATTCTTTTTGGACTGAGTCACCTGGTAAACCTGAAAAATACCCTAGAAGTAATCAGTAGTAGAATAATTGAGACAGAAAAATGGATTTGTGACCCAGAAGATAGAATAGTGGATATGACTGCTGAAGAACAAATAAAGGAAAAGGAATAAAAAGAATTGAGGGCAGTCTCAGTGACCTCAGGAAAAAATATTGAACCTACCAATATTCAAATTATAGGGGTCCCAGAAGAAGAAGAGAAAAACAAAGTATCTGAGAATATTTTTGAAGAGATTATGGTCATACACTTCTATAACATGGGAAAAGAAATAGTGGAGTCTAGGAAGCACAGAGAATTCCATACAAGAAAAACCCAAGAAGAAATATGTCAAGACATGTACTAATCCAAGTAACAAAAGTAAACACATTGAAAAAATACTAAAAGCAGCAAATGAAAAGCACCAGGTAATATACAAGGGAGACTACATGAGGTTAAGAGCTGATCTTTCAACAGAAAACCTGCAGGCCAGAAATATATACTGCAGGCCAGTATATATTTAAAGAGATGAAAGTGAAAAACCTATAACCAACATAACTGTAACCAGCAGGGATCCCATTAAAAATCAATGAAGAAATCAAAAGATTTACAGACAAGTAAAGGTTAAGAGGGTTCAGCACCCCAAATGAACTTTATAACAAATGCTAAAGAGACTACTCTAGGGAGGAAACACAAGAGAAGGAAAAGACCTACACAAACAAATCCAAAATAATTAAGAAAATTCCAATAGGGACATATATATTAATAAATACTTTAAATGAAAATGGATTAAATCTCAAACCAAAAGACACTCACTGGCTGAATGGATACATTAATAAGACACATATACATTCTGTTTAGAGGAGACCCACTTCAGACCTACAGACAGATACAGACCAGAAGTGAGAAGAAATAATAGTATTCTATTCCATGCAAATAGAAACCAAAAGAAATCCAGATTACCAAGTCTCAAATCAGACAAGATATACTTTAAAATAAAAGTATTACAAGAGATAATGTGATCAAGGGATCAACCCAAAAAAGGCATAATAATTGTAAATATGTATATATCACATAAAAGAGTACCTCAATACATAAAGCAAACATAGACCAAAAAAAGAAAAAGAAAAGGCTGGGGTGGTGGTTGGGGGGGGGGGGGCGAGTGGAATTGACAGTAACATAAAAATATAAAAAATGTGTAGACAGATGATCTATACAGAAAATTAATAAGGAAATATAATCCTTATGGTACATACTAGATCAAATGGATTAATTGATATCTTCAGAATATTTCATTCAAATGCAGAATATACTTTTTTGTCAAGTGCACATGGAATATTCTCAGGATAGACGACATATTGGGTCATAATCAAAACTAGAGAAATTTTTAAAAAATGAAATAATATCAACCATCTTTTCTGACCATAGATTTTAATTACAGAAAAAACACTGTAAAATACAAAAACATAACAAGGTTAAAAAATATGCCTCAAAATATTCAACAGATTACTGTAGAAATCAAAGAAGAAAAAAAAATCTAGAAAAAAATTACAGTGAAAACACAATGTCTGCAAACCTATGTTGTTGATGTTGTTCAGCCCCTAGTCATGTACTATTTGTGACTCCAAGCTTCCCTGTCCTTTACCATCTCCCAGGGATTGGTCAAACTCATGTCCGTCAAGTTGGTGATGCTATCCAACCATCTCATCCTCTGTCAGCTCATTCTCCTCCTGCCCTCAATCTCTTCTAGCATCAGGGTCTTTTCCAATAAGTTTGTTCTTTGCATCAGATGGGCAAAGTATTGGAGCTTCACCTTCAACATCAGTCCTTCCAATGAATATTCATGGTCAATTTCCTTTAGAATTTACTGGCTTGATCTCCTTGCTGCCCAAGGGACTCTCAAGAGACTTCTCCAGCACCACAATGTGAAAGCATCAATTTCTTGCACTCAATCTTCTTTATCGTCCAAATCTGACATCTGTACATGACTACTGGAAAATCCAGAGCTTTGACTATACAAACCTTTTTCAGCAAAGTCATGTTTTTTGCTTTTTAATACACTGTTTAGTTTTGTCAAAGCTTCTGTTCCAAGGATCAAGTGTCTTAATTTCATGGCTGCAGTCATCGGTTACAGTGGTTTTTAGAGCCCAAGAAATTAAAATCTGCCAGAGTTTTCACTTTTTTCCCATCTATTTGCCATGAAGTGCTGAGACCAGATGCCATGAACTTAGTTTTTTGAATATTGAATTTTAAGCCAGTTTTTTCACTCTCGTCTTTCACTTTCATCAAAAAGCTCTTCAGTTCTCTTCACTTTCTGCCATTAAAGTGGTATCATCTGCATATTTGAGGTTATTGATCTTTCTCCCAGCAATCTTAATTTCAGCTTGTGATTCATCCAGTTAGGCATTTCACATGATGTATTCTTCACAGTAGTTAAATAAACAGGGTGACAAATATAGACGTGATGTATTCCTTTTCCAATTTTTAAACAATCTGTTGTTCCATATCTGGTTTTAACTGTTGCTTGACCTACATGCAGGTTTTTCAGGTGGCAGGTAAGGCGGTCTGACATCCCCATCTCTTAAGAATTTCCCACACTTTATTGTGTTCAACTCAATCAAATAATTTTAGTCAGTGAAACAGAAGTAGTTTTTTTTTTTTGAAATTCCCTTGATTTTCTCTGATCCAACAGATATTGGACATTTATTCTCTGGTTCTTCCACCTTTAAAATTCAGCTTGAACATCTGGAAGTTCTTGGTTCACATACTATTGAAGCCTAGCTTGAAGGATTTTGAGCATTACCATGTTAGCATGTTTCCCACCTCCCCCAACCAAAAAAAAAAAAACTACTTCTGTTTCACTGGGAAATAGATGGGGAAGCAGTGGAAACAGTGTCAGGCTTTATACTTTTAAGCTCCAAAATCACTGCAGATGGTGACTGCAGCCATGAAATTAAAAGACGCTTGCTCCTTAGAAGAAAAGTTATGACCAACCTAGATAGCATACTGAAAATCAAAGACATTACCTTGCCAACAAAGGTCCATCTAGTCAAGACTATGGCTTTTCCAGGGGTCATGTATGGATGTAAGAGTTGGACTGTGAAGAAACCTGAGCTCTGAGGAATTGATGCTTTTGAACTGTGGTGTTGGAGAAGACTCTTGAGAGTCCCTTGGACTGCAAGGAGATCCAACCAGTCCATTCTAAAGGAGATCAGCCCTGGGATTTCTTTGGTAAGAATGATGCTAAAGCTGAAACTCCAGTACTTTGGCTACGTCATGCGAAGAGTTGACTCATTGGAAAAGACTTTGATGCTGGGAAGGATTGGGGGCAGGAGGAGAAGAGGACGACAGAGGATGAGATGGCTGGATGGCATCACTGAGTCGATGGACATGAGTCTGAGTGAACTCCTGGAGTTGGTGATGGACAGGGAGGCCTGGCGTGCTGCCATTGATGGGGTCGCAAAGAGTCGGACACGACTAAGTGACTGAACTGATGTTAGCATGTTAAATGAGAGCATTTGTACAGTGTTTTAACATTCTCTGCAATTGTCTGTCTTTGGGATTGATATGAAAAGTAAACCTTTCCAGTCCTGTGGCTGCTGCTGATTTTTCCAGATTTGCTGGCATATTGAGTGCAGCATTTTAACAGCATCACTTTTTTAGAATCTGAAATAGCTCAGTGGAATCCTATCACCTGTTACTACCTTTGTTTGTAGCAATGCTTCTTAAGGTCCATTTGGTATCACACTTCAAGATATCTGGCTATAGGTGAGTGACTACACCATCGTGCTTATCTGGGTTATTAAGTCCTTTTTTTGTAGATCTTTTGTGTATTCTTGCCATCTCTTCTTAATCTATTCTTCTTCTTTTCATTCCTTGCCATTTCTGTCCTTTATTTTGATCATATTTGCATAAAAATTTTCCTTGATACCTCCAATTTTCTTGAAGTATTTCCCATCCTATTGTTTTCCTCTATTTCTTTGCATTTTTATTTAAGAAGTCTTTCTCTTCTCTTCTTGCTATTCTCTGGAACTCTGAAGTCAGTTGGATATATCTTTCTTTTTCTCCTTTGCTTTCCCTTTCTCTTCTTTTCTCAGGTATTTGTATGGCCTCCTCAGACAACCACTTTGACTTCTTTCATTTATTTTTCTTGGGGATGGTTTTGGTCATAATATCCTGTACAATGTTACAAGCCTCTGTCCATAGTTCTTCAAGCACTCTGTCTACCAGATCTAATCCTTTGAGTCTATTCATCACCTCCAGTGTAAAATTATAAGGGATTTGATTTAGGTCATTTGAATGTCCTAATGGTTTTCCCTATCTTCAATTTAAGCCTAAATTTTGCAATAAAAAACTGAAGATTTGAACCACAGTTAGCTACAGGTCTTGTTTTAGCTTACTGTATAGAGTTTCTCCATCTTTTGATGCAAAGAATATAATCTATCTGATTCAGTATTGACCATCTTATGACGCCCATGTGTACAGTCATCTCTTGTTTTGTTCAGAGAGGTTGTTTGCTATGACCAGTGTATTCTCTTGATAAAACTCTGTTAGCCTTTGTCCTGCTCTATTTTGTATTCCAAGGACAAATATGCTTGTTACTCAAAGTATCTCTGTCCTACTTGTGCATTCCAATCTCCTGTGATGAAAGGGACATCTTTTCTGATATTAGATCTAGAGGTTTTGCAGGACTTCACAGAACCATTTGACTTCACCTTCTTTGGCATTAGTGGTTGGAGTAAAAACTTGGGTTACTGTGATACTGAATAGTTTGCTTTCAAAATGAATTGAGATAGTTTTGTTGTTTCTGAAATTCCACCCAAGTACTGCATTTTGGGCTTGTTGCTGACTATGCATCGTTCAGATTGGCTATCATCAAAAAATCCACCAAGAGTAAAACTAAAGAGGGTCTGAAGAAAAGAGAACTTTCCTACACTGTTGGGAGTGCAAATTGTTATAGTCATTATGGAGAACAGTTGGAAATTCCTTTAAAATTTATGAATAAAACTACCATACAACCCAGCAATCCTACTACTCTGCATATACACTGAGGACACTATAACTGAAAAAGACACATGTACCCCAATATTCATTTAAGCATTAATTACAATAACTAGGACATGGGAGCAACCTAGATGTCCTTCAACAAATAGATGGATAAAGAAGTTGTGGTACATATATAAAGTGGAATATTAGTCATAAAAAGGAAACCATTTTAGTGCTAATGAGGTAGATGAACCTAAAGTCTATTATACAGCATGAAGTATGTACAAAAGACAACAAAATATACATTATATATTAATGCATATGTATGGAATCTCAAGAGATGGTACTGATTAGCTTATTAACTGGACAGCAACAGAGATGCAGACATAGAGAAGAGACTTGTGGACACAGTTTGGGAAGGAGAAGTTGGGACAAATTGGGAGAGCAGCACTGAAGCATATATTTTACCACATGTAAAATGGATGCCAGTGAAAATTTGCTGTATGATGTAGGGAGCTCAAACACGGTGCTCTATGACTGCTATATGGGAGGGGTAGAGTGGGAGGTGGGAAGGAAGTTCAAGAGGGAGGGTATGTGTGTATACTTATGATTGATTCATGGTGATGTATGGCAGTAATCAACACAATATTGTAAAGAAATTGTTCTCCAATTAAAAAAATAAATAAAATAAAAAGTTCTTTGTAAAACATTAATGAAAGAAGTTAAATATGACACAAATAAATGGAAAGCAATTCATTTTCATGAATTAGAAGAATTAATATTGTTAGTGTCCATACTACCTAAAGCAATCTATAGATTTAATGCAATTTTTCTCAAAATACACCATATATTTCACACAACTAAAACATATAAACCCAAGCTTTTTATAGAGAAACAATATGTCCTCGATAGCCAATTAAACCATGGGAAAAAAAAAAAAAGAACAAAGCTGGAGGTATCATGCTCCTTGATATTATTCATAACAGCATGGTACTGGCGTGCGTGCATGAGCATGCACACACACACACACACACACACACACACACAAACAGACACATATATTCATGGAAGATAATAGAGGACCCAAGAATAGGCCTAGACACATATGGTCAATAGGTCTACGCCACAGGAGGTAAGAATATACAACAAGGAAAGACATTCTTTGTAAAAATAGTGTTTGGAGAACTGGACAAATACATGATAAAGAATAAAATTGGTACATTTGCCCACATCATATAAAAAAAAATATTTTAAAGACCTAAATATAAGATTTGAAGCCATAAAACCCTTAGAAAAATGCATAGGCAGTATATTCATTGACGTTGGTCTTGGCAATATTATTTTGGGTCTGTCTCCTCAGAAAAGGGAAACAAATTCTAAAATGTTTTAAGTGATACATAATCAAATTTTAAACTTTTGACAGCAAAGGAAACCTTCAAAAAATGAAAAGGGAGAAGGTATTTGCAAATTATGTCTAATAGAAGGTTAATGTAAAAATATACAATGAACTCATACAAATCAATATCAAAAACACTAAAAGTCAGATTACAAATGGGCAATGGCCCCAATGGGCATTTTTCCAAAGAAGATGCAAAATATCCAGTAGGCAAATAAATACCAAAGATCACTAATGATCAGGGAAATGTAAATCAAAATCATAAAAAAAAAATCACCTTGAATCTCTAAGAAGAGCTATCTTCCAAAAGACATCAAATAATAACTGCTGGCAGGAATATGGAGACAAGAGAATGTTCATGCATTGTCAGTGAGAATTTACAGCCACTATGAAAAACAGCATGGCAGTTACTAAAAAATTAAAAATTTAAAGTATAGTTTACAAATAATGCAGTAATCTCATTATTAATATTTATCCAAAGAAGATGAAAACTCTAATTCAAAAAGACATAAATAAACACCTCAATGTTCATGTAGCATTATTTACAATAATCAAGGTATGGATATAACCCAAGTGCCTACTGATAGATAATTGGATAAAAAAAATGTTATAGGGATATATAATAGAATATTACTGAGTCATAAAAGAGTGAAATCTTGCCAGTTTTGACAATATTGATGGACCTGGAGGGTATTATGCATAGTGAAATAAGTCACACAGAGAAAGACAAATACTGTATGCTT
Organism: Bos grunniens; assembly: GCF_055505025.1. Lineage (NCBI taxonomy): Eukaryota > Metazoa > Chordata > Mammalia > Artiodactyla > Bovidae > Bos > Bos grunniens. Next base: position 61,829,068 of record NC_141183.1, on the reverse strand, counting down.
TCACGTGTATGTAAAAACAAAAAAATAAAATAAATGAACAAATAAAATAGATAGAAAGCAAAAGTCATGACATGAGTGAACAGGGATGGGGTAGAAGCAAAATGGTTGAAAGAGATTAACAGGCAGAATTCTACTAGGTATAAAATAAATAAGTTACAAGGAGCTAATGCATGAACAAGGAATACAGCCAATATTTTATAAGTCTGCATGGAGTATAATATATAAAAATGTTTAATTACTACATCATACAATTAAAACTAATATAATATTGTAAGTCAACTACATTTTAATTAAATAAAACTGAAAATAACAATATGCTACTAAACAAGAAATTGGTCACTGAAGTGAAAGAGAAAACAAAGAAATTCTTGGAATAAAATAAAAGCCATATCAGTTTAGTTCAGTTGCTCAGTCGTGTCTGACTCTTTGCGACCCCATGAATCACAGCACGCCAGGCCTCCCTGTCCATCACCAACTCCAGGAGTTCAGTCAGACTCACGTCCATCGACTCAGTGATGCCATCCAGCCATCTCATCCTCTGTTGTTCCCTTCTCCTCCTGCCCCCAAACCCTCCCAGCATCAGAGTCTTTTCCAATGAGTACACTCTTCACATGAGGTGGCCAAAGTACTGGAGTTTCAGCTTTAGCATCATTCCTTCCAAAGAAATCCCAGGGCTGATCTCCTTTAGAATGGACTGGTTGGATCTCCTTGCAGTCCAAGGGACTCTCAAGAGTCTTCTCCAACACTACAGTTCAAAAGCATCAATTCTTCAGCACTCAGCCTTCTTCACAGTCCAACTCTCACATCCATACATGACCACAGGAAAAACCATAGCCTTGACTAGATGGACCTTTGTTGGCAAAGTAATGTCTCTGCTTTTGAATATGCTATCTAGATTGGTCATAACTTTCCTTCCAAGGAGTAAGCGTCTTTTAATTTCATGGCTGCAGTCACCATCTGCAGTGATTTTGAAGCCCCAAAAAATAAAGTCTGGCACTGTTTCCACTGTTTCCCCATCTATTTGCCATGAAGTGATGGGACCGTATGCCATGATCTTCGTTTTCTGAATGTTGAGCTTTAAGACAACTTTTTCACTTTCCACTTTCACTTTCATCAAGAGGCTTTTTAGTTCCTCTTCACTTTCTGCCATAAGGGTGGTGTCATCTGCATATCTGAGGTTATTGGTATTTCTCCCAGCAATCTTTATTCCAGCTTGTGTTTCTTCCAGTCCAGCGTTTCTCATGATGTACTCTGAATATAAATTAAATAAGCAGGGTGACAATATACAACCTTGACATACTCCTTTTCCTATTTGGAACCAGTCTGTTGTTCCATGTCCAGTTCTAACAGTTGCTTCCTGACCTGCATATAGGTTTCTCAAGAGGCAGGTCAGGTGGTCTGATATTCCCATCTCTTTCAGAATTTTCCAGTTTATTGTGATCCACACAGTCAAAGGCTTTGGCATAGTCAATACAGCTGAAATAGATGTTTTTCTGGAACTCTCTTGCTTTTTTTCATGATCCAGTGGATGTTGGCAATTTGGTCTCTGGTTCCTTTGCCTTTTCTAAAACCAGTTTGAACATCAGGAAGTTCACGGTTCACATATTGCTGAAGCCTGGCTTGGAGAATTTTAAACATTACTTTACTAGCATGTGAGATGAGTGCAATTGTGCGGTAGTTTGAGCATTCTTTGTCATTGCCTTTCTTTGGGATCAGAATGAAAACTGACCTTTTCCAGTCCTGTGGCCATATACCAGGACCAAAATATATGACACACAGCAAAAGATGTTCCAAACCGGAAATTTATATCAATAGAAACCTACATTGAGAAACAAGAAAAACTTCATATAAATGATCTAGCTTTCCACCAGGATGAACCACAAAAAGAATGAAAAACAAAACCCAAATTTAATAGAATGATAGAAATAATAAGGATCAGCACAGAAATAAGTGAAAAAGACTTTACAACAATATTAAAAAATCAATGAATCTAAGAGATGGTTCTTGAAAACATAAAACTGATGAATCATTTAAAAAAAACAAAAGAGGAAAAGGGCACAAATAAATAAAATCAGAAATGAAAGAAGTTACAACTGACATCACAGAAATACAAAGTATCATAAAATATTACTACCAAAAATTATATGCCAAAAAAATGGATACCTAGAAGAAATGGATAATTTCCCAGAAACATAATTTCTTGTGGCTGAATCATGAAGAAATACAATATAAACAGACCACATATAATCAGGTAGAATTCATAATAAAAAAACTCAAAACAAATAAATTTCCAGGGCAAGATAGCATTATAGGTGAATTCTATGAAATATTTAGAGAAGAGTCAACATTTATTCCCAAACTATTCCAACAAATTGACAGGAAGGAATGCATTCTAACTCCTTCTATGAGACCAGTATCTCCCTGAAACCAAAACAAGAAAAAGACACCACACACACACACACAAAAGGAAAATTATAAGCCAGTGTTACTGAGGCAAATCACTGACAAACGCAAAAATCCTCATTGAAATATAAGCAGACTGAATTAAACAATTCATTAGAAGGATTGTACACCATAACAAGTGTGGTTTATCCTAGAAATAAAAGATTGGTTCAATAGCTGCACATTGTGTAACACAACATTTATCAACACACTGAAGAATAAAATTTATAAGATCATCTCAATATATAGAAAAAAAACTTTTGACAGATGCAAATCCATCATGATTTTAAAAAACTGTCAGTGAATTTCGTCAGTGGTAATACGCCTCAACATAATAAAGGTCATATAAGACAAACCTAGAGCCAGTACCACACCAATAGTGTAAAGAAAAGCATTTCTTCTAAGATCGGGAAAAAGAAGGATGTGCACACTTACCCATTTTATCCAACATATCAGTGACTATCTTGACACAGTAAGCATCAAGAAAAAGGAATAAAACACATTGAAATCAGAAAGGAAGAGTAAACTGTAACATATTTCAGGTGATTTGATGGTATATAAAGAAAATCCTAAAGATGTCACCAAACATCCAGGTTTGATGCACGATACTGGATGCTTGGGGCTGGTGCACTGGGACGACCCAGAGGGATGGTATGGGGAGGGAGGAAGGAGGAGGGTTCAGGATGGGGAACACATGTATGCCTGTGGCAGATTCATTTTGATATTTGGCAAAACCAATACAATATTGTAAAGTTTAACAATAAAATAAAATTAAAAAAAAAGAACTGAGAAATAAATTCAATAAAATTGTCAGTTATAAAATTAATATACAGAAGTCTGCTGTGTTTTTGTATACTGACGTCAAACTTCAGAAAGTGAAATTAAGAGAATATATCATTTCCAAATGAATATAAAATAATAAAATGCCTAGGAATAAATCTAACTGTGGAGGTTAAAGACCTTTACTTGGAAAGCTATAAGACACTGATGAAATAATTGATGATTACACAAACAAATGGAAAGATATATCTTGCCTATGAACTGGAAGAATTAGTGTTGTTAAAATGATCATATTACCCAGGGTTATCTACAGATTCAATGAAATATCTATCAAAATAATAATAACATTCTTCACAGAACTAGAACAAATAAAATTTGTATAGAAACACAAATGATCCCAATTACCAAAACAATCTTGAGAAAGAACAGACCTGGAAGTTTCACATTCCTTGGTTTCAAACTAAAGCACAAGGCCACAGTGATCAAAACAACATGGTACCCATATTTATGCAATCAATTAACTTATGACAAAGGAGGCAAGAATTTCACATTCCTTGATTTTAAACTAAAGCACAAGGCCACAGTAGTCAAAACAGCACGGTACTGGCAGAAAAATAGGGACAGAGATAAATGGAAATGAATAGAGAGCTTAGAAATAAACCCACATTTATGCAATCAATTAACTTATGACAAAGGAGGCAAGAATACACAATAAAAGGACTTCCTTAGCAATCCAGTAGTTAAGAATCTGCCTACCAGTGCAGGGGACACAGGTTCAATCCCTGGTCTGGGAAGATCCCACAGGCCATAAGGCAACTAAACTCATGCCCCATAACTACTGAAGCCCTCCACCTAGAGCCTGTGCTCTGTAACAAGAGAAGCCACCATAATGATAGTCTGTGCACTGCAACTAAAGAGTATCCCCTATTCACCACAATTTTTGAAAGCCTGCACACAGAAATTGAGACCCAATGAAGTCAAAAATTAAACAAAATATTTTTTTTAAAGAATGTACAATGGAGAAAAATACCCTTTCCAAGAAATGATGTTGGGAAAACTGGACAGTCCATGCAAAACAATTAAACTAAACTGCATTCTGACACCATAAACTCAAAATGGATTAGAGACCTAAATGTAAGACCCAAAATTATAAAACTCCTAAAAGAAAACATAGGCAGTACACAGTTTGACATTGAGCTTAGCAATGTTTTATGTATCTGTCTCTTTGGACAAAGGAAACAAAGAAAAAATAAACAAATGAAATCCAATGAAATCTAAAAGCTTTTGCACATAAAGGAAGCCATCAAAAAATGAAAAGACAATCTACTGCATGGAAAAAAGTTATTTGAAAATGATATGTTCAATAAGGGATTAATATCCAAAATATATAAAGAACTATTATAGTCAATTCAAAAAGGTAAACAAACAAACAAACAAATTTAAAAGTGAGCAGAGTACTTGGATAGGCATTTTTTCAAAGAAGGCATAGGTCATCAAAGCACATTAAAAGATGCTCAAAATCATTAATTATCAAGGAAATGCAAATCAAAATCACAATGAGGTATTGTCTCACACCTTTCAAATTGGCTATTTTCAAAAAGATCACAAAAAACAAAAGTTGGTAAGGGTTTGGAGAAAAGGGAACACTTGTGCATTCTTGGTTGAAAAGTAAATTGGCATAGCAACTATAGAAAACTGTATTGAGGTTCCTCAAAAAATAAAAATAGTGCTACCATGTAATCCAGCAATTGTGCTCCTGCATATTTATCTGAAGAAAATGAAAACAGTAGTTTGAAAAGATATATTCACTCCTATTGTTATTGAAGTATTATTCATAATAGCCAAGATATGGTGGCATTCTAAATGCCCACTGAGAGATAAATGGATAATGGGAGCTAGGGGAGAGGGAGAATGGGAGAAAGGTTGACAAAAGTACAAAGTTTCAGTTGTAAGATAAATAAGGAAGGACTAGGGATGTTGTGTACAAAATGAACACTGTTTTATGTTATATATGAATGCATCAAAGAGAGTAAATTTTATGAGTACTTTTCCCAAGAAAAAAATTCCTTTTATTTTCTATCTATATGACATAATACCTATTCATTATAGTTATTGATATAATCATTTCATGATGCTTCTAAGTCAAATCATTATACTGTACACCTTAAGTTCATAGGGTGCTATATGTCAATTTTATCTCAATAAAACTAGAAAAATTTTCAGAATATGTGGAATATTTTCAAATAAGCTTTAAAATTAGAAAACTGAGACAAATATTGAATAAAGGAAATTATCTTTGCTCATTTTAAATCTGAGAGTATATATTCTTGTGAATGAAGGCAGATAATCTCTGTCCTAAACACAGGTTGTTTAAAATGCCTAGCATTTTTCATAAGCAATTCAATTCTGTTCTTGGAGATAAAGATCAATGCACATGTTAGGAAAAAATATTTTTAGTATGGAAATATTGTTAGTATGATGAACTCCAAATATCCCTGAGTATCTACATCACCCGCAGAACTTGCTAAATGGCAAACACCAGAATACACAGCCAGCTGCAGGAACACTGACGACTTAGATGTAGGTCAGAGGAAAAGTGCTTTGTTGCCCTTAAGGAATGAACATTTTAAGATCAATTTGTGGTAATTAAATAATTCACACGACCCCACTAAACAATCTGGCCGAGACACCAGATAGTAATGGAGCAGACCCCTGGATCAATGCTGGAATCGTCAAATGTTCTTTGTTTCTCTCAGTAAAACCATTCATCTTTTTTGCACCTGCCATTTTCAAACTAACCTTCTTCATGGTGGCAGTTTTACCTAAACTATCATATAAAAGTATGGGGATTAAGAATATGAGTCTCAGAATTGGATCAGGACCTTAATCTTTATTCCACTTTTTATCCATGTTGGACAACGCAATCTTTGAGCTTCTTTTCTTTAAATATCAGATTAAGATAATTACATCTATTTCATAGGAATTTATGGAGATTCAGTATAATATTTTTATTGAAGTGCTTTGTAAAGTACTAAGCATATTCTGGCTATGAGTTGTAATGCTTTCTGCTGGTGTTTAAAATAAACATCAGTCTCTTCAGTCAACTGTTTACACATCGTATGGATGGGTGCATTGATCTTCTAAAGGTTTCTTTAGAAATTACTTGACTTTCCCAACCACTTTTTCACTATTTTCTGAATTGTATACACTTGTAGCCACAACTTTCAGTTCTAAAACACAATACATCCAGACATTCAAAAAGTAGTAGCACATATTTATCTTTCCAAAAGAATGTTTATGATTTTCTTCCTATGGGGGCCACCTCACTCTTATGTCATAATAATCTTCATCAGTCCCCATCATTCCACTGATGAGTTAAGAAAATATCTTAACATTGGGAACTACCACTATTTTATGGATAAACATGTTGCACACGCCAGACTTACAGTTTTTTTCCTATACCTTTAGAGAAGTTTTGCCGGGAGCCTGCATATTGCATATTGCATATTGAGTGCATATTGCATATTGAGTGCAGCACTTTCCACAGCATCATTTTTCAGGATCTGGAATAGCTCAACTGGAATTCTATCACTGCCGGTAGCCAGCATGAGGAACTCCGCCCATGACAAAGGTCATGAGGAAGGAGGCTCGGCATATGCAAATGCGGGATCGAGCTTCAGGAGTCCCCCTGGAAATTCTCGAGCATATACCCCCAAAACCAGAGTCGGCCTACTTTCTGCTTTGTGCTTTCACCTACATCTCTGACTTTACGGGGGGCTGTCCCCCACTACCTCTCTCTGAAAAAAAGAGTTAGCTTACAGCTCCAGTTAATAATTCCTGCGTGTGACAGTGTTTAACCTACAAACTCCTTTGGAAATCCTCTAGCCTGCCTGAATAGGTTTTGCCGGCCACACGTGATTGTTCAGAGCCTCCCAACTGTGAGAGGCATGAGATGTTCTAAACTGTCTAAATACAGATTCCTTTGAGCAGTTAAAAGATTGATTAGAAATTGTATTGGTGAAGGGATTTTCACTTGTTGGGCCAACGTTTGCTGCTAAGTTTCCATATCCCTTATCTGCTGTGTCCCTGGCAGTGTATTGATTAATATAATTGGTGTAAGTAGTAGCTTTAATGTTTGTAACCTGGGACCCTTGAGTTAATTCTTTTTCTTGTTATAGCCCACCACACCTTTGCTCTGTAGGAATGCAACTTTATCTAATGCTTTTTGGAGGCTAGCGCCTGACTTTAGAATAATCACCTTTAGAGAAACAGGCCTCCAGGCCAGAAGATGATGCAAATCACCTAAGCTTTTGCATATGATATGTTTGCAGGAAGAAAGCCTGGCTTGCTGCATGACTCTACCCCTTCCCCCATTATCCTCTATGCATAACTTAAGGTATAAAAACTACTTTGAAAAATAAAGTGTGGGCCTTGTTCACCGAAACTTGGTCTCACCATGTCGTTCTTTCTCTTACCTTCTGGCTGAATTATTCAGCCTCTTTTCTCCACTGAATTTCCTCACTGAGCTATCCTTATTCTATTACTCTTTATATCCTTAATTAACGTTTAATTAAGCAGTTGTTTCCTGATCCTCGCCGACGCCGTCCCCGCTTCGAATTCCCTGGATCCACCGGGGCTGGACCCCGGCAAAGTTTGTTGAGAAAGAGACCTTTTGATATCCTTTAGGATCAAGATGGGATGAACAAGTCTGAAATTATTGACTGTTCTCCTTCCCATAATGTAGTCTCCCTGAAAATGAAGGCAATATGGATGAGTAAAGAAAAAGAGACAAACTGGTGATGTAGTGTGAGCACCTGGGTACCTCTATGAGTACTCTAGTTTTAAAAATGAAAAAGATTTTTTTCTCCTCCGAGCTAGTTTGTACTGGGTCTTTATTTTGAACCAAAAGAGTTCTGATCCCTAAAGATATACCTTCCTATCCATTTGTGGAATTCTAGTTTATTTGTCAATTCTTCTACTTTCTTGTTTCCATCCTAACTGAATTAATTAATTCTACCCTTTGTGCATTTCTCCACTGTTACCTATATTTGCATTTTAAGTGTGTGTCTTCCTTATGTATTATGAATTCCCCTAGAATATGGACTACTTCTTATTTAACTTTGTAATTTTAGTATCTTGCTGTTATTCAGTCACTCAGTCTTGCCTGACTGTTTGCAACCCCATGGACTGCAACACACCTGGCTTCCCAGTCCTTCGCCATTTCCTGGAGCTTGCTCAAACTAATGTCCAGTGAATCAGTGATGCCATCCAACTATCTCATCCTCTGTCATCCCCTTCTCCTCTTTCAGAATCTTGCAGAGTAATACCTGAAAAGTGAAAGTCTCTTTGCGACCACATGGACTATACACTCCATGGGATTCTCCAGGACAAAATACTGGAGGGGTAACTTTTCCCTTCGCCAGAGGATCTTCCCAACCCAGGGATTGAACCCAGGTCTCCTGCATTGCAGGCGAATTCTTTACCAACTGAGCCACAAGGGAAGACCATCTAATCACTAGTAGGAGCTTAATGACATTTGTTGTGAAATCTGACTAATAGCTAAATGATTACAATGTCAGTTGTGATTTCCAAATGCGAAACAAAAATGTATTTCCTCCTTCTCACATCCTCCTATAACTAGACTCACAAACTATTTAATAACTTATTGAAAGGGAATATGGGAATTGGGGAGACAGTAGAACACATCTTCCATGATGGGGAATACTGAACTAACATAATTCATGTACTTTCTGATGATTTAATAACTTGGGAAACCTTTAAGAATAAATTGTTTGTACCTTCTTTAACATCATGTGTTTTAAATAATTCTTCAGCAGACTCTGTTCAGTTCAGTTGCTCAGTCGTGTCTGACTCTTTGCAACGCCATGAATTGCAGCAAGTCCCTCCCTGTCCATCACCAACTCCTGGAGTTCACTCAGACTCATGTGCAGCGAGTTGGTGATGCCATCCAGCCAACTCATCCTCTATCGTCCCCTTCTCCTTCTGCCCCCAATCCCTCCCAGAATCAGGGTCTTTTCCAATAAGTCAACTCTTCCCCTGAGGTGGCCAAACTATTGGAGTTTCAGCTTCAGCATCAGTCCTTCCAGTGAACACCCAGGACTGGTTTCCTTTAGGATGCACTGGTTGGATCTCCTTGCAGTCCAAGGGACTCTCAAGAGTCTTCTCCAACACCACAGTTCAAAAGCATTAATTCTTCAGCGCTCAGCTTTCTTCACAGTCCAACTCTCATATCCATACATGACCACTGGAAAAACCATAGCCTTGACTAGATGGATCTTTGTTGGCAAAGTAATATCTTTACTTTTTAATATGCTATCTAGGTTGTTCATAACTTCCTTCCAAGGAGCAAGCATCTTTTAATTTCATGGCCGCAATCAACATCTGCTGTGATTTTGGATCTCAAAAAATTAAAGTCTGACACTGTTTCCATTAGGCTTCCCTGGTGGCTCAGAGGTTAAAGCATCTGCCTCCAATGCGGGAGACCCAGGTTAGATCCCTGGGTCGAGAAGATCCCATAGAGAAGGAAACGGTAACCTACTCCAGTATTCTTGCCTGCAGAATCCCATGGATGGAGAAGCCTGGTAGGCTACAGTCCACAGGGTCTCAAAGAGTCGGACACGATTGAGTGACTTCACTTCACTTCACTGTTTCCACTGTTTCCCCATCTATTTCCCATGAAACGATGGGACCAGATGCCATGATCTTCGTTTTCTGAATGTTGAACTTTAAGCCAACTTTTTCACTCTCCTCTTTCACTTTCATCAAGAGGCTTTTTAGTTCCTCTTCACTTTCTGCCATAAGGGTGGTGTCATCTGCATATCTGAGGTTATTGATATTTCTCCCGGCAACCTTGATTCCAACTTGTGCTTTTTCCATCCCAGCGTTTCTCATGATATACTGTGCATGTACGTTAAATAAGCAGGGTGACAACTTACAGCCTTGACGTACTCCTTTTCCTATTTGGATCCTGTCTGTTGTTCCATGTCCAGTTCTAACTGTTGCTTCCTGACCTGCATATACTTTTCTCAAGAGGCAGGTCACGTGGTTTGGTATTCCCATTTCTTTCAGAATTTTCCACAGTTTATTGTGATCCACACAGTCAAAGTCTTTGGCATAGTCAATAAAGCAGAAATAGATGTTTTTCTGGAACTCTCTTTCTTTTTCCATGATCCAGCAGACTAGCTTGTCATTAATTTATAATCATGCTCTCTAGCAAATGTCAGCAGTGGAAATGATTTATCAAGCACGTTTGCCCACTAGGAAGAGAATGAACTGATCGGATTGCTGTGTATTGCTGGAATCCTGGCAGTCAAGATTTCTTCTTGTGACTTATTAATATTGCTTTCCCATGTGAGTTTGATTGATAAAGGCCAGATTTCTTTCTGATACATCTTGGATTTTTAAAAGATAAGAAGGGGAGCAATCTCAGTTAACTATTGAGATTGGGGGTTAGAGTAGTTGTCTTACTCCCTGCATACAAGCTCGGCTTCTTGTGATCTTCTTCTAGATTTTATTTTGTTCACATTTTTTGGTTACATGGTTTGTTTGCAAGATTACTAAAGGAGAAACTAAGAAAGAGATCTGGTCGTCTGTTAAATACAATAAATCCCCTGCATAGAAACCTTCAAGTTGTGACCTTTCAAACCTGCAAAAATGGGTTCCATTATCAGCTGTGAATGAAATTGAAACTTGGCCTCTATCTCCTATTGCTAATTATACTTCAACTCTGTTATCTCCCATCTGTTCTTCCTCCACCAGTAAATAATTCTTCTTGCCTGTTCACCTGATGACAGCCCATGTACATCAGCTGTTACACTATACTACTATACTTTTTAAGGCATTGTGCTGTAGATTAAAAACATTTTCCTTATGTGTTTTTTTTTATGTGTTATTGTGTGAAACATATTATAAATCTATTACTGCACAGTATTATATAGTCAATTGAGTTAGGTTGACTTCAATTCAGTTGCTCAGTTGTGTCCGACTCTTTTTGACACCATAGACTACCACACGCTAGGCTTCCCCATCTATCACTAACTCCTGGAGCTCGCCAAACTCATGTCATCGAGTCGGTGATGTCATACAAACATCTCATCCTCTGCCATTTCCTTCTTCTCCTGCCTTCAATCTTTTCCAGCATCAGGGTGTTTTCCAATGAGTCAATTCTTCCCAACAGGTGGCCAAAGCACTGGAGCTTCAGCTTCAACATCAGTCCTTTCAATGAATATTCAGGAATGATTTCCCTTAGGATTGACTGGTGTGATCTCTTTGCAGTCCAAGGGACTTTCAAGAGTCTTGTCCAATACCACAGTTCAAAAGCATCAATTCTTCTGTGCTTAGCTTTCTTTATAGTCCAACTCGCACATCCATACATGACTACTGGAAAACAATTGCTTTGGCAAGACGGATCTTGGTTAACAAAGTAATGTATCTGCTTTTGTCTAGGTTGGCCATAGATTTTCTTCCAAATAGTAAGGGTCTATTAATTTCACAGCTGCAGGCAACATCTGCAGTGATTTTGGAGTCTAAGAAGATAAAATTTCTCACTGTTTACAATGCTTCCCCATCTATTTTCCATGAAGGGACCAGACCTAATGCCATGTTCTTAGTTTTTTTTTTTTTTTCTTAGTTTTTTGAATGTTGAGTTTTAACCCAGCTTTTTCACTCTGCTCTTTCACCTTCATCAAATGGCTTTTCAGTTCCTCTTGCCTTTCTGCCATAAGGGTGGCATCATCTGCATATCTGAGGTTATAGATATTTCTCCCTGCAATCTTGATTCCAGCTTGTGCTTCATCCAGACCGTCATTAGGCATGATGTAATCTGCATAGAATTAAATAAGCAGAATGACAATATACAGCCTTGAATTATTCCTTTCCCAATTTAGAACCAGCCTGTTGTTCCACGTCCCATTCTAACTGTTGCTTCTTGACCTGCATACAGATTTCTCAGGAGGCAGGTAAGGTGGTCTGGTATTCCTGTCACTTTAACAATTTTCCACAGATTTTTTCGGATCCACACAAAGACTTAAGAATAATCAATGAAGCAGACATTTTTCTGGAATTCTCTTGCTTTTTCTATGATCCAGCAGATATTTGCAATTTGATTTCTGGTTCCTCTGCCTTTTCTTAATCCAGCTTGAACATTTGGAAGTTCTCAGTTCATATACTGTTGAAGCCTAGCTTGCAGAATTTTAAGCTTTACTTTGTTAACGTGTGAGGTGCGTGCAATTGTATGGTAGTTTGAACATTCTTTAGTGTTGCTTTTCTTTAGGATTGGAATGAAAACTGACCTTTTCCAGTCCTGTGGCCACTGCTGAGTTTTTCAAATTTTCTGGCATATTGAATGTAGCACTTTCACAGCATCATCTTTCAGGGTTTGAAATAGCTCAGCTGGAATTCCATCACCTCCACTAGCTTTGTTCATAGTGATGCTTCCTAAGGCATATTTGACTTCACATTCCAGGACATCTGGCTCTAGGTGAGTGACCACACCATCATGGTTTTCTGGGTCTTTAAGATTTTTTTTGATCAGTTCTCCTGTGTATTCTTGCCATCTCTTTTTAATATCTTCTGCTTCTGTTAGATCCTTATCATTTTTGTCCTTAATTGTGCCAATTTTTGTATAAAATGTTCCCTTGATATCCCTAGCTTTCTTGAAGAGATCTCTAATTTTCTCTTTCTATTCTTTTCCTCTATTTGCATTGATCACTTAGGAATGCTTTATCTCCTCTTGCTATTATTTGGAACTCTGCATTCAGATGGATATATCTTTCCTTTTCTCCATTACTTTCCACTTATCTTCTTTTCTCAGCTATTTACATGACCTCCTGAGGCAACCATTTTTCCTGTTTTCATTTGTTTTTCTTGGGATGGTTTTGATCATTGCTCCTTGTACAATGTCATGAACCTCCATCCATAGTTCTTCAGGTACTCTATCTATCAGGTCTAATCCCTTGAATCTGTCACTTCCACATATAATCATTGGGGATTTGATTCAGATCATATTTGAATGGTCTAGTCATATTCTGTGCTTTCTTTAATATAAGTCTGAATTTTGCAATAAAGTGTTCATGATCTGAACCACAGTCAGCTCCTGGTCTTGTTTTTGCTGATTGTATAGAGCTTCTCCATCTTTGGCTGCAAAGAATATAATCAGTGAATTTGGTATTGATCACTTGGTGATGTCCTTGTGTACAGTCATCTCTTGTATTGTTGGAAGAGGGAGTTTGCCTAGATGTTACCTAGGCTAACTTTCTTGCACTGCAAACAAATTGAATTATGAATGCACTCTTGAAATGGAACTTGTTTGTATATAGGGGCTTATTATACTTATTTTTCATTTCTACCTGTTTGAACTATGGAAGGAACTAATGAGTTATACAAAGCATTGTATGGTTAAAAGATTTGAAAGTTATGTTTTAGCCAGAGATAAATATAGCATGGGAATGACTACTTTAAGGTTAGGATAAAAGGTTGCCTCCTGTAGAGAGCTCTTTCCTGCCAAAAGCTGCTTGTATTACCACAAGCAAGCCATTTAGGCTTTGCACCTGAGAGATCAGTGTGTAGACCCATGTTTGCATAAGACTCACCTAGTTATAGCTCTGTTTTCCATTGCACTCCATTCCTTCAAGTCCAGTCTTATCCTTATGTAGGTACACACTGAGCAAATAAATGTTTCAGCCAACTATGCATAGCTTTTTTGCTTTTAATGTGGCATTAAATATAAATATAATGTTAATTATGTCCGGGACTTTTACAGTGGATGTCTGATTCAAACATAAGTCAATGGAAAAAGAATTTAAAAAAAAAATTTGATTTGCCTTTTCTTAACCAATTTTAAGCATATTTTAATTTTGTATATTATATTATAATTTATATATAATGTGATTTAAGTATATATTATAATGATTTAAATTATATTATTTAAGTTTTGAGAAATAATTAACTGCAAATGTCAGTGGCCTTGAAAGTTTTCCAAACTCCAGAGATTTTACCTCACCTTTTCTTAGTACTTCATTCTATATTTCAGATATTCTATCAATAATAATGATATTTCTCTGGGAAAATTTTAGAACACTTAACACTGGGTGTTATAGTTTAATGAAGCAGGGTGTCATATTTTAGTCTAAGATTTCTTTAAGATATATTCCTTTAGAAATGGCTCCAAATCAAATAGTTGTGAGTCATAGTTTGCTTTCCACATCAAACAGGAAAATTCTGAAAGAGATGGTAATACCAGAACACCTTACCTGCCTTCTGAGAAACCTGGATGCAGGTCAAGAAGCAGCAGTTAAAATCAGACATGGAACAGAGGACTTGTTCCAAATTGGGAAAGGAATATTTCAAGGCTGTATATTGTCACCCTGCTTATTTAATTTATATACAGAAAACATTACTCAAAATGCTGAGTTGGATGAAGCAGAAGGTGAAATCAAGATTGCCAGGAGAAATATTCATAACCTTACATATGCAAATGACACCACACTTATGGCAGAAAGTGAAAAGGAGCTAAAGAGCCTTTTTATTTTTATTTTTAGTTTATTTTCTATAGAAGGATAATTGCTTTGCAGAATTTTGCTGTTATCTGTCAAACTGCAACATGAAACAGGCATAGATATACATATCTTCCCTCCCTTTTGAACTTCCCTCTCATCTCCCTCCCTATCCTACCCCTCTAGGTTGACACAGGGTCCCTGTTTGAGTTTCCTGAGCCATACAGCAAATTCCTGTTGGCTATTTTACATATGGTAATGTTAGTTTCCATGTTACTCTTTCCATTCATCTCACCCTCTCCTCCCTTCTCTCCATGTATATAAGCCTATTATCTAGGTCTGTTTCTCCATTGTTGCCGTGTAAATAAATTCTTCAGTACCATTCTTCTAGATGCCATATATATGTGTTAGAATATGATATTTATCTTTCTGTTTCTGACTCACTTGACTCTGTATAATAGGTTCTAGATTCATCTACCTCATCAGGTCTCCCAAATCTACCAAATCAGAACACATTTGTTTCAAATGTGTTCATTTTTATGGCTGAGTAATATTCCATTTTGTATATGTACAATAACTTCTTTATCCATTCACCTGTAGATGGATACCTAGGCTGCTTCCATGTTATAGCTAATGTAAATAGTGCTTCCATGAACAATGGGATACATGTGTCTTTTTCAGTTTTAGTTTCCTCAAGGTATATGCCTAGGAGTGGGACTGCTATGCCATGTGGTGCTTTTAGTAGTAGTTTGTAAGGAATTACTATCTTACATAGTGGCTGTATCAATTTACATTCCCACCAACAGTGCAAGAGCATTCCATTTCCTCCACACCCTCTCCAGCATTTATTGTTTGTAAACTTTTTGATGATGGCCATTCAGACTGGTGTGAGGTGATATCACACTGTAGTTTTGATTTGCATTTCTGTAATAATGAGCGATGTTGAACATCTTTTCATGTGTTTGTTAGCCATTTGTATGTCTTCTTTGGAGAAAAGTCTGTTTAGGTCTTTTTTCCCATTTTTTGATTGAGTTGTTTGTTTTCCTGGTATTGAGTTGTATGAGCTGCTTGTATATTTTAGAAATTAATCCTTTGAAGTTGTTTCATTTGCTATTACTTTTACCCATTCTGAAGGTTGTCTTTTCACCTTGCTTATAGTTTCCTTTGCTGTGTGAAAGCTTTTACATTTATTCAAGTCCCATTTGTTTACTTTTGTTTTTATTTCTGTTAATCCAGGAGGTGGGTCATAGAGGATCTTGCTTTCAATGAGTATTCTACCTATGTTTTCCTCTAAGAGTTTTATAGTTTCTGGTCTTACATTTAGGTCTTTAACCCATTTTGAGTTTATCTTTGTGTATGATGTTAGGAAGTGCTCTAATTTCATTCTTTAACATGTAGCTGTTCAGTATTCCCAGCACCATTTATTGAAGAGGCTGTTTTTGCCCCATTGTATATTCGTGCATCCTTTGTCAAAAATAAGGTACCCATAGGTGCATGGGTTTGTTTGTGGGCTTTCTATCTTGTTTCATTGGTCTATATTTCTGTTTTTGTGCCAGTACCATATTGTCTTCATGACTGTAGCATGTAGTATAATGAGTAGTCAGGAAGGTTGATTGCTCCAGCTCCATTCTTCTTTCTCAAGACTGCTTTGGCTATTCGAGATCTTTTATGTTTTCATATGAATTGTGAAATTTTTTGTTCTAGTTCTGTGAAAAATGTCATTGGTCATTGGAGATGGATCACATTGAATCTGTAAATTGCGTTTGGTAGTATAGTCATTCTCACAATATTGATCCTTCCTACCCAGGAACATGGGATATCTATCCATCTGTTTATGTCATCTTTGACTTCTTTCATTAGTGTCTTATAATTTTCTGTTTACAGTTTTTTGTCTCCTTAGGTAAGTTTATTCCTAGATGTTTAATTTTTTTTTTTGTTCCAATGGTGAATGGGATTGATTCTTTAATTTCTATTTATGAATTTTCATTGTTCATATATAGAAATGCAAGTGATTTCTGTGTACTGATTTTGTATCCTGCTACTTTGCTAAATTCACTGATTAGCGCTAGTAATTTTCTGATACTATATTTAGGGTTTTCTATGTACAGTATCATGTCATCTGCAAACAGTGAGAGCTTTACTCCTTCTTTTCCTATTTGGATTCCTTTTATTTCTTTTTCTTCTCTGATGATTGTTGTAGCTAGGACTTCCAGAACTATGTTGAATAATAGTGGTGAAAGTGGACACCCTTGTCTTGTTCCTGATCTTAGGGGAAATGCTTTCATTTTTTCACCATTGAGAGTAATGTTTGCTGTGGTCTCATCATATATAGCCTTTGCTACCTTGAGGTAGGTTCCTTTTACTTATTTTTTGAACAGTTTCAATCATAAATGGGTGCTGATTTTTGTCAAAGACTTTTATTGCATCTATTGAGATTATCATATGGTTTTTATCTTTCAATTTGTTAATATGGCATAACACATTGATTGATTTGTGTATATTTAAGAATCCTAGCATCCCTGGAATAAACTCAACTTAATCATGTATGAGCTTTATGATGTGTTGCTGAATTCTGTTTGCTAAAATTTTGTTGAGGATTTTCACATCTATGTTCATCAGTGGTATTGGCTTGTAGTTTTCTTTTATTGTGTGTTGTCTTTTTCTGGTTTTGTTATCAGGATGATGGTGGCCTCATAGGATGAGTTTGGAAGTGTTCCTTCCTCTGCAAGTTTCTGAAAGAGTTTTAGAAGGATAGACATTAGCTCTTATCTAAAAGGTTGATAGAACTCTCCTGTGAAGCCATCTGGTCCTGGGCTTCTGTTTTTCGGGAGACTTTTGATCACAGCTTCAATTTCAGCGCTTGTAATTGGGTTGTTCATAATTTCTATTTCTTCCTGGTTCAGTATTGGAAGCTTGAACATTTTAAAGAATCTATCCATTTCTTCCAGGTTATATTTTTATTGCCATATAATTATTCATAATAGTCTAATTCTTTGTATTTCTGCATTGTCTGTTGTAACCTCTCTTTTTTTCATTCGTAATTTTGTTGGTTTGATTCTCTCTTTTTTTCTTGATGAGTCTGGCTAAAGGTTTGTCAATTTTGTTTATCTTCTCAAAGAACCAGCTTTTAGTTTTATTAATCTTTAATATTGTTTCTTTCATTTATTTTTCATTTCTTTCTGCTCAGATCTTTATGATTTCTTTCTGACTACTAATATTGAATTATTTTTGTTGTTTCTGTTCTTCATTTTCCAGTTCTTTTAGGTGTAAAGTTAGGTTGCCTATTCAATGTTTTTCTTGTTTCTTGAGATTAGATTTTATTGCTATAAACTTTTCTCTTAGAAATGCTTTTGCTGCATCCCATAGGTTTTGAGTTGTCATGTTTTCATCATCATTTGTTTCTAATTTTTTTTTTATTTCCCTTTTGATTTCTTCAGTAACCTGTTGGTTATTTAGAAACATCCTGTTTAATCTCCATATACTTGAGTTTCCTGCAGTGTTTTTTTTTTTCCTTGCAATTAATATATCGTCCCATAGCATTTTAGTTGGAGAAGATGCTTGATACAATTTCAATTTTCTTAAGTTTACTGAGGTTTGATTTGTGACCCAAGATGTGGTCTATCCTGGAGAATGTTCCATGTGTGCTTAAGAAGGAGGTGTATTCTTCTGCATTTGCATGCAATGTCATGAAGATATCAATGAGATCCATCTCATTAAGGTATCACTTAAGACTTGTATTTCCTTATTAATTTTCTGGTTTGATGATCTGTCCATTGGTGTGAGTGGGGTGTTATAGTCTCCTACTATTATTGTGTTACTGTCAATTTCTCCTTTTATATCTGACAGTGTTTATCTCATGTGTTGAGGTGTGCCTATGTTGGGTACATAGTTATTTACAATTATTATGTCTTCCTCATGGATTGATACTTTGATCATTATGTAGTGCCTTCTTTATCTCTTGCAGTAGTCTTTATTTTAAGGTCTATTTTTTCTGTTGTGAGGACTGCTCCTTCAGCTTTCTTTTCATTCCTATTTGCATGGAATATAATTTTCCACCCTCTCACTTTCAGTCTATAGATGTCTTTAGGTCTGAAGTGGGTTTCTTATAGACAGCATATATATGGGTTATTGTTTTTGTAGCCATTCAGCCAGTATGTGTCTTTTGGTTGGAGCATTTAATCCATTTACATTTAAAATAGCTATTGATATATATGTTCCTATTGCCATTGTCATTACTGATTGGGATTGATTTTATAGATATTTTTCCTTCTTTTTTATTTCTTGATTATATAAGTTCCTTTAACATTTGTTGTAAAGCTGATTTGGTGGTACTGAATTCTCTTAACTTTTGCTTGTCTGAAAAACTTTTGATTTCTCCATCATTTTTTAATGAGATCCTTGATGGGGACAGTAATCTTGGTTGTAAAATTTTCCCTTTCATAAAGCTGGTTTGGTGGTACTGAATTCTCTTAACTTTTGCTTGTCTGAAAAACTTTTGATTTCTCCATCATTTTTTAATGAGATCCTTGATGGGGACAGTAATCTTGGTTGTAAATTTTTCCCTTTCAGTTCTTTAAATATATCCTGTCATTGTCTTCTGGCCTGCAGTTTCTGCTGAAACATCAGCTGCTAAGTGTATGAGGTTTCCCTTGTATATTACTTGTTGCTTCTCCCTTGCTGCTTTTAATATTCTTTCTTTGTGTTTAGTCTTTGTTAGTTTGATTAGTATGTGTCTTGGCATGTTTCTCCTTGGGTTTCTCCTGTATGCATCTCTTTGAGCCTCTTGGACATGACTGACTATATCTTTTTCCATGTTCGGGAAATTTTCCACTATAATCTCTTCAAAAATTTTCTCATACCCTTTCTTTTTCTCTTCTTCTTCTGAAACCCCTATAATTCAATGTTGGTGTATTTGATATTGTCCCAGAGGTCTCTGAGACTATCCTCAGTTCTTTTCATTCTTTTTACTTTATTCTACTCTTCAGAAGTTATTTCCATCATTTTATCAGCTCACTGATTCCTTCTTCTACTTCAGATATTCTGCTACTGATTCCTTCTAGAGTATTTTTTTATTTCAGTATTGTGTTGTTTGTCTCTGTATGTTTATTCTTTAATTCTTCTATGTCTTTGTTAATTGATACTTACATTTCCTTCATTTTGCTTTCAAGGCTTTTTATCACCTTTACTATCATTATTCTGACTTCTTTTTCAGGTAGTTTTCCTAATTCCTCTTCATTTATATGGACTTCTGTATTTCTAGCATGTTCCTTCATTTGTGTAGTGTTTCTCTGCCTTTTCATTATTATTATTATTTTTAACTTACTGTGTTTGAGGTCTCCTTTTCTCAGGATTCAAGGTTGAATTCTTTCTTCCTTTTAGCTTCTGCCCTTCTCAGGTTGGTTCTCTGGTTTGTGTAAGCTTCAGATAGGGGGAGATTTGTACTGAGTTTTTGTTGGTTTGTTTGTTTTTCCTCTGACAGGCAAGGCCAAATGAGGTGGTAATCCTGTCTGCTGATGATTTGGTTGGTATTTTTGTTTTGTTTGTTGTTAAGATGAGGCGTCCTGCACAGGGTGCTACTAGTGGATGGGTGATGCCAGGAATTGTATTCAGGTGGTTTCCTTTGTGCGAGTTCTCGCTATTTGCTACACCCTAGGTTTAGTTCTCTGGTAGTCTAGGATCTTGGAGTCAGTGCTCCCACTCCAAAGGCTCAGGGTTTGATTTCTGGTTAGGAACGAAGGTTCCGCAAGTGGTTTGTTATGGCATTAAGTAAGATTAAAGCAAATATCAAAAACGAGAAACCAAAGAGGAATCCCAGACAAATGGCTGTTACAAAATCAGGCAAATAATAATTAAAATAATGGGATATACACATATACATATATACCCATAAGCAAAGTCAAAACAGTCCAACAAAATAAAGTACAGTAGATTGACCTGTTGAACAAAGGAAATAAAAAATTATATTTATCAGTTAAGAACAAAACTAACAAAAGCACAAACTGGAAAACAAAACTAAAGCAAGTTGCCATCCTGTGAATAAAGTGATGAAAATAAAACTAACAAATATATTGAGAGGAAAGGAAAGAATAACAACAACAAAAAAAAAATAGATGTGCAAATTTAAATAGAGTCAGATAAAGAAGATATATATATATATATATATATATATATATATATATACATTAAAGATTAAGTGTAAGGGGAAAATAACATAGGAAAGGTAAACAAAGGAATAAGTGTAGAAAAAATATATTAGGCTTAAAAAATTAAAAATTAAAATTATAAAAAAGAGAAAAACTCATCAGAACTGCAAAAGCCCAACACAGAGGCAGAGATTTATAAAAACAATAAAAAATATGACTGGAAGAAAAAAAGCTCAAAGGGTTAATTAGATTTCATAATGCCAATACAATCGACAAGTACAACAGAGGAGCGAGAAAAGAAAAAAAAGAAAAAGAAGAAGAAAAAATTCAGAAGAATCTACAGGACAAAGTCTAAACTTAAGAATAGTACATGTTTGAGTCACTGCTTTCAGAGTCCTTTCCCTCACTGGGAGACACAATCCCCCTCATCTCCCTAGGATGCCGTCTAATACTGTGCTGATCTCTAGAGTTGCTGTGGGGGCAGCTAAGATTCAAATCTGGTCCTACTCCTGTGTGTTCTTACCTCCAGTGTCCACAGCTATCAGAACTAGTGTGTTTTCCTTTGTGGGAGTTCTCAGTGTCATTTTATATATCCCATAGACACAGAGTCTGCCTACTTGGTCATGTGGATTTAATCTTCTGCTTCTTCAGCTGGTGGGAAGGTTTGGAGTCTTCTTCCTTAACCACACTGTCCCTGGGTTTCAACTGTGATTTTATTTCCACCTCTGCATGTGGGTTGTCCCTGGGGTTTGCTCCTGAGGCTACCCTGGTGGGCTTTGATTTGCCCCTTTTAGGGCCAGGATTGGAGGTGGTGCAGCTGACTGGGTTGCAGGAGTTCTGGTAGCACTCAGGGGAGCTGGTGGCTAGGGCAGCAGGAAATATAGTGCTCTAGAAGGGTATGGCAGCCAATATTGGCCAATATACTCCAGTATTCTTGCCTGGAGAACCCCCCTCCCTAAAAGAGAAGCCTGGAAGGTCACAGTCTACAGGGTCACAAAGAGTCAGACACTACCGAAATGACCCTGCATGCATAGACACAAGATTTCTTTTTGCCTGCGGCAGCTTTGTTCCAGTAAGAGTTGAGCATGAAGGTGGCACAACTGCTTGGTTTTCAGGGACCTTGTTGGCACCAAGTGTGCAGGGACACGGACTGTCTCTGCTGCAGAAACTAAGCCTCTTGTAGCTGGCAATCAGAAGGGCTCTTTGCCCAGTCTTGACTGTAGCTCTACCCATTCAGGGACTTAGAGGGCTCCCTTGCCTGGGGTCCTTCTCTGTTGCTCAGTGCCTGGGCACATAGAGGGGCTCGCCCTGGCTGGGGTCTTACTCTGTAGATTGGTGCATCAGGCACTTAAAGGAGCATCCTTGGTGGGGTCCTACTTAGTAGTTTAGTGCATCAGCTGCCAATCTTGGCGTGGGGGTAGAGAGAGGCTATGTTGATGGCTCCACACCCTACATGTGACTCAGAAGTATCACCTTGCTTCCACGGTTTCCTGGCTTTCCTCCATAGGCATTTCCCACCAAAATCTCCTCCCTCACATCCCCTTGATCTGTCTTTCCACAGTCAAAAGGAGCCCTCATCCTGGGATTGCTGCACAATCTTAAACTCAAACTCCTAGTTGCTGCACCTTCCAGGGGGAACTGTGTCCCTGTCTGGGCTATGTATGGTTGTGGCAGGGACTATGTAATTCTCATTCCATTTAGGCTGCCACAGATCAGCTATTTCACTCTCAAGGTTAAGTGTTTCTACTCTGACTCAGACAATTGTCCCGATGTGGATCGGACCACTTGCTTCAGTTCCCCCACTGGCCAAGGGCAGGTCCAGTCCTACCAACACTCTTGTTTTCCCCCCTAGTTCCTTTGCCCTACTGAGTTTTTTGTGGTTCTATATATTCTTTTCTGCATGCACTTCTGTATCTCAAGGTGTATTCCTGATATATCTGTTGAGAGAGATGTACTCCACATCCACCTACCCCTCTGCCATCTTGTTCTCTCCAAGAGCCTCTTGATTAAAGTGAAAAAGGAGAGTGAAAACCTGGGTTAAAATTCAACCTTCAAAAAGCTAAGATCATGACATCCGGTCCCATTACTTCATGGCAAATTGATGGGGAAACAATGGAAACAGTTAGAGACTTCATTTTCTTGGGCTCCAATCACTACAAATGGTGACTGCAGCCATGAAATTAAAAGGCACTTGCTCCTTGGGAGAAAAACTATGACAGATCTAGATAGCACATTAAAAAGCACAGACAGTACTTTGGTGACAAATGTTTGTCTAGTAAAAGCTATGGTTTTTCCAGTAGTCATGTATGGATGTGAATGTTGAACCATAAAGAAGGTTGAGAGCTGTAGAATTGATACTTTAGAACTGTGGTTTTGGAGAAGACTCTTAAGGGTCTCTTGGACTACAAAGAGAGCAAACCAATCAATCCTAAAGGAAGTCAGTACTGAATATTCATTGGAAGGACTGATGCTGAAGCTGAAGCTGCAAATGCTTTGCCTGTCTATTGGGAAGAATTGATTCATTGGAAAAGACCCTGATGCTAGTTATGATTGAAGGCAGTAGCAGACAGGGATGATAGAAGATGAGATGGTTGGATAGTATCACAGACTCAGTGCACATGAGTTTGATCAAACTCTGAGAAATGGTGGAGGTCAGGGAAGCCTGGCATGCTGTAGTCCATGGTTCTCAAAGAGTCAGACACAATTGAGTTACTGAACAATAACAGCAATATATACATATTTGAGAGATGGACCATAGTTAAGGCTGAGCACTGAAGAATTGATGCTTTTGAATTGTGGCACTGGAGAAGACTCTTAAGAGTCCCTTGGACTGCAAGAAAATCAAACCGGTTGATCCTAAAGCAAATCAACCCTGAATATACATTGGAAGGACTGTTGCTGAAGTTGAGGCTCCAATAGTTTGCTACCTTATGCAAAGATCTGGCTCACTGAAAATTCCCCCTGCTGCTGGGAAAGATTGAAGGAAAAGGAGAAGGGAGCAGTAGAGAATGAGATGGTTAGATAGCATCACTTACTCGACATGAATTTGAGCAAACTGTGGGAGACAATGAAGGACTGTTGAGCCTGGTAGGCTGAAGTACATGGGATGACAAATTTTCTGAACAACATGTTGCCCTCTGAAGAAAATTCTGCACTTTGGTGGTCCTGCAGTTTTCCAACATTGTGCCCAAGTTTTTCATTGAGATACAGTGAAAGTTTGAATAATATCACCTATCTCAGTCTTTCTTAACTTGAGAGTAAAATCCAGTGTCTGAAATTTTTGTCTCTTTTCACTCTAAAACTGTATTCATCAGTCTTTCTTCTCAACAGTCCTATTAAAAATTAAAGAGAGACATTTGCTTCCTCTCTTTTAAGGCAACTAAAGTTACTATATATATATATATATATATATATATACATACATACATACACACACACACACACACATATATATAACCTATAGCACATTACACAAGTAGAAGAGATTGTTCTATGATTAGCTTGTTCCATGATATGTGTTGCCTATGACTTTGTTTTGCAAGGACAGTTTTACTCTTTTAACACAGTGCTTAGAAAATAAGCTGAGACATGATTCATTCAAATATTGCTTTTTAGAGTACACTTTACTCATTTGTCACTAAAAAATCTCATTGAAGAAAGTACCATTTTAAATAATTTGGCTTTAGAACCAAATGGAAGCTGTATCAATACTTAGAAAGAGCTATTATACAGTTCTTAAAATTTTGACAAATATTTCTCTTACAAATTATAGTTATTTTGTTAGCTTATATAAGCTGCAGAAATTTTAGGATAAGTATTACCGGTGGAATCATGTAATTTTTCATTATGCACAGAAAACTTCAGGATTACTAACAAAGTAGTCAATATCAAGAATATTGGGGTCTTGCTTTGAGACAAAAGCTAATAAGGCTGAAAAAGAGGCCTTCCTTAAATATGCAAGGTAGGGCTTTATCAGAATATACCAATAAAAGACAGATAAAATCAAATCCTTAACCATGGAGGTTTAACACTTTCCATTTCTTGAGGGTCAGTTATGTCAGGTTTTCAGACTATTGGGAGAATAGAATATAAAAAATGAAAAAGCAAAGTTGTGATATGTGTTAGAAAATGTGGGAAATCCTAGATAGATTTGGTGGTCATTAGGGGACTACTTAGAAATACAGGATATGGCCCAGAAATTGCACATCAGAGATCTCAGGTATCCATTTGTTAAGTATTGATGTGGGAAATATGCTCATAAGACAATCTAAAATGACTAAAGACATGTGAAATACCAGGTCTAGAAACAGTATCAGATTTTTTTTATAATAAGAATTTCTGAACCTCAGAGGCCATAGCAGGTGCTGACTATCAAGTATTATAAGCTAACAAGAATACTGCAGAAATTAAAAGGAATCACAACCCTCTGACAAAAGTCTGGAATACCCTTATTACCTTTCCATATGTCTTGAAATTCCAGTTTTGGAACAGATCAACTAAACAGTTATGAAATCTCACCTCATAAGTAGTTTTGTTCCAAAGAAAGAAAGCATGAGGAGTTAAAAGGATAAATAAAATATAATGTATCCAGACACTGGAACACTAATTGGATATAAAAAGAAACAAATACTGTGCATGCTACAATATATATGAAGCCTAAAAAAAAAAAAAAAAAGCTAATTTAAAGATGTCAGACAAAAAAGACCACATCTTGTGATTGTATTTATACAAAATGCCTAGGAGAGACAACTCTATAAAGACAGAAAGTAAATTAGTCATTATTTATGATATAGCCTAGGATGGGAAGAGGGAAGGACTGCAAATGAGCACATTTCTTTGGTTTGGTGAAAATGAGATTGTGGTGGTTATTGTAGAACACTATAAATATACTGAAAAACCAGTAGCTTGTCATGTATATAGTTTTATCTCAGTAAAGCTATTTAAAAAGAACAGAAATGATCTTTGTGGAGAAAGAATAGACCTAATGAACTCTGAAAAACATCAACAATTGGTTCATTAAGATAGCCCTTTTCCTCTTTGACTAGGAATGCAAGACTCAGGTGTCAGATCACCATCTAAGTTTCAGTGGATAAAAAGAGAAAGCCTCACCAAGCTCTGAGTTCACATCACAGCCTCTAGTCAGATCAATTGTCATTTGGAGGATACTATTGTTGCAGGAAGAGGAACATTTTCCAGGGGCCGAGAATAGGTTCTTTTCTAACATTCGGAAATGAATTATCCGAGGGCACATGCATGCTGACAAAGCAAGACATTTTATTGGGAAGGGGCACCCGGGTGGAGAGCAGTAGGGTAAGATGACCCAGGAGAACTGCTCTGCCACATGTGTCACTGTCTCAAGTTTTATCATGATAGGATTAGTTTCTAGGTTCTCTTTGGCCTATCATTCAGACTTAGGGTCCTTCCTGGTGGCTCATGCATTGATGAACCAAGATGGATGCCAGCAAGAAGGATTCTTGAAGGTGTTCGGACATGTGGTGTCTCACTTTGACCTTTCCGGAACAGTTCTGGTTGATGGTGGCTTGTTAGTTCACTATTCCTTACTAGGACCTCCTGTCATAAAATAACTAACACAAATGGTTACTATGGTGTCTGGGCAGGGTGGGTGGTTTCAGTCAGTGTGCTGCCCCCAACATTATTATGCCATTACCATAAGAGGGAATACTAGACTAAGCCCTTGGATTTATTCTCTGCAATTGTATGCAGGTATGTTGCAGACCCAGGACTTCAGGGGGGAACACTCATATGACATTCCCTGTAGGTGACCAACACTAGACTTGGGCCCTGTTGTACTGGTTATTGATCCTCTAGGTTTGGCTGAAGGGTGCTGGAAGATAGGATAGGAGGGTCTCTGAAAGCCTTAACCAAATTTATCTCCTACCTCACATGGTTAGAAGAGATTCTAGGAGAAAACTAAACTCAGCATATTCACCCAGAGCTGAATTGTTAGTATGAGTTCTAGGACCAATATAAATAGGTTCTCTAGGAAATTCCAGGCTTTGGAAGACAGATTGCAAATGGTCACTAATGATCTAGATTGGATTTTAACGGGCCTCAGAAGTAGGGGCTTTGTGAGAGCAGTCCTGATCTCTGGAGACCTCAGCCTGCAATGACTTGAAGGAGGGCTTGGGTAACCAGCCATAGATTGAGGCCAGGTCATGGCGGTAAAAGCACTAAATCCTAGCCAGTAGACTAGTGGTCAGTGACAAAGGCCCTGGCTTTTCAACTTTGTAGAAAATCTTTTCCACAAAGATAGAAAGTAGTGAACCAAGTAAAGTGTATATTAAGAGAGAAAGAGTATAGTACGTGGGATAGACACACAGGCAGACTCAGAGGGAGAGTCTCTGAGTTGCACCCTTATGGCAGTTTTAATTACTTTTATAGGGCATTTCTTCCAGGTTTCCTTTGGCCAGTCATTTTTATTTGCCTGGTTCACAGTCCATATTTTGTATGGACACAACATCCTCCTTTGTGTGCACACGTCTCCTCTGTCCATGGGATTTTCTAGGCAAAAATACTGGAGTGGGTTACCACTCTCTTCTCCAGGGGATCTTCCCAACACAGAGATTGAACACAGCTTTCCTGCATTTCAGACAGATTCTTTACCATCTGAACCACCAGTGAAGCCCAAGATGGGTTCTAGCCAAGATGGATTCTACCAAAAAAGCATATGGGAAGGGCATTCCTTGGCAACACTCTTCCAAGGAATCTTTTTGCCCATGTGTGGTTGATGAGGTCTTCTGACTTAGAGAATGAGAAATATGTGGTCTGGGCAGGGCCCAGCCTCCTTCCTTAATTGTTCTTCTATTCTCATCTTGGAGTTTCGGTCCATAGGGAATGAATCTCCAATCCTTTGCTGAAGATGAGGAGGGTATCTACCTCCTGCCTCAGTTCATAGTGTCAGCAGACACAGAGCGAAATTGATTCTAATGTAATTACCTGAGTGGAGAATTTCAGGTTTTGTTACAGTAGGGCTTGGGACTAAAGGGAATAGTGAGGGCAATGGACAGGACTAAATACATTATCTTCATTTGGTTGACAATGTGCTAATTCGGGGGGGGGAAAAAAAAGATGAACTTAAAGTAAAGAGGTTCAGCACTATCAGAAAGATCAGAAGTTTGGTTTTGGGGGAGGAACACAAAAATTACCTTAGCTAAGTCAGAATTTCAGGTCAAGCTAAATCATAGAATGCAGCTCAACAACCAACAATTGGAACAGGACCTGGAGCAATGGACTGGTTCCAAGTTAGGAAAAGAGTACTTCAAGGCTGTATATTGTCACCCTACTTATTTAACTTATATGCAGAGTACATCATGTGAAATGGTGGTCTGGATGAAGCACAAGCTGAAATCAAGATTTCAGGGAGAAATATCAATAACCTCAGATATGCAGATAACAGCACACTAATGGCAGAAAGTGAAGAGAAACTAAACAGCCTCTTGATGAAGGTGAAAGAGGAGAGTGAAGAAGCTAGCTTAAAATTTAACATTCAAAAAACTAACATCATGGCATCTGCTCCCATCCCTTCATGGTAAATAGATGGGGACAAAAAAAGACAAAATTTATTTTCTTGGGTTCCAAAATCACTGCAGACGGTGACTGTAGCCATGCAATGAAAAGACATGTGTCTCTTGGAAGAAAAGCTCTGACACACCAAGACAGAGTACTAAAAAGCAGAGACATCACATTATCAACAAAGGTCCATTAGCCAAAGCTATGGATTTTGCAATAATAACATATGGATGTGAGACGTGGACCATAAAGAAAGTCGAGTGCTGAAGAATTGATGCTTTGAACTATGCTGTTCGTGGAGACTTTTGAGAGTCCCTCAGACAGCAAGGAGATCAATTTTATAAGAAATCAACCCTGAATATTCATTGGAAGGTTTGATGCTGAAGTTGAAGCTCCAATACTTTGGCCACCTGATATGAAGAGCCAAGTCACTGGAAAAGACCCTGATGCTGGGAAAGATTGGAGGAGAGGGGGTCACAGATGATGAGATGACTGGATGGCATCATCGACTCAGTGGACATGAGTTTGAGCAAACTCTGCAAGACAAGGAAACCTGACATGCTGCAGTTGATGTGGTTGCAAAGAGTCAGACACGACTGAGCAACTGAACAAAAGTCAAAATTATGGAATATTTGCCCAAAATCTGAGTTAGACTTTTGCTTGATAGTTTTTTAGTCTTGGAGTCTGGATAGGCTACCAGTTAAGCATTAAATCATGTTATAACTTAGCAGTAATATTCTCTTTGAATTTAGCAGAGGAAAATAAATGCTGACAATTCATATTTTTTTTTCATATAACTCAGAAAAGAAAACTGTTAAAAGGAGTTTTTATTCACCATTATGATTCAGTAATAAATATCTTATAGTGTCATATACATTTGTACTTTGTGTGTTGTAGAGTTTCTCTGAGATTTCCAAGTTTATATCAAAAAAGAGTAATTACCATTAACATCCTTCAGTTTCTTCAGAAAAAAATGGGATTCAGAATAAATTCCTAGGAACTACACTACCAACCCCAAGATTAAGCCATTGATAGCAAGGTTGATTGGCTCACAATGTTAAACCTAGATGTGTCTTTATCATCAATAAACTTCTTCACCTGAAGACAATGTTACAGGAGTGTCCTTTATGGCTTTCTAGCAGGGAGTCCTTTTTTCAGTGCTGTTGTCTTTTGGTCTGGGGTACATCAAGTTTATGTTATTTCACATTCTATTGCTCTCACAACTTGAGAACTAACAGGTCTTATTGGAACTATCATTGTGTCAACTGAAAAAAAAAAAAAAAGTGCAACCTAAATTTGAGAGTTATGTTTTATTTGGTGGGCAAACCCAGGAGACAACATCTCAAATAATCCTTAGCCAAGGACGAGGCAAGGGTGGAACCAGGATACACAGGAGTTTTTGCAACAAAGGACAGGTAGCTGAAACTTCAAAAGATTACTGTTAATGAAAACCATATCTCAAGGATTTAGTTCTTTTGAAGGTATGCATGCATGTGTGCTCAGTTGTGTCTGACTTTTTGTGACTCCATGGGCTGCCACTAGCCAGGCTCCTCTGTCCATGGAATTTCCAGGCAAGAATACTGAGTGGACTGCCATTCACTGTTCCAGGGGATTTTTCTGACACAAGGATCTAACCTGTGTCTCCTGCATCTCCTTCATTAGCAGGTAGATTCTTTACCCCTGACCCACAAGGAAAGCCCATTTTCTAGGTGGGATATGCAAGAGTCTGGGCTCACTGAAAACACTCCTTTGATATTCACCTCAGCTGTCCAGGGCCAGCATCCTGTGTTTTCTCATCCTGAGTTTCCTCAAGCTGCATTACTGTGGGTGGCTATAGTCTGATGACTGCTAGATGGCAGACATGTCTCATTTGCATCTTGAGTTCCCTCTCTCGGGATTGGCCACAGTCACTGATGGTTGTGACATCTTCTATTTACTGATATGGTAGGCAGCATTCTTAGCCCACAGTGGCTATTTATCCTGGCTTCTTTGTTGGTAATTCAATTAATTTTGTTGTGAATTCACACATGAGTCCAAGTCAGAACGGCTTTATGAGCTGTGGCTAAACATTTGTAGGGAAAAATAGGAAATTTTATGCTCACTTGAAATACAAAACTTCTCTTTTGGAGATTTTTTTTTTGGTCTTGAAATGATTTTGTCTACTCTTAGAAGCAGAGTAATGCTGTCTTCATAAAATGGGTTGAGAGGTGTTCCATCTTTTATATTCTAGAAGGATGTATGTGGAATTTTTTTTTTTTCATTTATCTTTGAAATCTATTTAATGGATGTTTATTCACTCTTCACATCCCTGTTATTACAGAGGAAAGTTGCTTTCAATGAGGCAGAATCTCGAATAGTGAGATAGAACTACTCATGTTCTTCACCATTTCCCATCTAGGGAAAACTTACTTCCATTTTCTCTATAACTCCAAGTGCCCTTTTGGTGTCTTTCTGGAGTATAGTTTTTCATATCAGACAGATTTGGATTCAAATTCTAGCTTTGCTTCTGATCTTTCAATAGATTTATTTTTTAGAGAAATTTTTAGGTTTACAGAAAAATTGCATGGCAAGTATAAGGAGTCCCTTTCTTTTCTGCCTCCTACACAATTCCTCCTATTTTCATCAAATTGCTTTATTGTGGCTCATTTGGTAGAATTGTATTAGGAAAATTAAAATGTAGGTGGTTTTATTCAGGCTTCAGAAGCAGGAGAACAGGCCTCTCAACTGCTTCTGACCTTCCTGGACACTGCCAAGATTGCATACCTGCCTGCAAGCATGGCAATTCAAGTGGCATTTTAGATAAGAAAGGCAGTGGGTCTTGGAATTTCTGAAGCTCTTGAGGGCTTGGTCAGCATCCCCACCTCTCCCCCTCAGGACTTAAGAAGTCTTATGACTCACAAGATAAAACAAGCAGCCTTTTAAAAACTAAATCAGAACTTCATTTTTTAAAATTTAATTTAATTTTTTTTTAATTTTATTTTATTTTTAAACTTTACAATATTGTATTAGTTTTGCCAAATATCGAAATGAATCCGCCACAGGTATACCCACGTTCCCCATTCTGAACCCTCCTCCTTCCTCCCTCCCCTACCCTCCCTCTGGGTCATCCCAGTGCACCAGCCCCAAGCATCCAGTACCGTGCATCGAACCTGGACTGGCGACTCGTTTCATACATGATATTATACATGTTTCAATGCTATTCTCCCAAATCTCCCCACCCTCTCCCTCTCCCACAGAGTCCTTAAGACTGATCTATATATCGGTGTCTCTTTTGCTGTCTCGTACACAGGGTTGTCGTTACCATCTTTCTAAATTCCATATATATGTGTTAGTATACTGTATTGGTGTTTTTCTTTCTGGCTTACTTCACTCTGTATAATAGGTTCCAGTTTTATCCATCTCATTAGAACTGGTTCAAATGTATTCTTTTTAATGGCTGAGTAATACTCCATTGTGTATATGTACCACAGCTTTCTTATCCATTCATCTGCCGATGGGCATCTAGGTTGCTTCCATGTCCTGGCTATTATAAACAGTGTTGCGATGAACATTGGGGTACACGTGTCTCTTTCCCTTCTGGTTTCCTCAGTGTGTATGCCCAGAAGTGGGATTGCTGGATCATAAGGCAGTTCTATTTCCAGTTTTTTAAGGAATCTCCACAACTGTCCTCCATAGTGGCTGTACTAGTTTGCATTCCCACCAACAGTGTAAGAGAGTTCCCTTTTCTCCACACCCTCTCCAGCATTTATTGCTTGTAGACTTTTGGATCGCAGCCATTCTTCACAGAGCTAGAACAAATAATTTCACAATTTGTATGGAAATACAAAAAACCTCGAATAGCCAAAGCTATCTTGAGAAAGAAGAATGGAACTGGAGGAATCAACCTACCTGACTTCAGACTCTATTACAAAGCCACAGTTATCAAGACAGTATGGTACTGGCACAAAGACAGAAATATTGATCAATGGAACAAAATAGAAAGTCCAGAGATAAATCCACGCACATATGGACATCTTATCTTTGACAAAGGAGGCAAGAATATACAACGGATTAAAGACAATCTCTTTAACAAGTGGTGCTGGGAAAACTGGTCAACCACTTGTAAAAGAATGAAACTAGAACACTTTCTAACACCTTACACAAAAATAAACTCAAAATGGATTAAAGATCTAAATGTAAGACCAGAAACTATAAAACTCCTAGAGGAGAACATAGGCAAAACACTCTCTGACATACATCACAGCAGGATCCTCTATGACCCACCTTCCAGAATATCGGAAATAAAAGCAAAAATAAACAAATGGGACCTAATTAAACTCAAAAGCTTCTGCACAACAAAGGAAACTATTAGCAAGGTGAAAAGGCAGCCTTCAGAATGGGAGAAAATAATAGCAAATGAAGCAACCGACAAACAACTAATCTCAAAAATATACAAGCAACTCCTACAGCTCAACTCCAGAAAAATAAATGACCCAATCAAAAAATGGGCCAAAGAACTAAATAGACATTTCTCAGAACTGCATTTTTGCACGCAGATGGTTGTATCAGTCTGTGTCCTGGGGTTATAAGCAGGCAACTCCAAAACTGCAGTTTGAAGTCTCACCCATGAAGCCAACCTCCCAAGACTTACCCAATTGGGACTCCAGATTGCTGTTTGTGAGGGACTTCCCAGAGCTGTTCAAAACTGCGTGGAGGTTGTCAGCCCAATTTGGTGATGTATACGCACTATCTGAGAAGGCAATGGCAACCCACTCCAGTACTTTTGCCTGGAAAGTCCCATGGATGGAGGAGCCTGGTAGGCTGCAGTCCATGGGGTCGCAAACAGTCGGACATGACTGAGCAACTTCACTTTCACTTTTCACTTTCATGCATTGAAGAAGGAAATGGCAATCCACTCCAGTGTTCTTGCCTGGAGAATCCCAGGGATGGGGAAGCCTGGTGGGCTGCTGTCTATGGGGTCGCACTGAGTCCGACACGACTGAAGCGACTTAGCAGCAGCAGCAGCATACACTATTACTTCTGTTGTTTCTCTCTTTTTTTTATTTTAATAACTATTGAAATTAACTCAAATGATCTTCTATAAAAATGTTTCTATAAAAATAAAACAATTTGTGAGTAACGAGTGGTTTCTTTTCAAATCCTTTGAACCTAAAATGAACGTAAAACTGTTGGCAAAACAAATTGATAAACCAAGACTGACAAATAATTATAAATAAGAGTCCATAATTTGCATTAGAGTTTACTCTTTGTGTTGCACAATTCTTTGTGTTTGGAAAAATGTATAATGTCATGTATTGATTATTACAGAATCATATATAAGTTGTACCACCATGTTTATGTCCTGTAATACATTTATTCATTCTGATCTCTCTGCCCCCAAATCCTTTGAAACTATGGATCTTTTTACTATCTCCATAGTTTTTCCTTTTCCAGAATGTCATACAGTAGAAATAATACACTATATCATCTTTTCGGACTACTTGTTTTCAATTAGCAGTGTGCTTTTAAATTTCTTCCATGTCTTTTAATGGCTTAATAAACTCATTTCTTTTTTAATGTTGACTAATATTCTATAGTTTCAGTGAACCACGGATTATTTATCTATTCACCTACTTGAAGGATGTCTTGGTTGCTCCTAAATTTTGGCAATTATGAGTTATGAATAAAGTTGCTATATGGACATAATTTTTTGTTGTTGTTGTAGACATAAGTTTTTAAACTCATTTGTGTAAATGCCTAGAAGTGTGACTATTGGATTATATAATCAGAGTATGGTTAATTTTGTAAGAAATTGTGTTTTTCAATGTTGTTAATGAATTTAGTTCTATGGACCTCTCTTGGGTCTTAGCCTGGCGGAAGCCCTCTGTCTTGGTGGAATGGTTATTTTTGATTCCAGTTCATACAGCCAAAAACAAAACTGAAGCTGCGATTGAAACAACTCAAGCTTTATTCAATGGTCAAAGAATGGAGAAGTGGCATCATAGATCACAAAAGAACTTCTCCCCTTAATGGAGAAAGGAATTTGCATTTAAGGAGCAAGGACAATGGCAGGGCAATGCAGATAGAGACGAGACTAATGGTGGGGAGGCATAAGTATTAGTTTTCTGGGAAAGAGCAAGGGTTTCCCTGGAAATGGGGTACCACCCTTTTTCTGTCATTTTTTGTCAGTGATTTATGGCCATGGCCACAATCTGGTGTCATTTAGTATACCAAAGTAGTAAAATCAGTATAAAATGAGGATCTGTTGGAGGTCAGATTTGTCATCGTTCTTTTTGAAGTATGGTTGATTTATAATATGTGTTAACATTTTCTTCTATACAGCAAAGTGATATATATATATATATATATATGTATGTGTATATATATATATATATATATATATATATATATATATATATATATATATCTTTAGTCATGTCTGACTCTCTGTGACCCTATGGACTTGTAGCCCACCAGGTTCTTCTCTCCATGGGATTCTCCAGGTAAGAATACTAGAGTGGGTTGCCATGCCCTTTTCCAGGGTATCTTCCCAACCCAGGGATTAAATCCTCATCTCTTACGTTCCCTGCATTGGCAGGCAGGTTCTTTACCAGTAGTGCCACATGGGAAGCCTATATAAAACTATTTCATTGGGGACAGTGATCTGCTTTAGGGCAAATATATGTCTATATCTATCTATCTATCTACTTGTATTCTTTTCCATTATGGTTTGTCACAAGATAGTAAATATCGTTCCCTGTGCTATAGAGTAGAACCCTGTTGTTTAATCCATCCTATATATAATAGTTTGTATCTGCCAGCCTCAAACTTCCAATAATTCTTTCCCCCACTTGCCTCACCCTTGGCAATCAAAAGTCTATTATCTACATCTGTGAATGTTTTTGTTTTGTAGATTTGTTCATTTTTGTCATATTTTAGATTCTACATATAAGTGATATCATATAGGATCTGCCTTTATTTTTGTGACTTACTTTGCTTAGTATGACAAGGTCTAGGTCCATCCATGTTGCTGCAAGTGGCATTATTTTATTCTTTTTTAATGGCTGAGTAATATTCCATTATGTATGTAATCACATCTTAGTTATACATTCATCTGTGGATGGACATTTAGCTTGTCTCCATATATTAGTTATAGTAAATAGTGCTGCCATGAACACAAGGGTGTATGTAACTTTTCAAATTACAGTATTGTCTGGTATACCCAGACAAATGCCCAGGAGTGGGATTATTGGATCATATGGCAGTTTTTTTCAGAAACCTCCATACTGTTTTAGATAGCAGCTGTACCAATTTATATTACCAGCAACAGTTCAAGATGGTTCCCTTTTCTCCACACCCTCTACAGCATTTATTATTTGTAGAATTTTAATGACAGTTATTCTGACCTGTGTTATGTGGTATCTTATTATAGTTTATAGGTTTATAGTATTGTAGTTCTGATTTGCATTTCTCTAATAATAATGATGATAGGCATCTTTTTATGTACTATTGGCCAGCAGGATGTTTTGGAGAAATGTCTATTTAAGTTTTATGCACATTTTTCAATGGGTTTTTGTTGTTATTGAATTTTATGAGCTGTTTGTATATTTTGGAAATTAAGTCCTTGTCAGTCACATCATTTGCAAATATTTTCTCACAGTTCATAAGTTGTGTTCGTTTAGTGTATGGTCTTCTTTTCTTTACAAAAACATATAAGCTTGACTGGGTCCCATTTGTTTACCTTTGCTTTTATTTCTATTGCCTTTGGAGAATGACCTAAGAAAACGCTGTTGAAACTTATATCAAAGAATGTTTTGCTTATGTTCTCCTCCAATAGTTTTATGATGTCTTGGCTTATATTTAAATCTTTAATTCCTTTTGAGTTTGTTTTTGTGTATGATGTGAGGGTATTTTCTAACTTCATTTTTACATGTGATTGTCCAACTTTCCCAACACCACATGCTGAACTCTTTTCTCCATTGTCTATTTCACCTAAAATTAATTGCCTATAGGCATGTGGGTTGATCTATGGCTCTCTATTTTGTTCCATTTTATGTATGTTTTTGTGCCATCACTATGCTGTTTTAATTACTGAAGTTTGTAGTATTGTCTGAAGTGTGGGAGGGTTATGGCTGCTGCTTTGTACCTTTTCCTTAGAATTGCTTTGGCAGTTCTGTCTTTTATGTATCTATATAAATTTTAGGATTACTTGCTCTGCTGTTGTTCATTGCTAAGTGTGTCCCACTCTCTGTTACTCCATGACTGCCGCATCCCAAGCTTCCCTGTCCTACACTCTCTCAGTTTACTCAAACGCATGTCCACTGAGTCAGTGATGCTATCCAATGACCTCAACATATGGCAAACCCTTCTCCTCTGGCCTCTCAGTCTTTCCCAGCATCAGTTTCTTTTCCAAAGAGCCAGTTCTTTACATCTGTGCCCAAAGTATCGGAGCTTAAGCTTTAGCACTAGAACTACAAATGAATATATTGCTTAATTTCCTTTAGGATTGATGGGTTTTATTTCCTTGTAATCCAGGGGATTCTCAAGAGTCTTCTCCAAAGTCACAGCCCCAAAGCATCAATTCTTAGTCCAACTCTCACATCTGTACATGACTACTGAAAAAACCATAGCTTTACTGACAGAGTCAATCCCCAGGCAGGTTGATAAGAAATTCATGGTACCCAAGGAGGAGAAAGGGGTCTGGGGCTCTTGAGGAGATAGGGGTCTGGTATTTTTCAAGGAGGTGGAAAGGACAAAAAATTTTTTCCCTGGTAACTCAGAGGTTAAAGCGTCTCCTTGCAATGCAGG
This sequence comes from Bos grunniens, assembly GCF_055505025.1. Taxonomy (NCBI): domain Eukaryota; kingdom Metazoa; phylum Chordata; class Mammalia; order Artiodactyla; family Bovidae; genus Bos; species Bos grunniens. Next base: position 61,791,873 of record NC_141183.1, on the reverse strand, counting down.
AGACCTGGGTTCGATCCCTGGGTTGGGAAGATCCCCTGGAGAAGGAAATGGCAACCCAGTCCAGTATTCTTGCCTGTAGAATCCCATGGATGGAGGAGCCTGGTGGGCTACACTCCACAGGGTCGCAAAGAGTCAGACATGACTGAATGACTTTACTCACTTTAGTCTTAGTCACATTTTTTTTTTCCTACTTTAAGCCCTGAACTGATGATTATGCAACAAACAACTCAGTTTAAACACTGTAATAAGGATTATATAACAACATTGTATTCTGCTTGAGGACAGTTTCTCCTTTTTGAAAACCTTCTGACTGATCCTGTTATCTTAGAATATATATTGTGGGAGTGGGTATGGTAAGATCTTTCTATTCTTAGTTTTAATTCTGTCATCTTAAAATGTTAATTGTGGGAGTAGGCCTAGTAAGATCTGTAAAACCTTGAGAAGTTCTTTGATTTACTACAATAATCAAATAAAATAGTATATAACTCCCTTATGACAGAAAACTAGTCAATCTAATCACACTAGGACCACAGCCTTGTCTAACTCAATGAAACTAAGCCATGCCCTGTGGGGCCACCCAAGATGGGCAGGTCATGTTGGAGAGGTCTGATAGAATGTGGTCCACTGGAGAAGGGAATGGCAGACCACTTCAGTATTCTTGCCTTGAGAACCCCATGAACAGTATGAAAAGGCAAATGATAGGATACAGAAAGAGGAACTCCCCAGGTCGGTAGGAGCCAAATATGCTACTGGAGATCAGTGGAGAAATAACTCCAGAAAGAATGAAGGGATGGAGCCAAAGCAAAAACAGTACCCAGTTGTGGATGTGACTGGTGATAGAAGCAAGATCTGATGCTGTAAAGAGCAATATTGCATAGGAACCTGGAATGTTAGGTCCATGAATCAAGGCAAATAGGAAGTGATCAAACAGGAGATGGCAAGTGTGAACGTCGACATTCTAGGAATCAGCAAACTAAAATGGACTGGAATGGGTGAATTTAACTCAGATGACCATTGTATCTACTACTGTGGGCAGGAATGCCTTAGAAGAAATGGAGTAGCCATCATGGTCAACAAAAGAGTCTGAAATGCAGTACTTGGATGCAATCTAAAAAACAACAGAATGATCTCTGCTCATTTCCAAGGCAAATCATTCAATATCACAGTAATCCAAGTCTATGCCCCAATCAGTAATGCTGAAGAAGCTGAAGTTGAATGGTTCTATGAAGACCGACAAGACCTTTTACAACTAACACCCAAAAAAGATGTCCTTTTCATTACAGGGGACTGGAATGCAAAAGTAGGAAGTCAAGAAACACCTGGAGTAACAGGCAAATTTGGCCTTGGAATACGGAATGAAGCAGGGCAAAGGCTAATACAGTTTTGCCAAGAGAACGCACTGGTCATAACAAACACCCTCTTCCAACAACACAAGAGAAGACTCTACACATGGAAATCAGATTGATTATATTCTTTGCAGCCAAAGATGGAGAAGTTCTATACAGTCAGCAAAAACAAGACCAGGAGGTGACTGTGGCTCAGATCATGAACTCCTTATCGGCAAATGCAGACTGAAATTGAAGAAAGTAGGGAAAACCACTAGACCCTTCAGGTATGACCTAAATCAAATCCCTTATGATTATACAGTGGAAGTGAGAAATAGACTTAAGGGACTAGATCTGATAGATAGAGTGCCTGATGAACTATGGACTGAGGTTCGTGATATTGTACAGGAGACAGGGATCAAGACCCTCCCCATAGAAAAGAAATCAAAAAAGCAAAATGGCTGTTGGAGGAGCCCTTACAAATACCTGTGAAAAGAAGAGAAGTGAAAAGCAAAGGAGAAAGGAAAGATATAAGCATCTGAATGCAGAGTTCCAAAGAAGAGCAAGAAGAGATAAGAAAGCTTTCCTTAGTGATCAATACAAAAAAAAATAGAGGGAAACCACAGAATGGGAAAGACTAGAGATCTCTTCAAGAAAATTAGAGATACCAAGGGAACATTTCATGCAAAGATGGGCTGATAAAGGACAGAAATGGTATGGACCCTAACAGAAGCAGAAGATATTAAGAAGAGGTGGCAAGAATACACAGAAGAACTGTACAAAAAAGATCTTCATGACCAAGATAATCACAATAGTATGATCACTGACCTAGAGCCAGACATCCTGGAATGTGAAGTCAAGTGGGCCTTAGAAAGCATCACTACGAACAAAGCTAGTGGAGGTGATGGAATTCCAGTTGAGCTATTTCAAATCCTGAAAGATGATGCTGTGAAAGTGCTGCACTCAATATGCCAACTAATTTGGAAAACTCAGCAGTGGCCACAGGACTGGAAAAGGTCAGTTTTCATTCCAATCCCAAAGAAAGGCAATGCCAAAGAATGCTCAGACTACTGCACAGTTGCACTCATCTGACATGCTAGTAAAGTAATGCTCAAAATTCTCCAAGCCAGGCTTCAGCAATATGTGAACCATGAACTTCCAGATGTTCAAGCTGGTTTTAGAAAAGGCAGAGGAACCAGTGATCAAATTGTCAACCTGCACTGGATCATCAAAAAAGCAAGAGAGGTCCAGAAAAACATCTATTTCTGCTTTATTGACTATGCCAAAGACTTTGACCGTGTGGATCACAATAAACTGTGGAAAATTCTGAAAGAGATGGGAATACCAGATCACCTGACCTTTTTCTTGAGAAACCTATATGCAGGTCAGGAAGCAACAGTTAGAACTGGACATGGAACAACAGACTGGTTCCAAATAGGAAAAGGAGTACATCAAGGCTGTATACTGTCACCCTGCTTATTTAACTTATAGCAGAGTACATCATGAGAAACACTGGGCTGGAAGAAACACAAGCTGGAATCAAGATTGCCAGGAGAAATATCAATAACCTCAGATACGCAGATGACACCACCCTTATGGCAGAAAGTGAAGAGGAACTAAAAAGCCTCTTAATGAAAGTGAAAAAGGAGAGTGAAAAAGTTAGCTTAAAGCTCAACATTCAGAAAACTAAGATCATAGCATCTGGTCCCATCACTTCATGGGAAATAGATGTGAAAACAGTATTAGACCTTATTTTGGGGGGTTCCAAAATCACTGCAGATGGTGACTGCAGCCATGAAATTTAAAGACACTTACTCCTTGGAAGAAAAGTTATGGCCAACCTAGATAGCATATTCAAAAGCAAAAACATTACTTTGCTAACAAAGGTCCGTCTAGTCAAGGCTACGGTTTTTCCAGTGGCAAAAGTTGGACTGTGAAGAAAGCTGAGCACTAAAGAATTGATGCTTTTGATCTGTGGTGTTGGAGAAGACTCTTGAGAGTCCCTTGGACTGCAAGGAGATCCAACCAGTCCATTCTAAAGGAGATCAGCCCTGGGTGTTCTTTGGAAGGGATGATGCTAAAGCTGAAATTCCAGTACTTTGGCCACCTCATGCGAAGAGTTCACTCTTTGAAAAAGACTCTGATAATGAGAGGGATTGGGGCAGGAGGAAAAGGGGATGACCTAGGATGAGATGGCTGGATGGGATCACCAACTGGATGGACATGAGTTTGAGTGAACTCCAGGAGATGGTGATGGACAGGGAGGCCTGGCGTGCTGGGATTCATGGGTTCACAAAGAGTCAGACACGACTGAGCAACCGAACTGAACTGATAACTCCCTTGCTAAGACTAGCAAGTGGGGCCCTCTCCTTCCCCCTTCTGATGTCCATGTCAGAAGCTTTCTCTGTCCCTTTTTTACTTTAATAAAACTCTGCTACACAAAAGCTCTTGAGTGGTCAAGACTGGTCCGTGGTCCCGAAGCTAAATCTTCTTCAGAGATCACGAATCTGATATCATTCACTGTAAGCTATCATGACTTATGAAACTTTGCAAAGTAATGTCTTTGATTTTTAATATGGTGTCTAAGTTTGTCACAGCTTTTTTTTCCAAGGAGGGAGCATCTTTTAATTTCATGGCTGCAGTCCCCATCTGAGGTGATTTTGGAGCCCAAGAAAATAGAATTTGTCACTATTTTCATTTTTTTCCCATCTATTTGCTGGGAAGTGAAGGGACCAGATATCATGATCATAGTTATTTGATTGTTGAGTTTTAAGCCAGCTTTATCACTTTCCTGTTTCACTTTCCTCAAGAGGATCTTGAGTTTCTCTTTGTTATCTGACATAATGGTGGTGCTAATTGCATATCTGAGGTTATTGATATTTCTCCAAGCAATCTTGATTTCAGCTTGTGCTTTATCCAGTCTGGCATTTTGAATGATGTACTCTGCATGGAACTTAAATAAGCAGGGTGACAATATACAGTCTTGAAGTATTCCTTTCCCAATTTGGAACCAGTCCCTTGTTCCATGTCCTGATCTAACTGTTTCTTTTGACCTATATACAGGTTTCTCAATAGGCAAGTAAGGTGGTCTGGTATCCCATCCCATTAACAATTTTCCAGTTTGTTGTGATCCACACAGTCAAATGCTTAAGCATAGTAAATGAAGCATAAATAGACATTCTGTCTGGAATTCTCTTCTTTTTCTATGATCCAGTGGATGTTGGCAATTTGTGCTTTGGTTCCTCTGCCTTTTCTAAATTGAGCTTGAACATCTGGAAGTTCTTGGCTCAGGTACCTTTAAAACCTAGCATGGAGAATTTTGAGCATTAGTTTGATAGCATTTGAAATGAGTGCTGTTGTCCAGTAGTTGGGACATTCTTTGGCATTGAGCTTCTTTGGGATTGGGATGAACACTGACAATTTCCAGTTTTGTAGCAACTGCTGAGTTTTCCAAATTTGCTGGCATATTGAGTGAAGCACTTTAAGAGCATCATCTTTTAGGATATAAAGTATCTCAGCTGGGAATCTATCACCTCCACCATCTTTGTTCATAGTGATGCTTCCTAAGGCCTATATGCCTTCACACTCCAAGATGTCTGGCTCTAAGTGAGTGATCACACCATTGTGGTTATCTGCATCATTAAATTTTTTTTTGTATAGTTTTTCTGTATATTCTTCATTCGTGCCACTGCTTCTTAATATCTTCTGCTTCTTTTCAGTTCAGTTCAGTTCAGTCATTCAGTCATGTCCAACTCTTTGCGACCCCATGAATCACAGCACGCCAGGCCTCCCTGTCCATCACCAACTCCTGGAGTTCACTCAAACTCATGTCCATCGAGTCAGTGATGCCATCCAGCCATCTTATCCTCTGTAACATGTCCCCTTCTCCTCCTGCCCCCAATCTCTCCCAGAAACAGGATCTTTTCCAAAGAGTCAACTCTTCGCATCAGGTGGCCAAAATTTTGGAGTTTCAGCTTCAGCATCAGTCCTTCCAATGAACACCCACGACTGATCTCCTTTAGGATGGACTGATTGGATCTCCTTGCAGTCCAAGGTACTCTCAAGAGTCTTCTCCAACACGACAGTTTTAGGTCCATACATTTTCTGTTCTTTACTGAGGCCATCTTTGCATGAAATGTTCCCTTGGTATCTTTAATTTTCTTGAAGAGATCTCTAGTCTTTCCCATTCCCATTGTTTTCCTCTATTTCTTTGCATTGATCACTTAGGAAGGCTTTCTTATCTCTCCTTGCTATTCTTTGGAATTCTGCATTCACACGGGTGTATCTTTTCTTTTCTCCTTCACCTTTCACTTCTTTTCTTTTCTCAGCTATTTCTAAGGCTTCCTCAGACAACCATTTAGCCGTTTTGGATTTTTCTTTCTTGGGGGTGGTTTTCATCACTGCCTCCTGTATAATGTTAGGGACCTCTGTCCATACTTCTTCAATCACTCTATCAATTGAATCCCTTGAATTTCTTTTTCACTTCTAATGTAAATCACTGTTGTTGTTCAGTTGCTCAGTAATGTTTAACTTTTTGCAAACCTAAGGGCTGCAGTATGTCAAGCTTCCTTGTCCTTCACCATCTCTTGAAGTTTGCTCAAACTCATGTCCATTGAGTTGTTGATGCCATTCAACAATCTCATCTTCTGTCATTCTTTTCTGCTCCTGCCTTCAATCTTTCCCAGCATCAAGGTCTTTCCAATGAATCAGCCCTTTGGATCAGGTGGCCAAAGTATTGGAGCTTCAGCTTCAGAATCAGTCTTTTAAATGAATTTGTAGGATTGATTCCCCTTTAGATTGACTTGTTTGATTTCCTCACAGTCCAAGGGTCTATCATTAGTCTTCTCCAAAACCACATTTCAAAAGCATCAACTCTGGGGTGCTCAGCCTTCTTGGTGGTCTAACTTTCACATCAAAACATGATTTCTAAAAAAACATAGCTTTGCCTATAATGACCTTTGTTGGCACAGTAATGTTTCTGCTTTTTAATATGTTGTCTATGTTGGTCATAGCTTTTCTTCCAGGGAGTAAGTGTCTTTTAATTTCATAGCTGCATTCACCATAAGCAGTAATTTGGAGCACAAGAAAATAAAATCTGTCACTGTTTCCATTGTTTCCCCAGTTACATGGCCTAAGGTGATGGGACTGGATGCCATGATCTTAGTTTTTTGAATGTTGAGTTTTAAGCCAGCTTTTTCACTCTTCTCTTTCAATTTTATCAACAAGCTCTTTAGTTCCTCCTCACTTTTTGCCGTAAGAGTGGTGTCATCTGCATATCTGTGGTTATTGATATTTCTCCTGGCAGTCTTGATTCCAGCTTGTGTTTATCCAGTCCAGCATTTCATATGATGTACTCTGCATAGAATTAAATAAGCAAGGGGACAATATGCAGCCTTGATGCACTACTTTCTTAATTTGGAACCAGTCCATTGTGCCATGCCCTGTTCTAACTGTTGCTTCTTGGCCTGTATACAGGTTTCTCAGGGGGCAGGTAAGGTGATCTGGTTTTCCCATCTCATTAATAATTTTTCCCTGTTTGTTGTGCTCCACAGAGACAAAATCATTAATGTAGTCAATGAAGCATAAATAGATGTTTTTCTGAATATCTCACGCTTTTACTATGATCCAGCAGATGTTGGCAATTTGTTCTCTGCCTTTTCTAAATCCAGTTTGAACATCTGGAAGTTCTTGGTTTATGAACTGTTAATGCCTAGCTTGGAAAAATTTGAGCAGTACTTTGCTAGAATGTAAAATGAGTGCAAATGTGTGGTAGTTTAAACATTGTTTGGCACTGCCTTTCTTTGGGATTGTAATGAAAACTGATTTTTTCCAGTCCTGTGGCCACTGCTGAGTTTTCCAAATTTGCTGGCGTATTGTGTGTAACATTTTAAGAGCATAAATTTTAGGATTTGAAACATCTCAGCTGGAATTCCATCACTTCCACTAGCTTTGTTCATAGTGATGCTTCCTACAGCCCACCTGACTTTGCACTCCATGATGTTTGCTCTAGGTGAGTGATCACGCTATCACGGTTACCCTAGATCATTAAGATTTTTTTTTTTTTTTTTGTATAGTTCTTCTGTATATTCTTTATCCTTGTCACCTCTTGTTAATATCTTCTGCTTCTTTCAGGTCCATCCCTTTTCTGTCCTTTATTGTGCCCATCTTTGCATGAAATATTCCCTTGGTGTATATAATTTTCTTGAAGATATCTCTACTCTTCCCCATTCTATTATTTTCCTTTATTACTTTGCATTGTTTACTTAGGAAGGGTTTCTTTTCTTCCCTTGATATTCTTTAGAACTCTGCATTCAAATAGGTATATCTTTCCTTTTCTCCTCTTTTTTTTGCTTTGCTTCTTTTATTAGCTATGTATAATGCCTCCTCTGACACCCATTTTGCCTTTTTGCATTCCTTTTTCTTGGGGATGGTTTTCATCACTGCTTCCTGTACAGTGTTTTGAACCTCTGTCCATAGATCTTCAGGAACTTTGTCTATCAGAATTAATCCCTTGAATCTGTTTGTCACTCCCAGTACATAATTGTAAGGGATTTGACTTAGGTCACGCCCAAATGGCCTAGTTGTTTTCTCTTTCTTCATTAAGTCTGAATTTCTCAGTAGAGGTACATGATCTGAGCCACAGCCAGCTGCCATTCTTGTTTTTCCTGAGTGTATAGGGCTTCTCCATCTTCATCTGCAAAAAATATAATCAATCATCTGATTTTGATATTAACCATCTGGTGATGTTCATGTATAGTCTTCTCTTGTGTTGTTGGAAGAGGGTGTTTGCTATGATTAGTGTGTTCTCTTGAGAAAACCCTGTTAGCCTTTGCTAACCTTTGCTTCATTTTGCTAACTCTGTTAGCCTTTGCTAGCCTTTGCTTCATTTTGTACTCTGAGGCCAAACTTGCCTGTTACTCCAGATATCTTTTGACTTCATAATTTTTCATTCCAGTCCCCTATGATGAACAGGGCATCTTTTTTTGGTGTTAGTTCTAGAAAAGTCCTTGTAGGACTTCATAGTACCATTCAACTTCAGCTTTTTTGGCATTAGGGGTTGGGGAAAAGACTTGGACTGCTGTGATATTGAGTGGTTTGCCTTGGAAATGAACTGAGATTATTCTGTCGTTTTTGAGATTGCACCCAAATACTGCATTTTGGACTCTTGTTGACTATGAGGGCTACTCCATTTCTTCCTAGGAGTTCTTGCCCATGGTAGTAGATATAATGGTCATCTGAATTAAATTCTCCCACTTTGGTTAATTTTAGTTCATTGATTCCTAAAATTCAGTGTTCACTCTTGCCATCTCCTGTTTGACCTCTTCCAATTAACCTTGATTTATGAACCTTACATTTCAGATTCCCATGAAATGTTGTTCTTTACAGCATTAGACTTTACTTTTGCCACCAGACACATCCACAAATGGGCATTGTTTTCACTTTGTCTCAGGCTCTTCATTCCTCTGGAGCTATTTCTCTGCTCTTCTCCAGTAGCATATTGGACACCTACTGACCTGGGAAGTTCATCTGTCAGTGTCACATCTTTTTGCCTTTTGCCTTTTCATACTGTTCAGGGGGTTCTCAAGGCAAGAATGCTGAAGCGGTTTTGCCATTCCTTTCTCCAGGGGACCACATTTTGTCAGAACTCTCACCCATGACCCAGTCTTCTTGGATAAACTATGGTGGAGTAGAAAGATGTGCACTCATCTTCTCCTGTGAGAACACCAAAATTGCACCTAGATGCTGAACAACCATCGACAGGAGAATGTTGGGTCATACCAAATATATATATATATATATATATATATATATATATATATATATATATTCTCTGTGTCCAAGGAAAAAGAAAAAAAACCCAACAAGACAGTAGGAGGGGCACAATTTTATTTTAAAATCAAATCTCAGACCATCTAGAGATGCTCTGAGGGTGCAAAGAAAACCTTGTGCACACCAGGACTGAGGGAAAGAAGCAATGACCACCCCCCACTTCCCCCAAGAGACTGAGCCGGGCATGACTTTGAGTAGTGTCTCCTGTGGAGGCACGGGTCAGCAGTGGCCTACACAGGGACAAGGGCTCTGGTTGCGGCAGACCTGGAAGGCATGGATGTAGCAAAAGTCCTCTTAGAAGAGGTTGCCATTAGCTCTAATATAGAGCTGCCAAATAAACGACCCACAAACTGGAGAACAATTATTACCAAAGAATTTCTCACACTGCTGCAAAAGTTCCAGGGCCCACAACAGTTTTCCCCACATGCATGTCCAGCAAGAGGACTGAGAATTCCCAGGGAATTTGACTTTGATTAGAGAACTTCCACGGGACTGGGGAAACAGACACTTTGAGAGCACAACAAAACCTTGCATGCACCAGGGACCCAGTAGAAAGGAGCAGTGACCCCACATGAGACTGAGCCAGACTTGCCTATACATACAGAGTGTGTACATAGACATACATAGACATACAGAGTGTCCATACATAGAAAAGTACTAAATTCTGTAGGTTGACATATCTGGCTTTCTTTAATCAACAGTAATCTTTGGATGTTTCTGACTACCTGCCCCTTTTTTTTGCAAAAATCCTATATATCCTAGGCCCCCCTTGCCTCCTTGGAGCAATTCTCTTATGGTTACTTGAGATTCTGTCCTCTAGGTTTGAAGTCCTAAAAATTCCCACCAAATAAAACATAGCTCTCAACTTTTAGGTTGTGATTTCTCTTTTCTTTTTTTTTTTTTTTAGTTGACAACTGTTACACAAGCAAACAATATTTTTGTGATCTGTAGCAAGTCTGATCAGCATTTTTTCTTGCATATTCAGCTCTCTGCTTTTTTTTTTTTTTTAACATTTGATGCTAGTCTAAGAGGTGCTATTCAGGGTGATCATAATTATCAAGGTAAAAATTAACTATGCTTTCCTCTTTGCTTGCTGTGGTGACCTGAACCAAGATTTTGTTCAAGTGTATTGTCATATCATACATTCTCCCAGAGGAGATGTGGGTAATTTATTATCCTTATGTCTGTACCTTTCTCTTTCCACCTATAGCATCTGAATAGCAAAGGGACACATGTCACATGGGAGAAGCTTCAGTCATTCAGAGCAGGAACAGGCTATGCCCTTCAAGAATGCCAACAAATACAGTATTAATAGCTATAGACACTAAGCTCTATAGATCTCCAGAATTTTATTTATCTTACACCCACTAACAATACAGTGTGATATACTTAAAGTTTTGCTAAGAGGGTAGATCTTAGGGCAGGAGTAATCTTTGGAAGTTATACACACACACACACACACACACACATATATATACACACACATACATACATATATATGGTTTTGATTGTGACCTAGCAGGACACTATGGGGCCTTTTAAGGACAGACTCCACCACCATACTCTCTGTTTTATTTCCTCTCTGAAGCACCTAGATAATAGTATCAGATGCACATCTGGACTTCCCAGGTGGCACTAGTGGTAAAGAACCTGCCTGGCAATGCAAGAGTCATAAGAGAGACATAAGAGATTCAGGTTTGATTCCTACATCAGGAAGATTCCCTGGAGGAGGCCATGGCAACCCATGCCCAGATTCTTGCCTGGAGAATCCTATAGACAGAGGAGCCTGGAAAGCTACAGTTCATAGGACTGCACAGAGTCAGACACCACTGTAATGATTTAGCACACAGCACATGTAACGAGTTGTTTTACAGATGCTAAAACCCCCACCAAATGGAAGGAGTTGACCACTTAATGATCATGAACACATATCCCTCAGGCCCCCTAGCACCTAAGAATTGATAATGTTAATCCCTGTGATACCAACCTGTTACCTCATCATCAACCAATCAGAGAATTGTGCACAAGATGATCACATATCCTGGGACTCCACTCCCTCACCTTGCCTTTAAAAATAATTTGCTGAAATTCATCCAGGAGTTTTCTTTTTTTGAGCATTAACAGTCTTTGACTCCTTGTATGATGCTCTGCAACACACACTGCACCTTACCACAACTAGTCGTTGGTAGATTGGCTTTAATGCATACAGGGAAATAGATTCAAGTTTTGGCTTGGTAATGTGATGATGATGATGATTTCAATGGTGAATATCTAGGTTCAAACTCATTGAGTTGTATATATTAACTATGTCTAGGTCTTACATGTCAATCATACCTCAATAAAGGTTTTTTTTTTTTTTTTTTTTTTAAGAAAGCCATTCTATGGTGTGACTGTAGCAGTGTGGCCTCAGTTCTCCTTGAGTGATGTCTATAAAATTTCCTCTAACAGAGAGACATTTTTCTGAGTCCCTGAGAAGAAAATTAAAAGCAAAGAAATCCTTTTAGCCTGAGGGAAGAATCAAATTTCAGGTTGAATTTTGTGCTCAGGCAACATCCTTTGCCTACAAAAGTCGTGTTGTCAAAGTTATGGTTTTTCCAGTAGTCAAATATGGATGTGAGAGTTAGACAATAAAAAAGGCTACATGCCAAAGAACTGATGCTTTCAAACTGTGGTGCTTAAGAAGACTCTTGAGAGTCCCTTGGACTGCAAGGAGATCCAACCAGTCCATCCTAAAGGAAATCAGTCCTGACTATTCATTGAAGGACTGATGCTGAAGCTGAAACTCCAATACTTTGGCCACATGATGTGAAGAACTGGCTCATTGGAAAAGACCCTGATGCTGGGAAAGATTGAAGGCAGGAGGAGAAGGGGATGACAGAGGATGAGATGGTTGGATGGCTTCACCGACTTGATGGACATGAGTTTGAGCAAACTCCAGGAAATGGTGAAGGACAGAGAAACCTGGCATGCTGCAGTCCATGGGGTTGAAAAGAGTCAGACATGATTGAACGACTGAACAACATCCTGTCAACCAAATCATGCTTGTTTGCAAAGGACCACAGATCAGTTTCTGTAGAGATGAGTCTGCATAGAATCCATGCCCTTAAGTAAGTATCTGGGAAGTAGAGTTGCACATAAAGCAGAGAAATTGCTCTTTAGACAAATATTCCACCACTCAAACATCAAAAATAATGGTACCCTTCAACATAGATACTACCGGAGGCTAGTACTTATTCCCTTGTAGTTGATATACCCACTGTGTTAATTCTCACCATGAAAAATATGATAAATTTTCTTTTGGCATGGTCCCAGAGGAGTTTATAAATTACAAACAGAAAATGACTCATCTTACATTTGATTAACAAATTGTATTGCCCAACTTTATCATCATGTAATTTATTTTTTTTCATGAAAACAATAGATAAGACATTAAATATGTTAAATCACTGAGCTATGTGTTTTCCAACAATTTTCAAGATGGGAGTAGTCATCCTGGATATAATTCCCAACTTTTACTTGTCAATTCAATAAGCCTCTCAGTGTAAAGTCACACTCAGAATTTTTTAAATCCAAAGTTAATAAAATTTTCATAAGGGCGAAGTGATTGCCTCTCCAAGTTCCAATCCATCTTTGACTGACCAAATATTGCCAGAGAATACAATATGGGGAATTCTAAAAGTTGTTTTCTAAAACATAACTTCAGCTGGCTTTTTCGGAATCAGATAAGATCAGTCGCTCAGTCGTGTCCGACTCTTTGCAACCCCATGAATCGCAGCACGCCAGGCCTCCCTGTCCATCACCAACTCCTGGAGTTCACTCAGACTCATATCCATCAAGTCAGTGATGCCATCCAGCCATCTCATCCTCTGTCGTCCCCTTCTCCTCCTGCCCCCAATCCCTCCCAGCATCAGAGTCTTTTCCAATGAGTCAACTCTTCGCATGAGGTGGCCAAAGTACTGGACTTTCAGCTTTAGCATCATTCCTTCCAAAGAAATCCCAGGGCTCATCTCCTTCAGAATGGACTGGTTGGATTTCCTTGCAGTCCAAGGGACTCTCAACAGTCTTCTCCAACACCACAGTTCAAAAGCATGAATTCCTCAGCGCTCAGCCATCTTCACAGTCCAACTCTCACATCCATACATGACCACATGAAAAACCATAGCCTTGACTAGACGAGCCTTTGTTGGCAAAGTAATGTTTCTGCTTTTGAATATGCTGTCTAGTTTGGTCATAACTTTCCTTCCAAGGAGTAAGTGTCTTTTAATTTCATGGCTGCAGTCACCATTGTAGTGATTTTGGAGCCCAGAAAAATAAAGTCTGACACTGTTTCCACTGTTTCCCCATCTATTTCCCATGACGTGGTGGGACCGGATGCCATGATCTTTGTTTTCTGAATGTTGAGCTTTAAGCCAAATTTTACACTCTCCACTTTCACTTCTATACTCATAATGCATAACCAGTCTGCAGGAGGGATTGCTTACTTCTTACAACATATTTCATGCATTTATTTGGAAACTATTTCCACATCAATTTTAATATATGAGTTTTCCTTTTATTCTCTCTTCCTTTTTATTTTTAGGCTGAAAGGAATTTCTATAGTATTTTTAGAGTGTATTTATATTTATTTTAGAATATTTATTACAGTATTTTTTTTTGACTGGTTCAGGGGACAATGGTGAAATTGTAATTAATTCAGCACATTAGTATGCCCAGGTGCATACTGTAGCTCCAAGTCAGATTCAAAGCAGCTTTTCATATCTCCAAGCATCCTTCCAGTTGCCCTTTATCTGATGGTTGAGTAGCCTTCCACCTCAGAGATACCATTGATCAGTCTTCTCACCATTTACAATAGAAAATCATAAGTATCTAAAGATGGTATAAATTTCACTAAGATTAGGGTTTCAAGTGCTGACCAGAAAGCATAACCTAAAGTTTATGAAGTAGGTATGAAGGAATCTATACAGTGCTTGGCACAGAGAAAATGCTGTAGATACTAATTTCTTTATTTTCTTCTTTGAATTGCCTGCTTTGCATCTCATGTGTATATATGAGATAAAAGAACTATTATTTCAGGAAAAATAATCTAAGGGAGCATACTACACTCCTATAGATATTCTGAACTCTATCTCAGAGCTACTTGGATTGTAAATTCACCTTGCATAGTCTCTTAACCAGTGATTATTTGGCCTGTTCCAAGAAGTTCTAAAACTTCACAAATTATCTTTCAGAGTTTTCTGAAATGCTTAAAGGTTTTAAAAGTCATAGATCTCTAAGACATTTCATAATATTGGGATAAAAATCACTGCTGCTTTGAATCAAACTGTTACATTGGGAAAACAAGGAGTCTTGAAGATTCAGCTAATTTCAGTTCGGGTTTCCAATTTCATTGCTCACCTGATGTCTGATCTTAAGAAATATATTTCATATCTTTATGCTTGCTGGCTTTCCTATGTAAAATGTAGACATCTTTCTTACTTCCACTGGGCTGTTGTTAAAAGGATATAAACATAACAACTTGAAGAGCAGTGAATTGAACTCTATCTATTTCTCTCATCTATGGATTCCCATCCAGCTGAAGTTACCCAGTACATAGAGTTGCATGCTTCTGGGGTTGTTATTCTCCTGGTTTGAGTCTGAATATTTTTGTTTTGCTATCAAAATTTCACATTTGCCTCTCCCCTTTCATATGGATTTATAACTGTAGATGACTTCTTTAGCTAGTGTTCTGAATCTTTATGCCTTCCTTCTGCCTCATTACTGTTAGTATGGACAACTCTTAACTAGAATCTTCTTTTTAATTTTCTCAAGTCCTCAACTCCCAAAACATGGCAGCATGTATTCCTTAAAATAAGGTGGAACACAACCATTTAAAATAAGTTAGAGACAATATTAATATTGTTAGAAATATTTAGAAAAGCCAGACAATTTTGAAAAAATGGAAAAAGAAAAAACCACTGCCATTCACTTTGTATCATATTAAGATAAATTATAAAAGTATGATACAATTATTTCACAAACTTACATCATGCCACCATTTTAGACCTTTGGTAATTTTACTTTACACTCAAATTGAAGTCTCATTCAATATTGATATTTACCAGTTATTAAAATTTTAACAGAACTGGTATTATTTAATTCTGTGATTTTGCTTTTATTTCTGTGGTGAAGCAAAGTGCAGTATTTATTATTGTAAAGCACCACACAAGGAATCCAGGATAGCCAATGTTTGAAAAGCCTATACTCCCCACTGGGCTTCCACAAGAAAGATTTAAAGGCAAGGTGAAAGAGGAAGAGTCCCAGAATATGCGATCAGCTTGTGCAGAATTCTTTGATTGGCCGATGGCAAAGTAATAGGGCAAGGTCACAGGGGTTAACACGATCCATCTCTAGGCTCCTGCCAGTCTAGGGCCTGTCTCATGGTCATGCTCATCAAGTAGTTAATTTCTTCCATTTGGTGGGGTTTTTAGCATCTGTAAAACAACTCAGGAAATTTACATTGTATACTATTTTCTAACTACTCCAGAGAAGAGCTAAGCAGAAGATATAGGAGAGGGTTCTGTTCTTGGATAGCCTCATAGAGTTCTGCTCAGTTATAATTCCACATCTTTTCTTTGATACTCTTCAATCCTGAGGAGAACTGTAGTGAGGACCTCTCTGATTATTTGCTACATGAGGACAAAGAAAATTTTTCAGGATTAGAAGACAGAAAGTTATTGATATTCATTTCAAAGAAAACTTGGTAGTCTTTGGAACTGTGCATTCAAATGGATATATATCTTTCCTTTTTTTCTTTGCCTTTCATGTCTCTTCTTTTGTCAACTATTGCTATACTGTAATAGATTTATAATACTGTTCAGACAAATAATACATGACAAACAAATACAAAAAAATAAATAAAATAGTTTTAACCTCACAGTAGAGTACCTTGAAAAGTACAGTAGTACAATACAACAGCAGGCATACAGAGAATGGCATTGAGTGAACAAGAAAAAAGAGCTACTGACCAGAAGAGTGAGAGGAGGTGGGAGATGGTAGAGATGAAGTATCCTCAGCAATTGGAGATGGAGGGCAAATTGCAAAGATCTACATAAAAATCATGAACAACTGTGGGCACAGTTTCTTCTAAAGCCCATTAATGATAATGATCACAATCTCATGCCAAGAAAAGTCAATATTTTTTATGGCCTTGTATATGTTATAGTTCTTCCAAAATTGTTGCAAGGTTGTTCCTGATTCATCACTTGCATCAACTGCCTGAAAACATGTGATATAAATAATATTTCTTGAAAGCCACTATAACTCCCTAGTCCACAGGTTGGGTGAACAATATAGCATTCAGTGGCAGATGTACTACTTTGACATTGGGATGAAAGTCATCTGTTAATGGGGGCTGGCCTGGAGTTTTCCCTTGTGACAAAAGAATATTGAATGGGATGCTTTGTACAAGCAATATTTTTTTTCTGTCTCTGGTATAAAGATGTGGAAAAATCAGTCCTGGAAAATTACATGTGTGACCCAGGCTTTGGGTTTACCCTTCCATACAATAGGAAGAGAGCTTTTGGTTATGTTTTTCAGGACTCTTGGGTTCTCTGAATGATAAACTAAGAGAGGGTTCAAATTCAGATCACCAGAAACATTGTCACCAAACAACAGTTAGCCTATTCTTTGAGAATAGACTTCACATGTTGCATTATCTTCTCTTTGTTGTTTAGAATCGTGCCAATGGTTGAATGAATCATTATTATAAGAATATGTGCTGCTTACCATCTTTTCAGCCCTCTCCATTTTCTAATTATTTTCATTTTTATTTCCATTGTTATTACTTGGCACTTCTTAGTAGTATGAGCTACATCATCACTGTTTTTACGCTTGCTTCCAGACGCCCTGGTTTGAAATAAAGATGCTGTACTACTGCACTCTATACAGTACTGTAAAGTACAACAACAACAACAACCACCACCATTGGAACAAGATGCACGCATGTGAAAATGTATGCCAGATGTGTGAACTAAAATGTGATTAGAAATGCAAATGGTCAATATCAAAATCAGATTGATTATATTCTTTGCATTCAAAGGTGGAGGAGAAAAGGAAATATATACCCATCCGAATGCAGAGGCCTAAAGGATAGCAAGGAGACAGAAGAAAGTCTTCCTCAGTGATCAATGCAAAGAAATAGAGGAAAACAATAGAGTGGGAAAGACTAGAGATCTCCTCAAGAAAATTAGAGATACCAAGGGAATATTTCATGCAAAGATTGGCCCAATAAAGGACATAAATGACATAGACCTAACAGAAGGAGAAGATATTAAGAAGAGGTGGAAAAAAAAAAAATCAGAACTGTACAAAAAAGATCTTCATGACCCAGATAACCAGAATGGTGTGATCACTCACATAGATCCAGACATCCTGGGCTGTGATGTCAAGTGGGCCTGAGGAAGCATCAATGCGAACAAAACTAGTGGAGGTGATGGAATTCCAGCTGAGCTATTTCAAATCTTCAAAGATGATGCTGTAAAAGTGTTGGACTCAATATGCCAGCAAATTGGAAAACTCAGAAGTGGCCACAGGACTGGAAAAGGTCAGTGTTCATTACAATTCCAAAGAAAGGCAATGCCAAAGAATGCTCAAACTACTGCACAATTGTACTCATCTCACATGCAAGTAAAGTAATGGTCAAAATTCTGCAAACCATGTTTCAACAGTATGTGAACCATGAACTTCCAGATGTTCAAGCTGGATTTAGAAAAGAAAGAGGAACCAGAGATCAAATTGCCAACATCCGCTGGATCATCGAAAAAGCAAGAGAGTTCCAGAAAAAAAATCTACTTCTGCTTTATTGAACACACCAAAGCCTTTGACTGTGTGGATCACAGCAAACTGTGGAAAATTCTTCAAGAGATGGGAATAATAGACTACCTTACCTGCTTTCTGAGAAATCTGTATGCAGGTCAAGAAGCAACATTTAGCACAAGACATGAAACAATAGACTGGTTCCAAATCAGGAAAGTAGTACATCATGGTTGTTTATTATCACCCTTCTTATTTAACTTACACGCAAAATACATCATGTGAAATGCTGGGCTGGATGAAGCACAAGCTGAAATCAAGATTGCTGGCAGAAATATCAATAACCTCATATATGCAGATGACACTAGCCTTATGGCAGAAAGTGAAGAACTAAAGAGCCTCTTGATGAAAGTGAAAGAGGAGAATTAAATAGTTGGCTTAAAACTCAACATTCAGAAAACTAAGATCATGGCATCCAGTTCCATTACTTCCTGGCAAATACATGGGGATACAATGGAAACAGTGACAAAATTTATTTTCTTGGTCTCCAAAGTCACTGTAGATGGTGACTGAAGCCATGGAATTAAATAAAAGATGCTTGCTCCTTGGAAGAAAATCTATGACCAATCTTGACATCATATTAAAAATCAGAGACATTACTTCACCAGTAATGGTCTGTCTAGTCAAAGCTCTGATTTTTCCAGTAGTGATGTATGGATGTGAGAGTTGGATTATAAAGAAAGCTGAGCACAGAAGAATTGATGCTTTTGATCTGTGGTGTTGGAGAAGACTCTAGAGTCCCTTGGACTACAAGGAGATCAAAGTAGTGAATCCTAAACGAAATCAGTCATGATTATTCATTGGAAGGACTGATGCAGAAGCTGAAATTTCAGTTCTCTGACCACCTGATGCGAAGAACTGAATCATTTGAAAAGACACTGATCCTGGGATAGATTGAAGGCAGGAGGAGAAGGGGACAACAGAGGATGAGATGGTTGGATGGCATCACCGACTCAATGGACTTGAGTCTGAGCAAGCTCCGGGAACTGGTGATGGACAGGGAAACCTGGCATGCTGCAGTACATGTGGTCACAAAGAGTCGGACACAACTAAATGACAGAACTAACTGAATTGAGACATGCAAATGCATATTGACATCTTTGCAGCTTCACAATTTGGAGGTTTATATGTAGGGCACTCACAACTATTTGTCCCCTGATGCCCGAATGGCTGCTGCCTTCCCTGGGTCTATTATGCTAAATTTACTTTGTTTACCTTAATGCTAAATTTGCTTTTCGTATATATCTGTCTAGTTATCCATGTTGGGAAAAAACTAATCATACACAGTTATTATCTCAGAGATGTGTTAGCCAGGAAATACTATACAGGTGATGCATTTTATCAATTATACCCTATTTTACACTCACATTTTATATGTGCTTTCAGCAATTGACTTAAAACAGTGTTAAGATCATGAATGGTTATACTCTGTGACAACTCCACTAAGAAGTTATCTTCACATTCTAAACATTTACCACATCACTGTGGTTTAAAGTAAAACTATAAGTTTCCACGTTGATAGGGAGAAAACGTTTGGCAAATTGTAGTATGCTACATCTTACAGGCTTATTCCAGACTTCTGGTTCAGCTGCCCACAATTGCTGTCTTCTTCTCATCACTGTGTGGGTGTCATTTTGGGTCAACAGTCCCCTCTTCACATGAGTACAATGGAGGGGCCCTTCTCAAGTGGGAAATATAAGTTCAAGAGTCAGTTTCATTCAGTTTTACTAAACATAAGCTAGTTAAGTGTACTTGATAAGGGTCATTTTATCTAGGTTGGAGACAGTTCTTTAACTGAGGCCCATTTCAGGTGCATAATCTCCTGGTTGCAGGTCATAGGGCATCAAATCCTCATCCAAAGATGAACTGCTGTGATTAGCATCAGAAACAGAGTATTCTCTTAGGAATTCAACCAAACTTTACAATAATATAACAGAACAGCAAAGGGCCATCTGGGAAGTGAGTGTTAGGCAGTAAATACTGACCTCAATTAGCAAATCTAGAGTGTAATATCCATTGAAATATAATTATTTTCCCTCTAACATTACCCTCACTTTTACCCATGTGAGCACATTAAGGCTTATTTGCCTGCACATAGGCTTCTTTTTTTTTTTTTTTGGAGGGAACTTTCTTTTAATTAAGGCATAATTGACATACTAAATTAGTTTCAGGTGTGTAACATAATTTCAAATTCAATATTTGTCTGTATTGCAAAATGCTCACCACAATAAGCCTACTTAACATCCATCACCCTACATAGTTCAGTTCAGTTGCTCAGTCTGACTCTTTGTGACCCCATGGACTGCAGCACGCCAGGTTTCCCTGTCCATCACCAACTCCCGGACCCTACTCAAGCTCATGTCCATCGAGTTGGTGATGCCATCCAACTATCTCATCCTCTGTCGTCCCCCTGCCGTTGCCACTGCCCGGGGTTTTTTAGTCAGGGAGAGATGTCTTACACAGTTGAGAAGAGGATGTGAAATGAATAATTAGACCCAATGACCTTTATAGTCCCCTCCAGTAACTTACAGCCCGTGGTAACTATACTATTAATAATACAGTATTACATGTTTAAAAGTTGCTAAGAGAGCTGATCTTAAAAGTTCTCATAATAAGAAAAAGCATGTTGTAACTATGTAGCATATTAAAAAGTAGAGACATTACTTTGCCAACAAAGGTCTGTCTAGTCAAAGCTATGGTTTTTCAAGTAGTTATGTATAGATATAAGAGTTGGACTATAAAGAAAGCTGAGAGCTGAAGAATTGATGCTTTTGAACTGTGGTGTTGGAGAAGACTCCTGAGAGTCTGTTGGACTACCAGGAGATCAAATCTGTCAATCCTAAAGGAAATCAGTCCTGAATATTCATTGAAAGGACTGATGCTGAAGCTGAAACTTCAATACTTTGGCCACCTGATGTGAAGAATTGACTCACTGGAAAAGACTCTGATACTTGGAAAGACTGCACATAGGCTTCTTTAATTTCACTGGGGTAGGACTTTTCATAAGGAATCTCAGACTGAACTTTAAAAAGGTCTTTCAAGGTCAGGAAAGCCACAATCAGGGCATATCAAGATTTTGCCTTGTAGATTTGGGTGAATTTCTATTTTTCTGGAGTCCTAAAATACTTTGAAATTCTTGTGCCTGTTAGCAGATGACGTTACTTTTCTACCTGGTTAAGCTACTGGGAATCTAAGAGGGATTCTGTGTGTGCATGATAAGTCACTTCAGTCATGTCTGACTCTGTGCAACCCTATGTACTGTAGCCTGCCAGACTCCACTGCCCATGGGATTCTCTAGCCAAGAATACTAGAATGAGTTGCCATGGTCTCTCCTCCAGAGAATCATCCCCACCCATGGATTGAACTCATGTCTCCTGCATTGTAGGCGGATTCTTTACCACTGAGCCATTGGGGAAGCTCTTTAAATTTTACTTAAAAAGGTAAGATTTGTACCACAGCTTTCTTATCCATTCATCTGCTGATGGACATCTAGGTTGCTTCCATGTCCTGGCTATTATAAACAGTGCTGCGATGAACATTGGGGTACACATGTCTCTTTCCCTTCTGGTTTCCTCAGTGTGTATGCCCAGCAGTGGGATTGCTGGATCATAAGGCAGTTCTATTTCCAGTTTTTTAAGGAATCTCCACACCGTTCTCCATAGTGGCTGTACTAGTTTGCATTCCCATCAACAGTGTAAGAGGGTTCCCTTTTCTCCACACCCTCTCCAGCATTTATTGCTTGTAGACTTTTGGATTGCAGCCATTCTGCCAATCCAGGTTCAATGCATGATGCTGGATGCTTGGGGCTGGTGCACTGGGACGGCCTAGAGGGAGGGTATGGGGAGGGAGGAGGGAGGAGAGTTCAGGATGGGGAGCACGGGTATACCTGTGGCAGATTCATTTCGATGTTGGGCAAAACTAATACAATATTGTAAAGTTTAAAAATAAAATAAAATTTAAAAAATAAATAAATAAAAAAATTAAAAAAAAAAGGTAAGATTTGAAAAGTTGCTGGAAATCATAATTAGCTTAAGGGGAAAGGATTCCCTGTATCTGTAAAATAAATTAAAGCCCAGTAATATTTCAGATAATAACCCAAACTATAATATTTATCATTATCCAATCCCATGTAACTGATCTTTTCTGCTAACAGTTTTGTGAAATCATGGTTTCTATTAGACTTTTTACAGTTCTTAGCCAGTTCAGAAATATAATCTGAAAGTTATCAGAAACCTGTACTTGTCAAAAATTCTTTCTATAAATCTTCTTGAAGATGAAGCACTTTTGCAAGGCATCAGCTAACCTGTCTATGAATGACAAAAGATTTAAAAATACAAGGTTAAAGCTTGAGTTAAAATGTTTTTGACAAAGAAATTTAACCAAGTTGCTATGACATACAATATTTTAAGATAATTGAAATTAATGACTGATAATATTATATACCAGGACATTCCCAAGTTTCATAAAGTTAATATAATTTCTAGAATGTCTATATTAATGACATTTACCCATACGGTATAAACTGAAGAGGCTTATTATTCATTTGACAACGTTTCCTATATAATTTAACATAGAAAACAATCCTAGTTTATTGCTTCTCTCTGAGTTGACATAGGGGCTCTCAGAAGTATTCTAAAGTTAGCTGGAGGTCAAAAGAAATTTTATTAGAGTTTGATAAGAAGTTTGTCAAACGAGATGCTAGTCCAGGTTCGATGCACGATACTGGATGCTTGGGGCTAGTGCACTGGGACGACCCAGAGGGATGGTATGGGGAGGGAGGAGGGAGAAGGGTTCAGGATGGGGAACACATGTATACCTGTGGTGGATTCATTTTGATATTTGCCAAAACTAATATAATTATGTAGAGTTTAAAAATAAAAAAAAAAAAAGAAGAAGAAGTTTGCCAAAAATATCAAAAGGATTCTATATCACTTGAGTTACTGAGTCATTTCTGACTCTTTGCGATCCCATGGACTGCAGGACACCAAGCTTCCCTGTCCACCAACAGTTCCCAGAGCTTGCTCAAGCCCATGTCCACCAAGTCAATGATGCTATACAAACATATCATCCTCTGTCAACCCCGTCTTCCTATCTTCAATATTTCCAAGCATCAGAATCTTTTCCAATGAGTCAGTTCTTTGCATCAAGTGGCCAAAGTATTGGAGTTTCATCTTTAGCATCAGTCCTTCCAATGAACATTCAGGACTGATTTCCTTGACAATGGATTGGTTGGATCGCCTTGCAGTCCAAGGGGCTTTCAAGAGTCTTCTCTGACACCACAGTTCAAAAGCATCAATTGTTCAGTGCTCAACTTTCTTTACAGTCCAACTCTTGCATCCATTTATGACTATTGGAGAAACTGTGGCTTTGACTGGACGGACCTTTGTTGGCAAAGTTAATATATCTTTGCTTTTTAATATGCTCTATAGGGTGGTCATAACTTTTTTTCCAAAGAGTAAGTGTCTTTTAATTTTATGGCTGAGGCACCATCTGCAGTGATTTTGGAGCCCCCCAAAATAAAGTATGTCACCATTTCCACTGTTTCCCCATCTATTTGTCATGAAGAGATGGGACCAGGTGCCATGATCATAGTTTTCTGCATGTTGGGCTTTAAGGCAACATTTTCATTCTCCTCTTTTACTTTCATCAAGAGGCTTTATAGTTCCTCTTCGCTTTCTGCCATAAGGTTGATGTCATCTGCATATCTAAGGTTATTGATATTTCTCCCAGCAATCTTGATTCCAGCTTGTGCTTCATCCAGCCCAGCATTTCTCATGATGTACTCTGCATATAAGTTAAATAAGCAGGGTGACAATATACAGCCTTGACGTACTCCTTTTCCTATTTGGAACCAGTCTGTTGTTCCATGTCCAGTTCTAACTGTCGCTTCCTGACCTGCATACAGATTTCTCAAGAGGCAGGTCAGGTGGTCTGGTATTCTCATCTCTTTCAGAATTTTCCACAGTTTATTGTGATCCACACAGTCAAAGGCTTTGGCATAGTCAATAAACAGAAATAGATGTTCTTCTGGAACTCTATTTCTTTTTCCATGATCCAGCAGATGTTGGCAATCTGACCTCTGGTTTCTCTGACTTTTCTAAAACCAGCTTGAACATCTGGAAGTTCACAGTTCACGTATTGCTGAAGCTTTGCTTGGAGAATGTTGAGCATTACTTTACTAGCATGTGAGATGAGTGCAATTGTGCAGTAGTTTGAACATCTTTTGTGATTGCCTTTCTTTGAGACTGGAATAAAAACTGACCTTTTCCAGTCCTGTGGCCACTGCTGAGTTTTCCAAATTTACTGGCATATTGAATGTAGCACTTTCACAGCAACATCTTTTAGGATTTGAAATAGCTCAACTGGAATTCCATCACCTCCACTAGCTTTGTTCGTAGTGATACTTCCTAAGGCCGACTTGACTACACATTCTAGGATGTCTGGCTTTAGGTGAGTGATCATACCATCGTGATTATCTGGGTCGTGAAGATCTTTTTCATATAGTTCTTCTATGTATTCTTGCCACCTCTTCTTAATATCGTTTGCTTCTGTTAAGTCCATACCATTTCTGTCCTTTACTGAGCCCATCTTTGCATGAAATATTACCTTGATATCTAAAATTTTGTTGAAGAGACCTCTAGATTTCTTATTCTATAGATTTCCTCTATTTCTTTTCACTGATGATTGAAGAAGGCTTTCTTATCTCTCCATGCTATTCTTTGGAACTCTGTATTCAAATGAGTATATCTTTCCTTTTCTCCTTTGCTTTTCACTCTTCTTTTATCAGCTATTTGTAAGGTCTCTTCAGATTGCCATTTTGCTTTTTTGCATTTCTTTTTCTTGGGGATCATCTTGATCCCTGTCTCATGTACAATGTCACAAACCTCCATCCATAGTTCATCAGGCACTCTATCAGATCTAGTCCCTTAAATCTATTTCTCACTTCCACTGTATAAATGTAAGGGATTTGATTGAGGTCATACCTGAATGGTCTAGTGGTTTTCCCCACTTTCTTCAATTTAAGTCTGAATTTGGCAATAAGAAGTTCATGGTCTGAGCCACAGTTCGTTCCTGGTCTTCTTTTGCAGACTGTATAGAGCTTCTCTATCTTTGGCTGCAAAGAATATAATAAATCTGATTTTGGTATTGACTATCTGATGATGTCCATGTGTAGAGTCTTCTCTTGTGTTGTTGGAAGAGTGTGTTTGCTATGACCAGTGCATTCTCTTGGCAAAACTCCATTAGCCTTTACCCTACTTCATTCTGTATTCCAAGGCCAAATTTGCCAGTTATTCCAGGTGTTTCTTGACTTCCTATTTTTTCATTCCAGTCCCCTATAATGAAAAGGACATCTTTTGGGGTGTTAGTTCTAGAAGGTCTTGTAGGTCTTCGTAGAACTGTTCAATTTCAGATTCTTCAGCATTATTGGTCAGGGCATAGACTTGGATTACTGTGATATTGAATGGTTTGCCTTGGAATCAAACAGAGATCATTCTGTCATTTTTGAGATTGCTCCAAATACTTCATTTTGGACTCTTGTTGACGATGATGGCTACTCCATTTCTTCTGAGGGATTCCTGCCCACAGTCATAGGTATATTAGTCATCTGAGTTAAATTCACCCATTCCAGTCCATTTTAGTTAACTGATTCCTAAAATGTAGACTTCACACTTGCCGTCTCTTGTTTGACCACTTCCAATTTGTTTGATTCATGGACATAACCTTCCATGTTCCTATGCAATATTGCTCTTTACAGCATCAGACTTTGCCTCTATAACCAGTCATATTCATAACTGGGTGCTGTTTTCACTTTGGCTCAGTGTCTTCATTCTTTCTGGAGTTATTTCTCCACTGATCTCCAGTAGCATATTGGGCACCTACCGGCCTGGGGAGTTCATCTTTCAGTCTTCTATGTTTTTGCTTTTTTATACTGTTAAGAGGACTCTCAAGGCAAGAATACTGAAGTGGTTTGCCATTCCCTTCTCCAGTGGACCACATTTTGTCATAACTCTCCAACTTGTCCTATCCATATTGGGTGGCCCTACAGGACATGGTTCATAGTTTCATTGAGTTAGACAAGGTTGTGGTCCATGTGATAAGATTGGTTAGTTTTCTGTGATTGTGGTTTTTGTCTGTCTGCCCTCTGATGGAGAAGGATAAGAAGCTTGTGGAAGCTTCCTGATGAGAGAGACTGACTGAGGGGGAAACTGGGTCTTGTTCTGATGAGCAATGAAATGCATGCTCAGTAAATGTTTAATCCAATTTTCTGTTGATGGATGGAGCTGTGTTCCGTCCCTGCTGTTTATCTGGGGCCAAACTATGGTGGAGATAATGAAGATAATGTTGATCCCCTTTAAAAGATCCCATGCATGTACTGCTACACTCACTGCCCCCAGCTCTACAGCAGGCCACCATGGACCCATGCCTCCACTAGAAACTCCTGGACACTCCCAGGCAAGTCTGCATCAGTCTCTTCTAAGCTCACTGAACCTTTCTCCTGGGTCCTGGTGCACACAAGGTTCTGTTTGTGCCCTCCAAGTGTCTATTTCCCAGTCTTATGTAAGTTCTAGTAGCTCTCAGTTTAGTTCAGCCACTCAGGTGTGTCTGACTCTTTGCTACCCCATGAATCGCAGCACACTAGGCCTACCTGTCAGTCACCAGCACCTGGAGTTTACCCAAACTCATGTCCATTGAATCGGTGATGCCATCTAACCATCTGATCTTCTGTACTTCCCTCATCCTCCTGCCTTCAAACGTTCCAAACATCAAGGTCTTTTCAAATAAGTCAGCTCTTCACATCAGGCCAAAATATTGGAGTTTCAGCTTCAACATTAGTCCTTCCAATCAACACCCAGGACTGATCTCCTTTAGGATGGATTGGTTGGATATCCTTCCAGTCCAAGGGACTCTCAGCGTTTTCTTCATTTCCACAGTTCAAAAGCATCAATTCTTCTGTGCTCAGATTTTTTTATAGTCCAATTCTCACATCCATACATGACTGTTGGAAAACACATAGCCTTGACTAGATGGACCTTTGTTGGCAAAGTAATATCTCTGCTTTTTAGTATGCTGTCTAGGCTGCTCATAACTTTCCTTTCAAAGAGTAAGTGTCTTAATTTCATGGCTGCAATCACCATCTGCAGTGAAAAATAAAGTCAGCCACTGTTTCCACTGTTTCCCCATCTATTTGCTATGAAGTGATGGGACCAGATGCCATGATCTTCGTCTTCTGAATGCTGAGCTTTAAGCCAACTATTTCATTCTCCTCTTTCACTTTCAACAAGAGGCTCTTTAGTTCTTCACTTTCTGCCATATGGTTGGTATCATCTGCATATCTGAGGTTATTGATATTTCTCCCAGCAATCTTGATTCCAGCTTGTGCTTCATCCAGCCCACCGTTTCTCATGATGTACTCTGCATATAAGTTAAATAAGTGGGGTGACAATATACAGCCTTGAAGTATTCCTTTTCCTATTTGGAATCAGTCTGTTGTTCCATATCCAGTTCTAACTGTTCCTTCCTGACCTGCATACAGATTTATCAAGAGGCAGGTCAGGTGGTTGGGTATTCCCATCTCTTTCAGAATTTTCCACAGTTTGTTGTGATTCACACAGTTTAAGGCTTTGGCATAGTCAATAAAGCAGAGATAAATGATCTTCTGGAACTCTCTTGTATTTTTTGATGATCCAGCAGATGTTGGCAATTTGACCTCTGGTTCCTTTTCCTTTTCTAAAAACAGCTTGAACATCGAGAAGTTCACAGTTCATGTATTGCTGAAGCCTGGCTTGGAAAATGTTGAGCATTACTTTACTAGCATGTGAGATGAGTGCAGTTGTGCAATAGCTTGAACCTTCTTTGACATTGCTTTTCTTTGGAATTGGAATGAAAACTGACCTTTGTCAGTCCTGTGGCCACTGCTGAGTTTTCCAAATTTGCTGGCATATTGAGTGCAGCACTTTCACAGCATCATCTTTCCAGATTTGGAATAGCTTAACTGGAATTCCATCACCTCCACTAGCTTTGTTCATAGTGATACTTCCTAAGGCCCACTTGACTTCACATTCCAGGATATCTGGCTCTAGGTGAGTGATCATACCATCGTGATTTTCTGGGTTATGAACATCTTTTTTGTACAGTTCTTCTGTGATTCTTGCCTCCTCTTCTTAATATCTTCTGCTTCTGTTAGGTCCATATCATTTCTGTCATTTATCAAGCTCATCTTTGCATGAAATATTCCCTGATATTTCTAATTTTTTTGAAGAGATCTCTAGTCTTTCCCATTCTGTTGTTTTCTGCTGTTTGTTTTCACTGATTGCTGAGGAAGGCTTTCTTATCTCTCCTTGCTAGTCTTTGGAACTCTGCTTTCAAATGGGTATATCTTTCCTTTTCTCCTTTGCTTTTCTCTTCTCTTCTTTTCCAGCTGTTTTTAAGGCCTCCTCAGACAGCCATTTTGCTTTTTTGCATCTCTTTTTCTTGGAAATCGTCTTGATCCCTGTCTCCTATACAGTGTCACAAACCTCCGTCCATAGTTCATCAGGCACTCCGTCTATCATATCTAGTCCCTTAAATTAAATCTATCAGTGTTTAATGATAAGGGATTTGATTTAGGTCATACCTGAATGGTCTCATGGTTTTCCCCACTTTCTTAATTTCAATCTGAATTTGGCAATAGGAAGTCCATGATCTGAGCCCCAGTCAGCTCCCAGTCTTATTTTTGCTGACTGTATAGAGCTTCTCTATGTTTGACTGAAAATAATATAATCAATCTTATTTTGGTGTTGACCATCTGGTAATGTCCATGTGCATAGTCTTCCCTTATGTTGTTGGAAGAGGGTATTTGTTATGACCAGTCCGTTTTCTTGGCAAAACTCTATTAGCCTTGGCCCTGCTTCATTCTGTACTCCAAGGCCAAATTTGCCTGTTACTCCATGTATCTCTTGACTTCCTATTTTTGTATTCCAGTCCCCTATAATGAAAAGAACATCTTTTTGGGTTGTTAGTTCTGAAAGGTCTTGTAGGTCTCCTAGCTCCATTGTAGGGTTAATGGCGACCACCTCCAAAAGGGCTTATGCCATACACAAGTCTGCTGCATGCAGAGCCCCTGTCCCTATGGCAGTCCACTGCTGACCCATACCTCCACAGGAGACACTCAAAGACATTTCTGTCTCAGTCTCTGTGAGTCCCTGGGTCCTGGTGTGCACAAGGTTTATTTGAGCCCTCTGAAGTAGGAATGGGATTTGATTCTAAATGGGATCATACTTATCAGTAATTACCTTAAATGTAAATAGTGTGATGCCCCAAGCAAAAAGCAAAGACTGGCTGAATGGGTACAAAAAGAAGACCCCTATATTTTCTGTCTACAAGGGACCTACCTCAAACCAAGGAACACATACAGACTGAATGTGAAGGGCTGGAAAAAGATAATCCATACAAATAGAGACCAAAAGTTAGCAGGAGTAGCAATACTCATATCAGATAAAATAGAGCTTGAAATGAAGACAATGAAAAGAGATAAAGAAGGACACAACTTGATGATCAAAAGATGAATCCAAGAAGATGTAGCAATTATAAATATATATGCAACCAACATAGGAGCACCTCAATACTTCAGGCAAATTCTAAGAAGTAAGAAAGGGGAAATCAACAGTAACACAATAATAGTGGGAGACTTTAATACCCCACTCACAGCTATGGATAGATCAATCAAACAGAAAAGTAGCAAAGAAACACAAGTTTTAAGTGATACAATGGACCAGTTAGACCTAACTGATATCTATAAGGCATTTCACCCCAAAACAATGAATTTCATGTTATTCTCAAGTGCACACAAAACGTGCTCCAGGATAGATCACAACCTGGCCCATCAATCTAGCCTTGGAAAAAAAAAAAAAATGAAACCATTTTAAGCATCTTTTCTGATAACAATGCAGTAAAATTAGATGTCGATTACAGGGAAAAAAAAAAAAAAACTATTAGAAATAGAAACATATAGAGGTTAAGCAACGTGCTTCTGAATAACCAACAGATCATGGAAGAAACCAAAAAGGAAATCAAAATATGCATAGAAACAAATGAAAATGAAAACACAACAAACCCCAACCTATGGGATTCAGTAAAAGCAGTACTAAGAGGAAGGTTCATAGCAATACATGCATACCTCAAGAAACAAGAGAAACATCAAATAAATAACTGAAATTTACACCTAAAGCAACTAGAAAAGAAGTGAAGAACCCCAAAGTTAGTAGAAGGAAATAAATCATGAAAATCAGTGCAGAAATAAATGAAAAAGAAACAAGGGAGACTATACTGAAAAAAAAATAAATAAAAGCTGGTTCTTTGATAAGATAAATAAAATAGACATACCATTAGCCACACGCAGCAAGAAATAACGGGAGAGGAAATAAATTAAAAACAATTAAAAGTGACAATGGAGAAATCATAATAGACAACACAGAAATACAAAGGATTATAAGAGACCACTATCTCAGCAATAATATGCCATTAAAATGGACAACTTGGAAGAAATGGACAAATTCGTAGAAAAGTATAACCTTCCAAAACTGAACCAGGAAGAAATAGAAAATCTTAACAGACCCATCACAAGCATGGAAATCAAAGTTGTAA
The DNA here is from genome assembly GCF_055505025.1 of Bos grunniens. NCBI lineage: Eukaryota > Metazoa > Chordata > Mammalia > Artiodactyla > Bovidae > Bos > Bos grunniens. Next base: position 61,761,244 of record NC_141183.1, on the reverse strand, counting down.
TCAAAAATCTTCCAACAAACAAAAGTCCAGGACCAGATGGCTTCACAGTTGAATTGTACGAGAAATTTAGAGGAGGGCTAACAGCTATTTTAATGAAATTCTTCCAGAAAATTAAAGAGGAAGATAAACACCCAAACTCATTCTATGAGTCCACCATTACCCTAATATCAAATCAGACAAAGATGCCACAAAAAAAAGAAAAGAAAAGAAAATTACAATATCTCTGGCCAATTCATCAGGCCAATATCCCTGATGAACATAGGTACAAAAATCCTCAACAAAAATATAGCAAACAGAATCCAACAACATATTAAAAAGATCAAACATCATGACTAAGTGGGCTTTATCCCAGGGATGCAAAGATTCTTCAATATTCGCAAATCAGTCAATGTGATACACCACATTAACAAATAGAAAGATAAAACACATGTTTATCTCAATAGATGCAGAGAAAGCCTTTAACAAAATTCAACATCCATTTATGGTAAAAAAAAAAAAAAAAAGAAAGAAAGAAAACAACCCAGAAAGCAGACACAGAAGTAACATACATCAACATAATAAAAGTCATATATGATAAACCCACAGCAAACATTATCCTCAATGGCAAAAAATTGAAAGCATTTTCTCTAAAGTCAGGAGCAAGACAAGGGCGCCCACTCTCATCACTACTATTCATCATAGTTTTGGCAGTCTTAACCACAGCAGTCAGAAAAGAGAAACAACTAAAAGGATTCCAGATTTGAAAAGAAGTAAAACTCTCACTGTTTGCAGATGACATGATTCTCTACATAAAAAACCCTAAATACACCACCAGAAAATTACTAGAGCTAATCAATGGATATAGTAAAGTTTCAGCATATAAAATTAATACACAGAAATCCCTTGCAGTCCTGTACACTAACAATGAGAAAACAGAAAGATAAATTAAGGAAACAATCATATTCACCACTGCAACAAAAATAATAAAACACCTAGGAATAAATTTACCTAAAGAAACAGAAGACCTACTTATAGAAAACTATAAGACACTGATTAAAGACACCAAAGATGATGCAAATAGATCAAGAAATATACTATGTTCATGGATCGAAAGAATCAATATAGTGAAAATGAGTATACTACCAAAAGTGATATATAGATTCAGTGCAATCCCTATCAAGCTACCAATGGTATTTTTCACAGAAGTAGAGCAAATAAGTTTGTAATTTGCATGGAAACACAAAAATCCTCAAATAGATAAACCAATCTTGAGAAAGAAGAATGGAACTAGAGGAATCAACCTGCCTGACTTCAGACAATACAAAAAGATACAGTCATCAAGACAGTATGGTACTGACACAAAGACAGAAATATAGATCAGTGGAACAAAGTAGAAAGTCCAGAGATGAATCCATACACCTATGGGCACCTTATCTTTGACACAGGAGGCAAAAACATACAATGGAGAAAAAACAATCTCTTTAACAAGTGGTGCTGGCAAAACTGGTCAACCACCTGTAAAAGAATGAAACTAGAACACTTTCCAGCACCATACACAAAAATAAACTCAAAATGGATTAAAGATTTAAATGTAAGACCAAAAGCTATAAAACTCTTAGAGGAAAACATAGGCAGAACACTGTCTGACATAAATCACAGCAAGATCTTCTATGACCCACCTCCCAGAGTAATGGAAATAAAAGCAAAAATAAGCAAATGGGACCTAATTAAACTTAAAAGCTTTTGCACAATGAAGGAAACTACAAGCAAGGTGAAAAGACAGCTTTCAGAATGGGAGAAAATAATAGCAAATTAAACATCTAACAAATAATTAATCTCCAAAATATGCAAGCAGTTCATGCAGCTCATACCAGAAAAATAAATGACCCAATCAAAAAATGGGCCAAATAACTAAATGGATATTTCTCCAAGGAAGACATAGAGATGGCTAACAAACACATGAAAAGATGCTCAACATCACTCATTATCAGATAAATGCAAATCAAAGCCACAATGAGGTACCATTTCATGCCAGTCAGAATGGCTGCTATCCAAAAGTCTACAAACAATAAATGCTGGAGAGGGTGTGAAGAAAAGGGAACACTCTTACACTGTTGGTAGGAGTCCAAACAGCCACTATGGAGAACAGTGTGGAGATTCCTTAAAAAACTGGAAATAGAACTGCCATATGACCCAGCAATCTCACTGCTGGGCATACACACTGAGAAAACCAGAACTGAAAGAGACACGTGTGCCCCAGTGTTCACTGCAGCACTGTTTACAATTGGTAGGACATGAAAGCAACCTAGATGTACATCAGCAGATGAATGGATAAGAAAGTTGTGGTACATATACACAATGGAATGCTACTCTGCTATTAAAAAGAATGCATTTAAATCAGTTGTAATGAGGTGGATAAAACTGGAACGTATTATACAGAGTGAAATAAGTCAGAAGGAAAAACATCAGCACAATACATTAACATGTATATATGGAATTTAGAAAAATGGTAATGATGACCCTATATGCAAGATGACAGAAGAGACACAGATGTAAAAACAGAGTTTTGGACTCTGTGGGAAAAGGCAAGGTTGGGGTGGTTTGAGAAAATAGCATTGAAACATGTATATTACCATATGAAAAATAGATAACCAGTCCAAGTTCAATGGATGAAATAGGGCACTCAAAGCCGGTGCACTGGGACAACCCAGATGAATGGGATGGGGAGGGAGGTGACAGGGGTTTACAGGAAGGGGAGACACATGTACACCCATGACTGATTCATGTCAATGAATGGCAAAATGACCACAATATTGTAAAGTAGTTCATTTTCAATTAAAATAAATTAATTAAAACACACACACACACAAGAAAATATACTGCAGCTGGGAGTCAAATTAGGCCCTAACCTCGAAGTATCTACTCAAATGTGTCTTCCCTTGTACATTGCTCCCTGCATACTGTAAGATAATTCTGCTTAGATTATATGTTAAACACCACTTGAGCTCCCAACCTGAAATAAATATTGAGATATATTTTAAGGCAGATTAAGTTTCTCTGCTGAAATTTTATATCTTATGTTTGGAGTTATTAAATGAGTAACACCACAAATACGATGATTGGACATAACATATGTAATATGTTGGTTATAAATCATGATATAAGGGACCAATATATCTGATAAATTAAGAAAAATAGAGAAGGGGATTTACACCTTTATCAACTGGTTTCAGACTCATATTTAAGCATCTGTGAATTTTTTTATGGTTTTCTGTCTCAGCATTAAATTCCATTCTTCCTGTGCTTTTAACCACCTAACATATTATTTGAAGTGAGCATGGCTTAAAATTCAGAAAAATCAAACATTTAGAATCCTATATAGAATGAAGGAAAATAATGACAGCCAACAAGTACATATGTTCATGTGTGTATTTGAATCCAAATAAAGATTCAGTAAGCTGAACAACAGCAACAACAAAATCTAGTCCTGCATCAGCCTACTTTCAATTAAAAAATCCATTTCATTAATTAAATTTAATCTAACTCTAGCCCATACATGAAACTCCTTTTTCAGGGCTCAATTTCCACAAACTTCCACAAATTTCTATATACGTATTAGTTTGCCCCTATTCTTCCACCACAAAACAACCAACTTTAGGATAAATCTACCACTGTTTTTCTTTATCAAAAATACACGTTCATTCCTCGTGCCTTCATTATATCAAAATACTTCTATATAATGAAATACTTCTATTGTTTTAATAGCTTTAATTACATGTATTATAATTTTAACCCCTAAAAATCTTAATCTGTAGCAAACACCATGAAGTAAGCAATTGTAAACTCTGTTATGTCACCACATCCAATTGGACTTATGAACATATTATATAACTTCTATTTGAAATTACCTAGATGTTCAGATGCTAGTGGTAAAGAACCTGCTTGTCAATGAAGTTAGATGTAACAGACTCAGGTTCACACCCTGGGATGGGACGACCCCATGGAGGAGGGCATGGCAATCCTCTCCAGCAATCTTGCCTGGAGAATCCCATGGACAGAGAAGCCTGGTGGGTTACATACAGTCCATAGGGTTGCAAAGAGTCAGACACGACTTAGCTCAAACAGATGTTCAGTGAATTCTCATCATTTAGATTCACATAGCAAAATCTATTACCAAAAATCCAAGAAAGTGTTTTAAATAGACATATCAAAAACACAATTATTCTTAAAAGAGTTCACCTGAAGGCTCATATGTCATTTACCTTTATTTCATAGCTTTTGAAAATCAGACCATGTTAACTTTTGTGTGGTTTTGTTTGTTTTGTTTTTTGTTGACAAATGCTGTTAACTAACAGTAGAATATCAGCAAAATTGGAAAACTCAGCAATGGCCACAGGACTGGAAAAGGTCAGTTTTCATCCCAATCCCAAAGAAAGGCAATGCCAAAGAATGCTCAAACTACTGCACAATTGCACTCATCTCACACATAGTAAAGTAATGCTCAAAATTCTCCAAGCCAGGCTTCAACAGTACATAAACCATGAACTTTCACATGTTCAAGCTGCATTTAGAAAAGGCATACAAACCAGAGATTAAATCGCCAACATTCACTGGATTATCAAAAAAGCAAGCAAGTTCCAGAAAAAGACATCTACTTCTGCTTTATTGACTACACAAAACCCTTGACTGTGTGGATCACAACAAACTGTGGAAAATTCTTCAAGAGTTGGGGATACCAGACCACCTGACCTGCCTCTTGATAAATCTGTATGCAGGTCAGAAAGCAACAGTTAGAACTGGACATGGAACAACAGACTGGTTCTAAATAAGGAAAAGATTACATCAAGGCTGTATACTATCACCCTGCTTCTTTAACTTATATGCAGAGTACATAATGAGGAATGCTGGGCTGGATGAAGCACAAACTGGAATCAAGATTGCTGGGAGAAATATCAATAACCAATAACCTCAGATATGTAGATGACACCACACGTATGGCAGAAAGTGAAGAAGTAAAGAACCTGTTGATGAAAGTGAAAGAGGAGAGCGAAAAAATTGGCTTAAAACCCAACGTTCAGAAAACTAAGGTCATGGCATCTGGTTCCATCACGTCATGGCAAATAGATAGGGAAATAGTGGTAACAGTAACAGAATTTATTTTGGGGGGCTCCAAAATCACTGCAGATGATGCCTGCAGCCCTGAAATTAAAAAACACTTGCTCCTTGCAACAAAATCTATGAACAACCTAGACAGCATTTTAAAAAGCAGAGACATTACTTTGCCAACAAATGTCCATCTAGTCAAAGCTAGTTTCTCCAGTAGTCATATATGGATGTTAGAGTTGGACTGTAAAGAAAGTTCAGCACCAAAGAATTGATGCTTTAGAACTGTGGTGTTGGAGAAGACTCATGAGAGTCTCTTGGACTGCAAGAAAATCCAACCAGTCCATCCTAAAGGAAATCAGTTCCTGAATATTCATTGGAAAGACTGATGTTAAAGCTGAAACTCCAATACTTTGGCCACCTAATATGAAGAACTGACTCTTTTGAAAAGGTCTTGATGCTGGGAAAGATTGAAGGCAGAAGGAGAAGGGGATGACAGGGAATGAGATGGTTGGATGGCATCACTGACTCAACGGATGTGATTTTCAGTAAACTTTGGGAGTTGGTGATGGACAGGAAGGCCTGGTGTGCTGCAGTCCATGAGATCACAAAGAGTCAGACATGACATAGCAAATGAACAACAAAAAAACCTAGGTACAATAAAAGATATGTCTTTGTTAAATTAACTATAAAGTTTAAGCTATACTTAATATCAGATATTTACTTAATGTTAAGAATTTCCTAGGTCACAGGAACATGAAATTTCTTCTGGCCAATATATATATATCGGTCCAGTTCAGTCGCTCAGTCGTGTCCAACTCTATGACCCCATGAATAGCAGCATGCCAGGCCTCCCTGTCCATCACCAACTCCCAGAGTTCACTCAGACTCACTTCCATTGAGTCAGTGATGCCATCCAGCCATCTCATCCTCTGTTGTCCCCTTCTCCTCCTGCCCCCAATCCCTCCCAGCATCAGAGTCTCATATACATATATGTTTATATTTTTAAGTTTAAAACTCCTCTGTTTTTCAGTCTCATGGACTTTACAAGATCAGACAAGTTCCTGAGAGTCCACATAGAACACTGAAATTTTAAAGGCATGTGTTGGGAAATGCAAGTTCTTCATAGAAAACATGGTTCCTCTAACTGCATATGTTAAAACCAGCAATATAGCCATTTTCAGTGATTTAAAAACAACAATAGCAAAGAACAGTAATAAACACTTATATTCATTATTCACTTATATTCACATGCCTCACTTTCAGAGAAACGTGAATCAGCATTCAAGTTACTAAGAATGTTTGTATGTGTGTGTTAGTCTTCAGTCTACCTCCTTGCTACCGCATGGACTTTAGCCAGGGGATCCTTCATCCATGGGATTCTCCAGACAAGAACACCAGAGGGCATGTGTTTCCATGCCCTCCTCAGGGGATCTTCCTGGCTCAGGGATTGAACCTGCATCTCTTAGGTTTTCTGCACTGGCAGATAGGTTCTTTACCACTAGCACCACCTGGAAAGCCCATTAATGAATGTCATAACTAGGATTTGGACTCAGGTACCAAGACATTCACACACACACACACCAAAATTCTCATTTTGATATAATAGCAGAGCTATTGATCTCAGAGAGTCAAGAGGTCAAATAGTATTAAAATAAAAATAAAATTTTCTTTCATTTATGGGAGTTGAAGATCTCCCAGTTTTGCAAAATATACCTTATGAGGATTAGAAGATGGAACAAAGCTCTGATAACCTATTATTCAGGTTTGGTATTGTTAAATATCAAGCAAGCAAACAAACCAATGCAGTGCAAAGTTGTCTCTCAAGATCACAGTTTCTTATCCTCAGAAAGGGAGATTCCCAACTAGTTCCCCATCAGTCAGGGACAAAACCAAAAATCAAGCTTGAACCCAAAGTGAACCCCAATCAGTGCCCCATCAGAGCTGACACTGATGACTAAGCTTTTGTTCAAAATGGAAAATCCTAACCAATATTCCTTTATAGCCAAAGCCAATGCAATAGGGAAGGATACCTTTGTGTTGTTGCCTGTAAACTGTGTTACTTACCAAAGAAGTCTTAACCATCCAATTCTAGTGCCTTGTTCCTTAAAGTTTGGTGCTGTGAGCCATGTGTTACACCAGGATTCGTGACCTTCAGAGGAGAGGACTTCAATCCGGGGTCAGAGACAAGGCTTGACTACTTAGAGCTTTTTGTGTAGCAAAGTTTTATCAAAATATAATAGAGATAGGGAAAAACAGGAAGAGTGACCCCTTGCTAGTTTATAGCAAGGTGTTTTATGTCTGTTTTAAAGCTATTAATCAGATAAGAGAGACACCTTAAGGCTGAGGGAGTTTCACCAGGCCCCTCTTCCACACTATGCACTTTTGAGATAGGATGATATGAGGTGTGTCATCCCCCAGTCATAAAACAACTGACAAGTGAAGTCGTTCAGTCATGTTCGACTCTTAACGACCCCATGGACTGCAGCCTACCAGGCTCCTCAGTCCATGAAATTTTCCAGACAAGAGTACTGGAGTGGGGTGCCTTCTCCGAAACAACTGACAGGAATACTGATATGTTGAACAATTATCATCCCAAGGTCTGAGAAAAGAAAAAAAAGTTAGCCTTAGGTGGAACCATTTTGAAGAAAGGCAAATTCCAAAGCAAATACGTAGTTTCATTAACATAAGAAAGATGCATTGATTAGCTTAAGGCAGAACAAGGTGTCCTCAACACAGAATTAAAGGAAACCTCTTCTAATTTTGTGTAGAAAAAGAAAAAAACACATCTGCCAATTTCAGTTTACTTCCTCCTGCTGCTTGGGGACCTCTGGTCTTCTGCCTGTTACCCTCTCATTCCCTTTACCAATAAAATCAAAAGCATCATGGGCCAACAATGTTTCATCAACAGCAAGCACCTACAGCTGCTCTTGAAACAAATGTGCTCATGGAGCTCCTTGAGAGGGGCCAATGTGCTATGGGAATGATGCCTATTTGGGACTGGGCTCTATCTACATTGGCCACCAAAATTGTTACTGAACAAAAACCTGGGTCTGCGCACCCATACATAGTAAAGGCAATCCAGTGACCTTGGGTTCTGATGAAGAAAAGTGCAGCATCTATTGGAAGACACCATACAAAGTGTCCAGGACAATTAATGCTCAAGACCCTGAACTCCTCAATGAGTTTCAGCAAAAACCAAGGTGAGGGAGGAAGTGTCCCAGAGTATGTGATCAGCTCATGCACAGTTCTTTGATTGGTTGATGGTGAGGTAACAGGGTGATGTCAAAAGGGTTAACATTTTCAATTCTTAGGCACCAGCAGGTCTGGGGGCTATGCACTCATGGTCATCAGGTAGCTAATGTCTTCCATTTTGCAGCAGTTTTGACACCTGTTAAGCAATTCAAGAAATCTTCATCAGATATTATTACCTTCAGAGAGGAGCTAAAGCAGAAGATATAGGGGAGAGATGTGTCCTAAGAAGGCCCCATATGGTACTCCATTGTTACAATTTGTCTCACACAATATATGCTCTTCTTTAATGGGTCTCTGCCATTTCATCTTGGTAACTATTGATGACATTGCCATCTCTATAGGAGATGGCATTAGTTGTCAGTGTGGCACAGTAATTTGCTGATTATTGAATAGCTATATACTCTATATTCTTCAGCCCCCTTATAGTCAGTTTTGGCCATAGGACTTCTTTGGCTAATAAATATGAAGGAAATACACACAGCCTGAATTAAAAAAAAGAAAACCTTCAAGTAGGATAACATCACTAGAGAGCTAATCCTCTAACTTACATCAGAATTTGTACAAGTAAGGAATAATACTTTATTGTGTTAAGGAAGAGAGATTACAAGACTAAGGTTATTACAATTCAGTCTAACCTACACTCATTAACATTGACTTATATTCAGAGTACATCATGAGAAACACTGGGCTGGAGGAAGCACAATCTGGAATCAAGACTGCCAGAAGAAATATCAATAACCTCAGATATGCAGATGACACCACCCTTATGGCAAAAAATGAAGAAGAACTAATGAGCCTCTTGATGAAAGTGAAAGAAGAGAGTTAAAAAGTTGGCTTAATACTCAATGATCAGAAAACTAAGATCATGGCATCTGGTCCCATCACTTTATGGCAGATAGATGGGGAAACAGGGGAAACAGTGGAAACAGTGGCTGACTTTATTTTTGGGGGCTCCAAAATCACTGCAGATAGTGACTGCAGCCATGAAATTAAAAGACGCTTACTCCTTGGAAGGAAAGTTATGACCAACCTAGATAGCATATTGAAAAGCAGAGACATTACTTTGTCAACAAAGGTCTGTCTAGTCAAAGCTATGTTTTTTCCAGTGGTCATGTATGGATGTGAAAGTTGGACTATAAAGAAAGCTAAGCGCTGAAGAATTGATGCTTTTGAACTGTGGTGTTGGAGAAGACTCTTGAGAGTCCCTTGGACTGTAAGGTGATCCAATCAGTCCATCCTAAAGGAGATTGGTCCTGGGTGTTCATTGGAAGGACTGATGTTGAAGCTAAAAGTCCAATACTTTGGCCACCTGATGAGAAGAGCTGACTCATTGGAAGGACCCTGAGGCTGCCAAAGATTGAGGGCAAGAGGAGAAGGGGACGAAAGAGGATGAGATGGCTGGATGACTCAATGAATATGGGTTTGGGTAAAAGTCCGGGAGTTGGTGATGGACAGGGAGGCTGCAGTGCTGTGGTTCATGGGGTCGCAAAGAGTCGGACACGACTGAGTGACTGAACTGAACTGAACTGTATATTTATTTTATTTGGTTTATCACAATGAGCTTCATGGTCCTAGTGAGTTTGTGATAAAGATGAGTTTTTTCCCAATATTTATTGACCATTTGACTTTGACCTCATTAGTATGTGACATAACCTTTATACAAGGTGTTAGAAGTGACTAAGATTTGTAATCATTTAGGATCATATTAGGCCTTTTCCAAGCCCATGTAGGTTGTAGCTTTGGTTTCAAAACTTTCTCCTTTTTGTTTATCTGGGTTGCTCCTTGTCTTTGATGAGTACTGGCTTCTGTGACTTTAGTTATAAAGTTTAAGATAAATTCTTATACCATTAAAAAAACAGAACAATAGAGCAAAGGATGCAATTTTACCCAAGGGCACAAGCTGTATATTCTAGAAATTAGGTATCCTTCTGATTAGAGTAATAGTTCTAGTAATGAGGCCATTTTTACCTCTATGATACAAAACCTAGTACAGTGACTTAGAAACAATTGGTGTCTAAAACATATTTACTAAAATGAATGTATAAATATAGTCATATTTTCTTTTAAATTATTTGCCTCCTGAGGGTAAAGACTGTTACATTTTTGTGCTCTGTATGATGCTTTGATCATATTAAAAGTTTGGCAAACATTTAATTTGAATTTAGTAAGTGAGGCTGACAGTGATCAAATTGGGGAGATATAGTTCTTGAGCCAGGCTTCCCAAGAAGTGCAGGTGCAGTTGGAATTACTCTGGTCATATTTTTCTTATGGAACAAGATGTATTTTCTCACTTATCTACATATGTCTATTGCCCTGTTGACATGAACATCACAATTCAGTATGTCTCCTTTGTTGTTATTGTTGTTGAGTCATAGTCATGTCCCACACTTTGAAACCCCATGGACTGAAGCACACCATGCTTCCCTGTCCTTCACCACCGCCCAGAGTTTGATCAATCTCATATCCATTGAGCCAGGGATGCCATGCTCATCCTCTCTTGACCCTTCTTCTCCCGCCTACAATCTTTCCAAGCATCAGAGTATTTTCCCATGAGTCACATCTTCTCATCAGGTGGCCAAAGTATTGGAGTTTAAGCTTCAGCCCCAGTCCTTCCAATGAATATTCAGGGTTGATTTCCTTTAGGATTGACTGATTTGATTTCCTTGCTGCCCAAGGGACTCTCAAGGACTCTCACCACAGTTCAAAGACATCAGTTCTTCGGTGCTCAGACTTTTATATTGTCCAGCTCTCACATCCATACATGACTACTGGAAAAACCATAGCTTTGACTTTACAGACCTTTGTAGGCAAAGTAATGTCTTTGATTTTTAATATGTTGTCTAGGTATGTCATTCTTTTTCCCCCAAGGTGCAAGCTTCTTTTAACTTCATGGATGCAGTCTCTGTACACAGTAATTTTGGAGCCCAAGAAAATAAAGTCTGCCACTGTTTCCATTGTTTCTCCATTTATTTGACATGAAGAGATGGGACTGGAAGTCATAATTGTAGTTTTCTGAATTTTGAGTTTTAAGCCATCTCTTTCACTCTTCTTTTTCAACTTCATCAAGAGGGTCTTTAATTCCTCCTCACTTTCTGCCATAAGGCTGGTGTCATCTATTTATCTGAGGTTGTTGATATTTCTCTCCACAGTCTTGATTCCAGCTTGTACTTCATCCAGCCCAAAATGTTGTATGGTGTATTCTGCATAGTAGTTAAATAAGCAGGATGATAATATACAGCCTTGACATACTCCTTTTCCTATTTGGAACCAGTCTGTTGTTTCATGTCCAGTTCTAACTGTTGCTTCTTGACCTGCACACAGTTTTTTTCAGGAGGCAAATGAGGTGGTCTGGTATTCCCATCTCTTTCAGAAATTTCCATACTTTGTTGTGATCTACCCAGTCAAAGCTTTTAACATAGTCAAGAAACAGAAGTAGATGTTTCTCTGTAATTCTCTAGCTTTTTCTATGATCCAACAGATGTTGACAATTTGATCTCCGATTCCTCTGCCTTTTCTAAATCAACGTGTACATCTGGAAATTCTCGTTTCACATACTGTTGAAGCCTAGCTTGAAGGATTTTGAGCATTACTTTGGTAGCATGTGAAATGAGCACAGTTTTGTGGTAGTTGGAACATTCTTCTGCATTTCCCTTCTTTGGGATTGGGATAAAAACTGAACTTTTCCAGTCCTGTGACCACAGCTGAGTTTTCAAAATTTGTTGGCATGTTGAGTGCAGCACTTTCACAACATCATCTTTTAGGATTTGAAATAGTGTAGCTGGAATTCTATCACCTCCACTAGCTTTGTTCCTAGTGATGCTTCCTATGCCCCACTTTACTTCACACCCCAGGATATCTGGCTCTAAGTGAATGATAACACTAGTGTAGTTATTGAGTCAAGACCTTTTTTGTATAGTTCTTCTGTGTATTCTTGCCACTTATACTTAATATCTTCTGCTTCTTTTAGTTCAATAGCATTTCTGTCCTTTCTTGTGCCTATCTTTGCATGAAATGTTCCCTTGGTATCTCTAATTTTCTTAAAGAGATTTCTAGTCTTTCCAAGCCTATTGTTTTCCTCTATTTCTTTGTATTGATCACGTAGGAAGGCTTTCTTATCTCTCCTTGCTATCCTATGGAGCTCTGCTTTCAGATGAGTACACTTTTCCTTTTCTCTTTTGCTTTTCACTTCTTTTCACAGCTATTTCTAAGGCCTCCTCAGACAACCATTTTGTCTTTTTGTTTTTCTTTCTCTTGGGGATGGTTTTGATCACCACCTTCTGTACAATGTTACAAACATAGATTGTCAGGCACACTGTCTATCTGATCTAACCCCTGGGATCTATTTTTCACTTCCACTGTTTAATCATAAGGGATTTGATTTACCTGAATGGCCTAATGGTTTTCTGTACATTCTTCAGCTTAAGTCTGAATGTCTCTTTTTTCTAACTCAATTAGTTATAGTATTTAGTAATGTTTGTTTTATTCTAACTTTGGGATGTTCTTCTTGCTTGATGAATAGTAATACCATTTTTTTTTTTTTTAGTTTTTATATGATTTCTACTTATGCAGTGCCATGCAAAACTTGTAGTATTTTATCATTAATCTTGAAATATTGGATTCTGATAATTCTTTTTTAAAATAGAAATTTAAAAATATTTCTTGGTAGCGTTTCTAATCATTTTCAGAGTTTAAACATCATATTGGTGATTCTTCAAATTAATTCATGTTTAATAAATTCTTTCTAGTCACCTGACACTGTTAAGTTCCAGAAATGTGAAAAAAGGAAAAAGATTGTACAAAACGTTTCTCTCAAGGAACTCATGATCGAGTCAGGAAGATATGCATAAACTCAAAATGTCAACATCTTGGTGAATTAGATTAGTAATCTCATTAGATTACTTCAGAGGAGAGAGGAGGGTTTAAACCTAATACCACTCATAGGCAAGTTAAGGCAAATGGAAGTGAAGAAGGAGGGAATAAGGTTAGAAAAATCTAAAAAGTGAATTATTTCCTAAAGATGTTATCACATAGTATAAGAGCTTGTATATAATTCCAGGCATACAGAACAGCATAGGAGGCATACACGACTTTATCCTTTGATATACATTCATTCTTATAAAATAACGTTTCAGGATATACAGGAGAAATAAGGAAATTAGATTAGAGGGTTGCAGGATCATACCACAAAATACCAAATTAGAGTTGCACTTTTGGCTGACAGGAAATAAGTTATGAAGGGTTTTTAAAAGAGTTGCACAAGCAGTTAGGATAATTTGTAGTATAAAGTTTCATAATTAAGAAACAATAATACATTTGATTATTGCTTCTACTATCTTTATGTTTTATTAAATATAAGTTAATTTTAACTCAAACATTACAGAATGTACAGTAGTTGATTAAAACTCACAAATCCTTTTGGTCTGTGTCTCCTTTCTCTAGGTCTGTGTCTCCACTCCTTCCCTGTAAATAGATTCATCAGTACTGTGTTTTGTTTTTTTTTTTTTTCCCTAGATTCCATATATATGCTTTAATATATTTACTTTTCTCTTTCTGGACTTACTCTGTATAACAGACTCTAGGTTCATCTACCTCATGAAAACTGGCTCAAATTCATGCCTTTTATGTCTAAGTAATATTCCATTGAATACATGTACCACAACTTATTTATCCATTCATCTGTGGATGGATATCTAGGTGGCTTCCATGTCCTGTCTATTGTAAATTGTGCTGCAATGAACATTGGGATATATGTGTAATTTTTTTCCCTAGTCCTATGTTTATTCAATACAATTATTTTACTCTACACAACAAAGTACAAACCCAACCTCATTTAAAATGCTACAAAGTCACAAAACTCAAAACAGAACATTTATAGTATTGAGTGCATAGTAAAAGCCAAAAAGGCAACGTACATGTTGCCAAGGTAACCTGGAAGACTACCGTGAATATCAACACAACAGGATGGGGGCAGAATGGGAGAGTTGGGGGTGGGGGTGTTGTTCAGTGATTACCGGGCAGAACTGACTTTCATCTCACCAATTTCAGAGAGATGGGGAGATGTGTGAATGTGTGCCAGTGCACACACATGTACATCTGAAAAGAACCAATTGGGGCAGCAAATTGGGGGGGGGTGTGCGGTGTGTTTGACCTTAGAGGTCAGAAAAGGACTCAGGCAGGGGAACAGGGCCAGACTAACAGCATTTGCAGTTGCATAAAAGCATACCTTTCCTGTGGGACTCCATACCATATGGGCCGCAAGTCATGTGTAGAATGGGAAAATGTGCTTCCAGGCAGGGCCTGTACCAACACCTGGGGTCCCCTGCTTAACCCTGCTGGCTTTGCAACTAAGCTGAATCTTAGGATCTAGAAATGTGGAAGCTCTTTAGCTAGAAAATTGGAGGGCATCTTTGCAAGCACGACCCCAAACCCAAATCACTCCTACTGTGGGAACTCTGCTAACCACTCTGCTAACCGGAGACACAGTCTCAATCACTGCCTCCACCTTCAAAGCCTACACCCGAGGGAGGGATTTCTTTCCTATTATCTCCTTTTAGCTAGAAAAGTGACAAGAGTGAGCTGGATGGGATCTAATCCACAAGGGCTGATCTTCAGCGGCCCTGCTTATCCAGAGGATTTGGAGCTGGAAAGCTCGGTTGGTGGCAGTGGCAAAGGAAGAGGGAGTATGCCTCACAGAGGACCTGCAGCAAGGGGAACGCGACCTTCTCCACATCCGTGGGAGTGACCTTCAGTGCATGGGAGATGGTATGCTCTCGGGAGGGCTGAATCACCTGGGGGTGGCCAAGGCCAGAGGGCCAGCACAGTGGCAGCAGTGATCTCCTGGCCATCCATTTGTGCTCTGTCCATGTGTTTCAGAGCCTTCTCAGCCTCATCTGGATTCTCAAATTCCACATGTGTGTAATCTTTAGAGAGATGAGGGTGCATCCTTTCCACAGGAATGTCAATCATTTTAATTTTCCCATAGGTGGAGAATATCTCCATGATGTGGTCCTGGACACATTCCTGGTGAGCCTCCTAATGTGTACTTTGGTGGGTTTTGGGAAAGACTCTGCTTTTTCCTTTCCTTTTCATCTCTTTTGAGTGATTTGGACTTGGAGCTGCAATGTCGCCTGTTCTCATGTCTGTGCAGTAACGTACATGGAGAGGCAGAGAAGCTGCTGAAGCTGGAGCTGCAGAATGTGCTGGAACTCCCTAAGTGGCTCCAAGCTGAAGACAAACTGGAGCCAGTGCTGGGCTGGAGACCGAACTGAAAGTAGAGTTGCACTGAGACCTGGTGCTACTGCTCCCACTGGAATCACTGCACCTCTCCCGAGTCTTACTCCTGCCACAGTCTTTCTTCCTCTACCCCTTGGTGTACACTCTATCTTTAGAGTGATCCTTGGACATCTCATCAGAGCGTTCTTCGCATTTGATCAGAGAAAGTGCTCTAGCATTGGACTTCTCAAAATTGTTTTCTTTAACTCTTACCAAGCTCTTCTCTTTCACTTCTGATAAATCCATTCTCCCTTTTGAGGTGTTTAAAGCAGCAATGGTTACCTCACTTATCTGAACTCTCATTTCTAACTTGAGTCTGAAAAATGATCCCTAATTGATTGCAATTTATACCAAAGTGCAGCATCTTCCCACCACCAAGACCTTCTCCTGCTCCTCTCAGCCTCCACATGTGCCTTTTTGATGATTTTCTCAGGATATACACCCAGTAGTGAGACTGTGGGATCCTATGGCAGATTTATTCCTAGTTTTCTGAGGAATCTCTATACTGTTCTCCATAATGGCTGTATCAATTTACATTCCCAACAACAGTTCAGGAGGATTCTCTTTTGTCCACATCCTTCCAGCATTTATTGTTCACAGATTTTTTTTTGATAATGGCTCTTCTGGCTGCTGTGAGGTTGTATCTCATTGTACTTTTGATTTGTATATCTTTAATAATAAGCACTGTTGAGCATCTTTTCGTGTGTTTATCAGCCATCTGTATATCTTCTTTGGTGAAATGTCTGTTTTGGTCTTCTGCTAATTTTTTTGATTTTTTTTTTTTTTCCCCTAATATTGAGCTGCCTGAGCCACTTTATATTTTGGAGATTAATCCATTGTCAGTTGGTTCGTTTGCACTTATTTACCCATTCTGAGGATTGTATTTTCATCTTGTTTATAGTTTTCTTTCCTGGGTGAAAGCTTTTAGATGTGATTAGATCCCATTTATAAATTTCTTTAGTTTTTAATTCTGTTACTCCAGGAGGTGGATCAAAGAGGATTTTTTTTGTAATTTATGTAAAGGAGTGTTCTGCCTAAGTTTTCCTCTAAGAGTTTTATAGTTTCTGGCCTTACATTTACATCTTTAATCCATTTTGAGTTTATGTTTTGTGTATGGTGTTAGAAAGTATTCTAATTTCGTTCTTTTACATGTAACTGTCCAGTTTTCCCAGCATTATTTGTTGAAGAGGTTGTCTTTTATCCACTGTATATTCTTTCTTCATTTGTCAAAGAAAAGATGCCCATAGGTACATGAGTTTATGTCTGGACTTTCTATCTTGTATCATTGGTCTGTATTGTTGTTTTGATGCCAGAACAATACTGCCTTGATTACTGTAATTTTGTGATAGAGTCCAAAGTCAGGAAGATTGATTCCTCCACCTCTGTTTTTCTTTCTTAAGAGTCCTTTGACTATTCAGTCTTTTTTGTTTCCATACAAACTGTAATTTTTTTTCTAGTTTTATGAAAAATGCCATTGGTAATTTGAAAGGGATTGCATTGAATCTCTAGATTTCTTTGGGTAGTATACTCATTTTCACAAAACTGATTTTTCTAATCTAGTAACATGGAAAATCTCTCCATCTGTTTATGTCATCTTTGATTTTTCTCATCAGGGTCTTGTAGATTCCTGAGTACAGATCTTTTACTTCCTTAGGTAGGTTTATTCCTAGGTATTTTATTATTTTTGTTGCAATGGTGAGATTGTTTCCTTAATTTCTCTTTCTGATCTTTTGTTGTTAGTGTTGCTGTTGCTGAGTCACTTCAGTCGTGTCCGACTCTGTGTGACCCCATAGACGGCAGCCCACCAGCCCCGCCCCGTCCCTGAGATTCTCCAGGCAAGAATACTGGAATGGGTTGCCATTTCCTTCTCCAATGCATGAAAGTGAAAAGTAAAGTGAAGTTGCTCAGTCATGTCCGACTCTTAGCGACCCCATGGACTGCAGCCCACCAGGCTCCTCCATCCATGAGATTTTCCAGGCAAGAGTACTAGAGTGGGGTGCCATTGCCTTCTCCATGTTGTTAGTGCATAGGGATGTAAAAGATTGCTGTTTTATTTTTTTATCCTGCTACTTCACTAAATTCATTGATTAATGTGCTTAGTCATTCAGTCATGTCTGACTTTTTGTGACCTATGCACTGTAGCCCACCAGCTCTTCTGTTCATGGGGATTCTCCATGCAAGAATACTAGAGTAGTTTGCCATGCCCTCCTCCAAGGGATCTTCCCAACCCAGGGATCAAACCCAAGTCTTTCACATTGCAGGCAGATTTTTTGTCATCTGAGCCACAAGGAAAGCCCATGAATGCTGGACTGGGTAGCCTATCCATTCTTCAAGGGATCTTCCTGACCCAGGAATCAAACCGGGGCCTCCTACATTATAGGCAAATTCTTTACCAGCTGAGCTCCCAGAAAGCCCTAAATTCATTGATTAGCTCTAGTAATTTTCTGGTGACATTTTTAAGGTTTTCTATGTATATGATCATGTCATTGGCAGACAGTGAAACTTATTTCTTTTCCAATCTAGATTCCGTTTATTTCTTTTCCTTCTCTGGTGGCTGTGCCTAGGACTTCCAAAAGTATATACTGAATAATAGTCATGAGAGTGGGCACCTTTGTCTTGCTCCTAATTTTACAGAGAAATATTTTCAGTTTTTCACCATTGAGAATTTTTTGCTGTGGGTCTATTGTATATGGTCATTATTATGCTGAAGTGAGTTCCTTCTATATGCATTTTCTGGAGAGTGTCCATCATAAATGTGTGTTGAATTTTGTTGAAAGCTCTCTCTGCATCTATTGAGATGATCATATGGTTTTTCTTTTTCAATTTGTTAATATGGGGTATAACATTGGTTAATTTGCATATACTGAGGAATCCTTGCATCCCTGGGATAAACCCAACTCAATCATGATGTATGATCCTTTTAATATATTGTTGGGTTCTGTTTGCTAGAATTTGCTGAGGATTTTTGAATCTATGTTCATCACTGATATTGGCCTATAATTTTCTTTTTTTGCATGACATCTTTGTCAGGTTGTGGTGTCAGGTGACAGTGGCCTCATAGAATGAGCCTGGCGATTCCCTCCCTCTGCGATTTTTTTGAAAGAGTTTGAGCAATATAGATGTTAGCTTCTCTCTAATTGTTTACTAGAATTTGCCTGTGAAGCCATCTGGCTCTGAACTTTTGCTTGTTGAAAATTCTTAATCACAGTATTGATTTCACTGCTTGTGATTGGTCTGTTCATATTTTCTAGAACTTCCTGGTTCTGTCTTGGAAAGCTGTACTTTTTTTAGAACTTTTTTCATTTCTTCTAAGTTGTCCATTTTATTGGCATATAGTTGTCCATAGTAGTCTCTTTGTATTTCTGTGCTGTCTGTTGCAATTTTTCCATTTTAATTTCTAATTTTATTGATTCAAGTTTTCTTACTTTATTCCTTGGTGTGGCTGGCTGCTGAATTATAACTTGTTTATCTTCTCAAAGAACCAGCTTTTAGTTTTATTAATATTTTTGTGGTTTCTTTCATTTATTTCTCCTTTGATCTTTATGATTTCTTTGCTACCACCAACTTTAAGGATTTTTGTTCTTTGTTTCTAGTTGTTTTAGGTGTAAGTTGTGTCTGACTCTTTGCAACCCCATGGACTGCAGCATGCCAGGCTTTCCTGTCCATCACCAACTCCTGGAGCTTTCTCAACCTCATGTCCATTGAGTCAGTGATGCCATCCAACCATCTTGTCCTCTGTCATCCTCTTCGCCTTATGCCTTTGATCTTTCCAGCATCAGGGTATTTTCCAGTGAGTCAGCTCTTTGCATCAGGTGGCCAAAGTATTGGAGATTCAGCTTCAGCATCAGTCCTTCCATTGAATATTTAGGACTGGTTTCCTTTAGGATTTACTGGTATGATCTTCTTGCAGTCCTAGGGACTCTCAAGTGTCTTCTCAAGCATGACATTTCAAAAACATCAATTCTTGGGTGCTCAGCCTTCTTAATGCTACAACTCTCACATTCATACATGACTACTGTAAAAACCATAGTTTACTAGATAGCCCCTTGTTTTCTCTGCTTTTTAATACACTGTCTAGGTTTGCCATAGCTTTTCTTCCAATAACAAGCGTCTTTTACTTTCATGGCTGCAATCATCATCTGCAGTGATTTTGGAGTTCAAGAAAATAAACTCTGTCACTGTTTCCATTGATTCCCCTTCTATTTGCCATGAAGTGATAGGGTTGGATGCCATGACCTTAGTTTTTGAATGTTGAGTTTTAAGCCAGACTTTTAACTCTCTTCTTTCACCTTCATCAAGAGCTCCTTAGTTCCTTTAGGTGTAAGATTAGGTTGCTTATTTAATGTTTTCCTCCTTTCTTGATAGATACTCGAATTGCTATAAATTTCCCATTGGCACTGTTTTGCTGTATTGCAAAGATTTGTGGTTATCATATTTTCATTGTCATTTGTTTCTAGGTGTTATTTTTTAATTTATTTTTATTTCCTCCCTTACCAGTTGGTTATTCAGAGGTATGTTGTTTAGCCTTCAAGTGCTTTTGCTTTTCACAGGTGGTGTTTTTTTTTTTTTTTTTTTTTATGTGATTTTTATGTAATCTTACAGTGTTGTAGTCAGAAAAAGAAAAGAAAAAAAAATTCTTGATACAATTTAAATTCTCTTAAATTACCCAAAGCCTGATTTGTGACCCAAGATGTGATGTGTACTGGAGAAAGTTCATGTGCATTTGAGAAAATAGTGTATTCTACTGTTTTTAGATGAAATGTCCTATAGATATCAATTATTTACAAAGGGTCCAATGTAGCATTTAAAGCTTATGTTTCCTTATTAATTTTCTGTCTTGATAATCTGTCCATTGATGTAAGTGAGGTATGAAAGACCCCCACTAATATTGTTTTACTGTTGATTTCCCCTTTAGATTTGTTAGCATTTGCCTTATGTATTGTGGTACTGCTATGTGGGTGCATATATACTTAAAATTGTTATAGCTTCTTGAATTGATCCCTTAATCATTATATAGTATCCTTCCTTGTCTCTTGTAGTAGTTTTTATTTTAAAGTCTATATTATCTAGTACTAATACTGCAACTCCAATTTTTTTTTTTTAGTTTCCATTTGCATGTAATATCTTTTTACAGCCTCTCATTTTCAGTTTGTATGTGTCACTAGGTCTGACTGAAGTCTGTCTCTTGTAGAGAGTATATATACAGGTTTTTTTTTTTTTTTGTAGCCACTTAGCAAGTGTGTCTTTCGATTGGAGCATTTAATCCATTTACATTCAAGGTAATTATTGATGTTTGATCCTATCACCATTTACTTTATTGTTTTAGGTTTATTTTTGTAGGTCTTTTCTTTCTCTGTGTTTCCTGTCTACAGAAGTTCCTTTAGAATTTGTTGTAAAGCTTTTTGGCTGTTCTGAATTCTCTTAACTTTTCCTTGCTTGTAAAGCTTTTGCTATCTCTGTTGAATGTGAATATGATCCTTGCTAGGTACGGCAATCTTGGTTGTAGATTTTTTCCTTTCTTCATTTTAAGCATATACTGCCACTCCCTTCTGGTATGCTGAGTTTCTGCTGAAAGATTAGATTTTAACCTTACGCAGATTCTCTTGTATGTTGCTAAGTCACTTCAGTCGTGTCCGACTTTGTGCAACCCCATAGACAGCAGCCCACCAGGCTCCCCCGTCCCTAGGATTCTCCAGGCAAGAACACTGGAGTGGGTTGCCATTTCCTTCTCCAATGTATGAAAGTGAAAAGTGAGTGAAGTTGCTCAGTTGTGTCTGACTCTTAGCGACCCCACGGACTGCAGCCCACCAGGCTCCTCTGTCCACGGGATTTTCCAGGCAAGAGTACTGGAGTGGGTTGCCATTGCCTTCTCCTCTTGTATGTTATTTTGTGCTTTTCTTTTGCTCCTGTTAATATTTGTGTTTAACTTTTGTTAGTTTGGTTCATATGGCTCTTGACATGTTTTACTTTGGCTTTTATCCTGTATGGGACTCTCTGGGCTTCCTTGATTTTGGGTAACTGTTTACATTCCCATGTCATGGATGTTTGAGGCTATAATATCCTAAGCTATTTTCTCATGCACTTTCTTTTACTCTTCTTCTTCTGGGAACCTTGCAATTTGAACTTTTTTGCATTTAATGTTATCCCAGAGGTCTATGAAACTGTCTTCATATCTTTTATTTTTTATTTTTTTCTATTCCTCTCTGTTCCACTTATTTCTACCATTTTATATTCCAGTTCACATATTCGTTCTTTACATCAGTTATTCTGCCTCTGTTTCCCTCTAGGGCATTTTTTATTTCAGTTATTGTGTTGTTCATTCCTTATTTTCTTTCCTTTATTTCTTCTAAGTCCTTGTGTTAGGAAAATTAAATAGATAGTCTTGTTTAGGCTTCAGAGACAAAGCAGAGTAGGCCTCTGACCTTGCTTTTAACCTGCCTGGACCCTGCCCTGACTGTGAGTGACTGTACTGAGTGCCTGCTTTGAGTGAAAGCCTTGCAGCATCATAGATACCAGAAAAGTCTTGATATTGTCAAGCCCCTAGAGGGAGTCTGGTCAACCAAGTTCCAGGCTTAACAACATTCTCAGTTTTACATGACAAAACAAGAAGCATTAACATGAAACCAGAGCTGCAGTTTGCTCACAGATTGATAATGTATTCCTTTGTGTTCTGGGATTATAAGCAAGAACCCTGAATTTCAATTTTTGAAATCTCACCCATGGAGCTGACATACTGCCTGGGACCTTTTTCCAACTGGGACTCCAGATGTGCTATCATGGGATTTCCCAGTGCTGTTTAAATTTGTATGTTGGTCAAAGCCCAATTTGGTGATGTTATCCTCTACTGTTTCTCTTTTCTTTTAATGTTAGTATATTGAAAGTACGCTAGATAATTTTCTAATAAATATTGGTATTATTTATTTATATATAACAAGTGGCTTATTTTGTTAGCAAATTCTTTGAACCTGAGATGAAAGTGAAAGCTTTCTGCAAAACATTAATAACCAATCTGCCACTTCCCTTTCTCTCTCCTTTCTTTGTCTAATTGCTGTCTTACACCTGCCAACATCCCCATCTGTCTCCATTTCCATCAACTAAACCCTGTCTAACTTCCCTCTCAAGGAGGAGGGGGAGCCCAGCTTTCCTGACTCCTTCCTCCACTCTTACAAATTTCTTTACCCCTTCAGATTCTTCTGATCAAACAAAGACCCCACGTCCCCAGAGGGAATATCCAAGATTTATATCAGCTGATCTATTCCTGTTATCAGAGTCAATTTGAGCACTATGTGGTCAATATCTTAACTACGAAACTATGATTACAGAAAGGAAAGGTGCATTTCTTGACACAAGATGGCCATGATAGTCTTTAGACTCTGGAGAAAACGGATTAAAATGAAAAGCTATTTTTTTTTTTCCCTTTGAAACTGCAAAACCATTTCTTTTTGCATATGCAGTTAAAAACAGTTAGCTTGTTAAGAAGGCCTGCCTAGGAAGAAGCTTGAAGTTAACCCCTGTCATGTCCTTAAGATATATAGCCCACGTTTCCTGAGCCTTCAGTTTGGGACTAATTGATAAAACTTAAATCCTAGGGGCAATAAAAGGGAGGCAGGAATGGGCAATAGATATTTTAAGTCCCAGGCAGAAACTGTAAGATCTGTCCATCTGGATGCATATATTTATTAGTGTGTGTATTTGTTTTTAGATGATCTTGCTGCTACTACTAAGTCACTTCAGTCATGTCTGACTCTTATTACTGAGGTTAATTTGCAAATGAGCTCTATTCAGTTGGCTTAAAGAAAAGTAACTACTTACAAATCAAACAATTACAAGAGAAAGTAATCTAAATGAATTTCAGGTTTACATAAACTAGGAAATATTTTATATTCAATATCTAGTATTAATGTTTATTTGCTAATCTACTTAAGACATGTTTTGAGTCATCAGCATTGTGGAATACTTTATTATGCCTAGGTTTAATGTAAGCTACATTTGTCAACAAGAAAAGTAATTTGAGTGAAGAACATTTTAAAGAAAGAAAATGTGACTGAGATAGGAATTTTAAGATAAACTCTATTAAAAATAATTATGCATTTAGAATGTCTGTCTAAAATAGTCTCCAGGTTGGGGTAACTTGAATTTCTAGGATTGTGCTAAACTGATGAAAGTTTATTGAATAGCTAGGTCATTTCCAAATAAAATAAGATTTTGAAACATTAATTTTGAACACCAGCTTCCTCTTACAAAGAAAGTAAAGAGATTTCAGACTATTAATGAATATGTTTGGTGCCATTGTGAGATGTTCTCCATAAGAAAGTAAATTTTTTTAGAACTTATCACTAGTATTTATGCTCGCCAATCTACAGAATGATAATATAAAGTACAATTCATGGCTGTTTAAAGAAATCAGGACATGTGTTTTTAGTAAAATGGTATGAGGAATAAAATTACATTTTATTGCAAGAAAAGAAAGTAGGTCTGACTTACAGGTGGCTGTGTCTAAATGGACAAAATGCTTTTTAAAAAAGAAGTTTATGGAAAGTGAATACAAAGAAAAAGGTTTTGTGCATGATATACGTTTTCTTGAGATGTTGAACTGCCTTTGATAATGGATTTTAAGTTTCTTTGCTTTTAAAGTGGTCTGTTCTATGTTTACCTTTGAAATATTTTCTTACTTTGGCTAAGAGAAAACCTGTTGTTTCACATTGGCCTATATGATCCTGTCCAAAAAGGCTATAAACCCTTTTGCTATTTTTGGCAAAACATCCTAAATTAAACTAATAAATTTATTTTGATCTCTTCCTTTGTGGCTTCCCTTGTGGCTCAGCTGGTAAAGAATCCGCCTGCAATGCAGGAGACCTGGGTTCAATCTCTTGGTTGGGAAGATCTGAAGAAGGGAAAGTCTACCAACTTCAGAATTCTGGCTTGGAGAATTCCATGGACTGTATAGTTCATGGGGCTGCAGAGAGTCAGATATGACTGAGGGACTTCGAAAAAAAAAAAAAAATTTTTTTTTCTTTTGACCTCTAGCTGACTTTGGGGTGTATCAGAGGGCACCTGAGACATCCCAAAGAGACAGATTAAATTACCTGTGTTCATTTGACATGTTAAACTATATGGGAAGTGATTTTGGAGGAGTGATCAATCTTGTCAGGTTATATGGTTGTTGTTACTAATATAGATATCCTAAAAATTATGTGGAATTCATGAAGATCAGATACATCCTGATAAAATGTTGTCAGTTATAATTTTACTTATCTTTTTAAAGTGTTACATGTTACAGCAATGACCAGGTTGCTTTCTCAATTGCAAAGCAATCAGATTTTAAACATGCCTTCTAAGCGTCTGCCTGCAATGTGGGAGACCTGGTTTCGATCCCTGGGTTGGAAAGATCCCCTGCAGAAGGAAATGGCAACCTACTCCAGTACTCTTGCCTGGAGAATCCCACGGACAGAGGAACATGGCGGGCTACAGTCCACGGGGTCACAAAGTGTGGGACACGACTGAGCGACTTCACTTTCTATGGTTTCACTCTGATGCCTTTGTAAGAATACTGCTACTTCTTCAAGATTTATGGAAAAGACTTTCTAAGATCAACCCTGAATATTCATCACAAGAACTGATGCTGAAACTGAAGCTCCAACACTTTGGCCACCTGATGCAAAGTGGTGACTCATTAGAAAAGACCCAGATTTGGGGAAAGATTGAAGGCAGGAGAAGAAGGGGATGACAGAAGATGAGATGGCAGGATGGCATCATGGACTCAATGGACATGAGTTTGAGCAAACTCAGGGAGATAGTGGACAGGGAAACCTGGTGTGCTGCAGTCCATGGGGTCACAAAGAGATATTACTGAGCAACTGAGCAAAAACAAAAGTACCAGACTGGAATTTTATTTTCTCTCTCTCTGTTAACAGAACACTGTTTCCTTAGAATGTGGCTTTTGATAACAGATTGTTAATTTCTCTGCTTTTAAGTGGTTTATATTTGTTTTTAAAATATTTTGTTACTTTGGTAAAGTAAGTATTATTTCACAATGATCTATGAAGATTAGGGTACATGTAGATAAAGCTGATTCTGCTTCTACAAAATTAACCCCTCACTGTCAGACTATTCTGATCCTGATTTCCTTAAAACATGGCAATAATCTACTCCTAAATTTGGAAATTAAAGTGGGTAAGTAATAACTATAAATCAAAGAGTCAGAGCTACAGAAAATTCAAGATGGCTGCTTGTTTTTTTCCCAGCACCCTGGCAAATTCCATTTTTATTTGATGGTATAAAGCCTTCCCTGGCTGCAGGATTAATGCACTCATAATGAAAAATGTTTATGTTTCACTGGACATTAGCTTCTAGTGTTATTACTTCTAGGATCATCCCTTGTTGTTATGTTATATTGTTAAAATTTTAATTAAGTCATTAAAAGGACCTCTAAGTGTCCTTCTAAATCTTATATCAGTAGTAAGTCTTTGGATAAAGATCTGATGCTCCATGATCTACAACCAGAGATTAACATTTGGCTATTTAACTAAGTCAGATGACCTGACGATATACTGGGGTATACCTAATGAACTTTCTTAACTTAAATGTATACTTGTGACCTTACTAATAACTGATAGCTGTATTGTTTTCTATGGGCTTCCCTGGTGGCTCAGATGGTAAACAATCTGCCTGCAATGTGGAAGACCTGGATTTAGTCCCTGGGTTGGGAAGTTTCCTTGCACAAAGGAATGGCAACCCACTCCAGTATTCCATCGACATAGGAGCATGGAGGGCCATAGTCCATTGGATCGCAAAGAGTCAGACATGACTGAGCAGCTAACACTTTCACTTTTACATATTATTTTCTATGCTGCTTGTTTCTGAAAATTGTTACCTCTTACATTTACAAATAATTGACTGAACCACTGATAAAATGATGATATATATAGTTCCATATGAGATCAATGATTTTATTAATGAAAATCTAGATATAAGTAGAAGCAAGAAAAGGGAATATTTTCCTGGACCAGGAAGCTAAGACAGGTATGATCCAGAGACTTTTACTATTCATAGGGCCTGGTCCAATAACAGTACACTGAGTGGCCTATCAATGGAATCTTTGTCAGATCTGGGAATGAGCCTTCCCAGCACCATGGGATACAAAAGCCATGAAATGCCCCCAAACTATGGTCAAATTTATGGTTTTGAAGGGTCCCTGCTAACTGGAAATTGACTGCCACTGCAAGATTAAATCATGGCCACTACAGTTGCTGACCTTCAATTCCTCTTGAAAGGAATTGAGGGTGGATATCAGAGATTAGGCACTCCATGCTCTCAAAAAAAAAAAAAAAAAAAGGACAATACAGGTGTTCATTCAGATTGTCAGATGTTCTCAGATGAAGGTTTGTTTTTTTTTTTTTCAATGAACTGAAATTCTTATATCTTCTCATACCTAAAGAAATGCTAACATTATGGGCCAATGTAACTTCTCTACTTTCTTGTATCTTTAACCCTCTTGTTCATGATCTGAGTTCATGATCTGAGCCACAGTCAGCTCCTGGTCTTGTTTTTGCTGACTGTATAGAGCTTCTCCATCTTTGGCTGCAAAAAATATAGTTAACCTGATTTCAGTATTGACCATCTGGTGACGTCCATGTGTAGAGTCTTCTCTTGTGTTATTGGAAGAAGGTGTTTGCTATGATCAGTGCGTTCTCTTGGCAAAATTCTATTAGCTTTTGCCCTGCTTCATTCCGTATTCCAAGCCAAATTTGCCTGTTATTCCAGGTGTTTCTTGACTTTCTATTTTTACATTCCAGTCCCCTATAATGAAAAGGACATCTTTTTCGGGTGCTAGTTCTAAAAGTTCTTGTAGGTCTTCATAGAACTGTTCAACTTCAGCTTCTTCAGCGTTACTGGTTGGATTACTGTGAAATTAAGTGGTTTGCCTTGGAAACGAACAGAGATCATTCTGTCGTTTTTGAGACTGCATCCAAGTACTGCATTTTGGACTCTTTTGTTGACCATGATGGCCACTCCATTTCTTCTAAGGGATTCCTGCCCACAGTAGTAGATATAATCATCTGAGTTAAATTCACTCATTTGAGTCCATTTTAGTTCATCGACTACTAGAATGTCGATGTTCACTCTTGCCATCTCCTGTTTGACCACTTCCAATTTGCCTTGATTCATGGACCTGACATTTCAGGTTCCTATGCAATATTGCTCTTTACAGCATTGGGCCTTGCTTCTATCACCAGTCACACCCACAACTGGGTATTGTTTTTGCTTTGGCTCCATCCCTTCATTCCTTCTGGAGTTATTTCTCCACTGATCTCCAGTAGCATACTGGGGACCTAACGACCTGGGGAGTTCCTCTTTCAGTATCCCATCATTTTGCATTTTCATACTGTTCATGGGGCTCTCAAGACAAGAATACAGAAGTGGTTTGCCATTCCTTATTGACAAATTCAGACTTAAATTGAAGAAAGTAGGGAAAACCACTAGACCATTCAGTTATGACCTAAATCAAATCCATTATGATTATACAGAAAAAGTGAGAAATAGATTTAAGGGCCTAGATCTGATAGATAGAGTGCCTGATGAACTATAGAAGGAAGTTCATGACATTGTACAGGAGACAGGGATCAAGACCCTCCCCATGGAAAAGAAATGCAAAAAAGCAAAATGGCTGTCTGGGGAGGCCTTACAAATACTGTGAAAAGCAGAGAAGTGAAAAGCGAAGGAGAAAAGGAAAGATATAAACATCTGAATGCAGAGTTCCAAAGAAAAGCAAGAAGAGATAAGAAAGCCTTTTTCAGCGATCAATACAAAGAAATAGAGGAAAACAACAGAATGGGAAAGACTACGGATGTCTTCAAAAAAATCAGAGATACCAAAAGAACATTTCATGCAAAGATGAGCTAGATAAAGGACAGAAATGGTATGGACCTAACAGAAGCAGAAGATATTAAGAAGAGATGGCAAGAATACACAGAAGAACTGTACAAAAAAGATCTTCACAACCCAGATAATCACGATGGTGTGATCACTCACCTAGAGCCAGACATTCTGCAGTGTGAAGTCAAGTGGGCCTTAGAAAGCATCACTATGAACAAAGCTAGTGGAGGTGATGGAATTCCAGTTGAGCTATTCCAAATCCTGAAAGATGATGCTGTGAATGTGCTGCACTCAATATGCCAGCAAATATGGAAAACTCAGCAGTGGCCACAGGACTGGAAAAGGTCAG
Source organism: Bos grunniens (assembly GCF_055505025.1). Classification (NCBI taxonomy): domain Eukaryota; kingdom Metazoa; phylum Chordata; class Mammalia; order Artiodactyla; family Bovidae; genus Bos; species Bos grunniens. The sequence continues at coordinate 61,732,410 of NC_141183.1, read as the reverse complement.
TTTTCATTCCAATCCCAAAGAAAGGCAATGCCAAAGAATGCTCAAACTACTGCACAATTGCACTCATCTTACACGCTAGTAAAGTGAAAGTGAAGTCGCTCAGTTGTCTCCGACTCTTAGCGACCCCATGGACTGCAGCCTACCAGGCTCCTCCATCCATGGGATTTTCCAGGCAAGAGTACTGGAGTCGGTTACCATTGCCTTCAGTAATGCTCAAAATTCTCCAAGCCAGGCTTCAGCAATATGTAAACCGTGAACTTCCTAATGTTCAAGCTGGTTTTAGAAAAGGCAGAGGAACCAGAGATAAAATTGCCAACATCCGCTGGATCATGGAAAAAGCAAGACAGTTCCAGAAAAGCATCTATTTCTGCTTTATTGACTATGCCAAAGACTTTGACTGTGTGGATCACAATAAACTGTGGAAAATTCTTCAAGAGATGGGAATACCAGACCTCCTGACCTGCCTCTTGAGAAACCTATATGCAGGTCAGAAGCAACAGTTAGAACTGGACATGGAACAACAGACCGGTTCCGAATAAGAAAAGGAGTACGTCAAGGCTGCATATTGTCACCCTGCTTATTTAACTTCTATGCAGAGTACATCATGATAAACGCTGGACTGGAAGAAACACAAGCTGGAATCAAGATTGCCAGGAGAAATATCAATAACCTCAGATATGCAGATGACACCACCCTTATGGCAGAAAGTGAAGAGGAAATAAAACGCCTCTTGATGAAAGTGAAAGTGGAGAGTGAAAAAGTTGGCTTAAAGCTCAACATTCAGAAAACAAAGATCATGGCATCCGGTCCCATCACTTCATGGGAAATAGATGGGGAAACAGTGGAAACAGTGTCAGATTATATTTTTCTGGGCTCCAAAATCACTACAGATGGTGACTGCAGCCATGAAATTAAAAGACGCTTACTCCTTGGAAGGAAAGTTATGGCCAACCTAGATAGCATATTAAAAAGCAGAGACATTACTTTGCCAACAAAGGTTCGTCTAGTCAAGGCTATGGTTTTTCCTGTGGTCATGTATGGATGTGAGAAGTGGACTGTGAAGAAGGCTGAGCGCCAAAGAATTGATGCTTTTGAACTGTGGTGTTGGAGAAGACTCTTGAGAGTCCCTTGGACTGCAAGGAGATCCAACTAGTCCATTCTGAAGAAGATCAGCCCTGTGATTTCTTTGGAAGGAATGATGGTAAAGCTGAAACTCCAATACTTTGGCCACCTCATGCGAAGAGTTGACTCATTGGAAAGGACTCTGATGCTGGGAGGGATTGGGGGCAGGAGGAGAAGGGGACGACAGGATGAGATGGCTGGATGGCATCACTGACTTGATGGACATGAGTCTGGATGAACTCCGGGAGTTGATGATGGACATGGAGGCCTGGCGTGCTGTGATTCATGGGGTCACAAAGAGTCGGACACGACTGAGCGACTCATCTGATCTGATCTATAATATATTAAGGTAAGAAGCTAGTACTTCCTCCAGATTTAAGGCAGCATTTCCCAGTGATTAATCCCAATTGCTAGGTAGACTGCATGGTTTGAATGTTAGATCCATTATGTGCCAGCTTGCAGCTGTAGGAAAGGCTAAATCTTAGGTTGCTCACCTATCAAATGGGCTTAATACTTTGTAGAGTTGCTGTGAGGATTAGAATTAAAGCATTTGGCACAGAGATTCACACATGTGAGGTTTCAATAACATTTAACATACAATTATTATTAGTTCTCTATACCATGAAAGTTATTATGGCAATTGAGGGATTTTAGAGGACAAAGTGAAACAAGCAGGTTTTGCTTAAGATATTACAGTTTTATTGGTATACTAGGACCCACAAAAAGTCATCTTTCTGTTTTTTTTCTGCCTCTTTTGAATGGAAGGATACTTCACAACTTTATGAAAAATCATTAGTGATTTCAAAGAGATATAGGGCATAACAGAGTATCAGTCAAGGCCTGGGACTAGATAAAGATATATACCATTGCTCAAAGAGATTGTTTTAGCCTTGGAGAAAGAATGCAGATACTTTATTAATGGGACCGATTTAATACCCTTAAGAATGAGAGTTAGCTAAGTTAGTATTAAATAGCAGGCTTAACCGGGTGTAGGAGAACAGGCAAAAGGAACTAAAGAAAATGAAAAAGAAACAAACAAAAACAACAGCAACAAACCAAACAAACAACAACAATTAAAAAAAAAAACAAAAAAACAAGGCTAAGTGACAAATAACAGTTAACAAACAGAAAAGGAAAATGCATTGAAAATGAAATATGTGACTATCTCACTGCCCCTGTCCACCTGTAATTCTTTTAAGAACAGTTCTAAACTCTCATACTGTCATTTAGGATAAATGCAGCCCTGGGTGGAGTGATTTGGGCCTGAAGTCTGATTCAGAATGAGATGGGAAGAATGGGAGAGTAGGTAGGGAGCTTTCTAATCTTTTTCTATAACTTTGATTTGATTCCTTTGTCTATGGTGGAAGTTCTAAAGGTTAGTTTGTGTTTTAGAGTATGAAATAATCAAAAGCCATTAGTCCTAGCAACTCGATCTCTACATCTATGAATCCCATTGCACACAAATGGGATCCAGGTTCAGGAGTTGATAGTTCACTTGCAGCAAACAGATTAGCACTTGGAGTAGGGTTTTCCAGGCTATTCCTTGAGATTTTGTGAGATACTAATACATGGTCTATATAGAAGTGTTTCTATGGTCATATTAGTCTGGAAATAGTGACTTAAGCAGAATCATATCAAGTTAATCACTGTAGGACTTCTCAAATACTTACTATGCCAATGTTTACCATTAATCTCCCTGCAGGTAGATCTAGGTAGAAGATAAGATGTCAGGACAAGGAAAAGAGTTCTTCTGTCAATGTAGCCAGTCTAGTGAGAAATACAGAAAAGAGTAATCTAGTCACAGAAAAAACTTGCAAATACTTCTGCTGAGTAGAATATTCTGCTTACCACTTAGTCACATCACTTATGCCACTTCATTTTCTCAAAGCCAAAACCAAATCACTGACTTTATCTTACTGCTACTTCTTGTCTGTCTTGAGACATCAGGATATGGCTAAATATTGAGATTCTTGGAATGTTCAGCTATACATTGGCTTTGCATTTTACCAAAAATCAACTCTATCTTAGTGCTTCTGGTCTCAATCCTGTCTCCTAGATTCGTTCACATGACAAAGTCATGAACTGTTTATTTCAAAAATATAGAATTCATAGAGTCAGAGACAATAGAAAAGGAATAAATCTTAGCTCTTATCACATTCAATTTCTTCCTTAGGTATCATCATGCTGAATCTTAATTTTATAGCAGAGTTTTAGTAAAATAAATAGGACTACACATATCTATTATGCTTCCCAAGTTGTGTACTGCAAGAGTGTAAGGTGTCTTTCACTAGACTGTGATATGAGTATGAATAGCACCCTAAAGTAATCTATGCTATAGATAATAGCCCTGATTAGATATGACAATATTTATCTACAATGTTTATCTTCCTGTAGCTATGTATTACAAGAGGCAGAGAACAGGGATTAAAATGGGATAACCAAAAGAATATAAGTCATCAAACTTAAATATTATATTTATGTCTAAAACAAAATGATTTATTATAAGATAAATTGCTAGGATGAACATATTACAGTTATCTAGTGAAAACTTGTATTATATCCCTAATTTTAAAACTTCATCTTCATTTATTAAATGACTAAAAACTAGCAGAAAAAGAGGGTGGAATAGAAGAGAAGAAGTGACATTGAAGTATTTAGGAAGAGAATAGAGGCAGAGGAAAAAAACTACTCAGAGAACATATAATGGAAATCAGATTTCAGAATAATTATATATATAGTTAATAATTATATATATATAAAACATATGTAAAATATCAAGTTATGTAATACTCCTTGAGTTATCTCATGTGGCTTGCTAAGTTGCAAAAAGATTAACACAAGAATGGAATGAGGTTCATGACATTATACAGGAGACAGGGATCAAGACCATCCCCGTGGAAAAGAAATGCAAAAAAGCAAAATGGCTGCCTGGGGGGCCTTACAAATAGCTGTGAAAAGAGAAGCAAAAATCAAAGGAGCAAAGGAAAGATATAAGCATCTGAATATAGAGTTCCAAAGAATAGCAAGAAGAGATAAGAAAGCCTTCTTCAGCGATCAATGCAAAGAAGTAGAGGAAAACAACAGAATAGGAAAGACTAGAGATCTCTTCAAGAAAATTAGAGATACCAAGGGAACATTTCATGCAAAGATAGGCACAATAAAGGACAAAAATTGTATGGCCCTAACAGAAGCAGAAGATATTAAGAAGAGATGGCAAGAATACACAGAAGAACTGTACAAAAAAAGATCTTGATGACCCAGATAATCACGATGGTGTGATCACTGACCTAGAGCCAGACATCCTGGAATGTGAAGTCAAGTGGGCCTTAGAAAGCATAGCTACAAACAAAGCTAGTGGAGGTAATGGAATTCCAGTTGAGCTATTCCAAATCCTGAAAGATGATGCAGTGAAAGTGCTGCACTCAATATGCCAGCAAATTTGGAAAACTCAGCAGTGGCCACAGGACTGGAAAAGGTCAGTTTTCATTCCAATCCCAAAGAAAGGCAATGCCAAAGAATGCTCAAACTACCGCACAACTGCACTCATCTCACATGCTAGTAAAGTAATGTTCAAAATTCTCCAAGCCAGGCTTCAGCAATATGTGAACCATGAACTTCCAGATGTTCAAGCTGGTTTTAGTAAAGGCAGAGGAACCAGAGATAAAATTTCCAACATCCGCTGGATCATGGAAAAAGCAAGACAGTTCCAGAAAAACATCTATTTCTGCTTTATTGACTATGCCAAAGTCTTTGACTGTGTGGATCACAATAAACTGAGGAAAATTCTGAAAGAGATGGGAATACCAGACCACCTGATCTGCCTCTTGAGAAATTTGTATGCAGGTCAGGAAGCAACGGTTAGAACTGGACATGGAACAACAGACTGGTTCCAAATAGGAAAAGGAGTACATCAAGGCTATATATTGTCACCTTGTTTATTTAACTTACATGCAGAGTACATCATGAGAAACGCTTGGCTGGAAGAAACACAAGCTGGAATCAAGATTGCCAGGAGAAATATCAATAACCTCAGATATGCAGATGACACCACCCTTATGGCAGAACGTGAAGACAAAGTAAAAAGCCTCTTGATGAAAGTGAAAGAGGAGAGTGAAAAAGTTGGTTTAATGCTCAACATTCAGAAAACTAAGACCATGGCATCTGGTCCCATCACTTCATGGGAAACAGATGGAGAAACAGTGGAAACAGTGTCAGACTTTATTTTTGTGGGCTCCAAAGTCACTGAAGATGGTGGTTGCAGCCATGAAATTAAAAGACACTCCTTGGAAGGAAAGTTATGACCAACCTAGATAGCATATTCAAAAGCAGAGTCATTACTTTGCCAACAAAGATCCGTCTAGTTAAGGCTATGGTTTTTCCTGTGGTCATGTATGGATGTGAGAGTTGGACTGTGAAGAAGGCTGAGTGCTGAAGAATTGATGCTTTTGAACTGTGGTGTTGGAGAAGATTCTTGAGAACCCCTTGGACTGCAAGGAGATCCAACCAGTCCATTCTGAAGATCAGCCCTGGGATTTCTTTGGAGGGAATGATGCTGAAGCTGAAACTCCAGTACTTTGGCCAACTCATGCGAAGTGTTGACTCATTGGAAAACACTCTGATGCTGGGAGAGATTGGGGGCAGAAGAAGAAGGGGACGATAGAGGATGAGATGGCTGGATAGTATCACTAACTCGATGGATGTGAGTCTTAGTGAACTCCGGAGTTGTTGATGGACAGGGAAGCCTGGCGTGCTGCGATTCATGGGGTCTCAAAGAGTCGGACATGACTGAGCGACCGAACTGAATTGAAGGAATAGAAACTTTGTTCTCTATCCTACTATGAAGTTTACTTTGTCAGGTAACACTTATACCTTATACATTGGAGGGAATTTCACAGTATTGTTAGTTTTTTTTTTTTTTTTTTTGGCCTCATTTACTTTACATAATGTCTCCTACTAGAATGTGACTACATTGAGCACAAAGATTTTGTATTCCATCCTGAGCATCCTTCATCTCTAACACAGTGCTTGCTCCATAGTAGACACTCAATAAATGACTGTTGAGGGAGCGAAAGTCATGACTTCTCTCACCTGTCATGTGAGAATCTCAGCTCCAATCTCAGCAAGCTGTTTTGTTATGCCAATTAAGTCTCAAGCTCATTAGTGTGCTATATGTTACAAAAGGCTATTTTAACCAAGACAGATATTTACAGGGCCTCCTCACTTCCTGAGCAAGTATAAAGGTTAACAACCCTAATATTCATTCTGAATTAAAATCAACAATTCCTGTTTGCTTAGGTTCCAAGAGTAAATCTTCCAGTACATAAAAATATATCATATTGATGCTTCTGATGGGCAGGCTGCCTAGAACTTCATTGAGTTATCAATGCTTCTACTTGATCTAATGATAATGGAGGCTTGAAAATAAACAGCTTTGCCAACTCCAAATAGCTGGTTTGGTGGCTGGGAAAACAAGAAAGCTTTGCACAAAGCTAAGAGTTATCACAGGTCTCGGAGTTTTTAGTAAATTTCTGCAGTGAGTTCAGGAGGGGAATATATATAATATCGTATATGAAACGAGTTGCCAGTCCAGGTTTGATGCACGATACTGGATGCTTGGGGCTGGTGCACTGGGAAGACCCAGAGGGATGGTATGGGGAGGGAGGAGGGAGAAGGGTTCAGGATGGGGAACACATGTATACCTGTGGCAGATTGATTTTGATATATGGCAAAACCAATACAATATTGTAAAGTTAAATAAAATAAAATAAATAAAATAAAATCAGAACAGGAAATTAGACCTTGAATTCAGTCGATGTGTTTGTGGAACACTCACCATAGGCAACTAATTAGCTACCACTGTGTAAGAATGAGAGGGAAGTGGATGTTAATGCTACTAAATCCAGGCTCTTGCACTTGCAACATAACAGGTCAATAAATTAAGAGATGAGGTGTTAGAATAAGGAATAGTGATTTTGAAAAGCCAGCAGACCAAGAGGATGGTGGACAAGTGTCTCAAAGAACTATCTTTCCCAAGTAAGAAGTCAGGTTTCTTTTAATACTAATAGAGGAAGGAGTGTGGCTGGTTGTTGCAAATATTTGTTGCTAGCCAGACTCTGGAGGGGATATGATGATTCTTTGTTCTTGGAAAGAAGTTCTAGGAAGGTCTAGTCATACTCTTCCTGTAGACCTTCAACAATATTAATATTATTTTCTGTCCTGAAATTTTTTATCTCTATATGAATGAAAAGCATCATAAATTTAAAGGGCAAACCTGGGAGAGAAAGCTTTGAGAATGACCATTTTGTATATTTTTGTCTATAGGGAACATTCTTTCACAGAAGTGCAGAGTCAACATGACCAAGCACAGGCAACAGAACACACAGGCTGGAGCTGAAGGATAGATCCAACAGTGAGTCATGTTACTTCTTTTGTTACATTGTCTAACTCTACCACTCGGGCAAGTCATCTGACCTCTGTGGTATCAAATTTTGCAATGATTTCTGCATCTATAAAAAGGATATGGTGACAGAAATGATGACTTGATAGAAAGGGAAGTGGAAAACATTGACACTGGAGTGAAATAAATAAGCCTAGATCCCATTCAGAAATCTACAAAGTTCTGCCCATTGAAACTAAAAATTCAGCTTTGCTTTGATTTCTTCATCTATAAAGGGGTAATAATATTATGGAGGGTTATCCAAAAATAATAAGTTTGATGGTCACATGGTCACATAGAGCTCAGCCATTTAACATGGAATGAGGAAAGCAAGAATCAGAATACATCTAATGTGTTGTGTGTGTGTTTGTGTGTAATAATATGCAAGTTGAAAATTAAAGCAACACCCTTTAAATGGACTAGAGTTAGAGGCTATGGTCAAGGAGGGGAAAGGAGTGATAAAAGTAATGAAGGGTAAAAGTAAAACAAAAGAATCATTCCACATGAACCATAGATAATTGTATTCCTGAACTGCCTAGTATGAATGATTCTATCTGTGATCCATGAAGGGGAAAATGTAATCATTTAAAAATATATATAATTGCAAATCATAATAACTGGGATGAATATAAGAAAAATATGCTATTATTAAGAATAAAGGGAGGAGTAGAGTCAAGACGGTAGAGTAGGAGGACATGGAGTTTGTGTTGCCTCACAACTTGGGCACCGACTATGTATTGGTGGGGGTTTTTGTACACTTAAGGGGATACAAGGAATCCCCACATGAGGAAGTAGCACACAGGAGGAAAGGAGAGGGGAAGATAAAGTGGAGGCAGGGTAGAACTGGCACCCCTGAGGTGGGGATGGGGAAGGGGAAAGGTTCGTGCACTTGGAAGAGCCCACTCACTGTCAGAATATCAGCAGGGATGGATAGGGACCTTCAGGGAATCCAGGGATAAGAAGGGAATGTGGCTAATGTCTCCCCATCCTGCTTAGGCCCTGGCAAGCCTCTTGAAGTTCTGGGCCTGAACCCCCACCTACATGAATTCCCTCACAGTAAGGGAACCAATGGTCACAGAGAGGGACTTTTGGGAGATTGAGGGATGTAAAGGGAACATGGCCAGGGTGTCCTTAACCTGCTCAGGCACCAGTGAGCCTGTTGGGGTCCTGAACCAGAAACCTAACACCACCAAGACCCTTCTGCCTCAAGGACTCTGGGCCTGAACAACACCCTCCCTCTGCCAGGACCACTTCTAATCAAGTGGGTCCTGGGCCTGAGCTGCACTGCCCCCTTGTCAGGGCCTTTCTGGTTGTATGGGATCCAAGGACTTGGGGAACCCCCAAGGGCCTCTTTGGACATATGGGTCCCTGGGACTGAGCCACTCATTCCCCAAGGTCTTTTCTGACTACATTGGTCCCCAGGACTGGGCTTAGGGTTAAGACTATGGTTAAGAAAATCTACATAGGACCCTTGAACTTGACCCCCCCTGCCCCACAACCAAGGCCTATTCTAGCCACACAGGTCATGGGCACAAATCCTGTCTCAGCCAAAACCTCCTCTGGCAATGCAAGTCCAAGCAGGCTAAATGCAAATCCACTTCAAAGCTTCCTCTGGCTATGCTGGCCTCTGAGGGTGTACCTGAGCCTGTATCCCAGTTGGCCTCTGCAGGCACATGTGCTCTAGACCAGCTCCAGAAAGATAAACTGTTGAGAGGAGCACAAGCAGAAGTGGGAATAAAACAGCAAGTCCACAGATCTACCTAGAGGTCTTAGAGATCTACTAGGGAGATGAGAGTAGGCTGTAGCTCACCTTGGGGGCAGCACACCAGGCCTCCCTGTCCATCACCAACTCCCGGGGTTCATTCAGACTCACGTCCATCGAGTCAGTGATGCCATCCAGCCATCTCATCCTCTGTCGTTCCCTTCTCCTCCTGCCCCCAATCCCTCCCAGCACCAGAGTCTTTTCCAATGAGTCAACACTTCTCATGAGGTGGCCAAAGTATTGGAGTTTCAGCTTTAGCATCATTCCTTCCAAAGAAATCCCGGGGCTGATCTCCTTCAGAATGGACTGGATGGATCTCCTTGCAGTCCAAGGGACTCTCAAGAGTCTTCTCCAACAACACAGTTCAAAAGCATCAATTCTTTGGTGCTCAGCTTTCTTCACAGTCCAACTCTCGCATCCATACATGACCACTGGAGAAACCATAGCCTTGACTAGATGGACCTTTGTTGGCAAAATAATGTCTCTGCTTTTGAATATGCTGTCTAGGTTGGTCATAACTTTTCTTCCAAGGAGTAAGAGACTTTTAATTTCATGGCTGCAGTCACCATCTGCAGTGATTTTGGAGGCCAAAAAAATAAAGTCTGACACTGTTCCCACTGTTTCCCCGTCTATTTCTCATGAAGTGATGGGATCATATGCCGTGATCTTTGTCTTCTGAATATTGAGCTTTAAGCCAACTTTTTCACTCTCCACTTTCACTTTCATCAAGAGGCTTTTTAATTCCTCTTCACTTTCTGCCATAAGGGTGATGTCATCTGCATATCTGAGGTTATTGATATTTCTCCCAGCAATCTTGATCCCAGCTTGTGCTTCTTGCCCAACGTTTCTCTTGATGTACTCTGCATATAAGTTAAATAAGCAGGGTGACAATATGCAGCCTTGACATACTCCTTTTCCTATTTGGAACCAGTCTGTTGTTCCATGTCCAGTTCTAATTGTTGCTTCTGACCTGCATATAGGTTTCTCAAGAGGCAGGTCAGGTGGTCTGGTATTTCCATCTCTTGAAGAATTTTCCACAGTTTGTTGTGATTCACACAGTTTAAGGCTTTGGCATAGTCAATAAAGCAGAAATAGATGTTTTTCTGGAACCGTCTTGCTTTTTCTATGATCCAGCGGATGTTGGCAATTTGATCTCTGGTTCCTCTGCCTTTTCTAAAACCAGCTTGAACATCTGAAATTTCATGATTCACGTATTGCTGAAGCCTGGCTTAGAGAATTTTGAACATTGCTTTACTAATGTGTGAGATGAGTACAACTGTGCAGTAGTTTGAGCATTTTTGGCATTGCCTTTCTTTGGGATTGAAATGAAGACTGACCTTTTCCAGTAAATCAATCTAATAAATATTAAATTCAAAGAAAAACATTCAAAGAAGCAAGAAAAAAAAAATAGCATACAACAAAATATCCATAAGTTTTTCAGCTGACAACAGAAACTGTGCAGGCCACAAGGGAGTAATAAAGGGGAAAAACCTAAAAGTAAGATTACTCTACCCAGCAAGGATTTCATTCAGATTGGATGGCTAAATTAAAAGGTTTACTGACAATCAAAAGCTAAGAGAATTCAGCTTTACCAAACCAGCTTTACAACAAATGATAAAGAACTTTCTAAGTGGAAAACACGAGGGGAGAAGAAGAGAAATACTACAAAAACAAACCCAATAAAGATAAATGGTAATAGAAATGTACATAATGATAATTACCTTAAATGTAAATGGACTAAATTCTCATACCAAAAGTCAAAGTTTGGTTAAGTGGACATGACAGCAAGGCCCATATACAGGTTGTCTATAAAGACCTATTTCAGATTTAGAGACACACACAGACTGACATTGAGGGGATGGATACAGATATTCCATGCAAAAATAAATCAAAAGAAAGATGTAGTAACAATGCTCATATCAGACAAAACTAGACTTTAAAATGAAGACTGTAACAAAGACAAGAAAGGATACTGCATAATGATAAAGGGATCAATCCATGAAGAAGATAAAACAATTATAAATATTTGTGCACCCAACAAAGGAGCACCTCAATACTAAAGTATACACTAATAGCCATAAGAGGAGAAGTTGACAGTAACATAATAATAGTGAGGACTTAAATACTCAAGTTACACAAATGGACAGATCATCCAGGTGTAAAATTAATTAGGAAGCACAAACTTTGAATGACACAATAGATCAGATAGACTTAACTGATATTTACAGGACATTCCATCTGAAAGCAGCAGAATGCGCTTTCTTATCAAGTGCACATGGAGCATTCTCCAGGATAGATCACATCTTGGGTCATAAATCAATCTTCAGTAAAGTTAGCAAAATTGAAATTGTATCAAGTATCTTTTCCTTCCAAAATGCTATGAGATTAGAAATCAATTACAGGGGAAAAAAAAAAATGTAAAAACACAAAGAAATGAAGGTTAAACATTACTCAACTAAATAACCAAGATATCACTGAAGAAATCAAAGAGGAAATAAAAATATACATAAAAAATGAGAAAAATAAATGAACAGCCAATGCCCATGGGACTCAGCAAAAGTAGTTCTTAGAGGGAAGTTTATACAATTTTATCCTACCCCAAGAAACAAGAAAAACGTCAAGTAAAGAAATGAACCTTTCATGTAAAGCCACTTGACAAAGAACAATCATAACCCCAAATTAATAGAAGGAAAGAAATAACAAAAATCAGAGCAGAAATAAATGAAATAGAAATGAATGAAACAATAACAAAAATCAATGAAATTAAAAGCTGGTTCTTTGAGAAAATAGACAAAATTAGTAAATCTTTACCCATACTCATCAAGAAAGTAAGGAGAGATTTCAAATCAGTAAAGTTAGAAGTGAAAAAGGAGAAGTTACAACTGACACGACAAAAATGCTGAAGATCATAAGAGATTACTACAAGCAACTGTATGTCAATTTGGAAGAAATGAGCAAATTATGAGAAAGGTACAACCTTCAAAGACTGAACCAAAGAAATATATGGAAATTCAATCAATGTGATACACCATGTAACCAAATTAAAAAATGAAAACAAAATGGTCATCTCAGTAGATGCTTAAAAATCTTTTGACGACATTCAACAGCTATTCATGACAAAAGCTCTACAGAAGTGAACATAGAGGAAGCATACCTGAACATAATAAAGGCCATATATGACAAACTCACAGCAAGCATCATTCTCATGGATGAAAAACTGAAAGCATTTCCTCTAAGATCAGGATGAAGACAAGGACGTCCACTGTCACACTATTATTCAACACAGTTTTGGAAGTCCCAGCTACAGGGATCAGAGAAAATAAATAAATAAATAAATCCAAATTGGAAAAAAAAGTAACTGTCGTTGTTTGCAAATGACATGATACCATACCTAGAAAATTCTACAGATGCCCCAAGAAAATTAGTAGAGCTAATCAATGAATTTGGTAAAGCTTCAGGATACAAAATTAATACACAGAAATGTCTTGCTTCCATATGCACTAACAGCAAAAGATCAGAAAGATAAATTAAGGAAACAATCTCACTTACCACTGCACAAAAAGAATAAAATACCTAAGAATAAACCTACCTATGGAGGCAAAAGATTTGTACTCGGGAAACTGTAAGACACTCATAAGACTAAACAAAGATGACACAGAACAGATGTAGAGATTTACCATGTTCTTGGATTTGAAGAATCACTATTGTGAAAATTACTGTATTACACAAAGCAACCTATAGAGTCAATGTAATCTCTATCAAATTACCAACGGCATTTTTCACAGAATTAGAGAAAAAATTTTACAATTTGTATGGAAACCCAAGACCTCAAATAGTCAAAGCAATCTTGAGAAAGAAAAATGGAGCTTGAGGAATCAGTCTGATTTCAAAGTATACTACAAAGCTACAATAACTGATACAGTAGGATAATGGTACAAAACCATAAATATATAGTAATTGGACAGAATAGAAAATCCAGAGGTAAATCTATGCACCTATGGCCATGTCACTTTAATAATTGGTGCTAGAGAAATCTGGACAGCTACATATAAAAGGATGAATCAGTACACTCCATAACACCATAGACAAAAGAAAACTCAAAATGAATTAAAGAGCTACTAGGTGGCTGCGACGATACACAGGCACAGCCAGAGGAGCTGCCCCAGTCCCGAGGCCAGAGGCGAAAGCGGAGAGGACCTACCCAATGTCCAAGGCTGGGGGCGGTGGCTGGGAGGAGCTATCACACGTGCAAGGTAAGAAGCAGTGGCTGTGCTTTGCTGGACCAGCCATGAAAAGATACATCACATCCAAGGTAAGAGAAACCCAAGTAACATGGTAGGCACTGAGAGAGGACATCAGAGGGCAGACAGACTGAAGCCACAATCACAGACAACAGGCCATTCTGATCACACAAACCACAGCCTTTATCTAACTCAATGAAACTAAGCCATGCTGTGTGGGGCCACCCAAGATGGACGGGTCATAGTGGAGAAGTCTGACAGAACGTGGTTCACTGGAGAAGGGAATGGAAAATCACTTCAGTATTCTTGACTTGAGAACCTCGTGAACAGCATGAAAAGGCAAAAAGATAGGACACTGAAAGATGAACTCACCAGCTCAGTAGGTGCCCAGTATGCTACTGGAAATCAGTGGAGAAACAATTCCAGAAAGAATGAAGGGATGGACCCAAAGAAAAAACAACAACCAGTTGTGGATGGGACTGGTGATAGAAGCAAGTTTCAGTGCTGTAAAGAACAATATTGCATAGGAACCTGGAACGTTAGGTCCATGAATCAAGGCAAATTGGAAGTGGTCAAACAGGAGATGACAAGAGTGAACATCTACATTCTAAGAATCAGTGAAGTAAGATGGACTGGAATGGGTGAATTTAACTCAGATGACGATTATATCTACCACTGTGGGCAAGAATCCCTTAAAAGAAATGGAGTAGCCATCATAGTCAACAAGAGTCCGAAACGCAGTACTTGGATGCAATCTCAAAAACGACGGAATAATCTCTGTTCGTTACCAAGGCAAACTATTCAGTATCACAGTAATCCAAGTCTATGCTGCGACCAGTAACCCTGAAGAAGCTGAAGTTGGACATTTCTATGAAGACCTACAAGACCTTTTAGAACTAACACCCCAAAAAGATGTCCTTTTCATTATAGGGGACTGAAATGCAAAAGTAGGAAATCAAGAAACACCTGGAATAAAAGGCAAATTTGTCCTTGGAGCACAGAATGAAGCAGGGCAAAGGCTAATAGGGTTCTGCCAAGAGAACACACTGGTCATAGCAAACACCCTCTTCCAACAATACAAGAGAAGACTTGACACATAGACATCACCAGATGGTCAACACTGAAATCAGATTGATTATATTCTTTGCAGCCAAAGATGGAGAAGCTCTATACAGTCAGCAAAAACAAGAGTGGGAGCTGACTGTGGCTCAGATTATGAACTCCTTATTGCCAAATTCAGACTAAAATTGAAGAAAGTGGAAAAACCCACTAGACCATTCACATATGACCTAAATCATATCCCTTATGACTATATAGTGGAAGTGAGAAAGAGATTTAAGGGACTAGATCTGATAGAGTGCCTGATGAACTATGGATGGAGATTCATGACATTGTACAGGAGACAGGAATCAAGACCATCCCCAAGAAAAAGATATGAAAAAAGCAAAATGGCTGTCTGAGGAGGCCTTACAAATAGCTGTGAAAAGAAGGGAAGGGAAAAGCAAAGGAGAAAAGGAAAGATACACCCATATGAACGCAGAGTTCCAAAGAATAGCAAGGAGAGATAAAAAATCATTCCTCAGAAATCAATGCAAAGAAATAGAGGAAAACAATAGAATAGAAAAGACTAGAGATCTATTCAAGAACATTAGAGATACCAAGGGAAATTTTCATGTAAAGATGGGCTCAATAAAGGACAGAAATGGTAGAGACCTAACAAAAGCAGAAGATATTAAGAAGAGGTGGCAAGAATACACAGAAGAACTGTACAAAAAAGATCTTCATGAACCAGATAGGCCAAAGCCTTTGACTGTGTGAATCACAATCAACTGTGGAAAATTCTTAAAGAGGTGGGAACACCAGACCACCTAACCTGTCTCTTGAGAAACATATATGCAGGTCAAAAGCAACAGTTAGAACTAGACATGGAACAACAGACTGGTTCCAAATAGGGAAAGGAGTAAATCAAGGCTTTATATTGTCATCCTGCTTATTTAACTTATATGCAGAGTACATCATGAGAAACGCTGGGTTGGAAGAAGCACAAGCTGGAATCAAGATTGCCAGGAGATATATCAGTAACCTCAGATATGCAGATGACACCACCCTTATGGCAGAAAGTGAAGAGGAACTAAAAAGCCTCTTGACAAAGTGAAAGAAGAGAGTTAAAAAACATGTCTTAAAGCTCAACATTCAGAAAACGAATATCATGGCATCCAGTCCCATCACTGCATGGCAAATAGATGGAGAAATAGTGGAAAGAGTGGCTGATATATATATATATATATATATTTTTTTTTTTTTTTTTTCTGGGCTCCAAAATCACTGCAGATGCTGATTGCAGCCATGAAATTAAAAGACACTTATTCCTTGGAAGGGAAGTTATGACCAACTTCAGTTCAGTTCAGTCGCTCAGTCATGTCCGACTCTTTGCCACTCCATGAATTGCAGCACGCCAGGCCTCCCTGTCCATCACCAACTCCGGGAGTTCACCCAGACTCACGTCCATTGAGTGAGTGATGCCATCCAGCCATCTCATCCTCTGTCGTGACCTTCTCCTCCTGCCCCCAATCCCTCCCAGCATCAGAGTCTTTTCCAATGAGTCAACTCTTCACATGAGGTGGCCAAAGTACTGGAGTTTGAGCTTTACCATCATTCCTTCCAAAGAAATCCCAGGGCTGATCTCCTTCAGAATGGACTGGTTGGACCTCCTTGCATTCCAAGGGACTCTCAAGAGTCTTCTCCAACACCACAGTTCAAAAGCATCAACTCTTCGGTGCTCAGCCTTCTTCACAGTCCAACTCTCACATCCATACATGACCACAGGAAAAACATAGCTTTGACTAGACGAACCTTTGTTGGTAAAGTAATGTCTCTGCTTTTGAATATGCTGTCTAGGTTGGTCATAACGTTTCTTCCAAGGAGTAAGCGTCTTTTAATTTCATGGCTGCAGTCACCATCTGCAGTGATTTTGGAGGCCAAAAAAATAAAGTCTGACACTGTTTCCACTGTTTCTCCATCTATTTCCCATAAAGTGGTGGGACCGGATGCCATGATCTTCGTTTTCTGAACTTTGAGCTTTAAGGCAACTTTTTCACTCTCCACTTTCAATTTCATCAAGGGGCTTTTTAGTTCCTCTTCACTTTCTACCATAAGGGTGATGTCATCTGCATATCTGAGGTTATTAATATTTCTCCTGGCAACTTAGACAGCATATTAAAAAGCAGAGACATTAGTTTGTCAACAAAAGTCCATCTAGTCAAGGCTATGGTTTTTCCCGCGGTCATGTTTGGATATGAGAGTTGGACTATAAAGAAAGCTTAGCACAGAAGAATTGATGCTTTTGAACTGTGGTGTTGGGGAAGACTCTTGAGAGTCACTTGGACTGCAAGAAGATCCAATCAATCCATCCTAAAAGAGATCAGTCCTGGGTTTTCATTTGATGGACTGATGTTGAAGCTGAAACTCCAATACTTTGGCCACCTAATGTGCAGAGGTGACTCATTGGAAAAGACCCTGATGCTGGGAAATATTCAGGGTAGGAGGAGAAGGGGACGACAGAGGATGAGATGTTTGGATGGCATCACCAACTCAATGGACATGGGTTTGGCTTGACTCTGGGTGTTGGTGATAGACAGTGAGGCCTGTTGTGCTTGGTTGATGGGTTCACAGAATTGGACACTACTGAGTGACTGAACTAAACTGATGAAACTCTTAGAATAAAAGTCAGTAAGAACACTCTTTGATATAAATCACAGTAAGATCTTTATTGACCCACTTCCTAGAGTAATGAAAATAAAAACAAAAATAAGCAAATTGACCTAATTAAACATAAATGCTTTTGCACAGCAAAGAAAACCATAAGTCAGATAAAAAGTCAACCATCACAGTGGGAGAAAACATTTTAAAATGATGCAACTGACAAGGAATTAATCTCCAAAATACAAATAGCTCATGAATCTCTCTCTCTCTCTCTCTCTCTCTCTCTCTATATATATATATATATATATATATATATATATATATATATATTTATATACTTTAAAGTATATATATATATATACTTTAAAAATGTATGCAAGACCTAAATTGACATCTCTCCAAAGAATATATATGGATGGCCAAGAGGAACATGAAAAGATGCTCAAATATCACTAACTTTAGAGAAATTCATATAAAAATTACAAAGAGGTGTCACCTGACACCATATAGAATGACCATCATCAAAAACTCTATAAGCAATAAATGTCAGAGAGGGTGTGGAGAAATGGAAACCCTCTTGCACTGTTGGTGGGAATGTAATTGATACAGTCACTATGGAGAACAGTATAGCGGTTCCTTAAAAAACTATAAAGAGAACTAGCATATGACCCAGCAATCCCACTGCTGGGCATGTATCTTGAGAAAACCATCAATTAAAAAGGCACAAGCATCCCAATGTTTATTGCAGCACTATTTACTACAGGGAAGACATGGAAGCAATCTAAATGACAACTGACAGATGAATGGATAAAGAAAGTGTGGTACATATATACAATTGAATATTACTAAGCCATAGAAAGAAACAAAACTGGATCATTTTAGTGGATGGCCTTCCCTTGTGGCTCAGCTGGTATTGAATTCACCTGCAATGCAGGAGACCTGGGTTCAGCCCCAGGGTTGGGAATATCCCCTGGAGAAAGGAAAGGATATCCTCTCCAGTATTCTGGTCTAGAGAATTCCATGGACTATAATGTCCATGGGGTCACAAAAATTGGACGTGACTGCACAACTTTTGCTTTCACTTTCAGGGACATAGATGGACCAGGAGTCTGTCACAGAGGGTGAAGTAAATCAGAAAGAGAAAAACTAATATTGTACATTAAATCATGTATATGGAATCTAGAAAAATGGCACAGGTAAACCTATTTTCAGGGCAAGAATAGAGTTGCATATGTAGGGAATGGACTTGTATACACTGGGGAAAAATTGGCGGGGTGAATTGAGAGTTTCAGGTTGGTTGATACATGTGCACTGCCACGTGTAAAACAGACAGCTTGTTTGAGCTTCCTGCATAGCACAGGGAGCTCAGCTAAGTGCTCTGTGCTGAACCAGATGGATGAGATTGGTGGGACAGAAGGGAGTTCCAAGAGGGAGTGTATATATGAATACACTTCATTGTATAGCAGAAATTAACACAACATTGTAAAGCAACTATACTTCAGTTTAAAATACCTATAAAATGAAGATATGAGGGCAAAAAGAAACAGAGCAGTATGAGAACTCTAAGATAGATGCTAAAGTGACCCAGATAAAGTGTGGAGGAAAGGACATCTGAGACTACACGAGGAGCCTGTGTAAGCTCCATGGTTCTCTGAAATGATTGATACATTCAAGGGACTGAGAAAGCCATGAGGCTGATGAATGAGAGCCAGGTTAGTTAGTAAGCCTGAAATGGTAGACGAAGTTATGTAAGGCCTTTTAGACCACCTGAAAATGTTCCATTGTAACTTGACTGCAATAAGAAGCCATTCGGTTCAGTTCAGTCGCTCAGTCGTGTCCAACTCTTTGCAACACCACGAATCGCAGCACGCCAGGCCTCCCTGTCCATCACCAACTCCCAGAGTTCACTCAAACTCACGTTGATAGGGTCGGTGATGCCATCCAGTGTATCTCATCCTCTGTCGTTCCCTTCTCCTCCTGCCCCCAATCCCTCCCAGTATCAGAGTCTTTTCCAATGAGTCAGCTCTTCACATGAGGTGGCCAAAGTACTGGAGTTTCAGCATTAGCATCATTCCTTCCAAAGAAATCCCAGGGCTGATCTCCTTTAGAATGCACTAGTTGGATCTCCTTGCAGCCCAAGGGACTCTCAGGGGTCTTCTCCAACATCACAGTTCAAAAGTATCAATTCTTTGGCGCTCAGCTTTCTTCACAGTCCAACTCTCACATCCATACATGACCACTGGAAAAACCATAACCTTGATTAGATGGACCTTTTTTGGCAAAGTACAATCTGTGCTTTTTAATATGCTATTTGGTTGGTCATAATTTTCCTTCCAAGGAGTAAGCGTCTTTAATTTCATGGCTGCAGTCATCATCTGCAGTGATTTTGGACCCCAAGAAAACAAAGTCTGACACTGTTTCCACTGTTTCCCCATCTATTTCCCATGAAGTGATGGGACCAGATGCCATGATCTTCATTTTCTAAATTTTGAGCTTTAAGCCAACTTTTTCACTCTCCTCTTTCACTTTCATCAAGAGGCTTTTTAGTTCCTCTTCACTTTCTGCCATAAGGATGGTATCATCTGCATATCTGAGGTTATTGATATTTCTCCTGGCAATCTTGATTCCAGCTTGTGTTTCTTCCAGCCCAGTGTTTCTCATGATCTACTCTGCATGTAAGTTAAATAAGCAGGGTGATAGTATGTAGCCTGACGTACTCCTTTTCCTATTTGGTACCAGTCTGTTGTTCCATGTCCAGTTCTAACTGTTGCTTCCTGACCTGCATATAGGTTTCTCAAGAGGCAGGTCAGGTGGTCTGGTATTTTCATCTCTTTCAGAATTTCCCACAGTTTATTGTGATCCACACTGTCAAAGGCTTTCACATAGTCAATAAAGCAGAAGTAGATGTTTTTCTGGAACTGTCTTGCTTTTTCCATGATCCAGTGGATGTTGGCAATTTGATCTCTGGTTCCTCTGCCTTTTCTAAAACCAGCCTGAACATCTGGAAGTTCACGGTTCACGTAATGCTAAAGCCTGGCTTGGAGAATTTTGAGCATTACTAGCGTGTGAGATGAGTGCCATTGTGGGTAGTTTGAGCATTCTTTGGCATTGCCTTTCTTTGGGATTGGAATGAAAACTCAGCCCTGTGGCCACTGCTGAGTTTTCCAAATTTGATGGCATATTGAGTGCAGCACTTTCACAGCATTATCTTTCAGGATTTGAAATAGCTCAACTGGAATTCCATCACCTCCACTAGCTTTGTTCATAGTGATGCCTTCTAAGGTCCACTTGACTTCACATTCCAGGATGTCTGGCTCTAGGTGAGTGATCACACTATTGTGGTTATCTGGGTCATGAAGATCTTTTTTGTACAGTTCTTCTGTGTATTCTTCCCACCTCTTCTTAATATCTTCTGCTTCTGTTAGGTCCATACCATTTCTGTCCTTTATGGAGCCCATCTTTGCATGAAATGTTCCCTTGGAATCTCTAGTTTTCTTAAAGAGATCTCTAGTCTTTCACATTCTGTTGTTTTCCTCTATTTCTTTGCACTGATTGCTGAAGAAGACTTTCTTATCTCTTCTTTCTATTCTTTGGAACTCTATATTCAGATGCTTATATCTTTCCTTTTCTCCTTTGCTTTTCACTTTTCTTCTTTTCACAGCTATTTATAAGGCCTCCCCAGACAGCCATTTTGCTTTTTTGCATTTCTTTTCCATGGGGATGGTCTTTATCCCTGTCTCCTTTACAATGTCATGAGCCTCAGTCCATAGTTCATCAGGCACTCTATCAGATCTTGTCCCTTAAATCTATTTCTCATTTCCTCTGTATAATCATGAGGAATTTGATTTAGGTCATACCTGAATGGTCTAATGGTTTTCCCCACTTTCTTCAATTTAAGTCTGAATTTGGCAATAAGGAGTTCATGGTCTGAGCGACAGGCAGCTCCTGGTCTTGTTCTTGCTGACTGTATAGAGCTTCTCCATCTTTGGCTGCAAAGAATATAATCAATCTGATTTCACTGTTGACCATCTGGTGATGTCCACGTGTAGAGTCTTTTCTTTTGTTTTTGGAAGAGGTGTTTGCTATGACCAGTACGCTCTCTTGGCAAACTTGTTAGCCTTTGCCCTTCATTCTGTATTTCAAGGCCAAATTTGCCGGTTATTCCAGGTGTTTCTTGACTTCCTACTTTTGCATTTCAGTCCCCTATAATGAAAAGGACATCTTTTTTTGGTGTTAGTTCTAAAAGGGCTTGTAGGTCTTCATAGAACCTTTCAACTTCAGCTTCTTCAGCATTACTGGTGGGGCATAGACTTGAATTACTGTGATATTGAATGGTTTGCCTTGGAAACGAACATAGATCATTCTGTCATTTTTGAGATTGCATCCAAGTACTGCATTTCAGACTCTTTTTTTGACCATGATGGCTACTCCATTTCTTCTAAGGGATTTCTGCCCACAGTAGTAGATATAATGGTCATCTGAGTTAAATTCATCCACTTCAGTCCATTTTAGTTCACTGATTCCTAGAATGTAGATGTTCACTCTTGCCATCTCCTGTTTGACCACAAGTGCAGGTGGCTGTGACGGCACACAAGCATGGGCAGCTGCGACGGCGCACAAGCATGGCCTAGAGGAGCTACCCCACGTCCAAGATCAGGGGCGGCAGCCAGAAGGAAGTATCCCACGAAACTGGTGGATAGCAACTGATATCTCAATTCATTGAGTTATTACTTGATTAACTCAATTAATCTAAAAGTAAGCAAGGATGTACAAGGAAGAAAGACATTCTCTAAAATAGGTAGTTATGGGAAAACTGGAAAGCCACATATAAAAGAATAAGATTAGAGTTTTAAATGCACTGTATACAAAGGTAAACTTAAAATAGATTAAAGACCTAAAAATAAGAGTTGAAACCATAACTTCTAGAGGAAAATAAAAGGATAACACTTATTAATATAGATTATAGAAATATTTTTTGGATTTGTCTCCTAAGGCAAAAGAAATAAAAGCAAAAATAAGCAAATTAAAAAGATTTTGCATGGCAAAGGAAACTATTGACAACAACAACAACAAAAAAATACAGTTTACTTTATGGGATGAAATACTTGCAAACAATATAAGTGGTAAGGGGTTAATATCCAAATTAAATAGCTCATACAACTCAATATCAAAAATCCAAATAATGTAATTTAAAAACAGGCAAATTATTTGAACAGACATTTTTCTCCAAAGAAAGATGTTATTGTTGTTCAGTCCCTAAGTCATACCTGTCAATTTTCTTCCAGTATGTCCTGGAATTTGCTCAGATTTATATCCATTAAGTCAGTGATGCTATCTAAACATCTCTTCTATTTTTGCCTTCAGTCCTTTCCAGCATCAGGGGCTTTCCCAATGAGTTGGCTCTTCTCTTCAGATACCAAAGTATTAGAGCTTCAGCTTCAGCAACAGAACTCCCAATGAATATACAAAGTTGATTTTCTTCAGGATTGACTGTTTTGATCTCCTTGTAGTTTGAGGGACTCTCAAGTATCTTCTCCACCCCAACAATTTGAAAGCATCAATTCTTTGGTTCTCAGCGTTCTTTATGGTCCAACTATCACATCCATTCCCTAGAGAAAGGAATGGCAAACTCACTTTTGTATTCTTGCCTGGAAAAAGAAACCTTGAAGTTTACATTCTATTGGGTCTCAAAGAATCAGACACGACTGAGAACACACAGCAGCAGCAGGACATCCATGCCTGACTACTGCAAAAACTGTATCTTTGATTATATGGATCTTGGTAAAGTGAAAGTTCTGCTTTACAATATTCTAAGTTTGTTATAGTTTGCCTTCCAGGAAAAAGTGTCTTTTAATTTCCTGGCTGCAGTTACTGTCCACAGTGATTTTTGAGCCCCAGAAAAGAGTCACTGCTACCACTGTTTCCCATCTGTTTGCAATGAAGTGATGGAATTGAATGCTTCAATCATAGTTTGTTTGTTTGTTTGTTTTAATGTTGCACTTCAAGCCAGACTTTTCACTCTCTCTTTTACACTCATCAAAAGGCTCTTTATTTCCTCATCACTTTATGCCATTAGAGTGGTATCATTTGCATATGTGAGGTTGTGGATATTTCTCCTGCAATCTTGATTCCAGCTTATGAGTCATCCAGCCTAGCATTTTGCATGATGTACTCTACATAGAAATAAAATAAGCAAGGTGACAATGTATAGCCTTGTCATACACCTTTCCCAATGTGGAACCGGTCACATTTTCCATGTCCGTTTAACTCTTGTTTCTTGACCTGTATACATGTTTCTCAGAAGACAAGTAAGGTGGGTACTCCCATCTCTTTAAGAATTTTACATGGTTTGTTGTGACTACAACAATAAAGCCTTCAAAGGCTTTATTGTAATCAGTGAAGAAGAGTAGATATTTTGCTGAAATTTTCTCACTTTCCCCATGAATGTTGGCAATTTGATTTCTGTTCCCTTTGCCTCTTTGAAACTAAGGTTGTACATCTGGAAGTTCTCATTTCATGAACTGCTTAAGCCTAGCTTGAAGAATTTCTTTTCAAAGAAAGATATACAGATGGCCAAAAACACGTGAAAAAAATGGTCAAAGTTGCTAGTTATCAGAGAAATGCAAAACAAAATCACAACCAGGTATCACCTCATATCTGTCAAAATGGCTATCATTAAAAAGACTACAATGTAGTAAAAGGTGAAACCTAGTAAACTGTTGGTAGGAGATATTGTAAATTTGTGCAGCTTCTATTAAAATATTATATGCAGATTCCTCATAAAAACTAAAAATAGTACTACCATGAAAGTGTTAGTCACTCAGTTATGTCTGACTCTTGGTGAACCTATGGGCTGTAGCTTGCCAGGCTCCTCTGTCAATGGAATTCTCTAGGAAAGAAAACTGGAATGGGCAGCCATTCCTTCTCCAGGGGAGGTTCCTGATCATGGATCCAACCTGTGTCTCCTCCATTGCAGGCAGATTCTTTACCATCTGAGCTACCAGTGAAGCTCCAAGAGCTACCATATAATTCAACAATCCCACTGCTGATTACATTTCTGAAAATTTGAAAAGTTTAATGCATCCAAAATTCATCACAGCATTATTTACATTAACCACAATATGGAAGCAAACCATGAGTTTATCAGCAGATGAATATATAGAGAAGACAAGATACACACACACACACACACACATACACCAATGGAATATTACTCAGCCATAAAAAAAAATATAATTCTGCAGTTTGTAACAACATGGATGGACCTGAAGGGTATTAGTAAATTAAGTCAGTCAGTGAAACACAAATATTATATGGTTTCAATTTTAATTGGAATTTTCAAAATAAAACAAATTGATGAATATAACAAAACAGAAGCAGACTCATAGATACAGAGAACAAATTAAAGCTTACCAGGAGTGGAAAGTGGTGGGAGGTGGGGAAAGATACGAGAAGCAAATTGAGATACAAATTTCCAATTACAGAATAAAAAAAAATACAAGTGTTTACTTTACATATGAATTATGAATGAAGGTGTGTAACATCGTACAGGAGGCTGTAATCAAAATCATCCCCAAGAAAAAGGAATACAAAATGGCAAAATGGTTATCTGAGGAGGTCTTACAAATAGCTGAGAAAAGAAGAGAACTGAAAAATAAAGGAGAAAAGGAAAGAGATATCCATCTGAATGCAGAGTTCCAAAGAATAGCAAGGAGAGACTTAAAAAAAAAAAAAAAAAAAAAGCCTTCCTAAGTGATCAATACAAAGAAATAGAACAAAACAATAGAATGGGAAAAGCTAGAGATCTCTTTAAGAAAGTTGGAGATACCAAAGGAATATTTCATGCAAAGATGGGTACAAAAAGATGGAAATATTATGGACTTGAGAGAAGCAGAAAATATTAAGAAGAGGTGGCAAGAATACACAGAAGAACTACACAAAAAAGATCTTAATGACCCAGATAATCAAGATGATGTGATCACTCACCTAGAGCCAGACACCATGGATTATAAAGTCAAGTGGGCCTTGGAAAGCATCACCAAGAACGACACTAGTGGATGTGATGGAATTCCAGCTGAGATATTTCAAATCCTAAAAGATGATGCTTTTAAAGTACTGAACTCAATATGTCAGCAAACTTGGAAAATTTAGCAGTCGCCAAAGAACAGAAAAGGTCAGTTTTCATTCCAAGCCCAAAAAATGTTCAAATTACTGTACAATTGCACTCATCTCACATGCTAGCAAAGTATTCTCAAAATTCTCCAAGCTAGGCTTCAACAGGATGTGAACCAAGAATTTCCAGATATTCAAGCTGGATTTAGAAAAGGCAGAGAAACCAGAGATCATATTGCCAACATCTATTGGATCATAGAAAAATCAAGAGAATTCCAGAAAAACATCTACCTCTGCTTCATTGACTATGCTAAAATCGTTGACTGTGGATCACGACAAACTGGAAATTCATAAAGAAATGCGATTACCTTACTGGCTTCACTTTACCTGCCTCCTGAGAAACCTGAAATACAGGTCAAGAAGCAATAGTTAGAACCAGACATGGAACAATGGACTGGGTACAAATTTGGGAAAGAGTATGACAAGGATGTATATTATATTGTCACCTTGTTTATTGACCTAACATGCAGAGTACATCTTGAGGAATGCTGTGTTGGGTGAAGCACAAAATGGAATCAACATTACCAGGGGATATATCAATAACCTCAGATATTCAGGTGATACTACACAAAGCAGAAAGAGAAGAAGAACTGAATAACCTCTTGATGAAAGTGAAAGAGGAGAGTGAGAAAGCTGGTTTAAAATTCAACATTCAGAAAACTGGTATAATGGCATCTGGTCCCATCACTTCTTGGCACATAGAAGGGGAACAATGGAAACAATGACAGACTTTATTTTTTTGGTCTCCAAAATCACTGGTGATGGTGACTGCAGACATGAAATTAAAAGACACTTGCTCCTTGGCAGAAAAGCTATGACAAACCCAGACAGTGTGTTAAGAAGCAGAAACATC
This sequence comes from Bos grunniens, assembly GCF_055505025.1. Classification (NCBI taxonomy): domain Eukaryota; kingdom Metazoa; phylum Chordata; class Mammalia; order Artiodactyla; family Bovidae; genus Bos; species Bos grunniens. The sequence continues at coordinate 61,706,122 of NC_141183.1, read as the reverse complement.
ACTTTGCTGACAAAATTCCATATAGTCAAAACTATGGTTTTTCCAATAGTCATGTACAGATGTAAGAGTTGGATTATAAAGGAGGCTGAGTGCTGAATAATTGGTGCTTTTGAACTGCAGTGTTGGAGAACACTCTTGAGAATCCCTTGGACTGCAAGGAGACCAAACCATTCAATCCTAAAGGAAATCAACCCTGAATACTCATTGGAAGGATGGATGCTGAAGGTGAAGATTCAATATTTTGGCCACCTGATGTGAAGAGCCAGCTCATTGGAAAAGACCCTGATGCTGGGAAAGATTGAAGGCAGGAGGAGAAGGGGATGACAGATGATAAGATGGTTGGATGGGATCATTGACTCAATGGACTTGAGTTTGAGCAAACTCTGGGAGATCATGAGGGAAGGAAAGCCTAGTTGCTTCAGTCCATGGGGTCACAAGCTTCGGACATGCCTGAGCAACTGAACAATAACAATATTGTACACCTGAAACTAATAAAACTTTGTAAATGAACTATAATTATAATAAATTTGATTATTTGGCTGCTTATGGTAAGCAAATTTTGTCTTCCAAAGGAAACTTTTAAAGAATTGTGCATTAAAATAAGTTATTTGTGAAATGAAAATATTTTCCTCCATATTAAAAAAAAAAAAAAGATTTTCCTCCATATTAATGAACAGGAAATGTCACAGACGGCAATGATTTCTGGCCTCCAAAGGTGAATGAGGTCTCTCAATACTGTGATCCAGTGGATAATTTCAGCCCCTTCCAAGATGATTGCTGAGCAACTGGGGGATTGCAAGCAAGAGCCACTTGCTCATCTTAAAGTGAAAGAGGAAACAGGATTGACCCTAAAAAGCTTAGATGCATATGAAAGAAATGAATTCAGTGAGCTCAGAGGCTTGTATCTTCCCATGCATAGAATGCTACATTCCTTGACTTGATACCTGAACTTTGATGTTCAGATTGCCTGCTCCCTTTGTTGCTAACTTGTATACATCTTGACTTCCCATCCAGTTTCCTTGGAGCAGTTTTCTCAAAGGTACTGGGATGCTGTCTTCTGGGCTCCAAGTCCTAAGCATCCACACCAAATAAGGTAACTCTCTACTTTTAGGTTTGACTATATTTTTTAGTTGATGGTTTTCATAACCAACAGGAAGGGATCCAGAGCAGATTTCTGTCTTTGACCTGAACTCTATGAGAAACTGGAGCCATTGTACCAGCAGAGTCCCATTTTGCCCATCCACTTTCTTGGGAGTTTGGGACAGATTTGAGTAAGTTTCTCCTGGTCCTGAGATCTCCTATATTGGTTGAGATTCTCAGTTTTTATTTGGTGGGATATAGCAGGTACCTGCGGAGAAGGCAATGGCACCCCACTCCAGTACTCTTGTCTGGAAAATCCCATGGATGGAGGAGCCTGGTAAGCTGCAGTCCATGAGGTCGCTAAGAGTCGGACACGACTGAGTGACTTCACTTTCACTTTCATGCATTGGAGAAGGAAATGACAACCCACTCCAGTGTTCTTGCCTGGAGGATCCCAGGGAAAGGGGAGCCTGGTGGGCTGTCGTCTATAGGGTCTCAAAGAGTCGGACACGACTGAAGCGACGCAGCAGCAGCAGCAGCAGCAGCAGCAGGTACCTGACCCCTTCTCAGTTGAAGAACTGGAAGGGACCTGTTTGAAATTCAACTAGGACATACCCACCCTGGGTCTAGATATTGGGTGGGGCTCAATTGAAAGATACTGAGAGAATATCCACTCATGGAAAGGCACAGGTGGGGGCAGGCTCAGATTTACCAAGAAATACCAGGGGCTCAGTTGAAAGATACCGAGGTGTCTCCGTTGTAGAAAAATATAAGGAACAGAGTAGTTAACTGGAGAAATTAAATCTCGCTCTAAAAATTGAGGGGACTGTTTAATGCATATGCAATAAAAAATTAAAAGCTGGCTTGGCAAAACAGTAATCCAGACCTTCTAGGGGGAAGCTCAGATTTCTCTGAGTCTTTGAGATGTAAATATTGTATTTGATCCTCCTTGGTTGTACTATGGTGTATTTGTTCCTTTTGGGTCTATAAGAGGTCTTTTTGCATTCTTAATCCTTTGCATCTCTGTGGAGATAGATTATTGGTGGTCAAATGATGGGTCCTTTGAAAGTTAGAAAAATTAACAAATTATTAAATCTAGAATGCTCTCCTTGTAAACATCAGTTCTGTTGGTATCTATAAAGCAAAAGTCAAATTTACCTAAGAAAAATTTTTAAACAAGAAAAACTGGTTTAGAAAGCTTCATTGAGGCCTCCCCTCAATAGACCTTACAGATGTTAATAGCAATTAAGAATATCAACAAAAAAACTTGGGGGAAAAAGGCCTGGCTATTATTTCAATGTGGCAATTTCCTTTTTTTTTTTTAAGGCATTACTTTAAATGAATAAAAAATTATGTGGATGATTATTTAGAATGGGATAAATAAAATAGACATTTAAATGATTAAACAAGATTTGACATTACTACACTACATAAAGTTAACAAGTCAAGAGGGACCCTCTACTGTCCTATTAATCTCAGTTTTAAGTTATAGGGCTAGAAAAATTTGGATTGAGATATCTGTCTGGCCAATTACTTTGGGAAAGTTAGGCCAAAGGGCATGAATTCCTTGGCTCTACCCAACTCTAGGGATCCCAGAGCCTTTTATATAAAAAGTAGGTAAAATAAACAGAGAACAAAATGAAAAAAACTTTCTAAATTCTTCCCTAAGACTTAAGCTGGTTGATTGTATTCTTATGAAATCTAAATTTAAAGGCATAGAAGTTGGTGGAATTTAGATAAATGTATGCAAATTGGCATATTTAAATGGGAGCGTTTTATATAAAAAGTAGGTAAAATAAACAGAGAACAAAAAGAAAAAAACTTTCTAAATTCTTCCTTAAGACTTAAGCTGGTTGATTGTATTCTTATGAAATCTAAATTTAAAGGTATAGAAGTTGGTGGAATTTAGATAAATGTATGCAAATTGGCATATTTAAATGGGCTTTATGTAAGGTGGTTACAGCTTTTAATTATATTGTGGGATGAAAAAGGCATATTGATTGCCACTAAGGAAAATAACTATACGTACTGAGGAAACCAATAGCCATTCAAAACCTGAGCCATTTAAAATAAGTAAAAACTGAGATCTAATATGCAAAGGCTAATAAAATAAAAATAGTAAATTTGCTTTTCTTTAATATATAAAGAAAGGTCTTTGCTAACTGCCTTATACAAAATTTTGAAGATGTGATAAATTAAAACTTTAAAGTTATAGAACTTTGTAAATTACATTTGTTTGATAAAAATCTTGCTGCTGACATTATTAACTTTAGACAACAAAACCATTCTTTGAAAAACTAAACAACTGCTTTTGTCTTGAAAATATTTAAGCGAGCATATGAATAGAGGCCACAAAGACCTAAACTAAGTCCAATCAAGCAGGCAAGACCTGAAAGATCAAGGGAAAAAAGAAAAGTGGCAGTTTTAAATCTAAACTGTTCAGAATGTTCACTCTGCCAAACCTTACATATTGTTGTTGTTCAGTCACTAAATCACGTTCCACTCTTTGTGACCCCATGGACTACTGCATGCCAGGCTTCCCTGTTACAGATAGTAAGCCATAATCATCTTAAAAGAAGCTTGGTACCCTTTAAGGAGAAGGTGAACATTCTCACTCATGTTTTCCTTAAGCCTTGTGGAGGGATGTATCTAGCCCAAGAACTAGCCTTTTGATAGATCTGGAGTTAATGTCTTACTCATGGAAGTGCTTTTCTTAGACTCTACATTAATAATTAAAATTGTAAGAAATCTTGCCTGGGAACCTGTATCTCAACAACGATATATCTTGCCCAGAAACATGCCCAGAACACATTCCTTCTGGCTAATCTTGTACTCAGGATGCATGACGTGGGAAAGGGTCTGGTAGAACTCTTACAACCTTGAGGTATTCTTTTTCTCTATTCTCAGCAGCCAGTTGAAAACTATATAAAGTGCTACTTAAACTAGTGAGGCCAGTACTCTCTTACCCTCTTCTGATGTCTGTGTCAGAAGTTTTTTCACTTTAATAAAATCTACACAAAGCTCTGGGTGACTGAGACTGTTTTTGGTCCTAGAATGAAATTTTCTCAGAGACCGCTAATTGGGCAACACCATTCACTGTAAGCTATCACTATCAATCTGATCAAGAAATTTTAAGGTATTCCAGCTACTTGAAAACTAGTCAGTTTTATATCAATATTGTAATCCCTGGTTCACACCTAAGCTTTTAGTAAAGCCATGAGATCTAGTTTGTTTATGTCTGTGTACTAACACTAACACTCTGCACGTGGTACATATGTGATATTTCTACCTTTAAAGGATATTATTAAAATAGGATTTATATTATTAAAATTGGATTTATAAAGAGCTGTATTTAATTTAAATAAAAATTGCCTTCTTGTTCAGTCCATCAGTAATGTCTTTGAGACCCCATGGACTGCATCATGACAAGCTTTCCTGTCCTTCACTATTTCCTGGAGTTGTTTTAACTCATGTGCATTGAATTGATGATGTCATCTAACCATCTTAACCTCTGTAGCCCCCTTCTCATCATGCCCTCATCTTTCCCAGCATGAGGGACTGTTGCAATGAGTCAAGTCTTTGCATTGGTGGTCAAAGTATAGGAGCTGCAGCTTCAGGAACAGTCTTCCAATGAATATTCCTTTAAGATTGACTGATGTGATCTTGCAGTCCAAGGGACTCTTAAGAGTCTTCCAGCACCACATTTAGAAAGCATCAATTCTTCATCACTCAGTCTTCTTTATGGTCCAAATCTCACATCCATAAATGAGTACTGGAAAAACCATAGCTTTGACTAGACAGACCTTTTGGACAAAGTAACATCTCTGTTTTTTAATACTCTGTCTAGGTTGGTCATAGCTTTTCAACCAAGGAGCAAATGTCTTTTAAGTCCATGGTTACAGTCACCATCTGCATTGATTTTGGAGCAAAAGAAAATAAAATCTATCAATGTTTCCATTTTATCCCAATTTATTTGCCATGAAGTGATGGGACCAATATTACCAGATGCCATGCTTTTAGTTTTTTGAATATTGAGTTTTAAGCTAACTTTTTCACTCTCCTCTTTCACCTTTATCAAGAGGCTCTTTAGTTCCTTTTCACCATCTGTTGTTAGAGTGGTATCACTTGCATATTGAGGTAATTGATGTTTCTCCTGGCAATCTTGATTCCAGCTTGAGCTTCATCCAGCCAGGCATTTCACATAATGTACTCTGCATATAAGTTAAACAAGCAGAGTGACAAAATACAACATTGACATACTCCTTTCCCAGTTTGGAACCAGTCCATTGTTCATGTCTGGTTCTAACTATTGTTTCTCGACCTGTATTCAGGTTTCTCACAGGGCAGATAAGATGATCTGGTATTCCCATGTCTTTAAGAATTTTCCAGTTTATTGTGATCCACCCAGTCAAAGGCTTTAGCATAGTCAGTGAAGCACCAGTAATTGTTTTCCTGGAATTCCTTACTTTTTCTATGATCCAACAGATGTTGGAAACTTAATTCTGATTCCATTGACTTCTAAATCCAGTTTGTACATCTGGAAGTACTCGACTCACACTTTTTTGAAGTCTAGTTGGAAGGATTTTGAGCATTGACTTGGTACATGTGAAATGAGTGAAATTGTGCAATAGTTTGAACAGTCTTTGGCATTGTTCTTCTTTGGTATTGGGAAGAAAACTGACCTTTACCCCTCTTTTGGCAACTTCTGAGTTTTCCGACTCGGCTAGCATATTGAGTGCATCACTGTAACAGCATCATCTTTTAGGATTTGAATTAGCTCAACCAGGACTCATCACCTCCACCTGCTTTATTCTTAGTAATGCTTCCTAAGGCCCACTTGACATCACACTTTAGGATGTCTGGCTCTAGGTAAGTGGCCACACCATTGTGGTTATTCAGGGCATTAAGACCATTTTTGTACAGTTCTTCTGGGTATTGTTGCCACAGCTTCTTAATATCTTCTGCTTGTATTAGGTCCATAATATTTCTATCCTTTATTGTGCCAGTCTTTGCATGAAATATTCCCTTGGTATCTCTAATTTTCTTGAGGAGATCTCTAGTCTTTCTCATTCTATTGTTTTCTTCTATTTCTTTGCATTGATCACTTAAGAAGGTTTTCTTCTGTCTCCTTGCTATTCTTCAAAACTCTTCATTCAAATGGGTATATCTTTCCTTTTCTCCTTTACATTTAGCTTTTCTTCTTTTTCAGCTATTTGTAAGGCCTCCTCAGACGAAGGCAATTTTGCTTTTTTGCATTTCTTTTTTTGGGGGATGGTTTTGATCACTGCTTCCTGTACCATGTTATGAACCTCTACCCATAGATTTCCAGGCACTCTATCAGATCCTATCCTTTAACTCGATTTGCTGTTTCTACTGTATAATCATAAGGGATCATTAGGTCATACCTGAATGGCCTAATGATTTTCCCTACTTTCTTTAAGTCTGAATTTTGCAAAAAGGAATTCATGATTGCAGCCACAGTCAACTTCTGGTCTTGTTTTTGCTGACTATAGAGCTTTTACATCTTCAGCTGCAAAGAATATAATCAATCTGATTTTGGTTTTGACCATCTAGTGATGTCCATGTGTAATGTGGTCTCTTGTGTTAGAAGAGGTTGTTTGCTATGACCAGTGTGTTCTCTTGGCAAAACTCTGTTAGCCTTTGTCCTGGTTCATTTTGTACTCCAAAATTAAACTTGTTTGTTATTCTAGGTATCCCTTGACTTCCTGCTTTTGCATTCCAGTACTCTATGATGAAAATGACTTTTTTTTTTTTTTTTTTGGTCTTAGTTCTAGAAGATCTTATAGGTCTTCATAGAACTGTTCAACTTCAGCTTTTCCAGCATTCATGATTGGGACATAGACTTGGATTACTGTGATACTCAATAGTTTGCCTTAGGAATAAATTGAGATCATTCTGTCTTTTGTGAGATTGCAGTCAAGTAGGGTATTTGGATTATTTTTTTGACTCTGAGGGCTACTCCAGTTCTTTTAAGGTATGCTTGCCCACAGTAGTAGATACAAATTTCATCTGAATTAAATTTGTCCTTTCCCTTCCATTTAAATTCACTGACCCCTAAAATGTCAATGTTCATTCTTGGCATCTCCTGTTTAACAACTTTCAAGTTATCTTGATTCATGGACCTAACATTCCAGGTTCTGGTACATATTCTTTACAGCTTCAGACTTAACTTTCACCACCAGCCACATCCACCACTGGACATCATTTATTTTTTTGAGTCAGCCTGTTTATTCCTTCTGAAGTTATTTATCTACTCTTCTCCAGTAGCATATTGGACACCTATAGATCTGGGGGTTTTATCTTTCAGTGTCATATCTTTTTGCTTTTTCACACTGTTCATGGGGTTCTCAAGGCAAGAATGGTGAAGTAGTTTGCCATTCCCTTCTCCAGTGGACCATGTTTTGTCAGAACCCTCCAACAGTATCCATCCATCTTGGATTGCCCTACACAGCATGGCTCATAGCTTCATTTAGTTGCACAAAACTCTGATCTATGTGATTATTTTGGTTAGTTTCCTGTGACTGTGGTTTTCATTCTATCTGCCCTATGATGGAAGAGGATAAGAGACTTGTGGAATCTTCCTGATGGGAAAGGCTGGCTGTGGGGAAATCTGTGTCTTGCTCTGGTGGGCAAGGCCATTCTCAGTAAATCTTTGAGTTTTCTGCTGATGGGTGCAGTTGTGTTCCCTTCCTATAGTTTGGCCTGAGGTAGGGGTAATGGGGACCTCCTCCTAATGGACTTGTGCCAGCAGGCTGCACTTCCTAGGACTACTGCTGTCAGTGCTCCTGACCCTGTGGCAGGCCACTGTCAACCCATGACTCCACCAAAGACTCCCAAACACTCACAAGGGAGTCTGGCTCAGTCTCTTGTGGGTTTCCTGCTCCTTGCTCCTGGGTCTTGGTGAGCACAAGATTTTTGTTTGTGCCTTCCAAGAATCTCTGCTTCCCCTGTCCTGTGGAAGTTTTGTAATCAAATTCCACTGATCTTCAAAGTCAGATTCCCTGAGGATTCTCAGTCCCTTTGCCCAAACCCGAGGTTTTTGTGGGTAGAACTTTTGCAACAGTAAGAGAATTTCTTTGATATAATTGTTCTCCAGTTTAAGGATTGCCCTCCTGGTGGCTCTATAGTGAGGCTAATGGCAATCTCCTTCAAAAGGACTTCTGCCAAGCCTCCCAGAACTGTCACTACCAGAGCCTGTCCCCATGGCAGGCCTCTGCTGACCCAGCCTCTGCAGGAGATTCTCACACATTCACAGGCATGTCTGTCTCTGTTTCTGGTGGAGGTCACTGCTCCTTTCTTGGGTACTGGTGCACACAAGGTTTTGTTCATGCCCTCCAAGTGTCTCTAGTGGGTATGACATTTGTTTTCAAATGCTATTGGGACCCTCCTACCATCTTGTTGTAGCTTCTCTTTTGACCTTGGACATGGGGTATCTTTTTTTGGTGGGTTCCAACATTCTCCTGTTGATGGTTGTTAGCAGCTAGTTGCGATTTGGTGTTCTCAGAAGAGATGAGTTCATGTCCTTCTACTCTTCCATCTTGCTTTGAAGAAAAAGCTTCTACATTAAAAAAACTGGTCAAGATAACGTTCAGGTTCACATGAACTTGGAAATAATATTAACTTATACCTGATATTAATGTTTAAATTTGTTGATCTAAATTAATACAGATGTCATTAAGAGTCATCAAAATTAAGGATAGTACTTTATTGTATCTAGGAAGGCAATGGCAGCCCACTCCAGTACTCCTGCCTGGAAAATCCCATGGACAGAGGAACCTGGAAGGCTGCAGTCCATGGTGTTGCTGAGGGTCAGACACGACTGAGCGACTTCACTTTCACTTTTCACTTTCATGCATTGGAGAAGGAAATGGCAACCCACTCCAGTGTTCTTGTCTGGAGAATCCCAGGGATGGAGGAGCCTGGTGGGCTGCCATCTCTGGGGTCGCACAGAGTTGAACACGACTGAAGTGACTTAGCAGCAGCAGTACCAGCAGGTTTAATAAACAAAACCTTACTAATCCCTTGCAAGAAAACAACTTAACATGATAAAATTTTATGTTAAATGTAAATGATATAAAATATTTGGGATAAAATGTTTAAGGTAATCATATTCTAAAACTATCAACTTAAAATGATCATTCCAGATGTTTGGTAACTTAAGATTCTAAAACTGTCCCAAATTAAGCTAAGTGATATAAATTTCTTTATTTAAAATATACTGAGACATCAATTACTAAATAAAAAAAAAGTTTAAAGTATTTGAGAATATTAATTAAAATGTTTGGTATCACCTAAGATATTCCCTATAAGGAAACCAATGTTTTTAGAAATTATCACTGATGTTTAAGCTCATTAATTTATAAAATGCCATGTAAAGACAGTTCATAATTGCTTACTTCTTAGTTTTACTAAAATTAACGTTTTAAGAATTGAAGATTCTAATTTAAACATGTAACACCTACCAAGGCAATAGCCACTACAGCCACCTCCAATTTTGTACTCTGAAAGGTTTCAGGGTGTAGAAAAGCAGGATACTGGCCATAGATAGTTAAAGTGCATACCAAAAGAATGATTTCAGTGAACCCAGACTATTGCATCATCCCATATAAGGAAAAGTGCTAAAATCATTAACTTGAAGTGTGTGGTTTACTTTACCAGTAAACTTGATGTTCCTACTACTACTTTGTTTTTGTTACAAAATCTTATACTTTGATGCCTATCTTATCTCAGTGACCTGTGAGGAAGTCCTCAGAATATCCATCAAGTAAAATATAATTCTCAAATTTTAGATTATGATCTTTTTTCATTCAACTATTTATATACAGTTCTCTTTTATTGTTTCTTTAAACCACTTCATTCTAGCCTTTATTCCAATGAATTAATTAAAACTCATTTTAATAGGTTAATAAAAGCCTCTAATTATTGAGCTCATTAGCTTATCTTTTTCTGGATCTCCTATTGCATATTATGCTATTAAATAAATACCCCTGTGAAAAAAATCTCTTCCCTTGATTTTGAAGAAGTGGCAAGGATACATAGAAGAACTATATGAAAAAGGGCTTAATAACCCAGATAATCACAATGATATGGTCACTCACCTACAGTCAGACATCCTGGACTGTAACGTCAAGTGGATCTTAGGAAGCCTTACTACAAACAAAACTAGTGGAGGTGATGAAATTTCAGTTGAGCTATTTCAAAACTTAAAAGACGATGCTGTTAAAGTGTTGCACCCAATATGCCAACAAATTTGGAAAGCACAACAGTGACCACAGTACTGCATAAGTTTGGTTTTCATTCCAATCCAAAAAAAAGGCAATGCTAAAGAATGTTCAAAGTACTGTACAACTGTGCTCATTTCACATGCTAACAAGGTAATGCTCAAAATCCTTCAAGCTAGGCCTCAAGAGTATGTGAACCGTGAACTTTCAGATGTCAAAGATGGATTTAGAAAAGGCAGAGGAATCAGAGATCAAATTGTAAACATCCACTGGATCATAGGAAAGCAAGAGAATTCCAACAGCTAACTCTGCTTCATTGACTATGCTAAAGTCTTTGACTGTGTAGATCACAGCAAACTGGAAAATTCTTAAAGAGAAGGGAATACCAGACCACTTTACCTGTCTCCTGAGAAAGCTGTACACAGGACAAGAAGCAACCATTGGAACCAGACATGGGGCACAACAGTTGATCAAAATTGGGAAAGAAGCACATCAAAGCCGTATATTGTCACCTTATTTATTTAACTTACATGCAGACTACATCACGTGAAATGCCAGGCTAGATGACTCACCAGTTGTAATTAATTTTGCCAGGAGAAATATCAACAACCTCAGATAGGCAGATGTTATCACACTAACGGCAGAAAGTGAAGAGGAATGAAAGAGCCTCTTGATAAAGGTGAAAGAGAAGAGCAAAAAGCTGGCTTAAAATTCAACATTCAGAAAGCTACATGACAACCAGTCCCATCAGTTCATGATGAATAGGTGGGGGGAAAGTGGAAACAGTAGTAGATTTTATTTTCTTGGGCTCCAAAATCACTGAGGATGGTGACTGCAGCCACAAAATTAAAAGATGTTTGTTTCTTGGAAAGAAAAAACATGACAAACCTAGAAAGTGAAAGTGTTAGTTTCTCATTCTTGTCAAACTCTTTGTAACCCCATGGACTGCAGCCGACTAGGCTCCTCTATCCATGGGATTTCCCAGGCAAGAATACTGGAGTGAGTTGCTGTTTTCCTTTCTAGGGGATCTTCCCAACCCTGAGATTGAACAAGGGTCTACGGCATTGCAGGGAAATTCTTCTTCATCTGAGCCACCAGGGAAGCCTTAGACAGTATATTAAAAAGCATAGATATCACTTTACCAAAAGTCCATAGAGTCAAAACGATGCCTTTTTTTTTTTTTTTTTCAGTAATCATGTATGGATGGAGAAGGAAATGGCAACCCACTCCAGTGTTCTTGCTTGGAGAATCCCAGGGGCAGGGGAGCCTGGTGGGCTGCCGTCTATGGGGTCGCACAGAGTCGGACACAACTGACTTGACTTAGCAGCAGCTACAGCAGCATCAATCATGTATGGATATGAAAGTTGAACCATAAAGAAGAGTGAGCTCCAAAGAATTGACACTTTAAAACTGTGGTACTGGAGAAGACTCCTGATAGTCTTTGGAGAGCAAAGAGATTAAACTAGTCAGTCCTAAAGGAATCAACCCTGAACATTCAATGAATGCTTAAGCTGAAGTCCCAATACTTTGGCCACCTCATGCGACAAGCCAACACATTTAAAAAGACCCTGATCGAAGGAAAGCTTGAGGGCAAGAAGAGAAAGGGGCAGCAGAGAATGAGATGGTTTTATAGCATCACTGACTCAATGGAGATCAGTTTGAGTGAGCTCTGGGAAACAGTTTAGGACAGGGAAGCCTAGTGTACTGCAGTTCATGGGGTCAGAGTTGGACATGACTTTGTGAGTGATCAACCACAGTTTTATGTAGAATAAAGAATACAGAAAATAGGCTCTTGATTGCTTTCAAATGAAGAGAGCATTTTCCAATATCAGGTAAGACAATGTTTATAGTGATTTTGTTTCCTAATTGCAATGTAAAGTAAAAAAATCAATTTGGAAATATTTTTATGATCTGAAAATGATAGAAACTCCATTAGGTCCTCATAGTGTACATCAAATGAAAAATAAGCTCCAACTTTTAGTAGAAAGAGGTAAAATATTTTACCATCTTGAAATACATGTTAAGATATTTCACCATCTTGAAATATGCCAGAGCATCCAGGTCTTCCTAACAAACACTGCCCTCAAGGAGAAACTAGTACAGATGCTTACTCCTTGGAAGGAAAGTTATGACCAACCTAGACTGCATATGAAAAAGCAGAGACATTACTCTGCCAACAAAGGTCATCCTAGTCAAGGCTATGGTTTTTCCAGTGGTCATGTATGGATGTGAGAGTTGGACTGTGAAGAAAGCTGAGTACAGAAGAATTGATGCTTTTGAACTGTGGTGTTGGAGAAGACTCTTGAGAGTCCCTTGGAGTGCAAGGAGATCCAATCAGTCCATCCTAAAGGAGATCAGTCCTGGGTGTTCATTGGAAGGACTGCTGTTGAAGCCGAAACTCCAATAATTTGGCCACCTGATGGGAAGAGCTGACTTATTTGAAAAGACCTTGATGTTGCAAAGAGTTGGACACGACTGAGCAACTGATCTGATCTGATTTGATCTAATGTTGGGAAAGATTGAGGGCAGGAGGAAAAGGGGACAACAGAGGATGAGATGGTTGGATGACATCATTGACTGGATGGACATGGGTTTGGGTGGACTCCAGGAGTTGGTGTTGGACAGGGAGGCCTGGCTTGCTGTGGTTCATGGGGTCTCAAAGAGTCAGACACGACTGAGCGACTGAACTGAACTGAACTGAGAGCCTAACCCACTGGAGTTTTATCAGAGCCTAATTTATCTGGAGAAAGAGAAATAGAAACACCAACAGGCTCTGGCCTTTCACAGAAACAAAGGGAAATAATACAATCTTAGCCCACTCTAAGCTTTCTGTTTTTTCAAAAAGAAGGGACTTCCTGGTAGTTCAGAAGGTAAAGAATCTGCCTGCAATGCAGGAGACCTGGGTTCGATCCCTTGGTTGAGAAGATCCCCTGGAGGAGGGGATGGCAACCCACTCCAGCATTCTTGACTAGAGAATCCCATGCACAGAACAGCCTGGCAGGTTATAGCCCATGGGGTCACAAAGAGTTAGACATGAATGAGTGACTAACATACACACACAAAAGAGGGTACTGAGAAAAACTCATGAAGTTCACAGTCTGGGGGCATTTATAGGACTACAAAATGATATACTTCCCCCTATACCTTACAACCACATTACTAAAAACCTATTTACAGTAGTTCCTTTTGCATAGTATTTCATATCCAAACAAAAAACTTCATTAAAATTGAAAAAAAAAAAAAAAAAAGGCTCACTGAGAAGATATTGTTAAGAGAACAAGCAGACAAGCCACAGACTGGGAGAAAATATTTGTAAAAGATATACCTGATGAAGAATTTTTCCAAAGTATACAAAGACTACTTAAAACTCAACAACAAGATGACAAAAAATTCAATTAAAAACTAGGGCAAAACCCTTAGCAGACATCTCATCAATGATAGGTTGTAAATAAGCATATGAAAACATGACTCACATCATATATTAACAAAGATTTACAAATTAAAACAACAATGGAAAACTAGATACCTATTGTTATTCAGCCCCTCAGTCATGTCCCCTCATTGCAAACCTATGGACTGCAGCACTCTAGGCTTCCCTGTCCTTCACAATCTCCCAGAGCTTGCTCAAACTCATGTCTGTTAAGGCAATGATGCCATCCAACCATCTCATCCTCTGTCACCCTCTTCTCTTTCTTCCATCAATCTTTTCCAGCACCAGAATCTTTTCTAATGAATTGGCTCTTTGCATCAGATGGCCAATGTATTAGAGCTCAGCATCAGTTCTTCCAATGAATACTCAAGATTGATTTCCTTTAGAATTGACTGGTTTGATCTCCTGGCAGTCCAAGTGACTCTCAAGAGTCTTTTCCAACACCACACCTCAAAAGCATCGGTTCTTTGGCTTTCAGCCTTCCCTTATGGTCCAACCCTCATATCCATACATGACTAGTGGAAAAACCATATCTTTGACTATATGGACATAGATCGGCAAAGTAATGTATCTGCTCTTTAATGTTTGGGTTTGTTGCAGCTTTTCTTCAAAGGAGCAAGTGTCTTTTAATTTCATGGTTGCAGTTACCATCTGCAGTGATTTTGGAGCCCAAGAAAATAAAGTCTCTCACTGTTTCCATTATTTTCCCATCTATGTGCCATGAAGTGATGGGACTGGCTGTGATAGTCTTACTTTTTGAATATTGAGTTTGAAGCCAGTTTTTCACTCTCCTCTTTCACCTTCATCATTAAGCTTTTTATTTCCTCTTTGCTTTCTGTAATTATGGTTATGTCATCTGCATATCTGAAGTTACTGACATTTTTCTCAGAAAACTTGATTCCAACTTGTGCTTCATCCAGCCAGGCATTTCACATGATGTACTCTGCATAAAAGTTAAATAAGCATGGAGACAATATACACCCTTGACATATTCATTTCTCAATTTTGAACCAGTCTATTGTTCCATGTCCAGTTCTAATTGCTGCTTTTTGACTTGCATTGAGGTTTCTCAGTAGGCAGGTAAGGTGGTCTGGTATTCACATCTCTTTCAGAATTTTCCAGAGTTTGTTGTGATCCACACTGTCAAAGGCTTTAGCATACTCAATGAAGTAGAAGTAGATGTTTTTCTGAAATTCTCTTGATTTTTCTATGATCCAAATGGTGTTGGCAGTTTAAACTCTGGTCCCTCTGCCTTTTCTAAATTGAAGTTGAACATCTGGAAGTTCTCAGTTCCCATACTGATGAAACTGGTCTTGAAGAATTACCTGGCTAGTGTGTGAGAAGAGTGCAATTGCTCAGGAGTATGAACATTCTTTGGCATTGTCCTTCTTTGAGATTGGAATGAAAACTGACATTTTCCAGTCCCATGGCCACTGCTGAGTTTTCCGAATTTGCTGGCATATTGAGTGTAGCATTTTCACAGCATCACCTTTTAAGATTTGGAATAGCTCAGCTGTAATTCCATCACCTTCAATAGCTTTGTTTGTATTGATGCTTTCTAAGGAAAGATATAAGCATCTGTATGCAGAGTTCCAAAGAATAGCAAGAAAAGATAAGAAAGCCTTCCTCAGTGAACAATGCAAAGAAATAGAGGAAAACAACAGAATGGGAAAGACTTGAGATCTCTTCAAGAAAATTAGAGATACCAAGGGAACATTTCATGCAAAGATGGGGTTGATAAAGGACAGAAATGGCATGGGCCTAACAGAAGCTGAAGATATTAAGAAGAGGTGGCAAGAATACACAGAAGAGCTGTACAAAAAAGATCTTCACGACCCAGATAATCACAATATTGTGATCACTCACCTAGAGCCAGACACCCTGGAATGTGAAATCAAGTGGGCCTTAGAAAGCATCACTATGAACAAGGAAAGTGGAGGTGATGGAATTCCAGTTGAGCTATTCCAAACCCTGAAAGGTAATGCTGTGAAAGTGCTACATTCAATATGCCAGCAAATTTGGAAAACTCAGCAGTGGTCACAGGACTGAAAAAACGTCAGTCCTTTTTTTCATTCCAATCCCAAAGAAAGGAAATGCCAAAGAATGCTCAAACTATCGCACAATTGCACTCATCTCACACGCTAGTAAAGTAATGCTCAAAATTCTCCAAACCAGGCTTCAGCAATACATAAAGTGTGAAATTCCAGATGTTCAAGCTGGTTTTAGAAAAGGCAGAAGACCCAGAGATCAAATTGCCAACATCTGCTGGATCATCGAAAAAGCAAGAGAGTTCCTGAAAAACACCTATTTCTGCTTTATTGATTATGCCAAAGCCTTTGACTGTGTGGATCACAATAAACTGTGGATAATTCTGAAAGAAATGGGAATACCAGACCACCTGACCTACCTCTTGAGAAACCTATATGCAGGTCAGAATCAACAGTTAGAACTGGACATGGAAAAACAGACTGGTTCCAAATAGGAAAAGGAGTATGTCAAGGCTGTATATTGTCACTCTGCTTATTTAACTTATATGCAGAGTACACCATGAGAAACACTGGGCTGGAAGAAGCACAAGCTGAAATCAAGATTGCCGGGAGAAATATCAATAACCTCAGATATGCAGATGACACCACCCTTATGGCAGAAAGTGAAGAAGAACTAAATAGACTCTTGATGAAAGTGAAAGTGGAGAGTGAAAAAGTTGGCTTAAAGCTCAATATTCAGAAAATGAAGATGATGGCATCCGGTCCCACCACTTCATGGGAAATAGATGGGGAAACAGTGGAAACAGTGTCAGACTGTATTTTTTTGGGCTCCAAAATCACTGCAGATGGTGACTGCAGCCATTAAATTAAAAGACGCTTACTCCTTGGAAGGAAAGTTATGACCAAACTAGATAGCATATTCAAAAGCAGAGACATTACTTTGCCAACAAAGGTCCATTTAGTCAAGGCTGTGGTTTTTCCAGTGATCATGTATGGATGTGAGAGTTGGCCTGTGAAGAAAGCTGAGTGCCGAAGAATTTATGCCTTTGAACTGTGGTGTTGGAGAAGACTCTTGAGAGTCCCTTGGACTGCAAGGAGATCCAAGCTGTCCATTCTAAAGGAGATCAGTCCTGGGTGTTCTTTAGAAGGAATGATGCTAAAGATGAAACTCCAGTACTTTGGCCACCTCATGAGAAGAGTTGACTCATTGGAAAAGACTCTGATGCTGGGAGGGATTGGGGGCAGGAGGAGAAGGGGACGACAGAGGATGAGATGGCTGGATGGCATCACTGACTCGATGGCCGTGAGTTTGAGTGAACTCTGGGAGTTGTTGATGAATTGGGAGGCCTGGCATCCTGCGATTCATGGGGTCGCAAAGAGTTGGACACGACTTAGCTACTGAACTGAACTGAAGTTCCGTTTGGCTTCTCACTCCAGGATGTCTGCCTCTAGGTGTGTGATTACACTATCGTGGCTATGTGGGTCATTACCATCTTTTGTATAGTGCTTCTGTGTATTCTTGTCACCCCTTCTTAATATCTTCTGATTCTGTTGGGTCCATATTCTGTTCTTTATTGAGCCCATCTTTCCATAAAATGTTCCCTTGGTATCTCTAATTTTCTGAAGAGATCTCTAGTCTTTCCCATTCTATTGTTTTCCTTCATTTATTTGCACTGATCAGTTAGGAAGACTTTCTTATCTCTCCTTGTTATTCTTTAGAACTCAGCATTCAGATTGATATAGCTTTCCTTTTCTCTTTTGCCTTTCACTTCTCTTCTTTTCTCAGCTATTTGTAAGGACTCTCAGATAACCATTTTTCCTTTTTACATTTCTTTTTCTTGAGGATGATTTTGATCACTGCCTCCTGTGCAGTGTGATAAACCTCCACCCTGTAAATTGTCACAAACCTCTTTAGGCACCCTGTCAGATCAAATCCCTTGAATTTATTTGTCTGTTCCACTGTATAATTTAAGGAATTTGATTTAGGTCATATTTGAATGGCCTAGTGGTTTTCCTTACTTTCTTCAGTTTAGGTCAGAATTTAAGATACCTATTAGAATGGCTAAAATTCTGAACATTCACAACTCCAATTGCTGATGAGGATATAGAGGTATAAAAACCCTCATTCATTGCTGGTGGAAGTGCAATATGGTACTGCCACTTTGGTAACCATTTTGATGGTTTCTTGGAAAGTTAAACATACAACTCAACAATTGTACCCCATGGTATTTACCCAACATAGTGAAAGACTTATGTGTATACAAAGACCTATATACATATGCTTACAGAAACTTTTTTGAAACTTGTACAAATATGGAAGCAATCAAAATGATATTCAGTGTGTGACTGGATAAATAAATTGTGGTACATCCAGAGAAGGACTATTATTCAGTGCTCTAAAGAAATGAGCTATCAAGACAAGGAGCACATAAAGGAACCTTAAAAGTATATTGGTAAATGAAAGAAGCGAATCTGAAAAAGCTATAAATGTGTGATTCCAAATGTGTACAACATTCTAGCAAGGAAAATATATCAATATAATAAAATGATCAGTGATTAAAATGGGTTGGGGGAAAGTATGAATTGGAGGGGTAGAGAGGATTTTTAGGACAGTGAAAATACTCTATGTGATACTCTAATGATGGATACATGTTATTATACATTTGGCCAAATCTTCCCTTGTAGTTCAGTTGTTGAAGAATCTGTTGCAATGCAGGAGACTTGGGTTTGATTCCTGGGTTTGGAGGATTCCCTGGAGAAGGAAATGGCAACACTTTCCAGTATTCTTGCCTCTAGAATCCCATTAACAGAGGAGCCTGGCAGGCTACAGGCTGTGGGGTCACAAGGATTGAACATAACTGAGTGACTAAGCACAGCACAGCATAGAATGTATTAACAGCAAGACTGGATTCTAATGTGAGCTATAAATTTTGGGTTTATCAATTGTAACAAATGTATTAATTATTGATCATGGTGGAGGCTCTGCATATATAGGGGCTGAGATAACATGAGAAAATCTCTGTGCCTTCTTAATTTTGCTGTGAATCTCAAGTTGCTCTTAAAAAATAGTTTATTTTTAAATAAGTCACGCTAAATTCAAGGCCATATTTTTTGTATTCTTTATCAGAAGAACTCAAACCTTGGGCCAGACAGTTTCTATTGTTACAGATCCCTTCTGTCATTTAAAACCAGGTGTTTCTATATTTTGGATAATGCACACTGACAACTCAAAGCACATACAGTAACCTCAACTACCCACTGCCCACCTATGCAGCAAACCCACATAAACATTATTTTATTTGCAACTAGTCAAAGTATGTATAGGCTTTTTTTCTCCTTCCTTTTAAAACAAAGTGCTCTTGAAGTTATATTTCCTACCTCACTTAAGTGAGAACAACATGCTAATTTTACAGCCTGGGCTCCTGAGAAAAGAAAATCAGTTACATCTGTCAGTTACACTTTTTTTTTTTCATGATGTTAAGGAATCTCTGGGAAAAGCAAAACCTAGTTTGAAAAAGTATAATAATTGATGTACAGGGTATAATTAAGAATGATATTAATAACAGGGAATGTTAAGTAAACAGGATGTATCTATTGAAGGGACTACTTTGTTGATAATGAGTATGAAGAACTTCTATAATACAGTAAATTTATATATATATATAATGCTTGTTTGTTGGAAGGAAAGCTATGACAAACCTAGACAGGGTAGAAATATATACATTACCATATACAAAATAGGTAGACAGTGGGAATTTGGTGTGTGACACAGAAAGCTCAACCCAATGCACTGTGACAACATTGAAGGATAGGATGGGGTGGTAGAGAGGAGGGAAGTTCAAGAGGTTCAAGGTGACATTGTATACCTGTGGATGATCCATGTTGATGCATGGTAGAAACCAGCACAATATTGTAAAGCAAGTATCTTGCAATGAAAAAATAAAAAGCAAAGACATCATTTTGCCAATAAAGTTCTACATAGCTGAAGTTATTTATTTATTTTTTTAATAGTCATGTATGGATGTAAGAGTAGGACCATAAAGAAGGCTGAGTACTAAAGAACTGATGCTTTTGAATTGTGGTTCTGCAGAAGACTTTTTTTTTTTTTTCTTCCAGGTTTATTGAGATACAATGGACATACAACACTATGTACATTTAAGGTTACAACATAATCATTTGACTTACATATATCATGAAATAATTACCACAATATGTGTAGTGAACATCTGTCATCTCATGTAGATACAAAATTAAAGAAATAGAAAACAATTCTTCTGTTGAGAGCACTTACTATTCATTCTCAAAAACTTTCAAATATAATATACAGCAGTGTTAATTATATTTATTGTGTTATACATTACAACCCTAATACTTATCATTTTTTTCACAATAGTAGAAGACATTTCTTAGTTTTCACAATCAATAGGCAGACAAAAAATAAAAGATCATTTTAATTACAATCCATAATGGAAACGTAATTACCCTAACAATATAAAATAATTACATACAACTTGGGGTGTTATGTAGAGTGATCTGGTAAGCGGAAGTGCATACATGCACATGTTGTCTTCTGCCCAACCAGTCTATGTCTTTTGGTTCATTCATTTAATCCATTTATGTCTACAATAATTATCTGTATATATGATCCTATTACCATTTTCTTAATTCTTTTAAGTTTATTTTGTGTAGATCTCTTCCTCCTCTTAGAGAAGTTTCTCTCTCTCTCTCTCTCTCTCTCTCTTTTTTCCTCCTCTGCTTAGAGAAGTTCCTTTAGCATTTGTTGTAAAGCTATTTTAATGGTGCTGAATTATCTTAACTTTTGCTTGTCTGGAAAGCTTTTGATGCCTCCATCAAATCAGAGCTAGAATCTTGCTGGGTTGAGTAGTTTTGGTTGTAGGTTCTTCTCTTTCATCACTTTAAATATACCATGTCAATCCCTTCTGGCTTGTAGAGTTTCTGTTGAGGAAACAACTGATAACCTTATGGGGAGTTCACTTCTATGTCATTTGTCATTTTTTTGTTGCTGCTTTTAATATTTTATCATTGTCTTTAATTTTTGTCAGTTTGGTTACAATGTATCTCGGTGGGTTCCTCCTTCATTTTATCCTTTTTTTTTTTTTTTTAAGATTTTGCTTTATTATTTTATTATTATTATTATTTTTTATTACTTTACAATATTGTATTGGTTTTGCCATACATCAACATTTATCTGCCACGGGTGTACAAGTATTCCCCATCCTGAACCCCCCTCCCACCTCCTGCCTGGGGCTCTTTGTGCTTCTTGGACTTGTTCAGATATTTCCTTTCTCATGTTAGGGAATTTCTGAGCTATTATTACTTCAAATATTTTCTCTCTCTTCTTCTTCTGTGACCCCTGTAATGTGAATGTTGGTGCATTTAATGTCGTTCTAGATGTCTCTTAGGTTGTCTTCATTTTTTTTTTTTTTTAATTCTTTTTTCTGTAGTCTGTTTTGCAGCAGTTAAAGCCACCATTCTGTCCTCCAGGTCATTTATCTGTTCTTCTGCCTCAGTTGTTCTGCTATTTATTCCTTCTAGTGTATTATTTATCTCTGTTTGTTCTTTAGTTCTTGTAGGTCTTTGGTAAACATTTCTTGCATCTTCTCCATTGCTTTCTTAAGATCCTCTATCATCATCACTATAATTATTCTTTTTTTTTTTTTTTTTTTTCTGAAAGGCTGCATATCTCCACTTCATTTACTTTTTTTCTGGGGTTTTATCTTTTCCCTTCATCTGGGACATTGCCCTCTGTTTTTCATCATGTTTAACTTCCTCTAATGTGGTTTTTGGTCTAGCTGCTGTGGGATTGTGATTCTTCTTACTTCTGTCTGCTTTCTGATGCAGGAGGCTGAGGCTTGTGTAAGCTTCCTGATGGGAAGAACTGGTGGTGGGAAAAACTTGGTCTTGCTCTTGTGGGCAAGGCTGTGCTCAGTAAAGCTTTAATCCAATTGTCTGCTGATGTTTGGGGTTATGCTCCCTCCTTGTTGTTTAGTTTGAGTCAACCCAACGCTGGGGTCTATAGGCTGTAGTGGTGATCCCCAAGGGAACTTATGCCAAGTGACCCCTTCCAGAACTGCTGCAGCCAGAGCCCCCATCCCCTGGTGAGCCAGTGCTGATCCATGTTTACACAGGAGTCCATCTAACGCTAGCAGGTAAGTCTGGTCCAGTCTCCTCTGGGGTCATTGCTCCTTTCCCCTGGGCCTTGGTACATGCAAATTTTGTTTGTGCCCTCAAAAAGGGAAGTCTTTCTCCCAGTCCTGGGGAAGTCCTGTAACCAAATCCCACTGGCCTTCAAAGTCAGACTCCCTGGAGATTCCTAGTCCCTTTGTTGGATCCCCAGGCTTGGAAGCCTGATGTCACATGAAGAACCCTCACAACAGTGGGATGCATTCTTTAGTATTATTTTACTCCAGTTTTTGGGTCACTCACCCGGAAGATATGGGGTTTGATTTTATCATGATTATGCATTTCCTACCATCTTGTTATAGTTTTATCTTTATCTCTGGACATGGACTATCAGTTTTTTGGTGGGTTTCAGTGTCCTTCTGTTGATTGCTGCTTACAGCCATTCGTAGTTTTGCTGTTCTCTTAGGGGGAGATGAGATACATCTTTCTCCTCCACCATCTTGACCCAGAAGCCTGGAGAAGATTCTTAGAGTCTCTTGGACTGCAAGG
Organism: Bos grunniens; assembly: GCF_055505025.1. Lineage (NCBI taxonomy): Eukaryota > Metazoa > Chordata > Mammalia > Artiodactyla > Bovidae > Bos > Bos grunniens. The sequence goes on along the minus strand of NC_141183.1, from coordinate 61,683,689 downwards.
AGATCAAACCAGTCAATCCTAAAGGAAATCAATCCTGAATATTCATTGGAAGGACTGATACTGAAGCTGAAGCCCCAGTACTTTGGCCACACACACACACACACACACACATATATATATATCTGAACAACTACAATATACATATGTGTGTATGTGTGTGTGTGTGTATTCCTTGGTGGCTCAGATGGTAAAGAACCTGCCTGCAATGCAAGAGACCCAGGTTCAATCCCTGAGCCTGGAAAAACCCCTGGAGAAGGGAATGACTACCCCCTCCAGTATTCTTGTCTGGAGAATTCCATGGACAGAGGAGCCTGGTGGCCTACAGTCCATGGATTCATAAAATTATACCTGAAAATTTATATATAAGAATTTATTCAGTCATTTATAAAATCCATACCATGTCGTTAGTATCCTGTCTGTGCCTGTGATAGTCAATGGAAATCAGCAATATAAATAGACCTGATTTCCGCAGACATGGTCCTTACAGTCAACCTCATTTGTTTCCACAGTGTAATATGTGAACCTCCAGTATCATCGTCACATGGGAACTTCTGAGAAATACCAAATTTTAATCCAAGCTAAGACTTTCTATATGAGAAACTTTGAGGATGGGACTCAGTAACCTGTGTTTTAGGAAGAATCTCAGGTGATTTTGATGCAAGGTCTATTTTGAGAATCACTGGTTTTGCAGAGAAGACAATTATGAAGCAAAATTATTTTGATAATTAAATCATGTGCTATCAGAAAAGAATGAGAAATTGTTAGAGATAGCATGTAATGTCTTTGCTTCTTCGATAATTCAAAGTAAGCCACCTTGAGGAACTGAAAGAATAAAAGTGAGCTATTGAATAGAAGAATGGATAACAGATCAGATCAGATCAGATCAGTCGCTCAGTCGTGTCTGACTCTTTGCGACCCCGTGAATCACAGCATGCCAGGCCTCCCTGTCCATCACCAACTCCCGGAGTTCACTCAGACTCACGTCCATCGACTCAGTGATGCCATCCAGCCATCTCATCCTCTGTCGTCCCCTTCTCCTCCTGCCCCCAATCCCTCCCAGCATCAGAGTCTTTTCCAATGAGTCAACTCTTCGCATGAGATGGCCAAAGTATTGGAGTTTCATCTTTAGCATCATTCCTTCCAAGGGATTCTCAAGAGTCTTCTCCAACACCACAGTTCAAAAGCATCAATTCTTCAGCACTCAGCCTTCTTCACATTCCAACTCTCACATCCATACATGACCACTGGAAAAACCATAGCTTTGACTAGATGAACCTTTGTTGGCAAAGTAATGTCTCTGCTTTTGAATATGCTATCTAGGTTGGTCATAAATTTCCTTCGAAGGAGTAAGCATCTTTTAATTTCATGGCTGCAGTCACCATCTGTAGTGATTTTGGAGCCCAGAAAAATAAAGTCTGACACTGTTTCCACTGTTTTCCCATTAATTTCCCATGAAGTGATGGGACCGGATGCCATGATCTTCATTTTCTGAATGTTGAGCTTTAAGCCAACTTTTTCACTCTTCACTTTCACTTTCATCAAGAGGCTTAGGGGGGCAGGCAGGAGGAGATACTCCACGCCCCCACGCCCGAGGCCAAGGGTGGCGGCCGGGAGGAGCAACCCCATGCCTGAGGCCAGGGGTGGTGGCCGGGAGGAACAACCCCACGTCCAAGGAGCCATGGCTGCGTGGGTGCAGGAGGGCCTAGAGGAGCTATCCCACATTGAAGGTAAGGAAGGGCGGTGGTGAGGAGATACCCCTCATCCAAGGTAAAGAGCAATGGCTGCACTTTGCTGGAGCATCCGTGAAGAGATACCCCACGCCCAAGGTAAGAGAAACCCAAGTAAGACGGTAGGTGTTGCAAGAGGGCATCAGAGGGCAGACACACTGAAACCATACTCACAGAAAACTAGTCAATCTAATCACACTAGGACCACAGCCTTGTCTAACTCAGTGAAACCAAGCCATGCCCGTGGGGCCACCCAAGACGGGCGGGTCATGGTGGAGAGATCTGACAGAATGTGGTCCACTGGAGAATGGAATGGCAAACCATTTCAGTATTCTTGCCTTGAGAACGCCATGAACAGTATGAAAAGGCAAAATGATAGGATACTGAAAGAGAAACTCCCCAGGTCAGTAGGTGCCCAATATGCTACTGGAGATCAGTGGAGAAATAACCCCAGAAAGAATGAAGGGATGGAGTCAAAGCAAAAACAATACCCAGCTGTGGATGTGACTGGTGATAGAAGCAAGATCTGATGCTGTAAAGAGCAATATTGCATAGGAACCTGGAATGTCAGGTCCATGAATCAAGGCAAATTGGAAGTGGTCAAACAAGAGATGCAAGAGTGAATGTCGACATTCTAGGAGTCAGCAAACTGAAATGGACTGCAATGGGTGTTTTAACTCAGATGACCATTATATCTACTACTGCGGGCAGGTATCCCTCAGAAGAAATGGAGTAGCCATCATGGTCAACAAAAGAGTCCGAAATGCAGTACTTGGATGCAATCAAAAACGACGGAATGATCTCTGTTCGTTTCCAAGTCAAACCATTCAATATCACAGAAACCCAAGTCTATGCCCCAACCAGTAATGCTGAAGAAGCTGAAGTTGAACGGTTCTATAAAGACCTACAAGACCTTTTAGAACTAACACCCAAAAAAGATGTCCTTTTCATTATAGAGAATTGGAATGCAAAAGTAGGAAGTCAAGAAACACCTGGAGTAACAGGCAAATTTGGCCTTGGAATACAGAATGAAGCAAGGCAAAGACTAATAGAGTTTTGCCAAGAAAATGCACTGGTCATAACAAACACCCTCTTCCAACAACAGAAGAGAAGACTATACATGGACATCACCAAGTGGTCAACACCGAAATCAGATTGATTATGTTCTTTGCAGCCAAAGATGGAGAAGCTCTATACAGTCAGCAAAACAAGACCAGGAGCTGACTGTGGCTCAGACCATGAACTTCTTATTGCCAAATTCAGACTTAAATTGAAGAAAGTAGGGAAAACCACTAAATCATTCAGGTATGACCTAAATCAAATCCCTTATGATTATACAGTGGAAGTAAGAAATAGATTTAAGGGCCTAGATCTGATAGATAGAGTGCTTGATGAACTATGGACTGAGCTTCGTGACAGTGTACAGAAGACAGGGATCAAGACCATTCCCATAGAAAAGAAATGCAAAAAAATCAAAATGGCTGTCTGGGGAGGCCTTACAAATAGCTGTGAAAAGAAGAGAAGTGAAAAGCAAAGGAGAAAAGGAAAGATATAAATGTCTGAATGCAGAGTTCCAAAGAATAGCAAGAAGAGATAAGAAAGCCTTCTTCAGTGATCAATGCAAAGAAATAGAGGAAAACAACAGAATGGGAAAGACTAGGGATCTCTTCAAGAAAATCAGAGATACCAAAGGAACATTTCATGCAAAGATGGGCTCGATAAAGGACAGGGATGGTATGGACCTAACAGAAGCAGAAGATATTAAGAAGAGGTGGCAAGAGTACACAGAAGAACTGTACAAAAAAGCTCTTCACGGCCCAGATAATCACGATGGTGTGATCAATGACCTAGAGCCAGACATCCTGGAATGTGAAGTCAAGTGGGCCTTAGAAAGCATCACTTCGAACAAAGCTAGTGGAGGTGATGGAATTCCAGTTGAGCTATTCCAAATCCTGAAAGATGATGCTGTGAAAGTGCTGCACTCAATATGCCAGCAAATTTGGAAAACTCAGCAGTGGCCACAGGAGTGGAAAAGGTCAGTTTTCATTCCAATCCCAAAGAAAGGCAATGCCAAAGAATGCTCAAACTACCCACAATGGCACTCATCTCACACGCTAGTAGAGTAATGTTCAAAATTCTCCAAGCCAGGCTTCAGCAATATGTGAACCGTGAACTTTCTGATGTTCAAGCTGGTTTTAGTAAAGGTAGAGGAACCAGAGATCAAATTGCCAACATCTGATGGATCATGGAAAAAGCAAGAGAGTTCCAGAAAAGGATCTGTTTCTGTTTTATTGACTATGTCAAGGCCTTTGACTGTGTGGATCACAATAAACTGTGGAAAATTCTGAAAGAGATGGGAATACCAGACTACTTGACCTGCCTCTTGAGAAATTTGTATGCAGGTCAGGAAGCAACGGTTAGATCTGGACTTGGAACAACAGACTGGTTCCAAATAGGAAAAGGAGTCCGTCAAGGCTGTATATTGTCACTCTCTTTATTTAACTTACATGCAGAGTACATCATGAGAAACGCTGAGCTGGAAGAAACACAAGCTGGAATCAAGATTGCCAGGAGAAATATCAATAACCTCAGATATGCAGATGACACCACCCTTGTGGCAGAAAGTGGAGAGGAACTAAAAACCTCTTGATGAAAGTGAAAGTGGCGAGTAAAAAAGTTGGCTTAAAGCTCAACATTCAGAAAATGAAGATCATGGCATCCGGTCCCAATCTTCATGGGAAATAGATGGGGAAACAGTGGAAACAGTGTCAGACTTTAGGTATGTAATAAACCAAGCATAATAAATTGTTAATGATGATAACATATAGGTGATAGATGCATGTATGCTCCTTTACTTTAGTCATGTCTGACCCTTTGGGACCCTCTGGACTGTAGCTATAAAGGCTCCTCTCTCCATGGGATTCTCTAGGCAAGAACATGGAGTTCTTTGCAATATCCTCCATGGGATCTTCCAGGCCCAGAGATTGAATCTGTGTTTCCTCTGTCTCCTACATTTCAGGTCGATTTTTCACCCATTGAGCTACCTGGGAAGCCCAGGTGATAGGCACACAGATATTTGCTGCAGAATTGTTTAGCTTTTCAAAACGTTCATCATAAAAATATTGAAGAAGATAGAGTGGGCTTTCAGAAAGATTAGAGATGGTAGAAGTATGAGTGATGGCATTCTTAACACAAAGACAGGTCCCATGATACCCAATTCTTATTCATCTGTTAAATTTTGAGTCTTATAAGTAACTAAGAGAAGGACATTATGGCTTCAGCATACTGACTAAAGAGGAAATAGTTTTGACAAGGGCAAGACTAGAGGTAAACAGTTTTGTTTTTCTCAGAGAGGCCATTATAATTTACTTTGCATGGTGTATTAATATAATATTTTCTTTTACTGAGTAGCATTGAATTATATAAATATGTGCTTCTTCAGCTCACTAATGATGGACATTTGGGTTGCTTCTAGACTATTATAAACAATGCTGCTAAGAACATTGTGTGCAACTTGTCTGCAAGTCTTTAGTGAATGTATGATTTCCTTTGGAATGAAATTTATTGCTGAGCCATAGAATAGATCAATATCTAAGTAATTGCTGAATAGTTTAGCAGTTTTCTGAAGCAGCTGTATCATCACACACTCCCACCAACAATGTTTAAGATTCTAGTTGTTCCATATACATATTGAAGTTGTATTTATTTTTTTAAGTTATAAAATTTTTTGAGCAATTAACTATTTGGAAGATTTATTATCCTTTTTGACATATAGTTAGTTGATTTACAATATTATGCTAGTTTCAGTGTACACTATATTGATTCAATATTTCTATGGATTATCTCCATATATTCTGCTGTTTCTGGATAGAATGTCCAGTTGTTGTTGTTGCTTAATTGCTAAGTTGTGTCTGAATCTTTTGCAGCACCATGGACTATATAGCCTGCCACGGTTTTCTGCCCATGGGATTACTGAGACAAGAATATTAAAGTGGGATGCTATTTCCTTCTCCAAGGGATCTCCCTGATCCAGGAATTGAACCTGCATCTTCCACATTGGAAGGTGGATTCTTTAGCACTGAGCACCAGGGAAGCTTAGAATGTCCTGTATATACCTTTTAAATTCAAGTGATCTAATATGTCATTTAAGACTACTGTTTGCTTATTTATTTTTGGCCTTGATCACCTGTCCGTTAATGTGAAATGTTAAAGTCTATTATTGTATTATTATTATTGTATTATTGTCAACTATTATTGTATTATTATTATTGTATTATTGTCAACTTCTCCCTTTATGTGTATTAACGCTTGCTTTATATTTTTATATGCCCCTATATTAGGTATATTTTTTTCATTTGTCACAAAGTTGTGTCTGACTCTTCTATCCATTGGATTTCCCAGCCATTTCCTTCTCCAAAGGATCTTTCCAATCCAGGAATTGAACCTGTGTCTCCTATATTGGCTGGTAGAGTTAGAATCTTTACCTCTGATCCACCAAGGAAGTCAGTGTTAAGTACATGTATATTAACAAGCATTATATCCTCTTTATATATTGATCCATTTATCATTATATAATACCCTGTTTTGTCTTTTGTTAAATAATTTATTTTAAAATCTACTATTTCTTATTTTAGTAAGATTTCTTTTCATTTTCATTTGTGTGAAATATCTTTTTTCCATCTTCTCACTTTCAGTCTGCATTTTTCTTTAGGTCTGAAGTGAGTCTCTTGTAGGTAGTATATAGATGGGACTGATTTTCTTTTTTTAATCCCTTCAACCACCCTATGCTTTCTGGAGGTGCATTTAGTCCACTAATATTTAAGGTGATTATTGATAGGCATGCATTTATTGATATTGTTTTGTGGTAGTTCTTGTTATTCTACTCTATTCTTTTCCTCTTAATCTCTTACCTTGTAGTTTGACAATTTTTTAGTCCTATGTTTGTGATTCTTTTTCTATAATCTTTGTGTATCCATTATAGGTTTTTGATTTGTGATTACCATGCAGTTTTTATATGTTTGTCTGCAACTATTTCTGCCTGCTTTAAACTGGTAGTCATTTAAGTTCAAAGATATTCTAAAAGACCAACATTTTTACTTGATTCCCTCATGTTTTTCTTCCCAAGACCTTTAATACCAAACTCACCTCTTTCTAGAGTCCACTCAGTACAAAACTATCTTAATTCCAAATGACAATTAAACTCATGTTTTTATTAAAAAATTTACTTTTAATTGGAAAGTAATTGATTTATAATGTTTCATTGTTTTTTGCTGTACAACAAGGTGAATCAGCTATAAATATACATATATGCCCTCCTTCTTGAGCCTGCATCCCATTGTCCCATCCCACCTCTCCAGGTTTTCACAGAGCGCTGAGATGAGCTCTTTCTTATACAGCAGCTTCTATTTTACACATGGTAATGTATATATCCCCTTCATGGATCACTGTGTTGTCATAGAAAAGGGGCTTGCATAATTCAATGAAGCTATTAGCCATGCCTTGTAGGAATACCAAAGATGGACGGGTCATAGTGGAAAGTTCTGACAAAATGTCATTCACCTGAGGAGGGAATGACAAACCAAGCCAGTATACTAGTGATGAGAACCCCATGAACTGTATAAAAATGCGAAAATATATGACACCCAGGTCAGAAGGTGTCCAATTGCTACTGGGGAAGAGCAGAGGACAACTACTAGTAGTTCCAGAAAGAATAAACTGTCTGGACAAAAGCAGCAATGACACTCTGTTCTGAATGTGTCCAGTGATGAAAATAAAAGTTGACAATGGTATTGCATAGGAACATGGAATGTTAGTCCATGAATCAAGGTAACTTGGATGTGGTCAAGCAGGAGATGGCAAGAGTAAAACTGACATCCTAGAAATCAGTGAACTAAAGTGGAAGAGAATGGGTAAATTTAATTCAGATGAAGATTATGTCTATTACTGTGGGCAAGAATCCCATAGAAGAAATGGAATAGCACTTATAATCAACAAGGTGTCTGAAATGCAGTATTTGGGTGCAATCTTAAACAATAAAATAATCTCAGTTTGTTTCCAAGGCAAGAATTCAACATTACAGTAAACCAAGTCTATGTCACAACCACCAATGCCAAAGAAGCTGAAGTTGTCCAGTTGTGTTAAGACCTAGGAGACTAGAACTAACACCAAAAAAAAAAAAAAAAAAGTGTCCTATTCATCATAGGGGGTTGGGATGCAAAAGTAGGAAGTTAAGAAATACCTGGTGTAACAGCCAAGTTTGGCCTTGGAGTACAAAATAAAGCAGGGCAAAGGCTAACAGAATTCTGCCAAGAGAATGCACTGTTCATAGCAAATGCACTTTTTCAACAACACAAGAGATGACTCTACACATGGACATCACCAAATGGTCAATACTAAAATCTGTATTCAATATACACAAAAACTGATTGTATATTTGTAGCCAAAGATGGGGAAGCTGTATAGAGGTGGATGAAACAAGACCTGGAGATAACTGTGGCTCAGATCATCAGCTCACCATAGCAAAATTCAGATTAAACTAAAGAAAGCAGGGACAACCATTAGGCAAGTGAGGTATGACTTAAATCAAATCCCTTAAGAATATACAGTAGTGGTGATGAATACCTTTAAGGGATCAGATCAGTCACTCAGTCGTGTCCGACTCTTTGCGACCCCATGAATCACAGCACGCCAGGCCTCCCTGTCCATCACCAACTTCCGGGGTTCACTCAGACTCACGTCCATCGACTCAGTGATGCCATCCAGCCATCTCATCCTCTGTCGTCCCCTTCTCCTCTTGCCCCCAATCCCTCCCAGCATCAGAGTATTTTCCAATGAGTCAACTCTTTGCATGAGGTGGCCAAAGTACTGGAGTTTCAGCTTCAGCATCATTCCTTTCAAAGAAATCCCAGGGCTGATCTCCTGATCACCCTCCTGTACTGATATGACAGGAAATATTCTATTCCCAAGTTCCTCCTCTTGGCAGGAAATTTGGCCAATATTTAAGAGACAGTTTATGATGAATTTTTGTCCCACAGCACTAGAAGGATCATCCCAGATGAGGCTAAAGTCCCTGTTGGTATGACATTACAGGTGCTAATTTCCAGATTAGGACTTGTTCATAAATTAAAAGATTCTCTGGATCCTAACTTACTAATCTATTATGATCCATAAAGGGTTTTCACTTGTTGTAACTTCTCATATCTAAAGTTGCACTAATCCAATCATCGATCACATACAGAATTATATACCTGATCAATTGCTACAAGTTACCTAGTCACCACTACTTTTCTTGGAGGCCTGGTTACACACTGGGTACTGTAAGAGAAAATAGTCTTATAAATTATGTAGCTATTAATCATAGCATTGACGAAATTATACTGTAGCAGCAATACAAAGCACAAGCAATTTGGAAACAGAAAAAAAAAAAATACACTGATTAGTATAACTAGCCATAATTCAGTTGTAATAAAACATCAAACCCACATGAGAGCCAGCTGGAGAACCCAAGTTCTGGCAGGTTCAGGTAGAGAAAAAAAAGATAAATGTTTTATCTTTGTCTTTGTCTTTATCTTTGTCTACAAAGGTATATTTTACCACTTTGTTGTAGGTCACAGCATTAGATAAAAGGATTACTGGAAAACAAAGATCCAAGCTAGTATATTTTCCAAAGTCATAAAGCTACAAATCACATTTATCATTTAATTCAGTTCCATATAATTGATCTGCATGACATAATCAGGTTTTCCATTAGAATTTGGAACACATTTCCATTTGTTATATACTTCAGAGGTATTACCTAAAGTCTATGAGAAATTTACATTTTTTAAAAAAGTACTTTTTATGAGTTTTTTTAAAATTGAATATTTTGTAAAAGCAATGTAAAATTTTGATTGTCTCTAAAGGAATAACCTTAACATAGCATGGTAAGAGATTTGAGTAATAAAGGAATTAGCAGGAAACTTGAATATTTTTGTGACATATAACAGTTTAGGGTAATAACTACAATTATGATTAATAACATATCAGATGTTAGGGATTGAAACAAATTTTGAAATATCTATATTAATGACATTTATCAATACATTTTAACTCAATGTATAATGTCTCCTGGTGGCTCAGGCAGTAAAGCATCTGCCTGCAGTGCGGGAGACCCAAGTTCAATCCCTGGGTTGGGAAGATCCCCTGGAGAAGCAAATGGCAACCCACTCCAGTACTCTTGCCTGGAAAATTCCACAGACTGAGGAGCCTGGTAGGCTACAGTCCATGGGGTAGCAAAGAGTCGGACACAACTGAGCAACTTCACTTCACTTCACTATAACTCAAAGTTCACCTTTAATCACTTAATAATATTTCTGATTTAAAAATTTATATTAATAATAAAATAAAATAAAAAATAAATTAAAAAAACAAATAAACTTAGTTTAATATTCTTCTCTGAGATGTGTTTTTAAACCTTTTTGTTATTTTTTTAAGGAAACTTCCCAAATATCAAACACAACATGATCATCGGTCACTGAAAAGATTACAGATTCGCTTAAACAAGTCATAAAACACTCAAAAGAAAACACATAGAAATCACTTAAGGGCACAAAAATTCACAAAATTTGTGATCAAAAAGCAGAAATTTACCAGAAATAGAAATCACATTTCAGTCTGCATTAGCTTACTTAACATTGAGTTAGTTAACATCAATCTATGTTTAGTTAATTTTGACTAAGCAGAAAATTTTATTTATTTTTTTTGTTCTTTTCCACAACCTCTCATCTCTATCCAGATCAGCCTGTCTCTCATTTCCCATCTAAATAAAACCAACCAATTCATAGATAGTTTTTCTTTTTCCTCAAGAAAATGTAATTTCATTCCTAATAAATTCTTTATCGAAAACATGCATTCTATTTTTAATGTACACTGAAATGTTTGTTATTCAATCAGTTTTAATTATGCATTTATATTAGAATCTTGAGTGTTAAAAGGCTACACTTATAGTGAAGGCTAAGAAGTAGGTAATTATCAAGTGTCTTTTACATTCAGTTCATTTCAATCACTCAGTCATGTCCGAAACTTTGCGACCCCATGGACTGCAGCACTCCTGGCTTCCCTGTCCATCACCAACTCCTGGAGCTTACTCAAACTCACATCCATTGAGCCAATGATGCCATCCAACCATCTCATCCACTGTCATCCTTTATACTGCCTTCAGTTCCTCCCATCATCAAGTTCTTTTCTGATTCAGTTTTCACATCAAGTGGCCAAATTATTGGATCTTCAGCTTCACTGTCATTCCCTCCGATGAATATTCAGGATTGATTTCCTTTCGGATTGACTGGTTTGATGTCCTTGGGGCTAAAGGGACTCTCAAGAGTTTTTTCTAACACCCTAGTTCAAAAGCATCACTTCTTCAGCTCTCAGCCTTCTTTATGGTCCAACTCTCACATCGATGAAAACTACTAGAAAAAACATATTTTTGACTATAGGGACCTTTGTTGACAAAGTAATATCTCTGTTTTTTAATAAGCTGTCTAACTTTGTCATAGCTTTCCTTCAAGGAACAAGCATCCTTTAATTTTGTGGCAGCAGTCAACATCAGCAGTTACTTTTGAGACCAAGAAAATAAAGCCTGTCACTGTTTCCCTTCTTTCCCCATCCTACTGCCATGATCTTCATTTTTTGATTGTTGAACTTTAAGCCAGCCCCTTCACTCTCCTCTTTCACCTTCATCAAGAGGATCTTTAGTTCCTCTTCACTTTCTGCAATAAGGGTTGTGTCATCTGCATATCTGACGTTATCAGTATTTCTCCCAGCATTCTCAGCTTCCACTTGTGCTTCATACAGCCCAGCATTTTTTGTGATTTACTCTGCATATAAGTTAAACAATCAGGGTGACAATATGCTGCCTTGATGTACTCCTTTCCCAATTTGGAACAAGTCCATTGTTCCATGTCTGATTCTAACTGTTGCTTCTTGAAGTGCATATAGCTTTTCCAGGGGGCAGGTAAGTGGTCTGGTATTCCCATTTAAAAAAAATTTTTTTTTTTTCTTCCCATTTTGTTGTTATCTACACATCAAAAGGCTGTAGTGAAATAGAAGTAGATATATTTTCTGGAATTCTCTTGCTTTTTCTATGATCCAAAGTATGTTGGTAACTTGATATCTGGTTCCTCTGCCTTTTCTAAACCCAACTGTACATCTGGAAGTTCTCAGATCATATATTGGTGAAGCCTAGCTTGGAGGATTTTGAGCATTACTTTGATAGCATGCAAATGAGTGCAATTGTGTGGTAGTTTGATCACTCTTTGGCTTTGCCCTTCTTTGGGACTTGAATGACAACTGACCTTTTCTAGTCCTGTGGACACTTCTGAGTTTCCAAATTTGCTAGCATATTGAGTTCAACACTTTAAAAGCATCATCATTTAGGATTTGAAACAGCTCAGCTGGAATTCCATTACATCCACTAACTTTGTTAATAATGATGCTTCCTAAAGCCCACTTGACTTCACATTCCAAGATGTCTGGCTCCAGGTGAGTGATCACATTATTGTAGTTTTCCGGGTCATTAGGAACTTTTTGGTATAGTTCTGTATATTCTTGCCAACTCTTCTTAGTAACTTCTATTTCTTGAAGCAGGTCTACTTTTCTTGAAGAGATATACTTTTACTTTCTCTACTTAGTAATTGAGGTCTTAGTTAATCTTTTTCTTTTTGGAAATTATCTGTTTATTCAATAAAATTTCATCACTTATATTATCACAACAGTAGAACTTTAATAAGCTGCCAACTATCTCAAAAGATTATTTTAAGTGGAAATTTCTTTTTTTTTTTAATTTTATTTTATTTTTAAACTTTACAATATTGTATTGGTTTTGCCAAATATCGAAATGAATCCACCACGGGTATACATGTGTTCCCCATCCTGAACCCTCCTCCCTCCTCCCTCCCCATACCATCCCTCTGGGTCGTCCCAGTGCACCAGCCCTAGAGGAGAACATAGGCAAAACACTCTCTGACATACATCAAGCAGGATCCTCTATGACCCACCTCCCAGAATATTGGAAATTACAGCAAAAATAAACAAATGGGACCTAATTAAACTTAAAAGCTTCTGCACAACAAAGGAGATTTCTAAAATATAATTATTTTAGAAGGTTTACCTCAGAATTCTTATCTCTATTACATTTACTTTAAAGTTTCATCTTATCAAGTATTTTTTGTTTGTTTGTTTGCTTTGTTTTGTTTTGTTTTTGCTTGCAAAGGTTATAATAAAGTCTAAAAGGTCAATTTTCATGCCAGTCCCAAATAAAGGCAATGCTAATATTATTCAGACTACTGCACAATTGCTCTCATTTCACATGCTAGCAAAGTAACACCCAAAATCATTCAAGCAATGTTTAAATAACACATGAACGAAGAACTTTCAAATGGATTTAGAAACTGGATTTAGAAAAGGCTCAAGAACAAGAAATCAAATTGTCATCATCTGTTGGATTGTATTAAAAACAAGAGATTTCCAAAAAATCTACTACTGATTCAGTGACTACATTAAAGTCTTTGACTGTGTGGATCACAAGAAAATGCGGAAAATTCTTAAGAAGACATGCGAATACTAGGCCACATTACCTATCTCTTGAGATACCTGTGCACAGGACAAGAAGCAATAGCTAGAACCAAACATGGAAAAATGGAGTGCTTCAAAATTTGGAGGAAGTCAAGCCTGCATATTGTCATCTTTCTTATTTAATGTATATCCAGAGTACATAATGGAAAATGCCAGGCTGGATCAATCACAAGCTGGAATCAAGATTGATGGGAGAAATATCAACAACCTTAAATAGGCAGATGATACCACTCTAATAGCAGAAGACAAAGAACAGCTAAAAAGCTTTTTGATAAGGGTGAAAGAGGAAAGTGAAAAAGCTGGCTTAAAACTCAATATTCAAAAAACTAAAATCTTGGCATCTGGTTCCATCACTTCCTGGAAAATAGAAGAGGAAAAAGTGGCATCAGTGACAAATTTTATTTTCTAGGCTTCCAAAATCACTGCATATGGTGTCTGCAGCCACAAAATTAAGATTACTGCTTTTTGGAAGAAAAACTATGACAAACCTAGACAACTTATTACAAGCTGACATAACTTTGCTGACAAAGCTCTGTATAGTCAACGTTATGTTTTTTCCAGTAGTGATGTACAGATGTGAAATTTGGACCATAAAGCAGGCTGGGAGCCAAAGAAGTGAGGCTTTCTAACTGTGGTGCTGGAGAAAATGCTTCAGAGTCCCTTGGATAGCAAGGAGATCAAACCAGTCAATCCTAGAATAAATCGATGCCTACTATTCATTGGAAGTACTGCTGCTGAAGCTGAAGTTCCAATATTTGGCCACCTGATAAAAAGAGCTGACTCACTGGAAAAGACCCTGATGTTGGCAAAGATTGAGGGCAAGAGAAGCATGCAACAGAGGATGAGATGATTAAAGAGCATCCCTAGTTCAATGTGCATGAGTTTGTTCAAACCCATGGAGATAGTGAAGGGCATGGAAGCCTAGAATTCTGCAATTTCTGGGATTTCAAATTGTTGGACATGACTTAACCACTAAATGACAATTTATTAAACCTAGGTACAATAAAATATTTTACTTAATTTGGATGACTTTAAAGATGTTAATATTAATTAAATCAACAAACTACATTAATACCAGGTATCAACTTAATAGAGAACATTTCTCAGTTCATATGAAACTGAAGTTATTCTGAGTTTCATTTCTTTAAATGTCAGTGCTGAAAAAAATAAATAGAGCTCTTTATAAATTAAGTTTTGATTATACTTTCTATAGGTAGAGATACCTTAAATGTATAAAGTGCATACAGACATAAATAGGCAAAATTAGAGACCTATCTCATGGCTTCATTGAAAAACAACTTAGTTATGCATCAGGTATTACAATATAAACTTCAGTTTAGTTCAATTCAGTCACTCAGTCATGTCTGACTCTTTGTGACTGCAGCAGGCCAGGCCTCTCTGTCCATCACCAACTCCTGGGGGTTACTGAAACTCATGTCCATTGAGTCAGTGATGCCATCCAACCATCTCATCCTCTGTCATCCTCTTCTCTTCCTGCCTTCAATCTTTCCCAGCATCAGGATCTATTTCCAATGAGTCAGTTCTTCGTATCAGGTGGCCAAAGTATTGGAGTTTCAGCTTTGGCATTAGTCCTTCCAATGAATATTCAGGACTGATTTCCTTTAGGATGGACTGGTTGGATCTCCTTGTAGTCCAAGGGACTCTCAAGAGTCTTATCCAACACCACAGTTCAAAAGCATTAATACTTCAGTGCTCAGCTTTCTTTATAGTCCAACTCTCATATCCATTCATGACTACTGGAAAAACCATAGCTTTGACTAGCTGGATCTTTGTTGGCAAAGTAATGTCTCTGTTTTTTAATATGCTGTCTAGGTTGGTCATAACTTTTCTTCCAAGGAGCAAGCATCTTTTAATTTCATGGCTGCAGGCACCATCTGCAGTGATTTTGGAGCCCCCCCCCCCCCCCCCCCCCCCCGCAAAATAGTCTGTCACTGTTTCCCCATCTATTTGCCATGGAGTGATGGGACCAGATGCCATGATCTTATTTTTCTGAACGTTGAGTTTTAAGCCAACTTTTTCACTCTTCTCTTTCACTTTGATCAAGAGGCTTTTTAGTTCTTCTTCGCTTTCTGCCGTAAGTGTGGTGTCATCTGCATATCTAGGTTATTGATATTTCTCCTGGCAATCTTGATTCAAGCTTTTGCTTCATCCAGTCCAGTATTTCTCATGATGTACTCTGCATAGAAGTTAAATAATCCCAGTGACAATATACAGCCTTAATGAACTCCTTTACTGATTTGGAATCAGTCTGTTGTACCATGTCCAGTTCTAACTGTTGCTCCTTGACCTGCATACAAATTTCTCAGGAGGCAGGTCAGGTGGTCTGGTGGACTACATTAAAGCTGTTTTCTCAGATTACTAAAGCTTATTACTTGTACAGTTTGATTAAGTGAACATTCTCAGAGGTTTGCATTTTTTTTTCAGTTATAAAATATATATTTGCAAACAAACCTAACATACAAATACATTTTAAAATAACATAATAATGTAGAAACTTAGCAGACAGTTCATGTAGGTGTCATAACAAGTAATATCAAGTTCCACAGATGCTGGCAGCAGTGTCTCCACTTTCATACAAGTATCCACATGCCCTAAGTATGTCACTGAGATGGTTACATAAGAGGTTTCTAACTTTCTCGCCTTTGACTGTGTGGATCACAATAAACTGTGGAAAATTCTGAAAGAGATGGGAATACTGAAAGGTTGTTGAATCACGCAAATACACGGGGATTCTTGGCCCCCGGAGGAGAAGAATTCAATCTGGGGCCAGAGACGAGGCTTGATCACTCAGAGCTTTTGTGTAATAAAGTTTTATTAAAGTATAAAGGAGATAGAGAAAGCTTCTGACATAAGCATCAGAAGGGGGCAGAAAGAGTACCCGCTTGCTAGCGTTAACAATGAGGTTATATAATCCAAAGAATGTCTGGAGATTGTAAAGACCGCATCAGACCTACTCCCATAGTTTACATTTTAAGATAACACTGTCCTCAGGCAAGATACATCCTTGTAAAGACCAGGTCTACTCCCATAATTAACATTTTAAGATAACAGAAGGTTGAATCCAAAGACTGTCCTTAGGCAGGATACATTATTGTTATATAATCCTAAGGAATGTGGAGAAAGAAAAAAAGTTTGTCCTTTCTTCCTCCTTGAGAATTCCAGATCCCTCTCTCCTTGAGGACCCCTAGACTCCCTATCAATCTGCCCAGGAGAGGTTTGCATTTTAAAACTGCCACATTGACATGTTTTCCCTTGTTTTCAGGTCTTACCTGATTGAGCTAATTATGATCCACTTCAGATTTGCTTTTAGTTTCCCCAAAAAACATATCTGTCACCTAAAAGATACCAAAAGGTTTTATCAGTTTCATGGTTTTAACTAAACTGATATTTGCTTTATGCATTTCACATTCTAGAATTTCAGAGTTTATTGCATCATGTCATCGAAGGTTTGTATAAATTATTCATCAAGGACCTTCTTTTTCAGTTTACAAATTAAGCCCAAAGAAAAATCATTATTATTATTTTTTATTAGCCCTTGAATGTTCAGTTCAGTTCCGTAGCTCAGTCGTGTCTGACTCTTTGCGAACCCATGAATCGCAGCATGCCAGGCCTCCCTGTCCATCACCAACTCCCAGAGTTCACTCAGACTCACGTCCATCTAGTCAGTGATACCATCCAGCCATCTCATCCTCTGTCGTCCCCTTCTCCTCCTGCCCCCAATTCCTCCCAGCACCAGAGTCCTTTCCAATGAATCAACTCTTTGCGTGAGGTGGCCAAAGTACTGGAGTTTCAGCTTTAGCATCAGTCCTTCCAATGAACACCCAGGACTGATCTCATTTAGAATGGACTGGTTGGATCTCCTTGCAGTTCAAGGGACTCTCAAGACTCTTCTCCAACACCACAGTTCAAAAGCATCAATTCTTCAGCGCTCAGCTTTCTTCACAGTGCAACTTTCACATCCATACATGCCCACTGGAAAAACCATAGCCTTGACTAGACGGACCTTTCTTGGCCAGGTAATGTCTCTGCTTTTTAATATGCCACCCAAGTTGGTCATAACTTTCCTTCCAAGAAGTAAGCATCTTTTAATTTCATGGCTGCAATCACCACCTGCAGTGATTTTGGAGCCCCCCAAAAATAAAGTCTGATGCTGTTTCCTCTGTTTCCCCATCTATTTCCCATAAAGTGATGAGACCAGATGCTGTGATCTTAGTTTTCTGAACGTTGAGCTTTAAGCCAACTTTTTCACTGTCCTCTTTCACTTTCATTAAGAGGCTTTTTAGTTCCTCTTCACTTTGTTAGTTCTGTCAAATAAGAAAAAATGTGCAATGTGAGCATTGTGCATTAAGTTTAATTTGGGGCAATATGAGGACTGCAACCCTGGAGATAGCAACTCAAATAGGTCTCAGAAACTGCTCCAAATACATGGGGGTGGAGGGTGGAGGGGAAGGACAGTATATATGTGATTTTGGTGAAGGGGGATTACATGCAATCAAGCACATATTTTATTTTAGAAAGTTTCTTCTGGTCTCATGAAATTTCTGCTAGTCATGAGAAACAATCATCACCATGAAGGATTTTAGTATTTTACTAGATATGAGGAGATACAAGAATTGGGCTCATAAAATCATCTCCTGAGAACATCTAACTATCTGAAAACCTGTTCTGCCAGTTCTCCAGGAGCACAGTATGCCTAATTTCTGCTCTCATTTCTTCAGCACCCCTCTGGAGGGGTATTGGAAGTCAACAGCTGCAGCAGCACATGATTAAATCCTTGTAGAGTTAGATCGCAAGCATACACTCATGGCAAGTGCCAATTTGTGATTGACATGGTGGCCTGCTCAAAATTCTGCAATATTTTTGAAAGCATTTCATGCTCACTTCATCCCACATAGCTAGGAAGGCTCATTTCCAGGTCTTGCAAAGATTTCATAACTGACCACTCAATGTGCTGTTACTGGAATAGGTCTTACCGACAGTAATCAAAAGGCTTTGAACTAACTCGTTTTACTTAAACTGTTATAGTTCAAGAAAAATTCCATTTTGTTGCATATTCCCATATCTAGAGTTATATTATTGTAATCATTGATCACATACAGTACTGTATATTTAATCATCTCTTTCAAGTTGCCTAGTCATTATTATCTTCACTGGAGTTTCAGTCACACATTTGGTAAAACAAGAAGCAATAATCCAATAGAACAGGCAAAATACAAATTAACATAGCTAGCAATATTATTATAAAGTCATAAGAAATAATTAAGTCAAGAATTTCCATTTGGTGCTGCCCACTACATTCTCAGGTCTTCTGATTTACTCTTATTCTGTGCCAATCTTTGTTTTTCAGGAAATTATGTATTGGTACTGTCCATAAGACTCTAAGTCCAATTTTTTAGTGTTTCCAGGCTGGCTATCCTTAATATAATTTATCTGTTCCCAAGATAAAGGGGGGACTAAAATCTTAAATAACCATAGCCTGATGTTAATCACATAAATCCATCTCATTATTCTGGGGGGGTTTTATTCCTTGGCTGAATTTTTGCTTGTTGCTCTGATTGAGCTTAAGTAATATAGTTGAAAATTCACATTATGGCCATGGTCAGAAGAGGTATTATTAATTGGCCAGGTAAGAGAATCCCATTTAGTAATATTAAGAGTAGCCTTAAAAATAGTGAACTTTCTTCTAAGGTTTTTTTTTTTTTTTTTTTTTAATGCCATTCAATTAGAGCCTGGAAGTGTAGAAACCCATGGTAATCTAGAAGTACTAGACACAGGCAATTGGCCACAACCCAACAATTGGATTGATTTTTTAAAAACTAGCTTAGGATCATGTCTATGATAGAAAATCACTGGATTTATATGCAAAGGTCTAAGAAGTCAGTGCTGCTGCATCACTTCAGTCATGTCCGACTCTGTGTGACCCCATAAACGGCAGCCCACCAGGCTCCCTCATCCCTGGGATTCTCCAGGCAAGAACACTGGAGTGGGTTGCCATTTCCTTCTCCAATGCATGAAAGTGAAAAGTGAAAGGGAAGTAGCTCAGTCGTGTCCGACTCTTCACGACCCCATGGACTGCAGCCTACCAGGTTCCTCCATCCATGGGATTTTCCAGGCAAGAGTACTGGAGTGGGGTGTCATAGCCTTCTCCAAAGAAGTCAATAAAGCATTATAAATGATCATACAAATCAGGTCCAGCATCTTTGGTAAGCTGTCTACTTTTGATGTCATCTTCTTTTCTCAAACTAGTTTAGATGTAGTTTCCTCTGTGTGAACGATTTTAAGGTGAGTTTGAGGTCTGCCATTCTCTAGACAAGTCCATTGTAGGGCCTTTAGAAGTGGGAAGTAATCTAAGAGTCAATTTCCTTTCAGTTTAACTTAAAAAAGAAGCTTGCAACTTCTGCAGGGAACAGATAGAGAAAAAAAGATAAGTGCTTCAGTTCTGCTTGCAGAAATGTAATTCACCAAATTACTGCTTTCCTGGTGCCTCATATGGTAAAGAATCCACCTGCAGTGCAGGAGACCTGGGTTCAATTCCTGGGCTGGGAAGATCCCCTGGAGGAGGGCATGGCAACTCATTCCAGTATTCTCGCTTGGGAAATTCCATGGACAGAGAAGTTGGGTTGGCTACAGCTCACGAGATCACAAAGAGTCATTATGACTGAGTGACTAACACAAATGTAATTAATTTGAGGGTAGGCCCACCCTTATGGCAGAAAGTAAAGAGGAACTAAAAAGCCTCTTGATGAAAGTGAAAGAGGAGAGTGAAAAAGTTGTCTTAAAGCTCAACATTCAGAAAATAAAGATCATGGAATCCGGTCCAATCACTTCATGGGAAATTGATGGGGAAACAGTAGAAACAGTGTCAGACTTTATTTTTGGGGGCTCCAAAATCACTGCAGATGGTGACTGCAGCCATGAAATTAAAAGACCCTTACTCCTTGGAAGGAAAGTTATGACCAACCTAGATAGCATATTCAAAAGCAGAGACATTACTTTGCCAACAAAGTCTAGTCAAGGCTATAGTTTTTCCGGTGAGTATGTATGGGTGTGAGATTTGGACTGTGAAGAAGGCTGAGCACTGAAGAATTGATGCTTTTGAACTGTGGTGTTGGAGAAGAGTCTTGAGAGTCCCTTGGACTGCAAGGAGATCCAACCAGTCCATTCTGAAGGAGATCAGCCCTGGGATTTCTTTGGAAGGACTGATGCTAAAGCTGAAACTCCAATACTTTGGCCACCTCATGTGAAGAGTTGACTTATTGGAAAAGACTCTGATGCTGGGAGGGATTGGGGGCAGGAGGAGAAGGGGACGACAGAGGATGAGATGGCTGGATGGCATCACTGAGTCGATGGACCTGAGTCTGAGTGAACTCTGGGAGTTGGTGATGGACAGGGAGGCCTGGCCTGCTGTGATTCATGGGGTCGCAAAGAAGTGGACACGACTGAGCAACTGACCTGAACTGAACTGAGATAGCATATTCAAAAGCAGAAACATTACTTTGCCAACAAATGTCCATTTATTAAAGCCTATGGTTATTCCAGTGGTCATGTATGGATGTTAGAGTTGGAATGTGAAGAAAGTTGAACACCAAAGAATTGATGCTTTTGAACTGTGGTGTTGGAGAAGACTCTTGAGATTCCCTTGGACTACAAAGAGATTTAACCAGCCCATTCTTAAGGAGACCAGTCCTGGGTTTTCTTTTAAGGAATTATGCTAAAGCTGAAAGTCCAGTACTTTGGCCACCTCACTCCAAGAGTTGACCCATTGGAAAAAAACTCTGATGCTGGGAGGGATTGGGGGCAAGAGGAGAAGGGGAAGACAGAGGATGAGATGGCTGGATCGCATCACTGACTCGATGCACATGAATTTGAGTGAACTCTGGGAGTTGGTGATGGACAGGGAGGCCTGGTGTACTGCAATTCATGAGGTCTCAAAGAGTCGGACACGACTGAACTGAACTGAATGAAGCAGAAGTAGATGTTTTCCTGGAATTCCCTTGCCTTTTTTTATCACCCAACAGATTTAGCAATTTGATCTCTGGTTCCTCTACCTTTTCTAAATCCAGCCTGTATATCTGGAAGTACTCAGTTCATATACTGGTGAAGCCTATCTTGAAGGATTTTGAGCACTACCTTCCTAGCATGTGAAATGAATGAAATTGTGCTGTAGTTTGAATATTGTTTCGCATTGCTCTTCTTTGGGGTTGGAATGAAAACTAACCATGTCCAGTCCTGTGGTCACTGCTGAGTTTTCCATATTTTCTGTCATATTGATTGCAGAACTTTAACAACATGCTAATTATTAGTTATTTTATTTAAAAAGAAAACACAAAATTCATCTTCAAACTATGAGCATTCAAACTTTAATGTGCTAGTTTTAATTAAGCTTAATTAAGCTTATTGTAACATAAACAGAAACATTTTTTTCTCCTTCAATAGCCAATTCTGTCTCTTAGTAGGCATTGCAATAACTCAGGGAAGTGCTTTCCTGATGAGAAAATTCAAGTCTGGGACCATAAAATACTGACTATCCCTTCTTTCCCACATACTTCCTTTGCTTATGTTCTTAAGCAAACCAACCCCAAAGAGTATGTCTGCAGAAGTATCCACAACCATTAACGATGGTGATTTTTTTTTTTTTTTTAATAGTTGGAGGCTTTGTATTAGGGGAATTTGAGCAGAGGATCCCCAGGTGGCGATAGTGCTAAAGAACACAGTTGCTAATGCAGGAGACATAAGTGATGTGTGTTCCATCCCTAGGTCAGGAAGATCCCCTGGAGAAGGTCATGGCAATTCACTCCAGTATTCTTGTCTGGGGAATCCCATGGCAGAAGATCCTGTTGGGCTACAGTCTGTAGAGTCACAAAAGTCAGACAGAACTGAAGTGGCTTAGCATGCACACACAGGCAGAGTATTAGGGAAGGTTGAGTTTAACTGAAGCTTGAGAAAAAGTTAGACTCTGGAATGGATGAAATATATAGCAGCTAAAGCTTTTAATTGCATAAAATCAGGGAAAACTTCCTCCCTTTCTTGCCTATATAATAGTATACTGTGCTTAGTCACTCAGTCATGTCCAACTCTTTGTGACCCTATGGACTGTAGTCCACCAGACTGTAGTCCACTCCTCTGTCCATGAGGATTCTCCAGACAAGAATACTTGAGTGGATTGCTATGCCTTCCTCCTGGGGATTTCCACAACCCTGGGATTGAACCCAGGTCTCCCACATTGCAGGTGGATTCTTTACCATCTGAGCCACCGGGGAAACCCAAGAATACTGGAGTGGATAGACTATCTCTTCTCCAGGGGCACTTCCCAACCCAGGAATTGAACTGGGGTCTCCTGCAATGCAGGTATATTCTTTACCAGCTGAGCTATCCAAGAAGCCCTAAATAATAGTACATCTCTCAACTTTTTCATTGAGGCCTTTAATGCTGCTGTTATCTGCTTCATTATCTATAAAATGTCTATTAAATATCTGTAACCTCCTAGAAAATGTTAGATGATTTACACATTTTGTCTCATTAAATTCTGAAAACAATTTGAAGACAGGGATTATTATCCCTATGGAGCAGAAGCTGCGAAAATAAGGGATAGAAAAATTAAATTACTTGTTCCAAATTACAGCCTAAATAAATCTTGCAGTTAGGTCCTTTAGCTGTCCTTCTTAAAATTTTTTTTAATTTTTTTGTTTTTTTAATGTGCACCATTTTTCAAGTCTTTATTGAATTTTGGTAAAATATTGCTTCTGTTTTGTGTTTTGTTTTGTTTTGACCATGAGACATGTGGGATTTTAGGTCCCTGATCAGGGACTGACTTCACACTCCCTGCATTGAAAGGTAAAATCTTAACCATTGGGCAACCTGGGAAGTTCCTCAGTTGTGTTCTTTAGGTCCAAAATTTATTTTCCATTAATTTTTGTTTTAAAAAAATTAAAATTTTCAATCATTTCTTTATATGACTTAGAGATTATTGTGTGCAAGTGCAGGTGTTTTAATGAGCCTTGTTTCACATTAGCATTTACAACAGTAATAACTACGGAGAATGAGGTCTTCAGAGTAAGTTTATAATAGGCAATGATTATGTACAGAGAGGGTTTTTTTTTTTTTCCTAATAAATACAATTGGTCTTCAAACTGCAAGCATTTTAATTTTTAATGTGCTAATTTTAATTAAGTTCAGTTAATGCTACTGATCTTGGTAAACTTAAATCACTTCAAATGACACCCCCAGAAGCCCTGAAACATCTTTCTTACTTGTCAAACCTGCCTTCTGGTTGAATCTCAAGTCAACAGAAATTGCTTACTCTTTGCTCTTTCCAATTCCATGAAATCCAATTTGTAAAGGGATCTTTGTACAATAGTTTATCAAAGAGAGAGAGATGAGCTCTGAGGTTATTCATTATCTTAAATGACACAACCGAGTTCTGAATTCTGCTTTCTCTAATTAATGACCAGGCTATTTAGGGGCTCCAAAATCACTGCAGATAGTGATTGCAGCCATGAAATTAAAAGATGCTTACTCCTTGGAAGGAAAGTTATGACCAACCTAGATATCATATTAAGAAGCAGAGATATCACTTTGCCAACAAAGGTCCGTCCAGTCAAGGCTATAGTTTTTCCAGTGGTCATGTATGGATGTGAGAGTTGGACTGTGAAGAAAGCTGAGCGCCAAAGAACTGATGCTTTTGAACTGTGGTGTTGGAGTAGACTCTTGAAAGTCCCTTGGACTGCAAGGAGATGCAACCAGTCCATTCTAAAGGAAATCAGCCCTGGGATTTCTTTGGAAGGAATGATGCTAAAGCTGAAACTCCAGTACTTTGGCCACCTCATGTGAAGAGTTGACTCATTGGAAAAGACTCTGATGCTGGGAGGGATTGGGGGCAGGAGGAGAAGGGGACGACAGAGGATGAGATGGCTGGATGGTATCACTGACTCGATGGACGTGAGTCTGAGTGAACTCCGGGAGTTGGTGACAGACAGGGAGGCCTGGCGTGCTGTGATTCACATGGTCGCAAAGAAGTTGACACGACTGAGCGACTGACCTGAACTGAACTGAACTGATAATCTCCTTGAATGTTTTCTCTGACTCACTTTTTCAAATTGCTGCTTATATTACAATTGGTTCTTCAGGAATAAGTCCCCCCAATCACTCCTACCTGTGAAAAGTAGCATTGAGGGAAGACCTGGAAGTCTAGTATATAATCCTTCAGGCTTTCCATGTTTTGTTTCTTGATTACTGGAAAATACAAAGCAGATGCCAGCATATAGCTTTCAAACTCTAAGCGAAAGTGGATATTTTAGACTTAAAGTAGTAGAACCTCTCTGGAAGTGGAAATTTAGAACTTCCAGATTGAAAAGGCTGGAGAACTCTGAAGCTTTAACTCTTAAATTCACTCCTTGGGATAATTCTTGAAACTGACTCAGGCCCTGTGACTAAATCTCTTATTATTTCCAGGCTTCATGTGACTTCTTTGCTCTTAGTGACTGTACTCTGACCTGTTCTTCAGGGTTCCATAACTTCTCCTTTCCTGACTGTTTTAGTCAGCTTGAGCTGCTACAACAAAATATGACAGGTTGGGCAGTTTAAGCAACAAAATTTCATTTTCCATCATTTCAGAAGCCAAGAAATGCAAAATGAAGGTGATAGTTGATTTTTTTCCCGTTGAAATTTCTCTTTCTGACTTGCAGAGGTATGTATGTTTTCTTGCTTTATCCTCATATGGCAGAGAGAGAGAGAGAGAGAGAGAGAGAGAGAGAGATTTTTCTCTTGTGTCTATTTTTATAAGGGCACTAATCCCATCATGAGTGCTCCACACTCATGACCTAATTACCTCCCCAAATTCTCCATCTTCAAATACCATTGCATTTGTGCTTAGGGCTTCATCATATGAATTTTGGGGCAACACAAACATTTACCCCATAGCCTTGACTTTTAACTAGGAGAAAAAAAATGCCTGTTCTCACCTTATATCACTCTGTGTATCTGTGGGCTAAAGCCCTTCACACCTTCTCTAGGACTTGACTCTAGGAAGGCTCTATTTCTTTTACATTTTCTGCTAGAAAAAAACATTCCTCTTGGCACATAAACATGCTGTTATTTCTTACATATTTAAATCCTCCAAATAAAATATAAACAAACCCCTTGATTTCACTTCTCTTGTCATCTACCTCCTTGCCATATATACAGCAAAATTCTTCAAAAATATTTATATTCACTAGCTCTATTTCTTTGATTTTCTTTTAAAGATACTCCTATCAGGATTTTATTTCTAGTACTAGTTCAAAGCTGATTTCCCAACTCACCAACTTTTTTTGAATCCTATGATTAGTTCTAGTGCTAATCTTACATGTATTTTGAGCAGAAGTATTCATGGCGGACCACTTTTAATTTCCTACTTTGCTGGTCTTACTTGGCTTTTAGATGCCACACTTTATTTTTCTCCTACATCAATAACATTTGCTTCTTCCTAGTCTCTTTTGCTGTTCTTTTTCTCTACCTACCATGACTTACAAATTTATCTTTAGCCAAGACTTCTGTCTTAAACTCTAGGCCCAAATAATCAGATGCCTACTTACACATGACATTCAATATGTTTAGTTTAATGTGTCTAAACTGATATTTGGGAAATCCCTTCCCTGGTACACCAATCTGTTCCATCTACAGTCTTAACCATCACAATGAATGGCAAATCCATCCATCAGTTGCTCAATTCAAAAATCTTTATATTGACTTTTCACTTTGTTATAAACACTACATTTAATCCATCAGGCTATTTCATTGGTTTTATCTTCAAAATATATTTAGAAGTCAAACTTTTCTTACATTTTCCTCCGTAACAACCCATGTTCAAATAACCATCATTTTAATCCCAGGTTTTTTCAATAGCTACCTAACTATTCTCCCAACTTTGGTTCTTACTTCTTAATTTGTTGTTGTTGTTTACTTGCTAAGTGATGTCTGACTCTTTTGAAACCTCATGGACTATAAACTGCCAGTCTTCCCTCTCCATAGGATTTTCCAGGCAAGAATACTGGAGTGGGTTGCCCTTTCCTTTTCCTGGCAATCTTTTCAATCCAGGGATCAAATTCCTGTCTCCTGCATTGGCAGGCAGATTCTTTAAAGTTGAGCCAACAGGGAAGCCCATTTCTTATTTTACCTTGCTGTATTAGTGTAGTTCCTGGCTTTTTCTTAGAAAACAAACAAGCAAACAAAAGCATTGCCTTCAGTCTATTCACAACAGTATAGCCAAAGTGACCCTTTTAAAATATGAACCAAATCATGTCCTTTTTTATCCCAAAGCCTATGAAGGTATCCCATTTCATTCTTAGTAAAAACCAAGGTGCTTGTATCTTATAGTAGAAGTAAGGGTTACATCACAGTAACTACTATTTCTGATGCAAACAAGTCATTTATCCATTATGAAAAGTAAAAATTGGTATAATTTGATAAGCCCTTCAAAACTTTGTAGTGAATGATAAGGCTTGATAGATTGTTATATAGAAGGTAAAAAATATAGACATTCTTATTATAGTCAATTCAAGATGTCTGCAAACTTGGAAAACTCAGTACTGGCCACAGGATTAAAAAAGTCAGCTTTCATTCCATTCCCATAGAAGAGCAATGCCATAGATTGTTCAGACTATTGTACAATTGTGCTAATTTCACAAGATAGCAAAGTTACACTCAAGATCCTTCAAGCTAGGTTTAAGCAGTATGTGAGCCAAAAACTTACAGAAGTAAAAGCTGGTTTTAGAAAAGTCAGAGTGACCCAAGGTCAAATTGCCAACATTTATTCAATCATGGAGAAAGCAAGGGGATTCCAGACCAAAAAAAAAAAAAAAAATATATATATATATATATATATATATATAAATATATATATATTTATATATATATATATTTTTTTTTTTTTTTTTTTGCTTCATTGACTATGCTAAAGCCTTTGACTATGTGGGTCACAACAAACTGCAGAAATTTTGTAGAGATGGGAGTACCAAACCACCTTATCTGTTTCCTGAGAAATCTGTATATGGGTCAAGAAGCAACAGTCAGAACTAGACATGGAAAAAAAATGATGGGTTCAAAATAGGGAAAGGAGTACAACAAGGCTGTATATTGTCACCTGCTAATTTAACTTCTATGCAGAGTGCATTATGCAAAATGTTTGGCTGGATGAATACCGAGCTGGAATCAAGATTTCAGAAAATAATATCAACCTCAGATATGCAGATGATACCACTTTAATGGCAGAAAGCAAAGAAGAACTAAAGAGCCTCTTGATAAGGGTAAAAGAAGAGAGTACAAGTGCTGGCTTGAAAATCAACATTCAAAAGCTAAGGTCATGGCATCCAGTCCCATTACTTCATGGCAAACAGATGGGGAGCGAATGGAACTAGTGACCGATTTTCTTTTCTTGGGATCCAAAATGAGTGTGGGCAGTGACTGCAGTCATGAAATTAAAAGACACTTGCTCCTTGGAAGGAAAACCATGACAAACCTAGACAGTGTGTTAAAAAGCAGAGACATTACTTTGCTGACACAGGTTTTTCCAGTAGGGCTGAGAACTGAAGAACTGATGCTCTAGAATTGTGCTACTGAAGAAGACTCTTGAGATTTCCTCAGACTGCAAATAATTCAATACAATCAATCTTAAAGGAAATCAACACTGAATATTCACTGGAAAAACTATTGCTAAAGCTCCATAGTTTGGCCACCTGATGCAAAAAGATGACTCACTGGAAAATACCTTGATGCTAGGAAAGAATGAAGGGAAAAGAAAAAGTGGACAGCAGAGGATGAAATGTTTAAATATCATTTACTCAATGGTCATGAATTTGAGAAGTTCTGGGAGATGGTGGAAGACAGAGGAGGCTGGCATGCTCTGGCCCATGGGATTGCAAACAGTCAAACATGACTTAGTAACTGAACAACAAGAACAACAACCCAATAAGCAAGTATTAATCATTTGCCATGTATGAAAAGACATAGGGATTTAAAAAATGAAGTAATATTCTAGGGACTCATACATACATATATTCATGTAGATGGATGACAGAACAAATTATCATACAAGTCAGACCATGACATATACTTTATTTGAGATACAAAATGTTAATGGAACAAAATGTAGGAATATGAGGATGAGTTGAGATTTAAATGGGCTTCCCTGGTGGCTCAGATAGTAAAGAATCTGCCTTCAATGCAGGAGACCTTGGTTCAATTCCTGAGTCAGGAAGCTCCCCTGGAGAAGGGATAGGCTACTCACTCCAATATTCTTGGGCTTCCTTGGTGGCTCAGACTTTAAATTGAGTTCTGAAATTTGGTGAGATTAGATAGACTGTGGTAAATGGTAGGTGTTGGTGCCTAAGCAAGACAGTTTCATGGAAAGGAGTAAAAATAGGAAAGCAAGGTCCCAAAAGAATTAAAAAAAAAAAAAATCTTTCAAGCATGATACTGTAGCAATGAATATTCAGGATGACTATGAGATAAAGTGCTTAGCTGGAAGAGGAGTACTAGGGAGGTAAGATCTAGAGACAAATGACCTAGTATTTGAATGAGCTGAAAATTGTTGACACAGGATCTTGAATGTCAAACCAAGAAACTTGAGTGTTTTTTTCTTTTAGTCCAAAGAGAATTATTAAGTGTTGAAGGAAGGATTCCTCACTTGACTCACAACTTTAGTTTAATTAATTTATTATAATTTATATGTTATATAATAATTTATTATAATTTATATAATTTATTATATAGCCAATCTGTCCTCATTACTGTCCAAGATATTTTGATATTTGTAAAAGAATTTAGACAACTTGACAACATACAAATTACAGGGCTTAGAGTGAATGAGTGAAGTCGCTCAGTCATGTCCGACTCTCTGAGACCCCATGGACCATAGCCTACCAGGCTCTTCCGTCCCTGGGACTCTCCAGGTAAGAGCACTGGAGTGGGTTGCCGTTTCCTTCTCTAGATCTTCCCAACCCAGGGATCGAACCTGGGTCTCCCGCACTGCAAGCAGAGGCCTTACCATCTGAGCCAGCCGTGTCTTACACTTCCTGAACCAGGACGGAATGTCCGGATGTAATCTGTTAGATCTGGCATGGATTCCACATACCCACATTTATTACAAGCTCTGCTGCTGCTGCTGCTGCTGCTGCTGCTGCTGCTACTGAGTCACTTCAGTTGTTTCCGACTCTGCGTGACCCCATACACGGCAGCCCACCAGGCTTCCCGGTCCCTGGGATTCTCTAGGCAAGAACACTGGAGTGGGTTGCCATTTCCTTCTCCAATGCATGAAAGTGGAAAGTGAAAAGTAAAAGTGAAGTCACTCAACCGTGCTCGACTCTTAGCGACCCCATGGACTGCAGCCCACCAGGCTCCTCTGTCCATGGGATTTGCCAGGCAAGAGTACTGGAATGGGGTGCCATTGCCTTTTCCAAGCTCATGAGTGAGTATATGGACAGGTAGTGGGCAGTTCAGTGAAATACTGATTTATAGCACACAAAGTTGTAGAACACTTATTAAGCTTGTGTTTTCCAATAGAGCTGATATTTTATATTTTAGTCGAGGAATCATCAATGGTGATATTAGTCTGTAAAGACAGATACACACACACACAAAGACACAATCACTTTCATTAGTCAAACCATTCAAAAGTCTGACAGATATTTTGAAACTTTACTTCGTGTACATGGATTCCCGTATTCAAATATATATTAAACTCAACAGTCTTTCTTTATTCCATTAGTGGAATATATTCTTAGGACAAAAAGAAATACTGAAAAATTTTGAACTTCACTTTGAAGGTTTTGTTGTTTTTGGTTTTGGATTTGTAATTGTTAATAATAATTGTTAAACTGTTTTTGCATGTATTGTACATTATTGTAGCAATGAGTAAATATATTAATTAAAATGTATTAAAACAAATTAGTAAATGTATTAATTATTTTATAGAAATGCACTCTTTGATCCTATTTTCTCCCTATTGGAGAAAGGAAGTACCAATAAATGGCAGAAAGTTTTGAATTTGAATTACAAGTATTAGCAGGAAATCATTAAAAAAAAAAGGAAAGATTAAAAGAAAAAAAAATATATCCAGGAAGGAAAGACACAGTGATAAATGATTATTAACAAACCTATTTCTTAGTGACTGGATTCAATTTTTAAAAATTTAACTTTTTAAATTTTTTTTTTATGTGAACCATTTAAAAAATTTTTATTGAATTTATTACAATAGTGTTTCTGTTTTGGTTTTTTGGGGTGTGGGGTCTTAACACCCCCCCTCTTTAAAAAATACTTTTATTGAAGGATAATTGCTTTACATAATTTTCTTGCTTTCTGTCCAACCTCAACATGAATCAGCCATAGGTATACATATGTCCCTCCCTTTTGAACCTCCCTCTCATCTCCAGCCTCATCTCACCCCTCTAGTTTGATACAGAGCCCTTGTTTGAGATTCCTGAGCCATACTGAAGATTCCCATTGGCTATCTATTATACATATGGCAATGTAAGTTTCCATGTTACTCTTTCCATACAGCGCACCCTCTTCTCCCCTCTCCCCATGTCCATAAGTCTATTCTGTATGCCTGTTTCTCCATTACTGTGATGAAAATAAATTCTTCAGTACCATTTTCCTACATTCTGTATATATGTGTTAGAATACAATAGTTATCTTTCTCTTTCTGACTCACTTCATTCTGTATAATAGGTTTAAGGTTCACCCACCTCATCAGAACTGACTCAAATGCGTTCCTTTTTATGGTTGAGTAATATTTTATTGTGTATATGTACACAACTTCTTTATCCATTCATCTTTCAATGGACATCTATGTTGCTTCCATGTTCCAGCTATTGTAAATAGTGCTTCAATGAACAATGGGATATGTGTGTCTTTTTCAACCCTGGTTTTCTCAGAGTGTATGCCTAGGAGGGGAAGTACTGGGTCATATGGGGGCTTTATTCCTAGTTTTTAAATGAATCTTCATACCATCTTCCATAGGAGCTGTATCAGTTTACATTCCCACTAACAGTGCAAGAGCATTCCCTTTTCTCCATACCCCCCTCAGCATTTATTGCTTGTAGACTTTTTGGTGATGGCCATTCTGACTGATGTGAAGTGATACCTCACTGTGGTTTTGATTTGCATTTCTCTAATAATGAGAGATGTCGAGCATATTTTCATGTGTTAGCCACCTGTATGTCTTCTTTGCAGAAATGTCTAAGTCTTTTCCACACTTTTTGATTGGGTTGTTTGTTTTTCTGGCATTGAACTGTATGAGCTTCTTGTATATTTTGGAAATTAACCCTTTGTCAGTTGTTTCATTTGCTATTATTTCTCCTATTCTGAGGGTTGTCTTTTCACCTTGCTTATAGTTTCCTTTGCTATGCGAAGGCTTTTAAATTTAACCAGGTCACACTTGTTTATTTATTTTCCGTTTCTTTAGGAGTTGGGCCATAGAAAAGCATTAATTTTTTGGTGCTCATCTTTCTTTATAGTCCAACTCTCATATCCATACATGACTCCTGGAAAAACCATAGCTTTGCCTAGATCCTTATGGCAAAGTAATGTCTCTGCCTTTTAATATGCTGTCTAGGTTGGTTGGTCATAGCTTTTCTTCCAATAAGCAAGCATGTTTTAATTTCATGGCTGCAATCACCATCTGCAGTGATTTTGGAGCTCCCCTCAAAAAATAAATAAATAAATAAATAAATAACATCTGTCATTGTTTCCACTATTTCTCTACCTATTTGCCAAGAAGTGATGGGATTAGATGCGATGATCTTAGTTTTCTGAATATTGAACTTTAAGCCAACTTTTTCACTCTCCTATTTCACTTTCATCAAGAGGCTCTTTAGTTCTTCACTTTCTGCCATAAGGGTAGTCTCATCTACGAATCTGAGTTTACTGATATTTGTCCCAGCCATCTTGATTCCAGCTTGTGCTTCATCTGGTCCAGCATTTCTCATGATGTACTCTGCATATAACTTAAATAAGCAGCATGACAATATACAGACTTGACATACTCCTTTTCCTATTTGGAACCAGGCTGTTGTTCCATGTCCAGTTCTAACTGTTGCTTCCTGACCTGCATACAGATTTTTCAGGAGGCAGTTCACGTGATCTGACACTCCAATTTCTTTAATCATTTTTCATAGTTTGTTGTGACCCACACAGTCAAAGGCTCTGGCATAGTCAATAAAGCAGAAGTAGATTTTTTTTTGGAACTCTGTTGTTTTTTTGGCTATCCAAGGATGTTGGCAATTTGATCTCTAGTTCCTGTGCCTTTTCTAAAATAAATCCAGCTTGAACATTGGAAATTCATGGTTCATATATTGTTGAATCCTGGCTTGGAGAATTTTGAGTATTACTTTGCTAACATGTGAGATGAGTGCAATTATGAGGTAGTTTGAGCATTCTTTGGCATCACCTTTCTTAGGGATTGGAATGAAAACTGACCTTTTCCAGTCCTGTGGCCACTGCTGAGTTTTCCAAATTTGCTGGTACATCGAGTGCAGCACTTTCACAGCACCATCTTTTACAGTTTGAAATAGCTCAAATGGAATTCCATCACCTCCAGTAGCTTTGTGCATAGTTATGCTTCCTAAGGCCCACTTGACATCACATTCCAGGATGTCTGGCTTTAGATGATTTATCACACCTGTGTTGTGAAGATCTTCTTAGTATAGTTCTTCTGTGTATTCTTGCCACCTCTTAATATCTTCTGCTTCTGTTAGGTCCATATCATTTCTGTCCTTTATTATGCCTATCTTTGCATGAACTGTCCCTTTGTTCTCTAATTTTCTTGAAGAAATCTCTAGTCTTTCCCATTCTATTTTTTCTTTTTCCTCCTCTCTTTCTTTGTGTTGATCACTGAGAAAGGCTTTCTTATCTCTCCTTGCTATTCTTCAGAACTCTGCTTTCCAATTCACTACTTTTACACGCCCATATAATAATGTACTCAGACAAAGATACTCAATGAATGCTAAAACTCTTGAGAAAAATGACTTAATGTTGTGTTTTTATCTATGAGCCTGCTATGTTTTAATAACTATTTATTCAATTAAAAATTATCAGCAAAATTTAAACCTTGAAACCAAGGTTCCATTATTAACAATCATTTGTCATTCACCTTAGAATACAGTGGATTCTTAATAAATACTTACGAACAAAAATAAATGAATAAAAACTTAAGGAAATTAAAGAATTAAAAGTAAAATCGCAAAGGATGTCACTATTAAAAAATTCTGTTTTCTCTTTGATCTTAGTCACCAAAAATATTCATTTGTCTTGCAGAAAAGAGGAAGATTTCATTTCCTCAGGGGAAAATAGACTCTTAAAACTTTGTCTAGATAATTTTGTCAATAATAGAAGGCACATTGCAATTAGTTGTAATATTTCATCAATCCATGTGTCTTTCTTTAACTTTTTATTTTATATTGATATATAGCCAATTAACAATGTTGTGGTAGTTTCAGGTGGACAGCAAAAAGACTTAGTCATACACATACATAGATCCTTTCTCCCCCAAACACTCCTTCTATTCAAGGTGCCATAAAACATTGATGTATACAGTGGGATCTTATTGATTATCCATTTTAAATACAGTAGTGTATACATGTCAATATCAAGCTCTCTATCTCATTCCCCCAATCTTAACCCTAGCAATCATATTATGTTTGTTCCCTAAATCTGTTTTGCAATTAAGTTCATTTATATAATTTCATTTTAGATTGCACATGTAAAGAATGTCATATGATATTTTCCCTTCTCTGTCTCATTTACTTCACTTGGCAAGACAATCTCTAGGTACATCCATGTTGTTGCAAATGACATTATTTCATTCTTTTTAATGGCTAAGTAATATTCTATTATATGTATGTATCAGATCTTCCTTATTCATTTCAGTGTCAATGAGCCATTTAGGTTATTTCTATGTCTTGGCTATTGTAAATAGTGCTGCAATGAACATTGGGGTGCATGCATCCTTTCAGACCATGATTTCTCTGGGTATGTGTCCAAGAGTTGGATTGCAGGGTCATAGATAGCCCTATTTTAGATTTTTAAGAAATCTCCATATTGTTCTCCGTAGTAGTAGTACAAACTCGTATTCTCATCCACAGTGTAGGAGGGTTCCCTTATCTCCACACCCTTTCAAGCATTGTTTGTGGAATTTTGATGATAGCCATTTTGACTGGTGTGGCATGATGTTTCATTGCAGTTTGGTTTGCATTTCTCTAATGAATAACAATGTTGAGCATCCTTTCATGTGTCTCTTATTCATCTGTATTTTTCCTTTGGAGAAATGTCTATCTAGGTCTTCTGCCCATTTGGATTATTTGTTTTGAGGATGTCAAGCCTCATGAGTTGTTTGTAAATTTTGGAGACCAATTGACCCCTGTAAATCACGTCATTTGCAAATATTTTCTCCAAGTTCATGGGTTGGCTTTTAATTTTATTTGTTGTTCCCTTTGCTGTGCAAAAGCTTTTAAGTAAGTGTCATTTGTTTGGTTTTTATTTCCATTATTCTGGGAGATGGATCAAAAAAGATATTGCTGCAATTCATGTCAGAGACCATTCATCCTATGTTTTTATTTAGGTGTTTTATAGTTTCTCATCTCACATTTAGGTCTTTAATTGATTTTGAACTTATTTTTGTGCAGGATGTTAAAAATGACTGATATCCCTTTTTTTTTTTTTTCTTTAAGTAGTTGTTCAGTTTTTCCAGCACCATTTGTTGAAGAGACTGTCTTTCCAACATTGTGTAGTCTTGCTTCCTTTGTCATAGGTTAATTGACCATAGGTGCAAGAGTTTATTTCTAAATATTCCATCTCACTCCATTTATCTAAGTTTCTATTTTTGTGCATTTAAGATTTTTTTGCTCTAGTTCTGTGAAAAATATCATTGGGAAATTTGATAGGGACTTCATTGAGTCTCTAGGTAATCTTGGATAATATAGTAATTTTGACAATATTAGTTCTTCCAATCCATGAACATGTTATATCTTTCCATCTGTTTTTGTCTTATTTAGTTTCTTTCATCACAGCCTTATAGTTTTTGGAGTACAGGTCTTTTGTCTCCTTAGTTAGGTTTATTACTAAGTGTTTTATTCTTTTTGATGCGATGGTAAATGGAATCATTGCTTGAATTTCTCTTTCTGATCTTTTGTTGTTAGTGTATAGAAATGCAACAGATGCCAGTGAATTAATTTGTTAACTTGTAAATTTACCAAATTCACTAATTAGCTCTAATAATTTTCTGTTGATGTGACTGGATGCCATGATCTTAGTTTTTTGAGTGTTGAGTTTTGAACCACCTTTTTCACTCTCCTCTTTCACTTTCATTAAAAAGGCTCTTTAGTTCCTTTTCATTTTCTGCCATAAGGTTGGTGCCATCTGCAACCTGTAGTTATTGAAATTTCTCCTGGCAACCTTGATTGTAGCTTGTGCTTCATCCAGACCAGCATTTCGCATGATGTACACTGCACATAAGGTAAATAAGCAAGGTGAGAATATACAGTCTTTATACTCCTTTACCAATTTGGAACCAGTCCATTATTACATGTCTGGTTCTAACTGTTGCTTCCTGACCTGCATACGGATTACTCAGGTGGCAGGTAAGGTGGTCTGGTATTCCCATCTCTTGAAGAAGTATGATTCTTTCCATGTGGTGTTGGATTCTGTTTGCCAGTATTTTGCTGAAGATGTTTGCATCTATATCAGTAACATTGGCCTGTAATTTTATTTTTTGTGTCTGATTTTGGTATCAGGGTGTTAGTGGTCTCATAAAATGCATTTTGGAGCTTTTCTTTTTTTGAAAACTTTTGGAAGAGTTTCTGAATGATGGATGTTAACTCTTATCTAAAACAGAACTTGCCTATGAAGCCATCAGGTCCTGGACTTTTATTTGTTGAGAGTTTTTAAAGCACAGTTTTAATTTCAGTGCTTGTGATTGGCTTGTTAATATTTTCTATTTATTTTTGGTTCAGTTTTGCAAGACTGTACATTTCTAAGGATTTTCCTTTTCTTCCAGGTTGCTGATTTCATTGGTATGCAGTACTCATAGCAATGTCCTATGATTCTATCTCTGGGTAACTTCTCATTTCATTTTTAATTATATCAGTTTGAGTCTTCTCTCTCTTGGTGAGTCTGGCTAAAAGTTTACCAACTTTGTTTATCTTTTCAAATAACCAGCTTTATGTTTCATTGATCTTTGCATTTGTTTTCTTTGTCTCTATTTCATTTATTTCTACTCTGACTTTTATGATTTCTTTCATTCTACTAACTTTAGGTACTTCTGTTCTTCTTTCTCTAGTTTTTTGAAGTGTAAGGTTAGGTTATTTATTTGAGACTTTTCTGTCTCCAGTTACAACTGTACTGCTATAAATTTCCCTCTTAGAACCGTTTTTGCTACATCCCATAGGTTTTGGGCCATTGTGCTTTCATTTTCATCTGTTTCATCTGGTATTTTTTGGTTTCCTCATTGATTTCTTCAGGGAACCATTTGTTGTTTAGTATCATTGTTTAGCTGTCATGTGTTTGTATTTTTTTTATAGTTTTTTTATTATAGTTTATTTCTAATATCATATTGCTGTGATTGAAAAAGAGGCTTGATATGATTTCAACTTTCTTAAATTTATCAGGCTAGCTTCGTGGCTCAGCATGTGGTCAATCCTGGATAATGTTTCATGTGTGCTAGAAAAGAATGTGTATTTTGCTGCTTTGGGATGAAATGCTCTATAAATATCAGTTAAGTCTATCTGGTCTAAAGTGTCATTTAAGGTCTAAGTTTCCATTTTGATTTTCTGTCCAGATATCTTTCCATTGACGGAATTTGGGTGTTAAGTTTCCCACTCTTACTGTGTTACTCTCAATTTCTTTCTTTATGGTTGTTAGTATTTGACTTACCAATTGAAGTTCTCCTGTGTTGCTGTTTTTGGTTGTTCTGTTGCTCGGTCATGTCCAGCTCTTTGTGACCCCATGGACTGTAGTATTCCAGGCTTCCTTGTCCTTCACTGTTTCCAGGAGTTTGCTCAAATTCATGTCCGTTGAGTCAGTGATGCTTTCTAACCATCTTATCCTCTGCCTCACCTTCTTCTTTTGCCTTCAATCTTTCCCAATATCAGAGTATTTTTCAGTGATTCAGTTCTTCGCATCAGGTAACCAAAATTGGGTATATATATATATATATATATATATATATATATATATACAATTGTTATATCTTCTTCTTGAATTGATTCCTTTATCATTATATTGTGTTCTTCTTTTTTTAATATTATTTGTTTTAAAATCAATTTTGTCTTAAATGAGTATTGCTATGCCACCTCTCTTTTGATTTCCATTTACATGGAATACCTTCTCCAACCCCCATTCTTTCAGGTCTTTATGTGTCCTGAGGCCTGAGATGGTTCTCCTGTATACAGCATATATATGTGGCTAACCTATGTCTTTTGGTTGGAGCATTTACATTTAAGGTAAATCATATGTATGCTCCTATTGCCGTTTTCTGAATTTTTTCAATTTGTTTTGTGTAGTAGGTCTTTTTTCTTCCCTTTCTGTTTTGTTCTCTGCTCTTGTGTTTCTCACATAAAGTAGTTCCTTTGATGTTTGTTTTAAAGCTGGTCTCGTGCTACTGAATACTCAACTCAATGGAGATTTCTTTAAAAACTAGTAATAAAACCACCATATGATGCAGCAATTCCACTACTAAGCAAGCCAAAATTTGCCTGGGGAAACCAAAATTGAAAAAGACCCATGTACCTCAATGTTTATTGCACCACTATTTACAATAGCTAGAACATGGAAACAACCTAGACTTCCATCAAAAGATGAATGGATAAAGCAAGTGTGGTACATATACACAGTGAAATATTGCTCAATCATAAAAAGGAACACATTTGAGTTAGTTCCAATGAGGTGGATGAACCTGGTGAAGTGAAATAAGTAAAAAAGAGAAATGTAAATATTGTATACTAATGATTATATATGGAACCTAGAAAGATGGTATTGATGAATCTATTTGCAGGGCAACAATGGAGAAACAGAAATAGAGAACAGACTTGGGAACATGGTAGTGTTGGTGGCGGTGGGGGGAGGAAGAAGACTCTGAGATATATGGAAAGAGTAACACAGAAACTTACATTACCATATGCAAAATAGATA
This sequence comes from Bos grunniens, assembly GCF_055505025.1. NCBI lineage: Eukaryota > Metazoa > Chordata > Mammalia > Artiodactyla > Bovidae > Bos > Bos grunniens. Next base: position 61,645,173 of record NC_141183.1, on the reverse strand, counting down.
GCCAATGGGAATATATTGTATGACTCAGGGAACTCAAACAGGGGCTCTGTAACAACCTAGAGGGGTGGGTTGTGGAGGGAGATGGGAGGGAGGTTCACGAAAGAGGGGACATATTAAAAAAATAAATTTTAAACATATGTAAAGCCTATTTTATTTTCTAGGGTAATAAAAGAGAAAATATAGTTTGTCTTTGAGAAAAATCAATGAAAACTACTTAAATCTGAATTTTTGTCTTAGTGACTAACCCTTTTATCTCTGCCTATTTATGTTCTGTATTTGCCATCTGTTAGTAAGCAGTCCAAGTTTCCCTGGTAACTCAGTGGTAAAGAATCTGCGTGCCAATACAGGAGAACCTGGTTTGACCCTTGGGTCAGAAAGATCCCCTGCAGAAGGAAATGGCAACTCACTCCAACATTCTTTCTTGGGAAATCCCATGTCAGGGGAGCCTGGCAGGCTACAGTCTAAGGGGTCACAAAAGAGTCAGATACAACATAGCGACTAAACTATAACAAAAAGAGCAAATAAGCAGTCCATTAATGTTTGGTATATACTTGGCACTCTATTCCTTTAAAATAGCTAAGGAGATTTTCCATATTTTCTGCAAAATTGTAAATTTGGGGTATCTTATTCTTTCCACTGGGGAAGGAAACAGCCACCCACTCCAGTATTCTTGTCTGGAGAATCCCAGGGACAGAGGAGCCTGGTTGGCTGCCATCTATGGGGTCACACAGAGTTGGACATGGCTGAAGCAACTTAGCATCAGCAGCAGTATTCTTTCCACAATGAAGTATTCAACTCCAAATAAAATTGATGGCCTATACTATGCAAAACACAGTCACTTGTAAGAATTCTGCAGGGACAAAAAGGAGAGTGAAGAAGTCTTCTGTTTCCCGAGCATTTTTGAAATTAATAGCTGGCACATTTTGAATCACAGCACAAAAGTGATAAAACAGGTCCTTTATAATAGACTTTAAACTATATTAAGGAGGATATAGTGAGAATAGGGTGCAGGAGATTAATTTGACCATTGATTGTTCCTAAAGGACCTTGATATAAGTGAAGGAAACTGTAAGATAATAACAAAATTGCTACACAGGATACCACAGGTATAATTCCCTTCCTTCTCAGAGTGGATAGAAATATTTTATTAGCTTTGGAAAATGAAGCATATTATTTTTTGCTTCTGTTCTCTTGTTTTAGTTTTTCATGAATCTATTGTATGTTTTTGATTTGTGGTTGCTGTGTTTTTTAGGTATGTTAACCCCTTCCTATATATGCTTGCTTTAGACTGACAGTCATACAAGCTCAAACACACTCTTAAAAAAAAAAAAAAAGAAGAAGAAGAAAGAAAAAGGATCTGCATTTTCTTACTCTCCTTCCTCATATTTTATGATTTCAATATCCCTTTTTATATCTTGATGTTTGTCCTTTGGGTATTCCCTGTGTTTATCATTGCTTTCACAAATAGTTTTTTTTTTTTTTTTTTCATTTGTACACTGGCTAATATAAGAAATCTAATTTCCAATTTTGTTTTCCTCCTTCCATTTCTTGCTTCTTTTATTTTTTCTTTAATTAATTTATTTCAATTGGAAGATAATTGCTTTTAAATATTGTGATGGTTTTTATCATACATCAATATGAATCAGCCACAAAGTACACATATGTCCCCCCATCCTGAAACCCGCTCCCAGGTCCCTTCCCACTCCATCCCTCTGGACTGTCCCGGAGCACTGGCTTTGGGTGTCTTGCTTCATGCATGGAACTTGCCCTGGTCATCTGTTTAACATATGGCAATGCAATGTTTCAATGTTATTCTCTCAAACCATGCCCCCCTTGCCTTCTCCCACTGAGTCCAAAAGTCTATTCTTTACATCTGTGTCTCTTTTGCTGCCCTGCATGTAGGATCATCAGTACCTTTTTTTTTTTAATTTCATATATATGCATTAATATACAATATTTGCCTTTCTCTTTCTGATTTACTTCAATTTGTATAATAGGTTCTGGGTCTATACACCTCATTAGAACTGACTCAAATGTGTTCCTTTTTACAGCTGAGTAATACTCCATTGTGTGTATTTAACACAACTTCCTTATCTATTTATCTGCTGATGGACATTTAGGTTGCTTCCATGTCCTAGCTATTGTACATAGTGCTGCAATGAATATTAGGGTATGTGTCTCTCTCAGTTATAGTTTCTGAAGAATGTGTGCCCAGTAGTGTGGTTGCTGGGTCATATGGCAGTTTTATTCTCAGTTTTTTTAAGGAATCTCCACACTGTTCTCCGTAGCGGCTGTTCCAGTTTGCATTCCCACAAAGAGTGTAAGAGGTTTCGCTTTTCTCCATACCCTCTCCAGCATTTATTGTTTGTGGACTTTTTGATGATGGCCATACTGACTGGTGTGAGATGATACCTCAAGCATTACTTCTAAAATCAGGAACAAGTCAGGGGTGCCCACTCTGACCACTACTATTCAACAAAGTTTGGGAAGTCCCAGCCAAGTAATCAGAGAATAAAAAGAAATAAAAGAAAACCAAATTGGGAAATAAAAACTGAAACTCTCACTGTTTGAAGATGGAATGATACTCTAGAAAGCCCTAAGTATTCCACCAGAAAACTACTAGAACTTATCAATGACTATAGTAAATTTGCAGGATATAAAATTGATATCCAGAAATCCCTTGCATTTCTATACAGTAATGATGAAAAATCAGAAAGAGAAATTAAAGAGACAACCCCATTCACCATTGCAACAAAAAGAATAAAATACTTAGGAATAAATTGATTGAAAGAAACAAGACATGTACACAGAAAACTATAAAATACTGGTGAAATAAATCAAAGATGACACAAATAAATGGAGAAATATACCATGTTCATTGATTGGAAGAGTCAATATAGTGAAAATGAGTATACTATCCAAAGCAATCAGTAGATTCAATGCAATCCTTATCAAACTGCCTCTTGAGAAATTTGTATGCAGGTCAGGAAGCAACAGTTATAACTGTACATGGAACAACAGACTGGTTCCAAATAGGAAAAGGAGTACGTCAAGGCTGTATATTGTCACCCTGTTTATTTAACTTACATGCAGAGTACATCATGAGAAACGCTGGGCTGGAAGAAACACAAGCTGGAATCAAGATTGCCAGGAGAAATATCAATAACCTCAGATATGCAGATGACACCACCCTCATGGCAGAAAGTGAAGAGGAACTAAATAGCCTCTTAATGAAAGTGAAAGTGGAGAGTGAAAAAGTTGGCTTAAAGCTCAACATTCAGAAAACGAAGATCATGGCATCTGGTCCCATAACTTCATGGGAAATAGATGGGGAAACAGTGGAAACAGTGTCAGACTTTATTTTTCTGGGCTCCAAAATCACTGCAGATGGTGACTGCAGCCATGAAATTAAAAGACACTTACTCCTTGGAAGGAAAGTTATGACCAAGCTAGATAGCATACTAAAAAGCAGAGACATTACTTTGCCAACAAAGGTTCGTCTAGTCAAGGCTATGGTTTTTCCTGTGGTCATGTATGGATGTGAGAGTTGGACTGTGAAGAAGGCTGAGTGCTGAAGAATTGATGCTTTTGAACTGTGGTGTTGGAGAAGACTCTTGAGAGTCCCTTGGACTGCAAGGAGATCCAACCAGTCCATTCTGAAGGAGATGAGCCCTGGGATTTCTTTGGAAGGAATGATGCTAAAGCTGAAACTCCAGTACTTTGGCCATCTCATGTGAAGTGTTGACTCATTGGAAAAGACTCTGATGCTGGGAGGGATTGGGGCCAGGAGGAGAAGGGGACGACAGAGGATGAGATGGCTGGATGGCATCACTGACTCGATGGACGTGAGTCTGAGTGAACTCCGGGAGTTGGTGTTGGACAGGGAGGCCTGGCGTGCTGCGATTCATGGGGTTGCAAAGAGTCGGACATGACTGAGCGACTGTTCTCTATCTGTACCAATGGTATCTTCCACAGAACTAGAACAAATAATTTCACAATTTGTATGGAAACCCAAAACACTCTGAATAATCAAAGGAGCCCTGAGAAAGAAGAATGGAACTGGAGGAATCAACCTGCTTGACTTTGGACTGTATTACAAAACTACAGTTATCAAGACAGTATGATACTTGCACAAAGACAGAAATACAAATCAATGGAACAAAATAGAAAGTCTTGCTTCTTTTCTGTTTTAGAAATTGATATTTTTGGAGGTATTGCATTAGTATTATTTCATTCTTTTAGTTTTTACTTGTCTGAGAAATTCTTTATCTCTCCTTTTGTTCTAAATTATAATCTTGCTGGGTAGAGACTTCTAGGTTGCAGAATTTTCCCCTCCAGGATTTTGCATGTGTCTTTCCACTCCTTTCTGGCCTGCAACATTTCTGTAGAAAGAGCAGCTGATGCCATTATAGAGGTTCCCTTGTTAAAAAAAAAAAAAAAAAAGGTGTTTGTTTTTCTCTTGCTGCCTTTAGAATCTTCTCTTTAAATTTTATCACTTTTATTATAATATGTATTTTTATAGGTCTGTCTGGGTTCATCTTGTTTGAACCCTCTGTACTATATCTGGATATCTGCTTTCTTCTTTAGCTTTGTTAAAATTTTCAGTCGTAATAAATTCAAATACATTTTCAATCCTATTGTCTCTTTCTTCTTCTTTTGAAATCCCTATAAATTTAGATTACATTATCCCATAGGTCTCTAATATTGTATACTTTTTTTTTAATTTGGCTTTCTGTGTGCTGTATTGAATGGACATTTTCATTAGTTTATCTTCCAGATGACTTATTCTTTCTCCTGCATTACTCATTCAGCTATTCATTGCCTTGAGCTTGGCATTTGCCTTGGCAAGTACATTTTCTATTTTTTCTTGGCTCTTCCTTATAGTTTCTAGTTCCTTTTTACATTAGCCTGAATTTATCTTGGTAGCTTCTTTTAATTCCTTCAGTATTTTTATTACCTCCTTTTGAACTTTGTGTCTATTAGACTGAAGTGGTATATTTCATTGCTTGTTCCTTCAGGGAAAGTCTTCTAGTCTTTTAACAGAGAGTGGTTTCTCTGCTTCTTCATTTGGCTTATATTTTTCTTGGCCTGTGAATTTAGGAGAAATGGTTATCTACCCTACTCTTAGAGGGCTATTTATAAGTGTGAGTATACTGTGTAGCTTGTGTGGGTTTAACATTTTTTGGTGTGAGGGGTGTTTTTGGTTTGGATGCTTGCCATCACTTTCCTTAACATGTGCTGGATGTTATCCCTCTGGCTGAGAGTGTGCTGGTGTCAGGTGCATAGTTCACACAGGCTCCCAGTAATGCAAGGGCAGTGGTTCACTCTTGGTCTCCTTGGAGCCTGGCTTCAGATCACATGCCCCTGGGGAAATGGGGACATAGGTTGTCATTGGGTTTTGGGGCCCTCAGCAGAAGTGGTGGATCACATGCACTCCTGGGGAAGTCGGCCCTGCATCTTGGGACTTTCAGCAGTGGTGGGTGGCACCTTCTCCCAGGAAGGTGGAGGCAGTGGCTTGCACATGCTCACAAGACCCTCAGATGTGGCACAGCAGTCTGTGATCATTTCTGGAGTCTGAGATGACAGCCACACTTATGCTTGTCCCTGGAGCTCATGTAGGCAGTGCCTTGACACATGAGAATGAGTAGAGAAAGAAACTTCTATGGAGGGCCCACACTTTCTCTCATGTGCTCACCAACAATGGTGCCTTGCCTCTCTGTCAGGCCCTAGGTTCTTCCTGGACTTCTTCAGTTGTGACACATTACACGGTAGCCCCCTCAGACTATCTTCTCATGGGCAAACCCAGTCCTCTCTCCAGGGTCTGACCTCCAATGCCTGAACTTCAGTACCTGGCCCCCACCTGCCTCATTGGGTGAGTGGACAAGCATCTCAAGCTGAGGAGTGTCATTTGGAACTGACCTTGTGTGCTGGTCTCTTTCTGCTTTGCCTTCTGCAGGCTTGTTGCTGCCTTCTCCTTAGAGGCTCCAAAGATCCTCCTCTCTTTAGGCCCATCACCCCATCAGTGGGGGAATTTAGTGTGCAGAAACTTTTCCTCTTCCACAGCTCCATCTCAGAGGCACAGGTCCTGTCATGATTCCCATATCTCTCTTTTTTCTTTTGTTCTACTCAGTTTTATGGGGGTTTTCTGGCCCTCTTGGAAATGTAAGGTTTTCTGTCAGCCCTCAGTGGATGTTCAGTGAGAGTTTTCCCACATGTAGATGTATTTTTGTTGTATCTGTGGGAAGAAGGTGAACTCCACATCTTACTCTTCTGCCATCTTGATCAAACCCCTGCTCTACTGATTGTGATGTTATGAGTAGAAAGGGGCATGTGGTTGATAAATTGTTACCCTTCTGCTTTCCTTGTTCTCAGTGTCTGTATTTCAGTATCTTCTAATTTTTTCTTGGACTATGCTTAGAATTTGAATATATTTGGCTTCATGCTTTTTTATCCATTGTATGACTTATGAAACAATTCACTGAAAACAAAGAGCTGAGTCAGGAAAATCCCTTGAGAGTAAGAAATGGCAATCCACTCCAGTATTCTACCCTGGAAAATTCCATGAGCAGAGGATCCTTGTGGTCTACAGTCCCTAGGGTTACAGATAATTGGACATTACTGAATGTGCACACACACACACATACACACAAAGAGCTGAGTACAACTGGAAATAAAAAATCTGGCAATAGCAAAACTCTTAGAAAATATACATGTTAAAAGAATAAAAGGACATCTGAAAAGAACCAGAAACTTGTCCTTTATAAAACTGACTTTAAGTTCTGTACTCCTTGAAAATTGTAAAGCATTTCTGTATCTTAGGGGTTGGTATGCTCTAGTGCCTTCTTTACAGTAGAAGTAACAAGCTTCTGTGCCTTCAAAGCATATGGCCAGATTTCATCTTTTGTCCTGGGTCCATGGGTTTAGATCTCAGGAAGTATCTGAAGGAATAATATTTATAGCATCTGACACTCTAATTAATTAGAGGAATATCTTGTTCAGAACAAGCTCTTGAAAAATTAATTGCCAGCATAGTTTGGAGGTATTGTGGATTCAGGTCCAAGTCACTGTAGTAAAGTAAATATCACAATCAAGAAAGTTGCACAATTGTTTGGTTTCCCAGAACATATAAAAGGTATACTATACTATAGTCTACTAAGTGTGCAATAGCCTTATGACCAAAAAGAAACAAAACAAAACCCAACAACAACAAACAACACAGGAATACCCCAATGTACATGCTTTAATAGGAAAAAAAAAAAAAAAAGACTCTGTTGCTAAAAAATGCTAACCATCATCTTTACTTTTTTAAAATTGCTGCATCTGCAAAAAAAATAAAAAATAAAAAAATAAAGCAAAGTGCAATAACATGAGGTGTTGTTCAACCACCAAGTTGTGTCTGACTCTTCACAACCCCATGGACTTCAACACTCCAGGCTTCCCTGTCCCTCACTATCTCCTAGAGTTGTCCCAAGTTCATGTCCATTGAATCAGTGACGCCATCTAACCATCTCATCCTCTGTCTCCCTCTTCTCCTTCTGCCTTCAAACTTTCCTAAGATCAGGGTCTTTCCCAGCGAGTCAGCTGTTTGCACTGCTGCTGCTGCTAAGTTGCTTCAGTCGTGTCCGACTCTGTGCGACCCCATAGACAGCAGCCCACCAGGCTCCCCCATCCCTGGGATTCTCCAGGCAAGAACACTGGAGTGGCTTGCCATTTCCTTCTCCAATGTGTGAAAGTGAAAAGCGAAAGGGAAGTCGCTCAGTCGTGTCCGACTCCTAGTGACCCCATGGACTGCAGCCTACCAGGCTCCTCCGTCCATGGGATTTTCCAGGCAAGAGTACTGGAGTGGCTTGCCATTGCCTTCTCTGGCTGTTTGCACTAGACGGTCAAAATAGTGGAGCTTCAACTTCAGCATCAGCACTTCTAATGGATATTCAGAGTTGATTTCTTTTAAGATTCTCTGGTTTGATCTCCTTTCTTCCAAAGGACTCTCAGGACTCTTCTCTAACAGCACAGTTCAAAAGCATCATTTCTTTGGCATTTAGACTTCTTTAAGGTCCAATTAGCACATGTCTATGACTAGTGGTAAAACCATAGCTTTGACTATACGGACCTTTGTTTACAAAGTGATGTCTTTGCTTTCTAGCACACTGCCTAGGCTTTTCATAGCTTTCTTCCCAAGAAGCTATCATCTAATTTCATGGCTGCAGTCACCATCCACAGTGATTTTAGAGCCCAAGAAGAGGAAATCTGTCACTCCTTCCACATTTTCCCCTTCTATTTGCCATAAAGTGATGGAATCAGATGCCATGATCTAACTTTTTAAATAACATGAGGTATGCCTGAATGAATAATCAAAAATGACTTCTATATAGCACAGAGAATTCTGCTCAATACTCTGTAATACCCTAAATGGGTAAAGAATTTGAAAAAGAGTAGGTATATGTATAAATGGATCTCTCTACTGTACACCTGAAGCTAACATAACATTATTAATGAACTATAATAGAAAATAAAAAAAAGAATTAAATGAGGGATGCCTGTACTTGATTTATATCTGTAGAATGCATTTTCTTTCCATGAAAGTTTGTGTTTTTGATTTGTGAAGGGATTTCTTATCCTTCTCTATTGGCTAACCACTGTTTTCTAAGCAAAAATAATGCTGTTTTTCCTCTCATTTCTTTTGGTATTAAAACAATGGGGCCTCATGAGACTTTATATTTTGATTTGTTATGTTTTTATAAGTATCACAGCCCTGGTTCCAGAGTAGATGTTTTTTAGTATGAATGCCAAGCTTGGTCATTCACTGAACATTCAATCAATTTGTTTTTGACTCCAATATTATGCTGAGAACTCTTCTAATTACTGAAAAATCACTGTTCATAATTAATTACCAGATGAATAGAAGGGAAACATACATTTAATAAATGAATATAATAAAGATATTCATAGAGGACTCACAATGAACCCTAGGATGGGGACTAGGGTGATAGAAATAAGGATAAAAGTTTGTCTAAAATAAGATATAAACTTTTAAGTGGTTTCAAACCTTAATATTTCAATCACAGGATTTCCAAAGCAGGAAGAGATCAGTCTTTATGAACATGTAGACAGATGAAAAGGATCCCAGCCAAATATCTGGTGTTGCTTAGGTCTTACCTAGATTTTAATAACAAAAATAGAAGAAAGGATAGAAAGTCAGGCCTAGAAATTTTAGTGGATGCATAGATTTAGTGAAAATGCATTAATTTTTATTCTAGTCATAATTCTTATTCCATTCAGAATGAAAGTTAAATAATGTTTGTAAAAATATTAGCTGTATTATACAGTAACAAATAAAAAATATTGCTAAGAAAATAGATGTGGAAAATTCCTTATTATGTAATAACTGCTTTGAAACACATTTAGGATGTCTCTTTATATCTTATAATTTTAAACAGAATAAAACAAAAGTAAATATATGGTTCAGAAAACATTCTTCTGATCATGGTAAATATGCTAAAGTGACAAGAAAGAATAGGAATCAGAAACTCATATCGGTTAAAAGGGAGTTATAATAGCTGATTATAACTCATCCCGGGATCTGGAAGATACCCTGCATGAGGAAATGGTGACTAGTTCCAGTATTCTTGCTGGAAAATCCCATGGAAAGAGGAACCTGGTGAGCTATAGTCAATGGGGTCACAATGAGTAGGATGCAACCAAGTGATTGAACACATAGCTTGCAGTAGCACTCTAGAGAATAGTAACAGTGAAAAATATCACATAGAGATTAAGTTTTAAAAGACTTTGACTTCTGGCTTAGTCCCCCTCTCTTGTTCTCACTCTTGCTTTCATACTCACTGAAAGTTCTTCTGTACTTAGCCTAATGAAGCAAGCTGCCATGATATCATTTGTCCTAGGAACTGAGGCCCTCAATCCAACATCCTGGGAAAAGCTGAACCTGCCAGCAACCACATGAATGAACTTAGAAGCAAATCTTTCCCCAGTTGAACCTGTAGATGACTTACAGTTCTTGCCAACTTAACCATTGCAGTCTTCTGAGAGACACTGGCCTAGAGGACACAGTTAAACCATGACTGGATTCCTGTCTCACTGAAACTGTGAAAAAAATAAATTCTGTTGGTGTAAGTTACTATGTTTGGGATAATTGGCATGTTCAATTCAGTCCAATTCAGTCCCTCAGTCATGTGCGACTCTTTGCGACCCCATGAATCGCAGCATGCCAGGCCTCCCTGTCCATCACCAACTCCCAGAGTTCACTCAGACTCACGTCCATTGAGTCAGTGATGCCATCCAGCCATCTCATCCTCTGTCGTCTCCTTCTCCTCCTGCCCCCAATCTCTCCCAGCATCAGAGTCTTTTCCAATGAGTCAACTCTTCACATGAGGTGGTCAATAGTAATTAATAATTAACATAGCATCTAATTTATTTCTCTTTCAAAGCTTCTATTACTCATAGAAGCACTTGAGTTGATTGGGCTAGTTGATTGGGATAAGTCAAGACACAGCAACAACCATAACAGTAAAATTACATCAAACATCACAAGTATTACTTTATTAACTTATATTTTTCTATAATCTAGTAGATATTTATGCCAATCCATTATTATTTGATCATCTAGACCATTATTTTAACTTCTGGAAACTAGCTACATAGAACTAATTCAAGAGATATTTAAACTTATATGCACAAAGTTGCTAATGCTATAGTTACCTGTAACAGTGAAAATGCGAAACCATTGATTATTCATCAATAGTAGAATGGATGGGGGCTTCCTCCATGGATCAGCAGGTTAAGAATCCACCTGAAATACAGGAGACACAGGAGATGCACATTTCATTCCTGGGTCAGGAAGAATTCCTGGAGGAGGAAATGGCAACCCACTTCAGTATTCTTATGTGAAAAATCCGAAGGACTGAGAAGCCTGGTGGGCTACAGTCCATGGGGTCACAGAGTTCAACATAGCTAAGTGATTAAGCACAGCACAGCACAGAATGGTTAAGTGTGTTAGGATATAGTGACTTAAGAAAATGTTATTCAAACTTGATTATGAAGGTTAGATAAAAATAAACTAAATAATCCATATAGTATTAAATGAGAAGAGCAGAATAGAAAATTAAATATCTGCATTAAACTATGTCTTCTTAGGAAATCAATCCTAAATATTCATTGAAAGGACTGATAATGAAGCTGAAGCTCCAATATTTTGGCCTGCTGATGCGAAGAGCTGACTCGTTGGAAAAGACCCTGATGCTGGGAAAGATTGAGGGCAAGAGGAAAAGAGGGCAACAAAGGGTGAGACAGTTGGATGGCATCACTGACTAAATAGACGTTAGTTTGGGGAAACTCCAGGGCATAGTGAATGGAAGGGAAGACTGGTGTGCTGCAGTTCATAGGGTCACAAAGAGTCGGACATGATTTAGTGACTGAACAGCAACATGTCTGCTCAAAGAACATGGATCATAAGGTAAATTTTGAAAAATTAATTATTTGTACAGAGTAATCAGAGAGCAATTAGGAAGATATGAAAAAAATCTAGAAAGATTTGTTTTGAGTACTGCATCTAAGGCTAACTAGCTGAATGATTTGGAAGTAGTATTTAATTCTTTGTCTTACAAACAGTCTAAGAAGACAAATATTTTGTCAATTATTGAAATGAGTAACGTTTCTTATTCAATGTCTGGCACAATATTGATGTTATCAATAAAAGTTCATAAAATTAATAAAAGTTGTCTTTTATTTCTAGTATTGTTAATATTGTATGTTTGTTGTTTAGTCACTAAATCATGTCTGACTCTTTGCAACCGCATGGACTCTAACCTGCCAGGCTCTTCTGTCCATGGAATTTCCCAGACAAGGATACTGGAGTGGGTTGCTATTTTCTTCTCCAGGGATCTTCCCCAACCAGGGATACAACCCACATCTTCCACATTGTCAAGTGGATTCTTTATCCACTTGACAGTTCAGATCAGTCAACCAGCTTTTTGTGATCCAATATACTGCAGCACGCCAGGCTTCCCTGTCCATCACCAACACCTGGAGCTTGCTCAGACTCACGTCCATTGAGCCACTGATGCCATCCCACCATCTCATCTTCTGTCTTCCCCTTCTTATCCCATCTTAAATCTTTCCCAGGATCAGAGTCTTTTCCAATGAGTCAGTTCTTCGCATCAGGTGGCCAAAGTATTGAAGCTTCAGCTTCAGCATCAGTTCGTCCAATGAATATTCAGGACTTATTTTCTTTAGAATTGACTGGTTTGATCTCCTTGCTGTCAAAGGGACTCTCAAGAGTCTTCTCCAACACCACAGTTCAAAAGTATTAATTTTTCAGCATCAGTCTTCTTTATGGTCCAACTCTCACATCCATACCCTTACATGACTACTGGAAAAACCATAACCTTAACTAGACGAACCTTTGTCAGTAAAGTAATGTCTTTGCTTTTAAATATTCTGTCTAGGTTGGTCACAGCTTTTCTTGCACGGAACAAGCACCCTTTAATTTCATGGCTGCAGTCACCATCTGCAGTGATTTTGGAGCCCAAGAAAACAAAGTCTATCACTGTTTCCATGGTTTCCCCATCTATTTGCCATGAAGTGATGGGACCAGATGCCATGATCTTTGTTTTTATAATGTTGAGGTTTAAGCCAGCTTTCTCACTCTCTTCTTTCACTTTCATCAAGAGGCTCTTCAGTTATTCTTCACTTTTTGCCATAAGGGTGGTGTCATCTGTATATCTGAGGTTATTGCTATTTTTCCCTGCAATCTTGATTCCAGCTTGTGCTTCATTCAGTCTGTCTTTTCTCTTGATGTACTCTGCATATAAGTTAAATAAGCAAGGTAACAATATGCAGCCTTGACATACTCCTTTCCCATTTTGCAGTCAGTCTAGTATTCCATGTCCAGTTCTAACTGTTGCTTCTTGATCTCCATACAGATTTCTCAGGAGGCAGGTAAGGTAGTCTGGTATTACCATCTCTTGAAGAATTATCCACAGTTTATTGTGATTCACACAATCAAAAGTCTTTAATGTAGTCAATAAAGTAGAAGTAGATGTTTTTCTGGAATTATTTTGCTCTTTCTACGACCCAATGGATGTTGGCAATTTGATTTCTGGTTCCTCTGCTTTTTCTAAATCCAGTTTGAACACATGGAAGTTCTTTTTGAGCATTACTTTGCTAGCGTGTGAGATGAGTGCAATTGTGCAATAGTCTGAACATTCTTTGACATTGCCTTTCCTTGGGAAAGCTACTTGGGAAACCCTAACATTGTATATAGAAATCTAAAAATTATATCAATTAAAGAATATTATGTTTCTTGCTTTTATCTAAATGTGCTTATAATAAGTGAATTCTTTTAATTGATATCTTAATAATTATTTATACCCTGTGGTGGCTAATTTCTTGTGCCATCCTTAATTGGCTTAAAGGATCCTCAGAAAACTGATTAAATGTTATTTTTGAGTGTGTCTATGATGGTGCTTCTGAAAGAAACTGCCATTTGAATTAACATACTGAGTAGAGAGGAGTGCTCTTCACAATGTGGGTGAGCATCATACAAGCTCTTGAGATTATGAAAAGAAAAAAAGTGAGAGGAAGAATTAATTTGCTCTCTGGGGACTTTCATTTTCTCCTCTTAGAACCTCTGATTCTCAGGATTTAGACTAGAAATGAATTATGCCACCCATTTTCTTTATTCTTCAACTTGGGACTCTTGGACTTCACATCCTTCATAATTGCATGAATCAGTTCCTATAATAAGCCACATATAATAAACCTCCTATTGACTCTTCTCATAGGGAGAACTCTGAATGATAACCCTATGCATGACTGTACTGTAATACTTAATAGTGACAATGTTGTGTAACCATGAAGGATGTCAGCAACAAGGTGTATCTTTGAAAGCTGTTTATTTTTCCAGCTGATCTTTATATTATAGAGTTTTAAGTTTATATTTTTCCAAGTTTTACAAAGGGGTATTAAATTATTTGGAATAAAATTCTGTCATTTGACTTCACATGTAAGAGGAAAATTTTCTAATTTGAATTTTGTTATTCAGGAAAAAGATTTTCAGATTTTCCTTGGCTAGCCACTCATGAAATCTATTGCTTTTGTACTACTGTAAAACAGAACAATTCTCTTTGTAATCAGCAACTTTGATACTAATTTAGAGGATGTTCTTCCTTAAATATTATCTAGGCAATGAACATATTAGATTGATAAAGCATAAGCAGTTTGCTTGCTTTGTTATTACAGCTATATATATTTGGCTATTTTTTCAAATGTAGCATTGAACATGCCCATAGTGCATTAGTGCCTTTCTGAGTAATAACTTCTTTTAATTCAGCAAGTCTGTATGTAGAGTGGCCTGATTTTAACCTGGCATTTCAAGCAAAACTTACATGCCACTTTTTGTAATAAGCATTTTATAAAAATATATTATTTGTAGAAAGTCTGGAAATATTAACTCTTCATAAGCATTTGCTTAAGGCTTTACTGAAACTCTTAATTCATTTACTATTATTTGTTTAGCTTTTTGAGATATAATTTTTTTTTCAAAAATTGTTTCTCATCAGAGGTATAAATGTAAATCTCTGAATAACTTGACTAGAATAAATATATCAATTATATCAATAGCTTAAAAAGGCATAATCCCTCCCACTGTCAAATAAACCACTTTTTAATAACCATCTCAATATTCTTATACAGAGGTGGCCAGTGGGAGGAAGAAAATGTTTTACTTACGTTACATCTTGAAGATAAGTGACTGTGCTGATATCAAATCCTTATTTCATTAGTGATAAAATGGAAATTTAGAGTATTGAAATATCTTTTCTGGGCTCCATGGCAATTTCATGGTAGGGACCAGGTATATAATGCAGGTAATAGCTCCTCTGGAACAAAATTCAGTGTTAGCAATTATTGGGTTTGCTTCAGAGGTTTAAGAGCAATATATTATATAGACTTTTGACAGTTTTGACACTTTTAGGACTTGATGAATATATCTCTGTTTTTCTTTGAGTATGATATACAATAATATTTCATCATTTAATATTGAATAGTGTAATTTTGGATTTCACAGACATTTGTAATAATCTTGTTAACTAGACTTTGTCATCTTTATTTCACATTGAAAAATCTTTGGTTTAGAATAGTTAGGAGATCTAGTTAGCTGAGAATGACTCCCAGCAATGGACACAAATCAGTGTATCACTTCTGAAATTATATAATGTTTAATGCTCTGAAAAACAAAGCAGAAATAAATTATGTTCAACAAATACTTATGAGTTTTTCCATATTTTCTAGGCCCCTTTTAGTTAGATAGAACTATTGCACTGATAGTGACTAACTAGATAGTTTGTTATAAACAGATGAGGTCTTGTAACTTCTGGACTGAATCATTCCAACACTGGTATGCAATTCCTAATTCCTCTCTGTTCCTGTCACAGAGACTTCTCAGAAGGCCTTGGTTCCAGAGGGTATAGTCATAAAAAGGAAGAACCCCTGACAGCCTGCATCCTTGAGTATAATATGAGAGTTACCTCCTCACTCCCAATAAGTACATATCATGAGTGAGAAATCAAACTTATGATTTTATGGTATTGAAATTTCAGGGTTAATTTTTAATTGCAGCATAAATTTGCTTATTCTGATAACTACAGTGAAGAACCAAACAAATACATGTGCAGTCTCTTTATCTGAAGACTATAGAGAGTGTCTTACGTTTCTCTAGCTAATTTTTTAAAAGATGATTTATTCAAAAGATCAGTTAATCTTCCCATCCTGACATACACAATATCACTACCTCAGTAGCCACCCACCACTTTAGCACTACTAAATGATAACAAGAAGACCATTTCTTAAGAAGGAAGAATAAGATCAGCTTGTGGACATATGGTTAGTGCAATTGCACAGAGCCCTGCCTAGAAGGGTCTATGCTTACAGTTTAACATCCTTCAGTTGCTCCACTGAAATTGTTAATAGTTTTGTCTTTGAATTCATGTTTTATAAGCAAAACCATCTGAATAATGGAACATGAGCCTGAATATTGTCTCAGTTCATGTTACTGCCTCCAACTGCCTTGCCTAGATGAATTTTCAGCTGTCTTCTTCCTTTATCTTGGTGCCCAGACCTGCTTGGCTTTGCTTGTTCCACCATGGTCTCCTTGCTACCTCTGCCCCTGATGGGTTAAGCATTAATGAGGGGTTGGTGTTAGGCATGGATGCTCCATGATCTCTGCGGCAGGGGGAGTGTTTAGTGGTTACTGTCCCCCCACCCTGATAGTTCAGTAGTGAATTGATTGAGTCTCTAACCTGTCCCCAGTCATGGTCCCAAAGGCATTCAGTTATGAGAGTTGCAATATCTTTGTGGACTGCTCATGCACAGTGGTCTGCAAAAGTGGGTCTATGGGAAAGGGACATAACTGGCTCCACTTCCCCAGTTTCTGTCCTCGCCAGCATATAGTATTTCAGGCAGCTGTTAGGCAAAGCAAGTGTACATGCAGTCCCTATCATCTAGCAGAGCCTGGGAATCTGTGAGGGTCTGGCCTATCACACAAGTATCCCTAAGTGTCCTTTGTCTGCTTCATGCCTGCGAACATTCTTTATTCATCCTTCCAGGCTTTCTAAGTCTTGTTTGTGTTTTTTTCCTCTGTCAGCTCCAGCTCTTGGAATAAGCCACAATATATGCATTGCATTATTTTAGTGATATGGCATACAGTTAAATACTCTGATATTTGAATTTAGAAGTGCCATTGCACAGTAAAAAGATGGATATTAAGATATCTGATAATAGTTTAACATTTTAACTTTCTTTACTATTAAATAGCCAAAACAACCCACCATGACAAAACATCTGAGAGAGAGCCAAAGGAAAGGCAAAGGGGTTCTATATTTTAATATTTTAATGACTCTTTCTTCTTGATTTTTGAATAAGAGGTTTATTTATTTATTTTTAAAAATTTTTCTGGGTCTTGTAAGTTATGTAGCTGATCTTGACAAAGAACCACCATTAGGGTGGGGGGAACTGTTAAGATGTGACTAAATCATCCAACAATGAGATCTCTTCCAATATAAATCTCTAATATAAATTTGAAACTCCTTGTGCCTTAAAATGATGTTTAGTTGTCCCAATCCTTTTGAAAATCACAGTGACCTACTGCTGGATTCACTAAACCACTTCTGAACTCTTCCTGACTTTGAACGGGATCCAGGTACACACAAAGGCTTTCATTTATTTCTTAACTATAATGCTAAAATAAAATATATGAAATCTAGAACGAATTGCTGAATGAGTTTATCAGATCCCAGTAGCAGTAGAATTCACAAAGAAAAACAAAATAGTTTTTCTGTTTTCACATTTGCCTTTAAAATTCCAACCTTCCGGCTTCTCTATGCTTCTTTTGCAAAGGACTGACTTTGTTTCTACCAACATCTTTGTAAGAGAACCAACCAAATTTTCTTAAGCATGGCAGCCGATGTACATTATTCATAAGTTTCTAAACCATTAAAAGTAATCAGGTGGCAAACTTTCATTTTAACAGCTCTACTAAACAATAGAACCAGATTCCCATGGGGTAGAAATGTCAATAAATATAGCAACTTTAAAATAAAAAAAATTATTTAAAATTTCTGACATTGTACTCAAATTTCAGTTACATGGACTTAAACTAAAGTTACAGTGTAGGCACAACCATTCATTTTTATTGAGGCATTTTCCACTGCAAGTGTAACCAAGTCCATTTTTAATTTCAAGCAAGCTTTCAGGCTGCATAAGAAGATGTTCAATTTGTAGGGATGTGGTGGAAAAAAGTCTCTATGGATATTGTTTTCCTTGGGGACACTAAAATAATTCTGAAACAAGGGCCTCAAGTAAGATAACTAACTCTGGATTTTTAGAAGACATGCATGGCTAATACAGAAATACTCACAAAATATTTAATGTATTCCCTTTGTTTCCCTGCACTCATGCAGTTGGGCAGATCCACAGAACTTGTTCAGAGCTACAGTAACCTGTATTACTTCTAGGATAACACACAGAAAAGCAAGGTGAGTTCTCCACACTTCTCTTCCCCTGTAGCAGTGACAAGCTGGATTGTATTAATAGATGGTACAATACTTGATAAAGCTGTTTTCTCTAGTTACTTTGATGGGAGATGATATACCTGATGAACTTCAGATCTAAGAAGAAAGGAATGAAAATCAAAGTAGTGTGTGTTTCTGGTTATTTTAAGAATTTAATTTGTGATTAAAGAAAGAAAGAGCTAAACCCACAGAAGAATTGATTGGTTGCAAGTAGACATTAAAGAGACTAGAAAAATTCCAGAAAAAAATGGTCTGGCAATGCTGAAAAAGTCAAATTTAAATGATGATGTTAAGCAAGATTCATTTAAGGACATGGCCTTCAAAAATTGTCAAAATCCTTCAATGGATTAATGTACCAGAAGACAAATGTTAGATTAAAGATATGGTGTCCATGAAAACTTATCAATTGATTAAACCTCTCAGAGCAAAACCTTTATTTAAGAAAGTCTTTTCTATTTTAGTTTAACCTAACATGATTACCATTAACTGGAGAAAGATGTTTGGTGTGAAGAAGGCAGAAAAAATATAAGGATCAAATTTCTAAAGTAATTATTTCTTACGCGGGAGGGTATGTTACTTGCATTTGAAAATGATTAGACACAAACAAATATGAGGTCTATTAAATTTTTAAGTGACAAAGAAATCAATGTTTTGACTAGTACATCTGGGGCTATAATCTTCTAATAGGCAAGTAGTGGGTTACTTCAATAATCATTTCTGTATGTGGCAAGGAGAATAGGGAACAACAGAGAACCTCTCAGACCAGTAAACCAGAACATATACAGAACAGTGAATGAGAGTGTTCCTTCCAGAAAGCCGACTGAGTGTCAAGTAAAAAGTTCTTCCCCAGACCCAGAATTGCTGTGCTTTACAACATCTGCCCAGTGGTTTTACACAACTGGAACTATGACTGCTATGTGACTCCAATTTCATTTACTGTGGGCATTTGGCATCCTGTATTGGACAGAGTACTGGAGGAGAGTGCATTTCTTGTCTATTTAACCATAGGAATCTAGACCAACTTTTGACACTGAAGCTACTATGCATTGTTAGAGACCCTGGCATCTTTGGGTTTGCTGTATTGGGAGGGTACGAGTATGTTCCAGATGTGGGAAGAAGAAAGTAGAGATAACTTTGATTAACAGGAAAATAAACTGTAACCAACAGGGAAATACTCACAAACATTTCAAAAGTTCATCTACATTCTCTAGGTAGGGACTTGGTGATTAATCATGCAGGTCAGGAAGCAACAGTTAGAACTGGACATGGAACAACAGACAGGTTCCAAATAGGAAAAGGAGTACGTCAAGGCTGTATATTGTCACCCTGTTTATTTAACTTATATGCAGAGTACATCATGAGAAACGTTGGATTGGAAGAAACATAAACTGGAATCAAGGTTGCCGGGAGAAATATCAATAACCTCAGATATGCAGATGACACCACCCTTATGGCAGAAAGTGAAGAGGAACTAAAAAGCCTCTGGATGCAGGTGAAAGTGGAGAGTGAAAAAGTTGGCTTAAAGCTCAACATTCAGCAAACGAAGATCATGGCATCCGGTCCCATTACTTCATGAGAAATAGATGGGGAAACAGTGGAAATAATGTCAGACTTTATTTTTCTGGGCTCCAAAATCACTGCAGATGGTGACTGCAGCCACGAAATTAAAAGACGTTTACTCCTTGGAAAGAAAGTTATGACCAACCTAGATAGCATATTCAAAAGCAGAGACATTTCTTTGCCAACAAAGGTTCGTCTAGTCAAGGCTATGGTTTTTCCTGTGGTCATGTATGGATTTGAGAGTTGGACTGTGAAGAAGGCTGAGTGCCGGAGAATTGATGCTTTTGAACTGTGGTGTTGGAGAAGACTCTTGAGAGTCCCTTGGACTGCAAGGAGATCCAACCAGCCCATTCTGAAGATCAGCCCTGGGATTTCTTTGGAAGGAATGATGCTAAAGCTGAAACTCCAGTACTTTGGCCACCTCATGTGAAGTGTTGACTCGTTGGAAAAGACTCTGATGCTGGGAGGGACTGCGGGCAAGAGGAGAAGGGGACGACAGAGGATGAGATGGCTGGATGGCATCACTGACTCAATGGATGTGAGTCTGAATGAACTCTGGGAGTTGGTGATGGACAGGGAGGCCTGGTGTGCTGCAGTTCATGGGGTCGCAAAGAGTCAGACACGACTGAGCGACTGATCTGATCTGATCTGATCAAGACTTTCCAGTACTCTTTCCTTTGCCATGGAATCAGTGATATTTCCAGTTGTGGACATTTTCATTGTCTAATATATTTGAGACATCATGAGAAATAGTTTTCTACCTCTATGCCCATATATTGCTTCAGTTCAGTTCAGTCACACAGTCGTGTCTGACTCTTTGCAACCCCATGGACTGCAGCATACCAGGTTCCCTGTTCATCACCAACTCCCAGAGCTTATTCAAACTCTTATCATCGAGTCACTGTTGCCATCCAATCATCTCATCCTTTGTCGTCCCTGTCTCCTCTTGCTTTCAATCTTTCCCCACATCAGGGTCTTTTCCAGTGAGTCAGTTCATAGCATCAGGTAGCCAAAGTATTGGAGTTTCAGCTTCAGCACCAATCCTTCCAATGGATATTCAGGACTGATTTCCTTTATGGTTGGCTGATTTGATCTCCTTGTGGTCCAAGGGACTCTTGAAAGTCTTCTCTGACACCACAGCTCAAAAGCATCAGTTTTTCACTGCTCATTTCTTTTTGTGCTCCAATTCTCACATCCATAAATGTTTACTGCGAAGACCATAGCTTTGATTAGATGGACATTTGCCAGCAAAGCAATGTCTCTTCTTTTTAATATGCTGTCTAGGTTAGTCATAGTTTTTCTTCCAAAGAGCAAGTAGTTTTTTGTTTTTTAATTTCATGGCTGCAGTCACCATCTGCAGTGATTTTGGAGGCCCTAAAATTAAAGTCTATCACTGTTTCCATGGTTTCCTCTTTTATTTGCCATGAAATGATGGGACCAGATGCTATGATCTTAATGTTTCAAATATTGAGTTTTAAGCCAACTTTTTCACTCTACTCCTTCACTTTCATCAAGAGTATCTTTAGTTCTTCTTCATTTTCTGCCATAAGGGTGGTGTCATCTGTGTATCTGAGGTTATTGATATTTCTTCCGGCAATCTTGATTTCAGCTTCTGTTTCTTCCAGCCTGTCATTTTGCATGATGTACTCTGCATAGAAATTAAATAATCAGTGTAACAATGTATAGCCTTGACATACTTCTTTCCCAATTTGGTACCAGTTTGTTGTTCCATGCCTGGTTCTAACTGTTGCTTCTTGAGCTGCATACAGATCTCTCAGGAGGCAGGTCAGGTTGTCTGGTATTCCCATCTCTTGAGGAATTTTGCACAGTTTGTTGTGATCCACAGTCAAAAGTTTTGGCATAGTCGATCGAGCAGAAGTAGATGTATTTCTGGAACTCTCTTGCATTTTCTGTGATCCAGTGAATGTTGGAAATTTGATCTCTGGTTCCTATGCCTTTTCTAAATCCAGCATGTACATATGGAAGTTCTGGATTGATGTACTGTTGAAGCCTGAGTTAGAAAATTTTGAGCATTACTTTGCTAGTGTATGAGATATATGCAATTGTGCAGCAGTTTGAACATTCTTTGGCACTGCCTTTCTTTGGGATTGGAATGAAAACTCACTTTTTCCTGTCCTGTGGCCACTACTGAGTTTTCCAAATTTGTTGACATATTGAGTGCAGCACTTTAACAGCATCATCTATTAGGATTTGAGATAGCTCAACTGGAATTCCGTCACCTTCACTAGCTTTGTTTATAGTGATGCTTTCTAAGGCCCACTTGACTTTTCATTTCAGTATGTCTGGCTCTAGGTGAGTGATCATAGTATCATGGTTTTCTGGGTCATGAAGATCTTTTTTTGTATAATTCTTCTGTGTATCCTTGCCACCTGTTCTTAATACTTTCTGCTTCTGTTAGGTCCATATCATTACTGTTCTTTATTGTGAGGGGGCAGACAGAATGAAAACCACAGTCACAGAAAACTAATTAAACTGATCACATGGACCACAGCCTTGTCTAACTCAGTGAAACTATGAGCAATGCTGTGTAAGGCCATCCAAGATGGATGCGTCATGGTGAAGAGTTCTGGCAAAAAGTGGTCCACTGGAGAAGGGAATGGCAAACCACTTTAGCATTCTTGCCTTGAGAACCCCATGAGCAGTATGAAAATGCAAAAATATATGACACTGAAAGATGAACTCCCCAGGTCAGTAGGAGGCCAGTATGCTATTGGAAAAGAGTGGAGAAATAACTTCAGAAAGAATGAAGAGACAGAGGCAAGGTGAAAACAGTGCCCCATTGTGAATGTGACAGGTGATGGAAGTAACTTCTGATGTTGTAAAAACCAATATTGCATAGAAACCTGGAACGTTAGGTCCATGAATCAAGGTAGATTGGAAGTGGGTCAAACAGGTGATGGGGAAGAGTGAACATTAACATTTTAGGAATCAGTGAATTAAAATGAACTGGAATGGGCTAATTTAGTTTAGATGACCATTATATCTACTACTGTGTGCAAGAATCCCGTAGGAGAAATGGAGTAGCTCTCATAGTCAACAAAATAGTCCAAAATGCAGTACTTGGGTGCAATCTCAAAAATTACAGAATAATCTCTGTTTATTTCCAAGGCAAACCATTAAATATCACAGAAATCCAAGTCTATGCCCCAACCAGTAATGCTGAAGAAGCTGAAGTTGAGTGGTTCTATGAAAACCTACAAGACCTTCTAGAACTAACAGCCCAAAAAGATCCTTTTCATCATAGAGCACTGAAATGAAAAAGTAAGAAATCAAGAGCTACCTGGAGTAACAGCCAGTTTGGCCTTGGAGTACAAAATGAAGCAGGGCAAAGGCTAACTGAGCTTTGCCAAGATAATACACTGGTCATAGCAAACACCCTCTTCCAAGACCACAAAGGAAGACTCTATACATGGACATCACCAGATGATCAATACCAAAATCAGATTGATTATAGTCTTTGCAGCAAAAGATGGAGAAGCTCTATAGTCAGCAAAAACAAGACTGGGAGCTGACTGTGGCTCAGATCATTAATTCTTTATTGCCAAATTCAGACTTAAATTGAAGAAAGTAGGGAAAACTACTAGGCCATTTAGGTATGATCTAAACCAAATCATCATTATACAGTGGAAGTGACAAGTGAATTCAAGGGATTAGATCTGATAGACAGAGTGCCTGAAGAACTATGAATGGAGGTTTGTGACATTGTACAGGAGGCAGTGATCAAGACCATCTCCAAGAAAAACACAAGCAAAAATGCAAAATGGCTGTCTGAGGAGGCCTTACAAATAGCTGAGAAAAGAGAGAAGTGAAAGGCAAAGAAGAAAAGGAAAGATATATTGTCTATGTAATATGAAAAATAAACAAATATTGATTGAAAAAACTAAGATTTCTGGGTTATTTTGTTAATGCCACAAAATCTAACTGAACTCTTTTTTCCATTGAGAAGAAGATATAAGGAAGATAACTTCTAATGAATAATAAAATGTGAGCATAAATCCAGAGAGTTTCATAGACAGGAAGCTCATCACCAGTGAAAATGTTGTGGGAAAGAGTCTGAGCTTTGGAATCTAGTAAACCTGATTTGAATCTGTTCTTTTCTTTTTTGTTAATTCTGAGAACTTGTTCTTTAAATCTAATTTCCTTACATGTAAAACGAGAAAAATAAAACCTATCTCACAGATCATTAAAAGATTAAAGAGATAATTTTCTGTAAAGAATTTAGTATAAGCCAGGTCTATACAAGCACAAACTTGATTTTCTTCTCCCCCAATCCTACCTTTACTTTATTAAGTGAACATAGTCAAATAATTCATCAAATGAGGCATGGGGGTCTCTCAAAAATTCAGTTGCATTTGTGAAGTAAGATCAGAAAGATAATGCAAGTATTTGAGGCAGTTAGGCATAAAACTTTTGAATGTGGTGTCAGATTATGATGAACTTGAAAACTGTTAACCTCAAATAAATTTATAGAACAAAGGAAAAGAAAAGAACAGAAAACAAACAAAAACTCCAAGCAGAAAAAGAATGAGTCAGTGACTAGAAAATTAAAATTAATCCATGCAAGTTTCAATATTTGTACTCTACAATGAGAAAAGCAAGAGGTCTCATGTGAAATAGCTTGAATTTAAATCCTGGTCTATCTGCTAATTTGGGACACATCACTAAGCTTCAGTTTTCTGTGGTTAAAAAGGGAATAATGATTATCTCTACTTTGTATGTTGGATGTGAGGAATATTAATACCTATAAAACACATTCCACTGTTATGCTGAGCAAAATACCCCTCATATTCATCCATGCTGTCTCAAATAGCAAGATTTAATTTGTTTATGGTGAAATAATATTACAGCATAAATAAAACCACTTCTTTATCAGTTTATCTGTTGATGGACACTTAATTTGCTTCCATATCTTGGCTACTGCAGTCAAGGTTACAATGAAGAATGAGGTGAAAATATATTTTTCAATTAGTATTTTACTCTTCTTCAGAAAAAATACAAAGGAGAGCAATTTATAGATATTTATTTATTTTACTGGAAATTAATTTTATTGTTATTAGTTAAATGTGATTTAAAAATTTTATATTAGAATATGCTTGCTTTACAATGTTGTGTTAGTTTCTGCTGTACAGCTAAGTAAATCAGCAATACACAGGCATATATCTATTCTTTATTTTTTTCACTCTTTATTTTTTTTTATAATAGCTATAAATGAAATAGAACCTTTATTTTATTTTATTTTATTTTAATTTCCTTCTTTTTTAGGATACCCAAGATAATTGAGTGGAGTTTCCCATACTAAACAGTAGGTTCTCATTAGTTATCTATTTTTTTACACAGTAGTGTACATATGTCAACTTCAATCTCCAAAATTTTCAACCCTCCTTTTCCCCTTTGATAACCATAAGCTTGTAATCTACATCTGTGACTCTTTTTCTACTTGGCTAGTGAGTTCATTTGTACCATTTTTCTAGATTCCACATGTAAGCGATATTATATGTTTTTTTTTTTTTTCCTTTCTTTCTGATTACACTTCACTCTGTATGGAAGCCTCTAGGTCCTTCTGAAAGTGAAAGTGGCTGTCTTGCCCAGCTCTTTGCGACCCCATGGACTATACAGTCCGTGGAATTCTCCAGGCCAGAATACTGGAGTGGAGAAATACTGGGTATCCTTTCCCTTTTCCAGGTGATCTTCCCAAACCAGGGATAGAACCCAGGTCTCCTGCACTGCAGGCAGATTCTTTACCAGCTGAGCCACAAGGAAGCCCAAGAATACTGGAGTGGGTAGGGTATGCCTTCCCAGGGGATCTTCCCCACCCAGGAATTGAACCAGAGTCTCCTGTATTGCAGGCGAATTCTTTACCAACTCAGCTATCAGGGAGCCCTGCAAATTGCACTATTTCATTTTATGGTTGTGTAGGTGGCAAGAATACACAGAAGAACTGTACAAAAAAGATTTTCATGACCAAGATAATCACGATGGTGTGATCACTGACGTAGAACCAGACATCCTGGAATGTGAAGTCAAGTGGGCCTTAGGAAGCATCACTACTAACAAAGCTAGTGGAGGTGATGGAATTCCAATTGAGCTATTTCAAATCCTAAAAGATGATGCTGTGAAAGTGCTGTACTCAATATGCCAGCAAATTTGGAAAACTCAGCAGTGGCCACAGGAGTGGAAAAGGTCAGTTTTCATTCCAATCCCTAAGAAAGGCAATGCCAAAGAATGCTCCAACTACCACACAATTGCACTCATCTCACATGCTAGTAAAGTAATGCTCAAAATTCTCCAAGCCAGGCTTCAGAAATACATGAATCATGAACTTCCTGATATCCAAGCTGGTTTTAGAAAAGGCAGAGGAACCAGAGATAAAATTGCCAACATCCACTGGATCATGGAAAAAGCAAGACAGTTCCAGAAAAACATCTATTTCTGCTTTATTGACTATGCCAAAGCCTTTGACTGTGTGGATCACAATAAACTGTGGGAAATTCTGAAACAGATGGGAATACTAGACCACCTGACCTGCCTCTTGAGAAATTTGTATGCAGGTAAGGAAGCAACAGTTAGAACTGGACATGGAGCAACAGACTGGTTCCAAATAGGAAAAGGAGTACATCAAGGCTGTATATCGTCACCCTGCTTATTTAACTTATATGCAGAGTATATCATGAGAAATGCTGGGCTGGAAGAAGCACAAGATAGAATCAAGATTGCTGGGAGAAATATCAATAACCTCAGATATGCAGATGACACCAGCCTTATGGCAGAAAGTGAAGAGGAATTAAAAAGCCTCTTGTTGAAAGTGAAAGAGGAGAGTGAAAAAGTTGGCTTAAAACTCAACATTCAGAAAATGAAGATCATGGCATCTGGTCCCATCACTTGATGGGAACTAGATGAGGAAACAGTGTCAGACTTTATTTTTCTGGACTCCAAAATCACTGCAGAGGGTGACTGCAGCCATGAAATTAAAAGAGGCTTACTTCTTGGAAGAAAAGTTATGACCAACCTAGATAGCATATTGAAAAGGAGAGACATTACTTTGCCAACAAAGGTCCATCTAGTCAAGGCTATGATTTTTCCAGTGGTCATGTATGGATGTGAGAGTTGGACTGTGAAGAAAGCTGAGCGCCGAAGTATTGATGCTTTTGAACTGTGGTGTTGGAGAAGACTCTTGAGAGTCCCTTGACTGCAAGGAGATCCAACCAGTCCATTCTGAAGGAGATCAGTCCTGGGATTTCTTTGGAAGAAATTATGCTAAAGCTGAAACTCCAGTATTTTGGCCACCTCATGTGAAGAGTTGACTCACTGGAAAAGACTTTGAATCTGGGAGGGATTGGGGGCAGGAGGAGAAGGGGACGACAGAGGATGAGATGGCTGGATGGCATCACTGACTCAATGGACGTGAGTCTGAGTGAACTCTGGGAGTTGGTGATGGACAGGGAGGCCTGGTCTGCTGTGATTCATGGGGTCCCAAAGAGTAGGACACGACTGAGCGACTTGGGTCATATGGTGCAGTTCAGGGCAGTTTAGTCGCTCAGTTGTTTCCGACTCTTTGCGACCCCATGAATCGCAGCACGCCAGGCCTCTCTGTCCATCACCAACTCCCGGAGTTCACTCAGACTCACGTCCATTGATCAGTGATGCCATCCAGCCATCTCATCCTCTGTCGTCCCCTTCTCTTCTTGCCCCCAATCCCTCCCAGAATCAGAGTCTTTTCCAGTGAGTCAACTCTTCGCATGAGGTGGCCAAAATACTGGAGTTTCAGCTTTAGCATAATTTCTTCCAAAGAAATCCCAGAGCTGATCTCCTTCAGAATGGACTGGTTGGATCTCCTTGCAGTCCAAGGGACTCTCAAGAGTGTTCTCCAACACCACAGTTCAAAAGCATCAATTCTTCGGCGCTCAGCCTTCTTCACAGTCCAACTCTCACATCCATCCATGACCTCAGGAAAAACCATAGCCTTGACTAGACCAACCTTTGTTGTTAAAGTAATGTCTCTCCTTTTCAATATGCTATCTAGGTTGGTCATAACTTTCCTTCCAAGGAGTGTCTTTTAATTTCTGGCTGCTGTCACCATCTCCAGTGATTTTAGAGCCCCCAAAATTAAAGTCTGGCACTGTTTCCACTGTTTCCCCATCTATTTCCCATCAAGTGATGGGACCAGATGCCATGATCTTCATTTTTTGAATGTTAAGTTTTAAGCCAACTTTTTTGCTCTCTACTTTCACTTTCATCAAGAGGATTTTTAGTTCCTCTTCACTTTCTGCCATAAGGGTCGTATCTTCTGCATATCTGAGGTTATTGATATTTCTCCTGGCAATCTTGATTCCAGCTTGTGCTTCTTCCAGGGTCATATGGTAGTTTTGTTTTTACTATTTTAAGGAGCCTCCATACTATTCTCCATAGTGACTGTACCAGTTTGCATTCCCAATAACAGTGTAGTGGATTCCTTTTTTCCCACACTCTCTCCAGCATTGTTTGTAGATGTTTAAATGATGGCTATTCAGACAGGAATGAGGTGATATCTCATAGTAGTTTTTTGATCTTCATTTCTGTAATAATGGTGCCAAATATCTCTTCATGTGCTTTTTGACCATCAGTATGTGTTCTTTGGAGAAATTACTGTTTAGCTCTTTCCTCCATTTTTTGATTGGCTTTTTTTTTTTTTTTTTTTATATTAAGCTGCATGACTGTGTGTTTTAGAAATCGATTCCTTTTTGGTACCTTCATTTGCAAATATTATCTCCCTTATGAGTGTTGTCTTTTTGTTTCATTTATGGTTTCCTTTGCTGAGCAAAACCTTTTAAGTTGAACTAGTTCCCATTTGTTAATTTTTGTTTTTATTTTCACTACTCTAGGAAATGTATTAGAAGAGATTTTTGCATTGATTTATGTCAAGGAGTATTCTATGTTAGGCTCTAAGAGTTTTGCAGTATCTGGCATCTAAATAGATATTTAATCCATTTTGAGTTTATTTTGTGTATGGTGTTAAGGAATATTCTAATTTAATTTTTTTTGTTTTTAACATGTAGTTGTCCAGTTTTCCCGGCACTCTTATTGAAGAGACTGTCTTTTCTCCCTTGTATAGTCTTGCCTCCTTTGTCATAAATTAGGTGCATAGGTTTATCTCTGGACTTTCTCTTCTGTTCCATTGATCTATATTTCTTTTTTTGTTCCAGCACCTTACCATCTCCATTAGTATAGATTTGTAATATAGTCTCATGTCAGGGAGCCTGACTCCTCCAGCTGTATTTTTTTTTTTTTCTCAAGATTGTTTTGGCTATTTGGGGTCTTTTGTGTTTCTATACAAATTGCAAATATCTTGTTCTAATTATGTGAGAAATGCAGTTAGTAATTTGATAGGGATTGCCTTGAATCTGTACATTGCTTTAGGTAATATAGTTATTTACACAATATTTATTCTTCCAATCCAAGAATATAGTATATCTTTCCATCTGTTTGGGTCATCTTTGGGTTCTGTCATCAGTATCATAATTTTCTACATCCAAGGGTATTGCCTTCTTAGGTAGATTTATTCCTAGATATCTTTTTTTTGTTGTTGTTATGGCAGTAAATGAGATTGTTTTCTTAATTTCTTTTTCTGATTTTCATTGTTAGTGTATAGGAATGAAATAAATTTCTGTGTATTAAGTTTGTATCCTGCAACCCTACCAAATTCATTAATGTACTCCAGTAGTTTTCTGGTAGCATCTTCAGGATTTTCTATGCACAGTGTCACGTCATCTGCAAGCAGTGACAGTTCTATTCCAATTTTTATTTCTTAAGATTTTTTTTTAAACATAATTATTTTTAATTGGAACATAATTGCCTTATCCCACACCATCCCACCTCTCTAGATAGTCAAAGAGCATGGTTTTGAGTTCCCTGAATCAGACAGCAAATTCCCAGCAGCTATCTAATTTACATAAGGTAATCTATATGTTTTAATGATACTTTCTCTATTGATCCCACTTCCTCATTCCCCCACTGTGTCCACAAATCTGTTCTCTATGTCTGTGTCTCCAATGCTGGACTGCAAATAGATTCATCGTTACCATCTTTCTAGGTTTCCTTTTATTTATTTTTCTTCTCTGATTGCCACGGCTAGGACTTTTAAAACTGTGTTGAGTAATAATAGTGACAGTGGGTATCCTGTCTTCTTTCTGATCTCGAGGAAATGCTTTGTTTTTTCACCATTGAGAATGATGTTTGCTTTGGGTTTGTCATACATGGTTTTACTATGCTATGTATATTATGTATTAAGCCATGTATTATGCTTTATAATGCCGTGTATTGTGACATATATGTTTCCATTCTGCCCATTTTTTGGAGAGCTTTTATCATAAATGGGAATTGAATTTGAATTGTCCCTTTTTTTTCCAGATTATCCATTTTTTGGCATACATTCACTTGTAACAGTCTCTTATGATCCTTTGCATTTTTTTGTTGTTAGTTGTTACTACTCCTTTTTCATTTATAATGTTATTAATTTGAGTCTTCTTCGTTTTTTTCTTGATGAATTTGGCTAAAGGTTTATCAATTTTGCTTATCTTTTCAAAGAATCAGCTTTTAGTTTCATTGATCTTCACTATTGTTTTCTTCATTTCTATTTATTTATTTCTGCTCTGATCATTATGATATTTTTCCTTGTACTAAGTTTGAGTTTATTTGCTATTTTTCTCTAGTTTATTTAGATGTAAGGTTAGGTTCTTTATTTGATTTTTTTTTTTTTCTTATTTCTTGTGGTAAGATTGCATTGGTATCAATTTCCCTCTTAGAATTGTTTTTGCTGTGTTCCATAGGTTTTAGGTCATTGTATTTTTGTTATCCTTTGTTTCTAGGTATTTTTAGATTTCCCTTTTGAGTTCCTCAGTGATCCATTTAAAGGCATATTGTTTAGCTTCTGAAAAGTTGTTGGTAAACCACGAAAAGACACTGGGATTCTTGGCCTCCAGAGGAGAAGAATTTAACTGGGGCCAGAGACAAGGCTTGATCACTCAGAGCTTTTGTGCAATAGAGTTTTATTAAAGTATAAAAGGGATAGAGAAAGCTTCTGACATAGACATCAGAAGGGGGAAGAAAGAGTACCCCCTTGCTAGTGTTAGCAGTGGAGTTATATACTCTCCAATTAGTTATTACAATGAATCAAAAGAATCTCTGGAGGTTGTAAAGACCTCACTAGACCTACTCCCATAATTTACATTTTAAGATAACAGGATTAGCCAGAAGGTTTTTTTTTTTTCCCAGAGACTGTCCTTAAGCAGGATACATTATTGTTATATAATCCTAGGGAATATAGAGGGGAAAAAAAGTTTGTCCTTTCTTCCTCCTTGAGAATTCTAGATCCTTCTCTCCTTGGGGACCCCTGGACTTCTTATCAACCTGCCTAGGAAATGACTCTCTCATTTCCATATATTTTTATTTTTACCTTTTTATACCCTGTAATTTATTTCTAGTCTTGTAGCATTTTGGTTAGAAAAGATGCTTGATATGATTTCAAATTTTAAAATTTTACAAGGTTTGATTTGAGATCCATGATGGGTCTATTCTGGAGAATGTTTATGGACACTTGAGAAAAAAATGTATTCTGTTGCTTTCAAATACATGTTCTTTAAATATTAATTAATCTTATCTGATCTAATGTTTCACTTAAGGTTTGTTTTTCCTTATTAATTTTCTGTCTGAATGATCTATCCATTGGTAAATTTGGGGTATTAAAGTCCCCCATGCTTATTTGTTACTGTCAATTTCTCCTTTTATGTCTGTTAGCATTTGCCTTGTGTATTGAGATGCTCCTATGTACGGTGTATAAAATTTATGATTGCTATAACTTCTTATTGCATTTATCCTTTGATCATTATATAGTTTGCTTCTTTGTCTCCTATAACAGTCCTTATTTTAAAATCTATTTTATCTGATATGAGTATTGCTGCTCCAGCTTTCTTTTAATTTCCATTTCTATGAGATATCTTTTTTGATACCTTCACTTTCAGTCTGTGTGTCCCTAGATCTGATATGGATCTCTTATAGACAGCATATATGCTAGTCCTGTTTTTGTCTTCATTCAAGCATGCATATCTTTTGGTTGCAACACTGAACCATTTACATTTAAGATTGTTACTGATATGTCTGCTCCTATTGCCAGAT
The DNA here is from genome assembly GCF_055505025.1 of Bos grunniens. Taxonomy (NCBI): domain Eukaryota; kingdom Metazoa; phylum Chordata; class Mammalia; order Artiodactyla; family Bovidae; genus Bos; species Bos grunniens. The sequence goes on along the minus strand of NC_141183.1, from coordinate 61,613,365 downwards.
TTTTATTTGTCGTGGGTTTGTCTTGTGGATCTTTATGCTTCTCTTCATCTTTTTTCTCTCTCTTGTGTTTGCTGACTTGACCAGTTTCTTCAGCAGTTGTTGTAAAGCTAGTTTAGGGGTGCTGAATTCCATTAGTTTTTGCTTGTCTGTAAAGCTTTCAATTTCTCCATGGAATGAGAATGAGAGCCTTTCTGGATATTCCTTTTTGCAGTATCTGTCCTTTCATCAGAGAAGGAAATGGCAACCCACTCCCATATTCTTGCCTGAAGAAGCCCATGGTCAGAGAAGCCTGATGGGCTATAGTCCATAGGGTCACAAAGAGTTGGGCATGATTGAAACAATTTGACATGCATGCATGCCCTTTCATCACTTTAATTATACCATTATCTTCTGGCCCACTGATTTTCTGCTGAAAACACATACACACACACATTTGATAACCTTATGGGGATTCCCTTGTATGTTTTACGTTGATGTTCCCTTACTGCCTTTAGTATTATTTCTATGTATTTAAGTTTTCTTTAGTGTGATTTGAATGCATACTGGCATGTGCCTTCTGGGATTTATCCTGAATCAGACTCTACACTTCCTGGTCTTGGGTTATTATTTTCTTTCTCATGTTAGGCAAGTTTTTTACTATGATCATGTCAAACATTTTCTCCAGCAGTTTCTCTTTCTTCTTCTTAAATACCTATACTTCAAATATTGGTATGTTATAATGTTCCCCAGAGGTGTCTGAGAATGTCTTCATTTCTTTCCATCCTTTTTTTTTTCTTTTATTCATTCCGCAGCGTTGATTTCCATGATTATGACTTCCAGGTCACTTATCTATTCCTCTACCTCAGTTATTCTGCTATTAGTTATTTCTAGTGTATTTTTCATTTCAATTTTTGTCTTGTTAATTTCTGTTTGTTCTTTAGTTCTTCTAGGTCTTTGTTAAACACTTCTTGTAATTTCTTGATCTGTGATCTTAGAGCAACTTTACTATCATTACTTTGAATTCCTTTTCAGGTAGATTGCTTGTATCCTCTTCATCTAGTTATTCTTTTAGGCTTTTATCTTGCTTCTTCATCTGAAACATACTTCTTTGTGTTCTCATTTGTCAGACTTATTATGTCTGTGGTCTCCTTTCCACAGGCTGTAAGAGCTCTGGTTTCTATTGCTTCTGGTGTATACCCCTTGTTGGATAAGGTTCATCAAGATGCTTGTGCTGTTATGTCCTTGATAACAAGAAGGGATGTGATCAGAGCCTGCCTTGGATATTGATTGGACCCTCCCTTTTGCTTTGTGATTGTCACTGCTCTGTCAGAGGCAGAGTCTGTCCCCTAGTTGTTGTAGTAGAGGCCCTCAAATCTGTTTCTTAACTATGATTCTCATCTGAAGTGTGAAGTAAGTGGGAATGGAGATCTCCCACTAGGACATAAGCCACTGAGTTTTCCCTCTTTGGAGACGCTTATCTGTGATTATTCTCTGTCATCTCCTTTCAACTCCTCTATAGGCTTACAAAGCATACTGTTGTTGGCACTTCTCTTAGTCCTGTCTTAACTGTAGATACTCTGGCAATTGGCCCTGTTTACTCTCAGGCATTGTTTTCATCTGGCTATCAGTGTAGGTCACTGAAGTTCATTTCTAGTACTGCAGTACTGGTAAGCCTGGGTCCACTGTGGAACTTGGAGGCAGCTTAGCCTCTAGTGTGGCCATATTCCTATGTGTATTTCCAAAGAGTCTATAGATGCTAAAGTCAGACCCATCTCAGCTACATGAGCACTTGCCCTTTTGGATATTTGTCAGCATTGAATTTTGGAAGCAGTCAGCAGAGGCCAAATAATTATTTGAACTTTGGTGTTGAAGAAGACTCTTGACAATCCCTTGAACTGCAAGGAGATCCAACCAGTCAATCCTGAGGGAAATGAATATTTACTGAAAGGACTGATGCTGAAGTTGAAACTCCCATACTTTGGCCACCTGATGCAAAGAACTAACTCATTGGAAAAGACCCTGATGCTGGGAAAGACTGAAGACAAGAGAAGAAGGGGAAGACAGAGGATGAGATTGTTGGATGGCATCACCGTCTTAATGGCATGAGTTTGAGTAAACTCCGGGAGTTAGTGATGGACAGGAAAGCCTGGCATGCTGCAGTCCATGGGGTCGCAAAGTTGGACATGACTGAATGACTAAATTGAACTGAACAGCAGAGATTTAACTGGCATTTGTGCAGTTCTTCAGTTCTTGTGCAGATTTCAGTTCTTCCTTCTTAGTCACATATTTCCTGGCTTCAGCTGTGGTTTCAGCTCCTCTTCTAGGATGATTTCCTAGAGAAGGGAGCTACCTGTGGCCTCGTGGGGTAGTGGAGTGGTTCAGAACCCACTGGAAAATTTCCTAAAAATCAGAGTTTTCTGTGCACTGCTGGGATGGTGGGATATCTCTTTTTACCCACTGACTGATTTCCTAGTAGGGGAGATTATCTGTATCCCTATGAGACAGCAGGCAGGTACTGGAACCCACTGGTGGATTTCCTAGTGGGGAGAGTTTTTTTTGTGTGTACTCCTGGGAGAGGAGGATGTGTTCTAGCACATATTGACAAATTCTTTAGTTGTGGAAGCTTTCTTCCCTTTCCAAGGACAGCAGGATGGCTTCTGGTATCGCCTGACGAATTTCCTAGTGAAGTGAGTTATTCAGCATATTAACAAGCAGAGACATCACTTTGCCAACAAAGTTGTCCCCCCTCCCCCTCAGAATAGCAGGGCAGGTACTGGTGTCCACTGGTGGATTTCCCAGTAGCAGGAGCTTTCTTTTCTTATATATATATATATATATATATATATATATATATATATATATATATTTAACTTCACAATATTGTATTGGTTTTGCCATACATCAACATGAATCCGCCACAGGTATACATGTGTTCCCCATCCTGAACCCTCCTCCCTCCTCCCTCACCATACCATCCCTCTGGGTCATCCAAGTGCACCAGCCCCAAGAATCCAGTATCGTGCATCGAACCTGGACTGGCAACTCGTTTCATATATGATATTATACATGTTTCAATGCCATTCTCCCAAATCATCCCACCCTCTCCCACAGAGTCCAAAAGACTGTTCTATACATCAGTGTCACTTCTGCTGTCTCGTATACAGGGTTATTGTTACCATCTTTCTAAATTCCATATATATGCATTAGTGTACTATATTGGCATGACACCCCACTCCAGTACTTTTGCCTAAAAAATCCCATGGACAGAGGAACCTGGTAGGCTGCAGTCCATGGGGTCGCTAGAGTCAGAAACGACTGAGCGACTTCATTTTTACTTTTCACTTTCATGCATTAGAGAAGGAAATGGCAACTCACTCCAGTGTTCTTGCCTGGAGAATCCCAGGGATGGGGAAGCATGGTGGGCTACCGTCTATGGGGTCGCACAGAGTCGGACATGACTGAAGCGACTTAGCAGCAGTAGCAGCAGGATACTGTATTGGTGTTTTTCTTTCTGGCTTACTTCACTCTGTATAATCGGCTCCAGTTTCATCCACCTCATTAGAACTGATTCAAATGTATTCTTTTGAATGGCTGAGTAATACTCCATTGTGTATATGTACCACAGCCTTCTTATCCATTCATCTGCTGATGGACATCTAGGTTGCTTCCATGTCCTGGCTATTATAAACAGTGCTGCAATGAACATTGGGGAACACGTGTCTCTTTCCCTTCTGGTTTCCTCAGTGTGTGTGCCCAGCAGTGGGATTGCTGGGTCATAAGGCTGTTGTATTTCCAGTTTTTTAAGGAACCTCCACACTGTTCTGCATAGTGGCTGTACTAGTTTGCATTCCCACCAACAGTGTAAGAGGGTTCCCTTTTCTTCACACCCTCTCCATCATTTATTGCTTGTAGACTTTTGGATTGCAGCCATTCTGACTGGCATGAAATGGTACCCAAAAGTGGTTTTGATTTGCATTTATCTGATAATGAATGATGTTGAACATTTTTTCATGTGTTTGTTAGCAATCTGTATGTCTTCTTTGGAGAAATGTCTAGTTCTTTGGCCCATTTTTTGATTGGGTCATTTATTTTTCTGGAATTGAGCTGTAGGAGTTGCTTCTATATCTTTGAGATTAGTTGTTTGTCTGTTGCTTCATTTGCTATTATTTTCTCCCATTTTGAAGGCTGTCTTTTCACCTTGCTTACAGTTTCCTTTGTGGTGCAGAAGTTTTAAGTTTAATAATGTCCCATTTATTTATTTTTGCTTTTATTTCCAATATCCTGGAAGGTGGGTCATATAGGATCCTGCTCTGATTTATGTCAGAAAAGGTTTTGCCTATGTTCTTCTCTAAGAGTTTTATAGTTTCTGGTCTTATGTTTAGATCTTTAATCCATTTTGAGTTTATTTTTGTGTATGATGTTAGAAAGTGTTCTAGTTTCATTCTTTTACAAGTGGTTGACCAGTTTTCCCAGCACCACTTGTTAAAGAGATTATCTTTTCTCCATTGTATATTCTTGCCTCCTTTGTCAAAGATAAGGTGTCCATAGGTGCGTGGCTTTATCTGTGGGCTTTCTATTTTGTTCCATTGATTGATATTTCTGTCTTTGTGCCAGTACCATGCTGTCTTGATGACTGTGGCTTTGTAGTAGAGCCTGAAGTAAGGCAGGTTGATTCCTCCAGTTCCATTATTCTTTCTCAAGATTGCTTTGGCTATTCAAGGTTTTTTGTATTTCCATACAAATTGTGAAATTATTTGTTCTAGTTCTGTGAAGAATACTGTTGGTAGCTTGATAGGGATTGCATTGAATCTATAAATTGCTTTGGGTAGTATACTCATTTTCACTATATTGATTCTTCTGAACCATGAACATGGTATATTTCTCCATCTATTAGTGTCCTCTTTGATTTCTTTCTCCAGTGTTTTATAGTCTTCTATATATAGGTCTTTAGTTTCTTTAGGTAGATATAGTCCTAAGTATTTTATTCTTTCCATTGCAATGGTGAATGGAATTGTTTCCTTAATTTCTATTTCTATTTTCTCATTCTGTATAGGAATGCAAGGGATTTCTGTGTGTCGATTTTATGTCCTGCAACTTTACTATAATCATTGATTAGTTATAGTAATTTTCTGGTGGAGTCTTTAGGGTTTTCTATGTAGAGGATCATGTTATCTGCAAACAGTGAGAGTTTTACTTCTTCTTTTCCATTCTGAATTCCTTTTGTTTCTTTTTCTGCTCTGATTGCTGTCGCCAAAACTTCCAAAACTATGTTGAATAGTAATGGTGAAAGTGGGCATCCTTGTCTTGTTCCTGACTTTAGGGGAAAAGCTTTCAATTTTTCACCATTGAAGATAATGTTTGTGTGGGTTTGTCATATATAGCTTTTATTATATTGAGATATGTTCCTTCTATTCCTGCTTTCTGGAGAGTTTTTGTCATAAATGGATGTTGAATTTTGTCAAAGGCTTTCTCTGCATCTACTGAGATAATCATATGGTTTTTATTTTTCAATTTGTTAATGTGGTGTATTACATTGATTGATTTGCGGATATTGAAGAATCCTTGCATCCCTGGGATAAAGCCCACTTGGTCATAGTGTATGATCTTTTAAATGTGTTGTTGGATTCTGATTGCTAGAATTTTGTTAAGGATTTTTGCATCTATGTTCATCAGTGATATTGGCCTGTAGTTTTCTTTTTTTGTGGCATCTTTGTCCGGTTTTGGTATTAGGGTGATGGTGGCCTCATAGAATGAGTTTGGAAGTTTCCCTTCCTCTGCAATTTTCTGGAAGAGTTTGAGTAGGATAGGTGTTAGCTCTTCTCTACATTTTTGGTAGAATTCAGCTGTGAAGCCGTCTGGTCCTGGGCTTTTGTTTGCTGAAGGATTTTTGATTACAGTTTCAATTTCCGTGCTTGTGATGGGTCTGTTAAGATTTTCTATTTCTCCCTGGTCGAGTTTTGGAAAGTTGTACTTTTCTAAGAATTTGTCCATTTCTTCCAAGTTGTCCATTTTATTGGCATATAATTGCTGATAGTAGTCTCTTATGATCCTTTGTATTTCTGTGTTGTCTGTTGTGATCTCTCCATTTTCAGTTCTAATTTTATTGATTTGATTTTTCTCCCTTTGTTTCTTGATGAGTCTGGCTAATGGTTTGTCAATTTTATTTATCCTTTCAAAGAACCAGCTTTTGGCTTTGTTGATCTTTGCTATGGTCTCTTTTGTTTCTTTTGCATTTATTTCTGCCCTAATTTTTAAGATTTCTTTCCTTCTACTAACCCTGGGGTTCTTCATTTCTTCCTTTTCTAGTTGCTTTAGGTGTAGAGTTAGGTTATTTATTTGACTTTTTTCTTGTTTCTTGAGGTATGCCTGTAGTGCTATGAACTTTCCCCTTAGGACTGCTTTTACAGTGTCCCACAGGTTTTGGGTTGTTGTGTTTTCATTTTCATTCGTTTCTATGCAAATTTTGATTTCTTTTTTGATTTCTTCTGTGATTTGTTGGTTATTCAGCAGCATGTTGTTCAGCCTCCATATGTTGGAATTTTTAATAGTTTTTCTCCTGTAATTGAGATCTAATCTTACTGCATTGTGGTCAGAAAAGATGCTTGGAATGCTTTCAAGTTTTTTGAATTTACCAAGGCTAGATTTATGGCCCAGGATGTGGTCTATCCTGGAGAAGGTTTCGTGTGTGCTTGAGAAAAAGGTGAAATTCATTGTTTTAGGGTGAAATGTCCTATAGATATCAATTAGGTCTAATTGGTCTATTGTATAATTTAAAGTTTGTGTTTCCTTGTTAATTTTCTGTTTAGTTGATCTATCCATAGGTGTGAGTGGGGTATTAAAGTCTCCTAATATTATTGTGTTATTGTTAATTTCCCCTTTCATACTTGTTAGCATTTGTCTTACATATTGCTGTGCTCCTATGTTGGGTGCATATATATTTATAATCGTTATATCTTCTTCTTGGATTGATCCTTTGATCATTATGTAGTGACCTTCTTTATCTCTACACAGCCTTTGTTTTAAAGTCTATTTTATCTGATATGAGTATTGCTACTCCTGCTTTCTTTTGGTCTCTATTTGCATGGAAAATCTTTTTCCAGCCCTTCACTTTCAGTCTCTGTATGTCCCCTGTTTTGAGGTGGGTCTCTTGTAGACTACATATATAGGGGTCTTGTTTTTGTATCCATTCAGCCAGTCTTTGTCTTTTGGTTGGGGCATTCAACCCATTTACATTTAAGGAAATTATTGATAAGTATGATCCCATTGCCATTTACTTTATTGTTTTGGGTTTGAGTTTATACACCATTTTTGTGTTTCCTGTCTAGAGAATATCCTTTAGTATTTGTTGGAGAGCTGGTTTTGTGGTGCTGAATTCTCTCAGCTTTTGCTTGTCTGTAAAGTTTTTGATTTCTCCTTCATATTTGAATCAGATCCTTGCTGGGTACAGTAATCTGGGCTGTAGGTTATTTTCTTTCATCACTTTAAGTATGTCTTGCCATTCCCTCCTGGCTTGAAGAGTTTCTATTGACAGATCAGCTGTTATCCTTATGGGAATTCCCTTGTGTGATATTTGTTGTTTTTCCCTTGCTGCTTTTAATATTTGTTGTGTTTGATCTTTGTTAATTTGATTAATATGTGTCTTGGGGTGTTTCACCTTGAGTTTATCCTGTTTGGGACTCTCTGGGTTTCTTGGACTTGGGTTATTATTTCTTTCCCCATTTTAGTGAACTTTTCAACTATTATCCCCTCAAGTATTTCTCATGGTCTTTCTTTTTGTCTTCTTCTTCTGGGACTCCTATGATTCTAATGCTGTAGCATTTAATATTGTCCTGGAGGTCTCTGAGATTGTCCTCATTTCTTTTAATTCATTTTTCTTTTTTCCTCTCTGATTCATTTATTTCTACCATTCTATCTTCTAATTCACTAATCCTATCTTCTGCCTCAGTTATTCTACTATTTGTTGCCTCCAGAGTGTTTTTTATCTCATTTATTGCATTATTCATTATATATTGACTCTTTTTTATTTCTTCTAGGTCATTGTTAAACCTTTCTTGCATCTTCTCAATCCTTGTCTCCAGGCTATTTATCTGAAATTCCATTTTGATTTCAAGCTTTTGGATCATTTTCACTATCATTATTCGGAATTCTTTATCAGGTAGATTCCCTATCTCTTCCTCTTTTGTTTGGTTTGTTGGGCATTTATCCTGATCCTTTACCTGCTGGGTATTCCTCTGTCTCTTCATCTTGTTTATATTGCTGAGTTTGGGGTGTCCTTTCTGTATTCTGGCAGTTTGTGGAGTTCTCTTTATATGGAGTTTTGTCACTGTGTGTGGGTTTGTACAGGTGGCTTGTCAAGGTTTCTTGGTTAGGGAAGCTTGTGTCAGTGTTCGGGTGGGTGGAGCTGGATTTCTTTCTGGAGTGCAATGAAGTCTCCAGTAATGAGTTATAAGATGTCTATGGTTTTGTGGTAACTTTGGGCAGCCTGTATATTGGAGCTCAGGGCTGTGTTCCTGTGTTGCTGGAGAATTTGCATGGTATGTCTTGCTCTGAAACTTGCTGGCCCTTGTGTGATACTTGGTTTCAGTGTAGGTATGGAGGCGTTTGATGAGCTCCTGTCAAATAATGTTCCCTGGAGTCAGGAGTTCCCTGGAGTCAGGATTTGGACTTAAGCCTCCTGCTTCTGGTTTTCAGTCTTATTTTTACAGTAGTCTCAAGACTTCTCCTTCTATACAGCACCATTGATAAAACACCTAGGTTAAAGATGAAAAGTTTCTCTACAGTGAGGGACACCCAGAGAGGTTCACAGAGTTACATGGAGAAGAGAAGAGGGAGGAGGGAGTTAGAGGTGACCTGAATGAGGTGAGGTGGAATCAATAGAGGAGAGATCAGGCTAGACAGTAATCACTTTCTTATGTGCACTCCATAACTGGACCGCTCAGAGATGTTCATGGAGTTATACAGAGAAGAGAGGAGGGAGGAAGGAGACAGAGGTGGCCAGGAGGATAAAAGGGGGGAATGAAAAAGAGAGAGACAGATCCAGCCAGTAATCAGTTCCCTAAGTGCTCTCCATGGTCTGGAACCCACAGAAATTCAGAATTGGGTAGAGCAGAGAGGGGTTAGGGAGGAGACACAGGTGACAGTAATACACTTCCAGTAACAATCTTAACCCCTCATCCAGAATAAATCTCACATAAGAGGAATATCCAGAGGTTATTTTTATCTCCTTTCTCTAATTTACATTATCGCTTCATTCAAGTCTTCCTGCGATCGCCAGGCGGGGAGGCTGAGCAGGGAGCATCGCTGGAGGTGGCGGGGCGAGAGTCAGCCCTGGCCGCAGGCTCCCTCCCAAGGAGCTGAGGCACCACCACCGCGCCAAGGGCACAGGGCACCACTGGGCACTTGGCTCAGAGAAGTTGGGCAGCCTCTGCTGCAGCCCCGGCGAGCAGCACGAGCAACACATTTAGTTTAGCAGGAGCTTTCTACACAGTCCTGGGGCAGCAGGGAAGGTTCCATCATTCTCTGACAGTCCTCCAATCCTGGAGGCTACCTGTGGCCTCCTGGGACAGCATGGCATGTCCTGAGACCCACTGGTGTAATTTTGAGTGGATGAATCTGTCCATGCCCCTTTGTGTCAGTAAGGGTGGGTCCTTCAGCCTGTTGATGGAATTCCCATGGGGGAAGTTGTCTACATATTTCTGGGTCACAATGGCAGGTACTGCTGGATCTTTAACCAGCTGGTGTGGGCTTCCCAGGTGGAACAAGTTGTAAAGAACTCACCTGCCAATACAAGAGATATAAGAGATGAAGTTTCGATCCTTTGGTTGGGAAGATCCCTTGGAGGGCAGGGAAACCTACTCCAGTACACTTGCCTGGAGAATTCCATGGACAGAAGAGACTGGTGGGCTACAGTCCATAGCGTTGCAAAGAGTCAGACATGACTGAAGTGACTTAGCAGGAGTGCATGCAATTTACTTCACAAGAAAAGTTTTTTTTTTTTTTTAATCCAAATATTCACAAATATTTGTTATTTGTGAGTTTTTTGTTAATAACCATTTTGACAGATGTGAGGTGATATCTTACTGTAATTTTGATTTGCATTTCCCTGATGATTAATGATGTCATTCATCTTTTCATTTGCCTTTTGGTCACTGTCTTCTCTGAGAAAATGTGGATTCAAGTTCTCTACCCATGTAACATTTTTTACTTGGGTGAATAAGATCTTTATATATTTTAAATAATAACTCCTTATCAGACCTACTGTTTGCAAATATATTCTCCCATTCACTAGGTTGTCTTTTCCTATTATGATGATCTTTTAGGTTTGATTTGGTCCCATTTATCTGTTTTTACTTTTTTTCTCCTTACAAAATAAATAGATTTTAAAAAATTGCTAAGACCATTGTCAAAAAATGTTTAGCTTAGTTCAGTCACTCACTCATGTCTGATTCTTTGCGATCCCATGGACTGCAGCACACCAGGCTTCACTATCCATCATCAACTCCTAGAACTTGTTCAAACTCATGTCTATGAAGTTGCTGATGCCATCCAACCATCTCATCCTCTGTAGTTCCATTCTCCTCCTGCCTTCAATCTTTCCCCACATTAGGGTCTTTTCCAATGAGTCAGTTCTTCTCATCAGGTGGCCAAAGTATTGGAGTTTCAGCCTCAGCATCAGTCCTTCCAATGAATATTCAGGACTGATTTCTTTCAGGATTGACTAGTTTGATTTTTTTGCACTTCAAGGGGCTCTTGAGAATCTTCTCCAACACCACAGTTCAAAAGCATCAGTTCTTCAGTGCTCAATTTTCTTTATGGTCCAACTCTCAAATCCATACATGATTACTGGAAAAACCATAGCTTTGACTAGATGGAACTTTGTTGGCAAAGTGATGTCTTTGCTTTTTAATATGCTGTCTAGGTTGGTCATAGCTTTTCTTCCAAGGAGCAAAGGACTTTTAATTTCATGACTGCAGTCACCATCTGCAGTGATTTTGGAGCCCAAGAAAACAAAGTCTGTCACTGTTTCCATGATTTCCCCATGTATTTCCCATAAAGTGATGGGATTTGATGCCATGATCTTAGTTTTTTGAATGTTAAGTTTTAAGCCAGCTTTTTCACTCTTCTCTTTTCACTTTTATCAAGGGGCTCTTCAGTTCCTCTTTGCTTTCTGCCATAAGGGTGGTATCATAGGCATTCTGCATATCTGAGGTCATTGATATTTCTCCCAGGAATCTTGATTCCAGCCTGGGCTTAATTTAGTCCAACACTTTGCATTATGTACTCTGCATATAAGTTAAAGAAGCAGGGTGACAGAATATAGCCTTGATATACTCCTTTCCCAATTTGGAAAGAGCCCATTGTTCCATGTCCAGTTCTAACTGTTGCTTCTTGACCTGAATATATGTTTCTCAGGAGGCTGGTAAGGCGGTCTGGTATTCACATTTCTTGAAGAATTTTCCACAGTTTGTTGTGATCCACACAGTCAAAGGTTTTGGCATAGTCAATAAAGCAGAAGTAGATGCTTTTCTGAAATTCTCTTGCTTTTTCTATGATCCAATGTTTGTTGGCAATTTGATTTCTGGTTCCTCTGCCTTTCCTAAATCCAGCATGTACATCTGAAAGTTCTCAGATCATGTACTGTTGAGGCCTCACTTGGAGAATTTTGAGCTTTACTTTGCTAGTGTGTGAGATGAGTGCAATTGTGAGGTAGTTTGAACATTCTCTTGCATTGCCTTTCATTGAGATTGGATGAAAAATGACCTTTTCCAGTTCTGTGGCCATTGCTGAGTTTTCCAAGTTTGCTGGCATTTTGAGTGTCAAAAAGTGTACTCCTATGTTTTCTTCTAAGAGTTTTAAAGTTTTAGGTCTTATATTTCAGTCTTTAGTGAATTTTAGCTAATTTTTATATTTGGTATTAGAAAATGTTTTGGTTTAATTATTTTATATGTAGTTTTCACATGTTGAAGAGACTGTATCTTCTCCACTGTATATTCTTGCCTCCTTTTCATAGGTTAATTAATCACACAAATGTGGGTATATTTCTGGGCTCTCTAGTCTGCTTCACTGATATATGTATCTGTTTTGTGCCAGAACCATACAGTTTTGACTGCCATAGCTTTTCAGTATAGTCTGAAATCAGGAGGCCTCCAGGTTTGTTCTTTTTTCTCAAGATCAGTGTTTTTTGTGCTTTCTTACAAATTTTAGAATTATTTCTTTTTGTACTATGAAAAAATGTCATGGATATTTTAACGGGGACTCAGTTAAATCTGAAGATTTCTTTGAATAATATGGACATTTTAATAATATTAATTCTTCCAATTCATGAACATAAGTTATCTTTCCATTTGTGTGTATCATCTTCAATTTCCTATATCACTGTCTCACAGTGTTTAGAGTATAGGCCTTTCAGCTCCTTGGTTAAATTTATTACTAGGTAGCTTATTACTTTGATTCAATTTAAGCTGGGTGGTTTTCTTTGTTTTTCTTTCTTATAGTTCATCCTTAGTATAAAGAAATGCAACAAATTTCTTTTTTTTATTTTTAAAATTTATATTTTATTTTTTAACTTTACAATATTGTATTGGTTTTGCCATATATCAACATGAATCCACCACAGGTATACATGTGTTCCCCATCCTGAACCCTCCTCCCTCCTCCCTCCCCATACCATCCCTCTGGGTCGTCCCAGTGCACCAGCCCCAAGCATCCAGTACCGTGCATCGAACCTGGACTGGCGACTCATTTCATATATGATATTATACATGTCTCAACAGTGTGTAAATTCCTTAAAAAACTGGAAATAGAACTGCCTTATGACCCAGCAATCCCACTGCTGGGCATACACACTGAGGAAACCAGAAGGGAAAGAGACATGTGTACCCCAATGTTCATCACAGCACTGCTTATAATAGCCAGGACATGGAAGCAACCTAGATGTCCATCAGCAGATGAATGGATAAGAAAGCTGTGTTACATATACACAATGGAGTATTACTCAGCCATTAAAAAGAACAAAATTTTTATGTTAATTTTGTTTCCTGAAATTTTAACCAAATCCTTTCTTTGCTCTTATGTCTTTTTTTTTTTTTTTTGGTGATAGCTCTGGTAGTATTTTTGGTGAACACTTTAGGGTTTTCTCTATACAGTACAATTTCATCTTCAAATAGGGATAGTTTTACTTCTTTTCTATTTAGATGTCTTTTATTTCTTTTTCTTGTCTGATTTCCTTGAATAGGACTTCCAAGGTTAGGTTAAATAAAAGTAATGAAAGTTGTCATCTGTCCTGTTCCTGATCTTACAAGAAAAGATTTTAGCTTTTCACCTTTGAATATGATATTAGCTATGGGTTTGTTACGAATGACCTAATGCAGCCTAATGAATGTTGAGCTTTCTTCCCTATTTGCCAAAATTGAGAGTTTTTATTATAAGTGAATGTTGAGTTTGTCAAATGCTTTCCCTACATTATCTGTGATTATCATGAGATTTTAATTGCTTTATTTGTGGATTGAGCCATCCTTGAATTCCTTGAATACATCCCATTAGATCATGATGTTTGTGGCTTGGCATGTAATCTATCTTGGAGATAGTTCCATGAGTACTTGAAAATGATGTATATTCTTCTGCTTTTAGATAGAATATTTGTAGGTATCTATTAAGTTTATCCAACTTAATGTGTCATTTAAAACCATGGTATCCTTATTGATTTTCTGTTGGGTTATCTATTTACTGAAGAAAGTAGAGTTTTAGAGTACCCTTATTATTCTATTACTGACAATTTTTTCTTTTGTGTCTGTCAATATTTGCTTTACATATTTAGTTTCTCCTATGTTAGGTGCACATAATATAAATATGTATCTCCTCCATGGGTTATCCCACTTATTATTACATAATTTCTTTCTTTGTCCTTTGTTATAGTTTTTTTATATCTATTTTTTCTAATATGTGTATTAACACCTTGACTTCATTTTGTTTCCATTTATATGGAATATCTTTTTTTATCAATCCAAGTTCAATCTACTTGTAAGTTAACTTTGAAGTGAGTCTTTTAGGCAAAATGTAGATATGTCTTTTTTGTTGTTTTAAATTCATTCAGCCACCTATGTCTTTTGATTGGAAGATATAGTTCATTTGCCCTTAAAACAATAATCAATAATTGTTGGCATTTTCTTACAAACTTCCTGGTTGTCTTCATAGTTTTCTGTCCTTTTATGCTTCTTTTAGTATGTTCCCTTGTGCTTTGATAGCTTTAGTTATTTATTTTTATATTTGAGTTCATTTGTTTCTCTTTTAAATTTTTTTGTAATTTTTTTTTTTTTTTTTTTTTAAGATTTTGGTCTGTGGTTACTATGAGATTAGTTAATTTAGACTGATAGTCATTTAAGATCAAATATTTCTAAGGTTTTTCCCCTTTTTACTCCTCCCCCTAATGTTTTATTTGGGGGGTATCATATTTTACATCTTATGTATATTCATTAACTGTTCACTGTTGCTAATAGTTGATTTTGCAATTTTGTTTTTCAGATATAAGATACCAAATGGCAGACAGTGAAGAGGAATTAAAGACCATCTTGATGAGGGTGAAAGATGAAAAAAAAAAAAAAACTGGTTTGAAATTCAACATTAAAAAAAAAAAAAACTAAGATTGTGACCTCTGGTCTCATCACTTCATGACAAATAGAAGTTGAAAAGGAGGAAGCAGTGACAGATTGCATTTTCTTGGGCTCCAAAATCACTGCAGATGATAACTGTAGACATTAAATTAAAAGATGTTTGCTCCTTGGAGGGAAACAGAGACAGCACATTTAAAAGCAGATACATCACTTTGCCAAGAAAGTTCCCTGAAGTCAAAGCTATGGTTTTTCCACTAGTTATGTACAAATACGCTAAGAACTGTAAAGAAGGCAGAATGCCAAAGAATTGATGTTTTGAAGTATGGTGATGGATAAGACTATTGTTGTTTAGTCCTGTCTGACTCTTTGTGACACCATGAACTGCAGCTCACCATGCTTCCCTGTCCTCTTCCATCTTCAGGAGCTTATTCAAACTCATGTCCATTGAGTTGGTGATGCCATCAAAACATCTTGTCTGCTGTCATTCCTTTCTCTGATTGCCCTCATCCCCAGTATGAAGGCCATTTCTAACTGGTTGGCTCTTTGCATCAGGTGGCCAATGTATTGGAGCTTCACCATCAACATCAGTCTTTCCAATGAATGTCCAGGGTTTATCTCCTTTAGGACTGACTGGTTGGATCTCCTTGCAGTCCAAGGGACTCTCAAGAGTCATCTCCAACCCCACAGTACAAAAGCATCAATTCTTCAGTGTTCAGCGTTCATTGTGGTCCATCTCACATCCGTACATAACAACTGGAAAAACCAAAGCTTTGACTATATGCAACTTTGTCTGCAAAGTAATGTCTTTGATTTTTAATATGCTGTCTAGATTGGTCATAGTTTTTCTTCCAAGGAGAAAGCTTCTTTTAATTTCTTGGCTGCAGTCACCATCTGCAGTGATTTTGGAGCCCAAGGAATGAAGTCTGCCACTGTTTCTATTTTTTCCCTGTCTGTTTGCCATTAAGTGATGGGACTGGATGCCATGATCTTAGTTTTTTGAAAGATGAATTTTAAGCCAACTTTTTCACTCTCCTGTTTCACCTTCATCAAGAGGTTTTTTAGTTGCTCTTCACTTTCTGCCATCAGGGTGGTGTCATCTGCATATCTGAGGTACCTCTTATTTTTCTGGGCAATTCTGATTACAGCTTGGGCTTCATGCAGCCTGGGATTTTGCATAATGTACTCTGCATATAAGTTCGATAAGCAGGGTGACAATATACAGCCTTGTTGTTCTCCTTTCCCAATTTTAAAGCAGTTTGTTTTTCCATTCTAGTTTTAACTATTGCTTCTTGACCTGCATACAGGTTTTGCAAGAGCCAGGTAAGGTAGTCTGGTATCCCCATCTCATTAAGAATTCTGCACTGTTTATTGTGATCCAAATAGTCAAAGGCATTCATGCAGTCATTGAAGGAGAAGTAGATTTTTTTTTTTTCCTGGAATTTGCTTGCTTTCTCCATGATCTAGTGAATGTTGACAATTTGATATTTGTTTCCTCTGCTCTTTGATGCTGATCTTCTACATCTGGAAGTTCTCAGGTCATATACTGCTAAAGTCAAGCTGTAGGGATTTTGAGCATAACCTTGCCACCATGTGAAACAAGTACAATTTTATAATAGTTTGAATGCCTTTGAATTGCCCTTCCTTGAGACTGGAATGAAAGCATCTTTTTCAGCCCTGTGTCCACTGCTGAGTTTTCCAAATTTGCTGTCATATTGAGCTCAGGACTTTAACAAAATCATCTTTTAGGATATGAAATAGCTCAACTGGCATTCCATTACCTCCACTGTCTTTGCTTGTAGTGATGCTCCCTCAGGCCCACTTGACTCTGCATTCCAGGATTTCTGGATCTAAATGAGTGATTACACAATTGTAGTTATCTGGATCATTAAGGTCTTCCTTGTATAGTTCTTCTGTGTATTCTTATCACTTATTCTTAATATCTTCTTTTTCTATTAGGTCCATATCACTTCTGTCCTTTATTGTGCCCATCTTTACACGAAATGTTCCCTTGGTATCTCTAATTTTCTTGAAGAGATCTCTAGTCTTTCCCATTCTATTGTTTTCCTCTATTTCTTTGCATTGATCACTTATGAAAGCTGTCTTATGTCTCCTTGCTATTCTTTGGAACTCTGTATTTAAATGGGTAAAGCTTTCCTTTTCTCCTTTGCCTTTCACTTCTCTTCTTTTCTCAGCTTTTTGTAAGGCCTTTTCAAACAACCCATTTTGCCTTTTTGCATTTCTTTTTCTTGCAGATAATTTTGATTGCTGACTCCTGTACCATATTACAAACTTCTGCCCATAATTCTTTGGGCACTCTATCAGATCTAATCCCTTGAAGTCTGTTTGTTACTTCCACTGTATAATTGCAAGGAATTTGATTTAGGTCATACCTGAGTGGCCTAGTGGTTTTCTATATTTTCTTCAATTTAAGTCTGAATTTTGCTATAAGTAGTCCTTGATCTAGCTATAGTCATTTCCCAGCCTTATTTTTCATGACTCTATAAAGCTTCTCTATCTTTGGCTGCAAAGAATATAATCAATCTGATTTTGGTATTGATCTTTTGGTGCTGGTTTCTTGTGTTGCTGGAAGAGGGTGTTTGCTATGACCAGTTCATTCTCTTGGCAAAACTCTGTTAGCCTTTCCCCTGCTTCATTTTGTACTCCAAGACCAAGCTTAGCTGTTACTCCAGGTAGGTCTTGACTTCTTACTTTTGCATTCCAGTCCCTTACGATGAAAACCATATCTCTTTTTCTCATGTTTGTTCTACAAGGTCTTGTATGTCTTCATAAAAGCGGTCAACTTCAGCTTCTTTGCGATACTGGTTGGGGCATAGATTTGGATTACTGTGACACTGAATGTTTTGCGCTGGAAGAGAACCGAGATCATTCTGTCATTTTTGAGACTGCACCCAAGTGCTGCATTTCAGACTCTTTTGTTGACTAAGATGGCTACTTCATTTCTTCTAAGTATTCTTACCTGCTGTAGTAAATATAATGGTCATATGAATTAAATTCACTCATTCCCAAGCATTTTAGTTCCCTGATTCCTAAAATGATGTTCGCTCTTTCATCTCTTGTTTGATTACTTCCAATTTGCCTTGATTTATGGACTTAACATTCCAGGCTTCTGTGAAATGTTGTTCTTTACAGCATTGGACTTTACTTTCACCACCAGACACATCCACAAATGGGCACCCTTTCCGCTTTGGTTTAGTCCTCTTCATTCCCTCTGGAGCTAACTCTTTGCTCCTACCAAGGGGCATATTGGACTCCTGCTGCTGCTGCTGCTGCTAAGTTGCTTCAGTCGTGTCCGACTCTGTGTGACCCCGTAGACGGCAGCCCACCAGGTTCCCCCATCCCTGGGATTCTCCAGGCAAGAACACTGGAGTGGGTTGCCATTTCCTTCTCCAATGCATGAACGTGAAAAGTGAAAGTGAAGTCACTCAGTCGTGTCCGACTCCTAGCGACCCCATGGACTGCAGCCTACCAGGCTCCTCCATCCATGGGATTTTCCAGGCAAGAGTACTGGAGCAGGATGCCATTGCCTTTTCCGCATATTGGACTCCTATTGACCTGGAAAGTTTATCTTTCAGTGTCATATCTTTTTGCCTTTTTGTACTGTTAATGGGGCTCTCAGGGAAAGAATGCTGGAGTGGTTTGCCATTCACTTCACCAGGGGACCACTTCTGTCAATACTCTCCACCACGATTCGTCTGTCTTGGGTGGCCCTTCGAGGCATGGCTTATAGTTTCATTGAGTTAGACAAGGCTGTGATCCATGTGATCAGGTTGGTTAGTTTTCTGTATGTCTGGTTTTCATTCTGTCTGCCCTCTGATTTGTGAAGAAAAAAATTGTCGAAACTTCCTAATGTAAAGACTGGCTGTGGGGAAAACTGATCCTTTCTCTGGTGGGTGGGGCCATGCTGAGTAAATCTTATTCCAGTCTTCTGCTAATGGTTGGGGCTGTGTTCCCTCCTGTTGCTTGGCCTGAGGCCAAACTATAATGGGGGTAATGGTGGTAATGGTGGTAATGGTGATCTCCTTTTAAAGGACTTATGCCAGGACTCCCAGAAGTGTTGTATTCAGTGCTCCTGACCCCGAGGCAGGCCATTCTTGACCCATGCTTCCACCAGAGCCTCCTGGACACTCACAAGCAAGTCTAACTCAGTCTCTTGTGGGGTAATAGCTCCTTTCTCCTGGGTCCTGGCTGACACAATGTGTGTGTGCGTGTGCCCTAGTCTGTTTTCCTAGTCCTATAAAATTCTGCTTTCAAACCCCACTGGTGTTCAAAGTCAAATTCCCTAATGGTTCTTGGTCCCTATGCTGTATCCTCTGGTTTTGGAAAACTATTGTGTGCCATAAATCTACAGTTTGTGATTCATCTTCTTGGCGACTCTATGGTAGGGTTAATTGTGATCTCCTCCAAGAAGACTTATGCCACAGATTGCACAGATAAGGCCTGCTGCAGCCAGAGCTGCTGTCCCTGTGGCAGGTCACTGATGACCTGTGCCTCCACAGGAGACACTCAAACATTCAAAGGCAGAAAACTACTGAGAGTCCCTTAGATTGCCAGTGGATCAAACCAGCCATTCATAAAGGAAATCAACCCTGAATATTCATTGGAAAGACTGACACTGAAGCTGAAGCTTCAATATTTGGCCACCTGATGTGAAGAGCTGACTCACTGGAAAAGACCCTGATGCTGGGAAAGATTGAAAGCAAAAGTAGCAGGGGGCATCAGAGAATGAGATGGTTAGATATGGTCACAAACTCAATGGACATGGATTTGAGCAAACTCTATAGTGAAGTATAGAGGAGCCCGGTGTGTTATAGTCGATGAGATTGCAAAGAATCAGATGCGACTTAGTGACTGAATAACAACAATGTGTAGCTTACTTAATTGGTTGATCAACTTCTTGTACTATATATTCACTTTAATCAGTGGTATTTTTCCCTTCAAATGAAAAATAAAAATGTTATAACATTTTCACTTAAAGTAGACCCTTCAACATTTCTTGAAGGCCAGTTTAGTGGTGATAAGGTCTTTTGGTTTTTCATTGTCTCAAAACTATCCTTCAGTTCTGAATGATAATCTTTCTGGGTAGTATTTTCTTTTTCATAGTTTTTGTTTCATTTTTTCCCTTTAGCACTTTAAATATGTCATGTCACTCCCTTTTGACCTGGAAAGTTTCTGCTAAAAATCAGCTGATAGTCTTATGGAGTTCCCTTTTATGTGACTCTTTGCTTTTCCACATGTGCCTCGTGCTTTTGGTGAGATAAGCTAGTGGTTGCCACCTTCGTGAGTTCTAGGGCTGGAGTCAAAGTAGCTGCAGCTAGAGCTGGAGCAAGGTGTGAGCCAGGACTTCTCCAGGATTGATGTCAGTTACTTCCCTCTTAACAGGTGGGGCTGGAGCCTGAGGGGTGGGGGAGGGGGTCTAACTAAAAATCTGAGCTATGATGGTAGAACTCACCTTATTTAGGGGCATGGTCAGTGGTGGGACCAGGGCCTTAGAAGCTGGAATCATGGTTCTAAGCTAGCTCTACTTCCCTCTTGTGTGATGGCTGTCTCTGCCTTGATGAAATAAGACCTGAGACTGGTGTGTTGGCAGTCTCTGTCCTGGTTGGGTTCATAGCCAAAGTCCGCATATCTGCAGTCACAAATCTGAGTTAGCTGCACTTCTTCTTTGGCAAAATGATGGTCTCTACCTTGTTTGGAAGCAGTGACAGAGCAGGAGAGGTTGGGGAAGAAGCTTTGGGCAGGTTTGGTGCATACTGTCAGGTTCTGTCAGGCTGGCCAGAGTGCAATAAAGTTCTCAATCTGCTGCTTCTGTGCTAGGACTGGGAGCAAGCAACTGTTCAAGGACTGATAATAATTTCCCTACACTCTCTGGTAAGACACTGGTTTTCAAACAAGCCAAGGGGATTTGCCCTCCCAGTGCCAGAACTGAAGTTTGGGGTGTCCATTAGAAGCTTGAGCTCCTTGCTCCTTAGAGAGGACCCCTCAGTCTGTGGTAATCCTATTCTCTTCTGGGTCACCCACCCATGGTGTGGATTTTACCTAGATAATTTCTTCTCTTCTCTCAACAGAGACTTGTGTAGTACTTTCTTATAACCTTGGTCACAGAAAAGCCATTCTGCTAGTCTTCAGGTAATTGTTGAGGAGAGTTTGTCAAACGCTAGCTGTAGTTTTGGGGTGTTCATGGGATAGGGGGAGATAAACTCAATGTTTTTTGACTCCACCAATGTCATCAAGTTCCTTGTTTGGGGTCAATTTAAAGGAGCTATGACAGCCAGAGAAACTGTAAACTGCGAGGTTGAGCATATAAATCCATTCATGTTAAATAGTAAGATTTGCAAACAATCTAAGCAAAAGTTCTCTGATCCCTCAGTACATGCTAACAAGTTGATATACTTTCGGTTTTCATTCCTATAAGGAGAGACAATCAAATTAATAACATAGAAACTTAAATTTGAATGCTAATCTTCCAAAGATTTCAAGAAAACTTTCAATAGTCACTGGATACAGGTATAGCTACTATAGTGATCTAAATGTATATATATATATATATATATATATATATATATATATATATATATGTGTGTGTGTGTGTGTGTGTATATATATATATATATATATAACCAATTAAAGATATATTTCATTTTCACCATAATTTTCTCTCTCTTTTTGAAAATTTATGTGGAGTTTAAAAAGGTATCTTTCCATTAGAGCTATTAAAACTTTTGCCTTTTGTCCTCATATTTTACAGTACATCCTTGAGACTATCTTGCACCCAATAGTTTATAACCCCCAATCTCTCACTCCATTTCTCCTCTATCCCCCACTGGAAACCACTAACTTGCTGTCTATCTCTGATAGTCTACTTTTGTGCATGTGTGTTAAATTCACTAGCTTGCTGTATTTCTATAGATTGCATGTATGAATAACATCATATAATATTTGATTTTTGTATCTTAGTCACTTAGCATAATGTCCTTCAAGTCTACAGACATTGCTGGAAATGACAAAAGTCCAGTCTTTTATATGGTTAAGTAGTATTTCATTGTGTATATATACCACATCTTTATTCATTACTCTATTGATGGACACTTAGGTTGCTTCCATGCCTTGGCATTTATAAATATTATTTATAAATAATGGTGCTATGAACATTGGAGTGTGAAAACATGCATTTCATTTTGAATAAGTACTTTATCTATTACACTAAATATATAATTATATATACACATATTATATTATGTATATGTATGTATTTATATACACTATGAAATATATAGACTTACTTATTTTGCAGCTTAAATATTTAGAGTTTATTGTATATCAGTTATACTAAAAGAGGTGTTCAAAAGTGATTCATTTTTGCCTGGACTGCTGTGGGCTCTCCTTACCTCGGGGAACCCATTCTGCAGTTGAACACTTCCTGACAGGGTCAAAGGGTAGGAAGGAGTGCAGGATCTGGTGAGGAATGGCTGCCACACCACCACAAAGAAGACCAAGCAGTCTCTTGTTATGAGGCAAGCTAGAGACAGAGCTCCTCAGTCTGGGTAACTTGGAAAGCAGTAGGTAATAAGTTACACTTTAAGATAAAATCTGTAGCAGTAGCAGTGGAGGTAAAAGGAAGCTGCTCAGGGTGTCAGAAGCCATAGGAGTCTCCGAGGTGATTGTGATGACCAATGCCAAGGCATCTCAGTAACTATCATGTTCTTATATTTTAACCTCTGGCTATGCAATTCAGAAACCTCACCCATTCAGGGAACCAACCAACCTGAAAGATACCGTTCACTCGCCTCCTGCCCTGGCCTCAAACAACATGAGATCTCTCCCTAACACCTTTCAGGAAAGGTGTTGAGGAAAGGGATGGAGGAGCTGAGCACTGATGAGTCCTGAGGCTACTGTAAGAGAAAGACAAAAATTCAGAGGCAGGAGCCTTAACTCCAGAATTTTAGAGTATCAGAGAACTCCTGACTCCAGGGAACATTAATAGGAAAGAGTTCACCCAAAAGTCTCCATTAGTTCAGTTCAGTTCAGTTGCTCAGTCGTATCCGACTCTTTATGACCCCATGAATTGCAGCACGCCAGGCCTCCCTGTCCATGTTCACTTCTCTTCTTAAGCAAAGGAGAAAAGGAAAGATATAAACATCTGAATGTAGAGTTCTAAAGAATAACAAAAAGAGATAAGACAGCCATCCTCAGTGATCAATGCAAAGAAATAGAGGAAAACAACAGAATGGGAAAGACTAGAGATGTTTTCAAGAAAATTAGAGATACCAAGGGAATATTTCATGCATAGATGGGCTCGAAAAAGGACAGAAATGGTATGGACCTAACAGAAGTAGAAGATATTAAGAAGAGGTGGCAAGAGTACTCAGAAGAACTGTACAAAAGATCTTCATGACCAAGATAATCATGATGCTGTGATCACTCACCTAGAGCCAGACATCCTGGTATGTGAAGTCAAGTGGGCCTTAGAAAGCATCACTATGAACAAAGCTAGTGGAGGTGATAGAATTCGTTTTGAACTATTTCAAATCCTGGAAGAAAATGCTGTGAAAGTGCTGCACGCAATATGCAAGCAAATTTGGAAAACTCAGCAGTGGCCAGAGGACTGGAAAAGGTCAGTTTTCATTCCAATCCCAAAGAAAGGCAATGCCAAAGAATGTTCAAACTACTGCACAATTGCAGTCATGTAACACGCTAGTAAAGTAATGCTCAAAATTCTCCAAGCCAGGCTTCAGCAATACGTGAACTGTGAACTTCCTGATGTTCAAGCTGGTTTTAGAAAAGGCAGAGGAACCAGAAATCAAATTGCCAACATCCGCTGGATCATGGAAAAGGCAAGAGAGTTCCAGAAAAACATCTATTTCTGCTTTATTGACTATGTCAAAGCCTTTGACTGTGTGGATTACAAGAAACTGTGAAAAATTCTGAAAGAGATGGGAATACCAGATCACCTGACCTGCCTCTTGAAAAATCTATATACAGGTCAGGAAGCAACAGTTAGAACTGGACGTGGAACAACAGACAGATTCCAAATAGTAAAAGGAGTACGTCAAGGCTGTATATTGTCACCCTGCTTATTTAACTTATATGCAGAGTACATCATGAGAAACGCTGGACTGGAAGAAGCGCAAGCTTTAAGCAAAATTGCCGGGAGAAATGTCAATAACCTCAGATATGCAGATGACACCACCCTTATGGCAGAGAGTGAAGAGGAACTAAAAAGTCTTTTGATGAAAGAGGAGAATGAAAAAGTTGACTTAAAGCTCAACATTCAGAAAACGAAGATCATGGTATCCAGTACCATCACTTCATGGGACATAGATGGGAACACAGTGGAAACAGTGTCAGACTTTACTTTTTGGGCTCCAAAATCACTGCAGACGGTGACTGCAGCCATGAAATTAAAAGATGCTTACTTCCTGGAAGGAAAGTTATGACCAACCTAGATAGCATATTAAAAAGCAGAGATATTACTTTGCCAACAAAGGTCTGTCTAGTCAAGGCTATGGTTTTTCCTGTGGTCATGTATGGATGTGAGAGTTGGACTGTGAAGAAAGCTGAGTGCCAAAGAATTGGTGCTTTTGAACTGTGGTGTTGGAGAAGACTCTTGAAAGTCTATTGGACTGCAAGGAGATCCAACTAGTCCATCTGAAAGGAGACCAGTCCTGGGTGTTCTTTAGAAAGACTGATGCTAAAGCTGAAACTCCAATACTTTGACCACCTCATGCAAAGAGTTGACTCATTGGAAAAGACTCTGATGCTGGGAGGGATTGGGGGCAGGAAGAGAAGGGGACAACAGAAGGTGAGATGACCGGATAGCATCACCGACTTGATGGGCATGAGTTTGAGTGATCCTCAGGAGTTGGTGATGGACAGGGAGGCCTGGCCTGCTGCAATTCATTGGATTGCAAAGAGATGGACTCAACTGAGTGACTTAACTGAACTGAGAGGTGAACTTATGAGTGGGTATTAATTACTTTTTAGTATGTTTTATATATTGATTGAATGTTTTAATGAGTTTTATGTCTATAATGATTTAATTGTGAGCCTAAGCACTGAATCTAGGCAGTATTTCCTCCAGTTATACATTCTTTTCTTTTTCACTTTATGCAGGACAATTGCATCTAGATTAGATGTTAATAATTAATTATCTATGTTTGTGTCTCCTCCACTTGACTCTGAGTATTTGGCAGACAAACACTTTGATCAAATAGACTTTGTAAGTCCATCTATCTAATATTTCAATTGGCACATATATTCAGATCAGATCAGATCAAATCAGTTGCTCAGTCATGTCCAACTCTTTGCAACCCCATGAACTGCAGCACGCCAGGCCTCCCTGTCCATCACCAACTCCCAGAGTTCACTCAGACTCACGTCCATCGAGTCAGTGATGCCATTCAGCCATCTCATCCTCTGTCGTCCCCTTCTCTTCTTGCCCCCAATCCCTCCCAGCATCAGAGTCTTTTCCAATGAGTCAACCCTTTGCATGAGGTGGCCAAAGTACTGGAGTTTCAGCTTCAGCATCATTCCCTCCAAAGAAATCCCAGGGCTGATCTCCTTCAGAATGGACTGGTTTGGTCTCCTTGCAGTCCAAGGGACTCTCAAGAGTCTTCCCCAACACCACAGTTCAAAAGCATCAATTCTTCAGCGCTCAGCCTTCTTCACAGTCCAACTCTCACATCCATACATGACCACAGGAAAAAAAACATAGCCTTGACTAGATGAATCTTTGCTGGCAAAGTAATGTCTCTGCTTTTGAATATGCTATCTAGGTTGGTCATAACTTTCTTTCCAAGGAGTAAGCATCTTTTAATTTCATGGCTGCAGTCACCATCTGTAGTGACTTTGGAACCCAGAAAAAGAAAGTCTGACACTGTTTCCACTGTTTCCCCATCTATTTCCTAGGTTCCCCCAAATATCTGTGGAATGGCACATAGATGGCACAGATTCATAATATGTTTAGTCTACTCTCTTGCATTATAGTAACAGTTGATTCTGTTCTGTGTCTGCGAAGTATCTCATAAAGCATCACTTATGAATGCTAAACTGAGACTTTTCTTTCACAGAGAGAAATATAGCTTGCTGTTCCTTTGGTTTCTTACCAGTGTTGCCTAGTTTTTGCCCTAAATTTCCATCAGCAACCCCTCTACTCTCAGGCCTCTCTACTCCCAGGCCTCTCCACTTACTTTTACACACACACATATATAGTGTTTGTTCAAAGGAAGGGTCAAGGATACTTTGAGCTCAATAAAAACCTCTACATGTAGAAGACTATTGATCTAAACTGCAAACTAGAAAGGAGTTTGAGGGAATAGAAGGCTAAATAATTGGTTTTCTTGTATAGTTGGAGAGTTAGGAATCTGGCAAAGACAGAGGAACCAACTGGCATTGCTAAATATACCCCTTCCTCATTTTAGTCATTTTTCAGAAGTAAAATCTTTCAGTTTTGCTGGAAAGGGTAAGAATGCCTCAGTGATTGGAATTAGTGCTAACACTCTACCAATAGAATTTGTCCTAGAGAATGTCATCATTTTAAGATATTGATATATCTTTCTATCTAATTTGGAGTGTCTACTAAATCCAAGGCACTTTGCACATATGTATGATGTTCTTGGTCTAGAGTCATGCCTGAAAAATAGTAGTATCAATGGTAAATGGATTTCTTACCAAAGGTTATCTAGCTTACCTAAGATTACAGGAAAATGTTGTTGGGACATTTCACTCAAATGTTTCACTCAAACATTTGAGTGAAAGTTCCTAGGATCTTCATAAGAACAGGTTCCAACAAGAAGAAACCACATATATTAGAGATCTGACATGACACTCATTTTTCATATATAAACTTGTTTGATTTGCCTAATATTACTGATAGGTAGGAATTAGCATTGCTGTCTTGCAGGGCAGAAAAGGTAGAACAACCTACCAAATGAACACAATGTTAATTAACAGAATTAAGATTTAAACACTTTTCCATCTGATTCAGAAGAAAGAAACCTAGATAGAGAATTAGAAGCTTTATAGAAAATAAAGAAGTGCCCTTAAGTAGAAAAAAGTGAGGAGTATAATCTACCCTACAACATTACTGTCAACACAATGCAACAAAGTCTTCCTCACTCAGATAGGTTAGATAGAATACCATATCTCTATCATGGGAATGAAGCTAAAGAGCATTTTATTTTTAACATTTGTGCCCCCTTGATTTTAGACACTAGCAAAAAATAGAGAATTGTGTCCACATCATATATTACTAATGCCATTTTCTCCATTGATGAGCAAATAAGAATCTGACATTCATTATTATCCAGGTTATGCCACTGACACATATGGCTATTAAGATTAGTTAAAATAAAATAATGTTAAGAATGCAAGTTCTTAGACGCACCAGCCACACTGCACACACAGTAGTTAATGGCTACCATATGAGCCAGTGTGGGTATATAACCTTTCCATAACCATGTAACAACCAGTATTTTTGAACAACACTGGTATGTACTAATGGTTTAGAGAGAATCACAACGTCATCTTTGTCAATGAGGCATATACTGCAAATAATGGTGTGTTCAGCAAAAATTGTCTTTGGGTTCTTATTAATCTGCTTTATCCACAGGTGATATTTTTTCAAGCCTGGTATTGAGTCTTATTGGTAGATTGATAAATTTGGTAAAAAGCCCAAGAATAACTTGTGGATCAAGACTTCCATAGTCATCTGTATTTTGTGAAAATCACAATCAATATGTTACTTCAGCACTGAAGGCTTTGTATGGCTTTTACTTATTTGTTGATTCATTTACTCTTTCAAGGAACCTCAACTTATTCTACTGATAGGCACTGCAGAGTTTATAAAGGGATACCCTTGAATACTTCAAAATCTGGGGGAAGAAATATAAATAGACAACTTTATCTGAAACTCATTGAGATAACTGCCAGAATACAGGAATGCAAAGATTATGTTCATAGTGAGAGGGTAACAGGCAGGAAGGCCAGGGGTCTCCAAAGGGAGGAAATAGCCTGCAAGTGTCAGACATTTTTATCTCTCTTAAGCGGCAGGAGGAAACAAACTAGTGATATTTTTTCCTTCTCTATACAAATTTAAAATGAGGTTTCTCTCTCTCTTTTTTTTTTAATATTTTATTTTATTTTTTAACTTTACGTTATTGTATTGGTTTTGCCACATATCAACATGAATCCACCACTGTGTTGCCATAATGACACCTGGTTTCACCAGAAGTTAACTATTCTCAAACCTAGAAATAACCAATGCCTTTTTCTTATGGAAATGTTTGTCTTAAGCTATGCTAATGTACTATGCCTTTACACCCAAACTCTGTCTTCAAGTCTGTTCTGCCTCTTGGCTCAGAACTTACTTGATAAACCAGTATGTTATACTCAGATATTGTTTCCCTAATCTATGTAAATGAATCTATTCGTGTGAGGATCTGCCCTTCTTCAATATTCAAGTTATTCATTTTATGGCCCAGGATGAACTATTTGGTGCCAAGATTATCCCAAAATGCATCTTATGGGTGAGGGGCCTGGTGTCATTCTGAGTTTTAAGACATTCCTTTCTTTCATTAACAGACTGCTAGTGATTATATAACATCCAACTGGAGACTAGCAGAGGCGTACTCTTTCTGCCCCCTTCTGATGCCTATGTCAGAAGCTTTCTCTATCTCCTTTATACTTTAATAAAACTTTATTACACAAAAGCTCTGAGCGATCAAGCCTCGTCTCTGGCCCCGGATTGAATTCTTCTCCTCCTGGGGCCAAGAACCCCAGTGTCTTTGCGTGATTGAACAACAACCTTTCAATAGCATAGGTTTCTTGGGAGCCTGATTCTAGCTTGAGTGTGAGTGTGAAGTCGCTCAGCAATGTCCGACTATTTGTGGCCCCATTGACTGTAGCCTACCATACTCCTCTATCCATGGGATTTTCCAGGCAACAGTACTTGAGTTGGTTGCCATTTCTTCTCCAGAAGATCTTCCTAACCCAGGGATCAAACCCAGGTCTCCCGCATTGTAGGCAGATGCTTTACCTTCTGAGCCACCAGGGAAGTCTAGCTTAATTTATGTAATCAGACAGAGAGAGCATAGAACTGCTGAAGACAGTGCTTTGGGGGGAAAAGTGTGACTGGCTGTGCTGATGTGTTTGCCACTAGATATATTCTCCATCCTTCCTTGTGTTACTCTTTGCAAAGAGGGAGACTGAGCCTAGTGAATGTGTCACCTATACTCTTTTGATGACTAGTTTTCAGCTGGGTTTGACTCATAGGAATTGTCTGTAGGATATCAGAATTCAGGAGAGGCGATAACTTGGGTTATTTTCCCTTGTTTACTCTTGTAAGAGGAAGAACTCTTGACAATTACAATTCCCATGTCCCTCAGCTGGGCTCCACAGCCACAATCTCTTCTCCTTATACCTTTGTGTCTGCCCACTATTTTTCAGCTCTGGGTATTTCATTATTCCTTTCTGTTCCCTTAACTTGCTCACACTTCTGTACACAGTCTCTTCATTTGAAATGTTTGGGTTAAATTTTATATCTATCTGGGACCCTGACTTAACACAGCTAAGGAAAAGAAGTGTGGTAACTAAGAGCAAGAGAATGAGGACTTTTGAAGGAAGGGGTGTTTGATGAGGATCTTAAATAGCTGGTCTTTCTTAGAGTAAAGAAATTGTTTTTGGAATTTTAAAGAGGTCAAAGGATCTGTGTTCTACTTCTTATCTCCTTACCTCTCTATTCGTATTCCCCAGAGATTACTTTAGTAAACAATTTCTGTGTAATCTTATAAATGTTCTACATTCTATATTCAAATATATGGTTTGAGCACTCAACCATACTCAACCATGCTGAAAGAAAATAAATGTCTTCTTTTCAGAGGGAAGAATGGTAAATGCCATCATAACTTAACATCCTTTGACTATAAACCAGGGATTCACAAAGTGATGCCAGGGATAAGCAGCAGGGGCATCATCATCTGGGTAGTTAGAACTACAAGTTTTAAAGCCTTGTTCCAGATGTATTGAATTGGAGCTCAGAACTCCGTAGTTTTAATAAGCCATCCCAGTTGCTTTGTTTCACACTGGAATTTGAGAACCAATGGGATAGAGAGTATTTCTGGTTAGCTTGTGTTCTCACTCTTCTGATGGCCATTACTGTTGCACAGAGTTGGTTGATCTTCCTGACCTTAGACTCTGACACTCCCAACTGCTTAGACAGGAATTCTATGAAAATGTGAGTTTTGAAGTTATGGTGTTTTGATTTCCTGTTTAAAAGTGGAAACCTATGCAGTGTTTCATTTCCCTTTGCCTTTTATCATGATTCATACATCTTAGCTTCAATAATCCCCAGAACTCACTGGTTACCACATCTTGATCTTATACTTCTATGTTCATGTTCAGTCTTAAAACTCCCCTAAATTATTTGTTCTAAACTCAGCAATCTTTCCCCTGTTCTTGTATTGCTGATCCTGTTAGTGATGCCAATTGTCTTGTTGTTCACACTGCTTGCTGAACCCAAGGTAGGCAAGACATGAGCTAAGAGGCTGGAAGAAGACTCCAGGAACTGTAGGAACTGCAGACACACTTATTCTTTCCTGGCTGATGCAAAAGACATAGCAGCAGCCATAGCATAACCTAACACAATGACAACCTCTCACTTGACTGATACAGCAGCCATAACAGTGTTCTCTCCTGGTTTAAACAGCAGCCATACCAATAGATGCACTATATTATTTCCTCTCATGTCTGACCAAACAAACACAGGCATGACACAGAAGTAATGCCACCACTTTTTAGGTGGAGCTCCTACAGGCATACAACACAAAGTAGCCCATGACCAAACAAGTACCATGTAATGCACATGCACAGTGCTATAAATGATCTCAGCTGTTACATAGACATTATTTTTAAAAAGTGGCATGAGAGAGACTGAACATGCCATCTTGGCTAATTTTCTTTCTCCCCACCGTTCTCAATCACCTTTCAGTATACTCCTGAAAGATATATGGATATCTTATCTCTTGCAGTTCCCATAAATCAAAGATGATTTTTGTTTCATACTCCACATGACTTGTGGCCTATAGGTTCTTTTCTCTATTTTCAGACTACTTATTTTCCAAAGTCTATCAACGCTTACAGTCCCTGGGAAAATCCATGTCGTTTCAACTGTACATTTGGTAGCATTTCCCCCTCCAACCCCCCTCCCCCCCCCGCTTTTTTTTTTCCCGCTTTTATCTACTAAACTTATTGGGCTTCTCTGGTTCCTTGGTAAAGAATCTGCCTGTAATGCAGGAGACCCCGGTTCCATTCCTGGATCAGGAAGATCCATTGGAGAAGGGATATGCTAACCCACTCCAGTATTCTTGGGTTTCCCTTGTGTCTCAGCTGGTAAAGAATCTGCCTGTAATGCTGGAGACCTGGGTTTGATCCATGGCTTGGGAAGATCCGCTAGAGAAGGCAAAGGCTACCCACTCTAGTATTCCTTCCTGAAGAATTCCATGGACTGTATAGTCCATGGGGTTGCACAGAGTCAGACACAACTGAGAGATTTTCATTTCACTTCACTAAACTTACTAACTTATAAATTTAGCACTTGACTCAGTGTCTCCCTATCACTAATTTATCTTCACCTTCAGTGATTTCAAGATCCAAATGGATTATTTATCAGTCCCCTAGGAGCTAGATAGGACTTCTTTACTTTTGGTAATCTCCTATTTTCACTTCAACCACCAACCCCAATAAACTTATACTTAATCTGGTCATTGACAGTAACTATGTTCAAATCATGAGTATAAGCATGCTAACGTATAGCTACAAACTCTGATCCTTCCAGAGGGTTATTAATCCATCAAATTAAGGCTAATGTAGGATGTTATTCTTGCTGAAGTCTGAATGCTTCAAATGAGTGTGCAAAGTTGCAGTTGAAGTGGGGCAGATATAGACATCAGGTTTTGGTATTAAGAAATTATCTATCCAAGAATGTGCAAGTAGAAAGCAATAGATCCAGTAGGCAAATAGAAAGATCCTTAGTAGTAGCAGAAAACATTCAGAGATCATTATTTCCAGCCTATATCTCAGGTTTCCATTAAGGATTTGATTTACATCAGGGGTCATGAAACAAGTAAGTACATGTTAGGTTATGCCAAGGATCAAATGGACATGAATTTGGGTAAATTTGGGGACATGATGGGAGACAGGGAAGCCTGATGTGCTGCAGTCCACGGCCTTGCAAAGAGTCAGACACTACCTGGCAACTGAACAACAAAGATCAAATATAAGCATGACATAAATGCAGAAGAGTTTTCCAATACATGAATATCAGCTAATGCTACTATTCATGATTTAGATGGCCCATTTTGTTGTTATAGGAAGTACTGACATTGTGGGATTACTACTTTCTCCTACATCCAGGTAAATGTTTTCTTGTTTCTTTCTTTCTTTTATTTTATTTATTTATTTATTTTTAGTGGTTAAGAGTATTATGCAGAAACTAGCTAGGATTGGTCAACTATTCAATAGTGCTGTTCACACACAGTCAGTATATTTGTTCTGTTTCTATTGTGCATTTATATTTATTTTTTATAAAATTTGCTTCTCATCAATAAACTAAGTGAAGGTAAGAGAATAGAATTAGCATAGCAGTCCCATTTGTTGTGACAAAATATGAACTTAAAGTTTGTACACTGATTTAGGGAAGCATCAGTTCAGTTCAGTTCAGTCACTCAGGAGTGTCCGACTCTTTGTGACCCCATGAATCGCAGCACGCCAGGCCTCCCTGTCCATCACCAACTTCCGGAGTTCACCCAGACTCATGTCCATCGAGTCAGTAATGCCATCCAGCCATCTCATCCTCTGTCGTCCCCTTCTCCTCCTGCCCCCAATCCCTCCCAGCATCAGAGTCTTTTCCAATGAGTCAACTCTTCGCATGAGGTGGCCGAAGTACTGGAGTTTCAGACTCAGCATCATTCCTTCCAAAGAAATCCCAGGGCTGATTTCCTTGAGAACGGACTGGTTGGATCTCCTTGCAGTCCAAGGGACTCTCAAGAGTCTTCTCCAAAACCACATAGTACTAGGCATATGTAGTAAGCTGAATAGAATAAGTTTCAGTAGCAAATACAGTTGTGGGAATCTGCATTAAAAAGCAGCACTAGAAGCAAGTAACATGAAACAGTGTTATGGAAGCCCTTTAAAGAGAATTTGAACAGAAATAGAGGCATCTCTAGAGAGGTAGAGACTTGAGATAACTAATTTGTGGAAAAAGGATGGAAAGAAAAAGAATAAGGATGACACTTTTCACTGCCATCCTCCAAATTTGTGAGGGAATCATAAGAAAGATGCTGAAGAAAATAGGGAAGAGGAAGAAGTTACAAAATGTTTACATTGCCTGATAGGAAAAATACACAGAGATTTGTATAGTTTTGGGGATAGTAAGGAAATGAAACATGTTAAATGGGTTGGAGTTCATTATATTTGTTAATTTTCTTCTACTGATGGTTTATTTTCAAGGCAGCCAGAGGAGGAGTATCCAGAGCATGTGCTGGGCTCCTTGCTACCTTATAGAGAACATACCTTCCTTGGAAAGTAGAAACACATTCCTGTACACCCCAAATTCTTCTTGTAAGTTAAATTAGGAAAAGGAGAGAGGATGCCTTTTGAAGTATTTTACATCATACTTGTCATTGATTTTTTTTCCCCCTCTGTGAACATGTACTAGCAGCATGCCATATGAATTTAAGTAGAATACAAACAATATTAACTTCAATATATATATAATTGTGTTTTTTTTTCTTTTTATGACAACTGATATTGGTCTTTCATTTACAGTACTGATACTCTTATTAAAATCAATGTATTTAAACAAAGAAAATAAACTATTTTAAAAAATAATTTCCTATAAAGTATTAGGTCGGCCTGCAAATAAGTAAAATTTGTGAATGTTGTGGTCCTTTAATGGACCAGAACCTGGTGGTCCAGAGTTGACGATAAGAAAGTAAAAGAGAAAAAGAAGCTAATATTCCCTGGTTTATACAGAGAACCAATAAAACCCTAGAACAGGGCTTGCACCGCTCACAAAGGCACAGGGCGTCCTCTCAAGGAGGTCTTGAAAGCCCGGGCAAGACAGTGAGCTTGGTGGGTTTCCCCACTCCAGAGAATTCCCCACTCCCTCCTAGCTGGAGGGAGAAAGAGAGAGAGAGAGAGAGAGATGGGGACCCAAGTCTCTGGTGGAGCAAGGGTGCTTTAATGATCTTTCTGTGAGTATATATAGGCTGTTGTACAAGGAATTTCTTTCGACAATGATAAAGATCAGAAAACCATATGTATAGCAACTGTTATCAAGGAAACAAGGAATTAGCAATGGTCATAAGGTCAGAAGACAATCCGTATCTGAAGAAAGAGGGTTGTGACTAAGCAGTATTGTCGTAAGGACATTGTTTACCGAAGGAAATCCAGGCATGCATTTTCATCCCATGACCTCAATCCTGGGAGCAGTGAGCCGCTCCACTCCTTCCCATTATCAGGAACTGATAAGGGACAAAGGATTTACGAGAGACAGAAAATAGCATGCGGGAATCCTCCTGTTAAACTTTCCCTGACATTGAAGATGGATCTCAAGTGACTGACATTTTTTAATCACTATAGCATAGCATAATATAGCAGGAAAAGACAGGATTCAAAATAAAAATGTATGGATGTTCAAGTTTGCTAATCATCACCTATGCATTTTGGATAAGTGGTTTAATTTCGCTTAACCTCAGTTTTCTTCTCTTTGTTTAAACATTATGGATGATAATTTGCAACTTAGTTAATTTATAGTGCATTTTGTGAAGATTCAGTGGGTTACTGTATTTGATATTATTATTTAAAATATACAGTGTTACAATTGGGAAGTACTGTGGATGCACTTTAAGGAGGCCCTGTTGAGTCACATCCTTAATAGGTCCTTCACCTGAATGTGACCAGAATCTGTAACTTGCTTCTGTTCAATAGTATATGAAGGATAAAAGTGATTAATTAGTACTTCCTTGATTAGATTTGGTTATAGGTCTTAGCTGATCAAGGGAGAGAGAGAGTGATTCTTCCATTGGCCTTACTGTGAAATGCCTGTGGGAAAGGGCACATGGCATAGAACTCTGCGCAGTATCTAGGATCCTACTATGGTCTCTAGCTGACTGCCGGTAAGAAACTGGGGCCACTGGTCTTAGAGCTGCAAGGAAATTAATTCTATCAGCAATCTGAGTTTAAAAGTAGTATTTCTTAATTGAGCACATGGTCCAGCTGATCCCTTCATCATAACCTTGTGAGTCCCTAAGAAATTAAAAAATACATATATATATATATATATATATATATATATATATATATTTTCTCAGATGTACTAGCCACATTTCAAGTGCTCATACAATGCAGGTATAGAACTTTCTTATCATAATACATAACTGTTGTACAAAGCTCCTCTGGAGCTTTCTGAGCACTGAAGCTGACTCTGAGACTTTCCCCGAAATTGAATCCTAATTTGGCTTTTTCCTTTTGTCTGTCCTATTTCCTATTGCTTTCTCCTAGTCACACTTACTTTATAAAATGTTTGCATCCAAATCCTTGATTCAAGGTCAGCTTCTGGGAGAGATTTATCTAAGACTCCAAATAAATTAACTGGAAGAACTTTCACTTCTGGAATTCTATCCCTGAATGCTAATTGACAACATATATTTTCATTTTTACTGATTTTCTAATCCTTATTCCCTCATGGTACCTCCCTTGATTGTTAAATATGTAAATATGAATTGCTGCATTTATAGTTTGCAAAATGCTTTCTCATCTTTTAAAAGAAAGGCATTTTAAAAATGTAGTATACCTGTGCTGATTCATAATAGGCAATCAGTAAAAGGTAGGTATTAAAATCCTTATTTTAAGGATTAGAGAATTGAGCCCCCAAATGTTTGCAACTAGCCTAAGATCATATTTAAAAGAAGTGGCAGAATTGGAATTCACTGCTGGCTCTTTTGACAAAGAATTTAGTGCCCTTTCTTTACAATACACTAACCTTAGAACTCTGAGGGATCTGCCACACTGAGCACCCTGTGTATGCATATAGACATCAAAGAGTGTTTTCTGAGAAGAGATTGATCTCTAGAAGATTAAGAAGTAGGTGGTTGCAAGATGTTTCAACCATGTAGTTAATCTGGTCATTTTTTCCCATACAAGCACAAAATGACCAAATACATCAAATACACTCCATCATGCTCTTTTTCCTCCTCTTCATCATTAGCATCAGCTGAAGCATCATTATCATTGTTGTCATCTTTCATCATTTATTTATTGAGCCAAGAAATATGCTAAGATTTTGCAGGCAATATTTTATTCAGTGCTCGTAACAAGCTTAGGGGCTGATGTCATATCATTATCCTTATTTTATAGATGAGCAAAGTGAGGCAAATATCAAAGACTTGTAGTAACTACACAGAACACAACTATTTTCTTTCCACCATGATCCTAACTCAACGGTTTTTCAGATCACATGAGTAATCAGTACTACTTAGACTTGTTCAATATGTGTCCTTTCCAAGCCTGGTGTATTGTATTCAGCAGTGGAAGAGATATAGTAACATACTAAGAAATAAGGCAATGTCTCTCTTTCTCTTTTTTTTCTCAGATTTTCTGTCAGTGTTTTCCTGAGAGTAAACATTAATAGATTTGGTTAAATTATATTCAAAAACAGAAGAATCAATGCTTTTGAACTGTGGTGTTGGAGAAGACTCTTGTGAGTCCTTTGGACAGTAAGTGGATAAAACCAGTCAATCCTAAAGGAAATCAGCCCTGAATATTCATTGGAAGAACTGATGCTGAAGATGAAGCTCCAACACGTTGGCCACCTGATACGAAGAGCTGACTCATTGGAAAAGAACCTGATGCAGGGAAAGATTGAAGGCAGGTGGAGAAGGGAGTGACAGAGGATGAGATGGCTGGATGGCATCACTGACTTGATGGACATGAATTTGAGCAAGTTCTGGGAGTTAGTGATGGACAGGGAAGCCTGGCATGCTGCAGTCCATTGGATCTCAAAGAGTCAGACACAACTGGGCAACTGAACTAAACTGAACTGATATTCAAAACCAGATATGCATCATTCCCTTTGCATCATTTTCTAAGAGATGCTTACATTATTTAAAAAAGAGCTAATTAGTGTGATACAGCACTGTAATTAGACTCCTTTTGTCTTAGAAATTGGCCACACATTACATACACTTTTATCCAGGAGACTATTCTTCATAGCACTAGGAGAAAAATGAGTCTTATTTATTCTTGGGCTGAACCATATCTGAACTTGTGACCCAGAGGTGGATTGTGCAGATGTCCATTACCAGCTCCCAAAGCTATCTATCATGTTAGAAGTGTTGATGGATCCAACTTAATGACACCCAGATATTGTCTCTGAATCCTAAGCCAAAGACAAACGGCAGCTACTAGGAAAATATAAATGTCTCTTGCTGAAATTTGTAAAAATTATTGTCATTTTAATTAACATTTTCAAGTAATAATCATTAATTTATTGGTGCAAAGCCAGACACATACCAAACACAAAATTTCTGAGTATTTTAAAGCCAGAAAATTCTCTTTTGGAAAATGAAGAGTAAACTGTTTCTAGTCTGGGACTATCATATCAAAGTATGTTCTTTTCTCCTTTTAATTGAAAATGGTGTGACTTATTCTAAAATTATTCTTCCTTTGTTAATTTGCCCCTGACATGCAGTACTTTTGAAAAAAAATCTTGCAATGGATTAAAATTGTATTTTACAAAATGAAATTGAGCTTGATGGTCTTCAAAAACGCAAGGTACTTGGAAGTGTTTTGGAACTTGGAACATGATAAAATATAATCAACTTATATAAAAAACTAAAAGGTTACTTTACAATATTGTGGTGATTTTTGATTCATGTAAATGTATGGCAAAAGCCACCACAGTATTGTAATTATCTTCCAATTAAAATATATAAATTAGTTTTGAAAAATGAAAAAAAAAATGAAAGTTTTTTCATGAGTAAGAATGTAGCAACCATTCCACTGTTTCCCTTCATCATCAGTCTATCACACCATTTCTTTAGTCTCTATACCACCGACATCTCACAGATTGACCTTTATCTCTTCATGGAAACTAGAGGTCTTGCCTTGAACCCTGAACCTCAGCCATGAGATAATTTTCAATCTCTTTCTGATTTTCCCATTCCTTTAGGTAAGGGGATGGCAGGGACTTCCAGTTGTCCCTTAGTGGCTAACTTGGATTTCATTCTAGACAAATACATCATCTAGTTCCTTGCCTATCTGTATTTAATTTGATGTTATTTAATTAAGTGAGTTCTACCACCTATCTTGAATAATTCACTTTTCTCCATTTCTACTATTTCCTTCAATTGATCTAAGCCACTACATTTTCTCACCTGATGAATGCAATAGGTACACAGTGAATCTGTCAGTTAAAATCTTGGCCTCTTCAGTCCATTTTCCATGATGTAACCAAGGAAAACAATTCAATATGAAAATCTGGTCATTTTCACTATTAAACCCTTCCTAACCACCCTTTGGAGCAGGCAATGGCACCTCACTCCAGTACTCTTGCCTGGAAAACCTCATGGGCAGAGGAGCCTGTAAAGCTGCGGTCCATGGTGTCGCTGAGGTTCGGACACGACTGAGTGACTTCACTTTCACTTTTCACTTTCATGCATTGAAGAAGGAAATGGCAACCCACTCCAGTGTTCTTGCCTGGAGAATCCCGGGGACAGGGGAGCATGGTGGGCTGCCATCTATGGGGTCCCACAGAGCCAGACATGACTGAAGTGACTTAGCAGCAACAGCAACCACTCTTTAGTCTCAAGATCAAACCCTAAATCTCTGATGCAGCTTGTGAGGCCCTACATGGCAGAACTTCACCTTTTGCTGGTCTCCTTGATAAATACAACTAAGTTTCTGGCACACAATGCGTACTCAATTTATAATTAAGCATAATTCAATCGATAGAGGGGATGGTGGCTCAGATGGTAAAAGCTTCTGCCTACAATGTAGGAGACCCAGGTTCAATCCCTAGTTTGGGAAGATCCCCTGGAGAAAGAAATGACAGCCCACTCCAGTCCTCTTGCCTGGAAAATCCCATGGACAGAGGAGCTTGGTAAGCTACAGGCCATGGGGGTCTCAAAGAGTTAAACAGAACTGAATAACTTCACTTTCACTTTCTTGATCAATACACTCTTTCAAAAAGCCATTCTTCTCCTTTCATAAGACTTTCACACAAATTTCCTTGGCTATGGAACGATTTTCCTCTTGTCTTTATGTAAATCACTGTCTTATCGTTCAGATCTTCATTGAAGATATTTTTCCCTAGAGAATATCTCCTGTTTTTCCAGTTGAGATCAAACCTATTTTTATAAACACTCATAGCATCTCTCTTTTGAATGCTTAATTATTAATTGAGTAGGCATTGTGTGCCAGATACTTAGTTGTATTTTGTAACCACATTATAGGATCTAAGAGCATTAAGAGATTTTTTTTTTTTTTCCACAGCTGTTCCCAGGTATATATAGAACATTATGCTCCAACAGCAAATTCAAGATCATGAATGAATGAATGAGCTGCTACATAGAACCTTCAGGTTCTAGCGGAACAGGAGAATTTCTAAATGATAGCATTTATCAGCCAACTACTATATGCTAAACCCTGTGATAAGCTTAAATATTTTATCCATTTATTATTTTTTTAAAATGTATAACAACCATAAAAGTTAGCTTCTAATATTAACTGTTTTACAGCTGAGTAAACTGAAACTTTTAGCTGACAAACCAGATATCTAGTATATATAATATATAATCTCTCTTTCTCTTCACACACAAACATACACACACACACACACACACACACACACATATATATATATGAACTAGGAAAGAGATACCCTCCTACCAAGTAGATAACACTTATGGTAATGAATCCACCTTTCAATGCAGGAGATGTAAGAGGCATGGGTTCTATCCCTGGGTCAGGAAGATTCCCTGGAGGAGGGCATGGCAACCCACTCCAGTGTTCTTGTATGGAGAATCTCATGCACAGAGGAGCCTGGTGGGCTCCAGTCCATTGGATCGCAGTGAGTAAGACATGACTGAAGCGACTTAGCATGCACACATGCCTATCAAGTATAGTACCAGGAATGTAGGCCCTGTAAATAGTATTTTTTTTTCCCTCATAGTTGTCAGGCCTCTGTGTTTCCAGTTCTCTATCACATATACAAACACATTTAAACATGTACTTTGTTCCCACCTTGTACTTTGATTTATGATGCTTCTGATTCTATGGGCAATATTAGAGTCAGAATAGGATAATAGGCCTGAAAAGATTTGTCTTCAGGACTTTATTCTTAGTGCAACTATAGAAAGATCCCTCCATGCATATATTCCTCAGAACAAATCAGCTCTGGGGGCTTGAGGGTGGCTGACATGATGGCATGTTGATGTGCTGTGCTTAGTCACTAAGTCATGTCCGACTCTCTGAGACCCCATGGATTGTAGCCCATCAGGCTCCTCTTCTGTCCATGGGATTCTCCAGGCAAGA
Organism: Bos grunniens; assembly: GCF_055505025.1. Taxonomy (NCBI): domain Eukaryota; kingdom Metazoa; phylum Chordata; class Mammalia; order Artiodactyla; family Bovidae; genus Bos; species Bos grunniens. The sequence continues at coordinate 61,573,169 of NC_141183.1, read as the reverse complement.
ATGCTGGAGTGGGTTGTCATGCCCTCCTCCAGAGGATCTTCCCAACCCAGGGATCAAACTCAGGTCTCCTGCATTGCAGGATGATTCTTTTACCATTTGATCCACCAGGGAAGCCCCCAATGACTTTATTAAAAGCCCAAAGAGGAATTTATTCTTAGTGCTGCTATAGAAAGGCCCCTCCATCCATATGTTCCTCAGAACAAATCAGCTCTGGGGTCTTGAGGGTGGCCGACAGGAGGACATGGAGGGAGGAAACAAAAAATGAGTTTTGCTTTTTTCTTGAAGCCAAAATATTATTTATTTTAAACAGCAAAGTTTTCTTTGGGTATTTTTCAGGGGACTCCCCATTTCTTTAGTCTCTTTGAGTAAATGTTCTTTGGTATGCTGGACATTTTGTGTGTATTTAGTTCATTAAAATATTGAATTATAACATGTATAGTATGCTGTGCAGAATAACATGTATAACATGCTATGCAGCTGAGATAGAGAGGGCAGATATTGGGCTGATACTTTGAAAAATATTTCTCTATTGATGAACTCAGGATTTTGTATGAAAATTGAACACAATCATTTCTTATGATTTTTCATGGAAAATTAAAATCATTTTCTTCCTACCATAAATGATACCACTCAGAATTTATTTCATAAATATGCATTTGAAAGAAAAATGTTTATTTTTAAAAAATATTTATTTGTTAATTATAGAAATTGCCAAATGATAAAGATGCAGAAACTCTTTGTGGTTTTATTTTGTCTTTTCTTATTCCCTTGGTTAAATTTTTAAAATCCATAATGTGGAAATTACAAATCATAATACGGATGTGGGTACTCCAACATTTTAAAAATATATACATTTAGTTAATTTTGGGATGTTAAGCTCAGGCTAGAAAATTTTACTAAGCAATAATGTTCCCTGGCTTATAGGCACACACACACACACACACACACACACACACACACATATATATATAAATATAAATTAGTAAAGTATTGTGGGAGACTTCCCTGACTAAGACTTTGCTTTCCATGTGGGGATGATGGTTCAATCTCTGGTCAGGGAACTAAAATCCTACATATCTCATGGCCAAAACACCAAAACATAAAACAGAAGGAATATTGTAACAAACTCAATAAAGACTTACAAAATGGACCATATAAAAAAAAAGCTAGATAAAAATTAAAGAGAAATAAACTGTTGTGTTTTTATACCTTCACACTGTGAAACGTATTTTCATTTTTAATATCAACTAATCCAGTCACTTTCCCACTAGTCATGTACAGATGTAAGAGTTGGAGGATAAAAAGGCTGAGTGCCGAAGAATTGATGCTTTCAAAGTGTGGGGTTGAAGAAGACTCTTGAAAATCCCTTGGGCTTCAAGGAGATCAAACCAGCAAATCCTAAAGGAAATAAACCTTGAGTGTTCCATAGACGAACTGATTATGAAGCTGGAGATCCAAAACTTTGGCTACCTGATGAAAAGAACTGACTCATTGGAAAAGATTCTGATTCTGGGAAAGACCGAAGGCGGGAGGAGAAGAGGATGACAGAGGATGAGATGGTTGGATGGCATCACCGACTCAATGGACATGAGTTTGAGTAAATTCCAGGAGATGATGGAGGGCAGGAAGGTTTGGCATGGGGTAGCAAATGGTCGGACACGATTGAGCAATTAAACAACAACAACAAACTCAGTCATTAGATACTGCCTTCAAGAATAATATGACAAGATACACTAAAGTCAGAATGACAGCTGGGAAAATGTGTTGTGCAATTAAATCATATCTACCAAAAAATTAGTGGCATCTTTACATCCAAGACTTTTCAACCCACCATGATCACATTTGATCATTTATCTATATAATGAAGTTGGGATAACTGGCTCAGACTGATCAATGTGAAAACAGATAACTGTTAATAATCTTTGAATAAAATGCTTTCTAAGATGGATTGTCAGATTCTTGAAAGATTATGTATTTAGAATATATATAGGTGTATATATATATATATATATATATATGCACAGTATACAGAATTGCATTAATTAAGATATTAGAATGGAATCCTTTATTTAGTGAAGGAAGTTATATTACATGCTTGTTAATGTTAGATCTTAACAAGAAACATCAACATATGCATTAAAATTTCTTTAAATCTCTCAGTTCAGTTTAGTTCAGTTGCTCAGTCATCTCTGGCTCTTTGAGACCCCATGAACTGCAGCACACCAGGCTTCCCTGTCCATCACCAATTCCCGGAGCTTGCTCAAACTCATATCCATTGAGTCAATGATGCCATCTGACCATCTCATCCTGCTGTCCCCTTCTCCTCCCGCCTTCAATCTTTCCCAGCATCAAGTCTTTTCAAATGAGTCAGTTCTTCACATCAGGTGGCCAAAGTACTGGAGTTTCAGCTTCAGTCCTTCCAATGAATATTCAGGACTGATTTCCTTTAGGATTGAACTGGTTGCATCTCCTTTCAGTCCAAAGGACTCTCAAAAGTCTTCTTCAACATCACAGTTCAAAAGCATCAATTCTTTGGTGCCCAGCTTTCTTTATAGCCCAACTCTCACATCCATACATGACTACTGGAAACACCATAGCAATTTTTTTTTTTTTTTTTGCTTCTATTCTTTTCTCAGCTATTTGTTTAAACCTCTCAGGATGACTTAAATATACAATTTTATATTTTCCTCAGTATACCATTAAGCTAGGTAAGTAGAAAGGAGAATGTTGTTTAATGCAAACAATTGAAAGATGTATAAAGACAAGGGATATAATTAATTTATACTAATCATGACTTGATTGTAAATTTGTCACCATGTACTTAGAGAAAGATACTTCTTCAACAATCAATTCTTCCAAAATTAAAGAATCCAACATTTAGAAGGGGTCTTGCAAGAAGGTAAAAAAAAAAAATGATTTATTAAAGATACTGTAGATTATTGATAAAAACTTTATGATAACTCTACAGTGGTACTCTAACCTTGCCTTTTAGCAATATGGAAAACATGAGTTCTGCTCATTTCAAGTTTTAAATTGGTTTCCTTTTATTGTCTCATTTAAACACTCTTTTCCAGAATAGACCCAGAGAAGCCATATGACTCTCAACTGTAATCTACAGCTGCTTTCTCCTTTGTTATTGTTGTACTCATTATATTAATACCTTCTACTTTGTTGTAGAGCTCCCAGCATTTGTACAAGTTTTATGCATCTCTAAAACAAAATGTCAATAAATTACACATATATTAGTGAAGGACTGGGCACTGAATATCATCTTAACTTGGAAATATCTATAAGTATAGTATTTAGAATGTTCCAGGAAGGAAAAAATAGTAAAATAAAAATGTCATATTGCCACTTACATCTGCTATAGAACTGAAAGAAAAAAGTTAAAGTGTTAGTCACTCAGTCATGTCAGACTGTTTGCTATTCCATGGACTGTAGCTGCCAGGCTCCTCTATCCATGGAATTCTCTAGGCAAGAATACTGGAGTGGGTTTTCATTTCTTCCTCCAAGGGATCTTCCCATCCTAGGGATCGAAACTGTGTCTCCTACAATGCAGGCAGCTTCTTTACCATCTGAGCCACTAGGGAACTGAGGTGACTGGTAAACATAAAGAATGCTAACACTGCTCTTTTTCTGTCTTTGGGTATTATATTTGCTTACTTCCTCTTTTTCATAGACACATAGAAAAGGGGGTGAAGAGAAACATATATCTTTTGAGCATTTTTATATGCAGGTACAGCAAAGTAACTATTTTTATATCAATATGTACTGAGCCATGTTGACTATTGATGGAAAGAATGCTTCCTATAGATTAAAAAATATAATAATTGAAGGATCATTGCTTTACAGTGTTGTGTTGTTTTCTGCCATACATGAATCAGCCATATGTCCCCTCTCTCTTGAACATCTTTCCCACCCCCCACCCCATGCTACCCCTATAGGTTGTCACTGAGCACTGGGTTGGAGCTCCCAGTGTCATTCAGCAAATCCTTACTAGCTCTCATTTTACTTATGATAATATCAATATTACCCTTTCAATTTGCCTCTCCCTCTCCTTTCCCCACTGTGTCCACAAATCTGTTTTCTATGTCTACAGCTCCACTGCATGCATGCTTAAGTGTATACTAAGTTGTTTCAGTCACGTCCAATTCTCTGCAACCATATGGACTGTAGCCTGCCAGGCTCCTCTGCTCATGGGATTCTCCAGGCAATACTAGAACAGGTTGTTAGTATCCCTTCTCCCAAGGGATTTTCCTTCCTGATTCAGGGGTCAACTTTATGACTCTTATGTCTCTTGCATTAGGAGGCAGGTTCCTTATCACTAGCAAATAGGTTCATTGGTACCATCTTTCTAGAATCCATTATATACATTCAGTTCAGTTCAGTTCAGTCGCTCAGTCATGTCTGACTCTTTGTGACCCCATGAATCGCAGCACTCCAGGCCTCCCTGTCCATCACCATCTCCCGGAGTTCACCCAGACTCATGTCCATCAAGTCGGTGATGCCATCCAGCCATCTCATCCTCTGTTATCCTCTTCTCTTCCTGCCCCCAATCCCTCCCAGCATCAGGGTCTTTTCCAATGAGTCAACTCTTCACATGAGGTGGCCAAAGTACTGGAGTTTCCGCTTTAGCATCATTCCCTCCAAAGAACACCCAGGGCTGATCTCCTTTAGAATGGACTGGTTGTATCTCCTTGCAGTCCAAGGGACTCTCAAGAGTCTTATCCAACACCACAGTTCAAAAGCACCAATTCTTTGGCACTCAGGTTTCTTCAGAGTCCAACACTCACATCCATACATGACCACTGGAAAAACCATAGCCTTGACTACATGGACCTTTGTTGGCAAAGTAATATCTCTGCTTTTCAATATGCTATCTAGGTTGGTCATAACTTTTCTTCCAAGGAGTAAGCATCTTTTAATGTCATGGCTGAAATCACCATCTGCAGTGATTTTGGAGCCCCCCAAAATAAAATCTGACAGTTTCTATTCTTTCCCCATCTATTTCCCATGAACCGGTGGGACCAGATGCCATGGTCTTCGTTTTCTGAAAGCTGAGCTTGAAGCCAACTTTTTCACTCTCCACTTTCACTTTCATCAAGAGGTTTTTTAGTTCCTCTTCACTTTCTGCCATAAGGGTAGTATAATCTGCTTATCTGAGTTTATTGATATTTCTCCTGGCAATCTTGATTCCAGCTTGTGCTTCTCCCAGCCCAGTGTTTCTCATGATGTACTCTGCATATAAGTTAAATAAGCAGGGTGACAATATACAGCCTTGACGTACTATATGATAATTTGCTTTTTCTCTTTCTGACTTGCTTCACTCTGTATCATAGGCTCTAGGTTCATCCACATCATCAAAATTAACTGAAATGTATTTTTTTTTTTTATGGTTGAGTAACTCTTCGTTCACATTCTGGAGTGTAAAATCAAGTGGGCCTTAGGAAGCATTCAGTTCAGTTCAGTTGCTCAGTTGTGTCTGACTCTTTGCGTCCCATGACCTCCCAGGCCTCCCTGTCCATCACCAACTCCCGGAGTTTACCCAAACTCATGTTCATTGAGTTGGTGATGCTATCCAATCATGTCATCCTCTGCCGTCCCCTTCTCCTTCTGCCTTCAATCATTCCCAATATCAGGACCTTTTCAAATGAGTCATCTCTTCACATCAGATGGCCAAATTATTGGAGTTTCAGCTTCAACATCAGTCCTTCCAATGAACACCCAGGACTGATCTCCTTTAGGATGGACTGGTTGGATCTCCTTGCATTCCAAGGGACTCTCATGTGTCTTCTCCAGCACATGAGCACAGTTCAAAAGCATCAGTTCTTCCGCACTCAGCTTTCTTTATAGTCCAACTCTCACATCCATACATGACCACTGGAAAAACCATAGCCTTGACTAGACGGACCTTTGTTGGCAAAGTAATGTCTCTGCTTTTTAGTATGCAGTCTAGGTTGGTCATAACTTTCCTTCCAAGGAATAACTGTCTTTTAATTTCATGATGACAGTCACCATCTGCAGCGATTTTGAAGCATCACTATCAATAAAATTAGTGGAAGTGGTGAAATCCCCACTGAACTATTTAAAATAGTAAAAGTTGATAGTGTTAAAGTGCTGCACTCAACATGCCAGCAAATTTGGAAAATCCAGCAGTGGTCACAGGCCTGGAAAATGTCAGTTTTCATCCCAATTCCAAAGAAGGATAGTGCTAAAGAATGTTTGAACTACCAGACAATTGCAATCGCATCCCATGCTAGTAAGGTGATGCTCAAAATCCTTCAAGCTAGGCTTCAGCAGTACCTGAACTAAGCACTGCCAGATGTACAAATCTGGCTGGAAAAGGCATAGGAAGAAGAAATCAAATTGCCAACACTTGTAGGATCATAGAGAAAGCAACAGGATTCCAGAAAAAAACATCTACTTCTTTTCATTGACTATGTGAAAGCCTTTGACTATGTGGATCACAACAAACCGTGGAAAATTTCTTAAAGAGATGGAAATACCAGATCATCTTACCTCTCTCCTGAGAAACCTGTATACTGGTCAATAAACAACAGTTAGAAACTAATGTGGAATAATTGACTGGTTCAAAATTTGAAAAAGAGTATGATAAGGCTGTACATTGACACCTTGTTTATTTAACTTATATGCATCCTGAGAAATGCAGGACTGAATAAGGTACAAGTCAGAATCAAGATTGTCGGGAGAAATATCAACAACCTCAAATATGCAGATATCACCCTAGTGACAGAAAGTGAAGAGGAACTAAAGAGCCTCTTGTTGAAGGTGAAGGAGAAGAGTGAAAAAGCTGGCTTAAAACTCAACATTAAAAAAAAAAAGAAAAAGAAAAACACAAAACTAAGATCATGGCATTTGGTCACATAACTTCATGGCATAAAGACAGGGAAAATGTGGAAGCGGTGAAAGATTTTATCTTCTAGGTCTCCAAAACTACTGTGGATGGAGCCATGAAATTAAAAGATGCTTGCTTTTTGGAAGGAAGACTATGACAAAACTAGACAGCATATTAAAAAATAAAGACATCAAATTTTCTGGTCCATATAGTCAAAGCTATGGCTTTTCCAACTGTCATGTATGATGTGAGTTGGATGATAAAGAAGGCTGAGTGCTAAATAATTTATTCTTTCAAATTGTGGTGCTGGAGAAGACTCTTGAGAGTCCCTTGGACAAAAAGGAGATCAAAACAGTCAATCCTAAGTAAAATCAACCTTAAGTACTCATTCGAAGGACTGATGCTGAAGTTGAAACTCCAATACTTTAGCCAATGCAAACAGCAGATTCATTAGAAAAGATCCGTATACTGGGAAAGATTGAAAGCAAAAAGAAGATGGAGGCAGAGGATGAAATTGTTGGATGGTATCACCAATCCAATAGACATGAACTTGGGTAAACTCCAGAAGATGGTGAGGGACAGATCCTGCCATGCTACAGTCCATGAGGTCACAAAGAGTCAGATACAACTCAGTGACTGAACAACAACAAATATTTCATTGTATATATGTACCACAACTTCTTTATCCATTCATCTGTTGAACATCTAGGTTGCTTCCATGTCCTAGTAAATAATGCTGCAGTAAACATTGGGATACATGTGTCTCTTTCAATTCTGATTTCCTCAGAGTATATGCTCACTATAAGGATTGTTGGATCATATGGTAGTTTTATTCCTAGATTTTTAAGAAATCTCCATACTATCCTCCATAGTGTCTGTATCAATTTACATTTCCACCAACAATGCAAGAAGGTTTTGTTTTCTCCAGACCCTTTCTAGCATTTGTTGTGTGTAGACTTTTTGATGATGCATCTAGAAGTATGGTACCAAGATTAAGGGGGTCTTCACAACTAGCGATTAAACTCACATCTCTTATATTTCCTGCATTGGGAGGTGGGTTCTTTACCACTAGCGCCACATGGGAAGCCGTCCATGAAAGAGTGCTATATATTAATTTACTTTCTGTAATTGTGCTGATTGATCAGAATTGCCCCAAATTCTTCATTTGAATTTACTGAAATTTTAAGGCTCAGCATGTGCTGAGATTGTTTACCATGTAGAAAACACATAGATTAAGATATGCTTATTGAAGTATGCCTAAAGTAAGAAAAATGTGGCATATTATTTAGTAAAGTTTACTGAGTCTAGAAACTCTCAGTCTCTCAGTAACTGTCAGCTGGATTCTAGGTAGCCAAGGGATGGATGGATGGATGTATATGTATATCATATATATATATATATATATATATATATATATATATATATAGTGGATATTCTTAAATCTTCCTTTAAAAGGAATTAATAATCATTGTTCCCAAATAGGACTCAAATAGAAATCTGTTGTGCTTGGTTTTAGGCACAAATTTGAAAGTAGTAATAAGCTCCACCCCCCTCCCTTTTATTTTTGTAAGAAGGTACTGTTCAAGTACAGTTTAACTGAACTTATGTACTTTTGTAGTATACTCTATGTATATGCAACTTGTATTTCATATCATTCATTATTTCTATTTCATTTGTTTCTCACACATGAACAAGTGTGAGTTATTTCCCTTTAGAAACAAAGACTAATAACTGTTTTTAGATAGTACTTAGTATCTCTGTCTATTTCTCAAAAATTCTCTTCCACTATAATGGTTATGGGGAGGTTAACTCTACTTTCAAGTTCCCCTGGGATGGTTCTGAGCTTAGACTGGTTGTCCCAGTTCGATTAATCATTTTTTGTTGTCACTTAGTCACTCAGTCATGTCTGACTCTTTGTGACCATGTGGATCCCAAGCACACCAGCCTTCCCTGTCCTTCACCATTTCCCGCAGTCTGCTTAAACTCATGTCCATTGAGTTGGTGAGGCCATCCATCTCGTCCTGTCATCCCCTTCTCCTTTTGCCTTCAATATTTCTCAGCATCAGGGATTTTTTTCAATTAGTCAGTGTTCGCATCAGGTGGCCAAAGTTATGGGACCTGTATTTATCACCAGTATATCCTGGACAATATGGGTCTTACTTTCCTAAGGGAAGCTTTTCCTTGTTCCATCTTGTCAGCATACTCTTTGTTTTGGCAAATAGAGTCTTCTCTGATCAGTCCTCAGGTGTAATATAGAGCAATAATATGGTCAAAGGATTTTTCTCTCAACAACTTGTATGGTGGAACAGTCATTTTTTTCTTTAAAACTAAACTGAAAAAGCAGATTTTTTTTGCATGATTTTCCAACATTACCTGTGTAAAGCCATGTGTGTAAGGTATCAGAATATCAATGATAAATTTGTTTTCAACACCCTGCATATAATTATATTTCAGATTGGGATGATAACAAGTTGGCAGGTTGTGAAAATCATTTAATGGATAAAAAGAAGCATTTAAAATGAAGTAAAATAGAAAATATGAAGACAAATAGCTACACCATTACTTTAAGAAAGTATAATTTCAGTAGTGTGCATGTGAATGGATGTTTGTGTATAGGTAATATTGTGGCATTTTCTACAGTTTTTTTATGATCCACACAGTCAAAGGCTTTAGTGTAGTCAATGAAACAGAGGTAGATATTTTTCTGGACCATCTTACCTGTCTCCTGAGAAACCTGTATGCTTGGCAAGAAGCAAAAATTAGAACCTTGTATGGAACAACTGAGTGGTTCAGGATTGAGAAAGGAGTATGTCAAGTCTGTTTACTCTTTAACTTATGTGGAGAACACATCATAAGAAATGCCAGGCTGGATGAGTTACAGATGGAATCACAATTTCTGGGAGAAATATCAGCAACCTCAGATATACAGATGATACCACTTTAATGGCAGAAAGCAAAGAGGAACTAAAGAACCTTTTGATGAGGGTGAAGGAGGAGAGTGAAAATCCTAGCTTAAAAGACTAAATATTAAAAGAAAAAAAAAATAAGATCATGGCATCTGGTCCCATCACTTTATGGCAAATAAGGGAAAAGGTGAAAGCAGTGACAGATTTTCTCTTCTTGGGCTCTAAAATCACTGCTGATGATTACTGTAGTCATGAAATTAGAAGACACTTGCTTTTTGAAAAGAAAACTATGGCAAACAGAGACAGTGTGTTACAAAGCAAAGACAGCACTTTGCTAACAGAGGTTTGTATAGTCAAGTCTATGGTCTTTCAAATAGTCACGTATGGTTGTGAGAGCTGAACCATAAAGAAGAAAGTGTGCCAAAGAATTGAGGCCTTCAAGCTGTGGTACTGAAGAAGACTCTTGAGAAAGAGTCCCCTGGACAGCAAGGAGAACAAACCAGTTAATCTTAAAGGAAATCAACCCTGAATACTCATTGGAAGAACTGATGCTGAAGCTGAAACTCCAATACTTTGGTCACCTGATGTGAATAGCCTACTCATTGGAAAAGACCCTGTTGTTTGGAAAGATTGAAGGCAGAAGGAGAAGAGGGCAATGGAGGATGAGATGGTTGGATGGCATCACCAATGCAATGGACATAAACTTGGGCAAACTCCGGGAGATGGTGAGGGACAGGGAAGCCTTGGCATGCTATAATCCATGGGGTCATGAAAAGTTGGACATGACTTGGCCACTGAACAACATTGATGTGGAGAGATGATAGATTGATAGATAAATGGATAAATGAGAGTGAGAGACCAAGAAAGAGGAAGAGAGAGAGAGGGCCAGTCTCTAAAATTGTTCCCATAAAATTTCCTTCTTTATTCAAGTCCCTACATAGTTTCTTCCTGTAGCCATTATGGCTAGCTTGTATCATCAATAGGATATTGCAAAAATGATGGCATGTGACTTCTGAGGCAATGCTATAAAGGGCTTTGCAAAGTCTGTTTTGGCTTTGGATTTTTGTCTCTGTGCAAAGCATCTGTGTGGAGAAACTCACATGAGATTGAATGGAGCTTCCTATCAAAAACCAGCACTGATTTTCCAGCCATGTAAATGTAGTACCTTGAAAACAAATCCTTTAACTGTGTTTCAGGCTTCAGTTGACCAAAGATGCAACCCACATCTTTAGTAAAATTTTGTGAGAGATCGGAAGCCAGACCATCCAGCTAAGCTGTTTCAGAATACCTGATCCACAGAAATTGTGTCATAATAAATATTTATTATTGTTTTAAACTATTGTTTAAACTATTGTTTTGAGGCAATATTTTATGTGGGAGTGGACAACTATATATACTCACACTTAGGAATACATAGAAGACAGAGAGGAATTTTAAACCAACACATTAAAAGTTTTTTTTTTTTTTTTTTTTTAAGTAAGTATATGTAGTCTTGGAGAAGGAAATGGCAACCCACTCCAGTACTCTTGCCTGGAGAATCCCAGGGACGGGGGAGCCTGCTAGGCTTCCATTTATGAGGTCGCACAGAGTCGGACATGACTGAAGCGACTTAGCAGCATATGTAGTCTGCATGATGCTATAATGGTATGCACATTTTCCCAAACCTACAGAATGTATAACACCAAGAGTGAAGCTTAATGTAAAAAATGGACTTTATGGATGATAACAATGTGTCACATAGGTTCATTATTTATAACAAATATACTTCCCTCGTGGGGGATGTTGATAATGGGGGAGTCTACACATGTGTAGGGACAGGAAGATACATGGGAAATCTCTGTACTTCTCTCTAAACTTTACTATTAATCTAAAAACTCTACTAATTAAATAAAATCTTAAAAGAAAACACTCTGCATATATTAGGAATGAAATGGGAGAAACATAGCAATCCCTATAATGTGCCTGACGCTGTGCAAAATTAAGACATTTGTCAAAGGTTATATTCTTTGACTTTAAATTGTATTAACATCCAGGAAAACAACAGAATGGGAAAGATTAGAGATCTCTTCAAGAATTAGAGATACCAAGGGAACGTTTCATGCAAAGATGGGCTCAATAAAGGACAGAAATGGTATGGACCTAACAGAAGCAGAAGATATCAAGAAGAGCTGGCAAGAATACACAGAAGAACTGTACAAATAAGATCTGCATGACCGAGATAATCATGGTGGTGTGATCATTCATCTAGAGCCAGACATCCTGGAATGTGAAGTCAAGTGGGCCTTAGAAAGCATCACTACGGACAAAGCTAGTGGAGGTGACGGAATTCCAGTTGAGCTATTTCAAATCCTGAAAGATGATGCTATGAAAGTGCTGCACTCAATATGCCTGCACATTTGGAAAACTCAGCAGTGGCCACAGGACTGGAAAAGGTCAGTTTTCATTCCAATCCCAAAGAAAGACAATGCCAAAGAATGCTCAAACTACTGCACAGTTGCACTCATCTCACATGCTAGTAAAGTAATGCTCAAGATTCTCCAAGCCAGGCTTCAGCAGTACGTGAACCGTGAACTTCCTGATGTTCAAGCTGGTTTTAGAAAAGGCAGAGGAACCAGAGATCAAATTGTCAACATCCACTGGATCATGGAAAAAAGCAAGAGAGTTCCATAAAAACATCTATTTCTGCTTTATTGACTATGTCAAAGCCTTTGACTATGTGGACCACAATAAACTGTGGAAAATTCTGAAAGAGATGGGAATACCAGATCACCTGACCTGCCTCTTGAGAAATCTGTATGCAGGTCAGGAAGCAACAGTTAGAAGTGGACATGGAACAACAGACTGGTTCCAAATAGGAAAAGGAATACATCAAGGCTGCATATTATCACCCTGCTTATTTAACTTATATGCAGAGTAGATCATGAGAAATGCTGGACTGGAAGAAGCACAAGCTGGAATCAAGATTGCCGGGAGAAATATCAATAGCCTCAGATATGCAGATGACACCACCCTTATGGCAGAAAGTGAAGAGGAACTAAAAAGCCTCTTGATGAAAGTGAAAGTGGAGAGTGAAAAGTTGGCTTAAAGCTCAACATTCAGAAAACGAAGATCATGGTATCTGGTCCCATCACTTCATGGCAAATAGATGGGGAAACAGTGGAAACAGTGTCAGACTATTTTTTTGGGGGGCTCCAAAATCACTGCAGATGGTAACTGCAGCCATGAAATTAAAAGACGCTTACTCCTTGGAAGGAAAGCTATGACCAACCTAGATAGCATATTGAAAAGCAGAGACATTACTTTGGCAACAAAGGTTCACCTAGTCAAGGCTATGGTTTTCCCTGTGGTCATGTATGGATGTGAGATTTGGACTGTGAAGAAGACTGAGCACGGAAGAACTGATGCTTTTGAACTGTGGTGTTGGAGAAGACTCTTGAGAGTCCCTTGGACTGCAAGGAGATCCAACCAGTCCATTCTGAAGGAGATCAGCCCTGGGATTTCTTTGGAAGGAATGATGCTAAAGCTGAAACTCCAGTACTTTGGCCACCTCATGCGAAGAGTTGACTCGTTGGAAAAGACTCTGATGCTGGGAGGGATTGGGGGCAGGAGGAGAAGGGGACAACAGAAGATGAGATGGCTGGATGACATCACTGACTCGATGGACGTGAGTGTGAGTGAACTCCAGGAGTTGGTGATGGACAGGGAGTCCTGGCGTGCTGCGATTCATGGGGTTGCAAAGAGTCAGACACGACTGAGCGACTGAACTGAACTGAACTGAACATCCTCAGAAACCATTTTGGGTATCTATCTTAGAACTCGCTTTTGCTGTTATTATTTTATAATATAGAGGTTTTTTAGATTCTGTTAAGTTCTTATTTAGCAAAGTTTTAATATTATGATGCTTATTTTAGACTTATTAATGTCATTATAGATCACTTTTTAAATAAGTGGACATTCTTTTAAGTAGTGTTGGGCGAACAATGACTGCATTAATATAATATTTAATAATCAGTGGAGAATGGCTATGTTCAAAAATTCATAGTTTTCTAAAAATTCTGTGCTTTACATTTTAGAATATTATTTAAACATTCAGAAATTATAATCTTTGTTGGAATGGCACAGACAATTTCAGAGAACAGTATGTATGAGAAATTTTTAATGACGTTATTAGTTTACTGTGAATTTGAAATTGCTTTTGAATTGCTATGTTTCATGATAGAGAAGTTTGAGAAGAAGTTTAATGAATTATATTGAGTCAATATTTTTGTGAAAAATGCTTTGTTGGGAAAGTCACATTTGTGGGGAATAGGAATGATTCAGCATCAGCCATCTGTAGGATACAGTTGGTATTTTCAGTGAACTGGATTGAGAAATTTATTTGCAAACTAGATTCCCACTTTCCCTTTCTTTGGCCATTGAATAAAGTTAGTGCTGTTCCAGTCTCAGCATTTATTTCATTATTGGCTGTGCAAATCAGATTTCACAAAAAAAATCTCCCTGGTAAAGACAGGGGGGGCTCTGCCCAGGCTGCTGCAGGTCTATTTGACTACTTTGGTAACAAAACCATGTATCTAATTGTACATTTCCATATCCTGATTTATTCATCACTTAGAGGACTTCAAGCTCAAGTTATTGTTTCTCTCCAGCCTCACTGCTTAATAGTTTGTTCCTTTGGATATACATGCCAGGGTGTTCTTTGGAAGGAATGATGCTAAAGCTGAAACTCCAGTACTTTGGCCACCTCATGCGAAGAGTTGACTCATTGGAAAAGACTCTGATGCTGGGAGGGATTGGGGGCAGAAGGAAAAGGGGACAACAGAGGATAAGATGGCTAGATGTCATCACCGACTCAATAGACGTGAGTTTGAGTGAACTCTGGAAGTTGGTGATGGACAGGGAAGCCTGGCGTGCTGCGATTCATGGGTCACAAAGAGTCGGACACGACTGAGCGACTGAACTGAACTGAACTGAACTAAATACCAAACTGATGATAAATTCCCAATCATACTTAAAAAAATAATAATTTATTTATTTTAATTGGAGGCTAATTAATTTACACTATTGTAGTGGTTTTTGCTATACATCGACATGAATCAGCCACAGGCACACATGCATTCCTCATCCAGAATCCCCCTCACACTTCTCTCCCCATTCCATCCCCTGGGGTCATCCCAGTGCACCAGCCCTGAGCACTGTGTCTCATGCATCAAACCTGGACTGGTGATCCACTTCACATATGATACTATACACATTTCTTCTGTACCCTTCTATACCTAAATACTCTTTTTCTGCCATCTTGCTACTTACATTTCAGACATCCCTTTTACTGGAAAACTTTTTCACAATGCTTATAGCACATAATTTGTATAGCAAATCCTCCTTTAGTAACGTTAAACCTCATGCAGTTTTAGGTTTGTATATATATCTTTCCTTGCATGGTACTTGAACCTAGCCACAACTCAGATTGGGACTTGAACCCACAGGCTGGGACTTAAATCTAACTGCACCTTAGATCATGCGATTCAAATTCACTCTTTTTTTGTTTGTTTGTTTTAACTAAAAAGATGCTCTTGATGTCAGGACTTACTGAAGCTTGGGTTCTTTTGTCTTATTACAGACGCAATTGAATATGAAGCAAAGCTGAAGATGAAGAGTAAGTTTATTAGCATAGGGCACTTGTGAGAGATACAATCGAGCTGGCAAGGGAGCCCAGCAGCCCTAAGAATTTTTTTTTTTTTTCTTTTTTAGTCGCTTCAGTCATGTCTGACTCTGTGCAATCCCTTAGACAGAAGCCCACCAGGCTCCCCCGTCCCTGGGATTCTCCAGGCAAGAACACTGGAGTGGGTTGCCATTTCCTTCTCCAATGCATGAAAGTGAAAAGTGAAAGGGAAGTCGCTCAGTCGTGCCCGACTCTTAGCGACCCCATGGACTACAGCCTACCAGGCTCCTCCATCCATGGGATTTTCCAGGCAAGAGTACTGGAGTTGGGTGGCATTGCCTTCTCCAGCCCTAAGAATAGAGGGCCGTATTTTTAATAATCAGGAAAAGAGTAGGGAGGGGAGAAGACCACCTTCTTCCACATTTAGTTTCACCTTTTGCCCTATATGGATAAACTGGGACTTTCATGGTGTTATTTAAATTATCCATATATTAGCAAAAGGGTGGTAGTATTTACTAAAATGTGGTAATTCATCTCAGGATTCAGTAAAGTGTCCCTTTTCACCTAGTTTCTGTCTTGGCTACATGCAGAAATGCTACCCTTCAAAGACTATTTACTTTCTGACTTCATGTAACAAGATTCAAACCCCATATCTATTGTCTGATATTTTAACTACAAGGGTTTGTGGCATGAGTGTGTCTGGCACATGGAGGCAGCTAGTCTTCATTCAAGGTACTGTAGAATGTGGCTAGGATACTGAATAATTTTTTTTTCTTGAAATGTCATTACTGTTTACAAGTCTTCCAAGCTCCCTTAAAATTCCCTTTCTATCTTTAATCCCCTAGGGGGATTTCTAAACTATTTACTTATCCAAAAACAATTTATTTACTTCAACAAATATCTTAGGCTGTGAGTACATTGAAGGTAGAAAGAAAAAGTACCTTTTGTATCCATGTATGAATATGCAAATGCACAGTAAGTACTGCATAAATATTTGTGAAATGAAATTTCTTAAATCTCACTATAAAGGGGAAAAAAAACCACCATTCAACAGATTTGTCTCTCCTGCTACCTAAACTCATCATTCTTTGTGTGCCACAAATTGAGTTCAATGAAAAAATCAAAGTCTTCCATTTGCTTTCAATCTATTCACATTTTCTTTATTCACTTCAAAGGTAAGTATTTTGAAATAAACACTATGTCAGGGACACAGCCATGACAAAGGCAACTATGTTGTTTGCTTTTAAGGAGAGACTCCTCAGGTATAAGTGAAGTGAAAGCTGTTTAATCATACCCAACTCTTTGTGACCCCATGAACTATACAGTCCATGGGATTATTCAGGCCAGAGTACTGGAATGAGTAGCCATTCCCTTCTAACCAAGGGATTGAACTCAGGCCTCCCACATTGCAGGTGGATTCTTTACCAGCTGAGCCACAAGGGAAGCCCAAGAATACTGAAGTCAGTAGCCTATCCCTTCTCCAGAGGATGTTCCTGACCCAGGAATTAAACTGGGGTCTCCTGAATTGCAAGTGGATTCTTTTTTTTTTTTTTAATTTAAATTTATTTATTTTAATTAGAGGCTAATTACTTTACAATATTGTATTGGTTTTGCCATACATCAACATGAATCCACCACGGGTGTACACGTGTTCCCAATCCTGAAACCCCGTCCCACCTCCCCACCCCCCCATACCATCCCTCTGGGTCATCCCAGTGCACCAGCCCCAAGCTTCCTGTACCCTGCATTGAACCTGGACTGGTGACAAGCTGAGCTACCAGTTGTAAGATGAAGGTAATTAATTTCTATATGTGTTGTGGAAAGATTTTTAAAGAATAAGAAAATTCTAAATGAGATAATATAAATAAAACCAAGTTTTGCTGCCCATACTGTAAAAAATAATCATTTGAAATTCTAATTATTAGTTACTGTGCATGAAACTTCTAAATGGCATGACATAGTTTCCCACCTCAAAGAATTGTTACTAGACTATGAGTCAATAGGATTTTCTTATTGATGTAGTTATTTTTGTTTTTCCCTCTTCTTCACTTTGTTTTTTTCCTTCTTCCTTCCCTTTGTTTTTTTCCTTCTTCCTTCCCTTTCCTTTCATTTTCTCTCATCCTTTTTCATCTCTCTATTTTATTCCTTCTTTCTTAAACTTGAAAAACATTCAAATATCTTATACTTATTTAATTCCTCACACCTACTATATACCATCACTGTACTAAGCACCAGTAAGTCAAAGATAACATATCACAGCTTTTACCCTCAAGGAAGTATGAATTTAATGAGGCAGACAAAAATCAAACAATCTCCTTTTGTGACAGATGTTAAAATTGACACATTTTGAGGTGCTATAATATAGAAAATCAAATATAATGATTTATATAGTATAAAATATCTTTAAAGATCAAAGGAAGAACAAGCAAAATCATTCTGAGCTACAACTATGTATCAGTACGAGCTTCCCACTAAGCACTGATTTCTTCACATATACTAACTCATGGCAATAATCCTTGAGGTTTCCCTGGTGGTTCAGATGGTAAAGAATTCACCTGCAATGTGAGTGACCTGGGTTCAATCCCTGGGTTGGAAAGATCTGGGGGAAGGCATGGCAACTTACTCCGGTATTCTTGCCTGGAGAATCCCCATGGACAGAGGAGCCTGGCAGGCTACAATGCATGGGGTTACACAGAGTCAGACACGACTCTGTGTGGGGATTATGATTATCACCATTTGTTTAGATTTGAAGCTAGATTTCAGAAAAATTGTATGATTTTTCAAGGTCAAGTATCAAATAACAAGGGAAGCCTGGTCTTAAATAGTATGTTTTATCATTATTTGCAGCTTTGAGGTAATTTATGCCAGTTGGTGATATGGGGATAAACGATAAAGGTGTAAATTTTAGCTAAGTTTATGGAGAGTTAAATTGGTGTCAAGTGTTATTCTAGTTCTTTGTGATATTAACTCATTAACACCCAAATGAATTAGGTACTCTCATTAACTATTATCATTAACTTTCATTAATTATTTTAAAGATGATTAAAATGAGCCTTAAAGAAGGTAAGATTTTATAGTTAGTTAGTGGTCAAATTGGATGTTTAAAGTAGTTTTGAGCTAGCAACCCACAGGAAACAAGACAAACATCTGTAAAACAAAGTCTGGGTAAAAACCCTAAGTTCTAGATGCCAAATAATTGGTACAGACGACAGGTGATCTATGTCAAAAGCTATACAGAGAAGTAAGTTCTACTTTTCTCACTATCCTGGCTACCTGAGGCAGCAACAGCATGAGACTCTGGAGTCAGAACAGGATTTCAATCCTGCCTTTGCTCTTCTTTGTACGATCTTGGGTAAGTTTGCTTAAATCTGGAAATCTCAATTTCCTTATATCTTATTTAATGGTGAGAGTTGCATTTCAAATGATTGGTACTTGGACCAATGAATAGTTTGTTCAAAAGTGCCAAACAAATACTAAATATTCAGTGACTGTTTTCTTCCCCCAATCATGCTTTATCTGACTTCAAAATTTTACTTATGATTTAAATAATATAGGTTAGAATAATGTATTGTTTGACAAGTTTTAAACCTCTCAAGTCCCCTTAAATCTCCCTGGCAGTCTGATCCAAGCTCAAGAGTTTATTTCAGGAAAAGTGTTTTATGTTTTGACTTTGTACTACTCCAGCTTTTAAGCTGCCTTCCACGATTGTTAATGAATGTACGATAGTATAACATAGAGTCTTGCATTCATATTAATTATTTAATTTACATATGGCTGGAGTAGTGGCTATTCCATCATTTCTTATGAAGTCTTAGAAAGTATTCTTCTTGCTCTGAACTCTCAATTTTATCTATTTTCAAAGGAAGAAAAGAACCCACTTAACAGGAGCTGAGGACAACAGAGTGATGATGTGGTAGAGAAGAAAATTTTATAACAAAATTAAATGATTTAGGAAAATCAATCAGCTGTCAATTTGGCTTCTTATAAGGGAGTACTTTTTGACACCTGAGGCAATTCCTGTGGCTCCACACCTATGTTCCATGATATTTATTGTTTTACTTCTATTTCTGCTTCTTTACTTCTACATTATATTTTCTTTCTTTTCTGCAACTTGCCTTGTGACATATCCTTAAATGGCATTAAGATTCTCTCATAGGTGCATTTTGTAGTCCATCACTGTGTTGGGAGCCATCAAGCAGAGGAACAGAGGAAGTAATGAACTCTTGCATAACACTTCAGTATTTGCTATTCCCAACAGCTCTGCTCCTTGCTGCCAAGACAGTGTGGGGAGCAATTATCACTATGCATATAAAGTCTGACTACCTTAATTTTTCTTGGAAAACCAATATCAGTACATTCATTAGAGCCAAATAATTCCCTTTCTCCAAAGGATTTATTAAATGGAGAACATTGAATTAGAATTGGATGGAAGCTGGAAAACAGGAGTTCAGAGAGAATGAGAATACAAGAAAAAATTTTCTTTCAGTTGTGTCAGTGAGTATGAAATCAGCCCCTTTTTGATCTAGGTTTTTATGGCTGTCACGACAGACATAGCCACTAGAATATGTTGAACAAACTGATGAAATGTATAGCTCACCTCTTTGAACAGTCATAACAAATCAGACTGAATCATTTTGTGATTATCTGTTGAGAGCCATGGTGACAAGACAAGGGGGTTTTCTATTCCTATACATGCTAAGGTAGAATATATCAGACCTGATAAAGCCTAGCTTTAAGGACCAGATGAGTCTGGGAAGATTCCCCGTGGTTAACAGATTATGAAGAAGAGCAAGGAGGATTTTTCAATCTGCCCTTTTTTGCCCACTCCACTCCATCCTGTGTTGCTGCTAATATAGGTAACGGTCATAGAGCTCCAACTTCAGGGGCAAGTCCCTGAGACTTAGACCAATCAAGCAAACAGTGATGAGAAAAAGAGATTAATCTTTGTCTTATAAAGAAACAGGTCCAATTTATTGTTTTTAAATTTCTCTGTAACTCAGTCAGTCTTGCTTTTCCTTGGGAAAATAAATATGCATATGTGTTTTGGATTACACAGTCTAACAAGTAGACACATTAATATATGGGAACATCTAGGTCTACACACAGACTAGTATAGAAGATAGTCACCATTTAACATAACCATGAGGATGAAGGGCTCCCTCCTGCTGCTCCTTCACTATTATACACATATACTGAAACTTATATCAAGAGAACTTTTACTTTGGACAATCCCATTTAGTAAGTTGCCGTGTTTGTCATGGCACCACAATAGGAACACAGGATTTGGTGAATTTGATGCATAAAATTTCCTTTTCTTTTCTTTCCTTATCTTTTTTTCTTATTTGATGACCTAGAACCAAGTTAATTCCCGGTGCTCAAAATCTTATCTTGGGACCAGGGCTTCCAAAGGAAGGAAAAACAACATTGCCATAAATAATCTAATGGAACCATGGTATAATTTAACTTGAAAACTAAAAAGAATGTGATCCCATTTTCTATCCCATGTGGGATAGAAAAGGTGTGGCATTGGCTTTCATCTGTTGTTTCTTAATATATACACATTTTAGAGTTTGAGGAAACTATAAAGGGAAGAATGCAAAGATGAAAAGAAAGAAAATAATATTCATCAAATAAACACTATGTATCCGGCACACTGGTAAGTTTTCTAGACATTTTAGCTCACTCAATTCTCACAAAAGTTCTATAAGGTTTGGGGGTATATCCTATTTATAGACAAATAATTAAAGAAAAGCAGAGATTAAGTCATTCACCTTAAGTAATATTATTATTGGAAGGTAGATCTGCATTGTGAACTTAGCACTGCTTTCTGTTTTAAAGGTGAGTAAAATGAGTCAAAAGAGATTAAAGAAAAAGACAAAGTGAAAACAAGAGTTCAGATTCTATGACTTTGAAAGTAAGTGTTCCTTTCAATTCAGTGTCTCTGCTGGGACTGTTACATGCCTAATAACTAAGTATGAAAGTATTGAAGGGAAATAAAGGGAAAGATGCCGAGAAAATTGCACTTACCACAAACAGTATGTAGGCTTGTTATTTCTTTTTCTTCTTCCTATACATGGCCACAAAATCTAAACAAAAGAGCTTCAAGAATTTTGAGTCACAAGTATAGTGCCCTGGTAATGTTATGTAGTCTTTATTTTCCAGTGCATTGCTTCTGTCACCTGCTGAGTATTATTAGATTTTATACACTATGTGATAAAAAAAAAAAAAATTTGTCCCTCATGAAACTGTTACCAAATCTAAAGTTTTACTGCTCAGTGTACAAGCCAATAAATTGAGAGACACGTTATCACTGGTAGGAAGGGCAACTTAATTTGCAAAGCCATTAGATCAATAAGATGGTGTACTAGTGTCCCAAAGAATAATCTTGCCTGAGCTAGAATTCAGGCTTCTTTTATACGAATAGAGAAGGAATAAAGTCAGAAATTTCCTAGTTCCAGTCAGCACTCAGAGGAAATATGTTAATTCCTTCCTGCAGTCATTCACAGGTGGGTGTGATCAGAATGTTCCCTATAAACTAAACAAAGGTATTTTTAGCTTAACAGTCATTATCTGGGAGGCAGGGTTCCCAGAGATAAGGCCATTATGTATAATTTAAGCTTATAGGCAATATCCCTTTGGTGATTAAATTATACTAGAATACAAAGTTCCTTCCTTATTACAAAATAATGGTATTTTAAATTCTCTTCAATTCTTGCAAGACTAGAAATAGGTTAATTGATGTCATAGTTCTTTACCTGAAGTCTACATGAACACACTGCAACTTTGCTTTTGAGACTGAAGGTTTTCTTAAAGGATACATAGATTTAAAAAAAAAAAAAAAAGTCATTTTATCTTTCCATACTTTACCATATGAAAGCAAATATAAGCAGAGTGCTTCAAGAGGAGAAAATAAATAATTTTTATTTAATTAATTTATTTATTATTGGCTGTGCTGGGTCTTTGTTGGTGTGCTTGGGATTTCTCTAGTTGCAATGAGCAGGACCTCCTCTTCTTTGTGGTGTGCTGGCTTCTCTTCACGGTAGCTTCTCTTGTTGTGCAGCACAATGTCTAAGCACGTGGGCTTCAGTAACTGTAGCTCATGGGCCCTAGAGCATAGGCTCAGTAGTTGTGGCACGTGGGCTTATTTGCTCTGTGGCATGTGAAATCTTCTTGGATGAGAGACAGAATCTGTGTCTCTGCATTTGTAGGTGGATTCTTATCTACTGTTCCACCAGGGAAGGAAAAGTAGTTTAAGTGATTGCTTATCAGTTATTTGTTTCATTTAGTAACTGGTAAAATTTTGCCTTATGGAACATACAAAGTTTACAACAGTTTGTTTTCTCTATAACTTGGGAAGTCTGAGATCAATTTGTAGTAATTCTTGATAAATGTAGAAAATCTAATGACATACATTCTTTATTGATATTTAGTTCTCTGGTCTTAACTTACATATTTTACCTTCATGCTCCAATTCACTGTTTATATATATATATAGGTATATATATATATATATTCATATTTGTTATTATTCTTAATTAATTGCATTTATTTAACTTTCTTTGGCATAGTCAATAAAGCAGAAATAGATGTTTTTCTGGAATTCTCTTGCTTTTCCCATGATCCAGGGGATGTTGCCAATTTGATCTCTGGTTCCTCTGCCTTTTCTAAAACCAGTTTTATTGACTATGCCAAAGCCTTTGACTGTGTGGATCACAATAAACTGTGGAAAATTTGTAAAGAGATGGAAATACCAGACCACCTGACCTGCCTCTTGAGAAATCTGTATGCAGGTCAGGAAGCAACAGGTAGAACTGGACATGGAACAACAGACTGGTTCTAGGAATAGAAGTACATCAATAGATGTACTCCTCTAGGAAAAGGAGTACATCAAGGCTGTGTATTGTCACCCTGCTTATTTAATTAATATTTAGAGTACATCATGAGAAGCACTGGGCTGGAAGAAACACAAGCTGGAATCAAGATTTCAGGGAGAAATATCAATACCTCAGCTATGCAGATGACACCACCCTTATGGCAGAAAATGAAGAGGAACTAAAACGCCTTTTGATGAAAGTGAAAGTAGAGAGTGAAAAAGTTGGCTTAAAGCTCAACATTCAGAAAACGAAGATCATGGCATCTGGTGCCATCACTTCATGAGAAATAAATGGGTAAACAGTGGAAAGAGTGTCAGACTTTATTTGTCTGGGCTCCAAAATCACTGCAGATGGTGACTGCAGCCATGAAATTAAAAGACACTCCTTGGAAGGAAAGTTATGACCAACCTAGATAGCATATTCAAAAGCAGAGACATTACTTTGCCAACAAGTCTCCGTCTAGTCAAGGCTATGGTTTTTCCAGTGGTCATGTATGGATGTGAGGGTTGGACTATGAAGAAAGCTGAGTGCCAAAGAATTGCTGCTTTTGAACTGTGGTGTTGGAGAAGACTCTTGAGAGTCCCTTGGACTGCAAGTAGATCCAACCAGTTCATCCTAAAGGAGACCAGTCCTGGGTGTTCATTGAAAGGACTGATGCTGAGGCTGAAACTCCAATACTTTGGCCACCTCATGCGAAGAGTTGACTCATTGGAAAAGTGATGCTGGGAAGGATTGGGTGCAGGAGGAGAAGAGGACAACAGAGGATGAGATGGCTGGATGGCATCACTGACTAGATGCACATGAGTTTGGGTGAACTGCAGGAGTTGGTGAAGGACAGGGAGGCCTGGTATGCTGCAATTCATGGGGTTGCAAAGAGTTGGACATGACTGAGTGAATGAACTGAACTGAACTGATTTAACTTGCTTCCAATTCTTTGCAAAATGGAGGAATGTAAGTAGAGAGCTAGTTCGCAAGGAAAAAGAAAAACAAACAAACAAAAAAAACCCCTGCACTTTCTCAATGGCATTGTGACAATCAGAGAAAGATTCTTTTTTACAGTTTAATGAGAAATTTCTTTCAGGGATTTAAAATTTTACCTGTTTGGTATGATTCCTAATACCTATAAACCATGTCCTGCTTTTCATTTTGAAGCAAAAATAATGAATTGGATAAAGTAGGTAGAACTGGGCATGTGTTTCTATCACATTCATAGAATCTGAATTGTATGTTATTGCTAAATTAACTAATATACTGCAGATGTGATTATTCAAATTGGCTTATTATTATTTCACTGTATATGCTGATTGGTCTGTTTGTTACTATGTACTGCTTTTGATCACCTTGATATTTAAAAAAAAATTTAAATGGTGATTAAAAGATATTTGAAATATTTTGCAAAGACTTTCTTAAGTAGCCTAAGTGATATTAAGCAAAGCAATGGCACCCCACTCCAGTACTCTTGCCTGGAGAATCCCATGGATGGAGGAGCCTGGTGGGCTGTAGTCCATGGGGTCGCTAAGAGTCAGACACAACTGAGCGACTTCACTTTCACTTTTCACTTTTATGCACTGGAGAAGGAAATGGCAACCCACTCCAGTGTTCTTGCCTGGAGAATCCCAGGGACGGGGGAGCCTGGTGAGCTGCAGTCTATGGGGTCACACAGAGTCAGACATGACTGAAGCAACTTAGCAGCAGCAGCAAAATTAACTCATAAAATCTGTATCATGTAGAATAATCTACAAAACAAAAGTCTACTAGATTAAGAATGCAGTTATTAGTGTCATCTAAGGGTCCCTTTAGATCTTTCATTATTATTTTGCAATATATGCTTAAGGTGAATAATAAGAGAAGAAATATGTCAGCTCTGGAGGGTTTTGCAATGTTATGGAGGGACTTTTCTGATATTGGCTGTCACAATAAAATACACCCAATTCTAACTTTAATCTTTTTAATGTTAGGCTAAAAGTTCTAAGACATAACTCTAGTTTAAAACAGTAACTAGTCATCTAAAAGTAACCCAAAGTTTAGCAACAATATAAGCCAAAACTCGAATAAAAATGAGAGAGCTAATTCTTAGATGTGTTGCTAAGGAGTCCAGGGCCCTCGAGGAGGAGAAAGGGATATATATATATATGTATATATATATATATATATATATATTTTTTCTACATTTCTTAGTCACATAAGACACTTTTTTCTTAAACTCTAAGTTGTTATGGCAACAATCTATTTTACCTAACACTAATTTTCTTTAAGCCCAGATCTAATGATTACACAACAAAACAACTCATCTTGCTCAAAGGGTATGCTTTTCCTTAAGCTCTGTACAAACAACTATATACCAATGATATATCTTGCTTAAGAATATATATTTCCTTAACAAAAATCTTCTATCTTTAGCTCCAGAAGCATCTCTCTCTTGGCTGCTTCCATACAGGGCCAGAGCTCTAAAAGCTAGTCCTTCTCATGGCTGTGCCTCCAAACTATATGGATGGAAGCACTGCTAACAAGCATGAGGTTTCTAAGAACATAGGTTGGGAATCCCAATATTTGGCCACAGGAGAAGTACAGTGGGCTTTTTCTTTGATAGTGCTAGCTCTTCAGTTCAATCCCTCAGTTGTGTCTGACTTTTGTGGCCCCATGGACTGCAGAACGCCAGGCTTCCCTGTCCATCAACAACTTCCAGAGCTTACTCAAACTTGTGTCCATCAAGTCAGTGATGCTGTCCAAACATTTCATCCTCTGTCGTTCCCTCCTCCTCTCACCTTCAATCTTTACCAGCATCAGGGTCTTTTCCAATAAGTCAGTTCTGCACATCAGGTGGCCAAAGTATTGGAGTTTCAACTTCATAATCAGTCCTTCCAATGAATATTCAGGGCTGATTTCCTTGAGGATGGACTGGTTTGATTTCCTTGCAGTTCAAGGGACTCTCAAATGTCTTCTACAGCACCACATTTCAAAAGCATCAACTCTTCGGTGCTCGGCTTTCTTTATAGTCCAACTTTCACCTCCATACATGATTACTGGAAAACCAATAGCTTTGTCTAGACAGACCTTTGTCAGCAAACTAATATCTCTTCTTTTTAATATGCTGTCTAGGTTGGTCATAAATTTTCTTCCAAGGAGTAAGTATCTTTTAATTGTATGGTCTCAGTCACCATCTGCAGTGATTTTGGAGCCCCTCCCCCCGCCAAAAAAAGTACGTCACTGTTTCCATTGTTTCCTTATCTATTTGCCATGAAGTGATGGGACTGGAAGCCATGATATTAGTTTTCTGAATGTTGAGTTTTAAGCCAATTTTTTCACTCTCCACTTTCATTTTCATCAAAAGGCTGCTTAGTTCTTTTCCTCTTTCAGCCATAAGGGTGAAGAAGGAAATGACAACCCATTTCAGTATTCTTTCCTGGAGAATACTGTGGATGGAGTATACTGGTAGGCTGCTGTTCATAAGGTCTCACAGAGTTGGACACGACTGAAGTGACTTAGCATGCATGCACTGGAGAAAGAAATGGCAACCCACTAAGTATTCTTGCCTAGAGAATCCCAGGGATAAAGGAACCTGGTGGGGTGCAGTCTATGGGGTCACACAGAGTCAGACACGACTGAAGTGACTTAGCAGCAGCAGCAGCCATAAGGGTGTTGTCATCTGCATAACTGAAGTTACTGATATTTCTCCTGGCAATCTTGATTCCAGCTTGTGATTCTTTCAGCCTGGAATTTCCCATAATGCATTCTGCATAGAGGTTAAATAACCAGGGTGACAATATACAGCCTTTATGAACTCCTTTCCCAATTTGGAACCAGTCTGTTGTTCCATGTCCAGTTCTAACTGTTGCTTCTTGACCTGCTTATAGATTTCTCAGGAGGCAGATCAGGTGATCTGGTATTCCCATCTCTTGAAGAATTTCCCACAGTTTATTGTGATCCACATAGTCAAAGGCAATAAAGCAGAAGTAGATGTTTTTATGGAAATGTCTTGCTTTTTCAATTGTCCAATGGATGTTAGCAATTTGGTCTCTGGTTGCTCTGCCTTTTCCAAATCCAGCTTGACCATCTGGAAGTTCATGGTTCATGAACTGCTGAAGACTGGTTTGAAGAATTTTGATCATTATTTTGCTAGCGTATGAGATGAGTGCAATTGTGAAGTAGTTTGAACATTCTTTGGCATTGCCTTTCTTTGAGATTTGAATGAAAACTGACATTTTCTAGTCCTGTGGCCACTGCTGAGTTTTTCAAATTTTCTGTCATATTAAAGTGCAGCACTTTCATAACATCATCTTTCAGGATTTGAAATAGCTCAACTGGAATTCCATCATCTCCAACAGCTTTGTCTGTAGTGATGCTTCATAAGGCCCACTTGATTTCATATTTCAAGATGTCTGGCTCTAGGTGAATGATCACACCGTTGTGGTTATCTGGGTCAGTAAGATCTTTTCTATATAGTTCTCTCTGTACTCTTGCCACCTCTTCTTAATCTCTTCTGCTTCTGTTAGGCCTATACTATTTCTGTTCTTTATTGTACCTATCTTTGCAAGAAATACTCCCTTGATATCTCTACTTTTCTTGAAGAGATTTCTCATCTTTCCCATTCTGTTGTTTTCCTCTCTTTCTTTGCACTGATTACTGGGAAAGGCTTTCTTATGTGCCATTCTTTGGAACTTTGTGTACAAATTGGTATACCTTTTCTTTTCTCCTTTACCTTTAACTTCTCTTCTTTTCTCAGATATTTTAAGGCCTCCTCAGATAAGGGTTTTTCATTTTTTAAAATTTATTTTTATTGTTGATTATCTTGATCACTGCCTCCTATAAATGTTTTAAATCTCCCTCCATAGTTCCTCGGGCACTCTATCAGAGTGAATCCCTTGAAACTATTTGTCACTTCCACTGTGTAATCGTAAGAGATTTGATTTAGGTCATATCTGAATTGTCAAGTGGTTTTCCCTACTTTCTTTAATTTAAGCCTTAATTTTTCAATAAGGTGTTCATGGTCTGAGCCACAGTCAGCTCCTGGTCTTGTTTTTGCTGACTGTGTAGAGTTTCTCCATCTTCAGCTGCAAATAATATAATCAATCTGATTTTCGTGATGTCCATGTGTAGAGTTCTCTCTTGTGTTGTTGAAAGAAGGTGTTTGCTATGACCAGTGCATTCTCTTGACAAAACTCTATTAGCGTTTGCCCTGCTTCATTTTATACTCCAAGGCCAAATTTGCTTGTTACTCCAGGTATCTCTTGAATTCCTACTTTTGCATTCAATCCCCTATAATGAAAAGGACATCTTTTGGGGGGTGTTATTTCCAGAAGGTCTTGTAGATCTTCATAGAACCGTTCAACTTCAGTTTGTTCATCACTACTGGTTGGGACATAGACATGCATTACTGTGACATTGAATGGTTTGCCTTGGAAACTAACTTAGATCATTCTGTCGTCTTTGAGATTGCATCCAAGCACTGCATTTCAAACTCTTTTGTTGACTATGATGGTTACTCCATTTCTTCTAGGGATTCTTTCCCACAGTAGTAGACATAATTGTCATCTGGGTTAATTTCACCCATTCCAGTCCATTCTAGCTCACTGATTCCTAAAATGTCAATGCTAATTCTTGCCATCTCCTGTTTGACCGTTACCAATTTACCTTGATTCATAGACCTAACATTCCAGATTCCTATGCAATACTGTTCTTTACAACATTGGACTTTACTTCCATCACAAGTCACATCTACAACTAGGTGTTATTTTTGCTTTGGCTCCATCTCTTAATTCTTTCTGCAATTATTTCTCCACTGTTCTCCAGTAGCATACTGGGCACCTACCAACCGGGGAGGTCATTTTTCAGTTTCCTATCTTTGTGACTTTTCATACTGTTTATGGGGTTCTCAAGACAAGAATAGCGGATCGGGTAAATCTCTCCAGTGGCTTCTGTCTCAACTCCCTATATTTTCTTTTGTGAAATCTGTGGAAATAAACTGGAAATATTGTGACTCTAGTAATTCTAGTAACAACTCTAGTAACTCAAGGACAAAAGTCACCTTTTCTTCACTGGTCAACCCTCTACCACCTCTTTTGCCATCACATAAACTGGAGTGGCAACACAGAGAAGAGCATCTTAGGTTTTGTTGTTGTTCATCCCTTTACAACTCGCCATTTCTACTGCAGTCAGAACAGGCATATGGAATATAGAATCTAATGCTTCTAGCTTGGGAAACATTCCAGCAAACCACTCTGTTCCACCTTGGGTGGCACTAGAGGAAAGGGGGAAATCAAGCCAAGTTCTTAATGGTGAGGAACTGGAAATCAATTTGGGATACCATCAGGTATACACTTGGAGCATCTCTGTTCTACCTCAATGGTAGAACAAGGAGGGCTGACAGGAACAATGAAGGGCCTGTGTCAGTAGGGGATAGGCTAAGTCTGACCAGAGAAATAAAGCTTCAAAGGAAAGTCTATCTCCATGCTGATCTAGAGAAGGTAAGGTTGCCTCTGGTAGAAAAAAGGCACAGCTGTGGATGCCACTTTTTTCTCTCTTTCAGAAGGGAACTAACAGTTCCAGAACCACCCACTTTAAAATGCACTTTGAGAGACTGGGATAAGTTTGATTTCCAGAGCTTAACCTTACTTAGAGAAATGTAATGCTATCTTAGGACAGATGCTGACTCAAAAACTCAGTTTTGGAAAAAGCTAATGCCTGAGAGTTGGACTGTGAAGAAGGCTGAGCGCCAAAGAATTGATGCTTTTGAACTGTGGTGTTCGAGAAGACTCTTGAGAGTCCCTTGGACTGCAACGAGATCCAACCAGTCCATTCTGAAGGAGATCAGCCCAGGGATTTCTTTGGAAGGAATGATGCTAAAGCTGAAACTCCAGTACTTTGGTCACCTCATGTGAAAAGTTGACTCATTGGAAAAGACTCTGATGCTGGGAAGGGTTGGGGACAGGAGGAGAAGGGGACGACAGAGGATGAGATGACTGGATGGCATTGCTGACTCGATGGACGTGAGTCTCAGTGAACTCCAGGAGTTGGTGATGGACAGGGAGTCCTGGCGTGCTGTGATTCATGGGGTTGCAAAGAGTCGGACACGACTGAGTGACTGATCTGATCTGATCTGATCTGATGAAGATGAATGATTTGGTAATAAATCAGCAGGAAAGAGGGAGGATGAAATATCTGTCCTTTCTCCTGGGAATCAGGCAGTCTCCACAACAGAGCCAGATTGGGGCTATAACACAGCTAAAGGAAGGTGGTATCAGAGCCACTTTGCCAGATGTATTCTTGAAGGATTCAAGTGAGTGTGCACTAAGAGTTTAAACTATTCTAAGTTGAGTTTAGTTCAGTTCAGTCGTTCAGTCATGTCCGACTCTTTGTGACCCAATGAATCACAGCACGCCAGGCCTACCTGTTCATCACCAACTCCCAGAGTTCACTGAGACTCACGTCCAGTGAGTCAGCATTGCCATCCAGCCATCTCATTCTCTGTCGTCCCCTTCTCCTTCTGCCCCCAATCACTCCCAGCATCAGAATTTTTCCAATGAGTCAACTCTTCGTATGAGGTGCCCAAAGTACTGGAGTTTCAGCTTTAGCATCTTTCCTTCCAAAGAAATCCCAGGGCTGATCTCCTTCAGAATGGACTGGTTGGATCTCGTTGCAGTCCAAGGGACTCTAGAGTCTTCTCCAACACCACAGTTCAAAAGCATCAGTTCTTCGGCACTCAGCCTTCTTCACAGTCCAACTCTCACATCCATACATGACCACAGGAAAAACCATAGCCTTGACTAGACAGACCTTTGTTGGCAAAGTAATGTCTCTGCTTTTGAATATGCTATCTAGGTTGGTCATAGCTTTCCTTCCAAGGAGTAAGCGTCTTTTAATTTCATGGCTGCAGTCAACATCTGCAGTGATTTTGGAGCCCCAAAAAATAAAGTCTGCCACTGTTTCCACTGTTTCCACATCTATTTCTCATGAAGTGATGGGACCGGATGCCATGATCTTCGTCTTCTGAATGTTGAGCTTTAAGCCAACTTTTCCACTCTCCACTTTCACTTTCATCAAGAGGCTTTTTAGTTCCTCTTCACTTTCTGCCATAAGGGTGGTGTCATCTGCATATCTGAGGTTATTGGTAATTCTCCCGGCAATCTTGATTCCAGCTTGTTTCTTCCAGTCCAGCATTTCTCATGATGTACTCTGCATGTAAGTTAAATGAGCAGGTTGACAATACACAGCCTTGACGTACTCTTTTTCCTATTTGGAACCAGTCTGTTGTTCCATGTCCAGTTCTAACTGTTGCTTCCTGACCTGCATACAGGTTTCTCAAGAGGGAGGTCAGGTGGTCTGGTATTCCCATCTATTTCAAAATTTTCCACAGTTTATTGTGATCCACACAGTCAAATGTTTTGGCATAGTCAATAAAGCAGAAATAGATGTTTTTCTGGAACTCTCTTGCTTTTTCCATGTTCCAGCATATGTTTGCAATTTGATCTCTGGTTTAACTGCCTTTTCTAAAACCAGCTTGGATATCAGGAAGTTCATGATTTCATGTATTGCTGAAGCCTGGCTTGGAGAATTTTGAGCATTACTTTACTAGCATGTGAGATGAGTGCAATTATGTGTAATTTGAGCATTCTTTGGCATTGTCTTTCTTTGGGATTGGAATGAAAACTGACCTTTTCCAGTCCTGTGGCCACTGCTGAGTTTTCCAAATTTGCTGGCATATTGAGTGCAACACTTTCCCAGCATCATCTTTCAGGATTTGAAATAGCTCAACTGGAATTCCTTCACCTCCACTAGCTTTGTTTGTAGTGATGCTTTCTAAGGCTCACTTGACTTCACATTCCAGAATGTCTGGCTCTAGATGAGTGATCACACCATCGTGATTATCTGGGTTGTGCAGATCTTTTTTTGTACAGTTCTTCTGTATATTCTTGCCACCTCTTCTTAATATCTTCTGCTTCTGTTAGGTCCGTACCATTTTTTTCCTTTATCGAGCCCATCTTTGCATGAAATGTTCCCATGGTATCTCTAATTTTCTTGAAGAGATCTCTAGTCTTTCCCATTCTGTTGTTTTTTTCTATTTCTTTGCATTGATCACTGAGGAAGGCTTTCTTATCTCTTCTTGCTATTCTTTGGAACTCTGAATTCAGATGCTTATATCTTTCCTTTTCTCCTATGCTTTTCTAAGTTAGCTGACATAGAACAGAGACAGGAAGAAGTTCCTGATAAATTCCTGGATAGACTTTGGGAGGCTCTTCACGAGTCCACTAATATTGATCCTGAAAGTGCACAGGGGAGGGAGGAATGATCTTACAAGATAGGCTTCTCACTCAGTTTGCTCCAGATATGTGCCGTTAAGTTACTAAAACAGGTACATGGCAAAGTTATTCTTTAGACAACCGGTTGCAACTGGCTCAAGCAGTTTATTATGGCAGAGAATACAAGGAGGAAAACAGGAGACAGAAAAGAACCAGACAAAAGACAAGCCCCAGCAATGGCTGTTAGATCCGCTCTGAAACAGCCTGAAGAGAAAAATGCCCAGAGGAACCCAGGTGAACAAGAACAGACTTACTATTACAGTGGAAAGGAGGGATATCTCAAGCGAGATTGCACTTGGGCATCTAAACCACCCTCAACTCCATATCCAGTCTGCAAAGGACCACACTGGATAAAAGTCTGCCCGCAGAAGTATAGGTCCCAGGGGTCAGACTCTCAAGACAATCAGGACTAAAGATGCCCTGGGGTCCCCACACAAGCTCCCATCCTAATAACACCTGAGGAAACCTGGGTATTAATAGCTGTGTGTGGGGGTGGGGGGGGGTGGGGGGGTGGAGGGAATAAGTTGATTTCCTTTTGAAAATCTGGGCAAATTTCTCTGTGCTCAGTGAAGCCCCTGGTCCACTTTCCTCCCAATCCATTACCATAATGGGACTGGACAAGCCAAATGCTATTACTTCAGTCATCCTTTAAGCTGCAACTGGGACTCTGTGCTACTTTCACATGAATTTCTGATTGTGTTAAAGTCTCCCCCACCCCTTCTGGGGAGGGATATACTGAACAAGATCTAGGCCTCTGTACACATGAATATGGAACCCGTCTTTTCTCTCCCGTTAATTGAACAAAATATAAATCCTAGAGTGTTGGCTGATGGAAAAACTGTAGGTTGAGCACAAAATGCTGTTCCTGTCATTATCAAGCTCAAAGATCCTCACCTATTTCCACATCAAAAACAATAGCAACTAAAGCCTGAGGTTAAGGAAGAGTTAAAACCCATTATTAAATAAACAAGGCCTGTTAATTCTCTGTAACAGTCCATGCAATACTCCTATTTTGGGTATAAGAAATCAAATGATAAATGTAAACTAGTTCAAGGTTTATAAATAATAAATAAGACTGTGGTTCCTTTACACCCTGTGGTGCCTAATCCTTATACTTTATATTCTGAAATTCCTAAATGAGCCAAATATTTTTCAGTCATTGATTTGAAGGATACCTTCTAGAGTTAAACCTATAATAAACCATTCTCTACCAATTCCTTTAAGACAATTTAAAGCATTCTTGAGCATTACAGGCTATTGCTGCATTTGGATTCCAGGTTATGGGGAACTTGCCAGACCTTTATATAAACTTATAACTGAAACTCAACACACCAAGACTGATAAGCTTATATGGTCATCAGAGACTCAAAATGCCTTTAAGTCTCTTTAAATTGCTCTTTTAGAGGCTTCTGCTTGAAGCTTGATGACAGGGTCAGAATTTAATCTGTTTATTACTCAAAAGAAAAGTATGTCCTTGGCAGTCATGGCACAACCCCAAGGGTCTCATCAGCAACCTGTAGAATCCATGAAATTATTCCCAGGTTTGAGCTACCATGGAACCTTCAGAGTAACAATGGCTCCGTCTTTAAAGCTGTTGTGACTCAAAGTGCTCAAAGGTCTAGGAATAGCATACTACTTACACTGTTCCAGGAGACCCCAATCTTCAGGAAAAGTTGGAAAGGCTAATGACATTATCAAGAGCTATTAAGAGGCATCTGCATAAGCTAACTCAAGAAACACAAGACGGTTGGTTTAAAGTTGTACCCAGAACTTTAATGAGGGTGCAAATGGCCCCTAAGAAGGGACTGTCTCCTTTTGAATGTCTTCAAGGCAGACCACTTTTGTGCACAAATATTGTCTTAGATCCTGAAGACTTAGAATTAACTATGTGACTCAGCTTTGAGCCTTTCAACAGACATTTTGAGAACTCCGGGTGGTAACTCCTGACCCAGCCACTGACTCAGACAAGCTGTTGTGTGAGCACAAGTCCTGATGAAATATATTGGGATCCGGGGGACAATCTCTATGTTGTCCTGGTATGAGAGGCTTCTACTAGGTTATTCTTTCTTCTCCCACAATTTCAAAGGGCCAGGAATTGACCCATGTGCACCACATTTGAGTTAGAAGGTGGCACCATGACTGAGACTAAGTGATGTCATTTTTATGTTTTTAGTCTCCATGCTTTTGTTTTTCAGAAGGGCCTGATAACTTATGTGGGCTTGCTTCTGCTGACTTCCAAACTCCAGTCTGTTGTTTGACCCTCAAGTTAATGCCTTCCTGTCCTGGGCTAATTCTTACACTGCATTTCATAATCGGTCTAATTTTTGGATCTGCAGAGTGCACCCCTCCTCATCAGTGGAGTGCTTCACATGGTGGGTTTCTCAGCTTCAGAAAAAGGACTTTCTTCAACTCTGCAAAACCTTTACCAACAGCAATCTTATGTGACTGCCTATTTTTAATCTGATGACATCTAACAATCTTAAAATGGAATGGTGCAACACTTTGTACCTTAACTATGGACTTAATGTGGCTTTTAACTTTGATTATGTTTTAACTTGATTTAATGACTATTTTGCCTTATATCTGTAACTATATAATGGGGCTTGTTTCTAACTGTCTAAAAACTTTAAGTTGCAAATTATTATTCAAGCTCCTACAAGTGCCACAGCTTTCTCCAACTATTACATAAGGTCCTTGGATCAGAGACCATCAATATGAGGGTAAAGAGAATGTGCTGCCTCAACAATTTAGGGGCTGAGCCCTGGCCAGCAGGAAGCACCTATAGAACGAGAGCAACATCCTTTTCCCTGGCAGCCATATTCTCCTAAGTCCATGAAAAAGGGGGCTGAGAGAGCTAATTTTTAGGTAGGTTCATAAGGAGTCTGGGGCCCCTGAAGAGGAGAAAAGGGCAAACATGCTCTTGTTTCTTTTTTATTTTTCTTTTTTCCACATTCCCTGTATTAGTCACATAAGACACTTTTTTCTTCAGCTCAGAGTTGTGGCAACAATATATTTTACCTAAGACTAACCATGAATCAAGGCAAATTGGAAGTGATCAAACAGGAGATAGCAAGAGTGAACATCGACATTTAGGAATCAGTGAACTAAAATGGACTGGAATGGGTGAATTTAACTCAGATGATCATTATACCTACTACTGTGGGCAAGAATCCTTTCGAAGAAATGGAGTAGCCATTATAGCCAATGAAAGGGTCAAAAATGCAGTACCTGGATTCAGTTTCAAAAATGATAGAATGGTCTCTGTTTGTTTCCAAAGCAAAACATTCAATATCATGGTAATACAAGTCTATGCTCTGACCAGTAATGCCGAAGAAACTGAAGTTAAATGGTTCTATGAAGACCTATAAAACCTTCTAGACCTATAAAACCCCAAATATGTCCTTTTTACTATAGAGAACTGGAATGCAAAAGTAAGTAACTCAAGAAACACCTGGAATAACAGGCAAATTTAGCCTGGGAGTACAGAATGAAGTAGGGCAAAGTCTAATAGAGTTCTGCCAAGAGAAAGCAATGGTCATAGCAAACACCCTCTTCCAACAACACAAGAGAAGACTCTATACATGGACATCACCAGATGGTCAACACTGAAATCAGATTAATTATATTCTTTGCAGCCAAATATAGAGAATCTCTATACATTCAAAAAAAAAAAAAAAAAGACCAGGAGTTGACTGTGGCTCAGATCATGAACTCCTTATTGCCAAATTCAGACTTAAATTGAAGAAAGTAGGGAAAATTGCTAGACCATTCAGATATGACCTAAATCAATCCCTAACGATTATACAGTGGAAGTGAGAAATAGATTTAAGGGACTAGATCTGATAGACAGAGTGCCTGATGAACTATGGACATTCGTGACATTGTACAGGAGACAGGGATCAAGACCATCCACAAGAAAAAGAAATGCAAAAAAGCAAAATGGCTGTCTGAGGAGGCCTTACAAATAGCTGTGAAAAGAAGAGAAGTCAATAGCAAAGGAGAAAAGGAAAGATATACCCATTTGAATGCAGAGTTTGAAAGAATAGTGAGGAGAGATAAGAAAGTCTTCCTCAATGATCAATGAAAAGAAACAGAGGAAAACAATAGAATGGGAAAGACTAGAGATCTCTTCGAGAAAATTAGAGATACCAAGGGAATACTTCATGCAAAAATGGGCAAAATAAAGAGCAGAAATTGTATGAACCTAACAGAAGCAGAAGATATTAAGTAGAGGTAGCAAGAATACACAGAAAACCTGTACAAAAAAGATCTTCATGAGCAAGATAATCACGATGGTGTGATCACTCCCCTAAAGCCAGACATCCTGGAATGTGATGTCAAGTGGGCCTTAAAAAGCATCACTATGAACAAAGCTAGTGGAGATGATGGAATTCCGGTTGATGTGTTCCAAATCCTGAAAGACGATGCTGTGAAAGTGCGACACTCAGTATGTCAGCAAATTTGGAAAACTAAGCAGTGGCAACAGGACTGGAAAAGGTCAGTTTTCATTCCAAAGAAAGGCAAGGCTAAAGAATGCTCACAATCAATATCACACAATTGTACTCATCTCACATGCTAGCAAAGTAATGCTAGCATTAAAAAAGTTTTCCAAGCCAGGCTTCAACAATATGTGAACCATGATATTCCAGATCTCCAAAATGGTTTTAGAAAAGGCAGAAGAACCAGAGACCAATTTCCAACATCCGCTGGATCATCAAAAAAGCATGAGTGTTCCAGAAAATATCTATTTCTGCTTTACTGACTATGCCAAATCCTTTGACTGTGTGGATCACAATCAGTTAGGTTTAGTCACTCAGGCATGTCCAACTCTTTGTGATCTGATGAAATGCAGCACGCCAGGCCTCCCTGTGCATCACCAACTCCCAGAGCCTACCCTAACTCACGTCCATTGAGTCAGTGATGCCAGCCAACCATCTCATCCTCTGTTGTCCCCTTTTCTTCCTACCCTCAATTTTACCCAGCATCAGGGTCTTTTCAAGTAAGTCAGCTCTTCATATCAGGAGGCCAAATTATTGGAGTTTCAGCTTCAACATCAGTCCTTCTAATGAACACTCAGGACTGATTTCCTTTAGGATGGACTGGTTGGATCTCCTTGCAGTCCAAGGGACTCTCAAGAATCTCCTCCAACACCACAGTTCAAAAGCATCAATTCTTCAGTGCTCAGGTTTCTTTTTAGTCCAAGTCTCACATCCATATATCACTAGTGGAAAAACCATAACCTTGACTAGATGGACTTTTGTTGGCAAAGTCAGGTCTCTGATTTTTAATACGTTGTCTAGGTTGGTCATAACTTTCCTTCCAAGGAGTAAGCGTCTTTTAATTTCATGGCTACAATCACAATCTGCAGTGATTTTGGAGCCCCCCAAAATAAAATCAGTCACTGATTCCATTGTTTCCCCATCTATCTTCCATGAAGTGACGGGACCAGATGCCATGATCTTAATTTTCTGAATGTTGAACTTTAAGTCAACATTTTCACTTTCCTCTTTCACTTTCATCAAGACGCTCTTTAGTTCTTCTTCACTTTCTGCCAAAAGGGTGGTGTCATCTGCATATCTGAGGTTATTGATATTTTTCCTGGTACTTTTGATTCTAGCTTGTGCTTCATCCAGCCCAACATTTCTCATGATGTACTCTGCACATAAGTTAAATAAGCAGGGTGACAATATATAGCCTTGATGTACTCCTTTTCCTATTTGAAACCAGTCTGTTGTTCCAGGTCCAGTTCTAACTGTTGCTTCCTGACCTGCATATATGTTTCAGAAGAGGCAGGTCAGGTGGTCTGGTATTCTCATCTTTTTCAGAATTTTCCACAGTTTATTGTGATCCACACAGGGCTTTGGCATAGTCAATAAAGCAGAAGTAGATGTTTTTCTGGAACTTTTTTTTTTTTCATGATCCAGTGGATGTTGGCAATTTGATTTCTAGTTCCTCTGTCTTTTCTAAAATCAGCTTGAACAACTGGAAGTTCACTGTTCATGTATTGCTGAAGTCTGGCTTGCAGAATTTCAAGCATTGCTTTACTGGCATGTGAGATGAGTGGATTTGTGTGGTAGCTTGTGCATTCTTTGGCATTGCCTTTCTTTGGGATTGGAATGAAAACTGACATTTTTGAGTCTTGTGGCCACCGTTGAGTTTTCCAAATTTGCAGACATATTGAGTGCAGCACTTTCACAACATCATCTTTTAGGATTTGAATAAAATGTGGGTGTGAATAAGATGTGAATGTGGATCATAATTAACTGTGGATAATTCTGAAAGAGTCTGGGATACCAAACCACCTGACCTATCTCTTGAGAAATCTGTGTGTGGGTCAGGAAGCAACAGTTAAAACTGAACATGGAACAGCAGACTGTTTTCAAATAGAAAAAGGAGCACTTCAAGGCTGTATACTGTCACCATGGGAAATGCTGGGCTATGATGCACAAGCTGGAATCAAGATTACTGGCAGAAATATCAGTATCCTCAGATATGCAGATGACAACACCCTTATAGCAGAAAGTGAATAACTAAAGAGTCTCTTGATGAAAGTGTAAGAGGAGAATGAAAAAGTTGGCTTAAAGTTCAACATTCAGAAAACAAAGATCATGGCATCTGTTCCCATCACTTCATAGCAAATAGATGGAGAAACAGTGGAAACAGTGGCAGATTTTATTTTCTTGGGCTGCAAAATCACTGTAGATGGTGACTGCAGCCAGGAAATTGAAAGACACTTACTCCTTGGAAGAAAAGTTATGACCAATCTAGACAGCATATTGAAAAGCAGAGACATTACTTTGCCAAAAAAGGTCCATCTATTCGCAGCTATGGTTTTTCCAGTAGTGATGTATAGATGTGAGAGTTGGACTATAAAGAAAACTGAGCACTGAAGAGTTGATGCTTTTGAACTGTGCTGTTGGAGAAGATTCTTGAGAGTTCCTTGGACTTCAGGAGATCCAACCAGTCCATCCTAAAGGAAATCAGTCCTGAGTGTTCATTAGAAGGACTGATGTTGAAGCTGAAACCACAATACTTTGCCCCCCTAATGCAAAGAGCTGACTCATTTGAAAAGACCCTGATTCTGGGAAAGATTGAAGGCAGAAGAAGGGGATGACAGAAGATGAGATGGTTGGATGGCATCACCAACTCAATGGACATGAGTTTGAGTACCCTCCTGGAGTTGGTAATGGACAGGGAGGCCTGGCGTGCTGCAGTCCATGGGGTCACAGAGAGTCAGACACGACTGAGCCAGTGAACTGACCTGAACTTTCTTTAAGTCCAGAGCTAATGATTACACAGCAAAACAACTCATCTTTCTTCATAAGAGTCTTCTAGTTAATCCTGTTATCTTAAGATGTGTGTTGTCAGAATGGGCCTGGTAAGACTTGTCTTTTTTTCTTTTCTTTTTCAAGGTATGAGCTTTATTTATTTATTTTTAATTCTATTTTTAGTAACCAGTTGAAAAAAAATTTTAGGTAATGATTGCTAAATCAAGGCAAGGAAGTAATTTCAAGGCTGCATTTATTTAAGGAAAAGTGTTCCTTCTCAGTCACCAATTAATTTACTGATATATGATCATGTATTTTTTACTGATATCCTGATCATGTGGTAACTCAGAATCTGCCTGCAATGCAGGAGATGTGAGTTAAATATCTGGGTCAGGAAGAACCCATTAAAAAAACTGTAATCATGGCATTTGATCCCAGTACTTCATGGCAAATAGAAGGGGAAAAATGGAAACAGTGACATATTTACTTTTCTTGGGTTCCATAATAACTGTAGATGATGACTGTAGACATGAAAGTCAAAGATGCTTGCTCCTTAGAAGGAAATCTATGACATACCTAAACAACATATTAAAAAACAGAGACATCACTTTGTCAATTTTATCAACCAGGATAAAGTTCCTTTATTAAACAGGAACGTTATCAAACAAGTTCCATGTAGTCAAAGCTATGTTTTTTTTCCAGTAGTTGTGTACGGATATGAGAGTCGAACCATAAAGAAGGCTGAGTGCCAAAGAATTTATACTTTCAAATTGTGGTACTGGAAAACACTCTCAAGAGTCTCTTGGACAGCAAGGAGATCAAACTAGTCAGTACTAAAGGGAACCAATCCCAATGTTCATTGGAAGGGCTGGTGTTGAAGCTGAAGCTCCAATACTTTGGGCCACCTGATGTGAAGTGATGACTCATTGAAAAAGACGCTGATCTGGGGGAAAGACTGAAGGCCAAAAAAAAAAAGAAAAGTGAGGAGCAGAGAATGAGTTGGTTAGATAGCATCATGGACTCAATGAACCTAAATTTGAGCAAACTGAGAGATAGTTGAGGACAGAGGAGCCTGGTGTGCTACAGCCCATGGGATAATAATGAGTCAGACATGGCTTCCTAATGAATAATAAGAAACGATAGCTGGAAACATCTTTAGAAAGAGAAAAGAAACAGTCATCAAGGCCAAGAAGCATGGAGAGTCACAGGCAAAATAAACTCAAGGGGGAATATGCAGAGACATATAGTAATCAGGTTGACAAAAATTGAAGACAAAGAAAAAATACTAAAGGGATATAGCAACAAGTAACATACAATGCAATTCCAATAAAGTTGTCAGCTTATTCCTCAACAAAATATCTGCAGGGAAGAAGGTAGTGGAATGATATATTTAAAGAGATGAAAAGAAGAATAACATTACAACCAAGAATAGTCTATCCAGGAAGTTTCTCATTCTGAATTGATGGAGAAATAAAAAAACTTCACAGACCAGAAAAAGCAGAATTCAGCACCACCAGATCAGCTTTTTGATAAGTACCAAAATCTGTTCTAGGTGCAAAAGAAAAGACCACAACTAGAAACAAGAAAATTATGATTGGAAAAGCTAACTGGTAAAGACAAACATACAGTAAATGTAGTAAATCATCTATGCAGAAATATGATATCCAAGCCAGTAATGGTGACAAGAGCAAGCAAATGCAGAATATTGAAAATGCATTTGAAATTAAAAAAAAAAAAAACAGAAACTTAAAACAATCTTGTTTATATACAGATATATACAAATCCCATGGTAACTGTGAACAAAAAATCTACAATAGAAAAGTTCACAAAGTAGAATGAATACAAACACAACAGTAAACTTAGACACCAAATCTGAAGGGAAGAGAGCAAAAGAGGAAGGGAATAAAAAAGACCTATAGAAACAATTTTTGTTTTTGTTGTTTAGTTGCCAAGTTGTGTCTGACTCTGCATGTTCACATGTATTATAGTCTGCCAGGCTTCTCTTTCCATGGGATTTCCCAGGCAAGAATACTGGAGCAGGTAACAGTTTTCTTCTTAAAAAAAAAAAAAAAGACAAAATGGCAATTAGGACATACTTATCTATATTTACCTAATATGCAAATGGATTAAATACTCCAAGCAAAAGACATAAACTGGCTAAATGGATACAAAAACGAGATTCCCATGTATATGTTGTCTACAAGAGACCCATTTGAGATCTAGGAACACAAAGAAACTGAAAGTAAGGGGATGGAAAAAGGTATTCCATGCAAATGGAAATCAAAAGAGAAATGGAATGCTTATGTAGGAGAAAAGAGTCTTTAAAATAAAATCTGATAACAAGAGACAAAAGGGGGGATACTAGTGGTAAAGATCCTGTCACCCTTCTGTCCTCCTGCTGTCAATCTTTCCCAGCATCAGGATCTTTCCCAATGAGTCAGATTTTCGTGTTAAGTGGCCAAAATATTGAAGCTTTATCTTCAGCAACAATCCTTCCAATGCATATTAAGGGTTGATTTCCTTTAGGATTGACAGTTTTTACCTATTTGCAGTCCAAGGGACTCTCAAGAGTCTTCTCCAGCACCACAATTTGAAAGCATCAGTTCTTCAGCATTCAGCCTTCTTTATGGTTTAATTATCTCATCCTTGCATGACTACTGGAAAAACCATAGTTTTAACTATAAGGACATTTATCAGCAACAAGATGTATCTGTTTTTCAAGATGATTCTTAGATTTGTCATAGTTTTTCTTCCAAAGAGCAAGAAGAGACTTTTAACTTCATGACTGCAGTCAACATCTGCAGTGAATTTGGATCCCCCAAATCTGTCACTATTTCCACTTTTCCCTCTTCAATTTGCCATGAAGTGATGGGACCAAATGCCATGATCTTAGTTTTTTTTTTTTTTTTTTTTAATGCTTTTTCATTCTCCTCTTTCATCCTCATCAAGAGGCTTTTTACTTCTTCATTTTCTGCCATTAGAGTGGTATCATCTGCCTATCTGAGACTGTTGCTATTTCTCCCAGAAATCATGATCTGGCTTATGGTTCATCCAGAATGTGCATGATATACTGCACATATAATTTAAATAAAAAGGGTGACAATATACAGCCTTGTCGTACACCTTTCCTAGTTTTGAACCAGTCATTTGTTCCATATAAAGTTGTAACTGCCGCTTCAACCTGCATACAGGTTTCTCTGGAGATAGGTAATGTGTTCTGGTATTCCCATCACTTTAAGAACTTTCCACAGTTGATTGTGATCCACACAAAGACTTTAGCATAGTCAATGAAGCAGAAGTAGATCCGCCCCCCCACCCCCACCCTGGAATTCCCTTGTTTTTCATATGAACCAACTAATGTCTTCAATTTGATCTCTGGTTTCTTTGCTTTTTCTAAACCCAGATTATATATCTGGAATTCCTTGGTTCATGTACTGCTGAAGCCCAGCTTGAAGGATTTTGAGCATAACATTAGAATGAAAAATGATTGCAATTGTCTGGTACTTTGAACATTCCTTGCCACTATCCTTCTTTGGGACTGGAATGAAAACTGACATTTTCTAGTCCTGTAGTCACTGAGTTTTCCAAATTTGCGGCATATTGAGTATAGCATTTTAATAGCATCATCTTTTAGGATTTGACATATCTCAGCTGAAATTCTATCACCGCACTAATTTTGTTCATAGTAGTGTTT
This sequence comes from Bos grunniens, assembly GCF_055505025.1. NCBI lineage: Eukaryota > Metazoa > Chordata > Mammalia > Artiodactyla > Bovidae > Bos > Bos grunniens. Next base: position 61,529,616 of record NC_141183.1, on the reverse strand, counting down.
CTTTATGACCCAGAATGTCTGGTTCTAGGTGAGTGACCACCCCATCATGGTTATCTGGATCATTAAGACCTTTCAGTATAGTTCTTCTGTGTGTTTTTGCCACTTCTTCTGCCTCTGTTAGGCCCATACTGTTTCTGTTTTTTACTTTTTTTCTTTTTTTTCCCCCTTTCATGATATGTTCCCTTGATCAGTCTGATTATCTTGAAGAGATCTCTACTCTTTCCCATCGTATTGCTTTACTTTACTTCCTTGCATTGTTCACTACTTCCTTGCTCCTTGTTATTCTCTGAAACTCTGCCTTCACATGGGTATATTTTTCCCTTTTTCCCTTGCCTTTCACTTCTCTTCTTTACTCAGTCATTTGAAGACTCCTCAGAACCACTTTGCCTTCTTGCATTTGTTTTTCTTTGGAATGGTTTTGGTCATTGCCTGTTGTACAATGTTATCACCATCTGTCTATAGTTCTTCAGGCATTCTCTCTACCAGATCTAATTCCATGCATCTATTTGCCACCTTCACTGTAGAATCATAAGGGATTTGATTTAGGTCATACCCGTTGTTTTCCATATTTTGTTCAATTTAATTCTGAATTTTTCAAAAAGAAGCTGATGATCTGAGCCACAGTCAGCTGCAGGTCTTGTTTTTGCTGCTGGTATAGAGCTCCTCCATTTTAGGCTGCAAATAATATAATCAGTATGATTTTGGTATTGATCATCTGGTGGTGTCCATGTGTAGAGTTGTCTCTTGTGTTGTTGGAAAAGGTGTTTGGTTTGACCAATGTGTTCTCTTGACAACACTCTGTCAGCCTTTGCCCTGCTTCATTTTGTACTCCAAGGACAAACTTACCTGAAACTCCAAGTATCTCTTGATTTCCTACTTCTGCATCCCAATCTCCTATGATGAAAAGGATGGCTTTTTTATGGTGTTGGTTCTAGAAGGTCCTGTAGGTCTTCATAGACTGGTCAACTTCAGCTTCTTTAGCATTAGCGATTAGGGCATAGACTTGGATTACTGTGATAGTGAATGGTTTGCCTTGGAAATCAATTGAAATCATTCTGTTGTTTTTGAGATTTCACCCAAGTACTACCTAGCTATGTTGGCTAATCCATTTCTTCTAAGGGATTATTTTCCACAGTAGAATTAAATTCACCCTTTCCAATTTATTTTAATTCACTGATCCTCAAGATGTCGATGTTCAGTCTTGCCATCTCCTGCTTGATCACTTCCAATTTACCTTGATTCATGTACCTAACATGGCTCCCACGTGGGGCTAGTGATAAAGAATTCACTTGCCAATGCAGCATATATAAGAGACTCAGGTTTAAATACTGGGTCAGGAAGATCTCCTGGAAGACGGTATGGCAACCCAGTCCAGTATTATCACCTGGATAATCCCATGGACAGGGGAGCCTGGTAGGCTACAGGTCATAGGGTTGCCAAGAGTTGGATAAGACTGAAGTGACTAAGCATGCACTCATGTATCTAAAATTTCAGGTTTGTTTGGAATATTGTTCTTTACAGCATTGGAATTTACTCTCATCACCAGACACATCCACAACTGAGCATCATTTCTGCTCTGCTTTGACGTTCAGTTGTTTCTGGAGGTGTTAGTAATTGCCTCCTTCTCTTCCCCAGTGGCATATTGGCCACTTTATGACCTGGGGGTCTCATTTTCCAGAGTCATACCTTTTTGCCTTTTCATACTGTTTATGTTCTTATAGTTCTCATGGCAAGAATACTGGAGTGGTTTGCCATTCTCTCCTCCAGCAGACCATGTTTTGTCAGTTACAATTGAGTTACACTTGAGTTACAAATTTTAAGCTAAAATCCAGTTAAATCAACTCCTTCCCACTCAGGAGACTCTGAAGGTCTCCTATTTCACAAATGTCAATGGCACCTTGACCCTCTAATCTCTCCCCTGTATTGTATTTTCTCTGCACTTTTCTTAATTTAGTTATATACCTCTTTTTCTCTGCTTTAATCATGGATATGTTTTCTGTAACCCCCCAAGCTCTGAAGTATTGCTTTCTATACTGACCTGCTATCCTTGCAAAGCGTGGTTCACTTTAAATCAGTCTGAACCTGGATTTAACTACTTTGTTACTATTTTTCTCAGAGTATATACCTTAGGGAATCCTTAAATGTTCAAACTCAGTGAAAATTTTAGTGCAAAGTCTAATATAGTTTTAGAAATTCTTTATGAAGGAAAAAATTGGACAGATATATAATTATCTCAATAAAATAATCACAATGTACATGTCATAATTGTATTTTTGTATTTATGAACAATTAAAATATACTACTTTTTAAATAAGGAAAAAATGACAACATAGAATGAGACTAGCTATATTAGTAAAATTGTGTGTAGTTGCTAAGCATAAGTATGTACATTTATTAACCTGGAAAGAGTTTCAGTATATATATATTTCTCTGGAAAAAAATTGCAAAGCAACATGTGTGGAATGAACCAATATTAATTAAAATTAATCACATGTGTATATGTTTATTTACTTATGTATATATTTTTAAAAATACAAGATTAAACACCAAAATGATACTAGTCTTTAAATCTAAGTGATAAGATTACAGATGACTATTACAAATAATTAATTTTATAAATGTATATATGTTAATATAACCACTCACGGTTTATGTAATACTGACTTTTATAATACTTGAGAACTTCTAATCATGTCCTTGTTCTTCATCCTCAAAAGTATTTTATAAAAGATTACAAGTTCAGAACACATGTTACTCTCTGCTTTAGCTAACATACCATCTATTTTTCTTCCATTTAGACCTGCTGCTGCTGCTGCTGCATCGCTTCAGTCGTGTCCGATTCTGTGCGACCCCATAGACGGCATCTCACCAGGCTTCCCCGTCCCCGGGATTCTCCAGGCAAGAACACTGGAGTGGGTTGCCATTTTCCTTCTCCAACACATAAAAGTGAAAAGCAAAAGTGAAGTCACTCAGTCGTGACGGACTCTTATTGAACCCATGAACTGCAGCCCACCCGGTTCCTCCGTCCATGGGATTTTCCAGGAATCCCTGTTCATCACCCACTTCCCGAGCTTACTCAAACTTATGGCCATCAAGTTGGTGATGCTATCCAACCACCTCATGCTCTGTCATTCCCTTCTCCTGCTTTCAATCTTTCCCTACATCAGGGTGTTTTCCAACGAGTCAGTTCTTCACATCATGTGTCCAAAGTATTGAAGTATTGATTGAATCATAAGCTCCATGAAATTTGATTTATAACTCCAGGTACAGCAGTGTTATATATAAAGTAGATGTTCAAAATTTAGCAACTAAATGAATGAATGAACAAATGAATAGTTTTTTTTTTTTAATCTGATGATCTTGAAATGATATTTTGTTATTGACATTCTATTACTGTTTCAGAAACCTAATTAATTTTACTGTTATACTTCTCAATGAAGACCTTATTTCCCAATCATATAAAAGAAACTAAGGCTTTGAGCTTTTTTCTGAATAGTGGGTGCACTGATATCTAGTTTTACAACAGCTTAATAGAGAGGAAACTAAGCCTCAGGTTGATTAATATATCAATTTCCTAAATAGGACTACAAGTTAGAAAGCCAGCCCATGTTCCTATCAACCAAACAGTATATAAGCTTATATATAGAAGCTGTATTATATAAGCTTAGCCCATGTGCAAGTAGATGAGAAAACAATAAAAACATGGATGTTGTGATTTATTGAGTTGAATCATATCAAAGACATATGGCTATGAAAAATCTAATTACATTTTTATATTTCAGTTTGCCAGCACTGTCTATTCTTTACAATTAGGGGTTGCAATCTTATTTAAGATTTAAATTTAATTTACCCAAGATTATTATCTCCCACTCTTGGGCCATTGACAAAGCAGTTCTTGGCAACTGGTAGGAGAAGGTAGTCAGCACTTTTATGTTCTTTTTGGGCTCTGTGTTTCAACTGAAAACCTCAGATTTTGCAGACACATGTGATTTCTGACTATATATTTCACTACAGAGAATGAATACTAGGGGATTATTGATTGTGGAAGGAACTGCTGTTTCTCTAATAAACAGATCTTACCTCCCATGCTATGAGGGCTTAGACAAATGACCTTAAAATTTTCTTTAATGTGTCTTTATCTAATGCTTTCTCAAACAAGCATTAGAAAGAGACTTTCCAGTTTAGTGGGGAAGTAAAGAACTTCTCTCTCTCCCAACAAATGTATCAGGAATATATCTACAAATGGAACAACTCTAGCAGAGGGCCCTTGACACCAGAAGGATGATAAAGATTCCCATACCACCAGTAGGATGAAAGAAATAAGGGAATAAAGAGAAGAAGAAGAAGGATAGAATGTATGCCCTTAACGAGGGACCTGTGAATGAGCAGCGGTTCCACATTCTGGGGAAGGCTCTTCATTGGCAGAGATACCAGCTGGGACAGAAAGGGAGCTTTCAGTGCTCACAGAAGAGGCCAGCAACTGTTCTGTGGCAGGCAGGACAGAGTGAGACCTACTACAGATGCTCCATGCTATGGCCCTATGCACCTCAACCTGAGACAGGTGCCTGCCAGTGCACATGAGGGCTGGATTCTGGAGCAAGGGGTTTCAAGAGAAGACCCAGTGGGGTGACTGATGTTGCCTGCAAGGGTACAGAAATGAGGAATTCCTCTATTGGGAATGCTCATGGAGGAAGCCCAGACTAGATCACAGAAGGAAAGCACAGTTATTGAGTTACAGGCAAAGGTCAGGACAACCTTCTCAGCCTCTCTCCTCACTCATTGGTGAGGCAGTGCCCCTGCCTCCAAGGGCACTATGAAGGGCTCTTGATAGAGCCAGCTAGTGAACGCCTGACATTGTCTCCTTCCCCCCCACAACCTGGGTGACATGCTTACCCTGTTCACCAAATGATAGGCTCATGTGTTCCAATTCCTACCCCAGAACTCTCCCACCTGGATGGCCCTCTTACCCTGATTGCTGCTTGAAGGGCTTACACATTCCAATCACTATGCCAGCATCCTCTCTCCTGGTGGCCTGCTTGCCCCAACTGCTGACTCAGTTTGTTCCTGGATGACAGTCTCATGTGCTCCAGCAACCACTGGAGCAAACTCCAGTTGGAAGCATACACACAGAGGTGGGGCAGAAGATACAGCTGAGCTTCAAGGGCCTTGTGATTATGGAAGAAATGCTGAAATCTCTCCTTATAGTAAAGCATGGCATTACACCTCCACTGACAACTTCCTAAACTCAGTGCCTGCAAAACAACTGAAAGGACAAGTGTTCCTGTAGTTTAGACAGGTCTAGCTTTCTCATCTGTGGGCTTTGTTGGTGCACATATGTAAGGATTGGCAAGGCAAGACCCTGAGCTCCCTTCAGAGCCTCCAACGAAGGTCCACATTCACAACTACTGCAGCCCTGGAAACTGATCTCAGATGATCTGGGCCAGTGACTCAGTAACAGCAATGCCTAAAAGTGAGCACACTAATTGCTGACACAACCACAGTTAAGGTGAAACCTAGAGTAGGGCCAAAAACTATGTAACTTTTGAGCCCACACCACAGGCAAAAGGAGACACAACAGAACAAATTCATAGGTGAACTCCTCTAGAGAAGGAATACTCTTTCAGTGAGAGTGCCCCAGTCTTGCCTACCTCACACTACAGATGCAAAACATAGCTAAGAAAAAGATCTTGAGACATCTACTCCAACAACTAGGGAGAAGTCTCTGCCCTTGACAGGGCAATGACAATCACAAAACAAAGGCGAAGCCCCACTCAATGGCCAGGCTTGAATTACCACAATACCAGTCAACTTCCCTATAAAGGCAAAATGCACAAGCATCTAGACCAACCTCACTCACCAGGGAGCAGACAACACCAGAAGAGAAAGGAGCTACAGTCTTGTAGTCTGTGGAAAGGAAACCACAAGCATAGAGGGCTCAAAAAAAAAAAAAAAAAAAAAAAAAAGAAGACAAAGAAATATGTTACAAGTGAAGGACCAAGATTAAAACCTATTAAAACAACTAAATGAAGAGGAGATAAGCAATCTACATGAAAAAGTAATTGAGTAATGATAGTAAATATCCAAATATCAGGATAAGAATGGAGGCATGAATTGAGAAGATGTGAGAGGCATCTAACAAAGACCTAAAAGAACTAAAGAACAAACAGACAAAGATGAACAATACAGTAACTGAAATGAAAAATACACTAGAAAGAAACAATAACAGAATAACTGAGGCAGAAGAACAGATCTGTGACCTAGAGGACAGAATGATGGAACTCTTTACTGCAGAAAAGAATAAAGAAAGAAAAGTGAAAAGAAATGAGAACAGTCTCAGAGGCCTCTAAGACATTAAACACACAAACATACAAATTATAGGAATGCAAGAAGAAGACAAAGGGCCCAAGAAAATATTTGAATAAATTATAGTCAAAAACTTCCCTAACATGGGAAAGCAAATAGTCACTTAAGTCCTGGAAGCATGGAGAGTCCTATACAGGATAAACTCAAGGAAGAACATGCCAACACTAATATTAATCAAACAAACAAAATTTTTTAATACAAAGAAATAATATTAAAAGCAAAAAGGGAAAAAATAAGAAATAGCATACATGGGAATGCTTATAAAGTTATTAGCTAATTTTTCAGCAGCAACTCTGCAGGTCAGAAGGGAATAGTATGATATATTTAAAGTGATGAGAGGAGAAAGCCTACAATCAAGAATACTTGACCCAGCAGAGCTCTCATTCAGATTCTATGGATAAATCAAAAACTTGAGATTAACAAAAGCTAAGAGAATTCAACAGCTCCAAGCTAGCTTTACAACAAATACTAATGACCCTCACAACTAGGGCATCTACCAGACAATGCTGTGGGTCCTTGATACTCAAGGGGACAGGAGGCATGCCTGAGTGACCATGGAGGACATGGAGAGGAGTTGAGAGGGTAACAGACAGGAAGGACAGGGGTCTCCAAATGGAGGAAATAGGCTGCAAGTGTCAGAATTTTTTTTTTTAATCTCTCTCTTAAGCGGCAAGAGGAAACAAACTAGTGATATATATTTTTCTCCTTCTCTATACAAATTTAAGAAGAGGTTTCTCTTAAAATACTGTTGCCATAATGACACCTGGTTCCACCTGAACTTAACTTTTCTCAAATTTTGAGCTAACCAATGCATTTTTCTTATGGAAATGTTTGTCTTAAGCTGTGTTAGTGTGCTTTGCATTTACCCCTGATTCTGTCTTCAAATCGGTTCACCTACAGGCTCAGAACTGACTTGACAAACCAGTATGTTACCCTCATATATTATTCACCTAATCTATGTTAATGAAATTATTTGTATGGTAATCTGCCTTTCTTCAAGATTCAAGTCAATCATTTTATGGCCCAGAATGACTCATCTGGTGCTAAGATTATCTCAAAATGGACCTTGTGGGTAAGGGGCCTGGTGCCATTCTGAGTTTTGAGACATTCCTTTTTTTCATTAACAGACTGCTAGTAATTATATAACATCCAGCAAAAGACTAGCAGGTGGGTACTCTTTCTGCCTTTCTTCCCTTCTGATGTTTATGTCAGAAGCTTTCTCTATCTCTTTTATGCTTTAATAAAACTTTATTACACAAAAGGTCTAAGCAATCAAGCCTCCTCTCTGGCCCTGGATTGAATTCTTCTCCTCTGGAAACCAAGAATCCCAGCATCTTTAGTGGTTTAGCAACAACCTTTCAGAGTGAGGGGGAAGGAGAAATGGAGATGAGAAGGGAATGGCTCCCCTGAGGGGCAGTTGAGGGAGAGAATGTGTTTCCGTGCCTGGTGAGGTCTACTTACCAACAGGGGATTAAGTAAGGACAGGAAGAGATCCTTGGGGGTTCAGAGCATCAGAGGGGAATGCTACTGTTTCCCCATCCATCTGTGCCCAGGGTGCTTTCTGGGGTCCTGGGCTGGTCCTCCACCTTCCAGGGCCCCTTCAGTCCAGGAGGGAGAGATGGAGAGGGGAGGAAGCATAGAGGCAGACAGGGAGGCACCCTCCAGGAGCCCAAGATTGAGGAGTAATGTTGTAGTGTTTCCCCCACCCATAGATCCTGCTGGGGCCCTGGGCCTTGTCCTCCACCTTCTGAGGCATCCCTCTGCTGTGTGGATCCCAGGGACTCAGGAGGGAGGGAGGTAGGGAAGGAAGCATAAAAGTAAACGAGGAGGAAACCATGAGGGTTGGATGATTGGGGTCAGTTAGGGTTTCCCCCACACACACTTGGGCCCCAGGAGCCTGCTGAGGTACCAGGACTGACTCTCTCTATTCTGAGGCTGGAGAAACTCTGGGGTCCCTCCAGTCTTTTTTGCTGTTGTTGTTAATTATTGTAGTTATGTTTTACTTTCTGGTTCTCTCATTTATATTTTTATTTATTTTTTATAATCTGTTTACTTTCTAATTTAATTTTATGTTTTATTCTTTGTTCTTATGCTCCGTTTTTTTTTTTTTTTTTTTTTTTTTTTTTTTTTTTTTTTTTTTTATGTTGATTCTCAGGCCTGTAATCAGACCTGAACTTCTGTGGCGGGAGCAGCAAGTTTGAATTACTACACTAAAAGAGAACCTCACTCTAGCGATTATGAGTCAGAGTGAGTTCTCCTAAAGTCCTCATCTCAGCACCAAGATCTGAATCTACCAAAATGCCTGCAAACGTCAGTGCTGGAAGCCTCATGCCAAACAACCAGGGACAAAGTCATACACGTGAAAAATTGAGATGAGAAAAAAATAAGTTATAGATGAAGCGCAAGGTAAAAACCTATGACACAAAATAAATAAAGAGGAAATAGGCAACATAGCTGGAAAAGAATTCAGAGACATGGTAGTAAAGGTGATCTAAAATTTCAGAAATAGGATGCAGGCATAAATCAAGAAAATACAGAAAAGGCTTAAAAGAGACCTAGAAGAACTAAAGAACAAACAGAGATGAACAACACAATAACAGAAATAAAAATACACTAGAAGGAATCAATAGCAGAATAACTGAGGCAGAAGAATGGGTCAGTGAGCTTGAGAGCAAATGGTGGGAAAAAATGTTGAGAAGCAGGATAAAGAAAAATAAATGAAAAGAATTTAAGACAGACTCAGAGAATTATGGGGCAACAATAAGTGCATCAACATTTGAATTATAGTGGTCCCCAATTAAAAAGAGAAAGAGAAAGTGCCTGAGAAATTATTTGAAGAGATTATAGTTAAGGACTTCTCTAATAAGGGGAAGAAAATAGCCACCCAAATCCAGAAAGTGGTGTCCCATGATAAAACCTAGGAGAAAAACAAACAAACAAAATACTTAAATTAACAAAAAACATAAATGCAAAAAGAAAATATGAAAAGCAGCAAAGGAAAAGCACAAAATAACATACAAGGGAATCACCATAAAGTTATCAGCTAATTTTTCTGCAGAAATTTTATAAGCCAGAAAGGAGTGACAGGATATATTTGGATTGGTGAAAGGGAAAAACTTACAGCAAGGATGAATTTACCCAGTAAATATAACGTTAAAATTTGACAGAAAAATCAAAAGTTTTGCAGACAAACAAAAACTAAAATCATGAGATCCTTATAGCAAAATTCAGGTCTAAATTGAAGAAAGTAGAGAAAATCATAAGACCATTCAAGTATGACCTAAATCAAATCCTTTATGATTATACAGTGGAGGTGAAAATAGATTCAAGAAATTTGATCTGGTAGACAGAGTGCCTGAAGAACTAAGGATGGAAGTTCGTAACATTGTACAGGAGGTGTGTCCAAAACCATCCCCCCAAAAAAATAAATGCAAGAAGCCTAATTGATTGCCTGAAGAGGCATTAAAAATTACTGAGAAGAAGAGAAGTGAAAGGCAAAGGAGAAAGGGAAGGGTATACCCAAGTTAATGAAGTATTCCAGAGAATAGCGAGGAGAGATAAGAAAGGCTTCTTAAGTGAACAATGCAAAGAAGTAGGGGAAAACAATAGAATTGGAAAGACTAGCAATCTCTTCAAGAAAATTGGAGACATCAGGAGAATATTTAAGGCAAGATGGGCAAAATAATGGACAGAAACAGCAGGAATCTAACAGAGCCAGAAGAGATTAAGAAGAGGTGGCAAGAATATGCAGAAGAATTATTAAAAAAAAAAAAAAAAAAGGTCTACCCAGATAACCATGATGGTGTCCTCACTCACCTAGTCAGACATCATGGAGTGTGATGTCAAGTGGGAATAAGAAAATATTGCTGTAAATAAATCTAGTGCAACTGATGGAATTCTAGCTGAGCTATTTCAAATCCTAAAACATGATGCTGTTAAAGAGCTGCACTCATTATGTCAATACATTTGGAAAATTCAGCAAGTCACAAGACTAACAACAGTCAGTGTTCATTCCAATCCCAAAGAAAGGCAATGCCAAAGAATGTTCAAACTACCATACAACTATGCTGATCTCACATGCTAGCAAGGTTATGCACCAAATCCTTCAACTTGGGCTTCAACATTATATGAACTGATAACTATAGGATGTACAAGCTGGATTTAGAAAAGGCAGAGGAACCAGACATCAAACTGCCAACATCTGTTGGATCAGAGAAAAGTCAAGGGAATTCAAGAAAAACATGTATTTCTGTTTCATTGACTACGACATTGTGGATCACAACAAACTGTAGAAAATTCTTGAAGAGATGGGAAAACCAGACAACCTTACCTGACTGCTAAGAAATCTGTATACAGGTCAAGAAGCAACAGTTAGATCCAGACATGGAATGATGGAAAGGTTTATATTGGGAAAGGAATACATCAAGGCTGTATATTGACACTGCTTATTTAGTAGTGTTAGTTACTTAGTTCAATCACTCAGTCATGTCCGACTCTTTCTGACCCCATGGACTGCAGTACACCAGGCTTCACTGTCCATCACCAACTCCCAAAGTGTACTCAAATTCACGTTCATTGAATCGGCGATGCCATCCAAACATCATCCTCTGTCGTCCACTTCTCCTGCCTTCAATCTTTCCCAGCATCAGGGTGTTTTCCAATTAATAGAATCTTCACATCAGGTGGCCAAAGTACTGGAGCTTCAGCTTCAGCACCAGTCATTTTAATGAATATTCAGGACTTATTTCCTTTAGGATTGACTCATTTGATCTTCTTGCAGTGCAAGGGACTATCAAGAGTCTTATCCAACACCATAGCTCAAAAGCATTCATTATTCGGTGCTCAGCTTTCTTTATAGTCCAACTCTCACATCCACACATGACTACTGGAAAAACCATAACTTTGAATTTGTTGGTAGAGTAATGGATTTTCTTTTTAATATGCTGTCTAGGTTTGTTTTAGCTTTTCTTCCAAGGAGCAAGCATCTTTCACTTTCCTGGCTGCAGTCCGCATCTGCAGTGATTTTGAAACCTAAGAACATAAAATCTGTCACTGTTTCCATTGTTTCCCCATCTATTTGTCATGAAGTGATGGGACCAGATTTCATGACCTTAGTGTTTTGAATGTTGAGTTTTAAGACAGCTTTTTCACTCTCCTTTTTCACTTTCATCAAGAGGCTCTTCAGTTCTTCTTTGCTTTCTGCCATAAGGGTGGTGTTATCCACATATCTGAGGTTATTGATATTTCTCTTGGCAATCTTGATTCCAGCTTTTGCTTCATCCAGCCAAGTATTTTGCGTAATGTACTCTGCATAGAAGTTAAATAAGCAGGGTGACAATACACAGACTTGACATACTCCTTTCTCAATTTGGAACTAGTCTGTTGTTCCATGTCCTGTTCTAACTGTGGCTTCTTGACCTGCATACAAATTTCTCAGAGGGCAGGTCAGGTGATCTGGTATTCCCATCTCTTGAAGAATTTTCCATAGTTTATTGTAATCCATACAGTCAAAGGATTTAATGTAGTCAATAAAATAGAAGTAGATATTTTTTCTGTAATTCTTTTGCTTTTTCTATAATCCAGCAGATGTTGGCAATTTAATCTCTGATTCCTCTGCCTTATTAAAATTCAGCTTGACATCTGGAAGTTCTCAGTTAAACGTACTTTTGAAGCCTAGCTTGGGGAATTTTGAGCATTGATTTGCTAGCATGTGAGATGATTGCAATTGTGCAGTAGTTTAAACATTCTTTGTCATTGGGTTTCTTTGGAATTAGATTGAAAGCTGAAACTTTCCTGTCCTGTGGCCACTGCTGACTTTTCCAAATTTGTTGACATTTTGAGTGCAGTACTTTCAAAGTATCATCTTTTAGGATTTGGAATGGCTCAACTGGAATTCCATCACCTCTACTTGCTTTGTTTGTAGTGATGTTTCCTAAGGCTCACCTGACTTCACATTCCAGGAGGTATGACTCTAGGTGAGTGATTACACCATCATGGTTATCTGGGTCATTAAGACATCTTTTATATAGTTCTTCTGTGTATTCTTACCACCTCTTCTTAGTATCTTCTGCTTCAGTTAGGCCCATACTATTTTTGTTCTTTATTCTGCCCATGTTTGCCTGAAATGGTCCCTTGATAGCTCTCATTTTCTTGAAGAGATATCTAGTCTTTCCCATTCTCTCTCTCTCTCTCTCTCTCTCTCTCTATATATATATATATATATATATATATGTATATATATATATATATATAATTTTTCTATTTCTTTACATTGATCACTTAGGAAACTTTCTTATTTCTTCTTGGTATTCTTTGGAAATCTGTGTTAAGATGAATATATCTTTCTTTTTCTCCTTTGCCTTTTGCTTCTTTTCTTTTCTCAGTTATTTTTAAGGTCTCCTCAGACAACCATTTTTCCTTTTTGCATTTCTTTGTTTAGGGGATGGTTTTGATCTCTGCCCCCTGTACAATGTTATGAACCTCCATCCATAGTTCTTCAGGCCTTCTGTCTATCAGATCTAATCCCTTGAATCTATTTGTCACTTCCAGTGTATAATAGTAAGGGATTTGATTTAGGTTATACCTGAATGGTCTAGTGGTTTTCCATACCTTCTTCAATTTAAGTCTGAATTTTGCAACAAGGAACACTTGATCTGAACCATAGTTAGCCTCTGGTCTTGTTTCAGATAGAAAATAAAGAAACACTAACTTTAAATGACATAATGCATCAAATATACTTAGGTGGTATTTATAGGACATATAACACGCAAGTGGCAGAATACAATTTCTTTGCAAGTACTCATGGAATATTCTACAGGATAGATCACATTCTGGGTCAGAAACAAAACATCAATAAGTTTAAGAAAACAGATGGCTTCAATCATCTTTTCTGGCCACAATGCTACAGGAATAGAAATCAATTACAAGAAAAAGAAAACCATAAAAAAATACAAATATATAGAAGATAAACAACACACCACTAAGTAACTAAGAGATCGCTTAAGAAATCAAAAGGGTAATTAAAAAAAAAAAAAACCTAGAAACAAATGCCAATGAAAACCTGGCAGTTCAAATTGGATGCAGCAAAAGCAATCCTAAGAGAGAAGTTTATAGCAATAAAATCCTACTTCAAAAAATGAGAAAAAATGTCAAATAAACAACCTAACCTCAAACCTAAGGCAACTTAGAAAAAGAAGAACAAAGAAAACCTAAAATCAGTAGAAGAAAATAAATCATAAAGATCATAGCAGAACAAAATTAAAGTGAAATGAAGAAAACAATAGCAAAGATCAATAAAACTAAATGTTGGTTCTTTTTGAAGATAAAATTGATAAACATTTAGCCAGACTCATGAAGAAAAAAGGAAACAAGGCTCACATCAATAAAATTGAAAATGAAAAAGGAGAAATTACAACTGATACCACAAAAATAAAAACGAATCATAAACGTCTACCACAATATCTATATACCAATAAAATGGAAAACCTGTAAGAAATGGGAAAATCCTTTGTAGGTACAACTTTCCAAGACTGAACCACGTATAACTAGAAAATATAAATAGATCAATCACAAATGATGAAATTGAAACTGTAATTACCATCTTCTAACAAATAAAAGGACTGGAAGACTTCACACTTGAATTCTATCAAATATTTAGAGAAGAGCTAACACCTATCTTGCTCAAACTCTTCCAAAAAAATTACAGGAAGAAGAACACTCCCTAATACACTCAATGAGATCACCGTCACTCTTGATGCCAAAATGACACAAAGATATCACAGAAAAAGAAAGTTATACACCAATATTACTGATAAATATAAACAAAAAATCCTCAGCAAAATATTAGCAAACATAATCCAAGAACACATTAAAAGGATCAGACATCATGATCAAGTTAGATTTATCCCAGGAATGCAATGTTTCTATAATATATGCAAATCAATCAATGTGATACATCATATTAGAAAATTAAAGAATAAAAACCACATGATCATCTCAAGAGATGCAAAAAACTTTGGAAAAAAATTCACCACCCATTTATGGTAAAAATTCTTTGGAAAGTGGTCATAGGAGGAATTTACCTAAACATAGTAAAGGCCATATACAACAAACAAACAGCAAAAATCTTTCTCAGTTGTTAAAAACAAAACAAATCAGAATTCACTGTCTCTAAGATCAGGCACAAAAGGCAAGGATGTCCACTCTCACCACTCTTATTCAACATAGTTTTGGAAGTTCTAGCCAAGGCAATCAGAAAATTTCTACTATAAATTGGAAAAGCAGTAAAACTGTCACTGAAACCTAAAGACACCATCAGAAAACCTTGAGAGCTAATCAATAAACTCAGTAAAGTTGTAAAATATAAAAAGAAATGCACAGAAATCTCTTGGATATCTATACACAAGAAATGAAAGTTCAGAAAGAGAAATTAAAGGAACAACCCCATTTACCATTGCAAGTAATAGAATAAAATACCTAGGAATAAACCTCTCTAGGGAGGGAAAACACCTGTATTCAGATAAGTGTAAAACACTGATGAAAGAAATCAAAGATGATACAAAGAGTTGGAGAAATATACCATATCCTTGGAATTGAAGAATCAATATTGTGAAAAGGACTATGATACTGAAAGCAATCTACAGATTCAATGCAATCCCTATCAAACTACCAACGGTGTTTTTCAGAGAATTAAACAAACAAACAAAAAATTACAACTTGTATGGAAACACTAAAGACCTCAAATAGCCAAAACAGTCTTGAGAAAGAAAAACAGAGCTGAAGGAATCAGGCTCCTTGTTTTCAAACTATACTACAAATTTACAGTAATCAAGGGAGTATTTCTGTTATGGTAACCAAAATAGAAATATAGATCAATTGTACAAGATAGAAAAGCCAGAGGTAAACCCACAAACATATGATCAACTAATCTATGACAAAGGAGGCAAGAATATACAGTGGAGCAAAGACAGACTTTTCAACACTTGGTGCTGGGAAAACTGGACAAGTACATATAAAGGAATGAAATTAGAGCACTACCTAACACCAAACACAAAAATAAACTCAAAATAGATTTAAGGCCTAAAAGCAAGTTTAGACACTATAACACCTTAAATTAAAACTTAGGAAAAACACTCTTTGACATAAATGACAAGAGGATCATTTTTAACTCACCCTCTAGAGTAATGTAAATAAAAGCAAGCATAAAGAAATATGACCAATTAAAGTTAAAAGATTTTATACTGTGAAGGAAACCATAAACAAGGGAAGACAATCCACATAAAGGGATAATATGTCTCCAAATGAAAGAACAAAGTGAGGATTAATCTCCCCAAAATATACAAATAGCTAAAAAGAAAGCAAAAAACAAACAAAAACTCAATTAAAAAATAAAACAACTCAATCAGAAAATGGATGGAAGATGTAAATAAACATCTCTCCAATGGCCAATAGGCACTTGAAAAGATGATCAACATCACTAATTGTTGAAAGTTAAATGAAAGTGGTAATCACTCAGTCATGTCTGACTCTTTGTGATCCCATGGGCTTTAGCCTGCCAGACTCCTCTGTCCATGGAATTCTCCAGGCAAGAGTACTGGAGTGGGGAATCATTTCCCTCTCCAGGGGATCTTCCCAACCCAGGAATCGAACCTAGCTCTCCCACATTGCAGACAGATTCTTTATATTGAGTCATTAGGGAAGCCCCACTAACTGTTAGAAAAATGCAAATCAAAACTACAATGAAATATCACATCACATTCATCAGAATGGCCATCATCAAAAATCTGAAATCTATAAGCAATAAATGCTGAAGACAGTGTGGAGAAAAGAAGACCCTCATGAATAGCTGATGGGAATATAAGTTGATACAGACACTATGAAGACAATATGGAGATTTCTTTAAAAACTAAAAATAGAGCTGTCATATGATCTAGCAATCCCAATACTGGGTATATAGCCTGAGAAAACCATAATTCAAAAGGGCATATGTATCCCAATATGCATTACAATATTATTTACAATATCCAAGACATGGAAGCAACCTAAATATTTAATGAAAGATTAATGGGTCAAAAAGATATGGTTGTTGTTGTTATTCAATCTTCAGGTCATGTCCAACTCTCTGAAACCCAACGGACTGCAGCACACCAAGCTTCCCTGTCCTTCATTATCTCCTTGAGTATGCTCAAATTCATGTCCATTGAATCAGTGATACCTTTTGCAAACTCCTCCTCTGTCATCCCCTTTTCCTCCTGCACCCAGTCTTTCCAAGTCTTTTTCAGTTAGTCTGCTCTTCTCATTATGTGGCCAAATTATTGGAATTTCAATCAGTATCAGTTCTTCCAATGAATATTCAGGATTGATTCCCTTTGTGATTGACTGATTTGTTCCCCTTGCTGTCCAAGGAAATCTCAAAAGTCTTATCCAGCTCCAGAGTTCAAAAGCATCAATTCTTCAGTGCTCAATCTTCTTTATGATCCAACTCTCACATTCATACATGAATACTGTAAAAGCCATAGCTTTGACTACATAGACCTTTGTCAGCAAAGTGATGTCTCTGCTTTTTAATATGCTCTCTAGGTTTGTCATTGGAGAAGGAAATGGCAACCAACTCCAGTTATCTTGCCTGGAGAATCCCAGGGATGGTGGGTCCTGGTGAGCTGCCGTCTATGGGGTCGCATAGAGTCGGACATGACTGAAGCGACTTAGCAGCAGGTTTGTCATAGATTATCTTCCAAGGAGCAAGTGTCTTTTACTTTTGTGATGGCAATCACTGTCCACAGTGATTTTGGAGTCCAAGAAAAGATCCGGCACTGTTTCCTTTTTTTTTCTCAATTTATTTGACATGAAGTGATGTGACTGATTGCCATGATCTTAGTTTTTGAAAGAAGATGTGGTACATATGTGCAATGGAATATTAATGAGCCATAAAAAGTAATGAAACTGGATCATTTTAGAGATGTGAAAGGGTGTGGCATCTATCACCAGGAGAGAAGTAAGTCAGAAAGAGAAAAAAGAATCTTATATTAATAGATTTATGTTGAATCTCAAACTACTGCACAATTGCACTCATCTCACATGCTAGTAAAGTAATGCTCAAAATTCTCCAAGCCAGGCTTCAGCAATACGTGAACTGTGACTTTCAGATGTTCAAGCTGGTTTTAGAAAAGGCAGAGGAACCAGAGATCAAATTGCCAACATCCACTGGATCATCGAAAAAGGAAGAGAGTTTCAGAAAAACATCTATTTCTGCTTTATTGACTATGCCAAAGCCTTTGACTGTGTGGATCACAATCAACTGTGGAAAATTCTGAAAGAGATGGGAATACCAGACCACCTGACCTGTCTCTTGAAAAATCTGTATGCAGGTCAGGAAGCAACAGTTAGAACTGGACATGGAACACCAGACTGGTTCCAAATAGGAAAAGGAGTACATCAAGGCTGTATATTGTCACCCTACTTATTTAATTATATGCAGAGTACATCATGAGAAACACTGTGCTGGAAGAAGCACAAGCTGGAATCAAGATTGCTGAGAGAAATATCAATAACCTCAGATATGCAGATGACACCACCCTTATGGCAGAAAGTGAAGAGGAACTAAAAAGCCTCTTGATGACAGTGAAAGTGGAGAGTGAAAAAGTTGTCTTAAAACTCAACATTCAGAAAACCAAGATCATGGCATCTGGTCCCATCACTTCAGGGCAAATGAATGGGGAAACAGTGGAAACAGTGTCAGATTTTATTTTTCTGGGCTCAAAAATCACTGCAGATGGTGACTGTAGCCATGAAATTAAAAGACGCTTACTCCTTGGGAGGAAAGTTATGACCAACCTAGATAGCACATTGAAAAGCAGAGACATTACTTTGCCAATAAAGGTCCATCTAGTCAAGGCTATGGTTTTTCCTGTGGTCATGTATGGATGTGAGAGTTGGACTGTGAAGAAAGCTGAGCGCTGAAGAATTGATGCTTTTGAACTGTGGTGTTGGAGAAGACTCTTGAGAGTCCCTTGGACTGCAAGGAGATCCAACTAGTCCATTCTGAAGGAGATCAGCCCTGGGATTTCTTTGGAAGGAATGATGCTGAAGCTGAAACTCCAGTACTTTGGCCACCTCATGCGAAGAGTTGGTTCATTGGAAAAGACTTTGATGTTGGGAGGGATTGGGGGCAGGAGGAGAAGGGGACGCCAGCGGATGAGATGGCTGGATTGCATCACTGACTCAATGGATTTGAGTCTGTGTGAAATCCGGGCGTTGGTGATGGACAGGGAGGCCTGGCGTGCTGCAATTCATGGGGTCGCAAAGAGTCAGACACAACTGAGCGACTGGACTGAACTGAACTGATGTTGAATCTAGAAAAGTGGTACAGATTTACCTGTTTTACGGACTGGAATAGAGATGCAGAGATAGAGAAGAGACATGATGAGTGAATGGTGGGACAAATTGGTAGATTGAGATTGAGATTGACATATATACACTAAGAGCTGTAAATAGATAGCTAGTGGGAACCTGCTATAAAGAACAAGCATCTCAGCTCAGTGCTCTATGATTGGTTAGATAGGCTGAATTGTGGATATCAGCAAGAGGTGTAAAAGGGAGGAGATATATGCATCAGTTCAGTTCAGTCCAGTCACTCAGTCGTTTCCAACTCTTTGTGACCCCATGAATCGCAGCATGCCAGGCCTCCCTGTCCATCACCAACTCCCAGAGTTCACTCAGACTCACATCCATTGAGTCAGTGATGCCATCCAGCCATCTCATCCTCTGTCGTCCCCTTCTCCTTCTGCCCCCAATCCCTCCCAGCATCAGAGTCTTTTCCAATGAACCAATTCTTCGTATGAGGTGGCCAAAGTACTGGAGTTTCAGCATTAGCCTCATTCCTTCCAAAGAAATTCCAGGGCTGATCTCCTTCAGAATGGACTGGTTGGATCTCCTTGCAGTCCAAGGGACTCTCAAGAGTCTTCTCCAAAACTACAGTTCAAAAGCATCAGTTCTTCGGCGCTCAGCCTTCTTCACAGTCCAACTCTCATATCCATACAAGACCACTGGAAAAACCATAGCCTTGACTAGATGAACCTTTATTGGCAAAGTAATGTCTCTGCTTTTGAATATGCTATCTAGGTTGGTCATAACTTTCCTTCCAAAGAGTAAGCATCTTTTAATTTCATGGCTGAAGTCACCATCTGAAGTGATTTTTAGAGCCCCCCAAAAAAACGTCTGACACTGTTTCCACTGTTTCCCAATCCATTTGCCATGAAGTGATGGGACCAGATGCCATGATCTTAGTTTTCTGAATGTTGAGCTTTAAGCTAACTTTTTCACTCTCCACTTTCATTTTCATCAAGAGTCTTTTTAGTTCCTCTTCACTTTCTGCCATAAGGGTGATGTCATCTGCATATCTGAGATTATTTTTATTTCTCCAGGCAATCTTGACTCCAGCTTGTGCTTTTCCCAGCCCAGGGTTTCTCATGATGTACTCTGCATATAAGTTAAATAAGCAGAGTGGCAATATAGAGTTTTGAAATAACTTCTTTTCCTATTTGGAACCAGTCTGTTGCTCCATGTCCAGTTCTAACTGTTGTTTCCTGACCTACATACAGATTTCTCAAGAGACAGGTCAGGTGGTCTGGTATTCCCATCTCTTTCAGAATTTTCCACAGTTGATTGTGATCCACACAGTCAAAGGCTTTGATATAGTCAATAAAGCAGAAATAGATGTTTTTCTGGAACTCTCTTGCTTTTTCCATGATCCAGCAGATGTTGGCAATTTGATCTCTGGTTCCTCTGCCTTTTCTAAAACCAGCTTGAACATCAGAAAGTTCACGGTTCACATATTGCTGAAGCCTGGCTTGGAGAATTTTGAGCATTACTTTACTAGCATGTGAGATGAGTGCAATCGTGCGGTAGTTTGAGCATTCTTTGGCATTTCCTTTCTTTGGGATTGGAATGAAAACTGACCTTTTCCAGTCCTGTGGCCACTGCTGAGTTTTCCAAATTTGCTGACTTATTGAGAGCAGCACTTTCACAGCATCATCTTTCAGGATTTGAAATAGCTCAACTGGAATTCCATCACCTCCGCTAGCTTTGTTCATAGTGATGCTTTCTAAGGCCCACTTGACTTCACTTTCCAGGATGTCTGGCTCTAGGTCAGTGATCACACCATCGTGATTATCTGGGTCGTGAAGATCTTTTTTGTACAGTTCTTCTGTGTATTCTTGCCACCTCTTCCTAATATCATCTGCTTCTGTTAGGTCCATACCATTTCTGTCCTTTATCGAGCCCATCTTTGCATGAAACATTCCCTTGGTATCTCTAATTTTCTTGAAGAGATCTCTGGTCTTTTCCATTCTGTTGTTTTCCTCTATTTCTTTGCATTGAATGCTGAGGAAGGCTTTCTTATCTCTTCTTGCTATTCTTTGGAACTCTGCATTCAGGTTTTTATAGCTTTCGTTTTCTCCTTTGCTTTTCACTTCTCTTCTTTTCACAGCTATTTGTAAGGCCTCCCTAGACAGCCTTTTTTTTTTTTTTTTTTTTTTTGCATTTCTTTTCCACGGGGATGGTCTTGATCCCTGTCTCCTGTACAATGTCACAAACCTCATTCCATAGTTCATCAGGCACTCTATCAGATCTAGGCCCTTAAATATATTTCTCACTTCCACTGCATAATTATAAGGGATTTGATTTAGGTCATATTTGAATGGTCTAGTATATTTCCATACTTTCTTCAATTTAAGTTTGAATTTGACAATAAGTAATTCATGATCTGAGCCACAGTCAGCTCCTGGTCTTGTTTTTGCTGACTGTATAGAGCTTCTCCATCTTTGGCTGCAAAGAATATAATCAATCTGATTTCTGTGTTGACCATCTGGTGATGTCCATGTATAGTCTTCTCTTCTGTTGTTGGAAGAGGGTGTTTGTTATGGCCAGTGCATTTTCTTGGCAAAACTCTATTAGTCTTTGCCCTGCTTCATTCCATATTCCAAGGCTAAATTTGCCTGTTACTTCAGGTGTTTCTTGACTTCCTACTTTTGCATTCCAGTCCCCTATAATGAAAAGGACATCTTTTTTGGGTGTTAGTTCTAAAACGTCTTGTAGGTCTTCATAGAACCATTCAACTTCAGCTTCTTCAGCATTACTGGTTGGGGCATAGACTTGGATTACTGTGATATTGAATGGTTTGCCTTGGAAACGAACAGAGATCATTCTGTCATTTTTGAGATTGCATCCAACTACTGCATTACGGACTCTTTTGTTGACCATGATGGCTACTCCATTTCTTCTGAGGGATTCCTGCCCGCAGTAGTGGATACAATGGTCATCTGAGTTAAATTCACCCCTTCCAGTCCATTTTAGTTTGCTGATGCCCAGAATGTCGACATTCACTCTTGCCATCTCTTGTTTGACCACTTCCAATTTGCCTTGATTCATGGACCTGACATTCCAGGTTCCTATGCAATATTGCTCTTTACAGCATCGGACCTTGCTTCTATCACCAGTCACATCCACAGCTGGGTAATCTTTTTGCTTTGGCTCCATCCCTTCATTCTTTCTGGAGTTATTTCTCCACTGATCTCCAGTAGCATATTGGGCACCTCCTGACCTAGGGAGTTCGTCTTTCAGTATCCTATCATTTTGCCTTTTTATACTGTTCATGGGGTTCTCAAGGCAAGAATACCGAAGTGGTTTGCCATTCCCTTCTCCAGTGGACCACATTCTGTCAGATCTCTCCATCATGACCCGCCCATCTTGGGTTGCCCCATGGGCATGGCTTAGTTTCATTGAGTTAGACAAGGCTGTCATCCTAGTGTGATTAGATTGACTAATTTTCTGTGAGTATGGTTTCAGTGTGTCTGCCCTTTAATGCCCTCTTGCAACACTTACCATCTTACTTGGGTTTCTCTTATGTTGTGCTTGGGGTATCTCTTCATGGCTGCTCCAGCCAAGTGAAGCCACTGCTCCTTACCTTGGATGAGGGGTGTCTCCTCACTGCCGCCTTCCTGACCTTCAACGTGTGATAGCTCCTCTAGGCCCTCCTGCTCCCACATAGCCACAGTTCCTTGGACTTGGGGTTGGTCCTCCCAGCTGCCACCCCTGGCCTCATAGCTAATTCACTTCATTGTACAGCAGAGACTAATGCCATACTGTAAAATATTTATATGTCAATTTAATAAAAGAAAACAGCAATATGGAAATATACATTGTTAGCTACCTGAAATGTAAATGGATTAAATGCTCCAACTGAAAGACATAGACCAGCTGAATAGATTTTTTTTTAAAGACACATATACATGCTGTCTAAAAAGATGCATTAACATCTCTAGTGGCATATACAGACTTAAAGAAAGGGTATAATTTTTTTTTTTCCATGCAAATGGACATCAAAAGAAAGGTGGCATTTCAATAGTAATTTTAGATGAAATAGACTATTTAAAGAGATTATTGAAAAAAAAAAAACTAAAATAGATACTATTACAAGAGGAAAAGATGGGCACTACATAATGATCAAGGATTCAATGCAAGAAGTTACAACAATTCTAAATATGTATGCACCCAACATACGAGCACCGTAATATGTAAGTCAAATGTTAACAGCCTTAAAAGGGGAAAACAGCAGTAACACAAAAAGAGTGGAATATTTAACATTCCACTTACACCAATCAACAGGTCATGCAGACAGAAGTCAAAAAGGAGACACAAGCCTTAAAAAACACATTAACCCAGATAGACATAAATGATATTTATAGGACATTCTATAAAATGTGTGTGTGGGGTGGGCAGGGTCCTCCCAGGTGGCTCAGTGGTGAAGAACTTGCCTACAAATGAAGCAATCCTAAGGGTTGTGGGTTTGATCCCTGGGTTGGAAGAATAGGTCTCTTGGAGGAGAGCATGGGAACCCTCTCCAGTGTTCTTGCCTAGAGAATCCTATAGACAGAGGAGCCTGGCGGGTTCCTAGGATTACAGAGTTGGACATGACTAAAGTGATGCATGCATGTCCTCCTTATTAAAAAACAAACAACAACAACAAAAAATAAATACAGCAGAAAACACTTTCTTTTCAAATGCACATGGAACATTCTCCATTATAGAACATACTTTGAGTCAGAAACAAGCCTCAAAAATTTTAAGAAGTTTGAAATCACATGAAGCATCTTTTTGGATCACAACACTTTGAATTTAGATGTAAAGTTTAGGGGGAAATAATGTAAGAAACATAAACATATGGAGGTTAAACAATGTGTTACTAAATAATCAATGCATCACTGAAGAGGCCAAATTGAAAATTAAAAAAAAAAAAAACTAAAGACAAATGACAACAAAAACCAGAGGATCCAAAACTTATGCCATACAGCAAAGTCAGTTCTAAAAGGGAAGTTTATAACAATACAATCTTACTTCAAGGAATAAGAAATATCTGAAATAAATAGCTTAAACTTACACCTAAAGCAAATAGGGCAAGAACAATGGCAACAACAACAACAAAAAAGTTAGTAGAAGGAAAGAAATCATAAAAATCAGAGCAGAAATAAATGAAAAAGAAATGATGGAGACTATAGCAAAGATCAATAAAACTAAAAGCTCATTCTTTGAGAAGATAAAATAAACAAACCATTAACCAGACTCATCAAGAAAAAATGGAGAAGGTGCAAGTAAATAAAATTAGAAATGAAAATGGAGAAATTAAACAGACAACACAGAAATACCAACCAACATAAGAGACTACTAAACAACTATTTGCCAATAAATGGACAACTTGGAAGAAACAGACAAATTCTTATAAAAAGTGTAACTTTTCAAAACTGAACCATGAAGAAATATAAAATTTGAGCACTTCAATATCAAGAATGGAAATTGAAGCTATAATAAGAAAATCTTCCAACAAACAAGAGCCCAGGACCAAATGGCTTCAGAGGTGAATTCTACCAAATACTTAGAGAAGAGCTAACACCTATCCTATTCGAAAGCTTTCAAGTAGTTGCAGAGGAAAGAAAACTTCCAAATTCATTCTATGAGGACACAATCACACTGACACCAAAATCAGAGGAAGATGTCAACCACAAAAAATAAAACTATTAGCCAATATTAATGATGAACAAATATGCAAAAATTCTCAACAGAACTCCAGCAACCAGAACCCAACAATATATTAAAAAGATCATACATCATGATCAAGTGGGCTTTATTCCAGGGGTGCAAAAATTCTTCAATATTTGCAAATCAACCAGTATGACACACCATATTAACAAATTGAAAGATAAAATCCATACGATTATTTCAATAAATGCAGAGAAAGACCTGCAGAAAATTAAATACCCATTTATGGAAAAAAAAGAAAAAAGAAAAAACCTCTCTAGGAAGCAGGCATAGAAGAAGCATACCTCAATGTAATAAAAACCATATATGACAAACCCACAGCAAATGTTATCCTCATGGCAAAAAATTGATACATTTCTTCTAAAATCAGGAACAACACAAGGGTCCCCACTCTCACCACTACTATTCAACATAGTTTTGGAAGTCCTAGCCACAGCCATCAGAGAAAAAAAATAAATAAAAGGAATTCATATTGGAAAAGAAGAAGTAAAACTCTCACTATTTGCAGATGACATGATCCTCTACATATGAAACCCTAAAGGTGCCATCAGAAAACTTCTAGAGTTAATCAATGAATATAGTAAAGTTGCAGGATAAAAAATTAATACAGAGAAATCCTTTGCATTCCTATACACTAACAATGAAAAATCAAAAAGAGAAATTAAGGAAACAATTCCATTCACCATTGCAAGAAAAAGAATAAAATACTTAGGAGTAAATTTATCTAAAGAAATAAAAGTCCTGTATACAGAAAACTATAAAACACTGATGAAAGAAATCAAAGATGACACAAATAGATGGAGAAATATACCATGTTCTTGGATTGGAAAAGGCAATATAGTGAAAATGAGAATACTACCCAAAACAATATATAGATTCAACACAATCCCTATCAAACTATCAATGGTATTTTTTCACAGAACTATAACAAACAATTTCACAATTTGTATGGAAACACAAAGGACTCTGAATAACCAAAGCAATTTTGAGAAAGAAGAATGACACTTCAGACTATACTACAAAGTTACAGTCACCCAGACAGTATGGTACTGGCACAAAAACAGAAATACAGATCAGTGGAAAAAATAATAAATAAATAAATAAATAGAAAGTCTAGAGATAAACCGATGGACACCTAATCTTTTACAAAAAAGGCAAAAATATACAATTGAGACAAGATAGTCTTTTCAACAAGTGGTGCTGGGAAAACTGGTCAACTTCATGTAAAATAATGAAAATAGAAGACTTTTTAACACCATACACAAAAATAAACTCAAAATGGATTAAAAGAGCTAAATGTAAGACCAGAAACTATAAAACTCTTAGAAGAAAACTTAAGCACAGAACTTTCCAACATAAATCACAGAAAGATCCTCTATGACCTGCCTCCTAGAATAATGGAAATAAAATAAAAAGTAAACAAATGCGACCTAATTGAACTTAAAAGCTTTTGCACAACAAAGGAATCTACAAGCAGGTGAACAGATTGCCCTCAGAATGGGAGGA
This sequence comes from Bos grunniens, assembly GCF_055505025.1. Taxonomy (NCBI): domain Eukaryota; kingdom Metazoa; phylum Chordata; class Mammalia; order Artiodactyla; family Bovidae; genus Bos; species Bos grunniens. The sequence goes on along the minus strand of NC_141183.1, from coordinate 61,503,657 downwards.
AATAATATCAGTGAAACAACTGACAAATAATTAATCTCCAAAATGTACAAGTAGCTCATGCACTCAATACCAGAAAAACGAACAACCCAGTCAAAAAGTGGGTAAATGGCCTAAACAGATATTTCTCCAAGGAAAACATACAAATAGCTAATGAACACATGAAAAGATGCTCAGGGCACCACAGGGGACACAGACGTAAAGAACAGACTTTTGGGCTCAGTGGGAGAATGCAAGGGTGGGATGATTTGAGAGAACACCATTGAAACCTATGCATTACCATATGTAAAACAGATGACCAGTGCAAGTTCGATGCATGAAACAGGGCAACCAAAGTCATTGCTCTAGGGACAACCCAGAGAAATAGTATGGGGAGGAAAGTGGGAGGAGTGTTCAGGATGGGGCGACACATTTATACATGTGGCCAATTCATGCTGATGTATGACTTAAAACCATTACAATGTTTTAAAGTAATTATTCTCCAATCAAAATTAATTAATTGATTAAAAAGCCTGTTAGTCAAAGGACAGAATCATAAATATCAAAGCAGATAAATGAAATAGATATAAACAACAACCACTGTAATAAAGAGCAATGAATTTAAAAGCTGGTTCTTTCAGAATATAAGCAAAATTGATAAACCTTTGGCCAGACTCACCAAGAAAATAAGGGAGATGACTCAACTCAATAAAATTATTAAGGTAAAAATAGAAGTTGTAATGGAAACCACAGAAGTACAAAGGATCATAAGAGACTACATCCAGGAAATACACACCAATAAAATAACAACATGGAAGAAATGGACACATTATAAGAACGATGAAACCTTCTAAGACTGAACCAGATAGAAATATAAAATATAAAGAGACCACTCAACAGTACTAACATTGACACTGTGATTAAAAGTCTAACAATAAAAGTTCTTAATGAGATGGGTTCACAGGCAAATTCTATCAAACATTAGAAAAGACTTAACACCTAAAAGAGGTCATATAATGCTAAGGAATGAGAAACAAGCTCTAGTTTCAAGGATTCTGATCGAAATAATATTATCTTTCACCTTAATTTAGAATATTTAAATTGGTGGAATTTAATGAATCAAAGTGAAGAGACAGAAATATTTTATCTTCCAGATCATATTATTCATCAAGGAACCTGATTCTGATAAAGCAAAAAATCATATTTAAAAAATTCTTTATTAGAATTACATTTCACAAATATTAAACATCTCAGTTTTTACTGTCTTCTCACAGGATAATCAAATATATGAAAGCTTCTTTCCATCTGTAAGATAATCAAGTAGAACTGCAATAGGCTTTTAGGGTCTTCCTTCCTTTTCCCCAAATCCTAATATAGAATTCCTGTATTAACCAAATGCTTGATAAGTCAAAGCTTTTTTTGATTTTCAAAAGTCAGTGAGTGAAAAATATATTTAGATAATTGTTGAAAATATAATGAGTTTCTGTTGTTATATAAAAGATATCTGTATAATATTAAGGAAGGAAGAAGCCTAAAAGCCTATTGAAGTTCTACTTAATCATCTTACAGATAGAAAGAGGCTTTCATATATTTGATTGAAATTTCAGCCATGGGTAATTTCTTTGTGAACATGATGATAGACTAAATGTCCTCTCTATTGTATCAGTTAGCTATAAAAGAATAAAAAGAAACACCTGGATCTCTAGCCAGGAAAGCCAAATTGTCAGAAAAGTATTTCTTTCTACTGCCACCCCCATGCTAAAACATGCAGTCAACTGAAGTGTAAAATGGATGAAAACCTAGATCATATTTAAATCCGAAATAACAAATTTTATCTATTTTGAATCCATTCTCAGGTACAGGTACACTAAGATGTTAGAAAGGATGAAGTTTAATATCTATGTCAGGCTTCAGAAATTAAAAAAAAAATAGTGAGTATATTCATATCATAGAAAGAAATATATACAACTATTGCTATTTGATTCTGGAAAGCATGTAAGAAGCAAAAGAATTCTGAAGAAAAAAAAAAAAAGAACTGATAAAGACAGGCAGTGCAGACAGTTGTGAAAATGTAAATATTGAGAGTGGTAGCTGATAAGGTTAGTGTAGTGTGTTGTTGTGGATTAATATATAATATTAATATTAGTAAATATAGAATGGAGTGGTAACAGAATCACTTGTGGCATGGTAGTAAAAATGGTATAGTAGGAAGAGACTCAACTGTAGACTCTTTATGGGTAAATATGAGCTTGGAACCTATTATGTTTTCAAAAAGAGCCTTGTAAATATTATAAACACTTTTATATATATTTGCTATTGCTTCTCGACTACATCTTGGATAGAATCTTGCTATGGGAGTTGGTGCTAAATTAAGGAGTCAAATTGCTGTATATAGTATAATATAAACTAATGATATAGAAGATGATCTGTAAGATATCTAGTTAAAGATTTGTTGTTTTATGGCAAGACTTAACATTGAACCATGTTTGAAATTTATTTCCTTTCAGAAATTTTTATTTCTCAAGTAATGTGAGCAAGTATCAATGCCATTTTGATAATGTATAAAATGCATGCTTCCATTCTTCAAATGGCACACAAAAGATCAAAGTAAACAATGAATTATTTCTGACATTTTTTACTTAATTTTTGATTCTTGGATTCAAAATACTAAAGGAAAAATGGTTCAAACTAGTGTTTAGCCTTCTTATATGACAAAAGGAACTCTATTTAACTGCCACTGGTGATTTATTTCTTTGGACTATGATCAATATAAACAAAAATCAACATCATTCTGATGTAAATAGATATGGACATGAACCTCTAAAAGTCTTTTATCTTCTCAGTGTGATTTTTAAAAAGGACAATAGTTAATATGTACTCTTGCATCTATCAGTTGTTTATGGTTTTCTTTTTTAAAATTTTTATTAAAAAGTTTGTAGTATAGGTATAGAAATAATACTAACATTACCTTTCAGGAAACATTTAAAGTAGCTTATCAAGATTATAGACTCAGGATTTGCTTTCTGTTCTATGTAAAAATAAGTTCCATATTTCTCCTTTGTAGTCTTAATGAACTCAAAAAGAATGATGCACTGATGCAACTGTAATAAAGAGTACTGGGTAATTTTTAAATAATATATAAATATATCTCAAACTCATTTTGACATATCTCTGTCTCATTTTTACTTGTTGATGAATTAAGCATTTACTATTATCTTGCTGTCTTAGGAAGTACTGCTATTAATAAAGTTAAAGGATGTGATGGAATTTCAATAGAACTACTGAAAACCCTAAAAGATGATGCCATCAAGGTGCTGCATTCAAAATGTCAACAAATCTGGAAGACCCAGCATTGGCCACAGGACTGGAAAAGGTCAATTCTCATCCCAATTCCCAAAAAGGATAGTACTAAAGAAAGTACTAACCATCAGACAATTGCACTCATCTCCCATGCTAGTAAGGTCATGCTTAAAATCCTGCATGCTAGGCTTCAGCATTATGCAAATCAGGAAACACTTGAATCAGTTCTAATGAGGTGGATGAAACTGGAGTCTATTATACAGAGTGAAGTAAGCCAGAAGGAAAAACACCAATACAGTATAATAACACATATATATGGAATTTAGAAAGATGGTAACAATAACCCTGTGTATGAGACAGCAAAAGAGACACTGATGTATAGAACAGTCTTATGACTCTATGGGAGAGGGAGAGGGTGGGAAGATTTGGGAGAATGGCATTGAAACATGTAAAATATCATGTATGAAACGAGATGCCAGTCCAGGTTCGATGCACGATACTGGATGCTTGGGGCTAGTGCACTGGGACGACCCAGAAGGATGGTATGGGGAGGGAGGAGGGTTCAGGATGGGGAACACATGTATACCTGTGGCGGATTCATTTTGATATTTGGCAAAACTAATACAATATTGTAAAGTTTAAAAATAAAATAAAATTAAAAAAAAAGAAATTCCATATGTCTAATGGGTTTAGAAAATGAAAAGCAATCAGAGATCCACAAGTTGTCAACATCACTGGATCATAACGAAAGCTAGGAAATTCCAGAAAAACATCTACCAATGTTTCATTGACTACACCAAAGCCTTTGACTGCGTGGACCATAAGAAATTCTAGAAAGCTCTTAAAGAGATGGTAATACTGGACCATCTTACCTGTCTCCTGAAAAACATGTATGTTCATCAAGAGGCAGTAGTTTGAACCCTGTATAGAGCAACTGATTGGTTCAATGTATGACAGAGGTGTCTGCTGTCACCCTGTTAGTTTAATCTATATGCTGAGAACAAAATGAAAAATGGGCTGAATGAGTTACAAGCTAGAATAAATATAAGTGGGAGAGACATCAACAACCTCAGATACGTGAATGATACCACTCTAATGACAGAAAGAGAAGAGGGACTAAAAACCTTTTGATGAGAATGAAGGAGGAGAGTGAAAGAGTCAGCTTAAAACTAAGCGTTAAAATAACTAAGATCATGGCATCTGGGCCCATTATTTCATGGAAAATAGAGGGGGAAATATGGAAGTAGTGACAGGTTTGCTCTTCTTGGACTTCCCATGGTCTTCCCAGTGGTTACATGTGGTTGCAAGAGCTGGACTGTAAAGAAGTCAGAGGGCTGAAGAACAGATGACTTTGAACTGTGGTGCTGGAGAAGACTCCTGAAAGTCCTTTGGAGACTAAGGAGAATTTTTTATATAGTTCTTCTCTGTATTCTTGTCATCTCTTCTTAATTTCTTCTGTTTCTGTTAGGTCCATTCCATTTCTGTCCTTTATTGTGTCCATCTTTGAATGAACTATTTCCTTAGGATCTCTAATTTTCTTGAAGAGATCTCTAGTCTTTCCCATTTTGTTGTTTTTCTCTGTTTGTTTTCATTGTTCACATAGGAAAGTTTTCTTATCTTTTCTTGCTGTTCTTTCATACTTTGTATTCAGATAAGTATATCTTTCTTTTGCTCCTTGCCTTTCACTTCTCTTCCTTTCTCACCTATTTGTAAGGCCTCCTCAGACAACCACTTTGCCTTTTTGAATTTCTTTCTCTTGGGGATGGTCTTGATCACTGCCTACTGTACAACGATATGAACCTCAATCCATTGTTCTTCAGGCATTCTGTCTATCAATCTAATCCCTTGAATTTGTCACATCCACTGTATAATCATAAGGGATTTGATTTAGATCATACCTGAATGATCTAGTGGTTTTCCATACTTTCTTCAATTTAAGTCTGAATTTGGCAATATGAACTTCATGATCTGAGCCATAGTCAGCTGCCAGGCTTGTTTGTACTCACTGTGTGGAGTTTCTCCATATTTGGCTGCAAAGAATATAATCAATCTGATTTCAGAGTTGACCATCAAGTGACGTCCATGTGTAACATCATCTCTTGTGTTGGTGGAAGAGGATGTTTGGTATGACCAGTGTGTTACCTTTTCAAAACCCTGTTAGCATTTACCCTGCTTCATTTTGTACTCCAAGGCCAAACTTGCCTGTTACTCCAGCTATCTCGTGTGTGTGTGTGTTTTAATTTTATTTCATTTTTAAACTTTACAATATTGTATTAGTTTTGCCAGATATCGAAATGAATCCACTACAGGTATACATGTGTTCCCCATCCTGAACCCTCCTCCCTCCTCCCTCCCCATACCATTCCTCTGGGTCGTCCCAGTGCACCAGCCCCAAGCATCCAGTATCATGCATTGAACCTGGACTGGCGACTCGTTTCATACATGATATTATACATGTTTCAATGCCATTCTCCCAAATCTTCCCACCCTCTCCCTCTCCCACAGAGTCCATAAGACTGATCTATACATCAGTGTCTCTTTTGTTTTAACAGGGTTATTGTTAGCATCTTTCTAAATTCCGTATATATGCGTTAGTATACTGTATTGGTGTTTTTCTTTCTGGCTTACTTCACTCTGTATAATAGGCTCCAGCTTCATACTCCAGTTATCTCTTATCTGAGCACTTGGGCATCCCATTCCCCTATCATGAAAAGTCCATTTTTATTTTGGTGTTATTTATAGAAGTGGTCAAATAGGAGATGGCAAGAGTGAACATCGATAGTTGAGGAATCAGTGAACTATAATGGACTGGAATCAATGAATTTAATTCAAAGGACCATTATCTCTACTGCCATGGGTAAGAATCCCTTAGAAGAAATGGAGTAGCCATCATAGTAAAAATAAAGACTTTGAAATTCAGTACTTGGATGCAATCTCAAAAACGACAGAATGATTTCTGTTCATTTCCAAGGCAAATCAATCAATATCACAGTAATCCAAGTCTATGCCCCGAACAGCAATGCTGAAGAAGCTGAAGTTAAATGCTTCTATGAAAACCTACAAGACCTTCTAGAACTAACACCCCCAAAAGATGTCCTTTTCGTTATAGGGGACTGCAATACAAAAGTAGAAAGTCAAGAAATACCTGGAGTAACAAGGAAATTTGGCTTTGGAATACAGAATGAAGCAGAGCAACGGCTGATAGAGTTTTGCCAAGAGAATGCACTGGTCAGAGCAAATACCCTCTTCCAACAAGACAAGAGAAGACTCTGCATATGGACATCACCAGTTGGTCAATACTGAAATCAGATTGAGTATATTCTTTACAGCCAAAGATGGAGACGCTCTACATAGTCAGCAAAAACAAGACTGGGAGGTGACTGTGGCTCAGATCATGAATTCCTTATTGCCAAATGCAGACTTAAATTGAAGAAAGTAGGGAAAACCACTAGACCATTCAGGTATGACCTAAATCAAATCCCTTACAACTAAACAGTGGAAGTGACAAACATATTCAACGGATTAGATCTGATAGACAGAGTGTCTGAAGAACTATCAATGGAGGTTCATGACATTATACAGGAGGCAGTGAATAAGACCATCCCTAGGAAAAAAGAAATGCAAAAAGAAAAAAACAAAAACAAAAAACGGTTTTCTGAGGAGGCCTTACAAATAGCTGTGCAAATAAAAGAAGTGAAAGGCAAAGGAAAAAAAGGAAAGATATACTTACCTGAATACAGAGATTGAAAGAATAGCAAGGAGAGATAAGAAAGCCTTCCTCAGTGATCAATGCAAAGAAATATAGGAAAACAATAGAATGGGAAAGGCTAGAGATCTCTTCAAGAAAATTAGAGATAGCAAAGGAACACTTCATGCACAGATGGGCACAACAAAGGACAGAAACGGTATAGACCTAGCAGAAGCAGAAGATATTAGGAAGAGGTTCCAAGAACACATAGAACTACACACAAAAAAAATGATTTTCATGACCCAGATAATCATGATGGCGTGATCATTCACCTAGAGCCAGACATCCTGGAATGTGAAGTCAAGTGAGCCTTAGGAAGCATCACTACGAGCAAAGCTAGTGGAGGTGATGGAATTCCAGTTGAGTTATTCCAAAACCTAAAAGATGATGCTGTGAAAGTGCTACATTCAATATGCCAGCAAACTTGGAAAAGTCAGCAGTGCCACAGGACTGGAAAAGGTGTTTTTATTCCAATCCCAAAAGAAAGACAATGCCAAAGAATGCTCAAACTACCATACAATTGCACTCATCTCACACGCTAGTAAAATAATGCTAAAAATTATCCAAGCCAGGCTTCCAGAGTATGTGAACCATGAACTTCCAGATGTTCAAGCTGGATTTAGAAAAGGCAGAGGAACCAGAGATCAAATTGCTAACATTCCTTGGATCATCAAAAAAGAGAGCGAGTTCCAGGAAAACATCTGCTTCTGCTTTATTGTCTATGCCAAAGCCTTTGACTGTGTGGATAAAAAAAGAGGAAAATTCTTCAAGAGATGTTTATGCAGGTCAAGAAGCCACAGTTAGAACTGGACATGTAACAACAGACTGATTCCAAATCGGGAAAGGCTGTATATTGTCACCCTGCTCATTTAGCTTATATGTGGACTACATCATGAGGAGTGCAAGATTGGATGAAACACAAGCTCAAATAAAGAGATTGCCACGGGAAATATCATTAACCTCAGATATTGAAATGACACCACACTTATACCAGAAAGCAAAGAAGAAAACTTTCCTTTCCACCAATAAATAAATAAATAAATAAAGAGCCTCTTAATGAAAGTGAAAGCTGAAAGTGAAAAAGTTGGCTTAAAACTCAGGAAACTAAGATCATATCATCTGGCCCCCTCACTTCATGGCAAATAGATGGGAAAACAACGACAGACTTTATATTTTGAGGGGACTTCAAAATCACTGCAGATGGTGACTGCAGCCATGAAATTAAAAGACACTTGCTCCTTGGAAGAACAGTTATGACCAACCTAGAAAGCATATTAAAAAGCAGAGACATTACTTTGCCAACAAAGTTCTGTCTAACCAAAGCTTTGGTTTTTCCAGTAGTCATGTATGGATGTGAGAGCTGGACTATTAAGAAATCTGAGTGCCAAATAATTGATGCTTTTGAACTGTGGTGTTGGAGAAGATTCTTGAGAGTTCCCCTCCCACCTCCCTCCCCATACCATCCCTCTGGGTCATCCCAGTGCACCAGCCCCAAGCACCTGTATCATGCATCGAACCTGGACTGGCGATTCGTTTCATATATGATATTATATATGTTTCAATGCCATTCTCCCAAATCTCCCCACCCTCTTCCTCTCCCAGAGACTCCAAAAGACTCTTCTATATATCTGTGTCTCTTTTGCTGTCTTGCAATCAGGGTTATCCTTACCATCTTTCTAAATTCCATATATATGCGTTAGTACACTGTATTGGTGTTTTTCTTGCTTATGACTTTTAACAAAGATAAAATTAAGTTCACTGGGTCTAAAATATTCCTAAAATATGTTTCTCTAAAGAAATTAATATCAGTAACTTTATTAATCATATTCAAGTACAGAGAACTTGGAAACAATCTACTCCTGTTGATCTTGTGTTTAGCTGCTATGCCATATTAATTGTGCCAAAATGAAAGTAATTTGAAGGTCTCCTGTGCTGGACTTTGAATTTTTTTTTATAATTCCAGATTTCATAATAAATTGCAGTGTTTCTAAAAAATAGACTTGGTATCAGCATCGGATTAGTAGTTTTTTAAACTACTTTGCTAGAGCCATGCCTTTGGTCTCTTGAATCCATTGGGGATGAGAGGAATGTCAGGTGTATGTATTTTTTAAAAAATGCTTTATATGCAGTTAGACTGGGATGCCACATGAATGGCATCACTGACTCAATGAAGTTGAACTTGGGGACAAACTCTAGGATAGGTGAGGGACAAGGATGCCTGGCATGCTGCCTTTCATGGAGTCTCAAAGAGTTGGATATGGCTTGGCAGCTGAACACAAGAACATGCAGTTTAAGTGGCTGGAAATCAGTGCTGAGTTTAAAAAACCAAGGGGAGGGGTCAAAGGAATAAAAATCTTGATAAGTCATTTTAAAAATAAATTATGGAAATTTATTTCTCATAGTTCTGGAGGGTGGAAGTCCAAGGGTAGGGTGCTAGGATGAGACTGTCTTCCAGGTGAGGACCCTCTTTCATGTTTTCATCTTCTAGTTGTATCTTCACATGGCTGAAGGGTAAGCCACTGGATTTTATTATCACAGATTTTTATGTGTATTGGACTCGAGTAACATTTTTTGGGGTGGGAAAATATATAGGCTTAATTTGACAAAATAAACTATCCAAGGCTAGGGGTATAGTTCCAGCAATCCAAATCTCTTCCTATTTTATGATAATCATGTTCTACCAGTTTTGAAGCAAAAAAGTAAATAGATCTAGAACAGTTTTTCTAACCCCAACTACTCATAAGTTTACCTCTATTCCTTAATGTTCTTATGAGGCAAATACTTTACACTCTTGAAGGTTAAGAAATCTAGGATTAATAAGATTACAATGTAAAGTTGTGCTGTTCCTTGTCTTTTCAAAAATATTGGATAATATTTTAAATAAAACTTGGAGAAACCAGAAGAGGTGCCTACAGTTGTAGCTCTCAACCAGCCTTGCACAATGTTCTGATATAATTGACTTTTCCTGTGAACTAAAATTAACAATCCTTTCTTTGGAACAACAGATACCAACAGTGTAATCTAATCTGGCCATGGAAACTTTTCTGAATAACACTGGGTAACATAAAATAAAAGGCAACCCACTCCAGTATTCTCACCTAGAAAATTCCATGGACAGAGAAACTTGGCAGGCCATAGTCCATGGGGTCGCCAAAAGTTGGGCACAACTTAATGACTAAACCATCAACATAGAATAGCAGGGAAGGAAATGCTGAGTGAAGAAACATGCAGACATACCATATTTGTAGGAAGCAGTCTGTAGTTGAGGCAACATGAAGGGGGAAAATTGCTTTGTGTTGTCTGGAGAGAAGTAGAGTGTAAGATCAATAACCTACATAATATAAAATCCTGTGCCTCAAAGAGTTTCACTCAGAACTAGGGAAAATTCCTCAGAACTTGATATCTCATTCCTTCCCCCAACAAAATATTCCTGAAAATAGCTTGATGGCAGGTATCTTACCTCAGTCATAGAATAAAAATTTGGGAAGGATGTCATCCCAGGATCTATAAGGATACTATGTAAGATAAAAATGAAAAAAAAAAAAAATTCCATTGAGGGATCACTAACACTGTATTTATTTTCTGTAGAGTCATATTGTATCTGAAAAAAGACTCTCTGTTTCTTGCCTATGAAACATATGACTAGTTTCTGGGAATTTTTCTAAGACTGTGGTGGAAAATTCCAGTGTTTCCACAACCTGATTTGACATAAGGAAAAGCAGAAGCAAAAATAGAGGAAATATAACCTCTATCTAATTTCTGTCTTCAAGTAATGATGTTTAAGTAAAATTGCCTGGCCAAATCTGAATTTCACCCAGGACACAAGATGAAAGTGCAGCCAGAAAATGTAATTTTCAAAACACCATTTAGCAATAAATAATTAAAGCATAATCTACAACTGAATGAATTACTATAAACTTTTATTTAATTAAAACCTAGACGTTTTAGGTGTTTTTTTTTTTTTTTAACATGAAAATATACTTGTTTTTATTCACATTGAGAGAGATTCCAATTATGATTATAATGCATTTTTGCACATCGAATTGCCAAATAAGTTTAATAACCTTCAATTATTGGCATAAGTATGGCCAAACAGGTGGTCAAAATTGTAGACAAGAGTGTAAAATAGAACAGGCCCAAAAGCGAAATATTGAAATATCTATTAAAATAATATGCACTTATTCACTGATACAGCATTTCATTTCTAGGATTTTTTACTACACATACCTATGAGAATGTTCATTTTTGTATTGTTTCTAATAACAAAAGATTGAAACAAAATGTTGAATAATAATCTAAAAGGGATTGGATAAAGATGTGTTTATAGTACCTTGTTAAAATGGAATAGCCATTAATAAGAATGAGTCCTCCCTACATGTAATGATATTGAGTCATCTAAAAAATACGTTACGTACACAAATCAAGTTGTGTAGTGTGCTTCAATTAGGGTACATATTCAACATACATACTAGTGTACATGAATGAAATATATACATAGTTCTCTATATAAAAAATGCTATCTCTAAAAGGATATTCACAAACTAGAAGGACAATTGTCTTCAGGATAAAAATATAGTGGATAGAGAAAAAAAAAATTGGATGGAGATTTTATCATAAAACCTTTCACACCATTTGAATTTTGATTCATGAGCACATATAAACTATTAAAAATTAATTTTTAAACTGTTAAATAACTCACTGACAAATAAACATTTTTGTTTACTATATATGCTTTTTTTTAATTTTTAATTTTATTTTTTTTCTTCCCATCTTGCATATGTTAGACAAAGTTCTGTCTAACCAAAGCTTTGGTTTTTCCAGTAGTCATGTATGGATGTGAGAGCTGGACTATTAAGAAATCTGAGTGCTAAATAATTGATGCTTTTGAACTGTGGTGTTGGAGAAGATTCTTGAGAGTTCCCCTCCCACCTCCCTCCCCATACTATCCCTCTGGGTCATCCCAGTGCACTAGCCCCAAGCATCCAGTATCGTGCATCAAACCTGGACTGGCAACTCGTTTCATACATGATATTATACATGTTTCAATGCCATTCTCCCAAATCTCCCCACCCTCTCCCTCTCCCACAGAGTCCATAAGACTGTTCTATACATCAGTGTCTCTTTTGCTGTCTCGTACACAGGGTTATTGTTAGCATCTTTCTAAATTCCATATATATGCATTAGTATACTGTATTGGTGTTTTTCATTCTGGCTTACTTCACTCTGTATAATAGGCTCCAGTTTCATCCACCTCATTAGAACTGATTCAAATGTATTCTTTTGAATGGCTGAGTAATACTCCATTGTGTATATGTACCACAGCTTTCTTATCCATTCATCTGTTGATGGACATCTAGGTTGCTTCCATGTGCTGGCTATTATAAACAGTGCTGCGATGAACATTGGGGTACACGTATCTCTTTCCCTTCTGGTTTCCTCAGTGTGTATGCCCAGCAGTGGGATTGCTGGATCATAAATCCGCGCACATATGGACACCTTATCTTTGACAAAGGAGGCAAGAATATACAATGGATTAAAGACAATCTCTTTAACAAGTGGTGCTGGGAAATCTGGTCAACCACTTGTAAAAGAATGAAACTAGAACACTTTCTAACACCATACACAAAAATAAACTCAAAATGGATTAAAGATCTAAACGTAAGACCAGAAACTATAAAACTCCTAGAGGAGAACATAGGCAAAGCACTCTCTGACATACATCACAGCAGGATCCTCTATGACCCACCTCCCAGAATATTGGAAATAAAAGCACAAATAAACAAATGGGACCTAATTAAACTTAAAAGCTTCTGCACATCAAAGGAAACTATTAGCAAGGTGAAAAGGCAGCCTTCAGAAAGGGAGAAAATAATAGCAAATGAAGCAACTGACAAACAACTAATCTCAAAAATATACAAGCAACTCCTACAGCTCAACTCCAGAAAAATAAATGACCCAATCAAAAAATGGGCCAAAGAACTAAATAGACATTTCTCCAAAGAAGACATACAGATGGCTAACAAACACATGAAAAGATGCTCAACATCACTCATTATCAGAGAAATGCACATCAAAACCACTATGAGGTACCATTTCACACCAGTCAGAATGACTGCGATCCAAAAGTCTACAAGCAATAAATGCTGGAGAGGGTGTGGAGAAAAGGGAACCCTCTTACACTGTTGGTGGGAATGCAAACTAGTACAGCCACTATGGAGAACAGTGTGGAGATTCCTTAAAAACTGGAAATCAGTTTCTCATCTACAGTCCCAGTCAGTTTCTCAACTACAGTCCCAGTCATTCTACCCTGATAATGATAAATAACATTTCCTATGTTTTTTCCCATGAAAAAGATCTTCATGATAAATTATTCAAGACAATTTGTACTACATATCACGATAAGTGAAACTTTTCTTTCAGAGTACTAATGCTTTGGAGGAAATCAAAGGTTGTTCGTAAAATATAAGAGGAAGCCCTGTTTTACTCTGAAGTGTAATGCTTACTCAAATACAGTATTCTAGAGATGGAAAAAGAACCAAGGATTTTCATAATTCTTTACTAATAATAGGTGATAATGGTGATGCTCTGACTACTGAAATATTAAATGAACAAAGTAGAATTCATCATTATTTCAACTTTAAGCATCTGTCTATTCTTCAGACAAGTGTGAAAGAATAGTCAGTAAAGTAACAGAAAATGGAATCAGTTCTTAAGATGAATGCTGATTAAATAAAATGATTAGAAATGCTAATAAAATGCATTAGCTAAAGAAATGCTAATAAAAATGTTGCTATTTTCTAGCTGTACTTTCACAAATCATCTGGAATAACTCTAAATAAAACAGCATCTACAATTTTACTTAAATTAGATATGGATATCTTCAGTGGAAAACAGGGAAAATAAATATATGTTAGCTATTCTACAAGACAACTGATGTGCCTGACTTTAAGCTCCAAAGCAAGGAAAGAGTCTCAGAGAAGTTACTTAACCTGCCCAAGGTCACATGGAAAGCAAAATCAAGAAATAAATAGAATCTGACACCCACTTAATGTATATGTTGAAGCCTTCATCCCAAGTGTGACTGTATTTGATTGTAGGCCCTCTGAGGAAATGATAAAACCCTAATCCAACAAGGCTAGTGCCATTAAATAATGGGAAGAGACACCAGAGCTTACTCTCTGGACTGTGTGAAAACACAGCAAGGAGATGATTGTCTGAAAGCCAGAAAGAGAACCTTCTAGAAACTGAATTTGCTGGCACCTTGATCCTGGGCTTTCTAGGGTTCAGAACTGTGAGAAAATAAATTATTCTGATTTAAGCCAACAAATGTATTGGATTTTTGTTATGATATCTGTAGAAGACCAAAACAAGGTGTAAGAATTGACATGTCTAAGAAATTCCAAGGTGTTGTTAATGTTACTGACTCAGGAATCCCATTTTTAAAATTACTATTAAAGAAGTAAAATTTAAGTAACCAGGAGTCATTATGAATTGTCTAAATGCAAAAATAACGATGTACACAGTAGTGTTCTGTTCTAGTGTTCATATCCTCATGTTTTCAGAGTGAATTTCTGTCTCCCTGAGGACATAAGTTTAAGCAAATGATCTTGATGATAGTCATCTGCTTTATCTTTAATGAGTTAACAGACTTTGTCATATCTAAAAAACCCATAGAGAAGTATTCTCATTTATAGTATCTGCTTTACAGGTAACTTAGTCCTTTTGTTTTATCCCTAAATAGCCTGAAATATTTGTCTATTTATTTATTTATTCAATCTTTCATTGATGTGGGATTAGTATGTTGTGAACTTTAGGAGTCTGCTTACTTTGTTTTAGATAAATATAAAAAAGTGTACTGTTAGATTATACTAACCAACTAAGATAAGCATTTCCTATTTATAAAAGATGTTTAGCTACAGTTTTAAATAGCAAAATTAGTCAGTTCATACATTGATTACAGATCAACAAATTTTCAAATCATATGACACTTAAAGAAAATTGATAAAAAAAAAAAAAGGATGTGCATTTTTGAGGGTATTCACTATAAGAAATAGACAAGATTGAACACCCTAAATAGCAATTCACACCTCCAAATTTTCTATGTATTAAAAAAAAAACACACACCAGGTACTCGTAAGGGGGGTACACAAGTTTGTTACTTAAGAAAAGAAAAGAAATTATATCCTGAGAACCTTAGATCTTGAGAATGTCTACATATATACAAAGTGAATTAAGAATTTAACCAATCATTCTGGTGCCTTATCCCACAAGCACTGATGTTAATTAAAAATGTGGAGTCTTCTGAGAACTGAGTTAACTGATTTTATGGCTTACCAGTCTGATAAATGATTGCAGCATATTTCACAGTTCTTCTTGAATTTAATTCACAATGGAAGGTAAAAATCTCCTTTGTAAGTTGTCAGCTAGGGAACTCACTTTAGAAGGAGAGGAAATAAAACTTCTTAGAGAAGCAAAGAAAAATGAATCTGGGATGACACTGAAGGCTTTGAAAAATGGATATATTTTTGGTTCAAGAACATTGAAAATGCTATTTGTGGTCTCTGAATAATGAGACCATTTTTGTACATGTTTTTTTGTATATGGTTTGTACATGGTGATTACTGATTGCCATCACATTGTCTCCACCTGTCACAAGATATCATTATCCACTTAAGAAATAAGATGTAGAGGGTCCTCATTTGAAAGACTGCCTGTCAAAAAGGCTATTAACTGTTTAACGAACATGGCATATACAATTATTTTCTCTTTCCTAACAAATAAAAAGGTGTTTGTTATCTGTTTCTTATCAGAAATTAACATGGAAAATTTCAGAAATAATTTTCTAATTTTATTGTAAATATAAATGTGTAGAATACCCCAAACTCTGGAATTTGTGAACTATAAAGAATGGACTGAAAGGAATATTAAATATGCTTCTTAACTTCCAATGATTGTGGAAAGTGGTTCACTTCAGTTCAGTTCAGTCCCTCAGTCATGTCCGATACTTTGCGACCCCATGAATCGCAGCACGCCAGGCCTCCCTGTCCATCACCAACTCCCGGAGTTCACTCAGACTCACGTCTGTCGAGTCAGTGATGCCATCCAGCCATCTCATCCTCTGTCGTCCCCTTCTCCTCCTGCCCCCAATCCCTCCATCATCAGAGTCTTTTCCAATGAGTCAACTCTTCGGCATGAGGTGGCCAAAGTACTGGAGTTTCAGCTTTAGCATCATTCCTTCCAAAGAAATCCCAGGGCCGATCTCCTTCAGAATGGACTGGTTGGATCTCCTTGCAGTCCAAGGGACTCTCAAGAGTCTTCTCCAACACCACAGTTCAAAAGCATCAATTCTTCAGCACTCAGCCTTCTTCACAGTCCAACTCTCACATCCATACATGACCACTGGAAAAACCATGGCCTTAACTAGACAGACCTTTGTTGGCAAAGTAATATCTCTGCTTTTTAATATGCTATCTAGGTTGGTCATAACTTTTCTTCCAAGGAGTAAGCGTCTTTTAATTTCATGGCTGCAGTCACCATCTGCAGCGATTTTGGAGCCCAGAAAAATAAAATCTGACAGTTTCCCCATGTATTTCCCATGAAGTGATGGGACCGGATGCCATGATCTTAGTTTTCTGAATGTTGAGCTTTAAGCCAACTTTTTCATTCTCCACTTTCACTTTCATCCAGAGGCTATATAGTTCCTCTTCACTTTCTGCCATAAGGGTGGTGTCATCTGCATATTTGAGGTTATTAATATTTCTCCCGGCAATCTTGACTCCAGCTTGTGCTTCTTCCAGTCCAGCGTTTCTCATGATGTACTCTGCATATAATTTAAATAAGCAGGGTGACAATATACAGCCTTGATGTACTCCTTTTCCTATTTGGAACCAGTCTGTTGTTCCATGTCCAGTTCTAACTGTTGTTTCCTGACCTGCATACAGATTTCTCAAGAGACAGGTCAGGTGGTCTGCTTTTCCCATCTCTTTCAGAATTTTCCACAGTTGATTGTGATCCACACAGTCAAAGGCTTTGGCATAGTCAATAAAGCAAAAATAGATGTTTTCCTGGAACTCTCTTGCTTTTTCCATGATCCAGCAGATGTTGGCAATTTGATCTTTGGTTCCTCTGCCTTTTCTAAAACCAGCTTGAACATCAGGAAGTTCACGGTTCACGTATTGCTAAAGCCTGGCTTGGAGAATTTTGAGCATTACTTTACTAGCATGTGAGATAAGTGCAATTTGCGGTAATTTGAACATTCTTTGTCATTGCCTTTCTTTGGGGATTGGAATGAAAACTAACCTTTTACAGTCCTGTAGCCACTGATGAGTTTTCCAAATTTGCTGGCATATTGAGGGCAGCACTTTCACAACATCATCTTTCAGCATTTGAAATAGCTCAACTGGAATTCCATCACCTCCTCTAGCTTTGTTCGTAGTGATGCTTTCATGACTTCACATTCCAAGATGTCTGGCTCTAGGTCAGTGATCACACCATCGTGATTATCTGGGTCATGAAGATCTTTTTTGTACAGTTCTTCTGTGTATTCTTGCCACTTCTCTTAATATCATCTGCTTCTGTTAGGTCCATACCATTTCTGTCCATTATCAAGCCTATCTTTGCATGAAATATTCCATTTGTATCTCTAATTTTCTTGAAGAGATCTCTAGTCTTTCCCATTCTGTTGTTTTCCTCTATTTCTTTGCATTGAATGCTGAGGAAGGCTTTCTTATCTCTTCTTGCTATTTTTTGGAACTCTGCATTCAGATGCTTATATCTTTCCTTTTCTCCTTTGCTTTTCACTTCTCTTCTTTTCACGACTATTTGTAAGGCTCCCCAGATAGCCATTTTGCCTTTTTCCATTTCTTTACCATGGGGATGGTCTTGATCCCTGTCTCCTGTGCAATGTCACAAACCTCATTCCATAGTTCATCAGACACTCTATCTAGCAGATCTAGGCCCTTGAATCTATTTTTCACTTCCACTGTATAATCATAAGGGATTTGATTTAGGTCATACCTGTATGGTCTAGTGGTTTTCCCTACTTTCTTCAATTTAAGTCTGAATTTGGCAATAAGGAGTTCATGATCTGAGCCACAGTCAGCTCCTGGTCTTGTTTTTGCTGACTGTATAGAGCTTCTCCATCTTTGGCTGCAAAGAATATAATCAATCTGATTTCGGTGTTGACCATCTGGTGATGTCCACGTGTAAAGTCTTCTCTTGTGTTGTTGGAAGAGGGTGTTTGCTATTACCAGTGCATTCTCTTGGCAAACTATTAGTCTTTGCCCTGCTTCATTCCATATTCCAAGGCCAAATTTGCCTGTTACTACAGGTGTTTCTTGACTTTCTACTTTTGCATTCCAGTCCCCTATAATGAAAAGGACATCTTTTTTGGGTGTTAGTTCTAAAAGGTCTTGTAGGTCTTCATAGAACCGTTCAACTTCAGCTTCTGGCATAGACTTGGGTTTCTGTGATTTTGAATGGTTTGCCTTGAAAACGAACAGAGATCATTCTGTCATTTTCGAGATTACATCCAAGTACTGCATTACGGACTCTTTTGTTGACCATGATGGCTACTCCATTTCTTCTAAGGGATTCCTGCCTGCAGTAGTAAATATAATGGTCATCTGAGTTAAATTCACCCATTCCAGTCCATTTGTGTTTGCTGGTTCCTAGAATGTCAACACTCACTCTTGCCGTCTCTTGTTTGACCACTTCCAATTTGCCTTGATTCATGGACCTGACATTCCAGGTTCGTATGCAATATTGCTCTTTACAGCATCGGGCCTTGCTTCTATCACCAGTCACATCCACAGCTGCGTATTGTTTTTGCTTTGGCTCCATCCCTTCATTCTTTCTGGAGTTATTTCTCCACTGATCTCCAGTAGCATATTGGGCACCTACTGACCTGGGGAGTTCCTCTTTCAGTATCCTATCATTTTGCCTTTTTATACTGTTCATGGGATTCTCAAGGCAAGAATACTGAAGTGGTTTGCCATTCCCTTCTCCAGTGGACCACATTGTGTCAGATCTCTCCATCATGACCCACCCATCTTGGGTTGCCCCATGGGAATGGCTTAGTTTCATTGAGTTAGACAAGGCTGTGGTCCTAGTGTGATTAGATTGACTAGTTTCCTGTGTGTATGGTTTCAGTGTGTCTGCCCTCTGATACCCTCTTGCAACACCAACCGTCTTACTTGGGTTTCTCATATCTTGGGCGTGGGGTATCTCTTCACGGCTGCTCCAGCCAAGTACAGCCGCTGCTCCATACCTTGGACGAGGGGTATCTCCTCACCGCCACCCTTCCTGACCTTCAACGTGGGATAGCTCCTCTAGGCCCTCCTGTGCCTGCACAGCCAATGCTTCTTGAACATGGGCTTGGTCATCCCAGCGGCTGCCCCTGGCCTCAGGTGTGGGATAGTTCCTCCCCGCTGCCGCCCTTGGCCTCGCATGTGGGGGCATGGGGTAGCTCCTCCTGGCCACCGCCCCTGACTTCTGACGCAGGATAGCTCCTCTCGGCTGCCACCCCTGACCTTGGACTTGGGTATTTCTTCTCGGCCGTTCCTGCGCCATTGCATCCTGGCACTCTCGGCTGACCTTGTATGTGGGGTAATTCCTCTTGGCCGCTGCTCTTTGGGCATGGGGTCCTCCTGGCTTCTGCCCCTGACCTCGGACATGCGGTAGCTGCTTTCAGCCGCGCTTAGTGCGCCGGTCGCCCCCACATGCATTTCAGATTTAAAATCAAGTAAAGGTGTCCAGAACTCTACTGGTACCCTAGTTTCTTTTAGATTTGATATGAGTAATAATACCACAATTGATTATAAATCTCAACTTAATGATGTATGACAAAACCAATACAATATTGTAAAGTAATTAACCTCCAATTAAAATAAATAAATTTATATTAAAAAAATGTTCAGTGAAGTTTTTGTTTGCTTGTTTGTTCGTTTTTAATTTTTTGTCACCCAGATGTGTCAGTGCCTATTTAGGTTAAAGGTTTTAAACATTGACAATTAACTTATCTTAATTGATTTGGCAAGTAAGAGGCTACAATTTTAAAATAGGAAAGTCTTTCCTATTTCTCTTAAATTATGGATCTAGCAGTTTTCTGGACATACTTTCTAAATTGTACTTTGGTTTCCTTTATAAAAACAAAAATTCTAATCTAACAGTACATTATTAAAAAGAAAGGAGAATTTAAGCAGATAAGTGAATGCTGCCAAATGCTGCCACATAGACTGGATAAGGCAATGGCATCCCACTCCAGTACTCTTGCTTGGAAAATCCCATAGACAGAGGAGCCTGGTAGGCTGCAGTCCATGGTGTCGCGAAGAGTTGAATACGACTGAGCGACTTCCCTTTCACTTTTCACTTTCAAGCATTAGAGAAAGAAACGACAACCCACTCCAGTGTTCTTGCCTGGAGAATCCCAGGGACAGGGGAGCCTGGTGGGCTGCCGTCTATGGGGTCACACAGAGTCGGACATGGCTGAAGTGACTTAGCAGCAGCAGCCACATAGAGTAATTCATTATGAAAAAAATGGAAATTGTTTCCAGTTTGTATTGGTGTCTCTTCCAGATTTCACTTAGCTTTTAACTCTGGACAGCAAACAATGATTAAACAAGCGGTATAGTCTCAAAATGAGCTATTGGATAACAATTATTATGTAGAATATAAACCTTACTAAAACTGTAAGGGCCAGAATTGTTATTGATGGACACTGTGGATATTGAAGTGGTTATAAGGCAATGTTTTTTAAAGGTTTTATTTTATCCTATCTTCACTTTTTTTTTAATTGTCTATTCTAGTGACATAAAATCATATTTGATGTATTAAGATTTAAGACCTACTGTTATACTGGCAGAAAAATGTGTTATCTTCCAAAGTGGTTATAGTTTTACTGTCTTAAACTATAAATAGCCACATCTTATCTAATATAATTAAGAAACAATGGCTCAAACCAACTCTTCTAAAACAAAACAACTTTGGTGGGAATATGAATTCTAATATATATATATATATATATATATATATATATATATATAGCTTATCAACTAATTTAGGTATATAAGATCAACAGTTCCTGTAAAATTTCCCACGAGTGCAATATCTATTAAAATACCAATGGCCTTTTTTGACAGTACTAAAAGAAATAATTCTAAAACTTGTATGGAAATGCAAAAGATCCCAAATAGCCAAAAGAATCTTGAGAAAGAAGAACAAAGTTGGAGGGATCACACTCCCTGACTTCAAACTATAATTAAAAAAAGAGATAAACATAACAAAAAAAGATAATTAGATCCATGGGACAAACAGATGGTTGCCAGAAGCGAGGGGGGCTGGGGGAAGAAAGAAAGAGGTGAAAGAGATTAAAAGATTAAGAAAAGTTTTCCAGGAGTTTGCATTGCAAAACTATTCTATATAATTTTCATGCAGTATTGAGATATTTTTTCAGTATAAAACTTTTCAATTCAACCACCTTGATGTGCTTTTTCAAATACAAACATTTTTACTAGGACCAAGAACAAGCCATTCCATTTTGGGAATTATACAAGGTGGAAAAAAAAAAACAACAACCTATTTTAGCAAGAGCTAAAGATCTGGCCCCATCACTTCATGGGAAATAGATAGGGAAATAGAGGAAACAGTGTCAGACTTTATCTTTTGGGGCTCCAAAATCACTGCAGATTGTGATTACAGCCATGAAATTAAAAGACGCTTACTCCTTGGAAGGAAAGTTATGACCAACCTAGATAGCATATTAAAAACAGTGACATTACTTTGCCAACAAAGGTCTGTCTAGTGAAGGCTATGGTTTTTCCAGTGGTCATGTATGGATGTGAGAGTGGGACTGTGAAGATAGCTGAGCACCAAAGAATTGATGCTTTTGAACTGTGGTGTTGGAGGAGACTCTTGAGAGTCCCTTGGACTGCAAGGAGATACAACCAGTCCATTCTAAAGGAGATCAGTCCTGGGTGTTCATTGGAAGGACTGATGCTAAAGCTGAAACTCCAGTACTTTGGCCATCTCAAGCAAAGAGTTGACTCATTGGAAAAGACTCTGATGCTGGGAGGGATTGGGGGCAGGAGGAGAAGAGGACGACAGAGGATGAGATGGCTGGATGGCATCACCGACTCGATGGACATGGGTTTGGGTAGACTCTGGGAGTTGTTGATGGACAGGGAGGCCTGGCGTGCTGCGATTAATGGGGTCGCAAAGAGTCGGACACGACTGAGTGACTGAACTGAACTGAACTGAAAGATTAACATGAAAGTGAAGTGAAAGTCGACTAGTCGTGTCTGACTCTTTGTGACCCCATGGACTATACTGTCCATGGAATTCTACAGGCCAGAATACTGGAGTGGTTAGCCCTTTTTTTTTCCCCCCCCCCAGGGGATCTTTCCAACCCAGGTATCGAACCCGGGTCTCCCTCATTGCAGGCAGACCCTTTATCAGCTTAGACACAAGGGAAGACCAAGAATACTGGAGTGGGTAGCCTATCCCTTCTCCAGCAGATCTTCCTGATCCAAAAATAGAACCAGGATACCCTACATTTCAGGTGGATTCTTGACCAACTGAGCTATGAGGGAAGCCCCAAAACTGACACAGATGCTAGGAATACAGTTATTATGTACTTTTCTTATTCATTTTATTAATCATTGTATTAATATTACTTAATTTATTATTTAATTATTCACTTTCATTGTGATGCAGGCTTCCCTTCCAGCTCAGTTGGTAAAGAATCCATCTGCAATGTGGGAGACCTGGGTTCGATCTCTGGGTTGGGAAGATCCCCTGGAGAAGGGAAAGGCTACCCACTCCAGTATTCTGGCCCAGAAAATTCCATGGACTCTATAATGCATTGGGTCACAAAGAATCGTACACGATTGAGCGACTTTCAGTTTCATTGTGATGCAGGCCATGTGTGAAATTACAAGAAGACCTGGTCTGTCTTGGGAGTCAAGGAAATGTTTTGGTTTATTTATTTATTGCAAGGTATTTGCTTTACCATATTTTTCTGATTTCTGCCACCTACATCAACATGAATCAGCCACAGGTATGCAGATGTTCTCTCCCCCATGATCCTCCCTCCCATCTCCCACCCCACCCTATCCCTCTAGGTCGTCATGGAGACCTGGGTTGAGCTACCTGTGTCACACAGCAAATTCCCACTGGCTATTTTACATATGGTAATGTATATGTTTCCACATTACTGTCTCAGTTATCCCACTCTCTCCCTCCCATACTGTGTCCACAAGTCTGTTTGCTATGTCTGCATCTCCACTGCTGCCCTGAAAAAAAAGTTTATCAGTACCATCTTTCTAGATTCCATACACATGTGTCAATGGCAATATTTATTTTTCTCTTTATGACTTACTTCACTCTGTACAGTAGGCTCTATGTTTATCCACCTCATTAGGAGTGACTTAAATGCATTCTTTTATAAAACTGAGTAATGTTCCATTGTATATATGTACCACAATTTCTATACGTATTCATCTGTCAATCGACATCTAGGCTGCTTCCATGTCCTAGCTACTGTAAGAAGGGCTGCAAAGAATATTGGGATACATGCATCTCTTTCAGGTATGGTTTCCTCAGGGTATATGCCCAGTAGTGGGATTGCTGGGTCATATGATAGTTCTCTTCCTAGTTTTTTTTTAGAAACCCCCACACTGATTTCCATAGTGATTTTATCAATTTACTTTCCCACCAACAGTGCAAAAGGGTTTCTGTCTCCACATCCTCTTCAGTATTTGTTTGTAAATTTTTTTTTAAATGATAGCCATTCTAACAGTGTGAGGTGATGCTTCACTGTAGTTTTCATTTGCATTTCTCTAATAATGAGTGATGTCAAGCATCTTTCAATGTGTTGTGAATGAAGAGTACAAGAGATCTATATTTCTCTGTGTTAATTTTATATCCTGTGACTTTACTATATTCATTTATTAGCTCTAGTAATTTTCTGTAAATCTTTTTTTGGAGAAATGTCTCTTTAGGTCTTCTACCCATTTTTTGATTGAGTTGTTTGTTTTCTGGTATTGAGCTACATGAGCTACTGGTGTATTATGGAGGTTAATCCCTTGCCAGTTGTTTTCAGAATTCTTCCATTCTGTGAGTTATCATTTAATCTTGTTTATTGTTTCCTTTGCTTTTCAAATACTTCTAAGTTTAATTAAGTCCCATTTATTTACTTTAATTTTTATTTCCATTACTCTAGGAAGTATGTCAAAGAGGATCTTTCTGTGATATATGTCAGAGGGCATTGCCTATATTTTCCTCTAAAAGCTTTTTTATAACATGCTCTACCTATGTTTTCCTCTCAGAGTTTTATAGTTTCTGGTCTTACATTTAAATCTTTAATCCATTTTGGATTTACTTTTGTGTCATGATGTTAGAAAGTGTTCTAGTTTCATTATTTTACATGTAGCTATCCAGTTTTCTCAGCACCACTTATTGAAGAAACTGTCTTTTCTCCGTTGCATAATCTTGCCTCCTTTATCAAAGATAAAGTGCCCATAGGTGTGTGAATTTATCTCTGGGCTTTCTATCTTGTTCCATTGCTCTATATTTCTGTTTCTGTGCCAATCCCATACTGTTTTAATGACTGTAGCTTTGTAGTATAGTCTGCAGTCAGGAAGGTTGATTCCTCCACCTTCATTTTTCTTTCTTAAGGCTATGATTTTGGCTATTCAGAGTATTTTTTTGTTTCCATACAAATTGTGAAAAATTTTGTTCTAGTTTTGTGAAAAATGCCATTGGTCATTTGATAGGGATTACATTGAATCTGTCTATTCCTTCAGGTAGTATAATCATTTTCACAATCTATGAACATGATTCTTCCAATCTAAGAACATGGTATATCTCTCCATCTGTTTGTGTCATCTTTAATTTCATTCATCAGTGTCTTACAATTTTCTTCATACAGGTCCTTTGTCTCTTTAGGTAGGTTTATCCCTAAATATATTATTATTTTTGTTGCAACAGTGAATGGGATTGCTTCCTTAATTTCTCTTTCTGATTTTTCATTGTTAATGTAGAGGAATGCAAGGGATTTCTCTGTGTTAATTTCATACTCTGTGACTTTACTATATTCATTGGTTAGCTCTAGTCATTTTCTAGAGCTAATCTTTAGGAATCTTTAGGGTTTTTTATTTGTAGTATAATGTAGCTGGCAAATAGTGTGAATTTTACATCTTCTCTTCCAATTTGGATTCCCTTTATTACATTTTTTTTTTTCCTCTGAGTGATCTGGCTAAGACATCCAAAACTATGTTGAATATAGTGGTAAGAGGGGGCATCCTTGTCTTGTTCCTGACTTTAGAGGAAATGTTTTCAGCTTTTCACTGTTGAAAATAATGTTTTCTGTGCATTTGTTATGTGTGTTAGTCACTCAGTCATGTCTGACTCTCTGTAACCCCAAGGACTGTAACCTGCCGAGGTCCTCCATCCATGGGATTTTCCAGACAAGAATACTGAAGTAGGTTGCGATTTGTTCTTTGTTATGTTGAGGTAGGTTCCTTCTATGCCCACTTTCTGGACAGCTTTTATCTTAAATGAGTGCTGAATTTTGTCAAAAGTTTTTTCTGCATCTATTGAGATAATCATATTATTTTTAACTTTCAGTTTGTGGATATGTTGTATCACATTGATTGATTTGAATCTTTTGAATAATCCTTGATCCCTGGGATTAATCCACTTGGTCATGGTGTATGATCCTTTTAATGTGTTGTTGGATTCCATTTGCTAGAGTTTTGTTGAGTATTTCTGTGTCTATGTTCATCAATGATATCAGCTTGTATTTGTGTGTGTGTGTGGTATCTTTGTCTGGTTTTGGAATTAGGGTGATGGTAGCCTTATAGACTGAATTTGGAAATCTTTTTCTCAACAATTTTCTAGAAGAGCTTGAGCATGATAGGTGTTAGTTCTTCTCTAAACTTTTGGCAGAAATTTCCTGTGAGGATATCTGGCCTTGGGTTTTCTTTTGTTGGAATATTTTTGACTATAATTTCAAATTCAGTGCTTGTGATTGGTCTGTTCATGCTTTCTCATTTTCCCTGGTTCAGTTTTGGAAGCTTGTACCTTTCTAAGAATTTGTTCATTTCTTCCCATCATCCATTTTATTGGTATATAATTGCTCATAGTAGAGCTGCTCTTATGATCCTTCATATTTCTGTTACTTCAGCTTTAACTTCTCCTGTGTTCCATGTTTAGTTTTATCGATTTGAGTCTCTCTCTCTCTCTCTTTTTTTTTTTTTTTTCTTTATGAGTCTGGCTAGTGGTTTTCACATTTCACTTTCATGCATTAGAGAAGGAAATGGCAACCCACTCCAGTGTTCTTGCCTGGAGAATCCCAGGGACGGTGAAGCCTGATGGGCTGCCGTCTCTGGGGTCACACAGAGTCCGATATGACTGAAGCGACTTAGTAGCAGCAGCAGCAGTGGTTTGTCAATTTTGTTTAACTTCTTAAAGAACCAGCTTTGGTATTATCTCCATTTTCTCATTTTTCTTTTTTACATTTATTTCTTCTCTGATCTTTGTGATTTCTTTCCTTTCATTAAATTTGTTTTTTTCTAGTTGCTTTAGTTGTAAGGTTATGCTGTTTATCTGACTCTTTTATTTCTTGAGGTGAGCTTTTATTGCTATAAAATTCCCTCTTAGAACTGCTTTTGCTGCATAACATAGGCTTTAGGTGGTTGTGTTTTCATTGCCATTCATTTATAGGCTTTTTTTTTTTTTCCTGTTTGATGTCTTCAATGACTTGTTGATTATATAGAAGTGTGTTGTTAAAAAACGATGTGTTTTTGTTTATTTATAGCTTTTTTTATTTTTGCAGTTGATATCTAACCTCATAGTATTGTGGTCAGAAAAATTTCTCAATACAATTTAAATTTTCTTAAATTTACTGAAACTTGATTTGTGACACAAAATGTAACCTATCCTGGAGACTATTCCATGTGCACTTGAGAAAAAAGTGTATTCTGCTGTTTGGGGTTGGAATGTCCTGAAGACAACAATCAGGTCCATCAGGACTGATGTGTGGTTTAAGGGTTGTGCTTCCTTATTAATTCTCTTTCAGGATGATCTGTCTATTGGTGTAAATGGAGTGTTACAATCCCCTACTATTATTGTGTTAAAGTCAATTTCCTCTCTTATGGTTGATAGCAATTTCCTTATGTATTGATATTGAGGTGTTCCTATGCTGGGTGTATAAATATTTATGTTGCTATATCTCCTTTTTGGATTGATCCCTTGATCATTATGTAGTATCTTTCCTTAGCTGTTCCAATAATTTTTATTTTAAAGTCTACTTGTCTGATATTAATATTGCTACTCCCAGTTTTTTTTTTTTTTTTTTTTTTTGATTCCCATTTGCGTGGAATATCTTTCTTCATTCCCTGACTTGCAGTTTGTACGTATCCTTAGGTCTGAAGTGGGTCTCTTGTAGGCAGCATATATATGGGTCTTGTTTCCGTATCCATTCAGCCACTCTGTGTCTTTTGCTTGGGGCATTTAATCCATTTACATTGAAGGTAATTATTGATGTGTATGTCCCCATTGTCATTTTCTTAATCATTTAGAGTTTGTTTTGTGGGTCTTTTTCTTCTCTTCTGTTTCTAGCTAGAGAAGTTCCTTCAGCATTTGTTGTAAGACTGGTTTGATGATGCTGAATTCTCTTACCTTTTGTTTGCTTTTTAAAGATTTTGATTTCACCATCAAATCTGAATGAAGTCCTTGTTGAGTAGCGTAATCTTGGTTGTGGGTGCTTCTTTTTCATCACTTTAGATATATCCTGTCACTCTCTTCTGGCCTACAGAGTTTCTGTTGGAAAATCAGCTATTAGCATAATGTAGATTCCTTTGTATGTTAGTTTTTACTTTGCTCTTGCATCTTTTAATATTTTTCCTTGTGTTTAATTTCTGTTAGTTTGATTAATATGTGTCTTGGTGTAATTCTCTTTGAGTTTATCCTGTATGGAACACTCAGGGCTTCTTGGACTTTGGTGGTTATTTCCCCTCCCATGTTAGGGAAGCTTTCAACTATAATCTCTTCAAATATTTCCTCATACTCTCTTTTTTTCTTCTTTTTCTGGGACTCCTATAATTTGAATGTTGATATATTTAATACTGTCCCAGAAATCTCTGAGACTATCCTCAATTCTTTTCATTCTTTATTTTGCTTCTTAGCAGTTATTTATATCATTTTATCTTTCAGTTTACTTACCCATTCTTCTGCCTCAGTGATTCTGTTATTTATTCTTTCTAGAACACTTTTTTTCAGTTATTGTGTTGTTTGTCACTGTTTGTTTATTCTTTATTTCATTTGGGTCTTTATTAAATGTGTTAAATATTTCTTGTATTTTCTCCATTCTGTTTTTGATATTTTGAAACTATCATTTTTGTAATTCTTTTTCATGTAAGTTCCCTATTTCCTCTTATTTGTTAGCTATTGTAGTTTTTTACCTTGCTCCTTCATCTGCAACATATTTTTTTGTCCTTTTTTTCCTTTGTTTTTTATGGGTATGACTATGTTCCTGTCTTACTAGTTATTTGACCTGAAGTTTCAGCAGTAGATTTTGCAGGCATTTTGGTAGAGCTGGGTCTCAGCTTGAGATGTAGGCCTTTGGGACACCTCACTTCAATTAATATTTCCTGGGTACTGAGGTTCCCTGTTGTTTCAGGAGTTCAGATTCAGCACACACCTGACTCAGAAGCTCAGGCCTGATCTCTAGATTATGAACTAGGATACCATAAGCTGTGGGGTGCAGGAGAAAACATATATATATATATATATTTTAAATGGGAACAAATAAAGAGAGTGGAAAACAAAAAGATAGAAAAGTAAAACAATCACAAAAAATAAATAGATCATCCCAGAAGGGTAAAACCAAACTCCAGTAGCAGAGACAGAAGAAAAGTAAGAAAAATAAAAATAAGAGGGAACAGAGTAATAAATGAGATTAAAAAATAATAGAATAAGTTTAGAAAACAGAAACATTAGAAAAAAAGAATATGTATAAAACAACCACTGGAGTGTAAAACTGAACTCCCACTTGCAAATAGTTAAAAACAAAACAAAACAAAAGGTAGAAAAAACCTTTGGTAGGACTGTGAAGAAGTTTAGATCCTGGAGGTGGAGGATGGCTCCTAGAGGGTGGATGGCTTGGCCTGGAGGAATGAAGGGGCCTGGGAAAGAGAAGAGGGCCCTGGAGGGCAGGAGGTGGCCCTAGACAGCAGAGGGGAACCCTGGAGTTGGGGGGGGGGGGGAGGAGGAAGAGCCCAGTACAGAGTGCAGATGGATTCTCCAGAGGGATGAGGGGTCTCTCCAGATGGTGAGGTCCAAAAGAGAAGAGAAAACTGGAAGGCAGAGAGTGGAGGGGGCCTGAGGGTGGCTCTGGAGGGTGGGCTGGCCAGGGAGGTGGATATGGTCCTGAAGGGTGGAGGGCTCAGCCTACAGGCCTTAAGAGGCTGCCTAGGGCTGAGTGGGTCAGGGAGCACTAGGCAGCTCTTCCTTCCTGTATCCCCCAGGAACCTCCCCACTCCCTCTCACATCCAGATGACCCGCTCAAGGAGAGGGCTCCTGAGGAGCAGAGGACATCAGGAAGGGTAGAGGAAAGAAGGCTCAGGCAGAAGGTTGAGAGGGTGCTGAGGGAAGAGCAGCCCCCTTAGTGCAGAGGGCTTGGCCTTGGGGCCCAAGAAGGCTACCTGAGGACAAGTTAAAGGGAAATCCAAAGGACTTTCCCAATGGACCCTCTGTTCCCCTCAGGGGTCTCTCCCCTTCCCAGACAAACAGGCATTTTATTCCAGGCACCCAGTGAGGCCCAAACTACTGACAGCAATGAGGTCATTCCTGGCACCCAAGTCACTCCCCCTCTCTCAACAGCCCCTCCACCACTGGTCCTCCCCCCTAAACTCTTTCCCACTACCCCTGTACCTGATTGACCCTGGGGTTCCTCCTGTCTGCCTGTCCACTGTAGGTCCCCCCCTAGCACCTGATAGATATTCTTGGCCTGGAGAGACAAGGACTCAGTGTCTTCCATCACTGCCATTTTGGATCCAGCATCTTGGAAATGTTTATGGAAAAAAGTAATGCTCATTATGAATTCACAAGAATTAGGAGGACTCACCTGGGTCCAGGATTGGCAATAGAATTTCAAATACAGACAGAATGTGTGAGAATCCTAGAACAGAAAGAATAATGAATTATTAAATGAACTGAAATAAAACACTAAGGCAAGAGCAGAGACAACTGGTTCTCATGTGGAAAGCAGGGGTATGATAAATAATATAAGGGTATGAATCTACATTGAGGACTTTGGTCTCTATTCTAGAAACAATGGGTAACTACTGACTACTTTAGTAGGAAATTTAGATGACTTGTGTTTTTTTTTTTTTTTTTTTTCTTCTTTCTTTTCTTTTTTTTTTAGTGCTTTTATGGTCTATATATATATATATATATATATATATATATATATTTTTTAATTAGAGGCTAATTACTTTACAATATGGGAGGTGTGAGGAGGGTTCAGAATTGGGAACATGTGACTTGTGCTTTCAATGGAAGAAAAAACAGAGTATATTAATGCATTTGGAAAAGACAATTGGAAGTCTTTTGGGTCAAAGACTAAGGGAGGTTGTATTGGGTGATGGCAAAGGAGACAGAGAAATGGGTATCTTTGAGCAATAATCATCTACAGAAAGTGTGTACTGGGATATATTAGAAAGGCAGACATCTTGGAAGATTGTTAGGATTATTTCAGGAGCTATTAAATGAATCAGAGTGTAATATAATAGAGGTAGTATATTTTTAAAGGTAGCATCTTAGTCACTCAGTCGTGTCTTAACACACTTCCACAGCTGATAAACAATGGAGTTAGGATTAGAATCACTACAGATGATATCTTTAAAAAAAAAAAAACTAGGTCTATTAGAGAGGTTATTATTTTTTTATATACATTTTATTTTATTTTATTTTAATTTTATTTTATTTTTAAACTTTACATAATTGTATTAGTTTTCCCAAATATCAAAATGAATCCGCCACAGGTATACATGTGTTCCCCATCCTGAACCCTCCTCCCTCCTCCCTCCCCATACCATCCCTCTTGGTCCTCCCAGTGCATAGCAAATGAAGCAACTGACAAACAACTGATCTCAAAAATATACAAGCAACTCCTACAGCTCAACTCCAGAAAAATAAACGACTCAATCAAAAAATGGGCCAAAGAACTAAATAGACATTTCTCCAAAGAAGACATACAGATGGCTAACAAACACATGAAAAGATGCTCAACATCACTCATTATCAGAGAAATGCAAATCAAAACCACTATGAGGTACCATTTCACGCCAGTCAGAATGGCTGCGATCCAAAAGTCTACAAATAATAAATGCTGGAGAGGGTGTGGAGAAAAGGGAACCCTCTTACACTGTTGGTGGAAATGCAAACTAGTACAGCCACTATTGAAAACAGTGTGGAGATTCCTTAAAAAACTGGAAATAGAACTGCCTTATGATCCAGCAATCCCACTGCTGGGCATACACACTGAGGAAACCAGAAGGGAAAGAGACACGTGTACCCCAATGTTCATCGCAGCACTGTTTATAATAGCCAGGACATGGAAGCAACCTAGATGTCCATCAGCAGATGAATGGATAAGAAAGCTATGGTACATATACACAATGGAGTATTACTCAGCCATTCAAAAGAATACATTTGAATCAGTTCTAATGAGGTGGATGAAACTGGAGCCTATTATACAGAGTGAAGTAAGCCAGAAGGAAAAACATAAATACAGTATACTAACGCATATATATGGAATTTAGGAAGATGGTAACAATAACCCGGTGTACGAGACAGCGAAAGAGACACTGATGTATAGGACAGTCTTATGGACTCTGTGGGAGAGGGAGAGGGTGGGAAGATTTGGGAGAATGACATTGAAACATGTAAAATATCATGTAAGAAACGAGTTGCCAGTCCAGGTTCGATACACGATACTGGATGCTTGGGGCTAGTGCACTGGGAGGTTATTATTTTTTAATTTGAATTTATTTATTTTAATTAGAGGCTAATTACTTTACAATATTGTATTGGTTTTGCCATACACCAACATGAATCCACCATGGGTGTACACGTGTTCCCAATCCTGAACCCCCCTCCCACCTGTCTCCCCAAACCATCCCTCTGGGTCATCCCAGTGCACCAGGTTATTACACATCTGTAGTGGGATTGGGGGCTGAGGAAATAAATTATGAATTTGAAATCCCTGTGAAATGTTTAAGTGAAATTGTCAATCAGGCAATTGAATGTGTGGGGCTGAAACCAAGAGGAAAGATTTAAACTGGAGCTATACTGATATCTACTACTATATGGGATTCACCAATTTCAAGCATTCTTCTAAAACCTTACATGTAATAATTATTTAATCATTACAACAACACTATAAGGAAACTATTATTATTACTTTTAGTTTGCAGAAGAGGAAAATGAGTCAGGGAGATCTGGAGCAACTGGCTTATCATTACAACAGTAGTAACTAGATATAGAGAAAGGAGTTAGCACCAGGCCTGCAATCTCTACCCTCTCTTTACACCTCAAGAAAAAAGGGAAGGTCAAATTTCATTGCATATACGCTAATTAATGACAGACTTCCTGGCAAGCACACTAGTAGTGTTTGCTGACCTGAGACCACTTATCTATGTAATGCTTTTAGGAGATTTACCTGGCCTTCCTAGGTAAATGATCTTCCTAGGCTGGCTTACACAACCTGAAATCTATGGTTCTGTGAACATGTTTCCATGGAAAATATACCATAAGCTATATCACTCCTATGTATAAAATGAATAAGTTTTGTTATTCTTATTTGAGTAAGTAATGCTATTTCTGCTTTATTGACTTTGCCAAAGCCTTTGACTGTGTGGATCACAATCAACTGTGGAAAATTCTGAAAGAGATGGGAATACCAGACCACCTGACCTGCCTCTTGAGAAATTTGTATGCAGGTCAGGAAGCAACAGTTTTAATTGGACATGGAACAACAGATTGGTTGCAAATAGGAAAAGGAATATGTCAAGGCTATATATTGTCACCCTGCTTATTTAACTTATATGCAGAGTACATCACGAGAAACACTGGACTGGAAGAAACACAAGCTGGAATCAAGATTGCCGGGAGAAATATCAATAACCTCAGATATGCAGATGACACCACCCTTATGGCAGAAAGTGAAGA
The DNA here is from genome assembly GCF_055505025.1 of Bos grunniens. Lineage (NCBI taxonomy): Eukaryota > Metazoa > Chordata > Mammalia > Artiodactyla > Bovidae > Bos > Bos grunniens. The sequence goes on along the minus strand of NC_141183.1, from coordinate 61,470,401 downwards.
GGAACTAAAAAGCCTCTTGATGACAGTGAAAGTGGAGAGTGAAAAAGTTGGCTTAAAGCTCAACATTCAGAAAACGAAGATCATGACATCTGGTCCCATCACTTCATGGGAAATAGATAGGGAAACAGTGGAAACAATGTCAGACTTTATTTTTCTGGGCTCCAAAATCACTACAGATGGTAACTGCAGCCATGAAATTAAAAGATGCTTACTCCTTGGAAGGAAAGTTATGACCAACCTAGATAGCATATTCAAAAGCAGAGACATTACTTTGCCAACAAAGGTCCGTCTAGTCAAGGCTATGGTTTTTCCTGTGGTCATGTATGGATGTGAGAGTTGGACTGTAGAGAAGGCTGAGTGCCGAGGAATTGATGCTTTTGAACTGTGGTGTTGGAGAAGACTCTTGAGAGTCCCTTGGACTGCAAGGAGATCCAACCCGTCCATTCTGAAGGAGATCAGCCCTGGGATTTCTTTGGAAGGAATGATGCTAAAGCTGAAACTCCAGTACTTTGGCCACCTCATGCGAAGAGTTGACTCGTTGGAAAAGACTCTGATGCTGGGAGGGATTGGGGGCAGGAGGAGAAGGGGACGACAGAGGATGAGATGGCTGGATGGACTCACTGACTCTTTGGACGTGAGTTTGGGTGAACTCCAGGAGTTGGTGATGAACAGGGAGGCCTGGCGTGCTGTGATTCATGGGGTCGTAAAGAGTCGGACACGACTAAGTGACTGAACTGAACTGACTGAATGCATACATGTACATCATTTAGATTTCTAAGAGATATTTTATGTGTTTGTATATGGCACGTATGTCCTAATGTGATTAGAAAGAATGTGAGAGCTTGCTGTTGCAGTCTAAATTTCTCCTTCTCTTATGCCTTGTGAATACTTGTATACATGAACATAGCATGTAGGACTACCTTTATGAAAACCAACAAAATTTGAAAATTAGATCAAGGCGGATGAGCTGGCCAAAGAATCTAAACAATAGTTATCAAAGAAATATGATAAAGCAACAGGAAAATATGATGTCACAGAAACCAGGATATGAAACAAATTTAACCAGTTTCTTAGCCTCATCCGATTTTTGAAACTCTCTCCTAACCCTGGTGTGATCTTGAAGATGAGGTTGGGTTACAGATGGTTAGGAGCAAAGATTAGTGTGGATAAGGGACAAGTATGATGATCAATTTTAGGGAAGTATGTAGAGATCAGAGAGAAGGATTGGTCAGAGTTGGAATAAGGGACGACATAGAAGTTTGACACTGCCTAAGTTGAATATGTATAAGCAGTTTATAAGTGTACTGCTACTGCTGCTAAGTCGCTTCAGTCGTGTCCTACTCTGTGCAACCCCATAGATGGCAGCCCATTAGGCTCCCCCGTCCCTGGGATTCTCCAGGGAGGAACACTGGAGTGGGTTGCCAATTCCTTCTCCAATGCATGAAAGTGAAAAGTGAAAGTGAAGTCGCTCAGTCCTGTCCGACTCTTCGCAACCCCATGGACTGCAGCCTACCAGGGTCCTCCGTCCATGGGATTTTCCAGGCAAGAGTACTGGAGTGGGGTGCCATCGCCTTCTCCGTATATGTGTACAGCAGCAGCTTAATTTAGAAAAGCTCTTCAATCACTTTATGTATAGTGTTTATTCATTTTGTAACAATTTCCTGACAGCCTGAGTGATTTGCCTATCACATTCACTAATTACTTTACAAGCATTATGATGGCCACAAATTTTCTTTTCAATAATAATTTCAGAATACTAATGGATTTTATTTTACTTTCTCTTTGGAAATCCAGATGACAAACTACTGTTTCTTTGTAAGCTTCTTAATGTAGTAATTTTGCTTGATTGAATCTATATTAGGTACTGAATTAGAATGGAGAGGAAAAAATATGTTAATAAAAATATCTCTTAAAATTAACTGTCAACTGTATAAATACCTTCACATTACATTTTTTTTCTATTGTTTCAGTAAAATAGAGTGTCATAAATAAACTTAAAAATAGTGGTTTTAAGATAAATATCTAAGATTAAATAACCCAATCAAATATGGCAATATACTCTTCTGGTTGTAAACCGTAAGAGTATATTGCCAGTATAAATATTAACAGATTTATAAAAATTCTAAAATGACATAGAAATGAAGAGAATAAAAAGAGATATTGTAATGAGTGATGGTTAGAGATATACCAGATTATCTGGTAATTAAAAAAGAACCATTTTGATTTAATTATGTCAATATTTTTACATTAAGATATAATTTTCTTAAAAATGACTATATCAAAACTGCTAAATCAAAATAGCTATCACCAAAATGGCCTATGGCAAACTCTTATAGCATACAATAGTAAATATTAAAGAAAGTTCTTGTGCTGCACTAGTCCCTTTGTGATATTCTGAGAAATAATAGTTCTATGTTCAAATTATTTTGAGAAATACTGCATACTACCACTCTCTTGCACCTACTCACAGTTTTGAGTGTGCATTAATTAAGGTTATGAAAAATATTTCTGTAGTCTATTTAAATTAATTTGCACCAATATTTCCAAAGTTAATTTGATCATGAGCTCTGAATAAGTTTGTAAAATGTTGATATATGTTTTTAATTTTGATTTTGGTTTTCGTTTCATTTATGTACTTTTGTAGAAAGATAGTTAATTTATAATTTTATGTTAATTATTGCTATACAGCAAAGTGATTCAGTTATATGCATGTATAAATTCTTTTTTAAAATATTATTTTCCATTAAGGCTTATCATAGAATATTGAATATAATTCTCTGTGCAGGACCTTGTTGTTTGTTCATTTTACATATAAAAGTTTACATCTGCAAATCCAAACCTCCCACTCTATCCCTCCCCCAAACTTCTCCCCTTGGCAACCATGAGTCTACTCTCTATTTTCATGATTCTGTTTCATAGATAGGTTCATTTTAGATTCCACATATTAGTGATAGCATATGGTATTTGTGTTTCTCTTTCTGACTTACTTCACTTAGTATGATAATCTCTAGTTGCATCCATGTTATTGTTCTCTTTTATGGTTGAGTAGTAGTCCATTGTATTTATGTACCACATCTTCTTTACCTGTCCATCTGTCTATCTGTCAATGGAAATTTAGTTTCTTTCCATATCTTTGCTATTGTGAATAGTGCTACTATGAATATAGGGGTGCATATACCTTTTTGAATTACAATTTTGTCCAGATATATGCCTAGGAGTGGGACTGTTGGATCATATGGTAGTTCTATTTTTATTTTTCTGAGAAACCTTCATTCTGCTTTCCACAGTGACTGAACCAACATACATTCCCACTGATAGTGTTTCCTTTTCTTCACTTTCTCTGGCATTTATTTGTAGGCTTTTTAACATGTTGCTGATATTTGCTCACATTTATTTAACATTTATTTCATCCAAAGCATTATGCTGGCTGAATTCCATCTCAGCTCTGATTGGATTGTCAACCACAAATTAGCTTTTGCTGTGGGTGCTTGCCATCTACCTCTACAAGTTTTAAATCATATTAAATCAACTGCTGACCTCCAACACCCCTAAAAGTTCAGCGTGGAAAGCATAAATGAGACACTTTGTGCTCCAGGAAGCTGGCAGGACAGATCTTTAGATAAGTTAGACATTCTCGGGAGCTGATTTTCTGACCTAAATTCTTATATCTTCTCATATCTAATAAAGTTCTAAAATCCTTCATGGTGATGATTATTTCTCATGACTAGCAGAAGCTTCATGAGACCAGCATGAGCTTTCTACAAAAAATATATGCTTAATTTCATGTACTCTCCCTTTGACAAAACCACATATATATTGTCCTTCCCCCCTACCTCTTTGGAACAGTTTTTCTGAGTTATCTGAGATGATTTCTCCGGGCTTCACTACTCAAATTGTCCAAAATAAAACTTAACTCACAATTCTCACGTTGTGACTTTTTGTTTTAAGTCAACAGTTATGGCAACCAACAAAGTGACTCAGAGCATACTTCCCTCCTTTGCCTGAACTCTATGAGGAACTGGAGCCTTGGTACTGGCAGCAGCCCCTTTTGCCCTTCTGCCTCCTAGAGGAGTCCAGATGAATTTGGGTAAGCCTCTCCTGATTCTCAGATTTTCCATACTGGTTGAAGATCCTGAGTTTTATTTGGTGGTGGAGCAAGTTGCCTGTGCCTTCCCAGTTGAAAGATACTGGTTGGGGGCAGTTGAAATATACTGAGGCATAACCACTCATTGTGGAGCATAAAATGGCAACCCACTCCTGTATTCTTTTCTGGAGAATCACATGGACAAAGGAACCTGGTGGCCTACAGTCCATGGGGTCGCAAAGAGTTGGACACGACTGAGCAACTTACACACACACACACAACCACTCATTGTCTAGACACTCAGTGGGTCTCGATTGAAAGATACCAAAGAATAGCCTCCCAGTTGAAATATCCTGGAAGAGGTGCCTAGTTGAAAGATATCAGGGGAATATTCAGCCAGGGGAAAAGTACTGGGTGAGACTTAGTTAAGGAATACTTGCCCATTTGGAAGATACTGGGGGCAAGGGCTAGTTGAAAAAAAATACTAGGATTTGCTCAGTTGTAGGAAACTGAGTGGTCTTATGGTTCATTAAGAAGCTGATTGGATGTTTTGCCTTAATATAATTTTTCAGGATAAAATGGAAGTTATTATATGAGAGTTTTGCTCCCAAGAAAAGGGACAAGACACTCCTGGCTACTTATAGTTTTCTCAGGTGAGTGAGAAATTTATGGGAGTGGTGGAGGCTTAGTTTTCATACTGTGCAGTAGTCCCATGGGAAAACCCACTCATTAATTAAAACCATTGCTCATCCGGGGATCACAAATAAAAATGGTCCCTCCAGCAATCTGAGCAACCACAGTGGTCTTAGACTGCCAGAGGGAAAATCCGAGGCACATAAGATGAGCTGAAATGACTCTGGGGTGTCACCTAGAGGGGTTAAGCTCACAAGCAGCAAACAGCTCATCACACAATTTCACAAGTGAATTTTATCCATGAAAAATTCAATTTAAAATGGAAAATAGAATCTCTCTAAATCAAAAATGAGAAGTGTCAGAAAGTCAACCTCTAGCATCCCAACCAGATTCATGTACAATATGTACAGAGATAATACTTGCAAGTACCTAGTTAATTGGGGACATTATAGGAGATCTCAATCTAAAATGGGCAAATTGGGGTTCTTTTGATATTCCAAAATTTATATTTTTGCACACAAAATTAGAAAAGATCAGCTGAAAGATCAAACAGACCAAATAGAATGTTTGCTTTGATTGATATCTAGAAGCTTCTAAAAGAGGAAATGATAGAGTAGTTTCTCTGCAGGAAACCAAAAAGAAATTGCTTGAAATGATATCTGAACTAAAAAAAGCCACTAGCACTGACTCTGTCTCTCCCTCTGTCCTCCTTCATATTCTCTTCTATCTGAACTGCCTGATCAAGACACTTTCTTCTTTTAGCCTCCTGCTACTCCCCTTTCCCCAGCAAAGGAGGATAAAAAATCAGAGTGATTATAGCTCCTTTTAAAGAAAAACATGTTACAGAGAGAGCAAATTATCTTTGGTGATTACCTATATACCCTGGACCTGAACAGAACTTAGAGCTTTGGTTAAAGAATTTTTTGAGTCAAATCAGGATCCATTGGGATTCTCTAAGGAATTTGAACCAACCATCTGGATGTATGAGTCCAGGCTTTCAGATCTATATCAACTATTAGTTTCTGAAAGAAAAGCAAGGGGATGGATAGAGAAAGCAGGCTGGAAATGTCTCTTAATGGACTTTGAATCACATAGTCCAGAAGCTCACACTGAGTGTAAGGAATTAGCTCAGAAATTACTTGATCTTATCCCAGATATTTTTCCTAAAACCACAGACTGGACAGAGATTCAACAGTGTAAGCAAAAGAACAGGTGAATCAATTCCAGACTATTATGAGAGATTTGAAAAAAAAAAAAAAAAACCTTTTAAGCAATATTCTGGTCTGACATCTGAATAACCATAAAAATGGTCAACTCTGCCTTTTTGGAAGGCTTAGATGAGGATTTGGCCACTATGATCAAAAGACACAATCTAGGTTGGTCTGAGTTACATATCAACACCCTTGTTACACTGGCTAACCAACTTTTCAAAACGATTAAAAAGAGAAGAGGTTATCTACAAAAGTCATGAACCTTCAACCGTGCCAATTAGGTACCCAACATCAGTTGAAGATTAACCAACCCCCATATAATCCTCAACTGAGAGGAAAACAAAAGTTTTGCCTTTACTGCATAAGAAGCTGGACATCAGAAAATGAGCTGAAATGGCCTGAAATGGACTTTAGACTGGAATTTCGAGTTAAACAAGAATAGGGCATCTCCAAGGCAACCTGGAGAGCCTTTCTCCTCTCTAACAACTTGGGAGAAATAGAAATGATTATGCAAGGAGAAACAATTAAAGCCCTAATAGACACAGAGTGGACGTTTTCAGCTTTGAACATTACCAAAATTAAAGGCTCTCTCCCTCAGAGTAATGCCTCAGTACAAATGGTAGGGGTTTCTAAATGCCTATTAAAACTTTTATTTGTATTTACTTATTTATTTTTTGGTTTTTCACTTTTTTTAATTTAATTTTATTTAACTTTACAATATTGTATTGGTTTTGCCATATATCAAAATGAATCTGCCACAGGTATAGATGTGTTCCCTATCCTGAACCCTCCTCCCTCCTCCCTCCCCATACCATCCCTCTGGGTCCTCCCAGTGCACCAGCCCCAAGCATCCAGTATCATGCATCGAACCTGAACTGGCAACTCGTTTCATATATGATATTATACATGTTTCAATGTCATTCTCCCAAATCATCCCACCCTCTCCCTCTCCCACAGAGTCCAAAAGACTGTTCTATACATCAGTGTCTCTTTTGCTGTCTCGTATACAGGGTTATTGTTACCATCTTTCTAAATTCCATATATATGCGTTAGTATACTGTATTGGTGTTTTTCTTTCTGGCTTACTTCACTCTGTATAATAGGCTCCAGTTTCATCCACCTCATTAGAACTGATTCAAATGTATTCTTTTGAATGGCTGAGTAATACTCCATTGTGTATATGTACCACAGCTTTCTTATCCATTCATCTGCTGATGGACATCTAGGTTGCTCCCATGTGCTGGCTATTATAAACAGTGCTGCGATGAACATTGGGGCACACGTGTCTCTTTCCCTTCTGGTTTCCTCAGTGTGTATGCCCAGCAGTGGGATTGCTGGATCATAAGGCAGTTCTTTTTCCAGTTTTTTAAGGAATCTCCACACTGCTCTCCATAGTGGCTGTCCTAGTTTGCATTCCCACAAACAGTGTAAGAGGGTTCCCTTTTCTCCACACCCTTTCCAGCATTTATTGCTTGTAGACTTTTGGATTGCAGCCATTCTGACTGGTGTGAAATGGTACCTCTTAGTGGTTTTGATTTGCATTTCTCTGATAATGAGTGATGTTGAGCATCTTTTCATGTGTTTGTTAGCCATCTTTTATGAAAACTTTTAAATCATTACCTTTAGAATTTTTCTTAGCTGAACCAAAAGGAAGATACTCCTTTTTTCCTAGTAGAAATTATTCCTATTCACCTGATAGGTAGAGACGTATTAGAATTTTATAAAGCCCATATTTCCTTCACTCCTGAGGGAGAAATGTTTCTAGATCTAAAGGATCAATCAGACTTCCTTCATCATACAATGTTCATGACTCATGATGAGGATGATGCTGAACAAGACAAATTGCTAGGCTTAGTACCTAAAGAATTATGGGCACTCGATTCTACCAACATTGGATGAATACATTCTGCATCCCCTATCAAAATTACTATAGATAAGTATAAGCCCCTGCTCAATATTCATCAGTATTTATTAAGGCAGGAGGCCATAGTAAGAATAAAATCTTCAACATCACCTCACATTGAGAAGGGGCTTATTGTGCCTTGCACAAGGCCCTGTAACACTCCCATTTTGCCAGTTAAAAAATCAAAACCAATACAATATTGTAAAGTAATTAGCCTCTAATTCAAATAAATTAATTAAAAAAATCAAATGGCAAGGGATGGAGATTTGTACAGGACCTGAGATCTATCAATGTTATTATCACCCCTTGACATTCTGTAGTGTCAAACCCTCTTACCTTACTGTCCTATACTCCAAAAACCAGTGACTTCTATTCTGTGATAGATCTCTGCAGTATATCTTTTAGTATTCCTGTACATCCTGATGATTAGTATATTTTTGCCTTAACTTGGAATGAATAGCAATATACATGTACAATAATGTCACATGCTATACTGAGAACCCCACTTAATTCTTTCAGATATTAAAAGCTGATTTAGATGATCTGGAACTTCCTCATAAGTCAGTGTTGATACAATATGTAGACAATTTATTGCTGTATTCATACTATTTGATAAACAGCAAGCAGGACATTCTGTATTTACTGAAGAAGCTAGCCTTAAAAGGACATAAAGTGTTGAAAGAAAATTGCAGTTCTGTAAGACTAGTGTAAAATATTTAGGACATAGGATCTCTAAGGCGCTTTTATGGTGGCTCAGCCATATAGAATCTGCCTGCATGCAGAAGGTGAAGGAGACATGGGTTCAATCCCTGGGTTGAGAAAATCCCCTGGAGGAGGAAATGGCAATCCACTCCAATATTCTTGCATGGAGAATCCCAGGGACAGAGGAGACTGGTGGGCTGCTGCCATCTATGGGGTCACACAGAATCGGACACAACTGAAGTGACTCAGCAGCAGCACGTATAATTATATACATATATACAATATGTATACTGAATACATATAATTATTATGCATATCAGTTCAGTTCAGTTGTGTCCAACTGTTTATGACCGCAAAGACTGCAGCACGCCAGGCCTCCCTGTCCATCACTGATTCCCGGAGTTCATTCAAACTCATGTCAATTGAGTCGGTGATGCCATCCAACCATTTCATCCTCTGTCGTCCCCTTCTCGTCCCACCTTCAGTCTTTCATGGCATCAGGGTCTTTTCAAATGAGTCAGCTCTTCGCATCAGGTGGCCAAAGTATTGGAGTTTCAACTTTAGCATCAGTCCTTCCAATGAATATTCAGGACTGACATCATTTAGGATGGGCTGGTTGGATCTCATCGCAGTCCAAGGGACTCTCATCAAGAGTCTTCTCCAACACCGCAATTCAGAAGCCTCAATTCTTTGGTGCTCAGCTTTCTTTATAGTCCAACTCTCACATCCATACATGATCACTGGAAAAACCATAGCCTTGACTAGATGGACCTTTGTTGACAAAGTAAGATCTCTGCTTTTTAATATGCTATCTAGGTTGGTCATAACTTTTCTTCCAAAGAGTAACCGTCTTTTAATTTCATGCCTGAAGTCACCATCTGCAGTGATTTTTAGAGCCAAAGAAAATAAATTCTGTCACTGTTTCCCCATTTATTTGCCACGAAGTGATGGGAGCAGATACCATGGTCCTAGTTTACTGAATGTTGAGCTTTAAGCCACCTTTTTCACTCTCCTCTTTCACTTTTATCAAGAGGCTCTTTAATTCTTCACTTTCTGCCAAAAGAGTGGTATCATCTGCATATCTGAGCTTATTGATATTTCTCCTGACAATCTTGAATCCAGCTTGTGCTTCATCCAGCCCAGCATTTCTCATGATGTTCTCTGCATATCAGTTAAATAAGCAGGGTGACAATATACAGCCTTGACATACTCCTTTCCCAATTTGGAACCAGTCAGTTGTTCCATGTCTGGTTCTAACTGTTGCTTCTTGACCTGCATACAGATTTTTCAGGAGGCAGGTAAGGTGGTTCTGGCCAAAAACAGAAGCTCTTAGTGTGCAGTCCAACAACTATGCTTTAGCAAGTCTTCTAATAGATGCTAAAGTTTGAAAACTTCTGTCTTAGAATGTTGCTTGTTATTTATCCTTATCTTCTCATCTATATTTATATTTTCTTCCAACTCTTCTTGCAAGCCTTGTTAGGTATCCAGTTGGTATCCATTCTCTAGAATTCCAGTAAAAGCAAGCAAATTCAAATTCAGTGTTTCTTGTGGGTGAATAAATGGGAACAAGTCACATTTTAAGTGCCACTCAAGGTATACCAGGAATTTTTTATTAAAAATTTAGTCACTTGCTTATTTAAATTAATTTTATACAAAGAACTGGGAAATTTGCTGGGAGCCATCTGCTTGAAATTTGTAATTTTAAGACAATGATATAACCATTGACCTATAAATGCAAGAAATAGATAGACAATACTCTTCCTGGTGATTATTACAAACTTTTCTCCTTTGTTCTCCACCACGTTCAGTCAAGTTCTCATTTTGTGCTGATTATTAGCTTGAGGTCAGTCTTTTAACTAATCACTCTTGACAAGTCTTGGCATTTGAAACTGGTCTCTTTGATATTTGATCTCTGTATTGCTGATACTCTTTGTGATGCCAATTGTCTTGCTGTTCACACTGTTCACTGAACCCAGGGTAGGCAAGGCTCAAGTTAAGAGGCTGGAAGAAAACTTGAGGAGCTATAGGAACTGCAGTCATGGCTATTCTTTACTGGTTGTCATAGCAGCCATAACACAGCCTCTCCCCTGGCTGATGCAGCAGCCATAGCAACAGCTATAACATAACTGTATAGTAACCATAATATAGCCACAACGTAACCTCACATAAAATAACCATGATGCAATCCCGATGTAGCCCCAATGCAGCAACACCCAGAGCTTTTATGGTGAAACTCATACAGGTGTACTATACAAAGTAGTCCACAACCAAGTGAGTATCTCGTGATGTGTATGCACAGTGCCAAAAGCCATCTCAGCTGTTACACAACCATGCAAAGTCATTATTTACAGAACATGGGGTGAGAGCGTGTGAAACCATGAGGTGACAGAGCCTGACTGGTGCCATATTGTTAATTTCCCCACATTCCACCCCTTCAGAGTCTCTTGTCCCACAGTTTATGTAGGTTCTGCCCTCTGTGGCATCCTCCTAGCACACAACGCCACCACTTGGACCCACACTCCACAACAACAGTAGAGGCTACAATAACAGTTACATTCCCAACACATAGCAAGATCCAATGCCAGATATCACCTGGAAATAATGTGCAGTCCTTGCCCTCATGGGGCTAGAAGAGCCGCTCACTGCGTGTAGAGTGCCTTTATCTTCCATGGCCAAGTCCAGTCCACCATCCCTCTTTGTAAGTTTGCAGGAAAGCCTCCACAGGGGCAACTCTACCCCTACCCCTGTATGATTTTTATTAACGACCTGTCACAGGTGGCAGGCCCTTCAAGGAGAGAATTTTTGTAGCATTCACAGTTCACCCGCAAGATTCTAAATGTTTTTACACTGGTCTAAATCTACATCATAGGATATAGCCTAAATCTATATCACAGGACACAGCCTTTTTAGTACACTGTTCCAAATCTAGGACAGCCTAAATCTTAACCATTTGGCTTCTGTAGCCATCAATGTATGCACTAGGACGAGGAAACCTTTCCAGCTTACTGTAAACATGGCTGCATTCAGCACCAGTGCCAACCAGGGCCATTACTCTCTGTGCATTAACTAGAACCCAGTGAATTTCAAGTTCTAGTGCCTCCAGTACCAGCTGGGGGTCTTCAAATGGGCACCTTAGTCTGAGCCCTATTTAAAGCAGAAAAGGGCATCTAAAGGAACATCATTCAGATCAGATCAGATCAGTCGCTCAGTCGTGTCCGACTTTTTGCGACCCCATGAGTCACAGCACACCAGGCCTCCCTGTCCATCACCAACTCCCAGAGTTCACTGAGACTCACATCCATCGACTCAGTGACGCCATCCAGCCATCTCATCCTCTGTCGTCCCCTTCTCCTCTTGCCCCCAATCCCTCCCAGCATTAGAGTCTTTTCCAATGAGTCAACTGTTCGCATGAGGTGGCCAAAGTACTGGAGTTTCAGCTTCAGCATCATTCCTTCCAAAGAAATCCCAGGGCTGATCTCCTTCAGAATGGACTGGTTGGATCTCCTTGCAGTCCAAGGGACTCTCAAGAGTCTTCTCCAACACCACAGTTCAAAAGCATCAATTCTTTGACCCTCAGCCTTCTTCACAGTCCAACTCTCACATCCATACATGACCACAGGAAAAACCATAGCCTTGACTAGACGGACATTTGTTGGCAAAGTAATGTCTCTGCTTTTGAATATGCTATCTAGGTTGGTCATAACTTTCCTTCCAAGGAGTAAGCGTCTTTTAATTTCATGGCTGCAGTCACCATCTGCAGTGATTTTGGAGCCCAGAAAAATAAAGTCTGACACTGTTTCCACTGTTTCCCCATCTATTTCCCATGAAGTGGTGGGACTGGATGCCATGATCTTCATTTTCTGAATGTTGAGCTTTAAGCCAACTTTTTCACTCTCCACTTTCACTTTCATCAAGAGGCTTTTGAATTCCTCTTCACTTTCTGCCATAAGGGTGGTGTCATCTGCATATCTGAGGTTATTGATATTTCTCCCGGCAATCTTGATTCCAGCTTATGTTTCTTCCAGTCCAGCATTTCTCATGATGTACTCTGCATATAAGTTAAATAATCAGGGTGACAATATACAGCCTTGACGAACTCCTTTTCCTATTTGGAACATCGTTAGTCACCATGTAATCTTCTAACTGAACTGCCCTTATCTCTTGCTGTGGATACTTTACCAAACTTGCTAAACCACTGCTCTGGTTTCAGTTACCTCCATAGCTCTAGGAGTAAAGCATTGGATTGTTTATCTATTTGATTTCTGTCAACTCCCTCTGTGAGCAAATCAGCCCACATTTGCATTCGTGTCAACTGGATGGGGCCTTTACCAGCTTGGTATCCCTTTGGGGTATTCACATTCCTGACACCTTTTGCCTGCCACTGCCCCCTTTTCTCCAAAGCTAGCCACCATGGAGGTCACCTCATAGATGGGGTGCCCTACATAGGGAGCAAGACTAGCAGTCAGGGAACCACAAGACATAGAACGGGCATTGTTCAAAATGGCGTCTTGAATGTCACGGTAAAACAGTCGTCTGGACCCTGGGTATTTGAATTAAATATTGACTGCTTCATGCCCAGTTCTCTCACCACTTGGGTCAACTCAGCATAGGTATACCGTTGACTCATAGTATCCAGGAGCTCACCCACATTTACCCATGTGGTGAAGAAGGCAGCTTTAATTCATCTCAAGAGGGTGTACATTTGATTAGGTGCACATTGCATGAGTTGCCTAGCATTCTTCAACCTTTGCCTCAACAAGGGGTGAGTGGTTATAGATGCCAACCCTTCTGTTTCATCCCCAACACATAGGATACTGTCCACCTCTACGTCCCAAAGTCACAAGAGCCATGCTGCCAATGTTTCCCCTTACTTTTGCCAAAACTACTTACCCAAGTCAACCAACTCTGCCTGAGTATATGGCAGTACATCAGGAACTCAGTCACACTGATGGCCCCTTGAAGATGCCACCCCTGGGCCATAGGCTGCTCATGCTTCAATTTCTGTTGCACAATGTACCTCACATCCAAACAGAGACCCACAGTCTCATAATGTTCATCATCACCATCACTTACCTCCTCACTGTCAGAGATGCTGGTTTCTTCAGGGCCTGGGTTCTTGCTCTAATGCCAGTATACATTGATCTAGTTCTTCCAATTATCTCTGCACATTGGACACTGAGGCAGCTTCAAGGACATCACTATCCATATTCACGTTCAGGGCAGTCAGGAAAATCCACTCTACAGTGCCTTGTTTGGCAAATGGGAATTCACCACCTGCAGCACTTTTTCAGGGCTATGTAGTGTATCATCCACTGCCTCCCAGTTTTCCACCAGAGCCCACACTGAGAGGATCATAGCCACGTATTACCACATGATATATGGTGGCCACTGGTTTCCTCCATCCAGTGGAGCCTCAGGCTCTTCTACCTGTTGGGTATCCTGTTGACTACATCATTTGTACTGCTGATCCTGTTCATGATGCCAATTGTCTTGCTGCTCATGCTGTTTGCACTGTTTGCTGAACCCAGGGTAGGCAAAGCTCAAGTTAAGAGCTGGAAGAAGATGCAAGGAGCCATAGGAATGGCAGACACATTTATTACCTCTTGACTCAAACAGCAGCCATAACATAGCCTCTCTCCTCGTGACACAGCCCATAGCAACAGCCATAACATAACCATATCATAGCCATAATGTGACCACAGCATATCTTCACATAACATAACCATGATACCACCCCAATGTAGCCTCAATGCAGCAGCAGTCAGGGCTTTCACAGTGAAGCCCCTATGGACGTACTGCACAAAGTAGCCTGCAAACAAAAGAGTACCTCATGATGCGTGTGCACAGTGCAGTAAGCAATTTCAACTGTTACACAACTGTGCAAAGTCATTGCTTACAGAATATGGGGTGAAAAGACATGAGAGCATCAGGTGAGAGAGCCTGACTGGTACCATCTTGTTAATTTCCTCACAATCTCCTTCACATATTAGATTCTGCTGTTCTCATTTGAAGAAACATGTGGTGGGAAAACCTGAGTATCAGTTGGGATGTATCTAGCTGCAAGAAAAATTATACCCCACACAGTGGTATCAGCAATAAATATATCTATTTTTATAATATAAGAATTAGCCCAAATGCTGGAGTCCAGTTCCAGTAGCCAGAGATTCAACCTTAAGAGATGAATGGTGTTGGCGATGAGGCAGCCTCTCAGTTTTCTTGGACTGCCTGTTTATTTCAAGCTTATGATTCTCTTTTATACTTTTACAAAAGCTTTAGGTCAGAGGTTTGATATTTTCAGTTTCCACTGCTCCAGATTTGTTGTCTCCATAAATCATTGTTGCCCCTCAAAAGGAGTTTCTGCCTCAGTGATTCTCTTATCTGCTTTTTCTCATGTGTCCTTGTGAATACACTGTAACTCATGCTAATGTCTGGGCTGCATACCACATTCCTCAGTTTATTTCTTATCTTTCTAAGTCCTGTTTGCCCCTAGTATCCTAAGCTCACTATCTTTTAAAAAGGCTTCTAGCTATAGTGTCTCTAAAAATTCCAAACTTCTATAAGCTATAGTAAAATGTGCTAATTTTACAACATTCCTTAAATCTTTAACTTCTATTTTAATTATTTCTAAGCCCTAAATTCAGTAAACTCCTTTGCTATAAACATTTTCCTTACAAATAGGATTCAGATAGCAATCCCTCCCATGGCCTCAAGCTGCGGCCTATGTGCTCATCCTGGAACACTCTTTTGTAAAAGTCCTTAAACAAATGTCAATGATTAACTTTATGAATTATTCTCTGAGCACAGCTGCAGAAGGCTTTGTACCTTCTCATGCTCCTCTCAAGAACAATAAGCACCTTAATATTCCTTTTCAGTCAACTCAGCCAAGGAGAGGAAAAAACAAGTCAGAATTACAAGGCATAACTCCTTCATCCGGGGTCTGTGCCTGCAGAATGAGGAGAGGGGTCTGGGGCCGTGCCTCCATTTTGCCAGTAATGCCTAATGCGGCTCCCGACACTCAAAGGCAAAAAGTCAGAATCTAGACAGTTTCAGGGGTTTGGTTGAACAACTCAATAGTGACAGGACACTGTATGTAACCACTTGTCTTTCCTCATAATAACTAAATGACTATGTCAACCCAAAATCCTCAATAGGTGATATTCCAAGTATTAGGAAATAAGGACAGAAAAGGGGGCTTCCTTGTGTACTCCTCTTAAGAGAAAATAAATTCTATAATTTTTTAAGGAAACTTCCTCTCATGTCACCTTAATCAGAACTGTGTCGCATAGTCATCCCTGGCTTAAGGTAAACTGGAATATAGGGGACTCTGTTATTGTTTATAATCTTTACTTTATCTTGAATAAGAAAAGGCATGTATAGTCAAAGGGGTTTAAACGATGTTTATATCCTGCCTTATTTAGACCTTCAGCATCCCAGGCAACTTGTGCAAGTCTTTAACAGGGTTTGGAGGGAGAATGGTATTTCAGTGGAAATAAGAAAAAAAGGAAGGGTGTACAATACAAGGAAATAGATCAATCTGACATATTAAAAGTGATCAGGACATAAGGAATATTTGAAATTTCATTTTTAGTTTTAAAACTGCAATGAGTATTTTCAAAAATCCCAAACATGTTACATTTATGTAGCTTTTTTAAGTCTATAAGTCACTCCAATCTGAGACAGCAATGGCAACCCACTCCAGTACTCTTGGCTGGAAAATCCCATGGACAGAGGAGGCTGGTAGGTTGCAGTCCAATGGGTCTCTAAGAGTAGGAGGCGACTGAGCGACTTCACTTTCACTTTTCACTTTCATGCATTGGAGAAGGAAACGGCAACCCACTCCAGTGTTCTTGACTGGAGAATCCCAGGGACAGGGGATCCTGGTGGGCTGCTGTCTATGGGGTCACACAGATTCGGACACAACTGAAGTGACTTAGTAGCAGCAGCAGCAGCAAGTCACTCTAATTTCATTTAAATAATTTTTACTGAAGCATAGTTGATTTACAATATTTTGATAGTTTCTTGTTTATAGCAAAGTGATTCAGTTATATGTGTACATATTATTTTCAGATTCTTTTCCATTATAAGTAATTACAGGATATTTAGTACAGTTCCCTGTGCTATGCCATAAAGTTTTGTTGTTTATCTGTTTCATATATAGTCATTTATGTCTGTTAATACCAAGCTCCTAATTTATTCCCCCTCCCTCTTCCCCTTTGGTAACCATAAGTTTGTTTTCTATGTCTTTGAGTCTATTTTTTTTTTTCAAAATTAGTTCATTTGAATCATTTTTTTAAAGATTCAATATATAAGTGATATCATATGACTTAGTATGATAATCTTTAGACCCATCCTTGTTGCTGCAAATGCATTATTTCACAATTTTTAATGGCTGAGTAATATACCATTGGGCATGGCATCTTCTTTATTCATTCATCTGTCAATGGATATAAGTTACCATTTCTCAGGTACTGTAGATAGTGCTGCTATGAACATTGGGGTACATGTATCACTTTCAATCAGAATTTTCTCTGGACATTTGCCCAGCAGTGAGTTTTCTGGATTACAAGATAAACTCTATTTTTAGTTTTTCTAGGAACACTCATACTGTTCAAGATAGTGGTTATACCAATTTACATTCCCAATAATAGTGCAGAAAGATTCCTTTTCTCCACACCCATTCTAGCATTTAATATTTCTAGACTTTTGATGATGAGCATACTGACTGGAGTGAGATGATATCTCATTGCAGTTTTGATATCAGATCAGATCAGATCAGTCACTGAGTCGTGTCCAACTCTTTGCGACCCCATGAATCGCAGCACGCCAGGCATCCCTGTCCATCACCAACTCCCGGAGTTCACTGAGACTCATGTCCATCGAGTCAGTGATGCCATCCACCCATCTCATTCTCTGTCGTCCCCTTCTCCTCCTGCCCCCAATCCCTCCCAGCATCAGAGTCTTTTCCAATGAGTCAACTCTTCGGCATGAGGTGGCCAAAGTACTGGAGTTTCAGCTTCAGCATCATTCCTTCCAAAGAAATCCCAGGGCTGGTCACCTTTAGAATGGACTGGTGGACTGGTTGGATCTCCTTGCAGTCCAAGGAACTCTCAAAAGTCTTCTCCAACACCACAGTTCAAAAGCATCAACTCTTCGGTGCTCAGCCTTCTTCACAGTCCAACTCTCACATCCATACATGACCACAGGAAAAACCATAGCCTTGACTAGACGAACTTTTGTTGGCAAAGTAATGTCTCTGCTTTTGAATATGCTATCTAGGTTGGTCATAACTTTCCTTCCAAGGAGTAAGCGTCTTTTAATTTCATGGCTGCAGTCACCATCTGCAGTGATTTTGGAGCAGTTTTGATATACGTTTCTCTAATAATTAGATATGTTAAACATCTTATCATGTGACTGTTGGTCATCTGTGCCTTCTTTGCAGTGCATGTGCTAAGTTGCTTCAGTCATGTCAGTCTCTGTGCTAATCTATGGATAGGCTCCTCTGTCCATGGGATTCTCCAGGCAAGTATACTAGAGACAGTTGCCATGCCCTCCTTCAGGGGATTTTCCAAACCCAGAGACCAAATTCATGTTTCTTACATCTCCTGCATTGGCATGCAGGTTCTTTACCAATAGCATCACCTGGGAAGCCCCTTCTTCGGTATACAGTTCTTTTAAGTCTTCTGTTCATTTTTTCATTGTTTTATATTTAAATATTTTCCCCCACTTTGAAAGTTGTCTTTTAATATGGATTATTTTGTTATTATTATTTCCTTTGTTGTGCAAAAGCTTTTATGCTTAATTAGCTCCCATTTATTTTTGTTTTTATTTACATTACTCTAGGACAGTGGTCTCCAACCTTTCTGGCACCAGGGACTGGTTTCATGGAAGATAATTTTTCCATGAACAGGGTGGAGGAGGGAAAGTTCGTTTGGTAATGCAAAGGATAGTTCAGGAGGTAATGCAAGTAATGAGTGATGGGGAGTGGCAAACAAAGCTTTGTTCACTCATTTTCCACTCACCTCCTGCTCTCTGGCCTGGCTGGGGATCCCCAATCTAGGAGACAGATCAAAAAAAAATTTTTTTGTGATATATGTTAGTGTTTTCCTCTTGAAGTTTTATAGTATCTGGTTACATTTAGGTGTTTGATTAATGTTGAGTTTATTATTATATAAGTTGTTAGAGAATGTTCTAATTTTACTCTTTAACATGAAGCTTCCCAGTCTGCCCAGCACCTGATATTGAAAAGATAGTCTTTTCTTTATTGGATATTCTTGTCTTCTTTGTTGAACATAAGTGTACAGGTTTATTTCTGGGTTCTGTATTCTGTTCCATTGACCTGTATATCTATTTTTGTGGCAGTGCCATGCTGTTTTGAATACTATAGCTTTTTAATATTGTTTGAAGTCTGGGAGGGTTATGACTCCAGCTTTGTTCTTTTCCCTCAAGGTTCCTTTGGCAATTCTGGGTCTTTTATGGTTCCATATAAATTTTAGGATTATCTATTCTAGTTCTTTGAATAATGTCATAGACAATTTGATAGGGATCACATTAAATCTAGATTGTTTTTGCTATTAAATGAAGTGGCTCAGTCGTGTCCTACTCTTTGCAACCCCATTGACTGTAGCCTATCAGGCTACTCCGTCCATGGGATTTTCCAGGCAAGAGTGCTGGAGTGGATTGCCATTTCCTTCTCCAGAGGATCTTCCTGACCCAGGAATCGAACCCGGGTCTCCCTCATTGCAGGCAGACACTTTACTGTCTGAGCCACCAGGGAGCCACCTTAATAATGTTAATTCTTCCAATTCAAGAGCATGGAATATTTATCCATTTTTTAAAGTCATTTCTATTTCTTTTATCAATGTTTTGTAGTTAATGTGCAAGACCTCTTTCTTTGGTCAGGTTTATTGTAAATATTTTATTTTTCTGATGTGATTTTAAAAGGGTTAAAAAAAAAAAAAACTTTTTTTCTTCTATTCCATTGTTAGTGTAAAGATACACAACAGATTCCTGATATGTTAATCTAGTTTTCTGCTACTTTCCTGTAACTGCTTATCAGTTCTAGTATTTTTTGTGTAGAGTCTTTAGAATTTTCTATACATAGTAGCATCTGCATGTAATGGCGATTTCACCTCTTCCCTTTCAATTTGAATACTTTTTATTTTTTATTCTTGCCTGATTGCTATGGCTAGGACTTCCAATATTATGATGAATATATGTGATGCAAGTTGGCATCCTTGTTACAGATTTTAGTAGGGACACTTTTAGCTTTTCACCCTAGAGTATTATTTGGCTATGTATTTGCTATAAATAGTTTCATGATATTGAGGTATGTTCCTTCTAAACTAACTTTGGTCAGAATTTTTATCATGAATGGATGCTGAATTTTACCAAATGTTTTTCCTGTATTTATTGAGATGATCTTTTTTTTTTTTTTTTTTGTCTTTCCTTGTGTTGATTGATTTGTGTATTTTGAACCATTTTTGTGATCCTGGAATGAATCCAACATGAATATGTTAAATGATAATGATCCTTTTTATGTGTGGTTGTATTCTGTTTGCTAATATTTAGTTGAGAACATTTAATTCTGTATCATTAAAGGTGTCATCCTATTGTTTTCTTTTTCTGCTAATGTCTTTGCCTGGTTTTGGTATTGGTTAGGTGGTGATTTCATAGAATGACTTTGTGAATATTTCCTCTTCTTCAGTCTTTTGCAAGTGTTTGAGAATTGGGATAAGTTCTTTGTATGTTTGATAGAATTTTCCAGTGATGTTATCAAGATCTGGGGATTCTTGTTTGCAAAAAGCTATATGTTTTATTATTATTACAGGTTATATTTCACATATAGTGATTAGTCTTCTCAAAGCATCTATTTCTTCTTGATTCCGTTTTGGTGGAGTGCACTTTTGTAGAAACTTGTCCACTTCCTCTAGGTTGCCCAGTTCATTGGCATATAATTACTCATATAATTACTCTTACAGTTTTTCATATTTCTGTGGCATTGTTTGTTATTTCTTCTGTTTTGCTTCTTATTTTGCATACTTAGGTCTATATTTTCTCCTTTTTGAGCCTAGCCAGAAGTTTGCCTATTCTGTGTATCCTTTTAAATCATCAGCTCTTGGTTTTATTGATTTTTTTTTCAATTTTTTAAAATCTCTATTTCTTCTCTAATCTTTAATATTTCTTTCTCTCTGCTACCTTTACATTTTGTTTCTTCTTTTTAATTCGTTTAGGTGAAGGTTAGGTTATTTGGTATTTTTCTTGTTTTTGGAGAAAGTTCTGTATCACTATGAACTTTCCTCTTAGGATTACTTTTGCTGCATCCTGTGGATTTTCTATGGTTGCATTTTCACTGTAATTTATCTAAAGATATTTTTAAAATTTCTTCTTTGATTT
This sequence comes from Bos grunniens, assembly GCF_055505025.1. Classification (NCBI taxonomy): domain Eukaryota; kingdom Metazoa; phylum Chordata; class Mammalia; order Artiodactyla; family Bovidae; genus Bos; species Bos grunniens. Next base: position 61,449,475 of record NC_141183.1, on the reverse strand, counting down.
AATCATTGACTCATTCCCTCCCCCCCACCACCACCACCATTTTTCTTTATGTGGTTGATTAGTATTTTCATGCCATTGAAAAGCTGCTTGAAATAATTTCTAGCCTCTCAGATTTATTGAGGCTTGTTTTGTGTCCTTGTATGTAATCTATCCTAGAGAATGCTTCATGTGCCCTTGAAAAGAATGTGCATTCTGTGTGTTTGAGGTTATAGTGTCTTGAAAATATATATTAATCCAGATTTTTCTACTCTGTTATTTAGAATCTCTCTTGACTTACTGGTTTTCTGTCTGGAAGGTCTGTCCATTCATATCAGTGGGGTGTTAAAATATCCAATCATTATTGTATTTTTATTAATTTCTCCCTTTGTGTCTGTTAGTATTTGTTTTATGTATTTAAATGCCCCTTTATTAGGTGCATATACATTGAAGTGTGTAATGTCATTTTCTTTATCCTTTTATCATCATTATATAGTGTCCTTCTTTGTATTTCTTTATGACCTTCATTTTAAAGTCCATGTTGTCTGATATACAGTATTGCTATCCCTGCTTTTTTTTCATTTCTGTTTGAATGAAATATCTTTTTATATCCCCTTACTTTCAATCTATATGTGTCCTTTGCCCTAAAGTAGATCTCTTCTAGGCAGCATATTGCAGACTTGTTTTATTATTCAAACTGTCACTTTGTGTCTTTTGATTAGAGAATTCAGTCCATTGACATTTATGGTAATTACTGATAGGTGTATATTTATTGCCATCTTAAAAATTGTTTTCCAGGTGATTTTGTATTTCTTCTTTTTTTCTATTTTTTCCTTTGTGGTTTGTTGGTTTTCTTTCATGTAATAAACATGTTGTATTTCCTTTAAGTTATCTTCCTTTTGATTTCTGTAAATCTATTGTATGTCTTTGACTTGTGGTTACCCCTTTTTAAAGTAGGTTTACTCATTATTATATCTATTTCCATTAGATTGACTGTGTATATATATATATACATATATATATATATATATATATATATATATATATATATATATATATATACATACATTTTCTCACTCTTCTTCCCCAAATTTTATAATTTTGATATCAGATCAGATCAGTTGCTCAGTTGTGTCCGACTCTTTGTGACCCCATGAATTGCAGCATGCCAGGCCTCCCTGTCCATCACCAACTCCCAGAGTTCACTGAGACTCACGTCCATCAAGTCAGTGATGCCATCTGGCCATCTCATCCTCTGTCGTCCCCTTCTCCTCCTACCCCCAACCCCTCCCAGCATCAGAGTCTTTTCCAATGAGTCAACACTTCCGATGAGGTGGCCAAAGTACTGGAGTTTCAGCTTTAGCATCATTCCTTCCAAAGAATTCCCAGGGCTGATCTCCTTCAGAATGGACTGGTTGGATCTCCTTGCAGTCCAAGGGACTCTCAAGAGTCTTCTCCAACACCACAGTTCAAAAGCATCAATTCTTCGGTGCTCAGCCTTCTTCACAGTCCAACTCTCACATCCATACATGACCACAGGAAAAACCATAGCCTTGACTAGATGGACATTTGTTGGCAAAGTAATGTCTCTGCTTTTGAACATACTGTCTAGGTTGATCATAACTCTCCTTCCAAGGAGTAAACGTCTTTTAATTTCATGGCTGCAGCCACCATCTGCAGTGATTTTGGAGCCCAGAAAAATAAAGTCTGACACTGTTTCCACTGTTACCCCATCTATTTCCCATGAAGTGGTGGGACCAGATGCCATGATCTTCGTTTTCTGAATGTTGAGCTTTAAGCCAACTTTTTCACTCTCCACTTTCACTTTCATCAAGAGGCTTTTGAATTCCTCTTCACTTTCTGCCATAAGGGTGGTGTCATCTACATATAAGAGGTTATTGATATTTCTCCTGGCAATCTTGATTCCAGCTTGTGTTTCTTCCAGTCCAGCGTTGCTCATGATGTACTCTGCATATAAGTTAAATAAGCAGGGTGACAATATACAGCCTTGACGAAGTATTTCTCATCTTAGTGTTTATCCACTTGCTCTTCACTGTAGTTATAATCACTTTCACAATTTTTTTTAAATTAGTGCACTGTCTTCTTTAAGTGATCTATAATCATTTTTATATATTTGCTTTTCCTATTGTGTTTTTCTCTTTCCCATAGTTTCTTGCTTCTTTTCTATTTACAGAAGATCTTTTTAATATTTCTTTTAAGGCATATTTAGTATTGCTGTGTTATTTTAACTTTTGCTTGTCTGAGAAATTCTTTGTCTATCCTTCTATTCTAAATGATAATCTTGCTGTGGCTCCTTTCTGCTTTTTTTTTTTTTTTTTTTAATCTGGAGTACCTGTTTTCTTCTTTAGCTTTGGAAAGTGTTTGGCTATATTTTCCCAAATACAATTTTGGCCCTTTCGTCTCCTCTTTTGACATTATGCACAAATTGGCAGGTTTTATTTTCTTCCAGAAGCCTCATATATTTCTTTCATGTGTTATCTTTCTGCATGCTATTCTGATGGAGAAGGCAATGGCACCCCACTCCAGTACTCTTGCCTGGAAAATCCCATGGACGGAGGAGCCTGGTAGGCCACAGTCCATGGGGTCGCTAAGAGTCAGACATGACTAAGCAACTTCACTTTCACTTTTCACTTTCATGCATTGGAGAAGGAAATGGCAACCCACTCCAGTATTCTTGCCTGGAGAATCCCAGGGACAGAGGAGTCTGTTGGGCTGTCGTCTATGGGATCGCACAGATTCGGACACGACTGACGCAACTTAGCAGCAGCAGCAGCATGCTGTTCTGATTGGGTGATTTCTATTCTCTCTTTCAGGTCACTTTTTCATTATGTATTTTAATTGTTTTAATCAGTTGCCTTTTACTCAGTATTCATCTCAGCACTTGAGTTTTCTAATTCTTTTGGATCCTCTTAATAGTTTCAAGTTCCTTGTTACAGTGATGTACCTTTCTTATTTTCTTGAGTATTTTGATTGCCTCCCTTTTGAACTTGAGGCCTAATAACTGGAGAGGTCTTCTTTACTTATGTATGTATGTATTTATTGACTGTGCTGGGTCCTTGTTGCTGCATATGAGCTGCAGTAAGTGAAGGCTACTTTCTAGCTCTGGTGTGAAGGTTTCATTGTGGTGGCTTCTCTTGTTGCAAAGCATGGGCTCTAGTTATACATGCTTCAGTACTTGTGGTGCACTGGTTTAGTTGTTCCAGAACATATGGGATCTTCTTAGATTAGGAATTGAACCCATGTCCTGATTCTGTGAGAATTGTCCTAGATGTAGATGCATTTTGATTATTTGTGAAAAGAGGTGAACCCATATTCATGTATTCCACCATCTTGATCTCCAGCCTCCCCCCATCCCATTTACTTCTGATAATTTTGACAATCTGCAACTCAAATATTATTCTAATTTTATAAATGATTGGACAACATTTAAGAGAGGTTCTATAACATACCAGAACAGGGAGGCCTGGCATGCTGCAGTCCATGGGGTCTCAAAGAGTCAGACATAACTTAGCAACTGAAGAATAGCAACTATAACATACCCTAAGCTAAACATCTACCCTTTTGAATCTGAGCCCAGGAAACTCTCTATTATCAAATATAATTTTAAAACAAGACAAAACTATGTTCTTCTCAGTTGTAAAACATCCCAAAACTTTTAACAAAAATATGGACATTTTTTTCCACAAACTACTTTGCAATCACTTCTTTTTTGTGTCCCAGGAAAATGGGATCCCCTTAGCTCATTTGTTACAATGTGCCAATCTTCTTGAATAGTAAAGGGATTGGCAAGCTTAAAATTTAGAATCCCATGGTACCAACTTTCAGAGAGTTTAAATGTTGGTATGAGGTTGGTGCAAAAGTAATTGTGGTTTTGAATTGTTGAAGTTTTCCATTTATATTAGAATACATTCTTAAATAAATGTAGTTAGGTTACACATCATTTTAATGCACATGTATAGCTTTATTTATTTATTTATTTTTGCTAGTGACATTACTTGCTGTATATTTTGCATTTATTTTAGACTAGGGAGATGATGTTCAAGTAATTTTCTTATTCAAGTTCAAAATCGGTCATAAAGTAGCAGAGACAATTCACGACATCAACAATGCCTTTGGTTCAGGAACTGCTAATGAATGTATGGTGCAGTAGTGATTCACAAAGTTTTGCAAAGAACATGAGAGCTTTGAAGGTGAGGAGTGTAGTGACTGGCCCTCAGAAGTTGACAACCAATTGAGAGCATCATCTAAGCTGATCTTACAACTACATGAGAAGTTGCCAAAGAACTCAATGTCAACCATTTTAAGGTCATTCAACATTTGAAGAAAATTAGAAGGGTAACAAAGATTGATAAATGGGTGCCTCATAAACTAACTGCAAATTAAAAAATAATAATAATAATACTCATTTTAAAGTCTCATCTTCTCTTATTCTACACAAGAACAAACCATTTCTCAATCAGTCATTGCACATTTGATGTGCAATGAAAAGTGGATTTTATATGACAACCAACGATAACTAACTCAGTGTTTGGACTGAGAAGAAGCTCCAAAGCACTTCCAAAAAGCCAAATTTGCACCAAAATAAGGTCATGATCACTGTTTGGTGATTGGTGTCCATTTGATCCACTACAGCTTTCTGAATCCTTGAAAAATCGTTACATCTGAGAAGCATATTCTGCAAACTGATGAAATACATTGAAAACTGCAATGCCTGCAGCCAGCATTGGCCAACAGAGAGGGCCCAATTATGCTCCATGACAATGCTCGGTTGCACGTCACCACCAACGAACGCTTCAAAAGTTGAATGAATTGGGCTATGAAGTTTTTGCCTCCACCATATCCCACCTGTTCTTTTGTCAACTGATCACCACCTCTTGAAGCATCTTGACAACTTTTTTCAAGGAAAATGCTTCCACAGCCAGCAAGAGGCAGAGAATGCTTTCTAAGGCTTTGCTTGTTGAATCCTGAAGCACAATTTTTATGCTACAGAAATATATTTATTTCTTGTTGAAAAAATGTTTTGATTACAATGGTTCCTATTTTGATCAATAAAAACGTGTTTGAGCCTAGTTATAATGATTTAAAATTCTCAGTCTGAAACCGCAATGACATTTGCACCAACCTAATACCTTTTGACGAGGAGTAATTTTAATATTCTTTGAAAATGAATTAAGAAAGTGTTATGCAAGCAAGAGATAAGAAAGTATATGAATGTGCATATTTGAATTTGTGTGAATAAAATAATAATGTGTTATTACCTTATTTTAAGCTCTATGTTAAGAAAAGAATTGGCCTTAGAATGCAGGATAGTCTAAGTGCAGAGTACTCTAAACCACTATACTTTATAAGAATATGCCTGTACTAAATGTATGTTGTATGTGTGTGTGTGTGTGTGTATACACATATATATATCATATATATGTGTGTGTTATAAATATATTATATATATTAGAAAGAAACCCAACTCCAATTAGCTATGAAAAGAGAAGTGGCTACTAAATAAAACAGGAAAATCCAGTGATATATTGGCTTCAATAATCACAGTGTTTAGAAGCACATTATTTAAAAGTAGTAGATTTTCCACCATTGTTCTCTTTGTCTTTTGGTTACACTTACCCCTGTGCCTTAAACTCTTTCTCTTTTCCATGGTCCTACTTGTTAATTTCCCAATATTTTAGATCATTGTTATTGTCATTGTTATCAGGGAAATTATATATTAATATTGACCAGGTTTATACCATGTACCATAAGGGTCCAGGGCTTGACCACTAGAACTGACAATCTTAAGAAAACTGTATAGAATGTATAGAATTCCCCAAAAGAATGCTATATAGGAAATAAACATATATTTTACTATATTCCATCATTTGTCTATAAAACTATAGACATCCTCTTCCCTTTCACATAATTAAAAAAATGTCTATACTTACTATGAAATTGATCTTAAGATGCTCACCTCATCCCTAACGTGGATAATTCAAAGTCATAATTTTGTCTTTAGTTCCATGTTTAGAACCTCTGACTCTAGGGTAAACTCTTGGTCATATTCACATGCAGATTATATTATTAAACTTATGCCTAAATCCTAAATTCAGCTTTCTCTAACATACTCAAAGTGCACTAAGTCAGGACAAACACAATCCAAACTCCCATATATTAATAGAAAGTGGGATGTGAAACAATCACAGAGTTTTCCTTACCATTAGAATAAGTTCCTTGGTCAATTTGGCAATCAAAGATTCCATATACTAGAAGGAACGTCCGTGTTTCTTGAAAGTATATGAGGATTACTCTTTGGGTAGCTTTGCTACTTTCTAATGTCATGGTTTTATAGTTTTGTAATTGTCATAGGCTGCTGAACAGTCCTGGGATTTCTCTCACGATAGCAGCCTCTGAAAACTCCAATAACCATCAGTTAGATGCTTAATGGGAATACTGTGAGCTCATAACAAACAGTAAAAACATTCTTAGTTTTTTGTTTTTGTTTTTGTTTTTTGTTTTTTTGAACACCACATTAAGGATATCTATATTTAGCAATAGGTCTTAGTGTTCAGCCTGCTTGCCCAAATTTCAGTTGAAACTCATTTTTGTCAGTCTTGTATTCAGGTAAATTAAATGATAAACTGGAATGGAATAGCAAATGAACCTTGTTTTCAATGGAGTCTGCTTCCCAGTGAATATCATTTAAGATAGGTGAAATTAATACTTTTCTTGTTCAGTGTATTGCATATTTGGAAAAAAAAAAAAAGAACATGATTCATTCAGTCTTTCAAACTTTTCACTTTTCCTGGGTCTCAATTTTATATCTATGCTAGGGTGTCTTCAAAATGGCTAGATTAAGGAGTTCAATAAATGTCATTAAGGCATTTATCAACTTACCAATTTCTTTTTGCAACTCTCCAAATTTCTTCTGTATGTTGGCCTTTTGCTCTCTGACTTTAGATAGGATTCGTGAATGTGTCTGGGGAAGGTAACTATTTGATTGTGTAATTTCATATATGTGCAACTTATTAATTGAGTGAAAATTAATATTAATTGTCCCCACATTTGATAGATTGCTAGAAATCAACTGCTTAACTTATTGGGTTATAGTCTCACTTCTTGGAACAATCACTTCAATTTAAGAGATAGGACAGTAATACTGATCAAGTCTGAAACACTCTGCTTTGCTAGAAATCACAATTTCACTGTACCCCTCACCTTTTGCCTTTGGTGAGGGGTGCAGAGCTAAATTATATATCCAAGCCTCCTTTCCAGTTATGTGTGGACACGTGACCAAGTTCCAATCAATGGAATTTGAGACAGAACCAAAGTCCCTCTCTTCTAAGGCTTACTCACATAAACCTAACATACAGTTCCTCTCTCTCTCTTTCTTTATCTACCATCTGACAAGAGACAGTTTTGAAAAACCAGAAGGAAGCTTTAATTCCTGAATAATAACCCAATAGGCCACTCACTAACCATGAATATTTGTATTGGATTTAACACAAGTTTGATTCAGAAGTTTGTGCACTGTAGTAGCTATCAATGTTTATGGCAACATTCCGTCTCATGTAACTGATTGTCAGCTTCCTAAAAGCTTCATGAATTTGGGAAGAGGTGGGTTTCCAAGGACAAGATGCTAGACAGATTTTTAAAATATATATAATACTACCAAATACGTTGCATGTTTATACATTTTCATATATATATGCGTGTGTGTGGCATATATATATACACACACACATATTATATATGCATATCAATACATACATATTCACAATGTATGTTATGTATATACATATGTGTATGGTAGGGTGTATAGATATGTCTTATTCATAGGCTTATAGATGTGTCTCTTAGATTCTTTTTCAAGAAGACTGTTACCCAGTCAATTGAGCAATGCAATCAGCAGACAACCTCCAGTTGTCTGGGGTTTATTTCAGCTGTAGAGATACACTCCATCATGATACACAAAATCATGTCCTTCCAGAAGCAGCCAAGGTTCAATAACTGAGCAAAGTGGGGGGTATAAATTTCCACTTATTTTGGCCAGATAAAGGTCATGATTACACTCCAAAGCTCTTTACCAGATTGGCAAAGGCTTTATTGGGACTGAATGATAATTCTTTCTTCTCTGCTTGTTCCCACTAACCCTCTTTTCTGTTCACAAATGTTGATTCCTCATAAATACCTAGAATGTTATACTCTATCACTACCTGCTTTGAGAGAATTCAGTCTTCACCAGTGTGTGCGCGTGCGCGTGCGCACGTGTGTGTGTGTGTGTGTGTGTGTGTGTATGTGTTTAGTTAGATTCTTTATTTATGTGTATACATATATATTCTAAAGCAAGTTCACCTAGATAAAAGTCCTGCTTCCATCACTTACTAGGTGAAGATAATAACAACTCATATCAAATGGCTGTATTGAGTTGAAAATAGTTTAATTCATGAAAAATTAGAACAGTGGCTGGTACATAATATGTACCAAAAATGCCGGTGGTATACAATTTAGTTGTATATGAGTATGTGTCTGTTCAGAAAAATTTCAGGAATATAAGCCTCTTGATTTATGCAGAACGTTTATCAAAATACAGTAATTATTGCTAAAAGCTGCCTGTTTGCCAAAACAAAATACTGATTCATTTTAACATACAATAGACTTTCTATGATTATTCTTCCCTAATATAGCCGTAACAACTCCAAACACAGTACTTAGCTCTCTATTGGTGCCATCTTTGCTGAAAATTATTTCTAAAAACCTTGTAGAAAGTTTTGTTCAAAAAGGAACTTCCACATGTTCACACCAGCTTACACTCCAACATGTAAGGCAGCAACTTCCCTTTACCATTCTAATATCCTTAAACCAAGGTTCATTGTAACAGATGAATGCTGATTGATACTATCCTTTTGGCTTCTTTTTGCCTCCATTTCTCTGTTTGGAAGGTTTCCTTTTTATCTTTGAAATGTCTGCATAAAAGAAGGCCTAGCAAAATGAGGGTCTGACTTTCAAAGGTGTTTTCTATTTTTTCACGTTCCTCTCTCGGCCAAAGTCAAGGTTCGTTTTCCGGTATTTTCAATGACCTGTGAACTATGCGCCTTATTTATTTATTTATTTTTAACTTTTTGTATGATTCTTAGTCACAGTAGCCAATCTCTAATTTCCCTATATTTTAAAGAGGGAGTGAAGTTATCTTCTGCCTCCCCTTGACTGTATGCTCCCAGAGAGAGGTTTCTTTCATAGGGCAGGTAAAAGTTAGTCATATAAATATGTAATGGGATCAAAAGGTTGGTGCTGAACCACGAAAGACGCTGGAATGCTTGGCCTCTTGAAGAGAAGAATTCAATTCAATCCAGGGTCAGTGACGAGGCTTGATCACTCAGAGCTTTTGTGTAATGAAGTTTTATTAAAGTATAAAAGAGATAGAGAAAGCTTCTAACATAGAAGTCAGAAGCCGGCAGAAAGAGTGCACCTCTGCTAGTCTTTAGGGGGATGTTATATAGCTAGTAGCAAGTTGTTAATTATAGAAAAGTGATGCCTCAAAACCCAGAGTGGCACCAGGATGGTCACCCACAACATGCATTTTGAGATAACATTGGCACCAAGTGAGTCATCTCAGGCCATAAAACGATTGACATGAATCTTGAAGAATGACAGGTTTCCAAGTAAAGACATAGTTTCATTAACATAGATTAGTAGAACAATGTATGAGCAAAACATACAGGTTTGTCAAGTCTGTTCTGAGTCTTAGGCAAACCGACTTGAAGACTTGAATGTAGGGTTAATACATGGTTCATTAACATAGCATAAGACAAACATTTCCATAAGGAAACACACACACACACACATTGGTTAGCTCAAGGTTTGAGAAAAGTTAAGTTCAGGTGGAGCCACTCCAGCATAGAATTTTAAGAGAAACCTCCTTTTAAATTTATATAGAGAAGGGGAAAAAAAATCTAACACTTGTTTGTTTCCTCCTGCCATTGAGAGAGAAAAAGTCTTACACTTCCAGCCTATTTCCTCCCTTTGGAGACCCCTGGCCTTCCTGCCTGTTACCCTCTCAGGATGGGCATGAGGGAGGACAAGAAAAGAGAGAACAATATATTTTTCAATATTTTAATCTTTAACTTTTAAAGCACAAGGAAGAATTCTAAAAGTTATACAGTTATATGGACGAAGCATTTCAAGATCTCTCAGAAGAGAATGAGCATAGCATTAGGAAAGGAACTTCATTTTAACTTTTCTGTCATTTTTGGGAAAAACAAAAAGAAAAAAACAGCATTTGCAGCTGGAAACTGTTTACAATACAAACCTCTTATTCAGGTGATTATAACTAAACAGTAAACTACATTCTGTATTTTGCTAAAATTCAGTATGCTGTGAAGGAGCAACCCCCCAAATCCTCAACTTTCTCCCCTCAATTTGCATGTCTTTTAATTATTTTGACTTACTACTATGGAAGAACCATATAGAAAAAGGTCTTCATGACCTGGATAACCATGATGGTATGATCACTCACCTAGTTACATATCCTGGAGTGTGAAGTTAAATGGGCAAATCTAGTGGAGGTGATGGGATTCCAGCTGAGATATTTAAAATCCTAAAAGATGATGCTGTGTAATTGCTGCACTAACTATGCCAGCAAATTTGGAAAACTCCGCAGTGGCCACAGGACTAAAATATATCAGTTTTCATTCTAATCCAAACAAAGGCAAATGTCAAAGAATATTTGAACTACAGTACTGTTGTGCTCATTTCACATGCTTGCAAGGAAATGCTCAAAGTTCTTCAAGCTAGATTTCAACAGTGTGTGACCAAGAACTTCCATATGTACAAGCTGGATTTAGAAAAGGAAGAGGAACCAGAAATCAAATTGACAGCATCCATTGGATCATAGAAAAACAAGGGAATTAAAAAAAAAAAATCTAATTCTCCTTCATTGGCTATGCTAAAGCCTTTGATGCTGTAGATCACAACAAACTGTGAAAAATTCTTAAAGAGATGGGAATACCAGACCACCTTACCTGTCTCCTGAGAACCTGTATGCAGGTCAAGAAGCAACAGTTAAAATCAGACATGGAGCAATGGACTGGTTCAAAATTGTGAAAGAAGAACTGTACAGTGGTATATTGTCACCCTCCTTATTTAACTTACATGCAAAGTACATCATATGAAATACTTGGCTGGATGACTCCCAAACTGGAATCAAGATTGCCAGGAGATATATCAACAATCTCAGGTATATAAATGCTATCATTTTATATATCTGAATGTTTAAAATGAAGAGGAACTAAAGAGGCTCTTGGTGAAGGTGAAAGAGGAGAGTTAAAAAGTTGGCTTAAAACTCAACATCCAAAAAACTAAGATTATGGCATATGGTCTCATCCCTTCATGGTAAGTAGATGGGGAAACAATCAAAACAGTGACAGACTTAATTTTCTTAGGCTCCAAAATCACTGTGGCTGCTGACTGCAGCCATGAAATTAAAAGATGCTTGTTCCTTGGAAGAAAAGCCATGACAAACCTAGACAGCATATTAAAAAGCATGGATTTCGCTTTGTCAACAAAGGTCCACATAGTCAAAGCTATGATTTTTTTCCAGTAATCGTGCATAGATGTGAGAGTTGGACCATAAGGAAACCTGAGTGCTGCAGGATGGATGCTTTCCAATTGTGATGCTGGAGAAGACTCTTGAGAGTCCCTTTGAGACCAAGGAAATCAAACAAGTGAATTCTACAGGAGGTCAATCCTGAATATTCTCAGAGTAACTGATATTGTAGCTGAAGCTCCAATACTTTGGAAATCTGATGAGAAGAGCCAACTCATTGGAAAAGACTGATGTCTGAAAAGATTGAGAGCAGGAGGAGAAGGGGTGACAGAGGATGGGATGGTTGGATGGCATCCTGAACTCAGTGGGCATGAGTTTGAGCAAACTCCAGGAGACAACAAAGGACAGGAAAGCCTGGCATGCTCCAGTCCTTGGGGTTACAGAGTTGAACATGATTTAGCAACTAACAACAATGAAAGCTCATGGATGACCTGTTTTGTAGAGGCATAGCAACCTTTTCCAAATTTTTAGGACTTAAAAAAAAAAAAAAAAAGTGTTGTGCTAAATTACATTACACTTTTTCTATGGTTTCATTCTTTCATAATCAATAATTAGGTTTGCTGGTTGTAATGGAGATTCTATATAAGTTCTGTGACATACTAGAGAACAGAGTTTATATTATATCCATTATCATTTTCCTAGCATTTAGCATGGGATTCAGAATAGGGAACTGCATTATTGTTGTTCCAAATAAAAATATTGTGGAGTATTAAACTTGTCTTGATTGTGGTTATATAATTAAATGTAACTACAGAAAGTTGGCATTTCTGATAAGCTAATTAAAGGGTAATTTTGGAGGTCAACTTGAATATCAGAACTAGTCTTATCTTCTACAGTATGCATTACGCAAATATATTAAAAAGGGAGCCATCAGCAAAAAGAAGAATGAGATCACCACTGTTACTATATGCTGTTAGTACTAATTGAAATAAGTAACCCTGGAATATATATGGTCTTTCTAATATACAAGCAAATGAGAAGAACACATAGTCATGTTTTTAATAATTTGGTTTTTAGTAGATTTCTTATATTAGTAACTAAAATTCATTTAAAATGCAAGCAAAAATGCTTTAAAATGTTATATATATATATATATATATACATATATATATATATATAGCATCTACTGAATAATTCATGTTGCATAATATCTCCAAGTAAAATGACATTTCAACTGTGTATATTACAAGTTGACTCGAGTGGTTATTTCAGCTATATAATTGACCAACATTTCTTGTGTATATAAATAAGATATTTCCATAAACCTCTGCTGTTTTGTGATATACAGATGGATAGTTTAGGTCAATCAAGTTATTCAAATTCTAAAGTTATTTTGCTATGGGATAACTTGCCATATAGAGTTCAGAGAGATTTTGGAAAAAAAAAAAAAGTTACCTTGTGCTGATTTCTTTTCTTTACACTAAATAAATAAAAGTAGATTATTAAAAATACCCATAAAACCTAGGCAAACAATTTAATTTTTAAACGGACTTATGCACCAATTGGACTTCCCTGGTGGCTCAGACGGTAAAGCATCTGTCTACAATGCAGGAGACCTGGGTTCGATCCCTGGGTCGGGAAGAATCCCTGGAGAAGGAAATGGCAACCCACTCCAGTACTCTTGCCCAGAAAATCCCACAGACGGAGGAGCCTGGTGTCCATAGGGTCGCAAAGAGTCGGACACGACTGAGCAACTTCACTTTCATGCACCAATTTATATAAAATTCATAAAACAATTCTTTCAATAGTTAAAAAAAAATTAATGTGGTAAAATAATTCAAATTCCGTGAATTTAAACTGCACGTCTAAATCAAAAAATTCTGAAGATAACAATGACTTTAACCTTTCTTGAATTTCAGGAAGTAGTTTATTTCTTCAGTTTTTTCATTCTATAAATATTACTGATGCCAAATATTTACAAGTCACAGGGATACTATTAATAACAGCTATAAAATGAATCAGATACACATACTTTCCTCTAGGAGACAAAGATGAGAAAAAAGGAAGACATTTTAAAAATGCCTATTGTAACCAGGTATAATGTCTTGTGTTTTCACATATATTATTATTCACTTGATTCTCACCAAGATTGTGGTGACGAAATATTTTTTTCTCATTTGGCAACTGTATAATGCATGAATTTGTACATGTGGTAACCATGGAGCCAGAGTTAACTCCTAAAACTCTTTTTTTCCCCTTGTGTGCTATATGGTGTTGCTTACAATTAAAGAGAGAGGAGGTAAATATATTATAAATAACAAAATACTAACTGTTAGAAGAGAAATACTAATAAAGTAATGTGAGGGTTTAACAGTTTTACATTGCATACTATATATAGTCTTTGGAGAGGAGGAAAGGAATTTGACATATAGCTTAGCATTTATCATAAATTTTAGCCTCCACATCCCCATACTATTTACACAGTTAATAACTAAGAAAACAAGCTTAAAGTGGTAAATAACCTTTTCAGCTTCACAAAAAAGTACATGACAGAAAACAAACTTTATGCCAATTTTTTTTTTTTTTTTTTTGCCCCTTAGGCTTTAACGTTGATTGTTTGCAACTGAGTGACTGAACTGAATAAATCATTTAACATTACAAATTTTTAGAACACAGAGGAACCTGGGGTTTATATAATCTGTAACATGAGTGTGCTCAGTTGCTTACTCATATATGACCTTCTGAGACCCATGGACTGTAGCCAACCAGTCACCTCTACCCATGGAATTTCTAGGCAAGAATACTAGAGTTAGTTGCCATTTCCTATTCCAGGGCATCTTTCCTATTCAAGAATCATTTCCTGAATGATGCAGTCCTAATCAAGAACTGCATTTCATGTGTCTCCTGCTTGACAGGCAGATTCTTTACCCCAGCACTACCTAGGAAGCCCCTGTCTACAACATGAAAATAACACTTATATGATTAGAATAACTACCATATTGTTTATTATTCAGTCACTCGGTCGTGGACAACTCTTTGCATCCCCATGGACTGGAGCACACCATGCTTCCCTGTCCTTCACCATCTTCCAGAGCTTGCTCAAACTCATGTCCTTTGAGTCAATGATGCCATCCAACCATCTCATTCTCTGCTATCCCCTTCTGCTTCAGTCTTTCCCAGAATCAGGGTATTTTCTAATAAGTCAACTTTTCACATCAGGTGGCCAAAATATTGGAGCTTCAGCTTCAGCAAAAATTCCTCCAATGAATATTCAGGATTGATTTCCTTTAGGATTTACTGGTTTTATCTCCCTGTTGAACAAGGGACTCTCAAGAGTATTCTCCAACACCACAATTCAAAAGCATCAATTCTTTGGTGCTCAGCCTTCTTGATGGTCCAACTCTCACATCCATACATGACTACTGGAAAAACCATAGCTTTGATAAAAATGAACCTTTGTTGGCAAAGTAATGTCTCTGCTTTTTAATATGCTACCTAAATTGGTCATAGTTTTTCTTCCAAGGAGCAAACATCTTTTAACTTCATGGCTGTGGTAACAATTAGCAGTGATTTTGGAGCCCAAGAAAAAGTCTGTCAGTGTTTTAATTGTTTCCCTATCTATTTGCCATGAAATGATGAGGCCTGATGCCATGATCTTTATCTTCCTAATGTTGAGTTATAAGCCAGCTTTTCCACTCTCCTCTTTCACTTTCATCAAGAGGCTCTTTAGTGCCTCTTTGCTTTTTGTCATAAAGGTGATGTCATTTGATATATGTGTGTGTGTGTGTGTGTATATATATATATATATATATGATATAGATTTGGTGGCACCATGTGGCATTTGAGATCTTAGTTCCTTAACCAGGGATGAATCCTGCCCCCAGCATTAGAATCCGGGAGTCTTTACCAATGGATCACCAGGGAAGTATCTAAATCCTATTTTTAAAAGAGGACAGAAGTGCTCAAGTTTTAATTTGCAATTTAAATTATTTTTCTAAAGAGATTAAGTTATTCAGGCAGCCCAAGTAGAGAACAGCTTTCCAAGCAGACAGGAAATAATTGATAAGTCAGGGGAGCACAGATAATTATGCTATGCTCCAAGAATTACAGATAATTGCAGGGAAATGGGTCCAAGTTGAAAACTTAACTTAGAAATCTTTTTTAAGTAATAAATTTTTGAGTCATTGGATTAAATAAGTACAATTACAGGAAGATGGGAACAATCAGAACATGTATACAAAGAAGAAAAATGATCAAACAACATCTATCTAAGGATATTAACACTTAAGAGGTAGGAGATAGAACAGCAGCACATGTCTTCATGTCTGAGGAATTAGGAATTAGCCAATATTTAAAATGAAACACAGTCATAAGGAAGTAGCCTTTAAAACTGCAATTAGAGCCAGTTCATCCTGAAAGTTCATCATTATAAAGATGAAGTTCATGTGTGGATTTATCTCTGGGCTTTCTATTTTGTTCCATTGATCTATATTTCTGTCTTTGTGCCAGTACCATACTGTCTTGATAACTGTGGCTTTGTAATAGAGCCTGAAGTCAGGTAGGTTGATTCCTCCAGTTCCATTCTTCTTTCTCAAGATATCTTTGGCTATTTGAGGTTTTTTGTATTTCCATACAAATTGTGAAATTATTTGTTCTAGCTCTGTGAAGAATACCGTTGGTAGCTTGATAGGGATTGCATTGAATCTATGAATTGCTTTCGGTAGTATACTCATTTTCACTATATTGATTCTTCCAATCCATGAACATGGTATATTTCTCCATCTATTAGTGTCCTCTTGGATTTCTTTCACCAGTGTTTTATAGTTTTCTATATATAGGTCTTTAGTTTCTTTAGGTAGATATATTCCTAAGTATTTTATTCTTTCCGTTGCAATGGTGAATGGAATTGTTTCCTTAATTTCTCTTTCAGTTTTCTCATTATTAGTGTATAGGAATGCAAGGGATTTCTGTGTGTTGATTTTATATCCTGCAACTTTACTATAATCATTGATTAGTTCTAGTAATTTTCTGGTGGAGTCTTTAGGGTTTTCTATGTAGAGGATCATGTCATCTGCAAACAGTGAGAGTTTTACTTCTCCTTTTCCAATTTGGATTCCTTTTATTTCTTTTTCTGCTCTGATTGCTGTGGCCAAAACTTCCAAAACTATGTTGAATAGTAATGGTGAAAGTGGGCACCCTTGTCTTGTTCCTGACTTTAGAGGAAATGCTTTCAATTTTTCACCATTGAGGATAATGTTTGCTGTGGGTTTGTCATATATAGCTTTTATTATGTTGAGGTATGTTCCTTCTATTCCTGCTTTCTGGAGAGTTCTTATCATAAATGGATGTTGAATTTTGTCAAAGGCTTTCTCTAGATTCCTTAAAAAACTGGAAATAAAACTGCCTTATGATCCAGCAATCCCACTGCTGGGCATACACACTGAGGAAACCAGAAGGGAAAGAGACACGTGTGCCCCAATGTTCATCACAGCACTGTTTATAATAGCCAGGACATGGAAGCAACCTAGATGTCCATCAGCAGATGAATGGATAAGAAAGCTATGGTACATATACACAATGGAGTATTACTCAGCCATTAAAAAGAATACATTTGAATCAGTTCTAAAGAGATGGATGAAACTGGAACCTATTATACAGAGTGAAGTAAGCCAGAAAGAAAAACACCAATACAGTATACTAACGCATATATATGGAATTTAGAAAGATGCTAACAATAACCCTGTGTACGAGACAGCAAAAGAGACATCGATGTACAGATCAGTGTTATGGACTCTGTGGGAGAGGGAGAGGGTGGGGAGATTTGGGAGAATAGCATTGAAACATGTATAATATCATGTATGAAGCAAGTCGCCAGTCCAGGTTCAATGCACGATACTGGATGCTTGGGGCTGGTGCACTGGGATGACCCAGAGGGAGGGTAGGGGAGGGAGGAGGGAGGAGGGTTCAGGATGGGGAACTCTGGTTTACCTGTGGTGGATTCATTTCTATATTTGGCAAAACTAATACAATATTGTAAAGTTTAAAATTAAAATACAATTAAAAAAAAAAGATGAAGTTCATGATATTAGAACTTTGAGAAGGACAGAAAAATATGTATATACATATAACCCTTGTCTTCATGGCATGTAGATGGGGAAACAATGGAATCAGTGAAAGACTATTTTCTTGGGTTCCAAAATCACTGTACATGGTGACTGCAGCCATTAAATTAAAAGATGATTGTTCATCAGAAGAAAAGCTATGACAAACCTAGACAGCATATTAAAAAGCAGAGACATTACTCTGCTGACAAAGGTCATATGGTCAAAGGTATGGTTTTACCAGTAGTCATGTATGGATGTGAGAGTTAGAGTGTAAAGAAGGTTGAGCACTGAAGAAGTGATACTTTAGAACTGTGGTGTTGGAGAAGACTCCTGAGAGTCTCTTGGACTTCAAGGAAATCAAACCAGTCCATCCTAAAGGAAGTCAGTCCTGAATATTCATTGGAAGGAATGATGCTGAAGCTGAAGTTCCAACACTTTGGCCACCTGATGTGAAGAGGCAACTCATTGGAAAATGTCTTGATGCTAGGAAAGACAGAAGGCAGGAGGATAAGTGGATGACAGAGGACAAGATGGTTGGATAGTATCTCTGACTCAATGGACATGAGTTTGAGCAAGCCCCAGAAGATGGTGAAGGACAGGGAAGCCTGGTATGCTGCATTCCATGGTGTCACAAAGAGGTGGACATGGCTGAATGACTGAACAACAACAGCAATGATTCGTCAAGAAGACAAGAGACACAGAAAGATTATAGGATAGCAATAAGATCAGAAAATATAAATGTGATTCTCACTGAGAAAGAAAGGAAATAAAATTTAAAAGAACTTAAGTGATTTAAAAAAAAAAAAAAAAAAAGTCCTCCAAAACCTTTGGGTCTGTTCCTATGTCATAGAAAGCTTTTATCACACTTTTTAGAAATTGTGTTGTATACTGTACTTTTAGAAATGATAAGCTAAGTTGAGAACAAAGGTTAGGCACTTTGTTTCTACATTCTTCTTCAAGCATAGATATTTTCCTCTTAATAGCTGCCATGGCAAAGATTTTGGTTGCTTCAGCAGTGATCTTTTTCTTTATAGAAACTCAAATCTGTTTAGTAAGCAATATACACAAGATACGTATATGAGATGAATCACTTTCCTCCTAGGTCACCGATAAAGACTGTATCTGTCAATGCAGGAGATGCAAGGGAAGAGGGTTGGATCCCTGGATCAGGAAGATTCCCTGGGGAAGGAAATGGCAATCCATTCCAGTATTCTTGTCTAGGAAGTCCGAAAGACAGAGGAGACTGGTGGGCTACAGTCCCCAGATTTGCAAAGAGTGGGACATGATTTAGCAACTAAACAACAAGGGAAATGATTCATGAGTTTTCTATACCCATGATGATAATACTATATATTTTTCAAGGGAATTTCTGTAAGCAGGTTTTAGAAAACTTTTTCTATACAGGGCCAGAGAGTTAATAAATTTTGCTTTGAAGATCATACAAGCTATGTCACAACTACTCAACTCTGATATTTTAGTGGGAAAACAGCCACAGATTGTATGCAAATGAGTAGGCATGTCTGTAATTCAATGATACTTCATCTGCAGAAACAGGTGGGAACAGATTTGGATTAATTCTTAAAGTTGCAAACTGATGTAAATAATTTGCAAATGAAATTTTGAGCAATGCCACATAAACAAAAATATATTTAAGGGTTTTCTAAGAAAAATATTTTTCTTGACTAAAAAAAAGAGAACTTATCATAGAAAATTATTTTTCTCCTTCATAGTTTAGGCAATAATGTATGCATATATGGTGCCAGGAATGAGGACACATCTTTTGTGACCCTAATGTCATAAGTGAGAGGATAAAAGTCAATTTTATGAGATGGGAGGGAAGAATTAAAAGATCTGAAATATTTGATGTATCATTGAGATGGGAATACCAGACCACCTGACCTGCCTCCTGAGAAATCTGTATGTAGATCAAGAAGCAACAGTTAGA
Source organism: Bos grunniens (assembly GCF_055505025.1). Lineage (NCBI taxonomy): Eukaryota > Metazoa > Chordata > Mammalia > Artiodactyla > Bovidae > Bos > Bos grunniens. Next base: position 61,429,902 of record NC_141183.1, on the reverse strand, counting down.
ACCAGACATGGAACAACAGACTGGCTTTAAACTGGAAAGGAGTACATCAAGGCCGTATATTGTCACTCTGCTTATTTAACTTATATACAGAGTACATCATGAGTAACACTGGGCTGGATGAAGCACAAGCTGGAATCAAGATTTACAGGGGAAATATCAATAATTTCAGATAGGCAGATGAGACCACCCTAATGGCAGAAAGTGAAGAGGAACTAAAGAGCCTTTTGATGAAAGTGAAAGAGGAGAGTGAAAAAGTTGGCTTAAAACTCAACATTCAGAAAACTAAGATCATGGCATCTGGTCACATCACTTCATGGCAAATGGGGAAACAATGGAAACAGTAAGATATTTTATTTTCTTGTGATTCAAAATCACTGCAAATGGTGACTTCAGCCATGAAATTAAAAGATGCTTGCTCTTTGGAAGAAAAACTATGACTAACCTAGACAGCATATTTAAAAGCAGAGAAATTACTTTGCTGATGAAGGTCTGTCCAGTCACAGCTAGGTTTTACCAGTAGTCATGTATGGATGTGAAAGTGGGACTTTAAAGAAAGTTGAGTGCTGAAGAATTGATGCTTTTGAACTGTGGTGTTGGAGAAGACTCTTGAGAGTTCCTTGGACAATAAGGAGACCCAACCAGTGAATCCTAAAGGAAATCGGTCCTGAATATTCATTGGAAGGACTGACATTGAAGATGAAACTCCAATACTTTGGCCAACTGATGCAAAGAACTGACTCATTTGAAAAGACTGATGCTAGGAAAGATTGAAGGTAGGGGCTGGGGATGACAGAGGATGAGATGGTTGGATGACATCACTTACTCAATGGACATGAGTTTGAGCAAGCTCCAGGACTTGGTGGTGGACAGGGAAGCCTGGTGTGCTGCAGTCATGGAATAACAAAGAGTCATACATGACTGAGAAACTGAACTGACTTATCAAAATGAAATTTTATCCGATCATAAAAAAAGAATAAAATAATGTTACTTTAAGCACCATGGATGCAACTTGAGTAATTTTCTTTACTGAAGTAAATCTATTTTAAGCATCCTTACAGGAGAAAACTAGGAGGTGAGAAAATAAGGTGCTTCTGCTTCAAACAAAGTTAAGAGCAGCTATATTTGAGTAAAGAATCTGCCTGCAATTCAGGAAACCTGGGTTTGATTCTTGAGTTGGGAAGATACCCTGGAGGAGGGAATAGCAATCCACTCCAGTATTCCTGCCTAGAGAATCCCATGGACAGAGGAGCCTGCTCGGCTTCTGTCCATGGGTTCTATTCACAAGAGTTGGACACGACTTAGTGACTAAACCACCACTGCCACAAATGTGAGGAAATTATTTGCAAATACAATGCATGGAATTTGGAATTATTTACTGGACACTGTGTGCCTAGAACTCTGAAGAATATTTACAGTGAAGTAGCATTCGATATCGGAGAAGGCAATGGCACCCCACTCTAGTACGCTTGCCTGGAAAATCCCATGGACGGAGGAACCTGGAAGGCTGCAGTCCATGGGGTCGCTGAGGGTCGGGCACGACTTCACTTTCACTTTCACTTTTCACCTTCATGCATTGGAGAAGGAAATGGCAACCCACTCCAGTGTTCTTGCCTGGAGAATCCCAGGGACGGCAAAGCCTGGTGGGCTGCTGTCTATGGGGTTGCACAGAGTCGTACATGACTGAAGAGACTTAGCAGCAGCAGCAGCAGCAGCATTCGATATAAAATTTTAAAATATATAGTATTTTTTTTTTGTCTTTTCAAGAATATCAATTAAAAATATATTTAGTCAAGAAAATCCCCTGGAGAAGGAAATGGCAAGCCACGCCAATATTCTTACCTGGGAAACCCTATGGACAGAGGAGCCTGGCGACCTACAGTCAGTTCATTGGGTCACAAAAGAGTCAGACATGACTTTGGTACCAGGCAACAGCAAAATATACCATAAAGATATATTTGTCTAAGTAAAACAAAGCATAGAAGTTGGAAAATATACTGTATAGAATTTATATGCAACAACTTTTGTTGTGTAACTATTTCAAGAGCCTGATCAAGCAGGAGGGGATATATGTATACTCATGGCTGATTCAGTGTTGTACAGTAGAAACCAATATAACATTATGAGGCAATTAAACATAAGTAATAATAACAAAAACAAAAAGAACAACAACTGCTTTTTGTCACTTATTTTTTAATTGAAGGATATTTGTTTTACAGAATTCTGTGGTTTTCTGTCATACATCAACAAGAATCAGCCATAGGTATATCCAACAACTGTTCATGTAACACAAGATTTTATAGTCAACAATTTGGATTGAGTTTAGTTTGGCATTTCTTTTGGCCTGGATCATCTTGGTTGGGCTTGTTTGCACATCTGTTATCAAGATGGCTGATTTATGATGAACTTAACAACTACAGCTCAAATGGCTGGATCTTTCTTTGTGTAGCCTGTCAACTTCCAGCAGGTAATGCTGATTCAATTTGTTTGATGGTTGCTAAATTCCAAGATAAGCAAGAGTAGAAACGGCAAATATTCTTGAGGCCCGAGCTCAAAACAAATACAGTTAGCACTTCTGGTACAGTCTAATGGTCAAGATACGTTACAAAGCCATCTCAGATATAACAGGGTAGCTGAATCCATATCTTGTTGGGAGAAGCTATTAAGTATTGTGGCAAATTTTACTACCAAGCAAGGAATCAAGTTTAAGATTGTTAGCTATCTTTTAGAATTTCAAATATTGTAAGTTTTACTTCATAGAATTTTTTTTTTTTTTTTTAAGGAATTGTTTTATCAAGTCTAAGCAAAGGAGTTCCAGAAAAACATCTACTTTTTCTTCATTGACCATGTTAGTCTTTGACTAAGAGATGGGAGTAGCAGACCACCTTACCTGTATCTTGAGAAACCTATATGCAGGTCAAGAAGCAACAGTTAGAACCAGACATGGAAAAACTGACTGCTTCAAAAATGGGAAAGGAATACAAGAAGGCTGTATATAGTCACTCTGCTTAATTAAATTACATGCAGAGTACATCATGTGAAATGCTAGGTGGATGAATTACAAGCTGGAATCAAGTTTGCCAGGAGAAATATCAACAATGTCATATATGCAGATGATACAACTCTAATGGCAGAAAGTGAAGAAGAACTTAAAGGGCCTCCTGATAAGGGTAGAAGAGGAGAGAGAAAAACCTGGCTTAAAACTCAATATTCAAAAAAACAAAGATCATGGCATCTGGTCACCACTTGATGGCCAATAGAGGGGAAAAAATGGAAGCAGTAATAGATTGTATTATATTGGCTCCAAAATCACTGTGGATTGTGATTGCTGCCATTAAATTGAAAGATGTTTGCTCCTTGGAAGAAAAACTATGACAAACTTAGACAGTATATTAAAAATAGAGACATTATTTAACCAATAAATTTCTGTATAGTCAAAGCTATGGTTTTTCGAGTAGTCACATATAGGTGTGAGAATTGGACCATAAAGAAGGCTGAGCCCTGAAAAATTGATGCTTTTGAACTGTAGTCTTGGGGAAGACTCCTGAGAGTCTCTTAGACTGCAAAGAGATCCAACCAGTTAATCCTAAAGGAAATCAATCCTGAGTATTCACCCAAAGAACTGATACTAAAGCTAAAGCCCCAATACTTTTCCCACCTGATGTGAGGAGCCAACTCATTGGAAAAGACTCTGATGCTGGGAAAAACTAAAGGCAAAAGGATAAGGAGATAGCAGGGAATAAAAGGACTGGATAGCACCATCAACTCAATGGGCATGAATTTGAACAAACTCCAAGAAATTGTGGATGATAGAGGAGACTGGCATGCTGCAGTCCATGGGGTCACAAAAAGTCAGACATGACAGTGACTGAACATGTCCTTGCTATGTGAATTTAATTTATTATAATTTAATTTATTATCATTATTTAAGGTGTTTTAAATTGAGCTATCTGTTGTTTAGAGCCAAAAATTCTAACTGAATCATGGGACACAACTTTTCACTTATAAAATTGATTAATTCAAAGCAAGTTTAAATATATATTGATATCTGTCCATAGTCTCTTCAATTTGTAAGGTAGTGGATACTAAAAAAAAAAAAAAATGAAAAGACTAAAGGCACAAAAGAAATGTCTTCATCAAAGAGCCTGTACACAAGGAAAGGGGAAACACAATTAAACAAAAAGAAGATGTCATCTCCCTGTGGCAGGGTTTATCAATGAGAAAACAAAGTCCATAGAAGAAATGATGCCTGAGCTGACCACCATAAAATGAGAAGGTATTTTTTTAGGAAGTCAAAGTGAAAGTCACTCAGTTCTATCTAATTCTTTACAACCCCATGGAATGCAGCCTGCCAGGTTCCTCTATCCATGTAATTCTCCAGGCCAGAGTACTGGAGTAGGTAGCCAGTCCCTTCTCCAGGGGATCTTCCCAATACAAGGATTGAACCCAGGTCTCCCGCATTGCAGGTGGATTCTTTACCATCTGAACTACCAGGAAAGACCGAGGAAGAGCAAAATAGGCAAGTGGGAAAGCATGAGGCGGACATTAGAGACAAAGGGAAATTGTATATAAAGGCTTGGGTATATAAATGAGTATATTCTTTTTAGAGAACCACTAATCTCCACTTTTTATTTAACCTAAGAAGTGGGAGGTGATATGGAAGGAAAGAATTGAAGTAATATGGGGAAAAGCAGAAAATTAAGACTGACTGGTGATTTGTAAATATTAAGTTTCAGCATCTCATGGAATGATTGCCTAAAGTATTGCTCATCCTTCACTCTTTATTTTTTGAAACAGATATCAGCTACCTCTCTAGGTATTATACTTTCAATGAAAATCATTCTAAACAGGAACTATTATTCATCAGAAATAATATCACAATCACCATTGCAGTTGTTTCTAATTGTCTTGGTGAATTATTAATAAAATCTTATAGTAAATCAATTTTATAGTATATTTATTTTACATTATATAGTGAGGTTTCAGTTTTAAAAAGGTCTATAGATATATAAGGTAGGTCAAAATGAATGAAGTATAAACGGTTATATGCTTATTTAATTGATTTAACATGGACTCAGTATATTCTGCAGTATCAGATTCACTCATCTGTTTTACTAACTAGTTTGCTAATGGACTGATTTCAATCTATTTCTTTTGAAATTACTTTTATTTTCCCCATGTTAGTGTTTAGACACACCTGCTCTTCTCTGGGAGCAAATACTTTTAATAATACTATAAACCTATTAGTGATTTTCAGTTCATTTTATTTAATTATTATTATTTTTTTTAGGAATTTGGAAAACTGTTATATTTGTTAATGATTTATATAATAAAAATATACTTTTTAAAAATTGTCAGCTATTCTACATGAATTATCTGAAATTGCAAACAAATAGTGATGTAAAACATTATCTTCACAAATAATCATGATCACAAAATATATATTAATATACAGTGTTTGAAATATGTGGTTCCCAAGTAGTGCAATGACTAAGAATCTGCCTGTTAATGCAGAAGACATGAATTAACCCCTGGTTGGGAAGATCCCCTGGAGTAAGAAATGGCTGTCCATTATTCAGCATTCTTCACTGGGAAATTCCATGGACAGAAGAGACTGGCAGGCTATATGAAAGAAAAGTGAAAGTTGCTCAATTGTATCCGACTCTTTGTGACCCTATGGACTATATAGTCCATGGAATTCTCCAAGTCAGAATACTGGAGTGTGTAGCCTTTCCCTTCTCCAGGGGGATCTTTCCAACCCAAAGATCTAACCCAAGTCTCCCTCATTGCAGGTTGATTCACTACCAGATGAGCCATCAGGGAAGCCCAAGAATACTGGAGTGGGTAGTCTATCCCTTCTCCAGTGGATTTTCCCAACCCAGAATTGAGGTTGCAAAAAATCAAACACAACTGAGCAACTAAGTGCACACACACACACACACACACACACACACACACACACACAATTTGAAATATAAACCAAATCATCATGTAAGTCAAAGAAAGGAGAAATTTAAGGTATAGATGCATGCTTATTTTAAATTAATTATGATATTCTTTTTTAAGAATGTGTATGTAACCTGAAAGAATATGGAAAATATTACTATTAACTCAGTTTGCAATATCAAATAATACTGTTTCATGGTGGAAATTGTATGTGAACGATGCTTTATCTGTATTTGTACATAAATTCTGAGGTATATCAATAGAAAATAAAATTTGTATATTAATATAGTGTGAATGTTCATATTAGAAAGTCAAAATCAGAAAAGTTTTCTCACCAGCAAATTACAAAAGTAATTAATATATATGTATATATATATTCTTTAAATTCCAGATTATTGATGATGAAGACTGAATTGTGAAGAGCATATCAGTTGCTGTTGACAAAATATTCAATGTATATCAAGTAGTATAAGCAACAAATCATGCATACAGTTTTTCAAATATAAGAAAAAGTTCAAAAAGATCACGAGTAATGTTTACTTCTAAAAACTGCTTGATGATAAAGCAGAGGGCAACATTGCACACAGATTAAAACAAATAAAAGCCAAAGTGTTTCTGTTGTTATTCAGTCGCTCAGTCATGTACAACTCTTTGTGAACCCATGGAGTGCAGCACTACAGGCTTCCCTGTCCTTCACCATCTCCTGGAGCTTGCCCAAACTCATACCCATTGAGTCGGTGATGCCATCCAACCATCTTGTTCTCTGTCATCCCTTTTTCCTCCTGCCTTCCATCTTTCTCAGCATCAAGGATCTTTTCTAATGAGTTGGCTCTTTGAATCATGTGGGGGAAGTATGGGAGCCTCAGCTTCAGCATCAACCCTTCCAATGAATATTCAGGGTTGATTTATTTTAAGATTGACTGGTTTGATTTCCTTGCAGTCCAAGGGACTCTCAAGAGTCTTCTCCAACACCACAGTTTAAAAGCATCAATTCTTCAGTGCTCAGCCTTCTTTATGGTCCAATTCTCATACCCATAGGTGACTACTGGAAAAACCATAATTTTGATTATACAGAAATTTGTTGGTTAAATAATGTCTCTGCTTTTTAATATGCTATCTAGTTTAGCCATAGCTTCTTTTCCAAAGAGCATGTGTCTTTCAGTTTCATGTCTGCAGTCACCATCTGCCATGATTTTGGAGCCTTAGAAAATAAAGTATTTTTAGGTCATCTATATAAGAATTATCCTGGTTGAAATTGCAGATATTTAAATTGTGTAATGATGGAAAGATGTACCATTTTTTATATTCCCCCCAATTTTTTAAAATTTATTAATTGACACTTGCAGATATGCTAATCTCTTTTGCTCTGAATTGAAATCTCTGGGCTATCTTTTAATAGTGATTTTTAGGTTTGGCACATAATTTGCATTTTTGAAATCTACTTCATGGAAGAGGAGAATGTGAATGTCTACATGCTGTGAGAAGAAGGAAAAAAGCCCCACACTCTGCTGTGGCTCAAACAATAGACACATGTCCAGTTAATATCTGAGATTTAACTGAAAATATGTAATCATTTAATTTCGTCTTTTAATCTCTGGAGATTAAAACAACCTACCCTTATTTTGCTGGGTCCTATAATTCTGAATTCAGCCCCATCTTAAAACACAACTAAGTGACAAAATGGGGCTTCCTTTGTGGCTCAGCTAGTAAAGAATCTGCCTCTACTGCTGGAGACCTGGGTTCAATCTTAAGGTTGGGAAGACCCCTGGAGAAGACAAAGGCTACCCACTCCAGTATTCTGACCTAGCGAATTCCATGGATGTCCATGGAGTTGCAGAGTGTCGGACACAACTGAAAGACTTTCACTTTTCCTTTCAAATGACACAATAGACTACACTGTTTCATGAACTTCTTAAGGATAAAATACCTATGTTTATTAGTTAAAAGAAGAAAAGGAAGTGAAGAACTAGCTATTTCAGCCATAATTCTTTGTGCTGCCCTCTATCTGCTTCCCTTCACAACAAATTTTCATCAAGACTCTTCTCTTTGTTCTGAGAAAATTCTTGATCACCTATTTCAAGTCCTCTTCTATTCCAATAGCACATTGTACAAATATTTATTTTTTTATTCACAATGGTATCAAGTTTCATTTTGCTCTTTTTGCTTATTTCCCACCTCCCCCTCCCCATATGATGAGATTTCAGATGCAGCAATTTTGATCTGGTCATGAGTGTATGAATAGCATGTCATACAATGTCATATAGTACATGTTGGGTAACTATGTAGAATGAATTGAACATCTGAGTGACTGCCACAAGTCTTAAGGCTCAGAAGCATCTTCTATTGCAAAGGAACTCCCATTCATTCCTGTGGGATCTTTTCTCTCTTCTCATATTTGAATATTGGGGATTACTGTAACATTTTGGAAAGTGTGAGTTCCTAAAATAAAAGTAGCTGCAAAATGCAATCTAAAATTTAGATTCCCTTCTTTCTCTCTAGGAAGTCAGAGTACTATTGAGAGACTTCCATCCATTTCTCATCCTTTGATTCTTGGATGTCCATTGTCAACTATGACCCCAAAGAGCCACTAAGTATATCAGAGTATACTCTGACAGCTGATAGGAAGTTCTAAGTTTAAGGAAGTACACTGGGCTGGAAATCAGAAAGCATGTGGATTGTGCTGTAACTCTTGTATATATCAGCTCATGAGATCTTCATGACAACCTTCCACACACATGGAATTGTAATCCCACATATTCACATTTCTTTTATTTTCTCATTTGTATAATTTTATATTATGGGTCAAGGTGTTTGCTTTTAGTATGGTATCTAATATTCTCACTTCAGAAATTAGTAAATTAATCCTGGTGAGGTCACAGTACATGCATTATAAAGCAAGTATGTGGCAGCTGATTTGAATTGGTCCTGTTTATGAAGCCAGTGCTTATGTTACTGCCTAAGATATTTAATCTGTAAGCTTGAACATGTGAAAGAAATTCTGTTCTTCTATAAAAAGAAGGATAATAATTAGTTTATTTTGAAGGCACCACTTTTCACATTTTACAGAAAAAGGATTGCCTTAGGATCTTATTAAAACATAATTCTTATTCACTAGATCTGGGGTAACACCTGAGGTTCTGTGTTTCTTGAAGATTCACAGGTGATGTTAAAACACCTGGTCCATAGACCAAATTTCCTGTATGAAGATAGATTTTTTTTAAGAATTCTTGATTCCAGGAATAAAATTATTTTCTACCTAATGACCCTCCAAGTCATATTATATATGCTCTAATCCTAAAACAAACAAACAAAAGCAAACAGAAGAGTAAATTAAATCAGAAAGCATCTCAATGTGATTGTTGCATTGATGAGTAGTTTTGTATCCTTAACAGCAACTGCTAATCAGGTGATAAGTTTTCATGCATGTTTCACAGCTCTCTGAATGAAATTCAAAGACCATATTTCTGATGCACCACTGGGGATGGCTTTCCATCTGCACTTAGTATTTCCCTGCTTTGCAATAATTATCCAGCTGCCAAGAACCTCTAGAATCTTTAAAGACAGACACACATAACTTGTCTTCCAAGGACTAATGATAATAGGTAATTGAGCTAATGCTATACAACAGAACACAATATAACAGTATAAATATGCCTTCTTAATTCAGATCTGGGTTCATTTGGTTTTGGGGTAATTGCTGACACCCTGGGCACATAATGATAGCTACTTTTGCACATTTTCTGGAAAATTTAAGTTTCATATGCTTTTCCTCATTTAAGAAAATCAATGATACCTATAAACAGAAAAGGAAAAGTGGCATATAAAAATGAGAGTTGAAGAATTGTGTTGATATCACAAACTACTGGGCCAAATTCTCTGCTACAGCTATGTTAGAGTGGCCATTGTAGTCAGGGTTGTAGTTAAACACAAACTACTTTGAAAATCATGATTTGAAGTTAAATTATTTAATGTTATTAAGATGATTGCTTTAATTCAATATTTTAAAATTTGCATTAGGTATTACTATAGCAATGCTCCATGGAAATAACATAAGAGAAAATGTTGATGATGAAGCTATAAAATCTCCCATTGGATTTTTTTCCTTTCCTGCATATATTCTTGGTATGCATTGGATAAATCATGAAACTGCTTCTTTATGCATCATGATCAGTAACCTCACTGTTCTTGAAAGGCATCATGTTTGTAAATGTGGTATTTTTCAAAGTATTAACAATTTTAAAATGCTGCTATTTAAATTCATCTTTCTGTTTTTATCATGTTTCTCTTACACAAGAGAAAATACTAATGGGTGTCTTTTTGTTTCTCTCTTATATGAAAGACCAAGTAAATTATTATAGTTTACATGAAAATTGTGTGAAAGTTTTTGTGTGAAAGTTTACATGAAAATTGTGTGAAAATACATTTCTCAGCTACTGCTTTTTCAATGTTGGAAAATCTCAGGAGAGAATGAAAGGAATCAGTGCACATTCTTTTCTCCTCTATATCTTTAGTCATCCAAGGTAGTACCTTCCTCAGATGGAAATCAGAGTCAGTATGTTATGTGGGAAGTGGGAGGCTGGGAGTTGAGAGAAGTCAATGAGAAGCCAAAGAGAAGACAGTGAGAATGTGTTCCAGTTGCTAATGTATCATATGAATTAAAAAAAAAAAAAAAAATTAACTAATAGTAAAAATTTGATGAGCTCATTTTACTATTCATTCCTGGAGGTGCCTATCTGGCTTTAATCTGTTTGTTTAGAGAGCTTTCTTTTCCTCTGCTGTAAGAAAGTACTATAGCCAAGAGAAAATTATATGGGATACACAACTTTTCAAATATTTTATATAAAAGACATATTCCCAGGGACTGACTCCTCAAATGGATTTTTAAAATGTGATTAGGAAATAAAAACTTCCTTGTGTACTGTATTTATCCCCACTTTTATTGAGATAGCCATCACTTTTTTAGAGAACAACAAAGAATATGATGAATACACAGAATCATTTGATGAAAGGTATCATAAGTTACATTGCATGCAAAGATGGGCACAATAAAGGACAGGAATGGTATGGACCTAATAGAAGCAGAAGATATTAAGTAGAGGTGGCAAGAAAGAACAGAACTATACCAAAAAGATCTGAATGTCCCACATAACCATGATAGTGTGATTACTCACCTAAAGCCACACATCCTGGAGTGAGAAGTCAACTGGGGCTTAGGAAGCATCACTATGAACAAAGCTAGTGGTGGTAATTAAATTACAGCTGAGTTGTTTAAAATCCCAAAAGGTGATGCTGTGAAAGTGCTGCACTCAATATGCCAGCACATTTGGAAAACTCAGCAGTGGCCATAGGACTGGAAAATGTCAGTTTTCATTCCAATCCCAAAGAAAGGCAATACCAAAGAATTTTCAGACTACCACACAATTGCACTCATCTCACACACTAGCAAAGTAATGCTCAAAATTCTCCAAGCTAGGCTTCAACAGTTCTAACTGCTGCTTCTTAACCTGCATACATATTTCTCAGGAGACAGATAAGGTGGTCTGGCATTCAGATCTCTTGAAGAATTTTCCACAATTTGTTGTGATCCACACAGACAAAGGCTTTGGCATAGTCCACGAAGAAAAAGTAGATATTTTTCTGGAATTCTCTTGCTTTTTCTATGATCCAATGGATGTTGGCAGTTTGATTTCTGCTTCCTCTGTCTTTTCTAAATCCAACTTGAACATTTGGAAGATTTTGGTTCCCATGACCACTGGAAAAACCAACTTAGGCAGCATATTAGAAAGTGGAGACATTACTTTACCAACAAAAGTCCATCTAGTCAAAGCTATGGTTTTTTCAGTAGTCATGTACGGATGTGAGAGATGGACTATAAAGAAAGCTAAGTGCCAAATAATTGATGCTTTTGAACTGTGTTTTTGGAAAAGACCCTTGAGAGTCCCTTGGACTGCAAGGAGATCAAACCAGTCAATCCTAAATTAAATCAACCCTGAATATTCATTGGAAGGACTGATACTGAAGTTGAGGCTCCAATACTTCAGCTACCTGATGCAAATAACTGACTCTTTAGAAAGATCCTGATGCTGGGAAATATAGAAGGCAGAAGGAGAAGGGGATGACAGAAGATGAGATGGTTGGGTGGCATCACTGACTCAATGGACATGAGTTTGAGTAAACTCTGGGGGTTGGTGATGGACAGGGAAGCCTGGCATGCTGCAGTCCATGGGGCCCCCAAGAGTCAGAGACGACTGAACAACTGAACTGAACTGATCTTAAGTTAGAAGACAAATGTGCCAGAAGTTGAGAATTTCAAGATGTTTTTAGAAATAGATTTTTGCATTTCCAACATACATTTTCAAATGATAAATGGATGTTACAAAGAAGCTATTAATAAAAATGATGAGAAACAAATATTTCTTTTTTCTTTCTCCTGGATTTATGAGCCCTAAATTTAACAAAATGGAGACCCACAGCAATGCTTTGTAATATTTAATTAAAATAAATTGCAATATAATTACAAAGATAGTTGAAGAATATCATTGTCAAATCTATATTCTGAATTATTTTGGCATCATGCCTAAGATTTTTCTATTCTTATATATGGTAAAAAAAAAAAAAAAAGTTTTCCATATGAGTGTATGTGCTAGATTTTACTACAATATTTAATCACAGTATATAAATTATTAAATACATATCAGTTAAATGAAATCTAATCCAGAAGTTTCCAAGACTCTTGAAGCATGGTACTAGAATGTAAGAGTTCCATAGAAAATGACCATTATAGAGGGCTTAGTTGTAGTCCAAAGCTTTCTATTGCTTCCTCCAACTAATGGGAGCAACAAAGAATTTGTATTATAGGGATTGGGCACAAGGATATATAGAATCATCATGCATCAATGTGCATGACTTTAGGAACACCAGGCTCTGCTTTAACCTCCATTTTTCTGTCTATATCCATTAAAAAAATTCTTAATGCATCTCTTTCTTATAAGAAGAGAATGATCCTTTGAAATCATACTGAGAGAAAGAAATGTTTGCCATTTTAAAATACTATCTCAGGTGGCTCACTAGTAAAGAATCCAACTGCCAAAGCAGGAGATACAGAAGATACAGGGGTTCAATTTCTATGTCAGAAAGATCCCCTGGAGGAGGAAATGGCAACCCATTCCAATATTCTTGCCTCTAAAATCTCATGGACTAGGAGCCTGGCAGGTAACAGCTCATGGACTTGCAAAGAGTCAGACATGACTGGGCAACTAAGCACAGAATACTGGAATGAATTAAATCATTCTAAAATATGAATTATTGGAATAAATCTATGTAAGTAAGCCAAAAGACTTCTACTTCAAAAACTATAAGATGGTGGTGATCATGCACCTTGATCTATATGCACTTACTCTTGGATTGGAACACTCAATATTGTTAAAATGTCTGTACTATCCAAGGCAATCTATGGGTTGATTGCAACTTCTATCAAATTATCAATTACATTTTTCACAGAACTAGAACAAAAACTTAAAATTTGTATGGAAACAAAAAGGACTCCCCAAAATGAAGAATTTAAATTGATGCAGACACTATGGAGAACAGTCTGGAGGTTACTAAAAAATATTAAAATAGAGTTATCATGTGATCTAGCGATCTCACTCCTGGACATAGATCTTATATCCAGAGGAAATTATAATTCAAAAAGATACAGGCATCCTAAATTCAATGTAGCACTATTTACAGTTTCCAAGACATGGAGGCAACCTAAATGTCCATGGATGAATGGAGGAGGATTTTTTTTTTTTTTTTTTTAAGGAAATAATGCCATTTGCAGCAACATGGATGGACCTGGAGATTATCATACTAGAGTTAAGTCAGAGAAAGACAATTATCATATGATACAACTTATGTGGGACCTTTTCATACTGTTCATGGGGTTCTCAAGGTAAGACTACTGAAGTGGTTTACCATTCCCTTCTTGATCACCAACTCGATAGACATGAATTTGAAGCTCTGGAAGTTGGTGATGGACAGGGAAGCCTGGCGTGCTGCAGTCCATGGGGTTGCAGAGTCAGGCACAACTGAGTGACTGAACTGACGTGGGATCTAAAAAAAAAGACACAAGTGACATTATTTACAAAACAGAAATAGATTTACAGACACAGAAAACAAATACATAGTTACCTGAGGGGGAAAGGGGACTGAAGGATAATCTAGGAAGTTAAGATTAACATATCAGATCAGATCAGATCAGATCAGTCGCTCAGTTGTGACTCTTTGCGACCCCATGAACCGCAGCACGCCAGGCCTCCCTGTCCATCACCAGCTCCTGGAGTTCAATCAGACTCAGGTCCACCAAGTCAGTGATGCCATCCAGCCATCTCATCCTCTGTTGTCCCCTTCTCCTCCTGCCCCCAATCCCTCCCAGCATCAGAGTCTTTTCCAATGAGTCAACTCTTTGCATGAGGTGGCCAAAGTACTGAAGTTTCAGCTTTAGCATCATTCCTTCCAAATAATATACACAAAAGTAAATATAATATAGATAACCATTGAAACACATGGGGAAAGAATTGAAAAAGAATGAATGTATGTATATGTGTAACTAAACAACTAAAACAGAGGACTATATTTGTTTTCTATTTTTGTTTGTTTTATTGTTCCTATTTTATCATTTCTTTATTTTTTTCACTTATTTTTTCTTTTATAAAGTTTTATTTTTAAATAAATCCATTTATTGTCTTCCTATTACTACAACACTTTTTGTAATATTGTATTTGTTCCCATGTTTTTGATTTTGCATTTTTGCTAGCCTAGCTTTTAGAGTTTGTTTTCATTTGTGGGTTTGTATATTGGTTTGATTGCTCTCTTATTTTTTTGTTCCTCTTTATTCTTTCTTTCTTTTTTTTCTTTTTGTGAGTGTGTCCACCAAAAATGGGTAAAAGATCTAAGCAGACTTCTCCAAAAAAGACATACAGATGGCCAATAACACATGAAAAGTTGCTCAATATCACTCATTATTAGAGAAACACAAATCACAAATACAATGAGGTATCACCTCATACCAGTCAGAATGGCCATCATCAAAAAAATCAAAAAGCAACAAATGCTGGAGTGGATGTGGACAAAATGAAACCTTCCTGCACTGTTGGGATGGTAAATTTATATAGTTATTATGGAAAACAGTATGGAGATTCCTTGTAAAACTAGGAGTGGATTTAATATATAACCCTGCAATCCCACTACTCAGCATATACCCTGAGAAAAATAAAATTCTAAAAGTCACATGTACCCTAATGTTCATTGCACCACTATTTATAATACTCAGGACATGAAAGCAACCTAGATGTCCACTGACAGATTAACAGATAAAGATGTTCTGGTACATTGATACCATGGAATATTATTCTGCCGTAGAAAGGAATGAATTTGAGTCAGTTATAGTGCAGTAGATGAAATTAGAGCTTCTTTTACATAGTGAGATGAGTCAAAAGAGAAAAGCAAGTATCACATAATAATGCACATGTATGGAATTTAGAAAAGTGTTACTAATGAATCCAGTGCAGGACAGAATTGTAGACAGTGGGTGACAGTGAGGGTGGGGTGAATTGAGAAAATAGCATCAACATATATACACTATCGTGTGTAAAATAGTAGCTAGTGAGAAGTGGCTATATAAAACAGGAGCCCAGCCTTGCACACTCTGATGACAAAGAAGGGTGGGATGGGCAGAGGGCAGGGAGGGTAAAGAGGGAGGTCATGTATGTATAATTATGGTTGAACTATGTTGTTGCATGTCAGAAACTAGCACAGCATTGTAAAGAAAATTTCCTCCAAGTAAAGAAGAATCTAAAAAAGAAAAATAAAAAATAAATGTAAAAAAGAGGGAGAGAAACAGCAGCACAATAATAGTGAGGGACTTCACACCCAACTCACACAAATGGGCAGTTTATCCAGATAGAAATGACACATTAGACTAGATGAACCTGACATAGAACATTTGCTCCAAAAACAGCAGAATACACTTTTTTCTCAAGTGCACACAAAACATTCTCCAAAATAGATCACATCCTGAATGATTAAGTAAGCTTGAGAAATATAAGAAAACTGAAATTGTATTAAGCATTTTTTATGACAACAATGCTATGTGATCAGATATGAATTACAGAAAACAAAAACATATGGAGGCTAGTCAATGCACATCTAAATAACCAAAGTCACTGAAGGAAAAAGAGGAATACAGGGAGGGAGGAGGGAGGGGGGTTCAGGATGGGGAACATGTGTATACCTGTGGCAGATTCATGTTGATGTATGGCAAAACCAATACAATATTGTAAAGTAATTAACCTCCAATTAAAATAAATAAATTTATATTAGAAAAATAATATCTAGAAACAAATATTAACAAACACACAGCATCCACAAACTTATAGGATGCAGCAAAAACAGTGCTAAGAGGGAATTTTATATTAATAAAAAGCCTACCTTAGAAGCAAGACAAAAATCAAGTAAACAAAAAACAAAATTAGTAGAAGGAAAGAAATCATAAAGATCATAGCAGAAATAAATTAAAAAGAAAAAAATAAGTGTAAACAAAATTGCCAAACCATTAGCAATAAAAAGGGAGAAGACACAAATCAATAAAATTATAAATGAAAAATGATAAGGTAAAACAGATAACACAGAAATGTAAAGGATCATAAGAGACTTCTATGAGCAATAAGGTGAAAATAAAATGGACAACCTGGAAGAAATTGACAAATTCTCAGAAGGTACAACTTTCCAAGACTGAACAAGAAATACATAACAAGTATCAACAGTCTAGTCACAAGTACTGAAATAAAAATTGTGATAAAAAATCTTCCAACAAACAAAAGTCCAAAGGCAGATGACTTCACAGGTGAATTCTATGAAATGTTTAGAGAAGAGCTAACACTTACCTTGCTCAAACTCTTCCAAAAAATTGCTAAGGGATGAAAACACCCAAATCCATCCTACGAGGACATTACTCTGATACCAAAACCATATAAAGATATCACATACACACACAAAGAAAATTGCTGGCCAATATCACTGATGAACAAAGATGCAAAAATCCTCAACAAAATTCTAGCAAACAGAATTCAGCAACACGTTAAAAGAATCATACACTGTGATCAACTAGGGTTTATCCCAGGGGTGCAAGAATTTTTTAATATATGCAAATCAATAAATGTGATACACCATCTTAACAAATTGAAAGATAAAAACCATGTAATCCTCTCAATAGATGTAGAGAAAAATTTTAACACCCGTTTATATCAAAAGCTCTCAAGAAAATGGACAGAGAAGGAATTTACTTAAATAATGAAGGCCCTATATGAAAAACCCGGAGTAAACATTCTCAGTGTGAAAATCTAAAAGCAGTTTTTCTAAGGTCAGGAACAAGACAAGGGTGTGCAGATTTGCCACTATTATTCAATGTAGTTTTGAAGTCATAGCCATGGTTATCAGAGAAGAAAAACAAATAAAAGGAACCCAGATTGGAAAACACAAATAAAACTCTTACTGTTTGCAGACGAAAGATATGAAACATAGAAAACTCTAAACATGCCACCAGAAGAGTACTAGAGCTAATCAATGAATTCAGTAAAGTCACTGGATACAAAATTAATACACAGAAATGTCTGGCATTCCTATCTACTAACAATGAAAAGCTAGAAAGAAAAATTAAGGAAAAAATCCCATTCACATTTGCAATAAAAAGAATTAAATACCTAGAAATAAACCTGCCTAAAGAGGCAAAATACCTCTATACAGAATATTATAAGACACTGTTGAAAGAAATAAAAAAAAAAAAGGAGAGATATATTATGTTCTTGAATTGGAAGAGTCAATATTTTGAAAATGAGTATACTACCCAAAGCAAGGGCTTCCCTGGTGGCTCAGTTGGTAAAGAATCTGCCTGCAATGCAGGAGACTGTGTGTGATACTAGAGATGTGGGTTTAATCCCTGGGTCAAGAAGATCTCCTAGAGAAAGAAATGGCTATCCACTCCAGTATTCTTGTCTGGAAAATACCATGGAAAGAGGAGCCTACCCCATAGTTTATGGGGATGCAAGAGTCAGACATGAGTGAGCTACTAAACCAACACAATCACCTACAGCAAACTACAACTAGTGAACAAGAATAGCAATGACCCTAAATAGACATTTCTCCAAAGAAGACATACAGATGGCTAACAAACACATGAAAAGATGCTCAACATCAGTCATTATTAGATAAATGCAAATCAAAACCACCATGAGGTACCATTTCACACCAGTCAGAATGGCTGCGATCCAAAAGTCTACAAGCAATAAATGCTGGAAAGGGTGTGGAGAAAAGGGAACCCTCTTACACTGTTGGTGGGAATGCAAACTAGTACAGCCACTATGGAGAACAGTGTGGAGATTCCTTAAAAAACTGGAAATAGAACTGCCTTATGATCCAGCAATCCCACTGCTGGGCATACACACTGAGGAAACCAGAAGGGAAAGAGATACGTGTGCCCCAATGTTCATCGCAGCACTGTTTATAATAGCCAGGACATGGAAGCAACCTAGATATCCATCAGCAGATGAATGGATAAGAAAACAGTGGTACATATACACAATGGAGTATTACTTAGCCATTCAAAAGAATACATTTGAATCAGTTCTAATGAGGTGGATGAAACTGGAGCCTATTATACAGAGTGAAGTAAGCCAGAAAGAAAAACACCAATACAGTATACTAACACATATATACGGAATTTAGAAAGATGGTAACAATAACCCTGTATACAAGACAGCAAAAGAGACACTGATGTATAGAACAGTCTTATGGACTCTGGGGGGGAGGGAGAGGGTGGGAAGATTTGGGAGAATGGTATTCTAACATGTATAATATCATGTATGAAAGGAGTCGCCAGTCCAGGTTCGATGCACAATACTGGATGCTTGGGGCTGGTGCACTGGGACGACCCAGAGGGATGGTATGGAGAGGGAGAAGGGAGGAGGGTTCAGGATGGAGAATACATGTATACCTGTGGCGGATTCATTTCTATATTTGGAAAAACCAATACAATATTGTAAAGATTAAAAAAAATAATAAAATAAAGAAAGAAAGAAAAAAAAAAGAATAGCAATGAGCAGAGGCTCCTGTCTTGATTGATCTGTTCATTCCTTCATTCCCTCTGCCAACTCCTTCTCCACATAATGCACCTCATCTATAATCCCTGCCACAGAAAAAATTACTATGTACATAATAATTTTCAGGCATGAAGGCATCTAATTCTCACAGCATTCTGGAGCCATTATGGCAATGGCATAATTTATAAAAAGGAAAATTAGCATAGCTCTGTGCCTATCATCAGAAGCAAAGCATAGGTTCACAGCACAAATCAGAGATCTCTTGATTTCATTTTTTAAATTGTTTGTAGATTTTAAATCTCTTCACCTAAAGATTTCAAAGTTGTGCAACCTGAAGCTTTAAATTAAAGCATAACTGCAACAAATCAGGTTTATTTGGGACTAGCTGAAATATTGCCGGGAGAAATATCAATAACCTCAGATACGCAGATGAAACCACCCTTATGGCAAAAAGTGAAGAGGAACTAAAAAGCCTCTTGATGAAAGTGAAAGTGGAGAGTGAAAAAGTTGGCTTAAATCTCAACATTCAGAAAACAAAGATCATGCCATCTGGTCCCATCACTTCATGGGAAATAAATGGGGAAACAGTGGAAATAGTGTCAGACTTTATTTTTGGGGGGCCTCCAAAATCACTGCAGATGCTGACTGCAGCCATGAAATTAAAAGACACTTGCTCCTTGGAAGGAAAGTTATGACCAACCTAGATAGCACATTGAAAAGCAGAGACATTACTTTGCCAACAAAGGTCCATCTAGTCAAGGTTATGGTTTTTCCTGTAGTCATGTATGGATGTGAGAGTTGGACTGTGAAGAAAGCTGAGCGCTGAAGAATTGATGCTTTTGAACTGTGGTGTTGGAGAAGACTCTTGAGAGTCCCTTGGACTGCAAGGAGATCCAACCAGTCCATTCTGAAGGAGATCTGCCCTGGGATTTCTTTGGAAGGACTGATGCTAAAGCTGAAATTCCATTACTTTGGCTACCTCATGCAAAGAGTTGAGTCATTGGAAAAGACTCTGATACTGGGAGGGATTGAGGGCAGGAGGAGAAGGGGACGACAGAGGATGAGATGGCTGGATGGCATCACTGACTCAATGGACGTGAGTCTGAGTGAACTCTGGGAGTTGGTGATGGACAGGGAGGCCTGGCTTGCTGCGATTCATGGGGTCACAAAGAGTCGGACAGGACTGAGTGACTGAACTGAACTGAACTGAGCTGAAATTCTGTGCATAAGAATAATCAATGGTTCTTTTCCCTCTCTCCATTCTGAATGCACGATACCCAAAGGGAAAAAAGTCTGGGTTTATTTAAAATTGGTTTTAGTGTTTGCATGCCTTGTATTTAAGTCATTAAAATAAGGAAACTAGATAGATGCCTGACAGCCAAGGCAATTACTTCTACCCATTACACATCAAGACCAAAGTATTTTACGTCTTCAAGCAGTTTTTCTTAATTGTTTCATACTTTACACAGTCAAATTAAATCCAAATAGTCACAATTTTGTTTTATTGGCAATATATGGTTAGAATTATGTTGTTGATAATCTTTTCAGAAACCTTATATTTTACTATTGCTTTTTTTTTTTCCTTCTTTCATTTGTAATTTTGTCACAGGGTCTTACCTAAATTAAAGTGTGCTTTATTCTACAGAGTTATATATATAAATATATGGGCTACCCCGGTGGCTCTAGTGTTAAATAACCTGGCTTCTCATGCAGGAGATGTAAGAGACTTGGGTTTGATTTCTGGGCTGGGAAGATATCCTGGAGGAGGGCATGGCAATCCACTCCAGTATTCTTGCCTGGAAAATCCCATAGACAGAGGAGCCTGGCAGGCTACAGTCCCTAGGGTTGCACAGAGTCAGACATGACTGAAGCGATTTAGCACCCACCATATACATATATCTGTCTATCTATCTAATTATTCACAGCACCAGAAACCTGTAGAAAATTTCTCTGTACACATTTTGGCTAAAATCCAAAGGCAGCATAATAAACATGATCTTTTGGCATGAATATTATCTGAATTCATGTATAGAGAGGAGCTCAAGAACAATGAGTTTTACTTAGCAAACTCAATCTTCCTTCCTCAGCCCAAGGTAAAAAAAAAGAAAAAATCGGATCTTTTCCAAGGGTATATGTTGTGATACCAAAACAAATAAAACATTGGTAAGAGATACTGCAGACAGCTTATTTCATCGGGATAACAAACCTACTGTCAAACTATCCCCTGACTCCCTTTTTTTTCTTCTTTCCTTCCCTTGTTTTTTGTTCTCCTCATTTTTGTCTTCTCTTCCACTTCTCCCTCTGCTATCTTCTCTTTCTTCTCCTGCTCCCCTTTCTTTTCTCTCTTTTTCTCTTGCCTTCAGATTTATAATTTTAAAGTGGAATGATATTACTGAATAACATACTTCTAGTTTGAAAGTGACTGTTAGTGTGCTAATTTGATAATTAGGCTGAGTAAGAATAAGTATTTAGGATGGCAAAGGCACCAATTAGTCAAAGAAATTGCTTAACTAACTAGAACAATGCCAGCCTATAGGCAGGACATGTGAAAAGCAATTCAATTTCTACTTTATATGGACTTTTACCCATATATTGAATAAACCAAGAAAGTATCTTCAGAGTTTTGATTAAACCAATACAATATTGTAAAGTTAAAAAATAATAAAATATATATAGAGAGATTAAAAAAAAACTCAAAGTTTTAAATAAAAACTAGGCCAACAGCAACAACAATATATATATTGCACTTGATATATAATATTACAAAAATATTTTTAAGATAATATTTTGAAATAAACAGCTTTTGCAATTTTAACTTCTGTCTATATCAGGTTGAATTAAGGTACACATAGATAAAAGTAACAAAGGTATAATCAGTAGTCATTTAAACAATTTTTAGAGTTATTATAATGACTGAGTTTTTAAAAAATATATTATTTTCCAAACAACGGAATTTCTAATTATTTGCTGTTAAAAACTTTGAAGAAGGGCATAATTGAGTTGTCTGTTGATATATAATTGAAAATAGTTTTTGATAAAATTTGTTCTTTTGGATTTTGAAGGCTTATATTCAGAAGGGCTTTTAAACACTAATTGACACTACAAAAAGTAAATTTCTTCTTTCTCTGCCCAAAGATCTCAACAACAACAACAACCAAAAAAAACAAGAAGCATAAAATTAGTGCTGAGCCTTGTACCAAATTTGCAGTAAGTGCTTTTCTTCCACAGACACCAAAATAGTAGAAAAAATGGCATTTTATGGCATTAAGGGATTACTTTTTTAATAAAAATTATATACTCTATGTCCCTAATATAGTATGGACTTATTGAAGTCCCTAATATGTTTGTGTCATATGGGTAAATTGTGTGTTAATTATAACTGCTAGGATGAGATTGACACACTGCCTACATGTGCTAAGGAGGCAGCTAATTATAATTGTTATGATGGCTTGATATAGAAGGGATTGTTTAATGCTTAAAGTCTTATAGACACAAGGTCTTTTAGTTTACTATTATGTAGCAGAAAAACATAAGAGTATAATCAATAAGTTTATTTTTGCTTAAGGATATTGTGTTACAATTCAATTCTATAAGGGAAGCAGAACACAAATACAAGTTTCAGGAATATAAAGAGATATGTAAACCTGTGACTGCTACAATAAATCTTTCTCATGTATTTTTATAAATCTTTGATGGTTGGGATCAGGTTACTATGATGTTTTGATTCCATGGGCTACAGTAAGAAAAAAAAAAAAAGGCATTTTTCTTTTTTAAATGTCGCTATTCACAATTCATTAGAATTCTACAATACTATTTGCAACTTTTTATACTCATGATGAAACTATTCAAACTTTGGTACATGACCAAAAATTATAGAGATAGATCTAGATATGGACTTCCCTGGTAGCTCAGTGGTAAAGAATCTGCCTGCAATGCAGGAGACATAGGTATGATCCCTGGGTCAGGAAGATTCCCTGGAAGAGAGCATGACAACCCACTCCAGTATTCTTGCCTGGAGAATCCCATGGACAGAAAGCCTGATGCATAAGGTTACAAAGAGCCAGACACTGAAGTGACTAAGTACACATGCATGCAGATATAAACACAGAGAGATATATCTCCATTGATCTTTGCTGTCTCCAAAATCCAGAGTTCTAAATAAGTGTGTATATATATTCAATCATGTCCTTATTTAAAGGATTTCAGTGTACAACATTTCTTGAGGGATATATTTTAAAATGCTTGAGAACACTAGATTTGTCAGAATATTCATGAAGGGCATACTTTCCAAGGACAAGTATTCTAATTATATGGTATATATATCTTACATCTAGGGCATCTGCTAATCCTGGTCTCTAGTTCATAATATAATACTTTTGCTATAGAAAAGAGAGGGCCTTCTGAGAAAGATGAAATGGTCGGGTTACCTGTTATCTAAATTGTGATAGAAAAAGAAAATAATTGAAATATCCCTGAGTGATAATTTAAATAGTATCCTATTGGTCTGGGAGGGTGAAAATCAACCCTAAAATGTGGGGGGAAAAAAAAAAACATATTTGCCAGATCAATAATTTCATAAGTTGTAGGGGCTTTATTAACTTTCTCTATGATCATATTCATAATCCTATCGGTCTAAGAAACTCTCTATCTTATGTAATAGAAAAACTCAGGAAATAAGTGGGGATGTATTTGGAATTATCAACTCTGTAATTCAAATCTCCTGATATATCTTTGCAATTACACCAAGGTTGAAATAGTTTTGGATTTACTATTTCTGTCCACAGAGAACAACATTAAATAACTTCATTTTGCCCATATGCTAACTTCATTGAGCTAGGTTTTTTGTTGGTTTTTAATGTTCTTTATTATTAGCATAGCACAATAACTAGGGAAGAGACCTGAAAGGATGGCCTGGGCCCTCTCGGTCTATCATAGGGTGAATTCAAGTCCCCCTAAAGCTTCATTCTACTATCACATTGACACCCTGATTATTGTTTTTCCATTTCTAGGGTTCAAAAGGTAAGGCATTTTCCTTTCTTAGGGAAGAGTTTCCCAGATCAGTGGCCATAGAGAAATTTGAAATGTTCTGAGATACAGAGGACTAAAACTAACTCACAACTAGAACTTGAGAAAAGATCTGACTCTCCATCTATTACTGAAAAGGGCTGTTACTGCTCACAACTTACAAAACCAGTACTCACAAAGGGTAGAAAGAAAAGATGCCTTTAACTAGAATGCTGACAATCTGGGGAAGTGGTGGAATCAGAATCCTCCCCAAACTGCCTCTGAATATTTGGCTCAGCTATGAAACTTTTAGAGAAACAGAAGAGTAATTTCAGTTAATTATTGACATAGAGGTTCAGAGTCATTGCCACTTCTCACTGTGTGCAAGCTTGTGTGAAGGCTTATTGACTCCTTGTGATCTTCTAGATGTTAGCTTGTTCACACAGTTTGTTCAGATTGTGAAACAGGAAGTTAGAGAAGAGATCGTGTCATATATTAATTGCTTAGTATTCATTTCTACTATTTTGATCTATGGAAAGAACCAGCAACTTAGGTAAGATATTATGTAATTATAAAATTAGAAGGGTATGCTTGGACTGGAGATGAGTAGAGCATGAGCCGCCTGGTTTAAAAGTTAGTAACAATATAGCTTTACTAAAGTGACAAGATCACTGCAGATGGTAATTGCAGCCATGAAATTAAAAAGACACTTACTCCTTGGAAGGAAAGTTATGACCAAGCTAAATAGCATATTGAAAAGCAGAGACATTACTTTGCCAACAAAGGTTCGTCTAGTCAAGGCTATGGTTTTTCCAGTGGTCATGTATGGATGTGAGAGTTGGACTGCAAAGAAAGCTGAGCACCGAAGAATTGATGCTTTTGAACTGTGGTGTTGGAGAAGACTTTTTTTTTTTTCTCCCATTCTTGTATTTTTATTTTTTTTTTAATTTTATTTTATGTTTTAACTTTACAATATTGTATTGGTTTTGCCATATATCAACATGAATCCGCCACAGGTATACACGTGTTTCCCATCCTGAACCCTCCTCCCTCCTACCTCCCCATGATGCTTGGGGCTGGTGCACTGGAGAAGACTCTTGAGAATCCTTTAGACTGCAAGGAGATCCAACCAGTCCATCCTAAAGGAAATCAGTCCTGGGTGTTCATTGGAAGGACTGATGCTAAAGCTGAAACTCCAATACTTTGGCCACCTCATGTGAAGAGTTGACTCATTGGAAAAGACCCTGATGCTGGGAGGGATTGGGGGCAGGAGGAGAAGGGGACGACAGAGGATGAGATGGCTGGATGGCATCACTGACTCGATGAGTGCACTCCAGGAGTTGGTGATGGACAGGCAGGCCTGGTGTGCTGTAATTCATGGGGTCACAAAGAGTCAGATACAACTTGAGCAATTGAACTGAATTGAACTGAAAGTGACAAGAAAAGAAACTTAGTGATGAGGATAGTTTCTGGTAAAGAGCTGCTTGCACAGCTTGGTAATTCAAGTGAATCTTTTGTTCTTGGAACATGTGAATTGTTGATTTTGCTCCTGGTGAATCCTGGATTGATTAACAAGAGATGTCTTGATGTCAGACCATTCCATAAACCCTGATTTTTATGCTGTAGTGCTGTCTTTACAATGATTGTACTCAATTTGTTAATGGCATTTAACAGTCAGCACTTGGGAACAAAACCCTAAGAGTCATTCCACTCAATGTGAGATCAGAAATCACAAATATCTAATGAATATTCCAGGCCTACAGAGGACCAACAGGAGAACCCGATTTAAAAAAAAAAAAAAAAAGTCAGTTATTTCACTTGATCAAGAGAAATGAATCTGGAAATGACCATGAGACAAGATGAGATGCTAAGTATTCTGTAAGATCTTATCCAGTTTTGTTTTGTTTTGTTTTATCATCTGCAGTTATTGGATCCTTCACCCTGGGTCACTCAGATTTTCTAGACATTGTTTGATTTTAATTGTGTTGCAAGTTCAGAAAGTGTTTTAATGACTAAAGAGGTCCCAAACAAGTATATGAAATGCAGAACATCTGGTGATTGCACATACAGCAATTCAGCCCAAATCCAAATTACTTCCTTCTGTCTTTGATTTGTGTCCATAAAATCCGTGGCCATACATTTAACACAAATTATAAATAGGATATATTGATAAATTTCTCTCATTTAGTCTAAATGAAGGTTTTTCTTCTTCACTCTTAAGTTCATTCAACTATTCAGGTCATGTTGTGTTTTAATTACAATTACCTTTTGAAAAATAATGAGTGAGAGCAGACAGGAACATTTGTTAACTTTCCTCTATTAAGTGTGAGTGATATTTCAGTGTCATTGGGCCATTCAGTGACTTGTAAAATTCTGTTGCTCCTTCTAGACAGTCTTCTTTCGATAGTTGGAGTATTACCTTTTCTTGATAAGTGTCATAAAATATTCAAATGAATGTAGGCAACATAGGTTTAGTAATATATGTAATATAAAAGTTCAGTCTTTCATAGTACCATTTTTATTTCCCATACACCATCCTCAGTGTGTACAAAAGTCCAGCTAATTGCATTATCAGTAAAAATATTTTCTATTGCCTCTGCTGTAATTTCCCATCTGTGAATCTGTGTTAGCACTAGAAGTTGTCTCATCACTTCTGCATCATGTCAACCCAATAACCAATTTCATATACATATATATCCCCTACATATATATATAAGACATTATATATATATATATATATATATATATATATATATATATATATATATATATAGCATTACTTTGCCAACAAAAGTTCGTCTAGTCAAGGCTATGGTTTTTCCTGTGGTCATGTATGATTGTGAGAGTTGGACTGTGAAGAAGGCTGAACATCGAAGAATTGATGCTTTTGAACTGTGGTGTTGGAGAAAACTCTTGAGAGTCCCTTGGACTGCAAGGAGATCCAACCAGTCCCTTCTGAAGGAGAGCAGCCCTGGGATTTCTTTGGAAGGAATGATGCTAAAGCTGAAACTCCAGTACTCTGGCCACCTCATGTGAAAAGTTGACTCATTGGAAAAGACTGATGCTGGGAGGGATTGGGGGCAGGAGGAGAAGGGGACGACAGAGGATGAGATGGCTGGATGGCATCACTAACTCGACGGATGTGAGTCTGAGTGAACTCCAGGAGTTGGTGATGGAAAGGGAGGCCTGGCGTGCTTCGATTCATTGGGTCTCAAAGAGTCGGACACAACTGAGTGACTGAACTGAACTGAACTGATATATCCCTGAGCATCTGTTTTTAAAAATACAAGCAACAGAAAACTACTCTGAAACATGAACAAAAGTGATTTCTCACAGCATCCATGAAAAAAACAAACTCAAATCTCAGAAGTGATCTCAACATGTAGTTGATCAGATGAGTGTATACAAGTGTAGGTAGATTGTTTTCACTATGTTCAGGTTTTCATAATTTTTGGTATCCTTAAGAATTTGAGGCTACTTTTTCAGTATAATTTATACTTGGTTGGCTATATTTGTGATTTATCCTTGATAAAGGATTCATTTAATGTTTCCATCCTCTAATTAATTTCTCTGCTGGCTACTCTAAGGTTGATTCTCTGCTGCATTTCCTCTCATTTTTAAATTGTTCTGGAAATCCTATGCAAACAGTTCACTCTTTCTTTATTGTCTCTTTTTTAACTCAATTAAGATTTCAAGGAACTCAGGTTGCATTTGGCTTTATTTTTATTTCATGTTCAAGAAATTCTCTGCCATTTAGTTTGTTGATGGGGCCCATTCTGACTTTGCATCTGAGTTATGAATTTATTTCATTTGTATATTTCTTCTGTTATTTCAAAACAATATTATTAATGAGTGATAAATATATTATTTAACTGTATGCTATCTTAAATTAGATATTAAAACAAAAGATAGTTTCAAATTCCTGCCCTTGTGGTTGATTGAACTCTTCTCCCATTTTGAAGTTTTTAAAAAGCAAAAATCCCATTGTTTTTTTTAACCTAACAAGAACAGATATCATAAAGCAATGTAATTAGGGTAGTAAGACTATTATTATCAGCCCCAGAGAATCTTTTCTCAAGAAAACTCCTCTTAACTTGTTGTTGCTGTTCAGCTGTTAAGTCATGTCTGTCTTTGTGACCTCATGGACTATTGCATTCCAAGCTCACCTGTCCTTCACTGTCTCTTGGTGTTTGCTCAAACTCATATCCATTGAGTTGGTGATGCTATTTAACCCTCTCATCCTCTGCCAATCCCTTCTACTTTAGGCTTCAATCTTTTCCTAAGATCAGGGTCACTTCGGATGAGTTGGTTCTTCTCACCAGGTGGCCAAAGTATTGGAATTTCATCTTCAGCATCAGATCTTCCAATGAATATTCAGGGTTTATTTCCTTTTGGGTTGACTAGTCTGATCTCCTTGCAGTCCAAGGGACTCTCAAGAGTCTTCTCCAACACCACAGTTCAAAAGCATCAATTCTTCGGTGCTCAGCTTTCTTCACAGTTCAATTCTTACAGTGCTCAGCCTTCTTTATGGTCCAACTCTCACATTCCTACATGACTACTGGAAAAGCCGTGTGTGAATGTGTGATAGCTTTGAACCATATGGAGTGAACACAGCGATGTTTCTGCTTTTTAAAATACTGCCTAGATCTGTCATTGATTTCCTTCCAAGGAGCAAGGGTCTTTGAATTTCATGGCTGTCATCACCATTCAGGCTTCCCTGGTGACTCTGACGGTAAAGAATCCACTTGCAATATGGGAGGCCTGGGCTCAATCCCTGGGTCAGGAAAGTCCCCTGGGAGAGGCTACAGACTCCCACTCCAGTATTCTTGCCTAGAGAATCCCATAGGCACAGGTACCTGCAGTCCATACATTTACACAGTCTGACACGACTGAAGAGACTTAGTACAGAGACTTAGTACAGCACAGCACAGTCACCATTCACAGGGATTTTGGAGCAAAAGAAAATAAAATCTGTCATTACTTCCACTTTTCCCCCTTCTACTTGCCATGAAATAATTGTACCAGATGCCATGATCTCAGATTTTTAGTTATAAGTAATGAAGAGGAAAAAAGTATCAACAGCCTCAGGTATGCAGATAATACCAACATAATAGCAGAAAGTGGGGGGCAGGAATAAAGAGTCTCTTGATTAGGGGGAAAGACGAGAGTGAAAAAGTCAACTTAAAACTCAACATTAAGAAAACTGACATCATGGCATCTCACATCCATACATGACTACTGGAAAAACCATGGCCTTTACTAGATGGACCTTTGTTTGCAAAGTAATGTCTCTGCTTTTTAATATACTGTTTAGGTTGATCATAACTTTTCTTCCAAGGAGTAAGTGTCTTTTTATTTCATGGCTGCAGTGACCATCTGCAGTGATTTTGGTCCACTGGTCCACTGGAGAAGGGAATGGCAAACCACTTCAGTATTCCTGCCTTGAGAACCCCATGGACAGTATGAAAATTCAAAAAGATAGGAAACTGAAAGATGAACTCCCCAGGTTGGTAGGTGCTGAATATCCTACTGGCGATCAGCGGAGAAATAACTCCAGAAAGAATGAAGAGACAAAATCAAAGAAAGAACAACACCCAGTTGTGGATGTGACTGGTGATAGAAGCAATGTCCAATGCTGTAAACAGCAATATTGCATCAGTTCTTCCAGTTCAGTCGCTCAGTTGTGTCCGAATCTTTGAGACTCAATGAATCGCAGCACACCAGGCCTCCCTGTCCATCACCAACTCCCGGAATTCACCCAGACTCACGTCCATCAAGTCAGTGATGCCATCCAGCCATCTCATCCTCTGTCGTCCCCTTCTCCTCCTGCCCCCAATCCCTCCCAGCATCAGAGTCTTTTCCAATGTGTCAACTCTTCGGCATGAGGTGGCCAGAGTACTGGAGTTTCAGCTTTAGCATCACTCCTTCCAAAGAAATCCCAGGGCTGATCTCCTTCAGAATGGACTGGTTGGATGTCCTTGCAGTCCAAGGGACTCTCAAGAGTTTACTCCAACACTACAGTTCAAAAGCATCAATTCATTGGCATTCAGCCTTCTTCACAGTCCAACTCTCACTTCCATACATGACCACAGGAAAAACCATAGCCTTGACTAGACGGACCTTTGTTGGCAAAGTAATATCTCTGCTTTTGAATATGCTATCTAGGTTGGTCATAACTTTCCTTCCAAGGAGTAAGCGTCTTTTAATTTCATAGCTCCAGTCACCATCTGTAGTGATTTTGGAGCCCCAAAAAATAAAGTCTGACACTGTTTCCCCATCTATTTCCCATGAAGTGATGGGACCAAATGCCATGATCTTTGTTCTCTGAATGTTGAGCTTTAAGACAACTTTTTCACTCTCCACTTTCACTTTCATCAAGGGGCTTCTTCGTTCCTCTTCACTTTCTACCATAAGGGTGGTGTCATCTGCATATCTGAGGTTATTGATATTCCTCCTGGCAATCTTGATTCCAGCTTGTGTTTCTTCCAGTCCAGCGTTTCTCATGATGTACTCTGCATATAAGTTAAATAAGCAGGGTGACAATATACAGCCTTGACATACTCCTTTTCCTATTTGGAACCAGTCTGTTGTTCCATGTCCAGTTCTAACTGTTGCTTCCTGATCTGCATACAAATTTCTCAAGAGGCAGATCAAGTGGTCTGGTATTCCCATCTCTTTCAGAATTTTCCACAATTTATTGTGATCCACACAGTCAAAGGATTTGGCATAGTCAATAAAGCAGAGATAGATATTTTTTCTGGAACTCTCTTGCTTTTTCCATGATCCAGCAGATGTTGGCATTTTGATCTCTGGTTCCTCTGCCTTTTCTAAAACCAGCTTGAACATCAGGAAGTTCACAGTTCACATACTGCTGAAGCCTGGCTTGAAGAATTTTGAGCATTACTTGACTAGCGTGTGGAATGAGTGCAATTGTGTGGTAATTTGAGCATTCTTTGGCATTGCCTTTCTTTGGGATTGGAATGAGAACTGACCTTTTCCAGGCCTGTGGCCACTGCTGAGTTTTCCACATTTGCTGGCATATTCAGTGCAGCACTTTCACAGCATCATCTTTCAGGATTTGGAATAGCTCAACTGGAATTCCATTACCTCCACTAGCTTTGTTCGTAGTGATGCTTTCTAAAGCCCACTTGACTTCACGTTCCAGGATGTCTGGCTCTAGGTCAGTCATCACACCATCGTGATTATCTGGGTCATGAAGATGTTTTTTGTACAGTTCTTCTGTGTATTCTTGCCATCTCTTCTTAATATCTTTTGCTTCTGTTAGGTTCATACCATTTCTGTCCTTTATCGAGCCCATCTTTGCATGAAATGTCCCGTTGGTATCTCTAATTTTCTTGAAGAGATCTCTAGTCTTTCCCATTCTGTTGTTTTCCTCTATTTCTTTGTATTGATTGCTGAAGAAAGCTTTCTTATCTCTCTTTGCTATTCTTTGGAATTCTGCATTCAGATGCTTATATCTTTCCTTTTCTCCTTTGCTTTTTGCTTCTCTTCTAGGAACCTGGAATGTTAGGTCCATGAATCAAGGCAAATTGGAAGTGGTCAAACGAGATGGCAAGAGTAAACGTTGACATTTTTGGAGTCAGCGAACTAAAATGGACTCCAATGGATGAATTTAACTCAGATTACCATAATGTCTACTATTGTGGGCAAAAATCCCTTTGAAGAAATGGAGGAGCCATCATAGTCAACAAATGACATGTGGAAGAGGAGAAACTGCCAAAACAGTTAGAAATATTTTGATTTGTCTTGTTGAACAGGGCTGGATAAACTTTAGAAATAATTATAAGATATCTCAGAGATAAATTAGTAGTAAGGGAACCAGCATCTTTGCCAACTGGCAAAAATTCACAAACAACAGGTCTGGCTCTCTTCAGATCTTTATTGAAAGTTCTGTCAGATCATTATAGTAGTAATCTGATGTTACTAGCACAGAAAAAATATAGTAGGCAAGTAATTACTGAATTCCAAGTAGGCCCCAAGTACCATACATAACAGGCACTGCCATCTTCTGGAAAGTAGCATTTTGTATTGCCAAGGGTTATATGCCCTTTAAATTTTCTTCTGTATCTAAAATTTTATGATTTTCTACTTAACAATAAGCCTGTATGTTCTACATAAAATTATATTTTAAAAGTGTTCCAAAATAGCCACAGCTGTTAACTCATTAATTATTATTTTCAGAATACTGTTTCACTTAAGAACACTACACTGTGTCCACATTTAACATAATATGTGCTTGTATTTTTAGGTTAATTAGTGATTCAAAGTCTCACATTAAACAAATGTGTGATTAGATTTCTACTTTGGTTTTTCGTTCTTCACTGTTCCCTTATGATTTTTCTATTTTGTTTCTTAATAAAACACATTGAAAGTGACAGGGTGGGAAGATTTGGGAGAGTGACATTGAAACATGTAGAATATCATGTAAGAAACGAGTTGCCAGTCCAGGTTCGATGCGCGATACTGGATGCTTGGGGCTGGTGCACTGGGACGACCCAGAGCGATGGTGTGGGGAGGGAGGAAGGAGGAGGGTTCAGGATGGGGAACACATGTATGCCTGTGGCGGATTCATTTTGATATTTGGCAAAACTAATACAATTATGTAAAGTTTAAAAATAAAATAAAATTTAAAAAAAAACACATTGAAAGTGACATTTTAAAGCTCTAAAATTTAACTCGTATGTTTGAATTTCTTATTACAAGTCACAAATGTAAAGACATTTTATGTTAATTTACAACCCAATGAGTACATGGAGGGGCAAGAGGGGAAGTAATAGGTCTAGGGGGAAGATAACTGATATTACTTTGGTAAGCTACTAATATAACCTCATTCCTTTTGTCATTCTAGTTTTATGAAATATAAGGTGTGTGTATAATGTGTTGATTTCATATATATATATATGATTAAATCACATGTATATATGATTAAATCATATATGATATAAATCATATATATATACTACCATAAGATTATTTAAAACATCCCTTACTTCACCGGTCATTTTTTTTCTTGTGTTGTTCTTGTTGGTGGTGGTAAGAACATGAGAATTCGACTCTCTTAGAGACTTTCAAAGGTATAATAAATTGTTGACTACAGTTACCATGGTGTGGATCCCCAGAATTTATTCCTCCATACAATGGAAGGTTTGTACCCTTTGAACAATATCTTTCTATTTCTCTCACCTCTCATGACCCTGATAGTCACCAATCGACATTCTGTTTCTATGATTTTGATTCTTTTAGATTCTATATGTACATGATATTACACAGCATTTATCCTTCTCTGTCTGACATTTCACTTAGCATAATGCTCTCAAGATTCGTTAATGGTATCACCAATGGCAGGGATTCTTTATTCTTTATTGCTGAATAATATTACATTTTCACATATCCCTTATAAATTCAACCTTAGAGCAAAACTTAGGCTGTTTTCATGTCTTGGTTATTGTGAATAATACTGGAATAAACGTCAAGTGATTATATCTCTTTGCAATAGATATTTTGTTTCCTTTGGATATATACCCAGAAGTGGGATTGAGAGATCATATATGTTTTATTAGTTTTATATTTATTTTTTTTTAGGAACTCCATACTGATTCCCATAGTGGCTATTAATTTACATTCCCACCAAAAGTGCACAAGAGTATACTTTTTTTAACATCTTTGTCAATTTTGTCATTTCTAATATTTTTAATAAACCACATTCTACCAGGTTTGAGGTGTTATCTAATTATTGTTCTGATTTACATTTCCCTGATGATTAATGATGTTAAACATTTCTCTACATACTTGTTGGTTATTAGTATGCTTTCTTTGGAAAATAATCTATTCAGTTTGTATGCCTATTTTAATCAATTGTTTGTTATTCTGTCATTGAGATGTAGAAATTCCATATGTATTTTGGGTGTATCAAATCATTTGATATATGGTTTGCAGATATCATCTCCCATTCCAAAGATTGTCTTTCATTTTGCTGTTTTGCTTGTGGGGAGAAGCTTTTAAGTTAGATGTAGTCCCACTTATTTATTTTTGCTTCTGTTGCTTGAAATTTTCGTGTCACATCCAGTAAGTCATTGCTAAGACTAATTCAAAATTTCCCTTTTGTTTTCTTCTAGGAGCTTTACAAGTTCAGGCCTTATATTTCACTTATTATTTACCTACAGTTAATTTTGTGTTGCTTAAGTTTTTAAAGTGGACTCCTGAGATCTCCAAATGTAGAGTGTTTTGGTATTTTGGGGATCAAATATTGTTGATCTTTGTGTGGAGATAGAAGAATACTGGTGTCTCTTGCTTTGCCATCTTGGTGATGTACTGATCATTCTGCTTAATCAGCATTATTACTTTTTCCCCTGAGAACTGCATTAAGAGGCTATATACCTATATTCTCAATTAATGATCTATTGATATGTTAAAGAAGCAATGAAACTTCAACTGTAAATTTATCTCAATTACTGGTGTGTATTCTCTTATCTACTCTTTACTGGCCTTGAGTAAGGAAGTGAAGATGAGAAGCATAGAAGGGGATTTTAAGAGAAAACAATAGCCATACTGGTTTTCTTTGCTTCCATACATAGTAAGGGAAAAAATACATTTAGGTGGATTCCATGTTATCTCTGAGACATTGAGAAGTTTATGTGGATGGTAGTTGCATTGGTAAATTTACATTTTAAAGAATTTCCAGTTATTCTTACTGCTTCATGTGTGTGTGTGTGTATTTGTATTGAATGACTGAATTAAAAAAAGGTAGTTGTAGTAAATAATGTTTAATAATACATATGGAGTTACTTGGAGTAATGTATATGGAGTTACTTCCAGTGACAAGGAATGTCCAGCTAAACTGACTTATAAGGATATATATTTTAGGTTGATCATGATTGATAAGTAATTCTTATAAAAATGACTGAGTTGTGATAATGGGAAATACCAAGATTAAATAATAGAACACTAAATATTGTGAAGTCTGGTCATATTTTAAAAGAGGGAAGTAACATTACCTACATTAGGGTTAAGTTCCTGTCTTGTGACTTTATTTTTATACAGCTATAAAGCTAACAACCCTGGGAAGTCAGTCATAGCATTATTTTTTATAAAATGATTTTTTTTGAAGCAAAGATTATTTAAATATTTTTCAAGTATTAGTTTCCTTGTAAAGAAAGCTGTTTGAATTCTGAAATGATCAGTTCCAAAGTTCACACTTTTTCATTTTTCAAGGCTACTGATATTTGCATTAGCCAGGACTAGGAGTACTAATACACTAGTATTTGTAAAAGTAAAATCCACCACAATGCTGATTCTAAATCATTACTGGGGCTGCTATTCCTATTCCATTTGTTTATTTACAGGATAATAAAGGTATGAGTCTGTTTATAAAAATTCTGTGCCTGAGACAGGCACATTAAATGACATGTAAGTTGGAATGTTTTTACCTAAGTGGTGCCCTAATGCCAATTCTTAACTGCATTTTGATATTGTTGACTTGTTAGTAATTTTGAGAGCTGATAAATTCTAATTTATCTCTTGTTGTTATGAAAACAGCAATAACAGTGTTTATTGGGTGTTTACTAGACACTGTTTTAAGTTATTTGTAGATATTCATTCATTTAATCATCATACGACCTCTGAGTTCACAACTTGAGGTGAATGAAGTGAATTTCTAAAAGAATCTTAGCCATTGGAATTTTGCTCTTTGCCCTGAACTCTCTCATATCTTCTGGTATAAGAAGCACTGCAAAACTATTAGCATTATTGTGAACCACTGAGGTGAGATGCTAATTATTCTTATTCTTTAGGATGCCAGATCTGCATTAGCTTGGATGAGCAATGCATATTTCAGGGTTTTGATTGTGCTGTTATTTTTACTAATTATAAAACAGTTAATGAACATATAAAATAACATGAAAATTTATATAATAGTTATCATTTTATGTTATTGATCTATAACACAAGTTTCTACTAGAGGAAAAGTGTTTTATAGTTAATACCAAAGCCTTTTCTCTCCAATCTATTTTCTAGCCTTTATCCTCAGAATTAACCCATAGTCTTATGGGTATGCAACGTCCCATTTACATATTTGTACTTTATTGCATATGTGTGTATGAATCAATAGTATACACTGTATTTCAAAACTTTACATAAATGATATTGTTGTCATTTTACTATTTATTAGAGCTACATGGAACAAAAGACTGGTTTCAAATAGGAAAAGGAGTATGTCAAGGCTGTATATTGTCACCCTGCTTATTTAACTTACATGCAGAGTACATCATGAGAAGCACTGGGCTGGAAGAAACACAAGCTGGAATCAAGATTGCCAGGAGAAATATCAATAACCTCAGATAAGCAGATGACACCACCCTTATGGCAGAAAGTGAAGAGGAACTAAAAAGCCTCTTGATGAAAGTGAAAGTGGAGAGTGAAAAAGTTGGCTTAAAGCTCAACATTCAGAAAACGAAGATCATGGCATCCAGTCCCATCACTTCATGGCAGATAGATGGGGAAACAGTGGAAATAGTGGCTCACTTTATTTTTATGGGCTCCAAAATCACTGCAGATGGTGACTGCAGCCATGAAATTAAAAGATGCTTACTCCTTGGAAGGAAAGTTATGACCAACCTAGACAGCATATTAAAAAGCAGAGATCTTACTTTGTCAACAAAGGTCCATCTAGTCAAGGCTATAGTTTATCCAGTGGTCATGTACAGATGTGAGAGTTGGACTATAAAGAAAGCTGAGCACCAATGAATTAATGATTTGAACTGTGGTGTTGGAGAAGACTCTTGAGAGTCCCTTGGACTGCAAGTAGATCCAACCAGTCTATCCTAAAGGAGATCAGTCCTGGGTATTCATTGGAAGGACTGGTGTTGAAGCTGAAACTCCAATACTTTGGCCACCTGATGTGAGGAGCTGACTCATTTGAAAAGACCCTGATGCTGGCAAAGATTGAGGGCGGGAGGAGAAGGGGACGACAGAGGATGAGATGGTTGGATTGCATCACCGACTCGATGGACATGGATTTGGGTGGACTCTGGGAGTTGGTGATGGACAGGGAGGGCTGTAGTGCTGTGATTCTTGGGGTCGCAAATAGTTGGACACGACCGAGTGACTGAAATGAACTGACTCAGGAATATGCCTGCAATGCTGGAGACCCGGGTTCATTTCCTAGGTTGTGAAGATCCCCTGGAGAAAGAAATAGCAACCCACTCCCGTATTCTTGCCTAGAAATTCCCATGGACAGAAGAACCTGGCGGGCTACAGTCCATGGACGGACACGATTTAGAGACTAAACCACCAGATTATTTTCAAAACAAGAAAACATTTGTCAAATGGAGTGGCCCAGACAAAAGAGTAAGAAGACCTTGAGCTCACCTTCTCCGAATGGATGAACAAAAATTACAATTAATAATAAAGAAACTATATGAAAATGACCTGAAGATTAGCAGAAAATATTTTTCTGCCATGAAAAATTCAAAGAAGGAACAATGAAATGAGTAAGAGAGGTGAAGACAGATTACAGTCAAGACCCACATCCTTGGGTAGCCTACAAAGACAGTGGATAATCACAATGGCAAGCTACACACCTGGCTTCTGATTGTGACACATGCTCACACAGGGACATCAAAACATTCTCAGGAGAACAGGAATTCAAGACAATCTGGAGTGTCCATTGAGTAAAAAAGGTGTTCTTGGACATGAGATGCCAGTGTGACACCTTGATCTCTGCCATCCTCTGCTTAAACTGGCATTGGCTGGTTCTTAATAAGTTCAGTCTTTGCAATATGCCTGCATTGAACTTGCTTTCAGACAAGATGGCAGAATAGAACTTGAGCTCACCTCCTACCATGAAAACACCCAGATCACAATTAACTGCTGAACAATCATTGACATAAAATAATGGAATATGACACAAAAGATATAGTCATAAATTCTTTGGTGCTCTGCCTTCTTTATGGCCCAGTTCTCACAACTGTACATAACTACTGGAAAGATAATAACCTTGACTATAAGAACCTTTGTTGGCAAAGTTATGTCTTTCCTTTTCAGCACACTAAGTTTATCATAGCTTTCCTACCAAGAAGCATCATCTTCTAATGTCAAGGCTGCAGTCACCATCTGCAGCAATTTTAGAGCCCAAGAAGAGGAAATCTCTCACTGCTTCTACATTTCCCCTTCTATTGGCCATGGAGTAATGGGGCTGGATGCCATGGCCTTAGTTTTATTAATATTTATTTTTAAGCAAGCTTTTTCACTCTCCTCCTTCACAAGGAGGTTCTTTACTTGCTTTCTGCCATTAGAGTGGTATCTTCTGCCTATATGAGGTTATTGACTTTTCTCCTGGAAATCTTGATTCAAGCCTGTAACTCATCCAGCCTGGCATTTCTCACGATGACCTCTGTATATAAGTTAAATAAACAGGGTGACAGTAAACAGTCTTGTCATACTCCTTTCTCAACCCTGAATGACTCATTTGTTCCATACAAGGTTCTAACTGTTGCTTCTTGATCAGCATATAGGTTTTTCATGAGACAGGTAATATAGTCTGGTAGTCTCATCTCTTTAAGAGTTTTCCACAGTTTGTTATGATCCACACAAAAGGCTTTAGGGTAGTCAATGAAACAGAGGTAGATTTTTTTAATTTTTTTTCCCCTGGAATTCCCTTGCTTTCTCTATGATCCAGTGAAAGTTTGTAATATGATTTCTGGCTCCTCTGCCTTTCCTAAACCCAGTTTGGGCATCTGGAATTTCTCAGTTCACACAGTGCTGACATCTAGCATGCAGGATTTTGAACATAACTTAACTTGCATAGGAGATGAATACAATTGTCCAGTGGTTTAAGCACTTTTTAGAACAGCCCTTTTTGGGAATTTGGATAAGGATTGGCCTTTCCCAGTGTTGTGGCCACTGTCGGGTTTTCCAAATAGTTCCATCCACCAGCAGATAGGTTGCCTAAAGTCTTATTGAAACAAATTATACCAATATAGACACCTCTTGATACAGCATTGCCCATCAGAGGGACAAAATCCAACTTCATCCACCAATGGACAAGCACCAGTCCCTTCCACCAGGAAGCATACACAAGCCCTTAGACCAACTTCACCCACCACGGGACAGACAACAAAGTAAGAGTAACTACAATTCTTCAATCTGCAGAGTGGAGACCACAAACAGAAAGTTGAACAAAATGAGATGGGGGAGAAATATGTTCCAGTCAAACAGACATGATAAAAAAATTCAGAACA
This sequence comes from Bos grunniens, assembly GCF_055505025.1. NCBI lineage: Eukaryota > Metazoa > Chordata > Mammalia > Artiodactyla > Bovidae > Bos > Bos grunniens. The sequence goes on along the minus strand of NC_141183.1, from coordinate 61,390,562 downwards.
ATAGCTAAGTGAAATGGAAATAGGCAGTCTATTTGATAAATAATTCAGAGTAATGGCAGTAATGCAGGCCAGAAAGTAGTGGCATAATAAATTTAAAGGGAAAAACTTAAAACTAATTATATTCTATCCACAAAGCTCCCATTCAGTTTCAAAGGAGAAATCAAAAGCTTTAGAGAAAAATAAAACTAACAGAATTCAGCACCACCAGACCAGCTTTACAACAAATGCTAAAGGAACTTCTCTATAGGGAAAAGAGAAGGATACAACTAGTAACAAGAAAATTGTGACTGGGAAAGCTCACTAGTAAAAGCAAACATACAATAAAGGTAGAAAATAATCCACACAGAAACATGATATCAAAAGCTGAAATCATGAGGAGAGTAAAACTGTAGAATATATGAAGGCTTTTGAGATTAAAAGACTAGAAACTTAAAATGATCTTGTACAGATGTAGACTTCTATATCAACACCTCATAAAAACCACAAACCAAAAATCTACAATAGATACAAGCAAAAAAGAAAAGATAAAGCAATCCAAACACAATGCTAAATATAGTAATTAATAACATGAGAATCAAAAAAAAAAAAAAGGAAGGAAAGAAAAAAATACCTACAAAACCTATTTGAAATGAATAGCAAAACTGCAATATGAACAAACAATTTGATAATTACTTTCAATGTAAATGGGTTTAAAGGAAAAATAAAGTGAAGTCGCTCAGTCGTGTCCGACTCTTTGCAACGCCACGGACTGTAGCCTACCAGGCTCCTCTGTCCATGGGATTTTCCAGGCAATAGTACTGGAGTGGATTGCCATTTCCTTCTCCAGGGGATCTTCCCGACCCAGGGATCAAATCCGGGTCTCCCGCATTGTAGACAGACGCTTTACCGTCTGAGCCACCAGGGAAGTCAAATGGGTATAAAGCACCAACCAAAGCACACTGAACAATTGGATACAAAAACAAAATCTATATATATGCTATCTATAGAACCCATTTCAGGTTTAAAGACACATAAGACAGAAAGTAAGGGAAAATAATCCATGTAAATGGAAATTAAAAGAAACCTGAAGTAGCAATACTCATATCAGACAAAAGACACTTCAAAATAAAAACTGTCACAACAAAGAAGAACACGACATAATAATCAAAGGATCAATCCAAAAAGAAACAACAATCGTATGTATGTTTGCACCCAACATAGGAACACTTCAATGTATAATATAATTGTTAACAGCAGTAAAAGAAGAAATTAATAATGACACAATAATAGTGGAAGACTTTAACACTCCATGTACAACAATGGTCAGGTCGTCCAGGCAGAATATCAATAGGAAACACAGGAATTAAATAACCCATTACACCAGACGAACTTACTGATATTTATAGAACATTTCATACAAAAGCATCAGGATAAGCATTCTTCTCAAGTTCACATGGAACTTTCTCCAGGATAGATTACATGTTGGACCATAAAGTAAACTTTGGGAAATTTAAGAAAACTGAAATTATATTTGGTATCTTTGCTGATCACTACACTATGAGATTAGAAATTTACTACAAGAAATAGAATTGCAAAAGAACAAAGACATGAAGGCTAATCAATATGCTGTGAAGCAATCTATGGATCACTAAAAAAATCAAGGAGGAAAATTTTTTAAGTGCAGAGATAAATAAAAAAGGAGTCCTGAAAACTTTGAACCTATGGGGCACAGCAAACCAGTTCTATAATGGAGAATGATAGAGATAAAATATTACCTCAGGAAACAAGAAAAATCTAGAGCAAACAATATAACATTACACCTATTGCAACTAGAGAAAACAAGGAACAAAACCCACATTTTGTAGAAGAAAAGAAATGATATATAATAGAGAAGAAACAAATGAAATAAAGATGAAGAGAACAATAGCAATGCTTACTGAAACTAAAAGCTGATTCTTTGAAAACATAGACATAACTGATAAACTTTATTCAGATTCAAGAGAAAAGAGAAAGAGAACCGAAATCAATAAAATTAGAAATGAGAAAATAAAATTTACTACTGACACCACAGGAATGCAAAAGATTACAAGAGACTACTAAAGGAACTATATGCCAATAAAATGGACAATGTAGACTAAATAAACAAATTATTAGAAAAGTACATTGCAAGATTGAACAAGGAAAAAAGAGAAAATATGAACAAACTAATCACAAGCACTGAAATTGAAACTGTGATAAAAAACTCAAAGGTGGCTTTACAGGAATATTCTGTCAAATATTTAGAGAGCAATGAACACCTATCTTTCTTAAGATATTTTTAAGAAGTGCAAATAAACACTCTGAAGCTCAATGTAGGAGGCCATCATCATCCTGTTACCAAAATCAGACAAAGATACCATCAAAAAAGAGAACTACAGGCCAATAACCCTGATGGACATAGACACCAAAATCCTCAACAAAATACTATCAAACTGAATCCAAGACTATGTTAAAAGAACCTTACACTTTGATCAAGTGGGATTTATGCCAGAGATGAAATAATTTTTCAATATCTGCAAATCAATTGAGGTGATCAGATCAGATCAGTCGCTCAGTCGTGTCTGACTCTGCAACCCCATGAATCGCAGCACGCCAGGCCTCCCTGTCCCTCACCAACTCCCGGAGTTCTCTCAGACTCACGTCCATCAAGTTAGTGATGCCATCCAGCCATCTCATCTTCTGTCGTCCCCTTCTCCTCCTGCCCCCAATCCCTCCCAGCATCAGAGTCTTTTCCAATGAGTCAACTCTTTGCGTGAGGTGGCCAAAGTACTGGAATTTCAGCTTCAGGATCATTCCTTCCAAAGAAATCCCAGGACTGATCTCCTTCAGAATGGACTGGTTGGATCTCCTTGCAGTCCAAGGGACTCTGAAGAGTCTTCTCCAATACCACCATTGAAAAGCATCAATTCTTCGGTGCTCAGCCTTCTTCACAGTCCAACTCTCACATCCATACATGACCACAGGAAAAACCATAGCCTTGACTAGACGAACCTTTATTGGCAAAGTAATGTCTCTGCTTTTGAATATGTGATACATTTTGAAATGTGATACATCACATTAAGTCACTGAAGAATAAATACCATATGATCATCTCAGTAGATGCAGAAAAAGCTTTTGACAAAATTCAACACACATTTATGATAAAACACTCCCCAGGAAATGGATGCAGAGGGAATCTACTTTAATATAGTAAAGACCATATATGACAATCCTATCATTAACATCATCCTCAACAGTTAAAAGATTAAAATATTTCCTCTAAGATCAGGAACAGAACAATGATGCTCACTATCACTAATATTATTCAAAATAGTTTTGGAATTCCTAGATGTGGCAATCAGAGAAGAAAAATAAATAAATAAATAAAAGGATCCCAAATTGGAAAAGAAGTGAGTCAAAGCCAAAGTGAAAGTCACTCACTCATGTCCGACTCTTTGTAACCCCATGGACTATATGGTCCATGGAATTCTCTAGGCCAGAATACTGGAGTGGGTAGCCTTTCCATTCCCTAAGGAATCTTCCCAACCTAGGGATTGAACCCAGGTCTCCCGAATGTAGAACTCCCATCAGCTGATTTCTCAGGCATGATTTATTTAAAGTAATGAAAGAGAAGAACCTACAACCAAGAATACTCTACTCAGCAAGACTTTCCTTAAGATTTGACGAAGAAATGAAAAGCTTTCCAGGCAAGCAATAGTTAAGATAATTCAACACCACCAAACCAATAAATGCTAAAGGAACTTCTCTAGGAAAGAAACACAAGAAAAGGAAAAGACCTACATAAAATAAACCCAAAATAATTAACAAAATTAAAATAAAAATGAGTTCCAATTTGGACTCCTTTTACTTATTTTTTCTTCTCTGATTGCCATGTGTAGGAATTCCAAAATTCTTTGAATAATAGTAGTGATTATGGGCATCTTTGTTCTGTTCCTGATCTTAGAGGAAATATTCTAAGCTTTTAACTGTTGAGGATGATGTTAGTGGTAGGTTTGTCATATATGGTCTTTAGTATGCTAAAGTAGGTTCCCTCTGCATACTTTTGGAATTCCCATACAAGACAACCAAAGAAGAAAAAAAAAATGAATAAAAGGAGTCCAAATTGGCAAAGAAGTGAAATTGTCACTCTTTGCAGATGGCATTTCACTATACTTGGAAAATCCTAAAGCTGCCATCAAAAAGCTCCTAGAGCTCATCAATGAACTCTGTAAAGTTGTAGGATACAAAATGAATACACAAAAATATCTTACATTTCTATACACTAGCAATGAAACATCAGGAAGAGAAATTAGGAAATAATTTACAATTCATTTAAAATTGCATAAAAATAATATACTGTCTAGGAATAGGAGGCAAATAACCTACACTATAGTTCTAAATTATAAGACACTGAAAAAAGGCATCAAAGATGACACAACCAGATGAAAAGATATACCTTGTTCTTAGGGTGTAAGAATCAATATTGTCAAAATAACTATATTACCTAAGGCAATCAACTAATTCAATGCAATCCTTATCAAATTACCAATGGCATTTTCCACAGAATTAGGATATTTTAAAAATTTGTATGCAAACACAAAAAAATCCCAAATAGCCAAAGCAATTTTGAGAATGAAAAGTAATGTCAAAAGACTCCCTAACTTTAGACTATACTACAAATCTACAGTGATGAAAACAGTATGGTACTGGCACAGAAACAGAAATATAGATGAAATGGAGCAGCATAGAAAGTTCACAAGTAAAATCACAAAATTAATCTATGGCAATGGAGGTAAGAATATACAATGTAGAAAAGACATTCTTTACAATAAATAGTGAAGTTGCTCAGTCGTGTCCGACTCTTGGTGATCCAGTGGACTGTAGCCCACCATGCTCCTCTGTCCATGGGATTTTCCAGGCAAGAGTACTGGAGTGGGTTGCCATTTCCTTCTCCAGAGGATCTTCCCAACCTAGGGATCGAACCCAGGTCTCCCACATTGTAAGCAAAACGCTTTACCATCTGAGCCACCAAGGAAGTCCTTTACAATAAATAAGTGCTAGGAATTCTGGCAGAGAAGGCAATGGCAACCCACTCCAGTACTCTTGCCTGGAAAATCCCATGAGCCTGGTAGACTGCAGTCCAGGGGGTTGTGAAGAGTCGGACATGACTGAGCAACTTCACTTTCACTTTTCACTTTCATGCATTGGAGAAGGAAATGGCAACCCACTCCAGTGCTCTTGCCTGGAGAATCCCAGGGACAGGGGAGCCTGGTGGGCTGCCGTCTATGGGGTTGCACAGAGTCAAACATGACTAAAGCAAATTAGCAGCAGCAGCAGCAGGAATTCTGGACAGCTACATGCAAAAGAATGAATGTAGAATATTCTCTAGCACCATACATAAAGATAAACTCAAAATGGAGTAAAGACCTAAATTAAAGACTGGATATATCAAACTCTTAGATAAAACCTTATGCAGAACATTCATTTATATAAATCTCCATAATATCTTATGAATTCACTTCCTAGAGTCATAAAAAAATCAATAAATAAAAATAAACATATGGGACCTAATTAAGCTCAAAAGTTTTTGCGTGGCAAAGGAAACCGTTAACAAAATGAAAACCAACCCATAGTACGGGAGAAAATATTTCCAAATAAAGTGAATGATGAATTAATCTCCAAAGTATGCAAACAGATCATCCTGCTGTTTGCACACTTACAAAACTGGGCATAATAACAGGTAGACATTTCTCCAAGGAAGATATAGATGGCTAACAAGTAGAAGAAAGAGACTCAGTATTGCTAATTATTAGAGAAATGCAAATAAAAGCTACAATGCAAATGGCCATCATAAAAAAAAAAAAAAATCCACAAACAATTGATGCTAGAGAACTTGTGGCAAAAAGGAAATTCCCCAGCACATTTGTTGGGAATGTAAATTGGTACAAACACTGTGGAGAATATTATGACATTTCCTTAGCAAATTAAGACTAGACGTATCATGTAATCCAATAACCCCACTTGTAGGCATAAATCCAAAGAAAACCATAATTTGAAAAAATAAATGCACCCCGATGTATTTGCAGTACTATTTATAGTACTGCAAGAACATGGAACCAACTGCCCCCCCCCCAACAACTGAGAGAGAAATGGTTAAATAAAATGTGGTATATCTATACGTGCATGGGCATGCTCAGTTGTATCTGACTATTTTGTGACACTATGGACCATGGGATTTTCTAGTCAAGAATGAAGAAGTGCGTTGCTATTTCCTCTTCCATGGATCTCCCCAATCCAGGGATTGAATCCTCATTTCCTGTGTCTCCTGCATTGACAGGCAGATTCCTTAGATCTGGATTACCAGAGAAGCCCAACTATACAATTGAATATTAATCATGAAAAATTGTGAATTAATGCCATTTGCAGCAATATTGAGGAACCTAGAGATGATCAATAAGTGATAAATCAGACAGAGGAAGACAAATATGATATCATTTACATGTTTAATCTAAAATAATGATACAAATGAACTTATTTACAAAGCAGATACAGATTCACACACTTTGTAACAAACTTAGGTTACCAATGGGAAAGGGTGGGGTCGAGGGATAAAATAGGAGTTTGCAATTAACATATACCAACAAAAACTTGCTGTATAGCACAGTAATTCTAATTCTATATTTTTGGAAATAATCTGAAAAAGAATGGATATATGTGTATTTGTAAGTGAATCCCTTCACTGTACACCTGAAATTAACATAATATTGTAAATCAACTATGTACCAATATGAAATAAAAGCTAAATTTCAAAAACACATTACAATGCTCCTCCCCAAGAAGCAGTGAATTTGAGCCCCATATTGGGGTCTCCAGCTTGTGGATTCTACACCAGAAAGAACACATTTAACATCACTTTGAAGGTCAGTGGGACTTGCATATAGGAGAATCAGATAATGTAGGAAACAGTCTTTGCTCTTAAAGGGCACATGGAAAATAACACATTGTCCAAAACTCAGCTGAGAGACAATAATTTGAAGTGGCCCTGGGTCAGATCACTTGCTGATTTTGGAAAGACTCCCTTGTAGCTCAGTTGGTAAAGAATCTGCCTGCAAGGCGGGAGACCTGGATTTGATCCCTGGGTTGGGAAGATCTCCTGGAGAAGGGAAAGACAACCCAGTCCAGTATTCTGGCCTAGAGAATTCCATGGACTGTATAGTCCATGGGGTTGCAAAGAGTCAGACACAACTGAGAGACTTTCACTTTCAGGGAGAGTGGAGGAACTGAGACCCCCTTTAGGGACATACGTGTTTATGATAGCATTTGGGGAAGCTTGTTCTACCACAAGAAAATCAGCGTTGTCCGTGTACACCTGTGTGGATTCATGTTGATGTATGGCAAAACCAATACAATATTGTAATGTAATTAGCCTCCAATTAAAATAAATACATTAAAAAAAAAAAAAAGTCATTTGGAGTCTCCATGCTAGCTTATTAGCACCTAACAGAGGTTCACCTACTTAAAAGTTTATCACTACCAATCTTGGGAACACCAGCCCCCACAGCAAGAAATCACATTATTTGGCCCAAACTACCAGTGGGCTAGCATTAGACCAGGAGCTCCCTCAGTTGTGATCCAGCCCCACTGACCAGTGATTGGTGGCTTTCACATAGGATAGGGCCTGGCAACCAACTAAGCTGAGGGTCAGCCCTATTTATCGTGTGAGACAATAACTGATCTCACCATAGAAGAGCCCGTTCAGCCCCTCCAGGGGTCATATAGCTACTACTAGGTCATATAGTTGGGAGGGATTGGGGGCAGGAGGAAAAGGGGACGACAGAGGATGAGATGACTGGATGGCATCACCGACTCGATGGACATGAGTTTGAGTGAACTCCAGGAGATGGAGATGGACAGAGAAGCCTGGCATGCTGCGATTCATGGAGTCACAAAAAGTTGACACGACTGAGCGACTGAACTGAACTGAACTGAGGTCATATAGCTCTGCTAATCAGAGATGGGTTTGCTGCTGGGCTACACAAAAGATCACTTCTCCAAGATTGGGAAACCTAACTGACCACCCTAATACATACAAATAAACACAATAAATTGTGCAAAATAAGATGAAAGAGGGGTATACAATTTTAAACGTTTGTTTACTCTATGTTTGGCAATGTTGGCTTTAGTTGCGGTGCCTGGGCTCAGCAGCTGTGACATTCAGGCTTAGTTGCCCCATGGCATATATGATTTTATTTCCTTGACCAGGGATTGAACCTGTGTCCCCCGCATTGGAAGGTGGAATCTTAACAACTGGACCACCAGGGAAGTCCTGAGGAATATTTTTAAATGAAGGAATAATGTAAAACCTCAGAAGAGCAACTAGGAATCATGGAGATGAACAATCTGCCTGAAACAGAATTCAAGGTGATAATCATAAAAATGCTCTGTGAGCTCAGGAGAAGAATGGGTGAACACAGTGAGAAGTGCAACAAAGAGAAAATATTAAAAAAATCAAGCAAAGCTGAAGAATAAAATAACTCAAATAAAAAATACAAAGAAACCAATAGTGGATTATATAGTGCAAAAGAACACATCCATTAATTGGAATAAAAACTAATGGAAATCACTCAAACTGAAACAAACACATAAAAAATATTTAAGAATTAAAACAGAATTATTTAAGAATGAGACTTCTGGGACAACATCAAGCATACTAAACTTCAGAGTATAGGAGTCCCAGACTGAGAAAGAGAAAAATAAATAGGCAGATAAATTATTTGAAGTGATAATACCTGAAAATATTACTAATGTAGCAAAGGAAATAGACATTCAGGTCCAGAAATAACATAGAGAAAAATGAGATGAACATAAGCAAGTTGACAATACACATTGCAATTAAAATGGGGAAAGATAAAGAGAAAGCCAGAAGTGAAAATCAGCTAGTTATACAAAATTGATATTTAATAAGACTGTTACTTAATTCTTCAGTAGAAACTTTGTACACCAGAAGGGAATGGAATAATATATTTAAGGTGATGAAAGGGAAAAACAAAAACAAAAACTTTATTCTGCAAAGCTATCATTCAGATTTGAAGGAGGGGTGAAAAGCTTTACAGAAAAGCAAAGGCTAACAAAGTTCAGCACTCTTACACCAACTTTTGGCTCCGAAGCAAAGTTTTGCCAAAGCAAAAACAACACATAATTGTGGGTGTGACTGGCAATGGAAGTAAAGTCTGACGCTGTAAAGAGCAATTTTGCATAAGAACCTGGAATATCTGGTACATGAATCAAAGCAAATTGGAAGTGGTCAAACCAGAGATGGCAAGAGTGAACGTTGACATTTAAGGATTCAATGAACTAACACGGATTGAAATGGATGAATTTAACTCAGATGACCATTATATCTGCAACTGTGGGGAAGAGTCCTTTAGAAGAAATGAAGTAGCCATCATAGTCAACAAAAGAATCTGAAATGCAGTATTTGGATGCAGTCTCAAAAACGACAGAATGATCTCTGTTTCCAAAGCAAAACATTCAGTATTACAGAAATCCAAATCTATGCTCCGACCAGTAATGCTGAAGATGAAGGTGAACGGTTATATGAAGACCTATAAGACCTTCTAAAGCTAACACCCCGCAAAAGGTATCCTTTTCATTATAGGAGACTGGAATGCAAAAGTAGGAAGTCAAGAGCTACCTGGAGTAACAGACAAATTTGGCCTTGGAGTACAAAACGAAGGAGGTCAAAGGCTAACAGAGTTTTACCAAGAGAACACGATGGTCATAGAAAACACTATATAGAGAAGACTCTCTACAATGACATCACCAGATAGTAAAACCCAAAATCAGATTGATTATAATCTTTGCAGCAAAAGGTGGCTCTATACAGTCAGCAAAAACAAGACTGGGAGCTGACTGTGGCTGAGATCATGAACTCCTTATTGCCAAATTCAGACTGAAATTGAAGAAAGTGGGGAAAACCACTAGACCATTCAGCTATGACCTAAATCATATCCCTTATGATTATACAAATCATATTTGAAGTGACAAACAGATTCAAGGGATTAGATCTGATAGACAGAGTGCCTGAAAAACTATGGTTATAGGTTCATTCCATTGTACCAGAGGCAGGGAATAAGACCGTCCCTAAGAAAAAGAAATGCATAAAGGCAAAATGGTTGTCTGAGGAGGCCTTACACATAGTTGAGAAAAAAAGAGAAGCGAAAGTCAAAGGATAAAAGGAAAGATATACCCATTTGAATGCATATTTCCAAAGAATAGCAAGGAGAGACAAGAAAGCCTTCCTCAGTGATCAATGCAAAGAAAAAAGAGGGGAACAATGGAATGGGAAAGATTTGAGATCTTCTCAAGAAAATTAGAGATACCAAGGGAAAATTTCAATCAAAGATGGACACAAAAAAGTACAGAAATGGTACGGACTGAACAGAAGCAAAATACATTAGGAAGAGGTGGCCAGAATACACAGAAGAACTATACAAAGAAGATCTTCATGACCCAGGTAATCACGATGGTGTCATCACTCACCTAGAACCAAATATCCTGGAATGCAAAGTCAAGTGGGTCTAAGGAAGAATCACTACAAACAAAGCTAGAGGAGGTAATAGAATTCCAGTTGAGCTATTTCAAATCCTAGAAGATGGTCCTGTGATAGTGCTGCACTAAATATGCCAGCAAATTTGGAAAACTCAGCCCTGGCCACAGGAAAGGAAAAGGTGAATCTTCATCCCAATACAAAAGAAAGGCAATGCCAAAGAATGTTCAAACTACTGCAAAATTGCACTCATCTCACACACTAGCAAAGTAGTGCTCAAAATTCTCCAAGCCAGGCTTCAAAAATACCTGAACCGTGAAATTCCATATGTTCAAGCTGAATTTAGAAAAGGCAGATGAATCAGACATCAAATTACCAACATTCATTGGATCATCGAAAAAGCAGGAGAGTTCCAGAAAAATAGCACTTCTGCTTTATTGACTACACCAAGCCTTTGACCATGTGGATCACAAGAAAACTGAAAAATTATTAAAGAGATAGGGATACCAGACAATCTGACCTGCCTCCTGAGAAATCTGTATGCAGGTCAAGAAGAAACAGCTAGAACTCCATAGTGGCTGTACTAGTTTGCATTCCCACCAACAGTGTAAGAGGGTTCCCTTTTCTCCACACCCTCTCCAGCACTTATTATTTGTAGACTTTTGGATTGCAGCCATTCTGACTGGTGTGAAATGGTACCTCATAGTGGTTTTGATTTGCATTTCTCTGATAATGAGTGATGTTGAGCATCTTTTCATGTGTTTGTTAGCCATCTGTATGTCTTCTTTGGAGAAATATCTATTTAGTTCTTTGGTCCATTTTTTGATTGGGTCATTTATTTTTCTGGAGTTGAGCTGTAGGAGTTGCTTGTATATTTTTGAGATTAGTTGTTTGTCAGTTGCTTCATTTGCTATTATTTTCTCCCATTCTGAAGTCTGTCTTTTCACCTTGCTAATAGTTTCCTTTGATGTGCAGAAGCTTTTAAGGTTAATTAGGTCCCATTTGTTTATTTTTGCTTTTATTTCCAATATTCTGGGAGGTGGGTCATAGAGGATCCTGCTGAGATGTATGTCAGAGAGTGTTTTGCCTATGTTCTACTCTAGGAGTTTTATAGTTTCTGGTCTTACGTTGAGATCTTTAATCCATTTTGAGTTTATTTTTGTGTATGGTGTTAGAAAGTGGTCTAGTTTCATTCTTTTACACGTGGTTGACCAGATTTCCCAGCACCACTTGTTAAAGAGATTGTCTTTAATCCATTGTATATTCTTGCCTCCTTTGTCAAAGATAAGGTGTCCATATGTGCGTGGATTTATCTTTGGGCTTTCTATTTTATTCCATTGAACTATATTTCTGTCTTTGTACCAGTACCATACTGTCTTGATAACTGTGGCTTTGTAGTAGAGCCTGATGTCAGGTAGGTTGATTCTTCCAGTTCCATTCTTCTTTCTCAAGATCGCTTTGGCTATTCGAGGTTTTTTGTTTTTCCATACAAATTGTGAAATTATTTGTTCTAGCTCTGTGAAGAATACTGTTGGTAGCTTGATAGGAGAACAGTGTGGAGATTCCTTAAAAAACTGGAAATAGAACTGCCTTATGATCCAGCAATCCCACTGCTGGGCATACACACTGAGGAAACCAGAATTGAAAGAGACACGTGTACCCCAATGTTCATCGCAGCACTGTTTATAATAGCCAGGACATGGAAGCAACCTAGATGTCCATCAGCAGATGAATGGATAAGACAGCTGTGTTACATATACACAATGGAGTATTACTCAACCATTAAAAAGAATACATTTGAATCAGTTCTAATGAGGTGGATGAAACTGGAGCCTATTATACACAGTGAAGTAAGCCAGAAGGAAAAACATAAATACAGTATACTAACGCATATATATGGAATTTAGAAAGATGGTAACAATAACCTGGTGTACGAGACAGCAAAAGAGACACTGATGTATAGATCAGTCTTATGGACTCTGTGGGAGAGGGAGAGGGTGGGAAGATTTGGGAGAGTGACATTGAAACATGTAGAATATCATGTAAGAAACGAGTTGCCAGTCCAGGTTCGATGCGCGATACTGGATGCTTGGGGCTGGTGCACTGGGACGACCCAGAGGGATGGTGTGGGGAGGGAGGAGGGAGGAGGGTTCAGGATGGGGAACACATGTATGCCTGTGGCGGATTCATTTTGATATTTGGCAAAACTAATACAATTATGTAAATTTTAAAAATAAAATAAAAAAAAAAAAAAAAAAAAGAAACAGCTAGAACTGGACATGGAAAAACAGACTTATTGCAAATGGGGAAAGGAGTATGTCAAGGCTGTATATTGTCACTCTGCTTATTTAACTTTTATGCAGAGTACATCTTGAGCAATGCCGGGCTTGATGAAGCACAGCTAGAATCAAGACTGCAGGGAGAAATATCAATAACCTCAGATATGCAGATGACACCACCCTTATGGCAGAAAGCAAAGAAGAACTAAAGAGCCTCTTGATGAAAGTGAAAGAGGAGAGTAAAAAATTGATTTAAAACTCAACATTCAGAAAACTAAGATCATGATATCAGGTCCCATCACTTCATGGCAAATACATGAATAAACAATGGAAACAGTGAGATACTTTATTTTGGGGAGGCTCCAAAGTCACTGTAGATGGTGACTGTAGCCATGAAATTAAAAGACACTTGCTCCTTGAAAGAAAAATTATGCCGAACCTAGACAGCATATTAAAATCAGAGACATTACTTTGCCAACACAGGTCCATCTAGTCAAAGCTATGGTTTTTCCAGTAGTTATGTATGGATGGGAGCGAAGGACTATAAAGAATATGAGCACTGAAGAATTGATGATTTTGAACTGTTATATTGGAGAAGTCTCTTTAAAGTCTGGACTGCAAGGAGATCTATTTAGTCCGTCCTAAAGGAGATCAGTCCTGATTATTCATTGGAAGAACTGAAGTTGAAGCTGAAACTCCAATTCTTTAGCCATCTGATGTGAAGAACTGACTAAATGGAAAAGCACCTGATCCTGGGAACGATTGAAGGAGGGAGGAGAAGGAGACAACAGAGAATGAGATGGTTGGGTAGCATCACCGCCTCAATGGACTTGAGTTTAAGTAAGCTCTGGGGGTTTGTGATGGACAGGGAAGCCTGGCGTGCTGCAGTCTATGCAAATATTCGAACAGGACTGAGCAGCTGAACTGACTGACACCAACCTTCTAAGATATGTTAAGGGACTTTGCTAAAGAAAATAGAAAAGGGCATAGATAGTCATAAATATATTTAAAAAATAAATCATATTTCTAAAGGCAAATAGACAGTAAAAGTTGTGTGTGTGTTAGTCACTCAGTTGTGTCCGACTCTCTGTGACCCTATGGACTTCAGCCCACCAGGCTCCTCTGTCCATGGGATTCTCCAGGCAAAAATACTGGAGTGGGTTGCCATTTCCTTCTCCAAAGTGAGTTTTAGTAGTAGTAGTTTAGTAGCTAAGTTGTGTCCGACTCTTGCGACCCCACAGACTATAGCCTGCCACATTCCTCTGTCCATGGGATTCTCCAGGCAAGAGTACTGAAGTGAGTTGCCATTTTCTTCTCCAGTAAAAGTTGTAGATCAACAATATATAAAGCTAGTAGAACAAAGTAGTAAAATCATCTATATTGACAATATGTTGTTAAGGATACACAAAATGAAGCATATAAAATACGATATAAAAAATATTAACATTGGGAGGTTAGGAAAATGGGTTTCCCTGATAGCTCAGTTGGTAAAGAATCCACCTGAAATACAGGAGACCCCTGTTTGATTCCTGGATTGGTAAGATCCCTCAGAGAAGGAATAGGCTACACCCCAGTATTCTTGGGCTTCCCTTGTGGCTCAGCTCGTAAAGAATCTGACTGCAATGTGGAACACGTGGGTTCAATCCCTGGGTTGTGAAGATCCTCTGGAGAAGTAATAGGCTATGTTTGTGAAAATTTGTTTAAGCTTAAGAGATCACCAACTTAAAATAATAACATATCTGTCAATCTATATCTATTTAGCTAATTTATATACATAGATATTGTTATATGTAAGCCTCATGACAAGCAAAACCAAAAAAAATCTATAAAAATCATACACATTAAAAAAAAGACAAACCAGGCTAATTCAAATAAAACATTAATGAAGAAATCACAAGGAAAAACAATAAAAACAAGAAGAAAGAAAAAAAAAAAAACTACAAAAACAACCCCCAAATAACAAAATGACAATATGTAAATACCTATCAGTAAGTAATGTTAATCAACTAAATATTCCTATCAATAGACATAAAGTGGTTGAATGGCTTAAAATTGTATAAATATAACTCGAATTATATGTTCAGTTCAGTTTCTCAGTCGTGTCTGACTCTTTGCGACCCCATGAATCGCAGCACGCCAGGCCTCCCTGTCCATCACCAACTCCCGGGGTCCACCCAAACCTATGTCCATCAAGTCGGTGATGCGATCCAACCATCTCATCCTCTGTTGTCCCCTTCTCCTCCTGCCCTCAATCTTTCCCAGCATCAGGGTCTTTTCAAATGAGTCAGCTCTTCACATAAGGTGGCCAAATTATTGGAATTTCAGCTTCAACATCAGTCCTTCCAATGAACACTCAGGACTGATCTCCTTTCGGATGGACTGGTTGGATCTCCTTGCAGTCCAAGGGACTCTCAAGAGTCTTCTCCAACACCACAGTTCAAAAGCATCGATTCTTTGCCGCTCAGTTTTCTTTATAGTCCAACTCTCACATCCATACATGACCATTGGAAAAACCATAGCCTTGACTAGATGGACCTTTGTTGGCAAAGTAGTATCTCTGCTTTTGAATATGCTATCTAGATTGGTCACAACTTTCCTTCCAAGGAGTAAGTGTCTTTTAATTTCATGGCTGCAATCACCATCTGCAATGATTTTGGACCCCAGAAAAATAAAGTCAACCACTGTTTGCACTGTTTCCCAAGCTATTTGCCATGAAGTGATGGGACCGGATGCCATGATCTTCGTTTTCTGAATGTTGAGTTTTATGCCAACTTTTTCACTCTCCTCTTTCACTTTCATCAAGAAGCTCTTTAGTTCTTCTTCACTTTCTGCCATAAGGGTGGTGTCATCTGCACAACTGCACTCATCTAACACACCAGTAACTGCATCCATGAAATTAAAAGACGCTTACTCCTTGGAAGGAAAGTTATGACCAACCTAGATAGCATATTCAAAAGCAGAGACATTACTTTGCCAACAAAGGTTCGTCTAGTCAAGGCTATCATTTTTCCTGTGATCATGTATGGATGTGAGAGTTGGACTGTGAAGAAGGCTGAATGCCAAAGAATTGATGCTTTTGAACTGTGGTGTTGGAGAAAACTCTTGAGAGTCCCTTGGACTGCAAGGACATCCAACCAGTCCATTCTGCAGGAGATCAGCCCTGGGATTTCTTTGGAAGGAATGATGCTAAAGCTGAAACTCCAGTACTTTGGCCACCTCATGCGAAGAGTTGACTCATTGGAAAAGACTCTGTTGCTGGGAGGGATTGGGGGTAGGAGGAGAAGGGGATGACAGAGGATGAGATAGCTGGATGGCATCACTGACTCGATGGATGTGAGTCTGAGTGAACTCCGGGATTTGGTGATGGACAGGGAGGCCTGGCGTGCTGCAATTCATGGGGTCACAAAGAGTCAGACACGACTGAGTGACTGAACTGAACTGATCTGAACACGCCAGTAAAGTAATGCTTAAAATTCTCCGGCCCAGAGGGATGGTATGGGGAGGGAGGAGGGAGGAGGGTTCGGTATGGGGAACACATGTATACCTGTGGCGGATTCATTTTGATATTTGGCAAAACTAATACAATTATGTAAAGTTTAAAAATAAAATAAAATTGGAAGAATAAAAAAAAATAAAAAAAAAAATAAAAAAATAAATTCCATATAAAAAAAAAAAAAAAAATTCTCCAAGCCAGGTTTCAACAATATGTGAACCGTGAACTTTCAGATGTTCAAGCTGGTTTTAGAAAAGGCAGAGGAATCAGAGATCAAATTGCCAACATCTGCTGGATCACTGAAAAAGCAAGAGTTCCAGAAAAAACATCTACTTCTGCTTTATTGACTATGCCAAAGCCTTTGACTGTGTGGATCACAATAAACTGTGGAAAATTCTGAAAGAGATAGGAATACCAGATCACCTGACCTGCCTCCTGAGAAATCTGTATGCAGGTCAGGAAGCAACAGTTAGAACTGGACATGGAACAACAGACTGGTTCCAATTAGGAAAAAGAGTACGTCAAGGCTGTATATTGTCACCCTACTTATTTAACTTAAATGCAGGGTACATCATGAGAAACACTGGGCTAGAACAAGCACAAGCTGGAATTAAGATTGCTGGGAGAAATATCAATAATCTCAAAAATTATATGTTATATGTGATTAAACATTTTATAATAAATACAATTAAACATATATAATATAAAATATTTTAAAATATATAGAATTTTTCAAAATGTATTAGATGCATTTTATGCTTACACTGCCTAAAGAGAACCATCTTATATCTTAAGGCACACACAGACTGAAATTGAGAGAATGGAAGAATGTATTCTATGAAAATAGAAATGATGAGTAATCCAGCAGAGAAATACTTAGGCAAAATAGACTTTAAAATTAACTGTAACTAGAGAAAATAATCACATTATACAATGGTGAAGAATCAATCTGATAAGAAGATATAACAAGTGTAAATATATGCACCCAACATAGCAGCAGCTAAATGTATAAAGCAAATATGAACAGGCATAAAGGGAGATATTGGTAACAACATAAAAATAGTAGAGATCTTTCACACTCACTTCCATCAATGATGGAAATAGATTATGATGCAAACAGAATATCAATAGGAAAAGAGCTCCTTTAAATGATACTTCTTAAGATCAGATGACATTCATAGAAATACATAGCACTTTCTCTTGTGGCTCAGCGGTAAGGAATCTGTCTGCAATTCAGGAGACGTGGATTCAATTCCTGAGTTGGAAAGTTCCTCTGGAGAAGTGATAGGTTACCCATTCCAGGATTCTTGGGCTTCCTTGGTGTTTCAGACAGTAAAAAATCACCTGCAATGTTGGAGACTTGGTTTCAATCCCTGGGTTGGGAAGATTCCTTAGAGGAGGGCATGGCAACCCACTCCAGTATTCATTTGCAAATCCTTTGGATCATCGAAAAAGTAAGTGAATTCCAGAAAAATATGTGGTTCTGCTTCATTGACTACACTAAAGTATTTGACTGTGTGGATCACATTAAACTGTGGAAAATTCTTCAAGAGATAGTAATACCAGACCACCTTACCTGCCTCCTAAGCAATCTGTATGCAGGTCAAGAAGCAACAATTAGAATTGGGCATGGAACAACACACTAGTTCCAAAATGGGAAAGGAGTACATCACACTTTATTGTCATCCTGCTTATTTAAGTTATATGCAGAGTACATCATGCGATATACTGAGCTGGATGAAGCGCAAGCTTGAATCAAGATTTCTGGGAGAAATATCAATAACCACAAATATGCAGATAAAACCACACTTATGGCAGAAAGTGAAGAGGAACTAAAGAGCCTCTTCACCAAAGTGAAAGAGGAGGGTGAAAAAACTGGTTTAAAACTCAACATTCAAAAAATGAAGATCATGGCATCCTGTCCCATCACTTCATGGCATATAGATGGGGAAACAATGGAAACAGTAAGAGATTTTATTTTCTTGGGCTCACAAATCACTGGTGATGGTGACTGCAACCATGAAATTAAAAGATGCTTTCTCCTTGGAAGAAAAGCTATGATAAGTCTGGATGTTGTATTAAAAAGCAAAGACATTATTTTGCCAACAAAGGTCTATATAGTCAAAGTTATGTTTTTTTCCAGTAGTCATGTATGGATGTGAGAGTTGGACCATAAAAAAAGCTGAGTGCTATAGAACTGATGCTTTTGAACTGTGGTGTTATAAAAGACTTTTGAAAGAGTCCCTTGGACCGCAAGGAGATCAAATTAGTTAATCCTAAAGGAAATCAACTCTGAATATTCATTGGAAGGACTGATGCTGAAGCTCCAATACTTTGGCCACCTGATGCAAAGCACTGACTAATTGGAAAAGACCCAGTTGAAGGCAGCAGGAGAAGTGGATGATAGAGGACAAGATGGTTGGATGGCATCACTGACTCAGTAGACATGAGTTTGGGCAAGCTCCACAGACTATGAATGACGGGAAGCCTGGTGTGCTATGGTCTATGGGGTCAGAAGGAATCGGACACGACTGAGCAACTGAACAGTAAAAAAAAGATATAACAGATGACAAGAGAGACTTGTACTTTTGGCAATGATTCTAGTTGATGGGGATATATGACTTGTGGACAGTCTAGAATATAATAATCAAAGTCACATAAATTTGAAATCATTCAGAATTTCAAATTCTGGATGATACCTATCCCAAGTTCTTTTTCACCAAGAAAGTTTCTGTGATTTATTTTATAAAGAACCATTCACAATTTCATTTTGCATCTGCTTGAGATCAACCCTGAGGCAATAAGCTGTAAACCTCAGGTAGCCAATATATTCATTCAAACATTAAAAAAAAAAAAAAGAAACTAGTGGGCTTTTTCCAAGTTGAAAGATTTTCCAAGGCTGTATATTGTCACCCTGTTTATTTAACTTATATGCAGAGTACATCATGAGAAACGCTGGACTCGAAGAAACACAAGCTGTAATCAAGATTGCCAGGAGAAATATCAATAACCTCAGATATGCAGATGACACTACCCTTATGGCAGAAAGTGAAGAGGAACTAAAAAGCCTCTTGATAAAAGTGAAAGTGGAGAGTGAAAACATTGGCTTAAAGCTCAACATTCAGAAAACGAAGATCATGACATCTGGTCCCATCACTTCATGGGAAATAGATGGGGAAACATTGGAAACAGTGTCAGACTTTATATTTCTGGGCTCCAAAATCACTGCAGATGGTGACTGCAGCCATGAAATTAAAAGACGCTTACTCCTTGGAAGGAAAGTTATGGCCAACCTAGATAGTATATTCAAAAGCAGAGACGTTGCTTTGCCAATAAAGGTCTGTCTAGTCAAGGCTATGGTTTTTCCAGTGGTCATGTATGGATGTGAGAGTTGGACTGTGAAGAAGGCTGAGCACCGAAGAATTGATGCTTTTGAACTGTGGTGTTGGAGAAGACTCTTGAGAGTCCCTTGCACTGCAAGGAGATCCAACCAGTCCATTCTGAAGGAGATCAGCCCTGGGATTTCTTTGGAAGGAATGATGCTAAAGCTGAAACTCCAGTACTTTGGCCACCTCATGCGAAGAGTTGACTCATTGGAAAAGACTCTGATTCTAGGAGGGATTGGGGGCAAGAGGAGAAGGGGACGGCAGAGGATGAGATGGCTGGATGGCACCACTGACTCAATGGATGTGAGTCTGAGTGAACTCCGGAAGTTGGTGATGGACAGGGAGGCCTGTCGTGCTGCGATTCATGGGGTCGCAATGAGTCAGACACGATTGAGCGACATCTGATCTGATCTGATCTGAGTATTCAATTTAAGATATTAATCAGCTTATAGTGCTATCATCTTTTTAAGTCTGTGTTTTTATACAACCATTAAAATAATTTAAACTAAACCAAAGTATTAAAAACTTGATCAGAAATTTGTATATAATGTAATCTTATTAATAAAATGATCAAAGAATCAAGCAGTATACATACAAAATGCAAAAAAAAAAAAAAACACAAAGGCTTGAAAAGATGCATTTTCACTAAAACTAATCAAACACATTTGTTCTTTGGGATTCTATAATTCACTTGTCCTCTTGTACTTCTCAGTAAGTCCTCTTATTTTCTTTCCTTTAATCCCACATTTAGCTCTCAATTTTTCCAATCACTCCTTTTTTGACTATGTATTTCAACTTCAGACGAAGACTGTTTCAGAAAATTTTCAATTCAATCTTCTAAACAGATTTATCAGTTGAATTTAGAGTTAGTGAAGACTGAATTCTGACTACAGTTAGCCCCTTGTTGCAGGTAGATTGCAATGAAACATGAAATTTGTATCAGATAGAACTGGGTTTAGGTGCTATCCTGTGATATACTAGCTCTGTGACATTGGCAAGTAATTTGAACTTTTAGATACTGAGCTTCATTGTTGATAAATAGGATGATAATACTGATTACAAAGTGTTATGAGAAGGATTCAAAGGAGACAGTGCTGTGTGCTCAGTAGTGTCTGACTCTTTGAGACACCATGTACTATAGCCTGCGAGATTCCTCTCTCCATGGAATTTTCCAGGCAAGAATACAGGAGTCGATTGCCATTTCCTCCCTCAGGGGATCTTCTGCACCCAGAGGTTGAACTTGCATATCCTTAGTCTCCAGTATTACAGGTGGATTCTTTACCTCTCAGCCATCTGGGAAGTCCAAAGAAGACAGTGGATGTAAAATGTCTTACAGAATGCCACAGTATGTTCCTGTTTGTGTTCAATCTATTACCTGACTACTTGCAGCAACCTTTCTATTGTTAAAAAAATTTCATTCATAAGCAACGTTTACATTGTTCAATTCTATTGTATTCAAATTCTAGTAAACAATTAACTTAGGAAGGAATTCCTTTTAAATGTAGGCTTATTTTCATTTTTAGTTTGGAAATACTAAAGTACACCATGTTTCTGGGGCTTGTCAGGTGATTCAGTGGTAAATAACCTGCCCACCAATGCAGAGGACATGAATTCAGCCTGGGTCTGGAAGATCCCCTGGAGAAGGAAATGACAATATAATCCAATATTCTTGCCTGGGAAATCTCATGGATAGAGGAGCCCGGTGGACTAGAGTACATGGTGTTGCAAAAGAGCCCAACACAACTTAGTGACTAAACAACAGCAACAACAAAATGTCTCTAGAATGGTTAAACTTAGTAGAAAGTCAAATAATAAAATTGAATATCCCATCAAATCCTATGAACTTTGAAAAAGCATGTATTAGAAATGAAGATGTAAAAAAAGAAGCAGTCATTGCTTGTGGAAGCATAAAGATGGGTTTTGACTATCATTGGATAAACATATGTGTGAAAATAGCAAGATCTCTTTGGCTTCACCATAGTGTCAATGAGCAGGAGTGGAGAGATATATTTGCACATTGTCTAATGGATGGGTAATTGACTAACTGATCGAGTAAATGATTATTAAATACTTAAGTGCCTCAAATAGTCAAGGTTCTGATATTGCCCCATCTTCATATCATGTCTTAGGTACTGCCCACCAAAAAAAACCCCAATGAGTCAGGTCCTAATTAATTCTTTAAAAACCTGAAGCTAAGAAAGGGCTTACTTTATGCCTATATTGTAAAATTAGAAATAAAAAGAACTGAGATTCAACTGTGTATTCTGATATTCACTGTAAATCGCTTCTCTCTTTACTAAGATAGCAATGAGAAGTAATAAGTTTGGATATGATCAGTTCAGTTCACTTCAGCTTACTCTTTCAGTCATGGCCACGTCTGCAACCCTAAGGACTGCAGCACGCCAGACTTCCCTGTCCATTACCAATTCCTGGAGTTTGCTCAATTCATGTTCACCGAGTCAGCGATGCCATCCAAACATTTCATCCTCTGTCGTCCCCTTCTCTTCCTGCCTTTAATATTCACCAGTATCAGGGTCTTTAACAATGTCAGCTCGAATTCGGGGGCCAAAGTATTGGAGCTTCAACTTCAGCATCAGTCCTTCCAAAGAATATTCAGGACTGATTTCTTTTAGGATTAACTGGTTGGATCTCTTTGAAGTCCAGGGGAATCTCAAGAGCCTTCTCCAACATTACAGTTCAAAAGCATCAATTCTACAGTGCTGAACCTTCTTTATCATCCAACTCTCATATCCATACATGACTACTGGAAAAACCATAGCTTTGACTAGATTGATCTTTGTTAGCAAAGTAATGTCTCTGATTTTTAGTACACTGTCTAGGTTTTTTCATAGCTTTTCTTCTTAGGAGTAAGCATCTTTTAATTTCATAGCTGCAGTCATCATCATTGTGATTTTAGAGCCCAAGGAAGAGCTATTCTTTCTCCATCTATCTGCCATGAAGTGATGGGACAGGATGCCATCATCTTCATTTTTTGAATGCTGAGTTTTAAGCAAACTTTTTCACTCTCTTCTTTCACTTTAATCAAGAGGCTCTTTAGTTTCTCCTCACTTTCTGCTGTAATGTTGGTGTAATCTGTATATCTGAGGTTATCAATATTTCTACCAGCAATCTTCACTCCAGCTTGTGCTAAATCCAGCCCACCATTTTGCATGATGTACTCTGCATATAAGTTAAATAAGCAGGGTGACAATATACAGCCTTGATGTCCTCCTTTCCCAATTTGGAACCAGTCTGTTGTCCCATGCTTGGTTCTAACTGTTGCTTCTTGACATGCATACAGATTTCTCAGGAGGGAAGTAAGGTGGTCTGGCATTCCCATCACTTGAAGAATTTTCCACAGCTGGTTGTGATCCATGTAATCAAAGGCTTTAGCATAGTCAATAAAGCAGACATAGATGTTTTTCTGGAATTATCTTGCTTTTTCTACGATCCAGTGGATGTTGGCAATTTGATCTCTGGTTCCTATGCCTCTTCAAAGTACAGCTTGAATAACTGGAAGTTCTTGATTAATGTACCATTGAAGCCTAACTTGGAGAAGTTTCAACATAGCATGTGAGATGAATGTAATTGTGCAGTAGTTTGAAAATGCTTTGGCATTGCCTTTCTTTGGGATTGCAATGAAAACTGAAATTTTTCAGTCCTGTGGCCACTGCTGAGTTTTCCACATTTGCTGGTATATTGAGTGCAGCACTTTTACAGCATCATCTTTTAGGATTTGACATAGCTCAACTAGAATTTCATCAACTCCACTAGCTTTGTTCCTTCTGATGTTTCCTAAGGCCCACTTGACTTGCTATTCTTTGGAACTCTGCATTCAAATGGGTTCTTTCCTTTTCTCCCTTGCCTTTCACTTATCTTCTTTTCACAGCTATTTGTAAGGCCTCCTCAGACAATTATTTTGCCTTTTTGCTTTTCTTTTTCTTGGGGATGGTTTTGATCACTGTCTGCTCTACACAGTTGCAAATCTCCATCCATACGTCTTCTGGCACTCTTTCTGTAAGCTCTAATCCCCTGAGTCTATCTGTCACTTTCCCTGTATAATTGTAAGGGATTTGATTTAGGGCATACCTGAATGGTCTAGTGGTTTTCTCTCTTTTTTTCATTTACGTCTGAATTTTGTAATAAGGTGTTCAAGATCTGACCCACAGTCACCTCCCAGTCTTGGTTTTGATGACTTTATAGAGCTTCTCCATTCTCAACTGCAAAGAATATAATCGATCTGATTTTCATATTGACAATCTAGTGATGTCCATATGTAGAGTTATCTCTTGTGTTGTTGGAAGAGGGCGTTTGCTATGACCATTGCATTCTCTTGGCAAAACTGTTAGCTTTTTTCCTGCTTCATTTTGTACTCCAAGTCCAAACTTGCCTGTTACTCCAGGTAACTCTTGATTTTCTCCTTTTGTATTCCGGTCCCCTATGATAAAAAGACATCCTACTTTTGCATTCCATTCTTCTATGATAAAAAGAGCATCATTTTTTTTTTTTTTTTTTTTGATGTCCATTCTAGAAGTTCTTGTAGGTCTTCATAGAACCATTCAGTTTCAACTTCTTCAGCATTACTGGCTTGGGCATAGGCTTGAATTTATTTGATATTGCATGACTTGCCTTGAAAATGAATACAGATCATTGTGTAATTCTTGAGATTGCACCCAAGTACTGAATTTTGGATTCGTTTTTTGACTATGAGGGGTATCCTATTTCTTCTAAGGGATTCTTTCCCACAGTAGTAGATATACTGGTCATCTGAATTACATTCACCCATTCCAGTCCATTTTAATTCACTGATTCCTAAAATGTTGATATTCACTCTTGCCATTTCCTGTTTAACCACTTCTAATTTACCTTGATTCATGGACCTAACATTCCAGTTCCCTATGCAATACTGTTCTTTACAGGATTGGACTTTACTTCCATCACCAGTCATATCCACAAGTGGGTTTTTTTTTTTTTTTTTTTTTTCAGTTTTGCTCCGTCTCTTCATTCTTTCTGTTTTCCTTCTCCAATAGCATATTGGGCACCTAACAACCTGGGGAGTTCATCTTTCAGTGTCATATCTTTTTGCCTTTTCATACTGTTTATGGGGTGCTCAATACAAGAATACTAAAGAGGTTTTCCCTTCTCTTCTGCTGTGGATCATGTTTTGTCAGCACTCTCCACCATGACCTGTTCTTTTTGGGTGGCCTTACATGGCATGGCTCATAGTTTCATTGAATTAGGCAAGGCTGTGATCAATGTGATCACATTGGTTAGTTTACTGTGATTATGGTTTTCACTGTCTTCCCTCTGATAGATAAGGACAAGAGGCTTGTGGAGACTTCCTAATGGGAGTGACTGGCTATGAGGAATCTGAATCTTGTTCTGATGGGTGGGGCTATGCTCAGTAAATCTTTAATCCAACTTTCTGTTGATAGGTGGGGCTATGTTCACTTTTTGTTGTTTAGCTTGAGTCCAGACTATTGTAGGGATAAAGGCAGTGATTCAGTCCTTTTTAACCTCCTTCAAAAGGACTTATGCCAGCACTGTTGTGTTCAAAGCCCCTGACCCTGTGGCAGGCCACTGTTGACCTATGTCTCTGCCAGAGCCTGCTGAACACTCACAGGCAAGTCTGACTCAATGTCATTTGCGGTCACTGTTCCTTTCTCCTGGGTCCTGGTGCACACAAGCTTTAGTTCGTGACCTCCAACAGTCTGTTTTCCCAGTACTATGGAAGCTCTATAATCAAATTCCACTGGCCTCCTAAGCAAAATTTCCTTGGGGTTCTCAGTACTTTTACCAGATCCCCAGATTGGGAAATTTTCTGTGGGTCCTAGAACTTTCACAACTTTGATAAATCTGTTCTCCAGTTTGTGGTTTGTGTGCTTTGTGGCTCTATGGTGGGGCTAATGGTGACCTCCTCCAAGAGGATTTATGTCACATGCAGTGCCTCCAGGCAAGAATACTGGAGTGGGTTGCCATGCCCTCCTCCAGAGGATCTTCCCACTTCAGCTATCAAAGCCAGGTCTCCAGCACTGTAGGAAGATTCTTTACTGGCTGAGTCACGAGGGAAGCCCAGAAATACTGGGTTGAGTCCACTGCACCATCATGGATTTCCTCCCTATTTTTGTTTCCATTTTACAGATAAAGAAACAGAGGTATTGAAGGGTTAATTAACTTGTAAACGTTTACTTTTCTAAGTGCTGTTCCATCTCTGTCCAACTCTTTGTGACCCTATGTACTTTAGCCTGCCAGGCTCTTCTGTACCTGGGATTTCCCATATAAAATACCATAGTTCAAAAAGAAATTAACACAATATTGTAAAACAACTATACCCCGATAAAAATGCTTTAAAAATAAGTTTTATTTGCAGAAATAGAAACAACAAAAAGCAACAAGTAGTCATAAAAAAATAGACAATGTAAGATAGATTTGATTCATGAAAAAATCATAATTAGACATAAAACAGCAACCTGAGATTTTCATGGTAAAATATTGACTTTTCTCTTGCTCAATGGCATTTTCTCCTCTAGGTGTATGTTAGCATAAATTATTATAATGTAATCAGTAATTATACTTTCTTTAATCAAGTTACATTTTGTTAACAAAGAGCAAGTTTGGTTGAACTGAGTTCTTTAATTTTTATCTTATTCACTGTGAGCATGTTCCTACAGTGTTCTAAAATATGCTCACAGAAGTAATGTTGCCAGATTCCCTCTGAGAGAAAAGCAAACAAAAAATTTCATGATCAAATAGATTTGGACTACAGTGTTTAGCATCTCTCTTACTCTATTGTAAATTCACAGTGCACAGCAGCATAGCAAAAACTAGCAAATCCTGAATTAATGTAACATGTTTAATTCAATATTGTTTAAATAATTTTGATCATTAAATTCTTCACTTTTTCTTTTTTAACTGTAATTACTATAACACCACAGATAATGTTTTACAGGAAAAATTTTAGAAATGCAAGGTTTGCAAGCTAAGCATGTGATATTCACTACTCTGATCTATTTTTAACTAGTTGTAAACAAAAAAATATATAAATTCTTAGAGATGGGAGTATCAGGCCACCTTACCTGTGTTCTGTGAAGCTTGTATTTAGGAAAAGAAGCAACAGTTAGAACAGGCCATGGAACCACTTGTTCAAAATTGGGACAGACATATATCAAGGCTGTATATTATCACCTTGCTTATTTAACTTATGTGCAGAGTATAAAATGCTGGGCTAGATGAATCACAAGCTGCAATCCAGATTGCCAGGAGAAATATCAATAACCTCAGATATGCAGGTGATACCACTTTAATGACAGAAAATGAAGGGCAACTGAAAAGCCTCTTGATGAAGGGGAAAGAGAAAAGTGAAAAAAAACTGGCTTAAAAACCAACATACAGAAAACTAAGATCATGCCATCCAGCGTCATCACATCATGGCAAGTAGAAGGGGAAAAAGTGAAACAGTGACAGACTTTATTTTCTTGGACTCCAAAATCACTGAAGACAGTGATTGAAACCATGAAAAAACAAACAAACAAAAAAAGCTTCCTCCTTAGAAGGAAAGCTTGACAAACCTAGACAGTATACTAAAAAGCAGAGACATCACTTTGCCAACAAATCTCCATATAGTTAAAGCTATGGTTTTTCCAGTAGTCATAATGTTAGGTAGGTAGAATAGGGAAAAGGAGTCCAAAATGGCGGTGGCTAAAAAACAAGGAAGGTCAAAGGAAAGTCCAAGGACCAGAGTGAAGACTTCAGGCAGAACAAACAGAACAAACAGCACCCCTGGCTAAGCCCAATTTACATAGGGCAGGCCCAGGTGGAGGAAAACATGTAAAAGGAGGAGCCAAAGAGCTTTCTCACGGACTCGCTCCTTCCCACGTGTGTGCACTCTATCTCTGTCTCTCTCTCTCTCTTTCTTCTGCTATCTTCTAAATAAAATAGAGCTGTAACACTGATTTGCCTAAGAGCTATACCACAGTTTGTCCAAGACCCAAAAGCTGTGACGTGCTGAAGGCTTTAATGTCCATCGCTCCAAATCTTTGTTGTGATGAGATAAAGAACTGAGGAACATACACTCATGTGACAATCATCAGATGTGGAAGCTGGATCATAAAGAAGGTTGAACACTAAAGAACTGATGCTTTCAAACTATGGTGCTGCAGAAGACCCTTGAAGTCCCTTAGACAGCAAGGAGATTGAACCTGTCAATCGTAAAAGAAATTATCCCTGACTATTCTTGGGAAGGACTCATGCTGAGGCTGAAGATCCAGGATTTTGATCACCTGATGCAAAGAGTTGACTCATTGGAAAAGATTCTGATGCTAGGAAAGATTGAGAGCATTAGGAGAAATGGATGAGGATGAAATGATTGAATGGCATCATTGAATCAATGGATATAAGCTTGAGCAAATTCTGGGAGATAGTGAAAGACAGGGAAACCTGGTTGTGCTTCAGTCCATAGGGTTGCAAAGAGCTGGACAAAACTGAGCCACTGAACAAAAACAACAAAAAATTGGTGAAAGACTCATGAAGGTGTAAGTACTTTGGTATCAAGACGCTAGCATAGCATAGAATTGCAAGCCAATACTTCAATACCACTGGGGTCTCATTAAATTCCATCATGGGTACCAGTGAAGTGAAGTTGCTCAGTTGTATCCAAGCTTTTGTGACCCCATGGACCATATCCTACCAGGCTCCTCCATCCATGGGATTTTCCAGGCAAGAGTAACTGGAGTGGGTTACCATTTCCTTCTCCAGGGATCTTCCTGAACCAGGGATGGAATTCAGGTCTCCCACATTGTGGACAGACGCTTTACCATCTGAGCCACTAGGGAAGCCATCAAGATGCTAACTATACCTAACTTGCTTAGGGGATTTTTAGAGAGCTAATGTATTAATATCATATAGCAAAAGAGGACCCGATTCTTAAGAAGATAAAATTGAAATAAGATATCCAAGGACACATGTCTTCAATTTATGAGGTTTCATTTAGGGTCTTATTTTCACACTTCTAATAATGCTGTCTCTGCTTCTAATGGGCTGTGACTGTTATGCTGACATAAAGGAAAGTTGATTGTGGAAAATGTTGTCATATAGGAAAATGTCATCATCTTATAATTTGACTTATTAAGCTCATTTTGAAACTGATTATTCTTACTCTGAAGTATTTATGTTGATAACTATATTAAAACCAAGGGTCTTTACTATTAAAGAGAAGTGAGACTTAGTCACATTATCAAATACAAACTTTGACATTAGAGTTCTCTTTTTCCTTGTCCATTTTACTAATGTATAACTAGATTATAGATTTTCATTTCAATGACTGTTATCATTACGACTGGTAACAGCCTGTTTAGAAGAATTTGTTTATCACCCCTAATATTTAAAGAGAATTCAGGACATTTCATCACACTAGGATGTTTTAAAAATAGAAAGAAGCACTGCCTTTGCTCTCCAAGAGGCTATACTCTATTATTCAAAATGTTTTTGATGCAGGATACAGGATGCTTGGGGCTGGTGCACTGGGATGACCCAGAGGGATGGTATGGGGAGGGAGGTGGGAAGGGGGTTCTGGATGGGGAACACATGTACACTTGTGGCGGATTCATATTGATATATGGCAATTTTTGAAGATAAAGACACATAGAACCTGAAAAGTTAGTCGCTCAGTCATGGCTAATTCTTTGTGACCCCATGGACTGTAGCCTACCAGGCCCTTCTGTCCATGGAATTCTCCAGGCAAGAATACTGAGTGGGTTGCCATTCCTTTTCCAGAAACATGTAGTAGTAAGACATAAAACCAATGCTTTGGAAAGATAAAATTAAGGAGCAACAAAAATGGTTAGAAAAAAGACCAGGTGAGAGAATGCAACAATAATACAGGAGCATGAATGGGAATGGGGAGAATATTTCAGGAGATTTTGTTTAAGATAGAATATTCTGAACTTACTGACTGGATATGTATGGAAAGGGAGAGGGCAGAACCAGAGATAAAACTGTGGTTTACCAGCTCAAGTGGCTGATCAGATGAAGTACCTTTTAAAAGAATAAGGAAGTCAGAGGAGGACAAGTGCAGTTGACCCTTAAACAGTGGAGGTGGGGAAGGGAGTTAGGGGCTCCACACTTTCAGAGATGAGAAGGAGCAGATAACTTTACAGTCAGCATCCATGATTCTGCAACTGCAGATTCAAACAACTAAGGATCATGTAATAATATAGTATTTATTTTAAAAACAGGCATATAAGAGGACCCCTGCAGTTCAAACCTACCATTGTTCAAGGGTCATTAGAGAGAGTATGCAAGATTATCAATACTATTTTGGACCAAGAATGTTGCTGGAATTTGTGACTATATAGCACAGAATTTATGATTAGAGCCAAACAAAAATGTGGAATTTAACCAAAGAGGATAGTTCAAGTCATGACAGAAGACAAGAGGTCATGACAGATTTCCCAAAAATAAGAAGAGAGTAATAGTATATCTTTATGGTTAAGAGAAGAAAAAGACCCAAGAGGAAGAAAAGTTCCACAGGGAATGAATTAAGATTGGCAAATGCTGCTGCTGCTGCTAAGTTGCTTCAGTCGTGTCCGACCCTTTGCGACCCCATAGACGGCAAATGCTACTGAAATGGAAAGATGAGGACTGAGAAAAAAGCATTACTAGGTCTGTCTAGACAAGGCTATGGTTTTTCCAGTGGTCATGTATGGATGTGAGAGTTGGACTGTGAAGAAAGCTGAGCGCAGAAGAATTGATGCTTTTGAACTGTGGTGTTGGAGAAGACTCTTGAGAGTCTTTTGGACTGCAAGGAGATCCAACCAGTCCATTCTGAAGGAGACCAGCCCTGGGATTTCTTTGGAAGGAATGATGCTAAAGCTGAAACTCCAGTACTTTGGCCACCTCATGCAAAGAGTTGACTCATTGGAAAAGACTCTGATGCTGGGAGGGATTGGAAGCAGGAGGAGAAGGGGACGACAGAAGATGAGATGGTTGGATGGCATCACTGACTCGATGGATGTGAGTCTGAGTGAACTCCAGGAGTTGGTGATGGACAGGGAGGCCTGGCGTGCTGCGATTCATGGGGTCGCAAAGAGTCGGACACGACTGAGCAACTGAACTGAACTAAACTGAATAAGAGTAAGAGGTACCTTGAGTAGTGGAGTGAGAAGCCAAATTCAAAAGGGTTAAGCAGTGAGTGATGGTAAGAAACTGAAGTAAATTCAAATTTGTTTGTAACCCTCTCATCTTGTCTCCTCCCTGAAACACTGGTTAGGTTTGAAATCACAAGCCTCGTTCCTTATTTTTTGGCATTACGTGGCCTTCCAGTTAGTGATCTGAATAATTATTTTTTCTTAAATAAGTGTCCTTAGCAGTCTTAGGTTAAAATCTGTTTCTTGGTGTCTTCTGCACTATCAGCACCCAGTACTGGCACCCGCCACACCCCTGGCCTGGGTGTGGGAGGTGAAGGCAGTGAAAATTTCCTGGGCAGTGAGGTGTGTGCCATGCATAATCAAATGATGCCTGTCTCTGAACAGCATGTCCATGTAGAAGGGAATATATACGAAAAATTCCATGCATGCAGTCAGAGACACACTTTTGCTATTCTTTTCTTTAAGTATATTCACCTTCTATTTTTCTACTGATAATATTTCTAAACCTAGTAAAGTAATTGAGCATGTTAAATCATGATCTATACTTAGGCTTATCCTTAAAGACATATGTATGTAATTTTCACAAAGGAAATATGGTAACAATTTATAAATATTTCAATTTATAAATATTTCAAATATTTTAAAAATTGATAAATATTTCAAATAATTTATTTTGTGCATTTTAATTTTTGTATAAGTGAATGTTAGATATATAGTAGAATCCTTTTATAAGATAAATTATTAAAGAAATTTGGTTATAATGATGTGGTTTGTATAGAAATCAGCTTTAGAGTTTCTTAATCATACAGATTTCCAGAGATTCTGGTTCACCAAATCTGAGGTGAATCTCAGGAATGTACATTTTTAACAATATCATCACATGATTATGACACTTTAAAAATAAGTTCTAATGAGACAAATTAT
This sequence comes from Bos grunniens, assembly GCF_055505025.1. Taxonomy (NCBI): domain Eukaryota; kingdom Metazoa; phylum Chordata; class Mammalia; order Artiodactyla; family Bovidae; genus Bos; species Bos grunniens. The sequence continues at coordinate 61,358,790 of NC_141183.1, read as the reverse complement.
TTACTCTTTCTGAATCCTTTCTTCTAATCTCAAGCAGACCAATAAGATACTTGGAAGTTGGGTGAGAATAGAAAATTTGTTCATCTTAAGCTTTGTGTGATTATAACAATCAAAGAGGGACAAAATAATACAGATCAGAAAGATCAGATGAAAATTCTGCTGAAAAAGTGACATAAAGCTAAAATTATAAATGGACGCCAATGTATGAGCATATTGGATGCTCTAAAATTTGTAAAGCAAGTGAATCTGGAAAATTTAGAAAACCAAGTTACAAATACAGTGCAAATGAAAGAATATCTATTTTTATGCAGTTGGAATGAAAATTTCTTAAATGTCTTCTAAAGGAAATCCAACAGCCAAAAGAAATAAATGTGTTATAACTCAGTTGTTTTGGGTCAGTGATGCTGACCTGCAACCTCATCCCAGTAGTAAATTATAGTGAGGGGTGATGCTTTCTGAATAGAACATTAGTGAGTTTTCATGAAGGAAAATGTTGAGCAAACACTGTTATAGACTTAAAAAATTTACTTAGTATTTTCATGATACTTTAAATGGGTGGATATTTTAACTAGTATTGAGCACTTTTTTTTTTTTAAGGAAATATTCTAGTAAAGTTCTAATATAAGCAAGAAAAGACACATTTTTATGAATAGTTGACATTTAACAGTCATAAGGGGGCTTTGATGAACAGAGAACAAGTACATTGCTATCTTATTTTGTCCATGTTAAACCTTAAAAATATACTTTTAAACAGTTTACAACATTTATTATCGATTTATTTTCCTGAACAGGTAAGCAACTGCAAGTTAGATTGGAAAACATGTCTTTCTGGACATTTTTACTTGTGGAGTTGTAATATTTAAGACACTATAAATTCCTCTGAAAATATATCACTTTTTGTGATATATATATATATATCACTTTTTTTCACTCTATACATTTTATAAATGCATACAATTATTCTCTATGTATATTATTTATTTTCATTTAAATACATTTAAAAGTGTTTACTAGGCCTTCCCTGATAGCTCAGTTGGTATAGAATCTGCCTGCAATGCAGGATTCTGGTTTGATTCCTGGGTCGGGAAGATCTGTTGGAGAAGTGATAGGCTACCCACTCCAATATTCTTGGGCTTCCCTTGTGGCTCAGTTGGTAAAGAACTCCCTGCAATGCAGAAAGCCTGGGTTCAGTCCTTGGGCCGTGAAGATCCCCTGGACGAGGGAATGGCAATCCATTCTGGTATTCTTGCCTGGAGAATTCCACGGGCAAAGAAGCCATGGCAGGCTACAGTCCATGGGGTCACACAGAGTTGGACAGGACTGAGTGACTAAGACTTTCACTTTCATCAATCTAGAGGAAACCATCAGTCTAAACTTCTTGACTACTACTGAATCTAGCAGAATATGTGAAAAGAAATGAATACTCATCAAATTTCCTTTATTTATTTTATTTTTTCTTTTAATTTCTTTTATTCTTTTATATTTTATTTTTTTAGCTGTGTCATGCCGTTCAAGAGATCATAATTCCCCAACCAAGGATTCAACCATCACCCTTAGCAGTGAAAATGCAGGGTTCTAACCACTGGACTACCAAGAAATTCTCTCATCTGATTTCTATTATGTGCCAGGAACTGTGCAAGGGATATTACTAATCATCCTGCATTTCATAGGACTGTTTTCAAATCCTAACTTAACGGCATTGATCAGTTTACTTAACTCCTCTGAATCAGGGTTACCTATCATACAGTGTTATTCTATAAGATGCAATTAGATAACAGTTATCATATCACTTTCTGAATATATTCATTATAGAGTGAATTGTCCTCTCCTGGAGGAAAATAGTGATTTTAAAGACTCACTCAGAATTAAGTAATTCCTTCAGAAAGTTTTATTTTAAAAGGTAACTACCTATGCCCTCCCCAAGCCAGTCCTGTCCAGTGAAAAGTGAAATGGAAACATATATCTAAGATACAACTTAGTCATGCAAGAGGGTCTGTTTGATGTCACCATCTATCTTGCAATAGTACTTCAAACATTGGGACATAGTTCACAAGGTCATAAGATATGGTATAGAAAACAAGATTTTGTGGTCACGTTTATTGTTGTTGCTCAGTCACTCAGTCATGTGTGACTCTGCAACCCCATGGACTTCAGCATGCCAGGCTTCCCTGTATCACCTCTCCCAGAGCTTGCTCAAACTCAGGCTCATTGACTCAGTGATGCGATCCAACCATCTCATCCTCTGTTGACCCCTTCTCCTCTTGACTTCAATCTTTCTCAGCATCAGAGTCTTTTCCAATGAAATGATTCTTAGTTTGCATCAGATGGCCAAAGTATTGGATTTTCAGCTTCAGCTTCAGTCCTTCCAATAAATAATCAGGGTTGATTTTCTTTGGGATTGACTGGTTTGATCTTCTTGCAGTCCAAGGGATTCTGAAGAGTCTTCTCTAGCACCACAGTTCGAAAGCATCAATTCTGCAGCCCTCAGCCTTCTTTATGTTCCATCTGTCACATCTATATATAACTACTGGAAAAACCATAGCTCTGACTACATGGACATTTGTTGGCAAAATGATATCTTTGTTTCTTAATACACTGTCTAGGTTTGTCATAGCTATTCTTCCAAGGAGCAAACATCTTTTAATTTTGTGGCTGCGGTAATGGTCTGCAGATTTTGGAGCCCAAGAAAATAAACCCTGTCATAGGTCAACTTTTTCCCCATTTATTTTCCATAAAATGATGGGACTGGATGCCATGATCTTTGGATTTTGAATATTGAGTTATAAGCCAGCATTTCACTCTTCTCTTTCACCCTCATCAAGGTTCTTTAGTTCCTCTTTGCTTTCTGTCATTAAAGCGGTGTCATATATATTCATATGGATATGAATATATATATGTGTGTGTGTGTGTGTGTGTGTGTGTGTGTGTGTAGTTGTTGATAGTTCTCCTGGCAATCTAGATTCCAACTTGTGATTCACCCAGCTCAACATTATGCATGATGTACTCTGCATATAAGTTAAATAAGCAGGGTGACAATATACAGCTTGATGTACTCCTTTCCCAATTTTGAACCAATTCATTGTATCATGTCCGGTTCTAGCTGTTGGTTTTTGTCCTGCATACAGGCTTCTCAGGAGACAGGTAAGGTAGTCTAGTGTTCTCACCTTTTAGAGAATTTTCCACAGTTTTTTAAGATCAACACTTTTAAATGCATTAGTGCAGTCAATGAAGCATAAGTGGATGTTTACTTTGGAATTTCCTTGCTTTTTCTATGATTTAAGGATGTTGGTAATTTGTAATTTGTTCTTTGGCTCCTCTGCCTCTTCTAAATCAAGCCTGAGTCTGGAAGATATTGGTTCACATCCTGCTGAAGCCTAGCTTGAAGGATTTTTAGCATAATCTTGCTAGCATGTGAAATGAGTGCAATTGTACAATAGTTGGAACATTGCTTTTCTTTCAGATTGGAATGAAAACTGCCCTTTTCCAGTCCTGTGGCCACTATTGGTTTTCCAGATTTGCTGGCATACTGAGTACAGCACTTTAACAGCATCATCTTTTAGGGTGTGAAATAGCTCAGCTCAAATTTCATTACCTCCACTAGCTTTGTTCATAGCAATGCTTCCGAAGGTCCCCTTGACTTTACACTTCAGGATATCTGGTTCTAGGTGAATAAGTACATCATTATCATCATCCAGGTCATTAAGAAATTTTTGTACAGTTTTTCTGTGTATTCTTTTCATTTCTTCTTAGTATCTTCTGCTTCTGTTAGGTCCATGCCACTTCTGTTCTTTATTGTGCCCTTCTTTGCAGAAAATCTTCCCTTGATGTCTCCAATTTTCTTGAAGAGATTTCTAGTCTTTACCATTTTATTGTTTTCCTCTATTTCTTTTTAAAGTTCACTTAAGAAAGTTTTCTTATCTTTCTTTGCTATTCTCTGGAACTCTATATTCAGTGGGGTATATTTTTGCCTTTCTCCTTTACCTTTCACTTGTTGGTTATTTGTGTAGCCTACTCAACAACTTTTTCTTCTTGCATTTCTTTTTCTTGGAGATTCTTTTCCATACATTTTACAAACCTCTGCCCATAGTTCTTCAGGCACTCTAGCAGATCTAATTCCTTGAATCTATTTGTCACTTCCACTGCATAATCATAAGGAAGTTGATTTAGGTCATATTTGAATGGCTTAGTGGTTTTCCCTATTTTCTTCAATTTAACTTGACTTTTCTTAAGAAGCAGACGATCTGAGCCAAAGTTAGTTCCTGGTCCTGTTTGTGCTGACTGTACAGAGCTTGTCCATCTTCGGCTGCAAATAATGTAATCAATCTGTTTTCCATATTGACCATCTGGTGATGTCCATATGTAGAGTCGTCTGTTGTGTTGTTGGAAAAGCGTGTTTGCTATGATGAATGCATTATTTTGGCAAATTAGTCTTTTCCCTGCTTTGTTTTGTACTTCAAGGCCAAACTTGATTGTACTCCAGGTAAATCTTGACTTCCCATTTTAGTATTCCAATCCCTGATGATGAATAGAACATCTTTTTTAGGTGTTAGTTCTAGAAGGTCTTGTAGGTCTTCATAGAACCATACAACTTCAGCTTCTTCAGCATTTTCAGTTGGGGTATAGACTTGAATTACCGTGTTGTTGAACGGTTTGCCCCAGAAACAATCTGAGATAATTCTGTCATTTTTGAGACTCCATCTAAGTATTGCATTCTGGACTCTTTTTTTGATTATGAAGGCTACTCCATTTTTTCTAAGGATTCTTGCCCACGGTAGAAGATATAATGGTCACATGAATTTCACCCATTTCCATCCATTTTAGTTTACTGATTTATTAAATGCTGATGTTCACTCTTGCTATCTTCCCCTGACCACGTCCAATTTACCTTGATTCATGGACCTAACATTCCAGGTTCCTAAGCAATATTGTTCTTACAGCATTGGACTTTACTTTCTCCATCACACACATCCACAACTGAGCGATATTTCCCCTTAATTGCAGCCTGCTCATTCAGTCTCTGGAGCTGTTTATCCACTTTTCCCATTAACATATTGGAGACCTACCAACCTAGGGAGTTTATCTTCCTGCGAAATGTTTTCACATTTTCTTTTTTTGTTTGTTTCTTTATTTTATTTTTACATTTTCATTGTGTAAAACCCATTTAGAATACATGAGGTGTTCTACAGGCAAGAATGCTGAAGTGGTTTAGAGTCCCCTTCTCCAGTGGAGCTAGTTTTGTCAGGCACTGACTAGCAGAAACTCTAGTTCCTTTAGCTGCTCCATGTTGCTGGACAATAAGCAGAGAACCCCAGTTGCCACTCCTGGTCTTTGTTGTGCATGTAAACCTTACCCACTGCTGGGTGTCAGTCAATATACTGCCTAGGGTGTGGGGCAAAGGACCTGATGGACTCATCAGAAAGGGGGTCCAGGGAAGGCTCAACCTGAATTTGAAGGACACCCATGAACAGTGGACTCCCTGGCCTCACTGCTGCCACTGGCCCCCTGGTGCTGTTTTGCTGTCAGCCTAGCTCTGGCCCCCACCTTTCCTCTCCTCAGACTCCTTGATGTTATTGTCCAGGCCTGTCGAGCCCAGCCACAGAGTGAAAGGATTTATAAAGCCAGTATTATCAACAACAAAAAGGCAACTCATTCCTTGTATCCCCGTACAGTGGGGGGGATAAATTCTAGAACCAGAGTATTCTTTTGGTCATGCTGTGGGTTAGTTGTATCAGGAAAAGAATACCTCTGCTTCTATGTAGCTCTCTTTTCTCATAGAATGAGAATTAAGGCAACTTTGCCAGTGAAGGAAAAAAATGGCTATCTGGGCATCAGATACCACTTTTTTGCACCAACTGTGTAATAAAGCTAATATTCCAAATTCAGGAGGCTTTTGCGCCTGGAGAATATTGAATCTCTTTCATCCTGAGAAAGTGATTGGTTCTATGAGAAGTTTGATAAAATTATGGTCCCCTACAGTCAAATGAGTGAGGCTGTTCAAATATCTGATCCAATTAAGATGAAGGCTCCAATCAAGATGAAGGAATAGCAGGACACAGAGCTCATCTGTTCCCATAAATACATCAAGAATACATGTACATTTGCAACAATTCTCACAGAACACTTACTGAACACTAGCAGAAGTCCTCAAACATCTAAAAAGACAAGAAAAATCTCCATATAATTGGATAAGATGAAAAGAAATAAAAAGGAAATGAGATGAGACCTCTGCCCTTGGAAGGAACTTGGAGAGAAGTTTCTGCACCCTGGGAAGCCCCATCTTTGGCAAAACAATCAGCTGGGTCAGAAAAAGGAAATTCAGAGGCTCAGGGGAGAGTGCAAAAATGGGTTTGTGGTAAGCAGGATAAAGACCTACACAGACGATCCATGCCACTGCCCGTGTAATCCAACCTGGGACACATCCTCTGGTACAAGCAGGGTCTGGGTGCTGGAATACAGAGTTTAGAGGACAGATCAGGGAAGAGGATTGCTGTTGGCTGTGTGAAGACAGCTTAAAGTAACTGAGTGTGGGGTGCCACGACCAGGAATAGTTGCATAGGAAGCCCTGGCTGCCCCAGAAATGAAGTGATATTGTTAAATTGATATGTGGAGAAAAGGTTGAGGCCAACGTTACAGCTTCTTTGCTCATGTGCTGGGCTGTTTCCATAGGTTTCAGGTCTGCCTGGGCAGGTTCACATACTCTGGCCGGCACCTGGACAGTTGCCTATGCACAGAGGTGGAGCTTGAAAACACCCTGAGGGCCATGTGATTTAGGAAGTTAGAGATTAAGTCTCTTCCCATGTATGTGAGAATATCAGATTTATACCTCCACTGTCAGCTTTGCAAATTCACTGTCTGCAGAACATTTGAATGGACAATGGGTGCTCCCGTGACTGAGATGTATCTGGTCCTAGCAGCTGTGGTCTTTCTGGCATGCACACAATGGATTGGGCCAGGCCAGGGTTTGAGCTGCCTCCATAGGTTACAAAAAGGGTTCAAATGTGTGCTTATTGCAATCCTGGAAGCTGACTTTGGTGAATGTTCACTGGTGGCCTTATGAAAATAACACCTGAAAGACACCAGGACAGTTGTCAGCATATCCAGAATTGAGGTGGCGTCAAAGGCATTGCCAAAAAGAATGTATTTTGTAAGCCCTCACAATAGGCAAAAAATGACACAACAGAGTACACTGGCGGATGAACAGCTCTGGCAGAGGAATAATCAGTGACTCCTCTCTCAGTGGGAACACTCCAATCCTGTCTACCTTGCACCACAGCTCAGAAATAGATCTGGGAGTTTCTACTCCAACAACTGGGTGGGAGGAGGCAGACACTGCCCCTGACAGGGCATTAACAACCACAGGGCAAAGAGGAGCACCCACTCAATATCTAATGCATGCTCTGGCCATTACATCAGCCACACCTACTATCAAGGGAATAATGGCCAGCATACACTGAGGAAAGAGGCAGCAGACAACCATACTAAACATAGCCATTACACCAAAAAAATATCAAACCCACACAGGCTCTACAGGGACATGCCTACATAAAGATACCTCCCTAAAATCACCATGAATAATTATTTCTCCTAATTTCATAAATCAAGAGAAATACAAGTAAAATATATAAGTGGATGACCCACTCTAAATTAAAAGATCAAGAGTATTTCCCTGAAAGAACAAACAATGAAACATACCACTTTAGTCTAGTAGACACTGAATTCAAAAAGGAGATAATTAAAATACTGAAGGAATTTTAAAAGGTTATTTTACAGAAATGTAGATAATTTTAATAAGAAATTAGAAACTATAAGAAGGAGCTAAGAAAAATAAGAGAATGAATTTGAAAAGATGAAACCTATGAACATCAGAATGAAAAGTGCAGAAGAATGAATAAATGATTTGGATGATAGAATAATGAAAATCTCTCAATTAGAAGAGCAGACAGAAACCCAAATAAATAAAATGAAAGCAATATAGGAGACCAACGAGGTAATATAAAGCATGGTACTACACATGATGTGGATTCTAGAAGGAGAAAAACAGTAATTAAAAATGTACTTGAACAAATTATGGCTGAAAAGTCTCAAATCTAAATGAGGAAACAGATATCCAGATACAGGAAGCAGAGAGGGTCTCAAACAAGATAAACTCCAAAAGATCTACATCAAGACATTTTATAATTAGGATGGCAAAAGTTTAAGATAGAGAAAGCATTCTAAACACAGCGAGAGAAAAACCAAAGAGTTAATTAGAAGGGAATCCCCAATAGACTATAAACTACAGGAAAGCTACAGGCCGGAAGGGAGTAGCTAGATATACTCAAATTCCTGAAATGGAAAATCTGTAACAGTGGATACTCTACCTAGAAAGATTACTAATTAAAATAAAAGAAAATGTGAATTTCTCAGATAGTAAAAAAACTAGGAGAGTACATTAATAATAAATGTATCCTAAAAGAAATAGTGAAAGATTTTGTCTAAATAGAAGAGAAAAAATAATCTATATGAAAGAGAAAATCACAATTGGAAAAAAAAAAGCACATAAATAAGCCATTGATTATTGTAAAAAAATAGATTCTAAAAAAATACAAAAATCTCTGTTCAATTTATGATAATCACAATGAACAGCAAAATAATGCACATGAAAATAAAAAACAGGATATCAAAATTATAAAATATAGGAAGGAAAGTAAGAAAAATGTAAGTTGTTTTTTTTTTTTTCCCTAGAATATGTTTTAGCTTAAATCGCTACCAATTTAAAGCAAGTTCCCACAACACAATACTGAAATCAGATTGATTATATTCTTTGGAGCCAATGATGGAGAAGCTCTCTCTATACAGTAAGCAAAAACAAGACCAGGAACTGACTGTGGCCCAGAACAGCTTATTGCCAAATTCAGACTGAAATGGAAGAAAGTAGAAAAACCACTAGGCCATTCAAATATGACCTAAAGGAAATCCCTTCAACAATAGAGTGGAAATGAGAAATAGGTTCTAGGGATTAGATCTGATAAATAGAGTGCCTGAAGAACTATGGATGGAGGTTTATGACATTGTACAGGAAGCAGTGATCAAGATCAACCAAGAAAAAGAAATGCAAAAAGGCAAAATGGTTGTAGGGGAAGCCCTTACAAACAGCTATGAAAAGAAGAAAAGCAAAAGTCAAGGGAGAAAAGGAAAGATATACCCATCTGAATGAAGAGTTCCAAAGAAGAGCAAGGAGAGATAAGAAAGCCTTCCTCAGTGATCAATGTAAAGAAATAGAGAAAACAATAGAATGGGAAAGACTAGAGATCCCTTCAAAAAAACTAGAGATACCAAAGAAATTTTGATGCAAGTTCAGTTCAGTTCAGTCACTTAGTCGTGTCTGACTCTTTGCAACCCAATGAATCGCAGCACGCCAGGCCTCCGTGTCCATCACCAACTCCCAGAGTTCACTCAGACTCACGTCCATCGAGTCAGTGATGCCATCCAGCCATCTCATCCTCTGTCGTCCCCTTCTCCTCCTGCCCCCAATCCCTCCCAGCATCAGAGTCTTTTCCAATGAGTCAACTCTTCGCATGAGGTGGCCAAAGTACTGGAGTTTCAGCTTTAGCATCATTGTTTCCAAAGAAATCCCAGGGCTGATCTCCTTCAGAATGGACTGGTTGGATCTCCTTGCAGTCCAAGGCAGATAGAAAAGAACTAAAGAGCCTCTTGATGAAAGTGAAAGAAGAGAGTGAAAAAGTTGGCTTCAAACTCAGTATTCAGAAAACTAAGATCATGGCATCTGGTCTCATCACTTCTTGGCAAATAGTTGTGGAAACAGTGACAGACTTTATTTTTTGAACTCCATAATCATTGCAGATGCTGACTGCAGCCATGAAATTAAAAGATGCTTGCTTCTTGGTAGAAAATTTATAACCAACCATAAACAACTTATTAAAAAGCAAAGACTTTTTTTTTTTTTTTTTGCCAACAAGTGTCAGTCAAAGCTATGGTTTTTCCAGTAGTCACATACAGATGTGAGAGTTGGACTATAAAGAAAGCTGAGCACCAAAGAATTGATGCTTTTGAACTGTGGTGTTGGAGAAGACTCTTGACAGTCCCTTACACAGCAAGGAGATCCAACCAGTCCATCGTAAAGGAAATCAGTCCTGAATATTCATTGGAAGGACTGATGCTGAAACTGAAACCCCAATACTCTGGCCACATGATGCAAACTGATTCATCTGAAAAGACCCTGATGCTGGGGAAGATTGTAGGCCAGAAGAAAAGGGAATGACAGAGGATGAAATGGTTGGATGGCATCACCAACTCAATGGACATGAGTTTGAGTAAACTCCAGGGGTTGGTGATGGACAGGGAGCCTGGCATGCTGCTGTTCTTGGGGTCGCAAAGAGTCAGACATGACTGAGTGACTGAACTGAACTGAGACATGAGAGGGAGTTAAGATACTTGAAAAACAGATCAACCGTAAATAAAAAACATACAAACGATTCACAGAAAAACAAAAGTGAGCATAAGCATAATGCAAAAGAATGTCATCAAGCCACAAAAGGAGAAAGAACCCTCCCCCCCCAAAAAAAGACAAAGAAGAAATATAAAATCAGAGGGAAAACAAGATTTTGAATGATAATACTTACTATCTTTACTATCACTGATTACCTTGCATGTCAATGGACTAAATACTCCAGTCAATAGACACAGAGTGGCAGCTTGGATTAAAAGAATAACAACAACAACAAATCTACAATATGCTTCCTACAAGATTCACCTTTACATCAAAGGACACATTTATATTGAAATTGAATAGATGAAAAAAAGATATTTCATACAAACAGCAGGGATCCTAATACTCATATCAGACAAAATAGACTTTACAACAAATGCTATAACAAAGATAAAAAGGACACTATATAATGATATAAAGCATTAATACAATGAGAAGATATTATATTCATCAACAAACATGCACCAATATAGGAGCATTCAAATATATGAAACAAATACAAACATATATAAAGGGGGGACTTAACAAAATAATAATAATAATAGGAGAATTAACACCCCAGTCATATCAGTGGACAGATCTACAAGACAGTAAATTAATAAGGTAACAGAAATACTAAAGCATATAACAGAATAGTTAAACTTAATTGATATTTTCAAGACATTAGATCCAAAGAAATCAGAATACAAATTCTTCTCAAGAATACTTAGAGTATTCTTTAGGATTAACTACATACTAGGACATTAAATAGGAGAAGGCAATGGCACCCCACTCCAGTACTCTTTCCTGGAAAATCCTATGGGTGGAGGAGCCTGGTAGGCTGCAGTCCATGGGGTCGCTAAGAGTCGGACACAACTGAGTGACTTCACTTTCGCTTTTCACTTTCATGCATTGGAGAAGGAAATGACAACCCACTCCAGTGTTCTTGCCTGGAGAATCCCAGGGACGGTGGAGCCTGATGGGCTGCTGTCTATGGGTCGCACAGAGTCAGACACGACTGTAATGACTTAGCAGTAGCAGCAGCAGGACATTAAATAAGACTCCACAAATTTAGTAGTACAAAAGTTATTTTAAGTATCCTTTCTGACTACAAAAACATAAAACTAGAAACCAACCACAGAAAAAGAAAAGGAAAAAATTTTTTGTAATGATACTAAAGGACATGGTATTGAAAAAACAGAAACAGATAATTTGAGTAGACCAATGACTAGAAATGAACTGGAATCTCTAAAAAAAAAAAAAAAAAAATCATGAAGAAAATTAGAGATACCAAGGGAATACTTCATGCAAAGATGAACACAATAAAGTACAGAAATGCTATGGACCTAACAGAAGCAGAAGATATTAAGAAGAGGTGGCAAGAATACACAGAAGAACTATATGAAAAATATCTTCATGACCCAGATAATCAATATAGTGTGATTACTCACCTACAACCAGACATCTTGGAATGCAGCCAAGTGGCCTCTAGGAAGCATCACTACAAAGAAAGCTAGTTGGAATGCCAGTTGAGCTATTTCAAATCCTAAAAGATGGTACTGTGAAAGTGCTGCAGTCAATATACCAGCAAAACTGGAAAACTCAGCAGTGGCCACAGGACTGGAAAATGTCAGTTTTCACTCCAATCCCAAAGAAGGGTAATGCCAAAGAACGTTCAAACTACTACACAATTGCACTCATCTCACACGCTAGCAAAGTAATGCTCAAAATTCTCCAAGTCAGGCTGAAAGTATGTGAACAGTGAAGTTCAGATGCTTAAACTGGATTTTAAAAAGGCAGAGGAACCACAGATCAAATTGCCAACATCAAAGGAGTATGTCAAAGCTGTATATTCTCACACTGCTTATTTAACTTATATGCAGAGTATATCATGAGAAATTCTGGGCTGGATGAAGCACAAGCTGGAATCAAGATTGCTGGGAGTAGTATCAATAACTTCAGATATGCAGATGACACCACCCTTATGGCAGAAAGCAAAGAATTAAAGAGTCTTTCTCTGAAAGTGAAAGAGGAGAGTGAAAAAGGTGGCTTACAACTCAACATTCAAAAAACTAAGGTCGTGGGATCTGGTCCCAGCACTTCATGGCATATAGATGGGGAAACAATGGAAACAGTGACAGACTCCTTTTTTTTTTTTTTTTTTTTTGGGAGGGGGGGCTCCAAAATCACTGCGGATGGTGACTGCAGCCATGAAATTAAAAGACCCTTGCTCCTTGGAACAAAAGCTATGATCAAACCAGATAGCATATTAAAAAGCAGAGACGTTACTTTGCCAACAGAGGTCCATCTAGTCAAAGCTATGGTATTTCCAGTAGTCATGTATGGATGTGAGAGTTAGACTATAAAGAAAGCTGAGTGACAAAGAATTGATGCTTTTGCTTTGTGGTGTTGGAGAAGACTCTTGAGAGTCCCTTGGACTGCAGGAGGTCCAACCAGTCATCCTAAAGGAAATCAGTCCTGAATATTCATTGGAAGGACTGTTGCAGAAGCTGAAACTCCAATACTTTGGCCACCTGATGCGAAGAACTGACTCATTCGAAAAGACTCTGTTGCTGGGAAACATTGAAGGTGGGAGAAGGGGACGACAGAGGATGAGGTAGTTGGATGGCATCATGAATGTGATGGACATGAGTTTGAGTAAGCCCCGGGAGTTAGTGAGGGACAGGGAACCTGGCGTGCTGCAGTCCTTGGAATTGCAAAGAGTTGGACACAACTGAGCAACTGATCTGAACTGACTGAATCATATCAGAATGGACTAGGGCCATAGGCCCAGAGAGAATTAACACTATACTAAATCATCCCTTACCTATTACTTTAAGACAATTGAGAGAATTATTGGGCATTACGGATATTGCTGTATTTTGGTTTTTGGGTCATTAGAAACTTGCTGGCGTGTATATAAACTTATAGCTGAAATGCAGCAAACCCAAACAGACAAGGTATTTTGGTCTCCAGAAACTCAAATGTCTTTTAAGGTTCTTCAAACTGCTCTCCCGCTGTCTCCTGCTTTAAATTTGCCCACAGGATCAGAATTTAGTTTGTTACTTTAAAAAAGGCTATGGCTAGATTGCTTAAGGGTAATTGCTACTATTGTTTTGCTAATGCATTAAGCTCACGTTTATTAATGGACAGAATCTTACTGTGCTAACGTCTCACGATGTAAGTGGGATGTTAAACTCTAAAGTCTAGAGTGACAATGTCTCCATATTTAAAGCTGCTGTAACCCAAGTGTTGTCAAAAGCTCTAGGAACAGAATGTCACTTACACTGTTCCTGGAGACCCCAATATTCTGCAAAGTTAGAAAAGGCTAATGACATTATTAAGAGACATCTGCATAAATTAACTCAAGAGACTCAGGACAATTGGCTTAATAGTTTTACCCATAGCTTTAATGAGGGCTCGGACTGCCCCTTAAAATGAAGGACTGTTCCTCTTTGAATGTATTTATGGAAGACCCTTCTTATTCAAAGACACTGTTAAAGACCTAGAAGCCTTAGAATTTACTAAATATGTGACTCAGCTTTCAGCCTTTCAAGAGATATTATGGAAACTCCAGTAGGTGACTCCTGACCCAGGCTCTGAGTCAAACAAGCCACTGTTTGTGCCGGGCACCAAAGTCCTGATAAATACATTGGGATCTGAAAGGCAATCTCCCAAGCCCCTCTGTGAAGGCCCTTACCAAGTTATTCTTTGTTCTCCCACAGCTGTCAAGGTGCCAAGAATTGATTCCTGGGTACACCATACTCGAGTTATAAAGTGGCACCCTGACCAAAGCTAAACAATGTCATTTTATGTCTTTATCCTCTATGCTTTAACCTTTTACTTTTCAGATGGCCTGATGATGTATGTGGGCCTGCTTCTGCTGACTCCAAAAGTCCTGAGTCTGCCATTTGACCCTCAAGACAACGCCTTCCTATCTTGGGCTCACTCTTATGCTACATTCCACAATTGGTCTAATTGCTGGATCTGTGGAGGGCTCCCGTCTTCATCAGTTGAAGGCTTTCCATGGTGGGTTTCTCCATTTCAAGGAAAATACTTTATTCAACTCTGTGAATATCTTCACCAACAACAATCATGTGTGATGCCTCTCTTTAATCTGATGACATCTAGCAATCCTAAGATGGACTGGTGTAACACTTTGTACCATAACTATGGACATAATGTGAGTTTCAACTTTGATCATTAATTATCTTGGTTTAATGAACGTTTTGCTGCACATAAGAAGGTAAATGGGTCTAGATCTGGTGGTCATATGGCTATGACCTCAACTGAAAAGGGATGCCTACTCTACTGTGTAATGTTCCCATATGCTGAGAAACAAATAGAGCCATCCCCAGAAGTTAGCTGACAACTTAATTATAATGATTGGAAACAACTAGGATTTTTGTCTCAAAAAAATACGCAATACAATCATTCTCATGTTTTCTAGTCCCCATTCAGGTACTCCCTTTGCCTGGCCAGGCACTGATTGGGACTGGATATCTCATTCACACTAGTTTGCTCCAAACAGGACTTACTGGATATGTGGCTCTTACCTATGAGTGTGGCTTCCCCCTGGATAGATAGGGAGATGCACCCTAGGTTTACCTTTTACTCGTGGCTTCATATTTTCAGAACTTTCAGAGAAGCCTGCTAATCTGCCACACCTTAAAACTCTCTGCCTGTATTTCACTGGTATGATTATCTGGATGTAATATTCATTCCCTCTCTGGGAAGTACAGATGTTATGCTATGAGTTGATGCTCTGAACTAACTTGACTCAACAGGTTTTACATGATTCACAAAAAGCTATTTCAGCCCTTAATGCTGAACAAATACAAATTAAAAGGGTGGTTTTACAAAACAGATTGGCCTTAGATATTCTAATGGCCACACAAGGAGGAACTTGTGCTATTATTCATACCCAATGTTGTACATATATACCAGATATGAGTACCTATGTTACTCTTTACTAAACACATGAACAAGATGATTCAGGCTATGGATTCTCCTGAAGCCTTAGTCACTTCACTTTGGGAAACATTAACTAGCTCCCCATGGTGGAAAACTATCTTAATCATAATAATTCTAATTGTTCTGCTTTTACTGTTTACTCCCTGCATCTGTAACTGTGTAACTGGATTTCTTTCTAACCATTTGAAAGCTTTTAAATTACAAATGCTTGCCCAGGCTGTTACAAGTGCCACAGCCTCCTCCAATTATTATTTAGGGACCCTGGATTGGAGACCCTCAATATGATGGTTAGGAGAATGTGTTGCTTCGATAGTTTAGGGACAGTGCACCATCACAGCAGGAAGTAGTTACAGAATGAAAATGATGCCCCTTTCTCTTGGCAACATATTCTCCTAAAAGAAAAGGGGGTGGGGGGAGGGGACAGGGAGCGGGGGATGAGAGTCAATTCATAGGCTGGTTGATAAGAAGTCCAGGGTCTCTGAGGAGGCGAGGGGTCTGGAATTCTGAAAGAGGAGGAAAGGACAACTGTCTTTTTTTTTTTTTTTTTCCTCTACATTCCTTAGTCTTAGTCACATGATTTTTTTTTTTTCCCCTTGAAACTGATGATTACACAACAAACAACTCATGATTATATAACAACAAGGTATCCTGCTTGAGGACAGTTTCTCCTTCCTGAAAACCTTCTGACTAGTCCTGTTATCTTAAAATGTAAATTGTGGCAGTGGATCTGGTAAAATTTTTATAACCTTGAAACATTCTTTTGATTTATTGTAATAACTAATTAAAAAAGTGTATAGCTCCCTAGCTAAAGACTAGCAAGGGGGGCACTCTCTGTCCCCCTTCTGATGTCTAAGTCAGAGGTTTTCTCTGTCCCTTTTATACTTTAATAAAACTGCCACACAAAAGCCTGGTCCCTGGTCCTGAAGCTAAATCTTCTCTTTCAGAAATCACAAATCCAACATCGTTCACAGTAAGCTATCAATATATAATATTGAAAAGGAAAGTCCCGTTGTACAGCATAGGGAACAATATTCAGTATCTTGTGAGAAACCATAATGGAAAAAAGAATATGAAAAATGTATGTATAATTGAGTCACTTTGCTTTGCAGCAAAAATTAGCACACCATTGTAAGTCAACTATACTTCAATATTTTTTTTTAAATCAACAGATGATTGATGCACTAAAGAATGTAGCCATAAATATATTAAATGTATACCATATTTGTATACTTTTTATTGCATACGATGGCCTTAAACTTAGAACAGTATATTCTTCCTATTAGCTTTCTTTCCATTCACCTCTTCTAGGGATGCATAATACATACTGCTCATACATTTTGTTAAATCTTTTATAAATATCTAGATCATTGAGTACATTCTCTAATGCCACACTTTTAGTTAGCCTTCAGCCTGAAATTACCAGGGATTCTACACTTTTCTTGTAAATAAAACTGTTACCAGTTGTCCAGTTCTCTTTTTAGAGACCTATTTGGAAGGCCCCTAGTTTTAGTTTATAGTAGCATGTTGACTGAGTGAGGCCATATATTTTATATGAAACATCTATGGAAAGAATGTAAAAATTCAGTTCTATTCAAATCAGTATTTTAATTCAGGCTCAAAGTACTTATTTGGTTGAACATAAAAATATCCCCAGTGATTAAAATGTCAGTTTCTGAAACAGTGAAAGGGATATATTAATACATTCATCATTTAAAAATCATTCCTGACCATAAGTAGCCCAGGGCCATATTACTTCTTGTCTTCCCATTGCTCCTTTTTTTCCCTTGCTAATCTACCATAATTGTATTTTCATTTTCTTATTTTCTCAACATTTTGTTCTCTTCATTTAAAAAGAAAATAAAAGACATCTAATATAGTAATGATAACAAACTTCTGGATGGGAGTGGGGTTGGGGGAAGGATAAGAAACCAAGGAAGAAAATATGATCATAGTCTAGATGTCAAAGAGGAAGAGAGACTGGGGGTACTCATATGTATATTACTGGTCCATAACAAAACATGAATTTTTATAGTGTCTTTGAAATGTTCTCATTTGACTAAGGACTTTGGGCAAATGTTTGGTAACATTTAAAATTTACAAGTCTAGTTATATCACATTTAAAAATTTTTTCTCATTTCATTGCCAGTTAGCTTGAACTTTTCCCAGTTCAAATTAAATGACTCTTACCCTGCCTTTTGCTCTCATAAAACTTTCTACCACCTGAGCTGCAGGGTACTTATTCATTCCAAAGGGTTGAACTTATCCTTTCTTATGGTAAGGGAAAAAAGACACTATAAAATGGAGCAAGGAATAACTATACAGTTTGTCTTGAGAGACAATACACAGATGGTTTGGCTCCCACAGCTGGCTGGACTGAGTCAGCCTCAGAAAATCATTGTTCCTAGGATTACTATGATTTTACTGACCAGGCAGTAGTTTAGTGGGTAATGTTTATCTTCAGCTATGAAATATTTTTGAAACCTTAATAATACACAGGTTTTTTAGTAGACACCCACACATACCCAGGCACACTCTGGGTTCAGAGGACTCTCCAGGCTCAAGCCCATATTCTACCTTCTTATGTCTCCTGAAACTTCGGCTTAGTAAAGGTCTGTTTTCCTCCAATCTAGTATCTACTCTATTGTGTGTATGTGTGTGTGTGTTAGGTTAAATAACACTTCTTGCTTAGGAAAACTGCACCATATTCCTATTGTATGAAGTAGCCTGCATACATAACTGTCACTCTTATCCTAAATTCTCAATATTAATCCATTTTTGTATTATTGAGGGTTATCTCAATTTATAGGGCAACAGTAGATACTTGGGCTTCCCTGGTGGCTCAGTAGTAAAGAATTTGCCTGCCTATGCAGAAGATGTAGGTTTGATCCCTGGGTCATCAAAATTCCCTGGAGAAGAAAATGGCAATGCACTCCAGTATTCTTGCTGGGAAAATCCCATGAACACAAGAGCCTGATGGGCTAGAGTCCGTGGGGTCACAAAGGAGTCAGAAACGACTTAGCAACTAAACAAAAACAACACATAGGTACTTATTAAATGTTTGTTGAACTGAACAGAACTTAATTACAAAGAAGAGTGTAGTCCATGGAAACTCTCTATATATTAGTGGCTAATAAAAATAGGAATACTTTTTGGTGTTCTTTCCAATAGCTCATGGACTTTGTGGAGGAGCAGGTATATATACTATAAACAATAAGCAAATTGACAAACACTGCAATATAGATTTGAAAACGTAAACAATGTTTACTGAGCACAGAGAGTTAAAAATGATTCATATTAAGAATCAATAGAAAACATAAGAATGTTTTATAATGAAAAGGACATTTGCAATGGGCCTTGAAGTTGGAGATTTGTCAGGCTAAGAGGGCTGGCAGTGGAGGTAGGATGGACAGAAAAAAAATTTTTTTTGAGAGGGAAGGCAATTGAATAGTTATGAATATGTTAATAAACATACTATGAGGAGATAATCTCTGAGTGCTGCTGCCTGAATTTAATAAAATGACACACACTGAAGATGCTTCACTGCAACTGTGACAGAAAAGGGGTTTGCAATTGTTGAATGAATCTGTGTTTTAAGTCACAAGTTTTGTTTCTTCCCCCCATATACCTCCCCGCACACTTTTCTGGCTATAAATTCTCAATATTTAATGAAGGATCAGTGATGTGTCTTACATACTTGTTTTCTATAACCTGACTTAAGTTGAATATTCTTAAAACCAGGAAAAGCATAGCAAATCGCAAAGGTTTCTCTTAAAGAATACAGAGTTTGAAGCATGGAACTGAATTGAAATATAACACCTAGTTGAAAACTAGAACACTGAACTAACTGGGATTTCAGGAAAAAGAGATTCAGTCATGTGAGCAAAAATCATCTTCAAAATAAAACAGATTCAGGGAAGAAAGTTATATTTAATATGTATATATTGAATCTAGAGAAGCATTTATTTTTTTCTAGCTATATACTTAAATTACATTACCTAAATGCCTCTAATAAGATAAAATTTATTTTAGTTTCCTAGCCTATGTACTCTAAGAGATACAACACATTGATTTTTAGGGTCAGGGCATTCTTGTTTAGAGATTTTATTTATCATATGCTAGACCAGTACACATCTCAATTTTATTGGAATGATTAAATATTCAGTGTAGAAACTTAGTAGTTATTTATCTCAGGCTCTTACCATCTAAAATTATATATTAGAATGATCAGCTTATGCAGCTGATGTTATCATTTAGCTTTCTTAATTCTGATGTCTTAAAGGCCCAGAGTATGTACAGTCAGTTCAGTCACTCAGTCATGTTCAACTCTGTGTGACTCCATGGAATGCAGCACACCAGGCTTCCCTGTTCATCACCAACACCCAGAATGTGATCAAACTCATGTCCATTGAGTCAATGAAGACATCCAATCATGTCATCCTCTGTCATCCCCTTCTCCTCCTACCTTCAGCATTTCCCAGCATCAGGGTCTTTTCCAATGAGTTGGCCCTTCGCATGAGGTGGACAAAATATTGGACCTGCAGCTTCAGCCCCAGTCCTTCAAATGAATGTCCAGGGTTGGTTTCCTTTAGGATTGACTGGTTTGATCTCCTTGCAGTCCAAGAGACTCTCAAGAGTTTTCTCCAGCACCACAGTTTGAAAGCATCAATTCTTCATTGCTCAGCCTTCTTTATTATCCGTCTCTCATAACCATACATGACTACTGGAAAAAGCATAGCTTTGACTATATGGAACTTGTTTGATAGAGTGATGTCTCTGCTTTTTAATGTGCTGTTTAGATTTGTCATAGATTTCCTTTCAAGGAACAAGTGTCTTTGAATTGCATGTCTGCAGCCATCATCTACAGTGATTTTGGAGCCTCCCTCCAAAAGAAAATCTATCATTGTTTCCACTTTTCCTCCATCTATTTGCCATGAAGTGATGTGATCAGATTCTCCTCACATAAGTACAAATACTAATTTTGTTCAAAAAATGTCCCTTCATAAATGGAATTTTAACCTGTAATATAGACCCAGGCTAAAACAAGTGAAAAGATTTCTCCATGACATATTATTTATTCAAAAGCAATAAGGTATATACATATTTATTTTATGAAACTGATTTATGAAGTTTTATTTTCATTCCAACTCCATGAACCTCATTGAAACACTTTGCTCAGTGCAGAGAAAATTTCTGATTTCATATTTGAAAGAATTTTAACAAATATGTTAAACACATTGTAGTTATTTCTAGTATACATGCACATATCATTAATACAAACATGTATGCTTTCTTCACACATCCAGATCTAGCAACTAAAAGTTATTTCATATAAATTATCCCAGAGAATATCTTTTGCACAATAAATGTAATCTTTGTATCCTGCTCCTTTCAAAGCGAGGACAAACATTTAGTACATAGCTATAAGCATCCAACTCCAAAACTAAAATAATTGCTTTAGATCTAAAGACACATATAAACTGAAAGTGAGAGAATAGAAAAATAAATTCCATGCAAATGGAAAGCAAAAGAAAGCTGGTGTAACAATCCTCATATTAGACAAAGTAGACCTTAAAATAAAGAATATTACAAGAGATAAGGAAGGACACTACATAATGATCAAGGGATCAATCTAAGAGGAAGACATAACAATTGTAAAGATCTATGCACCAAACATAGGCGCACCTCGATGCATAAAACAAACAGTAACAGATATAAAAGGAGAAATTGACAGTAACACAATAATAGTAGGAGACTTTATCACCCCATTTACACCAATGGACAGGTCATCAAAACAAAAAATTAATAAGGAAGCACAAGTCTTAAATGATGCATTACACAAGATGGATCTCATTGATAACTTCAGGACATTCCATCCAAATGCAGAAGAATACACCTTCTTCTCAAGTGCACATGGAACATTCTCTAGGATAGACCATATCTTGGGTCAAAAATGGAAACTCAGTACATTTAAGAAAACTGAAACCACATCAAGAATCTTTTTTGACCACTATGCTATGAGACTAGATATCAATTACAAGAAAAAGAAAAAGAAAGAAAGAAAAAAAACTGTAAAAAACACAAACATGAAGCTAGTAATCTCCAGTGCCAGATGCCTGACACCAAACCTTCAGCAAAATAGGACGCTAACACTGCCCACTAGCAAATGGGCTGTCCAAAGACATATCAAGCCCACAGAAACACCAAAACAAACTACTGGACATGACACTGCCATTTAGAGAGTTAAGGTCCAGCTCTATCCTTCAAAACACAGGCATGGGTCCTCCCAACCAGGAAAACTTTACAAGGCACTAGCCAAACCCCCATCCCCATGGGTGCCACACTCCATATATAAGAGGAATTACAACTCTGCAGCCTGCAGAAAGGAAATCTCCAACACAGTAAATGAAATGAAATGAAAATAGAAACATGTAGCAAGTGAAGGAACATGGAAAATACCTACAAGACCTAAAAAAAAAAAAAAAAAAGAAAAGAAAAACAATGAAAAGGAAATAAGCAATTTACATGAAAAAGAACTTGAGTAATGACAGTTAGTGAAAGTGAAAGTGTTAGTTGCTCAGTTGTGTTCAACTCTTTTTGAATCCATGGCCTGTAGACCACCAGCCTCCTCTACCCATGGAGTTCTCCAGGAAAGAATA
Organism: Bos grunniens; assembly: GCF_055505025.1. Lineage (NCBI taxonomy): Eukaryota > Metazoa > Chordata > Mammalia > Artiodactyla > Bovidae > Bos > Bos grunniens. The sequence goes on along the minus strand of NC_141183.1, from coordinate 61,336,692 downwards.
CTCGAGTGGTTTGTCATTTCCTTCTGCAGACGATGTTCCCCATACAGGGATCAAACCTGGTTTTCTTGCATTGAAGACAGATTCTTTACTATCTGAGCCACCAGGGAAGTTCAATGATAGTAAAGATGTTCCTAAATCTTGGAAATAAAAAGTGCCACAGATAAATAGAATGAAGATATGAATCAAGAAGATAAAATAAGTGTTTAACAAAAACTTGGAAATAATTGTGTGGACAGTCAGCAATGGAAAAACAATACCTGAGATAAAAATTCACTAGAGGGGACCAATACAAGAATAACTGAGGCAGAAGGACAGATAATTGAGCTGGAAGATAAAATGGTGAATGAAAGTTGAAGCAGAGCAGAATAATGAAAAAATGAATAAAAACATATGAAGACAGTTTCAGAGACTACTGGGACAAAAATAAGACGACCAACTTTTGAATTATAGTGGTCACAGAAGAAGAGGAGAAAAATAAAGAATATGAGAAAATGTATGATGGTATTGTTGAAAATTCCCCCAACATAAGGAAAGAAATAGCCACCCAAATCCCAGAAGATCAGAGTCCCATACAGAATATACTCAGTGAGAAACATCCTGACACATATTAATCAGACTAGTGAAAATTATATACAAAGAAAAAAATATTAAATGCAGCAGGGAAAAAGCAACAAAACATATAAGAGGAGCACCATAAGGCTAACAGCTAATCTTTCAATAGAAAGTCCCAGGGCCAGATGGGGGGGTCAAAAAATATACTTAAAGCGATAAAAGGAAAAACCTAGAACAGAGATTACTCTACCCAGCAAGGATCTCATTCATTTGAAGGAGAAATGAAATCTTTACAGATAAACAGAAATTAAGGGTATTCAGCACCACTAAACTAGCTTTACAAAAATTGTTAAAAGGACTTCTCTAGACAGGAAACACAAGAGAAATGAACTACAAAAACAAACTTGAAAAAACAAAGTAAATAGTAATAAGATTATATATATATATATATATAAAATCATATATATAAAATCATATATTATATATATATATAATTACCTAAATATAAATTGATTAAATGCTCCAACCAAAAGACACAAATTCTCCAAATGGATACAAAAACACGACCTCTATACATGTTGTCTACAAGAGACCCACTTCAGGCCTAAGGGCACATGCAAGACTCAAAGTGAGAAGCTGGAAAAAGATATTCAAAGCAAATGGAAATCCAAAGAAAACGAGAGTAGCAATACTCATACTAGATAAAATCATCTTTAAAATAAAGACCTTTATAAGATACAAGGGATGATACTACATAATGATCAAGGAATCAATCCAAACAAAAGGTACAACAATTATAAATACATATGACCCCAAAGTGAGAGCACCTCAATACATAAGGCTAATGCTAACAACTATTCAAGGGAAAATATACAGTAACAAAATAATAGTGGGAGACTTTAATACCCCACTCACAGCAATGGACAAATCATCCAGATAGAAAATCAGTAAGGAAATGCAAGCTATAAATGGTACATTACAGCACATGGACCTAGTTTATATCTACAGGATATCTCATTTTTAAAAAGTGTAGATTTCTTTGTTTTCTCAAGGGCACATGGAACATTCTTAAGGATATATCACATCTTGAGTCATATATCAAGCTTTGATAAATTAAAAAAAATAAATAAATATCATTTCAAACATCCTTTCTCACCACCAGGATGAGATGGTTGGATGGCATCACCTACATGATCAACATGAGTTTGAGTAGTCTCTCTGGGAGCTGGTGATGGACAGGGAAGCCTGACACGCGGCAGTCCATGGGGTTGCAAACAGTCAGACACAACTGAGCAACTGAACTGAACTGAAAGGCTCACCACAAAGCTATAAGAATTGAAATCAATTGCACAGGAAAAAACATCGTAAAAAACACAAACTCATGGAAGCTACACAATGGTTATGCTTCTGAATAACCAAGAGGTCACTAAACAAATAAAAAAGGAAATAAAAAATAACTAGAAACAAATGACAATGGAAATATGACTACTCAAAAGCCTATGGAAAACAGTAAAAGCAGTGGAAAAGGGAATTTTATAGCAGTATAAGCCTACCTCAAGAAACATTAGAAAAAACAAGTAAATAACCTAAACTTTCACCTAAAGTAACTACAAAAGAAGAAAATAACCTCAAAGATACTAAAAATAAAGAGATAATAATGATCAGAGTGGAAAAAAATGAAGCAAACAATATCAAAGGTCATTAAAATTAAAGCTGATTATTTGAGAGATAAAAAATTGGGAAACCATCAGCCAGACTCATCAAGAAAAATAGAGAAAATGCAAATTAACAGTAGACATGTAAAAGGGAAGTTACAACAGACAATACAGAAATGCAAATGATTATAAGAGACTATTATGTGTAACTATATGCCAATAAAATGAACAACCTGGAAGATATGGACTAATTCTTTGCAAAGTATAACCTTCCAAGACCGAACCAGGAAGAAATAGAAAATCTGAACAGACTGACCACAAGCATAGAAATCAAAACTATAATTAAAAATACTCCAACAAATAAAAGCTCTGGGCCAGATGGCTTCACAGTCGAATTCTACCAAAATCTTAGAAAAAAGCTAACACCTATCCTTATGATTATACAGTGTAAGTGAGAAATAGATTTAAGGGCCTAGATCTGATAGATAGAGTGCCTGATGAACTATGGAATGAGGTTTGTGACATTGTACAGGAGACAGGGATCAAGACCATTCCTATAGAAAAGAAATGCAAAAAAGCAAAATGGCTGTCTGGGGAGGCCTTACAAATAGCTGTGAAAAGAAAAGTGAAAAGCAAAGGAGAAAAGGAAATATATAAACATCTGAATGCAGAGTTCCAAAGAATAGCAAGAAGAGATAAGAAAGCCTTCTTCAGCGATCAGTGCAAAGAAATAGAGGAAAAAACAGAATGGGAAAGAATAGGGATCTCTTCAAGAAAATTAGAGATACCAAAGGAATATTTCATGCAAAGATGAGCTCGATAAAGGACAAAAATGGTATGGACCTAAGAGAAGTAAAAGATATTAAGAAGAGATGGCAAGAATACACAGAAGAACTGTACAAAAAAATATCTTCACGACCTACATAATCATGATGGTGTGATCACTGACATAGAGCCAGACATCCTGGAATGGGAAGTCAAATAGGCTTTAGAAAGCATCACTACAAACAAAGCTAGTGGAGGTGATGGAATTCCAGTTGAGCTCTTCCAAATCCTGAAAGATGATGCTGTGAAAGTGCTGCACTCAATATGCCAGCAAATTTGGAAAACTCAGCAGTGGCCACAGGACTGGAAAAGGTCAGTTTTCGTTCCAATCCCAAAGAAAGGCAATGCCAAAGAATGCTCAAACTACTGCACAACTGCACTCATCTTACACGCTAGTAAAGTAATGCTCAAAATTCTCCAAGCCAGGCTTCAGCAATATGTGACCCGTGAACTTCCTGACGTTCGAGCTGGTTTTAGAAAAGGCAGAGGAACCAGAGATCAAATTGCCAACTTCTGCTGGATCATGGAAAAAGCAAGAGAGTTCTAGAAAAATATCTATTTCTGCTTTATTGACTATGTCAAAGCCTTTGACTGTGTGGATCACAATAAACTGGAAAATTATTCAAGAGATGGAAATACCAGACGATCTGATCTGCCCCTTGAGAAATTTGTATGCAGGTCAGGAAGCAACAGTTAGAACTGGACATGGAACAACAGACTGGTTCAAATAGGAAAAGGAGTTCGACAAGGCTGTATATTGTTACCCTGTTTATTTAACTAATATGCAGAGTACATCATGAGAAAGGCTGGACTGGAAGAAACACAAGCTGCAATCAAGATTGCTGGGAGAAATACCAATAACCTCAGATATGCAGATGACACCAGCCTTATGGCAGAAAGTGGAGAGGAACTAAAAAGCCTCTTGATGAAAGTGAAAGAGGAGAGTGAAAAAGTGGGCTTAAAGCTCAACATTCAGAAAACGAAGATCATGGCATTTGGTCCCACCATTTCATGGGAAATAGATGGGCAAACAGTAGAAACAGTGTCAGACTTTTTCTGGGCTCCAAAATCACTACAGATGGTGACTGCAGCCATGAAAGTAAAAGACGCTTACTCCTTGGAAGGAAAGTTATGACCAACCTAGATAGCATACTGAAAAGCAGAGACATTACTTTGCCAACAAAGGTTCGTCTAGTCAAGGCTATGGTTTTTCCTGTGGTGTGTATGCTTGTAAGAGTTGGACTGTGAAGAAGGCTGAGCACAGAAGAATTGATGCTTTTGAACTGTGGTGTTAGAGAAGACTCTTGAGAGTCCCTTGGACTGCAAGGAGATCTAACCAGTCCATTCTGAAGGAGATCAGCCCTGGGATTTCTTTGGAAGGAATGATGCTAAAGCTGAAACTCCAGTACTTTGGCCACCTCATGCGAAGAGTTGACTCATTGGAAAAGACTCTGATGCTGGGAGGGATTGGGGACAGGAGGAGAAGGGGACACAGAGGATGAGATGGCTGGATGGCATCACTGACTCGATGGACGTTGAGTCTGAGTGAACTCTGGGAGTTGGTGATGGACAGGGAGGCCTGGCGTGCTGCAGTTCATGGGGTCGCAAAGTTTCAGACATGACTGAGCGACTGATCTGAACACCTGTCCTGCTCAAACACTTTCAGAAAATTGCTGAGGAAGGAAAAAAGCCTAACTCATTTTACAAGGCCAGCTGATACCAAACCAGACAAATATATCACAAATAAATAAAATAACAGGCCAGTATCACAGTTGAATATAGGTGCAAAATCTTCAACAAAATATGAGTGAACAGAGTCCAACAACACATTGAAAGGATTATGCATCATGGTCAACTGGCTTTTATCTCAGGGATGCAAGAATTCTTTAATATATCCAAAACAATCCATGTGATACACTACAATAAACTTAAAAATAAAGAACATATGATCATATATGGAATTAAGAAATATGGTACTGACTGTCCTGCATGGTGAGCAACAAAGGAGACACATGCATAAAGAACAGACTTTTGTACAATGGGAGAAGGAAATGGTGTGATGATTCGAGAGAATAGTATTGAAGCATATACATTTAGTTCAGTTCAGTCACTCAGTCGTTTCCGAATCTTTGCTACCCCATGAATTGCAGCATGCTAGGCCTCCCTGTCCATCGCCAACCCCGGAGTTCAACCAGTCTCACGTCCATCGAGTCAGTGATGACATCCAGCCATCTTCTGTCATCCCCTTCTCCTCCTGCCCCCAATCCCTCCCAGCATCAGAGTCTTTTCCAATGAGTCAACTCTTCGCATGAGGTGGCCAAAGTACTGGAGTTTCAGCTTCAGCATCATTCCCTCCAAAGAAATCCCAGCCCTGATCTCCTTCAGAATGGACTGGTTAGATCTCCTTGCAGGCCAAGGGACTCCCAAGAGTCTTCTCCAACACCGCAGTTCAAAAGCATGAATTCTTCGGCACTCAGCCTTCTTCTCAGTCCAACTCTCACATCTGTACATGACCACAGGAAAAAAAGATAGTCTTTACTAGACGAACCTTTGTTGGTAAAGTAATGTCTCTGCTTCTGAATATGCTATCTAGGTTGGTCGTAACTTTCCTTCCAAGGAGCAAGCGTCTTTTACTTTCATGGCTGCAGTCACCATCTGCAGTGATTTTGGAGCACAAAAAAGTAAAGTCTGACACTGTTTCCACTGTTTCCCCATCTATTTCCCATGAAGTGATGGGACCGGATGCCATGATCTTTGTTTTCTGAATGTTGAGCTTTAAGCCCACTTTTTCACTCTCCACTTTCACTTTCATCAAGAGGCTTTTTAGTTCCTCTCCACTTTCTGCCATAAGGCTGGTGTCATCTGCATATCTGAGGTTATTGATATTTCTCCTGGCAATCTTGATCCAGTTTGTGTTTCTTCCAGTCCAGCGTTTCTCATGATGTACTCTGCATATAAGTTAAACAAGCAGGGTGATAATATACAGCCTTCACTTACTCCTTACCATATGTAAAATAGATAGTCAGTGGGAGTTTAATGTATGATGCAGCATTCAAAGCTGGTGCTCTATGACAACCTGGATGAATGTGGTTGTGGTGGTGGGGACTCATGAGGGAAGGGGTATATGTATGTCTATGACCAATTTATGTTGATGTATGACAAAACCATTACAATATTGTAAAGTAATTATCTTACAACTTAAATAAATTAATAAAAAATATTTAAAAATAATATGATCATCTCAATAGATGTGGAGAAAACTTTAGAAAAATTTTAATACCTATTTATAGTAAAACCTCTTCATAAAGTAAGCCCAGAAAGAACCTACCTCAACATCAGTTAAGTTCAGTCGCTGAATTGTGTCCGATTTTTTGCAACCCCATGAATCACAGTACACCAGGCTTCCCTGTCCATCACCAACTCCCAGAGTTCACTCAAACTCATGTCCATTGAGTCAGTGATACCATCCAGCCATCTCATCTTCTGTCGCCCCCTTCTCCTCCTGCCCCAATCCCTCGCAGCATCAGTCTTTTCTGATGAGTCATCTCTTCACATGAGGTGGCTAAAGTACTGGAGTTTGAGCTTTAGCATCATTCTTTCCAAAGAACACCCAGGACTGATATGCTTTAAAATGGACTGGTTGGATCTCCTTGCAATAGAAGGGACTCTCAAGAGTCTTCTCCAACACCACAGTTCAAAAGCATCAATTCTTCAGTGCTCAGCTTTCTTTACAGTCCAAATCTCACATGTGTACATGACTACTGGAAAAACCATAGCCTTGACTAGATGGGCCTTTACTGGCAAAGTAACGTCTCTGCTTTTGAATATGCTATCTAGGTTGGTCATAACTTTCCCTCTAAAGAGTAAGTGTCTTTTAATTACATGGCTGCAGTCACCATCTGCAGTGAATTTGGAGCTCCCCCCCCCCCAAAAAAAATAAAGTCTGACACTGTTTCGACTGTTTCCCCTTCTATTTCCCATGAAGTGATAGGACCAGATACCATGATCTTAGTTTTCTGAATGTTGAGGTTTAAGCCAAATTTTTCACTATCGTCTTTCACTATCATCAAGAGGATTTTTAGTTTCTCTTCACTTTCTGCCATAAGGGTGGTGTCATCTGCATATCTGAGGTTATTGATATTTCTCCTGGCAATCTTGATTCCAACTTGTGTTTCGTCCAGCCCAGCCTTTCTCATGATGTACTCTGCATATAAGTTAAATAAGCAGGGTGACAATATACAGCCTTGACATACTGCTTTTCCTATTTGGAACCAGTCTGTTGTTCCATGTCCAGTTCTAGCTGTTGCTTCCTGACCTGCATACAGATTTCTCAGGAGGCAGATCAGGTGTTCTGGTATTCCCATCTTTTTCAGAATTTTCCACAGTTTATTGTGATCCACACAGTCAAAGGTTTTGGCATAGTCAATAAAGCAGATTTAGATGTTTTTTTCTGGAACTCTCTTGCTTTTTTGTTGATTTAGTGGATGTTGGCAATTTGATCTCTGGTTCCTCTGCCTTTTCTAAAACCAGCTCGAACATCAGGAAGTTCACGGGTCATGTATTGCTGGAACCTGGCTTGGAGAATTTTGAGCATTACTTTACTAGCGTGTGAGATGAGTGCAATTGTGCGGTAGTTTGAGCATTCTTTGCATTGCCTTTCTTTGGGATTGGAGTGAAATCTGATCTTTTCCAGTCCTGTGGCCACTGCTGAGTTTTCCAAATTTGCTGGCATATTAAGTACAGCACTTTCACAGCATTACCTTTCAGGATTTGAAATAGCTCAACTGGAATTCCATCACCTCCACCAGCTTTGTTCATAATGATGCTTTCTAAGGCCAACTTGACTTCACATTCCAGGTTTTCTGGCTCTAGGTCAGTGATCACACCATCGTGATTATCTGGGTCATGAAGATCTTTTTTGTACAGTTCTGTGTATTCTTGCCACCTCTTCTTAAAGGCTATATATGAGACAACTGACAACAAAATTCCTAACTGTGAAAAACGGGAAATTTCTTCTAAGATTAATTAACAAAACAAGGGTGCTCACTCTCTCCACAATTACTGAACAAAATTTTGGAAATCATAGCCATGGCAATCAGAGAAGAAATAAAAGGTATTCATATTGGTTAAGAGTAAGTAAAGCTCTCACTTTTTCAGATGACAAGATACTATGCATAGAAAACCCTAAAGATGTCACCAGAAAATTAGTAGAGCTTATCGATGAATTTAGTAAAGACCCAGGATATAAAATTAATACACAGAAAAAACATTACTTTCATTTATATATACTAACATTGAAATCTCAAAAAGAGAAATTAAAGAAAGAATCTCATTCACCATTAGAACAAAATGAATAAAATGCCTAGGAATAAACCTACCTACAGAGATGAAAGCCCTGTATGCAGAAAACTATAAGACACTCAGGAAAGAAATCAAAGACAAAACAAATAGATGGAGAGATGCACCATGTTCTTGAATTGGAAGAATCATAATGTGAATATGACTATACTATCCAAAGCAATCTAAAAATTCAATGCAATCCCTATCAAATTATGAATGATATTTTTCACAGATCTAGAACAAAAAAGTTTCACAATTTGTATGTAAACAAAAAATCCCCATTAACCAAAGCAACATTGAGAAAAAAAAATGAAGCTGGAGGAATCAACCTTCTTTAATTCAAAAATATAAATCTGCAGTCATCAAGATAGTATGGTCCTGTCATAAAAACGGAAATATACCAATGGAACAATGGAACAAGATAGAAACCCACACATATATGGCAACTTTATCTTTGACAAAGGAATCAAGAATCTACAATGAAGAAATCCTTTTTAATAAGTGGTGCTGGGAAAACTGGACATACAAAAGAATGAAACTAGAACACTTTCTTACACCATATATCAAAATAAACTTAAAATGAATTAAATATTTAATAAGGACAGAAAATATAAAGTCAGCAGAAAACTGACAGAAATCACAGCAAGATCTTCTTTCACTCACCTAGTAGAATAATAGAAATAAGAACAAAAATAAGTACATTAAATAACTAAATTAAACTTAAAAGCTTTTGCATAGCAAAAGAAATTTTTAAAAAATGAAGAGACAACTCTCAGAATTGTCTGAAACAAAATAATTTCAAATGAAGCAACTGATGAAGTAGTAATCTCCAAAATATATAAGCAGCACATACAGCTCAAAATCAGAGAGGGGAAAAAAGTAATTAAATATAGGCAAAATATCCAAACAGACATTTTTCCAAAGATGACCTGCAGATGGCAAATAAACAAATGAAAAGATGCTTAATATCATTAATTATTAGAGAAATGCAAATAAAAGCTACCATGAGGTATCACTTCATACCAGTCAGAATAGACATCATCAAACATCTACAATGAATGTTGGAGAGGATGGAGAGGAGGGAACCCTCTTACTGTTGGTGAGAATGTAAACTGATACAGCCTCTCTGGAGAACATTATGGAGATTCTTTATAAATCTAGGAATAAATATATCATATGACCCACAATTTCACTACTGGACATATACCTCCAGAAAGTTACAAGTCTAAAAGACATGTACCCCATTGTTTATTGCAGCATTATTTATAATACCCAGGACATGGAAGCAAAACACATGCTCAGCTACAGATGAATGGATAAAGAAGCTGGGGTACATATAAATAATGGAATAATACTTAGCCATAAACAATGAACTTGTCAGTTCTAGTGAGGATTATGAACCTAGAGACTATTATACAGAGTAAAGACAGAAAAACAAATCAAATATCATATATTTGCACATATATATGGAAACCAGAAAAATGATATTGAATAATCCATTTTCAGGGAAGGAATGTAGATACAGATGTAGAAAATGGCTTGTGGACACAGTAGGGGAAGGAGAGGGTTGGACGAATGGAGCAATTAGCATGGATATATAGAACACAAAGATCATGGCATCCGGTTCCATTACTTCATGGGAAATAGATAGGGAGACAGTGGAAACACTGTCAGACTTTCTTTTTCTGGGCTCCAAAATCACTGCAGATGGTGACTGCAGCCATGAAATTAAAAGACGCTTGCTCCTTGGAAGGAAAGTTATGACCAACCTAGATAGCGTATTGAGAAGCAGAGACATTACCTTGCCAACAAAGGTCCGTCTAGTCAAGGCTATGGTTTTTCCTGTGGTCATGTATGGATGTGAGAGTTGGACTGTGAAGAAGGCTGTGTGCCGAAGAATTTATGCTTTTGAACTGTGGTGTTGGAGAAGACTCTTGAGAGTCCCTTGGACTGCAAGGAGATCCAACCAGTTCATTCTGAAGGAGATCAGCCCTGGGATTTCTTTGGAAGGAATGATGCTAAAGTTGAAACTCCAGTACTTCGGCCACCTCATGCGAAGAGTTGACTCATTGGAAAAGACTCTGATGCTGGGAGGGACTGCGGGCAGGAGGAGAAGGGGACGACAGAGGATGAGATGGCTGGATGACATCACTGACTCAATGGACATGAGTCTGAGTGAACTCCAGGAGTTGATGGACAGGGAAGCCTGGAGTGCTGCAATTCATGGAGTCCCAAAGAGTCGCACATGACTGAGCGACTGAACTGAACTGAACTGATTATATATATATATATATATATATATGTGTGTGTGTGTGTGTGTGTGTGTATATATATATATATATATATGTGTGTGTGTGTGTGTGTGTGTATATATATATATATATTCAATTTAGTCGCACAGTCATGTCCGACTCTTTGTGACTTCATCAACTGCACCATGCCAGGCTTCCCTGTCCTAAACCAATTCCCAGAGCTTGCTCAAACTCACTTCCATCGAGTCAGTGATGTCATCCAGCCATCTCATCCTCTACTGTCCCCTTCTCCTCCCACCTTCAATCTTTCCCAGCATTAGGATCTTTTCTAAGGAGTTAGTTCTTCGCATCAGTTGGCCAAAGTACTGGAATTTCAGCTTCAGCATCAGTCCTTCCAATGAATATCCAGGACTGTTTCCTTTAGGATTGAGTGGTTGAATCTCCTTGCAGGCCAAGGGACTTTCAAGTGTCTTCTCCAACACCACAGTTCAAAAACATCAATTATTTGGTGCTCAGCTTATTTACAGTCCAACTCTCACATCCATACATGATTATGGGAAAAAACATCATTTTCCCTAGTTGGACTTTTGTCAACAAAGTAATGTCTCTGCTTTTTAATATGCTGTGTAGGTTGCTCAGAGCTTTTCTTCCAAAGGAGCAAGCATCTTTTAATTTTATGACTGCAGTCACCATCTGCAGTGATTTTGGAGTCTAATAGAATAAATTCTGTCACATTTCCATTGCTTTCATATCTATTTGCCATGAAGTGATGGGACCAGATGCCATGATCTTAGTTTTTTTAATCTTGAGTTGTAAGCCAGGTTTTTTAATCTCCTCTTTCACTTTCACCAAGAGGAGCTTTAGTTTGTCTTCATTTTCTGCCATAAGGGTGGTGTCATCTGCATATCTGAGGTTTTGATATTTCTCCTCGAAATCTTGACTCCAGCTTGTGCTTCATCCAGCCCAGTATTTCACATGATGTACTCTGCATATAAGTTAAATAAACAGGATGATAATATACAGCCTTGACATACTCCTTTCCCAATTTGGAACTAATTTGTTGTTCCATGTCTTGTTCTACCTGTTGCTTCTTGACCCGCATACAGGTTTCTCAGGAGGGAGGTCAGGTGGTCTGATATTCCCATCTCTAAGAATTTTCCAGTTTGTTGTGATCTACAAAGTCAAGGGCTTTGGTGGAATCAATAAAGGAGAAGTAGATATTTTCTGGAACTTTCTCACTCTTTTGATGATCCAACGGATATTGGAAATTTGATTTCTGGTTTCTCTGCCTTTTCTAAAGAGTGGATAAATTACTCCAGAAAGAATGAAGAGACAGAGCCAAAGAGAAAACAACGCCCAGTTGTGGATGTGACTGGTGATGGAAGTAAAGTCTGGTGCTGTAAAGAACAATTTGCATAGGAACCTGTAAAGTTCAGGTTCATGAATCAAGGTAAATTAGAAGTGGTCGAACAAGAAATGCAAGAGTGAACATGGACATTTTAGAAATCAGTGTACAAAAATGGACTGGAATGGGTGAATTTAATTCAGAAGACCATTGTATCTACTACCAAGGCCAAGAATCCCTTAAAAGAGATGAAGTAGCTCTGATAGTCAAAAAAAGAGTTCAAAATGCAGTACTTGGGTGCAATCTCAAAAACGATAGAATGATCTCTGTTCATTTCCAAGGCAAACCATTAAATATCACAGTAAATCCAAGTCTATGTCCCTAGCAGTAAGCTGAAATTGAACGGTTCTTTGGAGACCTGCAAGACTTTCTGGAACTAACATCCAAAAAAGATATCCTTCATCATAAGAGACTGGAATGATACAGTCAGTAAAAATAAGATGAGGAGGTGACTGTGGCTCAGATCATGAACTCCTTATTGCCAAATCAAGACTTAGATCTAAGAAAGTAGGGAAAAACACTAGGTCATTCAGATATGATCTAAATCAAATCCCTTACTATTGTACAGTGGAAGTGACAAACAGATTCAAGGTATTAGATCTGGTAGATAGAGTCCCTGAAGAACTATGGACGGAGGTTCATGACATTGTGCAGGAGGCACGGATCAAGACCATCCCCAAGAAAAAGAAATGCAAAAAGGCAAAATGGTTGTCGGAGAAGGTCTTATAAATAACTGAGAAAAGAAGATAAGTGAAAGGCAAAGGAAGAAAGGAAAGATATACACATTAGAATGCAGAGTTCTGAAGAAGAGCAAGGACAGATAAGAAAACCTTCCTCAGTAATCAGTACAAAGCAATAGAGGGAAGCAATAGAATGGGAAAGACTAGAGATCTCTTCAAGAAAATCAGAGATACCAAGGGAACATTTCATGCGAAGATGGACACAATAAAGGACATAAATGGTATAGACCTAACAGAAGCATAAGATATTAAGAAGAGCTGGCAAAAATACACAGAAGAATTACGCAAAAAGATCATCATGACCCAGATAACCATGATGGTGTGATCACTCACCTAGAGTCGGACATCCTGGAATGCAAAGTCAAGTGGACCTTAGGAACCATCACTATGAACAAAGCTAGTGGAAGTGATGAAATTCCAGTTGTGCTATTTCAAATCATAAACGGTGATGCTGTGAAAATGCTGCACTCAATATGTCAGCAAATTTTGAAAATGCAGCAGTGGCCAAAGGAGTGGAAAAGGTCAGTTTTCATTTCAGTTCCAAAGAAGGGCAATGCCAATGAATTTTCAAAGTACCGGACAATTGCAGTCATCTCACAAGATAGCAGAGGAATGCTCAAAATTCTCCAAGCCAGACTTCAAAAGTACATGAAATGTAAACCTCCAGATGCTCAAGGCTGATTTAGAAAAGGCAGAGGAAAAAAAGATCAAACTGACAACATCTATTGGATTACCAAAAACCAAGAGAATTCGAGAAAAACCATCCACTTTGGGTTTACTGATTACATCAAAGCCTTTGACTGTGTAGATCACAACAAACTGTGGAAAATTCTACAACAAATGGGAATACCAGACCGTCTTACCTGCCTACTGAGAAATCTGTTTGCAGGTCAAGAATTGACAATTAGAACCAGATGTGGAAAAATGGACTGGTTCCAAATTGAGAAAGGAATGGATAAAGGCTGTATATTGTCACCCTGCCTATTTACTTCATATGCAGAATACAATACGCAAAATGCCAGGCTGGATGTAGGAAAAGCTGGGATCAAGATTTCTGGGAGAAATATCAATAATTTCAGATATGCAGATGAGACCTCCCTTATGGCAAAAAGTGATGAAAGTGAAAGAGGAGAATGAAAAAGCTGGCTTACAACTCCACATTTCGAAAACTAAGATCAAGGCATCTTGTCCCATCTCTTCTTGGAAAATAGATGGAGAAAAAATGAAAACAGTGAGAAACTTTGTTTTCTTGGGCTCCAAAATCACTGCAGATGATGACTGCAGCCATGAAATTAAAAGACGCTTACTCCTTGGAAGAAAAGCTATGACCAACCTAGACAGCATATTAAAATCAGAGACATTACACTGCTGACAAAGATCCTTTTAGTCAAAACTATGGTTTTGCCAGTAGTCGTGTATTGATGTGAGATTTAGACTATAAAGAGAGCTGCTGCTGCTAGGGCGCTTCAGTCATGTCTGACTCTGTGCGACCCCAGAGATGACAGCCCACCAGGCTCCCCCATCCCTGGGATTGTCCAGGCAAGAACACTGGAGTGGGTTGCCATTTCCTTCTCCAATGAATGAAAGTGAAAAGTGAAAGGGAAGTCGCTCAGTCGTGTCCGACTCTTAGCGACCCCATGGACTGCAGCCTACCAGGCTCCTCCGTTCATGGGATTTTCCAGGCATGGGATTTTCCAGGCAAGAGTACTGGAGTGGGGTGCCATTGCCTTCTCCAGTAAAGAGAGCTAAGCACCAACAAATTGATGCTTTTGAACTGTGGTGTTGGAGAAGACTGTTGTGAGTCCCTTGGACTGCATGCAGATCAAACCAGCTAGTCATAAAGAAAATCAGTCCTGAATATTCATTGGGAAGACTGATGCTGAAGCTGAAACTCCCAAGACCTAGGCCACCTGATGCAAATAACTGACTCCTTAGGAAAGACCCTTGTGCTTGGAAAGGTTGAAGGCAGGAGAAGAGGATGACAGAGGATAAGATGGCTGGATACCATCCCCAACTCGATGGACATGAGTTTAGCAAGCTCCATGATTTGGTGATGCATTGAGAAGACTGGGCTGTTGTAGTCCACAGTGTTGCAAAGTGTTGGACACAACTGAGTGACTGAATGGTACTGGACTTTAGTCTGACAAGCTCCTCTGTCTGTGGGAATTCTCCAGCAAGAATACTGAAGTGGGTTGCCATGCCCTTATCCAGGGGATTTTCCCAACCCAAAGATCAAACCAGGATTTCTTGCATTGCAGGCAGATTCTTTACCAGCTGTGCTATCAGTGAAGCCCCCAATTTAGCTGCACACAGTCTAATAAAAATCATATAATTTTAGTGCCATTGAAAATTATGCACAATGCTTATGGGAACTGACAGTTAACTGTATGTGTAGAACTGTTTTCATCTCATTTCTAGTTTGAATTACTGTGTTTAAAAGGGAATGCTGCTTTGTATTCATAATGGAACATTTCTTTCCATAAATGAAAATGTTTGAAGCATTTACAAAGTTATTTGTCACAAAAATACTAAGAAAAGTACTGTGATTTCAAGGTTAGAATCACTTATTCCTATGGAGAGTATACATAAGTGAAAGCATTACCAAACTCCCATTGTGGATGAAGATCATGATAACATTGCTATATCAAATAAAGGGAAAATATAAATTGAAATTATTTTGCCTAAATTTGAATGTCCCCATTGTGAGAATCTACTTACTTCTGTAGTACAGTCTGTATGGCACAAATCTCCATTTGTGGCCTGGTAGTTTTAATTATGTGTGTGTGTGTGTGTGTGTGTGTATATATATATATATATATATATATATATATATATAAAATTAATACAGTATTAAGTTGGTATAGTACTTTACAGCTGATGTCTGTAATATCTCTCTTAGACATATATTTTTTAGAAAGAAAGGATTATCACCTGTATTTATTCTCTTACATCAATTTCTTCCTCTGCTATTGCAAACATTAAAGGAAAATATGTAGGCAGTGTAACTATCACAGATAATTCTTCCCAGAAAAACTGTACATTGAATTTGAAATAGGCTAAGAAACTTACTTAGGCAATTGTTAAATCTTGCATATCTCACCAACAGTGTAAGAGGGTTCCCTTTTCTCCACACCCTCTCCAGCATTTATTGCTTGTAGACTTTTGGATTGCAGCCATCCTGACTGGCATGAAATGGTACCTCATTGTGGTTTTGATTTTCACTTCTCTGATAATGAGTGATGTTGAGCATCTTTTCATGTGTTTGTTAGCCATCAGTATGTCTTCTGTAGAGAAATGCCTACTTAGTTCTTTGGCCCATTTTTTGATTGGGTCATTTATTTTTCTGGAATTGAGCTGCAGGAGTTGTTTGTATATTTTTGAGATTAGTTCTTTGTCAGTTGCTTCATTTGCTATTATTTTCTCCCATTCTGAAGGCTGTATTGTCACCTTGCTTATAGTTTCCTTTGTTGTGCAGAAGCTTTTAATTTTAATTAGGTCCCATTTGTTTATTCTTGCTTTTATTTCCAATATTCTGGGAGGTGGGTCATAGAGGATCCTGCTGTGATTTATGTCGGAAAGTGTTTTGCCTATGTTCTCCTCTAGCAGTTTTATATTTTCTGGTCTTACATTTAGATCTTTAATCCATTTTGTGTTTATTTTGGTGTATGGTATTGGAAAGTGTTCTAGTTTCATTCTTTTACAAGTGGTTGACCAGTTTTCCCAGTACCACTTGTTAAAGAGACTGTCTTTTCTCCATTGTATATTCTTGCCTCCTTTTTCAAAGATAAGGTGTCCATAGGTGCGTGGATTTTTCTCTGGGATTTCCATTTTGTTCCATTGATCTATATTTCCGTCTTTGCACCAGTACCATACTGTCTTGATGACTGTGGCTTTATAGTAGAGCCTGAAGTCAGATAGGTTGATTCCTCCAGTTCTATTCTTCTTTCTCAAGACTGCTTTGGCTATTTGAGGTTTTTTGTATTTCCATACAAATTGTGAAATTATTTGTTCTAGCTCTTTGAAAAATACTGTTGGTAGCTTGATAGGGATTGCATTGAATCTACAGATTTCTTTGGGTAGCATACTCATTTTCACTGTATTCATTCTTCCGATCCATGAACATGGAATGCAAACTAGTACAGCCATTATGGAGAACAGTGTGGAGATTCCTCAAAAAACTGGAAATAGAACTACCATACGACCCAGCAATCCCACTGCTAGGCATACACACCGAGGAAATCAGAATTGAAAGAGACACGTGTACCCCAATGTTCATCACAGCACTGTTTATAATAGCCAGGTCATGGAAGCAACCTAGATGTCCATCAGCAGATGAATGGATAAGAAAGCTATGGTACATATACACAATGGAGTATTACTCAGCCATTCAAAAGAATACATTTGAATCAGTTCTAATGAGGTGGATGAAACTGGAGCCTATTATACAGAGTGAAGTAAGCCAGGAAGAAAAACACCAATACAGTACATTAACGCATATATATGGAATTTAGAAAGATGGTAACAATAACCCTGTATGCGAGACAGAAAAAGAGACACAGATGTATAGAACAGTCTTTTGGACTCTGTGGGAGAGGGAGACGTGGGGATAATTTGGGAGAATGGCATTGAAACATGTATAACATCATATAAGAAACGAATCACCAGTCCAGGTTCGATGCAGGATACAGGATGCTTGGGGCTGGTGCACTGGGATGACCCAGAGGGATGTTACAGGGAGAGAGGTGGGAGGGGAGTTCAGGGTGGGGAGCACATTTACACCCGTGGTGGATCGTGTCGATGTATGGCAAAGCCAATACAATATTGTAAAGTGACAGATTCATTTCAATATTTGGCAAAACGAATACAATATTGTAAAGTTTAAAAATAAAATACAATTTAAATAAAAAAAATAAAAATAAAATAAATAAATTTAAATTTTAAAAAACAATTAAAGAAAAAAAGAATACATTTAAAAAAGTTGCATATCTTTGCTACTGAATTTCAGAACATATGAAATAAGTTGAACTGTAACTATTTCCAGTGAAATTTGGAAAGCATCTTATTTATTACAGCTATTATATCCCAATCTACCATCTTGAGTTCTTTCATGTAAAATAAACACAGAGCAGCCAATGAGAATCTTGCTTGTGGTGGGTTAAATTAAATTCGACATTCCTTTTAGTATGTCTGCACCACATTTGTATCATTTTGCATCTTTTCTTTTTCTTTTTTTTTTAACTTAGCTTCCTTGCAACCTTGGTAGAAAGCATATCTATCTATTGCTTTGAGTATCTGCCATTGTTTCTTTTGCATAGAAATGTTTATCTTATTCTAGACCCTTGAAATGATGTGGCAATTCTGTTTGAAAAGCTACAGGGGAAGGTGTTTTCAGAATTCAGCTTAATGTTCTCAACATAACGACATTACAACAAAATGGTAATTATGTGAGGTAAAGAATATGTTTAAGAATATGCCAAAGAATGTTCAAAATAACACACAATTCAAAATAACACATATCTCACACACTAGCAAAGTAACGCTCAAAACTCTCCAAGCCAGGCTTCAACAATACATGAACCGTGAACTTCCAGATGTTCAAGCTGGATTTCGAAAAGGCAGAGGGACCAGAGACAAATTGCCAACATCACCTGGATTATCGAAAAAGCAAGAGAGTTCCAGAAAAACATCTACTTCTGCTTTATTGACTACGCCAAAGCCTTTGACTATGTGGATCAAAACAAACTGTGGAAAATTCTTCAAGAGATGGGAATACCAGACCACCTTACCTGCCTCCTGAGAAATCTGTATGCAGGCTAAGAAGCAACATTTAGTATCAGACATGGAACAACAGACTGGTTCCAAATCAGGAAAGGAGTACATCAAGGTTGTGTATTGTCATCCTGGTTATTTAACCTATATGCAGAGTACATCATGTGAAAGGTCATGCTGGATGAAGAACAAGCTGGAATCAAGATTGCTGGGAGAAATATCAAAACCTCAGATATGCAGAGGATACCACCCTTATGGCAGAAAGTGAAGAGGAACTAAAAACCTCTTGATTAAAGTGAAAGAGGAGAGTGAAAAAGTTGGCTTACTACTCAACATTCAGAAAACTAAGTTCATGGCATCTGGTCCTGTCACTTCATGGCAAATGCATGAGGAAACAATGGAAACAGTGAGAGACTTTATTTTCTTGGGTTTCAGTATCACTGTAGATGGTGACTGCAGCCCTGAAAGTAAAAGATATAAAAGTAAAAGTAACCTAGAGTGACCAAACTAGACAGTATATTAAAAATAAAAGACATTACTTTGCCAACAGAGGTCCATCTAGTCAACGTTATTTTTTCCAGTGGTCATGTATGGATGTGAGAATTGGACTATAAAGAAAGCTGAGCACAGAAGAATTGATGCTTTTAATCTGTGGTGTTGGAAAAGACTCTTGAGAGTCCCTTGGACTGCAAGCAGATCCAACCAGCCTATCCTAAAGGAAATCAATGCTGAATATTCATTGGAAGGACTGATGCTGAAGCTGAAACTCCAATACTTTGGACACCTGATGTGAAGAACTGACTCATTGGAAAAGACCCTTATGCTGGGAAAGATTGAAAGCTGGAGGAGAAGGAGGCAACAGAGGATGAGATGGTTGGATGGCATCACTGACTCGATGGACATGAGTTTGAGCAAGCTCTGGGAGTTTGTGATGCACAGGAAAGGCTGGTGTCCTGCAGTCCTTGGGGCTGCAAAGTGTCAGACATGACTAAGTGACCATATGGAAAGAATATGCTAATTAAACTGATTTTTGTCAAAGAAAAGAAAGAAAGAAAGAAAGAAAAAAAATCCTCAGTGTGAACATACCTCAAACCATCACATTGTGCACCTTAAACTTACAATGTTATTCATAAACTATATCCCTATAAAGCCAGAAATTAGTCAGACTTAAAAACAAAAAATGATGTAAATTTAATCCCCCATTTCCTTTATGGTAATCCTTCTAAGCAAGATTAGAATATTTTGTTTGCACTTACCTTCTCAGGTGACCCTAGTATATTATTAATACTTCATAAATATTTAAAAAATTATCATAACTACAGAGTTAGATAACTGAATCACAAAGGAGACTACATTATTTCTTCCCTTCAATAACAAAGTGCTACTGCCTAGACAGAAAGTTCAGTTCAGTTCAGTCGTTCACTCGGGTCTGACTCTTGCATCCCCATGGACTGCAGTATGCCAGCCCTCCCTGTCTATCATCAACTACCGGAGTTTACCCAAACTCATGTCCATTGAGTTGGTGATGCCATCCAAACATCTTATCCTCTGTTGTCCCCTTCTCCTCCTGCCTTCAATCTTTCCCACTATCAGGGTCTTTTCAAATGAGTCAGTTCTTCGCATCAGGTGGCCAAAGTATTGCAGTTTCAACTTCAACATCAGTGCTTCCAATTAATATTCAGGACTGATTTCCTTTAGGATGGACTGGTTGGAGCTACTTATAGTCCAAGGGACTCTCAACAGTCTTCTCCAACCTAACAGTTCAAAAGCATCAATTCTTCTGCTCTTAGCTTCCTTTATAGTCCAACTCTTACATCCATACATGACTACTGGCAAAAAGATAGCTTTGTCTAGATTGACTTTTGTTGGTGAAGTAATATCTCTGTTTTCTAATATGCTGTCTAGGTTGGTCATAGCTTTTCTTCCAAGGAGCAAGGGTCTTTTAATTTCATGGCTGCAGTCACCATCTACAGTGATTTTGGAGCACCCCAAAATAAAGTCTGTCACTGTTTCTCCATCTCTTTGCCATGAAGTGATGGGACCAGATGCCATGATCTTTGTTTTCTGAATGTTGAGCTTTAAACCAACTTTCTCCCTCTCCACTTTCATCAAGATACCCTCTAATTCTTCGCTTTCTGCCATGAGGGTGGTGTCTTCTGCATATCTGAGGTTATTGATATTTCATATTGCATAGACAGAAAAGTAGGTAGCAGTTTTCTTAATTTCTTTCTTGCTGGCACATTCTCTTTTTAATCAGAGGAGTACCTGGAATAGTTTGGGTGGAAGGATGTTATATATATATATATATATATATATATATATATATATATATATATATATAATAAATATATTATAAAAATATATATATATATATAAAGATCTTACTTTGAGCCCCAAATTTAGGTGCAAGTTAGACATTATATATATACTAAATTATGCTTCTTCTTCAAGACAGCATCAATGAGGACTTTTACATCAAAAAATTTCAGTTAAGTAAAACAAAATCTGTCCTCTTCTGGAAAATGAATGATGTGGAAAAAAATACCTCTCCTTTTGTGGAACTAGTGACAGGCAGACTTCATATTTTTGGGCTCCAAAATCACTGCTATGACCAAACTAGACAGCATATTAAAAAGCAGAGACGTTACTTTTCCAACAAAAGTCCATCTAGTCAAAACTATATTTTTTTCAGTAGTCATGTATGGATGTGAGAGTTGGACTATAAAGAAAGCTGAGAGCAGAAGAATTGATGCTTTTGAACTGTTGGGTTGGAGAAGACTCCTGAGAGTCCTTTGAACTACAAGGAGATCCAACCAGTCCATCCTAAAGGAAATCAGTCCTGAATTTTCATTGGAAGTACTGATTCGGAAGCTGAAACTCCAATACTTTGGACACCTGATATGAAGAACTGACTCATTTGAAAAGACTCTGATAGTGGGAAAGATTGAAGGTGGGAGGAGAAGGGGACAACAGAGGATAAGTTAGTTGGATGGCATCACTGACTCAATGGACATGAGTTTGAGTATTCTCTGGGAGTTGGTGATGGGCAGAGAAGCCTAGCGTGCTGCAGTCTGTGGTGTTGCAAAGAGTCAGACACGACTGAGTGACTGAAGTGAACCGAACTTTGCAGAACTACTACAAATTAAAAATAAAAGATCCTAGTTTGCAGTTGTTTATTTGCTACAAGAAGAAGAAAGAAAAAAGATAAATTATCAGACTTTTTAAGTATGTAAGAGAATTACCAGGACAGTGAAATGTATAGAAGTTTTAGAAAACATTTCTGGAACCTAGAGAACAGTAAAGTTGCAGGTTAATGTCAAAATGGTAGAAAATAAATCTCAGGACTGGCAGATGAATTTAATAAAGTGACAGAAGATGAATCAACATTTATCAAGTTAATTATCAATTAATAAGCCTTCTGATTAAGAGTCATATGCCAGACATATCAAATTCAGAGCAGTGGGGGTATCAAAATCACAATAAAAGTGTCTACACTGCACACAAAGAAGTAAATGAGGAGATGATGCACTGTGAAAGGGCTTGGACTCCATAGGTTATATTTATAATAATTAATTCTCCATGGTATACTTGTTGTTTTGTTTTTTTCTATCCTTATTCTTGTGAAGAATTTAATAGAGTACAAAGGGGTAACTTAATCTTGTTGCTAAGGACAAGGCATTTTCAAAATTTTATTACATTTTGCCTTATTTTGTGAGCATGACTAGCCTCTGCAGGTAGTGAAAATGGCAACTAAAATCTAACCACACCCAGATTCTATCTAAAATAAAATCAATTGGAACTTCAGAATAACTCGTTAGAAAATAAACACATACAGCTGTACAAGAGTTTATTAATCTGATTTTTTGGTTCTTATAAACTTCTTTAAAGAGCTAGAAGGTACAATCTAAAATTAGTAAAGTGTTGGATGGCTTAAATGAGCCAAGTAAAGCAGGTCAGATAGAAGTAAAAGTCCATTATAAATGCAAAACCTACAGACATGTGGAGGCTAAACAATATGCTACTAAATGATTAATTGTTCATTGAAGAATCAAATAAGAAATGAAATACCTGAAGATAAGTGAAAAATAAAACAATAATTTAAAATCTTTTTTTTTTTTCTTCTTTTTGAAACAAAAGAGTTCTAAGAGATAAGCTTACAGCACTAAAAGCCTGCTTCAGGAAAAAAAAAAAAAAAATCAAATAAGCAATTTAACGCTACACCTAAAGAAACAAGGGAAAAAAAGAACAAACAAAATTCAAAATTAGCTGAAGGAAATGAATCATAAAGATCAGAGCAGAAATAAATGAATCTAAATACAAAACAGAAATACAGACTATAAAAAATTACAAATAGATGGGGAAACAATAGCAACAGCGAAGTACTTTATTTTCTTGGACTCCAAAATCACTGCAGAGAGTGATTCCAGCCTTGAAATTAAGAGATGCTTGCTCTTTGGAAGAAAAGTTATGAAAGACCTAGACAGCATATTAAAAAGCAGAGATATTATTTTGCTAACAAATGTCTGTTAGTCAAAGCTATGGTTTTCCCAATAGTCATGTATGGATGTTAGTGTTGAAGCATAGAGAAGGCTGAGCACTGAAAGAACTGATGCTTTCAACCTGCAGTGTTGGAGAAGACTCTTGAGAGTGACTTGACTGCAAAGAGATCAAAGCAGTCAATCCTAGGGGAAATCAACCCTGAACATTCATGGGAAGGACTGAAGCTGAAGCTGAATGTCCAGTATTTTGGCCACCTAATGCAAAGAGCCAACTCATTGGAAAAGATCCTGATGCTGTGGACGATAGAAGGCAGGAGGAGAAGGGGATGGCAGAGTACAAGATGATTGGATGGCATCACTGATTCAATGGACATGAGTTTGAGCAAGCTCCAGGAGATGATGGACAGGGAAGTCTGGCATTCTGAAGTCCATGAGGTCGCAGTCAGACACAGCTGAGAGACTGAAAAAAAGCAATAAATAATTCTGATGAACATAGATGCAAATATTCCCTACAAAATATTAGCAAACTGAATTTGATAATACATTAAAATGTTCATACACCAAGAAAGACCAAGTGGGATTTAGCCCAAGGATATAATCAATCAACTTGACCATCTATTAACAAATTGAAGTATAAAAATCAAATGATAATCTCAATAGATGCAGAAAAAGGTTTTGACAAAACTCAATGTTAATTGACATTTAAAACTCTAAATACAGTGAGTATAAGAGGGAACATATCTCACTATAATAAAGATCATTATAGTAAGTCCACAGTGAACGTTAATACTCAACAGTGAAAACCTTGAATGTATTTCCTCTAAGATAAGTACAAAGACAATTGTACCCACTCTTGTCACTTTTATTTAACATAGTATTAGAAGTCCTAGTCACAGCATTCAGAAAAGAAAAATAATAAAAATAATCCAAATTGGAAAGGAAGAATAAAATTCGTCCTGAACATGGAAGAATTGATACTTTCGAACTGTGGTGTTGGAGAAGACTCTTGAGAGTCCCTTGGACTGCAAGGAAATCCAATCAGTCCATCCTAAAGGAGATCAGTTCTGGGTGTTCATTGGAAGGACTGATGTTGAAGCTGAAATGCCGATATTTTGGCCACCTGATGCGAAGAGCTGACTCATTTGAAAAGACCCTGATGTTGGGAAAGATTGAAGACAGGAGGAGAAGGGGACGACAGAAGACAAGATGGCTGGATGGCATCACCGACTCAATGGACATGAGTTTGGGTAAACTCCGGGAGTTGGTGATGGACAGGGAGGCCTGGCGTGCTGCAGTTCAAGGGGTTGCAAAGAGTCAGATATGACTGAGCAATGGAACTGAACTGATACATAGAAAATTCTATAGATACCATCAGGGAAAAAAAAAAACTATAACTCATAATTAATTTGGAAATGTTAGAGGATACAAAATTAATGCACAGAATCTGTTGCATTTCTAAACACTGACAACAAAAGTTCAGGGAAGAAACTAAGGAAACAATTTCCTTTAAAATTGTTTTAAAAGAATCAAATACATAGGGATAAATCTAACTAAGGAGGTAAGACATATAGCCATAAAACTATAAGACACTGATGAAAGAAATTATAGATGACATAAGCAAATGGGAAGACATAACATGCTCATGAATTAGAACACTCAATATTGTTAAACTATCCACACTACTCCTAAACAATCTACAGATCCAATGCAATCCCAATTAAAATATCAATGCCATTTTTCACAGAACTAGAATAAACAATTCTAAATTGTTTATTTAGAACCTACCTGAATGGAAGGAGAACACAAAAGCATTACAGATAAACATAAAAGATCAGTACCACTAAACCAACTTTACAAAAAAACGTTAAAGGAACTCCTCAAGACAGGAAAAACAAGCGAGAGAAAGGCCTACAAAAACAAACCTGAAGCAATAAAGTAAATGGTAATATGATCATATATATAAACAATTACCTAAATGTAAATGGATTAAATACTCCAACCAGGAGACACAGATTGGCTGAATGGATACAAAAACAAGACCCTTAAATAAGACGCCTGTCTACAAGAGATTCACTTCAGGGATAAGAAAACATATAGACTGAAAGTGAAAAGCTGGAAAAGAAAAAATATTCCATGCAAATGGAAATAAAAAGAAAACAGGAGTAGCAATATTCACATAAGATATAATAGACTTTAAAATAAAAACCATTGAAAAAGACAAGGAAGAACACTGTATAATGATCAACCCAAGAAGAAGATATAGCAGTTATGTTGTATAGCAGATATGTTGTAAACACGCATACAACATAGGAATACCGCAATACATAAGGCAAATCAAGGTCCATGAATCAAGGCAAATTGGAAGTGGTCAAACAGGAGATGGCAAGAGTGAACATCAACATTCTAGAAATCAGCGAACTAAAATGGACTGGAATGGGTGAATTTAACTCAGATGACCATTATACCTACTACTGTGGGCAGGAATCCCTCAGAAGAAATGGAATAGCCATCATGGTCAACAAAAGAGTCCAAAAGGCAGTACTTGGATGCAATCCCAAAAACAACAGAATGATCTCTGTTTGTTTCCAAGGCAAACCATTCAACATCACAGTAATCCTAGTCTATGCCCCAACCAGTAATGCTGAAGAAGCTGAAGCTGAAAGGTTCTATGAAGACCTACAAGACATTTTAGAACTAACACCCAAAAAAGATGTCCTTTTCATTACAGGGGACTGGAATGCAAAAGTAGGAAGTCAAGAAATACTTGGGGTAACAGGCAAATTTGGCCTTGTAATACGAAATGAAGCAGGGCAAAGGCTAATAGAGTTTTGCCAAGAAAATGCACTGATCATAGCAAACACCCTCTTCCAACAACACAAGAGAATACTCTACATGTGGATGTAACCAGATGGTCAACACTGAAATCAGATTGATTATATTCTTTGCAGCCAAAGATGGAAAGCTCTATACAGTCAGCATGAACAAGACCATGAGCTGACTGTGGCTCAGTTCATGAACTCCTTATTGCTAAATTCAGATGTAAATTGAAGAAAGTAGGGAAAACCACTAGATCATTCAGGTATGACCTAAATTAAATCCCTTATGATTATACAGTGGAAGTGAGAAATAGATTTAAAGCACTAGATCTGACAGAGTGCCTGATGAACTATGGACAGAGGTTTGTGACATTGTACAGGAGACAGGGATCAAGACCATCCCCATAGAAAAGAAATGCAAAAAAGCAAAATGGCCATCTGGGAAGGTCTTACAAATAGCTGTGAAAAGAAGAGAAGTGAAAAGCAACGGAGAAAAGAAAAGATATAGGCATCTGAATGCAGACTTCCAAAGAATAGCAAGGAGAGATAAGAAAGCCTTCCTCAGTGATCAATGCAAAGAAATAGGGGAAAACAACAGAATGGGAAAGACTAGAGATCTCTTCAAGAAAATTAGAGATGCCAAGGGAACATTTCATGCAAAGATGGGCTCGATAAAGGACAGAAATGGTATGGACCTAACAGAAGCAGAAGATATTAAGAAGAGATGGCAAGAATACACAGAAGAACTGTACAAAAAAGATCTTCACGACCCAGATAATCACGATGGTGTGATCACTCACCTTGAGCCAGATATCCCAGAATGTGAAGTCAAGTGGTCTTTAGAAAGCATCACTGCAAACAAAGCTAGTGGAGGTGATGGAATTCCAGTTGAGCTATTTCAAATCCTGAAAGATGACGCTGTGAAAGTGCTGACTCAATATGCCAGCAAATTTGGAAAACTCAGCAGTGGCCACAGGACTGGAAACGGTCAGATTTCATTCCAATCCCAAAGAAAGGCAATGCCAAAGAATGCTCAAACTACTGCACAATTGCACTCATCTCACATGCTAGTAAAGTAATGCTCAAAATTCTCCAAGCCAGGCTTCAGCAATACGTGAACCATGAACTTCCAGATGTTCGAGCTGGTTTTAGAAAAGGCAGAGGAACCAGAGATCAAATCTCCAACATCCTCTGGATCATGGAGAAAGGAAGAGAGTTCCAGAAAAAGATTTATTTCCGCTTTATAGACTATGCCAAAGCCTTTGAATGTGTGGATAAAAATAAACTGTGGAAAATTCTGAAAGAGATGGGAATACCGGACCACCTGACCTGCCTCTTGAGAAACCTGTATGCAGGTCAGGAAGCAACAGTTAGAACTGGCTATGGAAAAAACAGACTGATTCCAAATAGGAAAAGAAGTAAGTCAAGGCTATATATTGTCACCCTACTTATTTAACTTCTATGCAGAGTACATCATGAGAAACGCTTGGCTGGAAGAAGTACAAGTTGGAATCAAGATGTCAGGAGAAATGTCAATAACCTCAGATATGCAGATGACACCACCCTTATGGCAGAAAGTGAAGAGGAACTAAAAAGCCTCTTGAAAGTGAAATAGGAGAGTGAAAAAGTTGGCTTAAAGGTCAACATTCAGAAAACGAAGATCAGGACATCTGGCCCCATCACTTCATGGGAAATAGATGGGGAAACAGTGGAAACAGTGTCAGACTTTATTTTTGGGGGCTCCAAAATCACTGCAAATGGTGATTGCTGCCATGAAATTAAAAGATGCTTACTCCTGGGGAAGGAAAGTTATGACCCACCTGGATAGCATATTCAAAAGCAGAGACATTACTTTTCCTACAAATGTCCATCTAATCAAGGCTATGGTTTTTCCAGTGGTCATGTATGGATGTGAAAGTTGGAGTATGAAGAAAGCTGAGTGCTGAAGCATCAATGCTTTTGAAGTGCGGTGTTGGAGAAGACTCTTGAGAGTCCCTTGGACTGCAAGGAGATCCAACAAATTCATTTTAAAGGAGATTAGTCCTGGGTGTTCTCTGGAAGGAGTGATGCTAAAGCTGAAACTCCAATACTTTGGCCACCTCATGAGAAGAGTTGACTCATTGGAAAAGATTCTGATGCTGGGAGGGACTGGGGGCAGGAGGAGAAAGGGATGACAGAGGATGAGATGGCTGAATGGCATCAATGACTCTATGCTCATGAGTTTGAGTGAACTCAGGGAGTTGGTGATGGACAGGGAAGCCTGGCATGCTGCAATTCATGGGGTCACTAAGAGTCGGACACGACTGAGAGACTGAAGAACTTAGACAGTATGAAATGAGAAATCAATAATAACACAATAATGGTTGGAGGCTTTAGCACTCAAATCACACCAGTGGACAGATCATCCAGAGAGAAGACTAGAGGAAACACAAGCCTGAAATGACAGACACTGGGACCAGATGGATCTAACCCATGTCTACAGGATATTATATCTAAAGCAGTAGAATTAATGTTTTGTCAACTGCACATGGAACATTCTACAAGGTAAATTATATCTTGTGGAAATTATATCTTGGTAAAATTAATAAAATTTAAATGTTATCAAGTTATCAAGCATTTTTTTTTTTCAGAGAAAAAGCTAAGATTAGATGTCAATTACAGGAAAAAGAATATTAAAAACACAAATACAGAGAGACTAAACAATATGGTTCTAAGTAGCCAAGAGGACACTGAACAAATCAAAGAGTAAGTAAAACAGCTAGAAAAATTGTAAATGAAAACATAACAACTCTAAACCTAGGGGATATTGTAAAAGCAGTACAAAGAAGTAAATCTGTAGTAAAATAAGCCTACCTAAAGAAATCGGGAAAACATTACATGAACAGCTTAACCTAAAGAAATCAAGAAAAGAAGAACAACAACAAAGCCTCAAAGTTAGTAGGAAAGAAATCATAAAGATCAGAGCAAAATAAGTGAAAAACAAATGAAGAGAACAATAACAGAGTTAAGCAAGATTAAAAGCTGGTTCTTTGAGAAAATAAACAAAATTAACAAACCACTGGCCAGACTCACCAAGAAAAAAGAGATATGTCTCAAATCAATGAAATGAGAAATGAAAAAGAGACATTACAAATGACAATGCAGCATTACAAAGGATCATAGAAGACATCCTGGGAGAAATGGACTACGTCTTAGAAAACTACAACTTTCCAAGACTGAACCAGGAATAAATAGAAAGTATGAACAGACTAATCAGAAGCACAGAAATTGAAAATGTAATAAAAATATTTCAACAACATAAAAGTCCATGGCCAGATGACTTCACAGGTGAATTCATTAAACATTTAGAGAAGAGCTAAGACTTATCTTGCTCAAATTCTTCTAAAAAACTGTGGAAGAATACCCCCAAACTCATTCTACAAGACTATCCTCACCCTGACACTCAAAGCAGAAAAAGATAATACACCAAAAAATAAAATTGCAGACCTATAACACTGAGGAAGATATATATTTTTTGAATATAGATGCAAAAAATCCTCAACAAGATGCTAGTAAACAGAATCCAACAATGTATTAAAAGCATCACACACCATGATCAAGTGGGGTTTGTCCCAATGATGCAAAGATTTTTCAATATGCACAAGTCAATCAATGTGATACATCATATTAATAAACTGAAAGATAAATCCATATAATCACCTCAATAGATGTAGAGAAATATTTCTACAGAATTCAGCACCCATTTATGCTAAAAACTCTCCATAAAATCAGCATAGGAAAAACTTACCTCACCATAGTAAATGCCATGTATGACAAAACCACAGCAAACATTATACTCAGTGATGAAAAAGTGAAAGTATTTCTTCTTCAGGAAGAAGGTGAGGTGCCCACTCTCACCACTATTATTCAGCATAGTTCTGGAAGTTTTAACCACAGCAATCATAAAAGAAAAAAAAACGAATCTAGTTTGGAAAAGAAGTAAAACTCTCTTTCTTTGCAGATAACATGATACTATACATAGAAAACCCAAAATATGCTACCAGAAAATTACAATAATGAATTAATGAATTTAGGAAATTACCAAGATATGAAATGAATACACAGACATTCCTTGTGTTCCTATAAACTAAGAATGAAAACTCAGAAATAGAAATTAAGGAAACAATCCCTTTAACCATTGAAACAAAAAGGTAAAAATTACCTAGGAATTAACCTACCTAAGGAGAAATCATAGCTGTCTACAGAAAAGTATGACACTGCTGAAAGAAAGCAAAGATGCAACAAATATGGAAAGATATAACATGCTCTAGGGTTGCAAGAATCAATATTGTGAAAATAGCAATACCAAAACCAATCTATGGATTCAATGAAATCTCTATCAAATTGCAAATTGTAGTTTTTACAAAACTATAATAAAATATTTTATAATTTGTATGGAAACAGAAAAGACCCTAAATAGCCAAAGTAATCTTGACAAAGAAAAATGGAGCTAGAGGAATTAAGCTTCCTGACTTCAGACTATCCTAAAAGGTTACAGTAATATAGATGAATGGAGTAATATATAGAAAGCCCAGACAAAAACTCACACATCTGGGCACTTTATCTTTGAAAAAGAATGCAAAAATATACAGTGGAGAAAAGACAGCCTCTTCAATTAATGATGCTGGGAAAATGGGACAGCTATGTGTAAAGTAATGAAATTAGAACACTTACTAACACCATATTCAAAAATAAACTCAAAATGGATTAGACTTAAATATAAGGCCAGAAACTATAAAGCTCTTAGAAGAAAGATTGGCAGTACACTCTTTGACATAAATCACAGCAAGATCCTCTTTGACCCACCTCCTAGAGTAATGAAAATAAAATAAAGAAATGGAACCTAGTTAAATTTAAAAGCTTTTTCACAGTAAATGCAACAATAAACAACATGAAAAGCAGCCCTCAGAATGGATGAAAATAGCTGCAACCAAACAACAAAGGATTAATTTCCAAAATATACAAGCAGCTCATGCAGCTAAATACTAGAAAAAAAGAAATCCAATTAAAAAATGGGCAGAATATCTAAACAGACTTTTCTCCAAAGAAGACCTACAGATGGTCAATAAACACAAGAAAAAATGCTTAATGTCATTCATTATTAGAATAATGCAAATCAAATTTACAATGAGGTATCACCTCATGTCGATCAGTATGGCCATTATTTAAAAATCTACAAGCAATAAATTTTGGATAGGATGTAATGAAAAGGGAACCCTGCTGCACTGGATGGGAATGTAAATTGATGCAAAGACTATGGAGAACAGTATGGATATTTCTTAAAAGACCAGGAATAAATTTACTATATTACCCAGTAATCTCACTACTGTGTGTATATCCTGAGAAAGTCAGAATTCAAGAAGATGCATGCACCTCAATGATCATTGTTCATTGCAGCATAATTTACAATAAGCAAGATATGGAAGCAACTGAGCTATCCATTGATAAATGAAGGGATAAGAAAATGTGATACACATATTCAACAGAATATCACTCAGACATAAAAATGAACAAATCTGATTCAGTTGTAGTTAGATAGATGAATCTAGAGTCTGTTATAAAAAGTGAAATAAAAGTCAGAAAGAAAAAAAATGTCATATATAATGGATATATATAGAGAGAGAATCTAGAAAAATAGAACTGATAAACCTATTTTCAGGGAAGGAATGGAGATGTGGGTGTAGAGAATGAACTTGTGGATGCGTCAGGGGATGGAGAGGGTCAAACAAATTGTGAAAGTAGCATTGACATATATACACTCTGCTGTGCTTAGTCAGTAGTGTCCTACTTTTTGTAACCCCATGGACTATAGTAGCCCACCAGGCTCCTCTATCCATGGGGGTTCTCCATGCAAGAATACTGGAGTGGGTTGTCATGCCTTCCTCCAGGGGATCTTCTCAACCCAGGTCTTCTACATTGAAGGAAATTTCTTTACCATCTGAGCCACCAGGTAAGCCCAAGAACACAGGAGTGGATAGCTCATCCTTTCTCCAGGGGAACTCCCAGACCCAGAAACCAAACTAGGGTCTCTTGTATTGCAGGTGGATTCTTTACCAGCTGAGTTACCCAAGAATGTGTGAAATAGATAGCTAGTGATAAGCTGTCATAAAGCATAGGTAGCTGAGCCTGGTGTTCTTTTATGACCTAGAGGGGTTGGGGGAAGCCTGGTGGGCTGCTGTCTATGGGGTCACACAGAGTCGGACACGACTGAAGTGACTTAGCAGCAGTAGCAGCAGAGGGGTGGGATGAGCAAGGGGAGGGCAGCTAACAAAGCAAGAGATGTTTATATAATCACTGCTGATTTGCATTTTTGTAAGGCAAAACCAACACAACATTGTAGATCAATTATCCTCCAATTAATTTTTAAATTAATAAAAAGAGAGAGAGAGAGCATCTAAGAGACTATTACAGACAAGAGGAACCTAAGGAAATAGGGTGCCCAAGTGTAATGTGGGATCCTACATGGGGTCTAGGAACAGAGAAGGAATATTAGGGAAAAACTTTAAAAAGACTGAATAAACTGTGGACTGCTATTAATAGAAACATACCATTACTGTTTAAAAAAAGTCTAGCTAAAAGTAGTCACTAAAAATAATTTTGAATATGATAGTTTAACTTCAAGTCCCTATGTTGAAATATTTGAGAGGCTCCAGATATTTATAAATAATTTAAAATAATTGTATGAAGTGTTTTATACAAGGAGTTCTCAAACTCCAATCCTTAGATCAGTGCCAAATGATGATAAATTTTTCATCCCTTTGTAACAAAAAATTGCTAAAGCAAGATAAATGTGATCATCTTTTCAATAAGTTAAATATGCGATTAAAAGGACTTACCTTTATTCTGAGAAAAATAAAATTCACGGAGAATCTGATTAGACTTTTTTTTTTTTCAAGAAAGATGTACAGATGACCAAAAGTCATATGAAAAGATGTGCCATATACAGTCTGCAACTTCATCAAAGATGAAGAAAATGCAAATGAAAACCATAATTAGAGAACTATATAATCTGGCAATTCTGTTCCTAATATTTATCTGAATAAAACAAAAACACTAATTAGAAAATATATATGTACACATATGTTCATTGCTGAAATAAATCAGTTCTGAGTATTTTTTGGATGGACTGATGCTGAAGCTGAAACTCCAATACTTTAGCCACCTGATGCAAATAACTTACTCCTTGGAAAAGACCCTGATGCTGGGAAAGATTGAAGGCAGGAGGAGAAGGGGACAACATAGGATGAGATGATTGGATGGCATCACCAACTCGATGGACATGAGTTTGAACAAGCTCTGGGAGTTGGTGATGGACAGGGAAGCCTGGCATGCTGCAGTGCATGGAGTCCCAAAGAGTCGGACATGACCGAGTGACTGAACTGATGTTCACTGCAGCATTATTTACAATAACTGAGATATGGAACTGAGATGCACAGCAATAGATGAATGGATATATATGTGAACATATTTATATGCATATGTGCTAAGTCATTTCAGTCGTGTCTGACTCTTTGTGACCATATAGACTGTAGCCCACCAGTCCCCTCTGTCCATGGGGATTCTCCAAGCAAGAATATTAGAGTGTGTTGCTATGCTCCCTTCACTTGTGCTCACCTTCTCTCACAAGCACAACAAAACTACAACTAACTTATGAACAATAAATTAAAAAAAGAACCATCAATTAAAAAAGATTGGAACATACCAACAAGGATATTCTACATTTAAAGACTTTAAAAAGAAACCATAATGCGGATGAAGGAGGAGTTGCTGTTGCTGGTGCTAAGTCGCTTCAGTCGCATCCGACTCTGCGACCCCATAGACAGCAGCCCACCAGGCTCCCCCATCCCTGGGATTCTTCAGGCAAGAACACTGGAGTGGGTTGCCATTTCCTTCTCCAATGCATGAAAGTGAAATTGCTCAGTCATGTCCTACTCTTAGCAACCCCATGGAGCACTACCAGGTTCCTCTGTCCATGGGATTTTCCAGGCAAGAGTTCTGGAGTGGGTTGGAGAAGGAACACAATCACTGTATAATCAAAGCTGAAAACACCTCAGGTGGGCAACTCATAAACTGGAAAATAATTAATCACTAAGTTTTCCCACAGAGGGGAGATATCTGAGCCCCATATCACTATCTCTCACTGGAACCATAGGATCATGAGGGGAGGCCACCGGAGCATATGGCTTTTAAGACCAACAGGGCTTCATTACATAAGGTCCACAGGACTTGGTGAACAAAGACTATACTCTTGGAAGGTGCACATGAAATCTCATGTTTATCGTGATGGAGGGAAAAGAACTGATTTCATAGGAGCCTGGACTAGACTTACATGTGGTTTTTGGAGGGTGTTCTCTGGAAATGGGGGCAACGATGGCTCACTCTGGGGACTAGGACAATGGTGACAGAGGTATTAGGGAGTATTTATCAGCATCAGCTCTGCTGGAGGCTGACATTTGGCATCAAATGCTGGCATCAGTCAACAGCTTGTAGGCTCCAGTGCTGGGATGTCTCAGGCCAAATGACAAATAAAGTGATAGCATCGTCCCACCCATCAGCAGAGAGACTGCTGAAAAGACTTCCTGAGCCCAGAGCTCCCTCTAGACACACCACACCACTTGAAATGGCCCTGGCCACCAAAGGCCCAGACCAAGTTTCACTCACCAGTGGACAGACTCCAGAAGCAACAAAATTACCATCCCACAGCCTAAGGAACTGAATCAGTAAACACAGGAAATAATTTACCATGGGACCACTGGCCCCTGGTCCTTGTGTAACAAGGAGAGAGTGTGCTGCTTGGATATATCCTCCAGAGGGCCACTTCTCCAAAGTTGAGAAACATAACTAACTTTCCACAGACATAATAATACAAATACAAATTTAGACAAAATTAGACTGTGGAGGAATATGTTCAAGATAAAAGAACAAGATAAAAACCTCAGAAGAACAGCTGTGTGAAATGGAGGGAAGCGATCTACCTGAGAAAGGTTCAGAGTACTGATCATAAAGATGATTCAAGGTCTCAGGAAACATATGGATGCACAAAGAGCAAAGATACAAGAAGTTTTTTTTTTAACAAAGAGTTAAAAAATATAAATAACAACCAGAGTTGAAGAATACAATATTGAAATAAAAAAAAAAATACACTGGAAGGAAACAATAACAGAATAAAGGAGGCAGAAGAATGGATGTGTGTGTGAAGCCACTCAGTCATGTCTGACCCTTTGTGACCCCGTGGACTGTAGCTTGACAGGCTCCTCTGTCCATGGGATTCTCCGGGCAAGAATACTGGAGTGGGTTGCCATTTCCTTCTTCAGGGGATCTTCCCAACCCAGGGATCGAACCCAGGTCTCGTGCATTGCAGGCAGACGCTTTATCCTCTGAGCCATGAGGAGCTGAAAGAAGGATAGAGGTCACTCTTGCAGAACAGAATAAAGAAAAAATAAAGAGAAATAAGAACTGATTAAGAGACCTCTGCAACAACATTAAATATTTGCATTATAGTAGCCCAAGAAGGAGAAGAGAGAGATAAAGGGCTTGAGGAAATATATGAAGAGATGAGAGCTGAAATCTCCCAAACATGGGAAAGAAGACAGACACCCAAGTCCACGAAATGCATAGTCTCATACAGATTAACCAAGGAGGAACACACCAAGACACATAGTAGTCAAATTGACAAAAGCTTAAAATAAAAAGAAAATAATAAAAGCAGTAGGGGAAAGTAGCAACTAAATTACAAAGGAATCCTCATAAAGTTATTAGCTGATTTTTCAGCAGAAACTCAAGTACAAAAGGGAGTGGCATGATGTGTTTGATGTGGTGAAAGGGAAGAACCTATAAGCAAGGATACTCTTCCCAGCATGCTCTTATGCATGTTTGACAGAGAGATAAAAAACCTTATGGACAAACAAAATTAAAATAATTTAATAACACCAAACTACCTTTACAACAAATGCTAAAGGAGCTTCTCTAGGCAGAATAGAAAAGGAAACAAGCAGAAACAAGAAAATTATGGAATGAGCAACTTCACTAGTAAAGGAAAACAAGCAGCAAAAGTAGGAAATTATCCACACACAAATATAATACAAAACCAGTAACCATGAAAATGTACAATGCAGGACATTTGAAATGCATTCAAAATGAACAGATCAGCAACTTAAAGCAATCATATATACTTATAAACTGCTATATCAAAATCTCATGAAACTGTACAGCAAAATTGTCCAATAGGTATACATATAAAAAGAAAAAGAAAAAGTAATCCAAACACAACACTAAATATTATCATTGAATCACAAGAACAGAAAGCAAAAGAAAAAAGGAAGAAAAAAAAATCCAAAACAAGTAATAATATTGTGAGTGTGAGTGTGAAATAACTCAGTTGTGTCCGACTCTTCATGACCCCATGCACTATGCAGTCCATGGAATTTTCCAGGCCAGAATACTGGGGTGTGTAGCCTTTCCATTCTCTATGGGATCTTCCCAACCCAGGGATTGAACCCAGTCTCCCTCATTGGAGGTGGATTCTCTACCAGCTGAGCCACAGGGGAAGCCCAACAGTATTGTAATAAAAACTAATCAGTAAATACCTTAAAAGTAAAATAAATAGGTTACAACCAATGCACATATACTGACTGAATGGATATAAAACAAGGTGTATATATATATATTGTCTACAAAAGACCCACTTCAGATCTAGGGACACATACAGACTGAAAGTGAGGAGATAGAAAAAAATATTTCATTCAAATTGAAATCGAAAGAAAGCAGAAGTAGCCATACTTGTACCAGAAAAAGAGGCTTCAAAATAAACATTTACAAGAATCAAAGAGACTTCAAAACAAAGACTTACAAGAGTCAAAGAAGGACAACATACAGTGATGAAAGGATTAATTGAAGAAGACAATATAGCAATTGTAAATAGATATGCATCCAACATAGGAGCACCTCTCTGTATAAGGCAAATGTTAACAAACCTAGAAAGAGAAATTGACTGAAATGTAATAATAATGGAACTTTAACACCTCATTTTACATCAATGGACAGATCATCCAGGGGGAAAAAAAAATTAGGAATCAAAAGTCTTAAGTTATACATTACACCAGATGGACTTAATTGATACTTATAGGGCTTCACTGGTAGCTCAGTCAGTAAAGAAACCACCTGTAACACATGTGACTTAAATTCAACCCCTGAGTTGGAAGGGCCCCCTGGGGAAGGAAAAGGCAACCCAATCCAATATTCCTGCCTGGGAAATCCCATGGTCAGAGGAGCATGGTGGGTTAGAGTCCACGGGATCACAAGAGTCAGACATGGCTTAGCAAATAAACCACCATCATAGAACATTCCATTTGAAAGCAGCAGAATAGAGAATCTATCAAGGGTACATGGAATAATATCCAGAATAGATAGATCACATGCTGGGCCACAAAACAGGCCTTGGTTTATTTAAGAAAATGGAAATCAAACCAGGCATTGTTTTTCTGACCACATCAATATGAGATTAGAAATTAAATATAAGAAAAAAAATTTCAAACAATACAAACATGGAGTCTAAACAATATGCTGCCAAACAACCAATGGATCATTAAAGAAATCAAAGAGGAAATTTAAAAAATTATCTAGAGACAAATGAAAATGAAACCCCCCCAAAAAAATCAAAATTTATCAGACAGCAAAGCAGTTCTAAGATGGAAATTTATAGCAATACAATTTTATTTTAACAAACAATAATAATCTAAAATAAACAACCTAATCTTTACACCTATAATAACTAAAAAGAACAGAATAAACAAAACCCAAATTTAGTGGAAGAAATAAAAAAGATCACAAGAGAAATAAATGAAAAGAGACAAAAAAACAGTAGAAAAGAGCAATGAAAATAAAAGATGTTTTTGTGAAAAGATATCAAAACGGATAAACCAGTCAGAATCGCCAAGAAAAAGAGATGGTCCAAATGAATAAAAGTAGAAATGAGATTTGCAGCTGACAGCATAGAAATACAAAGGATCATAATAGACTGATGCAAGTAAATATATTCCAATAAGTGGACAATCTAGAAGTAAACAAATTCTTAGAAAAGTGCCACCTTCCAAGATTGAATCAGGAAGAAAGAGAAAACATGAAAAAGATCTAAGTAATGAAATTGAAACTGTGATTAAAAAGCATTCAGACAACAAATGTTCAGAACCAGATGGCTTCACAGAAAAGTTCTATCAAACATTTAGAAAAGAATTAGCACCTATCTTTCTTAAACTTTTCTTAAAAAAGAAACTGTAGAGGAAGGAACACTCCCAAATTCATTCTGTGAAGCCACCATCAAACTCATGTCCATTGATTCAGTGATGCCATCCAACCATCTCATCCTCTGCCATCCCCTTCTCCACTTGCTCTCAATCCTTTCCAGCATCAGGGTCTCTTCCAATGAGTCAGCTCTTTGCTTTAGGTGGTCAAAGTACTGGACCTTGAGCTTCAGCATCAATCCTTCCAAAGTATATTCAGGGTTAATTTCCTTCAGGATTCATTGGTTTGATCTCCTTGCTGTCCAATGGACTCTCAAGAGTCTTCTCCAGCACTGCAATTCAAAATCATCAATTCTTCAATGCTCAGCCTCCTTTATTGTCCAACTATCACATCTGTACATGACTATTGGAAAAACCATAGCTTTGACTCTATGGACCTTTGTCAGCAAAGAGATGCCTCTGAATTTTAAAACACTACCTACATTTGTCATATTTCCCCAGTGGCACTAGCCATAAAGAACCTGCATGCCAGTGCAGGAGATATAAGAGACACAGGTTCAATTTTTTGGTCCAGAAGATCCCCTGGAGAAGGGCATGGCAACTCACTTCAATATTCTTGCCTGGAGAATCCCACTGGACAGAGGAGCCTGGTGGGCTACAGTTCAGAGGGTCACATAGAGTTGAACATGACTGAAGCATTTCTTCTAAGGAGAAAATGTCTTAATTCCATGGCTACAGTCACCATCTGCAGTGATTTTTGGATCTGAAAAAAATAAGATTGGTCCACTTTTTCCCTATCTATTTGCCATGAAGTGATGCAACTGGATGTCATGATCTCAGTTTTTTGAAAGTTGATTTCACCCTCATCAAGAGGCTCTTTAGTTCCTCTTCACTTTCTGCCATTGGAGTGTTATCAGTTGCATATCTGAGGTTTTTGATATTTCTCCTGGCAATCTTGATTCTAGCTTTGATTCAGCCAGCCTGGCATTTTGCATGATGTACTCTGAATGTAAGCTAAATAAACAAGATGATGATATGTACAGCTTCAATGTACTCCTGTCCCAATTTTGAATCTGCTCATTGTCCCATGTCTGATTCTAACGGTTGTTTCTTGACCTGCATACAGTTTTGTCAGGAGTGGCCTGTAAGTAACATGGCCTGATATTATTCCCATCTATTTAAGAGTTTTCCATAGTTTGTTATGAACCACACAGTCAAAGGTGTTAATTTAGTCTATGAAACAGAATAGATTGTTTTCCTGGAATTCCTTTGTCTTTTCTGTGACCAAATGGATGTTTGAAATTTGATCTGTTTCCTCTGCCTTTTCTAAACACAGGTTGTACATCTGGAAGTTCTCAGTTCATGTATGGTTGAAACCTTGTTTAAAGGATATTGAGCATTACCCTGCTCGCATGTTAAATAAGCACAATTATATGGTAGTTTGAACATTCTTTGACAATGCCTTTCTTTGGAATTGGAATGAAAACTGACCTTTTCTAGTTTTGAGGCCACTGGTGAGTTTTCCAAATGTGTTGCATATTGACTACAGCACTTTAACAGCATCATCTTTTAGGATTTTGAGTATCTCAGCTGCAATTCCATCACCTCCACTAGCTTTGTTGTAGTCATGCTTCCTAAGGCCCACTTTACTTCACACTCCAGGAAGTTTGCCTTTAGCTCAGTGACCACACCATAATACTCCTAGAGAAGAACATAGGCTGAACACCCTCTGACATTAATTGTAGCAACATGTTTTTGGATCTGTCTCCTAGAGTAATGGAAATAAAAATAAAATGAACAAGGAGATCTAATTAATCTTAAATAGCTTTTGTATAACAAAGTAAAACATATGCAAAATCAAAATACAGTTTATAGAATGGAATAAAACATTTACACACAATGCAGCCAACAGGGATTAACCTCCAAAATAAACAAATATCAAATCAAACATCCCAATTAAAAAATGAGCAGAAGATCTAAATAGATATTTCTACAGTGAAGACATATAGATGGCCAACAGGCTCATGTAAGAGTTCAACATCACTAATAATTAGAGAACTTCAAAACAAAAATACAATGAGGTATTACCTCATGCTTGTCATCATGGCCATCATCTAATAGTCTATAAATAATAATGGGGAGACTGTAGAGAAAAGGAACTGTCTAATATTGTTGTTGGGAATGTAAATTAGTACAGCCACTTTGGAGAACAGTGTGGAGCTTCCATAAGAATCTAAAAATAGAATTACCATATGATCCTGTAATCCCACTCCTGAGCATATATCCAAGCACAGTTTGAAAATATACATGCACAATAATTATACATACAAAACGGTAATTTGAAAACATACATACAAAGCATAATTTGAAAATTACATACAAAATTATAATTTGAAAATATACATGCACCCACAGTGTTCTTTCTAACCACACTATTTACAAAGCCAAGAAACTGAAGATACCTAAATGTTCATTCGGAGAAGGCAATGGCACCCCACTCCAGTACTCTTGCCTGGAAAATCCCATGGACAGAGGAGGCTGGTGGGCTGCAGTCCATGGGGTTCATTGACAGATGAATTATTAAAGAAGATGTGACATATGTATGTATATAGATGTATAAGTATATATATCCATATAGATTTATGCACAGATATATTATGTCTACGGATATTTACGTGAGTCTGCATGAGTGCAGTTCAGTTCAGTTCATTTCACTTCAGTTCAGTCTCTCAGTCGTATCTGACTATCTGCAACCCCATGAACCCCAGCACGCCAGGCCTCCTTGTCCATCACCAACTCCCGTAGTTCACCCAAACCCGTGTCCATTGAGTCGTTAATACCATCCAATCATTTCATCCTCTATTGTCCCGTTCTCCTACTACCCTCAAACTTGCCCAGTATCAGGGTCTTTTCCAATGAGTCAGTTCTTCCCATCAGGTGGCCAAAGTACTGGAGTTTCAGTTTCAACATCAGTCCTAACAATGTACACCTAGGACTGATCTCCTTTAAGATGGACTGGTTGTAACTCCTTGCAATCCAAGGGACGCTCAAGAGTCATCTCCAACAGCACAGTTCAAAAGCATCAATTCTTTGGTGCTCAGTTTTCTTTATAGTTCAACTCTCAAATCCATACCTGACCACTAGAAAAACCATAGCCTTGATTAGAGGGACCTTTCTTGATAAAGTAATGTCTCTGCTTTTCAATATGCTGTCTAGGTTGGTCATAACTTTCCATCCAAGGAATAAGTATCTTTTAATTTCATGGCAGCGATCACCATCTGCAGTGATTTGGGAGTCCAGAAAAATAAAGTCAGCCACTGTTTCCCCATCTATTTGCTATGAAGTTATGGGACTGGATGCCATTATCTTAGTTTTCTGAATGTTGAGCTTTAAGCCAACTTTTTCACTCTCCACTTTCACTTTCATCAAGAGGTTTTTTAGTTCTTCTTCAGTTTCTGCCATAAGGGTGGTGTCATCTGCATATCTGAGGTTATTGATATTTCTCCTGGCAATCTTGATTCCAGCTTGTGCTTCTTCCAGCCCAGCGTTTCTCAAGATGTACTCTGCATATAAGTTGAATAAGCAGGGTGACAATATACAGCCTTGACATAGTCGTTTTCCTATTTGGAACCAGTCGGTTGTTCCATGTCTAGTTCTAACCCTTGCTTCCTGACCTGCATACAGGTTTCTCAAGAGGCAGGTCAAGTGGTCTGGTATTCCCATCTCTTTCAGAATTTTCCAGTTTATTGTGATCCACACAGTCAAAGGCTTTGTCATAGTCAGTAAAGCATAAATAAATGTTTTTCTGGAACTCTCTTGCTTTTTTGATGATCCATCAGCTGTTGGCAACTTGGTATCTGGTTCCTCTGCCTTTTATAAAATCAGCTTGAACTTCTGGAAGTTCACGGTTCACATATTACTCTCTGTGAAGCCTGGCTTGGAAAATTTTAAGCATTATTTTACTAGCGAGTGAGATGAGTGTAATTGTGGGATAGTTTGAGTGTTCTTTGGCATTGCGTTTCTTTGTGA
Source organism: Bos grunniens (assembly GCF_055505025.1). Classification (NCBI taxonomy): domain Eukaryota; kingdom Metazoa; phylum Chordata; class Mammalia; order Artiodactyla; family Bovidae; genus Bos; species Bos grunniens. The sequence continues at coordinate 61,294,532 of NC_141183.1, read as the reverse complement.
TTGGAATGAAATTTGACCTTTTCCAGTCCTGTGGCCACTGCTGAGTTTTCCAAATTTGCTGGCATATTGAGCATAGCACTTTAACAGCATCATCTTTTAGGATTCGAAATAGCTCAACTGGAATTCTATCACCTTCCTTAGCTTTGTTCGTAGTAATGCTTCCTAAGACTCACTTGACTTCACATTCCAGGGTATCTGGCTGTAGGTAAGTGATCACACCTTCGTGATTATCTGGGTCATGAAGATATTTTTTTGTACAGTTCTTCTGTTTATTCTTGCCACCTCTTCTTAATATCTTCTGCTTCTGTTAGGTGCCTACTATTTCTGTCCTTTATGAGCTCATCTTTGCATGAAACCATCTTTGTATTAAATGTTCCCTTTATATCTCTAATTTTCTTGAAGAGATCTCCAGTCCTTCTCATTCTATTGTTTTCCTCTATTGCTTTGCATTGATTGCTGAGGAAGGCTTTCTTATCTCCCCTTGGTATTCTTTGGAACTCTGTATTCAAATGGGTATTTCTTTCCTTTTATCCTTTGCTTTTTGCTTCCCTTCTTTTCACAGCTATTTGTAAGGCCTTCTCAGACAGCTCAGTAGGTGTCCAATATGCTCCTGAAGAATAGCAGAGAAATAGCCCCAGTAAGAATGAGGTGTCTGGTGGTGAAAGTAAAGCCTGGTGCTGTACAAAACAATATTGCATGGAATCTGGAATGTCAGGTGCATGTTTTTGTTGTTAAGTTGCTCAGTCATGTCTTTCCCTTTGCAATTCCACGCACTGCAGCAGGCCAGGCTTCCCTGTCTTTGGCCATTTCTCAGAGCTTGCTCAAACTCATGTCCATTGAGTTTGTGATGCCATCCAAGCATTCTCATCCTCTGTTGTCCCTTTCTGTTCCTGTCTTCAATCTTGCCTGCCGGGGGCCAGCCCCGGCTGATCCAGGGTATTCGAAGGAGAGATGGCGTAGGCGAAGATCAGGAAACAATTGCTTAATTAAATGTTAATTAAGGATATAAAGAGTAATAGAATGAGGATAGCTCAGTAAAATTCAGTGAAGAAAAGAGGCTGAAATAAGGATAGCTCAGTGAGGAAATTCAGTGGAGAAAAGAGGCTGAATAATTCAGCCAGAAGGTAAGAGAAAGAACGACATGGTGAGACCAAGTTTTGGTGAACAAGGCCCGCACTTTATTTTCCAAAGTAGTTTTTAATACCTTAAGTTATGCATAGAGGATAATGGGGGAAGGGATAGAGTCAGGCAGCAAGCCAGGCTTTCTTCCTGCAAACTTACCATATGCAAAAGCTTAGGTGATTTGCATCATCTTCTGGCCCAGAGGCCTGTTAACATTTTAAGACCCTTTCCTCAGAAAACTTATTTTTCTCTAAAGGTGATTGGTCAGGAGCCACCCTCCAAAAGCATTAGATAAAGTTGCATTCCTACAGAGCAAAGGTGTGGTGGGCTATAACAAGAAAAAGAATTAACAGGTTACAAACATTAAAGCTACTACTTACACCAATTATATTAATCAATACACTGCCAGGGACACAGCAGGTAAGGGATATGGAAACTTAGCAGCAAACATTGGCCCAACAAGTGAAAATCCCTTCACCAATACAATTTCTAATCAATCTTTTAACTACTCAAAAGAATCTGTGTTTAGACAGTTTAGAACATCTCCTGCCTCTCACAGTTGGGAGGCTCTGAACAATCACATGTGGCCGGAAAAACCTATTCAGGCAGGCTAGAGGATTTCCAAAGGAGTTTGTAGGTTAAACACTGTCACACCCAGGAATTATTAACTGGAGCTGTAAGCTAACTCTTTTTTCAGAGAGGTAGTGGGGGACAGCCCCCCGTAAAGTCAGAGGTGTAGGTGAAAGCACAAAGCAGAAAGTAGGCAGACTCTGGTTTTGGGGGTATATGCTCGAGAATTTCCAGGGGGACTCCTGAAGCTCGATCCCGTATTTGCATATGCCGAGCCTCCTTCCTCATGACCTTTGTCATGGGCGGAGTTCTTCATGCTGGCTACCGGCAGTGATAGAATTCCAGTTGAGCTATTCCAGATCCTGAAAGATGATGCTGTGGAAAGTGCTGCACTCAATATGCAATATGCACTCAATATGCAATATGCACTCAATATGCAATATGCCGGCTCCCAGCACTTGCCCAGTATCAGAGTCTTTTCTAAGGAGCCAGTTCTTCAATCAGGTGGCCAAAGTATTGGAACTTCAGCTTCAGCATCCAATTAATATTTAATTTAATATTAAGCATTTCAGCATCCAATTTAATATTCTAATAAATATTCAGGATTGACTTCCTTTAGGATTGACTGGTTGGATCTCTTTTTTGTCCAAGGAACTCTCAAGAGTCTTCTGCAACACCACAGTTGAAAAGCATCAATTCTTCGGTGTTCAGCCTTCTTTATGGTCCAACTCTCACATCCATACATGAATCCTGGAAAAACCATAGTGTTGAACATACAGACCTTTGTTGGCAAAGAAATGTCTCTGCTTTTTAATATGCTGCCTAGATTTGTCATAGTTTTTCTTCCAAGGAACAAGCATCTTTCAATTTCATAACTGCACTCACCATTTGCAGTGAATTTAGAGCCCAGGAAAATACTCTGTCATTTTTCCCATTGTGTCCCCATCTATTTGTCATGGAATGATGGAACCAGATGCCATGATCTTCATTTTTTGAACGTTCAGTTTAAGCTAGATTTTTCAATCTCCTATTTCACCTTCATCAAGATGCTCTTTAGTTTCTCTCCACTTTCTGTCATAAGGGTAGTATCATCTGCATATCTAACATTATTGTTATTTCTCCTGCAATCTTGATTCCAGGTTGTGTATCGTCCAGCCCTGTATTTCACATGACGTACTCTGTATATAAGTTAAATAAGCAGAGTGACAATATACAACCTTGACTCACTCCTTTCCTGATTTGGAACCAGTCTGTTCTATGTCCAGATCTAGGTGTTGCTTCTTGACCTGCATACAGGTTTCACAGATGGCAGGCAAGGTGGTCTGGTATTCCCAACTCTTGAAGAATTTTCCAGTTTGTTCTGACCCACAGAGTCAAAGGCTTTGGAGTAGTCAGTAAAACAGAAATAGATGCATTTTTCTTGAACTCTCTTGTTTTTTCTATGATCCAATGGATGTTGCAATTTGATCTTTGGTTCCTCTGACTTTTCTAAATCCAGTCTGAACATCTGAAAAGTTTCAATTCATGTCCTTTTGAAGCCTGGATTGGAGAATTTGGAGCATAACTTTGTGACCATGTGAAATGAGTGTGTAAGTATGTGACAGTTTGAACATTCTTTGGCATTGCCCTTCTTTGGGATTGAAATGAAAACATATTTTCTAGTCCCGTGGCCACTGTTGAGATTTCCATATTTGCTGCCATACTAAGTGCAACACTTTAAAAGCATCACCTTTTAGAATTTGAAATAGCTCAACTGGAATTCCATCACCTCCACTAGCTTTGTTTGTAGTGATGTTTCCTGTGGCCCACTTGACTTTGCACTCCAGGATGTCTGGCTCTAGGTGAGTGATCACACCACTGTGGTGTCCTGAGTCATTAACATCCTTTTTATATAGTTCCTTTGTGTACTCTTGTTACCTTGTCTTACTATCTTCTACTTCTTTTAGGTCCATAACAGTTTTTGTTTATTTGTTTTACTTTATTGTGCACATCATTGCCTGAAATATTCCCCCAGTATCTCTAATTTTCTTGAAGAGATCTCTAGTTTTTCCCATTCTATTGTTTTCCTCTGTTGCTTTTCATTGTTCACTGAGGAAGGTTTCTCATCTCCTTGCTATTCTTTGGGACTCTGACTTCAGGTGGGTATGTCTTTCCTTTTCTCCTTAGCCTTTCTCCTGCTTCATTTTTTACTCCAAGGCCAAACTTTCCTGTTACTCCAAGTATCTCCCGACTTCCTAATTTTGCATTCCAGTCCCCTATGATGAATAGGTCACCTTTTTTACGTGCATATGTGTTGGTTCTAGAAGGTCTTGTAGGTCTTCATAGAACTGTTCAACTTCAGCTTCTTTAGTATTGTGGTTGGGTCATAGACTTATATTACTGTCATATGGAATGGCTTGTCTTGGAATTGAAGAGAGATTGTTCTATCAATCATTGATTGATCATTCTGATCAATCTGTTTTTAAAATTTCACCCAAGCACTGCAGTTCAGACTCTTTTGTTGTCTTCCTTAAAGGGTGCTCCATTAATTTCTTCTAAGGGATTCTTGCCCACAGTAGTGGATGTAATGAAATGAAATGAAAACATATTTTCTAGTCCCGTGGCCATTGGAATTAAATTCACTCCTTCCAGTCCATTTTAGTTCACAGATTCCTAAAATGTCTTTGTTCACTTGTGCCATCTACTGTTTGACCATATCCAATTTACCTTGGTTCATGGACCTAGCATTTCAAGTTCCTGTACAATATTGTTCTTTACAACATTGAACTTTCCTTTCAGTACAAGACATATCCACAACTGAGCATTGTTTTCACTTTGACTCAGCCTCTTCATTGCTTCTGGGTCTATTTGTATCTATTTCTCCATTCTTCTCCAGTAGCACACTGGGCACCTAATGACCTGGGGTGGGGGGTTCATCTTTCAATGTCATATTTTTTTGTATTTTCATACTGTTCATGGGTTCTCAAGGTATGAATGCTGAAGTCATTTTCCATTCCTTCCTCCACTGTGCTACATTTTGTCAAAATGCTCCACCACAAGCTGTCTATCTTTGGTGGCCCTACACTGCATAGTTCATAATTTTATTGAGTTAGATAATGTTGGATCCATATGATCACTCAGGTGCCTGAATTGAGGTAAATTGGACAAGGTCAAGTAAGAGATGGCAAGAGTGAGTATGGATATTTTAGAAATTAGTAAACTGAAATGGATTAGGAAAGACAAATTTAATTCATATGACCATTATATCTTCTACTGTGGGCAAGAATGCCTTAGAAAAAGTGGAGTAGCTCTAGTAGTCAACGAAAGAGTCTGAAATTCCTTATGTGGGTGCAGTCTAAAAATGACAGAATGATCTTTGCTCGTTTCCAAGGCAATCCATTCAACATTACAGTACCAAATCCATGCCCCAAGCACTAATGCCAAAGAAGATGAAGTTGAATGATACTATGAAGATATTCAAGACCTTCCATAACTAATGCAAAGAAAAAAATGTTCTTTCATCATAGGGTATTGGAATGTAAAAGTAAGAAGTCAAGAGATATCTGGAGTAACAGGCAAGTTTGGCCTTGGAGAACAAAATGAAGCAAGGCAAAGGCTAACAGAATTTTTCCAACAGAACACATTGGTCATAGCAAACACTCTCTTCTAACAACACAAGAGATGTCTCTACACATGGACATCACCATGTGCTCAATATTGAAATCTGATTGCTTATATTCTTTGCAGCTGAAGATGGAGAATCTCTTTGAAAACCTCTAGACTATTCAGATAAGATTTAATTAAAATTCTTTATAATTCTACAATGAAGATGACAGATTTAAGAGAGTAGGTCTGGTAGAGAGAGTCCCAGAAAAATCATGGACTGAGGCTCATATAATTTTAAAGAAGGTGGTGATCAAAACCATCCACAAGAAAAAGAAATGCAAGAAGGCAAAGTGGGTGTCTAAGGAGACCTTACAAATAGCTTGGAAAAGAAGAGAAGCAAAAACAAAAGGAGAAAGGGAATGAAATATGCACTAAGTGCATAGTTCTACAGAATTTCAAGAAGAGAGAAAAAAAGCCTTGTTAAGTGAACAATGCAATGAATACAGGAAAACAATAGAATGAGAAAGACTAGGGCTGTCTTTAAGAAAATTGGAGAATCCAAGGGAACATTTCATGATAGAATAAGCACAATAAAGGACAGAAATGTCAAGGACCTAAAAGAAGCAGAAGAAGTGGCAAGAATATCCAGAATAACTATACAAAAAAAAAAAAAAAAACTAAATGACCCAGAAAACTACAATAATGTAAAGCCAGACATTCTAAAGTGTGAAGTTAAGCAGCCCTTATGAAGCATTACTACAAAGAAAGTTAATGGAGGTGGTAGAATTCCAACTGAGATTTTTAAAATCTTAAATGATAATGCTGTTGAAGCACTGCACTCAATATGCCAGAAAATTTGGAAAGCTCAGCAGTGGCCACAGGACTGGAAAAGTTCAGTTTTCATTCCAGTCCCAAAGAAAGCAATACCAATAAATGTTCAAACGACAATCGTTCTCTGTTCAAATGCTAGCAAGGTAACGCTAAAAATCTTTCAAGCTAGATTTCAACAGTGTGTGAAGCAAGAACTTGCAGATGTACAAGCTGGATTTTGAAAAGGCATAGGAACCAAAAATCAAATCACCAAAATTCGTTGGATCATAGAGAAAGCAAGAGAATTCCATAAAAAAAATCTATTCCTTCTTCATTGACTATACTAAAGCCTTTGACTCTAAATCACAATAGACTGTGGAAACTTCTTCCTGAGAAACCTGCATGCAAGACAAGAAGCAACAGTTAGAACCGTACATGGAACATGGACTGGTTCAAAATCAGGAAAGGATTAGTCAAGACTGCATATCATCATCCTGCTTATTTAACTTCTATGCTTAGTACTCATGAAATATGCCAGGCTGGAATCAAGATTGCTGGGAGAAATATCAACAACCTCCGGTATGCAGAAAATACCATGCTAATGGTAGAAAATGCAGATAAACTAAAGAGCCTTTTGATGAAGGTGAAAGAGGAGAGTGAAAAAAATGGCTTAAATCTCAACATTCAAAAACTAAGGTCATGGCATCCAGTCCCAGGTTCCATCACTTCATGGCAAATAGATGGGGAAAAGTTGGAAATACAGATTTTATTTTATTCCGCTCTAGTATCATTGTGGATGGCGACTGCAGCCATGAAATTAAAAGATATTTGCTCCTTAGGAGAAAAACTATGAAAACCCTAGACATTATATTAAAAGGCAGAGACATCACTTTGTCAACAAAACTCCATGAAATTAAAAGACGCTTACTCCTTGGAAGGAAAGTTATGACCAACCTAGATAGCATATTCAAAAGCAGAGACATTACTTTGCCAACAAAGGTTCGTCTAGTCAAGGCTATGGTTTTTCCTGTGGTCATGTATGGATGTGAGAGTTGGACTGTGAAGAAGGCTGAGCACCACCGAAGAATTGATGCTCTTGAACTGTGGTGTTGGAGAAGACTCTTGAGAGTCCCTTGGACTGCAAGGAGATGCAACCAGTCCATTCTGAAGGAGATCAGCCCTGGGATTTCTTTGGAAGGAATGATGCTAAAGCTGAAACTTCAGAACTTTGGCCACCTCATGCGAACAGTTGACTCATTGGAAAAGACTCTGATGCTGGGAGGGATTGGGGGCAGGAGGAGAAGGGGATGATGGAGGATGAGATGGCTGGATGGCATCATTGACTCGATGGACGTGAGTCTGAGTGAACTCCAGAAGTTGGTGATGGACAGGGAGGCCTGGCGTGCTGCGATTCATGAGGTCACAAAGAGTTGGACACGACTGAGCGACTGATCTGATCTAATCTGATCTGATGGCTTTTCCAGTAGTCATGTACAGATGTGAGAAATGAACCATAGAGAAAACTGAGAACTAAAGCATTGATACTATCAAGCTGTGGTGCTGGAGAAGATTCTTTTTTTTTTTTTTTTTCTGGAGAAGATTCTTGAGAGTCCTTTGGACAGCAAGGAGATCTAACCAGTCAATCCTAAAAGGAATCAACCCTGAATATTCATTGGAAGGACTGATGCTAAATCTCAAGCTCCAATACTTTGGCCACCTGATGTGAAGATCTGATACATTGGAAAAGACCTGATGCTGAGAAATTGAGAGCAAGAGGCCAAGGGAACAACAGAGGATGAGATGGTTGTATTGTATCACTGACTCAATGGACTTGAGTTTGAGCAAAGTCTGGTAGATAGTGAAGGGCAGGGAAGTCTTAGGTGCCACGGCTCATAGGTCACAAAGAGCTGGACATGATTTAGTGACTGAACAACAGCAATGCATATTCCAATTAGAAATCCTTTGTGTTCCCATGTAAAACTTACTTAAAATATTGTCTTTAGCCTAATAGCCTACTTAAAATATAGGATGGATGTAGCTGCAACCTTGTTGCCTACGTAGGGAAAACTCAGGGTCCACAAACAGGCTCTAAAATTTTTGTAACTTTTAAGCCTCCTAAGCCTCTCTAGGTACTTGCTCTCTTAGGCCCATGAAGCTTTCATTTTATCTTCTTCATTCTTTGCCCCTTTTCCAGTACTGAAGAAATCCTGTTTTAATTTGAATATCAGTGAGAGATATTTAATAAAAGTTTCTGTAAAAACCTATTTTTCTTCATTTTGTTATTTCCAAATATTTGTTTAGTCTCTCATCTCTAAATGCTTAAACATTTAGAATTTAAGGGTTAGAGCCTACCAGACTTTTTTTTTTTTTTTTTCCATTTATATTGTGACTACCATTTTCCAAGATAAGGAATATCTGAAAAGGACTCAAACTGGGGGCAGGAGAAAGAATGGAAAAGTATCTAACATATAAATCACATTGTTCAACAACACAAAACAATTAAGCATCATTAAGAGTCATCTTTGCATTTGTTAAATGCAAAGTAATCATTCAAAAGTGTTCAAAAGTCCAGAATTGCAGAAGTTTTCATGCTGTACCTAAAGGCTAGGCAGCTATGTGTTACCTGGCTAGCCAGAAATCATTCTTCTCTTGCTCATCCTTTTCCCTACTTCTTCCCTTTACACTTCCCTCCTTTCTTTGATATTCTCTCCCTTACAGTCTCTATGCAAAATAGTAACAAAAAAATAAAATTTAAATAAGATATAAATTCTAAAAAATACTTCTAAATTCACCAACTTTTTCGGGGGGAAATAATGCAAAAATTCATTCTCTTTATGTTCCATATATAACATATGTGAAACGTGTATGGATAGAGCAGAGTTTATAATATTTAAAACTCCAAGGAATTCTTTCAGATAACATGAAGAGCCTTATTTTATGGAAGAGGAAACAATGCCTGTGAAACTAAATATATTGGGCACTGTTATTCCAGCCCTTCAGCTATTAAGTGACATAGAATTTCATCCTAACTTTTGAGGGAATTCTGTGCTCCCTTTCACTAACATATAGTTTCTTAATTTTGTATAACATTTCATATCACTGAAAACATTTTGAAATTTTCTCCAAGACCACAGCTGTCAAACCTAATAGCCAGGACAAATTCTTCTTACAGCCTCCAGAACACGTGTTTTCCCAAAAGGAGACAACCTGATGTTTTTCTCACAGCCCTGTTGTCCATATATAGAGTGGTTTCAAAATATATGCTATTGCCTCTCCCTTTAAGGGAGTTGGTTTTATGTTATATTGAAGGGTGTGTGTGTGTGTGTGTGTGTGTCTATACATATAGTTTGTAGGAATTAGCTGGCAAACAGGAAAGATATAAATAGGTGATTGGCAGACAGTCAAGATCAAATGAAACCAATGTTTTGTTTTAACATACCTGACATTACTACTTCTCACACTCTTTTCAGCATTCTGTTGACTTCCTTATGTCATTTTGCTCTAGATTAAAATGTATGAGAAGAAATGAGAAATCATTTTGCTACAAGTTCAACTGATATTTTCTTCCTTCGACAAGTCCTGATTTGTTTTCCAACACTATTACATACCTTCTATTTTATTTTCTGTCAATTTTCTCACCTTAAATAAGCTAAAATCTCTCTTTTTTATATACATCTGATTACTGATTTTGCCCTAAAAGTGGATTATCTATTCCATTATCAGTCCTGATCGATTCAGATCATTGTGCATGAGAAAACTTCCCCTTTTCTTACCATGCAAAATATCTTTGTTTTTGCATGGTAAGTCTCATTACTCTATATGTTTTTTGAACAACATTTGTTTATATCTTCAGAAATTATTTTGAAAGTTGTTGATCTGCTTTAAAAAGTCAGGTCATGAAGATGGCAGAGGAATAGAATGGGGAAACCACTTTCTCCCCCACAAATTCATCGAAAGAACACTTGAACTCTAAGCAAATTCCACAAAACAACTTCTGAATGCTGGCAGAGGACATCAGGCACCCAGAAAGGCAGCCCATTGTCTTTGAAAGGATGTAGGACAAAATATAAAAGATAAAAAGGGAGACAAAAGATGTAGGGACAGAGATCCGTCCCAGGAAGGGAGTCTTAAAAGAGAAGTTTCCAAACACCAGGAAACATTCTCACCAGTGGGTCTGTGGGGAATCTGGGAATCTCAGAGGACAACATAACTGGGAGGAAAAATAAATAAATAAATACTCAAAACCCACAGATTATGTGTCTAACAGCAACTCCCAGCTTTCGCAGCCACCACCAGCAAGTGGGGGCTGAACAGGGAGGTGCAGCCTACATTGCATAGAGTAAGGACTGGCCGGAATGCCCTGAGGGAAATCTGAGGGAACTAATGTGAGCTAGCAACCCAAACTGTGGGATAGCCAGAGAGAGAGAGAGAGAGAGAGAGAGAGAGAGAAAAGAAAGAAAGAAAGAGAGAGAGAGAGCAAGAACTATCCTGCAAAAAGCCCTAACCTGAGGCACTGCCAGGCCAGCTCACAGAACAAAGGACTGAGCAAGCACCAGAGGAGAGCTAGCAGGCTGTGGACTGGCCTATCCCCTGCTGGAGATAATCAGGCAGGGGGCAGCCAAAGCTGGAAAGGGGCAATCGCAGCCCCAGAGAGGCATCATCCTCTACCAAACTGCAAACAGGCTCTACTGCTAACCAAGAGTTCTTGGGATTCTGAACAGTTGACATTCACCGGGAGGGTCGAAGCCAGAGATCAGTTCCCCAGAAGAGACACACAGTGCACCTGAGAAGCCGAGCCCTGTACACCCAGAAAACCGAGCGGCTGGGATGGGGGAGGTGACAAGATGCACCACCTTGGGGTGACTGTGCTCACTAAGTACCTGGTCACCTGAGCTGCTCGGATCTGGGAAGGACACAAAACACAGGCCCAACCGACCTGCGACTTTGGAGTGTACTTGAGAACCTGAACCTGAACCTGAGCGGATTAGACCTGGGAAGTGCACACAACCCAAGGCTCACCTCAGACAGTTGCCGGCAGAGCAACCTAGAGCCTGAGAAGTGTAGACTGGGAAAGCACATACGCCCGAGCGGGAGCAAACCGAGTGTGGCTGAAACTGTGAGCACTCCCCACACACGCCAGTTATATTTGTTTGCAGTGTTTCTTCCTCCCCACAGCACTGAACTGAACAAGTGAGCCTAAATAAGTGACCACCTTCGTCTTCTTCTGTCAGGGCAGAAATTAAACACTGAAGAGACCAACAAACAGAAGAAGCTAAAATAAACAGAGGGAACTGCTTTGGAAGTGACAGGTGCAACAAATTAAAACCCTGTAGTTAGCACTGACTACATTGGAAGGGGCCTATAGATCTTGAGAAGTTTAAGCCAAATCAAGGAACTATCTGAAACTTAACTGACCTCACACTGTCCACAGCAGCTCCAGAGAAATTCCTAGATATATTTTTACTATTATCATTTTTTAAATTAAAAAAAAATTAAGTCCTCTATTACTCCTTTAATTTTCATTTTTATAATCTACTATTACCTTGTTAAAAAATTCTATTTTTTAAGCAAACTTCATATATATATATTTTATAATTTTGTGACTTTTTTTTTTAATGTTGTACTTTTGAGAGTCTAATCTCTACTCTAGATTGTTAATCTTTGCTTTTTGGTATTTGTTATCAATTTTGTACCTTTAAGAACCCAATCTTCAGTATCCATTTTTACTTGGGAGTGTGATTACTGGCTTGATTGCTCTCTCCCCCTTTTGACTCTGCTTCTTCTCCACAAGGTCGCCTCTATCCCCTCCCTCCCCCTTCTTGTCTCTACTCAACTTTGTGAATCTCTTTGTGTGTTCTTGGCTGTGGAGAACACTGAGGGAACTGACTACCGGCTGGATCTGTTTCTCTCCTTTTGATTCCCCCTTTTCTCCTCCTGGCAACCAACTTCTGTCTCCTTCCTCCCTCTTCTCTTCTCTGTGTAACTCCATGAACATCTCTGAGGGATCCAGACTGTGGAGAACACATAAGGAAGTGATTACTGGCTAGCTTGCTTGCTCCCCTTTTGATTCCCCCTCTTCTCCTGCTGCTGCTACTGCTAAGTCGCTTCAGTCGTGTCCAACTCTGTGCGACCCCATAGACGGCAGCCCACCAGGCTCCCCTGTCCCTGGGATTCTCCAAGCAAGAACACTGGAGTGGGTTGCCATTTCCTTCTCCAGTGCATGAAAGTGAAAAAGTGAAAGTGAAGTCGCTCAGTCGTGTCCGACTTTTAGTGACCCCATGGACTGCAGCCTACCAGGCCCACCCACCCAAGGGATTTTCCAGGCAAGAGTACTGGAGTGGGTTGCCATTGCCTTCTCCCCTCTTCTCTTGATCACGTCTATGTCCCTCCTCACTCTTCTCTTTTCCATGTAACTCTGTGAACCTCTCTGGGTGTCCCTCACTGTGGAGAAACTTTTCATCATTAACCTAGATGTTTTATCATCAGTGCTGTACAGATGGAGAAGGCTTGAGGAAACTGTAATAATAAGACTGAATACCAGAGACAGGAGGCTTAAGTTCAAATCCTGAGAACACCAGGGAACTCCTGACTCCAGGGAACATTAATCGATAAGAGCTCATCCAAAGGCCTCCATACCTACACTGAAACCAAGCACTACCCAAGAGCCAACAAGTCCCAGAGCAAGACATACCACAAAAATTTTCCAGCAACACAGGAACACAGCCCTGAGCTTCAATATACAGGCTGCCCAAAGTTACACCAAACTCACAGACATCTCAAAACTCACTACTGGACACTTCATTGCACTCCAGAGAGAAGAAATCCAGCTTCACCCACCAGAACACCAACACAAGCTTCCCAAACCAGGAAACATTGACAAGCCACCTGTCCAAACCCACATACAGTGAGGAACCTCCACAATAAAGAGGAATCACAAACTGTTAGAATATGGAAAGGCCACCCCAAACACAACAATCTAAACAAGATGAGAAATACTCAGCAGGTAAAGGAACAGGATAATGCCCACCAAATCAAACAAAAGAGGAAGACATAGGGATTCTGCCTGAAAAAGAATTCAGAATAGTGATATTAAAAATGATCCAAAATCTTGAAAGCAAAATGAAGTTACAGATAAATAGCCTGGAGACAGGATTGAGAAGGTGCAAGAAATGTTTACAAGGACCTAGAAGAAATGAAAAAAGAGTCAATATATAATGAATAATGCAACAAATGAGATCAAAAGCACTCTGGAGGGAATCAACAGTAAAATAATGGAGGCAGAAGATAGGATAAGTAAGATAGCAGACAGAATGGTAAAAATAAATGAAGCAGAGAGGAAAAAAGAATGAAAAGAAATGAGGGCAACCTCAGAGACCTCTGGGACAATGTTAAATGCCCTGACACTCGAATCATAGGAGTCCCAGAAGAAGAACACAAAAAGAAAGACTATGAGAAAATACGTGAGGAGATAATAGTTGAAAACTTCCTTAAAATGGGGAAGGAAATAATCACCCAAGTCAAAGAAATCCAGAGAGTCCCAAACATGACAAACCCAAGGCAAAACACCCCATTAATCAAATTAACAAAGATCAAACACAAAGAACAAATATTAAAAGCAGCAAGGGAAATACAATCAATAACACACAAGGGGGTTTCCATAAGGATAATAGCTTATCTTTCAATAGAAATTCTTCTGGCTATAAGGGGATGTCAGGACATACTTAAGTGATGAAAGAGAAAAACCTACAACCCAGATTACTGTACCCAGCAAGGATCTCATTCAAATATGAAGGGAAAATCAAAAGCTTTACAGACAGGAAAAAGCTGAGATAATTCAGCATCACCAAACCAGTTCTCCAACAAATGCTAGATGATCTTCTCTAGACAGGAAAAAAAGAAGGGGTGTATAAACTCGAACCCAAAACAATAAAGTAAATGGCAACAGGATCATACTTATCAATAATTACCTTAAATATAAATGCATTGAATGCCCCAACCAAAATACAAAGTCTGGCTGAATGGATAAAAAAACGAGACCCCTATATATGTTGTCTACAAGAGACCCACCTCAAAACAAGAGACACATACAGACTGAAAATGAAGAGCTGGGAAAAGATATTCCACGGAAAGGGAGACCAAAAGAAAGCAGGAGTACTAATACTCATATCAGATAAAATAGACTTTAAAATAAAGGCTGTGAAAAGAGACAAAGAAGGATGCTACATAATGATCAAAGGATCAATCCAAGAAGAAGATATAACACTTATAAGTATATAGGCACCCAACATCACTTCATGGGAAATAGATGGGGAAACAGTGGAAACAGTGTCAGATTTTTTTTGGGGGGGCTCCAAAATCACTACAGATGGTGACTGCAGCCGTGAAATTAAAAGACGCTTACTCCTTGGAAGAAAAGTTATGACCAACGTAGATAGCATATTCAAAAGCAGAGACATTACTTTGCCAACAAAGGTCCATCTAGCCAAGGCTATGGTTTTTCCTGTGGTCATGTATGAATGTGAGAGTTGGACTGTGAAAAAAGCTGAGCACCGAAGAATTGATGCTTTTGAACTGCTGTGTTGGAGAAGACTCTTGAGAGTCCCTTGGACTGCAAGGAGATTGAACCAGTCCATCCTAAAGGAGACCAGTCCTGGGTACTCATTGGAAGGACTGATGCTGAAGCTCAAACTCCAATACTTTGGCCACCTCATGTGAAGAGTTGACTCATTGGAAAAGACACTGATGCTGAGAGGGATTGGGGTCAGGAGGAAAAGGGGACGACAGAGGATGAGATGACTGGATGGCATCAACAGCTCGATGCACATGAGTTTGGGTGAACTCTGGGAGTTAGTGATGGACAGGGAGGCCTGGTGTGCTGCAGTTCATGGGGTCGCAAAGAGTTGGACACGACTGAGCAACTGAACTGAACTGAACTGAACACAGGAGCACCACACTATGTAAGGCAAATGCTAACAAGTATGAAAGGGGGAAATTAATAATAACAATAATAGTGGGAGACTTTAATACCCCACTCACACCTACGGATAGATCAACTGAACAGAAAATTAACAAGGAAACACAAACTTTAAGTGATACAATAGACCAGTTAGGCCTATTTGATATTTATAGGACATTTCACCCCAAAAAAATGAATTTCACCTTTTTCTCAAGTGCATAAGGAACCTTCTCCAGGATAGATCACATCCTGGGCCACAAATCTAGCCTTGGTAAAGTAAAAAAAAAAAAAATATATATATATATATATATATATATATATATATATATATATATATATATATATTTTTTTTTTTTTTTTTTGAAATCATTCCAAGCATCTTTTCTGACCACAATGCAGTAAGATTAGATGTCAGTTACAGGAGAAAAACTATTAAAAATTCAAACATATGGAGACTGAACAACACTCTGCTGAAGAACCACTAAATCACAGAATAAATCAAAAAAGAAATTAAAATATGCATAGAAATGAATGAAAAATAAAAACAAAACAGCCCAAAACCTATGTGTCACTGTGAAAGCAGTGCTACAATGAAGGTTCATAGCAGTACAGGCTTACCTCAATAAACAAGAAAAAAGTCAAATAAATAACTTAACTCTACACTTAAAGCAACTAGAAAAGGAAGAAATGAAAAACCCCAGGGTTAGTAGAAGGAAAGAAATCTTAAAAATTAGGGCAGAGATAAATGCAAAAGAAACAAAAGAGACCATAGCAAAAATCAACAGATCTAAAATCTGGTTCTTTGAGAAGGTAAATAAAACTGACAAATCATTAACCAGACTCAACAAGAAACAAAGGGAGAATAATCAAATCAACAAAATTAGAAATGAAAATGGAGAAATCACAACAGACAACACAGAAATGCAAAGGATCATGAGACTACTATCAGTAACTATATGCCAATAAAATGGACAACTTGGAAGAAATGGACAAATTCTTAGAAAAGTACAACTTTCCAAAACTGAACCAGGAAGAAATAGAAAATCTTAACAGACCCATCACAAGCACAGAAATTGAAACTGTAAGCAGAAATCTTCCAGAAAACAAAAGCCCAGAACCAGATGTCTTCACAGCTGAATTCTACCAAAAATTTAGAGAAGAACCAACACCTATCCTATGAAAACTCTTCCAGAAAATTTCGGGAGAAAGTAAACTTCCAAACTCATTCTATGAGGCCACCATCACCCTAATACCAAAACCAGACAAAGATGCCACAAAAAAAAAGAAAACTACAGGCCAATATCACTGATGAACATAGATGCAAAAATCCTTAACAAAATTCTAGCAATCAGAATCAAACAACATATCAGAAAGATCATACATCATGACCAAGTGGGCTTTATCCCAAGGATGCAAGGATTCAATATCCACAAGTCGATCAATGTAATACACCACACTAACAAATTGAAAGATAAAAACCATATGATTATCTCAATAGAAGTAGAGAAAGCCTTTGACAAAATTCAACATCCATTTATGATAACACCCCTCCAGAAAGCAAGAATAGAAGGAATGTACCTCACCAGCTTCCCTGGTGGCTCAGATGGTAAAGCATCTGCCTGCAAGGCGGGAGACCCGGGTTCGATCACTGGGTTGAGAAGACCCCCTGGAGAAGGAAATGGCAACCGACTCCAGTATTCTTGCCTGGAAAATCCCATGGATGGAACCTGGTAGGCTACAGTCCACGGGGTCGCAAAGAGTCAGACACGACTGAGCAACTTCACTTCACTTCACCTCAATATAATAAAAGCTATATATGGCAAACCCACAGCAAACATTATCCTCAATGATGAAAAATTGAAAGTATTTCCCCTGAATTCAGGAACAAGACAAGGGTGACCATTCTCACCACTGCTATTCAACATAGCTTTGGAAATTTTGGTCACAGAAATAAGAGCAGAAAAAGAAATAAAAGGAATCCAGATTGGAGCAGAAGAAGTAAAACTCTCACTATTTGCATATTACATGATCCTCTACATAGAAAACCCTAAAGACTCCACCAGAAAATTACTAGAGCTAATCAATGAATATAGTAAAGTTGCAGGATATAAAATCAACACACAAAAATTCCTTGTATTCCTATACACTAACAGTGAGAAAACAAGAAGAGAGATTAAGGAAACAATTCCATTCACCATTGCAATGAAAATAACAAAATACTTAGGAATATATCTACCTAAAAAACAAAAGACATATATATATATATATATATATATATATATATATATATATATATATATATAACTACAAAGCACTGGTGAAAGAAATCAAAGAGGACACATATAAATGGAGAAATATACTGTGTTAATGGGTTGGGAGAATCAATATAGTGAAAATGAGTATACTACCCAAAGCAATCTATAGATTCAATGTAATCCCTATCAAGCTACCAACGGTATTTTTCAGAGAACTAGAACAAATAATTTCACAATTTGCATGGAGATACAAAAAACTTTGAATAGACAAAGCAATCTTGAGCAAGAAGAATGGAACTGGAGGAATCAACCTGCCTGACTCAGGCTCTACTACAAAGCCACAGTTATCAAGACAGTATGGTACTGGCACAATGACAGAAATATATATCAGTGGAACAAAATAGAAAGCCCAGAGATTAAACCCATGCACCTATGTACACCTTATCTTTGACAAAGGAGGAAAGAATACACAATGGAGAAAAAACAATCTCTTTAACAAGTGGTGCTGGGAAAACTGGTCAACCACTTGTAAAATAATGAAACTAGAACACTTTCTAACACCATACACAAAAATAAACCCCAAATGGATTAAAGATCTAAATGTAAGACCAGAAACTATAAAACTCCTCAAGAAAAACATAGGCAAAACACTTTCGGACATAAATCACATCAGGATCCTCTATGACCCACCTCCCAGAGTAATGGAAATAAAAGAAAAAATAAATAAATATATGGCACCTAATTAAACTTAAAAGCTTCTGCACAATGAAGGAAAGGTGAAAAGACAGCCTTGAGAATGGGAGAAAATAATAGCAAATGAAGCAATTGACAAAGAATTAATCTCAAGTTATACGAGCAACTCCTGCAGCTCAATTCCAGAAAAAAAAAAAAAAAAAAGCCAAAGAATTAAACAGACATTTCTCCAAAGAAGACATACAGATGGCTAATAAACACATGAAAAGATGCTCAACATCACTCATTATCAGAGGAATGCAAATCAAAAACACAATGAGGTACTATTTCACGCCAGTCAGAACTGCTGCTATCCAAAAATCTACAAGCAATAAATGCTGGAGAGGGCGTGGAGAAAAGGGAACCCTCTTACACTGTTGGTGGGAGTGCAAACTAGTACAGCCACTATGAGGAATAGTGTGGAGATTCCTTAAAAAACTGAAAAAAAATTGCCATATGACCCAGCAATCTCACTGCTGGGCATACACACTGAGGAAACCAGAATTGAAAGAGACATGTGTACCTCAATGTTCATCACAGCACTGTTTATAATAGCCAGGACGTGGAAGCAACCTAGATGTCCATCAGCAGATGAATTAATAAGAAAGCTGTTGTACATATACACAATGGAATATTACTCAGTCATTAAAAAGAATACATTTGAATCAGTTCTAATGAGGTGGATGAAACTGGAGCTTATTATACAGAGTGAAGTAAGCCAGAAAGAAAAATATCAATATGGTATACTAATGCATATATATGGAATTTAGAAAGATAGTAATGATAACCCTATATGTCTGACAGCAAAAGAGACACTGATATATAGAACAGTCTTTTGGACTCTGTGGGAGAGGGCGAGGGTGGGGTGATTTTGGAGAATTATATTCAAACATATGTGAAACAGGTCGCCAGCCCAGGTTCAATGCATGGGACAGGGTGCTCGGGGGTGGTTCACTAGGACGACCCAGAGGGATGGGATAGGAAGGGAGGTAGGAAGGGGTTTCAGGATGGGGAACACATGTACACTCGTGGCTGATTCATGCCAATATATGGCAAAACCACTACAATATTGTAATTAGCCTCCAATTAAAATGAATAAATTTATTAAGAAAAAACTGTCATTACCTTGAATTACTTTTTATAATTAAAGTAAAATGAAAATGATAATAAAAAAAGAGATCACCATACTACCCATGTTTATAATCTGAAAAATAAAAGAAAACTCAACTTTGAAAAAAAAAATTAAAAGTCAGGTCTCATGACAATTTCAGTTTCTCATTTTAATGTGTGATTTTGCTTACTTACTGAACACATGTTAGTTGTTTCAGACATCATAGGCAGTGCTGAGGGTAAAATAATAATAATCATTAGTAATTAAAATAAAATTTAAAATAATGAGCATTATTATAAGAATGTATTTTTTTGGTTGGTTGTCTTCAAAAAAATGTATTTGTTTTTAGTTGAAAGCTAATTGCTTTACAATTTTGTGTTGATTTTTGCCATACATCAGCATGATTCAGCCAGAGATATACATGCATGTGTCCTCTACCCCTTGAGCCTCCCTCCCACCCAGTCACTTCATCCCACCTCTGGAGGTTGTCAGAGAGCACTGGGTTGAGTTCCCTGCATCATACAGAAAATTCCCACTGGCTATCTATTTTACATATCATAATGCATATGTTTCAGTGCTACTCTTGCAATTTGTCCCACCTTCTCCTTCCCTTGCTGTGTCCACGAATCTGTTTATATGTCTACGTGTCTGTTGCTGCCTTGCAAATAGGTTCATTAGTGCTATTTTTCAACATTCCGTATATATGCATTAATATTCAATATTTGTTTTTTTGCTTTCTGATTTACTTCAGTCTGTAAAGTAGGCTCTAGGTTTATCCACCTCAGTAGAATTGACTCAAATTCATTCTCTAGGGCTGAGTTATATTCCAATGTACAAATGTACCATAACTTCTTTATCCATTCACCTGTCAATGGACATCTAGTTTGCTTCATGTCCTGGCTGTTGTAAATGGTTTTCTCTAGGCATGTGCCCAGTAATGGGATTTCTGAGTCATATGGTAGCTTTATTCCTACTTTTTAAAGAATTCTCCATACTGTTCTCAACACCCTCCTTAGCATTTATTTTTTGTAGACTTTTTGATGATGGCCATTCTGACTGGTGTGAAGTGAGTGATACCTCATTGTAGCTTGAATTTGAATTTCTCTGATTATAAAGATATTGAACATATTTTCATGTGTTTATTAGCCATATGTATGTCTTTTTTGGAGAAATGTCTGTTTAGATCTTCTGTCCATTTTTTGATTGGGTTGTTTGTTTTTTCTGATGTTGAGTTGCCTGAGCTGTATGTATCTTGCTGTGATTTTTGTCACAATGAGATCTGCCTATGTTTTCCTCTAAGAGTTTTAGAGTTTCTGGTCTAACACTTAGGTCTTTAATCCATTTTGAGTTTATCTTTGTGTATGGCATTAGGAAGGATTCTAATGTCATTCTTTTATACATAAGTGTCTACCTTTTGCCAGCATCACTTATTGAAGGGAGAAAACTTACACTATGTTTTCTCCATGGTGTATTTTTTACTCCTTTGACAACGATAAAGTGCCCATAGGTTCATGGATTTATCTCTGGGTTTTCTATTTTGTTCTATTGGTCTATATTTCTGTTTTTGTGCTAGTACCATATTGTCTTGTTGACTGCAACTTTGTACTATAGTCTGAAAACAATGTATGTTAAGTTGTCACCAGAAACACTCCATAGCATAGGTACTCCCAATTATTCCATTTTTCAGGTGAGAAGCTAAAGCAAGAAAGAAATTTAATGACAACCATAGTTAGGAAGTGTTGGAGCTAGGTTTCTAAGCCTCTTAATCACTACACTTTTTTGTAGGTAGTGTTATTATCATCGGATATTTTGACTATCTAGAAAGAAAATAAAGATCAAAGTCCACCATGAGAAAACACTTAAACACTCATTTATCTACAAAGTTTACCCACAAGTTACCTAAAAAGCTGCATCCATCTTTCCCAGCACCTACTTTACTAGTTATGACAAAAGAAAGCCCCAAGAGTATTTAGTGGTTACCTCCAACCTACAGCTCTTTTAAAATGACACAGCAACCAGTTTGTGGATAATTGCTGTGCTGAAAGACTAAAATAAGAGTAAGAAACTTAGTTTTTCATTTTGTCTTGAACTTGGTACCTTATTTTCATTCTAATGACACATGCTTTTACAAGTTCCTCCTGCTCCATATCTCAGGTACTATACTAGACTTTGCAATAATGATTATGACTTTGTTACCTGTCTTGGAAAACATTTTAATATTTTTAAATTGCCCTTGAAATAGTTTTTTTTTTTTTTTTTTCCTGTAATCTTTCAAACCCTATTAGACAATTACTTGATGACAGGAAAACTTTTGTCTCTATTTCACCATGATCTTCTAGTGCTTTTCTCAGGACAGGAAATCAGTAAATGTTTTTTTGAAATTAATTAAAGAAATTTGTCTCCAATTACAGCTAGGGGTTCACAAAATCATCATCATAAATTTCCTAGTTCATACATTATTATCAAAAGGCAAAAAGATAGGACACTGGATGTAGGTGACCAATATGCTATTGGAGATCAGTGGAGAAATAACTCCATAAAGAATGAAGAGAAGGAGCCAAAGCAAAAACAACACCCAGTTGTGGATGTGACAGGTGATAGAAGCAAGGCCTGATGCTGTAAAAGAGCAATATTGCATAGGAACCTGGAAGGTTAGATCCATGGATTAAGGCAAATTGGAAGTGGTCAAACAGGAGATGGCAAGAGTGAACATTTTAGGAATCAGGGAACTAAAATGGGGTGGAATTGGTGACTTTAACTCAGATGACCATTGTATCTATTACTGTGGGCAATAATTTCTTAGAATAAATGGAGTAGCCATCATAGTCAACAAAAGAATCTGAAATGCAGTAATTTGATGCAATCTCAAAAACGGCAGAATGATCTCTGTTCATTTTCAGGCAAACCACTCGATATCATGGTAATTGAAGTATATGCATGACCAGTAATGCTGAAGAAGTTTAAGTTGAATGGATCTATGAAGACTTACAAGACCTTTTAGAACTAACACCCAAAGAAGATGTCATTTTTATTATAGGGCACTGGAATGCAAAAGTAGGAAGTCAAGAACTGCCTGGAGTAACAGGCAAATTTGGACTTGGAACACAGAATGAAGTAGGGCAAAAGCTAATAGAGTTTTGCCAAGAGAACACATTGGTCATAGCAAACACCCTCTTTCAACAACACAAAATAAGACTCTACACATGGACATCACAGATGGTCTACTCCAAAATCAGGCTGATTATATTCTTTGCAGCCAAAGATGGAGAAACTCTATGAAGTCAGCAAAAAAAAAAAAAAAAAAAGACCAGGAGTTGACTGTGGCTCAGTTCGTGAACTCTTTATTGTCAAATTTAGACTTAAATTGAAGAAAGTGGGGGAAACCAATAGACTATTCAGGTATGACCTAAATCAAATCCCTTGCAATTAAACACTGGAAGTGAGAAATAGATTTAAGAAAGTAGATCTGATAGAGTGCCTGAAGAACTATGGACAGAGGTTCGTGACATTGTACAGGAAACAGAAATCAAGAACATTCCCAGGAAAAAGAAATGCAAATAGGCAAAATGGTTGTCTGAGGAGGACTTACAAATAGCTGATAAAAGAGGAGTAGTAAAAATAAAAGGAGAAAAGGAAAGATATACCCATTTCAATGCAGAGTTCTAAAGAATAACAAGGAGAGATAAGAAAGTCTTCCTGAGTGATGAGTGCAAAGAAATAGAGAATAACAAATAGAATGGGAAAGACAAGAGATCTCTTCAAGAAAATTAGAGATACCAAGGGAACACTTTATGCAAAGATAGGCTCAATAAAGGACAGAAAAGGTATGGACTTAACAGAAGCAGAAGATATTAAGAATAGGTGGCAAGAATATATGGAAAAACTGTACAAAAAAGATGTTCACGACCCAGATAATCATAATGGTGTGATTACTCACCTAGAGCCAGACATCCTGGAATGTGAAGTCAAGTGGGCCTTAGGAAGCATCACTATGAACAAAGCTAGTGGAGGTGATAGAATTCCAGTTGAAGTATTTCAAAACCTAATATATGATGCTGTGAAACTGCTGAACTCAGTATGCCAGCAAATTTGGAAAACTTAGCAGTGGCCATAGGACTGCAAAAGGTCAACTTTAATTCCAACCCTGAAAAAAGGCAAAGTCAAAGAATGATGAAAATAGTGCATAATCGCACTCATCTCAGACACGAGTAAGGTAATGCTCAAAATTCTCCAAGCCAGGCTTCAGTAACACGGGAACCGTGAACTTCCAGGTGTTCAAGCTGATTTTAGAAAAGGCAGAGGAACCAGAGATCAAATTGCCAACATCCAATGGATCATCAATAAAGCAAAAGAGTTCCAGAAATCATCTACTTCTACTTCATTGACTATGCCAAAGCCTTTGACTATGTAAATCACAACAACCTGTGGAAAATTCTGAAAGAGATAGGAATACCAGAACAACTGACCTCCCTCTTGAGAAACCTGTATGCAGGTCAGGAAGTAACAGAACTGGACATGGAACAACAGACTGGTTCCAAATAGGAAAAGGAGTATGTCAAGTCTGTATATTATCACCCTGCTTATTTAACTTATATGCAGAGTACATCATGAGAAATGCTGGGCTGGAGGAAGCACAAGCTGGAATCAAGATTGCCGGGACAAATATCAATAACCTCAGGTATGCAGATAACAGCATCCTTATGGCAGAAGATGAAGAAGAACTAAAAAGCCACTTGGTGACAGTGAAAGAGGAGAGTGAAAAAGTTGGCTTAAATCTCAATATTCAGAAAACTAAGATCATGGCCTCTGGTCCCATCACTTCATGGGAAATAGATGGGGAAACAGTGGAAACAGTGTCAGACTTTATTTTTCTGGGCTCCAAAATCACTGCAGATGGTGACTGCAGCCATGAAATTAAAAGAAGCCTTCTCCTTGGCAGGAAAGTTATGACCAACTTAGCATATTAAAAAGCAGAGACAAAGCAGTTGACCTTGTCCACAAACATCCATCTAGTGAAGACTATGGTTTTTCCAGTAGTCTTGTAGGGATGTGAGAGTTAGACTATAAAGAAAGGTGAGCACCAAAGAATTGATGCTTTTGAACTGTGGTGTTGGAAAAGACTCTTGAGAGTACCTTGCACCGCAAGGAGATACAACCAGTCCATCCTAAAGGAGATCAGTCTTGAGTGTTTATTGCAAAGACTGATGCTGAAGCTGAAACTCCAATAGTTCAGCCACATAATGCACAGAGGTGACTCATTGGAAAAGACCCTGATGCTGGGAAAGATTGAAGGTGGGAGAAGAAGGGGACGACAGAGAATAAGATGGTTGGATATCATCCTGCCTCAATGGACGTGAGCTTGGGGAAGCTCTGGGGAGTTGGTGATGGCTAGGGAAACCCGGCATTTTGCAGTCTTGGGGTCTCAAAGACTCGGACATGTCTGAGCCACTGAACTGATAGATGAGTTCAGAGGATAAGTGTCTGGGCAGACAGTTGAGAAACTTAGCTCTATACAGATTTATTTAAGGTTCTTATCATGTTTTTCTATCAAAAAGTACTCCTAATATTTTTATTGAATTTACATGTGATCAAAGGTGTCATATCTTAATGTATATACCTCAATAACCATTGCCTCAAATAATGATTTACAACATTTACATAATCAGAGAAGCTTTATTTTTTCCCTTTTATTTAGTCTGTTCCCAAACTTCCCAGAAGTATTCACTGATTCGATTTGTATCATCATGAATTTGTCTATTCTAAAACTTCACAAAAATGCAACTGTATGACAGAAACTCTTTGATGTCAAACTTTTTTTGGGGGGGTTCAATATCATATTTTGAAAATTCATCTGTGCTGCTGAATGGTAATTTTAAATATCTTATGAACTTTATTCAATAATATATAAATTGGGAAGCATTCAATCTAGCAAATAGTAAGGATATTCAAGAACTGTACAAAGAAAAGTGATTTTAATAGGTAGAAAGTGTGACAAGGAAGTCATTATCGAAGAATAGGCTGTTTGTGGTGAAAATGCGTTCCTTTAGGGCACTGTCGTGCCAAGGGTTTATCAGGTAGTTTCCTCACTAGTTTTGATTTGATAGTTCTATATTGACTAAAGTTCCACTTCTGGGAGAGACTGGAACTCATGAGGTTAATGTCTTGGTATCGTGTTATGGACTAATTCAAGTGACACAATTTATGACCTGTTGTCTTTTTATTTTTTGTAACATTCATTGCTGACTTATATTCCATGATAACACATTATACTACAGTGTGTTTATTAATTCTCTCTGTTTTAAACATTCCAGTTACTTCCAGAACTTTTCCATGGTATATAAATCTTGTATGACTTTTCTAAGACAAATCTTTATGAGGACATACATTATCATTTTTCCTGAGTAAATGCATGGGGATGGAATCACTGAATCATATAATAAGCATTCTTAACTAAAAGAAAATACAGTTGTCAAGTAGCTTTTCAAAGGGCTATAGTATTTTATTCTCTCAAAAACAATGGATCAGAATTTCAGTTGCTTCATAGTCTAACTTTTAGTACTGTCAATTTCTTTAAAAATAATTCCTGTAGGTTTGATATACTATCTCTTAATAAATTTTCTTTGTATTTCACTGATGCCCAATCCTCTTGATGAAAGTGAAAGAGGAGAGTGAAAAAGTTGGCTTAAAGCTCAACATTCATAAAAATTAGATCATGGCATCTGGTCTCATCACTTCACGGGAAATAGATGGGAAAAGAGTGGAAACAGTGCCAGACTTTATTTTTTGGGGCTCCAAAATCAATGCAGAAATGTGATTGCAGGCATGAAATTAAAAGACGCTTACTCCTTGGAAGGAAAGTTATGACCAACCTTGATAGCATATTCAAAAGCAGACACATTACTTTGCCAACAAAGGTCCATCTAGCCAAGGCTATGGTTTTTCCAGTAGTCATGTATGGATGTGAGAGTTGGACTGTGAAGAAAGCTGAATGCTGAAGAATTAATGATTTGAACTGTGGTGTTGGAGAAGACTCTTGAGAGTCCCATGGACTGCAAGGAGATCCAACCAGTCCATTCTAAAGGAGATCAGTCCTGGGTATTCTTTGGAAGGAATGATGCTAAAGCTGAAATTCTAGTACTTTGGCCACCTCATGCGAAGAGTTGACTCATTGGAAAAGACCCTGATGCTGGGAGGGATTGGGGGCAGGAGGAAAATGGGATGACAGAGGATGAGATGGTTGGATGGCATCACCGACTCGATGGATGTGAGTTTGAGTGAACTCAGGGAGTTGGCGATGGATAGGGAGGCCTGGCACGCTGTAATTCATGGGGTGGCAAAGAGTCGGACACGACTGAGCAACTGAACTGAACTGAGCTGATGCCCAATAACAGTGTATATTATTTTATGTGATTTGCTCCTTCCTATATCTTCTTTTGTGAAGTGTTTATTCAATTAATTTTTCTTAATGCTTGTCTTTAACATCAATTTGTATGAGTCTTTACATATTCTGCATGCAAATTCTTTGCCAGATGTGTGTATTGTAATTTTTTCTTCAGTCTGTGACTTGCCTTTTCATTTACTAAATGGTTATTTGAAGAACAGAAGTTTTGCATTTAATAAATTATCTTTTTTAAATTTTATTTTTTGCTTTTATTTATATATGATATATATAGCACATCAAAACAGATAAATTACAGAAAATTATAACAATTGCATATTTTTTAAAGGACAAGATTGTAAAGATTCCATTGAACCTATATATTGTATTAGACATACATTTAACTTTAAATTTCTTCTAAACAAAGCAGAGGGAATAGCTTACAGTGACCATTAGATAAGGAGAAAAATGAGATAAGCAGAAGTATTTCTGATAAGGAGACTTATAGAAAATTATTCCAGCAGACTTTCATAAAGATGATACTGTAGCATTATGGTGAGGAGTATTTGCAACAATATTCTTTAATAAATAGTATAACCATTATATTCATTGTTTTTAGCCTGCTCTGTGCCTTTGAAGGGGCTTCCCTTGTGGCTCAGCTGGTAAAGAATCCCCCTGAAATGCGGGAGACCTGAGTTCGATTCCTGGGTTGGGAAGATCCCCTGGAGAAGGGAAAGGCTACCCACTTCAGTATTCCGGCCTGAAGAATTCCATAGACTAAGGGAAAGACTCCTCAGTTCAGTTCAGTTCAGTTCAATTCAGTCGTTTAGTCGTGTCCGACTCTTTGCAACCCCATGAATTGCAGCACACCAGGCCTTCCTGTCCATCACCATCTCCCGGAGTTCATTCAAACTCACATCCATCGACTCGGTGATGCCATCCAGACATCTCATCCTCTGTCATCCCCTTTTCCTCCTGCCCCCAGGCCCTCCCAGCATCAGAGTCTTTTCCAATGAGTCAACTCTTTCAACGAGGTGGCCAAAGTAGTCAAGGCTATGTTTGTTGGCAAAGTAATATGTCTGCTTTTGAATATGCTATCTAGGTTGGTCATAACTTTCCTTCCAAGGAGTAAGAGTCTTTTAATTTCATGGCTGCAGTCATCATCTGCAGTGATTTTGGAGCCCCAGAAAATAAAGTCTGACACTGTTTCCACTACTTCCCCATCTATTTCCCATAAAGTGGTGGGACCAGATGCCATGATCTTAGTTTTCTGAATGTTGAGCTTTAAGCCAACTTTTTCACTCTCCTCTTTCACTTTCAAGAGGCTCATTAGTTCCTCTTCACTTTCTGCATTTAGGGTGGTGTCATCTGCATATCTGAGGGGGGCTGTTGCATTTTAAGAGAAATCAACAAAAGACCATGGACAGAGGAGAAATAGTTCAGTGTGTTTATTCATCTTGCTCCCATTGTTAGTGGAAGCACACTGACTGAAACCGCCCACCCTGGCCAGGCACCATATTAACCATTTGCATGAGTTGTTTTAGGACAGGAGGTCCTGGTAAGGAACACGAAACTAATAAGCCACCACCAACCAGAAGAGTTCTGGAAAGGTCAAAACAAGACACCATGTATCTGACCACCTCCCAGAATCCTTCTCTCTGGCATCCATCTTGGCTGAACAAGGTATGCACCACCAGGAAGGACTCTGAGTCAGAATGATTGGCTAAAGACAACCCAGAAACTAATCCCATCACCATAAAAGCCTGAGGCTGCAAGCTATGAGAAAGAGCTGTTCTTCTGGATTCCCTTACCCTACATTCAGGTGCCATTTCCCTGTAAAATCTCTTGCTTTGTCAACACATGTGTCTCCTCAGACAATTCATTTCTGAGTGTTAGACAAGAGTCCAGTTTCAGGCCCTGGAAGGAGTCCTCCTTCCTGCAACACCACCATGCAGGGCCAATGGTTTCAGCATTGGTTACATGTCTTCACTTCTAAGAGCTTCTGTTGGGTTGGTGTCTACCAGAGTTATAGCTGTGATTCTGGTAACACCATTCCTCCTATTGCTTCTTCAGATCCAATGATGCATTGCAGTTCTTTGTTGGTTCTTTTAACACTGCCCACTCTTAGTCACTTCTTTTCCTGGCTCTCTTCCATTAACCCTTTGAATTTACCATTTCTTTCCTGCCAAAAGTAAGAGACAGCCAGAAAAAAGAGCTAGGACATTTCTTGTAATGTTCTTCAGTGTATGGCCAGGGTATTTCACCAAAACCAAATATTAAGTGTTATGCATGGATCTCAGGTAGTTTGCATTAATCTATGGACATAATTCACCTTATCTCTAAATATGATTTGACTCCTCTTTTTCAAAATAAATACAAAAAACACAAAGCAATATTTTAGATTCAGATGCCTCTGGACAAACTTCCAAATACATTCTCTATCAAATGTGTGTGTGTTTAAAAATTTTATATATTTTCAGATATGTGCAGAAGTAAGCTATTTTTATATTTTCATGTTGTAATAACATTGGGCTTATCTTTTCTTGTTGGGACTTCCCTTGTGGCTCAGCTGGTAAAAAAAAAAAAAAAATCCGCCTGCAATGTGGGAGACCTGGGTTCGATCCCTGGCTTGGGAAGATCCCCTGGATCTGGGAAAGGCCTCCCACTCCAGTGTTCTGGCCTGGAGAATTCCATGGAGTGTGTAGTCCATGGTTGCAAAAAGTCAGACATGACTAAGTGACTTTCACTTTCACTGTTGTTATAATTCAGAGGAGGTTACTGGAAATCTTTGTGCATTTGTATCATATGGAATGTGATTATCATTTTGATGATAAATTTGTGGAATTGGAATCCTCCATGGCCAATAAGTAGAAAGAATCAGTTTCTTGGGACGTCTTCAGAGACCTGCAGAGGAAATATATTAAAAAAAAAAAAAAATCAAGTATTTGAATATTTAAATCCTCTGATTTAAATACAAATAATAAGATGTATATGTGCACATGAAATGCATATATTATTTATTAGAATAATGCCTTGACTCTAACTTAGTGTTGACTGCTAATCTGAAATTTAATAGAGCATTTGATCATTATTTTGCTCCACATGCTGATCTCCTTTGTGATACTATTTCCCATGGAAGTCAGTCCTTGGGTCTCACTTTGAAATGGAAACTGACAAAAACATGACAACACTTTCTTATGTATCTTCTTAAAGCAATTGTTAGTTTCAGTTCAGTTTAGTCACTCAGTCATGTCCGACTATTTGTGACCCCATGGACTGCAGCACGCCAGGCCTCCCTGTCCATCATCAACTCCCAGAGTTTACTCAAATTCATGTGCATTGAGTTAGTTATGCTATCCAACATTTTCATCCTTTGTCATCCTCTAATCCTACTGCCTTCAATCTTTCCCAGCATCAGGGACTTTTCTTATGAGGCAATTCTTTGCATCAGGTGGCCAAAGTATTGACGTTTCAGCTTCAGCATCAGTCCTTTCAATGAATATTGAGGACTTATTTCCTTTAGGATGGACTGCTTGGATCTCCTTGAAGTCCAAGGGAATCTCAAGAGTCTTTTCCAACACCATAGTTCAAAAGCATCAATACTTTCTTGCTCAGCTTTCTTTATAGTTCAACTCTCACATCCATACATGACTATTGGAAAAAACATAGCTTTGACTAGACGAAACGTTCTTCCAAGAAGCAAGCATCTTTTAATTTTATGGCTTCAGTTACCATCTGCAGTGACTTTGGAGTCCCCCAAAATAAAGTCTGTCACTGTTTCCACTGCTTCCCTATCTATTTGCCATGAAATAATGGGATCAGATACCATGATCTTAGGTTTCTGAATGTTGAGTTTTAAGCCAACTTTTTCACTCTCCTCTTTCACTTTCATTAAGAGCCTCTTTAATTCTTCACTTTCTGCCATAAGGGTGGTGTCATCTGCATATCTGAGGTTACTGATATTCCTCCTGGCAAACTTGATTCCAGCTTGTGCTTCCCTCAGTCCAGCGTTTCTCATGATGTAATCTGCATCTAAGTTAAATAAGCAGGTTGACAATATACAGCTTTGATGTACTCTTTTTCCTATTTGGAACCAGTCTGTCATTCCTTGTCCAGTTCTAACTATTGCTTCCTGACCTGCATACAAATTTCTCAAGGGGTAGGTTAGGTGGTTTTGTATTCTCATCTCTTTCAGAATTTTCCAGTTTGTTGTGATCCACACAGTCAAAGGTTTTGGCATAGTCAATAAAGCAGAAGTAGATGTTTTTCTGGAACTTCTTACTGTTTTGATGATCCATCGGATGTTGGCAATTTGATCTATGTTTCCTCTGTCCTTTCTAAATTCACCTTGATGGAAATTCACAGCTCACATACTGTTGAAGCCTGGTTTGGAGAATTTTGAGCATTACTTTACTAGCGTGTGAGATGAGTGCAACTGTGCGGTAGTCTGAGCATTCTTTGGCATTGCATTTCTTTGGGATTGGAGTGAAAACTGACCTTTTCCAGTCCTGTGGCCACTGATGAGTTTTCCAAATTTGCTGGCGTATTGAGTGCAGCACTTTCACAGCATCATCTTTCAGGATTTGAGACAACTCAATTGGAATTCCATCACCTCCACTAGCTTTGTTTGTGGTGATGCTTCCTAAAGCCCACTTGACTTTGCATTCCAGGATGTCGGGCTCTAGGTGAGTGATCACACCATCATGATTATCTGGGTTGTGAAGATCTTTTTTGTATAGTTCTTCTGTATATTCTTGCCACCTCTTCTTAATATTTTCTGCTTCTGTTAAATCTGTACCATTTCTCTCCTTTATTGTGCACCCTGCTTTTATTTTTTTTTAATCCTCAATGTTTTCTTCTTCTCCATTAAATGACTTCTTATGTATAACAGCAATACAACTGAGTACCTGTCATAAAATATTGATACTTCATTACAAACCTCCTTTAATACTTGTGTTACTTTTTTCTTTTGCTGCCATGATAAATATCTCAAACTGAGTGGTTTAAATAATACAGATTCATTGTCTCAGAGTTCTACTATCTGTAAGACTGAGATCATGGTGTCAGCAAGACCATTTTCATTCTAAAAGCAGTAGCCAAAAGTTTGTTCCAGACCTTTCTCCTTAGCTGTTACAATATAACTCCACCATAACACGGATTCTTCCAGTGTGTGTATATATATCCAAGATTTCCCTTTTAATAAGTAATATTGGATTAAGGCCCCACCTTATATCATTATGATCGCATTTCAATTAACTCTATGTATCTGCAATAACTCTATTCTCAAATAAGGCCTCATTCTGAGCTACTTCAAGTTATACATTCAACACATAAATTTTGGTAGGATATAATTTAACTCAGAGTAGCAAAATGGCAATGGCAACCCACCCCAGTACTCTTGTCTGGAAAATCCCATGGACGGAGGGGCCTGGTGGGCTGCAGTCCATGGGGTCGCTAGGAGGTAGACACAACTGAGCGACTTCACTTTCACTTTTCACTTTCATGCACTGGAGAAGGAAATGGCAACTCACTCCAGTATTCTTGCCTGGAGAATCTCAGGGACGGGGGAGCCTGGTGGGCTGCCTTCTATGGGGTCACACAGAGTCGGACACGACTGAAGCAACTTAGCAGCAGCAGCAGCAAAATATCAATTAAAACAATTTTCTTTACACAATCTGTTCATATGGAACTATGCACTAATGAAATACTATTTGTATTTTATTTGTATTTGTTAGCTTTGAATTGCAATATTGTGATTCCTTTTATAATAGAGATATTTTAATGAAATGATAATTTAGACTTATTTAAATATTTGATAACTCTATCTTTTTTTGAAACTAGAAATGGAGATCTTAGTTTTGGGGTAGCATAAAGCAAAGTTATCTGCAATTTGCTTCAAGGAGCAATTAGCTATATCAAATGCATTATTTATATAAATAGTATATCAATTCCTACTATCTTAAGTTTCTCCTGAAGAGTATTTTGAGACTATGAAAATATTTAATATTTCTTTTAAGTCATTAGGTTACTAGAACTAAATTAATAGTTCAGCACTCTAAATAGCATCCTTCTCCTTTGAAAGAGTGTCTGATAGTGTTTCTAATGTGCTAGATGTATCCCATTTGGAAACTATCAAGGATTTATTTGCTTTTGAAGAATTTCTGTGCATAAATTAAAATTCCATAATCCTTTTGATTTTCTATTATAAAACTCTTTGTAATATGAGCTTTTCTGGGAAAAAATAAAGGAAAAAAAAAAGAATAATCTAGGTGACTACAATCTTTTACCGTTTGATTTTTCTATTGAGTTAGCCAAAACAAAGGTAGGTTATTTATTGTTGTACTTACTGCTTTTAAACATAGTTTAAAATAATGATCACTTTGTTGACTTTTTAGAAAACTGATATAGGGTCATTTAATAAGAATTTCAGCAAAACAGATAAGAAAATTTAAAAAAAAATAAAGGATGAAAGAAAGAAATACAGTAGATAGATGATGACAGATAAATAAAAAAGAAAGATATGAAGAAGAAATCATTGAATATAGGGATTAATTAGACAAAGTCATCGCTTAAAAATGAAAAACAAAAGCCAATGTTAAACCCCAGATTGACACCATTCCTTTTCATTTTGGAAAGGGCAATTATTTATTATCTTTATCATTATATGGATAGACTTTTACTCTCTAGGTACAGATTTACCTTGCCCACCCACAGCAAGTAGTGCTAAAAATAGTGTTCCTACAATGCTGCAGAAAGGAAATCACTTCTCACATTTTATTCTAAATCCAACTAAATATTTTCTTACAGTCCTCAAGTGCTTATAAAAATACTGCAACTTACCTCCTTCACTTTATTTAATTAACTCATGCCTCCCATTTTCTTATATGATTCATATATTTCAAAACATAAATACTGCTCTAAATGTGGCTTAATTTATATTTATTTTTATATGCATTAGTTTAACACTGTTAAAATATAAACTGATGTATAATAAGCATTTTGAGTTTATTTGACCAAAAATTGATTTGAATCGGACAACATTCAATCTAACTGATAGAAATAAGCTCCCAAGTCTTTCATGTGCAAAATGAAAAGACTTTTATAGACAAAGGGAGTAGGAATAAGAAAGTTATATTAAGAAAAAATTAATTATTCCAAGTTTCCTTTCCTTTATAGGATGTTAGGGATCTATCTGGTAGATTACCCAAATAATGTTGACGAGACAGTTCTTGACTGACTGCTCTAAGACCATTTTTTCTTGGAGATCCAAAGCTATAAATAAGTTATTAGAGATCAGATCAGTCACTCAGTCGTGTCTGACTCTTTTCGACCCCATGAACTGCAGCACGCCAGGCCCCTCTGTCCAACACTATTCCCGGAGTTCACTGAGACTCACGTCCATCGAGTCAGTAATGCCATCCAGCCATCTCATCCTCTGTCGTCCCCTTCTCCTCTTGCCCCCAATCCCTCCCAGCATCAGAGTCTTTTCCAATGAGTCAACTCTTCGCATAAGGTGGCCAGTGTACTGGAGTTTCAGCTTTAGCATCATTCCTTCCAAAGAAATCCCAGGGCTGATATCCTTCAGAATGCAATGGTTGGATCTCCTTGCAGTGCAAGGGACTCTCAAGAGTCTTCTCCAACACCACAGTTCAAAAGCATCAATTCTTCGGCGCTCAGCCTTCTTCACAGTCCAACTCTCACATCCATACATGACCACAGGAAAAACAATAGCCTTGGCTAGATGGACCTTTGTTGGCAAAGTAATGTCTCTGCTTTTGAATATGCTATCTAAGTTGGTCATAACTTTCCTTCCAAGGAGTAAGCGTCTTTTAATTTCATGGCTGCAGTCACCATCTGCAGTGATTTTGGAGCCCAGAAAAATAAGGTCTGACACTGTTTCCACTGTTTCCCCATCTATTTCCCATGAAGTGATG
This sequence comes from Bos grunniens, assembly GCF_055505025.1. Taxonomy (NCBI): domain Eukaryota; kingdom Metazoa; phylum Chordata; class Mammalia; order Artiodactyla; family Bovidae; genus Bos; species Bos grunniens. The sequence continues at coordinate 61,260,079 of NC_141183.1, read as the reverse complement.
GCACCGGATGCCATGATCTTCATTTTCTGAATGTTGAGTTTTAAGCCAACCTTTTCACTCTCCACTTTCACTTTCATCAAGAGGCTTTTTAGTTCCTCTTCATTTTCTGCCATAAGAGTGGTGTCATCTGCATATCTGAGGTTATTGATATTTCTCCCGGCAATCTTGATTCCATCTTGTGTTTCTTCCAGTCCAGCATTTCTCATGATGTACTCTGCATATAAGTTAAATAAACAGGGTGACAATATACAGCCTTGGCATACTCCTTTTCCTATTTGGAACCAGTCTGCTGTTCCATGTCCAATTCTAACTGTTGCTTCCTGACCTGCATACAAATTTCTCAAGAGGCAGGTAAGTTGGTCTGATATTCCCATCTCTTTAAGAATTTCCCACAGTTTATTGTGATCCACACAGTCAATGTGGTCCACTGGAGAAGGGAATTGCAAACCACTTCAGTATTCTTGCCTGGAGAACCCCATGAACAGTATGATAAGGCAAAATGATAGGATACTGAAGAAGAAATTCCCCAGGTCAGTAGGTGCCCAATATGCTACTGGAGATCAGTGGAGAAATAACTCCAGAAAGAATGAAGGGATGGAGCCAAAGCAAAACAAATACCCAGCTGTGGATGTGACTGGTGATAGAAGCAAGGTCCGATGCTGTAAAGAGCAGTATTGCATAGGAACTTGGAATGTCAGGTCCATGAATCAAGGCAAATTGGAAGTGGTCAAACAAGAGATGGCAAGAGTGAATGTCGACATTCTAGGACTCCACGAACTCAAATGGACTGGAATGGGTGAATTTAACTCAGATGACCATTATATCTACTACTGTGGGCAGGAATCCCTCAGAAGAAATGGAGTAGCCATCATGGTCAACAAAAGAGTCCGAAATGCAGTACTTGGATGCAATCTCAAAAATGACAGAATGATCTCTGTTCATTTCCAAGGAAAACCATTCAATATCACAGTAATCCAAGTCTATGCCCCAACCAGTAATGCTGAAGAAGCTCAAGTTGAACGGTTCCATGAAGACCTACAAGACCTTTTAGAACTAACACCCAAAAAAGATGTCCTTTTCATTATAGGGGACTGAAATGCCAAAGTAGGAAGTCAAGAAACACCTGGAGTAACAGGCAAATTTGGCCTTGGAATACAGAATGAAGCAGGGCAAAGACTAATAGAGTTTTGCCAAGAAAATGCACTGGTCATAACAAACATCCTCTTCCAACAACACAAGAGAAGACTCTATACATGGACATCACCAGATGGTCAACACTGAAATCAGATTGATTATATTCTTTGCAGCCAAAGATGGAGAAGCTCTATACAGTCAGCAAAAACAAGACCAGGAGCTGACTGTGGCTCAGACCTTGAACTCCTTATTGCCAAATTCAGACTTAAATTGAAGAAAGTAGGGAAAACCACTAGACCATTCAGGTATGACCTAAATCAAATCCCTTATGATTATACAGTGGAAGTGAGAAATAGATTTAAGGGCCTAGATCTGATAGATAGAGTGCCTGATGAACTATGGACTGAGGTTTGTGACATTGGTCAGGATACAGGGATCAAGACCATCCCCATGGGAAAGAAATGCAAAAAAACAATATGGCTGTCTGGGGAGGCCTTACAAATAGCTGTGAAGAGAAGAGAAGCAAAAAGCAAAGGAGAAAAGGAAAGATATAAACATCTGAATGCAGAGTTCCAAAGAATAGCAAGAAGAGATAAGAAAGCCTTCTTCAGCGATCAATGCAAAGAAATACAGGAAAACGACAGAATGGGAAAGACTAGAGATCTCTTCAAGAAAATCAGAGGTACCAAAAGAATATTTCATGCAAAGATAGGCTCGATAAAGGACAGAAATGGTATGAACCTAACAGAAGCAGAAGATATTAAGAAGAGATGGTAAGAATACACAGAAGAACTGTACAAAAAAGATCTTCATGACCCAGATAATTACGATGGTGTGATCACTGACCTAGAGCCAGATATCCTGGAATGGGAAGTCAAATGGGCCTTAGAAATCATCACTGCAAACAAAGCTAGTGGAGATGATGGAATTCCAGTTAAGCTATTTCAAATCCTGAAAGAGGATGCTGTGAAAGTGCTGCACTCAATATGCCAGCAAATTTGGAAAACTCAGCAGTGGCCACAGGCCTGGAAAAGGTCAGTTTTCACTCCAATCCCAAAGAAAGGCAATGCCAAAGAATGCTCAAACTACCACACAATTGCACTCATCTGACACACTAGTAAAGTAATGCTCAAAATTCTCCAAGCCAGGCTTCAGCAATATGTGAACCGTGAACTTCCTGATGTTCAAGCTGGTTTTAGAAAAGGCAGAGGAACCAGAGGTCAAATAGCCAACATCTGCTGGATCATGGAAAAAGCAGGAGAGTTCTAGAAAAACATCTATTTCTGCTTTATTGACTATTCTAAAGCCTTTGAGTGTGTGGATCACAATAAACTGTGGGAAATTCTGAAAGAGATGGGAATAAATAAGTTATAAATAACTATAAATAAGCTTAGTGAAGCAGTTTACTCTAAGCAACTCCATTTTGGATCTGTTGTTTTGTTTTTAAAAATTTTTCTCTTTATATTAAACTCTCAGCCTAACTGAAAGATACAAGCTAAGAAACAAAAACAAAAATATAAGCACTACTCTCAACTACTATGCTGGAGTTCTCCCAATTTTAACTGAATCCTTGTGTCATTCAAAAGTTGTGATGTCAGAAGATAGTTATTTTCAGACGTTAGTCTGCCATCTTTTCAGTCAGTCAGCTTTCCAAATAAAGTCCTATTCCTTGTCTCAACACCTGTCTCTCAACTAGCCAAACCTGAGTCTGAACCTGGTAATGAATTTGATGAGCTAGCCACAGCTATCCCTATTGCTTGTGGTTAGCTGGCCCTGATCAGGGAACACTGAAGCAAGGCCCTAGAAGCTTCTTGGAGCATTTGTTCTGCAGATCCTTTTGTTCAAGATTCCCTGACATGGCACTGGCTGCTCCAACACTTGGCAGTTAAAGCAAGTCACCAACAAATAATGAGTCGATGGACTGAATTTTATTGGTAAGTCTGTGTGTTCTTTTGTATTGTGAGTCAATAGGGACTCGATTTCATAGGGTAAGTTACTCCAGTTTGCATAGCAGGAACATATTCCTCCTTTGATTTATGGAGAAGGAAATCATTGAACTCTACCTGAGTTGGAACTAGTTCATTGGAAGGACTAGTTTTTGTAGGGGTGGGCTATGTAGATGGAATTAGTTTATTTGCTTTGTAGGGTAAAGTTTATTTACCTGAATTGGGAACTGGTTTATCTGTGGTGTGTGTTCTTTTTGTTGTGAATCTACAGATTTGATTTTTTAGGGTAAATTGCTCTGGTGCACACACAAGGAATGTATCCCCCTCCTCAATTTGGGCTTTTCTTTTCTGGAACAAGCCAAGATGGGGTACCTATTGAAAAGGAGAATTACTGTTGGACTCTGAGTAGGAATTGGTTCTTTGGGGAACTAATTCTTAGGTCTGTAAGCTTACCCTAGTTGGAACTAGTTCATTTGTTTTGTAAGGGAAAGTTTATTTGCCTGAGTCGGGAACGGGTTATTGTTGCATCAATGCTGGAATTTGTTTGTGCTGCTTCTAATGGAATTTATCTATATCTTTTGTGTTCTGGTGTGATTAAGCTTATAAAAATGGGAATTACCCCATCAATCACAAAGGAGAGCCTTGGAGAGCATAGATTAGATAAAAGCACAAAATATATAGCTGCTAGCTTATGACTAGACTATTGCAATAGGGTGTGGACCCAAAATATGTTAGGATGAGAAGACCAATGGACCCTGAATGGCTCACTCAACTAATATACAATTCCACAGTTAGAAGTGCTTTGCAAAAGATTTGGAAGAGATGAAATTCCATATGTGGGAATATTTCTGCTATTGCATCAGGAGGAAAAGGAGTCAGAAAACTACCACCTTATGGTGCAGATGTCTGAGAGAAAATCCAAGGAGTTACACAGACAAAATAATTTACAAGACAAAAACTAAATGTAGACTCATAAGAGTTTCTAGAAAGGATTTATCAAACTTATAGGCACTACATGAATACAGACACTGAAGCCCCTGAGAATATCAAGATAATAAATATGACTTTCATCAAGCAAAGCATCCCAGAGATTAAAAAATATATATACAGAAATTAGGTGATGTATTTAAAAGAACAATTCCCAATAAGTAGATATTGTTTCAAAAGCATTCAGCAACAAGGAAAAATGTTAGAAGAAAGAGGATTCACATCACAAAAAACAAGCTGGAGGTTTTTTGTTTTTTGTTTTTCTTGGCAGCAACATTGAAAGTGAGTAATATAAAGGAAGATAGACCACCACTAGGGAAGGAAAAATGTGCTTAGTGAAAGGATGAAGGGAATTGGAGAAGAGCTTGATCTAAACTAGAAGAAAACTAGAAGGAAAGCAGGAGTTCTGAGTAAATTTGACAGTGGGAAACAAATTAATTGACTTTCTAATAATTATGGGCACTACAGGTGCTTTGGAGAAGACAATGACACCCCACTCCAGTACTCTTGCCTGGAAAATCCCATGGACGGAAGGGCCTGGTGGGCTGCAGTCCATGGGGTCGCTAAGAGTCGGACACGACTAAGCGACTTCACTTTTACTTTTCACTTTCACGCATTGGAGAAGGAAATGGCAACCCACTCCAGTGTTCTTGCCTGGAGAATCCCAGGGACGGTGGAGCCTGATGGGCTGCCATCTATGGGGTCGCACAGAGTTGGACATGACTGAAGCGACTTAGCAGCAGCAGCAGCACAGGTGCTACATATTCTGTGGTAAACACCAACGTGGCGCAGTAAACATCTCAGTTTATCCCAGTCATAGGAGTTTCTGGAGAAGTGCAAAATTTCATTCTTACAGCTTCTAGAATGGTAGCCAGGGGACTTCACCCTGAAATATAGCTTCGATTTGCCAGAGTATCAAATCTCTCTTTGTAGGTAAGATCTTCTTTGCAAATGTTCAAGTAATCTTTTTTGCCAGAATAGTTTGATGTCAGGGTTCCATGGGGATCTTTCTACCTTGTCCATTTGGGCACTATGGCCCCAGCGTGGGGAGTCTTCAGCCTCATTTGGGGGGCTGTGGCTCTAGTTTGGGATCCTTTCCCTTTGAAGTGAAACTCCATGTATAAGGTGCTTTGGGCAAAAGTCACAGGTCTAGTGAGACTGGGAGGTCACATTGGGTAGTTTTGCCATTTGACTTTGAATGTAACATTTTGGATGGTGAGGTTTTGGTTTGATTTGGTTACTTTTATTTGAGCATGCAGATATCTAGTACTAACTACTCAAGCTAAAAAAGAAAAAGAAAAAGAAAAAAGAAAAAAATGGGAAGCACTTCCTCTAAGGTTTCATCCCCACCTAGGAGCCCCTTGGGAAATTTGAAATGACTGGCTGAAAGTTAGGAAAGATCTTCAAAAGTGTTTGTAAGTAATTACCAAAAGGGAGGCAATGGGTCTGACTAAATATCAGTCATAGCTGATATTCAGAGCTTAATAGGAATTTTGGAAGAACTTCTCCCCTAAGCATCCAATGCCCACCAATCCTTTTATCATTTCCCAAAACTTCCCTGTTTAGATTAAGAAGTTTATGAGTATTAAAAGAAGGGCAAGCCAAGTTATCCCAGGAAAAAATCCCAGTGACTTTGAGTTGCAAGTGTTCTACCTGATCTGCTAAGGAACCTTTATGTCCACCATCTTTAAAAATCCAAATTTTGAAAAGCAGTGTAATTTAGAACTTAACTTGTTTCCCATATACATTAGTAAAAAGGGCTTAGCCTTCTGGACAAGTGAGCTTGATCTATTCCATCCACCAGAAAGCCAATTTTAATCCAATAAACTAATGAGTTTTTTACATTACTGTACCTGTTCAAAAAGCTAATGTCATGGCATCCAGTCCCATCACTTGATGACAAATAGATGGGGAGACAATGGAAACAGTGACAGACTTTATTTTCATGGGCATCAAAATCACTCCAGATGGTGGCTGCAGCCATGAAACTAGAAGACACCTGCTTCCTGGAAGAAAAGCTATGACAAGCCTAGACAGTGTATTAAAAAGCAGAGACATTACTTTGTCAACAAATGTCTGTCTAGTCAAAGCTATGGTTTTTCCAGTAGTCATGTATAGATGTGAGAGTCGGACCATAAAGAAAACAACACTGAAGAATCAATGCTTTCAAACTGTGGTATTAGAGAAGACTCTTGAAAGTCACTTGGTTTGCAAGGATACCAAACCAGTTAATCCTAAAGGAAATTACACTTGAAAATTCACATGTAATTTGAAAGGACTGGTGCTGAAGCTGAAGTTCCATTACTTTGGCCACCTGATGCAAAGGGCTGACTAATTGGAAAAGGCGTTGATGCTGGGAAAGACTGAATGCAGGAGGAGAAGTGGGTAACAGAGGATGAGATGTTTGATGGCATCATCAACTTAATGACTTTGAGCAAACTCTGGGAGATGGTGAAGGACAGCAAAACCTGGAATACTGTGGTTCATGGAGTTTCACAGTCTGACATGACTGAGCAACTGAACAACAGCAACCAGTTTTCATGGCTAGAATCTTGGAATGAGAACTGAGGCCTTTCTGTTTGTTTGTGTATTTATATGTATTTTTGTCTTTGGATAACATTGCCAAACAGTTGACTTGTAAAAGACCTTTATATTAATTGGCTGAAAGAAAAGTAAGTCAGAGAAACTTGGCTTACTGCAGTTCATGGGGTACCAAAGAATCAGACGTGACTGAGGGACCAAACAACAACAACAAAAGTAAGTGCTTACAAGCCAAACAATTCTAAATAAAAGAGAAATTAAGCTAAAATGTGTTCCAGGTTCATGTGAACTGCAAAATATTTGATATTAAATAACTGGTATTACTGTTTATTTGTTGTTACATATTTGACAGCAAGGGAAGTAACTTAATGTGAAGAAACTAAAGGAAACAAAATGCAAATTAAATAAGAGCTTTTAGTAAACTTTTAGAAATAATCATGATTTAGGATCTCTCCAGATAGTCTACAACTTGAAATGTAAATATTGTGCTAAAATAAGTTTAGCACAGGATTGTCATGATCAGTCAGGATTGAGGAAATTAGAATAAGTAATTGAGTGAATGAACTTAAAAGTTAGCTCATGCAAAACTTCAAGTTGGCTTTACTTTCTCTAACAAAGACAGGTTTTCTTAAGATGCCTTTGATGATGGACTTTAAGTTTCTTTGCCCTTTAAGTTATCTGTTCAGCATTTGCCTTTGATATCTTTTATTTTTACTTTGGTTAAGTGAATAACTATGTTTTCACAGTGATCCATGATTTGATGTTCTTTTGACAAAACTTCCCAAATCAAATTGTAATAAAATTTCTTTGACCTTTATTTAACTAACTTAAGGATGCTTCAAAGGGCCCTTGAAACACTCCAATTTCAGTCAGTTCAGTCACTCAGTCGTGTCCAACTCTTTGTGACCCTATGAACTACCACACATCAGGCTTCCCTGTCCATCACCAACTACTGGAGCTTGCTCAAATTCATGTCAATCAAATCGGTGATGCCATCCAACCATGTCATTCTCTGTCAATCCCTTCTCCTCCTGCCTTCAATCATGCCCAAAATCAGGGTCTTTCAAATGAGTCAGTTCTTCACATCAGGTGGCCAAAGTATTTGAGTTTCAGCTTCAGCATCAGTCTTTCAAATGAATATTCAGGGATCATTTCCTTTAGCATGGACTGGTTGGATCTCCTTGCAGTCCAAGGGACTCTGAAGAGTCTTCTCCAACAGCACAGTTCAAAAGCATCAATTCTTCAGAGCTCAGCTTTCTTCATAGTCCAAGTCTTACATCCATACCTGACTATTGGAAAAAACATAGCTTTGACTAGATGAACCTTTGTTGGCAAAATAATGTTTCTGCTTTGGACACACCCCAAAGAGACATATTAAACTAACTAGGTTAATTTGGCATGTTAAATTATATGTGAAGTATTACTGAATGAATAATAATCCTTACTTTATATTGTATGGTAAATAAAATATATTCTAGAGATTATATTGGATTCTGATGTGTCCTGATAAAATATTATCAGTCCTAATTGTATTAATAGTTATTATCTGAAACTCTTGTTTATTAAAGCAGTAACTAGTTGCTTTGTTAATTTCATTGCCACCAGATAAATCTGGTTTTGTTAAAACTTCTATAATTTGCAAAAATGCTTCCCCTTGAAAAAGATATTAGTTATTGTTTTCATTTGTTCTTTGTTTTCAAGTTGTTTGTGCTTTGTGTCTCTCTTCTGCACAATGTCTTTGCCAATGTCACTAGCTGCGTTACTTACATCTTTTCTAGTTTATAGGATTGTTGTCTCTTTCAATACCTAATGTGCAGTCAGGCCTCCAACAAAACTTATGCCTAAAAATACTAAATAATTCTAGGTGTAATACTAGGTATATAAAGAAGCAACAAGGGAAAAATGTCTCCTAAATCATAATTACAAACAAGATTCAGAGAATCTTTAATTATTGATAGGGATCTAATCCAAACTTTAGTACCTGGAATAAAATATAAAGAATTTTCTTTTACACTGGGATGAGCCTCCCAGCACCACGGGGCAAAGTTTGATCATGAAATGTACCCCAAATAATGCTCAAATTCCTAACCAACAGGGGAGGATGTGAGAAATGGAATATTTCCTGCCATACAGCCATCAATGATTGCAGCCCTTCAACGTGAGGCTTCAACAGTCCGTGAAATAAGAACTTCCAGATGTACAAGCTAGATTTAGAAAAGACAGAGGAACCACAGATCAAATTGCCAATATCTGCTGAGTCATAGAAAAAGCAAGGGAATGCCAGAAAAGCATCTACTTCTGCTTCATTGACTATGCCAAAGACTTTGACTGTGTGGACCACACTGTACTGTGGAAGATTCTTAAAGAAATGGGAATATGAAACCACATTAGCTGCCTCTTGAGAAACCTATATACAGGTCAAAAAGCAACAATTAGAACTGGAACATAGAACGTCAACTGGTTCAAATTTGGAAAGGATTGCATCAAGGCTGTATAATGTCACCCTACTTGTTTAACATATGAATATTACATAATGCAAAATGTCAGGTTGGATGAAGCTGAATCAAGGTTGCTGAAAGAAATATCAATAACCTCAGATATGCAGATGGCACCACCCTTATGGCAGAAAGCAAAGAAGAATTAAAGAGCCTCTTGATGAAAGTGAAAGAGGACAGTGAAAATGTTGGCTTAAAATTCAACATTCTAAAAATGAAGATCATGGCATCTGGTCCCATCACTTTATGGTGCATAGATGGGGAAACAATGCAAACAGTGACAGACTTTATTTTCTTGGACATCATTAGCACTGTGGATGGTGACTGCAATCATGAAATTAAGATTCTTCTTCCTTGAAAGGAAAGTTATGACACATTAGACAGTATATTAAAAATCAGAGACATTATTTGCCAACAAAGGTCTGTCTAGTCAAAGCTATGTTTTTTCAATTCTCCATGTATGGATATGAGAGTTGGACCATAAAGAAGGCTGAACTCCAAAGAATTAATGTTTTTAAGCTGTGGTTCTGGGGAAGACTCTTGGAAGACCCTTGGACCACAAGGAGATGAAACCAGTCTATCCTAAAGGAAATCAGTCCTGAACGTTCATTGGAAGAATTTATGCTAATGCTAAATCTTCAATACTTTGACCATCTGATGCATAAAGTCGATTCATTGGAAAAGACACTGATCCTGGGAAAGATTGAGGGCAGGAGAAGAAGGGGACAACAGAGAATGAGATGATTGGGTGGCATCATTGACTCAATGGACATGAGTTTGAGCCAACTCCAGGAGACAGTGAAGGACAGGGAAGTCTGGCATGCTGCAGTCCATGGGGTTGTGAAGAGTTGGACAGGGCTGAGTGATTGAACATCATCAACAACATGAGCTGGTGAGACCTGAGGAAACTTAAGAAGGGAAATAACTGTCATCATGCAGCCATTGGACTGCGGCCAGTCTCTGTGGTGAATCCTGAGGATGAATACAGGATTACAGGCCCCACATAGATGAGGTACATGTCAAGGAAATAATATTAACAAGCCATGACTCTTACATCTTCCCATACATAGAAAATCACTGAACTCCTTATGCTGCCTACTGGGTTTGAAGTTAAATATTTCAACTCTACAGGTAAAGTAGACACTTCCCCAAGAGGAACAAAGAAAGACAAATTTCAGTATTTGGAGCATTGACACCATAGTAAATGCTCTCAGAAAGATCCATATGATGAAGCAATTAGAATATTCATAACTCACTTTCCCCACAAGATTATGGAATGGATATTGGCAGTGAGGAATTGTTGTAGGGAAGAGCCAATTCTGACTCCATGGATCTGTTTGTTTGTTTGTTTGTTTTTCCCCATTGTGTTTCTTATGTTCATACATAATGACCTGCCTTGGTCATTCTTCTCCTCTGCCTGAAAATATTAGCATACTCCCTTCCTAGTGGCCTGCCTCAGGGAACCCTGCTCCTCTGCTTGAAGAGATTAACATATCCCCTCCCAGAGGTTGGCCATTCCAGGAAATATTTGCAAGATAATGTCTTTACTTCCTCAATTCCTCACCCACTCTGTCCTACAAAAGAACTTGACATTCAGACCCCAACTAAACTTATTTTGAGATGTTTATCTTCCTTCTTTTCAGTCAGCTGGCTTTCCAAATAAAGTCTTATTCTTTGCCTCCAAAAGGGGGAAAAAAAAAAATGATGCTAGGTTCACTTTCTTTAAGTTGATATTCCTTTTCATTTCTTTTCTGAGATTCTATTTTTAGGGACATTACTTGTTGGTGAGTAGAGACTACAAACATGCATTTAATGCTTTATATTTAATATAAAGAATACTACTATGCTTATGGATGATTATATATAATCAGGATAATCTCAATGTTTAGAATGTATTTCAGAGCCATGGCCTTTGACTAAAATTATATATATATATATATATATATATATATATATAGCTGGAACCTCATGAAGACAGGAGAAAAACATGGAAAAGCTCAGTAAACACTAACTAAACACTGACAGTCTAAATGCAAACAAACAGATGGGACTGATGGAAGGGAGGGAGGCTCAAAAGGGAGAGCCTTTTGATGTGTGATGTGTGTTGTACAGCAGAAACCAACATGACATTCTAAAGCAATTTCCCCCAATTAAATTTAAAAATTAAAGAAAACTTCAAACAAGCAAGACCAAAACCAACACCTAGGCACATCAGATGATTGCTCCCAAGAAAATAGAAAGTCCAACCACAGAATAAATTAATAGGGCATAAAGGGAGCTTCTGGTAGGCCAGTAATAGTCTATTTTTAAATCTAGATGATTGTTAAATTAATATATTAAAAAGTAAAATTGAATTTTATTGAACAGTTTGTTCATATTTCTACTTATGTCATACTTAAATATAATGTTTATTAAAAATTAAAGCAAACAATTAATTTTTTGTTTTGACAATTGACAAAGTGATTTACAAATTTATAGAAACAAAAAGGTTTAAGGGTGGCCAAAATATATTTGGGAAAAAAAAGGACAAGATAGGAAGGTTTGCTTTAATAGATATCAAGGATTTTTTGTTTGTTTTAATTGCAAGAATTCAAGTAATGAGGGATTGTTCAGGAATAGAAAAACCAATCAAAACAATAAAATAAAGAGCCAGGAATAAATACCTAGGCACACATGTCTACTTGGTACATGATTAAAATGTCATGCCCAAAACAAAACAGTTGGGAAGGTCCATCTTACTGAAGAAATTGTGCTGGGCAATACTAAACCCATATGGGGGGGGTATGACTCCTGTTTCACACTGTATTCAAAATTTAATTTTGGATTGCATGCTAAGTCACTTCAGTCATGCTGGAAAATTTATGACCTGGACTGTAGCCTGCCAGGTTCCTCTGTCAGTGGGATTCTCCAGACAAGAATACTGGATTGAGTAGCCATACTCTCCTCCAGGGGATCTTCCTGATCCAGAGATGGAACCTACATCTCTTAAGTCTCCTAACTTTGCAGGTGGATTCTTTACCACTAGCGCCCTTTAGGATTATAGTAAATAAAATCATGAAAGAAGAAAAGTTAAGTAATTATAAATTAATACAGAATAATATTTTAATACTTTGGAGAGGAGAAAGAACCTGTTAAACAGAATAAAATAAAAAGCACTAAATAAAAATATTTGGACCATACTAAATTTTTTATTTTATTTTTGTAAAGAAAGTGAAAGTCACTCAGTCATGTCCAACTCTTTTCTAGGCCAGAATACTGGGTAGCTGTTCCTTCTCCAGGGGATCTTCCCAACCCAGGAATTGAACCAGGGTCTCCTGCATTGCAGGTGAATTGTTACCAGCTGAGCTACCAGTTCAGTTCAGTTCAATTCAGTAACTCAGTCATGTCTGACTCTTTGCAACTCCATGAACCGCAGCACGCCAGGCCTCCCTGTCCATCACTAACTCCCGGAGTCCACCCAAACCCATGTCCATCGAGTCAATGATGCCATCCAGCCATCTCATCCTCTGTTGTCCCCTTCGCCTGCCCTCAGTCTTTCCCAGCATCAAGGTCTTAGCCAATAAATATGTGTTTAATCTCCCCAGAAAAGCACAGGAACTGGGAGTTAAAAGCACATTGAGATACCACTGCTCAGTTATCAGAATGTCTAAAAATAAGAATATAATACACATGTTTGTTAGGCTGTAACAAAATGACAACTCTTAAAATTCTAAGAGCAGTATAAATTCATACCATTTCTTTGGCAAATCATTTTGTATTATCTACCAATGTTGAATAAACTCATATGCACAGACCCAGTAGATCTGCTACTCAGTATTTTTCAATGTGAAAGCATACATATGTGCATAAAATAAATGATAAAAATATTCATTGATGCATTATTCATAAAATCCCCATGCTGGAAAGATCCTGAAGATCTTTTCATACTAGAATGTATATAAATTGTGTTATATTCATATAACAATTCTATGTAGCAATACAAATGAACAACATGCATGAATTTCACAAATATAAATGAAGGAAGCCAGACAGAAAAGACTGTTGTATAATTTTCTTTATATAAACTTAGGAAACAGGCAAAACTATAGCATTTAGAGCTTCAGACTTTTGTAGTAAAACCAAATCAGTGAAAAAAAAAAAATCATCACTGTGTACATCAGGCCTGGACCTCTCTTTGGAGGAAAGGAAGGATTTAGTAACAGGAAAGGTTATGAGAAAGGCTCCTGGGTCAAAGAAGCATTCTAATTTTGACCCATATAATGGTAGCGTTCATGTGAGCATAGTTGCTCTTAGTCGTTTCTGACTCTTTGTGATCCTTTGGACTGTAGCCTGCCAGGTTACTCTGTCCATTGGGTTTTTCAGGCAAGAATACTGACGTGGGTTACCATTTCCTACTCCAGGGGATCTTCTTGACCCATGGATTGAACCCACATGTCCTATGTCTTCTGGATTTCAGGCAGATTCTTTAACCACTGAGTCATTGGGGAAGCCCATATGATGGTAGACATTGTAATAAATAATTTAACAGCATGTACTTGTCTGAGTGTATATACAATTTCTCATATATGTTATACATACAAATAGTTAAATATTGGGTTGGCAAAACAGTTCCCTCTGTTTCTGAAGTAAAAGTAAAAGACACAGTCTTCATTTTCACTAAGGACTTTATTGAACAAAGTATTCAATTTTGTTCCACTAACTTTCTGCCATTTTTTAGGCAACTTCCCAAAACTTTTTCCATCTTCCCAAAACTTTTTGTCTTACTGAGCAGAGAACTGTTCTGGATATCTCCTACAGTTGGAGTGGATTGCGATTTTTTTCAATTAAGACAATCTTGTAAAGGCTGAAATAAATGAACACCCATAAATACAGTTCCTGGTGAATGCAGCAGATGAATCAGAACTTTTCCAGCAAAGCTATAACATTTATTGCCTGGTAATCAAAGAAACAACAGTCTTGTGTTATCCTGATGGAATATTATGTATTTTCTGTTGACTAATTCCAGATGCTTTTCAACAAGTGCTGCTTTCAGTTGATCTGATTGGGAGTAGTACTCTTTGGAATTGGTCATTTGGTTTTCCAGAAGGACTGGAGAAGAAAATGGCAACCCACTCCAATACCCTTGCCTGGAAAATCCCATGGACGGAGAAGCTGGTAGGCTACAGTTCATGGGGTCGCAAAGAGTTGGACACGACTGAGCGACTTCACTTTCACTTTTCCAGAAGGAAGCCCAAAATAGAGGATTTCCTTCCAACCCCATCATATATACAACCTTACCTTCTTTGGATGAAGAACCGCCCTTTGGTGTAGTTGGTGATTATTCATTTTTCTTGCTCTATGGTCTCTTCCATTCCACATTATTTTACAGTATCCATTTTTCATTTCCTATCACTGTTTGTTTTAAAAATGGATTTTTTTTTTTAATGTTTGAATAGAAAATCAAATGTGGAAGTATGGTTAAGAAGGTTTTTTTCACTTGCCTTATATGGAACCCAAAGATCAAAGCAATGAACATAACCAAGCTGGTGAAAATGATTTTCAGTGTTTGATTTGGATTTGATTTGATTTGGATATTTTGAATGTGTTGGCTATCTTTGGTATGGTTTAAAGTTGACTGTTCTCAATTAATGACTTAATTTGATTGCTATCAACTTCAACTGGAACCTCCAACAGGACCATGGTGCATCATGCAGCAAGAAATCTCCAGCATGAAACTTTGCAGATCACTTTTGACATATTCAGTCACAGCTTTTTCTCCACACACTGTGCAAATCTTTTTTTTTTTTCTTTATGTTTCAGTTGTGTTTTTACACTTCTTGAAATAATAAAGCATAATATGCCAAAATGTTTTTTCTTGCAACTTTGATATTAAAATTACTACACAAAACCCATCAGTTTTTAGAAGTTTCTTTTAAAATGCATGCTTATATGACAGCTGTCACAATAAAATCTAACATAGTTGTTTCTAGTGAAATCAAAGACAAATAAGCACTACTAAGGCCATCTTGCCCAAGATGGTAAAGAATCTGCCTGCAACATGGGAGGATGGGAGACCCGAGTTTGATCCCTGGGTTGTGAAGATCCCCTAGAGAAGGGAATAGCAACCAACTCTAGTATTCTTGCCTGGAAAATTCTATAGACAGAGGAGCCTGGTGAGTTGGACATGGTTTAGCAATTAACACACACACACACACACACACACACACATATACACATGCACAGGTTATCTTACAGGAAAAATTTTTTTTTTTAATGAAAAAAACTTTTTGTCCAAAACAATAAATGAAATTTAAGATATTAAAATTAGTTAATATATGTTGAAATTGGTTAAGGAGTTATAAAATCTACACAGGTATAAGGTGTTTCTTTCCATTAGTATTACTAGTTTCAAGAAGCTTGTTATCACTTAATACACTTTTTTTTGTTTGTTTTTGTTTTATTTTTTAAATGTATTTATTTATTTATTTTACTTTACAATATTGTATTGGTTTTGCCATACATTGATTTGAATCTGCCATGACTGTACACATTTTTATAATAATTTTTATTTGGTAACAAAATGTAAGAAACAATTTTAAAAAATATGAATGCAACGTTTTTATTGGACCTTACAATAGGTATTGCTGAGCAGTGTAAACATTGAGCACGGGCCATAAACTTTTCCCAGTTCTGCCACGTGTTTGAGGCTGACCATTATTAAGTCAAATTAAGTATCTGTGCCACTTTTTCTCCACTTGTAAATCACATTTAACATATAACCAACTCACTCCAGAGATTAACCTATGAGTATATAATTTTCAAAACAAATTCTTAAATATGCTGGAACCATGCAGATAACAACTGTATTAGTCGGTAATGATTATTAAAGTGATTTGGAAAGGAATTACTGAAATGTACTCTGGAATTTGAAAGAGATAAGCATATCCATTTGCAAAAGCAAAACTATAGCTATTAAATCACAAGACGCTGGCTGCAGTTCTTTCCCAACTGTAATTTGAGTAGAATTTTCATTTAAATATTTCTAAGCACTACAGCAAAATCTTGGTATTCACAGTTTATTTCTGAATCTTGTAGAAATCATTCTTTATTATTTGATCTAGGCTGACAAATACTTTATCTTAAAATATATGTCTCACTGCATTCCCTGTAAAAGATATAGTAGAAAATATACAATAAAATATGCACACAATGCAAAACAAAGGTAAAAGGGAGTAACTATTTCGAAGAGGAAAAAAGGTTAAACAAGGGCTGTGGTAATTACTGCAATTAGATATTATGTTCTATTGCGATGCTGAGTGTAGTACTTTGTAAGAAAGTTTATTTCTAAAAGTTTTTATCTGATTTCTAAGTGTATTGTCAAAATCCTCTGTAATCAGTTGTGTGAGAAGCGTGATTTATTCTCTGCTACCTAAGTTAGAGCACAAGGACTAATGGATGAGGAAGTAGGAGCTGAAATAAGGACTTAAGAAACCTGCTTTGATTTCTCAAAAAATTTGAAAAATCAGGTTTTTCAAATCAGTTTGCTTTAAAAAAAAATTATTTTTCCTTTCCTGTGCAAAATATATTAAGTTTAAGTAGGTCCCATTTGTTTATTTTTGTTTTTATTTCCATTACTCTAGGAGGTGGGTCATTGAAGATCATCAAATGTTCTACCTATGTTTTCCTCCAAGAGTTTTTATAGTTTCTGGTCTTATATTTAGGACTTTTCATCTATAAATAAGGTGAAAAAACAATTCTCAGAATGGGAGAAAATAATAGCAAATGAAACAAATGACAAAGGATTAATTTCCAAAATATACAAACAGCTCATACAACTCAATACCAGAAAAACAAACAACCCAATCAAAAAGTAGGGGAAAGATCTAAACAGACATTTCTCCAAAGAAGACATACAGATGGCTAAGAAACACATGAAAAGAGGCTCAATATCTCTCATTATTAGAGAAAGGCAAATCAAAACTACAATGAAATACCACCTCACACTAGTCAGAATAGTCATCAACAAAAAATCTACAAACAATAAGTGCTGGAGAGGATGTGGAGAAAAAGGAACACTCTTGCACTATTAGTGCACTATTATAAATTGATACAGCCACTATGGAAGGTGGTATGGAGATTCCTTAAAAAACTAGGAATGAAGCCACCATATGACCCAGTATTCCCACTCCTAGGCATATACCCTGAGGAAACCAAAATTGAAAATGAAACATGTATCCCAATGTTCATTGAAGCACTACAATAGCTAGAACATGGAAGCAACCTAGATGTCTCTCATACTTTATAGATATAAGTGAACACTAACCTATAGTATTGTGTGTGTGCATGTTAAGTCACTTCAGTTGAGTCCGACACTTTGTGTCCCTACGGGCCAAGCCCGCCAGGCTTCTCTGTCCATGGGATTCTCCAGGCAAGAATATGTGGGTGGGGGGTTTCCATGCGCTATGTCTCACTGATCCTGCTCACAGTGCCAGTTGTCTCGCTGTTCACACTGTTCACTGAATCCAGGGTAAGGAAGGCATGTGCTAAGAAACTGGAAGGGGACTTGAGGAGCCGAAGGAACTGCAGACACATTTACTCTCTCCTGGCTGACACAGCAGCAATGACAGTAGACACACTATATTCTTTCCTCTCATGGCTAACCCAACAGACAGAGCCCTGACACAGCAGTAATGCTGCCGCATCCTTGGGTGGAGCCCACACAGGCCTAGTGCACAAAATAGCCCATGAGCAAGCAAGAACCTTGTGACGCGCATGTGCAGTACTATAAATTGTCTCGGCTGTTACATAGTCATTATTTACAAAATGTGAGAGAGCCCGAACATGCCATCCTGGCTAATTTTCTCTCTCTCTCCACATACTCCTCTAAGGGGTATTCTCCACCCAGAGATCAAACCCATCTCTTACGTCTCCTGCATTGGCAGGCAGATTCCTTACCACTAGTGCCACCTTAGAAGCTCCCAACCTATAGTATTACTTCTTCTGAAATCCTTTACTATTTACTATATCTTTGTGTTGCACTGATTATTTTATTATATATAATACACTTATGAGCATTTTGATTAGATTTACTGAATGAATTCCACAGATATCACCCACTGACTTTTCAAAAATGATTCTCAAAATGTAAGATGGTAAGTTTTTAAATAATAATATAATGAAATAAATTTCTTAGTTAATGTACCCCAACTGCTACATACTCAGGATGTTTAATATTTTTAGTATTCTGTAATCAGGTTCATTAGTCTATGACTTCTCTGCAATACTCACTTTTTCTGTCATATATAATTTATACTGCCATTGTTGTTCAGTCGCTCAGTCATGTCGGACTCTTTGAGACCCCAAGGCTTGCTATACTGTTGTTAAATTTTTGTTGACTGATATTCCTTCTTGCTCTTGAAATTATAGTACCAACAATGAGAAGTTCAGCACCCTTAAAGTTATAATAAAGAATAAAATTATCCCACCATAAATTTTTATAAGAAATATACATCACTTCTGCACAATCAATGTTTGGGGGATATTTCTTTTACGAAGTTTTGTCTTACAAAATTCTCTTCAAAGTCTGTTTCATACAAAAGGTAGTTCCTAGAAGTTACCTTTTCAATAAAAGGTGAGGAATTTTACATGTTAGTCACCTCCTCCATCTTTGCTTTATTTTGTTTTTCTAATAAATGTATCTATTCTTAATTGGAGGATAATTTCTTTATAATATTCTCTTAGTTTCTGCCATATATCAACATAAATCAGCCATAGGTATACATATATATCCTCCCTATTGAAACTCCGTCCCACTTCCCAGCCTATCCCATGCCTCTAGGTTGTCACAGAGCACTGGGTTTGAGTTCCTTGTGTCTATTAACTAGATTTTCATTTCCTTTTTACCACAGCCTGACCTCAGTATCTGTGGGATCTATGGATTCAGCCAACTGTAGATTGAAAATATTTGGGGAAAAAAAAAAAAAAAATTTAGGAAGCTCCAAAAAGCAAAACTTGAAATTTGCCACACACTGGCAACTATTTACATTGCAATGTATCAGATGGTAAAGAATGTGCCTGCAATGCAGGCAGGGTTCAATCTCTGTGCTGGGAAGGTCCCCTGAAGATAGGAACAGCTACCCACTCCAGTATTCTGGCCTGGAGAATTCTATGGGATCGCAAAGAGTCGGACATGACTGAGGGACTTTCACTTCTTCACAATGTATTTGGTATTATAAGTGATCTAGAGATGATAAGGTATATGGAAGGATGTGCATAGGTTGTATGCAAATACTAAGCCATTTTACATAATGGACTTAAACATTCATGGATTTTGATACCAGTGTGGGATCCTGCAAACACTTATACAGGCATACAACTGTATTTTGACCCAAAGAATATAATATTTCACTACTCAGTTGTGACTTAAGCCACAACTAGGCCAAAAGGCCTAAAATTAGCTCTGCTAAAAAAAATTGGTGAGGTTCTTTCATAAAAACTTTTGAAACAAGTACAAAAGGAAGTGTATTTCAAAAGACGCTTTCAAAAGTATTCATTAAAACATTGTTCACTATAATCCAACATGAATAAAGTGGAAAATTGCAAAACTTTAGAATTTATGAATTAGAAGTAGTATGCCCATCCACCTAGCTGGGATACAACAGTAATGGGTTTGGCCTGTTTTCTTGGTGTAATTTTTAATGGCACCAGATTTTACTCAAAATGTTCCTGTTTAAACAATATCTGATGCAGTCAATTCACCTACATGGATTTTTGAAAGCATTTTGTGTATCAATTTTACAAATACAATTCAAACTAAAAAAGATGATGTGAGTCTGTGATCTTACAAAATGTTAAAACATCCTCTGAAAATTCTGTCCCCTCAACCTTCCAAAAATACTACTGAAATTTACTTCAACAACTTAAAGGATATTTGGTTACAACCCACTTCACGCATAACTTTTTTGCCAACCATTGTGAAGAAAACAAAGAAATGGGAAAATGTTCCATTGCCCTCAGTCAAGTGAAGGTTTTCCTGAGGAAACAAGATGTATGCAACAAATTACAAATCACTTAATAGGATGATAACTATGGTTTTAAAGTTGAAATAAGATGATAAGCTAGAAAAATCTAATCAATCATAAAGTGAGCATAGATAGCATTGCACTGGCATTAAATGAAGAAAGTTAAACCCCAATAGGTCCCTTGAGTATAGGAACTAGGTCTAATCTTTGTAATCTTTGCATTGCTAATAATTTAATCAGCATATTTTTCACTACCTCTGATAAATGTCCAACAACATGCCAATTTAGAAGGCACTATCCCCTGATGACTTTCAAAACAACTCTATGGATCTTTTCTCTCAGTTCAGTTCAGTCGCTCAGTCGTGTCCGAGTCTTTGCGACCCCATGAATCACAGCACGCCAGGCCTCCTTGTCCATCACCAACTCCTGGAGTTCACTCAGACTCACGTCCACCAAGTCAGTGATGCCATCCAGCCATCTCATCCTCTGTCGTCCCCTTCTCCTCCTGCCCCCTATCTCTCCCAGCATCAGAGTATTTTCCAATGAGTCAACTCTTCGCATGAGGTGGCCAAAGTACTGGAGTTTCAGCTTCAGCATCATTCCCTCCAAAGAAATCCCAGGGCTGATCTCCTTCAGAATGGACTGGTTGGATCTCCTTGCAGTCCAAAGGACTCTCAAGAGTCTTCTCCAACACCACAGTTCAAAAGCATCAATTTTTCAGCACTCAGCCTTCTTCAAAGTCCAACTCTCACATCCATACATAACCACAGGAAAAACCATAGCCTTGACTAGACAGACCTTTGTTGGCAAAGTAATGTCTCTGCTTTTGAATATGCTATCTAGGTTGGTCATAACTTTCCTTCCAAGGAGTAAGCGTCTTTTAATTTCTTGGCTGCAGTCACCATCTGCAGTGATTTTGGAGCCTAGAAAAATAAAGTCTGACACGGTTTCCATTGTTTCCCCATCTATCTGCCATGAAGTGATAGGAAAGGATGCCATGATCTTCGTTTTCTGAATGTTGAGCTTTAAGCCAACTTTTTCAGTCTCCACTTTCACTTTCATCAAGAGGCTTCTTCGTTCCTCTTCCCTTTCTGCCATAAGGGTGGTGTCATCTGCATATCTGAGGTTATTGATATTTCTCCTGGCAATCTTGATTCCACCTTGTGTTTCTTCCAGTCCAGCATTTCTCATGATGTACTCTGCATAGAAGTTAAATAAGCAGGGTGACAATATACAGCCTTGACATACTCCTTTTCCTATTTGGAACCAGTCTGTTGTTCCATGTCCAGTTCTAACTGTTGCTTCCTGACCTGCATAGAAATTTCTCAAGAGGCAGGTCAGGTGGTCTTGTATTCCCATCTTTTTCAGGATTTTCCACAGTTTATTGTGATCCACATAGTCAAAGGCTTTGGCATAGTCAATAAAGCAGAAATAGATGTTTTTCTGGAACTCTCTTGCTTTTTCCATGATCCAGTGGATGTTGGCAATTTGATCTCTGGTTCCTCTGCCTTTTCTAAAACCAGCTTGAACATCAGGAAGTTCACGGTTCACACATTGTTGAAGTCTGGCTTGGAGAATTTTGAGCATTCCTTTACTAGCACGTGAGTTGAGTGCAATTGTGCATTAGTTTGAGCATTCTTTGGCATTGCCTTTCTTTGGGATTGGAATGAAAACTGACCTTTTCCAGTCCTGTGGCCACTGCTGAATTTTCCAAATTTGCTGGCATATTGAGTGAAGCACTTTCACAGCATCATCTTTCAGGATTTGAAAGAGCTCAACTGGAATTCCATCACCTCCACTAGCTTTGTTCGTTATTTCTACTCTGGGACTCATTAAGTTTTCTAGAGTACGTGTGTACATGTGTGCATGTGCAAGCATGTGTGTGCATGTGTATTAATAGTAGTAGAGTAAAGAGGTGACTCATTTTCTGGATACTGCCCAGTGCTAGGATATCAGCTGAGAATCATTATCCAAGAAGGTACTGATACCCAAATACACTAATATTTACACCTTAGTTATATTAATTGACTCATTTAATATTTATAGTATATTTTCAATGGAATTTTATTGGGACCATACTCAGCAATTAAAAGCAAAGTAGAGTATCAAATATGAAAAAAAAAATCAACCTATATAGAGCTACTGTGGCAAATAATTAAAATGGTGGTCAACTAAGTCAGTCTCATCTCAATTTGAATATCAGACTAACTCTCTCCCTCCCCATGCCGCCTTACTCACATATTAAGCAAGTAAGATAATTCTGTAAACCTCAGTATTCATAGTTTTAAAATGTGTATTTAAATAAAAATCCTTTAGGGCTATTTTTAATACTAAAATGAGAAAACTCAAAGATAACTCTTTGTAATAATTTACAGCATACAAAAAAAAAGTAAGTAAATGGTTACATAATTTATTAAAGGCCCATCAATCAAGCCAAGATTAAAACTTTTTGAAGATACAACTGAGTAAAATAAAATTTAGCAAAATAAAATAAAAATGCAGTTGGGTACCTAGTAATTTACTCTAGAGCATCCCAAATTGTGATAGTAACAAGGAAAAACATGATGTGTAGTGTTCATACAGAAATCCAGGTCAGAAAAAACAAACAAACAAAAAGATATATGATGAACAGCTTTGAAAATAAAAGAGTGACCAGTTTCGTGATGCAGTGATCAGAGACAGCATTCAGTTTGAACAAAGTATGAAAACTAAATCATATATACATATATATATGTATATATATGATTGATTGGCTTGATTATGGCTGCACACAACTTCAACTTATCACCAAATAGCTGCACAGCAAAAGGTTGCACTAGTATGTGAAACTGAAATGCTAGGCAAGCCTATTTTATGAGAGTTCTTTTCTGCATGATATGAAATAGGACAGGTGTCCGATACACCTGTTAATTTTTACAGGGGCCAGAAGGTTTTGATGCAGTGTGGGAAACCAAAGGAGAGAGAACAAGAGTCAGCTTGAATAGCAAGGGCAATTTCTATGTGTCTCCAATCAATAGAGTTAATTTTAGAGTGAGGTCTTCTTGTTTAGTGAATTAAAGGAGGTACTATTGAATAACAAATGTCAGATATCCTGTGGAAATTCCAGATTTTACATGCTGAGATCTATTATTATTCCTTATGCTAGGCTGAAAGGCTAGTTAAATATATTTATGCATAGGAACAAGGATAAAGTGTTTTAAAACTGCCCACATTATTATTATCACATATAATAAAAGGGAAAAATCAATGGTCTTACCCAAATGGATGTCAGAGATTATGGGTTTGGAAATTATTTCAATGGAAATTGAGGAAAATGTCCAGTGGTTTTCAATGTGGATTGAAAAGGATGACACAAAAATGTTTAAGAAAAAATTAAAATAAATTGATGTATATTTATTTTATCCTCTGAGTAAGTGAGTGAAAGTCACTCAGTTGTGTCCATCTCTTTATGACCCATGGACTATAGAGTCCATGGAATTCTCCAGGCCAGAATACTGAAGTGATTAGTCATTCCCTTATCCAAGGGATGTTCCCAACCCAGGGATCGAACCCAGGTCTCCCACATTGCAGGCCTTTTACCAGCTGGGCCATCAGGGAAGCCATTTTATCCTTTAATGTGTATAATTTGTGCATTTAATTATACTAATAGTTTAAAATAACATATACATAATTTTAAAATATATGCATTGTATATTAGAGACAACTATTCAAAAAAATTTAAGGATAGCAATATGTCTTCAAAAGACTTTGAGACAATTGCCATAAATGTTATCGATTTTAACAACCAAATTGTCAGCAGAGTCACAAGTATATTGACAATCTTGGAATTTTATGTTATTCCATAAAAATTTAGAGATGTTTTACTGGGATAGAACTATGAAGTTCAGGGTTTAATTTTTTAGTGGGATTTCTCAAATTACCACCCTGGTACTTTGCCACACAACCTTAGATGTACATGATAAATTCTCTCTGTGAGGCATCAGGTTACTCTGGCAAATTGCTTTAGACTCTTAGCAATCTTAACCTATCTTTTGTTTCCTCCAACTTCCTCCCATACTCACTCAACTCTGTTTTTACCTCCTTCAGTTCAGTTCAGTCGCTCAGTCGTGTCCGACTCTTTGTGACCCCATGAACCACAGCACACCAGGCCTCCCTGTCTATCACCAACTCCCGGAGTGCACTCAAACCCATGTCCATTGAGTTGATGATGCCATCCAACCATCTCATCCTCTGTCGTCCCGTTCTCCTCCTGCCCTCAATCTTTCCCAGCACCAGGGTCTTTTCTAATGAGTCAGCTCTTCGTATCAGGTGGCCAAAGTATTGGGGTTTCAGACTCAACATCAGTGTTTCCAATGAACACCCAGGACTGATCTCCTTTAGGATGGACTGGTTGGATTTCCACGCAGTCAAAGGGACTCTCAAAAGTCTTCTCCAAGACCACAGTTCAAAAACATCAATTCTTCGCCGCTCAGTTTTCTTTATAGTCCAACTCTCACATCCATACATGGCCACTGGAAAAACCATAGCGTTGACTAGACAGACCTTTGTTGGCAAAGTAATATCTCTGCTTTTTAATATGCTGTCTAGGTTGGTCATAACTTTCTTTTCAAGGAGTAAGTGTCTTTTAATTTCTAGGCTGCAGTCACCATCTGCAGTGATTTTGGAGCCCAGAAAAATAAAGTCTGACACTGTTCCACTGTTTCCCCATCTGTCTGCCATGAAGTGATGGGACAGGATGTCATGATCTTAGTTTTCTGAATGTTGAGCTTTAAGCCAACTTTTTCACTCTCCTCTTTCACTTTCATCAAGAGGCTCTTTAGTTCCTCTTCACTTTCTGCCATAAGGGTGGTGTCATCAGCATATTTGTGTTTATTGATATTTCTCCCGGGAATCTTGATTCCAGCTTGTGCTTCCTCCAGCCCAGCATTTCTCATGATATACTCTGCATAGAAGTTAAATAAGCAGGGTGACAATATTACAGCCTTGCATGTACTCCTTTTCCTATTTGGAACCAGTCTGTTGTTCCATGTCCAGTTCTAACTGTTGCTTCCTGACCTGCATATATGTTTCTCAAGAGTCAGGTCAGGTGGTCTGCTACTCCCATCTCTTTCAGAATTTTCCACAGTTTACTGTGATCCACACAGTCAAAGGCTTTGACATAGTCAATAAAGCAGAAATAGATGTTTTTCTGGAACTCTCTTGCTTTTTCGATGATCCTTCAGATGTTGGCAATTTGATCTCTGGTTCCTCTCCCTTTTCTAAAACCAGCTTGAACAACTGGAAGTTCACAGTTCACGTATTGCTGAAGCCTGGCTTGGAGAATTTTGAGCATTACTTTACTAGCGTGTGAGATGAGTGCAATTGTGCAGTAGTTTGAGCATTCTTTGGCATTGCCTTTCTTTGGGATTGAAATGAACACTGACCTTTTCCAGGCCTGTGGCCACTGCTGAGTTTTCCAAATTTGCTGGCATATTGAGTGCAGCACTTTTACAGTGTCATCTTTCAGGATTTGAAATAGTTCAACTGGAATTCCTTCACCTCCACTAGCTTTGTTCATAGTGATGCTTCCTAATGCCCATTTGACTTCATATTCCAGGATGTCTGTCTCTAGGTGAGTGATCACACCATTGTCATTATGTAAGTCATAAAGATCTTTTTTGTACAGTTCTTTTGTGTATTCTTGCCATCTCTTTTTAATATTTTCTGCTTCTGTTAGGTCCTTACCATTTCTGTCCTTTATTGAGCCCATCTTACATGAAATGTTGCCTTGGTATCTCTAATTTTCTTGAAGAGATCTCTAGTTTCCCTCATTTTATTTACCTCCTTCACTAACACTTATTTCTTTTATTTCATTCCTCTGTTCTCAGTGTGTAACATATGTATGTAACCACTCATTCTATTTTGTTTCTTAACATTGTGCTCCCTCTTATTCTAATTATTATTAATACACTTAAATTATATATGTATGTTTGTGTGTATGGGTGTCCATGGCTCAGAGGGCACAGTTACTGTCCAACATTTTCCAATGTTTCCCATAGAGTCATATCACCCTTTAATTGAGAAAACAGTGATCTATGCATAAGACAGTTCTAAATTTTCCTGGGACAAATCCAGCCAGAGAAATACAATACCAAAAATTTCAGTACAGGCCCCAATATAAAGCCAGTGTAGAAAGCAGCCAGTTATCAATTTCTTAGCTTATGTTGAATGGATGCTTCAGACCAAAGGACAAAAAGAGTAAATTTAGAATCCTTCACTTCTGCTTGACAATTTTTCCATTAACAGGTATAGTGAAGAAGGATATAAGTGGTACGCATATATAGCAAAATCTGAAATATCAAGTTTATGTGAATGCAAGCTATGGTTTGTGACTGTACCTGTGACTTACAGATCCTTGTTGTGACAGGAGTGTTTCCACCTCCCTTTCAAATCAAGGATGTCCCCTAGAATGTTTTGTCAGCCCTTGGCACTCTGACTCTGAAATCTTCCAGAATGCTGACTTGCATGGTCAGCCTGGCCTCTGCTGACTTCAGGGCACTATGTACAGATTTCTGAGGAGAGGGGTAAGATGGGATTCTGCTCTGTATTATGTTAGGCATGGTAGTTCCCAGTTGTTTTTCCTTTAAAATAGAAAAGCAAAATCCATATAATACAGGCAACAGTTTTCTGTTTTTTTTTTTTTTTTTTGCCTTGGCTCCCATCAGACTGGAGGCATGTCTTTTAATTATGGAATTCTTCACTTACCACCATTATAAACCAAGTCTGATTAAAAATATAAGAACTGGGGACTTCCTTGATTAAGACTCTGTGCTTCCACTGAAGAGGGCATAGGTTGGATCCCTGACCAAGTAACTATCAATAAGATCCCATAGGCTTAGCAGCTAAGCCAATTGTGTGTGTGTGTGTTATACAAAAGGGGGGGAAAGAAAAGGCAGTTACAACTAAATTTAAATTTTAGTGATTTTCTACAGAATCTCTGTTAAATATGTACTAAGTATACTGTGGTTTTAGTCACAGTTTTCTGAACAGTAGGGTAAAAAGTAACACAAAGCAAATTAGCTGCATAGACACACATGCATACACCAGACATCAAATCATTTAAAGATTAAGTTGTTAGAAACAAACATATTGGTAGTATTCACATCACACACACATTTCCATTAAGGTCATACATAAAGGATATTGAAAACATTTTAATGGAGGAAAATATGAGTTAGAAATGGAGTAAACCAAGGCTCTAACCCTGTTTCCAGTGAAAGAGTTTGAGTAAAGCAGTAATTCTCTCTGTGACTCATATTCTCATCTATAGAAAGGACTAACAGTGCTTGCCCTCAAAATGCTATTGCGATGTGAAATCTTTTGCATTTCTCTTGTGTTAAAAAATGTGAAATGTATCATATAAGTATTGGAATGTGAAATAGTACTTTCTTGTTATTTAAAATTTCCTCTGAAGACCCCAAGCTGAAAATGACTAAAAATAAATGCCTCTTCTCCCCATTTCTAAATAAAAATGCTGGACAAGATTTACTAGAATCAAATAAAAGAAGTCTTTTGACCATTGGTCACATCATTTCTCCAAAAGAATAAAATAAGAAAGAATAAAATGAAATTTTTGGAGAGGAATTCATTCAAATAGGAAAATGCATAGGAGATGAAAATCTGTGTCACCTTTTCTTCCCTACACACGGGGGCAGAAGTATTTCCCACTACAACCTCTAGTCAATGATTCCCGAAGAAATATTGATAGGGATGGGAATGGTTGCAAGAAATATACCATCCTCTTATTCCAAAACCAGACCATTGTAAATTTTTGTGGCACTAAGGGAGTGAAGCACAGCTTATTGCTACTTGGACAAGGTAACATAAATCTCCCAGATTTGGAGAGATTCTGGGACAGAAAGGTACATGAGGAAGCTGCTTCTTATCTAGAAAAGGTTGAATTCAGGGACTGGCTGGAGTAAACACAGAGTGAGGTAAGACAAGAAGTGGGGAGAGCAGTGGAAAAACAGCCAAGACCTTTTTACAGAGCGGGAACGTACAATATTTTCCACAGACCAAGAAGATACTGAGGAAGTAACTGTGCAAGATCTCTCAAAGAGGATTCCTATAGGGAGGTTGCTTTACAGAGTAAGGTAACTCCAGCAGAGGAAAACCAGAGTTGATCCCCTGCAGTGTGCAAGAACTACAGTGTTGGCTTTGCAAGGGTTAAAAGGGATCAGGTAAAAGTGCCCCTCTTATTATGGAAGGATGCAGTATGCTTGGGGATAAGGTCTCTTTAGAATCTTTCTGGTCCCTATGGAATAGTCAACAGAAATTAACAGAGATTAATGAGATTAATCTCATTAATGTTAATGAGATCCAAGATATGTCTGACTACTAAATGTATCTTTAATCTTGTCTATTCAATTGTCTCTCAAATTCTAATGAACTACACAGAAAAGTGGGAAGAAGTGGAGTAACCTTAACTTGTTTTCTCACTGCCGACAACCAACCCTCAGGCCTGAGCTGAGGAGGTGTAAAGATCACTGAATTGGATGCAAAACGGAAGTGATGATTTAGTGTATTTTAGACTGGATTTAGTGTATTTTAGACTGGATTTTAAAAATCTAAAAATGAGACTATTCTTATATTTGAGAAGTTTTGAGCCCTCCAAGAATGTTGAGAGACAAGAACAAGATTCAATAGTCTATGTCTGAAGGCACTATTAGGAAAAGTATAAAGTTGTATCCTAACTAACAAGTTCAGTCCAATTAGTATATGTATAAAAACTTGTCTATATCATTTATCTATCTACCTACCTCTCTATCTAGAAATATATGTGTATGGATATGTATATTTGCACCCATAGATAATGTGCATATACAATTTATTATCTTACTATAGATAATATTAGATAATATTTAATATTTAATATTTTTATGTGCTCTATTTATTGCTGTTTCTTCATAATCACACCCTAATTTCCATGCAGAAGCATCCCTTATCTACTCTCTGTCTTTAAAAAGTGCATAGATTGGATGTAATCCAGTTCCAGGGTTGGATGGTGCCCTAGACCTATCCATTCAATATATTCCCTCTAATCTTGTCCACAATAATTATTTAGTAATATGTATGTGACTCAAAGACCAAGCATGGCTAATAAGAGGGAGTTATCATTTGGAAAAATAAATATGTTTTCACTGGAGTTGAAACAAATAGAATATCAGCATAAACTTCTAAGAGTTATCTTGTGACTATTTGAGGGTAGCCTGCTTATGGACATAAAAATGTGTAGAAATGTATAGCAAAATTTTGCAAAAGAAAAATGTCTTACTCATTGATAAATTGTTTGAAACCCTGGATTCAAGTGTGGCTGAAATAAAAAGTAACTCTGTAATTATAAGCTACCTAAGTTGATAGATTCATCTTTTAAGTCAGTTTGAGTTGCATTTTTCCTATTTGCAATTAAAATGGTTCTTAGGAATATCCTCCTTAAAAGAGGTTTCCCATTAACATGGATGATGGTTGTCAACGAAAAGCATTAAGTAATGGCAACAGTAGAAGTGAGGGTGACCTATTCATTAAATATGCATATTGTTTTATAATTTGTAGGCATGAAACATTTATGCATGATAGTGTATTTCACTCCATAAGTAAAGTTGCTCTTCAGTTCAGTTCAGTTCAGTCGCTCAGTCGTGTCCGACTCTGCCACCCCCATGAATCGCAGCACACCAGGCCTCCCTGTCCATCACCAACTCCCGGAGTTCACTCAAACACGTCCATTGAGTTGGTGATGCCATCCAGCCATCTCATCCTCTGTCGTCCCCTTTTCCTCCTGCCCCCAATCCCTCCCAGCATTGGAGTCTTTTCTAATGAGTCAACTCTTTGCATGGAGTTATTAAATATTTTACAAATCATGGTCAAAATGTACTTGTCATGCACGTCATTTCAATTATTTCAGTCATGTCTGACTCTTTGTGATCCTATGGACTGTAGACCCACCAGGCTTTTCTGTCCATGGGATTCTCCAGGCAAGAATACTAGAGTGGGTTGCCATTCCCTCCTCCAGGGGAGCTCCCTGACCCAGGGATAGAACATGCGTCTCCTTCACCTTCTGCATCAGAGATGGATTCTTTACTCCTGAACCACTCGGGAAGCTGAAATGTATTACACCCAAGCAATTTGAATTTGATTCCTTAGTTTTTTTCCAATAGTTTTGATATGTATAAACTATGAAAATAATCAACATAAGTGAATCTATAAAAGTTCAATTCTGTTTGGTAATGTAGCAGTTGCTGGTGGAAAAGTAAGCATACCATACAAATGGAGAAGGAGTATTCAGCAATTCTGTCAAGTTGAGTATAAAATTTCTAAATCTTCTTACCATTAGAGCTAAATTTAGAAAGGGAAATCTCTAGGTTTGGCCTTCCACACACTGAATTGGAAATGAAAAAAATAAAATTCAGAATTTTTTTATAAATAAAGCTCTGCTAGTTATTTTTGGGATTACATTATATATACATAGTATTAAAGATTAAAAATATAAAATACAATTCAGAAGTATACATCATCCAAGTTATAGCTATTATCTGAAAAGTGTTTATTTTGTTTCAAGCACAGTTCTAAATATTTTATATATATTAACTCTCTTAATAAAACAATTACTCTTACGATGTAACATTGAAATTATCCTTCCTTTTTCAAAACTGAGGAGACTGAGGAAAAGACATATCATATAGCTTACTTAAGAAAGTTAAGTATAGGGATGTCATAAGATGGTGGAGGACTAGGATGGAAAGATCACTTTCTCCCCCAAAAATACATCAAAACATCATGTGGTCAACTTCCACAAAAGAGCATATACATGCTGACAGAGGACTCCAGACACCTCACAAGGCAAACCAATCTCTTCTAAATACGGTAGGACAAAGAATAAAGATGAAAAGGGAGACAAAGGATTTGGGGATGGACCTGTCCTGGGGAGGGAGTTGTGACAGGGGAGGTTTCCACACAATACCAAATCCTCTCACAGGTGGGTGAGTGGGGAGCTTCAGAATCACAGAGGGCAGCATAACCTATATATACATATAGGTTATGTGTGTATATATATATATATACACACACATAAATTATGTTATATTTATACATATAAATTATATGTACATAACATATATATATATTGTGTATATATATATATTATATATATATATATTATATATATATATATATATATTTTTTTTTTTTCTGCTCCTGGTTGCCTCTCTCCCTCTTCTGTCTTCATTTATCTGTATAACCCTGTGAAGCTCTTTGGGTGTTCCTGGCTGTGTATAGGCTAGAGACAGGGATTGAGAAGATGCAACAAATGTTCAACAAGGACATAGAAGAAATAAAGAATAATATATATATATATATATATATACATATATATATATAAACAGAAATCATGCCAAATAGCAATTACCAGCTGAGAAGTGGCTCACACACTTGCATCCACCCTAAGTGAGTGGAGCCTAGGTACAGAGGTCTAGGCTGCATCATCAGTCCTAAGGGAAAGGACTGGCGTTGAATGCCATGAGGACACTCTGAAGGAACTAATGTGACATAGCACAGACAAAATGGGGAAAACCCAAACCACAGGAATGCCAGAGAGACAAAGTAAAATAAAGGGCCTTTCCTGCAGGAAGGCTCTAATGCCACACTGTGATCATTAGTGTCCTCACAGAACAAAGGAGTGCACCCTAGTGAATACCAAAGGAGAGCAAGCCATCTGCCTTTTATGGCTCTCCGCAGAGGCAGAAAGGCAGGTGTGCAACAGCCAGAGGTGGAAGACAAGGGGCTGCCGCAATCTCGGCCCCAGAGACTGCATCTCCTCCCAAGCTATGAGAGGGCTTTTATTGCTAACCATGTCCTCTTGGGATCTGGGACAGTTCATATCTACTGAGAATGTCACAGACCAAGATCAGGTCCCCTGAGGGAACACACGGCCCATGTGGGACTATGCCTTCATGGCCCACCTGGGAGCCTAGAAGGCGCACAGTGCCTTGGGCTGTGCAAACTCCTGTGTGCTCCAACCACTGCTAGGACTCCACACACGTGCCAGCAGCATTTGCAGTGTTCTTCCCTCTCCACAACACAACTGAGCAAGTAAGTCCAAATAAGTGGCCACTTCTGTCCCCTCTTGTTAAGGCAGAGATCAGACACTGAAAATACTTAAAAGCAGAGGAGAACAACCTAAGGAAAAGAAAGATAGGGGGACTGCCCCAGAAGTGGTAGTGCAACAGAATACAATCTTGCAGTTAGACTGCATTTGAGGGGCAACTGCAGACTTTGAAAACAAGTACAAGTCAGAAGAGGGGAATATCTGACATTGAACTGGTCCCACACTGCCCACAACAGCTCCAGAAAAATTCCTAGATATATTTTTATTTATTATTATTACTGTTTAATTTTTTTAATTTAAAATTTCTTATCATTTTTATTCTTATTTGTTCTCTTCTCTGTGTCTTTCCTTTCTTCCCCTTCTCTTTTTTCCACTCCTATTGTCCTAATATGGCTCTTTATTACTTCTTTAACTTTTATTTTTCATAGCTTACTTTTACCTTTCTAAAAAAAAAAAAAAGCCTTTTAAAAAATAAATTCTGTATTTTTTGTATTTGATTTTTTTTATATTGTAGTTTTGAGAGCCAAATTTTTATTCTAGGTTTTTAATTTTTGATCTTTTGTATTTAATTTTGTACCATTTAGTCTGATTTTTCATATCCATTTTCACTTAGGGATTTGATTACCAGCTTGATCACTCCCTTCCTTTTTGACTCTCCCTTTTCCGCTCATGGTTGTCTCACTCCCTCTTCTGTCTTCTTTTATCTGTATAACTCTGTGAAACTCTTTAGGTGTTTCTGGCTGTGAATAGGCTAGACACAGGGATTGAGAAGATGCAACAAATGTTCAACAAGGACGTAGAAGAAATAAAGAATAATCAATCAGTAATGAACAATGCAATAACTGAGACTAAAAACCTTTTGGAGGGAACCAACAGTAGAGTAATGAGGTAGAAGAAAAATAAGTGAGCTGGAAGATAGAAGATGGAAATAAATGGAAGAGACTGAAAAAAAATAATAAAAAGAAAAGTGAAAAAAATAATAATAAAAAGAAAAGAGAACATCATAAGAGACCTCTGGGGCAATATTAAGTGCCCAAACATTGAAATCATAGGCATTCCAGAAGAAGACAAAAGGAATGAGCATGAGAAAGCATGAAAGTGAAAGTGAAGTCGCTCAATTGTGTCCGACTCTTAGCAACGCTATGGACTGCAGCCTACCAGGCTCCTCCATCCATGGGATTTTCCAGGCAAGAGTACTGGTGTGGGGTGCCATCGCCTTCTCTAAGAAAGCATGAGGAGATAGTAAAAAACTTCTCTAAAATGGTGAAGGAAGTAACCACTCAAATCTAAGTCCAGAGAGTCTCATACAGGAAAAACCCAAGGAGAAACAAACCAAGACACATGTTAATCAAACTAACAGAAACTGAACACACACACACACACACACACACACACACACACACACACACACATACACATTAAAAGCCAGCAAGGGAAAAGCAACAAATAACATACAAGTGGATTCCCATAAGGATAACAGCTGATCTTTCAACAGAAACTCTGCAAGCCAGAAAGGAATGGCAGTGTATAGTTAAAGGAAAGAAAGGGAAAACCTATAACCAAGACGACTGTATCCTGCAAGAATCTCATTCAGATCAAAAGCTTTACAGACAGGCAAAAGCTAAAAGGATTTAGCACCACTAAACCAGGTCTTCAAGAAACGCTAAAGGATCTTCTGTAGACATGAAACACAGAAAAGTTTTATAAAAATTAACCCAAAACAATAAAGTAAATGGTAACAGGATCATACTTATCGATAATTACCCTAAATATAAATGGTTTAAATGCTCCAAACAAAAAATAAAGGCTAGCCAAATGGATACAAAAACAGAACTGTTATTTATGCTGCCTACAAGAGACCCACCTCACACCTAGGGACACATTCAGACTGAAATTAAGGGTCTGGAAAAAAGGTATTTCATGCAAATGGAAAATAGAATAAAGCGGGAATAGCAATACTCATCTCAGATAAAATAGACTTAAAGACTGTTATAAGAGACAAAGAAGGACACTACATAATGACCAAGGGATCAATCTAAGAAGATAAACAATTATAAATATATATACACCCAACATAGGAGTACCTCGATACATAAGGCAAATGCTAACAACTATTAAAGGGGAAAATGACAGTAACATGATAATGGTGCTGGATTTTAACACTCCACTCACACCAATGGAAATATCATCCAGACAGAAAATTAACAAGGAAACACAAGCTTTAAAGGATA
Organism: Bos grunniens; assembly: GCF_055505025.1. Taxonomy (NCBI): domain Eukaryota; kingdom Metazoa; phylum Chordata; class Mammalia; order Artiodactyla; family Bovidae; genus Bos; species Bos grunniens. Next base: position 61,225,606 of record NC_141183.1, on the reverse strand, counting down.
CATTGGTCTAGTTAGACCTAGTTGATATCTACAGGGCATTTCATACAAAAACAATGCATTTCACTTTTTTTTCTCAAGCGCACATTGTACATTCTCCAGGATGTGGCCACATCCTGGGCCACAAATCCAACCTTGGTAAATTTTTAAAAAATGAATTAAAAAATGAAATAATTCTAAGCATCTTTTCTGATTATAATGGTGTAAGATTAGATATTAGCAAGAGGAAACAAGCTGCAAAAAAACACAAACAAATGAAGGCTAAGCAACATGCTTCTGAATAACCAACAAATCACTGAAGAAATAAAAAAGGAAATCTAAATATGCATAGAAACCAATGATAATAAAAACATGACAACTCAAAACCTTTTGGATTCAGTAAAAGCAGTGCAAAGAGGAAAGTTCATAACAATGTAATTCTATGTCAACAAAGAAGAGAAACATCAAATAAATGGCCTAACCTTATATTAGAAACAACAACAACAACAAAATTAGTACAAGACACCATAAACGTTAGTGAAAAAAGAAATGAAAAAGAAATGAAAGAGATCAAAGCAAAGATCAATAAAACTAAAAGCTGGTTCTTTGAGAAGATAAACAACATAGACCAACAGCTAGCCAGACTCATCAAGTTAAAAAAAAAAGGAAAACACAAATCAATAAAATTAGAAATAAAAATGAAGAAATTACAACAGATAACACAGAAATGCAAATGCCCTTAAGAGACTACTGTGAGCAACTTTATGGCAATAAAATGTACAACTTGGAAGAAATGGACAAATTCTTAGAAAAGTATAACTTTTCAAAACTGAACCACAAAGAAATAGAAAATCTGAACACACCAGTCTCAAGCATGGAAATTGAAACTGTAATAACAAATCTCCAACAAACAAAAGGCCAGGACCAGATTGCTTCACAGGGAATTCTACCAAAAATTTAGAGAAGAGTTAACACATATCCACCTCAAGCTGTTTCAGCAAATTGCAGAGGAAAAGAAAACTCCCAAACTCATTCTCAGTCATGCTGATACTAAAACCAGACAAAGATGCTACAAAAGAAAGAAAACTGCAGTCCAATATCACTGATTAATATAGATGCAAAAATCATCAACAAAATTCTAGCAAACAGAAGCCAACAACATATTAAAAAGATTATGCATCATGAGCAAGTGGACTTTATTTCAGGGATGCAAGGATTCTCAAAATTTGCAAAATAATCAATATGATGTACCATATTAATAAATTGAAAGGGAAAACCTTATGATTATTTCAATAGATGCAAAGAGAGCCTTTAATAAAATTCAGTATCATTTTTGATAAAAGTTCTCCAGAAAGTAAGTATAAAAAGAACATATATCAATATAATTAAAGCCATATACAACAAATACACAGCAAATATTATCCTCAGTGGTGAAAAACAAAGTATTTCATCTAAAATCAGCAATAAGACAAGGGTGCCCACTCTCACCTCTATTATTCAACATATTTTTGAAAGTCCTAGCCACAGCAATCAGAGAAGAAAAAGAAATAAAGGAATTCAGATTGGAAAATAAGTAAAACTCTCACTTTTGCAGATGACATGATTTTCTACATAGAACATCCTAAAGATGCCACCAGAAAATTACTAGAGCTAATCAATGAATGTAGTAAAGTCTCAGAATATAAAATTAATACAAATAAACCCCTTGCATTCCTATATACTAACAATGAAAAATCAGGAAGAGAAATTAAGGAAATAATCCCATTCACCATAGCAATAATAAGAATAAAATATTTGGGGATAAATTTACCTAAAGAAACAAAATACCTATATACACACATATAACTATAAAACACTGATGAAAGAAATCAAAGATGACACAAATAGATGGAGAAATATACTGTGTTCTTGGATTGGAAAAATCTATGTAGTGAAAACAAGTATACTGCCCAAAACAACCTATTGATTCAACACAATCCCTATTAAATTAACGATGGTATTTTTCACAGAACTAGAACAAAAAAATTCACAATTTGTATGGAAACACAAAAGACCTCAAATAGTCAAAGCAATATTGAGAAAGAAGAATAGCACCTTATCTTTGACAAAGCAGGCAAAAATATACAGTGGATAAGACAGTCTCTTCAGCATGTGGTGTCAGGATAAATGGTTAACTCCATATAAAAGAATGAAACTAGAACACTTTATAACTCCATGCACAAAAAATAAACTCAAATGTATTAAAGAGCTAAATGCAAAACCAAAGACTATAAAACTCTTAGAGGAAAACATAGGCAAAACACTCTCTGATGTAAATGAACCAAGATCCTCTATGACCCACCTCCAAAAGTAAGGGAAATGAAAAGAAAAATAAACAAATGGGATCTGATTAAATTTAAAAGCTTTTGAACAGTGAAAGAAACTATAAGCAAAGTGAAAAGACACCCCTCAGAATGGGAGAAATAATAGCAAACAAAAAATTGACAAGGGATTAACTTCCAAAATATACAAGCAGCTCATGCAGCTCAATGCCAGAAAAATGAACAACCCAATCGAAAAGTGGGAAAAAGACCTAAACAGACATTTCTCCAAAGAAGACATACATATGGCAAAAAAAAAAAAAAAAAAAAAAAAAACATGAAAAGTTGCTCAACATCACTCATTATTAGATACATGCAAATCAAAACCACATTGAGTTATATACTCATGCCTGTCAGAGTGGCCATCATCAAAAATTCTGTGAACAATAAATGCTGGAGAGCATGAGAAGAAAAGGGAACCCTCTTACACTGTTGGTGGGAATGCAAACTGGTACAGCCACTATGGAAAACAGTGTGGAGAGTCCTGAAAAAATTGGGAATAGAACTGCCATTCGACTCAGAAATCCCACTGCTGGGCTTATACTCCAAAGAAACCATAATTGAAAGAGACTCCTGTACCCCAATGTTCATTGCATCACTGTTTACAATAGCTAGGACATGGAAGAAACTTAGACGTCCATTGGGAGATGAATGGGTAAAGAAGTTGTGGTACATATGCAAAATGAATATTACTCAGCTATAAAAGGAATGCACTTGAGTCAGTTCTAATAAGGGGGATGAAACTGGAACCTATTAAACAGAGTGAAGCAAGTCAGAAAGAGAACTACAAATACTGTATATTAACACATATATATGGAATTTAGGATGGTGCCAATGATTCTAAATGCAGGGTACCAAAAGAGATTCATACAATAAAAACATATTTTGAGCTCAGGGGGTTAAGGTGAGGGTGGGATGACTTGAGAGAATAACATTGAAACATGTACATTATCATATGTAAAATAGATGGCCAGTGCAAGTTCGATGCATGAAGCAGGGCACCCAAAGCCAGTGCTCTGAGGCAACCCAGAGGGATAGGGTTGGGAGGGAGGTGGGAGGGGGTTTCAGGATGAGGGAACATATGTATACCTGTGGCTGATTCACAGCAAAAACCATCGCAAAGCTGTAAAATAATTATTGGCCAATTAAATTAATTTTAAAAAAGTCATCACATTAAATAAATATGTCACTTGGAAATAAAGAGGTGGGCACATATATGTGTTGAGAACACAATGGTTGAAAAGGGAGGAACTGTAAATATGGGCACATATCCCAGAAGTTCAGGCTTCCAGACACAGGGGTTTCATAATACTAGATGGCCTAATTGTTCACAATATTAAGTGGCATTTGGAATTAGCTACAGTAAGGGATTTAAAGTTGCCTGGAGGATGGGCACAGAAAGGCTGATTCTGCATGCTCTGTCACTTGGGAGGGTGGAGCTGCTGTGCCTTCCTGTCGACCTCTGTCTTGCAAAAGGTACAGAAATAGGAGGGATGGATTTAGTCGTCTGCCATCATTCCTTTCACTGGGTCCTTCTCTCTCATCTCACTTGGCTGTCTCTTCCTTTCTTCTTCCATCCTTTGAATGTTGTCCATAGTCAGGTCAATCCACTTATTGAGCAGACCAAACAGATGTCTATTTGTTGTAAAGAGATGCCATTATTGCTTTTTATTAAGTTTTTTCCACTTTATTCTGCAAGCACCCCCCTCCCCAACTTGAACTTTACAGTATCCAGTTTGTATGCACAGAAGTATGGAATATCTTTCTGATTTATAAATTCTTGCTTCCATATTAGGACTCAATAGTCCTTGGCCTGTTTTGAAAGATTTAAATTATTCTGAGTCTTCTTCTGCTTTGTAATGCTTACTAAGTACTTTGTTTCTATCCACAATGTCTATATAATGGCTTCCATATGTTTTCCATGCCTGAGTCTCCAGTTAATGTATATTCTCCTGGGTGCCAAGATCTGGTTTTTTGCCAGGTTTCAATTTTAATCAAAAAGCCTTCTTTCATGTACTCACTTATATTAATAGGTCTGCAATAAGAGTTATCATGCCATGCTTTTTCAAATATATTCAGGGTTCCCTCTTGGACCAGCATTTGAAAAAACATGGACAATTTGCTCTGTAAGTGGTAGACCTTGTGTGTGTCTGTATGTGTGTGTGTGTGTGTGTGTGTAGTGGCCTTTCTCACTGTTCTTTTTATAGGTCTTTTTTGTCAAGACCTTCATATTTTCCCCACCACCCATTTCATTTCCACTGGCCCCAGCCATGGAATACAGCTGCCCTACTTGATATTCTTTTACAGACATAGGTAGGATGACCCCATACTCCTTGAGCAGGATTATGTTTCTTCCAAGATGCAGAGCTACTGACTGCCTGCTCAGCTCCCAGTGATCTTCCCAGCAATGACAGTCATGGCTCAACTGGACTGCCTGTGCTACTTCTCTGTGGCCTGCTTTGTCTCCACCACCCTTGTGGTCACCACTCATGCCCCTGCCACCCCTGCCTTGCCTCTCCATCAATCATTTCTTTTAAAAACAAGCCCAGATACCAGTCGAAAGAAAGCTATAAGATACTGATGAAAGAAATCAAAGATGACACAGATGAAATGATATATCACGTTCTGGGATTAGAAGGATCAATAACGTGAAAATGACTATAATACCCAAAGCAACCCATAGTTTCAATGCAATCCTATCAAATTAGCAATGACATTTTTCACAGAATTAGAATAAAAACAAAATTACAATTTGTATGGAAACACAAAAGACCTGAAATAGCCAAAACTATCTTGAGAAAGAAAAGCACAGCTGGATGAATCAGGCTTCTTGATTCCAGATGATACTACAAAGCTGCAGCAATTGAGACTGTATGGTACTAGCACAAAAACAGAAAAACAGAGAAAAAACAAAAAACAGACCAACAGCATAGGATAGAAAGCCCATAAACAAACAAACCCAAAGTCACCTAATCTATGAGAAAGGAGAAAGGGAGAAAAGACAGCCTCTTCAATAAGTGTGTTGTGAAAACTAGACAGCTACATATAAAAGAACAAAATTAGAACACTCCATAACAGCATACACACACACACACATACACAATTGATTAAATGTCTAAATGTAAATCAGGACACTATAAAACTTTTAGAGGAAAACATAGGTAAAACACTCTGACATACACAACACAAAGACTTTTTTGATCCACTTTGTAGAGTAATGAAAATAAAAATAGACAAATGAGACCTAATTACACTTAGAAGCTTTTGCACACCTAAGGAATCCACAAATAAGATGAAAAAACAACCCTCAGAATGGGAGGAAATATTTGCAAACAAAGCAATTGACAAGAGATTAATCTCCAAAACATATGAACAGCTCATGCAGCTCAATATAAAAAAAAAAAGCAACCTAATCAAACAATGGGTGAAGACCTAAATAGGCATTTCTCTAAAGCAGACATACAGATGGCCAGCAAACACATGAAGAAATATTCAACATTTCTAATTATTAGAGAAATTCAAATCAAAGTTACAATAAGGTATAGAGTTACATTTCTCAGAATGGCCATCATCAAAATATCTACAAACAATAAATGCTGGAGAGGGTGTGGAGAAAATGGAATCATCTTACACCATTGGTGGGAATGTAAATTGATACAGCCACTATGGAGAACAGTGTGGCTGTTCCTTAAAAAAGCTAAAAAGAGAGCTACCATATAACCCAGCAATCCCGCTCCTGGACATATACCCAGAGAAAATTATAATTCAAAAAGCTGTATGCACCCGTGTTCACTGAAATAATATTCACAATAACCAGAACATGGAAGCAACCTAAATGTCTATCAAAAGAAGAATGGATACAGAAGATGTAGTACATATATACAATGGAATATTACTCAGCCATTAAAGGCAATAAACATTGTGTCTTTTGCAGAGATATGGATAGACCTGAGACCAAAATATAAAGTACATCCAGATAAAGAAAAAACAAATATAGCATATTAAAACATATATGTGGAATCTAGAAGAATTGTATAGGTGATTTGATTTGCAAAGTAGAAATAGAGACATGTACAGAACAAATATATGGGTAAGAGGGGATGGGAGCAATTAGGAGATTTCAGTTGACATATAGACAGTACTATGTATAAAATGGGCTGCTCTAGTGGTTCAAATGGTAAAGAATCTGCCTGCAATGCTGGGGTCCCAGGTTTAATCCCTAAGTTGGGAAGACTGCCTGGAGAAAGAAATGGCAACTCATTCTAGTATTCTTGCCTGAAGAATTCCGAGACAGAGGAGCCTGACAGGCTACAGTCCATGGGGTCACAAAGAGTCAGACACAATGGAACAAATAACGCTCTCACTTTCACTTTCATGTATAAAATAGATGACTCATGGGAACTTTCTGTACAGGACAGGGAACTCAGTGTTTTGTGGTGAAAATGGGAAGGAAATTTAAGAAAATAGGGGATAAATGTATACATAGAGTTGATTCATTTTGCTGTATAACAGAAACTGATATAGCAGTGTTAAACACCTATACTATAATTTAAAAAATATAAAACAAAACAAAGTTGATTGTGGTGATGATTGCATATATCTGTAAAATACAAAAATAAAACAAAACATTGAATTGTACACTTTGAATGGATGCATTGTATGGTATGGTACATGAATTATGGCACAATAAAACTCTTTTAGAAATAAATAAATAACAAAACCATGTAATTTTTGTAGAACTGTGCTATTATTTTGTATGTGGTGCAGTTGTGTATGTGTGTGTGCTTACTGGTATTATATTATATATATTAGCAATCCATTTATGTTTCCCCTAGTGCTTTCTTTTTGAAACCAAACCTAAACCTTTGATAAGATCAATAAAATTGATGAAACATCAAAGACAGATATATCAGGAGAAAAAGAAAGAGAGAGAAAATACAAGTAATCAATTATGGTAATAACTGAGGTGACATCACTACATATTTTACAGACAAAAAATAATAATAAAGAATGTTATGGACAACTCTCAGCTAATGATATAGACACTAAAACTGCAATATTTTTTCTTCTTCTGTTATGTATGTGTGTTCTTGTATATTTGTGTATCATAATAAAAAATTGAGTTAAAACAAGGAAAAAGTAATGTATTAATGCATAAAAGTAAGTTTAAACAATAAAGAAATCTTTGCAATATAAAGACAATCCAAGGAGCATTTGTTCTAATATATGAGCAGCTTTTTCAGTTCAGTTCAGTTCATTCACTCAGTCATGTCCGACTCTTTGAAACCTCATGGACTGCAGCACACCAGGCTTCCCTGTCCATCAGAAACTCCCAGAGTTTACCCAAACTCATGTCCATTGAGTCGATGATGCCATCCAACCATCTCATCCTCTGTTGTCCCCTTCTCCTCCTACCCTAATCATACCCAGCATTAGGGTCTTTTCAAATGAGTCAGCTCTTCACATCAGGTGGCTAAATTATTGCGGTTTCAGCTTCGACATCAGTCATTAAAATGAACACACAGGACTGGTCTCCTTTGGGATAGAATGGATAGGATCTCCTTGCAGTCAAAGGGATTCTCAAGAGTCTTTTCCAAAAACATAGTTCAAAAGAATCAATTCTTTGGTGCTCAGCTTTCTTTACAGTCCATCTCTCACATCCATACATGACTACTGGAAAAACCATAGCCTTGACTAGATGGACCATTGTTGGAAAATTAATGTCTCTGTTTTTTAATCTGCTAAGTTGGTCATAACTTTCCTTCCAAGGAGTAAGCATCTTTATTTTCATGGCTGCAGTCACCATCTGCAGTGATTTTGGAATCCAAAAAAATAAAGTCAGCCTCTGTTTCCACTGTTTCCCCATCTATTAGTCATGAAATGATGGGACCAGATGCCATGATCTTAGTTTTCTGAATGTTGAGCTTTAAGCCAACTTTTTTACTCTCCTCTATTCACTTTCATCAAGAAGCCCTTTAGTTCTTCACTTTCTGGCATCAGGGTGGTGTCATCTGTATATCTGAGGCTATTGATATCTCTCCCAGCAAGCTTGATTCCAGCTTATGCTTTATCCAGCCCAGCATTTCTCATGATGTACTCTGCATGTAAGTTAAATAAGGAGGGTGACAATATACAGCCTTGAAGTACTCCTTTTCCAATTTGGAACCAGTCTGTTGTTCCATGTCCACTTCTAACTGTTGCTTCCTGACCTGCATATAGATTTCTCAGGACATAGCTCAGGTGGTCTGGTATTCCCATCTCTTTCAGAATTTTCCAGTTTACTGTGATACACAGAGTCAAAGGCTTTGGCATAGTCAATAAAGCAGAAATAGATATTTTTCTGGACCTCCTTTGCTTTTTCGATGATCCAGCAGATGTTGGCAATTTGATCTCTGGTTCCTCCGCCTTTTCTAAACCAGCTTGAACATCCGGAATTTCACAATTCATGTACAGTTGACACCTGGCTTGGAGAGTTTTGATCACTACTTTGCTAGCATGTGAGACGAGTGCAATTGTGTGGTACTTTGAGCATTTTTTGGCATTGCCTTTCCTTGGGATTGAAATGAAAACTGACCTTTTCCAGTCCTGTGGCCACTGCTGAGCTTTCCAAATTTGTTGGCATATTGAGTGAAGCACTTTCACAGCATCATCACCTCCACTAGCTTTGTTTGTGGTGATGCTTCCTAAGGCCCACTTGACTTCACATTTTAGGATGTCTGGCTCTAGGTGAGTGGTCACACCATTGTGATTATCTGGTTCATAAAGATCTTTTTTCTATAGTTCTTCTGTGCATTCTTGTCAGCTCTTCTTAATATCTTCTGCTTCTGTTAGGTCCATACCATTTCTGTCCTTTATTGAGCCCATCTTTGCATGAAATTTTCTCATGGTATCTCTAATTTTCTTGAAGAGATCTCTAGCCTTTTCCATTCTATTGTTTTCCTCTATTTCTTTGCACTGATCATTGAGAAAGGCTTTCTTATCTCTCCTTGCTATTCTTTGGAACTCTGCATTCAAATGGATATATCTTTCCTTTTCTCCATTGATTTTGGCTTCTCTTCTTTCACAGCTATTTATAAGGCTTCCTCAGACAGCCATTTTGGTTTTTTTTGCATTTCTTTTTCTTGGGGATGGTCTTGCTCCCTGTCACCTGTACAATGTCACGAACCTCATTCCATAGTTCACCAGGCACTCTGTCTATAAGATCTAGGCCCTTAAAGCTATTTCTCACTTCCACTGTATAATCATAAGGAATTTTATTTAGGTCATACGTGAATTGTCTAGTGGTTTTCCCCACTTTCTTCAATTTAAGTCTGAATTTGGCAATAAGGAGTTCATGGTCTGAGCCATGGTCAGCTCCTGGTCTTGTTTATGCTGACTGTATACAGCTTCTTCATCTTTGGCTGCAAAGAATATAATATATCTGATTTTAGTGTTGGCCATCTGGTGATGTCCATCTGTAGTCTTCTCTTGTGTTGGAAGAAGGTGTTTGCTATGACCAGTGTGTTCTCTTGGCAAAACTCCATTAGCCTTTGCCCTGATTCATTCTGTCCCCAAGGCAAATCTGCCTGTTACTTCCGGGGGGTTCTTGACTTCCCTTTTGCATTCCAGCCCCCTATAATGAAAAAGACATCTTTTTTCGATGTTAGTTCTAAAAGGTCTTGTAGGTCTTCATAGAACCGTTCAACTTCAGCTTCTTCATCATTACTGGTCAGGGCATAGACTTGTATTACCATGATATTGAATGTTTTGCCTTGGAAATGAACAGAAATCATTCTGTCTTTTTTGAGATTGCATCCAAGTACTGCATTTTGGACTCTTTTGTTGACTATGATGGCTACTCCATTTCTTCTAAAGGATTCTTGCCCCAAATAGTAGATATAATGGTCATCTGAGCTAAATTCCTGTCCATTTTAATTTGCTGATTCCTACAATTTCAACGTTCACTGTTGCCATCTCCTGTTTGACCATTTCCAATTTGCCTTGATTCATGGACCTAACATTCCAGATTCCTATGTAATATTGCTCTTTACAGCATCAGACCTTGCATCCATCACCAGTCACATCCACAACTGGTTGTTGTTTTTTCTTTGGCTCCATCCCTTCACTCTTTCTGAAGTTATTTCTCCATTGATCTCCAGTAACATATTGGGCACCTACTGACCTAGGGAGTTCATCTTTCAGTGTCCTATCTTTTTGCTTTTTCTTACTGTTCATGGGGTTCTCAAGGCAAGAATACTGAAGTGATTTGCCATCCCCTACTCCAGTTGATCACATTTTCTCAGAACTCTCCACTATCACCCATCCCTCTTGGGTGGCCCTACATGGCATGCCTTAGTTTCATTGAGTTAAACAAGGTTGTGGTCCATGTGATCATATTGGTTTGTTTGGTTAGTTTTCTATGATTGTGGTTTCAGTCTGTCTGCCCTCTGATGCCCTCTCTCAGTTCCTACTGTCTTACTGGGGTTTCTCTTACCTTGCACGTGGGGTATCTCCACATGGCCTCTGCTCCTGACCTTGAACGTGGGGTAGCAGCTTTTTTGAAGCAGTATAAAAAAAAGGATGCATGGGTTGGATCTCCTTGCTGTCCAAGGGACTCTCAAAAATCTTCTCCAGCATCACAATTCAAAAACCTAAATTATTCAATGCTCAGCATTTTTTATGGCCCAACTCTTACATTTGTACATAACTCCTGGAAAGACCATAGGTTTGACTGTATGGACCTTTGTTGGAAAAGTGAGTACACTTCCTTTTTTAAATTGTGTTTGTCAAGGCATTAGATGTGATTTTATATACATATGCACATAATAATCAGGCTCAATATTAAGTGAATATAATGTATTCAGACATTAAGTAGAATTTTCAGCTGTCACCTTTTTCAAAGCTATTTTAATGAAAATATTTAGTACTGGAAAGGCTATATAGGCTAACACACACATGCAACAGACATTACTTTATAAGGTCTGGAAGGTATTATGTGTTTGAAAAAATATGTCACAACTCTTTCAGAAAAGGACTTCAACATTTTTGGCAATGAATTCCTAGTCTATCATTTATCAAAAATTTTTTTATCACAGCTTTTTTAAATTTTATTTTATTTAGCTTTACAATATTGTATTGGTTTTGCCACATATCAAAATGAATCTGCCACAGGTATACATGTGCTCCCCATCCTGGACCCTCCTCCCTCCTCCCTCCCCATACCATCCCTCTGGGTCGTCCCAGTGCACCAGCCCCAAGTATCTAGTACCGTGCATCGAACCTGGACTGGCGACTCATTTCATATATGATATTATACATATTTCAATGCCATTCTCCCAAATCATCCCACGCTCTCCCTCTCCCACAGAGTTCATGAAATATTAGTCATCATAATGACTAATAAGAAGGAATTGGTTAAATTATATTATACATATAGTACTTAATAGACAAATATTAGAAATAATTCTTTAGAAGAATATATAAGAAAAAGAAAAAAATCTCAATTTATATTAGCAATTAAAAACCAAATCTGTTGTTATTCAGTCACCCAGTCATGTTCAACTCTTCGAGATACCATGGACTGCCAAATGCCAGACCTCTCTGTCCCTCACCATCTCCTGAAGTTTGCCAAAGTTTATGTCCATTGCATTGGTGATGCCATCCAGCCATCTCATTCTCTGACACCCTCTTCTCCTTCTATCCTCAATCTTTCCCAGCATCAGGGAAAGTATTTTGGTTATCTGATATGAACAGCTGGCTCACTGGAAAATTCACTGGTGCTGGGATAAAACTAACTACGAAAGAGCATATATAGTATAATCTCAGATTTTTGAAAAATTTTTGAAGACTTCAGTAAAGCATTATCTATGAAAATAATGCTTACTTCTATCTAGTATTTTAGGCAAGATTTATGCAATGTTTTCTTTTTTATGTGAATTTATAAAATAAATATATATTCATTGTATGAACATTATAAAACCAATAAAATAATCTATTATTTAATAAAAAAAAATATTGTCTACATTCTTCCTGCATTCTTTTTTATTTACTGGGGGATTACAGTAGAAGTGTGTTTTTAATTTAATGCATCAAAATGTACATGGCCCTGAGAATTTCATTTTATGATTTTCACCCATCAGGCTATTATATTCATGTTAAGTGTCTTCAGTTAGAAAGAACAGCCTTAAAAAGACTGTTCTTGACTGAGAAATGCCTTCCCTAAGTAAACAGAAGCAAATAATTCAAAGTAGCTACTAGTGGAAAGGCTCATTTTGGGAATTCTGCCCTTAGGTCTCTACATTCTAATTCAAAGATACATTGCAACACTTTTAAATTTGAAATTCAATAGTATGTTAATTCTTCGATGTTTCCCCAAAAGAAACAGTATAGCTTCTTCTTTACTGTCAAGGTTTTTATGACTTAGAAAGAAATAAACAAACGAAGAAAAATCTGTGACCACTTGAATGCTGGCTAATGGAAAAAGGCAAAATGATTGTCTGAGGAGGACTTACAAATAGCTGAAAAAAGAAGAGAAGCTAAAGGCAAAGGAAAAAAAGGGAAGACATGCCCATTTTGAATGCAGAATTCCAAAAAATAGCAGCAAAAGATAAGAAAGACTTCCTCAGTGATCAGTGCAAAGAAATAGAGGAAAACAATAGAATGGAAAAGGCTAGAGATCTCTTCAAGAAAATTAGAGATATCATGGGAACATTTCATGCAAAGATGGGCTCAATAAAGGACAGAAATGGTATGGACCTAATAGAAGCAGAAGATACTAAGAAGAGGTGGCAAGAATGCACAGAAGAACTATACAAAAAAAGGATCTTCATGACCCAGATAGCCATGATGGTGTGATCACTCACCTAGAGCCAGCCATCCTGGAAGGCAAAGTCAAAAGGGCCCTAGGAAGCATCACTATGAACAAAGATAGTGAGGGGGATGAAATTCCAGTTGAATTTCATCTAAAACCTAAAACATGATGATGTGAAAGTGCTGCACTCAATATGCTATCAAATTTGGAGAACTCACAGCAGCCACAGGACTGGAAAACATCAGTTGTCATTCCAATCTGAAAAAAAGGCAATGCCAAAGAATGTTCAAACTACTGGGCAATTACACTCATTTCACACACTAGCAAAGTTATGCTTAAAATCCTCCAAGCCAGGCTTCAAAAGTACATGAACCATGAAGTTTCTGATGTTCAAGCTAGATTTGGAAAAGGCAGAGAAATCAGAGATCAAATTGTCAGTATCCACTGGATCATAGAAAAAGTGAGAGAACTCCAGAAAAAAACAAAAAATCTACTTCTGCTTTATTGACTATGACAAAGATTTTGACTGTGTGGATCACAACAAACTGTGGAAAATTCTTAAAGTGATGGGAGTACCAGAACACCTGACCTACTTCCTGAGAAAGGAACAGGTCAAGAAGCAACAGTTAGAACTGGACATGGAACAACAGACTGGTTCCAAATTGGAAAAGGAGTACATCAAGGCTGTATATTGTCACCCTGCTTATTTAAGTCATATGCAGAGTACATCATGCAAAATGCCAGGCTGGATGAAGCACAAGTTGGAACCAAGCTTGCTGGGAGAAATATCAATAAATTCAGATATGCAGATGATACCACCTTTATGGCAGAAAGAGAAGAATTAAAGAGCCTCTTGATAAATTGCAAGAATAGAGTGAAAAATCAGACTTAAAGCTTAGCATTCAGAAAATTAAAGTCATGACATCCAGCCTCATCACTTCATGGCAAATAGATGGGGAAACAATGGAAACAGTGAGAGCCTTTATTTTACAGCCAATGGTAACTGAAGCCATGAAATTAAAAGGTGCTTGCTCCTTGGAAGAAAAGCTATGACCAACCTAGATAGCATATTAAAAAGCAGAGACATTACTTTGCCAACAAAGGCCCATCTAATCAAAGCTATAGTGTTCCCAGGAGTCATGTATGGATGTAAGAGTTGGACTATAAATAAAGCAGAGCACCGAAAAATTGATGTTTTTGAACTAGTGTTCAAAAACTCTTGAGAGTCCCTTGAACTGCAAGGAGACACAACCAGTCAATCCTAAAGGAAATCAGTCCTTAATATTCATTGGAAAGACTTATGCTGAAGCTGAAACTCCAATACATTGTCCACCTGATTTGAAGATCTGGCTCATTGAAAAATCTGTGATTCTGGGAAGCATTGAAGGCGTAGATGAAGGGGGTGACAGAGGATAAGATGGTTGGATGGCATCCCCGACTCAATGGACATGAGTTTGAGTAAACTCCAGGAATCGGTGATGGACAGGGAAAGCCTGTTGTCCTAAAGTCCATGGGGTCACAAAGAGTTGGACATGACTGAGTGAGTGAACTGATGCTGATGATAAAATTTACCACAGCAGGCAGGCTCATGAAAATTTCTGAAACTCAGTTATCTTATCTGAAAATACATGAGCATGTTGATTCTTAAATTACATAATTGTGTGAAGATTAAACTTTAACTATTGAAAGCATTAAGGGTCCTATTATATTTTATTATGGTAGGACTAAGATATGGTCTCTTTCAGCAAATTTAAAACTATAACAATGTGCTGTTTTCAGCAATAGCAGAATAATCTTTTGGAGTTCCATGTCAAGACTGTATATTGTAATCTTGCTCATTGAACTAATATGCAGAGTACATGATTCAAACTCCCAGGCTGGATGAAGCTCAAGCTGGAATCAAAATTTCTGGGACAAATGTCAATAACCTCAGATACATAGATGACACCATCCTAATGGCATAAAGTGAAGAGGAAATAAAGAACCTCTTGATGAAGCTGAAAGAGGAGAGTCAAAAATCTGGCTTCAAATTCAACATTCAAAAATTAAGATCATGGCATATGGTTCCATCACTTTGTGTCACATAGATAGGGAAATAATGGAAACAGTGACAAATTTTATTTTCTTGGGCTCCAAAATAACTGCAGATGGTGATTGAAGCTATGAAATTAAAAGATGCTTCCTCCCTGGAAGAAAAAACCATGACAAACATAGACAACATATTAAAAAGAGTGACATCAATTTGCCAACGAAGGTCTGTAGTCAGAGCTATAGAATTTCCAATAGTCATGTATGGGTGTGAGAATCAAACCATAAAGAAGCCTGAACACTGAAAAATTGATGCTTTTGAGCTGTGAGGCTGGAAAACACTCTTGAGAGTCCCTTGGACAGCAAGGAGATCAAGCTAGTCAATCCTAAAGGAAATCAACCTTGACTGTACATTGGAAGGACCAATGGTGAAGCTGAAGCTCCAGTAGTTTGGCCACTTGGTATGAAGAGTCAACTCATTGTAAGACTCTGATGCTGCTGGAAAGATTGAAGGCAGGAAAAGGGGATGACAGAGGATGAAATGGTTGGATGGCATAACCGATTCAATGGACATGAGTTTGAGCAAACTCCAGGAGATCACAAAGGACAGGGAAGCTGGGCATGCTGCAGTCCATGAGGTTGCAAAGATTCAGATATGACTGAGTGACTGAATAATGACAACATACTAAATAAGATGCATATAAATTTGTGAAGCTATTTGACTCCTGTGCCCTATTGATAGAGTCTCATGACTTTAAAATAATTTATATTTATAGTTAAAGTGAGATTATGATTTTACTTTACAGGTCAATATCTCCCAAGACTCTTCATTACTCATTATCTTATTGGTTTATGTTTGATATTCTTAAATATATTTACTGAACAAATTTTAGAACACTATTTAATGGTACCATCCCCAGCAAAAAGTTCATTGATATTTCTATTGTACTAATTTTCTCTTTGTTGCTGCTCACTTGCTAAAGTCATCTCCAATTCTTCTCAACCCCATGGACTGCAGCATGTCAGGTTCCCCTGTTCTTCATTATATCCCACAGTTTGCTGAAAGTAGTGTCCATGAGTTGGTGATACCATCCAACCATCTCATTCTCTGCTACCCTCCTCTCTTTTTGCCTTAAATCTTTCCCAGCATCAGGGTCTTTTCCAATGAAACAGCTCTTTGCATCAGGTAGTCAAAGTATTGAAGGTTCAGCATCAGTCTTTCCAATGAATATTCTGGGTTGAATTCCTTTAAGATTGACTGGTTTGATCTCCTTTTAGTCCAAGGGACCCCAGACCCACAATTAAAAAGCATCAATTCCTTGGGGGCACAGCCTTCTTTATGGTCAAATGTATACATCCATACATGACTATGGGAAAATCATAGCTTTGAGTATACAGACCCTTGTCAGCAAATTGATGTCTCTGCCTTTTAATACACTGTCTAGCTTTGTCATAGCTTTTCTTCCAAGGAGCAGTCAGTCAGTAAGTCCAGACAGTCAGTCATGTCCAACTCTGTGACCCCATGGATTGCGGTAGGCCAGGCTTCCCTGTCCATCACCAACTCCTGGAGCTTGCTCAACTTATGTCTGTCAACTTGCTGATGCCATCCAACCATCTCATCCTTTGTCGTCCCCTACTCCTCCTGCCTTCAGTCTTCCCCAGCAACAAGATCTTTTCATGATGCAGTTCTTTGCATCAGGTGGCTGAAGTATTGGAGTTTCAACTTAGCTTCAGTCCTTCCAATGAAAACTCAGGGTTGCTTTTCTTTGGGAATAACTGGTTTGATCTCCTTGGAGTCCAGGGGATTCAAGAGTCTTCTCCAACACCACAGTTCAAAAGCATCAGTTCTTCAGCGTTCAGCTTTCTTTATAGTCCAACTCTCATATCCACACATGACTACTGGAAAAAACAGGTTTGACTAGATTGACCTTTGTCAGCAAATAATGTCTCTGCTTTTTAATATGCTATCTAGGTTGATCATAGCTTTTCTTCCAAGGAGTAAGCATCTTTTAATGTCATGGCTGCTGTGACCATCTTCAGTGATTTTGGAGCCCCCAAAAATAAAGTCAGCCACTGTTTCCAGTTTCCCCATGTATTTTCCATGAAGTGATGGGACCAGATGTCATATCTTAGTTTTCTGAATGTTGAGTTTAAACCCAACTTTTTCACTCTCCTCTTTCACTTTCAAGAGGCTCTTTAGTTAGTTCTTCTTCACTTTCTGCCATAAGGGTGGTGTCATCTGCATATCTGAGGTTATTGATATTTCTCCTGGCAATTTTGATTCCATGTTTTGCTTCATCTATCCTGGAATTTTGCACAATAACTTGTTTTGGAAGATGTACTCTACATATAAGCTAAATAAGCAGGTGACAATATGCAGCCTTGATGTACTCTTTTCCCATTCTGGAACCAGTCTGTTGTTCCATGTCCAGTTCTAACTGTTGCTTCTTGAGGTGCATACAGGTTTCTCAGGAGGCAGGTAAGGTAGTCTGGTATCCACATCTCTTTAAGAATTTTCCATGATATGTTGTGATCCACATAAAGTCTTTATCATAGTCAATGAAGGAGAAATATATATATTTTTTTAATTCTCTTGATTTCTCTATGATCCAATGGATGTTGGAAATTTGATCTCTGGTCCCTCTATCCTTTCTAAACCCAGCTGGTATATCTGAAAGTTCTTGGTTCATATACTGCCGAAGCCTAGCTTGAAAGATTTTGAACATAACCTTCCTAATATGAGAAATGAACACAATTGTGTGGCAGTTTCAACATTCTTTGGTATTGCCCTTCTTTCAGATTGGAATGAAAGCTGACCTTTTGCAGTCCTGTGGCCACTGCTGAGCTTTCCAAATTAGTTGATATATTGAGTATAGAACTTTAACAGGATTTAAATAGCTATTAGGATTTTAAATATGCTAGGATTTTAAACAACTCAGCTGGAATTCCATCACCTCCACTTGCTGTGTCTGTAGTAATGCTTCCCAAGGCCCCTTGACTTCACACTCCAGGATGTCTTACTTTAGTTAATTGACTACACCATTCATGGCTATCTTGGTCAAAAGATCTTTTATTTCTACAGTTATTCTGTGTATTCTTGCCTCCTCTTCCCAATCTCTTCTACTTCTATTGGGTCCTTATCATTTCTGTCCTGTATCACACCCATCCTTGTATGAAATGTTCCCTTGGGATCTCCAATTTTCTTGAAGAGATCTCTAGTTTTTCTTATTCTGTTGTTTTCCTCTATTTCTTTGAATTATTCATTTAAGAAGGCCTTCTTATATCTCCTTGCTCATTTCTGGAACTCTGTATTTAGCTGGGTATAGCTTTTCCTTTCTTCCTTGCTTTTCACTTCTTTCCTCAACTATTTATGAAGCCTGATTAGACAACTACTTTGCCTTTTTGCATTTCTTCTTTGAAAAGATTTTGATCACTGCCTCATGTACAATTATGAACCTCTATCCATATTTCTTCAGGCACTCTTCCTAGATCAGCCCCTTCAATCTGTTTGTCACCTCCCCTGTATAAAGAGATATGATTGAGGTCATAAGGGATATCAATCATAAGGGATGATTTAGGTCATACCTGAATGGCCTAGTGGTTTTCCCTACTTTCTTCAATCTTGGCCTGAATTCTGCAATAAAGGGCTTGTTTAACTCAATAAGCTTTTCTCATTAAATGTTTCTGAGTATTTTCCTTTATTTAACTCAGTAATTTTTTGTTTGTATAATGGAAATTTTGTGATTGAAATTTTTTTTAAATATGGTGGCAAATGTCAAAATTAATATACATACATATTTAATCCTCTTAGTTATCAAGATCATGATCCACTATGAACACTTAAAGGACTAAATTGACATAAAGTTTCAACAAAACACACATTAGCTGTCATATATTCCATCTGCTGTTCAGTATAGAATGAGTGGTCAGCATAGTCTGAAAAAAGATAAAATCATTGGTAGACCATAAACCATGAAACACATTTCTCTTTGTGATGTTCATGAATGTGAGCTTGTTTGATATGTCCTTAGTGAAGTGCTTATGTTGTTTGGCTTGCAGTTAAAGTGTTCCTCACAATGTCAATTAGCCCATGAAACCTGACACATAGTATTGAATCTAAGTGTCCTCCCCCAGAAATAGAAAAAGAAAATGTGTTTATATGCTTGTGAGTGCAGTGAAATGAAGGACAGATGCTTGGATCCAATAATTCTTTAAATATCATTTTCATTCATTAACTAATTTACTCATTCATTGATGAGAATGCACACCTACTAAATGTCAGATACTGTATAATATTTTCTAAATAACATAAGAAATTAACTGTCCTTTCAAAAAATTCTAAAAGACTTCCTTTGTTTACTTAAGCTTTTGATTAAAATTTTTGTGAGATTAAATGTTGCTTTTTAAATTTTACTTACCATAATCATAATTTTACTTACTTGGAAGGGAAGGAAAAGAAACATAAGAATAGATTTAAAACAACATAAGGAGCAATTTTCTACAATTCTTCCACTAAAGTATGTAAATATATATGTATGTTTATATCCCATATATATGTTTGTTTGTGTGTTTGTATAGATATACACACATGTATACAGAAATAATTTACTATTTATAGACAAAATGTATATATAGTATTAAAGTGTTGAAAAACTTTACTAATTTAAATATTTAGTTTATATATATGTCACATATATATTTATTTTAAATATTTATCATAATAATTTTTTTCTATATTTTTCATCAGCCAGTCAAGACTGAACCTGCCTACATATAAATAAAGATGTCATGAGGAACAGTTTTTGTGATCTAAGGTGCAGTTGGAATTCCCTCCAACTTCCCATGATCCTTCTGATCTGAAACACATCTGTTAGATTAAGATCTGGTATACAAACTACAACACTGTTAGGATTTTGCAAAATTGTTAAGATTAAAATCAACATGGTGCCTGAATATGCAAGCATGGTAGCTCTTCTGAAAGAGAGGTGGATCTTTATTCTGCTTTAGAGGCATATGCTGAAATATTTTGTGATAAAATGGCTGAGAGTGTAAAGGAAATTTTGAAAGACAAATCAACCTCACTATATCTTGAAAACCTAGGAGTCTTTCTAAAATATCCTCTCCTTTTTTTGTTTTCCCTCAAGATTTTTAGGATATAAGCAAGAAACAAAGTTATGAACTGAAATGCTGAGGAATGGGAGAAAATAAACATGAGGAAGGAATCAGTAACTATCAGGGCTTACCAGCTGATATCATGTTACCTGCAAGTGAACCTACCCCAATCCTTTGTGTTTCTTCAAAGCACTGTATCATTTTAGCAGTCACAGTGTCCAACATTTAGCTTTCAGTGTACCTTTGGTATGATTTAGTCACAAAGTCATGTCCAAATCTTTGTGACCCCATGAACTATAGCCCACCAGGCTCCTCTCTCCATGGAATTTCCCAAGCAAGAATATCGGAGTGGGTTGCCATCTCCATCTCTAGGGGATCTTCCCCACCCAGAGATTGAACTTGGGTCTTCTGCATTGCAGGTGGATTATTTACCAAATGGGTCACCTGGGAAGAAAGCCTTTGGTGTAGCCAAAAGCAATTTCTAAGTCATGTGCTTTTCTTTCTACCTTTTCTCATAATTTTAACAACTAATATAAAATGCCAAACTACCACTGATTGAAAATTGATTTTGGAATTAATTACAGAGTCAACTGAGTTGAGAAAAGAATATGCACAAGTTTCCTCAACTACTTCTTTCCCAACTGAAAGTCTCTACTATATTTCTCTGACTGGGGCCCAAGTAGTAAGTCTCAGTTCTTTTGTAATCCAAATAATAACTTGCAGATTTAGCTATTAAACATGAAGAAACAATGTTACTAGTAGGACTTTAATTTCAGAGTTACCAAAAAGTAAAATTGATTATATCTTTGAAAGGATAATGTAAGTTGAATTTATTAAGTATGGTTAAAGAAAAATATTTAAGAATGTCTTATCTTTTCCATTCCTAACCCTATGAATTCTGAAATATTGGGTGTCAGACTAAACATTTCACCTAAAAATCTTAATTTGTTGACTTTATCATTCTAATTTAACAGATGGGAAAAGTGAAGAAAATAGTGTGGTTAGGGCTCAAGTCCAGGAAAGTTTATCTACTGATATACCAATCTGGGACTTAAAATAGTTACTTTTTGTTCAGAATTTACTATTTCCATGTACTGTGGTAAGTATTTTATGTGCATTATCATGTTTAATGTTCACATAAAGTCTATGATGTGATTCTAAATACTTCTCATTATTTTCTAGATGATAAACCTGAAGCTTAGAGAAGTAAATTAATATGCTCAGTGTCACACAGCTAATGAAGGCTAGAGCAGGATCTTAGTTGGCCTTTGACTGTGTATACTCATTCTTTCACCAGGCTCTGCCATTGCCACTAGTTTTGTTGTTGTTCAGTCATTAAGTTGTGTCCAGCTCTTTGTGGCCCCATGGACAGTAGCTTATCATGGTCTTTTGTCCTCTACTATCTCCTGAAGTTTGCTCAAAATCATGTTCATTGAGGCAGTGATGCTTATCTAACCATATCATCCTCTGTTTCCCCATCTATATGGATTGTTATTAGTAACAGAATGAGTATTTGGAAACTGAGAAGCAATAAGGGAAGTAAGACGCACATAGTGCATAAGTACTGCAATTCACCGTTGAAAAACACATAGGAAAGTGAATCAAATTCTCTAGAGTTCTGAGACCCCTCTCTGTTTGTTAGGATGGAGGGACATGTGGTCAAAGGGGTGGGCCAAAGTCTTAAACTTTCCAGTGAGTTCTATTCTGCTTCTTTATATGTATTTCAGTTCGGTTCAGTCCCTCAGGCATACCTGGCTCTTTGCAACCCCATGGACCGCAAGAGCCAGGCTTCCCTGTCAGTCATCAACCCCTGAGGCCTACTTAAATGTATGTCCATTGAGTCAGTGATGCCATCCAGCCATATCATCCTCTGTCATCCCCTTCTCCTTCCACCTTCCATCTTTTGCAGCATCGACGTCTTTTCAAATGAGTCATTCGCATCAGGTGGCCAAAGTATTAGAGTTTCAGCTTCAGCATCAGTCCTTCCACAGAATATTCAGGACTGATTTCCTTTAGGATTGACTTGTTGGATCTCCTTGCAGTCCAGGGAGTCTCAAGAGTCTTCTCTAACACCACAATTCAAAAGCATTAAATATTCAGGACTCAGCTTTCTTTATAGTCCAGCTCTCGCATCCATACATGACTACTGAAAAAACCATAGCTTTGAATAGATGGACGTTTGCTGGTAAAGTCTTTGCTTTATAATATGCTGTCTAGGCTGGTCATAGCTTTTCTTTCAAGGAGCAAGCGTCTTTTAGTTTCATGGCTACACTCACCATCTTCAGTGATTTTGGAGACCCCTAAAATTAAGTCCCTCACCATTTCCTTTGTTTCCCCATGTATTTGCCATGAAATGATGGGACCAGAGCCAGACATCCCACAATGTGAAGTCAAGTGGGTCTTATAAACCATCACTACGAACAAAGCTAGTGGAGGTGATGAAATTCCAGTTGAACTATTCCAAATCCTAAAAGATGATGCTGTGAAAGTGTTGCACTCAATATGCCAGCAAATTTGGAAAACTCAGCAGTGGCCATGGGACTGGAAAAGGTCAGTTTTCATTCCAATCCCAAAGAAAGGCAATGCCAAAGAATGCTCAAACTACCACACAATTGCACTCATCTCACACACTAGTAAAGTACTGCTCAAAATTCTCCAAGCCAGGCTTCAGCAATATGTGAACCGTGAACTTCCTGATGTCCAAGCTGGTTTTAGAAAAGGCACAGGAACCAGAGATCAAATTGCCAACATCCTCAGGATCATGGAAAAAGCAAGAGAGTTCCAGAAAAACATCTATTTCTGCTTTATTGACTATGCCAAAGCCTTTAACTATGTGGATCACAATAAACTGTGGAAAATCCTGAAAAAGATGGGAATACAAGACAACCTGACCTGCCTCTTGAGAAATCTGTATGTAGGTCAGGAAGCAACAGTTATACCTGGACATGGAACAACAGACTGATTCCAAACAGGAAAAGGAGTACGTCAAGGCTGTATATTGTCACCCTGCTTATTTAACATATATGCAAAGTACATCATGAGAAACACTGGACTGGAAGAAACACAAGGTGGATTCAAGATTGCCGGGAGAAATATCAATAACCTCAGATATGCAGATGACACCACCCTTATGGCAGAAAGTGAAGAGGAACTCAAAAGCCTCTTGAGGAAAGTGAAAGTGGAGAGTGAAAAAGTTGGCTTAAAGCTCAACATTCAGAAAACGAAGATCATGGCATCTGGTCCCATCACGTCATGGCAAATAGATGGGGCAACAGTGGGAACAGTGTCAGACTTTATTTTTTGGGGCTCCCAAATCACTGCAGATAGTGACTGCAGCCATGAAATTAAAAGACGCTTACTCCTTGGAAAGAAAGTTATGACCAACGTAGATAGCATATTCAAAAGCTT
Source organism: Bos grunniens (assembly GCF_055505025.1). Taxonomy (NCBI): domain Eukaryota; kingdom Metazoa; phylum Chordata; class Mammalia; order Artiodactyla; family Bovidae; genus Bos; species Bos grunniens. Next base: position 61,201,933 of record NC_141183.1, on the reverse strand, counting down.
TGCCAACATTACTTTGCCAACAAAGGTCTGTCTAGTCAAGGCTATGGTTTTTCCTGTGGTCATGTATGGATGTGAGAGTTGGACTGTGAAGAAGGCTGAGCACTGAAGAATTGATGCTTTTGAACTGTGGTGTTGGAGAAGACTCTTGAGAGTCCCTTGAACTGCAAGGAGATCCAACCAGTCCATTCTGAAGGAGATCAGCCCTGGGATTTCTTTGGAAGGAATGATGCTAAAGCTGAAACTCCAGTACTTTGGCCGCCTCATGCGAAGAGTTGACTCATTGGAAAAGACTCTGATGCTGGGAGGGATTGGGGGCAAGAGGAGAAGGGGATGACATAGGATGAGATGGCTGGATGGCATCACTGACTTAATGGACGTGAGTCTGAGTGAACTCTGGGAGTTGGTGATGGACAGGGAGGCCTGGCGTGCTGCGATTCATGGGGTTGCAAAGTCATACACGACTGAGCTACTGAACTGAACTGATAACTGTTTTTTGACACTTTTACTTAAATATACCACTATCAATAAAAATTCATTTTGCCCCAAAGCTAAGTCATCTACCTTACTAGAATTGTTCCTATGATCCTTAACTCAATAAACTGTGCCACCAAACACCAAGTGACTTAAGTTAAAAATATGGCATGATCCTGAATTTCTTCTCTCATTAATCAACTACATACCCTCAATATCCAAGTCCTATTTGTTTTCTCTATAACTGATTTCTCTAATCCATTTACTTCTTTATGTTCCTGTTAAAAATTGTGTATATCCAGACATAAATATCACCAGACATCAGACAGTCATAATAAGAAATGGTTCAAGGGTACAATCTAGTGGAGGGTGTACCGTACTTTATCTCCTTGTGGGGAAAAAAAAAAATATATATATATATATATAATAAACATAAAAGAGCTGGAGTAAATTACAGAAAATTAGCTATGTAAATAAAATTTAGCTTTATTAATTGTATGACAAAAAATCACAATGGATTCAAAAGGATAACAACTTTGAAATAAACAGTGACTTATTATTTGGTGCAATACACCCAATGAAGTTTGTGTGTTTCCTACTCTCCTTTGGTAGTTAAATATTTTGACTATTTTTATATATTTACTTGACCTGGAAAAATGTGATTGATTATAATTTATTTCAAAACAAATTATTTGTCCTTGTATCTTTGTGGCAAGCTCTCATTATTATGCCTTTCTAAAAGCCTAAAATGACTGGTACATATCTTCTTGCTCCCTAACTTCAGTATTTTTCATTGTCTCTCATGTCATACTCTCCAAAAAAAGTCCAAATACAATTTATCTTCCCATATATGTTTATTTTGAGGAAGGAAATACAGTAATCATAGAAAGACATTCATGTCTTCATATTAATGAATAATTTATAGTGGGTTTTCACAATAAATTATTCATTTACTTAATATCCAATTTATACACCAATCTTGCTGAGTTTGTTATATATGTATGTTAGATGTTCAGTCGTGTCTGACTCTGAAAGCCCATGGACTGTAGTCCTTCAGGCTCCTCTGTCCATTTGATTCTCCAGGCAAGAATACCAGAATGTGTTGCCATTCCCTTCTCCAGAGGATTTTCCCAACCCAGGGATTGAACCCAGGTCTTCTGTATTGTAGGCAGAGTCTTTACTCTCTGAGCCACCAAAGAAGCCCCTATATATAAACAAACTATATATAGATAGATAGTTAGATACATACATACATACAGATATATAGATATTGATATGTATATATATATGCATAAATATAACAATGTGTATTAGTATATATAAATAATACATAAATATATACCCCCCTGAGAGATCCACTCATTCATCCTTGTTATGCGAACTGTATTATTTAGGGCATGTAACACTAGCTGCTTAACAAATAAATCCTCAAATCATAGTGGCTAAATCCAACTGAAGCTAATTTTCTGATTACATAAAATACAATAAAATGTTCAACAGATGGCACAATCACCTCTAAGTAATAGTTCTAATTTCACTAAAGCCTTCAATGATTTACATTACATCAATTGAATTCATTTGGAAGATTAAAAAAAAAGAGTGTGAATGATTGCTTTCAAATGTTTTCATTTTAATTTATGTATTAATGGGCTGAGAATAGAAATGACAGATATCAACTCCATCATCATTAAATTGGCGAATATTATCTTGTATACTGAGTCATGTATGGATATAAGTGTTGCACCATAAAGAAGGTGAGCACTGAAGAATTGATGCTTATATAATGTTGTAAAGTAAAAATAAATAAATAAAAAGAATTGATGCTTTCAAACTGTAGTACTGGAGAAGATTCTTGAGTCCCTTGGACAGCAAGAAGAACAAACCAGTCAACTCTAATGGAAATCAATCCTGAATATTCATTAGAAGGACTAATGCTGAAGCTGAAGCTCCAGTAATTCGTCTACCTGACGCAAAGAGATGACTCATTGAAAAAGACTCTGATGCTGGGAAAGATTGATGATAGTAGAAGAAGTGGGCAACAACCAGTGAAATGATTAGATAGCATCACAAAGTTAATGGACATGAGTTTGAGCACACTCGGGGAGATAGTAAAGGAAGCCTGGCATGCTGCAGTCCATGAGGTTGCAAAGAGCTGGACATGACTTAGCAACTGAACGACAACAACAACAATAAATCTGGTTTCCACCAATAACACTTTCTTCCACAATAGAACACTACTGGGCTAAACCCTTAATTGTATTAAATAATCCACTCCTTCCATCCTCTACTTTTTAAATCATAAGTTCTGCTTATACATGCACATATTCACACTATTCACAATCCTTGGGAATTTGGTACTAACTTTACCAAACTTTTTTTTTTTTTTTTAGAAGAGATCACACTGCTCAGTGGAGATGAGCTGCTTCCTACATCTTGCATCAGAGTAGGCACTTACTAGTTGATTTTTAAGATATATTTTCAAGAATGGAAGATTTGGGAGAATGGCATTGAAACATGTAAAATATCACGTATGAAACGAGATGCCAGTCCAGGTTTGATGCACGATACTGGATGCTTTGGGCTAGTGCACTGGGACAACCCAGAGGGATGGTATGGGGAGGGAGGAGGGAGGAGGGTTCAGGATGGGGAACACATGTATACCTGTGGCAGATTCATTTTGATATTTGGCAAAACTAATACAATTATGTAAAGTTTAAAAATAAAATAAAATTTAATAAATAAAAATAAATAAATAAATAAATAAATTAATTAAAAAATAATAACAAAAAATAAACTTATTTTATACCTTTAAACATTCATTTAGAAAAAATAAAGATCTGATTATGAAAAAAAAAGAATGCTTTATGATATGTATTGTTTCTTTGAGTTGTTCATTCAGACAACATTTTGTATGTAGTTGTTCTTCAGTGTCTAGTTTGTATCTCACTGTTTGTGACCTCATGAACACCAGGCTTCTCTGTCCTTCACTATCTTCCTGAGTTTGATCAAACTCAAGTCCCATAGAGTCAGTGATGCCATCCTACCATCTCATCCTCTGTTATTCACTTCTCCACTTGCCCTCAACCTTTCCCAACATCAGGGTCTTTTCCAGTGAGTCAGCTCTTTGCATCAGATGGCTAAAGTATTGGACCTTCAGCATCAGTCCTTCCAAAGAATATTCAAGATTGATTTCCTTTAGGATGTACAGTTTTGATCTCCTTGTTGTCCAAGGGATGCTCAACAGTCTTTTCCAGCACCACAATTTGAAAGCATCAATTCTTCAGTGCTCAGCCTTCTTTATGTTCCAACTCTTAAACCCATATATAACTACTGGAAAAACCATAGCTTTGACTATACAGATCATACTCAGCAAAGTGTTATCTCTGCTTTTTAATATCTAGGTTTGTCATAGCTTTCCTTCTAAGGAGTAAGCATCTTTTAATTTCATGGCAGCAGTCACTGCCCACAATTATTTTGGAGCCCCAGAAAATATATTTTTTTCACTGTTTCCACTTTTCCCCCCATCTCTTTACCATGAAATGATGGGACTTGGTTCCATGATCTTAGACTTTTTAATGTTGAGCTTTAAACCTGCTTTTTCACCCTCCTCTTTCACATTCATCCAGAGGTGCTTTAGTTCATCTTCCCTTTTTTGCCAATACAGTTTTTTTTTCTTTTTTTTAAATATAAATTTATTTATTCTAATTGGAGTTTAATTACTTTACAATATTGTATTGGTTTTGCCATACATCAACACGAATCCACCACAGGTATACACGTGTTCCCCATCCTGAACCCCCCTCCCTCCTCCCTCCTCATGCCATCCCTCTGGGTTGTCTCAGTGCACCAGCCCCAAGCATCCAGTATCATGCATCAAACATGTACTGGTGACCCATTTCATATATGATATTATACATGTTTCAGTGCCACTCTCCCAAATCATCCCTGCCTCTCCCTCTCCCACAGAGTCCAAAAGACTGTTCTATACATCTGTGTCTCTTTTGCTGTCTCGCATACAGGGTTATCATTACCATCTTTCTAAATTCCATATATATGCATTAGTATACTGTATTGGTATTTTTCTTTCTTTCTTTTCTTTCTTGCTTATTTCACTCTGTATAATAGGCTCCAGTTAATGCAAACTAGTACAGCCACTATGGAGAACAGTGTGGAGATCCCTTAAAAAACTGGAAATAGAACTGCCTTATGACCCAGCAATCCCACTGCTGGGCATACACAATGAGGAAACCAGAATTGAAAGAGACACGTGTACCCCAAAGTTCATCGCAGCCAATACAGATTTATCATCATCAAAAAAGCAAGAGAGTTCCAGAAAAGACATCTACTTCTGCTTTATTGACTATGCCAAAGCCTTTGACTGTGTGCATCACAACAAACTGCTGCAAATTCTTAGATATGGGAATACAGACCACTTGACCTGCCTCTTGAGAAATCGGTATGCATGTCAGGAAGCAACAATTAGAACTGGACATGGAACAACAGACTGGTTCCAAATAGGAAAAGAAGTATGTCAAGGCTCTATATTGTCACCCTGCTTATTTAACTTACTTGCAGAGTATATCATGAGAAATCCTGGGTTGGATAAAGCACAAACTGGAATAAAGACTGCCAGGAGAAATATCAATAACCTCAGATAAGCAGATGACACTACCCTTATGGCAGAAAGTGAAGAGGAACTAAAGAGCCTCTTGATGAAAGTGAAAGAGGAGAGTGAAAAAGTTGGCTTAAAGCTCAACATCCAGAAAACTAAGATTATGGCATCTGGCCCCATCACTTCATGGCAAATCGATGGGGAAACAATGGAAACAGTGACAGACTTTATTTTGGGGGGCTCCAAAATCACTGCAGATGGTGACTGCAGCTATAAAATTAAAACATGCTTGCCCTTTGGGAGAAAAGTTAAGACCAACCTAGACAGTATATTAAAAAGCAGAAATATTACTTTGCCAACAAAGTTCCATCTAGTCAATACTATGGTATTTTTACTAGTCATGTGTGGATGAGAGAGTTGGACTATAAAGAAAGCTGAGTGCTGAAGAACTGATGCTTTTGAATGGGTGTTGGAGGAGACTCTTGAGAGTCCCTTGGACTGCAAAGAGATCCAACAAGTCCATCCTAAAGGAAATCTGTCCTGAATATTCATGGGAGGGACTGATTCTGAAGCTGAAGCTCCAATATTTTGGCCACCTGATGCAAAGAACTGCCTCATTGGAAAACACCCTGACTCAGGGAAAGATTGAAGGTGGGAGGCAAAGGGGACAACAGAGGATGAGATGGTTGGATGGCATCACGGACTCAATGGACATGAATTTGAATAAACTTCAGGAATTGGTGATAGACATGGAAGACTGGGGCGCTGCATTCCATGGGGTCTCAAAGAGTCAGACAAGACTGAGTGGCTGAACTAACTCACTAATCTGTTTATCTGAGTTTGTTTATATTTGTCCTGTAAATCTTGATTCTAGCTTGTCATTCATCCAGTCCAGAAGTTTGCATAATGTATTCTGAATATAAGTTTAATGAACAGGATGACAATATACAACCTTCTTGTACTCCTTTCCCAGTTTTGAGATAGTCACTTGTTCCATGTAAGATTCTAACTGTTGCTTCTTGACCCATATAGAGATTTCTCAGCAGACAGGTAAGGTCATCTGGTATTCATATCTCTTGAAGAATTTTTCACACACTTTGTTGTGATCCACACAGTCAAAAGTTTTAACATAGTCAATGAAACAGACGTAGATTTTTTTTTTCAGGAGTTCCCTTGCTTTCTATGATACAATGAACATAGAAACCATAACTGAAAGTGACACTTGTACCCCAATGTTCATTGCAGGAGTATTTACAATAGGTACGACATGGAAGCAGCCTAGATGTCCGTGGACAGATGAATGGATAAGGAAGTGTGGTACATGGACACAATGGAATATTGCTAAGCTAGAAAAAGGGGTGCATTTGAGTCAGTTCCAATGAGGTGGATGAACCTATGGCCTATTATACAGAGTGAAGTGTTGGGGGCCAGAGTGAGGTACTCCGCCCGTGACAAAGGTCATGAGGAAGGAGGCTCGACATACGCAAAGGCGGGATCGAGCCTCAGGAGTCCCCCTGGAACTCCTCGAGCATCTACCCCCATAACCAGAGCCTGCCTACTTTACTACTTTGTGCTCACCTACACCTCTGACTTTACGAGGGGCTGTCCCCCACCACCTCTTTTGGAGAAGGAGTTAACTTAGAGCTCCAGTTTATAATAATTCCGGGGCGTGATAAGAGTGTTTTAACCTACAAACTCCTCTGAAGGTTCTCTGGCCTGCCTGACAGGCTTGTCCAGCCACATGTGATCGCTCACAGCCTCCCAACCGTGAGAGGCATGAGATGCTTTAAACCTTCTAAAAACAGGTTCCTTAGAAAAGTCAGAAAACTATTAGTATAAGTATAATGGGCTAATTAGAAATTGTGTTGGTGAAGGGTTTTTCATTTGTTGAGCCAATGTTTGTTGCTAAGTCTCCACATCCCCTGCCCTTACACACATTAATGAATATATAGAAGAAATAAGTATTAACCTTTGATATTAATCACGTTAGACCTTAGGCTAAGTAAATTCTTTCCTTAACTAAAACCCATTACACCCTCACCCTGTAGGAATGTAACTTTATTTGGGTGGCGTCTGTTTTGAGAATAATCAGCCCTGGAGAAATAAGTGTCCTGATTGACTGACCGCTGTCACAAGGAGAGGGTCGTAAATTGTCAGCAGGCCCCCCTGGCCAGAAGATGATGTAACACCCCTAAGACCTCTGTATACATTTGTGTGAAGCACCTGACTTTAATAAAAGTCAGGACTGCTGTCCCCACGTGACTTTTGTATAACATCTTAGTGTATAAAAACAGACTCTGGAAAATAAAGAATTGGGATCAGTTTCTCAAAATACTGGTCTCCCCATGTCGCTCTCTCTCTCACTCTGGCTGAGTCTCCATCTGGAGCGCGGAACCCACCATGCTTACTAATTATGCCTGGGCTTCTAAGATCCGACCGGGGAGGCCTCAGTGTCTCCTCTCCTTCGGGAGAACGGAAGGACGCCTGCGGCCTACGTAAGTGGTGCAAACTTCTTGTCTTGAAGTTTTATTGGTCTCCCGCGTAAACCAAGCTACTCAGCCTCTTTTCTCCACTGAATTTTCCTACTGAGCTATCCTTATTCTATTACTCTTTATATCTTTAATTAATATCTAATTGAAGCTATTGTATCCTGATCCTCGCCTATGCCGTCTCTCCTTCGAATACCCTGGATCAGCCGGGGCTGGTCCCCGGCAGTGAAGCAAGCCAAAAAGAGAAATAAAAAATATTATATATTAACACATTTACATGGAATCTAGAAAGATAGTACTAATGATCCTACATGCAAGTCAGGAAAGGAGACATAGACATGAAGAACAGACTTTTGAACACAGTGGGTAATAGAGAGGGTGAGATGGTTTGAGAAAATAGCATTGAAACCTGTACATTACCATAAGTGAAATAGATAGCCAGTAGGAGTTTGGTGTTCAGCTCAGGAAACCCAAAGCTTGTGCTCTGTGACAACCTAAGGATGGGATGCAGTGGGAGGTGGGGTTGGGGATCAAGAGGGAGGGGGCACATGTATATCTACGGCTGACTCATGTTGATGTATGGCAAAAGGAATCACAATAATGTAATTTACTTATTCTCTAATTTAAAAATAAATAAATAAAAGAAAGTCAAAAAAATAAAACAACCAGAACATGGAAGCAAGATAGATGTTCAACAACAGATAAATGAATAAAGAGACTAATTACTTTGCACTATCTACTATCTTCCAACTTTTATTCACCTCTATCTCATATTTTCTTATCTCTGTGCTATATTCTAATTATCTCATTTGAATCCTTTAACTTGCTCTTTAATCTATCTGTGAATTTTCTTTTATTTCATTGATTATATTTAACATCTAAAATTTCAGTGTGTTTCTATTTAAAAGTCTGGCTACACTTATTTTATCAAATGTTATTCTTTCAGCATTTTAAGCATATTTATGTTACAATCCCTTTCTGATTATTCAAATATTATCAATTCTTGTGCTATTTTACATATGAACTCTTTCTTATAATAGTGTGTTTTCTCATATGGACTGCAATTATTTTGTATCCATGTTCCACTTAGCTTGAATCTTTTATTCCGTATATTTTGAATTTTCAAAAAATTTAAATAGAATGGTTTCTCTTTAGCTTCTGTGGGGTAACTAAAGAATTTTAATTGTCTTACCAGATTTTGTTTTTTCTTAGGTATTATAACTTTGGATTCCCTACTTACATACATCTATGCCTATGGTTTTAATATTTATTTCTTCACCTCAAAGCTCAGAAACAAGAAAAACACTCATAACTGCTAGATAATGGAAAAATTGATTGTTTAGATCATGAAGATAGGTAGTATTTTTTGGCTTAGCCTAAGTACCAGAAGAGTTTTTAGTTTCTTCTGCAACTTTCATTCATAATTGGATGTTGAGAATCTCTTAATGATTTAAACACTTTATGGATCCCTATGTTGTGAGCCTTACCTACCATTTTGATGTAAATTCTTTATTTCAAGCATGTGGGTGAATTGTCTTTCTTTGGTCTGACCTGGGTGTGCATTGTAAATATTTTATCAATCAATTTTTATGTGCATGTGTATAGTTGATAGGATGAACAATTTGAGCACAGTCTGTCATGTTGCTAGAATTAAATCATTAGTTTTAGAGAAGAAATTATTTGGTTATGATTATGCACACATGCTCAGTCGCTTCAGTCATGTTTGACTCTTTGCAGTTCCACGGACTGTAGCCTGCCAGGCTCCTATGTCCATTGGATTCTCCAGGGAGGAATTACTGCCATACCTTCCTCCAGGGAATTTTCCCAACCCAGAGATTGAACCCATGTCTCTTAGATTTCCTGCACTGACAGGTGAGTTCTTTACCATTAGTGCCACCTGGGAAGCCCCACGAGCAGTAATGAGCATAGAATGTATAAGCATGGATGACAAAATAAAAAAAAATTCCTCTTTATTTCTAGGTGAACAAATCAAAGTATGCAACTTTTTAAATGTGATTTATATATATATGTATGTGTGTGTGTGTGTGTATACACAATATGTGGCATACAGACCCTTTCTATTCTTCTTGGATTAGATATCTGGAGACATTATTCCAATATCTTGCAGAAGATCCAAAGCTGCTATAAAGGACATTTTATATTATTACTCTGAAATTTGGAGAGCAGCTGGATTCATTGAAAGAAAGGTAAATCCATCTAAATGTGTCCCTAATTAAATTATTTTCCATTTTCCTCCTAATAGACTTCCACCTATTTTTGAGCTTTAGAACTCCTTCAACAAACATGCTTACTAGAATGAAAAAATGAACTTCCTTGAGTCTATGAGCACATACCTAGTGTGAAGGTTGGTATTTCCTATTGAAAAACTATCTGAAGTGTGACAAAGAGATAAGCTTGATTTTTAACAAGTACACAATACTATATATATTCTAAATGATTTTGGTTAAACTGTTTGCCTCTACTTACTAATGCAGAACTTCAACAACTGCCTGTGTCTTCCCAGAAGATTTCAAAAGGTTACCATGAGAGGTTTGCAAGTTCTATTTTGCAAGCAATTGACCTCTTCTCTTTCATTCCTTGGCTCCCCAAGTAATGAACCCTTTAGGTTCATTCCCCTTCATTCTTTTAGCTGCTTTAGATCCCATCATGTCTCCAACCCAGCGGACATTCTCTCATTGCTCTGAACCCACTGTGTCCTTCTAACATTTTTACTGCCCATAAAATGTGCTTTTTGTTTCCTGCTACCTGCGATGTGGCTCTTATTTCTTTAGTTTGCCTACAAGTTCCTGTAAAATAAGGAAATGCTTTTTTTATAATTTACTCAAAAATGTAATGACAATCTAGAGCTATTGTTCCCCAATGCCTTACAACCGTCACAGGAAACCACCAATGTAGTTTTCCCTACCTCTATGTGATTCAGATACTTGTTAGTTGCAGATTGGGTCAAAATAAATCAAATTGCCTTAGTCTTTCTTTTAAAGAGATTTCTATCAGTTCAATTCTGTCCCATAGCTTCAGTATGCATGGCAGTGACCACAACATAGAATATATCCTAATCATATCCTAAAGAGAAAAAGAGCATAAGTAAAAAATAAAAACAACAAAAATGATATTATCCAAACAAAGTAATTGTTTAAGTATTAATATTATACCAGCATTAAGAATTCTTAGTTTCAAAAAAATATACCATGGTTTTGTACGATATAAAATTAGAGGAAACTAGATGATGGTAACTTATAAATTATTTTTCACAACTCTCCTATAAATTAAAACTATTTCAAATATACAAATTTCCTTTAAAAAAAAATAAGTTCATTCTATTCAAAAACATCAAATGAATGTATATTCACCTGTCTCTCCTAGACCAGTTTTCAAGAAATAGTTAGCACATTTCTAGGGAAGGAAAAATATATCCTTCTCCTAAGGAAAATCTACTGTTTTATGGATAGTTTCTCCTTAACAGAATGACACTATGTTAACTCAAACTTCAAGAGTCATAACTTGCTGGAAGGACCCTATCACATGCCTAGTGTCTCAATTAGAGCTTGAGCTTAAGGAACCAGTAACATATTTGGGTAAAGAAACTTTCTGATGAGATAAGCATAGATAGCCTGATTTACAAGTTTGCCATGCCTTTGAATTCTAAACCAGATAATCACCAAAGACTGACTTTCATGAATTACCTCATTCTAATTTTAAAACTGTCAGTCCTTTTTTTGTGTGTCTGTGTGTGTGTTCCTATATTTATTTTTTTTTTAATTTAAATGTATTTATTTTAATTGGAGGCTAATTACTTTACAATATCGTATTGGTCTTGCCATACATCAACATGATAGAATAGTTGAACAGTCAACATTAAATTGAAAATGTAAGAAAAAGCACGCTCAGAGGGCAGAAAGTGTTCATAAATTCTTGTAACATATTCCAGAGCCCATCAAAATACAAACTAGGCTGACTGTCAAGCTTCAGTAGAAAATCTGACACCAGAAGCTAATATCAACAAAACTGATTTTCAACTTCTCCTGTCCTGGTATTAAAGTAGAAGACTAGTGATGGTGACTTTTTTTCTGCCTTCTATTCCTGCAAGATCTGAGGCATCTTCAAAAAAACTGTTGTGTGGCCTGAGGATTCTTCATCTTTCTCCTTCCTTGCCATCCCCTAAACTAAACCAACCAACAAACAAAGAAGTAGGTATGTGTATATTATAGTATGTATAGTATTTCACTACACCTCTTTTGGATAAAATGGGCTTTTTTTTTTTCACTCTAAAGCTCTGTTCACTGAAAGAGTAAATGTCATATCCTTTTGACTTTATTTTTCCATTAAAGTCAATTATTCTATGTTTAGTTCCTTCTCCAAATTGTGGAAGCAGATTAATGATGTAATTATCTTTGTGTTTAAGTAACTGATAGCAAGTCTCAGAGACATATTGATTTTCCAGCCCTTCTAAATAAATACCCCTCCTCACCAATCTCAAGTAAATAGCCAACTCTGCCCTAGAAAGTTAATAACACAGTGTTCTCTTAACCAATAATCGAGGAAGGCCACCTTGGTATAAACTGATCCAGACTCCTCTTGCTAAAATAGCTTTCTATTCATTATTCCTCTATTCCCTTCATCTTTATCAGATTATACAAACCTCATACATTCCACCCCATCATGTAAGAACCATCAAGGTATCCTTTCCTTCCCTGCTTTCATCTCTCCATTCAGAAATTGCATACTCAAACAAAAGATAGAACAAACTTTCTCACACCAGATTGTAAATCTATCTAATAATTAGGCTTATTATCCATCATGTAAGTGAGGCCCTCTTTTAGATTAAATGGTGGTCATTAACCAAACGGAATTCTAGAAGAGGCATATAGTGACATTATTTAGGAGAACCAGAAATATGATTGGACTACTCATAAAACTTAACATGATGCTTTTCTTTAAGAACAAGGAACTTTCAAAGAAAAAAAGGGTAAAATAAAAAATAATTTCTAATCACTTAATTTCAAATGCCAAACACTGAGTATGGGATTTGGACAGACAAGGGAGATTGTCCCTGAACTTCTAAAACAATGTTGTTATTTTTAATCTCCATGCCTTCACCTATTGAGAAACATTAATATTACAGTTAGAAAATTAATATATATAGTGGATATAATAAATATAAATAGATATATATATAATGGATATAATTATATATGGATATAATTATATTATAAAAGAAATACAAAACAGCAAAATGGCTGTCTGGGGAGGCCTCACAAATAGCTGTAAAAAGAAGAGAAGCGAAAAGCAAGGAGGAAAGGAAAGATATAAGCATCTGAATGCAGAGTTCCAAAGAATAGCAAAGAGAGATAAGAAAGCCCTCCTCAGATATCAGTGTAAAGAAATAGAGGAAAAAAACAAAATGGGAAAGACTAGAGATCTCTTCAAGAAAATTACAGATATCAAGGGAGGATTTCATGCAAAGATGGGCTTGATAAAGGACAAAAATGATATGGTCCTAACAGAAGCAGAAGATATTAAGAAGAGGGGGCAAGAATATATAGAACTGTACAAAAAAGATCTTCACAACCACGATAATCATGATGGTGTGATCACTCACCTAGAGCCAGACATCATGGAATGTGAAGTCAAGTGGGCCTTAGAAAGCATCACTACAAACAAAGCTAGTGGAGGTGATGGAATTCCAGTTGAGCTATTTAAAATCCTGAAACATGATGCTGTGAAAGAGCTGCACTCAATATGCCAGCAAATTTGGAAAATTCAGCAGTGGCCACAGGACTGGAAAAGGTCAGTTTTCATTCCAATCCCAAAGAAAGGCAATGCCGAAGAATGCTTAAACTACCGCACAATTGCACTCATCTCACACGCTCGTAAAGTAATGCTCAAAATTCTCCAAGCCAGGCTTCAGCAATATGTGCACCGTGAACTTCCTGATGTTCAAACTGGTTTTAGAAAAGGCAGAGGAACCAGAGATCAAACTGCCAACATCCGCTGGATCATGGAAAAAGCAAGAGAGTTCCAGAAAAACATCTATTTCTGCTTTATGGACTATGCCAAAACCTTTGACTGTGTGGATCACAATACACTGTGGAAAATTCTGAAAGAGATGGGAATACCAGACCACCTGACCTGCCTCTTGAGAAACCTGTATGCAGGCCAGGAAGCAACAGTTAGAACTGGACATGGAACAACAAAATGCTTCCAAATAGGAAAAGGAGTACGTCAAGGCTGTATATTGTCACCCTGCTTATGTAACGTCTATGCAGAGTACATCATGAGAAACGCTGGGCTGGAAGAAGCACAAGCTGGAATCAAGATTGCTGGGAGAAATATCAATAACCTCAGATATGCAGATGACACCACCTTTATGGGAGAAAATAAGAGGAACTAAAAAGCCTCTTGATGAAAGTGAAAGAGGAGAGTGAAAAAGTTGTCTTAAAGCTCAACATTCAGAAAACGAAGATCATGGCATCTGGTCCCATCACTTCATGGGAAATAGATGGAGAAACAGTGGAAACAGTGTCCTACTTTATTTTGGGGGGCTCCAAAATCACTGCAGATGGTGACTGCAGCCATGAAAATAAAAGACGGTTACTCCTTGAAAGGAAAGTTATGACCAACCTAGATAGCATATTCAAAAGCAGAGACACTACTTTGCCAAAAAAGGTCCGTCTAGTCAAGGCTATGGTTTTTCCAGTGGTCATGTATGGATAGATGTGAGAGTTGGACTGTCTGAAGAAATCTGAGCGCTGAAGAACTGATGCTTTTGAAGTGTGGTGTTGGAGAAGACTCTTGAGAGTCCCTTGGACTGCAAGGAGATCCAACCAGTTCATTCTAAAGGAGATGGAATGATGCTAAAACTGAAACTCCAGTACTTTGGCCACCTCATGTGAAGAATTGACTCATTGGAAAAGACTGTGATGCTGGGAGGCATTGGGGACAGGAGAAGGGGAGGACAGAGGATGAGATGGCTGGATGGTATCACCAACTCAATGGACATGAGTCTGAGTAAACTCTGGGAGTTGGTAATGAACAGGGAGGTCTGGCATGGTGTGATCCATGGGGTCGTAAAGAGTCGGACACGACTGAGCTGAACTGATAATATATATATATTATATTATATTATATTAATTGTATTAATGTATTATATTGCATTATATATTATATAATTATCGACTATATAATGTATTATGCATATATAATAATTATATAATATATTATAATTAAAACATAATTATATTAGTTATATTAATATAAATATATTAAATTATATAAATATATTATAATATTCATATTGTACTATATAATAAATATAATTATACATAATAAATATATATAATTATATATTATGTTAATAATTATATAACATAATATATAATATCTTTAATATAATCTATATTTATCTTATATAAATCATATGATATGTATTTATATTTTATATAACATATAAGATTATTTATATTATATATTATACATACTATATTAATATATTCTATTATAATATATAATTATAAAATATTAATATATAATACAGGTTTATATTATTATATATTTATATAACATATTATAGTATATAAAATTATAACATATAATATATAATATATTCACATAATAATATAATTTACTAATTATAATATATCATGTATATATTTTTATATATATATATAATTATAGTATTTATATATCTATATATATTTACTTATAAATTTCTTTATACATTTATATATGATAAATATATATTTATATTACTATATAAATTATAAAATATACATTTATATTTTAAAATTATAACTGTCTATATTTTATATGATTTATATAATTATAATTACATATTATTATTATATAATTATGTATTATATATGTAAAAGTATATATAGTTATATTTAGATAGAATTAGAAATATATTATATAATATATATTATATAATATTTTATTATATATTGTGGACTTCTCTGGTGGCTCAAACTGTAAAGCATCTTCCTGCAATTCACGAGACCCAGTTTGGATCCCTGGGTGGGGAAGATCCCTTGGAGGAGGAAATGGCAACCCACTCCAGTACTCTTGCCTGGAACATTTCCATGAACTGAGGAGCCTGGTAGGCTGCAGTACATGGGGGTCACAGAGAGTTGGACATGACTGAGCGACTTCACTTTCTTTCTATATTATATATATTATATATAATATAATAATATATTATTATAATATTAATTATAATTATGATTATATGTCATTATATAGAATATATTATATATATATTATTTATACATAATATGCAATATAATAGTGTATATTATTTAATATATATTTTATATCATACTAATATCATACATATCAATATATCTATATATTATATAATGTATATGTATAATTATATATAATAGGTTATATATTAATATATTATAATATTTTAAATATTATATCATGTATAATTATATTACAATATATATACAGCAAATATAAATGCATATATATAATGGATATAATAAAAATTGCTTGCATGTGCATAGTGCTTTAAAGTTTTAAAGTACTTTAATAGTTATATTAGTAGAAGTACTGCTGTCAATAAGCTAGTGGATGGAAGGAATTTCAGGAGAGCTACTCAAAACTCTAAAAGATGATGGTATCAAAGTGTTCCATTCAATATGTCAGCAAATCTGGAAGGCCCAGCAGTGATAACAGAAGTGGAAAAGGTCAATCCTCACCCCAGTTCCCAAGAAGGGCCTTACTAAAGAATGTTCAAACCATCAGATAAGTGTACTTATCTCCCATGCTTGTAAGGTCATGCTTAAAAACTTGCATGCTAGACCTCAGCATTACGTGAACCAAAAACTTCTTGATGTCCAACCTAGGTTTAGAAAAGATAATGGAACCAGAGATCTAATTGTCAACATTTGCTGGGTCATAGACAGAAGGCAATGGCAACCCACTCCAGTACTCATGCCTGGAAAATCCCATGGGTGGAGGAGCCTGGTAGGCTGCAGTCCATGGGGTCACTAAGAGTCGGACACGACTGAGTGACTTCCCTTTCACTTTTCGTTTTCATGCATTGGAGAAGGAAATGGCAACCCACTCCAGTGTTCTTGCCTGGAGAATCCCAGGGATGTGGGAGCCTGGTAGGCTGCCGTCTATGGGGTCGCACAGAGTCGGACACAACTGAAGAAGCGACTTAGCAGCAGCAGTAGAGGCAGAGAAAGCAAAGGAATTCCAGAAAAAAGCATCTATGTGGTTTCATCATCTACACTAAAGCCTTTAACTATTTGGATTATAACAAACTGTGAAAACCTCTTGAAAAGTTGGGAATATTAGGCCATCTTACCTGTTTCCTGAGAAACCTGTATGCTGGTTAAGAAGCAACAGTTAGATTCCTGTATGGAACAACTGATTGGTTCAAGATGGAAAAAGGAGTACAATGGGGCTCTCTGCTGTCACCCTGCTTATGTAATCTAATCTAAGCACATCATAAGAAATGCCAGGCTAGATGAATTACAAGCTAAAATCAAGATAGGCAAGAGAAGCATCAAAAACACCAGATATGCAGATGATACCACTCTAATGGCAGAAAGTGAAAAGAAACTAAAGAACCTCTTGAAGAGAATGAAGGAAGACAGTTAAAAAGCCAGCTTAAAACTAAATACTAAAAACAAACAAACAAACCACTAAGATTGTGGCATCTGACCCCATTATTTCGTGGCAAATAGAAGGGGAAAAGGTGAAATCAGTGACAGATTTCCTCTTCTTGGGCACTAAAATCACTGTGGATGGTGACATCTGCCATGAAATCAGACAATTGTTTCTCAGCAGTAAAGCTATGACAAACCTAGACAGTGTTTTGAAAAGCAGAGACATCACTTTGCTGACAAAGATCAATATAGTCAAGGCTATGGCCTTCACAGGAAGCACTGATGCTGAAGCTGATGCCCCAAATGATGTGAAGAGTTGACTCATTAGAAAAGACCCTGATGCTGGAAAAGATTGAAGACAGGAGGAGAAGAGGGTGATAGAGGATGAGATGGTTGGATGGCATCGATGCTTCAATGGATATGAGTTTAAGCAAATTCCAGGAGATGGTGAAGGACAGGGAATCCTGGTGTGCTGCAGTTCATGGGGTCGCAAAGAGTTGGACATGACTGAGCTATAACAAATGGTCTTCCCAGTGGTCATAAATTGTTGTGAGCATTGGACCATAAAGAAGGCAGAGCAACAAAGAATTTATGCTTTCAAACTATAGTGCTGAAGAAGACTCCTAAGAGTCCCTTGAACAGCAAGGAGATCAAATAGGTAAATCTTAAAGGAAATCAACCCTGACTACTCATTGGTAGGTCTGATGCTCAAGCTGAAGCTCCAGTATTTCAGTCACCTGATGTGAACAGCTGACATTGGAATAGTCCCTGATGCTGGGAAAGATTGAGGGTAGAAGGAGAAGAGGGCATCAGAGGATGAGATATGCTGGATGGGATCGCTGATGCAATGAACATGAGCTTGGGCAAACTTTGAGGGACAGGGAGGCCTAGTGTGCTGTAGTCCATGTGCTGCACTTGCAAAGAGTTAGATATGACTGGGTGACTGAACAGCAACAACAATGGCTATTATCTTACTTAGACTACATAAGGACTACCTAGCACTTATGCAGATTTACATCCCTCCTTTTATAGATGAGAACATTGAGTTAAAACTCAAGCTTTGTTGCAATTATTCTTTTTCGGTCTCTCAAAAGAAAAATCATACTGACCACCTTCATTTTCTGTCAAACTCTTTAGATATTGTCAAAGATGATAGTGTTTCTTCTTTCAAGTTGCTTATTGTCTAATAGAGATATTACAGATATTATTCATCTTTCCTTTCCAATATGCTTGATATTAAAGCAAAGCAACATATTTCCACCTGCTTATGACAGCTTCCCATATTTTTCAATAGTTTCATATAAGGTGTTTGGAACTTTTTGACACAGCTGGGTTTTTGTTGTTGTAGTTGTTGTTGTTATTGTTAATTAATTTGTTTTCCCTAAGAAACTGGGCAAGAGACCCTTTCTACAAACAAGACAAATAAAGGAAATGAGTTCCTGAGTGTGTTCCTCTATTAAAAAAAAAAAAAGTTATAGCAGTGATTAGAGATTAGTGGACAGGTAAACTAGGTATTGATATGAAGTCTCAGGAGAATGACTCATCAAAAAAAGAATAAAGACACAAGATGAGTACGACTTGCAGCCTTTGAAGCCTACGAGTCAATACAAGGTAAGTTAAACCAGATCATAAGGACCAAAAATCAGGTGTCTCAAGAGTAGGAAAAAAGCATTCTCAAGAAAATTTCAGAAGCAGCTGTTTTTTTGTTTTTTTTTTTTTAAACTGGTGCCATATGAGTTGTCTTGGTTTAAGGACTTTTGCAACTTCTTTATAGCAACGAACCATAGGAAAATATTTGGAATAATCTTGATCTACTGTACTCAAAATGAGTATCATTTTCTGATCTCTTGGCATCATTTGTAGGGGTCACCAAGTGGCTCATTGGTAAAGAATCCACCTGCAATGCAGGAGCTTCAGGAGACACAGGTTTGATCCCATGATTGGGAAGATCTTCTGGAGGAGGGCATGGAAACCCACTCCAGTATTCATGCCTAGATAAACCCTTGGGTAGAGGAGTCTGGCAAGCTATGGTCCAAAGATTTGCAAAGAGTTGGATATGACTGAAGTGACTTAGCAGGCACCCACAGCTTCACCGGCATTATCTGAGAGCTTGTTAGCAATACAGAATCTCAGGCCAAGGTCAATCCTAAATGACTCACAATTTACAATTTAGCAAGATGCCCAGGTATTTCCTATTGACATCAAACTTTCATTGACACTTCTGTGACAGGATATTGTATATTAACACAAATATATGGAATTTAGAAAGACAGTACTGATGACTCTACATGCAGGGCAACAAAGGAGACACAGACATAAAGAACAAATTTTTGGATTCAGTGGGAGAAGTCAAGGGCAGGATTATTTAAGAGAATAGCATTGAAACATATACATTACCACATGTAAAATAGATGACTCTTGCAAGTTCTATGCATGAAGCAGGGCACCCAAAACTAGTGCTCTGGGACAACCCAGAGGGATAAGGTGGGGAGGGAGTTGGGAGCGGGCTTCAGGATGGAGGAGGCATATGTGTATCTGTGGCTGATTCATGTTGATGTATGGCAAAAAACATCACAATATTGTAATTATCTTCCAATTAAAATGAATAAAAAAAAATGTTGCTCTGTCTTCATTCTATTCTTGATCAAGGGAGAAAGTGGTCTTCTAAAACTCCATAGGAAACTGTTAGTACCCTTGGTTTTGGAAATGTTTTGCAATGAGAATTTATTTTTGCTATTTAAGGAATTTGGACATAACCCATTAGATAGAGCTTCCCTGGTGGGTCAGTGGTAAAGAATCCACCTGCCAATGCAGGAGACTCAGGTTTGATCCTTGGGTCAGGAAGATCCCTTGGAGAAGGAAATAGCAACCCACTCCAGTATTCTTGCCTCGGAAATCCTATAGGAGCTTGGCAGGCTGCAGTCTATGGGGCTGGTAAGAGTTGGACACAACTTAGCGATTAAACAGCAGCAGCAGCCATTAGATAGAGAAACAGCTGCAATAATAACTCAGTCCTGAATATGTGAAAAGTTGAGGGTTTTGAGTTAATAATGTCCTCTAAGCAATGTCCTTAAATCTTCTTAAAGAGATGTTCCTGTTGAAACCAGCACAAGGATAAATTTATCTTCTATATCTCTGTAGTCCAGAATCTGTTGTTTGCATGACTGATTCAAGCTCACCAAAGCCATCGTTCTTCCTGTCATTCTCCAATATATTTACACCAACTCACTCATTATTTACAAAGCAGCTAGCACACAGATGCTGAGCCTGATCAAAATGTTACAGATTTTTCAGTATTTCAGACACCAAATCTCTGCCTTACTCTCTTTTGTTTCCCCAAAGCCATTAAGATTATATATTTACATAGAATGAATTTACTAAGGTTAACTTTCCAATCTCCATACTTCCCATTGGAAGCTCCATCAAAAAGAAATTTTGTTGTTTAGTTCCTCAGTTGTGTCCAAATCTTTTGCAACACTATGGATCATAGTCCACCAGGATCCTCTGTCCATGGGATTTCCTAGGCAAGAATACTGGAGTGGGCTGTCTTTTCCTTCTCCATCAATAAGAACAGACCTCTTAATTTAAATTTCAAATATGCATTTTACTGATTCCTATGGGAACAAATCATTTTAGGTGGAAAACATGGTTCATATTGTTTTTCTTAAAATACATGAAAATTATATCCATTTTCTGCTTCCTAGTGACTTTTGTAAAGTACACTCTGAGGAGAAAGCAAGTCAAACCTATTATGAGATTCCAGTTTCTGGCAAAAGGTCTTGGACCATAAGCTAAAACATATCTACAATAAGTACAATATACCAGTTGTGCAGTAATTTAGGCAGGTTCCATGTTGAAGAATTATTGAATGTGGCAAAAATATTCTGAATTTCTTCCTTGTCTTATATCAACACTCTAATTTAATCATAGCTTAAGTCAGGATAATTAGAAATATTGAGCAGGGATTGGGATACTCTGTAATCTTTAATGACTCCTCTTTAATGATTATTTTTATTTAATGATCTTTAGTAATCTTTAATGATTAAACAGACTCAAAAGAATAATCAAGAGGACTTAATGCATAGTTGTGGTCTTATTTGTAGTTTATTCAAATATTTGTTCACTGCTTTCTGGAAAAATGAATGAGAAATAGCCCTTCCCTTTCAAGAACTTACAGTTTCCCAGGAGAATTAGAGAGATAATCATGAAGTCCTAAGACAATTATTGATAAAAATTAGAAAAGGCAAATAGAGAGGGTGACAATGAAGATACACAAAAAAATATTCACCTGGACATGACCAGGTAGTCATATTTAGGAAAAAGAAGTACCAGGAGTTCAATTTAATCTGATTTTCTGAGATAGCGGTATGCATTTTTTGTCTCTTCGTTTGTTTAGTAAACAAAAACTCGTTTGTAGATATAAAAACTGTTGGATTTTAATGGTGCATGAGTGCTCAGTCACATCTGACTCTTTGCAATCTCATGGACTGTACCCTGCTAGGCTACTCTGTCCATGGAATTTTCTAAGGAAGGATACTAGAGTGGGTTGCCATTTCCTACTCCAGGGAATCTTCCCAACCCAGGGATCCATATCCATATATCTTGCATTGGCAGACTGACTTTTTACTACTGCACCACCTAGGGCTTCCCTAGATTTTAGTCAGGCAGGGTTAAATCATGATTTTGCCATCTATGGGCTATGCAAACTTGGATAAACTCATTGTGTTTTGAAGTTCAGTTTCCTCATATACTAAATATATGTAATAATACATATCCAAAAAATAATTTTAATAAGTAATATGAAATAACAAGAACATATATTTGGTACACATAGCAACAATAGCAATAATAATATTACTAATAGTTATTAACCTTTATTCAGAGCTGAAGATAAGCCAGGCACTTAGCTAAGAATTTTACATGCATGATCTTTAGTCCATACGAACACTCTATAAGGTACTATTATTAATCTCTATTTTAACGAGTCTTATAAAAATTAATTTACTTGTCCAAAGTGAAATACCATAACAATAATGGGTAACATATATTGAGTACTTAGCCATTATACATGTCAATTCATTTATTTCTCTCTATGAGAGAGAGTGCATTATTTTTCTCATTTTTACAATTGTCATGAGCTGAATTGTGTCTCTCCTCAAAATCTATACATCCAAGCTCTAAAAGCCAGTATCTTAGAATGTGACTGTATTTGGAGATAGAACTATTAAAATGAAGCCCCTAGAGTGATCACTAAGGCAATCTGAATGATATCCTTTCAGAAGAGGAAATTTGGATACAAAGAGAAATAAAAGGGGCACCCAGAAAAATATCCCATGTGAGGACACAAATGTCAGAGGAGACAGATAGCTAGACATGAACAGAGAAAGGAGGGCCTGGCCCAATGACAGGAAACTATACATCTCCCTTGAACAAGAGGATTCTTGGGCAAAGAAAAACAAGAATCTCCAGACTGATAGGAAACCAAACATTTTGTGATGACAAGCATCCTGGAGAAAGGCAAAAAAAAGGTGGGAAAAGGTGGGAATTTTGGACATCCGAATGTAACCTTTTGCTAATTATTCCTTCATTATGCTATAATTAGCCTTGCAGGTAAGAAGCCCCCATCATGCACTCACACCATTACCCTGTTGATCAAGATTAAACAAGGGCAAAAATACCTCCTCCCCTTGTGAAGGTAGAGCTGAAAAGAAAATCATGGAATACAACCCCAAACCCCTCCGTCCTAAATGAATATTCCACCCATTCATTTTCATGACTGGTATAACCAATATGCCAAAGAAATTCAGGACAACTGTTCACATGAGTCTTCCTACTCTCCCTTTGAGAGAGTATGATAGGTTATTAAGTACCTCCCCCTACCCCACCATGGCTTGTCTCTGAATTCTTTCTGTGATGAGACAAAAACCTACTCTCTGGTAACACAGTGAGAAGGAAGCCATTTGTCAGAAGAGAGGCATCAGAAGACAACAAATCTGATGACAATTTGATCTTGGATGTTCAGACTTCAGAATTATAAGAAAATAAATTTCTGTTGTTTAAGCCACCCACTCTCTGGTATTTTCTTATGGCATCCCTAGTAAAAATTAGCAATACAATAGATGATTAAACAATGATGCAAAGAAGATAACTATGCATATCTACAATGTTAGTATGCAGAGCCACTGGAACTCAAACCCTAGCAGTCTTGGGCCAGAATTCATTTCCTTAATTTCTTCACAAAAGCCTCTTGTGACAGGTATGGAAAGCTGAGGTAGCCAGTGGCTAAATCTCATTTTGCATATTCATACAATAGTGGAGTTAGGATTAAAACCCAGGTCCCTCTGATTTCCTCCTACTTGAAAGAATTTTCTTAATTTCTCAGATAGCCAGTTATGTAAAAGCTGCTTTTCACTTAATTTCATATTTCCTATAAATGAGTGTGAGGAAATACCAATTTTGATGCCTGTGCACAGGCTACTAAGTTAATTTCCATGGTTAAAAGATGGCAAAACTTTGCAAAGGAGCTCTGAAGTCACTTCAGGCATTAGCTTCATGTTCTGCATCAACTTTTAACTGCCCGTGGTAAGCCATATATCATATGACTCTCTGTAGTATCAATTTAAGCACATATTTTGTTTGTCATGCAGATGTTGAAAGGCTTTCCATGCCTTCAATAGCTACTAGAAGAAACATTACAATAGCTGCCCTAAATTATAAAACATTTCTCAGGAGGCTAACTCTTTATACATTTCAGTTAGTGTCAAAAGGATTAGAAGCATCACTCTGGATTTATTATCACTTACACAGTGAATTAAGTCAGATCTTTGTCTGTCCTGGTGCAAAACACTCTTTCAATATATCTAGACCACATGTAAGAACATTTGTCCACATCCTAAGGATTAGGAAAAATAAGCATTGCAGACACCAGGTTAAAATCTCCATTTCAAAATTCTTCCTGTATGTTATAGAATACTCCTTTCATATTTAATGCGATGAGTAATGCTGAACTTTATTAAATCAGATACAACATTCTTCCATGGAGGAATCTGATCCTATAGTGAAGTGAAAGTCTCTCAGTCATGTCCGACTCTTTGCAACCTCATGGACTACACAGGCCATGGAATTCTCCAGACCAGAATACTGGAGTGGATAACTGTTCCCTTATCCAGGGGATCTTCCCAACCCAGGAACTGAACCAGGGTCTTGTGCACTGCAGGTGGATTCTTTACCAGCTGAAAGCTACCTGGGATATGCACACTATATTTCTGATCATATAGCTTAACATAGTTCCACCAAGATTAAACATTTTGACAGATTATAGATGCTTAGATGCCTAAGTTTGCTGTTTTTGTAACTCATCTAACATTTGAACATCTTAGCTTACACAGAGTAGGTTTCAATTGAATATACTTAACCTTATTTAAAAATGAGCAAGATGAGCAAAAGGACATTTACTTATTATTTATATTATATCATTCTTCAGTACCATTTTGGATTCTATTTTAATAACTTTTATAATATTAACTGCATTTAATACTAGTTATTGTATATTAATTATGAAAAGTTGTTGCTAAGCTGTGAATGATGCCAGGATTCTTGGCCTCTGAAGGAGAGAAATTCACTCCAGGGCCATTGATGAGGCTTGATCCCTCAGAGCTTTTGTGTGTGTATATATATATATTAAAGTATAAAAGAGATAGAGAAAGATTCTGATATAGACATCAGAAGTGGGCAGAAAGAGTGCCCCCCTGCTAGGTCAGCTCAAGGTTTGATAAAAGTTAAGTTCAGGTGGAACCAAGAGTCATTATGGCAACACAGAAGTTTAAAAGAAACCTCTTTTTAAATTTGTATAGAGAAGGGAAAAAAAGCTAACACTCGTAGTTTGTTTCCTCCTGATGCTTAAGAGAGAGGTAACAAATGTCTGGCACTTGCAGCCTATTTCCTCCATTTGGAGACCCCTAGGAGAAGACAATGGCACCCCACTCCAGTACTCTTGCCTGGAAAATCCCATGGACAGAGGAGCCTGGAAGGCTGCAGTCCATGGGGTCACTAAGAGTTGGACACGACTGAGCAACTTCACTTTCACTTTTCACTTTCATGCATTGGAGAAGGAAATGGCAACCCTCTCCAGTGTTCTTGCCTGGAGAATCCCAGGGACGTGGGAGCCTGGTGGGCTGCAGTCTATGGGGTCGCACAGAGTCGGACACGACTGAAGTGACTTAGCAGCAGCAGCAGCCTTCTTGCCTGTTATGTTCTTAATTATGTATTGACGCTGTTTTTAGAAACATGAATATATATAATTGGACTTCTCAGGTGGAACTAGTGGTAAACAACCTGACTACCAATGCAGCAGACTTGAGGATTGTGGGTTCGATCCCTAGGTCAGGAAATACCCTGGAGAAGGGAATGGCAACCCTGCTCCAGCATTCTTGCCTGGGAATCCCATGGACAGAGAAGCCTGGCAGGCTACAGTTCTTGGTATCACAGAATTGGATATGACTGAGCACACACACACACATATATATAATGTTTCATACAATTCTCATAGAAATCCCATGTGGTAGGGAATATTATCTCAGCTTTGAAGATGAAGAGAAATGCACTACATTTACATAATTTATGTGTGGAAGAGCCAGGGCTTGTACCCAGTCTTAATTCTAGAGAACATATACTTAGTTTACACCTGTTGAATGGGCATTACTCATCCATTCATTTATTTGTGCATTCAATAATTTGTATATTCCTTAATCAGTTATTGAGTACTGAGTTTGTGCTAAACACCATGGTGGGCATTCAGTTCAGTTGATCAGTCAGGTCTATTTGTGACCCCATGGACTGCAGCACGACAGGCTTCCCTGTCCATCACCAACTCCTAAAGCTTGCTCAAAATCATGTCCTTCGAGTCAGTGATGCCATCAAACCATCTCATCCTCTGTCGTCCCTTTCTCCTCCTTCCTTCAATTTTTCCCAGCATCAGGGTCTTTTCCAATGAATCAGTTCTTTGCACTAGGTGGCCACCGTATTGGAGTTTCAGCTTAGGCATCAGTCCTTCCAATGAATATTCAGGACTGATTTCCTTTAGGATTGACTGCTTTGATCTCCTTGCTTCCAAGAGACTTTTAAGAGTCTTCTCCAACAACAAAGTTCAAAAGCATCAGTTCTTCAGTGCTCAGCTTTCTTTATAGTCCAACTCTCACATCCATACATGACTATTGGAAAACCCATAGCTTTGACTAGACAGACATTTGTCAGCAAAGTAATGTCTCTGCTTTTTAATATGCTGCCTATGTTGGTCATAGCTTTTCTTCCAAAGAGTAAGTGTCTTTTAATTTCAAGGCTGCACTCACCATCTGCAGTGGTGCTGGAGCCCAAGAAAATAAAATCAGTCACTGTCTCCATTGTTTACCCATGTATTTGTCATGAAATGATGGGACCAGATGCCGTGATCTTCGTTTTCTGAATGATGAGTTTTAAGCCAACTTTTTCACTCTCCACTTTTACTTTCATTAAGAGGCTCTTTAGTTCTTCTCTTTCTACCATAAGAGTGGTGTCATCTGCATATCTTGAGGTTATTGATATTTCTCCTGGCAATCTTGCTTGCAACTTGTGCTTCATCCAGCCCAGCATTTCACATATAACTCTGCATATAGGTTAAATAAGCAGGGTGACAATATACAGCCTTGAAATACTCCTTTCCCGATTTGGAACTAGTTTATTGTTCCATGTCCAATTCAAACTGTTGCTTCTTGACCTGCATATAGATTTCTCAAGAGGCAAATTCTCAAGAATTTTCCACAGTTTGTTGTGATTCACACACATAACCCAAAGTTTGACATAGTCAATAATGCAGAAGTAGATGTTTTTCCAGAACTCTCTTGCTTTTTTGATGATCCAATGCATGTTGGCAATTTACTGTCTTGTTCCTCTGCCTTTTCTAAATACAGCTTGAACATCTGGAAGTTCACTGTTCATGTACTTTTGAAACTTGGCCTGGAGAATTTTGAGCATTACTTTTTGAATGTGTGAGATGAGTGCAACTGTGTGGTAGTTAAAACATTCTTTGGCATTGTTTTTCTTTGGGATTGGAATGATAACTGACCTTTTCCAGTCCTGTGGCCACTGCTGAGTTTTCCAAATTTGTTGGGATAATGAGTGCAGCTCTTTAACACCATCATCTTTCAGGATATGAAATAGCTCAACTGGAATCCCATCACATCCACTAGCTTTGTTCATAATGTTGCATACTTAGGCCCATTTGAATTGCAGGATGTCTGGCTCTAGGTGAGTTATCACAGTATCATGTTTATCTGGGTCATGAAGATCTTTTTTGTATAGTTCTTCTGTGTATTCTTGACACCTCTTCTTAATATTTTCTTCTTCTGTTTGATGCATACCATTTCTGCCCTTTATTGTGCCTGTCTTTGCATGAAATATTTCCTTATTATCACTAATTTTCTTGAAGAGATCTCTAGTCTTTCCCATTCTATTGTTTTCCTCTATTTCTTTGCACTGAGCACTGAGGAAGGCTTTCTTATCTCTCCTTTCTATTCTTTGGAACTCTGCATTCAAATGGGTATATCTTTCCTTTTCTCCTTTGCCTTTCACTTATCTTCTTTTCACAGATATTTGTAAGGCCTCCTCAGACACCCATTTTGCCTTTTTGCATTTTTTTTTTTTCCTTTGGGGATGGTCTTTATCATTGCCTTCTGTACAATGTCATGAACCTCTGTCCATAGTTCATCAGGTACTCTGTTTATCAGATAGTCCCTTAAATCTATTTCTTATTTCCACTGTATAATCATAAAGGGATTTAATTTAGGTCATACCTGAATGGTATAGGGGTTTTCCCTATTTTCTTCAATTTAAGCCTGAATTTTGCAATAAAGATTTCATGATCTGAGCCATAAACTTGTTTTTGCTGATTATATAGAGCTTCTCCATCTTTTGCTGCAAAGAATATAATCAGTTTGATTTTAGTTTTGACCATCTGATGATGCCCATGTGTAGAGTCTTCTCTTGTGTTGTTTGAAGTGGATGTTTGCTTTGACCAGTGCATTCTCTTGGCAAAACTTTATTAGTCTTCATCCTGTTTCATTTTGTACTCCAAGACCAAATTTACCTGTTACTCCAGGTATCTCTTGACTTCCTACTTTTGCATTCCAGTCCCCTATAATGAAAAGAACATCTTTTTTGGGTGTTTATTCTAGAAGGTCTTGTAGGTCTTCATAGAATCATTCAGTTTCAGCCTCTTCAGAATTACTGCTTGGGGCATAGACTTGGATTACTGGGATATTGAGTGGTTTGCCTTGGAAACAAACAGATATCATTCTGTCATTTTTAAGATCACATCTAATTACTGCATTTTGGACTCTTAATGACTATGATGGCTACTCCATTTCTTCTAAGAGATTCTTACCCATAGTATTGTGGGAGACAGGGAAATAAACCTAATTTCTGCCTTAAAGTCTAATACCAACTACAGAGGAGACACAAAAAAATGCTGACCATTCTAGAATATATAGTATGATGCCACTGTGCTTACATATTAACAACAATCATCAATAGTATTTTCTACAGAATATTCATATCACAGTATGCATAAGAATTGGAAACTGCTTATCATAACCCCTTCTTGGGGATTTATAGTTCATATTTTCCTGTTATAAGCTCTCATAAAAAAACAAAGCCATTTAGATTATTCCCTAACTTACTTGTCCTTATGCTTTCCTTTGAACATTTCCCTGTTAATATCCTAGATAATTTGTTTCTCATGGAAATACCTCAAAAAACCATAGCTAAGAATGCTTGCTGCTATATAATAGTTAATACTATGTCTATTGCCCAAATATATTTAGAAAGCAAAATTACTTGTCAGTGTCCTAGAGGATACTATGCACTTCCTGAACTTCAAGTTTATCATTTCTGAAACTTTAGACAGAACTGGAATGCTTTAGTTGAAATAACATTACTCTGGCCACTTTCTCATCCATAAAATGGACTCACCTGGAATCTACATGCTGTCTTTCCATCTACCTTCTCCCCATCTGACTGACTGTTATCTCCAGGCCAGAAGCAGGCAAAAAGTAAAAAAGAGGGGGAAAATATAAATTAATTGGAGGTTTGTTTTCTTTTATTTGTTCTGAGCTAATCTGTTTAAATATTCTCCAAGAAAATATTTGGTTCTTATAACCTAAAATTTAGTTAGCAGATTATTTTTGAAATAGTTGTATCACAATTTTTTTTTCAGCTTTGACAAGTGGGTGACTCATTGTGGTTTATACAGTTTTGTTTTGTTTTTGTTTTTTTTTTAGATCTTAAGAATCAAGAGTAAAGTCCATCTTCGTTAAGGTCATAGTCATGGCTTCTGTTTAACGTACAATTTCAGGAGAAGATTTTTATCTTAGAATGTCTTCAGATGAGCTTTCTACAGGCTGAAATTAGTGCATCAGAAAAGAGTTCTCAGCTAGGCTGATTTGGCTGCTGCTTGAACACGTTGAGCAGCCGTGAAGAGATATCCCATGCCCAAGGTAAGAGAAACCCAAGTAAGATGGTGGGTGTTGCAAGAGGGCATCAGAGGGCAAACACACTGAAACCATACTCACAGAAAACTAGTCAATCTAATCACACTAGGACCACAGCCTTGTCTAACTCAATAAAACTAAGCCATGTCCATGGGGCAACCCAAGATGGGCGGGTCATGGTGGAGAGATCTGACAGAATGTAGTCCACTGGAGAAGGGAATGGCAAACCACTTCAGTGTTCTTGCCTTCAGAACCCCATGAACAGTATGAAAAGGCAAAATGATAGGATACTGAAAGAGAAACTCCTCAGATCAGTAGGTGCCCAATATGCTACTGGAGATCAGTGGAGAAATAACTCCAGAAAGAATGAAGGGATGGAGCCAAAGAAAAACAAATACCCAGCTGTGAATGTGACTGGAGATAGAAGCAAGGTCCAATGCTGTAAAGAGCAATATTGCATAGGAACCTGGAATGTCAGATCCATGAATCAAGGCAAATTGGAAGTGGTCAAACAAGAGATGGCAAGAGTGAATGTCGACATTCTAGGAATCAGCAAACTCAAATGGACTGGAATGGTTGAATTTAACTCAGATGACCATTATATCCACTACTGCAGGCAGGAATCCCTCAGAAGAAATGGAATAGCCGTCATGGTCAACAAAAAAGTCCAAAATGCAGTACTTGGATGCAATCTCAAAAATGACAGAATGATCTCTGTTCATTTCCAAGGCAAACCATTCAATATCACAGTAATCCAAGTCTATGCCCCAACCAGTAACACTGAAGAAGCTGAAGTTGAACGGTTCTATGAAGACCTACAAGACCTTTTAGAACTAATACCCAAAAAAGATGTCCTTTTCATTATAGAAGACTGGAATGTCAAAGTAGGAAGTCAAGAAACACCTGTAGTAACAGGCAAATTTGGCCTTAGAACACAGAATGAAGCAGGTCAAAGACTAATAGAGTTTTGCCAAGAAAATGCACTGGCCATAACAAACACCCTCTTCCAACAACACAAGAGAAGACTCTATACATGGACATCGCCAGATGGTCAACACTGAAATCAGATTGATTATATTCTTTGCAGCCAAAGATGGAGAAGCTCTATACAGTCAGCAAAAACAAGACCGGGAGCTGACTATGGCTCAGACCATGAACTCCTTATTGACAAATTCAGACTTAAATTGAAGAAAGTAGGGAAAACCACTAGCCCATTCAGGTATGACCTAAATCAAATCCTTTATGATTATACAGTGGAAGTGAGAAATAGATTTAAGGGCCTAGATCTCATAGATAGAGTGCCTGAGGAACTATGGACTGAGGTTCGTGACACTGTACAGGAGACAGGGATCAAGACCATCCCCATGGAAAATAAATGCAAAAAAGCAAAATGGCTGTCTGGGGAGGCCTTACAAATAGCTGTGAAAAGAAGAGAAGCAAAAAGCAAATGAGAAAGGGAAAGATATAAGCATCTGAATGCAGAGTTCCAAAGAATAGCAAGAAGAGATAAGAAAGCCTTCTTCAATGATCAATGCAAAGAAATAGAGGAAAACAACAGAATGGGAAAGACTAGAGATCTCTTCAAGATAATCAGAGATACCAAAGGAACATATCATGCAAAGATGGGCTCGATAAAGTACAGGAATGGTATGGACCTAACAGAAGCAAAATATATTAAGAAGAGATGTACAAAAAAGATGTTCATGACCACGATAATCACGATGGTGTGATCACTGACCTAGAGCCAGACATCCTGGAATGTGAAGTCAAGTGGGCCTTAGAAAGCATCACTACAAACAAAGCTAGTGGAGGTGAAAGAATTCCAGTTGAGCTATTCCAAATCCTGAAAGATGATGCTGTGAAAATGCTGCACTGAATATGCCAGCAAATTTGGAAAACTCAGCAGTGGCCACAGGACTGGAAAAGGTCAGTTTTCATTCCAATCCCAAAGAAAGGCAATGCCAAAGAATGTTCAAACTACCGCACAATTGCACTCATCTCACATGCTAGTAAAGTACTGCTCGAAATTCTCCAAGCCAGGCTTCAGCAATATGTGAATCATGAATTTCCTATGTTCAAGCTGGTTTTAGAAAAGGCAGAGGAACCAGAGATCAAATTGCCAACATCTGCTGGATCATGGAAAAAGCAAGAGAGTTCCAGAAAAACATCTATTTCTGCTTTATTGACTATGCCAAAGCCTTTGACTGTGTGGATCACAATACACTGTGGAAAATTCTGAAAGAGATGGGAATACCAGACCACCTGATCTGCCTCTTGAGAAATTTGTATGCAGGTCAGGAAGCAACAGTTAGAACTGGACGTGGAACAACAGACTGGTTCCAAATAGGAAAAGGAGTACGTCAAGGCTGTATATTGTCACTCTGTTTATTTAACTTATATGCAGAGTACATCATGAGAAACGCTGGGCTGGAAGAAACACAAGCTGGAATCAAGATTGCTGGGAGAAATATCAATAACCTCAGATATGCAGATGACATCACCCTTATGGCAGAAAGTGAAGAGGAACTCAAAAGCCTCTTGACGAAAGTGAAAGTGGAGAGTGAAAACGTTGGCTTAAAGGTCAATATTCAGAAAACGAAGATCATGGCATCCAGTCCCATCACTTCATGGCAAATAGATGGGGAAACAGTGGAAACTGTCAGACTTTATTTTTCTGGGCTTCAAAATCACTGCAGATGGTGACTGCAGCCATGAAATTAAAAGACGCTTACTCTTGGAAGGAAAGTTATGACCAACCTAGATATCATTTTCAAAAGCAGAGACATTACTTTGCCAACAAAGGTTCGTCTAGTCAAGGCTATGGTTTTTCCTGTGGTCATGTATGGATGTGAGAGTTGGACTGTGAAGAAGGCTGAGCGCTGAAGAATTGATGCTTTTGAACTGTGGTGTTGGAGAAGACTCTTGAGAGTCCCTTGGACTGCAAGGAGATCCAACCAGTCCATTCTGAAGGAGATCAGCCCTGGGATTTCTTTGGAAGGAATGATGCTAAAGCTGAAACTCCAGTACCTTGGCCACCTTATGTGATGAGTTGACTCATTGGAAAAGACTCTGTTACTGGGAGGGATTGGGGGCAAGAGGAGAAGGGGACGACAGAGGATGAGATGGCTGGATGGCATCACTAACTCGATGGATATGAGTCTGAGTGAACTCCGGGAGTTGGTGATGGACAGGGAGGCCCGGCATGCTGCGGTTCATGGCGTTGCAAAGAGTCAGACACGACTGAGCGTCTGATCTGATCTGATCTGAACACGTTGATAAAGTGGACATCCTATTTTAGAATGTATAGTTCTTTAGAGAACTCTAACTGGCTATTCTTGCTTTTTGCTGGAATAGCATCATTCATTACCCAGGCATGCAAATGTTGACTCTTCCTTATACATTCTTTAGTTATATTTTCACAGGAAAAGGGTTTTTTTTTCAAACCTAAGAAAACTGATTTTACTTTCAATTGATTAATAACTTTTTTCCCTTTCAAAAGTTGTGATGATGTCAAGAGAAAGTTACCTAAATGGAAAAACATAACCTATGTGCTGTTGTTTAAAAAAAGATATAAATCCTAAAACAAAACAAAACACAAAAAAGAAGCACTACAAAAATAAGAGACTCTGAAATGAAAATGCCAATGACAAATCTGAAAAGTCAGGCACAGAAAGTTAGTGCCCTCAATAGATTTGGGGATCTGGTATTATAAAAAAGTTTTCAGTAGGTGTATAGTGATGCCAGGGAGTTAAGAATTCATGTTTTCCAGAATCAAGCCATTGAGAATATACCTGCATTTACTAAGCTACTACTACATGTCAAATCATGTGATAATGATATACTATAGAATTATCCTTTTACAGATGAGGAAAGTAATTTTTTGTGATAGTATCAGATTAAGAAATAGTTTAACAATAAGTATATATTGAACATCTAATATGTTTCAGTGTCAGCTTGGGTGATTGGAGTATAGCAATAAAAATAATAATACCCTTGCCATCATTATTCTTAAATACACTTGAGAAAGTGGACCTAAGAAACATAATTTTAGAACAACTACAGAAACAGGCACATCAATTAAACTGTTACATTCTAATTAACAAAGGGTTTCATACAAACTCTTCAGTCTCCATTGCTTCTTTTTATTAAAAAATCTATTTCTGCCTACATACTTATAGCATTATAACAGCATTCTTCATTTCCGCTCTGAAATGTAAAGGAAGAAGAAATTAGAAGGAAACAATTTATAATAAAATAATAAACATTCAAAATGTTTAGAAAAAACTATATATTTTCCATAGTTACTCAGGGATGGGGTGTCTGTGTATGGGGAGATGATCATAAAAAGAACCTTGTTCTAATTTGGTTCCTGGGAAAGAAAGTAACACCTTCAATTTTCTTACTGAAAAATAATCCACCAAAAGTGTATCAGAAATACTTTTTATACGTTTGCTATTGAAAAGTACCAGCCAAGGCTAATCCATTATCTGGGAAAAGACTTTCCAAATATTTGTTCTTGGCCATTATTAGAGCATAATTTTATTTTAGACTTCTCTCCATTCAGGAGTATAGCTTAAAAGGGGCTTTAGAAACTATTTCTGTTGTTTATGTGGGAACTCTTGATTTTTCAATCTGATAACTTCAAAAACAGCTCTTATTTAGATGAAATTTGTATTTCTTGCTAAACCACAGTCTCCTTTTGAGTACCATGCATATCGGTGTTATAAGCAGAAGAAACCTTCAGTAGCATGTTCCTTATGAGTCCTGCAGCAGAGACTATCTGAATGCTACTTTCCTGACCTCTGCTTCCCAAACACCAAAAAGTATATAAGCCCATAAAAACGGGCTTCAGTTGTTCTGTTGCTCAGTCATGTCTGACTGTTTGTGACTCCATGGACTGCAGCTTGCCAGGCTTCCCTGTCCTTCACCATCTCCTGGAGCTTGCTCAGGCTCATGTCCATTGAGACAGTGATGCTGTCTCATCCTCTATCATTCCCTTATCCTCCTGCCCTCAATCTTTGTCAGCGTTAAGGTCTTTGCCAATGAGTCAGCTCTTCCCATCAGGTGGCCAAAGTACTGGAGTTTCAGCTTCAACATCAGTCCTTCCAATGAATATTCAGGGTTGATTTCCTTTAGGATTGATTGTTTTGATCTCCTTTCAAGAGTCAAGTCTTCTCTAACACCACAGTTCAAAAGCATCAATTTTTCCATGCTCAGCCTTCTTTTTTGTCCAGCTCTCACATCCATACATGACTACTGGAAAAACCATAGCTTTGACTTTACAGACCTTTGTTGGCAAAGTGATGTCTCTGTTTTAATCTGCTGCCTAGGATTGTCATAGCTTTTCTTCCAAGGAGCAAGTGTCTTTTAATTTCATGGCTGCAATCACCATATGCAGTGATTTTGGAGCTCAAGAAAATATAGTCTGTCACTGTTCCCATTGTTTCCATATCTATTTGACATGACATAGCAGGATCGAATGCCATGATGTTCACTGAGTTTTAAGCCAGCTTTTCACTCTCCTCTTTAACCTTCAACAAGAGACTCCTTAATTCTTCTCTGCTTTCTGCCTTAAGGGTGGTGCCATCTGTCTATCTGAGATTATTGATACTTCTCCCAGCAATCTTGATTCCAACTTGTGCTTCATCCAGCCTAGCATTTCACAAGATGTACTCTGCATATAAGTTAAATAAGCAGGGTGACAATATAAAACAGCCTTAATGTACTCCATTCCCAATTGTGAGCTAGTCCATTTTCCATGTCTGGTTCTACCTGTTGCTTCTTGACCTGAATACAGGTTTCACAGGAGGCAGGT
Organism: Bos grunniens; assembly: GCF_055505025.1. Lineage (NCBI taxonomy): Eukaryota > Metazoa > Chordata > Mammalia > Artiodactyla > Bovidae > Bos > Bos grunniens. Next base: position 61,166,384 of record NC_141183.1, on the reverse strand, counting down.
ATGTTGGTCTGGTATTCCCATCTCTTGAAGAATTTTCCAGTTTGTTGTGATATACACAATCAAAGGCTTTAGCATAGTCAAGGAAGCAGAAGCAGATGTTTTTCTGGAATTCTCTAGCTTTTTTCTATAATCCAACAATTCTATGTTCCAGTCATTTGGTCTTTGGTCCCTCTGCCTTTCCTAAATCCAGCTTGTACATCTGGAAGTTCTCAGTTCGTGTACTGTTGAAACCTAGCTTGAGGAATTTTGAACACTACTTTACTAACATGTGAAATATAAGCCCATAATTACTTGAAATAAACCTCCTACTATTCTAAGCACTTAAAGGGATTTGGTAAGGTAATTTCCAAACCATAGCTGATTTTCATTATAAATGACACTTAAGATCCTCCTGGACTCAATTAATATCCAAGTGGAGAAAAAAAAAAACTCGTCAAGGAGAAAATGACATGTGACTTGAGTCAGGGAAGTCAAACAGGCAATAATCAAGTAGAAAAATAAATTATGTTGGGGAGGTGAGGGAATGGTATTTTTAAAAGGCAGATAGTGAAGAAGGAAAGCATTCTTTCTTGTGATCCCTGTAAGAATTCCATTCTTTAGAATTCCACCTTCATAACTTCATCTAATCTTAATTACTTTCCAAAGGCCCCATTTCCTTATATTATTACATTGATGGGTTGAGTTTGAATATATGAATTTTAGGGGAGATATGAACATTCAGTCCGTGACATCTATCAATATTTTAGTGGCTTAAAATAAAACACAACTAAAAGAAACAATCACAAAACCATTGTAAGTAGCCATCCACAAGTGATCTTTGTAAACTTCAAGAAGAGTGTATCAGTGATTATTAAAGCTTCAGGAGAGAGAGTTCTTAACTAGAACTATAACTGTGGTTTCTCCAAAAATGTAAGAACCTTCTGTCAACAATCACAGTGGGCAAGTATCTAGTTAGACCACCATGGAAGATAGATGTGGGGGGAAAACTTTAAGATTTGACTTTAGCACTATTTTGGGTACTTTGTAATCATTAAATTGTGTACAATTCAGTCATCTAAATTAGAGAATAATCCAGTAAAAATTATACATGTTATTGTTGCTTTTTCTGTTTCATATTTGTGTGAGAGAGAGGAGAAAAGAGAGAGGAATATGTTTGTGTTACATTATGAATGTAAAAGTGCTGCAAACAGATAAAATAGTTACAATAGTTTACCTGTTGAAAAGTTCCCTATTATTTTTTGGTGTTTGTTATTTAAATTCAGCAGACAAGAGCTTTAGTAAGTATATGAATAGACAATGTCCCTTAGAGCCTAACATATGTGCTCAGTAGAGGATCTTTCTCTCTGAAGCTAATCTTCAACAACCGCAAAAAACAAATTTTCATGCATTCAATCCATTTGATAAATTTTAAATATCCAATCCCTTATTCACCCATGACTGTTCCAAACTGTTGATATCAATTTTATTATCATGTCATGTGAAACAACCTTTTACGGAGAATAAATAACAAGATCTTTAAATGTAAAAAAATAAAATAAAATAAAATAGAAGGAAGAGAATGTGATAAATATCTCATCTATTTTTAAATGATCAAAGCAATGTGTTCATAAAATGTGGCCAAGTTAGATTTTGATGGGTCTATATGAGTTACACTCTCATTCAGTTCAGTTCAGTTGCTCAGTCGTGTCCAACTCTTTGCGACACCATGAATCGCAGCACGCCAGGCCTCCCTGTTCATCACAAACTCCCGGAGATCACTCAGACTCATGTCCATGGAGTCAGTGATGCCATCCAGCCATCTCATCCTCTGTCGTCCCCTTCTCCTCCTGTCCCCAATCTCTCCGAGCACCAGAGTCTTTTCCAATGAGTCAACTCTTCACATGAGGTGGCCAAAGTACTGGAGTTTCAGCTTCAGCATCATTCCTTCCAAAAAAATCCCAGGGCTGATCTCCTTCAGAATGGACTGGTTGGATCTCCTTGCAGTCCAAGGGACTCTCAAGAGTCTTCTCCAACACCACAGTTCAAAAGCATCAGTTCTTCAGCACTCAGCTTTCTTCACAGTCCGACTCTCACATCCATACATGACCACCTAAAAAAACATAGCCTTGACTAGACGGACCGTTGTTGGCAAAGTAATGTCTCTGCTTTTGAATATGCTATCTAGGTTGGTCATAACTTTCCTTCCAAGGAGTAAGCGTCTTTTACTTTCATGGCTGCAGTCACCATCTGCAGTGATTTTGGAGCCCAGAAAAATAAAGTCTGACACTGTTTCCACTGTTTCCCCATCTATTTGCCATGAAGTGATGGGACTGGATGCCATGATCTTCGTTTTCTGAATGCTGAGTTTTAAGCCAACTTTTTCACTCTCCACTTTCACTTTCATCAAGAGGCTTTTGAGTTCCTCTTCACTTTCTGCCATAAGGGTGATGTCATCTGCATATCTGAGGTTACTGATATTTCTCCCGGCAATCTTGATTCCAGCTTGTGTTTCTTCCAGTCCAGCGTTTCTCATGATGTACTCTGCATATAAGTTAAATAAGCAGAGTGACAATATACAGCCTTTACGTACTCCTTTTCCTATTTGGAACCAGTCTGTTGTTCCACGTCCAGTTCTAACTGTTGCTTCCTGACCTGCATACAAATTTCTCAAGAGGCAGATCAGGTGGTCTGGTATTCCATCTCTTTCAGAATTTTCCACAGTGTATTGTGATCCACACAGTCAAAGGCTTTGGCATAGTCAATAAAGCAGAAATAGATGTTTTTCTGGAACTCTCTTGCTTTTTCCATGATCCAGCAGATGTTGGCAATTTGATCTCTGGTTCCTCTGCCTTTTCTAAAACCAGCTTGAACATCTGGAAGTTCATGGTTCACGTATTGTTGAAGCCTGACTTGGAGAATTTTGAGCATTACTTTACTAGCCTGTGAGATGAGTGCAATTGTGTGGTAGTTTGAGCATTCTTTGGCATTGCCTTTCTTTGGAATTGAAATGGAAACTGATATTTTCCAGTCCTGTGGCCACTGCTGAGTTTTCCAAATTTGCTTGCATATTGAGTGCAGCTCTTTCACAGCATCAGCTTTCAGGATTTGAAATAGCTCACCTGAAATTCCATCACCTCCACTAGCTTTGTTTGTAATGATGCTTTCTAAGGCCCACTTAACTTCACATTCCAGGATGTCTGGCTCTTGGTCAGTGATCTCACCATCATGATTTTCTGGGTCATCACTCTCATTAAATGAATTAAAATACTGAGAAATGGTAATAATAATAATAGGTGATATTTACCTCATTTATTCCTGATATAACCTTGTAGGATCCATATAGGTTAAACGATTTTGTTATTGACACTTGATTTTGAAAACAGCAAATATGACAAAATTTTTGCACAGCCACATTTTAATGACATTCCTAATCATATGGCTATTTTTATATATTATAGACTATTTTTATATCTATTAATTTGCTAAAGTAATAAATTCATATATATTTATTTTCTTTAATTATAGTCTTATCTAACTCTTTGTGACCTGGGACTGTAGCTTACAAGGCTCCTCTGTCCATGGAGTTTTCAAAGCCAGAATACTGGAGTGGGTAGCTCTGTTTCTTTCTCTAGGAGATCTTCCCAACCCAGAGACTGAACCCAGGTGGGTGCATTGAAGGTGGATTTTTTTACAATCTGAGCCACCAGGGAAGGCCATTTTTAAAAAAATATTTATTAATTAATTTGACATAGTACTAAATTTATTTTCCTTAATTATAACAAAAGCAACATTCATGATTTATTTGGTATCTACTCTTTGCTTGACACACATTTTCTTATTCCCTCTCACACAACATCACCCTGCCCCAAAACTCATACACAATGAGATCACCTTTATCCATATTATATATGAATAAGGAAATGAGGCAGGAGAAAGGCTAACAGTTTTGCCAACAGAACACACTGGGTCATAGCAAACACCCTCTTCCAAAAACACTAGAAACAACTCTACATATGTACATCACCAGATGGGTCAATACCAAAATGAAATTAATTATATTCTTTGCAACCAAATATGAAGAAGCTATATACAGTCAGTCAGCAAAAACAAGACCAGGAGCTGACTATAGCTCAGATCAAGAACATTTTATTTTAAAATTCAGACTTAAATTGAAGAAAGTAGGCAAAACTACTAGGCAATTTAGGTATGACCTAAATTAAATCTCTTATGATTATACAGTAGAAGTGACAAATAGATTCAAGAGATTAAACCTGATAAACAGTGTGCCTGAAGAACAATGGACAAAGGTTCATAACATTGTACAGGAAATGATTATTGAAACCATCCCCAAGAAAAAGAAATTAAAAAAGGTACAATGGTTATCTGAGGAGGCCTTACAAATAGCTTAGAAAAGAAGATAAATGAAAGGCAAAGGTGAAAAAGAAAGATATACCCATCTGAATACAGAGTATCAAAGAAAAGCAAGGAGAGATATAATGCTTTCTTAGATGATCAGTGCAAAGAAATAAAGAAAAACAATAGAATGGGAAAGACTAGAGATCTCTTTAAAAAAATTCGAAATACCAAAGGAACATTTCATGCAATGATGGACACGCTAGATGACAGAATGTTATAGACCTAACAGAAGTGTAAGATAGTAAACTGAGGGGACAAGAATACGGGAAAGAACTCTACAAAAAAGATCTTGTTGCTGCTGCTGCTGCTGCTGCTAAGTCGCTTCAGTCGTGTCTGACTCTGTACGACTCCATAGATGGCAGCCCACCAGGCGTCCCCGTCCCTGGGATTCTCCAGGCAAGAACACTGGAATGGGTTGCCATTTTCTTCTCCAGTGCATCAAAGTGAAAAGTGAAAGTGAAGTCGCTCAGTCGTCTCCGACTCTTAGCGGCCCCATGGACTGCAGCCCACCAGGTCCTCTGTCCATCGGATTTTCCAGGCAAGAGTACTGGAGTGGGGTGCCATTGCCTTCTCTGAGAAAAGATCTTAATGACCCTGATAAACATGATGGTGTGATCCTTCACCTATAGCCTATAGTGTGAATTCAAGAGGGCCTTATAAAGCATTACTATGAAAGAGTTATTGGAGGTGATGGAATTCCAGCTGAACTACTTTAGTTCCTAAAGGATGATACTGTTAAAGTGTTGTTTTTAAAATTCTAGTACATTTGGAAAACTCAGAAGTGGCCACAGAACTCAAAAGGGTCAGTTTTCATTCTAATCCAAAATAAGGGTACTGCCAAATAATATTCAAACTACCACAAAATTGTATTCATTTCACAAGCTAGAAGGTAATTCTCAAAATCCTTCAAGCTAGGCTTCAACAATATATGAACCAAGAATTTCCAGATGTATAAGCTGGGTTTTGAAAAAGCAGAGGAACTAGAGATTAAATTGCCCACATCCTTTGGAGCATAGAAAAAGCAAAGGGATTTCAGAAAAAAAAATCTACTTCTGTTTCATGGACTATTCTAAAGCCTTTGACTGTGTGTATCATAACAAACTGGAAAATTCTTCAAAAGGTGGAAATACCAGACCCATCCTCTGACAAACCTTTTTGCAGGTCAAGAAGCAGCAGTTAGAACCAGACATGGAACAACAAAATGCTTCAAAATTGGGAAAGGAGTATATCAAGGCTGTATACTGTCATCCAGCATATTTAACGTACACGCAGAGTGCATCATATGAAATGCTGAGATGGATGAAACCCAAGCTGGAATCAAGATTGCCAGAAGAAATATCAATAATCTCAGATATGCAGATGACACCACCATAATGGCAGAAAGTGAAGATGAACTAAACAGCCTCTTGATGAAGGTGAAAGAAGAGAGTGAAAAAGCTGGCTTAAAACTCAACATTCAAAAAACCAAGATCATGGAATCTGGTCCCATCACTTCATGGCACATAGATGGGGAAGAAAGGGAAACAGTGACAGACTTTTTTCTTGGGCTCCAAAATCACTGCGGACTATGGCAGTAGCCATGAAGTTAAAGATACTTGCTCCTTGGAAGAAAATCCGCGACAAATCTAGACATTGTATTAAAAAGCACAGACATCACTTTGCTGACAAAGGTCCATTTAGTCAAAGCTATGGTTTTTCCAGTAGTCATGTACAGATGTGACCATAAAGAAGGCTGAGTGGAGAAGAGTTGATACTCTCAAACTGGTGCTGGAGAAGACTCATGAGAGTCCCTTGGACAGCAAGGAGTTCAAACCAGTCAATCCTAAACAAAATCAACCCTGAATTGGAAGGACTAATGTTGAAGCTAAAGCTCCAACACTTTGGCTACGTCGTGGGAAGACACCACTCACTGAAAAAAGACCCCAATGCTGGGAAAGACTGAGGACAGGAGGAGAAGGATAGAGTATGATTGTATGGTATCATTGACTCAATGGACTTGAGTTTGAGCAAACTCCTGGAGATAATGAAGGACAAGAAAGCCTAGTGTACTATAGTCAATGGAGTCACAAGGAGTCAGATAGGACTAAGTGACTGAACAACACCAACAAATAACGAAGCAAAGTTCAGAGAATCTGGCCTAAATTTACACCAATAATATTCTCCAGAACTACTGCCTAGATGCAAGTCATCTTTCGTTGTTGTTTTTACATTTATACTGTGCTATACCAGAAAGTTGAAAGGATATAAAAGATGGTCATCTACTGTATTTTGAAATCAATTTTATAATTGACACTTAAATATTCACTTTTTATTCTAAGCTTAATATCTAAGAAATCTCCAGTTCTTTCCCATATTATTAATTGCTAGTAAATGATTTAATCTTTCCTGATTAGGCCCTACATTCACAAATTAAAGTGGTGTTTAACTGATTACACATTTATTTCTGGAAGTGGCTGGTAGTCACATCTCCAGTGATCTAAGATTTCTAAGATGTTTTCGCAATGTTTTATTCACCAGTGGTAAGGATCTGGACTGCTAGTGCATTGTCTTTGTCAGTAACTTGCTGTATAAATAAATCATTGATTTTTGTTCCCTCCAGCCAGAAAGCATACCTATGACATGGAATTCTATAGGCAGGCTCTTGCTTCATCATTAAATTTTCATATAAAAGCTCCAGTGAACTCCTGCCAAGAGGAAACCCATCTCTATTTTTCTACCTGTAAAAATTTGGTACTATCAGAGTCAGGCTTGAGAGTTTGAGTCAGAAAACTTACTCACAGAATATATTTACGCTAGAGGCAGATTGTGAATGTTGAAATTTAATGGTAATTATGTCCAGTAAATTTCTCTTTCTACTAAAAAAATAGGAAATGATCTTTTTAAATGTTTCACCCTAGTAATAAATGTTTTGAAATGTCTATCTTGTCTCATTGACTGGCATATCCCTTCTCTAACTTCCGGCCCTTTCTTCCTCTCCTGGAAATTTTCTTCATCAGTTATTTTCTCCTTTTATTCATTCATTAAACATCTATTTGTAGAGCTTCTGTTATGTTCTATTTTTTGTGTTAGTCCCTGGAGAAGTAAAGTGAGAGTTAGATAAAACTCCCACCTTTGGAGAAATAAAAGTGATGGTCTAACATGAAAGAGGGAAACAATACAAATGTGAATGCATATAATCATTGCAGCTTGTATAAGAGTCACAAAATGAAAAGTGAAAATAATTAGGGGTGAGATTAAACTCTTCCACCCAAACACACACAATCTCTACTACTGCCTCTTGTATTAGCCACATAAGAAATATTTATGCCACCTTCCTGGTCTCTACATTTTAATTTATCAAGGATAGGGGTGGTGAGAATATGCAAACAGCAATAAATCTGAATGTACTTTATATGTTGACCTAGCATTCTAATAAAGACCTGCTTCCCATACCAAGAATCATATCAAATTTTCCTAAATTATGAAAGTTTATGTTTTAAAAAAAGGATATCAAAATTTCTATTTTGATAGAAAGGGGGGGGGGTGGTGCCTACAAGAACAACAAGGTTATGTCCTGAGTACTGTTCCTTAAATAATAAATTCATTCTATCTTCTCCAATTTCAATTTTATTGAATAAAAGCAGACACTTTTATTTAGCTCCACTCTCAGCCTTTCTGGATATGGTTTCTCTAGGACCCTCTCCTAGTTTGCTTCTTAAAATTGTCCTGGATATATCCATTTTTCTGTCCCTTCCTTTGTTTCTTTACATTTCCATTCATTATCTATTTGGTGATGCCTGTGATGTGTGGCAAGCACAGCTTTAAATGCTGGAGATAGAGCAGAGAACAAGACTAATGAAGAGCTTTCTAGAGGAGAGAAGGATAATGAACAAATAGAAAGGAAAAATGTTCAATGGCAGAAAAGTATTAAGCAGAGAATTAATGTAGAGCCTGGAAACAGAATAATCTGATGACTACTACCACTTAAGTAGTTAAGGGGAGTTATATCTGACTTGGTGATATATAATCCAAGATCAGAATGACAGAAAGGAGCCTACGATTACATGGTGAGGGAAAAGCATTATGGGCAGAGGGAATAGCCAGTGCAAAGACCCAAAGAAATGTTCTAGAAGTAGAAAGATCACTCCTGTGGCAGGAGTATAATGGATGTAGCAGGGATTGAAACAAGATGTGCTCAGAGGGTGTGATATATGTCAAGATATACAGAGATTCATAAGCTATATTAAAGAGTTTGGGCTTTAATGGCTTTATTCCAAGTTAAAAATAAGCTACTGAAGACTTTTAATCAGAAGGATAGTAACACTGATTTTTGTTCTAGATCGTCGCCTCTCAAACTTATTGTGCATACCGATACCCTGAAAGCTTTGCTAAAATAAACATTTTCTAGCTCAGTAAATCTGGGGTGGATGGAATTCTGGAAAATCACTGAATGTCATTGGAGGATAAATTTCAGGGAGATGAGAACAAGCAGAAAGACCAGTTCAGAGGCTCTTCTTATACTGTTTCTGATGAGAGATTATGGAGACTTGGACAGTCTTGTTGCTAGTAGAGATGGAGAAAGTAGTTGCTTTCAGAATATATTGTGAAAGTGGAATTGACACAGGTTGTGGATGGCTAAATGTAGAATGGAAAGAGGGAAAATTAAAAATCAATGAAAACTTTTAGAATTTTGGCTTGAACAGTTATGTAAATGATGATGCCATTTGCTAAGATAAAGAATTGGAACCAGAGCAGGACTGGGATTATGTCAGTCTTGTCCTCAACCTTATCCCACATTTAGAATAGGATTTAGGTAGGGAATTTTTTTAAAATATATTTTATCACTTATCATAAATGCAAAAGATACAAAAGGAAGATTTTATTATTAAAAGGTGGAGAACTTCACAGAAAAACAGCATCGATAAATAAAACAACATATTGGAAATTAGGTTTCTCAGAATCTCTCAAAATTCCAAATGTACATAAAAAGAAATGATGCTCAAAAGAAAAAGTATTATGGCAGAAGCTACAGAAAAGTCATATAGCAATGTCAGTTGAGCTCTGAATATTTAAATCTGGGTGTTAGTTTTGAACTGTAAGCTTCATAGAATTAAATACAAGAAATATTTCAGATGTAAAGCAACCAATCAAAACTGGATTTTTATTGTCTATGTGCTGTAAAAAAGTTTGGCATCCCCATTGCACTGGCAAATGTGATTTGTAAGATGGGAAATTTCTTCCCAAATTTTAAAATGGTTAAATTATAAGGAAATACAATAATATATCCAGGCAGTTATATGCCTATAGGTTTGTAGCTCTTAAGGTCAGGGGCCCAGAATTTTCTCCCCAAAGTATGTTAAAGGAGTATTAGCTAACTCTACCTTGAGAGACTTTATTTGAATATGCTGTTTTTTACTTCATAAGCAGTGCTACTTAAAATATGGAAAGTATTCTTGAGAAATAGAAATAGAAAACTGTGAGTCTAATCAAGGGCTAGACAGAAGGTCTGCTAACAAGAAAGGCCATGGTAATTTGACCTCAGATCTTGCCTAACAGAAAGAGATAAATCGACAGAGAAACTCCATCATATGATTAATTTAGTAAAACCATTCTAATTTTAGTAACACTCTAGGAGTTAAAGATTCATCCCAATTATCTGAAGCTGGTATGGCTGGAGGATACTTGATTTATAGAGAGTTATTGTCTAAAAACTCACACCAGCAATTGGAACATGATAGTAGACTAAGTCATAAGTAAAGGAAACATTTCAGAGAAAGGAATAAAGAGTAGAAGGGATACAGACATGTATTTCTGGAGTGAGAGAGGAGAAAATAGTTAATCTATAGAACCATTTATTGAAGATGATTGAAAAATTACAGGATACAATTTTTCTTCTTTTTCTTAGCTAAATGTAAATCATTGTTGCTAATTCATAGATAAAACTTCTTTGGGAGACATACAAGCCAAGTCCTGCTCAATTAGAAAAAAGAATAAAACCTCTGGGTTTGGCAAAAAGTTTTATAGTTTGCAAAGTAAAGGCAACTCTTCCAGATAGGCAGTTATTCTTGTGGCAGCTTAAGAACCCGTTTTTACTATATTGTCTTTTTTTGGTGTGTGTGCCTTTTCAAACAAACAAGGCAAAAATATATAATATAATAAAAAGGAACTGTGGTGTTGGAGAAGACTCTTGAGAGTCCATTGGACTACAAGGATATCAAACTAGTCAATCCTAAAGGAAATCATTCCTGAATATTCATTGGAAGGACTGATGCTGAAGCTGAAACTCTATTTTGGCCAACTGATATGAAAAGCCTATTTATTAGAAAAGACCCTGATGCTGGGAAAGATTGAAAGCAGGAGGAGAAGGGGACAACAGAGGACAAGATGGTTGGATGGCATCACTGACTCAATGGACATAAGTTTGGGTGGACTCCAGGAGTTGGTGATGGACAGGGAGGCCTGGTATGCTACAGTCCATGGGGTCACAAAGTCCATGCAGTTGCACTGAGCAACTGAACAACATATTGTATCTTAAGGCAGATTCTTATACCACTGGCATTTCAACTCTGTTACCTTGGCACAGTTTAATAGATCCTCAAACAACTTTGAATGAATAAATGAATGAGTGAATCAATTAAAGCATTTTTTAAGTCACCACCTCATTTGATAGCATCACAGAGATTTTTAGCTTAACATTTAAAGAAGAAAAAAAAAAAAGCAAATCAACTCTTCAGATTAAGAATGTTAGGTTAACTGCCTTGTAAAATTTAAGTTGTGAAGCAAGGACTAGAAGACAACTGCTTTTATTCAAAATATTTTCCTCTTTCCATTTTTACCCTGAGATTTTCTAGGACAACAACTGACTAGGCTTCCTCAGTTTACAATTAGGGGAGGAGTGAGCCAGTCACCTGATTATTTTGAACAGTCCAGAATAATAGAGTCTCCTTCCTGGGAATGTGTTTTACTTCCTTAGAGCCCTATAACTCATTAACTTCCCAAGCTATTTGATAATTTCATGGCATCTCTTTCAGAAGATGACAGTAAAAGGATTGTCATTTTCAACATTGATGATCTTAAAGCAAAGGTGGGAAAAGACATTTGTCAATGGAGAGTATGCATTTTGATACAGGCTTTTTACATATGCTGTGTAATATGCCTTAATTACCTTTATATGAAATACACATGCATACACATACACAAACACACACACACAAATAAAAATCCCTCACCATCTCACCACTGTTCAGAATACTTATAAAATATGATGTAGGATGTAAAAATCTCTGCCTATGGTCACTTCAACCCCACCAGACCTCCCTTTCAGTCTACATTCTTCCAAACTTCAGATACAGTACCCTCTATTAATCTCTGTCTCTGTTTCTTTATATTCTCAGCTAAAACAACATAGAAGAATGTTATACATATCAGCACATTTTCCCACTTAATTATAGATCCTTCACACTGCATGGATTTTTTTTGTTGTTTAATTCAGCCTTGGAGAGAACATATGATTATACTGAACTCATAATATGCCCAAACTACGATATTGAAGATCAGTCATCTCAAAATATTGCCCAAGACCACAGAATAAATAGTAAAGCCCAAATGGCACTCCACTTCAGTACTCTTGCCTGAAAAAGCCATGGACGGTGGAGCCTGGTAGGCTGCAGTCCATGGGGTTGCCAAGAGTCGGACACGACTGAGCCATTTCACTTTCACTTTTACTTTCATGCATTGGAGAAGGAAATGGCAATCCACTCCAGTGTTCTTGCCTGGAGAATCCCAGGGATGGGGACGCCTGGTGGACTGCCATTTATGGGGTCACACAGAGTCGGACACGACTGAAGCGACTTAGCAGCAGCAGCAGCATAGATCCAATTATACCATATTCCACAGTCCTTGAAGCATTGAGTCTCTCTCAGAGAAGAAAGAACAACCTCACCTTCCATGTTCATTGTTTCATAGTCTGCTGATTAGCATCATATATACTAAATCTGTCTAGTGTTTGGAATACTCCATCAAACTTGTGGGTCTTCATAAATTCCTCTTATTATTGAGCCCACTTTAAAAGCCGAAGTTGTGAACATTCAGAGGCAGCTCAGGGCTAGTCAGAATTGGCCCTATCTCCAACATAGCTATAGTGATGTTGGAGAGATACTTGTGGCCCTGTTGTTGGCATCTGGGCAATTCCAGAACTAACCATTGTTCACTTGGTGCTGGGTTAGCACTGTGGCAATAACATCTGAACTACATCACATGCTTTACTTTTATGTAACAATTCTAGGGTTGAACTGTTCGTGTTGAATCTTCCCATCAACAAATTATTGACTACAGACCATCGCAGATCATCTCTTCCTCTGTGCTTTTCTCTCTGTTTCCAGTTTATTAGTCTGGCATTCTTCATTTTAGATATCTGTTTCTGACTTTTACTTTGTCTCAACCCTTTATTCTCTGCCTAAGTGACTCTCCCAGGCTTACCTAACCAGCTGGAATCTCAGCTTCCAGTGTGCTGGGTTTTAGCTTCCCTGTAGCTCTAGTTACGATGTGTTTTGCTGCAAGCCTTGACCTTGTAAGAATCATAGCAGAAAGGTTAACCTCATGCCATGCCTCTCATATTGACCCTAGGTATTCCCCATAGAAGAGGGAAAGTAAAGTTTATTTTTTTTTTCTGATTTTTGCTGAGTGAGTTGAGTCGGGGATTGAAGTTGTGAAAGTTTAACAGGTGTGTTCTTGTTTACCATCTCTAAAGATTCCCAACCTTTCCAGCTCCCTTTGCTCTATTTTTTTTTTTTTTCAACCGCTGGGTTACTCAGTGAATATATCAAATTTTACTTGTTTACAGTAGGTGATCTGAACTACACTTAAATATAAATGCATTAAAGTTAGAGGGAGGAGGAGAAAAACATAAAAAGGTAACATCAAAATGGTGGAAGGGGAAGGAAAAGAAACTGGAAAACCAAAGCTATGAATGACTACAGATGAATCTACATTTCCTGGCTGAGAAAAAAGACACTTGATATGTCATGAAGTTCTAATTCTTTATTAGGAAGAAATGGACAAGTTCATATTTGAAATAGGCTATACTTTGGTTTGATTTGCATTCTGAATAAAAGACACCCTAGTAGATATACAGAAGTCATTTAGAACAAAAATCATGAAAAATATTTTCAGTAGTTCTATCCCTCTTTCCCCAAAAATAAAAATATTCCTACTTTCCATATATGATATTTTTTTTTCACATTGAAACTCTATAAAATTTGAGAAAATGCTTTGAATATTGTTTTGTAAAACAATTACAGAAAACAACTTCAGAAAAACATCTACTTCTGCTCCATTGACTATGCTAAAGTCTTTGCTATGTGGGTCACAACAAACTGTGGAAAAGTTTTCAAGAGATGGGAATATCAGACTAACTTATCTGCCTCCTAAGAAACCTGTATTCAGATCAAGAAGCAACAGTTAGAACTGGACATAGAATAATGGACTGGTTTCAAACTGGTAAAGGAGTACTTCAAGGACGTATTTTGTCACCCTGTTTATTTAACATCTATGCAAAGTACAACATGTGAAATGCCAGACTGTATGAAGCACAAGCTGGAATCAAGATTGGAGAGAGAAATATCAATAACTTCAGATATGCAGATGACACCAACCTTATGACAGAAGTGAAGAGGAACCAAAGAGTCTTTTGAAGAAAATAAAAAGTAAAAGAGGGAAGTGAAAAAGCTGGCTTAAAACTCAATACTAAAAAAACTAAGATCATGGCATCTGGTTCCATCACTTCATGGCAAATAGTTGTGAAAACAATTGAAACATTGACAGACTTTATTTTCCTGGACTCCAGAATCACTGAATGGTAACTGTAGGCATGAAATTAAAAGATGCTTTCGGAAGAAAAGCTATGACCAACCTAGGCAGCATATTAAAAAGCAAATACATTACTTTGCCGACAAATGTCTGTCTATCAAAGCTCTGGCTTTTCCAGTAGTCATATATGGATGTGAGAGTTGGACCATAAAGAAGGCTGAGTGCTGAAGAATTGATTCTTTTGAGCTGTGGTTTTGGAGAAAGGTAAAGGCAGGAGGAGAAGGGATTGACAGAGAACAAGATGGTTGGATGTCATCACCAACTCAGTGGACATAAATTTGAGCAAGTTCCAGGAGATGGTGAAGGACAGGGAAGCCTGGTGTGCTGCAGTCCATGAGGTCATAAAGAGTTGGACAGGACTGAATGATTGAACAACAGCCTTCTTGTGTCCAAAGTACCAGTCCCTTGAAGATGAAGCTCAGAAGTCTCTATTATTGATACTGTATTCTTGTTGCTACAGAATGGTTGGAATTCTGCCATTATGACTCCAGTTTCAAGGCCTGGTATTGTAACTCAAAGTTTCACTTCAAATAATTGTCACTGTTTATCCCTTCTACATCCACCAAATTAAACATATGTAATTGCAGTTAGTATTTCATGGCTGAATTTGATTCTATACTTGTTCTTCTCACTGACATTAGTGGATATCATTATTTTTATCACTATAGATTTTCAAAGAGAAAGAGAGGATGATAAATTCCTTGGGGATACAGTCAGTTAAGAGTAGTTCATTCCAGAATGGTTTTCAGCATCATATTTCTTTATATACACTCGTGTAGTTAGTTCTTCTAGGACATCTTGATAGCTTTAGCAGAGCACCCAGGTTCTGCCTCCTTCTCCATACAGCACTCTCAAATCCCACTTCTTAACATCCATTTAACCCAGTGTAGGGCCTAGCCTTCTGGCCCTGACTCTCTCCATGCGGTAATATTTAACTCAGAAACCTTGTTTACTTTGCCCTGCATATGGATCTTGGCTGGACAAACCTGAGTCCTTCAGAAAGACTTTCAGGTAGACCAGAGAAGAGTTTGTATCCTTTCTTTTCTTTCATTTCCTGTGACATTTCCTCACCACGTTCTCAGTAATCTTCAAACTTTACATATTAATAGTTTATATTTTTGAATAAAAAGAAGTACTATCTCACTACTCAGCACGGAGACCCACATATTCATTAGTTTATGTCTAAATAAGACACAGACATAAACCTCAAGAATGTTGTGGTATTGTCGGGAAAATAACTATTCAAATAGATATTTATAAAATATCATAATGCCATGGAGAGATTAGGCTATAACATGACAATAGTTTGAAAACCTGTGGAAACAATACTGCTTGAAATAAGCGCAGCAAAGCACAAGTTTAAACTGATTCTCTCTCTCTGTTTTGGACCAATCCAAACAGATTATCTAGAATAAGCACAGAGTGTGAAGTCAGAAAGTTTTTACTCTTTCAAATTGGATCTGGAAATAATATGTCCACACTCCCATATTTGCAGATACTTCCAAATTGAAATTATTCCACCTCCATGAAAATGAAAGTCATCATAGGTCTTGTCTCAGCAACTTTTGCTGAGAAGTTGCCCAGAACAGAATAATATTAGATCCTGAATTTTCCTTTATAGAGGGGAAAAAAAAAAATTCTATGACTCAATAAAAATCTTCCCTGAAGAACAGAATTACTGTATTTCAGCAACAATCTGTTATTTTGCTGTTTTCTAAATGAGTTAATTAAAATTCAAGGGATACTAAATTCTACACTCCTCCCATATTTCTCTGTTGTGTTTACTATGCAATTTGTGAGTTACCAATCCTGAAAAAGATTTTGTTTGATTTGATTTTGTTTGAACCCATATTATAGCCTTTGAATGATAAGGGTTTTTTAGCCTTTAAAGATCAATGTTCAAATTTCCCAATACATTTCAAGAATAAAACAACACACAGTACCATGGTTAAGTATTTTTATGCTAAAAAGTAAATTTGGTTAAACCCAAATGAAGTATAAGATGAAGAGAAAGAGGAAGTGGTAGAGAAGACCATTAATAATCCTCACTTTATAGTTGAAAAGTTTAGGGTATAAATTACATGATTTTCTCAGTGTTTGCGGGCAACAGATGGAATTATATCCATGAATGAACCAAGTTTTTTCTGTTTCCAGGCTTGTTGTTTTATTCAAGGATCTCCAGAGTAGCCATTTCTATATGTAGATACTGTCCTAGGCACTTTTCAAATATGAAATCCTCATATCTAGAGTATAAGTTGATATGATCAAAATCTCCATTTCACAGATGAGGAAAATGAGGAACAGAGTATCTCTACTTGGCAGAATCAAGATTCAAATCTATGCAGCCTAATATAGCAGTCCAACTCTTAGCCACTATACTATATTATCTCTTCTCACTGTGTTAGATGTTTCAACCATACCTATGTTCTAGAACATATGAGATATTTTAAAAATTTCTGGCCTCAATTCAGATAAGTGAAATGAGAATCTGTGTAGTTAGACAAACACATGCAAATATTTTCAAAGCTCTACACTTGATTTTAATGGACAGCTAGGTTTGAGAACCTCTGTGTTCGAGGGAACTTCAGCAAAAAACATTGGACAAAAATAAAGAAGTGTGTAATTAGATGATCCAGGGTTAAATCTTAGTCCTTTTACCTAACAAGAGAGTAATTATGAGTAAATCACCTTTCTTGATATGTTTTGGTTTCCTCATTATCAATTTCAATGTACTAATAATGATACATCATATCTACTTGATGAGTTTGCCATGGAGAAAATATTTAACTCTCTCATCATATTTATTGAAATGTGTTCATCAAGAAGAACTTTTTGCATGCTTTTCATGGGAAAATTAGCAGATCCAGAGAAGATTTGAGTTACAATAACTTGATGGGATATGGTAGCTTAAGAGAATTAGGTAAGCTGATGATTTAGATTCTTCTTCTTTTCTATTTTGAGCATTTCCCTGGTGGCTCAGAAGGTAAAGCATCTGCCTAAAGTGAGGGCGACCTGAGTTTGATCCCTGGATCAGGAAGATCCCCTGGAGAAGGAAATGGCAACCCACTCCAGTACACTTGTCTGGAAAGTTCCATGGGCAGAGGAGCCTGGTGGGCTATAGTCCATGGAGTCACAAAGAGTTGGACACGACTGAGCTCACTTTCTTCTGTCTTTCTATTCTCTATTTTATATTGTGTTGTTTAATGGTATCTAGAATATCTGAAGTCATTCCCGGAGTGCTTATTTAGGAGGCCATGAATATTGATTCATAACTCTCCATTGCACATTTCAATTTTTATTTTATTTTAATATATTCCTGTAATATCATTAGATTTTTAAGAGTTAATGTGGAGGTTCAGATTGTAAAGAATCTGCCTGCAATGCAGGAGACCGGAGTTCAATCCTTAGGTTAGGAAGATCCCCCAGAGAAGGAAATGGAAACCCATTCCCATATTCTTGCCTGGAGAATTCTATGTATGAAAAGCCTTGTGGGATACAGTCCGTGGGGTCACAAAGAGTTGGACACGGCTGAACTCAATTTCTTCTTTCTTACTATTCTCTATTTTATATTATATTGTTTCATGGTGTCTAGAATATCTGAAGTCATTCTTGGAGTGATTATTTAGGAGGCCATGAATGTTGATTCATAACTCTCCATTGCACATTTCAATTTTTATTTTAGTTTAACATATTTCTTTAATATCATTAGATTTTTAAGAATTAATGTGGAGGTTCAGATGGTAAAGAATCTGCCTGCAATGCAGGAGACTGGAGTTCAATCCTTAGGTTGGGAAGATCCCCCAGAGAAGGATATGGCAACCCATTCCAGTATTCTTGCCTGGAGAATTCTATGTATGAAAAGCCTTGTGGGATACAGTCCATGGGGTCACAAAGGGTTGGACACACTGACTAACACTTGTAATATGTGTAACTAAAATTTGAGTATAATTTGTTTGCACCAAACACTGGTTAAGCAGTTGACACATAATAGCCAATTAAACATTTATATTGTCTCTATGAAATAATTATATACTTCTTTCATCAAATTCCAGCATTTTACAATCTAGTAAATTGGGACACATAGTGTTTTCTGGCACTAGATATTGGTTTTCTCCCTTCTCTTGTCTTGTAACATTTACAGAACCAGTGTAAGCACTTTAACACATTTAAGGTTTCTCTTATAACAGTATCTTAGTTCTGTACCCAACATCTGGATTAATCAGCATTTGCTACTATAATGCTGCATAAATAAAAATAAAGCCAAACAAAACTTAGTGATATATAATAACTGTTTTGTTTTTGTTTTCACTCATGTAACTGCAGCTTGAGTGTGAGCCATGTGAATTGGTTGAATTTGGCTGTTTGGCTCCCAGCCAAGGATAGGTTCATCTGAATTTCATATGTCTCATGCTTCTGGGACAATGGGTTACTTGGGACATGTTCTTACAACAGAAATAAAGAAGAGGTGATAACAGAACAGCAGTGACTTTTAAGACTTGAACTTAAGCTGGTCCACTGTCCCTTCTTCTTACATCTTATTGATCAGACATTGGGCAGGGATGTATTCTCCATATCTAGTAGGAGGAGTTGCAAAATCAAATAAAAAAGGGTAGAGATACAGGAAGTGGTAACAAATTATGATCAATGAAATACAGTCCCCTTCAGTTAGTAAGTCATATATCTAACATTTGAAAGTGAAATATCTCTTAATATAGAATTATGTGTCATGAATTTTTTCCATTTAGAATCTAAGAATGATAATTTTTAAATATTGTGGAGAAAAACAAAATGAATCTTCATAGGCTCTTGTCCCCCTCTTTATCTGCTGAAGTTAGAATTAATAATTGTATTCATTTTAGCTAATATATAGGATTCTTCAATTGTAAAATTTTTCAATTGATGAGTCACAGGATTAGCTATCTATTACAAGGTCAACATGTATTCATGTGTGTCAGAAGCAACTATACACACACATACTTACAATTATTTTGAGGATCACAGTCATAGTAGGTGATCTCTCCTTCTATTTAAAGCTTAACACCCACTAATATCATAAGCTGTACTTGTGTGTTGAAACTCAAATTTACATTGTTCAATACACAGATGTAGATAATTCTATTTGATTCTATATCATACCAATGGAATGAACAAAAAGTTCCTCCTTGACATGAAATTAATTTCCACAGAGGTTCTATCTCTTAAGTGTAAATTTTTATGTACTTAAATGTTGGATTAAAAGCCAAACATATCTGAAGCTCTGTAGATTTCCAAATCAGTAACAGAGCAGAGCAAGAATGATTTATTTACAACTTCACAAAGGAGTAAATCATCCCAGTAATAAATGTCAAACTCTCTCATCTTTAATTCCTGTAAAAGAAGACACGTCTGAGATGAGTTTACCAGATACCCTGATAGAGTGTGTTTTTACATGTGACTGACTCATTTAGTCCTTATATTAAAATTTCACTTTGTCCTAAAGGATAAGCTATAGAGAAGTTTCCTGACACAAAAAGCACAGCTGACCCATAAATGACTTGGACAAAACTTTGATGTTGGTATTAATTCATTCTATTATTTTTTATGATGGGCAAACAAGGGCATCATAGTAATTTGAAGTCATGGTTACCCTCTTTGTCTCTTGCTTGTTCCCTAGACTGGATAATTCTTTGACTAATAAAACAAGATATGTCTGAAAGTCCTACAATAATAGAGCCTGGAAGACACTCTGTAAAATTAAATTGAAGGATGGTTGATACAGCTCTCATTTCAGTTTTGAAAATGCTCTGTGCAAATGAAGAGAAACACAGAGTACACATGCTATAATTGTATAAGATATATGATAGAGGAGTATTTGGTTCTCTACTCAAAGGGATGAACCTCTTTGACTATCAGTTTTTTGAAAAAGCTATTGTACAACAAGGGTTGTGCTTACAGTAAAATTTTATTTTTTTAAACTTTTTTTCTTTTTTGGTTTGGAAAACTGTAAATGTACATGAACATGCAGGTAATAGTGTACTGAACTTCCATGGACCTATCATTCATCTTTAACTCATGGTTAATCTTGTTTCATATTTACTTCCATCTACTTCTGACACAGAATATTTTAAGAAAATTGAAGACATCATATTATTTCATCCATAAACATTTATATAGGTATTATCAAAATTAAGTACTCTTCTTAAATTAACTATAATATTTATTATACTTAACATGGCCAAAGTGATTTCTTAGTGTCTTCTAATATCCACTAAGTATTCAAATTTCCCAAATTATAATAAACATGTGCACATGGTTGTGCATGGAAGAATACCATTCTCCCAACTCCCCCCGCCCCCCGACACACACATGTACACATTTCTCTTGTTTAACATGATTCAAAAAAGTTCACTTATTGTGGTTGACTGACATATTCCATGAGTATCTTTTAATTTATTTGTTCTTCCTCTCTTTCATTTGCAAAATTGGGTTGTCCTATAGTTTCCCCAGTATGAATTGTGTCAATTACATATCTGTCGTATTGATTAATGTTTTTATTTGTTTCTTACATTTTCTTCAGATTAGCAGTTAGATCTTCAGGCTTGACCAGTTTTGTTTTGATTGTGTGTGTGTGTGTGTGTGTGTTTGATTATTTCATTCAAGAGGAACATAATGCTGGCCCTTCGTGAGCAGCCATTGATGATCATTGTCTAGCTCTAGTTTTTCATTAAGGGTGGAAAAATGGTGCTTGTCCAATACAATCCTTCCTTGCTTCTCTATCAGCTGAAATAGTTCTCTAAGGAAAACTTCTGTTCAACATTTTGGATTGGAAAGTTTTGTAGAAAAGCAAGATAGATATATATTTTTTTAAACTTTTACTTACTGGTTTTTAAAAAAGTTGCTTTCCTTGCATATACCAATAGATATACTAATAAGTTTTTCTTTTATTTATATGATTATTTGTTCAAAGATTAAACACAGAAATGGCAAACATTATATACAGTCACGTTTCTCACTTTTCACTTAATCTTAATGCTGATTATCACTCAAAATTTCAGTATATACGAGAAAATTCATTCCATTTTTTCCAGCTCCATTTTTCTCATAGCTGCATTGCATAGATATTTTGTAACTTATTTAATGTGCTTTATTTTGATGGATATTTGATGGATATGTTTTAAATATTTTGTTACAATCATTAGTTCATTGAATATCCTTTTATAAAATTGCCCTTGTACTTTGGTATATATTGCCAATTCCCCTTCATTACAGTAGTGACATATTAGATTCCTACTAGCAATATCTGAGAGTTTGTTTTCTCAGAGCTTTGCCAACAGAATCAATTGTGAATCTTGTGATATATTGTCAATTTGAAAAGTGAGAAGTTTGAGCTTGTGTTTAGTATTAATTTGTCTCTGTTTTATTTTAAGTGAAGTCTCCCTGATAGCTCAGCTGGTAAAGAATCTCCCTACAATGCAGGAGACCTGGGTTCAATCCCTGAGTTTGGAAGATTCCAGTATTCTGGCCTGGAAAATTCCATGGACTCTGTAGTCCATGGGATCACAAAAAGTTGGACACAACTGACTTTCACTTCACTTCACTTCACTTTAGAACACTTCTAAGTGTTGCTTCTTGACCTTCATACAGGTTTCTCAGGAGGTCGGTAAGGTGTTCCAGTATTCCCATCTCTTTAAGAATTTTCCACAATTTGCTGTGATCTACACAGTCAAAGGCTTTAGATTAGACAATGAAGCAGAAGTAGATTTTTTTTTTCTGGAATTCTCTAGATTTTATATGATCCAATGGACGTTGGCAATTAGATCTATGCTTCCTCTCCTTTTTCTAAATCCAAATAGAATATCTGGAATTTCTTGGTTCGTGTACAGTTAAAGCCTAGATCAGAGAAATTTGAGAATTACTTTGCTAACATGAAATTTGTGTGGTTGTGTGGTAGTTTGAACGTTCTTTGGCATTGTCTCTCTTTGGGATTGGAAATAAAACTGAACTTTCACAATCCTGTGGCCACTGCTGAGTCTTCCAAATTGATGGAATATTGAGTGCAGCACTTTAACAGCATCATCTTTTAAAATTTGGAAGAGCTCAACTGGAATACTATCACCTCCACTAGCTTTGTTTGGAGTGATGCTTCCTAAGGCCCACTTGAGTTCAAACACCAGGATGTCTGGCTCTAGGTGAGTGATCACACCATCTTGGTTATCTGGGTCATGAAGATCTTTTTTGTATAGTTGTTCTTTGCATTCTTGCCAAATCTTCTTGATATCTTCTTCTTCTCTTAGATCTATACCGTTTCTGTCCTTAAATGTGCTTATCTTTGCATGAAATGTCCCCTTAGTATGGCTAATTTTATTTTATTTTTAATATAAATTTATTTATTTTAATTAGAGGCTAATTACTTTACAATACTGTATTGGTTTTGCCAGGGGGTCTCTAGTCTATCCCATTCTATAGTTTTCCTCTATTTCTTTGCATTCATCTCTCCTTGTTATTCTTTGCAACTCTGCATTTAGATGGATATATCTAATCCTTTCTACTTTGCCTTTTGGTTATCTTCTTTACTCAGCTATTTTTAAGGCCTCCTCAGACAAAGGAATTTTGACTTTTTGTGTTCCTTCTTCTTGGGGATGGTTTGATCACCTCCTGTAAAATTTTTTGAAGCTCCATCCATGGCTCTTCAGATATGCTCTCAGATCTAATCCTCTGAATCTATTTGTCACTTCTACTATATATTCATAAGACATTTAATTTAGATCATACATGAATGTCCTAGTGCTTTTCCCTACTTTCTTAAATTTAAGTCTGAATACAGCAATAAGAATCTCATGATCTGAACCACAGTCATCTTGTTTTTGTTTTTGCTGACTGTATAGAGCTTCTCCATCTTTAGCTGCAAAGAATATAATCAATCTGATTTCAGCATTGACCATCTGATGAGGTCCACGTGTAGAGTTGTCTCTTGTGTTGTTGGAAGAAGGTATTTGCTATGACAGTGTGTTCTCTTGGCAAAACACTGTTAGCCTTTATCCTGCTTCATTTTGTACTCCAAGGCCTAACTTGCCTGTTACTCCTACTATATCTTGACTTCCTACTTTTACATTCCAGTCCCCTATGATGAAAAGGGCATCTGTTTTTGGTGTTAGTTCTAGAAGGTCTTGTAGATCTTCATAGAAATGTTCAACTTAAACTTCTTCAGCATTAATGGTTGGGGTATAGAGTTGGTTTACTGGGATATTGAATGGTATGCCGTGGAAACAACCAGAGATCATTCATCATTCTGTAGTTTATGAGATTTCACCAAAGTACTGCATTTTGGATTTGTTTATTGACTCTGAGGGCTACTCCATTTCTTTTAGGTGATATTTGTCCACAGTAGTAGACGTAATGATCATCTGAATTAAATTCACCCATTCTGGTCCATTTTAGCTCTCTGATTCCTAAAATGTCAATGTTTATTCTTACCATCTCCTGTTTGACTGCTTCCAGTTTACCTTGATTCATGGACCTAACATTCCAGGTTCCTGTAAGCATCAGACTTTACTTCTGTCATGCCACATCCACAACAAGGCATTGTTTCTACTTTTTCTCAGCCTCTTCATTCTTTCTGAAGCTCTTTCTCCAGTAGCACATTTGTCATCTACCAACCTGGAGGATTCATCTTCCCATGTTATATCTTTTATCTTTTCATACTGTTCATGGGTTTCTCAAGGAAAGAATACTGAAGTGGTTTGCCATTCCATTCTCCAGTGGACTACGTTTTGTCAGATGTCTCCACCATAACCAATCCATCTTTCACTGAGTTAGACAAGGCACTGATACAAGTGATCAGTTTAGGTAGTTTTCTGTAACTGTAGTTTCCATTCAGTCTGCCCTCTTATGGATAAGGAGAAGAGGCTTGCGGAAGTTTCCTGATGGTAGAAACTGGCTGTGGGGAAATCTCGGTCTTGCTATAATGGGTAGGGCTGTGCTCAGTAAATTTGTAATCCAATTTTCTGTTGATGGGTGAAACTGTCTTCCCTCCTTGTAGTTTTCCCTGAGGCCAAACTATGATAAGGGTTTGACTTATGCCAAGACTCTTGTCTTCCCTCCTGGCTCAGACTGTAAAGTGTCTGTCTGCAGTGTGGGAGACTTGGGTTTGATCCCTGGGTTGGGAAAATTCCCTGGAGGAGGAAATGGCCACCCACTCCAGAACTCTTGCCTGGAAGGTCCCATGGATGGGGGAGCCTGGTAGGCTACAGTCCAAGGGGTCACAAAGAGTCAGACAGGACTGAGCAACTTCACTTTCACTTAGGGCTTCCCTGATTGCTCAGTTGGTAAAGAATCCACCTGCAATGCAGGAGACCCTGGTTCAATTCTTGGGTCAGACTTTTGGGTTCCAAAATCACTGCAGATGGTGACTTCAGCCATGAAATCAAAAGATGCTTGCTCCTTGGAAGAAAAGCTATGAACAACCTAAATGACATATTAAAAAGCAGAGACTTTACTTTTCTAACAAAGATCCATCTAGTCAGAGCTATGGTTTTTCCAGTAGTCATGTATGGATGTGAGAGTTGGACTATAAAGAAAGCTGAGCACCGAAGAATTGATGCTTTTGAACCGTGGTGTTGAAGAAGACTCTTGAGAGTCCCTTGGACTGCAAGGAGGTCAAACCAGTCAATCCTAAATCAAATCAGTCCTGAATATTCACTGGAAGGATTGATGTTGAAGCTGAAACTCCAATGCTTTGGCCACCTGATGTGAAGAGCTGACTCACTGGAAAGACCCTGATGCTGGGAAAGATTGAAGGCAGGAGGAGAAAGGGATGACAGAGGATGGTGTGGTTGGATGGCATCACCAATGGACAGGATTTTGAGCAAGCTTCAGGAGTTGGTAATGAACAGGGAAGCCTAGAGTGCTGCAGTTCACGGGGTCACAAAGAGTTGGACACAAGTGAGTGACTGAACTGAACTGAAGATTTGCTGGAGAAGGGATAGGTTACCCACTCCAGTATTCTTTGGCTTCCCTTGTGGCTCAGCTGGTAAAGATTCCATCTGCAATGTGGAAGACCTGGGTTCAATCCCTCGGTTTGGGAAGTCCCCTGGAGAAGGGAAAGACTACCCACTCCAGTAGTCTGCCCAGGAGAATTTCATGGACTGTATAGTTCATCGGGTTGCAAAGAGTCAGACACAATGGAGTGGCTTTCACTTTCACCTTCAGGATGGTTGAATTCAGTGCCTCTGTAGACCATCAGACCACTGTAGACCCACATCTTCACTAGAGACTCCTGGACACTCACAGACAAGACTGGCTCAGTCTCTTATGGGTCACTGCTCCTTTCCCCTGGGTCTTGGTGTGCACAAGGTTTTGTTTGTTACTTCCAAGAGTCTGTTTCCCCAGTCCTGCGGAAGTTCTGTAATCAAATCCCACTTGCCTTTAAAGTCAAATTCTCTGGGGGTCCTCAGTCCCTTTGCCAGATCCCTAGGTTGGGAAATCTTCTGTGGGCCCTAGAATTTTCACAAAAGTTAGAGAATGTCTTTGGTATAGTTGTTCTCCAGTTTGTTTGTTGTCTGCTCAGTAGCTCTATGGTGGCACTCATGCAACACACCCCCAGATCTGCTCCAGCCACAGCCCCTGTCCCCACAGGGGCTAAATTTTGCCTCCCCAGAAGACACTCAAACACTCAATGTCAGGTCTGGCTCAGTTTATTGTGTGGTCCCTGGGACCTGGTGTTACAAGATTTGATTTGATCCTTCCCTGTGTCTCTGGTGGGTATGGTGTTTGATTCTAAATGCTGTTCTACCCACCTACTGTCTTGTTGGAGCTGCTCCTTTGCTGTTGGATGTGAGGTGTCATTTTTTGATGGGATCCAACATTCTCCTGTCTATAGTTGTTCATCAGTTAGTTGAAATTTTGGAGTTCTCACAGTATAAAATGGACTCATGTCCTTCTACTCTGCCGTTTGAAGCTCTACACAGTCAGCAAAAACAAGACTGGGAGCAGACTGTGGCTAAGATCATGAACTTCTTATTTCAAAGTTCAGACTTAAATTTAAAAAGGAGGCAAAAACATTAGGCCATTCAGTTTTGACATAAATCAAAACTTTTATGATTATACAGTGGAAGTGACAAATAAATTCTGGGATTAGATCTGACAGAATACCTTAAGAACTACAGACAGAGGTTTCTAACATTGTACAGGAAGAAGTGATCAAACCATCCCTAAGAAAAAGAAGTGCAGAAAGCAAAATGGTTGTCTGAGGAGGTCTTACAAATAGCTGAGAAGAGAAGAGAAGCAAGAGGCAAAGGATAATAGGAAAGATATGTCCATCCCAATGCAGATTCCAAATAATAGCAAGGAGATATAACAAAGCCTTCCTAAGTGAACAGTGTAAAGAAATAGAGGAAAACAGTGGAAGGGGAAGACTAGAGATTGCTTCAAAAAAGTTAGAAATATCAAGGGGATATTACATGCAAAGATAGATGCAATAAAGGACAGAAACAGAACTGACCTAATAGAAGCAGAAGATATTATGAAGAGGTGACAAAAATAAACATAATAACTACACACAAAAAAATCTTAATGACCCAGATAACGTGATGATATGATTACTTATCTAGAGACAGACATCTTGGAGTGCGAAGTCAAGTGGGTTAGGAAGCATCAGTATAAACAAAGCTAGGGGAGGAGATGGAATTTCAGTTGAGCTATTTGAAATCCTAAAGATGATGCTGTGAAAGTGTTGCACTTAATATGCCAGCACAACTCAGCAGTGGTCACAGGACTGGAAAAGGTCAGTTTTCATTCCAATCCCAAAGAAGGGTAATGCCAATGAAGGTTCAAACTACCACACAATTGCCACTCATTTTACATGCTAACAAAGTAATTCTTAAAATCCTTCAAGCCTGGCTTCAACAATATGTGAACCGAGAACTTCAAAATGTACAAGCTGGTTTTAGAAAAGGCAGAAGAACTAAAGATCAAATTGCCAACATTAGTTAGATCACAGAAAAAGCTAGAGAATTCCAGGAAAAAAACAAAAAAAAAAACCCTCCTTCTGTTTCATTGACTACTCTGAAGCCTTTGACTGTGTAGATAACAACAAAATGGAAAATTCTACAAGAGATGGGAATACCAGATCACTTTACTTGCCTCCTGTTAGAAACCTGTATGCAGGTCAAGAAGCAACAGTTAGAATCAGACATGGATCAACAGACTGGTTCCAAATAGGGCAAGGAGTACATTGAGACTGTATATTGTCACCCTGCTAATTTAACTTCTATGCAGAGTACATCATGTGAAATGCAGAGCTGGATGAATCACAAACTGGAATCAAGATTGCTGGGAGAAACATCAGTAACTTCACATATGCAGATGACCACGCCCTTATGGCAGAAAGTTAAGAGGAACTAAAGAGCCTCTTTATGAAGGTGAAAGAGGAAAGTGAAAAAGCTGGCTTAAAACTCAATATTCAAAAAACTAAGATCATGGCATCCAAACCCATCACTTTATGGCAAATAGATATGGAAACAATGGAAGCAGTGACAGATTTTATTTTCTTGGGCTTCAAAATCACTGCAGATGGTGACTGCAATCATGAAATTAAAAGATTCTTGTTCCTTGGAAGAAGGGCTATGATAAACCTAGACATAATATTAAAAAAACAGAGACAATACTTTGCTGACAAATGTCCGTCAAGTCAAAGCTATCATTTTTCCGATAGTGAAAATTGGAATAGATGTGAGAGTTGGGCCATAAAGAGCTGATGAATTTGACCATGAGCACTGAAGAATTGATACTTCTGAACTGTGGTGTTGGAGGAGACTCTTGAGAGTCACTTGGACTGCAAGGAGATCAAGCCAGTCAATCCTAGAGGAAACCAATCTTGAGTATTCATTGGAGGCCCTGATGCTGAATCTGAATGTCCAATAATTTGGCCACTTGATGTGAAGAGCTGATTCATTAGAAAAGGCCCTGATGCTGTGAAAGATTGAAGGCAGGAGGAGAAGGGGACAACAGAGCATGAGATATTTGGATGGTATAACCCAATCAATAGACGTGAGTTTGAGCAAACTCTGGGAGATGATGATGTACACTGAAGCCTGTCATGCTGCAGTCCATGGGGTTGCAAAGCATGGGGCATGACTGAGGGGCTGAACAACAGCAACAACTCTACATAGGATTTAAATAAGCAGGGTGACAATACACAGGTTTGATGCATTCCTTTCTCAGCTTTGAATCAGTTCATTGTCCTTTGTCTGGTTCTAACTGTTGCTTCTTGACCTACATACAGATTTCTCAGGAGGTAGGTATGGTAGTATGGTATTCTTATTTCTTCAATAACTTTCTAGTTTGTCATGATCCACACAGTCAAAGACTTTAGTGTAGTCAGTGAATCAGAAGTAGATGTTTTTTGGAATATCCTTGCTTTTTTTGGTGATACAACTGATGATTGCAATTTGATCTCTGGTTCCTCTGCTTTTTCTAAATCCAGCTTATACACCTGGAAGCTCTCACTTCCCAGACTACTGAAGTGTGTCTTGAAGGATTTTAAGCATTGCATTGCTAGCATGTGAAATGTGTAATTGTGTGGTAGTTTGAACACTCTTTGGCATTGGCCTTCTTAGTGATTGGAAAGAAAATTGAATTTTTCCAGATCTGTGGCCACTGCTGAGTTTTCCAAATTTGTTGGCATACTGAGTTTAGCATTATATCATCATCATCTTTTAGAATTTGGAATAGCTTAGCTGAAATTCCATCACCTCTACTAGCTATGTTCATAGTAATGATTCCTACAGCCCACTTTACTTCACACTCTATGATGGCCGGTTCTCAGTGACTGATCTATAACTTGTTTGAGTCAGTTTCTGGCACATATAAATTATAGTAAATATTATTTACTATTATTATTGTTACTAATTCTGTTATCTTTGAGTTTCCAACAACCTTGCTGAATCATCGTACAGAAGGAGCCATTAATACTGTCATCAATGTAAGCTATATCCTTCATGAGTGGGTAAATTCTGAGACTCTGTACCATCCCACTGGGTCACCCCAGTGCACCAGCCCCAAGCATCCTGTATCCTGCATCAAACCTAGACTGGCAATTTATTTCTTATATGATATTATACATGTTGGTATGGGGAGGGAGGTGGGAAGGGGGTTCAGGATGGGGAGCATGTGTACACCCGTGGTGGATTCATGTTGATGTATGGCAAAACCAATACAATATTGTAAAGTAAGTAGCCTCCAATTAAAATAAATAAATTTAAATTAAAAAAAAATTCTGAGACTCATTATCTTATACATCTGGGATCTAAATGGGAGACTAAGCAAGCATTAGGGTGAAAGAACTGGTAAAGGTGGGAAATTGTGCCATTACACATTTTTGCTTTCTACAAAAACTTCCATTATTTTAGAAATTCTTACTCCATAAACAAAATCAATTTCAGATAGATAATACATTTAAATGTAAAAATTAAAGCAATGTAGTTTCAACAAGAAAATACACTAGAAAATATTGATAAAATTAAGGAAATATAAAAGTAAACCAGTTTGACCAATACTAGCAATTTAACAATCCATGAATGTGGGCTATCTTTCTACTTGCATCTTTAATTTCCTTCATCAGTGTTTTGTGATTTTCAGTATTTGAATACTGAAAATCACAAAAGCTATTTAGTTAAGCTTATTCCTAAAGCTATTTAGTTAAGCTTATTCCTAAACATGGAGAAGGCAATGGCACCCCACTCCAGTACTCTTGCTTGGAAAATCCCATGGATGGAGGAGCCTGCTAGGCTGCAGTCCATGGGGTTGCTAAGAGTCAGACACGACTGAGCGACTTCACTTTTACCTTTCACTTTCATGCATTGGAGAAGGAAATGGCAACCAACTCCTGTGTTCTTGCCTGGAGAATCCCGTGGATGGCGGAGCCTGGCAGGCTGCCGTCTATGGGGTCGCACAGAGTCGAACATGACTGAAGTGACTTAGCAGCAGCAGTAGCATTCCTAAACATGTTATTCTTATAACTAAAGCTATTTAGTTAAGCTTATTCCTAAACATTTTATTCTTTTCATTGCTCTGTGAATGGAATTTATTTCTTTACTTCCATTTTGGACAGAACATTGTGTATAGAATCATGAATAATTCTTGTATGCTCGTTTTTTATCCTGCAATTTTACCAAATTTATTTATTAGTTCAAATATTTACTTTGTTGAGTCTTTAGATTTTTCTTTATATATGTAATATCATCTTCAGAGATAATTTAATCATTCTTTTCCAACTTGGATTACTTTTATTTCATTTTCTTGTTTAATTACTCTGGTTAGGACATCAAGTACTATGTTGAATGGAAGTGGTGAGAGTGGTCTACTTTCAGTTTTTCCAATTGAGTATGTTAGCTGTTGGTTTTCTTATATTATAGTTGTGTTGAGGTAAATTCCTTGTGGGCTGTCCCTGGTGTGAATCTTTATACATATACAATATATCTATTGTGTGTATTCCTTGATACCCATTTTGTTTAGGCTTTTAGTAATGAATAGGTGTAGAACTTTTTCAAATTATCTTAATGTATCAATTGAGATAATTATGCAGTTTCATCTTTTCATTTTGTCAATGTGGTGTACTACATTGATTTTTGTATGTTGAATCATTCTTGCATTCCAAGGATTTGGAATACAATGATGTATGACTCTTTTAATTTGTTGCAGAATTCACTTTTCTAGTATTTTATTGAGGAGTTTGAATCAATGTCATCAGGAATATTGCCTTATAGTTTTTTTTGTTTGTTTGTTTGTTTCATTTTCTTGGTAGTTTCTTTGTCTTCCTATGTTGTCAAAAGTATTATATCTTCTGTTTTTTGGAAGAATTAAAAAACACAGACATTAATTTTCTTGAATATTTTTTGAATAATTAATTCTCTTGAATGCCTAATACTGCCATAAATATACAAAAAATTTTCTCAAACTTGAATGAAAAACCACTGCACAACCATCTGGATAGTAAAAACAGAAAGAGAGAAAGGAAAAGAAAAAATAGAAACAATTAACAACAAAAGCAGTTATTGACATGAATGTGAAACAATTAGACTTTATAGTAGATATATAAATTGCTGTTGTAGACAAATTATAAATTTGTATAATTTATCTAGAAAACTGTTTAACATTATCTTCTAAAAATGAATATATTCACAAAAGCTCCTCCTTATCCAGCCTCACACACTACCTAAGTAATAGCTGCCAATATACTTGGAGAAAGACATGATTGGCAGCCACATCAAGCCCAGAATCTCCCACTAAAGGCATATGGCATACTCATTTTGCATAGGGATGTTCTCACTTAAGAATACCCCTTCAAAACACCAATAGGTAAATGTTTCACAAAAATTCATAGAGACAGAGAAAGTTAAAAGGAGGAAATATGCTCAATTGAAAGAGCAAGAGGAAATCCCCCAAAAATAAATGAGAGATAAAAATTCATCAAATAAAGAATTCAAGACATTGGTAATAAGCATACTAACTGAACTAGCAGAAAGTATTGATCAAAACACAGATCATCTTAACAAGGAACCACAAAACATAAAAAAAATGAAGGAAGGTCAAATTGAAAATAGATAATTCAATGTTTGAAAAAAAAAAAAAAACTGTTAGAAGAAGTGAAAAGCAGACTGATAATGAAGAACATATTTGTGATCTGAAAGATAGAATAATGGGGGAAAATGAAAGCAACATACAAGATCTATGGGATAGTTTGAAATGTTCCAATCTATGCATAATAGGGATTCCAGAAGGAGAAGAGAGAGAAAATGGGATAAAAAATAGATCTGAAGAAATTATGGCTGAAAATGTTTCAAACCTAAAGGAAAAAGACATCCAGATACAAGAAATACAGACAGTACCACACAAGATGATTCCAAATAAGACCATACTACAAGAAGTCATAATTGAAATGACACAAAATTTAAAGATAATGAGAGAATTCTAAAGGTAGTAAGAGAAAAGCAAAAAGGCAATTAAAAGATAGCCCATAGGATAGACTACAGAAACATTCTGGGCCAGTAAAAAAGAGGGGCACAAAGATATTCAAACTGCTAAAAGAGAAAAATATGGAACCTAGAATATTTTATGTAGCAAAGTGTGTTAGTTGCTCAGTTGCATCTGACTGTTTGCTACCCCATGAAATTTAGCCTGCTAGAGTCCTCTGTCCATGGGATTTTCCAAACAAGAATACTGAAGTGGGCAGCCATTTCCTTCTCCAGGGTACCTTCCCAACCCAGGGATCAAACTCCTGTCTCCTGCTTTGCAGGAAGACTTTTTACCATCTGAGCCACCAGGGAAGCCCTTATGTGGCAAGATTGCCATTTAAAATATAAGGAAAGATTTTTAAAAAATTCTCAAACAAGCAAAAATGAAAATAATTCAGAAGCATACCCTAAAGGAGATATTGAAGGGTCTTCTTTAAATAGAAAAGCAACAAGAATTTATAGAAAAGGGGAAATCACTTTAGGAAAGGCAAATATATACATTAAGGATTGACATTTTCTTTAATAAGCTAATATGTAGATGAATAAACAATTTTTTAATGCAAAAATGCTTATAAGTACAGTAAATAGTAACAGGATAAACATGAAGATGTAAAATAAGACATCTAAGTCATAAAATGTGTGGGGAAGGAGGATAAAAATATACATCTTTTAAAATGTTCTTGAACTTGAGTGACTATAAGTTTAAAGCATTTAGATATAGTTATGAATCAACACACTTGAACTGCATGGTAACCAAAAAGCAAAAGTATATAATAGATTCAGAAAAGAATAAAAAAACAGAACTCAGAGAAAGAAACTACAAAAGAAAATCATCAAGCCACAAAAATGAAAAAAGAAAGAACTACAAAAACAACCTAAAAACTGGGATTAAAATGACAATAAGTGCATACCTATCAATAGTCATTTAAAATGTAAATATATTAAATACTTCAATTAAGAGACAAGTTGGATTAAAAACAAATAGAGTGGCAAACTGGATTAAAAAAAAAAAAAACAACAAAACACAGAAAAAGCTACAAAATGGTGCCTACAAGAAACTCACTTCAGGGTGAAAGACACACAGCCTGAAAGTGAGGGAGTAGGAAAACAGATATCATGCAAATGGTAACAACAGAGAAACAGGGGTAGAAATAATCATAGCAGACAAAACAAACTTTTAAAAGAAGCTATGAAGAATGACAAAGAGGGACATTATGCAATGATAAAGGGATGAATATGTAAATCAGATATTATACTCTTTAACATATACCCACCAATATAGGAGTACCTAAATATATACAGCAAATATAAAGAGCATTCAGGGAAAAACTGATAGGTATACAATAATACTAAGATATTTTAAGACCCATTGATATTAGTGGTCAGACCATTGAGGCAGAATAATTAATAAGGCACTGAATTCCTAAATGTCATGATGCTATGCTAAGTCACTTCAGTCATGTCCGACTTTGTACGACCCCATAGACAGCAGCCCAACAGGCTCCCCCGTCCCTGGAATTCTCCAGGCAAGAACACTGGAGTGGGTTGCCATTTCCTTCTCCAATGCATGAAAGTGAAAAGTGAAAGTGAAGTCGCTCAGTTGTGTCCCACCCTCAGTGACTCCATGGACTGCAGCCCTCCAGGCTCCTCCATGCATGGGATTTTCCAGGCAAGAGTACTGGAGTGGGGTGCCATTGCCTTCTCCAAAATGTCATGATAGAACATTTGAAATTAATTAATATCTACAGGACAGTATATCTAAAAGTAGCAAATAAACAGAATATGCATTATTTCCAAGCACACATGGAACATTCTCTAAGATATTGTACATCAGTTCAGTTCAGTTCAGCTGCTCAGTCATGTCCAACTCTTTGTGACCCCATGGACTGCAGCATGCCAAGCCTCCATGTCCATCACAAACTCCCGGAGTTTACCCAAACTCATGTCCATTGAGTTGGTGATGCCATCTAACCATCTCATCCTCTGTTGTCCCCTTCTCCTCCTGCCATCAATCTTTCCCAGCATCAGGGTCTTTTCAAATGAGTCAGCTCTTTGCATCAAGTGGCCAAAGTGTTGGAGTTTCAGCTTCAGCATCAGTCCTTTCAATGAATATTCAGGACTGATCTCCTTTAGAATGGACTGGTTGGATCTCCTTGCAGTCTAGGAGACTCTTAAGAGTCTTCTCCAACACCACAGTTCAAAAGCATCAATTCTTCAGCACTCAGCTTTCTTCATAGTCCAACTCTCATGATAGTCTACATATTAGGTCACAAAAGAAGCTTTAACAAATTTAAGAGCATATAAATTATTTCAAGCACCTGTCTGATCACAAGGTTATGAAACTAAAAATCAACTACACAATGGAAAAAATAGGAAAAGAACAAACGTGTGGAAAATAAACAACATGCTACTAAAATGCAGAAACACCACTTTGCCGACCAAGGTCCATATGGGCAAAGCTATGGTTTTTCCAGTAGTCATATACAGATGTGAGAATTGGACCATAAAGAAGGATGATCTTCTTGGATCAGTCAACAAAGAATTAGTGATTTTTGAATTGTGGTACTGGGGAAGAATCTTGAGAGTTCCTTGAATGCAAGGCAATCAAACCAATCATTCTTAAAGGACGTCAATCCTCAATATTTTTTGGAAAGACTGATGGTGAAGCTCCAATACTTTGGCCACCTGATGCAAAGAGTCGATTCATTGGGAAAGACCCTGATGCTGAGAAAATTTGAAGGCAAAATGAGATGGAGGCAGTAGAGGGTGAGTTGGTTAGATAGCCTCACTGACTGAGTGGACATGAACTTGAGTAAACTCTGGGAGATGGTGAAGGACAGGGAATCCTGGAATGGTGCAGTCCATTTGGTCTCAAAGTCACCACAATGAAGTACCACTTCACTTCAGTCACAGTG
The DNA here is from genome assembly GCF_055505025.1 of Bos grunniens. Classification (NCBI taxonomy): domain Eukaryota; kingdom Metazoa; phylum Chordata; class Mammalia; order Artiodactyla; family Bovidae; genus Bos; species Bos grunniens. The sequence continues at coordinate 61,131,238 of NC_141183.1, read as the reverse complement.
ACCGTGTTTAAAAAATCTAGCTCCCTGGGAACCAGCCCTGGGCATCCCTTGCCTGAGATGGGAATTGCCAATGCTGGTGAGGGCTGAGTGCTAAAGCATGGGTTTAAGGGACTAGATCTGGGGAGAGGACGGTTGTTGGCTGTGTAAATATAGCAAAGGGGATGTCAGTGAGGGTCTCTGTGGTAGGGCATGCCCCTAGAGAAAGCACAGGATACCTGGGAAACGAGGTGCCATTGTTGAGCAGTTCACAGAAAGCGTTGCTGCCACCACCCCCATATGCCTCCACAGACCCTGGGAGGGACTCCACCAGAGTCTGAGTGACTGCCTGCCAGTCGGTGCCACTGAAAGTAGTTTGCACACACCTTTCTCCATTTGTTTCTTCTCTTGTTTCTGTTTTTTTTTTTTTTTTTAATCCTGTCTTTTCTATCTGCTTCTTTGTTTCTGTTACTTTGGTTTCTTTGTTATCATTTGTCTTGGATTTGGGGATTTGGTGTGTCTGTTTTCCCTCTCCTGTGTGTGTGTGTTGGAGAAGGCAATGGCACCCCACTCCAGTACTCTTGCCTGGAAAATCCCATGGATGGAGGAGCCTGGAAGGCTGCAGTCCATGGGGTTGCTGAGGGTCGGACATGACTGAGCGACTTCCCTTTCACTTTTCACTTTCATGCATTGGAGAAGGAAATGGCAACCCACTCCAATGTTCTTGCCTGGAGAATCCCAGGGACGGGAGAGCCTGGTAGGCTGCTGTCTGTGGGGTCCCACAGAGTCGGACATGACTGAAGCGACTTAGCAGCAGCAGCAGCAGCAGCAGCAGTGTGTGTGTGTGTGTGTGTGTGTGTTCATGTTGTGTTATTGGTGTTGCTGTCTGTTTCTTTCTTTCTTTTTTTTTTTTTTTTTGCTATTTGTCTTCATGTTTGCTTACCTGTTTTTTTTTTCACATTTTACTTTTTCCCCCTTTCTTTTTTTTTTAGTTATTTTTATTATATATATATATATATATATATATATATATATATATATATTTCTTTTTTCTCTATGCCCTCTAAGAGATTGCTGGCTCTTGGTTCCCTGACCAAGATCAGACTTGTATCTGAGATGGGAGCACTGAGTAGAGGATGCTACACCAGAGAAATTCTGGACCCAGGGAATTTTAATTGAAACGTATGCTCCCTGAGGTATCTATCTTGAAACCAAGACCCAACTTCACTATCTGTGACTCTATGAACTGTAATCCACAAGGCTCCTCTGTCCATGGGATTCTCCAGGCAAGAATACTGGAGTGGGCTGCCATGCCCTCTTCCAGGGGATCTTTCTACCCCAAAGATTGAACCCACATCTCTTATGTCTCCTGCATTGACAGGTGGATTCTTAACTACTAGCACCACCTGGGAAGTTCAAAAATACTCTAGAAAGAGTCAATAGTGAAATAATTGAGGTAGAAGAATGGGTGAGTTCAAAGACAGAATGGTAGAAATAACACCCAACGAGCAGAAAACAGAAATAAAGAATGAAAAGAAATGTGAACAGTATCAAAGACTTCTGGAACAACATTAAATACATCAACATTCAAATAATCAGAGTCCCAGAAGAAGAGAAAGAGAAAGGGTCAGAGAAAATATTTGAAGAGATGATATTCAAAAATTTCCTTTATATGGAAACTAGTCAATCAAGTTCAGGAAGAGCAGAGAGTCTCATACAGGATAAACCAGAAATGAACACAGCAAGACACATATTAATCAAACTAAAAAAAAAATTGAATACAAGGAAAAAATGCTAAAAGTAGTAAGAGAAAAGAAACAAATATAAAGGGGACTGTCCATAATGCTATCAACTGACTTTTCAGCAAAAACTGCAAGCTAGAAGGAAATGGCAGGCCTTATTTGAAGTGATGAAATGGAAAATCTATAACCAAGATTATCTAGCAAAGATTTTATTCAGATTTGACAGAGAAGTCAAAAGATTTACAGATAAGCAAAATCTAAGATAATTCATTATCTGCAAACCAGCTTTACCGTGTTTCCTGTTTAGAGAAGTTCCATTTTCTATTTATGGTAATAAATAGAAAATGGAACTTCTCTAAACAGGAAACACAAGAGAAGGAAAAAAAAAAAAAAAAAACTACAAAACAAACCCAAAGCAACGAAGGAAATGGTAATAGGAACATAAATATCAATAATTATCCTGAATGTAAGCTGGTTGAATTCTCCAACCAAAAGACACGGACTAGCTGAATGGATACAAAAACAAGGCCCATGCATATGCTGTCTACAAGAGACCCACTTCAGGCCTAGTGACACTTTCAGAATGAAAGTGAGGGAAGGGAAAAAGATATTCCATCCAAATGGAAATGAAAGGAAGCTGGAGTATCAATATTCATATCAGATAATACAGGGTTTGAAAAAAAGTTTATAACAGGAGACAAGAAGAAAATCACTGAATGATGAGAATATCAATCCAAGAAGAAGATATAACATTTGTAAATATTTGTGCACCCAACATAGGAACAGCTCAATAAATAAGGGAAATGCTAATAGCCATAAAAAGAGGAAATGTACAGTGACACATTGAGTGGTGTCTTTACCACCCCTCTTACACCAATGGAGACAGAAGATTTATAAGGAAAAAGAGGCCTTAAATGACACATTTAATCACAGAGCTTTAATTGTAATTTATAGGATATTTCATCTGAAGTTAGCAAAATACACTTCCTTCTCAAGTGCACACAGAATATTCTCCAGAATGTATTACACATAGGGCCATAAAACAAGTTTGGTAAATTTAAGAGAATTGAAATGGTATCAAGCACTTTTTCTGATTACGATGCTATGAGACTAGAAATCAACTATAGGGGAAAAAAATCTAAAAATAACCAAGAAATCACTGAAGAAATCAAAGAAGGAATTAAAAAAAAAACTAGAAGCAAATGACAAGGAAAATATAAGGATCCAAAACAAAACTGCTTATGTAGCAAAAGCAGTTCTAAGAGGGAAGATTATAGCAATACATTCCTATTTCAAAAGAACCAAAAAAGTCTCAATTAATAACCTAACTTTACAGCAAAAGCAGCTAGAGAAAGACAAACAAAATGAAAGTTAGTAGAAGGAAAGAAATCATAAAGATCACAGCATAAATAAATGAAATTGGAATGAAGTAAACAGTAAAAACCAATACAACTGAAAGCTTTATCTTTGATAAGTTATACACACTGAGGAAACCAGAAGGGAAAGAGACACGTGTGCCCCAATGTTCATCGCAGCACTGTTTATAATAGCCAGGACATGGAAGCAACCTAGATGCCCATCAGCAGATGAATGGATAAGAAAGCTGTGGTACATATACACAATGGAGTATTACTCAGCCATTCAAAAGAATACATTTGAATCAGTTCTAATGAGGTGGATGAAACTGGAGCCTATTATACAGAGTGAAGTAAGCCAGGAAGAAAAACACCAATACAGTATACTAATGCATATATATGGAATTTAGAAAGATGGTAACAATAACCCTGTGTACAAGACAGCAAAAGAGACACTGATGTATAGATCAGTCTTATGGACTCTGTGGGAGAGGGAGAGGGTGGGGAGATTTGGGAAAATGGCATTGAAACATGTATAATATCATACATGAAACGAGTCACCAGTTCAGGTTCAATGCACGATACTGGATGCTTGGGGCTGGTGCACTGGGACGACCCAGAGAGAGGGTATGGGGAGGGAGGAGGGAGGAGGGTTCAGGATGGGAAACACAGGTATACCTGTGGTGGATTCACTTCGATATTTGGCAAAACTAATACAATATTGTAAAGTTTAAAAATAAAATAAAATTTTTTAAAAAAAGGTAAACTTTTAGCCAAACTCATCAAGAAAGACAAAAGAAAGGAAGAGGATTCAAATCAATAAAAGTAGAAATAAAAAAGGAGATGTTACAATGGGCACTACCAAAATTTAAGGGTTCATAAGAGAATACTACAAGTAACTATATGCTAATAAAATGGACAACTTTGAATAAATGGACACATTCTTAGAAAACTACAACCTTCCAAGACTGAACCAGAAGAAATAGATAAGGAAGGTATGTTATATTTATACATTGGAATATTACCCAGCCTTAAAATAGCAATTCAGTCATTTTTAGGGACATGGATGGACCTAGAGAGTGTCATACAGTAAAGTAAGTCAGAAAGAGAAAAATAAGTATCATTCATTAATGCATATATGTGGAATCTAGAAAAATGCTATAGATGATGTTATTTGCAAAAGAGAAATAGGACACAGATGTGCAGAATAAACATATGGACACCAAGCTGGGGAAACAAGTGATGGGATGGATTGGGAGACTGGGATTGACAAATATACATTATTGATACTGTGTATAAAATATTTAGCTAATGAGAACTTGCTGCATAGCCCAGGGAATTCTACACCATTGTTGTGACCTAATTTGGAGGGAAATCGAAAGAGAAGGGATATAAACATATATATATATATATACACACAATATATACATATAGCTGATTCACTGTGCTGTACAGTAGAAACTAAGAAACCAACAGTATTGTGAAGCAACTATACTTCAATAAAAATTAATTTTAACAGATATCTTCTAAAGATAGCATTTAACATTTTCTTTAGAGCCATAATGTATGTTTCAGGTAATCACGCGTTAGTTCATGTTTCATTAAGCTTTTTATCATGTGTCATTAGGGATATTTATCAGGTCTGTTATCTAGAGTTGAAGGGGACAACAGAGGATGAGGTGGTTGGATAGCATCACTGACTTAATGGAAGTGAGTTTGAGCAAGTTTCCGGAGATGGTGAAGGACAGGGAAGCCTGGCATGCTGCAGTCTATGGGACTGTGAAGAGTCAGACATGACTGAGCAACTGAACAGCATTATCTATCATACTGCAAGTAACTGAGACTCTAATTGTTTACCTCTCAGTCTACTTTTCTTGTGATATTGTTTCTTTAAAAAATTACTATGAAGCACAATATGGTATCACTAGCTTCTCTTCTCAATTGCCCCTCAAGACAGGCTCAGAAGTCCCTCTGGTGAAGGAAAGGGAGATGGAGAATAAACCTAATAACTAATGATAATAACAAAAATTTCAAGAGGGAATTACAATGATTCAGAATCTTTTAAAACGTTGTATTATGATGAATCTTAGATCCAGAGGTTTTTCTGAGACACTAGATTTAGTTTTAGATGTATTTGTTCTACTGAATTTTATCCACCTAAGGAGAAAACACATCAATTTGCTCTCCTCAGGTATACTTTCTTAAAAAAGGCTAGAGTTGTTCCATGATCTAGAACAATCCCCAAGACCAAGACATGAGTTATTGTAGACTTCCTCCCTCTGTGTGTACTTTTCAGACATAGGTCTTTACTCTCAAAAATGCACCCAGAAACTTACATGGATGTATGGATTTAAGGTTTTGTATATGAGGACATTTTTATTTTTGGTATGAGAATTTCCTTAATGTACAAACATTAATCAAAGTGAGTGAATGGCTATTTGAAAAAAACCTTGACAAGAATTGGGGAGGTTGTTTAGATGCAGCTGAAACCTTCTTCCTTCATGACCTTGTGGAACATCATTAATCATTTTGAATGTTTTAAAAATCCCTTTCGCTTCCCAGGTGGCTTAATGGCAAAGAATCTGTGTGCTAGTGCGGGAGATACAGGTTCAGTCCCTGAGTCAGGAAGATCCTCTGGAGTAAGAAATGGCAACCCACTCCAGTATTCCTACATGGAAAATTCCTTGGGCACAGAGACCCAGTGAGCTACAGTCAATGGGGTCACAAAGAGTTGGACATGCCTGAGCAACTGATCACATACATACAAAATCTCTTTGAACCTTTTAAAAATGTAAGTAGGAGTTTCATTGATCTGGAATGAGAACTGAGATTCTGCATTTCTAAAGAGACCCTAGTCACTGAAAACGCTGCTGATCTTGAGAACACACTTAGGATAACAAGGATCTAGCTGACACAGGTAGCAAGAAAGGATTGATGAGCCCAAGTGTGTGAAATGTTCTCTGTCTTTCATCCAAATCCCCCTTTCTGCTTCTTATATAACTAGGAGTTCTTTCTAGGAATGACTAATGACTATAATGCAGTAGGTGAGACACCTTCCTATCAAGATGACATAGAGAATATTCATTTAATTAGATGAGGAAAGAAATCATCATTTTTAAATACTTTTTTTTAAATAAAATGTGACAGTGTGTCAAAGTTTTGAATTTTTTTATATATAACTACACATGTTAATACTGTAAAATGATGTTTTTCCTTTTAAATTAGCAAAATTTTATTTTCCTGCAAATGTGATCTGAATCTAAATGAGACCATTTGTTTTCCTTTATTTTGTTTAGTGTCAGTACTCATGCTTCCTGCTGCAGAAAATGAAATGCATTTTTGATTATGGACTGCTATTTTAGCCACATTAGGGGCATTTCATAATAGTTGGTATATTCTTTTATACTTATTTTCCAAAAATTTGAAAAATTCTTAATTCTAAGAACCAATTATACCCAAGGAATTTTCATAATAGACTTCAGACCTGCATAAAGTGTGTATAGGAATTAAATATTCTAAGTGCTTTAAGGTCATTAAGACTCTCATATTTAAAACAATTTAGAATTAATATGCTGTATTGCTCAGTCATGTCTGATTCAGTGCAACCCCATGAACTGTAGCTCACCAGGCTCTTCTGTCCATGGGGATTCTCCAGGCAAGAATACTGGAGTGGGTAGCCGTGTCCTCCTCCAGGGGATTTTCCCAACCCAGGGATCAAACCCAGGTCTCTCACATTATAGGTGGATTTTTTACCATTTGAGCCACCTATGAACTAATAGTTTTCAAAACTATTAGAAGTAATAGTTTATGTAAATATTTGAAACAATACAATCTTAATTGGTTTGAAGAAAGAAATTAAAAAGAAAATAGGAAGAAACTTACTGATTTCTGGCCTCCTAACCTAGTTAGTTCAGAGAAGGCAATGGCAACCAACTCCAGTACTCTTGCCTGGAAAATCCCATGGACAGAGGAGCCTGGTAGGCTGCAGTCCATGGGGTCGCTGGGAGTTGGACACGGCTGAGAGACTTCACTTTCACTTTTCACTTTCATGCATTGGAGAAGGAAATGGCAACCCACTCCAGTGTTCTTGCCTGGAGAATCCCAGGGACTGGAGAGCCTGGTGGGCTGCCGTCTATGGGGTTGCACAGAGTCATACACGACTGAAGCGACTTAGCAGCAGCAGCAGCAGCAACCTACCTAGTTAGTTGCTCTAAAATAAGTTCAGATTAATGGCTATAAATTAAATTCAAATAAAATAAAGTTTTATATTATAAGATGTAAAGATGCTGAGAAACAGACTTTAAGTTACTTTGGTGAAAATAATATATGTATGCACTAAACATATTCCCAGTGAATATCAAATCACTATGTGTCCCCCTCTCCCTACTTTACATTTATCAGTATTTAACTACTCAATAGAGCTTGATATTTGTCTCCACAGTGATCATTACATATTTAATATTTAAGAAAGTAGCAAAGTAAAAAACAACATTACAAAAGATGGTTTTGCTTCTCAACTATTTATCTCTAGTGAAATTATTGAGACTTAATGCAATTTTCCATAATTATTGACTTTTACATTTAAATCTCATGATTTTGAAATTTTGAGTTTTTCAAACTTCTTGTTCTTTTAGGGATTTTACCCTACTTATTTTTATTGTGAGGGGTTTGACATAGAAGGCTACTGATCTCATTAAGACAGATATTTTTGTTGGTCACATATTATAAAATTATGAATAAAGATAATAATACTGGCCAGCATCATCAATAATGGCCAATAACTCTGGAGCCTTGAATTTACCTAAAATGTGATTGTTCTCAGTATAAATGATATTTTGAATATATATACATATAAAAGAAAGTTGATTTTTACATATATTTAACCTCATTTGTATAAATTCACAAACTATTCAGTTTTAAATATCCATAGACACAGTTTTGTCAAATAGTGTGCCTAAATTTAACAAGTTAAATTAATAATTGTTATTGTAAAGTAAAAGATGCCAAATAAATAAATTCCAATTGAATAATTTTTAAACAATCATTTCATTAGCCCAAATTTAAACTAATAATAAACACATTATCAAGCTTTATATAACAATAAGATTTTAACCTAGAAAAATTTAATGAAACAACTATGGCACTGAGAATTATTACTAAATATCTAAGGAGTAGTAACAGCCACTTTTTAATCTATACATACTTTACATTATGAGATATCAAGATGCTTCTCATGCCGTATTTAAAATTAGAGTCACAGAGTTCCACAGACAAAATCTTCAAACTCATACAGAACAATTAGATATTTTCAGACTTCTAAAATATTAGCTACCTCTTTTTATTTGTATGTTTATCTTTAGGGAATTATACATAAGGTCCCAATAACACTGAAAGAACTCTATCAGATTTAGACCAAGCACCTTCTTTGTTGAGTAAACTAGTACTCATATTAATACCTCTAATATTTAACAGAGTGCTTCACTGATTAATTGTTTGCCAAATAAATGACTGTAGAACATTCATCTTTGTTTTACTCTTTAATGATGGGTTCCATCCCAAGATACTTTCTTAAGGGCATGTTCTATTACACATCTGTGTTCTCTTTCCTTTTACTCTAACTTTATTTAGTTGTTTCTGGGCATAAATGTTAGCCCTTCTAGCTCCATTCCTTCAAATGGGGAAACAATGTTTCAATTAAAAAATAAATTTCTCTTCAGTGTTGTTACAGCAGAGTTCCAAATTTGGACATGTAAATTATGCCACAACTCTTTTGATGGATATGTAAAGAATATTTAAAGAAAATATATGTAGAGATATGTAGGGTGTGACAAACATGGAAATTTATGAAAACTCAGAACTGAACTTCTCCCATGAGCAAGCAAAATTTACAACAATTTACTGAGCAACTATCTGAGAATCATTTGAATACTACCAGAAAAGATTTTCCATAACAAAATGTAACAAAGCAGGGACCACAATGAAATGGGCAGGAGAAATGGGGAAAAGGGCTGGGTCAGGATATAGAGCCTTGGGTCAGTGACCCAGGAACAGGAGACAATTATAGAGGTCCTCCCCAAGGAGTGAAAGAACAAAGCCCTACATCAAGCTCCCCAGCCTGGGAATCCTACAACTGCAAAATGAGACCTCAGAACATCTGGGTCTTATGTTTGGGAGAGCTAGGGGAATGTGGGGGGAAAAAAAAAAAAAAAAACACAGCTCTTACAGGATGTGAACAAAATCTCACACTCTGAGTCCCAGCACAAAGGCAATGGTTTGAAAGAAGCCTAAGGTAGATTGACCTTCTGCTCCCAGACAACTTTCAAGAGAGGGAGGAGAAAACAAGGATGTTCCTGGGAATTAAGATGGTGGCAATTATCTGGTGGAGATCATTTAATATTATGACACCAGAACTGAAAAGCATCAGTTTGAACTCCTCCCTCTAGCCTATTAGATGTGGAGACTTCTGCCTGGCAGCTAGCACCATCTTCACACCTCTCCAGGACATGCAACCAAGGAACACCAGCATGCAGTGAATAGCACTGCCCCTGGGATTACAGCCATGCAGGGACCCAGTACTGACCGTGCATGCCAACAGCAGTGCTTGTGGGCTCCACACCTCATCCGACTGTGGGATAGCGTCACAGAGACCTGGCCTCACCCACCAGTGGGCTGGCTGCTGCCTTGCTTCTCTGCTTCAGGCCCTGCAGTCAATCCATATGAGAAGCACTGTTGTCCTTTGGTGCGCGCACAGCCAAACAAAAGGCAGTGTCTGCCCACTAATGAGGTCAAGGGTCAGCCCTACATTCCATGAGTTGTCTTTCCTTGTTTCTGGTTTCCATTGCTTTCCAAAAGTTTTAAGTTTAATTAGGTCCTATATGTTTTTGTTGTTGTTGTTGTTTTCTTTTACATTTCTCCAGGTGGTGGTTCCAAAAAGAACTTACTTTGAATTATGTCAGAATGTTCTGCCTATGTTTTCCTCTAAGGGTTTTATAGAATCTGGTCTTATATTTAAGTCTTTTATATATTTTGAGTTTATTTTTCCGTATGGTGTTAGAGAACATTCTAGTTTCATCCTTTTACATGTTCCTGTCCAGTTTTCCCACTGTCACTTATTGAAGAGACTGTCACATTGTCATTGTAGATACCTGTCGCTTTTGTCATAGATTGATTGACCGTTGCTTGTTGTTGCTCTTCAGTCACTCAGTTGTATCTGACACTGCAACCTCATGGACTCAGAATGCCAGGCTTCACTGTCCTTCACCATCTCCCAGAGTTTCCTCTAATTCATATCTCTTTGGTGATGCCATCCCACCATCTCATCCTTTGTCATTCCCTTCTCCTCCTGCCTTCAGTCTTTCCCAGCATCAGAGTCTATTCCAATGAGTCAGCTCTTTGCATCAGGTGGCCAAATTATTGGAGCTTCAGTTTCAGCATCAGTCCTTCCAATGAATATTCAGGATTTATTTCCTTTATGATTGACTGGTTTGATCTCCTTGCAATAGAAGGGACTCTCAAGAGTCTTCTCTAGCAACACAATTTGAAGCCATCAATCCTTCAACACTCAGTCTTTTTTCTTGTCCAGCTCTCACATCTGCACATGACTACTGGAAAAACCATAGCTTTTACAAACAGACCTTTGTAGGCAAAATAATGTCTCTGCTTTTTAATACATTGTCTAGGTTTGTTGTTGCTTTTATTCCAAGGAGCAGAAGTCTTTTAATTTCATGACTACAGTCACCATTCACAGTGATTTCAGAGCCCTAGAATTAAAGTTAGTCACTGCTTCCATTGTTTCCCCATCTTTTTGCCACGAAGTGATGGGACCATATCCCATGATCTTCAGTGGTGTTATCTGCATATATGAAGTTATTGATATTTTTCTCCCACAATCTTGATTCCAACTTGTGATTCATCAAGCCCAGCATTTCACATGATGTATTCTGCATACAAGTTAAATGAGCAGGGTAACATTATACAGCCTTGATGTACCCCTTTCCCAATTTTGAACTAATCCATTGTTCCATATCTGGTTCTAACTGTTGCTTCTTGTCCTTCAGACAGGCTTCTTAGGAGGCAGATAAGGTGGTCTGATATTCCCTTTTCTTGGAGAATTTTCCACAGTTTGTTGTGATCTACACAATCAAAGGATTTAGTGTAGTCAATGAAGCAGAAGTAGATTTGTTTTTTTTTCTGGAATTCTCTAATTTTTTTCTGTGCTCCAACAAATGTTGGCAATTTGATCACTGGTTCCTCTGTCTTTTCTAAATACTGTGTCTACATCTGGAAATTCTATGTTCACAAACTGTTGAAGCCTAGCTTGAAGGATTTTAAGCACTGCTTTGCTAACTTGTGAAAGGAGAGCAATTATGTGGTGGTTTGAAGATTCTCTGGGGTTGCCCTTCTTTGGGGTTGGAATGAAAAGTGACCTTTTCTAGTCCTATGGCCACTGGTAAGTTTTCCAAATTTGCTGGCGTATTGAGTACAGCACTTAGGATCATCTTAGTTATCATCTTCACAGCATCATCTTAGGATTTCAAATAGCTCAACTGGAATTTCATCACCTCCATTAGCTTTGTTCATAGTGATGCTTCCTAAGGCCTGCTTGACTTCACACTCTAAGATGTCTGCCTCTAGGTGAGTGAGCACACCGTTGTGGTTACCTGGGTCTTTAAGATCTGTTTTGTATAGATCTCCTATGTATTCTTGCCACCTCTTTTTAATATCTTCTGCCTCTGTTAGGTCCATACCATTTCTGACCTTTATTATGCCTATCTTTGCATGAAATGTTCCTTTGATAACTCTAATATTCTTGAAGGGATATCAAGTCTTTCCCATTCTGTTGTTTTCCTCTATTTCTTTTCATCGTTAAGTTAAAAAGTTTTTCTTATCTCTCCTTGCTGTTTTCTGGAACTCTGCATTCAAATGAGTTTATCTTTTCTTTTTCCTTTTCCTTTTTCTTCTCTTCTTTTCTCAGCCATTTGTAACGCCTCCTCAAACAACCATTTTGCCTCTTTGCATTTCTTTTCTTTGGGATGGTTTTGATCACTGCCTCATGTACAGTGTTAAAAACCTCCATCCTTAGTTCGTCAGGCACTCTGTTTATCAGGTCTAATCTTTTGAATCTACTTGTCACTTCCACCGTATAATTGTAAAGGATTCAATTCAGGTCATACTTGAATGGCCTAATGGTTTCCCTGTAGTCTTCAATTTAAGTCTGATTTCTGTTAGAATGTTCGTCCTATGTTTTCCTCTAAGGGTCTCATGGTATCTTGTCTTACATTTAGGTCTTTAATGCATTTTGAGTTTTTTTTTTTCTCTACAATGTTAGAGAACATTCTAGTTTTATTCTTTTACCTGTAGGTTTCCAGTTTTCCCAGTGTCACTTATTGAAGAGATTGTCTCATCTCCATTGTATATCCTTGCCTCTTTTGTCATAGATTAATTGACCTTAGGGGCATGGGTTTATTTCTGGGCTTTCTATTCTATTCTGTCAATTTATATTTTTGTTTCTGTACCAATACCAAAGTGTTTTGATGACTAGCTTTCTTGTATAGTTTGAAGTCAGGGAGCCTGGTTCCTCCTTTCCATCTTAGGACTTTTGTTCTAATCCTGTGGGAAAATACCATTGTTAATTTGATAGGAACTTCACTGAATCTGTAGATTACCTCAGGTAGTATAGTTATTTTGACAATATTGATACTTTGAATCCAAGAACATGGTGGTTCTTTTCATCTTTTTGTGTCATCTTCAATTTTCTCCATCAGGATCTTATAGTTTCAGACTACCATCTTTTGCCTCCTTAGATAGTTTTATTCCCAGTTATTTTTAATTTCTTGATGCAATGGTAAATAAGACTATTCCTTTAATCTCTCTTTCTGATCATTTGTTGTTAGTGTCTAAAACAAGAGAAATATGTATTGTGTATCCTGCAACATTAATGAATTCATTGATGAGCTCTAGTCGTTTTCTGGTAGTGTCTCTAGCATTTTCTATGTATAGTATCATGTTATATGCAAACAGTGTCTGCTGGGGTCCAGCCCCGGCTGATCCAGGGTATTCGAAGGAGAGACGGCGTAGGCGACCTATTTATTTAAATATTCATCAAAGATATACAGAGTAATAGAATGAGGATAGCTCAGTGAGGAAATTCAGTGGAGAAAAGAGGCTGAAATAAGGATAGCTCAGTAGGAAAATTCAGTGAAGAAAAGAGGCTGAATAAAATTCCAAAGCAGGGAATTTACATCACCTACGAAGGCCGCAGGCATCCTCCCGTTCTCCCGAAGGAGAGGAGACACTAAGGCCTCCCCAGTCAGATCTTAGAAGCCCAGGCAAAATTAGTAGGCTTGACGAGCTTCCCCGCCTCAGAGGAAAAATTCAGCCAGAAGGTGAAAGAAAGAATGACATGGGGAGACCAAATTTCGGTGAACAAAAAAAGGGCGTACTTTATTTTCCAAAGTAGTTTTATACCTTAAGTTGTGCATAGAGGATAATGGGGGAAGGGGTGGAGTCATGCAAGGACAGCAGTTCCTGATCCTAATCGAAGCCAGGCTTTCAAACTTATCATATGCAAAAGTTTAGGTGATTTGCATCATCTTCTGGCCAGGAAGCCTGTTAACATTTTAAGAAACTTATTTTTCTCTAAAGGTGATTATTCTAAAGTCAGGCGCCAGCCTCCAAAAAGCACTGGATAAAGTTGCATTCCTATAGGGCAAAGGTGAGGTGGGCTCAGTCAAGAAAAGAATTAACTCAAGGGTCCAAGGTTACAAACATTGAGGCTACTACTTACATTTCTATACACCCATTATATCAATCAATACACTGCCAAGGACACAGTAGGTAAGGGGAATGGAGACTTAGCAGCAAACATTGGCCCAATACGTGAAAAACCCTTCACCAATACAATTTCTAATCAATCTTTTAACTACTCAAAGGAATCTGTGTTTAGACAGTTTAGAACATCTCCTGCCTCTCGCAGTTGGGAGGCTCTGAACAATCACATGTGGCCAGAAAAACCTATTCAGGCAGGCTAGAGGATTTCCAAAGGAGTTTGTAGGTTGAAACACTGTCACACCCAGGAATTATTAACTGGAGCTGTAAGCTAACTCTTCTTTCAGAGAGAGGTAGTGGGGGACAGCCCCCCATAAAGTCAGAGATGTAGGTGAAAGCACAAAGCAGAAAGTAGGCAGACTCTGGTTTTGGGGGTAGATGCTCAAGAATTTCCAAGGGGACTCCTGAGGCTCGATCCGGCCTTTGCGTATGCCAAGCCTCCTTCCTCATGACCTTTGCCATGGGCAGAGCTCTCTCCCCGCAAGTGTCAATTTTACTTCTTTCTAATTTGAATTTATTTCTTATTTTTTTCCATGATTATCATGGCTAGGGCTTCCAAAAAACTATGTTAAATAATAGAAGCAAGAGGGAACATACTTGTCTTATTTCTGATCTTAGAGGAAATGTTTTCAGTGTTTTTGTGTTATTTTTTTTAATCATTGAGTATGATATTAACTCATCATATATTGCCTTTACTATTTCAAGGTAGATTCTCTCTAAGCCCAGCTTCTTGAAACTATTTTACCATAAATGTGTGCTGAATTTTGCAAAAGTTTTTTTCTATGTCTATTGAGATGATCATATGGTTTTGATTCTATAATTTGTTAATGTGGTATATCACATTGGTTGATTTGCAGATATTGCAATCTCTTGCATCCCTTGGATAAATCCCAGTTGATCATGGTGTGTGATCCTTAAAATGTATTGTCAGATTTGGTTTGCTAGTATTTTGCTGAGGATTTTTGTATCTATGTTCATCAATGATATTAACCTGCAATTTTTTTTTTAATATCAGGATGATTTTGGCCTTATAGCATGAGTTTGGGAGCATTTCTTCCTCTGTGATTTTTAAGAAGAGTTTCAGAAGGAGCCTCTACAATTATTTCATATTCTTTCTTCATTAACTATAGAATGGCTTAATGAATGGCTTTCTCCAAGCTTATTACTATATACCTAGTGTCATCACAATATTCAGTTCAGTTCAGTTCAGTCACTCAGTTGTTTCCAAATCTTTGTGACCCAATAGACTGCAGCACATCAGGCCTCCCTGTCCATCACCAGCTCCTGGAGTTTACTCAAACTCATGTTCATTGAGTTGGTGATGCCATCCAACCATCTCATCCTCTGTCATCCCCTTCTCCTCCCACCTTCAATCTTTCCCAGCATCAGGGTCTTTTCAATTGAGTCCTTTCTTTGCATCAGGTAGCCAATCTGATGCTGAAGTTTCAGTTTAAGCATCAGTCCTTCCAATAAATATTCAGGACTGATTTCCTTTAGGATGGACTGGTTGGATCTCCTTGCAGTCCAAGGGACTTTCAAAAGTCTTCTCCAACACCACAGTTCAAAAGTGTCAATTCTTCGGTTCTCAGTTTTCTTTATAGTCCAACTCTCACATCCATACATGATTAATGGGAAAGCCATAACTTTCACTAGATGGACCGTTGTTGGCAAAGTAATGTCTCTGTTTTTTAATATGCTATCTAGGTTGGTCATAACTTTTCTTCCAAGGAGCAAGCTTCTTTTAATTTCATGGCTGCAGACACCATCTGCAGTGATTTGGAGCCCCCAAAATAAAATCTGTCACTGCTTCCATCGTTTCCCCATCTATTTGCTGTGAAGTGATGGAACCAGATGCCATGATCTTCATTTTCTAAATGTTGAGTTTTAAGTCAATTTTTTCACTTTCCTCTTTCATTTTCATTAAGAGGCTCTTTAGTTCTTCACTTTCTTCCATAAGCGTGGTATCATCTGCATATCTGAGATTATTGATATTTCTCCCAGCAATCTTGATTCCAGCTTGCATTTCATCCAGCCCAGCATTTCTCATGATGTCCTCTGCATATAAGTTAAATAAATAGGTCGATAATATACAGTCTTGATGTACTCCTTTCCTGATTTGGCATCAGTCTGTTGTTCCATGTCCAGTTCTAACTGTTGCTTCCTGACTTTCATACAGATTTGTCAAGAGATAGGTCAGGTGGTCTGGTATTTCCATCTCTTTAAGAATGTTCCACAATTTGTTGTAATCCACACAGTATCAATGGCTTCTTTAAAAAAAAAAAAAAAAAAACTGTCTGAAACTACCATATTAATCACAATATTTTATGTATATTTCATACCCAGTCACTTAAAATTTATAATATATTTTGCTAAAATATTCATTCAACATCTATAGCTACTTTTATGCCACTTTAGTTGTTATTACAAACATGTTAAATGCCTAAAGTGCATAAGCCCTTTCTATTAACATTCACTTAATGTTAATGCTTTCCAAAACACTTATGGAAAGTACCTCACATTCAAAATTGTTCATAATTCTCCCTTATAAGTTGGTGATTAATCAAAAGCAACATCAAAATTACTGTGCAGCATATGCTGAGAAGCAAATAGTAAGTTTATAGTATGCTCCATAAATTAAAATTATGGCTTGATTGAACATGATTTCTATCTTATAGAACCCCCTTGGATCTTCCTTTCTATTTTCTTGATTACCACACCAATGCTAAGACAAAAAGACAGACAACCAGTTCCCCACCCCCCCTCAAATTGTAGACACTTGGGTCAAGTTTAATAACTGGACACATGTCAAATAAATTATTTGGAAGTATTAAGGTATCCCAAAACACTGCTATAAGTCTAGCTATAAGCAACAAAATAGGTAGGTGCTTATAATACAAAGGTGAATAGGATATGGCCACAGTCTTTGGGGTTAATCATAGTGATTAAGATAGACATAAAGTCAAAATGAAGCAGTACTTTGTACCATAGTTATAAATATATGATGTGTGTGACTACACAGAACTAGAAGATAAAGAATAAACTTCCTCAAGAAAGTGGAGACTAGATTCAGAGAGATGATATTCAAGCTTGGTTTTGAAAAATAAATTAATAAAAATAATTTTCTGGTTAGTTCAAAAATGTCTTCTCTTGAATATATTTAAAATGGAGAGAATAGAAAAGGAAACTAATAGGAGATACACTGAATAGTTTGGCTGGTACCAGAAAGAGGTTTGGGTATCCCACTAAGCATTTTATTCCACTGCCAAGGGAGTAAAGTTCAGTTTTAAAGTATATGACTAACATGCTTGGAGCACTGTTTATATTTATGATAACTGGTAATATGGAGGAGGATTTGTTTTCCAGAGGGAAGACAGATCAAAAACAATAATCTGAAAATAAATGATAAGGCATAAATGAGATGTAATCAACAGATGCATACATGTTGTATGTAATCAACATATGCAATCAAAATATATGTAACAACAGATGTAATCAAAATATGCAGATATATTTTTATGCAGGTATTAGATTAATATGAAATCATGAAAACATTACTTGAGAAATATAAAAGAAATCTGTTGGTGAGTAAGGAAAAAAAAATCATGTTTTTTCTTGTCTGAACAATGCTCATTGTTCTTTATAATGTTGGTGACAATAACAGAAATGAGAAAAATAAAGAGTGCAGGATATTCATATAAGCAGAGAGCCTACTCGTTGGAAACCATTAGATTTGTGTGCCAAAGCTAGTGACATTTCATTTATCAAAATCATTCCCAAGTGCTCATCCACTTTGGACTTACTGCTTCCAAAACTTTAAATGTTTAATCTGTAGTGAAATAATTAACTATGTGACCATGTATCATATCATGTTTTAATGTCAAATGGACAATATGAGCAGTGAATATATGTCAACGTTTTAAATGTAAGTGAACAGTGAGGCCCCTGTTTATTACTATAATTTTTAAACTTCTTTCAAACATCCAGCATCCACATTTTTTTTTTTTTTCCTTTTAATGATGTCTGTATTGGGATCAGGCTGACTTTGAGAGTCAAAGGACTAGAGACTATTAAACATCTTTGTGACAAAAAAATGAGGGGGTTAGCTTCAACCTATCATAAATACAAGACTGGGTTTCTCAGCTTCAGTTTTATTAAAGTTTTGTCATAGATAATTCTTTACTGGAACAGATGTTCCAGTATTAAAGAGTGTTTGGCAGTATCCCTGGTCTCTATCCTCTGCATGTCTGTATCATTCATCTATAGTAGTGACAACCAAAGTATCTCCAGACATTGCCCAGTAAAGCCACTGAGAAAGTGAAAGTGAAGTCACTCAGTTGTGTCTGACTCTTTGCGACCCCATGGACTGTAACCTACCATGCTCCTCCGTCCATGAGATTTTCCAGGCAAGAGTACTGGAGTGGGTTGCCATTTCCTTCTCCAGAAGATCTTCCCAACTCAGGGATTGAACCATGGTCTCCTGCATTGTAGGCAGATGCTTAACCGTCTGAGCCACCAGGGAAGTTGCCACTGAGTAAAGGCAACATTAAAACAATACCTTAACTTGAAAGCTGGACCAATGAAATAACCCATCACATGTTCTACCACCAAATATTGAATTTCAAAGTAAAAAGTTGTAAACAAAATTACAGATCTCATAAAGTTAACATTAGTGAAAAGTAAATCATGAATATATGGGGATATTTTTTAGATTATTTGTCCATCAGTAAATATGTTCATTTAACCCTTATGTTCATCTGTCTATTATTCACCTGGATCACTGGCACACTTAAGCTCTGCTATCTTACTTGAGTATTCACAAATCCATTTTTTCTTGTTTGTTTTTTAATCCACAAACCCTTGGAGTAAGGATTTTTAACTAAGAATACTTTGTTTCCTTGTTCAAATAGATTTTTACAAAGAATAAATTCAGATTAGTGTGAATGTTCTAATTCTCCCAATTTACACATTGGTAAATAGTAACTTGTTTTCTCTTTATCAAGTAAGAGGGAAGGGGTAAAATTTGAGAAACTGTGCATAACTAGACTCTCTCCTTAAATTTTTGATTTTTTTTTTAAAGGTATAACATCTAATTACCTTATTTGAAAGTGGAAGAAATGAATACTTTGAAGAATGAGAAATATCTAACAGGATTACAGACTACTAGTGGCATGAAGCCCCGGGACCTGGAGCTTCCATTCAGCCCGAGCCTGCTGGGTGGACCAGGACCCGAACGGACTCCAGGATTGGGAACTGGTTCAGGTCTAAAGGCGCCAGGTCCAGTGCTGATGCCTTCCCTGCTACCTACACACACATTGACCTCGGTGCTGCTGACTCCCAGCTCGCTGCCCCCCAGCATTCACTTCTGGAGCACCCTGAGTCCCATTGCACCCCGTAGCCTGGCCAAGCTCTCCTTTCAGTTTCCGTCCAGTGGCAGCACCCAAGTGCACATCCCTTCCATCAGCGTGGATGGCTTCTCAACCCCCGTGGTGCTCTCCCCAGGGTCCCAGAAGCCATGACTATCACCACCACCACCATAACCATCACCACCCCTTTCTGGGGTTACTCCTTCCATGCCCTGAACTTCTCTCCAGCCAGCTGTCTCAAGGAGAAACATAGTTCAGCCGACAGACTCGTGCTCCAGTCGTGGTTGGGTAGGGATTCTTAGAAAGAAGGATCTCTCAATAACCCTTCCATCAAAAAAACATACAACTTCTCTCTTCTTGATCAGTCCCCCAGTGGCCACTCTTATACGTCTCCTACTGCAGTGGTGGGGATGGTTTATTTATTTATTTTTTGAAGGCCACTGGGAGGAGCCTTGGAGAAGGCAATGGCACCCCACTCCAGTACTCTTGCCTGGAGAGTCCCATGGACTGAGGAGCCTGGTGGGCTGCCGTCTAAGAGTCGGGACACAACTGACCGACTTCACTTTCACTTTTCACTTTCATGCATTGGAGAAGGAAATGGCAACCCACTCCAGTGTTCTTGCCTGGAGAATCCCAGGGACGGGGGAGCCTGGTGGGCTGCCGTCTATGGGGTCGCACAGAGTCGGACACGACTGAAGTGACTTAGCAGCAGCAGCAGCAGCAGCAGTGGCAAGAAAAGGTGAAGGGCTGTTCATTGAATTTAAAAATCAATTGTCCTGTGTACTCAGTCTACTGGAGTCTTACACAAAAGAATAGAAAATAACAAAACTTGAAAAGTAGGGAGAAAGTTATGGGCAACATGACATAGAGGAAACTGCATAGTTTTCAAATCTTGAAACTTCTGATTTCTAGCTGAGCTTCTGGCTAAATTACTCAAACGTTATGGGTTTCAATTTCTTTAGTATGGAATGCCATCGTTTACTTTTACAATTAATTTGGGAATTAAAGTAATAATAAGAGTTGGTACTTCTATATATTATACATGTTGTGTAAGTAATCTATTATCTTGATTAATATTAATGACAAGCCCATAGGGTAGGTATTTTATTATTTAATTATATATATATGTGTGTGTATATATATATATATATATATACAGAAAAGAAAAAGAAACAAAGACAGGTTGCACATAAATAATGAAACAGATTTAAATTTAGTCAGTCAATTTGACTTTTAAAAAGCAAATATAATAATGTGAACCATGTCATGTTTCAAAAGCGTACTATAAAAAAAAAAACATATTAAAAAAATTTAAAAGCATGTTATAAAAAAACAATACACAACCTCAGCTTAATATTCTCCTTCTCTGGGATCTTTTCCTAAAAGTCTTTAGTCTGGATAATGACTGTTACGATTTCTCTTAGCATCCTTTCTACCTCTGCGTCTGTTCTTAATTAACTCTTGATTATATTACTAAAGAAGTCAAGATTGGGTCTCTGCTCATTACAGGTATTGAGGAACCCAGATGATGGGTGCTACACCTGTATTTCAGCCCTTGCAATTGCCGTGTCAGAAAGAAACCAGGTATGATAGATCATACCTGGTTCTTTGAACTTCTAACTGGAAGCAACTAAAGTCACTTTCACTTAAATTCATTGACTGAGCAACTCAAATGATCTTAACTAATTTCAAAGGTAATGGGAAAGTGTTACCCTTACAATATGGTTAAAAGGTAGGAAATGCTTCTGTGAAATTTGAGAAGAGTCTTGATAACTACAATTGCAACAGCATTTTTCCGTGTTGTATTATAATGAATTATCTACACCTTGACCGAATTATTCTCTTAATCTTCTCAGTGTGTCTATCACCTTATATAGATACATTCAAAAGAATACTAGTGAGTGGACAGGTCCTAATTTTTTTTTTTTTTACTTTGTTTAGACCAATTTATTCTTTTAAATTGCTTATACTGAAAGCAATATTTGTGAGCAAACATTATTTCATTATTGGCTCATTTCTAAACATATCTTGCTTGATTGACTATATGGTTCAGTTCAGTCAGTTAAGTTGCTCAGTCGTGTCCAACTCTTTGCAACCCCATGAATCACAGCATGCCAGGCCTCCCTGTCCATCACCAACTCCTGGAGTTTACTCAAACTCATGTCCATCGAGTTGGTGATGCCATCTAGCCATCTCATCTTCTGTCATCCCCTCTCCACCTGCCTCCAGTCCCTCCCAGGATCAGTCTTTTCCAATGAGTCAACTCTTCACATGAGGTGGCCTAAGTATTGGAGTTTCAGCTTTAGCATCAGTCCTTCCAATGAACACCCAGGACTGACCTTTAGAATGGACTGGTTGGATCTCCTTGCAGTCCAAGGGACTCTCAAGAGTCTTCTCCAACACCACAGTTCAAAAGCATCAATTCTTTGGTGCTCAGCTTTCTTCACAGTCCAACTTTCACATCCATACATGACCACTGGAAAAACCATAGCCTTAACTAGATGGACCTTTGTTGGCAAAGTAATGTCTTTGCTTTTTAATATGCTAAGTTGGTCATAGCTTTCCTTCCAAGGAGTAAGCGTCTTTTAATTTCTATGGTTTAAAGACTATATGGTTATGAATCCATAAATTTTCAGAGCATACCATATTTAGTTCAGTTTTCCCACAGAAGAAGGGGAAACTCAGCATCCATTCCCTTTTATGTACCTGTCAGGTATTTTCTGGAAAGAAGTAAACTAGTTCTGTCTGTTGGAGCAGTTTGTCTGTGATTTAAGTGTAGAAGAGTCAGTTTCTTTAGCTTTTTTTCACATAGATATTCGCCATAAAATTCACATTTCAGAAGGTTTTTCTAAGGTGGTTGCTCATTCAAAATAAAGACTTATCCTTCTTGAGAATGGTTTACCTGTTTACAATCCAAAGAATAATGCTAATAGACATCAATTTTCCCTAAGATATTATATATTCATACACACACACAAACACACATGTAGCTCCTTTTAATACAATTTTATTATGTTAACAGGAAATTTCCTTTTTTCTTTTCTTCTTCAGAGTTACATTTATTTTTGCATCTCACTATTTTAACATTTTAGGAAGTTTATGGAACTTAAACTAAGCACTCTTGTCACAGATAACTGATCTAGTATGTAACATCTTGTCAAACATAAATAATAAATATAAATTTTTATGTTCACATTGCAAGTCAAATCTGTAACCCACATTTACAAACACACGACACAGTTGCATTCCAAGCTGTTTTAGTATTTACAAGCATATTAGCATGACCCCATTGATGTAGCAGTAAATCCTGCTATTGTTGCTGTTCAGTCTCTTAAGTCACTCTAACCCCAGCGACTGTAGCATGCCAGGCTTCTCTGTCCTCCACTATCTCTGGGAGTTTTTCAAATCTGTGTCCATGGAGTCGGTGATGCCTTCCAACCATCTACTCCTCTGCCAACCTCTTCTGCTTTTGCCTTCAATCTTTCCCAGAATTGGAGTCTTTTCCAGTGAGTTGGCTCTTCCCATCAGGTGGCCAAAGTATTAAAGCTTCAGTTTCAACATCAGTCCTTCCAAGGAATATTCAGGCCCAATTTCCTTTAGGATTGATTGGTTTGAAGGGATGATCAAGAGTCTTTTCCAACACCACAGTTCAAAAGCATCCATTCTTTGGCTTCCAGCTTTCATGGCCCAACTCTGACACCCATACATGACTACTAAAAAAAACCATGGCTTTGATTATATGGACCTTTGTTGGAAAATTATAGTCAAAGTATATTCCAATGAACATTTAGGTTTAACTTTCTATAGGATTCAGTGATTTGATCTTGCAGTCCAAGGGACTCTCAGCAGTCTTCTCCAGCACCATATTTCAAAAGCATTGATTATTCAGTGCTCAGCCTTCTTGATGGTCCAACTCTCAGATCCATACATAACTACTGGAAAAAACATAGCTTTGATATATGAACCGTTGTTGGTAAAGTAAAGTCTCTGCTTTTTAATATGTTGTCTAGGTTTGTTATAGCTTTCTTTCCAAGGAGTAAGTGTCTTTCAGTTTCATTGCTTCTGTCACAATCTTCAGTACTTTTGGAGCCCAAGAAAATAAAATCTGTTACCACTTCCCTTTTTCCCTTTCTATTTGCCATGAAGTGATGGGACCAGATGCCATGATCTTCACTTTTTGAAGGTTGAGTTTTAAGCCAGCTTTTTTATGCTCCTCTTTCACCCTCATGAAGAGGCTCTTTAGTTGCTCTTCCCTTTCTGCCACTAGAATGATGTCAATTGCATATCTGAGGTTATTTACATTTCTCCTGGCAATCTTGATTCTAGTTTGTGATTTATCCAGTCTGGCCATCATTTTGCAAGATGTATTCTGCATAGAAGTTAATTAAGCAGAGTGATAATATACAGCCTTGACCTACTCTATTCCCAATTTGCTCCAGTCAGTTGTCCCATGTCTGGTTTTAACTGTTGCTTCAGATCAGGTCAGTCGCTCAGTCATGTCCGACTCTTTGTGACCCCATGAATTGCAGCATGCCAGGCCTCCCTGTCCATCACCAACTACAGGAGTTCACTCAGACTCATGTCCATTGAGTCAGTGATGCCATCCAGTCATCTCATCCTCTGTCGTCCCCTTCTCCTCTTGCCCCCAATCCCTCCCAGCATCAGAGTCTTTTCCAATGAGTCGACTCTTCACATGAGGTGGCCAAACTACTGGAGTTTCAGCTTTAGCATCATTCCTTCCAAAGAAATCCCAGGGCTGATCTCCTTCAGAATGGACTGGTTGGATCTCCTTGCAGTCCGAGGGACTCTCAAGAGTCTTCTCCAGCACCACAGTTCAAAAGCATCAATTCTTCAGCACTCAGCCTTCTTCACAGTCCAACTCTCACATCCATACATGACCATAGGAAAAACCATAGTCTTGACTAGACGAACATTTGTTGGCAAAGTAATGTCTCTGCTTTTCAATATGCTAGGTTGGTCATAACTTTCCTTCCAAGGAGTAAGCGTCTTTTAATTTCATGGCTGAAGTCACCATCTGCAGTGATTTTGAAGCCCAGAAAAATAAAGTCAGCCACTGTTTCCACGGTTTCCCCATCTATTTCCCATGAAGTGATGGGACCGGATGCCATGATCTTCGTTTTCTGAATGTTGAGCTTTAAGCCAACGTTTTCACTCTCCAATTTCAACTTCATCAAGAGGCTTTTTAGTTCCACTTCACTTTCTGCCATAAGGGTGGTGTCATCTGCATATCTGAGGTTATTGATATTTCTCCCGGCAATCTTGATTCCAGCTTGTGTTTCTTCCAGTCCAGCGTTTCTCATGATGTACTCTGCATATATGTTAAATAAACAGGGTGACAATATACAACCTTGACGTACTCCTTTTCCTATTTGGAACCAGTCTGTTGTTCCATGTCCAGTTCTAACTGTTGCTTCCTGACCTGCATACAAATTTCTCAAGAGGCAGGTCAGATAGTCTGGTATTCCCATCTCTTTCAGAATTTTCCACAGTGTATTGTGATCACAGTCAAAGGCTTTGGCATAGTGAATAAAGCAGAAATAGATGTTTTTCTGGAACTCTCTTGCTTTTTCCATGATCCAGCGGATGTTGGCAATTTGATCTCTGGTTCCTCTGCCTTTTCTAAAACCAGCTTGAACATCAGGAATTCACGGTTCACATATTGCTAACACCTGGCTTGGAGAATTTTAAGCATTACTTTACTAGCGTGTGAGATGAGTGCGATTGTGCGGTAGTTTGAGCATTCTTTGACATTGCCTTTCTTTGGGATTGGAATGAAAACTGACGTTTTCCAGTCCTGTAAATTTGCTGGCATATTGAGTGTAGCACTTTCTCAGCATCATCTTTCAGGATTTGGAATAGCTCAACTGGAATTCTATCACCTCCACTAGCTTTGTTCGTAGTGAGGCTTTCTAAGGCCCACTTGACTTTACATTCCAGGATGTCTGGCTCTAGGTCAGTGATCACACCATCATGATTATCTGGGTCATGAAGATCTTTTTTGTACAGTTCTTCCATGTATTCTTGCCGTCTCTTCTTAATATCTTCTGCTTCTCTTAGGTCCATACCATTTCTGTCCTTTATCGAGCCCAATATACCTTAAAAAAATAAATAGAATTACTTCTCATGGTTTTCAGTACTTGCTTTTGTGGTCTAGACCAAAATCTTCTGAACTATTTCAAGAGTCCTAGTGTGTTCAACAGCTCTCAGTGTTGTCCTTTTGAAATGCAACACAGTATGGTATGGGGAGGGAGGTGGGAGGGGGGTTCAGAATGGGGAACACGTGTATGCCCATGACGGATTCATGTTGATGTGTGGCAGAACCAATACAGTATTGTAAAGTAATTAGCCACCAATTAAAATAAATAAATTTAAATTTAAAAATTTTAAAAATAAATAAAAAAATAAAATGCAACTCAGTAAAATTACCATCAAATCAATTCTGTCTTTGAAATATTCATTCAGAATGAAAAGTATTTCTTGTTTTCTATTCAGTGCGACTTTTATGCCCTTGTCCTAGGGACTTTGTATCTGTGTTTCCTCTTCATAGGATACTCCTCTCTTTATTAAATGATTAGTTCCCTCTCTTCCTAAAATATACTTGCTCAAAACTCAAGTTTCATGAGCGAATTCCTCACATAATATTATCTGATACTGTAATATCATTACATTTTCTATCATTTTAATCAGCTTTCATTTTATTCTTAGCATCTATTATCATCTGATATAATAGTATACAGTAATTTGTATATATATGCATATAAATATAAAAATAAACAAAATTATTACTTGCCTTTCTTTACTAATATAAAGATTACATAAGACAAGGATTTAAATTTTTTTTTCATATGTCCCTGAAAGACAACCAAAGACAACATAATCTTTGGAAAAAAAAAAAATGTTGAATTCTTTAATGAGGGCTTGAATAAACTCTTACAGAGCAGATGGGTCAGGATGTTCTTCTCAAGGTATTTCTCTTGGTTCTTTGTACTGTAACTCCTTGTATTTATGTCATAAATTGCCACTTAAATCAAGGACTAAAGTTAAAAATGTACCAGGGATATAATTTTATCACCAGTCCTCCCTTGATCAAGAGCCTTCCTATGCAGAAGAAATCAGTAGCTTGCCTTCTTTGCTCCCTTTCTTCCTTTCCATTAATTCACTATGGGAATTAAATGTCCTGTGAATTTCTGATCAATGGTGGTTTAAGCAACCCTCTTGGGAATGTTCTTTTGCATTTAGTGCTGGAACATTCTGAGTTTTTACTATAGTGTGCACACGGGTAGTAGCCTAGAATATTGCTACCTTAGTACTGTGACATGCCATATATAGCATGAAGTTCATCAGTGATTTTGAAACTGTGATGGAAGCCAGTGGGTCAAGCTTTGGTTTTGTGTAAGATCTTGATCAAGCAAACAGGGGAGAATTATCAGACAGAAAATATGTGTGTGGGGGTGGGGGGGTGGGGGGGTGTTTACTGACATAGAGCTATAGCCTGTGCATGGTTCTTCCATAACTTATTGCATTTTAAGATAGTATGCAGGAATCTATCAGGACAGAATGTCAGTTTTGGAGAGTACTACTGGATTTTGAGTTGTGAAGCTTTTAATCTGTGTGATTAGGAAGACACAAGCTCTGCTCCAGTCAGCATAATCAAACATTTAAATACAAGTCTTGTGGTTACAACAGTATGAAGTTGTGAAATCGTAGTCTCTGACCTTCAGTTGGAACACCAGTCCTTTCTCTGGCATGATCAGGGATCTAGGACATCCATTAGTGACTATATGAAGTGACTTTCAGCCCTGACCTGCTACTGTATCATTCTGTCAAGAATGACCACCTTAATCATTAAATTGTATCTGCTTTCATTGAGTTGGCCTCATTTCCTAAACTGGTGTGCTCTGCAGGAAGCGAACTTTCCTCCTTTAGGAGACTAGGTTATAAGGATCCATCTTGGACAACTTAATCCTTATACTTCAGTTTAATCACTTTTCTTTCTTTCTTTCTTTCTTTTAACTAGCTGAGAGTATTTAGAAGGCTTATCCAGATATGAATATTGAGAGAGGTTTAATAATCTCATAATCAGTCATATTGTTTAGCCTGTGATTTGTGGTATCATAGTCTCTAAACATACTGGACTGATCTCCATCCTATTTTTAACTTTCTGATCTTCGGATCTTTGTGTTTTCACTACCATATGTAAATATGAAGTACGCTATGTGTGAAGCACTCTTTTCAGTGTTTTATAGTTATTGGCTCACTCATATCTTATAACAACTCTATGGTATAAGTACTATCTTCATTCTTACTTGACAAAGTCTTACTTGAGAAAACAGAAACAGGAACTGAAGCAAATCCCCAATGGTTCTACAACTAATAAGTTCATAAGTTGAACTGATTATTTCTAACCTTAGTATCTGGCTTGCTATTTTATTGATACTTCATTAATTAGTTCTATATCTAAATAATTCAAATATAAATTTAATTAAATTTTTTTTTAATTTTTTAACTTTATCCACTTTTTAAAAGGATACGTTTTCTACAAAGTTCATCAGAGTCAGTTATGATTCTTATCTTAAATCTCCATCCAAATTTGGTTTGTAAATTTACAAATGGATTCTCAGATTCAGAGGGAAAAAAAAAAATCTCGAGGCTAGGAATTTTTAAATTATGTTAAATAATAGTGGTAAGAGTGGGCATCCTTATCTTGTTCCTGATTGTAGAGGAAATACTTTCAGTTTTTCACCATTGAGTGTAATGTTTGCTGTGGGTTTGTTGTATATGGCCTTTATTGTGTTGAAGTATATTCCTTCTATACTTAGTTTCTGGAGTGATGTTATCATAAACGGATGTTGAATTGTGTCAAAAACTTTCTCTGCATATATTGAAATGACTGTATGAATTTTATCTTTCAATTTTTACTACAATCAATGTGTATTACACTGATTGATTTTCTTTTTTTTTTCTTCAGAATTCTTTTTTTTTAATTTTATTTTATTTTTAAACTTTACAATATTGTATTAGTTTTGCCAAACATCAAAATGAATCCACCACAGGTATACCCGTGCTCTCCATCCTGAACCCTCCTCCGTCCTCCCTCCCCATACCCTCCCTCTGGGTCATCCCAGTGCACCAGCCCCAAGCATCCAGTATCGTGCATCAAACCTGGACTGGCGACTTGTTTCATACATGATATTATACATGTTTCAATGCCATTCTCCCAAATCTCCCCACCCTCTCCCTCTCCCACAGAGTCCATAAGACTGATCTATACATCAGTGTCTCTTTTGCTGTCTCGTACACAGGGTTATTGTTACCATCTTTCTAAATTCCATATATATGCGTTAGTATACTGTATTGGTGTTTTCTTTGCATTCCTAGAATAAATCCCACTTGACCATTGTGTATGATCCTTTGGGTGTGTTGTTTGATTCTGTTTGCTAGAATTTTGTTAAGGATTTTTGCACCTGTATTCATCAGTGACATTTTCCTGTAATTTTCTTTCTGGTTTTGCTATCAGAGTGATTGTTCCCTCATAGATTGTGTTTGGGAGTTTTCCTTCCTCTGCAATTTTATGGAAGAATTTGAGCAGGAGAGGTATTAGTACTTCTCTAAACTATTGGTAGAATACACCTGTGAAGCCATCTATTCCTGGGCTTGTATTTGTTGGATGATTTTTGGTTATAGTTTCTATTTCAGTGGTTGTGATTGGTCTGTTCATATTTTCAATTTCTTCTTGGTTCAATTTTGGAAAGTTATAGTTTTCTAAGAATTTGTCCATTTCTTTCAGGTTGTCCATTTTATTGGC
Source organism: Bos grunniens (assembly GCF_055505025.1). NCBI lineage: Eukaryota > Metazoa > Chordata > Mammalia > Artiodactyla > Bovidae > Bos > Bos grunniens. The sequence continues at coordinate 61,102,149 of NC_141183.1, read as the reverse complement.
ATATATTTGGTTGTAGTAGTCTCTTATGATCCTAGTGTATGGTGATACCTCATTGTCATTTTGATTTGCATTTCTTTTTGTATTTCTGTGTTGTCTGTTGTAACTTCTCTTTTTTATTTCTAATTGTACTGGTTTGAGCCTTCTACCTTTTTTTTCTCAAATAACCAGGTTGTAATTTTATTGATCTTTACTCTCATTTCCTTCATTTCCTTTTCATTTATTTCTACTCTGATCTTTATGATTTCTTTTTTCTTCTAACTTTGGGCCTTTTTGTTCTTCTTTTTCTAGTTTACTTAGGTATAAGGTTAAAGCTTGTGTTTCCTTATGAATTTTCTGTCTGGATGATCTATCCATTGGTGTGAGTAGGGTATTAAAGTCCCTCACTACTATTGTGCTACTTTCAATTTCCCCTTCAAAGGTTATTAGCATTATGTATTGAGATGCTACTAAGCTGAGTGCATATGTATTATTAAGAGCTATATCTTCTTCTTTAATTGATCCCTTGGACATATGTAGTGTCCTTCCTTGTCTTTTGTAACAGTCTGTATTTTAAAGTTTATTTTATCTGATATGAGTATTGCTACTCCCACTTTCTTTTGATTTATTTTTTCATGAGATATTTTTTTCCAGCCGCTCACTGTTAGTCTGTATGTGGATGTAAAGTGGGTTTGTTGTAGATAGCATAAATAGGTATCTTGTTTTTGTATCCATTTAACCAATCTGTGTCTTTTGGTTGGAACATTTAGTCCATTTTCATTTACGATTATTATTGATATGCATGATCCTATTACCATTTACTTCTTTTTTTTTTTTTTTTTTTGAGTTTGCATTTTGTAGGCCTTTTCTTTAACTTATGTTTCCTGTTTAGAAAATTTCTTTTAGCATTTGTTGTAAAGCTGGTTTGGTGATGCTGAATTCTCTTAGCTTTTGCATATCAGTGAAGCTTTTGATTTCTCTTTCAAATCTGAATGAAATCCCTGCTAGATAGAGTAATCTTGTTTTTCTTTTCTTTTTTTTTTTTTTCCATTCATCAGTTTAAGAATATCCTGCTGTTCCCTTCTGGCCTGCAGAATTTCTGTTTAAAGATCAGCTGTTAGCCTTATTAGGGTCTTCTTGTATGTTATTTGTTGCTTTTCTCTTGCTGTTTTCATTTGTTGTGTTTAATTTTTGTTAATTTGATTAACTTATGTCTTACCACGTTTCTCCTTGGGTTTGTCCTGTATGGGACTCTAGGGCTTCCTGTATTTGGGTAGCAATTTCCTTTACCATGTTTGGGAAGTTTCAGACTATAATTTCCTCAAATATTTCCTATCGCCTTTATTTTTTTCTTCTAAGGTCCCTCTAATTAGAATGTTTATGTGCTTAATGTTGTCCCAGAGCTATCTGAGGCTGTCTTCATTTCTTGTTATTACTTTTTCTTTATTCTTCTCTGTTTCAGCTATTTCCACCATTATACCTTCCAGCTCAGTGCCTCATTCTTTTGCCTCAGTTTTTCTGCTATTGGTTCTCTCTACTGTATTTTTAATCTCAGTTATTGTATTGCTTATTGCTAATTGTCTATTCTTCAATCTTCTGGCCCTTGTTAACTTTTTTTTTTTCATCTTCTCATCTCTCATCTGTGCTTTCAGTCTGTTTATCTGTTCCTCCACTTTATTTCCAAGATTTTGGATCATCTTTACTATCATTAGTCTGAATTATTTTTCAGGTAGATTGCTTATTCCCTCTTCATTTGTTTGATCTTGTGAGTTTTCACCATGCTCCTTCATCTCTGCCTGTTTCTGTATTTTCATATTGTTTAATTTGCTGTGTTTGGGGTATCCTTTCTGCAGGCTGGAAGGTCATAATTCCTCTTAATTGTGGAGTCTGTCTGCATGAGGGGGTTGGACCAGTGCCTTGTGAAGGTTTCCTGGTTAGGGTGACTTGGGCGTGGGTTCTGGCGAATGGAGCTGGATCTTGTCCCTCTAAAGGGCAGTGCTTTGTCCAGTAGTGTGTTTGGGAGTGTCTGTGGGAGTGTCTGTGGGCTTGTTGTGGCCTCAGTCAGTCTTTCTGCTAGTGGACAGGGTTGTGTTTCTGTTTTGCTGAAGGTTTGAAGTGAGGCATTTGGCACTGGGGCTTGCTGGACTTTGGATGGGGCTTGGTCTTAGTGTTGAGATGGAGGCACTTGGGAGAGCACTCGCTGATTAACATTTCATGAGGTTGGGATTTCTCTGATGGTACAATGTCCTGGCCTCATGTTTCCCACCTCAGGGTTTCAGACCTGACCCCTTTCTATAGCACCAAGACTTCACAGGCCTCACAGCCCAGAAGAAAAAACTGCAAGATGAATAGTGAAAGCAACACTCAACAGTCAGATCAGATCAGATCAGTCGCTCAGTCGTGTTCGACTCTTTGCGACCCCATGAATCGCAGCACACCAGGCCTCCCTGTCCATCACCAACTCCCAGAGTTCACTGAGACTCACGTCCATCGAGTCAGTGATGCCATCCAGCCATCTCATCCTCTGTCGTCCCCTTCTCCTCTTGCCCCCAATCCCTCCCATCATCAGAGTCTTTTCCAATGAGTCAACTCTTTGCATGAGGTGGCCAAAATACTGGAGTTTCAGTTTTAAAAGGGAAAAGAAATGAGAAAAAGAGGGAACAGGATAAAAACAGGACTCAAAAAATAAGAGAGAAATAAAGCCCTTAGTGAAAATGAATACTAAAACTAGACTAGTGAAAATACAAAATCAAAAACATGGAAAAAAGTATAACTAAATGATACTGGAAAATAGGAAATAAAATAAAATGAATTTATTTAAAAATAAGATGCTTAAAAATGGGAAAAGTATGTTATAAAGATAAAAATTAAATGGAATTTCATATAGAAAGAACAATATGAAAAAGAAAAGGGAAAAAATACATATTGAAGTAAAATAAGAATGACCTTGTGATTCTTCCTTTTTTCCTCTCCACACATTTTTCTCCAATCAATCTGCATATTCAAAAAGTTCTTTGATGTTTCTAGGAAGGTCTCTGGTCCTCTTATGGGCAGTGTGGACTCACCTCAGATTCAGATCTTGCCTTGTTCCAGCTTGTGCTTGCTCTCATGGTCCACAGTTGCCCCTAAAGCTCACAATCTCAGGCTAATTGTTGGATTTAATACACTGCATCTATGGCTGCAGGAGATTTTTCTCCTCTCATTTGCTCACTAGTACTCTGTTTTGGTTTTGCACCCACCTCTGCTTGGAGGTCACCCTCCAATGTCTCCTCTCCACCCAGATAAGAGAGGATGCAAGTAGCCACTTACCAGGGCTCACTTGATCAGTTGGGCTGGGGAGAGGGAGGGGCATGGCAGACATAGTTGGTGTGGGTGAGGAGTACTGCTGTGGCCAGGACCTGTGGGAGGTGACCACAGTCTGAGGTGGATCATGCATCTCCCCAGAGGTATCGACCTTGGGTTTGGGACTCTCAGCAGAGCCAGGCTTCTCGGGCTCCCAGGAATATATGGGCAGCGACTTTTTGCCTGCTCACAGCTTGTTGGTCCAAACTGTAGCAGCTTCCTGTCTTCTGCCTCTGACACCCACACCAGCTTTTCTACCTCTGGAGCTTCAGACCACAGCTGACTTGTCCTTCTATGCTTCTACTGAGGGTGGGGGCCTGCGTTTCTGAGTACAATAACTAGAGCATTTCAGGGGTAGTGATCTCTTGTCACTCTGGCAGGGGGGCAGGCTTTACCCCTAGACTTCTTCAGCTGTATCATACTAGCCCCCTCAGAATATCTACAAAGCAGTCAACCCCAGTACTCCCTCTGGGGTCCAGACTCTGAAGCCTGAGCCTAAGCATCCAGCACCTGTTCTCCACAGCATGGGCACGTAAGCTCCTTTTTGACTAGGAAGTGCTATTTGGCAATGATTCCTGTGGTGAATTCTCTCCATTTGGCTTTCTAAGCACATATTGCTGCTATGCTCCCCACTGAGGTTGTGAAGCTTCCCACTGTTCCTGCCCATGTGGTGGTTTCCAAGTGTGCAGAAACTTTTCCTCCTTCACAACTCTCTCCCCAGGGTGCAGGTCCCCATCTGAAATTCTTTTCTGTCTCTCTCTCTCTTTTTTTTTTAGTTTTTGATCTCTATATTTTGCCCTATCTCATTTTGAAGAGATTGACTTGCTTTGTGGAAGTCTAGGGTCTTCTGTCAGCATTCAGAACATGTTCTGTAGAAGTTGTCCCATATGCAGATGAATTTTTGATATATTTGTTGGCAGGGAAGGTGATTTCACCATCTCATTCCTCTACCATCTTAAGTTTTCTCCTCATGACTTCATTTTACACATTAATGGAGTGAAATGTACTTTTCACATTTGCCTGGGGAAGAAACCCATGGTGTCTTGGTGTTGGAAGTACCAAGGAAAACATGACAGTGAAGCACTGCATAGAACAACACTTTACTTGGACAGGCCCCTTTCTTTTCTTCCTCTGTGGATCTTTCTCTCCTTTAATGAACCATTTGTCCTAGCCAATGTAATTTACTTCAGCTGCCCAGCTGATTTTCACCTCCGCCTTATCTCTTTCCTCTGATTTTAGTATTGTTTTACATCAGAGTGTGTGATACCTTCAGATTTGTTCTGTATCAAGATTGAGCTTATTTGAGGACTTCTGGGTTTCCATTCAAATTTTAGGATTCTTTTTTAGAGTTCTTTGAAAAAAAAAATGCCATTAGTATTTTTACAGGGATTGCAATGAATCTGAAGATATCCTTGCATAGTGTAATTATTTTAACAATACAAAAATTTCCAATACATGAGCAATGTATATATTTCCTTCTCTGTATGTGTGTGTGTGTGTGTGTTGTCTTCAATTTCTTTCAGCCATGTCTTATAGATTGTTAAGTACAGATCTTTACCTCCTTGGTTAAGTTTATTCCTTGGTATTTTATTCTCAATATGATTGTAAATTGTTGTTCATTTGTCAATTGCTAAGTCGTGTCAGACTCTTTGTGACCCCCTGACCAACAGCATGCCAAGGTTCCCTATCCTTTACTATCTTCCAGAGTTTACTCAAACTCATGCCCATTGTCTTGGTGATACCATCCAACCATCTCATCCTTTGTTGCCCCCATCTCCTCCTGCCCTCAATCTTTTCCTGCTATCAGGTCTTTTCTAGTGAGTCAGTTCTCATTGTAAATAATATTGTTTTCTTAATTTCTCTTTCCATTAGTTTCCTGTTAGTGTGAAGAAATACAATATATTTCTATATATTAATTTAGTATCTTGCACCTTTACTGAATTATTTATTTGTTGTATTTTGTTTTTGTTTTTGCTGATATATTTAAGATTTTTCAATATATAGAATTGTATCAGCTGCAAACAGTAGACATTTGCTTTTTCCTTTCCAGTTGGGAGGCTTTTTATTTCTTTTCCTTGTCTGATTGCTCTGGTTAGGACTTTCAATAAAGTTGAGTAAAGAAAAGTGGTTAGAGTAAAAGTGGTTAGAATGCTCATCCTTGTCTTGATCTTAGAAGAAATTGTTTCAACTAGTTACTGTGGAGTATGATGTTGGCTGTTGTTTTGTCATGTGATGTGCTTAGTTGCTTCAGTTGTGTCTGACACTTTGTGACCCTATAGACTGTAGCCCACCAGGCTCCTCTGTTCATGGGATTCTCCAGGCAAGAATACTGGAGTGGGTTGTGCTGCTCTCCTCCAGGGGATTTTCCTGACCCAGGGACTGAACCCACATCTCCTTCTCTCTTGCATTGCAGGCAGATTTATTTACCCACTGAGCCACCTGGGAAGCCCATCATTTTGTGATATATGGACTTAATCATGTTAAATTTTGTTCCGTCTATATCTACCATGCTGAGAGTTATTTTTTATAATAAATTAATGCTGAATTTTGTCAAAACTTTTTGTGCATCTATTGAGATGATCATATGATTTTTATTCTTCAATGCCTTAATGTGGTGTATCACATTTATTGATGTGTGAATATTGAAACATCTTTAAATTCTGATAATAAATCTAAATTTACCCTGGTGCATGATCCTTTTAAATTATTATCAAATACAGTTTGATGATATTTGCTGAAATTTTTGCATTCATTTTCAGGAATATTTGTTAGAAATATTTTAAAGAAAGAAAATTTGTGATGTTTGTATCTGGTTTCAGTACTGAGTTGATGTTGCCTTGCAGAATGCATCCAGAAGCATGTTTTTCCCTCAATTTTTTTGAAATAATTTGAAATAGATAGGTGTTACTGCCTCTTTCAATGCTTGGTAAAATTACATATGAAGCCACCTTGTATTGGATTTTTGTTGGCTGGGTGTATTTTGATTACTGATTCAACATCATTAGTGGTAATTGTTCTGCTCATATTCTATTTCTTTAGGATACAGCTTAGAACAATTTAGGTTTCTTGGAATTTATTTATTTCTTTTAGATTTGCCATTTATTGGCAGGTTTATAGGAATTTATCGATTTCTTTAAGGTTTTGTTTTATTGGCCGATAATTGCATTGTACTGTTTTATGCTTCTTTGCATTTCTGTAGTGTTGTTTGTAATGTCTCTTCTTCTGTTTCTGCTTTTTTTTTTTTTTAATCTGTGTCCTATCTCTTTTTTCTTGATTGCTTTAGCTAAAGATTCATCAGTTTTTGTTTATCTTTTAAAGAAACAATTTTTAGTTCATAGATTTTTTTCTCCCTATTTTTATTTATTTATTTTTTGCTTTCATGTTTTCTAGTTCTTTCCTTCTAATTTTACTTGTTCTTTTTTTTTTTTTTTAATTTTCCAGTTGATTGAAGCTAGGTGATTTATTGGAGAGTTTTCTTATTTCTTGAGATAAGTTTGTATTAGTTCAGTTCAGTTTAGTCGTTCAATCGTGTGTGGCTCTTTGTGACCCTATGGACTGCAGCACGCTAGGCTTTCCTGTCCATCACTGACTCTTGGAGCCTGCTCAAACTACGTCCATTGAGTCCGTGACACCATCTAAGTATCTCATCCTCTGTCGTTCCCTTCTCCTCATGCCTTCACTGTTTCCCAGAATCAGGGGGTTATCAAAGAGACAGCTCTTCCCATCAGGTGGCCAAAGTATTGGAGCTTCAGCTTCAACATCAGTCCTTTCAATGAATATTCAGGACTGATTTCCTTTAGGATTGACTGGTTTGATCTCCTTGCAGTCCAAGGGACCCTCAAGAGTCTTCTCTATCACCATTGTTCAAAAGTATCAATTCATCGGTGCTCAACTTTCTTTATAGTCCAACTCTCACATCCATACATGACTACAGGAAAATCCATAACTTTAACTAGACACAACTTTTTCAGCAAAGTAATGTCTCTGTTTTTAAATATGCTATCTAGATCAGTCATAGCTTTTCTTCCAAGGTGTCTTCCGATTTCATGACTAGAGTCACCATCTGCGTGGTTTTGAAGCCCAAGAAAATAAAATCTGTCCCTGTTTTCATTGTTACTCAGATACCATGATTTGACGGTTTTTTTTTTTTTCTTAATGTTGAGCTTTAAGAGAGCTTTTTCATGCTTCTCTTTAGCTTTCATCAAGATGCTCTTTAGTTCCTCTTCGCTTTCCACCATAAGGTTGATGTCATTTGCGTATCTGAGGTTATTGATATTTCTCCCAGCAGTCTTGATTCCAGCTGTGTTTCATCCAGCCCCGTATTTTGCATGACATACTACGCATATAATTTAAATAAGCAGGATAACAATATATAGCCTTGACGTACTCCTTTCCTGAATTGGAACCAGTCCATTGTTCTATGTCCCATTCTAACTGTTGCTTCTTGACCTGCATACAAATTTCTCAGCAGGCAGGTAAGGTGGTCTGGTGTTCCCATTTCTTTAAGAATTTTCCAGAGTTTGTTGTGATCACAGTTAAATGCTTTGGCATGATCAATAAAGCAGAAATAGATGTTTTTTTCTGTAAATATCTTGCTTTTTCTATCATTCAACAGACGTTAGCAATTTGATCACTGGTTCCTCTGCCTTTTCTAAATCCAGCTTAAATATCAAAGTTCACAGTTCATGTACTGATGAAGCCTGGAGAAGAGTGGAGAAATAGCTCTAGAAAGAATGAAGAGAAGGTGCCAAAGTGAAAAAAACACCCAGTTGTCAGTATGACTGGTGACGGAAGTAAAGTCTGATACTATAAAGAGCAATATTGCATTGGAACCTGGAATGTTAGGTCCATTAATCAAGGTAAGTTAGAAGTTATCAAGCAGGGGATGATAAATGTGAACATTGACAATTTAGGAAACAGTGAACTAAAATGGACTGGACTGGGCAAATTTAATTCATATGAACATTATATCTACTACCATGGGCAAGAATCCCTTAGAAGAAATGGAGTAGCCCTCATAATCAAGAATAGTCCAAAATGCAGTACTTTGGTGAAATCTCAAAATTGGTAGAATGATCTCTGTTCATTTCCAAGGCAATCCATTCAGTATGACAGTAATCCAAGTCTATGCCCTAAGAAGTAATTCTGAAGAAGATGAGATTGAACGGTTCTATAAAGACCTACAAGACCTTCTAGAACTAACACCCCCAAAAAATCATTTTCATCATAGGGAACTGGAATCCAAATGTAGGAAGTCAAGAGATACCTGGAGTAACAGGCAAGTTTGGCTTTGGAGTATGAAATGAATCAGGGCAAAGACTAACAGAGTTGTGCTAAGAGAACACACTAGTCATAGCAAACACCCTCTTCCAACAACACAAGAGACAACTCTACATATGGATATCACCAGATGATCAATAAGGTAATCAGATTGATTATATTTTTTGCAATCAAAGATGGAGAAACTGTACACAGTCAGCAAAAAGAAGACTGGGAGCTGACTGTTGCTCAGATCATGAACTCATTATTGCCAAGTTCAGACTTAAGAAAGTAGGGAAAACTACTAGACCAGTCAGGTATGATGTAAGTCAAATTCCTTATGACTATACAATGGAAGTGACAAACAGATTCAAAAGATTAGATCTGATAGACAGAGTGCCTGAAGAACAATGGATGAAGGTTCATGATGTACAGGAGGCAGTGATGAAAACCATCCCCAATAAAATAAATGTAAAAAGGCAAAATGGCTGTCTGAGGAGGCCTTAGAAATAGCTGAGAAAGAAGAGAAGCTAAAGGAAAAGGAGAACAGGGAAGATATACCCATTTGAATGCAAAGTTCCAAAGAATAGCAAGGAGAGGTAAGAAAGCCTTCCTCAGTGATCAATGCAAAGAAATAGAGGAAAACAATAGAATGGGAGAGACTATCAATACCTTCAAGAAAATTAGAGATACAAAGGGAATATTTCATGCAGAAATGGGCACAATGAAGGACAGAAGTTGTATGGACCTAAAAGAAACAGAAGATATTAAGAAGAGGTGATAAGAATACACAGAAGACCTATACAAAAAAAGAACTTCATGACCCGGATAGCCACAGTAGTGTGATCACTCACCTACCACCAGACATCCTGGAATGCAAAGTCAAGTGGACCTTAGGAAGCATCACTACGAACAAAGCTAGTGGAGGTGATGGAATTCCAGTTCAGCTATTTCAAATTCTAATTTTGTATACATTTTCTCAAAACTACTTTGCTACATCAAATAGATTTTGTCATTGATTTTCCATTTTCATTTGTATCTTTCTTGTTTTATTTCCATTTTCATTTCCTCAGTGACTCAATTTGTTTAGTAGCACATTGTTTAGCCTCCATATGTTTCTGAATTTTGCAATTTTTTTAATGGTTGATTTCTCCTCTCACACTATTTTGGTTGGAAATAGTGCTTGATATGATATTACTCTTATGTTTATTGAGATATGTAGTGGCCTGATAAGTGATGTCTCCTTAAGGATATTCCGTTTGTACTTAAAAAATATGTACTATGCTGCTTTGATGTGATTTGTTTATATATATAAAGTCCAACTGTTCCAATGTGCTATTTAAGTCCACTGATTCCTTATTGATTTTCTGTCTGAATGATCTGTCCACTGATTAATGTGGGGTGTTAAAATCTCCTATTATTACTGTATCACTGTCAATTTCCTCCTTTATGTTTGTTAATATTTGCTTTATATTTAGATGCTTCTATGCTGGAAATATATATATTTATAGTTGCTAGATGACACCACCCTTATGGCAGAAAGTGAAGAAGAACTAAAGAGCCTCTTGATGAAAGTTAAAGAGGAGAGTTAAAAAGTTGGCTTAAAGCTCAACATTCAGAAAACTAAGGTCATGGCATCCAGTCCCAACACTTCATGGTAAATAGATGGGGAAACAGTGGAAACAGTGACAGACTTTATTTTCTTGGGCTCCAAAATTAATGCAGATGGTGACTGCAGCCATGAAATAAAAAAGATGCTTACTCTTTGGAAGGAAAGTTATGACCAACCTAAATAGCATATTAAAAAGCAGAGACATTACTTTGCCAACAAAGGTCCCTCTAGTTAAGGCTATGGTTTTTCCAGTAGTCATGTATGGATACTAGCACTGGACTGTAAAGAAAGCTGAGCACTGAAGAATTGATGCTTTTTAACTGTGGTGTTGGAGAAGACTCTTGAGAGTCCCCTGGACTGCAAGGAGATCCAACCAGTCCATCCTAAAGGAAATCAGTCCTGAATATTCATTGGAAGGACTAATGTTGAAGCTGAAGCTCCAATACTTTGGCCACTTGATGGGAAGAGCTGACTCATTTGAAAAGACCTTGATGCTGGGAAAGATGGAAGGTGGGAGGAGAAAGGGATGACAGAAGATGCAATGGTTGGACGACATCACCGACTCAATGGACTTGAGTTTGGGTAAACTCTGGGAGTTGGTGATGGACAGGGTGGCCTTGTGTGCTGCAGTCCACAGGGTTGCAAAGAGTCAGACACAACTGAGTGACTGAAATGAACTGATAGTTTTTAAATATTCCCTTTGAATTGATGCCTTTATCATTATATAAATTCCTTCTTTGCCTTTTGTTGCAGTGTGTTTAAAGTATATTATGTCTAATTATAAGTGTTGCTACTCCAGATTTCTTTTTGTTTCCATTTGCAGGGAGCACATTTTTTTTTTTTAATCTCCAGAATTAAATCCATATTTAGACCAATATGAGTCACCTGTAGGCAGTATATTTTGGGGTATTATTTTATGTACTTAGGTACTCTGTGGTTTTGATTGGAGCATTTAGTTAATTTACCAGTCTTCCTAGGTGGCACTAGTGGTAAAGAATCCACCTGCCAATGCAGGAGATGCAAGTTCACTCTCTGGGTCAGGAAGATCCCCTGGAGAAAGAAATGGAAACCCACTCCAGTATTCTTGTCTGGAGAATTCCATGAATAGAGAAGTTTGGCAGGCTATTGTACATAGGATCACAAAGAGTTGGGCACAACTGAACAACTGAGCACTGGCATCAGTTCATTTTCATTTAAAATAATGACAGGTGTGTAGTTATTGTAACTGTTAATTGTTTCGTGGTTGCTTTTGTAGCTCTTTTTTGTTCCTTTCTTATTTGCTGTCTACTTTTGTTATTTCATTAATATCATTTGTGTTATATTTTTATTTCCTACTGAAAGAGTCAATTCCTAGGCAGGTTGATAGGAAGTCCAGGAGTCCTTGACGAGAGAAGACTCTGAGGTTCTCGAAGAAGAGACAGGGGTCTGGAATTCTCAAGGAGGAGGAAAGGACAAACATTCTTCCCTCGCCCCTCTACATTCCGTAGTCTTAGTCACATAAAGTGTTTTTTTACTTTAAGCCTGGAACTGACGATTAGACAATAAACAGCTCATTTTAAATTCTGTACTAGGGATTATATAACACCAGTGTATCCTGTTTGAGGACAGTTTCTCCTTCCTGAAAACCTTCTGACTAATCTTGATATTTTAGGATGTATATTATGGGAGTGGGTCCGGTAGAATCTTTCAATTGTTAAATTCTAATCTTGTTATTTTAAAATGTAAATTATGGAAGTGGGTCTAGTAATATCTTTACAACTTTGAGACATTCTTTTGATTTATTATAATAGCCAATTAAAATAGTATATAACTCTATTGCTTAAACTGATGAGGGGGGCACTCTCCATCCCCCTTCTGATGTCTAAGTCAGAAGCTTTCTCTGTCCCTTTTATACTTTAATAAACCTGTCCTACACAAAAGCTCTTGAGGGATTAAGCCTGGTTTATGATCCCACAGCTAAATCTTCTTCTTCAGAGATCACTAATCTGACACTGTTCACCATAAGCTGTAACTACTCCCCATTTTATGGAACTATTATAGTTTTTGTTGTTGTTGTTGTTTGTCTTGCTTTTTGTTTTTAGCTTCACCCTGAACAAATATTTTCTCCATTCTATGGCTTGACTTTTTTTGTTTGTTTGTTTATGGTTTCCCTTCTTGTGTAAAACCCCTAAGTTTAATTAGTTCTTATTTGTTTATTTTTGTGTTATTTCCATAGTCTAGAGTTCAGTTCAGACACTCAGTCATGGCTGACTATTTGTAAACCCGTGGACTGCAACATGCCAGGCTTCTCTGTTTATCACCAACACCCAGAGCTTGCTCAAAATCATATCCATCTAGTCGGTGATGTCATTCAACCATCTCATCCTCTGTAATCCCTTTCTTTTTCTGCCTTCAGTCTTTCCCAGCATCAGGGTCTTTTCCAATGAATCCGTTCTTTGCATCAGGTGGCCAAAGTATCCAACCTTCAGCCTCAGCATCAGTTCTTGCAAGAAATATTCAGGACTGATTGTATTTGGAATTAACCAGATGGATCTCCTTGCAGTCCAAGGGACTCTCAAGAGTCTTCTCCAATGTAACAGTTCAAAAGTATCAAATTTTTGGTGTTAAGCTTTATGGTCCAACTCTCACATCCATACATGACTATTGGAAAATCCATCAGTTGAGTTCAGTCGCTCAGCGCTGTCCAACTCTTTGCGACCTCATGAATCGCAGCAAGCCAGTCCTCCCTGTCCATCACCAACTCCCAGAGTTCACTCAGACTCATCTCCATCGAGTCAGTGATGCCATCCAGCCATCTCATCCTCTGTCATCCCCTTCTTCTCCTGCCCCCAATCCCTCCCAGCATCAGAGTCTTTTCCAATGAGTCAACTCTTCGCATGATGTGGCCAAAGTACTGGAGTTTCAGCTTCAGCATCATTTCCTCCAGAGAAATCCCAGGGCTGATCTCTTTCAGAATGGACTGGTTGGATCTCCTTGCAGTCCAAGGGACTCTCAAGAGTCTTCTCCAACACCACAGTTCAACAGCATCAATTCTTCAGCACTCAGCCTTCTTCACAGTCCAACTCTCACATCCATATATGACCACAGGAAAAACCATAGCCTTGACTAGATGGACCTTTGTTGGCAAAGTAACGTCTCTGCTTTTCAATATGCTATCTAGGTTGGTCATACCTTTCCTTCCAAGGAGTAAGCATCTTTTAATTTCATGGCTGCAGTCACCATCTGCAGTGATTTTGGAGCTCCAAAAAATAAAGTCTGAAACTGTTTCCACTGTTTCCCCATCTATTTGCCATGAAGTGATGGGACCGGATGCCATGATCTTCGTTTTCTGAATGTTGAGCTTTAAGCCAACTTTTTCACTCTCCTCTCTCACTTGCATCAAGAGGCTTTTTAGTTCCTCTTCACTTTCTGCCATAAGGGTGGTGTCATCTGCATATCTGAAGTTATTGATATTTCTCCTGGCAATCTTGATTCGAGCTTGTGCTTCATCCAGCCCAGCGTTTCTCCTCATGTACTCTGCATAGAAGTTAAATAAGCAGGGTGGCAATATACAGTCTTGATGTACTCCTTTGCCTATTTGGAACCAGTCTGTTGTTCCATGTCCAGTTCTAACTGTTGTTTCCTGACCTGCATACGGATTTCTCAAGAGACAGGTCAGGTGGTCTGGTATTCCCATCTCTTTCAAAATTTTCCACAGTTTATTGTGATCCACACAGTCAAAGGCTTTGGCATAGTCAATAAAGCAGAAATAGATATTTTTTTTGGAACTCTCTTGCTTTTTCCATGATCCAGCGGATGTTGGCAATTTGATCTCTGGTTTCTCTGCCTTTTCTAAAACCAGCTTGAACATCTGGAAGTTTACAGTTCACGTATTGCGGAAGCCTGGCTTGGAGAATTTTGAGCGTTACTTTACCAGCATGTGAGATGAGTGCAATTGTGCGGTAGTTTGAACATTTTGGCATTGCCTTTCTTTGGGATTGGAATGAAAACTGACCTTTTCCAGGCCTGTGGCCACTGCTGAGTTTCCAAATTTGCTGGCATATTGAGTGCAGCACCTTCACAGCATCATCTTTCAGGATTTGAAATAGCTGCACTGGAATTCCATCACCTCCACTAGCTTTGTTCGTAGTGATGCTTTCTAAGGCCCACTTGACTTCACATTCCAGGATGTCTGGCTCTAGGTCAGTGATCACACCATCGTGATTGTCCGGGTCGTGAAAATCTTTTTTGTACAGTTCTTCTGTGTATTCTTGCCACATCTTCTTAATATCTTCTGCTTCTGTTAGGTCCTTACCATTTCTGTCCTTTATCAAGCCCATCTTTGTATGAAATGTTCCCTTGGTATCTCTAATTTTCTTGAAGAGATCTCTAGTCTTTCCCATTCTGTTGTTTTCCTCTATTTCTTTGCATTGATCGCTGAGGAAGGCTTTCTTATCTCTTCTTGCTATTCTTTGGAACTCTGCATTCAGATGCTTATATTTTTCCTTTTCTCCTTTGCTTTTTGCTTCTCTTCTTTTCACAGGTATTTGTAAGGCCTCCCCAGTCATGTCTCTGCTTTTTAATATGCTCTCTAGGTTGTCCATAGCTTTCCTTCCAAGCAACAAGTGCACCTTCATGGCTGCAGTCACCATCTGCAATGATTTTGGAGCCCAAGAAAATAAAGTCTGTCACTGTTTCCATTGTTTCCCTGTCTATTTGCCATGATGTGATGGGACTGGATGCCATGATCTTAGCTTTCTGAATGTTCAGATTTAAGTCAGCTTTTTCCCTCTCCTCTTTTACTTTCATCATGAGGCTCTTTAGTTCCTCTTTGCTTTCTGTCATAAGGGTGGTGTCATCTGCATATCTGAAATTATTGGTATTTCTCCTGGCAATCTTGATTCCAACTTGTGCTTCATCCAGCCCTGCATTTCACATGATGTACTTTGCATACAAGTTAAATAAGCACGGTGACAATATATAGCCTTGATGTACTACTTTTCCAATTTGGAACCATCCATTGGTCCATGTCTAGTTCTAACTGTTGCTTCTTGAGCTTCATACAGATTTCTCAGTAGGCAGTTAAGGTGGTCTAGTATTCCCATCTCTTGAATAATTTTCCAGTTTGTTGTGATCCACACAGTCAAAGGCTTTAGTGTAGTCAATGAAGTATAGGCAGATGCTTTTTCTGGAATTATCTTGCTTTTTCTGTGATCCAAAAGCTGTTGACAATTTGATCTCTGGTTCTTCTGTCTTTTCTAAATTCAGCTTGAACATCTGAAAATGTTTAGTTTATGGATTTGTTGAAGCCTGGCTTGGAGAAATTTGAGCATTACTTTGATAGCATGTGAGATGAGTACAATTTTGCCATAGTTAAACATTCATAAACAGTGGCATATTTACTTCTTTTCCCATTTAGATTCCCTTTTTTTATTTTGTTCTCTGATTGTTGTAACTATCAGACTTCAAAAACAATGTTGAGTAAAGCTGGCAAGATTAGGCTATTCCTGATCTTAAAGGAAATGTTTTCAGCATTTCACCATTGATTATGATGTTATTAACGGATTTGTTATATGTGGCCTTTATTATATTCAAGTATATTCTCTCTATGCCTACTTTCACTTTCAATATTTTGACACTTTATATCTTTTAGTTCTATATATCTCTTAACTACTTACCATAAATATAGTTGCATCTGTCTTTTTAAACTTCCTACTAGCTTCATAAGTGACTGGTTTACCACCTTTGCACTATATTTTTTCTTAACCATTGAGATATTTTTCCTTTTGTAAGTTTCATATTTCTAATTTTGTTCTTGTGTTTTCCACTTAGAGAAATCACCTGAACATTTCTTGTAATGTCAGTTTAGTGGCACTGGCCTCTTTAAGCTTTTACTTGTCTGTAAAACTTTTTTTCTCAGTTTCAATCTGAATGCTATCCTTGCCAGGCAGGGTACACCTGGTTGCAGAGTTTTTCTTATCATCAAGGAGTATGTTGGACTGCTCCCTTCTGGGAGCTCCTTTTTGCTGAAAAGTCAAAACATAGTTTAATGGGAGTTTGTACATAACAGGTTTTTAAAATTCTACCTTAATCTTTTATTTTTGCAACTTTAGTTATAATGTATTTTGGTGTAGACCTCTCTGGCTTCAACTTCTTTGAGACTTGCTTTGTTCCCTTTCTCAGGTTAGGAGTGCTTTTAGTTATTATCTCTTCAAATGTAATATGTCATTCTTTGTCCCTTTCTCTATCTCTCCTCCTTCTAGGACACTTACAGCATGCTAAGGGGCTTGATTTCTCCCAGAAATATCTTAAACAGTCATCATGTATTTTTAATTTTTTTTTTTTCTGTTCAGCTTAAGTGATTCCTACTACTTTGTCTCCCAGTGTTCTGATTTGTTCCTCTATATTTTCTAATCTATATTTCATTGAAATACAAGTGATTTACAGTATCATAATAGTTTCAGATGTACCAAATAGTGATTCAATATTTTGCAGAGTATATTCCATCATGAGTTAGGACAAAAAATGGCTATAATTCCCTGTTATAAAGTATATCTTTATTGCACTCTAGTATATTTTTAATCTTTAAACTTTGTTATTGTATTCTTCAGCTCTGTTTGATTTTTCTTCTTATCTCTAACTCTTGTGAAAATTATCAGTTCATGTTCATTCTTTCCTGAGTTTGGTGAGCATCCTTATAATCGTTTGCTTGATCTCTTTATATGGTAGATTACGTATCTCCATTTTGTTTAGTTCTTTTCCTGAGGATTTCTCTTGTTCCTTCATTGAGAATATATTCTTCTGTCTCTTTGCCTAAATCTCTGTGTTTACTGTATATGTTAAGCAGGTTGATTACATATCCTGATCTTGGAGAAATGGCTTTTTGTAGGAAATGTCCTATCAGACCCAGCAGCACACTCCCCTCCATATGCCTGACTACTGTCCCTTAGATGGCTTGTGTGTACCCTTCTGTTGTGGAGCTGACTACTGTGGGCATGCTGGTTGTCAGGACAAGTTCCTGAGCTTGTTGACTGCAGGACCTGGATTGTAGGAGGCTGCTGGTCCCCTGGTAGGGATGGCAGTTGGTGGTGGGTTTCAGGGGGTGAAGTGTATGTACCAATCTCCTGGTAGAGAGCCACGTCCTAGGGTAACTGGCTCCACATCTTGAGGATGAGGTACAATGGCTGATATTGGCTAACTGATGGTGCTATGTCCCTGGCTTGCTGGTTGTAGGGCCCAAGTGAGCCAGGGCTTTTACTGACTTGCTGGTGGGAAGGGCTAGGTCCTGGAGCATCTGGCTATGTCAACTGAGGCAGTTTTGGCTAGGGTTAGCCCATTGGTAGGTGGGCTCAGGAGTGCCTTGGGCTGATGATGACCTGCTTATGGATGTAAGCTCCAAGCATTAATAGGCTGGAGATATCTCCAAAATGGGGCTTACAAGCACCAGTGTCTTTGTGGTTTATGACCTTACTAAAATGACTGCTATCCACATCTCCATCCCCAGGGGAGTCCTATTTGCCTACTACAGCTTTAAGAAGCCCTCAAAGATCAACAGGAGGGTCTGACCCAGACTATTTCAAATGTCTGCCACTCCACTACCACTCAAAGAATGTGACATTTTGCACATTCTGTAAGAGTCTGTAAGAGTGGTGTTTCTATTTCCTAAAGCTCTCCACTTATTCCATACACAAGCCTCACAGACATCAAATTTCAATGTTCTGGAGCTTCTTCTTTCTTGTGCAGGACTCCCAGACTGGAGAGCCCAATATGGGGCTTGGACCCTTTGCTCCTTGGGGAGAACTTCTGTATTGTGATTAAATGTGATTATTTTTCTTTTTATAGGTCACCTGCCTTGGGATATAAGATTGGACTATACTGCATCTATTCCCTTCTACCCACCTTATTGAAGTTCTTTATTTTGGAAAATATATATATATTTTTTGGAAAGATATTTTGGAAAATATCTTTATTTTTATTTTGGAAAATATATTTTCCAGTCTACAGGTTGTTCTCATAGATAATTTCTCTGTTAATAGTTGTGATTTTTATGTCCCCATGGAACTTTCATTTAAATATGAATGACTGTATGAAAAAATGGATGAAAGATATATTCTCATTGTGTATGTTGTTGTTGAATCACTCAGTCATCTCCAACCCTTTGCAAGTCCTTAATCTGCAGCATGCTAGATTTTCCTGTCCTTCACCATCTCCCGGAATTTGCTCAAACTCATGTCCATTTACTTGATGGTGCCATTCAGTCATTTCAATGTCTATTATCCCCTTCTTCTTCTGCCAAAAAATCATTCCCAGAATAAGAGACTTTTCCAGTGAATTGGCTCTTCACATCAGGTGGCCAAACATTTGAGCTTCAGCTTCAGTATCAGTCCTTCCAATGAATTTTCAGGATTGATTTTCTTTAAGATTGACTGGTTTGATCTCAGTGCAGCCCAAGGGATTCTTAAGTGCTCAAAAGCATCAATTATTCAGGGCTCAGCCATCTTTATGATACAACTCTCACATCTGAACATGACTCTTGGGAAGGGTATAGCTTTGACCATATGGAACTTGTAGGCAAAGCAATGTCACTGGTTTTTAATACACTCTCTAGATTTGTCATAGCTTTTCTTCCAAGGAGCAAGCCTCTTTTACTTTTATGACTGAAGCCACCATCTGCACTGATTTTTGGAGCGCCACAAAATAATGTCTGTCACTGTTTCCATCATTTCCTCATCTATTTACCATGAAGTGATGGGACCAGATGCCATGATTACTGCTATTTGAATGTTGATTTTTAAGCTAGCTTTTTCACTCTCCTCTTTCACTTTCATCAAGACCCTCTTTAGTTTTTGTTCACTTTCTGCCATAAGGGTGGTATCATCTGTGTATCTGAGATTATTGATATCTTTCCCAGCTATCTTGATTCCAACTTGTGCTTCATCCAGCCCAGGACTGTGCATGATGTACTCTGCATAGAAGTTAAATAAGCATGGTGATGATGTACAAACTTGATGTTCTCCTTTCCCAATTTTGAATCAGTCCACTGTTCCATGTTCAGTTCTAATGGTGGTTTCCTTAATTGCATGCAGATTTGTAAGAAGACAGATAAGGTAGTCTGGTATTCCCATCACCTGAAGAATTTTCCAGTTTGTTGTGATCTACACAGTAAAAGGCTTTAGTATAGTCAATAAAACAGAAGTAGATGATTTTTCTGGAATTCTCTCTCTCTCTCTCTTTCTTTTTTTCTATGATTCAATGGATGTTAGAAATTTGATCCCTGGTTCTTCTGCCTTTTCTAAATCCAGCTTGTACATCTGGAAGTTCTCGGTACATGTACTGTTGAAGCATAGCTTGGAGGATTGTGAGCATTACCTTGCTAGCATGTAAAATGAGTACAATTGTGCAGTGGTTTGAACATTCTTTGAAATTGATCTTCTTTGGGATTGGAATGAAAACTGATCTTTTCCAGTCCTATGGCCACTGCTGAGTTTTCCAAATGTGCTGACATATTGAATGCAGCACTTTCACAGCATCATCTTTTATGACTTGAAACAGTATAGCTGGAATTCCATCACCTCCACTAGCTTTGTTCATAGTGATGCTTCCTAAGGTCCACTTGACTTCACACTCTGGCTCTAAGTGAGTGATCACACCATTATGGTTATCTGCATTTTAAAATCTTTTCTGTATAGCTTGACTTTCTATTCTTGCCACTCTTCTTAATATCTTATGCTTCAATTAGGTCACTGCCCTTGCTATCCTTTATTGTTCCCATCTTTGCATGAAATGTTCGCTTGATACCTCTAATCTTTTGAAGATATATCTAGTTTTTCCCATTCTACTGTTTACCTCTATTTCTTTGCATATTTGACTTAGGAAGGCTTCTTATCTCTCCTTGCTATTCTTTGGAACTCTGCATTCAGAGTTCCCAAGACTACTTCATAGTCTATTTCTGCATCATTGACTACTCTAAAAACTTTGACTGTGTGGATCACAACAAACTGTGATAAATTCTTCAAGAGATGGGAATACCAGACCACCTCACCTGCCTCCTGTGAAAACTATATACAGATAAAGAAGCAACAGTTAGAACCAGACATGGAACAATGGACTGGTTCAAAATTGGGAAAAGAGTACAACAAGGCTGTCTACTGTCACCCTCCTTACTTAACTTCTATTCAAAGTTCATGCAAAATGCCAAGCTGGATGAAGAACAATCTGAAATCAAGATTCCCGGGAGAAGTATCAATAACTTAAGATAATCAGATGACACCACTCTGATGGCAGAAAGTGAAGAACAACTAAAGATCCTTCTGATGAACGTGAAAGAGGAGAGTGAAAAAACTGGTTTAAAATTCAATATTTTAAAAATGAAGATCATGGCATCTGGTCCTAACATGTCATTGCAAATGGATGGGGAAACAATGCAAACAGTGAGAGACTTCATTTTCTCAGGCTCCAAAAGCACTGCAAATTGTGACTGAAGGTATGAAATTAGAAGATTCTTGCTCCTTGGGAAGATAACTATGACAAACCTAGGAGAGTATTTAAAAGCAGAGACAGTACTTTGCTTACAGAGGTCCAAATTCTCAAATTTATGGGTTTTCCAGTAGTCATGGATGAGTGTGAAACCTGAACAATAAAAAGGCTGAGTGTTGAAGGATTGATGCCTTTGAACTGTAGTGCTGGAGAAGACTCTTGAGAGTCCTTTGAATAGCAAGGAGTTCAAATCAGTCAATCTTAAAGGAAACTGACACTGAACATTCATTGGAAGGACTAATGCTGAAGCTGAAGCTCCAATGTTTTGACCACCTGATGCAAAGAGCCAAATCATTGGAAAAGTCCCTTATCTGGAAAAGACTGAAGGTAAGAAAGAGGACAACAGAAGACAAGATAATAGAATGGCATCATCAACTGAATGAACATGAGTTTGAGCAAACTCCAGGAGATGGTGAAATACAGGGCAACCTGGCATGCTGCAGTCTATGGGGTCACAAAGAGTGGGACAAGACTGAGTGACTGAAAAACAACAACTGCATTCAAATGGGTATATCTGTCCTTTTCCCCTTTGCCTTTCACTTCTCTTCTTTTATTAGCTATTTTTAAGGCCTCTTCAGATAACCATTTTGCCTCTTTGCATCTCTTTTTTTGGGGGATGGTTTTGATCATAGCCTCCTATACAATGTTACAAATCTCCATCCATAGTTCAGGCATTCTGTCAGATCTAATCCATTGAATCTGTTTGTCACTCCACTGTATATTGTAAGGGATTTGATTTAGGTCATACCTGAATGGACTAGTGATTTTCCCTACTTTCTTCAACTTAAATCTGAATTTTACAATAAGATGTTCGTAATCTCAGCCACAGTCAGCCTCAGGTCTTGTTTTTGATGACTATATACAGCTTTTCCATATTCAACTGCAAAGAATATAATCAATTTGATCTAGTGATGTCCAAGTGTTGAGTCATCTTCTGTTGTTGGAAGAGGGTGTATGCTATGACCAGTGTGTTCACTTGGAAAAATTCCATTAACTTTTTCCTTGCTTCATTTTGTACTCCAAGGCCAAACATATCTGTTACTCCACGTATCTCTTGACTTCCTACTTTACATTCCAGCCCTCTATAATGAAAAGTGCATCTTTTATTTGATGCTAGTTCAAGAAGTTCTTGTAGATTTTCATAGAACTGTTCAACTTAAAGTTCTTCAGCATTGGTGGTTGAGGCATAACTTGAATTACTGTGATACTGAATGAATTGCTTGTAAATTAACTGAGGTGATTCTGTTGTTTTTGAGACTGCACCCATGTACTGCATCTTGGACTCTTATTGACTGTGAGGGCTACTCCATTCATTGTGTATAGTTTTTATTAATACATGATCAGTGTTTTGGCTACATACTGGTAGCAGTATTTCAGCTACTATGCAAAATAACAGAATATAATGAGATTACAGTATTTATTTCAAAATTGTGGAGAAACATTTTTTTTTTGCATATTTCTTTTTTTTTTTAATTTTATTTTTAAACTTTACAATATTGCATTAGTTTTGCCAAATATCGAAATGAATCCACCACAGGTATACCCGTGTTCCCCATCCTGAACCCACCTCCCTCCTCCCTCCCCTACCCTCCCTCTGGGTCCTCCCAGTGCACCAGCCCCAAGCATCCAGTACCGTGCATTGAACCTGGACTGGCAACTCGTTTCATACATGATATTATATATGTTTCAATGCTATTCTCCCAAATCTCCCCACCCTCTCCCTCTCCCACAGTCCATAAGACTGATCTATACATCAGTGTCTCTTTTGCTGTCTCATACACAGGGTTATTGTTACCATCTTTCTAAATTCCGTATATATGTGCTAGTATACTGTATTGGTGTTTTTCGTTCTGGCTTACTTCACTCCATATAATAGGTTCCAGTTTTATCCATCTCATTAGAACTGATTCAAATGTATTCTTTTTAATGGCTGAGTAATACTCCATTGTGTATATGTACCACAGCTTTCTTATCCATTCATCTGCTGATGGGCATCTAGGTTGCTTCCATGTCCTGGCTATTATAAACAGTGCTGCGATGAACATTGGGGTACACGTGTCTCTTTCCCTTCTGGTTTCCTCAGTGTGTATGCCCAGTAGTGGGATTGCTGGATCATAAGGCAGTTCTATTTCCAGTTTTTTAAGGAATCTCCACACTGTTCTCCATAGTGGCTGTACTAGTTTGCATTCCCACCAACAGTGTAAGAGAGTTCCCTTTTCTCCACACCCTCTCCAGCATTTATTGCTTGTAGACTTTTGGATCGCAGCCATTCTGACTGGCGTGAAATGGTACCTCATAGTGGTTTTGATTTGCATTTCTCTGATAATGAGTGATGTTGAGCATCTTTTCATGTGTTTGTTAGCCATCTGTATGTCTTCTTTGGAGAAATGTCTATTTAGTTCTTTGGCCCATTTTTGATTGGGTCATTTATTTTTCTGGAGTTGAGCTGTAGGAGTTGCTTGTATATTTTTGAGATTAGTTGTTTGTCAGTTGCTTCATTTGCTATTATTTTCTCCCATTCTGAAGGCTGCCTTTTCACCTTGCTAATAGTTTCCTTTGTTGTGCAGAAGCCTTTAAGTTTAATTAGGTCCCATTTATTTATTTTTGCTTTTATTTCCAATATTCTGGGAGGTGGGTCATAGAGGATCCTGCTGTGATGTATGTCGGAGAGTGTTTTGCCTATGTTCTTCTCTAGGAGTTTTATAGTTTCTGGTCTTACGTTGAGATCTTTAATCCATTTTGAGTTTATTTTTGTGTATGGTGTTAGAAAGTGTTCTAGTTTCATTCTTTTACAAGTGGTTGACCAGTTTTCCCAGCACCACTTGTTAAAGAGATTGTATTTTGAAATTCCAAACTCTACTCTAGATTTTTAATTTCAGCCTTTTAGTATTTGTTATCAATTTTGTACCTATAGTGTTTTTTTTGTTTTTGTTTTTATATAATTTCTGTGACCCTTTTTTTCTTTTTCTTTTTCTCTGTTTCTTTCTCTTTTTCTTTTAAATAACATTGTATATCTGAAATTCCAAACTCTATTCTAGATTTTTAATTTATGCTTTTTGGTATCTGTTATCAATTTTGTACCTGTATTTTTTTTTTAATAATTTATGCGACCTTGTTTGTTCTTGTTTGTTTTTATTTTTCTCTCTCTTTCTTTTTCTTCTTCTTTTTTTAACATTGTATTTTTGAAATTCCAAACTCTACTCTAGATTTTTAACTTTTGCTTTTTGGTATTAGTTATCAATTTTGTACCTATACTTTCTGTATAATTTTTGCCACCTTGTTTGTTTTTGTTTCTTCGTTTTTTCTCTCTTTCTTTTCCTTCTTCTTTTCTTTAACATCGTATTTTTGAAATTCCAAACTCTACTCTAGATTTTAAATTTTTGCTTTTAAGTATTTGTTACCAAATTTGTACCTTTAAGAACCCAATCTTCAGTACCCATTTTTCACTAGGGAGCGAGATTACTGGCTTGACTGCTCTCTCTCCCTTTGGACTCTCCTTTTTCTCCACTAGGTTGCCTGTGTCTCCTCCCTAACCCCTCTCTACTCTACCCAACTCTGTGAATTTCTGTGTGTTCCAGACGGTGGAGAACACTTAGGGAACTGATTACTGGCTGGATCTGTCTCCCTCCTTTTCATTCCCCCCATTTATCCTCCTGGCCACCTCTGCCACCTTCTTCCTTCTTCTCTTCTCTGTATAACTCTGTGAACAACTCTGAGCGGTCCAGTTGTGGAGTGCACATAAGGAAGAGATTACTGAATAGCCCACTCTCTCCTCTATTGACTCCACCTCATCTCATTCGGGTCGCCTCTAACTCCCTCCTCACTCTTCTCTTCTCCATATAACACTGTAAACCTCTTTGGGCGAAACAAGTTTCAGGGCAAGACATACCAAGCAAATTCTCCAGCAGCAAGGAACACAGCCCTGAGCTCCAAGATACAGGCAGCCCAAAGTCACCCCAAAACCATAGACATCCCATAACTCATTACTGGACATTTCATTGCACTCCAGAGAGAAGAAATACAGCTCCACTCACCAGGACACCAACACAAGCTTCCCTAACCAAGAAACCTTGACAAGCCACCTGTACAAACCCATACAGAGAAACATTTTTATTGCCCAAGATAGATGTAAAGCTGGATTTTGAACCTCGGTCACTTGGTCCAAATTCCTGTTCTCTGTGTTTTATCTCAGTTATCTGAAACCCATTAAATAAGTAAACTTTATTTCTTAAATGTAGGGCACATCTTTAGGCTCTCTAATGAAGACAGGCAAAGAGACACCTGTAAGGAACATTATTATATACTTAAATGGCCTCAGATAAATGAATGCAGTTGCACACCTGAGGCAGCAGTGCCCTAGATTTAGTAATCTAGCACAAAACAGAACAAGTCAAGCAAATGACATGGTTAGAGTTTGTAATGAGACAGTGAGAAGTGAAATTTTGATCATCCTGACCCATTTTACTACCTAAAAGCTGTGATTTCTTTCCCAAATGCTACACTACTAATCTATAAAAACTAAAGTAGGAAATGAAGCCTAAAATCCTCAAGTGTGACACATTTTAGGCTATTTCCAAGTAGGAAGTGATAATAACGCCTTCCTTTTCTGAATTTCAAAATCTAGGATTAGGATTTAGCAAGACAGAATGCCTAACCATGAAGAATATTGATTTTCCTTCTTCTTTTGTTATATTAAGAACTTCTGTATGTCCTTTAAAGAGGTTTCTGATACGATATTTTCTAACTAGGATTTTTAAATTTACTCAGGCACAGGAAGCAAAGCTGGTTCCATTGACAAGGGAAGCTCAACAGAGTAAAATAACCACCTTTTCCTGTTTCTGCCCAGATGTCTCCATCCCTAGTTTGAAGGTTTCACTTTTTTCCTCATTAATGCCTTAATTTTAACATTATTGACTAGGTAAATCTTTTAATTCAGATGATGATAAATAGGCACATTATTTACTTATAATTACTCAAAACTGAAAACAGCACAGATTTTCACCCCTTGGTGAATGGCAAAAGGCATGTAGCTCATTCACCATCAAATATCACTCAATAATAAAAGAACCAACTATTAACACACACACAATGCCATGGATTAATCTCAGTTGCATTATACTAAGTAAAAGAAGCCAAACTCAAAGGCTACGTAGTTTATGAATTTATTTATAAAACATTTGGGAGAAACAAAAGTACAAGAATAGAAAATATATCAGTTGTTGCCAGAGACTGGAAATGGGGAGTGGTATACGGTCTAAAATTGTTTGCAGAGGAATTGAGGGGAAGGTAACAGAACTGCTTTATATCACGACCGTGGTACTGGTTATAATATTGTATGTGTTTATTAGAACTCACAAAACTGTATGAGTTTAAAGAATAACATTTACTGTGTGTAAATGTCACTTTCATTAAGTTAAACTTAAATTTCTGCAATGGAAAACAACTCTATAGCCAGTGAGATGGCTAAAATTAAAATGATCATCAATGTCAATTATTACTGAGAATTGACTTAGTAATGTAAAATAGTACAGCCAGTTGGGGAAAAAAAAAAAGAATGGTTTGACAGTTTCTGATAAACATAATAATCATGAAGATCCTATATGCAAGGCAGCAAAAGAGATACAAATGTAAAGAACAGACTTATGGACTTTGTGGGAAAAGGGGAAGGTGGGATAATTTGAGAGAATAGCATTGAAATATATATATTACCATATGCAAAATAGATGACCAGTGCAAGTTTGATGTATGCAGCAGGGCACTCAAAGTTGGTGCTCTGGGACAACCCAGAGGGATGGGGTATGGAGGGAGGTGGATGTGAGGTCAGGGTGGGGGATACATGTGGACCCATGGCTGATTCATGTTGATTTATGGCAGACCATCACAATATTGTAATGAAATTATCCTCTAATTAAAATAAATTAATTAACTTTAAAAATAATCATATAGCCTAGAAATTTCAGTCCTAGGCATTTACCCAAGTGTGAGATTTCCAATTGCAGTTTTGGGTGCTCCCACTTATATCATATGATATCATCATCAGTTTGCACCCAAAAATGCGGCTCTGGTTTTACTTTGACTTTTACAATGCTGCTTTCTTCACTTTGTGAGTCATAAGATGTCTTAGGCCCTGGGGAGGTGGGTATTGCCAGACTTCTAGAGTTTAAGAATTCTAAGCGAGTTTAAGACCCACTCACTTTCCTAACTAAATTGCCACCTGACTTGGTGTACTTACAGGAAAGCACAGAATCTGGGCGGTGTTCAGGCAGGTCAGAAACAGGTCAGAGATCTGCTCTCCTGTTTCTGAAGCCTGAGCAAGATTTCCTTTATTTTATTTTCCCTAATATGAGATAACTTACTATAATACTGACTCTATGAATAAGGAATTTGGACCCTGACACTGAAAAATATTTGGTATTTGTTGAGATAGCTCAAAAGTTGGAAGTTGAAGTCACCTGAAAGCTTGTTTACTAATATGTCACTCATTTGTCACTTACTATGGGAAGACCAAAAACTTGGAAATGGTAAAATCTCATGCATCTAATCAATAAAATTAGTTTTGAAAAGCTGATGCTCAACAATCTAGTTTTGGACCATACTTGGTGTATGTGCTTCTCTCTTACAAAATCATTCTATGCTAATTTCTGGATAAAATATATCAGTATCAGTTCAGTCACATAGTCACGTCTGACTCTTTGCAACCCCATGGACTGCAGCACACCAGGCCTCCCTGTCCATCACCACCTCCGGGAGTTTACTCAAACTCGTGTACATTGAGTCGGTGATGCCATCCAACCATCTCATCCTGTCATTCACTTCTCCTCCCGCCTTCCATCTTCCCCAGCATCAGGGTCTTTTCAAAAGAGTCAGTTCTTCTAAAGGTGGCCAATGTATTGGAGTTTCAACTTCAGCATCAGTCCGTCCAGTGAATATTCAGGACTGATTTCCATTAGGATGGACTGGTTGAATCTTCTTGCAGACCAAGGGACTCCAAGTGTCTTTTCCAACACCACAGTTCAAAGCCATCAATTCTTCAGTGCTCAGCTTTCTTTATAGTCGAATTCTCACATCCATACATGACTACTGGAAAAATCATAGCTTTCACTAGGTGGACTTTTGTTGGTAAAGTAATGTCTCTGCTTTTTAATATGCTGTCTAGTTTGGTTGTAACTTGTCTTCCAAGGAACAGCATCTTTTATTTCCATGGCTGCAGTGTTTTTGGAGTCCAAAGAAATAGTCTGTCACCATTTCCACTGTTTTCCCATCTATTTGCCATGAAATGGTGGGAAAGATGCCATGATCTTAGTTTTCTGAATATTGAGTTTTAAGCCAGCTTTTTCACCCTCCTCTTTCACTTTCATCAAGAGGATCTTTAGGTCTTATTCACTTTCTGCCATAAGATTGGTGTCATCTGCATATCTGAGATTATTGATATTTCTCCTGGCAAACTTGATTCAAGCTTGTGCTTCATCCAGCCCAGCATATCTCACAATGTACTCTGCATATAAGTTAAATAAGTAGGGTGACAATATACAGCCTTGACACACTCCTTTCCCAATCTGGAACCAGTCTGTTGTTCCATGTTCAGTTCTAACTGTTGCTTCTAGACCTGCATACAGATTTCTCAAGGAGCAGCTAAAGTGGTCTGGTATTCCCATCTCAGAATTTTCCAGAGTTTATTGTAATCCACACAGTCAAAAGTTTTGGTGTAATCAATAAAGCATAAGTAGATGTTTTTTCTGGAACTCTCTTGCTTTTTAAGGATCTAGCAGATGTTGGCAATTTGATCATTGGTTCTTCTGTCTTTTCCAACAATCCAGCTTGAACATCTGGAAGTTCAAAGTTCACATACTATTTAACCTTGGCTTGAGAATTTTGAGCATTACTTTGCTAGCGTGTGAGATGAGTGCAATTGTGCTGTAGTTTGAGCATTATTTGGCATTGCCTTTCTTTGGGATTGGAATGAAAACTGACCTTTTCCAGTCCTGTGGGTACTGCTGTGTTTTCCAAATTTGCTGGCATATTGAATGCAGCACTTTCACAGCACCATCTTTTAGGATTTGAAATAGCTCAACTGGGATTCCATCACCTCCACTAGCTTTGTTCATAGTGATGCTTCTTAAGGCCCACTTGACTTTGCATTCTAGGATATCTGGCTCTAGATTAGTGATCACAACATCATTTTTATCTGGACCATGAAGATTTTTTTTTTTTTTTTTGTATAGCTCTTCTGTGTATTCCTGCTACCTCTTATTAATATCTTCTGCTTCGGTTAGGTCCATACTATTTCTTTCTTTTATTGTGCCTATCTTTGTATGAAATATTCCCTTGGTATCTCTAATTTTCTTGAAGAGATCTCTAGTTTTTCCCATTCTATTGTTTTCCTCTATTTCTTTGTGCTGATCACTGAGGAAAACTTTCTTAACTCTCCTTGCTTTTCTTAGAAACTCTGCACTTAAATGGGTATATCTTCCCTTTTCTCCTTTGCCTTTAGCTTCTCTTCTTTCTCAGCTATTCCTAAGGCTTCCTCAGACAACCATTTTGCCTTTTTGCTTTTCTTTTCTTGGGAATGGTTTTCATCACTGCCTCCTGTACAATGTCATGAACCTCTGTCCATTGTTCTTCAGACACTCTGCCTATCAGATCTAATCCTTTGAATCTATTTGTCACTTCCAATGTATAATTGTAAAGGATTTAATTTAGGCCATACCTGAATGGTCTAGGGGCTTTTCCTACTTCCATTTAAGTCTGAATTTGACAATAATAAGTTCATGATCTGAGCCACAATCAGTACCTGGTCTTATTTTTGCTGACTGTATAGAACTCCCCTATCTTTGGCTGCAAAGAATGCAATCAATTGGATTTTGGTATTGACTATCTGGTGATGTCCACGTGTAGAGTATTCTGTTGTACTGTTGGAAGAGGGTGTTTGCTGCAACCAGTGCATTCTCTCAGCAAAACTCTGTTAGGCTTTACCCTGCTCCATTCTATATTCCAAGGCCAAACTTGCCATTTACTCCATGTAACTTGACCTCTTACTTTTGTATTCCAGTCCCCTATAATGGAAGGGACAACTTTTGGGGGTGTTAGTTCTAGCAGGTCTTGTAGGTCTTCATAGAACCATTCAGCTTCAGCTTCTTCAGCATTATTGGTGGGAGAATAGACTTGGATTACTCTGATATTGAGTGGTTTGCCTTGGAAATGAACAGAGATCATTCTGTCATTCCTGAGATGGCATCCAAGTGTTGCATTTTGTACTCTTTTGTTGACTATGATGGGTACTCCATTTCTTGTAAGGGATTATTTCCCACAGTAATAGACATAATGGTTTTCTGAGTTAAATTCACCCATTCCCATCCATTTTAGTTCACTGATTCCTAAAATGTCAATGTTCACTCTTGCCATCTCCTGCTTGATAACTTCTAACTTACCTTGAATCATGGACCTAACATTCTAGGTTCATATGCAATATTGTTCTTTTCAGCATCGGACTTTGCTTCCATCATCAGTTACATGGACAACTGGGTGTTGCTTTTGCTTTGTCTCTGTCTCTTCATTCTTTCTAAAGTTATTTCTCCATTGATCTCCAGTAGCATACTGAGCACCTACTGACCTGGATAGTCCATCTTTCAGTGTCCTATCTGTTGGCCTTTTCATACAGATCAAGGTGTTCTCAAGGCAAGAATACTGAAGTGGTTCCCATTCCCTTCTCCAGTGGACCACGTTTTCTCAGAACTCTCCACCTTGGCCCGTCCATTTTGGGTGGCTCTACATGACATGGCTCACAGTTTCATTGAGTTATACAAGGTTGTGGTCCATATGATCCAATTAATTAGTTTTCTGTGATTGTGGGCTGACTCAGGGGGAATCTGGGCCTTGTTCTGATGGGCGGGGCCATGCTGTGTAAATCTTTAAACCAATTTTCTGTTGAAGGGAGGGACTGTATTCCCTCCCTGTTATTTGACTGGGGGTAAACTATGATGGAGATAATGAAGATAATGGCTACCTCCTTCAAAATTTCCCATGCACACACTGCTACACTCAGTGCCCTCAACTGTGCAGCATGGCCACCACCAACCCACACCTCCACCAGAGACTCCTGGACACTCACGGGTAAGTCTGATTCAGTCTCTTGTGGTGTCACTGCTCCTTTCTCCTGGGTCCTGGTGAACATAAGGTTGTTTATGCCCTCCAAGCGTCTGTTTCCTCAGTTCTGTGTATGTTCTGGTGGCTCTATGATGGGTTAATGGCAACCTCCTCTAAGAGGGCTTATGCTATACCCAGGTCTATTGCACCCAGAGGCCTGCCCCTGCAGCAGTCCACTGCTAACCCATACCTCCTCAGGAGACACAAAAACACCGTTCTGTCTCAGTCTTTGTGGGGTCCCTGGATCCTGGTGTGCACAAGGTATGTTTAAGCCCTCTGAGCTTCTCTGGCAAGTATGGGGTTTGATTCTAAACACAATTTTTCCCTTCCTACTATCTTGTTGGGGTTTCTCCTTTGCCCCTGAATGTGGGATATCTCCTCAAAGTTGCTCCAAGAGCTGCACATCCACTGCTTCAGCACCTACTATCTTGCCGGGGCTTCTCTGCCCCTGGACGTGGGATATCTCCTCATAGTTGCTCCAGTGCCAAAGAGCAGACATAGGGTAAAATAGAAGAGAAAGTAAGATCAAATATAAGATAAAGGTAAATCTGAAGAAAAAACATTATAGTCACACAAAAAGTTAAGGAGCTGAATCAGTTGGCTTAGAAGCTGATAAATGACAGCTAGCAGTTAATCAATGTTGATATTCAGCAAAATTCTAGAAGGGATTGTTAACAAATAATGAATATCATCTTGACTTTCTGAAAATCTTATGGATAAACAAATTCCTCTAGAAGGTTTTAGAGGAAGAAACTTTACATAGACTTTGGTTTGATCCTTAGGTCAGGAAGATCCCCTGGAGAAGGGAATGGCAACTCACTTCAGTATTCTTGCCTGGAGAATTCTATGGGCAGAGGAGCCTGGTGGACTCCAGTCCATGAGTCACAAAGAGTCGGACATGACTAATGTGACTTAGCGTGGGTGCGTGCACACACACACACACACACACACACACACACACACACATTCCTTTCTTTGGGGAAGTTGGAAACCAAATCTGGCTGACAGTTTATATTTCTATCCTCTTGTAACTGTGGTAAACAATGAAACCTGAAAATTGCAACGGAAATTTGTATGATAAATCTGACAACATTAATATATTTGCCTAAATATTTATTTTTGTTCTTTTGTTAAAAAAAAAAAGTGTTGGGGATTTTACTAACAAACGTTCAAGTTTCTTAATATATGACATTAAGCAAAGGAAAGAAAAAGTTTTATTTCAAATCTTTATTCTTCAAGTAAATGAATTTCACTGAACTAAAACTGGAATTTGCTCAGTTTATTCTCCAGAGTAAATGTGCAGGTACTGTTTATTGATGCCATCTTAAAACTATTTCAAATAATGTGTGAAGCCAGAACCCAGAATTCTTTATCTGCTCAGTTAGTTAGATATTTAATTACATTAGAGCAAATGTAATATGTTAGTCCTGGAATTGAGGCTTGTTGTCACTCATAGAATCATGCACTTCTTTCTATTATTCATTTTTTATGGCATTCATTTATTTCACAAATATTTAATTTCTTACTTACTAAGTGTAGGAACACAATATAAATAAAAAGAAATATTAATAAAATTTACTAATAGTAAATATAGTGAATAAAATAGAAGTTTTTGACTTCATGTATCTTTCATTCTACTTTGTGATTAATTTTCACTAAAACTGTAAGGAGTTGCTTTTGATTTAGAGTATATAAAATATATTTAAGCCAATACTCCTTATAAGAGTTTATAGGTTACCAAACCGTTTAGTCAAAGCTATGATTTTTCCAGTAATCATATATGGATGTGAGAATTGGAATATAAAGAAAGCTGAGCACCAAAGAATTGATGCTTTTGAACTATGGTGTTGGAGAAGACTCTTGAGAGTTCCTTGGACTGCAAGGAGATCCAACCAGTCCATCCTAAAGGAAATCAGTCCTGAATGTTCACTGGAAGGACTGATATTGAAGCTGAAATTCCAATACTTGGGTCACCTGATGCGAAGAGCTGACTTTTTTGAAAAGACCCTGATGCTGGGAAACATTGAAGGCGAGAGGAGAAGGGGACGACAGAGGATGAGATGGTTGGATGGCATCACTGACTCAATGGACATGAGTTTGGGTAAACTCCTGTAGTTGGTGATAGACAGGGAGGCCTGGCATGCTTCAGTCCATGGGGTTGCAAAGAGTCAGACATGACTGAGCAGTTGAACTGAACTGAACCAATTAAATTATTTCTTCCTATTTAGAATCACTGTTGGGGAATTCCTTGGCAGTCCATTGTGGAGTTAAGACTCCACAGTCTTCCAGTGCCAGGGACATGGTTGTGATCCATGTTCAGGAACTAAGATCCTGCATGCCATGTTCATGGCCAAAAAAAGAAAAAAATAAACCTTAGCATCACTGCTTCTCTCTGATGCCAAAATCTTGTCTCCTTGTCCAGCAATGCTGAATAGAAACACAGAGACAGTGTTCGAAGGAAAAAAAAAAGTGTTGTTTTATTCTCTGCCAGGCAAGGGACACAGTAGGCTAGTGCTTCAAAAACTGTGCTCCTTTCCCGTGGAATAGGGAGAGGTTTATCTCCCAGGGCTTGTGGTCTGGGGTAAGATGATAAGTCTCAAAGTTATCAAGGTCTTAAATTAAAAAAAAAAAAAATTGTCTTCTGCAAATTTACGGCCAAAGCTGGTGTCAGGGGGCTCAGTAACCTATCTAGTGTCCTTGAAGTTATCACCAGTGACTTTCTTTTTGAAATTCAGAATGCTACAAGGGGGAGTATGGGGAGGAGAATACCACGTGTACAGTGCAATTCATATGGAGTCAGACAGTAATTAACTTTGTTTAGCTTTCTGAAGGACAAGTCTAGCTACAGGTGTTTTTTAGTAGTCAATGCTAAAGAATAACCAAGATTGCTTAACTCCTTTAGGCTTGTTTATGTTGTTTATGCAGCCTGTTCATTGTTTCTTATTTTCCTTATTTATCAGAAGTCTCTTTTCTATTCAAGAACACCCTTATTTTATTTTTGCTGTAACATATCCAATCATGAATTGATATAACATATTTTGTTAGTTTCTACCAAATTATCACTAATATTCCCTCTACCCCCAGGATAAGCATGCATTCTCTATCATGAAAGTCTGTTAGTATCAAATATCTAGAGCATTCAAGACTCTTTTTTTTTTTTTTAAGTTATAATAATTCATCATTTAAAAAGTATTTACTTTTGGCTGCACTGGATCTTCTTTGCTTTGTGTAGGCTTTCTCTATTTGCAATGAGTAGAGGCTACACTTCTTTGTGGTGCATAGTCTTTTCATTCTGACGGCTTCTCTTGTGGAGGACAGGCTCTAGGCCCATGGGCTTCATGGGTTGCAGAATGTAGGCTCAGTAGTTCTGACTTGTAAGCCCTAGAGCATGAGGATTTCAGTAGTTGCAGCGCTCAGTAGTTGTAACTCAAAGGCTCTAGAGCACTTGCTCAACAGTTTTGGCTCATGGGCTGAGTTGCTCTGTGGCATGTGGAATCTTCTCGGAAGAGGGATTGAACCTGTGTCCCCTTCATTGTTAGGTAGGTTCTTATCCATTGCACCAACAG
Organism: Bos grunniens; assembly: GCF_055505025.1. Lineage (NCBI taxonomy): Eukaryota > Metazoa > Chordata > Mammalia > Artiodactyla > Bovidae > Bos > Bos grunniens. Next base: position 61,067,736 of record NC_141183.1, on the reverse strand, counting down.
GGAAGTCCTATCATTTTTAAAAATAATAATCATGATTTCTTTTAATTCCTTTTCTTACTTGGATGTAACACTTTGTCATTTTCAACAGCAAGTGAACTCTGGATAATTGCCAGCAATAGTAGGGCTTGCTAGATTTTAGAAATTGGCACTGTTGAGTTTCCAAAATCATAACAGACAAAGGAAAAGTAGGTAACCATCTAAAACATTTTTTTCAGAAGAATGCTTCTGTATCTTCAAAGGAACACCTCACTGTGAAAGATCCCATGGAAATAGGATGAATTTATAGCTTTTCGTTAGCTGAGCAGGTAAGAACTGTTTCCCTTTATCTTCTAACTCTAGGAAGAGTGTCATTGTTACCAGATTAATGACACAATTATTTTTATTTAAAAATATTATGTCCAACCTAGATAGCATATTCAAAAGCAGAGACATTACTTTGCCAACAAAGGTCCGTCTAGTCAAGGCTATGATTTTTCCTCTGGTCATGTATGGATGTGAGAGTTGGACTGTGAAGAAGGCTGAGCACCGAAGAATTGATGCTTTTGAACTGTGGTGTTGGAGAAGACTCTTTCGAGTCCCTTGGACTGCAAGGAGATCCAACCAGTCCATTCTGAAGGAGATCAGCCCTGGGATTTCCTTGGAAGGAATGATGCTAAAGCTGAAACTCTAGTACTTTGGCCACTTCATGCAAAGAGTTGACTCATTGGAAAAGACTCTGATGCTGGGAGGGATTGGGGGCAGGAGGAGAAGGGGACAACAGAGGATGAGATGGCTGGATGGCATCACTGACTCGATGGACATGAGTCTGAGTGAACTCTGGGAGTTGGTGATGAACTGGGAGGCCTGGCATGCTGCAATTCATGGGGTCACAAAGAGTCGGACAGGACTGAGCGACTGAACTGAACTGAACTGAACTGAGGAGTACTGAGACAAGTCTTCTAGGGAAACTCAGATTATCTGTATCAGATTTTATCAGATTTCCCTTTCCATTTCATTGAAAAGTCCTTTGCAGATTGGGATAAATATCATCTAACCTTTGCATATTCAATTCCTAGCATGCTAATATACAAGCTCTAAGTGGATTTAATTTAGCTCTTATTTTAGTCTTCTCATCAATTTTATACACTATAGTTGAAACTTCATACTTTTCCTTTATCTCATAATGTTTTGTCAAGGGTTTTATGAAAGATTGTTTTTTAAATTTCAATATCTATATAAAATATTTTTATCTTGTCATTTATATTTCTGTATTTTTCTTACACACATTAGCTTTTTTTTTTTTTTTTCCTTTAGTCAATGTTTATGGACCAAAATTTGGGGACCAAGATTAAGTTAATAAAGTATGGATAATTTGTATCTATAGTTGACTTATAATAGCAACTCAACCACAGTCAATGGAGTTCCATCTCAATTTTCTCTTTTCTCAATAAATTTATTGTTCTTAAATATAACATGTGCTTTAAAATTACATCTAACCCAATACAAACTTAATTAATTATTCTAAACCAAATTTAACTTAAGCACTATTTAAAGATTGTAACTATGGACATACTAAAAATTGGTATTTTTGTACCAATAGTTTGTACCAATACCAATTGGTATTTTTTGTACCAATACCAATTGGTATTTGTTGTACCAATTTTTTACCATAGTATTTTGTAACTATGGACATACTGAAAATTTAAAAATTAGCTCTTTTCATACATTTCAATATTTGGCAAAACTAATACAATATTGTAAAGTTTAAAAATAAAATAAAATTAAAAAAAAAATTAGCTCTTCCCATGAATCAGTGTAAGCCTGCTTCAGTACACTACTACAAGCATTAAGTAAACATTAGGTTAAATAATTATAGGATTTTTTAAATTATTTACTATATAATTGGTTATTTTAAATAATTATAGGATAATGAATTATAGGATTTTTATAATCATAGGTTGAAAGAAAATGAGATCCAAAGAAAGAAATATGGGACTGGCATATGCACAGTATTATATCTGAAGCAGGGTTTGGCTGGTGGCTCAGGGATAAACTATCTACCTGCAATGCAAGAGGCACAGTAAATAACAAGCAAGACCTAATGTATAGCATGGGGGTGGGGGGAAATATATATATATATATATATATATATATATATATATACACACACACATATTTATGCACATATATTGGGGAAGGAAATGGCAACCCAGTCCAGTACTCTTGCCTGGAGAATCCCATGGATGGAGGAGCCTGGTAGGCTGCAGTCCATGTGGTCGCAAAGAGTTGGACACGACTGAGCTATTTCACTTTCACACATTGGAGAAGGAAATGGCAACCCACTCCAGTGTTCTTGCCTGTAGAATCCCAGGGACGGGGGAGCCTGGTGGGCTCCCATCTATGGGGTTGCACAGAGTTGGACATGACTGAAGTGACTTAGCAGCAGCAGCAGCAGCTTGCACACATATATAGCAATCTCTTTTTTATGCATGTGAAACTAATACAACATTGTTAAGCAACTATACTCCAATATAAAATTTTAAAAAAGTAACCAACATTCTTTATAATGCATTAAGTAATTTTTTGTGATTCTCACTGAGATTATGTAATTATTCACCATTTTTATTATTATTTTTTTTTTTCCCCTATGTCTCATGGCATGTGGGATCTTAGTTTCCTGAACAGGGATTGAACCTGCTGTGCTCCCTAAGGTAAAAGGGCAGAGCCCTAATCACTGGATCCCCTAGGGAATTCCCAGTGTCATTATTATAATCTCCATTTTTATGACAAACAATTAGTTTAAAAGTTGAAATAATTCAAAAATACAAAGAGTGAATCTGAAAGATCCCCGTCATACTTTCTTTGCCTGTATCTTTCCTGAGAAATAACAATTTATCCTTGCAAATTTCCCATTCCTCCCTTCTCTTTCTTTATTCCCAATTTTTTATTTTAAAATAATTGTTTAATTTTCATAGTTTAAGTGTAATAGAAATCCATGTAACTAGTTACTTATTCAGCTTCATGGCTCAGTGGGTAAAAAAATCCATCTACAATACAGGAAACACAGGAGATGTGTTTGATTTTTGAGTCCGGAAAATCACTTGGAGAAGGAAATGGCAAAGCAATCCAGTGTTCTTGCTTGAACAAGTTCCATGAAAAGAGGATCCTTGTGGGCTATAGTCCAAAGAATCTCAGAGTCAGACATGACTGAGTGACTAAGCACTAAAACAAATCTGCAAACACACACACACACACACACACACCTCCATTGTTTATAGCTATAGATATAATCTCCGTTATCTTGGATTTCCACAAAAATTCTTGATAATAAATTGGCCCATCAAACTCTACTTGTTTCTGTAATTTTGAATCTTATTTCAGCATAGTATGCAAAGAGACTGTGCCACAAATCGTGTAAAAGTGTGTCCATTTCTAAATACTTGCAGTATGACAGCATTGACTTGTGACAGCTGAGGAGAGCTGATTTTGCGTCTTTTCCTAACTCTGTATACAGTACTGTCATATTGATAACTTGAGAGTATTTACATCATGAAAATTGATAAACTACAAATGGGGAGTTTTATTCCTCAGAGAGTTTGGTTACTAGTGTACCACTGCCTGTACCAACAATACAAGAGATGGCTTTACACAGGGACATCATCAGATAGTCAATACTCAAATCAGATTGATTATATTCTTTGCAGCCAAAAATGGAGACGCTCTATACAGTCAGCAAAAACAAGACTGGGAGCTAACTGTGGCTCATTCATGAACACCTTATTGCCAAATTCAGACTTAAGTTGAAGAAAGTAGGGAAAACTATTAGACCATTCAGGTATGACCTAAATCTAATCCCTTACAATTATACAGTGGACGTGACAAATAGATTCAAGGGATTAAATTTGATAGAGTGACTGAAGAACTATGGACAGAGGTTAGTGACCTTGTACAGGAGGCAGGGATCAAGGCCATTCCCAAGAATAAGAAATGCAACAAAGCAAAATAGTTGTCTGAGGAAGCCTTACAAATAGCTGAGGAAGAAGAGAAGCTAAAGGCAAAGGAGAAAAGGGAAGATATATCCATTTGAATTCAGAGTTCCAAAGAATAGCAAGGAGAGATAAGAAAGCCTTCCTCAGTGATCAATACAAAGAAATAGAGAAAAACAATACAATGGGAAAGACTTCAGGATCTTTCAAGAAATGATCAAGAAAATATAGCTTCAAGAAATGTGGCTTGTAGAGAGAGATTAATTTAGAATATATAAGTAGAAAAGTCAATATAAGAGGTGCAAAATAAATGTTAATTACTATCCTTCATCCCCATACTCCCATTTCTTCTTTGTCCAAGAGACACAGGGAATTTTTGGCAAAATATAGGCCTTGAAATCATCCCTCATGTAATATATAACTTTATTAATATAACACTTCTCTTTACTCATGAAATCACTGCAGATCGTGACTGCAACCATGAAACTAAAAGACATTTGCTCCTTGGAAGAAAAGCTATGACCAACCTAGACAGCATATTAAAAAGCAGAGACATTACTTTGCCAACAAAGGTCCAACTAGTCAAGGCTACGTGTTTTCCAGTGGTCGTGTATGGATGTGAGAGTTGGACTATAAAGAAAGCTGAACACAGGAGAATTGATGTTTTGGAACTGTGGTGTTAGAGAAGACTCTTGAGAGTGCCCTGGACTGCAAAAAGATCCAATCAGTCCATCTTAAAGGAAATCTGTCCTGAATGTTCATTGGAAGGACTGATGTTGAAGCTGAAACTCCAATACTTTGGCCACCTGATGTGAAGAACTGACTCATTTGAAAAGACCCTGATGCTGGGAAAGATTGAAGGAGGGAGGAGAAGGGGACAACAGAGGATGAGATGGTTGGATGGCATCACTGACTCAATGAACATGAGTCTGGGTAAACTCCATGAGTTGGTGATAGACAGGGAGGCCTGATGTGCTGCAGTCCATGGGGTCACAGAGTCAGACATGACTGAGCGACTGAACTGAACTTACTCATGAAAATAAATAAAGAACTCATAATTTAGATAAGATTAAAAATTGAATTTTGAGATCTCCCCCAAAATATGTAAAAAGTTATCCACTGATCACTGCCTTAAAAGAGATCATTCTCATTTACCTCGATGATAAGGGACTCTGTCATAAGCAGAGAGTTTTCACTATCATTGGTAATACTTAGCATCATAGAGGCCAATGACTAACTGAATTTTCTCACTTTTCCCTAGTCATTATTTATTATGCTACCCAATCTCAGATATAATTTTCATATGTTTTCTCTTTTGCATATCTCTAGTTCAGGTTAATATTCTCCAGTTTTACAGAGAAATCATTGACGTGTATCACTGTGTAAGATTATGGTGTACAATATGATAGTTCATATATATATTGTGAAATGATTACCTCAACAGGTTTACTTAAAATCCATCTTTTAAATTAAAATACAATAAAAAGAAAAATATTCTTGTGATGAGAATGCTCAAGGTTTACGCTCTTAAAAATATCCTATATATCATACAGGGTGTTAACTATCTCTAGAAGATGAATGTTGATATTGTCCGCAGGATTCAGTCTGGTGGTGTAAGGATCAAACATGTTTTCAGATGTTGAGTGAAAGGAAAATCTTGGCATCTAGCCTTTAAAGAATTAATTTCTTAAATCTAAAATTAATAGAGAGGAATAATCAGTTCTCAAAATTTCTAAGTTTGACAGTTTCTCCCTTTCTGTCTCTGAAATTGAGAGGGCAACAGGCAGGAAGGCCAGGGGTCTCCAAATGGAGGAAATAGCCTGCAAGTGTCAGACATTTTTATCTCTCTTAAGCGGCAGGAGGAAACAAACCAGCGATATTTTTTTTTTCCTTCTCTATGCAAATTTAAAAGGAGGTTTCTCTTAAAATACTGTGTTGCCATAATGACACCTGGTTTCACCTGAAGTTAACTATTCTCAAACCTTGAGTTAACCATTGCATTTTTCTTATGGAAATGTTTGTCTTAACTTCTGTTAATGTACTATGCATTTACCCCAGACTCTGTCTTCAAGTCACTTCTGGCTAATGGCTCAGGACCTACTTGACAAACCAGTATGTTATACTCAGACATTGTTTGCCTAATCTATGTAAACAAAACTATTTGTATGGTAATTTACCCTTCTACAAGATTCAAATCAATCGTTTTATGACCCAGGATGAATCATCTGCTGCCAAGATTATCCCAAAATGCATCTTATAGATGAGGGACCTGGTGCCATTCTTAGTTTTAAGACATCCCTTTCTTTCATTAACAGACTGCTAGTACTCTTTCCTGGAAAATCCCGTGAATGGAGGAGCCTGGTAGGCTGCAGTCCATGGGGTCACGAAGACTCGGACATGACTGAAGCGACTTAGCAGCAGCCACAGCAGTGACTATATAACATCCAGCTGAAGACTAGCAAGGGGGTATTCTTTCTGCCCTCTTCTGATGCCTATGAAAGAAGCTTTCTCTATCTCCTTTATACCTTAATATAACTTATTACACAAAAGCTCTGAGCAATCGCTGGCCCCAGATTGAATTATTTTCCTCCGGAGGCCAAGAATCCAGCCCTTTTTCTTTCAGCAACAACCTTTCAAAATTATCCTTTCTCTTGAAAGAATCATAGTTTGTTTTAACTGGGAAGTTGACAGTACCGTGTGATGTATTAAGATCTTACAGTTTGTGTATTAATTGTTTTTTATTAATCTATTTATTAGTATCTATTTAGGAATAAACAGGAAATATGGTTTAACAAAGTTTTTCCCTGTTCTCCCTCCCCTTTTTATAGTGCTTCTTCTCCCCTACTCAGATAAAAAAAAAATTGTTTTAAGAATCTTTCAGAGATATCTATACTATTTCCAACCCTATATTTTTTGTTCCCTACATCTACTTCCTCAGAAAGTGCAACCATTTTCAATATTTTTATTATGAAAATGTCCAGACTTTCTCCATGAAACGTTCACTTAAAAACAGCATGTCAGCATGAACTCATTCCCAGATATTTCTATTAATATTTAGGTGTTCTTCAATTGCATCATATTCAATATATTTCTAGAATTAATACTTTATCTCTAAAAAAATATTGCCATCTCTTGCAATGGCCCAAATGGCTGTGTACTCATTAAATACATGTTGAAATTCTAACTCCCAGAGTTGTTGGTATTAAGAGATGGGGGAGGAGAGGGTCTAAAGAATTGGATCATTTGAATAAAGCTCTCATAAATGGTAGTAGCACCCTTATAAAAGAGTCTCTGGGGATGTCTCTGCTCCTTTCATCATGTGAGAACTCAGGAAAAAAAGGTATCAGCTATGAAACAGAAAGAGGGACATCACCAGAATGTAACCATGAAGAGGCTTAATCTTGAACCTTCCAGTTCTCAGAACAATAAACTATGTAGTTTATATGCCACTCAGTCTATGCTATTTTGTTATAGCAGCACATTCAGATTGAGATATTCTAACATAACTAACTGAACTAATATCACTGATACACTTTTTTTTTTTTTTGTCACTATCACACTGTCCATTTTGGGTGGTCTTGCATGGCCTGGCTCATCGGTTCATTGAGTTACCCAAGTCTGTGATCCATGTGATCATTTTGATTAGCTTTCTGTGATTTTCATTCTGGGTGCTGTGGTATTATAATTCTTGCCTCTTCTATCATCCTTCTGATGGATGAGGATAAAAAGCTTATGCACACTTCCTGATGAGAAGACTGGCTGTGGGGAAAACTGGGTATTATTTTGGTAGGCAGGGCCAGTACATTTTTAATCCAATTTTCTGCTTATGGGTGGGGCTGTGCTCCCTCCCTGTTAGTTCTTTGTCTTGAGTCAACCCAGTCCTTGAATCTACAGGCTCTTTGCTAGGGCTGAAGGTGACTTCCTAAAAGGACTTATGCCAACACACACCTCCCAGGATTTTTGCTACCATGCTGTGAAGGGCCATCCAGGATAAATGGGTCATGGTGGAGAGTTCTAACAAAACATGGTCCACTGAAGAAGGGAATGGCAAATAACCGTGGTATTCTTGCCTCAAGAATTCCATTGGTAGTATAAAGAGGCAAAAGGATATGACACCAGAAGAGAAGCCTTTTGGACTGGTAAGTGTCTGATATGCCACTGGAGAAGAACAGAGAGAGCTATAGAGAGAATGAAGTGCCTAGGCCAGAGCAGAGGTGATTTTCAGTTGTGGATATGTCTGGTGGTAAAAGTCAAGTCCAATGCTGTAAAGAACAATATTATAGGTACTTGATTATTAAGTCCATGAATCAGTGTAAAGTGGAGGTGGTCAAGGAGGAGATGGGAAGAGTGAACACTGACATCTTAGGAATCAGTGAACTAAAATGGACAGGAATGGGAGAATTTAAATCAGATGACCATTATATCTACTACTGTTGGCAAGAATCCCTTAGAAGAAGTGGATTAGCCCTCATAGTCAACAGAAGAATCCAAAATGCAGTACTTGAGTGAAAGCTCCAAAATGACAGAATGATCTCAATTTGTTTCCAAGGAAAAACATTCAACATTCACAGACATCCAAGTCAGTTCCCCAACCGTTAATGTCAAAGAAGCTGAACTTGAATAGTTCTATGAAGACCTACAAGACCTTCTAGAACTAGCACCAGGAAAAGAAAAAAAAAAAAAAAGTATTTTTTCAGGAGTAAATATACACTCATCTCCTCCTCTGAGAACATCAAAATTGCAACTAGCTGTTGAATAACCATTGACAGAACACTGGTACCCACCAAAAGAAGATATCCCACATTCAAAGACAAAGAAGAAGCTGCAGTAAGATGGTAGGAGGGGCTCAATCATGATAAAATCAAATCTCATACCTGTTGGGTGGATGACCAACAAACTGGAGAAAAATAATACCAAAGAAGTTCTCCCACTCTTATGAAGATTCTGAACCCCATGTCAGGCTTTCCAGCTTGGGGATCTGACAAGGGAATGGGAATCCCCAGGGAATCTGGCCATGAGGGCCAGCAGGATTTGATTATAGGCCATTCAGAGGCCTGAGGGAAACAGAGACTCCAGTCTTGAAGGGCATAAACAAAATTTTGCATTCAGCAAGATCCAGAAGAGAGGAACACTTTCCTCACAGGAAACTGAACCAAAACTACCTGCTACTAACAGGTAGTTGGAGGGCCTTTTCTGGAGGTGTGAGTTGGCAGGGGCTTACCACAGGGGTGGGGCACTGGAAAATCCACCTTGGTGTAAATCCTCTTGGAGTTTCCCATTAACCCTAATTAGAGCCTATAGACCCCAGAGCTGGGTCACCTCAAGCCAAACAACTACAAAGGAGGGAGTAAAACTCCACCCATCAGAAGATAATTGATTTAAAGTTTCACTTTCAAGGCCCTGCCCACCAGAGCAAGACCCAGTTTTTCCATCACCAATCCATCCTATTAAGAAACTTATAGAAGGCTCTAAGCCTAATCCATCAGATGGCAGACAGAAGAAGCAAGTGGAAGCACAGTCTCACAGTAGCTGAGCAATGAACTCCTGGAAACTCACACGCAAGTCTGACTCAGTGTCCACTGGTCTTCAGAGTCAAATTCCCTGGGGGTTTGCAGACCCTTTGCCAGATCCCCTGGTTGGGAAATCTGTTGCATATCCTAGAACTTTCTTAACAGTGTGACAATTTATTTGGTATAACTTTTCTGCAGTTTCTGGGTTGTCTACTCAGCAGCTCTAAGTGGGGCTAATGGCGACCTCTTCTAAGAGGGCTTATGCCACAGGCTGGTTGACCCATGTCTGCTGCAGACAGAGACCCTGTCCCCGCAGCTGTCACTGCTGACCTGTTCCTCTGCAGGAAACACTCAAACACTCAAAGAAAGTCTGGCTCAGTCTCTGTGGGGCCTCTGAGTCCTGGTGTGTACAAGGTTTTGTTTGACCCCTCCTGGCATCTCTGGTGGGTATGGGGTTTGATTCTAAATGTGATTTTTTCCCCTTCTTCCATCTTGTTGGAGCTTCTTATTTGCCCTTGAATGTTGGGTATCTTTTTATGGTAAGATCCAACATTCTCCTGTTGATGGTTGTTCAGCAGTGGGTTGCAGTTTTGGAGTTCTCACAGGAGAAGATGAGTACACGTCCTTCTACTCTAACATCTTGTTTTCCAATTATCCTATGGGATAACTTCTGTGATATAACTATTTTCCAGTTTGTGGGTCACCCACCAGGCAGGGATAGAATTTAATGATCTCATTAATTTTCCCCATCCTGCCATCTCATTTTAGGTTTTTCTTTGTCTTTGTATGCAGAATATATTTTTGGTAGGGTCCAATCTTTTTTGTAAATGGTCGTTTAGCAATTAGTTGTGATCTTGGTATTTTCATAAGAGGAAGTGAGCTCAAATCCTTCTATTCTGCCATCTTGTCTCCAACCTAATTACATCTTATTCTTTAAGACATACATCCCAGAATGCTATATCTGCCATAGAAAGTAATTCCTCTGATGGATCTCGAAAAAGTAAACTGAAAACCTTATGGAAAGGAATCATCATTCTAGATTCCATCAAGAACACCTGTGATTCATGAGAAAATGTAAAAATAATAACATTAACAGAAGTTTAGAAGAAGTTGATTTTAATACTCATGGATGACTCTGAGGGGTTCAAGACAAGTGGGGGGTGTAACTACAGATATGGTGAAACGATTCAACAAGAGAACTAGAGTTAAAATTGTAGCCTAAAGATGTGATTAACAACAACAAAGAAAACAAGTAGTTTCTTGAGATGGAATCTACTCTTAATGAAGATGTTGTCTTAAATGACAACAGGGATGTTAGAATATTGCACATTTAGTTGATAAGGCTGCAGCAGGGTTTGAGAAGATTGATTTAAGTTTTGAAAGAAGTTCTGTGGGTAAAATGCTCCATAACAGCATTGCATGTGATGGAAAAATCTTTCATAAAAGGAAGAGTCAATAATGTGGCAAAACTCATTTTAAAAATATTACCGCAGGCACACCAACTTGTAGCAACCACCACTCTTATCAGTCAATAGCCAATAACACTGAGGAAAGAACCTCCACCAGAAAAAGTTGCAACTCATTGAAGGCTCAGATAATGGCTGGCATTTTTTAGCAATAAGGTGTTTTTCAGTTAAGGTATATGCTAAAAAAATATATGTATACATTGTCTGTTTAGACATTATATACTATTATACACTTAATAGACTACAAAGTAGTATAAATATGACTTTTCTATGTACTGGAAGCAAGAACAAAATTTATGTGATTCACTTTGTTGTGATATTTTCTTTATTGTGGTGGGCTGAAGCCAAATCCACAACATTTTGGAATATGCCTATAGTTCAAGATGTAGAATATCATCAAATAGAATATTATTTGGGATAGGCTGTATGGTTTAAAGGGTCATAACTGGGCTGAATATAAATGTTGGGGTGACAGAAAATGGTTTTGACTGTTACTGTATTAGTCAAAATAAAATCTAGTACTGTAACCTAGGTACACTTTATAGAAGTCAAAGGAATACTTTTTGGTAAGCAAATTTAAGCCAGCATTTACACAACTCACAGTGAATAGTAATCTTTCTGAGGTGAATTGAAGCACTGTTTAGCTGGGAGGTGAAGGAGATTGAAACAGAACAGGATGAGTTAAGGACAAAGGTGAGATGGGTTTACATCAAATAATAGGGCTGAAAAATGAAGAATTGACCAAATATTTGCAGATGTATTATGGCCTAAAATATCAATTAATCCATATATTTATTAATTGAAACCAACTTTTCTCTTCATCTACATCAAAACTTCCAGCCTGCTTTGGGGAAGGCTCTTATCTATTAATGTTCCCTGGGATCAGGAGTCCTCTGATGTCCAAAGTCCTGGAGATGAGCCTCCTGCCTCTGGGATTCAGTCCTATCCTCTTACAGTAGCATCAAGACTTCTCAGTCCACAAAGTGCAGAAGGCAAAACCCATAGGTTAATGGTGAGACAACTCTCCACAGTTAGGAGCACCTAAAGAGATTCACAGAGCTCTGTAGAGAAGAGGAGAGGCAGGTGGGAGATAGAGGTGATAAGGAGGGAAAAGGGAGAGTCAAAAGAGAAGAGAGCAATCAAGCCAGTAACCAATCCCTAAGTGAAAATGGATCCTAAAAATTAGACTCTCAAATATACAAAATTAATAACAAAATATCAAAAAAGAAAAATTAGAAACCTAAATAAAAATTAAACTCCCAAAATTACAATATAAAAAAATGAAATGTTGAACATAAAAATTTTAAAATATGGAATTTATTTATTAAATTTTAAGATGAGGTTTTATTCTTAGAAGGGTAAAAGGGGACCATAAAAATTAAAGGAGTAATAAGCAATCATTTTAGGAAATTATGAGGGAAGAAAATTAAAAAAAAAAAAAGAGGGATGAAAGGAAAAAATGAATAAAAAGGAAACATAATATTAAAAACTTTAAAAATAATAAAATAAATTAATTAAAATAATAACAAAAATTATAGGAGATGAGAAGTATATATACAATGGTAGTGAGATGAATGTTCATGTTCCTCCATTTTCCTGCTTCAGTTAAGTTGCTTACTCAGAAAGTTCTCTAATATATCTAGGAAGGTCTCTGGACCTCTTGTGGGCAGTGTGGAGTCAGTTTAGTCTCAGATCTTCCCTTGTTCCAGCTTTTACTTGCTCTCAAAGTCTACAGTTACCCCTAAAGTCACACAGTCTCAGGTTCACTGGATGATTTTAGTCTGTTGCACCAGCCATTTCCGGGGCAATTGCCCCGTTTTGCTTTGCTCATTTTGGACTGCCTCTGCTTGCAAGTCTCTCTTCACTGTCTTTTCTCTGCCCTGACAGGAGGGGACAAAAATTGTCACTTATTCAGGCTCACTTCCTCAGTTGTGCTGTGGAGACAGAAACGTGTTAGTTTGCTCAGTCATGTCCAACTCTTTGCAACACATGGACTGCAGCCAGCCAGGCTCCTCTGTTCTCTGGACTCTCCAGGCAAGAATACTGGAGCGGGTTGCCATTCTCTTCTCCAGGGGATCTTCCCAACCTAGGGATCAAACTCAGGTCTCACACATTGCGGGCAGATTATTTACCATCTGAGCCACCAGGAAGTGGAAAGGAAGACATCCACCTCCCAAAGCCAAGCCACTTGGGCTCCTGGCTGTGCTGAAAATGTCACTGGCATGCATGGGGAGCATTCATGGTGGCTGAAGCTCAACAGAGGTCTACACAGTCCAAGGTAGACATTCACCTCCTAGGGCCAAGACACTTGGACTCCTGGCTGCACTGTAAGGGCACAATTCCAGGTGGGCTGTACATCTCCCCAGGGGAGCTGGTATCTCCCCAGATGGTGACACTTCTGGCAAATCTGGGCCATCTGGGATCCCAAGAAGATGTGGGTAGAGACTGGTGGGTGGGTCACAGCTTTGCAACATATGTGGTCTCTAGAACTGAGATTGCAGTGGGCCCTTGCCTTCTGCCTCTCACTATCACATGCCTGCCTCTCTGCCTCCATGGCTGTAGATGGAAGCCAGCTTGCCACCCTTCAGTATTTGCTAGGATGTTATCCTTTGTTCTGTGAGTGTGCCTGGTGTCCGAGTGTGGCAGGAATGGTCCTTTGTTTCCCTGGTGGTCCCACGATTTTCCCTTCTGTCTGTGCTGTCACATGATCCCCTTCAGACTGTTCTCATGGCATGCAACCCTGGTCTTTCCCTGAGGACTGACAACAGAGCCCATACTTATGTATGCACCCCCAACTTGCTGCAGGCAGACATGAGCATGTGAGCTGGTAATTCCCAGCTGGCACAATTTCTGTGGTGAATTTTCTAGGTTTTGCCTCATTTGCCTCCCTCTGAGGTTCCTAAGCTCCCCACTGTGACACAGTTTCCTACTGTATGGAAACTTCTCCTCCTTCACAACTCCCTCCCCAGGATGGGTCCTGTCTAGAAATTCTTTGTATCTCTTTTCATCTTTATTCTTTGCCCTACCTCATTATGAAGAGATTGGTTTGCTCTCTACACCTGGGATCCTCTGCCAGCATTCAGAAGTTGTTCTTTGGGAATTGCTCCAGATGCTGATTGATCTTCTGATATATTTGTGGTGGAGAAAGTGGTCTCCTCAATCTATTCCTCTGCCATCTTGGGATATCCCCTTAATTGTGGCCATATGTCCTTGAACTATGCAGAACAGAGTATCTCCTAAGCATTTTAGGTACAATATCTTATTACTTGTCTAAATATCAAAGTACTGCACTTTTCATATGGAGAAATCAGCAATAAAAGGTAAAATAACATATCAAGATTTTAGCAACTGGTAAGAATATAAATTTTGTTGTTGTTCAGTTACTAAGTTGAGTCCAACTCTTTGCGACCCTATGAACTGCAGCATGCCAGGCTTCCAAGTCTTTCCCTGTTTCCCAGAGTTTGCTCAAACTTATGTCCATTAAGTTGATGATGCCATCCCAACAGCTCGTTTTCTGTCACCCCCTCTCTCACCCTCAGTATTTAACAAGATCAGGGTCCAATCCAATAGACCATCTCTTCATATCAAGTGATCAAAATATTGGAGCTCCAGCTTCAACATTAGTCCTTCCATGAATACTCAGAGTCAACTTGTTTTAGGACTTACTGGTTTGATCTCCTTCCTGTCCAAGGGCTCTCAAGAGTCATCTTTAGCAACACAATTCAAAAGCATCATTTCTTCAGCATTCTGCCTTCTTTATAACCCAACTCTCACATCTGTATCTGACTAGTGGATTAACCATAGCTTTGATTATATGGGCCTTTGTGGGTAAAGTGATGTTTTTTTTTTTAATATGCTGTCTAGGTTGTCATAGCTTTTCTGCTAAAGAACAAGGTTCTTTAAATTTTATGGCTGCTGTTACTGTTCACAGTGATTCTGGAGCTGGAGGAAATGAAATCTGACACTGTTTCCACTTTTTCTGCTTCTATTTGCCATGAAGTGATGGGACCAGATGCCATGGTCTTCATTTTTTTAATGTTGAATTTTAAATGAGATTTTTCACTCTCCTCTTTCATCCTCATCAGGAGGCTCTTTAATTCCTCTCCACTTTCTGCCATTTTAGGGTGGTATCACCTGCATATCTGACATTGTTGATATTTCTCCTGGCAATTTTGATTCTGGCTTGTGATTCATCCAGACCAGCATTTCACATGATGTACCCTGCATAGAAGTTAAAGAAGCAGAGTGAAAAGACACAGCTTTCATGTACTCTTATCCCAATTTCAAACCAGCCCTTTATACCATGTCTGGTTTTAACTGTTGCTTCTTGACATCCATACAGCTTTCTCAGGAGACAGGTAAGGTGGTCTGGTATGCCCATCTCTTTAAGAATTTCCCACAGTTTTTTGCTATCCACACAAAGATTTTAGCATAGTCAATGAAGCAGAAGTAGATGTTTTTCCAGAATCCCACTGCATTTTCTATGATCCAGCAGATGTTGGCAGCTTGGTCTCTGGTTCCTCCCCCTTTTCTAAACCTAACTTGTACATCTGGAATTTGTCAGTTTATGTGATGTTGAAGTCTAGCATACAGGGTTTTGAGCATTATTTTTTTAACTTAAGAAATGAGCACAACTGTATGGTAGTTTGAACATTCTTTGACATTGCTTTTATTTGGGGTTGGAATGAAACCTGACATTTTCAGTTCTGTGGCCACTGCTAAGTTTTCCAAATTTGCTGGCATATTGAGTGCAGCCCTTTCACAGCATCATCCTATATGATTTTAAAAAGCTCCACTGGAATTCCATCACCTCCACTAACTTTGTTCATAGTAATACTTCCTAGGGCCCACTTACTTTCACACTACAGGATGTCTGGTTCTAGGTGAGTTGGTTACACCATCATGGTTATCTGTAACATTTAGAAGTTTTTTTAATGTTTTTTTTCTGTGCATTCTTGCCACCTCTTCTTAATATCTTCTGCTTCTGTCACGGCCTTGCCATTTTTGCCCTTTATTGTGTCCAACTTTGCATGGCATGTCCTCTTGGTATCTCCATTTTTTTTTTTTTTTTCCTAGAGAACTCTAGCCTTTCCCATTCTATTGTTTTTCTCTATTTATTTGTATCATTCACTTAAGGCTTTATTATCTCTCCTTGCTGCACTATGGAACTCTGCATTCAGTTGAGTATATCTTTCCCTTTCTCCTTTGCCTTTCACTTCTCTTCTTTTCTCAACTATTTGCAAGGCCACCTCAGAAAACTACTTTGTCTTCTTGCATTTCCTTTTCTTTGGGATGGTTTGTCAGTGCTTCCTGTACATTATGAATCTCTGCCCATAGTTCTCCAGGCCCTCTGTGTGCCAGATCTAACACTTTGAATCTACTTGTCACCTCCACTATAGAATCATAAGCCATTTGATTTATGTCATACCTTAATGGCCTAGTGGTTTCCTCTACTTTCTTCAATTTAAGCCTGAATTTTGCAGAAAAGAGCTGGTGATCTGAGCCACAATCTACCCCAGGTGTTTTTTGTTTGTTTGTTTGTTTTTTATGCTGACTGTATAGAGCTTCTTCATGTATGGCTATAAAGAATAAAATCAATCTGATTTTGGTGTTGACCATCTGGTGTTGTCCATGTGTAGAGTCATCTCTTGTGTTGTTGGAAGAGGATGTTTGCTATGACCAGTGTGTTCTCTTGTCAAAACTCTCTTAGCCTTTTCGCTGCTTCATTTTGCACTCCAAGGCCAAACTTGCATGTTACTCCAGGTATCTCTTGACTTCTTACTTTTACATTCCAATCTCTTATGATGAAAAAGACATCTTTCATATGCATGTAATAGAAGTATAATTAACTTAAAACGTTTCAGGTGCACAGAAAAGTGATTCAATCACACAAATACATATATATTGTTTTGAAATTATTTTCCATCATGTTATTACAAGATACTGACTACAGTTCCCCATGCTATACAGTAAAGCTTTGTTGCTGCTTGCATATCTATTTTTAATTAGAAATCTAGCATTCTATTTATACTAAGTCAAACAATTGGAATCAAAATGTCAATTGTTTTTAGTTAGGCAAAAGATATATATTGTACATATATATATATGTATACAAAATTTTTCTATTACACATGATAAAGACTTAAGAAATAACATTTAAAAATGAAGAGATGGCAAAATTGGAAAAATAAACTAAATAAAATAGGAGCATTGAATATGACATAGAAACAGTGAAACAAATTGGGTAAAATAAAAGATAATCATATAGTCCAATTGTTTTTAAACATGACTGATCATTAGAAATATATCCAGAATTCATGGCATCTTGGGTCAAAATTTGACCTCAGGCCAAACAAGAGGGAGGGAACACAGCCCCCATTTCAAAAGAAAACTGGATTAAAGATTTGCTGAGCATGGCAATGCTCAGCACAAGACCGAGTTTACCCCCACAGTCAGTCTCTTCCATCACGAAGCTTCCATAAGTCTCTTATCCTCATTCACCAGAGGGCAGACAAAATGAAAACCACAGTCATAGAAAACTAACCAAGCTGATCGCATGGACCAAGATGTGTAACTCAATTAAACTCTGAGCCATGCCATGTAGGGTCACCAAAGACAGATGGGTCATGGTGGAGAGTTCTGACAAAACGTGGCCCTCAGGAGGAGAGAATGGCAAACCACTTTAGTATTCTTGTCATGAGAACCCCAAGAACTGTGTGAAAAGACAAAAATATAGGAAACTGAAAGATGAACTGCCCAGGTCGGTAGGTGCCCAATATGCTACTGGAGATCAATGGAGAAATAACTCAATAAAGAATGAAGAGATGGAGCCTAAGTGAATGCCACATACAGTTGTGGATGCGACTGGTGATAGAAGTAAGTCAGATGCTTTAAAGAACAGTATTACATAGAAACCTGGAATGTTAGGTCCATGAAACAAGGTAAATTAGAAGTGATCAAACAGGAGATGGCAAGAGTGAATATTGACATTTTAGGAATCAGTGACCTAAAATGGAACAGATGGGTGAATTTAATTCAGATGACCATTATATCTACTACTGTGGGCAAGAATCCCTTAGAAGAAATGGAGTAGCCCTCAGAGTCAACAGGTGAATCCAAATTGCAGTATTTGGGTGAAATCTCAAAAATGATACAATGATCTCTGTTTATTTCCAAGGCTAACCATTCAATATCACAGTAATCCAAATCTATGCCCTGATGAATAATGCTGAAGAAGCTGAAGTTGAATGGTTCTATGAACCTACAAGACCTTCTAGAGTCTTCTCTTGTGTTGTTGGAAGAGGGTGTTTGCTATGACCAGTGCGTTCTCTTGGCAAAACTCTATTAGCCTTTGCCCTGCTTCATTCCATATTCCAAGGCCAAATTTGCCTGTTACTCCAGGTGTTTCTTGACTTTCTACTTTTGCATTCCAGTCCCCTATAATGAAAAGGATATCTTTTTTTTGGGTGTTAGTTGTAAAAGGTCTTGTAGGTCTTCATAGAACCATTCAACTTCAGCTTCTTCAGTGTTACTGTTTGGGCATAGACTTGGGTTACTGTGATATTGAATGGTTTGCCTTGGAAATGAACAGAGATCATTCAGTCGTTTTTGAGATTGCATCCAAGTACTGCATTTTGGACTCTTTTGTTGACCATTATGGCTACTCCATTTCTTCTAAAGGATTCCTGCCCACAGTAGTAGATATAATGGTCATCTGAGTTAAATTTACCCACTCCACTCCATTTTAGTTCGCTGATTCCTAGAATGTCAAGGTTCACTCTTGCCATCTCCTCTTTGACCACTTCCAATTTGCCTTGATTCATGGACCTAACATTCCAGGTTCCTGTGCAATATTGGTCTTTACAGCATCAGACTTTGCTTCTATCACCAGTCACATCCACAGCTGGGTATTGTTTGTGCTTTGGCTCCATCCCTTCATTCTTTCTGGAATTATTTCTCCACTGATCTCCAGTAGCATATTGGGCAGCTACTGACCTGGGGAGTTCCTCTTTAAGTATCCTATCATTTTGCCTTTTCATACTGTTCATGGGGTTCTCAAGGCAAGAATACTGAAGTGGTTTGTCATTCCCTTCTCCAGTGGACCACATTCTGTCAGACCTCTCCACCATGACCTGTCCATCTTGGGTGGCCCCATACAGCATGGCTTAGTTTCATTGAGTTAGACAAGGCTGTGGTCCGTGTTACTACATTGATTAGTTTCCTGTGATTATGGTTTCAGTGTGTCTGCCCTTTAATGCCCTCTCGCAACACCTACCATCTTACCTGGGTTTCTCTTACCTTGGATGTGGGGTATCTCTTCACAGCTGCTCCAGCAAAGTGCAGCTGCTGCTCCTTACCTTGGATGAGGGGTATCTTCTCACTGCCGCCCCTCCTGACCTTGAATGCATAGTAACTCCTCTTGGCTCTCCTGCGCCTGCGCAGCCACCACTCCTTGGACGTGGGGTTGCTCTTCTCATTTGCCACCCCAGACCTCGGACGTGGGGTAGCTCCTGTTGGCCACACTTCTACAAGGTCCATCACAGCCAGGTGCTTCTAGAGCTAGCATCCAAAAAGATGTCTTTTTCATCATATGAGACTACAATGCAAAAGTAGAAATTCAAGAGATACCTAGAGTAAAAGGAAAGTTTGGCATTGGAATACAAAATGAAGCGGGCCAAAGGGTAATAGAGTTTTGCCGAGAGAACACACTGGTCATAGCAAGCACCCTCTTTCACAACATAAAACGTGACTCTACACATGGACATCAGCAGATGGCCAATACCCAAATCAGATTGATTATATTCTTTGCAGCTGAAAATGGAGAAGCTCTATACAGCCAGCAAAAGCAAGACCAGGAGCTGACTGTGGCTCAGACCATGAGCTCCTTATTGCCAAATTAAGACTTAAATTGAAAAATGTAAGGAAAACCACTACTATTCTGGTATGACCTAAATCAAATCCCTTACAACTATACAGTGGAAGTGACAAACAGATTCACAGGATTAGATCTGATAGACAGAGTCTCTGAAGAACTATAGACAGAGATTCATGATATTGTAGTGATCAAGACCAAACCCAAGGGGGAAAAAAAAATGAAAAAGGGCAAAATAATTGTCTAAAGATGCCTTACAAATAGCTGAGAAAAGAAGAGAAGTGAAAGACAAGGGAGATAAGGAAAGATATACCCATTTGTACACAGGGTTCCAAAGAGTGGCACAGAGTCTATAAGAAAGCCTTCCCCAGTGATTAGTGCAAAGAAATAGATGAAAACAATAGAATGGGAGAGATTAGAGACATTTTCAAGAAAATTAGAGATACCAAGAATATTTCATGCAAAGATAGGCACAATAAAGGACAGAAAGGTCATGGACCTAAGAGAAGTGGAAGATATTAAGAAAACTTGGCAAGAATAAACAAAAGAACTATACCAAAAAGATCTTCATTATCCAGATAACCACAATGGTGTGATCACTCACCTAGAGCCAGACATCCTGGAGTCCTAAATCATGTGGGTAAGAAGCATAACTATGCACAAAAGCTAGAGGAGGTGATGGAATTCCAAGTGAGCTATTTCAAGCCCTAAAAGATGATATTGTGAAAGTGCTGCACTCAGGATGCCAGCAAATTTGAAAAACTCAGCAGTGGCCATAAGACTGGAAAAGGTCAGTTTTCATTCTAATCCCAAGGAAAGTCAATGTCAAAGACTGTTCAAACTCCTGGACATTTGCATTCATTTCACACTACCAAAGTAAAGTGCAAAATTCTCCAAGCCAGGCTTCAACAGTACTTGAACCACAACTTCCTTGTGTTCAAGCTGGGTTTAGAAAAGTCAGCAGAACCAGAGACAATTGCCAACATCCATCAGATCATAGAAAAACAAGAGAATTCCAGAAAAAAAAAAATATATATATATATATATATATTTCTGCTTTATTGACTGTGTCAAAGCATTTGACTACATGGATCACAACAAACTGTGGAAAATTCTTCAAGAGATGGGAATACCTGACCACCTTACTGCTTCCTGGGAAATCTGTATGCAGGCCAAGAAGCAACAGTTGGAACCAGACAGCGAACAGCTTCCTGGTTCCAAATTGCAAAATGAGTACATCAAGGCTTATTGTCACCCTGCTTATTTAATTTATATGCAGTGTACATCATGTGAAATGCTGGGCTGGATGAAGCATAAGCTGGGATCAAGATTGCCACAGAAATATCAATAACCTCAAACATGCAGAGGACACCACACTTATGGCAGAAAGCAAAAATAAACTGAAGAGTCTGTTCTTGAAAGCGAAAGAGGAGAGTGAAACTGCTGGCTTAAAACTCAACAGGGAGGGGGGTTGGGGATGGGGAAGACATGTGTGCCTGAGGCGGATTCATGTTCATGTATGGCAAAACCAATACAATATTGTAAAGTAATTAGCATCCAATTAAAAGAATAAATTTATATTAAAAAATAATCTGATAGAAGACAATCCAGAATGCATCTACTTATAATTAAATAAAAAGCCAAAAAGCAAATAAACTGAGAAAATTGGGGGAGATAAATATTCTTTGCACTAAAATAACTACTCCAAGCCATAAAGCCACTAAGAAAAAATAAAAATGCCCTAGTAGAAAAATGGAAAGTGGTATGAAAAGTTAATTCTCCAAAAGAAGATGGCAATAGACAAGTGAAAAAAATGTCCACTCTCACTAGTTATTAAAATGCACATTAAAACAACAATAACAAAACTCAACATTAAAAAAACTCAGATCATGGCATCAGGTCCCATTAGTTCAGTTCAGTTCAGTTCAGTCGCTCAGTCATGTCTGACTCTTTGCGACCCCATGAATCGCAGCATGCCAGGCCTCCCTGTCCATCACCAACTCCTGGAGTTCACTCAGACTCATGTCCATCAAGTCAGTGATGCCATCCAGCCATCTCATCCTCTGTCGTCCCCTTCTGCTCCTGCCCCCAATCCCTCCCAGCATCATGGCAAATATATGGGGAAACAATGGAAACAGTAACAGACTTTATTTTCTCCAAAATCACTGGAGATGGTGACTGCAGCCATGGAATTAAAAGAAGCTTGCTCCTTGGAAGAAAAGCTATGACCAACGCATACAGCATATTAAAAAAGAAGAAACATTACTTTGCTTACAAAGATCTGTCTAATCAAAGCTATTGCTTTTCCAGTAGTCATATATGGATATGAGAGTTGGACCACAAAGAAAGCTGAGAGTTGAAGAATTGATGCTTTTGGATTGTGATGTTGGAGAAAACTCCTGAGAGTGCCTTGAACTGCAAGGAGATCAAACCAGTATATCCTAAAGGAAATCGAGCCTGAATATTCCTTGAAAGGACTGATTCTGAAGCTGATTTTCCAATACTTTGGCCACCTGATGGGAAGAACTGACCCACATGAAAAGACCCTGATGCTGAGAAAGATTGAAGGCAGGAGGTGAAGGGCATGACAGAATGAGATGGTTGGATGGCATCACTGACTCAATGGACATGAGTTTGAGCATGCTCCAAGAGCCGGTGATGGACAGGGAGGCCTGGCAAGTCCATGGGGTAACCCAGAGTTGGACCCAACTGAGCATATGAAGTGAAGTGATCCCTCAGGATTTAAAGGTCTGACACCCTGTCAGACTATCCAGCCTGGGAATCTGGCTTCAGGTTAAGCCCTCAAGCATTAGGCCTGAGTGTCAGAAGGGCTTGATATAGGAATTCCACAATACTGGGAAAACAGAAAAACTCTTTTGTAGAGTGCTTGCAATTTCTTGCATACAAGACCCAAGGGAAAAAACAGTGACTCCATAGGACCCTGGACCAAATCCACCTGCTAATCTGGGAGAGTCTCCTCGGGAGATGGGGGGCAGATGTGGTTCACTTTGAGCACAAAAACATTGATGGCAGAGGTACTGAAGGGTATTCATTAGTGTAAGCTCTCGTGGGGGCTACCATTTTGACTCCAAGGCCTAATAGACTGTAGTCTCCAGTGCTGGGATGACTGTAGCCAAACAATAAACAGGGCAGGAAAACAGCCTCACCGGTCAGTAAACAGGTTGCCTAAGGTCTTCCTGAGCCCACAGCAACCTCTAACACATCCCTTTTTATGGCCCTGACCTTGAGGACAAGAGCCAGCTCTAATCACCAGGGGGCAGGCCTTGCCCCTCCAGCCAGGAAGGCTGCAAAGACTTCTCCATCAGCCTCAAATATCAGTGAGAAGACATCAGAAACAAGATGAACTACAGTACTGCAGGCTGTGGGACTGCAAATACAGAAAGTTACACAAAAGGAGAAATTGAAGGAATATGCTCTAGATGAAGGAAAAAGATGCAATCCCAGAAGAACAACTAAGTGAAGTGGAAATAAGCAATTTACTTGGAACAAAACATTCAGAATAATGATAGCAAAGATGATTCAAGATCTCAGAAAAAAAAATGGAGGCACCAACTAACAAGATACAAAAAAAGGCATAATATAGAGTTCAAGATATAAAGAAGCATCAGAGTTGAACAATAAATAAAATAAAAAATACACTATGCATCTCATAGCAATAGCACAATAGTACAATAAACGATAAAGATGAACAGATAAATGAGCTGGAAAACAGAATTATAGAAATCACTGCCATGGAACAGAATAAGAAAAAATAATAATAATAACAAGAATTTAAACTGTCTTCTGGTAGTTAAACATATGGCACAAAATTAAATGCACCAGTATTCATGATATAGGATTTCCAGAAGAAAAAGAGAAAGAGAAAGGGCCTGGGAAATATTTGAAAACCTTATAGGTGAAAAACTCCTAACCTGGGAAAGGAAACAATAAACTATATCAGAAAATTCAGAGTCACATACAGGCTAAACACAAGAAGGAACACATTGAAACACACAGTAATCAAATTGACAAAAATTAAAGACAAAGAGAAAATATTAAAACCAATAAGAGAAAAAATAAATAAATAACTTACAGGGGAACTCCCATAAGGTTATCAGCTGATTTTTCAGAAAAAACTTTACCGACTAGAAGGGAACAGCACAACATTTTTAAAGTGATAAAAGAGAAAAACCTACAACAAAGAGTACTCTACCCTTCATTTAGATTCAACAGAGAAATAAAAGCTTTACAGATAAGCAAAAGCCAAGATATTTCACCACCATTAAACTAGCTTTACAACAAATGCTAAAGAAACTTCTCTTGTTGGAAAAGAAAACACTGCAACTAGAAACAAGGACATTATGAATAGGAAAGTTCATCAGTAAAGGCAAATGTACAATAAAGGTAGAAATTCATCTACACACAAATACGATGTCAAAACTAGCAATTGCCAGAAGAGGAGCGTACAGATGCATGATATTAGAAATGCATTTGAAATGAGAAACCAGCAACTTAAAACAGTCTTGCACATATCAATATACAAACTACTATATCAAATGTCATGGCAACCACAAACAAAATATCTATAGTAGTTACACACACATACACACACACTCATGAATAAGACATGAAAATTGAAATTATTTTTTGATCCAGGGCTTCAGAACAAATGTTTTGTTTGAAGGCATGAAAATCACATTAATCCTACTGCACATATTCATCAGAGCTTGTATACATCTTCATAAGCATATCAAGTACTTTGTCAATGAGCATTAATATTTTAAAAGAAATGTTTGAACAGTATGTCATAACAGAATATTTAGTAAACTATGTTGCAATCAAATGTGCTGTCATCTAGGCTTTGTTGTTTTTATGGAGCACAGGCAAGGTAAATTTAGTATAATTCTTAAGAGACCTAAGATTTTCAAAATGATAAATGAACTTTGGCTTTAACTTAAAATCACCAACTACATTAGCCCCTAAATCTCAAGCCAGGCATTGACTTCTCCTCATCAGCTATGGTAGTTCTAAATGACATCTTCTTCAAATACAAGACTCTTTCTCCTACACTGAAAGCCTGTTTATTACAACCACATTCAATAATGATGTTAGCTGTATCTTTTGTATAACTTGCTTCAGCTTCTACATCAGTGCTTGCAGTTTCACTTGGCACTTTTATATTGTGAAGTGGCTTCTTTTTCTTAAACTTCATGAACCAACTTTTACTGACTTCAAACTTATCCTGCAGCTTTCTCACTTCATTCACCCTTCAAAGAATTGAAGAGACTTAGGGTCTCATTTGGAATTGGTTTTTAGCTGAAGGGAGTGTTGTGACTGGTTTGATATTCTTCTAGACCACTAAAACTTTGTATTTATATCATCAGAGGGCTTCTTCAAATTACCAATATTCAAATTAATTTTAATATTACAACTACCGTTTTTATATTTTGTCAAGTTGAAATCACAAAGCCTAGAATAAGGAGGGGAAATAATTGATGGCACAAATCAAGACAAGCTAATGTTGCATAGGCTTCCCTGGTGGCTCAGTGGTAAAGAATCTGTCTGCCAATGCAGAAGATGTGGAATCGACCCCTGGATTGGGAAGATTCTCTGAAAATGAAATAGCAACTAACTCCAATGTTCTTGCCTGGGAAAGCCATGGACAGAGGATCCTGGCAAACAGGGGTCACAAAAGAGTTGGGCATGACTAAGCGTCTGTCTACAATGTGAGAAACACAGGTTTGAGCCCTGAGTTGGGAAGATCCCCTGGAGAAGGAAATGGCAATCCACTCCAGTACTGTTGCCTGGAAAATCCCATGGACAGAGAAGCATGGTAGGCTACAGTCCATGGGGTTGCAAACAGTCTGACATGACTGAGTGACTTCTCACTTTCACTTTAGCGACTAAACAGCAATGCAACATAAGTGAAAGATTGATAGTGTAATAGATGTGGAAATCTCATCTCCATTCAAAAAGCCCAATCTGGTATATTTTTGATTTTTAACTGCTGAGGCACTAAATTCGGTTGTTTATAGCTTATACTTTTATTCAATGTTATAAAACATACATTGGATCTGTTATTGGGCCTTGTCTCTTTTCTATTAGTATTAAAATAAAGACACCAGAGACGGTTGAATCCAGGAGAGAAAGGAATACCCTTGCTAGGACATTCAAAACAAATTCAAAAGGAACTATTTTTCTGAACTAACAAGGGATAGTTCTATTTTTTAAAGAACAGTCAGACTTGCAAGAGACTTACTCCTCTGTGTCAATTAAGTAAGCAGTTCGGTTATACATTTTCAGCCAATAGACCCAACAGAAACAACTCGCCCCTTTGTTTTCTAAGAGACTCTCTAATCAATTACTCCCTCCATCACCGCTACCACCATTTTAAAGAAGGTATTCATAATTAGGGCAGTACTGGTTTTCAGTTTTGATATTCCTCTTTTGAGTTATTTGCTCAAGTAAAATCTGGTCTTTAGAAAATTGATTTATATATTTCTCAACATTAAAAGATATTTTCTTCTTTTTTAGTCAGGGAGAAGACAGCCACAATTTTCTCATTTACTGTAAGGGAAGCATTATGCTTCTGGGCTCAGATAGAAATAACTTTTTTCCACATCTAATATTAGCTACTCAATAAATAACTATGACTTCACAGTACTAGAAAAATACTTGTAATTTTGGTTCTCAGCCCAAATTTATTATCAAAATTTATTTTATAGATAATATTTATTATTTTATAGATAATAAAATAAATTCAGAGATGTTTTGAACTCAATTCTGTTAAAATGTCTACATATGTCTGACCACTGATCCCAGACTTACCAGGCTTATCAGTATACTGATACTCACCAACGCACATTTGTTCCAGTTGCCAGAGTTATCAAATATGGTTAGAAGGGGCAAAAGGGTTATTAAAACTCACTGAGACTAGTAACAAGAATGTTACTTAGGCTTGACAGAAGGCCACTCCTGTTTATTACACTGATTAAGATCTTATCAAACAAGGAATCTAAAATGACCATGAAGAGCTTAATTCTTCTTAAGTGTGCAATTTTTTTAGTGTAAAACATAGACAAAGTAGGCAAGTAAACAACAAAACATACTTCATTGCAATCTTCAAATTTTTCTAACAATCATTATCTTTCTGCCTTTAGAACCTTCTGTCAAGGTTTTCACACAAATTTTGGAGCTAGTGTCAATTTGACAACATTTGTAACTACATTCTGTACATTCCAAAATAATCTGATTTTTACAGAATACATAAGTGTCAGATTTCTAGGCTTTAGTATTGATATTCTCGTTAAATGTTGGCTTCTTTGGGTCAGTTTAGGGTTAAAAGTAAATGAAAATGAGTTAGTAGAAGTTAGAACATATTTTTCTCCAGTTTTTGACTATAATTTTATTGCTGAAATTCTTGACATTTTCATAAGCTACTCATCGGGGTCAAAACCTTTTATACAAAATATTGCTCCTTCTTTAAAAATTGTTATCTTTACTAATATTATGTCAATGAATTTTATGTTGACATACAAAAATGCTTTCTCTTTTCGTTTGAGTTTCTATAGCCTGAAAGGCCTAGGAGCTGTGATTGCTTTCAGAATCTTCATGACCTAAAGGAATGGGGACTTTTGAGTTCCCATCCAGCCCTGTCATGCCATCACAAACTTATTATAGTTGGAGACTCATGAACATTTCCCACACAAAAGTTCCACAGAGAAACAAAAGTTACTCAGATTATTCCTATCAGAGGCATTTTTTGTCTTTTTTTTTTTGCAAGACACTTTCAGTTTGTCATTCAACCTTCTTTCACAGTAAGAAAAATATGAACATTAAATAATTATTTTCTGAAAACTATTACAATAAGTCAAAAACACATCTGAAAGAAACCTAGTTATTTTTTCTTTGGTTGAATTTTGGGCCTAGTAGATGGCTTTTTTACCCAAAAGTATGTGATAGGTGCCAAGGCATGGGGAAAACTGGCAGAGCACTCACAGAAAGTAGTGGGGATGGATTTCAGAATATATTATAACATGGTAAAATAATTTTCACCAACTGTAACATATGTTTTCCTTAAAAAAATGCTTCTAAGAACATCGTATGTACATGGGTATATCTACACAAGTCTTTAGTTATTATGGAAGACAATATCAACATAGCAGATCCCAATCATTCTAGTTACTAATTTTTTTCTTTTTACAATTGTATAGTTTTGATTAACCAGTTTTGTAGTAATGTATATTTTTGCTCTTAAATAATCATATCTAAGAATGAGGCAGATGCAATTCATACATTAAAGGCTACATTAAGTGAAAAAAAAAAAAAACTCTAATACATTTACAGTTTTGAGCCTTAAGCTTATTGTATAAAAGTACAATTACTTGTAGATCAAGTAAGTTATATTCATTTTTGTTCAATTCTCTGCTGGAATCTACTCTGATTTGAAAAGTGTAAGGGAAATCATTTTTTATAATTATTGACCCTTCTCTACACAGACATATAAATGGTATCTTTAAGCTTTATTTGATTATATCCATATGATATATTTTTTACTTTAATTTATTGTTTATGAATAATTTATATATTCTTATTATGAAATGCAAATATCTATCTAAAATACTAGCTAAAGGAAAAATCACCAACTGAAATATCCATTTTATATTAAATATATAAACTTATATTACATTTTATTAAATATATTACACATATTAAATATATATAAAATAATATTAAGTATATAAAATAGCCTTACAAATAGCTATGAAAAGAAGTGAAAAGCAAAGGAGAAAAGGAAAGCTATAAGCATCTGAATGCAGAGTCCTAAAGAATAGTAAGGAGAGATAAGAAAGCCTTCCTCAGCAATCAATGCAAAGAAATAGAGGAAAACAACAGAATGGGAAATACTAGAGATCCCTTTCAAGAAAATCAGAAATACCAAGGGAACATGTCATGCAAAGATGGCCTCAATAAAGGACAGAAATGGTATAGACCGAATAGAAGCAGAAGATATTAAGAAGAGGTGGCAAGAATACACAGAAGAACCTTACAAAAAAGATCCTCATGACCCAGATAATCAGGATGGTGTGATCACTCACCTAGAGCCAGACATCCTGGAATGTGAAGTCAAGTGGGCCTTAGAAAGCATCACCACGAACAAAGCTAGAGGAGGTGATGGAATTCCAGTTGAGCTATTCCAAATCCTGAAAGATGATGCTGTGAAAGTGCTGCACTCAATAAGCCAGCAAATTTGGAAAACTCAGCAGTGGCACAGGACTGGAAAAGGTCAGTTTTCATTCCAATCCCAAAGAAAGACAATGCCAAAGAATGCTCAAACTACCACACAATTGCACTCATCTCACACGCTAGTAAAGTAATGCTTAAAATTCTCCAAGCCAGGCTTCAGCAATAGGTGAACTGTGAACTTCCTGATGTTCAAGTTGGTTTTCAAAAAGGCAGAGGAACCAGAGATCAAACTGCCAACATCCACTGGATCATGGAAAAAGCAAGAGAGTTCCAGAAAAACATCCATTTCTGCTTTGTTGACTATGCTAAAGCCTTTGACTGTGTGGATCACAATAAACTGTGGAATATTCTGAAAGAGATGGGAATACCAGACCACCTGACCTGCCTCTTGAGAAACCTATATGCAGGTCAGGAAGCAACAGTTAGAACTGGACATGGAACAACAGACTGGTTCCAAATAAGAAAAGGAGTACGTCAAGGCTGTGTGTTGTCACCCTGCTTATTTAGCTTATATGCAGAGTACATCATGAGAAACTCTGGGCTGGAAGAAGCACAAGCTGGAATCAAGATTACCAGGAGAAATATCAATAACCTCAGATATGCAGATGACACTACTCTTATGGCAGAATGTGAAGAGGAACTAAAAAGCCTCTTGATGAAAGTGAAAGTGGAGAGTGAAAATGTTGGCTTAAAATTCAACATCCAGAAAACTAAGATCATGGCATCTGGTCCCATCACTTCATGGCAAATAGATGGGGAAACAGTGGAAACAGTGTCAGACTTTATTTTTGGGGGCTCCAAAATCACTGCAGATGGTGACTGTGGCCATGAAATTAAAAGACGCTTACTCCTTGGAAGGAGAGTTATGACCAACCTAGATAGCATATTCAAAAGCAGAGACATTACTTTGCCAGTAAAGGTCAGTCTAGTCAAGGCTATGGTTTTTCCTGTGGTCATGTATGGATGTGAGAGTTGGACTGTAAAGAAAGCTGAGCACCAAAGAATTGATGCTTTTGAACTGTGGTGTTGGAGAAGACTCTTGAGAGTCCCTTGGACTGCAAGGAGATCCAACCAGTCCATTCTAAAGGAGATCAGTCCTGGGTGTTGTTCATTGGAAGGACTGAAACTCCAGTAAAACTGAAACTCCAATACTTTGGCCACCTCATGTGAGGAGTTGACTCATTGGAAAAGACTCTGATGTTGGAAGGGATTGGGGGCAGGAGGAGAAGGGAACAACAGAGGATGAGATGGGTGGATGGCATCACCGACTCAACGGACATGAGTTTACATGAACTCTGGGAGTTGGTGATGGACAGGGAGGCCTGGCCTGCCGCGATTCATGGGGTTGCATAGAGTTGGACACGACTGAGTGACTGAACTGAACTGAAAATATCCATAGCCCAGCAAATAATTAAGATGTTTATTATGATCCATGTTATACTTCTAAAACTGAAACTAACCTTTTTTCCAGAGAAAAATTTTATCTTGGATAAAACTCTCAAAATTTATTGATAAATAAAATTTCTCTTACATTCCCATGTACTTCAAATTTTGCAGAAAAAAAATGATCAAGGTTTGGTGAAACTTTTCTTCTATTAGCTCCTATAATCAAGTCATAGTAGTTAATTTATTCCAGTAAATGAAATATGTCAGAAAAAGAACACTACTTCATGAATTGTTTTCTTTATTGCAAATGACTATATTTGGTTTTACTTCTGATTACCCAGACACAGACCATGAGGTGAGAATTCCTATGTAAATGCTTACTGTAGAAACACTTCCATGAAGAAACAGAAAGTTAGTGGAGAAAACAGGTCAAGAAGGAAAAGAAACCTAATTAATATGGGTTTTCAAAATATCTCAGTCTGGAAGAATGGCATTGAAACATGTATAATATCATGTATGAAACAAGTTGCCAGTCAGGTTCAATGCACAATACTGGATGCTTGGGGCTGGTGCACTGGGACGACCCAGAGGGAGGGTATGGGGAGGGAGGAGGGAGGAGGGTTCAGGATGCGGAACACAGGTATACCTGTGGCGGATTCATTTCGCTATTTGGCAAAACTAATACAATATTGTAAAGTTTAAAAATAAAATAAAATTTTAAAAAAAATATCTCAGTCTCAGCCTGTTCCCAAGGGGTGCTCTGGAGTATAAGCTGTATTTTGTGGAATGATCTGACAAGAAGCAAGAGAAATAGATTTTCATACTTTTTGCATTTGCATGTTATGGTGAAGTAAACTCCCAGGACCTTTGTGAACAAAAGTAGTTTCAGTTGCCAAAGTATAGTATCAAAAGGAAAAGATGCCATGCAGGATTTTAGAAGCAAATTTGTATGAACGCTGAATGTGGGGTTCAAACAAACAGCAAGAGGGATGTAAGAGTACCTGGGCAGAGGATCAATCAATTCAATTCAGTTCAGTCTCTCAGCCTATCTGACTCTTTGCAACCCCATGGACTGCAGCACACCAGGCCTCCCTGTCCATCACCAACTCCTGGCGTTTACTCAAACTTATGTCCATTGAGTCAGTGATGCCATTCAACCATCTCATCTTCTGTCCTCCCTTTCTCCTCCCATCTTCAATCTTTCCCAGCATCAGGGTCTTTTCAAATGAGTTGGTTCTTTGTATCAGGTGGCCAAAGTATTGGAGTTTCAGCTTCAACATCAGTCCTTCCAATGAATATTCAGGACTGATTTCCTTTAGGATGGACAGGTTGGATCTCCTTGCAGCCCAAGGGACTCTCAAGAGTCTTCTCCAACACCACAGTTCAAAAGCACCAATAGAGGATCAATAGTAGCCACTGAACATTTGGTGTGAGCATGCTCAGTCATGTCCACCTTATTGAGACCCTGTGCACTGTACCCTACCACACTCTGCCATGGAATTCTCCAGGCAAGAATAATTAAGTGGGCTGCCATTACCTTCTCCAGGAGAACTTCCTGACCCAGGGATCAAACGCATATCCCCCGCATGTCCTACAATGCAGGCAGATTCTTTACTGCTGAGTCATCGGGGAAGCCCAAACATTTGGTACAGGTGGCTTAATTTTCACCAGTTATACTCTTTCCAAAACTATAAAGTGAAACATATTAAGATCGTATATAATTGTCCCCAGAATTTATAATAAAATATGAGAGAAAAATAGATTTTTCAATAGAGAAATGATTATCAGAGTCATATTTGATTTTCTCTCAGAGTTCCTTAAAAGAGTTATCTGTACCACAGACACTCTAAATATGTAGCTGATGGGACCTTTCCAATCCCTGAAATTTAAGTATCATTCTGTGATGGGATAAATAGTGATGAAAGTAAGCATTTAGAAACAAGCCTAACAATGATTTGTGGAATAATTTTTATATATCAGTTTAGTCAAATAACAATGAAAATAGGGCTCACATACTTTTTTTTGTTTGTTTGTTTTCTGTTCTTTACTTCACTTTTGGAGCAGTTTTTTTTATTTTTATTTTATAGAAACTTTTTCTGCAAGAGGTCAGAAAATTAAAAAAACAGCTTATCCATCAACACAGAGTTTATAAGGTGAACTCTGGAGCACTGGAGCACTCTTCTATGCCACCCACCTCTAATATCTCTAATATTTCTTAAATTGATTTCAAGTATTTACCACTGGTAATAATTTTCTAGGACTGCTATAACAAAATCTCAAAACAATGAGTGGCTTAAAACAACAGAGATTTGTTCTTTCACAGTTAGTGAAATTAGAAATCTGATATAAAGGTGCCAGTAGGGCTAGACTCCCTCTGCAGGTGCTAGTAGAAAATACTTATCTGCCTCTTTCAGGTTCTGGTAAGCATAGGCATTACTTGGCTTGCAGCATCATACCTTCTATTTCTGCCTCTTCTTTCACATAACCACCTTCCCTTTGTGTCTGTCTATATCATTTCATCTTTTTATTGAATTTAAGGCCCAGGCTACTCCAGTATGATTTGATCTTAATTCTTTACTAATATATTTACAATGACACTATTTCCAAATAAGGTCACATTCTGGGATTACAAGTGGATATGCATTTGGGGGAGCATTATTCAACCTACTGCACTTTCCCAATTCACATTGCACTTATCTTAATTTATACAATAGCCTTCACATTGCTAAGTCTAATGGTCAATTCTCAGTCCTCACCTTATATCATGTAGCCATAATTTTCTAAAACAGTTCTGTTTTAAAACTGCTTTTCTGTTTAAAACTGTTGGGCAACATGGGGATTATGCTTACTCTCAAAAGTGTATTAACTTGGATAACAACTTAACATGGTCACACTAACTTTAAGCAGGATTGCATATAGTTTATCACTCTCTTCTGTGTGTATTTTCTCACTCTGATTTCTAGAATGACATGAGAGTTTGATTTTCCTCCTACCTCACTAGTTTATCCTTCTTAGTCTCCTTAATTGATTTTTTTTCTCCTTTTTCTGAGCTTTTTAATGTTGGTTTGCCTTAGTGTTTATTTATTTTTCTCTTTTCTATGTATACCCATATTCTTTCTTTCTCTCAATTACATCATGATTTCCAGATTTAAATGTATCTATAGGCCCACAACTCCAAAATATGTAGACTCTGATTGACTCCCTTAAACTAAATTTATAAATACAACTGATTACTCAATATCTCAGTGACTAACAAAAAAACTCAATTATTTTGAAAACACTTAATGTGTGATTTTTTAACAAATTTAGTTGAAACCCTAAATTTAGTTGAAAGTTTTCTCTATTTTAACCATAAAGAGGTATTTCTCTACAAAAAAAAAAAAGGTCAGATAGACTTTATAGATTTTATATATGAATGAAGACTTGAAAAAATGTGAGGGAATTACAGTTAGAAAGTGTTCCAAACAAGACAGCTAGCTCTCAGGTCTACAGCAGAGAAACATACCCTGTTTGTTTCTTCTTGTGTGTGCTTGGAACAGCAAAGAGGTCAATCTAACTGGAAAAGAATGGATAATGATTGAGAGCAAAGTAGCAAAGGGAAACAGATCACATATAGAATTTTAACATGTTACAGGTACTTTGTGATTTTCTCAGAGACACTGCAGCATTTTTTGACTTTTTTTTTTCTTTTTATTCACCAGTCCCCCAGTGGGCAGAGGTTTACTTGTTATTAAAGTATAACACATATACAAAAAATCAAATAGTCATACTCATAATAATAAGTTTGCATATTATTATATATACCTGAGTAACCATCATCCATATCAAAATAGAATATCATTACCACTATTCCATAACCTCTACTCAAATCACATTTGCCTCACTCTATGTCCCTAAGAGTAAAAAGAAAAAAAATCCTGATTTCTAACATGATAGATTTGAGAATAAATGCAAACAAATATAATATAGACATATATAAATATAATATAGGTAAATGAAATCACACAGTGTATACTTTTGGGCTTCTGACTTCTTTGGCCAGACTTCATGGACAGGTCTTCAATAATATGTCTTAATTTTGATTTGAATTTCATTAATACTAATCTTGGAGAAGGCAATGGCAAGCCACTCCAGTACTCTTGCCTAGAAAATCCCATGGATGGAGAAGCCTGGTAGGCTGCAGTCCATGGAGTCGTTACAAGTCGAACGCAACTGAGAGACTTCACTTTCACTTTTCACTTTCACACAATGGAGAAGGCAATGGCAATCCAATCATTAATTATTACAGAAATGCATATGACAACTACAGTGAGGTATCATCTCACAGTCAGAATAAACATCATCAAAAAATCTACAACTAATGGTGGAGAGGGAGTGGAGAGACGGGAAGCCTCCTACACTGTTGTGGAGAATGTAAACTGGTAGTCACTGTGGAGAACAGTATAGAATTTCCTTTAAATATGAAAATAGTACTACCGTATGACCTAGAAATCCCACTCCTGGGCATATACCCAGAGAAAATCATAATTCAAAAATATATATGCATGCTAATGTCTAATGCAGCACTATATACAATACCCAAGACATGGAAGTAACCTGAATATCCATCAATGGAGAAATGTATGAAGAAGATGTAGTATATCTATGCAATGAGCTACTACTTAGCCATAAAAAAGAACAAAATAATGCATTTGCAGCAACATGAATGGATCTAGAGATCATCATACTGACTGAATTAAGTCAGACAACAGAAAGAAAGGTAGCATACGATATCGTTTATAGGTGGATTCTAAAAAAAAAAAAAGTATAAACAAACTTATTCACAAAACAGAAGTAGAGTCAAAGATATACAAAACAAACTTGAGATCATCCATCATGAGATAAGTTGAGTGGGGAAAGACCAGTCAGAAGATTCAGATTTTCAGATTGACACTTACACACTACTGAACTTCTCTGATGGCTCTCATGGTAAAGAGTCTGCTTGAAATGCAGGAGACCTGAGTTCAGTCTCTGGTTGGGAAGACACCCTGAAGAAGGGAATGGCTACTCACTCCAGTATTCTTACTTGGAGAATTCCATGGATAGAAGTGCACTACAGTCCATGAGATGGCAAAGAATTGGACATGACTGAGTGACTAATAATTTCACTTTCATGCACACTACTACATAATGTGTTCATTTCACATGTTAGCAAGGTAATGCCCCAAATCCCTCAAGATAGGCTTCAATAATACATGAACTGAGAACTTCCAGATGTACAAGCTGGATTTAGAAAAGGTAGAAGAACCAGATATCAAATTGCCAACATCCACTGGATCGTAGAAAAGGAAAAACATCTACATCTGCTTCATTGATTACATTAAATAAAGCCTTTGATTGTGTGGATCATAACAAACTATGGAAAATTCTTAAAGACATGGGAATACTAGACCACTTTACTTCTGAGAAACCAGTATGTAGGTCAAGAAGCACCAGTTAGAACTTGACATGGAAAAACAAATTGGCTCAAAATTGGGAAAGGAGTACATAAAGGCTATGCATTGTCACCCTGCTTATTTAATTTATATGCAGAGTATATCATGCAAAATGCCAGACTGGATAAATCACAAGTTGGAATCAAGATTGCTGAGAGAAATATCAATAATTTCAGATATGCAGATGACAACACCTTTATGGCAGAAAGTGAGAGGAACAAAAGAGCCTTTTGATGAAGTCGAAAGAGGAGAGTGAAAAAGCTGGCTTAAAACTCAACATTCAAAAAACTAAGATCATGGCATCCAGTTCCATCACTTCATGGCAAATAGATGGGGAAAAAATGGAAAAAGTGGAAAACTTTATTTTCTTGAGCTCCAAAATCACTGTGGACACTGACTGCAGCAGTGAAATTAAAAGACACTTGCTCTTTGGAAGAAAATCAATGCAAACCTAGACAGCATATTAAAAAACAGAGACATCACTTGGCTGACAAAGGACTGTACAGTCAAGACTTTGGTTTTTCCAGTAGTCATATATGGATGTGAGAGTTGGACCGTAAAGAAGGCTGAGTGGCAAAAAATTGATTCTTTTGTATCACGGTGCTTGGGGAAGTCTCTGGAGAGTCTGTTGGACAGCAAGGAGATAAAAACAGTCAGTTCTAAAGGAAATCAATCCTGAATATTCATTGGAAGAACTCATGCTGAAGCTGAAGCTCCAGTACTTTGGCCATCTGATGGGAAGAGCTGACTCATTGGAAAATACTTTGAATCTGAGATACATAGAGAGCATGATGAGAAGGGGGTGAGAGAGAATGAGATGGTTGGATGGCATCATTGACTCAATGGACATGAGTTTCAGCAAGATCTGGGAGACAGTGCAAGACAAGGAAGCCTGGCATGCTGCAGTCCATGGGGTATCAGAGTTTGACATAACTGTGTGACTGAACAAAAACAAGAACTATATATAAAGTGGGTAACATCTAAGAACTTGCTGTATAGCACAGGGAACTCTACTTAATACTCTGTAATGGTCTATATGGGAAAATAATCTTTTAAAAAAAAGACTGTATATATTTATACATGTAACTGATTCTCCTTGCTATACATCTAAAATTATGCAACATTTTAAATAAACTATTGTAGTAAATAATCCACTTGTCAATACAGGAAATGAAAGATAATTGGGTTTGATCCATGGGCATGGAAGATCCCCTGCAGTAGGGTATGACTACCCACTCCAGTACTCTTGCCTGGAAAATTCCATGGATAGAGGAGCCTGGATGGTTACAGTCCATAGAGCTGCAAAGAGTTAGATATAACTAAGTGACTGAGCACACATCAATAAATGTTTTTTAAATGAAGATGCCCCAGGAAAGCAGTAAAACTTTCTATGGATAACAAAAATATCCTACCCCTAATTGTGGTGCTGCTGAAATGATAATATGTATATATCTTTTAAGATTCATAGAATTATACACCTGAGAAGTGTGGATTTTCACACATATAAACTAACATAACAAACCTAACTTAAAAAAAGTGCATTACTATTGGAAGGTCATTCAGCTTTAGAAATTCAGTAGCAAGACTGATTTTTATACTTATGTTTTACTATTAATGTGGGTGAACTGCTTCCCTTTTTTCAACCATATTCTGTATTTTGAAGCTATTTCAGGTTATATTTAACTTTTTTTAAATTTTAAACTCTGGATCGGTTATTTTTTTTTCTATCTATTTACGGTATGTTGCTCCATGATAATGGATAAACAATTTGGCCTTACCCACCCAGCTGCATTTTAATACATGAAGATGACAAATAAAACCATTTTACCAAGAACAGCTATGGTCATGTGCAGCCCTGAAATTAATTTGTCCAGTACACTAATAGATTTTCAAATTGCACTATTTTCTTTAATAAAACATAGATTAAGCTGAAGATTTAGCTAATTCCTCATCATTTTGTGAACTCATCAGTCTTTTTATGTTGTTCTTCCTCACAATTTGCAGTTGCTTTCTGTTGATTTTGACCACAGAAATTTGACCAAAATTTTGTGTTTTTGTTTGTTTGTTTTGTTTTGCAAAAAATAGAATATTGAACTATTGTTAAGATGCTGAAATATTAGACTTGTATGACTGAAATACTGCAGAAAAATGAAAATCAGTTCAGTTGCAGAATCTATTAATAAATAAATTTAAATGTAATTCAATTTCATAAAAGTGTTGTATATAAAATTACCCTTAAGAATTATAAATAGATACTATTTATGATTTTGATTAATTAACACTTAAGAAAGTATATTTTTGAGATCCTAATTCTTTAATCTGTGTTGTAAATTTAAAGACTAATTTTCCTTTATTGGCTAGACTCTATAGCAATGGATTTAAAAGCCTCTATAGCAGTGGTTTAAAAAGGAAAAAAAAAAAGAAGTGCAATTGCCAATTGCTATTTTGTGTGGAAGCAAAAAAGGTTAAATTACATTTTTCTTTTATTCAACAAGCTCAATTTAAATTTATGCTCTGCACAAAATGCTGTGCTGGCGAGGATGAGTAAAACTTCTGCCCTCCCACAGGATGCATCAAGTGGGATTGACTGATAAGTAAGTCACTGTACAAATTGAAATTCGATATGCTGTAGGAGTGCAGAAGATGGAGCAATCAATCCTGACTTGTGGGATAAAAAAGACTTTTCAGTTAGAGCTTAAAAAATGAGTGGGTTCCCAAATAGGAGAAGTAGAAAAACATTCCAAATGGTGGTAAAACTAAAAAGATAAGAAATAATAATTTTTCAGGGGAAGCAAAATAATATACTGTGACATATGAAATATGTAACTGTATAAGAAAAACTTTGTGTCTATAGGAAATTTAGTCCATAACATGAAAGGCAATTAAACCTAGTAAAGAACCTGCCTGCCAATGCAGGAAATAAGAGATGCGGGTTCAATTCCTGGGTTGGGAAGATACCCTGGAGGAGGTTATGGCAACCCGCTCCAGTACTCTTGGCTGGAGAATCTCATGGACAGAGGAGCCTGCAGGCTATAGTCCACAGGGTAGAAAAGAGTCGGACATGACTGAAGTGACCTAGCACTCAGAGGGAAAATAAATATTCAGTACTCATAGTTAGCTACTCTTTCCTTGTGATCATCTGTCCTATGTCTGTTTTTTTTTTTTTTTTTCCAGTAGATTCTATCTTAATGAGGGAAGGAACAATTTTGATATCACCAGAACTGAGCACAGAGCCTTGCATGTACTTGAAAGCTAATGAATATTTATTAAGTAGATGAGGTGAGGTCATACTAAGGCTTTTCATATATATTCATGTTGCAAATGAGATATCGAACTGCACAGAAAGAAATACAAAAATTTGAAGAAAGAAGTGAAATAACCCAAACCTTGCTTCAAAAATATCACATAGGTTTACAAAATGGATAGTATAAGATTCAGAAGAAACTGGAGATGGGAGATCACTAAGAAAATATTCAGTCTAGTTCAGTTCAGTCGCTCAGTCATGTCTGACTCTTTGCGACACCATGGACTGCAGCATGCCGTCTTCCTGTCCATCACCAACTTCTGGAGCTTACTCAAACTCATATCCATCACATCAGTGATGCCATCCAATCATCTCATTCCCTGTCATCCCCTTCTCCTCTCGCCTTCAATCTTTCCCAGCATCAGGGTCTTTTCAAACGAGTCAGCTCTTCACATCAGGTGGCCAAAGCATTGGAATTTCAGCTTCAGCATCAGTCCTTCCAATGAATATTCAGGACTGATTTCACTTAGGATGGACTGTTTGGATGTCTTTGCAGTTCAAGGGACTCTCAAGAGTCTTCTCCAATGCCACAAAAATTCAAAAGCATCAATTCTTCAGTGCTCAGCTTTCTTCACAGTCCAACTCTCACATCCATACATGACCACTGGAAAAACCAATTTAGGCAGCATATTAAAAAGTGGAGACATTACTTTACCAACAAAGGTCCATCTAGTCAAAGTTAAATAAGCAGTGTGACAATATATAGCCTTGACATAGTCCTTTCCTGATTTGGAACCAGTCTGTTGTTCCATACCCAGCTCTAACTGTTGCTTCTTGACCTGCACACAGATTTCTCAGGAGACAGGTGAGGTGGTCTGGTAATCCCATCTCTTTATGAATTTTCCACAGTTTGCTGTGATCCACACAGTCAAAGGCTTTGACCTAGTCAATAAGGCAAAAGTAGATGTTTTTCTGGAGCTCTCTTGCTTTTTCAATAATCCAGCAAATGTTAGCAACTTGATCTCTGATTCCTCTGACTTTTCTAAATCCAGCTTGAATATCTGGAAGTTCAAGGTTCAAGTACTGTTGAAGTAGGTGAGAAGAAAATTGAGAAGACCATATGAATTAAAGATTAAAATATAAGTATAATTAATAAGATTTTGAATGTAATTAGATATGAGTGAGAATTATACATCAATAGTGACTCCAAGAGTAACATTAATTGAAAACAGAAATAAAAGGAAATTGACAGTCTCTTAAAAAATACAAATTTCATTTTTATAAGTCTTTCCTAAGCAGTTTATCTTTACATATTGGAGCCCTGTGATGCCAGTTGGAGGGAATGACACCCCACTAAATAGTACCATGAACTTTATATCTCTTTATATCAGTGGTTCTAGAAGTATAATCTTTGGTCTTTCAAATATTCCCCTCAAAAGTTATTAGAAATTCAAATTATCAGGACTCAGCTCAGATTTACTAAGTCAAAAACCTTATGGGTGAGTTTTAATTTGTGTTTTAATAATCTATCATGATAATTCTGGTATATGTTCAAGTCAGAAAAGCACAGCTTCATAAGATTCTATGTACTTCTACCCTGAAACATAATTAGTTCAGAGAATGGCCCATCCCAAGACATCAGGTTATTTAACATCTCTGTGCTTGAGAATCATTAGGGTGATTTTAAATAAAAATTGTATGATGTTGGAGACTAAATTCAACAAATCTGATTAGCAATAAAACATTGGGATAAAATTTTGGAATTTGCTAGTAATTCTGATAAGTATGATTTTATATGTTTTAAGCCTATTTTAACTTTTACTTAGGACAATGTCATATTCAAAAATATGTGGAATTGTTATACCTTTGTTTTATATTGTTAATGACTCTTTTAGGTTTTAAAATTGCTATTATTATTTTTACCATGAACATTATTGTACCATTTATTAACACTCCTAGACTAAATTTTGGTTGTTATTAATATTTGAAGGTTATTATCATTTTTTCAGATCTGTTACTTTCAATTTTTCTCCAACATTTTAGTTTAAGTGTATTTTAGATGACAAAATTTAGCATACTTTGTTTTCCTAAATGAGAGTCTGTTCTCTTACTTGTGAGTATAAGCCATTTATATTTACTAAGATTGCTAATGCAATTGTACTAATGTGAATCTTGTTTTACTTTATAGTTACAGTACTTTTTATTTTCTTCCTTTTCAAATTTCTATTGGATCAGTCATATTTCTTTTCTTTTCCAATGGCTTTTAGTCTTATTTTTAAAGAGCTTGATGATGATTTTAAAGAGCAGTTATGATTGATGTACATTAACTACATATTTTTAAATGCAATTTATACATGTGACATTTGTATGTGCAGGAAATAATTACAAAAATCAAAATAGCAAGCATATTTATCACACTCAAAAGTTTCCTCATGCCCCAGGTTAGCCCTTCCATCCAGATCCTTACCACTTTACTCTATTCACAGAAAACCACAGATCTGTTTTCAATCACTATAAATTAATGCTGATTTTATGGAATTTTAGAAATATGGCATTATCTAGAACATTCTTTGTTTTTTTTTCTGTCTTGCTTTTGAATTCTTTCATTCATTGTAGTTACTTTCCGATTCAAACATGCTATTGCATTTATCAAAAATTAATCTCTTTTTATTCTCTGAGTAACACCCCACTGTATGGGGTGATGACCCTGATGCTGGGAAAGGTTGAAGGCAAGGGGAGAAGAGGATGATAGAGGATAGGATGGTTGGATAGCATCACCAACTCAATGGACAGAACTTCGAGCAAGCCTGAGGAGATGGTAAGAGATAGGGAAGCCTGGCATGCTACAGTCCATGGGTGTCTCAAAGTGCCAGACATGAATGAGTGACTGATCAACAACCCCATGTATTTATGGCAATTTATTTATTTGTTCATGTTGACATTTAAATTACTTGCATTTTTGTCTACAAATTTTTGTACAAAATTTTGTTTTCATTTATTTTGCTTAAAAACAGGAGTGGAGTGGATGGATATGACAAATGCTTGTATAAATTGGGAAGAAACTGCAAAACATTTTATAAGCAGCTTATATCAATTTACCATACTTCTATAACAGTGTCAGAGTTTTAGTTGCTCCATGTCCTTGTAATTCTTTTTAATTTTAGTTATTTCAATAGGTGCATAGTGGTATCATAATGTGTTTTTTAATTGGGCATCACTTCATTTCTCTATATAGATCTGATTTTTGACTTATATACTTTTTTCTCTACAGAAATTATTTTAAATTTCTAGTATGGCAGGCTTACTGGCAACAAATTCTCTCAGGTTTTGTGAGAGGAAACCTTTATTTTCCACTTTGATTTTAAAGGATAGCCTCACAGGGCATAGAATTCTAGGTTAGTGTATTTTTTTTTTTCTTTTTTTTCCTCTTGACAACTTAAATATTTCACTCCTCTCTGCTCTTACTTGCATGATTTCTGAGAAGTCAGATGCAATTCTTATTTCTGTGTTTTCTTCTCCTGGCTTTTTCAGGATTTTTTTT
This sequence comes from Bos grunniens, assembly GCF_055505025.1. Classification (NCBI taxonomy): domain Eukaryota; kingdom Metazoa; phylum Chordata; class Mammalia; order Artiodactyla; family Bovidae; genus Bos; species Bos grunniens. The sequence goes on along the minus strand of NC_141183.1, from coordinate 61,025,032 downwards.
TTTTTTTTTTAAATCTTTGGTTTTCTGATGTTTGAAAATGGTAAATTCAGGTGTAACTTTTATGGACTTATGTTACTTAGTAGTCTCTGAGCTTCGTCAACCTGTTATTTAGTGTCTAAAATAAACTTGGGTGAAATTCTCACTAATTTTTCAAATATTTCTGCTGCTCTTTTGTCTTCTTCTTCTAGTAGTCTCACTGTATTTTATATATTATACCTTTAGATGTCTGACAGTCCTTGGATATTATATTTGATTTGTTTTTAATTTGCTGCCTTTTTTATCTTTGCTTTTCAGTTTTTAATATTTCTATTGAAATTTCCTCAAGCTCAGAGACTTTCCTCAGCTTTGTTCAGTCTACTAGTAAGTTTGTCAAGGGTATTGATAATTTCTGTTAGTGTTTTTTATTTCTAGATCTCTAGCATTAATTTTGCTTTTTCCCTGGATTTTGCATTTCTCTGCATATATTTTACATCTGTTTGTACATGCTGTCTACTTTATCCATTCAAGATCTTAGCATATTAATCATGTTTTACATTTCTGAAATTCTAACATTCCTGCTATATCTCATTCCAATGTTTTCTCTGTGTCTTCAATTTTTCTTTTTTCTTTTTTTCTTTTTGTAAATATCTGTTGATGGTCAGACATGATGTATTGGATGAAAGGAACTGCTATAGTAGGTCTTTAGTAATCTTCTGAGTAGTAGGGGAAGAAGAATCATTCTACAGTTATATCATTGGGTCTCAGTCTTCTGGTGAGCCTGAGCCTCTGGACTTGATTGCAAGTGTTTCTCAGTTTTTTTCCTCCATTCTTTTGGGGAACAGGATTGATACATTGCACTTAAATTTAGTATTTTCCTTCTCCCACATTAAAAAAGATAATAATAATAAAATAAAAACTAGAATCAGCTGGAGTTGAGTATTTTTCTTCCCTTGTGTCAGTTAGGCTCTGATGATACTCCAACAAGTTAATATAGCTACAGTGATAGTATAGTTACCTAGTTTCCCTTGAGGTCAGATCTTATTAAGAAGAACAGAGTGCTTTAATCCAATGCTGAAAATCATTAGTTTTCCTCTCTCCATGCTCAAAGCACAAAGGGATTTTCCTCTATTTACTGTGACACCTGATCAAGCTCCTGGAGGTAAATCTCACAATATTGTGGGGTTCCAACTATGACCTGGTTCTTCTGGAGTTTTTTAATTCTCAGATTTGTGTACTCTGAGCCTTTAGTAACTTTTCAATTATACTTCATGTTATTGTACTCCACACTGGTTCCTGAGACAGTTTCTGCTCATGAGTTTACTCCTGTAAACTGTAACTCAGTTTTTATTCTGTCAGTCTAACTAAATGTTTTTCAGCTTTGTTCACATTATTTTGTTAGGATTTATGCTTAAATTAATTAAGTAGGATTTATATTTAAATATTCAACTTATTATGCTACTAAACATTTTTAAACTTTAAATACCATTGTTCATTTCTAGTATATAAGAAAGTAATCAAGTAAAATAAAGAAATCAAACTAAAATTTTATATATCAAACTTCTATGCTTTGATTTTTTTATACTTGTACATTAATTCTAAGAGATTTTTTTAAACTATACATTTTTTAAAGCTTTCTACAAAAACAATTAAGTCATCTATGAGTATCAATAGTTTTATTTCTTTCTTTTGTGAAAAAAATAAAATAAAATAGAGAGCTAAGAAAATGGTCTAAAATGAAACTAAGAGGTCATTGAGGAAATGTGATTTATACATATCTCAGCCTGGATGGAATCTGATCTTTGTCCACTTTTTGTCTTAGCAAAGACATCCACAACATCTGTCAGAAATGCAAGATACTTATTGGAACCTTTCCCTAAAATAACTTATGAAAGGTTATTTACTCATCAGATACTTACCCTAAAAAATAAAATAAAATGAAATGAGACTCAAGAAGGACAGGCATGTCCTGCCTTGCATCAAAGTCAATTACAGCTCTCATTGGCAACTTTAACAATCTCATGATTTGTTGTTGTTGTTGTTGATGTTGTTGTTACAAACCCCTGTTGTTACAAACTTCCTGTTTCTTGGAGTACTTTTGTTTCTACCGAAACCTGTGTCTACAGAATTGCAATTCTTAAGATCCCAAGTAAAACTCTTTGTTTTCTATTGTCTTGATACTCGTTATCCTTTGACATCACATGGTGTCAGAATGAGAATCCAAAGTGACTCACTTCTACCTCAGCACTGCTGCAGATGGCACTGTCAATAGGCAGCTGCCACTCAGAACTCTGACTTCTTTAAGACTTAGATGTCCTACTCGTGTAAATTTCTATTGCACTGTCAAGAACTTGAAAATGTGTTTGTTCACTTGGGGATCATTTAAGACTCCTAAAGTAATCTATTTGCACACTCAAGTGGAACAAAAATGCTATAGGGAAAGATAACAAAAATAGTAAAACATATTTTGATCAGTATTTTGAGCCCTCCAAATTAATAATGCATTGTTTCCGTCAGAGAAACTAAATCACAACTATTTAAAAAGATTTCCAAATTAGAAAAATCCTCTCAAACTCTGAGAACTCTCTCCCCTTGGTTCCCTCTGCTCCATCCTGTTCCTCTGAATATCCACCACAGTGTTCTCCTCCTTGCTATTCATTTGTTTCTGAATTTCCTTTTATAGCACCAAGATTTTAAATACATATTCTAATACATATTTGTCCCTTGCTTCCCCCTTGAATACCAAACTCCATAGATACTCAAGTCCCTTATATAAAATTACAGTGTTTGCATATAACCTAAGCACATCCTCCTTATACTTTAAATCATCTATAAATTACTTATAGTACTTTATACAATATAAATGCTTATAAATTGTTATAAACACAAATGTAAGTATTATGCAAACTGTTGCCAGCATGCAGCCAATTCATGTTTTGCTTTTAGAAGATTTCTAAAATTATTTCTCCAAATATTTTTGATCTGTAGTTGGTTTAATTCATGGAGGTGGTACCAGTGGATAGTGCAGGCTTAACGAATATATTGCCCCATTTCTCTCTCTCTCTCTCTCTCTCTCTCAGTGATTCTCTGAAGAATTATTAGGTATAAAAACAATATTATAGAAATGGGAACATACTTGCTGTTTCCAGGAGCTAAGGAGGAGGGGAAGGTGAAAGGATAGTAGATTTGGCTATAACAAGGTGATATAAGGGATCCTTGTGGTGATGGGAATGTTCCATGCCTTGGCAACATCAATACATATGCTGTTGCCATGCTGTGCTCATTCAGCTATGTCTGCCTCTTTGAAAACCCATCCTTGCAATGGACTGTAGCCCACTAGCTTCCTCTGTCCATTGAATTTTCCAGGAAAGAATACTGGAGTAGGTTGCCATTTCCTACTCCAAGGTAACTTCCTGACCCAGGGATCGAACCCATGTCTCCTGCATCTCCTGCATTGGCAGGCAGATTCTTTACCACTGAGCAACCTTGGAAGCCTTTAGCTATCTATCTATAGATAGATAGACATATGAACTTGAAAATCTTTAAGAACTTGAAAATCCATTGACCATTTGGGGACTCATTTGAAACTCTTAGTCTATTTGCACAATCATTCATTTGGTGACAGGGTTTTTAAAATGAAATGCATTATTGAGGTTCACTAAGCAACATTCTAACAGAACAAAGGTATCTCATTTAAGTTAAAAAATCCTAGAAGAAATGTCCTGATGGATTTTTCCTTCCTGCTACTAAAGGTTGTTGCTGAGCCATGAAAGATGCCAGGATTCTTGGCCTCCAGAGGAGAGGAATTCAATCCGGTGCCAGTGACAAGGCTTGATTGCTCAGAGCTTTTGTGTAATAAAGTTTTATTAAAGTATAAAAGAGATAGAGAAAGCTTCTGATATAGACATCAGAAGGGGGCAGAAAGTGCCCCCCCCCCACCTCGCCCCGTTAGTATTGAGCTAGATGTTATATAGCTACTATCAGGCTGCTAATTAGAGAAAACAAATGTCTCAAAACTCAGAGTGGCACCAGGCCCCTCACCCGCAACATACATTTTGAGATAACTTTGGCATAAGGTGAGTCATCCTGGGTTATAAAACTATTGACATGAATTTTGAAGAAAGGCAGATTTCCAAGCAAATATATAGTTTCATTAACATAGATTAGGAGAACAAGGTATGAGTAAAACATACTGGTTTGTTGAGCCCTTGTGGGATCCGAGGCTTAAGCAGAACTGACTTGAAGAAAGACAAAGTATAGGGTAAGTACATAGTTCATTAACATAGCTTAATAAAAACATTTCCACAAGAAAATTGTATTGGTTAACTCAAGGTTTGAGAAAAGTTAAGCTCAGGTGGAATCAGGTTTCATCACAGAGAAGGCAATGGCACCCATTCTGGTACTCTTGCTTGGAAAATCCCATGGATGGAGGAGCCTGGTAGGCAGCACTCCATGGGGTCACGAAGAGTCAGACATGACTGAGAGACCTCACTTTCACTTTTCACTTTCATGCATTGGAGAAGAAAATGGCAACCCACTCCAGTTTTCTTGCCTGGAGAATCCCAGGAGACAGGGGAGCCTGGTGGGCTGCTGTCTATGGGGTCACACGGAGTCGGACACGACTGAAGTGACTTAGCAGCAGCAGCAGCAGCAGCAGCAGGAGTCATCATGGCAACACAGAATTTTAAGAGAAACCTCTTTTTAATTTTGTACAGAGAAGGGAAAAAAATCTGACCCTTGTAGGTTGCTTCCTCCTGCCTCTTAAGAGAGGTAAAAAAAATTGTCTAATTCTTGCAGCCTATTTCCTCTGTTTGGAGACCCCTAGCCTTCCTGACTGTTACCCTCACACTACTCTCATACACTGACACAATATCTGTTCACAATTTACTTTCTTATATTACCAACCAAGGTCTCCTTTAGTATACCCCTATCATTTCTATCTCTGAAATACAAAAGTACTTATCTGCCTCATAATTTCTAGGGGAAAAAATTCCTCAGAGGACTTTGTTTGGGGGGTTATGTATATATTCATTAACACCAAAGACTAATCGCATTGCCATTTTTTAATCACTGTGTGTTTGTCTGTCGCTCAGTCATATATGACTCTTTGCAACCCCATGGACAGTAGGCCACCAGTCTCTGTCCATGGCATTTTCCAGGAAAGAATACCAGAGTGGGTTGCCATTTCCATCTCCAGGAGATCTCCCTGACCCAGGAGTTGAACCTGGGTCACCTACATTGCAGGCAGATTCTTCACCATCTGAGCCACCAGGGAAGCCCTTTTATCACTGGTCAATAGATTGTTTTTTTATTTTGAACAATAAAAATTAGGAAGCAACCAATAAATTAAACTCAAGAGGCTTTTAAACCCATCTTAGTTCTATAAAATATGTATGTATGTGTGTGCATGTATATATGTATATATTTATATATATTCATACATTCATTTGAATATATATATATATATATATTCATTTTCCCCTAAAGATTTTTTTTTTTAATTTCCCCTAAAGGTTTTAAATTTCCTAAAAATTGAATAGGTAGCTTCTAGCTACTTTTCTGATCAGGTAGAAAATCAGAGATTTAAATCATCAAGTGTGAATTGTACCCATGGTTGTTGCTCAGTTGCTCAGTCATGTCCAACTCTTTGCAACCTCATGGACTGCAGCATGCCAGGTTTCCCTGCCCTTCATTACTTCCCAGAGTTTGCTCAAACTCATGTCCGCTGAGTCAGTGATGCCATCCAACCATATTATCCTCTGTCGCCCCCTTCTCCTCCTGCCCTCAATCTTTCCCAGCCTCAAGGTCTTTTCCAATGCATCAACACTTTGCATTAGGTGGCTAAAGTATTGGAGCTTCAGCTTCAGCATCAGTCCTTCAAATGAATATTCAGGGTTGATTTCCTTTAAGATTGACTGCTTTGATCTCCTTGCTGTCCAAGGGACTCTCAAGGGTCTTCTCCAGCACCAGTTCCAAAGCATCAATTCTTTGGCTCTCAGCCTTCTTTATGTTCCAATTCTCACATCCATATATACATAACTACTGGAAAAAAAACAACAACATAGTTTTGACTAGATGGACATTTGTCAGTGAAGTGATCTCTCTGCTTTTTAATGCATTCTATGTTTGTCATAGTTTTTCTTTCAATGAGGTACTGTCTTTTAATTTCATGACTACAGTCACTGCCCATGGTGATTTTAGAGCTGAAAAAATAAAGTTTGATACTTTTTCCATTTTACCCCCATCTATTTTGATGAAGTGATGGGACTGGATACCTGTTCCCCAACCACGGATCACATTCAGGTCCCCTGCATTGGGAGCACTGAGTCTTATCCACTGGACCACCAGGGGAGTTCCTTCCACATCTTGAGCCAAACTGAGATTTAAATATAGCTGACCACTCCATAGCAAAGTCAGATCATTTTAAAGAGAATATCTATCTTCCACTTAAAGATAAATCTAAGTCATTTTTTAGGCCAAAAATATTGTATGAAAATTTAGCAAAAACCTCAGAAATTTATCTCCTCCCAACCTCCCACATATTGAAGACATGGTCCCATTTGAACCACAAGGAAGAGGATGCAAGTCACAGCCAAAGGAAGAGTTCTGAATAAAACCATTTCTTTGCCACAAAAAGAAGCACAGACAATTCTTTTCCATTAACTCTAGAACATAGTACTGCTTCAAAACACTAATTATTTTGTGATATCTCTCTAGGGCAAGGATTCACAACTATATATAACCGACATTTCCTTTCTACTGCAAATATTTAGAGAAATTATGTTTTACTTCCTTGAATAAATTCCACCTTTGCAAATCGATATAACTTAATTGTAATACACAAAATCAGTAAAAATGCAATTTATAATTCATTGATACATATTTAAATATGTAAATACTCAGGTATTTAAATAAAATAATAAAATCTTTTTTATAGATTTTACTAGATTACATAATAAAATATTCTGAATTTTAAACTTATGCATAGGATCACTGTGAATGTAAAAGTTTGGATTCCTCTTTAACACAGACTTAGGTTCTAAATTCTGATAATTATACTAGATATTTCATATGCATAAATGTCTATCAGAACACGTACAATGCATACAGTATACAAGACAGTTGCTCATTATTATGTTTGTTCTTTGCATTGCAGAATATCTAACATTTTTGGCACCCGCTCACTTATGCAAATTTACTTCCTAACATTGTAGCAATAAAAACATCTCCACCAAAGTCCAAGACAATGTACCTTTCCCTCCAAGAAATACTGCCTTTACAGTTTGCGTGTACAGGGACATCTTGAGGGATATCATTGTTACTACAGTAGGAAAAGGCAACCAGGATTCTTTACTACTAGTGAATGTCAACTGGAGTGGATGGAGGAAAAGAACAAAAGATACATAAACTCTTGAGAGACAATAAGAAAGACTTTCAGAACATTGAAGCAAATATTGATGGGAACCTCAGGTTGCACCAAGAGTAGTGATTCTAATTTTATTCAAACACATAGGATGGTAAGGATACCCTCCTACACATTTATATAGAAAATCATTATCTATATGTTGTCTATTTGGAAGAAGGATTTGTGCATTCATGCTAACACGTATAATTTCAAAGGCATAAATCAATAGACCTATAATTTAACCTTATTCAGTCAATATCTACTGAGATCTTATTAATTATCAGGGTATATCAGTTCAGTTCAGTTGCTCAGTCATGTCCGACTGTGAGCCCATGGACTGCAGCACACCATGCCTCCCTGTCCATAACCAGCTCCCAGAGTTTACTCAAACTCATGTCCATTGAGTAAGTGATGCCATCCAGCCATCTCATCCTCTGTTGTCCCCTTCTCCTCCCACCTTCAATCTTTCCCAGCATCAAGGTATTTTCGAATGAGTCATTTCTTAACATCAGGTGGCTAAAGTATTGAAGTTTCAACTTCAGCATCACTCTTTTCAAAAAATACTCAGGACTGATTTCCTTTAGGATGGACTGGTTGGATCTCCTTGAAGTCCAAGGGACTCTCAAGAGTCTTCTCCAACACCACAGTTCAAAAGCATCAATTCTTTGGCTCTCAGCTTTCTTCACAGTCCAATTCTCACATCCATACATGACTACTGGGAAAACCAAAGCCTTGACTAGACAGACCTTTGTTGACAAAGAAATGTCTCTGTTTTTTAATATGCTGTCTAGGTTGTTCATAACTTTCCTTCCAAGGAGTAAGCGTTTTTTAATTTCATGGCTGCATGAAATATCATAGCTGCATTAATCTCACCATCTGCAATGATGTGGGAGCCCCCCAAAATAAAGTCTGTCACTGTTTCCACTGTTTCCCCATTTATTTGCCATGAAGTGATGGGACCAGATGCCATGATCTTAGTTTTCTGAATGTTGAGCTTTAAGCCAACTTTTTCATTCTCTTCTTTCACTTTCATCAAGAGGCTTTAGTTCTTCTTCACTTTCTGCCGTAAGGGTGGTGTCATCTGCATATCTGAGGTTATTGATATTTCTCCTGGCAATCTTGATTCCAGCTTGTGCTTCTTCCAGCTCAGCTTTTCTCATGCGATACTCTGCATATGTACTCTGGAGTCCCTGGTGGCTCAGAGGTTAAAGCGTCTGCCTGGAATGCAGGAGACCCAGGTTCGATCTCTGGGTTGGGAAGATCCCCTGGAGAAGGAAAATGGCAACCCACTCCGGTACTCTTGCCTGGAGAGTCCCATGGAGGGAGGCGCCTGGTAGGCTACAGTCCATGGGGTCGCAAAGAGTCGGACACGACTGAGCAACTTTACTTTCTTTCACTTTCACTCTGCATATCAGTTAAATATACAGCCTTGGCCTACTCCTTTCCCTATTTGGAACCAGTCTTTTGTTCCATGTCCAGTTCTGTTTCTTCCTGACCTGCATATAAATTTCTCAATAGGCAGGTCAGATGCCCTGGTATCCCCATCTCTTTAAAAATTTTCTAGAGTTTGTGGTGATGCACAAAGTCAAGGCTTTGGCATAGTCAATAAAGCAGAAATAGATGTTTTTCTGAAACTCTCTCGCTTTTTTGATAATCCAGCAGATGTTGGCAATTTGATCTCTGGTTCCTCTGCCTCTTCTAAAACCAGCTTGTACATATGGAAGTTCACAGTTCATGTACTGTTGAAGCCTGGCTTGGAGAAGTTTGAGCAGTACTTTACTAGCTTGTGAGATGAGTGCATTGTGCAGTAGTTTGAGCATTCTTTGGCATTGTCTTTCTTTGGGATTGGAATGAAAATTGACCTTTTCCAGTCCTGTTGCCCCTGCTGAGTTTTCCAAATTTGATGGCATATTGAGTGCAGCACTTTCATGGCATCATCTTTAAGGATTTTAAATAGCTCAACTGGATATATAAATTCATTTATATAGCTCAGGGTATATAAATGAAAACAAAACCTTGTGTTAGGGAGGATGAAATTTTCTTCTATCCTAATTCTGGCTGGTCTAATTATTAAATTGGCATGAGACCAACTAACAGAAAAAAATTAAAGAATAGCTTAATAACATATATACATGTGCCAGCTACAAATCGGCACTTGCCATTGACCCTTGCCAACTATCCATACAAAGATTAAATCATGTGCTGTTGCAGCTGCTGATTTTCAACAGCCCCTGAAAGGAGTGGAGGATTGGAGAGCAGAAATGAGCCACTCTGTCCTCTGCCTTGTACTGGGCAAGAGTGAACTCTTTAGTCTCCAAATAACTTTTCTTAATATTACATAAAGTTGACTTTCAAAGTTTTCTAACATTGTGTTCCCCTCTTCCTTTCATAGTTTCTGTGCCTTAATACTGGTTGGTTTTCTCAGTGCTTGTCCTAAAGTTTTCGTCCTCTCTTTTTCTAATCCCCAGCCAGAATTGTTCTTTTTACATTACCCTATATATCAATGTATCCCTGGAGAAGGAAATGGCAAACCACTCCAGTATTCTTGCCTGGAAAAATTCTATGGACAGAGGAACCTGGAGGGTTATAGTCCATGGGGTTGAAAAGAGTTGGCCACAACTTAGAGACTGAGAACATATATCAACGTATAACAGTTTGACTATAATTATAATAGTGTATTGTATACTTGACATTTGCTAAAAGTTAGATCTCAAGTTTTATCACAACAAAAATTTTAAAAAGAAAATGGTAACTCTTTAAAGTCATTGAATTATATAGCTTGATTATGATGAATATTTCACAATGTATACATATATCAAATAACTAAATTGAACATATTAAATATGCACAATTTTAATTGGCAACTATACCTCAATAAATCTAAGAAAAAATAAAAATTTGACAAAATTAAGATCAATATATTTTGAGAATTTCTTCAATGGTTCTTTTTAGAAAAAGCTTGATATGTGGATTTTCTATGACCAAAATAATTTCTTTGTATTCAATATAGGTTTGCTGCTGCTGCTGCTACTAAGTCACTTCAGTCATGTCTGACTCTGTGTGACCCCATAGATGGCAGCCCACCAGGCTCCCCCATTCCTGGGATTCTTCAGGCAAAAACACTGGAGTGGGTTGTCATTTTCTTCTCCAATCAATATAGGTTTATTGCATATATTAAGAAAAAAAATTTTACTATCACCTAAAAATGTAAATATTAGTAGTGTTGCATAAAAAGAAAAAAAATAATTCAACTATTCCTTATCACTTTAATATGACCTAGACAGAACTGGTGAAGGAGCTATCCTGACTATACCTGCCTCTAGGCATGGTGAATACCGGCCTAATAAACCGTTTTTCACTAAAACACTGTGGGGGAAAGAAAAAAAAAAAAAAAAAGATGATATTGGAAGCTGCTTATTTACCTTTTGTGTTTTCTACACATGCTGATCCATTGTTAAATCAATTAAAGTACTCCCTTTCCCTTTCATTTATGCAATGAGTTTCTGTAAGGTAAGGTTTATCTGAAGCTGATGAACAAAAAAAGACATTGTGGATTTTAAGGAATTCTCCCACCGGATACATTATACTAAAATATTTGAAAGTTGCCTTTAATAGTCACTGGAGTTGAATTTCACCTCTGCTTACTGAATTATTTCTATTTCAATGATCTTTATGGTTCCCATATCAAGAATATAAATGCCATATGGAAAATACTTTATTAATGAGAATTTCTTTCTTTCCTTTTTTTTTTTTTTCCATGAAATGTGATTGTTTCAGAATCACAGGAGATTTTTCAGGAGGTTTTTAAAACCACCTTGGAAACATTTAGTGCAATTCCATCTATTGGTTATTTGCTAAGTCATCTCTGACTCTTGTGACTCTATGGACTGTACCCTGTCAGGCTCCTCTGTCCATGGCATTCTCCAGACAAAAATACTGGAGTGGGTTGCCATGTCCTTCTCCAGGGATCGGACTTGGATCACTTACATCTACCTGTATTGGCAAGTGGGTTCTTTACCACTAGCACCACCTGCGAAGCCTCTGAATACTTCCTAATACTGTACAAATAAATAAAATCAAAATGGATTAAAGACTTAAATATTAGGCCAAAAACTATAGAGGAAAACATAGGCAGTACATTTATTGACATAAATCTCAGCATGATTCTCTCTGACTCACCTCCTAGATTAATAGAAATAAAACACAAATAAGCAAATGGGACCTAACAAAACTTGAAAGTTTTCCACAGCAAAGGAAATGATAAACAAAAGGAAAGCACAGCCCTCAGAATGGAATAAAATAATAGCAAATAAAACAACTGGCAAAGGATTAATTTCCAAATGTACAAGCAGTTCATGTAACTCAATACCAGAAAAACATACAAATCAATAAAAAAGTGGGCAGATCAAACAAACAATATATATGGCCAATAAACACATGAAAAGATGTTTCAATATCATTCACTATTAGACAAATGCAAAATTACAGTGAGGTATCACCTCACACCAGTCAGAATGACCATCATCTAAAAATCTACAAACAATAAAAGCTAGAGAGGATGTGAAGAAAAGGGAACCCTCTTACACTGTTAGTGGAAATGTAAACTGATACAGGCATTGTGGAAAATAGTATGGATATACCTTTAGAAACTGGGAATAAATCTACCACCTGATTCAACAATTCCACTACTGGCCATATACCCTGAGAAAACCACAATTCTAAAAGACACATGCACCCCAGTGTTCATTGTAGCAATGTTTACAATAACCAGGACATGGAAGCAATCTTAATGTCCATTGACAGAAGAATGGATAAAAATGTTTTGGTACATTTATACAATTAAATATTACTCAGACACAGAAAGGAACAAATATGAGTCAGTTATAGTGAGGTGGATGAACCTAGAACCTCTTATACAGAGTGAAGTAAATCAGTGTCACAGAAATTAAACCAAAGTAGTCTCTGAAGTAGGCTTCAGAGACAAGACAATAGAGCAGGCCTCTGACCTTGCTTCTAACCTGCATGGACATTGCCCTGACTATGTGCCTGAGAATGCACCTATTGTTACTAGTAAGCCAGGGACACTATAGATAAGAGTGGGTGGATCTTGGAACTGATGAGCCCCTGGAGGGCATCTGGCCAATATCTGGGACTTAACAACATTCCAAGACTTTCAGTACGAAGCAAGATTGTAAAAAAATATTAGCCTAAAATTAGAGGTGCTTGCAAACTGATGATGATACCAGTTTGTGGCCCAGAATTGTAAGTAGGAACCCCCAAAACTGAAATTTGCAGTCTCACTAATGAAGTGGACACACTGCACAGGACCTTTTCCCAAATGGGACTCCAGATTGCTGCCACACGGGATTTCCCAGAGTCGTCTGTGTCTGGATGTCAGTCAGCCTGATTAGGTGATGTATGTGCTGTTACTATCCTTTATGCTTTCTGTTTCTCTTTAAATGATTGTATATTGAAAGTAAGTTAAATAATTCTTTATTAAAATATTGAAATTATTTATTTGGGTGTAATGAGTGGTTTCTTTTGTTAAAGAATCTTTCAAACCTAAGACAAAAGTTAAAACTTCCAACAAAACAGACAGAAAGAGAAAAACAAGTATTGCATATTAATGCATATATATGGGATCTAGTAAAATTGTACTGCTGAACTTAGTAGACAATGATCCTGTGGATACAGTGGGGGAAGGTGAGAATGGGATGAATTGAGATTATAACATTGACATATATACACTATCATGTGTAAAACAGATAGTGGGAAGTTGTTAAACAACACAGAGAGCTCAGGCTGGTGCTCTGTGATGACCTATATGGGTGAGATGAGGGAGGGGAGGGAGGCTCAGAAAGGAAGGGATATATATATATATATATATATATATGTATATATTTACAACTGATTAACTTCCTTGTATGATAGAAACCAACATGAAATTGCGAAAAAATTTTCCAGCAATTAAAACATAAATAAAATGTAAATTAAAAGATAATTTGAGGGGCTTGTTTAATTAAAAGTTAATAGGTGTGCAATTATATGTTTTGGGGATGAATGTACTTCATTACCCATTTGTTTGTGGACTATAACATATATGCTTAAATGCTTACACATGGATAAATTATATCCCTTTGGTAATATTGTTTATCCTTCCAAAAATGATGACCAAGCTCTCCTGGAATGTTCATGCCTTAAAGATGGTGAGCTTTCGAGATGTAACTGAAGGGCTTAGCAGTTTTCAAATCAAGTAAGTATATCTGTCAGAGTAAGCTCACCTCCTGCATTGACATGTTTTTCTAAGACTTACCTGGCCATTTTGTGCATTATAACATAGGTAAACATATAGGCCAACCAATATAAATTAATTGCTCATCATAACATTTAGACAGATAAGGTTGTGATAGAAGAAAACAAGTTCTTGCTAAGCAATATAACTGGAAGAGAGTTGCTGCTAAGTTGCTGAAACTTAGCAAATTGCCACTTAGGTCATTGGAGCATAAATAGCTTTGTGACTGTTCCAGTGAGTGTCAGACAATTGCCACCTGAGTTCTTCTGACAAAACTAAAATAGACTGTCAAAGCTTTCCCTTTCACCCTCAAACTAGAACAGTGTTATTTCAGAATGAGAAAACATACACATATTACATAATAGCTTGGAAAAATATCTGCTTTGGGAAATGGAGAATAGCCGATATTTTAAAGGGTGGCAAACTTAGGATACTTCTGAATAAAACAGTTTAGGTAACTTCTTTGGAAGATTCCTGCTCTTGCACAGCCAAAAGACTGACATTTTGTACCAAGCTTCTATTTTACTTACCATCACTGAGCACATTAACTCTTAACTTTTGAACTGCATAACTCTTCAACAAATTTCCCCACTTGGAGTCTATCTTGTAATTTCCAGGTGATGACTCTCTTTGCTCTTTATGGGTAAAGAAAATGACACTTCTAATGAGTATACTTGTATCATGTCTTGTAGGATCTGACTCCCAATTTCCTGACACTTCACATGCACTTCAACATAAGAATTCAGTTGTGTTAGATGGTTCTAGGGAAAGCTCTATTTGGTGAATCTCTCTCTCTATATATATATTTTTTTTTTTCAGTGTCATTTTTCTGGCTTTAAGTTGAAGAAATATCTACCACAAAGAAATTACACTGAAACAGGTAACTGCCAATAAGGCCTCAGTATCAGTTACCTCAAATCCAGATGCCTTGGCCTGGATGTCATTTCCTTTTTTCCCCACTCTTATCATCTGACTCAGTTTTTTAGTCCTTTTACTTCATTGTATCATGTTTTTATGCTTGAAATAACATATTTCCTTAGCCCAATTCAATTTCAATGTGACAAATGTTTTGAATGGACTTTCAGTAAAATATGAATCTATCTTGCCCTTTGCTAATTAATTGCATGTCTTTTACTCAAAATCTCACTCAAGTCTCATTTCTTCCATGAAATTTCCTTACATGGAACCTAATTGTTTTCTAAGTATTCACTCTGTAATTATCTCCCCACTGCTTCATACTCCAAGTGAAGTCTGAATTTTTCTTCTTCTTTTCCATTGTCAAATCAGAGAAGGTTGAGTGGAGGATATAGACATTAGTTGAGGCCTTATATCCTCCACTCTACCTTCTCTGATTCGATGTTCATTTTTTTCTTCTGATATCCTTTTATATTTTTCTTAAGATGTATTTACTCATTGGCTATTATATGCATATTTCTATTTCCTTTAGAATAACTATAACTCATAGCCTATAATGGAGAAGGAAATGGCAATCCACTCCAGTATTCTTGCCTGGAGAATCCCAGGGACAGAGGAGCCTGGTGAGCTGCCATCCATGGGGTCACACAGAGTCGAACACAACTGAAGCGACAGGATAACCTATAAAAAGACAAAAAGAAAGTGCACAAAACAGACCAACTAATTAACTAATGAGGAAGAGTAAGAAATAAAAGAGGGGGAAAAAAAAAAAAAGGTAAGAGAAAGGGACCCAATCTGTGGAGACCTCAGAAATGAAAACCACCATATGAGCAACAACCTTCTTTGAACCTCAATATTAGTTCTGTCACTTCAAACTTATATATGAGGAAATGAAAATGGTATTATGTGATTTTTTAGACAAAGCCCAAGTTAAATGTACATTAAGAACTGTTCAGAGTCATTAAGATCTTAAATTTCAAATCAATTTGACATTTTCACTATTGCATGTTTCCTATACAAGTAATTTTATAGATTAATTCTTGCTATTTTTGTGTCTGTGGGCTGCCTTTTAGAGGATCATTTGCAATATTTGAATAAGATATGAAGTGGAAGCTATGATACTATTTTTCTAGGCTGAAAACATTAATATTTGTATTTAATTTAGCTTCTGCCACTAAGTGAAACAGGAGGGAAGGGAACAGTGAAACCTTTGAAAGAATGACATAGCAGGACACACATAGCCTGGGACAAAATAAACTGTTTAGATAAAAAACGTCCAAGAAAGTGTTCTAGTTTCATTCTTTTACAAGTGGTTGACCAGATTTCCCAGCACCACTTGTTAAAGAGATTGTCTTTAATCCATTGTATATTCTTGCCTCCTTTGTCAAAGATAAGGTGTTCATATGTGCGTGGATTTATCTCTGGGCTTTCTATTTTGTTCCATTGATCTATATTTCTGTCTTTGTGCCAGTACCATACTGTCTTGATAACTGTGGCTTTGTAGTAGAGCCTGAAGTCAGGTAGGTTGATTCCTCCAGTTCCATTCTTCTTTCTCAAGATCACTTTGGCTATTCGAGTACAGCCACTATGGAGAACAGTGTGGAGATTCCTTAAAAAACTGGAAATAGAACTGCCTTATGATCCAGCAATCCCACTGCTGGGCATACACACTGAGGAAACCAGAAGGGAAAGAGACACGTGTACCCCAATGTTCATCGCAGCACTGTTTATAATAGCCAGGACATGGAAGCAACCTAGATGTCCATCAGCAGATGAATGGATAAGAAAACCGTGGTACATATACACAATGGAGTATTACTCAGCTATTCAAAAGAATACATTTGAATCAGTTCTAATGAGGTGGATGAAACTGGAGCCTATTATACAGAGTGAAGTAAGCCAGAAGGAAAAACACCAATACAGTATACTAACGCATATATATGGAATTTAGAAAGATGATAACAATAACCCTGTGTACGAGACAGCAAAAGAGACACTGATGTATAGAACAAGAGCCAGGACATGGAAGCAACCTAGATGTCCATCAGCAGATGAATGGATAAGAAAGCTGTGGTACATATACACAATGGAGTATTACTCAGCCATTAAAAAGAATACATTTGAATCAGTTCTAATGAGGTGGATGAAACTGGAGCCTATTATACAGAGTGAAGTAAGCCAGAAGGAAAAACACCAATACAGTATACTAACGCATATATATGGAATTTAGAAAGATGGTAACAATAACCCTGTGTACGAGACAGCAAAAGAGACAGTGATGTATAGAACAGTCTTATGGACTCTGAGGGAGAGGGAGAGGGTGGGAAGATTTGGGAGAATAGCATTGAAACATGTAAAATATCATGTATGAAACGAGATGCCAGTCCAGGTTTGATGCATGATACTGGATGCTTGGGGCTAGTGCACTGGGACGACCCAGAGGGATGGTATTGGGAGGGAGGAGGGAGGAGGGAGGAGGGTTCAGGATGGGGAACACATGTATACCTGTGGTGGATTCATTTTGATATTTGGCAAAACTAATACAATTATGTAAAGTTTAAAAATAAAATAAAATTAAAAAAAAATAAAAGAACAGTCTTATGGACTCTGTGGGAGAGGGAGAGGGTGGGGAGATTTGGGAGAATAGCATTGAAACATGTAAAATATCATGTATGAAACGAGATGCCAGTCCAGGTTTGATGCATGATACTGGATGCTTGGGGCTAGTGCACTGGGACGACCCAGAGGGATGGTATGGGGAGGGAGGAGGGTTCAGGATGGGGAACACATGTATACCTGTGATGGATCATTTTGATATTTGGCAAAACTAATACAATTATGTAAAGTTTTAAAAATAAAATAAAATTTAAAAAATAAAATATAAAAAAAAAATAAAATAAAATGGTCCAAGATGGCAAGCAAGTCAACTTGACTAGAACTTGATCCTTGATATAAGCTCATTGTAACAAATCAGCAAGCTAATTGACACACCCAGATGTCCCATGACAGTTTCAAGATCAAGCATCAAAGACCAAAGAGTGGGCAGTGGCCCAACCACTGGAAATCCCAACTCCTTCCCGAAAATGGTCAAACTGTCTCTGGAGTGTGTTTCTCTCTGAATATATCCAGTTCTTACCTATCACTTTGTCTTTCACTGAATTCTTTATGTAATGAGACATCAAGAATGTAAGCTTCATTTGGTCTTGAAACCAGGCCTGCGATCTTACTTGGAAGATCGTGGGTTTTGGCTGGGTTCAAGTTCCAGCCACATGGGTTCAAGTCCCAAGCAGGGTTTGGCTGGCTTCCAGTCCCAGCTGTGTGGATTTGAGTCCCAAACTAGGTTTTGACTGGATTTGAGATCTGGCACATGTGTTCAAGTCCCAACCTCAGGTAAATGGTTTCATAAACAACTCTCATAATATGAAATACTTCTTAAAGTTTAAGTTTATTACACCTATATACATTTCACTGGTCAGCAACTACATTTCAGTTACACCTTCCTAGTGTCATTATGTTATTTTTCAATAATCAATCATTATATTTTAAAATGGATGAATATTCTTTATTTGATGAAGCAAATAAATATGTTTAGGGGCTTTCCTGTTGTCTCCGTGGTGAAGAATCTGCTTACAAATGCAAGAGACATGTGTTTGATCCGTGGTCCTGAAAGATCTCACTTGCTGCAGAGCAACTAAGCCAGTGAGCCGCAACTACTGAGACTGTGCTCTAGAGCCTGGGAGCTGCAACAACTGAAACCATGTGCCACAGCTACTGAAGCCCACGCCCCTTAGAGACCATGCTCTGCAACAAGAGAAACCACAGCAATGAGAAGCCCATGCACCACAACTAGGGAGACATTCCAAGAGAAATGCAACAAGAGAAAAAGCCTATGCAGCAACAGACAAAAAATAAAATTGTTGCAGGAAGGGGGACCCCTTCCAGGGCTAGAGAGTGGACTCTTATCTTACACTCAGATTGGTGATGGGATTAGTTTCTGGGTTCTCTTTGGCCAATCATTCTGACTCAGGGTCCTTTCTGGTGGCACATGCATTGCTCAACCAAGATGGATACTAGAGAGAAGGACTCTGGGATGTTGTCTGTCATGTGGTGTCTCCTTTTGCCCTTTCCTGAACTCTTCTGATTGGTGGTGGCTTATTAGTTCCATGTTCCTTACTAGGACCTCCTGTTGTAAAATATAATCACACAAATGGTTACTATGATGCCTGGCCCCATTGGGCAGTTTCAGTCAGTGGGCTTCCACTAACAGAAATATTTTAAAATATTTTCATTATTAAAAAACAAAAAAAAGAAAGAAAGAAAGAATTCCAGGGATAAAAAATGTAATTAACTGGAAACTCCTTGGTGGTCCACAGTTTAAAATTCTGCATTTCAATACAGGTGATGTGGGTTCAATCCCTGGTCAGGGAACTGAGGTCCCACATACCTCAAAGCAACTAAGCCAAAGTGCCATAACTATAGAACCCACATGCTACAACTAGAGAATCCATACACCACAATGAAATGTGCTGCATGATGAAATGAAGATCCAGACCCAGCCAAATAAATAAATAAAAATTTTTAAAAACTTAATCAGTTAAGCTGACATTTATTAAGTTCTTGGCCTGATCAAACATAGTTGCTGTCAGTTTCACAAAAGGAGGAAAAATCAGATATGTTTGAAACTGCCCAGAGAGTGGCATTATTAACATTTTCTCTTTGTTTTCTTTGCAACTTATGCTCAAAATGCTAAAAAAGAAAACAACAACAAAAAAAGGAAAATGTTCTTATTATAGGTTTGTAGAGGGTGTATAATTGTGTGCTTGATAAGTAATGGATCTTTGTTGCTGTGTGGCTTTTTCTTAGATTAGAACCTTACAGTATCCTACCGAGATATTACAGTCCTTCATTTATTATTGATTACAGTGTTTGAAGAGCATAACAAAGTATGATATTCTGCTTTTTTAACATTATATTAAATAAAACTGAGTACTGGGTTATACATTTCTACAAATTGATGAATTTGTTAAATCTATTTTTCAGGCTACATTTATTATCTTTTACTAGTTTTACTTTTGGTGCTGAAATATTACATAAAAATAATTTTATTACATTCTATTGTGAGGATCTAAGGGGACTGATTTATAGGCAGTTGCTCCCAAATCTTAAACAAGTTCATCTCTTACCTTTAAAATAGAATGAATCCAAAAATAAAATAAAATTATTCATCTACCTGGAGCTGGGAAAAAGATCAGATTATTTCAATATCAAAGTATAAAAGAGAAAGACCCAATATCTAATTTCAGAAACTTTATTGCATAAAAAAGCCACCCCTTAAACTTAGTAACTTAAAACAATAGCATTTCTCTTCTCAGGAATAAGGGGAGCCTTGATGGAGACTGCTTATTCCTAATTCATTTAGCATCAGCTGCGGTGACTTGAAAGTTAGAAGCTAGAATCAATGGCTGGTGCTTGGGCTGTGAAGACTCATTTGGGGATGAGGGATCTGAGAATTCTGGGATTTCTCTTTATATGTTTATGTGATATTTCCACATGGTGTCTCCAGCATAGTAGCTGCAGGATAGCAGGATTTCTTACACGCAGGCTCAGGGTGCATATCCCAAGAGAGAAATAATCAGGAAAAAGTGCTGTTGATTTTTATGACCTGGGCATTTTTGCCTTATTCTTTTTATTAAAAAAAAAAAAAAAAATTCATTGAAACAACTCAATATTCAGTGGTAGAGGGATTAGAACCTGCTTACTGATGATAGGAGCTCAAAGGATTTCAGACATATTTAAAATCACACTAATGTCTAAATTTTCTAAGTAAATGCTAATATTATGAAGGTACATTTAGCAAGGTATAATATTCCAGTATTTTCTGGACTCTTTAAAGCAATTTTCTTCAAAGTTAAGTCACTTCTTCACAACATTCATAATGTTGTTCTAAATCCCCACAATACTTCCATTTTTACTATTTACCATGTCTTACTCCACTCATCCAGTTTTTGTATAAATGTAATTATTTTAAAGGTGATTTGAATTTTATACTGTGTCCATTTTGGGGCTTCCCACGTGGCTTTAGTTGTAAAGAACCCACTTGCCAATACAAGAGACATAAGAGACACAGGTTCAATCACTGGGTCGGGAAGATGCCCTGGAGAAAGGCATGGCACCAACTCCAGTATTCTTGTCTGGTGAATCCCATGGACAGAGCAGTCTGATGGGCTCCAGTCCATAGGATTGCAAACAGTCAGACACTACTGAAGTGACTTAGCAAAATGCATGTGTCTGTTTTAGAAGGAGACACCAAAACCAAATTAATTGTGCAGCAGACATATGGGCAAACTTCTAGAAAATTAAAGGATACAGAGAATGACAAAAGATCTTTTAGACCATGATGCAGGTCTGACACATGAGAAAGGAGAAGGGGAAGGACATATTGGACAGGAAGAAACGCATAGTATAACACAGGTCAAATAAATATTTAACCAAGCCAATAAGGCAATCAGGAGTATCAGTTACTTTAAAACAAAAACGAAAAATGAAAATGTGCATCTAACATACAATCTAGCAATTTAATTCTGGGGCATTTATCCAAAAGAAATAATGATTTACGTTTATCCAGAAGCCTATACACAGTAGCAGTTTTATTCACAATAGCCCCAAACTGGGAACAATACAGTTGTTTTTCAGCAGGTGAATCATTAAAAAAAAAAATTGTGCTACATTCATACCACACACATATAAAGAAAATACTCAGCCAACTTAAGAAAAAAATGAATGCACAACAGAAACTTTAATGATTCTCTGGAAAATTATTACGAATGAAAAACGAAGTCATATGACTCATTTACATTACATATGATTCATTTGCATGGCATTCTTGAGATGACAATATTATAGGAATGAAAACATAGTTGTGGTTGCCAGGAGATAATGAGGGAGGTGGAAGGTGAAAGGATAGTTCAGTTCAGTTCAGTCCCTCAGTCGTGTCCAACTCTTTGCGACCCCATGAATTGCAGCATGCCAGGCCTCCCTGTCCATCACCAACTCCCGGAGTTCACTCAAACTCATGTCCATCTAGTCGGTGATGCCATCCAGCCATCTCACCCTCTGTCGTACCCTTCTCCTCTTGCCCCCAACCCCTCCCAGCATCAGGGTCTTTTCCAATGAGTCATCTTTTCCAACGAGTCAACTCTTCGCATGAGGTGGCCAAAGTATTGGAGTTTCAGCTTCAGCATCAGTCCTTCCAATGAACACCCAGGACTGATCTCCTTTAGGATGGACTGGTTGGATCTCCTTGCAGTCCAAGGGACTCTCAAGAGTCTTCTCCAACACCACAGTTCAAAAGCATCAATTCTTTAGCATTCAGCTTTCTTCACAGTCCAACTCTCACATCTATACAGAAAACTAAGATCATGGCATCTGGTCCCATCAATTCATGGGAAATAGATGGGGAAACAGTAGAAACAGTGTCAGACTTTATTTTTGGGGGCTCCAAATTCACTGCAGATGGTGATTGCAGCCATGAAATTAAAAGACGCTCACTCCTTGGAAGGAAAGTTTTGACGGGTATGGCTAGAAATGATGATATTAGTGATGCCTTTGGTGATAGAAATGTTCTACACATTGACTATATCAATGTCAGGACACTACTTATAATATTGCAACATAGTTTTACAAAATGATAGCATATGAGAAACTGAGTGAAATACACACAAAATCTATTACTTCTTATAACTGAATCTATTGGTCTTGTGGTTAGTCATTAAGTCATATCTGCACGAACTGTAGCACACCAGGTTTCCCTGACCTTCACTATCTCCCGGAGTTCACTTAAACTCATGTCCATTGTGTTGGTGATGGCATGCAATCACCTGATGATCTGTCACCCTCTTCTCCTCTTGTCCTGAATCTTTCCCAGCATCGGGTTTTCTTTTTTCTTTTTTTCTTTTAGGCAATTCATTTTAATTGGAGGATAATTTCTTTACAATATTGTGGTGATTTTTGCCATATATCAACATGAATCACTCATAGGTGCACATGTGTCTCCCCATCCTGAAACCCTCTTTAACCTCCCTCTCCACACCATCCCTCTGGGTTATCCCAGAACACCGGCTTTGAGTGCTCTGCTTCACGCATTGAACTTGCACTGGTCATCTGTTTTATATATGGTTGTATACATGTTTCAATGCTGTTCCTCAAATCATCCCACCCTCACCTTTTTCCATATGGCCCAAAAGTCTGTTCTTTATATCTGTGTCTCTTTTGCTGTCTTACATATAGGATTGCCATTACTGTCTTTCTAAATTCCATATAAATGTGTTAATATGCTGCATTGCTGTTTCTCTTTCTGACTTACTTCACTCTGTATAATAGGTTCCACTTTCATCCACCTCATTACAACTAATTCAAATGCGTTTTTTTTTTTTTATAGCTGAGTAATATTCCATTGTGTATATGTACCACCATTTCCTTATCCATTCATCTGCCAGTGGACATTTAAGTTGCTTCCATGTTCTAGCTATGGCAGACAGTGCTGCAATGAACATTGGGATACATGTGTCTCTTTCAATTCTGGTTTCCTCAGGGAGTATGCCCAGAAGTTGGATTGCTGGGTTGTATGGCAGTTCTATTCCCAGTTTTTTTAAGGAATCTCCATATGTTCTCCATAGTGGCTGTACTAGTTTGCCTCCCCACCATCAGTGTAAGAGGGTTCCCTTTTCTCCACACCCTCTCCAGTATTTATTGTTTGTAGATTTTTTATGATGGCCATTCTGATGGGCATGAGATGATACCACATTGTGGTTTCGATTTGCATTTCTCTGATAATGACTGATGTTGAGCATTATTTCATGTGTTTTTTAGCCATTTGCATGCCTTCTTTGGAGAAATGTCTGTTTAGTTCTATGGCCTACTTTTTGATCAGGTTGTTCTTTTATCTGGTATTGAGCTGCAGGAGCCGCTTGTATATTTTGGGGGCTAATTATTTGTCAAATGTTTTGTTTGCTAGTATTTTTCTCATTCTGAAGGCTGTCTTTTCACTTTGCTTATAGTTCTTTTCATTGTACAAAACTTTTTTTTTAAGTTTAATAAGGTCCCATTTGTTTATTTTTATTTTCAAGTGGCCAAAGTATTGGTGCTTCAGTTTCAGTAACAGTCCTTTCAATGAATATTTAGGGTTGATCTCTTTTAGGATTGACTACTTTGATTTCCTTGCTGTCTAAGAGACTCTCGAGTCTTCAACAGCACCACAGTTAGAAAACATCAATTCTTTGGTGCTTAGCCTTCTTTATGGTTCAACTCTCACATCTGCAAATGACTACTGAAAATACCATAGATTTAATTATATGGATTTTTTTTTTGGCAAAGTGATGTCTCTGCTTTCTAATACACTGTCCAGGTTTATCATAGCTTCCCTTCCAAGAGCAAATGTCTTTTAACTTTGTGGTCACCATCCACAGTGATTTTGGTGTTCCAACCCCCCAAAAAATTAATAACTAAAATCTGTTATTGTTGCCACTTTTCCCCCATTTATTGGCCCTGAAGTGAAGGAACTGGATCTCATGATCTTAGTTTCTCGAATGTTGAAGTTTAAGCCAGCTTTTTCATTCCTTTCACCCTTATCAAGAAGCTCTTTAGTTCCATTCAGTTCAGTCCCTCAGTTGTGTATGACCCTTTGTGACCCCATGGAATACAGCACGCCAGGCCTCCCTGTCCATCACCAACACCCAGGGTTTACCCAAATGCATTTCCATTGAGTCAGTGATGTTATCCAATCATCTCAACCCCTGTCATCCCCTTCTCCTCCTACCTTCAATCTTTCCTAGTATCAGGGTCTTTTCAAATAAGTCAGTTCTTCGCATCAGGTGGCTCAAGCACTGAAGTTTCAGCTTCAACATCAATCCTTCCAATTAACACTTAGGCCTGATATTCATTAGGATCGACTGGTTGGATCTCCTTGAAGTCGAAAGGACTCTCAAAAGTCTTCTCAAACACCACAGTTTAAATACAACAATTCTTCAGTGCTCAGCTTCCTTTAAAATCCAACTCTCATATCCATACATGACTACTGGAAAAACCATAGCTTTGACTAAACAGACTTTTGCTGGCAAAATAACGTCTCTGCTTTTTAATGTTCTATCTAGGTTGGTAATAATGGTCTTTCCAAGGAATAAGCGTCTTTTAATTTCATGGGTGCAATCACCATCTGCAGTGATTTTGGAGCCCCCCAAAATAAAGTCTCCCATTGTTTTCATTTTTACCCCATCTATTTGCCACGAAGTGATGGGACTGGTTGCCATGATCTTAGTTTTCTGAATGTTGAGCTTTAAGCCAACTTTTTCACTCTCCTCTTTCACTTTCATCATGAGGCTCTTTAGTTCCTCTTTGCTTTCTGCCATAAGGGTGTTGTCATCTGTATATCTGAGGTTATTTATATTTCTCCCAGCAATCTTGATTCCAGCTTGTGCTTCCTCCAGCCCAGTGTTTCTCATGATGTACTCTGCATATAAGTTAAATAAGCAGGGTGTCAACATACAACCTTTATGTACTCCTTTCCCTGTTAGCTAACAGTCTGTTGTTCCAAGTCCAGTTCTAACTGTTGCTTCCTGACCTGCATACAGATTTCTCAAGAGGCAGTCATGTGGTCTGGTATTCCTACCTTCTTAAGAATTTTCCAGAGTTTGTGGTGATCCACACAGTCAAGGACTTTGACATAGTAAATAACGCAGAAATAAATGCTATTCTGGAACTCTTTTGCTTTTTCAATGATCTAGTGGATGTTGGCAATTTGATCTCTGATTCCTCTGCTTTTTCTAAAGCTAGTTTGAACATCTGGAAGTTCACAGGTCATGTATTGTTGAAACCTAGCTTGTAGAATTTTGAGCATTACTTTACTAGCGTTTGACATGAGTGCAATGTATGGTAGTTTGAGCATTCTTTGCCACTGTCTTTTTTTGGGGATTGGAATTAAACCTGACCTTTCCCAGTCCTGTGGTCCCTGCTGAGTTTTCCAAATTTGCTGGAATATTGAGTGCACCACTTTCACAGCATCATCTTCCAGGATTTGAAATAGCTCAGCTGGAATCCCATCACCTCCACTAGCTTTGTTCATAGTGATGCTTTCTAAGGCCCACTTGACTTTGCATTCCAGGATGTCTGGCTCTAGGTGAATAATCATACCATTATAATTATCTGGGTCATGAAGAACTTTTTTGTATAGTTCTTCCCTGTGTTCTTGACACCTCTTCTTAATATATTCTGCTTCTGTTAGGTCCATATCACTTCTGTCCTTTATTGAGCCCATCTTTGCATTAAATGTTCCCTCGGTTTCTCTAATTTTCTTGAAGAGATCTCTAGTCTTTCCCATTCTATTGTTTTCTACTATTTCTTTGCATTGATCACTGAGGAAGGCTTTCTTTTCTCTCCTTGATCTTATTTGGAACTCTGCTTTCAGATGCATGTATTTTTCATTTTCTCCTTTGCTTTTCACTTCTTTTCACAGTGATTTGTAAGGCCTCCTCAGACAGTCATTTTGCTTTTTTGCATTTCTTTTTCTTGGGATGGTCTTGATCCCTATCTCTTGTACAATGTCATGAAGCTACATCCGTAGTTCATCAGGCACTCTGTTTATCAGATCTAACCCCTTGAATCCATTTCTCACTTCCACTGTATAATCGTAAGGAATTTGATTTAGGTCATACCTGAATGGTCTAGTGGATTTCCCTACTTTCTTCCATTTGAATCTGAATTTGGCAATAAGGAATTCATGATTTATGCCACAGTCATCTCCTGGTCTTGTTTTGCTGACTATATAGAGCTTCTCCATCTTTGGCTGCAAAGAATGTAATCAATTGGATTTTGGTGTTCACAATCTGGTGATGCCCATGTGTAGAGTTTTCTCTTGTGTTGTTGGAAGAGGGGGTTTCCTGTGACCAGTGTGTTCTCTTTGCAAAATTATGTTAGCCTTTGCCCTCCTTTATTCTGTACTCCAAGGTCAAATTTGCCTGTTACTCCAGGTGTTTCTTGACTTCCTACTTTCGCATTCCAGTCACCTATAATGAAAAGGACATATTTTTTTTGGGTGTTAGTTTTAGAAGGTCTTGTAGGTCTTCATAGAACTATTCAACTTCAGCTTCTTCAGCATTATTGTTTGGGACATAGACTTGGGTTACCGTGATATTAAATGGTTTGCCTTGGAAACAGAGATCGTTCTGTCGTTTTTGAAATTTCATCCAAGTACTGCATTTCAGACTCTTTTTTTTTTTTTTTTGACTGTGATGGCTACTCCATTTCTTCTAAGGGATTTTTGCCCACAGTAGTAGATGCAATGGTCATCTGAGTTAAATTCACCCATTCCAGTCCATTTTAGTTTGCTGATTCCTAGAATGTCGATGTTCACTCTTGCCATCTCCTGTTTGACCACTTCCAATTTGCCTTGATTCATGGACCTAACATTCCAGGTTCCTGTGCAATATTGCTCTTTACAGCATCAGACCTTTCTTCTATTACCAGTCATGTCCAAAACTGGGTGTTGTTTTCACTTTGCCTCCATCTCCTCATTCTTCCTGGAGTTATTTCTCCATTGATCTCCAGTAACACACTGGGCACTTATTTACTGGTGGAGTTCATCTTTCAGCATCCTATCTTTTTGCCTTTTCATAATGTCCATAGGGTTCTCAGAGCAAGAATACTGAAGTGGTTTGCCCTTCCCTTCTCCAGTAGCCTTCATCTTACTGAATGGCTTAATAGTTTCCCTATGTTCTTCAACTTAAGCCTGAAGTTTGTTATAAGGAGCTCATGATCTGAGCCACTGTCAACTCCAGGTCTTGTTTTTGTTGACTATATAGAGTTTCTCCATCTTCAGCTGCAAAGAAGATTATCAGTCTGATTTTGGTGTTGATCATCTGATGACGTCTTGTGTAGAGTTATTTCTTGTGTTGTTGGGAGAGGGTGTTTGCTATGATCAGTGCTTTCTCTTAGCAAAATTCTGTTAGTTTTTGCCCTGTTTCATTTTGTGCTCCTATGCTAAATTGCTTGTCGTTAGGTATGTCTTGTCATCAAGGTATGTCTTGATTTCCTACCTTTATTAAAAGGTAGGAAAAGTCACCTATTATTAAAAGGATATCATTTTTGGATGTTAATTCTATAAGGTCTTATATGTCTTCATAGAATCATTCAGCTTCAGCTTCTTTGTCATTAGTGGTTGTGGCATAGACTTGGATTACTTTGATCTTGATTGATTTGTCTTGGAAATGAACTGAGATCATTCTGTTGTTTTTGAGATCGCACCCACATACTGCCTTTCAGTATTTGTTGACTGAGAGCTACTTCATTTCTTTTATGGGATTCTTGCCCACGGTAGTAGACATATTCATCATATGAGTCTATATCTCAAGATAAACATTTTAATGAAAAATCATAATATTAAACTAATAAAACCTGTAGTTTCCAAAGAAACATTTTTGGAAAAAATTTAATCTGACTCTCTGGACTTTCAGTAATAGAGGAAATGCTATCTTATATTGGTTAACTTGAGAATGGAATTTTATCTCTGTTTTTTACTAATAAAAAATGTCTTAATTCATATGTTGTCTATTCAGTCACTCAGTGATATCTGACTTGCTAGGACCCTTCAGACTGTAACCTCTCTATCCCTGGTATTTTTCAGGCATCAATACTGGAGCAAGTTACAATTTTCTTCTCCAGGGGATCTTCCCAGTGCAGTGATCAAACTGGTATATCCTGTGCTTCCTGTATTGCAGGTAGATTCTTTACTGCTAATCATAGGGGAAGCCCAGCTCATAAGTTACTTATGTTTCAAATAACTTTCTCAATTAAACTCTAGTATTTATATTTAAATAGTGGTAACCCACTCCATTATTCTTGCCTGGAAAATCCCACGGACAGAGGAGCCCAGGGTGCTGCAGCCCATTTGGTCACAAAGAATCAGATATGACCTAGTGACTGAGCATGCAAGCAAACACTGTTAGTGGGAATGCAAACTAGTACAGCCACTATGGAGAACAGTGTGGACATTCCTTAAAAAACTGGGAATAGAACTGCCTTATGACCCAGCAATCCCACTGCTGGGCATACACACTGAGGAAACCAGAAGGGAAAGAGACACGTGTACCCCAATGTTCATCACAGCACTGTTTATAATAGCCAGGACAGGGAAGCAACTTAGATGTCCATCAGCAGATGAATGGATAAGAAATACATATACACAATGGAATATTTTGCAGCCATTAAAAAGAATACATTTGAATCAGTTCTAATGAGGTGGATGAAACTGGAGCCTATTATACAGAGTGAAGTAAGCCAGAAAGAAAAACACCAATACAGTATATTAATGCATATATATGGAATTTAGAAAGATGGTAACGATAACCCTGTATGTGAGACAGCAAAAGAGACACAGATGTATAGAACAGTCTTTTGGACTCTGTGAGAGTGGGATGATTTGGGAGAATGGCATTGAAACATGTATAATATCATATATGAAATGAATCACCAGTCCAGGTTCGATGCATGATAAAGGATGGTTGGGGCTGGTGCACTGGGATGACCCAGAGGGATGGTATGGGGAGGGAGGTGGGAGGGTTGTTCAGAATGGGGAACACGTGTACACCCATGGCAGGTTCATGTTGATGTATGGCAAAACCAATACAGTATTGTAAAGTAATTAGCCTCCAATTAAAATAAATACATTTATATTTTTAAAAAAATTCTCAAAATGTTTTAAAAGATTGCTATATTAGGGTCTGTATTCTTTGACACACTGGAATCAAACAGAAATCAATAAAAAATATTTGACAAAAAAAAAAACAAAAACAAAAAATCATCCTTCTCAATTTACCTTTACCATCTAGATGTAAATGCATAAATATACTTATGAATAATTTTTTATGTTTTAAATTTCTCTTCAAAATATATTCAGAAAGTTTGCAAAGGATTTTATATCCATGTTTATCAGATAAGAAAAAATCCAACTCACTATGAGGAATATGTTATTGTTTTTTTAAAACCTTACTCACTTTGACTTGCAAATGGGATACATGTAAACAGTGTAAAATAAACTGTCAAATGTGTAAATAAAATTTGAATTTATGCTCATTTGGCATACCCCATCACAAATACACTATTGTCAACTTAACAGTTTATTCAAAAATCTTGAAAATTCCCAGCTCCTTTTTGGCTAAGCAAAGATATTTCCAAGAGAAAGTAGTGAGTTAAGGTTCAACACAGTACCTAATAAATTACTCTCTGTTTCTACATACAGCTGAGAAAAGTGTGTATATATATATATATATATACTTTTATATTTTTATATATATATACTTTTCAAATATATATATATATATTTGAAAAGCTTTAGACCACATTTTAAATAATAATTATAACTTGCATCTTGGTTAATAAACTAAATATTCATTTATATTTAAGTTTATAAGATCATTTTAATGTAATAATAGTAATGTGTAGGTTTTTCTTTTTTATTACAGATCAATAATTGAATTCATAAAGCATATTCTCTTATTAAACCATTTTGGCCTTTGAATCATTTTTGCTTGTCTCAGTCATCTATATAATCCACATTTCTATCAATACACCATGAAGCTATTAATGTTATTTGAAAAACGTTTCTGCAGCAACCCTTGTTATGAAAGGCTAGAAGAACAAAATTGTTTTATAAATTTTAAGAAATTCAAATTGGACAACCCCCTAAACATTGTATTCATGCTATTAATTTATCATAATACTGCTGTGATTAATATTGACTTCATTCCTTCCCAATTAATACTTGAAACTACACAAATTTGGACCATAAATGAAGGCATTTTGCTGAGTTATTTTATCAATCATTTTGCTTGTTCAAGGTTTATATATATATATGGTATAAGTTCAAATAAAGTTAAAGAGTATATAGTGAAAACAAAGGCTCATTCACAAACCAGATGTCCAGATCTTCACTCTGAAAATACTGATAAGATTTTCTTGTGGTTTCTCAAAAAAATGTGCTATTTACCTTAAATATAAATGATATAAGGATAGATTCTTAAAACATTCCACAAATTGAAGTAAATCTATGCTCTATTCTACAATTTCATGTTTTATTTTAAGCATGTATGCTGGTAAGAGTTTCATATCAGCAGGTGTATATTTGCATAATAGTTATATCTGTTTTATATTTTATAATAAAAATACACAAAATTCCCCTATCCATAACTATAATTATATAGAATTTTCAGTTCAGTTCATTTCAGTTCAGTCGCTCCATCGTGTCCAACTCTTTGCGACCCCATGAATCACAGCACACCAGGCCTCCCTGTCCATCACCAACTCCCAGAGTTCACTCAGACTCATGTCCATCGAGTCAGTGATGCCATCCAGCCATCTCATCCTCTGTTGTCCTCTTCTCCTCCTGCTCCCAATCCCTCCCAGCATCAGAGTCTTTTCCAATGAGTCAACTCTTCCCATGAGGTGGCCAAAGTACTGGAGATTCAGCTTTAGCATCATTCCCTCCAAAGAACACCCAGGGCTGATCTCCTTTAGAATGGACTGGTTGGATTTCCTTGCAGTCCAAGGGACTCTCAAGAGTCTTCTCCAGCACCACAGTTCAAACGCATCAATTCTTTGGCACTCAGCTTTCTTCACAATCCAACTCTCACATCCATACATGACCACTGGAAAAACCATAGTCTTGACTAGACAGACGTTTGCTGGCAAAGTAATATCTCTGCTTTTCAATATGCTATCTACGTTGGTCATAACTTTTCTTCCAAGGAGTAAGCATATTTTAATTTCATGGCTGCAATCACCATCCGCAATGATTTTGGAGCCCCCAAAATAATGTCTGACACTGTTTCCACTGTTTCCCCATCTATTTCCCATGAAGTGATGGGACCAGATGCCATGATCTTCATTTTCTGAATGTTGAGCTTTAAGCCAACTTTTTCACTCTCCACTTTCACTTTCATCAAGAGGCTCTTTAGTTCCTCTTCACATTCTGCCATAAGGGTGGTGTCATCTGCATATCTGAAGTTATTGATATTTCTCCTGGCAATCTTGATTCCAGCTTGTGCTTCTTCCAGCCCAGCGTTTCTCATGATGTACTCTGCGTATAAGTTAAATAAACAGGGTGACAATATACAGCCTTGACATACTCCTTTTCCAATTTGGAACCAGTCTGTTGTTCCATGTCCAGTTCTAACTGTTGCTTCCTGACCTGCATACAGGTTTCTCAAGAGGCAGATCAAGTGGTCTGGTATTCCCATCTCTTTCAGAATTTTCCACAGTTTATTGTGATCCACTCAGTCAAAGGCTTTGGCATAATCAATAAAGCAGAAATAGATGTTTTTCTGGAACTCTCTTGCTTCTTCCATGATCCAGTGGATGTTGGTAATTTGATCTTTGGTTCCTCTGCCTTTTTTTTAAAACCAGCTTGAACATCTGGAAGTTCATGGTTCACGTATAGCTGAAGCCTGGCTTGGAGAATTTTGAGCATTACTTTACTAGCGTGTGAGATGAGTGCATTTGTGCGGTAGTTTGAGCATTCTTTGGCATTGCCTTTTTTGGGGTTGGAATGAAAACTGACTTTTTCTAGTCCTGTAGCCACTGCTGAGTTTTCCAAATTTGCTGGCATATTTAATGCAGCACTTTCACAACATCATCTTTCAGGGTTTGAGGTAGCTCCACTGGCATTCCATCACCTCCACTAGCTT
The DNA here is from genome assembly GCF_055505025.1 of Bos grunniens. Lineage (NCBI taxonomy): Eukaryota > Metazoa > Chordata > Mammalia > Artiodactyla > Bovidae > Bos > Bos grunniens. The sequence goes on along the minus strand of NC_141183.1, from coordinate 60,992,715 downwards.
TGTTTGTAGTTATGCTTTCTAAGGTCCACCTGACTTTACATTCCAGGATGTCTGGCTCTAGGTAAGTGATCATACTATCGTGATTGTCTTGGTCATACATAAAATACCCATAATTTATTTATCTTATAACTGGAAATTTGCATTCTCTGACTCACATCTCCATTATCTCCCCTGTTTCAGTCTATGCCATGGCAACAAAGATTCTATTCTTTGATTCTATGACTTCACTGTTTTTGTTTTTGTTTTTTTATGTGAAAGTGAGATCACAGAGGTTTTGTCTTTCCCTGCATGACATTTCACTCAGCATAATGTCCTCAAGTGCCATCCATGATGTTATAAGTGACAAAATGTCCATCCTCTTCTATGTCTTAGAAAGTATTATTCAGTGTGTATCTGTGTGTCTGTGTGCTCCAGATGCTTTTTTTTTATATATACATTCATCTGTTGATAAATGGTAGTTTATTATCATCTATCAACAGATGGATTCTATCTTTTGGGCTTCCATCTGATGGAATGAAAGAATGATGGTTGATTCATCTCTTGGCTTTGTGAATAATGCTACAATGAACATCAGTTAAGTTCAGTTCAGTCACTCATTCGTGTTCAACATGACACAAAGTGTCGTGTCCAACTCTTATGACCCCATGGACTGCAGCATGCCAGGCCTCCCTGTCCATTACCAACTCCAAGATCTTAATCAAATTCATGCCCATTAAGTCAGTGATGCCATCAAACCATCTCATCCCCTGTCGTCCCCTTCTCTTCCCGCCTTCAACCTTTTCTGGAATCCAGGTCTTTTCAAATGAGTCAGATCTTGACATCAGGTGGCCAAAGTATTGGAGTTTCAGCTCCAACATCAGTCCTTCCAATGAACACCCATCTCCTTTGGGATGGGCTGGTTGGATCTCCTTGCAGTTCAAGAGACTCTCAAGAGTCTTCTCCATCACCACAGTTCAAAAACATCAATTCTTTGGCCCTCAGATTTCTTTTATAGTCCAACTCTCACATGCATTAATGACTATTGGACAAAACATAGCCTTGAGTAGACAGACCATTGTTGGCAAAGTAATGTCTCTGCTTTTGAATATGCTGTCTAGGTTGGTCATAACTTTCCTTCCAAGGAGTAAGTGTCTTTTATTTTCATGGCTGTAATCACTATCTGCAGTGATTTTTGAGCCCCCGAAAATTAAGTCTCCCACTGTTTTCCCATCTATTTCCCATGAAGTGATGTGACGGGATGCCATGATCTTAGTTTTCTGAATGTTGAGCTTTAAGCCAACTTTTTCACTCTCATCAAGAGGCTCTTTAGTTCCTCTTCACTTTCTGCCATAGGGTGGTGTCATCTTCATATCTGAGTTTATTGATATTTCCCCAGGAAATCTTGATTCCAGCTTGTGCTTCCTCCAGCCCAGCGTTTCTCATGATGTACCATGCATATAAGTTAAATAAGCAGGGTGACAATATACAGCCTTGACATACTCCTTTTCCTATTTGGAACCAGTCTGCTGTTCTATGTCCAGTTTTAACTCTTGCTTCCTGACCTGCATATAGATTTCTCAAGAGTTAGGTCAGGTGATCTGGTATTTCCATCTCTTTCAGAATTTTCCACAGAAGATTCAAGTATGATATCCTATTTTTTTGAATAATGGCTATGCTATTTTCCATTGTTGCTTTAACAGTATATGATCCACCATGGTTTTCCTTATTTCATATTCTCATCATCATCAATATCTGTTGATCTTTTATAATAGCCATCTTAACAGGTATGAGATTATATCTCAGTGTGTTTTTGATTTACATTTTCCTGGTGATTAGTGATAAGCACTTTTCTTGCACTCTTTGATCATTGAAAGTCTTCCTTAGGGAAATGGTTATTTCACATTACTAATAATGCATCACCGACTCGACAGACATGAGTTTGAGTGAACTCTGGGAGTTGGTGATGGACAGGGAGGCCTGGTGTGCTGAAATTCATGGGGTATCAAAGAGTCGGACACAAGTGAGTGACTGAACTGAACTAAACTGAATGATGCTGATGTTGATCATTTGTCCTGTTATAATTTGTCATATTTATATCCTCATATAAAATATGTCTTCATGTGTTTTTTTTGTTCCCTAGTTTCTAATTAATTTTGTTTTGTCTTTATCATTGAAATTAGTTTATTTGTGTTTGCTTGTTTGTTTTAATATCCTAGATGTTATTTAGATGCAATTTTGAAATATTTTTCCCCTGAAAATAGTATGGCTTTTCCTCTTCCTAATAGGGAATTTTGCAGATTGGAAGTGTGTATTTTGTTGAAGTCTGATTTGTTAATTTTTCCTTTATGGACTGTGAATTTGGTGTCAAATCTAAGAAATACTTGCTTAGCCCTAGAACCTAAGCATGGTTTACTTTTTTTCAAAAGTTTCATAGTTTTAAGTTATAAATTTAAGTTTTAATCCTTAAATTTAAAAAAAAAAGAGAGAGAGAGAGAAAAAATATCCTTAAGAGTGTGAAGACTGAAAACTAGTCCCACCCCCAACACCATGGATATTCAGTTAATTCCCCACCTTTGTCAAAAATCAATCATATTTGTGTGGATCTAGTTCTAGCTCAGTCTTCTGCTCCATTGGTTTATGTGTTTATTCTTCCTCCAGTTAATCAATTTTCATTTTATAGCTGTATGATAAGACTTTGAACAGTGTAGAGTAATTCTTCTCATATTATTATTTTTTCTCAAAATTTATTTTAGCTATTATTCTATTTCCTTTTCCATAAAAGTTCTAGAGTATATTTAATAATTCATGCTGCAACTTTAATATTAATTTCAGTAAGCCTGTATATCAATCTTTACAACATAGAGTTTTCAATTTCATAAATATGTAGTATATATAAGTTTGCTTAGATCTTTATTTCCCTTTAACAAGATTGAATAGTTTCAGCTTCCAAACACTACACACAATTTTTCTGATTCACATCTAAATTTCCTTTTTTTAAAATTTTTCATCAATTGTAATTGCATTGGGTTTTTAATTTTGTTACTAAGGTCTTCATTGATTGTATATAGAAAGAAAATGACTTTTGTATATATCTTATATCCTGTAACCTTGCAAAAAATAACTTTTTAGTTTTAGTTTGTTTGTTTTTTTTAATATCTTGGAATTTTCCATGTAGACAGTCATGCCATCTCCAAAAAGAGAGAATCTTATGGCTTGCATGGTCTTCATTCTTTAGCTTGACTTACGGCATTATTTACAAATTCTAGCACTATATTAAGTTAAAGAAAAAAAAAAAAGAGTAGACAAACTAAATTTTTTCTTTCTTGTCTTACTGGGTAAGCCTTAGTTTTAGATTATTAAGAATAATATTTGTAGGTGTTTCATTTGTTAGTTTTGTTGTTTTTTAGATCTTTGTATCAAATTGAGTAAGTTTCTTTTGCTATTATATTTTTGAGAATTTTTATCATGAATTGATGTTGAGTTTATGTCCAATGTCTTGTGTATGGATTGACATGTTCGTGTGTTTCTTCTCTATAGCCTATTAATATGGCAGACTATTCTGATTGATATTGAGAGGATTGTAGTAGTGTGTGCTTTTAAACAAATTGTAAAAAAAAAAAGGCAATTTTGTGTGGTTAAATCTATGTGTATAGATTTATTTCTACTTCCTTAATTATCTTGTTCTCTTTAAATGTTTTAATCTTTTTCTTTTTTAATGAATTGATGTTGAGTTTATGTCCAATGACTTGTGTATAGATTGATATGACCATGTGTTTCTTTTCTTTAGCCTGTTAATATGGCAGACTACTGTGATTGATATTCAGAGGATTATAGTAGTATGTGTTATAATGATAACCCCTATTTCGTCCCTGATATTGATAAATTGGGTTTTTTCTTTATCAATTTTGCTTGTATGTGCCAATTTTACTGTTTTCAGGGAAATAGAATTTTATTTAATTAGTTTCTTTCTGTAGTTTTGTCATTTAAATTTTATTGTATCTTCATTGTCCCCCTCCTTCTGCTTGATTTGGGCTTATTTTGTATTTTATATACAGTTTTGGTCATTGCTCTAGGTAATCTATATATAACCTATCAAAGTCTAGCAGTTTCATCATTTTACATCTTTGAATGTAGTTAAGAAACTTTATTTCTCTTTACATTATTTACCCTCCCCTATTTGTGACATTAATGAATTAAATATTTCTTTTCCACATTTAGACACACATCAGACATTCTTTCAAAATTTTCTTCAAATTTCAAATATAAGTTAGAAAATTCAAGAAGAGAAGGAAAGTCAGCTATGTTTACCAATATTTTTGATTACTTTGCTTACCTATAATTTTGTTTGCTTGCTTGTTTTTGATATTTGTAATATTATGTGTTAATCCTGACAGTGATCACCAGGTTGACATAGAAGGACATCCAAAACAAGGCAGAAGTTATTACATAAACAACTATGCCAGGAGGAACCTAAAGAAAAACGCAGTTCAAATTTGCTAATTGTTTTCCTCTATAGAAAAAGTTGTTGAAATCCATCAGCTTGAACAATCAGTTGGACAGTTGGTAAAGCCTGGATTTGGAATTAAGTCTATGAGTTTATTTAATTTACATTATTCTATCATTGATATGGCAGATTCTGTTAATAAATTAAAATTCTAGTATAACTGTTACATTTCAAAGTTATGTTTAGTGAAGTGGAATATGTCAGAGCTATAGCATTTCTTTTTTTAAGCATAATACTCCCAAGAGAATTTGTTAGACTTTTATTTCCACAATATGAAATGTACATTCTAAAATAAGTCATTTCAATATGCAGTGAGGAATTTTCATTCTCACATTCAAACCTCTGTAAAACTTTTAAATTGTCAGTTTACTTAGGAAATTGGAAAACACTTTTTTTTTTTTAACTTAGGATGCTAAATTGGAATCCAATCTCTTAAAACCCTGAATCCTTAGCTTTTTAATAAAAAATAGTGCAATATAATTTGGAAAGTATCCATGTGCACATTATTCTACCTAAAGCCATGATAGTAGATATCAAAGAAATTAATTCATAGTAATTTATATATGCCAAGTAAAATATCTATCCATCTTAGTGAGTTTAAAACTTGTATATTATAAAGCACATTTTTCAAAAAATAAAGAAAAAAAATATCAATTATATACCAATACTGTATAAAATATATATATATACTAATATATATATATATCTCAATACTGTCATTTGTTATCATATCTATTGGTAGAAAAATTTGCCCTTTGAAACATAAGAATGATTATCTGTAATTAGCTGTATTATATTATCTATAATATATTGCTGTAATTAGCAGTATATATATATATTTTTTTTTGCTTGCAATTTGTATTATGACATATTTCAACCTTAAAATACCAGAAATAGTACAAGAAGCTTCTGTATATAGTCTTTACCCAACTTTATTATTTGTCTGAATTTTTCCCCACTTGCTTTATAATTTCTTCTATAAATATGTGCATGAAATTTATCATGAACCTTTTGAGTAGATTGGAGATAAAGTACCCTTTTATTCCAAAATATCTTTTATTCCAAAGTCCCTTGGACAGCAAGGAGATCAAACCAGTGAATCTTAAGGGAGATCAACCCTGAATATTTACTGGAAGGACTGATGCTGAAGTTAAAGCACCAGTATTTTGTTCATCTGATGTGAACAGACAACTCTTTGGAAAAATCTCTGATGCTGGGTGTCAGAGGATGAGATGGCTGGACGGCATCACCAATGCAATGAGCATGAACTGGGGCAAACTCCAGGTGATTATGAGGGACAGGGAGACCTTGCATGCTGCTGTCTATGGGGTCGCAAAGAGTTGGACACAACTGAACAATGACAACATAAAAAAGAATGCATATGAGTCCTAATGAGGTGAACAAACCTAGAGCTTATTATAAAGAGTGCAGTTAGTCAGAAAGAGAAAGACAAATATCATATATTAACACATATATATGGAATCTAGAAAGATGACTGATGAACCTATCTACAGGGCAGCAATGGAGATGCAGATATAGAGAACGGAATTTTGGATATGTTGGGGGAGGGAGAAGGTGGGATGATTCGAAAGAGTGGCATTAAAATATATATATTACCATATTTAAAACAGATAACCAGTGGGGATTTGCTGTTTGACACACAGAATCCAAAGCTGGTGCTCTGTGACAACCTAGAGGGATGGGATGGGGAGGGATGGAGGAGGGAAGCTTAAGAAAGAAAGGACATATGTGTATCTATGGCTGACTCATTGTGATGTATGGTAAAAATCATCACAATATTGTAATTACCTTCTAATTAAAAAAAAAAATAAAAGAAGTGGTGAGTGAACATCTTTATCATGTTTCCCATTGTTATGAGCAAAAAGTTAAATATTTCATCATTACATATACTGTTAGGTATAGGTTTTTCAAAGATACCCTTTATGACATTGAGGAAGTTCAATTGTATACTTGGTTTGCTGACTTGCTTCATTTAAATAATTTGCTTTTATAAAATGCTTTTTCTGTATTAGATGACATGATATTTTAAAATTACTCTGCTAATATAGTGAGATACTTTTTTTTTTCAAATGTAGAATAAACCTATTCATAATATATTTTATTCTTCATAAAATTTTAAAATTAACTTGTTAATCTGTGCTCCATTTTTTCTGATAAAGTAGTCATTATTTATGTCATTATGTCCCATTTATAACATTTTCCTTTCATCATTCTCAAGGTTTTCCTTTTATCTTTTGCTTTCAGCAGTCTGACTATGATGTACCTAGGTGTAATTTTTTTTCTACATTTACTTTTCTTGGGGTTTACAGAGCTTCTTGGGACTGTTTAATTTTAAAACAAATTTTATACATTTTATAGTATTTCTTTAAATATTTTTATGTCCCACTCCTTCTAGGACTTAAAATACATGTTTTACAGATTTATAGTTACTGAAGCTCTGCTGTTTACTTTTTAAAATTACTGCTTTCTATTCTTCAGATTAGATAGTTTGTACCCATATGCTTTAGATAATACAAATCATTTATATTCAAAATTATATTTTTTCTCTACTATTTTGCATTTGCTATAACTGAATGTTTATATCAGGTATTGTACTATTTGGGCTTCCCTGGTAGCTCAGCCGGTAAAAATTTTGCCTGCAATGCAGGAGACCCCGGTTTGATTCCTAGGTCAGAAAGTTCTGCTGGAGAAGGGATAGGCTACCCACTTCAGTATTCTTGGGCTTCCCTGGTGGCTCAGATGGTAAAGAATCTACCTCTGATGTGGGAGACCTGGATTCGATCTCTGACTTGGGAAGAGCCCCTGGAGGAGGTCATGGCAACCCACTCCAGTATTCTTGCCTGGAGAATCCCCATAGTCAGAGGAGCCTGACAGGCTACAGTCCATGGGATTGCAAAGAGCTGGAGATGACTGAGCACAGCACAGCGCATTGTACTATTTATTTCCAGAATTTTCATGTAGCTAAATTTTAATTTTACTGTTGATTTCCCAAGCATTATTTTATTATGATTTTTTTTTCAAGTCCTTGGACCTATTTAAAATAACTCTGTTAAAGACCTGTGTGCAAATCTATCTGGATTGTCTACTGTTTCTCTATTCATGTGGATCGTATTTTTCCTTGAAAGATCTAATTATGCTTGATTACTTGCTGGATATTGTCAATAAAATATATAGAGAGTATAGATTATGTTGTTATTGCATTTTTTACATTTCTTTGGTTCCATTAAATGTGGTTCAACTCTTTATTTGAGTAGGTGTTTTTAAGCTGTGAACTTAGTTGTAAACCTAGAGGCATACCCATGATTTCATTTTGTGGTTCTAATTCCTTAGTAGAAGACATTATGATGCCTGAGGTGTTCAATAAGGCCTCCAAGTTTGGGCTGAACTGGAATGCTAGTAAATTCCATTACTGTCAAGTCATTGATAGCACTATTCAACTGTCAGTGTTTTTTGACAGAGGAGCATGGTAGGCTACAGTACATAGGTTCACAATGAGTCGGACATGACTAAAGCCACTTAGCACACACTCACATTCTGCTGAGACTTGTGTAAGCTCATTCACAGTGAATGCCCATGAAGACTTGTTGGGGGGTGGGGGGGTCTTCTTTCTGAGTACATTCCAAGTTTATTGGTAATTGGTCACAAATTCTACCTGCTCCGCTTCAATTTCTGAAACGCTTGCTTCTATCTCCTTAGCTCATCAAACTGCTCCCCCACTTCTGGTCTGCTTTCCTGCTCAAAGCAGAAAGCTAAAGCAATTTTGATATGAATGGTAAGCTCACCTCACTTGTTTTTCTTCTTTCAAGGACCATATTCCTGTGTTATCTGTTTTTCAAGGTGGATAGATAAACTGTCTTCATATACTTTATTCAGTTTTATAGTTGTTTCAAAAAGGAATCCAGATTCAGTATTAGTCACTCTATGTTGGCCAGCACTTGAGGACAATACCATGCTTTTTCATATAAAATTATTATATTATTTCATAAAACTTTATTTTTTTCAAGTTTAATTGAGGTTTAAGTGGCATACTGTTAAGTTTAAGGTGTACAGCATTTGGTGTTCTTCAGTCACTAAGTCATACCTGACTCCTTGCAACCCTATGGATTGCAGCAAACCAGACTTCCCTGTCCTTCACTATCTTCCAGAGTATGCTCAAATTCATGTTTGTTGAATGGATGATGTCATCCAGCCACCCCATCCCTTGTCACTCCCTTCTCCTCCTGCCTTCAGTCTTTCTCAGCATCAAGGTCTTTTCCAAGAAGTAAGATCTTCTCATCAGGTGACCAAATTATTGGAGCTTTACCTTCAGCATCCATCCTTCCAATGAATATTCAGGGTTGGTTTCCTTTAGGATGGACTGGTTTGATTTCCTTGCTGTTCTAGGGACTCTCAAGAGTCTTCTCCAGTGCCACAGTTAGAAAGCATTCATTTCTTGGTGCTCAGTCTTCTTTATGGCCTGACTCTCACATCCCTATACTTGACTACTGGAAAACCTATGGTTTTGACTATATGGACCTTTGTCAGAAAAATTATGTCTCTGCTTTTAAATTCACTATGTTTGTCACAGCTTTCCTTCGAAGGAGCATCTTTTAATTTCATGGCTGTAGTTACTATCTGCAGTAATTTTGGAGCTCAAGAAATAAAATCTGCCCATTTCCATTTTTTTTTCCCCCAACTATTTGCCATGAAGTGAAGGGACCAATTTCCTTGCATTTTAGACTTCTAAACTTATCTATTTATTTTTAAATGAAACGAAGATGAACATTTTTAATGATAAAAGGTACAATTCACAAAGAAGATAGACATCATAAATCATTAGACACTTAACAAGAAAGAAACAAAGATACATAAAGCAAAAATCAGAAGAAATACAAGGAAAAAGAAAAAATATATATATAATTATAGTGAGGCATATTAACATTTCTCTGAAAAAATTTTATCAAGTACAGAAATAATAACATCTTGAATGATGTCATTAATAATTTAATATAATGGATTTCTATTTATATTAATTTTTATTGATCTTATATCCTACAGAAATATATTTAAATTTTTATATCTCATACATTATTATATGTTCATAGAACATTTGGAAATGCTGACAAAACACCAAACATGATCTTAGATTTTGGAATGTTGAGTTTTAAGCCAATTTTTTCACTAAGGTGTACAAAATAGAATTAGCTTACATGTATCATGATATAATTATTACAATAAGTTAAACATCTTTAGAGGGCCTCCTAGGTGTTTCTAGTGGCAAAGAACCCACTTGGCAATGCGGGAGATGTAAGAGACTTGGTTTTGATGCTTGAATCAGGAAGATCCCCTGAAAGAGGGCCTGGCAATCCACTCTAGTATTCTTGCCTGGAGAATCCAATGGACAGAGGAACCTGACATACTACAGTCTATTGGGTCACACAGAGTTGGACATGACTGAAGCAACTGAATGCACAAACATCCTTAAGGCTTCCCTGGTGGCTCAGATGGAAAAGAATTTGCCTTCAATGCAGGAGACCCAGGTTTAATCCCTGGGTCATGAAGATCTCCTGGAGAAGGGAATGGCAACTCAGTCCAGTATTCTTTCCTGGAAAATTCCATGGAGAGAGGAGCTTGATGGAGCTACAGTTCATGGAGTCATGAAGAATTAGACTCAACTGAGTAACTAACACACACACAACCATCCTTAATTTCATATAGATATAAAAAAGGACAAAAATACTTTCTTCAACAAATTAAAGCAACTTTTAGCTGTATAAGTAAAATTTTGTCATGTGTACATGTATTATTTAAATTGACTAGATATCATGTCTAATAATTTCAGCTCTATCTCTTCATATAGTCTTTTATTTCTCACTTTGTAAAATGATATAAATTGCCACCAACCTTCTAAAACTAAGAAACAAGGGAGATAATCCACATGAAAGTTTTTTTGTGAGCTATAAATGCTAGAAAATAAAAAATAAAAGAAGTATTGTTATATAGAAAAGATTAACTTTTAGTTCAGTCTGTGATCCAAAATTCCAACAGGAAAAAGTAGAAATAGATACTTTTTAATGGTATTCATTCTCCCTTAAATTTTAATGCTAGCACTAAACTGGAGAAAATAAATTCTATTGTAATTTTACCAAGCAAGTAAAAATGATCTATAATAAGTTAAAAAAAATTGATGAATGACAGGAATTTTCCTGAAGTATGTATTAATTTCTTAAATGGCTGTAAAGCTTATAAGTAATTCCATAAATTAATATGTCTTATTTTAGAAAATCCCATATACCTTCAAATAAAGTCTTGCCTTCCCAGTGACTTCCTCAACTCTCTTTTATTTACTTACCATATGGGCAAACTAACTAACAGCTAATTAATGATTATGGTTATTAGAAGACTTTTGATAATGAAACTGATATTTTCCACTTAGATAATTTTGTTGTTGTTTCTTAGTCACTAAGTCATGTCCAGCTCTTTTGTAGCCCACCAAGCTCCTGGCAAAAATACTGGAGGGCGTTGCCATTTCCTTCCCCAGATCTTCCTGACCTAGGAATTTAATTTGCATCTTCTGCATTGACAGATGGATTCTTTACCAATAGGCACCAAGGAAACCCTTAGGCATTTTAGCTCCTTTCTAATTTAAATTAAATGCTCTTTTTTTCACCCATGAGTTATTTTAAAATTAACTGTAGTGGTATCATTGTGTTTCATTTACATGAAACATTTAAGAAATTAGTTATTGGAAATTCCCTGGTGGTTAATACTCCACAATTCCATTGCCAAGAGCCCAAGTTCAAGTCCTGTTTGGGGAACTAATCTCCCACAAGCCATATGACACAGCAAAAGCAAAATAATAATAATAAAGGGGGAAAAAAGGGATGGGTTATTTAATTCACCAAAATATTTTCCTAAGGTTCTCCTTTGGGAAATATTCAGCTCAGTTCAGTCAGTCATGTCTGACTCTTTGTGAGTGACACCAAGTACTGCAGGATGCCAGGCTTCCCTGTCCATCACCAACTCACAGAGCTTGCTGAAACTCATGTCCATTGAGTCGGTGATGCCATTCAACCACCCCATCCTCTGTCATCTCCTTCTTCTCCTGTCTTCAATCTTTCTTGACAGCAGGGTCTTTTCCAATGAGTCAGTTCTTCTCATCAGGTGGCCAAAGTACTGGAGTTTCAGCTACAGCATCAGTTCTTCCAATGAATATTCAGGACTGATTTCCTTTAGGATTGACTGATTTGATCTCCTTGCAGTCCAAGGGACTCTCAAGAGTTTTCTCCAATGTCACAGTTCAAAAGCATCAATTCTTTGTCATTCAGCTTTTTTTTATGGTCCAACTCTAACATCTATACATGACTACTGGAAAAACCACAGCTTTGTCTAGATGGACTTTTGTCAGCAAAGTAATTTTGCTTTTTAATATGCTATCTAGATTGGTCATAGCTTTTCTTCCAAGGAGCAAGAGCCTTTTAATTTCATGGCTGCAGTCACCATCTGCAGTGATTTTGGAGCCCAAGAAATAAAGTCTGTCACGGTTCCCATTGTTTCCCCATCTATTCACCATTAAGTGATGGGACCGGATGCCATGATCTTCGTTTTTGAATGTTGAGTTTTAAGCCAACATTTTCACTCTGCTCTTTTACTTTCATCAAGAGGCTCTGTAGTTTCTCTTTGCTTTCGGCTATAAGGATGGTGTCATCTACTTATTTAAGCTTACTGATATTTCTCCGGGAAATCTTGATTCCAGTTTGTGCTTCATCCAGTCTGGCATTTCACAAGACGTACTCTGCATATAAGTTAAATAAGAAAGGTGACAATATAGTCTTAACATAATCCTTTCTCAATTTGAAACTAGTCCACTGTTCCTTGTCCAGTTCTAACTGTTGCTTCTTGACCTGAATACAGATTTCTCAGGAGGCAGGTCAGGTGGCCTGGTATTCCCATCTATTTAAGAATTTTCCAGGGTTTGTTGTGATCCACACAGTCAAAGGCTCTAGTGTAGTCAATGAGGAAGAAGTGGATGTTTTTCTGGAATTCTCTTGTTTTTTCTCTGATCCAAAAGATATTGGCAATTTGATCTCTGGTTCCTCTGCCTTTTCTAAATTCAGCTTGAACTTCTGGAAGTTCTTGGTTCTCGTACTGCTATAGACTAACTTGGAGAATTTTGAGCATTACTTTGCTAGTATTTACTTTGCTAGCATTTACAAGCATTACTTTGCTAGTAATTTCAGGAATATTAATTTGTTGGAAATACAAGCTAACTCTGTTTGACATAATTTTATTGTTAAAAAAAAGTAACAATGAAATAGGAGTATTTGGCATAGAACACAAAATTCTATTAGCAGCAATTTTTTTGTGTGTGTGATTTTCTAAGAGTGACACACACTACAGGAACCTATCACAGAACTAATCATTCTCCAAGATTAATTTTTTGAATCTATTGTATTAATTTTGTTGTCTCAGATATGGACACTTAATTCTTCCCAATTTCACAAAATTAACTTAAATTGTCACCCCATCGTCAGTGCTTATTCCAAAGGAGGAAGAATATACAGAGAAAAAGGATTCAGTCATCATTTAGAAAAGGTAATAGGTATTTTAAGTCTGAAATAGAAGGAAAGGCAAAGCATGATATTCATCAAGCAATTTGAGATAAATATTCTTTTTCTCCAAAGTCTAATCAGATCATATTGCTCCCTATTCCTCCTACTTATCACCCTTAGGTAAATGCTCTGATTTATATCTGCTGATGTTCAATTTAGGAAGGCTGTCTAGAAAGTCATGTATCCAAGATTGCAGATTTATAAAAACAAGGAGTATAGATATTTCTCTTCCAGATTTCACTATACATTTAGTATTGTCTGGTTTGGGGCAGTCTCTGTGGTCACTCAGGGAATACCAGATAAAGACAATTGGGAAAAGTAAACTGATTCAGTCTATCTTCTTTATTTTTATTTTTTAACTTTCTTTTCTTTGCTTTATTTAGATAAAGACACGTTAACATTTTATAACATGATATATGTATGTATATATGTGTGTGGTATGTGTAATTGTTATTGTTGTTCAGTCACTCAGTCTTGTCTAGTTCTTTGTGACCCCATGGATGCAGCATGCCCAGTTTCTCCATTTTCACCATCTCTTGGAGTTTTCTCAAACTCATGTCCATTAGGTTGGTAATGCCATCCAACCATCTCATCCTGTGTCTTCCCCTTCTCCTCCTGCCTTCACTCTTTCCCAACATCAGAGTCTTTTCCAATGAGTCAGCACTTCTCATAGATGGTCAAATTATTGAAGTTTCAGCTTCAGCATGGGTCCTTCCAATGAATATTCAGGGTTGATTTCCTTTAAGATTGACTGGTTTGATCTTCTTGCTATCCAAGGGACTCTCAAGAGTCTTCCCCAACATCACAGATCACAAGCATCAATTCTTCAGTGCTAAGCCTTCTTTATGGTCAAACACTCACATCCATGCGTGACTATTGGGGAAACCATAGTTTTGACTATATGGATCTTTGTCAGCAAATAAATCTTTGCTTTTTAATACACTGTCTAGGTTTGTCATTGCTTTTTTTCCAAGGAGCAAGCATCTTTTAATTTCTTGGCTGCAGTCATCATCCACAGTAATTTTTAAGCCCAGAAAAAAAAAAAAAGTCTGTCATTATTTCCATTGTTTCCCCATCTATTTGCCATGAAGTGCTGGGACCAGATGCAATGATCTTAGTTGTTTGAATGTTGAGTTTTAAGCCAGCTTTTTCACTCTTCTCTATCACCTTCATCAAGAGCCCCCATGTTTGATCTTTCTATACAAATCACTTTGAAACTTTTTTTTTTTCCCACTTAATGATTCCCATTTCTCACATCATTAAACATTTTCAACACTATTTCCCTTGTGAGAGGGAATGGAATTTAATAGATTGGGTATAATATACTTTGTTAAACTAGTCTCTATGCTTTGACATAAGGTGCTTCCAATTTTCCCCAATAATTGCAACAATAATCATTCTTATACTTAATTGTGAACACATCCATATTTCCTTAGCACAGATTTCTAAAAGCAAATTTCTTTTTGTGAATGGCCATACAATTTTTTCTTGTTTGTTTTGTTTTGAAAACCATTACCCACCTGACATGCTGATTTACTATCTTAATCAGCAGTAATTAAAGCAACTATTAGAAAACATATCATCTCATATTTTTAAAGCAATCTCAGTCCCCTTTTGAGTCTTCAAAAAGATGGTGAAAAAAATGCTACATTTTACTTGTTGCTGTTATGGGAGTGCCCTTTTCCCTGCAATTTTTATAAATTTTTAATACTTTGCTTCTTACTATAAAAAATGCACAAAACACACATATTTGAGTGTCAGTTGCAAAGAAAGCGCAAGGTCATCTGAAGTAAAAAAGTTCAAGATAACATGGCAAAAGTCAGAAGAATAAAAATGAAAATTATTAATTAGGCTACCATTTGTAAATTTCTTGTCAAGAAAAATTGCTTTCAACGAAATGTTCTTGCTTTATCAATACATGTGCATGAAAAAATAATATTCTGCACATTTATCTCAGATTCACCAGCTTTTTAAAATTAATTTTTATTGAAGTATAGTTACAATGATGTGCTAGTTTCTACTTAACAGCAAAATGAATAGACCATACATATACATTTATTCCCTCTATTTTGTACTTGCTTCCCAGTCAGTTCATGGTTTCCCTGTTGGCTCAGATGGTGAAGAATCTGCCTGCAAGGTGAGAGACCTGGGTTCAATCCCTGGGTTGGGAAGATCTCCAGTGGAACAGCTTCCCAATTCCAGCATTCTGGCCTAGAGAATTCCATGAACTGTATAGTCCATGGAGTTGCAAAGTGTCAGACACGACTAAGAGACTTTCACTTTCTTTCCCATTCACATTTCCACAATGTATTAAGTAGAGTTCCTTGTGCTATACAGTATGTTCTTATTATTTATCTATTTTATACATGGTTTCTATATGTTTCTATATAGTTTCTATATGTCAATCCCAATTTCCCAATTCCTCCCAACCTCCAATTTCCTTTATATCCATACATTTTATTCTGTAAATCTGTATCTCTATTTCTGCTTTGCAGATAATACCATCTATACCATTTTTCTAGACTCCACATATATGTATTAATATCCTACATTCGTTGTCTGTTTATGAATTACTTCACTCTGTATGATATTTTCTAGGTCCATCCACATCTTTGCAAATGACCCAACTTCATTCCTTTTTATGGCTGAGTAATATTCCATTGTATATATGTGCCACAATTTTGTTGATTATCCTGTTGATGGCTATTTAAGTGACTTCTCTGTATTGGCTATTATGAATCATGCTGCAATGAATATTGGGGGTACATGTATTTTTTTATTTTATATTGAGCTGCATAAGCTGTTTGTATATTTTGCAAATTAATTATTTGTCAGCTATTTATTTGCAAATATTTTCTCCCATTCTGAGGGTTGTTTTGTCATCTTGTTTATTGCTTTCATTGCTGGGCAAAAGGAAAGTTTTTAAGTTTAATTTAGTTTCATTTGTTCATTTTTGTTTTTATTTTCATTACTTTAGGAGGTGGGTCAAAAAGATCTTGCTGTAATTTGTTGCAAAGAGGATTCTGCCTATGTTTTTCTCTAAGAGTTTTATAGTGTCTGATATTACATTCAGGTCTATAGTGCATTATGAATTTATTTTTGTGTATGTTGTTAGGTGGTTCTTTAATTTCATTGTTTTAAATATAGCTGTCCAATTTTCTCAGCACCACTTATTGAAGAGACTTGTCTTTTCTCCGTTGTAAATTCTTGCCTCTTTCGTCCTTTATTAGGTGACCATAGTGTTTGGGTTTATCTCTGGTAATTCTATCTTGTCCCATCGACCTATATTTCTGTTTTTCAGCCAGTACCATACTGTCTTGATGACTGTAGCTTTGTAGTATAGTCGGAAGTCAAGAAATTTGATTCATACAACTCAGTTTTTCTTTCTAAAGATCGCTTTGGATATTCAGGATATTTTGTTTCCAAAGAAATCAGAATTTTAGTTGTTTTTGTTCTAATTCTGTGAAACAAACCATTGTTAATTTGATAGGGATTGCATTGGATGGTATAGTTATTTTCACAATATTGATAATATAATCCAAAAGCATGGTATATCCCTCCATCTGTCTTTGATTTCAAATTTTATCAATAGCTTATATTTTTCTGAGTACAGCTCTTTTGTCTCTTTAATAGGTTTATTCATTTTATTGAAATGGTAAATGTGATTGTTTCCTTAATTTCTCTTTCTGATTTTTCACTGTTAGTGTATAGGAACTAAAAAGATTCCTGTGTATTAATTTTGTATCCTGTGACTTTACTAAATTCATTGATTACCTTTAGTAATTAATGACATCATCTTTAGAATTTTCTATGTATAATATCATGTTACTTGCAAGCAGTAACACTTCTTTACTTTGTAAACTATAAAAGATGCACAACTTGAGAGTTACAAGTTAAATTTTGTTTGGAGAAAAATGAGGACTGCAATTTCTTTCACAAAATAGTGATGACTGGCAAGTTGCCCTGATAGATTACAGGGGTCAAATTTTGTTTCATTTGCCCTCAAGCCCCCTTTTGCATTTTTTGAAAACACATTCTGTGATTTTTCCAAGGAAATTTTCTATTCAACCTTTGGAAGGGGCAACTTTAGTTTTCACAGATGGTTTCTCTAATGGTAAAGCACTCACAATTATTAATGGAAAACCCCATTTTTAGTTATCTGAAGAGACATCTGCCCAGATAGCTGAGTTGAGAGAGGTTATTTGGGCTTTTCAACATTTGAGAGACCGTACTTTCAATCTTTTGATTGACTCCCAATATGTTTTAGGGTTGTTTCCTCATTTTGAGACTGCTAATATTCCGGAAAATAAGACTACCATCTTCTCCTTGTTATCTGATTTACAGAAGGAGATTAAGCATAGAGATAAGAAATACTTTGTGGGACATATTAGAGCCCATTCCGGCTTGCCTGGACCTTTACATGAAGGAAATGCTTTGGCAGATGCATTAAGTAAAGTAATTGCTTTAAACTTACATGAAAAGATTGACAAGGCCAAAAATTCTCACAAAATTCACCATCAAAATGCAGCTGGTTTAAGGTATGAATTTCATATCCTTAAGGAGGCAGCTAGACATATAGTTATGTCTAAATTCCCAACATCTAATCCATCTCCACCTTTAGGAGTAAATCCCCAAGGCCTTAGGCCTAATGCTCTCTGGCAAATGGACGTAACTCATACCCCAGCCTTTGGAAAACTGTCCTTTGTGCATGTTACCGTGGATACCTTTTCTCATGTTATCACAGCCTCTGCTAGATCAGATGAAGCAACAAAAGATGTAATTCAACACTTGTTTCAATGCTTTTCCCAAATAGGACTCCTTGAACAGATAAAAACAGATAATGCCACAGCTTATACTTCTGCTGCTTTTAAGAGATTTTGTCAACAATTTTCTATAGTGCCTTTAACAGAAATACCTTATAATCTCCAAGGCCAAGCCATAGTGGAAAAGGCACACCAGATTTTAAAAAATCAGATAGCTAAATTAAGGCAGGGAGAATTTAAGTATTCCTTCCACATCATGTTCTACATCATGCTTTGTTTGTAATTAATCATTTAAACGTGGATACACAGGGGCAGACTGCAATGATGAGACACTGGATTCCTGAAGGGGCTATGACTCGGCCCCTGGTCAAGTGGAAGGACCTCCTTACCATACAGTGAAAAGGGAAAGATGTGTTGTTAACTTGTGGGAGAGGGTATGCTTGTGTGTTTCCACAGGATTCCACTTCTCCTGTTTGGATTCCTGATAGACTGATTCGACATGTCCAGTCCCATGAGATCTCCAAGATCACAGAGACCCCCGAGATCACTGAGATCCCTAGAGTCCTGGAGTCTGGGACCGAGGGAAGATGGAGAGATCAGAAGCTCATCGAGTCCGGATCTGAGGGAGCCAAGGGAAAGCTGAAGGGCGAGTGACCCTTCATCTGAGGCTTCACTGCTAGTACATCGCTTCAGGCATCTGGTGCTTCAGGAGAGACATGCTGATCTAGTCCAGCCATATTCTGCTCCCTCTCATCGCCGTCATTGTACTCAAGCAACTACCTCCAGCACGGTGCCAACATGGGGCCAGCTGAAATATCTCGCTCAGCAGCTGAAGAATTAATAGAAACGGGAAGACATGAGACCACTCCTGTGGTAATGTTCATGGCTATGCTTGCTGTGCTGGCTTGTCAGCCGAGGCCCTCCAGCACAGAAAAAGTTCATTGCGCCTATTTGCCTAATCCACCTTCTTTTCAGCCTATTGATTGGATGAATGAGCCCATTTGTATTTTTGTTAATGATACTCATCTTTTGGGTGGGGCTTCCATCTATCCTAATACTAAAGCAGTGGTCAGCGCCCCCTTCAGTTTTCCAGGAAGGTCCATTTATCCACCTGTTTGCTTTGACATACCTTCCTCCTTAAAAGGATCAGCTCTGTTTTTGAATGGATGCGTTAGCACTTCCTTGAAAGGCATGCTTACTGATTCTCCGAGAAGCAATGGCAAGAGAGACTTTTGGTCCTTACAGCTGCTGATGCTGGGAGCACGAGAAAAACTATATGATGCCATAAAACATGCAGCCCCTCATTTAAAGGATTTTCCGAACTGTGCACTCCCCCCTCCAGATTCTGATGAACAAAGACTACAGGCCTGGGAAAGCATAAGCAGAATTTCTGGCTTTCCTCGTTGGAAACAATGCATGTATGCTATAAAGTTATCTATTCCCATTGTTGCCATCATTTTTTGATCGAATGGGGGTGCCCCTATCTTTTGAGTCAATGATTGAACTTGATTTTTCAAGAACCTTATAGATCCATATGGAATGATTCATTCATCCCTTATCCTTTAGCAATTACTAGGTGGCATGCTAATGGATGGGTTCCTTCTTTAATGAGTTTCAATGGAACAGGTCCCATGCAGCCTGAATTATGGAGAGTATTGGCTGCTATGGCACCTGTGAATTTACATAGACCTTTAAATGAACAAAGATATATTGTACAGGCCTGCATGCATTCTCCCTATGCCTTTTTGTTGGCCAGAAATCGGAATGATTTGGGAGTTTTTAAAGGAGAAACTGTTTATAATGTTGAATGTGTGAATTGTTTTATATCAAATTAAGTTGCTAGGAATGATTATAGTAATTATAAGGCTGTGATGATTGTAAAGCAACCACCATATTTGATGGTTCCTGTAAAATTAGAGGGACAATGGTCTGATGATTATGCATTGAAAGTTTTGTATGAATTTAATGGCTTAATTTCTCGACCCAAGAGATTAATTGCAGCTCTGATTGGGAGAATAACTGCCTTGATTGCCATAACTGCTTCAGTTATGGTTTCTGCTGTTGTCCTGTCAAAAGAAGTGCATATGGCCTCGTTAGTTGATCACCGGTCCAAAAATGTCTCCATAGCTCTCACTACACAGGAAATTATAGATAGGAAAATAGAAAATAAGGTCAATGCTTTAGAAGAAGCAGTCCTGCTTATAGGGTAAGAAATGACGAATTAAAAAATTAAGTTGTATTTAAGGTGCCATGCTGAATTTAAATGGATGTGCGTTACCCCTCTACAAGTGAATGACTCCATACATTCTTGGGAATGCATTACAAATCACATTTTAGGCATCTGGAATCATTCAGATTTTAGTATTGATATTTCCAAGTTACATCAGGATATTCAGAGTACGAAACAGGTGGAGTCTGACTTTTACTCTCAATGGCTTTCTAATTCCCTTTTATAAAAACTGGAGGGATATCTTTACCATGGATCCTTTTTTACAATAATGATTAATGTGGCCATGTGCTTATGCCTGTTGATTCTGATTTGTGTATTAGCCCCGTGTCTTTTCAGAATACTCAACTGAAGTACTTCTGCTTTATCTACTGAGTTTCATACTTATGCTCTAAAAAATAAGAAAGGGGGAGGTGTCAGAAGCCGCGTTAGGCATTACCAACAAAATGGAGACAGGGCCCAACCCCCTCTCCTCATCTCACAGGCACGTCCAGGGATGAAGGAGTTAGGCCTTGTAATTATGACTTGTTCTTTCCTTTCTTTGGTTGAGTTGGCTGGAAAAAATGTTAAGGTGCTTGGAAGAAGCATGAGAAAGCACAAAACCTTCTGCAGCTGTGCCCAGAAAATAATCTATAAAATAACCATTGACATTTGTTCAAGGATCTTTACAAAGAATGTCCAAGGATGAGCATGTAGGCCACAGCTTGAGGCCATGGGAAGGATTGTTATTTGAGACCCGTTTGTGAGGGAAATATTTATGGCAAAAATACTTTGCTGAGTTTAGAGTTTAGCAATAATTAAGAATAGCAAGAAGCCTTTTTAGGAGATAGTAAACTACCACAGAATTGCACTCATCTCACACGCTAGTAAAGTAATGCTCAAAATTCTCCAAGACAGGCTTCAGCAATATGTGAACCGTGAACTTCCTGATGTTCAAGGTGGTTTTAGAAAAGGCAGAGGAACCAGAGATCAAATTGCCAACATCCGCTGGATCATAGGAAAAGCAAGAGAGTTCCAGAAAAATATCTATTTCTGCTTTATTGACTATGCCAAAGCCTTTGACTGTGTGGATCACAATACACTGTGGAAAATTCTGAAAGAGATGGGAATACCACACTACCCGATCTGCCTCTTGAGAAATTTGTATGCAGGTCAGGAAGCAACAGTTAGAACTGGACATGGAACAACAGACTGGTTCCAAATAGGAAAAGGAGTCCATCAAGGCTGTACATTGTCACCCTGTTTATTTAACTTATATGCAGAGTACATCATGAGAAACACTGGACTGGAAGAAACACAAGCTGGAATCAAGATTGCCGGGAGCAACATCAATAACCTCAGATATGCAGATGACACCACCCGTATGGCAGAAAGTGAAGAGGAACTAAAAAGCCTCTTGATCAAAGTGAAAGTGGAGAGTGAAAAAGTTGGCTTAAAGCTCAACATTCAGAAAACGAAGATCATGGCATCTGATCCCATAACTTCATGGCAAATAGATGGGGAAACAGTGGAAACAGTGTCAGACTTTATTTTTCTGGGCTCCAAAATTACTGCAGATGGTGACTGCAGCCACAAAACTAAAAGACGCTTACTCCTTGGAAGGAAAGTTATGACCAACCTAGATAGCATATTCAAAAGCAGAGACATTGCTTTGCCAACAAAGGTTCGTCTAGTCAAGGCTATGGTTTTTCCTGTGGTCATGTATGGATATGAGAGTTGGACTGTGAAGAAGGCTGAGAGCCGAAGAATTGATACTTTTGAACTGTGGTATTGGAGAAGACTCTTGAGAGTCTCTTAGACTGAAAGGAGATCCAACCAGTCCATTCTGAAGGAGATCAGCCCTGGGATTTCTTTGGAAGATATAATGCTGAAGTTGAAACTCCAGTACTTTGGCCACCTCATGAGAAGAGTTGACTCATTGGAAAAGACTCTGATGCTGGGAGGGATTGGGGGCAAGAGGAAAAGGGGACGACATTGGATGAGATGGCTGGATGGCATCACTGACTCGATGGATGTGAGTCTGAGCGAACTCCAGGAGTTGGTGATGGACAGGGAGGCCTGGCGTGCTGCGATTCATGGGATTGCAAAGAATCAGACATAACTGAGAGACTGATCTGATCTGATCTGATCTGATCTTAAGATGCTAGGGGCAAACAGGATTTAGAAAGGTAAGAAATAAACTGAGGAATGTAGCATGAGTTACAATGTAATCACAAGTTAAGTATATTATACATAAAAGTAAGTAGATAATAGATAGCAAAGCCGATTCTGAGAGAATCGCTGAAGCAGGAACTCTGTTTGAAGGACAACAGTGATTTCTGGAGACAGTAAATCTGGGTGGGAAAACTGAAAATGTCAAACCTCTGACCTAATGTTTTCCCTGAAGCTTGAAATAAACATGGAGTTCTGTACTATGAGTCAGAGGCTACATCATCATCCGCCAATACCACTCACCCCTTCAGGCTGATTTCCTGGCTGCTGGAGTCGGACTCCGGCAATCTGTAATTTTTTTTTTTTTCCATGTGATATCTTTGTCTGGTTGTTGTATCAGGGTGATGGTGGAGCTGAATGAGTTTGGGAGAAGTCTAACCTCTGCAATGATTTGGAATAGTTTGAGAAAGATAGGTGTTAACTGTTCTCAAGATGTTTGATAGAATTTGTCTACGAAGTCATTGCTTCCAAACTTCTTTTTGGAAGATTTTTAGTTGTTATTTCATTTCATTGCTTTTTATTAGTCTGTTAATATTTTCTATTTCTTCCTGATTCAGTCTTAGAAGATTGTATTATTCTAGGGATTCGTACATTTCTTCCAAATTATAATTTTTTTAGACATACACTTGCGTGTGGTAGTCTCTATTACCCTTTATATTTCTGTGGTGTTCACTATACCTTTTCCCTCTTCACTTCTAATTTTATTAATTTGAGTCCTCTCCCAACCCCCCTATTTTTTTTTAAATTATTCTCACTATAAATTTTCTTATCTCTCCTTGCTGTTCTCTAGAAATCAGCATTTAGTTTGAAATATCTTTCTTTTTCTCCATTGCTTTTTGTTCCTTTTCTTTTTTCAGCTATTTCTTATTCAGACAACCACTTTGCCTTTTTATATTTCTTTTCCTTTGGGATGATTTTGATCACTGCCTCCTATACAATATTAAGAACCAAGGAGATAGGAAAGCCTTCTTCAGTGAACAATGCAATAAAAAGATGAAAGCAATAGAAGGGGAAATATTAGAGACCTATTACAAAAATATTGGCGATATTAAAGGATTATTTCATGCAAAGATGGGCACAATAAAGGACAGAAACAGCAAGGATCTAACATAAGCAGAAGGGAATAAGAAAAGGTGCAAGAATACACAGAAGAATTATACAAAAAGGATCTTCAATTTAGTTCAGTTCAGCATGCCATGCCTGCCTACCCATTACCAACTCCCTAAGTTTACTCAAACACATGTCCATTGAGTGGATGATGCCATCCAGCCATCTCATCCTCTGTTGTCACCTTCCTCTCCGGCCTTCAATCTTTCCCAGTATCAGGGACTTTTCAAATGAGTCAGTTCTTTGCATCAGGTTATCAATGTATTGGAGTTTCAGCTTCAACATCAGTCTGTCCAATAAATATTCAGGACTAATTTTCTTTAGGATGGACTGGTTGGATCTACTTGCAGTCCAAAGGGACTCTCAAGAGTCTTCTCCAACATCACAGTTCAAAAGCACCAATTTGTCAGTGCTCAGCTTTCTTTATAGTCCAACTCTCACATCCATACATAACTACTGGAAAAACCATAGCCTTGACTAGATGGACCTTTGTTGGCAATGTCTCCATTTCTTAATATAAAAAGGTCTTAATGACCTGGATAACCATGATTATGTGGTCACTCATCTAGAGCCAGACAATCCTGGAGTGTGAAGTCAAGTGGGCCTTAAGGAATATTACTACAAACAAAGATAGTGGAGGTGATGGAATATCACTTGAGCCATTCAAAATTCTAAGAGATGTTGTGGTTTTCCCCACTTTCTTCAATTTAAGTCTGAATTTGACAATAAGGAGTTCTAGTTCAATAAGAGACTAGATCTGATAGACAGAAGCTTGATGAACTGTGGACAGATGTTCATAACATTGTACAGGAGACAAGAATCAAGATAACTCAAAAGAAAAATAAAAGCAAAAAAGCAAAATGGCTGTCTGAGGAGGGCTTACGAATAACTGTGAAAAGAAGAGAAGCAAAGGAGAAAAGGAAAAACATAAGCATCTGAAAACAGAGTTCCAAAGAATAACAGGGAGAGATAAGAAGCTTTCCTCAGCGACCAATACAAAGAAATAGAGGAAAACAATAGAATGGTAAAGACTAGAGATCTCTCCAAGAAAATTAGAGAAACCAAGGGAACATCTCATGTAAAGATGGGCTCAATAAAGGAAAGAAATGGTATGGATCTAACGGAAGCAGAAGATATTAAAAAGTGGTGGCAAGAATACACAGAAGAACTATACAAGAAAGATCTTTATGACCCAGATAATCACGATGGTGTGATCACTCATTTAGAACCAGACATCCTGGAATGTGAAGTCAAATGGGCCTTAGGAAGCATCACTATGAACAAAACTAGTGGAGGTGATGGAATTCCAGTTGAGCTATTTCAAATCCTGAAAGATGATTCTGTCAAAGTGCTGTACTCAATATGCCAGCAAATTTGGAAAACTCAGCAGTGGCCACCAGACGGGAAAAGTCAGTATTCATTCCAATCCCAAAGAAAGGCAATGCCAAAAAATGCTCAAACTACTGCACAATTGCACTCATCTCACACGCTAGTAAGATCAGATCAGTTGCTCAGTCGTGTCTGACTCTGCGACCCCATGAATCACAGCACACCAGGCCTCCCTGTCCATCACCAACTCTCGGAGTTCACTCAGACTCACATCCATCAAGTCAGTGATGCCATCCAGCCATCTCATCCTCTGTCATTCCCTTCTCCTCCTGCCCCCAATCTCTCCCAGCATCAGAGTCTTTTCCAATGAGTCAACTCTTCGCATGAGGTGGCCAAAGTACTGGAGTTTCAGCTTCAGCATCATTCCTTCCAAAGAAATCCCAGGGCTGATCTCCTTCAGAATGGACTGGTCAGATCTCCTTGCAGTCCAAGGGACTCTCAAGAGTCTTCTCCAACACCACACTTCAAAAGCATCAATTCTTCAGTGCTCAGCCTTCTTCACAGTCCAACTCTCACATCCATACATGACCACAGGAAAAACCATAGCCTTGACTAGACGAACCTTTGTTGGCAAAGCAATGTCTCTGCTTTTGAATATGCTATCTAGGTTGGTCATAACTTTCCTTCCAAGGAGTAAGCATTTTTTAATTTCATAGCTGCAGTCACCATCTGTATTGATTTTGGAGCTCAGAAAAATAAAGTCTGCCACTGTTTCCACTGTTTCCCCATCTATTTCCCATGAAGTGATGGGACCAGATGCCATGATCTTCATTTTCTGAATGTTGAGCTTTAAGCCAACTTTTTCACTCTCCACTTTCACTTTGATCAAGAGGCTTTTTAGTTCCTCTTCACTTTCTGCCATACGGGTGGTGTCATCTGCATATCTAAGGTTATTGATATTTCTCCCACCAATCTTGATTCCAGCTTGTGTTTCTTCCAGTCCAGTGTTTCTCATGATGTACTCTGCATATAAGTTAAATAAACAGGGTGACAATATACAGCCTTGACGGACTCCTTTTCCTATTTGGAACCAGTCTGTTGTTCCATATCCAGTTCTAACTGTTGCTTCCTGACCTGCATACAAATTTCTCAAGAGGCAGATCAGGTGGTCTGGTATTCCCATCTCTTTCAGAATTTTCCACAGTGTATTGTGATCCACACAGTCAAAGGCTTTGGCATAGTCAATAAAGCAGAAATAGATATTTTTCTGGAACTCTCTTGCTTTTCCTATGATCCAGCGGATGTTGGCAATTTGATCTCTGGTTCCTCTACCTTTTCTAAAACCACCTTGAACATCAGGAAGTTCACGGTTCACATGTTGCTGAAGCCTGGCTTGGAGAATTTTGAGCATTACTTTACTAGCGTGTGAGATGAGTGCAATTGTGTGGTAGTTTGAGCATTCTTTGGAATTGCTTTTCTTTGGGATTGGAGTGAAAATTGACCTTTTTCAGTCCTGTGGCCACTGCTGAGTTTTCCAAATTTGCTGGCTTATTGAGTGCAGCACTTTCACAGCATTATCTTTCAGGATTTGGAATAGCTCAACTGGAATTCTATCACCTCCACTAGCTTTGTTCATAGTGATGCTTTCTAAGGCCCACTTGACTTCACATTCCAGTATGTCTGGCTCTAGGTCAGTGATCACACCATTGTGATTATCTGGGTCCTGAAGATCTTTTTTGTACAGTTCTTCTGTGTATTCCTGCCATCTCTTCTTAATATCTTCTGCTTCTGTTAGGTCCATACCATTTCTGTGCTTTATCAAGCTCATCTTAGCATGAAATGTTCCTTTGTTATCTCTGATTTTCTTGAAGAGATCCCTAGTCTTTCCCATTCTGTTGTTTTCATCTATTTCTTTGCAATGATCACTGAAGAAGGCTTTCTTATCTCTTCTTGCTATTCTCTGGAACTCTGCATTCAGATGTTTATATCTTTCCTTTTCTCCTATGCTCAAAATTCTCCAAGCCAGGCTTTAGCAATACATGAACCATGAACTTTCAGATGGTCAAGCTGATTTTAGATAAGGCAGAGGAACCAGAGATCAAATTGACAACTCACTGGATCATGGAAAAAGCAAGAGAGTTCCAGAAAAACATCTATTTCTGTCTTATTGATTATGCCAAAGGCTTTGACTTTGTGGATCACAATACATTGTGGAGAATTCTGAAAAAGATGGGAATACCAGACCACTTGACCTGCCTCTAAAGAAACCTGTATGCAAGTCAGGAGGCAACAGTTAGAACTGGACATGGAACAACAGACTGGTTCCAAATAGGAAAAGGAGTACGTCATGGCTCTATATTGTCACCCTGCTTATGTAACTTCTATGCAGAGTACATCATGAGAAATGCTGGGCTGGAAGAAGTACAAGCTGGAATCAGGATTGCTGGGAGAAATATCAATAACCTCAGATATGCAGACAACACCACCCTTATGGCAGTAAATGAAGAGGCACTAAACAGCCTCTAGATGAAAGTGAAAGATGAGAGTGAAAAAGTTGTTTTGAAACTCAACATTTAGAAAACGAAGATCATGGCATCCGGTCCCATCACTTCATGGGAAATAGATGTGGAAACAGTGGAAACAGTGGCTGACTTTTATTTTTTGGGGCTCCAAATTCACTGAAGATGGTGATTTTAGCCATGAAGTTAAAAGACACTTACTCCTTGGAAGGAAATTTTTGACCAGCCTAGACAGCATATTAAAAAACAGAGACATTATTTTGTCAACAGATGTCCGTCTAGTCAAGGCTATGGTTTTTCCAGTAGTCATGTAAGGTTGTGAGAGTTGGACTTTAAAAAAAGCTGAGTGCCAAAGAATTGATGCTTTTGAACTGTGATGTTGGAGAAGCGTCTTGAGAGTCTTTTTGACTGCAAGAAGATCCAACCAGTCTATCCTAAAGGAGATCAGTCCTGGGTGTTCATTGGAAGGACTGATGTTGGAGCTGAAACTCCAATTATTTGGCCACCTGATGCGAAGAGCTGACTAATTTGAAAAGACCCTGATGCTAGGGAAAATTGACGGCAGGAGAAATGAATGACAGAAAATGAGATGTTGGATGGCATCACCACCACAATGCACATGAGTTTGGGTGAACTCCGGGAGTTGGTGATGGATAGGGAGGCCTGAAATGCTGCAGTTCATGAGGTCACAATGAGTCAGACTCGACTGAGTGACTGAACTGAAGAGATGTTACTGTTAAATTGCTACACTCAATAGGTCAGCGAATTTGGAAAACAACAGTGGCCACAGTACTGGAAAAGGTCAGTTTTCATTCCAATACCAAAGAAAAGTGCTGCCAAGGAATATTTAAGCTACTGTATAATTGCACTCATTTCACATGCTAGCATGGTAGTGCTAAAAATCCTTACAGCTAGACTTCAGCAGTATGTAAACTGAGAACTTTTTGATGTACACGCTTGACTTAGAAAAGACAACGGAAACAAAGTTCAAATTGTCAACATCTGTTGGTTCACAGAGAAAACAAGAGAATTCCAAAAAACATCTACTTCCATTTCATTGGCTATACTAAAAGCTTTCACTTTTAGTGTAGTGTGGATCACACTACATACACATAATGTATTGTTGTGTGGATCATAACAAACTATTGAAAATTCTTAAAGACATAGGGACACCAAACCACCGTACCTGCCTCCAGAGAAACCAATGTGCAGGTAAAATCAACAGTTAAAACTGAACATGGAACAATAGACTGGTTGAAAAGTGGGAAAGGAATACAACAATATTAAATTCTATGCAGAGTACATAATGTGAAATGCCACCCTGGATGAGTCACAAAATGGAATTGAGATCGCCAGTGAAATATCAGGAACCTCAGATATGCTGATGATACCACTCTAATGGCAGAAAGCATTAGAATGTCAGAGGAGGAACTTAAGAGTCGCTTGATGAAGGTGAGAGAGGAAACTGAAAAATCTGGCTTAAAACAGCATTCAAAAAACTAAGGTTATGGCATCTAGTCCCATCAGTTCAGTTCAGTTCAGTCGCTCAGTCGTGTCCGACTCTTTGCAGCCCCATGAATTGCAACACGCCAGGCCTCCCTGTCCATCACCAACTCCCGGAGTTTACCCAAACTCATGTCCATCAAGTTGGTGATGTTATCCAGCCATCTCATCCTCTGTCGTCCCCTTCTCCTCCTGTCCCCAGTCCCTCCCAGCATCAGGGTCTTTTCCAATGAGTCAACTCTTCGCATGAGGTGTCCAAAGTATTGGAGTTTCAGCCTCAGCATCAGTCCTTCCAATGAACACCCATCATTTCATGGCAAATAGATGAGGAACAGTGGAAATAGTGACAAATTTTATTTTCTTGGGCTCCAAAACCACTGCAGACAGTGACTGCAGCCACAAATTTAAAAGATGCTTATTACTCCTTGGCAGAAAAACTATGACAAACCCAAACAATGCATTAAAAAGCAGAAACATCATTTTGCTGACAAGTCTATATAGTCAAATATCCAGTGTTTCCAGTAGTCCTGTACAGATACTAGAGTTGGACCATAAAGAAAGCTGAGCACTGAAGAACTGATGTTTTGGAATTGTGCTGGAGAAGACTCTTTAAGAGTCCTTTGGACTGCAAGGAGATCAAACCAGTCAATCCTATGGAAAATCAACCTAAGATGTTAAGAAAGAACTGCTGCTGAAGCTGAGGCTCTGATATTTTGGCCACTTGATGTGAAGAACCAACTCATAGGAAAAGACCAAGATGCTGGGCAGGAACACAAGGAGGTGACAGAACATGAAATGACTCGATGGCAGTATCGACTTAATGTACAAGAGTTTGAGCAAACTCCAGGAGATAGTGAAAGACAGGGAAGCCTGGCATGCTGCAGTCCATGGGGTGGCAGAGTCAAACATGACTTATCAACAACAATTACAACACTATGAGTTTATGAATTTTGTTTGTCTTTTCAAAGAACCAGCTTTTCATTTTATTTATCTTTGCTATTGTTTTATTTATTTCTATTTCACTTGTTTCTGCTCTCATCTTTATGATTTCTTTTCTTCTATTAATTTTGGGCTTAATTTGTTCTTCTTTTTCTAGTTACTTTATATTTGATGTTAGGTTGTTTATTTGAGATGTTTCTTGACATAATAGTGTATTACTCTAAACTTCCCTAGTATAACTCCTTTTGCTGCATCACATAGATTTTGTACCATATTGTTTTCATGGTCATTTGCTTCTAAGCATTTTCTTGTATCTTTCTTTCTTTTTTTTTTTTTTTAATTACTTCCTTCATTTCTTTAGTGATCTCTTGGTTACTTAGGATTGTATTATTTGACTTCCATGTATTTGCATTTTTTACATCCCCCCCCCAATTGAGTTCTATTTTCATAGCATTGCAGAAAGAAAAGATGCTTGAAAAAAATTCAATTTTCTTAAATTAATTGCAGTTTGATTTGTGACCCAAAATGTGAGCTATCCTGAAGAATGTCCCATAGCACTTGAGAAGAAAATGTATTCTGTCACTTTTGGGAGGAATGTCTTAAAATATCAATAAAGTCTATTTGGTGCGGACATGCTCATGTGTGCTCAGTCTTATAAGACTGTTTGAGACCCCAGAGAGTGTAGTCTGACAATTCTCCAGGCAAGAATACTGGAGTGGGTTGCTGTTTCCTCCTTCAGGGAATCTTCCCAAGCCAGGGTTTGAACACTGATTTCCTGCATTAGCAAGAAAATTCTCTATCATTTGAGCCACCTGGATAACTATGTCATGTAAAACTTTTGTTTTCCCATTTATTTTCTTTTTGGATGACATATTCATGGGTGTAAGTGATGTGTTAAAGTCCCCATTATTCTTGTGTTATTGTTAATTTCCCCTTTGATAGTTGTTACTGTTTATCTTATGTATTGAATTCCTCCAATGTTGGGTGCATAAATATTTAAATTTGTTTTATCTTCTTCTTGGATTGATATCACGATCATTAATTATGTAGTAGCTTTTCTTGTCAATTATTTTAAGATCTTTTCTGATATAGATCACTCATCTATGGCATTGCTACTTCACTTTTCTTTTGATTTCTACTTGCATCAAATATAATTTCCATCTCCTGTCTTTCATTTTGTGTGTGTACCTAGGTCTAAGGTGGGTCTCTTATATGTAGAATATATATGGGTCTTATTTTTGTATCCATTCAATAGGTCTAAGATCATTAAATCAGCCGATAACCAAATGGGGCTTCCCTTGTATTTGATTAATACATGTTTCAACATGTTTGTCCTCGGCATTATTATGTGTGGGGCGCTCTGTGCTTCTTGGATTTCATTGACTATTTCCTTTCCCATGTTAGAGACGTCTTCAACCATAATTTCTTCAAGTCCTCATGTAATTTTGTCTAACTGCAGTCCATGGAGTCGCTAAGAGTCAGATACAACTGAAGCAACTTAGCAGCAGCAGCATGGTCTGCTTTCCTAGGGTGCAGGGTCATATTTCCTTCTTACTTCATTTGTTTTCCCTGAACAAATGAAGTTGCTCCTGGAGCTTCTGTAAGCTTCCTGGTAGGAGAAACTTGATATACCTCCAGAAATACCTGATCTCTGATAAGCACAGCTGAGTCTTTTCCCTCTGAAAGGCAGGGACACATCAGGTGGTTTGTTT
This sequence comes from Bos grunniens, assembly GCF_055505025.1. Lineage (NCBI taxonomy): Eukaryota > Metazoa > Chordata > Mammalia > Artiodactyla > Bovidae > Bos > Bos grunniens. The sequence continues at coordinate 60,961,310 of NC_141183.1, read as the reverse complement.
GGGGGGCCTGTGAGCTTAATATGACATTAGGCAGCCTGTCTGCTGATTGACAGGGGTATGTTCCTGTCTTGCTGGTGGTTTGGCAAGAGGTAACCAGCATGGAAACCTGCCAGCAGTCATATGAACAAGGGTCTTGATGCTGATATGAATACTTCTGGGAGCACATGCACTGATTAATATCCCCTAGTCCAGGAAATCTCTGCCCAGTCCAGTGTCCTACAGGACAGCACTCCCACCTTGGACACCCAAGCCTGAGCTCTCACTGGGGACTCAAGTACCCATAACCTGCACCTGGTGGCAGGAAAAATAAAAGAAAATAAAAAGAAAAGACAGATTCTACCCAGGACAAATAGAGAAAACATTAGCAAACAAACAGCAACAAAAAGAGCAACATGACCAAACAGAAAGGATAAAACAAATAAACAAGCAACAACAGTAAAAAAGATAAAAACAGGACAAACAAAAAAATCCATGAGAACAAACAATTTAAAAAATGAAAACAGGCAATAAGGACTAAACTAACAAAAACCAAAAAAAAAAAAAAAAAAGTAAAGTAAACTAAAATAAAAACTGAAAGTAAGCAACAAAAGAAGAGAATAAAATATGTATATGAAAACCAATCCAAAAAAAAAGGAAATAAATAAAAAACATGAAAAAAACATACACAGTAAAAAAAAGTAAAAATATAAAATAAATAAAATGTATATTAAAAATATTAAGATAAAAATAATATAAATAATGCCATCAACAACTGAACAAAATGAAACAAGCAAATAAAAAAAAGCAAGAACATTTTCCTCTTGCTTCTATTGTCAGTGTTCTTGCTTCCACTGTGATCCAGAGTCAATCCCTGCCTCCCCAGGAAGCCTTCCAATGCAAGTCTCTGGACCTGTTATGGGCAATCTGGGACCAGCTCATTCTCTGATCTGACCCATTTCTTGTGTGTATTTATTCCCTAAGTCCACTGCTTTGGAAGCTAGACTGGTCTCAATTGACGGAATACTCATTATCTATTCAGATACTTCTATAGAATCCTAATCTTTTTCCACAGACTTTTCTGGTTGTGGAACTCCTTACTGCTGTGGCTTCAGGTTTTCTGAAGCCAATTGCTGTCTATCCCTGCCTGGGTCTGTGCTCCAAGCCCCAATTTCTAGCATCCAGTCCTCCTTCACAACAGGTGACTCAGGACTAAGGCTGGAGTCCACAGTGTTGTGGCAAAGACATGTATACAGTTCTTACTTTGTCCTGCTTTCCACAGGCTGCGGTCTTTTCCTTTGATCCACTGAAAGTCCTTTTCAGTCCCAGCTGATTTTCCCACTGTGTGAGAGTTTTCTGGATGTGGGGAACCTCAGCTTCCCACCAGGGTTTGTTGGTTCCTTCTTTGATTCTTCTTCCTTTTGTCTTACCCTGTTGTGAAGGGATTTCTCTTGTCCTTTAAGGTGTTTGAAGTCTTTCACTAGTGTTCAGCAGGTGCTCTATGAAAATTGTTCCAAATTTGTAGATGTGTTCTTAATGTACTTGTGAAGAGAAACAAATTCTGCATCCTTCTATTCCTCCATCTTGACTCTCCCCTGACCAATCTTCTTTAAAAGAGGAGAGTAGATTGCAAGTATTATAATAGTTGTTTCATTAAATGAAGTAAGTGCAGTCACAAGAATGAAGTGCAGATATAAAAATAAAAGAGCACACACACACACACACACAAAGAAGTAGAAAGAACATACAGAGTAAAGGAATAATACAAAAGTGATATCAAATATTTTGTATCTTTATTTGAGAACTACCTAAAAATTCTCTATATGCTTGACTAATCCAATGACACACATGTAGAAAAAGTAGACACAGTCTTCTTTCAGTGAATGATTGTTATCACAACAGAACCCAAGCGTAATTAACCAAGTTCACAATTGACGAGCAATCCTAGTAATCAAATAAAACTCTCTACATGTTTTTAATGCATCCAGCAAAAGCTATTATGAAAGAGAACATATAAAAAATGTGTTTGAAAATGCTCTCTGTATGTTTTTTTTTTTTTTTTAATTCCTCTACCAAGAGTTAGGAGGAGGAATTCTAAACCATTTTATCCTATCAGTGGGCTGCATTGACTAAAATGGTAATAGAATAGTCAAATATATTCTGAACACAATGCAGGTAAATGTGTGCACATGTGGTTGGAAAATTGTAAGTCTCTACTCCCCCTCACATTTTTGATAATTATGGATTATTGGTTTTCTATCTCCCACTTATTCTGCATTTCAAAGGAAATCCAAATCTATAGAGTGCCATTTACAATATACAACTTCAGTCAGAGAACATTTCTCTAGGTAGTAGACAATATACAGGTGGTAGGAGGAGTACACATTGCTAATTTTTCAGCAGTACCACATCTGTTATCTCTGGTATATTTTAGATTAACTTATATTTAATGAAATGATCTGACAATATAACCATTATATTTTCTTTCTCCCTCCCATCTTCTCTTCCTTCTTTTCTTCCTTTAAGAAATATCTTGCAAACACTACATGATTCATTTAGAAAATAGCTTTTGGAATACAGCCTATATAGAATTATTTGTTAAATTATTTCCCTATCATTCTTTTTGAATGTCAATGCTGCATTCTCCCTCTGCGTAAATCTGTCATAGGACATTCAAGAGTCAAAATAAGTAAAGATTTGGGAGGGGGGGGGATTTATATAATTTTTACAAATATATTTTGTGCTTTCTCTTAAATAAGAACCATATCTACATTTTTCTATTTTGACTCAAATATTTTTAAAAACATGATTATTTTTATAGACTTCTGAAACCATGCATATTTATTCTTACATTCAAAAAATATTTGTTGAATTACTATTATGTATCTAGATTCTAATTAGCATCTGAAAATAGCTGGGCATGCAAAACAGTACCTGAAGATATATGAAAAGTGAAATATGTAAAGTGAAATGTTTAAGTAGAATAATTAATGTACACACAGAATATTTGGGAAGGAAAACTTTGTGTAAGTGTTACTGAAAAAGATGGAGAGAATTCCACATAAAAGATTAATATTAAAACTTGGAATTTCAAGGTGAGCTGGAGAATATCAAAGAATAAAAGGCTGTAGGTAAAGTAGGTCATGTGAAGAACAATCAATATTAGCAACCTAGAAGGTAAGGCAGCTGGAAGTATTCATTCATCTAGCAAATAGTTACCGATACCACAGACTACATAATACAAAGGCATTCTTTCAAGTACTGGAAATATGGCAGTGAACAATAGTGTAAAAATGTTCACCAACATGGAGCTTGCATTCTTGTAGGCTTACATTGATATTTATCTGTGAAGGGAATGGGTGATATTCTAAAGAGTTTCATCTAATAGAAAATTAGAAGCTATAGGAGTTTTATTAAGTTTGTGAATGTCATGATTGGATCCACACACAAAACCAATAACTTGTGTGTGTGTGCGTGTGTCAGCTTAAGACAACAAATACAACCACTTTTTTTTTTTCTTTAAACTAAACAAGAAAATGCAGATTTTATATTTACTGAAACATTTACCTTTTCTGATAGTAATTTTCCCCCTCAAACATGAAAATTTCTGTGTGATATGCTTTCTTTCTTGGCCTTGTTAATATACTTTTAATTTTTTTCTTTTTTTTTTTTTTATTTCTTGTAGAAGATGTCTCTGACATCAAATTTTCTTATTTTTTTCTTCATGTGATAATGTCTTAATTTTCACTTTATTTGTGAAAAGTTTTTTTTTTCTTTTTAACTCAATGTAGATTTTAGGGTAGAAATTTATTTTACCCTTTTTTAAAAACACTTTAATTATTTGTTTTATTAAAATTTCCCACCATTTTACAAACACCATGATTTCTGAATTAAAATCTCATATAATTTTAATTTTTGTCACTTTTCTTTTTTTTTTAACCTTGGTTTTCCAACCAGTTAATTTTATGTGAATAAGTTTAAGCACCTTTTAATTTATTCTGTTCATGATTTATTGAATTTTCAGCCTACAAATATATGTCATTTTGAAAAATCTGAGAATGTTTCATCGATTATTTCTTCAAATTTCTTTCTAATCAAATATTTTATAACTTCTTGTTCCCTATTATTTATTAGACATTTTGATAGTTTCCCACATGTCCCTAAAAATGTTGTTTTAGTTTTAATATATCTCCTTCTTTTTTCTGAACTTTGTCATTTTAATAGATGAACAATGAAAAATAAGGAAATACAGAACAATATAAAGCAGAGATAGAGTATGTAGAGGGTGGGAAATATATCAGAAAAGTGTTTAAAATGTATAATGTATAAAACTTTGGGACTAATGAAATCACTCTGCATAAGTGTAGATAAACATGAATTTGATATTTCTAACTGAAGTGATTAAACATTTTAAATTTGAAGAGCAAGGAACGTGTGCAAAGTATTTAAACTGTAGTGTAAAGAATAAAGTACAGATCAGGGGTGAATATGGAGGAAGGACACGTGGTGAACTATAATGCCGAAATACTGATTTGCTTGAAATCTAAAATTCAGGAGGAAAAGCCAAGTTGGATTCAGCAGGAGGCATCTAATGTGTGTCGTATTTGAAATTTTGGAGCTAGATCTTATGTGAAACAGAGGCAAAGATATTAATGATTTTAAAAGCAAAATATTTAGATGAAGTCATTAGAGACTGCTTATTATAATTACTATCAACACTATAATGTTGAACTTGTCATTGGCCTGGTTATTAGAATGAAAATTTGTGATTGAAAAAAAAAGAAAAAAACTGTATTTCCAAGCATAAACAACACTAAAGTTTATTCCAAATTATTTTTCATACACAATAAATAAGAGAAAAGTTTCTCAAATAGTTTGCACTTCAGAAATTTTTGTTGCACAAATGGCCAAATTCTGAATTAACTGTGATATCTCACATTTTGAATCTGTAAATAAATAAATATTATTGTTGTTTATTATGTGTCCAATACTAGGCTGGTACTGGAGTACTCTTCCATCTCATTTATTTATCACATCTGAGCACTGCTCATAATCCAACCTCGGAATTAGTTTTTGTATTAAATAAATCTTGAAAATTGTTTACAACTTCATCTTCAGGTTGTACTCTGTATGGTGCTATGAATTTAGATTTTAGCTTTTCGAAAGAATAAGTTATAAACCAACTTGGCAGTTGAGTAGAAGACAATATTATGGTTAAGATTTTCAGTAGTTTCCATAAAAAACAGGATTGATGTTTCCATTATGACACAACATCACAAAAAATACAGCTGTTTACTGGAAACTGAATGTTATCTTTCCCTTATTATTTGTCTATCTCTTCAAATTTTCTAGAGCTAGACATTCAGTGATGATCTGAAGGCCTGTAATTTTGAGAACAATTCAGGGGCTTCCTCTCAGGGTATAAACATTTCATTTACTTGTGTGTCAATAGACCAGTTGGTATAATTGCAGAGGAAGCAGTTTACTCCCTTCCTGTGAGTGAAAACAACCGACATGCTTAGATGCCTACTTCAGGGAATGCGTTCAGAAGATGGGAACAGAAATGCTCGGGGGGGGGGGGAGGAAAAACAGAGAGCAGTAGTCTACCCAACATTCTGTTTCAAATTCAGGAGTCACATCTATGCAGGAAAAAAAAAAAAAAGCGAGAATTACTATCACTTGAACTTGGTAAATTTTAACCTTTCCCCATGAACATTAGTTTGGTCATCCTGTTTATTTTCTCACAAAGTTCAAGCACTCAGAATAAATAGGTTTATGTGTTTGCCTTGATGAAGAGAAATTAATGGAGACTCCAGGAAAGGCAGCATTTCTGTATTCAGTTGGTCTTCACGTGTGTGTATGTGTGTGTATGTGTGTGTGTGTATTGAAAGGAAGAAAGTCCCAGAGTGCTGACAATAGAACCACTTAAAACCTTGCCAGTCTAAAGCACAGTCAAAACCATGTCTCTCACTACCAGCCATACTTAACTAAAAAGACAATAATAATATACCCTTAAGGTCCCTGGAGCTGCCCTTAGGGTCTGAAAGTTTCCCTTTCACAAATTGTGATTTATAAATTAATGTTTTCATATATTTGTCTCTGTATACTTGGGCTTTAAGTTATTTTATCTGAAGCAAACATGCATCACTTTTATAACTGGAATAAAAGTTTTAGTCTTCTTCTAACTTTTCATCAATAGTTTAGTATAATGAAGTATTTCTTTCATTATGACCAGTGATCTCAAAATCCAAAGAATATTCACAGGGTCACAGTTCACAAGATTGCAGGGATTCAAGATGTAAGAATGACCTGATTGTATTCGAACAGCAGTATGTTATTATGATTGGAATTGGAATCCAATTTTCTCCTTAAATAAGATACAAAGATTGCGTTTCCTTCTTCTTCCCTTCTTTCTCTTCCTCAGTCTTCTTCCATATAGAATCAGAATTCCTGGAGTAAACCTTGTTAACAGTTATGGTAAATCATGAAGGAATGTTATTTATTAATTTAACAGTAAGAAGTTATTGAGTTCTTACTCTATGCCAAACACTGTGCTGCAAAATGTCTTAGAAGTTTGGTTTTGTATTGGAACTGTATGTAACTGGCTGAGAGTATATACTGCCCATGAAGGCAATTCGCATTTCAAATGTGCTGATTCTGAATGGGAAGGAAGGACTGGGGGAGGGAGAATAACTAAGATTCTGACATTAATCTACTGGAATAATATGCTATTCAAAAATATAGTGAATAATACAATATGAATTTATACTTGGAAATATTCAAAATTCATTTTAAACACAAATTTTAGAGAGCAAAGCACTTTAGAATTTTCATTTTGGTGACATGAAGTTTGAATGTCTGAGGAACTTTGTACTCCTCTCCTTTCCCATTCCTTTTAAATTGAATATGTCTTAGAATAAAACCAAAGCCAACTTGAAATTCAAATCCATGAATTTGATCAGGAAAACACTGGCCAAATCATATTTTTTCCAACTCTAGATTCGATATGTTCACCAACATGTGCGATGGCAAGCTCAACACCTTTTTCAATTCACCTTCTTCCTTCCCTGCTTGCCTACAATAGCCTATTTGTCATTTTATCTTCCTCAAAGACCCTGATTCTCTACACTCTTCCCAACTGGTGGAAATATTCCAGATACTCTCCATCACTAATGTGTTGGCAAGAGATTCAGATTTAAAAATTCAGAGACACTTTACACAGCAGGTAAGAACTAAGTGTCAAAGTAGCATTTTCACATGTAGCATCTGTTCTGTCACCAGGGCACGTTAATATCACCATCATACAGTAAAGCAAGGTATAGTTCTGAGAGGTAAGGTACGATGACACTTTCTAGGTCACACACCACTCAAGATTTTCTGTAATTAATGTCTTTTTGTTCCAAAGGACAAAAAGATGCAAGTTGAAGTCAAAACAAGAGTTGCCATAGTGAGATTATAATGAACATCACAGAATAGTTTGCAAGAAGTAGAGCAAGCCTAATAAAACAGTTTTTAGTGATTTCTCTCCCTCATTTTTCTCCCTGTTTTCTGCTCCCCACTCATCTTCTACCTTTCTTTCTCCCTCCATCAGTTCAGTTCAGTTCAGTCGCTCAGTCATGGCTGACTTAGCGACCCCACTGACTGCAGCATGTCAGGCTTCCCTGTCCATCACCAACTCCCAAGCACAAACTCATGGTCCTTCCAATCAATGATGCCATTCAACCATCTCATCCTCTGTCATCCCCTTCTCTTCCTGCCTTCATTCATTCCCAGTATCAGGTTGTTTTCCAGTGAGTCAGTTCTTCACATCAGGTGGCCAAAGTATTGGAGCTTCAGCCTCAGCATCAGTCCGTCCAATGAATATTCAGGGATGATTTCCTTTAGGATTGATTAGTTTGCTCTCCTTGCAGTCCAAGAGACTCTCAAGAGTCTTCCCTAACAACACAGTTCAAAAGCATCAATTCTTTGGCATTCAGCTTTCTTTATAGTCCAACTCTCGCATCTATAAATGACTATTGGAAAAACTGTAGCTTTGATTGAATGGACCTTCGTCAGTGAAGTAATGTCTCTGTTTTTAAATATGCTGTCTTGTTTGGTCATAGTTTTTCTTCCAAGGAGCAAATGTCTTTTAATTTCATGGCTGCAGTCATTTTCCGCAGTGGCTTTGGCTGCTGCTGCTGCTAAGTCGCTTCAGTCATGTCCGACTCTGTGCGACCCCATAGACAGCAGCCCACTAGGCTCCCCCGTCCCTGGGATTCTCCAGGCAAGAACACTGGAGTGGGTTGCCATTTCCTTCTCCAATGCATGAAAGTGAAAAGTGAAAGCGAAGTCGCTCAGCTGTGTCTGACTCTTAGCGACCCCATGGACTGCAGCCCACCAGGCTCCTCCATCCATGGGATTTTCCAGGCAAGAGTACTGAAGTGGGGTGCCATTGCCTTCTCCGAGTGGTTTTGGAGTCCCCCAAAATAAAGCCTCTCACTGTTTCCCCATCTATTTGCCATGAAATGATGGGACCGGATGCCATAATCTTCATTTTCTGAATGTTGAGTTTTAGGTCACCATTTTTACTCTCCTCTTTCACTTTCATTTAAGAGGCACTTTAATTCTTCTTCGCTTTCTGCCATAAGGGTGGTGTCATCTATGTACCTGAGGGTATTGGTATTTCTCCCAGTAATCTTGAATTCAGCTTGTGCTTCATCCAGCCTGGCATTTCATATGATGTACACTGCATATAAGTTAAATAAGCAGGGTGACAATATACAGCCTTGAGGTACTCTTTTCCTGATTTGGAGCCAGTCTGTTGTTCCCTGTCCAGCTCAAACTGTGGCTTCTTAACCTGCATACAGATTTCTCAGGAGGGATGTAAGATGGTCTGTTATTCTCATCTCTTTAAGAATTTTCTACAGTTTGTTGTGTTCTTTCTGTTTATTTGCTCTATTTATTTCTCTGTACACTGGCTTTCTCTGCAATAATTTTAGTTTCTGTACCTTTCAGCCTCAGCTAGCCTTTAACTTTGTTTCATTATAGCAATGACTATTTCCCTAAATATAACACTCTAAGACATAACATTCTAAATTTACATTTTAGAGACAAAACCTGATATCCTTATCCCAACTTCATCCCCAAGCTGAGAACATACACTCAGTAGGTAGGATGTTGTCACAGAATAGAAGCTGTCCAGATAGGTGCATTATGTCAATGTAGACTGCTGACAGAGTACTACTTTAAAGAAAGGAATATGAAGGAAATGCAGTTGTAACTGCAGTGGCATAATCAGGTCAACTGTCTTCTGATGTCAGTCTTGTGTTCTTTGACCACTACTTCAGCCTGAGGAGTCATCTTTGGATTTTTACAACACTTTGTAAAGCTGAATGCCTAGAAATTGTAGATGCTGATACAGAAATTGCAGAGGGCTTCCAAGGAGACCTTAATGGTAAATGACCCGCCTGCCAATGCAGGAGACATAGGAGATTTGGGTACGATCCCTGGGTTAGGAAGATCCCCTGTAGGAGGAAATGGCAACTCACTTCAGTCTTCTTGCCTGGATAATCCCATGGACAGAGGAGCCTGGCACATTATAGTCTATGAGACTGAAAAAAGTCAGACACCACTGAAGTGACATAATGTTGGTTCATGTGGTGACCTTGTATTGAATTAGGCACACATTGGCAGGTCATGGGTATACCCTAGTCTTTTCATCTGAAAGTCAACTTTTGGTTGAGTGTTATTTAAAACCTGCTTGAGCCAAGCCACTACATAGAACCAGATGGGAATACAGAGAGAGGGAGGGAAGGAAGATTTTAATGATACTTGATTAAATGTAAGTTCAGTTCATTTCAGTCACTCAGTCATGTCTGACCCTTTGTGACCCCATGAATTGCAGCATGCCAGGCCTCCCTGTCCATCATCAACTCCCAGAGTTCACTCAAACTCGTGCCCATCGACTCAGTGATGCCATCCAGCCATCTCATCCTCTGTCATCCCCTTCTCCTCCTGCCCCCAATCCCTCCCAGCATCAGAGTCTTTTCCAATGAGTCAACTCTCCGCATGAGGTGGACAAAGTATTGGAGTTTCAGCTTCAGCATCAGTCCTTCCAGTGAACACCCAGGATTGATCTCTTTTAGAATGGACTGGTTGGATCTCCTTGCAGTCCAAGGGACTCTCAGAGATTTCTCCAACACCACAGTTCAAAAGCATCAATTCTTTGGTGCTCAGCTTTCTTCACAGTCCAACTCTCACATCCATACATGACCACTGGAAAAACCATAGCCTTGACTAGATTACTTTGGCCACCTCATGCGAAAAGTTGACTCATTGGAAAAGACTCTGATGCTGGGAAGGATTGGGAGCAGGAGAAGTGGACGACGGAGGATGAGATGGCTGGATGGCATCACCAACTCAATGGACGTGAGTTTGAGTGAACTCCAGGAGTTGGTGATGGACAGGGAGGCCTGGCATGCTGCGATTCACGGGGTCGCAAAGAGTCGGACACGACTGAGCAACTGATCTGATCTGATCTGACTAGATTTAGTGTAAAGGAACACATTTTGATCTTGGAACTAAGAGAACAAGGAAATGAAAAATACATCCTTCCGTATGACTGTCACTCTGTGTAGTTTCCAAATAATTCAGTAAAAATAGATAAAAATTAAAAATATGTATATTAAGGCAGAAGCTGTATCAAGAGAATGAAAAGTTCAAATACAGAGATGAGATGTTTCCCTCTGTCCTTTCTCCAGGGCTTTATCAGATTAAATATGTTTTCTTCCCTTAACTCCTCTTTTTCCGTGTTTCCTTATTGTAATTCGGGACTAGAAAAGCAAACTTTTAAGATTTAATTTCTCTCTCTCTCTCTCTTTTTTTTTTTTTTTTTTCCCTCACAGCTCAGGTATTTTTCCTTTCCCTTTTCTCCTTCTTCACACTCTCGGGAGTCCTCACAGAAAATCAGCCAGTTTGCCCTGTAATTTGGGTTGGCAAATACTGCAGAGTTCTAAGTGCCATCTAATTTATTTTCTCTGTACCATTCCCTCTTCTATTTACTTAATATTTTGAATATTTACAATCTAGTAAGAGGTCTATAAATTTATTATACCTCTATGATGTTTTTTAAATTTTATTTTCCTTTTAAAAAATGTTATTTTACGTTTTCCTTTCAGATTCTTCTGATTTTTGAAACAGTTCTTCAGGGCTCTCATTATTTAGATCTCCTGCTGACTTAATCTTCTCTAAAGCAGAGTGCTTGGAATTTCTTTGGCCTAAGCAGGCACATTAATCACTGGCCTACTCTTAAAGAGTTTAGGGTAGAGCCTCTTTCAGTAGAACTGTTGCTTGAATTACTATCACAGCAGCAAAGAAACTGCATCTGGTCCCCTCTGTTGAAAACAATTTTCCCTCTGCCAACAGCTCAGCTTTGTGGTCACAGAAAAGAAAGCCCTGCAGGAAATGAAGGATATCAGCAACAAGAACAAATGCCTTGTGGACAACATCTGATGTGGAGATATCACTTTGATAGCTTCTCACTATAGGCTCTGCCCAGGAAGGGACATGGCAGAGTGTACATCGGCCTCCTAGGGCCATGGCATTTTCTGGCCAACACTAATCATGAGTCTTCTGTGAATCAATTGGGACACATGAAGAGTAATTAATCTTACATGTATTTCTTAGATTTTTTTTTTAACTAGTTTAAATTGTATACTATTGTTTACTAACCTGCTATATATTCTTTCCTTTCCTCTTTCTGGTAGTTGTTCAATCCCTAAGTTATTTCCAACTTTTTGTGACCCCATGAACTGCAGCACACAAGGCTTCCCTGTCCTTCACTATCTCCTGTGTTTTCAAACTCATATGCATTGAGTTGGTGATGTCATCCAACCGTATCATCCTCTGTTGCCATTCTTTCCTTTTGCCTGCAAATTTTCATAGCATCAGGGTCTGTTCCAATGAGCTGGTTCTTTACATCAGGTGGCCAAAGTATTGGAGCTTCAGCTTCAGTCTTAATCCTTCCAATAAATATTCAGGACTGACTTCCTTTAGTATTGACTGGTTTGATCTCCTTGCTGTCCAAGAAACTCAAGAGTTTTCACCACCACCACAGTTTGAAAGCATCAGTTCTTTGGTGCTCAGCCTTCTTTATGGTCCAACTCTCACATCCATATGTGTCTAATGGAAAAATCATAGCTTTGACTATGCAGACCTTCATCAGCAAAGTGATGTCTCTCATTTTTAATACGCTGTCTAGGTTTGTCATAGCTTCTGTTCCAAGGAGCTTATACATAGAAATGAGCTAGAGATCCTCATTCATAGAAACTTCATTTTTCCTTAGTGGTAGTAGAACAGAGACTTTTTAACTTTTAAGGATGGACTTATTTTAGATAAGAGTATATTATCATATGTGACACAGATTGCCAGTCTAGGTTTGATGCATGAGACAAGGTGCTCAGGGCTGGTGCACTGGGATGACCCAAAGGGATGGGACGGGGAGGAAGGTGGGAGGGGGGTTAAGGATGGGGAATACATGTACACCCATGGCTGATTCATGTCAGTGTACGGCAAAATCCACTACAATATTGTAAAGTAATTAGCCTCTTAAAAAATATTTATATAAAATCTTTCCAGAAATTTCTTCTGGATGTCTCAAACTCCTTTTTATGTACCTCTTTTGTTAGCTTTCATAAGGAAAGTGAGCTCCTGATAGGTTTATTATTAACTTCCCACACTTCCTAGAATAATATATTGCATATCTTATGTATTTGACTAGTAATTATTAAATACATCAATATAGGTACATTTGTAGAGTGACCAGGTGGATTTTTATGGACAAACATCACCTGTTTGGTCATATAGAGCTCCATTATGTTGTACTACTCAACAAACTAGATGCCAAACCTGTACTCCTTCTTGGCTGGGATTCAAAACCAACCAAACCTCAATATGGAACTTGAAACCATAACCTTTGACTTAAGAGGGAACTCAAAGCTACTGTCTTTTAATTAAAAGTGTCTTTTACTTAAAAATAACCTAGTGTCAAGACTTACTGAGGCTCAGGGTTCTCTAGTCACAGCACAGAAATAATTCAGTGTGAGGCAAAGTGATAGGCAAGAATGAGTTTATTAGCATAGGATGCTTCTGAAAGATATTAGAGGGCAGACAATGGATCCCAGACCCAAGAACAAAAAAGGCTACATTTTTATAATAATAAAAAAAATACAAACAGGAGAAGGCCATCTTCTTCCTAATTTTTCAGTTGATGTCAAGGCTTACATCATCAGTTCTTCCTTTAATCTGATATGGTCTAACCAGGCCTGTCATGATGCTATTTAAATTATATGTATATTACCAAAAAGGGTGGTAATATATACTAAAATATGGTGATTCATCTCAAGTTTTGTTATAACATTATCTTTCCCTTAGTTTCTTTCTGCCTCTCACCTCTATTCTTGTCTTGACTATATGCAGAACTGTCACTCTTCAAGGACCATTGATTGCCTAATTTCATGTAACAAGGTTCATTCAGGCCCCGTATCTATTCTCTTGTGTTTCAACTATTAGAATTTGTATTGTTAATGTCCCTAGCACATGAATATGCATGGTCTTCAAGGTAGAGTATACTGTTTCTAGGTTACTGGATTCTTTTCTTGAGTGGACATTAGCTTATAACAGTCTCCCAAACTCCATTAAAATTCCTTTTCTTTAATTCCATCAGTTCAGTTCAGTTCAGTCGCTCAGTCATAGCTGACTCTTCGCAACCCCACAGACTGCAGCATGCCAAGCTTCCCTGTGCATCACCAACTCTCAGAGCTTGCTCAAACTCATGTCCATCCAGTTAGTGATGCCATCCAACCATCTCATCCTCTGTCATACCCTTCTGATTCTGCCTTCAATCTTTCCCAGTATCAGGGACTTTTCAAATGAGTCAGTTCTTTGCATCAGGTAGCCAATGTATAGGAGTTTCAGTTTCATCATCAGTCCTTACAATGAATATTCAGGGCTGATTTCCTTTAGGATTGACTGGTTTGATCTCCTTGTCCATCACCAACTCCCGGAGTTCACTCAGACTCATGTCCATCGAGTCAGTGATGCCATACAGCCACCTCATCCTTTGTCGTCCCCTTCTCCTCCTGCCCCCAATCCCTCCCAGCATCAGAGTCTTTTCCAGTGAGTCAACTCTTCACATGTGGTGGCCAAAGTACTGGAGTTTCAGCTTTAGCATCATTCCTTCCAAAGAAATCCCAGGGCTGATCTCTTTCAGAATGGACTGGTTGGATCTCCTTGCAGTCCAAGGGACTCTCAAGAGTCTTCTCCAACACCACAGTTCAAAAGCATCAATTCTGCACAGTCCAACTCTCACAACCATAAATGACCACAGGAAAAAAACATAGCCTTGACTAGATGGACCTTTGTTGGCAAAGTAATGTCTCTGCTTTTGAATATGCTATCTAGGTTGGTCATAACTTTCCTTCCAAGGAGTAATTTAATTTCATGGCTGCAGTCACCATCTGCAGTGATGTGGTCCACTGGAGAAGGGAATGGCAAACCACTTCAGTATTCTTGCATTGAGAACCCATGACAGTATGAAAAGGCAAAATGATAGGATACTGAAAGAGGAACTTCCCAGGTCAGTACGTGCCCAATATGCTACTAGAGATCCGTGGAGAAATTAACTCCAGAAAGAATGAAGGGATGGAGCTAAAGCAAAAACAATACCCAGCTGTGGATGTGACTGGTGATAGAAACAAGGTCCGATGCTGTAAAGAGCAATATTGCATAGAAACCTGGAATGTCAGGTAGATGAATCAAGGCAAATTGGAAGTGGTCAAACAGGAGATGGTAAGAGTGAATGTCGACATTCTAGGAATCAGCAAACTAAAATGGACTGGAATGGTTGAATTTAACGCAGATGACCATTATATCTACTACTGTGGGCAGGAATCCCTCCAAAGAAATGGAGTAGCTACCATAGTCAACAAAAGAGTCTGAAATGCAGTACTTGGATGCAATCTCAAAAACGACTGAATGATCTCTGTTCGTTTCCAAGGCAAACCATTCAATATCACAGTAATCCAAGTCTATGCCCCAACCAGTAGCTTTGACTAGATGGACCTTTATTGATAAAGTAATGTCTCTGCTTTATAATATGCTGCCTAGTTTGGTCATGGTTCCCCACCACCCCCCCCCCCCCCCCCCGCCCCAAGAAACAAGTGTCTTTTAATTTCATGGCTTTAGTTACAGTCTGCAGCGATCTTGGAGCCCCCCAAAAATTAAGTCTCTCACTGTTTGCACTGTTTCCCCATCTATTTGCCATGAAGTGATGGGACTGGATGCCATGATCTTTGTTTTTTCAATGGTGAGTTTTAAGCCAGCTTTTTCACTTCTCCTCTTTCACTCTCATCAAGAGACGCTTTAGTTCTTCTTCACTTTCTGGCATAAGGGTGCTATCATCTGTGTATCTGAGGTTACTGACATTTCTCCTGGCAATCTTGATTTCAGCTTGAGCTTCATTGAGCCCAACATTTCTCATCATGTACTCTGCTTTTAAGTTAAATGAGTAGGGTGATGATATAAAGCTTTGACATACTCCTTTCCCAATTTGGAACCAGCCTGTTGTTTCATGTCTAGTTCTCACTGTTGCTTCTTGACTTGCATACAGATTTCTCAGGAGGCAGGTAAGGTGATCTTGTATTCCCATTTCTTGAAGAATATTTCAGTTATTTGTAATCTACACAGTGAGAGGCTTTGGTGTAATCAGTAAAGCAGAAATAGGCTTTTTTGTTTTGTTTTTTTTTTCTGGAATTCTCTTGCTTTTTCTATGACCCAATGGATGTTGGCACTTTGACCTCTGTTTCCTCTGCCTTTTCTAAAACCATTTTGAAGATGTGGAAGTTGTCATTTCATGTACTGTTGAAGCCTGGCTTGGAGAATTTTGAGCATTATTATGATAGTGTGTGAGATGTGCATGCAATTGTGTAGTAGTTTGAACATTCTTTTGTATTGCCCTTCTTTGGGATTGCAATGAAAACTGACCTTTTCCAGTCCTGTGGCCACTGCTGAGTTTTCCAAATTTGCTGGCATATTGAGTGCAGCGCTTTCACAGCATCATCTTTCAGGATTTGAAATAGATCAACTGGAATTCCATCACTTCCACTAGCTTTGTGTGTAGTGATGCTTCCTAAGGCCCACTTGACTTCACATTCCAGGATGTCTGCCTCTAAGTGAGTAATCGCAGCATCATGGTTTTCTGGGTAATGAAGAGCTTTTTTGTATAATTCTGTGTATTCTTGCCACCTCTTCTTAATATCTTCTGCTTTTGTTAGGTCCATACCATTTCTAAACTTTATTGTACCCATTTCTGCATGAAATGTCCCCTTGATATCTCTAATTTTCTTGAAGAGATAGCAAATCTTTCTCATTCTATTGTTTTCCTCTGTTTCTTTTCATTGATCACTAAGGAAGGCTTTCTTATCTCTCCTTGCTCTTCTTTGGAGCTATGTATTCAAGTGGGTATATCTTTTTTCCCCCTCTGCATTTGGATTATCTCCTTTCCTCAGCTTTTTCTAAGGCCTCCTCAGACAACTATTTTTACTTTTTGCATTTTTTTCTTTTTCTTTTTTTTTTTTTGATTCTTTAATGGAATTTTGAGACTATTTAATCATCCTATACTATCTTAATTTTCTTAAAAAGATCTCTAGTCTTTCCCATTCTGTTGTTTTCCTCTATTTCTTTGCATTGATCCCTGAAGAAGTCTTTCTTATCTCTCCTTGCTATTCTCTGGAACTCCACATTCAGATGCTTGCTGCTACTAAGTCGCTTCAGTCATGTCAGACTCTGTGCAACCCCATAGACTGCAGCCCACCAGGCTCCCCCATCCCTGGGATTCTCCAGGCAAGAACACTGGAGTGGTTGTCATTTCATTCTCCAATGCATGAAAGTGAAAAGTGAAAGTGAAGTTGCTCAGTCGTGTCCAACTCTTAGCGACCTCATGGACTGCAGCCTACCAGGCTTCTCCGTCCATGGGATTTTCCAGGCAATAGTACTGAAGGAGGTTGCCATTGCCTTCTCCTTCAGATACTTATATCTTTCCTTTTCTCCTTTGCTTTTTGCTTCTCTTCTTTTCACAGCTAATTGTAAGGCCTCCTCAGACAACCATTTTGCTTTTTTGCATTTCTTTTCCATGGGGATGGTCTTGATCCTTGTCTCCTGTACAATGTCATGAACCTCATTCCATAGTTCATCAGGCACTCTATCAGGTCTAGTCCCTTAAACCTATTTCTCACTTCCACTGTACAAGCATAGGGGGTTTGATTTAGGTCATACCTGAACGGTCTAGTGGTTTTCCCTACTTTCTTCAATTTAAGTCTGAATTTGGCAGTAAGGAGTTCATGATCTGAGCCACAGTCAGCTCCCAGTCTTGTCTTTTCTGACTGTATAGAGCTTCTCCATCTTTGGCTGCAAAGAATATAATCAATCTGATTTCAGTATTGACCATCTGGTGATATCCATGTATAGTCTTCTCTTGTGTTGTTGGAAGAGGGTGTTTGTTATGACTAGTGCATTTTCTTGGCAAAACTCTATTAGTCTTTGCCCTGCTTCATTCTGTATTCCAAGGCCAAATTTGCCTGTTACTCCAGGTGTTTCTTGACTTCCTACTTTTGCATTCCAGTCCCATATAGTGAAAAGGACATTTTTTGTTGGGGGGGGGGTGGGTATTAGATCTAAAAGGTCTTGTACGTCTTCATAGAACTGTTCAACTTCAGTTTCTTCAGTATTACTGGTTGGGGCATAGGCTAGGATTACTGTGATATTGAATGGTTTTCCTTGGAAATGAACAGAGACCATTCTGTCGTTTTTAAGATTGCATCCAAGTACTTCACTCAGACTCTTTTGTTGATCATAATGGCTACTCCATTTCTTCTAAGGGATTACTGCCCACAGTAGTATATATAATGGTCATCTGAGTTAAATTAACCCATTCCAGTCCATTTTAGTTCGCTGATTCCTAGAATGTCAATGTTCACTCTTGCCATCTCCTGTTTTACCACTTCCAATTTGCCTTGATTGATGGATATATCATGAAATAAAGGAAAACAGCAGAATGGGAAAGACTAGAGATTTCTTCAAGAAAATTAGAGATACCAAGGAACATTTCATGCCAAGATGGGTGTGATAAAGGACAGAAATAGCATGGACCTAACAAAAGCAGAAGATATTAAGAAGAGGTGGCAAGAATACACAGAACTGTACAAAAAAGATCTTCACGACCCAGATAATCAGGATAGTGTGATCACTCATGAGACATCCTGGAATGTCAAGTCAAGTGGGCCTTAGAAAGCATCACTGTGAACAAAGCTAGTGGAGGTAATGGAATTCCAGTTGAGCTATTTCAAATCCTGAAAGACGTTGCTGTGAAAGTGCTGCACTCAATATGCCAGCAAATTCGGAAAACTCAGCAGTGGCCACAGGACTGGAAAAGGTCAGTTTTCATTCCAATCCCAAAGAAAGGCAAGGCCAAAGAATACTCAAAGTACTGCACAATTGCACTCATCTCACACGCTAGTAAAGTAATACTCAAAATTATCCAAGCCAGGCTTCAGCAATAAGTGAACCATGAACTTCCAGATGTTCAAGATGGTTTTAGGAAAGGCAGAGGAACCAGAGATCAAATTTCTAACATTCCACTGGATCATCAAAAAAGCAAGAGAGTTCCAGAAAAATGTCTATTTCTGCTTTATTGAGTATGCCAAAGCCTTTGACTGTGTGGATGACAATAAACTGTGGAAAATTCCTAAAGAGATGGAAATACCAGATCACCTGACCTGCCTCTTGAGCAACTCTTATATGCAAGTCAGGAAGCAACAGTTACAACTGGACATGGGACAGCAGACTGGTTCCAAATAGGAAAAGGAGTACGTCAAGGCTGTATATTGTCACTCTGCTTATTTAACTTCTATGCAAAGTACATCATAAGAAACTCTGGGCTGGAAGAAGCACAAGCTGGAATCAAGATTTCTGGGAGAAATATCAATAACCTCAGATATGCAGATGACACCACCCTTATAGCAGAATGTTAAGAGAAACTAAAAAGCCTCTTGATGAAATTTAAAGAAGAGAGTAAAAATTTGGCTTAAAGTCCAACATTCAGAAAACTAAGATCATGGCATCTGGTCCCATCACTTCATGGGAAATAAATGGGAAAACAGTGGAAACAGTGTCAGACTTTATTTTTCTGGCTTCCAAAATCACTGCAGATGGTGATTGCAGCCATGAAATTAATACACTTACTCCTTGGAAGAAAAGTTATGACCAACCTAGATACCATATTAAAAAGAAGAGACATTATTTTGCCAACAGAAGTCCATCTAGTCAAGGCTATGTTTTTTTAGGTGGTCATGTATGGATGTGAGAGTTGGACTGTGAAGAAAGCTGAGCGCTTTTGAACTGTGGTGTTGAAGAAGACTCTTGAGAGTCCCTTGGACTTCAAGTAGATCCAACCAGTCCATCCTAAAGGAGATCAGGCCTGGAACACCTTCCAATGGTGTTCATTGGAAGGACTGATAGAAAAAGGGAGGATAGAGGATGAGACAGTTGTTTGGCATCATTGACTGGATGGACATACGTTTGACTAAGCTCCAAGAGTTGGTGATGGACAGGGAAACCTGGCTTTCTACAGTCCATGGGGTTGCAAAGAGTCAACCACAACAGAGCTACTGAAGTATCTGAACTGAACTGAATCTTTAAATCACTTCCCACTCTTTTCCTTTTTACTGGAACAAAATTTTGACTCAGCTAATTGCATCAATTATGTCAATGAGACCTAAGTTTATATTTCAGCCTCATGTAAAATTTCATGTGTCCATGCAAACGAAACAAGTGACAAAGTATTGGTCTCCAAAATATACACACAGCTTCCCTTGTGGCTCAGCTGGTAAAGAATCTGCCTGCAGTGTTGGAGACCTGGGTTCGATCCCTGGGTTGGGAAGATCCCTGGGAGAAAGGAAAGGCCACCCACTCCACAGTTCTGTCCTGGAGAATTCAATGGCCTGTCGTAGTGGTCTTCCACTAAAGAAGAAACTTTATTGGGCATCCCTGGTGGCTCAGCCAGTAGAGTGTCTGCCTGCAATACAGGGCACCTGGGTTCGATCTCTGGGTACAGAAGATCCTGTGGAGAAGGAAATGGCAATTCACTCCAGTATTTTTGCCTGGAAAATTCGATGGATGGAGGAGCCTGGTATGCTACAGTCCATGGGATCACAAAGAGTCAGACTGACTCGTTCACTGGTTCACTGAGCAACTGGTTCACTTGCAGCTCAATTCCAGGAAAAAAATTAACTACCCAGTCAAAAAATGGGCCAAAGAACTAAATAAAGATTTCTACAAAGAAGACATACAGATGCCTAACAAATACATAAAAAGATGCTCAACATCATTCATTACCAGAGAAATGCAAATCAAAGCCACAGTGACCTTCTATCTCACACCAGACAGAAATGCTGCCATCAAAAAGTCTATGAGCAATAAATGCTGGAGAGGGTGTGAAGAAAAGGGGACCCTCTTACAGTGTTGATGGGGATACAAACTATTACAGCCACTATGGAGAACAATGTGAAGATTCCTTAAAATCTGGAAGTAGAACTTCCATACAACCTCAATGTGCATACACATTGAGGAAACTAGAATTGAAAGAGATTCATGTACCCCAATATTCATTGCAGCCCTGCTTACAATAGCTAGGACATGGAAACAACCTAGATGCCCATTGGCAGATGAATGGATAAGGAAGTTTTGGTACATATACACAATGGAATATTACTCAGCTATAAAAAAGATGCATTAGCGTTAGTTCTAATGAGGTGGATGAAACTGGAGCCTATTATACAGAATGAAGTAAGTCAGAAAAAGAAGCACCAATACAGTGTATTAATACATATATATGGAATTTAGAAAAATGGTAATGATGACCCTTTATACATGACAGCAAAAGATATACAGATGTAGAGAACAGACTTTTGAACTATGTAGGAGAAGGCAAGAGTGGGACGATATGAGAAAATAGAAATGAAACATGTATATTATCAAATGTAAAATAGATGACCAGTGCAAGTTTGAATGAAGCAGGGCACTCAAAACTTGTGCAATGGGACAACTCAGAGGGATGGGGTGGGGAGGTAATTGGGAGGAGGGTTCAGGATGGGGGGACACATGTATACCTGTGGCTGATTCATGTCAATGTATGGCAAAAAACACCATAATATTTTAAAGTAATTTGCCTCCAGTTAAAATAAATAAATAATTTTTTGAAAAGTTCATGTGTCCTAATTAGAATCACTTTACTCCTTAAACATTTTTAATTCTTTCCCTTTGAAAAATAGGGGTTTACATAGCAGTTTAAAATAATTTATCTGCTACATTGTGCTTCCCATCAATTCTTCTGTGATAGACACAGAAATGCACCACTATGAATCCCCATTTAAGGAAGGACTTTCTGTCTAACTGCATGGAGAAAAATCAGCAACCCATATGAGAGAGCAAGGAGGTTGAATGGTGGAAATTAGAAATTAGTGATGGTTCTCCCTTAACTTCAAGGGGACTTTTCCCATTTAATTGTGCATCAATAAATAGTAAGATTGTCATAATTGAAAAGAAGAGAGAAATACTCAGAGATTTTGATTTTCAAAATTCAATACAATAATTTTTAGAATAAGGTGAGACCTTGGGGGTCTTTTATCAGCACAAATCCAAGCTTAAACCATAGATATAGAAGAATATCAACTAGAAAATTTTTCCTTTCAATATTTTTGTCCCCAAAGACCAAATTAAACCTATGTTCAGAAAGGTACATCATGAAAAGAGAAGTATTAGCTATGTCACAAATCTTTTCTAAGTTCTAACCACTCTGTCTCATAATTAGAAGGAAGCAGACTTTTCTCATGCCTCAGGAAGAGACCCAAACATCCTAGGAGTAGTTACAGCCCTAAAGAGTCTTTAAGTATACACAGCAGTGTTGTACCTTGTGAACTAGAGGCCAGATGCTGTTGAGCCTGACTCAGAGAACATCATCATGGGGAATTTCTGGCCATCTCTGCAGGTACTAGTGGAGATAGAAACAGATTGTCAACACCAAATGCCCACCCTAGAAAACTGAAGATTAGACACCATTTTATGGAGGCCTTCTTGGAACTGAGAAAATATATCAAGGAAAGAGGAAAAAAAGAAAATAAAATCTTAAATTTGTTGAGTTTAAATTAAAATTGATGGATAAGCCATCGCATTGAACTATATGCAAGGTAATGATAAAATGTGTTCTTGCTATAGAAAATAAGAGCTCAATTTAGAAATAACGTTTGGCTTTTCTGTATTTAGAAATATACATGAATTTTTACACTTGGATTTGAAGTGTATGAAAATTATAACCACTGCATTTGATTTCTCTACTGTTTTGTTTGTTTGTTTTTTGTCTTGTCCTTTTTTTTTTTATTTTTTAACTTTACAATATTGTATTGGTTTTGCCATATATCAACATGAATCCACCACGGGTATACATGTGTTCCCCATCCTGAGCCCTCCTCCCTCCTCCCTCCCTGTATCATCCCTTTGTGTCGTCCCAGTGCACCAGCCCCAAGCATCCAGTATCATGCATTGAACCTGGACTGGCAACTCGTTTCATATATGATATTATACATGTTTCAATGCCATTCTCCCAAATCATCCCACCCTCTCCCTCTCCCACAGAGTCCAAAAGACTGTTCTATATACATCATAAATCTGTTAAAGTGAAAGGGAGAAAGATTTGCACTGAATTGTAGGGAAGAAGCCCTTTATGGATCACTGTCTAGTAGTGATGAAGGGGCTTGGATAACACTATGAAGCAATGAGCCATGCTGTACAAGGCCTCTCAAGATGGATGGGTCATAGTGGAGAGTTCTGACAAATGTGATCCACAGGAGGAGGGAATGGCAAACTGCTCCAGTATACTTGCCATGAAAACCCCATGAACTGTATAAAAAGGCAAAAATATATGACACCAAAAGATAAGCCCCCTAGATTGGAAGGTGTCCAATACACTACTGGGTAAGAGCCAAGGAAAAGTACAAATAGCTCCAGAAATAATGAAGCAGCTAGCCAAAGTGGAAATGATGTTCAGTTGTGGGTGTGTTTGGTGATGAAAGCAAAATCTGATGCTGTAAAGAAGAGAAACTGAAGTATTAGGTCCATGAATCAAGGTAAATTGAGCATGGTCAAATAGGAGATGGCAAGAGTAAACATTGACATGTTAGAAATCAGTGAACTAAAATGGACAGAATGGGTGGATTTAATTCAGAGGACCATTATCTCTACTACTGTGGGTGAGAATCCCTTAGAATAAATGGAGTGTCCTTCATAATCAACAAAAGTGTCTGAAATGCAGTACTTGGAGGCAACCTCAAAAATGACAGAATGATTTTGGTTTCATTCTAAGGTGAACCATTCAACATCACAGTAATCCAACTCTATGCCCTAACCACTGATGCCAAAGAAGCTGAAATTGACTGGTTCTATGAAGACCTACAAGACCTTCTAGAACTAGCATCAAAAACAGATGTTCCATTCATCATAGGAGATTGGAATACAAAAGTAGAAAGTCAAGAGAAACCTGGAGCAACAGGCACATTTGGCCTCAGAGTACAAAATGAAGCAAGGGAAAGGCTAACAGAATTCTGCCAAAAGGACACAATCATCATAGTAAACACCCTCTTCCAATAACACAAGAGATGAATTTACACATGGACATCACCAAGTGGTCAATACCAAAATCAGATTTTCTTTTTAGCCAAAGATAGAGAAGCTACAGTCAGAAAAAACAAGATCTGAAGTTGACTGTGGCTCAGAGCCCATCTCCTTATAGCAAACTTCAGGTTTAAACTAAAGAAAGCAGGGGAAACCACTAGGCCAGTCAGGTATGACCTAAATCAAATCCCCTATAAATATACAGTGGAAGTGATGAATAGATTCAAGGGATTAGATGTAGTAAACAAAGTGCATAAAGAACTGTGGAGAGAGGTTCATAATATTGTACAGGAGGCAGTGACCAAAAGCATCCCAAAGAAAAACAAA
Organism: Bos grunniens; assembly: GCF_055505025.1. Classification (NCBI taxonomy): domain Eukaryota; kingdom Metazoa; phylum Chordata; class Mammalia; order Artiodactyla; family Bovidae; genus Bos; species Bos grunniens. Next base: position 60,937,250 of record NC_141183.1, on the reverse strand, counting down.
TGAAAGAAGTCAAAGTGGTTGTCTGAGGAGGCTTTATGGATAGATGAAGAAAGAAGAGAAGTGAAAAGCAAAGAAGAAAGGGAAGGTATACCCAACTGAATGCAGAGTTCTGGAGAATAGCAGAGAGACAAGAAGGTCTCCTTCAATGAAGAATGTGAAGAAACAGAGGAAAACAATAGAAAAAGAAAGACTAGAGATCTCTTCAAAAAAATTGCAAATATCAAAGGAATATTTCCTCTAAAAATGGTCACAATAAAGGATAGAAATGGTAAAGAACTAATAGAAGCAGGAGAGATCAAAAAGAGATGGTAAGAATACACAGAGGGACTTTACAAAAAATATCTTAATAACCCAGATAGCCACAATGGTATGGTCATTCACCCAGGTAGGTATTCTGGAGTGTGAAGTCAAGTGGTACTTAGGAAGCCCTACTAGCAATAAAGTTAGTGGAAGTGATGGAATTTCAGCAGAACTATTTAAAATCATAAAAGATGATGCTATTAAAGTGCTGTAACTCAATATGTCAGCAAATCTGAAAAAGTCAGCAGTGGCCACAGGACTGGAAAATGTCAATCTTCATCCCAATTCCCAAGAAGGACAGTACTAAATAATGTTCAAACTACTGGACAGTTGCACTCATCTCCCATGCTAGGGAGATAATACTCAAAATCCTTCAAGCTAGGCTTCAGCAGTAGTGAAATGAGAAATTCCAGATGTTCAAGCTGGGTTTATAAAAGGTAGAGGAACCAGAGATCAAATTGCCAACATTGGCTGTATCATAGAGAAAGCAAGGGAATTTCAGAAAAGTATTGACTATGATAAAGCCCTTGACTGTGTGGATCATAACAAACTGTGGAAAACTCTTTAAGAGATGGGAATACAAGATAATCTTTCCTGTCTCCTGAAAAAGCTGTATGCAGGTCAAGAAGCAACAGTTAGAAATTTGTTTGAAAGAACTGACTGGCTCAAAATTAAGAACGGAGTAGGGCAAGGCTGTTTATAGTCACCCTGTTCATTTAACTTATAGTCAGAGTATATCATGTAAAATGCCAGTCTGGATGGGTTACAAGCTGGAATCAAGATTTCTGGGAGGAATATCAACAACCTCAGATATGTAGATTGTCAGGAAGATCTCCTGGAGAAGGAAATGGTAACCCCCTCCAGTATTCTTGCCTGGAAAATCCCATGGATGGAGGAGCCTGGTAGGCTACAGTCCATGGGGTCGCAAAAGTCAGACACAACTGAGTGACTTCACTTTCACTTTCTTTTTCTTTAATGGCAGAAAGAGAAGAACTTAAGAGTCACTGGATATGGGTGAAAGAGGAATGTGAGAAAGCCAGCTTAAAACTCATTATTAAAATAAAAAAAGTCTAAGATCATGGCATCTGGTACCATCACTTCATAGCAAATAAAAGGGGAAAAGGTGGAAGTGATGACAGAGAGTTTTCCTCTTCTTGGGCTCTAAAATCACTGTGGATGGTGACTGCAGCCATGAATTAGAAGATGATAGCTTCTTGGCAGGAAAGCTATGACAAACCTAGATTGCGTATTGAAAAGCAAAGGCATCACTTTGCCAACAAAGGTCTGTATGGTCAAGGCTATGGTCTTTCCAGCAGTAGTGTATGGATGTGAGTGTTGAACCAAAAAGAAGGCAGAGTGTTGAAGAATAGGTGCTTTCAAATGGTGGTGTTTGAGAAGACTCTTGAGAGTCCCTTGACTCTCAAGAACCAATCAATCTTAAGGGAAATCAACTCTGAATACTCATTGGAAGGACTGATGCTTAAGTTGAAACTCCAATATTTTTGCTACCTGATGTGAACAGCCAACTCCTTGGAAAAGAACCTGATGCTACAAAAGATTGAAAGCAGAAGGAGAAGAGGACAAAAGAGGGTAAGATGGCTGGATGGAATCTCCAATTCAGTGGAAATTAACTTGGGCAAACTCAGGGAGATGGCGAGGGACAGGGAGGCCTGACACACTGCAGTCCATGGGGTCACAAAGAGCTGGACATGACTTGGCGACTGAACAACATGGGAAGAAGTTATAAAAGCCAACAAGAGGAAGTGATGAAATAAACATGAGGAAAAAAAAAGAAAAAAAAAAAGCATTTTCTCCTCTCAGAGATACTTGCTTTAAAGGGAAGATACAGGTGAATTTTTAGTTTAGACTTTGTCAGAAGGCTGTTTCTGCAGATGAATTTTCTGCTGTACTAGTACTGCAAGACAACTTGCATTCATTACTACTACCTAACCCTTGGGTTCTTTGGTGATCTTTTAAGCTATTGTATGTTTTCTGTTCTGGGGTATTTCATTATATGTAAGTCTAGTCAAAGCTATGGTTTTTCCAGTGGTCATGTATGGATGTGAGAGTTGGACTGTGAAGAAAGCTGAGCACTGAGGAGTTGATGCTTTTGAACTGTGGTGTTGGAGAAGACTCTTGAGAGTCCCTTGGACTGCAAGGAGATCCAACCAGTCCATCCTAAAAGAGATCAGTCCTGGGTGTTCATTGGAAGGACTGATGCTGAAGCTGAAACTCCAATACTTAGGCCACCTCATGTGAAGACTTGACTTTTCCACTCATTGGAAAAAGAGTTGACTTTTCCATTCATTGGAAAAGACTCTGATACTGGGAGGGATTGGGGGCAGGAGGAGAAGCGGACAACAGAGGATGAGATGGCTGGATGGCATCACCGACTCAATGGACATGAGTTTGGGTAAACTCTGGGAGTTGATGATGGACAGGGAGGCCTGGCATGCTGCGATTCATGGGGTCACACAGAGTCGGACACGATTGAGCAATTGAACTGAACTGAACTAACTGAAGTTATACATTTTGAGGAATGGGGCATCAGATTAGCTGAAGAGACATCATTAAGAAAAAAAAAGAAGGAGAAGGATGGAAAGGAAAGAGAGGGTTAAGAAGAGGGAGATACAGAAAAGGACCAAGTGAAGCAAGGAGAGAAGGAGGAGAAAAGGTGACAACTTCCTAAAGCTGCTAATTTGTGAAAACTATTCCTGAGAGAATCAGGAAATTGGCCAATAAACCTGTCTAAATGCAGGTTTGTTTGTTTGTTTTTTAACCAAACTGTTTCTTATCATCTTATTCCATAATAGTCAGGGTCCCACAATGTCAATTCAAAATTGCTTCTGAGATATAGTTTGGTAAAAATCAACAGTTTAGTCAATAATATTTCAAGTCACTGAATAACACATAAAGTAAATAACAAAGTAAATTATTTTCTTCTGAATGAGCTGAAGCTGAATGTTCAGAAGGAGAGAAGAAGCACTAATGCACTGCAATATTTAAACAAATCAATGTCCACTCTACTTTCAAAGTCACCAAACAAACAATTGATACCCAGTAGGCCTAGCACTTAAGGGAGCTCCAGGCAGCTACTAAGCCAGCCATTTATTTCCATTCCGTGATACCTTTGGAACATCATTAGCAACAGGGAAGCAATAAGACAAGTGAGTCAGATTCACATCTGTCTAAGTAACTGTGAGAGCTAATTTGTTTAGAATACCAGAGAGCTGCTTAGAATTTCACTGCTGCTGATGGCATTACACTGACCAGATTGTAAACATTTTTGCCAAAGGGGTTGCTTCAGCTTTGTCTGTCTCCATGAGAAAAAAATTTATTTTTTCCCTAAAAAGAGCTAGCAGGGACTGACTTTTCACTCCAAATTCAGCCCATGATTTTCAAGTCATTTATCCTTCTTGTGAAAAATGTCATGCCACTAAAATAAACCTTGCAAGACAGACCACAAAGTGATATACAAATAGCATTTCCCCCCAAAAAACCTTACACTTACAAATAGAATCTTAATGCCTTCTTATACAGACACTTAAATTCACTTTATTTTTTTTATTTCTGCTTCCCAAAAGACAAATGTTTGGGGTAAATAATTAACCAAGGTCTCTATATTCTCATTTGCTTTTCAAGTGTGTTGTCAAGCTTGGTAAATATTTTAGTAGCTGTCAGAGTAAATTTATCACCAAAGATGTCTACATTCTTATGTAACCCAGAAGGGAAAATCCTATTGATGTGATATATTTCAGTTTTTGAAGACCAAATGTCTAGCATGATTAAGATGCAAAAATAGAGTTAACAATAAGAAATCTCCAACTGCCATCTATTATGCAGCAATGAATAAAAGCAGATTGTTCTAAATTGCATCACTTGCAACTTTCCTTCAATCACATAACCAAGAACTATAGATGGAGAGAAAATTACAGATCCACATTTTTGAATATTAAGTGCACAACGGATTTATTTTAGAAAAAAGATGAGACAATAGTTTGCTGCTTCAGTGAATAATTTAAATATATATATACAGTGACTTTCCTGGCAGTCCAGCAGTTAAGACTCTGTGCTTCCATTGCAAGAGTCACAAGTTTGATCCCTGGTAGAGGAACTAAGATCTCACATGCAGCACAGCATGGCCTAACATAAATAGATAAATAAAAATAAAATAAAAAACAAAGCCATAAAAATAAAAGTTAAAAAATGAATTAAAAAATTATATAAAAACAAAAAGTCAATGCACGGTACTGGATGCTTGGGGCTGGTGCACTGGGACGATCCAGAGGGAGAGTAGGGGAGGGAGGAGGGTGGAGGGTTCAGGATGGGGAACGCGGGTATACCTGAGGCGGATTCATTTTGATATTTGGCAAAACTAATACAATATTATAAAGTTTAAAAATAAAATAAAATAAAAAATAAAATAAAATATACAACATGAAAAAAAAAATGAAGTTCAGATAAAATAGAGAACAGACAAAATTGTCATTATTTGCCAAAATATCACCGATATCTGCTCCCTTAAGAGTCTGGGGAGGTCTACACTGGCATTACTGAGGGTGATAAAGAATACACTGAATATGGGCACAATAAAATGCCTCATGAACTAATGACTTAAGACTAACATAATTTTATGTATATACAATTAAAACATAATATCAAATATATACAATCATAGATTTATAATTAGCTGATAGATTTCTATGTGTTACTGCTACAAATATATAACACAAATAATATAGAAATTACTTGTGAAAATATCTAGTCTAGATGTGCTAACTGTGCTATCTGCATGATATTTTTATTCATAGAACATATAAATAATGTTAGGGAAAAACTTTAAAGGGAATGTACTTTTAAAGGACTAAAAGTGTAACAAATAGTAATCTTTGTGAAGTTTCTGTTGATCAATATAAATATAGTAGTTTAGATGAATAGTCAGCAAACAATGATCTATGGGAAAAAAATCCAGCTTTCCACCTGTTATAGTAAAGTTTTGTCAAAACCCAATTATGACCATTCTTTTATATTTTGTCTATGGATGCTTTGAACACTAGGTATTTCAATGATTTAATTCAGAAATAATTTAATACATAAGATCAGAAAATAGAAAAAGTGAAAGGAAACATTAATATAAATAATAACTGCAGTATCCAACTATATTCTTCCCCACTGTCTGCTTCCACCATGCTGGAGAAGATAAAAGGGAAGAGTTTTGGGATTATCAGAACCTAGAAGTTTGCCGACAAGACAACACAATCAGACTAGCTTTGTGGAACTGGGACTTAAGATTCTGCAGCAATATCCAGTTGGTATGGGAACAGCCACCAGGGCTTCCCTGATGACTTAGTGGTAAAGAATCCTCCTGTCAATGCAGAAGAATTGGGTTCGATCCCTGGGTCAAGAAAATCCCCTGGAAAAGGAAATAGCAACCCACTCCAGTATTCTTGCATGAGAAATCACTTGGAAAGAGGAATATGGAGGGCTACAGTGCATGAGGTTGCACAAGAATCGGAATTGACTTGGCGACTAAACAATAGGAAAACTGAAGGAGCATAATGAGGCTTGTACTATGCATGCTAATAAGCAAAATTTAAAACTAGAAATTTGGAACAAACATCTAAAGATTCTTTATCAAACAAGTAGCATTCACCAAATACAAGCTGTTTGTTATTATTTAACAATTCCAAAGTCATGAATAAAGAGTAGAAGATTTCTTTCTAACAAAGTCTAATGTTTGAGTTAGATTTAGAGATTCATATTTAGTTCAGTTCAGTTCAGTCGCTCAGTCGTGTCCGGCAATTTGCGACCCCATGAATAGCAACACGCCAGGCCTCCCTGTCCATCACCAACTCCTGGAGTGCACTCAGACTCATGTCCATTGAGTCAGTGATGCCATCCAGCCATCTCATCCTCTGTCATCCCTTTCTCCTCCTGCCCCCAATCCCTCCCAGCATCAGAGTCTTTTCCAACTCTTCACATGAGGTGGCCAAAGTACTGGAGTTTCAGTTTTAGCATCATTCCTTCCAAAGAAATCCCAGGGCTGATCTCCTTCAGAATGGACTGGTTGGATCTCCTTGCAGTCCAAGGGACTCTCAAGAGTCTTCTCCAACACCACAGTTCAAAAGTATCAATTCTTCAGTGCTCAGCTTTCTTCACAGTCCAACTCTCACATCCATACATGACCACTGGAAAAACCATAGCCTTGACTAGAAGGACCTTTGTTGGCAAAGTAATGTCTCTGCTTTTGAACATGCTATCTAGGTTGGTCATAACTTTTCTTCCAAGGAGTAAGCATCTTTTAATTTCCTGGCTGCAATCACCATCTGCAGTGATTTTGGAGCCCCCAAAAATAAAATCTGACACTGTTTCCACTGTTTCCCCATCTATTTCCCATGAAGTGATAGGACCAGTTGCCATGATCTTCGTTTTCTGAATGTTGAGTTTTAAACCAAATTTTCACTCTCCTATTTTACCTTCATCAAGAGGCTTTTGAGTTCCTCTTAACTTTCTGCCGTAAGGGTGGTGTCATCTGCATATCTGAGGTTATTGATATTTCTCCCAGAAATCTTGATTGCAGCTTGTGCTTCCTCCATCCCAGCATTTCTCATGATGACCATGCATATAAGTTAAATAAGCAGGGTGGCAATATACAGCCTTGACATACTCCTTTTCCTATTTGGAACCAGTCTGTTGTTCCATGTTCAGTTCTAACTGTTGTTTCCTGACCTTCATACAAGTTTCTCAAGAGGCAGGTCAGGTGGTCTTGTTATTAACTGTAACTAATGATTAAAAGATAATAATTTAAGAGGGAATTCTGGGAGAAGTTTCATTGAAAAAATGTTATAGAAAATAGACTGGGAAGTGGAAGCTGGAAGAGTGAAGACAGATTAACAATGAGAAGCAGTGTTTGGGGGTGGAAAAAAAAAAAAAAAGAACTGTAATGTTTCTACTTTCTCCAAAGAAGTTGTAGAAACTTTAAAACTATGTTTCAGACTGAGGCAGGCTTGGAAACTGGTCGAATAACACTTTTTTGTGAAAGGTTTCCTTCTTTCTGCCTAGAAGAGAAAAAAAAATGAGTAAGAGAAAGTCACCAATTTTATTTAGTTCGCTTATTTAGAACACTGAATGTGCTCTAAATCTTGGAGCAAACAATCTCTTAGTTAAGTAGGGTAATTACAGCTATTTTCCTATGCTATCACTTCTCTCACACTACTCAACAGATACTTTTCCATTAATAGTTTCATGAAAATTATTTTTCTGTTGACTTTTAAAAATTTATGGCCAAAGAGAAGTTCTGCTAAAGCTAGACATGGAAAAAGATAGAATGTGAGAAATTAATTTTAGTAATTACTTACTTGCCCAAGGCATCATGATTGACAGATTTATATATGTTACAGCATATAATCATTGTAACAACTTTCTAATATAAATATTACCATGTCTATTATAAAGATGGAGAAACTAAAACTTATAAAGTTGAATTTGACCTATCACTGCATAACTAACCATCATAAAATATCATGTAGCTGCAGTCCTCTGATAGCTCAACTGGGGATGGGTGGTCTTGATATGACCTTAGTCTGATGTCTAGCTGTTGGTGATAATTATAGGCTGAACAATGTGTTTCTCACAGGCTAACATGGTTTTGTTACCTAACAAAAGCTCTAAAAGAAGCAAGAGAAACAGCAAGCCCAAATGAGCAAACACTTTTCAAGAAGTTCCTTGGGTAAAGTTTGCTAATGTCCAGTTGGTGAAAGCAAATCACAAGGCCAAGTCCAGAGACAATGAAGAAAGGGATTATGCAAAATCAAGGATACAGAGCCATGATTCATTGGGAACAAACACTGTAAAAAATTTTGTAGACTTACTATGTGGCTGAACTGAGATAGAAACATAAGTTCATCTGCCTTGAAAGTGTTTCCCCTATATTGGTGTTGTCTGATATAAACTTGCTGTGAAGTTTAAATCATTCAAAGTATGGATGAGTTAAATATGTTAAAAATATTTACATAAGTATTTGTTATACAGGAAACACTTAATAAAACAAGCTTTTATTATTATTAGCCACTATTCAGGGTTGCTCGCAACTAGATATTCAATAAGTACCTATTAAACTAATTTCAAAGTTTTAAGAAAATAAAATAGAGACTTCATTTTTTCCCTTTAGCAATGTATACCACTCTTATTTTATCCTATGTCTTCTAAATTGATATTAGAGCAACAGAGTTTAAAGATAACAGGGGTTATGCTATATGACGATACATTATTAATCCAGATAGCCTATGTTTGACTTCATACAAATTTGTTTCTGATCAGTTCAGTTCAGTCACTCAATCGTGTCTAACTACTTGAGACTCCATGAACCCCAGCATGCCAGGGCTCCCTTTCCATCACCAACTCCCAGAATCCCCCAAACCCATGTTCATCAAGTCGGTGATGCCATCCAACCATCTCATCCTTTGTCGCCCCCTTCTCCTCATGCCCTCAATCTTTCCCAGCATCAGCATCTTTTCAAATTAGTAAGCTCTTCACATCAGGTGGCCAAAGTACTGGAGTGTCAACTTCAACATCAGTCCTTCCAATGAACACCCAGGACTGATCTCCTTTAGGATGGACTGGTTGGATCTCCTTGCAGTCCAAGGGACTCTCAAGAGTCTTCTTCAACACCACAGTTTAAAAGCATCAATTCCTCAGTGCTCAGCTTTCTTTATAGTCCAACTCCCACATCCATTCATGACTACTGGAAAAACCATAGCCTTGACTAGATGAAACTTTGTTGACCAAGTAATGTCTCTGCTTTTTAATATGCTGTCTAGGTTGGTCATAACTTTCCTTCCAAGGAGTAAGCTTCTTTTGATTGCATGGCTGCAATCACCATCTGGAGTCCCAAGAAATCAAGTCTGTCACTGTTTCCACTGTTTCTCCATATATTTGCCATGAAGTGAGGGACTGGATGCCGTGATCTTAGTTTTCTGAATATTGAGTTTAAGCCAACTTTTCCACTCTCCTCTTTCACTTTCATCAAGAGGATCTTTAGTTCCTCTTCACTTTCTGCCATGAGGGTGGTGTCATCTTCATATCTGAGGTTATTGACGTTTCTCCCTGCAATCTTGATTTTACCTTGTGCTTCATCCAGCCCAGTGTTTCTCATGATGTACTCTGCACATAAGTTAAATAAGCAGGATGTCAATATATAGCCTAGATGTACTTCTTTCCCAACTTTGAACCAGTCTTTTGTTCCATGTCCAGGTCTAACTATTCTTTCTTAATCTGCATACAGATTAGTAGTATATGTGCCATATTTTCAGAATCCACTTATTTACCAATGGACATTTGTGTTTTTTACAGTTTGGGGTTATTACAAATAAAAGCTGTCATGACATTTTTGTGTGAGATGTTTCTAAACTTATACTCTCATTTCTGTGAAATAAGTACAGGTCATATGACTGGTATGTTTAACATTTTAAGAAGCCATCAAGTCAGCTTCCAAGGTGGTTGTGCAATTTACATTCCTGTCATCTCTTTGTGACAGTTTTGGTTACTTCATATTCTTGTGAACACTTGGTATTTTCTTTCTTTATAATTTTCACCATTTTAATAACTGCAGTGATGGTTTATTGTGGTTTTAATTTTCCTTTCCTTGATGGTTTATAACATAGAACATTTTATATACACTATGTATCACATATTATTTTCTTAGCAATTGTTATAGAGAATAAAATTTAGTTCCTGGAACCCCTTGGGATATATCAATTTATTTTTTATTTCTCACAATTACTTTAAACTCTCTATGAACAAAAACATTTAATTTTTTTTACATATTAAAATACTGTTATGTGGATTTTCTTTAAATGAATGTTATAGCAATACAGAGTGTATTCATAATAAAAGCTGTACCAACATGTATTAAACTATGGTATATTTTATAAAAGATTTTACAGTCTGAATGTTCTCAAATTGTTTAAAGTCAAAAATTCTGCATTATTTAGGAGATTTATAGGTAAGTCTGTGATACCACACAAGTATTTTTCTATTGCATGTACATTAGAATTGTCTATTTCTCTATCTATCTATCTATCTATCTGTACATATCTATCTCTATATATATAAATCTTTAATTTAAAAATTAGATTCATAAGGAGAGCAAAGCAGAAAAACCTATTTAACTATTTAAGCATAGTAAATAATAGAATAATACAACTCTTCCTAGAGTATGGGAACTTTGAAAAATTTCAGTGATAAATGCTTTTGACTCAAAGCATGCTTCTTGGAAGGCTGTGGTCTCCTGGGAGATGTCTGGGATATAGAATTTCAGTGCCCTATGTCTAGCTCCACTTATTGGATTAGATTCTGCCATTTTACAAGATTTTCAGAGGATTCATGTCCATATTAAACATTGTGAAGCAGTGTGGTCAGTGACTTGGCCTTCTGTTCAAAATGTAAGAAAATCATCTCATTTAACTGTCACTTCCCAAGCTTCAGTGATTAGGAAAAATATAAGTAATACATAAATTCTCTGTCCTAGGTGGTAGGTGTTTTGTCTCCTTTTCTATGGATTCAAGGAAGGCCAAACACAGGTGTTACTATAAGCAGTGCATTTTTAATTCATTTCACCTTGAAGCAGTTGTCCTCTTTTGCCTCAACCTAACTGAATCTCTGCATTTACATTTTGATGAATTATCTATGTCATTTACAAGCTCTGGATGCAGAGCCTCTCCAGAGATCACTTCAAATGCCTGTTAATTTTATTTCAACTGTGAATCCTATGTTTTAATGCATATTTACTCAGCTTTCTTAGATCAGCCCTCGCCTTGTTTCCACCCACTGGTGTAATGTAGCATGCCACTATTAAGCTTTTTATTAACTTTCTTATTTTCATCTCTGGCCTCATTACCTCACAGTCGTTTATGTTTTTCACATCAGTTGGACAACTGCTAGAGAGGTTCAGCAGTACATGAACCAAGAAATTTCAGATGTACAATGTGGATTTAGAAAAGGCAAAGGAACCAGAGATCAAATTGCTAACATTCATTGGATCATAGAGAAAGTGAGGGAATTCCAGTAAATCATCTATTTTTGCTTCATTGACTATGCTAAACCCTTTAACCATGTGGATCACTACAAACTGTAGAAAATTCTTAAAGAGATAAGCTTACCAGACCACTTTACCTGTCTTCTGAGAAACCTGTATGCATGTCAAGAAGCATCAGTTAGAACTGGACATGCAACACTAGACTGATTCAAAATTGGGAAAGGAATAAGTCAAGTCTGTACATTGTCACCCTACTTATTTAACTTATATGTATCATGATGAAAAATACTGGGCTGGATGAATCACAAGCTGGAGTCAAGATTTCCAGGAGAAATATTAACAACCTCAGATATGCATATGATACCAATCTAATGGCCTAAAGCAAAGAGGAACTAAAAGCTTCTTAATGAGGGTGAAAGAGTGGAGTGGAAAAAATAGGCTTAAACTCAACACTCAAAAAACTAAGATCATGGCATCTGGTCCCATCACTTCATGGCAAATAGAAGGGGAAAAAGTGGAAACAGTGACAGGTTTTATTTTCTTGGATTTCAAAATCTCTGCAGACGTGGACATCAGCCATGAAATTAAGATGCTTGCTCCTTGGAAGAAAAGTTATGAAAAACCTAGATAGCATATTAGAAAGCAGAGACATCATTTTGCTGACAAAGTTCTGTATAACCAAAGCTATGGTTTTTCCAGTAATCATGTACAGATGTGAGACTTGGAACATAAATAAGGCTGATCATTGAAGAACTGATGCTTTTGAACTATGGTGCTGGAGAAGACTCTTGAGAATCCCTTGGACTGCAAGGAAATCTAATCAGTCCATCCTAAAAGGTCAGTCCTGGGTGTTCATTTGGAAGGACTGATGCTAAAGCTAAAATTCCAATACTTTGGCCACCTGATGTGATGAGCTGATTCACTGGAAAAGACCCTGATGCTGGGAAAGACTGAGGGCAGGAAGAGAAGAGGGCAACAGAAATAAGATAGTTGAATGACATCATTGACTCAATGGACATGAATTATAGCAAACTCTGGGAGATAGTGAAGGACAGGGAAGCCTGGAGTGCTGCGGTCCATAGTGTCACAAAGAGTTAGACATAACTTAGCAATTCAACAAACAACAACAAGACTAATTAAGAAAATAGATTATATCTGTTGCCCTGGCCTGATCTCAGCCATCAGTCTTACTCACTCAGTGGTGACTCATGGGGGTTTCTTTCAGTGTCTTCAATTGTCAGCCACAGATGACTGACTGTTGTAATTCATATATAAGTTAATCAGTAGAAACCAGAAGTAGTTCACTAAGATAAGGTTAACAACCATCTATAAAGTTTACATTTGCTCTCAGATGTGTGACATAACTTGAGTAATGGCAAGGGACACAAACTTATAGTGATGAATGATTTAAACTTAACTGATTTAAAATATAAATGTCCATATATAGAGAGGATCAAGATTTGAGTGGGTTAGAATATGAAACTTACCTTCTCCCCACAGATGTATGAAATATACATCTACATGTGAAATTACTCTCACAGAATTTCTGCCACTGAATGCTGGCAGAAAACTTTAGACTTCCAAAAGAAAAACCACCACCACAACAAATCACTGTGTAACTGAGTAGAGCAAATGAAAAAGGAGGAGAAAGAAAGAGAGGAATTAGGATGAGGCCTGCACTTCTGGAAGGGAGCCATGAAAAAAAAAAAAAGGTTTTTGTACACTGGGAAGTTCCCTCACTGGCAGCGATGGCAGGAAAAGCAGGGTGTGGGGGGGACTTTGGAGCCTCAGAGAAGAGCACAGCAACAAGTGTACAGAGGGCAAAGTGGAGAATGCCATGCCCAGAGGGGTCAGGCTTACCAGCACTCTCCCGGCTGAAATGCTTGTCCACTTGCTCACTCAGGTGAATGGTGTCTGGGCACTGGTACTTGGGCTTCAGAAGTCAGACACCAGGGAAAGGACTGGTGTTGGCTGCATGAAGACAACATGAGGGGGCTAGGGTATAGTTCACCACAACTAAGGAAGTCTGAGAAAAAGCCTGGGTTTGCCAGAGAGATAAAGGGTCATTGTTGAGGGATGTGAGAGTAGAGCGGTGGGCCCGCCATAAGACCTTCTTTCTTTCTGCATCCATGGAAAGCAGGGTACTGCCTATACGAGCTCCAGAAATTGGTGTGAGACATAGCTGCTGATTCAGACTTCAGAAGCAGGACTGAACCACTACCACTGCTACTGCTGCCCCCAGATGTCCTATGAGCAAGTTTACAGCCCTTCCTCTAACTTCCCAGGAGCCTACATGGCCCACCCCAGCCAAGGCTTCTGCAATCTGGGGCCAACTTACCTGGGAGAGCACAGAGCATGCCCACTCTGTTGTAACTTCCTGTATATCTCTGATGCTGTAAGCATTTCACACAACACACCTTATCCCACCCCAGCCTGAGTGAATAAATGTGCCCCAATCAGCTACTTCTTTCACTCCTCTTGCCAAGGCAGCCAACAGACACCTGAGGGTGGCCCACATGAAGAGGTGAGGCCAAAACCAAAGTTGAGCCCTACGGGCTGTGAAACAAAGGACGATGAAGGGAAAACACTCCATGCAGCTGTACAAGCAGTGGATTGAATTACCAAGATCAGCTTGCTAAATCCTGCATCTGTGAAATAAATATTCAATAGACAGGGAGTGTTCCCACAACTGAGATCACTCTAGCTTTTAACAGCTATGAACTTTGGGGCAAGTACACACAGAGATTGGGCCAAGTCAGGGTCTGAACTTCCCCCACAGTGCCCATATAAGCATGCAGAGGTCAATCAAGAGGTACTGGAGGGCCTCCTGGACAGGTGAGGATTGATTGTGTTTCACTCTAAGGGCAAGGATGCTGACAGCTGAGGCCCCAGGAAAATAGTTATTAATTTTTTTTTTGTTTAATTTTGTTTTGCTGTTATTTTATTATTTTTATTTCTACTTTTAATTTTTAGTTTATCTTTTTAAAATATATTTGTATTTTTCTATTTTTATGTGTTTTAATTTCTGTTTTTGTTTTCTTTTTTGATGGTTTTATTTTTTTGTTCATTTTTATTTTGGGGTTCTTGTGTTCCTTTGGTTGTTCTTTTGCTTTTAGTTTTCTTTCTTTCTTTTTTTTTTTCCTTTTTTTTGTCTATTTTGTTGCTTCTGCTTCTTTGATTTTGCATTTACCATTATTTGGGTTTGTTTGTCAGTTTTCTTATCTTTTGTTGTTATGGGCTTCACTGCTGGCTTAGTGTTAAAGAATCCGCCTTTAATGCAGAAGGCTCCGGTTTGATCCCTGAGTTGGAAAGATCCCCTGGAGAAGGCAATGGCAATCTACTCCATTATTGTTGCCTTGAAAATCCCATTAACAGAGGAGCCTTGTGACCTATAGTCCATGAGGTATGGTGAGCTACAGTCCATTTGTTGTTATTGATGTTCCTTTCTGTTTTTGTTATTTACTTTTGGTTTTGTTTGTCTGTTTACTTTCTTTTCCTTTTTTTTTGTTTGTTTGTTTGTTTGTTTTCTGCACAGCACAGCTTGTAGAATCTTGGTTCTCTGGCCAGAAGTTGGGCCTGAGCCTCTGAGGTGGGAGTGTTCAGTCCAGGATGTTGGATCACCAGAGAATTCCCAGCCTTAAGGAATATTAATCAGCATGAGATATACCAGGGTTTTACATCTTGACACCAAGACCTACCTACACCCAATTGGCTTCAGGCTCCAGTGATTGATGCCTCATGTGAAGGAGCTGACAACACAGAAACACAGCAATAGTCATCAGTAAACAGGCTGCCTGAAATCATACTAAGCTCATAGATACCCCAAAACACATAACTAGACCCGGCCTTGTCTATGAGGGGGACACAAGTTAGCTCCAAACACCAGAGGGCAGGAACCAGTTCCTTAAACCAGGAAGCCTACATAAACCCCAAGACCAACCTCATTCAATAGAGGACAGACACCAGAACGATAAGAATCTGTAAACCTACAGCCTGCAGAAAGAAAATCACACAGTGAGTTAGAAAAAATGAGATGACAATATGTTACAGACAGTTGCAAAGTTAAACCTGACAAAACCAAATAAATAAAGAGACCATAGGCAATCTACCTGAAAAATAACTTGGAGTAACAATAGAAAGATAACCCAAGAAAATAATCTGTAGCAGAGTGTATGAAACAAAAGAAAAGTAAGTGAGCTGGAAGATATAAGGGTTGAAATAACTGGAGCAGAGCAGAATAAAGAAAAAAGAATTTAAAAAAAAGTGGGGGGGGCATCTCAGAGGCCTCTGGAGCAATATTAAGTGCATGAACATTCAAATTTTAGGGGTTCCAGAAGGAGAATAGAGAGACAGTGTCTGAGAAAATATTTGAAAACATTGTAGTCAAAAACTTCCTGAACATAGAAAAGAAAATAGTCACCCAAGTCTGGGAAGTGCAGAGAGTCTCATATGGATTAAACCTAAGGAGAAACACACCAAGATATACATTAATGCAACTAATAAAAATTAAAGACATCAAAAAAATATTAAGAGCATCAAGAGAAAAACACAAAATAACATACAAGGGAGCCCCAATGTTATCGGAAGATTTTTCAGCATAAAATCAGCAGAGCAGAATGAAGAGGCATTCAGTTCAGTTCAGTTCAGTTCAGTTCAGTCACTCAGTCGTGCCCGACTCTTTGCAACCCCATGAATCGCAGCGTGCCAGGCCTCCCTGTCCACCACCAACTCCCGGAGTTCACTCAGATTCACGTCCATCGACTCAGTGATGGCCATCCAGCCATCTCATCCTCTGTTGTACCCTTCTCCTCTTGCCCCCAATCCCTCCCAGCATCAGAGTCTTTTCCAATGAGTCAACTCTTCGCATGAGGTGGCCAAAGTACTGGAGTTTCAGCTTCAGCAACATTCCCACCAAAGAAATCCCAGGGCTGATCTCCTTCAGAATGGACTGGTTGGATCTCCTTTCAGTCCAAGGGACTCTCAAGAGTCTTCTCCAGCACCACAGCTCAAAAGCATCAATTCTTTGGCACTCAGCCTTCTTCACAGTCCAACTCTCACATCCATACATGACCACAGTAAAAACCATAGCCTTGACTAGATATTTAAATAGATGAAAGAGGGGAAAAAAAAAAAAAACAAGATTAACTAGTCAGGCTGCTACTCAGATTCAACAGAGAAATCAAAAGCTTTATGGACAAGGAAACCCTAAGAGAATCCAGCACCACTAAACCAGCTTTATAACAAATGTTAATGAAAATTCTCTAGGCAGCAAACACAAGAGAAAAAAAACCTACAAAATACAAAAATGAAGCAAATAAGGAAACAGTTATAGGAAGATACATATAGATAATTACCTTAAATATAAATGGATTAGCTGCTCCAAACAAAATAACAGACTGGCTTAATGGACACAAAACACAGCCTGTATATATGTTGTCTATAAGACACCAGTTTCAGACCTAGTGGCACACAGATGAAAAGTAAGGAGATGGAAAAAGATATCCATGCACATGGAAATCAAAAGAAACGTGGAGTGTTAATACCCATATCAGAACAACAACAATAAAAAAAGACTTTAAAATAGACTATTAGAAGAGACAAGAAAAGACACTGCACAATGATCAAGGGATTGATCCATGAAGATGTAGCAATTGTAAATATTTATACAACCAACATAGGAGCAACTCAATACACAAGGCAAATGATAAGGGTCATAAAAGAAGAAATCAACAGTAACACAAAAATAGTGGGGAATTTTAACAGTGTACTTATACCAACGGACAAGTCATCCAGACAAAAAAATTAATAAAGGAAACCAGCCATAAATGACACTATAGACCAGATAGACTCAATGGCTATTTATAGGACATTCCACCAGAAAGCAGCTGAAAAAATTTTCTTCTCAAGTGAACATGGAATATTCTCCAGGATAGATAATGTTTTTTGTCCCAAATCAAGCCTCACACTGAGCCAAAATCTATGGAATGCAGAAAAATCAGTTCTAAGATAGAAGTTTATAGCAATAAAATCCTACTTCAAAAAACAGAAATCTCAAATAAACAAACTAAATGTACACGGCAGAAATTAAAGAGAGAAGAACAGCAAGAAGTTTGTTAGAAGGAAAGAAATTAAAAAAAAAAAAAAAAAGTAGAGCAGAAATAAATGAAATAGAAATGAAGAAAACAATAGCAAAGATCAATGAAAGCAAAGGATATTTCTTTGAGAAAATAAAGAAAAAGTAATGAAACTTTAGCCAGACTTAACAAAGAAAAGGGAGAGAATGCAACTCAAAGAAATTAGAATGAAAAAAGGTGAAGTTACAACAGAAGTTGCAGACATATGAAAATACAAAACTACTACAACCACTATATGCCAATAAAGTGGACAACCTGAAATAAATGCACACATTCTTAGAAAAGTATAACTATCCAAGACTGAACCATGAGTAAATAGGAAACAAGAATAGGCCAATCACAAGTACTGATATTGAAACTGTAATTTAATATTTCTCCAAACCAAAAGACCAGAATCCAATGGCTTCACCAGCAAATTATATCAATCATGTTGAGTAGAGATAACACATATCCTCAAACTCTTCCAAAAAATTTCAGAGGGAGGGACACTCTCAGTCACATTCTACAAGGCCACCATACACAGATACCAAAACCGGGGCGGGGGGCGGGGGGTATCACAACGATACAACATTGTAAAGCAACTATACAAAATAAAATTAATAAAATAAAAGTCCATATAATGTCAATGAAATTAAACTTTGACTTGAATGTCACAGCATATCACCTTGTGGGTTTAGCACATTTTTAAAAATTATTTATTTTAATTGGAGGCTAATTACTTTACAATATTGTGGTGGTTTTTGCCATACATTGATGTAAATCAGCCACAGGTTCACATGTGTTCCCCATCCTGAACCCTCCTTCCACCTCCCTCCCTACCCCATCCCTCTGAGTTGTCCCAGTGCACCAGCTTTGAGTGTCCTGTTTCATGCATCAAACTTGGACTGATAGTCTGTTTCACCTATGGTAATATATACATGTTTCAATGCTGTTTTCTTAAATCATCTCACCCTCACCTTCTCCCACAGAGTCCAAAAGTCTGTTCTTTATATCAATGTCTCTTTTGCTGTATGTCATATAGGGTTGTCGTTACCATCTTTCTAATTTTCATATATACATGTTAATATACTGTATCAGTGCTTTTCTTTCTGACTTACTTCACTCAGTATAATAGGCTCGTTTCATCCATCTCATTAGAACTGATTCAAAGGTATTCATTTTTATAGCTGAATAATATTCCATTGTGTATATGTACCACCACTGATGGACATCTAGGTTGTTTCCATGTCCTAGCTATTGTAAACAGTGTTGCAATGAACATTGTGGTACACGTGTCTCTTTCAGTTCTGATTTCCTCAGTGTGTATTCCCAGCAGTGGGATTGCCGGTTGTATGGCAGTTCTATTTCCAATTTATTAAAGGATCTCTCTGTTCTCTATAGTGGCTGGACTAGTTTGCATTCCTACCAACAGTATAAGAGGGTTCCCTTTTCTCCACACCCTCTCCAGAATTTGTTTGCCAACTTTTTGATAGCAGCCATTCTGACCAGGGTGAGATAGTACCTCATTGTGGTTTTGATTTGCATTTCTCTGATAATAAGTGATGTTGAGTATCTTTCCATGTATTTTTTAGCCATCTATATGTCTTCTTTGGGGAAATGTCTGTTTAATTCCTTGGCCATTATTTGATTGTGTCCTTTATTTTTCTGGCATTGAGCTGCATGAGCTGCTTGTATATTTTTGAGGTTAATTCTTTGTCCATTGCTTTGTTTGCTATTATCTTCTCTTATTCTGAAGACTGCCTTTTCACCGTACTTATGGCACATTTTAAAATATGGGATGGAATAGAATACAAATGACTACATTTCATTATCTGTATTCAAATCCAAGTATTGTAAATAGCAAATTATTTAATAATGCTCTCACAAATTTCCTTGATAACAAGCTCAATAGGCTGAGTTATTCCTAAAAATATGAATTACCTATATATATACACTTAATTTAATATTACAAGTGTGTTCTGTACTTGATTTTAATAAAAATATTGAAGTTTAACCTGAGAATTCACATAAATATTCTATTAGAAAGGTTATTTCCATACAAAATTAGTAGATGATCATGTAAAACTTTCACATAATTATTTTTAAGCTATTACTTAGAGATAAATATGTCATAAAAATGACTTATGGAGAACAATGATTTTGATAATTGCCTTTACTTTTCTTCTGGAATATTAAGTTAAAATCATATTATTCTTCCCTATAACATTCTATAAAAATTGCACTTTTGTGATCTGCTAATTTTAGTGATCAGACTTCTTTAGTCTGAACACAAACATTTTTTGTTTCTTGCATTAAAAACATTGCAATTTTACTTTTTTTAGGTTTTGCCCTTTTTCTTTTAAAAAAAATTGGAGTATATTTGATTTACAATGTTGTGTCATTTCTAGATGTATGGCAAAGTGACTCAGCTATACATATGCATATATTTATTCTTTTTAACATTATTTTCCCAAATAGGTTATCCCAGAATATTGAATATAGTTTTTTTGCTACACAGCAGGCACTTGATAGTTGTTTATCTTCTATATCATAGGGTTTTTAATCCATTTGTGATTTTTTAAATTCATTTATTTTTTAATAGAAGGATAATTGCTTTACAGAATTTTGTTGTTTTCTGCAAAATATCAAAATGAGTCAGCTATGTGACAAGTCGCTCAGTCGTGTCCGACTCTTTGTGACCTCATGGGATTTTCCAGGCAAGAATACTGGAGTGGGTTGCCATTTCCTTCTCCAGTCAGCTATATACATATATATACGTATGTATATATATATTTCCCCCTCTTGAAACTCCCTCCTATCTCCCTACCCATCCCAGTCCTCTAGGTTGATACATAGTCCATGTTTGAGTTCCCTGAATCATACAGTAAATTCCCATTGGCTACTTTACATATGGTAATGTAAGTTTTCATGTATTCTCTCAATACATCTCACCCTCTCCTTCCTCCCCCCTTCCATGTCCACAAGTCTGTTCCCTATGTCTGTGTCTCCAATAGCTGCCCTGCAAATTAATTCATCAGTACCATCTTTCTAGATTCCATATATATGTGTTAGTATATGGTGTTTATCTTTCTATTTCTGACTTACATCAGTCTGTATAATAGGCCCTAGGTTCATCCACCTTATTAGGACTGACTCAGTTGAATTCCATTTTATGACTGAGTAACATTCTATTGTATATATGTACCACATCTTCTTTATCCATTCATCTTTCGAAGGACATCTAGATCGCTTCCCTGTCCTAGCTATTGTAAATAGTGCTGTAATGGAACACCTGCATCTTTCTCAATTTTTGTTTCCTCAAGGTATATGTCTAGTTGCGAGAGTGCTGGGTCATAGGGTGGTTTTATCCCTATTTCTTTTAAGGAATCTCTATACTGTCTTCCATAATGGCTGTATCAATTTATATTCCAAACAACAAGTCAAGAGGGTTTCCTTTTCTCCACACCCTCTCCAGAATTTATTGTTTGTAGACTTTTTGATGGTAGCCATTCTGACTGGTGTGAGGTGATATCTTATTGTAGTTTTGCTTTCCATTTCTATAATAAAGAGTGATGTTGAGCATCTTTTCATTTGATTGTTCGCCATTTGTATGCCTTCTGTGGAGAAATGTCTGTTTGATCTTTTCCCCACTTTTTGACTAGGTTGTTTGTTTTTAATGTCTTGATTTGTATGAGCTGCTTGTATATTTTGGAAATTAATCCTTTGTTAGTTGTTTCATTTGCTATTATTTTCTCCCATTCTGAGGGTAGTCTTTTTATCTTGCTTATAGTTTCTTTGCTGTGCAAAATCTTTTAAGTTTAATCAGGTCCCATTTGTTTATTTTTGCTTTTATTTCCATTATTCTAGGAGGTGGGTCATAGAGGATCTTGTTTTGATTTATGTCATTGAGAGTTCTATGTTTTCCTCTAAGAATTTTATACTTTCTAGTCTTACATTTAGGTCTTTAATCCATTTTGAGTTTATCTTTGTATATGGTGTTAGGAGATGGGAATACCAGACCACCTGACCTGCCTTTTGAGAAATTTGTATGCAAGTCAGGAAGCAACAGTTAGAACTGGACATGGAGCAACAGACTGGTTCCAAATAGGAAAAGGAGTACATCAAGGCTGTATATTGTCACCCTGCTTATTTAACTTATATGCAGAGTATATCATGAGAAATGCTGGGCTGGATGAAGCACAAGCTGGAATCAAGATTGATGGGAGAAATATCAATAACCACCCTTATGGCAGAAAGTGAAGAAGAACTAAAGAGCCTCTTGATGAAAGTGAAAGAGGAGAGTGAAAAAGTTGGTTTAAAGCTCAACATTCAGAAAACAAAGTTCATGGCATTGAGTCCCATGACTTCATGGCAAATAGATGTAGAAACAGTGGAAACAATGGCTGACTTTATTTTTGGGGGCTCCAAAATCACTGCAGATGGTGACTTCAGTGATGAAATAAAAAGACGTTTACTCCTTGGAAGAATTTGGAGAAGGCAATGGCAACCCATTCCATTACTCTTGCCTGGAAAATCCCATGGTTGGAGGAGCCTAGTAGGCTGCAGTCCATGAGGTGGCTAGGAGTTGGACGCAACTGAGCGGCTTCCCTTTCACTTTTCACTTTCATGCATTGGAGAAGGAAATGGCAACCTACTCCAGTGTTCTTGCCTGGAGAATCCCGGGTACGGGGGAGCCTGGTGGGCTGCCGTCTATGGGGTCACATGGAGTCGGACACAACTGAAGCGACTTAGCAGCAGCAGCAGCAGACAGTATATTAAAAAATAGAGACATTACTTTGCCAACAAAGGTCCATCTAGTTAAGGCTATGGTTTTCCCAGAAGTCATGTACAGATGTGAGGGTTGGACTATAAAGAAAGCTGAGCACCAAAATATTGATGCTTTTGAACTGTGGTGTTGGAGAAGACTCTTGAGATTCCCTTGGACTGCAAGGAAATCCAACCAGTCCATCCTAAAGGAAATCAGTCTTGAATATTCATTGGAAGGACTGGTGTTGAAGCTGAAATTCCAATACTTTGGCCACCTGATGCAAAGAACTGACTCACTTGAAAAGACCCTGATGCTGGGAATGATTGAAGGCAAGAGGAGAAGGGGACAGCAGAGGATAAGATGGTTGGATGGCATCACCGACTCAATGGACATGAGTTTGAGTAAACTCTGGGAGTTGGTGATGGACAGGGAGGCCTGGTATGCTGCAATCCATGGGGTCACAAAGAGCTGAACAGAGCTGAGAGACTGAACTGAACTGCACTGATGGTATTAGGATGGTCTAATTTCATTCTTTTACATGTAGCTGTTCAGTTTTCCCAGCACCACTTATTGAAAAGGCTACTGCTGTCCCATTGCATGTTCTTGCCTCCTTTGTCCAAAATAAGGTACCCAAATGTATCCTGACATGAGGATTGTTACTCCAGCTTTCTTTTGCTTTCCATTTTCTTAGAATATATTTTCCATTCATTCACTTTCAGTCTATATGTGTATTTAGGTCTGAAGTGGGTTTCTTGTAGACAGCATAGATACCTGAATCTTGTTTTTTCATCTATTCGGTCATTCTGTGTCTTTTGGTTGGAGCTTTTAATCCATTTACATTTAAATAAATTGATATATATTTCTTAATTTCTCCTTCTGATTTTTCATTATTAATATATAGGTATGCAGGTGATTTCTCTGTATTGATTTTATATCAGCAAATTTACCAAATTCATTGATAAACTCTAGTTATTTCCTGATAGTATCTTTAGGGGTTTCTATGTATAGTGTCATGCCATTTGCAAGCAGTGAGAGTTTTACTTATTCTCTTCTGATCTGGATTCTTGTTATTACCTATTTCTCTGATTGCCATAGCTAGGACTTCTAAAACTATGTTGAATAATAGTGATAAGAGTGGACACCCTTGTCTTTTCCCTGGTATTACAGGGTATGCTTTTAGTTTTTCAGCATTTAGAATAATGTTTGCTGCAGACTTATCATATATGATCTTTACTATGTTGAGGAAGGTTCCTTCTCTGCCCATTTTTTGAAGTGTTTTTATCATAAATGGGTGCTGAATTTTGTCAAAGGCTTTTTCTGCATTATTTGAAATTATCATATGATTTTTATCTTTC
Organism: Bos grunniens; assembly: GCF_055505025.1. Lineage (NCBI taxonomy): Eukaryota > Metazoa > Chordata > Mammalia > Artiodactyla > Bovidae > Bos > Bos grunniens. The sequence goes on along the minus strand of NC_141183.1, from coordinate 60,913,679 downwards.
AATTTGCTAATATGGTGTATCACATTGATTGATTTGCATATATTGAAGAATCCTTGCATCCTAACTTAATATGACATGATAAACCTGCCTTGATCATGGTGCATGAGCTTTTGAATGTGTTGTTGAATTGTATTTTCTAGAATTTTGTTGAGGATTTTTGCATCTATATTCATCAGTGCAATTTTTTTTTTTGTATTGTCTTTATCTGATTTTTATATCAGGGGAATGGTGGATTTATAGAATGAGTTTGGATGTGTTCCTTTCTTTGCAATTTTTTTGAAAGAATTTTAGAAGGATAGGCATTAGCTCTTCTCTAAATGTTTGATAAAGTTCGCCTGTGAAGTGATCTGGCCCTGGGATTTTTTTTTTTTTCAGAGATTTTTTTTTTTTTTATAACAATTTCGGTTTTAGTGCTTGTAATTATGTTGTTCATAATTTCTATTTCTTTCTGGGTCAGACTTGGAAGATTGAACTTTTCTAAGAATCTGTCCTTTTATTTCAGGTTGTCCATTTTGCCATACAGTTGTTCACAATAGTCTCTTACAATCTTTTGTACTTCTGCATTGTCTGCTGTAACCTTTTATTTTTTATTTCTATTTTGTTGATTTGATTCGTCTCTTTTATTTCTTGATGAGTCTGGTTAAAGTTTGTCAATTTTGTTTATCTTCTGAAAGAACCAGCTTTTAGTTTTATTAATCTTTACTTTTGTTACTTTCATTTCCTTTTCTTTTTTTCTACGTTGAACTTTATGGTTTCTTTCCTTCTGCTAACTTTGGGGTATTTTTTTTTTTGTTTTTCTTTTACTAGCTGCTTTAGGTTCAAATTTAGGTGGTTTATTCAATGTTTTTCTTGTTTCTTGAGGTACAGTTGTATTGCTATAAATTTCCCTCTAGAATTACTTTTGCTATATCCCATAGGTTTTGAGTTGTTGTGTTTTCATTGTCAATTATTTCTGGAAATTTCTAAAATTTCCCTTCTGATTTCTTCAGTAACCTATTAATTACTTAGAAATGTATTGCTTAGTCTGCAATGGTTTCTTTTTTTTTTTTTTTTTTAACAGTTGTTTTCTTGTAATTGATATCTAGTCTCATAATTTTGTGGTCAGAAAAGATGCTTAACATAATTTGAACTTTGTTACATTTACCAAGTTTTGATTTGTGACCCAAGACTGGGTATATCCTGGAGAATGTTCCATGTGAATTTGGGAAGAAAGTGTATTCTGAAGTTGGATGAAATGTCTTGAAGATATTATGGAGATCCATCTAGTCTAATGTGTCATTTAAGACTTGTTCTTCCTTGTTAATTTTCTGTTTTGATTATCTGTCCATTAGTGTATATAGGGTGTTAAAGTCTCCTACTATTATGTGTTACTGTTAACGTCTCCTTTTATGATTGTTAGTGTTTTTCTTATGCATATAGGTGCTCTTATGTTAGTTGCACAGATATTTACACTTGTTATGTCTTCCTCTTGGATTGATCCTTTGACCATTGTGTAGTGTCCTTCCTTATCTCTTGTAATATTTTTTTTTTTCCAACCCATTTTGTCTGACATGAAGACTGTTACTCCAGCTTTCTTTTGCTTTCCATTTTCTTAGAATATATTTTCCATTCATTCACTCTTAGTCTATATCTGTCTTTAGGTCTGAAGTGGGTTTCTTGTAGACAGCATAGATACCTGAATCTTGTTTTTTCATCTATTCAGTCAGTCTGTGTCTTTTGGTTGGAGCTTTTAATCCATTTACATTTAAAGAAATTGATATATAGTTTCATATTACCATTTTCTTAATTGTTTGGGATTTGTTTTTGTAGATCTTTTTCTTCTTTTGTATTTCCTGACTATATAAATCCCTTTAACATCTGTTGTAGAGCTGGTTGAGTGGTACTAAATTCCCTTAAGTTTTTCTTCTCTGTAAAGCTTTTGATTTCTCCTTCAATTTTGAATGAGATCCTTGCCTGGTAGAGTAAGCTTGGTTGTAGAATTTTCCCTTTCATTCCTTTTAAAATATATCCTGCCATTCCATTCATGCCTGCTGAGTTTCTGCTGAAAGATCAGCTGTTATACATTTGGGCTTTCCCTTGTATGTTGCTTGTTACTTTGCCCTTGCTGCTTTTAATTTTCTTTCTTTATATTTACTAGTTTTTGGTTTGCTTAGTATGTGTCTTGACACGTTTCTCCTTTGGTTTACCCTGTATGAGACTCTGTACTTCTTGGACTTGATTAACTATTTCCTTTCTCATATTGGGGAAATTTCAACTATAATCTCTTCAAAATTTTTCTCATACCCTTTCTTTTGCTCTTCTTCTTCTGGGACCTCTATTATTCGAATGTTGGTGTATTTAATATTGTTCTAGAGATCTCTGAAACTATCCTCAGTTCTTTTCTTTCTTTTTACTTTATTCTGTTGTTCAGCAGTTATTTCCACATTTTCTCTTTCAACTCAATTATTCATTATTCTGCCTCAGATATTTTGCTATTAATTCCTTTTAGAGTATTTTTAATTTCAGTAATTGTGTTATTTGACTCTGTATGTTTATTCTTTATTTCTTCTCTGCTAAGTCACTTCAGTTGTGTCCAACTCTTTGTGACTCCATGTACTTTAGCCCACTTGCTTCTTCTGTCCATGTGACTCTCCAGGCAAGAATAATTGAGTGGGTTGCCATTTCCTCCTCCAGGGGATCTTCCCAACCCAGGGATCATACCTGGATTTCTTATGTCTCATACATTGGCAGGTGGGTTCTTTACCACTGGTGCCGCCTTGCATTTTCTCCATTTTAATTTCAAGGTTTTTGGATCATCTTTACTATCATCATTCTGAATTATTTTTCTCAGAGTTTGTCTATTTTGTCTTCATTGATGTGGACTTGTATGTTTCTAGGTTGTTCCTTCATTTGCACAGTATGTCTCTTCCTTTTAACAATTTTTATTAACTTATTTTGTTTGAGGTTTCCTTTTCCCAGTCTTCAAGGTTTAATTCTTTCTTCCTTATGGGCAGGTTTGAGTGAGGAGATAATCCTTTCTGTTGATGATTGGGTTTATATTTTTGTTTTGTTTTTTATTCGGATGAAGTGTCCTGCCCATGGTGCTGCTGGCAGTTGGATGATGCTGGGTCTTGTATACAAGCAGTTGACTTTGTGGGAGACCTCACCATTTGATACTCACTAGAGTATCAAAGTAGAGTTAGGAGTTCTTTGGTATTCTATGGTCTTGGAGTTAGAGCTCCCACTCCAAAAGCTTGGGACTTGATCTCTGGCTGGGAATGGAGATTACACAGTTGGCTTGTTATAGCATTAAATGGGATTAAAACAAATACACAAAATGTGAATTTTGTGAGAAATAAAACAGAAATAAATTAGAAATAAAACAGAAACCCCAGGCAAATGGCAATTTAAAAAATCTGGCAAATAATAACTAAAATAATGGTATATACACACATACATGTACTTCAATAAACAAAGCTGAAACTGTTCAAAAAAAGAAATAAAGTACAATAGATTGACCCAGTGAGCAAAGGAAATTAAAAATGATATCTACCATTTAAGAGCAAAACTAAGTGAAGTAGAAACTGGGAAGCAAAACTACCACAAGGTGCCAACTGGGGAATAAAGAAACAAAATAAAACAAACTAACAAATATGGTGAGAAAAAGAAAGAAAGAAGAAAGAATGGAAATGCAAAGTTAAATAGAGGTAGATAAAGAATATTTACAAATAGTAAAGATTTTTGTAATGGGAAAAACAGTAGAAAAAGAAAAGTAAGGAATAAATGTAGAAAAATAATAAATTCAAAAATTAAAATTCAAAAAGTAAGAGAGAGAGAGAGAAAAAAAAAAAAAAAAAGGCAAAAATCCCACAGAACCCCAAAGGGCCAAAATAGAGGCAGAAGTATATAACAGAAATAAAAGTGTTATAAAAAATATTTCAAAACCTTAAATAGATTTAATAGTACTAATACAGTCAATAGTTACAGAAGAATAAAAAAGAAAGGAAAAAAAAAAAATTCCAGAAGCAACTACAGAACAAGTCAAAATATAAGAATGATAAATGTTTGGATTGAGTCTTTACTGTCAGTGTTCTTTCCCTTGCTAGGAGTCCACCTTACCTCCCTAGGATATCCTCCAATGCTTGGCTGGTCTCTGGACTTGTTGTTAGGGGCAGTTCAGACTCTAATCTGGTCCTACTCCTGTGTATTCTTGCCTCCAATGTCCAAGACTGTCAGAACTAGTGTTTTATTTTGTGAGAACTCTCATTGTCCTTTAATATATTCCAAAAACACAGAATCTATCTAGTTGATTGTGTGAATTTAATCTGCCGCTTGTACAGCTGTGGAAAGGTTTTGGATCCTATTCCATTCACACCCTGCCCCTGGGTTTCAATTGTGATTTTATCTCCACCTCTGCACGTGGGTCATCTACAGGGGCTTGCTCCTCAGACTGCCGTGGAGGACTTGGGCCTGCTCCAGTGAGAGCCAGGTGTGGAGGTTGCACAGGTGTTTGGGTCAGAGGGGCCCTGGCTTCACCAGGTACTTAGGGAAGATGATGGCTAGGGCAGCAGAAAATATAGTGCTTTAGAAAGGTATGGCAACCCACTCCAGTATTCTTGCCTGGAGAATCCCCAAGACAGAGAAGCCTGGCAGGCCACAGTCCACAGGGTCGTAAAGATTTGGATATGCCTGAAGCGACCCCATATACACAGATGCAGGACTTTTTATAGCCCCTAGCAGCTCTGTCCCAGTGGGGATCGTGCATGGGGGTGGTGCAGTTGCTTGGATCACAGGGGCCCTGGCAATGCTGGCCAGTCAGGAGCTCCGGTGGCTATTGTTACAGGAGATATGGCACTTTAGGGTTTTCTCTATCCTGTGGTAGCTCTTCCCCAGTGAGAACTGAGTGTGAAGATGGTACATCTCCTTGGGTCTTGGGGACCCTGGTGGTGCCAAGTGTGCAGGGACACAGACTGCCTCAGCCGCAGGAGCTATGGCCCAATCAGAGTCTTTTTCTAGCCTTGGACAGCTAGTGATCAGAAGATCTCTTTGGCTAGTCCTTCTCCACTGCTCTACCAGTTCAAGCTCTTAGAGAGCTCCCCTGGCTGGGGTCCTTCTCTGGTGTTCAGCACATCACAGCAGAACTATACAAAAAATATCTTAAAGACCCAGGTAACCACGATGGTGTGATCACTCACCTAGAGGCAGGCATCCTGGAGTGTAAAGTCAAGTGAGCCTTAGAAAGCATCACTATGAACAAAGCTAGTGGAGGGATGTAATTCCAGCTAAGCCATTTTAAGTCCTAAAATATGATGCTATTAAAATGCTGGTCTATAGGTATAACTGAACAACACTGTAAGATTATTTCTTTCAGATGTATATATGTCATGTGTGTGTGTTAGTTGCTCAGTTGTGTGCCACTCTTTGCAACTCCATTAACTGTAGCCCGCCAGGCTCCTCTGTCCATGAAATTCTCCAGGCAAGAATATTGAAGTGAGACGGACTGAACCCAGATCTCCTACATTGCAGGCAGATTCTTTACAGTCTGCACCACCAGGGAAGCCCTATAATGTATAATTATGTATAAATAATATACATAAATTATATGATATAATTATAATTATGTGATATAATCATAATATATAATTATTTATACACTAATTCTTATATTAATGGATATATACACACACCTCCACAGATGCCCATACATATTTGTTTCCTCAGAGAGTGAAAATTCAGCAATTTTTAAATCTTATGTTGCTTTTAATATCCAGTGGGCTCTATTCTCCTACATACTGTTACATACAAATAATTACTTTGGTTTAAACTTCACTAAGCTTTCTTAGTCAGAGTAGTCAAGACTAACATATCTAGAATAGGTGTGATATTCCTTCCAAAGTGCTTCTCAATCAGGATAAGAAGTAGATGAGCAAAGTCAAATAAGGAATCTATCAAAAGTTATTTTAGTTTGGCAATTAATTCCTTGTGGGTCACTGATGCTGGGAAAGATTGAAGGTGGGAGGAGAAGCGGACAACTGCCGGGGTCCAGCCCTGGTGGATCCAGGGAATTCGAAGTGGGGACAGCATCGGCGAGGATCAGGAAACAACTGCTTAATTAAATGTTAATTGAGGATATAAAGAGTGGTTAAATAAGGATAGCTCAGTGAGGAAATTCAGTGGAGAAAAGAGGCTGAATAATTCAGCCAGAAGGTGAGAGAAAGAACGACATGGGGAGACCAAGTTTTGGTGAACAAGGCCAGCACTTAATTTTTCAAAGTAGTTTTTATACCTTAAGTTATGCATAGAGGATAATGGGGGAAGGGGTAGAGTCATGCAGTAAGCCAGGCTTTCTTCCTGCAAACATATCATATGCAAAAGTTTAGGTGATTTGCATCATCTTCTGGCCCGGAGGCCTGTTAACATTTTAAAACCCTTTCTTCAGAAAACTTATTTTTCTTTAAAGGTGACTAGTCAGGCGCCACCCTCCAAAAGCATTAGATAAACTTGCATTCCTACAGGGCAAAGGTGTGGTAGGCTATAACAAGAAAAAAGAATTAACTCAAGGGTCCAAGATTACAAACATTAAAGCTACTACTTACACCAATTATATTAATCAATACACTGCCAGGGACACAGCAGGCAAGGGATATGGAAACTTAGCAGCAAACATTGGCCAAACAAGTGAAAAACCCTTCACCAATACAATTTCTAATCAATCTTTTAACTGCTCAAAGGAATCTGTATTCAGACCGTTTAGAACATCTCATGCCTCTCACAGCTGGGAGGCTCTGAACAATCACATGTGGCTGGAAAAACCTATTCAGGCAGGCTAGAGGACTTCCAAAGGAGTTTGTAGGTTGAAACACTGTCACACCCAGGAATTATTAACAAGCTGTAAGTTAATTCTTTTTTTCAGAGAGAGGTAGTGGGGGACAGCCCCCCGTAAAGTCAGAGGTGTAGGTGAGAGCACAAAGCAGAAAGTAGGCAGACTCTGGTTTTGGGGGCAGATGCTCGAGAATTTCCAGGGGGACTCCTGAGGCTCCATCCCACCTTTGCGTATGCCGAGCCTCCTTCCTCATGACCTTTGCCATGGCGGAGCTCCTGCTCCTGGCAGACAACAGAGGATGAGACGGTTGGATAGCATCACTGACTCAATGGATCTGAGTTTGAGTAAACTCGAGGAGTTGGTGATGGACAGGGAGTCCTGGTGTGCTGCAGTCCATGGGGTTGCAAAGAGTCAGACACGACTGAGCAACTGAATTGAACTGAACTGAAAACACACTCTCCTATTGTTTCAGGGAGAAGTCAATTCTAGCTCCAGGTTGGAACCGTTTCTTTGACTTGCTCCTCATTTTTTCTGTTATTACAATCATACATAAAAGACTGCCTCAAAGGACCTTGCTCCTCTGCCTGACTCTTATACTGAAGTCCCTTTGTTTAGTTCAGAGGAAGATAATCTGACTCTGCACACTTTTGAAAAGAAGAGATCAACACATTCCTTCTTTGAGGCTGGCCATTCCCAGAGACATTTTGCAAGACTGAGGCCCTTTCATTCTATTTCCCCACTGCCTCTCCCTCTCTATTCTCCTTTTGACTTCAGTTCCTTATTGCTTCTCTCTGCCTCTACAGAAGAGCCTGGCATCCACATCCTGATATAATGGTTAGTTTGAGACATTAATCTACCATCTTCTTGGTCAACTAATTTTCCAAATAAAGTCAGGTTTCTTTCCTCAATATCTTGTGTCTCAGGTTCATTAGCCTATCAAGAAGCAAGAAGATGAAGATTGGATTCAATAACAAATTTGGCTTAGACAGCCAGAAGTCTTGCTGCTAATGGCTAGACACCCCTTGTCAGGGAGTATTGGTGAAGGCCCTAGTAGCTGCCAGGACCAGTTGTCCTGAAGATCTTTCCCTCAAGATTCTCTGAAGTGAACTGAAGCATGGAACTGTAGATTAAAAGATGTATAATTAGAGAGTTAAATTTTATTTGGGGTAAAATGAGGGCTGCAGCCCTGGAGACAGAATCTCAGATAGCTCTGAGAGACTGCTGCAAACTAGCAGTGGGGGAAAGTCAATATATATAATGTTTTGGTGAAGGGGGATTTCAATGCCATGAAGCACTCATTTTACAAAAGATTTTTGTTAGTCATGAGAATCTGATGTCACCCTGAAGGGATTTAGTACTTCTCTAGATATAAGGAGATGCAAGGATTGAGATAATAAAATATCTTGGGGCCACCCAAGATGGACGGGTCATGGTGGAAAAGTCTGACAGAATGTGGTCCACTGGAGAAGGGAATGGCAAACCACTTCATTATTTTTGCCTTGAGAACCCCATGAACAGCATGGAAAGGCAAAAAGATAGGACACTGAAACGTGAACGCCCCCAGGTTGGTAGGTGCCCAATATGCTACTGGAGATCAGTGGAGAAATAACTCCAGAAAGAATGAAGGGATGGAGCAAAAGCAAAAGCAATACCCAGATGTGGATGGGACTGGTGATAGAAGCAAGGTTCAGTGCCATAAAGAGCAGTATTGCATAGGAACCTAGAATGTTAGGTCCATGAATCTAGGCAAATTGGAAGTGTCAAATAGGAGATGGCAAGAGTGAACATTGACATTCTAGGAATAAGCAAACTAAGATGGACTGGAGTGGGTGAATTTAACTCAGATGACCACGAAATCTACTACTGTGGGCAGGAATCCCTTAGAAAAAATGGAATAGCCATCATGGTCAACAAAAGAGTCCAAAATGCAATACTTGGATGCAATCTCAAAAACAACAGAATGATCTCTGTCCGTTTCCAAGGCAAACCATTCAATATCACAGTAATCCAAGTCTATGCCGCAACCAGTAATGCTGAAGAAGCTGAAGTTGAACAGTTCTATGAAGACCTGCAAGACCTTCTAGAACTAACACCCAAAACTGATATCCTTTTCATTATAGGGGACTGGAATGCAAAAGTAGGAAGTAAAGAAACACCTGGAGTAACAGGCAGATTTGGTCTTGAAGTACAGAAGGAAGCAGGCCAAAGGCTAAGAGAGTTCTGCCAAGAGAACACACTGGTCATAGCAAACACCCTCTTCCAACAACACAAGAGAAGATTCTACACATGGACATCACCAAATGGTTGACACCAAATTCAGACTGATTATATTCTTTGCAGCCAAAGATGGAGAAGCTCTATACAGTCAGCAAAAACAAAACCAGGAGCTGACTGTGCCTCAGACCATGAACTCCTTACTGCCAAATTCTGACTGAAATTGAAGAAAGAGGAGAAAACCACTAGATCATTGAGCTATAACCTAAATCAAATCCCTTATGACTATACAGTGGAAGTCAGAAATAGATTTAAGGGACTAGATCTGATAGAGTTCCTGATGAACTAAGGACAGAGGGTCGTGACATTGTACAGGAGACAGGGATCAAGATCATCCCCAAGAAAAAGAAATTCAAAAAAGCAAAATGACTGTCTGAGGAGGCCTTACAAATAGCTGTGAAAAGAAGGGAAGCAAAAAGCAGAGGAGAAAAGGAAAGATATGCCCATTTGAATGCAGAGTTCCAAAGAATAGCAAGGAGAGATAAGAAAGCCTTCCTCTGCGATCAATGCAAAGAAATAGAGGGAAAAGATAGAATGGGAAAGACTAGAGAGCTCTTCAAGAAAATTAGAGATACTGAGGGAACATTTCATGCAAAAATGGGTGTGATAAAGTACAGAAATGGTATGGACTTAACAGAAGCAGAAGATATTAAGAAGAGAATACACAGAAGAACTGTACAAAAAAAGATCTTCACGACCCAGATAATCATGATGGTGTGATCACTCACCTAGAGTCAGACATCCTGGAATGTGAAGTCAAGTGGGCATCACTATGAACAAAGCTAGTGGAGGTGATGGAATTCCAGTTGAGCTATTTCAAATCCTGAAAGATGATGCTGTGAAAGTGCTGCACTCAATATGCCAGCAAATTTGGAAAACTCAGCAGTGGCCACAGGACTGGAAAAGGTCAGTTTTCATTCTAATCCCAAAGAAGGGCAATGCCAAAGAATGCTCAAACAAACTGCAAAATTGCACTCATCTCACACACTAGTGGACTTCCCTGGTGCCTCAGACGGTAAAGCGTCTGCCTGCAATGCGTGAGACCCGGGTTCAATTCCTGGGTCAGAAAGATCCCCTGGAGATAGAAATAGCAATCCACTCCAGCACTCTTGCCTGGAAAATCCCATGGACGGAGAAGCCTGATAGGCTACAGTCCATGGGGTCGCAGAGAGTCGGACATGACTGAGCAACTTCACTTTCACTTCCACACACTAGTAAAGTAATGCTTAAAATTCTGCAAGCCTGGTTTCAGCAGTATGTGAACCATGAACTTCGAGATGTTCAAGCTGGTTTTAGAAAAGGGAGAGGAACCAGAGATCAAATTGCCAACATCCGCTGGATCATTGAAAAAATGAGAGAGTTCCAGAAAAGCATCACTTTCTGCTTTATTGACTATGCCAAAGCCTTTGACTGAGTGGATCACAATAAACTGTGGAAAATTCTGAAAGAGATGGGAATGCCAGACCACCTGACCTGCCTCTTGGGAAACCTATATGCAGGTCAGGAACAGTTAGAACTGGACATGGAGCAACAGGCTTGTTCCAAATTGGAAAAGGAGTATGTCAAGGCTGTATATTGTCACCCTGCTTATTTAACTTCTATGCAGAGTACATCATGAGAATCTGGACATGGAGGAAGCACAAGCTGGAATCAAGATTGCCAGGAGAAATATCAGTAACTTCAGATATGCAGCTGCCACCACCCTTATGGGAGAAAGGGAAGAAGAACTAAAGAGCCTCTTGATGAAAGTGAAAGAGGAGAGTGGGAAAGTTGGCTTAAAGCTCAACATTCAGAAAACGAAGATCATGGCATCCGGTCTCATCACTTCATGGGAAATAGATGGGGAAACAATGGAAATTATTTTGGGGGGCTCCAAAATCATTGCAGATGGTGACTGCAGCCATGAAATTAAAAGATGCTTACTCCTTGGAAGGAAAATTATGACCAACCTAGACAGTGTATTAAAAAGCAGAGACATGACTTTGCCAACAAAGGTCTGTCTAGTCAAGGGTATGGTTTTTCCAGTGGTCATGTGTGTATGTGAGAGTTGGACTATAAAGAAAGCTGAGCACAGAAGAATTGATCATTTGAACTGTGGTGCTGGAGAAGACTCTTGAGAGTCCCTTGGACTGCAAGGAGATCCAACCAGTCCATCCTAAAGGAGATCAGTCCTGGGTGTTCATTGGAAGAACTGATTTTGAAGCTGGAACTCCAATACTTTGGCCACCTGATGTGAAGAGCTGATTTGAAGACCCTGATTCTGGGAAAGATTGAGGGTAGGAGGAGAAGGTGGTGACAGAGGATGAGATGGTTGGATGGCATCACTGACTCAATGGACATGGGTTTGGGTGGACTCTGAGAATTCGTAATGGACAGGGAGGCCTGGCATGCTGCAATTCACGGGGTCGCAAAGAGTCGGATACGACTGAGCGACTGAACTGAACTGAACTGAAAAGTATCCAACTATCCAAAGACCTGTCCCACCAGATTCCCTGGAGCAGAGTTCCTCACTCTACCCTGAACTCCCTCAGGGGTTTTTGAAAGTCAACGGAGGTAGTATCATGGGGTTCAGTCTCCATAGAGGCAGATGGCAAATGCCTTTGTTATTCAGTTTTGGCAATGCTCTTGGTTTCTGTCAATTTGTAGTTGACAGAATTGACAAACTACAGGTCAACAGACTCAAATTTGTTGGTAAGTTTTTGTTCCTTTTGTGTTGTGAGTCAGTATATCCCTTGTGCCCAATTTTTGGAGAGGGGAATTGTTGGACTCTACAAAAGTTGGAACCAGTTTATTGGGGAACTCGTTATTGTGGCGACAAGCCTACCCTAGTTGGGATTAGTTCATCTGTTTTATAGGGTACAATTTATTTACCTGATTAGGGAACTGGTTCAGTTGGAACCAGGGCTTCCCTGGTGGCTCAGATGGTAAAGCGTCTGCCTGCAATGTGGGAGACCCAGGTTTGATTGCTAGGTCGGGAAGATCCCCTGGAGAAGGAAATGGCAACCCACTCCAATAGTCTTGTCTGGAAAATCCCCTGGACAGAGGAGCCTGGTAGGTTATGGTCCATGGGGTCGCAAAGTGAGCGACTTCACTTTCAGTTGGAACCAGTTCATTAGGGAACAAGTTCATGTGGGGGTGGGCAGCCTAGTTGGGGTTAGTTCAATTGTTTTGTAGGGTAAACTTTATTTATTTGATTTAGGAACTGACTTGTCTGTGCTGTATGTCCTTTTTGTTGCAAGTTGACAGACTCAATTTTGTAGGATAAGTCACTCTGATGTGCATACCAAGAACATACCCTGCCCCCCAAATTTGGGATTTTCCTTTATGGGACAAGCCAGTTTGGTTGGGGTATGCTCTTGGAGAACAGAAGTGTTTGATTCTACCTGGAACCATTTCACTGGGGATCTAGTTCTTGTGGGCACAAGCCTACAGTAGTTGGAATTAACATATTTGTCTTGTAGGGCAAATTTATTTACCTGATTTGGGAACCAGTTCATTTGTATCTTGATGCTGGAATTTGTTTTTGCTCTCTTTGCTAGAATTTGCCTATGTTTTCTATGTTTTGGTGTTATCAAACTTGTAAAAATGGGAAATACTTCATCCATCCCAAAAGAAAGCCTTTTGGCACATATATTAGATAAATGAGCAAAATATAACTGTGAGCCTATGATTAAGAAAGATACAGTATACTATTGTAAGAGGGTGTGAACCCAATATATGTTAGCATCAGAAAAGCAATGTCCTCTGTCTCACAATTATACAATCTGACAGTTAGAAGCACTTTGCAAAGAAGAGGAACATACTAATAATAAATGAACAGGCCTAGGGCCTCCCTTGGATTTGAGGTGTCTGATTCTAATTTCCCTATAGGAGCCCTGGGTAATTTTGAGAGCTAGGAGCTTCAGCTCCAGTTTGAAAACTTTTCCTTTGAAGGAAAACTCAGACCTTTCAGGTCTAATGGGATCACTTTAATGTGACTTCTCAGCTGGCTAGATTTTGTTTTTTTTTCTGATTACTTTTGTAATGCACAGGTATTTGGCAATGCAGAGATATACTAACTGCTTTCTCTAACTCTTCCTCTATGGTTTCTCATTTCTTTCTCCTAGAGCTCTCTGTGAATAGGCCAGTGGCTATGGAAGCAGTTGAGGAACTCTGGCCAGGGTTACTCTCAGGTGTGTTCCTAGGGCCCCACAGCCCTTTGTGTCCCAATAGCTGCCACCCAAGCAGGTCAGGGCCCTCCTTTCCTCTTTCTCCCTTAAGCTGAGGACCAGACCACTTAAAATTGTGTGGGCATAGGTCAGGCACTTAAAAGCCATTAAGGCACCTGCTGATTGAAGACCCCTGTGACAGGATAAGGGGATCACAGAATGGATCAGACATTTAGTGTCTGCCCCTGTCAAGACATTTCCATGCAACATCAGGCATATATTGATTCAAGCAAAATACTGAGTCCACTCTCCCTTGTGTGCTGACTATGTGAGGAAATTCTTCAACCTGTCTTTCCTGTTACCTTCAACTCTTAACTCCTTGGTCTATATTGATTTACAGGAGTCTAGATACTGCATGTGAGTCTTCCCAAGAGGCCTTCTCCACTAAGGTACGTGAGGAAAAGTAAAACTAATGGGTATGTCAGTCCTTCATTTTCATTGAGGTAGTCACCTAACACTTTCAAAAAGAAAAAAAAAAAAGCTGTCTTGTATTGCATATGTGGTCTTTACAAGACCAGAAGGGTGGCTCCAAAAATGCTTTTACCACTCCTAAAACCTTCCCTGATAAGAGGCTTGTAAATATTAAACAAAAGGGAAACAAAATCATCCTAGGAAGAACTTGCTTGTATCTTTAAAGATGCAGAAATCCTATTGGGTCTTCTTAGGAACACTTATCTTTGCTATCTTTTTAAAACACAAATTTTAAAGAGAGTAAGTAGAAGCTTGCTTGTCCAAGGTAATTGGAAATTGCTTTTTCTGCAAATATTTATCCAACTAGTGAAGTGACCTTGACTTGTTCCATTTGTCTGAAACCTAATTTTAATTCCATCTCTTTTGCAAAATGATGGATTTTACATTGCTGTACCTGACTCAGGACTGAAATCTTGAAATAAGGACTGAAGCCTTTCTGTTGGTCTATTTGCATATATCTTTGTCTTTGGAGAAGGAAATAGCAACCCACTCCAGTACTCTTGCCTGGAAAATTCCATGGATTGAGGACCCTGGTAGGCTACAGTCCATGGGGTTGCAAAGAGTTGGACACGACTGAGAGACTTCACTACTTCACTACTTGTCTTTGGATAGTGTTGCCATGGGTGATTTGTAAAACAGTTCAATTTAATTGGTTTAAATAAACCAAACAATTCTAAATACAAGAGAAATTAAGTTAAAGGAGTTTCAGATTGACATGAACTAGGAAATGTTTAATATTAAATTAGTACCTTGTATTAATATTTCAAGTTTGGTGATCTAAGTATGATGTTTTTATTGTCCCTAGGTTTAACATAAGCTAAATAAGATCTTATACCTGTTACGCATTCATCAACAAGGAAAGCAACTCAATGTGAAGAAACTTTCGAGGGAGGAAACAACAAATGAGAAAGGGTTTTAAATGAACTTCTAGAAATACATGTTTTAGGATTTCTCTAGATATTCTGTAACTTGAAAGTTAACACTGTGCTAAAGCAAGTTAAATGATTAAAAATTTCTGGAAAATGCACCCCAAAAAGAGTTGTATATGATCATTCAGGACTGACTAATTTTAAAACAAGTTTAACTTGGTAAATTAACCTTTAAATTAAGCTGGTACAAAATGTAAATTTGGTTTTTCTCTCTGTTAAAGCAGAAAAGTTTTCTGAAGATGCCGAAATGCCTTTGATATCAGACTTTAAGTTTCTTTCTTAACTGATCTGTTCTGTATTTGACTTTGAAATCTTTTACTGACACTTTGGCTAAGTAAATAATTATTGCTTCATAAAGCCTATGCTACTTTTGAGTTTTAGAGAAAAAAAAAAAAAAGTTCTTCTAACAAACCTTCTCAAATCAAATTAACTCTGGATAACTTTTTGCCAAATTCAGACTTAAATTGAAGAAAGTAGGGAAAACCACTAGACCATTCAGGTATGACCTATTTAAAATCCCTTATGATTATACAGTAGAAGTGAGAAATAGATTTAAGGGCCTAGATCTGATACATACAGTGCCTGATGAACTATGGAAAGAGGTTCGTGACATTGTACAGGAGACAGGGATCAAGAGCATCCCCATGGAAAAGAAATGCAAAAAAGCAAAATGGCTGTCTGGGGAGGCCTTACAAATAGCAGTGAAAAGAAGAGAAGTGAAAAGCAAAGGAGAAAAGGAAAGATATAAACATCTGAATGCAGAGTTCCAAAGAAAAGCAAGAAGAGATAAGAAAGCCTTCCTCAGCGACCAATGCAAAGAAATAGAGGAAAACAACAGAATGGGAAAGACGAGAGATCTCTTCAAGAAAATCAGAATTACCAAAGGAACATTTCATGCAAAGATGAGCTCGATAAAGGACAGAAATGGTATGGACCTAACAGAAGCAGAAGATATTAAGAAGAGATGGCAAGAATACACAGAACTGTACAAAAAACATTTTCACGACCCAGATAATCACAATGGTGTGATCACTGACCTAGATCCAGATATCCTGGAATGTGAAGTCAAGTGGGCCTTAGAAAGCATCACTATGAACAAAGCTAGTGGAGGTGATGGAATTCCAGTTGAGCTATTTCAAATCCTGAAAGATGATGCTGTGAAAGTGCTGCACTCAATATGCCAGCAACTTTGGAAAACTCGGCAGTGGCCACAGGACTGGAAAAGGTCAGTTTTCATTCCAATCCCAAAGAAAGGCAATGCCAAAGAATGCTCAAACTACCGCACAATTGCACTCATCTCACATGCTAGTAAAGTAATGCTCAAAATTCTCCAAGCCAGGCTTCAGCAATATGTGAATCATGAACTTCCTGATGTTCAAGCTGGTTTTAGAAAAGGCAGAGGAACCAGAGATCAAATTGCCAACATCTGCTGGATCATGGAAAAAGCAAGAGAGTTCCAGAAAAACATTTATTTCTGATTTATTGACTGCCAAAGCCTTTGACTGTGTGGATCACAATCAACTGTGGAAAATTCTGAAAGAGATGGGAATACCAGACCACCTGATCTTCCTCTTGAAAAATTTGTATGCAAATCAGGAAGCAACAGTTAGAACTGGACATGGAACAACAGACTGGTTCCAAATAGGAAAAGGAGTACATCAAGGCTGTATATTGTCACCCTGTTTATTTAACTTATATGCAGAGTACATCATGAGAAATGCTGAACTGGAAGAAACACAAGCTGGAATCAAGATTGGCGGGAGAAATATCAATAACCTCAGATATGCAGATGATACCACCCTTATGGCAGAAAGTGAAGAGGAACGAAAAAGACTCTTGATGAAAGTGAAAGTAGAGAGAAAAAGTTGGGTTAAAGCTCAACATTCAGAAAATGAAGATCATGGTATCCGGTCCCATCACTTCATGGGAAATAGATGGGGAAACAGTGGAAATAGTGTCAGACTTTATTTTTGGGGGCTCCAAAATCATTGCAGATGGTGACTGCAGCCATGAAATTAAAAGACGCTTACTCCTTGGAAAGAAAGTTATGACCAACCTAAATAACATATTCAAAAGCAGAGACATTACTTTGCCAACAAAGCTCCGTCTAGTCAAGGCTATGGTTTTTCCTGTGATCATGTATGGATATGAGAGTTGGACTGTGAAGAAGGCTGAGCGCCGAAGAATTGATGCTTTTGAACTGTGGTGTTGGAGAAGACTCTTGAGAGTCCCTTGGACTGCAAGGAGATCCAACCAGTCCATTCTGAAGGAGATCAGCCCTGGGATTTCTTTGGAAGGAATGATGCTAAAGCTGAAACTCCAGTACTTTGGCCACCTCATGCTAAGAGTTGACTCATTGGAAAAGACTCTGATGCTGGGAGGGATTGGGGGCAAGAGGAGAAGGGGATGACATTGGATGAGATGGCTGGATGGCATCACTGACTCGATGGATGTGAATCTGAGTGAACTCCGGGAGTTGGTGATTGACAGGGAGGCCTGGTGTGCTGCAATTCATGGGGTCTCAAAGAGTCGGACACAACTGAGTGACTAATCTGATCTGATCTGATTTGTACTTTGGGATATGTTAAAGGACCCCCCAAACACCCAATTCAAGATATTAAACAAATTAGGTCCACTTAGTATGTTAAACTACGTGGGAGGTGTTGTCAAATGAGTGATACATTTTAAGTTATATGGCAAATGATACAGATATTCTAGAGATCATATGGAGTGCCTAAAAATATATGTCTTCTAGTTATTATATGAAAGTGTTGTATGTCACAGCAGGAACCAGGTTGCTTTGTCAATTACATTGAAATCATATCTAAACTTGTCTTCATAAGTCTTTTGTCAGTACATACAGTTATGGTTTTACTCTGATGTCTTTGCAAAAATGCCTCTTCTTCAAAAAGATTTATAAAAGGAATTTAGATAAACACAAGTTTCTGACTTTCTGGTAATCATGCTGAAATGAGTAAAAAAAAATAAAAAATTCTAATGGGAAACCTGATGGCTTCATAAAACTGTTAACAAAAAGAATTAGTTACATAGAACTGAGTGAACTGTAAATATGGTTATAATTTTTGTGGTTTCTTTCTAAAAGAATTATTGCTTTAAAATCTTTGTTTTCCATGTGTAAGAGAAAACTTCTCCTTAAACTAACTATGGAAGAGGAGATGGTTGGATGGCATCACCACCAACTCATTGGATATGAGTTTGAGCAAGTTCTGGGAGTTGGTGGTGGACAGGGAAGCCTGGTGTGCTGCAGTGCATGTGGATGCAAAAGGTCAGATAAGACTGGCAACTGAACTGAACTTAAGCTAATTATGATTTGCAGTAACTTGGTAAATTATGTCTTTTCTGAGCAAAATTGAAGCAGTTATCTATTTCTCTCTACCTTGCTGATCCTGTCAGAAACGTATGCTTGTGTCAAATATTAAGTCATATCTAAGCATGCATTACCAGTATATGAAACTGCAGTGAAACTTATTTATCTCAATAAATAAGTTATCTCTCCCTTGATTGCTTGATTATTGCAGTTGGATTGCAACTAGTTATAACAATCATTGTTTAAATTTGTTATTTATTTTCAAATTGTGTTTTGTGTCTTCCTGCTGCAATATGTCATTGTCAGTGTTACAAGCTGCATAACTTAAATCCTGTCTAAGATTTATAAGATTATTTTCCCTTGCAGTAAACAATGTGTAACTGGCCCCCAACAAAAATTATATGGCTAAATATTTTGAGAAAGTCAGTGGGATTCCCTCGTATCTCAGTGGGTAAAGAATTTGCCTGCAATGCAGAAGACCCAGGTTCATTCCCTGGGTCTGGAAGATCCCCTGGTGAAGGAAATGGCAACCCACTCTAGTATGCTTGCCTGGAGAATCCTATGGCCAGAGGAACCTGACAGACTACAGTCCATGGGGCTGCAAGAGTTCGACACGACTTAGCGACTAAACCACCACACCACAATTGTAATAGTGTGATTCTAGGTATGGGAAGAAGCAACAAGAAAGGGTAAAGGTATCCTGGATTACAGTTAGAAAGAATTCAGAGAATTTTAAATTACTGATGGGGCCTGGTCCAAAATTTAACAGCTTGAGTGGCATGTCAAGAATTTTTGCCTACACTGGGATGAGACTCTCAGTGTCATGGGACAAAAGTTGATCATGAAATGTCTTACAAATATTGGTCAAATTTCTGACCAAGAAGGAAAGACCTGAGAAATGGAATCAGCAATTGCAACTCTCCAACGTGAGATGATGAATCCTGAGGAAGGAGAATACCTGCCATCTAAGGCTTTCCCTATAGTGAACCCTGTGACTACTCTTAGAATACAGAATCACAGGCCCCAGATAGTGGAGGTATATGCCAAGGATATGATGTTAATGAACCCTGACTTTTGTACCTTACCCTAGATAGATAAGCACTAAATTCCTTAACATGAAATGTAGCTTCCTGGGTTTAAAGTCCTATATTTCTAAGTATATAGGTGTAAAATAAACACTTTCCAACGGGGGAGCAAAATGAAGACAAATAACACTTGAAACACTAGTCCCAATGGTGACCACTCCCAGAAAAATCCATCTGATGAAGCAGACAGTCATCATCCCCTTTTTTTCAAAAGATTTTGGAATGGACTCTGACAGTGGGGAATTGTTGCATGGAGAAGCCAATTGTGAGTCCATTTGGAACTGTTTCTTTGACCTGCTTTTTGTTGCTTTTGTTATTACAATGATATATAATGACCTGCCTCAGAGGACCCTGACCCTTAGCTTGACTGTTGTACTAAAACACATTCGTTTAGCTCACAGAGAGATAATCTGACCCTGCCCAACTGTGAAAAGAAGAAACTGAAACATCTCTTCCCTGAGGCTGGCCTGGAGATGTTTTGAAAGACTGAGGGCCTTTTCATTCTACTTCTCCACTGTCTCTCCTTCTCTATTTTGCCTTTTGAATTTACTTCCTTATTGCTTCTTTCTGTCTCTATAAGACAACTTGGCATCCAGATTCTAATAAGATGGTTACTTTGAGACAATAGTCTTCAATTTTCTCAGTCAGCTGGCTTTCCAAATAAAGTTGTAGTCCTTGTCTCAACACCTCATTTCTTGGATTCATTAGCCTGTCATGCAGTGAGTAGAGTGCGTGTGAACTCAGCAACACCATTAATGCTATGTAAAAAAAATAAATAAATGAATAAATAAACAGGCAGAGGCTCTAGACAGTTCTCCAAAGACATATAGATTGTCATAAAGAACATGAGAAGATGCTCTACATCACTACATCTGTGAGTATAAACTCACAGAGGTCAGAATGGTCATCATCAAGAAGTCTACAGACAGTAAGTGCAGCACAGGGTGTTGAGAAAAGGGAACCCTACTACACTGATGGTGGGAATATAAATTGATATAACCACTGCAGAGAACAGGATGGAGGTTCCATAAAAAACTAAAAATAGAACTATCTTATGACAACAATCCCACTACTGGGTATATATTCAGAGAAAACCATAATTCAAAAAGACCCTTGTTCCCCAATATCCACTGCAGCTCCACTTACAATAGCCAAGACATCAAAGCAATGTAAATGACTATTAACATATTAATGGATAAAAATATGGTGTTTATATACAGTGGAATATTATTCAGTCAAAAAATAATGAAAGGATGCTAGGTGCAACAACATGGATGGACCTAGAAATTATTATACTGAGTGAAAAAAGTCACCCAGAAAGACAAATATCATATGATATAGGTTGTATGTGGAATCTAAAGATAAATAAATAAATAAAAATGAACTTATTTAAAAACTGAAACAGAGTCAAAGATGTAGAAAGCTGGGTGGTGGTGAAGAAAAAGAAATAAAATAGAAAATTGAGGTTAGCATATAGACATTAGTATAAATAAAATAAATAACTAATAAGAACCTACTCTATAGCACAGGCAACTCCATTACAATAGTCTGTAATGAACTATATGGGAAAATAATCCTAAAAAAGAGTGGATATCTGTTTATGTGTAAATGATTCACTTTGCTGTACAGCAGAAACTAACACAACATTGTGAATCAATTATATTTCAATTTAAAAAAATTGTTTACTCACTACTGAGGGTCAAAATCATATTTTAAGGAAAAACAAAAGCTCTCTTACTTTCCAAGCTGCTATTATCTGAGATGCTAATATCCTCCTTCATTGATTTAAGGCATCTTCTGTGTGTGTGTGGTTTATCAGAATTAGAGTGTAAAAGAGATGAATTGAACAACATTGTTACTCTAAGTAGAGCAAGATAAACTGAGCTGAAAATTTAGACTGAAGACTGGTTATGTATGAGAAATTACTCTCTTGAAACTATTATGAGAAATTACTTGTTTTTAGCATTAATATAAAGAATTTATGTACCAAAATAATGTTTCAGGGAACCAAAAAGAATGAAAACTTATGTAAATTTATCACAGTCACAGTACAATATGGGTTTATAATAGAAAATAGCATTCCTACTCATCCCAGAATGATGTTGAGTCACGAAGTCATGTCTGACTCTTTGTGACCCTATGGACTACAATACACCAGGCTTCCTTGTCCTTCACCATCTCCCAGAGTATGCTCAAACTCATGTCCATTGAGTCAGTGTCCAATCATCTTGTTAGGTAGGTAGAATAGGGAAAAGGAATCTAAAACGGAGGTGGCTAAAAGACAAGGAAAGTCAAAGGAAGGTCCAAGGACCAGAGTGAAGACTTCAGGCAGAACAAACAGCACTCCTGGCTGAGCCCAATTTGAATAGGGCAGGCCCAGGTGGAGGGCAAAACCATATAAAAGGAGGAGCCAAAGTGCTTTCGGATGGACTCTGTCTCTCCCATGTGTGAGCGCTCTCTCTCTCTCTCTTACTCTCATTCTCTCTCCTGCTATCTACTAAATGAAATAGAGCTACTAAATAAAATAGAATAACATTGATTTGCCTAAGAGTTGTAGCACGGTTTGTCCAAGACCCGAGAGCTGTGACACGCAGAGGGCTTTAATGTCTGTCGTTCCAAATCTTTGTTGTGATGAGACAAAGAACCTAGGAACATACACTTGCGTGACATCTATGGTGCCGTGACTCGGATTTAACCTGGCTGAAACAACCTCTTCGAGGAAGAGGCCAAGCACAGCAGGAGCCCAACTCAGCGAAGCTCCCACACTTGTGGAAGGCAAAGAAACCCAGCTCAGGGGAAGGCCCATTGTTCTGGAAACCGGGACAGCAAAAAATGAACTCAGCAGAAAGCTCACGCAGGCCAGTCTCAGATTCCAGAAGACCTCCGGTTTAGGTAAGAGGTCCTCACTCCTATGGCTGGAGGGACCATTACAATCTATCGTTTCTTGTTTCCTCAAACCTCCCATGAACAGGTGGGCAGCAGGGGGCACAATTGAGGAACTCTGGAGAGGCTACTCCTCAGCATGTCCCAAAGGCGCTATCTGCTGAGTCCCAGTAGCTGTTACCCAAGCCGGTGGGGGTTCTTCTGTCCTTTCTTTTCTCTGTGCCAAGGATTAGACCAATGAAATTGTGAGCACCGGTCAGATATTCAGCAAATTTTCCTGCGGGCTATGAAGGGGATTCCTTGGCACGTTTTTCCCACTGCTTTTTCTTCCCATCCTTCAGCTCTCTCCCGGGACTCAAGCCCGGCCAAAACTAATGAAACTCAGACTCTGATGTCTCATTGCAAAAATTCGTTGAGAGACAAAGCGATAAGAGGTAGATTTGTTAGATTCCAGAGAGAAGCCACCCTTCAGGATGTGAACTGTTGCCGAGGGCAAGGGCTGAGGCCATGGAATTAGGCCTGGCTAGATTTTTGTGAGGGGATGGAATTCATATGCTAATGAGTGAGAGGATCATCCCAGCCATTGGGGAACCACCCACTCCTCCCTCTTTTGACCATGCCTTGGAGCTGTCCTGCCACTTCTGGGTGGCAGATTGGGGATTAAGGTTTACTTGAATCATCTTGGAACCAAATGATTTTAATTGGTTTACATTATACCCTTGTGCTATGTTATTCCTTCAAAGGTTGTGCTCTGCCCCCTTCCCTCCTGTTTCATGCTCTTTTCCTGAGCCCCATCCAGACCCACAAGGTTGCCTCTACAATCTTCTGGAGAGACAACCAGAAAATAGCTGGCCTTGGGAGGGAAATACTCTATAATATCCAACCCCCTAATCCTACCCAGCACTGGTCACACTGGAGATCTTGGGGATGCCCAAACTCCAGTCTGGGGGGGTCCCAGGAGGTCATTACGCTTTGACCTGCCTAGGGATCTGTCTTTGAAAGGTTGTCATGCCTCGGGGATCCTCTAGTCCCAGGGGTCCCAGGAGGTCGTCACACCTCGACATGCCCAGGGACCCAATTCTCGGGAGGCCATCATGCCTCGACCTGCCCAGGGATTCGATCTCTAGGAGGCTGTCATGCCTCAGCCTGCCCGGGGATCTGCACCCTGACCTGGGGATGCCTGGCTCTCAGGTTGTACCAGTTCTGGGTAGGATAAGCTTCAGAAAGACTCACCCCTAAGGAAGTCGAAAGAGGTCTTTTTCTTTTCTCCCTGTCATGACTATCTTTCAGATGGGAAATAACCAATACACTTCCTGGCAGACGCCCTTGAGATGCATCCTTGATAACTGGAAGCTGTTCGGCCCTCTAGCTCTAAGGAGAAGTCATTTGAAATTCTTTTGTGCCACTGCATGGCCACAGTATCCACTGGTGGACGAGGAACACTGGCCTGAGGATGGAACTTTAAATTACAATACCATCCTGCAATTAGAATTATTCTACAAAAGACAAGGGAAATTGACAGAGACCCCCTATGTCCAAATTTTCTTCCAACTAACAAAATGAGCCCACTAGGCAAATGGTGTTAAGCACAGGCAACCAAGAAAAGGAACCTCCTCTTGAAGGCTCACCTCCCACAGCTCCCGAGTTGCCTGGTGCTCCTTCCTCATACCCAAACTTGCCTCCATATCCGGGAGCACCTCCTCCACAAAAGCCAGCTCGAGTATGTCCCTTAGTTGAAACTGGAGGAAAATTCGGACCAACCCGGGTCCATAAGCCCTTCTCCCTCTTAGAACTAAGACAGATCAAACAAGATCTGGGAAGCTATACAGATGACCCAGGCAAATATATAGATACACTCCAACATATTACCTTGGCCTTTGACTTGACGTGGAAAGACATCATGGTCATATTTAGTCAAACTTTATCTGATCCTGAACATACCAGGGTCTTAAAGGAAGCCCGGAGGTATGCAACAGGGCTCCACATGTCCAGTGATAGATACCCAGTAGGGGAAACTGCAGTCCTGTCCTTCAATCTTAATTGGAATTATAATGATCCTGAGCACATATGGGAAAGAGATAATTTTCTAATCTGTGTGAAGGCAGGACTGAAAGCAGCCCAATAAAAAGCAATCATCTATGCCCAGGTCTCAGCAATAACTCAGGAGCCCAATGAGAACCCTATTGCCCTTCTGGAGAGGCTAAAAGAGGTACTCCAAAAGCTTACCAACCTGGACTTAGACTCTTATGAGGGACAGGTGGTTTTAAAGGACAAATTCCTGTCCCAATGTGCATCAGATATTGGAATTAAGTTACAGCAGCTACAACAGCAGGACCCTGCTGCCTCTTTAGATGAGATGGTCCAGACAGCCACCAATACCTTTTATAACAGAACAGGAGAAGGAGGCCAAGGCCCAGGAGAAGGAGAGAAAGAAAGAGACAAGGCATGCCCAGATGCTGGCCGCCCTCCAGAGAAACCCTATGGCAAACCCCGAGTCCTTGAGGGGCAAGGCACAAGACAAATGCCTGATCTGTAGACAGGCGGGGCATTGGGCCAAAGAGTGTCCAAACCTTGACAAGTCTCCTAGAATGGCTTGCCACAAATACCATCAACTGGGACATTGGGCAGCACTCTGCCCTGGGGACCCAAGAGCCTCAAGGTCAAGTGCCAAGCTTACCTTCACGATGGTGTAAGAGGACTGAAGCGACCTGCTCCAGCCAGCCCGCCTATCACAGATAACCATCACGGGGCTGGAGCCAAGGGTGCGACTGGATGTGGCAGTTAAGTCCGAGAATTTCTTAGTTGACACAGGGGCTACCTACTCTGTCTTGATCTCCTACTCCGGGGCCTTCTCCTCCCAAACCTGTACCATTTTGGGTGCTACAGGAAAAGCAACTACTAAAGGATTCACCCGACCACTTCTTTGTTGCTGGGATGGACAAATAGTTTCCCACCAGTTTCTGGTGGTCCCTGAGTGTCCTACCCCCTTATTGGGAAGAGATATACTCACTAAACTGGGGATCACCCTTGTGATGGGAAGTTTTTCAGCCCTAGAGCTCTACAGCTCCTGGTTACTACTGAAGAACCCATTACACCTTCATAGAGAGGGACCAAAACCCATGGGAAGACAAAATTAACCCCCAGGTGTGGGACCAGGGGATTCCTGGACGAACCCACCAAGCTGAGCCGGTCATCATTGTCCTCCGGGATCCCACTTGGTTTCCTAACCAGAAACAATATCCTCTCAAAAGAGAGGGTCGGGAGGGATTACAGCCTTTAATAAATAAATCCCTTGCTTGTGAGCTATTGGTCCCCACCAGTTTACCATGTAATACCCCAATCCTCTCAGTAAAGAAAAAAGATGGAACCTGGCGAATGGTTTAAGATCTCTGGATCATAAATGAAGCTGTAGTCATCCTCCATCCCACAGTACCCAATCCCTATGTAATCTTGGGAGAAATCCCACCCAGTGCCAAGTGGTTTACAGTCTTGGATCTCAAAGATGCATTTTTTTGCATACCACTGGCTAAAGAATCCCAATACCTTTTTGCCTTTGAGTGGGAAGCTCCAGGAGAAAAACACCAACAGATGACTTGGACAGATGACTTGAACCCCTCAGGGGTTCAGAGATAGCCCCCACCTGTTTAGAAAGGCCCTTAGCCAGGACCTCCTAGATCTGGACCTGGGACCTAATGGGACAATATTACAATACATAGATGACCTACTAATCTGCTCTTCAGATGAAAAAAGTGCCCAACAACATGCAATTCAGGTTCTAAACTTCTTGGCAGAAAGGGCTCTAAACTTTCTTGGCAGAAAGTCTCCCGTGCTAAGGCACAGATGGTCGAGACAAAGGTCACCTACCTGAGAGTTCAGATTGCACACGGGTCCAGGAGGCTGTCTGCTGATCAGGCACAAGAAATCCTCCAGTTGCCCTCCTCCACGACTCGAAAACAATTGCAAGCTTTCCTGGGGCTAACTGATTATTGTAGAATCTGGATACCCAACTGTGGTTTAATTGCCAAGCCCTTATATGAAAGCTTAAAGGGATGAGATGATTTAATCCCACTGATGTGGGGAACTCCTCAAAAGAAGGCAGAGGCTACACTAAAACAGGTCTTAACTCAGGCACCTGCCTTGAGGTTGCCAGACCCAGAAAAAGCATTCCAACTTTATGTCCATGAAATAGAGGGAATAGCCTTGGGAGTGTTAACTCAAAGGTTGGGATCTGAGCCCCAGCCTGTAGCTTACTTATCCAAGAGGCTCAATCCAACTACCTGAGGCTGGCCCCTCTGCCTTTGAAATCTTGCAGCTATTGCAATCATGGTAGAAGATGCTTTAAACTCTCCTTTGGGGGCAAACTAACTATTTTTACCAGCCACCAAGTAAAACAACTCCTAAATGGGAGAGGCCATTTATGGATGTCTTATCAAATAATCCTCAGATATCAAGTAATGCTGATGGAAAATCCAGGCCTCACTATATCCTCTTGTGAGGTTCTTAACCCAGCCATACTCCTACCTACCCCTGAGGGCTCTCTCCCCTTTCACTCTTGTCTAGAAATCTTGGACCACTGGGCAAAACCCCGAGAGGGATTGTCAGAAGATCCTCTGACCAATCCTGAGGAAATCTGGTACACTGATGGAAGCAGCTTTGTCTTGGATGGAAAAAGAAGATCTGGGTCAACCAGCTACAACATGCAGTGCCAGTTCAACAAAGATATAGAACTACAGCCGACCACGGGAAATGTCACACACCCTTGGACACTGCTATAAGGACTCTGAGGATTGAGACTAGCAAGAGCGGGAGGCCCAATACCCCTCACCGTCCCAGTTCAGCAGGAAGTAGCCAGAAAGACCCCGACGTCCCTATACCCAAAGAATTGGGCCTCCCATCTCTTGAGACGGGAATGTTAGGTAGGTAGAATAGGGAAAAGGAGTCCAAAATAGAGGTGGCTAAAAGACAAGGAAGGTCATAGGAAGACTTCAGGCAGAACAAACAGCACTCCTGGCTGAGCCCAGTTTGAATAGGGCAGGCCCACGTGGAGGAAAAAACCATATAAAAGGAGGAGCCAAAGCACTTTCGGATGGATCCTCTCTCTCTCCCACGTGTGTGCGCTCTCTCTCTCTCTCACTCTCACTTTCTCTCTTGCTGTCTTCTAAATAAAATAGGGCTGTAACACTGATTTGCCTAAGAGCTGTAGCACAGTTTGTGCAAGACCCAAGAGCTGTGATGCGCCGAGGGCTTTAATATCTGTCTCTCCAAATCTTTGTTGTGACGAGACAAAGAACCGAGGAACATACACATGCGTGACAATCTCAACCTCTGTCAAACTCTTCTCCTTCTGTCCTCAATCTTTACCAGAGTCAGCATCTTTTCAAGTGAGTCTACTCTTCTCCTCAGATGGCCAAAATATTGGAGCTTCAGCTTCAGCATCAGTCTTTCCATTGAATATTCAGGGTTGATTTCCTTTAAGATTGACTGGTTTGATCTCCTTGCTGTCCAACAGACTCTGAAGAGTCTTCTCAACCACTACAATTTGAGAGAATCAATTCTATGGTGTTACAGCCTTTATGGTCCAACTCTCATATCTGTACATGACTAGTAGAAAACCATAGCTCTGATTATACTCACCCTTATCATAAAAGTGATGTCTCTGCTTTATCATACATTGTCTAGTTTTACAAAAGCATTTCTTTCAAGGAGCAAGTGTCTTTTGATTTCATGGCTTCAGTCACCGTCCACAGTGGATTTCAAGCCAAAGAAAATAAAATCTGTCACTGTTTTCACTTTTTCCCATATATTTGCCATAAAGTGATGGGACCAAACACTATGATCTAAGTTTTTTGAATGTTGAGTTTTAAGCCAGCTTTTTTATTCTCCTCTTTCATTCTCATCATGAGGCTTTTTAACTTCTCTTCACTTTCTCTCATTAGAGTGATATCATCTGCATATCTATGGTTGCTGATATTTCTCCTGGCAATCTTGATACCAGATTGTGATCTGTCCAGCCCTGCATTTTTCATGATGTACTCTGCATATAAGTTGAGTGAGCAGGGTGACCATATACAGCCTTGATGTACTTCTTTCCCAATTTTGAACCAGCCTGTTGTTCCTAGTCCAGTTTTCACGGTTGCTCCTTGACTTCCATACGTGTTTCTCAGGAAGCAAATATGATGGTCTCTTATTTCCATATCTTCTAGAATTTTCATAGATTAAGATGATCCACACAGTCAAAGGTTTCCATATAATCTGGAATTCCCTTGCTTTTGCTATGATCTAACGAATGTTGGTTATTTCATCCCCGTTTCCTCTGCCATTTCTTAAATCCAACTTGGACATCTGGAAATTCTCAGTTCCTTACTGTAGAAACTTTGCTTGAAGCGCTTTGAAAATTACCTTTCTAGCACATGAAATGAAAATAATTTTACAACAGTTTGAACACTCTTTTGCATTGCTTTTCTTTGGGAAAACTGGTTTTTCCTGTCCTGTGACCATTGCTGAGTTTTCCAAATTTGCTGACATATTGAGTACAGCACTTTAACAGCATCAACTTTTAGGATTTTAAATAGCTCAGCTGGAATTCCATCACCTCCACTAACTTTGTTTGTAGTAATGCTTCCTAAGGCCCATTTGACTTTACACTCCAGGATATCTGGCTCTAGGTGAGTGACCATATCATCATGGTTATCCAGGTCATTAAGATCTTTTTTGTATGGTTCTTCTGTGTATCTTTGTCACCTTTTCTTATTATCTTCTACTTCTGTTAGGTCCTTGCCACTTGTGTCCTTTATTGTACCCATCTTTGTATGAACTGTTCCTTGGTAATTCCAATTTTCTTAAAGAGACCTCTTGTCTTTCTCATTCTGTTTTTTTTTTTTTTTTTTCCCTTCACTTTATTTGTATTACTCACGTTAGAGAGCTTTTTCATCTCTCCTTGCTATCCTCTGGAACACTACATCAGGTTGAGTAAACCTTGCCCTTTCTCCTTTGCCTTTCACTTTTTTTCTCAACTATTTGTTGCCTCCTGAGACAACAGGAATAAATGCAATAAATGCTTTCTTGCATTTATTTTCTTGTGGATGGTTTTGATCACTGGCTTCTGTATGAAGTTACAAACAGTTGTCCATAGTTTTTCAGGCACTCTCTCTTCAGATCTAATCCCTTGACTCTACTTGTCATCTCCACTGTATTGTCATAATTAATTTCATTGGTCATACCTGAATAGTCTAGTGTTTTTCCCTATTTTCTTCAATTTAAGCCTGAATTTTGACATAAGGAGATAATGATCTGAAGCCAGTCAATTCCAAGTCTTGTACTTACTGGCTGTATAGAGCTTCACCATTTTTGGCTATAAAGAATATAATCAATCTGATTTCAGTGTTGGCCATCTGGTGATATCCATGTGTAGAATTGTCTCATGTTGCTGAAAGAGAGAATTTGCTATGATCAGTGTGTTCCCTTGGAGAACTATGTTAGTGTTTATCCTGCTTCATTTTTTACTCCAAGGCCAAAAATTTTTCTGTTACTCCAGGTATCTCTAGATTTCCTATTTTGCATTCTAATACCCCAGGATTATATATATATATATACACACACACACACACACACACACACACACACACACACACACACATACATACATACAGGTGTTAGTTCTAAAAGGTCTTTCAGGTCTTCATAGAACCATTTGACTTCAACTTCTTCAGCATCAGAGTTAAGATGTTGGGGCATAAACTTGGCTTAGTGTGATGCCAAATGATTTACCTTGGAAATGAACCAAGATCTTTCTGTCATCTTTGAGACTACACTGAAGTACTGCATTTTCAACTCTTTTGTTGACTATGAGGGCTACTTCACTTCTTCTAAGGAATTATTTTCCAAAGTAGTAGATATTATGGTCATCTGAATTAAATTCACCCATTCCCATCCATCTTTAGTTCACTGATTCCTAAAATGTCAACATTTACTCTTGCCTCATCCTGCTTGACCATGTTCAATTTACCTTGATTCATGCACCTAACATCTCAGGTTCCTATGCAATGTTTTTCTTTATAGCTTTGGACTAACTTTCATCACCAGGACATTCACAACTGGGCTTAATTTCTACTTTGGCTTAGCCTCTTTATTTTTTGTGAAGTTATAGCTCTATTCTTCCCCAGCAGCATATTGAAAGCCTACTGACACGGTGGACTTATATTCCAGTGTTATATTTTTTTGAATTTTTACTCGGCAAGGGTACTGAAATGGTTTGCCTTTCCCTTCTTCTGTGGACTACGTTTTATCATAACTCTGAGTGAGTTAATTCTTAGGTAGGTTGATAAGCTGGTTTTAGAAAAGGCAGAGGAATCAAAGACCACATTGCCAACATCTGCTGGATCATGGAAAAAGCAAGAG
Source organism: Bos grunniens (assembly GCF_055505025.1). NCBI lineage: Eukaryota > Metazoa > Chordata > Mammalia > Artiodactyla > Bovidae > Bos > Bos grunniens. The sequence goes on along the minus strand of NC_141183.1, from coordinate 60,883,302 downwards.
AGTTCCAGAAAAACATCTACTTCTGCTTTATTGACTATGCCAAAGCCTTTGACTGTGTGGATCACAATCAACTGTGGAAAATTCTGAAAGAGATGGGAATACCAGACCACCTGACCTGCCTTTTGAGAAATTTGTATGCAGGTCAGGAAGCAACAGTTAGAACTGGATATGGAACAACAGACTGGTTCCAAGTAGGAAAGGAAGTACGTCAAGGCTGTATATTGTCACCCTGCTTATTTAACTTCTATGCAGAGTACATCATGAGAAATGATCGGCTGGAAGAAGCACAAGCTGGAATCAAGATTGCCAGGAGAAATATCAATAACCTCAGATATGCAGATGACACCACCCTTATGGTAGAAAGTGAAGAGGAACGAAAAAGCCTCTTGACGAAAGTGAAAGTGGAGAGTGAAAAAGTTGGGTTAAAGCTCAACATTCAGAAAATAAAGATCATGGCATCTGGTCCCATCACTTCATGGTAAATAGATGGGGAAACAATGGAAACAGTGTCAGACTTTACTTTTTGGGGCTCCAAAATCACTGCAGATGGTGACTGAAGTCATGAAATTAAAAGACACTTGCTCATTGGAAGAAAAGTTATGACCAACCTAGACAGCATATTAAAAAGCACAGACAATACTTTGCCAACAAAGGTCCGTCTGGTCAAGGCTATGGTTTTTCCAGTGGTCATGTACGGATGTGACAGTTGGACTGTGAAGAAAGCTGAACACCAAAGAACTGATGCTTTTGAACTGTAGTGTTGGAGAAGACTCTTGAGAATCCCTTGGACTGCAAGGAGATCCAACCAGTCCATTCTGAAGATAAGCCCTGGAATTTCTTTGGAAGGAATAATGCTAAAACTGAAACTCCAGTACCTTGGCCACCTCATGCGAAGAGTTGACTCATTGGAAAAGACTCTGATGCTGGGAGGGATTGGGGGCAGGAGGAAAAGGGGACGACAGAGGATGAGATGGCTGGATGGCATCACTGACTCGATGGACATGAGTCTGAGTGAACTCTGGGAGTTGGTGATGGACAGGGAGGCCTGGCGTGCTGCAATTCATGGGGTCACAAAGAGTCAGACACGACTGAGCGACTGAACTGAACTGAGATTGATAAGGAGTCCAAGGCCCTCAAGGAGGAAGGGATCCAGGCCTCTCAAGGAGGAGAAAAGGACAAACTTTTTTTTTTCCCCCTACATTTCTTCATCTTTATCAAATAAAATGTTTTCTCTTTAAGCCCAAAGCCCATGGCTAAACTGTATGTTTATTCCTTAAGCTCTCTACTAATGATTATATAACAACAGTGTATCTTGCTTCAGTCAGTTCAGTTCAGTCACTCAGTCGTGTCCGACTCTTTGCGACCCCATGAATTACAGCACGCCAGGCCTCCCTGTCCATCACCAACTCCCGGAGTTCACTCAGACTCACGTCCATTGAGTCAGTGATGCCATCCAGCCATCTCATCCTCTGTCGTCCCCTTCTCCTCCTGCCCCCAATCCCTCCCAGCATCAGAGTCTTTTCCAATGAGTCAACTCTTTGCATGAGGTGGCCAAAGTACTGGAGTTTCAGCTTCAGCATCATTGACTCCAAAGAAATCCCAGGGCTGATCTCCTTCAGAATGGACTGGTTGGATCTCCTTGCAGTCCAAGGGACTCTCAAGAGTTTTCTCCAACACCACAGTTCAAAAGCATCAATTCTTTGGCTCTCAGCTTTCTTCATAGTCCAACTCTCACATCCATACATGACCACTGGAAAAACCATAGCCTTGACTAGACAGACCTTTGTTGGCAAAGTATTGTCTGTGGTTTTCAATATGCTGTCTAGGTTGGTCATAACTTTCCTTCCAAGGAGTAAGCATCTTTTAATTTCAAGGCTGCAGTCACCATCTGCAGTGATTTTGGAGCCCAGAAAAATAAAGTCTGATACTGTTTCCACTGTTTCCCCATCTATTTCCCATGACGTGATGGGACCAGATGCCATGATCTTCGTTCTCTGAATGTTGAGCTTTAAGCCAACTTTTTCACTCTCCACTTTCACTTTCACCAAGAGGCTTTTTCGTTTCTCTTCACTTTTTTCCATAAGAGTGGTATCATCTGCATATCTGAGGTTATTGATATTTCTCCTGGCAATCTTGATTCCAGCTTGTGTTTCTTCCAGTTCAGCGTTTCTCATGATGTACTCTGCATATAAGTTAAATAAGCAGCTTGACAGTATACTGCCTTGATGTACTTCTTTTCCTATTTGGAACCAGTCTGTTGTTCCATGTCCAGTTCTAACTGTTGCTTCCTGACCTGCATACAGATTTCTCAAGAGGCAGATCAGGTGGTCTGGTATTCCCATCTCTTTCTTAAGGACATGTTTTTCCTTCTTAACAGGAACTTTCTGACTAAACTTTTTATCTTAAGACAAATGTTGTGGTAATGTGTCTAGTAAGAACTTTTTATTTTTAGTTTTAATTTTGTTAATTTAAGATGTATGTTGTGGGAGTGGGTCTGGTAAAGGTATATAAGGCCTTCATAAGATTAGCGAGGGGGCCACTCTCCAGCCCCCTTCTAATGTTTTTGTCAGAAGTTCTATCTGTTCTTTTTCACTGTAATAAAACTTCTGCCACACCAAAGCTCTGAATAATGAAGCCTGGTCCCTGATCCTGAAGCTAAATGTTCTTTGGAGATCACAAATCCAACATCGTACACTGTAAGCTATCAACTATCTACTATGCCCTGTCCATCCTCACTGGCCCTGCACAGCATGACTCCTAGCTTCATTGATTTGCACAAGACTGTGATCCATATGATCACTTTGGTTAGCTTTCTTTGATTGTATTTTCCTTATGGAGGCTGTGGAATTGTAGTTCTCACTTCCTCTGTTTGCCTTTTGATGGATGACAATAAGAGGCTTGTGCAAGTTTCCTGATAGGAGGTACTGGTTGTGGGGAAAACTTGGTCTTGCTCTGGTGGGCAGAGCCATGCTCAGTAAAACTTCAATCTAATTTTCTGCTGATGGGTAGGGCTGTGCTCCCTCTCTGTTAGTTCCTTGGCTTAAGGCTACCCTGACCTGGAGTATACAGACTTTATGGCAGAAGTAGAGGTGACCTCCAAAATGACTTATGCTAACACATGCCTCTGAGGACAGTTCCTCCCAGTGCCTCTGTCACTGCTGTGGGCCACTGCTGACCCAAGACTCCACAGGAGATCCTCAGACACTCACAGGCAGATCTGGCTAAGTCTTTTGTGGGGTCACTGCTCCTTTCCCCTGGGTCTTGATGCATGTAAGGTTTTGTTTGTGCCCCTGAAGAGTCTCTGTTTCCCTTAGTCTTGTGGAATTTCTGTAATTAATTCCGAGTATCCTTCAAAGTTAGATTACTTGGCGTTTCCCAGGCCTTTTGCTAGATCTTCAGGTTGGGAATTTGGATGTGATGCCTAAACCTTTCACAACAGTGAAAGGACTTGTTTGGTATTATTGTTCTGTAGTCTGCAGTTTGCCCACCCAGTGGGTATGAAATTTGATTTTAATGTGATAGCACCCCTCCTACCATCTCATTGTGGTTCTCCTTAGTTGTTAGATGTGATGTATCTTTGTGTGTGTGTGTGTGTGTGTGTGTGTGTGTGTTTCAACATCCTCCAGTTGACGGTTGTTCAGCAGGTGGTTGCAAATTTGGTATTCTTACATAAAATGAGCACACATACTTTTATTCCACCATCTCACCCACAATTTATGATTAATTTGTTTGCAATTATTATATTTTTTTCTTTTTTTAAGCTATAATCTTAAGCATTATCCTTGTAACAAGAGTTAAACACAATTAGAAAAAAAAATTATTTATTAAATTGTTATTCAATACTCAAAGAAGCCCTTATATGAAAGTCCTTACTTACTTTATGACACTGGTTAGCAAATATTTCTGCACAAAATTCAATTCAGGAAAACATTATTTATAAATCACACTTTAAGTTTTACTCCTTTGTTGAACAAAATATTTATAAGCATGTTTAATAATTATTTTTTTCTGATCAAAGAAAGGCTTTATTTTGGACTACAATTTAATAAACTACATACATTGCATCCAGGACAGTTTTGACAACATTTAACACAAGTTTTTTCAATAGTGTTCCTTTGGAGTTGCCTCTTTTTGTCTTTACTTGAGCTAGTAAATTGCTAAATATGGTTTGTCTCATGTGGTCATTTGAATTTTATAAACTAAACTTTGAAAACTTCAAATGAATCAAACAACAATGCATTTTATACAGTTTATTTACAATAAAATTAATATTTTGTTAGCTATTTTTCTCTAACATAGATTTCAATTGTAATTAGCCAATAGTTAACTCAGTTGTCAACAAAGATGAATCTCGTGGTGGTCTATGAGCCATATTTTCAATGAAGGAACGGGATCAGTGTAAAACATTAAAAACACATGCACATTGATATTCTAGAAGAAAGCTTAGGAAAGCATCTTTATATCCTACAACATGAAAAGCACTATCTATAAAACAAACAACACCTGATAAATAATACTATGTTAAAATTAGAACTTCTGTGTATCAAAAGACACATTAAGAGAGGAGACAGGCAAGCCACAGAGTGAGTGAAAATTTGCATAATCTAGAATGCATAAATAAAAACTTCAATTTATTATTTTGAAATATGACTCAATAGAAAAGAAAGGAAAATACTGTTGTTTGACACTTCACAAAAGATAATATCCAAAGACAATAAACATGAAATATGATCAGTGATATTACTTTTCAAGGAAAAAGAAATTTAAAAATAATTACAGAGTTGCTACTTTGGATTCAGGATAAGATAAATCCTTACAATAGTGGCTACCATATTTATATAAAACAACTTTCACAATATAATGTCTATCACAAGAAGCCAAGAAAATAAAATATTTTGTACAAGATGAATCATTTACATAAAACTATAATTTACGTAAAACAAAAATTAGTGAAACTAATCTGTCATGTTAAAAGTTAGTACTACCTTGCAGGAGGGTAGTCAAAGAAACTGCACAGGGAGACTTCTGGCATAGTGATTAGATTCTGTTTTTAACCTGACTTTTGGTGATATAGTTGTTTTCATTTTATAAATATTTATTGTGATTTTTTGCCTGTGATTTATGCAGTTCTGCAGGTGTATTATTACTGAAATGTACATTTTGGGGATGAATAAATTGATGTAATAATGTAATGCTCTCTATGTATATTCCCTTATCCCTAAAAATCATTGAGCTAATACAACCATAAATAGCAATAGTGGATCAATGGATCTGAAATAGTAACAAGTCTTTAAACAAAAGAAAACCAGGATCAGCAATATAGAAGAACTAAATCACTTTTCCTCTTAAAATTATCGGAAGTATGATTCTGTGAGAAGGTTCTGTGAGAAGGAAATGGAGCAGGACACTCCAAGGCTCCCAGGTACAAACTCCTTTCTGTGTCTCCTGTTTCTCACTTGTAGAAAATAGGCTTCATTCTGCCTCCTTGATCTTTCCAGAGTTCCAAATGGCATATTAAAACAGTTACTAATCAGGTAAGGGAAGGATACAGAGAAAAGGGAGTGGCAATCAGCAAAAAATAGTGCAGTCTAGGGGCAGTGTCCTGGTTCCTCTTCAAGGTATATACATAACAATATCATCCCCTTGTTACCTCACAACCAACCAATCAGAAGAAAGCCATGCATCCATTCTGCTGTCACTCCAAAATTTGATTACAAAAATTTTTCCCTGCAAGCTCTTGGGCAGTTTGAGGTTTTTTAAGATCAGTTCAGTCAGTTCAGTCGCTCAGTCCTGTCTGACTCTTTGTGACCCCACGAAACACAGCACCCCAGGCCTCCCTGTCTATCACCAACTCCCGGAGTTCACTCAGACTCATGTCAATCGAGTCAGTGATACCAACCAGACATCTCATCCTCTGTCGTCCCTTTCTCCTCCTGCCCCCAATCCCTCCATCATCAGAGTCTTTTCCAATGAGTCAACTCTTCGCATGAGGTGGCCAAAGTACTGGAGTTTCAGTTTTAGCATCCTTCCTTAAAAGAAATCCCAGGGCTGATCTCCTTCAGAATGGACTGGTTGGATCTCCTTGCAGTCCAAGGGACTCTCGAGAGTCTTCTCCAACACCACAGTTCAAAAGCATCAATCCTTCAGTGCTCAGCCTTCTTCACAGTCCAACTCTCACATCTATACATGACCACTGGAAAAACCATAGCCTTGACTAGACGGACCTTTGTTGCAAAGTAATGTCTCTGCTTTTGAATATGCTGTCTAGGTTGGTCATAACTTTCCTTCCAAGGAGTAAGCGTCTTTTAATTTCATGGCTGCAGTCACCATCTGCAGTGATTTTGGAGCACCCAAAAATAAAGTCTGACACTGTTCCCACTGTTTCCCCATCTATTTCCCATGAAGTGGTGTGACCAGATGCCATGATCTTCGTTTTCTGAATGTTGAGCTTTAAGCCAACTTTTTCACTCTCCACTTTCACTTTCATCAAGAGGCTTTTTCGTTCCTCTTCAGTGTTTGCCATAAGGGTGCTGTCATCTGCATTTCTGAGGTTATTGATATTTCTCCTGGCAATGTTGATTCCAGCTTGTGCTTCTTGCAGTCCAGCGTTTCTCATGATGTACTCTGCATATAAGTTAAATAAGCAGAGTGACAATATACAGCCTTGACGTACTCCTTTTCCTATTTGGAACCAGTCTGTTGTTCCATGTCCAGTTCTAACTGTTGCTTCCTGACCTGCATACAAATTTCTCAAGAGGCAGATCAGGTGGTCTGGTATTCCCATCTCTTGAAGAATTTTCCACAGTTGATTGTGATCCACACAGTCAAAGGCTTTGGCATAGTCAATAAAGCAGAAATAGATGTTTTTCTGGAATTCTCTTGCTTTTTTGATGATCCAGTGGATATTGGCAATTGATCTCTGGTTCCTCTGCCTTTTCTAAAACCAGCTTGAACATCTGAAAGTTCACCATTCATGTATTGCTTAAGCCAGCTAAGAGAATTTTGAGCATTACTTTACTAGTGTGTGAGATGAGTGCAATTGTGTGGTAGTTTGAACATTGTTTGGCATTGCCTTTCTTTGGGATTGGAATGAAACGGACCTTTTCCAGTCCTGTGGCCACTGCTGAGTTTTCCAAATCTGCTGACATATTGAATGCAGCACTTTCACAGCATCATCTTTCAGGGTTTGAAATAGCTCAACTGGAATTTCATCACCTCCACTAGCTTTGTTCGTAATGATGCTTTCTAAGGCCCACTTGACTTCACATTCCAGGATGTCTGGCTCTAGGTGAGTGATCACACCACTGTGATTATCTGGGCCATAAATATCTTTCTTGTACAGTTCTTCTGTGTATTCTTGCCACCTCTTCTTAATATCTTCTGCTTCTGTTAGGTCCATACCACTTCTGTCCTTTATTCAGCCCATCTTTGCATGAAATGTTCCCTTGATATCTCTAATTTTCTTGGAGAGATCTCTAATCTTTCCCAGTCTGTTGTTTCCCTCTATTTCTTTGCATTGGTCGCTGAGGAAGGCTTTCTTATCTCTTCTTGCAATTCTTTGGACCTCTGCATTCAGATGCTTATATCTTTCATTTTCTCCTTTGCTTTTCACTTCTTTTCTCCTCAGACAGCCATTTTGCTTTTTTACATTTCTTTTCCATGGGGATTCTCTTCATCTCTGTCTCCTGTACAATATCATGAACATCCTTCCATAGTTCATCGGGCACTCTATCTATCAGATCCAGTCCCTTAAATCTATTTCTCACTTCCACTGTATAATCATAGGGATATTATTTAGGTCATACCTGAATGGTCTAGTGGTTTTCCCTACTTTTCAATTTAAGTCTGAATTTGGCACTAAGAAGTTCATGATCTGAGCCACAGTCAGCTCCTGGTCTTGTTTTTTTTTTTTTTTTTTTTGACTGTATGGAGCTTCTCCATCTTTGGCTACAAAAAATATAATCAATCTGATTTTGGTTTTGACCATCTGGTGATGTCCATGTGTAGTGTCTTCTCTTGTGTTTTTGGAAGAGGGTGTTTGCATTTTCTTGGCAAAACTCTATTAGTCTTTGCCCTGCTTTATTCCGTATTCCAAGGCCAAATTTGCCTGTTATTCCAGGTGTTTCTTGACTTCCTAATTTTGCATTCCAGTCTCCTATAATGAAAAGGACATCTTTTTTGGGGGTTATAATTTATTTTTTTGATGAAAAAAGTTCTAGAGTTCTTGAATAACTTGGAAAGGATTTATATTTAATTAAAAAAAAAAGGGGGGGGGGATCCTGGAGTTGCTGCCTACAATGTGTGCTAAACTGTGCATGAAAGTTAATGTAGAAAAAAGCCTGGAAGGAAATACATGACATTGACCTAGTGGTTTACATCCCCAGGTGGTGAGATTAGGTATGATTTCCTGTCTGGTGTCTTAAATGCTCAATACTTTGCAAATTGCTAAGAGCAGCTGGTGAGATTTTGATGATAAGGGAAGAGCAAATAAAAGAAATACTGCTTCACTCTGAGGGGGTGAGGGTAATTTGGAGATATTTAGGTCCTTAGCTTCTAGGTGTTGTTGATCACAATTCACAGTAGGAAATCCTTTTTGTATTGTGACCAAACACACTTATCTCTGTCTTACCCTCCTCTGCCTTTGTCGATTGTCTGAGTTTTAGGTCTTTTAACTCTCTCCTTTACCTTCTATAATACATTGATTTTTTTTTTCTTTTCATTTATATTCAATTTCAGTACTATTTTAATGCTGCTTACAAACCACCACCTTGAATTTTTTGAGCTGCACTGTGAACAGCCTTGGTGCTCGGTAGCAAACTTCAGCCGCTGCCTGTTCTTCTTGCTTGGCTCTGCAATGAAACTTCTCCAAATTCCAACATTTTCGCTTATGTTAGCTTACTTTTGGTCAATAACAAGAATGAACATGGAAGCAAGCAGAATTCATAAAAATAAATAAATAAATAAAGTAAATAAATGTCAGAAAATGTGGAATTAGCAAATATTTGAAGGCATATTTAAAATGCATTTAAAATGATTAAATACTTAGTAAAATAATTAGTACTGAAGCAAACAGAATTCATAAAATTGAAGACATTAAAAATGCATAAATAATATGAGAAAGATTAAATTAGATGACATTGAAGCTAAATATAAAAGCCAGGTATTTTAAGCAAGAATGACTACAATAATGTCAATAAGAAAAATAAAAAGCAAAACTCAGAATTGAATACCATAAGAGATAAAATTGGAAAGTACTTTATTTAAAAAATCAAACAAAGTCTAAAAATGAAGCATAAAATGTCTAATCAATGATATATATGGGGAAAAGTTGAGAGAATGTATCCTCTAGCATCTGATGTAAAGAACAATCAAATATATGATAAAGTGCTACTCATAGCTGAAGAAATACATGAACATGCATACTGAAATAGGCAAAAATGTGGTCATGGAAATAAAAAGCAGCAGCAACAACAAAAAAAACATACAAAAAAAAAAACCAAACATCTATATAACTTAATCATGATGAAATCTCATATGTTAACATTCAGTTCAGTTCATTCACTCAGTCATGTCCAACTCTTTGTGACCCCATGGACTGCAGCACACCAGGCTTCCCTGTCCATCACCAACAAATGGAGCCTGCTCAAACTCCTATCCGTCAAGTCAGTGATGGCATTTAACCATCTCATCCTCTGTCGTCCCCTTCTTCTCCTGCCTTCAGTCTTCCCCAACATTAGGGTTTTTTTCCAATGAGTCAGTTCTTTGCATCAGGTGGCCAAAGTATTGGAGCTTCAGCTTCAGTATCAATCCTTCAATGAATCCTTAATGTCTCCAGATATTAACATTAAAGACATCTAAAATATATTCATGGATGAAACAAAACTCAAATTACCTATAATGACATTAAAAAAATAAAATAACAGTATCAAATGCTGGAAAGCAGTAGAAAAATATTTTATTAATTCTCAGGGAAAATGTTTTTAAAAAGAACTATCTATCACACAATGTGTGCATGTGTGCTTAGTCACTTCAGGCCTGTCCAACTCTGTGAGATTTTAATGGATTGTAGCCCACCAGATTTCTCTGTCCATGGGATTTTCCAGATAATAATACTGAAGTTGGTTGCCGTGCTCTCCTCCAGGGGATCTTCCTGATGCAGGGACTGAACCCAAGGGTCTTGTATCTCCTGCATTGGCAGCAGGTTCTTTACCATTAGAGCTACCTAGGAAGCCCTACTAAACAATATTAGTGACATAGAAATTACTAGGCTGTTGTAGAAATCTGGGACCTGGGTCTTGTTTTCAGTGAACATCTTGCTCCATTGTCCTGAATTCCTAAAATGTGTCTTTAGTCTAATAAACTGTCAGCATTCAGATCCAGGGAAGGGGAGTAATTAACTTCTGTTCCATATGCCTGAGGGGAAAATGGATCATTAATCTTAAGCCCATATATCTAGTCTGTGGTAAAATGGTCAGGTGGCATGAAAAAGAGTGGTGACTTAATCCAAGGATCAAGAGAAACCAGAAAGATGTTAGTTAAGTATCTTGACTTTAAATTGACTGGTCAGAAATATTGTGATTTAAGGAAGACTATAAAAACTGCTGTAAGCCCCACCTTGTCGAGGGGGAGAGCAGCTCTTTACCTCTCTCAGTATTTATGCTGAAAGCTTTGTAATTTCCTCTTCTTTAATAAATACTATTCACTTGCTACCATGAGTATTTGTGTTTTCATGGATTCCATTTTTCAGCTCCACAGACAAGAACTCAGATTCCCATTTCACTAGCATTCACATGAGAGAAAAAAATAGCATTTACCTTGGAAAAAATTCAGAAATTTTATGACCATAAACATATTTCTGGAAGAGTTATTTGAAATGTATTTTCAAAAACTAAAGTATAGCACTAGAGAAAAATGAAGATTTATAGAAAAAAAAAAAAAGAAACTGTAGAGGGGTAAAATTTATCATCCCTATATATCTCATTACATGTTAATTAGTCCAAGCTGAAAGCAATCAAGGCATAGACGACTCAGGTAGAAACTTTGACCTCTCCTTTAACTTCCTAAAAGAATTTCCACTGAAGGCTTGTTCCCAGAATAGCTATTAGAGATATCTACAAAGAATATGGGCTAGGTGTGGTGGGAGCTACTGAGCAGGGCCTAGAGATCAGAGTCCACTCTATGCAGGGCCTAGAAATCAGAGACTTCTCTATATCCCATTTTTTCTGTATGACTCAGCAAACATTTATTTACCAAAGATTTAGTTTTTCATCTGGATATGAATTGCCTTCCTCTCTTTGGAAGTTCCAAACGACTACCCTAAACCCCTCTTTTGTCTTTAGCTGAAGATCACCTTACTGAACAAAGTTCATGTGCTCCATGAATTAGCTGAATAAACTGAATTGTTGCAGTTTGGAGCAAAGAAAGTTTTATTGCAGGGTCAAGCAAAGAGAACAGGTGGCTTGTGCTAAAAAACTACAAGCTTCCTGATAATTTGGGGGTAGAAGTTTTTATGGCCAAAATCTAGGATGATGATGGTGGGATCTGTGACTTTCTTCTGATTGGTTGATGGTGGGTAACAGGGTCGTGATATTGTTATGTATATTTCTTGAGGAGGAACCGGGACTCTGCCTCAATGCTGCACTATTTTGTCTTGTTTTCCCCTCCACTATCTCTGCATCTCCTTCCTTCCCTGGTTATCAACCGTTTGAATCTGCCCTTTGAAACTCAGGAAAGGTCAAGGAGGCTAAAAGGAGCTTATTTCCTACAAACAAAATAATAGGAACACAGAGATGATGATTTGTATCCCAGAGCCCCATAGGGACTTGCTCATTTCGAATGATATTTAAGGTGAAGGTTTGCTCATTATTAGAGAAATGGAAATCATGTCTACAATGAGGTATCACCTCACACAGTAAGAATGAACATCATCAAAAAACCTACAAATAATAAATGCTGGAGAGGATGTGGAGTAAAGGGAACCCTCTTGCACTGTTTGTGGGAATGTAAACTGATACAACTATTATGAAGAATGATATGGAGATTTCTTTAAAAAAAAACTAGGAATGAATCTAGCATGTGAACCAGCAGTCTCACTACTGGACATGAGAACACCACAGTCCTAAGAGACACATGTACCCTAATCTTCACTGAAGCACTATTTATAATAGCAAGGACATGGATGCAACCTAGATGTTTACCAACAGATGCATGGACAAAGAAGATTTGGTACATATTTACAATGGAATAATATTCAGTCATAAAAAGGAACAAATTTTAGTCTGTTGTACTAAGGTGAATGAACCTAGAGCCTCTTATACAAAGTGAAGTCAGAAAGAGAAAAACAAATATCATGTATTAACACATGTGCTTAGTTGTTCAGCCATATCCAGCTCTGTGACTCTGTGGACAGTGGTCCACCAGGCTCCTCTATCTATTAGGTTCTCCAGGCAAGAATACTAGAGTCAGCAGCCATTTCTTTCTCCAGGGGATCTTCCTAAACCCAGGGATCAAATCCAGGTCTCCTGCCTTGCAGGCAGATTCTTTACCATCTGAGCCATCAGGGAAGGTCATATTAATGCATACATATGAAATTTAGAAAAAATGGTATGGATGAAACTATTTGTAGGGAAGGAATGGAGATGCAGATATAGAGAAGAGACTTGTGGACACAGCAGTGAGAGGACAGGGAGGGATGAATGGAAACAGTAGCATTGACATATGCACTATCATGTGTAAAATAGTTAGTGGGAAGTTGCTATATAACACAGGGAATCTACCTAAATGGGTGGGATGGGGGCAGGGGAGGAAGGCTCATCAGGGAGGTATGTATGTATGTATGTGTGTATATATATATAAATATATATATATATATATATATATATATATATATAATTATGACTGATTCATGTTGTTGTGCAGCAGAAACAAAAACAACATTGAGAATCAATTTTCTTCCAATTAAAAAATAAATAAAATATAAAAACATCATAAATGCACAAAAAATGTGCTAAGCTGTACTGGTCATCAGAGAAATACTAATAAACAATAATAATTTGCTACGAGTTACCTTTCAGTTGGGTCAAATGTATATGCTTGATAATAGTTACAGAGAAGCTATGGAGAAACTGCCACTCTAAACCGTGATTGTTACAAATAAAAATTGAATTCTTATTGATAGATATTTGAGAGTATTTACCCAAACAAACAAAAATTTCACATTTCCCATCATTCATAAATTGCATTTGTACTACTCTGTTCTTAAGAAATGCTTGTAATAAGAGTAAATATACTACTGAAATATATGCCTGATATATATTCATAAATATCAGTATCATTCTAAACTGTTAACATTGAAACAAAAGAGACCATAGCAAAAATCAACAAAGCCAAAAGCTGGTTCTTTGAAAGGATGAATAAAATTGACAAACCATTAGCCAGACTCATCAAGAAACAAAGGGAGAAAAATCAAATCAATAAAATTAGAAATGAAAATGGAGAGATCACAACAAAAAACACAGAAATACAAAGGATCATAAGAGACTACTATCAGCAATTATATGCCAATAAAATGGACAACATGGAAGAAATGGAAAAATTCTTAGAAAAGTACAACTTTCCAAAACTCGACCAGGAAGAAATAGAAAATCCTAACAGACCCATCACAAGCACAGTAATTGAAACTGTAATCAGAAATCTTCCAGCAAACAAAAGCCCAGGTCCAGACGGCTTCACAGCTGAATTCTACCAAAAATTTAGAGAAGAGCTAACACCTATTCTACTCAAACTCTTCCAGAAAATTGCAGAGGAAGGTAAACTTCCAAGCTCATTCTATGAGGCCACCATCACCCTAATACCGAAACCTGACAAAGATGCCACAAAAAAAGAAAACAACAGGCCAATATCACTGATGAACATAGATGCAAAAATCCTTAACAAAGTTCTAGCAATCAGAATCCAACAACACATTAAAAAGATCATACACCATGACCAAGTGGGCTTTATCCCAGGGATGCAAGGATTCTTCAATATCCGCAAATCAATCAATGTAATACACCACATTAACAAATTGAAAAACAAAAACCATATCTCAATAGATGCAGAGAAAGCCTTTGACAAAATTCAACATGCATTTATGATAAAAACTCTCCAGAAAGCAGGAATAGAAGGAACATACCTCAACATAATAAAAGCTATATATGACAAACCTACAGCAAACATTATCCTCAATGGTGAAAAATTGAAAGCATTCCCCCTAAAGTCAGGAACAAGACAAGGGTACCCACTTTCACCATTACTATTCAACATAGTTTTGGAAGTTTTGGCCACAGCAATCAGAGCAGAAAAAGAAATAAAAAGGAATCCAAATTGGAAAAGAAGAAGTAAAACTCTCACTATTTGCAGATGACATGATCCTCTACATAGAAAACCCTAAAGATTCCACCAGAAAATTACTAGAACTAATCAATGAATATAGTAAAGTTGCAGGATTTTATATCCTGCACAGAAATCCCTTGCATTCCTATACAGTAATAATGAGATTTTATATCCTGCACAGAAATCCCTTGCATTCCTATACAGTAATAATGAGAAAACAGAAAGAGAAATTAAGGAAACAATTCCATTCACCATTGCAACGGAAAGAATAAAATACTTAGGAACATATCTACCTAAAGAAACTAAAGACCTATATATAGAAAACTATAAAACACTGGTGAAAGAAATCAAAGAGGACACTAATAGATGGAGAAATATACCATGTTCATGGATTGGAAGAATCAATATAGTGAAAATGAGTATACTACCCAAAGCAATTTATAGATTCAACGCAATCCCTATCAAGCTACCAACAGTATTCTCCACAGAACTAGAACAAATAATTTCACAATTTGTATGGAAATACAAAAAACCTCCAATAGCCAAAGCGATCTCGAGAAAGAAGAATGGAACTGGAGGAATCAACCTACCTGACTTCAGGCTCTACTACAAAGCCACAGTTATCAAGACAGTATGGTACTGGCACAAAGACAGAAATATTGATCAATGGAATAAAATAGAAAGCCCAGAGATAAATCCACGCACATATGGACACCTTATCTTTGACAAAGGAGGCAAGAATATACAATGAATTAAAGACAATCTCTTTAACAAGTGGTGCTGGGAAATCTGGTCAACCACTTGTAAAAGAATTAAACTAGACCACTTTCTAACACCATTCACAAAAATAAACTCAAAATGGATTAAAGATCTAAAAGTAAGACCAGAAACTATAAAACTCCTAGAGGGGAACATAGGCAAAACACTCTCTGACATACATCACAGCAGGATCCTCTATGACCCACCTCCCAGAATATTGGAAATAAAAGCAAAAATAAACAAATGGGACCTAATTAACCTTAAAAGCTTCTGCACATCAAAGGAAACTATTAGCAAGGTGAAAAGACAGCCTTCAGAGTGGGAGAAAATAATAGCAAATGAAGCAACTGACAAACAACTAATCTCAAAAATATACAAGCAACTCCTACAGCTCAACTCCAGAAAAATAAATGACCCAATCAAAAAACGGGCCAAAGAACTAAATAGACATTTCTCCAAAGGAGACATACAGATGGCTAACAAACACATGAAAAGATGCTCAACATCACTCATTATCAGAGAAATGCAAATCAAAACCACTATGAGGTACCATTTCACACCAGTCAGAATGGCTGTGATCCAAAAGTCTACAAATAATAAATGCTGGAGAGGGTGTGGAGAAAAGGGAACCCTCTTACACTGTTGGTGGGAATGCAAACTAGTACAGCCACTATGGAGAACAGTGTGGAGATTCCTTAAAAAACTGGAAATAGAACTGCCTTATGATCCAGCAATCCCACTGCTGGGCATACACACTGAGGAAACCAGAAGGGAAAGAGACACATGTACCCCAATGTTCATCACAGCACTGTTTATAATAGCCAGGACATGGAAGCAACCTAGATGTCCATCAGCAGATGAATGGATAAGAAAGCTGTGGTACATATACACAATGGAGTATTACTCAGCCATTAAAAAGAATACATTTGAATCAGTTCTAATGAGGTGGATGAAACTGGAGCCTATTATACAGAGTGAAGTAAGCCAGAAGGAAAAACATAAATACAGTATACTAACGCATACATATGGAATTTAGAAAGATGGTAACAATAACCCGGTGTACAAGACAGCAAAAGAGACACTGATGTATAGAACAGTCTTATGGACTCTGTGGGAGAGGGAGAGGGTGGGAAGATTTTGGAGAATGGCATTGAAACATGTAAAATATCATGTAAGAAACGAGTTGCCAGTCCAGGTTCGATGCACAATACTGGATGCTTGGGGCTAGTGCACTGGGACGACCCAGAGGGATGGTATGGGGAGGGAGGAGGGAGGAGGGTTCAGGATGGGGAACACGTGTATACCTGTGGCGGATTCATTTTGATATTTGGCAAAACTAATACAATTATATAAAATTTAAAAATAAAATAAAATTAGAAAATAAATAAATAAATAAAAGGCATCCAGATCAGAAAACAAGATGTAAAACTCTCACTGTTTGCAGATGACATGATACTATAAATAGAAAACCCTAAAGATAGTGTCAGAAAATTACTAGAGCTAATCAGTGAATTTAGCAAAGTTGCAGGATACAAAATCAATACATAGAAATCACTGGCATTTCCATATACTAGCAATGAAAAATCAGAAAGAGCAATTAAGGAATCAATCCTATTCACCATTGCAACAAAAAGAATTAAATATCTAGGAATAAACTTACCTAAGGAGAAAAAAGAACTGCACACAGAAAATTATAAGATACTAATTAAATAAATCAAAGATGACATAAACAGAAGGAGAGATATTCAATATTCCTAGGTAGGAAGAATCAATATTGTGAAAATGACTATACTACCCAATTCAATCTACAGATTTAATGCAATCTCTATGAAATAACCAATGGCATTGCTCACAGAACTAGAACAAAAACTTTCACAAATCATATGGAAACACAAAAGGCCCCAAATAGCCAAAGCATTCTTGAGAAAGAATGGAGCTAGAGGAATCTACCTTCCTGATTTCCCATTATACTACAAAGCTACAGTCATCAAAACAGTATGGTGGTACTGGCACACAAACAGAAATATAAACCAATGGAACAAGATAGAAAACCCAGAAATAAACCCATGCACCTATGGGTACCTTATTTTGACAAAGGAGGCAAGAATATACAATGGGACAATGATAGTCTCTTTGATATATGGTGCTGGGAAAACTGGACGGCTACATATAAAAGAATGAAATTAGAACACTTCCTAACACCATACAGAAAGATAAACTCAAAATGGATTGAAGAGCTAAACCTAAGACCAGAAACTATAAAATTCTTAGAGGAAAACATATGGAGAACACTCGATGACATAAATCAAAGCAAGATCCTCTATGACCTAACTCCTAGAGTAATGGGAAAAAAACCAAAAGTAAACAAGTGGCACCTGATTAAATGTAAAAGCTTTTGCACAGCAAAGGAAACTATAAGCAAGGGGAAAAGACAACCCTCAGAATGGGATAAAATAACAGCAAATGAAACAACTGACACAGGATTAATTTCCAAAATAAACAAGCAGCTCATACAACTCAATACTTTCAAAACAAACAACCCAATCAAAAAGTAGGAAAAAGACCTAAACAGATACTTCTTCAAAGAAGACATACAGAGGGCTAACAAACACATGATAAGTTCCTCAACATCACTCATTATTAGAGAAATGCAAATCAAAACTATAATGAGATATCACCTCACACCAGTCAGAATGGCAGTCATCAAAAAGTCTACAAACAATAAATACTGGAGAGGGTGTGGAGAAAAGAGAATGCTCCTGCATCATTGGTGGGAATGTAAATTGATACAACCACTATGGAAGATGGTATGGAGGCACCTTAAAAAACTAGGAATAAAACCACCACGTGACCCAGCAATCCCACTCCTAGGCATATACCCTGAGGAAAACAAAATTGAAAGAGACACATATATCCCACTTTTCATTGCAGCACTATTTACAATAGCTAGAACATGGAAGCAACCTAGATGTTCATTGACAGATGAATGGATAAAGAAGTTGTAGTATGTATACACAATGGACTATTACTCAGCCATAAACAGGAACGTGTTTGAGTCAGTTCTAATGAGGTGGGTGAACCTAGAACCTATTATACAGAGTGATGTGAGTCAGAAAGAGAAAGATAAATACCATATTCTAACACATATATACAAAATCTAGAAAAACGGTACTGAAGAATTTATTTACAGGGCAACAGTGGAGAAACAGACATAGAGAATAGACTTATGGACATGGGGAGAGGGGAGGAGAGGGTAGGATGTATGGAAAGAGTAACATGGAAACTTACATTACTGTATGTAAAATAGATAGCCAACAGAAATTTGCTGCATGGCTCAGGAAACTCAAAGAGGGGCTCTGCATCAACCTAGAGGGGTGGAATGGGGAGGGATATGGGAGGGAATTTCAAAAAGGAGGGGATATATGTATGCCTATGACTGATTCATGTTGAAGTTTGATGTAAAACAGAAAAATTCTGTCAATCGATTATATTCCAATAAAATAGTAATTAAAAGAAACAAGATAAAAAAATAATAAAGAATGACAAAATGAAAATATTTAGCAATTATTATCAGCCTCTAAAAAGAAAGAAAGAGAAGATATAACATTTAAAGAGATATTTGTTGGTTATTTTCCACAATTGGTGATATATTTGTGGATCACAATAAACTGCAGAAAATTCTGAAAGAGATGGGAATACCAGACCACCTGACCTGCCTCTTGAGAAATCTGTATGCAGGTCAGGAAAAAACAGTTAGAATTGGACATGGAACAAAAGACTGGTTCCAAATAGGAAAAGGAGTACGTCAAGGTTGTATATTGTCACCCTGCTTGTTTAACTTATATGCAGAGTACATCATGAGAAACGCTGGACTGGAAGAAGCACAAGCTGGAATCAAGATTGGTGGGAGAAATATCAATAACCTCAGATATGCAGATGATACCACCCTTATGACAGAAAGTGAAGAGGAACTCAAAAGCCTCTTGATGAAAGTGAAAGTGGAGAGTGAAAAAGTTGGCTTAAAGCTCAACATTCAGAAAACGAAGATCATGGCATCTGGTCCCATCACTTCATGGGAAATAGATGGAGAAACAGGGGAAACAGTGTCAGACTTTATTTTTTTGGGCTCCAAAAACACTGCAGATGGTGACTGCAGCCATGAAATTAAAAGACGCTTACTCCTTGGAAGGAAAGTTATGACCAACGTAGATAGCATATTCAAAAGCAGAGACATTACTTTGCCAACAAAGGTCTGTCTAGTCAAGGCTATGGTTTTTCCAGTGGTCATGTATGGATGTGAGAGTTGGACTGTGAAGAAGGCTGAGCGCTGAAGAATTGATACTTTTGAACTGTGGTGTTGGAGAAGACTCTTGAGAATCCCCTGGACTGCAAAGAGATCCAACCAGTCCATTCTGAAGGAGATCAGTCTTGGGATTTCTTTGGAGTCAATGATGCTGAAGCTGAAACTCCAATACTTTGGCCACCTCATGCGAAGAGCTGACTCATTGGAAAAGACTCTGATGCTGGGAGGGATTGGGGGCAGGAGGAAAAGGGGACAACAGAGGATGAGATAGCTGGATGGCATCACTGACTCGATGGACGTGAGTCTGAGTGAACTCCGGGACTTGGTGATGGACAGGGAGGCCTGGTATGCTGCGATTCATGGGGTCGCAAAGAATCAGACACGACTGAGCAACTGAACTGAACTGAACTTGGATATACTGATTCAAGAAGCCTAGTGGATCTAAGTTTTAAAAATAAATAAATATTTGATTGTTAGATATGCTGTAATGTAATGACATATCTCCAGCATCAAAGTTAAAACCCGATGTATACAAAAAATGGTTCTTAGAGCCTGATGAAAGCGGAGGTGTTGATGAGAATCTTAGCTTGGATTCTCCTGAGACCAGATCTTGAAAAATAACTTAGATGCAGATGGAGTCAGGGAAAAATAAATTTTTCTCTACACTTTTAGGTTTTTCTGGATGGTTTAAAAATTAAGTTGACATGAGAAAACTTAAGAGGAGAAAATTAAATAAAATTTTAATACCATATGTACATGGCAGAGACACAAGAAAACCAAATAGCTCACCAAAATGGCCAAAGACTTCACCTAAAATACCACATTCAGCTAAAGACAAAAGAGGATGTTGCCATAGTAGTTTTGGTCTACAAAAAGGAGGAAGGCAATTCACAGGGAGATAGAAAGCAAATATTTGGTAAACAAATATATCCTGAGTCAAGTAGAGACAATGATCTCTACACCCTGCTCTGTAACTCCCACCACATTTAGCCCATATTCTCTGCAGATATCTCTAATGATAGCTCTATTTTGCTCTATTCTGGGAAGAGGCACTTTATCTATATTATTTTAGTCCGTTAAAGGAGAGGTAACAAGAAAAACATTCTGAGACTTCTGTTTCTTAAAAATAATCAGTCTAAATTGATCCTCATTCCAAAGAGACAATTTTAGAGTGTCAAATTTTGCTCCCTTACACTGATATTATTGCATACATGAGTTAGTGAAGAAAGTATTTGCAGAAAATGATCAAGATGATATGACTGAGCATGTCACTATGAGCAATATGGTATTGATCCTCCTGGGAATTTCTGAGAAACCTATAAAATGCCTCCCAAAGTTATGTTCCTGAAGGATGCATGGAAATTGAAAGTTGCTCCCCAGGCCACTGATTATGCTGGACTTCCTGAAAGTGCCTGTGTTCTAGCCCAGTATTTAAAGCACAAGAGAAAACTCTGGGTAGAAAGCATACAGATGTACAATGATGTGCCACACAAATATCTGGAGGGATAGTTTTGCAGGCAAATGCCATGTGCAAAATTCATGAAAAGGGAACATTCTTAGTATGTTAAAGAACAGCCAGTCTGTTAATGTTACTGCAGCCCATGTGAGCAAAGCTGGGAAGAAGCATAAATTGAGGTCTAAACCCTAGACAGAGGCCAGGTCACTGAAGCCATTGTAATCCAGAATATGTACTTTAGTTCTTATTCCAAAGCAATGGGAAGTTTTCAGAAACTAAGAGGGGTTATTTAATATATCATTGCAAATGTTCCTCTAAAATGTTAATACAAATTGTATTAATATAAGATAGAGTAGTGACAACTATAAAAAATAGGCCCCCAACAAAACAGTTTATTTTAGGTTCCTATTTAAAGATCTAAGTGTTTCTAAGTTGTAAAGACTTATGGTGACTGCTATCATTAGCAAGTGCTTTCCAAAACTGCTCTAGGTATCATCATCCAACTGGAAAGAGTAAGAGCCTTGAAGATGATGTTGAGATATTTTGATTATTTAGGCATAAAAATCTCTTAAATCACCTCATGCAGAATGCAATGGCTAGATCCCAATTATACTGTTATACTTAACTCCAAGGGAGGTTAGAGAATGTGTTCACTTGTGCATATAAGAAAATTGATTAATATCTCATACACAGGGTTATTGTTACCATCTTTCTAAATTCCATATATATGTGTTATTATACTGTATTGGTGTTTTTCCTTCTGGCTTACTTCACTCTGTATAATAGGCTCCAGTTTCATCCACCTCATTAGAACTGATTCAAATGTTTTCTTTTTAATAGCTGAGTAATACTCCATTGTGTATATGTACCACAGCTTTCTTATCCATTTATCTGCTGATGGACATCTAGGTTGCTTCCATGTCCTGGCTATTATAAACAGTGCTGCGATGAACATTGGGGTACACATGTCTCTTTCCCTTCTGGTTTCCTCAGTGTGTATGCCCAGCAGTGGGATTGCTGGATCATAAGGCAGTTCTATTTCCAGTTTTTTAAGGAATCTCCACACTGTTCTCCATAGTGGCTGTACTAGTTTGCATTCCCACCAACAGTGTAAGAGGGTTCCCTTTTCTCCACACCCTCTCCAGCGATGCTTGGGGCTAGTGCACTGGGACGACCCAGAGGGATGGTATGGGGAGGGAGGAGGGAGGAGGGTTCAGGATGGGGAACACATGTATACCTGTGGCAGATTCATTTTGATATTTGGCAAAACTAATACAATTATATAAAGTTTAAAAATAAAATAAAAACAAAAAAAAAAAAACAAAAAAAAATGATTAATAACAAAGGAAACCATAAACAAATGAAAGGATAAGTAATAACAGGATGAGAGAAATCACTGCAAATGATTGTGACTGAAAAGGAGTTCCTTTCCAAAATATAAAAAAAAGCTCACAAAATTCAATAACAAAAACAAAAACAAGCAGATGATCTAAATAGACATTTATCAAATAAAGACATACAAAGGCACATGAAAAAATGCTCCATCTCAACTAACATTAGAGAAATGTAAATTGAAGTTATAATGAGGTATAATCTCACACCAATCTGAATGGCAATCATCTAATTGTCTGCAAATAATAAATGCTGGATAGGGTGTAGAGAAAAAGGAACACTCCTATACATGTTGGTGAAAATGTAAATTGGTGAGACCACAATGGAAAACAGTAGGAAACTTCTTAAAAAAAAAAAAAAAAACTACAAATAGAGTTATTATATGATGCAGAAATACCAATTCTAGGTGGTGGTGGTTTAGTTGCTAAGTTGTGTCAGTCTCTTGCAGCCTCATGGACTGTAGCCTTCAAGGATCCTCTGTCCATGGTATTCTCCAGGTAAGAATAGTGGAGTGGGTTGCCATTTCCTTTTTCAGGGGATCTTCCCGATCCATGAATTGAACCTGGGTCTCCTGCAGGTCTTTCCTGATGGCTCAATTGCTAAAGAATTCTCCTGCAATACAGGAGACTCCAGTTCAATTCATGGATCGGGAAGATCCCCTGAAAAAGGAAATGGCAACCCACTCCACTATTCTTGGGCTTTCCTTGTGGCTCAGCTGGTAAAGAATCCACCTGCAATGTGGGAGACCTGGATTCAATCCCTGGGTTGGGAAGAACCCTTGGAGAAGGGAAAGGCTACCCACACCAGTATTCTGGCCTGGAGAATCCCATGGACTCCATAGTCTATGGGGTCACAAAGAGTTGGACATGACTGAGTGACTTTCACAAACCAATTATAGGTATATATCTGAAAAAAGAAATCATGACGTTAAAGGATCCATGCAACCCAAGGTTCAGTGCACTACTATGCTACAATAGTCAAGACATGGGAGTAAACTAAATGTCCATCACAGATGGATGAGTAAAGAAGACGTGGTCTATGTTTATACATATATAATTGAATATTACTCAGCCATAAAAATAATGAAATAATGTCATTTGTGCAGTATGGATGGACATAAATATAATCATAATAAGTGACATGTGAAAAAAAAAAGTGACATGTCAGTCAGAGAAAGACAAATATCATATGATATTGCTTATATGTGGAATCTAAAAACTGGTGCAAATTAACTTATTTACAAACAGAAATAGAGTCACAGACTGAACGCAACTTATCACTAGCAAAGGAGAGAAGGGTATGGTATATATTAGGAGCTTGGGATTAAAATAAGCAAGTGGCTCTATAATTAATAATTTGTAATGGAAAAGAATCTTAAAAGGCATATATATATATGTATATATGTCAATACATATAATGAAATCATTATATTCACGTATGACTGATAGCATATGATATTTGTTACTTCCTTTCTCACTATTTGTTTGACAATAGTCAAACAAATGACTGAATAAAAATGACAATCAGTTGCTAGGTCATGTCTGACTCTTGGTGACCTCATTGACTGCAGCACACCAGGCTTCCCTGTCCTTCACTATTTTCCAGCTTTTCTCATGTTTACTGATACGGTGATGCCATCCAACAATCTCAGCCTCTGTCGCGCCCTTATCTTTTGCTCTCAAACTTTCTTTGCATCAGGGTCTTTTCCAATGAGTTGGCTCTTCACATCAGGGGGTGAAAATATTGAAGGTTCAGCATCAGTCCTTTCAATGACTATTCAGGATTGATTTCTTTTAGGATTGACTGCTTCAAACTCCTTGCTGTCCAAGAGACTCTTAAAGAGTTTTCTCCATTACCACAATTTGAAAGCATCAATTTTTCAGCACTCAGCCTTTTTCATATATGTTCTCATATCAGAACATGACTACTAGAAAAACCATACCTTTGATTATATAAACCTTTGTTGTCAAAGTGATGTCTCTGCTTTTTAATATGCTGCCTGGGATTGTCATAGTTTTTCTTCCAAGGAGCAAGTGTCTTTTAATTTCATGGCTGCAGTCATTGTTCACAGTGATTTTGCAGCCCAAGAAAATAAAATTTGTCACTGCTTCCAATTTTCCTTCTTCTATTTGCCATGAAGTGATGGGACCAGATGCCATGATCTTAGTTTTTGAATATTGAATTGTAAAGCAGCTTTTTCAGTCTCCTCTTTCACCCTCATAAAGACCCTCTGTAGTTCATCTTCACATTCTGCCTTAAGGGTGGTATCATCCACATCTCCAAGATTATTGATATTTCTCCTTCCAATCTTGATTTCAGGTTGTGATTTATCCAGCCTGGGATTTTGCAGGACATAACCTGCATATGAGTTAAATAAGCTGGGTGACAATATACAGCCTTTTCATAATCCTGTCCTAATTGTGAACCAGTCAGTTGTTCCATATCTGGTTCTAACTGTTGCTTCTTGACACACGACAGGTTTCAAATGAGACGGGTAAGATGGTCTGGTATTCCTATCTCTTGAATAATTTTTCCACAGTTTGTTATGATCCACACAGACAAAGGATTTAGCATTATCAGTGAAGCAGAAGTAGATACTTTTCTAGAATTCCTTTGATTTCTTTACCATCCAATGAATGTTGGCAATTTGATTTCTGGTTCCCCTGCCTTTTCTAAATCCATATTGTACTTCTTGAAGTTCTTTGTTCACACACTGTTGAAGTCTATCTTAGAGGATTTTGAGCATTACCTTGCTAGCGTGTGAAATGAGTGCAACTGTGCAGTAGTTTCAGCATTGCTCTTCTTTGTGATTAGAATTAAAGCTGACTTTTTCCAGTCTTGTGGCCACTGCTGAGTTTTCCAAATTTGTTGGCATATTTAATGCAACATTTTAACAGCATCATCTTTTAGGATTTGCAATAGGTCAGCTGGTATTTCATTATCTCCACTAGTTTTGTATGTAGTGACGCTTCTTATGGTTCACTTGAATTTGCAATCCAGGATGTCTGGCTCTAGGTAAGTAATCACACCATCATGGTTATCTTGGGGGTTAAGATATATATATATTTTTAAATATAGTTCTTCTGTGCATGTTTGCCACCTCTTCTTAATATTTCCTGTTTCAGTTAGGTCTACACCATATTTGTCCTTTATTGGGCCCAACTTTGCATGAAATATTCCCTTGGTATCTCTAATCTTCCTGAAGAGATCTTTAGTCTTTCCCATTCTATTGTTTCCCTCTATTTCTGCATTGTTCACTTAGGAAGGCTTTCTTATCCCTCAGTGCTCTTCTTTGGAACTCTGCATTAAGACGGGTATACTTTTCTATTGTCCTTTGCTTTTTGCTTCTTTTCTTTTTTCAGCTATTTGTAAGGCCTCCTCAGACAATCATTTTGCCTTTCATTTTCTTGGGAATGATTTTGATCACTGCCTCCTGAACAATGTTATGACCTCCTTGCATAGTTCTTCAGACACTCTGCCTATGATATTTAATTCCTTGAATCTACCTGTCACTTCCACTGTATAATAGTAAGGGATTTGATTTAGGTCTCACCTGAATGCTCAAGTTTTTTTTGTTTATTTTTTGTTTGTTTGTTTTCCTATTTTCTTTTTTATTTATTTATTATTTATTTTTAATTTTATTTTATTTTTAAATTTTACATAATTGTATTAGTTTTGCCAGATATCAAAATGAATCCACCACAGGTATACTTAAGTCTCTATTTTGCAGTAAGGAGCTCATGATCTGAGCCATAGGCAGCTACCAATCTTGTTTTTTGCTGACTGCACAGAGATTCTACATCTTTCACTGCAAAGAATATAATCAATATGATTTTGGTATTAATCATCTGGTGATGCCCATGGGCAGAGCCCATGTGTTGTTGGAAGAGAGTGTTTGTTATGACCAGTATGTTCTCTGGGAAAACATCTATTAGCCTTTGCCTTGCTTCATTCTGTACTCCAAGGCCAACCTTGCCTGTTACTCCAGATATCTCTTGACTTCCTACTTTTTCATTCTAGTCCCCTATGATGAAAAGAACATACTTTTTTGGTGTTAGTTCCAGAAGGTCTTATAGGTCTTCATAGAACCATTCAGCTTCAGCTTCTTTGACATTAGTGGTTGGAGCATAGACTTGGATTACTATAATATTGTTGGTTTGCCTTTGAAATGAACCAAGATCATTCTATTGTTTTTCAGATTACATGACATGGCTCATAATTTCATTAAGGTAGATAAGCCTGTGATCTATGTGATCAGTTTTGTTAGTATTCTGTGTTTCTGGCTTTAATTCTGTCTGTCCCCTGATGGAGGAAGAAAAGAGGCTTGTGGAAACTTCCTGATAAGAGGGACTCATTTTAAGGAAAACTGGGTCTTGCTCTGGTGGGAAAGGCCTTGTTCAGTAATCTTTAATCCAATTTTCTGCTGATGGGATGGGCTGGGTTATTTCCCTGTAATTTGGCTTAAGACCAAAATATGATATAGGTATAGGTCTACGAATCAGGACAAATTCAGTTCAGTTCAGTTCAGTTCAGCTGCTCAGTCACTGGAAGAGGTCAACCAGGAGATGGCAAGAGTGAATATTGACATTTTAGGAATCAGTGAACTAAAATTATCTGGAATGGGTGAATTTAAATCAGATGACCATTATATCTACTACTGTGGTCAAGAAGAGTCCAAAAATGCAATATTTGGATACAATCTCAAAAATGACAGAATGGTCTCTGTTCATTTCAAAGGCAAACCATTCAATATTACAGTAATCCAAGTCTATGCCCCGACTAGTAATGCTGGAGAAACTGAAGTTGAATGGTTCTTTGAAGACCTAGAAGAATTCCCAGAACTAACACCCAAAAAAGATGTCCTTTTCATTATAATAGGCTGGAATGCAAAAGTAGTAAGTCAAAGGCTATCTGAAGTAATGGGCAAATTTGGCCTTGGAGTACAAAATAAATGAGGTCAAAGGCTAACAGAGTTTTGCCAAGAGAATGCACTGGTCATAGCAAATACCCTCTTCAAACAACACAGGAGAAGATTCTACATATGGACATAACCAGATGGTCAACACCAAAATCAGATTGATTATATTCTTTGCAGACAAAGATGGAGAAACTCTATACAGTCAGCAAAAACAAGACCAGGAAATGACTGTGGCTCAGATCATGAACTCCTTATTGGCAAATTCAGGCTTAAATTGAAGAAAATAGGGAAAACCACTAGACAATTCAAGTATGATTTAAATCATATCCCTATGGTTATACAGGGGAAATGACAAATAGATTCAAGGGATTAGATCTGATTGACAGAGGGCCTGAAGAACTATGGATGGAGGTTTGTGACATTGTACAGGAGACAGAGATCAAGACCATCCTGAAGAAAAAGAAAGACAAAAATACAAAATGGTTGTCTTCAGAGGCCTTACAAATAGCTGAGAAAATAAGAGAAGCAAAAGGCAAAGGAGCAAAGGAAAGATAAACCCATTTGAATGCAGAGTTCCAAATAATAACAAGGAGAGATAAGAAAGCCTTCCTCAGTGATCAATGCCAAAAAATAGAGGAAAACAATAGAATGGGAAAGGCTGGAGATCTCAAGAAAATTAGAAATATCAAGGGAACACTTCATGAAAGATGGGCACAATAAAAGAAAGAAATGGTATGGACCTGACAGAAGGAGAAGATATTAAGAAGAGGTGGCAAGAATACACAGGACAACTGTACAAAAAAGATCTTCATGACCCAGACAATCACAATGGTGTCATCACTCACCTAGAGCCAGGCATCCTGTAATGTGAAGTCAAGTGGGCCTTAGGAAGCATCACTATGAACAAAGCTAGTAGAGGTAATGGAATTCTAGTTGAGCTATTACAAATCTTAAAGTATGATACTGTGAAAGTGCTGCCCTCATTATGCCAGCAGATCTGGAAAAGTCAGCAGTTGCCACAGGACTGGAAAAGGTCAGTTTTCATTCCAAACCCAAAGAAAGGCAATGCCAAAGAATTTTCAAACTACCACACAACTGCACTCATCTCACATGGTAGCAAAGTAATGCTCAAAATTCTCCAAGCCAGGCTCCAACAGTATGTGAACTGTTAAATTCCAGATGTTCAAGCGAAATTTAGAAAAGGCAGAGGAACCAGAGATCAAAATGCCAACATCCGTTAGATCATCAAAAAAGCCAGAGAATTCCAGAATATTCATCTACTTCTGCTTTATTGACCATGCCAAAGCCTTTTACTGTGTGGGTCACCACAAACTGGAAAATTCTTCAACACGTGGGAACATCAGACCTCCTGATCTGCCTCCTGAGAAATCTGTATGAAGGTCAAGAAGCAACAGTTTGAACTGGTCATGGAACAACAGACTGGTGCCAAATCAGGAAAGAAGTTCATCAAGGCTGTATATTGTCACTCTGCTTATTTAACTTATATGTAGAAATCATGAGAAATGTCGGGCTGGATGAAACACAAGCTGGAATCAAGATTGCAGGGAGAAATATCAATAAACTCAGACATGCAGATGACACCACCATTATAGCAGAAAGGGAAGAAAAAACTAAAGATCCTCTTTATGAAAGTGAAAGAGGAGTGTGAAAATGTTGGCTTAAAACTCAACATTCAGAAAACTAAGATCACAGCATATGGACCCATCACTTCATGGCAAATGTATGGGGAAACAATGGAAACAGTGACAGACTTTATTTTCTTGTGCTCTAAAATCACTGTAGATGGTGACTGCAGCCATGAAATTAAATGACGCTTGCTCCCTGGAAGAAAAGTTTTCACCAACCTAGACAGTATATTAAAAAGGAGAGACATTGCTTTGCCAACAAAGGTCCATCTAGTCAAGGCTATGGTTTTTCCAGTAGTCATGTATGGATGTGAGAGTTGGACTATAAAGAAAGCTGAGAGCCAAAGATTTGATACTTTTGAACTGTGGTGTTGGAGAAGACTCTTGAGAGTCCCTTGGACTGTAAGGAGATCAAACCAATCAATCCTAAAGGAAATCAACTTTGAATATTCATTGGAAGGACTGATGCTAAAGCCGAAACTCCAATACTTTGGCCCCCTCGTGTGAAGAACTGACTCATTTGCAAAGACCCTGATGCTGGAAAAGATTGACTGCTGGAGGAGAAGGGGACAACACAGAATGAGGTTGTTGGATGGCATCACCAACTTGATAGACATGAGTTTGAGTAAGCTCCATGAGTTGTTGATGGACAGGGAACCCTGGTGTGCTGCAGTACATGGAGTACAAAAAGTCGGACATGACTAAGTGACTGAACTGCCTGACTGATTATGCACAGTGCTGCAATAAACATTGTTGCACATGTTTTCTACAGATTATGGTTTTTTCCAGGTATATGCCCAGGAGTCAGGTTTTTGGACCAAAGGTTAGTTTATTTTTAGTTTTTTAAGGACCCTCTGTTCTGTTCTCCATAGTGTTTGTCTCAATTAACAATCCCACCAGCAGTGTAGGAGGGTTTCCTTTCTGATACCCTTTCTCAAGACATTTATTTTTTGTAGACATTTTGAAAATTTTTATTTTGACCCATGTGACATCATACCTCATTGGTGTTTTGATTTGCGTTTCTCTGATAATTAGTGATATTGAACAAATTCTTATGTGTTTTTTGGCAGCTGTATATCTTCTTGGAGATATGTTTATTTACATCTTATGCATAGTTTTTGATTTTTTAAAAATAAGGCTCTATGAGATTATAGACCTAACTGGACTTTTAAAGGCAGAGACATCACATTGCTGACAAAGGTCCATACAGTCAAAACTATGTTTGTTTGTTTGTTTTTCAGTAGTCATTTATAGATGTGAAAGTTGGACCATACAGAAGGGTGAGAACTGAAGAACTGATTCATAATGTGGTGCTGGAGAAGACCCTTGAGAATCCCTTGGACAGCAAGGGAATCAAACTAGTGAATCCTAAAGGATATCAACCCTCAATATTCATTGGAAGGGTGGATGCTGAAGCTGAGACTCCAATACTTGGACAAATTGATGTGAAAAGCCAACTCATTGAAGACCCTGATACTGAGAAATATTGAGGACAAGAAGATAAGGGTGCTACAGAGGATGAGATGGTTGGATGGCATCACTGACTCAATGGACACACATTTGAGCAAACTCAGGGAGATAGTGAAAGACAGGGAAACCTGGTGTGAACACACACTGAGATGCTTCTGTATTTTTGAGATAAATATCTTGTCAGTCAATTAACTTACACGTGTTTTCTCCCATTTTGTAGGTTTTATTTTCATTTTGTTTATGGTTTCCTTTGGTGTGCAAAAGCTTTTAAGTTCAATTAGGTCTCATTTGTTGATTTTTGCTTTTATATTCATTATTGTAGAAGATGAATCAAAAAAGATATTACTGTGCTTTATGTAAAAGAGTATTCTGCCTCTATTTTCTTTTAAGAGTTTTATAGTGTCTAGTCTTATCCTTAGGTCTGTGATCCATTTTCAGTTTGTTTTTGTGTACAGTGTTAGAGAATATTCTAATTTCATTCTTTTACATGGAGCTGCCCAGTGTTTCCAGCATTAATTATTGAAGAGACTATCTTTTCTCCAACTGCATATTCTTGCCTTCCTTGTTGTACATTAACTGAACATAGGTGAATGAATTTATTTCTGGGCTTTCTGTCCTATTTCATTGGTCTATATTTCTGTTTTTGTTATGGTACCATACTGTTTAGATGACTGTAGCTTTGTAATATTATTTGAACTTGCTTTAGGGCTTCCCTGATAGCTCCGTTGTTAAAGAATCTGCCTTCAATGCAAGGGACTCTAATTCAAATCCTGGGTCGGGGTTGGAGAAGGATAGGCTACCCACTCCATTATTCTTGGGCTTTCCTTGTGGCTCAGCTGGTAAAGAACTTGACTGCAATGAGTGAGACTGGGTTCAATCCCTTGTTTGGGGAGATGCCCTGGGGAAGGGAAAGGTTACCCACTCCAGTATTCTGATTGCTCTAGCTCCATTTTTCTTTTTCAAGATCACTTGGGCTATTCAGGGTTTACTGTGTTTCAATATAAATTTTAGTTTTTTTTTTTTTTTTTGCTATAGTTCTATGAAAGATGACATTGGTAATTTTACAGGGATTGCATTGTATCTATAGATTGCCTTGGGTAGCATAATCATTGTGAGAATACCTATTCTTCCAATTCAAGAACATGATACATTCTTCCATCTGTTTGTATGATTTCTGATTTCTTTCATTAGCATTTCCTAGATTTTAGAGTAGGTCTCCTTAGGTAAGTTTAGTCCTAGGTAATTTATTATTTTTGATGTCATGGTAAATGGGATCGCTTGCTTAATTTCTCTTTCTGATGTTTTGTTTTTCATGTATAGTAATTAAGCTATTTCTGTGTATTAATTTTATATCCTTCAGCTTTACCAAATTCATTGATGGGCTATAGTAATTTTCTGGTAATGCTTTTAGGATTTTCCAAGTACCATATCATGTCATCTGTAACTGTGACATATTTACTTCTTCATTTTCAATTTAGATTCTTTTTATTTCTTGTCCTTATCTGATTCTTATGACTAAGACTTCCAAAAGTATGTTGAATAAAAATGGAAAGAGTGGACATCCTTGCCTTGTTCCTAATCCTAGAGGAAACGTTTTCAGGTTTTCACCATTGATTGTGATGTTAGCTGTGAGTTTTTCATATATGGCCTTTATTATGTTCAGATAAGTTGACTCTGTTCCCATTTTCTGGAAAGCTTTTATTTATAAATGGCGATGAATTTTGTTAAATTCTTTTCCTGAATCTATTGAGGTGATTATATAGTTTTTATTCTTCAATTTGCTAATGTAGTGTTTCAGAATAATTGATTTTTGGATTTGAATACGTCTTCTTTATTAGGATAAATCCCACTTGATCATGATGAGTGAGTGAGTGAAAGTTACTCACACATGTCTAACGCTCTATGAACACATGGACTATACAGTCCATGGAGTTCTCCAGGCCAGAATACTGGAGTGGGTAATCATTCCCTTCTCCAGGGGATCTTCCCAAATTAGCGATTGAACCCAGATCTCCTGCATTGCAGGTGGATTCTTTACCAGCTGAGCCACAGGGGAAGCCCAAGAATACTGGATTGGGTAGCCTATCCCTTCTCTAGCAGATCTTCCCGACCCAGGAATCAAACTGGAGTCTCCTGCATTGCCAGAAGCTTCCTTACCAACTGAGCTATCATGATGGATTACCTTTATAATGAATTTCTATATTGGGTTTATTAGCATTTTGATGACTATTTTTGCATCTATGTTCATCTGCAATATTGATCTGTAGTTTTATTTTTTATAATTTTTTTGTCAGTTTTTGGTACCAGGGTGATGGTTGCCTCCTAGAATGAGCTTGAAATAAGGCTTTTTTTCCTCTCCAACTTTTGGGAAGTGTTTGAAAAGAATACATGTTAACTATTCTCTAAATGTTGATAGAATTTTCATGTGAAGCTGTCTGGTCTTGGACTTTTGTTCTTGGAAGTTTTAAAATCACTGTTTCAATTTCAATACTTGTGCATGTTATGTTCATATTTTATTTTTTCCCTGGTGCAGTCTTGGATGATTGTATCTTTCTAATAAATTTTATTTCATTTTTTAATGTTGTCCATTTTATTGTCATGTATTTGTTTGTAGTAGTCTGTTATACTCCTTTGTATTTCTGTGATGTCTCTTGTAGCTTCTCCTTTTTCATTTCTAATTTTATTGATATGTGTCCTTTACCTTTTTCCTTGATGATTCTGGCTAAAAGTTTGTCAGGTTTGGTTTCTTTTCAAATAATTTGTTTTTCATTTCATTTATATTTTCTATTATTTTCTGTTTTTATTTCTGGTCTGTTATTTATATAATTTTGTGGGGTTTTTTTCCCCACTCATTCTCTAGTTGCTTTATGGGGTACACGTAGGTTGCTTATTTGAGATTTTTCTTGTTTCCTGAGGTAAGATTGTATTGCTATAAGCATCCTTCTTAAAGCTGTTTATGCTGTATCCCATAGGTTTCGGACAATTGTGTTTTCATTGCCATTTGTCTTTAGGTATTTTGGTTTCTTCTTTAATATCTTCAGTAATCTTGGTTGTTTAGTAGCTTCTTGTTTAGACTCCATGTATTTGTATCTTTTAAGTTTTTTCCCCCTATTATTGATTTTGAATCCCATAGCATTTTGATCAAAAAATATGCTAGTTATGAATTCAATTTTCATAAAGTTATCAACGCTTGATCTATGGTCCAAGATGTGATCTATCCAGAAAAATGGTCCATGTGTACTTTGTTCATTTTCTTTCTGATGCATTTCTCTGTAAATATCAATTACTTATGTCTGATTTAAAGTGTAATTTAAAGCTTGTTTTTTGTTACTGATATTCTTTCTGGATGATTTGCCCACTGATGGAGTGGGGTATTATTTGCTTTCAAAGCCAAATGCTTTGGGGATTCCTCCTCTCAGGGCCAGTCCCTTGGGCTGGGAAACCTGAAATGAAGCTCAGAACCTTTAAATCTTTTCAGAGAACTTCTGCAATGTGATTATTTTCCAATTTGCAGGTTGCCCACTCAGCAGGTTTTGGATTTGATTGTCACAAGATCACTCATTCTGCCATCTCATTGTGGCTCATTCCTTGTTTTTGAATGTAAAATATCATTTTTGGTAGGTTCCAGTCTTTTTTTATTGTTGGTTGTTCAGCAGTTAGTTATGACTTTGGTATTTTCACAAGATGAGTTTCTATTCTTTTGCTCCGCTCTTTTCTTTGGAATTGATGGGCTTCTTTAAGTTTGAAAGCCTGCTGCCTTTTTGCTCTGTGTGAGCTGGCCATTATCCCTTTGATACAAGGTATTCAGATAAAGCATCCCTTCCCCATTCACAGGACAGCAGGGGCAGGTCCTGGAACCCTCCCATGGATTTCCTAGTGGTGGAAACTATTTGTATTTTCCTAGGATGACAGACACAGATCCTGTCTCCTGCTTATAAATATCCTAGTGCCAAGAGCTTTCCATTGCTCTCCCAGGACAATGGAGAGGAAAATGCCATCTGCTTGTGTGTCTGGTGGTGGTGGCCAGTACCCATCTCTGGAGCCCAAGATGGCAGGGGTGACTTAAGCCACCCCCTGGTGCTCGTGTAGGTGTTGTCTTGTTACCTGGGAGCACTCAGAGGGGAAAATAAAATAAAACGGTCTTATGGTGGCCTTGCCCCTCTTCTCAATTGCCTCACAATAACGGCACCTTGCCTCTCAGCCAGACTCAGGCTTCTCACAAGTACATCTTCAGTTGCCATAGCCCAGCCTTTTGGGGCTCTTTCCACATATCCAACCCCAGTCTTTTTCCTAGGTCTGACTTCCAAAGCCTGAGCTTCAGCACCCAATACCTACCCACACCAACAGAGGAGTATCTCAATTTGGGGACTTTAGGGAAGTGGTTCCAACCCAATGTGCAGGTCATTCTTCATTTTGTCTTCCACAAACTGGTTGCTGTGCTGTCCTTGTAAGCACTGAATCTTCTCTTCCATTTAGTTTGATTTCACTACTGGTGAAGAGACTTCCCAGTGTGAGGGAATATTTCCTCCTTCATAGCTCCCTCCCTAGTGTTCAGACCTCATCCCATTTCTTTTTTATTTTCTTTTTATTCTAACCAGTTATGTGGAGATTTTCTTGTCTTTTCAGAAGTCTGAGGTCTTTTGTCAGAGTTCAGTAACTGTTCTTTGTGCACCATTCTACTTTAAATGTATGTTCAATATTTTTACTGGAGAAGGTGAACTCTATGTCCTACTCTTCTGCCATCTTGATCAGCCATATTTTGATACATTAAAAATTGTTATCTTAACTTTTATAAACATTTATGAAGAATATTAAATCTAATGATTTATTGAATTTAAAATATTTTTGATTGCCCCACATTTTCCAAAGCAATCTGGAATAATATAATTGGTGCAGTTTCACAAAATAATATTTACTCTTTTTTTCT
Source organism: Bos grunniens (assembly GCF_055505025.1). Lineage (NCBI taxonomy): Eukaryota > Metazoa > Chordata > Mammalia > Artiodactyla > Bovidae > Bos > Bos grunniens. The sequence continues at coordinate 60,848,058 of NC_141183.1, read as the reverse complement.
GTAAAACTGATGATTTTCCATTCTATTTTATTATTTTTATTTAAGTTTTTTTTTGTTTGTTTCACCTTTTATCTTCTGGTTATGACCTACTATATTAATTTTCATATCCACTTGAATATTGCTACCTGTAGATCAAAAGTCAGTGGGATATACTCGTTAACATCTGGGAAATAAGCCCTGAATTTAGAAATAACATGCTTGGTTTAACCCCCATTACCATCAGTGTTTTAATCCGATATGGTAGGTGTGATTTGTGGACCAGCAGTATCAACCTCACCAGAGTGTTTTCCTTATGACTACAGACTTTCTACTCAGATATGCTATTTCAAGTTCTATATTTTTACAAAGTTCACAGATGAGTTTTATACACATGCAATTTTGAGAAGCATTGAGCTAGGTCATACTGCAGTAACGAACAACCTCAAATTCTTAGTAGTTTAAGTGTTTATTTCTTGCTCATGTTACCTGATCTTCATAAACAAGCATGGAGGCTCTGCTTAGCACAGTCACTCAAGGGCTCTGTCTTCGGAGTAGCCTTGCTTTCGAGCATTGCCAGTTGTTTTCAATTTTAAGAGGGAATTTCATCAAACTATTATACTACCAAATAAACTAATTACTGATATTATTCCTCTATACTAAATATAAAATATTTTCTCTCTCTTCTGCATTACTAATAAGCCTTGAAATTGTAACAAATTGTAGTAATTTTTGTATGTTTTTGGGTTTATTCTATTAAAATGAAGTCCACATTGTCTTGTATATCCTTAAAAACTGTATATTAAGTTCATAAAAACTGACTAAAGTGTTGTTTTGCATTTTTGTTGGTTAAATAACACACTTGGATTCAAAGACAATTTTCCTTTTCCAGAGTTAGAAATGTATTAATTTCTTTAAAAAGAGCTTAGTGCAAGGAAAGCCCCATTAAAGCAAGTTACCATCTGGGAATGTCAGAATGAGAAGACCTTCCCTGAGTTCAATAATTTTGATTGATGGGATGAGTTTAACCCATGAACTTTCCACTTTTGGTAACACTTTTCATCTGCAGAAAATGGATGAAAAGTTGAAAGCGTTAGTAGATTCTGGCTGCAGTAGTGATCCTTCCTAGGGAGTAAAAAAAAAAAAAAAGAAAGAAAGAAAACCCTAAAACTACTTGTTAAATTTCCCACATGTAGAAGTCTTGTAGCTTCTTTTGAATCTTAATTAGATATTTCTAAGAGCAAGTATTTTGCAAGTTAGAGGTGGCTCACTATATTTAGTTACCTGCAGCCAATGGTCACTGTCTTTCAGACCACCAAGCATAAGTTCTTTTTCTCCTGTTTTTTTTTTTTTTTTTTTAATGAATCATCTGTATGTGAAAGCAGCTCCTTGTCCCTTGTTTGTTTGTCCATTCCCCTCCCCCTAAAACTTAAAAAAAGCTTAATTAGTAGAAATGAGATTTCTAGACAATGTAATCTAACTCCTGATATAGGCTCTCCTGAATTTCTATCATGCTTTATTTAAGTTGCTGATTCTTTTTCTAGATAAAATAAAGTAAAAATGGGGAAGCAAGCAGTGAAAAAAAAAAAAAAAACTAGCTCCTAGCTTTCTTCCCTCATCAAGCCCCCTAAGCATTCCTGCAGGCAGATCACTTTGACAAAGTAATGTCTGAAGAGTCACCCAATCTGCACTCAACAGAAAATGTCATGCAGCTGAACCTGAGTTCAGTAACATGCATACTAGATGTTTATTTTCTAATAGCTGTTAAAACCTATATGGTGTATAGATCACAAGAATATTGGTAATAGGTCACAAGATATCTTTCCATATAACTCAATTAGTTCTTACTACAAAGCCATAGTTATCCTCATTTAATGGCTGAGGAAACTGAAGCACAAAGAGATTAACTTTTAAACTTTGAAGTGATAGAGGATTTATAGAGACAAACTTATTATTTGGCTTTTATAATTATATTTAGAAAATATCAGAAGCAGAACTTTTCACAGATTAAATGACACTAGTACTGAATTCACATGTAACTCTTAGTTCAAAGAAAGTATTTCTGAAAAATCCTCAAGTTGAATGAAATGGTCAGTAATTGAGATTATGACAAAATAAAGAGAAAAAAAGTTTAGAAAGATTTAAGTTTGCTGAAAATTATTGCTTTTTAATCACAAAATTCCTGAAAGAAGTTTTCTGTTTAAACTGCATCCTTGAACTTCCCTAGTGGTCCACACTCCTAATGCAGAAGACCTAGGTTTGACCCCTAGCTGAGGATCCACATCAAACATGCCATAGTGAAGCATTTTCATGCCAAAACTAAAGACCCAACATGCTACAATGAAGACCTGGTGCATCTAAATAGGTAAATAAAAATAGACAGTTTTTTTTTTCTTTTTTAATGTACCCTCTGCAACCTATTTTGTTTATTGCATGCAAAACTTGAGTCTTATCTGAGTCTTTTTTTAATTAATTAATAATTTAAATTGGAGAATAATAACTTTACAATATTGTGATGGTTTTGGTCATACATTGATATGAATCAGGCACAGGTGCATGTGTCCCCCATTCTGAACCCATTTCCCGCCTCCCTCCCCTCCTCATCCCTCTGAGTAGTCCCAGAGCTCCAGCTTTGAGTGCTCTGCTTCATGCATTGACTTGCACTGTTCACCTCTTTTACATATGGTATTATATGTTTCAAAGCTATTCTCTCAAATCATCCCACCCTCACTTTCTCTTACAGAGTTCAAAAGTCTGTTCTTTACATCATTGTCTCTTTTTTGCCTTGCATATAGGATCATCATTACCTTCTTTCTAAATCCCATATATATGTATTAATATTCTCTATTGGTGTTTCTCTTTCTGACTTACTTCACTCTTTAAAATAGGCTCCAGTTTCACCCGCCTCATTAGAACTAACTTGAATGTGTTCATTTTTATACTTGAGTACTATTCCATTGTGTGTATGTACCACAACTTCCTTATATATTTGTCTGCTGATAGACATCTAGGTTGCTTCCACATCCTAGCTATTGTAAACAGTGCTGCAATGAACATTGGGGTAGAAGTGTCTCTTTCAATCCTGGTTTCTTCAGTGTGTATGTCCAGCAGTGGGATTGCTGAGTCATATGACATTTCTATTCCCAGTTTTCTGAGGAATCTCCGCACTGTTATCCATAGTGGCTGTACTAGTTTGCATTCCCACCAACAGTGTGAGAAGGTCACCTTTTATATACACCCTCTCCAGCATTTATTGTTTGTAGGCTTTTTGATGGCAGCCATTCTGATTGGCATGAGATGATACCTCATTGTGGTTTTGACTTAAATTTTTTTAATAACGAGTTTTCTAATGTTGAACATTGTTTTCATGTGCTTACTGGCCATTGTATGTCTTCTTTGGAGAAATATCTGTTTAGTTCTTTGACCCACTTTTTGATTGGGTTGTTTGTTTTTCTGGTATTGAACTACATGAGAGGCTTATATATCTTGGAGATGAATTCTTTGTCAGTTTTTTCATTTATTATTATTTTATCCCATTCTGAAGGCTGCCTTTTCACTTTGTATATTGTTTCTTTCATTGTGCAAAAGCTTTTAAGTTTAATTAGGTTCCATTTGTTGATTTTTGTTTTAATTTCCATTACTCTGGGAGATGGGTCATAGAGGATTTTGTGATTTATGTCAGAGAGTGTTCTGCCTATGTTTTCTTCTAAGAGTTTTATAGTCTCTGATCTTAAAATTAATTTTTAATCTATTTTGAGTTTATTTTTGTGTATGGTGTTAGAAAGCATTCTATTGTTAGTCTTTTACATGTGGTTGACCAGTTGTCCCAGCACCACTTGTTAAAGAGACTGTCTTTTATCCATTGTATATTTTTGCCTCTTTTGTCAAAGATAAGGTGTCCATAGTGAAAGTGAAAGTCGCTCAGTCATGTCCGACTCTTTGTGACTCCATGGACTATTATTATTGATATGTATGAGCCTGTTAACATATACTTTGTCGTTTTGCATTCATTTTTATAAATCACTTCTGTGTTTCCTGTATAGAGAAAATCCTTTAGCATTGTTGAAGATCTGGTTTGGTGGTGATGAATTCTTTCAGCTTTTGCTTGTCTGTAAAACTTTTCGTTTCTACTTCCTATCTGAATGAGATCCTTGCTGGGTAGAGTAATCTTGGTTGTAGGTTTTTCTCTTTTATCTCTTTAAGTATGTCCTGCCATTTCCTTCTAGCCTGAAGAGTTTCTACTGTTATCCTTATGGGGATCCCCTGTGTGTTATTTGTTGCTTTTCCCTTGCTGCTTTGAATAGTTGCTCACTGTGTTTAGTTTTTTGTTAGTTTGATTAATATGTGTCTTGGGCTGGTGTGCCTTTGGTTTATCCTGTTTGGGACTCTCTTGGTTTCTTGGGCTTGGCTGCCTATTTCCTTCCCCATTTTATGGAACTTGTTGACTATTATCTCCTCAAGTATTTTCTCATGTGCTTTCTGTTTGTCTTATTCTTCTGGAACACCTATGATTCAAATGTTGGGACATTTAACATTCTTCCAGAAGTCTCTGAGGTTGTCTTTATTTCTTTAATTTTTTTTTTCTTTTTTCCTCTCTGCTTCATGTATTCCCACCATTCTATCTTTCACCTCACTTATCCTCTCTTCTGTATCAGTTATTCTACTGCTGGTTCCCTCCAGAGTGCTTTTAATCTCAGTTGTTGTATTGTTCATTATTGATTAACTCTTCTTTATTTCTTCTTGGTGCTTGTTAAACATTTCTTGGTTCTTTTCAATCCTTGTCTCTGGTCTATTTATCTGTAATTTTATTTTGTTTTCAAGATTTTGGATCATCTTTACTATCATTATTCTGAATTATTTTTCAGGTAGACTTCCTGTTTCCTCCTCTTTTGTTTAGTTTGATGGATTTTTATCATGTTCCTTCACCTGCTGGATATTTCTCTGACTTTTCATTATGTTTAGATTACTGTGTTTGGGGTGCCCTTTCTTCAGCCTGGAAGTTCATGGTTCCTTTAACTGTGGAGTCTGTTCCTTTTGAGTGGGGTTGAACCAGTGGCTTGTCAAAGTTTCCTGGCTGGGGGAACTTGTGTTTGTGTTCTGGTGGTTGGAGCTGGATCTTTTATCTGTGGAATGCAATACAGTATCCATTAGTGATTTTGTGGGTATCTATGGGTTTGGTATGGCTTTGGGCAAATTGTCTTTTAATGTTCATTGTTGTGTTCCAGTTTTGCTGGAGATCTTGTACTGGAACTTGCTGGCTCTGGAGTGGAGCTTGATTTCTGTGTGGGTAAGGAGACTTTTGGAGAAGAAAATGGAAACCTACTCCAGTACTCTTGCCTGGAGAATCCCATGGATGGAGGAGCCTGGTGGGCTACAGTCCATGGGGTTGCAAAGAGTCGGACAGGACTGAACGACTTCACTTTCACTTTCAAGGAGACTTTTGGGTGGGCTCTTATCTATTAATGTTCCCTGGGATCAGGAGTTTTCTGATGTTCTGGAGTTCTGGAGTTGAGCTTCCTGCCTCTGGCTTTTGTTCCCCCTCTTGCATTAGCCTCAAGATTTTTCCATTCATAGAGCACAGAACATAAAATCCCTAGGTTAATGGTGAAACAATTCTACACAGCAAGGAACACCCAGAAAGATTCACAGAGTTATATAGAGAAGAGAAGGGGCAGGGTGTGTGTGGGGGGGCAGATAGAGGTGACCTCAGGGAGAAACAAGAGAGTCAAAAAGAAAGGGAGCAATAAACCCAGTAATCAAATCCTTAAGTGAAAATGAATTCTGAAGGTTAGATTCTGAAAGGTACAAAATTGGTAACAAATATTCTAAAGCAAAGACTAAAAGCCTAGAATAGTGTTTAGAATCTCAAAAATACAATATAAAAATGCAAAACAAAATTGATCACAAAAATTAATATATATGGAATTTTCTTTTAAAAATAGCTTTTTTAAAAGAAAGATAATAATAGTAGGCTATAAAAATGAAAGTTAAAGGAATAATAAATAACTAAAATTTAACATATATATTAATTTATATATAAATTATATATAAATAAGAGATATATATGTGTATATATAGTGATAATACTAAAAATATAGCTAGATATTTCTCTGCAGCTGTTGTGGGCAGTGTAGGGTCAGTAAAGTGTCAGATAGTCCCTTGTTCTGCCTTGTACTTATTCTCAAAATCTATAGTTGCCCCTCAAATGCACAGGGTTAGCATTAAGTGTAGAGTTTTAATTTATTGCACCTGCCACTTCCAGGGCTGTTCCTCCTTTGTCTATTTTGGATTCCAATGTTTGCAAATTTCTTCACTGTCTCATTTCAGCCCTGATCCAAGGGGGCAAAGGCAGCTACTTATTAAGGCTCACTTTTTCATTTGTGCTGTGGAAAGAGAAGGACACTGCAAACAAATATCACTGGCATGTGTGGGGGGTGCTTGCAGAGGATGGACCACACTGGGTTTGCCACAGCTCAGGGTGGTGTGTACTTCCAAGGTCCACACTGCCCAGGCTCCAGGATGGTCCATGAGGGCACTGTCCCAAGTGGGCCCTGAATTTCATATACTTCCCAGGTCTAAGCCACTCAGGTTCTCAGGGGCATTTCAAGGGCACACACTCAAATGGGCTATGTGTTTTGTGCCCTTCCCAGGTCCTAGCTGCTCAGGCGACCAGATGCTTGGTAAATACACTGTCCCAGGTGGGCCGTGTGTCTTATGCACCTTCCTGGTCCCAGTCACTTGGTTTCCTGGGTGCCCCATGAAGGCACAGTCCCAGGTGTGCCGTGTGTCTCCTTTAGGGAACTGATCTCAGTCTGTGACACTCCTAGCCAATGTGAACTGTCCAGGATCCCAGGAAGATGTAGTTAGCAACTGACAGCCTTCTCACAGTTTGGTAGAAGGTGTAGTCTCTGGGGCTGAGATTGCAGTGGCCCCTTGCCTTCCAGCTCTGGCTGTCACACACTTGCTTCTCTGCTTCCAGGGATGGAGGGCCCTAAACACCAGCCGGCTTGTGCTCCTTTGGTATGTGTTAGGGTGCAATCCTTTCTTCTGTGTGTCAGAGGTTTTCACGTGGCATTAGAACATTTCATGGGAAAGGTCCCTTTTTTTGTTGTAGTTGTTGTCTCTCTGGCAATCGCATAGTTTGTATTACTAAGTCACATTAGCCCCCTCAGATTGTCCTCAGGGCATTCTTGCTCGGTCCTTATCCTACGGATTAATGATGCAGCACGTTCCTCCGTGCCCAGCCCCCACTTGCTGCTGGTAGACACAAACATCTGAATTGCTTCTCCTCTGGTAGTGGTGGTTATGTGCCTATTCTGTGGGTTTTCTTTTTTTCTCATTATGTTGCCCTCTGAGATTCCAAAGCTCCTCCCTGACATGCCTGTGAAATAGTTTCCTATTGTGTGGAAACTTCTTTTTCATGATTTCCTCCCCAGGATGGGTCTCCATCCCTAATTCTTTGTCTCTGTTTTCATCTTTCATATTTGTCCTAGCTCCTTTAGAAAATAATGGACTGCCTTTCTGGGTATCTGTTGTCCTCCACCAGTGTTCAGAAGTTGTTTTGTGGAAGTTGCTCCACATCCGAATGATCTTTTGATGAATTTGTGAGGGAGAAAGTTGTCTCCCTGTGTATTCGTCTGCCATCTTGGGACCGGTCACCCACAGTTTCTTAATACTGCAGGTGTGTCTATCTCCATACAATCAAGTTTAGGAAACTAGGCTACCTGAAAGAAACAAAAAAATGTACTGTTATTTTCATTAAATCTATTCAAAAGTCTCCTATTTAGGAATTCAAAAATTGACAATTACTCTTCTATACAAGAGTCTATATTCTATTTCTCATTCCTTCATCCAGGCTAGTCTTATCTTTTTGTTCTAAAAGAACAAAAAGATATGCATCTAATTCTTTGGTCAACCTTATTTCATTCTTACTAGAAGAAAGATACATAAAATAAAAATAAAACCAATTATTCACTGAATTGAGTAACAATGTGTTAATTCTAATTAAAATAAAACAAACAAAAAGCATATATTTGTAATTGCTTAGAAAGTAGTTAACAGTTTAAACCAATTGTGATTATTCATTGAGTAAATAATATCACTGAATATTGTTGGTAATTTGGTTTTGTTTGGGTAAGGAATTGGTTGTGAGTAGTCTCAAATTTGTCTATGTGTTAGAATAACCTGAGGCATTAAAAATGTGACATACAAGTTACACCCAATACCAATTAAATTATAATCTTTAGGGCTGCAAGTTAGGTATCAATTTATAGTTTAAGCTCTCCAGATGATTTAAATATTTAGCCATATTTGAGGTCAGTTGGCTCATTTACAGTTTATTCTTAAATTTATAATGACTGCTACCATTATTTTAAGTATTCTACCACCAAATGTGTTATATCAGTTCCTCTCTACTCTCCTATGTTATATAAATCTGTCTGAAAAATGAGAGTATAAAGATTATTTTCATAGAACATAAACAAATGTGATTCATTCCTATAGTAGAAAAGTTACCTAAACTAGTTTGAGGCTCTACAACAATTCTGACAGACAGAACGATTTTTTATTTTATTTTACTTGCAACTATTTGCTGCTTATAACAGAGATTCTTTTCCTGGTCAAACTCTCCTCAGGTTTCTGTGAAATTGCTTTTCAACTAGACCATGACTTTTGAGCTTCTATTTTCAACTTGGCATTGTTCAATTTTAGCAGGAATCTGACTAAGTCAATTTGGTTAGAATTTTCCAGTCTCCTTTGCTAATCACCCTCAACATTTGATTGGACTTCTCATCCTCCTAAAGCCCTCATGTAATTTATGAAGAAATTATTTTCAGCAAGAATACTGTCATATTTGGAGTTGACCTCAGTCTCCTCTACTGCAAAACCACATTGCAGTATTTCTTACCTTATTACAACAGTTTAAATAAAGTATATCTTCTTATTCTTTGATGTGTCATGAATAATTTCTCTTTAACATTTATTGTAACTACATATGAAACAGCAGTAATAAATTCAGGTCTAACTATATGAATTATTATTTTCTACAATTTTATTTTTTAATCATTTATTTATTTTATGAAATGTGAAACTCAGTTCAACTACTACAGAAACATTGAAATTATACAAGATTTAATAATGATAAACTCAATGGGCAGGATTAATTCTAAAGTGTTTTATTTTTTTTCTAAAAATTATCTATATGATTTTTACATTCACTAAATTTTCTGGCCCAGCAATTCCCTATATCACTAGTTCTCTATTATGTACTCTCCAAAGTCAGTTTCTGTGTTTTTCAGTCCATTTATATTTCCAGATTTCTTCAGTCAAGCACATGTTCACAGGAGGCATGTAATCAATATTTTTTCCAGTGACTAATCCTTTCTAGTGGTTGTAATTGTTGAATTTCATCTTGGTTAAATCTCATACTAGGTATATTTTCTTCTAGCTGAAGCTTCAGCAAAAGAGATGTCATTGTCTGCTCATTGATCTCTCTAGCAGTGACAGAGTGAAACATTTTGGTTGTAGGAAAAATTGTTTATAAGCCTCTGAATTGATCCTTTTGTGTACTAGGTTGACATTTTGTGCAGCTATTTTTATCTTTGTTCAAATTAGTATTGATCAAACTATTAAAGATTGTGTTGTAGTTTGAACAGCTGTTCTTGAAGTACTACCAAAAATAAGGATTTTCATTTAAGTCTCTAGATTATGACACAGTTTGTTGGTGATGGCACAATTTTGATGGTAAATAATTTGTTTTTTACAGTTTTATTTATCATAAGAAAAGCTAAAAAGTTATTTGAGTATGTTACTTTGTTTTGTCATTCACTATTATTTTTATTATATTTTCTACCATATATCCCTGCCTTTAAACTTTTCCTCTACAAAAAATGCAGTTTTCTAATAACCCTTGTTTGGATAAAGAATCAGAATTAAGTAAATGCTTTGTGGAATATTGAAGGGCTCTGCTGGAATCCAAAGCTGATTTACCATAATCACAGGAAAAAATAAAAACAAAGAAGAAAAGTCTGAGAGAACATGTAGAGTACCTTGAAACAGCTTAAAGTGGACTTTATTACAAGGGTATGACAAAATTATTGCATGAGAGAAATCAGAACTTGTTTTTTTTTTTTTTTTTTTTGAAATGAGGACATTCTTAAATCACATGGCTGACATATGTGTATGGTTTAGCAGAGATTTGGAAAGCTTTTAGGTAAACCTAAAGCTTTTTGCTCCTATTTTTCAAGTAAGTCTAGGAAAGATGAGCTTTCAGCTGAAAAGTATTAATTACAGCTAAACTCTCTAGCTGCTGCTGCTGCTAAGTCGCTTCAGTCGTGTCCAACTCTGTGTGACCCCATAGACAGCAGCCCACTAGGCTCCTCTGTCCCTGGGATTCTCCAGGCAAGAATACTGGAGTGGGTTGCCATTTCCTTCTCCAGTGCATGAAAGTGAAAAGTGAAAGTGAAGTCATTCAGTTGTGCCTGACTCTTAGCGACCCCATGGACTGGGCCTACCAGGCTCCTCTGTCCATGGGATTTTCCAGGCAAGAGTACTGGAGTGAGGTGCCATTGCCTTCTCCAAAACTCTCCAGAGAACTCTACTAAAAAGCTACAGGCATAAAGTTTAAAATAAATTCCAAAAATTTGCAAAATTCTTTTTTTTTTTTTTATTTAACTTACACACACACACACTCAGAAGCACTTTTAGCATAAATTTAGCTTTGAATTAATGCCATCCAAAAATACAATCATTTAGTGTGCCTTTCCCTGATTTTACATGATTACTTTAGGATTATGATTCTTTTAAGTATTTGTTCAGCATATGTTTACCTTTACTATGATTTGCCATCAACAATTCTTAGTTGCTAATGATGCAATATTAAGTTATTAATGGAATAATGGGGATTAAAATTCTCAAACCCATACCCGAAGAGGTACAACACAAAGCTTTGGTAATGTTTCAGAACTTACTTAAATATAGAAATTTTTATGAAGAGTAAAGCAGAAAATACTTCCACATATTTTCTTCTGAGTTCACTGACAATTCAAATCTTTTTCCCTCAAATGGTCTTTGTAGAGCTTGAAATATTTAGAATGGACCATTATTTATTTTTTATTATTTATTTTAATTGGGTGATAATTGATTTACAATGTTGTATTGGTTTGTGCTATACAACAATATGTATCAGCCATAAATATACATATATCCCCTCCCTCTCAAACCTTCCTCAACCACACCCTGAATCCCACCCCTCTAGGCTGTCATAGAGCACTGGCTTGAACTCCCCGTGTTATACAACTTTCCAGTAGCTATCAGTTTTACATATGATAATGTATATGTTTCATTGCTGTTTTCTGAATTCATCCCACTCTCTCCTTCCTCCACTGTATCCACAATTCTAATCTCCATGTTTGCATCTCTATTCATGCCCTACAGACACGTTCATTAGTACCTACTTTAATATAAGATACTGGTATTTATCTTTCTGACATATTTCAACTTGTATAACAGGTTATTGGTTTATCAACTCAGTTCAACAAACTCACATCCACTCATTTTTATGGATGAGTAATACTCCCTTGTGTATGTATGTATGTGTATATATATACACACACCAGAGCTTCTTTACACATTCATCTGTTGATGACATCTAGATTGCTTCCAAATCCTGGCTATCATAATGAACACTGGGGTGCATATCTCTTTTTCAATTATGGTATTCTCAAGGTATAGACCAAGTAGGGGGATTTCTGGGTTCTATTTTAGTTTTATTCCTGATTTTTTAAAGGAATCTCCACACTGATCTCAATAGTGTTTGTATCAATTTGCATTCACATCAATGGTGCAAGAGGGTTCCCATTCCTGTACATCCTCTCCAGCATTTATTATTTGTAGATTCCTGATGATGACCATTCCGACCAATATGAAGTTAAACCTCATTGTCACTATGATTTGCAATTCTCCAATAATGAGCAATGTTGAGCATCTTTTCATATATCTATTGGCCATATGTATATCTTTATGGAGAACTGTCTATTTAGATCCTCTGTCCATTTATTAATTGCTTTTTTTGTTTGTTTGTTTTTTCTGATATTAACCTGCATGAGCTGCTTGTATAGTTTGGAGATTGATCCTTTGTCAGTTGCCTTGTTTGCAATTATGTTCTCTCATTCTGAGTATTGCCTTTTCATCTTGTTCATAGTTTTTTTGCTGTGCAAAATTTTTAAGTTTAATTAGGTCTTATTTATTTATTTCTGTTTTTATTTCCATTAGTTTAGGAAGTGGATCAAAGCAGATTTTGCAGTGATTTATGTCAAAGAATGTTCTGCCTATGTTTTCCTCTAAGTATGTTATAATTTCTGGTCTTACCTTTAGGTCTCTAATCCATTTTGAGTTTATTGTGTGTGGTGTTAGAAAGTATTCTATCTTACTTCTTTTATGTGTTGTTCTCCAGTTCTCCCAGCACCACTTAGTGAAGAAGATATCTTTTCTCCATTTTATATTCTTGCTTCCTTCGTTGAAGATAAGGAACTCATAGGTGCATGAGTTTATCTCTGGACTTTCCATCTTGTTCCAGTGATCTATATTTCTGCTTCTCTATGAGTAGCATTCTATCATAATGCCTGTAGCTTTGTGGTATAGTCTGAGGTTATGAATTTGCAATAATGAGTTCACGATCTGAGCCACAGTCAATTGTGGCTCAGATCGTGAACTCATTATTGTAAAATTCAGACTTAATTTGAAGAAAGTAGAGAAAATAATTAGACCATTTAGGTATGACCTAAATCAAATCCCTTATAATTATACAGTGGAAATGACAAATAGATTCAAGGGATAAGACCTGATTGATAGAGTACTTGAAGAACTAGAAACAGAATTTTATAACATTGTACAGGAGACCATGATAAAAATGATGCCCAAGAAAAAGAAAAGGAAAAAGACAAAATGATTGTCTGGAAAGGACTTACAACTAGCTGAGCAAAGAAGAGAAACTAAAGGCAAAGGAGAAAAAGGAAAGATATATCCATCTGAATGCAGAGTTCCAAAGAATAGCAAGGAGAGATAAGAAAGCTCTTCCTAAGTGGTCAGTGCAAAGAAATGGGGGGGAAGGGGGATAGAATGGGAAAGACTAGATCTCTTCAAGAAAATTAGAGATGCCAAGGGAGCATTTCATACAAAGATGGACATAATAAAGGAGAGAAACAGAATGGTCCTAACAGAAGAGAAAAAGGAGAGGTGGCAAGAATACACAGAAGAGCTATACAAAAAAAAAAGAAAAGAAAAAAAAAAGAAATTCTTAATAGCCCAGATAACCACGATGCTGTGATTGATCTCCTAGAGCCAGATGATCCTGGAGTGTGAAGCCAAGTGGACCTTAGGAAGCATCACTATGAAAAAAGCTGGGGAAGGGGATGGAATTCCAGCTGAGCTACTTCAAATCCTAAGAGATGATACTTTTAAAATGCTGCAATCTGCCAGCAAATTTGGAAAACTCAGCAGGGGCCACAGGACTGGAAAAGGTCAGTTTTCTTTCCAATCCCAATGAAAATCAATGACAAATAATGTTCAAACTACCACACAATTGCACTCATTTCAGACGCTAACAAAGTCATAATCAAAATTCTCCAAGCTAGGCTTGAAGAGTACATTAACTGAGAAATTCCAGATGTTCAAGCTGGATTTAGAAAAGTCAGAGGAACCATGAATCAAACTGCCAACATCTATTGGATCATAGAAAAAGCAAGAGAATTCCAGAAAAAGCATCTACTATTGCTTCATTGACTACACTAAATCCTTTGTGTGGATCACAACAAACTATGGAAAATTCTTAGAAAGATGTAAGTACTGGACCACTTTGCCTGCCTTCTGAAAAACCTGTATGCAGCTCAAGAAGCAACAGTTAGAACTGAACACGGAAAAATGGACTTGATCAAAATTGAGAAAGAGTACCTCAGAGCTGTATATTGTGACCCTGCTTATTTAACTTATATGCAGAGTACATCATGTGAAATGCCTGGATGGATGAAACACAAGCTGGAATCAAGTTTGCAGGGGGAAATATCAATAACCTCAGATATGCAGATGATACCACCTTTACAGCAGAAAGTGAAGAGGGACTAAAGAGTCCCTTGATGAAAGTGAAAGAAAAGAGTGAAAAAGCTGGTTTAACACTCAACATTCAAAAAACTAACATTTTGGCATCTGGGCCCATCACTTCATGGCACATGGATGGAGAAACAATGGAAACAGTGACAGACTCCATTTTCTTGGGCTCTAGAGTCACTGCAGTTGGTGATTGCAGCCATGGAATGAAAAGATGTTTGTTCCTTGAAAGAAATGTATGGCATATTAAAAGCATATTAAAGAAAAGCATATTAAAAAGCAGAGACATTATTTTGTCAACAAAGGTCCATATAGTCCAAGCTATGATTTTTCAGTAGTCATGTGTGGATATGACAGTTGAACCATAAGGAAAGCTGAGCACTGAAGAATTGGTAATTTTGAACTGTGGTGTTGGAGAAAATCTTGAGAGTCCAATGGACAGTAAAGAGATTAAACCAGTCAATTGTAAAGGAAATCAGTCATGAATATTCATCAGAGAGACTGATGCTGAATCTGAAGCTCCAATACGCTAGCCATCTGATGTGAAGAGTCGTCTCATTGGAAACAACCTTGATACTGGGAAAGATTGAGAGCAGAAGAAGAGGGCGACAGAAGATGAGATAGTTTGATGTCGTCATCAACTCAATGCTTGTGAATTTTACCAACTCCAGGAGATAGTGAAGGATAGGAAAGCCTGGTGTGCTGCCATCTATGAGGTCCCAAATAGTAAGACATTACTGAGTGACTGAATAACAACAACAGTGACTTTTTGAAAGAGAGATAAGCAATGTTCATAACAAGGATAGGCTAGCTTTTGTGAAAGATAGATTAACAATTTTCATATAAAGGATAGGCTAATAAAAAAATAATTCTATCAGATGGATTTGTTTTTCATATGATTAATAAAACATACTAGGTTGCATAAAACTTCAAAATAACATGATTAGCTAAAATTAACTATTAATTAGCAATTGAACTCACCAATAGGGCAACTACAAATTAGAGTTAACCTTAGATAAATAATGCAGGCTCAACAAACACTTGGCATAAAGATGTCATAAACACTGACAGAAAGATGCATGAGTGTTTGTCATTGAATGCATCTTAATTAATCGATTCTACTAATAGGAAAATGTTTCAAATTATTTAAGTAATAAAATTATTCAATATAGGAATGTTTTAAAAATTCATCTAAATACATTAAGGACTATATAAATTATTAGAGGTCTTAGCTGAGAATGACAAAATTTTCATAGAAAGTACTCTGACATTAAAGTATTTTAGATTCATATTTTTATTTTTGTTTTAAAAAATTAGCTTTTAATTGCAGGAAAATCTTTGTTTCTACTGTACAACAAAGGAAATCAGCTGTAATCATATATATATATATATAAAGTTATATATATCATATATAACTTTCCCCTTGAACATCCCTCCCTTTCCCCCAACTCACCTTTCTAGATCATCACAGAGTGTCTGTCTGGTCTTCCTGTATTACATAGAATCTTTTCATTAATTACTTTAAACATGATAGTGTATATATGTTGATGCTACCTTCTCCATTCATCCCACTCTCTTCTCCCACTGTGCCCATAGGTCTTTTCTTAAAAAAGTAGGAAGAAAACTATCATATAATCCATCAGTCCCACTGTTGGGGATATATTCTGATCAAATCATGATTGAAAAAAAAAACACATGTACCCCAATGTTCATAGCAGAATTATTAATAATAGTTAGGACATGGAAGCTAACTAGATGTCCATTGACAGATGAATGGGTAAAGAAGATGTGATATACATATGCAAAGGAATATTACTCAGCCATAAAAAACAATGAATTTGAGTCAGTTCTAGTGAGGTGGATGAATCTACAGCCTGTTATATAGGGTGAATTAAATTAGAAAAAAAAATACCATATATTAACACATATATTTGGAATCTAGAAAAATGATATTGTTGAACCTACTTGAAGGGAAGGAATGGAGACACAGATAAAATAATGTTAAATATACTACAGAACGGAGAAGGCAATGGCACCCCACTCCAGTACTCTTGCCTGGAAAATCCCATGGAAGGAGGAGCCTGGTAGGCTGCAGTCCATGGGGTCGCTAGGAGTCAGACAGGACTGAGCGACTTTACTTTCATTTTTCACTTTCATGCACTGGAGAAGGAAATGGCAACCCACTCCAGTGTTCTTGCCTGGAGAATCCCAGGGATGGGGGAGCCTGGTGGGCTGCCATCTATGGGGTCGCACAGAGTTGGACACGACTGAAGTGACTTAGCTTAGCTTAACTTATACTACAGAATATTTCCTGCTGATGAGGAGGGATAGAAGGTGGAGCATAAAGTAGATTTCTAAAAGATATTTGAGATTTTCAGAAAATGCTTTGTATGAAATTTTGTTTACTTTTGTAAATTATACAGTATGGGCAAAGGCTAAGAATTAAAAGTTAATTTAAAGTAACAAGAACAAAATTAAACTCTTTGTGTAAATTAAGACATCTTGAGCTAGTACTGTACATGGATTTGGATGTCAAGTTTTTGCCTAACATTAGCACTTTTAAAAGGATACAATCTAGTAAAATGGAACTATTAATCATAAATCAATGATAGCAATAATTATTGGAATTATTATATAAATTCTAAATTTATTACATACTTATTGGAATACTGGAAATAAATCATAGTATTTGAACCTATATTGGCTTTGGCTGGAAGAAAATTAAAAAATTAACTATATTTTCATTGATTTTATACAGCAGTTTGTATATTTTAAACACCTAAAAAATAAGTTATGAATAAATAAAGCAAATTCTGATGAAATTAAAATGAAAAATTAAATTTAGTACATTTATTTAGTCAGTGATAAAAAAATGAACCCAAAAATTTACAAGATAGAAATTTTTTTCTTATAATGGAAGAGAAGGAAAGTGTATTCTTCCACAAACTCCTGGGAGATAGCAGGTAAAAAGAATACTAAATAATTTTTAATTATTTTAAAGATGACAATAGGAATCCATCCAACTGCTGACAAAACTGAGATTTCTTATCAAAAAACTGCAACCACAAGGGATTAAGAATTGTCAATTTGTCCAATAGTCTGGTCCAACCTCCATGGGCCATAGTTGTGAAAAACTATGGAGTGAACAATTCACAGCCTGTTTCAGTAGAAATAATTGAATTAAAATGTTCAGAGCCAGGAGACAGCTGAAAGTGTAAAGGAAAAATACTGACAGCACAATTATACTATAAGCAAGACCTCAATTTGAGCACAAACTGCCCAAATTCCTGACTGACAATTTAAAATAACATATATTAATAGAAGATGAAGAAGCATCACAGAAAAGCATGCAGAAACCAGAGAGAAATCTACTCATGATAGAAGTTATATGAAACCAGATATGCCAGTTTGATGCCAGTCTTATCTGAGTATATTTCCTGACCATGCTCAGTATACACTGTAGAAAGACTGACTTAAGAGTACCAAGTCCATAGGTGGCAAAGCAATTATAAATTTAGAAAGAACCTCCAGAAGCAAGAAAACCACATAAAGCATGAATTCATCTCTGCTCAATCTTTGGCACAAAGCATATTGTATCACTCATCCTGTTTGTGACACCAGTTGTCTTGCTGTATCCACTGTCCGCACAGTTTGCTGAACCCAGAATAGGCAAGGCACAAGCTAAGAGGCTGGAAGGAGACTCGGGGATCCATAGGAACTTCAGACACATTTATTCTCTCCTGGCTGGCATAGTAGCCATACTACAATTCTCTCCTCCCAAGGCTGACCCCATGGACACAGCTGTGATACAGCAATAATACTGTCACTTTTTTTTGGTGGAGCTCACATATGTTTACAGGACATAACCCTGTGACCAAGCAAGTCCCTCGTGACATTCGCACACAGTTCTATTAGTGATCTCAGCTGTTACATAATCATTATTTACAAAATGTGGGGCAAGAGCAAGAGGCCATGAAGTGACAGAGCCTGACCATGCCATCTTGTCTAATTTGCTTTTTCCATACAAATATCCACAGGGAGTCAAGATTAAAAAGTATAAGAATAGAATAAAATTATTAGCAGCTGCATATCAAGGGGAAGATAGTTTGCAGTTTGAACCAGGTATGTTGACTTTCTGTTATTACAAAACCCAAAATCCACAGACTATAACAGAATCAATAACCACTGTACAGACATACTTCATTTTATTTTGCTTCAGTTTATGATGTTTCATGGGTATTTTGTTTTTAACAAATTGAAGGTTTATGATAATGCTGTGTTAAGCAAATCTGTTGGAGCCATTTTTCCAACATTTGCTCACTTCATGTCTCTGTTTCATATTTTGATAATTCTCACAATATTTTGTAGTTTCTATGATGATCTCTGATCAGTGATCTTTGATGTTACTATTGTAATTGTTTATTGTTGTTGTTGTTTAATCACTAAATCATGTCTGACTCTTTGCAACCCCATAGATTACAGCCCACCAGGTTGTTTTAGGGCACCACAAAATGTGTCCATAGAAACAGTGAACCTGATTCATAAATATTTCTTACTTCAAATGAAAACCTAGGAAGGATTAAACTTAGTGAGGAAGGCAAGTCAAAAGCCAAGATAGGCTGAAAGCTAGGCCTCTTGGTACATTATTTGAGTCGGAAAAACATAAGTTTTTGAAGGAAATTAAAAGTACATTTCAGTGAACACATGAATTACAAAAAAAGAGAAACATCCTTTTCGTTCATATGGAGAAAGTTTTAGTAGTCTAGATAGAATGTCAAACTAGCCTCAACATTCCCTTTAAGTCAAAACCTAATTCAAAACACAGTCCTAGCTCTCTTTAATTGTATGAAGTCTCACAGAGGTGAGAAAGTTGTAAAAGAAAAGTTTAAAGCTAGCAGTGGTTGGTTCATCAAGTTTAAGGAAGGAGGACATTTCTAAAACATAAAAGTGTAAGGTGAAGCAGCAAGTACTGATGTAGAAGCTGTAGCAAGTTATTCAGAAGATCTAGCTAATATCATTAATGAAGGTGGCTACATTAAACAAATGATTTTAAATGTAGACAAAACAACCTTCTATTGGAAGAAGATGTCATCAAGATATTAATAATTAGAGAGAAGTCAATAAAATGAAAGTCTCTCAGTTGTGTCTGACTCTTTGCGACCCCATGGAATTCTCCAGGCCAGAATACTGGAATGGGTAGACTTTCCCTTCTCCAGGGGATCTTTCTTGGAGATTGAACTCAGGTCTCCAACATTGGAGAGAAGTCAGTGCTTGGCTTTAAAACCTCAAAGAATAGGCTGACTCTATGTAGAAGTTAATGTAGCTGGTAACTTGAGGTTGAACCCAATGCTAATTTAGTATTCTGAAAATCCTAGGGATCTCAAGAATCACACTAAATCTTCTCTGTCTGTGCTCCATAAGTGGAATAACAAAGCCCGAGTGAGAGCACATCTGTTTTCAAAATGGTTTACTGAATAGTTCAAGCCCAAAGTTGATATTTCTTTCAAAATTTTACTACTCACTGACAATGTACCTACAACTTTCAAGTCTTATTATTTAAGAAATACATTTAATAAGATTATAGCTGTCATAGATTATAATTCCTCTGATGAATCTCTGGAAAGTAAATTGAAAACCTTCTGGAAAGTATTCAATATTCTAGCCCTTAAGAACATTGCTTATCTATTGTAAGACATAAAAAAATATCTACTTTAGCAGGAACTTGAAAGAAGTTGACCCCAACTATCATGGATGACTTTGATGGAGGAAGTAACTGCAGATATGGTGGAAATAGCATGAGAAATATAATTAGAAGTGGAGTCTGAAGATGGGACTGAATTGCTGTAATCTCATGATAAACTTTAGTTCATGAGATATGTCTTCTTATGGGGGAGTAAAAAATAGTGGTTACTTCAGAGAGGATCTATTATTGGTGAATATGTTATAAACACTGTTGAAATGACAACAAATTATGTTACATAAACTTAGCTGATAAAGCATCATTACAGTTTGATAGAACTGACTCCAACTTTGATTAATGTTCTACAGTAGGAAGATGCTATCTAGCTGCATTACATGCTATAGAGAGATCATTACTGAAAGAAGTCAATTAGTGTGACAGATTTCATTGAAGTCTTATTATAATAAATTGACACAGTCAGTCTGATCAGTCAGCAGTCATCAACACTGAGGCAAGCCATTCTGCCAGCAAAAAGACTGTGACTCACTGAAAGCTCAAGTGATAATTGCACTTTTTAGCAATCAAGTTATTTTTAAATTAAGGTATATGCATTGATCTTTTAGATGTCATGCCACTACATATTTACTAGACTAAAGTATAATATAAATATTACTTTTATATGTCCTGGAAAACAGAAATATTTATATGGTTCACTTTTTTGTGATATTTGCTTTGGTGTTGTGGTCTGGAATTGAACCCACAAAAGTTTTGAGGCATGCCTGTAATACATTAGTGACATTTTCAAACTTTTGACAAAAACATATTAGACATTTGTATAAATAGGTAAGGGTGACTCATTATCAAGCCAAATAATAATCAATAAAAATAACTCCAATAATGCTGAATATAGGAGACAAAGACTCCAAAGCACATATCACAATATGTTCACAAAAGGAAATAAAATATAGTCCAAATGAATGAAGATGAGGAATCTAAGTTGAGAAATAGGAATTCTGTAAAAAAGAAATATGGAAATTAAAAACTTAAAATATATTTTCAGATTAAAACAGAAAAAAAGAAAAAAAAAAAAAAGAAGCTGTTGTCAATACCCGAGCAATACAAGAAAGTAAAGGAAGTCTTTTAGTCTAAAGGGAAACAACATCCAGTAAAACTCTAAGAAAAAATGGAAATGAAGAACATTGCTATTGTTCAGCTGTGCAGTCATGTCCGACTCTTCACAATCCAATGAACTACAGCATGCCAGTCGTGTCCCACTCTTTGTGACCCAATGAACTGCAGAAGGCCAGGCATCCCTGTCCTGCACCATCTTCTGAAGTTAGCCCAATTTCATGACCATTGCATCAGTTATGCCATCCAAACATCTCATGCTCTGATGTCCTCTTCTCCTTCTGCTCTCTCTCAATCTTCCCCACATCAAGGTCTTTGCCAAAAAGTCAGCTGTTTGCACCAGCTGACTGAAATATTGGAACCAAACATGACCACTGAAAAGACCATAGCCTTCAGTATAGAGAAATTTGTCAGAAAAGTATTTGCTTTCCAAAATGCTGTCTAGGTTTGTCATAACATTCCTGCCAAGAAGCAATTGTCTTCTGATTTCATGGTTGTAGTCACCATCTACACTGATTTTAGTGCCCAAGAAGAGAAAATATGTCACTGTTTCCACCTTTTCCCCCTATATTTGCCAAGAAATAATGGAGCCAGAACACATGATCTTAGGTTGTTGTTGCTGTTTGTTTGTTTATTTTTTAAAATTTAGTTTTAAGCCAGCTTTTTCACTCTCCTCCTTCACCCTTATGAAGAGGTTCTTTGGTTCCTCTTCACTTTCTGCTATTTGATGTTGTTATTTAGTTGCTCAGCCATGTCCAACTCTTTGTGACTCCATGGACTGCAACACAATAGGCTTCCCTGTGTTTCACCATCTCCTGGAGATTGCTCAAACTCATGTCTTTTGAGTCGGCAATGTCATCCAACCATCTTGTCCTCAATTGTCCCCTTCTTTTCCTGCCTTCTAACTTTCCTGGCATCAGAACCTTTTCCAATGAGTTGGCCCTTCACATTAGGTGGCCAAAATATTGACACATCAGCTTTAGTATTAGTCCTTCCAATGAATATTCAAGATTGATTACATTTAAGATTGACTGGTTTGATCTCCTTGCATTCCAAGGGACTCTCAAGAGTCTTCTCTAACAGGGCAGTTTGAAAGCATTGATTCTTCAGTGCTCAGCCTTCTATATGGTCCAGCTGTCATACTGATATATGACTACTACAACTTTGCTTATATGTGCCTTTGTTGGAAAAGCAATGTCCTGCTTTTCAATACACTATCTAGGTTTGTCATAGCTTTTCTTCCAAGAACAAGTATCTTTTAATTTCATGGCTGCAGTGACCATCTGGAGTGATTTTGGAACCCAAGAAAATGAAACTTGTCACTGTTTCTACATTTGCCCCTTCTATCTGCCATAATGTGATGGGAATTGATGTCATGATCTTAGTTATTTGAATATTGATTTTTAAGCCAGCTTTTCCACTCTACTCTTTCACTTTCATCAAGAGGTGGTACAGTTTTTCTTCGCTTTCTTTATTAAGGGTGGTGTCATCTGCATATCTGAAATTATTGATATTTCCCCTGGCAGTCTTGATTCCAGCTTGTGTTTCATCCAGCTCAGCATTTTTCTTATGATGTACTCTGCATATAAGTTAAATGATCAGGATGGCAATACACAGGCTTGATGTACTCCTTTCTCGATTTGGAGTCAATCTGTGGTTCCATGTCCAGTTCTAGCTGTTCCTTCCTGACCTGCATACAGATTTCTCAAAAGGCAGTTTAGATGTCTGGCATTCCCATCTCTTTCAGAATTTTCCACAGTTTCTTGTGATCCACACAGTCAAAGTCTTTGGCATGGTCAATAAAGCAGAACTAGATGTTCTTCTGGAACTCTATTGCTTTTTTGATGATCCAGTGGGTGTTGGCAATTGATCGCTGGTTCTTCTGCCTATTCTAGAGCCAGCTTGAACATCTGGAATTTCATGGTTCATGTACTGTTGAAGCCAGGCTTGAGGAATTTTGAGCATTATTTTGTTAGTATGTGAGATGAGTGCAATTGGAGGTAGTTTTAGCACTCTTTGGCATTGCCTTTCTTTGGGACTAGAATGAAAACGGACCTTTTCCAGTCCTGTGCCCACTGCTGAGTTTTCCAAATTTGCTGGCATATTGAGTGTAGCACTTTCACAGCATCATCTTTCAGGATTTGAAATAGCTCAACTGGAATTCTATCATCTCTACTAGCTTTGTTCATAGTGGTGCTTCCTAAGGCCCACTTGACTTCACATTCCAGGATGTCTGGCTCTGGGTGAGTGATCACACCTTGTGATTATCTGGGTCTTGAAGAACTTCTTTGTGTAGTTCTTCTGTGTGTTCTTGACACTCTTCTTAATATATTCAGCTTCTGTTAAGTCCATACCATTTATTTCGTTTATTGTGCCCATCTTTGCATGAAATGTTCCCCTGGTATCTCTAATTCTCTTGAAGGGATATCTAGTCTTTTCCATTCTATTGTTTTCCTCTATTCTTTGTTTTGATCACTAAAAAAGGCTTTCTTATATCTCCTTTCTATTCTTTGGAACTCTGCATTCAAATAAGTATATCGTTCCTTTTTTCCTTTGCCTTTTGCTTCTCTTCTTTTCACAGCTATTTGTAAGGCCTCCTCAGATACCCATTTTGCCTTTTTACATTTCTTTTTCTTGGGTATGGTCTTGATCATTGCCTCCCGTACAATGTCACAAACCTCCATCCATAGTTCCTCAGGAACTCTATCAGATCTAGTCCCTTAAGTCTATTTCTCACATCCAAAGTATAATCATAAGGGATTTGATTTAGGTTATACCTGAATGGTCTAGTGGTTTTCCCTACTTTCTTCAATTTAAGTCTGAATTTAGCAATAAGGAGTTCATGATCTGAGCCACAGTCAGCATCTGGTCTTGTTTTTGCTGACTGTATAGTGCTTCTCCATCTTTGGCTGCAAAGAATATAATCAATTTGATTTTGATATTGACCATCTGGTGATATCCATGTGTAGAGTCTTCTCTTGTATTATTGGAAGAGGGTGTTTGCTATGACCAGTGCATTCTCTTGGCAAACTCTATTAGCCTTTGCCCTGCTTCATTCTGTACTCCAAAGACAAATTTGCCTGTTAGTCCAGGTATTTCTGGTCTCATGAGGAGTTATGGGTCAGCAGTGGACTGCTGCAGGGGCAGGGGCTCTGGGTGCAACAGACCTGCTTATGGCATAAACCCTCTTGGAGGAGGTTGCCATTAACCCCAGCATAGAGCCACCAGAACTTACACAGGCCTGGAAAAACAGACTCTCGGAGGACACACACAGCCTTGTGTGCATCAGGACCCAGGAGAGAGTGACCCAAGAGACTGACCCAAGCTTTCCCATGAGAGTCCATGAGTCTCCAGCAAAGGCATGGGTCAGCAGTGGCCTGCTTCAGTGTTGGGGGCACTGAGTGTAGCAGTGCATGCATGGGACCTTTTGAAGGAGGTTGTCATTATCTTCATTACTTCCACTATAGGCCCCATGTAAGTAACAGAGATGGAACACAGCCCCATCCATCAACAGAAAATTGGATTAAGATTTATTGAGCATGTCCCTGCCCATGATAACAAGACCCAGTTTCCCCCTCAGTCAGTCTCTCCCAACAGGAAGCTTCCATAAGCCTCTTATCCTCATTCATCAGAGGGCAGACAGACTTAAAAGCACAATCACAGAAAACTTACCAATATGGTCACATGGACCACGGCCTTGTCTAACTCAGTGAACCTATGAGCCATGCTGTGCAGGGCCACCCAAGAGGGTCATGGTGGAGAGTTTTGAGAAAATGTGATCCACTTGAGAAAGGAATGGCAAACCACTTCAGTATTCTTGCCTTGAGAAGCCCATGAACAGTACAAAAAGGCAAAAAGATAGGAGAGTGAAAGATGAACTCCCTAAGTCTGTAGGTGCCCAATATGCTACTGGAGATCAGTGGAGAACTAACTCCAGAAGTCATGAAGAGATGGAGCCAAAGCAAAAACAACACCCATTTGTGGATGTGAGCAGTGATGGGAGTAAAGTCCAATGTTGTATAGAGAAATATTGCATAGGAACCTGAAATGTTAGGTCCATGAATCAAGGCAAATTGGAAGTGGTCAAACAAGAGATGGCAAGTGTGAAGATCAACATTTTAGGAATCAGTGAACTAAAATGGACTGGAATTGGTGTGAATTTAACTCAGAAGACTATTATACCTACTACTGTGTGCAAGAGTCCCTTAGAAGAAATGGAGTAGCCATCATAGTCAATGAAAGAGTCTTAAATGCAGTACTTGGATGCAATCTCAAAAACGACAGAATGATCTCTGTTCTTTCCAAGACAAACCATTCAATATCACAGTAATCCAAGTCTATGCTCCGATCTGTAATGCTTTGTGTAATATGCACATTTTCACAGTATTGATTATTTCAATCCAAGAGCATGATATATTTTTCCATCTATTTCTGTCATCTTTGATTCATTTTATCAGTGTTTTGTGGTTTTCTTTATATAGGTTTTTCTTTTTTTTTAGGTAATTTTATTCCTATATATTTTATTCTTTTCATTGTAATAGTGAATGTAATTGTTTTCTTAATTTTTCTTTCTGATTTTTCATTGTTAGTGTGTAAGAATTCAATGAATCTCTGGGTATTAGTTTTATATCCTGCAACTTTACTATATTCATTGATTAGCTCTAGAATTTTTCTGGTTGTATCTTCAGGGTTTTCTGTGTACTGAATCAGGTAATCTACAAACAATGAAAGTTTTACTTCTTCTCCAATCTGGATTTATTTTATTTATTTTTCTTCTCTGATTGCTCTGGCAAGGACTTGCAAAACTGTGTTGAATAGCAGTGGTAAGACTGGGCACCCTTGTTCTGTTCATGGTTTTAGAGGAAATGCTTTCAGTTTTTCACCATTGAGATTAATTTTTCTGTGATTTGGTCCTATATGGCTTTTATTATGTTGAAGTATGTTCCTTCTATTCCTGCTTTCTGCAGAGTTTTTATTGTGAACGGGTGTTGAAATTTGTCAAAGGCTTTCTCTGCATCTATTGAGATAATCAGATGGTTTTTATCTTTCAATTGTTAATATGGTATATCACATTGATTGATTTGTGAATATTGAAGAATCCTTGCATCCCTGGGATAAAATCCACTTGGTCATGATGAACAATCTTTTTAATATGTTGTTGGGTTCTGTTTGCTAGAATTCTGTCCAGGATTTTTGCATTTATGTTCATTAGTGATGTTGGCTTATAGTATTCTTTTTCTGTGGCATCTTTATCTAGTTTTGGTATTAAGATAGTGGTGATCTTGTAGAATGAGCTTTGTAGTTTACCTTTGTAGTTTTATTTATCTTTGCAATAGTCTTCATTTATTTATATATTTAAGTTCTGCTCTGACTTTCATGATTCCTCTTGCCTTCTACTAACATTGGGGTTTTATGTTGTTCTTTTTCTGGTTGTTTTAGGTGTAAAGTTAGTTTGTTAATTAGATGTTTTGCTTGTTTCTTGATGTAGGCTTGTATTGCTATGAACTTCCCACTTAGCACAGCTTTTACTGCATCCCATAGGTTTTGGGTTGTCCTGTTTTCATTATCATTTGTTACTATGCATATTTTTACTTCTGTTTTGCTTTTTCCAGTGATCTGCTGGTTATTCAGAAGTGTGTTGTTTAGCCCTCACATGTTTGCGTTTTTTTTTTTTTTTTTTTTTAATAATTAGCTTTTCTTTTTTTCCCCCCTGTAGTTGACATTTACTCTTACAGCACTGTGATCAGAAAAGATAAATTCTGGCTTGTAACTCAATCAGTCTGGAATTTCTCAGGATACTCTCAGCATATAAATTAAATCAACAGGATGACAACAAACAGCCTTGTCATTCTCCTTTATCAATCCTGAACGAGTCTGTTGTTCAATACAGGGCTCTAACTGTTGCTTCTTGATCTGTATACTGGTTTCTCAGGAGACAGGTAAAATAGTCTAGTATTTTCATCTCTTGAATTGCTTTCCACAGTTTGTTTATAATGCACACAGTCAAAAGTTTTAGAGTAGTCACTGAAACAGAGGTATATGCTTTCCTGAAGTCCCCTTTCTTTCTCTAAGATACACAGAATGTTGGCAAGTTGATCTCTGCTTCCTCTGCCTTTTCTAAACCTAGGTTGGATGACTGAAAGTTCTTGGTTGGTGTAGTAAGCCTAGAATGCAAGAATTTCAGCATTACCTAACTAGCAGGAGAACTCTGCATTCAGGTGCTTATGTCTTTCCATTTCTCCTTTGATTTTGGCTTCTCTTCTTTTCACAGCTATCTGTAAGTTCTCCTAAGACAGCCATTTTGCTTTTTTGCATTTCTTTTCCATGGGGATGGTCTTGATCCCTGTCTCCTGTACGGTGTCATGAAACTCCATCCATAGTTCATCAGGCACTCTGACTAATCAGATCTAGTCCCTTCAATCTATTTCTCATTTCCATTGTATAATCATAAGGGGTTTGATTTAGGTCATACCTGAATGGTCTAGTGGTTTTCCCCACTTTCTTCAATTTAAGTCTAAATTTGGAAATAAGGAGTTCATGATCTGAGCCATGGCTACTCCATTAGGAAAGCCTTCCTAGTGATCAGTGCAAAAAAATAGAGGAAAACAACAGAATGGGAAAGACTACAGATCCCTTTAAGAAAATTAGAGATACCAAGTGAATATGTCATGCAAAGATAGGCTCGATAAAGGACAGAAATGGTATGGACCTAACAGAAACAGAAGATATTAAGAAGATGTGGCAAGAATACACAGAAGAACTGTACAAAAAAGAGCTTCACAACAAAGATAATCATGATGGTGTGATCACTCACCTACAGCCAGACATCCTGGAATGTAAAGTCAAGTGGGCCTTAGAAAGCATCACTATGAACAAAACTAGTGGAGGTGAAGGAATTCCAGTTGAGCTATTTCAAATCCTGGAAGATGATACCATGAAAGTGCTGACTCAATATGCCAGCAAATTCCGAAAACTCAGCAGTGGCCACAGGACTGGAAAATGTCAGTTTTCATTCCAATCCCAAAGAAAAGCAATGCCAAAGAATGCTCAAACTACTGCACAAATGCACTCATCTCACACACTAGTAAAGTCATGCTCAAAATTCTCCAAGCCAGGCTTCAGCAGTACATGAACCGTGAACTTCCAGATGTTCAAGCTGGTTTTAGAAAAGGCAGAGGAACCAGAGATCAAATTGTCAACATCTGCTGGATCATCGAAAAAGCAAAAGAGTTACAGAAAAACATCTACTCCCTCTTTATTGACTATGCCAAAGCCTTTGACTGTGTGGATCACCACAAATTGTAGAAAATTCTGAAAGAGATGGGAATACCAGACCACCTGACCTGCCTCTTTAGAAATAGTATGCAGGTCAACAAGCAACAGTTAGAATTGGGCATCCAGCAACAGACTGCTTCCAAATCGGCAAGGAGTATGTCAAAGCTGTATATTGTCACCCTGCTTATTTAACTTGTATGCAGAGGACATCATGAGAAATGCTGGGCTGGATGAAGTACAGCTGGAATCAAGATTGCCGGGAGAAATATCAATAACCTCAGATATGCAGATGACACCATCCTTAAGGCAGAAAGTGAAGAGGAACTAAAAAGCCTCTTGATGAAAGTGAAAGAGGAAAGTGGAAAAGTTGGCTTAAAGCTCAACATTCAGAAAATGAAGATCATGGCATCTGGTCCCATCACTTTACGGCAAAAAGATGGGAAAACAGTGGAAACAGTGTCAGACTTTATTTTGGGGGGCTCCAAAATCACTGCAGATGGTGACTGCAGCCATGAAATTAAAAGATGCTTACTCATTAGAAGAAAAGTTATGACCAACATAGACTGCATATTAAAAAGCAGCCAACACAGGTTCATCTAGTCAAGGCTATTGTTTTTCCAGTAGTCATGTATGGATATAAGAGTTGGACTATAAAGAAAGCTGAGCACCAAAGAATTGATGCTTTTGAACTGTGGTACTGGAGAAGACTCTTGATAGTTCCTTGGACAGCAAGGAGATCCAACAAGTCCATCCTAAATGAAATCAACCCTGAATATTTATTGGAAGGACTGATGTTGAAGCTGAAACTCCAATACTTTGGCCACCTGATGTGAAGAACTGACTCATTTGAAAAGACTCTGATGCTTAGAAAGATAAGGTGGGAGGAGAAGGGGATGACAGAGGATGAGATAGTTGGATGGCATCACCAAGCTAATGGACATGAGTTTGAGTAAACTTCGGAGTTAGTGACGGACAGGGAGGCCTGATGTGCTGCAGTCCATGGGGTCACAATGAGTCAGACAAGACTTAGCAACTGAATTGAACTGAACTGACGTGGTGCTAGTAGTAAACAACCTACCTGTTAATGAAGGAGATATAAGAGGCAGGGGTTTAATCCCTGGGTCAGGAAGATCCCCCAGAGAAGGAAATGGCAACCCACTCCAACGTTCTTGCCTGGAGAATTCCATGGAGAGAGGAGCCTGGAAGGCTATATAGTCCATGGGGTCACAAAGAGTCACACACAACTGAAGCGACTTAGCACACAAATTCCGTTTTTCTCTTCTGTATGACTTACCTCACTCAGTAGGAAAATTTGTAGGTTTACCCTTATTGCTCCAAATGGTGCTATTTTGTTCTTTATTGTGGCTAAATAATATTTCATTGTATTCATGTACAACATCATTTTATCTATTCCCTTTTTGATGAACATTTAGGTTGCTTCCATATTCTGGCTATTGTGAATTGTGCTGCAATGAATATTGAAGTACCTATATATTTTCAAATAATGGTTTTCTCCAGATATATACCTAAGAGTGGGATTATTGGATCATATTTTTAGTTGTTTAAGGAGCGTTCATACTGATCTCCATAGTGGCTGGACCAGTTTGCATTGCCAATTGATTATTCCCTGTTCTCCACATCCTTCCAGTGTTTATTGTCTGCAGATTTTTTTTTTATGATGCTTATTCAGCTCTGTATGAGGTGCAGCCTCCTGGTAAATTTGATTTCCATTTATTTAACAATTAGTATATTAAGCATCTTTTCATGTGTTTGTTGTTTATCTCAATGTATTCTTTGGAAAATGTTTATTTAGATCTTCTTCCCATTTTTTGGTTCAATTGTTTACTTTCAGGATATTGAGTTACATGAGCTATTTGTATATTCTAGAAATCAACCCTTTATCAGTCACTTCATTTGCATTTTCTCCCATCATGAGGGCTTTATTTTGGCTTTATGTATAATTTCCTTTGCTACACAAAAAGTTTTATAATTGATTAAGTCTCATTTGTTTATTTTTGTTTTTATTTTCATTACTCTAGAAAGGAGATTGATAAAGATATTGCTGCAGTTTATATCAGAGAGTGCCCTCCATATATTTTTCTCTAAAAGTTTTATATTATTTGGCCTTATATTTAGGTTTTTAATCCATTTTGAATTCATTTTGTGTATGGTGTTGGGGTTTCAGTCTTTTACATTCTGTTTTCAAAGCAGCACTTGTTAAAGAGATTGCTTTTTCTCCATTATGTATTCTTGCCTCCTTTGTCATAGATTAGGTGACCACAAGTGCATGCAACAATTTCTGAACTTTCTTTCTTGTTCCATTGAGGTATATTTTTGTTTCTGTGTTGCTATTGATTTCTTCAGAAATATAAAGTTTTAGGATAATTTTACAAAAATATTTTACATGTCTTAGTATTTCAACATATATCTACTCTATGACACAGAAATTCCACTCTAAGGTGTCTATCCAAGAAAAGTTAAAATATACATCTATAAAAGGACAGAACTATTGTTTTTAAATTTATTGATAGGGCTTCACAGTGCAACTGTCCATCTCCACAATGAAATATTGTCCATTTAACCAGAAAATGGATTAACTATTATGGACATGATCGAATATGGATTACTACACTGCACTAAATCAATCTACCAAGTAAAACATGCATAACTAATAAATCTCAACATATATTGAGGGAAAGAACCCAGATATGAAGGATATATTCTCTCATTCCATACAGATGGAATTTAAGAACAAGTAAAATTAAACTCTAGTGCTACAAACTAGAATCTTGATGATGTTTGGAGTGGGAGGAGATATGTTTAAAATGACACAAGGGAATTAGTCAGAGTGACTGCATTATTTTATATCTTAATTGAAATGATGGTTACAATGGTATAAACAATGAGTTTTATGACTCATCAAAACTGTGTTTAAACTGTGTGTCAATAAAAATATTGTTTTTTTCCTGTACCTATGCAACTGTTTTCTTTATTTAACAACTTATAAGTGTAGAGTTTGAGAAATCACATTTATTGCTTTCTATCTCTTGATTTACAAGGTTTAAGGCAATATAGAAATGTATCATTCTTGGGTTTGCTTGGCTTTTCTTATTTTTTAAATACTAATTTTCTTTGATTACATAGGTCCAATTAGTCTATTTTTTTTTTTTTTTTTGTCTGTGGCACAATAGTTTGAAGTCTTTCATTTTGTACCATATATGGATATCATTCTATGTGAATTACCTCCACTATTCTGAAGGATTTCCATTATATTAGTAACTAGCTCTAGTGTCTAACAGATCCTACTTAACCCTTAATATGAAGCTTTTTTTGAGGAAAAGTCATTAACATCTTCTACTGATTGCTCAGATTTGATCAGTTTCTAAGGTGTTCCTGACTCAAGCATAAAATAAAACACTCAGCCTGAGCTCCATTATTTGTTGATGTCTCAAAAGAGTCTTTCAGTCATTGGT
The DNA here is from genome assembly GCF_055505025.1 of Bos grunniens. NCBI lineage: Eukaryota > Metazoa > Chordata > Mammalia > Artiodactyla > Bovidae > Bos > Bos grunniens. The sequence goes on along the minus strand of NC_141183.1, from coordinate 60,816,426 downwards.
CTCATAGTCAGTGCACCTAGAAAAAGCCCCTGTAGCGTTGTAACATCCATTTCTCTTTTACATGACATGTTTTTGCCTCCTCATCACATTATTTTTTACAAAAATAACATCACGGTTATTTTTTACCATGTCCTATATGGTATTTCCTGAAAATCAAAAAATGACTTACTTCTTACAAATTGTTAGCAGGGCACAGATTTCTTTACTTTAGTAAAGAAATGTCTATTGAATGCCCACTCTGTCCATTATGGTTCCAGCAAATGAAAAACAAAAAGAGTTTACCTTAAAAGAGCAGTTTTCTCCTGACCCTTGCTACCTTGACTTTGTCTACCTTGAGAACTCTAATATTTCAGCTCCCTTCCTTTTCCCCCAGTGTGTGTGTGTGTGCATGTGTGTGTGTGTGTGTGTGTGTGTGTGTGTGAAGTAATTGACATACATCATATAAGTTTAAGGTGTACAGCATGATGGTTTGATTTTCCTATATTGTGAAATAATTACCATAATAGATTTAGTCTACATCCATCATCTCATGCAGTTAAAAATAAGACAGCATTCTCCTTGTGATGAGAACTCAGCCTCTCCTCTCTTATCCCATCCCCTTATTTTAATCTTTCATAATAATAAACTAATACTTTGACCTTCATGGTGAGCATACGTGCTTAACTTTGGTTGTCCAACTCATCCTTCCCAAGGCCCAAAACAAACAAATCTGTCAAGATGTTCAGTCTCTGACAGCAAAACCATTTCTAGCTATCTCCTATTTACCCAAACATTCTTCCTCTCTCTCCTTTCACAGAAAAAGCTTATCTAAATATTATATATTGCTTTTCTTATCTAATCAAAAGCAGCTTCCTGAGATTTTATTTATCACATTATAAAAATGTTAATTTATTTTATAATATTGCAGCTTTAAATGCTTTTCCTTGCTAGCTTATGAACCATATTTTTTTCCCTATCTTGTTCACTAGAATACTGTGTAGGCAGAAAATGGGGACTAAGTAAATATTAAATTAATTTAAAAATTTTTATTGCCATTGCACAAAAATTATTCGAAGAAACAAGAGACTATTTTCTATTTTCAGTTTCTTAAAATGTTAAATGGAAATAATAAAAATAACTGCTCAGTTCAGTTCAGTCCCTCAGTTGTGTCTGACTCTTTTTGACCGTGTGGACTGAAGCATTCCAGGCTTCCCTGTCCATCACCAACTGCCAGAGCCTACTCAAGCTCATGTGCTTAGAGTCAGTGATGTCATCCCACCACCTCATCCTCTGTCATCCCCTTCTCCTCCTGCCTTCAGTCTTTCCCAGTATCAGGGTCTTTTCCAATGAGGAAGTCCATCACATCAGGTAGCCAGAGTATTGGAGTTTCGGTTTCAACATCAGTGCTTCCAATGAATATTCAGGGTTGATTTCCTTTAGGATGAACTGGTTGGATCTCCTTGCTGTCCAAGGGATACTCAAGGGTGTTCTCCAACACCACAGTTCAGAACCACCAGTTCTTTGGCACTCAGCTTTCTTTATATAAAGTCCAACTCTCACATCTACATATGACTACTGGAAAAACCATAGCTTTGACTTGATGGACCTTTGTTGGCAAAGTAATGTTTCTACTTTTCAATATGCTGTCTTGGTTGGTCATAGCTTTTCTTCCAAGGAACAAGCATCTTTCAATTTCATGGCTGCAGTCACCATCTGTATTGATTTTGGAGCCCCCCAAAAATAAAGTCTCTCACTGTTTCCCTTGTTTCCCCATCTATTTGCCTTGAAGTGATGGGACCAGATGCCATGAGCTTAAATTTCTAAATGTTGAGTTTCAGACCTACATTTTTACTCTCCTCTTTCACTTTCATCAGGAGGCTCTTTAATTCTTCACTTTCTGCTGTAAGGGTCGTGAATTCTACATATCTAAGGTTATTGATATTTCTCCCAGCACTCTTGATTTCAGCTTATGTTTCATCCAGTTTGGTAAGATGTACTCTGCATATAAGTCAAATAAGCAGGGTGACAATATACAGCTTTGATGTACTCCTTTCCCAACTTGGAGTCAGTCTGCTCTTCCATGTCCAGTTCTAACTGTTACTTCCTGACCTACATACAGGTTTCTCATAAAGCAGGTCAAAAATAACTGTACCTAGAACAATTCCTGTTCCATTGTATACAGGAAATAAAACTTGGAAAACTGAACTTGAAGTTATTTTCCTGGCCACATTTGAAGAGAATATAAATTCAGGTGTTAACCTGAAGTTGATACAAGGCAATTACAAATGAAAAAAACAAAAAAATAATAATACCATTTAAATATTCCTTTAGACTACACAGGTATAGGAATAAAATAAAATATAATTCCAAACATCGCTGAATTTCACTTAGGTCTGGTACTCAAGTCCTGAGGCAACATCAAAAGTTGCATAAATGTAGAAACCTGTTGAGTTTCTAGTTGTCAAGTTATAACTTGACAGCCTAGATCTAGCACAACTTTTCCCACCTGATCATGTGAGGCTCTGCCCAGGGTGAGGGCAGGTGAGGCCTTTTGATGCAAAGGATGACAGGCAGAGGTCTTCAGATGTGGACAAAGGAACAATATGATTTTGAAAATAAATAAGTTTGAATAAAAGGATTCTAGTGATTAATCATTGCAAATACACTTTCACCTACCTCTTTTCTATAATCTGTGGCTTTTAAAGCATATTCAAATTAATCCTTGCAGCATTCTACCCAAGACTGGCTTGGGTCCTAAAATGATATTTTGTCTTAATACTAATGTTTCATTACTCAGCATCAGGAAACTCTAAGAGAAAATAATTTAATCAGATCAGATCAGTCGCTCAGTCGTGTCCGACTCTTTGCGACCCCATGAATCACAGCATGCCAGGCCTCCCTGTCAATCACCAACTCCCGGAGTTCACTGAGACTCACATCCATCGAGTCAGTGATGCCATCCAGCCATCTCAACCTCTGTCGTCCCCTTTTCCTCTTGCCCCTAATCCCTCACAGCATCAGAGTCTTTTCCAATGAGTCAACTCTTCGCATGAGGTGGCCAGAGTACTGGAGTTTCAGCTTTAGCATCATTCCTTCCAAAGAAATCCCAGGGCTGATCTCCTTCAGAATGGACTGGTTGGATCTCCTTGCAGTCCAAAGGACTCTTAAGAGTCTTCTCCAACACCACAGTTCAAAAGCATCAATTCTTCAGGGCTCGGCCTTCTTCACAGTCCAACTCTCACATCCATACATGACCACTGGAAAAACCATAGCCTTGACTAGACGAACCTTTGTTGGCAAAGTAATGTCTCTGCTTTTGAATATGCTATCTAGGTTGGTCATAACTTTCCTTCCAAGGAGTAAGCATCTGTTAATTTCATGGCTGCAGTCACCATCTGCAGTGATTTTGGAGCCCAAAAAAATAAAGTCTGACACTGTTTCCACTGTTTCTCCATCTATTTCCCATGAAGTGATGGGACCGGATGCCATGAAATTCATTTTCTGAATGTTGAGCTTTAGGCCAACTTTTTCACTTTCACTTTCATCAAGAGGCTTTTTAGTTCCTCTTCACTTTCTGTCATAAGGGTGGTGTCATCTGTATATATGAGGTTACTGACATTTCTCCCAGCAATCTTGATTCCAGCTTGTGTTTCTTCCAGTCCAGCGTTTCTCATGATGTATTCTGCAAATAAATTAAATGAGCAGAGTGACAATATACAACCTTGACGTACTCCTTTTCCTATTTGGAACTGGTCTGTTGTTCCATGTCCAGTTCTAACTGTTGCTTCCTGACCTGCATACAAATTTCTCAAGAGGCAGATCAGGTGGTCTGGTATTCCCATATCTTTCAGAATTTTCCACAGTTGATTGTGATCCACACAGTCAAAGGCTTTAGCATAGTCAATAAAGCAGAAATAGATGTTTTTCTGGAACTCTCTTGCTTTTTCCATGATCCAGCAGATGTTGGCAATTTGATCTCTGGTTCCTCTGCCTTTTCTAAAACCAGCTTGAATATCAGGAATTTCATGGTTCACGTATTGCTGAAGCCTGGCTTGGAGAATTTTGAGCAGTACTTTACTAGCATGTGAGATGAGTGCATTTGTGTGGTAGTTTGAGCATTCTTTGGCATTGCCTTTCTTTGGGATTGGAATGAAAACTCACCTTTTCCAGTCCTGTGGCCACTGCTGAGTTTTCCAAATTTGCTGGCATATTGAGTGCAGCACTTTCAAAGCATCATCTTTCAGGATTTGGAATAGCTCAACTGGAATTCTATCACCTTCACTCCAATATATCACCTCTTTTCTACTTCCCTGGTGGTGAAATGTATCTGTTAACTTGCAAATCAATTATAAAATTTCAGATAATAAAAAAAAAACATATGAAAGAAATTAGTAGAAAGGGAAACACAATTATAACAATTACAATCTTACAAACAAACAATAACTAAAGCTGTGATTTAATGGGTAGTATATACATTGAATTTATTTATGCAAATATTTATTAATTTATACTATGTATAAATATGTATACTTGTATTTTAAGCATTTGTAAGTTTCTAGTTTGTGCAACATGCATGCCCATTCCATTTTATAGATAATGACATTGAAGTTCAGAGTCTAAGTCACAAATCCAAAACTCCATACCCTACAAAAGTACAAGTTGAGATTGAAGCAGAGGTCCAAAGTTTATATTCAATGAAAGTGAAAATTTATCTGCCCATAGGTTTCCATCAGTTGTGTAATGAATACATTGTATCTGGACAATAAAAATATAGGTTTAACAATGTCAATATGAATACTGCACCAATGATCCAGATGAAAATAAGGCTTTATTCTAAACACAGATATGAACTCCCATTTGAACAAGTAGCTTTTTCAGTAACTTATAATGTCTAGGGATTGCACCTTTGAGGTGTATTCCTTATTGCATATTGACCTAGGCAAAAGTGAAGTGAAGTGAAAGTTGCTCACTTGTGTCCAACTCTTTGTGACCCCATGGCCTATACAGTTCACACAATTCTCTAGGCCAGAATACTGGAGTGGGTAGCCTTTCCCTTCTCCAGGGGATCTTCTGAACCCAGGGATTGAACTCAGGTCTCCCACATTGCAGATGGATTCTTTACTAGCTGAGCCACAGTTCAGTTGAGTTCAGTCACTCAGTCATGTCCGACTCTTTGCGACCCCATGAATTGCAGCACGCCAGGCCTCCCTGTCCATCACCAATTCCCAGAGTTCACTCACACTCATGTCCATCGAGTCTGTGATGCCATCCAGCCATCTCATCTTCTGTCATCCACTTTTCCTACTGCCTGCAATCCCTCCCAGCATCAGAGTCTTTTCCAATGAGTCAATGCTTCTCATGAGGTGGCCAAGGTACTGGAGTTTCAACTTTAGCATCATTCTTTCTAAAGAACACCCAGGACTGATCTCCTTTAGAATGGACTGGTTGGATCTCCTTGCAGTCCAAAGGACTCTCAAGAGTCTTCTCCAACACCACATTTCAAAAGCATCAATTCTTTGGTGCTAAGCTTTCTTCACAGTCCAACTCTCACATCCATACATGGCTACTGGAAAAACCATAGCCTTGACTAGATGGACCTTTGTTGGCAAAGTAATGTCTCTGCTTTTTAATATGCTGAGCCACAAGAGAAGCCCAAACTAGGCATAAGTAAACACAAAATTTGTATCTAGGTAAATAACTTTTTTTTTTTTTTTCAAAAACAGTATTTACCTAAAGTAATCTCCCACTGGTTGAATATTCAGTTTTTGGAAAACATTATAAAGAGGTTAATGATGTTAGTCATTCTGCATCATAAAGTTCTTATGATCTGTTCAGCAAATAGCAGTGTTTAATGAGTTCAGTTTCCTCAAAGATAAAAGTATGTTAAGATATGCAAGATGATTAACTATGCATTGTGTAGCACTAATCATAATGGCTTAATTAGATGTTAATGTGGATTTTATGTTCATTAGAATTTAATAGTAACTGAAAACTTAAGTGTTCAGTTAGTCAGCATTTTCCAACATCATAGTTCTGGTGAGGCAATATTCCCTTCAAATCCAGAACTTGGTGAGAAAGTTGGTGTCAGTGTAAATTATATCAAAAAGAGAAAATTCCCATTTCTCAAGTCTACATTTATGCCAAGTAATAGCAGGTGGTGAAGTCAGACAAGGCATGAATAACACACTCTCTATTTATGACCAGTCCTATTTTTGACCAGAAGGTTTCAGCTGCCATCTGGCATAATTTTTTGAGGGTGTTGAAAGGTCACTGTGACCAAAATGCTGATTTAATGTTATTTTGTGATTTGGAGTCAGGTAACATTTATTGAGCTATAACCATATGTCAGGTGCTCTTTCAGGGGCTCTCACATATGCTATTAAAAAAAAAAAAAAAAAACTCCTAACACAAATCCTACTTTTACCTCTGCTTACTAGATCAACAAATGAAGACCTTTAGAAGGTAAGAATTTGCTAAACCTAGTACCTAGACAATGTGTAGGCAACCTATGATTTAGATACAACTCTTCTAATTCTAAGCATAGTATAAGTATTTCTCACTGACATTCTCACTATTCAGAGGTCTTCTAGAGACAACTGCATTTTAACTAGTTTCTCTTACACTGATACCTAAAAAGGGGAACAGCTTGAAGTTGGATTCTTGTACTCAAAAACATGCTTGTAGGACTCATCCCTGTTCTATCAGTAGCTTGTTCATTTGAATTTCAGTATACTATATCCGAGTCATGGCACTCTTGTCTGTCTCTTGTGGTGGCTGCTCCTCTTTTGGGGTTTCCCTTGTGGCTCAGTGGTAAAGTATCTGCCTACAATGCAGGAGACCTTTATTTGATACCTGAGTTGGGAAGATCCCCTGGAGAAGAGAAAGGCTACTCACTCCAATATTCTGGCCTAAAGAATTCCCTGGACTGTATAGTTCATAGGGTCGCAAAGAGTCAGACATGACTGAGCGACTTTCACTTCATTTCAAGGGCACTAGTGTTAAAAAATCTTCCTGCCAATGAGGAGATGAAAGAGATGCAAGAGATGTGAGCTCAGTCCCTAGATGGGGAAGATCCCCTGGAGTAGGAAATGTCAATCCACTCTAGAATTCTTGCCTGGAAAATGTCATGGGCAGAGGAGACTGGCAGGCTACAGTCTGTGGGTTCGCAAAGATTCAGACATGACTGAGCATGCACACATGATACTATATTACCAAATTATTTATCTATTATCTCTAAAAGATATGATTAGATCTAATACATTTTCATACAAAATTTCAGCAGAGCATGTTTTGTTTTAAGAAAATGAAAAGATATTTATAAAATTTATTTGAAATCCCAAATGATTAATAATGTACAAAACAAATCTGAAATAGAATACTATTAGAGGAGCATCACCTAATAGCATTAAGATAGCATCACCAACTCAATGGACATGAATTTGAGCAAACAGTGAGAGATTTTATTTTGGGGGGCTCCAAAATCACTGCAGATGGTCACTGCAGCCATGAAATTAAAAAACACTTGCTCCTTGGAAGAAAAGCTATGACCAATGTAGACAGCATATTAAAAAGCAGATACATTACTTTACCGGCCCAGAGGGATGGTATGGGGAGGGAGGAGGGAGGAGGGTTCAGGATGGGGAGCACATGTATACCTGTGATGGATTCATTTTGATATTTGGCAAAACTAATACAATTATGTAAAGTTTAAAAAAAAAAAAAAAAAGCAGATACATTACTTTACCGGCAAAGGTCTGTCTAGTCAAAGTATACAGTAGTCATGTATGGATGTGCGAGTTGGACTATAAAGAAAGCTGAGTGCTAAAGAATTTATGTTCTTGAACTGTGATGTTGGAGAAGACTCTTGAGAATCCCTTGGACTGCAAGGCGATCCAACCAATCAATCCTAAAGGAAATCAGTCCTGAATATTCATTGGAAGTACTGATGCTGAAGCTGAACCTCCAATGCCAAAGCCACCTGATGTGATGTACTGACAAACTGGAAAAGACCCTGGTGTTGGGAAAGATTGAAAGCAGGGGGAGAAGGGGCCAACAGAGGATGAGATAGTTGGATGGATGGCATCACCGATGCAATGGGCTTGAGTTTGAGTAGGCCTGGAAGTTGGTGATGGTCAGTCTATGAGGCCCCAAAGAGTTGGACACGACTTAGTGACTGACAACAAAAGCAAATGAAATACCAAAACATTAAGAATGGCAAAAGTAATTTTGAAATAAAATATTAGAGGAGAAACTACTTGATTTTAAGATTATGCCACAAAAGTTACAGCAAATAAGGTATTTAATGAAAGATTTTCATTTGTAACAGATTTCATTTGTAACAGATTGTAAGGAGATTTTCAATGTAACAGAACTGGAAATTGAGAAACAGTTTCACTTTTATGTAATCAATTGTTTTCAGCAAAAAAAAGCCAATGAAATTCAATGAAATAATGAGTGCTTTCTCCATAAATGGTGTAGCCATAATGGAAGCTCATGATTTTAACTCTTGTAATGGATGTGTAATATAATTTCATTGGGATTGTAATGTGGATTTATGTGAGGGCTAACACCCTCTTCCAAAAACACAAGAGAAGACGCTATACATGGACATCATCAGATGGTCAACACCGAAATCAGATTGATTATATTCTTTGCAGCCAAAGATGGAGAAGCTCTATACAGTCAGCAAAAACAAGACTAGGAGCTGACTGTGGCTCAGATCATGAACTCCTTATTGCCAAATACAGACTTAAATTGAAGAAAGTAGGGAAAACCACTAGAACATTCAGGTATGACCTAAATCAAATCCCTTATGATTATACAGTGGAAGTGAGACATAGATTTATGGGCCTAGATCTGATAGATAGAGTGGCTGATGAACTATGGACTGAGGTTCGTGACATTGTGCAGGAGACAGGGATCAAGACCATCGCATGGAAAAGAAATGCAAAAAAGCAAAATGGCTGTCTGGGGAGGCCTTACAAATAGCTGTGAAAAGAAGAGAAGCAAAAAGCAAAGGAGAAAAGGAAAGATATAAGCATCTGAATGCAGAGTTCCAAAGAATTGCAATAAGAGATAAGAAAGCCTTCTTCAGCAATCATGCAAAGAAAAACAGGAAAACAACAGAATGGGAAAGACTAGAGATCTTTTCAAGAAAATTAGAGACAACAAGGGAATATTTCATGCAAAGATGGGCTTGATAAAGGACAGAAATGGTATGGACCTAACAGAAGCAGAAGATATTAAGAAGAGGTGGCAAGAATACACAGAACTGTACAGAAAAGATCACGACCCAGATAATCAGGATGGTGTGATCACTCATCTAGAGCCAGACATCCTGGAATGTGAAGTCAAGTGGGCCTTAGAAAGCATCACTATGAACAAAGCTAGTGTAGGTGATGGAATTCCAGTACAGCTATTTCAAATCCTGAAAGATGCGGCTGTGAAAGTGCTGCACTCAATATGCCAGCAAATTTGGAAAATTCAGCAGTGGCCACAGGACTGGAAAATGTCAGTTTTCATTCCAATCCCAAAGAAAGGCAATGCAAAGAATGCTCAAACTACTGCACAATTGCACTCATCTCACACGCTAGTAAAGTAATGCTCAAAATTCTCCAAGCCAGGCTTCAGCAATATGTGAACTGTGAACTTCCTGATGTTCAAGCTGGTTTTAGAAAAGGCAGAGGAACCAGAGATCAAATTGCCAACATCCTCTGGATCATTGAAAAAGCAAGAGAGTTCCAGAAAAAACATCTATTTCTGCTTTATTGACTATGCTAAAGCCTTTGACTGTGTGGATCACAATCAACTGTGGAAAATTCTGAAAGATATGGGAATACCAGACCACCTGATCTGCCTCTTGAGAAATTTGTATGCAGGTCAGGAAGCAACAGTTAGAACTGGACATGGAACAACAGACCAGTTCCAAATAGGAAAAGGAGTACGTCAAGGCTGTATATTGTCACTCTGCTCATTTAATTTATATGCAGAGTACATCATGAGAAATGCTGGACTGGAAGAAACACAAGTTGGAATCAAGATTGCCGGGAGAAATATCAATAACCTCAGATATGTAGATGACACCACCTTTATGGCAGAAAGTGAAAAGGAATGAAAAAGCCTCTTGATGAAAGTGAAAGTGGAGAGTGGAGAGTGAAAAATTTGGCTTAAAGCTCAACTTTCAGAAAACGAATTTCATGGCATCCAGTCCCATCACTTCATGGGAAATAGATGGGGAAACAGTGGAAACAGTGTCAGACTTTATTTTTTTGGGCTTCAAAATCACTGCAGATGGTGACTGCAGCCATGAAATTAACAGACGCTTACTCCTTGGAAGGAAAGTTATGACCAACCTAGATAGCATATTGAAAAGCAGAGACATTACTTTGCCAACAAAGGTCTGTCTAGTCAAGGCTATGGTTTTTCGTCTGGTCATGTATGGATGTGAGAATTAGACTGCGAAAAAAGCTGAGAGTCGAAGAATTGATGCTTTTGAACTGTGGTGTTGGAGAAGACTCTTGAGAGTCCCTTGGACTGCAAGGAGTTCCAATCAGTCCATTCTGAAGGAGATCAGCCCTGGGATTTCTTTGGAGGGAATGATGCTAAAGCTTAAACTCCAGTACTTTGGCCACCTCATGTGAAGAATTGACTCATTGTAAAAGACTCTGATGCCGGGAGAGATTGGGGGCAGGAGGAGAAGGGGACGACAGAGGATGAGATGGCTGGATGGCATCACTGACTCGATGGACGTGAGTCTGGGTGAACTCTGGGAGTTGGTGATGGACAGGGAGGCGTGGTATGCTGCGATTCATGGAGTCGCAAAGAGTTGGACACAACTGAGCGACTGATCTGAAGTGAACTGAACATTGTTCATCTTTTCAGATACTTTTTGCTCTTTGTATATCTTCCTTTGTGTAATTTCTGTTTAATTCTTCTGCCTACTTTTATATTATGCAGTGCATGTTCAGCCGTGTCCAACTCTGTCTTTCCCAAACAACAATACTTTAGTGGGTTTCCATTTTCTTTTCCAGAGAATCTTCATGACCCAGGGGTTGAACATGCATCTCTTGCATGTCCTGCATTAGCAGCTGAATCTACCACTGTGTCACCTGCCATCATATAATTTTACCTAGTGTAAATCTGAACATATGCAACTAAATACTCATAGACCATAACATATTTATCAATCAGAGATGCTAGCAATAAACCTCTGATTGTTGTAGGGGAGAGAGGTTGTTAAGTTTTCTAAAGATAGGGCAAACATGCCTTATTTTTCATACAAATATACATATGGGAATAAATGTATGCCTGAAGATATACGTACAAAAAAGTCCTTCTAATAATTTTATGAAATAGCAAATGACTTTGTAATTATTGTTTTTTACTATAAAATGAAAGTCAAATTATCTTGTCTGAAACTGTGTATTTGTGCTTATACCTATAAACTACAAATATAGTTCTACCTCTATAACAATGTGTGTGTGTGTGTGTGTTCAGTCACCCAGTTGTGTCCAGTTCTTTGTGATTCAATGGACTGCAGCACACCAGGCATCCCTGTCCTTCACCATCTCCTGGGGTTTGTCAACTTAATGTCCATTGCATCAGTGATGCCATGCAGCCATCTCATCATCTGCTGCCTTCTTCTCCTGCCCTCAATCTTTCCCAGCATCAGGGACTTTTCCAGTGAGTAGGCTGTTTGAATCAGATGACCAAAATACTGGAGCTTCATCTTCAGCATCATCCTTCCAGTGAATATTCAGAGTTGATGTCCCTTAAGATTGACTAATTTCATCTCCTTACTGTCCAAGGGACTTTCAGGAGTCTTCTTCAGCACCACAGTTAAAAGCTATCAATTTTTTGTTGTTCTGCCTTCATTAAAGTCCAGCTCTCACAACTGTATGTGACCACTGGGAAAACCACAGCCTTGACAATATGGATGTTTGTTGGCAGAGTAATGCCTCTCCTTTCCAACACACTGTCCAGGTTTGTCATAGCTTTCCTGCCAAGAATCAATCATCTTCTGATTTCATGGCTACAGTCACCATCTGCACTGATTTTGGAGCCCATGAAGAGGAAATCTGTCACTACTTCCACCTCTTTCCCTTCTATTTGCCATGAAGTGATGGGGCTGGATGGCATGATCTTAGTTTTTTGTTTTTTTTTTAATTCTTAGATTTAACCTGACTCTTCCACTTTCCTTTTTCCTCATCAAGAGGCTCCTTAGTTCCCCTTCACTTTCTGGCATTAGAGTAGTGTCATCTGCAAATCTGAGGTTGTTGATGTTTCTCCAACCAAAGTTTATTCCAGCGTGTTACTCATCTACCCCAGCATTTCTCATGATGTGCTCAGCATATAGGTCAAACAAGCAGAGTGACAGCATACAACCTTATCGTACTTCTTTTTCAATCCTAAACCAGTCAATTGTTCCATACAGGGTTCTAATTGTTGCTTCTTGACCCGCATACATATTTCTCAGGAGACATGTAAGATGGTCTAGTATTCTGACCTCTTGAAGAGTTTTCCACAGTTTGTTATGATCCATACAGTCAAAGGCTGTGTGTAGTCAATGAAATAGAGGGAGATGTTTTTGAAATTCCCTTGCTTTCTCTATGATGCATCAAATATTGGCAATTTGATCTCTGGTTCCTCTGCCTTTTCTTTTTATTTATTTATTTATTTTTACTTTACAATATTGTATTGGTTCTGCCACACATCAACATGAACCCACCATGGGCATACATGTGTTCCCCATCCTGAACCCCTCCTCCCACCCCACTTCCCGTACCATCCCTCTGAGTCATCCCAGTGCACCAGACCCAAGCACTCTGTATCAAAGCTGGACTGGCGATTCATTTCTTATATAATATACATGTTTCAGTGTCATTCCCCAAAATCGTCCCACCTTCTTCCCTCCCATAGAGTCCCAAAGACTGTTCTGTACATCTGTGTCTCTTTTGCTGTCTCACATACAGGATTATCATTAAACCCAAGTTGGACATCTAGAAGTTCTTGGCTGGCATAATGGTGAAGCTTAGCACGCAAAATTTTAAGACTGACATTCCCAGCATAAGCGATGAGTACAATTGTCCAATAGTATGAACATTCTTTAGTACTGCCCTTCTTGGGAATTGGAATAAGGATTGACTTTTTCTTGTCCTGTGGCCACTGCTGGGTCTCCCAGATTTGCTGACATAGTGACTGCAACACGTTGATGGCATCATCCTTTAGGGTTTTGAATAGCTCTACTGAAATTCCGTCGCATCCACTAGCTTTATAAGCAGCAGTGCTTCCTGAAATCCACTTGCCTTCACATTCCAGAATGTCTGGCTCTAGATGACTGACCACACCATCATACTAATCCGCTTTTTTAAAATCCTTTTTTTTTTTTATTTAATTGGTACAGTTCCATGTTTTTTTTGTTTTTGTTTGTTTGTTTGTTTTTCATTTCTTCTAGATCTCTTCAATGTATAGTATGTCTCTACTATTTCTGTCCTTTGTTGTGCCCATCTTTAGGTTAAATGTTCCCTTGATATTTCCAATTTTCTTTCTTTTTTTTCTTAACTAATTTATTTTTTTAAGGATAACTGAAGGATAATTGTTTTACAGATTTTTGCTGTTTTCAGTCAAACTTCAATCTGAATCAGCCTTAGGTATACATATGTCTCCTCTCTTTTGAACTTTGCTCCCATCTCCCTCCCCATTCCACACCTCTAGGTTGATATAGAGCCCCTGTTTGCGTTTCTTAGCCATATAGAAAATTCCCATTGGCTATCTATTTACACATTGTAATATAAGTGTCCATATTACCCTTTCCATACATCTCACCCTCTCTTCCCCTCTCCCCATATCCATAAGTCTATTCTTTATGTCTGTTTCTCCATTGCTGCCCTGTAAGTACATTTTTCAGTCAGTACCATTTTTCTAGATTCCATATATATGCATTAGAATACAATATTTCTCTTTCTCTTTTTGACTTACTTCACTCTGATTAATAGGTTCTAGGTTCATCCATTTCATTAGAACTGATTCAAAGGTGTCCCTTTTTAATGGCTGAGGAATGTTCCATTGTGTATACGTACCACAACTTTTTTATCCATTCATCTGTTGAGGGACATCTAGGTTGCTTCCATGTTCTAGCTATTGTAAATAATGCTGCAATGAAAAATGGCATATATGGTTTTTTTGTTTTGTTTTGTTTTTTCAATTATGGTTTTCTCAGAATAAATGCCTAGGAGTGGGATTGCTGGGTCAGTTCAGTTCAGTTCAGTTCAGTCGCTTAGTCGTGTCTGATTCTTTGCAACCCCATGAATTGAAGCACACCAGGCCTCGCTGTCCATCACCAACTCCCGGAGTTCACTCAAACTCATGTCCGTCGAGTTGGTGATGCCATCCAGCCATCTCATCCTCTGTTGTCCCCTTCTCCTCCTGCCCAGAATCCCTCCCAGCATCAGAGTCTTTTCCAATGAGTCAACTATTCGCATAAGGGGGCCAAAATATTGGAGTTTTACCTTCAGCATCATTCCTTCCAAAGAACATCCAGGACTGATCTCCTTTAGAATGAACAGGTTGGATCTCCTTGCAGTCCAAGGGACTCTCAAGAGTCTTCTCCAACACCACAGTTCAAAAGTATCAGTTCTTCAGTGCTCAGCTTCCTTCACGGTCCAATTCTCACATCCATACATGACCACTGGAAAAACCATAGTCTTGACTAGATGGACCTTTGTTTGCAAAGTAATGTCTCTGCTTTTGAATATGCTATCTAGGTTGGTCATAACTTTCCTTCCAAGGAGTAAGCGTCTTTTAATTTCATGGCTGCAATCACCACCTGCAGTGATTTTGGAGCCAAAAATAAATAAATAAATAAAGTCTGACACTGTTTCCACTGTTTCCCCATCTATTCCCCATGAAGTGATGGGACTAGATGTCATCATCTTAGTTTTCTGAATGTTGAGCTTTATGCCAACTTTTTCACTCTCCTCTTTCACTTTCATCAAGAAGCTTTTTAGTTACTCTTCACTTTCTGCCATAAAGGTAGTGTCATCTGCATATCTGAGGTTATTGATATTTCTCCCACCAGTCTTGATTCCAGCTTGTGCTTCTTCCAGGCCAGGGTTTCTCATGATGTACTTTGCATAGAAGTTAAATGAGCAGCATAACAATATACAGCCTTGACGTACTCCTTTTCCTATTTGGAACCAGTCTGTTGTTTCATGTCCAGTTCTAACTGTTGCTTCCTGACCTGCATAGAGGTTTCTCAAGAGGCAGGTCAGGTGGTCTGGTATTCCCATCTCTTGAAGAATTTTCCACAGTTTATTGTGATCCACACAGTCAAAGGCTTTGTTGACTTTCAAAGGCTTTAGTCAATAAAGCAGAAATAGATGTTTTTCTGGAACTCTTTTGCTTTTTCCATGATCCAGTGGATGTTGGTAATTTGATCTCTGGTTCTTCTGCCTTTTCTAAAACCAGCTTGAACATCTGGAACTTCACAGTTGACGAATTGCTGAAGCCTGGCTTGGAGAATTTTGAGCATTACTTTACTAGTGTGTGAGATGAGTGCAATTGTGCAGTAGTTTGAGCATTCTTTGGCATTGCCTTTCTTTGGGATTGGAATGAAAACTCACCTTTTCCAGTCCTGTGGCCACTGCTGAGTTTTCCAAATTTGCTGGCATATTGAGTGCAGAACTTTCACAGCATCATCTTTCAGGATTTGAAATAGCTCAACTGGAATTCCATCACCTCCACAGAAACGTGTTGTTTAATCTCCATGTGTTTGTTTCTTACAGTTTTCTTCTTGTAATTGATATCTAATCTCCTAGTGTTGTGGGCAGAAAAGATGCTTGATACAATTTCACTTTTCTTAAGTTTACTGAGGTTTGATTTGCGACCCAAGATGTGGTCTATCCTGGAGAATGTTTCATGTGCACTTGAGAAGAAGGTGTATTCTGCATTTGGATGGAATGTCCTGAAGATATCAATGAGATCATCTCATCTAATGTATAATTTAAGACTTGTTTTTTCTTATGAATTTTCTATTTTGATGATCTGTCCATTGGTGTGAGTGGAGTGTTAAAGTCTCCTACTAATACTGTGTTACTGTCAGTTTCTCCTTCTATGTCTGCTAGTGTTTCTCTTATATGTTGAGGTGCTCTTATGTTGGGTGCACAGATATTTACAATTGTCATGCCTTCCTCTTGGATTGATCCCTTGATCATTATGTAGTGTCCTTCCTTATCTCTTGTAATCTTCTTTATCGTAAGGTCTATTTTGTCTGATATGGATTGCTACTCCAGCTTTCTTTTGCTTCCCATTTGCATGGAATATATTTTTCCAACCTCTCACTTTCATTCCATATGTTTCTTTAGGTCTGAAGTGGGTTTCTTGTAGATGGCATATATAAGGGTCTCATTTTTGTGTTCATTCAGCCAATCTGTGTCTTCTGGTTAGAACTTTTAATCCATTTAAATTTAAAGTAATTATTGATACATGTTCCTATTGACATTTTTTTGGGGGTTAATTTTGTAGATCTTTTTCCTTCTCTTGCAATTCTTGACTATATAAGTCCCTTTAACATTTCTTGTAAAGCTGGTTTGATGGTACTGAATTCTCTTAACTTTTGCTGATCTGAAAATATTTTTATTTATTTATTTTGAATGAGATTAATTTTGAATGAGATCCTTTCTGGGTAGATTATTTACCACTGAGTCTCCTGGGAAGCCCCCATATTGACAACAACAAGTTGTAAAGATTTACCCCCTAGTTTTTTTTTAACTATGTCCACAAAATCTTTTGACAAAAGGTGGAGTCTAACTTCTCACTCCTTGACTGTGGGCTAGACTTAATGGCTTGCTTCTAATGAATGTGGCAGAAGTGACTTCTGAGAGTAGGTCATAAAAGGTACTGGACACTTCTACCTACCTTTCTTCTCAGATCACTTCCTCTGGAAATGCAGCTGCCATGCAAACAGCTGGAGATCTACATATACCAAGGAAATTGAGTCCTCTAGACAACAACCAGAAGCAACCTGCCAGCCCAAAGAGGAATACCTTCTTAGAAGGAGATCCTCTAGGCACCAGTCAAGACTTCATATGACAGCAACCCTTGAGATTTTCATTAGAGACATGGAAGAAGCCGGAACCACTCAGCTAAACTGCTACCAAATTTCTGATCCACAGAAAATCCATGTGCAATTGTATTCTTTTAGTTCCCCTGTTTAAAGAATATAGTTTTAAGAAAAAGAAAAATATTTTGCCATTAGAAAAGGAAAAAAAAGAAAGAGCATATAGTTGACCCTTAAACAACATAGTCATTAGAACTGTGTAGGCCCACTTACATGTGGATTTTTGTCAATATTAAATACTAGACTAATACTAGACTACTACACTATCCAAAACTGGTTAAATTTGTGGATGCAAAACTGCAGATACCGAGAAACATCTGGCCTACTTTATGCAAATTTTCCAGTTCAAGTGTAGGTGCCCATAATAAGTGTAGGTGCCCATAATCCCCATGTCATTCAAGAGTCAACTGTGTTATTTATGTTCACTGAAAGCTAAGTTGTTTTTATTAGTATAATACATACGTAGACAAAAAAATGACATTTTTTCAGTTAAATAATTTTTTAATGGTATCTTAGAGGTGCAACAGAAACAATCCACTTAACTAGAATTTTTAAGATTCTTGTTTAAAAAAAAAAAAAAAACAAGTATGGAACAACTTGTAAATACGGTTTAAAAAATATATAACCTGGAAACTGAATTAGTGGGTAGGAAATGAAGATGAAAACAATGCACTCCCCAAGCTGTGAACAGAAAGATGACTAAATAAATGGGGGCTTCCCTGGTGGTTCGGTGGTTGGGAGTCCACCTGCCAATGCACAGGACATGGGTTTGATCCCTGGCCTGGGAGGATCCCACATGCCTCATAGCAGGAGTGCAGCTACTGAACCAGTGCTCTTGAGTTCCAAGCAACACAATTAGAAAAAAATTTGCACACAGAAACTAAAACCAGCACAGCCAAAATAAATAAATAAAATTTTAAAAAGAAATTGAGTATGATCTCTTATATTAAAAGATGCAGAAAACAACAATCACTTGAAGAGATACAGCACAAAAGTTTGTAAGAATTCTGCTGTGTAGGATAGCTAACAAAAAGGGGGAAAGCAGGCGGTAAAACTGAAAAGGAGATCTAATCTTAAAAGGTCTTATCAGTAATTATAACATTTTGTGTCTCCGTGATCCTGCTGTTGAACCTGCTCTCCAAAAAATACATGAAAGCACCTTCAAATACATCTATTTCAGAGACTTTTCAAATCAGTCTCCCATCCACGTAGCCAAAAATAATTCATGTTAGGAGCCCTTCACACATGAAACATTAAAAGAGGGGAGGACATAGGATACATCTCCGCAACTTGCTCTTTCCAAAATATTCCAAAGACATGACCTGAAAGGCTGCTAAAGTAACAAAACCAAGAACTGTAATTTAGACAGATTTCTATGGCCACAGGAAAAGACTTTGTAGAGACGTAAACTCAACTAAGGACCTCTTTGGTGGCTCAGACGGTAAAGAATCTGCCTGTAATGGGGGAGACCTAGATTCGAACCCTGGGTTGGGAAGACTCTCCAGAAGAGGGCATGGCAACCCACTCCAGTATTCTCACCTGGATAATCCCCATGGACAAAGGAGCCTTGTGGGCTACAGTCCATGGGGTTGAAAACAGTCAGACACAACTGAGCAACTAAGCACACACACAGAAACTCAACTAAAGTAAGGTATTTCCTTAGCCAAAGATCAAGCTGGGACGATAGATTAAACTGGAAATGAGGAGGGAAGTGTGACTAGGATGCAGGTAATACTGTTAACAGAAACAAGAGACAGAAATAATTTCAGAGACTGTATTAGTTTAACATGTAAAATATATTAAACAGAATTTTAAAATGTTACAAATACAATAAAACTTCACCTATATATTACACCTCATAATTAACAAAAAAGCCTTCACATACATTATTTCCATAATTTTTATGAAAAAAAGTAAAGCCAAAAGAGGTTAAGTAAATATGTGCGTGCACGCTAAGTCGCTTCAGTCATCTCTGACTCTTTTCAACCCAAAGGACTATAGCCCCCCAGGCTCCTCTGTCCATGGGACTCTCCAGGCAAGAACACTGGAGTGGATCATCATGCCCTCCTCCAGGGAATCTTTCCCGCCTAGGGATCGAACTCCCATCTCTTAGGTCTCCTGCACTGACAGGCAGGTTCCCTAACACTAGCACCACCTTGGAAACCCTTAAGTAAATATATAAGGTCACAAAGACCCTTTTCTAATATTCTAAATCCTAGATCAAAAATCTCCTTTCTAACTCCCCAAAACTACCCTTTATCTTACATCACTGCCCCTAACTGGATCTAAATTGTTTTTTAAACGGTTTTATTAAAAATGTGGTGGAATCAAAGACAATTAGATAATCTGGCCTGTTTAGGTTGTATCCTCACTTGTAATTTTACTTTCAGATTAGCAGTTCCCATCTTTATTCCCTTCCCTTGTTGAATTTTATTTTCTTCTCTCTTCTGTTCATTTCATAATCTTAAACCATACTTAATTTTTTAGCTAACCAAAGTTAGTATTCAAATAGCTACTAACAGATAGTAAAACAGCATTTTCTCTTCTTTTAGCTGGTCTTCAAGCTCCACTAGTTATCATTATTAACCAAAGAAAACCAGTAAATGAGAAGAAAAACAAAAAATATAAGTGATAATGTTCAAAAGGAATTAATAAAAGTAAAATCCACATGAAGATATTATTAAACATGGCTTGTGATTAAGTGTGGGTCTCTCTAGTCCATCTTGGAGACTTGGTCAAGACTTCTACACCAGTCTCAGTCTCCCTAAAAGTTTTAATTTCTCACCTATACAACTAATAGTAGTTTTCTCTATGATATACTACTATGTATGACACAACCATCATCTATAAATGTTATATAAATGGGAGAAGGGAAAATAGAGGTATTTATGGGGGTGGCGTGTGGGGAGGAAAGAAACCAGCCCTTATTTTAATTACTCTGATACTGTATATTTCAATGCCAAGAAAAATAATGAAATATTTATCAAAGCTGCCCTTGAGCAACTACTGTAAGCAAATGTTAGACTATTCAAGGATTAAAGTTAATTGTTAAAAACCCTGATCACTAGAGTCATCTTTACCCTGATACTACTACTTGGAGCAACAGAAGAAATTTAAAGAAAAATAATCACAAACAGTAAATCTTATGTGGTTCTTTTCTATAAAAAAAAAAAAGGTCATTCACTTTCAGTTCAAATTTCTAAACACATTCAAAATGAATGTTCTTAAATAAGTAACTTGCACTGAGTTTGAGGAATACATAAAATACAGGCTCTCCGAAGCAAAGAAAAGGGCAGAAAGGGTGTTGTTCTCATCACAGGTTTATATAAATCAAGGTAGAAACTCAATTAGAAGTACTACACAAAGCTCTGACAGAGAAAACAACAAATATCCTATTCTTTTCTGAAAGATTTATTTAACTCTAATCTCAATTTTACATCAGAAAATAAAATACCACATATGTCTAAATACCTACAATCTTTTGGATTCTCCTAGCTCTCCTGCTCTAAGGAAGTTAACAGGATTCAACAGCATAACAACAACAAAACAATAAATGAGTCAAATCACTAGTTACTAGGCTATCCTGGCAAAGTGTGCAACTATTATGGTATTTTTTAATCTCAGAGAGATAATTAAGTGAAAAAAATAAAACTCTTAACTTTAGTTACATTCGTCTGTTAATATAAACTGCTTCAAAAATAAATTTTAGTCAATATTTTGAAAACAAACACTTCTACTGAATGCCTATGACTCACTAAAAAAAACTAAATGCAGTAACAAATCATAATACCAGTCAATCCTCAAACAAACAATTAAAAGATGATACTCTTTTGTAAAAGGATTTTTATTACAGCAAATAATATTCACAACTTTTTTTTTTTTTTTTTAACCGAGATTTGTTTATAAACTTAAGGCAGCATTACCTTCTGGAGGCAGAAAATGTATACTCTTTTTTCTTTCTTTTTTTTTTTAAGGTAAAGGTACTTAGTGTACCTTCTCAGTTCCTCTCAGTTTCTGTTCCTAGTAATGACTTTTTGAAACTTTTTGGAACTTAACGAACAATCTGAAATACAAAGCCACTTCAAAATTTGTTTCAAAAAAATTCTGTAACGGATTAAAAAGTTAGGAATTGTTATCCCTTAAAACAATGTACTTCATGAAAGACCAGATTAAAAGTCAAGCCCTGCAATTTGTTTAAACACCTACCTAATTCTACAGTGGAATACTAAACTGCATTCAGAATGTAGTTTAAACTCATATTTAAGAAGTAAATTGTCTATTAGTTGAGTTTTTTTCCTACCTTTCTATTAATCCATGAATCCATACTGACCAAATGGATTTGTCTCTTACTTCACAAGCATGAAAAGTTCAAATGTGAAGAGTCTCATCTGAAATGTTCTTAACAATTCTTTCTGCAATTCAATTTATTTAACAGTTCTTTTCAGACTGCCCAGGAAACTGAAGCCAAGGAATCTTACTGCAAGAAACTGAAAGGCTTCCAAAGAATAACATACGATATGGTTAATTCATCCAGTTTACAAACTAATATTTGATTTGCTCACCATATCAGTTCAATTCAGTTGCTCAGGTGTGTCCGACTCTTTGTGACAACATGAATCACAGCACGCAAGGCCTCCCTGTCCATCACCAACTCCCGGAGTTCACTCAGACTCATGTCCATCCAGCCATCTCATCCTCTGTCGTCCCCATCTCCTCCTGCCTCCAATCCCTCCCAGCAACAGAGTCTTTTCCAATGATTCAACTCTTCACATGAGGTGGCCAAGGTACTGGAGTTTCAGCTTCAGCATAGTCCTTCCAAAGAAGTCCCAGGGCTGATCTCCTTCAGAATGGACTGGTTGGATCTTTTTGCAGTCCAAGGGACTCTCAAGAGTCTTCTCCAACACCACAGTTCAAAAGCATCAATTCTTCGACTCAGCTTTTTTCGCTGTCCAATTCTCACATCCATACATGACCACAGGAAAAACCATAGCCTTGACTAGACAGACCTTTGTTGGCAAAATAATGCCTCTGCTTTTGAATATGCTATCTAGGTTGGTCATAACTTTCCTTCCAAGGAGTAAGTGTCTTTTAATTTTATGGCTGCAGTCACCATCTGCAGTGATTTTGGAGCCCCCAAAATAAAGTCTGACACTGTTTCTACTGTTTCCCCATCTATTTGCCAGGAAGTGATGAGACCGGATGCCATGATCTTCGTTTTCTGAATGTTGAGCTTTAAGCCAACTTTTTCACTTTCCACTTTCACTTTCATCAAGAGGCTTTTTCGTTCCTCTTCACTTTCTGCCATAAGGGTGGTGTCATCTGCCTATCTGAGGTTATTGATATTTCTCCCGGCAGTCTTCCAGCTTGTGCTTCTTCCAGCCCAGCGTTTCTCATGATGTACTCTGCATAAAAGTTAAATAAGCAGGGTGACAATATACAGACTTGATGTACTCCTTTTCCTATCTGGAACCAGTCTGTTTTTCCACGTCCAGTTTTAACTGTTGCTTCCTGACCTGCATACAGATTTCTCAGGACTACACAGGAAGGTGTTGGGTTTGTCTCTGTAATCTCTATGTTTTCCAATTTTGCTTTTTTTTTGTATACTCTGAAATAATATCCAAGTTCTTTGAAGACACTTTGCCTAAGGAGAAAAGGAAAGATATAAGTATCTGAATGCAGTTCCAAAAAATAGCAAGAAGAGATAAGAAAGCATTCCTCAGTGATCAGTGCAAAGAAATAGAGGAAAACAACAGAATGGGAAAGACTAGAGATCTCTCCAAGAAAATTAGAGATACCAAGGGAACATTTCATGCAAAAATGGGCTCAATAAAGGACAGGAATGGTATGGACCTAAAAGAAGCAGAAGATATTAAGAAGAGGTGGCAAGAATACACAGAAGAACTGTACAAAAAAGATCTTCACAACCTAGATAATCACGATGGTGTGATCACTCATCTAGAGCCAGACATCCTGGAATGTGAAGTCAAGTGGGCCTTTGAAAGCATCACTACGAACAAAGTTAGTGTAGGTGATGGAATTCCAGTACACCTATTTTAAATCCTGAAAGATGAGGCTGTGAAAGTGCTGCACTCAATATGCCAGCAAATTTGGAAAACTCAGCAGTGGCCACAGACTGGAAAAGGTCAGTTTTCACTCCAATCCCAAAGAAAGTCAATGCCAAAGAATGCTCAAACTACCGCACAATTGCACTTATCCCACATGCTAGTAAAGTAATGCTCAAAATTCTCCAAGCCAGGCTTCACCAATACATGAACCATGAAATTCCTGATGTTCAAGCTGGTTTTAGAAAAGGCAGAGGAACCAGAGATCAAATTGCCAACATTCACTGGATCATGGAGAAAGCAAGAGAGTTCCAGAAAAACATCTACTTCTGCTTTATTGACTATGCCAAAGCCTTTGACTGTGTGGATCAAAATAAACTGTGGAAAATTCTGAAAGAGATGGGAATACCAGACCACCTGACCTACCTCTTGAGAAATCTGTGTGCAGGTCAGGAAGCAACAGTTAAAACTGGACGTGGAAAAACAGACTGGTTCCAGATAGGAAAAGGAGTACATCAAGTCTGTATATTGTCACCCTGCTTATTTAACTTTTATGCAGAGTACATCATGAGAAACGCTGGGCTGGAAGAAGCACAAGCTGGAAGACTGCCGGGAGAAATATCAATAACCTCAGATAGGCAGATGACACCACCCTTATGGCAGAAAGTGAAGAGGAACGAAAAAGCCTCTTGATGAAAGTGAAAGTGGAAAGTGAAAAAGTTGGCTTAAAGCTCAACATTCAGAAAACGAAGATCATTGCATCCGGTCTCATCACTTCATGGGAAATAGATGGGAAAAGAGTAGAAACAGTGTCAGACTTTATTTTTCTGGGCTCCAAAATCACTGCAGATGGTGACTGCAGCCATGAAATTAAAAGACACTTACTCCTTGGAAGGAAAGTTATGATCAACCTAGATAGCATATTCAAAAGCAGAGGCATTATTTTGCCAACAAAGGTCCGTCTAGTCAAGGCTATGGTTTTTCCAATGGTCATGTATGGATGTGAGAGTTGGACTGTGAAGAAAGCTGAGCGTTGAAGAATTGATGCTTTGAACTGTGGTGTTGGAGAAGACTCTTGAGAGTCCCTTGGAGTGCAAGATGATCCAGCCAGTCCATTCTGAAGGAGATCAGCCCTGGGACTTTTTTGGAAGGAATGATGCTAAAGCTGAAACTCCAGTACTTTGGCCGCCTCATGTGAAGAGTTGACTCACTGGAAAAGACTCTGATGCTGGGAGGTATTTGGGGCAGGAGGAGATGCGGACGACAGAGGATGAGATGGCTGGATGGCATCACTCACTCGATGGACGTGAGTCTGAGTGAACTCCGGTAGTTGGTGATGGGCAGGGAGTCCTTGCATGCTGCGATTCATGGGTTGCAAAGAGTCGGACACGACTGAGCGACTGAACTGAACAACTCAACCTATGGCTACTTGATACAGAGATACTTCAGTCAGCTACCCATGCTTCTATTTTAAAGTTTTCATATGGCTATCACCAGAATTAGCCAAGTTCCTTGGATTTTAATATTTTTAAGTCTTCTTTTTTATTTCATGTATCTGTCACTGTTGTACTTATCCACTCCAGATGAAATAATCCAATTTATAAGTAAAAATGCAAAAACAAAAAGAAAATTTCACATCTGAAGAACATTCCTAAACATCAGCATAAACAGAGAAACACAGCTATCTGCATGTTGGTTTTGCCTGGTTTGGGAAGATTCCCCTGGAATAGGAAATGGCAGTCCACTTCAGCATTCTTGCCTGGCAAATTCCATGAACTGAGAAGTCTGCCATCCATGGGGTTGCAAAGAGTTGGATACTACTGAGTGACCGAGGACACCCACACGTTGTCAATATACTAGTTAAAGTCTTCACGTCCACAAATAGGTTGTTTTAAGTTTAGAGAAGAAAATAGATTCTAAATTTGTATCAGTTTGGCAGATGTAAGTCTTTTCTGCCTTTTGTGCCACTGTATGAGATAGAGAAGTAAAATCTTTGGCCCCCTTTGTACTAATCTCCCAATCTATGTAATGAGGAACTTTTATATTATGGTAAAATAAACATAAAATTGACTGTTTTAGCCATTTTTGAGTGTACAATTCAGTGACATTTAGTACCCCCATATTGTGCATTTATCACCACCATCCATTTCCAGAACATTGTTTTATCTTCTTAAATTGAAACACTACCCATTAACTCTCCATTTTCCCTTCTGCCAAGCCCCTGGCAATCACTGTTGTATTTTCTATGAATTTGACTACTCTGGGAACCTCTTACCTATTGATATTGTACTCTTTGAAACACTTCTTAAATATTTTGAAGGATATCTTCAAGGACATTAGATATGTTTATAATAAAATAGACTTTTTGGTTATAATTAATAATTTGTGGCAAAATAAACATAACCATTTTACTTTACATTTTACTTTACAATATTGCATTGGTTTTGCCACACATTGACTTGAATCCACCATGAGTATACATGTGTCTATTCTTTCAGTATAATAATCACTAGCTATATGTCATTGGAGAACCCACTCCAGTAATTCTTGCCTGGAAAATCGCATGGACAGAGGAGCCTGGTGGGTTTCAGTCCATGGGGTCGCAAAGAGTCAGGCACAACTGAGTGACTAACACAGTTGTCGGGTACAGCAACCTTGGTTGTAAATTTTTCCCGTTCAATACTTTAAGCATATTCTGCCATTCCCTTTCAGAGAAGGCAATGGCACTCCACTCCAGCACTCTTGCCTGGAAAATCCTGTGGACGGAGGAGCCTGGTAGGCTGCAGTCCATGGGGTCGCTGGGAGTCGGACACGACTGAGTGACTTCACTTTCACTTTTCACTCTCATGCATTGGAGAAGGAAATGGCAACCCACTCCAGTGTTCTTGCCTGGAGAATCCCAGGGACGGGGAAGCCTGGTGGGCTGCCATCTATGGGGTCGCACAGAGTCGGACACAACTGAAGCGACTTAGCAGCAGCAGCAGCAGCAGCAGCAGCAGCCATTCCCTTTTGGCCTGCAAAATTTCTGCTGAAACATCAGCTGTTAAGCATATAGGACTTCCCTCGAATGTTACTTTCTCACTTTTTGTCCCTTGTATGTTACATGTTACTTTTCCCTTGCTGCTTTCAGTATTCTTTCTTTGTGTTTAGTCTTTGTTAGTTGTTTAGTATGTGTTTCTCCTTGGGTTTATCCTGTATGGGATTATTTGTGCCCCTTGGACTTGATTGACTATTTCCTTTTCAATGTTAGGGAATTTTTCAAGTATAATCTCTTCAAAAATTGTCTCTTACCTTTTCTTTTTCTCTTCTCCTTCTGGGATCCATATAATTTGAATATTGGTGGATTTTATATTGTCTGAGAAGTCTCTGAGACTATCTTCAGTTCTTTTTTATTCTTTTTTACTTTATTCAGCTCTTCAGAAATTATTTCTGTTGTTTTATCTTCTAGCTCACTGATTCATTCTTCTGCTTCAGATATTCTGCTATTGATTCCTTCCAGAATATTTTTAATTTCATTTATTGTGCTCTTTGTCTCTGTATGTTTATTCTTTAATTATCCTAAGTCTTTGTGAATTGATTCATACCTTTACTCCATTTTGTTTTCAAGGTTTATGATCATCTTTACTATCATTATAATGAATTCTTTTTGGTAGTTTGCATGTTTCTTCTTCATTTATTTGGACTTCTGTTTTTCTAGTTTGTTCCTTCATTTGTGTAGTATTTCTCTACCTTTTCATGACATGTATATATATTTAAACTTATTTTGTTTGAGTTCTCCTTTTCCCAGGCTTCGAGTTGAATTCTTTCTTCCTTTTGGTTTCTGCCCTCTTAAAGTTGGTCCAGTAGCTTGTATAAGTTTCATATAGGGTGAGATTTGTGCTGAGGTTTTTTCTTATTTGTTTTTCCTTTGATGGGCAAGGCTGAGTGAGGTGGTAATCCTGTCTGCTGATGACTGGGTTTGTATTTTTGTTTTGCTTGCTGTTTAGATGAGGCTTCCTGCATAGGATACTACTGGTGGTTGGGTGATGCTGGGTCTTGTATTCAAGTGGTTTCCTTTGTGTGATTTCCCATTATTTGACACTCCTTAGGGTTAGTTCTCTGCTAGTCTAGGGTCTTTAAGTCAGTGCTCCCACTCCAAAGGCTCAGGGCTAGATCTCTGCTCATGAACAAAAATTCCGCAAGTGGTTTGTTATGACATTAAGTTCAGTTCAGTTCAGTCGCTCAGTCGTGTCTGACTCTTTGTGACCCCATGAATTGCAGCATGCCAGGCCTCCCTGTCCATCACCAACTCCCAGAGTTCAACCAAATTCATGTCTATCGAGTTGGTGATGCCATCTAGCCATCTCATCCTCTGTCATCCCCTTCTTCTGCCCTCAATCCCTCCCAGCATCAGAGTCTTTTTCAGTGACTCGGCTCTTTGCATGAGGTAGCCAAAGTATTGAAGTTTCAGCTTTAGCATCATACCTTCCGAAGAACACCCAGGACTGATCTTCTTTAGAATGGACTGGTTGGATCTCCTTGCAGTCCAAGGGACTCTCAAGAGTCTTCTCCAACACCACAGTTCAAAAGCATCAGTTCTTCGGCCTCAGCTTTCTTTGCAGTCTGACTTTCACATCCATACATGACCATTGGAAAAACCATAGCCTTGACTAGACGGCCTTTGTTGGTAAAGTAATATCTCTGCTTTTGAATATGCTATGTAGGTTGGTCATAACTTTCTTTCCAAGGAGTAAGTGTCTTTTAATTTCATGGCTAAAATCACCATCTGCAGTGCTTTTGGAGCCCCCTAAAATAAAGTCTGACACTGTTTCCACTGTTTCCCCATCTATTTGCCATGAAGTACTGGGACCAGATGCCATGATCTTCGTTTTCTGAATGTTGAGCTTTAAGCCAACTTTTTCACTTTCCCCTTTCGCTTTCATCAAGAGGCTTTCTTGGAGAATGCCCTGACACCCCACTCGAGTACTCTTGCCTGGAAACTCCCATGGATGGAGGAGCTTGGTGGGCTGAAGTCCATGGGGTTGCTGAGGGTTGGACATGACTGAACGACTTCACTTTCACTTTTCACTTTCATGAATTGGAGAAGGAAATGGCAACCCACTCCAGTGTTCTTGCCTGGAGAATCCCAGGGATGGCAGAGCCTAGTGGGCTGCCATTTATAGGGTCGCACAGAGTCGACTGAAGTGACTTAGCAGCAAGAGGCTTTTTTAGTTCCTCTTCACTTTCTGCCATAAGGGTGGTGTCATCTGCATATCTGAGGTTATTGATATTTCTCCCGACAATCTTGATTCCAGCTTGTGTTTCTTCCAGCCCAGTATTTCTCATGATGTACTCTGCATATAAGTTAAATAAGCAGAGTGACGATATACAGCCTTGACGTACTCCTTTTCCTATTTGGAACCAGTCTGTTGTTCCATGTCCACTTCTAACTGTTGCTTCCTGACCTGCATATGGATTTCTCAAGAGGCAGACCAGGTGGTCTGGTAAGTAAAACTAAAACAAATACCCAAAAATGAGAAAGCAAAGGTAAACCCTAGACAACTGAAAGTTACAACTTAAGACAAATCATATTTAAAATAATGGAATTTACACATATACATATACACCCATAAGCAAAGTCAAAACAGTCTAACTAAAATGAAGTACAGTAGATTGACCCAGTGAACAAAGGAAATCAAAAATTATATTTGCCAGTTAAGAACAAAATTAACTAAAGCACAAACCAGAAAGAAAACTAAAGCAAGGTCCCAAGTGGGTAATAAAACAATGAAAACAAAACTAATGTATATGTTGAGAGGAAAGAAAGAAAGACAAGAAAAAAAGAATAGATATGCAAAGCTAAATAGAGGTATATAAAGAATATTTATATACATTAAAGATTAACTGTCAAGGGAAAAGAACAGTGGGAAAGGCCAAACAAATAAAAAATTTAGAAGAAATATAACAGGTTTAAAAAAATTAAAAGTTAAAATTATAAAAAAGAGAAAAAAAAAGAAATTAAAAAAAAAGAAAACACAGAACTGCTAAAGCCCAATGTAAAGACAGAAGTTTATAACAACAATAAAAATCATGATTGATTATACACATATACATATACACACATAAGCAAAGTCAGTACATTGAAATAAAGTACAGTAGATCAACTGGGAAACAAAAGAAATAAAAAAACTATATTTACCAGTTAAGACCAAAACTAACTAAAGCACAAACCAGAAAACAAAACTAAAGCAAGGTGCCAAGTGAGGAATAAAGCAATGAAAATAAAACTAAAGCATATGTCAAAAGGAAAGGAAAAAAATAAAAGAAAGAAGAAAGAGATATGTAAAGCTAAATAGAGGTAGATAAAGAAGATTTATATACATTAAAGATTAACTGCAAATGAAAAAAGAACAGTAGGAAAATCAAACAAATAAATAAAAAAAAACAATAGGTTTCAAAAATTAAAATTAAAAAAAGAGACAGAAGTCAAAAAAAAAAAAAAAAAGGAAAATTCCACAGAACTGCAAAAGCCCAACATACAGGCAGAGGTTTATGACAGCAATAAAAAGTGTGACTGCATATACACATATACTTATACACCTATAAACAAAACCAAAACATTCCAACAAAAATTAAGTACAGTAGATTGACCCAGCGAACAAAGGAAACCAAACATTATATCTACCGGTTAAGAACAAAACTAAAGCACAAACTGGAAAACAAAACTAAATCAAAGTGCCAATTAGAGGGAAAAAATAATAAAACAAAACTAACAAATATGTTGAGAGGAAAGGAAAGAAACAAATAATAGATATGCAACATAAAATAGAGGTAGATAGAGAAGATTTATATTCATTAAAGATTAACTTCAAGGGGGGGAAACAGTAGGAAAAGCAAGCAAGGGAATAAATGTATGTAGAAAAATAACAATAGAATTACATATTAAAAATTAAAATTTAAAAAAGAGAAAAGAAAGAAAGAAAAAAGGCAAACTCCATAGAACTACAAAGGCCCCAGGTAGAGGCATAGGTTTATAACAAAAAAAAAAAAAGAAGAAAGCTCAATAGTTTAATTAGATTTCAATAAAATTGACAACTATAATAAAGAGGGAAAAGATTAAAAAAAAAAAAAAGAAGAAGAAGAATCAACAGAACAAGTCAAAACTTAAGAATAATAAATGTTTTATTTGAGTCATTGTTGCCAGATTTCCCTCTCTGGGAATCACAATCCACACCACCTCCCTAGGATGTCCTCCAACTCTGTGCTGGCCTCTGGACTTGTTGCGGGGGCAGTTCAGATTCTAATCTGGTCCTCCACCTGTGTGTTCCTGCCTCCCAGGTCCACAGCTATCAGAACTAGAGCATTTTCTTTTGTGGGAGCTCTCAGTGTCCTTTTATTATATTCCATAGACACAAAATCTGTCTAATTGATCATGTGGATTCAATCTGCAGCTTGTACAGCTGGTGGGAAGGTTTTGGGTCTTATTCCTTAGCCACACTGCCCCTGGGCTTCAATTGTGGTTTTATTTCCACCTCTGCATGTGGGTCATCCACTGGGGATTGCTCCTTAGGCTGCCCTGGAGGACTTGGGTTTGCCCCTGTGAGGGCCAGGTGTGGAAGTGGTACAGCTGCTTGGGTCATAGGGATTCTGGCAGCACCAGGTACTCAGGGGTGCTGGAGGATAGGGATGAAGGGAATATAGTGCTTTAGAAGGGTATGGCAACCAGTATTGGCAAATACGCTCCAGTATTCTTGCCTGGAGAATGCCCCTGACAGAGAAGCCTGGCAGGCCACAGTCCACAAGGTCGCAAAGACTCAGACAGGATCAAAGCAACCCTGTACACATAGACACAAGATTTATTTTTTTTGCCTGTGGCAGCTCTGCCCCAGTGAGAGTTAAGCGTGAAGGTGGCAAAGGGGGCCCTGGAAGTGCAAAGTGTGCAGGGACATGGACTGCCTCAGCCACAAGTGTTATGGCCCTATCAGAGTCTTTTTTTGAGCCTCTTATAGCTGGCAACCAGACAGACTCTTTGACCAGTCTTTCTCCATAGCTCCCCACCCATTCAGGCACTTAAGGTGCTCCCTTGTCTGGGATCCTTCTCTGCTGTTTGGTGTATCAGGCACTAAAGGGGCACCTTGTGTGGGGTCCTACTCTGTAGTTCAGTGCATCAGTTATTACATGGGCCACTCTCTCTATTGTTCAGCTGCCAATTCTGGCATGTGGGGAAAAAGAGGTTATAGTGATGGCTCCAACCCTTACACGTGACTCTGCAGTATTGTCTTGCTTCCATGGCTGCCTGGCTTTCCTCCACCAGCATTTCCCACCATGATCTCCTCCTTCGCATCCCCTCAATCCATCTCTCTGCAGTCAACAGTAGCCTTTGCCCTGTGATTGCTCCACAATCCCTGAACTCCAGCTCCCAGCCATTGGACCTTCCAGGGGACGCTCATTCCTATCTGGGCTATGTACGGCTGTGGCAAGGACTGTCTGATTCTCATTCCATTTAGGCCACCACAGATCAGCTGTTTCAATCTCAGTCTTAAATGTTCCTCCCCTGACTCAGACAGTTGCCCTGATGTGGGGATCGGACCCCTGCTTTATTTCCCCACCCACTGAGGGCAGGTCCAGTCCTACTAACACTCCTGCTTTTCCCCCTGGTTCCTTCATCCTACCAAGTTTTGCGTGGCTCTGTATACTCTTTTCCATTGGTCAGGTATGCCTGTCCTCTCTCAGCTGATGTTCTGCATGCAGTTCTGTGTCTGCAGGTGTATTCCTGATGTATCCGTGGAGAGAGAGGTACTCCACGTCCACCTACACCTCTGCCATCTTATTCTCTTCTCCCTCCAATTTTCTTGAGGAGATCTTCAGTCTTTCCTCTTCTGTTGTTTTCCTCTACTTTTATACACTGTTTATCGAAGAAGGCCTTCTTGTGTTTCCTTGCTAGTCTTTGGAACTCTGCATTTAGTTGAATGCACGTTTCACTTTCTCCCTTGCTTTTTACTTCTTTCTTCAGCTTTTTGTAAAGCCTCCTCAGATAACCACTTCGCCTTCTCACTTTTCTTTGGGATGTTTTTTCCCATTGCTTCCTATACAATGTTATAAACATATATATGAATCTATAGGTAGAAATGTGATGATGAGATGCTCTATTCATTTTGTAATATTTTACTGTTTAGATCTTCCTACAGTAATCATATATTAATTTATATAAAATACAAACATAAATTAAGTGATATTTTTGTTTAATAATTAACCTGTAATTTACATTGTAAAACTTATTTGTTGTTGTTGTGTTCTTCAGTTGCTAAGTAGTTTCTGACACTTTGTGACCCCAAGGACTGCAACACACGAGGCTTCCCTGTCCTTCACTATATCCTGGAGTTTACTTCAATTCATGTCCATTGAGTCAGTGATTCTATCTAACCATCTCAGTCTTTGCCATCCCCTTCTCATTTTCCTTCAATTTTTTTTCCCAGCATCAGAGTTTTTCCATGAGTTGGCTCTTTGCATCAGGAGGCTGAAGTATTGGAACTTGAGCATCAGTTCTTGCAATGAATATTCGGGTTGATTTCCTTTAGGATTGACCAGTTTGATCTCTATGCAGTCTTAAATCAGCTCATCTGTTAGATTTTGGACCTACTTAAAAAAAAAAAAAAGTTTATTTGTGATATTCAATTATTTTCATTCTTTCTTTTTCTTTTTTTAGCTTTATTTTAGGTAAATTCTTTATGCTCTACCAGTCTAATAATGTGCTTTTCTTGTCATTCCTCTTCTCTGTATCTCACTAGTCAAGTGACCTGGTCAAGTCACATTTTCTTTGACCCTATTGTCATAATCTGTAAAATGGTGATAATGACACCTCCTTCAACTGCTTGGAGGAACTTTGATAAATGCAGGAGCTATGCAAACTGTTTTCATAAATTGAGAATAGAGAACTAGGAAGAATATACAAGCGAAACATCAAAAAACATTGTTGACATTTGGACAAATAACTTGCCAAAATTATGTCTACTCTCTCTATAAAGATCCATTTATCAAAGTGATCAATAGCATCTTTATTCAAAACTCCTTCCTTTACACAAAGCAGCTAAATATAATTACAGTAGTAGAACAATATCATCTTTTTTTTATAGAAGTTTAAAGTATTTTATTATTAAACTGTTTATTTTCCTACAAGGCTGTTGCTTCACTGTATAAAAATAGCACCAGGAAACACAGTATTTTGCAAAATTAAAATAGTAATTTCCTTCACTGGACACTTTAAAACCAGAAAACTTTTCCCCACTGCCTGTTTTTTCCAATGGAAAGATCATTGAGTATTTTGATTCAAATGCAGGAATGGCCATAAGCAAGTTACAGTATTATATATAACTTAAGATAACAATGTTATCCTTGAATTATATAATTTTTATAACTAGGTTTACCACAGATAACTTCAGTAGTTCTGAATATTGTCACTGGAGCCTAACCTAAAAATCATACGTTGCTGTAAAAAAGATGCAAGCTGTTTTAATCTGGAGTTATTTATCTGAAGTTATTGAGAAGTTAAGATGTCCTTTTTTTAGGAAACATTATTGCATATAGTATCTTTTGCTAAACATTGCATGTTAAAAATTTATCCTCCACTCATTTAAGACAACTATGCTAGATTAATTTGTTTCAAACTAGTTTATTTATTTATTTCAAACTAGTTTATCCATTTTCATTCCTCAATAGATTTTATGTATTTGTAATATGCTTCTTCACTCATCAGTTCATCTAGTTTTGAAAGATAGCTGTGTTATATTGATCAGCCAACCATCTTCAGAAGATTTGTTGACAAGTTCTGGATATTTTTTAAACTAGAATTTCATTAATTTCAGTTATTTTTCCTGATCGAAAATAATAGAGTTCACTGGCAGCTTCCACACTTTCCAAAGTACCAAATGCCTCTTGTTTGCTCAATTTTTTCCCAACTTCAGTCAGAGTACTGTAAGCACATCTCCCAAAGTTTCCTGCACAAAATTGCTAATTCTATTGTGGAAACAATGTTTTCTGTTGTTTGTGAATTTATGCACTGACAACAGGCCAGTGTGTAGCGCCAAGACAGTGCCTGCCTGAAGCCTCCACTGGCAGGGAGAGGGGGCTCAGTATCCTCATTCAGGAAAAGCTCTCACCCTTCCATTTGTTCTTTTTCTGTCACCATTTTCCTTTTCCCTTTGTCCCTTTCCCTCTCTTGAAATGTACTTCTCTCCCTTTCCTCTCTTATGTGTCTCCTATCCTTCCAAGAGAAAGGACATCATGCAGCTACAGTATCACTCCTCCTAGCTTGCGAGACTATGCTCCCTGTAGCTGGCAATGGCTCACTTAGACGGGTGAGAAGCAGAGGTTAGAGAGTCTTGCCTCACACTGTGCAGACTTTGGCCAGGGGGCCAACTCTGATTGGAAATTTATAAGAGTGATAGAGATTCAAAGGTCATATCGTGTAGTGGCTGGATGAAGTGGCAGATTTCTATATACTGTTATATGCATTGATGAGAGTCCCACCTGTGGGTTGCAGTTCCACAGATAATATACAACTGGCTGGCTTCCAGGACTGATCACTCTGGGGGACAGTGGACAGTGTGATCCCTCGGTTCACTGGCCTTTCTTGAAGTTCACAGGTTGGTGCCTGAATAGACACCCACAGGGGGTTGGTTGAAATGGAAATCTCTCTCTCTCTTTTCTGTCTCTCCCCCCTTCCCCTCTCCTTTGGTCCTAATCCTTACTCTCCTGTTCCCTTTATCCTGATAACTTCTTGTTTTTATCTTAAGTTTTGTGATTGGTATCTTTGTATTGCAGTTTTGTCTGTCCAACTCCTCCTGTAAGTCTCTGCCAACAATGAAGGTGCAGTGAAACACTTAAGCTTTGAAATACAACAACCAACAGCCTTAGGGTACTTGGTGGGGTTTTAAAGAATAAAAGGAAAAGACAAGAGCTTGCATTTTTTTCCTCTCCTTTGCTCTTGCAATCCAATTATTGCCTGAGTTTAAGGAGTTTGGATCTTGCTCTTGCCTTTGCAATATAACTATTCTTTCTGGGCTCTCAGGAACTACCAGATTTATCTGTAGTCCCCAAAACTGACAGGGATAGGTATTTCAAGCAGGAAAATGATGAGATCTCTTGTTCTGTCTTTATGTAAAAGTTAAATTATAAATGAGCTGTAATTAATTGGTTTAAATGGAACTGAATAATATATACATGTTCGTATATATGAGAGGAGAGGCTCTCACCAGAATACATTTTAGGGTCATGTGATCTGGGAAATAATCAATATTTAACTAATATCTGGTATTATAGACAGCTTAAGTTTGTGGGTTTAATTAATAGAGATCTGTCTTCAGAGTTATCAACATTGAGTATAGTACTTTTAGTGTACCTAGGGTTATAGGAAGTCAATAAGTGCATATTGTTTGTTATAAAATAGGTCAACAGGGAAGAAAATCTGGTATGATTACATTTTTAAGTAAATATAGCTGGCATAAGAACTTGATTAAACTCTGCAAGAAAATTCTGTTTTGGAAAAATCCATCTAAAACTGTCTCTCTAAATTCTGATACATTTCAAACTAAGTGATAGAAATCCACTGAATACCAAGTCATTTCAAATAAGATAAAATATTGGGAACTTTAATTGCTAAACGGGCCTAAATTTACCTTTTTTTTTTTTTTTTATTGTGAGAGAGAAACTAGAGTTCTTTGGTACCACCCTGATATGTTCTTAGAACATTTGGAATAATCTGCAGAGTGCTTATACAGAAGAAAATCCATTCTTGCTTAAAGAAAATAAGATGCATGTTTTCAGGAAAGAAGTTGCAAAGGATAGAAATATATTTTGCTAGACGAAAAAGGGTAATTTTGTCCTAATGCTAGTTATTTCTGAATAGAAAGAATAAGAGAGAAAGTATAGCCAGAAAATTTGTAGAAAGTTTGCAGAAGGAGAACATTGAAAAAAGAATTTCGTATGTGACCACGGTTTTCTAAGTTTGGATAAACTTAATTAGGTAAATGGATTTTTATTAAGGGTAGGCTGAAGTAAGGCAGGATTTGATTTCTCTTTCTGATAAGAAAACAAAGTTGTCCTGGAATGCTGCTTTTGATAAAAGCTTGTGTGAATTCCTGTGACTTTAAGTGATTTATGTTTACTTTTGATTTTTAACCCAATCTTAGCTCAAGGAATGAGTATTGTTAACAGAAAACTATGATCTTATCTGACTGGGTATTTTTTTTTTTAAGTGACAGACTTTAGAAATATCAAATTCTAATGAAAATTCTCTTGATTTCCACTTAATTTTGAGGTGCTTTAAAGGCCATTTGTTCCAAAGAGAGATTGTAAACTAGGCTTCAGCCATATATGAAATGAGAATTTCTAGACTTACCAGCTGGATTTAGAAAAGGTAGGGGACTGAGAGGTCATATTGCCAATATCTGTTGGATCATAGATTAAACAAGGTCATTCCAGAAAACAGAAACAAACAAACAAAGCTGTTTCTGCTTCATTGTCTGTGCTAAAGCATTTGACTGTGTGAATTAAAAATTATGACTATTTCTTAAAGAAATGGGAGTACCAGACCACTTTACTTGTCTCCTAAGAAACCTGTATGCAGGTCAAGAAGTAACAGAAAATGAATTGGTTCAAAACTGGGACAGGACTACTTCAAGGCTGTATATTGTCACTCTGCTTAATTAAAGTATACACAAAGTACATTATTCAAAATATAAGCTGGACGAATCACAAGCTGGAATCAAGATTGCTGGAGAAATATCAACAACCTCAAATATCAAATTATACCACTTTGATGGCAGAAAGTGAAGAGGAACTAAAGAGTCTCTTCATTAGGGTGAAGGGGAGAGTGAAATAGCCTTAAAATGCAACATTCAAGAAATGAAGATCATGACATCCAGTCCCATCATTTCATGGCAAATCAGTTCAGTCACTGAGTCATGTCCAACTCTTTGTGACCACATGGACTTCAGCACACCAGGCTTCCCTGTCCATCATGAACTCCTAGAGCTTGCTTAAACTCATGCCCAAGTCGGTGATGCCATCCATTCATCCATCCTCTGTCATCCCCTTCTCCTCCTGCATTCAATCTTGCCCAGTATCAGGGTCTTTTTCAATGAATCAGTTCTTCATATCAGGTAGCCAAAGTATCGGAGTTTCAGCTTCAGCATCAGTGAATATTCATTTCAGTGAATATTCAGGACTGATTTCCCTTAGGATTGATTGATTTGATCTCCTTGCAGCCCAAGGGACTCACAAGAGTCTTCAACACCACAGTTCAAAAGCTCTAATTCTTCAGTGCTTAGCTTTACTTATAGTCCAACTCTCATATTCATACATGACTACTGGAAAAACCATAGCTTTGACAAGATGAACATTTGTTTGCAAGGCAATGTCTTTGCTTTTTAATATGCTGTTTAATATGGTCATAGCTTTTCTTCCAAGGAGCAAGCATCTTTTAATTCATGGCTGCAGTCACCATCTGCAGTGATTTTGGGGCCCAGAAAAATAGTCTCTCACTGTTTCCATTGTTTCCCAGTCTATTTGCCATGACGTGATGGGACTGGATGCCATGACCTTAGGTTTTTGAATGTTGAGTTTTAAGCCAACTTTTTCAATCTCTTCTTTCACTTTCTTCAAGAGGCTCTTTAGTTCTTTTTCACTTTTTGCCATAAGGGTGGTGTCATCTGCATATCTGAGGTTATTGATATTTCTCCCAGCAATCTTAATTCCAGCTTGTGTTTCATCCAGCCTGATATTTCTCATGATGTACTCTGCATATAAGTTAAATGAGCAGGGTGACAATATACAACCTTGACGTACTCCTTTCCCAATTTGGAATCAGTCTGTTGTTCGATGTCCAGTTCTAACTGTTGTTTCTTGACCTGCGTTCAGATTTCTCAGGAGGCAGGTAAGGTGGTCTGGTATTCCCATCTCTTGAAAAATTTTCCACAGTTTGTTGTGATCTACACAAAGACTTTGGCATAATCAATAAAGTAGAAGTACATGCTTTTCTGGAATTCTTTTGCTTTTCCTATGATACATCGGATGTTGGCAATTTGATCTCTGCTTCCTCTGCCATTTCTAAATCCAGCTTGAACATCTGGAAGTTCATGGTTTTTGTACTGCTGAAGCCGACCTTGAAGAATTTTGAGTATTACTTTGCTAGAGTGTGAGATGAGTGCAATTGTGCCGTAGCTTGATTATTCTTTGGCATGGCCTTTCTTTGGGATTGGAATGAAAACTGACCTTTTCTAGTCCTATGGCCACTGCTGAGTTTTCCAAATTTGCTGGCATATTGAGTACAGCACTTTAACAGCATCATATGTTAAAGCTTGAAATAGCTCAACTGGAAATCCACCACCTTCAGTAGCTTTGCTTGTAGTGATGCTTCCTAAGGACCACTTGACTTTGCATTCCAGGACGTCTAGCTCTAGGTGATTGATCACACCTTCATTGTTTTCAGAGTCATGAAGATCGTTTTTGTAAAAGGAGTGGTCTGAGACTGAGCCCATTTGAAATAGCTTCTGCAAGGCTTTTTCTTACTATTGGTACTCTACT
The DNA here is from genome assembly GCF_055505025.1 of Bos grunniens. Classification (NCBI taxonomy): domain Eukaryota; kingdom Metazoa; phylum Chordata; class Mammalia; order Artiodactyla; family Bovidae; genus Bos; species Bos grunniens. The sequence continues at coordinate 60,777,708 of NC_141183.1, read as the reverse complement.
GTCTGAGGAAAGTGAAACAGGCCCTGAGACATATCGTTAATCTAGGACAAGTGCAGAAGTTAATCCAGGACAATGCCCACAACACAGTCAGCTCCCACTAAAGCAACAGACAAAGGATCAATTCCTTCAGAAATAAGCCCTGGGGACCAAATTTTCCTTAAAACATGAAAAGAATGGTCCCATGGAGACCAATGATTGCCACAATGAGAGGGCACTTCTTTGTTGTTGTTCAGTTTCAAGCCAACTTTTTCACTCTCCTCTTTCACCCTCGTCAAGTGGATATTTAGTTCCTCTTTGCTTACTTTTGACTATCTCCACGGCTGTCAAACTGCAAGGGGTATATAGTTGGGTACATCTGTCCAGATTAAGCTTTTACCTTCAGAAATTACTCGGGTCACAACAGAAGAACACTACATCTGTAAGCCAGTAGAAGATCTGACATATTTATTCAAAATTCAAAGCACCATAAACAGATAAGTAAAATGATGTAGTAGGTTGACTCAAATATGAAACCTTAACAGGACTTGGGACCTCTCTTGTTTTCTTGGCTGATATAGTTCTTGAAAATTGTCTGACTCTTGATTGCCTTCTGCCAGAACAAGCTAGAGTGGTTTCATAAATTAGACAGATGTGATATTGCCTCCCTGTCTTGTCAACTGTTAAGGAAAGCCAAAGTTAGCTCTATTTCCTTCCCTTACTAGACCCTTTAATGGCTATTGTTGTTCTCCTTTTTAAACTTTATTTGTTTAACCTTTTGGTAAAGTTTGTGTCTTTTAGACTCCAACAGTGTGATGCAAGGCTCATGATAGCTCAAGGAATTCAGCCCATTACTGCAGATAGTGATCCCAGGTCCCTACAGTTCCTTGGAACTGTTAGTGAGGGACTTCTACACCTCTAAGATAGGTTAGCATGCATTGCCCCTGTTGAGCAGTAAGAAGTTTCAGAGGAAGAGACCTTCAGCCCCTTACCTCTTAAGAACAAAGGTGTAGTCTCTCAGTGAGGAATGAGACAGGCTGGGACCTGGGACCTTTTCCTGCAGTGCTGCAACACTTGCACCAGGACTGCTTCTTTTAGATAACACAATGCAAAAAAGCTAGATGGGACTAAAAATAGCTGCATATGTGCACATTTGAGAAAAATTCTAAACAAAAATATACAAATAGACAAAATTCTCAACTGCCAATTTTAAAGAGACTGGAGTAAAACCAGGGGTTCAAGAGCAAAGGCAAGGTACAATGTGTTCCCCTACACAAAGGACCACTTAACAGGTGGGCAAAACAGCTAAGCCACCCCTTTGGCCCAATCCCTAGGCATCCCCCAAGACACCTCATATAAGGAGCAAACTTGTCCCCACTCAGGAAGCCAGTAAGCATGGAATCCTGTTCTTTGTTCTCACTTCCCCCTACTGTAACAGTGGTGCCAATAAAACCTTGCTTGGGCAAAAAAAATATATATATATATATATTGTTAACAAATGTTCTGGACTATTTCTCATATTCTCATTTGGCTTTTTGCCCAGATTTGCACAAATCACTAGTAATGCCCAGAACATTTCATGAACATAGAAAAGGTGATAAATTTTTTAAAAGGGCAAAAAAAAAAAAAAAAAAAAGCTCTCAAGGGAAAAAATGATATCAGTTTTTAATTACTGAGGAATTAATGAAGACAGGGAATCAAATAAACTGTTTTCAAAGTATTTTTTCTCAAAGTATTAGGCTTAACACAATAAACTTGGGACTCCTTGAAATAACACTTCATAGCAAGTAGAGGAAAATGCCCTATAACAATCCTTGAAAGAAAAAAAAAAAAAGGACTTTAACATTTTTGCTTTATTACTCCTGGTTGCACATTCCAATCTAATCACCATAGAAATGGGATTCCAGTTGGGCCTCAGAGATATTTTACAAATGAACTGTAATTTCAGTTTGAGAGAGAAATTCAAGTTAACTGAAATCCAGTGTACTCTCATGGGAAGAGTTAGGACTGAACTGCAAGAAGTGACCAAATTGAAGCTCTTAATAGTGGTCTAGATGAGTTCTAAAATAAACCAAAGGGGCTAATATTAGAATATGAAGAAAAATAATTTCTTCTCTCTCTTGCTGTTTATTTTCTTTCTCATTACATTTACCTTCATCAGCCTGTCCATCTATATTTTCATTTCCTTTCAAAATATGAAATAATTATGAAACTGTTAAGGACAAAAATGTCATCAAATGATCCAAAGATTCAGACATTTTTAGAAACAATAAAATTTATATTAAAGTACAATTTTAACACAGGGAGTCTTATCCATTAGATGTTCACGAAGAGTCTTTATTTTTATTTCAATCAATACTGTCTTTCATAATTGTCAGAAATAAATATTTGTTTTAAATTGATTAATTTTTTTGACTAAAGTGAAACAAGATTTTTAAACTTATTTAATTGTGTATAAGCACATTGTTTGATATGACAATTCCCTCTTCCCTATGGCTAATTTGGAAATTCTCTATTTTCCCTTTCAAAGACTTCTGGCAGTAATTTTCTTTTCCTTAATGGATATAGTAATTAAGCCAACTTGAATGATCTTTGAAAATATTTCTGTGTACAAAGGGTGATTTTTAAAACTTGTCTGTGGCAATATTTGGAGTCAATAGAGTGGAGTTGAAGTGTTGGCTCTGCCATTTATCCTGGGCAGATTATTGAAAATCTGTTAGTTGAGTTTCTTCTGCTTTGAAATAATTTTATAATGAAGATTAAATGTGATAATATCAATGAAGCTCCTAGTGAAAAGTTGTTGCTGAATGAAAAGACGCCAAGATTCTTGGTCTCTGGAGGAGAAGAATTCAATCTGGAGCCAGAGACAAGGCTTGATCACTCAGAGCTTTTGTGTAATAAAGTTTTATTAAAGTATAAAGGAGATAGAGAAAGCTTCTTTCATAGGCATCAGAAGGGGACAGAAAGAGTACCCCCCTGCTAGTCTTCAGCTGGATGTTGTATAGTCACTAGCAGTCATTCCATTGGAGAAGGAAATGGCAACCCACTCCAGTGTTCTTGCCTGGAGAATCCTAGGGACGGGGGAGTCTGGTGGGCTGCTGTCTATGGAATCGCACAGAGTCAGACATAACTGAAGCGACTTAGCAGCAGTCTGTTAATGAAAGAAAGGAATATCTTAAAACTCAGAATGGCACCAGGCCCCTCATCCATGAGATGCATTTTGGGATAATCTTGGCACCAGATGATTCATCCTGGGCCATAAAATGATTGACTTGGATCTTGTAGAAGGGCAGATTACCATACAAATAGTTTCATTTACATAGATTAGGGGAACAATATCTGAGTATAACATACTGGTTTGTCAAGTAGGTTCTGAGCCATTAGGCGGAACTGACTTGAAGACAGAGTCTGGGGTAAATGCATAGTACATTAACAGCTTAAGACAAGCATTTCCATAAGAAGAATGCATTGGTTAACTCAAGGTTTGAGAATAGTTAACTTCAGGTGAAATCGGGTGCCATTATGGCAACACAGTATTTTAAGAGAAACCTCCTTTTAAATTTGTAGAGAAGGAAAAAAATATCGCTAGTTTGTTTCCTCCTGCCGCTTAAGAGAGATAAGAATGTCTGACACTTGCAGCCTATTTCCTCCATTTGGAGACCACTGGCCTTCCTGCCTGTTACCCTCTCACTAGAATTTATCTGTAAGAGAAAACACTTTGAGTGCAGCACTTTCTCTAGAATTTATCTGTGAGAGAAAACACTTTGAGTGCAGCACTTTCACAGCATCATCTTTCAGGATTTGAAATAGTTCAACTGGAATTCCATCACCTCCACTAGCTTTGTTCATAGTGATTCTTCCTAAAGCCCACTTGACTTTGAATTCCATGGTCACTCTAGGTAAGTGGTCACACCATCGTGGTTATCTGGATTATTAAGATCATTTTTGTATAGCTCTTTTGTGTATTTTAGCTACCTTGCCTTAATATCTTCAGCTTCTGTTAGGTCAGTACAATTTGTGTTCTTTATTTTGCCCATCTTTGCATGAACCCATGTACTGTGTTCATTCTATGTATATGCAAAAAACATGAACTTGGGCAAACTTTAGGGGATGGTGAAGGACAGGGAGGCCTTATATGCTACAGTGGAAAGTCAGAAATGCCTGGGTGATTGAACAAATAAACTGTTTATTAGTCAACTTAGAATAGAATTTTGAAGATTAGAGTTTAGAATTTCTAGGAAGCATTTAAAAATTTTCAATCATACTGTCTAACTCCACCCAAAATCTATATTTAACAGTGTATCTAGAGTTTTTTTTTTTTTTTTTTTTTGCTGAAAGAATCACCAAACTAACTGATGTCTTATCCTCTCATTGCCACTTGTTAACACTATTTTGAAAGTCAAGTTACATGGGAATATAGTAAGCAATACCAAAACAATTATATAAGGGCTTACATCAAGAATTTTCCAAAAAAAAATTCATTCAAAATGGGTTGAAGACCTAAATGTAAGACCAGAAACTATAAAACTCTTAGAAGAAAACATAGGCACAACACTGTATGACATAAATCAAACAAGATCCTTTATGACCCACCTCTTAGAATAATGGAAATAAAAACAGATATAAATAATTGCAACCTAATTAAGCTTAAAATTTTTTCACAGAAAAGAAAACTCTAAGCAAGGTGAAAAGACAACCCTCAGAATGGGAGAAAATAACATCAAATAAAATAAATGACAAGGGATTAATTTCCAAAATGTTCAAGGCCTAAACAGACATTTCTCCAAGAAGACTACAGATGGCTAATAAACACTGAAGAGGTGGTCAACATCATTCATTATTAGAGAAAATGCAAATCAAAACTACAATGAGATTTCACTTCACACCAGACAGAATGGCCATAATAAATAAAAAATCCACAAATAACAAGTGCTAGAGAAGGTGTGGAAAAGGAGAACCTGAACTGCTGGTGGGGATGTAAATTGATGCAGCCACTATGAAAGACAGCATAGAGATTCCTTAAAAACTAGGAATAAAACCATTATGTTCTGTGCTCTGCTTAGTCACTCAGTCATGTCCAACTCTTTAGACCCCATGCACTATAGCCCACCAGGCTCTTTTGTCCATGGGGATTCTCCAGGCAAGAATACTGGTGTGGGAGGCCATGCCCTCCTCCAAGGAATCATCCCAACCCAGGGATCAAACCCAGTTCTCCCACAACATAGGTGGATTCTTTTCCATCTGAGCCACCAGGGAAGCAAACCACTGGTTATGACCCAGCAATACCATTTCTAGGCATATATGCTGAAGAAACCAAAACTGAAAAAGACGCATATACCCCATTGTTCATTGCAGCTCTATTTACAATAGTTAAGACATGAAAGCAACCTAGATGTCCATTGACAGATGACTAAATAAAGAAGCTGTGGTACATATGTGCAATGGAATACTACTCAGCCATAAAATGGAACACATTTGAGTCAGTTCTAAAGAGATGGATAAACCTGGAGCCTATTATACAGAGTGAAGTTAAGTCAGAAAGAGAAAAACGAATATCATATATTAATACATACATACGGAATCTAGAAGAATGGTACTGGTGAATTTGTTTGCAGAATAGGAATGGACATGGAAACATAGAGAACAGACTTATGGACAAGGGTGGGGGAGAAGAGGGAGAGAGTGAGATAAATGGAGAGTAGCATGGATGCCTATACACTATCATATGTAAATACACAGCCAATGGGAATTTGCTGTATGACTCAGGGAACTTAAACTGGGGCTTTGTAATAACCTAGAGTGTGGGAATGGGTGGAAGATGGGAGGGAGATTCAAGAGGATCTCATATGTACAACTATGGTTAATTCATGTTGATATATGACAGAAATAAAACCAATATTGCAAAGCAATCATTAATCAATTTTAAAAAAATTAATATTTTAAAAAATAATTTACCTGAGAGTTTCATTAAAATCTGTTAGGAGGATGGCAACTTGGAATCTTTGCTTGCAAAGCTTGAAGGTTCTCAATCAAGGAGAATTTCACAGTATCTAATGTCCTAGCTTAGATAGTCAGTTGTGTTTGTAACCCTTTAAGAGTTTGCTAATGCAAACATGGACACCATGTTTTATGGCTCCCAGTGTTATTGAATAATCACCTTTGCCCCAAAAAGGGAAAGATATTCAAAAATTTGAAAGGAAAATATGTTTAATTGAGTCAGCCATGTGCTTTCTAATCATTCTTGGCTTCAAATTGGCCAGAAAGAGAGGTACCCAGGCCTTTTAAAAGACTGTGTTTTGTTCTTCTGATTATTCCATTAAGTCAGGCATATTAAAAAGAAAGAGCTTAAACTGAAATAATATTATTGATCTACTTGAAATAAAATGTTGTGTATACAGTGGCAGTAGTTCATTACAAGTAAAAAAGAGCCAAAGGGGACTTGGTAGTCATTTTGAGGAAAGGCTTAACCCATCTTATCTGATCTGTGATCTATTAGGAAGCCATCTCAGTTTTTCCTGCAAAATAGATCAATTTCATTATTGCATCAAACTCTAACAGCCCAGAACAAATAAGCATCTCTTACCTGGAGGACTGCAATGCTTCCAGAACAGTGTCTGCTTATATCTTAATAGCAAAGGAGAAATCATAATGATCACATAAAGCACATAAATTTATGACAGTGATCTGCCCCATTTTAACAGGTTATTATAGGATTGAGAATAAAATCCAATCACTAAAAAATAGTTTATGTCCCCCTCCCACCTATCCCATCTATTTTTCCTTTTATGTAGCTCAGTTGCTCAGTCCTGTTTGGCTCTTTGCTATGCAGCATGACAAGCTTCCCTGTTCTTCACTACCTCCCAGAGTTGCCTCAAACTCATGCCCATTGAGTCTGTGATGTCATCCAACTATCTTGCTCTCTGTTGTCCCCTTCTCCTCCTGCCTTCAATCTTTCCCAACATAAGGGTCTTTTCTAATGAGTTGGTTCTTTGCATCAGGAGGCCAAAGTATTAGACCTTCAGCTTCAGCATCAGTCTTTCAATGAATATTCAGGACTGATTCCCTGTATGATTGACTGGTTTGATCTTGCTGTCTGAGGGACTCTCAACAGTTCTCTCCAGCATCACAGTTTGAAGGCATCAATTCTTCAGCACTCGGCCTTTTTTATTGTTCAGTTCTCACATCCATACATGATTACTTGAAAAAAACTGTAGCTTTGACTATACAGATCTTTGTCAGCAAATCAACATCTCTCCTTTTTAATTTGCTGTCTATATTTGTCATAGCTTTTTATCCAAGGAGCAAGCCTCTTTAATTTCATGGCTGAAGTCACCATCTGCCATGATTTTGGAGACCAAGAAAATAAAATCTGTCACTGTTACCATTGTTTCCCCATCTATTTACCATGAAGTGATAGAACCAGATGCTGTGATCTTCGTTTCTTGAATGCTGAATTTTAAGCCAGCTTTTTTACTCTCCTCTTTCACCTTCATCAAGAGGCTCTTTAGATCCTCTTCACTTTCTGCCTGCAGGCTGATTCATCTGCATATATCAGGTTACTGATATTTCTCCCAGCAATCTTAATTCTAGCTTTCGTTTCATCCAGCCCAACATTTTATGTGATGTACTCTCAGTTCAGTTCAGTTCAGTCGCTCAATCGTGTCCGACTCTTTGCGACCCCATGAATTGCAGCACGCCAGGCCTCCCTGTCTATCACCAACTCCTGGAGTTAACTGAGACTCACGTCCATCGAGTCAGTGATGCCATCCTGCCATCTCATCCTCTATCGTCCCCTTCTCCTCCTGCCCCCAATCCCTCCCAGCATCAGAGTCTTTTCCAATGAGTCAACTCTTCGCATGAGGTGGCCAAAGTACTGGAGTTTCAGCTTTAGCATCATTCCCTCCAAAGAAATCCCAGGGCTGATCTCCTTCAGAATGGACTGGTTGGATCTCCTTGCAGTCCAAGGGACTCTCAAGAGTCTTCTCCAGCACCACAGTTCAAAAACGTCAATTCTTCGGCACTCAGCCTTCTTCACAGTCCAACTCTCACATCCATACATGACCACTGGAAAAAACATAGCCTTGACTAGACAGACCTTTGTTGGCAAAGTAATGTCTCTGCTTTTGAATATGCTATCTAGGTTGGTCATAAGTTTCCTTCCAAGGAGTAAGTGTCTTTTAATTTCATGGCTGCAGTCACCATCTGCAGTGATTTTGGAGCCCCCCAAAATAAAGTCTGACACTGTTTCCACTGTTTTCCCATCTTTTTGCCATAAAGTGATGGGTCCAGATGCCATGATCTTCATTTTCTGAATGTTGAGCTTTAAGCCAACTTTTTCACTCTCCTCTTTCACTTTCATCAAGAGGCTTTTTAGTTCCTCTTCACTTTCTGCCATAAGGGTGCTGTCATCTGCATATCTGAGGTTACTGATATTTCTCCCGGCAATCTTGATTCCAGCTTGTGTTTCTTCCAGTCCAGCGTTTCTCATGATACTCTGCATAAAAGTTAAATAGGCAGGGTGACATTATACAGCCTTGAGGTACTCCTTTTCCTATTTGGAACCAGTCTGTTGTTCCATGTCCAGTTCTAACTGTTGCTTCCTGACCTGGATACTGCATATAAGTTTAATAAGCAGGTTGTTTTTGTTTACTTCTAGAAGTTATGGTTTAAAGTTTTACATTCAAGTTTTGAATCCATTTTGAGTTTATTTTTCTCTGTATGGTATAAGAATATATTCCAGTTTTATTATTATACATATAGCTTTCAAACTTTTTCAGCACAATTTATTGAAAGGTTGTCTTTTCCTCATTGTATATTCTTGCCTTCTTTGTTGTGGATTAATTGACCACACAAGTGTAAGTTTATTACTGGGCTCTCTGTTCTATTCTATTGGTCTGTCTGCTTTTTTTCCAGTGTCACATTTTTGATACTGTAGCTTTGTAGTATAGTTTGAAATCATGGAGCACCATACCTCTAGCTTTATTTTCCCATTTGTCTTGGCTAAAATACAAATTTTAGAATCATTTTAGTCTAAGTAAATTAGCGAAATGTGATGTTGATATTTTGATAGAAATCACATTGAATCTGTAGATTGCTTTGGGTACAGTAAACATTTAGCTATATTAATATTTCCTATCGATGAGCAGAGCATATCTTTCCATTTATTTGTGCTGTCTGTTACCAAAACGTATGCATGGGGTGTCTGGCTGCTCATCACTCAAAAGCCAGTAAATAGGCCACGTTGGTGGAAAGAAAAGTTTGCTTTATTTGAGGTGCTAACAACTGTAGTGGAGGAGGGTGGCAGACATTTGTCCAAAGGCCGACTGCCCCCCCACCCCCCACCAACAAGCAGGTGAAGTGAAGTGAAAATCATTCACTCAGGTCTGACTCTTTCTGACCCCATGGATTATATAGTCCATGGAATTATCCAGGCCAGAATACTGGAGTGGGTAGCCATTCCCTTTTCCAAGGGATCTTCCCAACAGAGAGATTGAACTGAACCCAGGTCTTTCACATTGCAGGTGGATTCTTTACCGTTGCCTGCATTGCAGGCAGATTCTTTACCAGCTGAGCTATCAGGGAAGCCCTCAACAAACAAGGGGTGAGAGCTTCTATAGACAGAGTAGAGGGGGAGGAAGTTACATACAGAAACAGCTCAGTCATCTATAATAGTCATTTTCAATTGGTCATCAGTGGTCTCATTAGCATCGTGTTGATTGTTTTAAATACAGTTAATCTTCTGTTCTGGGGTACACTTGTTCCCATTTCTTTATGGTCAGTTCTTAGAACTGTGGCAGCTCAAGTCCTGGGTACAATCTGGCCATCATGTAGTTAACTTCTCCACCTAGTGTTTTGGTATCTATAAGACATCTCACAAGATATGGCTCACAATATTATCTATAGCTCTGGAGAAAGAACTAAAGGTCCTTGACTATGCTTAATGACTGCATTTTTACTATTTAGTCTCCTTTGACTGTTTTCCTTTGCTTCAGCATTTCTCACTTCTCTGATTAAACTTATTCTTAGATTAATTTTTTTCCACACGCAAAAAGCATGCAGAAGACATGTTGGGGTAGGGGTAGGGGAAGGATCATACAGCCTTGCTTCATTTCAATAGCTTTGTATTATAGTTTGAAATCTTGCAGCCTGATACCTTTAGCTTTGTTTTCCCATTTATCTGGGCTATTCAGGATATTTTAATTCTAAAATATTGTAATTCTAAGATACAAATTTTAGAATTACTTTAGTTCTGTTAAAAGTGACATTGATATTTTGATAGAAATCGCATTGGATATGTAGGTTGTTTGGGGTACAGTAAACATTTAGCCTTTTAGTTCCTCTTCACTTTTTGCCATAAGGGTGGTGTCATCTGCATATCTGAGGTTATTGATATTTCTCCTGGCAATCTTGATTCCAGCTTGTGCTTCTTCCAGCCCAGCGTTTCTCATGATGTACCCTTGATGAAAAAAAAAAAGAGCCTCTTGATGAAAGTGAAAGTGGAGAGTGAAAAAGTTGGCTTAAAGCTCAACATTCAGAAAACGAAAATCATGGCATCTGTTCCCATCACTTCATGGCAAATAGATGGGGAAACAGTGGAAACAGTGTCAGAATTTATTTTTGTGGACTCCAAAATCACTGCAGATGGTGACTGCAGCCATGGAATTAAAAGACGCTTACTCCTTGGAAGGAAACTTATGACCAACATAGATAGCATATAGAAAAGCAGAGACATTACTTTGCCAACAAAGTCTGTCTAGTCAAGGCTATGGTTTTTCCAGTGGTCATGTATGGATGTGAGAGTTGGACTGTGAAAAAAGCTGAGAGTCGAAGAATTGATGCTTTTGAACTGTGGTGTTGGAGAAGACTCTTAAGAGTCCCTTGGACTGCAAGGAGATCCAACCAGTCCATTCTGAAGGAGATCAGCCCTGGGATTTCTTTGGAGGGAATGATGCTAAAGCTGAAACTCCAGTACTTTGGCCAACTCATGCGAAGAGTTGACTCAATGGAAAAGACTCTGATGCTGGGAGGAATTGTGGGCAGGAGGAGAAGGGGATAAGAGAGGATGAGATGGCAGGGTGACATCACTGACTCGATGGACATGAGTCTCTGAACTCTGGGAGTTGGTGATGGACAGAGACGCCTGGTGTGCTGTGATTCATGGGGTCGCAAAGAGTTGGCCATGACTGAGAGTCTGAACTGAATTGAACTGAAACATTTAGCTATATTGATTTTTCCAATCCATGAGCACAGAATATCTTTCATCAATGGCATAATTTTGAGGGTTTTAACATCTTTGTTTTGTTCCAGATATTATAATAAATACCTTCAGCTTTTCACTATTAATATGATATTTTCTGTAGATTTGTCATATATGGCCTTTATTATGTTGATGTGTACCCATTCTATACTTATTTTGTTGAGAGTTTGTATCACAAATAAAAGCTGAGATTTGTGAAAAGATTTTTATCATCCTTTAAGATTATCATATAGTTTTCAATATCTAATATGTTTATGTGGTGCATCCCATTGATTTGTGGATATTGAACCATCTTTGCATTCCTTGGTTAGATCCCACTTCATCCTGGTGTGTGTGTGTGTGTGTGTGCTTGCTAAGTGACTTCAGTCATGTCTGATTCTTTGAGACCCCATGAACTGTAGCCCGCAAGGCTCGTCTGTCCATGGGATTCTCCAGAAAAGAATGCTGGAGTCAGTTGCCATGGCCTTCTCCAGGAGATCATCCCAACCCAGGCATTGAACCCATGTCTCTTATGTCTCCTTCATTGACATGCAGGTTCTTTGCCTTTAGCACCACTTGGGAAACCCAATCCTGGTATATGATGTTTTAATGTGTTGATGAATTTTATTTACTAACACTTAGGTAAGGATTTTGCGTCTATGTTCTTCAGTGATAACGCCCTGTAATTTATGTGTCTGGTTATTGTATCAGACAATAATGTACCAGAAAATATATGTTGGCCTCATATAATGAGTTCAAAAGCATTTCTTCCTTTTCATTTTTTTTGAATAGTTTAAGAAGTATAAATATTAACTTATCTTTCAATGTTTGCTAAAATTTACCTGCAAAAATCTATTTCTCACTTCCACTGTATAATCATAAGGGATTTGATTTAGGTCATACCTGAATGGTCTAGTGGTTTTCCCTACTTTCTTCAATTTAAGTCTGAATTTGGCAATAAGGAGTTCATGGTCTGAGCCACAGTCAGCTCCTGGTCTTGTTTTTGCTGGCTGTATAGAGCTTCTCCATCTTTGGCTGTAAAGAATATAATCAATCTGATTTCGGTGTTGACCATCTGGTGATGTCCATATGTAGTCTTCTCTTGTGTTGTTGGAAGAGGGTGTTTGTTATGACAAGTGCATTTTCTTGGTAAAACTCTCTTAGTATTTGTCCTGCTTCATTCCGTATTCCAAGGCCAAATTTGCCTGTAACTCCAGGTGTTTCTTGAATTCCTACTTTTGCATTCCAGTCCCCTATAATGAAAAGGACATCTTTTTTGGATATTAGTTCTAAAAGGACTTGTAGTTCTTCATAGAACCGTTCAACTTCAGCTTCTTCAGCATTATTTGTTGGGGCATAGACTTGGATTACTGTGATATTGAATGGTTTGACTTGGAAACGAACAGAGATCATTCTGTCGCTTTTGAGATTGCATTCAAGTACTGCATTTCAGACTCTTTTGTTGACTATGATGCCTACTCCATTTCTTCAAAGGGATTCCTGCCTGCAGTAGTAGATGCAATGGTCATCTGAGTTAAATTCACCCATTCCAGTCCATTTTAGTTTGCTGATTCCTAGAATGTCGATGTTCACTCTTGCCATCTCCTGTTTGACCACTTCCAATTTGCCTTGATTCATGGACCTGACGTTCCAGGTTCCTATGCATTATTGCTCTTTACAGCATCAGACCTTGCTTCTATCACCAGTCACATCCACAGCTGGGTATTGTTTTTGCTCTGACTCCATCCCTTCATTCTTTCTGGAGTTATTTCTCCACTGATCTCCAGTAGCATATTGGGCAGCTACTGACCTGGGGAGTTCCTCTTTCAGTATCCTATGATTTTGCCTTTTCATACTGTTCATGGGGTTCTCAAGACAAGAATACTGCAGTGGTTTGCCATTCCCTTCTCCAGTGGACCACATTGTGTCAGACCTCTCCACCATGCCCGCTCGTCTTGAGTGGCCCCACAGGGCATGGCTTAGTTTCATTGAGTTAGACAAGTCTGTGGTCCTAGTGTGATTAGATTGACTAGATTTCTGTGATTATGGTTTCAGTGTGTCTACCCTCTGATGCCCTCTTGCAACACCTAACATCTTACTAGATCTGATAGATAGAGTGCCTGATTAACTATGGAAGGACATTCTTGACATTGTACAGGAGACAGGGATCAAGACATTCCCCATGGGAAAAAAATGCAAAAAAGCAAAATTGCTGTCTGAGGAGGCCTTACAAATAGCTGTGAAAAGGAGAGAAGCGAAAAGCAAAGGAGAAAAAGAAAGATATAAACATCTGAATGCAGAGTTCCAAAGAATAGCAAGGAGAGATAAGAAAGCCTTCCTCAGTGATCAATGCAAATAAATCGAGTAAAACAACAGAATGGGAAAGACTAGAGATCTCTTCAAGAAAAATAGAGATAACAAGGGAACTTTTCAAGCAAAGATGGACTCGATAAACGACAGAAATGGTATGGACCTAAAAGAAGCAAAAGACATTAAGAAAAGGTGGCAAGAATACACAGAAGAACTGTACAAAAAACATCTTCATGACCAAGATAATCACGATGGTGTGATCACTGACCTAGAGCCAGCCATCCTGGAATGTGAAGTCAAGTGGGCCTTAGAAAGCATCACTATGAACAAAGCTAGTGGAGGTGATGGAATTCCAGTTGAGCTATTTCAAATCCTGAAAGATGATGCTGTGAAAGTGCTGCATTAAATATGCCAGCAAATTTGGAAAACTCAGCAGTGGCCAGAGGACTGGAAACGGTCAGTTTTCATTCCAATCCCAAAGAAAGGCAATGCCAAAAAATGCTCAAATTACCGCACAATTGCACTCATCTCACACACTAGTAAAGTAATGCTCAAAATTCTCCAAGCCAGGCTTCAGCAATACGTGAATCATGAACTTCCAGATGTTCAAGCTGGTTTTAGAAAAGGCAGAGGAACCAGAGATCAAATTGCCAACATGTGATGGATCATGGAAAAAGCAAGAGAGTTCCAGAAAAACATCTACTTCTGCTTTATTGACTATGCCAAAGCCTTTGACTGTGTGGATCACAAAAATCTGTGGAAAATTCTGAAAGAGATGGGCATACCAGACCACCTGACCTGCCTCTTGAGAAACCTATGTTCAGGTCAGGAAACAGCAGTTAGAACTGGACATGGAACCACAGACTGGTTCCAAATAGGATAAGGAGTACTTCAAGGCAAAAATTGTCACCCTGCTTATTTAATTTCTATGAAGAGTACATCATGAGAAACGCTGAGCTGGACATCATGAGAAACGCTGCGCTGGAAGAAGCACAATCTGGAATCAAGATTGGCGGGAGAAATATCAATAACCTCAGATATGCAGATGACACCATCCTTATGGCAGAAAGTGAAGAGGAACTCAAAAGCCTCTTGATGAAAGTGAAAGAGGAGAGTGAAAAAGTTGGCTTAAAGTTCAACATTCAGAAAACGTAGATCATGGCATCTGGTCCATCACTTCATAGGAAATAGATGGGGAAACAGTGTAAACAGTGTCAGACTTTATTTTTTTGGGCTCCAAAATCACTGCAGTTGGTGACTGCAGCCATGAAATTAAAAGACCCTTACTCCTTGGAAGGAAAGTTATGACCAACCTAGGTATCATTGAAAAGCAGAGACATTACTTTGCCAACAAAGGTCTGTCTAGTCAAGGCTATGGTTTTTCCTGTGGTCATGTATGGATGTGAGAGTTGGACTATGAAAAAAGCTGAGCACCGAAGCATTGATGCTTTTGAACTGTGGTGTTGGAGAAGACTCTGGAGAGTCCGTTGGACTGGAAAGAGATCCAACCAGTCCATTGTGAAGGAGATCAGCCCTGGGATTTCTTTAGAAGGAATGATGCCAAAGTTGAAACTCCATTAGTTTGGCCCCCTTATGTGAAGAGTTGACTCATTAGAAAAGACTCTGATGCTGGGAGGAATTGGGGGCAGAAGGAGAAGGGGACGACAGGATGAGATAGCTGGATGGTATCACTGATTCGATAGACGTTGAGTCTGAGTGAACTCCAGGAACTGGTGGCCTGGCATGCTGCAATTCATGGGTTCGCAAGGAGTCAGACATGACTGAGTGACTAAACTGAACTGAACCTGCAAAAATATCTATTTCTGGACTTTTGTTGGTTCAGAGTCCTTTAAGATTGTGATTCAATACTGTCAATGGTAATGTATATCTTCAGGTTTTCTTTTCTTTTTTTTCCTAATCCACTTTACAGTATTAAATGTTTCTAGGAATTTATCATTTACTTTTAGCTTTTCTATATTTTTGATGTGCAGTAGTTTGCAGTAATCTCTTATGTTTCTTTTGTTTTATCAGCAGTAACTTCTCCATTCATGTCTGATTTTCCTTATTTGGGCCTTTCTCCCTTTTTATTAATAAGTCTGCCTATGTGTTTATTAATTTTGTTTATCTTTTCAATGAACTAGCTCTAATTTCATCAAGAATTTCTGCTTTTAAACATTTTAGTTAAAATATAACTTTCTTAAAATGTGCTAGTTTGTGATATAGAGGAAAATGATTTAACTTTATATATACATATATATGATACTGGATACAACTCCTTTTGCTAAAATGCAGGACATTGCTCTTTATCTGTTTTATGTATGATAGCTTATATTGGCTAATCCCAAATACCTAACTTATCACTTTCCCACTCCCTTTCAACTTTGGTAAATATAAACTCATCTGAGGTAAGGGGTGGCGGCCTAGAGGAACAACCCCACATCCAAGGAGTGGAGGCTGAGCAGGCACAGGAGGGCGGAGAAGAGCTACTTCACATTCAAGGTCAGGAGGGGCAACTTCATCTAAGGTAAGGAGCAGTGGCTATACTTTGCTGGAGCAGCCGTGAAGAAATATCCCATGTACAAGGTAAAAGAAACCCAAGTAAGACAATAGGTGTTGCAAGAGGACATCAGGGGCAGAAACACTGAAACCATAATCACAGAAAACTAGCCAATCTGATCACACAGACCACAGCTTTGTCTAACTCAATGAAACTAAGTCATGCCATGTGGGGCCACCCAAGATGGAGGGGTCATGGTGGAGAGATCGACAGAATGTGGTCCACTGGAGAAAGGAATGGCAAACCACTTCAGTATTCCTGCCTTGAGAACCCCATGAACAGTATGAAAAGGCAAAATGATAAGATACTGAAGGAGAAACTCCCTAGGTCAGTAAGTGCCTAATGAGCTACTGGAGATCAGTGGAGAAATAACTCCAGAAAGAATGAAGAGATGGAGCCAAAGCAAAAACAATACCCAGTTGTGGATGTGACTGGTGATAGAAGCAAGGTCTGATGCTGTAAAGACCAATATTGCATAGGAACCTGGAATGCTAGATCTATGAATCAAGGCAAATTGGAAGTGGTCAAACAGGAGATGGCAAGAGTGAACGTCAACATCCTAGGAATCAGCGATTAAAATGGACTGGAATGGGTAAATTTAACTCAGATGACCATGATATTTACTACTGCGGGCAGGAATCCCTTAAAAGAAATGGAATAGCCATCATGGTCAACGAAAGAGTCCAAAATGCAGTACTTGGATGCAATCTCAAAAGCGACAGAATGATCTCTGTTCATTTCCAAGGCAAACCATCCAATATCACGGTGATCCAAGCATACGCCCCAATCATTAACACAGAAGAAGCTGAAGTTGAACAGTTCTATGAAGACCTACAAGGCCTTTTAGAACTAACACCCCAAAACGGTGTCCTTTTCATTATAGGGGACTAGAATGCAAAAGTAGAAAGTCAAGAAACACCTACAGTAACAGGTCAATTTGGCCTTAGAGTATGGAATGAAGCAGGGCAAAGGCTAATAGAGTTTTGCCAAGCGAATGTACCAATCATAGCAAACACCCCCTTCCAACAACACAAGAGAAGACTACATATGGACATCACCAGAGGGTCAACACTGAAATCAGATTGATTATATTCTTTGCAGCCAAAGATGGAAAAGCTCCATATAGTCAGCAAAAACATGACTGGGAGCTGACTGTGGCTCAGATCATGAACTTCTTATGGCAAAATTCAGATTGAAATTGAAGAAAGTAGATGAACTAAATCAAATCCCTTATGATTACACAGTGGAAGTCAGAAATAGATTTAAGGGACTAGATCTGATAGAAAGAATGCCTGATGAACTATGGATGGAGGTTCATGACATTGTACAGGAGACATGGATCAAGACCATACCCATGAAAAAGAAATGCAAAAATAGCAAAATGGCTGTCTGAGGAGGCCTTACAAATAGCTGTGAAAAGAAGAGAAATGAAAAGCAAAGGACAAAAGGAAAGATATAAGGATCTGAATGTAGTTCCAAAAAATAGCAAGGAGAGATAAGAAAGCCTTCCTCACCAATCAATGCAAAGACATAGAGAGAAATAACAGAATGAGAAAGACTAGAGATCTCTTCACGAAAATTAGAGATGCCAAGGGAACATTTCATGCAAAGATGGGCTTGATAAAGGACAGAAATGGTATGGACCTAACAGAAGCAGAAGATATTAAGAAGAAGTGGCAAGAATACACAGAAGAAGTGTACAAAAAAGATCTTCATGACCCAGATAATCACGATGGTGTGATCACTGACCTAAAGACAGACATCCTGGAATGTGAAGTCAAGTGGGCCTTAGAAAGCATCACTACGAACAAAGCTAGTGGAGGTGATGGAATTCCAGTTGAGTTTTTTCAAATCCTAAAGTATGATGCTGTGAAAGTGCTGCACTCAATATGTCAGCAAATTTGGACAATTCAGCAGTGGACACAGGACTGGAAAATGTCAGCTTTCATTCCAGTCCCAAAGAAAGGCCCTGCCAAAGAATGCTCAAACTACAGCACAATTGCACTCGTCTCACACACTAGTAAAATAAAGCTCAAAATTCTCCAAGCAAGGCTTCAGCAATACGTGAACCATGAAGTTCCAGATATTCAAGCTGGTTTTAGAAAAGGCAGAGGAACCAGAGATCAAATTGCCAACATCCTCTGGATCATCAAAAAAGCAAGACAGTTCCAGAAAAACATCTATTTCTGCTTTATTGTCTATGGCAAAGCCTTTGACTGTGTATCACAATAAACTGTGGAAAATTCTAAAAGAGATGGGAATACCATACCACTTGACCTTCCTTTTGAGAAACCTGTATGCAGGTCAGAAAGCAACAGTTAGAACTTGGCATGGAAAAACAGACTGGTTACAAATAGGAAAAGGAGTACGTCAAGGCTGTATATTGTCACCCTGCTTATTTAACTTATATGTAGAGTGCATCATGAGAAATGCTGAGATGGAGGAAGCACAAGCTGGAATCAAGATTTCTGGGAGAAATATCAGTAACCTCAGATATGCAGATGACACCACCTTTACGGCAGAAAGTGAAGAAGAACTAAAAATCCTCTGGATGAAAGTGAAAGAGGAGAGTGAAAAAGTTGGCTTAAAACTCAACATTCAGAAAACTAAGATCAAGGCATCTGGTCCCATCACTTCATGGGAAATAGATGGGAAAACAGTGGAAACAGTGTCAGATTTTATTTTTGGGGGCTCCAAAATCACTGTAGATGGTGATTGCAGCCATGAAATTAAAAGACCCATACTCCTTGGAAGGAAAGTTATGACCAACTTAGATAGCATATTGAAAAGCAGAGGCATTACTTTGCCAACAAAGGTCCATCTAGTCAAGGCTATGGTTTTTCCAGTGGTCATGTATGGATGTGAGAGTTGGACTGCGAAAAAAGCTGAGAGCCGAAGAATTGATGCTTTTGAACTGTGGTGTTGGAGAAGACTCTTGAGGGTCTCTTAGACTGCAAGGTGATCCAACCAGTCCGTCCTAAAGGAGATCAGTCCTGAGTGTTCATTGGAAGGACTAATGTTCAAGCTGAAGCTCCAATGCTTTGCCTACCTCATCCAAAGTGTTGATTCATTTGAAAAGACCTTATGCTTGGAGGGATTGAGGGCAGGAGATGAAGGGGACGACAGAGGATGAGATGGCTGGATGGCATCACCGACTTGATGGACATAAGTTTGGGTGAACTCTGGGAGTTGGTGATGTACAGGGAGGCCTGGTGTGCTGCAATTCATTGGGTCACAAAGAGTCGGACACGATTGTGCGACTGATCTGATCTCAATCATATAGTTGTTATCCATGTCTGTGAGAAGATTTCTGTTTTGTGGATAAGTTCATTTAAACTTTGTTTTAGTTCCTCTATATAAGTGACATTATATAGTGTTTGTCTTTATCTGACTTACTTCAGTAATCTCTGGTACATCTCTGTTGCTATGGTTGCTCCTTGGAAAGAAAGCTATGACAAACCTGGACAGTGTATTAAAAAGCAGAGACATTATTTTGCAAACTAAGGTCCATACAGTCAAATTATGTTTTTATCCAGGAGTCATGTACAGATGTGAGAATTGAGACATAAAGACGTCTGAGTGTCAAAGAATTGATGCTTTTGAATTGTGGCGCTGGAGAAGACTCTTGAGAGTCCCTTAGACAGCAAGGTTATCAAACCAGTAAATCTAAAGGAATTCAACCGTGAATATCCATTATAAATACTGCTGTTGAAGCTGAAGCTTCAAAATGCTGGCCACCTGATGTGAAGAGCCAACTTACTGGAAACAAAAAAACAAAAACAAAAACAAACAAACAAAAAAACCTTGATGCTGGAAAAAATTGAAGGCAAAGGGAGAAGAGAGTGGCAAAGGATGAGATGATTAGTTAGCATCCCTGACTCACTGGACTCAAATTTGAGCAAACTCTGGAAGATTGTGAAGGACTGAGAAGCCCGGCATGCTGCAATGCAATCCATGGGGTCACAAAAAGTGGGACATACTGTAGTGACTGAACAACAATTCTGCTGAAAATGACAGTATTTCACTTTTTTTTTTGAAACTAACATATAAATATTATATATATATATATATATATATATAGAGAGAGAGAGAGAGAGAGAGAGAGAGACTACATGTTCTTTATTCATTCATCTGTTGATGGACATGTAATTTGCTTCCATGTCTTAGCTATTATATATAATTCTGCTATGCACATTAGGGTTCATGTATCTTTGTGAATTAGAGTTTTGTCTGGATATAAGCCAACAAATGGGATTCCTGAATCATATGCAACTCTATTTTTATCTTTTAAGGAAACTCAATACTGTTTTCCATAGTAACTCCACCAGTTTTTAGGAGTACCCCTTTTCTCCACATCCTCTCCAGCACTTGCTACTTGTAGACTTTTAATAATTGTCATTCTGACTGTTGTATGGTAATACCTCATGGTAGTTTCTGCTTGCATTTCTCTAAAACTTAGTGATGTTGATTATCTTTTCATGTGCCTCTTGGCCATCTAAATATCTTCTTACAGGAAATGTCTATTTAGTTCTCCTGTCGATTTTTCAACGGAATTGTTTATTTTGTTTTACTATCGAATTGTATGAGTTATTTGTATATTTTGGAAATTAATCCTTTTCACACGGTCAGATTTTTTTCTCCCATTTTGTGGATTGTCTTTTTGTTTTGTTTGTGGTTTCCTTTGCTATGTAAAAATTTTAAAGTTTTATTCAGTTCAGTTCAGTCGCTCAGTCGTGTCCGACTCTTTGCGACCCCATGAATCACAGCATGCCAGGCCTCCCTGTCCATCACCAACTCCCGGAGTTCACTCAGACTCACGTCCATTAAGCCAGTGATGCCATCCAGCCATCTCATCCTCTGTCGTCCCCTTCTCCTCCTGCCCCCAATCCCTCCCAGCATCAGAGTCTTTTCCAATGAGTCAACTCTTCACACGAGGTGGCCAAAGTACTGGAGTTTCAGGTTCAGCACCATTCCCTCCAAAGAAATCCCAGGGCTGGTCTCCTTCAGAATGGACTGGTTGGATCTCTTTGAAGTCCAAGGGACTCTCAAGAGTCTTCTCCAACACCACAGTTCAAAAGCATCAATTCTTCGGGTGCTCAACTTTCTTCACAGTCCAGCTCTCACATCCATACATGACCACTGGAAAAACCATAGCTTTGACTAGACGGACCTTTGTTGGCAAAGTAATGTCTCTGCTTTTGAATATGCTATCTAGGTTGCTCATAACTTTTCTTTCAAGGAGTAAGTGTCTTTTAATTTCATGGCTGCCGTCACCATCTGCAGTGATTTTGGAGCCCCCCAAAATAAAGTCTGACACTGTTTCCACTGTTTCCCCATCTATTTCCCATGAAGTGATGGGACCAGATGCCATGATCTTCATTTATTATTATTATTTTTTGCTATTGTCTTGGGAGATTAATCTAAGAAATCTTTGCTATGATTTATGTCACAGAGTGTTTTGTTTTGGTTGTCTTTTAAGTGTTTTATGGTGTCGTGTCATATTTAAGTCTGTAAACCATTTTGTGTTAATTAATGTATAGGCTATTAGGGAATATTCTAATTTCATTGATACATTCAGCTGTCCAACTTTTACAACACCACTTTCTGAAGAGACTATCTTGCTTCATTGCATGTTCTTAACTTCTTTATCAAAAATTAATTGACTGTAGGGCTTCCCAGTTGGCAGTAATGGTAAAGGATGCACTTGCCAATGCAGGAAACATAAGAAAAACATTTTCAGTCCCTAAGTAAAAGGAAGGCATGGAAACCCACTCTGGTATTTTTGCCTGAAAAATTCCATGGACAGAGGAACCTGGAGGAATGTAGTCCATAGAGTAGCACAGAGTTAGACATGACCGAAGCAACTTAGGACAACATGTATGGATGTGTAGTTTTATTTCTTGGCTCTCCATTTCATTTCAACAACCCATTTGCCTTTGTGTGTGTGTGTGTGTGTGTGCGCACACACACGCACGTGTGAGTGTGTGTATGTATGCAAATACCACACTGTTTTGATTACTGTATGTTTGTAGCATCGTCTGAAATCTGGAAGGATTCTGTTTCCCAACTTTGTTATTTTTCATCAAAATTATTGGCATTTCTGAGTCTTTTATGTTTCCATATAAATTTTAAGATTATTGTTTTAGTTCTGTGAAAAATTTAATGGGTAATTTCATCGATTGCAATAAATGTGTAGATCATTTTGAGTAGTATGGTCTTTCTAATGATATTAATTATTCCAATCAAATATCATAATATATCTTTCCATTTCTTTGTCTCACCTTCAATTTTCTTTATTAATATTTTAAAATTCTCAGCATATAAGTTTTTCACCTTCATGATCAGGTTTGTTTTAATTATTTTGTTGATCCAATTTTAAAAGATTTATTTATTTATTTTTACATTTCCTTTCTGATATTTCATTGCTAGTATAAAAAGTGAAAGTGATACCTGTATGTTAGTTGTTTATCCTATTACCTTGCTGAATACATTTATCAGGTCTAGCAGCTTTAGTGTAGAGTCTTCAGAATATTCTATATATAGTATCATGTCTTCTACATATAGGCTTCTTTATTAGATCAGTGGTAAAGATTCTGCCTGCACTGCAGGAGACATGGGATCAATCCTTGGGCCAGGAAGATTCCCTGGAGAAGGAAATGACAACCAACTCCAGTATTCTTACATAGGAAATTCCATTAACAGTGGAGCCTGGGTCACAAAAGAGTCAGACATGACTTAACTAACAACAACAACAATATATATCATATAATGGCAATTTTACCTCTTCCCTTCCAATTTGGATACTTTTTTTCTTCTTCTTGTCTGAGTGCTGTGGCTAGGACTTCCAATAATATGTTGAATAGAAGTGGTGAGAGTTAACGTCCCTGTGTTGTTCCAGATTTTAACAGGAAAACTGTCAGCTTTTCAGTATTGAGTATTACATTGACTGTGAATTTGTCACAAATAGCTTTTATTATGTTGCAGTAGGTTCTCTATATACTCATTTTGGTAAGAGTTTTCATCATGAATGGATTTTGACTTCTTTTTCTAATGCTTATTATACTATATTGATATGATTATGTGGATTTTCTCTTTTTCCTTTGTTAATATGATACATCATATTGATTGATTTGTGTATGTTAAACCATCCTTGTGATTCTATAATGAATTCAACTAGGTTGTGGTGTATGATTTTTTTATGTATTACTGGATTTGGTTTGCTAACATTCTGTTGAGAATTTTACATTAATATTCATCAAATATATTGAACTGTTATTTTCCTTTTTGATTAGTGTTTTTGTCTAGTTTTCATATCAAGGTGATGGTGACTTCATACAATGACTTTGGCAGTGTTCTTGCCTCTTGAATCATTTCGAAAAAGTTTAGAAGGATCAGTATAATGTCCTCTTGTATATTTGGTAGAATTACCCAGTGAAGCCTTCCAGTCCTACAATTTTCATTGTAGGGAGCTTTTGCTTTCTTGTTTGTTCTTACATTTCTGTTTCACTTCTAGTAATTCATCTGTTGAAACTGTTTCTTGTTGATTCAGTTTGGGTAGACTAAATGTTTCTAGAAAGTTGTTCCTTTCTTTTAGAATCAATCAGTAAAATGTGGTACATATATATAATGGAATATTACTCAGTCATATAAAAACAAAATAATTCCATTTGCAGCAACATGTATGAACCTAAAGATTGTCATGGTTTACCCAGGTGATGCAGTGGTAAAGAATTTGCATGTCAGTTCAGGAGTTGCAAGAGACACATGTTTGATCCCTGGATCTGGAAGATGGGGTCAGAAATGGCAATCCACTCCAGTAGTCTTGCCTGGAAATTTTAACTTACAGAGAATCCCGGCATGCTATAGTCTTTGGGGTTGCAAAGAGCCAGACATGATTGAGCAACTGAACATGCAGAGATTGTCATATGGAATGAATTAGATCAAACTGAAAAAAACAATTATATATTACTTGTACATGAAATCTTTAAAAAAAAATGATATGTATGGGCTTCTCTGGTAGCTCAACTGGTAAAGAATCCACCTGCAATTCAGGAGACCCTGGTTCAACTACTGGGTCAGGAAGATCCCCTGGAGAATGGATAAGCTACCCACTTCAGTATTCTTGGGCTTCCCTGGTAGTTCAGCTGGTAAAGAATCCAGCTGAGACCTGGGTTGTGGGAGACTTGGGTTTGATCCCTGGGTTGGGAAGATGCCCTGGAGAAGGAAATGGCTGCCCACTCCAATATTCTCGATTGAAGAATTCCATGGACTATCCATGGGATTGCAAAAGTTAGACATGACCAAGCGAATTTCACTTCACACCACGAACTTCTTTAAAAAGCAGAAATAGTCACAGATGTAGAAAAAAACTTTTGATTACCAGGGAGTAAGTGAAGGGAGAAGGGCAAATTGGGAGCTCAGGATTGAGAGATATATACTACTGTATGTAGAACAGATAACTAATAAGGACCTACTATATAGCACAGGGAATTCTATTCATTCTTTTAGAAAAAAAAAAAAGTAAAAAGGCTTGAATGTATGTATATGCATATATTGTATGTATATGTATACATATGTAAATATATATGTATATTATTCACTTTGCTGTATACCTGAAACTAACACATGACATTGTAACTCAAGTATACTCCAATAAAAAAAATTCAAAAAATAACAAAATAAAATAAACTTCCTCTTGATTTTCTCTTGACACATTCATTTTTTAGTAGCATATATTCTCCATATAATCATTTTTTGTTTTTCTTTCTCATTTATCTCTGTGTTGATTTCCAGTTTCATGATATTGTGATTAGAAAATATGCTTGAAATAATTTATATTCTCTTCAATATTTTGAGAATTATTTTGTGTGTTCCAGTTTGTGGTGTAACTGTGATCATTCCTTGCACACTTGTAAAGGAAGTGCATCTTGTTTTTATTTTTTGGTCTGTTTTTACATGTAATGTTCTAAAATTATCAGTCAAGTCTTCCTGTTATATTCGGTCATTTGGGATATCTGTTGCCTTACTAATTTTCTGCCTGGAAGATCTGTCCACTGATGTTACTGGGGTAATAAATCCCCCCATTATCAAATTTTCAATTTCTCCCTCTATGGTCTGTTGGTATTTGTTTTATGCATAGCGATGATCTTATATTGGGTACATATATGTTAATGAGTGGGATATCCTCTTATTTTTAGTCTTTTTTCATTATATAATGTCCATTTTTATCTTTCTTTATGGTCTCTGTTTTAAAGTCTGTTTTGTCTGATACACATATTATTACTCTCATTTTTTGGTCATTTCCTTTTGCATGAAATGTCTTTTTCCATTTCCTCATTTTCAGTCTGTAGCTGTCCTTCAATTTAAAGTGGGTCTCTTGTAGGTAGCATATTGCAGGCTCTTATTTTCTTATGTAATCTACTACTTTTGATTGGTGCATTTAGTCCACTTACATTTAAGATAATCATTGATAGATATGCATTTATTGCCATTCTAAACCATGTTTTATAGTTGATTTTGGAATTATTTTTCCTTCTTTCTTTTTGTTTTTATCCTTTTCTGGTTTGAGGCTTTTCTTTCATATTGTGCTTGGGTTCTTTTCTTTTCTTTTTCTATTTTTGTGTGAATCTATTGTTTTTTTTTTTTTTTTCTATTTGTGGGTAGCCTGCCTTTCAAGTATTTCAACCATTACTATAACTATTTGCTTTAGACTGGTGGTCATATGAGCTCAAACACGTGCTATAAAGTTTATGTTCTCTTGCACCTTTCTCCCACATTTTATGATATCCTCTTTCACATCATATTCATTGTAGTTATCATTGATTCCAAAGTTTTTTTTTTTTTCTGTGTACTGACTTAAGTGATTTAATTTTCAGTTATTATTTTCTGTATCTTATAGATTCTTTACTATTTAAATTGTACCTTTCAATATTTATTTTAGGATATGTTTACTATTGCTGTATATTCTTTTAGTTTTTGTTTGTCTCAAAAATTATTTATCTCCTTTCTATTCTAAATTATAATCTTGCTATGGAGAGTCTTTTAGGTTACAGGGTTTTCCCTTTAGGACTCTGAATCTCTTTTCACTTCTTTCTGGCTTTAATGTTTCTGAAGAAAGATGTACTGGGAGACTTATGGGGACCCCTTGTCACTAACTTTGTTTTTCTCATGCTGCCTTTAGAATACTCTCTTTATCTTTAACTTTTGCCATTTTCATTATAAATCCTTGATGTAAATCTGTTTGGGTTCATCTCGTTTGGAAACCTCTGTGCTTCCTGTACCTAGATATATTTCTTTTTTAGACTTGAAAAGTTTTCAGCCATAATTTCTTCAAATACATTCTTAATCTTCTTTTATGTTTTTTTCTCTTAGGATCTCATTCAGGCCCCTAGGACCATCATGACCATAATATTACACATAGATGGGCATGCTTTATATTATTCCATAGGTCTAGTATATGGCTGTCATTAAAAATTTTGTCTTTCTGTCTACAGTTTTCATCAGGTGATTTCCATTGCTCTATTTTCCAGATCAGTTATTCTTCAATATACAATTTTATATTTATTGCCTTTAGCTCAGCTTTCATCTTGGCAATTGAGTTTTCTAATTTTAATTGCTCTTCTTTATAGTTTCCAATTCTTTTTTTATAGTGGATCTGCATTTTTCTACCAATGTGCGCATGTGCTCAGTCCCTCAGTCATATCTGACTCTTTGTGACCCCATGAATTATAGCCCACCAAGCTTCTGTGTCCATGGAATTTTCCAGGCAAAAATACTGGAGTGGTTGCTACTTTCTCCTCTAGGGTATCTTCCTGACCCAGTAATAGAACCCACATCTCCTGCATCTCCTACATTGGCAGGTGGGTTCTTTACCACTAAGCCACCCAGTAACCTTTCTTAATTCCTTCAGTATTTTTATTACCTCCTGTTTGAACTCTGGGTCTGTTAGATTGGACAGGTTTGTTTCATTGTTTGTTCTTTCAGGGGAATTATCTTTATCTTTTACTTGGAAGTGGTTCCTCTGCTTATTTATTTTACTTATGTTTCTATGATTCTATGAATTTAAGAGAAACAATTTCCTACTGTGGTCTTGAAGGGCCATTTTTAATGCAAGAGTGTGCATCTATAGGCTATATGAGACTAGTATTTTGGTTTGAGGTGTTTTTTTATTAGTACTGATGCTTGCACATCTTTCCTCAGTTTGTGCTGGTTATTATCCCCTTATTAGGGGTGTGTGATTTTTGTTGTGGTGACCAAAGCCTGCATAGAATGTTGAATGGGACATCCTCTTTGCTCTCTGGTTGTCACAGTTCTGTTTGGGACTGGTTGTGTTCCCCAGTTGTTGGCATAGAAGTCCAAAGATCCATTTCTGAACTTCAGTGTGAGATAGATGAGACTAGAGAGTTTCCACTGGGAGACGAGCTACTGAAATTTCCTCTGCAGGAGCTGTCTACTTGGAGTTGCACCCTGTGGTTTCGCCTGCCACTTATTGTGTGGGCTTACAAAGTAATAGCTATTGAAAGTGCCTTTGACCCTGCCTCAGCTGTGGGGATGCAAGCAACCAGCTTGGATATCCCTCAGTTGCTCACAAAGCCACCAGGACAGATTCATTGGCACAGATCTGCTGAAGTCAGGCACCAGGACCACCATAGTTTTGTACCTGGATTCACTATGGTAAGTATGAAATCTGCCCAGGTACTTGCTCTCTCCACATGCACATGCTGGCAAAGCCTGCAGCCACTAACACCTAACCTGCCCCAGCCATGGGAACACCAGTACTTCATTCACACATCCCATAGGCACTGAGCTTAGAAAGCTGCTATAATATAAAAGTAAATCCATGATGGCACAGTCACTTTGAGGTGATTCAGGTTTCAGACCTGCTGATGAAATTGCACTGCCCCTGGGGATCACCTCAGATTTCTGACCCAGCTCCACATATGAGCAACCTGCTGGTGCTTGCTTCCTCCCCGAGCTCATAGAAGTGAAGCTGTACCCCATGTGAGCATGTTCAGAATGAGGGTACTATGGCAGTCACACCATCTCTTTCTATTTGTTAACAGTGCGGTTCTTAAAGCAGACCTAGACTCTGTCTTATGTATACCCCCAGTTACAACTCAGACTACACTCCAGTCCTTTAGCTTGTCTCTGTGTAGTCATCCCCAGTCCTCTCTCTGATTCTCTTCACTGAAGTCTATGTTTCAGCACTCAACTCCCATGCACACCAGTAAACATGTGTCTCAGGCTGAGTGCAGAAAGGTGGCCAAGACACTATGAGCTAGTCTTTTTTCTGTTCTGCCTGCTGCAGTCCAGATGCTGCACTCTCCTTCGAGCCTCTGAAGTTCCCTTTCTTTCCCAGTTGATCTCCCAGCCAGTGAAGGGGGTTTGGTTCATAGGCTGAGAGGAACTTTCCTCTTTCATAGCTCTCTCCCAGTGGCACAAGTACTGTCTTGATTTCCTTTTTTCTTCTCCTTTTGTTCAACATGGTTATGTGATAGTTTTTACTACAATTTTGGTTTCATGAGCTCTTCTATCAGTGTCCAGTGGGTATTCATTGAGAATTATTCAACATGTAGATGTATTATATTTTTGATGTATTTGTTGGTGGAGGTGTGTTACATGTCCTTCCATTTCACCATCTTGATCTCCTTTCCTGTTATTCTGTTGAAATAGACTTTATTTCATTTATTTATCATTTGTATGCATGCATGCTAGGTCACTTCAGTCATGTGCAACTCTTTGCAACCATATGGACTGTAGTCTGCCAGGCTCCTCTTTCCAAGGGATTCTCCAGGGAAGAATTCTGCAGTGGATTGTCATTCCCTTCTCCAGTTATTAATGATCTAATTTTTATTATTTTTTTCCTTATACTAATGTTGGGTTTTTGTTTGTTCATCTTTTCGTAATACCCTTGTGGGTTTATGCTTACATTTTTTATTTAATTTTTTGTTTGTTTGTTTGTTTCCTCAGATAGGATCCAATCATTATAAACTTCCCTCTTTGGACTTTTTTTTTTTTTTTCTCTAAATTCCATATTGTCAGTAATGCCTAATGGGCTCCCGATGTCGGGAGTGGCGTTGGGCATTACTGACACCATATGTTTTGGATATTTGTATTTCAACTTTCATTTTTCTCCAGGAATTTATTGATTTCCTCTTGATTTTTCTGGTAACATTGGTTATTTAGTAGCATACTCTTTATCCTCCATATGTTTGTGACCTCTGCTGATTTTTTTCATTGTAGTTAATTTATGGTTCATACCTTTGTAACTAAAAAAGATGCTTGATATAATTTCAGTCTTAAATTTATTGAGCTTTGTTTTGTGATCTAGCATTTCCATTTGCATGGAATAACTTTTTCTTTCCAATCACTTTTAGTGTGTGTGTTTCTAGAACAAAAATGAGTCTCAAGCATGTTGCAAATGGATGGGTCTTGCTTTTTCTTGTTGTTTTTTCTTGTTTTGTTTTCTTGTTTTTCCATTCAACCACTTTATGTCCTTGATTGCATAATTTTCCCACTTATATTTAAAGTAATTTTTGATAGTTATATACTTATTACCATTCTAAAAATTGTGTTCTACTTATTTTGCACTTCTTTTTGGTTCCTTTTTACTTCTGTTGTTTTCTTCCCTTGCTATTTAATGACTATCTTTAGTGTTTAATAGTTGGTATCTATTGCATTTTTTTTTTTAAGTTTTTTGTTACCTTGAAGTTCATAAAAAATCACCTACATTTACATGTGATTGTTTTAAGCTGGTGATGGACAGGGAGGCCTGGCATGCTGAGATTCATGGGATCACAAAGAGTTGGACATAACTGAGCAACTGAATGGAACTGATTTTAAGTTGAAGATCTGTTAAGTTTGAATGTGTTCTAATAACTGTGCTTTTTACTCTCTCCCTGCATTTTTTTGTTCTTGACATCATATTTTACATCGTTCTGTTATTTGTTGCTTAGCTGCTCAGTCATGTCTGACTCTCTGTGGCCCCATGGACTGTAACCCACCAGGCTTTTCTCTCCATGAGACTTTCCAGGCAAGAATACTGGAGTGGGTTGCCATTTCCTACTCTGGGGTATCTTCCTGACACAGAGATCAAACCTGAGTTTCTTGCATATCCTACACTGACAGGCAGATTATTTATCATCAGTGCTGCCCAAAAAGCCCTAATAGCTGTATATATGTGTATATAATCTCTCCTGCCCTCATCTCAGTCCAGCCCATGAGATTTTAGACTTCCAATAAGGTAAGTCTGAGGACCCATGAAGGTGTCAGTATCCAGGTTTCAGGCCCTTGCATTGATAACCCTCCTGCAGGACCTAAGTGAGTCAGTCACTCAAAGTCTTGACCCTCAGTTTCCTCACCATGAGCCTGGAAGAGAGGTGGGCAAGGTGGAAGGGACCTCAAGTGTGTGACATATGAGGAAGAAAGATAATGCAAAACAGGGTATTAAAATGTTGTTCAGCATGATCATGGTTTAAAATCTGGGACATGTGCATGTAAGATAAACTGATGTTTCCCCAGTAAGTGGGCAGGACACCGGCCTTAGTTTTCCAAAATAAAACAGAGTTGTCCTCATTTTACTCCTTTCAGGATTTAAGGAGCAAATATTTATTAACTGAATATTTAAAATTTTTACAATCATAATTCTTATTCCAAAGTAAAAGTCCCATGGCACTGTCACCCAATAAAACAGTACAATGTACTTATTGACCACACTAATTGCCTGCTTTCCTGGTAGACCATAAGCTCCACAATGACAGAGATCTTTGCTTTTGTTTCTTTTTTTTTTTTTTTTTTTTCTTCATTGATGCAGATCCAATACTTACAACAGTGCCTTGCATACAGTGTTTGGTAAATATTAGTTTAATGTTCAGAAATCCTTATGAAGTTATCAGTTTGGTTATTGAATGCTTTTTTAAAATGTGGGGCTCAAATCCTGTACAATGGGTACATTTATTTGACTCCATTAAAGACTGTTTGAATCAGGGAAATGCCAAATTTGAGTAACAGCTTTTTAAGTATGTGCAGTGTGTGTCACTCTGCAAACCAGGTTGGGTTTTCGCCATAATTCTTCTTGTGCTGCATATAAACAGAAATTGAGTAGGAATTCAGATTTCAAGCTCTGCCTCTCTTTGTTCTTCTTAAATGAGGACAGCTGGTCACAAAGGAGACTGTCAGTGCTGATGTCTTGGTGTTCTGGAGTAGGGTGAGAGGGTGATCAGGGGGTGGAAACTTAGCACAGCCTTAGCAGACAGCAGAGACAGGTTCAGTGGTGCCCCAGGAAGAATTGTTTTGTCCCCCCAGTGAACCATGATGGAGCACCTTCCCTGTCCAGGCCTATAAAAGCACATAAGCCTCGGAAGTTAAACACCACATCCCAAGTCACAGAGCTAAGATCTAAAGTCACAGAGCCAGATAACACAATCTAGGCTGTCTGCCTTGAAGACTTGTTTCCCCCAATGTTCCTCTCCTGCTTTTGGCGACTCCAGATTCCAAACATATACTGAGAGCCTGTCATGAAGCAGAAACTATTCTAGATACTTGGAAGTCTTCAGTGAGCAAAACAAAGATGCATGTCAATCTGTGGGACTTGGAGGCAAGAGAATGACCTGGAGACCAAATCAATAATTTTGTGTTGAGCTCTTGCCTTAGGGGCAGAGACAGAAGGACAGCTGTCTTTAAACTTCTCTAAAGGTACTCTTCTTCGCTTCTCCCATATCCCCTCTGAATATTCTGCACACAATCTGGATTTGAGAGTTGGACCAGAAAGAAGGCTCAGTGCCAAAGAATTTATGCTTTTGAACTGTGGTGCTGGAGAAGACTCTTGAGAGTCCCCTGGACTGCAAGAAGATCAAGCCTGTCAATCCTAAAGAAATCAAACCTGAACATCCATTGGAAGGACTGTTGCTATAGCCGAAACTCCAATACTTTGTCCACCTAATGTGAAGAACTGACTCATTTGAAAAGATCCTAATGCTGGGAAAGGTTGAAGGCAAAAGGAGAAAGGGGTGGCACAGAATGAGGTAGTTAGGCATCATTACCGACTCAATGGACATGAATCTCAGCAAACTCTGGGAGAGAGTGGAGGACAGAGGAGCCTGGCATGCTGCAGTCCATTGGATCACAAAGAGTCAGACATGACAGTGACTGAACTTTCTGTTATTCCCTTAAGTACACATTGTGGACCTAGATAGTTTTGACAGTTTTGTCCTTTAAATTTCCTACTAGCCCTCATATATGGTTGATCTAATTTCTCTATTGTAAGCTTTCCCTTATCAGTTGGATTCTTTTCTTTCATAATTTACATATTTCTAATTGGTATATTTTATTTTCTTCTCAGATAAGTTTCCTTAACATTTTTTGTAAGGTTGGTTCAGTGGTGCTAAATTATTTTTTCTTTTGCTTGTCTGTAAAACTATCTCTTTTTCTATCCAAATGAGAGGATCCCTAAATGTAGATTTTCCCCCCTTTTATTACTTTTATTATATTATGCTGCTCCCTTCTGGCATGCAACGTTTCTACTAAAAAGTCAGCTGACTGTTGTTTAGTGTTTCCCTTGTTTGTACCTAGCTGCTTTTCCATTACTGCTCTTTAAGGTTGTTTCTTTATCTTTAATTTGTGCCATTCTAAGTATAATGTCTCCTGGTAGAGATCTCTTTCGCTTCATCTAGTTTGGGACTCTGTGATTCCTAGAACTGGTAAATGCTGTTTACTTCCTCAGTTTAGGGGAATATTCAGAGATTATTTCTTCAAATAATGTCTGTATCACTCTCTTTCTGCCTGTGAGACCTCTGTAATTTGAATATTAGCACTTTTAATGTTGACAAACATTGAAATGACTGATGTTGAATGACTCTTAAGTCATTCTCAATATTTCAAATATTTTTTTCTCTTTTCTGTTCTGCTTTAATTATCTCCACTCTTCTGTCTTCTATTTCACTGATCCATTTATGTCTATCTCCTTACTTATCGTTGGTTCATTTTAGTGTTCTTTTTTTTTTTTTTTCAATTGCTATATACTTCCACTGTTTTGTCCTGCCTTGTATTTTCTAAGTCTTTGTTAATCTTCTCAGTGTATTCATTGATTCTTCTTCCAAGTTCATTGATCATCTTTATGATCGTTACCTTAAATCCTTGATAGGTTGGATTGCTTATCTCTATCTCACTTAGTTCTTCTGGGGTTTTATCTTGTTAAATCATTTGGAATTTATTTATCTGTCTCATTTTAACTAATCTTCCATTTACATACTGAGTATACTGGATATGTTTCCCATCTTGAGAGCTGGACTTCTATAGAAGATATCCTTTGGGGGCTAGCAACAACTCCCCTCCTGTGAGCAAAGTTACATTTTCAAGTGATGCCCCCTATGTGAGTTGTATGGGCCCTTCTTTTGCAGTGTGATTGACTACTGCAGGCATGCTTATACCCCTGGTACAGTTTTCTACCAGATCTGAGGTGACTGGCCAAGGGGGCAGGGGCATCTTGGGGCTGCTGCTGGCACACTGGTAAATTGGGCTGTGTTCCAGGGATGCTGGCTGTGGAGCCTTGAGGGTCCAAGTGCTGATGTGAGCTTGTTGGTTTTTGGGACCAGGCCCTAGTGAAGCTTGCTACAGGGCCTTTGAGATTCAGAGCTAACGTGTTGGCCTGCTGATAGGCACTAATAGCCTAAAGAGAAGACTCCAAAATGTTTCCTGTATTCACCAGTATTCTCAAGATAGAATGACATCACAAAAAGGGCTTCTGTCAGTGTCTGTGTTCCTACCTGGAGTCCAAGTTCCCTCCTCTCTTTCTACGAAGCTATCTAAGATCAGAAAGTGAGTCTGACTCAGGCTTTTTTTAAATTATTGCCTCTGTGATGGAATTCTGAGGATAAATCTCTTTACAAACAAGGTCTCCATTTCCTATAGCTCTCCTATACACAAATCCCATTGGCCTTTTAAACCAGACCTTCTGAATGCTTGTCTTCCCCATGCTGCTACTGCTGCTAAGTCGCTTCAGTCATGTCTGACTCTGTGCAACCCCATAGATGGCAGCCCACCAGGCTCCCCCGTCCCTGGGATTCTCCAGGCAAGAATACGGGAGTGGGTTGCCATTTCCTTCTCCAATGCATGAAAGTGAAAATTGAAAGTGAAGTCGCTCAGTTGTGTCCGACTCCCAGCGACCCCATGGACTGCAGCCTACCAGGCTTCCCCATATAGGACCTCAAATGTAGGAGCCTGATGTGGGGCTTGAACTCCTCATACTTAGGGAAAACCTCTGCAATCATGATAACTCTCTCATTTGTCATTTGCCTTCCAGCAGGTGTGAGTCTTTACAGATTATCTTCCCTGCATACACATCTTGCTTTAGTTTTTCCTTTATATATAGAGTTGTGGAAAATCTTTTCCTGATAGTCTTCACATTGTTCTTATAGAGAGTATTTCTGTAATTAGTTGCAATTTTGTGCTAATGAGAAGAAGTTAACTCAGGGTCTTCTTATCCTGGTCTGGTTACAGTCCCCTCCAATGTCTCATCTGGTCTTGGCTCTGCCAGCTATTCCTGTTATTGTTTATAAAAAGTTTTACCTTACAAAGAAAAAAGCAGATAAACAACTTCAGCACAAGATTTACGGCCTGTAAATACTTCATCAGAACTCAATTGGGAATGAGAAAATGCAGTACGAGGTGCATTTAAAACTTTACCTCGCAACATTGTAAAGTAATCAGCCTCCAATTAAAATAAAATAATAATTAAAAAAAAACTTTTCCTAAGCATAATTGTTATTAATAGAAATTGATTACTTTTTTTTTCTGTTTCTAAATGTTTTTTTTTTTTTTTTTAATTTGGAGCAATTATTAAGGAGATTGAGAAAGAGTTCCTCAGTGATCAATGCAAAGAAATAGAGGGAAACAATAGAATGGGAATGACTAGAAATCTCTTCAAGAAAATTAGAGATACCAAAGAAACATTTCATGCGAAAATGGGCACAAAAGACAGAAATGGTATAGACTTAACATAAGCAGAAGATATTAAGAAAAGGTGGCAAGAATACATAGGAGAACTATACAGAAAAAGGTCTTCTTGATCAAGGTAATGACAGTGGTGTGATAACTCACCTAGAGTCAGACATCCTGAAGTCCAAAGTGAAGTGGGCCTTAGGAAGTATCACTATGAACAAAGCTAGGGGAGGTGATGGAATTCCAGCTATACTATTTCAAGTTCTAAAAGATGATGCTATTAAAGTGCTGCACTCAATATACTAGCAAGTTAGGAAAACTCAGCAGTGGCCACAGGACTGGAAAAGATCAGTTTTCATTTGAATTCTAAGGAAAGGCAATGCTAAAGAATGTTCATACTACAGAACAATTGCACTTATCTCACATGCTAGCAAAGTAATGCTCAAAATTCTCCGAGTGAGGCTTCAACAGTACATGAATTGAGAATTTCCATATGTTCAAGTTGGATTTATAAAAGGCACAGGAACAAGAGATGAAACTGCCAAAATCCATTGGATCATGGAAAAAGCAGGAGAATTCCAGAAAAAAAAAAAAAAAAGAAAACAAACAAACAAAAAAATCCATCTATTTCTTCATCATTGACTATGCTAAAGCCTTTGACTGTGTGGATCACAACAAACTGGAAAATACTTAAAGAGATGGGAATACCAGACCATGTGACCTGCCTCCTGAGAAATGTGTATGCATCTCAAGAAGCAACAGTTAAAAACCAGACATGGAACAATGGACTGGTTCCAAATTTGGAAAGGAGTTCATCAAGGATGTATATTGCCACTCTGCTTATTTAACTTATATGCAGAGTACATCATATGAAACGTGGGGCTGGATGAAGCACCAGCCAGAATCAAGATTAATGGGAGGAATATCAATAACCTCAGATATGCAGATGACACCACCCTTATGGCAGAAAGTGAAGAGGAACTGAGGAGCCTCTTGCTGAATGTAAAAGAGGAGAGTAAAAAAGCTGGCTTAAAACTCAACATTCAAAAAAAAAAAAAAAAACCTCAACATTCAAAAAACTAAGATCATGGTGTTCAGTCCCATCAGTTCAGTTCATTCGCTCAATCTTGTCCGACTCTTTGCGACCCCATCAATCGCAGCATGCCAGGCCTCCCTGTCCATCACCAACTCCCGGAGTTCACTCAGACTCACGTCCATTAAGCCAGTGATGACATCCAGCCATCTCATCCTCTGTCATCCCCTTCTTCTCCAGTCCCCAATCCCTCCCAGCATCAGAGTCTTTTCCAATAAGTCAACTCTTCGTATGAGGTGGCCAAAGTACTGGAGTTTCAGCTTTAGCATCATTCCTTCCAAAGAAATTCCAGGGCTGATCTCCTTCAGAATGGACTGGTTGGATCTCCTTGCAGTTCAAGGGACTCTCAAGAGTCTTCTCCAACACCACAGTTCAAAAGCATCAATTCTTCACCTCTCAGCTTTCTTCACAGTCCAACTCTCACATCCACTTCATGGCAAATAGATGGGGAAACAATGGAAATAGTGACAAACTTTGTTTTCTTGGGCTCTAAAATCATGCAGATGATGACTGGAACCATGAAATGAAAAGTCACTTCCTCCTTGGAAGAAAGGCTATGACCAACCTAGACAGCATATTAAAAAACAGAGACATTACTTTGTCAACAAAGGTCCATCTAGTCAAAGCTATGGTTTTTCCAGTAGTCATGTATAGATGTGATAGTTGGACTATAAAGAAAGCTGAGCACCAAATAATTGATGCTTTTGAACTGTGGTGTTGGAGAAGACTCTTGAGAGTCCCTTGGACTGTAAGACCAAACCAGTCAATTCTAAAGGAAACCAGTCCTGAATATTCATTAGAAGGACTTATGCTGAAGCTAAAGCTTCAATACTTTGGCCACCTGATGCTAAGAACTGAGTCATTGGAAAAGACCCTGATGCTGGGAAAGATTGAAGGCGGGAGGAGAAGGGGACGACAGAGGATGATATGGTTGTACTGTATCACTGACTCAATGGACTTGAGTTCGAACAAGCTCCAAGAGTTGGTGATGAACAGGGAAGGCTGGTTTACTGCATTCCATGGGGTCACAAAGAGTTGGATATGACTGAGCAACTGAACTGAACTGAAAATACAGTTAAACCCACAGCAGTATTACAAGAGTTCAAAAATAATCTCATTATGTGTAAGTTAACATTGTTAAATGGATATTGGAATGATTGGGGTGAATTCCCTGTAAAAAACAACAACTCATCACATTTTTTTTTTCAATTTTAATTTAAAAAAATTATACATGTGTTCCCCATCCTGAACCCTCCTCCCTCCCCATACCATCCCTCTGGGTCGTCCCAGTGCACCAGCCCCAGGCATCCAGCATCGTGCATTGAACCTGGACTGGCATCTCGTTTCATACATGACATTTCACATGTTTCAATGCCATTCTCCCAAATCTTCCCACCCTCTCCCTCTCCCACAGAGTCCATAAGCCTGTTCTATACATCAGTGTCTCTTTTGCTGTCTCGTATACAGGGTTATCATTACCATCTTTCTAAATTCCGTATATATGCGTTAGTATACTGTATTGGTGTTTGTCCTTCTGGCTTACTTCACTCTGTATAATAGGCTCCAGTTTCATCCACCTCATTAGAACTGATTCAAATGTATTCTTTTTAATGGCTGAGTAATACTCCATTGTGTATATGTACCACAGCTTTCTTATCCATTCATCTGCTGATGGACATCTAGGTTGTTTCCATGTCCTGGCTATTATAAACAGTGCTGCGATGAACATTGGGGTACACGTGTCTCTTTCCCTTCTGGTTTCCTCAGTGTGTATGCCCAGCAGTGGGATTGCTGGATCATAAGGCAGTTTTATTTCCAGTTTTTTAAGGAATCTCCACACTGTTCTCCATAGTGGCTGTACTAGTTTGCATTCCCACCAACAGTGTAAGAGGGTGCCCTTTTCTCCACACCCTCTCCAGCATTTATTATTTGTAGACTTTTGGATCGCAGCCATTCTGACTGGTGTGAAATGGTATCTCATAGTGGTTTTGATTTGCATTTCTCTGATAATGAGTGATGTTGAGCATCTTTTCATGTGTTTGTTAGCCATCTGTATGTCTTCTTTGGAGAAATGTTTATCTCAAGGTGTATTACTATGCAGTCATAGAGAATGGGAAAGCAAATACAACTTTGCTAAACTAAAATAGATGATGATGACTACTTTCTATTTAATTTATACCTAAGAAGCT
Organism: Bos grunniens; assembly: GCF_055505025.1. Taxonomy (NCBI): domain Eukaryota; kingdom Metazoa; phylum Chordata; class Mammalia; order Artiodactyla; family Bovidae; genus Bos; species Bos grunniens. The sequence continues at coordinate 60,739,411 of NC_141183.1, read as the reverse complement.
GTTATGGGGACTTTCAACATGGCAGAGGAGTAAAATGTAGAGATCCCTTTCCTCCCCACAAATACATCAAAAATAATCTGCATGTGGAGCAACTCTTACAGAACACCTTCTGAACTCTGGAAGAAGATCCCAGACTTCCAAAAGGCAAGCTAATCTCCACAGAATGAGGTGAGGTAAGGTAAAAGATATAAGAAAAAAAAGAAAGAGAGACAAAGGCATTGGAATGGGGACCTATCCCTTAGGGAGGGAGCTATGAAGGAGGAAAGGTTTCTGCTTACTTGAGAATCCATCATGGTTGATGATAGGGGGAGCATCGGAACTTAGAAGAGAATGCAGCTACAGGTACTCAAAAGATAAAATGGAGAGAATTCACTACAGAAATCAGTGCCAACCAGCACTTCCCAGTCTGAAACACTTGTCTGCATGCTTGCTGCAGTGAGTAGGGGCTGGGAGCTGAGCCTCAGGCTTCTGAAGTTGGACCACAAGGAAAGCACTAAGATTGTCTGCCATGAAGACACTCTGAGAGCCCTAGTATGATGCTGCTGAGGGAGTCCAAGGAAAACCCCGAACCTGCCAAAGAGGCAAGAGATCATTGTTGTAGGGGCCCTCTAACTGCTCACACACAGACTGGGGGACCCCACCATCACATGTGCCATAGGTGGAATGAACTGTGACTGTGGACTGTGACCCCAGAGGTAGACATGCTGACCAGCCACTGCTAAGGCTATTGTGTGTGTGCTAGAGGCAGGACTAACCATGAATGCAATTTGTAATCCCAGAGTGGGGAATGCAGTCTGGTTGGCTGCTATCAAAGCTTGAACAAACGCCAGAGGTGGAGGACAAGATGCCACTGCAGTCTCAACACCAGGGTTTACAGGTTCCACCAAGCTGTGAGCAAGAACAGGTCATGCCCACACCTTCTTGGGAGCCTATGCAGCTTGGCTCTGTTAAGGGACTCAAATCAGGGGTCAATTCCCATGGGAGAGTGCATGACCCACCTCAGACTGTAGCAACTTCCTACAGGCTTTGGCCACTGTAGACATTCCTCACACACTCCAATTGTGTCTGCCATGTCCCTTCCTCTTCCCAGCCCAACAGAGCTAGTGAGCCCTGATAAGCTGCCACACTTGCCCTCTCTTGTTTGGGTGGGAACAGACACCAGAGAGTAACCTACAAACAGAAGGGGGGCAAAAGCCAAAGCTGAGCACCAGGGGCTAAAGAAAAGAAATTTGCTTCTGCATCCATAGGTGCAGCAGATTAAGACTCCACAATTAGCTTGAGACTGTGGACTTTGGGGGGACGGGGAGGGGGAACGGTGGGCGGGGGGTAGCAATTGTGAATTTTGAAAGCAAATACAATCTAGTGTAAGGTCAGATCTGAGTCTGAACTGAATCCACAGCAACCACAGTAGGCCCAGAGATGTTCCTAGAAATATTGGAAGATTTCCTGAGAAGGCAGATGGGCTGGTACTAGTGTGCAAGGAAAATGGAGGACATAGGAGGACATTCTTCTTACTAACACTCTTTCTCTCTGTGTGTGTATGTATGTATGTGTGTGTGTGTGTGTATATGTATATATATATATATATATATATATATATATATATATATATATTCTTTTTTGTATTGTGCTATTATTCTTTATTTTAATTCCTTGATTTTTTTTTTCATTTTTAAATCATGTTTATTTTTAAATGAATTTATTTTATTTTATTTCTATGTTTACAGTCCTGTTTCAGTATATTGCCTTTTTTCATGTTTTTTTGCTCTGTATTTTTTGTAGCCTAGTTTTTAGTATTCATTTTCACTTAAAGATTTGTTAATTGACTTTTTATTGTTTTTTTCATTTTTGGTTCCTGTTTTTATTCTTTTAAAAAATCTCTCATTTTTTTTCTATTCTTTTCTTTTGGCTAGCATGTGAGTTTCCTTGGGTGTTCTTGTCTACTGAATGTTATTTTCACAACTTGTCTGGGAGTTTTGTCTACCCATTCTTTTTCTATTTGTATGTTTGTTTGACTTGCTTTTAGCTTATTCGTTTTTGTTTTTGTTTTTATAATCTTTCTTTTTGTTTTCCTTTCTTTCCTACTCTGCTTTGTTTTGTTTTCTCTAGCTCTCTTTTTCTCATCTGTGCTCTGGGACATGTTGCTACATTAAGGGTTCAGGCTTGAACCTCCAAGTTGGGACACCTGAATTTAGGATGTGGGGCCACCAGAGAACTCCTGACAATACAGAACATTAATCAGCACACGCTGTCCCCAAAATCTCTATCTCAAAACAAAAACTAGGTCCTATTCAAAAGTCAGCTGGCTCCAGTGATGGATGTCTAATGCCAACCGGCCTGCTAGCAGACAAGCTGCCCAAAGCCACACCAAGTCCAAAGACATACCCAAAAACAACAAAGGATACCAGAACTCCCTTTCAGGGATATTGGAAGCAGCTCCACACAAGAAAACAAAGACACCATTCCCCCCACCAGGAAAGCTTCAAAAGATACTTGTCTAACCCCATCCACTGGGAGCAGACTCCACAAATAAATGGAATGATGACCTTCCAGGCTAGAGAAAGGAGACTCCAAATATAGTAAATTAAACAAAACGAAAAGACCAAGAAACATGCAGCAGATGAAAACACATGGTAAACAAAAGCACAAGACCAAACAAATGAAGAGGAAATAACAATCTATTTGACAAAGACATCTTCAGATTGTGCATAGTTCAAACTCCGTAAAATTGCACTCATTTCATATGCTAGCAAAGTAATGCTCAAAATCTTTCAATCTATACCTCAACAGTATGTGAACCAAGAACTTCCAGATGTACAACCTGGGTTTATAAAAGGCAGAGAAACCAGAGATAAAATTGCCAACATCTATTGAATCATAGAGAAAGGCAAGAGAATTCCAGGAAAAAAAAAACAAAAAACAAAACAAACAAACAAACAAACAAACAAAAATCTGCTTCACTTACTACCTAAAAGCCTTTCACTGTGTAGATCACCAAAAAATTGTGGATAATTCTTAGCAAGATGGGGAAACCAGACTACCTTACTTGCCTTCTATAAAACCTATTTGTAGGTAAGGAAGCAACAGTTTGAACTGGGCATGGAACAATAGACTTGTTCAAAATTGGGAAACAAGTACATCAAGGCTGTATATTTTTACCTTGCTTATTTAACTTCTATTCAGAATACTTCATGTGAAATGCTAGGATGAATCAATCACAGGCTGAAATCAAGAATGCCAGAAGAAATATCAATAACATCAGATATGCAGTTGGTATCACCCTTATGGCAGAAGGTGAAGAGGAACTAAAGAGCCTCTTTATGAAGATGAAAAAAGAAAGAGAAAAAGCTGGCTTAAAACTCAGCATTCAAAAAACAAAGATCATGGCATCCAGTCCCATCGCTTCATGGCAAATAGATGGGGAAACAATGGAGACAGTGACAGACTTTATTTTCTTGGGTTCCAAAATCAATGCAGATGGTGGCCACAGCCATGAAATGAAAAGAACCTTGCTCTTTCGAAGGAAAACTATGACCAACCTATACAGCATATTAAAAAGCAGAGACATTTGCCTACAAACATCCATATAGTCCAAGCTATGGTTTTACCCATAGTCATGTACAAATGTAAAAGCTGAACAATAAAAAAAAGTCGGAGCTCCAAAGAACTGATGCCTTCAAACCATGGCACTGAAGAAGACTCTAGAGAGTTGCTTGGACAGTAAGGAGATCAGATCAGTCAATCCTAAAGGAAATCAATCCTGAATATTCATTGGAAGGGCTGATGCTAAAGCTGAGGCTCCAATATTTTGGCCACCTGATGTGAAGAGCTAACTCATTGGAAAAGACCCTGATGCTGGGAAAGATTGAAGGAAGGGGGAAAAAGGAACAACAGAGGATGAGATGGTTGGATGGCATCTCCAGTTCAATGGACATGATTTTGAGCAAGGTCCTTGTGATGGTGAAGGACATGGAAGACTGGAGTACTGCAATCCATGGGATCACAAACAGTCAGCCATCACTGAGAGACTGAAAAACACCAACATTTGAAAAATAATTCAGGGTGATGATAGTAAAGATGTTTCCAAATCTCAGAAGTATAATTGAGGGCACAGATAAAAAGAAGAGAGGCATGGACTGAGAAGATACAAGAAATGTTGAACAAGGACCTAGAAGAAACAAAGAATAGACTAATTGGAAAAGAAGTATGTCAAGATTCTATATTGTCACCCTGTTTATTTAACCTATATGCAGAGTATATCATGAGAAATGCTGGGGTGGATGAAGCACTGGCCAGAATCAAGATTGCTGGGAGAAATATCAATATCAGATATGCAGATGACACCACCCTTATGGCAGAAAGTGAAGAATTAAAGAGCCTCTTGATGAACATAAAAGAGGAGAGTGAAAAAGCTGGCTTAAAACTTAACATTCAGAAAACTAAGATCACAGAATCTGGCCCCATCACTTCATGGAAAACAGGAGAGGCAATGAAAACAGTGACACACTTTATTTGGGGGGGGGGGGGGCTCCAAAATCACTGCAGATGGTGACTGCAACCATGAAATTAAAAGATGCTTGCTTCTTGGAAGAAAAGCTATGACCAACCTAGACAGCATATTAAAAAGCAGAGACATTACTTGGCCAAAAAAGGTCCGTCTAGTTAAGGCTATGATTGACTTATAGATGTGAGAGTTGGACTTATACAGAAAGTTGAGTGCTGAAGAATTGATACTTTTGAACTATGGTGTTGGAGAAGACTCTTGAGAGCCCCTTGGACTGCAAGGGGATCTAACCAGTCCATCCTAAAGGAAATCCATCCTGAATATTAATTGGAACAATTAAATGAAGCTGATGCTCCAATAATTTGGCCACCTGATGAAAAGAACTGACTCATTGGAAAAGACCTTGATGCTGGGAAAGACTGAGGACCGGAGGAGAAGTGGACAACAGAGGATGAGATGGGTGGATACCATCACCGACGGGATGGACATGAGTTTGAGTTGGCTTTGGGAGTTGGTGATGGATAGGGAGGCCTGGCATGCTGCAGTCCATGGGGTCACAGAGAATTGGACATGGCTGAGTGACTGAACTGAACTAAAATGATGAAAATCACACTATCTGAATTAAAAAAAAAAAATCTAAGAGGAAAAAAATGACAGATCAACTGAAGCAGAACTGATAAGTGAGTTGGAAGATAGAATGATGGAAATAACTGATGCAGAACAGAATAAAAAAAGAAAAAAAAGATTGAAAAGGAATGAGGAAAGTCTCAGATATGTCTCAGGCAGCATTAAGCACACCAACATTCAAATGATAAGGGTCAAAGAAACAAGAGAAAATGAAAGGGTATGGGAAAATATTTGAGAAGATTACAGTCAAAAGCTTCTTGAACATGAGAAAAGAAAGAGATACCCAAGCCCAGTCAGCCCAGAGTCCCAAAGAAGATAAACATCTCAATAATAATACTAAATAAAGTTAAACACAAAGGAAAAAAAAAAGTTAAAATCATAAAGGGAAAAAGAACAAATAATAACTTGTAAGAAGAGCCCCATAAGGCTATGTTCAACATAAACTCCATAGGTCATGAGAAACTGGTAGGATATACTTAAATTAATTGGGGGGAGGGGGGGCTGCAACCAGGATTTCTCCACCCAGGAAAAATTTCACTCAGATTTGACACAGACATAAGAAATATTCATGCATGTGTGCTAAGTCACTTCAGATATGTCTGACTAGCCTGCCAGGATCCTCTGTCCATGGGATTTTGCAGTCAAGAATACTGGAGTGGGTTGCTATGCCCTCCTCCATGGGATCTTCCCAACCCAGGGACTGAACCCATGTGTGCTCCATTTCCTGCCTTGGGTGGTGGCTTCCTTACCACTAGCATCCCATGGGAAGTCCTTTCAGATAAGCAAAATTAAGAGAATTCAGCACCACAAAACGAGCTTCACAACAAATGCTAAAGAAACTTTTCTAAACAAGAAATACAAGAGAAAAAGCAGACCTACAAAAACACAAAGGAATAAAGTAATCAGTAATAGGAAAATATACACCAATAATTACTGTAAATGGATCTAATGATGTGACCAAAAGACACAGACTTGCAGAATGGATACCAAAAATAGACCCCAATAGTTGACGTCTACAAGAGACCCAATCCAGATCTAAAGACAAATACAGCCTGAGAGTGAGGCAATATAAAAAGTTATTTCACACAAAAGGAAAATAAAAGTGAGAGTAACTGTCCTTATATCAGATAAAATAAATTTTAAACTGAAAACTATTACAAGAGACAAGGAAGGACACTACAAATGATTGCTGGATTAATCCATAAACAGGATATAACAATTATTAATATTTATGTACCCAACATATGAACAACCTCAATACATAAGGCAAATGGTAACAACCATAAAAGTGAAAATTGACAGAAACAAAATAATAATGGGGGAATTTAACACCCCTCTCAAAACAATACAAAGATCAAGCAGACAGAAAATTAATACAGAAACACAAACACTAAATGACACTTTGGATCATATGAACGTAGTTGATATTTACAGAACATTTCACACCAAAATAGTAAAATGCACATTTTTCTCAAGTGCACACAGAGCATTCTCCTGGATAGATCATGTCATTAAGTCACAAATCAAGCTTTGGTAAATTTAAAAAAAATGTGAAATTGTATCAAGCATTTTTTTCTGGCCAAAATACTATAAAATTAGACATTAACATAGGAAGACAATTTAAAAAATAAATAAAAGCACATGGAAGTTAAACAATACTTTCTGAATAACCAAGAGGTCCCTGAATAAATCAAAGATGAAGTAAAAATTACCTTGAAACAAATGACAATGAAAATATGAATACTCAAAACTTTGGGGATGCAGAATGCAGTGCTAAGAAGGACATTAATGGCAACACAAATTTACCCCAAGACATAATAAAAATATCAAATAAACAGCCTAACCTTTTGTTCTTGAAAAAGAAGTAGAAGAAGAAGAACAGCAACAACAACAACAAAACAAAGTTAGTCAAAGGAAAGAAATAATAAAGATCAGAACAGAGATAAAAGAGAAATAAATGAAGGAGATAACATAAAGATCAATAAAAATGTCGACAGGTTCTGTAAGAAGATAAACAGAATTCTCAAACCATTAGACAGGCACATAAAATGGGGGGGGGGGTCATAAATCAATAACATTAGAAATGAAAAAGAAGTTACAAAAGACACCGTAGAAGTACATAAAATCATAAGAAACTACCATTATGACCAACCTAGATAGCATATTCAAAAGCAGAGACATTACTTTGCCAACAAAGGTCCGTCTAGTCAAGGCTATGGTTTTTCCTGTGGTCATGTATGGATGTGAGAGTTGGACTGTGAAGAAGGCTGAGCACCGAAGAATTGATGCTTTTGAACTGTGATGTTGGAGAAGACTCTTGAGAGTCCCTTGGACTGCAAGGAGATCCAACCAGTCCATTCTGAAGGAGATCAGCCCTGGGATTTCTTTGGAGGGAATGATGCTGAAGCTGAAACTCCAGTACTTTGGCCATCTCATGCGAAGAGTTGACTCATTGGAAAAGACTGATGCTGGGAAGGATTGGGGGCAGGAGGAGAAGGGGACGACAGAGGATGAGATGGCTGGATGGCATCACTGACTCGATGGACGTGAGTCTGAGTGAACTCCGGGAGTTGGTGATGGACAGGGAGGCCTGGCATGCTGTGATTCATGGGGTCGCTAAAAGTCGGACACGACTGAGCGACTGAACTGATGAGCAACTCTAAGCCATTAAAATGGACAACCTGAAAGAAATGGACAAATTCTTAGAAAATTATAGCCTTCTGAGATTGAATCAGGAAAAAATAGAAAATATGAGCAAAAAATTGCATCATTCCTAGAGACTCCAGTTTCTTCAAAATGAACATTAAACCTACTGCACTTAGCTGATTCAGGAGGTGATGTTTATAAAGTAACAGAGATTGACACCTGATTTTTCATTAGTTCACCAGGCTCCTCTGTCCATGGGATTTTCCAGGCAAGAATACTGGAATGGGTTGCCATTTCCTACTCATGGGGACCTTCCTGAACCAGGGATCTAAGCCGCATCTCTTGTGTCTCCTGTATTGGCAGGTAGATTCTTTACCACCATGCTACCTGGAAAGCCCCGATAATCCATTAATTCATATCAGTTGCCTTCATCCCTTCATTGTTGGTTCTGGTACTGTAGGGGGAAAGCAAAGGATTCAATAGAGATGCAAGATGTAGGTCTAGTAAAGAGGAGGCTTCTCAATTTCCCTGAGATACTTCACTGTCCTCTCCAGCATCATCAAAAGACTAACCTTTAAAACAAGGAAATGCTCTAGCTCAGAGCAAGAAAGATGGCTGACTCCAAACTCGTAAATGCTCTGGGCAGCTTTCTATTCATATATGAAGCCCATCAGGATTCATCACCCAGAAAATAATCTTCTAAATATCATTCAAACACACAGTTTTGGGCTCTCTCTTTTTCATTTCATAAAATGTGCTTAATGCTTATTTAATGGCATAGCTAAAAAACACTTCAATTTGGCGCCCAAATTGAGAACTCTGAATGTACAATGTAATTTTCTTACAGATTTAAATGCTTCTTTTCTCTTACTTGTAAATAAAATGAATGCAAAAAAAAAAAAATACTGAAATGGGCAAAATAAACATTCAAAAACAAAAAGAAGAAGAAACAAAGAAAGAAAATATGAGCAGAAGAATTACAAAACTGAGATCAAAGCTGTGATTTAAAAAAAAAAAAAAATCTTTCAACAAGTAATTTTCCAGAGCCAGATGGCTTCACAGTCAAAGTCTGTTGAATGTTTAGGGAAGAGCTAACACCTATATTGCTCAAACAATATTGAGCAATTGTAGAAAACTGTAGAGGAAACTCCCAAACTCATTCTATGAGATTGTGATCACCCTGATACCGAAACCAGACAAAGATACCAAATAAAAGAAAATTGGCCAATATTACTGATAAAAATAGATGTAAAAATCTTCAACAGAAATCTAACAAACAGAATTCAACAAAACAGTAGAAAGATCATTGACTGTGATCAAATGGGGTTTATCCCAGAGGTGCAAGAACAGTTCAATATACATAAATCAATTATATTAAAAAACTGAGAGTTGGAAAACAATATGATCATCTCAATTGATGCAGAGAAAACTTTTGACAAAATTCTACTTTCATCTATAATTTTAAAATATCCAAAAAGGAGACCTAGAAGGAACCTACTTCAACATAATAAAGGCCAACATGACAAATCCACCACAAACAATATTTTTAAAGTTGAAAAATGCAAATCATTTCTTCTAAGATAAGAAATAAGACAATGATGTCCACACTTACTATTATTTGATATACTTTTGAAAGTCTTAGTCATGGCAATCAAAGAAGAAAAATAAATAAATGGGATCCAGATTGGAAAAAAAAGTAAAACTCAGTAGTTTGCAGATGACATGATTTTATATGTGTGTGTGTGTATTTGTGTGTGTGTGTGTGCGCGCTCAGTTGCTAAGTCGTGTCCAACACTTTGTGACTCCATAGACTAGAGCACTCCAGGCTGCTCTGTTTTTCACTGGCTCCTGGAATTTGTTCCAATTAATTCTCATTGAATATTGATACTATCTAATTATCACATATTCTGCTTCTCCCTCCTTTTGCTTTCAGTTTTTTCCAACATCAGGGACTTTTCCAATGAGTCAGCTCTTCACATCAGGTGACCAAATTATTGGAACTTCAGTTTCAGCATGAATTCTTTCAAAGAAGTTTCAGGATTTATTTCCTTTAAAATTGACTTGTTTGATCTTCTTGCTGTCCAAGGGACTCTCAGGCATCTTCTCCAGCACCACAATTTAAAACCATCAGTTCTTCAACACTCAGTCTTCTTTATGGTCTAACTCTCACATCCATACATGACTAATGGCAAAACCACAGCTTTGACTATACAGACCATTGTCAGCAAAATGATGTCTCTGTTTTTTAATATGCTGTCAGCCCTGGGATTTCTTTGGAAGGAATGGTGCTAAAGCTGAAACTCCAGTATTTTGGCCACCTCATGCGAAGAGTTGACTCATTGGAAAAGACTCTGATACGATACTGGGAGGGATTGGGGGCAAGAGGAGAAGGGGACAACAGAGAATGAGATGGCTGGATGGCATCACTGACTCGACGGACATGAGTCTGAGTGAACTCTGGGAGTTGGTGATGGACAGGGAGACCTGGCGTGCTGGGATTCATCGGGTTGCAAAGAGTCGGACACTACTGAGCGACTGATCTGATCTGATCTGAGGTTTGTTATAGTTTTCCTTTCATGGAGCAATCATCTTTTAATTTCTGGGCTTAAGTCACAATACACAGTGATTTCAAAACCCAAGAAATAAAATATGTCATTGTTTATATTTTTCTCCTTCAGTTTGCCATGAAATGATGAGACTGAATGCCATGATCTTAGTTGTTTGAATGTTGAACATCTCGACGTTTAATTTACATACTGCCGAAACCTAGGTTGAAAAGTTTTAAGCATGAACTTACTGAATGTACAATGAGTGGAATTGTATGGTAGTTTGAAAAATATTTGGCATTACCTTTCTTTGGATTTGGGGAAAAAAAAGAAAAAAAACCTTTTCCAATCCTGTGACCATTGCTGAATTTTCCAAATTTGCTGACATACTGAGTGCAGCACTTTAACAGGATTATCTTTTAGGATTTGAATTAGCTCAGTTGGAATTCTGTCAGCTCTACTAGCTTTGTTCATAGCAATGCTCCTAAACCCACTTAACTTCACATTCCAGGATGTCTGATACTAGAATGACCGCATTGTTGTTGTTATCTGGGTAATTAAGACATTTATTGTATAGTCCTTTTTATTCCTTCCACCTCTTCTTAATCTCTTTTGCTTCTGTGAAGTCCTTACCATTTCTGTCCTTAATTGTGTTCATCCTTGCAGAAATGTTCCTTTGATATCTCCAGTTTAGTCTTTTCCATTCTATTGGTATCATCTATTTCTTTGCATTCTTCATTTAAGACCTTCTTTTTTCTACCTGCTGTAATTTATCTGAAATTCTCCATTCAGTTGGTCATATCTTTCCCTTTCTTCCATGCTTTTTGCTTTTATTGTTTCCCCAGTTGTCAGGGAATGTTTAATAGAAGGATTCCTACATACTATTTCTCATAAGTCCTCTATTCCTTATCAGTTTCTGCCAGAAACCAGTGGAATGGCACGCCACTCCCAGGACTGAGGTCATAGGATGAGACAGGCTTGAATCTCCTTCAGTAAACATTCTCCTTATGACAAAACTGTTTAGTCTCCATCCTCTTCCTTGAGCTATGGATTGTCTCCTGACCTTGTGACCACTATTAATCCTTTGTTCCCTTGGTAACGGTTGCTGTACGTTTGGTTTTCTGATCTTTATCATTGTTGAAAGAAATTTCTTGTACAACAGCCTATATATATTCACAGAAACATCATTAAAACACCTTTGCTCCATCAGATCTTGGGTCCCCGTGTCTTTCTTTCTCTCTCTCTCTTTCTTTTTCTCTCTTTCACTTTCTTATCATCAACTCTGGACTGCCAGGTTCCGGTCCATTAAAGGATCCCAACACCCATCTATTTTTAAAGCCTTCTAAGACAAACCACCTTTCTCTCTTGCATTTCTTTTTCTTTGGGATAATTTTGATCACTGCCTCCTGTACAGTGCTATGAACCTCTGTTCATAGTTCTTCAGGCACACTGTCTAAATAAATAATCCTTTGAATCTATTCATCACCTCCACTGTATAATCTTAAAGGATTCGAATTAGATAATATCTGAATGGCCTAGTAGTTTTCTCTACTTTCTTCAACTCTGAACTTTGCAATATGAAGCTCATGACCTGAGCCACAGCCAGTTTCAAGTCTTTTTTTTTTTTTTTTTTGCTGAATATATATACATAACTTGCCCATCTTTGGTTGCAAATAATATAATCAATATGTTTTTGGTATTGATCTTATGGTGATGTCCTTGTGTAGTGTTGTCTCTTGTGTTGTTGAAAAATAGTGTTTTCAATGATCAGCCTGTTCTCTTGACAATACTGTGTTAACCTTTGTCCTGTTTCATTTTGTACCCTAAGGCCAAATGTGCCTTTTACTCCAGGTACCTTTTGATTTCCTATAATTGCATTCCAATCCCATATGATTAAAAGGACTTTTCTCTTTGGTGTTAGTTCTAGAAGGTCTTGTAGTTCTTAATAGAATCAGTCAACTTCAGCTTCTTCAACATTAGTTGTTGGGGTATAGACTTAAATTACTGTGATGTTGAACAGTTTGCCTTAGAAATGAATCAAGATCATTCTATCGTTTTTTAGATTGCACTCAAGTACTACTTTCTGTACTCTTTTGTTAAATGAATTCTGCTTCATTTCTTTTAAGGCATCCTCTCCCACATAATGGTCATCTGAAGTAAATTCATCCATTCCTGTCCATTTTAGTTTAGTGATTCCCAAGAGGTCGAAATTCACTCCTGCCATCTCCTGTTTGTCTGCATCCAATTTTCCTTGATTTATGGACCTAACATTCAATATTCCTATGTAATATTGTTCTTTACAACATTGGACTTTCCTTTAATCACTAGATATATCCACAACTGAGCACTGTTTCTGTTCTGGCCCAACTGCTTCATGTTTTCTGGAGCTATTAGTATTTGCCCTCTGCTCTTCCCCAGTAGCTTATTGTACACCTTCCTACCTGTGGGGCTAAATTTCTGGTGTTATATCTTTTGGCTTTTTCTTACTGTTCATGGAGTTCTCGTGGGAAGAATACTGGAATGGTTTGCCATTTCTTTCTCCAGTGGACCACCTTCTGTCAGAACTCTTCAATATGACCCATTCATCTTGGATGACTCCACATAGGATGGCTCACAGTGATTTTATACATAGAAAACCATTAAAATGTCACCACAAAACTGCTAGAGCTAATCAATGAATATAGTAAATTGGCAGAATTAAAAATTAATATACAAAAATCCATTATGTCCTTACATGCTAACTGAAAACTCACAGAGAAAATTAGGAAAACAATCCCAATCACCACTGCAACAAAAATAATAAAGTACCTAAGAATAAACCTACTTAAGGAGAAAAAAGACCAGTATGCAGAAACCTATGACACTTATTAAAGAAATCAAAGATGACACAAACAGATAAAGAGATATACTATGTTCTCAGATTAGAAGAGTCAATGTTTTGAAAATGACCATATTATCCAAAGCCATTTACCAATTCAAATGCAATTCCTATTAAACTACCAATGGTATTTTTCACAGAACTAGAATAAAAATTTTCATGATTTGTATGAAAACACAAAAGCCCCCATATAGGTAATTCAATTTTGAGAAAGAAAAATGGAGCAACAGAAATCAACTTTCCTGACTTAAGACTACTGTGAAACAACAGCTATCAAAACAGTATGGTTCTGGCACAGAAATAGACATATAGGCCAACTGAACAGAATAGAGCCCAGAAATATACACAGGCACCTATGATCACCTTACCTCTAACAAAGAAGGCAAGAATATACAACAGGGAAAAGAGAGGCTCTTTATTAAATGATTTTGTGGAAACTGGACAGCTATATGTAAAAGTATGAAATTAGAACCCTTCTTAACACAATACAAAAAGAAACTCAAAATGGATTAAAGACATAAATTTAAGGCCAGAAATTATAAAGCTCTTACAGGAAAACTTAGTACAGTCTTTGACATAAATCACAGAAAGTTTCTCTTTGACTGACCTCCTAGTGTAATGGAAATTAAAAAAAAAAAAATGAGCAAATGGGATGTAATTAAACTTAAAAAGCATTTGCACAACAAAGAAAACTATAAAGATGTTTAAAAGCCCACCTTCAGAATGGGATTAAATAATAACAAATGAGATAACTGACAAATGATTAATCTTCAAAATACATAAACATATAACTCAATATCAGAAAAGCAAGCAGCCCAATCAAAAAATTGGCAAAAGCCCTAAAGAGACATTTCTCAGAATATACAGATGACCAATAGACACATGAAAATATGTTCAACATTGCTCACTGTTAGAAAAATGCAAATTAAAACTACAGTGAGGTATCACCTCACACCAATCATCAAAATGGTCATCATCAAAAAAACTACAAGCAATAAATGTTGAGGAGGATGCAGAGAAAAGGGAACGCTACTGTACTGATGGCGGGAATGTAAATTGGCAGAGTTACTATGGAGAACAGAATGGAGACTCCTTAACAAACTAGGAATAAAACTACTATATTATGCAAAAATCACACTACTGGGCACAAATCCTGGGGAAACCACAATTAAAAAAGACACATGTACCCCAGTGTTCATTGCAACATTATTTACAATGTCAGAATATGGAGGCAACCTAGATGCCCTTCAACAGATTAATTGATAAAGAAGCCATAGTACATATATACAGTGGAATATTACTCAGCCATAAAAAGAAAGAAATTTGAGTCAGTTGTAGTGAGGTGGATGAACTTAAAGCCTTTTATACAGAGTAAAGTAAGTCAGAAAGAGAATAACAAATATATTAAAGCCTATACATGAAATGTAGAAAAATGGTACTGATGAACCTATTTACAGAGAAGAAATGGAGACACAGACGTATATAATGGACTTGTAGGTACAGTGGGAGAGGGAGAGGGTAGTACAAATTGAGAAAGTAATATTTACATATATACACTATCATGTGTAAAATATATAACTAGCAGGAAACTGCTGTATAACACAGGGAGCCCAGCATAACATTTGCGATGACCTGGAGGGGTGAAATGAGCGGGAGAGGAAGGCTTACAATGGAGGGGACATGTGAAAAACTTATATGCTGAGAATTTTAAAATATTAATAAAGAAAATTGAAGATGAAACAAAGAAATGGAAAGATATCCTATGATATTGGATTGGAAGAATTTATATCGCTGGAAAGACCATACCACTCAAAATGATCTACACATTTAATGCAATCAATGAAATTACCCATTAAAATTTTCACAGAACTAGAACAAATAATCTTAAAATTTATATGGAAACATAAAAAACTCAGAAATGCCAAAGCAATTTTGATGAAAAAGAACAAAGTTGGAAACATAATCATCAAGACACTCTTTAGTCTGCCATTAAGATAGTGTCATCTGTGCATCTGAGTTTATTGATGTTTCTCTGGGCAATCTTGATTCCGCCTTGTGCTTCATCAACACAACATTTTACATAATATACTCTGCATATAATTTAAATAAGCAGGGTGGCAATATACAGACTTCACATACTCTTTCCCCAATTTTGAAGCAGTCGTTTTTCCATGTCTGGTTCTAACTGTTGCTTCTTGACCTGCATACAGGTTTGTCAGAAGACAGGTAAGGTGGTCTGGTATTTCCATCTCTTTCAGGTAAGTGATCACACCATTGTGGTTATTCAGGTCATTAAGACTTTTTTCCCCCTACAGTTCTTCTGTGTATTCTTGACAACTCTTCTTAATATTTTCCGTTTCTGTTAGGTTCTTACTATTTCTGTTCTTTATTGTGCTCATCTTTGCATGCAATGTTCTTTTAGTATCTCTAATTTTCTTGAAGAGATCTCTAGTCTTTCCCATTCTATTGTTTTCCTGTAATTATTTTCATTGTTCACTTAAGAAGTCCTTCTCATCTCTCTGCTCTTCTTTGAAATTCTGCATTCAGATGGGTACGCTTTTCCTTTGCTCCTTTGCCTTTTGCCTCCCTTCTTTTCTCAGCTATTTGTAAGACTACTTCAGAAAACCATCTTGCCTGGTTGCATTTCTTTCTCATGAGAATGGTTTTGGGCCCCCTCTTCATTACAATAACTAGTTTCTATCCATATTTCTTCAGGCACTCTCTCTAACATATCTAAAACCTTGAATCTATTTGTCACTCTCACGGTATAATTATAAGGAATTTTACTGAAGTCATAACTGAATGATCTAGTGGTTTCCCTTAATTTCTTCAGTTTAAGTCTGAATTTTACAATAAAGATCTCATGATCTGAGCCACAGTCAACTCCCAGTCTTGTTTATGCTGACATGTATCGAGCTTCTCCATTTTTGAATCCAAAGAATGCAATCCATCTGATTTTGGTATTAACCATCTGGTGACATCCATGCTAAGAGTCGTCTCTTATTTTGTTATAAGAGAATGTTTGCTATGACAAAATGCCTTCTTAGCAAAAATCTGTTAGACTTTGCCCTCCTTCATTTTGTACTCAAAGGCCAAACTAGCCTTTTATTCCAGGTGATGCATGACTTTCTATTTTTTCCATTCCAGTCCCCTATGATGAAAAGGCTATCTTTTTTTAGTATTAGTTCTACAAGGTCTTGTAGATCTTCATAGAAACATTCAACTTCTT
Organism: Bos grunniens; assembly: GCF_055505025.1. Classification (NCBI taxonomy): domain Eukaryota; kingdom Metazoa; phylum Chordata; class Mammalia; order Artiodactyla; family Bovidae; genus Bos; species Bos grunniens. Next base: position 60,722,981 of record NC_141183.1, on the reverse strand, counting down.
TGGCATTAGTACTTGGGGCATAGACTTGAACTTCTGTGATGTTGAATGGTTTGCCTTGGAAATGAACAGATATCATTCTGTCATTTTTGAGATTTCAACCAAGTACTGCAATTTGGACTCTTTTGTTGACTATGAGGGCTACCCCCACTTCTTCTAAGAGATTCTTTCCCACAGTAGTAGATACAATGGTCATTTAAATTTAATTATCCCATTCCCATCCATTTTACTTCACAGATTCCTAAAATGTCAATGTTCACTCTTGTCATCTATTGTTTGACCACTTCCAATTTACATTGATTCATGGACCTAACATTCCAGGTTCCTATCAATATTGTTCTTTATAGCATTAGATTATACTTTTGCCATCAGACCCATCCACAACTGACTGTGGTGTCCATTTTGGCTCAGCCTTTTCATTCCTTCTGGAGCTACTTCTCTGCTCTTCCCTAGGAGCATATTGAACACCTACTGACCAGGAGGGGGCACATATTTTTACCTTTTTCTGCTGTTCATGAGGTTCTCAAGGCAAGAATGCTCCAGTGATTTGCCATTCCCTTCTCCAGTGGACCACATTTTTTCAGAACTCTCCACCATGACCCATCCATCTAGGGTGGCCCTACATGCCATCACTCATAGTTTCATTGAGTTACACAAGACTGTGATCCATGTGAACGTTTTGGTTAGTCTTTTGTGACTGTAGTTTTCACTTTGTCTGCCCTCTGATGGATGAGTATAGAGGCTTGTGCAAGATTCCTGTTGGGAAGGACTGGCTGTGGGGAAGACTGGGTCTTGCTCTGTTGGGCAGGGCCATGCTCAGACTCTTGCTCCTTGAAAGAAAAGTTATGACAAACCTAGACAGCATATTAAAAAGCAAAGATGTTACTTTACTGACAGAGGTCTATATAGTTAAATCTATGGTTTTTAAAGTAGTCATGTATGGATGTTAATGTTGGACCATAAAGAAAACTGAGCACTGAAGAATTGGTGCTTTAAACAGTGTTGTTGGAGAAGACTTGAGAGTCCTTTGGGCAGCAAGGAGATCCAGTCAGTCCAGAGGTCAATTGTGGTTCTATCCCCTCTTCTGCAGGTAAGTCATCTCCAAGAGTTCATTCTCTGAGGCTGCCTTGAAGTACTTGAGTCTTCCCCAGAGATGAGTCAGTATGGAGATGGCATGATGCTTGGATTAAGGGGACCCTGGCAGCACCAGGTGCACAGTGAAACCAGCAGCCATGGGTGCAGAAGATATGGCTCTATTATGATTCTTTTTTAGCCTCTGGCAGCTAGTGCTCAAAGAGCCTACCTGGCTGGTACTTTTCTATTGATTTCACAAAAGGCAGCCTTAGCCAAGGTCCTTCTCTGTTGCTCATCACAGTAAGTGCTCAAAGGTCACCCTCACTGGAGTTCTTCTCTATTGCACAGCTGCGGGTGCCAGCATGTGGGGATAGAGTGTATAGTGATGTCTCCACTCCCTGCATGAGACTCAGCAATTACATCCTTCCTCCATGGCAACCTGGTTTCCTCCAAAGGCATTCCCTGCTGCAGATTTCCTTCCTCCCATCCCCTCAGTCTACCTGCAGTTGGCAGCAGTTTCTACCCTGCAATTGCTCTCCAACTCCCATGCTTTAGCTCCCAGTCACATTCCATGGGACTTGTGTCCCTGTCCGGGGTACCTGTTCAGGAGGAGGAGTCCCCAGAGAAGGCCAGAATGATTTGATTGCGGGGCAGGGTGAATCAGAAACTCCTCTCTTAGAGGGTGAACACAAATTTCTTAGAGGGGACCCAAGGTAAGAAAAAGGAGTGACCCTACAAGAGACTAGGCCAGACATGCATGCATGCATGCTAAGTTGCTTCACTCATGTCCAACTCTTTGTGACCCTATAGACTGTAGCCCACCAGGTTCCTCTGTCCATGGGATTCTATAAGCAAGAACACTGGAATGAGTTGCCATGCCCTCTTCCAGGGGATCAGCCCAACCCAGGAATTGAGCCCACATCTCATATGTTTCCTGGATTAGCAGGCAGGTTCTTTACCACTAGTGCCACCTGGGAAGCCCAGGCCATACTTATCTGATAGTGTTCAAGAGACCTACAGAGGCTAGCAGTAGCTGTGGCTCAGTACAGGGACAAAGATACTGGTAGCAACAGTCCTGGGAAATACTACCTAGTGTGAGAGCTCCTGGAGGCTACCATTAGCTCCACAAAACAGCCTGTAGGCTCCAGCAACAGGTCACCTCAGGCCAAATAACTAACAATGTGCAAACACAGCCCCACCTATCAACAGAAAGCAGAATAAAAATTTACTAAGCAGGGCCCTGCTCACAAGAGGGAATGACCCAGCTCCATGCATCACCATTCTCTTCCACATGGAAGTCTGCAAAAGCCTCCTAGGTGGCCTCATCCACCAGGGAACAGACAGTAGAAATAAGAACTATAATTCTGTAGCTTAGAAAACACAATCACAGAGAGACAGTAAGAAATGTCAGAATATGTCCCAGATGTAAGAACAAGAGAAAAACCCAGAAGAACAACTAAGTACAGTGGAGATAGGCAAATTTTTGAAAAAATAATTCAGAAAAATTATAACGAAGATGGTCCAAGACATTGGGGAAAAAATGGAGGCAAATATATTTTAAAAATGCAAGAAATGTTTATCAAAAATCTAGAAGAATTAAAGAACAAAGAAAATAGATAAATAATAGAATAACTGAAATGAAGAATACACAAGAAAGAATAAATAGCAAAAGAACTTAGGTACAATGGATAAGTCACCTGAAAGACAGAATCGTGTCCTATCTTCCAGGACATAACTGCAGAACACTCCTGCAGAAAAAAAAGAAAAGAAAAGAAACAAAAAACTCCTGCAGAACAAAATAAAGAAAAAACAAGAAAAGAAGTGAAGATCTCTAGTAATTTTCTGGTGGTATCTTTAGGGCTTTCTATGTAGAGGACCATGTCATATACAAACAGTGAGAGTTTTATTTCTTCTTTTCCAATTGAGATTCCTTTTATTTCTATTCTCTGAATGCTGTGGCTAGGACTTCCAAAACTATGTTGAATAGTAGTGGTGAGAGTGGGCACCTCTGTCTTGTTCCTGATTGTAGAGGAAATGCTTTTAATTTTTTTGCCATTGAGGATAATGTTTCCTGTGGGTTTGTTGTATATGGCTTTAACTTGAGGTATGTTCCTCCTATGTCTGGTTTCCAGAGAGTTTTCATCATAAACTGGTGTTGAATTTTTTCAAAAGGCTATCTCTATGTCTATTGAGGTAATCATATGGTTTTTATCTTTCAATTTGTTAATATGGTGTATCACAATGTTTGATGTGAAAATATTGAAGAATACTTGCATCCCCGGGATAAAGCCCATTTGGTTATGATGTATGATCTTTTTAATATGTTTTTGGATTCTGGTTGCTAGAATTTTATTGTGGACTTTTGCATCAATGTTCTTCAGTGATATTGGCCTATACTTTTCTTTCTTTCTATTTATTTATTTTTTGACAACTTTGTCTGGTTTTGATAGTAGGATGATGTTGGCCTCACAGAATGAGTATGGAAATTTACTTTCCTCTGAAATTTTCTGGAAGAGTTTAAGTATGATAGGTATTAGATCTCTACATTTTTGGTGAATATAATAAAGTTGCAGGATATAAAATTAATACACAGAAATCCCTTGCATTCCTATACACTAACAATGAGAAAACAGAAAGAGAAATTAAGGAAGCAATCCCATTCATCACTGTGATGAAAAGAATAAAATACTTGGGAATAAATATACCTAAAGAAACAAAAAACCTATAAATAGAGAATTAGCAAACATTGATGAAAGAAATCAAAGATGACACAAATAGATGGAGAAATATACCATGTTAATGGATCAGAAGAGTCAATATAGTGAAAATGAATATACTACCCAAAGCAACCTATAGATTCAATACAATCCCTATCAAGCTACCAATGGTATTTTTCACAGAACTAGAAAAAATCATTTCACAATTTGTATGGAAATACAAAAAACCTCGAATAGCCAAAGCAATCTTGAGAAAGAAGAATGGTACTGGAGGAATCAACCTGCTTGACTTCAGACTATACTATAAAGCTACAATCATCAAAACAATATGGTACTGGCACAAAGACAGAAATATAGACCAATGGAAAAAATAGAAAGCCCAGAGATATATCTACACACATATGAACACCTTATCTTCGACAAAGGAGGCAAAAATATACAATGAAGAAAAGACAATCTCTTCAAAAAGTGGTTCTGGGAAAACTGGTCAACCACATGTAAAAGAATGAAATTAGAACACTTTCTAACACCATACACAAAAATAAACTCAAGATGAATTAAAGATCTAAATGTAAAATCAAAAACTATAAAACTCCTAGAGGAAAACATAGGCAAAACACTCTCTGACATAAATCACAGCAAGATCCTCTATGACCCACCTCTGACAGTAATGGAAATAAAAGCAAAAGTAAACAAATGGGACCTAAGTAAACTTAAACGCTTTTGCGCAACAAAGGAAACTATAAGCAAGGTGAAAAGACAGCCTTTAGAACAGGAGAAAACAATAGCAAATGAAGAAACTGACAAATAATTAATCTCACAAATATGCAAGCAGCTCATGCAGCTCAATATCAGAAAAATAAATGACCCAATCAAAAAATGGGCCAAAGAACTAAACAGACATTTCCACAAAGAAGACTATAGATGGCTAACAAACACATGAAAAGATGCTCAACATCACTCATTATCAGAGAAATGTAAATCAAAACCATAATGAAGTTCCATCCAGGGATGGGGCACACATGCACACCCATTACTGATTCATGTCTATGTATGATGAAAATGATCACAATATTGTAAAGTAGTAGCCTCCAATTAAAATAGATAAATTTATTAAAAATAAAAAAACTGATACAATAAACTTATTTACAAAACAAAATAAGACTCACAAATTAGAAGATGAACTCATGGTTACCAGGGAGGAAGAATGGGGAGAAAAGGGGTAGACTGGGAGCTTGGGAGTGATTTGTACACCTTCCTATATTTAAAATGAGTGACGAGGACCTAATGTACAGCACAGGTATTTCTGCTAAATATTATGTAACATTATAATTCGTAAAATAATTTTAAAAATAATAATTACATGTGTATATATAACTGAATCACTTTATGTACATCTGAAGCTAACCAAACATTGTTAATAAACTGTGAAGAAGAAAGAAGAGTTCTTCACTTTGGGCATGTTCAGCTCCAATACTTTGGCCACCTGTTTCAAAGAGTTGACTTATTGGAAAAGACCCTGTTGCTGGGAAATATTGAAGGCAGAAGGAGAAGGGGATGACAGAGGACGAGATGGTTGGATGTCATCACTGATTCAATGGATGTGAGTTTGAGCAAATTCTGGGAGATGATGAAGGACAGGGAAGCCTGGGTTGCTAGAGTCTATGGAGTGGCAAAGAGTTGGACATGATTGAGCAACTGAACAACAAATTTAGATTCAACCAGGCAGCCTTGCTATGGACTTTGGATTAAGGGACTACATAGTGTGATTTCCCTGGATTCTATTTTATTTTAGTCTCCCAGACTTAGAGATAAAAACTCTTATAACTCAAACACCACAGGTGCAGGCGAAAAGAGATCTAACAAAAATTTGTTCTCTCTAATCAAAAGACTCAGAGAGTGACAGCCTTATTAAAAAGGAAGTTTTTAGACAGTAACTTCTCTACTCTAGGCAATCACCACAAAACAAAAATAAAACCATGGACTTGCCTGCTAATCCATTCCAGCAAAGGCCAAGTGAGGGATCTTGCTGCTGCTGCTAAGTCGCTTCAGTCGTGTCCAACTCTGTGCGATCCCATAGACAGCAGCCCACCAGGCTCTGCCGTCCCTGGGATTCTCCAGGCAAGAACACTGGAATAGGTTGTCATTTCCTTCTCCAATACATGAAAGTGAAAAGTTAAAGTGAAGTCACTCAGTCGTGTCGGACTCTTAGCGACCCCATGGACTGCAGTCTACCAGGCTCCTGCGTCCACAGGATTTTCCAGGCAAGAGTACTGGAGTGGGGTGCCATTGCCTTCTCCAACTTCCAGTATTATTGGATGCAGTGAGACTGTGCCATATCCCCACTGGGACTATGTTACAGAAATCACATGTTCATCCTCATTGACCAGTAACAAGCCATCACTCTTTGGTGTAAGTGGAAATAACTGAGGAAACCAAGATTTCTATTAAACATAATGAAGTGTTTCTCAACTTCCCAGTTGGGATGCTATCTCAGGATCCCAGTGGTGAATCATGGCTTTCACTGTTACCATTAGTAGCAAGGCAACACTTATCATGTTCATGGGACCATAAAAGGAGCCATAATTCTCACTTCTGTCCAATAGTAACAAGGAATATACCACTTTAAGGTGGCAATGGAAGTTCAGTAAGGAGCCTAGATTTCTACCTTCAACTAGTGGCAATATTTTAATTACTGTCCTCTATGCCATAATGTGACCTTCTGTCATGTGATTTCTACTCCCTTTTCACTGTATTATTTTGCTCTGGTATAGTTTATTATGAACAAATTGCTTTCTTAGTGTTTTAATATTAGTTTGTTATCTTAATATTTCTTTGTTAAATGTAGTTCCATACATTTTGTGATTTCCCTAATTCCTGTACAAAGGTATTTTCGAGAAATTTTGTTTTATTTCCTAGAAAAAACAAATTCCTCCAGAACTAATTTATTTTTCACCTTTATTCCTTTTTTTATCTCATCGTTTCCATTTCCTTTCATTTCCATTATAATTTGTTCTAGTATTTTTGTCCTCTCATGTCTTTCCAAACTCTTTGTTAAATACACTGCTTCCCCGGGATCTTGCACTTGATCAAGTGTACTGTGAGTATGTTAGTTTTTGTCTCATGTGAAACATTAGATGAGTTCTGTGTTTAGGTTTTTCTTTCAGAGTTTTAGATCAAAAAATGACAGTTGTAGGTTCTGGTATTTAACCATTTTATGATTTTTTATTTTTTATTTTTTTAATCAGCTTGGGGCTGGGACTGGAGGCTAGCAAAGGTTTTTATGGCAAGTAAATGTTTCCACTTATGTCTTATATTTTTAAAGTTCATACTGCCTTGTTGGAGTTATTATATAAAATAATGTGAGTATTGGTGGTGGGAGAGTTTTGACTTGTATGATTACCCTGGCTTAATGTGATTCTAATATTTGAATAATATTCATTTCTTTCTTTTTCCAAGGCCACCACAAGAGATAAAAGAGGACTTTTGCTCACAGTGGCAGATGGCCCTAACTTGGGCTACTGTTTTTGTGTTTTAGCACATACATGTATAGGGTTTTAAATTTGCTTTTTGTTAATCATTAATTATTTAAATGTTGGTGATAATTAGTATTGCTGCTTTTCTCTCATCAGAAGGAAATTAAATGACACATTCTAATAATGATGCCAGTTTCTAGCAAGTAAGTAGCCTAAACAAAGAAATATATTGTATATATTTTCCCTCAATATTTAGATTCACTCCTTTTCCATCTGGCCCACTACTACCTTAATATCCTTTCCTTTCAGGCCATAATCATCAAAAACACATTATAAACTAGTAAAATTAATTTTAATTACTTAATTACCTTTCTCCACACAGTACTAATGTCTGATGGTGATTGGTGGGGATGGCAGGCCTGGACTGATGAGAAAGTCATTTCTGCAGATTATTATTGCTTACTTTCAATTTTCATTAGTTTGTGCCTTTACTATTAGACAACACTTTGTAAGATTTTTAGTACACAATTTGTCTCACAAGGTTGAGACAAGGTGTTACTAGTTTCTCTTTGCGATTTTTATTTCCTTTAGATGTGTAAGGTGGGTTCTGTGAATTTTGATTTAATCTTCAAATTTTTTCAACTACCAAAATTTAGTTAGCAATGTATTTATAATTCTAGCTGCATTATGGCAGTAATAGAACTTGTATTGATTATGATATTTCTCACTTAGCTCTAGAGCGATTTATGGCAATAATAGCAATGAAAGTTGCAATCTCAAGCCTTGTTTTAGTTGGATAATTTATTATGTTTCTTAATGAATATGCTTATTTATGAAAGTATTCTTAGAAATGCTCATTTTTATCAGAAGAGTGACTGATGGCTAAGGACCGATGTTTGAGTGCAAATCTTTTGTTTCAAATGTAAAATCAACACAAAGTTCAAATCTTATCAATGGCAAGTCAGTTGAAAATTACCTATCTACAAAAGGGATAGATAGTTTTAAGCTCTCAGTATTGACCAGAAACTAGTTAAACTAGTTGATCTCTTAGTGATATTCCCTAGCTTGCCTGATGCTGCCACCAAGGTTGCTGGTATAAGTAAACACACACACACACACACACACCTCTATATATACATATCAGCTTTTGGAACATTTGTCATGACTTTCAAAGAAGTTACCATGGTCTACATCTTTGAAAATGTCACTAAAAATATCACAGGAAAGAAAGATGATACATTAGCTGCTTTTCTCTACATTCTAGGTTTGTCATTGAAGGAAATAGCCATTTAGAATTGGAGTAAACGTCCCAGGAATGTCTCTAATACCTTGGAATAATTTTATTTCATTAACAATGCTTTTATCTGAGAAATATGTTGCCATATAGAGATGTCTCTAGTGAAAGGATAAAAGATGTGGCTTGCCCATAAGGTCAGAAAATATGAAAGCATAAGTCAAAACAACAAATATTTTAAAATATATTTCACATTTCAGAGAGTAACATTCAATACATGTCCTTCAACCAGATATTCTCTCCTTTACTTGTTTGCATTTGGTGGCATTTGGAATACTAACCTTCAAACTGCATTTTTATTTTTTCTACTTTCTCCTTTCCTAGCTAGGACTAATTTTAATCAAATGGTAATTAAAATAGGTACTGCATAACCAACTCACTTTTATGAAAGTAACTAAAGCTTCTAGATTCATGCATTTTCCATTCCCAACTCTTGTTAGAAGCAATGAAAAATACTATTTTTACTTGCAGCACAACTCTTGTTGCAGTAATCATTCAAGTTCTAATAAATCACTTTCAAATAACTTGTCTGGGCTTATCAATTTTTCTTATTTTCCATAAAAGTGTATAATTCAGTTTCATGCCACTGATTCTAAGAAAATATGATTTGCCATTATTTTATTATGAAATAGTGGGAAGTTGTATCAGAAGGTGGGTTATTTGTAGAAACCCCTGAACAAACATGATAAGCATTTTCATTGCTTAAATTCTTCTTTCTTTCTCTTTTATGGTATCTGAGTATGATACAGAGGACTCCTCCCACCCAAAAAAAAAAAAAAAAAAAAGTTTCATGTGGAAAAAAAATAACCTTGAGAAACATAATTACATTTCTTGCTCACTTACTTTACCCCTATGTTATTAAAACAGACCACCCACTTACCTATAGTGAGGTAAATTCTTTATGGATCACTTTAAAAGCCCATTATCATTACTTTTAAGATGAACTCTTGAGCAATCTCTACATGCACTCATTAAATAACATGCAAATTATAGATCCAATAAATGGAGCTTCTGTATGTGACATTAAAAAAGTAAAAGTTTCCTCTCAGAGTGCCATTTCTCATAGCTATTGATATATCATACAGTTTCCATTCTGGAGCTGCTTGAATGTCATTGGCAGCCTGGAGCTCAGAGCCCTGGATTGCTTGTCAACTTTGTGATCAGCCAAAAGCAGCCCACCTCTCCTTCGGAAGGGCTTGCCTGTTAGCCATTGCCAGACTCTGGTAAACAGCTCAGTATGCATCTGGTGATTATGAAATCTCATTTCATTGCATTACTAATTTACAGGGAATGAAATTATAAACAAGGTGATTATTGAGCATAATTTATGGTCCATGTAATTATATAGCTGTCAAAGTAGAGCTGGCAGTGGAACTGTGCAGAAGAGGGCTGCACTTTTGCCTGGTCTACTGAGTTTGTTAATTGTCCACAGCTGCAAATAATTTTTTTGTACTGCAAGATCAGCAAACTTTAATCTGGAGAGCCAGCTAGAGCTGGTTATAATTACCTGCCTGACTGGAAATGTTGCCTACTGGTTTTGAAGATCTTCAGGTGATGGAAAATTACTCCTTCAGCCTTTAGATCAATGGAGAAGAACATGTGCAGCTTCCTGTGAGAAGACACAAGAGCTAATGAATCAGTAGCAGTAATAAAGCATGCAGGACCACAAACAAAAATATATAAATGTATTCTTTTCATACTTAAATGTATATAATATATTAACAGGGGTAGAAAGGTAATTTAGTGCTGCTATAGTGAAAAATAAACAGAAACAGAATCTACTTTGTTCTTTCTCAATAAATTAGGTCTTTAATTATGACTTTGTTAAGAGCATTTATGGCTTATGAAGGGGGCCATGTTTGCAAACAGTCAGAAGCAAGTGAGACATTCCAGAATATCTTAATATGTTGCCAAAATAAACAGGTGAGAAACAAAGCAAAAAGTGGGCCATTAAAGCCAAAGGTCTTGTTTACACAGTTGCAATCTGATTTGGTGGGCTTTTTCCTATTCCCCAAAAGAACCATGCATTGTTTTGCTGTTTTAATTTTGTAGATATTGTCTAGAAAGCATAAGCTATTCTTCATAGAGCTGTTTGTGCTGTAGATAAATCTAAAAATGTTACTGTACAAATAGAGTTATGTAAACCTTATTGTCTATATAAACAAACCAGAGTCCCTCTGCAATACTGATCTGTTGTTGCATATGCAGTTAATAATGAGATTATAGAATTATTGTTCCCTTGTCCTTTTCTGCTATTTTTAAGATCAGATATATCCAGATTTCTGCAGGAGAATTCCTCCTGAATAATAGCAAATATTTTAATATATTTACTACTTTCCTAGAATCAGAGGATAGTCAGAGAATGGAAGTTTTGTCTTGGAGATTTGGCATATATTAATATAAATGCTATCATCACTGATGGGAAGCAATTGATGTATTTTTAAGTTTTGAGTTAAAATAAAAAGTATGAGTAGTGGTTTTGCAGTTAAATATAATTTTACATATTGCCAGTAGGGCACAAATTAATTTCATTAAAAATTCTGAATTTATGATGTGCAAGATGCATTATGCAATTTTCTAATAGACTATAACATGATATAGTAATTTGAAAGCAGAATAGTTAATCATCATAATATAATAGGAGTCTTTGAGATGGTCTGGGTATATGAAATTTTTTTATCTCAAAATTGATAAAATCATGTATCATAACTAACAAATAGAGAACATTTTTTAGAAACCACTTTGTGGCTATGTGGAAGTAGAGATTTGTAGTCAGAAAGATGTTCATATAAAACATTGTTTATTAGTAGTAAAAGATTAGAAACAGTCTAAATTCCATTTTATGTAAGATGATTTTAGTAAATTATGATATATAATTAAGCTGTAATTTTAAGTGAAATGAGCAAGGAGAAGCATTCTATTATAAAGGTACCTTTAAACTGAGTAAACTAGAAAATTGAAAAGACTTGGAAAAGAGAAAAATAAACAGTGAAGAAGTTAGATTTGTAGAATGATGCATATCTTTACTTAAAAAGTACCATTATTAAAAATTACTTATTTAACACATATTACAGAATATTTAAAGACAAAGCAAAAGCTGCCTCCCTCTCCCATTTCCTATTGAATTCTGAGGCTCTTAAAGACTCTGTCTTGCAGATAACAGGACCCTAATTTCCCAGAGAAGGGCCAGAGCTCTGCTTCAGCTGGCAAGTTTTCTAACAGCCAGGTCATCCCCAAGACTCATTGGATTAACTATAATATGGCACCAGCTCTGAAGCATCCAGGAAAAGATTGAGAAAATGCCTGCACTTCCTGAACTGGTTAATTTGTTGGTGTCAGTACAGCCAGGGAGGCTGAGTTTGTGAGGGAAATGTATCTGTAATGAGGTTGTAGGAATTATTTGTCAAAAAGGAGACAGTCAAAACCAGCATTTCCTCTAAGTTAATAAAAATTCACAGTGGGCAACTCTATCTAAAGAATCACTCTTGTCTTTGTGTTCTAAGGTTACGGGAAATTCAGTTTCTCAAGGTTCTAATGCAAATTGATTTTCAGATAGCGTGAATAACTGTATAGTAGAAAGCTAAAGAAAATAGGAAACAGAAGCTCACTTTCAAAAGAAAAAACAAATTATGATATCAAATAATTTACTCTGTTCTATGTGATTCTATAGAGTCATATTTTATTTAATAATAATGCACCACATTTCAAGATAAATTTGATATCAATTTTCCCAGTGTCCAACCATGCAAATATCTGTAAAGAGGGGTAGTCTTAATACAGGAGAAGACTTTAATTGATTTACATTGGTTAATTTAATCCAAATACACATGACTCTTTTTGCTTACTTTTATCTGAATAAAATCACCATATATTGTCTTAATTCTGCCTCCTTTTCCATATTCATGGTTCACTGAACATGGAAAAGTTGCATCCTTTCCCACCTTAAAAATATTTTTGTTGCTTCTACCCTCTTCTCTCCCATATTATAAATATGTGTAAATATTTCTCTATCCTTGACCAGATTTCAGATGCAAGCATATTTAAATAACTTCTACATCATTCTATTCTATCACCATATGCTTTCCAAAAACAGAGGGACAAATTGGTGTTGAGAAAAGATGACTCCTGTAAACCTCTCATGTTCCAAACAGAAAAACACAAACAAAATCAAATCAGATTACTCCTCCCATTTAGGTAAAAAAAAGAGTAGAGAGCAAATGTAGCTGAAGTTCATCATCATATTCTTCCTATTAAACACAAAATCCTCATCTTTATGAGGCACCCCTCCTTACTATTTTTCTCTGTCTCTCAATTGTCTCATAAGAAAAGATTTATCTTTATTTCCTTGATGTTCTGTGTACAAATGTGTATTCACAATGCAGCAATTAGGTTTGATGCATGATACAGGATGCCTGGCACTGGTGCACTGGGATGACCAGAGGGATGATACGGGGAAGGAGGTGGGAGGAGGGTTCAGGGTGGGGAACACGTGTATACCCGTGGCAGATTCATGTTGATGTATGGCAAAATCAATACAATATTGTAAAGTAATTAACCTCAAATTAAAATAAATAAATAAATAAAAATCTATACCCTAGACTTGGGTTCTGTCTTAGGCTTTGGGGGAAATAGTCATTCTTTTCTTTTTTCTCCATCATGTGGGTATTCATGGTATACTTCTGTCATTATACTTCTTAGACCCACCCCCCTCCCATCAATTTTGTATAGGAAAGGGGTAGGTAATATTTTAAAATATGCTCCAATAACTGAGGTAGAAAAAATAATTTGCCTCTCAGTTATCACATCTCTAATATAGTTGCCATAAAACTTTTTGTCTTAATTGGAGTATAATTGATATGCAATGTTGTTTTAGCTTCTGCTGTACGACATGATAAATCAGCCATAAGTATACATATATCCCCTAACTCTTGAGCCTTCCTCCCATCTCCCATCCCACTCCTCTCAGTCATCACTGAGCACCAAGCTGAGCTCCCTGTGCTATACAACAGCTTCCCACTAGCTATCTATTTTACACAAGAAAGAGTATATATGTAAGTGTTACTCTCTCAATTTATCCACCTTCTCCTCTGTTGTGCCCACTAGTCCCTTCTTTATGTCTGTGTCTCTATTCCTGCTCTGCAAATAGGTTCTTCAGTACAATTTTCCTAGTAAACTTTTGCTTGCCTTCTTTCCCATTTTCTGAGAGGAAATGGAAAAATCCTTTTTAACAAGGAATGTTGATCTGAATATGTAGAGCATTTTAATTAAGCAGTTTTCCCCATCCTACTCTTATTAAAAATTTTAATGTCCCAGCTGCTAAGAAAAAGATATTTAAGCCTAGATATGATTTTCATAGCAATCAAATTGTATGCAATCAATCTAATACCAAGTAAACTATGCAATACATGATTTGGGGAAAGTAGGCTACCCAAAGGAAGAAAACCATTCAGCAGGAACTCTGCTCAACAGGATGTCAGCTATGCACATGACTTTCTACTACATATTGATATCTTAAATATTCTTTACTTCAGCCTAATCTGTCAGATGCCATGGGAAGAAAAAGGAGCATTTATCACCCTATTTCAAAGAAGTGAATAATTGTTCTAATTTTTATTTTCTTTAATATTTTATTCTTTATTTTTTAAAAAGGTTTTCTTCCCCTAGTGTTTATTTCATTAGCACAATGTTGAATTATTTCCATCTGGCAGGCTGGGGAAATTGTCATGTATATGGAGACCAAGCCAGAAACTAATATGATAAGTTATTTATTAGTTCTGGTTCTCTGGTTGTTTTACCCTAGTGGGGCTTGTGGAGATACTTAGTCTTTGCTTATTTGTAATTATTTTATTTAAAGGAAAGTGAATGCTGATATTTCTGTACAGAAAATAAATACTTACATGGAGTCAAACAAACTAGGAATACTTGTTTCCATATCCAGACCTTGAAGCTGGTTATGGTGAATGGTGATTCCATTGTACAAAGGAACACAAAGGTGAAAGAGTATAACCAAACTTCATTACTGATAGGCAAATCTGTGGAATTATTGTTCCTGAAATATAGAGCTCAAATAAACAGATAATAAACTGGAAGCCTTTCGCCAAGAACCAGTACTAAACTTAATCTGTCAAGTTTAGATTAGGAGAAAAGATACAATGACACAAGCAAAGATAAAAAGTGGCAAAAAGAATGAAGTACAATCAAGAAGGCACCATATGACTAAGACGTAACCTTCAATACTGGTGACGTTTTAGGGGAATTTGGGGAAAGGTGAGGATGTCAAGGTCTCCAAAGCACAAAGTTATCAGTAGTGAATAGTGCCTTCAATGCTTTGCAATAATCACTACAAAAGAAATAGAGCACATGCAAATGCAGTAATAAAATACACTTGTGTCCTAAGTATGCCTTCAGTTCAGTTCAGTCGCTCAGTCATGTCCAACTCTTTGTGACCCCATGAATTGCAGCACGCCAGGCCTCCCTGTCCATCACCAACTCCCAGAGTTCACTCAGACTCACATTCATCGTGTCAGTGATGCCATCCAGCCATCTCATCCTCTGTTGTCCCTTTCTCCTCCTGCCCCCAATCCCTCCCAGCATCAGAGTCTTTTCCAATGAGTCAACTCTTCACATGAGGTGGCCAAAGTACTGGAGTTTCAGCTTCAGCATCATTCCCTCCAAAGAAATCCCAGGGCTGATCTCCTTCAGAATGGACTGGTTGGATCTCCTTGCAGTCCAAGGGACTCTCAAGAGTCTTACAGGCAGCATAGATTGCAGTATATATAAAATAGTGAAACAATTAACTTCTCTTCATTGCTGCTGCCAGAGGGATATTTTGATGGTGCCAAATAAGTGTCATGACATTTTTCTCATTTTTCTCTAAGGAAAATAACAAAAGAGTTTGAAATGATCAAGGAAAATGATTAGATATCTTTTATAGCACATCTAGAAAATGGGTTACTTCACCTATCAGTCTTTAAGCCATCACAAACTGATGGAACTGATAATTCTATCAGATTTTCTATAGAAAGCTGATAGAGCTAAAAACTATGCTCATATATATAGAAATGCAAATAAATTTTGTCTGGTTATGTTCAATTGATTATCCCCTGTAGATAACTACCAGCTGCACTCATTTGCATATTCATTTCAGTGTTTGTGATCAATTGTGTGTCTGTTTGAATTTGTTCATTGAGAGTTGGACTATAAAGAAAGCTAAGCACTGAAGAATTGTTGCTTTTGAACTGTGGTGTTGGATACTTTGGCCACCGGATGTGAAGAACTGACTCATTGAAAAAGAACCTGATTCTGGGAAAGATTGAAGGCAGGAGAAGAAAGAGATGACAGAGGAAGAGATGACTGGATGCATCACTGACTGGAAGGATATGAATTTGTGCAAGCTCCCAGAATTGGTGATGGACAGGGAAGTCTGGTGTGCTGTAGACCACGAGGTAGCAAAGAGATGGACACAACTGAGCGACTGAACTGAACTGATAATTGGATAAAATTTGGCATGTATAAATTTTAAATTTCTATGAGATTTTTAATTTTCAAAAGTCAATTAAAGAACCTGCTTTCTTTCAACCCTTGTCTTCTACAAGGGATATTGACATAGAGGACTAAGGTTAGAGAGCAAATGTCATGCTGAAAATTGATTAAGAAGACATTCAACTAAGGGATATAGTAATATGGAAATGATTTGTCCAGCTTGGATGAAGGATAAATATGAATGGTATGAAAAACACCAAGAGGATAGAAGTACATAGAAAAATGTTTTAGAGTTGAACAGAGAGAATATTTCTAGCCATGCTTATTATAGTTTTCCATCTACTTGCTACTGAAGAAAAAAAAAAAAAACTAACTTAAAAAAATATATATATTTGTATATGCCTATTTTTATGTGTCCCCTTCATGGTTCACAGCCTTGTCATGGCAAAGGGACTTGCATAACTCAATGAAGCTATGAGCCATGCCATGCAAGACAACCCAAGATGGATGGGTCTTGAGTCCTTATTTCAAAATTCAGGCTTAAATTGAAGAAAGTAGGGAAAGCCATTAGGCCATTCATATATCACCTAAATCAAATTACATACCAAATACAGTGGAAGTGATGATTAGATTCAAAGGTTAAAATCCTTCAGGCTAGGGTTCAGTAGTATAAGAACTAAGAAATTCCAAATGTACTAGCTAAGTTTAGAAAAGGCAGAAGAACCAGAAATCAAATTGCTAACATTTGTTGGATCCTGGAGAAAACAAGGGTATTCCAGAAAAACATCTATTTCTGTTCCATTAACTATGCTAAACTTTTGACTGTGTGGATCAAAACAAACTGTGGAAAATCCTTAAAGGGATGGGAATACAAGACCATTTTACTTTCTCCTGAGAAACCTGTGTGCAAGTCAAAAAGCAACGGTTAGAACAAGACATGAAACAATGGACTGGTTCATAATTGGGAAAGAAGTATGACAAGGCTGCAGATTGTCATACTGCTTATTTACCTTATGTGAAGTATACATCAAGCAAAATGCCCGGCTGGGTCATATGGTAGGTCTATTCCTAGTTTTGCAAGGAATCTCTGTACTGTTCTTCATAGTGATTGTATGAACCTATTTGCAGGGTAGCAGTGGAGACCCAGACCTAGAGGAGAGACTTGTGGGCACAGTAAGGGAAGGAGAGGGTGGGACATATTGACAAAATAGCACAGAAACATATAGAGTACTATATGTAAAATGGATAGCAAGTGGGAATTTGCTGTGTGACACAGGAAGCTCAATCCATTGCTCTGTGACAACCTAGAGGGGTGGGATAGGGTAGGAAATGGGAGAAGGTTCAGGAGGGAGAGGACATATGTATGCTGTTGCTAAGTCACTTGTCATGTCCGACTCTGTGCGACCCCATAGACAGCAGCCCACCAGGCTCCCCCGTCCCTGGGATTCTCCAGGCAAGAACACTGGAGTGGGTTGCCATTTCCTTCTCCAGGACATATGTATACCTGTAGCTAATTCATGTTGATGTATGGCAAGAAGCTAACACAGTATTATAAAAACAATTATCCTCCAATTAAAAAAGAGAAGAAAAAAGCTGCCTGGCTGGATGAACCACAAGCTGGAATAAAAATTGCTGGGAGAAATATCAACAACTTCAAATATGCAAATGATACCACTCTAATGGCAGAAAGAGAAAAGGAAATTAAAACTCTCTTGACAAGGGTGAAAGAAGAGAGAGAGAAAGCTAGCTTAAAACTCAACATTAAAAAAAAAAAAAAAAAAAAAAACTAGGATCATGGCATCTGGTCCCATCACTTCAATGCAAATAGAAGCAGAAATAGTGGAAACAGTGACAGATTTTATTTCTTGGGCTCCAAAATCACTGTGCTTAGTTGCTTCACCATGTTGGACTCTTTGCCAACTTACAGCTATGGCCAGCCAGGTTCCTCTGTTCACAGCGATTCTCCAGGCAAGAATAGTGGTGTGGATTGCCATACCTTCCTCCAGGGGAGCGTCCCAATCCAGGGACTGAACCCAGATATCCCATATCCTTTACTGTTTGAGCCACCAGTGAAGCCCTAGATAGCATACTAAAAAAAAAAAAAAGAGAGACATCGCTTTGCTGATGAAGGTCCATCTAGTCAAAGCTATGGTTTTTCCAGCAGTCATGTACAGATGAGAGTTGGACCACAAAGAAGACTGAGCACCAAAGAACTGATGTTTTCAAATTATGGTGCTAGAGAAAACTCCTGAGAGTCCCTTGGACAACAAAGAAACCAAACCAATCAACTCTAAAGGAAATCAACCCTTATATTCATTAGAAGGACTGATACTGAAGCTGAAGCTCCAATATTTTAGTCAGCTGATGTGAAGAATTGATTCAATGGAAAAGATCCCTTTGCTAGGAAAAACTGAAGGCAAAAGGAGAAGGGGGCAGCAGAGGATGAAATGGTAGGATAGCATCACTGACTCAATGGATGTGAGTTTGAGAGAACTGTGAGATAGTGAAGGACAGGGAATCCTGGTGCACTCCAGTCCATGGGGTCACAAAAATTCAGAAACAACTTAGAAACTAAACAACAAACAGTATTTTTACGTATACATTAAGTAAAAAGTGAAAGTGAAGTCTTGTCCGACTCTTTGTGACCCCATGGACTGTAGCCCACCAGGCTCCTCTGTCCATGGGATTTTCCAGGCAAGAGTACTGGAGTGGGTTGCCATTATATTAGGCTATGTAATCCAATATCAGCTCCATTATTATCAGCATATTGTCCTGTTGTCAAAAGTTGTAAATTAATCAATTCCCCCATGGGTTACTATAGATACTTGAATTCTCCAACACCACAGTTCAAAAGCATTAATATTTTGGTGCTCAACTTTCTTTATAGTCCAACTCTCACAGCCACACATGACTACCAGAAAAACCATAGCTTTGACTAGATGGATCTTTGTTGGTAAAGCAATGTTTCTGCCTTTTAATACGCTGTCTAGGTTTGTCACAACTTTCTTTCCAAGGACCAAGCATATTCTCATTCCATGGGTGCTGTCATCATCTGCAGTAATTTTGAAGCCCAAGAAAACAAAGTATATCACTGTTTCCATTGTTTCCTCATCTATTTAACATGAAGTGATGGGACTCGATGTCATTATCTTCATTTTTGGAATGTGGTGTATTAGGCCAGCATGTTAACTCTCCTCTTTCACTTTCATCAAGAATCTCTTTAGTTCTTCTTCACTTTCTGCCATAAAAGTGGTGTCATTGCATGTATGGGGTTATTGATATTTCTCCTGCCAATCTTGATTCCAGCTTGTGCTTCATCCAGTCCTGCATTTTCCATGATGTACTATGCATACGGCAGAAAGTGAAGAACTAAAGAGCCTCTTGATGAAAGTGGAAGAGGAGAGTGAAAAAGTTGGCTTAAAGCTCAACATTCAGAAAACTAAAATCATGGCATCTGGTCCCATCACTTCATGGCAAATAGATGGGGAAACAGTGACTGACTTTATTTTTCTGGCTTCCAAAATCACTGCAGATGGTGATTGTAGCCATAAAATTAAAAGATGCTTGCTCCGTAAAAGAAAAGTTATGACCAACCTAGAAAGCATATTAAAAAGCAAAGACACTACTTTGCCAACAAAGGTCAGTCTAGTCAAGGCTGTGTTTTTTCCAGTAGTCATGTTATGGATATGAGAGTTGGACTATAAAGAAGGCTGAGCACTGAAGAATTGATGCTTTTGAACCGTGGTGTTGGAGAAGACTCTTGAGAGTCCCTTGGACTTCAAGGAGATCCAACCAGTCCATTCTAAAGGAGATCAGTCCTGGGTGTTCACTGGAGGGACTGATGTTGAAGCTGAAACTTCAGTACTTTGACTATCTGATGCGGAGAGCTGATTCATTTGAAAAGACCCTGATGCTGGGAAAGATTGAGGATGAGAGGAGAAGGGGATGACAGAGGATGAGATGGTAGGATGGTATTACCGACACAATGGACATGGATTTGGGTGGACCCCGGGCATTGGTGATGGACGGGGAGGCTGGGCGTGCTGTGCTTCATGGGGTTGCAAAGAGTCAGACTCGACTGAGAGACTGAACTCTGAAATCAGAACTATGCATATAAGTTAAATAAGCCTAGTGACTATAAACAGTCATGACGTACTCTTTTCCTAATTTGGAACTGGTCCGTCCCATGTCTGTGTCTAACCATTGCTTCTTGACTGGCATACAGATGTTTCAGAAGGCAGGTAAAGTGGTCTGGTACTCCCATCTCTAAGAATTTCCCACAGTTTCTTGTGATCTACCAGTTAAAGGCTTTGGTGTAGTTGATAAAGCAGAAATAGATTTTTTTTTTGCCAAGTCTCTTGCATTTTTTATGCTCCAGTGGATGTTGGCAATTTGATCTCTGGTTCCTTTGACTTCTCTAAATCCTGCTTGAACATCTGGAAGTTCTCTTTTCACTCCAGGATGTCTGGCTCTTGGTGAGTGATCACACCACTGTAGTTATCTGGGTCATGAAGATCTTTTTTGTATAGTTATTCTGTGTTTTCTCGCCACTTAAGTATCTTAGGCTTTTGTCAGGTCTATAAGATTCCTGTCCTTTATTATGCCCATCTTTTTCTGAAGTGTTCCCTTGTTATCTCTAATTTTTGAAGAGATCTTTAGTCTTTCTCATTCTATTGTTGTCCTCTCTTACACTGATCACCGAGGAAGGCTTTCTTATTTCTCTCTGCTATACTTTAGAACTCTGTATTCTGATGGGAATATCTTTCCTTTTCTCCTTTGCCTTTTGCTTCTCTCCTTTTCTCAGCTATTTGTAAGGCCTCCTTAGACAACCATTTTGTCCTTTTGCATTTCTTATTCTTGGGGATGATCTTGATCACTGCCTCCTGTACCATGTCATGAAGCTGTATCCATAGTTCTTCAAGCACTCTGTCTATCAGATCTAATCCCTTGAATCTATTTGTCACTTCCACTGTATGATTGTAAGGGATTTGATTTAGGTCATACCTGAATAGTCTAGTAGTTTTCCCTACTTTCTTCAATCTGAATTTTGCCATAAGAAGTTCATGATCTGAGCCACAGTCAGCTCCTGGTCTTGTTTTTGCTAACTGTATAGAGCTTCTCCATTTTCAGGTGCAAAGAATAGAATCAATCTGTTTTCGTATTGACCATCTGATGATATCCCTGTTTAGAGATGTCTCTTGTGTTGTTGGAAGAGGATGTTTGCTATGACTAGTGCATTGTTCGGCAAAACTGTTAACCTATGCTCTGCTTCATTTTGTACTTCAAGGCTTAATTTTCCTGTTACTCCAGGTATCTGTTGACTTCTGAAAAGGACATCTTTTTTTTTGGTGTTAGTTCTAGAAGTTCTCATAGATCATCATAGAACCATTCAACTTCAGCTACTTCAGCATTAGTGGTTGGGGCATAGATTTGGATTACTGTAATTTTGAGTGGTATGCCTTGGAAATGAATAGAGATCATTCTGTCATTTTTGAGATTGCTCCCAAGTACTTTATTTCAGACTCTTTTGTTGACTCTGAGGGTTACCATTTCTTCTAAGGGATTTTTGCCCACAGTAGTAGATATAATGGTCATCTGAATTAAAATCCCCCATTCCAGTCCATTTTAGTTCACTGATTCCTAAAACGTTGATGTTCACTCTTCTTGTCATCTGTTTGACCACTTCCAATTTACCTTGATTCATGGACCTAACATTCCAGGTTCCTAAGCAATATTATTCTTTATAGCTTTGGAGTTTACTTTCATCACCAGTCACATCTACAAATAAGTATTTTTTGTTTGGTTGGTTGGTTTGTTGGTTGGCTTTTGCTTTGGCTCTGTCTCTTCATTATTTCTTGAGCTATTTCTCCACTCTTCTCCAGCAGCATATTGGTGCCCACACCTTCCGACCTGGGAAGTTCATTTCTCTGTGTCTTATATTTTTGCCTTTTCATACTGTTCATGGTGTTCTCAAGCTTGAATATTGAAGTGACTTGCCATTCCCTTCTCCACTGCACCATGTTTTTTCAGAACTCTCCACCATGACTCATCCATCTTGGTGGTCCTACACGTAATGGCTCATAGTTTCATTGAGTTAGAGAAGGCTGTGTGGTCCATGTGATCTGTTTGATTAGCTTTCTGTGACTGTGGTTTTCATTCTGTCTGCCCTATGATTAATAAGGATAATAGGCTTATGGAAACTTCCTGATGGGAGGGACTGGCTGTGGGGGCAACTGAATCTTCTTCTCGTGGGTGGGACCATGGTCAGTAAATCTTTAACCAATTTTATGTTGATGGATGGGGCTGTGTTCTCTCCCAGTTGTTTGGCCTGAGGCCAAGCTCTAAATCCACTGGAGACCCTGGGAAACTCACAGACTATACTAAGTCTGACTTAGTCTCTTGTGGGGACACAGCTCCTTTCTCCTGGTTTCTTATGTGCGCAAGGTTTTATTTGTGCCCTCCAAGAGTCTGTTTCACCAGTCCTGTGAAAGTCTTGTATTCAAATCCCATTGGGCCTCCAAAGTCAAATTCCCTGAGGGTTCTCAGTCCCTTTGCTAGATTCCAAGGTTTTGAATCTATTTTTGGTCCTAGAACTTTCTTAACAGCATGATACTTTATTTGGTGTAAGGTTTGCAATTTGTGGGTCATCTGCTCAGCAGCTATAAGGTGGGGTTAATGGAAACCTCCTCCAAGAGGACTTATGCCACATGCTATATGACTCAGGTCTGCTTCAGCCAGAGCCCTTGTCCCTGAGGCAGGCCACAGGAATTGAATATTATTCAGCTATAAAAAAGAACCATTTGTGTCAGTTCTAATGAGGTGGATGAAAGTGGAGCCTATTATACAGGGTAAAGTAAGTCAGAAAGAGAAACACCAATACTTATATTAACACCTATATGTGAAACTTAGAAAGACGGTAATGGCAATTTTATATTCAAGGAAGCAAAAGAGACATAGATGTAAAGAACAGACTTTTGGACTCTGGTAGAAGGTGAGGGTGGGATGATTTGAGAGAATAGCACTGAAATGTATATTACCATATGTAAAATAGATGACCAGTGCAAATTAGATGCATGAAGCAGGACACTCAAAGCCAGTGCTCTTGGACAACCCAGAGGGATAGGGTGGGGAGCATGGTGGGAAGGGTTCAGGATGGGGAAACACATGTGCACCCATGGCTGATTCATATCAATGTATTGCAAAACCATCACAATATTGTAAAGTAATTATCCTCCAATTAAAATATTTATTTAAATGTACCACTATACTTAAACAACCTATCATTGTATTCTCATAACTTTTAGTTCCATAGATTATTGTGAAATTGGGAAAAATGCATTTTATTAGTCAACTCAGTGATAAGTTACCAACTATAAAGGTTTATTTTCATGATATGAGATTAGACATATGAGCAAGTCCTTGATTAAAGATTAAAGTTACATAATTTCCAATGAAAGCATAAATGAAAGTAAACTTTTAATATTAGAAGGAAAATAATAAAAGGTAAAATTTTTATTCTTGAGCTTCTCTAAGTGAAGTTTTAAAATGTTGTTTATTAAATACTGATTTAATTTAATAAATAAAGTGGTGTTAACTATCTTATTTAAGTGCTTTTGAGGGAATTCTGCTGATATGATTAAGTTACTGAAATGTCTGTATACAAGAAAAGATTCATTTCTAGCTGAAATTCTCTGAATTATCCATGGAAATGTAGGCAAGATGAGCACAAATGAGGTGGGTCACTATTGACTCTTGACAGCTTTCAGTCGTTCAATTTAAAAAATTGTCTGTCTACCCTGTGAAAAACCTTCATGCACTTTAAATATAATTTTTAAAATGATCCATACTCTCATGGTTAAGAGTGTGTGCTTTGGAGCAGTATATGATTCAATAGGAATTCTATTTCAAAATAGCTCTGTGGCTTTGGTCTAGTTTCATTTTCATTGTTGTTTTCCAATCACACCTCGTGTCCAACTCTTTGCAACCCTATGGACTGCAGCACACCAGGTCTCCCTGTCCCTTACAACCTCCCAAAATTTGCCCAAGTTCATGTCTACTGCACTGGTGATGCTATCCATCCATCTCATCCTCTGGTGCCCTCTTATCCTTCTGCCCTCAATCTTTCCGAGAAGCAGGGACTTTTCCAATGAGTCAGCTGTTCACATCAGGTGGCCAAAATATTGGAGTTTCAGCATCACTTCTTCCAGGGAGTATTTGGAATTTATTTCCCTTAAGATTGATCGGTTTCATCTCCTTGTTGTCCAAGGGACTCTCAGGAGTCTTCACCAGCACCACAGTTTGAAGATATCAATTCTTTGGCACTCTGCCTTCTTTAAGGTCCAGATCTCACAACTACGTGACCACTGGAAAGACCATAGCCTCAACTATGCAGGCATTTGTTGGCAGAGTAATGTCTCTGCTTTTCAACACACTATCTAGGTTTGCCATAGCTTTCCTGATGAGAAGCAATTGTCTTCTGATTTCATGGCTGCAGTCACACACTGCAGTAATTTTAGAGCCCAAGAAGAGAAAATTTGTCACTACTTCCATCTTTCCCCTTTCTATTTGTCATGAAGTAATGGGGCTTGATGTCAAGATCTTATATTTTTAATATTTAGTTTTAAGCTGGCTCTTTCACTTTCCTCCTTCACCATCATCAAGAGACTCCTTAGTTCCTCTTCACTTTCTGCCATTAGAGTGGTATCATCAGCATATTTGAGGTTGTTGATGTTTCTCCTGCATATTTTGATTCCAGCTTGCAACCCATCCAGCCCAGCATTTCTCATGATGTGCTCTGTGTATAAGTTAAACAAACAGGGTGACATCAGACAGCCCTGCTGTACTCCTTCCTCAATCCTGAACCACTCAGTTGTTCCATACAGGGTTCTAACTGCTGCCTCTTGACCCACAGGAGTGGGTCTCCTCTCTCTGCAGACAGCCAAAATGGTCTGGTATTCCCATCTCTTTAAGAATTTTCCACACTTTGTTGTGATTTACACAGTTAAAGACTTTGGCATAGTTAATAAAGCAGAAATAGATTTTTTCTTTTTCTGGAACTCTCTTGCTTTTTTGATGATCCAATGGATGTTTGCAATTTGAACTCTGGTTCCTCTGCCTTTTATAGATCCAGCTTGAACATCTGGAAGTTCATGGTTCATGGACTGTTGAAGCCTGGCTTGGAGAATTTTGACCATTACTTTGCTAGCATGTGAGATGAGTGCAATTACGTGGTAGTTTGAGCATTCTTTGGCACTCCCTTTCTTTAAGATTGGAATGAAAACTGACCTTTTCCAGTCCTGTGGCCACTGCTAAGTTTTCCAAATTTGCTGGCTTATTGAGTGCAGTGCTTTCATAGCATCATCTTTTAGGATTTGAAAAAGCTCAACTGAAATTCCATCACCTCCACTAGCTTTGCACTTAGGGATGCTTCCTATGGCCCACTTGACTTCTCATTCTAGCATGTCTGGCTCTAGGTGTTAAACATACTATGTTGTTAATACATGTGACAATGACAACTAGCATTCATATCAAATTTCCTACCAGTTGAACAGGTAGAGTCCTTCAGAATGTTTTCACACATGTGCAGTGACAAAGACACCTGAAATTATTAAAATATTGCTGAAGAATCTGTATATTGTTAAAAGTTATTCCACACAGGAAATTTGAAGGTTTCAGAAAGGTTGAGAATCCTCAGCAAGTGGTATAAGTTCAGTTCAGTTCAGTCGCTCAGTCGTGTCTGACTCTTTGTGACCCCATGAATTGTAGCACACCAGGACTCCCTGTCCATCACCAACTCCCAGAGATAACTCAAACTCAGGTCCATCGAGCCAGTGATGTCAACCAGCCATCTCATCCTTGACTTCTCCTCCTGCTCCCAATTCCTCCCAGCATCAGTGTTTTTTCCAATGAGTCAGCTCTTCGCATGAGGTGGCCAAAGTATAGGATTTGCAGCTTCAGCATCAGTCCTTCCAAAGAACACCCAGCACTGATTTCCTTTAGAATGGACTGGTTGGATCTTCTTGCAGTCCACGGGACTCCCAAGAGTCTTCTCCAACACCACAGTTCAAAAGCATCAATTCTTCGACTCTCAGCTTTCTTCACAATCAAAATTTCACATCCATACATGACCACTGGAAAAACCATAGCCTTGACTAGACGGACTTTGTTTGCAAAGTAATGTCTCTGCTTTTGAATATGCTGTCTATGTTGGTCAAACTTTCCTTCCAAGGAGTAAGGGTCTTTTAATGTCATGGCTGAAATCACCATCTGCAGTGATTTTGGAGCCCCCCAAAATAAAGTCTGACACTGTTTCCACTGGTTCCCCATCTATTTCCCATGAAGTGATGGGACTGGATGGCATGATCTTCGTTTTCTGAATGTTGAGCTTTAAGCCAACTTTTTCACTCTCCACTTTCACTTTCATCAAGACGCTTTTTCGTTCCTCTTCACTTTCTGCCATAAGGGTGGTGTCATCTGCATATCTGAGGTTACTGATATTTCTCTCGCCAATCTTGATTCCAGCTTGTGCTTCTTCCAGCCCAGCTTTTCTCATGATGTACTCTGCATATAAATTAAACAAGCAGGGTGACAATATACGGCCTTGATGTTCTCCTTTTCCTATTTGGAACCAGTCTGTTGTTCATGGCCAGTTCTGACTGTTGCTTCCTGACTTGCATACAGGTTTCTCAAGAGGTAGGTCAGGTGGTCTGGTATTCCCATCTCTTTCAGAGTTTTCCACAGTTTATTGTGATCCACACAGTCAAAGGCTTTGGCATAGTCAATAAAACAGAAATAGATGTTTTTCTGGAACTCTCTTGCTTTTTCGATGATCCAGCAGATCTTGGCAATTTGATCTCTGTTTCCTCTGCCTTTTCTAAAACTAGCTTGAAAATCTGGAAGTTCACAGGTCACGTATTGCTGCAGCCTGACTTGTAGAATTTTGAGCATTACTTTACTAGTGTGTGACATGAGTGCAATTGTGCGGTAGTTTGCACATTCTTTGGCATTGCCTTTCTTTGAAATTGGAATGAAAACTGACATTTTCCAGTCCTGTGGCCACTGCTGAGTTTTCCAAATTTGCTGGCATATTGAGTGCAGTGCTTTCACAGCATCATCTTTCAGGGTTTGAAATAGCTCAACCAGAATTCCATCATCTCCACTAGCTTTGTTAGTGGTGATGCTTTCTAAGGCCCACTTGACTTCATATTGCAGGATGTCTGGCTATAGGTTAATGATCACTCCATTGTGATTTTCTTGGTCATGGAGATGTTTTTTGTATAGTTATTCTGTGCATTCTTACCACCTCCTGTTAATATCTTCTGCTTCTGTTAGGTCCATACCATTTCTGTCTTTTATCGAGCCCATCTTTGCATGAAATCTTCCCTTGGTATCTCTAATTTTCTTGAAGAAATCTCTAGTCTTTCCCATTCTGTTGTTTTCCTCTATTTCTTTGCGTTGTTTGCTGAGGAAGACTTTCTTGTCTCTCCTCACTATTGTTTGGAACTCTGTACTCAAATGCTTATATCTTTCCTTTTCTCCTTTGCTTTTTGCTTCTCTTCATTTCACAGCTATTTGGAAGGCCTCCCCAGACAGCCATTTTGCTTTTTTGCATCTTTTCCATGGGAATGGTCTTTATCCCTGTCTCTTGTGTAGTGTCACTAACCTCCGTCCATAGTTCTTCAGTTTCTCTATCTATCAGATCTATTCCCTTAAATCTATTTCTCACTTCCACTGAATAATCATAAGGAATTTGACTTAGGTCATACCTGAATGGTCTAGTGGTTTTCCCTACCTTCTTCAATTTAAGTCTGTATTTGGAAGTAAGGAGTTCATGATCTGAGTCATTGTCAGCTCCTGGTCTTATTTTTGCTGACTATATAGAGCTTCTCCATTTTTGGCTGCAAAGAGTATAATCAATCTGATTTTGGTGTTGACCATCTGGTGATGTCCATGTGTAGAGTCTTCTCTTGTGTTGCTAGAAGAGGGTGTTTGCTATGACCAGTGCATTCTCTTGGCAAAACTCTATGAACCTTTGCCGTGCTTTATTCCGTATTTCAAGGCCAAATTTTCCTGTTACTCCAGGTGTTTTTTGACTTCCTACTTTTGCATTCCAGTCCCCTATAAAGAAAAGGGCATCTTTTTGGGGTGTTAGTTCTAAAAGGTCTTGTAGGTCTTCATAGAACCGTTCAACTTCAGTTTCTTCAGTGTTACTGGTTGGGGCATAGACTTGGATAACCGTGATATTGAATGGTTTGCCTTGGAAATGAACAGAGATGATTCTGTCGTTTTTTAGATTGCATCCAAGTACTGCATTTCAGACTCCATGATGGCTACTCCATTTCTTCTAAGGGATTCCTGCCTGCAGTAGTAGATATAATGGTCATCTGAGTTAAATTCACTCATTTCAGTCCATTTTAGTTCGCTGATTCCTAGAATGTCAACGTTCACTCTTGCCATCTCCTGTTTGACCGCTTCCAATTTTCTCTGATTCATGGACCTAACATTCCAGGTTCCTATGCCATATTGCTCTTTACAGCATCAGACCTTGCTTCTATCACCAGTCATATCCACAACTGGGTATTGTTTTTGCTTTGGCTCTATCCCTTCATTCTTTCTGGAGTTACTTCTCCACTAATCTCTTGTAGCATATTGGGCACCTACCGACTCGGGGTTCTCCATTCAGTATCCTATCATTTTGCCTTTCATACTGTTTATGGGGTTCTCAAGGCAAGAATACTGAAGTGGTTTGCCATTCCCTTCTCCAGTGGACCACATTCTGTCAGACCTCTCCACCATGACCCGCCCATCTTGGGTGGCCCCACACGGCATGGTTTAGTTTCATTGAGTTAGACAGGGCTGTAGTCCATGTGATCAGATTGACTAGTTTTCTGTGATTATGGTTTCAGTGTGTCTGCCCTCTGATGCCCACTTGCAGCACCTACTGTCTTACTTGGGTTTCTCTTACCTTGTATGTGGGGTATCTCTTCATGGCTGTTCCAGCAAACCATAGCCACTGCTCCTTACCTTGGATGAGGGGTATCTCCTCAGGGCCGCCCCTCTTGACCTTGAATGTGGAATAGCTCCTCTTGGCCCTCTTGCACCCACACAGCCACTACTCCTTGGACATGGGGCTGCTCCTCTCGGCCACCGTCCCTGACCTTGGGCATGGAGTAGCTCTTGAATACTGGAGTGGGTAGCCTTTCTCTTCTTCAGGAGATCTCCCCAACCCAGAGATCAAACTCAGGTCTCCCACATTTCAGGCAGATTCTATACCAGCTGAGCCACCACGGAAGCAGTTAGTATAAGGACCTTCACAAAGAAGTCATGACAGAGAAACAGATGACATTGTTGAAAATGTGAGGATTAGAAAAGAAGGCTACTGAAAGGAAGATTAGAACATCAACATCATCAGAACAGAGATATTTCCCTGTGTCACAGGGTTTAAAATCACAATATGTATGGTTTACAATTTTTAGCTAACTGTTGTTATTTAACTAGAACACATCTGCTTATGTTTAGAAAAGTAGTTTGTATATCTGTCTATTGAATAATTTATTTCAAAGTCAGTCCTTTCATCTTATTCTGCCTTCCCTCCTTTTGACATATTTCATTAAAATAAATCTTTACATGTACTGAAAAATAGACATTGTCTGTTCTGGAAGCGCTTTTCAGTCATCTTACTGTGTCCAGAATAAGGAGACCAAAATGTAGGACTAGAATACCTACACACGAAATAAACAGAAGTACTCTTTAGGAAGAAAATTCATTGTTGCCATCATAGATCTATTCATTGGATAATTTTGTTAATCTCTCTTCCTTTCTAATTGACTTGAAGTCACTGCCTTATGTAAATACAACCTGCTGCTGCTACTGCTGCTGCTGCTAAGTCACTTTAGTCATGTCCGACTCTGTGCGACCCCATAGACGGCAGCCCATCAGGCTCCTCTGTCCCTGGAATTCTCCAGGCAAGAATACTGGAGTGGGTTGCCATTTCCTTCTCCAATGCATGAAAGTGAAAAGTGAAAGTGAAGTCGCTCAGTCGTGCCCAACTCTTCACGACCCCATGGATTGCAGCCTACCAGGCTCCTCCATCCATGGGATTTTCCAGGCAAGAGTACTGGAGTGGGGTGCTATTGCCTTCTCCGAAATACAACCTACTGTCCTCCAAATGAGCCAAGCATTAAAGAAGCATGTCCATCAAAGTGATTAGATTAGTGTCTGCAAATGTATGAACTTATCTCTTTACTGGTGGTGTGTACTGTCTTGTACCATGTCCTCTACCTGGGAACTTGGCTTATCTTTAAAGCTCTTTGATCCACTCCAACGGAAGCAAAGTGATTGTAATTTCTGTCTCAGTTTTGAGTCATAAGAATTTTACCCCTAATACACCCAGACATCAATTTTCATCCCATCCTTTGGTGACTACAAATCTAAGCTCCTATTATTGAAGTCTTGATCCTGGAGAATAGTGTCATCTTTTAAACTGAATTAGTGTTTATCATTCCTTATCTACTTCTTCACCTCAATATTAGATCAGCCCTGCATTTGACTTTTACCAGCTTTCTTCCCTGGACATGAGTAATTCTCTTTTCTACTACCTTGTCTAGAATCCACACCACAATCCTTACCCACTCCCCCCCACCACTGCCCCCATACACATGCACATTCACCAACAGGAGCCATGTCTATTTTTGTATTTCAGTCTATTGGCCATAATTGGAGAAGCCTGCTTACCTCTTAAAAGAAAGATTATTTCCCCTGAATGGTACCTAGCCCTTGTTACCCCCAAATAATATTTTGCAATCTGTTCTTATTCTCTAATATTAAATGAAACCAGTTTTGCCCTGTATGACGGAATATGTCAATTAATGCCATTTTCGGACTTAGGATCAACACATTTTCACTCTTTTGCTCACTGGGCCAAAATTAATGTCCTTCAGGAGGCAACTATAGTAGTTAATTCTATGAACCTTGTCTGGCCTTAGCCTGTGTCAGGTGATGTTACCACAAGTATAACCTTTTAATTTATTTTTTAATATATTTACAGGCATATAACTTACTAGAAGATAGCTCGTTCTTTACTTTTATATAAGAATATTGATTGTTAATTGTATTTCAAATGCACTACATACCAGGCTTTAATTTTTACAGTTCTCTGTCTTCCAACAAAGTATGACATTCGATGCATTGAGGCCTTGAGAAAGACTAAGTAACTCTCAAATTTTAAGGATTTTTTTTTTTTTTCTTTCATAGATACTAGAGGAATTTTAGAGGTCTCTGCCTCATCAGAATTTGCTAGGTCCTCACTCATGTGTCTCACTTAATTACCCCTGTCACTTTGTACATGCCTCTAGTCTTAGGGTCACAGCAGGAAACTGATAGCATACTGATACCTGATAACTGAAGAGAATTTAATAAAGAAATTATTTTTAGTGATGTGGATAAGATTTAGGGAAAGTAAAATTGTATATAGTACAACACCTTAGCATTAGCATTAGTGCTTTGTCCTTTCCATCCTAAGACTTAAGGGAACCATGGATTGTCATTAAATCTATAAGACAACAGCAACAAGGACTAAGCCATGGCAGTAACTCTGCAGCAACTCAGCAAAATGGAGACTGGAAGAATAAATATGTTGACTTCAGTTGTTTTCTGCTCTCCAGTCTCTAGATAATGACTCTCATTGATGCAGTACATACAAAGTATGCACAAATTTGTATGTACAAATCCATACAAACTTCAACCACCCAGGAAAATAGAAGGAAAGAGAGTGGGATCTGAATCTTTAGGGACAAGAGACTATATGCACAATTGCATGTTTCAACATAGTCAGTCCAGTGGCTCAGTCATGTCTAACTGTTTGCGACCCCATGGACAAGAGCACGCCAGGCTTCCCTGTCCATCACCAACTCCCAGAGTCCACCCAAACCGATGTCCATTGAGTCGGTGATGCCGTCCAACCATCTCATCCTCTGTCGTCCCCTTCTCCTCCTGCCTTCAATCGTTTCCAGCATCAGGGTCTTTTCAAATGAGTCAGCTCTTCGCATCAGGTGGCCAAAGAATTGGAGTTGCAGCTTAAGCATCAGTCCTACCAATGAATACCCAGGATCTCCTTTAGGATGGACTGGTTGGATCTCCTTACAGCCCAAGGGACTCTCAAGAGTCTTCACCAACACCACAGTTCAAAAACATCAATTCTTCGGCACTCAGCTTTCTTTATAGTCCAACTCTCACATCCATACATGACCACTGGAAAAACCATAGCGTTGACTAGATGGACCTTTGTTGACAAAGTGAGGTCTCTGTTTTTTAATATACTATTTAGGTTGGTCATAGCTTTTCTTCCAAGGAGCAAGCGTCTTTTAATTTCATGCCTGCAGTCACCATCTGCAGTGATTTTGGAGTCCAAAAAACAAAACAAAACAAAAAAGTTCTGTCATTGTGTCCATTGTTTCCCGATCTATTTGCCATGAAGTGATGGGACCAGATGCCATGATCTTCGTTTTCTGAATGCTGAGTTTTAAGCCAACTTTAAGCCACTCTCCTTTTTCACTTCCATCAAGAAACTCTTTAGTTCTTCCTCACTTTCTGCCATAGGGTGGTGTTATCTGCATATCTGAGGTTATTGATATTTCTCCCGGCAATCTTGATTCAAGCTTGTGCTTCATCCAGCCCAGCCTATCTCATGATGTACTCTGCACATAAGTTAAATAAGCAGGGTGACAATATACAGCCTTGACATACTCCTTTCCCTATTACAAACCAGTCTGTTGTTCCATTTATAGTTCTAACCGTTGCTTCCTGACCTGAACACAGATTTCTCAAGAGGCAGTTCAGGTGGTCTGGTATGCCTATCTCTTTCAGAATTTTCCATAGTTTGTTGTGACCCACATAGTCAAAGGCTTTGGCATAGTCAATAAAACAGAAGTAGGTTTTCCACCCCCCCTCCTTGGAATTCTCTGGCTTTTTCGATGATCTAATGGATGTTGGCAATTTGATCTCTGGTTCCTCTGTCTTTTCTAAATCCAGCTTGAACATCTGGAAGTTCACAGTTCATGTACTATTGAAGCCTGGCTTGGAGAATTTTGCGTGTTACTTTGCTAGCATGTGAAATGAGTGTAACTGTGTGATAGTTTGAAAATTCTTTGGCATTGCCTTTCTTTGGGATTGGAATGAAAACTGACCTTTACCAGTCCTGTGGCCATTGCTGAGTTTTCCAAATTTTCTGGCATATTGAATACAGCATTTACACAGCATCATCTTTTAGGATTTGAAATAGCTCAACTGGAATCCGATCACTTCCACTAGCTTTTCTCCAAGTGATGCTTCCTAAAGCCCACTTGACTTTGCATTCCAGGATATCTGGCTCTAGGTAAGTGATCACACAACTGTGGTTAATCTGGGTCATGAAGATCTTTTTTGTACAGTTCTTCTGTGTATTCTTGACACCTCTTCTTAATATCTTCTGCTTCTGTTAGGTCCATACAATTTCTGTCTTCACTGTGCCCATCTTTGCATGAAATATTATTCCTTTGATATCTCTAAGTTTCTTGAAGAGATATCTAGTATTTCCCTTTATATTATTTTTCTCTATTTCTTTGCATTGATACCTGAGGAAACCTTTCTTAACTCTCCTCGATATTCTTTGGAACTCTGCATTCAACTTGCTATATCTTTCCTTTTCCACTTTGCCTTTAGCTTCTTCTTTTCATAGCTGTTTGTAGGGCTTCCTCAGACAACCATTTTACCTTTTTGCATTTCTTTATCTTGGGGATGGTCTTAATCACTGCCTCTTGTACAATGTCTCAAACCTCTCTCCATAGTTCTTAAGTCTCTCTATTAGATCTAATCCCTTGAATCTATTTGTCACATCCACTGTATATCTGTAAGGGATTTGGTTTAGGTCATACCTGAATGATCTAGTGATTTTCCCTGTTTCTTCAGTTTAATTCTGAATTTGGCAATAAGAAGTTCATGATCTGAGCCATAGTCTTCTCCCAGTCTTGTTTTTGCTGCCTGTATAGAGGTTCTCAAAAACAACAGAATGATCTCCGTTCGTTTCCAAGGCAAATCATTCAATATCACAGTAATCCAAGTCTATGCCCAGACCAATAATTCTGAAGAAGCTGAAGTTGAACAGTCCTATGAAAACCTATGAGACCTTCTAGAACTGATACCCCCCCAAAAAGATGTCCTTTTCATTATAGGGGACTGGAATGCAAAAGTAGGAAGTCAAGAAACACCTGGAGTAACAGGTAAATTTGGCCTTGGAGTACAGAATGAAGCAGGGAAAAGGAAAAAAATAGGGTTTTGCCAAGAGAACACACTGGTCATAGCAAACACCCTCTTCTAACAACACAAGAGAAGACTCTACACATAGACATCACCAGATGGTCTACACCGAAATCAGATTATATTCTTTGCAGTCAAAGACGGAGAAGCGTAATACAGTCAGCATAAATAAGACTGGGAGCTGACTGTGGCTCGGATCATGAGATCCTAATTGCCAAATTCAGACTGAAATTGAAGAAAGTGGAGAAAACCACTAGACTATTCAGGTATTTCCTAAATCAAATCCCTTATGACTATACACTGGAATTGAGAAATAGATTAATACCTGATGAACTATGGATGGAGATTCATGATATTGTACAGGAGCCAGGAATCAAGACCATCATTAAGGAAAATAAATGCAAAAAGGAAAATGGCTGTCTGAGGAGGCCTTACAAATAGCTGGGGAAAGAAAGGAAATGAAAAGCAAAGGATAAAAGTAAAGATATACCCATTTGAATGCAGTGTTCCACAGAATAGCAGGGAGAGATAAGAAAGCCTTCCTCAGTAATCAATGTAAAGAAATAGAGGAAAACAATAAAATGGGAAAGACTAGAGTTCACGTCAAGAAAATTAGAGATACCAAGGGAACATTTCATGCAAAGATGGGCTCGATAAAGGACAGAAATGGTACGGACCTAATAGAAGTAGAAGATATTAGGAAGAGGTGGCAAGAATACACAGAAGTATTGTACAAAAAAAATCTTCACAACCCAGATAATCATGATGGTGTGATCACTCACCTATAGCCAGACATCCTGGAATATGAAGTCAAATGGGCCTTAGGAAGCATCACTTGGAGCAAAGCTATTGGAGGTGATAGAATTCTAGTTGAGCTATTTCAAATCTTGGATGCTTGGGGCTAGTGCACTGGGATGACCCAGAGGGATGGGATGGGGAGGCAGGAGGGAGGAGGGTTCAGGATGGGGAACACATGTATACCTGTGGCGGATTCATTTTGACATTTGGAAAAACTAATACAATTTGTAAAGTTTTAAAAATAAAATAAAATTAAAAAAAAAAATCTTGAAAGACGATGCTGTGAAAGTGCTGTGCTCAACATGTCAGCAAATTTTGAAAACTCAGCAGTGGCCATAGGACTGGTAAATGTCAGTTTTCATTCCAATCCCAAAGAAAGGCAATGCCAGAGAATGCTCAAACTACCGCACAATGCACTCATCTCACATGCTAGTAATGTTCAAAATTCTCCAAGTCATGATTCAGCAATACATGAACCATGAAATTCCTGATGTTCAAGCTGGTTTTAGAAAAGGCAGAGAAACCAGAGATCAAATTGCCAAGATCCGCAGGATCATCAAAAAAGCAAGAGAGTTACAGAAAAACATCTATTTCCGTATTATTGACTATGCCAAAGCCTTTGACCATGTGGATCACAATAAACTGAAACACTCTAAAAGAGATGGGCATTCCAGACCACCTGAATGGTGGTCTCAAGAGGCTTCTTGAGAAGCCTGTATGTAGGTCAGGAAGCAACAATTAGAACTGAACATAGAACAGACTGGTTCCAAATAGGAAAAGGAGTATGTCAAGGCTGTATATTGTCACACTGCTTATTTAACTTAAATTCATAGTACATAATGAGAAATGCTGAGCTGGAAGAACCAGAAGCTGAAACCAAGATTGACAGGAGAAATATCAATAAACTCAGATATGCAGATAACACCACTCTTATGGCAGAAAGTCAAGAAGTACTAAAGAGCCTCTTGATGAAAGTGAAAGAGGAGAGTGAAAAAGCTGGCTTAAAGCTCAACATTCAGAAAACGAAGATCATGGCATCTGGTCCCATCACTTCATGCTAAATAAATGGGGAAACAGTGGAAACAGTGGCTAACTTTATTTTGGGGGGGGGACCTCCAAAATTACTGCAGATGGTGACTGCAGCCATGAAATTAAAAGATGCTTACTCCTTGGAAGGGAAGTTATGACCAACTTCGACAACATATTCAAAAGCAGAGGCATTACTTTGCCAACAAAGGTTCGTCTAGTCAAGGCTATGGTTTTTTCAGTGGTCATGTATGGATGTGAGAATTGGACTATAAAGAAAGCTCAGCACAGAAGAATTGATGCTTTTGAACTGTGGTGTTGGACAAGACTCTTGAGAGTCCCTTGGTTGCAAGGAGATCCAACCAGTCCATCCTAAAGGAGATCAATCCTGGGTGTTCATTGGAAGGACTGATGTTGAAGCTGAAACTCCAATAGTTTGGCCACCTGATGCGAAGAGCTGACTCATTGGAAAATACCCTGATGATGGGAAAAATTGAGGGCAGGAGAAGGGGACAACAGAGGATGAGATGGTTGGATGGACTCACTGATTCGATGGACATGGTTTGGGTGGACTCCGGGAGTTGGTGATGGACAGGGAGGCCTGGCATGCTGAGGTTGATGGGGTTGCAGAGTCGGACACGACTGAGTGACTGAACTGAACTGATAGAGCGTCTCCATCTTTGGTTTCAAAGTATTTGCAGAGTTCTGAATATAATCAGTCTGATTTTGGTATTGACCATCTGGTGATGTCCATGTGTAGAGTCTTCTCTTTTGTTGTTGGAAAAATTGTCTGCTGTCATGTAACCAGTGAATTCTCTTGGCAAAACTCTGATAGTTTTTGACCTGCTTCATTTCGTACTCCAAGGCCATATTTCCTGTTTCTCCAGGTATCTCTTGACTTCCTAATTTACATTCAATCCCTTATATTGAAAAGGACATCTTTTTTGGGTGTTAGTTCTAGAAGACTGTCTTGTAGATCTTCATAGAACCATTCAAATTCAGCTTCTTCAAACTTACTGTCCAGGGCATAGACTTGGATTACTGTGATATTGAATGGCTTGCCTTGGAAATGAACAAATCACTCTGTTGTTTTTGAGATTGCATCCAAATACTGAATTTTGGACTCATGTTTAGATGTTGTCTACTCCATTTTTAAGGGATTCTTCTCCACAGTAGTTGATATAATGGTCATATGAATTAAGTTCACCCAATCTACTTTGTTCACTGATTCTTAAAAACGTCTATGTTCATTCTTGCCTTCTCCTTTTGACCACACACAATTTACCTTGATTATGGGCTGGTTTGATTCCTGGATCAGGAAGATCTGCTGGAGAAGGGATAAGCTACCCACTCCAGTATTCTTGGGCTTCTGCTTGTGGCTCAGCTGGTAGAGAATTTGCCTGCAATGCGGGAGACCTGGGTTCAATCCCTGGGTTGGGAAGATGCCTTGGAGAAGGGAAAATCTACCCACCCTAGTATTCTGGCCTAGAGAATTCCATGGACTATACAGTCCATGGGGTCACAAAGAGTCAGACACGACTGACTGACTTTCAATTTCATAGACCTAACATTCCAAGGTTCTATGGAATATTGTTCTTTATAGATTTGAACTTTTCTTTATCCACCAAATGAAACCACACCTGGGCATCATTTCTGATTTAGCTCATCATCTTAATTCTTTCCATAGTTATTTCTCTGATCTTACCCAGTAGTATATTGTACACCTACCAAATTGAGGGTTTCATCTTTAGTTCATATATTTTTGCCTATTCATACTGTTCCTGGGGTTCTCGAGGCAAGAATACTGAAGTAGTTTTCCATTCCCTTCTCCAGTGGACCACATTTTGTCAGGCCCTACCTAGCATGAACATGCCCTTCAGCCAGTCAGAGTAGCTTGCTGACATGCGTGATGCACTGGTTGTCCCACTGGTGGTCCTCACTGAGCATGTAAACTTTCACTGGCCATTGGGTGTTGGTCAATGTGAGGCTGGGCATCGAGGCCATGACCCTGCTGGAGTGGCTGGAAAGGGGATCTGGGGAAGAGTGCAGGATGTTCAGGAGTGGAGAGCACCCTAGCCTCACCACTGCTGCTGCCAGCCTAGAGCCAATCAGCCATTCCAGACTTGCCGGCTACCCTGGGATTGATCTGCTGCCTAGGAGTTGCTGTCGTCCATGGAGTAGTAACTATAAGAGTAACTATAATTAGATACTTCTTGTAACTTCATGCGAAGCAATTCATAGTCTCAGCCAAACCTATATGTTCCTCCTATATATATTTAACTTGATTGAATTTTTGTTATACATCATATTGTATGGACGGAGGAGCCTGGTAGGTTGCAGTCCATGAGGTCACTAAGAGTTGGACATGACTGAGAGACTTCACTATCACCTTTCACTTTCATGCATTGGAGAAGGAAATGGCAATCCACTCCAATGTTCTTGCCTTGAGAATCCCAGGGATGGGAGAGCCTGGTGGGCTACTGTCTATGGGGTCACACAGAGTCGGACACGACTGAAGAGACTTAGCAGGAGCAGTATATTGTAATCCACAGCATTCAGTTCAGTTCAGGTCAGTTGCTCAGTTGTGTCCAACTCCTTGCGACCCCATGAATCACAGCATGCCAGGCCTCCCTGTCCATCACCAACTCCCAGAGTTCACTCAGACTCACGGCCATCGAGTCAACGTTGCCATCCAGCCATAAGAATCAACAATTATCAACTATCTTGCCATACTGATTAAGAATTTAAAGATGATGCTGAAGCTAATGTCTCTGCAAGGGCATATGTGTAAGAGATTATATGCAGAAGTTGAATGCTGATGCACGAGTAGCCTTAGATAGGCTCTCTTGCAACAAGACAATTTCATTTTACTGCTTACATAAAGAATGCAGATCTACAGACACGTCTGTATTGCAACTTACTGTTTACATATTATTCCCTTCTACGAAGTTATATGTCTCATGAAAGAGCATTGATTTTATCCTGCTTCATTATCCTCAACACAGATATTGTGTGCTTTCAGTAAAGTATATTTAACTGAAAGAATGAGTGGAGGATAAACAGATAGATAGATTGATTAAATAATCGATTAGTTAAGAGTAGTTGCCGGAGTCCAGCTCCAGCAGGCAGGGATTCAACCTGAAGAGATGGACGGTGTTGGCGATGATGATGTAGCCTCTGACTCATAGTACAGAGCTACATCAGCCGACGATGATGTAGTCTCTGACTCATAGTATGGGACTACATCTGGCAGACAATGATGTAGCCTCTGACTCATAGTAGGGAACTATATCTTGATGTAGCCTCTGACTCGAAGTATGGGACTACATTTTTATTTCAAGCTTCAGGTTCTCTTTTATATTTTGACAAAAGCATTAGGTCAGAGGTTTAATGTTTTTAGTTTCCCCCACCCATTTACTGTACTTAACTTGTGATTACATTGTAACTCATGCTACATTCCTCAGTTTATTTCTTATCTTTCTAAATCCTGCCCTAGCATCTTAAGATCATTATCTCCTAAAAAGGCTTCTAGCTATTCTTAATTAATCCTAAACCCTAAACTCAGCAAACTTCTTTTGCCATAAACATTCCCCTCACAAACAGGTCTCAGATAATAATCCTCCCATGGCCTCAAGCTGTAGCCTACATGCTCATCCTGGGACATTCTTTGTAAAGATCCTTGAACAAAAGTCAATGGTTACTTTATAGATTATTTTCTGGGCACAACTGTAGAAGGCTTTGTGCTTTCTCATGCTTCTTTCAAGCACTTTAATATTCTTTCCAGCCAACTCAACTGAAGAAAGGAAAGAACAAGTCAGAATCACAAGGCCTAACTCCTTCATCTTGGGGCCATGCCTGCGAGATGAGGAGAAGGGGTTAGGGCCGTGCCTCCATTTTTTCAGTAATTCCTAATGGGGCTTCCGACAAGTAGTAATTTCCCCTATTTCTCACCTTTTGCTTTAAATACCAGCAGGCCAAAATCAATTTAATTATATTGTAGGACATAAACATTGAGATCTGTATCTGTCTATAGATCTACCTATCTAGATAGATAGATATATTCCAGCCCATGTGGTCTATAAGAATTTAATAATTTGTCTTAATTAAATAATAAGTAACATTAGTAGGAGTTTTAAAAATGTAATTTGTACTCTTCCAAGGCTTCTACTAATACTTCTTTTAAATATATTTTCTATATAGATCATCTTCTGGAACACATCAACAGTATCTACAATGAAAGTTCTCTTTCTCAAGCTAATTGATAACTCCTTATCTGGTTTTCTCTATTTTAGAGAGTATTATCTTTTGTAATAAGTAATTTTCTCTAGGGTACAGGTGTCTCACATTATCTGAATCAAAGTGATTTCAAGGTTCAATCTGGATTTTGCTGATGTGTCAAGTTCCAAACATTGAGTCACTCACTTTTTGCCAGAGGAAACTTGCTTAGTGCCAAGTAAATTAGAAAGCTAGAAAGAACTCCAGTTGGAAATCAGGTATGGCAGAATAAAGGGCCAAGTTTTCCTTTACCATCAAGTGACAAAGCTGATAAGGGAAAATAATTTTGCAGATGTCTTCTAATGGGGACAAATGCAATTAAAAGACAGCAAACCAAAAGCTTCCCCCAAACATCAGGCATAAAATTTTAAAAATTCTTGTTCCTAACCTGGTTCATGGCTTAGAGGAAGTATCTAGTTAGAGTATATTGCTCAATTGAGATGGTATGTACCTCAGTTCAGTTCAGTCTCTCAGTTGTGTTTGACTCTTTGCAACCCCATGGACTGCAGCATGCCAGGCTTCCCTGTCTATCAACACCTTCCGGAGCTTGCTTAAACTCATGTCCATCAAGTCGGTGATGCATCCAACCATCTCATCTTCTGTCATCCCCTTCTCTTTCTGCCTTCAGTCTTTCCCAGAATCAGCGTCTTTTCTAATGAGTCAGTTCTTTGCCTCAGGTGGCCAAAGTATTGGAGTTTCAGCTTCAGTATCAGTCCTTCCAATGAATATTCAGGACTGATTTCCTTTAGAATGGACTGGTTGGATCTCCTTGCAGTCCAAGGGACTTTCAAGAGTCTTTTCCAACACCAGAGTTTAAAAGCATCAATTCTTTGATGCTCAGCTTTCTTTATAGCCCAACCCTCACATCCATACAAAACTATGTACCTCAGTAGGACATTTTATTTCTTTTGCCACCACATATTAATCACCTTTTTTAAGCTGCTTAATTAAACTCAGCTCAGCTGAGCTCTATGTCCCTTCCTATTATTTTCTCTAGAATTTGCTCTATTTCTTAAACTCTTCTTGTCAGTAAATATTTCTGGCTTAATTGCTACAAATTTGATTCTACAACAGCTGCATAAAGTTGGAAAGTAACTAATTTCTAATATATATTCATCAGTGTGATTTTATTTAAAGGTAAATGAATATCATCGAATCATCATACATTTTAGAATCACAGAATTAAATTACAAACCATGAATTAAGTTTTGACAACAAACAAAAAAACACAGTGTGATTCAATTCATTATACCATCTGTAATTTTGCAGTCACAGCAATACTGTTTGGATTGCAATAGAAAGGCTATAAGTAAATTGCATTTTAAAATGGTTCTTGGCAATTTAAAGAAATTATCTTATTTAATGGTGATGGAATTCAATTAGAACAGGTATAGACAACTGCTTTTTAGAACTAATACAGTCCATAACTACATCACAGGAAATGATTGCCTAAGTATCTCTTTTGAGTAAAAGTATTCTAAGGTGTTATTGAGTCACAAACTGATAATATAACAAAAAATGTAAGATACTCAAAACACAATCACCTTGTTTAAAAATGTTCGGTATGTTGGGCTATGAGAACTGTATTTAGTAACAGCTCTAACCTGAAATTTGGCTCTACTTTAGTTTGACTCCAGAACGTTGCCTTAACACTAGTACATTTAGATGTTAAGCATCTAATGGCCTTTTAAAATGCCCAATACCTTGCCAAATTGTTTCTCAAGGAAGAGTATAAAGATTCAGACTTCAATTATCATTAGCTCTGGAACATGCCATATTCTTTTCTAAAATGCATCTTTTATGCATTCCAAGTTTGCTACAAGGGATACCAAACATTCTTCTTTTAGAATATATAAGCCCTGCCATTGTATTGAAGAAAGACTTTCAGGTCAGCCTTTGCCTTGAAACTTCTCACATGGAATCCATGCTTCCTGTTCTCAATAGTTCATTCATTTGAGGCTTAATGAACATATTGCCTACAGTATATGTTTAGTAGCGTCATGGATGAGTTTTGAAGTTGTCTGTAGTTGCAATGGACATGAACTTGGGCAAACTCTGAGAGATGGTGGGAAACAGGGAGGCCTGGCATGCTGTAGTCCATGGGGTCATGAAGAGTTGGACCCAACTTGGTGACCGATCAAGTGTTACTGTGAATGTGGTATTGAGGTATTGAGAAAAGATAATGGGTTTTACATAGGTAATCATGACTTTAGAACTCTGCTTCTAGTAGGCAAGTTACCTAGCTACTCTGGACTTTTAAAAAACCTTCTATATATGATCTTTATAATGCTTAAATAAATAATATATCAAAAATATTCGTAACAATGTGGGTAGTGGTCGAGAGGTCCTGGTCCAGAATCAGATTGCAAGCATTTAAATCTTGATTGTGATATATAAAAGTTTCACAGTGTAAAGGAGATTATGTAATCTTTTCAGGGCTCAATTTCTGCATCTATAAAATGAAGATGATAATAATATACAGACCATAGGATGGTTTATAGAAATAATATATGTAAAACATATAAAGCATATATAATCAACATAAGTGAAAGAAAGTGAAAGTTGCTCAGTTGTGTCCCAATCTTTGTGATCCCATGGACTGTAGCCCACTAGGCCATTCCCTTCTCCAGGGGATCTCCCCAACCCAGGGATCAAGCCCAGGTTTCCCACATTGCAGGTGGATTCTTTACTGTCTAAGCCACCAGGGAAGCCCCAAAATAATGAAGTGTGTAGCCTATCCTTTCTCTAGGGAATCTTCCCAACCCAGCAATTGAACTGGGCTCTCCTGCATTGCGGGCAGATTCTTTACCAGCTGAGTTACTGGGAATTCAATATTATCACCATACCTACCACTTAATATGTGGTCAGGTTTTCATAACTATTCTTATGATTTTGCATGTTTGTGTGTTTATGTATGATCTTGCCTTGTTCCCTTGCTTGTCTACTTCTTATAGGTAGAGTTAAAAAAAAATAATGTCAGTTGTATTTAAAAAATAGCAAGAACACAGGATTTAGCTGGGTGGAAAATAGTGTCTTTGATTCTCTTCTCCTGGATAACTTTTC
Source organism: Bos grunniens (assembly GCF_055505025.1). Lineage (NCBI taxonomy): Eukaryota > Metazoa > Chordata > Mammalia > Artiodactyla > Bovidae > Bos > Bos grunniens. The sequence goes on along the minus strand of NC_141183.1, from coordinate 60,679,488 downwards.
TGCCTCTAGCATTATCCTCACTGTAGTTAGCTTAATAAAATATCATAATATAGGGTTTTCCACATTGCATTTACAGGGATATACTCAAGACCTCCATTTAAACAGCCTCAAGTCAGAGTTTTTAGTTGAAGGGATCTTGGAGTAGAACTTTTCACATAGAAAACAATTTAATTAGTGACAGTCTGGCTCCATTTGAGTTAACAAGAATTTGTGTGGTTTTATTTCTAAGAAATCATCTCCACTGAGTTTTCATTGTACTTCCCCCATCACTACCACTCTTATTAAGACAAACGCCAATTGTATCTATTAAAGAGAGTCCAGCAAAACATCAAGATGAGCTGATTGCCTGCCCTTTGGAGTGATCAAGTTTGGAGTCCTGAATTTTGTCAATTGTAATTGGAAGGACTGATGCTAAAGCTGAAACTCCAATACATTGGCCACCTCATGGAAAAGTAGACTCATTGGAAAAGACCCTGATGCTGGGAGGGATTGGGGGCAGGAGGAGAAAGGGACGATAGAGGATGAGATGGCTGGATGGCATCACCAACTCAATGGACATGAGTTTGGCTAAACTCTGGGAGTTGGTGAGGGACAGGGAGGCCTGGAGTCCTACGATTCACAGGGTCACAAAGAGTTGGACACGACTGAGTGACTGAATTGAACTGAAGTGAACTGAACTGAAAGGAGAATATTTTGCAGATTATTGCTTTACTGACTTCAGGCCCATCCTTATTGTTTCTCTTTCAAAAAAAAGTTAATTGACTTCAGGTTTGCTGCAATCTTAGATTACCTTGGAAATAAATATCACAGCAGTTAACACTCAATAACATTTAGTTGACTAAGCAATTTAGTAATTAATTAACTGGGTTTCTTAACATGAGGGTCTAACATGATGTGCTTTGCTTCTTTTAGTAATGTAAACCAAGGCAACTGCCACAAAGGAATTTCTTCTATGGTCATATCCAGATACTCTGTAATAAACTGACTGAAAAAAAAAAAAATCAAACAACCTGCATTCATTAGAAAATGCTAGCTCATGTATCTTGTTAAAATTTTTGCAAGCATTAATACAGCCTCTGAAGTCAGAGTTCAGTTCAGTCGTGCAGTCATGTCCGACTCTTTGCAACCCCATGAATTGTAGCACACCAGGCCTTCCTGTCCATCACCAACCCTCGGAGTTCACTCACACTCACGTCCATTGGGTCAGTGATGCGATCCAGCCATCTCATCCTCTGTCGTCCCCTTCTCCTCCTGCCCCCAATCCCTCCCAGCATCAGAGTCTTTTCCAATGAGTCAACTCTTCACATGAGGTGGCCAAAGTACTGGAGTTTCAGCTTTAGCATCATTCCTTCCAAAGAAATCCCAGGGCTGATCTCCTTCAGAATGGACTGGTTGGATCTCCTTGCAGTCCAAGGGACTCTCAAGAGTCTTCTCCAACACCACAGTTCAAAAGCATCAATTCTTTGGTGCTCAGCCTTCTTCACAGTCCAACTCTCACATCCATACATGACCACAGGAAAAACAATAGCCTTGACTACATGGACATTTGTTGGCAAAGTAACGTCTCTGCTTTTGAATAAGCTAACTAGGTTGGACATAACTTTCCTTCCAAGGAGTAAGCGCCTTGTAATTTCATGGCTGCAGTCACCATCTGCAGTGATTTTGGAGCCCCCCAAAAGAATAAAGTCTGACACTGTTTCCACTGTTTCCCCATCTATTTCCCATGAAGTGATGGGACCGGATGCCATGATCTTCATTTTCTGAATGTCGAGCTTAAAGCCAACTTTTTCACTCTCTACTTTCACTTTCATCAAGAGGCTTTTGAGTTCCTCATCAGTTTCTGCCATAAGGGTGATGTCATCTACATATCTGAGGTTGTTGATATTTCTCCCGGCAATCTTGATTCCAGCTTGTGTTTCTTCCAGTCCAGCATTTCTCATGATGTACTCTGCTTCTGTTAGGTCCATACTATTTCTGTCCTTTATTGAGCCCATCTTTGCATGAAATGTTCCCTTGGTATCTCTAATTTTCTTGAAGAGATCTCTAGTCTTTCCCAGTCTGTTGTTTTCCTCTATTTTTTGCATTGATCGCTGAGGAAGGCTTTCTTATCTCTTCTTGCTCTTCTTTGGAACTCTGCATTCAGATGCTTATATCTCTCCTTTTCTCCTTTGCTTTTCATTTCTCTTCTTTTCAGAGCTATTTGTAAGGCCTACCCAGACAGCCATTTTGCTTTTTTGCATTTCTTTTCCATGGGGATGGTCTTGATCCGTGTCTCCTGTACAGTGTCACCAACCTCCATCCACAGTTCATCAGACACTCTATCTATCAGATCTAGTCCCTTAAATCTATTTCTCACTTCCACTGTATAATCATAAGGGATTTGATTTAGGTCATACCTGAATGTTCTAGTGGTTTTCCTTACTTTCTTCAATTTAAGTCTGAATTTGAAAATAAGGAGTTCATGATCTGAGCCACAGTCAGCCCCTGGTCTTGTTTTTCCTGACTATATAGAGCTTCTTCATCTTTGGCTGCAAAGAATATAATCAATCTGATTTTGCTGTTGACCATGTGGTAATGTCCATGTGTAGAGTCTTCTCTTGTGTTGTTGGAAGAGGGTGTTTCCTATGACCAGTGCATTCTCTTGGCAAAACTCTATTATCCTTTGCCCTGCTTTATTCCGTATTTCAAGGCCAAATTTGCCTGTTACTCCAGGTGTTTCTTGACTTCCTACTTTTGCATTCCAGTCCCATATAATGAAAAGGACATCTTTTTTGGGTTTTAGTTCTAAAAGGTCTTGTAGGTCTTCATAGAACCGTTCAACTTCAGCTTCTTCAGCATTACTGGTTGGGGCATAGACTTGGATTACTGTGATATTTTATAGTTTGCCTTGGAAATGAACAGAGATCATTTTGTCGTTTTTGAGATTGCATCCAAGTACTGAATTTCAGACTCTTTTGTTGACCATGATGTCTACTCCATTTCTTCTCTGGTATTCCTGCCCGCAGTAGTTGATATAATGGTCATCTGAGTTAAATTCACCCACTCCAGTCCATTTTAGTTCGCTGATTCCTAGAATGTAGACATTCACTCTTGCCATCTCCTGTTTGACCACTTCCAATTTGCCTTGTTTCATAGACCTAACATTCCAGGTTCCAATGCAATATTGCTCTTTACAACATCGGACCTTGCTTCTATCACCAGTCACATCCGCAACTGGGTATTGTTTTTGCTTTGGCTCCATCCCTTCAATCTTTCTGGAGTTATTTCTCCACTGATCTCCAGTAGCATATTGGGCACCTACCGACCTGGAGAGTTCCTCTTTCAGTATCCTATCATTTTGCCTTTTCATACTGTTCATGGGGTTCTCAAGGCAAAGTATTGAACTGGTTTGTCATTCCCTTCTCTAGTGGACCACATTCTGTCAGGCCTCCCTCAGGGCATGGCTTAATTTCATTGAATTAGACCAGGCTGTGGCCCGTGTCATTAGACTGCCTAGTCAGAGTACTGACTTTAAATCTTCATCTATAAATATACATAGCAATGAAACCAAACTCACAATGTGTTATCATGAATAGACATGATGCAGATACAGAGCACTTAGAGAAGTGTCAGGCATATAGGAAAGCATTCAGTATATGTTAGATACTATTATTTTATTATTCTATTATTGCTCTGCAACAAATTATACTGTATTTACCTATAGTACCCCGTGGCTTCCCTGCCAGCTCAGTGATAAAGTATATGCCTGCAATACGGAAGACATACGAAATGCAGATTCAATCCCTGGGTTGCGAAGATCCCCTGAAGGAGGGCATAGCAATTCACTCCAGTAGTCTACCTGTAAAATCCCATGGACAGAGGAGCTTGGTAGGGTAGTACATTTCATAGTGTCACAAAGAGTCATACACGACTGAAGTAATTTAGCACTCATAATAATATATTTTATGATATATATTTATATATATTATATAAAATATATTTCATTATATTTTAGATAATGTAAGACATTTTATTATAACTATATGTATAAATAACTCGTAGAAAAACCTTGTAACAATTTCTAATTTTTAAAGTCTACAAGCAATAAATGCTGGAGAGGATGTGGAGAAAAGGGAACCCTCTTACCCTGTTGGTGGGAATGCAAACTAGTACAGCCACTATGGAGAACAGTGTGGAGATTCCTTAAAAAACTGGAAATAGAAAGGCCATACAACCCAGCAATCCCTCTGCTGGGCATACACACTGAGGAAACCAGAAGGGAAAGAGACACGTGTACCCCAATGTTCATCGCAGCACTGTTTATAATAGCTAGGACACGGAAGCAAACTAGATGTCCATCAGCAGATAAATTGATAAGAAAGCTGTGGTACATATACACAATGGAGTATTACTCAGCCATTAAAAAGAATACATTTGAATCAGTTCTAATGAGGTGGATGAAACTGGAGCCTATTATACAGAGTGAAGTAAGCCAGAAAGAAAAACACCAATACAGTATACTAAAGCATATATATGGAATTTAGAAAGATGGTAACGACAACCCTGTATGCGAGACAGCAAAAGAGACACAGAGGTATAGAACAGTCTTTTGGACTCTGTGGGAGAGGGAGGGGGGGAAGATTTGGGAGAATGGCTTTGAAACATGTATAATATCATATAAGAAACAATCGCCAGTCCAGGTTTGATGCAGGATACAGGAAGCTTGGGGCTGGTGCACTGGGATGACCCAGAGGGGTGGTTTGGGGAGGGAGGTGGGAGTGGGGTTCAGGATGGGGAACACGTGTACACCCATGGTGGATGCATACTGATGTACGGCAAAATCAATACAATATTGTAAAGTAAAAATAATAATAATAACAAATAAAAACATTAAAATAAATAAATAAAAATAAAGACTATTCAGGCTGGAAGATAGGTAGGATAAGAATTCAGTTTAACTATTTATTTTGCATGTTGAATATATAGGTGAATTCACTTCTTATCAAAGTAGGAAGCCAGACAATTTTTAAAACATATCAGGGTTTTGTGAACACAAACATATTGTCAATTGGTTTGTGTGACCCATATAATGCATATTTAGGCAAAACAAAGAGATTATGTTTGTGTGTATCTTCTCAACTGAAGTTATGCTGTCTATCTTTATATCTTCAGAGCATTTTTTGTAACTCTTTGACACATAACATGGTTGCCTTATTGGAGCTTAATTTATATATATATATATATATATATATATATATATATATATATATATATCAGTTACAAGGCTAAGGCTATTGGTTGAGTAAATAAGCGAATATTTCTGATAATCACTAGCAAGGAGATAAGAGATATCAGTGTTTCTTGTGGTAGAAAGTGAGCAAGAGATGCTTTTGCTTTATGATGGAAGGTGATAATTATAGTTCTTGCTCATAAAAGCATCACTGTTTTCAAATATTTTGAAAATTGTGGGAAGAATAGACTTTCTTTTCTTTTTTTTAATCATTTGTTTTCAGACTTTATTTTCTTGGGCTCCAAAATCACTGGAGATGGTGACTGCAGCCATGAAATTAAAAGACAATTGCTCCTTGAAAGTAAAGCTATGACCAAACTAGACAGAATAGTAAAAAGCAGAGATATTACTTTGCCGACAAAGGTCCATCTAGTCAAAGCTATGGTTTTGCCAGTGGTCATGTATGGATTTGAGAGTTGGACTATAAAGAAAGATGAGCACTGAAGAATTGATGCTTTTGAACTGTGGGTTGGAGAAGACTCTTGAGAGTTCCTTGGACTGAAAGGAGATCAAAGCAGTCAATCCCAAAGAAAATCAGCCCTGGGTTTTCATTGGAAGGATTGAAGCTAAGCTGAAACACCAATACTTTGGCCACTTGATGCAAAGAGCTGACTCATTAGAAAGATCATGTTTCTGGGAAAATGAAGGCAGGAGGAGTAGAGGGCAACAGAGGATGAGATGGTTGGATGACATCACCAACTGGATGTACACGAGTTTGTACAAACCCTGGGAGATGGTGAAGGACAGGGAAGCCTGGAATGCTGCAATCCATGAGATCTCAAAGAGTCAGACATGACTGAGCAACTGGACAAGTGGGGGAATGTAAATTAATGTGTAAAGACACCTGGTAAGTTTGTTGAACTAATGAATATAGTAAGTTTCTTTCTTTGTACTTTTGGATGGTCATTATTTGTTTCGGTGTGAGTTAAAACCATCACTGTTGAATAGAAACTATATGATTATTAACAATCGATCGAGTGTGGGGAATAAAATACTTGGGAGCACAATACTTAAAATAAAAATAGGCAGCCTTACTAGTGTTACAGTAATAATAGTTAAACCTAGGCTGTCCAGGGTAAGAACCACTGGAGGAGAGAAACTATATTGCATATATTTTTTCCTCATTAAATCCAGCACAGTTTCTTACAGATAGAAGGGGCTCTACATAAACTTCTTTTATCATATAATGTTTCTCTAGGAAACAGCATGACTTTCATAGAATAGAGTATTTAATATGTAAAAATATTTAATTATCAGATAAATGCAATCAATAATTTTACATTTGTTAGGTTAATATTCTCAGTTTATTAACTCTGGGTCATCATTTAAATAATGTTCACAAAATATATCTGTAATATTTAATCTGTAAAGTCATTTGCCAAAAGCTTATACTGATATTTTGTATTTTTTAAATAAATGAATTTATGTAAGAACAGTTTAATCCTTGATGTCAAGCAGTGCTGCATTTTTTCCTTAAATTATTTTAAATATAATTTCCCCTTAGATCTTAAAAGGACTGAGATGTGTCATATTGAATAAAATTAACTCTACTTCCAAAAATAATGATATACTTCATGTAGCCTGAGAATAATTTGCCATACATTAATGCAGCTACTCTTAGAACACATAAAAATTCAACCAGCACAAGAAAAGAAAAGATTCAACCAATTCAAGAAAAAAAAAAAAATTTTTTTTCAAAGGAAAATTCAACCAATTCAAGAAAAGAATTCTAATTCTGAAGTTGATTCAGAAGGCACAATCTACTCGAGGTAAACTTATTGCAATGGTATTTATAAAGTGTTAAAATATTTTCAAGGTGAAATACATGATGAAGAAAATCAAGAAACATGATTTTCAGGATTTTATTTTTAAAAATAGTGTTCAAATGCCATATTAATATAATGATTTCCTATAACCATTGGAAGTCTGTCTATAACAGGAGTCCATTGTTAGGAACAGGACTACACAGCAGTATGTGAGTAGCTGTTGGGCAAGCAAGTAAAGTTTCGTCTGCTGCTCTCGATCACTGGCAGTATCATCTCTACCACCCTCTCCATTGCTTGCATTACCTTTTGAACCATCCCCCCACCCCTCATTCATGGAAAAACTGTCCTCCCCCAAATTGGACCTTGGTGCCAGAAAGATTGGAGACTACTGGTCTATAGGTACAATCGAACAACATTATAAGATTATTTCTTTTGGGTGTATATATGTCGTGTTTGTGTGTGTGTGTGTGTGTGTGTGTGTGTGTTAGTCACTCAGTCATGTCTGACTCTTTGCCAGTCTCTATGGACTGTAGCCTGCCAGGCTCCTCTGTCTATGGGATTCTCCAGGCAAGAATACTGGAGTGGGTTGCCATGCTCTTCTCACGGGTATCTTTCTGACCCAGGGATTGAATCTGGGCCTCCTGCATTGCAGGCAAATTCTTTACCATCCAAGCCCCCAGGGAAGCCCTATATATGTTCAGTTCAGTTCAGTTCAGTCGCTCAGTCGTATCCACCTCTTTGCGACCCCATAAATTACAGCATGCCAGGCCTCCCTGTCCATCACCAACTCCCGGAGTTCACTCAGACTCACGTCCATCGAGTTGATGATGCCATCCAGCCATCTCATCCTCTGTCGTCCCTTCTTCTCCTACCCCTAATCCCTCCCAGCATCAGAATCTTTTCCAATGAGTCAACTCTTTGCCTAAGGTTATGTTAGATAGGTACATAAATCAAACATAATTTCCACAATGGGATAATTATTATCATGTTTATATTTTTAGTTTATATTTTTCTAGCCTTTTACATTTCACAATGCTAAAGCATATGCAACTTCATACTGAAACATGTATATTATCATATGTGAAACAGATCACCAGTCCAGGTTCGATGCATGAGACAGGGTGCTCAGGGCTGGTGCACTGGGACAACACTGAAGGATGGGATGAGAAGGGAGGAAGGAGGGTGGTTCAGGATGGGGAACACATGTAAACCCATGACTGATTCATATTAATTAATGTATGGTAAAAAGTACTACAGTATTGTATAGTAATTAGACTCCAATTAAAATATATAAATTAAAAGAAAAAAAAAAAAAAAAAGAATCCTATGAGGTGGTCACAGTAATTTCCCCCCCCCCCTTTTTTTCCCCTTTTTAAAGTTAACAAATTAAATTCCACAAAATGTAACTTTCAGCAGATTTCAGTCAGTGTATGTTCAATCGCTCAGTGCTCAGTCATGTCCAACTCTTTGTGACCCCTGAACTATCACCCACAAGCCTCCTCTGTCCATGAAATTTTCCAGGCAAGAATACTAGAGTGGGTTACCTAGTATCCTACTCATGGGGATCTTCCAAACCCAGGGATCAAGCCTATGTCTCTTGCATCTATTGCATTGGCAAGCAGTTTCCTTAACACTGCGTTATCTGGAAAGCCCTGAATACTCAACTGCAAAGAAAGGAACTAAAGTTACAGATCGGATCTTCTAGATTGCAGCCAGGTGCTCATTTATACATTTATTTTCCTTGAGCTATAATTGATATACAATATTGTGCTAGCTTCATGTATGCAGCACAGAGATTCAGGCTTTTTGTTTTGTTTTTTTGATTATACCCCATTATGGGCTATTACGACTAAGGCCAGGGGCGGTGGCTGGGAGGACCAACCCCACGTCCAAGGAGCTGTGGCTGCGTGGGAGCAGGAGGGCCTAGAGGAGCTATCCTACATTGAAGGTCAGGAAGGGCGGCGGTGAGGAGATACCCCTCGTCCAAGGTAAGGAGCAATGGCTGCGCTTTGCTGGAGCAGCCGTGAAGAGATACCCCACATACAAGGTAAGAGAAACCCAAGTAAGACGGTAGGTGTTGCAAGAGGGCATCAGAGGGCAAACACACTGAAATGATACTCATAAAAAACTAGTCAATCTAATCACACTAGGACCACAGCCTTGTCTAACTCAATGAAACTAAGCCATGCCCGTGGGGCAACCCAAGATGGGCGGGTCATGGTGGAGAGATTTGACAGAATGTGATCCACTGGAGAAGGGAATGGCAAACCACTTCAGTATTCCTGCCTCGAGAATCCCATGAACAGTATGAAAAGGCAAAATGATAGGATACTGAAAGAGGAACTCCCCAGGTCAGTAGGTGCCCAATATGCTACTGGAGATCAGTGGAGAAATAACTCCAGAAAGAATGAAGGGATGGAGTCAAAGCAAAAACAATACCCAGCTATGGATGTGACTGGTGATAGAAGCAAGGTCCAATGCTGTAAAGAGCAATATTGCATAGGAACCTGGAATGTCAGGTCCATGAATCAAGGCAAATTGGAAGTGGTCAAACAAGAGATGGCAAGAGTGAATGTTGACATTCTAGGAATCAACGAACTGAAATGGACTAGAATGGGTGACTTTAACTGAGATGACCATTATATCTACTACTGCGGGCAGGAATCCCTCAGAAGAAATGGAGTGGCCACCATGGTGAACAAAAGAGTCCTAAATGCAGTACTTGGGTGCAATCTAAAAAATGACAGAATGATCTCTGTTCGTTTCCAAGGCAAACAATTCAATATCATGGAAATCCAAGTCTATGCCCCAACCAAAGCCTTTGACTGTGTGGATCACAATAAACTGTGGAAAATTCTGAAAGAGATGGGAATACCAGACCACCTGATCTGCCTCTTGAGAAATTTGTATGCAGGTCAGGAAGCAATAGTTAGAACTGGACATGCAACAACAGACTGGTTCCTAATAGGAAAAAGAGTTCGTCAAGGCTGTATATTGTCACCCTGTTTATTTAATTTTATGCAGAGTACATCATGAGAAACGCTGGACTGGAAGAAACACAAACTGGAATCAAGATTGCCGGGAGAAATATCAATAACCTCAGATATGCAGATGACACCACCCTTATGGCAGAAAGTGAAGAGGAACTCAAAAGCCTCTTGATGAAAGTGCAAGTGGAGAGTGAAAAAGTTGACTTAAAGCTCAACATTCAGAAAACGAAGATCATGGCATCCGGTCCCATCACTTCATGGGAAATAGATGGGGAAACAGTGGAAACAGTGTCAGACTTTGTTTTTCTGGGCTCCAAAATCACTGCAGATGGTGACTGCAGCCATGAAATTAAAAGATGCTTACTCCTTGGAAGGAAAGTTATGACCAACCTAGATAGTATATTCAAAAGCAGAGACATTGCTTTGCCAACCAAGGTCCGTCTAGTCAAGGCTATTGTTTTTCCTGTGGTCATGTATGGATGTGAGAGTTGGACTGTGAAGAAGGCTGAGCACCAAAGAATTGATGCTTTTGAACTGTGGTGTTGGAGAAGACTCTTGAGAGTCCCTTGGACTGCAAGGAGATCCAACCAGTCCATTCTGAAGGAGATCAGCCCTGGGATTTCTTTGGAAGGAATGATGCTAAAGCTGAAACTCCAGTACTTTGGCCACCTCATGTGAAGAGTTGACTCATTGGAAAAGACTCTGATGCTGGGAGGGATTGGGGGCAGGAGGAGAAGGGGACGACAGAGGATGAGATGGCTGGATGGCATCACTGACTCGATGGAGGTGAGTCTCAGTGAACTCCAGGAGTTGATGATGGACAGGGAGGCCTGGCGTGCTGTGATTCATGGGGTCACAAGGAGTCGGGCATGACTGAGCGACTGACCTGATTTGATAGGCTATTACAAGATATTGAATATAATTCCATGTTCTAGAGAATAAATCCATGATCCAAATCTACTTTTTGGATAGTCATTTCTGTTAACACCATGCACCTAGCTTGTCTCTTCCATCTCTCCTTTAGTAACTTAATTGTTTGCTATGTTTGTTGGTCTCTTTCTTCTTTGTATATATATTTACTTGTATATATATATATATATATATATATATATATATATATTTCAAGTATAAGTCATATCCTATAGCATATGTTGTTCTCTGTCTCTAAGCATAATATTCTCTACATCCATCCACATTGCTGAAAATGGCAATTATTCATTCTTTCTTATGGCTGGGTAATATTTCATTGTATATGTATATTTGTTGTTGCTGTTCAATCTATAAGTCATGTCGAATCTTTTGACCCCATGAACTGCAGCACACCAGGCTCTTCTGTCTGAATTTTACTCAGATTTATGTCCATAGAGTTGGTGTTGCTATCTAACAAATTCCTCCTCTGCCACCCCATTCTTCTTTTGCCTTAAGTTTTCCCAGTGAGGCACCTCTTTGCATCTAGTGGACAAAGTATTGGAGCTTCAACTTCAGCAGCAGTCCTTCCAGTGAATATTCAGGGTTGATTTCCTTTAGTATTGAGTGGTTGGATCTCCTTGCAGTTGAAGGTACTTGCAAGAATCTTCCTCAGTACCACAGTTCAAAAGCATCAATTCTGGAAAAGGTCAGTTTTCATTACAATCCCAAAGGCAGTCAGCCTTCTTTATAGTTCAATTCTCACATCCATACATGAGTACTGGAAAAAAAATAATAAAAAAAATATATATCTATCTTTGACTATAACAACTTTGGTTGGCAAGATGGAGTCTCTCTCTCTCTCTTTTTTTAATATTCTGTCTAGGACACTTACTCCTTGGAAGGAAAGTTATGACCAACCTAGATAGCATATTCAAAAGCAGAGACATTACTTTGCCTACAAAGGTCCGTCTAGTCAAGGCTATGGTTTTTCCAGTAGTCATGTATGGATGGATGTGACAGTTGGACTACGAAGAAAGCTGAGCACCGAAGAATTGATGCTTTTGATCTGTGGTGTTGGAGAAGACTCTTGAGAGTCCCTTGGACTGAAAGGATATCCAACAAGTCCATTCTAAAGAAGATCAATCCTGGGTGTTCTTTGGACAGAATGATGCCAAAGCTGAAACTCCAGTACTTTGGCCACCTCATGTGAAGGGTTGACTCATTGGAAAAGACTCTGATGCTGGGAGGGATTGGGGGCAGGAGGAGAAGGGGACGATAGAGGATGAGATGGCTGGATGGCATCACTGACACGATGGACGAAAGTTTCAGTGAACTCCGGGAGTTGGTGATGGACAGGGAGGCCTGGCGTGCTGCAATTCATGGGGTCACAAAGAGTCGGACACGACTGAGCAACTGAACTGAACTGAACTGAGGCTTATCACAGTTTTCCTTCCAAGGAGCAAGTGTCTTTTAATTTTGTGGCTGCAGTCACCATACACAGTGACTTTGGAGCCCAAGGCACGGTGGGGAATCTGTCACTGCTTCCACTTTTCCCCTTTATATTTGCCATGAAGTGAGGGGACTGGATTGTGAGATTTTTTTTTTTTCTTTTAAGTTTCAAGCCAGCTTTTTCACTTTCTTCTTTAACCCTCACCAAGAAGCTCTTTAGTTCTTCATTTTCTGCCAATAGAGAGATATTATCTAAATGTTGGAGGTTGTTGATATTTCTGCCTGCAATTTGATTCCAGCTTCTGATTCATTCAGCCTGGCATTTCACGTGATGTACTCTGCCTATAACTTAAATAAGCAGAATGACATTACACAGCCTTGTTGTACTTCTTTCCCAGTTTTGAACCAGGCAGCAGCCCCATGTTCAGTTCTACTATTGCTTCTTGACTTATATACAGATTTCTCAAGAGACAAGTAAGGTGGTCTGGTACTCCCATTGCTTTAAGAATTTCCCAGTTTTAGGTTTCTGATGATACACAGAATCAAAGGCTTTGGAATAGTCAATGAAGCAGATTTTTTTTTTTTTTTCCCCTGAAATTACCATGCTTTCTCCATGATGCAACGAATGTTGATGATTTGATCTCTGGTTTCTCTGCCTTTTCAAAACACAGCTTGTACATATGAAAGTTCTCGGTTCACATATTTCTGAGGCCTAGCTTGAAGCATTTGGAGCATAACTTTGCTAGCATGTAAAATGAACGTGATTGTGTGGTAGTTTGAGCATTCTTTGACATCACCTTTCTTTGGGATTGGAAAGAAAACTGACCTTTTCCAGTCCTGTGGCCATTGTTGAATTTTTCAGTTTTGCTGACATATTGAGTGCAGCTCTTTAATATCATCCTCTTTTAGTATTTGAAATAGCTCAACTGGCATTCCATCTTCTACTTAGCTGGCATTCCATCTTATCTACTAGCTTTATTTGTATTAATTCTTCTTAAGACCTACTTGATCTCACACTTCAGGAAGTCTGACTCTAGATGAGTAACCACACTATCATGGTTATCCAGGTCATTAAAACCTTTTTTTGCATAATTCTTCTGTGTATACTTGCCACCTGTTTTAATCTCTTCTGCTTCTGTTAGGTCCTTACTGCTTTTGTCCTAGATTCTCCCAATCCTTGAATGAAATTTTCTCGTGATATTTCCAGTTTTCTTGGAGAGATCTGTAGTCTCTCCCATCCTATCATTTTCCTCTATTTACTTGCATAGTTCATTTTAAAAGGCCTTATCTTATCTGTCTTTAGTATTCCCTGGAACTCTACATTCACTTGTATACACTTTTCCCTTGCCCCTTGCCTTTCACTGCTCTTCTTTCTTCAGCTACTCATGAACCCCACCCCCATTCCAGTAAACCATTTTGCTTTCTTGCATTTCTTTGGGATGTTTTCAATCACTGCCTCCTGTAAAATGTTGTGAATCTCCATCCATATTTCCTCAGGCACTCTATCTAACAGATGTAATCCCTTGAATCTATTTGTCATCTCAACTTTATAACTGTGAGGGATTTGACTTAGATCATACCTGAATGACCTAGTGATTTTCCCTACTTTTTTCAATTTAAGTCTGAATTTTGCAATAAGAATCTGAAGATCTAAGCCACAGTCAGCTCCAAATCATTTTTGCTGACTGTATAGAGCTTCTCCATCTTTGGCTGCAAATAATATAATCAATATGATCTTGGTATTGACCATCTGTTCATGTCCATGGGTAGGGTTATCTGTTGGGCTGTTGGGAAATGGTATCTTCTATGACCATCTTGTTCTCTTGACAAATCTCTGCTTGCTTTTGTCCTTCATCATGTTGTTCTCCAATGCCAAACTTGCCTGTTATCCTGGGTATCTCTTGACTTCCTAATTTTGCATTCCATTCCCCTGTGATGAAAGGGACATCTTTTTTGGTGTTAGTTCTAGAAGGTGTTTGTAGGTCTTTGTAAACCAGTCATCTTCAGCTTTTTCAGCATCAGTGATTGGGGCATAAATTTGGATTATTGTGATGTTGAATGATTTGTCTTGGAAATGAATCTAGAACATCTGTCCCTTTTGAGACTGAACCCTAGTACTGCATTTTCAAATCTTTTGTTGACTATGAGGACTACTCCATTTCTTTTAATGGATTATTGCCCACTATAGTAGATAGACTGGTCTTCTGAATTAAATTTGCACATTCTCATCCATACAAGTTTACTGATTCCTAAGATATAGATTTTCAATCTTGCCATCTACTTCTTGGTCATGGCCAATTTATCTTGATTCATGAACCTAGCATTCCATGTTCTTATGTGGCATTGTTCTATACAGCATTGGACTTTACTTTCACCACCAGACATATCCACAGATGGATGTCATTTCTTCTTTGGCCTAGCCTCTTCATTCTTTCTGGAATTATTAGTAATTTCCCCCTGCTCTTCCCTATTAGCATACTGGACAGTTTCCAACATTGGGGAAACATATGACAACAGCTTCTGTTGTCATATCTTTTTGCATTTTTATACTGTTTATGGGGTTCTAATGCAAGAATGAGATGGCTGGATGGCATCACTGACTCGACGGACGTGAGTCTCAGTGAACTCCAGGAGTTGGTAATGGACAGGGAGGCCTGGCGTGCTGTGATTCATGGGGTCGCAAAGAGTTGGACACAACTGAGCGACTAATCTGATCTGATCTGAATGCAAGAATACTGGAGTGAGTTGCTATTTCCTCCTCATACATTTTGTCTGAAGTCTTCACTATTGCCAGTCCATTTTGAGTGGCCCTGCATGGAATGGCTCATAGCTTCATTGAGTTACACAAGCCCTTTCACCACAACAAGACTGTGATCCATCAAAGAAATACAAATACCACATCTTAATCCAGTCATCTATTGATAGGTACTTGAGTTGCTTCCTTGCCTTGGCTATTGCCTATAGTGCTACAGTGAACGCCGGGGTACATGTATGTTTTCTAATTTATATTTACCTTTTTTTTTTTTTTTTCAAATATGTATTCTCAGGAGTTGAATTGTTGGAGGATAGGGTAGCTCCAGTTTTCAATTTTTTTAAGGAAACTCCATACTGTTTTTCCATGTTGGCTGCACCAGTTTACCTTCCCACCAAAAGTGTAAGAGTTTTCCCTATTCTGCACGTCCTCTCTAACTTTCATTATTTATAGACTTTTGATGATGGCTGTTCTGATTGTTGTGAGATAATAACTCACTGCAATTTTGAAATGCGTTTCTTTAAATATTAGTGATGTTAGCATCTTTACATGTGCCTGTTAGCTATCTGTACTTATTTTTAAGAAATGTCTATTTTGAAATCCCCAGTATGCACTAGTTGGCATATTTTATATTAGCTCACAAATTTTGTATGCTGCTGTTTTTGCATTTGTTTTTCTGACTGCTGCTCTGATTGGGTGATTTCCATTTTTCTAACTTCCAGATAACTTATACTCTTCTCTGTCATTTAGTCTGCTATCCATTGCTTCTAGATTGCTTTTTGTCTCAGAAATCAAATTGTCTGATACTAATCTGCATTTATATCACAAATCTTTCTTAATTCAGTTAGCATTTTGTCACCTTTTGAATTCAAGGTCTTGTATACTGATGATCTCTGTTTCATTATTTATTCTTCAAGAGAATTTATCTTGCTTTTTTAAACTGGGAATATTCCCTGTGCATTTTCACTTTACTTAACTTACTGTGTGTCTCTAAATTTAGGAGAATCAGTTATTTTTGTTTTGAAGGGGTGTTTTTATGTAGAAGCATTCCTATGTAGGAGCATCCCTATGTAGAATGTGTGGGTTCTTTAGTACAAGGACTGATTTTTATATGGATACAAGATACATCTTTCCTCAGGGTGTGCTGGTCACTATCACCTTCATAGGAGATGTGATTGGTATTGTAGGATCTAAAACCTGTGCAGAATGTGTTCCATGGCTGTTGCTGCCTTATCAGGGGCAAGGTCTGCTCCTCCCTTGTAGCAATAGAAGTCCTGAGGTTTGGGTTTGATCAGGCTCTATTTCTCTTGAATGCATGCCCTGCCTCAAAGGGGGGAAATGTTGAAGCAGTTGAGATCTATGAGCTCACAGAGGTCTAAAGCATGACCTGTGTAGGCATTCATGGTTCTACCTAGATGCAGCCCTAGCTTACTTCCCTTCCCTGTTGTAGTTGTACTAAATCAAGCACAAGATTTTGGCATGGAGTGGATCAGGCTGGAGCAGACACTATGCTGGAACTCATGTTTGGGGAGTGTGGTTGCAGGAATTGAAGTGGTATCACTGCTGCCAGTGGCCTGGGCTGCCCCTGTGGAAGTCTTCCTCCAGGACCTGTCTAGCACCCATATCTAGCACCAACCTTTGGCATAGAGTAGGTGGGACTGGTTTGCTTACTAGGTTGGGAGACAGACCACAGAGTGCTGGTCATGATGGCTCCTGTGTCAGCACCGAAGTAAGTGCTGACAGCAATTTTGGCCATTCTACAAAGATAACACCCCAGACCCCAAGGCTCTCTCTGTTAGCTAGACTGAATCTTCTTCTAAGACCTACAATCCCCAGACACTCACATCCATAAATGACTACTGGAAAAAGCATAGCTTTGACCACATGGACTTTGTCAGCCAAGTAATGTTTCTGCTTTTTAATATTCTGTCTAGGTTTGTCATAGCTTTTTTTCCCAATACTGGAAAAAGCATAGCTTTGACCACATGGACTTTGTCAGCCAAGTAATGTTTCTGCTTTTTAATATTCTGTCTAGGTTTGTCATAGCTTTTTTTCCCAAGGAGCAGTATCTTTTAATTTCATGGCTTCAGTCACCATCTGCAGTGATTTTTTTAGTTCAAGAAAAATAAAGTCTGTCACTGCTTCCATTGTTTGGCCATCCATTTGCCATGAAGGAGTGGGACCAGAAGCCATGATCTTAACTTTTGAATATTGAGTTAGTATACAATATTTATCTTTCTCTTTCTGACTTACTTCACTCTGTACAATAAGCTCTAAGTTCATTCACCACATTAGAACTGACTCAAATGCATTCCTTTTTATGACTGAGTGATGGACAGGGAGGCCTGGCATACTGCGACTCATGGGGTCACAAAGAGTCGGACACGACTGAGTGACTGAACTGAACTGAATAGTCCATTGTACGTATATACCACCTTGCTTATCCTTTCATCTGCCAATGGACATCTTTCCATGTTCTAGTGTTCTAGGTATTGTAAATTGTGCTGCAATGAACTTTAGGGTATATGTGTCTTTTTCAGTTCCCCCCCCCCCCCTCAGGGCATATACCTAGGAGTATATTCCTGGGTCATTTGGTGGTTTTATTCTTAGTTTTTTTTAAGGAATCTCTATACCGTCTCCTATAGTGGCTGTATCAATTTACATTCCCACCAAAAGTGCAAAAGTGTTCCCTTTTTCCCAAACCCTCTCCAAAATTTACTGTTTGTAGACTTTTTGATGATGACCAGTCTGACTGATGTGAGGTATTATCTCATTATAGTTTTGATTTTCTACCACACTTCCACACTTCTTTAATAATGACCGATGTTGAGAATTTTTCATATGTTTGATAGCTATCTGTATGCTTTCTTTGGAGAAATATCTATTTAGGTAGCTTTGCAACTTTTGATTTTTTATTTTTTTTTTCTAGTATTAAGTTGTGTGTGCTGCTTGTATATTTTGTAGATTAATCCTTTATTGGATGTTTCCTTTGCTATTATTTTCTCCCATGCTGAGGGTTGTCTTTTCACCTTGTTTATAGTTTCCTTTGGTGTTCAAAATTTGTTTAATTACGTCCCACTTGTTTATTTTCATTACTCTAGGAGGGGAGTCATAGAGGATCTAGCCTTGATTTAAATCATTGAGTGTTCTGCCTATGTTTTCCTCTAAGACTTTTACAGTTTCTGGTCTTACCATTAGGTCTTTAATCCATTTTTAATTTATCTTGGTGTATGGTGTTAGGAAGTGTCCTATTTTCATTCTTTTACATGTAGTTGTCCAGTTTTCACAGCACCACTGATTGAAGAGGCTATCTTTGCCCCATTGTATATTCTTGCTTCTTTTGTCAAAAATAAGGTACGCAGTGATTCTTGGGTTTATCTTTGGGCTCTCTACCTTGTACTGTTAGTCTGTATTTTCATTTTTGTGCCAGTACCATACTGTCTTGATGACTGTAGCTTTGTAGTATAATCTGAAGTCAGGAAAGTTGATTCCACCAGCTTCATTCTTCTTTCGCAAGACTGCTTTGGCTAACTGGGGTCTTTTGTGTTTCCATAAGAATTGTGATTTTTTGTTGTTGTTGTTGGTCTATTTATGTGAAAAAAAATGTCATTGGTAATTTGATAGTGATCACATTGTATCTGTAGATTGTATTTGGTAGTATAATTATTTTCACAATATTGATGCTTCCAACCCAAGAACATGGCATATCTCTCCATTGGTTTATGTCATCTTTGATTTCTTTCATCAATGTCTTAGTCTTATAATTTTCTATATACAGCTCATTTGTCTCCTTAGGTAGGTTTATACCAATATACTTTGTTAGTTTCTTACAGTGGTGAATGGGATTGATTCCTCAATTCTCTTTCTGACTTTTCATTGTAATGATGAAATATGTATTTCTGTGTATTGATTTTGCTAAATTCACTGATTATAGTTGTTCAGCCACTCAGTTATGTCTGAGGCTTTGTAACCCTATGGACTGCAGCACTCCAGGCTTCCCTGTCCTTCACCATCTCCCTGAGCTTTCTCAAACTCATGTCCATTGAGTCATTGTTGCCATCCAACCATCTCATTCTCTTTCATCCTCTTCTCCTGCCTTCAGTCTTTCCCAGGATCAGGATCTTTTCTAATGAATCAGCTCTTCACACCATTGGCCAAAGAATTGGAGCTTCAGCATCAGTCCTTTCAATGAGTATTTAGGACTGATTTCCTTTAGGATTGACTGGTTTGATCTTCTTGCAGCCCAAGGGACTCTCCAGAGTCTTTTCCAACACCACATTTCAAAAGCATCAATTCTTCAGCCCACA
Organism: Bos grunniens; assembly: GCF_055505025.1. Lineage (NCBI taxonomy): Eukaryota > Metazoa > Chordata > Mammalia > Artiodactyla > Bovidae > Bos > Bos grunniens. The sequence goes on along the minus strand of NC_141183.1, from coordinate 60,660,046 downwards.
GACTTCTTTATGGTTCAACTTTCACATCCATAAGTGCTTTTGTTGGCTAAGTGATGTCTCTGCTTTTAAATATGCTGTCTAGGTCACCTGGGTTTGTTTGTCTTTCAAAGAACCAGCTTTGAGCTCCATTGTTCTTTATTATCTCTTCTTTATCTCTATTTCTTCTATTGTTGTTCTGATTTTTTGTTTTCTTTCCTTCTAGTAACTTTTTTCTTTAGTTATTTTATGCATAACGTTAAGTTGTTTATTGCAGATTTGTCTCGTTTCTTAGAATAAAATTGTATTACTGAACTGGATAATTTATAATAAGACATCTGAAAAAGAAATATGTGCTGTGTGTGTTTAGTTTCTCATTTGTGTCTGACTCTTTGTGTCCTCATTGACTGTAGCCAATCAGGGTCCTCTGTCCCTGGAGATTCTCTAGGCCCTGGAGTAGGTTGCCATGCCCATACACACACACACACACATATATGTGTGTGTGTGTGTGTGTGTGTGTGTGTGTGTGTATACACACACACATATGATTCACTTTGCTGTTTATGTGAAATTACCACAATATTTTATATCAACTATACTACACTGTACTACAATTAAAAAAAAAATGGCAATACCAAATGTTAGCAAGGGTGTAAGGCAACTAAAAGTTTCATACGTTTTATCCATTTGCACTTATGTGATTGCACAATGGTTCAGTTACTTTGTAAATCTTTGTCAGTTCTTTATAAACTAGTTAGGCATGTGCTTACCATATAACATGAGAATACTACTCCTAAGTATTTATGTAAAAAAATTAAAAAATAAAATTAAAAAAAAATTTATTCACAAATATTTTAATACTTTATTCATGATAACCTCAAATAGGGAACAATATTCAAATCAATTTATTGCTGAATGGATAAACAAATTGTAATATATGCCTTGTTGTTGTTCAGTCCCCAAGTGATGTCCAGCTATTTGCAACTACATGGACTGCAGCACTCCAGGCTTCCCTGTCCCTCATCATCTCCCAGAGTTCACCCAAGTTTGTGTCCATTGAATTTGTGATACCATCCAGCCATCTCATCCTCTGTCACAAAGTTCTCCTTCTGCCTTCAATCTTTCCCAACATCAGGGCCTTTTCCAATAAGTCAGTTTTTCCCTGAATCAGGTGGCCAAAGTATTGGAGTTTCAGCTTCAGTATCAGTCCTTCCAAAGAGTATTCAGGGTTGATTTCCCTTAGGATAGACTGGTTTGATCTTCTTGCTTTTCTAGTGGTGATCAAGAGTCTTCTCCAGCACCACAGTTTAAAAGCATCTAATTTTTGGTGCTCTGCCTTCTTTATTGTCCAGTTCTAACATCCATACATGATCACTGGAAAAACCATAGTCTTCATTATATGAAACTTTGTTGGCAAAATGATGTCTTAATTTGTCAAGGAGCAAGTGTCTTCTAATTTCATGGAGGCAGTCACCATCCACGGTTATTCTAGAACCTAAGAAAAGGAAATCTGAATAGTGGCATATTCTTTAGTAATAAAAAGAGCCAACTACTGATACATGCAGCAACATACATTCAGTTTAGTTCATTTCAGTAGCTCAGTGTTGTCTGACTCTTTGTGACCTCATGAACTGCAGCACACCAGGCCTCCCTGTCCATCACCAACTCCCGGAGTTTACCCAAACTCATGTCCATTGAGTTGGTGATTCCATCCAATCATCTCGTCCTCTGTCATCCCCTTCTCCTCCTGCCCTCAATCTTTCCCAGCATTAGGGTCTTTTCAAATGAGTCAGCTCTTTGCATCAGGCGGCCAAAGTATTGGAATTTCAGCCTCAACATCAGTCCTTCCAATGAACATCCAGGACTGATCTCTTTTATGATGGATTTGTTGGATCTCCTTGCAGCCCAAGAGACTCTCAAGAGTTTTCTCCAGCACCACAGTGCTTGAGAAACTCCTTTTCCTGTTTGTAATCAGTCTGTCATTCCATGTCCAGTTCTAACTGTTGCTTCCTGACCTGCATACAGGTTTCTCAAGAGGCAGGTCAGGTGGTCTGGTATTCCCACCTCTTTAAGAATTTTCCACAGTTTATTGTGATCCACACTGTCAAAGGCTTTGGCATAGTCCATAAAACAGAAATAGATGTTTTTCTGGAACCTCTTGCTTTTTGATGATCCAACGGATGTTGGTAATTTGATTTTTGGTTCCTCTGCCTTTTCTAAAACCAACTTGAACATCTGGAAGTTCATGGTTGACATGAATATTATAGGTTCAGCAACATAAAATAGTTGAACTTGCTGAGCAAAACAAGGCAGACTTAAAATATATTTAGTATATGATTCAACCAACTTGCATGAATCTAGAAATGGCAAAAGTAATAAACAATAACAGGAAGCCAGTCATGTTTCTTTGCTCAGGGGTGAAGAAAGTTTGTCTGAGAAATGACATCAGATAATTTTGTAGGTGACAAAATTTATGCACTTTATTTTTAGGGGTGTTTACATGGTATATAAATTTCTTAAAACTCAGTAAACTGGATATTTTAAATGAATGCAATATTGTGTCTCATAAAGTTAATTTTCTCTTGTTATCTTATATTGGCATAAGTGTAATAGAATTTGGAACTGTAAGTAAAAAGTAGCAACTAGAATTTAAAGAGATAGTTAATTGGTTGATTTCAATACTAGATAAATTAAGAAAAGCCAAATTCAGATTTTTCTTGGTGGTCATTTTTTGTGTGTATGCATTCACTATAACATTATCATATTAAAAACCCATTTAATAAACATGTTAACATTTTTTTATTTACTTCACCATAGTTAATTATCAAAGATGATATTGCTGTGCTCTTAATGGTGTCTAGGATAAAGAAAAAACTTTTTTCTCTCTCTTGGCTACCTCCTTCCTTCACACCTATATGGTATATCATTTATAATGAAGTGAATCTCTTAGGAGATGAGAGTCATTTATGTAATATGTCTAATTAAGCTTTTCCTTAATTGAGTGTGATGTCAAGGGAAAAAATAAGTTTAATTTGATCAGCTGTAATAAAGTAGATTTGGTCCATGTGAAACATGAAGGAATTAATGCTAGCATGACTTTTGTAATTAAGCTTTTACCTTTAAACTCAAGCTAGTGCAATATAGGCTGTTAGTATTATGTGAAGTCTTAGTGTTCAGACTAGAATGCAGTCTATATGTCATTTGAAAAATATAACAATATAGTTAAAGATGATAAACTTTTATAAATAAGTTTTCAAATTAAGCGATCCTTGATAGAATAGAAAAGACCCAAGCAATGCACAATTACTTGGGACAATTTACTGGCTGTGGAAAGCTTTCTGATAAGACTGACTGCAAGTGATTTATAATTAGTTGCCTCTTCCCAATTTTGCCTCCTCAAGATGGTACTTGCTCAGTTCTTTTCTGTTGAACTGTACTATAAAATAGAAGAAACAAGATATATAAGATTATGAGCTTTGACTGAAGCCAAGGTGCTCAACATAACATTTCTAATATTGAGAGAATTAACTTAGGCAGATTGATAAGGAGTCCAAGTGTAAGGCCCCTTTATGGAGGAGGTAAGCTTTCTTTGGTTTTTCACTTTCTTTTGCCTTAGACTAGTAGGCCTTGTAGGCAGCAGTATCTCTTGTTCCAGGACATGCCTTTTTTGAGTTTCAGATGTATGTTATGGGAGAAGTTCTTTGTTAAAAACTTCCACAGCCCTGTGCTCTGTGTTAAACTGTTCCCTCTGGCTAATCTCGTGCTGATGTCATCCCAGGATGTATGATACAGGAAAGGGTCTGAGCAAAATTCTCACAGAATTAAGATATTTTTTATTTATTCTCAGTAGCTAGTTGAGAAATACATAAGGCCTCACTTAAACTAGTGAGGCGGGTACTCTCCTGCATCCTCCCAGTGTCTGTTGCTGGAAGCTTTCTCTATGACTGTTGCTTTAATAAAATATACACAAAGCTCTAAGTGACTGAGACTATCTTTGGTCCCAGAATTCAATTTTCTCCTTCAGAGACCACAAATCCAGTGGCGCCATTCACTGTTCACTATAAGCTATCAGTATGGGATATGCTAATCACTCCTTTCTTTAAGTAGAACATTGCAAGATGGAATGCCTCCCCAGAGCAGCCATTATCTAGTAAAAATGAGCTTGGAGATTTTTCTGGAATGATAAGTAATGCAGTGTCAGAAAATCACTATTTATGCTGCTCAATTATTAAATGTATATAATAATTAAATATTAGAAAATGGCTACCACGACTTCTGTTTAGTCTAAGGTACCAAAATAAACATGAATCATTCCAGTGTAAAGATGTAGATATCATAAACAGTGCTGCGATGAACATTGGGGTACACGTGTCTCTTTCCCTTCTGGTTTCCTCAGTGTGTATGCCCAGCAGTGGGATTGCTGGATCATAAGGCAGTTCTATTTCCAGTTTTTTAAGGAATCTCCACACTGTTCTCCATAGTGGCTGTACTAGTTTGCATTCCCACCAACAGTGTAAGAGGGTTCCCTTTTCTCCACACCCTCTCCAGCTTTGTTCATCTTTGCCATACTCTTTTTTTTTTTTTTCTTTTTTTTCTTCTACTTGCAATACTGCTGCTCTCAATTGTATTTCTTTTCTTTTTTTTTTTTTCAATTTTAATTTAAAAAAATTATACATGTGTTCCCCATCCTGAACCCTCCTCCCTCCTCCCTCCCCATACCATCCCTCTGGGTCGTCCCAGTGCACCAGCCCCAAGCATCCAGCATCGTGCATTGAACCTGGACTGGCATCTCGTTTCATACATGACATTTCACATGTTTCAATGCCATTCTCCCAAATCTTCCCACCCTCTCCCTCTCCCACAGAGTCCATAAGCCTGTTCTATACATCAGTGTCTCTTTTGCTGTCTCGTATACAGGGTTATCGTTACCATCTTTCTAAATTCCATATATATGCGTTAGTATACTGTATTGGTGTTTGTCCTTCTGGCATACTTCACTCTGTATAATAGGCTCCAGTTTCATCCACCTCATTAGAACTGATTCAAATGTATTCTTTTTAATGGCTGAGTAATACTCCATTGTGTATATGTACCACAGCTTTCTTATCCATTCATCTGCTGATGGACATCTAGGTTGTTTCCATGTCCTGGCTATTATAAACAGTGCTGCGATGAACATTGGGGTACACATGTTTTTATATTTTTCTTTCCTTTAGTTAAACTCTTGCTATTAAAGATTTATAACCTTAAATAAAAAAAAATGTAGATATCATGTGAAATTGAATAATGGCTATCATTTTTCAATCCTTACCTTGCCCCAGATATGTTGTCTATGTTAATTCATTTAATTCTCAAAGGAGTTCTGTAAAATAGTTACTATTTTTATACCTTCTGCAGACAAGGACTCTGGGCTACTGTGAAATTAAGTAACTTAAACCAAGGCAACACAAATACTATGCTGCAGGGATTTCAGTTTTTATACATGTAATACCATCCTAGGACCTACCCTTTTGACTATTACATTGTAGTGGCTTTCTATCATGAACATTGTTTACAGAAGTAGAAGTGGAGATACAGCAGCATACTAAGGCTACTTTCTAGGATTATCTTCATGAAAACAAAGATGTCAGAGAAATAGTCACAAAAAGAAGAGCTTTTTACAATGGATGCAGCTAAGAAGAAAACCAGACTTCTGATACCATAGACAATTTTACTTTTTTTTTTTTGATCCTGTGATCTTTGGTGATTTTATAATAAATCATAAAATGGTGGCATGAAATTGAGAATGTGTACTTGTTCACAGACATGATATTAAAAGCATAAATAATGTTAAATTATGCCTTTTAGTCTACAAATAGTCCAACAGCATGAAAATATATTAAAATGGTCAAAATATATCTAATTTTGTATAGATGGATTGACAGTTGTGCTGTCAGCCTATTGGGAAAGTAAAGATTATCAATATTGCTTTTAGTTTGTTTTTTAATATGTGTATAAGGTAGAGGTGGTTATAGTAGAAATAATGATGTAAGTATAATAAAATTTATAGTGTAACTATAATAAGCAATAGAAGGCAATCAAGACATCAAAATGGTAATAAACAATCTTGCAAAATGTTATTATGAGTTTTAGTTGTTTGCTAATTTTTAAAATCTGGGGGAGTATGGTATTATGTTTCTTCTGTTAATTATACATTTGCCTATTAGTGAGTCCAAGTTCTCACTTCTCATCATATGACAACCCAATAAATCAAGAGACAAGTTGTTGCGGCAATGAATAGTGACTCTATTTAGAAAGCTGGTAGACTGAGAAGATGGTGGACTCGTGTCTTAAAGAAACATCTGGCTTGGAATTTGATGTTAGTTTTATTTCTAGGAAAAGTATGGGAGATGAGGAGGTAAAGTAAAAAGGAAAGAAGTTGTTGCAAATATTTCCTGGTTTTGGGTAGACTCTAGAGGGAACGTGCTCTCTTCTTTTCAGTGGTCCTGGCCAGGATATTCCCTGTGAGCTAAACAAAGGTATTTTAGCTTAACATTCAGGCGTGGGTTCCTAGGTATGGACTTTATGTATCTTTTAAGCTATATGCAGCATCTCTGTAGTGATTAACTTCTAAACAATGGAATACAAAGATTAAAGTAAAAGAAACAGATCCAATATAGAGTCAGGTTTTTTCTTCCTTATTATAGGCCTATAAAATGTAGATACATATTTTCTCATTATATAAGTGGTTCAAGGTATAAGTAGAGAATTGGGGAAAGTCATACAGTTATTATTTTTACATGAGAACTATACCAAGCAGAGGAAATAATGATCAGCGTTGGAGGGTAGTAACACACAACATGCAGATAAAAACAGGGCCCAGTAAAATTTGGCAGATGGTTTGGATGAAAGGTCTCAAGAGGAGACCCAATTGTACATTTCTGGAGAGAAATAAAACCCCTTAAGTGATATTAATAATTAGTCATAACAATGACAATACTAAACTAATTTGAAAGTCTAGTGAACAATCACGACTAAGAAAGGAGGCACTGAAGAGGATGCAAAGAGCAAGAAAGTTGCTGAAAAAAGACTTTTATTGTTTCTATTTTTGTTGTTCTCAAACTTTAGCATGTATAAGAATTTCCTATTGGGCCTATTAAAACATAAATTCCTGGACCTTACCCTCAGAGTAAGTCACTCTGTTATGAGTGTTCAGAATTTGCATTTATAACCAATACCTAGTTGCTATTGATACTTCTGGTATAAATAAAATGCCTGAGAACAACTTTCCTGCATAAAATAGCAACATTGTCTTATTCAGTTTCTCTAGTCTAAAACTGGTGTACCATTGACTGGACAACCTTAAACTCTTTTCTGATCACTATCACTCCAGATACCACCACAGATGGGAGTCACAAAGTACAAAAACACAGTCACAAAGACAAGTCAAAAAATTTGTGAAGAAAAGATGAAAATGACATTTTAGAGAGACAGTTAAAAGAAATTTCTCTTCTGTTACTGTCTTTATAGTGAGGACTAATTGTCCCATGTGTGATATGTTTTAAAGCTTCATCTCCTGGTAAGATATGTTCCCCAGCTTCATGAATCTCCTTGTGGTTTTGAGTGTTTTTCAAAGCACTCTTGGAGAAAATGTAGCGTATTTGAAATGACCTCCAGTTTTCTTTGGAGGAAAATAAAAATGAGTAGAAATGAGTAAAACTGCATATCATGAAGGTTTATACTGAAGAGTTTGACAAGTTTTGCTGGAAGATGAGTGAGTTAGTGTACTGATGCACACTAGGGAGAAACTCCAGCCTAACCCTCCACTTACTCACCAGGATCAAGTATGTATGAGCGTGTCTAGAGTTCTAGTGTGATGGGTCTAAAAACAGTCTATTTTGAAAGAGGCAAAAAGACATCCTCTGTAAGGAAAATAAATCTGGGGAAATAGGTATTTAGACTTGATTCTTTTTATTGAAGACAGAAGGTAATTTTGGAGTTTGTCTCTTAGATTGTTTTCTGCACATGAACATTCTCTGAGTATTTGGGAATTCAAACTTAAAAAATGAAATCTTGAAAGTGTTTTTTTTTTTTTTTTCACAAAAAAGAACAAATAAAGTCATTGGGCACATTGGGCTGCATAAGCTTAGTACCCACATAATGGACAGTGATTCTAAGGTGGAAAAGAGGGTATTTTCCATTCAGTAGGGAATACTGCATGATGAGGCCATGTGAAGAGTGCCAGCAAATGAAGGGGATGGCATGAGAGTAACTTACAGCAGTTTGGCAGAGAGGAATAACACTGGCCCCAAATAAGAAAAATATTCCATGATTGATATTCCTGTCACAGACAGGAGGTCAAATATATTTGCTTGTATAGTATTCACAAGAGTAGTCTATGTTATGTTTTCCACCTAAGCACAGTAGAATATTTATGGGTTTGAAACGCATATGGGTTTTAAAACCAAGACATATATTTGTTTTATGTATGGAGTGCTAACATAACATAGATAACTGTGTACTCTAATTGTTGTTTTTCACCACTAGATAGTGAACTTCTCAAGGACAGAGGCCAGATTTTGCATGAATGTATCATTTAGCAACCTGACACAGAATGTCGAAATACATATTTGCATTAATGGAGAGAAATCAAACCTTTACTACCTCTGCATTCTATAAAATGAATCAGATTGATGGTGTCCCCTTGTTATCTTATCACAGAAAAATAGAAATCCCATGAAGTGTTGCTAGATGTTTAGAATTATTGGTTTTAAGCTTGTACCTCTCTCTAGAATATAAGCTCCTCTAAATCAAAAGCTTATGTTTTATTGACTATTACAGAGCTGATGCTTATAACACTGGGTTAGCAACATGTTTTTATTGTGAAGTATACAGAATTGAACAAAATAGACCCCTCACTATTACCCTGAAATAAGTGAAGTCATACAAAAACTGCCATTCACTCATGGTAAAAGATGCAATGGATAATACAGTCATATGCCCTATTTGAATGCCTCCTTCATCTCAATTTCTGAGGATGATATTCATTTACTTTTAAAATTACAAGATACAGTCTGGAACACCAATGTAAACATAGTGATTATTGTTTACTGCTGCTTCATTTTTAAATGTGCCACATTTCTGGAAGATTCAACTGGTAGACTAAAGAAACGATCACTATCAAGTCAACTATTCCTTGATAAGTACAATATGCAGTGGAGAACATGCTGTAAAATGATAATATTATGAAGTTTCTTATTAGTGGATGAAGATTATGAAGATATTTTTTTCTTCATGTATGTGTGTGTATACACGTGTGAAATCTATTACCTTTGTCTTTACCCATAATTGTCTATAGGGAAACAATAGAGATGTTATTGTGTGAAATTTACAGACAATTAACTGTTGTTTTATATTTCTGGCAGTGACATAGTGACTAACTTGGAAACTACTCTTTAACACTATTTCTCAAGATATTGTATAGAAATAAACAAAATTACATGGAAGCACTTAAAAATTAATACTCCTGAGCCCTAATTCAATTTACTCCACCTAGACCAGAAGCCTCATTCACTTTAGGAATTATTTCAAATACTTTTATACATTCCAAAGGTTGGTAATTGCTACTCTATTACATAAAATGCAAATAAAATTTGATTTTCAAATAAAACCAGTATATATTTTGTATTAGCTTCATTGTTTTGGAAGACCTACAGAAAGAAACAGATGACTAATAAGAAGGAACTAAAATAATAACATTTGCTATAATTTCAATACTAGGCTAGACTATTCCATTTTTTTAAACTTTAATTGATGGATGATTGCATTACAGAATTTTGTTGTTTTCTGTCAAACCTCAACACTAAACATATGTAACTAAACATATGTAACTAAACATATGTAACTAAACATATGTATGTTTATGTCCTCTCTTGAAATTCCCTTCCATTTCCTTCCCAATCCCACCCCTCTAGTTTGATACAGAGCCCCTATTTGAGTTCCCTGAGACATACAGAAAATTCCATTGGCTATCAATTTTACATACGATAATGCAAAGTTTCCAAGTTACCCTCTCCATACATCTCACCCTGTCCTCTCCTCTACCCATGTCCATTAATCTGTTTTCTGTCTGTTGCTCCATTGCTGTCCTGCAAATAAATTTTTCTTTACTATTTTCTAGATTTCTTATATATGCTTTAGTATGCAATATTTATCTTTCTCTTTCTGACTTACTTAACTCTGTATAATAGGCTCTAGGTTCATGCATCTCATTAGAATTCACTCAAATGTGTTTCTTTTTATGACTGAGTAATATTCCATTGTGTATATGTACCACAACTTTTTTATTCATTCATCTGTCAATGAACATCTAGGTTGATTCCATGTTCTAGCTATTGTAAATAGTGTGGCACTAAACATTGGGTATATGTGTCTTTTTCAGTTTTCATTTCCTCAGGGTATATGCCCAAGAATGAGATTGCTGGGTCATAGATGGTGATTGGAGCCATAAAATTAAAAGATGTTTACTCCTTGGAAGGAAAGTTATGATCAACCTAGACAGTATATTAAAAATCAGAGACATTACTTTTCCAACAAAGGTCCATCTAGTCAAGGCTGTGGTTTTTCCAGTAGTCATGTATGGATGTGAGAGTTGGACTGTAAAGAAAGCTGAGCACAGAAGAATTGATGCTTTTGAACTGTGGTGTTGGAGAAGACTCTTGAGAGTCCCTTGGACTGCAAGGAGATCCAACCAGTCCATCCTAAAGGAAACAAGTCCTGAATATTCATTGAAAGGACTGATGTTGAAGCTGAAACTTCAATACTTTTGCCACCCAATGCCAAGAGCTGACTCATTTGAAAAGACCCCGATGCTAGGAAAGATTGAGGGCAGGAGGAGAAGGGGATGACAGAGGATGAGATGGTTGGATGGCATCACTGATTCAATGGACATGGGATTGGGCGGACTCCAGGAATTAGTGTTGGACAGGAGGCCTGGCATGCTGTGTGTGGTTCATGGGGTCGCAAAGAGTCAGATGCAGTAGAGTGACTGAACTGAACTGATGGTGGTTTTATTCCTAGTTTTTTAAGGAATCTCCATATGGTCTTCTATAGTGGCTGTATCAATTTACATTCCCACCAAGAGTGCAAGACATTAACTCTTCTTCACACCCTCTCCTGTGTTTATTTGTAGACTTTTTGATGATGGCCATTCTGACTGGTATGAGGTGATATCTTATTGTAGTTTTGATTTGCATTTCTTTAATAATGAGTGATATTGAGCATCTTTTCATGTGTTTTATAGGCATCTGTATGTCTTTTTTGGAGAAATGTATCATTTAGGTCTTTTCCCTGCCTTTTGATTGGGCATTTTTTTTTTTTTTTTTTGTATTGAGTTGTATGAGCTGTTTGTATATTTTGGAAATTAATCCTTTATTAGTGGTTTCATTTTTTATTTTCTCATATTCTGAAGGTTGTCTTTTCACCTTCTTTATAGTTTCCTTTTCTGTGCAAAGGTTTTATTTTAATTAGGTTCTACTAGTTTACTTTTATTTCTTTTTCCATTACTCCAGGAGGTGTTTCATAGAGGATCTTACTTCGATTTATCTCATTGAATATTCTGCCTATGTTTTCCTCTAAGAGTTTTATAGTTTCTGGTCTTACATTTAGGTCTTTCATCCATTTTGACTTTACCTTTGTGTATGGTGTGAGGAAGTGTTCTAATTTTATTTTTTTGCCTGTAGCTGTCTAGTTTTCCCAGCACCATTTATGAAGAGGCTGCCTTTGCCCCTTTGTATATTCTTGCCTCCTTTGTAATAAGGTACCCATAAGTGCATGAGTTTATTTATGGGCTTTTTATTTTGTTCCATTGATCTATATTTCTGTTTTTGTGCCAGTAATATACTGTCTTGATTACTTCGCTTTGTAGTATAATCTGAAGACAGGATGATTGATTCCTCCAACTCCATTCTTTCTCAAGACTGCTCTGGGGTCTTTTGTGCTTCCATATGAATTGTGGATTTTTTGTTGTTGTTGTTGTTCTAGTTCTGTGAAAAACACCATTGCTAATTTGATAGAGATCACACTGAATCTGTAGGTTGCTTTTGGTAGTATAGTCATTTTCATAATATTGATTCTTCCTACCCAAGAATATGGAATATCTCTTCATCTGTTTATGTCATCTTTGATTTCTTTAATCAGTGGCTTATAATTTTTTGTATACAGTTATTTTGTCTCCTTAGGTAGGTTTTTCATAGACATTTTGTTGCTGTTGTTGTTGCAGTGATGAATGGGATTGATTTCTTAATTTCTCTTTCTGATTTTTCATTGTTAGTATACAGGATGGCAAGTGATTTCTGTGTATTGATTTTGTATCCTGTGACATTGATAAATTCACTGATTAGCTCTAGTAATTTTCTGGTTGTATCTTTAAGGTTTTCTATGTATAGTATCATGTCATCTGCAAACAGTGAGAGCTTTACTTCTTCGCTTTCAATCTGGATTCATTTTATTTATTTTTCTTTTCTGATTGCTACAGTTAAGACTTCCAAAATTGTGTTGAAAAATAGTAGTGAGACTGGACACCCTTATCTTGTTCCTGATCTTAGAGGGGATGCATTCAGTTTTTCACTATTGAGAACAATGTTTGCTGTGGGGTTATTGTACATGGCCTTTACTATCCTGTGCAAGGTTCCTTCTATGCCCCCACCTTTTTTTTTTTTTTTTGAAGAATTTTAATCATAAATGGGTGATGGAACTTGTTAAAGGATTTCTGCATCTACTGAGATTATCATATGGTTTTTATCTTTCAGTTTGCTAATATGGCGTATCACATTGATTGATTTGCATATATTGAAGAATCCTTGTATTCCTGGAATCAACCCAACTTGATCCTGGTTGTAGGAGCTCTTTAATATGTTGTTGGATTCTGTTTGCTAGAATTCTGCTGAGGATTTTTGCATCTATATTCATCAGGGTTAATGGCATGTAGTTTTCTTTTTTAGTGTTGTCTTTGCCTGGTTTTGATATCAGGGTGATTTTGGTCTTGTAGAATGAGTTTGGAAGTATTCCTTCCTCTGCAATTTTTGAAAGAGTTTTAGAATAGGCATTAGCTCTTCTCTAAATGTTTGATAGAATTCACCTGTGAAGGCATTCCTGGGCTTTTTTTTTTTTGCATAATTTTGATCATTTTTAATTTCAGTGCTTGTCATTGGGTTGTTCATAATTTCTATTTCTTCCTGGTTCAGTCTTGGAAGGTTGAACTTTTCTAACAATCTCTATTTCTTCCAGGTAATCCATTTTATTGTCATATAGTTGTTCATAATAGTCTCTTATAATCCCTATTATTTCTGCATTGTCTGTTATAAGCTCTCCTTTTTCATTTCTGATTTTGTTGATTTGATTCTTCTCTCTTTTTTTGTTTTTTATTGGTAAGTCTGGCTAAAGGTCTGTCATTTTTTATTATCTTCTCAAATAGCCAGCACTTAGTTTTATCAATTCTTACTATTGTTTATTCCTATTTATTTCTGCTCATATCTTTATGATTTCTTTCCTCCAGCTTTTATTTATTTAAAAAAAAATTCTTCTTTTTTCAAGTTGTCTTAGGTGCAAAGATATGTTGTCTATTTGATGTTTTTTCTGTTTCTTGAGGTATGATTATATTCCTCTGAACTTCCCTCTTAGAACTGCTTTTGCTGCATCCCATAGGTTTTAGGTTGTCCTGTTTTCATTGTCATTTGTTTCCAGTATTATATATATATATATATCCTTTCTTATTTCTTCAGCAACCTGTTCACTATTTAGAAATGTATTGTTTAATCTCCATGTGTGTGTGTGTGTGTGTGTGTTTCTTTCTTGTAATTGATATCTAGTCTCATAGCATTGTGGTCAGAGAAGATGCTTGATATGGTTTCAATTTTCTTTAATTTACTGAAGTTTGATCTGTGACCCAAGATGTGATATATCCTGGAGAGTGTTCCATGTGCACTTGAGAAGAAGGCATATTCTTCTACATTTGGATGGAATGTTCTGAAGATATCAATGAGATCCATCTCATCTAATGCATCATTTAAGACTTGTGTTTCCTTATCAATTTTCTGTTTTGTTGATCTGTCCGTTGTTCTGAGTGGAGTGTTAAAGTCTCCTACTATTTTTGTGTTACTGTCAATTACTCCTTTTATGTCTATCAGTGTTTGTCTTATATATTGAGGTGCACCTACGCTGGGTGCATACACATTTACAATTGTTATATTTTCCCCTTGAATTGATCCGTTGATCATTGTGTAGGTTACTTAATTATCTCTTGTAATATTGTTTATTTTCAGGTCAGTTTTGTCTGATACAAAGATTGCTACTCCAGCTTTCTTTTGTTTTCCATTTGCATGGAATATGTTTTTCCATCCTCTCACTTTCAGTCTATATGCGTCTTTAGATCTGAAGTGGGTGTCTGGTAGACAGCGTATATATGGACCTTGTTTTTGTATCTATTCAGTCAATCTATGTCTTTTGATTGGAGCGTTTAATCCATTTACGTTTAAAGTAAGTATTGATATATATGTTCCTATTGCCATTTTCTTAATTTTGGGGATTTGCTTTATAGATCTTTTCCTTCTCTTGTATTTCCTTATTACATAAGTCCTTTTAACATTTGTTGTAAAGCTTGTTTGATGGTACTGAGTTCTCTTAACTTTTGCTTGCCTGAAAAGCTTTTGCTTTTTCCATCAATTTTGAATAAGATCCTTGCCAGGTAGAGTAATCTTGGTTGCAGATTTTTCCCTTTAAGTACTTTAAATGTATCCTGCCATTTCCTTCTGGGTTGCAGAGATTCTGTTGAAAGATCATCTGTTAAACATATGGGATTTCCCTTGTATGTTACTTGTGACTTTTCCTTTGCTACTTTAAATATTCTTTCTTTTCATTTAATCTTTGTTAGTTTGGTTAACATGTGTCTTGGTGTGTTTCTCCTTGAGTTTATCCTATATGGAGCTCTTTTCAGCTCTTGAACTTGACTGACTATTTTTCGATGTTGAGGAATTGTTCATCTATAACCTCTTCAAAAATTTTCTCATACTCTTTCTCTTACTCTTCTTCTTCTGAGACTCCTATAATTTGAATGTTGGCATGTTTAATTTGTCCCATAAGTCTCTGAGACTATCCTCAGTCCTTTTCATTCTTTTAACTTTATTCTGCTCCTCAGCAGTTATTTCTACCATTTTATATTCCAACTCATTGTTTCATTCTTTTACTTCAGATATTCTGTTATTGATTCCTTCTAGAGTATTTTTAATTTCATTAATTGTGTTGTTCATCTCTGTATGTTCATTCTTTAATTCTTTTAGGTTTTTGTCAACTAATTCTTACATTTTCTCCATTCTATTTTTAAGTTTTGATCATCTTTTCTAATCTTATTTTGAATTCTTTTTCAGGCAGTTTGCCTATTTCCTCTTCAATTATTTGGACTCCTGTGTTTCTAGCTTGTTCCTTTTTTTGTGTGCAGTATTTATCTGCCTTTTCATTATTTTTTTTTTTTAAACTTATTGTGTTTGAAGTCTCCTTTTCCCATGCTTCAAGGTTGAATTCTTTCTTCCTTTTGTTTTCTACCCTAAGGTTGGTGAAGTGTTTTGTGTAAGCTTCATATACTATGAGATTTGTGCTGAGGTTTTTTGTTTGTTTGTTTGCTCGTGTTTTTTTTTTTTTCCTCTGATGGGCAGGGCTGAGTGAGGTGGCAATCCTGTCTGTTGATGATTGGGTCTGTATATTTGTTTTGTTTGTTGTTTGGATGAGACATCCTGCATAGAGTGCTACTGGTGGTTGGGTGATGCTGGGTCTTGTATTCAAGTGGTTTCCTTTGTGGGAGTTCTCACTGTTTGATACTCTGTAGGGTTAGGAGTTCCCTGGTATTCTATGGTCTTGGAGTCAGTGCTCCCACTCCAAAGGCTCAGAGTTTGATCTCTGGCTAGGAACAGAGATTCCATAGGTAGTTTGTTGTGTTATTAAATGAGATTAAAACAAATACCCAACAGTAAGAAACAAAAGTTGAAACCCATACAAATGGCAGCTACAAAATCAGAAAAATAATAAAATAATGGAATATACACATATACATATGCACCCATAAGCAAAATCAAAACAGTCCAACAAAAATAAAGTACTTTGATTGACCTGGCCAACAAAGGAAACCAAAAATTATATCCATCAGTTAACAATAAAACTAACTAAAGCACAAACTGGAAAACAAATCTGAAGCAAGTTGTCAATTTGGGCATAAAGCAATGGACTCAAAGTAACAAATATGGTGGAAAAAAAGAGAAGAAAAGAAAGAACAGATATGCAAAGTTAAATAGAGGTAAAGAAGATTTATATATATTAAAGATTAACTGCAAGGGGAAAAGGAGAGTAGGAAAAGCAAATAAAGGAATATATGTAGAAAAATAGTAATAGGTTTAAAAAATTTGAAAATTAAAATTATAAAAGGAAACACACACACACACAGAAGAAGAATAAAAAAGAAAAAAATAAAAAAGAAGAAGAAAGAAACTTCCACAGAACTGCTGAAGGCCAATATAGAGGCAGAGGTTATAATAGCAGTAAAAAGCATGATTAAAAAAAAAAAAAAAACTCAAAAGCTTAATTAGATTTCATAGTGCTAATAAAATCAACTACTACAGCAAAGGGTGGGGGGGGGGAATAGAAGAAGAAGAAGAAAGAAAAAAATCCAAAAGAAAATACAGAACATGTCAAAATAAAATAATAATAAATGTTTTTCTTGTGTCTCTGCTGTCAGTGTCGCTTCTCTTGCTGGGAGTCACAGTCCACCTCCCCTCCCTAGGATGAGCTCCAACACAGCACTGGTCTCTGCACCTGCTGTGGGGGCAGATCAGACTAATCTGGTCCTAATCCTGTGTGTTCTTGTCTCCAGTCTCCACAGCTATCAAAACTAGTGCATTTTCTTTTGTGGGAGCTCTCAATGCTTTTATATTTTCCAAAGACACAGAGTCTACCTAGTTGATGGTGTTGATTTAATCTGAAGCTTGTACAGTTGATGAGAAGTTTTGGGTCTTCTTCCTTTGTCACACTGTCCCTAGTTTCAATTATGGTTTTATTTCCAGCTCTTCTGGGTTTTGCTCCTGGTGCTGCCCTGGAGGACTTGGGTTTGTCCCAGTGATGCCAGGTGTGGAGGTGATACAGTTGCTTGGATCATAGGGACTCTGACAGCACCAGGTACCCAGGGAAATTGGCAGCTAGATCAGCAGGAAATATAGTGCTCTAGAAGGTTATGACAACCAGTATTGGCCAATACACTCCAGTATTCTTGCCTGGAGAACCCCCCTGACAGATAAGCCTGGCAGGCCACAGTCCACAGGGCTGCAAAGAGTTGGATATGACTGAAGCGACCTCATATGCATAGACACAAGAATTTTTTTTTTTTGCCTGTGGCACCTCTAACCCAGTGAGAGTTGGGTGTGAAGGTGGAACAGCTGCTTGGGTCGTGGAGACCCTGGCACCGCCAAATGTGCAGGTACACAGACTGCCTCAGCCACAGGAGTTATGGCCTATCAGAGTCTCTTTTCAAGCTTCTAGTAGCTGGTGATAAAAAGGCCTCTTTGGCTAGTCTTTCTTGATAGTTCTGCTTGTTCAGGCACTTAGAGCGCTCCCTTGTCTGGGGTCTTTCTCTGTTGTTCAGCACATCAGGCCCTTAAAGGGGCACCCTGGGTGGAGTCCCACTCTATTGTTTCTCACGTCATGTGCTTGATGGCCCAGCCTCTGTTGTTCAGCTGCCCAATGTGGACATGTGGGAAAGGAGAGTCTATGGTGATGGCTCCACCTCCTATGCATGACTCAGCAGTATCACCTTGCTTCCATGGCTGCCTGGCTTTCCTCCACAGGCATTTCCCACCCCAATCTCCTCCCTCATGTCCCCTTGGCCCATCTTTCTGCACTCAACAGCAACCCTCATCCCGGGATGCTTCCACCCGCTGTGCCTTCTAGGGGACTTACATCCCTGTCTGGGGTATGTATGTCTGTGGCAAGGACTGCCTGATTCTCATTCCATTTCAGCTACCACGGATTAGCTTCTTCACTCTCAGCCTTAAAATTTTTCTCCTCTGACCCAAACAATTGCCCCAACGTGGGGATCAGATCCCTGCTTCAGTTTCCCCACCTGTCAAGGGCAGGTCCAGTCCTAATAACACTCCAGTTTTTCCCCATAGTTCCTATGTCCTACTGAGTTTTGTGTGGTTCTATATATTATTTTCTGGTGGACAGGTACTCCTGTCTGCTCTCAGCTTCTCCATTTTTATTAAAATATACATTTTTATTAAAATAATTAAAAAAAATCTGTACCAATATGTTATTATCCACAGATGAGAAAACTGACACTAGGAATATTTCTGTATTTTTGGCTCCTTTGTCATAGATTAATTGATCATAAAAGGGTTTATTTCTGGACTCTATTCGATTCCATTGATCTATGTGCCTCTTTTCATGATAATTCCATACTGTTTTGATTACTGGGACTTTTTTTCTGTCTCTCCTTCAATTATGAATGTGATAATTTTGCCAGGTAGAGAATTCTGGGTTGTAATCTTTTTTTTTCCTTTAAGTATTTTAGACATATCATGCCACTCCCTTCTAGCCTGCAAAGTGTCTCCTGAAAAAACAAACAAACAAAAAACAATCTGAGAGTCTGATGGGGATTCTGTCGTATGTGACTAGCTATTTTACTCCTTTTTGCTTTTAAAATTATATATCTTTAACATTTGTCATTTGAATTATTATTGTTATATATATATATATATATATTGATGTAGATATCTTGATGTTCATCTTGTTTGGGACTTTCTGTGCTTCCTGGACGTAGATATCTGTTTCCTTCTCTAAGTTAGGGATGTTTTGACCCACTACTTTGTAAAATAATTGTTCTGCCCCTTTATCTCTTTTCTATACAGGACCATACATGTGAATGTTAGTACACTTGACATTGTCCCAGAAGTCCTTTAAACTTGCTCATTTTTATTTATTCGTTCTTTTTTTTTTTTTTTACTATTCTTATTGGTGATGTCCACTAGTTTGTCTTCCAGATTGTTCACATATTCTGTATCATCCAATTTGGTATAATTTCCCACTAGCATATTTTTCATTTCAGTTATTGTATCTTTCAGCTTTGGTTGGTTCTTTCTCATATATTCTAAGGAATGGTGAGTTAAAGTTTTCTCTGAGTTCCTCTATTCTTGTCCCAAGGTCATTAGCATGCCAATGATCATTGCTTCGGACCCTATCAGGTAAATTACTTATCTCTCTTTCACTAGAGTTTATTGCTGGGTTTTCATCTGGTTCTTTCATTTGGAACAGTTTCCTCATTTTCTTTGACTTTTTGTTTTTTTCTACGAATTAAGCTAAGCAGTTACCTGCCTTGCTCTTGAAAGCCAAGATACTCATATGTAAGAGTGTTCCCTGTGTAGACTGCCATATGCCAGGTAGCTTTCGCAGGTCTGCTAGGGCTGGATCAGACATGGGCCAAGATGGGGAGCAGACTGGTGGTGCACTGGGCTGGAATCACTGTCAAGATAACTGAAGCTGGAGTGGGCGGTTTTCCCAGAGTGCACCAGATGAGGCTGGGGTCACATTAATGGGATAGCTAGAGTAAGCCTGGGTCATGCTGACTTAGACTTGGCATATTGGCTAGCTAGACCACCAGGCCCTTGTCAAGCTGTTGCCTCTGTTCTGGGACTTGTAATGAGTGAGTTTATCTATGAATCCTTTAAAACCACAGTCTTGATTTCCTATAGCCCTCAGCTATTCTGGATGTATACTCCATTGATTGTCAAAGTCAGCTTTGATGAGGGGTATCTGATTTGGGGCTCAAACTCACCACTTCTTAGAGAAGACTTCCACCTTTGTGATATCCAATTCATCTGTAGGTCACTGTGCTGGAGTTGTGTGTCTTGACTTGATAGCTTGTCTGCTGCTTCTATTTAACTCAAGGTAGCTTTATGTTTATATATTATTTGAAGAGCTATTCTGCTAGTCTTCATGTCATTCTAAGGAAGAGTTGCTCTATATGTAGTTGTAGTTTTGGTGTGTTCATTAGAGATGAACTCTGTATCTTCTTACTCTGCCATCTTGATCCCACCCCTGTGCTCATAGGATTTCAACTCAGATTTTCTATTTCATTCAGATTTATATCTTTTGTACTTCCCAGGTGACTCAGTGGTAAAAAAAACAGCCAGCCAATGCAGGAGACACAGAAGATGTGGGTTGGATTTCTGGGTTGGGAAGATCCCATGGAGGAGGAAATGGGAACATATGCCCGTAGTCTTGCCTGGGAAATCCCACAGATGGAAATGCCTGGTGGTCTGCAGTCCATCATATTGAGCATGCATGTTATAACGTTTCATGACATCTTTAAGACCACAATATAAAAGTCAAGATAAATGCATGAGAAACAACAGCACATTTCATGGGAATTCTAAAGAAGCAAAGATCAATGAGGCATGGAGAGATGAGACTCAAAATGGGCCTTGAAAATGGATAGGGATTTCAGAGAGTTGTTAATAGAAAAGCATATTAATACTAAAAAAAAAAAAAAAAAAGATTGATGGGGTGAATGTATGCATGAGTGGATAAAAAATTAAACATAACCTCGGACATAATCGGGGACTAAATTCATACTAATTATATCAATTAAATATGGACTCAGAAACAGATTAAAAGAGTTATGCATTATTGGGCTTCCTACATGGTGCGAGTAGTAAAGAACATGCTTGCCAAAGCAGGAGACGTAAGACTTGCAGGTTGGATCCTAGGGTCAGGAAGATCCCTTCAAGGAGGGCATGGAAACCCACTCCAGTATTCTTGCCTGGATAATCCCATGGACTGAGGAGCCTGGTATAAGGATTGCAGTCCACAGAGTTTTGAAGAGTGAGACACAACTGAATCCACTTAGCCTCAGTTCAATCACTCAGTCGTGTCCGACTGAAACCCCAAGGACTGGGGCATGCCAACTTCCTTGTCCATCACCAATTCCCAGAGCTTGCTCAAACTCATGTCCATCAAGTCGGTGATGCCGTCTAACCATCTCATCCTCTGTCATCTCCTTCCCCTCCTGCGTTCAATATTTCCCAGAATCAGGGTCTTTTCTAAGGAGTCAATATTTTGCATCAGGTGGCCAAAATATTGGAGCTTCAGCATCAGCATCAGCCCTTCTAATGAATATCCAGGGCTGGTTTCCTTTAGGATTGAGTGGTTGAATCTCCTTCCATTCCAAGGGGCTGTCAAGACTCTTCTCCAACACCACAGTTCAAAAGCATCAATGCTACAGTGCTCAGCCTTCTATAAAGTCCAACACTGACATTCATGCATGACTACCAGAAAAATGTTAGCTTTAACCAGACAGACATTTGCTGGCAATGTAATGTCTGCTTTTTGAAATGCTGTCTAGCTTAGTCACAGCTTTTCTTCCAACGGGCAAGCTTCTTTTCATTTCATGGCTGGAGTCACAATATGCAGTGATTTTGGAGCCCAAGAAAATAAAGTCTCTCACTTGTTCCATTGTTTCTCCAACTATTTGCCATGAAGTAATGGGATTTCATGATCTTAGGTTTTATAATGCTGAGTTTTAAGCCAGATTTTTCACTCTCCTCTTTCACTTTCATCAAAAGGCTCTTTAGTTCCTCTTCAGTTTCTGCCATAAGTGTGGTGTCGTCTGCATATTTGAGGTTATTGATATTTCTTCCAGAAATCTTGATTCTGGCTTGTGCTTTATCCAGCCTGGCATTTAACATGATGTATCTGCACAGAAGTTAAATAAACAGAGTGACAATATACAGCCTTGACATACTCCTTTCTCAATTTGGAACCAGTCTGTTGTTCC
The DNA here is from genome assembly GCF_055505025.1 of Bos grunniens. Taxonomy (NCBI): domain Eukaryota; kingdom Metazoa; phylum Chordata; class Mammalia; order Artiodactyla; family Bovidae; genus Bos; species Bos grunniens. The sequence goes on along the minus strand of NC_141183.1, from coordinate 60,638,223 downwards.
ATGTCTGCTCCTAACTGTTGTTTCTTGACCTGCATACAGATTTCTCAGGAGGCAGGTAGGGTGGTATGGTATTCCCATATCTTTAAGAATTTTCCACAGTTTCTTGTGATTCACACACTCAAAGACTTTGGCACAGTCAATAAAGCAGAAATAGATACTTTATTTGGAATTATTTTTCTTTTTCCATGCTCCAATGAATGTTGGCAATTTGATCTTTGGTTCCTCTGCCTTTTCTAAATCCAACTTGAACATCTGGAAGTTCTCACTTCATGTACTGTTGAAGCCTAGTTTGAAGAATTTTGAGCATTATTTTGCTATCATGTGAGATGAGTGCAATTGTGTGGTAATTGGAATATTCTTTGGCATTGCCTTTTTTGGGGATTGAAATGAAAACTGATTTTTTTCCAGTCCTGTGACCACTGTTATTTTGCAAAATTGCTGGCATATTGAGTGCAGTACTTCAACAGCATTATCTTTTAATATTTGAAATAACTCAGCTGGAATTTCATCACCCTCACTATCCTTTTTCTTAGTGATGTTTCCTAAGCCCCACTTGACTTCACATTCCAGGATGTCTGACTCTAGGTAAGTAATCACACCATTGTGGTGTGGAATTAGAGCTAAGATGATGGAGTAGAAAGACATGCACTTATTTTCTTTTGTGAGAATTCCAAAATTAAGACTCATTGCTGAAAGACCATCGACAGAAGAATGTTTGATCCCACTAAAAAAAGATACCCCCACATCCAAAGGCAAAGGGGAAGCCCCAAGAAGTTGTAGGATGAGTAAAATAGTGTTTAGAATCAAACCCCACACCACTAGAGATGCTTGGAGGACTCAAACAAAACCCTGTGCACAATAGGACCCAGAGAACCTACAGAGACTGAGTTAGACCTGCCCTTGAGTGCTTGGATATTTCCTTCAGGGGCAAGGGTCAACAGTGGCTGCCAGAAGGGACAGTTGCCGCAGACTTGGGAAGCAGGGAGTGGGGCATAACTCCTCTTGGAGGAGGTCGGCACTAGCCCCACCTTAGAGTCACTGAGCAGATGATCCACATACCCCAGAAAAAATATATCAAAGAAATTCTCACACTGATATGAAAGCTCTAGAATGCACAACAGGTTTCCCAATCTAGGGTGCTAACAAAGGCGCTGAGAATCGCCAGGGTATTTGACTTTGGAGGCCGTGGGATTTGATTACAGAACTTCCAAAGGACTGGGAAGCAGACCCTTGTGTGCACCAGTAGCCAGGAGAAAGGAGCAGTGATCCCACAAGTCTGACTGAGCCAGACTTGCCTGTGAGTGTCCATAAGTCTCTGGCCTAGGTGTGGGTTGACATTGCTCTGAGGTCAGAGGCACTGAATACAACAGCACCGGCATAAGTTATTTTGAAGGATGTAGCCATCACTGCCATTACATCTATCATAGTTTGGCCACAATTCAACCCATAAACAGAAAATTGGATTAAAGAATTACTGAGCATGACCCCTCCCATCAGAACAAGACCAAGATTCAGCTACAGCCAGTCCCCCCTATCAGGAAGCTTCCACATGCTTCTTATCTTTACCCATAAGAGGGAGGACAGAATAAAAACCACAATTACAGAAGACTAACCAAACTGATCACATGGATCACAGCCTTGTCTAACTCAATGAAACTATGAGTCATGCCATGGAGTGTTCTGACAAAATGTGGCCCACTGGATAAGGGAATGGCAAACCAATTCAGTGTTCTTGCCTTTAGAACCCCATGAATAGTATGAAAAGGCAAAAAGATGTGACAATGAAAGATGAACTCCCCAGGTTGGTAGATACTCAATATGCTAATGGAGAAGAATGGAGAAGTAACTCCAGAAAGATTGAAGAGATAGAGCCAGAGTGAAAACAACACCCAGTGGTGGATGTGGCTGGTGATTCAAGTAAAGTCTGATGCTGTAAAGAACTAAAATATTTCATAGGAACCTGGAATGATAGGTCCATGAATCAAGGTAAATAAGAAGTGGTCAAACAGGTGATAGCAAGAGGGAACATTGACATTTTAGGAATCAGTGAAATAAAATGGACTGGAATCAGTTCATTTCAGTTCAGTTGCTCAGTCGTGCTCGACTCTTTGCGACCCCATGAATCCCAGCACGCCAGGCCTCCCTGTCCATCACCAACTCCCGGAGTTGACTCAGATTCACGTCCATCGAGTCAGTGATGCCATCCAGTCATCTCATACTCTGTCGTCCCCTTCTCCTCCTGCCCCCAATCCCTCCCAGCATCAGAGTCTTTTCCAATGAGTCAACTTTTCGCATGAGGTGGCCAAAGTACTGGAGTTTCAGCTTTAGCATCATTCCTTCCAAAGAAATCCCAGGGCTGATCTCCTTCAGAATGGACTGGTTGGATCTCCTTGCAGCCCAAGGGACTCTCAAGAGTCTTCTCCAACACCACAGTTCAAAAGCATCAATTCTTCAGTGCTCAGAAGATTGGAATAGGCAAATTTAATTCAGATGACTATTGCATCTACTACTATGGACAAGAATCCGTTAGAAGAAAGGGAGTAGCCCTCAGAGTTAACAAAAAAGTCTGAAATAAAGTATTTGGATGCAATCTCAAAAATGACAGAATGCTCTCTGTTCATTCCCAAGGTGAAACTTTCAATATCATAATAATCCAAGTCTATGCTCCAGCCACTAATGCTGAAGAAGCTGAAGTTGAATGATTCTATGATGATATACAAAACCTTCTAGAACTAACATCCAAAAAAATGTCTTTTTCATTATAGGGGACTGGAATGCAAAAGTAGGAAGTCAGGGGATACCTGGAGTAACAGGCAAGTTTGGCCTTGGAGTACAGAATGAAGCAGGGCAAAGGCTAACAGACTTTTGCCAAGAGAATGTACTGCTCATAGCAAACACCCTCTTCCAGCATTATAGGACATGACTCTTCACGTAGAAATTACCAGATGGCCAATATTGAAATCAGATTGATTCTGTTTTTTTTTTTTTTTTTTTTCTTTTTTGCAGCTGAAGATAGAGACTCTCTTGAAGAAAATAGGGAAAACCACTAGACCATTAAGGTATGACCTAAATCAAATCCCTTAAAATTATACAGTAGGCGTGACAAATAGATTCAAGGGATTAGATCTGATACAGTTCCTGAATATCTATGGATGGAAGTTCTTGACATTGTACAGGAGGTGGTATCAAAACTATCCTCAAGAAAAATAAATGCAAAAAGGCAGAATTATTGTCGGAGGCAGCATTGCAAATAATTTAGAAAAGTAGAGAAGTGAAAGGCAAAGAAGGAAAGGAAAGATATAGCCATCTAAATGAAGAATTCCAAAGAATAGCAAGGAGAGATAAGAAAGTCTTCCTCAGTAATCAATGCAAAGAAATAGAGAAGGAAAATAGAATGGGAAAATATAGATATATCTTCGAGAAAATTAGAGATATCAAGGGACCATTTAATGCAAAGATGAACACAATAAAGTACTGAAACAGTATGAACCTAAAAGATGCTGATGATAATAAGAGGTGACAAGAATACATAGAGGAACTACACAAAAAGTTCTTAATGACTTAGCATGCACACATGCATTTTATTGCAAATTTGAAAACAGTCCTTTTTATGACAAATGTATGAGATCCATAATATGAATCCATGAGAATTGAAACTATTTCTTACTTAAGAGTATATCTTCAATGACAAAAATATTGTTTGGACCATAGAACACAAATCCAAATGAAATACAAATAGAAGTAAGTGAAATAAATGGAATGAATGATAGCAGAACAATAGGAATGAGAGCAACCTTCCTAAATCAAATCAGAAAAGTTACTAGCTTAAACCAAGATGTTTGGGAGAGTGGTAGTAGCATATATTTCTAACATATCTATGATTATAAAGTATTTTAATGTCCTTAATCATTTGACCCTCAAAAAAGTATTATGAGTTATTAATTACTGCTCTATTTTTAAGTTGAGAAAGCTTTTTACTTAAGTCCGTATATCCTGTAAAAATTAGAACTTGGACTCCATCATATTTTGTTTGCTTCTGATTAGTCTTTTTTCTTTTTCCACTTATAGTATGGATACTCTATATCTGCATAGAGAATAGACTCAAGTTATGGAATAAATTGAGTCAATTTATAAATAAGAAATTTGTTGAGTTGCTGAGTAACCAGACTCTTACGGATATACTAGATGAATTTCTGTGATGTCAGAAAAAAAGTTGATGTCCAATAATATACTCTATTATCATTTTTAACCCCAAATATTGTTGCTGCTCAGTCACTCACTTGTGTCAGACTCTATGAGACCCCATGATTTGTTGCAGTACAGCAGGCATCCCTGTCCTTCACCATTTCCCAGAGCTTGCTCAAACTTATGTCCATTGAATCAATGATGCCATTCAATCATCTTGTTCTCTTCTTCTCCTACCTTCAATCTTTCCAAACATCAGGGTATTTTCTAATGAGTTGGCTCGTCGCATAAAGAGCCCAGAGTATTGGAGGTTCAGCTTCAGCATTGTCCTTCAAATGAATATTCAGGACTCATTTCCTTTAGGATTGACAGGTTTGATCTCCTTGCAGTCCAAGGGACTCTCAAGAATCTTCTCCAACACCACAGTTCAAAAGCATCAATTACTTGGCAGTCAGTCTTCTTTATGGTTCAGCTCTCACATCCACACATGACTACTGGAAAAACAATAGCTTTGAATATATGGACCGTTGTCAGCAAAGTAATGTCTCTGCTATTGAATAATTATCTAGGATTGTCATAGCTTTTCTTCTAAGGAGCAAACTTCTTTTAATTTCATGGCTGCAGTATTGTCTGTAGTGATTTTGGGGCTTAAGAGAATAAAGTCTGTCACGGTTTCCATTGTTTCCCCATCTATTTGACATGAAATAACGGGACCAGATGCCATGATCTTAGTTTTCTGAGTGTTGAGTATAAGCCAGTTTTTTCACTCTCCTCCTTCACCTTCATCAAGAGGCTCTTTAGTTCTTCTTTACTTTCTGCCATAAGGGTAGTGTCATCTGCATATCTGAGGTTATTAATATTTCTCTTGGTAATCTGGATTCTGGATTTTGCTTCATCCAGTCTGGCACTTCACACGATGTACTCTGCATATAAGTTAAATAAACAAGGTTAAATATATTGCCTTGACATACTCCTTTCTCAATTTGGAATCAGTCCATTGTTTCATGTCAGGTCCTAACTGTTGCTTCTTGACCTGCATACAAGTTTCTCAAGAAGCAGGGAAGGTTATTTGGTATGTCCATTCTTTAAGAATTTTCTGCAGTTTGTTGTGATCCACACAGTCAAGGGTTTTGACGTAGTCAGTGAAGCAGAACTAGATATTTCTCTGGAATTCTGTTGCTTTTTCTATGATACAATGAATACTGGTAATTTGATCTCTGGTTCTTCTGCCTTTTCTAAATCCAACTTGAACATCTGGAAGTTTTCAGTTCATGTACTGTTGAAGCTTAGCTTGGAAAATTTTGAGCATTCCTTTACTAGCATGTGACATGAATGCAATTGTGCAGTAGTTTGAACATTCTTTGGTATTGCCTTTCTTTGGGATTGGAGTGAAAACTGACCTTTTCCAGTCTTGTGGCCGCTGCTGAGTTTTCTAAATTTGCTGGCACATTGAGTGTAGGACTTTAAATATAGTTTCTACTAAATTTTGTCTTTGTGATAGAACTGAGGACTATTACCATGAACTTTATGAAAAACAGTAAGCTTGTGTTTAAGTAGTGGAAAATAGCCAGCTTCCTTTCCCTTTCTTCACATTTTAAAATTAGCCCTTTAACCTTACTCTCCAAAGCCTCCCCCTTTTCTTGTGCTGCAGTCAGTGTTCTTAACTCAAAGGATTTTAATTGACAACCTTGATTATGACCTTTTGTCACCTGCATTCATATTGGATGTATATACTCTTGTTGGGGTTTGTGTAATTGGTACAACTACTTAAGACAAATTGCTATTGAGACTTTTTTAATGGCTGTTTCAGGAAATGTAATAGAGTTCTTACTATCACAGCAGTGTTGCATCTAATTCAATCAAGTCTTCAGTCATTCTAGAGTGAACAATGAGTAGTTAGTATGTACTAAAGTGATCCATTGAGGTCTGACAAGATATATAGTCAGAAAGAGATGATTACTACTTCAGAAATTTTATGAAAAATTAGGATAGTTTTTTTTTTTTTTAATGGATAACAAAGAGAAAGAAAAAAGACACCAAATGGGAGGAAATACTATGAATAAAAATATGGAACTAACAAATGTGGTGTATTTGGAAAGAAAGAAGTATTTTTAAAAAATATCCAATTGTCAGCAAGCCTGATGTGTGGCCATATTGAAAGCACAGAACTATGCATTTGATATCTTGTATTAAACTGTGAGAGTTACTGACATGAGTAGCCATATCCATAACTCACAGTATTATAATCATCCCTTATAATGCTTTGTAAGGGAGATCACTGTAAATGAATCACTAAAGACATAATCCTTTCAAGAGGAAATCACTTTTTAATATTTGATGTTCAAAGAAAAAAAAAAGATTTCTCAAATTGAGGATTCTAAAATAATGTTTTGTCTTAAAAACTCCTGTTTGACTGAATTTACACATACTTCCTAGGCTAAGAGAGAGTTTAAAGGAATTTTATATTTATAGAAAACTTTTACTGCAGAGTGTTTCACATATGAGTGTATGATTTATGTAGAGGCCATCCTCTTCTGAAAGCCAGTAGACTACCAATAAGATGGAACTGTTTTACCCACAAATTAGGAAGCTGCACTCTCATAAGCAAGCAGCACAAAATGCAAAAATAAGGTTTTCCTATCATAATTTTTCTTTTTTTTTTAAGTTTTTTTTTTTAATTTTATTTTATTTTTAAACTTTACAATATTGTATTAGTTTTGTCAAATATCGAAATGAATCCACCACAGGTATACCTGCGTTCCCCATCCTGAACCTTCCTCCCTCCTCCCTCCCCTACCTCCCTCTGGGTCGTCCCAGTGCATCATCCCCAAGCATCCAGTACCGTGCATCGAACCTGGACTGGCGACTCGTTTCATACATGATATTATACATGTTTCAATGTTATTCTCCCAAATCTCCCCACCCTCTCCCTCTCCCACAGAGTCCATAAGACTGATCTATACATTGGTCTCTTTTGCTGTCTCGTACACAGGGTTATTGTTACCATCTTTCTAAATTCCATACTTTTTCTAATATTAGCTTACAAAATTAAATATTTTTATTATAATAAATGTGGATTATACCATGGTGAGCTGCATGGGACTCTATTAAACAGGAAGAATGATCAATCAATTAGTCAGATCTCTTTGTGCCAGGAATCAGTTTATCCAGCCCTCTTGCACTACATTTAAAAAAAGAGAAAATTCAATCAAATAGTTGAAAATGAAGTAATTCAGAATCAGGGTGGGCACAAACACTGAAGATACATAGGAAATAGGAGACCAAGGCTTTGGAAAGTTCACAGAACAACAAAAGATCTGAAAGAAGATTAAAATGAATAAATAAATAAACCTTAGGTGAAATAACAATTTTTAACTCAATGATCCTAACAACTATTATGGGAGCAAATTCTATTACATTCATAGAGAATCAAACACCTTTTGACTTCTATAACCCAATATTCAATACATGGGTTTCATCTTACAGTGTGTTGACTGATTGGAAAAATTTTGATTAGATATTATAAAGGGAAATTGTTCCTAGAAAGGAGAATTATGAAATAAATATTCTGGAGGGAAATAATGTCTCTTGAATCCCACTGTGACCTGGATGAGAATTTGTTAACGTCTAAAATACACAGAAGTGTCTGCAATTTAAATAAAATTGAGGAGCCATGAGACAATATCCCATTAATACCATTAAAGTTAGGGAGAATTAAAGTTTGGAAGTTAGAAAATAAAACCTTAAGGATTGTTGGCAGATGTAGAGAGTAGACAGGGTTTGGAATAATGTAAAGAATTTGAAAAGTATGATGTAAATGAGGAATTTCAGCAATAAAGGTGGTAAATATCAAATTATTTTATTAGATAGCATCTGTTAGATATCATACTAGATTGGGAAGTAGGTTTAAAATGTACAGATGATTCTCAGAAGAGGATATTTCAAGAGGAGAAAAGGAGACATCAATTATTCATACAACTAATTTGAAATGCAGTCCTTGAGTAGAAGATGATATCTGCAAAGTGAATAACTAATGTAGAGTTAGAGAGTGAACCATGAACTTCCAGATGTTCAAGCTAGATTTAGGAAAGGCATAGGAACCAGAGGCAGAGGAATCAAATTGTCAACATCCATTGAATCATTTAAAAAGTTAGAGTTCCAGAAAAAAATATCTCCTTCTGCTTTATCAACTATACCAAAGTCTTTTGCTGTGTGGATCACAAACGAACAGTGAAAAATTCTTAAAGACATGGGAATACCAGACCTCCTGACCTACCTCCTGAGAAATATCTATGCAGGTCAAGAAGCAACAGTAAGAACTGGGCATGGAACAGCAGACTGGTTCCAAATCGAGAAAGGAGTATGTCAAGGCTGTATATTGTCACCCTGCTTATTCAACTTATGTGCAGAGTACATCATGAGAAATACTGGACTGGATGAAGCACAAGTGGGAACCAAGATTGCCTGGAGAAATATCAATAACCACAAATATGCAAATAACACCACAGTTATGGCAGAAAGCTAAAAAGAACTAAAGAGACTTTTGATGAAAGTAAAAGAGAAGAGTGAAAAAGTTGGCTTAAAGCTCAGGATTCAGAAAGCTAAGATCATGGCATCTGGTCCCATCATTTCATGGCAAATAGATGGGCAAACAATGGAAACAGTGACAGACTTTTTTTTTTTTTTTTTGACTCTAAAATCACTGCAGATGGTGACTGCAGCCATGACATTAAAGGACGCTTGCTCCTTGGAAGAAAAGTTATGACCAACCTAGACAGCTTATTAAAAAGCAGAGACATTACTTTGCCAACAAAGGTCCATCTAGTCAAAGCTATCATTTCTCCAGTAGTCATGTATGGATGTGAGAGCTGGAAAGCTGAGTGCTGAAAAATTTATGCTTTTGAACTGTGTTGTTGGAGACTTTTGAAAGTCTCTTGGACTCCAAGGAGATCCAACCAGTTCATCCTAAAGGAAATCAGTCCTGAATATTCACTGGAAGGACCAATGCTGAAGCTGAAACTCTGATACTTTGGCCACCTGATGTGAAGAACTGACTCGTTGAAAATGACACTGATGCTGGGAAAGATTGAAGGTGGGAGGAGAAGGGGACAACAGAGGATGAGATGGTTAAATGACATCACGGACTCAATGGACATGAGTTTGAGCAAGCTCTGAGAATTGGTAATGGACAGGGAAGCCTGGTATGCTGCAGTCCATGGGGTCGCAAAAAGTTGGACATGACTGAGTTACTGGACTGAACTGAACTGAAGATTCAGTTCAAACTGAAAATTTGGTCTAACAGAAAGAGCATTTTAAAAGGCAGAGTCAGGAGCAGCTAAGATGGTGGAGGAGTAGGATGGGGAGAACACTTTCTTCCCCACAAATTCATCAAAAGAACATTTAAATGCCGAGTAAATTCCACAAAAGAACTTCTGAATGCCGGCAGAGGACATCAGGCACCCAGAAAAGCAACCCAAGTCTTCGAAAGGAGGTAGGAAAAAATATAAAAGACAAAAAAAGGGACAAAAGAGGGAGGGACGGAGTTCCATCCCAAGAAGGGAGTCTTAAAAAGAGAGAAGTTTCCAAACACCAGGAAACCTTCTCACTGCCGAATCTGTGCTGAGCCTTGGAAGCACAGAGGGCAACATAACAGGGAGGAAAAATAAATAATTAAAACCCGCACATTGCGAGCCCTACGGTAACTCCCCCAGTGGAGAAGCAGCGCAGACGCCTGCATCCGCCATTAGCAAGCGGGGGCTGGGCAGGGAGGTGCGGCGCGGGCTGCATCACAAGGATCTGGCCTGAATACCCCGAGTGCTATCTGAGCGAAATAATTTGGGGAGCAAACCAGACTGTGGGATATCTACCACGCGAAAAGCCAGCCCTAACCTATGACACCGCCAGGCCCGCGCACGGAACAAAGGACTGAACAGAGATAGTGGGTGGCAGGCCATCCCCCTCCGGTGATAGGCAGCCAGAGCCAGAAGGGGACAATCGCAGCCCCAGAGAGACATTATCTATAAAATTGTAAGCAGGTTTCTTTGCTAACTAAAACTTCTTGGGGGTCTGGATGGTCAACATCTGCCTGAGAAGGTGTGCAGGTGCACAACTAGATAACCGAGCGGCAGGGAGGTGATAAGTCGCAGCAATCGCACGTGCAAAACACCTCATCATCTGAGCTGCTCGGATCTTGGAAGGGCACAAAACGCAGGCCCAACCGAGAGTCTGTGCCTCTGAGGACTACCCGAGTGCCTGAACCTGAGCGGCTTGGACCTGGGAAGTACAGGCAGCCCAGGGCCGGCCGCGGATGGTTCCCGGCAGAGCAACCTAGAGCCTGAGCAATGTGGGCAGAGAGGCTACACACGCCGTGAATGGGGGGCAGACCCAGTGTGGCTGAGGCACTGTGAGCACACACCAGTGTTATTTGTTTGCAGCATCCCTCCCTACCTCCCCTCAGCGCGACTGAACAAGTGAGCCTAAAAAAAAAAAAGTGTCCTCCACCATCCCCTTTGTGTCAGGGCGGAAACCAGACACTGAAGAGACCAGCAAGCAGAAGAAGCTATAACAAAGGGAACCACCTTGGAAGCTACAGGCAATAGATTAAAACCCTGTGGTTACTACCATCTACATAGGAAGGGGCCTATAGATCTTGAGAAATATAAGTCGGACCAAGGAACTAGCCAAAAATGAACTGAACCCACAATACTCACAACAAAACTGGAGAAAGTCCTAGATATATTTTTACTATTTGTAGGATCATTCTTTCTTTCTTTTTTATTATTTTTAATTAAAAAAAATTTAAGTCCTCTATTATTCCTTTAATTTCCACTTTTATAACCAATTACTTTGCAAAAAAAAAAAGAAGACCCTATTTTTTTAAAGCAAACTTCATAAATATATATATTTTGTGTAATTTTTTGACCTTTTTTTCCCTTCTTTTCTTTAACATTGTATTTTTGAAATTCCAAACTCTACTCTAGATTTTTAATTTTAGCTTTTTAGTATTTGTTATCAATTTTGTACCTGTAGTTTTTTTTTTTTGGTTTTGTTTTTATATAATTTCTGTGACCCTTTTTTATTGTTTCTTTTTCTTTTTCTCTGTTTCTTTCTCTTCTTCTTTTAAATAACATTGTAAATCTGAAATTCCAAACTCTACTCTAGATTTTTAATTTATGCTTTTTGGTATTTGTTATCAATTTTGTACCTGTATTTTTTTTTTTTTTTTATAATTTATGTGACTTTGTTTGTTCTTGTTTGTTTTTTTTTTTTTCCTCTCTCTTTCTTTTTCCTCTTCTTTTTTTAACATTGTATTTTTGAAATCCCAAACTCTACTCTAGATTTTAACTTTTGCTTTTTGGTATTAGTTATCAATTTTGTACCTATATTTTCTTTATAATTTTTGCAGCCTTGTTTGTCATTTTTTCTCTTTCTTTTCCTTCTTCTTTTCTTTAACATCGTATTTTTGAAATTCCAAACTCTACTCTAGATTTTTAATTTTTGGTTTTATGTATTTGTTACCAATTTTGTACCTTTAAGAACCCAATCTTCAGTACCCATTTTTCACTAGGGAGCGAGATTACTGGCTTAACTGCTCTCTCTCCCTTTGGACTCTCCTTTTTCTCCACTAGGTCGCCTGTGTCTCCTCCCTAACCCCTCTCTACTCTACCCAACTCTGTGAATTTCTGTGTGTTCCAGACGGTGGAGAACACTTAGGAAACTGATTACTGGCTGGATCTGTCTCCCTCCTTTTCATTCCCTCCATTTATCCTCCTGGCCACCTCTGCCACCTTCCTCCTTCTTCTCTTCTCTGTATAACTCTATGAACAACTCTGAGCGGTCCAGTTGTGGAGTGCACATAAGGAAGAGATTACTGAATAGCCCACTCTCTCCTCTATTGATTCCACCTCATCTGATTCGGGTCACCTCTAACTCCCTCCTCACTCTTCTCTTCTCCATATAATGCTGTAAACCTCTCTGGGTGAAACAAGTTTAAGAGCAAGACATACCAAGCAAATTCTCCAGCAGCAAGGAGCACAGCCCTGAGCTCCAAGATACAGGCAGCCCAAAGTCACCCCAAAACCATAGACATCCCATAACTCATTACTGGACATTTCATTGCACTCCAGAGAGAAGAAATACAGCTCCACCCACCAGAACACCGAAACAAGCTTCCCTAACCAAGAAACCTTGACAAGCCACCTGTACAAACCCACACACAGTGAGGAAACGCCCCAATAAAGAGAACTCCACAAACTGCCAGAATACAGAAAGGACACCCCAAACTCAGCAATTTAAACAAGATGAAGAGACAGAGGAATACCCAGCAGATAAAGGAACAGGATAAATGCCCACCAAACCAAACAAAAGAGGAAGAGATAGGGAATCTACCTGATAAAGAATTCCGAATAATGATAGTGAAATTGATCCAAAATCTTGAAATCAAAATGGAATCACAGATAAATAGCTTGGAGACAAAGATTGAGAAGATGCAAGAAAGGTTTAACACGGACCTAGAAGAAATAAAAGAGAGTCAATATAAAATGAATAATGCAGTAAATGAAATTAAAAACACTCTGGAGGCAACAAATAGTAGAATAACAGAGGCAGAAGATAGGATTAGTGAATTAGAAGATAGAATGGTATCAGAGAGGATACCATTATCCTCTAAATAAATGAATCAGAGAGGATAAAAGAAAAATGAATTAGAAGAAATTAGGACAATCTCAGAGACCTCCAGGACAATATTAAATGCTACAACATTCGAATCATAGGGGTCCCAGAAGAAGAAGACAAAAAGAAAGACCATGAGAAAATACTTGAGGAGATAATAGATGAAAACTTCCCTAAAATGGGGAAGGAAATAATCACCCAAGTCCAAGAAACCCAGAGAGTCCCAAACAGGATAAACCCAAGGCAAAACACCCCAAGACACATATTAATTAAATTAACAAAGATCAAACACAAAGAACAAATATTAAAAGCAGCCAGGGAAAAACAACAAATAACACACAAGGGAATTCCCATAAGGATAACAGCTGATCTTTCAATAGAAACTCTTCAAGCCAGGAGGGAATGGCAAGACATACTTAAAGTGATGAAAGAAAATAACCTACAGCCCAGATTATTGTACCCAGCAAGGATCTCATTCAAATATGAAGGAGAAATCAAAAGCTTTTCAGACAAGCAAAAGCTGAGAGAATTCAGCACCACCAAACCAGCTCTCCAACAAATACTAAAGGATATTCCCTAGACAGGAAACACAAAAACAGTGTATAAACTCGAACCCAAAACAATAAAGTAAATGACAACAGGATCATACTTATCAGTAATTACCTTAAATGTAAATGGGTTGAATGCCCCAAACCAAAAGACAAAGACTGGCTGAATGGATACAAAAACAAGACCCCTACATATGTTGTCTACAAGAGACCCACCTCAAAACAGGGGACACATACAGACTGAAAGTGAAGGGCTGGAAAAAGATTTCCCATGCAAATAGGGACCAAAAGAAAGCAGGAGTAGCAATACTTATATCAGATAAAATAGACTTTAAAACAAAGGCTGTGAAAAGAGACAAAGATGGTCACTACATAATGATCAAAGGATCAATCCAAGAAGAAGATATAACAATTATAAATATATATGCACCCAACACGGGAGCACCGCAATATGTAAGACAAATGCTAACAAGTATGAAAGGAGAAATTAATAATAACACAATAATAGTGGGAGACTTTAATACCCCACTCACACCTATGGATAGATCAACTAAACAGAAAATTAACAAGGAAACACAAACGTTAAATGATACAATAGACCAGTTAGACCTAATTGATATCTATAGGACATTTCACCCCAAAACAATGAATTTCACCTTTTTCTCAAGCGCACATGGAACCTTCTCCAGGATAGATCACATCCTGGGCCATAAATCTAGCCTTGGTAAATTCAAAAAAATAGAAATCATTCCAAGCATCTTTTCTGACCACAATGCAGTAAGATTAGATCTCAGTTACAGGAGAAAAACTATTAAAAATTCCAACATATGGAGGATGAACAACACGCTGCTGAATAACCAACAAATAACAGAAGAAATCAAAAAAGAAATCAAAATTTGCGTAGAAATGAATGAAAATGAAAACACAACAACTCAAAACCTGTGGGACACTTTAAAAGCAGTCCTAAGGGGAAAGTTCATAGCAATACAGGCATACCTCAAGAAACAAGAAAAAAGTCAAATAAATAACCTAACCCTACACCTAAAGCAACTAGAAAAGGAAGAAATGAAGAACCCCAGGGTTAGTAGAAGGAAAGAAATCTTAAAAATTAGGGCAGAAGTAAATGCAAAAGAAACAAAAGAGACCATAGCAAAAATCAACAAAGCCAAAATCTGGTTCTTTGAAAAGATAAATAAAATTGACAAACTATTAGCCAGACTCATCAAGAAACAAAGGGAGAAAAATCAAATCATTAAAATTAGAAATGAAAATGGAGAGATCACAACAGACAATACAGAAATACAAAGGATCATAAGAGACTACTATCAACAATTATATGCCAATAAAATGGACAACGTGCAAGAAATGGACAAAATCTTAGAAAAGTACAACTTTCCAAAACTGGATCAGGAAGAAATAGAAAATCTTAACAGACCCATCACAAGCACAGAAATTGAAACTGTAATCAAAAATCTCCCAGCAAACAAAAGCCCAGGTCCAGACGGCTTCACAGCTGAATTCTACCAAAAATTTAAAGAAGAGCTAACACCTATCCTGCTCAAACTCTTCCAGAAAATTTCAGAGGAAGGTAAACTTCCAAACTCATTCTATGAGGCCACCATCACCCTAATACCAAAACCTGACAAAGATCCCACAAAAAAAGAAAACTACAGGCCAGTATCACTGATGAACATAGATGCAAAAATCCTTAACAAAATTCTAGCAATCAGAATCCAACAATACATTAAAAAGATCATACACCATGACCAAGTGGGCTTTATCCCAGGGATGCAAGGATTCTTCAATATCCGCAAATCAATCAGTGTTATACACCACATTAACAAATTGAAAAATAAAAACCATATGATTATCTCAATAGATGCAGAGAAAGCCTTTGACAAAATTCAACATCCATTTATGATAAAAACTCTCCAGAAAGCAGGAATAGAAGGAACATACCTCAACATAATAAAAGCTATATATGACAAACCCACAGCAAACATTATCCTCAATGGTGAAAAATTGAAAGCATTTCCTCTAAAGTCAGGAAGAAGACAAGGGTGCCCACTTTCACCATTACTATTCAACATAGTTTTGGAAGTTTTGGCCACAGCAATCAGAGCAGAAAAAGAAATAAAAGGAATCCAAATTGGAAAAGAAGAAGTAAAACTCTGTTTGCAGATGACATGATCCTCTACATAGAAAACCCTAAAGACTCCACCAGAAAATTACTAGAACTAATCAATGATTATAGTAAAGTTGCAAGATATAAAATCAACACACAGAAATCCCTTGCATTCCTATACACTAATAATGAGAAAACTGAAAGAGAAATTAAGGAGACAATTCCATTCACCATTGCAATGGAAAGAATAAAATACTTAGGAATATACCTACCTAAAGAAACTAAAGACCTATATATAGAAAACTATAAAACACTGGTGAAAGAAATCAAAGAGGACACTAATAGATGGAGAAATATACCATGTTCATGGATTGGAAGAATCAATATAGTGAAAATGAGTATACTACCCAAAGCAATTTATAGATTCAATGCAATCACTATCAAGCTACCAACAGTATTCTTCACAGAGCTAGAACAAATAATTTCACAATTTGTATGGAAATACAAAAGCCTCGAATAGCCAAAGCTATCTTGAGAAAGAAGAATGGAACTTGAGGAATCAACCTACCTGACTTCAGGCTCTACTACAAAGCCACAGTTATCAAGACAGTATGGTACTGGCACAAAGACAGAAATATTGATCAATGGAACAAAATAGAAATCCCAGAGATAAATCCACACACATATGGACACCTTATCTTTGACAAAGGAGGCAAGAATATACAATGGATTAAAGACAATCTCTTTAACAAGTGGTGCTGGGAAATCTGGTCAACCACTTGTAAAAGAATGAAACTAGAACACTTTCTAACGCCATACACAAAAATAAACTCAAAATGGATTAAAGATTTCAATGTAAGACCAGAAACTATAAAACTCCTAGAGGGGAACATAGGCAAAACACTCTCCGACATACATCACAGCAGGATCCTCTATGACCCACCTCCCAGAATATTGGAAATAAAAGCAAAAATAAACAAATGGGACCTAATTAAACTTAAAAGCTTCTGCACAACAAAGGAAACTATTAGCAAGGTGAAAAGGCAGCCTTCAGAATGGGAGAAAATAATAGCAAGTGAAGCAACTGACAAACAACTAATCTCAAAAATATACAAGCAACTCCTACAGCTCAACTCCAGAAAAATAAATGACCCAATCAAAAAATGGGCCAAAGAACTAAATAGACATTTCTCCAAAGACGACATACAGATGGCTAACAAACACATGAAAAGATGCTCAATATCACTCATTACCAGAGAAATGCAAATAAAACCACTATGAGGTACCATTTCATGCCAGTCAGAATGGCTGTGATCCATAAGTCTACAAGCAATAAATGCTGGAGAGGGTGTGGAGAAAAGGGAACTCTCTTACATCGTTGGTGGGAATGCAAACTATTACAGCCACTATGGAGAACAGTGTGGAGATTCCTTAAAAAACTGGCAATAGAACTGCCTTATGACCCAGCAATCCCACTGCTGGGCATACACACTGAGGAAACCAGAAGGGAAAGAGACACGTGTACCCCAATGTTCATCGCAGCACTGTTTATAATAGCCAGGACATGGAAGCAACCTAGATGTCCATCAGCAGATGAATGGATAAGAAAGCTGTAGTACATATACACAATGCAGTATTACTCAGCCATTAAAAAGAATACATTTGAATCAGTTCTAATGAGGTGGATGAAACTGGAACCTATTACACAGAGTGAAGTAAGCCAGAAAGAAAAACACCAATACAGTATAGTAATGCAAATATATGGAATTTAGAAAGATGGTAACAATAACCCTGTGTACGAGACAGCAAAAGAGACACTGATATATAGATCAGTCTTATGGACTCTGTGGGAGAGGGACAGGATGGGGAGATTTGGGAGAATGGCATTGAAACATGTATAATATCATGTATGAAATGAGTCGCCAGTCCAGGTTCGAGGCACGATACTGGATGCTTGGGGCTGGTGCACTGGGACGACCCAGAGGGAGGGTATGGGGAGGGAGGAGGGAGGAGGGTTCAGGATAGGGAACACAGGTATACCTGTGGCTGATTCATTTTGATATTTGGCAAAACTAATACAATATTGTAAAGTTTAAAAATAAAATAAAATTAAAAAAAATAAAGTGCATCAGGAACAGCAGACACTGTAAATGCATAATTTACCAACTTCTCTCTGAATTGTTTCCCTTGAATTTTTAATATATAATATATAAACATGCCACCTAAGTAACTAAAATTACTTTGTGTAATTCGGAATTGCAACATACTAGTGTATTAGATTCTGAAAGAGATGGGAATACCAGACCACCTGATCTGCCTCTTGAGAAATTTGTATGCAGGTCAGGAAGCAACAATTAGAACTGGACATGGAACATGTCCAAATGGAACATGGTTCATGTCCAAATGGAACATGGAACATGGTTCCAAATAGGAAAAGGAGTACGTCAAGGCTGTATATTGTCACCCTGTTTATTTAACTTATATGCAGAGTACATCATGAGAAACCCTGGGCCGGAAGAAGCATAAGCTGGAATCAAGATTGCCAGGAGAAATATCAATAACCTCAGATATGCAGATGACACCACCCGTATGGCAGAAAGTGAAGAGGAACTAAAAAGCCTCTTGATGAAGGTGAAAGTGGAGAGTGAAAAAGTTGGCTTAAAGCTCAACATTCAGAAAACGAAGATCATGGCATCTGGTCCCATCACTTCATGGGAAATAGATGGGGAAACAGTGGAAACAGTGTCAGACTTTATATTTCTGGGCTCCAAAATCACTGCAGATGGTGACTGCAGCCATGAAATTAAAAGACGCTTAATCCTTGGAAGGAAAGTTATGACCAACCTAGATAGCATATTCAAAAGCAGACACATTACTTTGCCAACAAAGGTCCGTCTAGTTAAGGCTATGGTTTTTCTGGTGGTCATGTATGGATGTGAGAGTTGGACTGTGAAGAAGGCCGAGCACCGAAGAATTGATGCTTTTGAACTGTGGTGTTGGAGAAGACTTCTGAGAGTCCCTTGGACTGCAAGGAGATCCAACCAGTCCATTCTGAAGGAGATCAGCCCTGGGATTTCTTTGGAAGGAATGATGCTAAAGCTGAAACGCCAGTACTCTGGCCACCTCATGCGAAGAGTTGACTCTTTGGAAAAGACTCTGATGCTGGGAGGGATTGGGGGAAGGAGGAGAAGGGGACGACAGAGGATGAGATGGCTGGATGGCATCACTGATTTGATGGACATGAGTCTGGGTGAACTCTGGGAGTTGGTGATGGACAGGGAGGCCTGGCGTGCTGCGATTCATGGGGTCACAAAGAGTCGGACACGACTGAGTGACTGATCTGATCTAATTTGAGTGTATTAGATTTATTATGAATATTTTTGTTAAACTTATATTTACTGTCTTTGTGATATGGATGAATTTTCCTGAAAGTTAAAGAATAACATGGCTGAGACCGAGAGGTCCAAGAGATTTTCTTGGAAGAATTTTGTTCTTCCATGTAATAGTTTGACTTGATTCCCTTGTATGTGATAATTTCTAGTCATTTGGTTCTGTGTGGCATTCTGTGTCCAATAACGGTCTGTGTTTTAGTTCGTTATATTTTTGTTTTATCTAGAGCTGAGAAAAAAAAATATGCATTGGATTATGTGTCCGAAAGTGGGGAGATGTCTAGTAGTTCTAGAAATCTATTAGGTTGGTGCAAAAGTAATTGCGGTTTTGCATTGTTGAACTTTGCCATTTTATATTGGAATACATTCTTAAATAAATATGGTTATGTTATATATCAAAAAAAAAAAAAAAAAGAGGCAGAGTCAGACACAGAAGAAGGCAAGAAAGACATGCTGCTCCCATAAATGGAAGGAGCTGTTGCATTTTCACTTGCAACTGGAAATCAGAAGAAGAGAACTGTGGTTGGGCAACTGCAGAAGTGAGTTTCTTACTTGCAGGCAAGTGAAGTGAAATTTCTCAGTCATGTCTGACTCTTCGCGACCCCAAGGACAGTAGCCTGCACCAGGCTCCTCCATCCATGGGATTTTCTAGGCACATAATTTAATTTCTGACAGTTTTATTTTTTTCTGCCTTAATAATACATAGTTGTTTTAAGTGAAGTAATATTTGAAAAATATAAAACTTTTGCCAATTTAAAGTTACATTTATAAAATATAAAGGAAAATGTAGAGAGGTGTGCCATAGCAAAAAAAAAAAAAAAAAAAAAGAAGAAGAAGAAAGAAAAGAAAAAAAATGCAGTTTTCTGAGAGAAAATTACAAAAAGAAATTAACAAGTGATACTATTTGAAACCTCAAAGAGAAAAACTCATGAAATTAAAGTAATTATTTTATGTTACCTTTAAATGGATATTGGTATTCTATATATTTATATAATGTATTTGAACCCTTGAAAACATTCTCATTTGGGAGGAATTTAATGCCACACATTAATTATTCTGAAATCAAATGAATTGCCACACCTAGGTGGTAAGTCTGGGAAAACAAGTGGTTTTTGTCTTACCAGATTTTATTACTAAAATTAAGTTATTAGGGATCTCTAATGTAACTTTTAATTACACTACCCTTAATCATAAGCATAACCAGGAGCTGACTGTGGCTCAGATCATAAACTGCTTATTGCCAAATTCAGACTTAAATTGAAGAAAGTAGGGAAAACCACGAGACTATTCGGGTATGACCTAAATCAAATCCCTTATGATTATACAGTGGAAGTGAGAAATAGATTTAAGGGACTAGATCTGATAGATAGAGTGCCTGATGAACTATGGATGGAGGTTGGTGACACTGTACAGGAGACAGGGATCAAGACCATCCCCATGGAAAAGAAATGCAAAAAACCAAAATGGCTGTCTGGGTAGGCTTTACAAATAGCTCTGAAAAGAAGAGAAGCGAAAAGCAAAGAGAAAAGGAAAGATATAAGCGTTTGAATGCAGAATTCCAAAGAATAGCAAGAACAGATAAGAAAGCCTTCTTCAGCAATCAATGCAAAGAAATAGAGGAAAACAACAGAATGGGAAAGACTAGAGATCTCTTGAAGAAAATTAGAGATACAAAGGAAACATTTCATGCAAAGATGGGCTCAATAAACGACAGAAATAGTATGGACCTAACAGAAGCAGAAGGTAGTAAGAAGAGGTGGCAAGAATACACAGAAGAACTGTACAAAAAAGATCTTCATGAGGGAGATAATAATGATGGTGTGATCACTCACCTAGAGCCAGACATCCTGGGATGTGAAGTCAGGTGGGTCTTAGAAAGCATCACTATGAACAAAGCTAGTGGAGGTGATGGAATTCCAGTTGACCTATTCCAAATCCTAAAAGATGATGCTGTGAAAGTGTTGCACTCAGTATGCCAGCAGATTTGGAAAACTCAGCAGTGGCCACAGGACTGGACAAGGTCAGTTTTCATTCCAATTTCAAAGAAAGGCAATGCCAAAGAATGCTCAAACTACGGGACCATTGCACTCATCTCACACGCTAGTAAAGTAATGCTCAAAATTCTCCAAGCCAGACTTCAGCAATACGTCAGCCGTGAACTTCCAGAATTTCAAACTGGTTTTAGATAAGGCAGAGGAATCAGAGTTCAAATCGCCAACAGTCGCTGGATCATCAAAAAAGCAAGAAAGTTCCAGAAAAAGCATCCACTTCTGCTTTATTGACTATACCAAAGCCTTTGATTGTATGGATCACAATAAACTGTGGAAAATTCTTAAAGAGATTAGGATACCAGACCACCCGACCTGTCTCTTGAGAAACCTGTATGCAGGTCAGGAAGCAACAGTTAGACCTGAACATGGAACAACAGACTGGTTCCAAACAGGAAAAGCAGTATGTCAAGTCTATATATTATCACCCTGCTTATTCAACTTATATGCAGAGTACATCATGAGAAACGCTGGGCTGGAAGAAGCACAAGCTAGAATCAAGATTGCCAGGAGAAATATCAATAATCTCAGATATGCAGATGACACCACCCTTATGGCACAAAGTGAAGAGGGACTAAAAAGCCTCTTGACGAAAGTGAAAGAAGAGAGTGAAAAAGTTGGCTTAAAGCTCAACATTCAGAAGATGAAGATCATGGCATCTGGTCCCATCACTTCATGGGAAATAGATGGGGAAAGAGTGTCAGACTTAATTTTTTAGGGCTCCAAAATCACTGCAGATGGTGATTGCAGCCATGAAATTAAAAGACACTTACTCATTGGAAGGAAAGTTGTGACCAACCTAGACAACATATTAAAAAGCAGAGACATTACTTTATCCATAAAGGTCTGTCTAGTCAAGGCTATGGTTTTTCCAGTAGTCATCTGTGTATGTGAGAATTGGCTATAAGGAAAGCTGAACACTGAGAATTGATGCTTTTGAACAGTGATGTTGGAGAAGCCTCTTAAGAGTCCCTTGGACTGCAAAGAGATCCAACTAGTCCATCCTAAAGGAGATCATTCCTGGGTGTTCTTTGGAAGGACTGATGTTGAAGCTGATGCTCCAATATTTTGGCCACCTGATGCGAAGGGCTGACTCATTTGAAAAGACCCTGATGTTGGGAAAGATTGAAGGCAGGAGGAAAAGGTGACGACAGAGGATGAGATTGTTAGATGGCATCACTGACTCAATGGACATGAGTTTTGGTAATCTCTGGGAGTTGATGATGCAGGGAGGCCTGGCATGCTGTAATTCATGGAGTCATAAAGAGTCAGACACGACTACTCGACTGAACTGAACTGAACTGATGCCATGTAGCATTTCCACATACAATGATTGACTTAAGCAATCTGATCATTATATTTCCACCACATGTAAATCTACCTTTTATTTTCTTAAGGCAGCTATTTAGGTTGGTGCAAATGTTACTGTTGTTTTGCACCATGAATTTTAATTCATTATAACTAGACTCAGCCCAATCTTTAATAATCAAAATAGCAACCATTATAATAAATACATTTCTACCAATCAAAAAATAAGTTGATTTATTTCTGTAACATAAAAGTGCGTGCTTAGGGATTCAGTGAAATCTTGGGAAGCATTTTCTGCATCCTGTTGGTTGCGGAAGCATTTTCCCTGCAAAAAGTTTTCAAGATGCCTGAAGAACTGGTAGTCAGTTGGTGAGAGACCAGGTGGTAAATATGGTGGATGAGGCAAAACTCCATAGCCCAATTCACTCAATTTTTGAAGCATTGGTTATGTGATGTGCAGTCGGGCATTGTCATGGAGAATTGAACCTTTTCTATTGACCAATACTGGCTCCAGGCATTGCAGTTTCTGGTGCATTTCAACTTTTTGCTGAGCATACTTGTCAGATGTAATGGTTTCACTGGTATTCAGAAAGCTGTAGTTGATCAGATGGGCGACAGTCTGCCAGACAGTGATCATGAACATTTTTGATGAACGTTTGGCTTTGGGAAGTACTTTGGATCTTCTCGGAGCAACCACTGAGATGTTCATTGCTGGTTGTCATATAAAATCCACTTTTCATAACATATCAAAATGTGATTCAAAATGGTTTGTTGTTGCACAGAATAAGAGAAGATGACACTTCAAAACGACAATTTTTTTTTTTTTTAATTTTCAATCAGCTCATGAAGTACCCACTTACTGAGCTTTCTCATCTTTCCAATTTATTTCATGACAAACGACCTTAGAATGGTCAACATTGAGTTCTTCAGTAACCTCTTGTGCAGTCGTAGAGGATCAGCTATGATGATGGCTGCCAGTTGGTTAGCAAATTCTGATGGTTGGCCATTACACCCACATCTTCAAGGCTCATGGCTTCTTTGCAAAATTTCTTGAACCACCACTGCACTGTATGCTTGTTAGCAGTTCCTGGGAAAAATGTGTTGTTGATGTTGTGAGTTGTCTCCACTGCTTCATGACCCATTTTGAACTCAAATAAGAACATTACTCAAACATGCTTTTTTGTCTAACTTCATTTCCTTAGTCTAAAATAAATATAAAATAAACAGAAAATAATGTAATTAACAACAACAACAAAAAAAAAAAACAGAAGGGAGAAGTGTGCATTAAAATGATATATGGCATAACCACATTTATTAAGAGTGGTGGCTCAGATGGTAAAGAAATTGCCTGCGATGAAGAAGACCTGACTTAGATCCCTGGGTTGGGATGAGTCCCTGAAGAAGGAAATGACAACCCACTTCAGTATTCTTGCCTGGAGAATTCCATGGACAGAAGAACTTGACAGACTACAGTCCATGGGGTCACAAACACTTTCACTTTTTCATTCCATTATCAAACAGCTTATTTCAACAGTGCAAAAACCAAAATTAGCTTTGCACCTATCTAGTAATTGCTAGAAGTGAGAAACATGCCAACTACATTCTCAATATGCTCTAAGAAGGGTATTCTGGGTAAATAACTTTCTGTTTACTTTACTCTAAATTATGATAAAAGTCAATGTTTAAAATCTTTCAGAGAGTTAAGTATGTTCTATATTTGAAATTATTTAAAAAGTCTGTTCCTATCACATACATTAGTAAATAGTAAAAATAAATTTCAATCTTCCTTTATGATTGTGTCAAACAAACAGAAAAATTAATTTGAGATAATTTCATTATATATGACTTAGAAGAAAAAAAGGAAAAAAAAAGGACAACTCTTTAAGCGCTTTACAAAAATGTAACTTTGATAATAAAGTAAATAAATTAAAGGCTATAAGTGTGTTTCAAAAGTATTTCTAGCAGTTTAAATTCTTTGTCACTAAGTTCATTCACTAATAACTTCTAAAATATTGTTGTTTAATCATTAAAGAAAATCTTAGGTGTGGAAAGATATATCTAATAGCACTCTTGTTTCTTACTTTGACATTTGTTTTTTAATAATAAATAGCAGCATGCCATGCAACAATAAAGCAAAAACAAAGGGCAAAAAGAGTATTTCTGTATAGTACTTGAAAGTAATTTGGAAAGTCATAGGTTCATCATATAAATGATGGTTTCTGAAATTTTATTCTTAGAATTTCATAAAAATTAATAGTTTTCCAACAGTTACTTTGAAACATTCATCCAGAGAAAGAATTCTAGACACAATAATTGAGTTTCAGTTCAGTCGTGTCCGACTCTTTGTGACTCCATGAATCGCAGCACAACAGGCCTCCCTGTCCATCACCAACTCCCGGAGTTCACTCACACTCACGTCCATCGAGTCAGTGATGCCATCCATCCAGCCATCTCATCTTTTGTCATCCCCTTCTCCTTCTGCCCCCAGCCCCTCCCAACATCAGAGTCTTTTCCAATGAGTCAACTCTTCGCATGAGGCGGCCAAAGTACTGGAGTTTTAGCTTTAGCATCATTCCTTCCAAAGAAATCCCAGGGTTGATCTCCTTCAGAATGGACTGGTTGGATCTCCTTGCAGTCCAAGGGACTCTCAAGAGTCTTATCTAACACCACAGATCAAAAGCATCAATTCTTCAGTGCTCAGCTTTCTTCACAGTCCAATTCTCACATCCATGCATGACCATTGGAAAAAACATAGCCTTGACTAGATGGACCTTTATTGGCAAAGTAATATCTCTGCTTTTGAATATGCTATCTAGGTTGGTCATAATTTTCCTTCCAAAGAGTAAGTGTCTTTTAATTTCATGGCTGCAGTCACCATCTGCAGTGATTTTGGAGCCCCAAAAAATAAAGTCTGGCACTTTCCACTGTTTCCCCATCTATTTCCCATGAAGTGACGGAACCAGATGCCATGATCTTCGCCTTCTGAACGTTGAGCTTTAAGCCAACTTTTTCACTCTTTCATCAAGAGGCTTTTGAGTTCCTCTTCACTTTCTGCCATAAGGGTGGTGTCATCTGCATATCTGAGATTATTGATATTTCTCCCGGAAATCTTGATTTCAGCTTGTGCTTCTTCAGTCCAGCGTTTCTCGTGATGTACTCTGTATATAAGTTGTATAAGCAGGGTGACAATATACAGCCTTGACGTACTCCTTTTCCTATTTGGAACCAGTCTGTTGTTCCATGTCCAGTTCTAACTGTTGCTTCCTGACCTGCAAGTGTTACACAAATTGCTTGTTGTTTGTCACTCAATCATGTCCAACTCTTTGTGACCCCATGGACTGTAACTCACCAGGCTTCTCTGTCCATAGAATTCTCTAGCAAGAATACTGGAGAAGGTATCTGTTCCCTTCCCCAAGGGATCTTCCTGACCCAGGGATCAAATCTGGGTCTTCTGCATTGGAGGCAGATTTTTTACCATCTGAGCCAACAGGGAAGCCCATATATTTTAAAAGTATATGGGATAAATGGCAAACATTGAACTACATAACTTGATTTAGATTCCATAATCTTTGAAGGAATCGTGAAGAAAAGATTACTACGTTTATAACACTTAGGTGGTATTTTTGAAGTATAAAAAAGGTCTCATTTTTTCCTTCCCTGATTGTATTGACAATACCAGTACAATTTCAAGATACTTGATTTTAAGCGAAAATGTTTTGCATCATCACTATTAGATGCAAAGAAAAAGTAATATTTATAAGGGCATAAATGCTAAAATGACCTCTGTTTAATATTTAAGTACAAGACAAAAGGTGATAAAAGTGTTCACTATGTTCTTTGTAAGATGATTTTTGCTTTTAGAATAAGTAATAACCATCATGTTACAC
The DNA here is from genome assembly GCF_055505025.1 of Bos grunniens. Classification (NCBI taxonomy): domain Eukaryota; kingdom Metazoa; phylum Chordata; class Mammalia; order Artiodactyla; family Bovidae; genus Bos; species Bos grunniens. The sequence continues at coordinate 60,612,063 of NC_141183.1, read as the reverse complement.
ATAATAATTGTGTTTTAATGTGTCCACATTCTCATTTTCTCATTTTTTTTCTTATTATCATACCACTCACTGTGGTAGTTGTATGTGGGGAAATATGATATTGAAAACTGTCCATCAGTCATCAGCTAAACATTTAGAAAGAGACCTTCATATTTCCTAGTGACAGACTACATAATTTATCATTTATCTGTGTACCCTTGAGTAATGCATAATTCCCCACAATGGGCAATCAGTAACTCAACTGGCCTTGATACCTTTCTAGGGTATTATAAGAAACTCTTTATTACATTTTAAAGGGTACCCTAATGCTGTGTTTTTATTTGAGGCATTAAAAAGTGGTAAAATTGTTTACATTATTCCTTTGATCTGGCAGTACATTAAAACAAAAATGGGGGGGGGGGCACATGTATACCTGTGGTCAATTCATGTTAATTTCTGACAAAAACCTTCACAAAATTGTAATTATCCTCTAATTAAAATAAATAAATTAGTTAAAAATTAAAATAAAAACAAGAAATTACCTTGGCCACTTCTCCACAAAGATTCATCTAGACACTCACAAAGACTTGGTTTTTACCCAATGCCTCTGTCAGTCTTCAACAAATTAAATACTGAGCTTGAATTCTTGGTGTTTAGTCCCTCATTGCCCTTCTCGTAACTAAAAGATCTGCAATCACTCCCTGACCACACACATCCTGATTGCCGTCTTCTTCTTCTTGCATTACCTTGCTTTTCTTGCAACAAATTCTCTGTGAATGAAAATGAAAAGCAAAAGCAAAAATTAAATTAAAGAAAATAGGACAGGGAAAGCATTATTTACTTTGTTGACTTTTTACTAAAATCACAGATCAATCCAGTGAGGCATACAAAGTTTGAAAATATCACTACAAATACTGAATAAATGTTGTCTCATTATTTTGTCTCTCACATTTGGAGGCATTTGGTATGAAGAATGACATGTAAAAATAAATTTAATTCAGTTCCTCATTCTAGTGATGTTGCTGATTGCCTTAGTAAGAAAATAGATGTTTTACCATGATAAAAATGTTTTCCATAGTGGCCTATGATCATTTTATTTTCCTGCAGGGGGGTGGGGGGGAAGAGTCTTTGTATATGTTGACAAATCCTTTACATTTTCTAAGCTATCTTTTGAAACATTTTAAGTGCATTACATTAGATTAGCTAGGAGGCATGGTATGGTAAGTCTATAAACTACTTTATGTGGTCTGGGTGTATGTAATAAGTTGATTCAGTCGTGTATAACTCTGTGACCATATGTACTATAGCCCACCAGGCTCATCTGTTCATGGGACTCTCCAGGCAAGAATAATGGAATTGGTTGCCATACCCTCCTAATGGGATCTTCATCACACAGGGATCCAACCCATATCTCTTAAGTCTCCTGAATTGGCAGGTGGGTTATTTACCACTACTACCACCTGGGAAGCTGTTTTATGGTCCAGTTTGTCTGATTTTCATGTCAAGCTTAAGACGACGTGATTTCACTTCCTTCTCTTGAAATCTCCTTGTTTGGGTTGCAAAATACACAAAAACGTTAGTCTTAGGAAAAGAGTATAAACTAAAACCTAATGTGGGGGCAGAAAAATGGAGGTGGTGCAAATGATTTAAAGGTATGCTAATCACACTTTAGGAGTGATTACCTTTAGAAGAAGGGAAATTTCCCAACACTCTAAAAGCAATCAGAAATCTCTATTTTAATTTCTTAGTGAGAAAACTCGAAGAAGGCAATGGCACCCCACTCCAGTACTCTTGCCTGGAAAATCCCATGGATGGAGGAGCCTGGTAGGCTCCAGTCCATGGGGTCACTAAGAGTTGGGCACGACTGAGCGATTTCACTTTCACTTTTCACTTTCATGCATTGGAGAAGGAAATGGCAATCCACTCCAGTATTCTTGCCTTGAGAATCTCATGGATAGAGGAGCCTAGTGGGCTGCTGTCTAATGAGGTCACACAGAGTAGGTCACGACTGAAGCGACTTAGAAGTAGCAGCAGTGAGAAAACTATAGAAATGATTATAAATAACAAAATGGAGGTAGAGTACTTATCAAGAAAGTAATTTTATTTTTAAAATTTTTTATTATTTTTTTAAAATTTCTTTCTTTTAATTGGAGGCTAATTACTTTACAATATTATAGTGGTCTTTGTCATACATTGACATGAATCAGCCATGGGTTTACATGTGTTCTCCATACTGAACCCCCCGCCCACTTCCCTCCACATCCCATCCCTCAGGGTCATCTCAGTGCACTAGCCCTGAGCACCCTAATTCACACATCGAACATGGACTAGAGATCTGTTTCACATATGATAACATGTGAAATGTTATTTAATGCTATTCTCTCAGATTATCCCACCCTCACTTTCTCCCACAGAGTCCAAAAGACTGTGCTATACATGTGTGTCTCTTCTGCTCTCTCGTATATAGGGTTATGGTTACCATCTTTCTAAATTCCATTTACATGCATTAGTATGCTGTATTGGTGTTTTTCTTTCTGGCTTACTTCACTCTGTATAATAGGCTCCAGTTTCATCCACCTCCTTAGAACTGATTCAAATGTATTCTTTTTAATGGCTGAGTAATATTTCATTGTGTATATGTACCACAGCTTTCTTATCCATCCATCTGCCTATGGACATTTAGGTTGCTTCCATGTCCTGGCTATTATAAACAGTGCTGTGGTGAACACTGAGGTACATGTGTCTCTTTCAATTCTTGTTTCTTTGGTGTGTATGCCCAGCAGTGGGATTGCTGGGTCATATGGCAGTTCTGTTTCCAGTTTTTTAAGGAATATCCACACTGTTCTCCATAGTGGCTGTACTAGTTTGTATTCCCACCAACAGTGTAAGAGGGTTCCCTTTTCTCCACACCCTCTCTAGTGTTAATTGTTTGTAGATTTTTGGATAGCAACCATTATGACTGGCGTAAGATGGTACCTCACTGTGGTTTTGATTTGCATTTCTCTGATAATGAGTGATGTTGAGCATCTTTTCATGTGTTTGTCAGCCATCTGTATGGCTTTGGAGAACTCTCTGTTTAGTTCTTTGACCCATTTTTTGATTGGATCATTTATTTTTTTGGAATTGAGCTGCAGGTGTTGCTTCTGCATTTTTGAGATTAATTCTTGTCAGTTGCTTCGTTTGCTACTATTGTCTCCCATTCTGAAGGCTGTCTTTTCACTTTGCTTACAGTTTCCTTCATTGTGCAAAAGCTTTTAAGTTTAATTAGGTCCCAGTTGTTTATTTTTGCTTTTATTTCCACTACTCTGGGAGGTGCATCATAGAGGATCCTGCTGTAATTTCTGTCAGAGAGTGTTTTGCCTATGTTTTCCTCTAAGAGTTTTATAGTTTTATAGTCTTATCTTTAGATCTTTAATCCATTTTGACTTTATTTTTGTGTATTCTGTTAGAAAGTGTTATAGTTTCATTCTTTTACAATGGTTGACCAGTTTTCCCAGCACCACTTGTTAAAGAGATTGTCTTTTCTCCATTGTATATTCTTGCCTCCTTTGTTAAAGATAAGGTATCCATATGTGTGTGAATTTATCTCTGGGCTTTCTATTTTGTTCCATTGATCTATATTCCTGACTTTATTCCAGTACCATACTTATCTGGAACCAGTCTGTTGTTCCATGTCCAGTTCTAACTGTTGCTTCCTGACCTGTATATAGGTTTCTCAAGAGGCAGGTCAGGTGGTCTGGTGTTCCCATATCTTTTAGAATTTTCCACAATTTATTGTGATCCACACAGTCAAAGGCTTTGGCATAGTCAATAAAGCAGAAATAGATGTGTTTTTTTTTTTTTTTTTTTTTTCTGGAACTCTCTTGCTTTTTACATGATCCAGCAGATGTTGGCAATTTGACCTCTGGTTCCTCTGCCTTTTCTAAAACCAGTCTGAGCAACTGGAAGTTCACGGTTCATGTATTGCTAAAGCCTGGCTTGGAGAATTTTGAGCATTACTTTACTAGCATGTGAGATGAATGCAATTGTGCAGTAGTTTGAGCATTCTTTGGCATTGCCTTTCTTTGGGATTGGAATGAAAACTGATCTTTTCCAGTCTTGTGGCCTCTGCTGAGTTTTCCAAATTTACTGGCATATTAAGTGTAGCACTTTCACAGCATCATCTTTCAAGATTATAAATAGCTCAGCTGGAATTCCATATTTAACTTATATGCAGAGTACACCATGAGAAACGCTGGTCTGGAAGAAGCACAGCTGGAATCAAGATTACCCGGAGAAATATCAATAACATCAGATATGCAGATGACACCACCCTTATGGCAGAAAGTTAAAAGGAACTAAAAAGCCTCTTGATGAAAGTGAAAGTGGAGAGTGAAAAAGTTGGCTTAAAGCTCAACATTCAGAAAACAAAGATCATGGCATCTAGTCCAATCACTTCATGGGAAATAGATGCGGAAACAGTGGAAACAGTGTCAGACTTTATTTTGGGGGCTCCAAAATCACTGAAGATGGTGATTGCAGCCATAAAACTAAAAGACGCTTACTCCTTGGAAGGAAAATTATGACCAAACTAGATAGCATATTGAAAAGCAGAGGCATTACTTTGCCAACAAAGGTCTGTCTAGTCAAGGCTATGGTTTTTCCAGTGGTCATGTATAGATGTGAAAGTTGGACTGTGAAGAAAGCTGAGCACTGAAGAATTGATGCTTTTGAACTGTGGTGTTGGAAAAGACTCTTGAGAGCCCCTTGGACTGCAAGGAGATCCAACCAGTCCATTCTAAAGGAGATCAGTCCTGGGTGTTCTTTGGAAGGAGTGATGCTAAAGCTGAAACTCCAGTACTTTGGCTACCTCATGAGAAGGGTTGAGTCATTGGAAAAGACTCTGATGCTGGGAGGAATTGGGCGCAGGACGAGAAGGGGACGACAGAGGATGAGATGGCTGGATGGCATCACCGACTCAATGGATAAGCGTTTGGGTGAATTCCAGGAGTTTGTGATGGACAGGGAGGCCTGGAGTGCTGCAATTCATGAGGTCGCAAAGAGTCAGACATGACTGAGTGACTGAAATGAAGTGATACTGTGTTGATGACTGTAGGTTTGTAGTAGAGCCTGAAGTCAGACAGGTGGATTCCTCCTGTTCCATTCTTCTTTCTCAAGATTACTTTGGCTATTTGAGGTTTTTTATATTTCCATAAAAATTGTGAAATTATTTGTTTTAGTTCTGTGAAAAATACCATTAGTAGTTTGATAAGGATTGCATTGAATCTATTGATTGTTTTGGGTAGTATATTTATTTTCACTATATTGATTCATCCAATCCATGAACATGGTATATTTTTCCATCTGTTTGTGTCCTCTTTGATTTCTTTCATCAGTGTTTTATAGCTTTCTGTTTCTCTAGGTAGATATATTCCTAAGTATTTTATTCTTTTTTAGAGGAAGGAAAAAACACTGATTTTATTTCAATTCTGGCATTTACCATCTGTTGTTTCTTTTCTATTGGAGTTGAATTACTTTAAAATGTTGTGTTAGTTTCTACTGTACAACAAAATGAATCAGCTATATATATGGATATTTGTATATTCCCTATTAAGCCTTCCTCTCCTATCCCTCATCTCAATCCTCTAGGTCATCACCGAGCTCTGAGCTGAGCTTCCTGTACTATTAAGCAGATTCCCATTAATTATTTTAAGCATCACAATGAATATAACTCAATACTGCTCTGTCAACTCATCTCACCTTCCCCTTCTCCCTCTATGCCCAGAAGTCCATCCTCTATATCTGGGTCTATATGCCCTGCAAATAGATTCAACAGTAGCATTTTTTCTAGATTCTGTATATCTTTATCATTATATGATATTTGTTTTTCTCTTTCTGACTTCCTGCACTCCGTATGACAGACTCCATGTTCATCCACATCATAACAAATGACCTAATTTCATTTCTTCTTATGACTGAGTAACATTCCAATATATATATGTACCACAACCCCTTTACCCATTCATCTGTTAATGGACATTTAGGTTGCTTCTATGTCCTGTCTATTGTTAATAGTACTGCAATGAACACTGGGTTACCTGTTTCTTTTTTAATAATGTCTCTAAATACTGTTTTGTTTTGTTTTTTTAATGACATGATGTGACGGTTTTATAGTCCATATGCATAAAAAATCTAAATAGATATCTAAAATCTAAGTAGATACCTCAGGCTTACAGGGCTTCCCTCATAGCTCAGTTGGTAAAGAATCTGCCTGCAATGCAGGAAACCCCGGTTTGATTCCTGAGTTGGGAAGATCTGCTGGAGAAGGGATAGGCTACCTGCTCCAGTATTCTTGGGCTTCCCTTGTGGCTCAGCTGGTAGAGAATCTTCCTGCAATATGGGACACCTGGATTAGATCCCTGGGTTGGGAAGATCCCCTGGAGAAAGGAAAGGCTACCCACTTCAGTATTCTGGCCTGGAGAATTCCAGGAACTATACAGTCCATGGAGTCACAATGAGTCAGACACAACTGAGCGACTTTCACTTTCAATCAGGGTCACACTTATGTGACAATAAAAACAAAAATTTGTGGTAGAAATAGCAATGTTAGTGTTAAATATATTCTAAGTGTACAAGGCTGAGTCACTTTGCTACTGTTAACATTGAGGTAGGCAATCAAGTGTTTGAAGTTCAGCTGTAGAAATCTCTAGGCAAAATAAAGTCTTGTGAGGTAGGAGGTAGTTCATTTTTTTTCCCCTCAAGAATGTCTGTTTAGGATGAAGTTGGATTCTAAATAACAACTAGAGAGAGTAGGAAAAGACTGGATAAGGATTTTGTTTTGTTTTGTTTCAGAATTTCATCTAGGATAGAGATGTTCATTACAGTATTCCAGCCCAGGTAAATCAAGAAATCAGGACAAAATAGCTATAAAAGATTGATGGACATATTTTGGGGATGAAATTGGGGAATATATGATAAGTGAGTGAATCAATGTCCAGGACCTTACTCCAGGGCGTCTTATGTGTTCTTGAAACAGCAAAGCTACAAGAGCATTCACAACTGAGGGCAGCTAGAACTCCTTTTCCATCTCTTAGTCTGACTGCAATGCATTCACTATCCAAGCAAGGCTGAGTCTCCAAGTGGAATTTCTTCAGTGAGTGCAACTCCTCATGTATGAGAAACTTATTCAGGAAGATGCTATTCAAAAGTATTTAGTTCCTTATGAATACAACTGTTTGCCAGAAATTCATCACTCAGGAGTCTGTGGTTCACAATTTATTTTATAGAGATTATACACTGGTGGCCTATTGGCCAAATTCAATCTGTGGAACTGCTTTGTTTACATGTTTACAGTGCTTTAAACCATTTTGAAATAATTCCTATTTTTAAAATCAGATAAATATGTGGTGAGAAATTGGTTACAGTTATAGTGTACTCACATTTCTACATGAAAAGAATCAAAGTGATATAAATTGATATTCTCTACTTAAGCATGAGCCCCATCATTCTTCCACCTAATCTGTTTTGCATATTTATATTAATTTATCTACCAGGCAGTTGGGCCTTTGGTTTTTCAACTCCAAGCTTACCAATATTTGTTTCCCATTTCTTTTCTTTATATTCTCTGGTAAACCAGAAATATTTCCTGTGCATTTCCTTGATTCTTCAAATCATAAAGTTTGTTTATTAGATAAAGAGGGGCTTTCCAAGTGGTGTTAGTGGTACAGAATTCTCCTGCCATGGACAGAGGAGCCTGTGAGCTATGGTTTTAGGATCAAAAGGAGACATGACTGAAGTGACTTGGCATCAGAGAAAGAATCTCCCTCTGGAAAAAACTCACAGTTTACAAGTGCATGGAAAAAAGTGGTATAGCATTATGTCAGTTGCTTAGGTTTGAGTCCCAAGTCCAAAACATGCATTCTTATGACACTAGCAATTTCTGTAACTACACTAAGCCTCAGTTACCTTATCTGGGAAGTGAAGAAATTTAGTGTATAGTGTAATATTATGTCACCTATTTGTATGTATTATATGTGTATATATAAACATTGGTTAGTGGTTGATTTAGTCACTAAGTTGTGTCCTACTCTTGGGACCCCATGGACTGTATCTGTAAAACTCCTCTGTTTATTGGATTTCTTAGGCAAGAGTACTGGAGTGGGTTGCCATCTCCTTCTCCAATGTATACACACACACAGACACACATATACAAGTGTGTGCTAATATATGTATGCTATATATGTATAATTACATATACATATACAATATAGCATGATTATATGTATGTATAATGAAATAAATTCCAGACTTATTTATATAAATGTCCATTAATTATATACTATGCTTATTAAGGGAATCAATTATCTTTAGAAAAATAATTAGTACATTGAGATAAGATGTGATTATCATAAAGCAATAGAGATAATTGGTAATAGGTGGTAAAAAATCCATCTACAATTCAAGAATGCAGGAGATGTGGGTTCAAGCCTTGGGTCAGGAAAACCCCCAGGAGAAGGACATGGCAACTCACTCCAGTATTCTTGCCTGGAGTATCCCATGGACTGAGGAGTTACAGTCCATAGGGTTGCAAAGAGTTGGACACGACAGCTGCAAATAAGCACTCATGTGGGAAAACTAGTATATGGGAAATTGACCTGATGTTTTTATAAATATTGGTACACAAATAGTACAAACCTAGGTGCATAATATTTTTGTAAAGGAAGCCACTAAATATATTTGTGTTAATAAATTACTCACCTAATGATAACCAGACAGTAAATGTCACAGTCACAACCAGGAATTTTTTTTTTTTTTTCTTTTTTTTGGCCTCTAACTACTCTGCTATTTCCACTTCCCTGTGCTACTGTTTCATTTGTATTCATGCTCTAAGTCTGAAAATAAACTCAACTTTACGTTAGTTTCAAGTCATCTGGTAGGAATCTTTTGCAAGAATATTACTATTTCCTTTGTCACCAAAACTGCCAGTAACAACTATTTAACAAACATCCATTATGCATCAGTCAATATGGAAAACTAATTAGAAAACATCATCTAACTAGAACACAAGTTTTCATGGAACTGAAGGGAGGCAGAATGGAGAAAAATCATATAGAATTACAAGAATGTCAAAATACATGAATTAATATCCTTCATTGGTTCTTTCACTTATTTGTAAATTCACATTTCAATCAGGTTCTTACTCATTTTTAAAACTTAAAAATGTTTCGATAAACTTGCTCAGTAAGGTGATGTCTGTGTTTTTTTTTTTATCTCAGTTTTATTTATTTATTTCTTTTTTACTTTACAATATTGTATTGGTTTTGTCATACATTGACATTAATCCACCATAGGTGTACATGTGTTTCCCATCCTGAACTCCCCTCCCACCTCCCTCCCCATCCCATCCCTGGAGTCATCCAAGTGCACCAGCCCCTAGCACCCTGTATCATGCATCAAACCTGGAGTGGTGATTCATTTCACATATGATAATTTACGCGTTTCAATGCCATTCTCCCATATCATCCCACCCTCACCCTTTCCCACTGAGTCCAAAAGATTGTTCTATACATCTGTGTCTCTCTGGTTTTTAGTATGCTGTATAGATTTGTCAGAGTTTTCCTTCCAAGGAGCAACTGTCTTTTAAATTAGTGGCTACAGTCATCATTCACAGTAGTTTTGGAGCCCAAGAAAATACAATCTGAAATTGTTTCCACAGTTTTGCCTTCTATTTGCAATGTGGTAAAGTAATTGGATACCAAAATATTAACTTTTTTAATGGTGAATTTTAAGCCAGCTTTTTCACTTTTGTCTTTCATCCTCATCGGTTCTTTGCTTTCTGGATTAGAGTGGCATCATCTGTATATCTAAAGTTGTTGATATCTCTCTCAGCAATCTTAATTCCAGCTTGTAACTCATCCAGCACAGTATTTTGCATGATGTACTCTGCATATGTTAAATAAGCAGAGTGACAACATACAGACTTGTTCTACTTTCTCAATTTAGTCCTAACTATTGCTTATTGACTAGCACATGGGTTTATCTGAGACAATTAAGGTGGTGTGATAATCCCATATCTTTAAGAATTTGAAACAACCACTAAAGAGAAAAGAAAAAATATACCAATTTGAATGCAGAGTTCCCAAGAAAAGCAAAGAGATAAATAAGGCTTTCTCAGGGATCAATGCAAAGAAATGGCAGACAACAATAGAATGGGAATCACTAGAGATCTCTTCAAGAAGATTAGAGATACCAAGGGAATATTTTATGCAAATATGGGCACAATAAAGGACATAAATGGTATGGACCTGATAGAAGAAGAAGATATTAAGAAGAGGTGGCAAGAAAACACAGAAATATACAAAGAAGGTCTTCATGACCAGATAACCACTATGATGTGAAGCACGCACCTAGAGCCAGACATCCTGGAATGTGAAGTCAAAAGGGCCTTAGAGAAAGCATCACTCATGGACAAAGGTAGTGGAGGTGATGGAATTACAGTTGGGCTATTTAAAATCCTAAAAGATGATGCTGTGTAAATTTTGCATTCAATAGGCCAGGAAATTTGGAAAACCCAGCAGTGTCCACAGGACTGGAAATGGTCAGTTTTCATTCCAATCCCAAAGACAGGCAATGCCAAAGAATGTTCAAACTACTGTACAATTGCACTCATCTCACACTCTAGTGAATTAATGCTCAAAATTCTCCAAGCCTGGCTTCAACAGTATGTGAACTGTGAACCTTCAGATGTTCAGGCTGGATTGAGAAAAGACAGAGGAACCAGAGATCGAACTGCCAACATCCTTTGGATCATCAATAAAGCAAGAGAGCTTCAGAAAAACATCTACTTCTGCATTATTGACTACACCAAAACTTTTGACTGTGTAGATTACTACAAACTGGAAAATTCTAAAAAAGATGGACTACCGGACTACCTTACCTGACCCCCGAGAAATCTGTATGCAGGTAAAGAAGCAACAGTTCAACCCAGACATAGAACAAAAGACTGGTTACAAATTGGGAAAGGAGTATGGCAAGGATGTATATCATCACCCTGCTTATTTAACTTACATGCAGAATACACCCTGTGAAATGCTGGGCTGGATGAAGTACAAGCTGGAATCAAGATTGCCAGGAGAAATATCAATAACCTCACTTACGCAGATGACAACACCCTTAAGGCAGAAAGCAAAGAAGAACTAAAGAGCCTCTTGATGAAAGTTCAAGAGGAGAGTGAAAACACTGGTTTAATACTCAACACTCAAAAAACGAAAATCATGGCATCTTGTCCCATCACGTTATGGTAAATAGGTGGAAACAGCAACAGACTTTATTTCCTAGGGCTCCAAAATCACTGTAGATGGTGACTGCAGTCAAGAAATTAAAAGATACTTGCTTCATGGAAGGAACGCTATGACCAACCTAGACAGCATATAAAAAAGCTGAGAGATTATTTTTCTGACAAAGATCCAAAGAGTCAAAGATACTGTTTTTCCAGTAGTCATATATGGAGGTTAGAGTTGAACCATAAAGAAAGCTGAGTACCAAAAGACATATGCTTTTGAACCAAACTGTGGTGTTGGAGATGACTCTTGAGAGTTCCTTGGACTGCAAGGAGATCAAATCAGTCAATCCTAAAGGAAATCAGTCCTGAATATTCATTGGAGGGGATAATGCTGAAGCTGAAATACTTTGACTACCTGACCATACTTTTAACCAACTGGTTCATTGGAAAAGGCCCTGATGCTGAGAAAAATTGAAGGCAGGGGGAGTAGGGGATGACAGAGGATGAGATGGTTGGATGGCATCACTGACTTGATAGACATGATTTTGAGTTAGCTCTAGGTATTGGTGATTGTCAGAGAAGCCTGGTGTGCTGCAGTCCATGGGGGTTGCAAAGAGTCATACACAACTGAGCAACTGAACTGAAATTTATCAGAACAAGTTTTCACAGTTTGCTGTAACCCCACAACATTGTCAAAGCTTTAGTGTAGACAATGAAGCAGAACAGAACTGAACTGAACTCTGCATATAAATTAAGTAAGAAGGGTGGAAATATACAGCTTTGACATACTCTTTTCCCAATTTGGTACCAGTCCATAGTTCCATGTCTGGTCCTAACTGTTGATTCTTGACTGGCACATGTGTTTTTCATTAAGCAGGGAAGTTAGTCTGGTAGTTCACATATCTTTAAAAATTTTCCAGTTTGTTGTGATCCACACAGTCAAAGACTTTAAAGTAGTCAGTGAAGCAGAAGTGTTTGTTTTTTCTGGGTATAATGGTCATCTGAATTAATTTCTCCCTTTTGCATCCATTTCAGTTCTCTGATTCCTAACATGCCAATGCTCACTCATGCCATCTCTGTTTGACCACATCCATTTTATCTTAATTCATGGACCTAACATTCCAGGTTCCTATGAAATATTGTTCTTTACTGCATTGGACTTTACTTCACCACCAAACATATCTACAACTGTGCGTCATTTCCACTTTGTTCAAGCCACATCATTTTTTCTGGATCCATTTCCCCCTGCTCTTCCCCGGTAGCATGCTGGACACCTTCCAACCTGAGAAAGGATCCTCATTTTTTTCTTGTTATATCTTTTTGTCTTTTCATACTGTCCATGCTCTTCTCCAGGCAAGAATACTTTAGTGGATTGTCAATTCATTCTGCAGTGGACCATGTTTTGTCTGAAAGTTTTACTATACCAGTGATTTTTGGGTGGCCCTGCCTAGCATGGCTCATAGATAGCTTTCTTGAGTTACACAAGCCCTTTTACTCCAACAAAGTTTTGATCCATGAAGTTTACTATAAGTATATACACAGCAATATACATATATATAGGTATGTATATATATATATTATATATATATAAAGCAATCACTTTGCTGTACATTAGAAACTTGTTTAGGATTGTCACTAACTATATACTTCAATTTAAAAAGTTGTACAGAATATATGAATATCTTATGATTGAAAAATACATACAAATATGCAAAAGCAATTAAACACACACTTAACAAAATATGCTATACAAATAATAGCACAGGTAAACATACTCAACATCACTAGTTATCAAGGAAAGGCAACGTAAAATGTGGAGAAATTAGAACTCATGTATTGCTGGTGCAAATACAAATGGCACATTCAGTTTCAAAAATCAAATTTGGAAGTACTTTGTGAAATTTCTCACACATTGTTTTTTTTCTTAAGACCAAAGCAAATGCCACTCAACCAAAATTAAATTACATATTCCCACAAAATTTTGGATGTTCATTGTAGTATTACTTATTACTGTGGTAAGTTGGTGAAAAAATATACATATTTTTTCAACTACTGAACAGATAAGCAAGTTGCCATTTATTTCTACAATTAATTGCTGCTCAGTAATAAAAAATAATATATTTGTGCAGATAATGATGTGGATAATCTCGAAAACATTATGCCACCTTAAAGAAAAATACAAAAAAACTCTAGTGCATCAAGTTAGAATTCTCAGTCACTCAGTCATGTCCAACTCTGTGTGACCCCATGGACTGCAGAACACTAGGCTTCCTTGTCCATCACCAACTCTCAGAGCTTGCTCAAATTCATGTAAACCAAGTTGTGATGCCATCCAACCATCTCATCCTCTGTCATCCCCTTCTCCTGCATTCAATCTTTCCCAGAGTCAGGGTCTTTTCCAGTGAGTCAGTTCTTCACATCATGTGGCCAAGGTATTGGAGTTTCAGCTTCAGTATCAGCCTTTCCAATGAATACCCATGACCAGTTTCCTCTAGGATTGACTGGTTTGACCTCCTTGCAGTCCAAGGGACTCTCAAGAGTCTTCTGCAGCACCACAGTTCAAAAGCATCAATTCTTCTGTTTTGCAGGTATGTGATATCAAGGTGTTTCTCATTATATACTCTGCATATAAGTTAAATAAGCAGGGTGACAATATACAGCCTTGAAGTACTCCTTTCCCAATTTGGAACCAGTCTTTTGTTTCATGTCCAGTTCTAACTGTTGCTTCTTGAGCCGCATACAAATGTCTCAGGAGGCAGGTCAGGTGGTCTGGTATTTCCATCTCTTTAAAAATTTTCCCCAGTGTGTTGTGATCCACACAGTCAAAGGATTTGGTATAGTCAATATAGCAGAAGTAGATGTTCTTTCTGGAACTCCCTTTCTTTTTTGATGATCCAATGAATGTTGGCAATTTGATCTCTGGTTCCTCTGTTTTTTCTCAATCCAGCCCGAACAACTGGAGGTTAACAGTTCATATACTGTTGAAGCCTGGTTTGAAGAATTTTGAGCATTACTCTGCCAGTGTCTGAGATGAGCACAATAGTATGGTAGTGTGAGCATTCTTTGGCATTGCCTGTCTTTGGAATTGGAATGAAAACTGATCTTTTCTAGTCTTGTGGCCACTGTGGAGTTTTCCAAATTTTCTGGCATATTGAGTGCAGCACTTACACAGTATCATCTTTTATGATTTGAAATAGCTCAACTGAAATTTCATCACCTCCAGTAGCTTTGTTCATAGTGATGCTGTCTAAGGCCCTCTTGACTTCATATTCCAGGATGTCTGGCTCCAGGTGAGTGATCACATCATTATGGTTATCTGGGTCACGAAGATCTTTTTTGTATAATTCTTCTGTGGATTCTTGCCACCTCTTCTTAATAATCTGCTTCTGTTATGTCCATAGGGTTTATGCCCTTTATTGTGCCTATATTTGCATGAAATGTTCCCTTGGTATTTCTAAGTTTTTTGAAGAGGTCGCTAGTCTTTCCCATTCTATTATTCGATTTTTTTTTTTTTTTAGTTTTTAGCAAGGTATTTCATGTCTATTAGCAAACTATTAATCAGATAAGAGAAACACCTCAGTGCTGAGGGAATTTCACCAGGCACCTTTCCCATAGTATGCATTTTTGAGATAGGATGTCTTGAGGTATGTCATCCCAGTTCATAAAACAATTGACATGAATTGTTTGTTGAATCATTTTCAGCCCACGGTTTGAGAGAAAAAAAAAGGGGGGGGGGGGAGTTAAGCAGAACCTGTTTCAATAGAAAAGGGAGGATTAAAGAAAAAAAAAAAAAAAAGCCATGCCACTTACAGTTTATTTCCCCTTGCAGCTTGGGGATCTCTGGCCTTCCTACCTGTTACCTCCTCAAGACTCTCCATTATAACTCATTTACCAGAATCAAGAATGCCATACCCTAAATTCTAAGGAGATGATGGAAACATCATCTAGGTTTTTCATTTTCTACAGCAGGAAACAGGGAAGATGACTGTTAGATCACAAGAATCTGTGATATATTGCTTTTCCATGATTTTTCTACCAAGAAAATAACAGAAAAATGTAAAATGTTCAAGTATCCAAACTCTCCTTAACTCAATGGCATTAAGTAGATAATCTGGTAACATGTGATACCTCAGGAAATAAAATATATAAAAATTTTCTTTGAATAAAATTCTTAAAGATACACTCTGGCCAACTGAAAAGTAAAGCATGATGGCTAGCAACAATTGTAACTGACCTTACTATGTGCCAGCCCTGTTCACAGCAACATGAGTTAATTCTCGCCATACTCTTATGAGGGAGATACTATAATGAACAGATGAGAAAACACACACAAACACAAATATTTTTTTTCAAAGTCTCATGGCTGTTAATGGCAAATATGCAAATCTAGTAATTCCAGCTCTACAATTTTAATTTTCATCATAAAATTGCAATTTTACTTAAAATTTATGGTGCATATGGAGTTATAAGGAGGAAATTGCAACCCACTCCAGTATTCTTGCCTGGAGAATCCCAGGGACAGAGGACCCTGGCAGGCTACAGTCCTTGGGTTCACAAAGAGTCAGACATGACTCAGCGACTAAACCACAACTGCCACCGCCATGGGGGTATAAAATGAAAACTTCTAGAAGATGTTTTAACATATTCAGTTTAAACCTCAAAGGTGAGGTCTAGATTGGAGATACTGATTTCAAAGTATGGAAATCAAAATAAGTTTTCAAAACATAGACTTAAAAATGGGGAAGAGGTAGCTGGTGGCAAGAATTTGGAAGGAATATAAGAGGCCAGGAGGAGGGCACTAGAAGCATGGTATTGGCGATCACAGAAAACCAAGGGATGATCTGAGCAAATGCATAGTCAAAAGCTAGATAGTCCCATAAGAGTGAAAAAAAAAAAAAAATCATATCTGATGGCTTGACAAGTTCAGAGGCCCAAAGGATGCTTGTGGTAACCTAAAAAAGTAAGTGTGAAAAACAAGGAGAAAAAAGGCACGGGACAAGAACTAATACTAGCAATTTCATCACCTCACATTCATGTAAGTCTTAAAGTGATTTAAAATTTCTGATTTTCTTTCTTTCTTTCTTTCTTTCTTTTTTCTCATCTAAATGAGTTTGAAATGTGATGTAAAAGCTCGTGTTGTTTTATTTATCCTAAGAACTTGTATCTGCTCCTCATATGGCAGGAGTCTGATATTTGTAGGAAGAAATGATTGGGAACATTATCTCTACTGCCAAAATAGTGGCTAAATATAAACAGTTACAGAAATTGGGAAAGGATGCCATTCAATACAACTCTGATGAAAAAAATCATGGAAATTGTCAAAGTTGTTATTGCTGCTTCTGTTTTAAATAAATCTAATTTTGAAAAAAGGTCAAATGAAGCAACCGACAAACAACTAATCTCAAAAATATACAAGCAACTCCTACAGCTCAACTCCAGAAAAATAAACGACCCAATCAAAAAATGGGCCAAAGAACTAAATAGACATTTCTCCAAAAAAGACATACAGATGGCTAACAAACACATGAAAAGATGCTCAACATCACTCATTGTCAGAGAAATGCAAATCAAAACCACCATGAGGTACCATTTCACACCAGTCAGAATGGCTGCGATCCAAAAGTCTACAAATAATAAATGCTGGAGAGGGTGTGGAGAAAAGGGAACCCTCTTACACTGTTGGTGGGAATGCAAACTAGTACAGCCACTATGGAGAACAGTGTGGAGATTCCTTAAAAAACTGGAAATAGAACTGCCTTATGATCCAGCAACCCCACTGCTGGGCATACACAATGAGGAAACCAGAAGGGAAAGAGACACGTGTACCCCAATGTTCATCGCAGCACTGTTTATAATAGCCAAGACATGGAAGCAACCTAGATGTCCCTCAGCAGATGAATGGATAAGAAAGCTGTGGTACATATACACAATGGAGTATTACTCAGCCATTAAAAAGAATACATTTGAGTCAGTTCTAATGAGGTGGATGAAACTGGAGCCTATTATACAGAGTGAAGTAAGCCAGAAGGAAAAACATAAATACAGTATACTAACGCATATATATGGAATTTAGAAAGATGGTAACAATAACCCGGTGTACGAGACAGCAAAAGAGACACTGATGTATAGAACAGTCTTATGGACTCTGTGGGAGAGGGAGAGGGTGGGAAGATTTGGGAGAATGGCAATGAAACATGTAAAATATCATGTAGGAAACGAGTTGCCAGTCCAGGTTCGATGCATGATGCTGGATGCTTGGGGCTGGTGCACTGGGACGGCCCAGAGGGATGGTATGGGGAGGGAGGAGGGAGGAGGGTTCGGGATGGGGAACACATGTATACCTGTGGCGGATTCATTTTGATATTTGGCAAAACTAATACAATTATGTAAAGTTTAAAAATAAAATAAAATTAGAGAAAAAAAAAAAAGAAAAAAGGTCAGAATCATCCTTTTGGTTCACTTAACAATGTAACATGATCATTTTCCCATATCAATCCATGTAATGTTCTTTCTTCTTGATGGAATCAGCATTCTTAATTTTTCAAAAAATCCTGTTGGAAAGCCTCTTTCATATTCTGATTTAAGCACTAAGAACTATAAGAATCATTCAATTCTTAACAGGCTTGCATTTGGAACATTTTAGATGCTCTCTGGACTTCTCTGTTGTGTTTTATTAACATTGTCTCCTAGCATTATATTAAAATGGATATTATTTTCTCTTTATGTCAATTACATTGACTGACAGTCTGCAATGAGTTTCCAAGTAAGACCTCGGGGAGGCCTAGGTTTCCTACTCTACTATATTTCAACATAATGATAATTTGTCACTAAAAAGTCACTTTTAAAAATTCTCTGCTGATGAAGACAATTTGCCTTTAACCTCAAATATAAATTGCCAAATATAATAAGGCTTTAGATTATGCAACCATCTCACAGCTTGAACTTTTAAAGAGGTTCTCCCCACCCCCCAACCCCCACAAAGTAATAATCTTGAATTCTCTGTGGGACAAAGTTAAGATTTATGTATTAATTGAATCA
Organism: Bos grunniens; assembly: GCF_055505025.1. Taxonomy (NCBI): domain Eukaryota; kingdom Metazoa; phylum Chordata; class Mammalia; order Artiodactyla; family Bovidae; genus Bos; species Bos grunniens. The sequence goes on along the minus strand of NC_141183.1, from coordinate 60,593,786 downwards.
TGGTTATTTGTTCTCTCTACATAAATCCAAGTAAGTTTTTAAAGAATAAATAATAAATTATTATTGCTTTGCACCAAAAATACAGGCTTTGAGCTTAGATTTGGGTTTCTGAACATAGAATTAAGCACAGATAATTTACCTGTACAGATCTATTACTATTTACATTGGGGGGGTGAGTGAAATAGATCAGTACACCAAGTATTTACTTTGAAAATAATCTGAGAGTTAAACTGCACATCTGTCCCCTGATAGCATTGAATTTTCCAAGTAGATATTAACTTAGCCATTTTCTCTTGCTCTTAGAACCTACTCCTGCATGGCCAACCATGTAAATATCACTTTGCAGAATTTGTATATATTTCCCTTTTATGTTATACATAGAAACACACACACACACAGGATTTTGTTCTTCAGCCCTACACTATGGACCTTGTTTATTGAATATAACCATCATTGTGGGTGAGAATCCTCACATCTTAGCCTCAAAGGAGGAAAGGATGTCAGGAAAGAAAAGTTTATAGAGAAATAAATGCAAAGGAGGTATATTTTTAAATATTTTACTTTGGAAATATGTAGTACCCTTCACAGTCCAAAAAAAAAAAAAAGGTTGCTTAGTCAATACCATTTCCCTGCATTTTAGTTTGTCTAATTGTATAGAACACAACTCTGAGGCCAGAACACAGAGTTCAAGCTTTATAATCTATGAATTTAGGCAAATTACTATAATTGACCTATGACTCAGTTTCCTCATCTGAAAGAAAGAGGATCATGTAGTAATCCCATAGTTCTTTTTATGAGGAATAGTAAACAACTAGAATATTATATGCAAAGTACTTAGAACAGTCCTGACCTATATTAAACACTTATTTAATCCTTGCAAACAGTATATAATAATTGTTTTATCAGCTAAAACTTTCAGAAAAACTTTATTTTTAATTTTTAATAAATATTACTTCAAACTTATTTTGACATTTTTTGGCAAAATAAGGCATGCCTTCTAATTCTGTAATAATTACAAAGAGCTGGAGTTACACATGATGGGAGAAATATCAATAATCTCAGATATGCAGATGGTACCATCCTTATGGCAGAAAATGAAGAGAAACTAAAGAGCCTCTTGATGAAAGTAAAATAAGAAAGTGAAAAAGCTGGCTAAAAACTTAACGTTCAAAAAACCAAGATCATGACATCCCATCACTTCATGGCAAATAGATGAGGAAACAATGGAAATAGTGACAGATTAAATTTTCCTGGGCTCCAAAATCACTGCACATGGTAACTGCAGCAATGAAATTAAAAGACATTTGCTCCTTGGAAGAAAAGTTATGACCAACCTAGACAGCATAGTAAAAAGCAGAGACATCGCTTATCCAACAAAGGTCTGTCTAGTCAAAGCAGTGGTTTACCCAGTAATCATGTATGGATGTGAGAATTGGACTGTGAAGAAAGCTGAACACTGAAGAATTGATGCTTTTGAACTGTGGTGTTGGAGAAAACTCTTGAGAATCCCTTGGACTGCAAGGAGATCAAACAAGTCAATCCTGAAGGAGATCAGTCCTGAACATTCATTGGAAGAACTGATACTGAAGCTGAAACTCCAATACTTTGCCTTCTGATATGAAGAACTGACTTGTTCTTCAGGAAAAGATCCTGATACTGGGAAAGATTGAAGGCAGAAGGGGACGACAGAGAATAAGATGGTTGGATGGGATCACCAACTCAATGGACATGAGTTTGAGTAGGCTCCTATAGCTGATGGACAAGGAAGCCTGGAGTGCTACAGCCCATGAGGTTGTAAAGAGCGACTGAGTGACTAAACTGAACTGAACTGAATGACCTCTATTACCATGATGGTGTGGTCTCGCACCTAGAGCCAGACATCCTGAAATGTGGAGATCAAGTTAGCCTGAAGAAGCTTTACTTCAAACAAAGCTAATGGAGGGGATGAAATTCCAGATGAGCTATGTCAAAACCTAGAAAGCATTGTTTTAAAGTGCTGCACTCAATAGTTTGTGTTACTCAGCTTTGGCCACAGGACTGGAAAAGACCAGTTTTCATTCCAATTCTAAAGAAGGGTGATGCCAATGAATGTTGAAACTACCTTACAATTGTCCTCATTTCACATACTAACAATGCTATGCTCCACATGCTTTAAGCTAGTTTTCATGAATACATGAAGTAGAAACTCAAGATGTGCAAACTGGATTTCAAAGAGGCAGAGGAACCAAAGATCAAATTGTCAACATTTGTTGGATCATAGGGAAAGCAATGGAGTTCCAGAAAAACATCTACTTCTGCTTCATTGACTATGCTAAAGCCTTTGACTGTGGATCACAACCAAACCTGTGGGAAATTCTTAAAGAGATGGGAGTACCAGACCACCTTGCTTGTCTCCTAAGAGACGTGTATGGGAATCAAGAAGCAACAGTCTGAACCAGACATGGAACAACTGACTGGTTCAAATTTGGTAAAGGAGTATGACAAGGCTGTAAAATATATTGTAATTGTGCTTATTTAACTTATATGCAGAGTACCTCATTTAAAATACTGACTTGAATGAATCATGAGTTGTAATCAAGATTACTGGGCAAAATATCAAAAACCGCATATATGCAGATGATACTATTCTAACGGCAGAAAGTGATGGAGAACAAAACAGCTTCTTGATGAAGGTGAAAGAAGAAATTGAAAACGTTGCCTTGAAACTCAACATTAAAACATGATGATGCGGGATTCAGTCCCTTCACTTCATAGCAAATAGAAACTGAAAAATGGAAACAGTGACAGATTTTATTTCCTCAGGCTCCAAAATCACAGTGGATAGTGACGGCAGCCATGAAATTAAAAGACGCTTGCTCCTTGGAAAAAAACTCTGACAAACCTAGACAGTGAGTTAAAAATCAGAGACATCACTTTGCTGACAAACGTCTGTACAGTCAAAGGTATGGTATTTCCAGTAGTATGTATGGGTGTGAGAATTGGGCCATAGAGAAGGCTGGAAGCTGAAGAACTAATGCTTTTTTTTTTATTGCCGTGATGGAGAAGACTCTTGAGAGTCCCTTAAACTATAAGAAGTTCAAACCAGTCAATCCTGAATATTCATTGGAAGGACTGATGTTGAAACTGAAGTTCCAGTACTTTGGCCACCTGATGCAAAGAGCCAACAGTAAGTTGGGAAAGATTCTGATGCTGGGAAAGATTGAAGGCAAGAGAAGCAGGTGACAGAAGACAAGGTGGTTGGTTGGCATCACAGACTCAAAAGAGGAGTTTGAATAAACTCCAGAAGATAGTGGAGAACCTTGTGTGTTAGTCCATGGGGCCTCAAAAAGTTGAAAGACTTAGTGACTGGACAACAGCAACTAAAACAGTCTCCTGCCCTACAATTGAAAGCAGTTTCTCACAGTTGTTGATTTTACAAAACATTCATGTTCACAGCAATGCCTATATGAAGAAGTTAATCTGAATTTCCTTCTCTTAAGTAATCTGGGACAAAATATATATCTGTAATAATCTATTTTAATATATTATGATTTTTGTATCTACTTTCATATTATACTATCAAATATTACATGCAAGCAAGTTTTATATTTGTGAACAGGTATGCTTTTCAATGGAGAAGGAAATGGCACCCCACTCCAGTAATCTTGCCTGGAAAATCCCATGGACAGAGGAGCCTGGTGGGCTGCAGTCCATGGGGTCACTACTAGTCAGAGAGTCGGACACGACTAAACGACTTCACTTTCACTTTTCACTTTCATGCACTGGAGAAGTAAATGGCAACCCACTCTAGTGTTCTTGCCTGGAGAATCCCAGGGAAAGGGGAGCCTGGTGGGCTGCTGTCTATGGGGTCGCACAGAGTCAGTCATGACTGAAGTGACTTAGCATGCTTTTCAATTTCCAGTTACTGTCTGAAAGGACTTAAAATCCCATGTTTTATTATAATCATTGTAGCTGGAAGATGTTTTTGCAAACACATCCTTCATGTACAAGTGCTGAATTAATTTTGATTTATAATTATGCTTTCAGATCATCTTGACCAAGGGATGTGTCCAGGAGTCACAACTAGTCACTATAATGACGTATAATAAGAACATAAACCCAGTTACAAAAATGGAAGAGAGTCTCATCAGTAGAAGAGAATCCAGCAGGCATTTCATTCCATGTGTGCTAATCCAAATAGAAATTTGGTATCTTGGAAAGTACATATGCATTATAGATAATGAGTGGTCAAAGTCTTGGAAGGGTAATAATATTGGAAATGGAATATATATATATATATATATATATATTTATTTATATTTACATTTATAAGATGTAGAAAAATAGTCCCAGAAAAATCTCTCAAGGGATTATGAACTGAGATTTAGCCTCTGGAATGAGGGTGATGGGAGATTGCCAAAGGGATTTCAAACATCTTAGCATGTATGAAATATTTGTAATCCAAAGCAAGTAAGATAGCATAAATAACATTGAGATCCACGTTTAGGAGTGGAATTTAAGTATCCAGTCTGATTAAACCTGTGCAAAGGATTGATTTAATAGCATGTAGTATTTTTTCTCTTATTTTATATGAATGCATATAACAGAGAAAAAATGGTACACATGTGTGAAGTGAAATAAGTTACCCAAAGTGAATATGTGTGCCTTAGTGCTCAGTCACTTCGTTGTGCCTGACTCTTTGCAACCCTATGGACTGTAGCCCACCAGGATCTTCTGACCATGAGATTCTCTAGGAAGAACACTGGAGTGGGTTGCCATGCTCTCCTCCAGGGTATCTTCCTGACCCAGCGATTGGACTCACATCTCCTCTATCTCCTGCATTGAAGGTGGATTCTTTACCCAGTAAGTTACCTGGGAAGCCCACCAAAAGCAAATACTTCATGCTAATCTCCATACAAGTTAAGAGATAGAAATTTCCAGCACCCAATAAACTTCCCTTCTGCCTCTCACGGTTCACTACTCACTACCAATATTTTTATTTCTAATCGTAATTATACCTGCTCATACAGATAGGCCTAGGGAGGTCAGCAAAAGCAGAGAGACTGGGGATCCCTCTACTCCTGGGCTTGCTCCAACATCAAATCCAACATCTCCTGGACCTCCTTCCTGGAGACTCCAGTGGGGACCTTGCCTTGGCCCCTGGGCTACAAATTGACTGACACCTGACAACCAGTGAAGGTTAACATGCTCAATGAAGACAGCAGTGGGACAATCAGGGTGCAGGGCATGTCATCTAGCTACATGGAGCAGCTGAAGTGCATGCTCCTTCTAGTCAGGGCCTGACAAAACGTGGTCCACTGGAGAAGGGACTGGCAAACCACCTCAGTATACCTGCCTTGAGAACCCCAAGAACAGAATGAAAAGGCAAAAAGCTATTACACTGAAAGTTGAATTCCCCAGATCAGTAGGTGTCCAATACGCTACTAGGAAAGAGAAGAGAAATGGCTTCAAAAAGAATGAAGAGGCTGAACCAAAGTGGACATGACACCCAGTTGTGGATGTGCCAGGTGGTGAAAATAAATTCTGATGCTGTAAAGAACAATATTGCATAGATACGTGGAATATAAGGTCCAAGAATCAAGGTAAATTGGATGGGGTCAAGCAGACAACAAGAGTAAATATTGACATTTTAGGAATCAGTTAACTAAAATAGATGGAAATGGGTGACTTTAATTTTGATGATCATTATATTTACTACTGTGGGTAAGAATCCCTTAAAAGAACTGGAGTAACCCTCATGTGAATTATAGTTTGAAATACAATACTTGGATGCAATCTCAAAAGTGAAAGAATGATCTCAGTTCTTTTACAAGGCAAACCATTCAACATCACAGTATTGAGAAGAGAAAGGCAAAGGAGAAAAGGAAAGATACACACATCTGAATGCAAAGTTCCAAAGAATAGCAAGGAGAGATAAGATAAGAAAACCTTCCTAAGTGATCAATGCAAAGAAATAGAGAACAACAATCGAATGGGAAAGACTAGCGATAGCTTTAAGAAAATTAGAGGTACCAAGGCAATATTTCATGCAAAGATGGGTAAAATAAAAAACAGAAATGGTATGGACCTAACAGAAGCAGAAAATATGAAGAAGAGGTGGCAAGAATACACAGAAGAACTAAAGAAAAAAGATCTTAATGACCAGGTAACCACAATGGTGTGATCACTCTCCTAGAGTCAGACTTCCTGGAGTGCAAAGTCAAGTGGGTCTTAGAAAGCATCCCTACAAAGCGTGGAGGTGGTGGGGTTCCAAAGCCTAAAAACGATGCTGTGAAAGGGTTGCACTCAGTATGCCAGAAAATTTGGAAAACTCTGCAGTGGCCAGAGGACTGGAAAAGGTCAGTTTTCATTCCAATTCCAAAGAAGGGCAATGCCAAAGAATGTTCAAACTACTCTACAGTTGTACTCATCTCACACACTACCAAAATTATGCTCAAAATCCTTCAAGCTAGGGTTCAATAATACTGAACTGAGAACTTCCAGATGTACTAGCTGGATTTAGAAAGGTAGAGGAACCAGAGATCAAATTGTCAACATCTGCTGGATAATAGAAAAAGCAAGGGAATTTAAAAAAAAAATATATATATATATATTTATTTCTGCTTTTTTGGCTACACTAAAGCCTTTGACTGGATCACAACAAACCATGGAAAATTCTTAAAGAGACGGGGATACCAGACCACCTGATCTGCCTCCTGAGAAATCTGTGTGTAGGTCAAGAAGAGTTAGAATTGGACATGGAACAAGAACTGGTTCAAAATTGAGGAAGGAGTATCAAGGATGTATATCGTCCCCTATTTCTTTAACCTATATGAAGAGCGCAGCATGTGAAATGCCAGGGTGGATGACTCACAAACTGGAATCAAGATTTCAGGGAAGCATATCAATAATCTCAGATATGCAGATGACGTCACTTTAATGGCATAAATTGAAGATGAGCTAAAGAACCTCTTGATGATTGTGAAAGAGGAGAATGAATAACCTGACTTAAAACTCAACATTCAAAAAATGAAGATAATGGCATCCAGTCCCATCACTTCATGGCAATTAAATGGTCAAAAAGTGAAAACAGTGACAGATTTCATTTTCTTGGGCTCAAAACCACTGCAGATGGTGACTGCAGCCAAGAAATTAAAAGACCAACTTCTTCACTAGCCTCTTTCACTTTCATCAAGCAGCTTTTTAGTTCTCCACTTTCTGCCATAAGGGGGGAGTCATCTGCATATCTGAGGTTACTGATATTTCTCCCAGCAATCTTGATTCCAGCTTGTGCTTCCTCCAGCCCAGCATTTCTCATGATGTACTCTGCATATAAGTTAAATAAGCAAGATGACAATATACAGCCTTGACGTACTCCTTTTCCAATTTGGAACCAGTCTGTCATTCCATCTCCAGTTCTAACTTGCTTCCTGACCTGCATACAGGTTTCTTTTTTTCTTTCTTTCTTTTTTTTTTTTTTTTTTAACTTTACAATATTGTATTGGTTTTACCATATATGCATACAGGTTTCTCAAGAGGCTGGTCACATCATCTGGTATTCCCATCTCTTTAAGAATTTTCCACAGTTTATTGTGATCCACACAGTCAAAGGCTTTGGCATAGTCAATAAAGCAGAGTAGACATTTTTCTGGAATTTTCTTTTATTTTTGGTGATGAAATGGATGTTGGCAATTTTGATAAGTCAATAATATTCCAAAAATATACTAATTTCCTTTCTTGGAAGTAATGCATGTATGAAAGTGAAAGTGAAAATGCTGGTCATTCAGTCGTGTCTGACTCTTTGTGACCCATGGACTGTAGCACACCAGGCTCCTTTGTCCATGGAATTCTCCAGGCAAGAATCCTGGAGTGAGTTGCCATTTCCTTGTGGTAATTTTGTGTTGTCAGACTTTTCTCTTTTTTTTATGAGAAATTCTGATGTCTGTAGTGTTATTCTACAATGATACATATTCTGATGTATAATTGTTATTATAATGAACATTTATCCAATAATTAATGAAATTGAATAACTTCCTATAGTTTTGTGAGACATTTGGATTTCATTTTGGTTTTCATAAAGCTTGCTCATATCACTTACCCACTTTCCTGTTGTGCTGCCTGTTTTTTCTTTATTGATTAGCATAAGCTTTATATGTAAGGAATGCACATGAAAACTTTGTTCTTTATGTATCTGTGAAAACACATATCTTGTCAATTTATGGCTTGCCTTTGTGCTCTCTAATAGTGTAGATTTGCTGTTGTTCAGTCGCTGTCATGTCTGACTCTTTGAAACACCATGGACTGCAGCACGCCACACTTCCCTGCCCATCACCAACTCCCAGAGCTTGCTCAGACTCATGTCCATTGAGTCAGTGATACCATACAATCATCTTATCCTCTGTCATCCTCTGCTCCTCCTGCCTTTAATCCTTCCCAGCATCAGGGTCTTTTCTAATGAGTCAACTCTTCATGTGGTCAAAGTATTGGAGCTTCAGCTTTAGCATCAGTCCTTCCCATGAATATTCAGGATTGATTTCCTTTAGGTTTGACTGGTATGATCTCTTAATTCAATTTTTCAAGTTTTTCTTACAGTGAGTAAGGAAAATGTTGTATTCTCCAAATTTAAGGAAGAAAGTAGGAAAAGCACTATTGTTTTACCTTATGTTCAAGCTCTAAACAAGTAAATATAGTGCCTGATTAACCCACACTGACTTGATGGACATAAAGTTCAGCAAACTCTGGGTGTTGGTGATGGACAGGGAAGGCTGGCATGCTGTAGTCCATAGGGTTCCAAAGAGTCAGACATGACTGAGTGACTGATCTTAACTGAACCATCACCAATCAATAGTCAACAATTTTGCTTCAATATGGTTACTTCTGAATGACACAGTCCCCAAAAGCCTTACTTCCTCTGCTCTGTTACTTTTGTTTGTAAATTCAGCCAGTGTTTGAATGTCCTTCTTCCCTAAAATGTCTATGCATCTGTATGAAAGAACCTGACCACTTTCACCATACTAAGATTGTGAAGAACTGCAAATCTCCAATAGGCCAGTAAAAGAGATTTTGCTAATATTGGGAACTGTAAAGAGCTCTTTACCTTGGAAAAACTTCATTTTAACCTCTTTACTGTGTATAATTCAAGCTCAAATACTATGCTTCTTTTTTAAACTTATAATTTTAAATTTCAGTTTCTCCTTTCTAAATTAGTGTTTTGAATATTTGTGTGTGCTTGCGTTATTTGTGATTATTTTTTGTAACAGGTGTATTAAGGTATAATTGGCATATAATATATTACAAATAATTAAAATGTATAATTTTACAGCAATCGGCACATGTCTATACCCTCGAAACCAACACCATAATCAATATAATAAACACATGCAACTGACCTAAAAGATCCCTGTATCACTTTGTAATTCTTTTCTTCATCCTCTTCTTGCCATGCTTTTCTCCTTCTATGGTCATCATTTGTACAGCTGTTTGTCATAATAAGTTAGTTTGCATATTCTTGCCCTTATACTAATAAACAATACATCATGCACTTGATCATGCACTGTCTCTCAGCAAAATATTTCAAGATTTATCTATGATGTAGTGCCTACCAATGCTTCTTATTTTAAAATAGTATTTTTATCCATTTGTATATACCAGAGCTTGTTTTTCCATTCACTTGTTAATGCACATTTTGATTGTTACAGTTTTTTGCTAACTTAAAACTGCTCTAAATATTTCTGGAATACACATTTATCTTGGATAAATACCAAAGAGTGGAATGGCTCTGTCATGTGGTAAGTTTATGTCTAATTTCTTAAGAAATAGTCAAAGCATTTTTCAAAGTGTCTGTACCATTTTACAGTTCTACCATCAGAGTATAAACTTAGTCATTATGCTTATACTCCCAGTCTTTGTATCATCACCCTTTGAAATTTTAGCCTTTCTAATTGATGTATATCTCATTTTGATGTTAGTCTGCATTTTTTTAATGAGTAATGATGTCAAACATCTACTTGTGTGCTTATTTGCAACCTGTGCATTTCTTTGGTGAAGGGTGGTTTTATTTTTAATTAATTAATTTATTTTTTTACCTATCAGTATTTGCTTATTTTGCTTATTTGACTTCTTATAACTGAGTGTGAGAATTCTATAAGTATTCTGATACAAATCCTTTGTCAGATTTGTAACTATATTTATTTATTTATCACTGCCAGTTCACATTACAAATTTGTGTTTTGTTTTGTTTCTCTCTCTCTCTCTCTCTTTTGATCTCTTTCTGACAATTCCTTCCTGAGATAAATACTGTTTCCTTTGATGTTGTTAATTTTGTTGACAATAAAGAAGAGTAAGTTTACTGCATTTCCTATGAAAGTTTGGTGCTGCAAGCCATGTGTTATGCTGGGATTCGTGACCTCTGGAGGAGCGGATTTTGATCCAGGAGCAGAGACAAGCCTTGACCACATGGAGCTCTTTGTATAGCAAAGTTTTATTAAAGTATGATAGAGATAGGGAGAGCTTCTGACATAGCAACAGAAGGAGATAGAAAGAGTGCTCCTTTGATAGATTTTAGCCAGGCATTTTACATCTTCTGGCGAGCTTCTAATCAGATAAAAGAAACACCTCAAGGCTGAGGGAGTTTCACCAAGCCCCTTTCCCACAATATGCATCTTTGAGATAGGATGGCACAAGGTATGTCTTCCCTGGCCATAAAGCAATTGACATGAATACTGGTTTGTTGAGCCATTATCAGCTCAAGGTTTGGGAAAAGAAAAAAAAAAGTTGGTCTTAGGCAAAACCAGTTTTGTCAACAGAGAAGGGGGAAAAAAATCTGCCACTGCAGTTTATTTCCTCCTGCTGCCTAGTGTCCTCTGGCCTTCTTAACTGTTCCCCTCTCACTAGAATCATATCATCTAGAGTATATTTTCAAGGTCAACTTTTATTTTTTTGTTTACTTTTGCAATTTTTTAAAAGTTTATATATAGGTTTTTAAAATGTGCATTTTTTAAAATTTAAATTTATTTATTTTAATTGGAGGCTAATTACTTTACAATATTGTATTGGTTTTGCCATACATCAACATGAATCCTCCACGGATGTACACGTGTTCCCCATCCTGAATGCCCCTCCCACCTCCCTCCCTGTACCATCCCTCTGGGTCATCCCAGTGCACCAGCCCCAAACATCCTGTAACCTGCATCGAACCTGGACTGGAGATTCATTTCACATATGATGTTATACATGTTTTGATGTCATTCTCCCAAATCATCCCATCCTTTCCCTCTCCCACAGAGTCCAAAAGACTGTTCTATACATAAAAAAGAAACTGGGGACATATTTACCCAGTTTTACCACTAGTTTAAAAATAAAGTGGGATGGGCGTCCATGAGAACTACTTTGGCCAATAAATTTATTTTCTTTATACATAGTCTCGGAACGTTTCATCAAAACATATTTTTTGACCTTTGATATAGACACATAGGTCAGGGACACAGAATGGAGAGTCCAAAGAGGACCCACGGATACATGGTTACTTGATTTAAATTGAAGAACCAAAATAATTCAGTTGAAAATATATATATATATATTTTTCCACATTTTGTTGAAGCAATAAGACAACAATTTTGAAATGGGAAAAAAATAGGTAAAAAAGACAGAATCTCCATCAATCTTCCTTTGCTTACCATGTGCATTATTGGTATTGGAATACAGATTAAAATGTAAAACCTAAAAATACAAACATCTAGAAGAAAACATGTGGAGAATATTTAAAACTTTGTATCAGGCAAAGTTTGTTTTTTGTCTTTAAATTTGGCTTAAAATAAATAGGAAATGTAAAACCTAAAATGTGTTGAGATTTAGAAAAAAGTTAAATTGTTATTCAAAAGAGTCTTAAAAAATAAAATATAGGGAGAAAGATAAAGATGAACATAGAAGATAAAGAGGACATAGAACTCACATCTCTCCATGAACACATCAAAAATACATGTAGAGAAATTCTTTCTAAAAATTAAGTGGGCCCTGGAAGAGTTAGTTCTATGTAACTAAGACTGTAAGAAAGATCCATGTGGAATCAGACAGAAATTTAAAAAAAGCAGTCCGGTATTGAACTTTGCTCCTTGGAGTGAACTCAGAGAAAAAGGGGGACTACACAGATGGAGATACTTTCTGGGGAGTGAGTGGTTTGAGCCTTATATTGGGATCCCCAGCCCTGGCATTATACACCGAAAATATGAAGCACTTTGGCTGGATGGAGAGACAGTGGAACTAACAGGAGGGCTATGGGAAGCCTACACTCAGTTCATGAGTAGCATGTGTGTGTTTGATTATTCTCAAAGCAGGGCAGAAAGGAAGGATTAAAAACTGCTCCAGTGACTGGCTGGTTTCCCATGACTGCCAAAGTGAAAGTCCAAGCACAAGTTGGGTGAAGATTCCAGTCCTGTTTATTTCACAAGTTAGCTCCACATTGAAGTAAGGGCTTGGCTGTGAGACATAGAGGTAACAGAGGCCTCAAGTTGCATCTGAGTAGGCTGGGAGCAGCCACTACTGATGCTTATACAGGCGATGCATCAGAACAAGCCTGGGTTTCAAATGCTGGTCAGACCACCACAGCCTGTTCCAAGAACATGCCAAGTGCCCACATAAGCCCCTTGTGCTCCAGCACTGCTCTCTCAGAGGGTAAGGTTTCCAGGGCCAATTCTTGGAGCCAATGGACTGATCCTCAGGGCTTCTGTTATAGCAACCTGGGATATGACTGTATCCCCAATATGGAGGTGACGGGCATAGGAGGGAAGACCCAGTGCAACTGGCTCTGGCCTTAGCTTCTAGATATTCTGGGGAAAGATATGATTTGTATTCACATCAAATCTGTCTCTCCCACCTAAAGCCACTGGGCACTCACACACTGTATAAATATGGCTCCAGCCAAGGACATTTCTTCAAGACCACAGTAGGAACCTGTTTCACCTAATTTCATAAATATAAGAAAATTTAAGCAAAATAAAAATACACAGAAATTTGTCTCAATTGAAAGAGCAAGAGAAACTTCCAAAAACAAACAAACTACTGTGGCAGAAATAAGCAATTTTCCAGGTAAATAACCATTTCATTCTCCAGGGGGTCTTCCGAACCCAGAGATCGAACCTGGGTCTTCTGCATTGCAGGCAGATACTTTACTAACAGAGCCACTAGGGAAGCCAAATAATACAAAGCATTTGTATTAATAAAGGTAACTGAATTAGGAAAAAGAAGAACTGAAAACAGTGAGAATTTTAAATAGATTAGAAAAAAGCAAGAAAAATAACCAATTATAAATGGAGAATAAAATAGATAAAATGAAAAAACACACTAGAAGGATTATATCTGTGCTTCATCCAGCACAGCATTTCTTATGATATACTCTGCATAAAAGTTAAATAAGCAGTGTGATAATATACAGCTTTGATGTATACATTTCCCAATTTGGAACCAGTCCATTGTTCTATGCCTGGTTCTAACTGCTGTTTGTTGACTTGCATACAGATTTCTTGAACGCAGATAACCTGTTCTAGTATTCACATCACTTTAGGAACTTTCCACCGTTTGTTGTGGTTCACACAGTCAAAAGCGTTAGCATAATCAATGAAGCATATGTTTTTCTGGAATTCTCTTGCTTTTTAAATGATCCAGCAAATCCTGGCAATTTGATCTCTGGTTCCTCTGCACTTTCAAAATACAGCTTGTATATCCGGAAGTTCTTGGTTCACATACTGCTGAAGTGAAATTTGGAGAATTTTGAGCATTACTTTGGTAGTATGTGAGATGCAGGCAATTGTACAGTAGTTTGAACAATTTGGGGCATTGTCTTACTTTGGGATTGGGATGAAAATTGACATTTTCCAGTCCTGTGGCCATTGCTGAGTTTTCCAAAATTGCTGGCATGCTGAGCGTAGCACGTTCAGTAAGTCAGTTCAGTCACTCAGTCATGCCCAACTCTTTGTGATCCCATGGAATGCAGCATGCAAGGTTTCCTTGTCCATCACCAAATCCCAGAGCTTGCACAAATTCATGGTCATCAAGTCAGTGATGCCATCCAACCATCTCATCCTCCGTCGTCCCCTTCTCCTCCTGCCTTCAATATTGCCCAGCATCAGGGTCTTTTACAATGAGTCAGTTCTTCACATCAGGTAGCCAAAGTACTGGAGCTTCAGCATCAGTCCTTTTAATGATTATTCAGGACTGATTTCCTTTAGGATTGACTGCGTTGATCTTCTTGAGTCCAAGGGACTCTCAAGAGTCATCTCCAACACCACATTTCAAAAGCATCAGTTCTTTGGCGCTCAGCTTTGTTTATAAACCAACTCTCACATCCATACATGACTACTGGAAAAACCAGAGCTTTGACTAGATGGATCTTTGTCAGCAATGGTGCTTTGTAATAAGCAGTCTAGTTTGATCATAGCTTTTCTTTCAAAAAGTAAGTGTCTTTTAATTTCATGGTTGCAGTCACCATCTGCAGAAATTTGGGAGCTCTAAAAAATAAAGTCTGCCACTGCTTCCATTGTTTCCCAGTCTATTTGCTATGAAGTGATGGGGCTGATAGCCATGATCCTAGCTTTTTAAATGTTGAGTTTTAAACCAACATTTTCACTCTCCTCTTTCACTTTCATCAAGAGGTTCTTTAGTTCTTTGCTTTCTGCCATAAACTTACTGTCATCTGCATATCTGAGGTTATTGATATTTCTCTTGGTAATCTTGATTCCAGTTTGGGCTTCATCCAGTCCATCATTTCCCATGATGTACTCTGCATATAAGTTAAATAAGCAGGATGACAATATACAGCCTTGACATCCTCGTTTCCCAATTTGGAACCAGTCTGTTGTTCCATATTCAGTTCTAACTGTTGTATTTTGACCTGCATACAGATTTGTCAGGGGTCAGGTAAGGTGGTCTTGTATTCCTGTCTCTTTAAGAATTTTTCACAGCTTGTTGTGATCCACACAGTCAAAGATTTTGGTGTAGTCAATAAAGCAGAAGTAGATGTTTTTCTGGAACTTTCTTGTTTTTCAATGATCCAAAGGATGTTGGCAATTTGATCTCTGATTCCTCTGCTTTTCTAATTCCAGCTTGAACATCTGGAAGTTCACAGTTGAAGCCTGGCTTGGATAATTTTGAGCATTATTTTGCCAGAGTGTGAGATGAGTGCAATTGTGCATTAGTTTGAACATTATTTGGCATTGCCTTTATTTTATATTGGAGTGAGATCTGACATTTTCCAGTCCTGTGGCCACTGATGAGTTTTCCAAATTTGCTAGCATTTTGAGTGCAGCACTTACAGAACATCATCTTTTAGGATTTGAAATAGCTCAGCTGGAATTCCATCACCTCCACTAGCCTTGTTTGTAGTGATGGGTCCTAAGACCCACTTGACTTTGGACTCCAGCATGTCTGGCTCTAGGTGGCTGATCACACCATCATGTTTATCTGGGTCACGAAAATATTTTTTGTAGAGTTCTTCTGTGGATTCTTGCCACCTCTTCTTAATATCATCTGCTTCTGTTAGGACCATACAATTTCTGTTCTTTATTGAGCCCATCTTTGCATGAAATGTTCCCTTGATATCTCCTGCTTTCTTGAAAAGATCTCTAGTTTTTCCCATTCTATTTCTTTGCTCTATTTCTTTGCATTGATCACTAAGGAAGACTTTATCTTTCCTTGATATTCCTTGGAACTCTGCATTCAAATGGGTATATCTTTCCTTTTCTCCTTTTCCTTTGACTTCTTTTCTTTTCTCAGCTATTTGTAAGGCCTCCTAAGACAACAATTTTGCCTTTTTGCATTTCTTTTTCTTGAAGATGGTCTTGATCAATGCCTCCTGTACAGTGTCATGAACCTCCATCCATAGTTCTTCAGGCACTCTCTATCAGATTTAATTGCTTGAATCTATTTGTCACTTCCCCTGTATAAATGTAAGGAATTTGATTTAGGTCATACTTGAATGGTCTAGTGGTTTTCTCTACTTTCTTCAATTTACATTTGAATTTTTCCATAAGGAGTTCTTGATCTGAACCACAGTCAGCTCCTGTTCTTGATTGATGTACAGAGCTTCTCCATGTTTGGCTGCAAATAATACAATCAATCTGTTTTCAGTATTGACCATCTGGTGATGCCCATATGTAGAGAGTTCTCTTGTGTTTTTGGAAGAGGGTGTTTTATGACCACTGTGTTCTCTTGGCAAAATTCTGTTAGCCTTTGTCCTTCATCATTTTGTACTCCAAGACCAAATTTGACTGTTATTCCAGGTATCTCTTGACCTCCTATTTTTGCATTTCAGTCCTCGAGGATGAAGATGACATATTTTGGGTATGTTAGTTCTGGAAGGTCTTGTAGGTCTTCATAGACCCATCCAACTTCAGCTTCTTCAGCATTACTGGTTGGGGCATAGACTTGGTTTACTGTGATATTAAATGGGTTGCCTTGGAAACAAACAGAGATCATTCTGCCAGTTTTGGCAGATGACTCCCAAATACTTTATTTTGGACTCTTTTGTTAACTATGAGGGCTACTCCATTTCTTCTAAGGTATTCTTGCCCACAGTAGTAGATATAATGGTCATCTGAGTTAAATTCTCCAATTCCAGTCCATTTTAGTTCACTGATTCCTAAAATGCTGCTGTTCACTCTTGCCATCTCCTGTTTGACCACTTTCAATTAACCTTGATTCATAGACCTAACATTCCAGGTTTCTATGTAATATTGTTCTTAAAGAATTGGACTTTAGTTCCATCACAAGTCACATCCACAACTGGGCATTGTTTTCACTTTGGCTCCATCTCTTAATTGTTTCTCGAGTTATTTCTCCACTCCTCCAGTAGCATATTGGGCACCTACCGACCTGGGGGTTTAATATTTCAGTGTCATATATTTTTGCCTTTTCATACTGTTCATGGGGTTCTCAAGAGAAGAATGCTGAAATTGTTTGATATTCCCTTCACCAATGGACTATGTTTTGTCAGAACTCTCCACCAGGACCTGTCTATCTTGGGTGGCCCTATAGGTCATGGGTCATAGTTTTATTTTGTTAGACAAGGTGGTAATCTATGGAATCAGTTTGGTTAGTTTTCTGTGATTGCAGTTTTCATTCTGTCTGTCCTCTGATGGATAAGGTGAAGAGCTTTGCTGAAGCTTCCTGATGGGAAGTACTGGCTGTGGGGAAAACTTGGTCTTGCTCTGATGGGCAAAGCTGTGCTCAGTAAATCTTTATTCCAATATTATTCTGATGGGTGGGACTGTGTTCCATCATGTAGTTTGGCCTAAGGCAACCCCAAAGAATGTTCAAACTACTGCACAATTGTACTCATTTCACTTATTTCAATCCCAAACTTCCAATCTATCCCTTAATCCTATACCTTGTAACCAAATACTCCTTCTGAAATCTGTAAGTCTGTTTTATAAGTAAATGCATTATAATTACCTTTTTCCATCTAATATGCTTCACTTAGTGTGATAAGCTCCAGGGTCATCCAAACTGCTGCAAATGATATTATTTCATTCTTTTTATTGATTAATATTCCATTGTGCATTTGTACCACACATTCTTTATCTATTCATCTGTTGATGGATATTTAGGTTGCTTTGAAATTTTTGATATTGTAAACAGTTCTGCAATAAATATTGAGATGCATGTATCCTTCTGAATGATGTTGTTCTCTGGATATATGCCCAGGACTGGGATTGCTGAACCATATGTTAGCTTTATAATTAGATTTTTAAGTAACCTCCATTCTGTTCTACATAGTGGCTGAACCAATGTGCATTCCCACCAACAGTTTAGTAGAGTTCTATTTTTTTCCACAAGGTCACCAGCATTTATTGTTTATAGATTTTTGATGATAGCCATTCTGACTAGTGTGAGGTGACCAATGTCTTATTGTAATTTTGATTTGTATTTCTCTCATAGTTGACATATTGAGCATCTTTTCATGTGTCTCTTGGTCATCTGTATGTCCTCTTTGGCAAAACATCTATTTAGATCTTCTGACCATTTTTTGATATTAAGCCACATGAGGTGTTTATAAATTCTGGAAATTAATCTCATGTTGTTTCAATCATTTGTATATATTTTCTCCCATTCTGTGTTTTGAGTGTTCCATTTGTCTATGATTTTCTTTGCTGTGCAAATCTTATTATATAATTAGGTCCCATTTCTTCATTGTTGTTTTTATTCCATTGCTCTATGATATGTCTCAATAAAAGATATTGTTGCAATTTAAGTCAAAGTATGTTCTGCCTATAGTTTCCTCTAAGAGTTTTATAGTATCTAGTCTTATATTGCAATGGCACCCCACTCCAGTACTCTTGCCTGGAAAATCCCAAGGATGGAGGAGCCTGGTAGGCTGCAGTCCATGGGGTCGCTAAGAGTCGGACACAACTGAGAGACTTCACTTTCACTTTTCACTTTCATGCATTGGAGGAGGAAATGGCAACCCACTCCAGTGTTCTTGCCTGGAGAATCCCAGGGATGGTGGGGCCTGGTGGGCTGCCATCTATGGGGTTGCACAGAGTCGGACACGACTGAAGCGACTTAGCAGCAGTAGCAGTCTTATATTTAGTTCTTTAATCTATTTTTAATTTATTTTTGCATATGGTGTTAAGATGTTTTCTAATTTCATTCTTTCACATGTAAAAGTCCAGTTTTTCCAGCAACATTTATTGAAGAGACTATCTTTCATCAACTGTATAGTCTTGACTGCTTTTTCATGGATTGACTGACAATAGGTGCATAGGTTTATTTTCTGGCTTTCCATTCTGTTTCATTAATCTATATTTCTGTTTTTATGCCAGTACCATGTTTTTCCATTTCTTGAGTGTAACTTTGACATTTTGTCTGAAGTCAGGGAGCCTGATTCCTCCAGTTGCACTTTCTTTTTTTCAAGATTGTTCTGGCTATTTTGGGTCCTCTTTTTTTTTCCAAACAAATTCTGTGAAAAATGCCATTGGTAATTTTATAAGGATTATATTGAATCTGTAGACTGTCTTGGGTACTATAGTACTCAACCAAGGAACATGGAATATCTTTCAATTTGTTTGTGTCCTCTTTGGTTTCTTTCATCAGTGTCTTTTTTTTTTTTTTGGAGAATAGCTCTTTTGTTTTCATGAAAGTGAAAAGTGTTAGTCATTTAGTCATGTCTGACTCTTTGCAACCCCATGGATTATAGGCTGCTTACAGTCTGTGCATGGAATTCCTCTGTCCATGGAATTCTCCAGGTAAGAATACTGGAGTGAGTAGCCATTCCCTTCTCCAGGGCATCTTCCTAACCCAGGGATCAAACCAGTGTCTCCCACATTTCCAGGTAAATTCTTTATCATCTGAGCCACTAGGAAAGCCCCTTTGTTTACTTAGATGTTTTTTTTTTTTTTCATCTAGGTATTTTATTCTTTTGGATTCAATGGTAAATGTGAATATTTCTTGAATTTCTTTTTCTGACATTTCATTGCTGTTGTGTAGAAGCGCAATAGATTTCTGTGTATTAGTTTTGTGTTCTGAAAATTTACTAAATTCATTGATTAGCCCTAGTGGTTTTCTAGTAGCATCTTTAGAATTTTCTTTTCTTTTTTCTTTTTTTTTAATGCAGAGTATAATGTCATCTGTCACGCACACAAGTACTGTATTTCAGACTCCTTTGTTGATTATGAAGGCTACTTTGTTTCTTCTATAGGATTCTTGCAAACAGTAGTAGATACATTGATAATCTGAACAAAATGTACCCATTCCCATCCACTTCAGTTTGCTGATCCCTAGGATGCTGATGTTTATTCTTACCATTTCCTGCTTGACCACCTCCAATTTTCCTTGATTCGTGGACTGAACATTCCAGGTTCCTATACAATACTATTCTTTGCAGCATCAGATTTTACTTTAATCACCAGACACATCCACAACTGAGGGTTGTATCTGCTTTGGCCAAGCTGCTTCATTCATCCTGGGGCTATTGGTAATTCTCCTCTGCTCTTCTGCAGTAGCATATTGGGCACCTTCAGACCTGAGGAACTCATCTTTTGATGTCATATATTTTTGGCCTTTTAATCAGTTTATGAGGTTCTCATGGCAAGTATACTGGGGTGGTTTACCATTTCCTCCTCTGGTGGATCACGTTTTGTCAGAACTATCTGCTATCACTAGTCCATCTTAGGTGGCCCTGCACAGCATGGCTCATAGCTTCATTGAGTTATGCAAGCCCCTTCACCACAACAAGGCAGTGCTATGGTCTTCCAGTGGTCCATATGGTTGTGGGAGCTGGATCATAAAGATAGAATGCCAAATAATTGATGCCTTTGAATTGTCATGCTGAAGGAGACTCCTGAAAGTCTCTTTGACAGCAGGGAGAGTAAACCTATCAATCTTAAGGGAGATCAACCCTGAAAATTCACTGGAAGGACTGATGCTGAAGCTGAAGCTGAAGCTCCAGTATTTTGGTCATCTTACGCAAACAGATGACAAACCTAGTCAACATATTCAAAAGCAGAGACATTATTTTGCTAACAAAGGTCCATCTAGTCAAAGCTATGTTCTTTCCAGTAGTTGTATGGATCTGAGAGTTGAACCATAAAGAAAGCTGAGTGCCAAAGAATTGATCCTTTTGAAATGTGGT
This sequence comes from Bos grunniens, assembly GCF_055505025.1. Taxonomy (NCBI): domain Eukaryota; kingdom Metazoa; phylum Chordata; class Mammalia; order Artiodactyla; family Bovidae; genus Bos; species Bos grunniens. The sequence continues at coordinate 60,573,187 of NC_141183.1, read as the reverse complement.
ATTGGAAAAGACTCTTGAGAGTCCCTTGGCCTGTAAAGAGATCAAACCAGGCACTCCTAAAGGAAACCAATCCTGAACATACGTTGGAGAGACTGATGCTGAGGCTGAAGCTTCAATACTTGGGCCACCTGATGTGAAGAATGGACTCATTGTAAAACACCCTGATGCTGGGAAAGATTGAAGGCAGGAGGACAAGTGGATAACAGAGGATGAGGTGGTTGGAAGGCATCGCTGACTTGATGGACATGAGTCCGAGAAAGCTCTGGGAGTTGATGACGGACTGTGAAGCCTGGTGTGCTGTAGTCCATGGGGTCACAAAAAAATTGGACATGACCTAGCGACTGAACTGAACTGATACAAATAGATGACTCACTGGAAGTTTCTGATGCTGAGAAAGATTGAGTGCAAAAGGAGAAAAAGGCATCAGATGACGAGATGGCTGGATGGTATCACTGACTCAATGAACATGAGTTTATGTAAGCTCCAGGAATTGATGATGGACAGGGAGTCCTGGCATGGTGCAGTCCATGGGATTGCAAAGAGTTGGATATGGCTGGGCGACTGAGTAACAACAACAATCGTGTCATCTGCAAACAGTGACAGTTTTGCTTCTTTTTTTCCAATGTGTATTTCTGCTGTATATTGTCACCCTATTTATTTAACTTATATGCAGAGTACATCATAAGAAACGCTGGACTGGAAGAAACACAAGCTGGAATCAAGACTGCCCGGAGAAATATCAATAGCCTCAGATATGCAGATGACAACAGCCTTATGGCAGAAAGTGAAGAGGAACTCAAAAGCCTCTTGATGAAAGTGAAAGTGGAGAGTGAGAAAGTTGGCTTAAAGCTCAACATTCAGAAAACGAAGATCATGGCATCCGGTCCCATCACTTCATGGCAAATAGATGGAGAAACAGTGTCAGACTTTATATTTCTGGGCTCCAGAATCACTACAGATGATGACTGTAGCCATGAAATTAAAAGACACTTACTCCTTGGAAGGAAAGTTATGACCAACCTAGATAACATATTCAAAAGCAGAGACATTACTTTGCCAACAAAGGTTCATCTAATCAAGGCTATGGTTTTTCCTGTGGTCATGTATGGATATGAGAGCTGGACTGGGAAGAAGACTGAGAGCCGAAGAATTGATGCTTTTGATCTGTGGTGTTGGAGAAGACTCTTGAGAGTCCCTTGGACTGCAAGGAGATTCAACCAGTCCATTCTGAAGGAGATCAGCCCTGGGATTTCTTTGGCAGGAATGATGCTAAAGCTGAAACTCCAGTACTTTGGCCACCTCCTGCGAAGCGTTGACTCATTGGAAAAGACTTTGATGCTGGGAGGGATTGGGGGCAGGAGGAGAAGGGGACGACAGAGGATGAGATGGCTGGATGGCATCACTGACTCGATGGACGTGAGTCTCAGTGAACTCCGGGAGTTGGTGATGGACAAGGAGGCCTGGCGTGCTGTGATTCATGGGGTCGCAAAGAGTCGGACATGACTGAGCGACTGATCTGTTCTGATCTGATATGATTTCTTTTTTCTTCACATTGCCATGGCTAGGATTTCCAAAACTATATTGAATGAAAGTGGTGAGAGTGGGAATACTTTGGCTTATCCTTGATCTTAAAGGAAATGCTTTCAGTTTTTCACTCTTGAATATAGGTTTGTCATGTATGACCTTTATTACTGATATGTTGATGCATGTTCCCTCTATGCCAACTTTCTGGAGAGTTTTTAACATGAATGGGTGTTGAATTTTGTCAAAATACTTTTCCTTATCTTTCAAGGTGATCATATGAAGTATATATTTCAACTTGTTAATGTGGTGTGTCACTGACTGTTCTGTCAATATTGAAGAATTCTTGCATCCTTGAATAAATCCAGCTTCATCATGGTGTATGGTCTGTTGAATGTTGGATTGCTAGCACTTTGCTGAGGGTTTATTGCATCTATGTTCCTCAGTGATGTGCTGTGCTTAGTTGCTCAGTCGTGTCCAACTCTTTTCAACCCCATGGACTGAAGCCCACCTCTGTCCATGGGGATTTTCCAGGCAAAAAATCTAGAGTGGGTTGCCATGCCTTCCTCCAGGGGATGTTCCAAACCCAGGGATTTAGCCCAGGTCTCCCACATTCAGGCAGATTCTTTACTATTTGTGTTACCAGGGGGCCTGTAATTTTCTTTCTTGATTTTTTTTTTTTTTTTCTGGTTGTAATATCAGGTTGATAGTGGCCTCATTGAATGACTTTGAGAGTATTCTTTCCTTTGCAATTTTTTGGAATAATTTCAGAAGAATAGATGGTAACTCATCTCTAAATATTTGTTAGAATTTGCCTGTGAAGCCATCTGATCTTCAACTTTTGTTTGTTGTGAGATTTTTAATCACAGATTCAATTTCTGTACTTATGATTGGTTTGTTTATATATTTTTTTCTATTTCTTCCTGGATCAGCCTTGGGAGATTGTACCTTTTTAAAAATTTGTCCATTTCTTCCAGGTTGTATATTTTATTGGATAATAGTTGCTTGTAGTAATCTCTTAGATTCCTTTATATTTTTGTGGTGTCTGTTGTAGCTTCCTTTTCATTTCTAATTTTATTGACCTGAGCCTTCTCTTTTTACTTGATAAGTCTAGTTAAAGGTGCATCAATTTTGTTTATATTTTCAAAGAACAATCTTTTCAGTTCAGTTCAGTCCCTCAGTAATGTCCGACACTTTTTGACTTCATGGACTGAAGCGTACCAGGCTTCACAGTCCATCACCAACTCCTGGAGCTTGCTGAAACTCATGTTGATTGAGTTCATGAGATCCAACCATCTCATCCTCTGGCGTCCCCTTCTCCTCCTGCCTTCAATCTTTCCCAGAATCAGGGTGTTTTCCAATAAGTCAGCTCTTCACATCAGGTTACCAAAATATTGGAGCTTCAGTTTCAGCATCAGTCCATCCAACGAAGAGTCAGGACTGATTTCCTTTAATGAACCAGCTTTTAGTTTCATTTCTTTTTTTCTACTTTTTGATCTCTTTATTTCTGCTCTGATCTTTATTATTTCTTTATTCCTACTAATTTTTCATTTTGTTTGTTCTTCTTTTCTAGTTGCTTCAGTTGTAAGGTTAGGTTGTCTATTAGTGATTGCTCTTGTTTCTTGAGGTAAGAGTGCGTTGCTATAAATTTCCCTCTTAAGAACTGTTTTTGCTGCATCCCAAAGGTTTTGGATCATTGTGCTTTCATTGTCATTTGTCTCTATGCATTTTTTAATTTCCTCTTAATTTCTTCAACAATCAATCAGTTGTTTGGTAGCTAAACAATTTTAGCCTTCATGTGCTTATGTCTTTTACATTTCTTCATGTACTTGATCTCTAAACTCATAGCACTGCATTCAGAAAATATGGTTGATATGATTTTAATTATCTTAAATTTGCCAGGAATCAGTTTATGGGCCCAGTATGTGGTCAATCCTGGAGAATGTTCCATGTGTGCTTGTAATGAATATGAATTTTGCTGCTTTTGGATGAAATGCTCTACAAGTATCAATTAAAACTATCTGATCTAAAGTGTCAATAAATTGTATGTTTCCTTATTACATTTCTGTCTGGATGATCTGTCCATTGCTAAAAGTAGAGTGTTAAAATCCCCACTATTATTGTGTTACTATAACTCTCCCCTTTTATTGTTCTTAACACTTATGTTTATATATTGAGTTTCTCCTATATTGGGTGTGTGGGCTTCCCTGCTGGTCAGTCGTAAAACAAAAATCTATCTGCCAATTCAGGAAATAGGTTTGATCCCTGGGTCTGGAAGATTAACTGGAGAAGGAAATGACAACCCATTCCAGTATTCTTGCCTGAGAAATCCCATGGACAAGACCCTGATGGGTTGTAGTCCTTGGGGTCACAAAAGTGTTGGGCATGATTTAGTAACTAAAAAGCAACAACAATAGTGGGTACACATATTTGTAGTTGATGTATCTTCTTAGATTGATCCCTTGATCATTATATAATGTCCTTCTTTGTCTCTTGTAACAGTGTTTATTTTAAAGTCAATTTTTTTTAATGAGCATTAAAACCTGTTTTCTTTTAATTTTCATCTGCCTAGAATATATTTTTCCATCCCTTCACTTTCAGTCTGTATGTGTCCCTAGATATATAGTGGGTCTCATAGACAGTGCATGTACAGGTCTTGTTTTTGTATCCATTCAGCCAGTCTATGTCTTTTGGTTGAAACATTTAGCCTTTTTATATTTAAGGTAATTATCCATATATACCTACTGCCATTTTCTTAGTTTGCTTTTGTGTGTGTGTGTGTGTGTGTGTGTGTGTGTGTGTGTAGGTCTTTTTCAACCTTCCTCTTTTTTTCCTGTTGTGATTTGATGACTAACATTAGTGTTGTGTTTGTATTTATTTTTCTCTTTTGTATTTGTACATATTGTAGATTTTCAGTTTGAGATTACCATGAGGTTTTGATATACCAGTCTATATACAAACAAGATTGTTTTAAGTTGTTGGTCTTTTAATTTCAAATCCATTTCAAATATACTGCATTTGTGCTCACCTCTTCTTGTAATTGCTAATGTTAATATCATATTTTTGTATAGATGATTTCCTACTTTTACTTTATACTTGCCTTTACCAGTGAGATTTTCCATTCATAATTTTCTTGTTTCTAATATTGGCCTTTGTTTTGCTTAGAAAATTTCCTTTAGCATTTGTTGCAAAGCTGGTCTGATGATGCTGAAAAAAGTATTTTTAAGTAAAAGAAAAGAAGTGGAAAGAAAAAAAAAAAAAAAAAAACTGTTGTCTTCTTTCTTTCAGCTCTCCTCAAAGCTTTTTTTAAAGTTACTTTGTGCCTGATTTTCAAGTACTATTTTACAGAAGGCAGGGCCAAAAAAATTCTGGTTGAACTTTATATTCAAAATAAAGTATTTTTTAAAAATCTAGATTTAAATGCATGGTTATAGTCTACTTATCTCAGAATCACTTCCATGAGTCACCTTATGTTGAGAATATCCTACTTCAGCCATGTATGCTTATTGTCTGACTAGGTATTGAGAGCATGTAACAAATCTTAGCCAAGTGCTTGACAAAGAGCATTAATAGATATTTGTTCTTACCCCTCAAACTTGTTCCCCTGTTCTTCTAGATATCCTTCCTCAGATTCAAATATAATCAAAGATCAGATTATGTAATTATGCAGTCTACATATTCTTACCCACTTTAAAGATGAATATACAAAGAAAGAAAGAAAGAAACAGACCACATGTAACTATAGAACTCTGACCAGTCATACTCTACTAACCAATCCAAAAGCTAGATGATAACTTCTTCAGCAACCAGCCCAGGAAACCAAGCTAAACCTTCTTTTATCCTGCCAAGAACAGTCAGGATCTCTCAGCTTTCCTACTGTTGTCCCTGTTTCCAGCTCAGGACCAGTTAACGAAATCCAGAGTACTCAATACAATCACATAGGATTCTCCCATTTCTTGTCTGTAATGCCTCCAGTGTCCCCATGCCAGTGACTTCTAATTATAGCACACCTAAATCCTCCCATTTCTTCACTGTAAAGCCTTTCTCATTTGTTACCTATCTGTGAGTGTTTACAAATGCAAATTATAATGGTTGTCTCTCTTGCTATCAGATCAGATCAGATCAGTCACTCAGTTGTGTCCGACTCTTTGTGACCCCATGAATCGCAGCACTCCAGGCCTCCCTGTCCATCACAGACTCCTGGAGTTCACTCAGACTCACATCCATCGAGTCAGTGATGCCATCCAGCCATCTCATCCTCTGTCGTCCCCTTCTCCTCCTGCCCCCAATCCCTCCCAGCATCAGAGTCTTTTCCAATGAGTCAACTCTTCGCATGAGGTGGCCAAACTACTGGAATTTCAGCTTTAGCATCATTCCTTCCAAAGAAATCCCAGGGCTGATCTCCTTCAGAATGGACTGGTTGGATCTCCTATCCTGGAGATAGACAAGACAAGGCAACAGAATTGGAGAAAAAGCTAACTCAGCTGTTCCCTGAGGTCTTGGCTGAAGATAACCAACCCCCACCCCCACCCCCAGGCTAGCCAGACAACAAGCCCCTGTAATAATAGAACTCAAATCAGGAGCCACCCCAGTGAGAAAGCATCAATACCCAATACCCATAGAAGCCCAAATTGGGATTCTGCCTCATATCAGTAGGCTAAAGCAGGCAAGCATCCTGGTAAAATGTCAATCAGCCTGAAACACACCAATCTCACCAGCAACAAAGAAAGGAAGACAAGACTATAGGCCCATACAGGATCTCAGATTGGCCAATCAGGCCACTGTAACTCTGCACCTGACTGCCCCAAACCCCTATACCTTACTTAGCCTCCTCCCACCTAAAACAAGGATCTATATTTGCTTGGACCTCAAAGATGCCTTTTTCTGTATATGCCTAGCACCTGCGTCACAACCCATCTTTGCCTTTGAATGGGAGGACCCAACTGGAGACAATAAGCAGCAGCTCAGTTGGACCTGCCTCTCACAAGGGTTCAAGAATGCCCCAGCCATCTTCAGAAAAGCCTTGGCCTCGGACCTAGAAACTTTCCAGCCTGAAAGTTATGGATGTTGGCTCCTGCAATATGTGGATGACCTGTTGCTGGCTGCTGGGACCTGGAAAAAATGCTGGGAAGGAACCTGAATGCTCCTCCAATTGTTGGCAGAGGTGCGATACCGAGTGCCGAGGAAAAAAGCACAAATCTGCAAGAAGGAGCTAGGGTATTTGGGGTTTGTCTTAAGGGAAGACACAAGGTTGCTTGACCAATCTAAAAAAAAAAAAATGTAATTCTGAGACTCCCCACGCCTAAGACTCAGTGACAAGTCAGGCAGTTCCTAGGGGCCATGGGATTTTGCAGAATTTGGATTCCAAGGTATTCTCAAATAGCCCCAGCCCCTATTTGAGCTCCTGATGGGGCCTGAAGAATATCTAGTAAATTAGACTGAGAAACAGCAGAAAGCCTTTGAGGAGCTAAGACTAATAATCACCTCCACCCCTGCCTTGGGATTACCAGACCTCACCAAACTATTTACCTTATATGTGACTGAGAAAGATAAAACAGTCATGGGGGTTTTGACTCAAACCTTGAGAACGTGGGACAGGCCAATAGCTTACCTTTCAAAGCAACTTGATAATGTTGCCACTGGGTGGCCTAGCTGTCTGTGGGTAGTGGCTGCAGTTGCCTTACTGGTACATGAAGCCATAAAACTGACTTTCGGCCAGGATCTAATCATAAAGGTCCCACATGAAGTTAACACCCTCCTTCAAGGAGAGCCCCACAAATGGCTGTCAAATTCCCAGATTATTCAATACCAGGGACTGCTACGTGAAAACCCCAACCTCTGTGTCAAGCCTTGAGAGGGTTTAAATGCAGCAAAGCTTCTCCCACCAGGAGAAGGTTGATCTACCCACAATTGCAAGAAAATCTTAGAGGAGGTCTATGCTAGCCATCCAAACCTCCGAGACAGGCCAATTTCAAATCCTGACTGGACTCTGTATACTGATGGCACCAGACTGGTAAAGCTAGGACAGTGACTGCCAGGCTATTCTGTAGTCACAGAGAGGACTATTATTGATGCCAGCTCCTTACCACAGCACTGGTCAGCCCAACGAGCAGAGTTATGGGCCTTAGTCCGGGCACTGCAATTGTCAAAGGGAAAGAGAGTGAACGTCTATACTGACTCCCAGTATGCTTTCACTACACTCCAAGTGCATGGGGCACTATACCGAGAGGACTTCCCTGGTGGCTTGGATGGTAAAGCGTCTGCCTACAATGAGGGAGATCTGGGTCCGATCGCTGGGTCAGGAAGATACCCTGGAGAAGGAAATGGCAACCCACTCCAGTACTATTGCCTGGAAAATCCTGTGGAGGGAGGAGCCTGATAGACTTCAGTCCATGGGGTCGCAAAGAGTCAGACAAGACTGAGCGACTTCACTCACTCACTCATATCGAGAGAGAGGCCTAACGGCCAATGGAAAGGACATTAAGAGTAAGGAAGAGATGGTGACTGCTAGACGGTGTCTGGAGTCCCACAGAGGTAGCAGTCATGCACTGCCATGGACACCAGAAGGAAGACACCCCACAGGCTCGAGAAAATAGGCTGGCTGACGAGACCCCCAGGTGGATAGCTGAGGACAAAAAGGAAAATCCCCGTGAAAACATTTGTCCTAGCTGAGCTACCCAAGCTGGCCCTAGACTCCCCAACATACACTGAGGCTCAAAACCAACTAGCTGAAGTAGAGGGAGCCACTAAAACAGAAAAAAGATGGTGGGAGCTACCAGCTGGTAAGCTACTAGTGCCCGAAGAGATGGCCCCCTCTCTGGTGAGCCAAGCTCATCATATGACTCACCTAGGACATGACAAATTGAAAAAAATTGATCCGAAGGTACTTTCTGGTTCCTCGACTCTCTTCTCTATGTAGAACGGAATCCCAAAATTACAACGTCTGCTCTGAGATTAACCCCGCTCCAGGGTACAGACCAAAACCCCCAGGTATCCAACTGAAAGGTACCCTTCCCTTCTAACTTCTGGAAGTGGACTTCACTGAGATGAAACCTTATCGCCGTTTTCGTTACCTGTTGGTCTTGGTATGTACATTCTCAGGATGGGTGGAGGCTTTCCCCACCCGAAACAAAACAACATCAGAAGTGACTCGGTGCCTGCTTAGGGAAATAGTTCCTCTATTTGGATTCCCCACCAGCATAGGATCATATCGGATCTGATACAACAAGTAAGTAAAGCCATGAATATAAAAGGAAAGTTACACACTGCCTACTGGCCTCAGAGCTCTTAAATGGTAGAACGAACTAACCAGACACCAAAGGAGACACTTTCTAAATAGATTATAGAGACTTGCTGTTCCTGGGTGAATTTACTTCCCATGGCCTTGCTCAAACTCAGGATGACCCCACAGTCCCACAGCTACTCTCCCTATGAAATTGTATATGGGAGGCCTCCGCCCATAATAAGACAAGTAACAACTGATATACTTCAGGTAAGAGGAGATGGGATATCACAGCAGATAGAACAACTAGGTAAGGTAATTAATCAAGTAACTAGATTTGTACAAGAAAAAATACTGTTCCCCTTGGGGGAGCAAATGCATGAGTTTATACCAGGGGACCAGGTATGGGTGAAAGACTGGAAACATGATACACTAGCCCCCAGATAGAAAGGTCCATGTACTGTTGTTTTCACCACCCTTACCAAAGTTGCTGTGGGTCCCTTTGGATCCATCACACCAGAGCGAAGAAGGCATACCACGCTGACCCAGAAGACGCCAAGTTGACCACCCAGAAGGACCCCACCAATCCATGGGAAACCAGGATGATTCTAAAGAAGAAAAAAACGAGGTCCCAGACGAGCCCTCCCTAAGATGGAGTGGGGTAAACGATTCCTGCTACTCGGCCTCACCAACACAATTCTGAGCCTGACCACTGTTCCTGCACAGGACAACGTCTTCATCTCATGGGCACATTCTTACGTGGACTTCCAAAACTCCTCCAACTGTTGGGTATGTGAGGCTATGCCCCTGTCAGTAATGGACGGACTCCCATGGTGGGTATCTCCACTTTGTTATGGAGACTTTATACCACTGTGCTCCTTCTTGAAACAACAGAAAGGAATTTTCCTTTCTCTCACCAATCATAACCTTTCTTTGCTCTCCTGGTGTAAGAAAAAGCCATCAGTGGGCTGGGGACATAGGGTTACATTTAACATGAACACTAGTCTTATGGAGGTAACAAGGGCTTATACCTCATATATAAAAAATAAAAAGGAGAGGGGCTCCCTTACAAAAGATAGACAGGCCTCCCGGTACCTTGAACAATACTACCAGACTGAAAATATAATCCTGAAATCCGTTGGGTAGCCCCAAACAGGACCCAGTGGTTCTGTGGGGTTAACTTATGGCCATGGTTATCAGTTAGCTGAGTACGGCATTGCACACTAGGATTTGCTTTCACCCATGACAGTATTAAGCCTAGCCTACACCAACGTCCAGCAAACCTGCCTTATCTGCATGCAAGATGGACACGATCCATGTTCCAATGGTATGACTATCTTGCTACCTTGTTTGTACCCTCTATAGAGACAATGGATATCATGGCTAAGGTAGAGACCTTAACTAATTTCACTAAACAGGCCCTCTTAGACAGTACCAAAGCCATTCAAGCCTTGAACAAAGAACAAATTCAGATGAGGAAGGCAGTAATTCAAAATAAGATGATATTAGACATACTCACAACAGCCCAGGGTGGGACTTGGGCCATAATTAAAGTTGAATGTGGAGTACACATGCCTGACATGTCTGAAAATGTATCTTCTGCCTTGGAAGATATACAAAATCAGTTGAAAGCCATGTCTGATAAACATATTCCCTTTTGGACTTTGCTCCTGTCCTGAGTACAGAGACTGGTGGAAAACTATTGTTACTGTTGTCATAATCATTCTAATCATACTGCTTTTCAGGCCCTGCTTCTTACAATGTCTTGTAAATCTTATAATCCAGAGGTTGATAGCATTCTCTCATGTGGGTGGCCGGAGGGCTAGGGTACAATATATCTCAATGAATGATGCTCATTACAGAAACTAAGAACATCAAGAGGGGGGAATGAAAAAAGAATTCATAGGGCCTGGACTCCATCTTAAGCCTATTCATGCTGATCATGTTCAGCCACCTTTCCAATGGACTCTGAACTCTGTGTTTAGTACCTATGAAAATAACAACAGAAGGATAAGACCCTCTCCAAACAGGGGAGACTTGAAGATCGTATCTAGATTACTCATCACCTAAGAGAAAACATACACTGATCACCCCTTCCTCCAGACAGGCCATAAATTTTTCTGTACCTATCAGAGTGTAACCTTGGGCTTATTGATTATTGGCTAATTGTTTGACTGTTTGAGCACATGAGCACATGGCACTTGAATGATGGGGTTATTGGGACTGTATTTTTCTTGGTTTATGTAAAGATGGGGTGAAAAAGAGAAGGGTAATGGACCAAATTAGGCAGCACCAACATTTGAGGACAGGCTGTGCCAGCCAAGCTTATAAAATTAAAAGAAAAGAAAAGAAAGATTCCTGTTGCATCTATTAATAGCCCTGACACAAAGCTTGATGCAGAAAATATTTAGTAAATTTAGCATAATGTGCATTATTTATATAATAAGTATACAATTGAGTAGTAATCAAAATAGTATTAGATTAACAACTAATATATTCAAAGTCAATAAATAATTTCTGTTTATTAGTTATTTTCCCATTTGCTCACTCAAAACACATTTAATGAGTGCTGGACCTGTTAGACCGATCCTTTCCTCATCAACCTTAAAGTTGATCATAGGACAATTAATAAAAAATGAAAGAATGAAATGAGCAAATTTCAGATAATCACAGGTGCTATGAAGGCCAAACAATGTTAAAATTCACTAGATTAGAATTTCTGGTGTCAGGGCAATAAAAGGTTGGTCAGTTGCTTTAGGTAAGTTGGTTAGATAGGCCTTTCAGAGGAAATGATGTTTGAACTGAGATCTTCATGACAAGGAGCCTCCTTTGTACTTTTAGGGGGAAAATATCAAGCTGAAGGAATAGTTAATGTAAAAGTTTTTTGAAGGATGAATTTAACAATGTCAAAAGCCGAAAGAAGTTTTATATGACTCAAGCCCAATTAAGAAGATGAATATGATTTCCATGTGAGATCAGAGAGGTAACAGTCAGTTTGTACAGGACCTTGTAAGCCATGGTGCATATTTGGATTTAATTTAATTTCAACAGAACACTCTGGGGGAGATTTGAGCAGAGAAGTAAAAAGATGTTTCCCCATTATCTTCATTATTATATTATCTTTTTAAATTAATTCATTTATTTTAATTAGAGGAAAATTATTTTACAATATCGTGATGGTTTTTGCCACACATTGACATGAATCAGCCATGTCCCCTTATCCTGAACACCCCAACCACATCCCTCTCCACTCTATCTGTCTGGGTTGTCCCAGAGCACTGGCTTTGGGTGCCCTGCTTCATGAATCTAACTCGCACTGGTCATCTATTTTACATATGATAATATACATGTTTAAATGCTGTTCTCTCAAATCATCCCACCCTTTCCTTCTCCCATTTACATCTGTGTCTCTTTTACTGCCCCTCATCATGTAGGATCATCATTACTGTCTTTCTAAATTATGTATGTGTATATATATATATATATATATGTTCAGTTCAGTCCAGTTGCACAGCCGTGTCTGACTCTTTGAGACCCCATGAACCACAGGATGCCAGGCCTCCCTGTCCATCAACAACACCCAGAGTTTACCCAAACTCACGTCCATTGAGTTGGTGATGCGATCCAACCATCTCATCCTCTGTCGTCCCCTTCTACTCTCACCCTCAATCTTTCCGACCACCAGGGTCTTTTCAAATGAGTCTGCTTTTTGCATCAGGTGGCCAAAGTACTGGAACTTCAACATCAGTCCTTCCAATGAACACCCAGGACTGATCTCCTTTAGGATGGACTGGTAGGACTCTCAAGAGTCTTCGCCAACACCACAGTTCAAAAGCATCAATTCTTTGGCGCTCAGTTTTCTTTATAGCCCAACTCTCCCATCCATACATGACCACTGGAAAAACCATAGCCTTGACTAGATGGATCTTGGTTGGCAAAGTAATATCTCTGCTTTTTAATATGCTGTCTAGGTTGGTCATAACTTTTCTTCCAAGGAGTAAGCGTCTTTTAATTTCATGGCTGCAATCACCATCTGCAGTCATTTCAGAGCCCAGAAAAATAAATTCAGTCACTGTTTCCACTGTTTCCCCATCTATTTGCCATGAAGTGACTGGACCAGATGTCGTGATCTTCGTTTTCTGAATGTTGAGCTTTAAGCCAACTTTTTCACTCTCCTCTTTCACCTTCATCAAGAGGCTTTTTAGTTCCTCTTCACTTTCTGCCATAAGGGTGGTGTCATCTGCATATCTGAGGTTATTGATATTTCGTTGATCTTCTTTTATTATATTTATGTTAATGATCAAACTAGCTAAAGCTAGATTGAGAACGACAGTAGAAGATGAGTTCCTCCCTGAGACTTTCATTCAGGTGATGTGTTGTCCAGAGCAGGGTTGATAGAAGTGAAAAACAAACAAACAAACAAAAAAAGTTAAATCTGCAGTGTTTGACATACTTGACTAAATGTTGGAGAAACAAAAATAAAACAGATAATCATATACTTGAAAAGTTTATAAGCCATCTAAAATAACATATGTACTGTGATTACTGCTATTATTAGAGGAATGTAATAATAGTTTTAAAATTTTATGTTTGAGGACTGGTCTGTTAAAAGGAACAAATCTAAGTCCTGGCATTTATTAAAAATGAGAACTCACTAAATAACCTACACTTCTCTGAGACCATTTTTTTTTTTTTTCAAAAAATATACACTATTTAGCTTTTTTAAGATGTTAAGTCTTCTCATTTTGACATATAAATAATAAAATACCAATCAAAATCACAAGCTATTTTGTAGAAACTGACAAACTTATTCTGAAGATTATAGGAAAGGCAAAAGTCCTTGAGTAAAAAACACAGCACTGAAGAATAAAAAGTGAGAGGTCTTCCACTGCAGAATTTCAAGGTTTGAGACAGAATTACATTAACCAAGACACTGTAGTACTGGTACTAAAATAAACACACAGATCGTTTTAACAGAATAGAGAACCCAGTAATAGACACTCATATATAGTCAAGTTTGACAAGGGATCAAAGATGTTCAATGGATAATGGATAATCAATTTATTGCTAGAAAAATTGGATGTCAATATGCAAAATCCGTGGATAGATAAACCTACACATAAACCTTTTAATTTTCACAAAAAATACTAAAAATAGATAGTAAACTTAGCTATAAGATATAAAAGTATAAAATGTATAGAAGATAACATGGAAGAAAATTATGGCATTGGAATTGCTGATGGGCTTTTTATATATAAAACATTAGTGTCATAAAAATAAGTTCAAATTTATTAAAATTTTAAAAATTCTCTTCTTAAAAGGACACTATTAAGAGAATGAAAGGGCAAGCCACATACTAGGGGAAAATATGTGACAAATACATTTAATAAATGACTTCTTTTTAAAATAGACAAAGAACTGTTAAAGTTTCACACAAAAAATAGTTAAACTAGGCAAAGAAAATGTGAACAGATATGTTATCAAAAAAGATACACTACTTTCAAATGAACATATAAAAGACAATTAGCACCATCTGTTTTAAGGGAATTTCAGATTAAAACCCTAAGATAATACCATGCATTTCTTAAAACAGTAAACATCCCAAAGTTGACCAGTTCCCAATAAAAATACAGAAAAATTGAGACTTTAATTCATTGCTAGTAAGAATGCAAAATGCCACTTCTACTTTTGAACTTTCTATAGTCTTGGCACATGATCCAGCAATCAAACTCCTAGGTATTAACCCAGCTAATTTGAAAACTTACATCCACACAAAAAGCTGCACATGAATGTTTATGGCAACTTTATTCATAATTTTAAAAAAAAGCAACAATAAACAAGACGACATATCCTTGAACAAGTAAATGGATAAACAATCAAGAACAGTCCTATAATAAAATTCTATTCATCAAAATAGGAATTATTAAGCAATGAAAATATAATGAATTTTCTCAAATGCTTACTGCTAAGTGAAAGAACTCAGTCTATAAAAACTGCATACTATATACATGAGTCCAATTATAAGATATTCTGGAAAAGGCAAAGTTACAGTTATGCTATATTAGTTTCTTATGGCTGCCATAGCAAATACTACAAAATTGGTGGCTTAACACAATAGAAATTTATTATATCATAGTTCTGGAAACTGTACATCTGAAATAAAGGTTTTGGCAGGGTTATACTCCCTCCAAAGATATTAGGTTCCTTGCATTTTCCAACATCTGGAAGCATCTGGACCCAGACATTCCCTAGCTGGTAGACACATAACTCCTCTTTCTGCCTCAAGAGAGAAAAACCCTCACATGGGTTTTTCTTCTTAACTGTTTGTCTTCCTGCTGTTTGTTTCTTATAAGTTCATTAGTCATTGAATTAATACTCATCTGAGTCATTCAGGACATTCTCCTAATCTTTAACTTAATTACATTAAAGACCATTTTTGCAAATACTGTTACATTCAATGCACTACAACTGGTAATGTTGCCACTAGCTTAGGGATGGGTGGACAATTGGATAGCTAAAACACAGGTAACATTTTAGGGTTGTAAAATGACTATATGATATTGAAGTGTGGATACAAAACATTATGTATTTGTTGAAGATCCATAAAACTTATACCACAAAATGCATTCACGCATGTTCAGTTGCTAAATTGTGCCTGACTCTTTTCAATTCTGTGAACTGTAGCTCACTAGGCTCCTTTGTGCATGGGATTCTCCAGGCAAAAATGGTGGAGTGGGTTGCCATTTCCTCCTCCAGTGATCTTTGTGACCCAAGGATCAAACCCCAGGTCACCTGCATTGACAGGTGGATTATTTACCACTGAACCACCAGGGAAGCCTCACAAACAGTGAATCTTAATATATGCAAATTACAAATTATTTTGAAGGCCTAAGGATTTCTCGATGGAACATACAGTGTGATAAATCAATTGAACTATATTACACATTCAGGAAATAATTAAAGGGGTGGGGAAAATAATGCTGACCTAAGTACCAGGAAATGAGTAGAGTTTATAATATTAAAGGTATATGAGATTGTTCACAGCACTGCATGTTATTTGATAGAATTATTCTCAATGAAGTTATGGGTTAACAATTCTGATAGCACTACACACATACACTGCAGTGGAATAATTATGTAAATAAGTTGTGGATTGTGGGAGCCAGGCTTCTCAATTTTGGAGTAGGACATTGTACATCAGCAAGGGGAGGAGGTTAAACTGATCCATATGTTAATAGATTAGAGTTGGGGATGTCTGAAAGATGATGCTGTGAAAGTGCTGCACTCAATATGCCAGCAAATTTGGAAAACTCAGCAGTGACCACAGGACTGGAAAAGGTCAGTTTTCATTCCAATCCCAAAGAAAGGCAAATCCAAAGAATGCTCAAACTACCACACAATTGCACTCATCTCACACGCTAGTAAAGTAATGCTCAAAATTCTCCAAGCCAGGCTTCAGCAGTATGTGAACCGTGAACTTCCTGATGTTCAAGCTGGTTTTAGAAAAGGTAGAGGAACCAGAGATCAAATTGCCAACATCCACTGGATCATTGAAAAAGCAAGAGAGTTCCATGAAAACATCTATTTCTGCTTTATTGACTATGCCAAAGCCTTTGACTGTGTGGATCACAACAAACTGTGGATAATTCTGAAAGAGATGGGAATACCAGACCACCTGATCTGCCTCTGGAGAAATTTGTATGCAGGTCAGGAAGCAACAGTTAGAACTGGACATGGAACAACAGACTGATTCCAAATAGGAAAAGGAGTATGTCAAGGCTGTATATTGTCACCCTGCTTATTTAACTTATATGCAGAGTACATCATGAAAAATGCTGGGCTGGAAGAAACACAAGCTGGAATCAAGATTGCTGGGAGAAATATCAATAAACTCAGATATGCAGATGACACCACCCTTATGGCAGAAAGTGAAGAGGAACTAAAAAGCCTCTTGATGAAAGTGAAAGTGGAGAGTGAAAAAGTTGGCTTAAAGCTCAACATTCAGAAAATGAAGATCATGGCATCCGGTCCCATCACTTCATGGCAAATAGATGGAGAAACAGGGGAAATAGTGTCAGACTTCATTTTTTGGGGGGCTCCAAAATCACTGCAGATGGTGACTGCAGCCATGAAATTAAAAGACACTTACTCCTTGGAAGGAAAGTTATGACCAACCTAGGTAGCATATTCAAAAGCAGAGACATTACTTTGCCAACAAAGGTTCGTCTAGTCAAGGCTATGGTTTTTCCTGTGGTCATGTATGGATACAAGAGTTGGACTGTGAAGAAGGCTGAGTGCTGAAGAACTGATGCTTTTGAACTGTGATGTTGGAGAAGACTCTTGAGAATCCCTTGGACTGCAAGGAGATCCAACCAGTCCACTCTGAAGGTGATCAGTCCTGGGATTTCTTTGGAAGGAATGATGCTGAAGCTGAAACTCCAGTACTTTGGCCACCTCATGCAAAGAGTTGACTCATTGAAAAGACTCTGATGCTGGGAGGGACTGGGGCCAAGAGGAGAAGGGGACGACAGAGGACGAGATGGCTGAATGGCATCACTGACTCTATGGACGTGAGTCTGGGTGAACTCCGGGAGTTGGTGATGGACAGGGAGGCCTGGTGTGCTGCGATTCATGGGGTCTCAAAGAGTCAGACACGACTGAGAGACTGAACTGAACTGAACTGAACTGAAGTTATATTAGCTTAATATAAGTATAGATGGTTGCATACAGAAATATTTTTAACTATGACATATGTTAGTTAATATACACATATTTCCTTGTAATGCCAGTTGAGAGGACATAGAAGCCACAACACTCTAGTAGGAATAGGCACACCTGACTCTCAAATCTTGATTTCTCAATTTATTCCCAAAAAAATTAACCACAGATCATTGGAATAATTGGACGGTTTTTGGACTGGGTCAGAAAACATACAAGATGAGCCTGGAGCATCTAGTAGTGCCCAAAAGTAAGAAAAGCACTTAACAAACAAAAACAATACAAAATGATGAAGCCAACAACCAAGGTGGGGGGGGGGGCGGGGGCCGGGGGGGGGCACAACACAACAAGACGAATATGTAATAGTGGGGTCAGGAGGCAACGGATAAAGCTCTCAATGACCAAATCTGAGAATATATGAATAATAAAATGCATGAAATTTCATTGTGTTATAATCCAAAGTATAAAATAAATATTCTAGAGTCCACACTGTTATAAGTAAATGACTGAATAAATTAATATGTTAGAGAGAATGGGCAAATCTCAAATGCAGAATTTCAAATTAATTTAGATAGTCCACTGTCAAGAAGGTGTGACTTGGATATCCATGCTTGATGTAGATGGTACACAATGACTTTCTTCCAAAGTGCAGTAGGCTATTTCCAAAAAATTCAGTATGGGAAAACGAGTAAGTGTATAGTTGAGAGCTCTGACAAACATCACCTCAGCAAGGTGATTAAGGTTAATATCAACAGTTATGAGCCATATTAATAGTATGTATCCTTGATATGATGTGATGAAAATGGCATTTTACCTTTGTAGTCTTCCTCCCTTAAACAAGTAAGTCTAACCTAATAATGAGAGAAAACTAAGAAGATTTCAATCAAAAGACAGCCTATAAAATATCTGACTAGTGCTTTTCCCAACTGTTGAGATAATCAAAATCAAGGAAAATATGGAGAATTTGTCATAGTTAAGAGAAGCCAAAAACATATGATGACTAAATTTAATGTGATATTCTGGATGGGACTCTGGGACTGAAATGAACATTCAGATCAGATTAGATCAGTCACTCAGTCGTGTCCGACTCTTTGCAACCCCATGAATCGCAGCATGCCAGGCCTCCCTGTCCATCACCAACTCCCGGAGTTCACCCAGACTCACGTCCATCGAGTCACTGATGCCATCCAGCCATCTCGTCCTCTGTTGTCCCCTTCTCCTCTTGCCCCCAATCCCTCCCAGCATCAGAGTCTTTTCCAATGAGCCAACTCTTTGCATGAGGTGGCCCAAATACTGGAGTTTCAGCTTCAGCATCGTTCCCTCCAAAGAAATCCCAAGGCTGATCTCCTTCAGAATGGACTGGTTGGATCTCCTTGCAGTCCAAGGGACTCTCAAGACTCTTCTCCAACACCACAGTTCAAAAGCATCAATTCTTCGGCGTTCAGCCTTCTTCACAGTCCAACTCTTGTATCCATACATGACCACAGGAAAAACCATAGCCTTGACTAGACGAACCTTTGTTGGCAAAGTAATGTCTCTGCTTTTGAATATGCTATCTAGGTTAGTCATAACTTTCCTTCCAAAGAGTAAGCGCCTTTTAATTTCATGGCTGCAGTCACCATCTGCAGTGATTTTGGAGCCCTCCAAAAAATGAAGTCTGACACTATTTCCACTGTTTCCCCATCTATTTCCCATGAAGTGATGGGACCAGATGCCATGATCTTTGTTTTCTGAGTGTTGAGCTTTAAGCCAACTTTTTCACTCTCTACTTTCACTTTCATCAAGAGGCTTTTTAGTTCCTCTTCACTTTCTGCCATAAGGGTGGTGTCATCTGCATATCTGAGGTTATTGATATTTCTCCCATCAATCTTGATTCCAGCTTGTGTTTCTTCCAGTCCAGCATTTTTCATGATGTACTCTGCATATAAGTTAAATAAGGTGGCATTAGATTAATGCTAATAAAATATTATTAATGCATGGATTTACCAAAGATAATGTATCAAAATAGGTTCATTAATTGGAACAAATGCATACTTATGTAAGATACTGATAATAGTGGAAACTGGATATAGTTATATGGGAACTCTCTGTCTTCACAATTTTTCTTTAAGGCTAAATCTTTTATAAAACTTTTAAAATTTTTATTTTTATTTTTTTAAATGTTGTTTAACAACATGGTGGAAATATAAGCAAGAAACTTAAAACATTAACGGTGAAAGAGTATTAACTCATTATATGAGTGTATGTATTGTTTTTCAGGTTTCCCTAGTAACTCAGCATTAAAGAATCTGCCTGCAATCCAAGAGATGCAGAAGACTCAGGTTCAATCCCTGGGTTGGGAAGATCCCCTGGAAGAGGGCATGGCAACTCACCCCAGTATTCTTGCCTGGAGAATCCTATGGACTGAGGAGCCTGGTGGGCTACAGTCCATAGGGTCACAAAGAGTCAGACAGGACTGACTGAAGCAACTGAGCAACACACATGTTATTATTTTTACTTTGAATAATTAAAACACCCTCCAGGATATAATAACATTTAACATTTCATGAGTGTCTGAATCTCCCATTTTGGCTAATATTATCTTTACCCTTCTTGCTGTTGTCTTTTGAAATCCAACTTATTTTTTTCAAGGTCTAACAAAAAGCTATAAAGGCTTTTGCACTCACCTCCCAGAAAAATGCTGTCTTTCTTTCCTCTGCATTTATTAAGACAGTCATCTTATAAGAACACATCAAACTTAGGATGTGTATTTTTCTGCCCTTAAGAAAGTGTAAGTTCCTGAGACACTGTGAGATTCTTGGAGTCAGCTTAACACAGTGATTAGAAAATGAATACTCAATCAAGAGAACCTGGAATTGAATCATTAGCTGCTCCATTCTCCAGTAGCATGAACTTAGGCATTATTTAACTTTTCTTTGTCTCAGGTTTCTTATATATAAAATGGCTCTACCTACAATGATATCATGATGAGTAAATGAGTTAATATGTATGAAACTCATAATATGTATGAAATGAATACATAATATGTATGAGTTAATATGTATGTATGAAAGTTAAGAAAAATCCTGGTATGTGGAATTAACTTTATAGATTATCTCTATTATTATTATTAATGCTATTGTTATCACCTGGTTTAAATAAGCAATGGCTTATTAGACAGCTGTTGCTTTTCTATTCAAATTTAATAAATGCCATGGAGTAAAATGTAGCCAATTTATTGGTCTCTGTAAAACTATGATGTGACTTTACAGAATAAATTTAAGGAATCAGAAACTCCAAATCATATTCCCAATTCTACTGAAAGCTGAACGAATGAAGTAAAGAATTCATCTTTCATTATAGTTGAATAGAGAATGGTAGATTCTAGTATATAAGCTACACACATCTCTAGTGTTTAAAGAATATTGTTGGAAATTTGACAAATGTCTTTTAGACAAAGGGAAATCAGTTGCCTTTAGTAATGCAAAATGTTACTGAGACATTCTATAAACTTTATTGTATTAAACTTTTTTTGTATCACAAACTCATGATGTTATTTCCATATGAATACCTGAAACACATTTAAATTTTTGGTCCCAGGGCCTAGGAAATTCATAAATGTAAATAATATTTGTGAAGCATTAGAATTATAAGTATATAGAAGTGCTCATTTTTATTTTAAGCATATCATGGAGATTATCATAATAAAGTATGTCTGCATTTCCTAAAATCTTAGAAATAGTATCTCAAATGTATTTTAAGATTTAAAAATAAGTAATTTTCCTTATCTTTTAACAATCTACCTTAGAAAGACCACCATGTATATAGCAGCTAACATAGGTAAACATATCATATGAAAGACTTTTATCCCAAAGAAATAAATCCCTATAATACAGAAAATCAGGTAACTATGACAAATATTTTTATATAACATATATGTATCTACAAATTTTATATATTATATAGAATATTAAACAAATAGACAGCAATGACAGGCAGTGGATGCAAAGGAGATGAGAGTAGCTCTTAACTGACATTGAGAGACTCAATTTTCATGTTCATAGTTAGCGTAATCTCTCCTCTCATAATTACCAAGCTAGGATTATTCCTAATAGTAGTAACACACTCACACACACAGCCAAAAACATACATGCACACACAGACATATATAGAGAAAAACAGATTCATTTTTATAACGCCTTTCTTCCATAGAGCAAAAAAAAAAAAAATGCTTTCATGAGAAATTAGTTTTTTTCATTTATTAGCATGTCTTCTTCTAGGTATTTAATATAAATGAGAATATCTCTACAAGAAAATTATAAGAAGTATTAGAACTATTGTATGTGAATATCCTTTGATAATGAAATAATTTTTATAGATTGATTTTGTTAAAGATTAAGATAAATAGTTTTCAACATGGATATATTTCTTGTGTTTTGATGATTATAACCACATTGAAAAAACACATGAGAGCCATGAGTCTTTCTGGGTATTTGAGCACAGATATATTCACCTTCACATGCTCACACACACACACACGCACAATTCATATAAACATCCAGCATGTCTATGGATCACCTAAAGCTGTGCATGAATGCATACTCAGTTATGTCTGACTCTTTGTGAGCCCATGGACTGTAGCCCGCCAAGCTCCTCTGTCCATGGCATTTCCCAGGCAAGAAAACTGCAGTGGGTTGCCATTTCCCCCTCCAGGGGACCTTCCCCATCCAGGGATTGAACCCATATCTCCTGTGTATCGTGCATTGGAAGGTAGATTATTAATCACTGAGCCACCTAGGAAGCCCTTCACCTAAAGCTGTATAGCCACCCAAAGACCCCAGATAAGAACTTTTGTTGTAAAATATTTAATAAAACTTCTAGGGCAGTGGAATATCAATGATAAGCAATATGAATGCTGATTAGTGAAATACTAATAATAAGCAAGTGATCATCCTGGATTCAAATATCCCCCAGGATGGACTTGGAAATTGAAATCTTATTCAAAGGACAATATTCAAATGCAAGGTTTTATTGTGAAAGCACAACCTGATTCAGTTTCAACCTCCAAATTGACTAGCATTTTCGTAAATTTTGTGGGGAATACTATGCTCCTCTTGATTGCTATCTTTTCTTGAATATTAAAAATCCACACCTTCAGTTAACTTCAACAGCTTCAGAAACACAAACAGTAAGCTCTTCACAAATTTCTTTTTTTTTAATTTTTTTTAAAATTTTATTTTATTTTTAAACTTTACAATATTGTATTAGTTTTGCCAAATATCGAAATGAATCCGCCACAGGTATACCCGCGTTCCCCATCCTGAACCCTCCTCCCTCCTCCCTCCCCTACCCTCCCTCTGGGTCGTCCCAGTGCACCAGCCCCAAGCATCCAGTACCGTGCATCGAACCTGGACTGGCGACTCGTTTCATACATGATATTATACATGTTTCAATGCTATTCTCCCAAATCTCCCCACCCTCTCCCTCTCCCACAGAGTCCATAAGACTGATCTATACATCGGTGTCTCTAAATTTCATTTTTTTGAAAATACAGTCTTTCAACCTATAATTATTTCTCACGGGTGAATTTGCTGCCCTTTTGCTTCATTAGAATTTTTTTTTCCCTCGGAAGTCATAAGTTGTAGACTGAAGTTTCTCATGTTGATTCTTTCAGTGTGTAACATGGAATTCAGTATAAATCACTTAAAGCTTTATAAAGTTTTTTAGAGTATTTTACCCTCTGATTAGATTTGTATATATTCACATTCTGATTGTCACAAATGAAATTAGCTTTTTCTGCCAAACGCATCTTGACCCTGTTCTGACAGAAACTGCAGCAGTTACAGATTATTAGCAATAAATTCATTTACACCATGTTGTAATTCTATGCTACATGAAGAATGAACACTATTTATTCATGCACTACAAGAAACACTCTAAGGAATTTCTGTGAAAGAGAATCAGGTCATTATTTGTTGAAATGAACAAGTCATTAAGACATACAACACATCTATTAATCAATGAAAAACTATTTCTAATTTTACCTTCATAACTTTAAGATATTTTCTACCAAAGCAAAAGCCAAGCATGAACTAATCAGTTCTTACAAGTCCACATTAATGGTAAAAGGTTATTCTGATATTTCAGAAACTGTATACTGATCTTTAAAATGTTCTATAAGGATATATAATATTTAAATTAAATAATGAAACCTCATGTTAAGCCCATAGGCACCCTCTTCATTTTCTATTTGATATAGATATGTCTGATAAACAATCAATTAAAGCTGATCAAACACTTTTAGCTAAAATATTTTTAGTTAAGTTTGCTGATTATCTTCTTAGTAGGAAAAATAATCAGCAAACTTAACTAAAAATATTTTAACTAAAAGTGTTAAAATAGTATTGTGTTCTTGTAATAACTGAATAATAGATACTTATCTCTGTTTCAAAAAACTATATGCTTAAACAGTGAGAGCCAAATTTGGTACCCATATAAGGAGACAAGATGAAAAATTGAAGTGCAAATGGACACTAAACTTACCAAATCATTCAAACTCATCAGGAACCAACATAACTCAAATTATTCCAACAAACAAATGCCCCTTTAACCTACAAAATTGGAAAACAAAAATAAAGACTAAATAATAGGTTACTGGGCTTCCTAGGGCCTCAGTGGTAAAGATCCACCTGCCAATGTGGGACATGTGGATTTGATCCCTGGGTCAGGAAGACACCCTGGAGAAGTATCCTTGCCTGCAAAGTCCCATGTACAGAGGAGTCTGGCAAGCTACAGTCCATGGAGTCACAAAAGAATCAGACATGACTGCATGACTAAAAAACAATGATAGTTTATCCATTGAATTTTTGCTCTTATCTTTCCAGAAGATTTGAGAAAACCTGTGAAACTACAAACTTATTGAACAGTAAAGCACATATGTACCTTGATATATGACACAGAGACTAAGAAATATATAAGTAAAATAAATATTACAAGCCAAATAGAAAAACTAGATTTAAAACACAACTTTTCTATGTGAATATAATTGTAAATGTGTTAGTGAACCCTTTTGCTATAAAAATAGGCCCTGTTTCAGTGATTTATATAATCATCTCTTGAAAAGAGTCTAATTAACTTGGAACAGTCTCACTTAGAGGTAAAGAAGTTAATAAGACAGAAAAGAAACAAAAACAGACAGCAAAAATTAGGCCAAAAGTTTTTTTTTTTTTTTTCCCTACCAAATCCTTAATAAATTCATGAATGCCAAGGAAACCTAATGAACTTAAGAGAAAGAATTAATATGAAAGTGAAAGAACGAGCAAATAAAAGGGAAGAGGAGAGTAAAAGTGACTGAGAAGGAGACAGAGTGACAGAAACAGTAACAGAGATGGAGAGACAAAGCACAAAAGAGAAACTGAAGGTGCAGCTGACCAACATGAGGATTAAATGAAGAAGAAAACAAACAAAGATGAGAGGATTTTATGTCAAATTTAAACATAAACAAATAAATATATGGAAATATTTTTGACCACTGTCAGTCCAGTTCAGTCGTTCAGTCGTGTCCGACTCCTCATGACCCCATGAGCCGCAGCCCACCAGGCCTCTCTGTCCATCACCAACACCCAGAGTTTACCCAAACTCATGTCCATTGAATTGGTGATGCCATCCAGCCATCACATCCTCTGTTGTTCCCTTCTCCTCCTGCCCCCAATCCCTCCCAGCATCAGGGTCTTTTCCAATTAGTCAACTCTTTGCATGAGGTGGCCAAAGTACTGGAGTTTCAGCTTCAGCATCAGTCCTTCCAATGAACACCCAGGACTGATTTCCTTTAGGATGGACTGGTTGGATCTCCTTGCAGTCCAAGGGACTCTCAAGAATCTTCTCCAACAGCACAGTTCAAAAGCATCAATTCTTCGGTGCTCAGCTTTCTTCACAGTCCAACTCTCACATCCATACATGACCACTGGAAAAACCATATATAGCTTAACCAAATATATGTTAAATAATGTACCTTAGCAAAATAGGGGGGAAAAATAAGAAGATACAGATTACAAAAACTGACACTAAAGGAATTAGAAAATATTTTTCTTTTTTAATTAACTAATGTCCCTATTTATTCATATTTTCTTAGTTTTCCCCTAATGTCTTTTGTCTGTGTCAGGTCCCATCCTAGATACTACTTTATATTTAATTGTCATGTCTTGTCAGGCTCTTCTCAGCTATGAGAGTTTCTTAGACTTTTCTTATTTTCAGCAACCTTCCTGGTTTTGTAGAAAATTCCTCAAATGGGACTTGTCTGATTTTTTTCTCATGAGTTTTAAAAATTAATTGGAGTATAATTATTTTACAACGTGATGTTAGTTTCTGCTTTACAACAATGTGGCTCAGCTATACACCTACATATATCCCCTCCCTCTTGATCTCACACTTTGATCTCACCTTTCTAGGTCATCACAGAGCACTGAGCTGAACTTATGCTATACAGCGCTACAAATTAGCTATCAATTTCACACATATTAGAATATATATGTCAATGCTACTGTCAATGTGTTCCACTCTCTCCTTCCCCCACTGTGTCCAGAAGTCCATTCTCTACATCTATGTCTGTATAAATAGGTTCATCAGTACCATTTTTCTAGATTATATATGTGTGTGTGTGCTAATATGAGGTGTTTTTGTTTTTTTTTCCCCCTCTCTCTCTTTTTCTGACTTACTTCACTCTGTATGACAGACTCCAGGTTCATCCACATCACTACAAAGGACCCAACTTCATAACTTTTTATCACTGAGTAATATTACATTGTATATATGTACCACATTTTTATCCATTAATCTTTTGATGGTCATCTAGGTTGCTTGCATGTCCTGGAAGAAACTAGCGCTGCAGGAGTGCTCCAATGAACTTAGAGTACATGCATCATTTTGAATTACAGTTCTCTCTGGGTATATCCCAGTAGTGGGATTGCAGGGTAGTTTTATTTTTAGTTTTTTAAGGAACCCACATACTGTTCTCCATAGTGGTTGTATCAATTTACATTCCATCAAAAGTGAGGATTCACTTTTCTCCACATTCTCTCCAGCATTTACTGTTGGTAGAGTTTTTGATAATTGTCATTCTGACTGATGTGAGGTGATACTTCATTGTAGTCTTTATGTGCACTTCTCTAATAATGACTGATGTTGGACATCTTTTTCATGTGTTTGTTGGCCATCTGTATATCCTCTTTGGAGGAATGTCTACTTAGGTGTTCTGACCACTTTTTGATTGAGTTATTTTTTTCTGATATTGAGCTGCATGAGCTGCTTTTATATTTTGGAGATTAATCTCTTGTTGGTTGATTTGTCTGCAAATATTTTCTGCCATTCTGAAGATTGTCTTTTCATCTTTTCTATGGTTTCTGATGCTGTGCAAATGCTTTTAAATTTAACCAGGTCCCATTTGTGTTTTTGTTTTTATTTTCTAGGAGGCAGATCAAAAGTTATCTTGCTACAATTTATGTCAGAATTTTCTACCTATATTTTCCTCTAAGAGTTTTATAATATCCAGCCTTACATTCGTCTTTAATCTACTTCAAGTTTATTTTTGAACATAGTATTAGGAAGTGATATAATTTCATTCTTTTACATGTAGCTCTCCAGTTTTCCCATCAACATTTATTGAAGAGACTGTATTTTCTCTGTTGTATATTCTTTCCTCATTTGTCATAGATTAGGTGACCATAGGTGCATGGATTTATCTCTGGATTTTCTGCCCTTTTCCATTGATCTATATTTCTGTTTATGTTCCAGAACCATAATGTTTTGATTAAAGTAGCTTTGTAGTATAGTTTGAAGTCAAGGAGCCTGATTTCCCCAGTTCTATTTTTCTTTCCCAAGATTGCTTTGGCAATCTGGGTCTTTTTTGCTTCCATACAAATTGAATTTTTTTTTTTCTGATTCTGGGAAAAATGACATTGATAATTTGATAGAGATTGCATTGAATCTGTAGACTGCTTTGGGTAGTACAGGCATTTTGACAATATAGATTCTTTCAAGCCAAGAATATGGTATATCTCTCCATCTCTTTGTGTCATATTTCATATCTTCCATTAGTACCTTATAGTCTTCTGAGTACAGTTATGTTTTTTCCTTAGGCAAGTTTGTTCCTAGGTATCTTATACTGTTTGATGCATTGTTAAATGGGATTTTTTTCCTTTAATTTCTCTTTCCAATCTTTCATTGTTAGTATATAGGAATGTAAGAGGTTTTAGTGTATTGTTTTTGTATCCTGCAACTTTACCAAGTTCATTGACAAGCTCTAGGAGCTTTCTGGTAACACCTTTGGGATTTCCAATATATAGTATCTTGTCATCTGCAAACAGTGACAGTTTTACTTCTTCTTTTCCAATTTATATTCCTTTTATGTATTTATTTTTAATATTCTATAATTTTCATGGCTAAGACTTCCAAAACTATGTTGAATCAAACTGGCAAGAGTAAACCTACTCCTCTTTTTGCTGATCTTAGAGGAAATGCTTTCAACTCTTCACCATTAAATGTAACATTATCTATAGTTTTGTCATATGTGGTCTTTCATATGTTGAGGTGAGTTTCCTCTCTTCCCACTATCTGGAGAGTTTTTACCATAAATGGATGTCAAATTTTATCAAAAACTTTTTTTTTTCCCCTACATCTGTTGAGATGACCATGTGGTTCTGATTCTTCAGTTTGTTAATGTGGTGTGTCACATTATTCAGTTTGTTAATGTGCTCGTAGCATATGTTGCATCAGAGATCAGATCAGATCAGTCGCTTAGTCGTGTCCAACTCTTTGCGACCCCATGAATCACAGCATGCTAGGCCTCCCTGTCCATCACCAACTCCCGGAGTTCACCCAGACTCACGTCCATTGAGTCAGTGATGCCATCCAGCCATCTCTTCCTCTGTTGTCCCCTTCTCTTGTCCGCAATCCCTCCAAGCACTAGAGTCTTTTCCAATGAGTCAACTCTTCACATGAGGTGCTCAAAGTCCTGGAGTTTCAGCTTTAGCATCATTCCTTCCAAAGAAATCCCAGGGCTGGTCTCCTTTAGAATGGACTGGTTGGATCTCCTTGCAGTCCAAGGGACTCTCAAGAGTCCTCTCCAACACCACAGTTTAAAAGCATCAATTCTTCAGTGCTCAGCCTTCTTCACAGTCCAACTCTCACATCCATACACGACCACAGGAAAAACCATAGCCTTAACTAGACGAACCTTTGTTGGCAAAGTAATGTCTCTGCTTTTGAATATGCTATCTAGGTTGGTCATAACTTTCCTTCCAAAGAGTAAGCATCTTTTTAATTTCATGGCTGCAGTCACCATCTGCAAGATTTTGGAGCCTAGAAAAATAAAGTCTGACACTGTTTCCACTGTTTCCCCATCTATTTCCCATGAAGTGATGGGACCGGATGCCATGATCTTCGTCTTCTGAATGTTGAGCTTTAAGCCAACTTTTTCACTCTCCACTTTCACTTTCATCAAGAGGCTTTTGAGTTCCTCTTCACTTTCTGCCATAAGGGTGGTGTCATCTGCATATCTGAGGTTATTGATATTTCTCCTGGCAATCTTGATTCCAGCTTGTGTTTCTTCCAGTCCAGCATTTCTCATGATGTACTCTTCATATAGGTTAAATAAACAGGGTGAGAATATACAGCCTTGACGTACTCCTTTTCCTATTTGGAACCAGTCTGTTGTTCCATGTCCAGTTCTAACTGTTGCTTCCTGACCTGCATACAAATTTCTCAAGAGGTAGATCAGGTGGTCTGGTATTCCCATCTCTTTCAGAATTTTCCACAGTTGATTGTGATCCACACAGTCAAAGGCTTTGGCATAGTCAATAAAGCAAAAATAGATGTTTTCATGGAACTCTCTTGCTTTTTTGATGATCCAGCAGATGTTGGTAATTTGATCTCTGGTTCCTCTGCCTTTTCTAAAACCAGCTTGAACATCAGGAAATTCATGGTTCACATATTGCTGAAGCCTGGCTTGGAGACTTTTAAGCATTACTTTACTAGATTTGCATATATTGAACAAAAGGGGCTTCCCTAATGGTTCAGAGGGTAAAGAATCTGTCTGCAACTCCAGAGACACAAGAGATGCAGGTTTGATCCCTGGTCGGAAAGATCTCCTAGGGAAGGAAATGGCAAACAACTCTGGTATTCTTGCCTGAAAAATCC
Organism: Bos grunniens; assembly: GCF_055505025.1. Classification (NCBI taxonomy): domain Eukaryota; kingdom Metazoa; phylum Chordata; class Mammalia; order Artiodactyla; family Bovidae; genus Bos; species Bos grunniens. The sequence goes on along the minus strand of NC_141183.1, from coordinate 60,543,555 downwards.
CATGAACAGGCGATCTTCATGTTCTACAGTTCATGGGGTCGCAAAGAGTTGAACATGACTGAGCCACTGAACATGACATTGAAAAAATTATGACATCCCTGGAATAGATTCCACTTGATTATGGTCTGTGCTCCTTTAAATGTGTTGTTGGATTTGGTTTGCTGGCATTTAGTTTGGAATTTTTGTGTCTATGTTCATCAGTAATATCGGCCTGTAATTTTTTTTTTTCTTTTTTTGTAATATCATAGTCTGATTTCAGTATCAAGGTGATGGTGGCCTATATTTTTGGAGGGGTTTCAGAAGGATAGGTGTTAACTCTTCTGGGTGAAACCATCTGGTTCCAACAGTGAAACCATCTGGTTCTGGACTTTTGTTTGTTGGAATTTATAAAATACAGTTTCAATTCCATTACTTGGAATTTGTCTATTCATATATTCTATTTTTATGGTTCCGGCTTGAGAGATTGTACCTTTCTACGACTTTGTCCATTTTAGGTTGCCCATTTTATTCATATATATATAGTTGCTCATAGCAGCCTCATGATCCTCTATATATTTGTGGTGTCCATTGTAACTGCTTCTTTTTCTTTTCTAATGTTATTGATTTGAACCCTCTCCTTTTTCTGGATAAGTGTAGCTAAAGCTTTTTCAATTTTACCTTTTCAAAGAACGAGTTTTTACTTATATTGCTCTTTGCTCTTATTTTAATCTTGTCTGTTTCATTTGTTTCTGCTCTGATCTTTGTCTTTTCTTTCCTTCTATGACTTTAGGGTTTGTTTGTTCTTCTTCCTCTAGTTGCTTTAGGTGTAATTTTAGGTTGTTTATTTGAGAATTTTCTTTTTCTCCTGGATTAAAACTTTATTGTTATAGATTTTCATCTTAGAACTGTATTTTTCTGTATCCATAGGCCTTGGATCACAATGTTTATGTTGTCATTTGTCTCTATGTATTTTTTTTTTAATTTTTTCTTTGATTTCTTCAGTGATCCATAGGTGTTTTTTTTTTTTATTTACATATTGCTTAGCATACCCGTGTTTGTATTATTTATAGCTCCTTTTTCCTGTAATTTATTTCTTATCTCATAGCATGATGGACAGAAAAGATACTTTATATGATTTCAGTTTAACAAAGCTAATGTGACCCAAGATGTGATCTTTCCTGAAGCATGTTTCATGTGCACTTACAAGCATATTCTGCTGCTTTTGGATGGACTGTCCTGTGAATATCAACTATGTCTATCTGGACTAAGGTATAATTTAAAGCTTGTGTTTTCTTATTAACTTCTTTCTGGATGATCTACCCATTGGTATAAGTGAGGTGTTGTTTCCCTTTATGGCTGTTAGCATTTGCCTTGTATACTGAGGTGCTTCTATGTTGGGTGCATATGTATGTCTTATTGTTTTTAATTCTTCCTGGATTGGTCCCTTGATCATTATGTAGTGTACTTCTTTATCTCTTATAACAGTCTTTAAAGTCAATTTTATCGAAGAAGAGTATCATTACTCCAGGTTTCTTTTGATTTTTATTTGCATGGAATGACTTTTTCCATTCCCTTACTTTTACTCTGTGTATGTTCCTAGATCTGAAGTGAATCTGTTATAGGCAGCATATATGAGTCTTAATTTTGCATTAATTCAGGCAGTCTGGTCTTTTAGTTGGAATGTTTAATCCATTTACATTTAAGGTAATTTTTGATATGCATGTTCCTATTGTCATTCTCTTAATTGTTTTGGGTTTGTTTTTGTAGGTCATTTTTCTTTTCTTCTTTTTTTTTTCCCCTCCTGTGATTTGATGACTATCTTTAGTGTTGCTTTTAGGTTGCTTTCCTTTTTTGAGTATCTGTAATAGGTTTTTGGCTTGCATTTTCCATAAGGTTATGACTTAGCAATCTATCTATGCACAAATTTACTTTAAGTTGCTGGTCTGTTCATTTAAAATGAAATTCTTTTCCCCAGTATTTGTACTCTCCTCTTCTCATGTTTTTTTTAGTCTTGATATCATGCTTGTATATGGATGATTTCTTGCTTTTGCTGTATGCTTGTTTTAATCAGTGAGCTTTCCAGTTTGTGACTTTATGCTTCTATTGTGCATTCTTTTTCATCCCTCTGCCAAGAGAAGTTCCTTTATTATTTGCTGTAAGAGTAGTTTGGTGCTGTTGTGTTATCTTAGGTTTTGCTTGTCTATAAAGCTGCTAATTTCTCCACTTAATCTGTGTGAGAGCCTTGCTGCATAGAATACCCTTGAGTTTTTTATTTTATTAATTAATTTATTTTAACTGGGGGCTAATTACTTTACACTATTGTGGTTTTTGCCATATATTGAGATGAATCAGCCTCAGGTGTACATGTGTCCCCACACCCTTAACACCCCTTCCCCCTCCTTCCCCATTCCATCTCTCTGGGTTGTCCCAGTGCACCTACTTTGAGTGGCTTGTTTCATGCATCAAACTTGGACTGGTCATCTATTTCACATATGGTAATATATATGTCTCAATGATATTCTCTCAAATCATCCAACCCTTGGCTTTTCCCAGAGTCCAAAAGTCTGTTCTTTATATCTGTGTCTCTTTTGCTGTCTCACATATAAGGTTGTGGTTACCATCTTTCTAAATTCCATATATATGCCTCAATGTATTGTATTGGTGTTTCTCTTTATGACTTGCTTCACTCTGTATAATAGGCTCCAGTTTCATCCACCTCATTAAAACTGACTCAAATGTGCTCTTTTTTGTAGCGCAGTGATATTCCATGACGGGAGAAGACTCTTGAGAGTCCCTGGGACAGCAAGGAGATCCAACCTGTACATCCTAAAGGAAATCAGTCTTCGATATTCTTTGGAAGGACTGATGCTGAAGCTGAACTCCAAAATTTGGCCAACTGATGCGAACAACAGACTCATCTGAAAAGACCCTGATGCTTGGAAAGATTGAAGGCAGGAGGAGAAGGGGATGACAGAGGATGAAATGGTCAGATGGCATCACCAACTCAATGGACATTAGTTTGAGTAGGTTCTGGGAGTTGGTGATGGACAGGGAAGCCTGGCATGCTGCAGTCCATGGGGTGGCAGAGTCAGACATGAATGAACGACTGAACTGAACTGAATATTCCATTGTATATATGTACCATAACTTCCTTATCCATTTGTCTGCCAGTGGACATCTAAGTTGCTTCCATGTCTTAGCTATTGCAAGCGGTGCTTCAGTGAACATAGAGTACATGTGTCTCTTTCAATTATCGTTTTCTTGGTGTGTATGCACAGCAGTGAGATTGCCGGTTTGTATGGCAGTCCTATTTCTAGTTTATTAAGGAATCTCCACACTGTTCTACATAGTGGCTGTACTAGCTTGCATTCCCACCAACAGTGTAAGAGGGTTCCCTTTTCTCCACACCCTGTCCAGCATTTACTGTTTGTAGACTTTTTGAAGGCAGCCATTCTGACTGGCATGAAATGGTACGTAATTGTGGTTTTGATTTGCATTTCTCTGACAATGGGCATCTTTTCATGTATTCTTTGGAGAAATCTCTGTTTAGTTTTTTGGGCCAATTTTTGATTGGGTTGTTTTTTTTTTTTTTTTTCCTAGTAATAAGCTGCATGGGCTACTTGTATATTTTGGAGATGAATTCTTTGTCATTTGTTACATTTGCTATTGCTATTATTTTCTCCCATTCTGAAGGCTCCCTTTTCACTTTGTTCATAGTTTCTTTTATTGTGAAAAACCTTTAAAGTTTAGTTAGGACCCATTAGCTTATTTTTTGTTTTTATTTCCATTACTCTGGGAAGTGGATCATAGAAGATCTTGCTGTGATTTATGTCAGAGTGTTCTGCCTACATTTTCCTCCAAGAATTTTATAGTTTCTGATCTAATATTTAAATATATAATCCATTTTGAGTTTACTTTTGTGTATGGTGTTAGAAGGTGTTCTAGTTTCATTCATTTACAGGTGGTTGGCCAATTTTCCCAGCACCACTTTTTAAAGAGATTGTTTTTGCTCCATATAGTTTTGCCTCCTTTGTCAAAGATAAGATGTCCATAGGTGTCTGGATTTATCTCTGGGCTATCTATTTGTTTCATTGATCTATATTTCTGTCTTTGGGCCAATATCATACTGTCTTGATGACTGTAGCATTGTAGTATAATCTGAAGTCAGGCAGGTTGATTCCTCCAGTTCTATTCTTCTTTCTCAAGATTGCTTTGCTTAGTCGAGGTTTTTTGTGTTTCCATACAAATTCTGAAATTATTTATTTTAGTTCTGTGAAAAACACCATTGGTAGATTGAAAAGGATTGCACTGAATCTATAGATTGCTTTGGGTAGTATAATCATGCTCACTATATTGATTCTTCCAGTTCACTAACATGGTATATTTCTCCAACATTTATGTAACCTTTGATTTCTTTCATCAGTGTGTTAAAATATTCTATATATAGGTTTTTTGTTCCTTCAGGTAAATTTATTCCTAAGTATTTTATTATTTTCATTGCAATGGTGAATGGGATGGTTTCCTTAATTTCTATTTATGTTTTCTCATTGTTAGTACAGAGGAATGCAATGGATTTCTGTGCATTAATTTTATACCCTGCAACTTTACTATATTCATTGATTGGCTTTAGTAATTTTGGGGTGGTATCTTTAGGGTTTTCAAGGTAAATTATCATGTCATCTGCAAACAGTGAGAGTTTATTTCTTCTTTTGCAATATGGATTCCTTTTATTTCTTTTTCTTCTCTTATTGCCTTGGCTGGGACTGCCAAGACTATGTTGAATAACAGTGGTGAGAGTAGGTACCCTTGTCTTGTTTCTGGTTTTAGGGGAAATACTTTCAATTTTTCGCCATTGAGGATAATGTGGGTTTGTCATGTATGGTCTTTATTATGTCGAGGTATGTTCCTTCTATGACTGCTTTCTGGAGAGTTTTTATCATAAATGGGTGTTGAGTTTTGTTAAAAGGTTTCTCTGCATCTATTGAGATAATCATATGGTTTTTATCTTAAAATTTGTTAATATGGTGCATCAATCACATTATTTGATTTTTGAAAATTGAAGAATACTTGCATCACTGGGGTAAAGCCCACTTGGTCATGATGTATGATCTTTTTTATATGTTGTTGGATTTTGTTTGCTAGAATTTTGTTGAGGATTTTTGCATCTATGTTCATCAGTGATATTGGCCTGTAGTTTTCTTTCTTTTTCGTTTTTTGCCAGTTTTGTCTGCTTTTGATATTAGGGTAATAGTGGCCTCAGAATGAGTTTGGGAGTTTACCTTCCTCTACAATTTTCTGGAAGATTTGGTGAAGGATAGGTGTTAGTTCTTCTCTAAATTTTTCGTTGAATTCACCTGTGAAGCCATCTGGTCCTGGGCTTTTGTTTCTTGGAAGATTTTTTATTACAGCTTTGATTTTCATGCTTGTAATGGATCTGTTAAGATTCTATTTCTTTGTGGTTCCATTTTAGAAGGTTATACTTTTCTAAGAGTTTGTTCATTGCTTCCAAGTTTTCCTTTTCACTGGCAAATAATTGCTCATAGTAGTCTCTTAGTATTTTTTGTATTTCTGTGTACACTGTTGTGATTTCTACATTTTCATTTCTAATTTTACTAATTTGATTCTTCCACCTTTTTTTCTTGATGAGTCTCATTAATGGTTTTTCTATATTATTTATCTTCTCAAAGAACCAGTTTTTAGTATTTTGATGTTTTGCTATACCCTCCTTCATTTACTTTCCATTTATTTCCGCTCTGATTTTTATGAATTATTTCCTTCTATTAACTTTATGTTCAGTTCAGTTCAGTTCAGTCGCCCAGTTCTGTCCGACTCTTTGCAATCCCATGGACTGCAGCATGACAGGCCTCTCTATCCATCACTAACTCCCAAAGTTTATCGAAACTCATGTCCATTGAGTCAGTGATGCCATCCAACCATCTCATCCTCTGTCATCCCCTTCTCCTCCTGCCCTCAATCTTTCTCAGCATCTGAGTCTGTTCAAATGAGTCAGTTCTTCACATTAGGTGGCCAAAGTATTGCAGTTTCAACATCAGTCCTTCCAATGAACACCTAGGACTGATTGCCTTTAGGATGGATTGGTTGGATCTCCGTGCAGTCCAAGGGACTCTCAAGAGTCTTCTCCAACACCACAGTTCAAAAGCATCAATTCTTCGGCGCTCAGCTTTCTTTACAGTCCAACTCTCATCCATACATGTCGACTAACTGGGGTTCTTCTTTTCCTAGCTGCTTTAGGTATAAAGTTAGGTTGTTTATTTGATATTTCTCTTATTGCTTGAGGTACACTTTTATTGATATGCACTTCCCTCTTGGCACTGCTTTTACTGAATCCAATAGGTTTTGGGTTGTTGTATTTTCATTTTCATTTGTTTCTAAGCATATTTTTATTCCCTCCTTGTTTTCTTCCATGATCTGCTGGTTATTCAGAAGTGTGTTGTTTAGCCTCCGTATGTTTGTATTTTCAGTGTTTTTTTCTTTTCTTTTTTCTTTTTTTTTTTTTTGTGGTTGACATCTAAGCACAATGTGATCAGAAAAGGTGCTTGAAATAATTTCTTTTTTTTTTTTTTTTTTAAATTTATGAGGGCTAGATTTATTGCCCAGGTTGTGATCTATCCTGGAGAATGTTCCGTGTGCACTTGAGAAAAATAATGACTTCCACTTCTTGGCATGAAATGTTTTATATATATATATATATATCAATTAGGTCTAACTGGTCCATTGTATCATTTAAAGTTTGTGTTTCCTTACTAATTTCCTGCTTGACTGATCTATCCAAAGATGTCAGTGAAGTATTAAAGTCCCCCACTATTATGGTGTTACTGTTAATTTCCCCTTTCATACTTGTTACCATTTACCTTACGTATTGAGGTGCTCCTATGTTGCATGCATATATATTTATACTTGTTCTATCTTCTTTTTGCGTTGATACTTTGATTATTATGTAGTGTCCTTCTTTGTCTCTCATCACTGTCTTTATTTCAAAATCAATTTTATCTGATATGAGTATTGCTACTCTTGCTTTCTTTTGGTCCCCATTTGCATGAAACATCTTTCTCTAGCACCACACTTTTAGTCTGTATTTGTCCCTAGGTTTCAGGAAGGTCTCTTGTAGACAATATATATAGGGCTCTTGTTTTTGTATCCATTCAGCCAGTCTTTGTCTTTTGTTGGAGCATTTAGCCCATTTACATTTAAGGTGATTATTGATAAGTAAGGAAAGATAAGAAAACCTTCCTCAGTGATCAATGTGAAGAAATATAGGAAAACAACAGAATGGGAAAGGTGAGAGATCTATTGATGAAAATTAGAGATACCAAAAGAACATTTCATGCAAAGATGGGCTCAATAAAGGACAGAAATGGTATGGACCTAACAGAAGCAGAAGATATTAAGAAGAGGTGGCAAGAATACACAGAAGAACTATACAAAAAAGATCTTCACGACTCAGATAATCATGATGGTGTGATCACTCACCAAGGACCAGATATCCTGGAATGCAAAGTCAAGTGGGCCTTAGAAACCATCATTATGAACAAAGTTAGGGGAGGTGATGGAATTCCAGTTGAGCTATTTCAAATCCTGGAAGATGATGCTGTGAAAGTGATGCACTCAATATACCAGCAAATTTGGAAAACTCAGGAGTGGCCACAGGACTGGAAAAAGGTCAGTTTTCACTCCAATCCCAAAGAAAAGCAATGCCAAAGAATGCTCAAACTACTGCACAATTGCACTCATCTCACACGCTAGTAAAATAATGCTCAAAAATCTCCAAGACAGGCTTCATCTGCATATCTGAGATTACTGATATTTCTCCTGGCAATCTTGATTCCAGCCTGTGCTTCTTCCAGCCCAGAGTTTCTCATGATGTCCTCTGAATATAAGTTAAATAAGTAGGGTGATAATATACAGCCTTGGCGTACTCCTTTTCCTATTTGGAACCAGTCTGTTGTTCCATGCCCAGTTCTGACGGTTGCTTCCTGACTGTCAGGCAATACATGAACCGTGAACTTCCAGTTGTTCAAGCTGGTTTTTGAAAAGGCAGAGGGACCAGAGATCAAATTGCCAACATCCGCCAGATCATCGAAAAAGCAAGAGAGTTCCAGAAAAATATCTATTTCTGCTTTATTGACTATGTGAAAGCATTTGACTGTGTGGATCACAATAAACTGTGGAAAATTCTGAAAGAGATGGGAATACCAGACCACCTGACCTGCCTCTTGAGAAATCTATATGCAGGTCAGGAAGCAACCGTCAGAACTGGACATGGAACAACAGACTGGTTCCAAATAGGAAAAGGAGTACATCAAGGCTGTATATTCTCACCCTGCTTATTTAACTTATATGCAGAGTACATCATGAGAAATGCTGGGCTGGAAGAAGCACAAGCTGGGATTAAGATTGCTGGGAGAAATATCAATAACCTCGGATATGCAGATGACACCACCCTTATGGCAGAAAGTAAAGAGGAACTAAAAAGCCTCTTGATGAAAGTGAAAGTGGAGAGTGAAAAAGTTGGCTTAAAGCTCAACATTCAGAAAACTAAGATCATGGCATCTGGTCCCATCACTTCAGGGCAAATAGATGGGGAAACAGTGGAAACAGTGTCAGATTTAATTTTTTTCAGCTGCAAAATCACTGAAGATGGTGATTGCAGCCATGAAATTAAAAGATGCTTACTCCTTGGAAGGAAAGTTATGACCCTGGTGCACTGGGACGACCCAGAGGGATGGTATGGGGAGGGAGAAGGGATGGGGAACACATATATACCTGTGGTGGATTCATTTTGATATTTGGCAAAACTAATACAATATTGTAAAGTTTACAAATAAAATAAAATTTAAAAAAAATAAAAATAAAATAAAAATAAAAAACGGAGACATTACCTGCCAACAAAGATTCATCTAGCGAAGGCTATGGTTTTTCCAGTTGTCATGTATGGATGTGAAAGTTGGACTGTGAAGAAAGCTGAGCACCAAAGAATTGATGCTTTTGAACCGTGGTGTTGGAGAAGACTCTCAAAAATCCCTTGGACTGTAACCAAGGAGATCCAACCAGTCCATTCTAAAGGGGATCAGTCCTGCGTGTTCATTGGAAGGACTGATGCTGAAGCTGAAACTCCAATACTTTGGCCACTTCATGCTAAGAGCTGACTCTTTGGAAAAGACCCTGACGCTGGGAGGGGTTGGGGGCAGGATGAGAAGGGGACAACAGAGGATGAAATGGCTGGATGGCATCACCAACTCGATGGACATGAGTTTGACTGAACTCCAGGAGTTGGTGATAGACAGGGAGGCCTGGCGTCCTGCAGTTCATGGGGTCACAAAGAGTTGGACACGACTGAGTGAACTGAACTGATGATCCTATTGCCATTTACTTTGTTGTTTTGGGTTCGTTTTCATTAACATTTACTGTGTTTCTTGTCTAGAGAAGAACCCTTAGCATTTGTTGAAAAGCTGGTTTGATGGTGGTGAATTCTCTCAACTTTTGATTGTCTATAAAACTTTTGATTTCTCTGTCATATCAGAATGAGATTCTTGCAGGGCAGAGTAACCTTGGCTACAGGTTTTTCTCTTTCATTGCTTTAAGACTGTGTGCCATTCACTTCTGGCCTGAAGAGTTTCTATTGAAAGATCAGAAGTTATCCTTGTGGGGATCCCCTCCTTGTGTGTTGTTTGTTTCTTTTCCCCTTTAATATTTTTTCTGTGTGTTCAATCTTTGTTAGTTTGATTAATATGTTTCTTGCAGTGTTTCACCTTGGGTTTATCCTGTTTTGGACTCTGGGTTTCTTGAACTTGGGTGGCTATCTCCTTCCCCATTTTAGGGACCTTTTCAAGTATTATCTCTTCAAGTATTTTCTCATGTCCTTTCTTCTTTTCTTCTTCTTCTGGGACTCCTAAGATTCGAATGTTGGTGAGTTTAAAATTATCCCAGAAGTCCCTGAGATTGTTCTTATTTCTTTTAATTCTTTTTTTTTTTCCTTTTTTCCTCTCTGTTTCATTTATTTCCACCATTCTATCTTTCACTTTACTTATCCTCTTTTCTGCCTCCATTATTCTACTGTTGGTTCCTCCCAGAGTGTCTTTGATCTCAGTTTTGTTTCCTACTGTTGTTTTCACATTGCATTTAATCTTAAATGTATATAAATCTTCCTTACCTAGTGATAAGCTTTGCATATCTATTCTTTCTTTCTTTACTTTCTTTTCTTTCCTCTCAAAATAATTTTCAGTTTTGTTTTAATTGTTTTATTCCTCACTTGGCACCTTGATTGTCTTTTTTTTTTTTCTTCCCTGGTTTGTGCTTTAGATTTCTTTTTAATTGGTAGATAAAGGTTTTGATTTCCTTTGTTTGCCAGATCAATATATTGTACTTTATTTTTGTTGGACTGTTTTGATTTTTCTTATGGGTGTATATATATATATATTCCATTATTATTTGTTGATTTTCTAGCTGCCATTTTTCTGGGGTTCATCTTTTGTTTCTAGTTTTTAGGTATTTGTTTTAAATTCACTTAATGCCATAACAAACCACTTGTGGAATACAATCATCAGCAGACAGGATTACCACCTCACCTGGCCTTGTGCATCAAAGGAAAAAAAAAAGAGAGAGAGAGAGAGAAAACAGCACAAATCTCACCCTATATGAAGCTTACACAAACTACTGCAGCACCTTGGGAGTGGGGAGAGAAACCAAAAGGAAGAGAGAATTCAACCTTGAAACCTGTGAAAAAGGTGACCTCAAAAACAATGTTAAAAATATTAAAAGGCAGAGAAATACTATACAAATAAATGAACAAACTAGAAACAAACAAGTTCAAACTTGGGAGTGGGGAGAGAAACCAAAAGGAAGAGAGAATTCAACCTTGAAACCTGTGAAAAAGGTGACCTCAAAAACAATGTTAAAAATATTAAAAGGCAGAGAAATACTATACAAATAAATGAACAAACTAGAAACAAACAAGTTCAAACAAATGAAGAAATAGGTAAACTACCTGAAAAAGAATTTAGAATGAGGATAGTAAACATGATCCAAAACCCTGAAAACAGAATGGAGAAAATGCAAGAAACAATTAACAACAAAATAGAAGAATTAAAGAATAAACATATAGAGACAAACAACACAATTACTGAAATTAAAAATATCCTAGAAGGAATCAATGGCAGAATATCTAAGCAGAAGAATGAATCAGTGAGCTGGAAAATAAAATGGTGGAAATAACTTCTGAAAAGCAGTAAAAAGTAAAAAGAATGAAAAGAACTGAGGGTAGTCTCAGAGACCTCTGGGATAATACCAAATGTACCAACATTCAAATTATAGGGGTCCCAGAAGAAGCAGAGAAAAAGAAAGGGTATGAGAAAATTTTTGAAGAGATTATAGTTGAAGATTTCCCCAACATGGAAAAGGAAATAGTCAATCAAGTCCAAGAGGTACAAATAGTCCCATGCAGGATTATCCCAAGGAGAAACATACCAAGACACACACTAATCAAACTAAAAAAGATTAAACACAAAGAAATAATATTAAAAGCAGCAAGGGAAAAGCAACAAGTCACATACAAGGGAAACCCCATATATTTAACAGCTGATGCTGCAGCAGAAACTCTGCAGGCCAGAAGGCAATGGCAGGATATATTGAAAGTATTGAAAGGGAAAAATGTACAGCCAAGATTACTGTACCTGGCAAGGATCTCATTCAAAATTGATGGAGAAATCAAAAGCTTTTCAGACAAATGAAAGTAAAGAGAATTCAATACCACCAAACCAGCTTTACAACAAATGTTAAAGGGACTTACATAGTCAGAAATACAAGAGAAGAAAAAAGGATCTACAAAATCAACCCCAAGCAATTAAGAAAATTGCAATAAGAACATATATATCAATAATTACTTTAAATGTAAACAGATTAAATACTCCAAACAAAACACAGTGGCTGAATGGATAAAAAGCAAGACCCATATATATGTTGTCTACAAGAAACCCAATTCAGACCTAGACACATATAGACTGAAAGTGAGAAGATGGAAAATATATTCCATGAAAATGGAAGTCAAGAGAAAGCTGGAGTGGCAATCCTTATATTAGACAAAATAGACCTGGAAAGAAAATATTGCAAGAGATAAGGAAGGGCACTACAAAATGATCAAGGGATCAATCCAAATGGGAAGACATAACAATTATAAATATCTATGAACCCAAGATAGGAGCACCTTAATACATAAGACAAACACTAACAGGCATAAAAGGAGAAATTGACAGTAATACAATAATAGTAGGAGTGATTAATGGCCTACTCACATCAATGGACAGATCATCAAAACAGAAAATTAATAAGGAAACACAAGTCTTAAACATCAGATTGGATGAGATGGATTAGAAACATTAGATGAGATGGATATCTTTGAAATCTTCAGGACATTCCATCCAAATGCATAAAAATACACCTTCTTCTCAAGTGCACATGGAACATTCTCCAGGATAGACCACAAATCAAACCTGAGTCACAAATCAAGTCTCAGTAAATTTAAGAAAATTGAAATTATATCAAGCATCTTTTCCAACCACAATGCTTTGAGATGAATATAAATTGCAAGAAAAACTGCAAAAAAAACAAACACAAACACATAGAGATTAAACAATACAGTTCTAAATAACCGACAGATAACTGAAGCAATCAAAATGGAAATCAAAAAATTTCTAGAAGCAAATGACAATGAAAACATGACAACTCTAAACCTATGGGATGCAGCAAAAGCAGTTCTAAGAGGGAAGTTTATAGCAATGCAATCCTACCTCAAGAAACAAGAAAAACATCGAACAGGCAACCTAACATTACACTTAAAGCAACTGGAAAATGAAGAACAACACCAACAATAAAATTAGCAGAAAGAAAGAAATTATAAAGATCTGAGCAGAAATAAATGAAAAAGAAATGAAAAAAAAGAATAGTAAAGACTAATAAAACTAAAAGCTGATTGTTTGAGAAGATAAACAAAATTGACAAAACTTTAGCCAGACTCATCAAGAAAAAAAAAAAGAGAGAAGATTCAAATTAGCAAAATTAGAACTGAAAAAGGAGAGGTTGCAACAGAAAATGCAGAAATACAAAGAATTATGAGACTACTATGAATACTGATATGGCAATAAAATGGATAACCTGAAAGAAATGGACAGATTCTTAGAAAAGTTCAATCTTCCAAGACTGAACCTGCAAGAAATAGAAATTAAGAACAACCCAATTACAAGCAATGAGGTTGAAGCTGTGATCATAAATCTCCCCCAAAACAAAAGCCCAGGACCAGGTGACTTCACAGGAGAATTCTATCAAACATTTAGAGAAGAGCTAATGCCTATACTTCTAAAACTCTTTTGAAAAATTGCATAGAAAAGAACACTTCCAAACTCACACTACAAGACCACCAACACCCTGATACCAAAACTAGACAAAGACAATACAAAAGAAAAGAAAACTACATGCCAATATCACCGATGAACATCGATGCAATAGTGCTCAACAAAATTCTGGCAAACAGAATTCAACAGCACATTTAAAAAACCTCACATACCATGATCAAGCTGGGATTTATTCCATGGATGCAAGAATTCTTCAATATACGCAAATCAATTAATGTGATATATCATATTGACAAATTGAAAGATAAAAACCATATGATCATTGATGCAGAAAAATCATTTGACAAAATTCAGCACCTGTTTATCGTTGAAATGCTTCAAACAATGGGCACAGAAGGAGCCTACCTCAACACAGCAAAGGCCATATATGATAAACCTATAGCAAACGTTTTCAATTATGAAAAACTAAATGCATTTCTCCTAAGGTCTGGATCAAGGGTGTACATCACCACTATTATTCAACGTAGTTTTGGAAGTCCTAGCTACAGCCATCAGAGAAGAAAAATCAATAAAAGGAATCCAGATCAGAAAAGAAGAAGTAAATATCTCATTGTAGATGGCAGCCCACCAGGCTCCCCCATCCCTGGGATTCTCCAGGCAAGTACACTGGAGTGGGTTGCCATTTCCTTCTCCAATGCATGAAAGTGAAAAGTGAAAGTGAAGTCACTCAGTTGTGTCCGACTCTTAGCAACCCCATGGACTGCAGCCTACCAGGCTTCTCCACCCATGGGATTTTCCAGGCAAGAGTACTGGAGTGGGTTGCCATTGCCTTCTCCAGATACTACACATAGGAAACCTTAAAGATTCTATCAGAAGATCACTAGAGCTGGTCAATTAATTTAGCAAACTTGCAAGATAGAAAATCAATACACAGAAATCACTTGCATTTCTTTCTACTAACAATGAAATATCAGAAAGATATATTAAGAAATCAATCCCATTCACCATTGCAACAAAACAAATAATATATCTAGGAACAAACTTACCTAAGGAGACAAAAGAACTGTACACAGAAAATTGTGACACTGAAGAAAGAAATCAAAGATGACATAAACAGATGGAGAGATATCCCATGTTTCTGGGTAGGAAGAAATAATCAATATTGTGCAAATGACTCTACTGCCAAACACAATCTACAGATTCAGTGTGATCCTCATAAAATTACCAATGGAATTTTTCACAGAAATAGAACAAAAATTTCACAATTCATATGGAAGCACAAAAGACCCCAAATAACCAAAGCAGTCTTGAGAAACAAGACTGGACCTGGAAGAATCAACCTTGTTGACTTCAGATTATACTACAAATCTACAGTCATCAAGATAGTATGTTCCTGGCACAAAAACAGAAATATAGACCAATGGAACAACATAGAAATCCCAGAAATAAATTAATGCACCCATGGGTACCTTATTTTTTATAAAGGAGGCAAGAACACACAATGGGGCAAAGACAGCCTCTTTAACAAATGGTGGTGTGAAAACTGGACAACTACATGTAAAAGAATGGCATTAGAACACTTCCTAATACTTTACACAAAGGTAAACTCAAAATGGATTAAAGATCTAAATATAAGACCAGAAACTGTAAATCTCTTAGAGGAAAACACAGGGAGAAAACTTGATGACATAAATCAAAGCAAGGTCCTCTATGACCCACTTCCTAGAGTAATGGAAAGAAAAACAAAAGTAAACAAGTGGAACGTGATTAAACTTAAATGCTTTGGAACGGCAAAGGAAACTATTAACAAGGTGAAAAGACAGTGGAAGAATTCCTCAGAATGGGTGAAAATAATAGCAAATGAAATAACAGACAAAGGTATAATTTCTAAAATATACAAGCAACTCATACAACTCAATACCAGAAAAACAAACAACCCAATCAAAAGTGGGAAAAAGACCTAAGCAGACATTTCTCCAGAGAAGACATACAGATCGCTATCAAACACATGAAAAGATGCTCAGCATTGCTCATTATTATAAAAATGCAAATCAAAAGTCCAATGAGATGTCACTTCACACCAATTAGAAAGGCTATCATCAAAAAGTCTACAAACAATAAATTCTGGAGAGGGTGTGGAGAAAAGGGAACACTCTTGCATTAATGGTGGGAATGTTAATTGATAGAGCCATCATGGAAGACAGTATGGAGATTCCTTAAAAAAAAAAAAAAAAAAACTAGGAGCAAAAGCATCATACAACCCAGCAATCCCACTTCTAGGCATATACCCTGAGGAAACCAAAACTGAAAAAGACACATATATCTCATTGTTCTTTGTAACAATATTTACAATAGCTAGAACACGGAAGCAACCTAGATGTCCATTGACAGATGAGTGGATAAAGAAATTGTGGTACATATACTCAATGGAATATTACTCAGTCATAAAAAGGAACACATTTGAGTCAGTTCTAATGAGGTGGATGAACCTACAGCCTATCATACAGAGTGAAGTAAGGAAGAAAGAGAAATATAAATATTGTATACTAATGCATATATACAGAATCTAGAAAAATGGTACTGAAGAATTTATTTGCAGGGCTGCAATGGAGCAACAGAATAGATAGTAGGCTTATGAACACAGGAAGAGGGGAGAAGAGGGTGAGATGTATGGAGAGAGTAACATGGAAACTTACATTACCATATGTAAAATAGATAGACAACAGGAATTTGCTCTATGTCTCAGGAAACTGAAAAAGGGGTTCTGTATCAACCTAGAGGGGTGGGATGGGGAAGGAGATGGGGAGGAGGTTCAAAACGGAGGGGATATATGTATACCCATGGCTGGTTCATGTTGAGGTTTAACAGAAAAAAAAAAATTCTGAAAAGCAATTATTCTTCAATTAAAAACTAAAATAAATTTTAAAAACTATATACCTCTCTGCAGCAAAGAAATGTAGCATTTTCTTCTATCAGATCAGATCAGATCAGTCGCTCAGTCATGTCCGACTCTTTGCGACCCCATGAATCGCAGCACGCCAGGCCTCCCTGTCCATCACCTATACATATATACATATAATATTTATAATGGTAGTATCAGTTCAGTTCAGTTCAGTTCAGTCACTCAGTCGTGTCCGACTCTTTGCGACCCCATGAATTGCAGCACACCAGGCCTCCCTGTCCATCACCAGCTCCCAGAGTTCACTCAAACTCACATCCATCGAGTCGGTGATGCCATCCAGCCATCTCATCCTCTGTCATCCCCTTTTCCTCCTGCCCCCAATCCCTCCCAGCATCAGAGTCTTTTCCAATGAGTCAACTCTTCACATGAGGTGGCCAAAATACTTGAGTTTCAGCTTTAGCATCATTCCTTCCAAAGAAGACCCAAGACTGATCTCCTTTAGGATGGACTGCTTGGATCTCCTTGCAGTATAAAGCAAGGTAAAAGGCAACAAACTATGGCCCTTGAGGAAAGTTTAGACTGCAATCTCTATATCAAAGCTAAGATGATTTTCTGCATTTTAAAATGTTCTCCAAAAAAAATCAAAAGGCAAAGCTGAATATGCAACAGGAACTGCTTGTAGTCTGTGAAGACTATATTTACTGTCTTGTCCATTACGTAAAAATTTTTCTACCTTTAGCATAAAGTGTGTATGTGTGTGTAAATGTGTGGTGGGTTGGGAGGGAAGGAGGATTATTAGACCTGTATGTTGATAACATTTCAACATTTTAAGGATTGTTATAATATTAGCTCTAGTTCCCAAATTTAAACATGCTTATTATAATCTCTAAATCAATCGGTTAAAATATACATGAGATAAAAAAAAAAAACAAGCTAAAGAATCAATAAATAATTTAATATCGGAAGATGAATTTTCTTGAATATCTTTGGATGTTCAAACAGCATATGTTATTGTAATGAATTAGTAAATGAATGTAAAGCAAATGGAAAAAAGAAACTAACAATTTCAAATATAGATATAAACTTTGAAGCAGAATTCCAAAAAAAAAAAAAATATTTAAAGAATCCAAATGAAAGCAGCAAAAGAGAAACTAAAAGGATTTGGAGAACAAAAATCAGATAATAAAATGGTAAATCTAAATCTGACCATATAAATAACTACATTAAATATTGTCTGTCTTCATAATCTTGGCAGTGGTCCTTAGATATAAAAGTAGTACACAAACATTTGAAAAATAGGAAAATTTAATTTCATCAAAATTAAGATTATTGACGTAGAAGTTACAACAGTCAGTCAGTTCAGTTCCTCAGTCATGTCTGACTCTTTGGAACCCCATGGACTGCAGCACATCACACTTCTCTGGCATCACCAACTTCCAGAACTTGCTCAAATCCTTGTCCATCTACTTGGTGAAACCATCCAACTATCTCATCCTCTGTCAACCCCTCCTCCTTTGCCTTCAACCTTTCCTAGTATCAGGGTCTTTTCCAGTGAGTCAGTTCTTCACATGACTGGCCAAAGTACTGGAGCTTCAGCTCCAGCATCAGTCCTTCCAGTGAATATTCAGGGTTGATTTCCTGTAGGATGGACTGGTTGGATCTCCTTGCACTCCAAGGGATTCTCAAGAGTCTTCTCCAACACCCTAGTTTAAAAGTATTGATTCTTCAGTGCTCAGCTTTCTTTATGGCCCAAGTCTTACTTTCATACGTGACTACTGGGAAAACACATAGCTTTGAATATATGGACTTTTTTCAGCAAAGTAATGTCTCTGCTTTTTACAAGGCTGTCTTGGTTTGTCATAGGTTTTCTACCAAGGAGAAAGTGTCTTTTGATTTAATGGCTGCAGTCACCATCTGCAGTGATTTTGGAGCCCAAGACAATAAAGTCTCTAACTGTTTCCATTGTTTCCCTGTCTATATGCCAGGAAGTGATGGGACCAGATGTCACAACGTTCATTTTTTGAATGTTGAGTTTTAAGCCAGCTTTTTCACGCTTCTCTTTAACTTTCATCAAGAGGCTCTTTAGTTCCTCTTCACTTTCTGCCATAAGGGTGGTGTCATCTGCATATCTGAGGTTATTGATGTTTGTCCCTTTATCTTTGATTCCAACTTGTGCTTCATCCACCCAGGTATTTCACATGACATACTCTGCATATAACAGACCTAACAGAAGCAGAAGATCTTAAAAAAAAAGAATAAAGTGGCAAGAATACACAGAACTATTCCAAAAAGATCTTCATGACACAAATAACCAAGATGGCATGATCACTCACCTAGAGTCAGACATCCTAGAATGAGAAGTCAAGAGTGCCTTAGGAAGAATCACTATGAGCTAAGCTAGTACAAGTGATGGGATTCCAGTTGAGCTATTTCAAATCCTAAAAGATGATACTGTGAAAGTGCTGCACTCAGTATATCAGCAAACTTGGAAAATCAGCAGTGGCCACAGGACTGTAAAAGGTCAGTTTTAATTCCATTCCCAAAGAAAGGCAAAGCCAAAGAATGTTTAAATTACCACACAATTGCACTCATCTCACACATTAGCAAAGTAATGCTCAAAATTCTCCAAGCCAGGCTTCAGCAGTACATGAACTGTGAACTTCCAGATGTTCAAGCTGGATTCAGAAAAGGCAGAGGAATCAGAGATCAAATTGCCAACATCTGCTGGATCATCAAAAAAGCAAGGGTTCCAGAAAAAACATCTATTTCTGCTTTATTGACTATGCCAAAGTCTTTGTGTGGATCACAATAAACGAAAATGCTGAAAGAGATGGGAATACCAGACTACGCGACCTGACTCTTGAGAAATCTGTATGCAGATCAGGAAGCAACAATTAGAACTGGACATGGAACAACAGACTGGTTCCAAACAGGAAAAGGAGTATGTCAAGGCTGTATATTGTCACCATTCTTATTTAACTTATATACAGAGTACATCATGCAACATGCTGGGCTGGATGAAGCACAAGCTGGAATCAAGATTGCCAGGAGAAATATCAATAACCTCAGATATGCAGATAATACCACCCTTAGAGCAGAAAGTGAAGAGGAACTAAAAAGCCTCTTGATGAAAGTGAAAGAGGAGTGTGAAAAAGTTGGCTTAAAGCTCAACATTCAGAAAACAAAGATCGTGGCATCTGGTCCCATCACTTCATGGGAAATAGATGGGGAAACAGTGGAAACAGTGCCAGACTATTTTGGGGGGCTCCAAAATCACTGCAGATGGTGACTGCAGCCATGAAATTAAAAGATGCTTACTGCTTGGAAGAAAAGTTAGGACCGACCTAGATAGCATATTGAAAAGCAGAGACATTACTTTGCCAACAAAGTCCGTCTAGTCAAGGTTATGGTTTTTCCATTGGTCATGTATGGATGTAAGAGTTGAACTGTGAAGAAAGCTGAGCATTGAAGAATTGATGCTTTTGAACTGTGGTGTTGGAGAAGACTCTTGAGAGTCCCTTGGACTACAAGGAGATCCAACCAGTCCATTCTTAAGGAGATCAGCCCTGGGTGTTCCTTAGAAGGAATGATGCTAAAGCTGAAACTCCCATACTTTGGCCACCTCATGTGAAGAGTTGACTCATTGGAAAAGACTCTGATGCTGGGAGGGATTGGGGGCAGGAGGAAAAGGGGACGACAGAGGATGAGATGGCTGGATGGCATCACTGACTCAATGGATGTGAGTTTGAGTGAACTCCAGGAGATGGTGATGGACAGGGAGGCCTGGCGTGCTGTGATTCATGGGGTCGTAAAGAGTCAGACACGACTGAGTGACTAAACTGAACTGAACTGAAGTGAGCAAGCAAAAATAAAATGGAAAAAATAATTTTATTCGTGTGTGTGTGTGTGTGTTAGTTGCTCAGTTTTGCCTGACTCTTTGCAACACCACGGACTGTAGCCTGCCAGACTTCTCTGACCATGGAATTCTCCAGGCAAGAATACTGGAGTGGATTGCCATTCCCTTCTGAAGAGGAACTTCCCAACCCAGGGATCGAACCCTGGTCTCCTGCATCGCAGGCAGGTTCTTTACCATTTGAGCTACAGGGAAGTCCTAGTAACATCAAAATACAAAATACTTAGGAATAAATTTAAGAAAAAGTAAAAAAAAAAAAAATTCTAAAATTAAAACATACAACATAGTTGAGATCTATTTAATTGTTAAAGATGTAAATAAGTAAAAAGGTACAGAAGTTTCAATAGTTGGAAAATTCAGTATTACTATTAAAATATATGTTGAATAGCAGAGCAGCTAGAATATACCAAGCAACCTTAAAGAAGAAAAAAGCTTAAAGATCTTACATTTCTTAATTTTAGAATTAACAAAAAACTAACATGTGCATGTAGAGTTGCTTCAGTCATGTCAGACTCTTTGCAACCCCATGGACTTAACCCACCAGGCTCCTTTCTCCATAGGATTCTCCAGGCAACAATGCTAGAGTGGGTTGCCATATCCTTCTCCAGAAAACTACCATCAGTTCAGTTCAGTTCAGTCGCTCAGTCCAGTCCGACTCTCTGCAAACCCGTGAACTGCAGCACACCAGGCCTCCCTGTCCATCACCAACTCCCGGAGTTCACTCAGACTCACGTCCATTGAATCAGTGATGCCATCCAGCCATCTCATCCTCTGTCATTCCCTTTTCCTACTGCCCCCAATCCCTTCCAGCATTAGAGTCTTTTCCAATCAGTCAACTCTTCGCATGAGGTGGCCAAAGTACTGGAGTTTCAGCTTTAGCATCATTCCCTCCAAAGAACACCGGGGGCTCATCTCTTCTAGAATGGACTGGTTGGATCTCCTTGCAGTCGAAAGGACTCTCAAGAGTCCTCTCCAACACCACAGTTCAAAAACATCAATTCTTTGGTCCTCAGCCTTCTTCACAGTCCAACTCTCACATCCATACATGACCACAGGAAAAACCATAGCCTTGACTAGATGAACCTTTGTTGGCAAAGTAATGTCTGCTTTTCAATATGCTATCTAGGTGGGTCATAACTTTCCTTCCAAGGAGAAAGAATCTTTTAATTTCATGGCTGTAGTCACCATCTGCAGTGATTTTGGAGCCCCCCAACATAAAGTCTGGCACTGTTTCCATATTTTCCTTATCTATTTCCCATGAAGTGATGGGACCAGATGCCAAGATCTTTGTTTTCTGAATGTTGAGCTTTAAGCCAACTTTTTCACTCACCTTTCACTTTCATCAAGAGGCTTCTTAGTTCCTCACTTTCTGCCATAAGGGTGGTGTCATCTGCATATCTGAGGTTATTGATATTTCTCCCATTAATCTTGATTCCAGCTTGTGCTCCTTCCAGCCCATAATCAAGGCTATATAATAAAACCATAAGAATCAGAGAGAGAGAAAGAGATCAGTTTAATGAAATTTTATATCTGATGATAGACATATTGGTAATAGAATCAACTGATTAAAGAAAAAAAAAGGCAATCCAGTGGATTGTTTTTTTTTTTCAAGAAATGCTGCTGGAATAACTAAATATACATAACAGAAAAAATAGAAGAATTAAAACCATAAAACACTGTAGGAAAAATGTAGCAGAATATAGTTGTGTCTTATAGTTATCTAAATGTTTCTTATATATGTCACAGAAATCAATAACTATAACAATAAATTAATAATAAAACAAAAAATACCTAATAAAAAATCGGCAATATTTAATAGACACTTTCAAAAAGTTTTCCATGTTATAAGTCATCAGGGAAATGGAAAATAAGTGTATTACTCACCAAGTGGGTTGAAACAAGACAAGTTGATGATAATAAGTGTTGTTTAAGATGTTAAGAAACTTAATTTCTGTATATTATTGGTGGAAATATAAAATAATACTTTGGAAACATTATGGCAATGTCTTAAGTTTCTTACAAAACTGAGATGTTTGAAAGTGGAAAGATCACTATATAGAATTTTAATAAATGTTTTCTTTTTTTCCTGATTACAAATTTAATTCTGAGCATATTAGACAATCAAACATAATAAAAATTTAGGAAAGAGAATATAAATTTCCTCGTTTTTATAAAATAGACTTCCAATACTCAAATAATTCTCTTAGTTAAAAAAAAAAAGTTAAATGTCTAAAGATATGCTAATAGTAGTAATAGTAGTGGTGTTAGTCACTAAGTCGTGTCTGACTCTTTGCAACCCCATAGACTGTAGACCACTGGGCTCCTCTATTTGTGGAATCCTCCAGGCAGCAATCCTGCAGTGGGTTGCCATTCCCTTCTACAGATCTTCCTGACCCAGGGATTGAATCAAGGTCTCCTGGATTGTTAGGTAGATTCTCTACCATCTGAGCCACTAGGGAAGCCCAGGCCTATAGATATTTTTAATACTTCTTTTCTTGTATATACGTGCAGTTAACATGCTTTGAGAACCTACTGTATGTCAGGATGAAGCTAGAGTGCTTAAAATAAAAAGGAAGACATAGCTTCTGGTTTCATGAAACTTCCAATATATTGAATGAAAAAAAAATAGTTAAAATATTTTATTATCATAGAAAAGTCAGGATGTCATTGGGTCTACCAAATAATGAAATGTCAAATGCAATGTGAACAAAGTGAAAAAAGCCATGGGTTTTCAGAAGTAATGAAAGTTATTTTAGAAGAACTGGGTATTAGGAATTGGAGGGAATACTGCAAATCGGAGATGAGTTATGTAGAATAAAATTATCATGACAGAAAGACTACATAATAGTCCACCTTATTTCTTCATGCAGATAATGTATGGATATCTGATATTTTATTTGGAGAAATTAAAGGATTGTTCAAATTATAAACAAAATATAATGAATTTGAAATTAGCAAAAAATTTACCCAAATTTTTCAGTGATAACGAAATCAGTATTGACATTATCACTTACATTTGACATTTATAGGTAAATATATCAATTTAACAGTTTTCTTTCAGAGTCCTATGGTGTCAAAAAGAGACAAGTATAAAATGAATTACAAATTACCTGTCTTTTCTAATGTTTAGAGAAGTTCTTCCTTGCTTTTTTCAAAGAACATAAAATTTTAAATTAACCAGGTACAGCTCTTTGTTATTTCCAAACTTGTTGGTACCAATAACAGTAATTAGCATAAAGAATTTGTTGATTCCTATTGTTAACTTGAGGAGAAGGCAATGGCAACCCACTCCAGTACTCTTGCCTGGAAAATCCCATGGATGGAGGAGCCTGGTAGGTTGCAGTCCATGGGGTCGCTAAGAGTCGGACATGACTGAGTGACTTCACTTTCACTTTTCACTTTCATGAATTGGAGGAGGAAATGGCAACCCACTCCAGTGTTCTTGCCTGGAGAATCCCAGGGCCTTGTGGGCTGCCGTCTATGGGGTCGCACAGAGTCGGACACGACTGAAGCGACTTAGCAGTAGCAGCAGCAGCAATGTTAACTTGAAGTATTCAATTTTCCTTGTTTATACCATATGGATTTGTTGCATTGAAGAATGAGTGAAACTTGATACAATACAAAGATTTAGCAGCTTAAGTCTTAAAATACACTTAAAATTTAATGTATTTTAAATATTGCCGAGGTTTTACTAAGGCTTGGGTAATGTGTAAGCAGAAACAGTGTATAGGAAAATTGCGTTCTCATTGTATAGTAATGATAACATGCTTTACCACCACATTTACGTCCACAATGCAATTACATTTAGACCACTAGTTAATCACATATATCTACCAATTGCTAAACTGGGCATGACACTTTGCTGTAGAAACTTATAGCTGGATTATAGCTTGCTAGTGGAGTTTGGGAATTGCAAAACAGGTTGGAAGCAATATTTTCTGGGAGTTAATGAGGTATTTAGATAATTTGTAGTCCTCATCTCCATTGAACGGATGTAAAAGTGGAAAGACAATAATTACTAATATTTTAAATTTTGTTGTCCATGTGTTAAAATTATAATCTATAATAGCAACATGAAAGATTAAAAAATATGTTGAGACATAGTGCACAGCAAAATTAAAAACTTACCCTTTGGTATGTGCACATAAATTATTAATAATGTTTCCTGCTATATTTCTCTTTTTTTCTTCTTTTTTTTTATTTTATTTTTAAACTTTACAGTATTGTATTGGTTCTGCCATATATCGAAATGAATCCACCACAGGCATACACGTGTTCCCCATCCTGAACCCTCCTCCCTCCTCCCTCCCCATACCATCCCTCTGGGTCATCCCAGTGCACCAGCCTCAAGCATCCAGTATTGTGCATCGAACCTGGACTGATGACTCGTTTCATATATGATATTATACAAGAGGATCATGTCATCTGCAAACAGTGAGAGTTTTACTTCTTCTTTTCCAATTTGGATTCCTTTTATTTCTTTTTCTGCTCTGTTTGCTGTGGCCAAAACTTCCAAAACTATGTTGAATAGTAATGGTGAAAGTGGGCACCCTTGTCTTGTTCCTGACTTTAGAGGAAATGCTTTCAATTTTTCACCATTGAGGATAATGTTTCCTGTGGGTTTGTCATATATAGCTTTTATTATGTGGAGGTATGTTCCTTCTGTTCCTGCTTTCTGGAGAGTTTTTATCATAAATGGATGTTGAATTTTGTCAAAGGCTTTCTCTGCATCTATTGAGATAATCATATGGTTTTTATTTTTCAATTTGTTAATGTGGTGTATTACATTGATTGATTTGTGGATATTGAAGAATCCTTGCATCCCTCACTGTTTGCAGATGACATGATCCTCTACACAGAAAACCCTAAACTCCACCAGAAAATCACTAGAACTAATCAATGATTATAGTAAAGTTGCAGGATATAAAATCAACACACAGAAATCCCTCACATTCCTATACACTAATAATGAGAAACAGAAAGAGAAATTAAGGAAACAATTCCATTCACCATTGCAACGAAAAGAATAAAATACTTAGGAATATATCTACCTAAAGAAACTAAAGACCTATATATAGAAAACTATAAAACACTGGTGAAAGAAATCAAAGAGGACACTAATACATGGAGAAATGGACCATGTTCATGGATTGGAAGAATCAATATAGTGAAAATAAGTACACTACCCAAAGCAATTTATAGATTCAATGCAATCACTATCAAGCTACCAACGGTATTCTTCACAGAGCTAGAACAAATAATTTCACAATTTGTATGGAATTACAAAAAACCTCGAATAGCCAAAGCTATCTTGAGAAAGAAGAATGGAACTGGAGGAATCAACCTGCCTGACTTCAGGCTCTACTACAAAGCCACAGTCATCAAGACAGTATGATACTGGCACAAAGATAGAAATATAGATCAATGGAACTAAATAGAAAGTCCAGAGATAAATCCATGCACATATGGACACCTTATCTTTGACAAAGGAGGCAAGAATATACAATGGATGAAAGACAATCTCTTTAACAAGTGGTGTTGGGAAAACTGTTCAACCACTTGTAAAAGAATGAAACTAGACCACATTCTAACACCATACACAAAAATAAACTCAAAATGGATTAAAGATCTAAACATAAGACCAGAAACTGTAAAACTCCTAGAGGAGAACATAGGAAAAACACTCTCCGACATACATTACAGCAGGATCCTCTATGACCCACCTCCCAGAATATTGGAAATAAAAGCAAAAATAAACAAATGGGACCTAATTAAACTTAAAAGCTTCTGCACAACAAAGGAAATTATAAGCAAGGTGAAAAGACAGCCTTCAGAATGGGAGAAAATAATAGCAAATGAAGCAACAGACAAACAAGTAATCTCAAAATACATTTTTCATATAGCATATTTCCTTTTGATTCTTAGAAAAAGCAGTATACATTTGTAGTTGAGAAAAATGTATTGTGTGGCTATGTGGAAATGCTATACTAGGTCCTGAGATTGAAAAAATAAATAATTTTTTTTGTGGTTATTAAACTTCAATGTGTGCAAACTGCACCCTGCTTGTTTCCTCTCAATTTTTGCAAGCTTTATATATGCTTTTATTTATTAATTAACATTCTTATCCCTTGCAGGAACTATATTGTTTTATTTTTTCTTTTGGCTGAAAACAACAGAAATTTATTGGCTCACACTTTTAGAGATTAAAGTCCAAAACCAAGGTGTTAGTAGGACCAAAGGCCCTTTGAAAACTCTGAGAGGATTTTTCCTTGACTCTTTCCACTTCTAGTATCCCCAGGTATTCCTTGGCTTGTGGCTGCATCACTCCAATCTCTGCTTCCATCTTCTTCCTTTGTATCTGTGTCTCTCTCTGTACAACTGTCCCTCCTACAATGAAGACACCAGTCATTACATTCAAGTCCACCCTAATATAATATGACCACATCTTAACTACATCTAAAAAGACCCCATTTCCAAATTAAGTCGTGTTATGAGGTTCTGATTGGTGTATGGATTGTGGAGGAATATTCTGCCTAACATTCACGCCATAGAAGCAGTGGTAAGCATAGGCAACAGCATGTAGTGAAAACCACTCAATTACAGAAATCAATGGACTCCGAGAGATGACTCTTGCTAAAGATAATTATTTTTTACTCAACGTGAACTGAAATAAAGAGTCAAATCTGACATGTACTTAAGATGACTCTTCACCATATGAGAAGGGTTAACACATTCTCACTACAAATATAATTTGGGAAACGTTCTCTGCTAGTGCAGGCTCTAATTTATTGACAAAACATACTATACGCTGAGTAGATACTCAAAAATTTTTTTGAGAAGAAAAGAAGGAAGAGAGGAAGGAAGAAAAGAAAAACCCATTCAATAGATATTTGTTAGAATTTTCATAGAGGTATCTTCTTAAATCTAAAGGAATGGATAGGGAAAAAAATCTAGCTCTGTCTCAGAAAGGTGAAGAATATTTCCCTGGGAGAGAAAGCGCTGAAAATTTACATATATGAAAATATTTCATGTAGCCTTGGTATTGCAGAGTTTGTCTATGTATAACGTTCTATGTTGGAGATAATTTTTCTTCACACTTAAAAATATTTTATTCAACTTTTTCTACTAACTTCTCATCTTGTTGCTAACAACATCAATCCCAAATATCATTCTAGAATTTTGCTTAGTAGGCATATATGTATATTTTTTTCCTGAAAATATGTAGATCTTTGTTGCCAGAAAATTTTGAGGTGATCTATTATCTTCCATTGTTTGGGGGAACATAATGGACATTTACAATCTATAAATTCATAACTTTCAAAGACAGGAAATATTCTGGAATTGTTTATAATCTCCACTTCATTACAGTAAGATATTGATAGCACAGAAACTAGAGTCACAATGCCTGGTTGCAGATCCAACTTCTGTCCACTCTAGCTGTACTGCTGCTGCTGCTGCTAAGTCGTTTCAGTCATGTCTGACTCTGTGCGACCCCATAGATGGAAGCCCACCAGCTTCCCCCAACCCTGGGATTCTCCAGTCAAGAACATTGGAGTGGGTTGCCATTTTCTTCTCTAATGCATGAAAGTGAAGAGTGAAAGTGAAGTCGCTTAGTCGTGACCGACTCTTCTCGACCCCATGGACTGCAGCCTACCAGGCTCCTCCGTCCATGGGGTTTTCCAGGCAAGAGTACTGGAGTGGGGTGCTATTGCCTTCTCTGTCTAGCTGTACAGTTAGAATCAAATGGCTTAACATCTCCATACTTAGGATATCTCAACTATCAGCTAAGTGTAGATCATATGAATAGTATCTCCTAGTAGAGTTGTTTCATACTATTCACGGGGTTTTCAAGACAAGAATACTGAAGTGGTTTGCCATTCCCTTCACCAGTGGACCATGTTTTGTCAGTCCATGGGAGTCACAAAGAGTCAGACATGACTGAGTGACTTAGCTGAACTGAACTGAGTAGAATTGTTTTAGATTTGAATGTATTATCCTTTCCAAGATATTGAAAATATTGTCTGTAATTTAGTGACTATTATGTGGGAGATTGCTAATATTATCTTTCAGAATGATTTCTACAGGTTTTCCTATTTTATTCCTTTTATTTTTCATTTTGTTTCTTCTTATGACTATATATTCTGAGAGATTTCCTCAACTCTATCTTCTAGTCACTCAATTGAACTTTACATTTGTAATATTGTATTTCAATCCTGAGCCTTTTTTTCTGCATTTTGATCTTATATTCTGTACAATTTTATAGATTTAATGTCTTCTGTTAAAACTCTGAGACTTTTAATGGGAAATTATTTGGTTATTTGTGCACACAGTTTAAACTAGCACAAAGTTTATTAGGAAAGAGTTGCCTTCTATGCACATCTTTTATTTCTCACATTCTTATACATGCTTTTTGATGTTTTTCTTTGTATTTATTTGCATTTCAAAAAGATGTTGATACTGCTCTTCTTTTATTCCTGTCTTAGAAATTATCTGCTCACTTCCTACATAAGAGTGTGAAGATCTCCTTCAGTTGGGCCAGTACTAGCCCAATTTCCCCAGATAACATATCCAAATTATGGGAAGTCTCTCCTAGCCTCCCACTAAGCCACCACATGAGGCATCCAACCACTCAGGGGGCCAGCCCTGCATACCAGTAACCCATAGTAATAGGCAGAACAAAAGATGTGCCCATATAGCTCACAGAGGAGTATCCATAGCCACATATACATTAGTAGGGAGTAGTTCCTGAGCCTCTTAAGAATTATCTTACTTAATACCAATTCCCTAAGATTAGGAAATGTAAGTGACCCATCTAACACAGAAAGAAACACACAGAATTGTGTAAATTAAGGTGACAGAGAAACATATTCCAAGAAAAGAATATAATATAACCTCAGAAAAACAACTCTTTGAAGTGGAGATAAATAATCTACCTGAGAGACTTCAAGGTAAAAATGATAAAAAGTGCTAAAAAAAAAAAAAAAAAAAAAAAGATGAACTCAGAATTTCAATAAAGAGTTAGAAAACATATAGGAGAACAAACATGTTTGAAAAATACAGTAACTGAGATAAAAAGAACACTAGAAGAAATCAATATTGTATCAGTCAGTTCAGTTCAGTTCAGTCGTTAAGTCATGTCCAACTCTGAAACCCCATGAATCACAGCATGCCAGGCCTCCCTGTCCATCACAAACTTCTGGAATTCACCCAAACTCATGTGCGTCAAGTCGGTGATGCCATCCAGCCATCTCATCTTCTGTTGTCCCCTTCTCCTCCTGCTCCCAATCCCTCCCAGAATCAGGGTCTTTTCCAATGAGTCAACTCTTTGCATGAGGTGGCCAAAGTATTGGAGTGTATAAGATAATACAAAGGAAAGGAACATGTATATAGAAGGCAGACTAGTGGAAATCACCAAGCTGAACAGACAGTACAAATAAATAAATAAAAGAAGAATTTAAAAAATAAGGGTAGTTTTAGAAACTTATAAGACTATGTCAAGTACACTGATATTTATGTAACAGAGGTCCCAGAAGTAGAAGAGGGTGAAAGGTGCAGATAATTTATTTGAGTAAATAATATATGTGTTTTGTACCTCGTGGTAACCACAAACCAAAAATCTATAATAGATACACACAAATCACAAAAGAAGGGAGCAAGAGAAAATTACTAAAGATAGTCATCAAATCACAAGAGAAGAAAGAAGAAGAAAGGAATGAAAAAGAAATACAGAAGTGACCAGAACAGAATGAACAAAACAGCAATAAATACATATGTATAAATAAATAAATACACAGAGTGGCTGAATGGTTAAAAAAAAAAAAAAAACACTATAACCATATATATGCTTCCCACAAGAGACTCACTTCAGATCTAAAGGCACACACATAGTGAAATTGAGGGGATGGAGAAAGGTATTCTGTGCAAATGGAAATAAAAAGAAAGCTGGGGTAGTAACACTTATACTAGACAAAACAGACTTCAGAACAAGGCTGGACTAAGAAACAGCAAAGGACATTATAGAATGGTAAACTCAACATAGAAGACCCTAAATACCTAAAGTAAATGTTAACAAACACAACAGAAGAAACTGACAATAACACCTTAATAGTAGAGGACTTTTACACCCCACTCCCATTAATGGAAAGATCATTGAGACAAAAACAAACAAACAAACAAAACTGCCCTTAACCGATACATTATATTAGATGGAATTAATGGATATATACACAACTTTCCACCCAAAAGCACCAGAAGACACATTATTTTCGAGGCACATGAAATACTCTCCAGCATAGATTGTATGTTATGTGCATATATATGCTTAGCATATATAAATTTAATAAAGTTGAAATTATATTAATAATATTTTCTTATCACAAAATTATGAGACTAGAGATCAACTACAAGAACAAAACTGAAAAACAAACAAAATCCTAGAAGCCCCAAATCACCCTGATACAAGAACCAAACAAAGACTAGTATCATTGTGTACATAGATACCAAAATCCTCAATATTAGGAAATCAAATTCAACAGAACATTAAAAGAATCATGATCATATTTGGCTTATCCCAGACATGCAAAGATGATTCACTATTCATAAATCAATTTATATGATATACTACATTAACACACTGATGAATAAAAATCACATTGTCACCTCAATAAATGCATAAAAAGTTTTTGAGAAAATTAAACATACCTTAATGTTAAAAAATTCTTCACAAAGTGGGTGTAGAAGGAATATACCTCAGCAAAATAAGGACCACATTTGACAAACTCATAGCCGATAGCATACCAAATGTTGAAAAGCTGAAAGTTTTTTCTTTAAGGTCAGGTACAAGACAAGGATATCCACTTTCACTAATTTTATACAACAATATTGGAGGCCTTAGCCAGAACAACCAGACAAAGAAAATAAAAGGAATAAATGGAATCTTAATTAAAAAGAAATATGTCAACTGTTACTACTTGCAAATAACATAATACTATATATGGAAAATCCTAATGACACCATCAAAACGCACTAGAAATATTAAATAAATGCAGTAAATTAGTAGGCTTAATATCCAGAAGTATATTGCATTTTTTACACTAATAACAAAATATCAGCAAGAAAAAAATAAGAGAAAAATCCATTGGAATTGCATTGAAAAAAAACAATAAAAACTAAGGAATAAATCTAACCAAAGAGGTAAAAGTCTTACACTTTGAAAACTTTAAGACATTGGTGAAAGAATCAAATGACACACCATGCTTATGGATTACAAAAATCAAGGCAATTTACAGATTTAATGCAATCTGTGTCAATATACCAAAGGTATTTTTCACAAAACTAGAACAAATTTTTCTAAAATTCACATGGAAACAAAAAGAAAGCCAAAGATATCTTGAAAAAGAAGAACAAAATTGGAGGTATCACACTCCTTAATATTAAAGGAGCTACAGTACCAGGCTACAGTGATCAAGCCATATAGTAATAGCACAAAAACAGACACAAAAATAAATGAAACAGAATAGAGTCCGGAAATAAATCCACATATATATGCATGCATGCATTCTAAGTCAATTCAGTCATGTCCAACTCTTTGTGACCTTATGGACTGAAGCCCACCAGGCTCCTCTGTCCAAGAGATTCTCCAGGAAAAAATACTGGAGTGAGTGGCCATTTCCTTCTACAGGGGATCTTCCCAACCCAGGGATCGAACCCACATCTCATGTCTATTGTATTGGCAGGTGGGTTCCTTGCCACTAGTGCCACCTAGGAAGCCCCTTTGTCCTAATTATGACAAAGAAGAATATGCAATATTTTCTTCAGTAAATTATGTTGCAAAAACTGGACAGCTCCATGCAAAAGAATTTCCCATTCTATATAAAAAATAAACTTAAAATATATTAACAACTTAAATGCAAGAATTGAAACCATAAAACCTTGAGAAAAAAATTGGTAATATTCTCTTTGACATCTGACTTGTCAAGATGTGGAATGCATATAGATATGTAAATATGGATGGATAAGTAAGATGTGGTACCTATATGAAAAAATGAAATATTTGCATTAGCAACAACATAGATAAATCTAGAGACCAAAATGTTAAGTGAAATAAGTCAGACAATGCCTTATACAAAGACAAATACCTTATGTTCTCTCTTATGTAAAGTCAAAATAAATAGATAAATAAATAAATGAAGTCAACTCAGATACAGAGAACAAATAGAACAAACGATACATTGTGGAAGAGAAGAGAGTAGGGGAAGTGAAACAAATAAAAGGTATGAGAAGTTTTAAATCTTCAGATAAAAAATAAGTCAAGGTGATATAATTAATACATGACATAAAGTATATGGTAACAAATATTGCAATAAATTTATGCTAGGATACTTTGTTGTTAGTGATTGTGGTGATCATTTCATAATGTATGCAAATATATCTGCCTACAATTCCAGAGTTCCAGGTTCAATCCCTGGAAGATCCCCTGGAGAAGGAAATGCAATCCACTCCAGTATTCTTGCCTAGAGAATTCCATGAACAGAGAGGCTGGTGTACTACAGTCCATGGGGTCATGAAGAGTCAAACATGGCTGAGTGACAAACACTACACTATAACTGAAAATAGCATAACTTTGTACAGCAAATATGTTTCAGTAAAAATCAATCCCCTCCTTCATAACTCATTAGACACACACACACACAGCAGTCCATTAACCCTTCTTTGATATAGTTATAATTTTGATTATATTGATATTCAATTAATGTATTGCTATGGTCAGGCAAATGATACTTATATGTGAACTATACAGTGCTCTATACATTTTTTTTATTTTCAAGCACACATATTTATTCTCTGTATTTTTTCTCCACTTAATTATGTTATTATTTGGGTTTGCTTTCACAGTAAAAAAATATATATATGACCCATCCTCAAATATCAGTCACCTATTTTGCAAATCGCCTTTTCAGTCTTTTCAAAATATCCTAACTATTATCAGTTTGATTTGCTTGTAAATGTGTGTGTGTGCATGCTCAGTTGCTTCAGTTGTGTCCAACTCTTTATGAACCTATGGACTGTAGGATGCCAGGCTTCTCTGTCCGTGGGACTCTCCAGGCCAGAATACTGGAGTGGGTTGCCATGCCTCCCACAGGGGATCTTCCCAACCCAGGGATAGAACCCAGGTCTTCTGCATTGCAGGTGGATTCTTTACCACTGATCTGTGGGGGAAACCCCTAGCTTGTAGCCATCGGTCCTTGAATCTCATGGACTATTACATTTTGGAGATGTTACTCCCCAAACCTGCAGAGCCACTATACCATGATCTTCCTTCACAACTGTCAATGGTGAGTCTGTTCATCTTGTGATAGATTCCTAGTTTTAGGGTGTGATTGATTTCCACTTATTTTAAAATGAAAACCAGCATTATATATATATACACATATATATATATATATCGGAGAAGGCAATGGCACCCCACTCCGACTCTTGCCGGAGGAGCCTGGTAGGCTGCAGTCCATGGGATCGCTAAGAGTCTGACACGACTGAGCGACTTCACTTTCTCTTTTCACTTTCACGCATTGGAGAAGGAAATGGCAACGCACTCCAGTATTCTTGCCTGGAAAATCCCATGGACAGAGGAGCCTGCAGGGCTACAGTCCATGGGATCTTGAATCAAACATCACTTAGAAATTAAACCACAAAAAGAAGCTTGCAATATTTGAGAGGCTTTCTTTAAGGGAAAATAAAAAAATCAAAATATGATTTTAAAAATTAGGTACAAAAGGAAATATTTACTTAGAATAAAAAAGGAAGAGGCTCTTCAAGGAACTCAGACAAGTGAAAAAACCAGAAGCTGAAAAAGCTTAAATAAACTTTTTCCTATAAGATAAGAAGCATTATCTTAAAAAAAAAAAAAAAAGAAGGTATCTAATGAGCATATCATCTAAAAATATGGCATTAAATAACAAAATAAACATTTGAAGGGTCAAAGTGTTTTTTTTTTTCCTTTATTAAAAGAGTGTTTACATAATAAGTTTTGAGTATTTCTATTTTAAAACAATCTATATATTTATTTTTTATTTTTTAAATATACATTTATTTATTTTAATTAGAGGTGAATTACTTTACAATATTGTATTGGTTTTGCCATGCATCAACATGAATCTGCCACAGGTATACACGTGTTCCCCATCCCGAACCCCCTCCCTCCATCCTCCCCATACCATCCCTCTGGGTCATCCCAGTGCACCAGCCCCAAACAAAATTTTAAAGCTGTCTGAAGAAGCTTTCATAAAAACATTTATGCACAAAATAATTATGATTAATATAATTAATGAAAATAGTTAAGTCTAGGGATATTCAATGAGTATGGAAAGTTTAAGAAAAGTAGTCAGCCTAAACATTTTGAAATAAAATCACAGTGTTTGTTATAGCTTTAACCCTTATCTTTACTGACTAATGATGCTTAAATCCTTATCCAATACTTGGATACCTGAAAGCAGAATATATCCATTAAAAAAAAAAATCATAGTAATGCATCCTTTACCATGAATAGGATAAAAAATGCAAACATTTAAAATAAGTTAATTTGAATGCTAGTATTTTATTTGTTGAAAAGCAAAAAAATTCTCCCAGTTATTCCATTAGTGACTTAATGGTTTGTTTTTACTCTATACATGCTGTTGCTGCTGCTAAGTCACTTCAGTCGTGTCCGACTCTGTGTGACCCCAGAGACAGCAGCCCACCAGGCTTCCCCATCCCTGGGATTCTCCAGGCAAGAACACTGGAGTAGGTTGCCATTTCCTTCTCCAATGCATGAAAGTGAAAAGTGAAAGTGAAGTCGTTCAGTCGTGTCAGACTCCTATCGACCCCATGGACTGCAGCCTACCAGGCTCCTCAGTCCATGGGATTTTCCAGGCAAGAGTACTGGAGTGGGGTGCCATTGCCTTCTCCGACTCTGTACATACAAGCATTAAAACTGGTATTTATTGCCAGCCTGATAAAAAGTTGAAGATTTACTGAAGTATACCTTTACTGTTAAATAGATGTAACCTTGAAGGTTCAAACTTTAAAATTTTTATGATTTGTTTTAAAGACATAATTATAGGCCCTAATCCTAGTAATATCTCTCAAGGAATTTAGTCATGATTTTTACAACAGCAATCATTGAGACATAAAAGCATCTTCTAATTTACAACACATAAAGAAAAATAAATTTTCAATAAACTATAAACATTATATATTGCTAGCTGTGCTTTAAACATCTCTCAGTCAACCATAATGGAAAAGCAAAACAAAAAGCACAAGTTTGTCATTTTCCAATGATTATTATACTGACACCCTAGCATATTTTATATAGGTTTTCCCAGGTGGCCCTAGTGGTAAAGAACATGACTGCTGTTGCAGGAGACATAAGAGGTATGGGTTTGATCCCTCAGTTGGGAAGATCCCCTGGAGAAGGAAATGGCAATACACTTCAGTATTCTTGCCTGGAAAATCTCATGGGCAGAGGAGCCTGGCAGGCTATAGTCTGTGGGGTTGCACATAGCCGGGATATGCTACCTAGCCTTAGCATATTTTATTGATCATTTGTATATTAAAATTGTTGGCTTTAATTACTATATGTTAATATATATACTTTTGTCATGCAATAGTGAATTTATGCCCACTGAGTTCTTTTCCTGAAGAGTGAATGGTTCATGACCTTTTTTCATTAATAGCACTTTTCTCTTACTAACAGTCAAGCACAGTGAACTTTTTTGACTCAGTATGGGCTTTTTGTCTGAAGATCCACTCACATTCTCAATTTGATCTCAATTCAGGAAAGAAATTCATGACCCATTTCACGGTTATAGAATTAAACAACTCAGAAGCTATAATCGTGGTCTTTTGTGTTGCTCTCTGTCTCCTTTGTTACATATCTGCTTTGCACACACTTACACAGTATTATCCACTATTAAAATCCTGCCACAGAGTGGTATATTTCTTATATTAAACTGATACTCTTGCATTATTAGCACCTAAAGTTTATAGTTTATAAACTGTAAACCTTTGGTTTACCTTTGGTGTTATATGTGGATTTAACAAATATATAATGACATGTAATCACCTTTATAGTATCATACAGCAGTGTTTCAATTCCTGTCCATAGAGTTACTTTTTCAGAGCACTACATGAGTGGGTGGATCTCAACTAAGATCCCCTTAATGAAGACTCATGTCAGCCTAGACTTCTAATTATTGCTTGTGTTACCTAGCAATGGGCTTGCTGCTCAATGAGCATAGACATCAATATTTTGGTAAGAAATTTAATCTTTAAAAAGCTTTATTACAATGTCAACTTGCAAAGAGAAAGGAGATACACTCAAATATACTTCTCTGGTCTGAGTTTCAGTTAAACTTTTATGGATTAGGGGAAGAGAGTAGATATATGGGGACACTGGTAGGGTGTGTTTCAACTGGAGGGCTTTGGAACTCGGTCATTTATGGTAAGGTGTATAATGGTGTGTCAGCACCCATCTTCCTAGACCCCTCACTTCTGAAAGGGATCCAGTATTCAGGTTCTGATCAAATTCTGTTCCTTTTGTTCTAGGGAGGAAATAAATTTTATTTCAGGTATTATTTGAGCTCAAAATCTCCTCTATGCATAAATTGTGGTTTTGTTCTTTTGCTTCTGGAAAATAACTCAGTATCTTGTTAGAAAAAGGGTAAAGCCAGTTTCAAGCTGGTTCTGCAGTTTTGTTGTTCATTCTTCACTGGACAAAAAAAATGTCCCATTTTTGTTGCTTATTCTTCAATCTTGAGGGATAAGGAGTGAAGACTATTCTGGCTACTCCCTGTTGTTAAGGAACATAGACCTAAAAAGGGCTTGAGCATACATAGATCACAAATTGCCAAAGCAGCCTTGAGAAAGTGGAATGGAGCTGGAGGAATCAACCTTCCTGACTTCAGACTATGCTACAAAGCTACAGTCATGAAGACAGTATGGCACTGGCACAAAAACAGAAATATAGACCAATGGAACAAGTTAGAAAACTCAGAGAAAAACCCATAAACATACAGGTACCTTATTTTTTACAAAAGAGGAAAAAATAGACAATGGGGAAAAAATAGCCTCTCCAGTAAATGGTGCTGGGAAAGCTGGAAAACTATATGTAAAAGAAATTAGAATACTACCTATTGCCATACACAAAGATAAACTCAAAATGGATTAAAGACCTAAATGTAAGACCAGAAAGTATTAAACTCTGAGAGGAAAACGTAGGCAGAACACCTGATCAAAGCAAGATATTCTATGACCCACCTCCTAGAGTAATGGAAAAATAAAAGAAAAAGAAGAAGAAGAGAAAAGAAAAGTGGGTTCTAATCAGACTTAAAAGCTTTTGCACAGCAAACAAAACTACAAACAAGGTGAAAAGACAACCCTCAGAATGGGAGAAAATAATAGCAAAGGAAACAACTGACAAAGAATTAATTTCCAAAATGTACAAGCAGCTCATACAACTCAATACCAGAAAAGCAGAAGAACAAGATGGCAGACAAGTAGGTGGATGTGGTGTACATCTCTCTCTAAGAATACATTAGGAATACATCTTCAGACACAGAAGGGCATGCAGAACACCAGCTGAGAGCAGACAGGAGCACCTGATCAGGGGAAAAATATATATGGAACCAAGGAAAACTCAGTAGGATGAAGGAACTGGGGGGAAAACAGAAGTGTTAGTAGGACTGGACCTGCCCTTGGCAGGTGGAGGAACTGAAGCAGGGGTCTGATCTCCACATCAGGGCCATTGTCTGAGTCAGAGGAGAAACATTTAAGGCTGAGAATGAAACAGCTGATCTGTACAAGCCTAAATGAAATGAGAATCAGACAGTCCTTGTCACAGCCATACATACCGCAGACAGGGACGCAGGTCCCCTGGAAGGTACAGCAGCTGAGAGCTGAAGCTTAGGGATTATGGTGCAATCCCAGGGAGAGGGCTGCTGTTGACTGCTGAGAAACAACCAAGAGGATGCTAGGGAGGAGACTGTGGTGGGAAACACCTATAGAGGAAAGCCAGGCAGCAATGGAAACACGGTGATGTTGCTGAGTCATGGGTAGGGGTGGAGCCATCACCATAGCTTCTCTCTCCCCACACGTCAGCATCCACAACTGAACAATAGAGAGGCTGGCCTATCAAGCACCTGACACACCAAACAACAGAGTAGGACCCCACCCAGTGTATGCCTTTAAGTGCCTGATGTGCCCATCTACAGAGTAGCACCCCAGCCAGGGGGGCCCCTATGTGTGCCTGATTCACTGAACAATAGAGATGGATCCCAGGCGAAGGAGCCCTTTAAGTGCCTGAACAGACAGAACTATGGAGAAAGACTAGCCAAAGAGACCTTCTAATCACCAGCTTCCAGGGGCTTGAAAAAAGACTGATAGAGTCATAACTCCTGCAGTGGAGGCAGTCCGTATCCCTGCACACTTGGTGCTGCCAAGTCCCTGCAAGCCAACCATCTGTGCCACCTCCACACTCAACTCTCACTAGGAAGAGCTGCCACAGGCAAAAAAAAAAAAAAAAAGTCTTGCATCTATTTGTGCAGGGTCACTTCAGTTCCCACTCTATGCAACCCTGTAGACAGTGGCCTGCCAGGCATCTCTGTCAGAGAGGGGGCTCTCTAGGAAAGAATACTGGAGCATACTGACCAATACTGGTTGCCATACCCTTCTAGGGCATTATATTTCCTGCTGCCCTAGCTGTCAACTCCCCTGAGTACCTGGTGCTGCAAGAACCACTGCGACCCAAGCAGCTGCACCACCTACACACCTTGCCCTCACTGCGGCAGACCCAAGTCCTCCAGGGCAGCCTCAGGAGAAAACCCCAGTGAACAACCCACATGCAGAGGTGGAAATAAAACCACAATTGAAACCCAGGGGCAGAGTGGCTAAGGAACAAGACCAAAACCTCCCATCAGCTGTACAGCTGAAGAATATATCCATATGATCAACTAAGCAGGCTCTGTCTATGGAATATACAAAAGGACATTGAGACTTCCCACAAAAGAAAATGCACTAGTTCTGATAACTGTGGACATTGGTGGCAAGAACACACAAGAGTAGGACCAGATTAGAATCTGGGATACCCCCACAGCAGGTACAGAGACCAGCACACTGTTGGTGAGCATCCGAGGGAGGTGAGGTGGACTATGACATCCAGAGAGGGAAAGGACCATGACAGCAGTGACTCAAGGGAAGCATTTATTATTATTTTGTTTTGAATTGTTCCACAGTTTCTTTTGGATTTTTTTTTTTTTTCTTCCCCGCTGCCTGACCTTATGGTTGTCTATTTCATTGGCATTTCAAGAGAAGACTCTACACATGGACATCACCAGATGGTCAACACCAAAATCAGATTGATTATATTCTTTACAGCTAAAGATGGAAAAGCTCTATACAGTCAGCAAAAACAAGACCTAGAACTGACTGGCTAAGATCATGAACTCCTTATTGGCAAATTCAGACTTAAATTGAATAAAGTGGGGGGAAACCACTAGACCACTCAGGTATGACTTAAATCAAATCCCTTATGACTATACAGTGGAAGTGAGAAATAGATATAAGGGACTAGATCTGACAGACAGAGTGCCTGACGAACTATGGATGGAGGTTCATGACATTGTACAGGAGACAAGACCATCCCCAAGAGAAAGAAATGCACAAAAGCAAAATGGCTGTCTGAGGAGGCCTTACAAATAGCTGTGAAAAGAAGGGAAGTGAAAAGCAAAGGAGAAAAGGAAAGATACCCATTTGAATGCAGACTCCCAAAGAATAGCAAGGAGAGATAAGAAAGACTTCGTCAGCGATCAATGCAAAGAAATAGAGGAAAACAATAGAATGGGAAAGACTAGAGATCTCTTCAAGAAAATTAAAGATACTAAGGGAACATTTCATGCAAAGATGGGCTCGATAAAGGAAAGAAATGGTATGGGCCTAACAGAAGCAGAAGATATTAAGAAGAGGTGGCAAGAATATATAGAAGAACTGTACAAAAAAGATCTCCATGACTCAGATAATCATGATGGTGTGATCACTCCCCTAGAGCCAGACATCCTTGAATGCAAAGTCAAGTGGGCCTTAGGAAGCATCACTACGAACAAAGCTAGTGGAGATGATGGAATTCCAGTTGAGCTATTTCAAATCCTAAAAGACGATGCTGTGAAAGTGCTGCACTCAATATGCCAGCAAATTTGGAAAACTCAGCAGTGGCCACAGGACTGGAAAAGGTCAGTATTCATTCCAATCCCAAAGAAAGGCAATGCCAAAGAAGGCTCAAACTACTGCACAATTGCACTCATCTCACAAGCTAGTAGAGTAATGCTCAAAATTCTCTTAGCCAGGCTTCAGCAATACGTGAACCATGAACTTCCAGATGTTCAACCTGGTTTTAGAAAATGCAGAGGAACTAGAGATCAAATGGCCAACATCCACTGGATCATCGAAAAAGCAAGAGTTCCAGAAAAACATCTATTTCTGCATTATTGACTATGCCAAAGCCTTTGACTGTGTGGATCACAAGAAACTGTGGAAAATTCTGAAAGAGATGGGCATACCAGACCACCTGACCTGCCTCTTGAGAAACCTATATGCAGGTCAGGAAGCAACAGTTAGAACTGGACATGGAACAATAGACTTTTTCCAAATAGGAAAAGGAGTACATCAAGGCTGTATATTGTCACCCTTCTTATTTAACTTATGTGCAGAGAACATCATAAGAAATGCTGGGCTGGAGGAAGCACAAGCTGGAATCAAGATTGCTGGGAGAAATATCAATAACCTCAGACATGGAGCTGACACCACCCTTACGGCAGAAAGTGAAGAAGAACTAAAGAGCCTCTTGATGAAAGTAAAAGGGGAGAGTGAAAAAGTTGGCTTAAAGCTTAACATTCAGAAAACTAAGATCATGGCATCTGGTCCCATCACTTCATGGCAAATAAATGGAGAAACAGCAGAAACAGTGGCTGACTTTATTTTTCTGGATTTCAAAATCACTGAAGATGGTGACTGCAGCCATAAAATTAAAAGATGCTTACTCCTTGGAAGGAAAGTTATGACCAATATAGACAGCATATTAAAAAGCAGAGACATTACTTTGCCAACAAAGGTCCGTCTGGTCAAGGCTATGGTTTTTCCTGTGGTCATGTATGGATGTGAGTTTTGGACTGTGAAGAAAGCTGAGTGCTGAAGAATTGATGCTTTTCAACTCTGGTGTTGGAGAAGACACTTGAGAGTCCCTTGGACTGCAAGGAGATCCAACCAGTCCATGCTAAAGGAGATCTGTCCTGGGTGTCCATTGGAATGAGTGATGTTGAAGCTGAAATTCCAATACTTTGGCCACCTAATGCGAAAAACTGACTCATTTGAAAAGACCCTGATGCTGGGGAAGATTGAAGGCAGGAGGAGAAGGGGACAACAGAGGATGAGATGGTTGGATGGCATCACCGATTCAATGGACATGGGTTTGGGTGGACTCTGGGAGCTGGTGTTGGACAGGGAGGCCTGGTGTGCTGTGGTTCATGAAGTCGCAAAGAGTCAGACACAAGTGAGTGACTGATCTGTACTGAACTTATAAAATCTAATTAAGTTTTTGAGTTTGTGTGTTTTTTTTTTAATCACAGTTTTTATTTTTGTTATAAACCTCTGCCTTTGTGTTGGGCTTTGGCGGTTCTGTGGAGTTTTCTCTCTTTTTTTTTTTCCCCCTCTTTCCTCTTCCTTTTTTTTTTTTTTGTTGTTGTTTTTGGTCTTTTCTCTTTCTCTTTAATTTTTAATTTTATTTTTTTTAACATATTACTGTTTTTCTACATTTATTAATTTCTTTTTTCTATTATTTTTCCCCCTGGTGGTTAATCTTTAATACATATAAATTTTCTTTATATATCTCTATTTAACTTTGAATATCTTTTCTTTATTTCTTTCTTTCCCTCTCAACATATTTGTTAATTTTGTTTTCATTATTTTATTCCCCACTTGGCACCTCTCTTTCGTTTTGTTTTCCAGTTTGTGCTTTAGTTTTGTTCAATTAGTAGATATAATTTTTGGTTTCCTTTGTTTGCCAGGTCAATCTATTGTGCTTTATTTTTGTTAAACTGTTTTGATTTTGTTTGCAGAAGTATATGTGTTAATTCCATTAATTACTATTTGCCTGATTTTTGTAACTGCCATTTGCCTGGGACTCATCTTTTGTTTCTTTTTTTTTGGGGGGGGGGTATGTGCTGTCATCTCACTTAATGCCATAACAAACCACTTGTGAAATCTTCCTTCCTGACTAGAGATCAAACCCTGAGCCTTTAGAGTGGGAGCACAGACTCCAAGACCCTAGACTATAAGAGAACTAACACTAGGGAGTATTAAATAGTGTTAGCTTAGAGTATTAAAGCTAGGTGTTAGCTTATGGTGAACTATAGCTTATGGTGACAGTAAATGGTGTCAGATTCTTGATCTCTGAAAATTTACCTTTGGGACCAGGCATGATCCTTCAAGATCTTTTGTATAGCAGAACTTTATTAAAGTTAAAAGGGACAGAGAAGGCTTCTGACACAGACTTCAGGAGACAGATGGAGAGTGTCCCTCTTGCTAGTGTAAGCAAGAGAGTTATGTACTTTTTAAATTTGTTATTACAGTAAGTCAAAAGAATGCCTTAAGGTTGTAAAGATCTTACTAGGCCCACTTCCATAATTTACATTTTAAGGTAACAGGGTTAGCCAGAAAGTTTTCAGGAAGGAGAAACTGTTCTCAAGCACTATACATTATATAATCCTTAGTACAGTGTTTAAACTGAGTTGTTTGTTGTGTAGTCATCAGTTCTGGGCTTAAGGAAAAAAACATATTATGTGACTAAGACTACAGAATGTAGAGGAAAAACAAACAGATGTTTGTCCTTTCTTCCTCCTTGAGAATTCCAGACCCCAATCTCTACTTCGAGAACCCCAGATCCTCTATCCTCGAGGACATTAGACTTCTAATCAACCTGCCTAGAAATTGACTCTCTCAAAAGAAAACCAGTTGAATACAAGACCCTGCATCACCCAACCACCAGTAGCACCCTGTGCGTCATCCAAACAACAAACAAAACAAATATAAAAATCCAATCATCAGTAGATAGGATTACCACCTCACTCAGCCTTGTCCATCAAATGAAAATAACAAGAAAACTCAGCACAAATCTCACCCTATACAAAGCTGACACAAACCACTGCACCAACCTGAGGGGGGCAGAAAGCAAGAGGAAGAAAAAATTCAATCTTGAAGCCTGGGATAAGGAGACATCAAACACAATAAGTTTTTAAAAAATAATGAAAAGGTAGAGAAATACTGCCAAATGAA
This sequence comes from Bos grunniens, assembly GCF_055505025.1. Classification (NCBI taxonomy): domain Eukaryota; kingdom Metazoa; phylum Chordata; class Mammalia; order Artiodactyla; family Bovidae; genus Bos; species Bos grunniens. The sequence goes on along the minus strand of NC_141183.1, from coordinate 60,500,042 downwards.
GGAATGAACTAGAAACAGACATGTCCAAACAAATGAAGAAATAAATAAACTACCTGAAAAATAATTCAGAATAAGGATAGTAAACATGATCCAAAGTCTTGAAAACAGAATGGAGAAAATGCAAGAAACAATTAACAAAGACCTAGAAGAATTAAAGAATAAACATACAGAGACAAACAACACAATTACTGAAACTAAAAATCCTCTAGAAGCAATCAATAGCAGAATATGTGAAGCAGAAGACAGAATAAGTGAACTGGAAGATAAAGTGGTGGAAGTAACTTCTGAAGAGAAAATAAAGTAAAAAGAATGAAAAAAAAAAAAAAATGAGGATAGTCTCAGAAACCTCTGGGACAATATCAAACACACCAACATTTGAATTATAGGATTCTCAGAAGAAAAAGAAAAAATAAAGAGTATGAGAAAAATTTTGAAGAGATTATAGTTGAAAATTTCCCCAATATGAAAAAGTAAATAGTCAACCAAATCCAAGACACACAGAGTCCCATACAGGATAAACCCAAGGAGAAACAAACCAAGACAAACACTAATCAAATTAACAGAGATTAAACACAAAGAAAGAATATTAAAAGCAGCAAGGGAGAAACAACAAATAACATATAAAGGAAACCCCATAGATTTAACAGTTGATGTTTCAGCATAAACTCTGCAGGCCACAAGGGAATGACAGGATATATTTAAAGTACTGAAAGGGAAAAATGTACAACCAAGATTACTGTACCTGGCAAGGATCTCATTCATAATTGATGGAGAAATCAAAAGCTTTTCAGACAAACAAAAGTAAAGAGAATTCAGTTCCACAAAACCAGCTTTACAAAAAATGTTAAAAGGACTTATATTGGCAAGAAATACAAGAAAAAGTCCTATGAAATCAAACCACAAACAATTAAGAAAATAGTAATAAGAATGTATATGTAAATGATTACTTTACATGTAAATGGGTTAAATGCTCCAACCAAAAGACACAGATTGGCTGAATGGATATAAAAACAAGACCCATTTACATTCTGTCTACATGAAGCCCACTTCAGACCTAAAGACACATATGGACTGAATGTGAGAGGAAAGAAAAATGTATTCCATACAAATGGAAAGTAAGAGAAATGTGGAATAGCTATTCTCATATCAGACAAAATAGACCTGAAAAGAAAGATTACAACAGTTAAGGAAGGACACTACATAATAAGCAAAGGATCAACCCAAGAGGAAGACATAAAAATTGTAAATATCTATGCACCCAACATATCAGCACCTTAATACATGAGACAAACACTAACAGGCATAAAAGAAGAAATTGACAGTAACACAAAAATAGGTGGAGCTTTTAACACCTCACTTACACCACTTACACCAGAAAATCAAAACAGAAAATTAATAAGGAAACACAAGCATTAAATGATACATTAGATGTCTCTCATTGAGATACATGAGATGGATCTCATTTATATCTTCCTGACATTCCATCCAAATGTAGAAGAGTATACCTTCTTCTCAAGTGCACATGGAACATTCTCCAGGATAGACCACATCTTGAGTCACAAATCAAGCCTCACTAAATTTAAGAAAGTTGAAATTGTATCAAGCATCTCTTCTGACCAAAACGTTACGAAACTAGATAACAATTACAAGAAAAAAAAAATGTAAAAAACACAAACACATGGAGATTAAACACTACATTTTTAAATAACCAACATGTTACTGAAGAAATCAAAAGGGAAATTTAAAAAATTTTCCAGAAACAAATGACAATGAAAATACAACAACTCAAAACTTACCAGTTCAATTCAGTCGCACAGTCGTGTCTGACTCTTTGCGACCCCATGAATCGCAGCACGCCAGGCCTCCCTGTCCATCACCAACTCCCGCAGTTCACTCAGACTCACGTCCATCGAGTCAGTGATGCCATCCAGCCATCTCATCCTCTGACGTCCCCTTCTCCTCCTGCCCCCAATCCCTCCCAGCATCAGAGTCTTTTCCAATGAGTCAACTCTTCGCACGAGGTGGCCAAAATACTGGAGTTTCAGCTTTAGCATCATTCCTTCATAAGAAATCCCAGGGCTGATCTCCTACAGGATGGACTGGTTTGATCTCCTTGCAGTCCAAGAGACTCTCAAGAGTCTTCTCCAACACCACAGTTCAAAAGCATCAATTCTTCAGTGCTCGGCTTTCTTCACAGTCCAGCTCTCACATCCATACATGACCACAAGAAAAACCATCGCCTTGACTAGATGGACCTTTGTTGGCAAAGTAATGTTTCTGCTTTTCAATATGCTATCTAGGTTGGTCATAACTTAGGATGAGTCAAAAGCAGTTCTAAGAAGGATGTTCATAGAATTAAAGACCTACCTCAAGAAACAAGAAAAACATCCAATAGACAACTTAACCTTACACCTAAAACAACTGGAAAAAGAAGAACAAAAAAACCATCAAAGTTAGCAGAAGAAAAGAAATCATAAAGATCTGAGCAGAAATAAGAGAAAAAGAAATGAAAGAAACAACAGTAAATATTAACAAAATTAAAAGCTGGTTCTTTGAGAAGATAAACAAAATTGACAAACCTTTAGCCAGACTCATCAAGATAAAAAGAGAGGAGAATCAAATCAACAAAATTAGAAACAAAAAAGGAGAGGTTACAACAGAAAATGCAGAAATACAAAGGATTATAAAAGACTATTATGAACAACTATATGGCAATGAAATGGATAATCTGGAAGAAATGGATAGATTCTTAGAAAAGCTTAATACTCCAAGACTGAACCAGGAAGAAGTAGATATTATGAACAACAAAATTATAAGCACTGAAATTGAAACTGTGATAAAAAAAAAAAATCTCCCCAAAAACGAAAGCCAAGGACCAGATGGCTTCACAGGAGAAATCCATCAAACATTTAGAGATGAGCTAATGCCTATTTTTCTAAAACATTTTAAAAAAATTTCAGAGGAAGGAACACTTCTAAAATTTTATGAGCCCTGACATCAAAACCAGACAAAGCCAAACATTAAAAAGAAAACTACAGGCCACTATCACTGATGAACATAGATCCAAAAATCCTCTACAAATTTTTAGCAAACAGATTTCAAGAACACATTAAAAAGCTCATACACCATGATCAACTTGGGTTTATTCCAGGGATGCAAGGAGTCTTCAAAATATGTAAATCAAACAATGTGATACACCATAATAACAAATTGAATGATAAAAACCATATGATAGTCTAAATAGATGCAGAAAAAGCCTTTGACCAATTTCAACACCCATGTATGATTAGAACGCTTCAAACAATGGGCATAGAAAAAACCCTGCCTCAACATAGTAAAGGTCATATATGACAAGCTTACAGGAAATGTTATTCTCAATGGTGAAAAACTGAAAGCACTGCCCGTAAGATCAGGAACAAGACAAGGGTGTCCACTTTCATGACTATTATTCAACATAGTTTTGGAAGTCCTAGCTACAGCACTCAGAGAAGAAAAATAAATAAAAGGAATCCAAATTGTAAAAGAGGAGTAAATCTCTCACTATTTGAACATGACATGACACTGTACATAGAAAACCCTAAAGATTCTGTCAGAAAATTACTAGAGCTAATCAGTGAATTTAGCAATGTCACAGGATACAAAATTAATACACAGAAATCACTTGCATTTCTATATACTAACAATGAAATAACAGAAAGAGAAATTAAGAAATCAACCCCATTTATCATTGCAACAAAAAGAATAGAATACCTAGGAATAAACTTACCAAAGGAGACAAAAAACTGTTCTCAGAAAGTTATAACACTGATGAAAGAAATCAAGGATGACATAAACAAATAGAGAGATATTCCATGTTCTGGTAGGTAAAATCAATATTGTGCAAATGATTATACTACCAAATGCAATCTACAGATTCAGTGCAATCCTTAACAAATCACAAATGATATTTTTCACAGAACTAGAACAAAATTTCACAATTCATATGGAAACACAAAAGACCCCAAATAGCCAAAGAAGTCTTGAGAAATAAGAATGGAACTGGAGGAATCTATCCTGACTTCACATTATACTACAAAGCTACAATCGTCAAGACAGTATGGTACTGGCACAAAAACAGCAATATAGGCTAATGGAACAAGATAGAGAGCCCAGAAATAAACACATGCACTTTAGGGTACCTTATTTTTGACAAAGGAGGCAAGAATATACAATGGGGAAAAGACAGCCTCTTCAATAAATGGTGCTGTGAAAACTGGACAGCTATATGTAAAAGAATGAAATTAGAACACCTTCTAACATCATGCACAAAGATAAACTCAAAATGGATTAAAGACCTAAATGTAAGACCAGAAACTATAAAAATTTTTGAGGAAAATATAGGCAGAACACTCAATGACATAAATCAAAGCAAGAACCTCTATGACCCATCTCCTTGAGTAAAGGAAATAAAACCAAAAGTAAACAAGTGGGACCTGATTCAACTTAAAAGTTTTTACACAGCTAAGGAAACTCTTAGCAAGGTGAAAAGACAACCCTTAGAATGGGAGAAAATAATAACAAATGAAACATAATTAAGTAATTTCCAAAATATACCAGCAGTTCATACAACTCAATACCAGAAAAGCAAATAACCCAATCAAATAGTGGGGAAAAGACCTAAACAGACATTTCTCCAACGAAGACATACATATGGCTGAAAAACACATGAAAAGATGCTCAACACTGCTTATTATTAGAGAAATGCAAATCAAAACTACAGTGAGATATCACCTCTGACTGATCAGGAAGGCCATTCTCAAAAAGTCTACAAACAATAAATGCTGGAAAGGGTGTGGAGAAAAGGAAATGCTTCCTGTACCATTAGTGGGAATGTAAATTGATAGAGCCATTATAGAAGACAATATGGAAATTCCTTAAAAAACTAGGAATAAATGCATCATATGACCCGGCAGTCCCACCCCTAGCCATATACCTTGGGAAATCAAAATTTAAAAAAGGCACATGCATCAGATTTTTCACTGCACCACTATTTTCAATAGCTAAAACATTGAAGCAACCTTGATGTCCATTAACAAATTAATGGATAAAGAAGTTGTGGTACATATACACAGTGGAATATTACTCAGTCATAAAAAGAAACACATTTGAGTCAGTTCTAATGAGGTGGATTAACCTGGAGCCTATCATGCAGAGTCAAGTAAGTCAGAAAGAAAAATGTAAATATTGTATACTGACACATAAAGTGAGTGAAGTCGCTCAGTCATGTCTGCCTCTTTGCAACCCCATGGGATATAGCCTACCATGCTCCTCAGTCCATGGGATTTTCCAGACAAGAGTACTGGAATGGGTTGCCATTTTCTACTCCAGGGGATCTTCCCAACCCAGGGATTGAACCTGGGTCTCCCGCATTGCAAGCAGACACTTTACCATCTGAGGTATAGGGTGGGTAATTACTGACACATACATGGGATCTAAAAAGATGGTACTGATGAATTTATTTGCAGGGAAGCAATGGAGAAAAAGACCTAGAGAATAACCCTACTGCCATGGTGAAGGGGAGGAGGGAGAATGGGAGATGTATAGAGAGAGTAACAGAAATTTACAATACTATATGTAAAATAGATAGCCAGTGGGAATTTACTGTATGATTCAAGGAATTCAAACAGGGACTCTCTGACAGGCTGTAGGGTGGGTTGGGGGGGGGTGGTAGATAAGGGGAGGGAGGTCCTGGAAGTAGGGGACATGGGTGTACCTATGGCTGATTCTTCTTGATGTAAGACAGAAAACCACAAAATTCTATAAAGCAATTATCCTTCACTTAAAAGTTTTAAAAATCTAGCACTGAACATTAAAAAAAAAAAAAGAGAGAGAGACAGAGAGAGATTAACTATTCTGAAAACAGGGCAAAATACTCCTTATGGGAGGTTTTTCTTCCTTCACCCTCTTCATACATTTTCCCTTTATATTTCATACACATCTTAAAAGGCATAAATGAAATAAAACATAAATATAATGCAGTTCTCTATAAGCAAACAAAATACAAGCCATATTCTGTTATTTAATTCTCAACCTAGCATTATAATTAACCTCTAGAATAGGAATTTAGCTCTCAGTTTAAAATTATACTTTGTCTAAAATATGTCTTTCGTGGATCATTGATCTACCTATATCAGAATTGTCTTATTAAATCCTCCAACTAAGGGGTGCTTGCACCTAGATATCAAAAAAATTAATTTGGTTGGTTGTGCAGTTAATATTTGGTTGCACAGGCCTAAAATTGTCAATATATTGACTTGGGTGTTTTTCCAACCTGCTAATATTTAGCAACGTAAGCTGAATTCTTAATTGCTTTATGATTCCCTAATTTGATAGTAGCTTTAAGGTTACATTTGGAGAAGGAAATGGCAACCCACTCCAGTACTCTTGCCTGGAAAATTCCATGGACTGAGAAGCCTGGTGGGCTACAGTCCATGGGGTAGCAAAGAGTCGGACACGACTGAGCAACTTCACCTTAGGGTTCAATGAACCTAACAATCTTTCCCAGACAAATTGGGGAATGTTAGTGTGTTGAAATTCTAACATTAACTAAAATTTGTTCCTGGTATTTAATGAGATCTTTGGCCTTGTAACTTGATTCACAACTGATGGGACCTTTAATGGCTCATTTTCCCTGGAAGGAGCAGGTGTCTAGTTTGCTGTAGAAACAAACATTTGCAAAATAAATAGTAGCAGGCAATTATTTTTAACCAAACTATTACTTCCTAGAGTAAGATGTTTGCATTCACTTTTCTTCCAAAATGTAGGAATTCTAGCCTTATCTGTAAACAATTTTGAGGAAAGTTCAAAAGATATTCAAACTATATTTTTCAGAAGCATTTAAAAATCAAAGGTTTTCTCTACCCCTTCAGAGATGAGAAAAGTAGGCGAGAGAGTAGAATAAGACTTACTTTTGTTCATTTGGTCTTTCTGAGAATCAAACATCTCTATAACAGGCTGTAATAATTTATTCTTATGTGGATGCTCACATAAACAATAACTGTTTCTATTATGGGCCTTGAGACAGTAGAATTCATATTTATTAGACATATTTAATTCTGTATCTCACATGGCACTTCACTCAAAGCATCCATAAGACATTGCCACATATAATGAAAACCATAAGACACCTGAATAAAGGAAATGCGCATAGCATAGAACACTTTGAATTGCTAGTCTCTGTGAAACTCTTCAAGGCGTTCTCTTTTATTTAGAGACACAGTTTTCATTAGCTCAGCTCTATTAACTCAGTAAGAGGCGTGTGATCTCTTATTAGTTTAGTGTCTCTTTCATAATTAAATGATAATGAGGTAAGATATATTCAAACAAATCTAAAATTACTCTAATTTGGCAGAAAATCGAGTCTTAATAAAATAATACATTTAAATACTCTTAGTATGAGGATACACTAAATACTTATAGGAAAAACAATGACACAGATGAGCAATCCACAGATGAACTCTCAATCTATTACTCATTACTGCTTTAAATACATGCTATATGCATACTAAGAAAATAATATTCAACATCAATGCCAAGATACTGTATAACTTTAAATGGGATTTGTGAGCTTTCATATCATGGATATCTTATTTCCAGATCATAAACTTGACTAAGTTTTAAGTCTCAGTAAGTGCAAATCTACTACTAAGGATTCATCTTAAGAAATTCGCATTACTTCATGTAATTCGAACTGACATGAAACAAACTGCAAAATATATAAACTAATATATGAAAGCCATTTCTAGATCTTCCTCACTAGGCAACTGGAGTTAACTCTTCTTTTTAATAGTCAATAAACAAATAATCTTGAGTAATTTGTTTCCAACCAAGGTACATAGTATGAAAAAACAACAAATATAATTTTGAGTTGTTGGCTAACCTTTAGTAATCTTTACGAAGAAACATTTTATGAGAAATCACAGGCCCAACTTAAAATGAAAGAGAAGGAAGTATGTGAAATTCAAAATCCTTTTACTTTCAAATGGCTTTTCCTTATTTATAATCCAAAATGATAAATTCATTGGTACATAATGAATTTACAAAGTTACCCTTCATTGCTGTATTCTAGTGTGTATATATGTACATGTATATCTATACATGTATACTTGTATGAAATATTCTTAGATTATGACTAAAATTACTGTCAACAAATGCTTTGGATATCATCCCTAAAATTCTAAAGTAACCAAAACAGAACTTAGGTTCATGTCGATATATTTGTACATATGTATGTGCACATGTGTGTGAACATGCACATAATCACACACACTCACACACACTGTTACTTGGTTGCATAGTATTTGTATATGTATTGAAGAATGAAGTTTATGCTGCTCGAAGTATAAAAGCCTAAGTACAACTACTTGAAAAAATATGTTTGGATATAACACATGTACACCACAGTTATTAAATATATCAACTTTGGAGTTAGACTCAAAGGTTTCAATTCAGCTTGCAGCATAGCATCTTTGTGACCAAAAAAAAAAAAAAAAACCAGACTTTTTCTCTCTAATTCTTAGTATTCTGATGTGTAAAAAAAGTGAAAAAGTGAAAATGGCATTGGTTCAATTGTGTCCAGCTGTTTGCAACCCCATGGACTGTAGCCCACCAGGCTCCTCTGTCCATGGAATTCTCCAGGTAACAATACCGGACAGGGCGAATAATGTACTAATATCATAGAACTGTCATAAGGATTAATAAAAATAATGTTTTCAAAATACTAGTGTAATGTAATTAGTATCTGAAATTGAATAAATGCTCAATAAATGTTCAATATAATAAATATAAATGTAACATAAGGTATTAAAATGTGCTCTCTCATGCCATTCTTAGCTTGAAATTTTGCTTTTAAATATTTTTTTATTTTATTACTTTTTTATTCATTCTTAGAATAAATTTTATTCTAAGAATAATATTCATTAAATAAATATATTTAATATAATTATATAATATAATATTATAGTTTAATATAATTATATAATATTTAATCACAATTAATTTAATTATATAATAAAGAAAAATATATAAATAAATATTCTAAGAATAAAGTTTATCCTAAGAATAAATTTTTGAATATTTCTAGATTTCCTGCATTGTGATGGCAACCATTTGACAGTGGTTGTCAAAACAGATATTTTCCCTCTTAAGATTTCACAATGAGGACAATGACACAATAATTATATAAATATATCACTATAAATTGTTTTAGTTGAAGTTAGTTCAGTTCAGTCACTTAGTCGTGTCCGACTCTTTGCGATCCCATGAACTGCAGCACATCAGGCTTCCCTGTCCATCACCAACTCCCAGAGCTTACTCAAACTCATGTCCATTGAGTCCTGATGCCATCCAGTGATCTCATAGTCTGCCATCCACTTCTCCTTCTGCCTTCAATTTTTCTCAGCATGAACGTCTTTTCTGTTGTGGTCTGGGTGTGAATTGGAAAAGAATTTCTAGGCATGAGACAGAATGAGAGAGAAATAAAGTTTATTAGAGAGGGAGATGCTGTTAGAACAGTGGGCCAGCTTAAGGGAGAACCAACGTTGGACACAGGTCATTAGTCCACTTTTAAACCCAGGGTACAAGAAGAGGGATCTAATTACGTTCTTTGCAGCCAAAGATGGAGAAGCTCTCTACGGTCACCAAAAACAAGACTGGGAACTGACTGTGGCTCAGATCATGAACTCCTTATTGTCAAATTCAGACTTAAATTGAAGAAAGTAGGGAAAACCACTAGACCATTCAGCTATGACCTAAATCAAATCCCTTATGATTATACAGTGGAAGTGAGAAATAGATTTAAGGGACTAGATCTGATAGAGAGTGCCTGATGAACTATGGACAGAGGTTCGTGACATTGTACAGGAGACAGGGATCAAGACCATCACCATGGAAAAGAAATGCAAAAAAGCAAACTGGCTGTCTGGGGAGGCCTTACAAATAGCTGTGAAAAGAAGAGAAGTGAAAAGCAAAGGAGAAAAAAAAAGATATAAGCATCTGAATGCAGAGTTCCAAAGAATAGCAAGGAGAGATAAGAAAGCCTTCCTCAGCAATCAATGCAAAGAAATAGAGGAAAACATCAGAATAGGAAAGACTAGAGACCTCTTCAAGAAAATTAGAGATACCAAGGGAATATTTCATGCAAAGATGGGCTCAAAAAGGACAGAAATTGTATGGACCTAACAGAAGCAGAAGATATTAAGAAGTGGTGGCAAGAATACACAGAAGAACTGTACAAAAAAGATATTCATGACAAAAGACAATCACGATGGTGTGATCACTCACCTAGAGCCAGACATCCTGGAATGTGAAGTCCGATGGGCCTTAGAAAGCATCACTACAAACAAAGCTAGTGGAGGCGATGGAATTCCAGTTCAGCTCTTTCAAATCCTGAAAGATGATGCTGTGAAAGTGTTGCACTCAATATGCCAGAAAATTTGGAGAGCTCAGCAGTGGCCACAGGACTGGAAATGGTCAGTTTTCATTCCAATCCCAAAGAAAGGCAATGCCAAAGAAGGCTCAAACCACTGCACAATTGCACTCATCTCACACGCTAGTAAAGTAATGCTCAAAATTCTCCAAGCCAGGCTTCAGCAATACGTGAACCATCAACTTCCAGATGTTCAAGCTGGTTTTAGAAAAGGCAGAGGAACCAGAGATCAAATTGCCAACATCCGTGGGATTATGGAAAAAGCAAGAGAGTTCCAGAAAAACATCTATTTCTGCTTTATTGACTATGCCAAAGCCTTTGACTGTGTGGATCACAAGAAACTGTGGAAAATTCTGAAAGAGATAGGAATACCAGACCGCCTGACCTGCCTCTTGAGAAACCTACATGCAGCTCAGGAAGCAACAGTTAGAACTGGACATGGAGCAATAGACTGGTTCCAAACGAAAAGAAGTACGTCAAGGCTGTATATTGTCACCCTGCTTATTTAAATTCTATGCAGAGTACATGATGAGAAACGCTGTGTTGGAAAAAGCACAAGCTGGAATCAAGATTGCCGGGAGAAATATCAATAATCTCATATATGCAGATGACACCACACTTAATGCAGAAAGTGAAGAGGAACTAAAAAGCCTCTTGATGATAGTGATAGAGGAAAGTGAAAAAGTTGGCTTAAAGCTCAACATTCAGAAAATGAAGATCATGGCATCTGGTCCCATCACTTTATGGGAAATAGATGGGGAAACAGTGGAAACAGTGTCAGACTTTATTTTGGGGGGCTCCAAAATCACTGTAGATGGTGATTGCAGCCATGAAATTAAAAGACACTTATCCCTTGGAAGAAAAGTTATGACCAACCTAGACAGCATATTCAAAAGCAGAGACATTACTTTGCCAACAAAGTTCTGTCTAGTCAAGGCTATGGTTTTTCCAGTTGTCATGTATGGATGTGAGAGTTGGACTGTGAAGAAAGCTGAGTGCTAAGAATTGATGCTTTTGAACTGTGGTGTTGAAGAAGACTCTTTAGTGTCCCGTGGACTGCAAGGAGATCCAACCAGTCCATTCTAAAGGAGATCAGTCCTGGGTGTTCTTTGGAAGGAATGATGCTGAAGCTGAATCTCCAGTACTTTGGCCACCTCATGCAAAGAGTTGACTCATTGGAAAAGGCTCTGATGCTGGAAGGGATTGAAGGGAGGAGGAGAAGGGGACGACAGAGAATGAGATGGCTGGATGGCATCACCGACTCGATGGACGTGAGTCTGAGTAAACTCTGGGAGTTGGTGATGGACAGGGAGGGCTGGCGTGCTGCAATTCGTGGGGTCACAAAGAGTCGGACACGACTGAGCAACTAAACTGAAATGAACTGAACTGAACTGAACTGAGAAGAAATAAACTTAACAAGAAAGTTAAAGGTACTGTGGACCAAAGACTAATGGAAATAAAAAAGCTGCTCAGGGGCTAGCCAGGACAACCAGGGCCAGACATTGTTTTGTGACATTAGTGTTTCTTTAGATATAAGAAGATGCAATAATTTGGGCTTATAAAATCTTTACCTGAAAACATCTAACTATTTCTTCTGTTTTTTTTCCCAGAGCAGAGAGTGCCTTATTTCTGATCTCCACTCTGAACTCCTTTCGGGGGTGTTGAACGTCAGCAGTTTGCAGTGGTCATGATGTAATCTTTGCAGAGGCAGCTAACAAGTGCCAACTTCCAGTCAGAAGGGTCCCTTTGTAGCCACATATTTGACCACGCTTTGGGGGCATTTCATGGTCAGTGGGTCCCGTGGTGCTGGGAAAGCTCATTTCCAGGTCTAAGGAAGATTCCAGTGTGCTGTTATTGGACGAGGCCTTGTGGGTAGCAAAAGTCTCTGGACCATGCCTGTCTTACTAGCTTCTTGGTCCAGGAAAATATTCCCTTTTGCTGCTTCTTCCCATATATAGAGTTACATGATAACACTCATTGATCTCATATACAACTACATATCAGCATTTTATCACAGGCTCAGTCACACATTTTGTAATGTAAGACACAATCTTCTGAAACAAGTGACATAGAAAATAATACAGTTGTAGCTAGCAGTTATTAGTAAGGTCACGAGTAAGAATTATAAGTCAAGAACTTTCATTAGGTAGAGCCCTATATACCCCGGTCATCTGATTTTGTTTGTTAAATCACTATAGCCTGGTGTTCCTGGTTGTACATCATGGAGCATCTAATCTTTATTTAAAAATTGGTTACTGAGATGAGGTTTAGAAACAAATTTAGAGTGTCCTTTTTAATAACTTAATTAAATCTTTTAGCAATATAACATAGCAACAAGGAACTATCTCAGAAGTGAGTCTTAGTAAACACTAGACCTTAATTTACAAAACTAGAAACTTAGTTTAATAATGTTAATTCAGTGAAACATGATTTTTTTTTCATTATGAGGACATTAACCCTGTAGCCAGGGAAGGCTTTATCCATCAAATAAAAATGAGGTTTGTCAGGGAGTCAGGGAAGGCCAAGCAGCCATTTTGGATTTCCCATAGCCCTGACTCTCTGATTTTCAGCTAATGTTCACCCATTTTTAATTCCCTGATTTAGGAGTAGATTGTTGTCATGTTTTAAGGACATCAGGATAGCAAAAGTCTAACCATGAGGACTTATTTTTTGTAGAAGCAGAATGAACTTTGTCTACATGTACCTTAAATAATATTTATTTACTTTACGAAGGTAAAAAACGATTTTAAAACCAAATATAAATCACTTAAAGGCAAAGAAATTCATAATCTGTGATTGAAATTTGCATGCTAAGAAAACTTTGTTCTCTTAACATAGAGAACAGACTAAATTCCAGTCTGTTACCAGTTTGCCAGATAACTAGCAAATAAAATTAATTTATAGGTTAAACTTAAAAAAGTATTTTTCATAAATCTTGAAGTAGCAGTATTCTTGGAAAGGCATCAGTGTGAAACCATAGAAGGCATGTTTAAAATCTGATTAAATTTGCAATTGACAAAGTAGCCTGGTCATTGCTGTGATATGTAACAATTTAATATGGTAACTAGAATTATAATTGACCATATTTTATCAGGGCACATTAGATCTATATGAATTCCACATAATTTTAGTATACCTATATTAGTAACATCAACCATAGAGTATAACCTGAGAAGATTTATCATCCCTTCAACAGTACTTCCCATGTAACTTAGCATGTCCAATGAACCCAGGTAGTTTAATAGCTCTTTGGGATGTCTCAGGGATCCTCTGAAGCATTACAAAGTCAGCTAGAAGTCAAGTTATTTAGGAAGTTTAGTCAATAAATATCAAAAGGGCTTATAACACTCAATCAGATAGAATCATATAGATCATTGTGAAACAATATATTCACTTAGCCAAAGTAACAAAGAAGATTTCAAAGGTAGACATAGAACAGAACACTTCAGAGGTAAAGAAGCTTAAAATCCATTATCAAAGGCAGTTCAACATCTCAAGAAAACTTGTATTAATGCACAAAACTCATCCTAGCTCAACACTCAGAAAACAAAGATCATGGCATCTGGTCTCATCACTTCATGGGAAATAGATGGGGAAACAGTGGAAACAGTGTCAGACTTTATTTTTCTGGTCTCCAAAATCACTGCAGATGGTGACTGCAGCCATGAAATTAAAAGAGGCTTACTCCTTGGAAGGAAAGTTATGACCAACCTAGATAGCATATTCAAAAGCAGAGACATTACTTTGCCAACAAAGGTTCGTCTAGTCAAGGCTATGGTTTTTCCTGTGGTCATGTATAGATGTGAGAGTTGGACTGTGAAGAAGGCTGAGCACCAAAGAATTGATGCTTTTGAACTGTGGTGTTGGAGAAGACTCTTGAGAGTCCCTTGGACTGCAAGGAGATCCAACCAGTCCATTCTGAAGGAGATCAGGCCTGAGATTTCTTTGGAAGGAATGATGCTAAAGCTGAAACTCCAGTACTTTGGCCACTTCATGCGAAGAGTTGACTCATTGGAAAAGACTCTGATGCTGGGAGGGATTGGGGGCAGGAGGAGAAGGGGACGTCAGAAGATGAGATGGCTGGATGGCATCACTGACTCGATGGATGTGAGTCTGAGTGAACTCTGGGAGTTGGTGTTGGACAGGGAGGGCTGGTGTGCTGCAATTCATGGGGTCGCAAAGAGTCGGACACGACAGAGCGACTGAACTGAACTGAACTGAACTGACTGAACAAACATTAATACTAAATATTTAATATTGAATATTTCCCACTTTACATGAATCTGAAATTCATTTAGGTTAATTTCTCTTGTATTTAGAATCATCTGATTTGCAGGTGCTTACTTTTCTTTTAGGCCAATTAAATTAGAACTCATTTACAACCTCACCAATATTATTTAAAAAAAAAAAAAGACACACTGAGACAAAAATAAATCCAGACATACATATAGTGATCTCATAGTTTTCTGCTTGAGATTTAAAATGTCTCTTTGAACCCCCCCCCCCGCCTCCTTTTTTTTCCTTGAAGTTCTAATTTGCCCAAGGATGAGGTCTCAGACTGGAGAAGGCAATGGCACCCCACTCCAGTACTCTTGCCTGGAAAATCCTGTGGACGGAGGAGCCTAGTATGCTGCAGCCCATGGGGTCACTAAGAGTCAGATACGACTAAGCGACTTCACTTTCACTTTTCACTTTCATGCATTGGAGAGGGAAATGGCAATCCACTCAAATATTCTTGCCTGGAGAATCTCAGGGACAGGGGAGCCTGGTGGGCTGCCGTCAATGGGGTCGCACAGAGTCGGACACAACTGAAGTGACTTAGCAGTAGCAGTAGCAGAAGTCTCAGACCAAGTGGGCTGTGTATTTCAAGGACATGGAAAGGGTAACCTCAAGCTTTTCCTTAGGCAGGCCTTTTAACAAGCTAGTTGTTTTTAAATGCATATTCAAAAAGAATTAGTCTTGCAGTTTCCAAGGGGGCGGGGGGATCATTTTAACCAGTTTTCTCTGGATTCTAAAGAATATCATGGCCATCCTGTGTCAAAAAGTCATCTTTCTTTTCTGTAGTCAAAATTTTATAGCTAAAATATAGACTAAATAGTGCTCAAATTGACTCTGATATCAGGGGTAAAGCAGCTGATAAAAATCTTAGATTGTACCTCTGGTGGAAAGTGAGGTCTTTGTCACATCAGAAGAATCTGAAGGGTTAAGGGGATTTGCCAGAGTTGGGGAAGTTTGGTCCTTCTCCACACACCTGGAGAGACAGGAATAGTTAGAAGGGAATTCTTTAGAATGTTAGAGTTTTTGATCCCTCAGGCTTTTGCAAATAGAAGGACCTGAAGCAAAGGGAACCTCAGAATTATTTCCTAGAGGTCATGCGCATGTGAAAGGTCAAGTAGGGGTCATCTAGGAAATCTGGTGGAGAGAGACAGAGCGGGACAGGAGATAGGGTAGCAACAGAAAGATACATGCAGCATGAGTCCCTGAAATCTGGATTCTGACTGAGGGCCATGAGGGACTGAACATAAGAAAATTCTGAGTCCTTTCCCTTATTTTGGCTAAAGCTAGTGTGCCATTCAGAGGTCATTTTTTTGGGGGGGTGTCCCCCAGTTTGTATTGGGGCCAGGCCTTTTGGAGGGTCAAAATCTTCCATTTTCTGAGAATGTAGCCAAGGGATGAGTCTGAGAGAGGATCCTGGGATGTACCAGAACCCACTTTTAGCCTACCTGCCATAGAATGAGGGTACTGAGAGTCACTGACTGACAGAAAGGCATCCCTTTTGTCCCAGTGATCTCTCTCTGTGACTAATGGCACAAAATGGCCAACCATCACAACAGTCACATCCCACAGTGACAGGTGACCCCTGAGAACTGTGCAGCTATGGCACCATGTGACCTGGGCAGAAAAAGACAGAGATTCCCAGGAGCAACCAGGTGACTCACCGTTTGGTGATTCCCTGAAATGTGGAGGGCACTCTTGGGAAGGTTCAGAGGCAACACTCAGGTTCCTGTAAATCAATTAGTACCAAAAGGGAAAGAAATGAAAGTGACAGGGACGAAGACTGAGGAATCCTCCTTACAATCCTATTGGGGAGGTGGTGGCCAGGGGACAATGGTCTCTGTTTTGCTTCAACCACTATATGCCTGACATGGTGCACGGAAATTTTCTTGCTGGGGGTGGATACTCTTGTGGCCTGATATGTTCCATGTCCCCCTTATCCTCACATGGGAGTCTTCATGTGGCTGGCGCCCTAATGGCTTTTAAGTTCCTGACTTGTGCCCACACAATATTGGTTGACCTAGTCCTCAGTTGGAAAGAAGACAAAGGAGTGGCCCTCACCCATTCGGGTGGCAGCTACTGGGGCACTGTGAGCAGTGGGGCCTTTGGAACACACCACAGGGTAATCCTGCCCAGAGTCCCTCAGCTGCTTCCACAGCATTTGCCTGTTCTCAGAGGGTCCCTATGAGAAAGAAGCCAGGAAGTGGGGAAGAGACCCCAAGTCCTGGTACAGGCCCCCCAAAATGCCATGGTCTGAGCATGGGTTGGAAAAGAACTTCCACACATGAGACAGAATGAAGGAAAAATAAAATTGATTACAGTAGGAGATGCTGTTAGAACACTAGGCCAGCTCGAGGGAGAACTGATGTTGAACAGGAGTCCTTAGTCCTCTTTTACACCCAGGGTACAAGGAGTGTGGTAGGGGCCTTGAAGATCATTTTCTGATTGGATGAGGCCCGTATACTGGGCTAGGGAAGAGTAAAATAAATAACCTCTCTCTGTGTGGGGTAGGAGAGGAGACAGGTTATACTATTCAGAAGGACATGAAATCCATTAATAGTTACAAAACAAGGGAAGGAAGGACAAAACGGTCTGTTTTTTCTGTTCCCGCATTCCAAGACTCTCCTTGGTTTTATCTTCTTTTTTGACCTTGGGTCACTACATTTTCCAATGAATCAGTTATTGGCATCAGGTGGGCAAAGTATTGGAGATTCAGCTTACACATCAGTCCTTTCAATGATTATTCAGGAATGAGTTCCCTTATAATTTATGTTTTAAATTTTTGCTGTTCAAGGGACTCTCAAGAGTCTTCTCGGACACTACAGTTCAAAAGCATTAAATCTTTGGTGCTCAGCTTTCTTTATGAGCCAAGTCTCACATCCATACATGACTACTGGAAAAACCATAGCTTTGACGAGATGGACATTTGTCAGCAAAGTAATATCTCTGCTTTTTAATACGCTGTCTAGGTTGGTCATGGCTTTTCATTTCAAGGCTGCAATCACCATCTGCAGTGATTTTGGAGCCCAAGAAGATGAAGTCTGTAATTGTCTGCAATGGAAGTTTGCTTCCATTGTTTCCCCATGTATTTGCCATAAAGGGGTGGGACTGGATGCCATGGTTTTAGTTATTTGAATGATGAGTTTTAAGTCAGCTTTTTCACTCTCCTCTTTCACTTTCATCAAGAGGCTCTTTAGTTCCTCTTCACTTTTAGCCATAAGGGCAGTGTCATCTGCATATCTGAGGTTACTGTTATTTCTCCCAGCAATATTGATTCTGGCTTGTGCTTCATCCAGCCCAGCCTTTTCCATTATGTACTCTGCATACAGTTAAATAAGTAGGATGACAATACACAGCCTTGATGTACTCCTTTCCCAATTTGGAACCAGTCTATTGTTTCACATGTGGTTCTAATTATTGCTTCTTGACCCACATACAGATTTCTAAGGAGGCAGGTAAGGTGCTCTGGTATTTCATCTCTTTCAGAATTTTCCACAGTTTGCTATTATCCACACAGTCAAAGGCTTTGACATAGTTATTAAAGCAGCAGTAGACGTTTTTCTGGAATTTTCTTGCTTTTCCTATGATCGACCAGATGTTGGCAATTTGACCTCTGGTTCTTCTGCCTATTCTAAATCCAGCTTGAACATCTGGAAGTTCTTGGTTCACATACTTTTGAAGCCTAGCTTGAAGCATTTTGAGCGTTTCTTTGCTCACATGTGATATGGATGCAATTGTGCAGTAGTTTGAGCATTCTTTGACATTGTCTTTCTTTGGATTGGAATGAAAACTGACCTTTTCCAGTCCTGTGGCCACAGCTGAATGTTCCAACATGTTTGCATATTGGGTGCAGCACTTTCACAGCAACATCTTTTAGGATTTGAAATAACTCAACTGGAATTCCATCACCTCCATTAGTTTTGTTCATAGTGATGCTTCTTAAGGCCCACTTGACTTCACATTCCAGAATGTCTGGCTCTAGGTGAGTGATCACACCATTGTGATTGGCTGGCTCATGAAAATCCTTTTTGCATAGTTCTTCTGTGTACTCTTGCTACCTCTTCTTAATATCTTCTGCTTCTGTTATGTCCATACCATTTCTGTTCTTTATTGTGCCCATCTTTGGATGAAATGTTCCTTGGTATCTCTAATTTTCTTGAAGAGATCTTAGTCTTTCCCATGCTATAGTTTTCCTCCATTTTTTTGCATTGATCACTGAGGAAGGCTTTCTTATCTCTCCTTGCTATTCTATGGAAGTCTGCATTCAGATGGGTTTATCTTTATTTTTCTCCTTTGCCATTCACTTCTCTTCTTTTCTCAGCTATATGTACGGCCTCTTCAAACAACCATTTTGCCTTTCTGCAGTTCTTTTACTTGGTGATGATCTTGATCACTGCCTCCTGTACAGTGTCATGAACCTCTATTCATAGTTCTTCAGGCACCCTGTCTGTCAGATCTAATCCCTTGAATCTATTTGTTACTTCCCCTGTATAATTGTAAGGGATTTGATTTAGGTCATACCCAGGTGGTCTAGTGGTTTTCCCTACTGTCTTCAATTTAAGTCTGAATTTGGCAATAAGGAGTTCATGATCTGAGCCACAGTCAGTTCCTGGTCTTGTTTGTGCTCAATGTATAGAGCTTCTCCATCTTTGACTGCAAACAATGTAATCAATCTGATGTCAGTATTCTTAATGTGATGGGAATACCAGATCACATTACCTGCACCCTGAGAAAAATGTATACAGGACAAGAAGGAACAGTTAGAGCTGGACATGAAACAATGGACTGATTCTAAATTGGGAATGGAGTATGTCAAGGCTGTATATCGTTATCTTGCTTATTTAACTTATATGCAGAATACATCATGCAAAATGCCAGGCTGGACGAAGCACAAGCTGGAGTCAAGTTTGCAGAGATAAATAACAACCTCAGATATGTAGATGATACCACTTCAGTGGCAGAAAGTGAAGAGGAACTAAAGAGCCTCTTGATAAAGTTGAAAGAGAAAAGTGAAAAATCTGGCTTAATACTCAACATTCACAAAATGAAGATCATGGCATCTGGTCATATCACTCCATGGCACAATGTCAGATTTCATTTCCTGGAGCCCCAGAATCAATGTGGATGGTGACTGCAGCAATGAAATTAAAAGATGCTTGCTCCTGGGAAGAATAGCTATGACAAACTTGGTATATTGAAAAGCAGAGATACCACTTTGCCAACAAAGTTCCGTGTAGTCAAAGTTATGGTTTTTCCTCTTGTCATGTACGGATGTGAGAGTTGGACTATAAAGAAGGCTGAGGGACAAAGGATTGATGCTTTTGAACTGTGGTGCTAGAGAAGACAAAGTCCCTTGAACAGCAAGGTGATCAAACCAGTCAATCCTAAAGGAAATCAACCCTGAATATTCATTGTAAGGACTGATTTTGAAGCTGAAGCTCCAATACTTTGGACACCTGATGGGAAGAGCCAACTCTTTAGAAAAGATGTTGGGAAAGATTGAGGACAAGAGGAAAAGAGGGCAACAGAAGATCAGACGGTTGGTTGGCATCACTGACTCAATAGACAAGAATTTGAGCAACTCTGGGAGATAGTGAAGGACAGGGAAGCCTGGTGTGCTGTAATCCATGGGATCACAGAGTCGGACATGACTTAGCAACTGAACAATAACAGCAGCAACATTGATCAAAAACTGAAGAATGGGTAAGTGTGACAAGATAAAGGGGGTACAGAATGACAAGTTTTCTAAGGCAGAAGAGGCTCATTTTCAATTATCCTAAGTATAGAGGGAACATCAGTGCAGTTTAAGAACTGAGAGTGGAGTATAGCTGGAGCTCAAAGAGCTAGAGACAGAGTGGTATTTTATAGGGCAAAGAAGATAGGCAACTCAAAATAATAAGCAAGGATTCCATTCTTGATTGACTAGAATTGGTTGGAAAGTTTTAGGAAGAAAAATAGCATCAAGTTGTCTTATAGTTACAAGAATTTTTCCAAAGTCACTTTTAATACATATCTCTTCTTGGCAGAATTGCTTCAGTGTGCACTAATTGTTGAGCTTAAACTACCACAAAAAGTCAAAGAAGAGGCACTAAATATGTAAACATAAATATCCACTTAAGAGAGAAAGCATGTTGAAGTGCTACAGTGGAGAGTACAGAATTACTGACTTTCAAGCATGAAACAACTGCTTGAGGAAAGCATTAGGAATAACTCTGAGATTGTTGTGGATAAATTGTTTTTGTTGTTGAGTCACTCAGTCATGTCCAACTCTTTGTGACCCCATGGACTGCAGTACACCAGGCTTCCCTGTTCTTCACCATCTCCCTGAACTTGCTCAAACTTATGCCCATCGAGTCAGTAATGCCAACCAACCATTTCATCCTTTGTCATCCCCTTCTCCTTCCACCTTCAGTCTTTCCCAGCATCAGGGTCTTTTCAAATGAGTCAGTTCTTCACAGCAGGTGGCCAAAGTATTGGAGCTTCAGCTTCAGCATCAGTCCTTCCCATAAATATTAAGGGTTGATTTCCTGTAGGATTGACTGGTTGGATCTCCTTGCAGTCTAAGGGACTCTCAAGAGTTTTCTCCAGCACCACAGTCGAAAAGCATCAATTCTTTGGTGCTCAGCCTTCTTTACAGTTCAACTCTTACATCCATATATAACTACTGAGAAAACCATAACTCTGACTAGATGGACCTTTGTTGGCAAAGTAATGTCTCTGTTTTTATGCTATCTAGGTTTGTCATGGCCTTTCTTCCAAGGAGCAAGTGTCTTCTAATTCCATGGCTTCAGTCACCATCTGCTGTTACTTTGGAGCCCACAAAAATAAAGTCTGTCACGGTTTCCACTGTTTTCCCATCTATTTGTCATGAAGTGATGGGACTGGATGCCATTACCTTAGTTTTTTGAATGATGATTTTTAAGTCAGCTCTTTAATGGTGATATTTACTCATTGTTATTATTATTATTTTTACCAGGATAGTTGCCAGGTCAAAAGGAAAGTATGTTTGAAAGTTGTTTAATAAATACCAAATTCTAAGGTGGTTCTTTTTGATGTTAAAGTGGTATGAAAATTACATAAGGATATTTTTCCTTATTTTTGTTTATGAAAGGCATTTTCTGTTACTACATTTTGTGCCCATTAAAAGCCAACATGATGTATTTTAGAGAGTGGATAGATTTTCAAATCACAGTATCCTGGGTTTGAATTTTGACTCTGCCTGCAGGAGCTATTTAGCCTACTTATGCTCAATATTCTGCATTATAACAAAATCATTCCCTCTCCCTCTACAGTTCAGCTGCTTCTACTGTATAATAAAAGTATGCTAGTTACTCTTAAGTTCGCCAATATACAATATTTGTGGATTTTAATAATATATTCATACATAACAATAGAATACTGCCCAGATAAAACTTCCAGATTATCTAAACATCTGGGGATGTGGTAAGTAGAGATATGGCTCACTTTATTTGAAAAAGAAAAGGAAACAACTTATAACATAAAGACACAACCACTCCACCACACCAAGTTGTCGAACTTAACTGCCAAGGAAAATAATTTAGCAGATTTATCACTATGCCATATACCTGCAATTTGAATAACTGTAGATTTGCTTTTGAATCAATAGAGAAAGCTGGAGTGTAGGGATAAATTTGGACTTTGCAACAGTACTAATAAACTCTATTCAGCCTCCAATATAATATTTAAAATCAGTTTTCAGGTTTCCAGTATGATGTGTTATTAAACAGGGCACTTTTATTTTTCTATCAGTAGTACATTAACAATAATAGGACACAAGTAAGTATTTGTTAAACCAACAAATGAGTAGATGAATGGCTGAAGCACTTGTGAGTCAAAGTGTATCAAGCAAACAACTTTAAATACCTAAAGCCAACATAACTTGTAATACTTTTAGTGTTCCCTTTGTGACACCTTTGCTTAAATCAATGATTCAAAAGATTTAAAAAAAAGAGTTAATATAAAATGCCTAGTCCAATATGTATCACATATGTATTACAAAGTAAATATCACCAAATTGTAGCTGTTATAGTTGCTAATGAAAAGATATAAACTTCTATTGCAACATACATTTGTTTCAATCTAGTGTTGACCTAAAATTACAAAAATCAGTTTGTATTTTTATTCAAGTATTGAGATTTTTATTTAAAAAATATGATAAAACACATACACACACACATACACACATTAGAAGTGAATTCTAGTTATAAGGTTCCTGAATTGGAGGTGGGTTTGGAGGAGGAGAGATGAAGATTGGGGAGTTAATATCCTATATTCCTTTTTGTTCCTGATCCTGATCCCTCTTTGGTTCTTTATCTGCTTGGATATTTACTGAAGCAGTAAATGAAATTATTTTTGAAGCAACAGACAAATACTTTATTCATTGGCCAAGGAATGGAGAAGGGGGCGCTTATGCTCTTCAAGTGCCTTCTCTCTGATTACAAGTGGGGCATGCTTTTTTTTTTTTAAATAGAAAAGGGAAGAGAGTGAAGGATGTTATAGGGGATGGCAGTCTTTCATCATTCTGATTCATGGAAATAGGTGATGATTTCCTAGAATGGGGTCTGTGCCTCTTTTCTGCCTCTTTATGGTCTTTTGGGCTTTAGGTCAAATGCAGGTGGAACCAACATGGTGCTGTTGAGAGGGTATCAGGCAGGAAGGCCAGGGGTGTCCAAATGGAGGAAACGGGCTACACGTGTCAGACATTTTTTATCTCTCTCTTAAGCTTCAGGAGGAAACAAACTACATTTGCTTGTTTGTTTTTCCCTTCCCTAAACAAAATTAAGAGGAGGTTTATTTTAAAATTTGTGTTGCCATGCTGACACCTGGTTCCACCTGAAATTAACTTTTCTCAAACCTTGAGTGAACAAATGCATTTTTCTTGTGGAAATGTTTTTCTTAAGCTATGTTAATGAACTATGTATTTACCCTAAACTCTGTCTTTCTTCAAGTTGGGTCCTCCTAAGACTCAGAAGCTCAACATATCAGTATGTTTTAATCATAAAACATTGTTCTCCTAATCTAGGTTAATGAGACTATGTATTTGCTTAGAAATCTGCCTTTCTTCAAGATTTATGTCAATCCTTTTATGATCCGGGATAACTCACATTGTGCCAATGTTATCTCAAATGCATGTTATGGGTGAGGCACCTGGTGCCACTCTCTGAGTTTGGAGACATTTCCTTTCTCTAATTAGCAGCCTGCTAATAGATATATGACTTCCAGTTAAAGACTAGCAGGGGGTCACTCTTTCAGCCCCCTTCTGACGTTTATGTCAGAAGCCTTCTCCATCTCTTTTATACTTTAATAAAACTTTATTACACAAAAGCTCTGAGCAATCAAGCCTAGTCACTGACCCCAGATCGAATTCTTCTCCTCTGGAGGCCAAGAATCCCATCATCTTTCTCAGCTCAGCAGCTATCTTTCACTGTCAGATGGGGATTTTAACATTAAAATAAGATGATAATGAGCTGTATACTGGCCTTTGTCCCAACATAGATGTTCAGGCAGTTTATACGAGTTTCTCTTTGTTTAATCCTATTATTCCTGTCCTGTAAATGAACAAGAAGAAACAGTCAATTTTGATTTTCTGCAAGTTCATCTAGAGAGAGGTTTTTGTTAGAAAGATGTGGGGCTTAGGAGGGTGCTTCCTTGCTTTATTGCTCAAAGCAGGTGTACTTGTGTTTTATAGAGACAGTTTAGGCATGGGTTAGGGACCTTTTGGGGGAAGGCAATGGCACCCCACTCCAGTACTGTTGCCTGGAGAATCCCGTGGATGGAGAAGCCTGGTAGGCTGCAGTCCATGGGGTTACACAGAGCTGGACACAACTGAAGTGACTTAGCAACAGCAACAAGAGCAAAGGGACCTTTTGGTTGCTTGGGTGACACTTTTGAACAGTTCTGTTTTAATAGGGATCAGAGATACTTGGACTCAGTCCAAATACACTAGTAGATTTGTTGCTGGAGTACTTGATGTTTATTCTGTTAATATCAGAAGAACAGAAGAAAATTAAGCAACAAATTCCATTAAAAAATAAATGTTATGGTACCACCAGGAGTTAGAAGAAAAGACTCCTCTCTTAGAAGCCTGCCAAAAGATGTGTGGCATTTGTGATTTTGACCCTCTTCTGAATCAGTAAGAGAAATACCAGAGTAATCAGAGTAGATGTACCATTACAGTGACCATGTCAAGAGTGATAATGATTTCAGAGTATTTTTAAGCGACTGACCCTAACATGTCTCAGGGTCAGTCTTGAGTCTTGAGAATGACCGAAAAATCATACAGAAATCCAAAGATGGTGAACCAGACTAGGAATGACCATGTCAATTACCATTAGGCATACATGTGACCCACTGAGAAGTATTTCAGGGAAAGGGTGGAAGGTTCTGATATTATTCTCATCCTCTTGTCTTAACATCTGTAGATGCCAAATGAAAGTAAAAATATATATTTTTAAAATATATTTTGTTCTTCTGAACAAGATTTCACACTTTTTATAATGGGAAGGGGGAATACAAGATTATGACTTATATGTGTTAACACAGATTTCTAATTTTATACATTGATTGCTATTCTAAATACCCTATTTATTGCCTCTGCTTTTCTCTTTAAATGACACAATATAGTTGTATGTTGTACATATGTAATTACTTAATAAATGTGTGTTTATTTACCCCAGAAATATTTGTTCTTAATATTAACGTTGGTTAAAACATTTTAATTGCATTCACTTTTATGTATGGTTGTGTTAAATGAAAACATCTAACTGGAAGTTTGGATAGTATCACTGATTCGATACACATGAGTTTGAGCAAGCTCCAGGAGTTTGTGATGGACAGGGAACCCTGGAGTGCTGCAGCCCATGGGGTTTCAAAGAGTTGGACACGACTGAGTGACTGAACTGAACTGAAATGGAATTAACAAAATAACAACTAGGCCATTTCTTATTAAACTTAAGGAAACAGGAATAAATATGCTGATAGAAACATGTGAAACAGAGCCATCTTACTGAAATTAAATGAGACCAGGAAGCCTTTCCTACAAAATGATTCAGTCTTTCAAATTTGATTCTTTTCAGTTTTTGTAAAGTATAGAAACAAAATGCAATAAATCAGTGATCAAAATTAAGGCAATGATTCAAATATTACATCTTGAATTCTAGATGTAATTCTAGAATTATTTCTAGAATAATTCTAGAAATATCTAGCTGTGGATGTGAACTACCATGACATAGAAACTCATCTCTGGACAAAAATGTTGTTGGGTGAAAAGGGATAACTACATTAGTATTTTTCAAGATATATATAAATTTAAAATACAATTATTTTCAAACATGATTAATATAAGTGAGATTTTTAAAACACATATCAATCATATTATTTTGCTTAAAAACACTGACTGCTTCTCACTGCTTCCAGGGTAAAGTTTAGACTTGGTCCTAGGGGATATAAACCAGTAATTCTCTAGTCTTATTCTATGTAATTAAGCCCAGGGCTACCATTTCTCCATTTCAAGATAAATATTTCTTAAAATGTCTTTAATTTATGGATGCTTCTGAGAATCTGATAAAACATATGGATCTGTTCCCCAGGGTATAACTAATTATCCAGATTTAGCTGTAGTGTCATATTTACAATGAATACTTAACCAACTGCCTCAGACAGAATTCACTCTCTTGACTTGATAAGCACATGTAGTATTGTCTTAGTTGTGAACATAATCAGACTTGTAGTTCATGAGACTGTACATTCTGTCAGGAATCTTGTCTTATTTATCTTTAAATTTCAAGTTTCTATTGAGTTTACTATAGAGTAGTAACTTAAATTTAGTAATTTGTAAAACAAATAAAGATTTCTGTTGGGCTTTCTTAAGATATTTTAAAACAGTAGATTCTGAAAAGAAAGAAGGTAAATAAGTATAATAAATGAGCAGTCATGACATATATATCCATACTTTTTTTAAGTTATTTTAAATAATGAACAAATAATCATGAATATCTTGTATGGTGACATAAGAAAACACAAATGTGTCTGTTGTCTATGTGTCTATTATCTATCTCTAAGTGATTTTTTGAAAAGTAACATGTAAGTCACTCAGTCCTGTCCAACTCTTTGTGACCCTCTGGACTGTATCTCTGTCCTTGGAATTCTTCGGGCAAGAATACTGGATTGGGTAGCCATTCCCTTTTCCAGGAGACCTTCCAGGGCCAGGAATTGAACCTGGGTCTCCCACATTAGAGAAAGACTCTTTACTGTCTGAGCCACCAGAGGAGCCCCTCCAAAAGTAAAAGGGAAACACAAACATAGAAGATTAATATTACTTTAATCACATTCTTCTTATTTGGAGGCATTTAGTCTCATGAGAAACACATAACTACTGGAATCAACAGGCACACACTTTGGGGCTCAGTCTCTTCTGTGTGATCTTAAGTAAGTCTTTTAAATCATAGAATATTAGTCTACACATTTATTTTTAAGATGTGGATGATGTTTAAGAAAGTGATAGTTGCTCAGTCATGTATGACTCTTTTTGATCTCATGGACTGTAGCCCAAAAGGTTCTTCTGTCCACTGGGATTTCCCAGGCAAGAATCCTGGAGTGGGTTGCCATTTCCTTCTCCAGGGGATCTTCCCAACCCAGGGATCAAACCTGCATTGCAGGTGATTTCTTTACCATCTGAGCCACTAGGAATTCTAGGATGTGTAAGAAGATAACAGTAATAAAACTATATTCCATATATGAAAATATTTCAGGAACTTGCAGAGGAGATTGTATATATATATATATATATATATATATATATATATATATAGTAGATGGCATTCATGGTATGCAGATTCATGTATTTTTTTATTTAAAAAAATGAACAAATAATTATGAGTATCTTATAACACAAGATATTGTGTACATATATATGTATGTATATATATATTTAAAAAAATGTATTTTGGTGATCAAAAGAGGCCATGAAAAATAACTTCAAGCTTAAATCATTATAAAAGTAATACCTATTGTTAAGTTATAGTCAATATACAATTGTATAACCACTTAAGCTAAAAAAAATGAGAAATAAAACATCCAAACCCTTGATTTTGGTGAGAGGGTGTTAATTCAAACATAGTTCAATTCAGGATCTTCCACATATCCTTAACACAGGGCAAACATGAAAGTTTAGATCTGCCTGACACTGACAGTTTTTCTCATTCTGCCCTGTCCATTCCATCTCAAAAATCTCATCCTATTAGAGTATAACCAGCTATTCTTGAGGAACTTAAGATACTGCAGTATGACCAAAAAATAGAAAAAAAAAAAGTTGCTCTTTAACGCACTTATCCTCTTTTTATATAGAAGAATTAATTGGACCTTATTAACAGATGCTGGTGAGAGTAAAATAGATTAGGGGGAAAAAAATGCAACTTTTTCCAGAGTGACCAGAATGGAAACTCAAGGTGTCAAAGCCCACTATTCCCTGAAGCAGCGATAAGAGGGTTTGCTACTGGTTAACAAGAAGATGAAGAGTCTATCCTGATATCCTAGAGGTATGAACACGGATGGAAATATTTCAGCAACTTGCAGGGGATGAGTTATATTTGTCTTATTACCTGAGGAATGCACCAATTATGTGAAAATGTCAACTGGTTTCCTTACATGACTTTGAGTAATACCTTTCAAGAAAATAAAAAATGTCCAGAGTCAGTATGCAAAAATTATACAATATGGACATATAGAAAGAATTGGTTTCTTGAAGTGGCATAGGCAAATAAAAATATTTCAAGAGTACAATTTTTTTTAAATGACAGAGAAGAACAAAAAGGAAAGGAGAAACAATCTATCCCTATAGAAGTAATCCAAGAATTTTAACATTGAAAGTATTTTCTGAGTTAATAAATTATAAAATAAGAATTAAAGCATACATTGTATAAAAATATGTCATATACACAAACATAACATAGATGCACACACATTGTATTATAAATATAGAGGCACAATACATATAGGGACATATACATCTAGAAGGAAAGCCATTAAATGGGTGTGATATTTCTCTCCCCTCTATTTTCTACAGTGAAAATGGAATACTTACTTGTAATATAAATATGTACCTTGTCCCATAGATTTTCTATGGACAATCTGTAAGGATTATGAGGTTTATAGAAATGTAGTTTCTTTATGAAAATACCTTTAATGATGTGTAGTTAATGATGTGTAGGAATGCCCTTTTTAGCAAGAGTTACGTATTGTGGAAGACCTGGTTTGATCCTTGGGTTGGGAAGATCTCTTGGAGAAGGAAAACACTACCCTGTCCAATATTCTGGCCTGGAGAATTCCATGGGCTGTATAGTCCATGGGGTCGCAAAGAATCGGACACAACTGAGGGACTTTTACTTTCACTTATTTTCACATACACTATTGGTTATATCGATAACTAAGGATAACCAGAGACAATATACTTTTTTATTTTTTCTCTGGAATGTTCTGTTTCATGTTTGGTTCTTGGATTATTTGCAATGAAGTATAACATCCATTGTCTCTGCTATATATTTTACTCAGTACAAATGGGTGGTAGACATTTTTCTTCTGCTTTCTCCATCTTGTAACATCTAGCAGCTGAAGTCTTATCCATGTTTAAAGAATCGGTTCAGTTCAGTTCAGTTCAGTTATTCAGTCCTGTCTGACTCTTTGTGACCCCATTGACTGCAGCATGCCAGGCCTCTCTGTCCATCACCAACTCTCAGAGCTTACTCAAACTCATGTCCACTGAATTTGTGATGCCATCCAACCATCTCATCCTCTGTCACCCCCTTCTTCTCTCACCTTCAATCTTTCTCAGCACCAGGGTCTTTCCAAATGAGTCAGTTCTTCACATTAGGTGGCCAAAGTATTGGAGTTTCAGCTTCAGAATCAGTCCTTCCAATGAACATTAAGGATTGATTTCCTTTAGGATGGACTGGTTGGATCTTCTTGCTGCTTAAGGAACTCTCAAGAGTCTTCTCCAACATCACAGTTCAAAAGCATTAATTCTTCAGTGCTCAGCTTTCTGTATAGTCCAACTCTCGGATCCATACATGACTACTGGAAAAACTAAAGCTTGACTAGACAGACCTCGTTGGCAAAGCAATGTATCTGCTTTTTAATATGCTGTCTAGGTTGGTCATAACTTTCCTTCCAAGGAGCAAGCATCTTTTAATTTCATGGCTTAAGTCATCATGAGGAGTGATTTGGGAGGCCCCCCAAATTAAATCTGTCACTGTTTCTATTGTTTCCCCATCTATTTGCCATAAAGTGATGGGACCAGATGCCATTTTCTTATTTTTCTGAACATTGAGTTTTAAGCCAACTTTTTCACTCTCCTCTTTCACTTTCATCAAGAGGCTCTTTAGTTCTTCACTTTTTGCCATAAGTGTGGTGTCATCTGCATTTCTGAGGTTATGGATATTTCTCCAAGCTATGTTTATTCCAGCTTGTGCTCCATCCAGTTCAAAATTTCTCATGATGTACAATACATATAAATTAAACAAGCAGGGTGACAATATATAGCCTTGACATACTCCTATACCGATTTTGAACCAGTGGGTTTTTCCATGTCCACTTCTAACTGTTGCTTCTTGACATGCATACAGATTTATCAGTAGGCAGATCAGGTGGTCTGCTATTCCCACCTCTTTCAGAATTTTCCACAGTTTATTTTGATCCACAGAGTCAAATGCTTTGGCATAGTCAATAAAGCAGAAATAGAAGTTTTTTTCTGGAACTCTCTTGCTTTTTCAATGATCTGACAGATGTTGGCAATTTGATCCCTGGCTCCTCGGCCATTTCTAAATCCAGTTTGCACATCTGGAAGTTCAAGGTTCACCTACTGTTGAAGCCTGGCTTGGAGAATTTTGAGTATTACTTTGCTAGTGTGTGAGATCAGTGCAATTGTGCCATAGTTTGAGCATTCTTTGGCATTGCCTTTCTTTGGGATTGGAATGGAATTTGACATTTTCCAGTCCTGTGGCCACTGTTGACTTCTCCAATTTTGCTGGCATACTGAGTGCAGCATGTTCACAGTACTATCTTTTAGAATTTGAAATAGCTCATCTAGAATCTCATCACCTCCAGTAGCTTTGTTTCTAATGATGCTTCCTAAGACCCACTTGACTTTGCATTCCAGGATGTCTTGCTCTAAGTGAGTGATCACACCATCATGATTATCTGAGTCATGAAGACCTTTTGTATAGCTCTTCTGTGTATTCTTGCCACCTCTTCTTAATATCTTCTGCTTCTGTTAGGTCCATACCATTTCTCCCATTTATTGTGCCCATCTTTGCATGAAATGTTCTCTTGGTACCTCTAATTTTCTTGAAGAGATCTCTAGTCTTTCCTATTCTATTATTTTCCTCTACTTCTTTGCACTGATCACTGAGGAAGGCTTTTTTTTTTTTTTTTCATCTCTCTCTCCTTCCTGTTTTTTGGAAATCCACATTCAAATGGCTATACCTTTCCTTTTCTCCTTTGCCTTTTGCTTCTCTTCTTTTCTCAGATATTTTTAAGTCCTCCTCAGACAACCATTTTTGCCTTTTTGAATTTCTTTTTGTTGGAGATGGTCTTGATTATTGCCTCCTGTACAATGTCACGAACCTCTGTCCATAGTTCTCCAGGCACTCTGTCTATCAGATCTAATCCTTTGAATCTATTTGTCACTTCCACTGTATAATTGTAAGGGATTTGATTTAGGTCATACCTGAATGGTCTAATGGTTTTCCCTACTTTTTTCAATTTAAGTCTGAATTTGGCAATAAGGAGTTAATGATTTGAGCCACAATCAACTCCCAGTCTTGTTTTTGTTGACTTTATAGAGTGTCTCCATCTGTGGCTTCAAAAAGTATGATCAATCTTATTTTGATTTTTTACTTATAAGCCTCTGTGGGTGGAAAAGTCTGTTTGAAATCTGACCTCTTGTCATTAGAATACAGGCATGTGACCCAGGTTCAGACAGTCAAAAATATCCAACCTAGTAGAGATTTTGGTGTAGGTGGAAACAGCAACATATTGAGCTTGGAGAAATAGCACTGGCAGAACATGACAACAGAATCTATAGACCAGCAGAAGTGGTTGTTGCAAGCTTTGTGATCTACCACTTGAAAGGGATGGTAGCCCTGCCATCACTCTGCTGCTTTTGTGGCATGATTTTGGCTGTGGTTCTGACAGGCTTCCATTGCTCTGTCAATTTTCAACTTTTAATTATGAAGCTTTCCTCTCAATTCATTAATATGCCAACCATCATTTTAATAGATACACTTTTTATTAAAACTAAATCAGTCAAATTTGGTTTATGTTGCTTGGCTTGACTAATACAAAGTGTGAAGAAGTTATTCTAGGGGAAAACAAGTAAAACGACTTCCTGGAAAGTATCCTTTTTCATTTTGAAGTTTGAGATAGAGATGTAAAGATCTCATAGTACATAGTACAAAGGTTATGTCCAACCTAGATAGCATATTCAAAAGCAGAGACATTGCTTTGCCAACAAAGGTCCATCTAGTCAAGGCTATGGTTTTTCCTGTGGTCATGTATGGATTTGAGAGTTGGACTGTGAAGAAGGCTGAGCACCAAAGAATTGATGCTTTCGAACTGTGGTGTTGGAGAAGACTCTTGAGAGTCCCTTGGGCTGCAAGGAGATCCAACCAGTCCATTCTGAAGGAGATCAGCCCTGGGATTTCTTTGGAAGGACTGATGCTAAAGCTGAAACTCCAGGACTTTGGCCACCTTATGCGAAGAGTTGACTCATTGGAAAAGACTCTGATTCTGGGAGGGATTGGGGGCAGGAGGAGAAGGGGATGACAGAGGATGAGATGGCTGGATGGCATCACTGACTCGATGGACGTGAGTCTAAGTGAACTCGGGGAGTTGGTGATGGACAGGGAGGCCTGGCGTGCTATGATTCATGGGGTCACAGAGTTGGACATGACTAAGCGACTGAACTGAACTGAACTGAACTGATACTTTATGTTTTGTTTTGTTTTTTGCCCAATTAAACGTTGTGTCAAAGACAAAGATAGAAGGAAATCAAATGTGGATACCCTGAGCACATAAATGGTGTTAAAAACTGAATTTGGCTTATTGGACCATAGTTTACAATATTTTAACAATATTTTTTGGCAAAAGGATGCTATTCTTCTCACCAGAGCTGATAGGAAAAGTTGTATGCCATTGCTCAAAAAATGTGAGGAATTTAAAGTTGTTACTAAAGAAGAAAGTACCCTAGTCATATGACATTGTTTATCATTGAGAACACTAGATGTTCATTCACAAAATAAGCATTTAGTATTTTCTCTGTGTCAAGCAGTATTAGCTAAAAAAGAAAAAAAAAACTATGAAAAATCTTTGTTCTCAAGTAGTAGTCCTTTGATACTCTCTTAATTGATCTTTATTTTATCATAATGTTCCAGGCATTTTTTTTTGTAACCCATTCATTTGTGAATTTCTTAGGGATGTGTGACTTATCTTTGATTTATGTTTCTAGCATATAACACAATCTCTGATACATAATTAGCATTCAAGAAATGCATTGACAATAACTGAATGGATGAATAAACAAATTTTATTAAAAGAAAAACAGAGTAAATTTTAAAGACCTTATTCATCATATTAACAATTAATGTTGAGCAGTATCCCATAGAGCAAACAGAAAGAGCTGTACAAAATTAAAGAATTTTGTAGGCACAACTTGGGACAAGATAGCTATTACAAGCAAAGTGTTGGTTATTTGTGGCAAGATCATCTTAACTGGGGGGACAACAGGGGTCTATCAGGCAGATTATTTCATTAGCACTGAACAGTTAACTCCAGATTGACGAGTTAAAATTTTATTCCTGGGAGAAGTTGAAACTTTAGTTAAGTTAGGTATTAAGTCTTGATTTGATTATGTAGGCTCACCACAAATAGTTACATTTGGAGTCTGCTGTCTCTTTTTTAAAAATAGAAGGGGAAAAAAAAAAAAAAAACTGACATTACCAGTCAGTAGGTGAAGAAATCACATTCAATGAATGAGTTTTGAGTCCCCAAAAATTTGATTATCAGTGACATGAAGAAACACAGAAGGCAAGCTTATCAAGTTCACAGATGTCCTACAGATGTAAGGAATTCCTAAAATATATGATGACAATCAGAAATCTCAATATGTATCATCTGGTATAACTCAATAAAACATTTAAACAAATTTACTATAAAATATTTTCTTATGGTTATAAACACACAGTCAACTGTCTCAGTTCAGTTCAATTCAGTTGCTCAGTCGTGTCCGACTCTTTGCAACCCCATGAATTGCAGCATGCCAGGCCTCCCTATCCATCACCAACTCCCGGAGTTCACTCTAACTCATGTCCATCAAGTTGGTGATGCCATCCAGCCATCTCATCCTCTGTCGTGCCCTTCTCCTCCTGCCCCCAATCCCTCCCAGCATCAGAGTCTTTTCCAATGAGTAAACTCTTCGCATGAAGTGGCCTAAGTACTGGAGTTTCAGCTTTAGCATCAGTCCGTCCAAAGAACACTCAGGACCAATCTCCTTTAGAATGGACTGGTTGGATCTCCTTGCAGTGCAACAGACTCTCAAGAGTCTTCTCCAACACCACAGTTCAAAAGCATCAATTCTTAGGCGCTCAGCTTTCTTCACAGTCCAACTCTCACATCCATACATGACTACTGGAAAAACCATAGCCTTGACTAGACAGATATTTGTTGGCAAAGTAATGTCTCTGCTTTTCAATATGCTATCTAGGTTGGTCATAACTTTCCTTCCAAGGAGTAAGTGTCTTTTAATGTCATGGCTGCAATCACCATCTGCAGTGATTTTGGAGCCCCCAAAAATTAAGTCTGACACTGTTTCCACTGTTTCCTCATCTATTTCCCATGAAGTGATGGGACCAGATGCCATGATCTTCATTTTTTGAATGTTGAGCTTTAAGCCAACTTTTTCACTCTCTTCTTTCACTTTCATCAAGAGGCTTTTTCATTCCTCTTCGCTTTCTGCCACAAGGGTAGTGTCATCTGCATATCTGAGGTTATTGATATTTCTTCTGGCAATCTTGATTCCAGCTTGTGCTTCTTCCAGCCCAGCGTTTCTCATTATGTACTCTGCAAAGAAGTTAAATAAGCATACTGTATTGGTGTTTTTCTTTCTGGCTTACTTCACTCTGTATAATAGGCTCCAGTTTCATCCACCTCATTAGAACTGATTCAAATGTATTCTTCTTAAAGGCTGAGTAATACTCCATGGTGTATATGTACCACAGCTTTCTTAGCCATTCATCTGCTGATGGACATCTAGGTTGCTTCCATGTCCTGGCTATTATAAACAGTGCTGCGATGAACATTGGGGTACACGTGTCTCTTTCAATTCTGGTTTCCTCAGTGTGTATGCCCAGCAGTGGGATTGCTGGATTATAAGGCAGTTCTATTTCCAGTTTTTTAAAGAATCTCCACACTGTTCTCCATAGTGGCTGTACTAGTTTGCATTCCCACCAACAGTGTAAGAGGGTTCCCTTTTCTCCACACCCTCTCCAGCATTTATTGCTTGTAGACTTATGGATTGCAGCCATTCTGACTGGCATGAAATGGTACCTCATAGTGGTTTCGATTTGCATTTCTCTGATAATGAGTGATGTTGAGCATCTTTCCAATATAGTATACTAACGCATATATATGGAATTTAGAAAGATGGTAACAATAACCCTGTATACGAGACAGCAAAAGAGACACTGATGTATAGAACAATCTTTTGGACTCTGTGGGAGAGGGAGAGGGTGGGATGATTTGGGAGAATGACATTGAAATATGTATAATATCATATATGAAATGAGTCGCCAGTCCAGGTTCAATGCACGATACTGGATGCTTGGGGCTGGTGCACTGGGACGACCCAGAGGGATGGTATGGGGAGGGAGGAGGGAGGAGGGTTCAGGATGGGGAACACATGTATACCTGTGGCAGATTCATTTTTATATATGGCAAAACCAATACAATATTGTAAAGTTAAACAAAATAAAATTAAAAAAAATACATATTGAAAACTAAAAAAAAAAAAAAGAAGAAGTTAAATAAGCAGAGTGACAATATACAGCCTTGACGTACTCCTTTTCCTATTTGGAACCAGTCTGTTGTTCCATGTCCAGTTCTAACTGTTGCTTCCTGACCTGCATATAGGCTTCTCATGAGGCAGGTCAGGTGGTCTGGTATTCCCATATATTTTAGAATTTTCCACAGTTTATTGTGACCCACACAGTCAAAGGCTTTGGCATAGTCAATAAAGAAGAAATAGATGTTTTTCTGGAACTCTCTTGCTTTTTCAGTGATTCAGCGGATGTTGGCAATTTGATCTCTGGTTCCTCTACTTTTCTAAAACCAGCTTGAACATCTGGAAGTTCAAGGTTCACGTATTGCTGAAGCCTGGCTTGGAAAATTTTGAGCTTAATTTACTAGCGTGTGAGATGAGTGCAATTGCGCGGTAGTTTGAGCATTCTTTGGCATTACCTTTCTTTGTCTATGAGGGCCTAAATTTGTTGTTGTTTTAGTCACTAAGTCATGTCCAACACTTTTGTGACCCCATGGACTGTAATCTGTCAGGCTCCTCTGCCCATGGGATTTCGCAGGCAAGAATACTGGAGTGGGTTGCCATTTCATTCTCCAGGGGATCTTACTGACCCAAGGATCAAACTCATGTTTCCTGAATTTCTTGTGGATTTTTTTATCCCTGAGCTGCCAGGGAAGCCCTGCACCTTGAAGAGATGTGGCTTAAAAGCAGATAGTTAAACGAGGTAAATAAATAAATGAAACGTGGAGGTAACACTGACAGCACACTTAATGAGACAGCAGTGTAACAGGACTTGTGTTAAATGCAGTTCTCTCTGTGAGCAAGGGAGAAACCTGTCCCCACATCACTGCTCTGGTTAGGCTCTGCATCAAAAGCCCTTTTCAGCTGCAATGAATTTATAGCTCACTGGAAGAGCAGAGCACTTACAGAAAAGGATGATCTTCATAGTGAAGTATATGAAAGTCACAATATACACATTATGATACACAGCCTGAGGAAATGTAGTCTAGAAATAGTGTGAGGAGTCACTGATCCTTTCTCCTGGGTCCTGGTGTGCACAAGGTTTTGTTTGTGCCTTCCAAGAGTCTCTGTTTTCCCAGTCTTCTGGAAATTCTGTAATCAAACCCTGCTGACTTTCAAAGTCATATTACTGGAGATACACAGTCCCTTTTCCAGATCCTTCAGTTGGGAAGTCTGTTGTGGGGACTAGAACCATCAATCATTGGAAGGACTGAAGCTGAAGCTCCAATACTTTGACCACCGGCAAAGAGTCGATTCATTGGAAAAGACCCCGATGCTGGGAAAGATTGAAGGCAGGAGGGGAAGAGGACAACAGAGCATAAGATGGTTGGATGGCATCACGGACTCAATGGACATGAGTTTGAGCAAACTCCGGAAGATTGTGAACTACAGGGAAGCCTGGTGTGCTGCAGTCCATGGGGTCACAAAGAATCAGACATGACTGAGTAACTGAACAATAACAACAATGTAATTAACTCAAGATGTGATGGATTGGAGTTCTAGTGTTCAATACTGTTTCCAGACTCGGAATGAGGCAGATATTAGGAACTGAGGTAGCAAATTAGTGACTCAAAAAGCAGAAGAGGGATGATCAAGGATCAAAAGCAGATGAATGAATAACCTGATTCATAAATTATTGCCAGAAGAGGTAAATCTTTTCTGTGCTTTAAAGATTAGCATTGTACCACATTTTTAAGATAAGGACAAATACATGCATAGATGTAGGAGAGATAAACTAAAGTGCTCAAAAACATATCTAAAGAACCATTTGTTTTTTTCTGTGAATTTTCTAATAAAAGACCTAATAATTTCCAGAAATGATTGGAATACAAAGAAGACACTGAACATGGCAGATAGAGGTGGGGATGAATAGGTCCGATTTATTGCACTGGAATTTTGAGTAGAAACTAAAAATGTAAGGTGTATCATAAAAGAAAATCCTAGTTTGAGTGAGTGTTTTGATAAAAGGAATTCTTAGGATCATTTCCAATTTAAAAATTCTCTGTCTTTACTCAACTTACAAAAGTGATAGATTTTTTTAATCAGCAAAAATCACAACTATACTTAGAAAGCTTTTAAAATGTTGTATTATAGAAATGCTTAAGCAAAACTGTTTTTAAAATGAAACAATTATGTGTGTTCATGTTAATTATTTATATAGAAAGGAAAACTAAAGAGCATCTTTTAACTTTTAAAAAGCATTTCTTTTATTTGGAAGTAACTTAGCACAGACTCTGAGACTACCTGAATTAAATTCTGAATTCCAATATTTTCTAACTCTGTGGTCTTTAACAAGTTATTCAACGTGTCTTTGCTTCACTTTTCTTTCCTGAAAAACAGTGGGAAAAAAGTGAAGTCACTCAGTCATGTCCTACTTTTTGTGACCCCCATGGACTGTAGCCTACCAGGCTCCTCTGTCCATGGAATTCTCCCAGGCAATGTACTGGAATGGGTTGCCATTTCCTTCTCCAGGACATCTTCCCAACCCAGGGATCAAGCCCAGTTCTACCACATTGCAGACAGATGCTTTACCATCTGAGCCACCAGGGAAGCCTGAGTTCCAATATTTTCTAGCTCTATGGTCTTTATCAAGTTAGTCAACTTGTCTTTGCTTCACTTTTCTTGCCTGACAAATCAAGATAATGATTGTATCCTAAATTGAACAAGATAATAAAATTTAGAAAAAAATACCTTTTATGTAATAAACACATAAAAGTTTGATGAAATTTTTGTTTTACATAAAATATTTCTGAGAAGTATATTTGATATAGTGGATGCATGTATGTTACAATACACATTCATAATGCTTAAAACCTTGGAATCACAACTCTAGTGAAGGTAACAAATAAGCTGTTATAATTTCAATAATTTTGTTGACGGTCACAGTTGGATACAATGAGTGATAAGGCAGAATCTATAGTTATATGAGATAAAAGAGGAAAAATAGAAGAAAGATTGTTGGAAAGATATAGCATCTGTGTTGAATTTAAAAGGTGAAAAAGATTTGTAGCTCAGTGTATATCAACCTTATTTTTCCAATAACAAATTTTTGGTAATATTCTCTCTTAAAGGTTTTGTTTGTTTTTTTCCTTTTCCAAATTGTAACAGTAGTATGAGAAATGTTTTTTACACAGTGTCAATGGACACTGCAAAGAACATAGAGCTTTATCGGGAGTCTTGGGAATTGCAATTTGGAAGACACATATATGGACAAAACTGAAAGGGCATTCTATGAAGAGAAAGAATCAGTGGTTTATAAAGGGAAGTGACACAATTAAAGTTGTCTTTCAAGAATTGTGGTTGTCTTTTATGCAAGAAATAAATATTTGCCCTCAAGGCATAGGCTATCATCAGTTATTTAGGCTAAGGGCATGATAATTATCTTGAATTTTTGAAAACTGTGAAGATGTTCTCGATGCCTGCATTGACAATAATTGGTCAAAAACTCAAATTCCATCTGGGCTGAGATGTGCTAAGTCTCAGCTCCTCATTGACCTCCCAGCTCCATGTTAGAGATTTTCCTTTAATAACTCCATTTTGATCTTTCTTTCACAGTTCCTTTCACAACTTTTCTGTGTTCATGAATCCATATTAAAAAGAAACCTGAGATACATGGTTTCTGAAATTATATGTGTTTTACGAAGTTTTATGGGTTTGTTTGGTTTTTTATTTAAAATGTAATAATGCACCCACATTACTTAGCTATTGTTCTTATATTACACATAAAATTGCATTTTAATATTATGTTACATTTCATATATACAATCCAATATGTGGCATATATACAGAAGATACAAAAATTAACAATGTTGTAACAAGTGTTTTGTTAGCTTTGGAGATCTTAGGCACACTTCTTCAATTGCATCTCCTATCTCTTATTCCCACCAAAGCCATTATGCTTACAATAGAGAACCCCAATCTTTAATTTTAAGCAAGCAATTTTTAATACCTTAACAATAGATATATTTCATGTTGGTAAATATTAACTTTTTCTAATTTTTATAAACATTTATAAATAGAGTATCACATTGCACATTCTTTTTATCTTGCTATAGTGTTTTATCTTTACTTCACACTTCCCTCTTTTTCTCTTCTTTACCCAATTCCACATATTCCTCCACCTCATTCCACCTCATTCCATTAAAGGTAACTAACTTAAAATATCTGGTGTCCTTTTTTATATTTTCCCAAATGTTGTTCTCAGCTCAGTTAACCACATATAATTTTTGTTAAATGTTGTACATTTTGCAAATATTTATACTTGTGTAAGAAAGTGGAGGGCTTCCCTGGTGGCTCAGATGTTAAAGAATCTGCCTGCAATTAAGGAGATCAGGGTTCAATCTCTGGTCAGGAAGATCCCCTGGAGAAGGGAATGGCTATCCACTCCAGTATTCTTGCCTGGAGAACCCCTTGGACAGAGGAATGTGGGGGGCTACAGTCCTGGTGGTTGCAAAGAGTCGGACATGACTGAGCAACTAACACTAACACATGAAAATGAAAATACACACTTTTCTGTGTAAATAAGCATATTTATTTTAAAATTAATTTAACTTATTTGTGTTTTTATTATTATGCAATATATAATGGAAATTTATATATAACTATTTTTTGAATGGCTACATAATATACAATGTTGTTGGTGTCCATAATTTATGCAACCGATTTATTGATAGTCATTTACTCATGGTGGCACAGTAGTAACAAATCTGCCTGTCAGTGCAGGAGCCACAAGAGACTCGGCTTCAATCCTTAGGTCAAGAAGATCCCCTGGAGGAAGAAGTGGCAACCCACTCCAGTATTTTTGCCTGGAAAACTCCATGGACAGAGAAGCCTGGCAAGCTACAGTCCGTGGGGTCTCAAAGAGTCAGACATGACTGAGCATGCACTTATGCACACATGGTTGTTTATTCCCACTATGGACACTGTTCAATAAACCTGAATATGCTAAAGTATTCATCTTGGATGCTTATCTCCTTAAGACATATTCCCAGGTCAGAGATTACTAGAGTTACAGTTATTTTTAAATTTAGTAAATGTTGCTTCATACTTTTGTAAAAGTGGTTTAATATTTACAAAATAAATTCGTGCGGTACACTTTTCATTTCTCTGGCAGCAATAGTTCTTAACACTATGTTTTTAATGCCACTGTGGTGGATAAAAGTGGTATCTCATTGTTATTTTATTTGGTAAGTCCCTGATCAATATTGGGGCTCCCCTAGGGGCTCAGATGGTCAAGAATCTGCCTACAATGGGGGAGACCTGGGTTCAATACTGTGTTGAGAAGATCCCTTGGAGTAGGGCACGGCAACCCACTCCAGTATTCTTGCCTGGAGAATCACCATGGACAAAGGAGCCTGGTAGTCTACAGTCCATGAGGTCGCACAGATTTGATACTGAATTTGACTATATCTGCATGCTTTGGTTAGTTTTTTGTTTCTGTCAATTGTCTATTTCCATTCTTCATTCATTTTTAGAAACATTTTCTAAGAATCTTTTCTTAGAAAAGATATCTCCCTATCTGTCATAGCTTTGCAATTTTCCTCAAGAAAATAGAAAATTAATAGAAAAATTAATCTTGTGTTATTATAAAGAATAGGTAATGACACCAAACTTGATGAGAGCACATGACAAAGCTAAAAAACACATCAGCTACCTGGTGTGTTGAACACAGATGAAGGAACAATTAGCTTCATCAGCAACCTCAACTATCTGTCTCAAATGTGGAAAACTACAATAATTTTCCCAAACATAATATTTTGTGACTTTCTAATCTCTCAACAAGGTGGATCACCTTTTGTGACTGAGAGGGTAAAAGACTTAATAATAAACTTTTTGGTCAGATAACAAAAGAGATTTAAATATTTCCATTGTTACAGTTTCAAAAGAACACTCTTTGCTCCTTTAAGGAAGGAAATGTGTTTTTCAGCAATGTAATACATAATCATCACAGCTGAAATTAGGACAAATAGAATGTGCTGATGTAGGCAGATTCTTTATAGTTTGAGCCACCAGGGAAGCCACAGGAATACTGAGATGGGGAGCTAGTCCTGCCCTCAGGGGATGTTCCAAACCAAGGGATTGAACCTGGGTCTCATGCATTTCTGGCAGATTCTTTGCCATCAAGTGACCAGGGAAGCTCATCACATTTTTGACCACTTGACTCTTCTATTTCTTCAAGAGTCAAACTTGAGGACTGACTAACCCTTATGAATGACATAAAAATTAATTGCCTAACCAGCTCAGTTTGTAAATCATCTGCCTGCAATATAGGAGACTTAGGTTCGATTCCTGGGTTGGGAAGATTCCCTGGAGAAGGAAATAGCAAACCACTGCAGTATTCTTGCCTGGAGAATCCCATGGGCAGAGGAGCCTGGCAGGCTACAGTCCACAGGATCACAAGAGTCAGACACGAATTAGTGACTTATCCACAAAGTAAATAAATGTACGTATCTATTATTTGCCTCTGATAGAGTGTCTGATGAACTATGGATGGAGGTTCGTGACATTGTATAGAAGAGAAAGAAATACAAAAAAGCAAAATAGCTGTCTGAGGAGGCCTTATAAATAGCTGTGAAAAGAAGAGAAGCAAAAAGCAATGGAGAAAGGAAAGATATACCCATCTGAATGAAGAGTTCCAAAGAATAGCAAGGAGTGGTAAGAAAGCCATCCTCAGTGATCAATGCAAAGACATAGAGGAAAACAATAGAATGGGAAAGACTAGAGATCTTTTCAAGAAAATTAGAGATACAAAGCAAATATTTCACACAAAGAAGAGCTCAATAAAGGACAGAAAAGGTATGGACCTAACAGAAGCAGAAGATATTAAGAAGAGGTGGCAAGAATACAGAGAAGAACTATACAAAAAACATCTTCATGACCCAGATAATCATAATGGTGTGATCACTCACCTAGAGCCAGACATCCTGAAATGTGAAGTCAAGTGGATCTTAGGAAGCATCATTACAAACAAAGCTAGTAGAGGTGAATGAATTCCAGTTGAGCTACTTCATATTCTAAAAGATGATGGTGTGAGAGTACTGCACTCAATATGCCAGCAAATTTAGAAAACAGAGCAGTGGCCACAGGACTGGAAAATTCAGTTTTCATTCCAATTCCAAAGAACGGTCAAACTACCACACAATTGCACTCATCTCACACACAAGTAAAGTAATGCTCAAAATTCTCCAAGCCAGGCTTCAATAATACATGAACCGTAAACTTCCAGATGTTCAAGCTGGTTTTAGAAAATGCAGAGGAACAAGAGGTCAAATTGCAAACATGCATTGGATCATTAAAAAAGCAAGAGAGTTCCAGAAAACATCTATTTCTGATTTATTGACTATGCCAAAGCATTTGACTGTGTGGATCACAACAAACTATGGAAAATTCTTAAAGACATGGGAATACCAGGCCACCTGACCTGCCTCTTGAGAAATTTGTATGAAGGTCAAGAAGCAATAGTTAGAACCGGACATGGAACAACACACTGACTCCAAATTGGGAAAGAAATATGTCAAGGTTGTATATTGTCACCCTGCTTATTTAACTTATATGCAGAGTATATCATGTGAAATGCTGGGCTGGATGAAGCACCAGCTGGATTCAAGATTGCAAGGGGAAATATGAATAACCTCAGCTATGAAGATGATACTACCCTTATGACAGAAAGTGAAGAAGAACTATAGAGCCTCTTGATGAAAGTGAAAGAGGAGAGTGAAAAAGTTGGCTTAAATCTAAATATTCAGAAAACTAAGATCATAGCACCCGTCCCATCACTTCATGGCAAACAGTGGAAACAGTGGCAGACTTTATTTTTGGGGCTCAAAAATTATTCCAGATGGTGACTTCAGCCATGAAATTAGAAGACACTTACTCCTTGGAAGAAAAGTTATGACCAACCTACATGGTATATTAAAAAGCAGTTACATTACTTTTCCAACAAGGTCCATCTAGTCAAAGCTATGGTTTTTTTCCAGTAGTCATGTATGGATGGGAGTGTTGAACTATAAAGAAAGCTGACTGTTGAAGAATTGATGCTGTTGAACTGTGGTGTTGGAGAAGACTCTTGAGAGCCCCTTGAACTGCAAGGAGACCCAAGCAGTCCATCAGAAAGGAAATCAGTCCTGAATATTCATTGGAAGGACTGATGTTGAAGCTGAAAT
Organism: Bos grunniens; assembly: GCF_055505025.1. Classification (NCBI taxonomy): domain Eukaryota; kingdom Metazoa; phylum Chordata; class Mammalia; order Artiodactyla; family Bovidae; genus Bos; species Bos grunniens. The sequence goes on along the minus strand of NC_141183.1, from coordinate 60,456,034 downwards.
GCCAATACTTTGGTCACCTGATGCGAAGAACTGACTCATTTGAAAAGACCCTGATGCTGGGAAAGATTGACGGCGGGAGGAGAAGGGGATTACAGAGGATGAGATGGTAGGATGGCATTACCGACTCAATGGATGTGTTTGAGTAAACTCCAGTTGTTGGTGATGGACAGGGATGCCTGACATGTTGCAGTCCGTGGGGTTGCAAAGAGTCGGATATGACTGAGTGACTGAACTGAACTGAACTGTTTGCCTCTAATCTAGCTTGTTTTTCCTGATACTGTCTTTGGGTGTTTGGGGGAACCCATAGCTTCTGGCAAATGAGAATGTAATTAACATCACAACACTAGATTAGCAATGTTTAATTACTCACCATTGAAATCTATCAAAACAAGATTACAATTACACTTTACAAATGCTACATTTCTTGTAAGGTCAGTAATTCTGAACTTGTCTAGTATACAAAGCACTCTATATTGTACAGATCCCCTAGGTCATGTAATGATAATCTATCCAGAACCATTTAGTTATTAACAGAACTGAAGACAATAGGATGAAATGTGAATATTAACCACAAGAAAACAACCAAAATACATTAGAATGGGGAAAGAGTCACTGAAGTAAATAATCAATACAAGAGAGTGAACTTAATTTAACATGGCAAACTTTATTTACCAGTATTTCAAAAACTGGACCCCAACTTTCTCTGGTGTTTGATGTGTGCTAAATTTGTGGTATCCAATTCTCCAAAATCCTTCAATGTGCTAGTATTCATTATTTAACTAAAACTCTATTTTATAAGAAAATAAACAACTAAGGGAGGAAACATTAGAAATAAAATTTAGAGGATGACATTTTACATTATGAATGTCCTACTTAAGCCACACAAGAAGCCTGGAAAGGCATTGTTTCCACTCTTTTAACAATGCAACTCTGTGGGGTTCTATAACCTGCCCAGAGTACCAGTTGGTAAATGTTGCAGCTGAGATTCAAGTCCAGGGCTTCATAACTTGGGAAGCTATGCTGTATTAAATAACCATCTATCCATGCACACCACACAAACCAGAATGTGGTAAATATCTATCTAAGCTTTACTTTAAAAAAACATTAAACATTAGAGGATATTAAGATTTGTGTGAATTTGGAGAAGAGTTAAGAAAAAAACCAAACTCAAGGGCAAAATTTGAACAGGGCATTGAGGAAGATTCAGTTTGGATATACGGAGAAGGAAAAGGGCACATGTACATGGTGACAGTAGTCCATAGAAGTGAAATAGTACGTAATAATGTAACTTCATCACCATCATAAGATAAATGAGCTTTTATTTTTCTTAATTTTAAGAGCCAACAAAATGTTTAATTTAAAATAATATCTCTAATTTAAAGTAAGCAGAGTATAATTAGAGATATCCTTAGGTCTTAGCACAACAACCAAAGTCAGTTTGTCTCATGCTCTCAAAAATAATTGTTTGACCCAAGGCTTCATAAAGTAATCACAAAAAAAAGCATAATGATTAGTGATTGTTGACCCTAGGGAATAGATAGTCAATCTAGTAGAGAAGCCACTGTTGGAGTACACAAGTGAATAGCATGTTTCAGGTAAACTTATTCAATAAAGATGGGTAGGATGACCACAGTCTCTTATATCAACTAAAAGTCTGCAGTGCATGTAGCTCCTTAAACTCCATAATCAGAAGGGAAACATAAGAAAAACAGTTATTAGAAATCCCATATACCTACCCCTCCTTTAAATAGGGGGAGGTAACCAAATATTTCTGTACCAATTTAGAAGCATGAATAAATCCCTGGTGACTACTAACCAAGAAATGTAAATGAATGATTTTCAAAAATATCTGCTTTAATATTGTCTCCTTTTACTTGAAGAAACTGAGGCTGAGATAGATGAAATGACTCAACCTGAGTTGCAACTCATAATTGGTAGAACCAGGATCAGGTGCTATTTACCAACCACCACTCATCCAATTTCAAGAATACTGGATGAGTTGTTATTGCTGCTGCTGCTAAGTCACTTCAGTCGTGTCCGACTCTGTGTGACCCCATAGACGGCAGCCCACCAGGCTCCCCCATCCCTGGGATTCTCCAGGCAAGAACACTGGAGTGGGTTGCCATTTCCTTCTCCAATGCATGAAAGTGAAAAATCAAAGTGAAGTTATTCAGTCGTGTCTGACTCTTAGCGACCCCATGGACTGCAGCCAACCAGGCTCCTCCATCCATGCGATTTTCCAGGCAAGAATACTGGAGTGGGGTGCCATCGCCTTCTCCGATACTGGATGAGTGGCAGTTGGCAAATCCAAAAAAAGAGAGAGAGAGAGAGAGAGAAAGGCAGTCTCACAAAAATAAGTGTATACATTTTCCATTTATTTAATTTTGATTTTTAAAAATTTCTTGCTTCTCTTGACCCTTGAATTTCACTTGATCCAAATGTGTGTAATATCTGCTGGGTCTGGGATATTTTACCTCCTCCTATAGGAATACAACTTCCTGTCTCTCTCTCTTTCTTCTTAAGGTTTAGCTGTCTCAATTATTTTCTCCTTGATAGAGTTTTGTTTGTGATATTCTGTTGTTTTTCAGACATCACTTACTTCTTTTAAAATGAGTCACTAAATTCTGCAAATAAAGTTGATAATATGCACCAGAAACTCTTCTTTAAGTTCATATTCTTTTTAGCCAATCATTCTCATTTATTGAAAGCTCATTCTAAATGAATAATCCAAATGGCACACAAAGATTTATGCACACAGATATATTAATCACAGAATTATTTGTAAAAATTATGAAATTTACTAAAACCTATATGCTGAATGATATTGAAATAGTTAAATTATTCCTAAAATAAAATATTATGCTCCTGTCTCACTGATCGCTGAACCCAGGGTAGACAAGGTGAGAGCTGGGAAACTGGAAGAAAATGTGAGGAGCTGTAGGAACTGCAAATATACTTTATCCACCAATGGCTGATGCAGCAGCAAGGCAGACATGCTTTGTTCTCTCTCATGGCTGACACAGCAGTAAGGGCTGTTTCAGGTAGAGCTTAGGTATGTATAAATGAACAAAGGTGGCAATTCGCTAAGCTATTACCTCATGATGTGCGTGAGCAGTGCTATGAATGGTCTCAGCTGTTACACAAATTTGCAAAGTCATTGTTTATAGAATGTGGATTGAGAGTGATAGGATGTGGGGCAAGACAGTCTGACCACCACCATCTTGGCTAATTGTTATTCCTCTACAACACCTTTTAAAGATTTCTGTGAACTCTAAAGGACATTGAAACACACATGAAATTGTAATTTGTAAAACAGATATTAAGTTCCGTAGAAATTATTAAAAAATCATTTGTATGAAAAAGTATTTGCAGGAGAAAAACTGGCTAGGAATGCACAAATATTTATAAAACTTTCTGGTTAGAAATAGTGTTAAATATACATAAAGTTTTCCAAGGTATTGTGAAGAGTTTCTGTGAATCCTTCACACTTAGCTTCCTCTAATATTGACATTGTGAATGGGCTAGCAATGTTACAATACCATTAACTGAACTACAAACTTGGTTTAAATTTTACCAGTTTTCTCACTAACATCATTTTTCTGTTTCAGTATCTAATGTAGGATAATAATATTTTGTCACTGTTTCCTTTTTTTGAATCTGTGACAGTTTCTCAGTATTTTCTTTTCTTTTTTTTTTTGTTTTTTTCCCCCTCCCAAGCTTTAAAAAATTCTGAAGAACACCTGTCAGGTCTTTCTTTTTTGGAATGTTTCCCAGTCTGGGTTAGTCTGGATTTATCAATATTTTTGAAAGAGTACCATGGAAGTGAAGCACTCTTCTCATCATATCCTATTGGGGGATAAATGATAACAAAATGAAATTCTGCTAGTTATATTAACCTTGATCACCTAGCTGAAGTAGTGTTTGCCAAGTTTCTCACTGTGAAATTATGATTTTTCTATCTTCATACTCTATTCATTTAATCTGAGTGACTAAGCACAGCTCACATTCAAGATGAAGGAATTTAAGCCATACTACCTAGAGAAGGATGTGTTTACAAGTGTTATTTGGAATAATTCTTTAAGAAATATCCCTCTCCAGTTATTAATTTATTAATTTTAAATTGGTTTGGAGTTACATATAAATATTTTGTTCTTTGATTAATAATCCAACATTATCTTTCTTGTTGTTCAAAGCCCATTAAGAATATTACCACTGAATTATGCTATTATCACTGATTATTTTTGTTACATTGCTTAGAATTTATCAACTTTTTCTTACATTGTGCAGATACCAGTTTTGTGACCAGAGACAGAAATGAAAGGCCAAAAAACAATATCTTTACAAACCAGGTTGTGTGAGATCCAGGTACTCTGTGCTGTTTTTTAATGCGTCTCCCTCACATTTCACATAGGATGCGTTGAAGTCTATTAAAGTTTTGTCCACAGCTGCCCCTATGGCTTAGGCTATGCCTGTGGACTTAAGTGTTGGTTTTGATCATGGTGCTGCATGGAGCAAATAAAGAGTAATAGCAATAGGGACAAATACTTTTGGACCATGTGGCTTCTAGTGCTAAAACTAAGGCTAAACTTCCACATCAACTCTGGCTCTGTATCCAGGGTCCAACAGCCCTCCCAGGAGTGTTCATGTCTCTGTCCAAACTATTGCTCTGCAACAAAAGGGGCTCCTTTCAACTGTACCTTTTCTGGTGTCTGACATTGATGAAATTTTTATCTCCAGAATTGTTTTTATTACATGAAGATTAGAGGAAGAGACATTCCTTGAAAAAATGGGACTACATATCTCACTTTTCCCCTCATGGATCACAGCCTTGTTGTGGTAAAAGGGCTTGCATAACTCAGTGAAGCTGTGAGCCATATCGTGGAAGGCCACCCAAGACAGACAGGTCATAGTGAAGAGTTCTGACAAAATGTGGTCCACTGTAGGAGGAAATAGAAACCCACTCCAAGAATCTTGCCTGAAAAACTCCATTAACAGTAAGAAAATGCAAAAAGATAAGACTCTAGATGATGAGCCCCCAGGTTGGAAGGCATGCATTATGCTACTGGGGAAGAGGGAAAGCCAATTACTAATAACTCCAAAAAGAAAGAAGCAGCTGGGCCAAAGCTGAAATGATGCTCAGTTGTGGATGAACATAAAGTGCTGTAAAGAACAATATTGCATAGAAACTTGGAATGTTAGGTCCATCAGTTCAGTTCAGTTGCTCAGTCGTGTCTGACTCTTTGTGACCCCATGGACTGCAGCACAGCAGGATCCCCTGTCCATTAGGGTAAGGTCCATGAATCAAGATAAATAGGAGGTGGTCAAGCAGGAGATGGCAGGATTGAACACAAACATATTAGGAATAGGCAAGTTTAATTAGATAACCATTATATCTATTACTCGGAGAAGGCAATGGCACCCCACTCCAGTACTCTTGCCTGGAAAATCCCATGGACGGAGGAGCCTGGCCATAGGACTGAAAAATTTTAGTTTTCATTTCAATCTGAAAGGAGGGAAATGCCAAAGAATGTTCAAACTACTATATAATTGGGCTCACTTCACCCATTACTAAGGATATGCTCAGAAACCTTCAATCTGACTTCAATAGTGATGAATGGAGAACTTCCAAATGTACAAGATGGCTTTCAAATTGGCAAAGGAATCAGAGATCAAATCACCAGCATTTGTTGGATCATGAAAAAGCAAGGGAATTCCAGAGAAACATTTACTTTTGCTTCACTGAATATATTAAAGATTTGACTATGTGGGTCACAACACACAAATCTACCTTACCTGTTTCCTGAGATACCTGTATACGGGTCAAGAAACAACAGTTTGAATGATGCATGAAACAATGGATTGGTTTAAAATTGGGAAAGAGTATGACAAGGCTGTATATTGCCACACTGCTCATTTAACTTATATACAGAGTACCTCAGGGGAAATGCTGGGCTCGATGAATCACAGGGTGGAATCAAGATTGCCAGGAGAAATATCAACAATCTCTGATATGTACATGATACTACTCTAATAGTAGAAAATGAAAATGAACTAAAGAGCCTCTTGAGGGGGAAAAAGGAGAGTGAAATAAATAAATAAGATCATGGCACCCAGTCCCATTACTTCATGCAAACAGAAGGGGAAGAAGTGGAAACAGTGACAGATTTTATTTTATTGGCCTCCAAAATCAACTGTGGATGGTGACTACAGGATTGAAATTAAAATGCTCCTTGGAAGAAATCTATGCATACCTAGACAGCATATTGTAAATTAGAGACATCACTTTGCCAACAAAGGTCTGTATAGTCAAAGCTATGGTTTTCCCAGTAATCGTGTGCAGATGTAAGAGTTTAACCATAAATAAGGCTGAGTGCCAAAGAATTGGTGCTTTTGAGTCTTGGTTCTTAGAAGACTCTTGAGAGTCCCTTGGACTGCAAGGAAATCAAACCAGTCAGTCCTAAAGGAAATTGACCCTGGATATTCATTGGAAGGATTGATGCTGAAGCTGAAGCTCTGATATTTTTGCCACCTAATATAAAGAGCAGAAGACACTGATGTTGGGGAAAATTGAAGGCACCAAGAGTAGGGTGGCAGGGGATAAGATGGTTAGATAGCATCACTGATGCAATGGATAAGAATTTGAGCAAACTCCAGGAGATACTGAAGGACAGAGTCCTTCTGGAGTACTGCATTCCCTGAGGTCCTAAACAGTTGAACATGATATAACAACTGAATAGCAACAACAACAAAATCTCACTGTACCTTCAGGCCCATCACCTAAGCAGAGATGCTGTCAAACTGAAAGAGGTCATTCTAGGAATGCAATAGCTATGGCTTACAGTGTTCAAGAAAAAACATAGTTTTATGTCTATGCTATGAAATTCATAACAATAAGTTTAATGACTGGAAAATTAATTATTACTCACAATATCCTGGGTAATATGGGTAAAATTGCATTTGTGAGCATCATCATAAAGCAATGTAACAATCTTAAGCAAGTCATCTGAAGTCAGTGGTCAATGGTGACAGGATGGATGATGTAGCATCTTGAGTATGTAACCAGCATTAAAGGAGTGATATTAGGAACCACAGAGACAAGAAGATCTATATTATTTCAGCATGAATCCCAAAGAGTTACATCATTATGAGCAATAATGGTTTTGAAACCTTTCTAATAATGGGAGATCTGAAATTAGCCAGATACTGTGCAGTTGACAATAAAGCAAAGCAAAACAAGCAAATAATATAGATGATTTCTGAACTAGACAGGGAATGATGGTGCTTGGATATTGCAAAGATACTTCACAAGTACTTGCTGATACGACAGTTAAAAAAAAAAAAGAATGTATCCTTTTTATTCATTTTAATAACTATTTATCAATAAATCATTACAACTGAAATGACTCAAAAAGTCATTGTCATACATTTAGTCAAAGTGTATATGTCGGAGAAGGCAATGGCACCCCACTGCAGTACCTTGCCTGGAAAATCTCATGGATGGAGGAGCCTTGTGGGCTACAGTCCATGGGGTCACTAAGAGTCGGACACGACTGAACGACTTCACTTTCACTTTTCACTTTCATGCATTGCAGAAGGAAATGGCAACCCACTCCAGTGTTCTTGCCTGGAGAATCCCAGGGACGGGGGAGCCTGGTGGCTGCTGTCTATGGAGTCACACAAAGTCGGACAAGACTGAAGTGACTTAGCAGTAGCAGCAGTATATGTAGTGGAAGGGTCCTGCTGCCCAACACACTAAAGGGGTATCCCTTTTTGTCAACACAATTCCTGTTCTTCTGCACAAATTCCAAAATACATATTCAAAGCAGTTCTTGTGTATTATGTCTTTTGAACATTTTATTTATTTTATATTGAAATATAGTTGATTAACAATATTGTGCTAGTTTCAAGTATACAGCAAGTGATTTAATTATACATATACTTGCATCTATTCTTTTTCAAATTATTTCCCATTTAGGTTGATATATAATATTTAGCAGAATTTCCTGTACTATACACTAGATTCCTGTTGATTATCCATTTTAAATATAGCACTGCATACCTGTCAATTCCAAACTGTGTAACTTTCCCTCTCTCCCACCCTTCCCTTGGTAACTGTAAGTTTATTCTCTAAGTCTGAGAGTCTGTTACTGCTTTGTAAATAAGTTCATATGCATCATTTATAAGATTCTGCTTATAAGGGATATCATGCATGATTTCTATTTATCTTTCAAAATTACTTCACTCAGAAGGTCCATCCATGTTGCTGCAAATGGCATTATTCCAGTCTTTTTAATGGCTGAGAAATATTCCATTGTATATATGCATCACATCGTCTTTATCCACTCTTCTATCAGTGGACGTTTAGGTTGATTCCATGTCTTGGCTATTATAAAAAAAGAACTGCAATGAACATTAGGATGAATGTACCCTTTGGGGCCAAGTACTTCTCTGGATACATGCTCTGGAGTGAGATTACAGAATCATATGGTAGCTCAATTTTAAGTTTGTTAAGAAACTTCCATACTCTTCTCCAAAGCGACCGTTACAATTTGCATTCCCCCTAAGAGTATAGGAGGATTACCTTCTCTCCAAACTCTGTCCAGTATTTGATGTTTGTGGAATTTTTAACAATAGCCATTATGATGGATGTGAAGTGTTATTTCTTTGTAGATTTGTTTTGCATTTTCCTAACAATTAGTGAAGTTGAGCATCTTTTCATGTGCCTCTTGATCATCCATATGTCTAATTAGGAAAAATTTCTATTTATGTCTTCTACCTTTTTTTTTTTTAATTTGGCCTTTTGTTTTAATGATATTAAGTTACATGAGTTGTTTATAAATGTTGGAAACTGATACATTATAGATCACATCATTGGGAAATATTTTCTTCCATTCTTATGGCTATCTTTTCATTTTGTTTAAGGTTCCCTGGCTGTGCAAAAGATTTTTACTTTAATTAGGTTCAGTTTTCATATTTTGTTTTTATTTACATTACTCTGGGAGATGGCTCAAAAAAGATATTATGGTGATTTATGTCAGAAAGTGTTCTGCCAGTGGTGTCCTTTAAGAGTTTTATCCTGTCCAGTCTCACATTTGGGTGTTTAATCCATTTTGAATGCATTTTTGTGTATGGTAAGTGGTCTATTTTTAATGTAACTGTCCAATTTCCCTACCAATGGTCAAGGAATAAATCCAAGAAGAAGATATAACAATGGTAAACATACATGCACCCAACATAGTGGCCCCTCAATTTAACTTAAAAGTCAAATGCTAACAGCAACCACAAAAGGAGAAATTAACAGTAATACAATAATATTGGTGGGGCTTTAACATCTCAGTATCATCAATGGGCAGATCAGCCAGACAGAAAATCAGTAAGGGAACACATTAAATAATACATTAGGCCAGATGAACTTAACTGATATTATAGAGCATTCTATCCAAAAAGCAGCAGAACATACATTCTTCTCAAGTGCACAAGAAACATTCTCCAGGATTGATCACATGCTGGGCCAGAAAGTGAACCTCAATAGGTTAAAAAAAAAGAAAGAAAGAAAAATTGAAATCATATCAAGCATCTTTTCTAACCACATTATGAGATCAGAAACAAATTACAAGAAAAAAACAAACAAAAAACTATAAGAAACACAAACATGTGGAGGCTAAATAATATGCTACTAAGCAACCAATTCTTCACTAAAGAAATAAAAGAGAAACAAAAAATACCTAGAGACAAATGAAAATGAAAGCACAATGATCCAAAACTTACGAGATACAGCAAAATACATTGTAAGAGGGAAGTTATAGCAATACAACCTTATCTCAGGAAACAAGAAAAATCTCAAATAAAATTAATGGCCTTACATGTAAAGAAGCTAGAAAAAGAATAACAAGCAAAACCTAAAATTGGTAGAAGGCAAGAAGTCATAAAGATCAGAACAGATATAAATGAAATAGAGATGAAGAAAACAATAGGAAAGAGCAATGAAATTAAAATCTGAATCTTTGAAAAAACAAATAAATTGATAAACATTTAGGCAGACTCATCAAGAAAAAAGAGGAGAGGACTCATATCAATAAAATTCTAAATGAAAAAGGTTAGGTTACATAGGATACTACAGAAATACAAAGGATCATAAGTAACTATTCTGAGCAACTGTATGCAAAAAAAACAAGCCAAAACAAAACAAAAAACCCACAAACTGGAACAAATTGACAAATTCTTAGAAACGGACAATCTCCCAAGACTGAATCAAGAAAAAGTAGAAAATAGGAATGGCCAATCACAAGTACTGAAGTTGAAACTCTAATTAAAAACTCCCAATGAACAAAGGTCCGGGATCAGGTAGCTTCACAGACACCTATCAAAATTCTAGGTGGCTACAAAATTCTATGAAACATTTGAAGAGCTAACATCTATCCTTGTCAAACTCATACCAAAAAATTTCAAAGGAAGTAAAGCTGTCAAACTCATTCTCTGAGTCCATCATCACCATGATACCAAAACCAGACAAAAATACCACAGAAAAAAGAAAAATACAGGTGAATATCACTGTGAACATAGACACAAAAAATCTTCAACAAAATACTAGAAATCCAAATCCAACAACACATTAAAAGAATCATATTTCATGCATGATCAAGTGTGATTTATCCCAGGGATACAAAGATTTTTCATTATCTGCAAGTCAATCAGTGTGATATACCACATCAACTAATTGAAGAATACAAATCATATGATCATCTCAATAGATGCAGACAAAGTTTTGACAATATTCAACATCCATTTATGATAAAAGAATTCTCCAGAAACTGGGCATAGAAGGAACATACCTTGTGTAATAAAAGTCATATATGACAAAACTACAGCTAACTTCATACTCAACTGTGCAACCTGAAAGCACTAAGATTAGGAACAGGACAAGGATGTCCACTCTCAGCACTTTTATTCAATACAGTTTTGGAAGTTCTAGCCATGGCTATAAGAGAAGGAAAAGAAATTAAACAATTCCCAATAGGGAAAAATGAATTTAAACTGTCGCTGTTTGAAGATGACATGATACTAAACAAGAAAAATATTAATGACACAATGAGAAAACTACTAGAGCTCATCAATGAATTAGGTTAGTTACAGGTTACAAAATTAATATATAGAAATCTATTGTTTCTATACACTAACAGAGAAATAATAAAAAGAGAAATTCAAGAACCAATCTCATTTACTATTGCATCAAAAAGAATGAAATACCTTAGAATAAACCTACCTAAGGAAGCAAAAGATTTGTCCTCTGGAAAACATAAGACACTTATGACAGTAATCAGATGACACAAACAGATGAAAAGTTATCCCATGTTCTTGGATTTGGAGAACCAATATTTCAAAATACCAATGGCATTTTTCACAGAACTAAAACAGGAAAACTTAAAATTATATAGAGACACAGAAAAACCCAAATAGCCAAATCAATATTGATAAAGGAAAACAGAGTAGGAGGAAGGAAGCTCCCTGACTTCAGACTATACTACAAAGCTGTAGTCATCAAAATAGTATGGTGCTGACACAAAAATAGAAATACAGACCAATGGAGCAGGATAGGAAACCCAGCAATAACCAATGCACCTATGCAAAAAGGCAAAACTGGGCAACCCGAAAGCATCTCCTCTAAGATTAAGAACAAGACAAAGATGTCCACTCTCAGCACTTTTATTCAACATAGTTGAACTGTATTCTCCATTGTATAATGGAGAAAAACATATTCTTCAATAAATGGTGCTGGGAAAACTGAACAGCTACATGGTATATTATGGTTTTGTTCCCAGGTCAATGGTTGCTACTAATCTCCAACATGATGTTCAGGGGAAAAAAGGCAGGGGGTGGGCAGGGGAGGGAGGTTGTCTGCTATTGTTCAGTCTCATCATTTATTCCCCAACAGAGCAGACAGAAGAGGTTCACTTCATAATTCATTAAAAAAAAAAAAAGGGCATTTTGAATTTTGACACTTTTAATTTCACTGAAGAAGAAAACCTTTGCCCTCATTAAAGAAACCTCTAATAATTTGTAACGCTGAGGAATTATAAGAATGTATAAGTTTAACCAGATGTTGTCCCTGCATCAAATTCTGGTGCAATTGTATTTAAAATATGGCTTCTCCAGATAAAATCCCACTTAATTACATGAAGCTTATGATAAAGTAAGCAAAAGTATGTATAGAAATAACAGAAAGTAAAAAATATTAAAAAGCATTTAACATCACAATTAAACAAAATAGTGTAACACAAAATGTGGTGTCTTGCCTACTGCTTTGGTAAAGTTTAGTTTTTCTCACTGGTAAACATGTGAGAAAATGGCCTCTGATGCATTTCAGGCAGGAATGTAAATAACTAAGTTTTTGAAAGGATAATTTGGATAAAGCTATTAAAAGGTTTAAAATATATGTATATTTTAGTCTAGCAATCTACTGCTAGGTAGATATATTTAGTATTTTTCTGTATAATATTATTGCAAAGTAACCATAATTAAATCAAATCCAAAGGAGAAATAATCCAAATGCCAGAATAAGACATTATTTATAAAGTTTATGTTTATATTTTGAACTTTTCTGCAGACATTAGAAATAATGTAAAACTATCTGAAATTCAGGGAATATAATACATCATTAAATAAAAATGCTAAATTACCCCAGTAAGATACAACATTATTAAAGTTTATGTGACATATATATGTGTAAATGTATATAATACAAAAAGACCTAAGCAAAATACCAACTGTGGTTGTCTCTAGATGATGACATCATGAATTATCTTCTATAACTGACTGATTTGATTGCTTGATTTCCACAATAAAAAAAAAATACTTTTATATTCCAAAAAACTACAATTATAGAGGGAGGAGTCAAGACAGCCAAGATGTAGGAGGACATATAGTACATTTATTTCCAAAAAGGCATCAAGATTATATCTACAAATGGAACAATTCTCACAGCCTCCTGAGCACTGGCAGAGGACTTTGGAAACCTGAAAGGACAGGAAAGTTCCCTGTGTAATGGAATATGATGAAAGAAAGAAGGAAGGAAGAGGAAGAAGGGACCTGTGTCATTGTCCCCGTGGAACCCACAGTGGGTCTAGATTAATGATTACTTCATTCCTAAGACATGGTTTCTGTGGATTGATACTGGTGGCCTGGGTGAAAACAAAGTCTAAGAGTTGTCATGGGCAGTTGCTAGCATAACCACAGTTAAGGTGAGGCTGAGAGCAGTGCCAACTGCTCTGTGTAACCCGAGAGCTTGCACAGCTGATGAAAGGTGACATGACAGAGTACACTCACAGATGAACAGCTCCAGAAGATGAATACTCAGTGATCTCTCCAGTTGAATGCTCCAACCCCACCTACCTCACACTGCATATCAGAAACACAGATAAGAAACAGATTTGGGGGCCCTACTCCAAAAACTAGGGAGCAGACCCTACCCCTAATAGGACAGAGACAACTGCAGCGGGGAGGCCGTACTCAGCATGTGGTGCAGGCTATAGTCACCACATTAGTCACACTGCCTATTGAAGGGACATTAGGCAGCATACACTGAGGAAAGAGACAGCAGACATTTATATTAAAAACAACCTTTGGCACAACAAATTAAGCCCACACAGGTTACACAGGGATACTCTCACATAAAAATAGCCCTCCAAGACAGTCTGAGTTTCTGCATCAGGAGGAAGAAACCCCAGAGCATTTATCCCTGAGGGTCAACAAGGCTAGAGTGCAGGAGCTCCACAGAGCTGGAGGAAACAGAGATTCTACTCCAGGAGGATGCACACAAGGTCTCACATGCACTGAAACTCTGCACAATGTAGTACTTCCACAGGAACCTGGGACAGACCTATCCAGGGGTCTTATATGGCCTCCTGGATAGGTGGAGATTGGCTGTAACTCTCTGTAATGGGAAGAACACAGGTAGTAGAGGGCCCAGGAAATATTGATTAACCTGAGTTCTCCCAGAGGTCTCCATATTGGCACCAAGAACTGACCTCACCCAAAAATCTAGCTGGGGGAAGGCTCCATAAACAACAAGAACTATGGTTCTTCAGCCTGTAAAAAGAAGACCACAAACACAGAAATTAAGAGAAAAAAAAATGATACAACAGAGAAATATGTTGCAGATAAGGGAACAAGGTAAAAACCCACAAGGATAACTAAATGAAGAAGAGGTAGGCAATGTACCTAAAAAATAATTCAAAGTAATGATGATTCAAAATCTTGGAAATAATAGAAGCACAGTCAGAGAAGATATAAGAAAAGTTTAACAAAGAGATAGAAAGTTTAAGAACAAACAAGCAGAAGAACAACAGAATAACTGAAAGGAAAAGTACACTAGAATCTAGCAGAACACACTAGCCGAATAAATGAGTCAGAAGAACGAATAAGTGAGCTGGAAGACATAATGCTGGAAGTCACTGTCACAGAATAAAATTTTTTAAAAAATGAAAAGAAATTAAGACAGTCTCAGAGATATCTGAAACATTAATTGCACCAATATTTGCATTATAGGGGTCCCAGAAAAATAACAGAAAGGGAAAGGGCCTGACAAAAATATTTGAAGAGATTGTAGCTGAAAAATTTTCTAACATTGGAAAAGAAACAGTCACCCAATTCCAGGAAGCAAGAGAGTTCCATATGGAGGGAAAAAAAAACTCAAGGAGGAACACACTGAGACACATGACAAACTGACAAAAGTTAAATACAGGGAAAAAATATTAAAAGCAACAAGGGTAAATCAATAAGTAACATAAAAGGGAAAGACCATAAAGATATAAGCTGGATTTTCAGCAGAATCTCTGCAAACCAGAAGAGAGTGGCATACTATATTTAAAGTGATGAAAGGGAAAAATGTACAATGAAGAATACTCTACCCAGCAAGAGTTCACTCAGTTTCAGTGGAGAAATTAAAATATTTATAGAAGAGCAATCAGATCAGATCAGATCAGTAGCTCACTTGTGTCTGACTCTTTGCGACCCCATGAATCGCAGCACGCCAGGCCTCCCTGTCCCTCACCAACTCCCGGAGTTCACTCAGACTCACATCCATCGAGTCAGTGATGCCATCCAGCCATCTCATCCTCTGTTGTCCCCTTCTCCTCCTGCCCCCAATCCCTCCCAGCATCAGAGTCTTTTCCAATGAGTCAACTCTTCGCAGGAGGTGGCCAAAGTACTGGAGTTTCAGCTTTAGCATCATTCCTTCCAAAGAAATCCCAGGGCTTATCTCCTTCAGAATGGACTGGTTGGATCTCCTTGCAGTCCAAGAGACTCTCAAGAGTCTTCTCTAACACCACAGTTCAAAAGCATCAATTCTTCGGTGCTCTGCCTTCTTCATAGTCCAATTCTCACATCTATTCATGACCACAGGAAAAACCATAGCCTTGACTAGACAAACCTTTGTTGGCAAAGTAATGTTTCTGCTTTTGAATATGCTATCTAGGTTGGTCATAACTTTCCTTCCAAGGAGTAAACGTCTTTTAATTTCATGGCTGCAGTCACCATCTGTAGTGATTTTGGATCCCAGAAAAATAAAGTCTGACACTGTTTCCCCATCTATTTCCCATGAAGTGGTGGGACCGGATGCCATGATCTTCGTTTTCTGAATGTTGAGCTTTAAGCCAACTTTTTCACTCTCCACTTTACTTTCATCAAGAGGCTTTTTAGTTCCTCTTCACTTTCTGCCATAAGGGTGGTGTCATCTGCATATCTGAGGTTATAGATATTTCTCCCGACAATCTTGATTCCAGCTTGTGTTTCTTCCAGTCCAGTGTTTCTCATGATGTACTCTGCATATAAGTTAAATAAACAGGGTGACAATATACAGCCTTGATGAACTCCTTTTCCTATTTGGAACCAATCTGTTGTTCCATGTCTAGTTCTAACTGTTGCTTCCTGACCTGCATACAAATTTCTCAAGAGGCAGATCAGGTGATCTGGTATTCCCATCTCTTTCAGAATTTTCCACAGTTTATTGTGATCCACACAGTCAAAGGCTTTGGCATAGTCAATAAAGCACAAATAGATGTTTTTTCTGGAACTCTCTTGCTTTTTTGATGATCCAGCAGATGTTGGCAATTTGATCTCTGGTTCCTCTGCCTTTACTAAAATCAGCTTGAACATCAGGAAGTTTACGGTTCACATATTGCTGAAGCCTGGCTTGTAGAATTTTGAGCATTACTTTACTAGCGTGTGAGATGAGTGCAATTGTGTGGTAGTTTGAACATTCTTTGGCATTGCCTTTCTTTGGGATTGGAATGAAAACTGACCTTTTCCAGTCCTGTGGCCACTTTTATCTAAGCTAATTTAGCAGCACCAAAACAGCTTTACAACAAAGGCTAAAGGAACTTTAGCCCTTTTTTATGGCATTAAAAAAATATCATAACTAGAAACAAGAAAATCACAGATGGGAAAGCTTACCAGTGAAGGCAAATATAAAGCAATAGTAGGAAATCATCCAAACATGTAATGATATTGAGAAAGAAACCATGAGGAAAGTAAAAATGTAGGAAATTCTAATTTCATTTTAAATCAAGAGACAGCAACTTAAAGAACTTTGTATATATATAGACTATTATATCAAAATTTCATGGGAAATGTAAACCAATAAATAAATGAATAAATCACTACACTATACACATACACACAAAAAAAGCATTCCAATCACAACACTAATGGTAGTCATCAAACCCCAAGGGAATAGAACCAAAGAAGAAGAAAAGAAAAACCAACAAAACAAACCCCAAATAATTAAGGAAATAGTAACAAGAACTGACATATGGACAATTACCTTAAGTGTAAATGAATTAAATGTTCCAACTACAAGACATAGAAAGGTGAAATGATACAAGGCAACCAACTCAGAGCTAGGGACAAATACAGACTGAAAGTGAGGGACTGATCACTGCCAATGGTGATTGCAGATATGAAATTAAAAGACACTTGCTCTTTGAAAGAAACTCTATGACAAATCTGCTGCTAAGCTGCTAAGTCACTTCAGTCGTGTCCAACTCTGTGTGACCCCATAGACAGCAGCCCACCAGGCTCCCCTGTCCCTGGGATTCTTCAGGCAAAAACACTGGAGTGGGTTGCCAGTTCCTTCTCCAATGCATGAAAGTGAAAAGTGAAAGTGAAGTCGCTCAGGCATGTCCTACTCTTAGCGACCCCATGGACTGCAGCCTACCAGGCTCCTCCATCCATGGGATTTTCCAGGCAAGAGTATCTAGACAGCATGTTAAAAAGCAGAGACATCGCTTTGCTAATAAGCATCCACATAGTCAGAGCTATGGTTTTTCCAATAGTCATGTAGAGATATGAAAATGGGGCCATAAAGAAGGCTGAGTGCTAAAGAGTTGATGCTTTCCAGCTGTGATGCTGGATAAGACTATTGAGAGTCCTTTGGATCACAAAGAGATCAAACCAATCAATCCTAAAGGAAATCAACCCTGAATATGTATTGAAAAGATTGATCCTGACACTAAAGCAACAATACTTTGGCTCCCTTATGCAAAGAACTGACTCATTGGAAAATACCCTGATGCTGGGAGAGATTGAAGGCAAAAAGATAAGGGTGTGGCAGAGGGTGAGATGGTTAGATAACATTACTGTACTCAACGGACATGAATTTGAACAAATTCTGGGGGATAGTGAAGGACACGGGTCTCAAAGAGTCAAACACAACTTAGCAATGAACAAAAACAACAGGAAAAAAACATATTAAAAAAAGAAAGAAACAAACACATGGAAGCTAAATAATATGTTACTAAATAACCAATAGATCACTGAAAAATCCAGGAGGAAACTTAAAAAAAAAATACCTAGACATAAATGAGAATGAAAATATGACAATGCAAAACCTATGGGGTGTAACAAAAGCAATTTTTGAGAGGAAGGTTTATAGCAATAACATTTTACCATAGGAAATAAATATGTATTTCCTGTATAATCATTTATATTCAGTCACTTCAGTCATGTCCAACTCTTTGTGACCCTATGGACTGTACCCTCCATGCTCCTCTGTCCATGAGATTCTCCAGGCAAGAATACTGGAGTGGGCTGTCATGCCCTCCTCCAGGGCCTCTTCTCAACCCTGGGATCAAATCTGCATCTCCTGTTGTCTTTTGCATTTCAGATGGATTCTCTAGCCACTGAGCCACCTGGGAAGCCCCAGGAAACAAGATATATCTCAAATAAACAACCTAACCTTACAACTGAAGAAACCAGAGAAACAAGAAAAAATAAAACACAAATTTAGTACAAGGGAAAAAATATAAAAATCAGGGTAGATATAAGTGAAATAGAGACCAAGAACACAATAGCAAGATAAGTGAAACTAGTTCTTTGAGAAGATAAACAAAATTAAAACAAGCAAACAAAAAACTTTTAGCTAGATTAATCAGGAAAGAAGGGAAGGGACTCAGATCAATAAAATTTGAGAGGGGTTAAAAAAAAAGAATTTGCAACAAACACAAATACAAAGGATCATAAGAGACTACTTCAAGCAACTGTATGCAAATAAAATGGGCAACCTGGAAGAAATGGGCAAAACATTAAAAAGGTCCTATCTCCCAAGACTGAACCAGGAACAAATATAAAATATAAACAGACCAATCACAAGTAGTGAAATTGAAACTGATTTAAATACTTCCAACAAACAAATGTCTAGAACCAGATGGCTTCAAAGGTGAACTCACTCAAACATTTAAAGAAAAGTTAACATCCACCCTTCTGAAAACCTTCCAGAAATTTGCAGAAGAAAGAATTCAATTCATTCTATGAGGCCACCATACCCTTGATGCCAAAATCAGACAATTATACCACAGTGGGGGGAAAAAAAAGCAAGTTATAGGCCAATATCACTGATGTATATGGACACAAAATCCTAAACAAAATACCAGCAAACTGGGTCCAAAAACTCATTAATAGAATCACACACCATGATCAAATGGGATTCATCCCAGGAATATGAGGATTCCTCAATAAATGTAAATCAATCAATATGATACTCTATATCAACAAACTGGCAAATAACCATTTGATCATCTAAATAGATGCAGAAAAACACTTTTGATCAAATTAAACAATCATTTATAATTAGAAACTCTCCAGAAAGTAGGTATAGAGGGAACCTATTCCATAATAAATGGTCATATATAAAGGCCATATATAAGCTACCAACTATTATTCTTAATGGTGAAAAACTGAAAGCATTTCCAAGATCAGAAATAGGGCAAGTATTCCTTCTCACCATTTTTGTTCAACATAGTTTTAAAATACTAGCCACAGCAATTATAGAGGGGAAAAAATCCAAATTAGAAAAGAATAAGTAAAACTATTTCTGTTTGCCAGATCCACAGTACTATACATGTTATTGTTGTTTAGTTGCAAAGTTATGTACTACTCTTTTGTGACTCTATGGACTTATCCCACCAGTCTCTGCTGTCTGTGAGATTTCCCAGGCAAGAATACTTGAATTAATTATCATTTCCTTCTGCAGGGTATCTTCCCAACCCAGGGGCTAAACCCATGTCTCCTGCATTGCAGCTGGATTCTTTACCTCTGAGTCAACAGGGAAGCCCAATACTCTACATAAACATTCCTAAGTATGCTACCAATGGGGGGCAGTGGCACAATAGACAATACGTCTGATTATGGATCAGAAGATTCTAAATATGCTACCAGAAAATTCCTAGAACCTATCAATTAATTTGATAAAGTTGCAGGTTACAAAATTTATACAGAGAAATCTCTTGCATTCCTTATACACTAACAGCAAAAGATCAGAAAGAAAAATTAAGGAAACAATCCTATTTATCATTGCATCAAAAATAACACAATATTTAAGAATAAATCTATCTAAAAAGTCAAAAGACTTGCACTCAGAAAACTATAAGATGCTGATGAAGAAATCAAAGATGTTGCAGATGGAGAGATACAGCATATTTTGGGATTGGAAGGATCAATAATGTCAAAATGACTGTATTGCTCAAAGCAAACCACAGATTCAGTGCAACCCCTATCCAATAACCAATGACATTTTTCATAAAATTAAAACAACAACAAAAAATTCAGTCTATGGGGAAACACAAAAGACTTCAAATAGCCAAGTTAATCTTGAGGGGGAAAAAAAAAGAACTGGAGAAATCAGGCACACTGGCTTCAGACTATAATACAAAGCTACAGTCATCAAAACAGTTAGATACTAGCCCCTAGACATAAATATAGATTAGTAGAAGAGGATAGAGAATCTCAGAGATAAACCTATGCACTCAACCTCAATTACCTATGACCAAGGAGGCAAGACTATACAATAGATTAAAGATAGCTTCTTCAATAAGTCTCCTGGAAAAACTGGGCAGCTATATATAAAAGAATGAAAGCATCTGCTTACAATGTGGGAGACCGGGGTTTGATCCCTGGGTCTGGAAGATCCTCTGGAGAAGGAAATGGCAACCCATTCCAGTATTCTTGCCTGGAAAATCCCATGGATGGAGGAGCATAGTAGGCTACAGTCCATGGGGTCGCAAAGAGTCAGACATGACTGAGCAACTTCACCTAACACAATACACAAAAATAAATTCAAAATGGATTAAAGATCTAAATGTAAATATAGATACTAAAAAACTCTTAGAGGAAAACAAAGGCAGAACACACTCTGACATAAATTTCAGCAAGATTATTTTTTTGTCCACTTCATAGAGTAATAAAAACAGAAATAAATAAATAAATATGAGTAAATTAAACTTAAAAGCATCTGCACAGCAAAGGAAATCATAAAGAAAACAAAAAGACAGCCTGCAGAATGGGAACCCAATAAAAAAAATGGACAGAATATCTAAGTAGATATTTCTTCAAAGAAGACATAGAGATGGCAAAAAATGCCCATGAAAAGATGCTTACCATCACTTGAGAAAAGCACATCAAAACAACATTGAGGCATCACCTCACACCAGTCAAAGTGGCCATCATCAAAAAAATATACAGGCAATAATTGCTGGAGAGGATGTGGAGGAAAGGGAACCCTCCTATCCTGCTGATAAATAGGGAATATAGTTTCTTTTGATGTGCAGAAGCTTTTAAGGTTAATTAGGTCCCATTTGTTTATTTTTGCTTTTATTTCCAATATTCTGGGAGGTGGGTCATAGAGGATCCTGCTGTGATGTATGTCGGAGAGTGTTTTGCCTATGTTCTCCTCTAGGAGTTTTATAGTTTCTGGTCTTACGTTTAGATCTTTAATCCATTTTGAGTTTATTTTTGTGTATGGTGTTAGAAAGTGGTCCAGTTTCATTCTTTTACAAGTGGTTGACCAGATTTCCCAGCACCACTTGTTAAAGAGATTGTCTTTAATCCATTGTATATTCTTGCCTCCTTTGTCGAAGATAAGGTGTCCATATGTGCGTGGATTTATCTCTGGGCTTTCTATTTTATTCCATTGATCAATATTTCTGTCTTTGTGCCAGTACCATACTGTCTTGATAACTGTGGCTTTGTAGTAGAGCCTGAAGTCAGGTAGGTTGATTCCTCCAGTTCCATTCTTCTTTCTCAAGATCGCTTTGGCTATTCGAGGTTTTTTGTATTTCCATACAAATTGTGAAATTATTTGTTCTAGCTCTGTGAAGAATACTGTTGGTAGCTTGATAGGGATTGCGTTGAATCTATAAACTGCTTTGGGTAGTATACTCATTTTCACTATATTGATTCTTCCAATCCATGAACATGGTATATTTCTCCATCTATTAGTGTCCTCTTTGATTTCTTTCACCAGTGTTTTATAGTTTTCTATATATAGGTCTTTAGTTTCTTTAGGTAGATATATTCCTAAGTATTTTATTCTTTCTGTTGCAATGGTGAATGGAATTGTTTCCTTAATTTCTCTTTCTGTTTTCTCATTATTAGTGTATAGGAATGCAAGGGATTTCTGTGTGTTGATTATATCCTGCAACTTTACTGTAGTCATTGATTATTTCTAGTAATTTTCTGGTGGACTCTTTAGGGTTTTCTATGTAGAGGATCATGTCATCTGCAAACAGTGAGAGTTTTACTTCTTCTTTTCCAATTTGGATTCCTTTTATTTCTTTTTCTGCTCTGATTGCTGTGGCCAAAACTTCCAAAACTATGTTGAATAGTAATGGTGAAAGTGGGCACCCTTAGCAAGGTGAAAAGACAGCCTTCAGAATGGGAGAAAATAATAGCAAATGAAGCAACGGACAAACAACTAATCTCAAAAATATACAAGCAACTCCTACAGCTCAACTCCAGAAAAATAAACGACCCAATCAAAAAATGGGCCAAAGAACTAAATAGACATTTCTCCAAAAAAGACATACAGATGGCTAACAAACACATGAAAAGATGCTCAACATCACTCATTATCAGAGAAATGCAAATCAAAACCACTATGAGGTACCATTTCACACCAGTCAGAATGGCTGTGATCCAAAAGTCTACAAATAATAAATGCTGGAGAGGGTGTGGAGAAAAGGGAACCCTCTTACACTGTTGGTGGGAATGCAAACTAGTACAGCCACTATGGAGAACAGTGTGGAGATTCCTTAAAAAACTGGAAATAGAACTGCCTTATGATCCAGCAACCCCACTGCTGGGCATACACACTGGGGAAACCAGAAGGGAAAGAGACACGTGTACCCCAATGTTCATCGCAGCACTGTTTATAATAGCCAAGACATGGAAGCAACCTAGATGTCCATCAGCAGATGAATGGATAAGAAAGCTGTGGTACATATACACAATGGAGTATTACTCAGCCATTAAAAAGAATACTTTTGAATCAGTTCTAATGAGGTGGATGAAACTGGAGCCTATTATACAGAGTGAAGTAAGCCAGAAGGAAAAACATAAATACAGTATTCTAACGCATATATATGGAATTTAGAAAGATGGTAACAATAACCCGGTGTACGAGACAACAAAAGAGACACTGATGTATAGAACAGTCTTATGGACTCTGTGGGAGAGGGAGAGGGTGGGAAGATTTGGGAGAATGGCAATGAAACATGTAAAATATCATGTAGGAAACGAGTTGCCAGTCCAGGTTCGATGCATGATGCTGGATGCTTGGGGCTGGTGCACTGGGACGGCCCAGAGGGATGGTATGGGGAGGGAGGAGGGAGGAGGGTTCGGGATGGGGAACACATGTATACCTGTGGCGGATTCATTTTGATATTTGGCAAAACTAATACAATTATGTAAAGTTTAAAAATAAAATAAAATTGGAAGATTTAAAAAAAAAAAAAATAGGGAATATAAATTGGTACACCATTATGAAGAATAGGAATATAGTATGTTTAAAACTAAATATAGAACTACTATATGATCCAGCATCCTTACTCCTGTGTATACAACCAAAGAAAACCATAATTAAAAAAAAAAAAAAAAACATGCTCCCCAATGTTCATTGCTGTTGTATTTACAAGAGCCAATACATGGAAACAAGTTAAAAGTCCATCAAGAGAGGTTTAGAGGATAGAGAAGATGTTGTACATATAAACAATGGAAATTCACTCAGCCATAAAAAAGAACAAAATAATGCCATTTGCATAACATGGATGGACCTAGAGACTGACGTATTGAGTAAAATAAGTCAGGAAGATAGTGACAAAAATATGATATTACTTATATGTGACATCTAAAAAATGAGACAAATGAACTAATTTTCAAAATAGAAATGGAATTGCAAACATAGAAAACAAACTAATGGCTACCAGATGGAAAGGGGGGAAGAGGGGTAAATTAGGAGATTGGGATTGAGATATACATACTAATATACATAAAATGGATAACTAATAAGGACCTACTATATAGCACAGAGAACTCCATTCAATACTCTGTAATGACCCATATGGGAAAAGAATCCATAAAAGAGTGGATATATATATATATTCACTTTGCTGTGTACCTGAAATTAACACAACATTGTAAATCAACTATACTCTAATAAAAAATGTTTTCAAAAGCTATGATCATATAAGTTTTATATTATAAGCAAACTAGGGTATAATTTTTATACCCTCTCCTTCACTCATTCATCCTGGTACATGCATTGTCTTCTAACTACACTGGTTTATATGTCTATGCTCTACTAATATATCAGTTTTATTAAGATGATCACATTAGTGCTTAGGAAGTTTCACATTAATAATTTTCGCATTAGTATTTAGCAATTAAGGGATAGTACCTTGCTTTCATAAAATACATTTAAAAAAATAGTAAGACATGCAAATCATAAGTGAACTGCTCAATGAGCTTTCACCTAGAAGATGACATAGATTATATCTGTCATCTCAGAAAGTCTGTTTCTTATTCTTCTTGTCTCAATACCACTACCAGCATTTTAACTCATAGTAGTTCTAGAAGCAATAGCAAAATCTACCATTTACTTAGTTTGTGCCTTTACTTAGCTACTTTACTTAGTCTTAGTTACTTACTTTACTTTAATTTACTTAGTCTAGCATTTACTTAGTTAGACACTTTAATTCCAATATCTCATTTAACAGGTGATTCTCTGCCTCTGACATAAAATGGAATATTTTAATTTTTAATCAACTTGTTCTAAGTTGCACAAAATATTAGTAGAAAATAGAACACAAAGAGTTATTTGACTTCAAACTTGAGAACTTTGTCCAAATTATACAGACATTAATTAAGAGAACAATAGAGTTTGGTAATAACCACATGCTCCAAATAATGACAATAAAACTAGTTGAGACATCAAATAATATAAAACTGACAGAGATAAACACTAGAGACCTTTTAATACCTTAAGGAAAAGATAATCCTAAAACACCCTGCCACTTGAAAACTAAAGAGATTTTGGGGTTAAAGTCACTATACCACATTATTCTGGGAGAGTGATCCTCAAAAAGATTACCTGTCCTTCAAGATTTCAGGGAAATACTTTAGCTTTTTAGAAATCTTCATTTAAAAGAATAAAATAAACACTGTGTAAACCTAATTGTAAAACAAAAGAATTCATGCAAAATCTTGCAAAAAATGACTAAATTAGCAAAGATATTATGAATTGGAACTAGATTAAAATTCATTTTAATGACTGTGTATGTACAAATCCTCAGTTCATTACTCTTTTGACAGTTTCATTACTCTACAGACCTGTAGGAAATTTGCATTTCCCCAGCTTATGCTTCTCTAAGTGACTGACCAGGAGTGAGGCTGTTCCTGAACTCACATTAATGCACCACACACTAATTAGCAGCAGAAGGCAGTAGCTTTTACAATGCATGTAAATTAAGTATATTATCAGCTGGCTTTTCTCTTAAAGTTATTCCATGGGAAAATGCACTCTGGAGAACCTCTCTCTTCCTTTTGTAGAAGCAAAAAAAAAAAGTCAATTCACCCTCAAAGATAAAATAAAATGACTATCTATATCAGGTAAGGAAAAGAAAGGGTGATTTCCCATGTGAGAGGGCCACCATTACAGATTTAGAGCTCTATCTTCTGGCTATATTACTGATACTTATTTCCAATGGGTTTAGAAAAACAAGACTAGATATGAATGGCATAATTGACTGCTCACAAGGGATTCGCCTGAAGCCAAACTCCTGCTTTACCTTCACACAGTATCTTAGTCTCTAAATGACACATGTGTGACTCCTCATCAGAAATTTTCAAAGCTATGGCAGACTCAGAAACAATAGGATGGGGGAGGCCAGACAGTTTTGGAGGAAGAAATAACAAGATCAAACAAAACCAGGAATCCAAGGGATGGGATTATTCCAGAGGGGAGACATTATGAAAAGAAGATGAACTATAATGACCATTTTGATTTATTTGAACTACTCTCAGCTGTAGTTAAAAGGACTCAGCCTGGAATCAAAGTCAGCCAGCTAGCCAATCTCTGAACAAGATATATCTAGTAAAAAAAAAAAAAAAAAAAAAAGATATATCTAGTTTGAGTAACATGCTGTACATTCCAAAAATCAAAACTTTATTTCAGTTTGGTGATAGCCATAGATGAAGTATTCCAAAGCTTTGACCTTTGTTAGCATCAAGGGATTCGGAGAAGGCAATGGCACCCCACTCCAGTACTCTTGCCTGGAAAATCCCGTGGACGGAGGAGCCTGTTGGGCTGCAATCCATGGGGTCGCTAGGAGTCGGACACGACTGAGCAACTTCACTTTCACTTTTCACTTTCATGCATTGGAGAAGGAACTGGCAACCCACTCCATTGTTCTTGCCTGGAGAATCCCAGGGACGGGGGAGCCTGGTGGGCTGCTGTCTATGGGGTTGCACAGAGTCAGACACGACTGAAGCAATTTAGCAGCTGCAGCAGCATCAAGGGATTAGGCATGCAAATTAGCACTAGACTACAGGCCTTTAGCTAAATCATACTCATACTAAGAGCAATGCTAAATAGACCTGGAAAATGTCAGAAATGTCTTCACAAAAACATAATTTTTCTTTAAATTATTTAATGAAGAGCTTCATGTAGATATCATGCATGTAATTTCTATACACTGGGTAAATCTCAGATTCTAAAGAACCTCCCTACAAATTCTCTATTCTCCCTCCTACTCTGCTCCCAATATCAAACATTATTATTCTTTAACTTACCTTCTTCCATTCCCTATCATTTGACTTTTTTTTTTTTTTAATCAAATCTTGGAACATTTTTAAAAGTATTTTGTTTGGACCAGAGCAGGTGTTCTGCATTCTTTCCCAAGATGTTGTACAATTTACTCACTTAGCCTACTTTTTCTCTATTCTGAAAACAGTGGGTCTCAATTCTGACTACACATGAGAATCATCTGGTAAACTTGAAAAAAGAAAGCATGCTTTGAGCATACTCAATACCAAATACTCAATACTAAATCTCTAAATACAAGGCCTTGACATTATATGCTAAAAATTCCCTGGATGACATTTTATATTCATCTCTGTCAAGAACAGTGTACTAAGAGTTTACATGTTTACATCAGAGGAAAACAACTAGAACAGAGACATTTCACATTCAAACGTGAAACTTCAGACATTTTAAACAGAGGTTCATGTGGCAAGCTAAACAGGTTATAAGCTAGGGACTCAGTGCTTGGACTCTAATTCCTGACTCACTCTGTGAGATTACAAACCACATTTTATTTCCTTGCAGATCCCCACCCCAAGAGCAATTTTAGTAAGAAGCTTCAAAATGTAAATAACCAAAATGCTGCAGCAGGAAATCTGTTAGAAAATACATAGCATGAGAAGAAAAATATCAGGTGACATTAATTAAGGATGCTGAAGCCCTGAGAAACACTGATTTGTGGACTAGAAAAATATCATCAATTATGCTAACATGAAAGAAAATTTACAGTCAATATGATTATTGAAATGGAGCCTCTGACTCCTGTCAAAAGGATATAGCTTGTCCACAAAGACTGTGAAGTGTTCATGAGCAGGAATTTGCCTGGTGAAACTTTCTACTTCACATTCCCTAGCCTCATACCAGTGACTTATGATGATTATCTTTTTTACATGTGGGATGGAACAACTAGGGCAAAATCTAGCCCCTTCACATCATAGCTAAAGAAATGAATATTTTAAAAAACCAATACAATATTGTAAAGTAATTAGCCTCTAATTAAAATAAATAAATTTAATTTAAAAAATTATATTTTAAAAACAGAGACCTAGATGGGCAGATGACTTTTCAAGTCCTCATGTTGACAGAGAAAGTTAGGAATAGATTAAGCACAGATTTGTGATCTCCAGACTCATTTGGGCAGGAGACATTTCTGTGTGCTCTTTATTCTTGACTTCCTGCTTGCCCACTCTTCACAATGACTATATCAAAACATATGCCCTCTCCTCAACTATATAATATCCCAAACCATACCTCATATCTCTTGTTCATTCAGCATCTATTTCCTTACAAATGTGGCTTACAGATTTTTCATTGTGGCCACTCAGACCCATCTTTTTTATCAGGATTCTTCAGCCTCACTAGCAATGGAAAATCTCTTTCTCTCATCCTCTCCACATATTTCTATTTGTCTTTTTCTTCATATTTTTATTCAGCATTAAAGAGATCTAGTTTATTTCAGGTAATTTTTTTTGACACCAGAGTTCATCAAAAAGCTCTGAGTCAGACTTTTGTTCCTTGAGTAGCTTCTCTGTGGGCAACAATTCTCCCTAAAAGATATTTTAGTAGGGATGAAACTGCATCAAATCCTTCTGTGTCTTCAGGGCTGAGCTATTACACCAATCTTGCACTCTCTTTGGATCCAGATAATTCTGATATTCAGCAGGGATGAGATCATTTACTAAAAGTGTAATGCTTAGCTAACATATTAAAGTTTCAATTACGCTAGGTTGTCATTTTTCAACATTACTATCACAGGTTAACATTCTGGAAATGTTTAACAAAGTCTCATAGAACCACCTGAACAGGTTAGCTTAATGAATAATTGCTGTTCATGGAAATGCATTTATATCTAAGAGCAATTTTATAAACACATTTGAATTCTGTTGTTTTTAATTATACAAAAAAAAAGTTTTTCTACACACTAATGACATCTTAAGCATATGAAGACAGTTGAAAATGTTTGGTGTATGTGTGTTGGGTGTGGGGAGCAGGAATATAGATCTTACAATTGCATTAAACCTACTCAGCAGGTGCAGAAGGTAAACTTGTTTTAGTTTTTTGAAAGAGAAAGGTGATTTATTCCCCTGGGAAGCCACACATTTTGTTAATATTATTAAATGTACTTTGGATTTTTAGAGTTATACAAGTACATGCATCATTTAAAATCCAAATAATGTTATCAGGCTCATACCAAAAAGGAACAGTCTTCATCCCATGGTGTCACACTAACCAGGTGTACTTCTCAGAAGCAACCATTTCCATGTTTCAAAATGGTTGCTTATATTGTGATTTGCATTAAGGAAATTCAGATTTCATTTACAGCTGGAAAATATTTAACTCTATGATTGGCCTGGTCACTCCCACCCTTATTATCTTATTGACTTTCATGTCCCTTCCAAACCTGACTCAATTTCATGGAATTTTTTGGAATATTGTAGTCATAATAGCATTATCCTTATTGGTAAATGTTCACTGCTGCATTAAGTAATACACTATTACAGTATTCATTTTCCTGTACATTTTGCTCTTTCTAGATTTTCTATTTTTTTTTTAATTTTTAATCTGCTGTTCTATGTAAAGATAATCTTTTAAACCTAAACAAATCTTTCGAACACAAGTATTATTTTCAGGATATTCAAATAAAAATTTAATTATGTGTACTCAAAATATTCAAATATATTAGAAATCTTCTCATATCCCTGTAAAAATACATATATTTTTAGTACCTTATTGAGTATCTCCCTGGAGGAGTGGTCTGTCTTTCTTCTGCAAACTAATGGACTGTTCTATAGGTCACAGCTACACAGTGTCTATTATGAGCTCTTTGTACCTCTATAGTTAGATTGTATATCTACTTCTTTGTTAGTTTAATTCTTAAGTTTTTAATGGGGCTTCCTTTGTGGTTAGGACAATAAAGAATCCACCTGCAATGTAATAGACCTGGATTTGACCCCTGGGTCGAATAGCACCTAGGTTCAATACCTGGGTCAAATAGGTGCTTTTTAATAGCATCTATCAATTAAAGGTGCATAGGAGGCAATATTTTTGAGACTGTTAATTTCTTAAAATGTCTTTGCCCCCATTACATTTATTGATACTAATTTTCTCTTAATTTCCAGTATTGTTGTTCATAAGACTAATTTCATCATGATAATTTCCCTTCATTTTTTTGCCTTTTTTTTTTTCAGAAATCTTTTAGTACCTTACCCAATTGTTTTTTTTTTTATTTTTTAAATTTTATTTTATTTTTAAACTTTACATAATTGTATTAGTTTTGCCAAATATCAAAATGAATCTATCACAGGTATACATGTGTTTCCCATCCTGAACCCTCCTCCCTCCTCCCTCCCCATACCATCCCTCTGGGTCATCCCAGTGCACTAGCCCCAAGCATCCAGTATCGTGCATTGAACGTGGACTGGCATCTCATTTCTTACATGATATTTTACATGTTTCAATGCCATTCTCCCAAATCTTCCCACCCTCTTCCTCTCCCACAGAGTCCATAAGACTGTTCTATACATCAGTGTCTCTTTGCTGTCTTGTACACAGGGTTATTGTTATCATCTTTCTAAATTCCACATATATGCGTTAGTATACTGTATTGGTGTTTTTCCTTCTGGCTTACTTCACTCTGTATAATAGGCTCCAGTTTCATCCACCTCATTAGAACTGATTCAAATGTATTCTTTTTAACGGCTGAGTAATACTCCATTGTGTATATGTACAACAGCTTGCTTATCCATTCATCTGCTGATGGGCATCTAGGTTGCTTCCATGTCCTGGCTATTATAAACAGTGCTGCAATGAACATTGGGGTACACGTGTCTCTTTCCCGTCTGGTTTCCTCAGTGTGTATGCCCAGCAGTGGGATTGCTGGATCATAAAGCAGTTCTATTTCCAGTTTTTTAAGGAATCTCCACACTGTTCTCCATAGTGGCTGTACTAGTTTGCATTCCCACCAACAGTGTAAGAGGGTTCCCTTTTCTCCACACCCTCTCCAGCATTTATTGCTTGTAGACTCTTGGATCGCAGCCATTCTGACTGGTGTGAAGTGGTACCTCATAGTGGTTTTGATTTGCATTTCTCTGATAATGAGTTATATTGAGCATCTTTTCATGTGTTTGTTAGCCATATGTATGTCTTCTTTGGAGAAATGTCTATTTAGTTCTTTGGCCCATTTTTTGATTGGGTCATTTATTTTTCTGGAGTTGAGCTGTAGGAGTTGCTTGTATATTTGAGATTAGTTGTTTGTCCATTGCTTCATTTGCTATTATTTTCTCCCATTCTGAAGGCTGTCTTTTCACCTTGCTGATAGTTTCCTTTGATGTGCAGAAGCTTTTAAGGTTAATTAGGTCCCATTTGTTTATTTTTGCTTTTACTTCCAATATTCTGGGAAGTGGGTCATAGAGGATCCTGCTGTGATGTATGTCGGAGAGTGTTTTGCCTATGTTCTCCTCTAGGAGTTTTATAGTTTCTGGTCTTATGCTTAGATCTTTAATCCATTTTGAGTTTATTTTTGTGTATGGTGTTAGAAAGTGTTCTAGTTTCATTCTTTTACAAGTGGTTGACCAGATTTCCCAGCACCACTTGTTAAAGAGATTGTCTTTAATCCATTGTATATTCTTGCCTCCTTTGTCAAAGATAAGGTGTCCATATGTGCATGGATTTACCTCTGGGCTTTCTATTTTGTTCCATTGATCTATATTTCTGTCTTTGTGCCAGTACCATACTGTCTTGATAACTGTGGCTTTGTAGTAGAGCCTGAAGTCAGGTAGGTTGATTCCTCCAGTTCCATTCTTCTTTCTCAAGATCGCTTTGGCTATTGGAGGTTTTTTGTATTTCCATACAAATTGTGAAATTATTTGTTCTAGCTCTGTGAAGAATACCGTTGGTAGCTTGATAGGGATTGCATTGAATCTGTAAATTGCTTTGGGTAGTATACTCATTTTCACTATATTGATTCTTCCAATCCATGAACATGGTATATTTCTCCATCTATTAGTGTCCTCTTTGATTTCTTTCACAAGTGTTTTATAGTTTTCTATATATAGGTCTTTAGTTTCTTTAGGTAGATATATTCCTAAGTATTTTATTCTTTCCGTTGCAATGGTGAATGGAATTGTTTCCTTAATTTCTCTTTCTGTTTTCTCATTATTAGTGTATAGGAATGCAAGGGATTTCTGTGTGTTGATTTTATATCCTGCAACTTCACTATAGTCATTGATTAGTTCCAGTAATTTTCTGGTGGAGTCTTTAGGGTTTTCTATGTAGAGGATCATGTCATCTGCAAATAGTGAGAGTTTTACTTCTTCTTTTCCAATTTGGATTCCTTTTATTTATTTTTCTGCTCTGATTGCTGTGGCCAAAACTTCCAAAACTATGTTGAATAGTAATGGTGAAAGTGGGCACCCTTGTCTTGTTCCTGACTTTAGAGGAAATGCTTTCAATTTTTCACCATTGAGGATAATGTTTGCTGTGGGTTTGTCATATATAGCTTTTATTATGTTGAGGTATGTTCCTTCTATTCCTGCTTTCTGGAGAGTTTTTATCATAAATGGATGTTGAATTTTGTCAAAGGCTTTCTCTGCATCTATTGAGATAATCATACGGTTTTCATTTTTCAATTTATTAATGTGGTGTATTACATTGATTGATTTGCGGATATTGAAGAATCCTTGCATCCCTGGGATAAAGCCCACTTGGTCATGGTGTATGATCTTTTTAATGTGTTGTTGGATTCTGATTGCTAGAGTTTTGTTAAGGATTTTTGCATCTATGTTCATCAGTGATATTGGCCTGTAGTTTTCTTTTTTTGTGGGATCTTTGTCAGGTTTTGGCATTAGGGTGATGGTGGCCTCATAGAATGAGTTTGGAAGTTTACCTCCCTCTGCAATTTTCTGGAAGAGTTTGAGCAGGATAGGTGTTAGCTCTTCTCTAAATTTTTATTAGAATTCAGCTGTGAAGCTGTCTGGACTGGGGCTTTTGTTTGCTGGAAGATTTTTGATTACAGTTTCAATTTCCATGCTTGTGATGGGTCTGTTAAGATTTTCTATTTCTTCCTGGTCGAGTTTTGGAAAGTTGTACAAAGCAGTCCTAAGGGGAAAGTTCATAGCAATACAGGTACACCTCAAGAAACAAGAAAAAAGTCAAATAAATAACCTAACTCTACACCTAAAGCAACTAGAAAAGGAAGAAATGAAGAACCCCAGGGTTAGTAGAAGGAAAGAAATCTTAAAAATTAGTGCAGAAATGAATGCAAAAGAAACAAAAGAGACCATAGCAAAAATCAACAAAACCAAAAGCTGGTTCTTTGAAAGGATAAATAAAATTGACAAACCATTAGTCAGACTCATCAAGAAACAAAGGGAGAAAAATCAAATCAATAAAATTAGAAATGAAAATGGAGAGATCACAACAGACAACACAGAAATACAAAGGATCATAAGAGACTACTATCAACAATTATATGTCAATAAAATGGACAATGTGGAAGAAATGGACAAATTCTTAGAAAAGTACAACTTACCTTACCCAATTGTAATAAAATTTCACTATGATGTACTTAAATGTGAGCCTTTTATTTTTCTTAATTTATTGTATTTGGACTCTCCATGAAAGCATAAATATAGAAGTTCATGTCCTTTAGTTGTAGGACATATTAATTTTTAAAGATTATCTGAGAGAATCAATTCCTAGGCAGATTGATAAGAAGGCTATGGTCCCCCAGAAGAGAAAGAAGTGTGGGGCTTTTGATGAACAGATAGAGGTCTGGAGTTATCAAGGAAGAGAAAAAGACAAATACTTCTTTCTTTAAGCCCAAAACTGATGATTGTACAACAAAGCAACTCATCTTGTTCAAGGATATGCTTTCCCTTAAATTCTGAACCAATGATTATATGTCAGCAATGTATCCTATTTGAGGACAAGTTTCTCCTTCTTGAGAACCTTCTGACTAATCCTGTCATCTTAAAATCTATATTATGGGAGTGGGTTTGGTAAGAACTTTCTATTGTTAGTTCTAATCCTGTTATTTAAAAATATATATTGTGGAAGAGGGTCTGGCAAGACCTTCACAACATTGAGACTTTTTTTGATTTATTGCTAATAACCAATTGAAAAGTATATAGCTGCCTTGCTAAGACTATCAAGGGGGCACTCTCCATTCCCCTTCTCATGTCTATGTCAGAAGCTTTCTTTTTCCCTTTTCATTCTTTAATACAACTCTGCTACACAAAAGCTCTTGAGTGATCAAGCCTTGTCCCTGGTTCCAAAGCTAAACCTTCTTCTGAGATCACGAATCTGACACCGTTCACTGTAAGCTATCATTATCCACTATCTATTTTCTCTAATGCCTGTTAGTTGGATGTTTGATCTCTTAAATATTTTCCTAATTTCCTATATATTATTTCTTATTTTTCTTTGATTTTATCTATTAAGTTCTATGTTATGGGAGGCTGAGGGCTTCCCTCATAGCTCAGTTGGTAAATAACCCACCTGCGATGCAGGAGGCCCTGGTTCGATTCCTGGGTCAGGAAGATCTGCTGGAGAAGGGATAGGCTACCCACTCCAGTATTCTGGCCTGGAGAATTCCATGGACTAAGTCCATGGGGTCGCAAAGAGTAGGTCATGACTGAATGACTTTCACCTTCACCTTCACCTTTATGGGAGACTACAAAGTAATCTTGACTATACTTTCTAAGAGTTTTTATTCTTTTTTCTTCTCCAATAAGACCATTCTTATTTTATGAATGTTACATATGCTCATTTGTCTGAGCAATCATTTATTTTAATAAGTACAATTAATTAAATATCACCATATAATACATGCTTTGATAAGCACCCTTCTTTTTTGTTTTGCTGAAAGTTTTACTCTGGTTTTAGGTTTGAAGTGTTCATTAACAAAGAAACCACTTGCTACATACAAATGACAATGTCAATATTTAGTAGAAGGTTATTTAACTTAATTTCAATATTCAGTAATTAAAAAAAATTAGAAACAATAGAGAGAAATAACAGTGTGTACATCACCAAACTTGGCCAAATGTAATATTCAGACTTGGATAGCACTGGGAAATTCCACATAATATCAGTCTGGAATCCCAATTAGAAACGAATCCAAAGTGATGTGCCCACCTCACAGTAAGACTTCATATTGCAGATTTAAGGCCTCCAATTTATAATCGCAGGCTGCAAAATGACATCCTCTTCAGTTCATGTGCAAAAATGCAACTCTGATTTTTCTTTAACTTTTATAATACTGTTTGTTGCACCTTGTGAGCCATAAGATTCCTTGGACCCTGGGGGACTAGTGAAGTCCCTGGAGCTTAAGAAATTCCAAACCCACTCCCTTTCCCATCTAAAGTGCTGCTTAATGTACTGGTAGTAATTGGTGTGCCAGCAGGCATGCATGTAGTCCAAACAGGGTCCAGGTAAGGTCAAAAGTTGGTCATAAGTCTGTTCTCCAATTTCTGAAGCCTGAACAAACTGCCTCTATTTTAATTTCCCTAAAGACACTGATGCTGGGAAAGACTGAAAGCAGGAGGAGAAGGGGATGATAGAGGATGAGATGGTTGGATAGCATCACTGATTTAATGAACATGAGTTTAGTAAACTCCAGGAATTGGTGATGGATAGGGAGGCCTGGCATGCTGCAGTCCGTGGGGTTGCAAAGACTTGGACATGACTGAGTGACTGAACTGAACTGGACTGTATAATACATCATCTTGTTTAATCATCATAATCACTTTTGATGGTTTCAGAAATATTATTACCAATTAAAAAAGGAAGATGCCTAAAGTCAAAACCTTTTTAAAAATGCCAATTAATTCTGATTATGTAGATATTGTTCACTTTCTTCTAAGTAATGTATTATGATTCCCCTTCATGGCTCAGAGCATTGTCAATGTGAAGGGGCTTGTGTAACTCCATGAAGCTATGAGCCATGGGATGTATGGCTGCTGAAGCAACTGAGCATCCACACACAAAATGAAGCAAAGCAAAGGCTAACAATTTTGTCCAGAGAACACACTGGTCATAGCAAACACCCTCTTCCAACAACAAAAGAGGCAACTCTACACATGGACATCACCAGATGGTCAATACCAAAATCAGATTCATTGTATTTTGTGCAGCCAAAGCTGGAGAAGGTTTACACAGATAGCAAATGTTCAAATCATGAGCTCCTTACTGTAACATCCAGGCTTAAATTGAATAAAGTAGAGAATAGTACTAAGCCATTCAAGTATAATCTAAATCAAATCCCTTATGATTATGCAGTGGAGGTGATGAATATACTCAAGGGATTAGACTTGTATTGAGAGTTTAAGAATAGAGGTTCTTCTTATGAACAGAGGTTCACAACATTTTACAGGCAGCAGGGACAAAAACCATCTCAAAGAAAAAGAAATGCAAGAAGGCAAAGTGCTTCTCTGAGGAGGTTTTACAACTTTCTGAGAAATGAAGCAAAGTGAAAGTCAAGGGAGAAAGGAAAAAATATACCCAACTGAGAGCAGAGTTTCAAATAGCAAGGAGAGATAGGAAAATGAACAAGTCAAGGAAACAGAGGAAACCAATAGAAAGCAAAAGACTAGAGTTCTCTTTTGGAGAAGGCAATGGCACCCCACTCCAGTACTCTTGCCTAGAAAATCCCACAGATGGAGGAGCCTGGTAGGCTGCAGTCAATGGGGTCACTAGAGTTGGACACAACTCAGTGACTTCACTTTCACTTTTCACTTTCATGCATTGGAGAAGGAAATGGCAACCCACTCCAGTGTTCTTGCCTGGAGAATCCCAGGGACAGGGAAGCCTGGTGGGCTGCCGTCTGTGGGATCGCACAGAGTTGGACTTAGTAGTAGTAGTAGTAGTAGTAGTAGTAGTAGTAGTAGTAGAGTTCTCTTTAAGAGACTTGGAGATACCAAGGGAACATTTCACGCAAGGATGGACACAATAAAAGACAAAAATATAAGGACCTAAGAGAAGCAGAAGAGATTAAGAAGAGGTGGCAAGAATATACAGAAATATGCAAATAAAGGTCTTATGACCATGGTCTTATAACCATGATTTTGTAGTCACTCACCTAGAGCCAGATACCCTGGACAGTAAATTCAAGTGGTGATGGGATTCTAGCTGAGCTAGTTAAAATCCTAAAAGATAATGCTGTTAAAATGCTTCACTTAATGTATCAACAAATTTGGAGAACTGGTCAGTGGTCACAGGACTGGAAAATTTCAACCCCAAAGAAAGGAAATCCCAAAGAATACAAATTACCATAAAATTGCATTCATTTCACATGCTAGCAAGGTAATGCTCAAAATCCTTCAAAGCTTCAGCAGTACATGAACCAAGAAATTCCAGATGTATAAGCTGGGTTTAGAAAAGGCAGAGGAACCAAAAATCAAATTGTCAACAACATTTGTTGTGTCATAGAGAAAGCAAGTGATTTCCAGAAAAACATCTACTTCTGTTTCATTGACTATGTTAAAGCCTTTGAATGTGTATATCACAGCAAACTGGAAAATACTTAAAGAGTTGGGAATACCCGACTAGCTTACCTATCTCCCAAGAAACCTGCATGCGGGTTAAGAAACAACAGGTAGAACAATGGACTGATTCATAATTGGGAAAGGAATACATCAAAGCTGTATATTGTCACTCTGCTTATTTAGCTTCTATGCTGAGTACATCACGTGAAATGCCAGGCTGGATTAATCACAAATTGGAATCAAGATTGCCAAGAGAAATATCAACAATCTCAGATATGCAGATGGTAACCACTCTAATGGCATAAAGTGAAGAGGAATTAAAAAGCCTCTTGATGACAGTGAAAGAGGAGAGTGAAAATGCTTGCTTAAAACTCAACATTCATAAATCTTAGATCATGGTATCCAATCCCATCACTTCATGGCAAATAAAAGAAGAAAAAGTGGAAACAGTAACATTTTCTTTTCCTGATCTTCAATATCACTGCAGAATGGGACTGCTGCTGCTGCTGCTTCTGCTGCTAAGTTGCTTCATTCGTGTCCGACTCTGTGCGACTCCATAGATGGCAGTCCACCAGGCTCCCCCATCCCTGGGGTTCTCCAGGCAAGAACACTGGAGTGGGTTGCCATTTCCTTCTCTAATGCATGAAAGTGAAAAGTGAAAGTGAAATCACTCAGTCGTGTCCAACTCGCAGAATGGGACTGCAGTCATGCAATTACGAGACACTTGCTTCATGTCAGTGTATTATGCTGCTTCTAAACAGTATAATGCATGTTGACAGTTTTATTTTGAAAATCAATCCAAATCAGAGTTTTAAGCTCTAGAATAAATTTTCTTTTGAATATTATAATATTCACATGTCCAGATATCCTCACCTATTACATGAAGCACATTAAGCTTGTAAACATTTGACTTGTAAACATTGCCTCCAATTTAAATTATTTCCCATACCTCTATAAATCTATAAAACTTCATTTGGTGTTTTTTTTTAATATCTTTTACATTTTCTTTGAATTTTTTATTGATCTTTTCCATCTTACTATATTCAAATTTCCTTGTTTAAAAGGAATATCTTGTATCCTTCCTAGTAACCAGAACCAGAGATCAGCTATGGTGACCATTTGAGAAATATTTGTTGAAGTAAATGAATAAGTATAAATTAACATTAAATTTATGAATCACAGTTACATGGAATTATATGCTACATTATTTTATCAAATTCAGAACTTATTTTATGAGTACTATGATCTATTAGTGGTGTAACCAAGTATAAGCTTTTGATACTTCACTAGAGAAATATTAGACCTGCTCTCTTCTGTTTATTTTCTTGACCTCTAAAATCCCTGCAGATGGTGACTGCAATCATGAAATTAAAAGAAACTTGCTCCTTGGAAGAAAAGCTATGATAAACTTAGTCATGTATGGATATGAGAGTTGGACCATAAAGAAGGCTGAGCACTGAACAAATGATGCTTTTGAACTGTGGTTGGAGAAAACTCTTGAGAATGTCTTTGACAACAAGGAGATCAAACCAGTAAATCCTAAAGGAAATAAACCCTGAATATTCACTGGAAGGACTGATATTGAAGCTTAAGATCCAATACTTTGGCCACTTAATGAGAAGAGCTGACTCATTGGAAAAGA
This sequence comes from Bos grunniens, assembly GCF_055505025.1. NCBI lineage: Eukaryota > Metazoa > Chordata > Mammalia > Artiodactyla > Bovidae > Bos > Bos grunniens. Next base: position 60,417,282 of record NC_141183.1, on the reverse strand, counting down.
CCCTGATGCTAGACCTCAATGCTAGGAAAGATTGAGGACAGGAGGAATAGGGGGCACTAGAGGATGTGATGATTAGATGGCATCATTGACTCAATGGACATGAGATTGAGCAAACTCTGGGAGATGGTGAAGGACAGGGCAGTCAGGCATGCTGTGGTCCACCGGGTTCCAAAGAGTCGGACATGACTCAGTGCCTGAACCACACATCTGCTCTCTTTCGGTGGAGTAATGTTTATCCCATTGTCTTTCTAAGTCAACTGTGAAAGAAAAATAATAATAATAGTGCTACAAAGCATGAACAAGATGATGCTGCTTAAAACTCAAGTGAAAAATATAAAATGTTTTGTTTTTCAAAGTATTTGCCTGATTTCTTTCAATGCAATTTATATTAAAATATAGAGCCCGGATGTGCTGCAGCCTGGAGGAGCAGAAACCAGAACCTGCCCCATGACTCGAGGGTGAGGCAAACTGCGCCCTCGTGATTGTCCTTAGTAAGCATGCCAAATGGACATTCGTGGGGCGGGTCGTGCTCTCTGCTCCTCTCACGGCCTACCCCTGCCTCTATCCCCATGGAAACAAAACAAGATGTTCCTGATCAACAGAGCTTTAACTTTACTCCCTTTTTATGATGTGCTATTCAGACTCCCCAGTATAGCTATTCCCTAATGATCTCATGTGACTTCTGCAATAAAAGTGTGGGCTGAAGGGAACCATTTTATCTTCCTGCCATGGAGAGCAGGAGGGCCCCCTGACAGCCTGCTCACCAAATTACATATCTGTCTTTTCATTATGCACTCATACCATGTCAAGTCTTTCTTACCCACTGTGCTGGAGGCGGCAGGTAGCGCCCAAGGGGACCTGAAGTCGGGAAGGATTCCCCCAAAGGGAAAACTGAAAGTGGAGAGAGTGAGCAGTAAGTGAGACACCTGGATCCCCGCCAGGCCCTCAGACTCTAAGGGTGGAAAGTCCCTTGTCTTACAAAGTCAGGGTAACAATGGGGAATGATTTGAGTAAAGCTGAGAAACATTATCCCCAGCTTTTAAAGCACCTCCTCCAGACTGCTGAAATGCAGGTGAGAGGAGCAATTGACGCAATTGCTAAAAGAGGTGGTTAAATATAATCCTTGGTTTCCAGAAGAAGGCACTCTAGATATTGAAAATTGGGCTCGAGTGGGAGAAAATTTTAAAATGCACACAGGAGAGGGGATCAACATACCCGTGAGGGTATCTGCTACCTGGGGGCTAGTGCGATCGGTTCTATACCCTCTACAGAGTGAGAAACGATGCGAGAAGGCGGAGTCCTCAGAGGCAGCTCCTGCTAACCCTTCCGCCCGTTTGCCATCCAAGCCTGAGGATGATTTTCCGCCACTGAAACCTCCACCAGGTCCAGAAATGTCTCCGGAGGATAAGCCGCTGACTCAGCAGGGTATGACCTCCGCCCTTCATTCTGGTGCTTTGGACGTTGAGGATATTGCTTTCCCTATTGATTATAGGCCTGACCCCAATGATTCCACCCAGGTTGTTGCAACCCATGAAACTTTTGACATCAAGGTTTTAATGGAATTAAAATCTAGCATTAGGTCGAATGGGGCTAATTCCCCATATGCACAAGAACTATTGGAAATTTGTTTGCATGGGAGATGCTCTCTTAGGATGTCAAGATGTTAGCAAAAGCTGCTCTAAGTGGTCCCCAATGTTTACAGTTTTTTGCCTCTTATACTGAGTTGTGCCAAGAGCAAGCCCATATTAATTTGGCCAATGGACATAATCTTACTTTTGAAATGCTCACGAGAACAGGACAATATACCAGTCCAGTAGCCCAGTTGACTTATGAAGGTATACTAACGGGAACATATGAACAGATCGCCAAATGGTGCCAAAGGGTGTGGCAGACAGTGTCAGACCCTAGTGAGCCTACTGGTTCATTTGTTAAAATATTACAGAGACCTGGAAAAGACCCTGAACTGAATTTGTAGACTGGTTCTCATCTGCTCTCCACCGTCAAATTAACAGTCCTACAGTGGAGGACATTTTGTTAAAACAATTAGCCTATGAAAATGCCAATGAAGATTGCAAGGCCGCCCTTAACCTTATACTTCAAAACGGCAGCCTTGCCTAGTTTGTCAAAATATTGGTACACAGGCTCACAGACAAACCATTCTAGCCCAAACAAGTTCTACTGCCTTTAAAAATAATTTTAGCTCTTCCCCTGCCAAATGCTTTCAATGTGGAAAGCCCCTACATATGGAAAAGGATTGCCGTTCTGGCCCAAAACAGGTGTTAAAATTCCTCCGCCTACTGGTGACAATAAAGCATCAGGACTAGGTCCTCGGTGCCAGAAAGGCAATCACTGGGCTAATCAATGCAGATCTAAATTTCATAAAAACGGTTTCCCTTTACAGCTGGGAAACGGTCAATGGGGCCAGCCTCAGGCCCCACAGACAATGGGGGCATACCCTGTGAGGACCTCCACCCTTCAGTGTATTTCCAGCCTCAGCTGCTGCCAGTGGAAATGCTGGGTGGGACCTCCCAACCAGAGTAACTGTTCAGATTAGTGAATTGGATCCCTCCGTAGCTATCCTTACTGGGATTCAAGGCCCTATTCTACTGGGGACCATAGGACTCATTTTGGGGAGAAGTGGCTTTACTCTTAAGGGCCTCCAAATTCTCCCTGGCCTTATTGATCCAGACTATTCAGGAGAAATTAAAGTAATGGCTCTCTCTCATTCATTCCATGTCATTCCTCAAGGTCAGCAAATTGTTCAGCTCCTTCTCTTGCCTCACCATGCCCCTAACAATTTTAATCCTGTCACCAGAGGAGAAAAAGGATGTGGAAGCACAAGTGATCAAGTAGTGTGCTTTACTCAACAAATACTCTCAGATTGGCCCACTTGTAAGGTTAAAATTCGAGGAAAATCCTTCTCTGGTCTCTAAGATACTGGGGCTGATGTTTCCATCATTGCTTCTCGTCAATGGCCAGATGATTGGCCCTTGACTGAACCCCAGGGAATAATATAAAGCTTGCAAGAACCTCAACTACTTGCTCAAAGTGCAACAGTTCTTCCTTGCCTAGGACCCAATAGACAACTTGCTCATTTCCAGCCTTTTGTTGCAGACATTCCCTGTAATTTATAAGATGTTCTCGCCCAATGTCATCTAGTTCTCTCCAATGAGGGAAAGGCAAATCATGATGGCAAGAATGCAGTACCAACCAGGAAAAAGGCTAGGAAAAAATTTACAGGGAGATCCTTCTCCTTTACCTATTCATCCCAAATTGGACAAAAAAGGGCTAGGATATAAAAGTTTTTAATGGGGGCCATTGAAATTTCTCTGCCACCATGTGCCACACCTCTACTGTGGCTTACATCTAAACCTGTTTGGGTGGATCAACAGCCTCTAACAAAGGAGAAACTTATGCATTTACAAGCCTTAGTAGAAGAATAATTTCAAGCAGGGCATATAGAGGAATGTACTAGTCCTTGGAATACTCCAGTTTTTACAATCCCTAAAAAGTCCTGCAAATGGAGGCTGCTTCTTGATCTTTGAGCTATTAATGGAGTTATGCACCCCCTGGGGGCCTTGCAGCCTGGACTCCCATCTCCTTTAGCCATACCTCAAGATTGGCCAATTATAGTTCTGGATCTTAAAGATTGTTTTTAATACAATCCCCTTAGCCCCACAAGACAAAGAAAACTTTGCATTTTTGGTGTCCAATATTAACCAACAAGCTCCCATGAAATGGTACCAATGGAAAATGTTGCCTCAGGGGATGATGAGTAGTCCTGTGCTGTGCCAACAATATATGGCTAGCACTCTGGGGGTAGCTTGATCCCTCTATCCTCAAGCCTACGTCATTCACTATATGGATGACATACTCTTAGCTGCCCCAGAGGAGTCTCTCCTAAATCCACTTTTTCACCAAGTTCAACATGATCTTATGGGGACAACATGTAGCCCCCCCAAAAATTCAAAACACCACTCCCTTTTCCTACTTAGGTTATTGGGTTTCAGAACACACCATTATACCCCAAAAGATATCCATTAGATATGATAATCTCAAACCATTAAATGATTTTCAAAAGCTTTTAGGAGATATTAATTGGTTGCCCCCTGCTCTGGGCATTCCTACCAGTTCACATAAACACTTCTTTGAGACTCGTAAAGGGGGCTCAGCTTTTTCCTCCCCTTGGACTCTGACTCCATAATCTAAAAAGGAACCTGATATGGTAAATATTGCCATTCAAAATGCTCAACTTAATCGTATTCATTATGATTACCCTATTCTCTTCATTGCCATAGCTTCTCCAGATGCCCCTGCAGGAGTTTTATTTCAGGAACAGCCTACATTTGGCATCATAGAATGGTTGTTCCTGCATTCTCAAGAGGGCAACACCCTGATGACATATGTTACCCTTATGTATAATTTAATTACACAGGGAAGAAAACATACTCACCAGTTGACTGGCTTTGATCCTCAAACTGTTCATGTTCCATTTGACAAAACTCAACAATAGCAACTTTGGCAAACTTGCTTATTATGGCAGGTTGCTCTCACTGATTTTGTGGGCATTTTAGACAATCACCCTCCTGCACATAAATTGTTATGATTTATTTCCCTAACTCCCCTTGCGTGGCCCAGAGTCACAAAGGCCACACCTATCTGAGGTGCTCCTACTTATTTTACAGATGGCTCTAACAATGGCAAAGCAGGCATTGCCAGGCCTGAGGAATGAGAAACTAGCTATGCCCCATGCTTTGGCTCAGCAGGTGGAACTAGGAGCAGTAATTACAGTACTTGTTTCTAAAGATAAGACCCCTGTTAATATTGTTAGTGACTCTGCCTGTATTTTTGGAATGACCAAGTCTATTGAAACTGCAAAAATTAAACATGTTAATTCTGAGAAATTATTCCTCCTATTTCTCCAACTTCAAAAAAGTCATTTGTTCCTGTTCCTTTCCTTTCTTTATTATACATGTTTGAGCTCACTGCCCCCTCCTGGGGCCTCTCACCCTTGGCAGTTCTCAGGCTGATCTTTTAATGATGCCCATTTTTAAACAGGCTTACTAGTCTCATCAACTTCTTCATCAATCTGTCGGCTTCCTTAGACACCATTTCAACATTACTAAATCCCAAACAACAAAAATTAGCCAAGCCTGTCCTTGCTGTCAACAAGTCAGTGCTTATCAACCTCCATCACCTGGAGTTAACCCCCAAGGGCTTACTCCAAATGAGATTTGGCAGATGGATGTAACCCGTTTTCCTGAGTTTGGACGCCTTAACTACCTCCCTGTTTTTTTCAATACTTATTCTCACATGCTTTGGGCTTCTACTCATCCCAGTGGAACCACCATTCATGCCCAATGCCATTTATTAGCTGCTTTTGCTCATATGGGCAGTCCAAAGAAACTTAAAACTGACAATGGGCCTGCTTACACCAGTAAAGCCTTCTGCACTCTTTGGCCCATTGATCACTCCACAGGCATCCCATATAATCCAACTGGCCAAGCTGTAGTTGAATGAGCACATTATGCTCTTAAAAATCAGCTTTTAAAACAAAAAGGGGGAATAGCAGGGAAATCTCCACCTACACATCTGCATTTACTTCTCCTAACCTTAAATTTTTTTCACAACAAATGACCAAAAATCAACCCATGTGAGAAACACTATTCACATACTCCTTCAGTGCAATGCATACAGGTCTGGTGGAAGGCGCCAGAAGGTGGTCCTTGGGAAGGACCAACCCCCTACTAACATGGGGAGGAGGATATGGTTGTGTCTCAACAAGTCAAGGCCCTCATTGGATACCAAGCAGGTGCATCAAGCCATACCGTGAACCCTCCATTTGCACCACAGGAGATGTGGGATCCCACAGTGAGTGTGGTGACAGCGACTTAGAAAGTCCAGAGGTTATGCCAGGTGGACCCCACCAGAGTGAGAACCAGGACCACACAATCTTAAGGCACCTCCTGTGACTTGGAGACAACTGAAGAGCCTCAGTCAGAAGAGCAAACAAATGCCCTTGCACAGAAACACCTAAAACCCCTGTCACCATGGTGTTGGCTATGGTGGCATTGGTCTCATGTGTGGTAACTGGGGCAGATGCTGATTTATATTGGGCTTATGTTCCAAATCCTCCATTTAGTTCAGTTCAGTCACTCAGTCATGTCTGACTCTTTGTAACCCCATGGACTGCAGCAAGCCAGTCCTCCCTGTCCATCACCAACTGCCAGAGCTTACTCAAACTAATGTCCATCAAGTTGGTGATGCCATCCAACCACCTCATCCTCTATCATCCCCTTCTCCTCCCACCTTCAATCTTTCCCAGCATCAGGGTCTTTTCTAGTGAGTCAGTTCTTCACATCAGGTGGCCAAAGTATTGGAGTTTCAGCTTCAGCATCAGTCCTTCCAATGAACATTCAGGACTGATTTCTTTTAGGATGGACTAGTTGGATCTCCTTGCAGTCCAAGGGACTCTCAAGAGTCTTCTCCAGCACAACAGTTCAAAATCATCAATTCCTCAGTGCTCAGCTTTCTTTATAGTTCAACTTTCATATCCATACATGACTACTGGAAAAACCATAGCTTTGACTAGACAGACCTTTGTTGTTAAAGTATTGTCTTTCCTTTTTAATATGCTATCTAAGTTGATCATAGCTTTCCTTCCAAGGAGCTTTGCTTCCAAGGAGCAAGTGTCTTTTAATTTCATGGCTGCAGTCACCATCTACAGTGATTTTGGAGCCCCCCCCCCCAAAATAAAGTCTGTCACTGTTTCCATTGTTCCCCCATCTATTTGCTATGAAGTGATTGGACTGAATGCCATCTTAGTTTTCTTAATGTTGAGTTTTAAGCCAACTTTTTCACTCTCCTCTTTCAATTTCATCAAGAGGCTATTTATTTCTTCTTTGCTTTCTGTCATTGGCATATCTGAGGTTACTGATATTTCTCCTGGCAATCTTGATTCCAGCTTGTGCTTCATCCAGCCTGGCATTTCACATGATGTACACGGCATATAAGTTAAATAAGCAGGGTGACAATATGCAGTCTTGACACACTCCTTTCCCAATTTGGAATCAGTCTGTTGTTCCATGTCCAGTTCTAACTGTTGCTTCCTGACCTGCATACAGATTTCTCAAGAGGGAGGTTAGGTGGTCTGGTATTCCCATCTCTTGAAGAATTTTCCAAAGTTTGTTGTGATCCACACAGACAGATTTTAAGGACTTCCCTGTAGCTCAAACAGTAAAGAATCTGCCTGAAATGAAGGAGACCAATGTTCGATCTTTGGGTTGGGAAGATCCTCTGGAGAAGGGAATGCCAGCCACTCCAGTATTCTTGTCTGGAGAATCTCATGGACAGAGGAGCCTGTAGAGCTACAGTCTGTGAGATTTCAAAGAGTCAGACATGGCTGAGCAACTAACAAACACACAGTCAAAGGCTTTGGTATAGTCAATAAACAGAAGTAGATGTTTTTCTGGAACTCTCTTGCTTTCTCAGTGATCCAGCAGATGTTGGCAATTTGATCTCTGGTGCCTCTGACTTTTTTCTAAATCCAGCATAAACATCTGGAAGTTCACAGTTCGTGCACTGTTGAAGCCTGGCTTGGAGAATCTTGAGCATTACTTTGATAGTGTGTGAGATGAGTGCAATTGTGCAGTAGTTTGAACATTCTTTGGCATTATCTTCCTTTGGGATTGAGATGAAAACTGACCTTTTCCAGTCCTGTGGCCACTGCTGTGTTTTCCGAATTTGCTGGCATATTGAGTGCAGCACTCTCCATTAGCTAGAGCCTTAACTTGGCATCACTGACTCAATGGACATGGGTTTGGGTGGACTCTGGGAGTTGGTGATGGACAGGGAGGCCTGGCGTGCTGCAGTTCACGAGGTCGCAAAGAGTCAGACACAAATGAACGACTGAACTGAACTAACTTGGATTGACCCTTCCCCTTCAATTTGGACCAACAGTTCTCACTGGTTCCCTGATTCTAACAGGGCACCTCCAAATTTAACACACAAAAAAGAGCTCTATATTATTATTCTGGAGTGACCATGATAGTCCTGCAGTCAAAAAGGGTGAGATGGGGGAGGAGCCAAGATGGCAGAGGAGTAGGATGGGGAGAACACTTTCTCCCCCACAAATTCATCAAAAGAGCATTTAAACGTTGAGTAAATTCCACAAAACAACTTCTGAATGCCGGCAGAGGACATCAGGCACCCAGAAAAGCAACCCAACTCTTCGAAAAGAGGTAGGAAAAAATATTTAAAAAAAAAACAAAAAAAGAGACAAAAGAGGGAGGGATGGAGTTCTTTCCCGGGAAGGGAGTCTTAAAAAGAGACAAGTTTCCAAACACCAGGAAACCTTCTCACTGCCGAATCTGTGCTGAGCTTTGGAAGCACAGAGGGCAACATAACAGGGAGAAAAAATAAATAAACAATTAAAACTCGCAGATTGCAAGCCCTACAGTAACTCCCCCAGCGGAGAAGCAGCGCAGATGCCTGCATCCGCCATTAGCAAGCGGGGGCTGGGCAGTGAGGCGCGGCGCGGGCTGCATCGCTGAGAGTAAGAATCTGGCCTGAATACCCTGAATGTTATCTGAGCGAAATAATTTGGGCTAGCAAACCAGACTGTGGGATATCTACCACCCAAAAAGCCAGCCCTAACCTAAGACACCACCAGGCCCGTGCACGGAACAAAGGTCTGAACAGAGATAGCCGGCTGCAGACCATCCCCCTCCGGTGACAGGCAGCCAGAGCCGGAAGGGGGCAATCACAGCCCCAGAGAGACATTATCTATAAAACTGTAACCAGGCTTCTTTGCTAACTAAAACTTATCGGGGGTCTGGATGGTCAACATCTGCCTGAGAAGGTGTGCCAGTTTTACAGCCAGATAACCGAGTGGTGGGGAGGCGGTAAGTCGCAGCATTGGCGCTTGCCGAACACCTCATCACCTGAGCTGTTCGGACCTGGGAAGAGCACAAGATGCAGGCCCAACTGAGTCTGCGCCTCTGAGGACTACCCGAGTGCCTGAACCTGAGCGGCTTGGACCTGGGAGGTGCATGCAGCCCAGAGCCAGCCTCGGATTGTTCCCAGCGGAACAACCTAGAGCCCGAGCAGTGTGGGCAGGGAGGCTACACGCGCCGTGAGCGGAGGCAGACCCAGTGTGGCTGAGGCACTGTGAGCGCACGCCAGTGTTATTTGTTTGCAGCATCCCTCCCTCCCTCCCCACAGCGCGAGTAAACAAGTGAGCCTAAAAAAAAAAAAGTGTCCTCCACCGTCCCCTTTGTGTCAGGGTGGAAACCAGACACTGAAGAGACCAGCAAACAGAAGAAGTTATAACAGAGGGAAATGCCTTGGAAGCTACAGGCAATAGATTAAAACCCTTTGGTTACTACGGACTACATAGGAAGGGGCCTATAGATCTTGAGAAATATAAGTCGGACCAAGGAACTAGCCAAAAATGAACTGAACCCACAATACTCACAACAAAACCAAAGAAAGTCCTAGATATATTTTTACTATTTTTACAATCGTTCTTTCTTTTTTTTTTAATTAAAAAAATTTTTTAAGTCCTCTATTGTTCCTTTAATTTTCACTTTTATAACCTATTACTTTGCAAAAAAAAAAAAGACCCTATTTTTTCTTCTTCAGCAAACTTCATATATATATATTTTATAATTTTTTGACCTTGTTTTTTTTTCTTCTTCTTCTTTTCTTTAACATTGTATTTTTGAAATTCCAAACTCTACTCTAGATTTTTAATTTTAGCTTTTTGGTATATGTTATCAATTTTGTACCTATAGTTTTTTTAATAATTTCTGTGACTTTCTTTTCTCTCTGTTTCTTTCTCTTCTTCTTTTATATAACATTGTACATCTGAAATTCCAAACTCTATTCTAGATTTTTAATTTATGCTTTTTGGTATTTGATATCAATTTTGTACCTGTATTTTCTTTATAATTCTTGTGACATTGTTTTTGTTTGTTTGATTTCTCTCTTTATTTTTATTCTTCTTTTTTTTTTAACATTGTATTTTTGAAATTCCAAACTCTACTCTAGATTTTTAATTTTTGCTTTTTGGTATTGTTATCAATTTTGTACCTGTATTTTCTTTATAATTTTCGCAACCTTGTTTGTTTTTGTTTGTTCGTTTTTTCTCTCTTTCTTTTCCTTCTTCTTTTCTTTAACATCATATTTTTGAAATTCCAAACTCTACTCTAGATTTTTAATTTTTGCTTTTATGTATTTGTTACCAATTTTGTACCTTTAAGAACCCAATCTTCAGGACCCATTTTTCACTAGGGAGCGAGATTACTGGCTTGACTGCTCTCTCTCCCTTTGGACTCTCCTTTTTCTCCACCAGGTAGCCTGTGTCTCCTCCCTAACCCCCCTCTACTCTACCCAACTCTGTGAATTTCTGTGTGTTCCAGATGGTGGAGAACACTTAGGGAACTGATTACTGGCTGGATCTGTCCCCCTCCTTTTCATTCACCCCTTTTATCCTTCTGGCCACCTCTGTCACCTTCCTCCTTCTCTTTTCTGTATAACTCCATGAACATCTCTGAGTGGTCCAGTTGTGGAGTGCACATAAGAAAGTGACTACTGGCTAGCCCACTCTCTCCACTATTGATTCCACCTCATCTCATTCGGGTCACTTCTAACTCCCTCCTCCCTCTTCTCTTCTCCATGTAACGCTGTGAACCTCTCTGAGTGACCCTCACAGTACAGAAACTTTTCATCTTTAATGTAGATGTTTTATCAATGGTGCTGTATAGAAGGAGAAGTTTTGAAACTACTGTAAAAATAAGACCGATAACTGGAAGCAGGAGGCTTAAGTCCAAACCCTGACTCCAGGGAACTCCTGACTCCAAGGAACATTAATTGACAGGAGCTCATCAAATGCCTCCATACCTACACTGAAACCAAGCACCACACAAGGACCAACAAGTTCCAGGGCAAGACATACCAAGCAAATTCTCCAGCAACAAAGGAACACAGCCCTGAGCTTCAAGATACAGGCTGCCCAAAGTCACCCCAAAACCATAGACATCTCATAACTCATTACTGGACATTTCATTGCACTCCAGATGGAAGAAATACAGCTCCACGCACCAGAACACCGACACAAGCTTCCCTAACCAGGAAACCTTGACAAGCCACCTGTACAAACCTACACACAGTGAGGAAATGCCACAATAAAGAGAACTCCACAAACTGCCAGAATACAGAAAGGACACCCCAAAATCAGCAATTTAAACAAGACGAAGAGACAGAGGAATACCCAGCAGATAAAGGAACAGGATAAATGCCCACCAAACCAAACAAAAGAGGAAGAGATAGGGAATCTACCTGATAAAGAATTCCGAATAATGATAGTGAAATTGATCCAAAATCTTGAAATCAAAATGGAATCACAGATAAATAGCCTGGAGACAAGGATTGAGAAGATGCAAGAAAGGTTTAACAAGGACCTAGAAGAAATAAAAAAGAGTCAATATATAATGAATAATGCAATAAATGAAATTAAAAACACTCTGGAGGCAACAAATAGTAGAATAACAGAGGCAGAAGATAGCATTAGTGAATTAGAAGATAGAACGGCAGAAATAAATGAATCAGAGAGGATAAAAGAAAAACTAATTAAAAGAAATGAGGACAATCTCAGAGACCTCCAGGACAATATTAAACGCTACAACATTCGAATCATAGGGGTTCCAGAAGAAGAAGACAAAAAGAAAGACCATGAGAAAATACTTGAGGAGATAATAGTTGAAAACTTCCCTAAAATGGGGAAGGAAATAATCACCCAAGTCCAAGAAACCCGGAGAGTCCCAAACAGGATAAACCCAAGGCGAAACACCCCAAGACACATATTAATCAAATTAACAAAGATCAAACACAAAGAACAAATATTAAAAGCAGCAAGGGAAAAACAACAAATAACACACAAGGGAATTCCCGTAAGGATAACAGCTGATCTTTCAATAGAAACTCTTCAAGCCAAGAGGGAATGGCAAGACATACTTAAAATGATGAAAGAAAATAACCTACAGCCCAGATTATTGTACCCAGCAAGGATCTCATTCAAGTATGAAGGAGAAATCAAAAGCTTTTCAGACAAGCAAAAGCTGAGAGAATTCTGCACCACCAAACCAGCTCTCCAACAAATATTAAAGGATATTCTCTAGACAGGAAACACAAAAACGGTGTATAAATTCGAACCCAAAACAATAAAGTAAATGGCAACGGGATCATACTTATCAGTAATTACCTTAAACGTAAATGGGTTGAATGCCCCAACCAAAAGACAAAGACCGGCTGAATGGATACAAAAACAAGACCCCTACATATGTTTTCTACAAGAGACCCACCTCAAAACAGGGGACACATACAGACTGAAAGTGAAGGGCTGGAAAAAGATTTTCCATGCAAATAGGGACCAAAAGAAAGCAGGAGTAGCAATACTCATATCAGATAAAATAGACTTTAAAACAAAGGCTGTGAAAAGAGACAAAGAAGGTCACTACATAATGATCAAAGGATCAATCCAAGAAGAAGATTTAACAATTATAAATATATATGCACCCAACACGGGAGCACCGCAGTATGTAAGACAAATGCTAACAAGTATGAAAAGAGAAATTAACAATAACACAATAATAGTGGGAGACTTTAATACCCCACTCAAACCTATGGATAGATCAACTAAACAGAAAATTAACAAGGAAACACAAACGTTAAATGATACAATAGATCAGTTAGACCTAATTTATATCTATAGGACATTTCATCCCAAAACAATGAATTTCACCTTTTTCTCAAGTGCACATGGAACCTTCTCCAGGATAGATCACATCCTGGGCCATAAAGCTAGCCTTGGTAAATTCAAAAAAATAGAAATCATTCCAAGCATCTTTTCTGACCACAATGCAGTAAGATTAGATCTCAATTACAGGAGAAAAACTATTAAAAATTCCAACATATGGAGGCTGAACAACACACTGCTTAATAACCAACAAATCACAGAAGAAATCAAAAAAGAATTCAAAATTTGCATAGAAACTAATGAAAATGAAAACACAACAACCCAAAACCTGTGGGACACAGTAAAAGCAGTCCTAAGGGGAAAGTTCATAGCAGTACAGGCACACCTCAAGAAACAAGAAAAAAGTCAAATAAATAACCTAACTCTACACCTAAAGCAACTAGAAAAGGAAGAAATGAAGAACCCCAGGGTTAGTAAAAGGAAAGAAATCTCAAAAATTAGAGCAGAAATAAATGCAAAAGAAACAAAAGAGACCATAGCAAAAATCAACAAAACCAAAAACTGGTTCTTTGAAAGGATAAATAAAATTGACAAACCATTAGCCAGACTCATCAAGAAACAAAGGGAGAAAAATCAAATCAATAAAATTAGAAACGAAAATGGAGAGATCACAACAGACAACACAGAAATACAAAGGATCATAAGAGACTACTATCAACAATTATATGCCAATAAAATGGACAACGTGGAAGAAATGGACAAATTCTTAGAAAAGTACAACTTTCCAAAACTCGACCAGGAAGAAATAGAAAATCTTAATAGACCCATCACAAGCATGGAAATTGAAACTGTAATAAAAAATATTCCAGCAAACAAAAGCCCAGGTCCAGACAGCTTCACAGCTGAATTCTACCAAAAATTTAGAGAAGAGCTAACACCTATCCTACTCAAACGCTTCCAGAAAATTGCAGAGGAAGGTAAGCTTCCAAACTCATTCTATGAGGCCACCATCACCCTAATACCAAAACCTGACAAAGATCCCACAAAAAAAACTACAGGCCAATATCACTGATGAACATAGATGCAAAAATCCTTAACAAAATTCTAGCAATCAGAATCCAACAACACATTAAAAAGATCATACACCATGACCAAGTGGGCTTTATCCAAGGGATGCAAGGATTCTTCAATATCCGCAAATCAATCAATGTAATACACCACATTAACAAATTGAAAAATAAAAACCATATGATTATCTCAATAGATGCAGAGAAAGCCTTTGACAAAATTCAACATCCATTTATGATAAAAAACTCTCCAGAAAGCAGGAATAGAAGGAACATACCTCAACATAATAAAAGCTATATATGACAAACCCACAGCAAACATTATCCTCAATGGTGAAAAATTGAAAGCATTTCCTCTAAAGTCAGGAACAAGACAAGGGTGCCCACTTTCACCATTACTATTCAACATAGTTTTGGAAGTTTTGGCCACAGCAATCAGAGCAGAAAAATAAATAAAAGGAATCCAAATTGGAAAAGAAGAAGTAAAACTCTCACTATTTGCAGATGACATGATCCTCTACATAGAAAACCCTAAAGACTCCACCAGAAAATTACTAGAACTAATCAATGACTATAGTGAAGTTGCAGGATATAAAATCAACACACAGAAATCCCTTGCATTCCTATACACTAACAATGAGAAAACAGAAAGAGAAATTAAGGAAACAATTCCATTCACCATTGCAACGGAAAGAATAAAATACTTAGGAATATATCTACCTAAAGAAACTAAAGACCTATATATAGAAAATTATAAAACACTGGTGAAAGAAATCAAAGAGGACACTAATAGATGGAGAAATATACCATGTTCATGGATTGGAAGAATCAATATAGTGAAAATGAGTATACTACCCAAAGCAATTTATAGATTCAATGCAATCCCTATCAAGCTACCAACAGTATTCTTCACAGAGCTAGAACAAATAATTTCACAATTTGTATGGAAATACAAAAAACCTTGAATAGCCAAAGCGATCTTGAGAAAGAAGAATGGAACTGGAGGAATCAACCTACCTGACTTTAGGCTCTACTACAAAGCCACAGTTATCAAGACAGTATGGTACTGGCACAAAGACAGAAACATAGATCAATGGAACTAAATAGAAAGCCCAGAGATAAATCCACGCACATATGGACACCTTATCTTTGACAAAGGAGGCAAGAATATACAATGGGCTAAAGACAATCTCTTTAACAAGTGGTGCTGGGAAATCTGGTCAACCACTTGTAAAAGAATGAAACTAGAACACTTTCTAACACCATACACAAAAATAAACTCAAAATGGATTAAAGATCTAAACGTAAGACCAGAAACGATAAAACTCCTAGAGGAGAACATAGGCAAAACACTCTCTGACATACATCACAGCAGGATCCTCTATGACCCACCTCCCAGAATATTGGAAATAAATTCAAAATAAACAAATAGGACCTAATTAAAAATTAAAAGCTTCTGCACATCAAAGGAAACTATTAGCAAGGTGAAAAGACAGCCTTCAGAATGGGAGAAAATAATAGCAAATGAAGCAACTGACAAGCAACTAATCTCAAAAATATACAGGCAACTCCTACAACTCAACTCCAGAAAAATAAATGACCCAATCAAAAAATAGGCCAAAGAACTAAACAGACATTTCTCCAAAGAAGACATACAGAGGACTAACAAACACATGAAAAGATGCTCAACATCACTCCTTATCAGAGAAATGCAAATCAAAACCACTATGAGGTACCATTTCACACCAGTCAGAATGGCTGCGATCCAAAAGTCTACAAATAATAAATGCTGGAGAGGGTGTGGAGAAAAGGGAACCCTCTTACACTGTTGGTAGGAATGCAAACTAGTACATCCACTATGGAGAACAGTGTGGAGATTACTTAAAAAACTGGAAATAGAACTGCCTTATGATCCAGCAATCCCACTGCTGGGCATACACACTGAGGAAACCAGAAGGGAAAGAGACACGTGTACCCCAATGTTCATCGCAGCACTGTTTATAACAGCCAGGACATGGAAGCAACCTAGATGTCCATCAGCAGATGAATGGATAAGAAAGCTGTGGTACATATACACAATGGAGTATTACTCAGCCATTAAAAAGAATACATTTGAATCAGTTCTAATGAGGTGAATGAAACTGGAGCCTATTATACAGAGTGAAGTAAGCCAGAAGGAAAAACACCAATACAGTATACTAACGCATATATATGGAATTTAGAAAGATGGTAACAATAACCCGGTGTATGAGACAGCAAAAGAGACACTGATGTATAGAACAGTCTTATGGACTCTGTGGGAGAGGGAGAGGGTGGGAAGATTTGGGAGAATGACATTTAAACATGTAAAATATCATGTAAGAAACGAGTTGCCAGTCCAGGTTCGATGCACGATACTGGATGCTCGGGGCTAGTGCACTGAGACGATCCATAGGGATGGTATGGGGAGGGAGGAGGGAGGAGGGTTCAGGATGGGGAACACATGTATACCTGTGGCGGATTCATTTTGATATTTGGCAAAAATAATACAATTATGTAAATTTTTAAAATAAAATAAAATTAAAAGTTTAAAAAAAAAAAAAAGGTGAGATATTGCAGCCTGGCTGAGCAGAGACAAGAACCTGCCCCATGACTTGAGCATGTGGCAAGCTGTGCCCTTTTTTTTGTCCTGGTAAGCATGCCAAATGGACATTTTTGGGGCTGGATGTGCTCTCTGCTCTGCTTCACTGCCTACCCCTGCCTCTGTCCCCATGGAAACAAAACAAGATTTTCCTGATCAACAGCAGAACTTTAACTTTACTCCCTCTTTAAAGTGTGCTAATCAGACTCCCCAGTATAGCTATTCCCTAATGATCTCATGTGACTTCTGCCAATAAAACTGCGGGCTGACAGGAGCCATTTTATCTTCCTGCTATGGAGAGAAGGAGGGCCCTCTGACTCCCTGCTCAACAAGTTATATGTTTCTGTTTTTTTCATTATGCTCTCATCCCATTTCAGGTCTTTCTTACCCACTGTGCTGGCTGTTGGAGAAGGCAATGGCACCCCACTCCAGTACTCTTGCCTGGAAAATCCCATGGACAGAGGAGCCTGGTAGGCTGCAGTCCATGGAGTCGGACACGACTGAGTGACTTCATTTTGACTTTTCACTTTCATGCACTGGAGAAGGAAATGGCAACCCACTCCAGTGTTCTTGCCTGGAGAATCCCAGGGATGGGGGAGCCTGGTGGGCTGCCGTCTATGGGGTTGCACAGAGTTGGACACGACTGAAGCGACTTAGTAGCAGCAGCAGCAGCAGCAGTGCTGGCTGTGGTATGAAGGGTCACCAGTAAACTGCACCAAACATTTAAGAAAAATATATAGCAATTTTTTAATATCTTCCAGAAGCTGAAGCAAAGACAATACTTCTTAACCCAAACTTTCAGGCCAGCATTACCCTAACACTAAAATCATTCAAAGACATTGAAAAAAAAAAAAAAAAAGCACAACTATAGATCAATATTGGAGATGGAAATGGCAACCCACTCCTGTATTCCTGCCTGGTGGAGCAGCCTGATGGGCTATAGTCTGGGTGGTCACAGAGTCGGACACGACTGAATGAATGTGCACATAGATCAATATGGGTTTCCCAGGTGGTGCTAGTGGTAAAGAACCCATCTGCCACTGCAGGAAACATAAGAGACCCAGGTTTGATCCCTGGTGTGGAAGACTCCCTGGAGGAGGACAAGCAACCCACTCCAGTATTCTTTTTTTTCTTTTTTAGCAAGTCCAAGTAACAATTTTATTTTAGTCTACAGCACAAAATTTTACCTACACTTTAGTGGTTTTGACAATGGTACTTTTGAGCAGACTTCAAATGAATCCACAGAAGTTAATATACTTAAAATTAAATATACACAGTAAAACAAGAGGCATCCAGATGTTCAGAACCATGCAGAAGGGATGGTTTGGTTGGTGTTTTCACTGGGTACCTTGCTTATTTGGGGTTGCAAAGAGTCAGACATGACTGAATAACTATCACTTTCACTTTTGCCTGTTGAAGAATTCATTAGCAAAAGGCAGTTCTTCTGTTCCTCATTCCCGTATAACTTACCAAAATCAGAATTCTAAACATGTACACACAAAATAAGCCCTCCTTTAAAGCTACATCAGTAGAAAATTTCAATGAACTGAATTCAATATGTCAAACTAACATTTCCAATGATCAAATTTATCACTAGAAAATAGGCAATATCAGCACCAGTTAAATACAAGGTTATTTATTAAAGCACCAACAGGAGATTAACCAAAAAGCAACTAATATGTTAATCTTAATATAAGTCATTGAAGGAAAACCAAAAACAATATATTAAATATCACTCCACTGAACCAGGATATAACTGATGGACAATAGACACTTGAGTTTGTCAAACAGTGCTTTAAATACTTTTCTATGATAAAAAAGTGTATCAGGAGATGCAAAGGAAAGGTAGAAATGTGAATTTATGCATTTAGTTCCACAACTTAAAATGACTATCAAACTGATAACATAAAGCTAAAACCACTGGGCACCAGACAGGCATGACCACTATTCACTGTAATTCATAACACTCTTCAGAATTGTTCCGTGGATGGCCAAGCCAGCAATCCTGTCTTAATACAGACTGGATACTCATCCTCTGTGGGAAAAGACCTTGAAGAAGACATGGAAAAGACATAGAGAAAAAAGTCAATCTTTTGAAAAGTTAGTGATATCAAAATACTTTTCTATTGCTGGAAAACCAAACTAGGTCAAATATATGGCCCAAAGCAGCACGGAATTCAGAGTCAGAGGTTGGCAGGAAAGTTTTGGAAAACTTCAAGTTTTTAAAAATCGGCGATTTCTCCATGCTTAGTAAAATTATCAGAGAAGAGGTATAGTGTTTGTTCATTTGTGGAATGTTGACAGATTGCTGCAAAAATTCACATGAATGAAAAACCACAGAAATGCGCTTCAATGAAGTATTTTTTTTTTAATTTACAAAAAACTGAAGTTCCTATTTAAAAAATAACCATGCATGCTAAGATGAAACATAGTGAAAAGTAGTGTAAGTTCTGTCAATGATTCTTTACACAGCTAGTGGGAAAGTGATATAAATATTTTCTCTTAAAAAGGAAGTTTTGTTATTGCACTGACTTTTACAATCTGATCTAATAATTTAGAAAAATCATGTAGTAAAATCTGTAAAATTAAAATACAAAATTCTTGTTTGTAAACTTCAGTTGGCCAAGTCTCTCCAGAGTCTTTCATGATAATGAAATGGAATGAATAGCTAAGTCACTACCTTATTTACTTTCTGTGAGGGGGAAAATTCCAGAACACAGCTTTCACACTTTCACAGTAATTATATTCAAAAGATATAAAGAAAGTCAGTACAGTTGTTTTCTTTTCTTCCCCTGTGCAATTTTCAGCTCTTATCCCACTCCTGAGTGCCATAATTGAAATAATATTGGTTTGGAGACCAGTTGAGGATTGGCCATAAATGTCACATAAAGTCAATAGAACTTAGGTAAAGATATTTCCAAATGGCATAGTAATGCACTGCAGCTGCCATGGCCATGAACAAGTGCCAGATGGCATGTGGAAATGGAATGATGCCATCATTCTTGAAGAACACAACTCCCAGGCAAAAGATTAAACCCCACCAGCAAGTTTGTGAAGTCCATTGGTGTTGTCCATTGATGTTACCACCAAGGCTGGAGAAAACCCCATCATGGGATAGATAAAGAGCTCAACGACCTTATACCTGCCAAACTCAATGACCAAGGGTGATGCATCTTGTTCTTAGTGTTTTGTACTCAAAGTTCACCAGGAAGTAATCATATCAGGGAACTAGGGAAGAATATGGGTTTGGTTTATATCAGAAGGTTTTTCATGGTAGAGAAATACATAAATGGTTCCTCCAGCTGCCATGAGCCAAATAAACCAATGCATATGAGATGCCAGGGATCCAAGTGCATGGAGATTTACCCATGGAGTGTAAGATGCAGCAATGAAGAAATAGATAACCATTCTATAATACATGTAAAAGCAATGCTCTACTGTCCTTAAGTGGCTCTTTTTCCATGACATGATGTGAAATCTGTGGAAATGATGAAGAAGGCACAGAGGTCCATTCCATAAATCCAAGTTGTTATCTTTTCCCAGCAGTCATCAGATAGCTGGTGAAGGAGGGTACTGCCCACAATGGCCGGAACAATGAGGAATGCATGTGTGTAACAGTTAGCAGCATGTTTGTAACCTGTTGGCTTGTAGCGGCCTTTGGCTGGGCCCAGTGATTCATGAACTGCTGGAATCGATTCTGAAACCTCATTGATCCTCCTCTCCTCCTCTGGGGCAGAGAGTTCTGTTTCATCAGTGCCAATGGCCAGGCAGGCGACCCTCATGAGCTGGAGTTGCTCCGGAGGCTGCTGTGTGCCTCAGGGACCACTCAACGGTGCAGAAGAAGAGTGGGCTAGGCTGGGTGATCGGGACAGGGCCAGAGCTAGACCAGGTGCCCCACTCCAGTATTCTTGCCTGGAGAATCATATGGACAGAGGAGTCTGATGGACTACACTCAATAGGGTCACAAAAAGTTATACACGACTGAAGAAAAGCTATGACAAATCTAAAGAGCACATTAAAAAGCAGAGACATTACTTTGCTAACAAATGTCTGTCTAGTCAAAGCTATGGTTTTTTCAAGTAGTCGTATATGGATGTGAGAGTTGCACTATAAAGAAAGCTAAACACCAAAGAATTGATGCTTTTGAACTGTGGTGTTGGAGAAGATTCTTGAGAGTCCCTTGGACTGCAAGGAGATCCAACTAGTCAATCCCAAAGGAAATCAGTCCTGAATATTCATTGGAAGGACTGATGCTGAAGCTGAGTCTCCAATACTTTGGCCACTTGATGGGAATAACTGACTCACTGGAAAAGACCCTGATGTTGGGAAAGGTTGAAGGAAGGAGGAGTAGGGGATGACAGAGGATGTGATGGTTGGATGGCATCGATGGACATGAGTTTGAGCAAGCTTTGGTATTTGGTGATGAACAGGGAAGTCTGGAGTGCTGTAGTCGGTGGGGTCAAAAAGAGTCAGACATGACTGAGCAACTGAACTGAAGAAGTGACTTAGCACACACATGCATAGACCAAAATATCTCATGAACATAAATGCAAAAACTCTAAGCAACATATTAACAAGTCAAATCCAACAATGTTCCAAAAGACTATTTACCACAACAAAGTGAGATTTATTCAAGTTATGCAAGGCTGGTTCAACATTAGAAAGCCAATTAATGCAATCCATCATATCAGACTAAGGAATAAAAATAAAGTAATTATAACAGATGCAGAACAAGTAGTTTAGAAAATTCTGCACCTTTTATGATAAAGAACTTTAACCAAATTATGAATTGAAGGGGTTTCCTCAACCTGATAAAGAACATCTACATGAAAACCCTTGGCTACCATCATACTTAACGTTGAGAAATGATAAGCTTTATTGATAAGGTCTGAACAAGGTAGGAATATCCACTCTCATCACTTCATTATTATACTGGAAGTTCTAGCAATGCAATGATGCAAGAAAAGGAAATAAAAGTATACAAATTTAGGAGGAATAAATACAACTGTATTATTGCAAATGCAATATGACTACTTCTTGTAGAAATTCCAAAAATATAGAACAGTCTTTTGGACTCTGTGGGAGAGGGAGAGGGTGGTATGATTTTGGAGAATGGCATTGAAACATGTATAATATCATATATGAAACGAGTCACCAGTCCAGGTTTGATGCACAATATTGGATGCTTGGGGCTGGTGCACTGGGACAACCCAGAGGGATGGTACAGGGAGGGAGGAGGGAGAAGGGTTCAGGATGGGGAACACGTGTATTCCTGTGGTGGATTCATGTTGATGTATGGAAAAACCAATACAATATTGTAAAGTTAAAAAATAAAATATAAGAAAATAAAAAAAAAGAAAATCCAAAAATAATCTTTGAAAATTGAGAAATTAGTAAGTATTTATAGAAAGATTGCAGAATATAAGTTTAATATACAAAACTCAGTCAGCTTTTATATGGCAACAACAAAGAAGTAGAATTTAAAATGAAAAGCAAATAACATTTATATTAGTATCCTAAAAACTGAGATACTTTGGTGTAAATCTAAAAATATATGTCCAAGATCTATATGAGAAAATTATAAAATTGATGGAAGAACTAAAAGACCTGCATAAATAAGACATTTTCCATGCAAAACCTCAATTTGTCAATGCATCAGTTCTTCCCAAATTAAACTAGAGATTCAATATGAATCAAATAAAAATTTCACTAAGTGACTTTGTGGATATTGATAAATTAATTTGAGTGTATATGTAGAGGCAAGGACAGAATAGTTGACACAATATTGGAGGAGAGAAGCAAAGTGGAAAGACTGGCACTACAAACCTTCAAGGCTCACTATAAAGGTGTAACTGACAATCAATACAGTTTGTAGTAATCAGGACAATGTAATATTGGTGAAAGAATAAGCAAATCAACCTATGAGATAGAGTAGAGAGCTCAGAAGTAGATTCCCATAAGTATACTCTGAGAGGCGCTCAGAGGGCTCAAACAAAGCCTTGCATACTCCAGGACCCAGAGACCCCATAGAGACTGAGCCAGACCTGCTTTTGCATGTGTCATGGAGAGGCATGTGTCAACAGTGGCCTGGCACGGGAACAGTGGCTCTGGCTGCAGAGGACCTGGGGCACACAGTGTGTGGCATAAGCCCTCTTGGAGAAGGTTGCCATTAGCCCCACCATAGAGCTACTGAGCAGATGACCCACAAACTGCAGAACAGTTATACCAAAGAAATTTTCGCACTGTTAAGAAAGTTCTAGGACCCACAACAGATTTACTAACCTGGAGATCTGGCAAAGGGAACACAGAATTTGACTTTAAAGCCCAGTGAGATTTGAACTTCCACAGAACTTCCACAAGATTGGGGAAACAGACTCTTGGAGGCCAAAAACAAAACCTTGTGTGCACCAGGAGAAAGGAGCAGTGTCCCCACAAGAGACTGAACCGGATTTGCCTGTGAGTGTCCAGTAGTCTCCAGCAGAGGCAAGAGTTGACAGCAGCCTGCTGCAGGGTTGGAGCATTGAATACAACGTGCATGCATAAGCCCTTGTGAAGGAGGTCTCTTACTGTGACTCCCCATACCATAGTTTGGACTCAGGCCAAATAACAGGGAGAGAACACAGCACACCCATCAACAGAAAATTGGATTAAAGATTTACTTCCCATGGCCCTGCCCATGAGAATAAGACCCAGGACAAGAGACAGTCAGTGTTTTCCATCAGGAAGCTTCCATATGCCTCGTATCCTTAGCCATCAAAGGGAAGACAGAAAGAATCAAAATCACAATTCCAGAAAACTAATCAAACTGGTCACATGGACCACAGCCTTGTCTAACTCAATGAAACTATGAGCCATGCCTTAAGAAGGATGTGTCATGGTGGAGAGTTCCGACAAAACATGTTCCACTGGAGAAGGGAATGGCAAACCACTTCAGTATTCTTTTCTTGAGAACACCCTTAACAGTATGAAAAGGCAAAAAGATAGGACACTGAAAGATGAAATCCTCCAAGTTGGAAGGTGACCAGTAAGCTACTGGAGAAGAGTGAAAAAATAACTCCAGAAACAATGAAAAGATGAAGCTGAAACAAAAACAACACCTAGATATGGATGTGACTGGTGATGGAAGTAAAGGCTAATGCTGTAAATAACAATATTGCATACTCCAACCTGGAATGTTAGGTCCATGAATCAAGGTAAATTGGAAGTGGTCAAACAGGAGATGGCAAGAGTGAACATCTGCCTTTTAGGAATCAGTGAAGTAAAATGAACCAGAATGGGCAAATTTAATTCATATGACCCTTATATCTGCTACTGTAGGCAAGAATCACATAGAAGAAATGGAGTAGCCCTCATAGTCAGCAGAAGGGTCCAAAATACAGTACTTGAGTGCAATCTCAAAAATGACAGAATGATCTCTGTTCCTTTCCAAAGGAAACCATTCAGTATCACAGTAGTCCAAGTCTATGCCTTAACCACTAATGTCAAAGGAGCTGAAGTTGAATGATTCTATGATGACCTAGAAGATCTTCTAGATCTAACTTCCAAAAAAGATGTCCTTTTCCTCACAGGGGACTGGAATGCAAAAGTAGTAAGTCAAGAGTTAACCAGAGTAACAGGAAAATTTGCCCTCAGAGTACAAAATGAAGCAGGACAAAGGCTATCAGAGTTTTGCCAAGAGAACACATTTGTCATAGCAAACACCTTCTTCCAACAATACAAGCGATGACTCTACACATAGACATCACCAAATGATCAATACTGAAATCAGATTGATCATATTTTTTGCAGCCAAACATTGACAAGCTCTACACAGTCAGCAAAAACAAGACAGGAGCTGACTGTCAGTCAGATCCTAAACTCCTTATTCAAAAATTCAGACTTACATTGAATAAAGTAGGGAAAACCACTAGACCATTCAGGTATGACCTAAATCAAATCCCTTATGATTATACAGTAGAAGTGACAAATAGATTCAAGGGATTACCTCTGATAGACAGAGTCCCTGAAGAACTATGAATGGAGATTTGTGATGTTGTACAGGAGGCAGTGATCAAGACCATCCCTAAGAAAAAGAAATGGAAAAAGGAAAAATGGTTGTCTGAGGAGGCCTTAAAAACAGCTGAGAAAAGAAGAAAAGCTAAAGGCAAAGGAGAAAAGAAAAGATACATCCATTAGGGTACAGAGTTCCCAAGTATAGCAAGGAGAGATAAGAAAGCCTTCCTCAGAGATCAATGCAAAGAAATAAAGGAAAACAATAGAATGGGATAGACTAGAGATCTCTTCAAGAAAATTAGAGATACCAAGGGAACATTTCATGCAAAGATGGGCACAATAAAGGACAGAAATTGTATGTACCTAACACAAGCAGAAGATATTAAGAATAGGTGGCAAGATGACACAGAACTATACAAAAAATATCTTCATAATCCAGATGAGTGATCACTCACCTAGAGCCAGACATTCTGGAATACAAAATCAAGCAGACCTTAGGAAACATCACTACAAACAAAGCTCATGGAGGTGATGGGATTCTAGTTGAGCTATTTCAAAACCTAAAAGATAATGCTGTGAAAATGTTGCACTCAAAGTATCAGCAAATTTGGAAAAGTCAGCAATGGCCCCAGGACTGGAAAAGGTCAGTTTTCATTCCAATCCCAAAGAAAGGCAATACCAAGAATTTTCAAACTATCACACAGTTGCACTGATTTCACTCACCAGCAAAGTAATGCTCAAAATTCTCCAAGTTAGGCCTCAACAGTACGTGACTTGAGAACTTCCAGATGTTCAAGCTGGATTTGGAAAAGGCAGATGAACCAGAGATCAAATTGCCAACATCCTTTGGAGCATAGAAAAAGCAAGAGAATTCAAGAAAAAAACATCTACTTCTGCTTTACTGACTATGCTAAAGTATCTGACTATGTGGATCACAACTTACTGTGGAAAATTCTTCAAGACATGGGAATACCAGACCATCCTACCTGCCTCCTAAGAAATCTGTATGCAGGTCCTGAAGCCACAGTTAGAATCGGACATGGATCAACAGACTTGTTCCAAATTGGGAAAGAAGTATATCAAGGCTGTATATTGTCATCCTGCTTATTTAACTTCTATGCAGAATAAGTACATCACATGAAATTCTGGGCTGAATGAAGCACAAGCTGGAATCAGAAATATCAATAATCTCAGATATGCAGATGACACCACCATTATGGCAGAAAATGAAGAGGAACTAAGGAGCCTCTTGATGAAAGTGAAAAAAGAGAGTGAAAAAGCTGGCTTAAAACTCAACAGTAAAAAAAAAAAAAAAAAAAAAAACAGATTGTGGCATCAGTCCCATCTCTACATGCAAATAGATGGTGGAACAATGGAAACGGTGACAGACTTCATTCTCTTGGGCTCAGAAATCACTGCAGATTGTGACTGCAGCCATAGAATTAAAAGACACTTGCTCCTTGGAAGAAAAGCTATGACCAATCTAGACAGCATGTTAAAAAGCAGAAACATTTCTTTACAAACAAACTTCCATATAGACAGGGATATCTTTTTTTTTTTCCATTTCTCATGTATGGATGTGAGACCATAAAGAAAGAAAGTTGAACACTTAAGAATTGATGCTTTTGAACTATGGCATTGGAGAGGACTTTTGAGAGTCCTTTGGACTGCAAGGAGATCAAGCCAGTCAATCTTAAAGGAAATTGGTCTTGAATATTCACTGGAAGGACTGATGCTGAAGCTGAAGCTCCAATACTTTGGCCACCTGAGGAGAACTGACTCATTGGAAAAGACCCTGATGCTGGGAAAAATTGAAGGCAGAAAGAGGTGGATGACAGAGGATGAGATGGTTGGATGGCATCACTGACTCGATGGATGTGAGTTTGAGCAAGCTCCAGGTGTTGGTGATGGATAGGGAAGCCTGGCATGCTGCATTCTATGGGGTTCCAAAGAGTCGCACATAACTGAATGATTGAATTGAACTAAACTGAAGTGTACTCTCTTCATCTTTGACAATGGAGCAAAGTTAGTCTTTTCAATAAAAGGTGCTGGCTGAAGTAACTAGACATCTCTACACAAATAAATGAAGGAAAATGATACATAGTCATTATACTCTTAACAAAAATTACTCAAAGTAGATCATAAACATAATATAAAATACAAGTATAAAAATCCTAGTAGATAACACCAGAGTAAATTTATATGACCTTTCCTATGGTGGTGACTGTTCAGATGCAATACCAAAGCACAGTTCATGAAAGAAATAATTGCTAAACATACTTAATTAAAACTGAAAACTTTTGTTCTGCAGAAAATACTATGAAGAGAATGAGAAGATAAGCCACAGGCTGGGAGAAAAAAATTGCAAAAGATATATCAGATGAAGACTGTTACTGGATACAAAGTACACAAAAATTCAACAATAAGGAAACAGACAAGCTGATTTAAAGATGTACAAAACATCTGAGTAGATATCTCATCAAAGAAGATAGATAGTAAAAAAGCATATGAAAATACATTATATATCACTTCATTATGGAAAAGCAAAATAAAACAATATTGAGTATGACATACTTATTAGAATGGCCAAAATTCAAGTCTTTGACAATGCTGAATAGTGGTGAGGATATTGAACTCTCATTTATTCCAGATGAGAATGCAAAATTGTAGAGCTCCTTTGGAAGACAGACTGCCAGTTTTTTTCAAAGAGAAACACTCTTACTGCAGAAGAGAATCCAGTAACTGTGCTCAAATGTATGAAAAACTTATGTCTACACAAAACCTTCACATGGATATTTATAGCAGCTTCATTTACAATTGTCAAAACTTGGAAACAACTAAGATATAATCGGAGAAGGCACTGGCAACCCACTCCAGTACTTTTGCCTGGAAAAATCCCATGAATGGAGGAGCCTGGTAGGCTGCAGTCTTTGGGGTCTCGACGAGTCGGACACGACTGAGAGACTTCACTTTCACTTTTCACTTTCATCATTGGAGAAGGAAATGGCAACCCACTCCAGTGTTCTTGCCTGGAGAATCCCAGGGATGGCAGAGCCTGGTGGGCTGCCGTCTGTGGGGTTGCATAGAGTCGTACACGACTGAAACGACTTAGCAGCAGCAGCAAGATATAGTAGGTTGCTTTAATAGGAGAATGGATAGATTGATTGTGGTACATCCAGGCAATGGAATATTATTCAGTGCTTTGTATAAATGCCCTACCAAGCCATGGTAATATAGAGAGGAAACTTAAATACATATTACTAAAAGAAGCCAATCAGAAAAGTTATGTACTGTGAGTCCGACCAAATGACAGTTTGGAAGAGGTAAACCTATGGAGACAATAAAAAGATCAAATGTTTCCAGTAGTTGCTAGGAAGTGGAGAGGGATATGTAATCAGAATACAGAGGCAGTGAGAATGTTCTGTATGACACTACAATGGTACATATATGTCATTATATATGTGTGAAAAATCATAGAATATATAACACCAAGAGTATATATATAACACCAAGAATATATAACACCATAATGCAAATTATCGACTTTGGGTAATAATGTAAGCTTACTGACTGTAACAAATATATCTCTACAGTGTGGGATATTGATAGGAGGGAGTCTTGTTGGTGGACTTCTCAGGATATATGAAAACTCTCCAAATATTTTGTTTAATTTCACCTTGAACCTAAAATTTCACTTAGTATAGATTGTATATGGGCTTCTCAGGTGGCATTAGTGGTAAAGAACCTTCATGCCATCATAAGAGATGCAGATTCTATCCCTGGGTCGAAAATATCCCTTGGGGGAGGGCATGGCAACTCATTCCAGTATTTATGTCTGGAGAATCCCATGGAGAGAGGAACCTGGCAGGCTATAGTCCATAGGTTTGCAAAGAGTCTGACATGACTGAAGCAATTTAGTGTGCACACATATATATATATATATATATATATATATATATATATATATATATGTGTGTGTGTGTGTGTGTGTATGCCTGTTAAATTGGAGAAGCCAAGATAAATAACTAAAAGGGTTTAATGTTAAAAAATAGAAAAATACCAAGGCATGAATACACTCACATATACACACACATTGAATATTGACTTCTGATGTCCCCTAGGAGTACATGTATGCTTGCTCAGTCTCAGTTGTGTTTGACTTTTTGCAATGATATGGACTGTAGCCTGCCTGGCCTCTCTGTCCAAGGGATTTTCCAGGCAAGAATACAGGAGTCAGTTGCCATTTCATCTTCCAAGAGATCTTCCTGACCTGGCGATTGAACCTGCGTCTTCTACATTGGCAGGCGGATTGTTTACCACTGAGACACCTGGGAAGCCCCTCCCTTAAGAGACAAGCAATTTAAATAAAGCTGAGATATGCAGCCTATGCTGCACAAGAATGATTTTATGTATTGGTTTGTTAACTTTGAAATATGTCTCTTTACCCCTTAACCCAAGGTAAAAAATCTATAGGCTTGGGTAATGCCTTCACTTGAGATTTGTTTACAGGTTCCGCATATGAGCCTTTGCCACTCTACTTAGGTTCCATCAGCCATAAATTTTCGAATCAGAAATTCCTCTTGATTTCTGAAATGAAACTACTGCAAGGCAAGCTATGGGCAGTTTGAGATTTGTTATTCAATTTTCTCAAGACCAAAAAATGTGCTGTACCACTTAGACTTCAGCCATGTATTAGCAATCTACAGTTTCTGCCTTTGAGGGCTGACAGCTTCAGTGAGGGAAAATAGGATTTTGAAAGCTGTGGGAATTCAATCATCAACAATGCTCTCACAGGCTCTCTTCCAATGTATTGGGCCTGAGTAAAGGAAATGTTACTTTTGAAAGTTTGCATTGCTATTGAGCCAAAGAAAAATTAGAAACAAAAAACAAAAATCAAACACAGCATATTTTTTATAATCTATCTGTGTTCCATCCTAGCCATCCTGCATTTTCCTATTTGTTCATTTGTCTACTTCATTGTCAGATGCAAGACTCTGTGTGTGTGTGTGTGTGTGTGTGTGTGTGTGTATCATAAATGTTGAGATATTTTAATATTAGAAGTTACTAAACACAAAATATAGATATAACTAGATAATTCATTTCCTTCTTTTATTTTCAGAGGTACAAAAAGCAGATTAAAAAAAAAAAACTGTGTGCATAAACAGATGTGAAAACAAATATAGGATTTTTCCATTGAGACAGGAAGCAACAGAGTTTCTATCAGTTCAGTTCAGTTCAGTCACTCAGTTGTGGCTGACTCCCTGTGGTCCCATTGACTGCAGCTCACCAAGCTTCTCTGTCCATCACCAACTCCCAGAGTTTGCTCAAACTCATATCTGTCAAGTTGGGGATGCCACCCAACCATCTCATCCTTTGTTGTTCCCTCCTCCTAATACTGTCAAACTTTCCCAGCATCAGGGTCTTTTTCCACGAGTCAGTTCTTCCCATCTTTGGTGGCCAAAGTATTGGAGTTTTAGCTTCAGCATCAGTCCTTCCAATGAATATTCAGGACTAATTTCCTTTAGGATGGATTGGTTGGATCTCGTTGCAGTCCAAGGGACTTTCAAGAGTCTTCTCCAATGCCACAGATCAAAAGCATCAATTCTGCACTCAGCTTTCTTTATAGTCCAACTCTCACATCCATACATGACTACTGGAAAAACTATAGCTTTGACTTGATGGAATTTTGTCAGCAATGTCTCTGCCTTTTTAATATACTGTCTAAGATGGTCAAAACTTTTCTTCCTAGGAGCAAGTGTCTTTTAATTTCATGGCTGCAGTCACCATCTGCTGTGATTTTGGAGCCTCCCACAACCAAATAAAGTCTGTCATTGCAGTGATTTTTGGACCTCCTCCGCCCCAAAACAAATAAATAAAGTCTGTCACTGTTTCATCAAACTTTCTAATGATTAAGGACATGAAAGTGAAAGTCACTCAGTTGTGTCCAACTCTTTGTGACCCCATGGTCTACACAGTCCATGGAATTCTCCAGCCCAAAATACTAGAGTGGGTTGCCATTTTCTTCTCCCCTCTCCAGGGGATCTTCTCAACCCAGGGATCGAACTCAGGTCTCCCACATTGCAGGCAGATTCTTTACCAGCTGAGCCATAAGGGAAGCCCAAGGATACTAAGAAATTTTTCATGTGGCTATTTTCCATTTGCCTGTATTTTTCAGAAAATAGTTTGCCCTGGCCTTCTCCCATTTTAATTTTTTTTTCAGATAAATGAGTTCTTTGTATATTTAGTATAATAATATCTTATCAGAAATACTGTTTGCAAGTATTTTCACCGATTCAGTAGGTTGTCTTTGATTTTTTAAAATAGTTTCCTTAGCTGTGCAAAAACCTTTTTTTAATTTAGAATTGTTTCACTTGTTTATTTATTTTTTTCTTTTCTTCCCCTTACTTGAGGAGACAAATTCAAAAATATCACTAAGACAGATGTGAAAGAGGGTACTGTGCTTACTCCAGTTTAATTTTTCTTACTCAAGATTGCTTTGGCTATTTGGGTTCTTTTGTGTCTCCATACAACTTTAAGATTTATTATTCTAGTTCTGTGAAAATTGCCACTGGTAATTTGATAGAGATTGCATTGGCTCTGTAGATTGTCTTGGGTAGTATTGTCATTAGGGTAGTCTTGATTCTCCTAATCCAAGGACATGGTATATTTTCCAGTTGTTTATGTCATCTTTAATTTCTGTCATCAGCATCTTTAACTTTTTGGAGTATAAGTTGTCTTCTTAGGAACATCTACTCCTAGCTATCTTATTCTTTTCAGTGAGGTGGTAAATAGGATGATTTCTTTAATTTTTCTTTATCTTTCATTATTAATGTATAGAAGTGGAACAGATTTCTTGTATTAATTTTGTAATCTACAACATTACCAAATTCACTGTTGAACTCTTAATTTTCTGGTAGCATCTTTAGGATTTTCTATCTATAGTATCATGTCATCTGTAAACAGTGACAGTTTCATTCCTCTTTTCCAATTTGGATTCCTTTTGTTTATTTTTCTCTTGTGATTATCACATTTAGGACTTCCAAAACAATGCTTTCAGTATTTCATCATTGAATGTGGTATTAGCTAAAGGTTTGTCATATATGGCCTGTATTATATTGATGTATGTTCCCACTATGCCCAATTTCTGAAGTTCTTTTTTTTAATCATAAATGATTGTTAGATTTTATCAAAAGTTTTTCTAGATCTTTTGGGTTATCATAAGTGTTTTTCTTTTTTTTTTTTTTTTAGATGATAAGAACTGTCACATTGATTGCCTTGTGGATATTGAAAAATCCTTGCACCCCTGGGATAAATCTCACTTTATCATGTTACATGGCCTTTTAAATGCATTGTTTGACTCAGTTTGCCAGTATGTTGTTGAGGATTTTTGCCTCTGTGTTCATAATTGGTGCATGCATTCTCAGTTGCTCAACTGTGTCCAACTGTTTGCAACCCCATGGACTGTAGCCCTCCAGTCTCCTCTGGTCCAAGGGATTTTCTTAGCAAGAATACTGGAGCTGGTTGCCATTTCCTTCTCCAGGGGGGTCTTCCCAGCAAAGAAATTGAACCCACATCTCTTGCCTCTCCTGCATTACAGGCAATTCTTCACCACCGAGTCACCAGAGAAGCTCCATACTGGCCCATAATTTTCTTTTTAATGATATCTTTGTTTGCCTTTGGTATTAGGGTGATGGTGGCATCATAGAAATAAGTTAGGAGTATTCTGTCCTGTGCAATTTTGGGGAAGAGTTTCAGAAAGATAGCTTTTAATTCTTTTCTAAATACTTCATAGCATTTACTTATACACCCATCAGGTCCTGGAATACTGTTTGTTGGGAGCATTAAAATTACTGTTTCAATATCAACACTTGTGATTCAGTTCAGTCACTCAGTCGTGTCTGACTCTTTGCGACCCCATGGACTGCAGCATCCCAGGCTTCCCTGTTCATCACCAACTCCCAGAGCTTGCTCAAACTCATGTCCATCGAGTCAGTGATGCCATCCAACCATATCATCCTCTGTCACCCCATTCTCTTCCTGCCTTCATTTTTTCCCAGCATCAGGGTCTTTTACAATGAGTCAGTTCTTCCCATGAGGTGGCCAAAGTATTGGAGCTTCGGCTTCAGCATTTGTCCTTCCAATGAATATTCAGGACTACTTTCCTTTAGGATTGACTGGTTTGATCTACTTGCTTCTCCAGCACCACAGTTCAAAAGCATCAGTCCTTCAGCACTCAACTTTCTTTATGGTCCAACTCTCACATCCATACATAACAACTGGAAAAAACATAGCTTTGACTATACACACTTGTCCATAAAGAAATATCTCTGCTTTTTAATATGGCAGAAAGTTAATATATATATAACTAAATCTATTTTCTCTATGTCACAAACTAACACATTTTAAACCAACTCTATCTCCATTAAATTAAAAAAAAAAGAAATTTTAATGCAATTAATTATCTTTGAAAAGATAAAAAAAGTTATTAAATAACTAGACAGACATTAATAGAAAGAGGGAAAGACCCAAGTAAGTAAAACTAATATGAAAAGAGAAGTTACTGTTGACACCACAGAAAACAGGAATCAAAAGAGATTACTACTAGCAACTGTATATCAAAAATACAGAAAAGCTAAAAGTAAATGATAAATTCCTAGAAACATATAATAACACAAACTGGATAAGAAAAAAGAAAACCTGAACAGAGAACCACTGAGAACACTAAATCACAAATTTAAAGGACTCGCAACAAGCAACAAAAGACCAGAACTAAATAGCTTTGTAGCAAGACCCACTGAACTTTGCAATCCAGGATGTCTGGCTCTAGGTGAGTGGCAGCACCATCATGGTTATCCAGGTCTTCCTAACCTTTTTTGCTAAGTTCTTCTGTCTGTACCCGCCACTGCCCCACTTCTCAAATCTCTTCTGCTTCTGTTAGATCCTTGTGATTTCCATCCTTTACTATGCCTATCTTTGCATGAAATATACCCTTAATATCTCCAAATTTCTTGCAAAGATACCTAGTTTTTCCCATTCTACTGTTTTCCTCCATTTCTTTGCACTGTTGGCTTAAGAAGGCTTTCTTATCTCTCCTTGCTAAAGGAAATCAGTCCTGAATATTCATAAGAAGGACTGATGCTGAACCTGAAACTCCAGTACTTTGGCCACCCGATGTGAAGAACTGACTCAACTGAGAAGGCCCTGATGCTGGAAAAGACTGAAGGCGGGAGGAGAAGGGGATGACAGAGGATGAGATGGTTGTATGGCATCACCAACTCAATGGACATGAGTTTGAGGAAGCTCTGGGAGTTCGTGATGGACAGGGAAGCCTGGTGTGCGTCAGTCCATAGGGTCACAAAGAGTCGGATATGACTAAGCAACTGAACTTAACTGAACTGATGCAACAATAGAAGACTGCAGGCCTCCAGGGGGCAGGCTAAGCTCCCTGGGATGAGGTAGGAGAGAGGATAGAGACATAAAAAAAGGGAAGAGATGGAGAACTTCAGGGTGGGAGCTTGTGCCCTAAGGGAGGGAGGGAGTCATGAAGGAGGAAGAGTTTCCCTGCACTTGGAAGTTCCCTCGAAGGCAGACCCAAGAGGAAGCTATGGAATCTTGGAAAGCCAGGCAAAGCAGGAACTTAGATGGCAGAAAACAGAGAAAGCTGCACTTCTCAGCCCAGAAACAGCTCACAGACTGTGGCCTTGACTACAGAGTGGGATAGGGGAACTGAGAGAAACCTACAGAAGCCCTCCGTCATAGAGGGTGGGCCCAGGGTGCTAAGAGAAGCACAGCACACAAGTCTCTGCAGCTCTCACAAGCCTTGCTATGCAGTCTAGACCTTGGGGAGCGACAGAGAGGCAAACACAAACCCCTGCAGCACACACAAACCATGTGGCATAGAGGGTGGGCCCAGGGAGCCGAAACAAGAGCACAGAAGCCCTATGACATAGAGAGCAAGCTCAAGAAGCTGAGGGAAGCCCACACAAGTCACCATGATGCAGACGGCATGGTTTGGGAGCTGAGAAAAGATCAACACAAGCCCCTACCTAGTCTGTTTCCGCCTGCAGTTCAGGGTGGGACCAGGGGACAGAAGCAATGGTAAAGATTCCAGGGAGAAGTAGGGGGCTGGAGGCAGTGAAGATATCCTGAGAGGGCCATTTCAACATGGCTATGAAAATAGATGTGTCTAACACTGCCAAAGCCAGAAGGACTGCCCCAAAACATCCTGAACACAGTCGTGTCTGACTCTTTGCAACCCCATGGACTGCAGCACATCAGGCTTCCCTGTCCATCACCAATTCCCAGATCTTGCTCAAACTCATGTTCACCAGGTTGGTGATGCCATCCAACCAGTTTATCCTCTGTGGTCCCCTTCTCTTGCCTTCATTCTTTCCCAGCATCAGGGTCTTTTCTAAGGAGTCAGTTCTTCACATCAGGTGGCCAAGGTATTGACCCCATAGACACCCCCAAAACCTACTACTGGACACTGTACTCATTGCCCTTCAGAGAGATGAAATCCAGCTCCATCAAAGAGAATACAGGCAGAAGCTCCCCCAACAAGGAAAACATCACAGAACACTAATCCAACCCCATCCATGCGGTCAGGCTCCACAATCCAGAAGAACAATGACCTTAAGAACCTTTTTCTTTTCTCGGTTTTAAATCACACTGTCTATTCCCACTACAAAATTCTACCTTCACATTAGCCTTTTGCAGTGCTGTGGAGTATTACTCTTTGTTTTTCTTGTTTTAGGGAGGGGTGTTCAGGATTGGGAACACGTGTATACCCGTGGCGGATTCATGTTGATGTATAGCAAAACCAATACAATATTGTAAAGTAATTAAAAGAAAAAAAAAAAGAAATTAAAAAACATCTTGGATATTAAATAAATAAAGAGTAACATTCTGTGGGGAAAAATAAAATAAATGTTTTTTTAAATATGTTTTTCACCCTTTTTTGTGATTCTTCTGATTTTGCTTTGGATATATTTGTCTGCTTTTCTTATAGTTCTTTACTGGCTGTAGCTATTCCTGAATATATATAAATCTTCACATATGTCTATTTATTTTTTCTTTTCAAAAATTTTTTTTACATTCTCTTCTACCCTTCATTTTTTTCTTTTCTCTCCCTTCTCCTCTTTTTTTCCTTTTTCTTTTTGCTTTTTTCCTTCACTCTTTCTTTTTTCACCATGTAAGTTACATTGTTGTGCTCTCTTTGCTATATTCCCTAAGTGGCACTCTGCTCAAACTCAGTTTTCCAGGTTGAGAGTTACTTATTTCTTCTTTTAATTGGTTGATATCATTTTTGGTTTCCCTTGTTCATCAAGTCAATCTCCTGTAATCTTTTTGTATTATGCCATCATTTCTCTAATTACCTGCTTGATCTTGCATTTATCATCTATCTGGGTTCAACTTTTATTTCATGTAACGCTTTGCTTTTTGTCTTGGTGTGTATGCTTTAATCCCTTTAATCCCATCATTAGCTACTTATGGAGCCCAAATCCCCTGATCAAGGGTTGCACCTGAACCAGTGAGGTGAGAGCATTGAGCCCAAGATCCCAGATGCCAGAGAATTCCTAATCCCAGAGGATATTAGTTACTGAGAACTTTGACACCTGTACACAAAGCTTAATACTACCCAGCTATTGAAAGTATACACTCCAGGGCAATTTTCCCAAACAAAAAGCAAGACAAAAATACAAAAACAATCAACAGACAGGAGTCCCACAGACACTGTGAAATATACTACCTCACACAGCCTTGCCCATCAGAGGGAAAAATTAAAAGAAAATAACCTCACCTCCTCCCACTAGAGTACAGACACAAGTCACCCCTAATAATAAAACAACAGAAACCACAACCAAACTTTCCCTCCAAGGTCAAAAAAGAAAAGGAAGATGGAATACAACCCTAAAGCCTGGAGAAAGGAGACCTCAAATGGAACACGTTAAAAAAAAAAAAAAAAAAAAAAAACAGAAATACAGCACAATACTGAAAGGAAAAATCTACAACCAAGATTACTATACCCAGCAAAGACCTCATTCAGAACTGATGGAGAAATCAAAAGGTTTACAGACAAGCAAAAGTTAAGAGAATTTAGAACGACTAAATCAGCCTTACAACAAATAATAAAGGAACTTACATAGGCAGAAAACACAAGAGAAAGAAAGACTTACAAAGCAAACCCAAAACAATTGATGAAATGCCAATAGGAGCATATATCTAAATAATTACTTTAAATGTAAATGGATAGCATGAATCCACCAAAGCGTACATACTGACTGAATGGATACAAAAACAAGACCCATATAAATGCTGCCTACAAGAGAGCTAATTCAGACCTAGAGACACATACAGACAAAAAGCAAAAGGATGGAAAAATGTTATTCTATGTGAATGGAAACCAAAAGAAAGCCAGAGTGGCAATCATTATTTCAGACAAAATAGACTTTAAAGAATATTATAAGAGATAAAGGAGGATACTAGATACTGATCAAGGGATCAATCCAAGAAGGCATAACAATTATAAATATTTATGCACCCAACATAGGAGCATCTCAATACATAAAGCAAACACTAACAGGAATAAAAGGGGAAATTGACAGTAACACAATAATAGTAGGGAGCTTTAACACACCACTTACATCAGTAGACAGATCATCACAACAGAGAATCTAAAAGGAAACCCAAACCTTAAATGAAACATTAGGTCAAATGGACCTAATAGATACCTTCAGGCCTTTCCATCCAAGTGCAGAAGAATATACTTTCTTCTCAAGTGCACATAGAACATTCTCCAGTATAGGCAACATCTTGGGCCACAAATCAAGCCTTAGAAAATTTAAGAAAATTGAGATCATATCAAGTATCTTCTCTGACCACAATGCTATGAGATTAGATATCAACTATGGGGAAAATAAAACTGCAAAACACCCCCCCCACACACACACACACACAAACTCATGGAGATTAAACAATACATTACTAACTAACAAAGAGGTTCCTTCAGAAATAAGAAGGGAAATAAAAAAAAACTCCTAGGAACAAATGATAATGAATATATGATGACCCAAAACCTATGGGATTCAGCAAAAGCAGTTCCAAGAGGGAAGTTTGTAACAATACAAGAAGAAAAACATAGAACAGACAACCTAACTCTATACCTAAAGCAGCCAGAAAAAGAAGAACAAAAAACCCCCACCGTCAGCAGAAGGAAACAAGTAATAATGACCAGAGCAGAAATAAATGAAAAAGAAAAGAAGGAAAAATAGCAAAGATTAATAAAACTAAAAGTTAATTCTTTGAGAAGATAAACAAAATAGAAAAACTATTAGCCAGACTCATCAAGGAAAAAAAAAAAATAAGAAGAAGGAAAATCAAATCAACAAAATTAGAAATGAAAAAGGAGATGTTACAACAGACAACACAGAAATACACAGAAATAAAAAGGATCATAAGATAATATTATGAGCAACTATATGGTAGTAAAATGGACACTCTAGAGGAAATGGACAGAGTCTTAGAAAAGTTCAACCTACCAAGATGGAACTAGGGAAAAAAATAGAATTTATAAACAAGCCAATTATAAAACCTGAAATTGAAACTGATCAAAAATCTCCCCAAAAGCAAAAGCCCAGGGCCAAATGGCTTCACATCAGGAATTCTATTGAACATTTAGAGAAGCGCTAATGCCTATTTTTCTGAACTCTTCCAAAAAATTGCAGCAGGGGAATACTTCCAAACTCATTTTATGAAATCGCAACACCCTGATACCAAAATTAGCCAAAAAGAACAGAAAACAAGAAAATTACAGGCCAATGTCATTGATGAACACAGATGCAAAAATTGTCAACAAAATTCCACCAAATAGTATTTAACAACACATTAAAAAGCTCATACACCATGGTCAAGTTAGGTTTACTCCAGGGATGCAAGGATTCTTCAATATATGCAAGTCAATAAATGCAACACACTGATTTAACAAATTGAAAGATAAAAACTGTATGATCAGCTCAATAGATGCAGAAAAAGCCTTTGAAAAAATTCAGCACTGATTTATGATAAAATTGCTTCAAAAAATGGCATAGAAGGAAATTACCTCAACATAGTAAAGGCTGTATATGATAAGCCCACCACAAACATTATTTTCAAAGGTGAAAAATTGAAAGCATTCTAAGATAAGGAAGAAGCCAAGCTTATTCACTCTCACCATTATTATTCAATAGTTTTGGAAGTCCTAGCTAGGGCAATTAAAGAAGAGTAAGAAATGAAAGTAATCCAGATCAGAAAGACAAAGGAAAACTCTCACTATTTGCAGATGACATGGCTATTTCCTTCAATGCATGAGAGTGAAAAGTGAAAGTAAGGTCACTCAGTCGTGTCCGACTCTTTGCGATCCCATGCACTGCAGCCCACCAGGCTCCTCCATCCATGGGATTTTCCAAGCAAGAGTACTGTAGTGGGGTGCCATTGCCTTCTCTGATACTATACATACAAAACCCCAAAGAAACTATCAGACAATTCCTAAAGCTAATCAGCGAAATCAGCAAAGTTGTGGGATACAAGGTTGATACACAGAAATCATTTACATTCCTATATACTAACAATGAAAAATCAGAAAGAAAAATTAAGAAATCAATCCCATTCACTATTGTGGGAAAAATAATAAAATACCCAGGAAAAAATTACCTAAGGAGAAAAAAAGAACTATATACAGAAAATTATAAGACATTGATGAAAGAAATCAAAGATGGCATAAAAAGATGGAGATACATTCCATGTTCCTGGTTAGGAAGAATTAATATTTTGAAAATGACTATATTA
Source organism: Bos grunniens (assembly GCF_055505025.1). NCBI lineage: Eukaryota > Metazoa > Chordata > Mammalia > Artiodactyla > Bovidae > Bos > Bos grunniens. Next base: position 60,378,023 of record NC_141183.1, on the reverse strand, counting down.
CCAAATGCAGTCTGGAGATTTAATGGGATCCCTATCCAATTACCAATGGCATTTTTCACAGAACTAGAACAACAGCAACAACAACAATAAAAACACAACTCTTATGGAAACACCAAAGACCATGAATAGGCAAAGCAGTCTTGAGAAAGAAGAATGTAGCTGGAGGATTCAACCTTGCTGATTTCAGAATATGCTACAAAGCTACACTCATCAAGGCAGTACGATACTGGCACAAAAACAGAAATGTAGACCAATATGGAGCAAGATTGAGAGCCCAGAGATACACCCACGCATCTATGGGTACTTTATTTTTGGCAAGGAAGGCAAATATATACAATGGAGCAAAGATGGTCTCTTCAATAAGTGATGCTTGGAAAACTGCACAGCTAAAAGTAAAATAATGAAATTAGAACACTTTATAAAGTCATATACAAAGATAAACTTAAAGTGAATTAAAGACCTAAATGCAAGACCAGAAACTGTAAAACTTTAGCAGAAAACCGGCAGAACACACAATGACCTAAATCAAGATTCTCTATGACCCACTTCCTAGAGTAAGGGAAATAAAGATAAAAATAAACAAGTGGGACCTAATTAAACATAAAGCTTTTGCAAAGCATACACACACACACACACACACACAAAACAAACTAAAAACAAGGTGAAAAGACAGCCCTCAGAATGGGAGAAAATATTAGTCAAGGAAACAACTGACAGAAAATTAATTTTCAAAATATACAAGTAGCTCATACAACTCAATACCAGAAAAACAAACAACCCAGTCAAAAAGTGAGAAAAAGACTTAAAAGGACAGTTATCCAAAGGAGACATAAGATGTCTAACAAACACATGAAAAGATGTTCAATATGGCTAAATATAAGAGAAATTAAAATCAAACCTTCAATAAGATATCACCTCATACCAGTCAGAAAGGCCATCATCAAAAAGTCTACAAACAATACGCACTAGAAAGGATGTGGGGAAAAGGTAACCCTCTTGCATTACTGGTGGGAATGTAAACTGATACAGCCTCGATGGCAGACAGTATGGAGACTCCTTAAAAAGCGAGGAATAAAACCACCATATGGCCCATCAGTCTCATTCCTAGGCATTTACTCTGACGAAATAAAAACTGAAAAAAGACAAATAAAACCCAAAGTTCATTGCAGCACTACTTACAAGAGCTACAACATGGAAACAATGTATATGTCCATCAACAGATGAATGAAGAAAGAAGCTGTGGTACATATATGCAATGGAATATTACTCAGGTGTAAAAAGGAATGCATTTGAGTCAGTTCTAATGAGGTGAATGAACCCAGAGCTTATTATACAGAGTGAAATAAGAAGGAGAAAGAGAAGCCAGAAAGGGAAATATCCTATACTAATGCATACATATGGAATCTAGAAAAATGATATTGATGAATTTATTAGCAGGGCAAAAATGGAGAAACAGACATAGAGAACAGACTTGTGGATATGGAGGGAGAGGAGGAGAGAGAGGATAAGAAGTATGGAGAGAGTAACAGGGAAGTTTAAATTCCATATATAAAATAGATAGCCAATGAGAAGTTGCTGCATGACTCAGGGAACTCAAACAGGGAATCTGTAACAATCTAGTGGGGTGGAATGTGGAGAGAGATGGGAGTGAGGTTCAAGAAGGAGGCAACATATGTATACTGATGGCTGGTTCTTGCTGATGTTTGACAGAAAACAACAAAATTCTGTAAAGAAATTATGCTTCAATTAAAAAATAAATAAAAATTTAAAACAAAGACTGAGCACTGAAGATCTAATGCTTTTGAACTGTGGTGTTGGAGAAGACTCTAATTAGAGTTCCTTGGACTGCAAGGAGATCAAAACAGTTAATCCTAAAGGAAACTGAGAGGGTAACAGGCAGGAAGGCCAGGGCTCTCCAAACGGAGGAAATAAGCTACAAGTGTCAGACTTTTTTTTTTTTCTTCTTTCTCTCTCTCTCTTAAGTGACAGGAGGAAACAAGCTAGTGATATATTTTTTTCCCCTTCTCTATACAAATTTAAAAAGAGGTTTCTCTTAAAATACTGTGTTGCCATAATGACACCTGGTTCTACCTGAACTTAATTTTTCTCATTTTGAACTAACCAATGCATTGTTCTTATGGAAATGTTTGTCTTAAGCTATGTTAATGTTCTGTGTATTTACCCCAGACTCTGTCTTCAAGTCGGTTCTGCCTAATGGCTCAGAACTGATGTGACAAACCAGTATGTTATACTCAGACATTGTCCCCCTAATCTATGTAAATGAAACTATTTGTATAGTAATCTGCCTTTCTACAAGATTCAAGTCAATCATTTTATGGCCCAGGATGATTTGTCTGGTGCCAAGATTATTCCAATATACATCTTGTGTGTGAGGGCCCTGGTGCCATTCTCTGAGTTTTAAGACACTCCTTTCTTTTATTAACAGACTGCTAGTAACTATATAACATCCAGCTAAAGACTAAAAGGTGGGCATTCTTTCTGCCCCCTTCTGATGTCTGTGTCAGAAGCTTTCTCTATCTCCTTTATACTTTAATAAAACTTTATTATACAAAAACTCTGAGCAATCAAGCCTCATCTCTGGCCCTGGATTGAATTCTTCTCCTCCAGAGGCCAAGAATCCAGGTGTGTTTTGTGGTTCAGCAACAACCTTTCAAAATCAACCATGAATACTCATTGGAAGGACTGATGCTGAAGCTAAAACTCCAGTACTTTGGCCACCTGATGTGAAGAGCTGACTCCTTAGAAAAGACCCTGGTGCTGGAAAAGATCTAAGGCAGGAGAAGGGAATAACAGAATGAAATGGTTGGAAGGCATCACCAACTCAATGGACATGAGTCTGAATAAACTCTAGGAGATGGTTAAGGACAGGAAAGTCTGGCATGCTGCAGTTCATGGGATCACAATGGTTGGATACAATAGCAAATTGGTTGCTTAAGCATGTGGTTTAGTAGCATATTGTTTAACCTCTTGCTTGTGTTTGTTTTTAGATTTTTTTCTGATAATTGATTTCCAATCTTATAGCACTGTAATCAGAAAAAGTGCTCAGTATGATTCCATTTCTCTTAAAATTAACAAGTCTCACCTGTGACTCAGCATGTGATCAATCCTGGTGATCCATGTGCACTTAAGAAGAGTGTGTATTCTGATGCTTTTGGATGGAATACTCTATAAATGTCAGTTAAATCCATCTGGACCGATGTGTCATTTAAGTCCTTTGTTTCCCTATTGATTTTTGGCTTGGATGAGCTGTCCAGTGATGAATGTTGGGTGTTAATGTCTCCCACTATTATTGTGTAACTGTTGACTTCTCCCTTAAGCTATTAGCTTTTGCCTATTGCATTCAGTGCTCCCTTGTTAGATCCATGTGTATTTACAACTGCTATATTTTCTTGAGTTTTTCCCTTGATCTTATGTAGTGTCCTCTGTCTCTTATAAGTCTTTATTTTTTTAATTATATCTTTATTTTCATATATATATATATATTTCAAATATATATATATGTATTTCCAAATATATATATTCTAGTGGAATATAGTTGACCTACAATGTTTCATGTGCACATCAAGGTGATTCAGTTATACACATATGTTATGTTATTTTTCAGACTATTTTCCACTTTAGGTTATTAGAAGCTATTGACTATAGCTCCTCATGCTATACAATAAAGCATTGCTCCTTGTTGCATATCTAGATTTTAAATTAGAAATTAAGCATTCTATATATACTAAGTCAAACAAGTGGAATCAAATGTCACAAAAATTTTAGTTAGGCAAAAATTCATGTTTTCTAAAATATGCATATTATGCATACTAAAAATATATATGTACATATACATAGATATGTATGCAAAAGCTTGCCTACTATGCTTGAAAAAGACTTGAAACAGAATATCAAAAAAATTAAGAGATGGAGAAATTGAAAAACATAAGCTAAATGAAATGGGACCACTGAATATGAAATAGAAAAAGTGAAACAAAGAGGATGAAAGTAAAATATCATCATATAGTCTAGTTATTTTTAAACATGGCTGCTCAATAAAAGAATTAAAAAATTTTGGGAGGCCAAGCAGAGTGATGTGGTAAGTGAAAGTGGATATATCCGCATGTTTTCATCTATCCAGGCAGTCTATGTCTTTTGGTTGGTGCATTTAATCCATTTATATTTAAGGTAATGATTGATATGTATGATCTTATTACCATATACTTAATTAGTTTGGGTTTATTTTATGGAAATTTTTTCCTTCTTTTGTGACTTCCTGCATAGAGAACTTCCTTTGTTGTTTTTCAGTCACTCAGTCATGTCTCACACTCTGTGACCCTATGCACTGCAGTATGTCAGGCTTTCCTGTACTTCACCATCTCTCAGGGATTCCTCAAACTCATGCCCACTGAGTCAGTGAGACCATCCAAACATTTCATCCTTTGTAATCTTCTCTTCCTGTCCTCAATGATTCCCAGCATCAGGGTACTTTCCAATGAGTAGGCTCTTCCAGTAGGTCGCCAGAGTAGTGGAGATTCAGGTTCAGCATCAGACTTTCCAATGAATATTCAGAATTTATTTCCTTTAGGATTGACTGGATTGATCTCTTTGCAATTAAAGGGATTCTCAAGAGTCTTCTCCAATATCACAGTTCAAAACATCAATTCTTCAGCACTAAGACTTCTCTGTGTTCCAATTGTCACATCCATACATGACTACTTGAAAAACGACATCTTTGACTAGACAGATTTTTGTTGGCAAAGTGATGTATCTGTTTTTTTAATACGCTATCTAGGTTTGTCATAGCTTTTGTTCCAAGGAACAAACATCTTTTAGTCTCATGGCTGCAATCACCATCAGCAGTGATTTTGGAGCCCCAAAAAATAAAGTCTGTCATTGTTTCTATTGTTTCCCCATCTATTTACCATAAAGTGATGGGACATGATGCCATGATCATAAATTTTTGAATGTTGAGTTTTAAGCCAGCTTTTTCACTCTCCTTTTTCACTTTCATCAAGAGTCTTTTTAGTTCCTCTTTGCTTTATGCCATAATGGTGGTGTAATCTGCATATCTGAGGTTATTGATCTTTCTCCCAGCAATCTTGATTCCAGCTTGTGATTCATCAAGCCTGGCATTTCACATGGTGTACTATGCCTATAAGTTAAATAAGCAGGGTGACAGTTTACAGCCTTGATGTACCCCTTTCCCAATTTTGAACCAGTCCAGTAGTCCATTTCTGGTTCTAACTGTTGCTTCTTGATCTGCATACAGGTTTCTTATGAGGCAGGTCAGGTGGTCTGGTATTCCCATCTCAGTCAGAAGCTTTAGAGTACTCAATGAAGCAGATTTTTTTTTTGTTTTAATTCTCTTGCTTTTTCCATAATCCAACGGATGTTGGCAATTTGATCTCTGGTTCCTTTGCCTTTTCTAAATCCAGCTTGAATATCTGGAAGTTCTCAGTTCATGTCCTGTTGAAACCTCTCTAGGCAAATTTTGAGCATTACTTTTCTAGCACATGAAATGAGTGCAATTGCACTGCAGTTTGAACATTCTTTGGCTTTGTCTTTCTTTGGGATTGGAATGAAAATTGATCTTTTCTGGTCCTGTGGCCACAGATGTATTTCCCCAATTTTTTGGTGTATTGAGTGTAGCACTTTTACAGCATCATCTTTCAGGATTTGAAGTAGCTCAACTGAAATTCCATCACCTCCACTGGCTTTGTTCATACTGATACTTTGTAAGGTCCACTAGACTTTGCACTCCAGGTCCAAGTAACTTTGCACTTAGCCATTTTTGGTGTGGTGATGCTGAAATTTGTTAACATTTGCTGGTCTGGAAAGCTTTAGATTTCTCCATCAAATCTGAATGAGAGTTTTTGTGAGTAGAGTATACTTGGTTGTAGGTTCTTCCCTTTCATCACTTTAAATATATTGTGGCATTCCCTTCTGGCTTGTGGATTTTCTGTTGAGAAATGGGACTTTTGATGGGACTTCCCTTGCATGTTGCCATTTTCCCCTTGTTGTTTTTAGTATTTTATTGTTTGATTACTATCAGTGACAGTGTGTTCCTCCTGGGGTTTATCCTTCCTGGAACTCTCTGTACTTCCGGGACTTTGTTGACTATTTCCTTTCCCATGTTCAAGAAGTTTTCAGCTATTATCTCTTTAAATATTTTCTCAGGTCCTTTGGGAGAAGGCAATGGCACCCCACTCCAGTACTTTTGCCTAGAAAATCCCATGGATGGAGGAGCCTGGTAGGCTGCAGTCCGTGGGGTCGCTAGAGTTGGACACGACTGAGCGACTTCACTTTCACTTTTCACTTTCATGCATTGGAGAAGGAAATGGCAACCCACTCCAGTGTTCTTGCCTGGAGAATCCCAGGGACTGGAAGCCTGGTGGGCTGCCGTCTATGAGGTCACACAGAGTCGGACACGACTGAAGCGACGCTGCAGCAGCAGCAGCAGCAGCAGGTCCTTTGTCTCTCTCTTCTTCTGAAGCCCTTATAGTGCAAATGTTGGTGCACTTAATGTTGTCCCAGAGGTCTCTTAGACTGTCTTTATTTCTTTCCTTTTTTTTTTTTTTTTTTCCTACATTCTGTTCTGTTTCAGTGATTTCCCGCATTCTGCCTCAAGGTCATTTATCTGTTTTTCTGTCTCAGTTATTCTGCTATTGATTCCTTCTAGTATATTATTCATCTCTGTTTGCTTGTTCTTTAATTCTTCTAAGTCTTTGATAAACATTTCTTGAATCTTCTTCATAGTTTTCCTGAGATGCTGGGTCATCTTCACTATCATTATTCTGAAATATTGTCTATCTCCACTTCATTTAAGGGTTTCTCTGGGATTTTACCTTGTCTCTTCATCTGGGACATAACTTTCTGCTTTTTCATTCTGATTTACATTCTGTAAAGTGCCTTTTGTTCTGGCTGCTGTGGGATTGTGGTTATTCTTGCTTCATCTGTCTTTCCTCTGATGGAGGAAGCTAACAGGCTTATGTAAGCTTCTTGATGGGAGGGGCTACCAGTGGGAAAAACTGGGTCTTGCTTTGGTTGGCAGGGTCTTGGTCAGTAAAACTTTAATCCAATCATCTGCTAATGGGTGGGGTTTCACTCCCTCCTTGTTAGTTTACTGGTTGGAGTCAATCCAGTCCTGGGCTCTATAGGCCTATGGTAGGGTTAGTCATGACCTCCAAGAGGGCCTATGCCAAGGGGGCCATCTAGAACTTCTACTCTCATTGCCCTCTTTCCTGTAGTGAGCCCTGCTAACCCATGCCTCCACAGGAGACCTCGAACATTAGCAGGTAGTTTTGATTTAGTCTCCTGTGGGGCCACTGATCCTTTCCTTTGGATTTTGGTGTGCACAAGATTTTGTTTGTGCCCTCCATGACTAGAGTCTCTGTTTCCCCCAGCCCTGTGGAAGTTCTATGAGCAAACCCCACTAGCCTTCAGGGTCAGAGTCCCTGGGGATTCCCAGTCCCTCTGTCAGATCCCAACGTTAGGAAGCCTGACCTGGGGCTCAGAGCCTTCACAATAGTAGGATAACTTCTTTGTTATTATTGTTCTCCAGTTTGTGGGTCATCCACCTAATAGTTATGGGATTTGATTTTATTGTGATTGTGCCCCTCCTACCATCTTGCTGTGACTTCTTTTTGTCTTTGCATGTGGGGTATCTTTCTTGGGGGGTTTTAGTATTCTCTTGATGACTGTTGAACAGCTAGTTGTGATTCTGGTTCTCTCACAGGAGGTGAGGACATGTCCTTCTAATCTGCCATCTTGAAATGGAAGCCTCTAAAATTCTATTCATTTTTAATGAATATTGCTACTCCAGCTTTCTTTTCATTTCAATTTGCATGGAATGTCATTTTCTATCCCCTTATTTTAAATCTGTATATGTCCCTGATCTGATAGATCTCCTGTGGATAGCATGTATATAGTTGCATATGTGTTTATATCCATTCAGCAATTCCACGTCTTTTAGCTGGAAATTTTAATCTATTTATATTTAAAGTAATTATATATATATTCTTAACGCCATTTTGTTACTTGTTTTGAATTTATTTTTGTAGGTTGTTTCCTTCCCGTTCCTCTTTTGTTCTACTCTTTTGTGAATTGATGGTTACATTTAGTGATGTATTTGAATTTTTTCTTTCTTGTCTATGTATCTATTGTAATTTTCATTCTGCAGTTACCAAAAGTTTTTGATATAGCAATTTGTATATAAACAAGATTGACTTAAGTTGCTGGTCTTTAATTTCAAATGCATTTACAATTTCTTAAATTTGTGCTCTTTTCTTCTTATAATTTCTGGTTTTGATACCATATTTATGTATGGATTATTTCCTACTTTACTGTTTTTCATTTTTTTTTTGCTTTCCTGTGAGCTTTTCCATTTGTAAATTCCCTGTTTCTGATTGTGTGGCCTTTTCTTTTATGCTTAGGAGAGTTCCTTTAGCATTTGTTGCAAAACTAGTCTAGTGGTGCCAAATTCTTTTAGTTTTTGCTTATCAGTATTTTTTTTTAAAATTTTTCTATCAAATGTCAATGAGAGCCTTGTTGTGTCCAGTATTCTTAGCTTTGGTTTCTTCCCTTTTATCACTTTGAATATATCATGCCAATCCCTTCTGTCCTGCAGAGTTTCTGCTGATAAATAAGCTGATTACTTTATGGGAGTACCCTTGTATGATGTATGTTGCTTTTCTCTTTTTCCTTTAATTGTTGTTACTTTGATTACTATATGCCTTAGCCTATTCTGAAAAGATATAGTACTGCTTATTTCTGTTTGTTCTTTAGCTCTTCTAGATCTTTGTTAAACATTCCTTGCATCTTCTCAATCCCTGCCTCCATTTTTTTTCTGAGATCTTCACTACCATTATTTTGAATTCTTTTTCTGAGAGGTTGTCTATCTCCACTTCAATAAATTGTTTTCCTTGGATTTTGTCTTGTTCATTCATCTGGGGCATATTCCTCAGTCATCTCATTTCATCTCACTTTCTGTGATTGCAGTTTTTGTTCCACAGGCTGCAGGATTGTAGTCTGATGAGGCTATTTAAGAGGCTTGTGCAGACTTCTGATGGTAGGGTCTGGTTCTGGTCTACTGGTTGGTGGAATTAGGTCTTGTCCCTCTCATAAGCAAGGCTATTCTCAGAAAGACTTTAAACAGCTTGTCTGTTGTTTGCTGTGACTATTCCTGCTTTTTTGGTTGTTTAGTCCAGGGAATCCTAGCACTAAAGCCTGCAGGCTGTAAGGTGGGGTTAATGTGGCTTCTGGATGTTGAAGTCAATGAGTACTCCCTAGAATTGCCACTGTTAGTGATTCACTCCCATGACCCACAGCAGCCTCTCATCTCAACAGGAGACTCTCCAATTTTAGCAGGTAGGGTCTAGGTTGGTCTAGCCCAGTCTTTTATGAGACAGTGTTTGTTTGTTTGTTTGTTTTTCCCTGAACCCTAGTGTGAGCATGACATTGCATGCACCCTCCTAGACTGGAGTTTCTGCTTCTCCCAGTCCTGTGGAATTACTGTGATCAAGCCTCATTGCCTTTCAAAGAGATTTCCTGTGGGTACCCCGCTGTTGCCAGACCCTCAGGCTGGTAAGCTTGATGTGGTGCTCAGGACCTTCACTCCTTTGGTAGAACTTCTGTGGTATAATTGTTTCCCAGGTTTTGGTCTCCCACCCAGGGTGTGGAATTTAATTTTATCACAATGCATCCCCTCCTACACTTTCATTGTAGCTTCCTCTTTACTTTGGATGTAGGCTATCTTTTCCAGTAGATTCCAGCGTGTTTTTTTTTTTTTTTTTTATCAGTGATTGCTCAGCAGTTAGTTGTGCTTTTGATGTTTACATAAAAAAGATTGAGCTCATGTCCTTCTATTTTGCCATTGAGCTAATCATTCTACCCATACTGTTTTGATTACTTTAGCTTTGTAGTATAGTTTGAAATCTGAGAATGTGATAACCTCTAACGTTTTTGTTCTTTCTCAAGACTCTTTTGCTATTCAAGGTCTATTGCATTTCCATGTGAATATTAGAATTATTCATTATAGTTATGTGAAAATATCATAATCGTTTTCATAAAGATTGCACTTAATCTGTATTTTGCCTTTGGGAATATGATCATTTTAACAATATTTTTCTAATCCATGAATATTTTAACAATATTCTTCCAATCCATGAATACAGTGTATCTTTCTGCTTGTATGTTCTTCAATATCTTTCATCAGTGCCTACAGTTTTCCGAGCATAGGTCCTTTATCTCTTTAGTTAAGTTTATTCCTAGGTATTTTCTTCTTTTTGATATTTTTATAAGTGAATTTTTTTTTTTTTAGTTTTTCTTTCTGATAGTTTGTTATTAGTATATAGAAATGAAACAGGTTTTTGTATATTAATTTTGAATCTGCAATTTGTTTTGCTAGTTCTAACAGTTATTTGGTTACATTTTTAGAACTTTGTATATATTGTATTCTATTATCTGCCATCAATGACAGTTTTACTTTTTCCTTTCCAAATTAGATTCCTTTTATGTATTTTTTTTTTCTATTTTTCTGGTTTGATTCCTATGGCAAGTATTTACAATAATATAGCTGAATAAAAGTGTCAAGTGTGGGCTTTCTTATCTTGTTCCTGATTTTAAAAATACCTTTAGCTTTTTGTCACTGAGTACTATACTGGCTGTAGGTTTGTCATATATACCCTTAATTATATTGAAGAATCTTTTATAACCACTTTGTTGAGAGCTTTTTTTTAAATCTCAAGTTGATGTCAAAATATATCAAAAGTTTTCTATTCAGATTATCATGTAATAGGATTTTTGTTTTTCAGTTTGTTAACATGGACACTGAGTGATTCACGAATACTGAATCATCTTTGCATCCTTGGGATAAAACGTTGGATAGATCCCATTTGATCATAGCGTATGATCCTTTTAATATATTCTTAAATTGACTTTACTAATATTTTGTTGACTATTTTTGTGTCTATGTTTATCAGTAATATTAGCTTGTAGTATTCTTTTTGTGTGGTTTCTTTCCCTGGTTTGGGTATCAGAATGATTCTGGACTCCTAGAATGAGTTCGGAAGTGCTCTTTCTTTTAAATATATATATATATATATAAATATATATATTTAAATATATATATATATTTAAAATAGTTTAAGAGGGATAGTTGTTGACATTTTTAGATGTTTGATAAAATTCTAATTTAGATGTTTGATAAAATATATATATATAAATATATATATATATATATATATTTAAAATAGTTTAAGAGGGATAGTTGTTGACATTTTTAGATGTTTGATAAAATTCACCTTGAAGTTATTTGGCCCTGGACTTGGGTTTATCATTCTATATGTTTGATTGGAATATTTAGTCCATTATATTTAAATTACTTATTAATACACATGTAGTTATTGTCATTTTATTACTTGTTTTTTGTTTGTTTTCTTCCTCTCTTCCTTTGCTCTCTTGCTGTATGATTTTATGGCTATCTATGGAGTTTGGATTCCCTTCTCTTGTGTGTATGTGTGCATCTTCTATGGGTTTTTGTTTTATAGTTATATTAAGTTCACATATAAAAAACCTTTATATGTACTGGTAATTATTTTAAGTTGATGATCGCTTTAAGCATGAATAACTCTAACAATTCTGCATTTTTACTCCACCAACTGACAATTAATGTTTTTGACATAGTATTTTATAACTTTTTCCTTTGTGTATCTTTTAACCAATTATTGAGGATAGAGAAGATTTAACTGCATTGTCTTTTTTTACTTAATTAATTTATTTTCAGTTCAGTTCAGTCGCTCAGTTGTATCCGACTCTTTGTAACCATATGAATCACAGCACACCAGGCCTCCCTGTCCATCACCAACTCCCAGAGTTCACTGAGACTCCCGTCCATCGAGTCAGTGATGCCATCCAGCCATCTCATCCTCTGACGTCCACTTATCCTCTTGCCCCCAATCCCTCCCAGTATCAGAGTCTTTTCCAATGAGTCAACTCTTCCCATGAGGTGGCCAAAGTACTGGAGTTTCAGCTTTAGCATCATTCCTTCCAAAGAAATCCCAGGGCTGATCTTCAGAATGGACTGGTTGGATCTCCTTGCAGTCCAAGGGACTCTCAAGAGTCTTTTTCAACACCACAGTTCAAAAGCATCACTTCTTCGGTGCTCAGCCTTCTTCACAGTCCAACTCTCATATCCATACATGACCACACAAAAAACCATAGCCTTGACTAGATGAACCTTTGTTGGCAAAGTAATGTCTCTGCTTTTGAATATGCTGTCTAGGTTGGTCACAACTTTCCTTCCAAGGAGTAAGCGTCTTTTAATGTCATGGCTGCAGTCACCATCTGCAGTGATTTTGGAGCCCCCCAAAAAATGAAGTCTGACACTGTTTCCACTGTTTCCCCATCTATTTCCCATGAAGTGATGGGACCGGATGCCATGATCTTCGTTTTCTGAATGTTGAGCTTTAAGCCAACTTTTCCCTCTCCACTTTCACTTTCATCAAGAGGCTTTTGAGTTCCTCTTCACTTTCTGCCATAAGCGTGGTGTCATCTGCATATCTGAGGTTATTGATATTTCTCCCGGGAGTCTTCATTCCAGCTTGTGTTTCTTCCAGTCCAGTGTTTCTCATGATGTACTCTGCATATAAGTTAAATAAGCAGGGTGACAATATACAGCCTTGACATACTCCTTTTCCTATTTGGAACCAGTCTGTTGTTCCATGTACAGTTCTAATTGTTGCTTCCTGACCTGCATACACATTTCTCAAGAGGCAGATCAGGTGGTCTGGTATTCACATCTCTTTCAGAATTTTCCACAGTTTATTGTGATCCACATAGTAAAAGGCTTTAGCATAGTCAATAAAGCAGAAATAGATGTTTCTCTGAAACTCTCTTGCTTTTTCCATGATCCAGCAGATGTTGGCAATTTGATCTCTGGTTCCTCTGCCTTTTCTAAAACCAGCTTGAACATCAGGAAGTTCATGGTTCACATATTGCTGAAACCTGGCTTGGAGAATTTTGAGCATTACTTTACTAGTATATGACATGAGTGTAATTGTGCAGTAGTTTGAGCATTCTTTGGAATTGCCTTTCTTTGGGATTGGAATGAAAACTGACCTTTTCCAGTCCTGTGGTCACTGCTGAGTTTTCCAAATTTGCTGGCATATTGAGTGCAGCACTTTCACAGCATCATCTTTCAGGATTTGAAATAGCAATTGGAGGATAATTATTCTGCAGTATTTTGATGGTTTTTACCATACATTGACATGAACCTGATCTGCCTCTTGAGAAATTTGTATGCAGGTCAGGCAGCAGCAGTTAGAACTGGACATGGAACAACAGACTGGTTCCAAATAGGAAAAGGAGTTCATCCAGGCTGTATATTGTCACCCTGTTGATTTAACCTATATGCACAGTACATCATGAGAAACACTGGACTGGAAGAAACACAAGCTGGAATGAAGACTCCCAGGAGAACTATCAATAACCTCAGATATGCAGATGACACCACCCTTATGGCGGGAAGCGAAGAGAAACTAAAAAGCCTTTTGATGAAAGTGAAGGTGGAAAGTGAAAAAGTTGGCTTAAACCTCAACATTCAGAAATCGAAGATCATGGCATCCGGTCCCATCACTTCATGGGAAATAGACGGGGAAACAGTGGAAACAGTGTCAGACTTTATTTTTGGGGGCTCGAAAATCACTGCAGTTGGTGACTGCAGCCATGACATTAAAAGACGCTTACTCCTTGGAAGGAAAGTTGTGACCAACCTAGACAGCATATTCAAAAGCAGAGACATTACTTTGCCAACAAAGGTTCTTCTAGACAAGGCTATGGTTTTTTGTGTGGTCATGTATGGATATGAGAGTTGGACTGTGAAGAAGGCTGAGCACCGAAGAATTGATGCTTTTGAACTGTGGTGTTGGAGAAGACTCTTGAAAGTCCCTTGGACTGCAAGGAGATCCAACCAGTACATTCTGAAGGAGATCAGCCCTGGGATTTCTTTGGAAGGAATGATGTTAAAGGTGAAACTCCAGTACTTTGGCCACCTCATGGGAAGAGTTGACTCATTGGAAAAGACTCTGATGCTGGGAGGGATTGGGGGCAGGAGGAGAAGGGGACGACAGAGGATGAGATGGCTGGATGGCATCACTGACTCGATGGATGTGAGTCTAAGTGAACTCCGGGAGGTGGTGATGGATAGGGAGGCCTGGCATACTGCGATTCACAGGGTCGCAAAGAGTTGGACACGACTGAGCGACTGATCTGATCTGACATGAATCAGTCACAGGTGCACAAGTGTCCCCCATCCTGAAACCTACCCCCATCCCACCGCCACCCCTAACCCCATCCTTATAGGTTGTCCCAGACAACTGGCTTTAAGTGCCCTGCTTCATGTATCGAACTACTGCATTGTCTTTTAACCTTTGTGCTAACTTTATGAGACTCCCCAGGTGGCTCAATAGTAAAGAAACCACCTACCAATGCAGGAGACACAGGAGGAACAGGTTTGATCCCTGGGTCAGGAAGATCCCCTGGAGTAGTAAATAATAACCCACTCCAGTGTTCTTACCTGGAAAGTTCCACGGACAGAGGAGCCTAGCTAGCTATAATCCATGGGATCTCAAAGAGCGATACATGATTGAGTGACAGAGCATGCACACATGTTAGCTTTATACATGGTTGATCTCCTACCTTTATAGTATATTTGACTCTAGTGATGAGGTTTTTCTGTCATAAAATTTTATTTCTAGCTGTTGTCTTTTCCTAAAGCTGGTTGACTGGTATTGAATACTTTTAGTTTTTTCTTGTCTGTAAAACAATTTATCTCACATTTAAATCTGAATGATAACTTTGCTGATATAATAACCTGGCTGGATAAAGTATTCTAGGCTGTGGGTTTCTTTTCTTTCATTACTTTGAATATATCGTGCTCCATTCTGACATAAAGTTTCTGCTGAAAGTCAGCTGATGGACTTATGGCAGTTCCTTTGTACACAACTAGTTGTTTTTCTCTTGCTACTGTCATTATTCTGTCTTCATCTTTAATTTTCATCATTTTAATTTTAATGTATCTTGGTGTGTACCTCTTTGGACTAATCTTATCTGGGATGCTTTGTGCTTCCTGGACCTAAATGTCTGTTTCCTTTGACCGGTTAGAAAAATTTTCATCTATTCTTCCTTTTAATAAATTCGTTGCCCCTTTCTTTCTCTCTTCTCCCTCTGGGACCCCTTAAATAAATGCTAGTGTGCTTAATGTTGCCCCAGAGGAAAACTATCCTTTTTTTTTTTTTTTTTCTGTTCAACTTGAATGGTTTTTCCACTTCTCCTTTTTTCAGTTAAATGATCTGTTCCTCTGTATCTTCTAATCTACTATTGATTTCTCCTAATGTATTTTTAAAATTTCTGTTATTGATTTCTTCATCTCTGTATGGTTCTTCTTTATGTCTTCTAACTCTTTGTTAATCCCCCTGTGTTCATCCATTCTCGTGAGTTGGTTGAGTATCTTTATGATTAATACCTTGAACTATTCATTGTGGACATTACTCATTTACTCTCTGCTTATTTTTTTTTTCTCTTTGTTTGTTGTTGTTGTTGTTTGTTTTTTGTTTTGATTTTTCATTTAACATATATTCTTGTATCTTCTTATTTTACCCAATTATTTATGTTTATTTCTATACATTAGATAGTTTGGTTATATTTCTCATTCTTAGAGAAATGGCCTTATATAAAACATCCTCTGAGAGTGAGTAGCACACTCCCCTCTGGTCATCAGAGCTCCATGTTCTAAGGTGTCTTCTATATGGGCTGCATGGAAACTTCTGTTGTGTTAGAGCCAACTGCTGTGGGTCCAGTTGTAGGCAGGACTGGCCCCTGGCCAGGTTGACTGCTAGCCCTGCTTCATGCAATGGCTTCCATCGCTTTGATGAGCAGATCTGGTTCCAGAGTGACTGACTGCTCAGCTATGTGGTACCAGAACTGTTGCTGGTCTACTGGTAGGGAAGCTGAGTCCCATTGTAACTGGTTTTGATTGTTGGGGGTTCCCAAGGCTGCTGTTGGCCATCTGGTGGGCAGACCTGTGTCCTGACATGAGTGGTTTTGCTGCCTGGAAAAAATCAAGTGTTTTAATGATATAAGAATATTTGATGATCACACATGGAAGACAGATGTAAAACTCATACCTTCAAATCAGAGATGTGTTAATGCTCCCCAGGTGGTGAAAGAATGCTAATTATATAGCCCATTATAGCCAGTTAATTAGACACTACTAGCTGATACAATGGTTTATGTGAAACTTATTTTTAAGAAATAAACTGGAAGTAGGCAAAGCATCATACCCTCTTCAGCTAAAACCTATACTAAACTACATATTTGTTCAGGGACTGGATTCCCAATAATTAGATTGTCCTTCCTGCTCAGATTAAATCAGTACACTAAGTATCAAACCAAAAAACAAAAAAGAAAATAAGTTTATAACTCTAACATTTTAGTTAAAAAAATGAAATATTAAGGTTAAAGACAAAAATAGTGAAAATTAATGGATAAATAAATAAGTTGCATACCTATAGCTGATAAGAAAGGAATATTACCCAGCTATAACAACAATGCAGGTGGCTGCGACCAGCACGCTAAGCACGGCCGAGAGGAGCCACTCCACGTCTGAGGTCAGGGGCAGAAGCCAGGAGGACCCCATGCCCAAAGGGCGGCGGCCAAGAGGAGTTACTCCACATCTGAGGGTAGGGGCAGCGGCCAAGAGTGCCAGACTGCGACGGGGCAGGAACGGCTGAGAGGAGCTACCCTGCGTCTGAGGTCGGGGGCGGTGGGGGCGGCGACGAGAGGAGTTACACCACGTCCGAGGCCAGGGCTGGGACCGGGAGGAGCAACCCACACCCAAGGCCAGGGGCGGTGGCCGGGAGGACCAACCCCACATCCAAGGAGCCATGGCTGTGCGGGCGCAGGAGCGCCTAGAGGAGCTATCCCACGTTGAAGGTCAGGAAAGGTGGCGGTGAGGAGATACCCCTTGTCCAAGGTAAGGAACAATGGCTGCACTTTGCTGGAGCAGCTGTGAAGAGATATCCCACACCCAAGGTAAGAGAAACTCAAGTAAGACAGTAGGTGTTGCAAGAGGGCATCAGAGGGCAAACACACTGAAACCATACTCACAGAAAACTAGTCAATCTAATCACACTAGGACCACAGCCTTGTCTAACTCAGTGAAACTAAGCCACGCCCATGGGGCAACCCAAGATGGGCGGGTCATGGTGGAGAGATCTGACAGAATGTGGTCCACTGGAGAAGGGAATGGCAAACCACTTCAGTATTCTTGCCTTGAGAACCCTATGAACAGTATGAAAAGGCAAAATGATAGGATATTGAAAGAGAAACTCCCCAGGTCAGTAGGTGCCCAATATGCTACTGGAGATCAGTGGATAAATAACTCCAGAAAGAATGAAGGGACGGAGCCAAAGCAAAAAGAATACCCAGCTGTGGATGTGACTGGTGATAGAAGCAAGGTCTGATGTTGTAAAGAGCAATATTGCATAGGAACCTGGAATGTCAGGTCCATGAATCAAGGCAAATTGGAAGTGGTCAAATAAGAGATCGCAAGAGTGAACACCCCCCAAAAATGTCATTTTCATTTTAGGGAACTGGAATGCAAAAGTAGGAAGTCAAGACACACCTGCAGTAACAGGCAAATTTGGCCTTGGGATATGGAATGAAGCAGGGCAAAGACTGATAGAGTTTTGCCAAGAAAATGCACTGGTCATAACAAACACCCTCTTCCAACAACACAAGAGAAGACTCTATACATGGACATCACCAGATGGTCAACACCGAAATCAGATTGATTATATTCTTTGCAGCCAAAGATGGAGAATCTGTATACAGTCAGCAAAAACAAGACCAGGAGCTGACCGTGGCTCAGACCATGAACTTCTTATTGCCAAATTCAGACTTAAGTTGAATAAAGTAGGGAAAACCACTAGACTATTGAGGTATGACCTAAATCAAATCCCTTATGATTATACAGTAGAAGTGAGAAATAGATGTAAGGGCCTAGATCTGATAGATAGAGTGCCTGATGACTATGGAATGAGGTTCATGACATTGTACAGGAGACAGGGATCAAGACCATCCCCATGGAAAAGAAATGCAAAAAAGCAAAATGGCTGTCTGGGGAGGCCTTACAAATAGCTGTGTAAAGAAGAGAAGTGAAAAGCAAAGGAGAAAAGGAAAGATATAAACATCTGAATGCAGAGTTCCAAAGAATAGCAAGAAGAGATAAGTAAGCCTTCTTCAGGGATCAATGCAAAGAAATAGAGGAAAACAACAGAATGGGAAAGACTAGAGATCTCTTCAAGAAAATCAGAGATACCAAAGGAACATTTCATGCGAAGATGGGCTCGATAAAGGACAGAAATGGTATGGACCTAACAGAAGCAGAAGATATTAAGAGAGATGGCAAGAATACCAGAAGAACTGTACAAAAAAGATCTTCACGAGCCAGATAATAACCATGGTGTGATCACTGACCTAGAGCCAGACATCCTGGAATGTGAAGTCAAGTGGGCCTTAGAAAGCATCACTACGAACAAAGCTAGTGGAGGTGATGGAATTCCAGTTGAGCTATTCCAAATCCTGAAAGATGATGCTGTTAAAGTGCTGCACTCAATATGCCAGCAAATTTGGAAAACTCAGCAGTGACCACAGGACTGGAAAAGGTCAGTTTTCATTCCAATCCCAAAGAAAGGCAATGCCAAAGAATGCTCAAACTACCACACAATTGGACTCATCTCACATGCTAGTAAAGTAATGCTCAAAATTCTCCAAGCCAGGCCTCAGCAATATGTGAACTGTGAACTTCCTGATGTTCAAGCTGGTTTTAGAAAAGGCAGAGGAACCAGAGATCAAATTGCCAACATCTGCTGGATCATAGAAAAAGCAAGAGAGTTCCAGAAAAACATCTATTTCTGCTTTATTGACTATGCTAAAGCCTTTACCTGTGTGGATCACAATAAACTGTGGAAAATTCTGAAAGAGATGGGAATACCAGATCACCTGTACTGCCTCTTGAGAAACCTGTATGCAGGTCAGGAAGCAACAGTTAGAACTAGACATGGAAGAACAGACTGGTTCCAAATAGGAAAAGGAGTTCATCCAGGCTGTATATTGTCACCCTGTTTATTTAACCTATATGCAGAGTACATCATGAGAAACACTGGACTGGAAGAAACACAAGCTGGAATCAAGATTGCCGGGAGAAATATCAATAACCTCAGATATGCAGATGACACCACCCTTATGGCAGAAAGGGAAGAGGAACTAAAAAGCCTCTTGATGAAAGTGAAAGTGGAGAGTGAAGAAGTTGGCTTAAAGCTCAACATTCAGAAAACGAAGATCATGGCGTCCGGTCCCATCATTTCATGGGAAATAGATGGGGAAACAGTGGAAACAGTGTCAGACTTTATTTTCTGGGCTCCAAAATCACTACAGATGGAGACTGCAGCCATGAAATTAAAAGATGCTTACTCCTTGGAAGGAAAGTTATGACCAACCTAGATAGCATATTCAAAAAGCAGAGACATTACTTTGCCAACAAAGGTCCATCTAGTCAAGGCTGTGGTTTTTCCTGTGGTCATGTATGGATGTGAGAGTTGGACTGTGAAGAAGGCTGAGCACCAAAGAATTGATGCTTTTGTACTGTGGTGTTGGAGAAGACCCTTGAAAGTCCCTTGGACTGCAAGGAGATCCAACCAGTCCATTCCGAAGGAGATCAGCCCTGGGATTTCTTTGGCAGGAATGATGCTAAAGCTGAAACTCCAGTACTTTGGCCACCTCATGGGAAGAGTTGACTTATTAGAAAAGACTCTGATGCTGGGAGGGATTAGGGGCAAGAGGATAAGTGGACGTCAGAGAATGAGATGGCTGGATGGCATCACTGACTCGATGGACGTGAGTTTCAGTGAACTCCGGGAGTTGGTGATGAACAGGGAGGCCTGGCATGCTGCGATTCATGGGGCTGCAAAGAGTTGGACATGACTGAGCAACTGATCTGATCTGATCTTATAACAACAATGCATTTGAATCAGTTCTAATGAGTGGATGAAACTGAGTGAAGTAAGAGAGAGTGAAGTAAATCAGAAAGAGGAACACCAGTACAGCATATTAACACATGCACACACACATATATATTCCATATATATATATTCATATATATATATATGGAATTTAGAAAGACAGGAGCAACGACCCAGTACGCAAGACACAAAAGAGATAAAGCTGTAAATAACAGACTTTGGGATTCTGTTGGGGAAGGGTAGGGTCAGATGGTTTGAGAAAATAGCATTGAAACATGTATATTACCATATGTAAGATAGATGACCAGTGCAAGTTCGATGCATGAAGCAGGGCAATCAAAGCCAGTGCTCTGGAACAACCCAGAGGGACTGGGGGGACACATGTACATCCGTGGCTGATTCATGTCAATGTATGGCAAAAACCACCACAATATTGTAAGGTAATTAGCCTCCAATTAAAAAAAATAAATTATTTCAAGATAAACAGAAACAACAAGCTTCTCAGCAACAGTGATATAAGCCAGAAGAGAATAGAAACACATCTATAAAATGTTGATTGAAAGTAGTTGCATTTTAGAATTCTATAGTCAGTTAAAGTAACATTCAGGTTTTAAGACGAAGTAAGAAAAACAAGTATATGTATAACAAATAATGGCAACTTGTCATACAGAGGCTTTCTTGAAATAATTGCTAAAGAATGTGCTTTAACATAAAGAAAAATAAAAAGTATTGGAGTATATTGAAAGAAAAATTAGGCATCATAAAAACAAACGTTTATAAATTTAATTTGGTATTGACTATAATTAATAATAGCTAATTTTGTGCACAAAACTTTCAGAAAGCAATTTTTAAAAGAGCATGGGGTGAAGTATAAACAATGTTAAAACACAAGAGGAACAACATAGTAGAACTAAATGATTTTAGACTTGTTAGAAATGTGTACAGTAAGATATATGTATTAAAATTTTAGGTGACACCAATAAAGGTAATAGTTATTTTAAGTTTACAAACCACAAAATGAGAAAAATAGATTTAAAAAGGGAAGGATACCCAAGCATAGCAAAAAACTAGAAAAAAGTGTCTAAATACATTAACCACAATAAATGCTAACAGAATAAGACTGTTATAGCACAACCACTTAAATTGAATTTCTTAAATTGCAGCTATATGCTGCTATAAGGGTTATTTCTTTAACAAAAAATTTACAGTATCCTTACAAATAAAATAGGAGATATGAGCAAGATAGCCAAATATAAGCAAAGGAAGACTACTGAGCCAATATTAATACCAGACAAAATAGAATTTTAGAAACACAGTAATAGTTATAAAGGGTGACATGGCAATAAAGAGTAAATCAATGAATGTGAATTAAGTAATTATTTCATTAACAGTTTAGTCTAGTCACCAATCACAATGAGACACTTCACTTGCTAGCACAGTTCAACCATCTTCAGGAGATCACTGGTGTCTATTTTCTCTCTCTTTCTCATGCTATTTTGTAGAATTCAAACTTCAAATCTACATTTTGTAGAAAGTACAGGGTTTTTTTTTCCATATCAAAAATTCCCATTATAAATATTTACATACAGAAATATTTAAACAGCTTATCACAATATGTTAGCAAGTCCATTGTACTAAGACATTAAATGACTGAAATACAGTCTTCTATTATTAACGTTTGTCTCAGTCACAGAAGCACCTCATGAAAGAACAGCAGAAATAATTGGAAAAGCAAAAGAGAAAGTGGTTCTTTGATATCTATTTTTATGATAATAATTCTTGACAGTTTAGTCATTTAATCACTAAATGAGCTACTAAAGGGGAAGGATACTGAACCTCTTTTTCTCTCTTTCTAATTCTGTTGTCTTTATTGTTCATATAATCCTTGTACATAGAATGAAATTTGGATTAAAACTAATAACATGCAAAGAATATATCACAGCAAAGCTATTTCATTTCTTTTTAATAACACTCTATTTACCTGTCTAAAACTCTAGAGTGAAGGTAAAATAAAGAATCATTTCCAGGAATCCTAAAAACCTTTCCCCATTTAAACTGGCACAGAATTCAAATGTGATTTAGATGTAAATATAGCATATTTCCAAATATTAACTTCAGGATGGATTACAGACATATTGTTCTCAGAGAATACAAACTTCAGAGATACATTTCAAGGCACACATTTCATCCTTAGTATCCTGGTTGCCATACCTACAATTCTACATTCCGCAAGCAGAGAAAACTCAGATACCATAATATGTCCCTAGCAGATAGATTTGCTTTTGCTTATTGGCATTCATGTGGCACATTCAAAACAGATTTAATTGCTTTTGAGCTTTAGGAGGTACTCCACATTTTTTCATGAGCTTTCCAAGTTGCTCAGTGGTAAAGAATCTGCTTGTAGTGCAGGAGATGCAAGAGATGAGGGTTTGATCCCTGGGTTAGGAAGATCCCCTGGAGTGGTAAATAGCGATCCAGTCCAGTATTCTTACCAGGAAACTCTCATAGACAGAAGAGTCTGGTGGGCTACAGTCCATGGGGTTGCAAATAGTTGGAAGAAACAGAGCACACATGCTACACTTTTTCATAGTTGATTTTACCTCCTCCTCTGCCCTAATTTTCATTTCTATTAATTTCTACTAATTCTACCTGAATATATGTTTTCATTTTTCCCTGTCTAGAGTGCCATAACAGTCTCTCAATTGGTCTTTCCTCTACTCTCTCCTTGCTCCAACATGTCCTTTGCAATACAGACAGTAGTATTTCTAATGTGCAAACATGACCATATTACTATTTTTAAATTTAAGTAGATTCATAAAATAAAATTTACAAACAATAGAACAAAACATCCATTCTATGTTCTAATGCTTTAATGTACCTAGTTCTTCTCTTGACCCTGCCACAAATGTATTTTCTTCCTTAGCCACATTGATTTACAAACTGTTCTATGAACACCTTGGTGTCTTTCATCTTTCTGTATCTTAGAGTATTTTGTCCCCATAGTCAAGAGTCCTTTAATCACTTGAAACTTACTATAATTGGTTCATAGCAAACTTGTGAGTGGCTTTCGTCCCTCACAAAAGTAAGTAAGCATCTTCTATTCTGTTATTATTTCAATTCTTGTTTTTATTCACTTGTCCCATTAATTAATAGGTAGGATGAATGAAAAATCTGGAACTAGGTGCTGGGATGAATCATGATTATCAGAGCTGGGTGAGTTGAAACAGTGAAAGTACATTTATGGTTAGACTTCAGTGAGTGAATATGGAGATTCCATTGCTTAATTTTCTTCTACTTTAGGTTGATGTTAATCATAAGGATTTGGCGATGCATAGAATGAATATATCAGAGTGAAAGAGGACCCAGAGGAGTCAGAATCAAGGAGAGCTCTCATCTAGATCTGCACAAGAGAATATATATTAAGTGAGTAACCTCTTCCAGTCCTGACAATGGCCTCATGTAGGAGATGAACCTAATATTTTAGCCTGACCTGAACTCTTGGCTGTCTCTAAAACTTTGGTGGTTATCAAAATCACCTTCTTTGTTCTTAGTGTATCCAGCAGTTGAGAATGTGTGGAGAACCTGTCAGAATCACAAAGGGGAGGATTTCAGTCAGCCTCTATATGGGTGCTAAATTAGAAGCCTGACCCTTAGGCAGCAGCTTTTATAATATGCAAATAGGCCTCTTTAAGGGAAAGACTGAGGAACAGCATTTTTTTTTTTTTTTCTCCCCCTGTATTGAGTCCTGGAGCAATAGACACAGTGAGTTATCCCAAGTTCTTTAAGAATTGTTTCTTTTGTGCTGTAGTCTTGTGAGTCTCAGGGACACAAGCCCACTGATGGCTCAGATGGTAAATAATTTGGCTGCAGTGCAGGAGGCCTGAATTGGATCCCTGGTTGGGGAAGATCCCCTGGAGAAGGGAATGACAACCCACTCCAGAATTCTTGCATGGATAATTCCATGGACAGAGGAACCTGGTGGGCTACAGTCCATGGGGTCACAAAGAGTTGAACATGACTGAGAAACTAACACTTGTGAGTCTCATGGACACAAACCAAGTTGGGTTTCTGAACAAGGTGTTTTACAGGCCAGTCCTCCAAGTAAAGACCTTAAAAGTTGAAGCAGTATATGTTCAACCCAAAACCTTCAAACTCCTCAGGGAGAAGTAGTTATTGTGAATAACCTCCCAGTTGTGGGGTTTATGTGAGTGTGTCTCACATAAACCATTTCAATATGGAGACTTTCTCATTTATCTGATGTGTAGGAGCTGTTCAGTTAGTTTCTATATTTCTTTTAGAGACAATAGCACCCTGTGTGTTCCTGGGAGGGACACATAGATTGGATGTGTCCCTGGGAGGAGGTGAGTTCATTGAAACTCCTATGTCTCCATCTTGGACTGGAACTCTGAGAATATAGATTGAGTATGATAGAAAAATTAAATTGAAGCTCTGTCAGTTACAACTGTAGAGTACATTAGCACTTTTCTTATCTTCCTTGATGCTCATTTTTTTATTACTACAATACAAAGTTAACAGCAGTTTCAATATGACGTTGTTCAGTCGCTAAGTAGTGTCCAATTCTATGTGACCATATGGAGTGTAGCATGCCAAGGTCTTCTATACTCCACTATTTCCCAGAGTTTGCTCAAATCATGCCCATTGAGTCCATGATGCTATCTAACTATCTTATCCCCTGCTACCCCCTTCTCATTTTGTCTTCATTCTTTCCCAACATTGGGGTGTTTTCCAATGAGTTGACTCTTCATATCAGGTAGCCAAAGTATTAGAGCTTCAACTTCAGCAACAGTCCTTCCAATGATTATTTGGGGTTGATTTCCCTTAGGATTGACTGATTTGACCCCCTTGCAGTGCAAGGGACTCTCAAGAGTCTTCTCCAGCACTACAATTTGAAAACATCAATTCTTTGACGCTCAGTCAGCTTTATAATCAAACTCTCACATCTGTACATAACAACTGGGAAAACCATAGCTTCGACTATACAGACTTTTGTCAGCAAAGTGATATCTCTGCTTTTTAATATGCTTCCTAGGTTTCGACAAGATGGGCTTCTCAGGTGACCCAATGGTGAAAGAATCCATCTGCCAATGTAGTAGCCACAGGAGATGAAGTTTCAATCCCTGGGTCTGGAAGATCCCCTGGAGAAGGAAATGACAACTCACTCCAGTATTCTTGCTTGAGAAATCCCATGGGCAGAAGAGTCTGGTGGGCTACAGTCCATGAGGTCACAAAGAGTCGGCCACAACTGACAAACCAAGAACAAGCACAATGAGGTTTGCCATGGCTTTCTTTCCAGTTAGCAAGTGTCTTTTAATTTTGTGGCTGCAGTCACCATCTGCATAATTGGGAGCCCAAGAAAATAAAATCTGCAAGTTTCCACTTTTCCCCTTCTATATGCCATGAAGTGATGGGACTGATGCCATGATCTTAGTGGTTAGTTTGTTTTAATGTTGAGTTTCAAGCTAGCTTGTTCACTTTCCTCTTTCACCTTCATCAATAGGCTCTTTAGTTCCTCTTAACTTTCTACCATTAGAGTGGTATCTACATATCTGAAGTTGTGAATAATTTGATAATTCATTGTAAATATTTAATTAATATCAAATTTATATAATAATACTTATTATAGTAGTATTATTGATGATGATAGCACTACTAATAATACACACTTTAATGCTGCTTTGATCCAGTATTAAAGCCCTGGTTAGAAGCTGAACAGTCTCCTTTCTTGAGTGACCTGGGACCAATAGGCACTCTCTTTAAAACTTTGGGGCCAGAAGCTATATGGATAGCTCCTATGCCCAAAAGCCTATTAAATTTATTCATTTCATGGGGAGCCTAGGAACCTACTTAATCACAGTCATTTACCATATATAAACTGCCTCCTACAACCCCAGGTTGCTGTTACCCTGACTGTGAGTGCAACCCTCTATGTGAATTTGCATGGCAGCCTTCTCTCATTTTGAGTTCTAAGTAAGAAAGTTTTCTACCTTGCATGTGCTCAAGTGTCTGTTGTATCCCACCATCAAAATTAATCTTTAAAATGTATAAAACATTAACATATATTAAGAAAGAAAACACATCTCTTTGCAAATACAAGAAACATGGTGACTACTGCTACTCATTTTTTATCTTCTGTGAATTCAATAGCAAGTCCAATTAAAATACAATCTAGACATGTTGCCAGAGCTCCTCCAGGTCTTTTCTCAAAACCCATCAACCCCTATCTTTAGCAGGAATGTCCTTGCTCACACCCTCCAACCCCCACCTTTAGCAGGAGATAGCATAAGTCCTTAGGCAAAAGTGTCCAAAGATAAGAAAAGAAGCTACAAAAAAAGGAAGCAAAAAGAAACTAACAAACAACAACAACAAAAATTGTTCAATCACTCTTTGTAACCCATGTCTGACTCTTTTGAACCCACGGACTGCAGCACACCGGGCTTCCCTGTCCTTCACTATTTCCCAGAACTTGCTGAAATTTGTGTCCTTTGAGTTGGTGATGCCATTCAACCATCTCATCCTCCGTCATCCCCACCTCCTGCCTTAAATCTTTCCCAACATCAGGTCTTTTCCAGTGAGTCAGCTCTTCACATCAGGTGGCCAAAGTAATGGAGCTTCAGCTTCATCATCAGTCCTTCCAATTAATATTCAGGGTTGATTTCCTTTAAGATTGACTGGTTTGATCTGTTTCAAGTCCAAGGAACTCTCAAGAATCTTCTCCAACACCACAGTCCTAAAGCATCCATTTTTTGGTGCTCAGCCTTCTTTATGGTCCAGCTCTCACATCCGTACATGGACATCCATACTGGACAAACCATAGCTTTTGTTATATAGACTTTTGTCACCAAAGTGATGTCCCTGCTTTTGAATTCAGTATCTTTTTCATAGGTTTTCTTCCAATGGACAAGTGTCTTTTAATTGCATGGCTGCAGTCACTGTCCAGTGTGGTTTTGGAGCCCAAGAAAACAATCTGTCACTGTTTCCATTGTTTAAACAAATAGATGGTGATAAATCTGACTCCTGAAAGACGCTGAGTCTTATTATACACTAATTTTACTGTATTTACTTACTAAATGATACACCTTCTGGAAGCCAGGACCAGACATTAATGACTAAAAAAGGATTAAAAAGGAGTGAAATCATAATTTGTACAAAGCCCTGCCACTTCCCCACAGACTAGTGCACATGCCTCCCCATCATCATGAGGGGGTAACAGGCAGGAAGGCCAGGGGTCTCCAAATGGAGGAAATAGGATGCAAGTGTTAAGACATTTTTATCTCTCTTAAGGGGCAGGAAGAAACAAACCAGCAATATTTTTTTCCTTCTCTATACAAATTTAAAAGGAAGTTTCTCTTAAGATACTGTGTTGCCATAAAGATATCCTAGTTTCACCTGAAGTTAACTGTTCTCAAACCTTGAGTTAACCAATGCATTCTTCTTATGGAAATGCTTGTCTTAAGCTATGTTAATGTACTATGCATTTACCCCAGACACTGTCTTCAAGTCGGTTCCATCTAATGGCTCAGAACCTACTGGACAAACTAGTATGTTATACACAGATATTGTTTCCCTAATCTATGTAAATGAAACTATTTGTATGGTAATCTGCCCTTCTACAATATTCAAGTCAATCATTTTATGGCCTGGGATGAATCATCTGGTGCCAAGATTATCCCAAAATGCATGTAATGGATGAGGGGCCTGGTGCCATTCTGAGTTTTAAGACATTCCTTTCTTTCATTAACAGACTGCTAGTGACTATATAACATCGAGCTGAAGACTAACAGGGGAGTACTCTTTTTTCCTCCTTCTGACCCCTATGTCAGAAGTTTTCTCTATCTCCTTTATACTTTAATAAAACTTTATTACACAAAAGCTCTGAGCAATCAAGCCTCGTCTCTGGCCCCGGATTGAATTCTTCTCCTCCAGAGACCAAGAATCCCGGCATCTTTTCATTCAGCAACAACCTTTCAATTAGCCTCATCCTTTCACTCTTTGTCTTTACTTTTAAAATTAAATCCCTCTACTAGGTGGGTGAGAAGTTGACCTGTGAACTTAGTTCCTGCTTCTCCACTCTCCAGTCACAGCAAGTCTGTACTGTGTAGATTTCAGCTTCAGTTTGATTATTCTTCTACTTCAACTAATTGGAAAAACCATCCCCCACTGATGCAGGGAGCCTCAGCTGGGCTAGGGCCAGCTCAGGGCCAGCTTGGTAGCAGCAGGCTTTGATGCTTTTGGGATCCTCTGATGTACTATTGGTATTCTTACCAGTAGATCAGTAGGCCATGGAAATGTCTTTTCTGCTGCCTGCTGCTGCTGCTGCTAAGTCACTTCAGTCGTGTCTGACTCTGTGTGACCCCATAGACACAGCCCACCAGGATCCCCTGTCCCTGGGATTCTCCAGGCAAGAATACTAGATTGGGTTGCCATTTCCCTCTCCAATGCATGAAAGTGAAAAATGAAAGTGAAGTAGCTCAGTTGTGTGACCACATGGACCGCAGCCCACCAGGCTCCTCCATCCATCTAGTCAAAGGGTACTTCTCAAGCAGAGTGCACAAATTTTAAGAAGCACTAGAAATGCCAGTTATAAAAACCCACTTTATATTATACCTATTGAAATGGTGAAAGACTTTTCACTTCTCATGCTTACTCAATTCCACATTTCATACTAAAATAGGCATAACAAATTATGCTAGAAAAACATTGTGAAATCAGAGGAAAGCCTCTGGCATAACAATAATTTTAAAAATAGACAGATGTTATTCACTGATTTAAAAAATAATGAAAAAAATATTACCACTTTTGAAATAATTTTGGTAGAATATTTCCTATAAAATGTGACATGAAATATATCATGTCCATATGGAATTATATAAAAATCATTATTATTTATTTTGTGATATCAATTTTCTTTAGAATACAAAATATAACAGCAAACCTCTAAACATATGCTTTTTGACATTGCTATGGTCACATAAATTTATTTATAATAGCTCTGTATTCTTCTACCAACACTCTGACATAAACTATAATAATAGTAATACAATATCAATTAAACACTAACAATGCAGACACTGACTTAGGTTTTTGTTGTTGTTTGTTTTCATTGGCTGAGCCACAAGGGAAGCCCAAAATGAAAGATTCAGCTCTTCATTTTTGAAAAATTATATTTTCTTTTATAAATGATTATTATTTTTATTTATCTTTTCACTTTACTTATTTTTCATTCTATGTTTATTATTTTTTACAGTAGGTTCTTGGTTGGTTATTTAATTTAAATATAGTAAAGTTCATATGCAATCCCAAACTCCTGATCTATCGCTCTTCCTGTTCTTCACCCCTGGTAGCTGTAAATTCCTTCTCTAAGTCTATAAGTCTATTTCTTTTTTGTAAATGAGCTAAATCGTGTCATTTTTTAAAATTCCACAAATAAAAAATACATGATATTTCTCTTTCTCTGTCTTACTTCATTTAAATAATCTCCAGGTTCATCCATGATGCTGCAAATAGCATTATTTCATTTTCTTTATTTACTGACTAATGGTCCTTTGTGTTTATATATAACATTTTCTTTCTTCATTCATTTGTCAATGGATATTTAAGTTGTTTTCATGTCTTGGCTATTGCAAACAGTGATGCAATAAATATTGGGTGCCTGTATCTAGTCAAGGCTATGGTTTTTCCTGTGGTCATGTATGGATGTGAGAGTTGGACTGTGAAGAAGGCTGAGTGCCGAAGAATTGATGCTTTTGAACTGTGGTGTTGGAGAAGACTCTTGAGAGTCCCTTGGACTGCAAGGAGATCCAACCAGTCCATTCTGAAGGAGATCATCCCTGGGATTTCTTTGGAAGGAATGATGCTAAAGCTGAAATTCCGGACTTTGGCCACCTCCTGCGAAGAGTTGACTCATTGGAAAAGACTCTGATGCTGGGAGGGATTGGGGCCAAGAGGAGAAGGGGACGACAGAGGATGAGATGGCTGGATGGCATCACTGACTCGATGGAAGTGAGTCTCAGTGAACTCCGGGAGTTGGTGATGGACAGGGAGGCCTGGCATGCTGCGATTCACGGGGTCGCAAAGAGTCAGACACAACTGAGCGACTGATCTGATCTGTATCCTTTCAAACCGTGTTTTTCTCTGAATATATGGCCAGGAGAAGGACTTCTGGATCGTTTGGTATCACTATTCT
Source organism: Bos grunniens (assembly GCF_055505025.1). Classification (NCBI taxonomy): domain Eukaryota; kingdom Metazoa; phylum Chordata; class Mammalia; order Artiodactyla; family Bovidae; genus Bos; species Bos grunniens. Next base: position 60,347,738 of record NC_141183.1, on the reverse strand, counting down.
TGGGTTTTTAAAGAATACTGATTCTGTTCTTCACAGTGGTGTAGCAATATACACTAACAGTGTAGGAGGGTTCACTTCTGTCCACACCTTCTCCAGCATTTCTTGCTTGCAGACTTTTAATGATTACTGCTCAGACTACTATGAGATGATAGTTCATTGTAGTTTTGATTTGTTTTTCTCTAATACATAGTAATGTTGAACATCTTTTCATATGCCTCTTGGCCATCTGTATATCTTCTTTGGAGAAATGTCTACTTAGGTTTTCTGCTCATTTATTTATTTTTGATTAGGATTTTTTACTTATTAATACTGCTTTGCATGAGTTCTTTGTAAACTTTGGAGACTAAGTTCTTGTTGGACACATTTTGTGAATATTTTATCTCCTTTTATAAGTTGTCTTTTCATTTTGTTTGTGATTTCCTTGGTTGTGTAAAAACTTTTTATTTTGGATAAAAAAAAATTAGATCCCATTTGTTTGTTTGTTTTGATGTCCATCATTCTGGAAGACATATTTAGAAAGATAATGCTGTGATTTATGTCAAGGAATGTTCTATGTTTTACTCTAAGAGTTTTATAGTATTTGGCCTTGCATTTAGGTCTTCAATCCATTTTGCATTTATTTATGTGTAGAGTGTTAAATAATATTCTAGTTTCAATTCCTACATGTACCTGCTGCTCAACTGTCCCAGCACTGTTTATGGAAGATCAGTCTTTCTACATTGTATAATAATGCCTCCTTTTTTGTATTTTGACCATTAGTACATGGGTTTATTTCTGGGCTTTCTGTCCTATTCCATTGATCTATATTTCAGCTTTTGTGCCAATGCCATAAATTTTTGACTATTGTAGCTTGCCATAAATTTTTGACTATTGTAGCTTTGTATAATAGTAGTTTAAAGACAGGGAGTCTCAGCACTCTAGCTCTGTTTTTCTTTCTCAAAATTGTTTGGCCATTCAGAGTCTTTGATGTCTCCATACAGACGTCAAGATATTATATTCTAGTTCTATGAAACATACCACAGGTAATTTGACAGGGATTGCATTGAACCTGCAGAATTGCCTTGGATAGTATAGTCATTTTGATAAGATTGATACTTCCAATCCAAGAATATGATATATCTATCTGTGTCATTTTTCATTTCTGTCACCAGTGTCTCACACTTTTCAGAGTACAAGAATTTGTAGGTTTATTCTTAGGTATTTTATTCTTTTCAGATGATTAACTGAATTATTTCTTTAATTTCTCTGATCTTTCATTGTTGGTATATAGAAATGCAACAGATTTCTGTGTATTAATTTTTTTTTTTTTTTATCCTGAAACATTACCAAATATATCAATGAGCTCTAATAGTTTTCTGGTAGCATCACTAGGATTTCCTTTGTATAGTATCAAGTCATATGCAAATAGTGACAGTTTAACTTCTTTTCCAGTTTGGAGTCTTTTTTTTTTTTCTTTCTTTTTTCCTTCTCTGATTGCTGTGGCTAGAATTTTTAAACTATGTAGAATAAAAGTGGCCACAGTGGACATCCTAGCCTTGTTTTTAATCTTAGAGGAAATGCTTTCAGCTTTTCATGGTTGAATATGATGTTACATGTAGATTTGTCAAATATGGCCTTTATTATGTTGAGATGTATTCCCTATGTGTCCACTTTCTGGAGAGGGTTTTTTTTTTTTTTTTTTTTTTTGTCATAATGGTTGTTAAACTTTATGTCAAAATTTTTGTCTGCAACTATTGAAATAATCATATGATTTTTATTCTTCAATTTCTTAACATGGAGTTAATTTTACATGGGGTTAACACTGATTGATTTGTAGATACTGAAAAATCTTTTCATCCATGTGATAAATGCCACTTGATCATGGTATACGACATTTTTGTTCAATTCAGTTTAGTAGTACTTCATTGAGGATTTTTGCACCTCTGTTTGTCAATGTTATTGGCCTGTGATTTTGTTTTCTGTTACGTCTTTGTCTAGATTTGGTATCAAGGTGATAGTGGTTTTATAGAACAAGTTTGGGAGTATTCCTTCATCTGAAATTTTTTGGATGACTTTCAGAAGGATAGGGATGAGGTCTTTTCTAAATGATTGATAGAATTCTCTTGTTAATCCATCTGGGGCTTGACATTTTTGTTGTTACTGGGAGTTTTTAATCACAGTTTCAATATTAGTACTTGTGATTGGTCTGTTTATATTTTCTATTTCTTCCTGGTCCAACCATGGGAGATTTTACCTTTCTAGCAATTGGTCCATTTCTTCCAAGCTGTACATTTTATTGGCATATAGTTGCTTGTCTTATCATTTGCATTTCTGTGGTGTCCATTATAGCTTCTTTTTCCTTTCTAATTTTATTGATTTGTGCCCTTTCCCTTTATTTCTTGATGAGTCTAGCTAAAGGTACATCGGTTTTATTTATCTTTTGAAAGAGTCAGCATTCAGTTTAACTGATTTTTAAAAATATTATTTTCTTGGTCTCTATTTCATTTATTTCTGTCTTGATCCTCAAGATTTCTTTCTTTCTACTAATTTTGGGTTTTGTTTGTTCCCTGTCTTTTGTTGCTTCTTTCTTTTGTTCATAAGATTTGGTTGCTATTTGTGATTTTTCTTGTTTTCTGAGGTAAGATTTCATTGCTATAAACTTCCCTCTTAGAACTTTTACTGTGTCCCTTAGGTTTTAGATTGTTTTACCGTCATTTTCATTTGCCACCAAGTATTTTTCAATTTCTTCTTGATTTCTTCAATGAAATCAATTTCATCAAATCATTGAAGAGATCAAATCATTTGATTCATCAATCAATGAAGAAATGAAATTTCTTCAATTTCTTCAGTAGGTTGTTTAGTAACATATTTTCTGACCCTCCATACATTTGTGTTTTTTAGCTTTTTTTTTTCTAATAGCTGATTTCCAAGTGGGGGTGTTAACATCTCTCACTATTACTGTGCTACTGTCAGTTTCTCCCTTTATGACTGGCTGTATTTGTCTCATACAGTGAGATGCTTTTATGTTGGATATATATATATATACACACACACACACACACACACACACACACACACACAGTTGTTATATCTTCTCTTTGGATTGTTTCATTAATCTTTATGTTGTGCCCTTCTTTGTCTCTTATAACAGTTTTTATTTTGAAGTATGCTTTGTTTGAAATGAGTATTGCTTCTTTAACTTTCTTTTGTTTACTATTTGCAAGGAATACCATTCTTATGTAGATCTATTACAGACAGCATATACATGGCCTTGTCTTTATATTCATTCAGTCAGTCTGTGTCTTATGGTTGGAACATTTTTGTCTGTTTATGATTAATTATAAATATGAATATTTTTATTGCTATTTTGATATATGTTTAGGATTAGTTTTGTAGGTCTTTTTTTCTTTACTTCCTCTTTTTTCTCTTCTGTTTTCATTTTCTGACTACATTCAGTGCTGTTTGTGGATTATTTTTTGTGTGTGTGTATATGTATGCATCTATTGTAGACTTTTGATTTGTGGTTATTATGAAGTTCTGATATAACAGTCTGTACATAAGGTTGTTTTAAGCTGTTTTTTTTTATTTCAAGTGCATATCCTATATTCTGTTTTTCTGCTCTCCTTTTCTCACAATTGTGGCTTTTAATATTGTTTTGTGTGTGGCTGAAGTCCTACCTTTACTATATATTTGATTTTACTGGTGGGATTTTCCATTTGTAATTTTCCTGTTATAAGTTGTGACTTTTTCTTTTCTGTTTAGAGAAGTTTAACATTTGTTGCAAAGCTAGTCTTGCAGTTCTGAATTCTCTACTTTTGTTTGTCTATAAGGATTTTGTTTTCTCCATAGAATCCAAATTAAATCCTTGCTGTATATTCTTGGTTGTAAGTTCTTTCCATTTATCACTTAAAATATATTTTGTCACTCCTTTCTGTCCTTCTCAGAGTTTCTGCTGAGAAAACAGGTAATAATCTTAAGGGAGTTTCCTTGTATAATATTTGTTGTTTTTAGTTTATTTATTTATTTTTTTGTCTGATTTTTGACAATTTAATTGCTATGTGACTCAGCGTGCTCCTTCTTGAATTTATTCTGTCTGGAACTGTCTGTGCTTCCTGGACTTGGGTGTCTGTTTTCTTTCCCATCTTAGGAAATTTTCAGTTATTATCTCTTCAAATATTTTTGCAAGTACTTTCACTCTCTTCTCTTTCTGGGACCCCTATAAAATGAATGTTGGTACATTAAGTATTACCCCAAGAGTCTCTGAGGCTATCTTCATTCATTTATAGTCTTTATTTATTTATTTTTTTCCTTACTCTGTTACACAGTAGTGATTTCTGAAATTCTGTTTTCCAGGTCACTTATCTGTTGTTTTACATCACTTATTCTGTTATTGATTCTTTCTAATGTATTTTATTTTATTTATTGTTCTGCTGCTTTGTTCTTTAGTACATCTAGTTCTTTGTTAATCATTTCTTGCATCTTCTTGATCCTTACCTCCATTCTTTTTCAGAGATCTTGGATCATTTTGTTGTTGCTGATGTTGTTCAGTCACTAAATCATATCTTAGTCTTTGCAATCCCATGGACTTCATCATGCTAGGCTATTCTGAATTCTTTTTCTGATCAGTCAGTTCAGTCACTCAGTCATGTCCAACTCTGTGACACCATGGAATGCAGCATTCCAGGCTTCCCTGTCAATCACCAACTTCTGGAACTTACACAAACTCATGTCCATCAAGATGATGATGTCATCCAACCATCTCATTCTTTGTCATCACCTTCTCCTCTTGCCTCCAATCTTTCCTAGCATCAGGGTCTTTTCCAATGAGTCAGTTCTTTGCATCAGGTGGCCAAAGTATCAGAGTTTCAGCTTTAGCATCAGTCCTTCCAATGAATATTCAGGACTTATCTCCTTTACGTTGATTGGTTGGGTCTCCTTTCAGTACAAGGGACTCTCAAGAGTCTTCTCCCACACTGCAGTTCAAAAGCATCAGTTCTTCAGCATTCAACTTTCTTTTAAGTCCAACTCTCACATCCATACATGACTGTTGGCAAAACCATAGCTTTGACTAGACAGACCTTTGTTGGCAAAGTAATGCCTCTGTTTTTTTCTGGTAGATTGCCTTTTTCCATTTTCCTTAGTTGCTTTGTGGGGCTTTATTTTGTTTCTTCATCTGGGCTATAATCCTCTGTTGTTTCATTTCATCTTACTTTCTGTGATTGTGTTTCTTCTCCACAAGCTGCAGTATTATAGTTCTTCTTTCTTCTGCTGTCTGCCCTCTGGTGGATGAGGCTCTCTAAGAGGTTTGTGATGACTTCCTGATGGAAGGCACTCTATGGTAGGTGGAGCTGTGTCTTGTCCTTCTGGTGGGCAGAGCCATGCTCAGGAAAACTTTAAGCAGCCTGTCGGCTTCTATGGGTGAGGCTGTTTCTGCCCTGGGATGCCTGAGGCCAATGAGTAGCCTCCAGAACTATTGTTGCCAGTGTCTTTGTTTCAAACTTGAATCATAGCTACTCCCTGGCTCTGCAGAAGACCCTCCAATACTAGTGGGTAGCTATGGACTAGTCTCTTATGAGGTCACTGCATTTTTTCTCTTGGGTTGTGGTGAGCACAGGACCTTGTGTGTGCCCTCCAGAAATGTAGTCTTTGTTTCTCCAAATCCTATGGATTTCCTGTAATCAGATACTCTTGGCTTTCAAAACCAAATTCTTTCTTTCAGAACCAGATTCTTTCAAAACCTCCTCCTCTTGTGATAACCTTAGACTGCAAACCCTGATTTGGAGCTCACCACTTTCATTCTTGTGGGAGGGTCTCCATGGTATAATTGCTCTCCCCCTGTGGGCCACCCACCCAGAGAATATGGGACTTAATATGATTGTGTCCTTCCGACTGTCTCATAGTGACTTGTCTTTGCTTAGAGGGTATTCTTTTTTGGTAGATTTCAGTGATTTTTTTTCTGTTCATGGTTGTTCAACTGTTAGTTGTGGTTTTGGTGTTTCCATAGAAAAAGTGAGCCCATGTCTTTCTACTCCACCATACTAAGCTCCTCCCCTGAGTATGAGGCATTTATGATTCAATATTTGCATACTTTGGCAGAACCCAGCATCATTGGTGAGGCCAAGGGGCAGGGCTCTCATGGGAGCCAGCACAGTACCCAGCCAGAGGCACCAGTGGGGGTGCTAGTGGCCAGCACTAAGAGGAGGAGCAGGAGGACATGGATGTGCTCAGAAGCACTTGCACCCCAGCTCTCCAGCCAGGGCCCAGGTAAGGGCAGCACTGCATGAGGCAGCACTACATGATGGTGTACCCAAAAGGTACACCGTCTGTATTTCTGTTTCCATCAATGCTCAGTATGGCTACTGAACAGCCTCAACTCCAAGTTAAATCTGTGAGCACTTATTTGTATTTCATCTTCATTTCAGGCTTTTGGTTAATATACCCTATGACATTGCAAGTTTATGCTCTTTCATGGAGACATCCAACCTGAAGCCAAAATGATTTATTTATTTTTTCAATCATCCCTCATATCATTTGCATTCTTCAGTTTTAAAAAAAATTCTCTACAAATAGTTACAAAGTCTGATTCTCAAAATTTTCTCTACTTTAAATATTTTAAATTTTATTTTCAAATAGCTCACACAATGTATCAATTTCACCATATCACTTTCATTAATAATCACATAACTCTCAATTTCTACAGATTTAGTAAAAGTATGACTTTAAAGCCCTCTACCATTAGTTGCCCAAATGTATATCTTTCTACTTCTAAAACAGCACCAAAATATCTGCTTGACTGAGACTGTTTTCTCAATATTCTCTAGGAAATTTTGAAAATTCTGTGGTGCACTATAATGCAGAGCTCAGATCCTTCTTAAATGAAAAACTTTTTATCCTCACTTCTTTTTCAGTTCTGTCTTAAGACAGATTTCAGTTGTCAATACATCAGGGATCATTTCAACTGCAAAGTTCTCTTGCTCAAAGTAACAATCCTGCTCCAGTAGTCCATATCCAATAACTAATTCAAGAGAAAGTATTGAGTAGTACCAGTCATTAAAGAAAAAAAAATATTAAGACAATCTTTGAATGTTGTATCACAAAATATGCTAATTGAAAGTATTGTTAGCAAATATATAGAGTTATACAACCATTACCACAATTCAGTCTTAGAATATTTATGTCAACCCTGAAAGATTCTTAATACAAGATCACAGCCATTTCTCACTTCTATTCTATGTGTTAGAAAAAGGATATCTAGCTCAGGCAAAGGGTATCTATGTGTCTTTATAGACACCCTTTTCCTGGAAATTTCTAATAAATATGATTCTACAATATTAAGACTTCTGTGTTTATCTTCTTTTACTCAGCAATGTTTTTGAAAGTATATCCATTTTGTCACATCCACAGTTATAGATGGTTCCTACTATGGTCTATTAGTATGTCAATGGACAGATATACTGTAAATATTTATCCATTCACAGTTCAGTTCAACTCAGTCACTCAGTCAAGTTGAACTCTTTGCAAACCCATGAACTGCAGTGTGCCAATCTTCCCTGTCCATCACCAACTCCCGGAGTTTACTTAAACTCATGTCCTTTGGGTCAATGATGCCATCCAACCATCTCATCCACTATCGTCCACTTTTCCTCCTGTCTTCAATCTATACCAGCATCAAGGTCTTTTCCAATGAGTCAGTCCTTAGCATCAGGTGGCCAAAGCACTGGAATTTCAGCGTCAACATCAGTCCTTCCAATGAATACTCAGGGTTGATTTCCTTTAGGATTGACGGGTTTTATCTCCTTGCTGTCCAAGGGACTCTCAAGAGTCTTCTCCAACACCACAGCTCAAAAACATCAATTCATTGGCACTCAGCTTTTTTTACAGTCCATATCTCATATCCATGCATGACTACTGGAAAAATCATAACCTTTACTAGACAGACCTTTGTTGGCAAAGTAATGTCTCTGCTTTTTAATATGCTGTCTAGGTTGGTCATAGCTTTTCTTCCAAGGAACAAGCATCTTTTAATTGCATGGCTGTAGTCACTATCTGCCATGATTTTGGAGCCCCCCAAAATAAAGTCTGTCACTGTTTCTATTGTTTCCCCATCAACTTGCCATGAAGTGATGGGACTGGATACCATGATCTTAGTTTTTTGAATGTTGAATTTTAAGTCTACTTTTTCACGCTCTTCTTTCACTTTCATCAAGAGCTCTTTCATTCTTCTTTGCTTTCTGCCCTAAGGGTGGTGTCATTTGAATATCTGAAGTTACTGATATTTCTCATGGCAATCTTGTTTCCAGTTTTGCTTCATCCAGCTGGGCATTTCACATGATGTACTCTGCATATAAGTTAAATAAGCAGGGTAACAATGTACAACCTTGATGTACACCTTTCCTGATTTGGAATCAGTTTTTTGTTCCATGTCCAGTCTAACTGTTGCTTATTGGCTTGCATGCAGGTTTCTTGGGAGGCAGGTAAGGTGATATGGTATTCCCATCTGCTTCAGAATTTTCCACAGTTTATTGTGATCTACACAGATGAAGGCTTTGGCATAGTCAGTAAAGCAGAAGTAGGTATTTTTCTCGGAGAAGGCAATGGCAAACCACTCCAGTACTCTTGCCTGGAAAATCCCATGGATGGAGGAGCCTGATGGGCTTCAGTCATGGGGTCACTAAGGGTCAGACACAACTGAGTGACTTCACTTTCACTTTCATGCATTGGAGAAGGAAATGGTAACCCACTCCAGTGTTCTTGCCTGGAGAATCCCAGGGATGGGGGAGACTGGTGGGCTGCCATCTATGGGGTGGCATAGAGTCGGACACGACTGAAGCAACTTAGCAGCAGCAGCAGCAGATGTTTTTCTGGGACTCTCTTCCTTTTTCAATGATCCAGAAGATGTTGGAAATTTTATCTCTGGCTCCTCTGGCTTTTCTAAATCTAGGTTGAACATCTGGAAGTTCTCAGTTCATGATGTGTTGAAGCCTGGCTTGGAAAATTTTGAGCATTACTTTGCTAGCATGTGAGATTAGTGTAATTCTACAGTAGTTTGAACATTTTTTGATATTGCCTTTCTTTGAATTGGAATGAATAACGAACTTTACCAGTCTTATGCCACTGCTGAATTTTCTAAGTTTGCTGACATACTGAGTGCAGCACTTTAAGAGCATCTTGTTTTTAGAACTTTAAATAGTTGAGCCGGAATTCCATCACCTTCACTGGCTTTGTTCATAGTGCTGCTCCTTAAGGCCCACTAGATTTCAGACTCCAGGATGTTTGGCTCTAGGTGAGTGATCACACCATCGTGGTTAGCTGGGTCATGAAGATATTTTTTATACAGTTCTGCATAATCTTGCCACCTCTTCTTAATATCTTCTGCTTCTGTTAGGTCCATACCATTTCTGTCCTTTATTGAGCCTATCTTTGCATGAAATGTTCCCTTCGTATCTCTAATTTTCTTGAAGAGATCTCTTGTCTTTGCCATTCTATTATTTTCCTCTATTTATTTGCACTGATCACTAAGAAAGGCTTTCTTTTCACTCCTTGCTCTTCTTTGGAAGTCCACATTCAAATGGGTATATCTTTCCTTTACTCCTTTGCTTTTAGCTTCTCTTCTTTTCTCTGCTATTTTTTAAAAAATTTTATTTTATTTTTAAACTTTACATAATTGTATTAGTTTTGCCAAATATCAAAATGAATCCACCACAGGTATACATGTGTTCCCCATCTGCTATTTTTAAGCCCTCCTAAGACAGCTGTTTTGCCTTTTTGCATTTCTTTTTCTTGGGGATTGTCTTGATCACTGCCTCCTATACAATGTCACAAACCTCTGTCCACAGTTCTTCAGGTACTCTGTCTATCAGATCTAATGCCTTGAATCTACTTGTCCCTTCCTCTGTAAAATTGTAAGGATTTGATTTGGGTCATACCTGAATGGTCTAGAGGTTTTCCCTACTTTCTTCAATTTATGTATGGATCTTGCAGTAAGAAGCTTATGATGTGAACCACAGTCAGCTCCTCTTATTTTTTGTTGACCATATAGAGCTTCTCCATGTTTTGCCAAGAAAACACACTGTTCATAGCAAAAACCCTCTTCTAACAACACAAGAGAAGACTCTACATATGGACACCACCAAATGGTCAATACCAAAATCAGATTGATTACATTCTTTGCAGTTGAAGATGGAGAAGCTCTATACAGTCAACAAAACAAGACTTTGGGATGACTGTGCCTCAGATCATCAGCCCCTTATTTCAAAATTCAGGTTCACATTAAAGAAAGCAGGGAAAACGGCTAGGTCACTGATGTATGACCCCCCCCCCCCCACCCCACACACACACACAAATTCCCTTATGATTATACAGTGGAGGTGATGAATAGATTTAATGACCTAGATCAGGTACACAGAATTCCTGAAGAACTATGCATGGAAGTGTGTAACATTGTACAGAAGGTGATGACCAAAACCATCCCTAAGAAAAAGCAATGAAAGAAGGCAAAGTGGTTGTCTGACGAGGCCTTATCAATAGCTAAGAAAAGATGAGAAGCAAAAGGCACAGGAGAAAGGGAAAGATATATCCAAGTGAATGCAGAATTCAAGAAAATAGCAAGGAGAAATAAGAAAGCCTTCTTAATTGATCAAAGCAAAGAAATAGAGTAAAACAATACAATGGGAAAGACTAGAGAACTCGCCAAGAAAATTAAAGATATCAAGGGACAAGTCGTACAAAGATAGGTACAACTAAGGACAAAAAAGGAAAAGAAGCAGAAGAGATTAAGAAAAGTTGGCAAGAATACACAGGACTGTACAGAAAAGCTTTTAACGACCCAGTTAACCATGGTCATGTGGTCATTCACCTAGAGTCAGACATCCTGGAGTGTGAAGTGGGCCTTAGGAAGCATCACTACGAAAAAAAAAAAAAACAAAAAAAAACTAGTGGCAGTGATGGAATCCCAGAGGAGCTATTTCAAATCTGAAAGAAGATGCTGTTAAAGTGCTGCACTTATTATGTCAGAATATATGGAAAACTCAGCAATGGCCACAGGTTTGGAAAATGTCAGTTTTCACTCCAATCCCAAAGAAAGGCAATGTCAAAGAATGTTCAAATTAGCATACAATGTATTCATTTCACACAGCAGCAAGGTTATTCTCAAAATACTTCAAGCTAGGCTTCAGCAAGACTTCAGCAGTTTGTGAACTGAGAACTTGGAGATGAACATTCTGGATTTTGAAAAGGCAGAGGAATCAGAGATCAAATTGCCAACATATGCTGGATCATAGGAAAAGCAAGGGAACTCCAAAAAAAAAAAAAAAGAAAGAAAGAAAGAAAGAAAAAAGCTCCTTTTGCTTCACTAACTATGATAAAGCTTTGACTGTGTGGATCACAAAAAATCGTTGGAAAATTCTTAGAGGTGGGAATACCAAACGACCTTACCTGCCTCTTGAGAAACCTATATGCTGGTCAAGAAGCAACAGTTAGAACTGTACATGGAACAATGGATTCGTTCAAAATTGGAAAAGGAGTATGCCAAGTCTATAGATTGCCACCCTGTTTATTTAACTTATATGCAGAGTACATCATGTGAAATACCATGCTGAATGAATCACAAGCCAGATCAAGATTGCCAGGAGAAATATCAACAATCTCACATATGGAGATGATACAACATTAATGGCAGAAAGTGAAGAGGAACTAAAGAGTCTGTTGATGAAGGTGGAAGAGGAGAATAAAAAAGCTGGTTTAATGTTCAACATTCAAAAAACTAAGATCATGATATATGGTCCTATCACTCTACGGTAAATAGATGGGGAAAATGTGGAAATAGTGTCAGATTTTATTTCCTTGGTTTCTAAATCAATGTGGATGGTGACTGCAGCTAAGAAATTAGAGGACCCTTTCTCCTTGGAAGAATAGTTATGTATCGCTGATCCTGTTCATGTTGACAATTGTCTTGCTTTTCACACTGTGCACAATATTCCTTGAACTCAGGCTAGGCAAGATGTAAGCTATGAGGATGGAAGAAGACATGAAGATCCATAGAAATTGCAGACATATTTATTCTCTCCTGGCTGGCACAGCAGCTGTAGCAGTATTCTCCTCTGGCTGCTGCAGCAGCCATGCCACTATTCTCTCCTCTCATGGCTGATTCAACAGACACAGTCATTATGCAGCAGCAGTTGCCACCACTTTCTACGTGGAGCTCACATTTGTGCACGCACAAAATAGCTCATGAGCAAGTGAGTACCTCATGATGCATGCGCAATGCTGTAAGCTATCTCAGCTGTTACATAAACCTTGTGACATGCACGCACAGTTCCATAAGTGATCTCAGCTGTTACATAATCATTATTTACAAAATGTGAAATAAGAGCCTGAACACAGCATCCTGTCTAATCTGCTTTCTCCCTACAAGCTGTGACAAAACTAGATGAAAAAGCAGAAACATCACTCTGCTGACAAAGATCCATATAGTCAAAGCTATAGTTTTTCCAGTAGTCATGTATGGATGTGAGAGTTGGATCATAAAGAAGGCTGAGCAGTGAAGGATTGATGGTTTTGAACTGTGGCATTGGAGAAGACTCTTGAATGCCCTTTGCATTGCAAGGAGAACAAACCAGCCAATCTTAAAGGAAATCAACCCTGAATATTTATTAGAAGCACTTCTCTTGAAGCTGAAGCTCCAATATTTTGGTCAACTGATATGAAGAGCTGACCCATTGGAAAAGACCCTGATGCTGAGAAAAATTGAAGGCCAGAGGAGAAGGAGATGACAGAGGATGAGATGGTGAGAAGGCATCACTGAATCAGTGGACATGAGTTTGAGAAAACTCAGGGAGATAGTAATAGGCAGAGAAGCCTGGCATGCAACAGTTCATGGAGTCACAAAGAGTCAGACATGACTTGCAACTGAACAACAATGAACAACAAGTATGCTTTGCCCAAATGAAAGTGAGCAAATCTTGCTTGTAAAAAGGAAAAGAAAATAATACTTAATACTATCATTTTTTTGGACATATTTCTAGGAATGAGATTGTAGGATTATACAGTTGCTCTACTTTTAGTTTTTAAGGAACCTCCATACTGTTCACCATAGTGGCTGCACCAATTTACATTTCCACCATGTACCTCAGTGTTCATTGCAGCACTGTTTACAATAGCCAAGACATAGAAACAAACTAAATGTCTAGTGATACATGAATAAAGAAGATGTGGTATATTTGTACAATAGAATATTACTCAGTCATAAAAATGATAAAATAATGCCATTTGCAGCAATATGGATGGACCTCAATATTATCACACTAAGTTAAATAAGCCAGACAAAGACAAATATAGGACATCACTTTTATGTGGATTTAAAAAAAAATGGTACAAATGAACAAAACAGAAATAGATCCATAGAAAAAAAGATTTATATTACCAAGGAGTAAAGGGGAGGAGGGATCAATTAGGAGTTTGGGAATAACATATACACTACTGCATATAAATAGATAAACACCAAAGACCTACCAGATATCACAGAGAACTATATTTAGTATTTTATAACGACATAGAAGGAAAAAAGAATCTGAAAAACATAGGTATATATGTATGTTTAACTGAATCACTTTGCTATATGCCTCTAACACAAATTGTAATTCACCTATACTTCCATTATTTAAAAAAAATGATACAAACATGAATTTAATTTATCTTATAATTCATAACCTTAAATATTTTTTCATTCATACCATATTATAAGCTGAAATAAGCAAGACCTAAATAAATAATTTATTTTTTCCTCGAAGCAGTATTCTTACATTACCTTGTATATTTTCTTTTGGAAGCATAATCAGAATTACTTAAAGATAGGGTAGGTTGGAGTTTTTTTTCTTCATTTCTTGAAGTCCAAAAATGTTAACTCATACTTATTATATTACGTGTAAGTCCAGCACTCTTTAATGTTAATAAATGGTTCTGACACAAAAACAATATTTTCAGTACCTTTTACTGTACTAGTTAAAATACCAATTAGTTTGGGAGACTGGCAGATTTTTTATTTTAAGCATTTAAATTTTTATCTGCCTTATGCTAAAATTCCATTTTGCCCTTGGATTTAGAGTTTTGAAAGTCTTCTTGATTTGGCCATTAGGAAGTAACTGGAAGACAAATTTAAAGAATAGATAACCACTACAGATGAAAGCCACTCTATGAAGTCATAAAATTTTGCCTGGGTGGAATTTGGAGAAATGGAGCCATCAAGTGATCTCTTACAAGTAGTTTATCAGCCATTAAATGAGGTTTAAGGTAATAGGTTGAGTATGGAAGTAAAGGCACAGAAACACTTTTTTGTCTCTTTGTTCCCCCCCTGTCCCTGCCTCAAGAATGAGGATTGCCTGAGAATGTTTAAAGCCAGAGAACAAGGAATATAGAGAAATAAACAATTTTAGAAGAAGAGTCAAACAGTGAAGTCAGAGAAGAGATAAAACAGGATCAAATAGAGAAACCTAAGTGAAGACATCTTTAGAGAGGACATATTCTGTCTAAAAAAATAAATAAAAGACAGAGAGAAAAAACAATGAGGCCATGGGATGTGCATTTTGAAGCACAGGAGAGTTAATTTGATAGCTTGCACTGCATACACTTCACTGTTTAGGTGCTCTTGAGAGGTAAATGCTATTAAATTGCTGCACTCAAAATGCCAGAAAATTTGGAAAACTCAGAAGTGGCCACGGGACTGAATAAGGTCAGTTTTCCCTCCAGTCTCAAAGAAAGGCAATGCCAAAGAATGTTCAAACAACCAGAGAATTGCATTCATCTCACACACTAGCAAAGTAATGTTCAACGTTCTCCAAGCTAGGCATCAAAAGTACATGAAATGAGAAATTCCAGATCTTCAAGATGGACTTAGAAAAGGCAGAGGAACCAGAGATCAAATTGCCAACAACTGTTGGATGATAGAAAAAACAAGAGAATTCCAGAAAAATATCTACTTCTTCTTCATTGACTATACTAAAGACTTTGATGGTGTGGTTCACAGCAAGCTGTGGAAAATTCTTAAAGAGATGGGAATACCAGACCACTTACCTGCCTCCTGAGAAACCTGTATGCAGATCAAGAAGCAACAGTTAGAACCAGACATGGAAAAATGGACTGTTTCTGAATTGGGAAAGATGTACATCAAGGTTGTATATTGACATCGTTTATTCAACTTATACATATAATACATCATGTGTACTGCCCGGCTGGATGAAGCACAAGCTGAAATCAAGATTGCCAAGGAGAAATATCAATAACCTCAGATATTCAGATGACACAACCCTTAGAAAGTGAAGAGGAAGTGAAGAGCCTCTTGATGAAAATGAAAGAGGAGAATGAAAAGGTAGACTTAAAACTCAACATTCAAAAACTAAGATCATGGCATCCAGTTCCATCACTTCATGGAAAATAGATGGGCAAACAATGGAAACTGTGAGAGACTTTATTTTCTTGGGCTACAAAATCATGCAGATAGTGACTGCAGCCATGAAATTAAAAGACACTTGCTCGTTTGAAGAAAAGCTATGATCAATCTTGGGCTTCCCTGGTGGCTCAGAGGTTAAAGCATCTGCCTGGAATTCAGGAGACCTGGGTTCAATCCCTGGGTCTGGAAGATCCCCTGGAGAAGGAAACGGCAACCCACTCCAGTACTCTTCCCTGGAGAATCCCATGGAGGGAGGAGCCTGGTAGGCTACAGTCCATGGGGTTGCAAAGATTCAGACATGACTGAGTGACTTCACTTTCACTTTCACTATGATCAATCTAGACAGCTTATTAAAAAGCAGAGACATTACTTTGCCAACAAAGATATGTCTAGTCAAAGCTATGGTTTTTCCAGTAGTCATGTATGGATATGAGAGTTGGACCATAAAGATTGAACACAAAAAAAATTGAGGCTTTTGAACTGTGGTGTTGGAGAAGACTCTCAAGAGTCCCTTGGACAGCAAGGAGATCAAACCAGTCAATAATAAAGGAAATCAACACTAAGTATTCTTTGGAAAGATTGATGCTGAAGCTGATGCTCCAAAACTTTGGCCATGTGAATATCAAACTGATGTGAAGAGCTCCCTCACTGGTAAAGACCCCGATGCTGGGAAAAATTGAAGGCAGGAGGAGACGGACACGACAGAGGATGAGATGGTTGGATGATATCACCAACTCAATGGACATCAGTTTCAGCAAGCTCTGGGAGACAGTGAAGGACAGGGAAACCTGGCATGCTGCAGTCCATGGGGTCATGAAGTATTGGACATGACTGAGCGACTGAATGACAATGAACAACAAGAGGTAAGAGGATCAATGGAAACTGTCATGCAATTCATAGAAGCCAGCTTGTGGTGGCAATTCCTATGTATAAGTAGAAGACTGATTAGTTTATTAGTTATAAGTTCAGGTTTACAGGCAGACCTAGAATAAAACCTGACTCTACCATTTAAACCGTATTAAGATAAAGTGGAAACAGTGGCAGACTTTATTTGAGGGGGCTCCAAAATCAATGAAGATTGTGATTGCTGCCATGAAATTAAAAGATGCTTACTCCTTGGAAGGAAAGTTATGACCAACCTGGACAGCATATTAAAAGGCAGAGGCATTAATTTGCCAACAAAGCTCCACCTAGTCAATGCTATGGTTTTTCCAGTAGTCATGTATGGATGTGAGAGTTGGACTAAACAGAAAGCTGAGTGCTGAAGAATTGATGCTTTTGAACTGTGGTGTTGGAGAAGACTCTTGAGAGTCCCTTGGACAGCAAGGAGATCCAACCAGTCTATCCTAAAGGAGATCAGTTCTGAGTGTTCATTGGAAGGACTGATGTTGAGGCTGAAACTCCAATACTTTTGCCACCTGATGTGAAAAGCTGACTCATTTGAAAAGACCCTGATGCTGAGAGGGATTAGGGGCAGGAGGGGAAGGGGACAACAGAGGATGAGATGGTTGGATGGCATCACTGACTCAATGGACATGAGTTTGAGTAAACTCAGATAGTTGGTGCTGGACAGGGAAGCCTGGCATGCTGCAGTCCATGGGATCACAAAGAGTTGGACACGACTGAGTGACTGAACTGAATTGAATTGAAGATAAATTTTACATACCCTAAAATTCACTCATTAACCCAAGTGTATGGTTCAAATTTTTTAAAGAGGGCATGACAACCCACTTCAGTAGTCTTGCCTGGAGAACTTCCATGGACAGAAGAGCCTAGAGGGCTACAGTCCATGGGGTTGTAAAGAGTTGGACACTGCTGAGCAACTAAGCACAGTAATTTTTTTTAAAATTATGAATCATCACTATAATCTAATGTTGTAATTTACAACATTCCACAAAAGAACCCAACTATAGTCATTATCTTTTTTCCTCCTCTTTCTTGACTTCCATGCTTCAGTCCTAGTAAATCACTAATCAATTTTCAGTCATTATGCTTTTTGCTATTTCTGACATTTCACATAAAAGTAATCATAATACAAGTAGTTTTTAATGTGTGAAGGTTTCTTTCACATAGTGCAGTGATTTCAAAG
The DNA here is from genome assembly GCF_055505025.1 of Bos grunniens. Taxonomy (NCBI): domain Eukaryota; kingdom Metazoa; phylum Chordata; class Mammalia; order Artiodactyla; family Bovidae; genus Bos; species Bos grunniens. The sequence goes on along the minus strand of NC_141183.1, from coordinate 60,330,228 downwards.
TTACTGCGTTAATAGCATTATTATTACATCTTTTATTCCTGAATAATATTCCGTTGTATGGATATACCAAAAATTGTTTACCAGTTCACTGGTTGATGGAAATTTAGATTCTTTCCAATTTGTGGTTTTTATAAATAATATCGCTATAAATATTTGCTAGAAGTTTTATGTGAATATGTTGCATTTCTTAGATATAGACATTATGGAATGAATTACGGTTTATCTTTTACTTTTGTAGAAGTTATTTACCATTTGTGAGATTTGTCTCAACTTTAAATGGATGCAATACTTGAACTTTTAGGGTGTGGAGGAGGATTAGGTTATACAAGCATTTAAAGCTTGGCATTCAAAAAGTAAGAGGTTAGTTTTATTTTTACAACATGATTGGGTGCAGTAATGGCACCCCACTCCAGTACTCTTGCCTGGAAAGTCCCATGGATGGAGGAGCCTGGTAGGCTGCAGCCCATGGGGTCGCTTAGAGTGGGACACGACTGAGCGACTTCACTTTCACTTTTCACTTTCATGCATTGGAGAAGGAAATGGCAACCCACTCCAGTGTTCTTGCCTGGAGAATCCCAGGGACAGTGGAGCCTGATGGGTACTGTCTATGGGGTCACACAGAGTCGGACACGACTGAAGCGACTTAGCAGTAGCAGTAGCAGCAGCAATACCAAAACAAATCTGTATCTATGTTGTGTGTGTTTGTGTTAGAAAGAGAAAGAAAAATGGAGACTGAAGTTCGCCAGAAGGCAGTTCCCCTGTGACATGAATGGCACTGCTGTGGCCCCTGTACACAATTTCCACCTAAGTCCTTTTTGGGTAACTGTATTTTTAAGATTTCTCTTTAAAATTTCTTACTGGTCAAAAAGTCATTCAACATAAACTAGACACTACTGCCCCACTCATTCGCTCTCATCTTTATTTCCATCATAAACCATCCACAAATGGAAGGAGACCTGGTCACCACTTGCTTCTGGCCAAGAGTCATTGGCTTGACTTTAATTGTGGTACTGACAGGTACACCTTCTGCTTTCCCATTTTCTGAGCATTAGAATTTCCACGTCTATATTAAATGGTTTTAGCAAACAAACCAGATTACTGTCCTTCCTTTTTCCAAACCACTCTTAAAAGATGGACATGGGAAAAAGAATGCTCCAACTTTCACCATGACTAAAAGGAAAAAAAAAAAAAAAAAAAAACAACAAACAAATAAAAAGATTATATTAAAAACATAAAAACAGATTAAAAGTACTGAGTTGTTTGATTGCTTTTCAATTTCCCAATCTAAAGTATTCCTAGTATGGTGTTCTGAGGTAGAAGTTTGAGTCATTGCAGAGCTAATATATCTACCCAGATATTATTGTATTTTGACTGTTGGCATTTTCTGGATTATGTTGCTTCTTTTCTTCCATTATTTGAGGGACTTATAGCTTTTCAGGATTCTATTTAAGTTCCTAAACCTAGTGAAGAAAGTGTTTTATAATTTTGCTTCTATCTACTTTCCTAGTTCAGACTCCATTTGTCATACTTCAATGCGAATGGAGAACTTCCCGTCCCTCCTGAGCTCTCTTCCATGTTCTCCTCTCCTAATCTTAGCAAATGCTGCTACCTCTCCCAGGAATACCCTTCCTGGGGCTTAAATATCATTGCAACAGGGACACTTCAAGTTAGGAAATAAACTCATGCTGTTTAATAATTCAGATTCATATTAAGAAATGACACTAGATAAATTATATGTCAAGTACAAAGTAACTACATAAGGATATACAGGCTATTTTAAATGATCCTTATTAGCATATTCACTTTTTTTTTTTTTAAACGTGGCTTGTTTAGCTTCCCAATTGTTCTCTTTTGTTCCTGTGAATTGCTCAGTGTCCTTCCTCCATCTCTCCATAAACTGCTTCCTCCCTTCTGTGTGCAGTCATTAAAGTGATTGTTGCCCCCATTTAAAATCCTTCCACTGGCTTCCAGAGATATATAAACTTCTTGGTATGACCACCCCACTCTTTATGATCTTGCTCCTATGGCAACCTTCAGCTTCATCTTTCACCATGTTCCAAGTGTATACTGAAATTTTAGCTGCAAGGAACCCAACCTATTCTCTCCTGACTCATGACTCTGTGGCTTTGCACATTTCTTTTCATTCTAGAATTCTCCCATACAGTATTCTAAGCACTAGATTTGCATCAAATTAAACAAACAAACAAACAAACAAAAACTCTATTCATTTGGTACTTGGATTAGTTGCAAGCCTCACTCTATCTGCTCATATCACTGTACTGTATTATAGCATTTACTGCTTTTTGAACCACTATACTCTTTGTCTTCTCTTTTAGATATGAATTTTTACAGTATGAAGATATTTCCCCTTATATATTTAGGGCATTATAAATATTGTGGAACATAATATACACTCAATAAAGATTTGCTAAGAGGACTGAGAATTTCAGGACTTGCAGCATGAATATTGATTCAATTTAACTTGATCTAATGCTTGAATGAATTAAGTAAATAGTTATTTAAACCACACAGTACTGTAGAAAGAGGTAGATGAACAAAGTACTGTAGGTCTCAGCAAAGGAGGTCATGCAGTGTAATAGCCAGCACATCTAAATAAGATGTATGCAAGGTTTATTCCACCTTCTCATTGTCACTTTACTTCTGTGAGCATATTTCCTCACAGAAGAGATTGAATTAGATAATCTTTTGCATACCTTGCCTCTGTAATACTGTGTTAACTAAATGAATTATTAAAAAAAAATCACTGCATTGTTCAAAACTGTATATGCAAGTGACATCTGTGAAAAAAAGGAAGTTTTATTTGTGACACTTGCAGAAATACTGAAACTATTCATTTTGATGTAGATTTGATAGAGATATTCAAACACATCTCCTCTTTACTTTCTGGTATTCATTATCCATATGGCATAAAACCTTGTATGACTCAAGAGTTCAAAGTCACCTCTGCTATAAGTTGTACTAACAAAAAATAAAAATAAAGCAAGACATAATTTTTAAGGAAGCAGTGAATTATTAATTGCTCTTTGAACAAATTAACTCTGGAAAATGTTTTCATTGATGAAAATATATTTTATATATTGTAAAAAACTTACTGTAATGTTTTCTCAGCTCGTCTTAATACTTTAGAAGTGAGGGGGGGGGGCGGGGGGAAAGCTGCTTTTTAGCCACAGGAATTTAGAGCAACTAGAGAGAGTAAAAATAATCTAGCTGAATTCCCCAGCAAAGAAAACTCCCCATGTACAGAATCCTCTACAGTTGTCAATTTGGTTAGTTCACAAGTTAAATCACAACTGTGTGAAATACTAAGTCAGTTTTATTTAACAGTTCAAACTATCATAAAGGTCATCTTTATGAAGAGAACACTCTATACATGGGCATCATCAGATGGCCAACATTGACATCAGATTGATTATATATTTTTGCAGTCAAAGATGGAGAAGCTCTATATAATCAGCAAAAACAATACCAGGAGCTGACTGTGGCTCAGATCATGAACTCCTTATTGCCAAATTCAGACTTAAAATGAAGAAAGTAGGGAAAACCACTAGACCATTCAGGTATGACTCAAATCAAATCCCTTACAATTATACAGTAGCAGTGAGAAATAGGTTTAAGGGCCTAGATCTGATAGACAGAGTGCCTGATGAACTATGGATGGAGGTTCCTGACATTGTACAGAGACAGGGATCAAGACCATACCCAAGAAAAAGAACTGCTGAAAAGTAAAATGGCTGTCAGAGGAGGCCTTACAAATAGCTGTGAAAAGAAAAGAAGTGAAAAACAAAGTAGAAAAGGAAAGATATATCCATTTGAATGCAGAGTTCCAAAGAATAGCAAGGAGAGATAAGAAAGTCTTCCTCAGTGATCAGTGCAAATAAATAGAGAAAAACAATAGAATGGGAAAGACTAGAGATCTCTTCAAGAAAATGAGAGATACCAAGGGAACATTTCATACAAAGATGGGCTCAAAAAAGACAGAAATGGTATGGACCTAACAGAAGCAGAAGATATTAAGGACAGGTGGCAAGAATACACAGAATAACTGTACAAAAACAGATCTTCACGATCCAGATAATCATGATGGTGTGATCACTCACCTAGAGCCAGACATCCTGGAATGTAAAGTCAAGTGAGCCTTAGGAATCATCACTATGAACAAAGCTAGTGAAGGTGATGGAATTCCAGGTGAGCTATTTCAAATCCTAAAAGATGATGCTGTGAAACTTCTCCACTCAATATGCCAGTAAACTTAGAAAACTCAGCAGTGACCACAGGACTGAAAAAGGTCAGTTTTCATTTCGATCCTAAAGAAAGGCAATGCCAAAGAGTGCTCAAACTACTGCACAATTGCACTCATCTCACATGGTAGTAAAGTAATGCTCAAATTTTCCAAGTCAGGCTTCAGCAATATGTGAATGGTGAACTTCCAGATGTTCAAGCTGGTGTTAGAAAAGGCAGAGGAACCAGAGATCAAATTGCCAACATCCATCGGATCATTGAAAAAACAAGAGAGTTCCAGAAAAACATCTACTTCTGCTTTATTGACTATGCTAAAGCCTTTGACTCTGTGGATGACAATAAATTGTGGAAAATTCTGAAACAGATGGAAATACCAGACCACCTGACCTGCCTCTTGAGAAACCTGTATGCAGGTCAGGAAGCAACAATTAGAAGTAGACATGGAACAACAAACTGGTTCCAAATAGGGAAAACAGTATGTCAAGGCTATATTGTCACCCTGCTTATTTAACTTATATGCAGAGTACATCATGAGAACTGCTGGACTGGATGAAGTGCAAGCTGAAATCAAGATTGCTGGGAGAAATGTCAATAACCTCAGATATGTAGATGACACCACCCTTATGGCAGAAAGTGAGAAGAACTAAAGACCCATTTGATGAAAGTGAAAGAGGAGAGTGAAAAAGTTGGCTTAAAGCTCAACATTCAGAAAACTAAGATGATGGCATCAGGTCCCATCACTTCATGGCAAATAGATGGAGAAACAGTGGAAACAGTGACAGACTTTATTTTTTGAGCTCCAAAACCACTGTAGATGGTGATTGCAGCCATGAAATTAAAAGATGCTTACTCCTTGGAAGGAAAGTTATGACCAACCTAGACAGCATATTAAAAAGGAAAGACATCACTTTGACAACAAAGATCTGTCTAGTCAAGGCTATGATTTTTCCAGTAGTCATATATGGATGGGAGAATTAGACTATAAGGAAAGCTGAGTGCTGAAGAATTGATGTTTTTGAACTGTGATGTTGAGAAGACTCTTGAGAGTACCTTGGACAGCAAGGAGATCCAACCATCCATCCTAAAGGAGATCGGTCCTGAATGTTCATTGGAGGGACTGATGTTGAAGCTGAAACTCCGATACTTTTTCCACCTGATGCAAAGAGTTGACTCATTTGAGAAGACCCTGATGCTGGGAAAGATTGAAGGTTGGAGAAGAAGGGGACGATGAAGGATGAGATGGTTGGATGGCATCACTGAGTCGATGGTCATGAGTTTGGGTAAGTTCTGGTAGTTGGTGATGGACAGAGAGGCCTGGCGTGCTGCGGTCCATGGGATCTCAAAGAGTTGGACATGACTGACTGAACTGAATTGAACTGAACTGAATGTGGTGTCATATGTGCCTTCCTGTACACTTTGCATGTTGGTGTCAAAATGTTTCCTTTTTATCTTAGATCTTTTCCATGAAAATCAATAAAGTGCATTTGGTCTCCCTTTCAAATTTTTGAGAACAGAGATTTGTCAACTTCTTTTCTTTACTGTCTTCTTTATTTCAACAGAGTTAAATTGAATGCACAAATATTTTGTAGAGACCCCCCTGTCTTAGGTAGAGTGACGTAAGCCAGGAAAATCTGTGTAATTTATATTTGTTCTTGTTCAGTGGCTAAATTGTGTCTGATTTTTGTTGTTTCTCACTCTTTACAACCCATGGACTGCAGAACATCAGGCTTTCCTGTCCTTTATCACTTCTCAGAGTTTGCTCAAATGTTTTGTCCATTGAGTGAGTGATGCCATACAACCACTGCATCCTCTGTTGCCTCCTTCTCCTCCTGCCCTTAATCTTTCCCAGCATCAAGGTCTTTTCTAATGAGTTCACTCTTTTCATCAGGTGGCCAAAATATTGGGGCTTCAGTTTCAGCATCAGTCCTTCCAATGAAGACTCAGGGTTGATTTCCTTTAGGATTGACTCATTTGATCTCACAGTCCAAGTAACTCTCAACAATCTTCTCCAGCACCACAGTTTGAAAGCATGAATTCTTAATTGCTCAGCATTCTTTATGATCCAACTCTCACGTTGGTACATGACTACTGGAAAAACAATTTATATTAACATTAACTTACTGAAAATATGATAATCATTATAATGCACATTCAACTGGGGCAATCATTATAAATCTGAAAGCTTTGCATGCAGCAGTCAAGTGAAAACCAACTCATCCTTTTGGAATAGGTTAATTGCTTAATGAGATTAACTGTTTCAACTAAGCAAAGTTAAATTGCTATCAACTGAAACAGATAAACTGACAACTCTTTTATTCTTAACTAGTTTAAAAAATATAGAACATAAATATCATGAAGAGTGCAGAGTTTTACTCAAGAAATATTTATCTAAATTTATCATTATTAAATGGAGCAGAACCCTATGTTCCTTGCTCCCCATGTTCTCCACCTGCTTTTTGTCTGTGGAAAAACTTTGGATAAAGAGTAAGTTTAATCAGACAAGTGAGAAAATTAGAAACAAAGGAAAACAGTTATACAAGATTAAATAATAACAGTTTAGTCATTGAATATAGTCAAGGACCTTTAATTCTTCCTCAAAGCCTAGAGATAATATTCTAAGCCATGCCCTCTAAGCTCTCTATGTATTTAATATGATTTTATTATTATTATTTTAATTTCTATATCATTGGTGCAGCATGCAGGATCTTTTAGCTGTTGCATGCAGGCTCTTACTAACAGTTATAGCCTGCAGGTTCTAGTTCCCTGACAAGGGATCAAATCCAGGCTCCTTACATTGAGAGCATAGTATCTGAACTGCTGGACAACCAGAGAAGTCTTGAACTGTCTTATAGATACTAAAAACTGCATCAGGTCGAAAAAGTTAACTATAGGATGGCCACATGGTAGCCATAACATAAGCTCTCACAGTTCCAAGAACTGACCTCACAGGAATGGTAATGAACCAACTGGAACTAAACACTAACTGTATTTAAAGGAATCAAGCTGACACTAATCAGACCATTACATGACTAATTTCAAGAAGACTGTCAGAGAAGACTGTGCTGTTTCTGCATGTAACCCCCTACTTTCATCTATAAAATCTCTTGACCACTGATTGTCACGTGAAGCAGGGTTGGAGGTAATCAGCCTTTGGACAACAGTCCACCTATCCCCACCAGGTTGCCACTCTTAAAATAAAGCAAACTTTCCTTTCCACCAACCATGTCTTTTTAGTGCTGAGCATCCAGACTCCACTTTCAGCAACAATTGCTATAAGAACATCCAAGACAAATATCATTAACTATCATGTGAAATAAAATAATTAAATATCATGTGAAATCAACAGAGTTGAATATTCGGGAATACCCAAATTGTCAAAAGAGTCAAAAGAAAAAAGAGAAAGAGCTAGATTAGAATATAAGTGGGAAAAAAAGATAGCATGTGTGAATATCAAAACTGTTTATGCCTGTGACCTGTCTTTCATCCATTCAGGTACCATCACTCAGTTCAGTTCAGTCACTCAGTCGTGTCCGACTCTTTGCGACCCCATGAATCGCAGCGAGCCAGGCCTCCCTGTCCATCACCAACTCCCGGAATTCACTCAAACTCACGTGCATTGAGTCCGTGATGCCATCCAGCCATCTCATCCTCTGTCATGCCCTTCTCCTCCTGCTCTCAATCCCTCCCAGCATCAGGGTCTTTTCCAATGAGTCAACTCTTCACATGAGGTGGCCAAAGTATTGGAGTTTCAGCTTCAGCATCAGTCCTTCCAATGAATACCCAGACTGGTATCTTTTAGGATGGACTGGTTGGATTTCCTTGCAGTCCAAGGGACTTTCAAGAGTTTTCTCCAACACCACAGTTTAAAAGCATCAATTCTTTGGTGCTCAGCTTTCTTCACAGTCCAACTCTCACATCCATACATGATCAATGGAAAAACCAAAGCCTTGACTAGACGGACCTTTGTTGGCAAAGTAATATCTCGGCTTCTTAATATGTTATCTAGGCTGGTCATAACTTTCCTTCCCAGGAGTAAGTGTCTTTTAATTTCATGGCTGCAATCACCATCTACAGAGATTTTGGAGTCCCCCCCCCGCCCCCGCCAAAGTAAAGTCTGACACTGTTTCCACTGTTTCCCCATCTATTTCCCATGAAGTGATGGGACCAGATGTCATGATCTCCATTTTCTGAATGTTGATTTAAGCCAACTTTTTCACTCTCCACTTTAACTTTCATTAAGAGGCTTTTTAGTTCCTCTTCACTTTCTGCCATAAGGGTGGTGTCATCTGCATATCTGAGGTTATTGTTAGTTCTCCTGGCAATCTTGATTCCAGCTTGTGCTTCTTCCAGCTCAGCGTTTCTCATGATGTAGTCTGCATATAAGTTAAATAAGCACAGTGACAATATACAGCCTTGATGTACTCCTTTTCCTATCTAGAGCCAGTTTGTTGTTCCATGTCCAGTTCTGTTGCTTCCTGACCTGCATATAGGTTTCTCAAGAGGCAGGTCAGGTGGTGTGGTATTCCCATCTCTTTCAGAATTGTCCACAATTTATTGTGATCCACACAGTCAAAGGCTTTGGCATAGTCAGTGAAGCAAAAATATATTTTTTTTTCCTGGAACTCTCTTGCTTTTTTGATGATCCAGCGGATGTTGGCAATTTGATCTCTGGTTCCTCTGCCTTTACTAAAACCAGCTTGAACATCTGGAATTTAATGGTTCACGAATTGTGAAAATCTGGCTTGGAGAATTTTGAGCATTACTTTACTAATGTGTGAGATGAGTACAATTGTGCAGTAGTTTGATAACTCTTTGGCATTGGCTTTCTTTGGGATTGGAATGAAAACTGACCTTTTCCAGTCCTGTGGCCACTGCTGAGTTTTCCAAATTTGCTGGCATATTGAGTGCAGCACTTTCACAGCATCATCGTTCAGGATTTGGAATAGCTCAACTGGAATTCCATCACCTCCACTAGCTTTGTTCATAGTAATGCTTCCTAAAGCCCACTTGACTTCACATTCCAGGATGTCTGGCTCTAGGTCAGTGATCACAACATCATGATTATGTGGCTCATGAAGATCTTTTTTGTACAGTTCTTCTGTGTATTCTTGCCACCTCTTCTTAATATCTCCTACTTCTGTTAGGTCCATCCCATTTCTGTCCTTTATCGAGCCCATCCTTTCATGAAGTGTTCCTTTGGTATCTGGAATTTTCTTGAAGAGATCTCTAGTCTTCCCCATTCTGTTGTTTTCCTTTATTTCTTTGCATTGATCGCTGAGGAAGGCTTTCTTATCTCTCCTTGCTATTCTTTGGAACTCTGCATTCAAATGTTTATATCTTTCCTTTTCTCCTTTGCTTTTCCCTTCTCTTCTTTTCACAGCTGTTTATAAGGCCTCCTCAGATAGCCATTTTGCTTTTTTTGCATTTCTTTTCCATGGAGATTGTTTTAATCCCTTTCTCCATCCATAGTTCATCAGGTACTCTGCCTATCAGATCTAGTCCCTTAAATCTATTTCTCACTTCCACTGCATAATCATAAGAGACTTGATTTGGGTCATACCTGAACAGTCTAGTGGATTTCCCTACTTGCTTCAATTTCAGTCTGAATTTGGCAATAAGGAGTTCATGATCTGAGCCACAGTCAGTTCCTGGTCTTGTTTTTGCTGACTGTATAGATCTTATCCATCTTTGGCTGCAAAGAATATAATTAATCTGATTTTGGTGTTGACCATCTGGTGATGTCCATGTGTAGAGTCTTCTCTTGTGTTGTTGGAAGAGGGTGTTTGTTATTACCAGTGCATTCTCTTGGCAAAACTTTGCCCTGTTTGCCTTTTCCCTGCCTCATTCCATACTCCAAGGCCAAATTTGCCTGTTACTCCAGGTGTTTCTTGACTTCCTACTTTTGCATTCCAGTCCCCTTTAATGAAAAGGACATCTTTTGGGGGCATTAGTTCTAACAGTACGTCTTCATAGAACCATTCAACTTCAGCTTCTTCAGTGTTACTGGTTGGGGCATAGACTTGGATTACTGTGGTATTTGAATGGTTTGCCTTGAAAACAAACAGAGATCATTCTGTCGTTTTTGAGATTGCATCCAAGTACTGCATTTAGGACTCTTTTGTTGACCATGATGGCTACTCCATTTCTTCTAAGGGATTCCTGCCCACAGTAGTAGATATAATGGTCATCTGAGTTAAAGTCACCCATTCCAGTCCATTTTAGTTCGCTGATTCCTAGAATGTCGATGCCATCTCTTGTTTGACCACTTCCAATTGGCCTTGATTCACGGACCTGACATTCCTGTTCCTACACAATATTGCTCTTTACAGCATTGAACCTTCTATCACCAGTCACATCCATAACTGGGTATTGTTTTTGCTTTGGATCCATCCCTTCATTCTTTCTAGAGTTATTTCTCCACTGATCTCCTGTAGCATATTGGGCACCTACCGACCTGGGGAGTTCCTCTTTCTGTATCTTATCATGTTGCCTTTTCATAGGGTTATCAAGGCAAGAATACTGAAATGGTTTGCCATTCCCTTCTCCAGTGGACAGCATTCTGTCAGTACCTAGAAGTAAATCTAAGGAATTTAAAGACCTGTACTCAAAAAACTGTAAGACATTGATGAAAGAAACTGAACATGACACAAACAAACGGAAAGATATAATGTGCTCATATATTGGAAGAACTCATGTTGTTAAAATGACCAAACTACACAAAGTAAAAGTGAAAGTGAATTTCCTCAGTCTTGTCCGACTCCTTGCGACCCCATGGACTGCAGCCTACCAGGCTCCTCAGTCCATGGAATTTTCCAGGCAAGAGTACTGGAGTGGGTTTCCATTTCCTTCTCCAGGGGATCTTCCCAACCTAGGGATTGAACCCGGGTCTCCAGCATTACAGGCAGACACTTTACCGTCTGAGCCACCAGGCAATGTATAAATTAAATAAAATCCCTATTGAAATGCCAATGGCATACTAGAGGAAAGAATTATAAAATCTATATGGAAACACAATAGAGCCAAAATAGCCAAAACAATTTTCAGAAAGAATAAAATTGGTGGTATCCATGATTTCAATCTACACTACAAAATTATACTAAATCTATAGTAATAAAACAGTACAGTATTGGTACAAAAGTAGATGCATAAAACAGAATATAAAGTCCAGAAATGAACCCACACTCCAACAGGAGGCAGTAATATTCAATGGGGCAAAGAGACTCTTCAATAAGTACTGTTGAGAAAATTGGACAGCTTTATGCAAAAGAATCAAACTGGAATACCTCCTCATATTGAATACAAAAATAAAGGAATTAAAAACTTAAATGTAAGACTTAAAACCATAGAAATCTTCGAAGAAAACATAGGAAGTACTCTCTTTGGCCTCAGTCTTAGTACTATTGTTTGGCTGTCTTCTCACAAAAAAAGAAGCAAAACAAAATTAAACAAATGGGACCATCAAGCTAAAAACCTTCTGCACAGCAAAGCAAGCTGTCAACAAAGCAAAAAGACTGCCTATTGAATGAAAGAAGATATTTGCAAATGATATATTTGATTAGGTGTTAATATGCAAAGTTTAAGGAAAAAAAAAAAAAAACATGCAACTGAACAGCAAAAAAAAAGAAAAAAGAAAAAATCAACCTGATTTAAAAGTGGACAGAGGATCTGAATAGACATTTTTTTCCAAATAAGAGATACAGATGGCCAATAGGCACATGGAAAGATGCTAAACATCACAAGTCAAAAGTGTAATGTGATATTACCTCACACATGTCAGAATGGAGAAGAGAGAACTCTCTTGCAATCTGTTAGTGAGAATGCAAACTGGTATAGCCATCATAGAAAAAAGTATGGAAGTTCCTCAAAAATGAGAGCTGCCATACAATTTAGTCATTCCTCTTTTGGGTGTTGGTTTACTGCTGCTGCTGCTGCTAAGTCGCTTCAGTCATGTCCGACTTTGTGCAACCCCATAGAAGGCAGCCCACCAGGCTCCCCCGTCCCTGGGAGTCTCCAGGCAAGAACACTGGTGTGGATTGCCATTTCCTTCTTCAATGCATGAAGGTGAAATGTGAAAGTGAAGTCGCTCAGTCGTGTCCGACTCTTCTCAACCCCATGGACTGCAGCCCACCAGGCTCCTTCACCCATGGGATTCTCCAGGCAAGAGTACTGGAGTGGTTTGCCATTGCCTTCTCCAGGTATTGGTCTAAAGAAAACAAAATATCTAACTGAGAAAGATATATTCACTTCTATGTTCATTCCAACATTATTCATATTAGCCAAGATATGAAGGCAAACTAATATCCATTGATAGCTTAATGGGAAAAAAAAAAGATATGATATATATGTGCAATAGAATATTACTCAGACACAGAAAATAATAAGTACTTGCCATTTGCCATAACGTAGATTCACTTAGAGGGTATTCTACTTCGTGAAATATCTGACAAAGACAAACTCCCATGCAGTTTCACGTATACGTGGAATAACCAAATACAAGCAGCCTTATATAGAGAACAAACATGTGGTTGCCAGAGGGGATGGAAATCAGAGGAAGAGAAAATAGATGATGGAGTTAAAAGGCACAAACTTTCTGTTACAAAATAAATGTCACAGGGATAAAATATTTGTGTGCTGAAAGTCAACTGGACTTATTGTGGTGATCATTTTGTAATATATAAAAATATTACATCACTTTGTTATAAATTAGGAACTAAGATAGTGCTCTAAGTCAGGTATACTTCAAATAAAAAGTAATTGAGGTCCATGGATATGACTCACTTGAACAAAATCTAATCCTACTTAATATCAATCCACTTATTTTAACTGAAAAACAAAAATGTTTGTATCTGATAAAGGTTTTAATAATCTGGGCCTACAGTTAAAGATGAAAATATTTGTTAAATATTCATTTAACAAAATAAAACAAAAAAGTCCTGGAATTTTTTTTTTTTTTTTGTAATGAACTATTCAAAGGTTGAAAAAACTAAGGAGTTAGTCAAAAGGGGAAAAAAAAAATCATTACTTCTCATGAACAAACTATGCTATTTTAGATTGAGTTAAATGTGCTGATTCTTTTTTTAATTAATTTATTTTAATTGGAGAATAACTACTTTAGAGTATTGTGATGATTTTTGCCATATATCAACATGAATTGGCCACAGGTATACATGTGCCCCCCCCCCCATTTGAAACCCCCTCTCTCTTCCACCCCGCCCCCCCCCCCCCCCCCCAGCACACACCATCCCTTTAGGTTGCCTCAGAGCACCAGATTCGATTGCCCTACTTCACGCATCAAACTTGCACTGGTCATCTATTTTACATATGGTAATGTACATGTTTCAATGCTATTCTCTCAAATTATCCCACCCTCACTTTCTCCCACTGAGTCCAAAAGTCTATTTTTTACATCTGTGTCTCCTTCGCTGCCCTGCATGTAAGATCATTGGTACCATCTTTCTAAATTCCATAATATGCATTAATATACAATATTTGTCTTTCTGACTTACTTTGCTCAGTATAATAGGCACCAGGTTCATCTACCTCTTTAGAACTGACTAAAATGCATTCCTTTTTAGACATGAGTAATAATTCCATTGTGTATATGTTTCATGATTTCCTTATCCATTCATCTGCTTATGGACATCTAGGTTGCTTCCTTGTCCTAGCTATGTAAATTGTGCTGTAATGAACATTGGGATGATTTCCTTGAGTTGTATGACCAGCAGTGGAATCGCTGGGTTGTATAGCATCTCTATTCCCAGTTTTTAAAGGAATCACCACACTGTTCTCCATAGTGGCTGTGCCAATTTACATTCCCACCAACAGTGAAAGAGAGTTCCCTTTTCTTCACACCCTCTTGATTATTTATTTTTTGTAGACTTTTGATGGTGGCCATTGTGACTGGTGTGAGATGATACCTCATTTTGGTTTTGATTTGCATTTCTGTAATAATGAGCATATTACCCAAAGCAATCTATAGATTCAACAAAATTCCTATTAAATTACCATTGATATTTTTCACAGAACTAGAACAAATACTTTCACAATTTGTATGGAAATACAAAAGATCTTGGATAGCCAAATAAATCTAGAGAAAGAAAAATGGAACTAGAGGAATCAACTTTCTTGACTTCAGAGCACACTACAAAGCTACAGTCATACAAACAGTATGGTACTGACACAAAGACAGAAATATGAATCAATGGAACAAAATAAAAAATCCAGAGATATATCTATGCACGTATGGACACCTTATCTTTGACAAAGGAGGCAAAAATATATAATGGAATTTACAGTCTCTTCAACAAGTGATGCTAGGAAAACTGGTCAACTACGTGTAAAAGAATGAAACTACAACACTTTCTAATACCATACACAAAAATAAAATCAAAATGGATTAAAGACCTAAATGTAAGACCAGAAGCTATGAAAAATATTAGAGGAAAACATGGGAAGAACACTCTCTGACATAAATCACAGCAAGATCCTCTATGAACCATCTCCCAGAGTAATGGAAATAAAAACAATAATAAATAAGTGGGACCTAATCAAACTTAAAAGCTTTTGCATAATGAAGGAAACTATAAGCAAAGTGAAAAGACAGCCTTCAGAATGGGAGAAAATAATAGCAAACAAAACAGCAGACAAAGAATTAATCTCCAAAATATACAAGCAACTAATATAGCTCAATGGCAGAAAAATGAACAACCCAATCAAGAAGTGGGGAAAAGACCTAAAAAGACATTTCTCCAAATAAGGCATACGCATGGCTCAGTTCAGTTCAGTTTCTCAGTCGTGTCTGACTCTTTCTGACCCCATGGACTGCAGCATGCCAGACCTCTCTGTCCATCACCAACTCCTAGCATTTACTCAAACTCATGTCCATTGAGTCAGTGATGCCATCCTACCATTTCATCCTTTGTTGTCCCCTTCTCCTCCTGCCTTCAGTCTTTCCCAGCATCAGGATCTTTTCAAGTGAGTCAGCTCTTCACATCAGGTGGCCAAAGTATTGGAGTTTCAGCTTCAACATCAGTCTTTCCAGTGAATATTCAGGACTGATTTCCTTTAGGATGGACTTGTTGGATCTCTTTGCAGTCCAAAGGACTCTCAAGAGTCTTCTCCAACATATGGCTAATAAAGACATAAAAAGATGCTCCACATGCTGATTCTTGAAGGTGAGACAGAAAGTGCATACTTGGCAGAGAATCCAGAAAGGAAAGGCACTATTATTTGCTGAGCACATGCTTTTTGCACAGTATGATGCCATGTGCTTAGAATAAGCTGCCATGAATATAGTATCAATTATTATAATTATATTTTGCCATATAGTGAAATAAAAACCTAGCAAAAAAAAACAGAACATCATAAAGCTAGCTATAAAGGACAAACAGCTTCCAAAAGACCAATCCAGATAAAATTATACCTATGTCTTGAATGCTTTCAGGTCATGCTGTACTTTTCTCTTTTAGTACTTGAAACTGTTTTTTGATAGTTACAAACTACATAATTTACACTTGTGCATTTTTTGCTTAAAGTTAGTTGCTCCTACTACACTATTAACTGATGAAGGTAGAGAATGAATTATTTTTATCTTTTCATTGTTAGAATTCCAGCATCTAGCACACTTTAAAGCATATTTGAGGTGCCTAATACTAGCTTCTGTTATTCAGCTACTGAATAAAGGGATAAATCCATTAATTGAGAGCTTTGCTAAGTCTGTTGTGTCTTGATACCAGAATAAACAGGCAAAAATCTCACAAACTACATCATTTGGTCCACTTACTGAAGATACTGCTATTTCTACATTAGTAGAATTCCCTGAGTGCCAAGCTGAAATTTTTTTGAGCTTTCTCTCCCTTTTATTTTATCCTTTTCATTTATTCTTTATTTTAAAATTTTATATGTAATACATTCTCTTTAAGAGAGAGAAGGAGAAATATGCATACAATCCCTTGGAGAACAGAGAGTATGGAGAAATCACAATATAATGCAATGGATTTCAAATTTGAAAGAGCTGTGTTTGAGTAACAACTCTCTCAATGGACTTAATTTCTCTAAGACTCAGGTATCTTATCAGTGAAATGAACATAGTACCACCAACCCCACAGCATTGCTTTAATAATTTATTGCAATAAAGCCTGACACATGATAGGTGCTTATAATAGTACCTGAAATTCCCTAAACACTCAGTAGGTGGTTTGCTCTGTCTACTAGATCTAATCCCTTGAATACACTTGTTATCTCCACTGTAAAATTATAAGGGCTTTGATTTAGGTAATACCTTAATGGCCTAGTGATATTCCATACTTTCTCCAATTTAAGCCTAAATTTTTCAATAAGGATCACATGATCCAAGTTACAGTCAACTCCAGTTCTTTTTTTTTTTCTGATTGTATAGAGCTTCTCCATATTCAACTGCAAAGAATATAATCAACCTGATTTCAGTATTGATCATTTGGTGATATTCATATGTAGAGTCTCTTGTGTTGTTGGAAAACAGTGTTTGCTGTGACCAGTGTGTTCTCTTGAAAAAAAACTCTGTTAGTTTTAGCCCTGCTTCATTTTGTACTCCAAGGCCAAACTTGTTTGTTACTCCAGATATCACTTGACTTCTTATTTTTGCATTCCAATTGCTTATGATGAAGGGCATCATTTTTGGCATTAGTTAAGAGGTCTTGTAGGTCTTCATAGAACAGGTCAACTTCAGTTTCTTCAGCATCAGTGGTTGGAGCAAAGACTAGGATTACTGTGATAATGAAAAGTTTGACTTACAGAAGAACCAAGATCCTTCTATCATTTTTTAGTTTGTGCCCAATTATTACATTTTGGACTCTTTTGTTGACTATGAGGGCTATTCCATTTTTTTCTAAAAGATTCTTGCCCACAATAGTTGATATAATGAATTAAATTATATCTGAATTAAATTTACTCAGCCTTATCCATTTCAGTTCACTGATTCCTAAGATATCAATGTTTGGTCTTGCCAACTCCTGTTTGCTGGTAGTTTTAGTCATTAAGTCATGTCTAACTCTTGTAACCTTGTGGACTGTAGCCTGCCAGGCTCCTCTGTCCATGGGATTCTCCAGGCAAGAATACTGGGGTTGGTTGCAATTTCCTTCTCCAGGGATCTTCCCTACCCAGGGATCGATTCCAGGCCTCCTGCATTGCACACAGTCTCTTTACCAACTGAGCTACAAGGGAAGCCCATTTTCTGCTTGACCACATCCAATTTATACTGTTTCATGGACCTAACATTCCAGATTTCTTGCAATGATGTTCTTTACAGCATCGGACTTCATTTTCACTACCAGACACCTCCACATCTGAGCGTCCTTTCTGCTTTGGCCCAGCCTCTTGATTCTTTTTGGAGCTATCACTAATTGCCCGCTGCTCTTCCCCAGTAGGATATTGAACACCTTCTGACCCTGGGGTGGGGCTCATCTTCTGGTGTCATATCTTTTGGCCTTTCTTAGTGTTCATGGGGTTCTTGTGGCAAGAATATAGAAATAGTTTGTGATTTCCTCCTCTAGTGGACCAAATTTTGTCAGAACTCTTCAATATGACCCATCCATCTTGGGTGGCTGGGCATGTCATGACTCACAGCTTCATTGAGTTATCCAAGGTCCTTTGCCACAACAAGGCTATGAACCATGAAGGGTGCAATGACTAAAATCATCCCCCCAAAAAAGTAATAAAAGAAGGCAAAGCTATCTAAGAAGGCTTTAAAATAGCGGTACAAAAAAGATCTTCATGGCCCAGATAATCATGATGGTGTGATCACTGACCTAGAGCCAGACATCCTGGAATGTGAAGTCAAGTGGGCCTTAGAAAGCATCATTACAAGCAAAGCTAGTGGAGGTGATGGAATTCTAGTTGAGCTATTCCAAATCCTGAAAGAGGATGCTGTGAAAGTGCTGCACTCAATATGCCAGCAAATTTGGAAACCTCAGCAGTGGCCACAGGACTGGAAAAGGTCAGTTTTCATTCCAATCCCAAAGAAAGGCAATGCCAAAGAATGCTCAAACTACCGCACAATTGCACTCATTTCACATGCTAGTAAAATAATGCTCAAAATTCTCCAAGCCAGTCTTCAGCAATATGTGAACCGTGAACTTCCTGATGTTCAAGCTAGTTTTAGAAAGGGCAGAGGAACCAGAGATCAAAGCACTGATGCTTTTGGCTTGTGGTGCCGGAGAAGACTCTTCAGTCTCCGGTAGACTGCAAGGAGATCAAACCAGTAAATTCTAAAGGAAATCAACTGTATATATCCATTGGAAAGACTGATGCTGAAGCTGAAGTTCCAGCACTTTGGCAACCTGATATAAAGAGCAAACTCATTGAAAAAGATTCTGATCCTGGGAAAGAATTTGTCAAAAGGAGAAGTGGAAGGGAGAAGATGAGATGGTTAGCTAGCATCACAGACTCAAAGGACATGAATCTGAGCAAACTAGGAGACAGTGAGTGACAGAAGAGCATGGTCTTTCTGCTGTCCATGTGTCAGAAAGAGGCTGGCATGACTTAGCAACTGAATAAGAAAAGAACAAGGTGGTTTACTATTGCTGTCATCATCATTATTATATTTATAATTTTACTGGAGAAAGACATTATAATGGCTTCTGCTTGGTCCCACTGACCTGAGAGCCTTCGTTGAAGTCTGAGGTAAGAAATGCAGAACCAAATGTTGCAAAAGTTGTTATCCTGAAGTGCTCTGTATAGACATAATGTGGCAGAAGCCCAGGTGACAGAATATAGGGTGAACTTAGAAAGAAGGGTAATACTTCTACTTCTGTGTGGAATCCAGCTTTGTTCTGGAACCTTAAAACCTTTCCTTGGGCATTTTTTTTTTCCCCTCAGTGAGACCATATGAGAAAAGAAATGATCAGTCCACAGCATGTGAGAAATCACTGAAAATTCCTAGAAAAAGTAGTTTGGAGTAAAGTAAGAGTTCTGTGGTTGGGTAGATGGGGGTAAAGGGATGATAGTTTTTGTTCAGATAATAGGGCACTGCACCATGAATTTTGGGAATTAACGCTAATGCAGTCTTGTTTGCATATCTGCTCTACTAAACTTGGTTAAAAATCTGGTTGCATGCTAAAATAACTATTATGACTTGAAAAGAATTCATCTACAACAGAAAGCAGAAAAAGAGGTCTTATGTCTAGGAGAGAGAATACCTTAGCCTAGTGGTACTTTGAACTGAGGTTTTGGAGAAGACTCTTGAGAGTCTCTTGTATGGCAAGGAGATCAAACCAGACAATTCTAAAGGAAATCGGTTTCTTCTGTGATTTGTTGGTTATTCAGCAGCGTGTTGTTCAGCCTCCATATGTTGGAATTTTTAATGGTTTTTCTCCTGTAATTGAGATCTAATCTTACTGCATTGTGGTCAGAAAAAATGCTTGGGATGATTTCTGTTTTTTTGAATTTACCAAGGCTAGCTTTATGGCCCAGGATGTGATCTATCCTGGAGAAGGTTCCATGTGCACTTGAGAAAAAGGTGAAATTCATTGTTTGGGGATGAAATGTCCTATAGATATCAATTAGGTCTAACTGGTCTATTGTATCATTTAAAGTTTGTGTTTCCTTGTTAATTTTCTGGTTAGTTGATCTATCCAGAGTGTAAGTGGGGTATTAAAGTCTCCCACTATTATTGTGTTATTGTTAATTTCTCCTTTCATACTTGTTAGCATTTGTCTTACGTATTGTGGTGCTCCCGTGTTGGGTGCATATATATTTATAATTGTTATATCTTCTTCTTGGATTGATCCTTTGATCATTATGTAGTGACCTTCTTTGTCTCTTTTCACAGCCTTTGTTTTAAAGTCTATTTTATCTGATATGAGTATTGCTACTCCTGCTTTCTTTTGGTCCCTATTTGCATGGAAAATCTTTTTCCAGCCTTTCACTTTCAGTCTGTATGTGTCCCGTTTTGAGGTGGGTCTCTTGTAGACAACATATGTAGGGGTCTTGTTTTTGTATCCATTCAGCCAGTCTTTGTCTTTTGGTTGGGGCATTCAACCCATTTACGTTTAAGGTAATTACTGATAAGTATGATCCCGTTGCCATTTACTTTATTGTTTTGGGTTCGAGTTTATACACTGTTTTTGTGTTTCCTGTCTAGAGAATATCCTTTAGTATTTATGAGTATACTACCCAAAGCAATTTATAGATTCAACGCAATCCCTATCAAGCTACCAACAGTATTCTTCACAGAGCTAGAACAAATAATTTCACAATTTGTATGGAAAAACAAAAAACCTCGAATAGCCAAAGCTATCTTGAGAAAGAAGAATGGAACTGGAGGAATCAACCTACCTGACTTCAGGCTCTACTACAAAGCCACAGTTATCAAGACAGTATGGTACTGGCACAAAGACAGAAATATAGATCAATGGAATAAAATAGAAAGCCCAGAGATAAATCCACGCACATATGGACACCTTATCTTTGACAAAGGAGGCAAGAATATACAATGGATTAAAGACAATCTCTTTAACAAGTGGTGCTGGGAAAACTGGTCAACCACTTGTAAAAGAATGAAACTAGACCACTTTCTAACACCATACACAAAAATAAACTCAAAATGGATTAAAGATCTAAACGTAAGACCAGAAACTATAAAACTCCTAGAGGAGAACATAGGCAAAACACTCTCTGACATACATCACAGCAGGATCCTCTATGACCCACCTCCAAGAATATTGGAAATAAAAGCAAAAATAAACAAATGGGACCTAATTAACCTTAAAAGCTTCTGCACATCAAAGGAAACTATTAGCAAGGTGAAAAGACAGCCTTCAGAATGGGAGAAAATAATAGCAAATGAAGCATCTGACAAGCAACTAATCTCAAAAATATACAAGCAACTCCTACAGCTCAACTCCAGAAAAATAAACGACCCAATCAAAAAATGGGCCAAAGAACTAAATAGACATTTCTCCAAAGAAGACATACAGATGGCTAACAAACACATGAAAAGATGCTCAACATCACTCATTATCAGAGACATGCAAATCAAAACCACTATGAGGTACCATTTCACGCCAGTCAGAATGGCTGCAATCCAAAAGTCTACAAATAATAAATGCTGGAGAGGGTGTGGAGAAAAGGGAACCCTCTTACACTGTTGGTGGGAATGCAAACTAGTACAGCCACTATGGAGAACAGTGTGGAGATTCCTTAAAAAACTGGAAATAGAACTGCCTTATGATCCAGCAATCCCACTGCTGGGCATACACACTGAGGAAACCAGAAGGGAAGGAGACACGTGTACCCCAATGTTCATCGCAGCACTGTTTATAATAGCCAGGACATGGAAGCAACCTAGATGTCCATCAGCAGATGAATGGATAAGAAAGCTGTGGTACATATACACAATGGAGTATTACTCAGCCTTTAAGAAGAATACATTTGAATCAGTTCTAATGAGGTGGATGAAACTGGAGCCTATTATACAGAGTGAAGTAAGCCAGAAGGAAAAACATAAATACAGTATACTAATGCATATATATGGAATTTAGGAAGATGGTAACAATAACCCAGTGTACGAGACAGCAAAAGAGACACTGATGTATAGAACAGTCTTATGGACTCTGTGGGAGAGGGAGAGGGTGGGAAGATTTGGGAGAATGACATTGAAACATGTAAAATATCATGTAAGAAACGAGTTGCCAGTCCAGGTTCGATACACGATACTGGATGCTTGGGGCTGGTGCACTGGGACGACCCAGAGGGATGGTATGGGGAGGGAGGAGGGAGGAGGGTTCAGTATGGGGAACACATGTATACCTGTGGCGGATTCATTTTGATATTTGGCAAAATTAATACAATTATGTAAAGTTTAAAAATAACATAAAATTAAAAAAATAATAAATAATAAAAAATAAAAATAAATAAATAAATAAAGGAAATCGGTTCTGAATATTTATTGGAATTCAAATACTTTGGCCACTGGATCCGAAGAACTGACTCACTGGAAAATACCCTGATGCTGGGAAAGAATTGAAGACAGGAGGAGAAGGGGATGACAGAGGATGAGATGATTGGATGGCATCACCGACTTGATGGACTTGAGTTTGAGTAAGTTTGGTGATGGACAGGGAAGCCTGGTGTGCTGCAGTCCATGGGGTTGCAAAGAGTCAGTCACGACTGACTGAACTGAACTGAACTGAGTGGTACTTGTTATTTGGACTATGTGGCTCAAAACTTTGTCAAACACATTTCACCACCACCACCATTTCACTCCCACCACCATAAATCCACATATTTTGGGTAGATCTGAGTGACAGACAGCATGCTGTTCTCTGAATTGTCCCTCCTTCATATAATTACTGTTTTAAGATAGTTTTATAATGAGCACTGTTGCATTACTTGGTTCTCTATACCACTATCTCATCAATTTTCTCCCCAGAAACAAGTCTGTCTCTCTTGCAAAGAGGTTCCTAAATTGGTATCTCACCACTCTGCCACACTTCTACTGACATTTGTGAAAAGTAGAGGTAAATACAGTTCAGGAAAAAAAAA
The DNA here is from genome assembly GCF_055505025.1 of Bos grunniens. Lineage (NCBI taxonomy): Eukaryota > Metazoa > Chordata > Mammalia > Artiodactyla > Bovidae > Bos > Bos grunniens. The sequence continues at coordinate 60,307,449 of NC_141183.1, read as the reverse complement.
GTACACAAACTGTTTTGAAAATATTGACTTTTGAATATTAATTCCACTCAGAATATTTTCATTCTTTTATTTCATTTGAAAATAGTTTATAACAAGCACACTTACATTTGTTAGCGAATATCTGATAGTAATCTATTCCAAAACTTTTGCAAAACTTAATAAATAATTTCATTTCAATGATGGGTGTTTAAAAATACATTTAACCCTTGTGCCAACTACCTAAAATTCACCAGGGCCTCATCCTCTGGGCAACTATTAGAGTATGTTTGAAAATTGATGATCTATAAGACAAAAAAAAGAAAAATAATATTTGCTTGCTCTTGCTCCTGTAATTGCTATTTGGCCTTCTTGTCTAAGGTCAACTTGCATTAGAGGCTTCTTGCAGTCCTTTATCTAAAATGGTTAGTCAGAGAGTTCCAGCTTCAGCACTTTTCAATTTCAAAGTCTTTGTTTTAAAGATAAGTGATACAGCTGAGGGGGGGTAGAGAGACTTTACGAGAATGACTTCAAATTAAGACATTATTTGATGCAAACTTTCCATTTTAATCAAACAAGCCTCAGTGAAGACATAAGAAATGTATCAATTGACAATATACATATCAAAACTTGTTTTGTGGAGAAAATAAGACTATGGTCTATGCTAAAAAGTTTTCTCTTTCACACACACAAAATTGCAAGATCTTCTGTGTAAAACCAAACTGTGTCCTCTTTTTAGAAGATTAATCACTTTGCAAAAAAAAGAACTGTCAGATACAGGAATGAAAAAAGTGAATGAGACCTGAAATACTAGCTCATAAAATACCAAATGACAAAAAGTTCTCTTCTAGGCCCCTAAAAGCAAAAATGATTAAAATTTCCCTTGGGGGAAACTAGACACCTCTTTAACTCTTTCTGGAATCTTAACTATGGTTTTCACAACATCCTTGACTTGGTCTACCACTTGGGCATTAGGTTTTTGGTTTTTATTCTTATTTTATATTGGAAGTGAAATATGTTTCAAACAGACGATCATTTTTAAAAGATAGCTCTACTGTCTAGAGTAGAATGATAGATTCTACTCTCAGGATTGTCTTCCTTAGGGAAAGTAGGGAGAGGAATCAAGTTTAGAAGCAAGGAATAAATTTAGAGATGATTTACAAAAAATACATACAATCCAAAATAAGGGAAAACAGTAAATTAAACTAGGGTGATAAATGTTTAAGCGTAGGAAATGAATACTGAATATATTTCAAATGTAAACTCAGTGAATTTTGCAAAAAGACAAGATATAAGAGCAAAAAGAAATGAGTAAAGGATGATTTCAAGGATTTTTGTCTGAGCAACAAGGACAATAAAGTTTCTATACACTGAAACAAAGAAATTACCAAAAGGTAATTTCAGTATATGTGGAGGTGGTGGTAGTGGGACTGATGTTTAACTTTGAGTATTAGTTATTAAACATTTAAAGTTTGTGAGCTCTCTCAGATACCTAAGTGATAGTCAGCAGATGGTAGGATATTTGAGTCTACTGTTCAGAGAAGCTGCTGGAAACCTCTCTTTGGTTTTGCCTGCACACCTGATAGACATACTCATGTTGAAACAAAAATTGCACTGAACAAGTTGAACAGGCAAGGAAGACTTTATTCAAGACTATTATATTAAGAGAGAGATATTAGAACTGAACTCCATGTAGAACAAAGGGCTGGAGGGTTTTTAAGAGCTATGGTGGGGGCGGGGAGACCTTAGTCCATTGTTTTGTGTTTGCTAACTGACTGTGTCTAAAGTATAAGTGAACATACATATATCTTCATGACATGAGGTAGTTTTACAACTTGCAGCAAGGTGCCCACCAAACTTAGACTTCTGCTCTCCCATAGAAATCAGGATATTCCTTGATGGCTATATTTCAAAGGGATGTCTCCTGCATCCTTGAAAGTAACATTCATGCATTGTACAGTTGGCAAGAGGCTTTGAAAATGATTCACATCTCAAAGGGTCAGAGAAAGAATTTACTATTACAAGTTTTCCAAAGAAAAAAATGCTAAGAAAATGGGTGGGGGAAGAGCTCTTGCAGTTAAGTCAGCTGGCTTCCATAAGGACAGGGAGTAAGAAGGAAGTTGGACCTAGAGGGCAGAAGAAACCTGCTTCAAGTTAGCCAAATGGAAAGAAATATTAACAGTGTCTGTTCAGTCTTTAATAATGTAGTCATATAATTTATTTCTTAATGCACTTCACTTTGAGAGTGGAAGAGGACATTATTAATAATTAAACTGGATAATAGGTATAGAATAGACTACCATACATTAAACTTGGATGGATGGTTATTCTTCCTTTACATTCCATTTTCATGCAGGTTGGAGGAGAGAGTGTCATAAAATGTAGTACAACCAGGAAGATAAAGTTTACCTTAAAATACTATCTGATCAAATTGTAAGAAAAGCTGTATTGATACCAAAGTCTTGAGGAATCTGAGATCACAAACTCCCTCCTTAATCACTGTTACTTTAACACCTAACAGTGTACCTTGTATATGGTAAATGGTCAATAAATACAGGTTGATTAAAGTAATGAGGGTAAAAAAAAGAAAGCCAAATTTGGTGACAACATGTTAAGCCTCAAAGACTGCAGATACAGTTTTAAAATGAATAGAAATGAAAACATCAGAATGTGTGATCCTTTGTTTCATATGGGATTAAGCTTATAGTATACAGCCAGGGGAGAGGAGAAACATATTTACCTAGTGGTATCCATAATGTTATTTGCTGCATTCTGGTTTATATTTTCTTCCTATTAAATGTACTTGTTTCCCATTAGTGCTTCATGAATTAACCATTATTGCCACCAATGTAATTAAAATATCGATTGCAAAGAGGAAGTGAAGATTAAGCTTTTATTCTTTCTGTAAAAACTTATGGAGTCCTACTATATGCCTTTCCTTGCAATAGGTCCCTGGGATAGCAAATAATTATCTTGGCTGCACCAACTTGGGGGTAGAGTTGAATTGAAACAGTGCCAAGTGTCATTTTATAGCTCCAAACTCTTCAGACAAATTTGCTAATTATTTTCTCTAACCCTGATTCTAAGCAGTGAATACTGTCTGGCATATTTCACAAATAGTGCTAATATGGATGAAGGTGGTCCTCTGTCAGTATGGTAGGGCTTCCTCTTATTGGGGTATCCAGGAGCCCAGCCACTACCAAGAGAATACACTCATGGTTGCACCTAGCATCAATGTTATATCTATGTCTATTTAAGGTGTTCCCACTGTAGTAAAATATTATTTAACTTTCCATTAAGTCCTTGTTTTTGTTTTTTAGTAGAACTCATTTGCTGTTCTCATACCTGATTTTATCTTACCAGGGTGAATTCATTACCCACTAGTGCAGTGGTGAAACAGATTTTTAATATTCACTATAGGTATCGTTTACTGAGAATATGATATGTAATAGTCACTATAATAATTATTACAATGACTCAATGAATTTGGCATTATTATCATCTCTAGTTTATATATCGGAGAAGGCAATGGCGCCCCACTCCAGTACTCCTGCCTGGAAAATCCATGGACGGAGGAGCCTGGTAGCTTGCAGTCCATGGGGTTGCAAAGAGTCAGACACAACTGAGCGACTTCACTTTCACTTTTCTCTTTCATGCATTGGAGAAGGAAATGGCAACCCACTCCAGTATTCTTGCCTGGAGAATCCCAGGGACGGCAGAGCCTGGTGGGCTGCTGTCTATGGGGTCATACAGAGTCGGACACAACTGAAGCAACTTAGCAGCAGCAGCAGCAGCAGCAGTTTATATACAGAAGTTTAAGTCACTTTCTCAATATCAAGCATCCCTAATCCAGGGTACAGCTCAGTCATTATTTCTTATCATCAAGAAGCTTGATATTCCTGTAAGGACCACCCACGTGGTCTCACCACTCTTGCCTGCCAGAAATACACAGAAATGGCCTAGTATGTTGAATATACAGTATAAGGCCACATGCAGGGAGAAGCCTTGCAACACAGATAGGAACAGTGTGTGGACACAGAGCTCAAAGCCTTAAAACATATTAAGTCATACAATAAAGTGCAAAATACCCTTGTTATTCAATTTTAATGAGGTATGGGTAGATTGCTACAGGCGTAGAGAGAATGGGGAAGAGGATACTACCTAGAGATAAACCTGAAATATTAAATTGCAAAAGATTATCTGGTGTTTTGAATGTCATTATAGCATTTGGGCTTCATTGTGCTGCAACAAAAATATGTATGAGTATATGATTAGATTTTTATTTTCAAAGGAATTGAGAGAGATTTCTCTCAGAGCAAAGACTGGAGAAAATGAGGATGCTATTGTACTTGCATAAGCAAGAGATAGCTGATCTGGTACAATGATCATGAGAAGTAAAAGAAGCAGCAGAGTTAAAAGGATGTTCCTGGAGTAGATCTATAGAATTTAGCAATTGACTGAAGAAGAAGAAATTGCCAGCAATGCCTGAAATTCCTCATGATTCCTTATAGTAATACCTTACAATGATTTCCTTATGATGAGAGCAATCTCCCACACATTCTAGCCTCCAGTCACTTCCTTAACCTCAACTCATACTATTCTTCCCTTTTCTCATTCCCTCCAGTTTTACTGACCTTCCTCTTGGAACATAACAGATAAGCTCGAAGTTGAGGTCTTTTATATTTCTCTTCCCTTTCTCTGGAGTAATTCTCTTCCAGAAAAGTCTTCAAATTCTCAGGTTTTACTTTCTGAGTAAGGTTCTTATTTGTTAAAAACTTAAAATCACACACACACACACACACACAAACACATATACACAAAATGTTCCCACTAAGGTCACCTTTGAGGATTGGAAATGGATTTTGGTCTATGGCACTGATGGCATTGAAATATCCATCACTGCCTGTGATTTATTGATGTTGTATTAAGTATCTGCCTTAATGCCAAACCTATAGCAGATACTTAGCCAATTTTCAAAGCAAGCTACAGAAGCAGAAAAGGACTAAAAACAACCATTTTTACATCCAGGTGATATCAAATCTTCTGACAAGAGTTAGTGCTCGAAATAAAAATAAAGGCTTCCAGTTCAAGATGGTGGTGGAAGGACATATGCTCATCTCCTCCTCCAAGAGCATCAAAATTGCAACTAGCTATTGAACAGCCATTGCCAGGAAGATGCTGGAACTCACCAAAGAAAGATACCTCACATCCAAAGACAAAGAAAAAGCCATAGTGAGATGGTCGGTTGGGTGCAATCATGAGAAAATCAAATCCCATACCCACCAGGTGGGTGACCCACAGACTGCAGAACAATAATATCAAAAAAGTTCTTGAACTGTTCTGAAGGTTCTGAACCCCACATCAGGCTTCCCAGCTTGGAAACCCAACAAAGGGACTGGGAATCCATAGGAAGTGTGGCCTTGTGGGCCAGCAGATTTGATTATAGGACTTCTAAAGGACTGGGGAAAACAGAAACTCCAGTCTTAGAGGGCATAAAAAAAATTTTGCATGCACCAAGGCCCAGAGGAGATGAACAGTGATCCCCATATGAAACTGAACAAAAACTACCTGCTAGTGTTGGAGGGCCTCCTATGGAGGCGTGGGTCAGCAGAGGCCCACTACAGGGGCAGGGGCACTGGAAGGTCCCCCTTGGCAGAAACCCTCTTGGAGTTTACTATTAAGCCTACCATAGAGCACAGTCTCATAGTGGCTAAAACAAAAACCATATTATATAAAGTAAATCATGATGAAAAAGCAGAAAGTTATGTCCCAGATAAAGGGACAAGGTAAAACCCCAAGAGAAACACTTAAATGAAGTGGAGATAGGCAAGGTTTCAGAAAAAGAATTCAGAATAATGATAGTGAAGATGATCCAGGATCTCAGCAAAGGAATGGAGGCAAGGATTGAGAAGAGAAATGTTTACCAAAGACCTTGAAGAACCAAATAGCAAACAGAGATGAAAAATACACTAGAAGGAATCAATAGCAGAATAACTTAGGCAGGACAGAAAAATGACCTGGAGGACAGAATTGTGGTAGTCAGTGCCACCAAATAAAATATACAAAAAAACAATGAAAAAAAAAAAAGATGAAGATGGCCTAAGAGACCTCTGGGACAACATTAAATGCACCAACATTCCCATTATAGGTGTTTCAGAAGGAGAAGAGAGAGAGAAAGGACGTGAGAAAATATTTGAAGAGATAATGGCTGAAAACTTCATGAACATGGGAAAGGAAATAGTTAAACAAGTTCAGGAAGCACAGAGAGTCCCAGGAAGGATAAACCCAAGGAGGAACACACTGAGACTCATAGTAATCAAATTGAAAAAAAAAAAAAATAAAGACAGAGAGGAAAAATAAAAGCAACAAGGGAAAAATTGACAAATAACATACAAGGGAAGTCCCATTAGATTATCAGCTGATTTTTCAACAGAAACTCTACAAACCAGAAGGGAATGGCATGATATATTCAAAATGATGAAAGGGAAGAAACTACAACCAAGAATACTCTACCCAGCAAGACTCTCATTCAGATTTGATGGAGAAATCTAAAGCTTTCCAGACAAGCAAAAGTTAACAAAATTCAGCACCACCAAACCAGCTTTAGAGCAAATGATAAAGAACTTTTCTAGGCAGGGAACACAAGAAAAGGAAAAGATCTACAGAAAATAAACCCAAAACAATCAATAAAATGGCAATAGGATCATACATATCAACAATTACCTTAAATGTAAATGGATTAAATGCACCAACCAAAAGACATAGACTGGCTGGGTGGATGAAAACATATGCATATATCCACTTTCACTTACCCATCACTCGGCTTACACACCCCAAATTGTATGCAATTTTTTTATATTGTTAAATTAATCATGTTTCCATTATTACTTGCAATTGTAATTATCTTTTTTGTCTGGCTGTTGATTGTGAAAACTGATTTTTTTACTATTGTAATTATGTAACTATTACTCACTTAATATGATGTTATCATGATTGGTCAACAGAAAGATAATAGAACTCTATATCACCAAAACTAGGACCGAATAGAAAAACCTATAATCACTTTTTACAATCCAGATGCATATCAGAATTATCTTGAACTTTTTTGGAAAATATAAATGCTCAGGTATTACTTTTCTCCTCCAGAACTCCAGATATGCTTCTAATGAACTGTCATGTAAAAAACAGCTGGACTATATGATAATATTTTACTTTTATCTAGTTTCACTTTTTCTGTTTCATATTGAGTGCTCTCATTTCATTTAGTTTGTTTTCTAGTTTCTCTGTCTCTTCTATTTTTTTTAATATTCTTTCTTAAGCCTTTATCAAATGTATATATAAATGTGTATAATATATATATTTTAGAAAACTTATGAATTTCTGCCTAACTAAAAAATTTATGGCACTTTGATCCACTTTGAGGTAGTATGAATAGAATCCTAGATTTCTAATTTAAAAATAGATATGCAACAAGCAAAAAAAGTTTACTGCATAACATAGGGAACTTTAGTCAATATCTTGCAATAATCTATGATGGAAAATAATTTCAAAAATAATATATGTGTATTTTTATGACCAAATCAACTTGTTGTGAACCTGTAATATTATAAGTAAACTATACTTCAATAAAATGTATATATATTTTTAAAAAGAAAATTATTGTCATGAAGCTAAAAATTAAGTTGATGCAAAGGGATAAAGGTATTCCAAAGACATGATTTAAATAGTCAGTTTATTTCTGCCCCTTTAACAATCTCATTTGGAAGCATGACATTTTTAACCACCAGCACTTGAGTGGTTTTCTACCACAAAAAGAGAAGGGATGTTTGCTAAACTGAAAATAGGGATATCTGGGGTGTCATCTGTTTGTTATCTATCACTGGCATAAATCTAGGACTTCAGTGTAGAAGACATCCATGAAAATTCAAATTGTCCTTCACTCAAGCATGAAATTAAGCCAATTTGCTAAAAATAAATTTGTCAAATGAAATTTACTTTGTCACAAATGATTGATTGTAAAAATTTTCTGAAATTTGGTAGATTTGATTTTAATAAATTAAGAGAAAGATTTAAGTGACTCAATGGGAACATTTTAAAAGTCTAGCAGGAATATAAAATTTGGATGCCTCAGCTGTAACATAATTTTATGAACAGTATTAGAGTTCTAAATGTATATATATATTTATCTAAAAATGTGAATTATAGATTACATAACCAAAGTTTCAGTACATTATATAAAAATATTTCAGGTTAGTGTAATTTGAAGCAAAAATAAATGTTTATCTTAAATTTATAATCTTTAACTGTTTCAGAATTCATTTGGTAATTTCTGGTAGCATTTTAAATGTCAATTGTTATATATAGAAATTAGTTGCCACAATTTATTATATACAACCTATGATGTATACAACTATTGTGTTATGTGGTTGCTCCTGTCATTTCCTTGTTTATTTATATTTATAGAGTCAGTTATATTTATTTCTTTGCAGTATACATGTCTTGCTTTCACACTTGAACACTTTAACTCTTTAATACTGAATCTTGCTTCTAACAGATAAAGAGTTCATATTTTCAATTTATCATTGTTAGATACCATTTATGGTATGATACCATTATGAAATTTCAGTATTTCATAAGTGATGTGACTCTTTTATTACTTCAAATTTCTTTTAGAGGCTTTTGGATGCAATATTTTTACTTTTTTACTTTCCAAAAATAAAGAATATTAGGTTTAATGTGTTGTGTATATGCTGTTCATGGGATAACTCAGATAAGAGTTAGGTGAGTATTCTTGATGATGACAATAATGATGATGATATAGTAATTTTTAAATTCTTACAGTTATTTTGCATTCTTGGATAATCAATGTTTCATAATTGCTAAAAAGCAACTACTACTTAACAAGCAATGAGCTAGGTATCAGGAATACATTTATAAAAATAAAATTTCTTCAAGACAGACTAGAAAACAGGCATACCTTAGATCTTATGACATAACATATGCATAGTTCTAATACAGAGAATGGAAAAGAGTATAGAGGTTCCTTAAGAAGCTAAAAGTAAAGCTACCTTATGATCCAGCATGAATCAAATGAATACATGCAACCCAATATACATTGCATTGCTATTCACAGTATCCAAAGCATGGAAGTAACTGAACGATTCATTGGCAGAGGAAAGAATAAATAAAATGTGGTACATATATTCAATATGGATATTAATCAATATTAAATGGAATATTACTAACCATTAAAAAGAATGAAATAATGCCATGTGCAGAATGGATGGACTTAGAGATTGTCATACAGAGTGAAGGAAGTCAGAGAAGGAGAAATATCATATGACATCCCTTATATGTCTATATAAAGGAATCTAAAAATAAATTATATGAATGCAATTTATTTACAAACCAGAAACAGACTCACAGACTTAGAAAATGAATTTATGTTTGCCAGAGGGGAAGGATGGGGGGAAGGGATAGTTAAGGAGTTTGGGATAGGTATGTACACCCTACCTTCCCCCACTTAGTCGCTCAGTCATGTCCAACTCTTTGTGATGCCATGGACTGTACCCTGCCCGGCTCCTCTGTCCATGAAATTCTCCAGGCAAGAATACTGCAGTGGGTTGCCATTCCCTTCTCCAAGTTCATCCCCTTCTGACCCAGGGATTGCACCCAGGTCTCCTGAATTGCAGGCAAATTCTTTACCATCTGAACCACCAGGAAAACCCAATATATACACACTGCTATATTTAAAAATGGATTACCAACAAGCACTTATTGTATAGCTCATAGAAATCTGCAATCCTCAGATTGAAAGAGTATAGAGAGTATAGGTTCATCAGTTCAGTTCACTTCAGTCGCTCAGTCGTGTCTGACTCTTTGCGACCCCATGAACTGAAGCACGCCAGGCCTCCCTGTGTATCATCAACTCCCGGAGTTCACTCAGACTCACCTCCATTGAGTCAGTGATGCTGTCCAGCTGTCTCATCCTCTGTCCTCCCCTTCTCCTGCCCCCAATCCCTCCCAGCATCAGGGTCTTTTCCAAAGAGTCAACTCTTTGCATGATGTGGCCAAAATATTGGAGTTTCAGCTTTAGCATCAGTCTTTCCAATGAACACCCAGGACTGATCTCCTTTAGAATGGACTGATTGGATCTCCTTGCAGTCCAAGGGGCTATCAGGAGTCTTCTCCAACACCACAGTTCAAAAGCATCAATTCTTCAGTGCTCAGCCTTCTTCACAGTCCAACTCTCATATCCATACATGACCACTGGAAAAACCATAGCCTTGACTAGATGGACCTTTGTTGGGAAACTAATGTCTCTGCTTTTTAATATGTTATCTAGGTTGGTCATAACTTTCCTTCCAAGGAGTAAGTGTCTTTTAACTTCATGGCTGCAGTCACCATCTGCAGTGATTTTGGAGCCCAGAAAAATAAAGTCTGACACTGCTTCCACTGTTTCCCCATCTACTTCCCATGAAGTGATGGGGCCAGATCCCGTGATCTTAGTTTTCTGAATATTGAGCTTTAAGCCAACTTTTTCACTCTCCACTTGCACTTTATCAAGAGGCTCTTTAGCTCCTCTTCACTTTCTGCCATAGGGGTGGTGTCATCTGCCTATCTGAGGTTATTGATATTTCTCCCAGCAATCTTGATTCCAGCTTGTGCTTCTTCCAGCCCAGTGTTTCTCATGATGTACTCTGCATATAAGTTAAATAAGCAGGGAGACAATATACAGCCTTGACGTACTCCTTTTCCTATTTGGAACCATTTGTTTGTCCATGTCCAGTTCATAGTGGTGTACAAAATGGCTGCTCTTTATCAACTACTTAGAAAAGATGGATTGTCTGTGTGGCAAATATTAACCAATCTTTCCTTTTAAAGCCATTCAGAAAACTATAGTTTTCATGCTTTCTTCTCATTGAAAAAAAAGGGACTTAACCAATTTCCACATTTCAATAAACTTATCTGATTCTGAGCTCTTAATTCTGATTTTGATTGCCTTAACATAAATGTAATGGGCATGGATACTATTATAATCTTTAAGACAAAATAAAAAAAATATATATGCTTTGTGAATACAGAGATAATTTCTCCCTACAAACTTTAAATGCTTTTTAAAAAGTGATAATGCCCAGCATTGTCCCAGGTAGTAGACACTGATACACCCATGTAGGAATGCAAACTTTTACATTTATACAGGGAAAGTTGACAGTATATAGCAAGAACCATAAAAATTATTCATAAAGTTTTATAAGAAATTCCCCACTGAGAACTTTTTTTTTTTTTGACTGCTTGTTTGGCTTTATTTATTTATTTTTAATTTTATTTTATTTTTAAACTTTACAATATTGTGTTAGTTTTGCCAAATATCGAAATGAATCCGCCAAGAGGGATGGTATGGGGAGGGAGGAAGGAGGAGGGTTCAGGATGGGGAACACATGTATACCCACTAAGAACTTATATTTAAAAAGAATTATTAATGTAGACAGAGAGTTATACATAACTGTGTGTATCTTATAATTTGTATAAAATAGCAAATGTTTGACAACAGCCTAAGTGTCAAGTGATAGAGAAGCAATAGGGAAATACAAAAGGGAGTATGTGGTGGCCAGTAATCAAAATGTTTCTAAAGATTATTTAATAATATGTGAATTTTCTTACAGTAGAGTATTTCGATATAAACACAGCATTCTGTATATACACATATAAAGGATCATTTTAATTTTGTCTACTCTACCTCTATCAATATCAGGATATGGAACTAAGTCTTAGAAGAGCAATGGTTCTACATGCGATAGGGTTGCCAATGGGCACTGATACCTGTTTCTATTTTCTTCTGAGGAAGAAAGACTGCATTTGCAGTTATATATGGCTCCACAGCTCCTAACCTCCCCCTTCCACTGGCTTTGTGAAGTGCCTGAAAGACAGTTTTGTAATTTGTGATATCTGATTTTCTTTCCCACACTCCTACATCTGAATGGTTTTTCCCCTATTCTCTCTGTCTTGTTAGCTTGGATTTTCTGCAGTATGTGGCTTTATCCTGCAATGGAGCCTCATTTGGCTTGTTTTGAGTACTCACTAGCCCCACATCAGTCCTTTGATTGGGCTGTTATAATCTCCAGAGTGTTTATAGGCTATTTTAGATTTCTCTGTATAACAGGTCATCAGAGGTCCCCAAGTGTTCTCTTCATTTCCTGCTGCATAGGCACTGATATCCTGGAGGTCTTGTTGCCTTCAGTGTTTTGTTGCCAGTTGTGGGGAAACTAACAAACAAAAGTGAAGAAATTAACAAAGTGGTGTGATTCAGGCTCTCTTGCCCCACTCCCTCTCACCTGCGTTCTGTAAACAGTGACTTCGCTGACTTTGCATGGTTGTGTAACAGCTGAGATCACTCACAGTACTGCACGTGTGTGTCACGTTGTACCCACCTGGCCACAAGCCACTTTTATTCTGCACAAATATACAAATCCTACCTGAGGAACCCCCGGTTGCTGTTGCCCAGAAAGAATAAACATATCTGCAGTTTCTAGAGCTCCTCGAGTGTTTTTCCAGCTTTCTCGCTCGCACCTTGTCTAACCTGGTTTCAGCAAACAGTGCAAAAAGCAAGACACCTGTCAATCATATTTTGCAACCTGTGGGAATGCTTAGCATTTTTGTAGATTTTTTTTGAGGGAGAGGCTGTTTTACTGTCCTGATTGCTGTTTTAACTTTAGGGAGAAACAAATATATTAATATAACAACAGCAGTAAAATTGTATTGTCAGAGCTACAATCAGCACAGAATCCTGAACAGATAAATATGAGTCCTTATAGCAGCAGCAGTAAGCAGCACTATGGTTGAAGTGGTGAAGACAGAAGAATTATGAGAGTAAACAATAGCAGTGTAAGGGATTATAAGAAATTGTCCTGCATAAAACAGACAGACAAGACATTGATCAAGAAACTGAGTTCTAATTACAGATTAACCATTAATATTTATACGATTTTTAAAATACTGTTATTTATTTATGTATTTATGTATGTTTTCATTTTTTGTTTTTTTTTGTGTGTGTGTTTTTGGCTGAGCTCAGTCTTCATTGTTGCATAGTCTTTCTCTAGTTGGGGTGAGCAGGAGTTACTCTATATCGGTGGGTGGGCTTCTCACTCCTGTGGCTTCTTTTGTTGCGCACCATGGGCTCTAGGGTGTGTACTTAGTAACTGCAGTTCATGGGCTCTAGAGTGCAGGCTCAGTAGTTGAGGTGCAGGGGCTTAGTTGCCCCATGGCATGTAGAATCTTTCTGGACTAGGGATCGAAGCCATGTCCCGTGCATTGGCAAGCAAATCCTTTACCACTGGATGACTGGGGAAGTCCTACATGATTTGGGGTGAGTAATATGTCATCTTAGTTTCAGATTTATCATATGTTAAATACTTGAATTTTATTTCCTTTTGGCTTAGACTTATGATTTTCTGTGAGACTAACATACACTTCATATTACATGTATAGGATCAGTCATCTAGCCTTACTCAAAATCTTATAGAAGTTTTCCTTTCCAGATTAAAATCTAATTTATTTACGAGGACATCTAGTGTCTACAGCCAACATTCCAGCATTTTTTTCACTCTGCCTAACCCTAAACCTTCTCTTAAAGCTATGTGAAGGTTAAAATTCCAAAATGTATATCAACACTTCTTTTTACTCCTTTGCTCTTGCTCATATATGATTTTCTTATGTTGTTCTGACAGGAAATCTTTGCCTCTAGTTTTCCTATTGAAACTCTGCCTCAACTCACTAAATACTTCCCTTAGGAAGACACAATGCATTACCCCAATGAAAAAGTGTTCTTCCTCCTCAGATAGACATTTGATTAAATTCTGCCTTAAATCACTGCTGTCTGAAAATATGTTTGCTGCTTCATCACAGTTTAGACCAAGTAATGTGGCTTACCAGGTGGTGCGGTGGTAAATAATCCTCCTGCCAATTCAGGAGACACAAGAGGCTCAGGTTTGATCCCATGGTTGGGAAGATCCTCTGGAGGAGAAAATGATAACCAACTCCAATATTCTCACCTGGAAAATTCCATGGACAGAGGAACCTGGAAGGCTACAGTCCACAGGGTCACAAAGAGGTGTACACAACTGAGAGACTGAACACGTAAACAATGTGGAGCATAATAAATCAACCTTAGCTTGAGAACCAGACCAGGGTTTGAACTGTGATTTCACTAATAAAACATGAACTTCACCAAGTTACTTAAGTACTTTGGATTTAACATCAGAGCAATAATATCAAATATATTTCCAATATAATTATCAATGATAGATGCTAATCATTTATCTCAAGTTTCATGTTCAATTACAATTTTCTACTGTGCTGTGCTGTGCTTAGTTGCTCAATTGTGTCTGACTCTCTATGACCCCATGGACTATAGCCTGCCAGGCTCGATTGCCCATGGAGATTCTCCAAGAAAGAATACTAGAGTGAGTTGCCATGCCTTCCTCCAGGGGATCTTCCCAACCCAGGGAATGAACCCAGGTCTCCTGCATTGCATGCAAATTCTTTACCATCTGAGCCACCAAGGAATCCCATATCCATCTCCACTCCTATCTAAAATGCCAAGCTTCCCTTTCTTTCACCATCTCTTGGAGTTTGCTCAAACTCATGTTCATTGAGTCAGTGATGCCATTCAACCATTTCATCTTTTTTCATCCACTTCTCCTGCCTTCAATCTTCCCAGCCTCAGGGTCTTTTCTAGGCTTGTTTCTTTGCATCAGGTGCCCAATTTAATTTAAATTAAAATAAATTAAATTACCTTTAAATATATAAATTATATCACATAACTCTCTGTTCCTGAAACCATGTAATAATGTTTCACTACTCTTTGAATGTAATCTAGTCTCTTACTTGATCCTACATGCTCTATAGAATCTGTATTCTGAATCTCTCTGAGCCCACCTACAAACAATTCTTCCAACTGTGTTCTGCTTTGGCCACCTTGGCTATGTTGTCACTTCTCAAAATCTGCAAGATTGCTCTATTTCAGAGATTTTATTTTATTTTATTTTATTTTTTTATTTTTATTTTTTTTTAGAAATTGAATTTACATAAATGTATAGGTCTGGACAAAATTTAGCAATACAATTATACTTCCTAATTTTAGAGGGGGAAAATGAAATTTGAAAAAGTTAACTTGTCTAAGGACCCACTCACTATCTTGCTCTGGTTATTTGTACAATATTTCCCTTCACTACACGGCACATGGCCTTCAAATCATTTTTCATTAATTCTTTTATCTAGTTTGCTCCCCTTCATGAAAAATGCCTGACATTACACTATAATTATATGATATGATGGATTAGTTTTTAATATTCCATTTGACATAGATTCTTCTTTTCTTCAAGACAAAGAACAGTCTCCTCTTTTTTATTTCTTTATTTTTTTTTTTCAAACTTTAAACGTTTTATTTTGTATTGGGGTATAGCTGATTAGCAATGTTGTTGTAGTTTGAGATGAACATCAAAGGGAAACGCAGCTATACATACACATGTATCCAGTCTCCCCCAAACTCCCCTCCCATCCAGGCTGGCACATAACATTGAGCAGAGTTCCATGGGCTGTACAATAGGTCCTTGTTGGTTATCTATTTTATTTTATTTATTTATTTATTTTTAAGTCTAATTTATCTGATACGAGTATTGTGACTCCTGCTTTCTTTTGGTCCCAATTTGCATGGAAAATCTTTTTCCAGCCCTTCACTTTCAGTCTGTATGTGTCCCCTGTTTTGAGGTGGGTCTCTTGAAGACAACATATGTAGGGGTCTTGTTTTTGTATCCATTCAGCCAGTCTTTGTCTTTTGGTTGGGGCATTCAACCCATTTACGTTTAAGGTAATTACTAATAAGTATGATCCCGTTGCCATTTACTTTATTGTTTTGGGTTCGAGTTTATACACCATTTTTGTGTTTCCTATCTAGAGAATATCCTTTAGTATTTGTTGGAGAGCTGGTTTGGTGGTGCAGAATTCTCTCAGCTTTTGCTTGTCTGAAAAACTTTTGATTTCTCCTTCATACTTGAATGAGATCCTTGCTGGGTACAATAATCTGGGCTGTAGGTTATTTTCTTTCATCATTTTAAGTATGTCTTGCCCTTCCCTCCTGGCTTGAAGAGTTTCTATTGAAAGATCAGCTGTTATCCTTATGGGAATTCCCTTGTGTGTTATTTGTTGTTTTTCCCTTGCTGCTTTTAATATTTGTTCTTTGTGTTTGATCTTTGTTAATTTGATTAATATGTGTCTTGGGGTGTTTCTCCTTGAGTTTATCCTGTTTGGGACTCTCCGGGTTTCTTGGACTTGGGTGATTATTTCCTTCCCCATTTTAGGGAAGTTTTCCACTATTATCTCCTCAAGTATTTTCTCATGGTCTTTCTTTTTGTCTTCTTCTTCTGGAACCCCTATGATTCGAATGTTGTAGCGTTTAATATTGTCCTGGAGGTCTCTGAGATTGTCCTCATTTCTTTTAATTCGTTTTTCTTTTATCCTCTCTGATTCATTTATTTCTACCATTCTATCTTCTAATTCACTAATCCTATCTTCTGCCTCTGTTATTCTACTATTTGTTGCTTCCAGAGTGTTTTTAATTTCATTTATTGCATTATTCATTATATATTGACTCTTTTTTATTTCTTCTAGGTCCTTGTTAAACCTTTCTTGCATCTTCTCAATCCTTGTCTCCAGGCTATTTATCTGTGATTCCATTTTAATTTCAAGATTTTGGATCAATTTCACTATCATTATTTGGAATTCTTTATCAGGTAGATTCCCTATCTCTTCCTCTTTTGTTTGGTTTGGTGGGCATTTATCCTGTTCCTTTATCTGCTGGGTATTCCTCTGTCTCTTCATCTTGTTTAAATTGCTGAGTTTGGGAGTCCTTTCTATATTCTGGCAGTTTGTGGAGTTCTCTTTATTGTGGTGTTTCCTCGCTGTGTGTAGGTATGTAGAGGTGGCTTGTCAAGGTTTCCTGGTTAGGGAAGCTTGTGTCGCTGTTCTGGTGGGTGGAGCTGTATTTCTTCTCTTTGTTCAGTCGCGCTATGGGGAGGGAGGGAGGGATGCTGCAAACAAATGACACTGGCGTGCGCTCGCAGTGCCTCAGCCACACTGGGTCTGCCCCCGCTCACGGCGCGTGTAGCCTCCCTGCCCACACTGCTCAGGCTCTAGGTTGTTCCGCCGGGAACAATCCAAGGCTGGCCCTGGGTTGCATGCACCTCCCAGGTCCAAGCCGCTCAGGCTCAGGCACTCAGGTAGTCCTCAGAGGCGCAGACTCAGTTGGGGCTGCGTTTTGTGCTCTTCCCAGGTCCGAGCAGCTCAGGTGATGAGGTGTTTGGCGAGCGCCAATGCTGCGACTTATCGCCTCCCCGCCGCTTGGTTATCTGGGTGTAAAACCGGCGCACCTTCTCAGGCAGATGTTGACCGTCCAGACCCCCAATAAGTTTTAGTTAGGAAAGAAGCCAGTTTTATAGATAATGTCTCTCTGGGGCTGCGATTGCCCCCTTCCGGCTCTGGCTGCCTGTCACCGGAGGGGGAAGGTTTGCAGCCGGCTACCTCTGTTTAGTCCTTTGTTCCGTACGCGGGCTGGCGGTGTCTTAGGTTAGGGCTGGCTTTTCGCATGGTAGATATCCCACAGTCTGGTTTGCTAGCCCAAAGTATTTCGCTGATATAGTGCTCAGGGTATTCAGGCCAGATTCTTACTCTCAGCGATGCAGCCGGCGCCGCGCCTCCCTGCCCAGCCCCCGCTTGCTAATGGCGGATGCAGGCGTCTGCGCTGCTTCTCCGCTGGAGGAGTTACTGTAGGGCTCGCAATCTGCGAGTTTTAATTGTTTATTTATTTTTTCTCCCTGTTATGTTGTCCTCTGTGCTTCCAAAGCTCGGCACGGATTCGGCAGTGAGAAGGTTTCCTGGTGTTTGGAAACCTCTCTCTTTTTAAGACTCCCTTCCCGGGACGGAACTCAGTCCCTCCCTCTTTTGTCTCTTTTATTGTCTTTAATATTTTTTCCTACCTCCTTTCGAGGAGTTGGGTTGCTTTTCTGGGTGCCTGATGTCCTCTGCCGGCATTCAGAAGTTGTTTTGTGGAATTTACTCGACGTTTAAATGCTCTTTTGATGAATTTGTGGGGGAGAAAGTGTTTTCCCCGTCCTACTCCTCCGCCATCTTGGAGCCTTCCCTTCAGAGATTTTAAATTTCTGTTTCTTTTACCTAGAATACTTTTCTCAGGCTTCCTTATTGTGAACAATTACCACATAGGTTTCTACTAATTCAATTAACTTTGGCAAATATTTATTATGCGATGCATATATACAAGGTATTAGACCAGACATATACATCTGTGGGTGATCAAAAATAAACAAGAGCCTGTTCTCACAAAAGTTACATTGGGAGAAATAGCAAATTGGATATCACATTAGCAAACATAAAACTATGATCCAAAATAGGATTTGGGGAGGGGGCTTTTCTTTGGTCTTAATTTTTTCCTTCCACTTTTATTGAAATATAATTGACACACAGAACTATATAAGTTTAAGGTATATACTATAATGATTTGACTTAATGCATCATGAAATAATTAATTCAATAAATATTTATCATCTCATATAGATACAAAATTAAATATAAAATATATATTTTCCTTGTGATGAGAATAATTTTCATATATAATGTTAATAACATTTATTATGTTGTACATTGCAACTCCAGTAGTTATTTACTTATATAACCAGATGGTTGTTTCTTTTCACTATCTTCATCCAATTCCACCTCCTCCTCCTCTGCTTTTGACCACAAATCTGATGTCTTTTTCTACAAATTTGCTAGTTTTTGAGGTATAATTGAATAGCATTTCCTGCTACTCAACGTAGTGGGTGAATATTTCTATACATTTCAAAATCATCACCACAGTAAGTTTTGTTGCCATCTGTCATCATACAAAGATATTATGTAATTATTGACTGTATTCCTCACACTGTACACTTCATACATGTGACTCATTTATTTTGGAACTGGAAGTTTGTATCTCTTAATGTCCCTCATCTATTTCTATCTTTAATCTGTTTGTTCTCTGTATCTATGATCGCTTCTGTTTGGTTATATTTGCTTTTTTGCTTTTTTTTTTTTTTGTCTTTTTGTTTGTTTTAGATTTGGTATTCAAGTGAAATCATACAGTATTTGTTTTTCTGTCTCATTTCATTTAGCATAACACCTTCTAAGCTCATTTATGCTGAAATTACAGTATTTCATTATTTTGTGTGGCTCATATTCCATTGTATATGTATATGCAAAGTCTTCTCTATCCATTCATCTATTAATGGGCACTTAGGTTGCTTCTATATCTTGGCCATTCTAAATACTACTGCATTGGAGTGCACATGTCTTTTCCAACTAGTGTTCCTTAGATAAATACCCAGGAGTGGAATTGCTGGATGATAAGGCAGTTCTGTTTTTAATTTTTTTGGAGAAACTCCATACTATTATCCATAATGTTTGTGCTCAGTTGGTTAGTCATGTCTGACTCTTTGTAACCTCTGTGGACTATAGCCTAACAGGATCCTCTGTCCATTGAATTTTCCAGACAAGAAGCCTGTAACAGGTTGTCATTTCCTATCCAGGTTCTTTCTGACACAGGGATTGAACCCATGGCTTTTGCACTTCCTGCATTGGCAGGGAGATCCTTTACCACTGCACCACTTAAGAAGTCCCATTTTCTACAGTAGCTGCACCAATTTGAATTTCTACCAATAGTGGAAGAGTGTTTCTTTTTTTCCACACCCTGACCAAGACCTTTTATTTCTTGTCTTTTTAATAAGAACCATTTTGGCAACTGTGAGATAATATCTCACTGTAGTTTTTATTTGTGATGTTGAGTATCTTTTCATGTACCTGTTGCAATCTGTATATCTTCTTTGGAAAGATGTCTATTTAATTCTTGTGCTCATTTTTAAATCAAGTTGACTTTGTTTTTCCGTTGTTCAGTTGCATGAGCTCTTTGAACATTTTGGATATTAACACCTAATCAGATATATTGTTTGCAGATATCTTCTTTCATTCAGTAGGCATCCTTTTTTGTTGTTGTTGATGGTTTCCTTTGCTTTACAGAAGCCTTTTAGTTTGATATAGACCTATTTTTTTTTATTTCTGCTTTTGTTTTCCTAGACTGAGAAAACACATCCAAAAAGAATTACTAAGATCAATGTCAAAGAGAGTATTGCTTTATTTTCCCGTAGAAATTTTATGGTTTCAGGTGTTACACATAAGTCTTTTACCCATGTTAATTTTATTTTTGTATATGGTGTGAGAAAGTAGCCCAGTTTGATTCTTCTTCATGGACCTGTTCAGTTTTTCCAGCACCGTTAATGAAGAGGTTCTATTTGCCTGGTTGTATAATATTGCTTTCTTTCTCATAGATTAATTGCTCAAATAAGTTCTTAAAAAAAAAAGCATATCTTAGAGCTTCAAGTGAAAAGTCCATCATTCATGGATAGAGAAAACTGAAACAGGAGCAGTTCCAACTTAAAATCTGTCACAAGGGAGAGATAATAAGATAACAGGCAAAGTTTTTATTTTTATTTTATGAAATATTATCATCATTTAATCTGTATCTGTTGACCATAATGGGTCTAACATCATATTACAGGACATATCATAGTTATAGTAACCTATTCCAGTGTTCTTGCCTGGAGCATCCCATGGACAGGGGAGCCTGGTGGTGCAGTCCATGGGGTCAGAGTCAGACGTGACTGAAGTGACTTAGCAGCAGCAGCAGCAGCAGCATGATCAAATTTAAAATTTTGTTTGTTACTTACATTGGTAATGCTATGCTTATCCTACCATATTCCAAATTCCTTGAGACACATCTAATTTTTTTTCAACTTCTTATTGTCATATTCTTCTGTAAGCTCTTATAATTTATTATTCAGGTCCCTATATAACAGACTTTACAGTTTGTTTTATTATGTAATATGTTACCAAATATAAAGAACCAACTTAAATTTATTTTATATGTGGTAAAAATATTTTAATTGCATATA
The DNA here is from genome assembly GCF_055505025.1 of Bos grunniens. Classification (NCBI taxonomy): domain Eukaryota; kingdom Metazoa; phylum Chordata; class Mammalia; order Artiodactyla; family Bovidae; genus Bos; species Bos grunniens. The sequence goes on along the minus strand of NC_141183.1, from coordinate 60,286,420 downwards.
TTACTTTAATGGTAAATAATAGAAAAGAAATTGAGCTTTACATTAAAAAAATTCACCCTACCATATTACTCAAAATTAGTCATGAACAGGATTTCTTAGGAATCAATGAACTAAAATGGACTGGAATGGGTGAATTTAATTCAGATGACCATTATATCTAATACTGTGGGCAATAATACATTAGAAGAAATGGAGGAACCCTCATAGCCAAGGGAAAAAAAAATGAAATGCAATACTTGGGTGCAAACTCAAAAATGACAGACTGATTTCAGTTGATTTCCAAAACAAATGATTCATTATCACAGTAATAAAAAACTATGCCCCAACCACTGATGCTGAAGAAGCTGAGGTTGAACTGTTCTATGAAAACCTACAAGACCTTCTAGAACTAATATAAAAATTAAAAAAAATTATTTTTCATCATAGGGATTTAGAATGCAAAAGTAGGAAGTCAAGCGATATCTGAGGCAACAGGCAAGTTTGTACTTGGAGTACAAAATTAAGCAGGACAAAGACTAACAAAGTTTGGTCAAGAGAACACATTGGTCATAGGAAACACCTTTTTCCAACAACACAAGAGACAACTCTACACATGAACATTGCCAGATGGTCGATACTGAAATCAGATTGATTATATTCTTTGCAGCCAAAGATAGAGAAGCTCTATACACTTCTCTATCTATCTAAGCAAAAACAAGACCTTGTGCTGACTGTGACTCAGATCAGGAGCTCCTTAATGCAAAATTCAGGCTTAAATTCAAGAAAGTGGGGAAAACCACTAGGTCATTCAGGTATGACCTAAGGCAAATACCTTATGATTATATAGTGGAAGTGATGAATAGATTCAGTGGATTAAATCTGGTAGACGGAGTGTCTGAAGAACTACAGACAGAGGTTCTTAACCTTGTAGAGGACGTAGTCACTAAAACCATCCCAAATGAAAAGCAATGAAAGAAGGCAAAGTGGTTGTCTGAGGGGACTTCCCAAATAGCTGAGGAAAGAAGAGAAGCAAAAAGAAAGGGAGAAACAGATATATACCAATATATATCTGTATATAATATAATATTATATATATATATATATATATATATATATATATATATATATATATATATCTGAAAGCAGAGTTCCAAAGAATACCAAGGAGAGACAAGAAAGCCTTTTTAAAATGAACAGTGCAAAGAAGTAGAGGAATATAATGCAATGAGAAAGACTAGAGAGTTTTTTTTTTTTTTTTTTTCAAGAAAATTGGATATATCAAGGGAACAGTTCATGCAAGTGTGGGCACAATAAATGACAGAAATGATAAGGGCTTAACAGAAGCAAAGAAGATTATGAAGTGGTGGAGAGCATATAGAAAATAACTATACAAAAAAGTCTTAATGTCATGGATAACCATAATGGTGTAATCACTCACCTAGAGCCAGACATCCTGGAGTGTGAAGTCAAGTGGGCCTTAGGAAACATTACTGCAAACAAAGCTAGTGAAGGTGATGGAATTCCATCTGAGCTGTTTCAAATCCTAAAAGATGATGCTGTTAAAGTGATGCACTCAATGTATCAGCAAATTTTGAACACTCAACAATGGACACAAGACTGGAAAATTTCAGGTTTTCATTCCAGTCCCAAAGAAGGGCAGTGACAAAGAATGTTCAATCTACTATACAATTTCACTCATTTTGCATGCGAGTAAGATTCGTTCAAAATTCTACAAACTAGGCTTCAACAATACATGAACTGAGAACTTCTAGATGTACAAGCTGAGTTTAGAAAATGCATAGGAACTAGGGATCTAATTGCCAACATTATTTGGATCATAGAAAATGCAAGGAAATTCCAGAAAAACATCTACTTCTGCTTCATTGACTATGGTAAAGCCTTTGACTGTATGGATCACAACAAACTATGGAAAATTCTTAAAGAGATGGGAATACCAGACCATCTTACCTGTCTCTTGAGAAACTTGTATATGGGTCAACAAGCAACATTTAGAACCTTACTAGTGACTGGTTCAAAACTGGAAAAGGAGTAAGACAAGCCTGTATAGTGTCACCCTGTTTATTTAACTTGGTTGCAGAGTACATCACATGAAATGCCAGGCTGAATGAATTATTGGCTGAAATAAAGATTACTAAGAGAAATATCAAGAACTTCAGTTATGCAAGTGATACTACTTTGATGGCAGAAAGTGAAGAGTTACTAAAAAGACTTTTTTTTTTTTTACTTTTTATTATTATTTATTATTATTATTATTTTACTTTACAATGTTGTATTGGTTTTGCCATACATCAACATGCATCTGCCACGGGTGTACACATGTTCCCCATCCTGAACCCCGCTCCCACCTCCCTCCCCATACCATCCCTCTGGGTCATCCCAGTGCACCAGCCCCAAGCTTCCTGTATCCTGCATCGAACCTGGACTGGCAATTCATTTCTTATATGATATTATACATGTTTTAATGCCATTTTCCCAAATCATCCCTCCCCTCCCTCTCCCACAGAGTCCAAAGGACTGTTCTATACATCTGTGTCTCTTTTGCTGTCTTGCATATAGAGTTGTCATTACCATCTTTCTAAATATGTGTTAGTATACTGTATTGGTGTTTTTCTTTCTGGCTTACTTCACTCTGTATAATAGGCTCCAGTTTCAGCCACCTCATTAGAACTCATTCAAATGTATTCTTTTTAATGGAGTAATACTCCATTGTGTATATGTACCACAGCTTTCTTATCCATTCATCTGCTGATGAACATCTAGGTTGCTTCCATGTCCTGGCTATTATAAACAGTGCTGCGATGAACATTGGGGTACACGTATCTTCAAAAAGACTCTTGATGAGGGGGAAAGAATACAGTGAAAAAGCTGTCTTGGAAATCAACATTCAAAAATCTAACATTGCCACAGATGGTCCCATCACTTCATGGCAAATAAAAAGGGAAAGTGGAATCAGTGACTGATTTTATTTTATTGGTCTTCAAAATCACTGTGAATGGTGACTGCAGCCAAGCAATTGAAGACACTCCTTGGAAAGAAAGTTATGACAAACCTAGACAGTGTATTAAAAAACAGAGACATCACTTCGCTGACAATGGTCCATATAGTCAAATCTATGGTTTTCCCAGTAGTCATGCAGGGGTGTAGGATTTGGACTGTAAAGAAAGCTGAGTGCCAAAGAACTGATGCCTTTGAATTGTGGTGCTAGAGATGTTTCTTGAGAGTCCTTTGGACTTCAAGGAGATCCAACCTGTAAATTCTAAAGGAAATCAAACCTGAATATTCATTGTAAGGCTGATGCTGAAGCTCCAATAATTTGACCACCTGATATGAAAAGCCAATTCATTGGAAAAGACCTCGATGCTGAAAAAGATTGAAGGCAAAAGGCCAAGAGCATATAGAGGATTAGACAGTTGGATAGCATCATTGACTCAATGGATATAAATTTCAGTGAACTCCCAGAGATAGTGATGGACTGGGAAGCCTGGTATGCTGTAGTCCATGGGGTTGCAAATAGACACAACTTAGTAACTGAACAACATAGTTAAATGAAAATTTAAAAAGAAAGGATGTTCTATTTACAGTTTTTAGAGGAATCTGCACACTGTTCTCCATAGTGGCTGTACCGTTTGCATTCCCACCAACAGTGTAAGAGGGTTTCTTTTCTCTACAGTCCCTCCAGCATTTATTGTTTGCAAACTTTTTGATGGTGGCCATTCTGACCAGCATGAGATGATGCCTTATTGTGCCATATCACCCAGCAATCCCACTGCTGGGCATACACACCGAGGAAACCAAAATTGAAAGAGGTACATGTACCTCGATGTTCATTGCAGCACAATTTAAAATAGCTAAGACATGGAAGAAACTTAGATGTCCATAGGCAAATGGATAAGGAAGTTGTAGTGCATACACAATGGAATATTACTTAGCTATAATAAAGAAAGCATTTGAGTCAGTTCTAAAGAGGTGGATGAAATTGGAATCTATTATACAGAGTGAAGTAAGTCAGAAAGAGAAACACCAATACAGTATATTAAAGCATATATATGGAATTTAGAAAGACGGTTACGATGATCCTATATGCAAGGCAGCAAAAGAGACACAGATGTAAAGAACAGACTTTTGGACTCTGTGTGAGAAGGCAAGGGTGGGAAGACTTGAGAGATTAGCATTGAAACATGTATATTACCATATGTAAAATAGATGACTAGTTCAAATTTGATGCATGAAGCAGGGACAATCTAGAGGAATACAGTGAGGAGGGAGGTGAGAGAGGTGTTCAGGATGGGGGGACATGTACACTGTGGCTGATTCATGTCGATGTATGGCAAAAACATCACAATATTGTAAAGTAATTATCCTCCAATTAAAATAAGTAAATTAATTTTAAAATAAAGAAAGGTAGTATTTTTTTTTTCCTACTGAGAAAAATCGTCTTGCATGAACTATTCCAAATGCATTCTCATCCTTGCAAATTGAGGAGTTCCTAAGTGGTAGTGATTTAGTTCTTTTCAAATAAGGGAACTATTGCCAACAAAGACAATATAGTACAAGAATAAATGTCAAGAGGAAGGGAATAGTCTGTATTTGCTGAAGAAAATGAAGAGTCCAAAGAAACAATATACAGAAAACAAGACTAATCTCAAAAATTAAGGGAAAGGACTAAATATAAAGGCATATGTGCATTTGTAGGAAGAGCCTACTAAGCACAACTTTATTTTTTAATTTTTGTTTTATATTGGAGTATACTGATTAAAAATGTTGTGTTAGGTTTAAGTGTACAGAAAAATGATTCAGTTATATGTGTGTGTGTGTGTGTGTGTTCACTTTCAAATTGTTTTCCTATTTAGGTTTTTATAAGATATTGAGAAGAATTCCCTGTGTTATACAGTAGACACCTGTTGGTTGATTACTTTAAATTTAACAGTGTATATGTGTTAATCCCAGGTTCCCAATCTATTTCTTCCCGTCTCTTACCCCATATAATCAAAAATCATTCCCTAAGTCTGTGAGTCTGTTTCTGTCTTATAAATAGCCACCACTGTGTTAGTTTAGAATTCTACATGTAAGTGATATAATAAGATATTTGTCTCTCTGTCTGACTTACTTGACCTAGTATGATAATATCTATGTCTACACATGCTCCTCGAATGTCATTATTTCATTCCTTATTTTGTTAATTTATTTATTTTTTATTGAACGATAATTGCTTTACAGAATTTTGCTGTTTTCTGTCAAACACCAACATGAATCAGCTATAGGTATACATATATCCCCTCCCATTGGAAACTCCCTCCCATCTCCATCCCCATCCCACACCTCTAGGTTGATATGGAGCCCCTGTTTGAGTTTCCTGAGCCATACAGCAAATTCCTGTTGGCTATCTATTTTACATATGGTAATGTAAGTTTCCATGTTACTCTCTCAATACATCTCTCCCTCTCCTCCCCTCTTCCCATGTTCATAAGGCTACTCTCTATTTTGTTGCTCCATTGCAACCCTGCAAATAAATTTTTCAGTACCATTTTTTTAGATTGTGCATTCAGATCAGATCAGATCAGATCAGTCACTCAGTCGTGTCTGACTCTTTGTGACCCCATGAATCGCAGCACGTCAGGCCTCCCTGTCCATCACCAACTCCCGCAGATCACCCAGACTCATGTCCATCGAGTCAGTGATACCATCCAGCCATCTCATCCTCTGTCGTCCCCTTCTCCTCCTGCCCCCAATCCCTCCCAGCATCAGAGTCTTTTCCAATGAGTCAACTCTTCACATGAGGTGGCCAAAGTACTGGAGTTTCAGCTTTAGCATCAGATTGTGCATTAGAATACAGTAATTATCTTTCTCTTCCTGACTAACTTCACTCTGTATAAAAGGTTTTAGGTTCATCCACCTCATTAGAACTGACACAAAAGTGTTCCTATCATGGCTGAGTAATATCCCATTGTGTATATGTACCAAAACTTCTTTATCCATTCATCTGTCGATGATGATATAGGTTGCTTCCATGTTCTAGGTATTGTAAATAGTGCTGCAATGAACAGTGGGATACATGTGTCTTTTTCAATTTTGGTTTCCTCAGGGTATATGCCTAGGAGTGGGATTGCTGGGTCATATGTGGTTTTAATCCCAGTTTTTTAAGGAATCTCCATACCGTCTTTCATAATGTCTGTATCAATTTACATTACCACAAACAGTGCAAGAGTGATCCATTTTCTCCACACCCTCTACAGTATTTATTGTTTGTAGACTTTTTGATGAGGGCCATTCTGACTGGTGTAAGGTGATATATCATTGCAGGTTTGATCTGTATTTCTCTAATAATAAGAGAGTTCCAGAAAAACACCTATATCTGCTTTATTGACTATGCCAAAGCTTTTGACTGTGTGGATCACAATAAACTGTGGAAGATTCTGAAAGAGATGGGAATACCAGACCACCTGACCTGCCTTTTGAGAAATTTGTGTGAAGGTCAGGGGGCAACAGTTAGAACTGGACATGGAACAACAGACTGGTTCCAAATATGAAAAGGAGTACATCAATGCTGTATATTGTCATCCTGCTTATTTAACTTCTATTCAGAGTACATCATGAGAAAAGCTGGGCTGGAAGAAGCACAAGCTGGAATCAAGATTGTTGGAAGAAATATCAATAACTTCAGATATGCAGATGACACCACCCTTATGGCAGAAAGTGAAGAGGAACTAAAAAGCCTCTTAATGAAAGTGAAAGAGGAGAGTGAAAAAGTTGGCTTAAAACTCAGCATTCAGAAAATGAAGATCATGGCATCTGGTCCCATCACTTCATGGGAAATAGATAGGGAAACAATGGAAACAGTGTCAGACTTTATTTTTCTGGGCTCCAAAATCACTGCAGATGGTAACTGCAGCCATGAAATTAAAAGACGCTTGCTCCTTGGAAGAAACGCTATGACCCACATAGACAGCATATGAAAAAGCAGAGACATTAGTTTGCCAACAAAGGTCCATCAAGTCAAGGCTATGGTTTTTCCAGTGATCATGTATGGATGTGAGAGTTGGACTATAAAGAAAGCCAAGCACCGAAGAATTGATGCTTTTGAACTGTGGTGTTGGAGAAGACTCTTGAGAATCCCTTGGACTGCAAGGAGATCCAACCAGTCCATTCTGAAGGAGATCAGCCCTGGGATTTCTTTGGAAGGAATTACGCGAAAGCTGAAACTCCAGTACTTTGGCCACCTCATGTGAAGGGTTGACTCATTGGAAAAGACTCTGATGCTGTGAGGGCAGGAGGAGAAGGGGACGACAGAGGATGAGATGGCTGGATGGCATCACTGACTCAATGAACATGAGTCTGGGTGAACTCTGGGAGTTGGTGATGGACAGGGAGGCCTGGCGTGCTGTGATTCCTGGGGTCTCAAAGAGCAGGACACGACTTAAGGACTGAACAGAACTGAACTGAACTGAACTGAACTGAATAATGAGCGATGTTGAGCATCTTTTCATGTGTTTGTTAGCCATCTGTATGTCTTCTTTGGAGAAATGTCTGTTTAGGTCTTTTTCCCACTTTTTGAGTGGGTTGTTTGTTTTTCTGGTATTGAGCTGTATGAGCTGCTTGTATATTTTGGAAATGAATTCTTTGTCAGTTGTTTCATTTGCTATTTTTTTCCTCCCATTCTGAAGGTTGTCTTGTTTATACTTTCCTTTGCTGTGAAAAAAACTTGTTTATACCTTGTTTATACTTTCCTTTGCTGTGAAAAAAACTTCTAAGTTTAATCAGGTCCCTCTTGTTTACTTTTGTTTTTATTTCCCTTACTCTAGGAGGTGGGTCATAGAAGATCTTGCTTTGATTTATGTCACTGAGTGTTCTGTCTATATTTTCCTCTAAGAGTTTTATAGTTTCTGATCTTACATTTAGGTCTTTAATCCATTTTGAGTTTATCTTTTTGTAGGCTGTTAGGAAGTAGTCTAATTTTATTCTTTACATGTAGCTGTCCAGTTTTCCCAGCACCATTTATTGAAGAAGCTCTCTTTGTGCCATTGTATATTCTTGCCTCCTTTGTCAAAAATAAGAGACCCATATGTGCATGGGTTTACTTCTGGGCTTTCTCTTTTGTTCCATTGGTCTATGTCTGTTTTTGTGCCAGTAACCATACTGTCTTGATGACTGTAGCTTTATAGTACTATCTGAAGTCAGGAAGGTTGATTTCTCCAGTTCCATTCTTCTTCCTCAAGACTGCTTTGGCTAGTCAAGGTCTTTTGTGTTTCCATATGAATTGTGAAAAATTTTGCTCTAGTTCGGTGAAAAATGCCATTGGTAACTTGATAGGGATCACATTAAATCTGCAGATTGTGTTTGGTGGTATAGTCATTTTCACAATATTGATTCTTCCTACACAGGAGCATGGGATAGCTCTCCAACTGTTTATGTAATCTTTGATTTATTTCACTAGTGTCTTATAATTTTCTATGTACAGTTCTTTTGTCTCCTTAAGAAGGTCTATTCCTAGATATTTAATTATTTTTGCTGTAGTAGTGAATGGGATTGATTCCTTAATTTCTCTTTCTGATTTTTCATTGTTAGTATAAGAAATGCAAATGATTTCTGCGTATTGATTTTGTATCTGTAACTTTGCTAAAGTAACTGTTTAGCTCTAGTAAGTTTCTGATACTATCTTTAGGGTTTTCTATGTACAGTTTCATGTCCTCTGAAAACAGTGAGAGCTTTATTTCTTCTTTCCAATTTGGATTCCTTTAATTTATTTTTCTTCTCTGGTTGCTAAACTATGTTGACTTCCAGAACTATGCTGAATAATAGTGTTGAAAGTGGACACCCTTGTCTTACGCCTGAATTTAAGGAAAATGCTTTCATTTTTTCACCGTTGAGAATAATATTTGCTATAGGCTTATCATATATGACCTTTACTATGTTGAGGTAGGTTCCTTCTGTGCCCTTTTTTAAAGGCTTTTAATCATAGATGGGTGCTTAATTTTGTCAAAGGTTTTTTCTCCATCTTTTGAGATGATCATACAGTTTTTATCTTTCAGTTTGTTAATATGGTGTATCACACTGATTGATTTGTGTATATTGAAGAATCCTTGCATCCCTGAAATAAACCCAATTTGATCAAGGTGTATGAGCTTTTGAGTGTGTTGCTGAATTCTGTTTGCTAAAATTTTATTCAGGATTTTTGCATCTGTGTTTATCGGTGATATTGGCCTCTAGTTTTCTTTTTTTTGCATGGTCTCTGTCTCGTTTTGGTATCAGGGTGATGGTAGCCTCATAGAATGAGTTTGAAAGTATCCATTTCTCTTCAATTTTTTGAAAGAGTTTTAGAATGATAGGCATTAGCTCTTCTCTAAATGTTTCATGCCAATCTATGAGAAGAAAAAAACAAAAACAAAAACAAAAACAAAACAATATTGTGAAGTAATTAGCCTCCAATTAAAATAAATAGATCAATTAAAAAAAAAAGAAAGGAATTCTATGAAGCCATCTGGTCCTTGGCTTTTGTTTTGGGGGAGATTTTTGATCACAGCTTCAATTTCAGTGCTTGTAATTGGGTGGTTCATAATTTCTATATCTTCCTGGTTTAGTCTTGGGAGACTGAACTTTTCTAAGAATCTGTCCATTTCTTCTAGCTTATCTATTTTATTGCCATATAGTTTTTCATAATAGTCTCTTATAATCCTTTGTATTTCTTCACTGCCTGTTGTAACCTCTCCTTTTTCATTTCTAAATTTGTTGATTTGCTTCTTCTCTTTTTCTTGATGGCTAAAAGTTTATCAATTTTGTTTATCTTCTCAAATAACTAGCTTTTTAGTTTTATTAGTCTTTGCTATTGTTTCTTTCTTTTTCATTTATTTCTGCTTAGATATTTATGATTTATTTCCTTCTACTAATTTTTTTTTTCTTGTTGCTGTTCTTTTTCCAGTTGTTTTAGGTATAAAGTTATGTTGTCTATTCTATGTTTTTCTTGTTTCTTGAGGTATGATTGCATTGCTATAAACTTCCCTCTTAGAACAGCTTTTTCTACATCCCATAGGTTTTGAGTTGTGGTATTTTCTTTGTCATTTGTTTCTACAATTTTTTTTTTTTCACCTTTGATTTCTTCAGTAACTGGTTGGCTATTTAGAAATGTATTGTTTAATCTCCATGTGTCTGTGTTTCTTACACATTTTTTCCTTGTAATTTATGTCTAGTCTCATAGCATTGTGGTTGGAGAAAATGCTTGATACAATTTCAATTTTCTTAAATTTACAGAGGTTGGATTTGTGACCCAAGATGTGGTCTATCCCAGAGAATGTTCCATGTGTACTTGAGAAGAAGGTGTCTTCTTCTGCATTTGGACAGAGGGTCCTGAAGATATCAATGAGATCCATTTTATCTAATGTATCATTTAAGACTTGTGTTTCCTTATTAATTTTCTGTTTTAATTATCTGTCCCTGATATGAGTTGGATGTTAAAGTTTCCTACTCTTATTGTGTTACTGTCAATTTTTCCTTTTATGTTTGTTTGTGTTTGTCCTATGTATTGAAGTGTTCCTATGTTGGGTTCATAGATATTTTCAATTGTTGTGTCTTCCTCTTGGATTGATCCCTCGATCATTATGTAGTATCCTTCCTTATCTCTTATAATCTTCTTTATTTTAAGACTTATTTTGTCTGATATGAGAATTCCTATTCCAGCTTTCTTTTGCTTCCCATTTGCATGGGATATATTTTTCCACCCTCTTACTTTTAGTCTATATGTGTCTTTAGGTCTGAAGTGGATTTCTTGTAGACAGCTTATATATGGGTCTTGTTTTGTATCCATTCAGCCAGTCTGTGTCTTTTGGTTGGAGTATTTAATCCATTTACATTTGAAGTAATTATTGATATATATGTTCCTATTGCCACTTTCTTAATTGTTCAGGGTTGATTTTGCAGAACTTTTTTCTCCTGTTTTTTTTTTTTTTTTTCTTGATTATATAACTCCCTTTAACACTTGTAAAGCTGGTTTAGTGGTACTGAAGTCTCATAACTTTTGCTTGTCTGAAAAGCTTTTTATTTCTCCATGAATTTTTAATAAGACCCTTGCTGGGTACAGTAATCCTGGTTGTAGATTTTCCCCTTTCAGTACTCTGAATATATCCTGCCATTCCCTTCTGGCCTGAAAGATCAGCTATTAAACATATGGGGTTTCCCTTGTATGTTACTTGTTGCTCCTCCCTTGCTGCTTTTCTTTGTTCTTTCTTTGTGTTTAGTCTTTGTTCGTTTGATTTATATGTGTATTGACATGTTTCTCCTTGGATTTATCCTGTATGGGACTTTTTGTGTCTCTTGGACTTGATTGACTATTTCCTTTTCCATTTTGGGGAAATTTTCAACTATAATCTCTACACAAATTTTTTCATACCCTTTCTTTTTCTCTTATTCTTCTTCTGGGACCCCTATCATTCAAGTTTTGGTGCATCTGATATGGTCCTTGAAGTCTCTGAGACTGTCCTCAGCTCTTTTCATTCTGTTTACTTTATTTTGCTCCTCAGAAGTTATTTCTACCATTTTATCTTCCAGCTCACCAATTCCTTCTTCTACTTCAAATACTCTGCTATTGAATCCTTCTAGAGTATTATTAATTTCAGTAATTGTGTTGTTTGTCTCTGTATGTTTCTATGTCTTTATTGTTTGATTCTTGCATTTTCTCCACTCCATTTTCAAGATTTTTGATCATCTTTAGTATCATTATTCTGAATTCTTTTTCAGGTAGTTTGCCTATTTCCTCTTCATTTATTTTGACTTCTGTGTTTCTAGTTTGTTCCTTCATTTGTGCAGTATGTCTCTGACTTTTCATTAATTTTTTTTTTTTTTTTTTTAGTTATTGTGTTTAAGGTTTCCTTTTCCAGGCTTCAAGAAACATTGTATTCTTTCCTTTAAGAAGATTGAATTCTTCCTTTTGGTTTCTGCCCTCCTAAGATTGGTCTAGTGGTTTGTGTGAACTTTGTTTAGGGTGAGATTTGTGCTGAGGTTTTTTTTGTTTGTTTGTTTGTTTGCTTGATTTGCCTCTGATGGGTAGGCTGAGTGAGGCGGTAATCCTGTGTGCTGATAATTGGGTTTGTATTTTTGTTTGTTTATTGTTTTGATGAGGCATCCTGCACCGTGTGCTACTGGTGGCTGGGTGATGCAGGGTCTTTTATTCAAGAGGTTCCCTTGGTGTGTGTTCTCATCATTTAATACTCCCTAAGGTTAGTTCTCTGGTAGTCTAGAGTCTTGGAATCAGTGCACCTACTCCAAAGGCCCAGGGATTGATCTCTGGTCAGGAACGAAGATTCCACAAGTGGTTTGTTATGGGATTAAGTGAGATTAAAACAAATATCCAAAAACGAGAAACCAAAGATGAACTCCAGACAAATGACAGTTAAAAAATCAGGCAAATAATAATTAAAATAATGGAATATACACATATATATGTACACCCATGAGGAAAGTGAAAACAATCCAACAAAAATACAGAATTAGTAGATCCACCCAGTGAACAAATGAAATAAAACATTATATTTATCAGTTAAAAACAAAACTAACTTAAGTACAAACTGGAAAACCAAACTAAAGCAAGGTGCCCAGTGGGGAATAAAGCAATGAAAACAAAATTAACAAGTATGTTGAAAGGAAAGAAAAGAAAAGAAAGAAAGAATAGATATGCAAAGCTAAATAAAGGTAGATGAAGAAGACATACACATTACAGATTACCTGCAAGGGGGAAAGATCAGTAGGAAAGGCAAACAAAGAATAAACGTAGACAAAAAAATGTAATCAGTTTAAAAAATTAAAAGTTAAAATTATAAAAAAGAGGAAAAAAGAAGGAAAAAAAAATAAAGGGGGGAGGGATAAAGGGAAACTCCATAGACCTGCAAAAACCCAACATAGAGTCAGAGGTTTATAACAAAAATAGAAAGTGTGACTGAATATACAGATATACATATACACCCATAATCAAAATCAAAACAGACCAAGAAAAAGAAAGTACAATAGATTGACCTGGTGAACAAAGGAAAACAAAAATTATATCTACCAGGACAAAACTAATTAAAGCACAAACTGGAAAACAAAGCTAAAGCAAGGTGCCCAGTGGGGAATAAAGCAATGAAAATGAAACAAATAAATATGTAGAGAGGAAAGGAAAGAAAGAAAAGAAAGAAAGAATAGATGTGCAAAGTTAAATAGAGGTAGATAAAGAAGATTTATATATACTTAAGATTAACTGCAAGGGGAAAAGGACAGTAGGAAAAGCAAAGAAGGGAATAAATGTAGAAAAAATAATAATAGGTTTAAAAATTAAAGAGAAAAGTTAAAAAAAAAAAAAAAAAAAGTTCCACAGAACTGCAAAAACCCAAAGTAGAGGCAGAGGTTTATGACAAAAAAAAAAAAAAAAAATGTAACTGAGGGGGGAAAAAAAAAAAAGAAAGCTCAAAATCTTAGTTAGATTTCATAGTGCCAATGAAATTGATAACTACAACAGAGGAGGAAAAAAAGGAAAAAGAAAGGGTAAAAAAATCCAGAAAAATCTACAGAGCAAATTAAAAAATAAGAATAGTAAATGTTTTCTTGAGTCACTGCTGTCAGAGTCCTTTCCCTCACTGGTAGTCACAGTACACCTTACTTCCCTAGGATCCTCTCCAACAAAGTGCTGATTTCTGGACCTGCTGTGGGCACAGCTCAGATTCTAATCTTGTCCTTGTCCTATGTGTTCTTGCCTCCAATGTCCACAGCTATCAGAACTAGTGAGTTTTCTTTTATGGGAGCTCTCAATAACCTTTTATATATTCCATCAACACAGAGTTTGCTTAGTTGATCGTGTGGATTTCATCTGCAGCTTCTATAGCTGGTGGGAAGATTTTGGGTCTTCTTCCTTAGCCACGCTGCCCCTGTGTTTCAACTGTGGTTTTATTTCCACCTCTACATATGGGTCATCTACTGGGGTTTAGCTCCTGAGGATACCCTTGAGGGTTTGTGTTCACCCCTGTGAGGACCAGGTGTGGAAGTGGTACAGCTGCTTGGGTCACAGGGGTACTGGCAGCACCAGGTATTCAGGGGAGTTGGCAGCTAGGGCAACAGGAAATATACTGCTCTAGAAGGGTATGGCCACCAGTATTGACCAATATGCTCCAGTATTCTTTCCTGGATAACACTCTCTCTGACAGAGAAGCCTGACAGGCCACCGTCTACAGGGTTACAAAGTGGGACACAAGTGAAGCAACCCTGCATGAATAGATGCAAGAGTTTGGCTTTTTGTTTGTTTTTTCTTGTTTTTATATATATGCTGCTAAGTCGCTTCAGTCGTGTTCGACTCTGTGCGACCCCATAGACAGCAGCCCACCAGGCTCCCCCATCCCTGGGATTCTCCAGGCAAGAATACTGGAGAGGGTTGCCATTTCCTTCTCCAATGCATGCAAGTGAAAAGTCAAAGTGAAGTCTCTCAGTCGTGTCCGACTCTTAGCGACCTCATGGACTGCAGCCTACCAGGATCCTCCGTCCATGGGATTTTCCAGGCAAGAGTACTGGAGTGGGGTGCCATTGCCTTCTCTGAGATATATATATATATATATATATATATATATATATCCCCAGGAGTGGGACTGTTGGGTCATATGGTAGCTTTATTTTTAGTTTCATAAGGAACCATCATACTGTTTTCCACTGTGACTTCACTAATTTACATTCTCATCAACAATGTAAGAGGGTTTCTTTTTCTCCATGCCCTCTCAATCATTCATTGTTTCTTAATATTTGATGATGGGCTTTCTGAATGCTGTGAAGTGATATCTCATTAAAGTTCTGACTTACATTTCTCTAGTAGTTAGTAATGTTGATTATTATTTTTTTTTTTTCCTGAGCCTCTTGATCATCTATAGGTCTTCTTTGGAGAAATATTCATGTATATCTTCTGCCCATTTTGTGACTGAGTTTTTTTTGCTTTTATGATATTCAAACAATATGTTCAGTTCAGTCACTCAGTCATGCCCGACTCTTTGACACCCCATGGACTGCAGCACTCCAGGCATTGCTGTCCATCACCAACTCCTGGAACCTGCTCAAACTCATGTACATTGAGTCAGTGATACCATCTAACAATCTCATCCTCTGTTGTCCCCTTCTCCTCCCGCCTTCAATCTTTCCAGTCATCACGGTCTTTTCCAATGAGTCAGTTCTTTGCATTAGGTGGTCAAAATATTGGAGTTTCAGCTTCAGCATCAGTCCTTCCAATGAACACTCAGGACTGATTTCCTTTACGATTGACTGGTTGATCTCCTTGCAGACCAAGGGACTCTCAAGAGCCTTCTCCAACACCACAGTTCAAAAACATCAATTCTTCAGTGCTCAGCTTTCTTTACAGTCCAACTCTCATATCCATACATGACTACTGGAAAAACCATAGCTTTGACTAGACAGACCTTTGTCTGCAAAGTAATGTCTCTGTTTTGTTTGTTTGTTTGTTTAATATGCTGTCTATGTTGGCTATAGCTTTTCTTCCAAGGAACAAGCTTGTTCCTTGTCTTAGTTTCATGGCTGCAGTCATCATCTGCAGTGATTTTGGAGCCCAGGAAAATAAATTACGTCACAGTTTCCATTGTTTCCCCATCTATTTGAAAGAAACGATGAGACCAAATGCCTTGATTGTAGTTTTCTGAATGCTGAGCTTTAAGCCAAATTTTCACTCTCCCCTTTCATTTTCATCAAGAGACTAGTTCCTCTTCACTTTCTGCCATAATGATGGTGTCATCTGTGTATCTGGGGTTATTGATATTTATCCCAGCAATCTTGATTCTAGCTTGTGCTACATACAGCCCGGAATTTCACATGATGTACTCTGCATCTAAGTTAAATAAGCAGGGTGACAATATACAGCCTTGATGTACTCCTTTCCCAATTTGCAACCTGTCTGTTGTTTCATGTCTGGTTCTAACTGCTGCCTCTTTATCTGAATACAGATTTTTCAGGAGGCATGTCAGGTGGTCTGGTATTCCCATCTCTTGAAGAATTTGCCACAGTTTGTTGTGATCCACACAGTCATTTTAGAGACTAGTCCTTTGTCGGTCAAATCATTTGCAAATACTTTGTCCCATTTTATCTGTTGTTTCTTAGTTTTGTCTATGCTTTACTTTCCTGTGAAACAACTTTTGAGTTTAATTAGATCCCATTTGTTTGTTCTTGTTTTTATTTCAGTTACCCTGGAAGATTAATTGAAAAAGATGTTTAGATTTATGTCAGAGAGTATTCTTCTTATGTTTTCCTTTAAAAGTTTTGCAGTATTTGGTCTTACATTTAGTTCTTTAGTCCATGTTGAGTTTATTTTTGTGTATGGTGTTAGGAAATGTTCTAATTTCATTTTTACGTGTATCTCTCCAGTTTTCCCAAAACTACTTGTTAAAAAGACAGTCTTTCCTGTCTTCTATGGTTTTGCCCCCCTTGTCATAGAGTTGACCATAGGTTTGTGTGTGTTTTTTTTTTTTTTTTTTCTGGGCTTTCTTTCCTGTTCCAATGATCTATATATCCGGTTTTGTTTTGTTTTGTTTCTTTTGTCTTAAAAATCCTGAGTCAGTAGAAGCATTGGCAATTCTGTTTATACTGAGGCTCTGGTATTAACACAAAATTCCTTACTGGCACTACTTTTACCTTATCTATTGATCAAGAGATATTTGTGAGTTAATATTTGTAAAATTATAATTCAGTTCAGTTCAGTCACTCAGTCGTTTCCGACTCTTTGCAACCCCATGAATCGCAGCATGCCAGGCCTCCCTGTCCATCACAAACTCCCGGGGTTCACTCATACTCAAGTCCATCAACTCACTAATGCCATCCAGCCATCTCATCGTCTGGCGTCCCCTTCTCCTCCTGTCCCCAATCCCTCCCAGCGTTAGAGCCAGAATTAGAACTAGTTTCAGTTTACACCTTAAAAAAAAAAAAAAATTAGAACAGCTTGTTTAGTGTGTGTGTGTTTTAGAAACACATCCGGGGGCTTCTCCTTACCAGTTAGTAGTTTCACTAGATCCACATATACAGATTGTAGAAAAATAAATAGATAAACACCATGAAGGCTCTTACCTTGAAAGACATGGAGTTTTTCTATAAGTTACTATGCTGCTTTCTTTTCCCATTATTATAGTTTAAACCAGCAAATACATATTGAGCATTAATATCAGGAAATAGAAAAACAAACCTGAAGGATACTACCAAGGTAAATGTCAATTACAATATGTAAAGAAACACCATTAACATTAATGTTTTTCAACAAATATAACTGGACCACTAATGTGTCCCTAGAGCTATTATAAAGTTCCTGGTCCTAAGGACCGTATAGTCCAGTATGAGAAAGGATGAAAAATAAATTACGTGTCCTTTAATATAAATAAAATGGATAATCACAGATAGTAATGTGTACTCTGAAGAAAACAAAGCAGGTGAAGAAATATAAAGTGATAATTCTGTGGTTACTTATGGCATTATATTAATAGATATGATTTTCAACATCATACATGACCTGTGAGTTACAGCTTAGGGTCATCTCTTTCACTTCTTCTCATCTACCTTTCACTCATCTCCAACAACAGAGTTCCTTGCTGTTATTCAAGTAAGCACTTTCCCAAGTTGCATTGACTGTCCCCTTTGCCTGTTATTCTCTTTCACTCACCAGATTTAGCTCTCCTTCACCTCCTTCACATCGTTGTTCAAATGTCAGCTTCTCAATGAACTATTACTTGCCATCATTGAAATTCAGTTCCTCTTATCCTCCTTACCCTGATTTACTTTTTCTAATTTTTATATCACTTATCATTGTATAAGATTCCATGTAATTTATCTATTGTATTTACTATTTATTTTTATTATCTGGCTATTCCTGTTAGAATATAAACTAGACAGTGGGAAGGATCTATTTTATTCACTGATGTAGCCCAAATGTATATTGTGTCTGGCCCATATTAGGTTTTCAATTAAGTTCAAGAGGTGAAAATGACTACTCAGCAACTATAATAAAGAAGTGAGCTCAAAAAGAGAGTTGAGTGGGATGGAACTCAAAAGACCCAGGGCTAAAGAAACATTACACTGGCATCAAGAAAGGAGATAGTTGTGGTGAAGTTATGGTTTTCTTGAGAATTAAATGGGGGTACTTTTGTAGAATGAAAGTACAAAATAGAGAATTCACGAAAAGGTGCTTGAAAAAAGAGTGATATTATATTTGAAAGTGGGACAGCAGATGCACAGATGACCTGCTGGTATACCAATCAGAGAGAATACTATGTAACTGCTTTGTAACAGCAAGGGTTATATGTGTCTATTGAATATAGAACACACAGTGTAGCTTGAAAAATTGTGTAACTGGGGAAATCTGTAATAAAATGTTTATAGCCCAAGTAGACAATTTATGGAAGTGTAAGAGTGCACCCTCCCCTATTATGAAATGTTTTTGGAGTGGCAATAAATAACCTGAACAATATTGAGGAAAAATTGAAGGTTAATGGTTTTAAGCAGTAGATTCATGTGATAAAATCATACCCACTAGTGGCACTTCATCAATCCATTAATTCACTCATTAATTCATGTAAAATATATACTGAGGACCTGATATTTTACATAATATTGTGTTGGCCATTGTGGATATAAAAATGAATGTCACAAACACTGCACTGACAGAGTTCACATCCACTTGTGGGATTACAAGCATATAGAAAGAGATTCAAGTTAACATAGAGTCATATAAGAATTTCTATGAGAATACAAAAGAAAGAATGCTTTGATGTTATTTTGGAGTATAGTGATAATTGAGTTGAATATTAAAGGTTAAAATCTCACCTTAAGTGGAAAATTGATGTAGAAAGACTAGCATGTGAAAATGAATTAATATTCATGAGAGTGCACATATATTCTCAGGATAAATAATCCATCCTGTAATAGTAACAACATAGAAGATGTTATAGGTTGAATTGTATCTAGGAAAGAGGATATTGTAATTACATAAGTATAAGCCAAATAAGAACTGTCTGAATCTTTGCAATCCCATGGGCTGTAGACCACCAGGCTCCTCTGTCTGTGGAATTCTCTAGGCAAGAATACTGGAGTGGATTTCCTTCCCTTTTCCAAGAGATCTTCCTGACCCAGGGATTGAACCCTGGTCTCCTGCATTGCAGGAAGATTCTTTACCATCTGAGTTACCAGGGAAGCCCAAAATAGGGAACAGTTGTTAGAATGAAAATATGGAGAATGCTTGTGAAGAAACTAAGGGGTAAAATCTGTAATATTTAAGAATTGATTAGCTTTGGAGGTTAGGCAAGTAAATCATCAGATATAACTTTGGTTTAGGTGACTGGAAGCATGAATAAAGGATAAGGAGCATTACAGTTATTGAAAAGGAACAACCATGGTCTGAGGTAGGGGGAGGAAGTGAATTTTAGTAAATGTACATACATGAAGTTTCCCAGCTTACAGTTGGGTCTGTGAGTATTCTTTGGTGAGTTTTAAACTAGATAAAATAGGAGACTATTAAATTATTTTGTGTTATGAAGTATCAAAGAAAAAGGACATAGACCAAAATTGGTGGGAAGAGGAGCAGGGGTATGAGGGGAGGATTAGTTCAAAGATTCTTGAAGTAATTCAGATATAAGGCCATGACCTTCAAATAACTTAAAAAAATAGTAATGAATTCTTGCCATGAAAGAAGAAGTTTTGGTATTTTTTTCTGTCTTTTTTAAAGAAAATACTAGGTATTCTAAAGCAGGATAGAAAAATGACTACTTAATAGTAAATCTCATCTGGGCATGACCTTCTAAACAGTGAGTTTTGTTTATATTCCTCAAGGATGTTTATAAATAAATACAAAAATAGCAAGTGGATTTAGTTTCCATAGTTCCTTCTAATGCAAAAGAGTATGAATTCTAAAAATGTTACCAACACACACAAGGATAAAATAACTGTCTAAAACATCTTAAATTACACACAGTGAAATGTAAACTGAGAAAGATTTGACCCATACCACTTACTGTTTCAAATGTGATATTTTTAACTGACAAAAATAATGCCCTGGCATGCTTCAATATAAGTACTATATTTGCATACTTCCTTGCAAAAAGCAAAAGAGAAGCTAAGCCAAACCCAATAAATATTGTGGAATTTATATGTAAAATATTAGTTATTTATCATACTTGTCACCTATACTGAATTTTCAATGTAGTTGAAAGATATTTACTAAAAGCAAAAATGAAAACAAAACAAAATAAAAAATGAATACCAAGTATAAAAGAGTAAATAATAGTAAAAAAAAAAGAAAGAAAGAAAGAAAAGAAACTTGACAGTTTGAGTCAGAAGACCTTGAATCAAAATCCACATTCACCAATTACCAGCAGTGTGATTTTATGAAATATATATCACTGAGTTTTCTCAAGGATGGAAGGTAAGCTGGAGATAGTGTACATGCATGCTCAGTAATGTTTAATCTTTTGCTCCATGGACAGTGTACACTGCCAGGCTTCTCTGTCCATGGGAATATCCTGGCAATAATACTGGAGGGTTGCCATTTCCTTCTCCAAGAGATCTTTTTGACCAAGGGATTCAACCCATGTCTCCTGCAGCTCCTGTATTGGCAGGTGGATTCTTTACCACTGAATTACCTGAAGCTGGAGATTAGCCACTGCAATATTGATTTTACAAAGGTAGACTGTAAAGGATAAAAGATCAATTAAACAAATGTGGTGATTGATTATAATAATTATGCTTATCTGCTTGTGCCCATGTTTATTGTACTCTAAACAGGATTGATCCTCATAGCTTACTTTAGCCAACATATATATATATATATATATATATATATATATATATATATATATATATATATATATTAGCAAGTGTAACATTAGCACAAATTGAAAAATCACTTAAATAATGTTGTTTCCATTCTTGTACTCACACCACACTAATGAAAACATGGAGAGACTAAACAGGGATGTTTGAAAAACATATGGAAACAAACCAAAGGCCAACAACTAACCAAATGTAACAAAACTTGACCAGTATCATCAGGGCCACCTTAAAAATGCCCAGATGTCTACAGGTATATGAAAATGTTCCCTGAAACTAGAGACATCACCTTCCAACCCACAAACATGTACTCATGAAATAATAATAGCTGATGATTTATTTTAGCTGTGATAATATCCTTCCTTCGTAGGGAAGATAAGATTCAGGAAGGACTGGAGAAATGATGGCTGTAATGAGGCAAAAGTGAGGAAGAAATCTTGGTCACATATAAGACAGAGCATACAACTTAATGAAAACCTAGGAAACCTATCCCGTGGCATACATAGTTGTTTTGGAAAAGAAATAGCTATGTGTTTGTGGCTGACAACCAACCACACTAGCAGAGCGGAGGAAACCCAGGTCTAAATATCACAGTCAGGGATGGCCTTCAAATACATTGTTTATAAATAAGCTCATATTATATTTTTGGAATACTTAGATAAGTAATCATAGGAATAGCATACACTTGTAGTTTTTTGTTGTTTTTTTTTTTTTAAGCTCCCATTAAGACAAATACTAAGACAAAGAAGAGATAAGAATGCCTTCTTCAGTGATCAATGCAAAGACATAGAGGAAAACAACAGAATGGGAAAGACTAGAGATCTCTTCAAGAAAATCAGAGATACCAAAGGAACATTTCATGCAAAGATGGGCTCGATAAAGGACAGAAATGGTATGGAACTAACAGAAGCAGAAGATATTAAGAAGAGGTGGAAAGAATACACAGAAGAACTGTACAAAAAAGATCTTCATGACTCAGATAATCACGATGGTGTGATCACTGACCTAGAGCCAGACATCCTGGAATGTGAAGTCAAGTGGGCCTTAGAAAGCATCACTATGAACAAAGCCAGTGGAGGTATTAGAATTCTAGTTGAGCTATTCCAAATCCTGAAAGATGATGCTGTGAAAGTGCTGCACTCAATATGCAAGCAAATTTGGAAAACTCATCAGTGGCCACAGGACTGGAAAAGGTCAGTTTTCATTGCAATCCCAAAGAAAGACAATGCCAAAATGCTCAAACTACCAAAGAATGCCAAAGAATGCTCAAACTACCGCACAATTGCACTCATTTCACATGCTAGTAAAGTAATGCTCAAAATTCTCCAAGCCAGGTTTCAGCAATATGTGAACCGTGAACTTCCTGATGCTCAAGCTGGTTTTAGAAAAGGCAGAGGAACCAGAGATCAAATTGCCAACATCTACTGGATCATGGAAAAAGCAAGATAGTTCCAGAAAAAAACATCTATTTCTGCTTTATTGACTATGCCAAAGCTTTTGACTGTGTGGATCACAATACTGTGGAAAATTCTGAAAGAGATGGGAATACCAGACCACCTGATCTGCCTCTTGAGAAATCTGTATGCAGGTCAGGAAGCAACAGTTAGAACTGGACATGGAACAACAGACTGGTTCCAAATAGGAAAAGGAGTTCGTCAAGGCTGTATATTGTCACCCTGTTTATTTAACCTATATGAAGAGTGCATCATGAGAAAAGCTGGACTGGAAGAAACATAAGCTGGAATCAAGATTGCTGGGAGAAATATCAATAACCTCAGATATGCAGATGACACCACCCTTATGGCAGAAAGGGAAGAGGAACTCAAAAGCCTCTTGATGAAAGTGCAAGCGGAGAGTAAAAAAGTTGGCTTAAAGCTCAACATTCAGAAAACGAAGATCATGGCATCCGGTCCCATCACTTCATGGGAAATAGATGGGGAAACAGTGGAAACACTGTCAGACTTTATTTTTATGGGCTCCAAAATCACTGCAGATAGTGACTGCAGCCATGAAATTAAAAGATGCTTACTCCTTGGAAGGAAAGTTAATACCAACCTATATAGCATATTCAAAAGCAGAGACATTACTTTGCCAACAAAGGTTCGTCTAGTCAAGGCTATGGTTTTTCCTATGGTCGTGTATGGATGTTAGAGTTGGACTGTGAACGAAGGCTGAACGCTGAAGAATTGATGCTTTTGAACTCTGGTGTTGGAGAAGACTCTTGAGAGTCCCTTGGACTGCAAGGAGATCCAACCAGTTCATTCTGAAGGAGATCAGCCCTGGGATTTCTTTGGAAGGAATGATGCTAAAGCTGAAATTCTAGTACTTTGGCCACCTCATGCGAAGAGTTGATTCATTGGAAAAGACTCTGATGCTGGGAGGGGTTGGGGGCAGGAGGAGAAGGGGACGACAGAGGATGAGATGGCTGGATGGTGTCACTGACTCGATGGACTTGAGTCTCAGTGAACTCTGGGAGTTGGTGATGGACAGGGACGCCTGGCATGCTGCAATTCATGGGGTCACAAAGAGTCGGACACGACTGAGCGACTGATCTGATCTGATACAAAATGACAGAGTTTAAGAGTTAGAGATTATCTCTGAAAGAACTTCTAAACTATATCTTTTAATATATAATTCTGAATACAGAAGATTAAAAGGAAATGCCAAGTAATTATTTTTCCCAATTAGTCTCATACAAATAAATTGGCAAATGTGACAAAACTGTTTGCAACTTAAAGTAAGCACTGGACATGAATGATCCAAAATACAAACCAACTTGATATTAAAATAGAACAGATGCAAAATATCAGAAAATAATGTAAAACATAGAAAAAAGCATGTAATAATTGAAATTATAATATTTTCTTTCATTCATTATAAAGGCAAAAGGAGATTGTTCAAAAAAGAAAAAAATGAAGAAAACCAGAAAAAGTGTGATAACTAAAAATCACAATATTAGGGACTTCTCTGGTGGTCCAAGGTTAAGATTTTTTGCCTTCCAACACAGGGGGTGTAGGTTTGATCCCTCGTCAGAGAACGAAGATCCCACCTTAGTTGTGGCCAAAAACCCAAAACATAAAACAGAAACAATTTTGCAATGAATTCAATAAAGAATAAAAATATCACAATGTTAGATAATAGCAAAAAAATCAATAATCACCATATATATGAATACATATATGATTATATATATATATATATGAATACACACACAAACATATATATATAGACATGTATATATATTTTGCTCTTCAGTCACTCCGTTATGCTGACTTGCTGTGACCAACATGACCAGCCAGGCCTCCTTCTCCATCACCATCTCCTGGAGCTTGCTCAAACTCATGTCCATTGAGTCAGTGATGGCATCCAACCACCCTGTCCTCTGTTGCCACTGTCTCCTTCTGTCTTCAATCTTTCCCAGAATCAGGGTCTTTTCTAATGAGTTGGCTCTTCACATCAGGTGGCCAAAGAAGTGGAGCTTCAGCTTCAGCATCAGTCCTTCCAAAGACTATTCAGGATTGATTTCCTTTAGGATTGACTGGTTTGATCTCCTTTCAGGCCAAGGGACTCTCAAGAGTCTTCTTCAGCACCACAATTCAAAAGCATCAGTTCTTTTTTTTAATTTTATTTTATTTTTCAACTTTACATAATGGTATTAGTTTTGCCAAATATCAAAATGAATCCACCACAGGTGTAAATGTGTTCCCCATCCTGAACCCTCCTCCCTCCTCCCTCCCCATACCATCCCTCTGGGTCGTCCCAGTGCACTAGCCCCAAGCATCCAGTATCGTGCATTGAACCTGGACTGGCATCTCGTTTCATACATGATATTTTACATGTTTCAATGCCATTCTCCCAAATCTTCCCACCCTCTCCCTCTCCCTCTCCCATAGAGTCCATAAGACTGTTCTATACATCAGTGTCTCTTTTGCTGTCTCGTACACAGGGTTATTGTTACCATCTTTCTAAATTCCATATATATGCGTTATTATACTGTATTGGTGTTTTTCCTTCTGGCTTACTTCACTCTGTATAATAGGCTCCAGTTTCATCCACCTCTCAGTTCTTTAGCTCTCAGTCTTTATGGGCCAACTGTCACATCCACATATGACTACTGGAAAAACCACAGCTTTGACTAGATGGAACTTTGTCTGCAGAGTAATGTCTCTGATTTTATTTATTTATTTATTTTTGTCATATTGGATTTATTTATTTTGGAGGGACTGGTTATTTCAAAAAGACATTTATCAATTTTCAGTATCAAAACAGTTACACTATTGGTTTTTTTTCTCCCAATTGGTCCCCAAAGAGACCACACCAAAGGAGAGAACATTTTAAGCCAATTAAGCTGCAGAATGCACCCCTAACAGACCTCACTGAAACCTCATCAAAAAAGGGGGATTGGGTAGGGAAAGAAACTTTAAAAGATCAGCACACTGCTAGCCCACAGACTGTAGAGAGCTCTCACAGGCAGAGGGGTGACCTGTCTCTGATTTTAATATGCTGTCTAGGTTGGTCATAGCTTTTCTTCCAAGAGTAAGTGTCTTTTAATTTCATGGCTGCAGTCACCATCTGCATTGATTTTGGAGCCCCAAAAAATAAAGTCTGTCACTGCTTCTGTTCTTTCCCCGTGGGACTGGATGCCATGATCTTAATTTTCTGAAGTTTGAGTTTTAAGCCAGCTTTTTCACTCTCCTCTTTCACCTTCATTAAAAGGCTCTTTAATTCTTCTTCACTTTCTGCCATAAGGGTGGTGTCATCTGCATATCTGAGGTTATTGATATTTCTCCCGGCAATCTTGATTCCAGCTTGTGCTTCATCCAGCCTGGCATTTCACATGATGTACTCTGCATATAAGTTAAATAATCAGGTTGAAAATATGCAGCCTTGCTGTACTCCTTTTCCAATTTGTACCCAGTCTGTTGTTCCATGTCTAGTTCTAACTGTTGCTTCTTGACCTGCATATAGGTTCAATCCCTGGATTAGAAAGATCCCTGGAGAAAAGCATGGCAACCCACTCCAGTATTCTCATTTGAGAAATCCCATGGAGAGAAGAGCCTGGTGGGCTACAGTCCATGGTGTCACAGAGTTAGACAATACTGAGAGACTAAGCACAGAACATATGGACATATATATGAATATATATGATGTATATCACACATTGAAAAAGAGTCTGAAAATGGATATAAAACAACTAACTCCAACATTTATAAAGTTTGATAATAAAATGTACACTAGGAAAACATTGATATTCACCAAGGAAAACTGGTCTGCAATACTAAAATCTTAAGTGCATTATTATTAAGTAGTCTTATTGAAAACAAATTGATACCATGAACTACTCACTGTAAATACATAGCAGCTCAGATCGAGTCTTTATCTAACAGTTGAAGTTCAAAATTAAAATTCAAGAAAATTATATTTGGTGAATCTGTAATCAGAGAGAAACATTAATATATTTCTCTCAGAAATTGACATACATTTTTAATAACAGATAGTAGTTTGACTTTATAAGAATATACAGTCTTATGTTCATCAATTAGAGAAGAAATCTCTGTCTACATCTCCATTTGTCTATCTATCTGGAAGATTCCATTCCCTTCAAGCACAAATTGAGGTTTTATCAGAATTGACAAACCCAATTAAATAAATAAATGATACCTTAAAGAGATAATTAATGTATCAAGATTGATTCAAGAAGAAAAGTGAAATCAGAATAAGCTTATAGTCATTAATTAATTGGATACATTAATATTTACCACCATTTCACTCTCCGCACATATAGGCATCAGATACAGACTATTTTACAGAACATTTTTACCCAAACTTCAAGAATCTGATAATCTTCATTGAACACAATTGTCTTGAAGAATAAAAATGAAGAAATAATACTTTACAGAAGCTACTTTATACAGATCAATTTATATAATTTCTACTATGATACTTTGTTCATTTTTAAACACTAAGACTTAACTAGCTAGTGTAATCTGATGTAAAATGTGGATATGAAAACTAGAAGAAAATATCATTGACAAATTTCTGTTACACATGAGATTCAAATACCCTATGCAAAATATTATGTAACTAAACCACAAAAATGTAAAAGTTATTCTAGGAATACAATAATATGTTCTTTCTATGATAATTCTTAGGATCTTGACCATAATCTATTATATGAATAAGAAAGAAATATAAATAGACATATTAGTTGTATAATAGCTCTCATTTTTATTTATCAACTGCTAAATCCTATCAACTGCTTCTTGAGGAGTCACTATTTGGAAGAGTTTAGCAGTAAGGATTGGTTTTAAAGACTACAATTTACTAGGCAATAGCTTTTATGAGCATTTATATACATATGTTTTCTAATTTACCCTCAAATCAATCGCTACAGTAAGACAAAGAGTATTGGGAAAATTAATTGAAAATGAGAACAATGGTTTTAATGAGTTACACCATGTCAATTATCTAGTAGAATGAGCTTGTTATACTTGATTCTGCTTGCAGATTTACATTTTCTCTTTAACATACTCACCCATTCACATCTTGGGTGGCTTTATAATATGCAGTGTCACTACCCGTAACAGTTTCATGAGTATACATTAAGACATATTTACTACAGTGCTGTTCTAGTAGCAGAATTTCAATAATAATGTCATTATACCTTCAAATTGATCAATATGCTGACTTTTCTATAAAAGAAAGCAAAAAGGCCTAACTTTATATTTAAAAATAAATGTGCAAAGCAAATCTGTTGAAATACATAAATGCAGCTGGATAACTAGTGGACTATTTTGCATGGTAAGGATACCTCCTGAGACCAAGGTTCATATTGTAAAGTCATCCTATAAATTCTAGGTACCATGCTGCATTAAGTGACTGCAAGAATAAGACTAGGTTATGAGTTTTAAGCAGATGTACATTAATCTCTGCTCTGCACACTTCAATGTTACATTTCCCAATAATAAGTCATCTGATATTGTGTCACAAAAAAAATTTCCTATGCTGAATTTTTACTCTTTAACCTTTCTCTAAATGAAAAGGGAAATTTAAGCAGTATAACAACTTAAAATTATTATACATGAATAGCATTTTTAAGAGATGAAATATTTGAAAATATATGTGAAATCATGGATATACTCCCATTGTAGCATATTACAAATACACTGATATGAAAAGTTATTTTCTGACTATATTTGCTCACTTTACAATACTTGTTTCTGATTTTGGATCTATATAATAGAGATGCTCTTAACATACTTGTTGCAAGTGCTTATTAAATCATCAATCATAAAATAAGCTAAAGATTGTTCTCTTGAATTTCAGGATATATTAGAAATTTTCGGGACTCAGTTTCTGCAGTCTAGTCACATGAAATCATTTAGTTTCTCTCTCTTCTTTCTTCATTTCCTTTTAATTTCCTCCTATATTTGAAACTGTTTGTGCTCAACACTATCCACGTGATGCTGTTATTGCTATTTTTTTCACATTCCCCACATGTCTTTGCTCTAGGAGTGGGTCTCTGTCTAGTTCTCGTAACGAAAGTGAGTACAAATGATAGAGTGATAGTTTTCATTGAAAGTAAGGGTATCTGATAAGCTTTTCCTATATTTTCTTCTTCCATCTGCTGACTAAATTTTCTTGAAGTTAGAAGGTAGTGAAACCTATCAGATAAGAGGAGAATAATAAGAATGGGCTCATTATCCAAAGTTAATGTTCTAAACCAATTTTACAAAAGCTCTACATAAGATTTTACTGAGGGCTGCTTAAGTTTGCTGTGAACCATTTTTCCCCCATATGACTTTCCTTCCTTGTAAATACTTCCTTTAATAATTCTGCCAAAATTAATAACAAAGTCTGATCATCAAATTATCAACAAAACTGCATCCTAGATCCTACAATCTTAACGTAAGGCTTGTAGGGTGAATGAGTGCATGTACAAGCCCAAACTTCTGGGGAAAAAGCAGAAGGAGGGAAGATTGAGATCCCTGTACATATCTAATATTTGGATTTAGCTACTATGGAACTGTCAGGCTTAAAAAAAAAATCTAATTGCTTAGTTGAATTTAAAGGGAGAGTAAGATCCTGCATTAAACACAGGTAGGCTACAACTGGGGTACAGAGTTTAAGTAAAGCTCATAAATTTAAGGCACTATTTTATAAATACATACATAAAACTTCAAAAACTTCATTAAAAAAAAAAAAAAGCAGTCTATCCTAAAGGAAATCAACCCTGAATATGCATTAAAAGGACTCATGTTAAAGCTGAAGCTCTAATACTTTGGCCACCTGATGCAAAGAGCTGAGTGACTGGAAAATATACTAATGTTGGGAAAAATTGAAAGTCAAAGGAGAAGAGGGCAGCAGAAGATTAGATGGTTGGATAGCATCACTGACTCAGTGGTCATGAATCTGAGCAAACTCTGGGCAAAGGAGTGAAGGACAAGGAAGCCTGGCATGCTGCAATCCAATGTGGTCACAAAGAGTCAGGCACAGTTTAGCAACTGAACACCAGAAACATAAAACTTCATGTTGCATCTTTTGAGACTACAAGAGAAATCCAAAAATATTTCTTAAGGTTAAAACAGATACCCAATGATATCATTCATACAGGCAATGTTAAAAAAAAAAAAAAACACATAAAAAAAACAACAACAACAAATCAAACCAAAGAAAAAAGAACACATAGAGAACAGAGTATTGGTTACTAGAGGGGAAGGAAAGGTGTGGAGGGAGAAATGGATAAACGAGGTCAACTGTATAGTGATGGATGGAAATTCAATTTCTGGTGGCAAGCATGTTGTAATGTATACAGAAATAGAAATATAATGTTGTACACATGTTGTATATAATGTCAGAAACCAACATTCAGTCAGTTCAGTTCAGTCACTTAGTCATGTCCGACTCTTTGCAACCCCATGAATCATAGCATGCCAGGCCTTCTTGGCCATCACCAACTCCCAGAGTTCACTCAAACTCATGTCCATGGAGTCAGTGATGCCATCCAGCCATCTCATCCTCTGTCATCCCCTTTTCCTCTTGCCCCCAATCCCTCCCAGCATGAGTCTTTTCCAATGAGTCAACTCTTCACATGAGGTTGCCAAAGTATTGGAGCTTCAACTTTAGCATCAGTCCTTCCAATGAACACCCAGAACTGATCTCCTTTAGAAGGACTGGTTGGATCTCCTTACAGTCCAAGGAACTCTCAAGAGTCTTCTCCAACACCACAGTTCAAAAGCATCAATTCTTTGGTGCTCAGCTTTCTTCACAGTCCAACTCTTACATCCATACATGACCAATGGAAAAATCATAGCCTTGACTAGACAGACCTCCATTAGTTCAATTAAAAAAAAAAAAAACAAAACACTGATTTCCTGCAACATGAGTGTCAATTCAGATAATCACTGGATTGAAAATGTCTCCCAATACAATGCAATTATCAAAATTATAGGTAATGAGAAAATAATATAGTTGATTTTAATAATATCCTAGATACTAAATGACAGTATAATCTTCATAAATAGATAACTGAGGGCAGCAGTCTTTATATGAACATACCATCAAAAAATACTTTAGTGAAGAGCTAATGAAATAACTAAGGCAATTATTAATAACTATGGTTTAATGATGACACAACAAACTGTGGGAAATTTTTAAAGAGACGGGAATACCAGACTACCTGACCTGCCTCCTGAGAAATCTGTATGCAGGTCAAGAAGCAACAGTTAGAACTAGACATGGAGCAACAGACTGGTTCCAAATTAGGAAAGGAGTACATCAAAGCTGTGTACTGTCACCCTGCTTATTTAACTTACATGCAGAGTACATCACGTGAAATGCCAGGCTGGATGAAGCACAAGCTGGAATCAAGATTGCGGGGAGAAATATCAATAACCTCAGATATGCAGATGACACCACTCTTTTGGCAGAAAGCAAAGAAGACCCAAAGAGCCTCTTGATAAAAGTGAAAGAGGAGAATGAAAAAGAAGGCTTAAAACTCAGCATTCAAGAAACAAAGATCATGGCATCCAGTCCCAACACTTCATGGCAAATAGAAGGGGACACAATGGAAGCTGTGATAGACTTTGTTTTCTTGTGCTCCAAAATCACTGCAGATGATCACCACAGCCATGAAATTAAAAGATGCTTGCTCCTTGGAAGAAAAGCTATGACCAACCTAGACAGCATATTAAAAAGCAGAAGCATTACTTTGCACAAATGTTTGTCAAGTCAAAACTATGGTTTTTCCAGTGGTCATGTATGGATGTGAGAGTTGGACTATAAAAAAAAGCTGAGCATAAAAGAATTGATGCTTTAAAGCTGTGTTATTGGAGAAGACTCTTGAGAGTCCCTTGGACTGCAAGGAGATACAACCAGTCAATCCTAAAGAAAACCAGTATGAATAATCACTGGAAGGACTGATGCTAAAGCTGAAGCTCCAATACTTTGGCCACCAAAGGTGGGAAGAACCGATTCATGGAAAAAGACCCTGATTCTGGGAAACATTGATGGCATTAGGAGAAGGGAATGACAGATAGTTGGATGGCATCACTGACTCCATGGACATGAGCTTGAGCAAGCTCCGGGAGTTGGTGAAGGACAGGGAAATCTGGTGTGATGCAGTCCATGGGATCTCAAAGAGTTGGACATGACTGAGTAACTGAACTGAGCAGAGCAGTACGATTTGCTATAGGCTTGGAATGGAACTGAACTATGGCATATCAATGTTGTAACGATCAGAAGCCGAATCAACAAATTCTAGAGGGTTCTGAGAAATAAAGTTTTATCATGATGAGTAAATTTATCTAATATGTTATTAAAATATAGAGCTTTCCATACAGGAAAAAATTAAAATCTTGAGAGAATAAATTAAGGAAAAGTATTTTCAATATAGGCCATTGTTTTTGCTCCTTAAACTAACAAAACACTATTAATCAACTATACTCCAGTAAAAAATAAAAAGTGAAATTATATTTATTGAAATTTATCCTGATACTGTATCTCATTTGAAAGTTATCAAAGTTCTATAGAAAAAAATCATTTAATTTGCTATTTTCATGACTGAAATTGTATTCAGGGAAGTTAAGGCTTGTCAAAGATACCTTAAAACATGTGGCTGAATTAGAACTGAATTCTACAAATCCAGTGCACTTTCCATGACATCATGCTACAATTAAGAATAGAGGGGAACTTCACACAAATGTTCCTTAAAAAAAAAAAAATTCAAATTACCAGAGGACTGAGTAAGTCCAGAGATTTTTTTCTGTAATGAATTCTTATTCTATAATGAGGTATTTAGGAACTGAATCATGAGTAATTAGATTGTATTTTATGGTTGTAATTTTTTAATCTTTTACTTTATAAAAACTCTCTAAGCAAACATAAGTCTCTATGATAAGAGACATCAAGGGGAAGGATTTTTTCCCCCCTCACTTACACTAGAATTTTAAGATTCATATACGATGCTAAGGGTTGGAAGTGCCAGAGACAATTGCAAAGAGCAGTCACATTCAGAAACAAAGTTAGAGACACATGAACAATCTTTACTCCATCTGGAAGTTTCCTTAGGGAATTATCCTCCCTAAAGTTAAAAAAAAGGGGGGCACTATTTTAAAGATAAAGCCTTCTTTACTAAACTGTTCCAATTCTAGACTTTAAATTGTCTGCACCTCTCTACTCATACCGTAACTTTCTTATTAATAAAGGGAATCCTTGTAAAATTATGATAGTTTTTCTAATTTCATCAAATTAGCATAGGCAAAGAAGGATATATAGGACGTAAGGAAGAGATGAAATTTAGTATCTAAAATTTAATTATTTGAAAATTTAAACAAATTATATTCAAATTATATGGTACTTATAATATGAATTCTATTACTATAAAGTGTACTTTAGCAGTCATATTTAAGCATTTTGAGTGAAAATAGGAATGATGTCAATTAACTAAACATGAGCTTTTGATTAAATGAATTTTTTAAATGGTACTTAGCATTGTTTTTATAAAGAGCTACATTCAAATAACTAAAATGTACAAGAGATGGGTCTTCAGTGTACTTAAGAATTAAAAATATCCTATAAATAACTAATAAATGGTGAGTAAAAATGACAGAAAGCTCATCCATGTAATGATACACGTGATAGCACTAGATGATATCTGAGGGTCATCAGTTTAGTGTTTTTCTTTTGCTTTCCCTACCTATTAACCATTCACATTTATGTCACTACATGTGTGCATGCGTGTTAAGTTGCTTCAGTTGTATCTGACTCTTTGCAACCCTATGGACTGTAACCTGCCCCAGGCGTCTCTGTCCAAGGAATTTTCTAGGCAAGAATACTGGAGTGGGTTGCCACTTCCTCCTCCAGGTCACAGAATGATAGACAGAAAAAAAAAAAAAATATATATATATATATATATATAGAGAGAGAGAGAGAGAGAGAGAGAGAGAGAGAGAAAGCACAAAAATCACACAGGAGAGAGCTAGATGTAACTTGTATGTGCCATGAGTTCAAAATTTGACGTTCATTTTTGCTAGAAAGTAATTTCATAAAGTTTCATTAAATTTTAATTTTAGGTTTTGGTTTATTTGTTTTAATAAGTTGCTCCTAGGAACATCATGTATAATAGAAAGGAATATGAACTTTGGAATCACAAAGAAGTTTTGGAAAGTGATCTTACCTCTAATAAATTATGAGACTTTGGACAACTATCTCATGTTCCTAGGGGTTTAATACTTTAATCATCAAATGGGGATAATAAGCCCTATTTATCAGATTGAGAATTAAAATATAATGTGCTGTTCTGTCAAAAGTTTTCACTTTTGTCTCCAGTTCAAATGATTTACTAACAAAGTAAACCACTCATTCTATACAAATAAATAATACCAATAGAACCCCCAAGGAATCTGATTTTGCTGGCCAGAAGTAGTTGATTACAGAACTTCCACAAAACTAGGGAAACAGACTCTTGGAGGGCACAAACAAAACCTTGTGTGCACTGGGACCCAGGAGAAAGGAGCAGTGACCCCAAAAGAGACTGAACCAGAGTTGCCTGCGAGTATCCAGGAGTCTCCAGCAGAGGTCAAAAGTGATCTGCCACAGGGTCAGGGGCACTAACTACAGCAGTCCTGGCATAAGTCCTTTTGAAGGAGGTCACCATTACTGCCAATCAGTTCAATTTTCAGTCGCTCAGTCATGTCCGACTCTTTGCAACCCCATGAACTGCAGCACACCAGGCCTCCCCATCCAAAACCAACTTCCAGGGTCCACCCAAACCCATGTCCATTGAGTGGGTGATGCCATCCAACCATCTCATCCTCTGTCATCCCCTTCTCCTCCTGCCCTCAACCTTTCCCAGCATTAGGGGATTTTCAAATGAGCCAGCTCTTCGCATCAGGTGGCCAAAGTATTGGAGTTTCAGCTTCAAAATCAGTCCTACCAATGAACACCTAGGACTGATCTCCTTTAGGATGGACTGATTGGATATCCTTACAGTCAAAGGGACTCTCAAGAGTCTTCTGCAACACCACAGTTCAAAAGCATCAATTCTTCAGTGCTCAGCTTTCTTTATAGTCCAACTCTCACATCCATACGTGATGACTGGAAAAACCATAACCTTAACTAGACGGACCTTTTTTGACAAAGTAATGTCTCTGCTTTTGAATATGCTATCTAGGTTGGTCATAACTTTCCTTCCAAAGAGTAAGCATCTTTTAATTTCATGACTGCAATCACCATCTGCAGTGATTTTGGAGCCCAGAAAAATAAAGTCTGCCACTACTTCCACTGTTTCCCCATCTATTTGCCATGAAGTGATGGGACCAGATGCCATGATCTTCATTTTCTGAATGTTGAGCTTTAAGCCATCTTCTTCACTCTCCTCTTTCACTTTCATCAAGAGGCTCTTTAGTTCTTCTTCAATTTCTGCCATAAGGGTGGTGTCATCTGTATATCTGAGGTTATTGATATTACTGCCGGCAATACTGTCACTACCCCTACCATATTTTGACCTTAGGCCAAATGACAGGAAGGGAAAACAGCCTCACCCTTCAACAGAAAAGTGGAATTAAAGATTTGCTGAGCATGGATTTGCCATCGGAGAAACATACAGATTGCCCCACAGACAGTCCTTCCCATCAGGAAGCTTCCATAAGTCTTTTATCCTTATTGATCAGAGGGCAGTTAGAATGAAAGCCACAATCACAGACAACTAACCAAACTGATCACATGAATCACAGCATTATCTAACTCAATGGAACTATGAGCCATGATGTGTTCAGTTCAGTTGAGTCACTCAATCACGTCTGACTCTTTGTGACTCCCTGGACTGCAGCATGCCAGGCTTCCCTGTCCATCACCAACTCCTAGAACTTGCTCAAATTCATGCCCAGCAAGTTAGTGATGCCATCCAAACGTTCATCCTCCATTGTCTCCTTCTCCTCCTGCCTTCAAATTTTCCCAGCATCAGGGTCTTTTACAGTCAGTTCTTCTCATCAGGTGGCCAAAGTATTAGAGCTTCACCCAAGAAGGACAGGTCATGGTGCAGAGTTCTGAAAAAACATGGTTCACTGGAGAAGGGAATGGCAAACCATTTTAGCATTCTTATCTTCAGAACTCCATAAACAGTATGAAAAGGAAGGGAAAAAAAAAAGATATGGCACTGAAAGAGGAACTCCCCATGTCAGTAGGTGCTCAATAAGCTACTGGAGAAGAGCAGAGAAATATCTCCAGAAAGAATGAAGAGCCTGAGCCAAAGCACAAACAATGCCCACTTGTGAATATGAGTGGTGATGAATGTAAAGTCTGATACTGTAAAGAACAATACTGAATAGAAAACTGGAATGCTAAGTACATGAATCAAGGTGAATTGGAAGTGGTCAAACAGGAGATGGTAATAGAAAACATTGATATTTTAGGAACCAGTGACTAAAATGAACTGGAATTGGTGAATTTAATATAGATGACCATTGTATCTACTAATGTGGGAAAGAACACCTTAGAAGAAACGGAGTAGCCCTCATAGTCAACAAGGAGTCTGAAATGCAGTGAAACTAACAGTTGCTCAGTCATGTCAGACTCTCTGCCACTCCATGGATTATAGTCCATGGAATTCTCCAGGCCAGAATACTGGAGTGGGTAGCTGTTCCCTTCTCCGGGGGACCTTCCCAAATGAAAGGCAGTACTTGGGTTCAATCTCAAAAACGACATAATGATCTCTGTTTGATTTCAAGGAAAGCAATTCAGTATCACAGTAATCTAAGTCTATGCCCCAAACACCAATGTTGAAGAAGCTGAAGTTGAACAGTTCTATGAAGACCTAGAAGACCTTCTATAACTAATATGAAAAAGAGATGTCCACTTCATCATAGGGGGCTGGAATGCAAAAGTAGGAAGTAAAGAAATACCTGGAATAACAGCTAAGTTTGGCCTTTGCATACAAAATGAAACAGGACAAATACTAGTAGAGTTTTGCCAAGAGAATGCACTGGTCATAGCAAATGCCCTCTTCCAACACAACAGAATGGAAGATTCTACATATGGGCATGACCAGAAGGTCAATAACAAAATCAGATTGATTATATTCTTTGGAGCCAAAGATGGAGAAGCTCTATACAGTCAGCAAAAACAAGACTGGGAGCTGATTGTAGCTCAGATCATGAACTCTTTACTGCTAAACTCAGACTTAAATTGAAGAAAGTAGAGAAAACGACTAGACTATTCAGGAATGACCTTAATAAAATCCCTTATGATTATACAGCAGAAGTGACAAATAAATTGAAGGGATTATATTTGATAGACAGAGTGTCTGAAGAATTATGGACAGTGGTTTGTTACACTGTACAGGAGGTGGTGTTCAAAACTATCCCCAAGAAAAAGAAATGGAAAAAGGCAAAATGGTTGTCTAAGGAGGCCTTACAAACAGCTGAGAAATGAGGAGAAGCAGAAGGCAAAGGAGAAAAGTAAAGATATATCCATCTGAAAGTAGAGTCCCAAAGAATAGCAAGGAGAGATAAGAAAGCCTTCCTATAGTTCTTCATTTGAATAAATAGAGGAAAAAATAGAATGAGAAAAACTAGAGATCTCTTCAAGAAAATTAGAGATACCAAGGGAACATTTCATGCAGAGATGGGCACATTAAAGGACAGAAATGATATGGACCTAACAGAAGCAGAAGATATTAGGAAGAGGTGGCAAGAATACACAGAAGAATTATACAAAAAAGATCATAATGACCCTGATAAACACAATGGTGTGATCTTCTACCTACAGCCAGATGTCCTGGAATGTGAAGTCAAAGGGGTGTTAGGAAGCATCACTCCAAACAAAACTAAAGGAGGTGATGGATGTCAAGCTGAGTTATTCCAAATACTAAAAGATGATTCTCTTTAAATTCTGCACTCGATCAGTTCAGTCACTCAGTCATGTCTGACTTTTTGCAGCCCCATGGACTGCAGTACATGAGGCTTTCCTTTTCATCACCAATTTTCAGAGCCTATTCAAACTCATGTCCATCGAGTTCGTGATGACATCCAACAATCTCATCCTCTGTAGTCCCCTTATCCTCCTGCCTTCAATCTTTCCCAGCATCAGGGTCTTTTCCAATGAGTTATTTCTTTGGAAAAATGGCCAAAGTATTGGAATTTCAGCATTAGTCCTTCCAGTGAATATTTAGGACTGATTTCCTTTATAACTGACAGGTTTGATCTCCTGCAGTCCAGGGGACTCTCAAGAGTCTGCTCCAACACCACAGTTCAAAAGCATCAATTCTTTGGTGCTCAACCTTCTTTATAGTCCAACTCTCACATCCATACATGACTACTGGAAAAACCATAGCTTTGACTATACAAACCTTTGTTGGCAAAGTAATGTCTTTGCTTTTTATCATCAGGTCTATGTTGGGCATAGCCTTTTATACCTTTTCTTCCAAGGAGCCTTTTAATTTCATGGCTGCAGTCACAATCTGCAGTGATCTTGGAGCCCAAGAAAATAAAGTGTCTCACGGTTTCCATTGTTTCCCCATCTGTTTGCCATGAAGTGATATGACTGGATGCTATGATCTTAGTTTTCTGAATGTTGAGATTTAAGCCAACTTTTTCACTCTCCTCTTTCACTTTCATCAAGAGGCTCTTTGGTTCTTCTTTCCTTTATGCCATAAGAGTGGTGTCATCTGCATATCTGAGGTTATTGATATTTCTCCCGGCAATCTTGATTCCAGCTTATGCTTCATCCAGCCTGGCATTTCACGTGATGTACTCTGCATATAAGTTAAATAAGCAGGGTGACAGTACACACCCTTGATATACTCCTTTCTCAATTTGGAACCAGTCTGTTGTTCCATGTCCAGTTTTAACTGTTGCTTTTTGACCTGCATACAGATTTTTCAGGAGGCAGGTCAGGTGGTCTGGTATTCCCATCTCTTGAAGAATTTTCCAGATCACTGTTGTGATCCTCACAGTGAAAGGCTTTGATACAGTCAATAAAGCAGAAATATATGTTTTTCTGGAACTCTCTTGTTTTTTCCATGATCCAGTGGATGTTGGCAATATGATCTCTGGTCCCTCTGACTTTTCTAAATCCAGCTTGAAAATCTGGAATTTCACAGTTCATGTACTGTTAAAACCAAGCTATGAGAATTTTGAGCATTACTTTGCTAAAATGTGAGATGAGGGTGTGGGGAGCGAGCTCCGCCCCTGGCAAAGGTCTTGAGGAAGGAGGCTTGGCATACACAAAGGTGGGATCAAGCCTCAGGAGTCTCCCTGGAAATTCTCGAGCATCTACCCCCAAAACCAGAGTCTGCCTACTTTCTGCTTTGTGCTCTCACCTACACCTCTGACTTTACAGGGGGCTGTCCCCCACTACCTCTCTCTGAAAAAAGAGTTAGCTTACAGCTCCAGTTAATAATTCCTGGGTGTGACAGTGTTTCAACCTACAAACTCCTTTGGAAGTCCTCTAGCCTGCCTGAATAGGCTTTTTCCGGCCACATGTGATTGTTCAGAGCCTCCCAACTGTGAGAGGCAGGAGATGTTCTAAACTGTCTAAATACAGATTCCTTTGAGCAGTTAAAAGATTGATTAGAAATGGTATTGGTGAAGGGATTTTCACTTGTTGGGCCAATGTTTGCTGCTAAGTTTCCATATCCCTTACCTGCTGTGTCCCTGGCAGTGTATTGATTAATATAATTGGTGTAAATAGTAGCTTTAATGTTTGTAACCTGGGACCCTTGAGTTAATTCTTTTTCTTGTTATAGCCCACCACACCTTTGCTATCTAATGCTTTTGGGGGGTGGCGCTTGACTTATCACCTTTAGAGAAAAATAAGTTTTCTGAAGAAAGGGTCTTAAAATGTTAACAGGCCTCCAGGCCAGAAGATGATGCAAATCACCTAAGCTTTTGCATATGATAAGTTTGCAGGAAGAAAGCCTGGCTTGCTGCATGACTCTACCCCTTCCCCCGTTATCCTCTATGCATAACTTAAGGTATAAAAACTACTTTGGAAAATAAAGTGGGGGCCTTGTTCACCGAAACTTGGTCTCCCCATGTCGTTCTTTCTCTTGCCTTCTGGCTGAATTATTCAGCCTCTTTTCTCCACTGAATTTCCTCACTGAGCTATCCTTATTCTATTACTCTTTATATCCTTAATTAACATTTAATTATGCAGTTGTTTCCTGATCCTCGCCGACGCCGTCCCCGCTTCGAATTCTCTGGATCCACCGGGGCTGGACCCCGGCAGAGGGCCATTGTGTGGTAGTTTGAACATTGCTTGGCATTGCCTTTCTTTGAATTAGAATAAAAACTGTTATTTTCCAGTCCTTTGGCCACTGCTGAGTTTTCAAAATTTGCTGACATATTGAATGCAGTAGTTTAACAGCATCATCTTTTAGGACTTGAAATAGTTCATCTGGAATTCCATCACCCTCACTAGGTTTATTCATAGTGATGCTTCCTAAGACTCACTTGACTTCACATTCCACAATGTCTGCCTCTAGGTGAGTGAACACACCACCATGATTATCTGGTCATGAATATCTTTTTAATATACTTATTCTAGTTATTCTTGTTATTTCTTCTTAATATCTTCTGCTTCTGTTAGGTCCATTCCACTCCTGCACTTTGTTGTGCCCATCTTTGCATTAAATATTCCCTTGGTATCTAAAATTTTCTTGAATAGATCTCTAGTCTTTCCCATTCTATTGTTTTCTTCTATTTCTTTGCATTGATCACTGAAGAAGTCTTTCTTTTCTCTCTTTGCTATACTTTGGAACTTTACATTCAAATGGGTATATCTATCATTTTCTCCTTTGCCTTTAGCTTCTCTTCATTTCT
The DNA here is from genome assembly GCF_055505025.1 of Bos grunniens. Taxonomy (NCBI): domain Eukaryota; kingdom Metazoa; phylum Chordata; class Mammalia; order Artiodactyla; family Bovidae; genus Bos; species Bos grunniens. The sequence continues at coordinate 60,246,296 of NC_141183.1, read as the reverse complement.
AAGGTATTTATATGACCTCCTCAGGGAACCATTTTGCCTTTTTGCATTTGTTATTCTTGGGCATGGCCTTGATTGCTGCCTCCTGTACAATGTCACGGACCTCCATTCATAGTTCTTCAGGCACTCTATCAGATCTAATCCCTTGAATCTATTTCTCATTTCCACTGTATAATCATAATGGATTTTATTTGATCATATCTGAAATGTCTAGTGGTTTTCCCTACTTTCTTCAATTTAAGTCTGAATTTTGTGATAAGGAGTTCATCATCCGAGCCACAGTCAGCTCCCAGACTTGTTTTTGCTGACTGAGTAGAGCTTGTCCATCTTTGGCTCCAAAGAATATAATCAATCTCATTTTGGTGTTGGCCATCTGGTGGTGTCTGGTGGTGTGTGTAGAGTCTTCTCTTCTGTGTTTGGAAGAAGGTGTTTGCTATGACCATTGCGTTCTTTTGGCAAAACTCTGTTAGCATTTGCCCTACTTCATTTTATACTCCATTGCCAAATTTGCCTTTACTCCAGGTATCTCTTGGCCTCCTACTTTTGCATTCTAGTTCCCTACTATGAAATGGACATTTTTTGTGTGTGTGTTAGTTCTAGAGTGTCTTGTAGCTCTTCATAGAACAATTTCATTTCAGCCTCTTCAGCATTACTGGTTGGGGCATAGACTTGGAGTACTGTGATATTGAATGGTTTGTCTTGGAAACAAACAGAAACCATTCTGTCGTTTTTGAGATTGCATCCAAGTACTGCATTTCAGACTCTGTTGTTGACTATAAGGGCTACTCCATTTATTTTATGTGATTCTTGTTCACAGTAGTAGATATAATGGTTATCTGAGTTAAATTCACCCATTCCAGTCCATTTTAGTTCACCAATCCCTAAAGTGTTGATGTTCATACCTTCCATCTCCTGTTTGACCACTTCCAATTTACCTTGATTCATGGACCTAGCATTCCAGATTCCTATGCAATGTTTTTCTTTACAGCATCATACTTACTTTCATCACCAGTGATACCCACAACTAGGTGTTGCTTTTGCTTTATTGATGCACTCAGTTTGCCAGCAAATTTGGAAAACTCAGCAGTGGCCACAGGACTGGTAAAGGTCAGTTTTCATTCCAATTCCAAGAAAGGCAAAGCCAAAGAATGTTCATACTACCACACAATTGCACTCATCTTAGATGCAAGCAAAATAATTCTCAAAATTCTCCAAGCTAGGCTTCAACAATATATGAACCAGGAACTTACTGATGTCCAAGTTGAATTTAGAAAAGATAGAGGAAACAAAGATCAAATTTCTAACATATATTGAATCATAGAAAAAGCAAGAGAATTCCAGAAGTGTCTACTTCCGATTCTTTGACTATCCTAAAGCCTTTGATTGTGTGGATTGCAAGGAACTATGGAAAATTGTTCAAGAGATGAGAATACCAGACCACCTGACCTTCCTTCTGAGAAACCCTTTATTCATGTCAAGAAGCAAAAGTCCAACCAGACATGAAACAATGGACTGGTTCCAAACTTGGAAAGGAGTATGTCAAGGCTGTGTATTGTCAACCTGCTTATTTAATTTCTATGCAGAATACATCATGAAAAATGCCGGGCTGGATGAAGCACAAGCTGGAATCAAGATTGCCAGGAGAAATATCAATAACTTCAGATACGCAGATGGCACCACCCTCATGGCAGAAAGGGAAGAGGAACTGAAGAGCTTCTTGATGAAAGTGAAAGAGAAGGGTGAAAAAGTAGGCTTAAAACTCAACATTCAAAAACAAGGTCATAGTATCTAATCTCATCACTCATGACAAATAGATGGGGAAACAATGGCAGCAGTGACAGATTTTATTTGAGGGGAGGGGTTCCATAACCATTGCAGATGGTGATGGCAGCCATGAAATTAAAAGACACTTGTTTGGGATGGGGAACACATGTATACCTGTGGCGGATTCATTTTGATATTTGGCAAAACTAATACAATTATGTAAAGTTTAAAAATAAAATAAAATTAGAAAGAAAAAAAAAAAGAAACAGCAAAGCAGTACAAGAAAAAAAATAAAAGACACTTGTTTTCTCCTTGAAAGAAAAGCTATGACCCACCTAAAAAGCTGAGACATCACTTTGCCAAGAAAGATCCATATAGACAATCTATTGTTTTTCCAGTAGTCATGTATGGATGTGAGAATTGGACCATAAAGAAAGCTGCTGCTGCTAAGTCACTTCAGTCGTGTCCAACTCTGTGCAACCCCATAGACGGCAGCTCACCAGGATCCCCATCCCTGGGATTCTCCAGGCAAGAATACTGGAGTGGGTTGCCATTTCCTTCTCCAGTGCATGAAAGTGAAAAGTGAAAGTGAAGTCGTTCAGTCGTGTCCAACCCTCAGCGACCCCATGGACGGCAGCCTACCAGGCTCCTCCATCCATGGGATTTTCCAGGCAAGAGTACTGGAGTGGAGTGTCATTGCCTTCTCCGAAAGAAAGCTGAGCACTGAATAATTGATATTTTTGAACTGTGGTATTGGAGAAGACTCTTGAGAGTCCCTTGGATGGCAAGGAGATCCAATCAGTCAATTCTAAAGGAAGTTAGTCCTCAAAATGCACTGGAAGGACTGATGCTGAAGCTGAAGTCCATTACTTTGGCCACCTGATGTGATGATGAGTTGACTAACTGGAAAAGATCCTGATGCTGGGAAAGTCTGAAGGCATTAGTAGAGTGGAACAAGCGAGGTTGAAATGTTTGTATGGTATCAGTGACTCAATAGACATGAATTTAAGCAAGCTCTGGGAATGGGTGATGGACAGGGAACCTTGTGTTCTGCAGTCCATGGGGTCACAAAGTGTTGGACATGACTGAGTGACTAAACTGAACCGAACTTAATTATGTAGCTTACCTTCACTATACTAACATTAGAGAAATAGAAGCAGTAGGATACTTTGCCAAATTGTTTTTTGACCAACATCCAGATTTAAAACAGTGCTTGGAAGTCCCATGTCACAGGCCATCTGGATTCCCAGTTGGGAGAAAGTCCCAGGCAGCAGGTCATCTCTGTGGGTGAACTTCAAAGATATATATATATATATATATATATATATATATATATATATATATATATGCATTTTGGGGGTGGGATTCCTGCTTATAATTCCAGAATGCAAACTGATATTATCATCGATCTGTGAGCAAATTGCAGCTCTGGTTTCATGTTAATGGTGTTTATTTTGTCATATAAAACTTGGAATGTTGTTAAGCCTGGGGCTTGATTGGCCAGGCCCCTCCAAGTGGCTCAAGAATCTCAAGATTACTCCTATCTTATCTATGGTACTTCCAGTCTTGTACTCAGAGCAGGCAGTCACTCATTGTCAGGACAGTTTCCAAGCAAGTTAGAAACAAGGTCATAGACTCTCTCTGCTTTGTCTCTGAAGCCTAAAAAAGACTGTTTAATTTCCCTAACATGTGTTTGGTTCTTTGTCTGGCACACTATTAATAGGTCATGCTAGCAACTCAACATGAAAAAAAAAAAAGGACAGAAGAGCTAAATAGATATTTTTCAAAAGAGGAAATGTACATGGCCAACAGCACATGAAAAGATGCTCAACATCTCTAATTATCAGGAAATGCAAATCAAAACCATGTGATATCCCCTCACACCTGTCAGAAAGTGATCATTAAAAACCCTGCAAGTAACAAATGTTGGAAAAGATATGAAGAAAAGTGTACTCTTGTACACTGTTGGTGGTAATTCAAATTGGGTTAGCCATTATGGAAAACCAGAGGGGGTTTTCTCAAAAAAAGAAAAAAAGAACTACTATAGGACCCAGCAATTCCACACCTGAGTATATACATGAAGGAGAAAACACTAAATTGAAAAGATATATGCACCTTGATGGGATCTGGCCATGGCACTAGCGGTAACAGACCCACTTGCCAGTGCAGGAGATGTGAGAGACATGGGTTCAAACCCTAGGCCAGGAAGATCTCCTGGAGAAGGGCATGGCAACCCCCTCCAATATTCTTGCCTGGCACATCCCATGGACAGAGGAGCCTGGTGGCCTACAGTCCATCGGGTTGCAAAGAGTCAGACACGGCAGAAGCAACTTAGCACAGCACAGCACAGCATGCACCTCAATGTTTATAGCAGCCTTATTTGCCACTGCCAAGATATGGAAACAAAATAAGTGTCCATAAATAGATAAATGAATAAAGAAAGAAGATATGGTACATATATGTAGATATATGGAATGTTGTTCAGACATAAAAATGGATGAAATTTTGTCATTTGCAACAATAGACTCAGAAGGCATTATGATGAAATGCCTTCATGATAAGGTGAAATAAGTTAAACAGAGAGATAAACACTGTATGATATTAGTAATATGTGGAATCTAAAATACACAAGAAAGTAGTGAATATAAAATAAAAGAAGCAGACTCACAGATACGGAGAAAAAACTAGTGGTTAGTAGAGAAGGAGCAGGGCGTATAGGAGTGAAGGAGTGGGTGGTACAAATTATTTGGCATAAGATAGATTTAAGGATGTATTTATTGTACAATATAGGGAACATATCCAATATTGTTCACATGTATACCTGTGGTGGATTCATTTTGATATTTGGCAAAACTAATACAATTATGTAAAGTTTAAAAATAAAATAAAATTTTAAAAAAATGGAAAATAACTTTTAAAAAATTAAAATTAAGCAATGCTATATATTAATGCATTTCTTTCATGTTTTATGAAATGAAAATGAAAGTGAAGTCTCTCAGTCATGTCCAACTCTTTGCAACCCCATGGGCTGTAGCCTACCAGGCTCCTCTGTTCATGATATTTTCCAGGCAAGAGTACTAGAGTGGGTTTCCATATCCTTCTCCAGGGGACCTTCCCGACCCAGGGATCGAACCCAGGTCTCCCGCATTGCAGGCACACATTTTACTATCTGAGCCACCAGGGAAGCCCATACTCATGAGCTAAGGTCTAATTGTCATTGTATATCTTAATTCTCCTTTTATGAGACTTAATTCAACAATATGTACAGATGTGTGTGCAACTGTTTGTTACTAAAGTTAACACTGATCCACACATTACTGCATGACTGAAACAATAAAAAAAAAAAGAGAGAGAGAGAGAAAATAGCTAGTTATGATTAAAAGAACACTGCCTTTAAAAAACAATTTTTTTGTCTATACAAATTTGGTATAAATGGCTGCCATTTACTTTGACAAAACACTGTCAAACTGTTGTTTTAATTTTTATGCTTTTTATGATAAAATGCAACATATTTTGCTTTTGTGAATGGAGATGTTTTAGATTAGGTACGTCAGATCTATAAAGAACTCTATCTAGAGATATGAACCCATAAATATCTATAGGATTTTTAAAAATGTTTGTCCATGTGTAGCTAATATTTTCCAATTCTACATCTTTAAATGACTGTAGTAATTCTGTATACTCTTTTACTAGAATAGCTATCCACAGGTATATCCCTAGGAAACACATTTTTATAATTTCCTTCCCAAATATAAATGGATTAGCAAGTGATTTTAACACATTCCTTCACTTATTGTCTAACACTTTTGTCTAGATACTCCTTATTCACTTGTAAGACTCCACTCAATCATTACCTTTACCATTCTTTAGTGAACCCTCCAATAGGTTTCTTCTGTCTTGATCTGTGTGTGTGTGTGTGTGTGTGTGTGTGTGTGTATATATATATATATAGTTTTTTTGTTTTTAAGAGCGAGTCTCACTCTCATTAAAAGAACAATGTAAAGATTTCAATCACATATTTATTCTGTAGCTGTTCTTTTCAATTTTACGTAAACAGCTATCCAACTGGTAAAATTAGGTATTTTGTTAATTAAATGCAATAGATAATGATTGCCCTAGGTTTCATTTGATATTTCTAGTTTATCAGCAAAAAATAGAATCACTGCTCTCATATTAAACACAAAACTTAATTTTTCTGTGGTGATTCTAAAAGTTATTCAGAATGTCATAATACTTCAGGATATTCACAGTGACAATAGTTTTCATTGTAATGTCATAGGGGCAAGAGATAATTGTCTTTTTAGTGGTAAAATTTCAGTAAACTTGCCATTTAAAAAAATGTCCCAATCCTTGATTTATCTTAAATATTTAAGCACTACACACACACACACAATCTTTATTGCATCTCACAAATATACAGTTCTTTAGAGACAAGGCATCTTCTCTTTGACATTTTTCAATTTTATTGAGTGATACTCACAGAGGGAAATAGACAGCCATTTGTCTTCAATGCAATCATTTGTAATCTGTTTGGATAATTGAACTGTCAACTTGGCCCCAGAGAGGATTGCTGGCCAATAGAACATTTGTTTGCTTTGTGGTATTCAGCGCTCTTATTTTAATATGCCTTGTTAGTGCAAATAGCACTGGCTCAAAACTACTAATAAGGAGGAAAAAATGCTCAGTGCTACACATGAGAATAAACTGCCAAAATAATGTATATGTAATAGCAATGATAAGTAACCTGTCACCAAGTCTGAAATATCAGTTTAATTTCTGTCACCACAAATCTCCAGCTTGACTTTCTTGTGCTTCAGTTGTGTTTGTGAGCATAAATATTTTAAATTTTAATTTTTTCATGTGTAGTACATTGATGTTTTATAACCTATTTTGTTCCAGAATCCTACAAAAATATACTCATAGATGAATGGAAATACAATGCATTTATGTAATTCTAAGAATTATTTTTGCTTTTTTGTTGATTGATATATTCATAAAAAAGCAAAACAGCTAAATATATTCCATGCAAATTGATAATCTCTTTTGAAACTTTTTTTTTTAGTCTTGATTATGTTTTATTTATCGTTAAATCTTGACAAAGTTATCAATTATGAAACTCTTTTTTTACAAATGAATTCTGGGTTCAGCTTAACTATGATGAGACAAGCTAGCCAAAATGTCAAGACCTTTTGGGAGCACAGTAGTTAATGTTACCTCAGACTGACCAAGACTATAGTCTCAGGTTCACTGCAGGAAGATAACAGTACAGCTGCTAGTTATATCAGCCTGTAAATAACCCAAATTAAATGGAAACTTATTAGAAAAGTCTTCCCTTCCACAGTTGGGAAAGAACTGTCCATCACCCAGATTCCATCCCTCTTGGGCACTTGCTAAATAATATAACCTCAAGTTATATTATGGGTTTATATTATGTGTTATATTATTTTGTTCTTGTTGTTATTGCAAATTGCTAAAATTGCAAAGACAGGGCTTGGTTTCAATAAAAGAATAAAGTCAAAAAATTAATACAGTCTGCTTTTGTTATTTAAAACAATTATCTTTTTTTCTTTATAACTATCTACAAGAGAATTTTAAGAGAATTTCCTGCTTCTTGATTACAAATGTTGAATTGTTCAATGAATAGTTTAAAAAATATAGTACTTGAAATATTTCCAGGATTTTGTGTCTAATTATTTAGCATTTACAGTTGTTGGAATGTTAATTTTATATATTCTGACTACCAAACAGCATTTCTAAGGCTCCCTAGGACATGTGATATTTCTGATCATTAGGAAGCTAATGTTTGTACCATCAAATCTATGATAGTTTATACTTTATATCCTTAAACCATAAGCATGATATTTGAAAACACTTTAAAATTTAAACTGCTTAGCAATTTATACTGCTATATATGATTTTTATATAATAGTGAAAAGTGTTAGTTACTTAGTTGTGTTCGACTCTTTGCAACCTATGGACTCTATCCCACCAGGCAGGATTACTGGAGTAGGTAGCTTCCATTCTCTTCTCCAGGTATCCACATCTCCTGCCTTGCAGGTGGATTCTTTACTGTCTGAGCCACCAGGGAAACTCTTACATAATAGTTGGGACAGAGAATCCAAAAGCAGGTTTGGGAAAAGTGTAATTTAAAATTTTGGGGATTCAACTTCCCTTATTTGTAGATGCAAAAAACATGATTTTGATTATTTTTTATGAGCAGCAATAACAGCTAGCTATGTCTTAATCCATTTGGGCTTCTATAACAGATATACAATAAACTGTGTGGCTTATAAACATATTTATTTTTTACAGTTCTGAAGACTGGAAAGTCCAAGATCATGGTACTGACAGTTTGGTGTCTAAATTTTCACTGTATTCTTATACGTGGGAAAGGACAAGGGACCTCTCTGAGACTGCTTTTATAAGGACACTAATCCTATTTGTTGCCTGGAAAATCCCATGGATGGAGGAGCCTGGTAGGCTGCAGTCCTTGGGGTCGCTAAGAGTCGGACACGGACACGACTGAGCGACTTCACTTTCACTTTCCACTTTCATGCGGAGAAGGAAATGGCAACCCACTCCAATGTTCTTGCCTGGAGAATCCCATGGACGAAGAAGCCTGATAGGCTGTAGTCCATGGGTTCGCACACAGTCCGACACGACTGAAGCGACTTAGCAGCAGCAGCAGCAACAGCAGCAGCAATCCTATTTGTGAAGACTCTGCACTTATAACCTAATTACCCATGCAAATGCCCTACCACCTAAAATTATCACATTGTGGGTTAAGATTTCAGCATAAAATTTTGGGGAGATACAAGCATTCAGATAAAACCAAGCTGCAAAACTAAAGATATAATCTAAAAACCTCTCTGGTTTTCAGATCCTCTCTGAAAACCTGGTCTTCAGACAGCAAATGCTGAGTAATCAAGGATTGAAGATGTGGAAGCATTTAGTCAATTAGGAAAATACACTATCCATAGAAGGGATATACAATTCCGGAAGTCTCCTTTAAAGAACTAATACATTCATTTATATTTATTCATTCATCCTAAAAAAATTTTTTTTTTTTGAGGACCTACAGTGATCAAGACAGGGAGTGTAGAAGTAGCAAATTGTTAAGTTTAGATTGAGGGCTTTTGCAATGATCATTGAGGAAAGCATTCTTATCAATGATCAATGCAAAGAAATAGAGGAAAACAACAGAATGGGAAAGACTAGAGATCTCTTCAAGAAAATTACATTCCACGAAAAGATGGGCACAATAAGAGACAGATGGTATGGACCTAGCAGAAGAAGAAGATATTAAGAAGAGGTGGCAAGAATACACAGAAGAACTATACAAAAGAGATCTTCATGACCCAGATAACCACAATAGTGTGATCACTCAAGTGAGTATCTACAGCCAGACATCTTGGAGTGTGAAGTCAAGTGAGTCTTAGGAAGCATCACTATGAACAAAGCTAGTGGATGTGATGGGATTCCAGTTGAGCTCTTTCAAATCCTAAAAAATAAAGCTGTGAAAGTGCTGCACTCAATATGCCAGCAAAGTTGGAAAACTCAGCAGTGGCTATAAGACTGGTTTTCATTCCAATCCCAAAGGAAGGCAATGCCAAAGAATCTTCAAACTACCACACAGTTGCATTCTTCTCACACACTAGCAAAGTAATGCTCAAGATTATCCAAGCCAGTCTTCAACAGTGTGTGAACCGTGAACTTTCAGACGTGTAAGTTGGATTTAGAAAAGACAGAGGAACCAGAGATCAAATTGCCAACATCCATTGGATCATAGAAAAAGCAAGAGAGTTCCAGAAAAGCATCTACTTCTGCTTTATTAACTAAGCCAAAACCTTTGACAGTGTGGATCACAACAGACTGTGGAAAATTCTTAAATAGATGGGGGCACCAGAACACCTTACCTTCCTCTTGAGAAATCTGTATGCAGACCAAGAATCAACAGTTAGAACCAGACATGGAACAACAGACCGGTTCCAAATTTGGAAAAGGGTACGTCAAGGCTATATATTGCCACTTTGCTTATATAACTTATATGGAGAGTACATCATGCAAAATGCTGGGGTGGATGGAGCACAAGCTGGAAACAAGATTGCCGGGAGAAATATCAATAACCTCAGATACACAGATGAAACCAAAATTATAGCAGAAAGCACAGAAGAACTAAAGAGCTTTTTGATGAAAGTGAAAGAGGAGGGTGGAAAGTAAACTTAAAACTCAACATTCAGAAGACTAAGATCATGGCACCCACTCCCATTACTTCATGGCAAATAGATAGGCAAACATTGGAAACAGTGACTTTATCTTTTGGGCTCCAAAATCACTGCAGATGGTGACTGCAGCCATGAAGGTAAAATATTCTTGTTCCTTGGAAAAGCTATGACCAACCTAGACAGCGTATTAAAAAGCAGAGAGATTACTCTGCCAACAAAGTTCCATCTAATCAAAGCTATGGTTTTTCCAGTGGTCATGTATGGATGTGAGAATTGGACTGTAAGAAAATGGAGTGCATAATTGATGCTTTTGAACTGTGGTGTTGAAGAAGACTCTTGAGGGTCCCTTGGACTGCAAGGAGATCCAACCAGTCTATCCTAAAGGAAATCAGTCCTGAGTATTCATTGGGAGGACTGATGCTGAAGCATAAATTGCAATACTTTGGCCACCAAAGTTGGGAAGAACTGACTCATGGAAAAAGACCCTGATGCTGGGGAAGTTTGATGGTATTAGAAAGGAATGACAGAGGATGAGATGGTTGGATGGCATCACTGACTTGATGGACATGAATTTGAGTAAGCTCCAGGAGTTGGTGATGGTCAGTGAAGCCTGGCGTCCTGCAGTCTATGGGTTTGCAAAGAGTCAGACAGGACTGAGTGACTGAACTGATTGAGAACCTAGGAAAAACTTAATGGGTGCAAACAAGAAGTAATTTTACAGTATAGTAAATAAATTACCCAAGGATACATGTGAAATAATATGTTTGGATGGGGTTGGCTAGAGAGAATAGAGGAATAAATTCGGTATGTAGAGGTACATCAGTTCAAAGAGAAATGCAATATTGTTGTTGTTGTTGTTTAGTTGTTAAGTCATGTCCAACTGTTTGTGACTCCATGGACTGTATCCCACCAATCTCCTGTGTTTCTGGGATTTTCCAGAGAAGAATACTGGAGTGGGTAATCATTTCCTTCTCCAGGGGATCTTGTTGACCCAGGGATCAAACCCACATCTCCTGTTTTGCAGGGAGGTTCTTTACCACTGAGCCACCTGGGAAATGGTTACTTATTGCCAAGTAACTCCAGATCCAAGGTAATGATAAACTTAATCCTAAAAAATTATTCTAAAAATTTGACAAATATTTACTATAAAAAAAGTGCAGGAGAAGCAAAACACAAACCATACAGTTAGGTAATATTTAAGGCTGAAGTTAGCTGCATAAGTAGGGTTTCAAATGTCAGGAATGGAGCTCATTAGTTTCAATCATAAGAGAGCCAAGTCCGAAAAAAAATCATGATGCATATTAGCTTGCCCTTGGGTATGTCTATCTGCATATTACCTTAGACACACTCTCTTGCTTTTTTGAATAAACAATTAAATCATGTGTTCATTTGTTAAAATGTGTTACATTCTAAAGACTATAGTCTTTAATAACTCAGAGGTAGTCATTGTTTATAATTAGATAGCTTATTTTCCCTCAGATTCAGGTGGCTTTATATAGCTAAAGCATGTTGTACATAACAATGTGGTCACTTTCTTCACTTAGTATCACCTGTGGTTTCTTAAATAATATATTTATGTCATAGCATAAGCAAATTTCATTTTTTAGCCTGTGAAGGAATTTTTCTTCTTTCAGATAGTATACCTGAAAAGCTCAAGACCTGTGAATTTAATCAATCTTCAGCTGATTGATTTACATCAAAGAAAAATGTCAAGATCTTTTTTTTTTTTTTTTTAATTTTAAATACAGCACCTGGATAAAAAGCAAAGAGGGAATGTTATCAAAATAAGTGATCATACTCTCTACTTTACCTCCTGATTTGCTTTTCACACTTTCATTTTTCACTGAATATATGTTTATATCTGACACAGGTTTGCCTAGAGTAACTAGCTCATCAAAGGCATGAACTTTATGGTCTCTTATGACTTTTGTCAAGCTTTCATCCCCAAAATCCTAGTCCATTTAGATATCAACATAAAGTGGAAAAAAAAAAAAAGGCTATTCCAGGATAAAACTGCCTTAAATATACATTTGCATTTTAATACACTTAGTATGAAAGCTGTGTATTGAGCCCCATATGCAATCTTTGTCTTCTATAAAAATAAAAATTCTATCTCTCCATTGTGGATGGTTAAGGAATAATATTCTCACAAGTCAATCTAATGAACTATTCATGCTTACTAAAATCTCATGCCAAACTCCTAGATACCACTTAAAGGATAATTCCCCAAACAGAACATTTTATTCCTTTCGTTCTAGATGGTATATAGGCAAAATCCAACCAGAATTTGCAATGAATTATTATTAATAACAATCAAGGCCCTAAATACTAATATAATATACTATATAATATACTATATAATATAATATATATTAATATATAATTAATATATTAATTAATATAATTAATTATATATATATATAAATATATATATATATAAATAATATAATTAATATATTAATATATATAATAATAATATAATATAATAAATACTAATATAATATAATATAATATATATATAATATATATTAATATATAATTAATATATTAATTAATATAATTAATTATATATATATATAAATATATATATATAATATAATTGATATATTAATATATATAATAATAATATAATATAATAAATACTAATATAATATAATATAATATAATACATTCAATGGACCTCTTTGGTAAATGCTGTGTTTACTCTTTAAAAAAAATATTAAAAAGGTGATAGTTGAAACTACAATATAAATGGAAATCCCATCTAATTTCCTGCAAGTCTATAAGAACCTTAATGAATTTAGCTCCTTGACAGCTTGTGATTTAGCTGTCCAGATCCAACCTTGAGAAAAGTGATATTCCCCTGTGTCACTCAAGAGCATAAGATGAGTTTTAAGTTGCCAAAACTTTCATTAAAATTTTATGTAACCCTTCTCTAGAGCATGGAAGTTGCATAACAACTTACAATAAATGAATTATGTATGGCAGTTTCTATATTCACCCTGTCTTATGTTTAGTTTTTAAGCATACATACAGTGCAGCCCTCATAAGCTTGCTATGTTGTATTTTAAAAGAAGTATACTATGTCACTGATTGAAAACAGCAAAAAAAGTCTTAAGGAGGCTCAAATTTATATTTATTAATATATAAACAAAGCCCCCAACTCACCATCAAAAGTTGAAATCATTCAAATACATAAACAGAAGATTTACTGAAATCTTCAGTACATAAAGATCCCAAACAATACCAAGTTTAGGGTTTAGGGAGAAATTCATAAAGTTTAAGCATTTAAAGTATCATCATATAAAGCAGTCCTTAATCTTCTGAACTAGAATCAAGAAATCCAAGGTAAGAATTTACCAAACATAAACTCTTTATGCCAATATAGTCTTTTAACTCTGTTTATACAATGCTATGTTAGGAGGCCCAAGACCACACCCAGGTTCAGTGATTTATTAGAAAGACTCACAAGAATCAGCATAGGATTTATTACATCAAAATGACAAAGAATAAATCCAGTAAAGCATGAAGTTGCATGGGGTGAAGTTCAGGGCAACCAGGCCCAAGCTGCCAAGTGTCTTCTCCCTGTGGTATCACACAGGGCATACTGAATTTCTCTAGCATCATTAGTGCTACTGTGTGTGAAGCATTATCTACTAACAAAGCGTATTTGAAAGTCAATGTCCAAGACTTTAATTTGGAGAAAATCACATAAACACCCTCTGTTTAACATGTATCAGATTCCCTGGCTCCCAGAACAAAAGCAGATGTTCAACATAAAGCACATTGTCTGTACAGGCTAGGTACAATTACCTGGGAAAGGTAGAAATTCTAGAGTCAGATACTAGCCAAGGCTGAAACTTGCAAGCAGGTTTTTCTATGTTAATTCTTCTCTGCACAAACACCATCCAAGGAAATTAGTTGTTTCCATTATAGTTATTTCTGTCATATCTCTTAAGACTATTTCCACCATGACAGTGCAAAATATGTGTTCCAATGCAGAGTTGGTAAGAGATGTAGAATAACACATCCTTATATAGAATTCCCATCATATAGATTTAGTAGCTGTGAATAATCTCAAGCGTATAGAGGTATAAAATTTAGGAAATGATGAGATTTGAGTATGTATTACCTTTGTTTTTAATTTTTACTATTTTTGAATAATGGTTGTGTTTGGCAGCTAATGTAAAATTCTTGAAAATTGCTTTTCAGTGTACTGATTTTGACATACTTCAATAATGAAAGCACTTATCAACCCTCTGTTCTCATAATTTCTAAATGATGTTCTCATCATTTCCAAAATCCTATTGCCTAATTTTCCAAATCAAGCGATGGGGAAGTGTACTCCTTCCATGAAAGCAGAGGAAAAGAATGGAATGTTTAGTTTAAAAGTTCTAACTTGTCCCAGGAACTCTTATTTTGAAAAGTATTTTATAGTTTTCATAATGTTTCCAATTGGCCTTATTTATTTAAGTCTAATTTAATCTTATGCCTAATGAAATTAAAGTTCTAGCTTTGTTCTTTTTAACTAATATGATCCACTCATTTCAATCCCAAAGAACGATACTGCTAAAGAATGTTCAAACTACCACACAATTGTACTCATTTTACATGCTTGCAAGGTAATACTCAAAATCCTTAAACTTGGGCTTCAACAGTATAGGAACCAAGAACTTCCAGATGTTCAAAGTGGATTTGGAAAGGGAAAAGGAACCAGAGATCAAATTGCCAACATCTGGTGGATCATAGAAAAAGCAAGAGAATTCCAGAAAAAAAAAAAAAAAATCGACTTCTGCTTCATCAATTACACTAAAGCCTCTGACTGTGTGGATCACAGCAAACTGTGTACAATTCTTAAAAGTATAGGAATACCAGACCACCTTACCTGCCTCCCCAGAACCTGTATGAAGGTCAAGAAGAAACAGTTAGAACTGTTTCTAACTGAACATAAATTCTTGGATGGATGAACAGACTGGTTCCAAATTGGAAAAGGAGTATGGCAAGGCTGTATAGTGTCAACCTGATTGTTTAACTTATATTCAGAGTACATCATGCAAAATGCCGGGATAGATAAGCATAAGCTGGAATCAAGACTCCTGGGAGAAACATCAATAACTTCAGATATGCAGATGACACCACCCTTATGGCAGAAAGTGAAAAAGAACTAAAGAGCCTCTTGAAGGTGAAAGAGGAGAGTGAACAATTTGGCTTAAAACTCAATATTCAAACAACTAAGATCATGGCTTCCAGTACCATCACCTCTTGGCCAATAGATGGGGAAACAATGGAAACAGTGGCAGACTTTATTTTTCTGGGCTCCAAAATCACTGCAGATGGTGACTGCAGCCATTAAATTAAGAGATTCTTGCTCCTTGGAAGAAAAGCTATGACAATATCAGACAGCATATTAAAAAGCAGAGACATTACTTTGCTGAAAAAGATCCATCTAGTCAAAGCTATGGTTTTTCCAGTAGTCATATATGGATGTGAGTGTTGGACCATAAAGAAGGCTGAACACTGAAGAATTGATGTTTTTGAACGGTTTTTTTTTTAATTAATTTTATTTTATTTTTAAAATTTACATAATTGTATTAGTTTTGCCAAATATCAAAATGAATCCACCACAGGTATACATGTGTTCCCCATCCTGAACCCTCCTCCTTCCTCCCTCCCCATACCATCCCTCTGGGTCCTCCCAGTGCACCAGCCCCAAGCATCCAGTATCGTGCATCGAACCTGGACTGGCATCTCGTTTCATACATGATATTTTACATGTTTCAATGCCATTCTCCCAAATCTTCCCACCCTCTCCCTCTCCCACAGAGTCCATAAGACTGTTCTATACATCAGTGTCTTTTGCTGTCTCGTACACAGGGTTATTGTTACCATCTTTCTAAATTCCATATATATGCACTAGTATACTGTATTGGTGTTTTTCCTTCTGGCTTACTTCACTCTGTATAATAGGCTCCAGTTTCATCCACCTCATTAGAACTGATTCAAATGTATTCTTTTTAATGGCTGAGTAATACTCCATTGTGTATATGTACCACAGCTTTCTTATCCATTCATCTGCTGATGGACATCTAGGTTGCTTCCATGTCCTGGCTATTATAAACAGTGCTGCGATGAACATTGGGGTACACGTATCTTACACTGTTGGTGGGAATGCAAACTAGTACAGCCACTATGGAGAACAGTGTGGAGATTCCTTAAAAAACTGGAAATAGAACTGCCTTATGATCCAGCAATCCCACTGCTGGGCATACACACTGAGGAAACCAGAAGGGAAAGAGATACGTGAACTGTGGTGTTGAAGAAGACTCTTGAGAATCCCTTGGACTCCAAGGAGATCCAACCAGTTCATCCTAACGGAAATCAGTCCTGAGTATTTATTTGGAGGACTGATGCTGAAGCTGAAGCTCCAATACTTTGGCCACCTGATGTGAAGAGTCAACTTGTTGGAAATGACCCTGAAGCTGGGAAGAATTGAAGGCAGAAGGAGATGAGGATGCCAGATGTTGAGATGGTTGGATGGTTGCTTGAGAAAACTCCAGGAAATGGTGAAGGACAGGGAAGCCTGGTGTGCTGCAGTCCATGGAGTCACAAAGAGTCAGATAGGACTAAGTGACTGAACAACAACAACAAAAGCCATCCCCTCAATGGTAGATTATAGTCAACACAGAATAAAGCTAACTTTTCCAAGAGGTTTATAAACTTTCCCTGGACTTTGAGTTTATAGTTTCTAGGCAATTTCTTTCTAAAATTCTGCTTAAAATCTCTTCCAGTGCATTGCTGTGCTGTGCTGTGCTTAGTCATTCAGTTGTGTCTGACTCTTTGTGACTCTATATACTGTAGCCTGCCAGGCTCCTCTGTCCTTGGGGATACTCCAGGCAAGAATACTGGAGTGGGTTGCATGCCCTCCTCCAGGTGCTCTTTATAACCCAGGGATTGAACCCAGGTCTCCCAGATTGCAGGTAGATCCTTTATCATCTGAGCCACCAGGGAAGCCCAAGAATACTGAAGTCAGTAGCCTATTCCTTCTTCAGGGGATCTTTCCGACCCAGGAATTGAACTGGAGTCTTCTGCATTACAGGAGGATTCTTTACCAGCTGAATTACCAGGGAAGCCATCCAGGAAACATTATAAAGCTTGAAATAGAAGACTCTCTAAGTCTCCAGTCCCTGGAATCTCCTTTTAACTAATAAATGCAATGTCTATAGATTCAGCTGTGTAGAAGAATCTATAGAGCTGGACTATTTAACCCAATATTGGTTGATAATCAGTACATTTTTATCCTGGAGAAGTCAGTTCACTCCTCAGCCAATGAAGATATGCACTATTGCACTTGAGATGTCTCATTTTCTATAAAATTATGCCCACACTGGTAATTAAACAAAAACAGGGGGGTTACATGCCAAAGGAAAGCATTCTTTTGTGACTTACATTCAGTTCCAATCATCCCTAAAGTCTTTAAAATCACTTAAAAATAAGTTAATTACCTCAGAGAGCTTTATTTTTCCAGTATTGTAAAACCTCATAATAATGACTATCCATTCACCTTTAGTGCTGAAAATGTCTGCAAGAGACATCTCATTACCAGACAACTTTAAGGCTTATAGACAATCAATACCACAGCCACCACTTCTAACTCCAGTCTATGCTATGCTAAGTCACTTCAGTCGTGTCCAACTCTGTGCGACCCCATAGACAGCAGCCCACCAGGCTCCCCCGTCCCTGGGATTTTCCAGGCAAGAACACTGGAGTGGGTTGCCATTTCCTTCTCCAATGCATGAAAGTGAAAAGTGAAAGTGAAGTCGCTCAGTCGTGTCCGACTCTTAGCGACCCCATGGATTGCAGCCTAACAGGCTCCTCCATCCATGGAATTTTCCAAGCAGTCTAGTCACCTCCTAGTTGCTGGGTAATGTTCATTTGTGTTCCCACAAACTAAATTATAAATCTCTTCAGAATAAGAATTTTATTTTATCTGCCCATTATATTATTTTAGATTCCTGTAGAACCCTGAAGTAACGAATGAGAGAACAGAGAAAGGAACAACTGGTACAAACTGCAATTCATTTATTGCAGTAATTAAATTTTCTTCTCAGTCAGGAATGCGTGTGCTTATGCAAGATTCATTAAATACACAAGTATTTCATGCCAAAAAATATTTTGCAGATGATAGCACAGGGCATACAATAGGATCTTGCCCTAAGTTTATAACTCTCCTCCCAACTCCCATCCCTCTGACCTTGCCACAGCAAGCTGTATGCTCCCCTGCCTTTGTTCCCCATAGTTTATGTTTTCTAATGTGCTAACAATTCTGTCTAAAGTTGACTGACATCTTCAGCCTTATGATAGTTAAACTCTCAGTTTGAACATGATTTCTACTAGATAATTGTTGTTGATCCCAAAATCTAGGTCAGAGATCTGTCTGTATACCCACCATTTGATATGACTATATCTACCTTGAGTAAAGGAGGCCTTATAAATAGCTGAGAAAAGAAGAGAAGCTAAAGGTAAAGGATAAAAGGAAAGATACACCTATTTGAATGCAGAGTTCCAAAGAATAGCAAGGAAAGATAAGAAAGATTTCCTCAGTGATCAATGCAAAGAAATAGAGGAAAACAATAGAAAGGGAAAGACCAGAAATCTCTTCAAGAAAATTGGAGATATCAAGGGAACATTTCATGCCAAGATGGGCTCGATAAAGGACAGAAATGGTATAGACCTAACAGAAGCAGAAGATATTAAGAAGAGATGGCAAGAATACACAGAAGAACTGTACAAAAAATATATTAACAACCCAGAATTTAACAATAGTGTGACCCCTTACCTAGAGCCAGACATCCCGGAATGTGAATTCAAGTGGGCCTTAGGAAACATTACATGAACAAAGCTAGTGGAGGTGATGGAATTCCAGCTGAGCTATCTCATATCCTTAAAGATGATGCTGTGAAAGTGCTGCATTCAATATACCAGCAAATTTGGAAAACTCAGCAGTGGCCACAGGACAGGAAAATGTCAGTTTTCATTCCAATCCCAAAGAAAGGCAAGGCCAAAGAAGGTTCAAGATCAGATCAGATCAGTTGCTCAGTCGTGTCCGACTCTTTGCGACCCCATAAAGCGCAGCACGCCAGGCCTCCCTGTCCATCAAAAACTCCCAGAGTTCACTGAGACTCACGTCCACTGAGTCTGTGATGCCATCCAGTTATCTCATCCTCTGTCGTCCCCTTCTCCTCTTGCCCCCAATCCCTCCAAGCATCAGAGTCTTTTCCAATGAGACAACTCTTTGCATGAGATGGCCAAAGTACTGGACTTTCAGCTTTAGCATCATTCCTTCCAAAGAAATCCCAGGGCTCATCTCCTTCAGAATGGACTGGTTGGATCTCCTTGCAGTAGAAGGGACTCTCAAGAGTCTTCTCCAACACCACAGTTCAAAAGCATCAATTCTTCGGCCCTCAGCCTTCTTCACAGTCCAACTCTCACATCCATACATGACCACAGGAAAAACCATAGCCTTGACTAGACGAACCTTTGTTGGCAAAGTAATGTTTCTGCTTTTGAATATGCTTTCTAGGTTGGTCATAACTTTCCTTCTAAGGAGTAAGTGTCTTTTAATTTCACGGTTGCAGTCACCATCTGCAGTGATTTTGGAGCCCAGAAAAATAAAGTCTGGCACTGTTTCCACTGTTTCCCCATCTATTTCCCATGAAGTGATGGGACCGGATGCCATGATCTTCGTTTTCTGAATGTTGAGCTTTAAGCCAACTTTTTCACTCTCCTCTTTCACTTTCATCAAGACGCTTTTTCATTCCTCTTCACTTTCTGCCATAAGGGTGGTGTCATCTGCATATCTGAGGTTATTGATATTTCTCCTGGCAATCTTGATTCCAGTTCTGCTTTGTCCAGTCCAGCGTTTCTCATGATGTACTCTGCATATAAGTTAAATAAACAGGGTGACAATATACAGCCTTCACGAACTCCTTTTCCTATTTGGAACCAGTCTGTTGTTCCATGTCCAGTTCTAACTGTTGCTTCCTGACCTGCATACAGATTTCTCAAGAGGCAGGTCAAGTAATCTGGTATTCCCATCTCTTTCAGAATTCTCCACAGTTTACTGTGATCCACACAGTCACAGGCTTTGGCATAGTCAATAAAACAGAAATAGATGCTTTTCTGGAACTTTCTTGCTTTTTCCATGATCCAGTGGATGTTGGCAATTTGATCTCTCGTTCCTCTGCCTTTTCTAAAACCATCTTGAACATCAGGAAGTTCACGGTTCATGTATTGCTGAAGCCTGGCTTGGAGAATTTTGAGCATTACTTTACCAGCATGTGAGATGAGTGAAATTGTGGGGTACTTTGAGCATTCTTTGGCATTGCCTTTCTTTGGGATTGGGATGAAAACTGACATTTTCCAGTCCTGTGGCCACTGCTGAGTTTTCCAAATTTGCTGGCATATTGAGTGCAGCACTTTCACAGCATCATCTTTCAGGATTTGGAATAGCTCAACTGGAATTCCATCACCTCCACTAGCTTTGTTCGTAGTGATGCTTTCTAAGGCCCACTTGACTTCACATTCCAGGATGTCTGGCTCTAGGTCAGTGATCACACCATCGTGATTATCTGGGTCATGAAGATCTTTTTTGTACAGTTCTTCTGTGTATTCTTGCCATCTCTTCTTAATATCTTCTGCTTCTGTTAGTTCCATACCATTTCTATCCTTTATTGAACTCATCTTTGCATGAAATGTTCCCTTGGTATCTCTGATTTTCTTGAAGAGATCCCTAGTCTTTCTCATTCTATTGTTTTTCTCTTTTTCTTTGGATTGATTGCCTAAGAACGCTTTCTTATCTCTTCTTGCTATTCTTTGGAACTCTGCACTCAGATGTTTATATCTTTCCTTTTCTCCTTTGCTTTTCACTTCTCTTCTTTTCACAGCTATTTGTAAGGCCTCCCCAGACAGCCATTTTGCTTTTTCGCCTTTGTTTCCATGGGGATGGTCTTGATCCCTGTCTCCTGTACAATGTCACGAACCTCATTCCATAGTTCATCAGGCAGTCTATCTATCAGATCTAGGCCCTTAAATCTTTTTCTCACTTTCACTGTATAATCATAAGGAATTTGATTTAGGTCATACCTGAATGGTCTAGTGGTGTTCCCTACTTTCTTCAATTTAAGTCTATTTGGCAATAAGGAGTTCATGATCTGAGCCACAGTCAGCTCCTGGTCTTGTTTTTGCTGACTGTATAGAGCTTATCCATCTTTGGCTGAAAAGAACTTAATCAATCTGATTTCGGTATTGACCATCTGGTGATGTTCTTGTATAGAGTCTTCTCTTGTGTTGTTGGAATGCTCCAACTACTGCACAATTGCACTCATCTCACACGCTGGCAAAGTAATGCTCAAATTCTCCAGGTCAGGCTTCAACAGTATGTGAACCGTGAACTTCCAGATGCTCAAGCTGGTTTTAGAAAAGGCAGAGGAACCAGAGATCAAATGCCAACATCTGCTGCATCATCAAAAAAACAAGAAAGTCCCAGAAAAACATCTATTTCTGCTTTATTGACTATGACAAAGCCTTTGACTGTGTGGATCACAACAAACTGTGGAAAATTCTGAAAGAGATGGGAACATCAGATCACCCGACCTGCCTCTTAAGAAATTTGTCTGCACGTCAGGAAGCAACAGTTAGAGCTGGGCATGGAAAAACAGACTGGTTCCAAAAAGGGAAAAGAGTACATCAAGGCTATATATTGTCACCCCGTTTATTTAACTTCTATGCAGAGTACATCATGAGAAATGCGGTGCTGGATGAAGCACAAGCTGGAATCAAGATTGCCAGGAGAAATATCAATAAACTCAGATATGCAGATGATACCACACTTATGGTAGAAAGTAAAGAACTAAAGAGCCTCTTGATGAAAGTGAAAGAGGAGAGTGAAAAATTTGGCTTAAAGCGTAACATTCAGAAAACTAAGATAATGGCATCCAGTTCTACCACTTAATGACAAATAGATGGAGAAACAGTGGAAACAGTGGTAGACTTTATTTTGAGGGGCTCCAAAATCACTGCAGATGGTGATTGCAGCCATGAAATTAAAAGATGCTTACTCCTTGGCAGGAAAGTTATGACCAGCCTAGACAGCATATTAAATAGCAGAGACATTACTTTGCCAACAAAGGTCGATATTGTCAAAGTTATGGTTTTTCCAGTAGTCATGTATAGACGTAAGAGTTGGATTATAAAGAAAGCTGAGTGCCGAAGAATTGATACTTTTGAACTGTGGTGCTGGAGAAGACTCTTGAGCGTCTCTTGAACTGCAAGGAGATCCAACCAGTCCATTCTGAAGATCAGTCCTGGGTTTTATTGGAAGGACTGATGTTGAAACTGAAACTCCAATACTTTGGCCATTTGATGCAAAGTTCTGACTCATTTGAAAAGACCCTGATGCTGAGAAAGATTGAAGGTGGAAGAAGAAGGGTACGACAGAGGATGAGACATTTGGATGGCATCACCAACTCAATGCACATGAGTTTGGATAAACTCTGGGAGTTGGTGATGGACAGGAAGGCCTGGTGTGCTGTAGTCCATGGGGTTTCAAAGAGTCAGATGCGACTGAGAGACTGAACTGAACCTTGATATTACCACACTGAAATTATTGACTACTCTCCATGGCTGTACTAAGGTGTCAGCCTCTGAAGAATAGAGGTCTTATAGGACCTGACTTTTTGTTTCCAGAATTTATGCACTCCAGCATAACATTGACCCTCAATACATGGTTATGAAGGGGGATTTAAAAAAAGAAAAAATCTTGCAAATAATACATACTGGAGAGGATGTGGAGAAAAATGAATCCTCTTGCATTGCTGGTGGGAATGCAAATTGATATAGCCTATGGAGAGCCCTATGGAGATTCCTTGAAAAAATAGGAATAAAACCACTATTTGACCCAGCATTCTCTCTACTGAGCATGTGCCCCAAGAAAATCATAATTCAAAAGGTCACATGTACTCCTATATTCACTGTAGCATAACTTACTATAACCAGGACATGGAAGTAACTTAGATGTCCATCTACAGATGAATGGATAAGGAAACTATAGCATAGGGGGGAGGTCCTAAGATGGCAGAGGAATAGGACAGGGAGACCGCTTTCTCCCCCCAAAATTCATCAAAATAACATTTAAAAGGTGAGTAAATTCCACAAAACAATTTTCTGAATGCTGGCAGAGGACATCAGGCACCCAGAAAAGCAGCCCATTGTCTTTGAAAGGAGATAGGAAAAATATAAAAGACAAAAGGAGAGACAAAAGAGGTAGGGATGGAGCTCCATCCTGGGAAAGAAGTCTTAAAAAGAGAGAAGTTTCCAAACACCAGGAAACACCCTCACTGCCAAGTCTGTGGTGAGCCTTGGAAGCACAGAGGGCAACATAACAGGGAGGAAAAATAAATAAATAATTAAAACCCACAGATTACAAGCCCAACAGTAACTCCCCCAGCGGAGAAGCAGCGCAGACACCTGCATCCGCCACTAGCAAGCGGGGGCTGGGCAGGGAGGCGCGGGCTGCATTTCTTAGAATAAGAACCAGGCTTGAATGCCCTGAGGGCAATCAGAGCGAACTAACTTGTGCTAGCAAACCAGACTGTGGGATAGCTACCGTGTGAAAGCCCTAAACTAAGACACCGCCAGGCCTGCGCACAGAACAAAGGACTGAACAGAACTAGCCGGCTTCAGACCATCCCCCTCCAGTGACTGGCAGCCAGAGCCTGAAGGGGGCAATCGCAGCCCAACAGAGACATTATCTACCAAACTGCAAGCAGGCTTCTTTGCTAACTAAGACTTCTTGGGGTTCTGGAGAGTCAACATCCGCCTCAGAAAGTGCGCCGGTTGTGCACCCAGAAAACCGAGTGGCAGGGACGGGGGAGGCAATAGGTCCCAACGACAGCACTTGCCAAACACCTCATCACCTGAGCTGCTCGGACCTGGGAAGGGCACAAAACGCAGGCCCAACGGAGCCTGCACCTCTGGGGACTACCTGAGTGCCTGAACTTGAGTGGTTTAGACCTGGGAGGTGCATGGAGCCCAGGGCCGGCCTCCGACGGTTCCTTGTGGAGCAACCTAGAGCCTGAGCAGTGTGGGCAGGGAAGGCTCATACGCTGTGAGCGGTGGCAGGCCCAGTGTGGCTGAGACACTGCGAGCACACACCAGTGTTTTTTGTTTGCAGCGTCCCTCCCTCCCCACAGTGCAACTGAACAAGTGAGCCTAAAAAAAGTGTCCACCACTGCCCCCCTTGTGTCAGGGTGGAAATCAGACACTGAAGAGACCAGCAAACAGAAGAAGCTAAAACACAGGGAACCACCTTGGAAGTGACAGGTGCAATAGATTAAAACCCTGTTGTTAGTACCAACTACATAGGAAGGGGCCTATAGATCGTGAGAAATATAAGTTGAACCAAGGAACTATCTGAAAATGAACTAACCCCACACTTCCCACAACACCACCAGAGAAAGTCTTAGATATATTTTTTACTATTTTTACGATCATTCTTTTTTTTTTTAATTAAAAAAAATTTTAAGTCCTCTATTACTCCTTTAATTTTCATTTTTATACCCTGCTATTACTTGTCAAAAAAGACCCTATTTTTTAAAGCAAATTTCATATAGATATGTATTTTTAAATAATTTCTGTGACTTATTTTTTTATTTTTCTTCTTCTTTTCTTTAATATTGCATTTTTGAAAATCCAGCCTCTACTCTAGATTTTTAATCTTTGCTTTTTGTTATTGGTTATCAATTTTGTACCTTTAGGAACATAATCTTCAGCACCCATTTTAACTTGGGAGCAAGATTACTGGCTTGACTGCTGTCTCCCCCTTTGGACTCTACTTTTTCTCCACTAGGTCGCCTCTGTCTCCTCCCTTCCCCTTCTCTTCTCTACACAACTCTGTGAATCTCTTTGTGTTCCATATGGTGGGGAACACTTAGGGAACTGATTACTGGCTAGATCTGTCTCTCTCCTTTTCATTCCCCTCTGTTATCCTCCTGGCCACCTCTGTCTCCTTCCTCCCTCTTCTCTTCTCTGTATAACTCAGTGAACATCTCTGAGGGGTCCAGACTGTGGAGCGTACATAAGGAAGTGATTACTGGCTAGCTTGCTGACTCCTCTTTTGATTCCACCTCATCTCATTCGGGTCACCTCTAACTCCCTCCTCCCTCTTCTCTTCTCCATGTAACTCTGTGAACCTCTCTGGGTTTCCCTCACTGTGGAGAAACTTTTCATCTTTAACCTAGATGTTTTACCAATGGTGCTGTATAGAAGGAGAAGTCTTGAGACTACTGTAAAAATAAGAGTGAAAACCAGAAGCAGGAAGCTTAAGTCCAAATCCTGAGAACACCAGAGAATTCCTGACTCCAGGGAACATTAATCGATAGGAGCTCATCAAATGCCTCCATACCTACACTGAAATCAAGCACTATCCAAGGGCCAACAAGTTCCAGAGCAAGACATACCACACAAATTCTCCAGCAACACAGGAACACAGCCCTGAGCTTCAATATACAGGCTGCCCAAAGTTACTCCAAAACCAATGACATCTCATAACAAATTACTGGACACTTCATTGCACTCCAGAGAGAAGAAATCCAGCTCCTCCCACCAGAATACCTACACAAGCTTCCCTAACCAAGAAACATTGACAAGCCAGCCCTACAACCACACGCACAGCAAGGAAACTCCACAATAAAGAAAACTCCACAAACTGCCAGAATACAGAAAGGCCACCCCAAACTCAGCAATATAAACAAGATGAAGAGACAGAGGAATACCCAGCAGGTAAAAGAACAGGATAAATGCCCACCAAACCAAACAAAAGAGGAAGAGATAGGGAATCTACCTGATAAAGAATTCCAAATAATGATAGTGAAAATAATCCAAAATCTTGGAATCAAAATGGAATGACAGATAAATAACATGGAAACAAAGATTGAGAAGATGCAAGAGAGGTTTAACAAGGACCTAGAGGAAATAAAAAAGAGTCAATATATAATAAATAATGCAATAAATGAGATAAAAAACACTCTGGAGGCAACAAATAGAATAACAGAGGCAGAAGATAGGATTAGTGAAGTAGAAGATAGAATTGTAGACATAAATGAATCAGAGAGGAAACAAGAAAAATGAATTAAAAGAAATGAGGACAATCTCAGAGACCTCCAGGACAATATTAAATGCCCCAACATTCGAATCATAGGAGTCCCAGAAGAAGAAGACAAAAAGAAAGACCATGAGAAAATACCTGAGGAGATAATAGTTGAAAACTTCCCTAAAATGGGAAAGGAAATAATCACCCAAGTCTAAGAAACCCAGGGAGTCCCAAACAGGATAAACCCAAGGCAAAACACCCCAAAACACATATTAATCAAATTAACAAAGATCGAACACAAAGAACAAATATTAAAAGCAGCAAGGGAAAAACAACAAATAACACACAAGGGGATTCCCATAAGGATAACAACTGATCTTTCAATAGAAACTCTTCAGGCCAGGAGGGAATGGCAAAACATGCTTAAAGTGATGAAAGAAAATACCCTACAGCCCAGATCACTACCCAGTAAGGATCTCATTCAAATATGAAGGAGAAATCAAAAGCTTTACCGATAAGCAAAAGCTGAGAGAATTCAGCACCACCAAACCAGCTCTCCAACAAATGCTAAAGGATATTCTCTAGCCAAGAAACACAAAAACACAAGAATATACAATGGATTAAAGACAATCTCTTTAACAAGTGGTGCTGGGAAAACTGGTCAACCACTTGTAAAAGAATGAAACTAGAGCACTTTCTAACACCATACACAAAAATAAACTCAAAATGGATTAAAGATCTAAATATAAGACCAGAAACTATAAATATCCTAGAGGAGAACATAGGCAAAACACTCTCCGACATACATCACACCAGGATCCTCTATGACCCACCTCCTAGAATATTGGAAGTAAAAGCAAAAATAAACAAACAGGACCTAATTAAAATTAAAAGCTTCTGCACAAGAAAGGAAACTATAAGCAAGGTGAAAAGATAGCCTTCAGAATGGGAAAAAATAGTGGCAAATGAAGCAACAGACAACTAATCTCAAAAATATACAAACAACTCCTACAGCTCAATTCCAGAAAAATAAATGACCCAATCAAAAAATGGGCCAAAGAACTAAACAGACATTTCTCCAAAGAAGTCATACAGATGGCTAATAAATACACGAAAAGATGCTCAACATCACTCATTATCAGAGAAATGCAAATCAAAACCACAATGAGGTACCATTTCACTCCAGTCAGAATGGTTGTGATCCAAACGTCTACAAGCAATAAATGCTGGAGAGGGTGTGGAGAAAAGGGAACCCTTTTATCCTGTTGATGGGAATGCAAACTAGTACAGCCACTTTGGGGAACAGTGTGGAGATTCCTTAAAAAAACTGGAAATAGAACTGCCATATGACTCAGCAATCCCACTGCTGGGCATACACACCGAGGAAACCAGAAATGAAAGAGACACGTGTACCCCGATGTTCATTGCAGCACTGTTTATAATAGCCAGGACATGGAAGCAACCTAGATGTCCATCAGCAGATGAATGGATAAGAAAGCTGTGGTACATATACACAATGGAGTAGTACTCAGCCATTAAAAAAATACATGTGAATCAGTTCTAATGAGGTCGATGAAACTGGAGCCTATTATACAGAGTGAAGTAAGCCAGAAAGAAAAACACCAATACAGTATACTAATGCATATATATGGAATTTAGAAAGATGATAATGATAACCCTGTATGCGAGACAGCAAAAGATACACAGATGTACAGAACAGTCTTTTGGACTCTGTGGGAGAGGGAGAGGGTTGGATGATTTGGGAGAATGGCATTGAAACATGTATAATATAATATAAGAAATGAATTGCCAGTCCAGGTTCAATGCATGATACAGGAAGCTTGGGGCTGGTGCACTGGGATGACCCAGAGGGATGATACGGTGTGGGAGGAGGGCTCAGGATTGGGAACACGTGTACACTCGTGGAGGATTCATATTGATGTATGGCAAAACCAATACAATATTTTAAAGTAATTAGCCTCCAATTGAAATAAATAAATTTAAATTAAAAAAAAAAAAACAGAGGCTGCCTCACTTGAAAGACCAATAGTACCCTAAAATAAAAACACAAAATTTGTTATTAAAAAAATAAATAAATAAAAGAAACTATAGCATATATATACAATGGAATAGTACTCAACCTTAAAAAGGAACAAGTGAGTTGAACTGAGGTGAATGAACCTAGAGCCTGTTATGCAGAATTAAGTAAGTCAGAAAAAGAAAAAGCAAATATCATATATTAATGCATATACATGGAATCTAGAAAAATAGTTTTGATGAACGTATTTGCAGGGCAAGACCAGAGACACAGACAAAGAGAACAGACTTGTGGAAGTTTTGGGGGAGGGAGAGCATGGCATGAATTGAAAGAGTAGCATTGAAACATACACATCACCATATACAAAATAGATAGATAGTGGGGCGTTGCTGAATAATTCAGGGAGCTCAACCTGGTTCCCTGTGACAATTTAGAGGGGTGGGATGGAGGGTGGAATGGGGTGGTGTGGGAGAGCAGTTCAAGAAGGGGATATATGACTTGCAGCTAATTCATGTTGTTTTATGGCAGAAACCACACAACAGTGTGAAATAATCATCATCCAATTAAAAAAATTAAATAAGCATTTTTAAAATTACAGAAGTGCTTCTGATACTAATAATAAAAGTCAAAGCCTTCACATTATGTGTTTTTTCTTCATATAGCTACTTTTATAAAGAATACTCTTATTCCTCCCTCTCTTCCTAAATTCTATTGATTCTTCAGGGCCCATCCCTAGACCCACCCACTACAGTGTTGTTTTCGTGCTCACTAACACGACATTCATTCTGCAGTCCATAGATGAAGGAGTCACTTTGGCTTTTAAGTCTTATTCTTTATAAAATGCACTTTGTAGGGCTATACCTGCCATGGACAGTGATTTTTCTGCTGGATCTGGGCAAAGTAAATTGAAAATCTTTTGGAAAGTATTCATAATTCTAGATGCCATTAAAAGCATCCATGATTCATGGAAAGAGATCAAGATGATAACATTAACAATTTGGAAGAAGTTGATTTTAATCCTCAGAGATGACTTTAAGGGGTTCAAGACTTCAGTGGAGGATGGAGCCTGAAGATATGACTGAATTGTTGCAATCTCAAAATAAACTAATGGATAAGAAGTCAGTTCTTACAAATTGACAAAGAAAATTATTTCTAAGACAAAATCTACACCTAGTGAAGAAGCTGTGAAGATGATTAAAATGACAACAAAGGACCTTAAATAAGATTACAACTCACTGAAGACTCAAATGATGATTAGCATATTTTAGCAGTAAAGTATTTTTTTAAATTAAAGTGTACGCACTTCTCTAGACATAATGCTATTGCACTTTTAAAGACTACTGCTACTGCTGCTGCTGCTAAGTCGCTTCAGTCGTGTCCAACTCTGTGCAACCCCATAGATGGCAACCCACCAGGCTCCGCCGTCCCTGGGATTCTCCAGGCAAGAACATTGGAGTGGGCTTTTAAAGACTACAGTGTAGTATAAACATAACTCAATATCTCTGAGGTATGCCTGTACTTTCCAAGTTTTCCCCTGGAAGTTGTAAACTTTCAATAGACTCCAGAGTTCCAAAATAGTTACATCAGACAGATTATTTCAGTGCAGATGCTGTCTGGGTGGGGAAGCAGATTTCTGGTGCTTCCTATTTCACCATCTTTCCAGAATCCCCTTTCACATTGTTTCTTTTGAATGTTACTTTAGTTCCCTTATTTTGTCATGATGTAACATTTATTCTGGATATTGTTGAATTCAATTTATTGAAATTTTGTTTAGACATTTTGAATCTATGTTTACAAAAAATATTAGTTTGTAGTTTTTTGTGTATATGATATGTTTTTGTCTGGTGATGATGGCCTCAGAATGAGTTAGTCGGGAAGTATGTCTTGATTTTCAATTTTCTGGCAAATTCTTACCGCTGTATAAGTTTTATTTCCCTTTTTCTCCTCTGTTCATTTCTTACTTTTTCTAATGGTGATCTTTTTGTTTTATTTTGATTGTTTTTTTTTGTCTTTTTTATTATTATTTTTTTTTATAGAGCCTAAATGTTTATGTTGTGTATTTCACTACTACTTACTTTTAAGTACGGGGAAGTCTTCCCAAATAAGTGATATTTTGTGAACACTGTGTTAAAGAGGAGATAAGGGAATCCTTGGCTAGTGAAAAGTATCATTGGCTCACAAATCAACCTCTATATGAATCAGGGTTTCAGTATCTAATAGATAGCTAGTTTTTGTTTCAGTTAACAAAGATGAATAAGTAGGTTTTCAGATTTAGAAAATAAAAATACAGAATACTCAATTAAAGTTGAATTTCAAATAAATGATAAATAGCTGTGTGTATGTGTGTGTAGGAATGTCACATGAAATATTTGGGACACACATATATCTTTAATTAAATCTGAAATTCAAGTTTAGGTATATATATATATATATATATATATATTTTTTTTTTCTTTTTTTTTTTTTTCCCCTGAAAACCCTACTCACAGGGCCACTTACCACTCACAAATTTCTTATGTAATGTGATACACATGGCCAGATAATATGCCTGTGGGATTCCCTCTTTATGCCTCACCTTCTTTGGCATTGCATCCTTGGTACACTGGGTTCAAATAGGGGTAGTGAGACTCTGCAGTTAGACAACCCACACTGGAACCACACAGTACTTTCAGCCTCTGCCTCTGTTTAAGTACTGCCTATTTTGGAGACAGCTGTTTTTCCAAAACACAGCCTGCTTTTTTTTTTTTTTTTAAATTATGTTTTTTTTTGTTTGTTTGTTTACAAAATTTTGCTACACTTCATGCTTAGTGTTAATTCTATTTTTCAGTACTTACTATTATTACTGAAGGTGGGATTTCAGTTTCTATTTCACCCTTTTTTTCTTTCCTATTGCTTTCAGAACTGGGTAGAAAAAAGTTTGCTATCAATTTATATCTGGAGGTTTATATTTCTTATCTAATAATTTCATCAGTATTCTATTTAATACTCTCATTTTGTATAGTTATGTTTTTCCATTTCCTTTGAATTATATTTGCTAAATCACAAGCATTAACTTGTAATATGCCAGTTTTAAGAATTATTTATGTATTATTTCTGAGCCTGGTTGACCCCTCATTCCATACTTTACTGTTTTATTAATTTTTGTTTTTCTTAATCTTGAGTATTTCCCCCAAATATTATGTTGCTGTTAGGTTTGGTTTTATTTTTGTTATTAATTTACTTACTTTACCCACTTTTTGAAAAATGGAAATACTCAAAACTATTAATTATCTATGAGAAAAGATGTATATTCTATTAAGTTAAATATGTGTATAATTATTTTCATTCTCTTTCCAAAGTCTCTTCTTATGGGGTATATTTGTGTTTAATAAAATAATAATTATAGCAGTATCCCCTATCCTGAATTCTATAAAATTAAATAATTTTAACCTAAGTATTGCTATACTAGAGATTGCTTATATCTTAGGTTTTGCATTTTTCCTAGAAAATATGAAATTTGCAATATTTTCCTTTTATTTTACTGACTTTATTTTTTTTTGGTAACTAAATAGTAGGAAAGTAGTTCTATCTACTATTATAGAAGAAAAAAAAAAATGGCCAAACTTCTACCCCTCGATTACTTTATGATTTTTTTTAAATTTCATTTTATTTTTAAACTTCACAAATTGTATTAGTTTTGCCAAATATCAAAATGAATCCGCCACAGGTATACATGTGTTCCCCATCCTGAACCCTCCTCCTTCCTCCCTCCCCATACCATCCCTCTGGGTCATCCCACTGCACTAGCCCCAAGCATCCAATATGGTGCATTGAACCTGAACTGGCAACTCGTTTCATACATGATATTATACATGTTTCAATGCCATTCTCCCAAATCTTCCCACCCTCTCCCTCTCCCACAGAGTCCATAAGACTGTTCTATACATCAGTGTCTCTTTTGCTGTCTCGTACACAGGGTTATTGTTATCATCTTTCTAAATTCCATATATATGCATTAGTATACTGTATTGGTGTTTTTCTTTCTGGCTTACTTCACTCTGTATAATAGGCTCCAGTTTCATCCACCTCATTAGAACTGATTTAAATGTATTCTTTTTAATGGCTGAGTAATACTCCATTGTGTATATGTACCACAGCTTGCTTATCCATTCATCTGCTGATGGACATCTAGGTTGCTTTCATGTCCTGGCTATTATAAACAGTGCTGCGATGAACAACGGGGTACACGTGTCTCTTTCAATTCTGGTTTCCTCAGTGTGTATGCCCAGCAGTGGGATTGCTGGATCATAAGGCAGTTCTATTTCCAGTTTTTTAAGCAATCTCCACACTGTTCCCCAAAGCGGCTGTACTAGTTTGCATTCCCACCAACAGTGTAAGAGGGTTCCCTTTTCTCCACACCCTCTCCAGCATTTATTGCTTGTAGACGTTTGGATCGCAGCCATTCTGACTGGTGTGAAATGGTACCTCATAGTGGTTTTGATTTGCATTTCTCTGATAATGAGTGATGTTGAGCATCTTTTCATGTGTTTGTTAGCCATCTGTATGTCTTCTTTGGAGAAATGTTTATTTAGTTCTTTGACCCATTTTTTGATTGGGTCATTTATTTTTCTGGAATTGAGCTGTAGGAGTTGCTTGTATATTTTTGAGATTAGTTGTTTGTCAGTTGCTTCATTTGCTATTATTTTCTCCCATTCTGAAGGCTGCCTTTTCACCTTGCTAATAGTTTCCTTTGATGTGCAGAAGCTTTTAAGGTTAATTAGGTCCCATTTGTTTATTTTTGCTTTTATTTCCAATACTCTGGGAGATGGATCATAGAGGATCCTGCTGTGATGTATGTCAGAGAGTGTTTTGCCTATGTTCTCCTCTAGGAGTTTTATAGTTTCTGGTCTTACATTTAGATCTTTAATCCATTTTGAGTTTATTTTTGTGTATGGTGTTAGAAAGTGTTCTAGCTTCATTCTTTTACAAGTGGTTGACCAGTTTTCCCAGCACCACTTGTTAAAGAGATTGTCTTTAATCCATTGTATATTCTTGCTTCCTTTGTCAAAGATAAGGTGTCCATATGTGCGTGGATTTATCTCTGGGCTTTCTGTTTTGTTCCATTGATCTATATTTCTGTCTTTGTGCCAGTACCATACTGTCTTGATAACTGTGGCTTTGTAGTAGAGCCTGAAGTCAAGTAGGTTGATTCCTCCAGTTCCATTCTTCTTTCTCAAGATAGCTTTGGCTATTCGAGGTTTTTTGTATTTCCATACAAATTGTGAAATTATTTGTTCTAGCTCTGTGAAGAATACCATTGGTAGCTTGATAGGGATTGCACTGAATCTATAAATTGCTTTGTGTAGTATACTCATTTTCACTATATTGATTCTTCCAATCCATGAACATGGTATATTTCTCCATCTATTAGTGTCGTCTTTGATTTCTTTCACCAGTGTTCTATAGTTTTCTATATATAGGCCTTTAGTTTCTCTAGGTAGATATATCCCTAAGTATTTTATTCTTTCTGTTGCAACGGTGAATGGAATTGTTTCCTTAATTTCTCTTTCTGTTTTCTCATTATTAGTGTATAGGAATGCAAGGGATTTCTGTGTGTTGATTTTATATCCTGCAACTTTACTATAATCATGGATTAGTTCTAGTAATTTTCTGGTGGACTCTTTAGGGTTTTCTATGTAGAGGATCATGTCATCTGCAAATAGTGAGTTTTACTTCTTCTTTTCCAATTTGGATTCCTTTTATTTCTTTTTCTGCTCTGATTGCTGTGGCCAAAACTTCCAAAACTATGTTGAATAGTAATGGTGAAAGTGGGCACCCTTGTCTTGTTGCTGACTTTAGAGGGAATGCTTTCAATTTTTCACCATTGAGGATAATGTTTGCTGTGGGTTTGTCATATATAGCTTTTATTATGTTGAGGTATGTTCCTTCTATTCCTGCTTTCTGGAGCGTTTTTATCATAAATGGATTTTGAATTTTGTCAAATGCTTTCTCTGCATCTATTGAGATAATCATATGGTTTTTATTTTTCAATTTGTTAATGTGGTGTATTACATTGATTGATTTGCGGATATTGAAGAATCCTTGCATCCCTGGGATAAAGCCCACTTGGTCATGGTGTATGACCTTTTTAATGTGTTGTTGGATTCTGATTGCTAGAATTTTGTTAAGGATTTTTGCATCTATGTTCATCAGTGATATTGGCCTGTAGTTTTCTTTTTTGTGGGATCCTTGTCAGGTTTTGGTATTAGGGTGATGATGGCCTCATAGAATGAGTTTGGAAGTTTACCTTCCTCTGCAATTTTCTGGAAGAGTTTGAGTAGGATAGGTGTTAGCTCTTCTCTAAATTTTTGGTAGAATTCAGCTGTGAAGTCGTCTGGACCTGGGCTTTTGTTTGCTGGAAGATTTTTGATTACAGTTTCAATTTCCGGGCTTGTGATGGGTCTATTAAGATTTTCTATTTCCTCCTGGTCGAGTTTTGGAAAGTTGTACTTTTCTAAGAATTTGTCCATTTCTTCCACGTTGTCCATTTTATTGGCATATAATTGTTGATAGTAGTCTCTTATGATCCTTTGTATTTCTGTGTTGTCTGTTGTGATCTCTCCACTTTCATTTCTAATTTTATTGATTTGATTTTTCTCCCTTTGTTTCTTGATGAGGCTGGCTAATGGTTTGTCAATTTTATTTATCCTTTCAAAGAACCAGCTTTTGGCTTTGTTGATTTTTGCTATGGTCTCTTTTGTTTCTTTTGCATTTATTTCTGCCCTAATTTTTAAGATTTCTTTCCTTCCACTAACCCTGGACTTCTTCATTTCTTCCTTTTCTAGTTGCTTTAGGTGTAGGGTTAGGTTATTTATTTGACTTTTTTCTTGTTTCTTGAGGTATGCCTGTATTGCTATGAACTTTCCCTTTAGGACTGCTTTTACAGTGTCCCACAGGTTTTGGGTTGTTGTTTTCATTTTCATTCGTTTCTATGCAAATTTTGATTTCTTTTTTGATTTCTTCTGTGATTTGTTGGTTATTCAGCAGCGTGTTTTTCAGCCTCCATATGTTGGGATTTTTAATAGTTTTTCTCCTGTAATTGAGATCTAATCTTACTGCACTGTGGTCAGAAAAGATGCTTGGAATAATTTCTATTTTTTTGAATTTACCAAGGCTAGCTTTATGGCCCAGGATGTGATCTATCCTGGAGAAGGTTCCATGTGCTCTTGAGAAAAAGGTGAAATTCATTGTTTGGGGATGAAATGTCCTATAGATATCAATTAGTTCTAAGTGGTCTATTGTATTGTTTAAGGTTTGTGTTTCCTTGTTAATTTTCTGTTTAGTTGATCTATCCATAGGTGTGAGTGGGGTATTGAAGTCTCCCCCTATTATTGTGTTATTGTTAATTTCTCCTTTCATACTTGTTAGCATTTGTCTTACATACTGTGGTGCTCCCGTGTTGGGTGCATATATATTTATAATTGTTAAATCTTCTTCTTGGATTGGTCCTTTGATCATTATGTGGTGACCATCTTTGTCTCTTTTCACAACCTTTGTTTTAAAGTCTATTTTATCTGATATGAGTATTGCTACTCCTGCTTTCTTTTGGTCCCTATTTGCATGGAAAATCTTTTTCCAGCCCTTCACTTTCAGTCTGTATGTGTCCCGTGTTTTGAGGTGGGTCTCTTGTAGACAACATATGTAGGGGTCTTGTTTTTGTATCCATTCAGCCAGTCTTTGTCTTTTGGTTGGGGCATTCAACCCATTTACGTTTAAGGTAATTACTGATAAGTATGATCCTGTTGCCATTTACTTTATTGTTTTGGGTTCGAATTTATACACCCTTTTTGTGTTTCCTGTCTAGAGAATATCCTTTAGTATTTGTTGGAGAGCTGGTTTGGTGGTGCAGAATTCTCTCAGCTTTTGCTTGTCTCAAAAGCTTTTGATTTCTCCTTCATACTTGAATGAGATCCTTGCTGGGTACAATAATCTGGGCTGTAGGTTATTTTCTTCCATCATTTTAAGTATGTCTTGCCATTCCCTCCTGGCTTGAAGAGTTTATATTGAACGATCAGCTGTTATCCTTATGGGAATTCCCTTGTGTGTTATTTGTTGTTTTTCCCTTGCTGCTTTTAATATTTGTTCTTTGTGTTTGATCTTTGTTAATTTGATTAATATGTGTCTTGGGGTGTTTCACCTTGGGTTTATCCTGTTTGGGACTCTCTGGGTTTCTTGGACTTGAGTGATTATTTCCTTCCCCATTTTAGGGAAGTTTTCAACTATTATCTCCTCAAGTATTTTCTCATGGTCTTTCTTTTTGTCTTCTTCTTCTGGGACCCCTATGATTCGAATGTGGTAGTGTTTAATATTGTCCTGGAGGTCTCTGAGATTGTCCTCATTTCTTTTAATTCATTTTTCTTTTATCCTCTCTGATTCATTTATTTCTGCCATTCTATATTCTAATTCACTAATCCTATCTTCTGCCTCTGTTATTCTACTATTTGTTGCCTCCAGAGTGTTTTTAATTTCATTTATTGCATTATTCATTATATATTGACTCTTTTTTATTTCTTCTAAGTCCTTGTTAAACCTTTCTTGCATCTTCTCAGTCCTTGTCTCCAGGCTATTTATCTGTGATTCCATTTTGATTTCAAGATTTTGGATCAATTTCACTATCATTTTTCGGAATTCTTTATCAGGTAGATTCCCTATCTCTTCCTCTTTTGCTTGGTTTGGTGGGCATTTATCCTGTTCCTTTATCTGCTGGGTATTCCTCTGTCTCTTCATCTTGTTTAAATTGCTGATTTTGGGGTGTCCTTTCTGTATTCTGGCAGTTTGTGGAGTTCTCTTTATTGTGGCATTTCCTCGCTGTGTGTGGGTTTGTACAGGTGGCTTGTCAAGGTTTCCTGGTTAGGGAAGCTTGTGTTGGTGTTCTGGTGGGTGGAGCTGTATTGCTTCTCTCTGGAGTGCAATGAGGTGTCCAGTAATGAGTTATGAGATGTCTATGGTTTTGGGGTGACTGGGCAGCCTGTATCTTGAAGCTCAGGGCTGTGTTCCTTTGTTGCTTGAGAATTTGCTTGGTATGTCTTGCCCTGGAACTTGTTGGCCTTTGTGTGGTGCTTGGTTTCAGTGTTGGTATGGAGGCATTTGATGAGCTCCTGTCAATTAATATTCCTTGGAGTCAGGACTTCCCTGGAGTCAGGGTTTGGATTTAAGCCTCCTGCTTCCAGTTATTGGTCTTATTTTTACAGTAGTTTCAAAACTTCTCCTTCTATACAGCACCATTGATAAAACATCTACGTTAAAGATCAAAAGTTTCTCTACCATGAGGGTCACCAAGAGAGGTTCACAGCATTACATGGAGAAGAGAAGAGGGAGGAGGGAGTTAGAAGTGACCCGAATGAGATGAGGTGGAATCAATAGTGGAGAGAGTGGACTAGCCAATAATCACTTCCTGGACCGCTCAGAGTTGTTCACGGAGTTATACAGAGAAGAGAAGATGGAGGAAGGAGACAGAGGTGGCCAGAAGGATAAAAGGGGGGAATGAAAAGGAGGGAGACAGATCCAGCCAGTAATCTGTTCCCTAAGTGTTCTCCACTGTCCAGAACACACAGAAATTCACAGAATTGGGTAGAGTAGAGAGGGGTTAGGGAGGAGACACAGGCGACCTGGTGGAGAAAAAGGAGAGTCCAGAGGGAGAGAGAGCAGTTAAGCCAGTAATCTCGTTCCCTAGTGAAAAAAGGGTACTGAAGATTGGGTTCTTAAAGGTACAAAACTGGCAACAAATACATAAAAGCAAAAATTAAAAATCTAAAGTAGAGTTTGGAATTTTAAAAATATGATGTTAAAGAAAGGAAGAAGGAAAAGAAAGAGAGAAAAAACGAACAAACAAAAACAAACAAGGTCGCGAAAATTATAAACAAAATATAGGTACAAAATTGATAACTAATAGCAAAAAGCAAAAGTTAAAAATCTAGAGTTTGGAATTTCAAACATACAATGTTAAAAAAAAGAAGAAGAAAAAGAAAGAGAGCGAAAAAAAAAAAAAAAAAAACAATGTCACAAAAATTATAAAGAAAATACAGGTACAAAATTGATATCAAAT
Organism: Bos grunniens; assembly: GCF_055505025.1. Classification (NCBI taxonomy): domain Eukaryota; kingdom Metazoa; phylum Chordata; class Mammalia; order Artiodactyla; family Bovidae; genus Bos; species Bos grunniens. The sequence continues at coordinate 60,208,041 of NC_141183.1, read as the reverse complement.
ACCAAAAAGCATAAATTAAAAATCTAGAGTAGAGTTTGGAATTTCAGATGTACAATGTTATATAAAAGAAGAAGAGAAAGAAACAGAGGGAACAAAAAGTCACAGAAATTATAAAAAAAACTATAGGTACAAAATTGATAACAAATACCAAAAAGCTAAAATTAAAATTCTAGAGTTTGGAATTTCAAAAATACAATGTTAAAGAAAAGAAGGGGAAAAAAAGGTCAAAAAATTATAAAATATATATATATGAAGTTTGCTGAAGAAAAAAAAATAGGGTCTTTTTTTTTTTTTTTTTTGCAAAGTAATAGGTTATAAAAGTGAAAATCAAAGGAATAATAGAGGACTTAAATTTTTTTTAAAAAATTTAAAAAAGAAAGAAAGAAAGAATGATCGTAAAAATAGTAAAAATATATCGAGGACTTTCTCTGGTTTTGTTGTGAGTATTGTGGGTTCAGCTCATTTTTGACTAGTTCCTTGGTCCGACTCTTATTTCTCAAGATCTATAGGCTCCTTCCTATGTAGTCAGTAGTAACCACAGGGTTTTAATCTATTGCCTGTAGCTTCCAAGGCGGTTCCCTCTGTTATAGATTCTTCTGTTTGCTGGACTCTTCAGTGTCTGGTTTCGACCTTGACTCAAAGGGGATGGTGGAGGACACTTTTTTTTTCTTTTTAAGCTCACTTGTTCAGTCACGCTGTAGGAAGGGAGGGAGGGATGCCGCAAACAAGTAACACTGGCATGTGCTCGCAGTGCCTCAGCCACACTGGGTCTGCCCCCACTCACGGCGCGTGTAGCCTCCTTGCCCACACTGCTCAGGCTCTAGGTTGTTCCGCCAGGAACCGTCCATGGCCGGCCCTGGGCTGCCTGCACCTCCCAGGTCCAAGCCGCTCAGGTTCAGGCACTGGGGTAGTTCTCAGAGGTGCAGACTCAGTTGGGCCTGCGTTTTGTGCCCTTCCCAGGTCCGAGCAGCTCAGGTGATGAGGTGTTTAGCGAGCACGATTGCTGCGACTTATTGCCTCCCCACCGCTCAGTTATCTAGGTGTACAACCGGCGCACCTTCTCAGGGAGATGTTGACCGTCCAGACCCCCAAGAAGTTTTAGTTAGCAAAGAAGCCTGCCTACAGTTTTATAGATAATGTCTCTCTGGGGCTGCGATTGCCCCCTTCTAGCTCTGGCTGCGTGTCACCCTCATGCTGGGAAAGATTTAGGGCAGGAAGAGAAGTGGGTGACAGAGGATGAGATGTTTGGAAAGCATGACTGACTCAATGGACATGAGTTTGAGCAAGCTCCAGGAGATAGTGAAGGGCAGAGAAGCCTGGTGTGCTGCAGTCCATGAGAGTGAGATGAGCACTAACACACAGAAATAAGACTAAGGGGGGAAAATGGAAGGTGTTCCAGCTAGAAACAGAGTTTTTGTTATTGTTGTTGTTTAGTCACTCAGTCCTGTCCAACTCCTTGAGACCCCATGGACAATAGCCCACCAGCCTCTTCTGTCCATGGGATTTCCCAGGCAAGAATACTGGAGTAGATTGCCATTTACTTCTACAGGGGACCATTCAATCCAGGAGTTGAACTTGGGTTTCCCGCATTACAGACAGACTCTATTATCTGAGCCACCAGGACTGATTCTTATTTCTATATGTCTCATATCCTTCCAGCAGCCTAGTATGGTATGTTCTCAGACAAGGCTGAAGTATAAGTTCAAGCAAGCCCCAAAGCACAAAAAACATCACGCTAAACTTGTAAAGTCCTTACAGACTTTTCAGGCCCAGGCTCAGAACTTGCAAACATAAACACATCTGCCATGTTCTATTACACAAAACAAGAATAAAGGCCATCCCAGAATCAGAGTATGGATGGTAAAGTACAGAATTAAAGAGCAAAGAGTATAGATACAAAAGGGCAATTAATTCATGCCAGAATAATAATCAATTAATACAGTCTTCCTTCTAGAATCAATTACCACAGTCTTTCCTCTAATCATTAGTTACTTCCTACATGTCAAATAGAATCACTCTTTTCCAAGAACTCCAAGAGTCTCATCTTATCTAATCATGTCTACAGGTTCAAAAACCAAAAAAAACATCTAAACATGGATATCCTTAATATGGAGAACTATGAACTAAGTAAACAAGTTATTCATGCCTCCTCTATCCCCTGACACATAATAGAGTAGTGAAATAGGGAAAGACAAGAGATCAGAATTTGAAATTCCCATTTAAAGGGGCACTTAGTAGCAGCTACTGGGTCTTTTAGTCATTCTGAAATTTCTTGGAAAACATTTTTGTGTTGCAATTTGAGGAATGGTATGCAGAGGACATCATGAGAAACTCTAGGCTGGAAGAAGCACAAGCTGGAATCAAGATTGCCAGGAGAAATATCAATAACCTCAGATATGCAGATAACACCACCCTTATGGCAGAAAGTGAAGAAGAACTAAAGATCGTCTTGATGAAAGTGAAAGAGGAGACTGAAAGTTGGCTAGAAGCTCAACATTCAGAAAACTAAGATCATGGCATCTGGGCCCATCACTTTATGGGAAATAGATGGGGAAACAGTGGAAAGAGTATCAGACTTTATTTTGGGGGGCTCCAAAATCACTGCAGATGGTGATTTCAGCCATGAAATTAAAAGACATTTACTCCTTGGAAGGAAAGTTATGACCAACCTAGATAGCATATTCAAAAACAGAGACATTACTTTGCCAACAAAGGTCCATCTAATCAGGCTATGTTTTTTCCAGTGGTCATGTATGGATGTGAGAATTGGACTGTGAAGAAAGTTGAGCACCAAAGAATTGATGCTTTTAAACTGTGGTGTTGGAGAAGACTCTTGAGAGTCCCCTGGCTGCAAGACCAACCAATCCATCCTAAAGGAGATCAGTTCTGGGTGTTCACTGGAAGGACTGATGCTGAAGCTGAAACTCCAATACCTGGCCACCTGATCCGAAGAGTTGACTCACTGGAAAAGACCCTGATGCTGGGAAGGATTGGGCAAGAGGAGAAGGGAAAGACAGAGGATGAGATGGCGGGATGGTATCACTGACTCGATGGACATGGGTTTAGGTGGACTCTGGGAGTTGATGATGGACAGGGAGGCCTGGCGTGCTGCGATTCATGGAGTCACAAAGAGTTGAACATGACTGAGCGACTGAACTGAACTGAGAGTCTCTTGATTGGACTCTGGGTCTGCATCATGTTTTACACTATGTTTTGCAGCTACATTCAATTGGATTATTAGCCTTAGACCATTTCTATTTCGCAGCAAGTTAATATTTAACCACATTAAGGTGCTGGATAGGTTATGGATATAAAGGAAAATGTTACAGGGCCAAGCCTGTGGTAAAGACAGGCTATTATATAGGAGTATCCGATATTTAGCCACAATATTCAAAATGGAGCTTGAGTTAACCCTGGAAAAAGTCAGTTATCGCCACAAATAAATAATTAAGAAGATAGATCTCCGAGAGAATTCTCAGTGAGACAGAAGGCAAGTGTGACTCAAGTGCAGTGAATAGTACAAGTGCCTGGTTAGGTTTTCTAGTTTCTGGGTGACAACCCTCAGGAGTTTTCATTATAATCTCTTCTTTGTGTTCCAAAACAAAATACAATCCCTTCTTCATTTTCTCACCCTCATTCTTTTCTGTAAGCTAATTTTGGCAACATCTTAACCTAAACCACATGTGCTTTAATCCTTTGTTAAAATACATGGAAATACGCTATTCTCCTACTTGAATCCTAGATATGATGCGTGTCCTCTTTTTTATTGATCTCCTTGGGCATATTAATGGAAATACCCTAGTACAAAGCCAAGTTAACTAGATATACAAAGTTTTATCTGTATCTATTACTAGTGTAATAGAAAGGAGGGCCGAGAGGAGCTACTCCACGTTCAAGGTCAGGAGGGGCGGCCATGAGGAGATACCCTTCGTCTAAGGTAAAGAGCAGCAGCTGCGCTTTGCTGTAGCAGCCGTGAAGAGATACCCCACATCCAAGGTAAGAGAAACCCAAGTAAGATGGTAGGTGTTGTGAGAGGGCATCAGAGGGCAGACACACTGAAACCATAATCACAGAAAACTAGCCAATCTGCTCACACGGACCATAGCCTTGTCTAACTCAATGAAACTAAGTCATGCCATATGGGGACACCCAAGACTGGAGGGTCAAGGTAGAGAGTCTGACAAAATGTGGTCCACTGGAGAAAGGAATGGCAAACCACTTCAGTTTTCTTGCCTTGAGAAACCCATGAACAGTATGAAAAGGTAAAATGATAGGATACTGAAAGGGGAACTCCCCAGGTGAGTAGGTGATCAATATGCTATTGGAGATCAGTGGAGAAATAACTCCAGAAAGAATGAAGAGATGGAGCCAAAGCAAAAATACCCAGTTGTGGATGTGATTGGTGATAGAAGCAAGGTCTGATGCTGTAAAGAGCAATATTGCATCGGAACCTGGAATGTTAGATCCATGAATCAAGGCAAACTGGAAGAGGTCAAACAGGAGATAGCAAAGTGGACTGGAATGGGTGAACTTAACTCAGATGACCATTATATCTACTACTGCAGGCAGGAATCCCTTAGAAGAAATGGAGTAGCCATCATGGTCAACAAAAGAGTCCGAAATGCAGCACTTGGATGCAATCTCAAAAACGACAGAATGAACTCTGTTCGTTTCCAAGGCAAACCATTCAATATCACAGTAATCCAAGTCTATGCCCAAACCAGTAACGCTGAAGAAGCTGAAGTTGAACGGTTCTATGAAGACCTACAAGACCTTTAAAATTAACATCCCAAAAAGATGTCCTTTTCATTATAGGGGACTGGAATGCAAAAGCAGGAAGTCAAGAAACACCTGGAGTAACAGGCAAATTTGGCCTTGGAATATGAAAGGAAGCAGGGCAAAGGCTAATAGAGTTTTGCCAAGAGAACGTGCTGGTCATAGCAAACACCCTATTCCAACAACACAAGAGAAGACGCTACCCATGGACATTGCCAGATGGTCAACACCAAAATCAGATTAATTATATTTTTTGCAGCCAAAGATGGGGAAGCTCTATACAGTCAGCAAAAACAAGACCGGGAGCTGACTTTGGCTCTGATAATGAACTCCTTATTTCCAAATTCAGACTTAAATTGAAGAAAGTGGGGAAAACCACTAGACCATTTAGGTATGACCTAAATGAAATCCTTTATGATTATACAGTGGAAGTGAGCAATAGATTTAAGGGACTAGATCTGATAGACCGAGTGCCTGATGAACTATGGGTGGAAGTTGGTGGCATTGCACAGGAGACAGGGATCAAGACTATTCCCATGGAAAAGAAATGCAAAAAAGCAAAATGGCTCTCTGAGGAGGCCTTACAAATAGCTGTGAAACGAAGAGAAGTGAAAAACAAAGGAGAAAATGAAACATATAAGCATCTGAATGCAGATTCCAACAAACAGCAAGTAAAAATAAGAAGGCCTTCCTCAGTGATCAGTGCAAAGAAATAGAGGAAAACAACAGAATGAGAAAGACTAGGGATCTCTTCAATAAAATTGGAGATACCAAGGGAACATTTCATGCAAAGATGGGCTCAATAGAGGACAGAAATATTATCGACTTAACAGAAGCAGAAGCTATTAAGAAGAGGTGGCAAGAATACACAGAAGAACTGTACAAAAAACATCTTCATGGCCAAGATAATCATGATGGTGTGATCACTGACCTAGAGCCAGACATCCTGGAATGTGAAGTCCAGTGGGCCTTAGAAAGCATCACTATGAACAAAGCTACTGGAGGTGATGGAATTCCAGTTGAGATATTTCAAATGCTGAAAGATGATGCTGTGAAAGTGTTGCACTCAATATGCCAGCAAATTTGGAAGACTCAGCAGTGGCCACAGGACTGGAAAAGGTCAGTTTTCATTCCAATCCCAAAGAAGGGCAATGCCAAAGAATGCTCAAACTATGGGTCAATTGCAATCATCTCACACGCTAGTAAAATAATGCTTAAAATTCTCCAAGCCAGGCTTAAGCAGTACATGAACCGTGAACTTCCAGATGCTCAAGCTGCTTTTAGAAAAGGCAGAGGAACCAGAGATCAAATTTCCAACATCTGCTGGATCATGGAAAAAGCAAGAGAGTTCCAGAAAAACTTCTATTTCTGCTTTATTGACTATGCCAAAGCCTTTGACTCTGTGGACCACAATAAACTGTGGAAAATTCTGAAACAGATGGGAATACCAGACCACCTGACTTGCCTCTTGAGAAACTTATATGCGGGTCAGGAAGCAACAGTTAGAACTGGACATGGAGCAACAGACTGGTTCCAAATAAGAAAAAGGGTACATCAAAGCTATATATTGCCACCCTGCTTATTTAACTTATATGCAGAGTATTAATGAAAAACTCTATGTTGGAAGAAGCACCAGCTGGAATCAAGATTGTGGGGAGAAATATCAATTAGCTCAGATATGCAGATGACAGCACCTTTATGGCAGAAAGTGAAGAGGACCAAGGAGGCACTTGATGAAAGTGAAAGAGGAGAGTGAAAAATTTGGCTTAAACCTCAACATTCAGAAAACAAAGATCATGGCATCTGGTCCCATCACTTCATGGCAGATAGATGGGGAAACAGTGGAAATAGTGTCATACTTTATTTTTTTAGGCTCCAAGATCACTGCAGATGGTGAATGCAGCCATGAAATTGAAAGACGCTTTACCCTTTGGAAGGAAAGTTATGACCAACTTAGATAGCATATTGAAAAGCAGAGATATTACTTTGCCAACAAAGGTCCATCTAGTCAAGAGTATGGTTTTTCCAGTGGTTATGTATGAATGTGAGAGTTGGACTGTGAAGAAATCTGAGTGCCGAAGAATTGATGCTTCTTTTTTTTTTTTTTTTAATTTAATTTTATTTTTAAACTTTACATAATTGTATTAGTTTTGCCAAACATAAGTATGGTGTTGGAGAAAACTCTTGAGAGTCACTTCGACTGCAAGGAGAGCCAACCAGTCCATCCAAAATTAGATCAGTCCTGGGTGTTCATTGGAAGGACTGATGCTGAGGCTGAAATTCCAGTACTTTGGCCACCTCATGCGAAGTGTTGACTTATTGGAGAATACCCTGATTCTGGGAGGGATTGGGGGCAGGAGAAAAAGGGGAAAACAGGGGATGAGATGGCTGGATGGCATCACTGGCTCAATGCACATAAGTTTGGGTGAACTCTGGGAGTTGGTGATGGACAGGGAGGCCTAGCATGCTGTGATTCATGGGGTTCCAAAGAGTCAGACATGACTGAGACACTGAACTGAACTGAACTAGTGTAATATGTATCTGTATTAAAAATGAAGTACAGAAGCTTTTAATTTTTAATTAGGTCCCATTTGTTGATTTTTGCTTTTATTTCCAATATTCTGGGAGGTGGGTCACAGAGGATCCTGCTGTGATGTATGTAGGAGAGTGTTTTGCCTATGTTCTCCTCTAGGAGTTTTATAGTTTCTGGTCTTGCATTTAGATCTTAATCCATTTTGAGTTTATTTTTGTGTATGGTGTTAGAAAGTGTTCTAGTTTCATTCTTTTACAAGTGGTTGACCAGTTTTCCCAGCACCACTTGTTAAAGAGATTGTCTTTTCTCCATTATATATTCTTGCCTCATTTGTCAAAGATACAATGTCCATAGGTGCATGGATTTATCTCTGGGCTTCGTATTTTGTTCCATTGATCTATATTTCTGTCTTTGTGCCAGTACCATACTGTCTTGATGACTGTGGCTTTGTAGTAAAGCCTGAAGTCAAGCAGGTTGATTCATCCAGTTCCATTCTTCTTTATCAAGATTGCTTTGGCTATTTCAGTTGTTTTATATTTCCGTACACATTGTGAAATTATGTGTTCTAGCTTTGTGAAAAATACCGTTGGTAGCTTCATAGGTATTGCATTGAATCTATAGACTGCTTTGGGTGGTATACTCATTTTCACTATATTGATTCTTCCGATCCACGAACATGGTATATTTCTCCATCTATTAGTGCCATCTTTGATTTCTTTCACCAGTGTTTTATAGTTTTCTATATATAGGTCTTTAGTTTCTTACTCCTGCAGCTCAATTCCAGAAAAATAGACGACCCAATCAAAAAATGGGCCAAAAAACTAAACAGACATTTCTCCGAAGAAAAAATACAGATGGCTAACAAACACATGAAAAGACGCTCAACATCACTCATTATCAGAGAAATGCAAATCAAAACCACAATGAGGTACCATTTCACGCCAGTCAGAATGGCTGTGATCCAAAATTCTACAAGCAATAAATGCTGGAGAGGGTGTGGAGAAAAGGGAACCCTCTTACATTGTTGGTGGGAATGCAAACTAGTACAGCCACTATGGAGAACAATGTGGAGATTCCTTAAAAAACTGGAAATAGAACTGCCTTATGACCCAGCAATCCCATTGCTGGGCATACAGACTGAGGAAACCAGAATTGAAAGAGACACCTGTACCCCAGTGTTCATCATAAGACTGTTTATAATAGCCAGGATATGGAAGCAACCTAGATGTCCATCCCCAGACGAATAGATAAGAAAGCTGTGGTACATATACATAATGGAATATTACTCAGCCATTCAAAAGAATACATTTGAATCAGTTCTAATGAGGTGGATGAAACTGGAGCCTATTATACAGAGTGAAGTAAGCCAGAAAGAAAAATGCCAATATAGTATACTAACATATATGTATGGAATTTAGAAAGATGGTAACAATAACCCTGTATGCGAGACAGCAAAAGAGACATAGATGTTTAGAACAGTCTTTTGGACTCTGTGGGAGAGGGTGAGGGTGGGATGATTTGGGAGAATGGCATTGAAACATGTATAGTATCATATAGGAAATGAATCACCAGTCCAGATTCGATGCAGGATACAGGATGCTTGGGGCTGGTGCACTGGGATGACCCAGACAGATGGTACGGGGAGGGAGGTAGGAGGTGGGTTCAGAATGGGGAACACGTGTATACCCGTGGTGGTTTCATGTTGATGTATGGCAGAACCAATACAATATTGTAAAGTAATTAGCCTCCAATTAAAATAAATAAATAAATAAAAATGAAGTACAAGAGAGGGGTTTTCCCATGATAGTTCTTGAATGATTGTACTACAAACTGTTTATTTATATTTTGTCAAGCTTAAAAATAAAATGGCCAGTTATTTTACCAGCAAAAGTGACTTTGTTTACAAATGACAGAGGAAATGTAATCTGAGACATGCAAACTATGGCTACCCACAGGCAAATTCAGAGAAAAAAGAGCACCTCATTACTTTATAGGATAAAAAAAGTCAGAAGTGGCTACTTTGTACAGAAGTGCATTGGAGGAAAGTGAGAATTTGGGATGGTGATGGTTTTTCATTGCCTGAACTATTGCTGGTCAAAGAGAAAATATTCCTTCCTCCTGCCTGGGACATAAAATAAATGTCTTTCTGTTCAGAATTTAATACAAGCTGTGAGGGAAGGTCGGAGAAGGCAATGGCACCCCACTCCAGTACTCTTGCCTAGAAAATCCCATGGACGGAGGAGCCTGATAGGCTGCAGTCCATGGGGTCGCTAAGAGTCAGACATGACTGAGCGACTTCACTTTCACTTTTCATTTCATGCATTGGAGAAGGAAATGGCAACCCACTCCAGTGTTGTTGCCTGGAGAATCCCAGGGATGGGCAAGCCTGGTGGGCTGCTGTCTATGGGGTCACACAGAGTCAGACACGACTGAAGCGACTTAGCAGCAGTAGCAGCAGCAGCAGTAAGGGAAGGTATATGTATAACAGGTCCTCTTTCAGGGCTCCCCAACTCCATTTTAAATAAAACTTTTATGATTTCCTGTTTACATATATGTATTACATATATTTACACCAGTTCTTGGCGTTCAGCTCAGTTAGGTTCACCAATCTACATGACCTTGAAATTCTACAGAAACAAGACAGGATGTTTTCATCACCAAGGTAAGTTCACTTGCATCCCCTTTTCTCTCTTCCATGTCCTTTGTATTGCAACAACTTTTTTGTCTTTGATGGTCATCATTTAGTTTCATGTTCTTAAAGTTTATGGAAATAAAATAATACAGCTGGTTCTATATTCGTGTATGTGTGTAGCTTCTTTTATTCAATATAATAATTTGAGGATTTATCCATGATGTTGTTTCCTTACTTTGGAACCTTCATAGCCATTATTTCTTGAAATATGTTGTCTGCTCCAATTCACTTTCATTTCCTTCTGCAGGCATCTTAGATCACATGATTTCTACAGATCTTAGATACTCTGTTCTATTTTTTCACATTTTTTTCTCCTTAAGTTAAATTTTCTATTGCTTTGTATTCAAATTCTTTAATTCTTTTCTATACTGTAACACTTGCAACATTCTCATTTTATTCATTTTAAAAGAGTCCTTATTTCTGCTAAAAATGCCCTATATATTTATATGCTTCCCACATTTTCATCCTTTAGTATTTTGGCAGTTATTTTAATTTTTTGCCAATTTTGTTGAATTTATATACTGTAAAGCCACTTAAAAAAAAAAAAAGTTCCAGAAGGTTTTGTAAAGGAAAGTTATCATGAAATTCCTGAATTATAATTTTAATATTTGAGCAATCTCTATATCTACTTTTATGACTTTCCTCTCTTCACTATGGACCTCTCTTTCTCTCTCCCTTAGTTTTTGTTTGTTTGTGAGTTTTGTAAATTTGTTATTATATAATGGCCATTTATTTTAAAGAACCGTATAGACAGAAATAAATTATTTTTTATTTAGAAATAAAGAATTTACCTTCCTATGTTAAGCTGCTTTAATTGGGGACTCAATTAATTTCATTTGTAGTAAGATAAGCCTGAGTTTTTTGACACATCTATTTGACATCTTTTTAGTTTGTGTTGTTTCATTACTGCTTTTTTATGTTTAGAGATTGGTCCCATGTCTTTTTTTTTTTTTCTATGAGGCTTGGGGTATGAGAACTTTTAAGATTCTGGAGGTATCTTTGCACTTTACAGCTGAGCTGCTAGCTTTCCAAATTATGGAAAAATTCCCTCTTCTTCTTGCCAAGCTAGAATTATTTTTGCTTCTAGGTTTTTTTTCCTCCCTTAAAATCTGCTGCGTCCCTGTTCAGTTGCTAAATTGTGTCTGACTCTTTGCAACCCATGGACTGCAGCACACTAGGCTTCCCTGTCCTTCACTACTTCCCAGAGTTTGCTCAAATTCATGTCCATTGAGTTGTGGTGTTATTTAACCATCTCATCTTCTGTCACCCTCTTCTCCTTTTGCCCTCAATCTTTCCCAACATCAGGGTCTTTTCTAATGAGTTGGCTCTTCACATAAAGTGGCCAAAGTATTGGAACTTCAGCTTCAGCATCTGTCCTTCTAATGAATCTTCAGGGTTGATTTACTTTAGGGTTGACTGGTTTGGTCTCTTTACAATCCAAGGGACTGTCAAGAGTCTTCTCCAACACCACAATTCAAAAGCATCAATTCGTTCATGCTCAGTCTTCTTTATGGTCCAACTCTCTCATCCATACATGACTACTGGAAAAACAGTTTTGACTTTTAAATATTCTGTCTAGATTTGTCATAGCTCTTTTCCAAGGATCAAGCATCTTTTAATTTTATGGCTGCTGTTATTTTCTGCAGTGATTTTGGAGCCCTCACCCCAACACACAATAAAGTTTGCCACTGTTTCCATTGTTTCCCCCATATATTTGCCATGAATGATGGGGCCATATGCCATAATCTTAGTTCTTAGTTTTTTGAATGCTAAGTTTCAAGCCAGCTTTTCCACTCTCCTCTTTCAACTTCTTCAAGAGGCTCTTTAGTTCCTCTTCACTTTCTGCCATGAGGTGGTATCATCTGCATATCTGAGGTTATTGCTATTTTTCTCAGAAATCTTGATTCCAGCTTGAGCTTTATCCAGCTGGGTATTTCACGTGATGCACTGTGCATATAAGTTAAATAAGCAGAGTGACAATATACAGCCCTGCTGTATCCCTTTCCCAATTTTGAACCAGTCTGTTGCTCCATGTCTGGTTCTAACTTTTGCTTCTTGACCTGCAGGAGACAGGTAGGATGTAAGTCCAGATGTAGATCTTAAAAGCAGGTCTCTTCCTACTCCAGTTAGTGTCAAATTCCTCATTCTCATCATTCTGCCAAAGATGTGTCCAGATTCTCTTTGTTTTAAAAGATGACTTATCACTTTCTAAAGTTCATTTCATGGTTTCTTTGCATTTAGATTTTTCAGATGGACTTAGAGAAACTATAGTTTTTGTAGTTTATTCAGCTTGTTTACTTATAGAAAAAGAGACAATCTCTTGTGACTTTCTGTATCTTGATTTGTTTCCAAATACTCTACAATTATCAGAATAGTAAATAAATAGGGTAAAACTTAATAGTTTACCCTATTTATTTGGTTCTACTTTGACCAAAGGAAGTGGTTTAAAATTTTTTAACATTACGTGTTAGACCTTTAAAAATAGAACATTTCTTATATATTAAGAGGTAGTTTGCTTGTTGGAAGGAAACATTTTCTATTGATTTGCCTTTGTTACTCTTATGAATGTTGAATTTATAACAAAATTCCAGGTTTATCCTCCTGTGAAAAAGCAGGAGTATGTTATCATCACAGCAGCTAAATAGAATCTTACTATCACCATTTATGTAATTAACTTAGATAATCAACTTAGAGTTTTCAGTATTCATGATATAAGACATATTAGAATTCAAACAATACAATTTTAGCATACTAAAGTTTGGAGATCAACCAAAGCAAAGTAAAGCAAACGAACCAACAATAACTAAAACATATAGACATAATTTGCAATTATAAAAAGTTAGGTTTAGCAGTGTTACATTCATATCTCTAAAAGGCACAATTTTCTAGAAGAAATAACAGGCTCATACACTTTAGAAAAATTGCAGAGAGAATTGGGTGATTAATGCAGAATCAGTGCTACTACCTAAGAGTCGACCTGATTTATCTTACAATCAACTTGGGAAAACCATTTTGATGTTATGACTCAGCAGATGTCAAGTTGTAAACCTTTCACAAAATGATTTCAAGGCAGGAATTAACTTGCTTACTCTGCAGAACCAGGCAGGAGAGAAAAAATACAAGTAAGGGTTCACCCAAGGACATTCCTCAAATGTTCCAAGTATTATTTCTTCCTCTTTTTCTCTTTTTCTTTCCCTTCCTCTCTCTCTCCAATCATTCTTAAGAGGAACACAAATGATGCAGTCAGCAATGAATTTGACAAGAGTTTCAGTGCCACAAAGAAGCTATGTTAGCTTGAAGGCTAAGTGAGGCATTTGACTAAAATGTGCTTGGAATGGATCTAAGCTGCTAAATGAGGTATGGGGGAAATTGCAGGTATTTGAAATTTACAACTATTCAGTTTTCATTTTACAGAATCCTTCAGTTCTTTTAAAAGTGAAGATCCCACCCCAGAAATAGTCCTAATTTATCATTGAATTTATATCTCATAAACAAAAGAACTTACTGAAATGTATAAATAGATCAGTTAATTTAAAATCAGAGAAAACTTTAATGTAGTGAATCTAAGAATCACTTAATTGACATGAATTGTCCAGAGTTCTTGGCTTCTCCGGTGGCTCAGATGGTAAAGCAATGTGCAATGTGGGAGACCTGGGTTTCATCCCTGGGTTGGAAAGATCCTCTGGAAGAGGGCATGGCGACCCACTCCAGTATTCTTGCCTGGAAAATCTGCATAGACAGAGGAGACTTGTGGGCTACAATCTATGGGGTTGCAAAGAGTTGGGCAATACTGAACTAAGTATGGCTTCCATCCAAAAATATTTCAGAAGCCTGAACCCATAGAAGTTGACCTTATTGAAATAAAGACTCTTCTTCTTTTGTATGTATTTACAAAGACTCTTTATGTATGCAGACACACACTTCAACTCTCCTCCACAATCTCTTCTCATTTTTCAGGTTGAGTCTGAATGTCACTTCCTCTTCTGAGAGGCCTTTCTTGACTACCTTATCTCAGTCTCAGCATCTATTTGTTCCTTCATGGCCCTTGTCATATTACAGTGAAGCAGGAGATAGATGGGACTCCAGGATAAACAGTTGCTCCTCTGTCGACAGAAACTCCATAATAACAGAAATTCCATAAAAGTAATATGATGAAGGAGACTGTTCTCTGTGCAGATAAGAGATAAAAGATCACATATTCCTCATTCTTAAAGTCAAGGAGACCTCCCCAGCTACACATGCACAGAAAGGCTTCTAGGAGGTCAAAATGGAAAGGAATGTCACCTCACGGCAAGTGATGTCAACCACCCATAGCCTGAAATTCATCTTGGCTAAGTAAGAAATGAACAGCCACACATGGGGAGTTCCTGAGATATACCAAGTATGGCCTTAGGACCAGGAAAATCAAAATGATTAACCAAAGGAAATCTGGAAGAAATGCCCCATAAAAGTGATTCAAATCACCAAGAGTGTGTGACTCTCTCTGAGCCTGCTCATGTGGCTATCCACATGCACTGTACTCTTTTTCTTTCTAATAAACATTTTACTTGTTTTACTACTTTCCATCATTATGGGAATTACTTTCCACAAAGCTGAAGGGCCAGGGGCTTGGCACTGTCCACTGGTCTAATGGCTAGGATTTGGCGCTCTCATTGCCATGATCTGGCCTCAACTTCTGGCTGGAAACCAATGCCCTGCTTTAAACCACTGCAGACTGAGATCACCCAAGATCAGCACTACTATAAAAATGCTTCTTTATTACTTTCACCACCACAACTAATTTGATGGATATAGGACCACATCTGATATTCTGTGATGTTAGATACTTAGCATCTACCACACTACTACAGAGGAGGAGTTCAGTTAATAAATAATATATCCATCATGGAGTCTCATGTGATCCTTTCATGTATAGGTATCCTCTCTCTTCTCTAAGTCTCTTCTCTATGTGGTAATGAAGCTAAGTAAAATAAACTCAACACAACTTAAGGCTGAAAGATAAATTAACTCATATCATAAAAACACAGAGGCTGATCTTCACAGAAATTACAGGATCCAGGCTTTAGAAATGGTATCAAAATACCAGAATTACTGTTTATCTCTTTTCAGCTTTCAGCTCTGATCCCCACTGAGTCAGTGTTATTTTCAAGCAAATAGTTATGTGTAAGAAATGTGTTCTCGAGCAGATGCAGGCTTATGTTTAATCAACTTAGCAACAACAGAAAGAACCCATCTTCCCTGTTACCACAGAGAATGACCCCCATAGGACTCTGGTCTGACTGAATTTATCTGTGAGGCCAAGAGTAAAAGGACATTGATTGAACAGACCTGGTTTACTATTTAACTCTAAAATCCAACACTCATCTCCCCAAATCCTCCTGGACTGACTTTTTTTTTTTTTTTGCCTATAAAAAATGGTTTATTTTATTGGAGTAAGAAGACAAACAGAATGTGCTAGGAAATCTGAAAGTATCAGCTATTTGATCTACCATATATGTTACTTGTAACTCTTCTATATCCTTCATTATAGTGTGGAATATACAAGTCATCATGGCTTGTATATAAGCTGCTTGTTTGCTGTACCTCAGTTTTCTTTATATCAAACAGAGATCTTGGTTTGATATACTCTTATAATAAATGTCTTTTGAATGAATGAATGAATGCATGCATTTTTCCTGCATTCTTCAGCAAATATAGTAAAGTTGCAGGATATAAAATCAACACACAGAAATCCCTTGCATTCCTATACACTAATAATGAGAAAACTGAAAGAGAAATTAAGGAAACAATTCCATTCACCATTGCAACGGAAAGAATAAAATACTTAGGAATTTATCTACCTAAAGAAACTAAAGACCTATATATAGAAAACTATAAAACACTGGTGAAAGAAATCAAAGAGGACACTAATAGATGGAGAAATATACCATGTTCATGGATTGGAAGAATCAATATAGTGAAAATGAGTATACTACCCAAAGCAATTTATAGATTCAATGCAATCCCTATCAAGCTACCAACGGTATTCTTCACAGAGCTAGAACAAATAATTTCACAATTTGTATGGAAATACAAAAAACCTCGAATAGCCAAAGCTATCTTGAGAAGGAAGAATGGAACTGGAGGAATCAACCTACCTGACTTCAGACTCTATTACAAAGCCACAGTTATCAAGACAGTATGGTACCGGCACAAAGACAGAAATATTGATCAATGGAACAAAATAGAAAGCCCAGAGATAAATCCACGCACATATGGACACCTTATCTTTGACAAAGGAAGCAAGAATATACAATGGATTAAAGACAATCTCTTTAACAAGTGGTGCTGGGAAAACTGGTCAACCACTTGTAAAAGAATGAAACTAGAACACTTTCTAACACCTTATACAAAAATAAACTCAAAATGGATTAAAGATCTAAACGTAAGACCAGAAACTATAAAACTCCTAGAGGAGAACATAGGCAAAACACTCTCCGACATACATCACAGCAGGATCCTCTATGACCCATCTCCCAGAATATTGGAAATAAAAGCAAAAATAAACAAATGGGACCTAATTAAACTTAAAAGCTTCTGCACAACAAAGGAAACTATTAGCAAGGTGAAAAGGCAGCCTTCAGAATGGGAGAAAATAATAGCAAATGAAGCAACAGACAAACAACTAATCTCAAAAGCTGAGTTGAATTTTTAAATTAGATTTAGTATATAATTTTGTCTTATGGAAATCACTCTTTTTCTTAGTAGAGCAGAAGCATGAGTGATAATAAAAATAGATATTTATATGGTCAGTGACTATAATTTCACACAAGGATTGTTGTTGTTGGCACACCAGACCTCCCTGCCCCTCAACATCTCCCAAAATGTGCCCAAGTTTCCATCCATTACATTGGTGGTGTCATCCAGCCATCTTATCTTCTGACACCCTCTTTTTCTTCTGCCCTCAATCTTTCCCAGCATCAAGGACTTTTCCAATGAATCAGCTGTTCACATCAGATGACCAAAACACTGGAGCCTCAACTTCAGCATTAATCCTTCTATTGAGTATTCAGAGTTAATTTCCCTTAAGATTGACTGGTTTGATCTCCTTGTGCCCAAGGAACTCTCAGAAGTCTTCTACAGCACCACAGTTCAAAAACATCAATTCTTAGGCATTCTGCCTTCTTTACAATCCATCTCTGACAACTCTATGTGACCACTGGAAAGAATAGCCTTGACTATACATAACTTCAGAGAGGGCGATGGCACCCCACTCCAGTACTCTTGCCTAGAAAATCCCATGAAGGGAGGAGCCTGGTGGGCTGCCATCTATGGGGTCGCACAGAGTCGGACACGACTGAACTAACTTAGCAGCATACATAACTTTGTTGGAAGAGTGATGTCTCTGCTTTTCAGCACACTGTCTAGGTTTGTCACACAAGGATATTCCCCCCAAAAAATATTGCATCGGAGAATTGCAAACTAGTATCATCACAGAGTAACAATAGTGAAATCATTTTGAAAACAAAAAAACTAAGCCACCACCATTTGGAATATAATTTAAAGGCTTTGTCCCTCCACTTTTTCTCTCTATTGAAAAAAAAAATTATTTTCTGAGCTCAAGGAGATTTGAATAGACCACAATATATAACACAGACTGTGCAGGCATCACTAATATCCACAAATTCCTTTAATGCTCTACAGTACAGACTGAAAGTAGCAAATCATGTACAATTTTGAATGTATATGAAATTCTAAAATTATTCTTACTATTTATTGTAATTTTAAGAATAAAACAAACATTTAGAAAGTCTCATAGCATTGTGTTTCCTAATAAAAGAAATCTGCAGTTCTCAATTACTTACAATTTTTGTTTTCTCTATTTAATACTACAAAGGGACGTATGTTGATAATCAGTTTAATTATGTATTTCAGAATTATATAAAAACCTATTTACTTCCCAAATGATTCTTGGGAGAAATGTCGAATGTTACATGTAAGAACCCAAAATTATGAGAATTATCTGCAAAAGCTATAATTCCAATATTTAACCTGTTCATTTAATTATTACAGATATTATTGTATTTTTGTGCTTCCCTGGTGGGTCAGCTGGTAAAGAATCTGCCTGCAATGTGAGAGACCTGGATTCGATCCTTGGGTTGGGAAGATCCCCTGGAGGTGAGAATGGCTACCCATTCCAGTATTCTGGCCTGGAGAATTCTATAAACTGTATAGTCCATGGGGTTGCAAAGAGTCGGACATGATGACCAAGCAACTTTTACTTCACTATTGTATTTTTTAATTTTATATTGGAGTGTAATTGATTTACAATACTGTGGTAGTTTCAGATGTACAACAAAGTGATTCAGTTATACATATACATGTACATGTGCTGTGTGCTCAGTCACGTTCAACTCTGTGACTCCATGGACTGTAGCCAGCCAGGCCCCTCTGTCCATGAAATTTTCCAGGCAACACTACTGGAGTCCAATACATATACATATATCCATTTTTCCTTTCAGATTATTTTCCCATTTAGATTACTACAAGTATTGAGTAGAGTTTTCTGTGCTATACAGTAGGTCCTTGTTGATTATCTACTTTACATATAATCATGTGATACATTAATCTCAAACTCCTAATGTGTGCTTCACCCTTAGTTTTC
The DNA here is from genome assembly GCF_055505025.1 of Bos grunniens. NCBI lineage: Eukaryota > Metazoa > Chordata > Mammalia > Artiodactyla > Bovidae > Bos > Bos grunniens. The sequence goes on along the minus strand of NC_141183.1, from coordinate 60,189,396 downwards.
CCCTTTGGTAACTATAGTGTGTTTTCTCTGTCTGTGAGTCTGTTCCTGTTTTGTAAAAAGTTCATTTGTATCATTTTTTAAGATTCCACATGTAAGTTTCTGTCTGACATTTCACTTAGTATGATAGTCTCTAGGTTCATCTAGGCTGCTGCAAATGGCATCACTTCATTCTTTTGTGGCTGAGCAGTATTCCATTGCATGTACGTATCACATCTTCTTTATCCATTTCCCTCTCAGTTGGCATATAGGCTGCCATCATGTCCTGCCTATTGTAAATAGTGCTGTAATGAACTTTGGAATACATGTGTCTTTTCTAAGTATGCTTTTCTCTATAAATTCCCAGGAGTGAAGTTGCTGGATCATATGGTAGCTCTATTTTTAGTGTTTGAAGAAATCACCATGCTGTTCTCCATAGTGACAGTGCCAGTTTGTATTCCCACTAACAGTGTAGGAGGATTCTGTTTTCTTCACACCCTTTCTAATATTTATTATTTGTAGACTTTTTGATGATGGCCACTCTGACTGCTGTGAGGTGATAACCTCATTGTAGTTTTGATTTGCTTTTGTTTAATACATAGTGATATTGGCATCACCAGATGGTCAACACCGAAATCAGATTGATTATGTTCTTTGCAGCCAAAGATGGAGAAGCTCTATACAGTCAACAAAAACAAGACTGGGAGCTGACTGTGGCTCAGACCATTAACTCCTTATTACCAAATTCAGACTTAAATTGAAGAAAGTAGGGAAAATCACTAGACCATTCCGGTATGACCTAAATCAAATCCCTTATGATTATACAGTAGAAGTGAGAAATAGATTTAAGGGCCTAGATCTGATAGAGTGCCTGATGAACTATGGAATGAGGTTCGTGACATTGTACAGGAGACAGGGAACAAGACCATCCCCATGGAAAAGAAATGCAGAAAAGCAAAATGGCTGTCTGGGGAGGCCTTACAAATAGCTGTGAAAAGAAGAGAAGCAAAAAGCAAAGGAGAAAAGTGAAAATATAAGCATCTGAATGCAGAGTTCTGAAGAATGGCAAGAAGAGATAGGAAAGCCTTCCTCAGTGATCAATGCAAAGAAATAGAGGAAAACAACAGAATGCGAAAGACTAGGGATCTCTTCAAGAAAATCAGAGATACCAAAGGAATATTTCATGCAAAGATGGGCTTGATAAAGGACAGAAATGGTATGGACCTAACAGAAGGAGAAGATATTAAGAAGAGATAGCAAGAATACACAGAAAAACTGTACAAAAAAGATCTTCATGACCCAGATAATCACGATGGTGTGATCACTGACCTAGAGCCAGACATCCTGGAATGTGAAGTCAAGTGGACCTTAGAAAGCATCACTACGAACAAAGCTAGTGGAGGTGATGGAATTCCAGTGGAGCTCTTTCAAATCCTGAAAGATGATGCTGTGAAAGTGCTGCACTCAATATGCCAGCAAATTTGGAAAACTCAGCAGTGGCCACAGGACTGAAAAAGGTCAGTTTTCATTCCAATCCCAAAGAGGGGCAATGACAAAGAATGCTCAAACTACTGCACAATTGCACTCATCTCACATGCTAGTAAAGTAATGCTCAAAATTCTCCAAGCCAGGCTTCAGCAATACATGAACCGTGAACTTCCTGATGTTCAAGCTGATTTTAGAAAAGGCAGAGGAACCAGAGATCAAATTTCCAACATCTGCTGGATCATGGAAAAAGCAAGAGAGTTCCAGAAAAGCATCTATTTTTGCTTTATTGACTATGCCAAAGCCTTTGACTGTGTGGATCACAATAAACTGTGGAAAATTCTGAAGGAGATGGGAATACCAGACCACCTGATCTGCCTCTTGAGAAATCTGTATGCAGGTCAGGAAGCAACAGTTAGAATTGGACATGGAACAACAGACTGGTTCCAAATAGGAAAAGGAGTACATCAAGGCTGTATATTGTCACCCTGCTTATTTAATTTATATGCAGAGTACATCATGAGAAACGCTGAACTGGAAGAAACACAAGCTGGAATCAAGATTGCCGGGAGAAATATCAATAACCTCAGATATGTAGATGACACCACCCTTATGACAGAAAGGGAAGAGGAACTCAAAAGCCTCTTGATGAAAGTGAAAGTGGAGAGTGAAAAAGTTGGTTTAAAGTTCAACATTCAGAAAACTAAGATCATGGCATCTGGTCCCATCACTTCATGAGAAATAGATGGGGAAATAGTGGAAACAGTGTCAGACTTTAGTTTTGGGGCTCCAAAATCACTACAGATGGTGACTGCAGCCATGAAATTAAAAGACGCTTACTCCTTGGAAGAAAAGTTATGACCAACCTAGATAGTATATTGAAAAAGCAGAGACATTACTTTGCCAACAAATGTCCCTCTAGTCAAGGCTATGGTTTTTCCTGTGGTCATGTATGGCTGTGAGAGTTGGACTGTGAAGAAGGCTGAGCGCTGAAGAATTAATGCTCTTGAACTGTGGTGTTGGAGAAGACTCTTGTGTGTCCCTTGGACTGCAAGGAGATCAAACCAGTCCATTCTGAAGGAGACCAGCCCTAGGATTTCTTTGGAGGGAAAGATGCTGAAGCTGAAACTCCAGTACTTTGGCCACCTCATGTAAAAAGCTGACTCATTGGAAAAGACTCTGATGCTGGGAGTGATTAAGGGCAGGAGGAGAAGGGGACCACAGAGCATGAGATGGTTGGATGGCATCACTGACTCAATGTACTTGAGTCTGGGTGAACTCTGGGAGTTTGTGATGGACAGGGAGGCCTGGCGTGCTGCGATTCATGGGGTCACAAAGAGTCGGACACGACTGAGTGACTGAAATGAACTGAACTGAACTGAACTGATATTGCCAACTGTTCATGCGCTTTTTGGTCACCAGTATGTCTTCTTTGGAGAAATGTCTGTTTAGATTTTCTGCCCATTTTTTGATTGGGATGTTTGTTTTGTTTTGATATTGAGTCTGACGGCACAAAAGTTAGCTTGGTACAAACTCAGAACAGCTTCTCCCTGTTACTACTGCTTTTGTTTCTTAGGATCTTCCAACATATATTTAAGCAAGCTTTATTTTCTCAGTTAAGATTAAGTGACAATCAAACTGACATCTTCTCATATAAGGACTTTCTTCTCTTCAAATGCCAAGAAAACTGTATTGTCATACAACCTGAATTTGCAGTGGTAATTAAAAGGGTAAAGAATGAAATAAAGTCAAATTTAAAGATTATCTTAGAATTGTAAATTTTAATCTCTCAATCTATATAAACATGCCATGAAGGACATATCAGAGTCAGAATATTACAGGAAAGCAAACTTGTAGAAATTAACTTGATGCCAATCTTGCCTACTATTTTGTAGTAATTAGAGTAAAAATGGTGTACAGAACTCAAAGACTGATAATAGAGAAACATAGCAGGAATATTTTGATTCTGTGTAAGTCTTTCACATAGATTTGTGAACCATTGTAATAAAAGAAAATTCTTTGAGATGTGGTTATGTTTTTGTTGACATAGTGAACTACCCAGTATCCAAGATGTTCTGGCAGATAATTGATTCCTCTTAATGCATTTTCTAGAGCCTTGTCTTGTTTTCTTTCTTTCTTTCTTTCTTTTTTTTATTATTGAGATTTATAATAGTCCATCTTTCAAAGGTAAACAAGAACTAGGGTACTCACTTTCTCTCTAATAACAAAATAGCTTAATAATTTGGAAAGTTACTTTCTCCTTCATAAATTTCACTTAAAGCATGAGTAATGGCTGAATTCAACATGCACTTTTATGTGACAATTTGACTAACAAAAGTCTTAATTGGCAATAGTAAATATTTAAAACTGAAACAGATTAGGTCTATTGAAATTTGTAAACCTACTTTACCAGTAAAAATGTAAACAGACAAAGAGATGGTTATCCTAATACACTCCTTTACTATTAGTTCCTGAACTTCCTATACATCAATGAATAAAAAATATCTATCAGGCATGATTAAGCATATCTTTATTTTCCTTTCTTTGTGTTGCTATGTAAATTACCCTCTTAAATAATAATTAAAGTATATATTTCTTTATTTTAATAAAGCATATCCATACTACCAATTCAGTTTCTTAAAAATTTGAAATTAAAAGTTAGTGTGCTGACCTAAATGGGAAAGGAATCCAGAAGAGAGGGGATATATGTATACACATAGCTAGCTCACTTTGCTGTACAGAATAAACTAACACAACATTATAAAGTAACTAACAGTTCAGTTCATTTGCTCCATTGTGTCTGACTCTTTGCAACCCCATGGAAGCAGCATGCCAGGCTTCTCTGTCCATCACCAACTCCTGGAACTTGATAAAGTCCATCAAGTTAGTAATGTGATCCAACAATCTCATCCTCTGTCATCCCCTTCTCCTCCTGCCTTCAATCTTTCCCAGCATCTGGGTCTTTTCTTTCTTTTGAGTCAGGTCTTCACATAAGGTAGCCAAAGTATTAGAGTTTCAGCCTCAGCATCAGTCCTTCCAAAGAATATTCAGGATTGATTTCTTTTAGGGTTAACTGGTTTGATCTCCTTGCAGTCAAAGGGACTGTCAAGAGTCTTCTAACTTCAGAGCTAGAACAAATAATTTCACAATTTGTATGGAAACACAAAAAACCTCGAATAACCAAAGCTATCTTGAGAAAGAAGAATGGAACTGGAGGAATCAACCTGCCTGACTTCGGGCTCTACTACAAAGCCACAGTCATCGAGACAGTATGGTACTGGCACAAAGACAGAAATATAGATCAATGGAACAAAACAGAAAGCCCAGAGATAAATCCACGCACATATGGACACCTTATCTTTGACAAAGGAGGCAAGAATATACAATGGATTAAAGACAATCTCTTTAACAAGTGGTGCTGGGAAAACTGGCCAACCACTGGTAAAAGAATGAAGCTAGAACACTTTCTAACACTATACACAAAAATAAACTCAAAATGGATTAAAGATCTAAATGTAAGACCAGAAACTATAAAACTCCTAGAGGAGAACATAGGCAAAACACTCTCCGACATACATCACAGCAGGATCCTCTATGACCCACCTCCAAGAATATTGGAAATAAAAGCTGATGTATAGAACAGTCTTATGGACTCTGTGGGAGAGGGAGAGGGTGGGAAGATTTGGGAGAATGGCATTGAAACATGTAAAATATCATGTATGAAACGAGATGCCAGTCCAGGTTCAATGCACGATACTGGATGCTTGGGGCTGGTGCACTGGGACCACCCAGAGGGATGGTATGGGGAGGGAGGAGGGAGGAGGGTTCAGGATGGGGAACACATGTATACCTGTGGTGGATTCATTTTGATATTTGGCAAAACTAATACAATTATGTAAAGTTTAAAAGTAAAATAAAATTAATTAAAAAAAATAAAAGCAAAAATAAACAAATGGGACCTAATTAAACTTAAAAGCTTCTGCACAACAAAGGAAACTATAAGCAAAGTGAAAAGATAGCCTTCAGAAAATAATAGCAAATGAAGCAACAGACAAACAACTAATCTCAAAAATATACAAGCAACTCCTACAGCTCAATTCCAGAAAAATAAATGACCCAATCAAAAAATGGGCCAAAGAACTAAATAGACATTTCTCCAAAGAAGACATACAGATGGCTAACAAATACATGAAAAGATGCTCAACATCACTCATTATCAAAGAAATGCAAATCAAAACCACTATGAGGTACCATTTCATGCCAGTCAGAATGGCTGCAATCCAAAAGTCTACAAGCAATAAATGCTGGAGAGGGTGTGAAGAAAAGGGAACCCTCTTACACTGTTGGTGGGAATGCAAACTAGTACAGCCACTATGGAGAACAGTATGGAGATTCCTTAAAAAACTGGAAATAGAACTGCCTTAGGATCCAGCAATCCCACTGCTGGGCATACACACTGAGGAAACCAGAATTGAAAGAGACACGTGTACCCCGATGTTCATTGCAGCACTGTTTATAATAGCCAGGACATGGAAGCAACCTAGATGTCCATCAGCAGATGAATGGATAAGAAAGCCATGGTACATATACACAATAAAGTATTACTCAGCCATTAAAAAGAATACATTTAAATCAGTTCTAATGAGGTGGATGAAACTGGAGCCTATTATACAGAGTGAAGTAAGCCAGAAAGAAAAACACCAATACAGTATACTAATGCATATATATGGAATTTAGAAAGATGGTAACAATAACCCTGTGTGCAAGACAGCAAAAGAGACACTGATGTATAGAACAGTCTTTTGGACTCTGTGAGAGAGGGAGAGAGTGGGATGATTTGGGAGAATGGCATTGAAATATGTATAATATCATATATGAAACGAGTTGCCAGTCCAGGTTGATGCACGATACTGGATGTTTGGGGCTGGTGCACTGGGATGACCCAGAGGGATGGTATGGGGAGGGAGGAGGGAGGAGGGTTCAGGATGGGGAACACATGTATACCTGTGGCAGATTCATTTTGACATATGGCAAAACCAATACAATATTGTAAAGTTAAATAAAATTAAATTAAAAAATAAAATAAAACACCACAGTTCAAAAGCATCAGTTCTTTGGCCCTCAGCTTTCTTTATAGTCCAACTCTCACACCATATATGACTACTGGAAAAAACATAGCTTTGAGTAGATAGATTTTTGTCAGCAAAGGAATGCCTCTGCTTTTTAATATGTTGTCTATTTTTGTTATAGATTTTCTTCCAAGGAGCAAGTGTCTTTTAATTTCATGGCTGCAGTCACCATCTGCAGTGATTTTGGAACCCAAGAAAATAAAGACTGTTACTGTTTCCATTGTGTCCCCATATATTTGCCATGAAGTGATGGGACCAGATGCCATGATCTTAGCTTTTGAATGTTGAGTTTTAAGCCAACTTTTTCACTCTCCTCTTCACTTTCATTACGAGGCTCTTTAGTTCTTCTTCCTTTTCTGCCATAAGGGTGGTGTCACCTGCATATCTGAAGTGATTGATATTTCTTCTGGCAATTTTGATTCCAGCTTGTGCTTCATGCAGCCTGACATTTCCCATGATGTACTCTGAATAGAAGGTAAATAAGCAAGTTGACAATATACAACCTTGATGTATTCCTGTCCCAATTTGGAACCAGCCTATTGTTCCACGTCCAGTTCTAACTGTTGCTTTCTGACCTGCATACATATTTCTCAAGGGACAGGTCAGGTGGTTTGGTATCCCCATCTTTTTAAAAATTTTCCACTGTTTATTGTGATTTACACAGTCAAAGGCTTTGAGGTAATCAATAAAGCAGAAGTAGATGTTTTTTTATGGAACTCTCTTGCTTTTTTAATGATCCAACAGGTGTTAGCAATTTGACATCTGGTTCCTCTGCCTTTTCTAAATCTAGCTTGAACATCTGAAAGTTCATAGTTCATGTACTGTTGAAGCCTGGCTTGGAAAATTTTGAGTATTACTTTGCTAACATGTGAGATGAGTGCAATTGTGTGGCAACTTGAACATTGTTTGGCATTGCCTTTCTATGTGATTGAATTTTAAAATAATCTTTTCCAGTCCTGTGGCCACTGTTCAGTTTTCCAAATTTGCTGACATATTGAGTGCAGCACTTTCACAGCATCATCTTTTAGGACTTGAAATGGTTCAGCTGGAATTCTATCACCTCCAGTAGCTTTGTTCATACTGATACTTCCTAAGACCCACTTGATTTTGGACTCCAGGATGTCTGGCTCTAGGTGAGTGATCACACCATCATGGTTATCTGGGTCATGAAGATATTTTTTTGTATACTTCTTTTGTTTATTCTTGCCACCTTTTCTTAATAACTTCTACTTCTGTTATGTCCATACCATTTCTGTGCTGTATTGTTCCCATCTTTGCATTAAATATTCCCTCAGTATCTCTGATTTTCTTGAAGAGATCTCTAGTCTTTCTTATTCTAATTTCTTTCTTTCTTTTTTCCTTTAGATCACTTTGCATTGATCACTGAGGAAGATTTTCTTATTTCTCCTCGCTGTTCTTTGGAATTCAGCATTCAGATGGGTATATCTTTCCTTTTCTCCTTTACCTTTAGCTTCTCTTCTTTTCTCAGCTATTTGTTATGGCCTCCTCAAACAACCTTTTTGCATTTATTTTCTTGGGGATGGTCTTGATCACTGCCTCCTGCACAATGTCACAAACCTCTGTCCATAGTTCTTCAGGCACTCTGTCTATCAGATCTAATTCCTTGAATCTGTCACTTCCACTGTATAATCATAAGGGATTTGATTTAGATCGTACCTGAATGGTCTAGTAGTTTTCCCTACTTTCTTCAATTTAAGTCTGTATTTGGTAATAAGGAATTCATGATTTGAGCCACGGTCAGCTTCTGGTCTTGTTTTTGCTGACTGTATAGAGGTTATATATCTTTGCTACAAAGAATATAATCAATCTGATTTCACATTTGGTGATGTCCATGTGTAAAGTCATCACTTGTGTTGTTGAAAGAGGGTGTTTGCTATGACCATTGTGTTCTCTTCGCAGAATTCTGTTAGCCTTTTCCCTGCTTTATTTTGTACTCCAAGGCTAAACTTGGCTGTTATTCCAGGTATCTCTTGACTTCCTACTTTTGCATTCCAGTCCCCTATGATGAAAAAAATTTCTTTTTTTAATGTTAGTTCTACAAGCTCTGGTCTTATAGATCATCATAGAACCATTTGACTTCAGCTTATTTGGCATTAGTGGCTGGGGTATGGACTTGGATTACTGTGATATGGAATGATTTGCCTTGGAAATGAACAGAGATCTTTCTTTCATTTTTGAGATTTTTGAGATTGCAGCCAAATACTGCATTTCAGACTCTTTGTTGATTATGAGGGGTACTCCATTTCTTCTAAGGTATTCTTGCCCATATTAGTAGATAAAATGTTCATCTGAGTTAAATGCATCCATTTTGCTTCACTGATTCCTAAAATGTCAACATTTACTCTTACCATCTACTGTTTGACCACTTCCAGATTCCCTTGATTCATGGACCTAATATTCTAAGTTGCTATGAAATATTTTTTCTTTACAGCATTGAACTTTACTTCCATCACCAGCCACATTCACACTGGGTGTTGTTTTAGCTTTGGCTCTTTCTCTCCATTCTTTCTGGTGTTATTTCTCCACTCTTCTCCAGTAGCATATTGGACACCTACTGAGCTGGGGAGTTCATCTTTCAGTGTCACATCTTTTTACCTTTCATACTGTTGATGGGGTTCTCAAGGCACCAACACTAAAGTGGTTTACCTTCCCTTCTCTAGCGGGCCATTTTTTTGCCAGAACTCTTCACCATGACCCATCCTACATGGTACGGCTCATGGTTTCATTGACTAAGACAAGGCTCTGTTCTGTGTGATCAGTTTGGTTAGTTTCCTGTGATTATAGTTTTCATTCCACCTGCCCTCTGATGAATAGGATAAGAGACTTACTGTGGGGGGAACTGGATCTTATTCTCATGGGCAGGCCATGCTCAGTAAATCTTTAATTCAGTTTTCTGTTGATGGGTGGGGCTCTGTTCCTTCCCTATTGGCCCATGCCTCCATTCCTGCACACTCACAGGCAAGTCTGGGTCAGTCTCCTATGGGGTCGCTGCTTCTTTCTCCTGGCCCCTGGTGCACACAAGATTTCATTTGTGCCCTCCAAGAGTCTTTTTCCCCAGTCCTGTGGAAGATCAGATCATATAAGATCAGTCGCTCAGTTGTGTCTGACTCTTTGTGACCCCAAGAATCACAGCACGCCAGGCCTACCTGTCCATCACAAACTCCTGGAGTTCACTGAGACTCACGTCCATCGAGTCAGTGATGCCACCAGCCATTTCACCCTCTGTCGTCCCCGTCTCCTCTTGCCCTCAATCCCTCCCAGCATCAGAGTCTTTTCCAATGAGTCAACACTTCGCATGAGGTGGCCAAAGTACTGGAGTTTCAGCTTTAGCATCATTCCTTCCAAAGAAATCCCAGGGCTGATCTCCTTCAAAATGGACTGGTTGGATCTCCTTGAAGTCCAAGGGACTCTCAGGAGTCTTCTCCAACACCACAGTTCAAAAGCCTCAATTCTTCAGTGTTCAGCCTTCTTCACAGTGCAACACTCACATGCATACATGACCACAGGAAAAACCATAGCCTTGACTAGACGAACCTTTGTTGGCAAAGTAATGTCTCTGCTTTTCAATATACTATCTAGGTTGGTCATAACTTTCTTTCCAAGGAGTAAGCGCCTTTTAATTTCATGGCTGCAGTCACCATCTGTAGTGATTTTGGAGCCCAGAAAAATAAAGTCTGACACTGTTTCCCCATCTATTTCCCATGAAGTGATGGGACGGGATGCCATGATCTTCGTTTTCTGAATGTTGAGCTGTAAGCCAACTTCTTCACTCTCCACTTTCACTTTCATCTAGAGGCTTTTGAGTTCCTCTTCCCTTTCTGTCATAAGGGTGGTGTCATCTGCATATCTGAGGTTATTGATGTTTCTCCCGGCAATCTTGATTCCAGCTTGTGTTTCTTCCAGTCCAGCGTTTCTCATGATGTACTCTGCATATAAGTTAAATAAACAGGGTGACAATATACAGCCTTGATGTACTCCTTTTCCTATTTGGAACCAGTCTGTTGTTCCATGTCCATTTCTAACTGTTGCTTCCTGACCTGCATACAAATTTCTCAAGAAGCAGATCAGGTGGTCTGGTATTCCCATCTCTTTCACAATTTTCCACAGTTTATTGTGATCCACACAGTCAAAGGCTTTGGCATAGTCAATAAAGCAGAAATAGATGTTTTTCTGGAACTCTCTTGCTTTTTCCATGATCCAGCAGATGTTGGCAATTTGATCTCTGGTTCCTCTGCCTTTTCTAAAACCAGCTTGAACATCTGGAAGTTCACGGTTCACATATTGCTGAAGCCTGGCTTGAAGAATTTTGAGCATTACTTTACTAGCGTGTGAGATGAGTGCAATTGTCCCATAGTTTGAGCATTCTTTGGCATTGCCTTTCTTTGGGATTGGAATGAAAACTGACCTTTTCCAGTCCTGTGGCCACTGCTGAGGTTTCCAAATTTGCTGGCATATTGAGCACAGCACTTTCACAGCATCATCTTTCAGGATTTGAAAGAGCTCAACTGAAATTCCCTCACCTCCACTAGCTTTGTTCATAGTGATGCTTTCTAAGGCCCACTTGACTTCACATTCCAGGATGTCTGTCTCTAGGTCAATGATCACACCACCATGATTATATGGGTCATGAAGATCTTTTTTGTACAGTTCTTCTGTGTATTCTTGCCATCTCTTCTTAATATCTTGCCATCTCTTCTGCTTCTGTTAGGTCCATACCATTTCTGTCCTTTATCGAGCCCATCTTTGCATGAAATTTTCCTTTGGTATCTCTGATTTTCTTGAGGTGATCCCTAGTCTTTCCCATCCTATTGTTTTCCTCTATTTCTTTGCATTGATCACTGAAGAAGCCTTTCTTATCTCTTCTTGCTATTCTTTGGAACTCTGCATTCAGATGTTTATATCTTTCCTTTTCTCCTTTGCTTTTCTCTTCTCTTCTTTTCACAGCTATTTGTAAGGCCTCCCCAAATACCCATTTTTCTTTTTTGCATTTCTTTTCCATGGGGATGGTCTTGATCCTGAAGATGTGTAATCAAATCCCAGTAGTTTCCAAAGTCAAATTCCCTGGGGATTTCAGTCCTTTTGCCGGATCCCTAGGTTGGGAAATCTGTTGTGGGTCTTAGAACTGTCTAACAGTGCAAGAATTTATTTGATATAATTGTTCTGCAGTTTGTGGGTCGTCTGCTCAGCAGCTCTATGGCGGAGTTAATGGAAATCTCCTCCAGGAGGCCTTATGCCACACCCAGGTCTGTTGCACCCAGAGCTCCTACCCCTGAAACAGGCCACTGCTGACCTATCTTTCTGCAGGAGATACTCAAACACTAAAAGGCAGGTTTGGCTCATTCTCTGTCAGGTCACCTGGTGCACACAAAGTTTTGTTTGAGCCCTCCGAGCATCTCTGGTGGATATTGGGTTTGATTCTAAACTCATTTTTGCCCATCCTAGCACAAGCTGGAAGGGTCGCATAGAGTTGGACATGACTGAGCAACTTCACTTTCACTTTTCACTTTCATGCATTGGAGAAGGAAATGGCAACCCACTCCAGTGTTCTTGCCTGGAGAATCTCAGAGACTGGGGAGCCTGGTGGGCTGCCATCTATGGGATCATGCAGAGTCGGACACGACTGAAGCGACTTAGCAGGAGCAGCAGCAGCACAAGCTGGAATCAAGACTGCCAGGAGAAATATCAATAACCTCAGATATGCAGATGACACCATCCTTATGGCAGAAAGTGAAGAAGAACTAAAGATCCTCTTGATGAAAGTGAAAGAGGAAAGTAAAAAAGTTGGCTTAAAGCTCAACATTCAGAAAACGAAGATCATGGCATCTGGTCCCTTCACTTCATGGCAAACAGATGGAGAAACAGTGGAAAGAGTGGCTGACTTTATTTTGGGAGGCTCAAAAATCACTGCAGATGGTGATTGCAGCCATGAAATTAAAAGACACTTGCTCCTTGGAAGGAAAGCTATGACCAACCTAGACAGCATATTAAAAAGCAGAGACATTACTTTGTCAACAAAGTTCCATCTAATCAAGGGTATGGTTTTTCCAGTAGTCATGTATGGCTGTGAGAGTTGGACTGTGAAGAAAGTTGAGTGCAGAATTGATGCTTTTGAACTGTGATGTTGGAGAAGACTCTTGAGAGTCCCTTGGACTGCAAGGAGATCCAACCAGTCCATCCTAAAGTATCAGTCCTGAGTGTTCATTGAAAGGACTGATGTTGAAACTGAAATTCCAATATTTTGGCCACTTGATGTGAAGAGCTGACTCATTTGAAAAGATCCCCAAAAGATTGGGGGCTTTCCCAGCATCAGGATGGGGACAACAGAGGATGAGATGGTTGGATGGCATCACCAATTCAATGGACATGAGTTTGGGTAAACTCCAGGAGTTGGTGAGGGACAGGGAGACCTGATGTGCTGCGTCTCATGGGGTATCAAACAATCGGACATGACTGAGAGATTGAACTGAACTGGACCATCTTGTTGGAGCTGCTCCTTTGTCCTTGTATGTTGGGTATCTGTTTTTGGTGAGATCCAGCATTCTCCTGTTGATGGTTATTCAGCAGCAAGTTGAAATTTTGGAGTTCCCACAGGAGAATATAAGCACATTTCCTTCTACTCCACCATCTTGTCTGCTATTTATTAGAAACAGTTACTGTTTATTAGAGAAGTGAAAAACAAAACTATAATAAGGTATAACCTCATACCAGTCAGAATGGCCATTATCAGAAAAAAAAAAAATCTGCAAACAGTAAATCCTGGAGAGAGTATAGAGAAAAGGGAACCCTCTTGAACTGTTGTTGGAAGCGTAAATTGAGACAGTCACTGTGGAGAACAGCATAAAGTCTCTCTTAAAAACTAAACATAGAGTGTCATTTGTTAGCAGCATCCCTCCCTCCCTCCCCATAGCGCGACTGAACAAAGAGAAGAAATACAGCTCCACCCACCAGAACACCGACACAAGCTTCCCTAACCAGGAAACCTTGACAAGCCACCTCTACATACCCACACACAGCGAGGAAACGCTACAGTAAAGAGAACTCCACAAACTGCCAGAATACAGAAAGGACTCCCAAACTCAGCAATTTAAACAAGATGAAGAGACAGAGGAATACCCAGCAGATAAAGGAACAGGATAAATGCCCACCAAACCAAACAAAAGAGGAAGAGATAGGGAATCTACCTGATAAAGAATTCCAAATAATGATAGTGAAATTGATCCAAAATCTTGAAATTAAAATGGAATCACAGATAAATAGCCTGGAGACAAGGATTGAGAAGATGCAAGAAAGGTTTAACAAGGACCTAGAAGAAATAAAAAAGAGTCAATATATAATGAATAATGCAATAAATGAAATTAAAAACACTCTGGAGCCAACAAATAGTAGAATAACAGAGGCAGAAGATAGGATTAGTGAATTAGAAGATAGAATGGTAGAAATAAATGAATCAGAGAGGATAAAAGAAAAACGAATTAAAAGAAATGAGGACAATCTCAGAGACCTCCAGGACAATATTAAATGCTACAACATTCGAATCATAGGGGTTCCAGAAGAAGAAGACAAAAAGAAAGACCATGAGAAAATACTTGAGGAGATAATAGTTGAAAACTTCCCTAAAATGGGGAAGGAAATAATCACCCAAGTCCAAGAAACCCAGAGAGTCCCAAACAGGATAAACCCAAGGAGAAACACCCCAAGACACATATTAATCAAATTAACAAAGATCAAACACAAAGAACAAATATTAAAAGCAGCAAGGGAAAAACAACAAATAACACACAAGGGAATTCCCATAAGGATAACAGCTGATCTTTCAATAGAAACTCTTCAAGCCAGGAGGGAATGGCAAGACATACTTAAAATGATGAAAGAAAATAACCTACAGCCCAGATTATTGTACCCAGCAACGATCTCATTCAAGTATGAAGGAGAAATCAAAAGCTTTTCAGACAAGCAAAAGCTGAGAGAATTCTGCACCACCAAACCAGCTCTCCAACAAATACTAAAGGATATTCTCTAGACAGGAAACACAAAAATGGTGTATAAACTCGAACCTAAAACAATAAAGTAAATGGCAACGGGATCATACTTATTAGTAATTACCTTAAACGTAAATGGGTTGAATGCCCCAACCAAAAGACAAAGACTGGCTGAATGGATACAAAAACAAGACCCCTACATATGTTGTCTACAAGAGACCCACCTCAAAACAGGGGACACATACAGACTGAAAGTGAAGGGCTGGAAAAAGATTTTCCATGCAAATTGGGACCAAAAGAAAGCAGGAGTCACAATACTCGTATCAGATAAATTAGACTTTAAAACAAAGGCTGTGAAAAGAGACAAAGAAGGTCACTACATAATGATCAAAGGATCAATCCAAGAAGAAGATATAATAATTATAAATATATATCCACCCAACATGGGAGCACCGCAGTATGTAAGACAAATCCTAACAAGTATGAAAGGAGAAATTAACAATAACACAATAATAGTGGGAGACTTTAATACCCCACTCACACTTATGGATAGATCAACTAAATAGAAAATTAACAAGGAAAAAAAAAAAAAAAAACATGTATCTCTAAAGCTCATTAAAGCAAAGCACAGTAAAATGAGGTATGGCAATAAAAGGCATTAAATTTATCAAATAAAAAAATAAATAAATAAAGTGCTGAAAAATTAAAAAAATAAATAAATAAAATGATAGTTGTAAAAAAAAAAAAAAAAAAAACTAAACATAGAACTACCATATGACCCAACAATCTCTCTACTGGGCTTATGCCTTGAATACTCTGAGAAAACCATAATTCAAGATGACACATGTACCCCAAAGTTCACTGCAGAACTAACTATGATACCCAGTACTTGGCAACAACCTAAACGTCCAATGATAGATGAATAGATAAAGAAGATGTGGTACATGTATGCACTGATATGTTACTGAACTTTTAAAAAGAATAAAATTGAGTCCTTTCTAGAGATGTGGATGGCCACAGAATCTGCCATCCAGAGTGAAATAAGTCAGAAAGAGAAAAACAAATATCACACATTAATGCATAAATGTGGAACCTAGAAAAAACTTATTATGAGGAACCTTTTTCCAGGGCAGGAATACAGATACAGATGTGGAGAATGGACATGTGGATATGGGGGTGGAGGGGCAGGTGGGACAAACTGGGGAATGAGGACTGACTTATATACACTTCCACATGTACCACAGCTAATGGAAACTTGCTATCAAGCACAGGAATTTCAGCTCAGTGGTCCCTGACAACTGGATGGGCAGAGTTGGGGAGTGGGGCTGGGAAGGAGGTCCAAGAAGGAAAGGATATGTGTATACATATAGCTGATCTGCTTCTTTGTACAGCAGAAGCTAATGCAACATTGTAAATAAATGTTTTATTGTAAACCAATAAAATAAAATTTTAAAAATCTCTAAGAATGAGTAAAATCACTGGTACAGCCTATAATGTTAAGTCTGGTTGGGCTCACTGTAGATGATTAATATTTACCTAATTAAAAGCTATTAGTGAAGTTGCCTATATGTTTGTGTTTATTATTGATAAGGCTTTGAAAAATTTCTCTCTCAAGATTTTAGTCAGTGATTTTCTGATGCTTCAGGCTTCCTTCTAGAGAACAGTAAATTATTCTTAAAGAAAATAATGCTCCACCTTATTTGAATTTGACTTCTATTTCTTAAATTTAAGGAAATGTAGAACTTCATTTCTGTGTGACACCAAATATCTTTAAAATATATTATCTTTCCCTCTTTGCTAGGTCAGTCATTTTTAATAAAATGCAGATACAAGAAAAGAGCTTCTCAAAAAGACCAGGATAGAAATGTTTCTTTGAGAAAAAGACAGATTGAACACTTTTAGTGTTCAGTTCAGTTCAGTCTCTCAGTCGTATCTGACTCTTTGCAGTCCCATGAATTGCAGCACGCCAGGCCTCCATGTCCATCACCAACTCCCGGAGTTCACCCAGACTCAAGTACATCGAGTCAGTGATGCCATCCAGCCATCTCATCTTCTGTCATCCCCTTCTCCTCCTGTCCCCAATCCCTCCCAGCATCAGAGTCTTTTCCAATGAGTCAACTCTTTGCATGAGGTGGCCAAAGCACTGGAGTTTCAGCTTCAGCATATTTCCCTCCAAAGAAATCCTAGGGCTAATCTCCTTCAGAATTTAGATGTTGATAAATAAGGGGGGAAGGATATATTGGCTTTTAATTGAAATACAACTACTTGGTGGCATCTAGTCTAAACTTTCATTCTATAACCAAAGCCTGCTGATACCCATGACTCTGAAAGTCAAGCTCTGACATGGGGTGTTTGCAGCAAAGTAACTATTTATCTGCAGGACATCACGCAATGGGGTGGGAGACCAGTCTCATATCCACTCCATCTAAGTCTTTGTGTTAAAGACTTTTTTTAAGGGGAAGAGCAAAGAAGTTGAGTTATGTCTTGTCTTGTGACACTTCTTTACCATAGTTTCAGGAGACAGAATGTCTCTGGTTTATAATTCCAAGGCCAGGTGTTTCATGGATCAGGGGTTTGTTATTCTTTCCTAATGAAAAAAAAGAAAAAGAAACAACTGAGGTTATATGTTAATAATAATGCTGACAACAGGACTTTTACAATGTAAAAGTACAGTAACAACGTCATCAGCAACAGAATCATCTGACTCTGGTTGATAGTGTTTATTTAGTACAGGTCAGAGGGGAGAAGAGATGGAATGATGCTTTGAATAGAGATATTAATCATAACACTGAGTAGTGAAACTCAGTTTTAGGACTCAGCTTCAGTTTCAATCATTTGTAAATGAACAGAATATTTTATTTTATTTCATACCAACTTATAGAACAACTAATCAGTTTTTTATATATACAGTCCTTAAAATTTCATGATCCCATGTCTTTGCATAATATTCATTATAAGCTGTTTGTTCTACTTCTACAACATAGCACAGAACTGAATTTACATAATATACATATATCCTACAATTGCTGTATTGCCTTTGTGACAAAAATACTGGATGCCTGGGGCTAGTGCACTGGGACGACCCAGAGGGATGGTATGGGGAGGGAGGAGGGAGGAGGGTTCAGGATGGGGAACACATGTATACCTGTGGCGGATTCATTTTGATATTTGGCAAAACTAATACAATTATGTAAAGTTTAAAAATAAAATTTAAAAAAAAATCCTTAATGCTATCATGAATCACATGCTTCCCCCCACCCCCGAAGTTTTAGTCATACATAATTAACAATACCTTAATTTAAGGTGCAATGCAATGCGATGATTTGGTACATGTATATGTAGCAATTTTTTATTAAATAAGGTTAATTTATACAGCATTCATCTCACATGGTTATCATTTTTATTATTGCTGCCATAATGAGAACATTTAAGATTTAGTCTCATAGCAACTTTAAATTATACAATAGGTTTGCTGTTGTTCAGTTACTCAGTCATGTTTGACTCTTTGCAACCCCATGGACTACAGCACATCAGGCTTCCCTGTCCTTCTCCTGGAGCTTACTCAAACTTATGTCCATTGAGTTGGTGATGTCACCCAAACATCTCATCTTCTGTGGTCCCCTTCTCCTCCTGCCTTCAATCTTTCCCAGCATCAGGGTCTTTTCAAATGAGTCAGTTCTTTGCATCGGGTGGCCAAAGTATTGGAGTTTCAGCTTTAACATCAGTCCTTCCAATGAATATCAAGGGTTTATTTCCTTTAGGATTGGCTGATCTGTTCTATTCACAATCCAAGGGACTCTCCAACACCACAGTTTGAAAGCATCAATTCTTTGGTAATCAGTCTTGTTTATGGTCCAATTCTCACATCCATACATGACAACTGGAAAAAGCATAGCTTTGACTATATGGACCTTTGTTGCCAAAGTAATGTCTCTTCTTTGTAATGTGCTGTCTGTGTCTGTCATAGCTTTTCTTTCAAGGAGCAAGCATCTTTTAATTTAATTGCCGCAGTCACCATCTGCAGTGATTTTGGAGCCTAAGAAAATAAAATCTGTCATTGTTTCCCCATCTATTTGCCATGAAGTGACGGGACTGGATGCCATGATCTTAGTTTTTTGAATGTTGAGTTTTAAGCCAGCTTTTTCACTCTTGTCTTTCATTTTCATCAAGAGGCTTTTTAGTTACTCCTCGCTTTCTGCCTTAAGTGTGGTGCCATCTGCATATCTGAGGTTATTGATATTTCTCCTGGCAATCTTGATTACAGCAAGTGATTAACCCAGCCCAGCATTTCGCATGATGTACTCTGCATATAAGTTGAATAAGCAGGGTTCAATATACAGCTTTGATGTACTCCTTTCCTAATTTTGAACCAGCCCGTTGTTCCACATCCAGTTCTAATTGTTGTTTCTTGATCTGCATGCAGGTTTCTAAAGAGGCAGATGAAGTGATTTTATAATCTCATCTTTTTAAGAATTTTCCAGTTTGTTGTGATCCATATAATACAATCAGAGAAGGCGATGGCACCCCGCTCCAGTACTCTTGCCTGGAAAATTCCACGGACGGAGGAGCCTGGTAGACTGCAATCCATGGGGTCGCGAAGAGTCAGGCACGACTGAGCGACTTCCTTTTCACTTTTCACTTTCATGCATTGGAGAAGGAAATGGCAATCTACTCCAGTGTTCTTGCCTGGAGAATTCCAAGGATGGAGGAGCCTGGTGGGCTGCCGTCTATGGGAAGAGTCAGACACGACTGAAGTGACTTAGCAACAACAAAAATAGCAATATAATACAATAATGTTAACTATAGTCACCATGCTGTACCTGAGATCTCCAGAATTTATTTATCTATAAGTGAAAGTTTTGTATTATTTGACTCACAATCTGCATTACCTCTCCTGGGCTTAGCTCCTATTAACCACCTCTTTCCTGTTTCTACGACTTTATTTTCTTCCAAAAATAAATGAGATCATACTGTGTTTGTCTTTCTCTGTCATACTTCACTTAGCATAATGCTATCAGGATCCATCCATACTGTCACAAATGGGAGAATTTCTTTCTATTTTATGGCTGAATAATATTTCACTTCATACAACAACACATCTTCTGTATTAATTTATCTCTTGACTTACACTTATATTGTTTCCATATCTTGGCTATTGTGAATGATGCTACAATGAACATGGGAATGCAGATCTCCCTAGGAGATTATAATTTTATTTCCTCTGGACAAATAACCAGAAGTGGGAATGCTGAATCATATAGTAGTTCTATTTTTGACCATAATCAACAAATCTACAAAAAAGGAAATACTGGAGAGAATGTAGAGGAATGGGAACTCTCCTACACTTTTGAAGGGAATGTAAATTGGTATAGACACTATGAAGAACAGTAGAGAAGTTTCTTAAAATCTAAAAATAGAACTACCATATTGCCACTCCAGTACTCTTGCCTGGAAAATCCCATGGATGGAGGAGCCTGGCAGGCTGCAGTCCATGGGGTCGCTAGAGTCGGACACGACTGAGCGACTTCACTTTCACTTTTCACTTTCATGCATTGGAGAAGGAAATGGCAACCCACTCCAGTGTTCTTGCCTCGAGAATCCCAGGGACGGGGGAGCCTGGTGGGCTACCGTCTATGAGGTCGCACAGAGTCGGACACGACTGAAGCGACTTAGCATCATGCAACAATTCCCCTCCTGAGCATTTACCTAAAGAAAGCCATAATTTTAAAATATGCATGCACTTTAATATTCACTGCAGCGCTATTTACATTAGCCAGGACATGGAAGCAACCTAAATGTTCATCAACAGAGAAATGGACAAAAAAGCTACTGTACATGGTACACATATACAAGAGATTATTCCTCAGCCATAAGAAAAGAATGAAATAATGCCATTTTCAGCAACATGGATGGGCTTAGAGATTGTCATGCTAAGTGAAATAAGTCAGACAGAGAAAGATAAATATATGATATTGCTTATATAAATATGTATTTTTGTGCAGAAATATCCATACTGTTTTCTATAGTGACTATGCAAATATATATTGCCCCCAAAGCATACCAGGCTTCTCATTTCTCTACATCACCACCAGCATTTATTATTTCTTGTATTTGATAATACATATTCTAACATGTGTGAGGTAAAATCTCATTGTGTTTCTGATTTACATTTCCCTGATAATTAGTAATGTCAAGCACCTGTAGTGTACTTATTGACAATTTATCTTTAGAAAAATGTTTATTCATGTCCTTTGATCATTTTCAATTAAATTATTTGCATTGTGTTCATTTATTTACTTTCTGTTCTTTTCAAATTATTTTTCCATTGAAGTTATCACAGAATACTGAGCACAGTCCCTTGGGATACATGGTACAGATCTACTGGCTATCTGTTCTAAATACAGCAGAAAGTACATGTCAGTTTCAAGCTCTTAGTCTATCCCTGCCCCCAACTTTTCTCCCCAGTAACCATAAGTTCATTTTCTATGTTTGTGAGTCTGTTTCTGTTCTGTAGACAAGGTCATTTCTGTCAAGATTCTTAAGATTCCACATAAAAGTGATATAATGTGATACTTGTCTTTCTCTGTCTGACTTACCTGACTTAGTATGATTATCTCCAGAACCACCCATATTGCTGCAAATGGCAGTATTCCATTCACTTTTTAAAAATTAATTTTTTATTGAAGGATAATTGCTTTACAGAATTTTGTTGTTTCCTGTCAAACCTCAGTATGAATCAGCTATAGGTATGTATACATCCCCTCCCTTTGGAACCTACCTCCCATCTCTCTCCCCATCCCACCCCTCTAGGTTGATACAGAGCCCCTGTTTGAGTTTCCTGAGCCATACAGCAAATTCCTATGGGCTATCACTATGCCAAAGCCTTTGACTGTGTGGATCACAATAAACCGTAGAAAATTCTGAAAGAGATGGGAATATCAGATCACCTGATCTGCTTCTTGAGAAATTTGTATGCAGGTCAGGAAGCAACAGTTAGAACTGGACATGGAACAACAGACTGGTTCCAAATAGGAAAAGGAGTTCGTCAAGGCTGTATATTGTCACCCTGTTTATTTAACTTATATGCAGAGTACATCATGAGAAACGCTGGACTGGGAGAAACACAAGTTGGAATCAAGATTGCCAGGAGAAATATCAATAACCTCAGATATGCAGATGACACCACCCTTATGGCAGAAAGTGAAGAGGAACTCAAAAGCCTCTTGATGAAAGTGAAGGTGGAGAGTGAAAAAGTTGGCTTAAAGCTCAAAAATGAAGATCATGGCATCTGATCCCACCACTTCATGGGAAATAGATGGGGAAACAGTGGAAACAGTGTCAGACTTTATTTTTCTGGGCTCCAAAATCACTACAGATGGTGACTGCAGCCATGAAATTAAAAGATGCTTACTCCTTGGAAGGAAAGTTATGACCAACCTAGATAGCATATACAAAAGCAGAGACATTACTTTGCCAACAAAGGTTCATCTAGCCAAGGCTATGGTTTTTCCTGTGGTCATGTATGGATGTGAGAGTTGGACTGTGAAGAAAGCTGAGCACCAAAGAATTGATGCTTTTGAACTGTGGTGTTGGAGAAGACTCTTGAGAGTCCCTTGGACTGCAAGGAGATCCAGCCAGTCCATTCTGAAGGAGATCAGCCCTGGGATTTCTTTGGAAGGAATGATGCTAAAGCTGAAACTCCAGTACTTTGGCCACCTCATTGGAAGTGTTGACTCATTGGAAAAGACTTTGATGCTGGGAGGGATTAAGGGCAGGAGGAGAAGGGGACGACAGAGGATGAGATGGCTGGATGGCATCACTGACTCGATGGACGTGAGTCTCAGTGAACTCCAGGAGCTGGTGATGAACAGCGAGGCCTGGCATGCTGCAATTCATGGGGTCACAAAGAGTCGGACATGACTGAGCAACTGATCTGATATGATCTGATCTATTTTACATATGGTAATGTAAGTTTCCATGTTACTCTTTCCATATATCTCACCCTCTCCTCCCCTCTCCCCATGCCAACAACTCTTTACTATATGTCTGTGTCTCCATTGCTGCCCTGTAAATAAATTCTTCAGTACCATTTTTCTAGATTCCACATATATATGCATTAGAATATGATATTTATCTTTCTCACTGACATCACTCTTTATAGTAGGGTCTAGGTTCATCCACCTCTAGAACTGACTCAAATGTGCTCATTTTTATGGCTGAGCGATATTCCACTGGATATATGTACCATAACCCCCATGTCCAATCATCTGTCAATGGACATCTTGGTCACTTCCATGTTCTAGCTATTGTAAATAGTGCTGCAATAAACAGTGGGATACATGTATATTTTTCAATTTGGTTTCCTCAGGGTATATGCCTAGGAGTGGGATTGCTGGGTCATGTGGTGATTTTATTCTGAGTTTTTTTAAGGAATCTCATGCCATCTTCCATAGTAGCTATATCAATTTACATTCCCACCAACAGTGCAAGAGCATTCCCTTTTCTTCCCACCCTCTCCAGAATTTATTGTTTGTTGACTTTTTGATGAAGGCCATTTTGACCAGTGTGAGGTGATATCTCAATGAAGTTTTGATTTTTATTTCCCTAATAATGAGCAATGTTGAGCATCTTTTCTATGTTTCTTAGCCCTCTGCATGTCTTCTTTGAGAAATGTCTGTTTAGGTCTTTTTCCCACTTTTTGATTGGGTTTTTTTGTTTGTTTGTTTGTTTTTTGGTATTGAGTTGTATGAGCTGCTTGTATATTTTGGAAATTAATCCTTTGTCAGTTTCTTCACTTGTCATTATTTTCTCCCATTCTGAGGGTTATCATTTCACCTAGCTTATAGTTTTCTTTGCTGTGCAAAAGCTTTTAAGTTTAGCCAGATCTCACTTATTTACTTTTGTTTTTATTCACGTCACTCTAGGAGGTGGGTCATAGAGAATCTTACTTTGTTATGTCATCGAATGTTCTGCCTATGTTTTCCTTTAAGAGTTTTATACTTTCTGGTCTTACATTTAGGTCTTTATTCAATTTTGAGTTTATCTTTGTGTATGGTGTTAGGAAGTGTTCTAATTTCATTCTTTACATGTAGCTGTCCAGTTTTCCCAGCACCATTTATTGAAGAGGCTGTCTTTGCCCCGTTGTATATTCTTGCCTCCTTTGTCAAAAATAAGGTACCCAAGGTGCATGGGTTTATTTCTGGGCTTTCTATCTTGTTCCATTGGTCTATATATCTGCTTTAGTGTCATTACCATACTGCCTTGATGACTGTAGCTTTGTAGTATAATCTAAAGTCAGGAAGGTTGATTCTTCCTGTTCCATTCTTCTTTCTCAAGACTGTTTTGTCAGTTTGGGGTCTTTTGTGTTTCCATATGAATTGTGAAATGTTTTGTTCTAGATCTGTGAAAAATGCCATTGGTAAATTGACAACGATCACATTGAATCTGTAGATTATGTTGGTAGTATAGTCATTTTGAAAATATTGATTCTTCCTGCCCAGAAACATGAAATATCTCCCCATCTGTTTATGTAGTCTTTGATTTCTTTCTTTAATGTCTTATAATTTTTCATGTACAGTTCTTTTGTCTCCTTAGGTAAGTTTATTCCTAGATATTTAATTATTTTTGTTGCAGTGTAAATGGGATTGATTCCTTAATTTCTCTTTCTGATTTTTCATTGTTCATATATAAAAATGCAAGTGATCTCTGTATATTGATTTTGTATCCTGAAATTTTGCTAAATTCACTGATTTGCTCTAGTAATACTTTGATAGTATCTTTGGGGTTTTCTATGAACAGTGTCATGTCATCTGCAAATAATGAGAGCATTACTTCTTCTTTTCCAATCTGGATTCCTTTTATTTCTTTTTCTTCTCTGATTGCTGAACTATGATTACTTCTAGAACTATGATGAATAATAGTGGTGAAAGTGGACACCCTTGTCTTGATCCTGATCTTAGGGGGAATGCTTTCAGTTTTTCACCATTGAGAATAATGTTTGCTTTAGGCTTATCATATATGGCCTTTACTATGTTGAGGTAGTTTCCTTCTATGTGCATTATTTAAAGAGTTTTAATCATAAATGGGTGTTGATTAAAAGGCTTTCTATCAAAGGCTTTTTCTGCATCTATTGAGTTTATCAAATGGCTTTTACCTTTCAATCTGTTAATAAGGTGTATCACATTGATTTGTTTGCATATATTGAAGAATCTTTGCATCCCTGTAATAAACCCAACTTCATAATGGTGTATGAGTTGATTGATGTTTTGCTGAATTCTGATTGCTAAAATTGTGTTGAGGATTTTTGCATCTATGCTTTTCAGAGATATTAGCCTGTAGTTTTCTTTTTTGTGTGTTGTCTTTGTCTGGTTTTGGTATCAGGGTGATGGTAGCCTTGTAGAAAATATTTGGAAGTTTTCCTTCTTCAAATTTTTGAAAGAGATTTAGAATGATAGGCATTAGCTCTTCTCTAATTGTTTGATAGAATTCTCCTGTGAAGCCATCTGGTCCTGGGCTTTTGTTTTTTGGGAGGTTTTTGATCACAGTTTCAAGTTCAGTGCTTGCAACTGGGTTGTTCATATTTTCTAATTATTCCTAGTTCAGTTTTGGAAGATTGAACTTTTCTAAGAATCTGTCCATTCCTTACAGGTTATCTATTTTATTACCATATAGTTGCTCATAATCTTCTCTTATAATCCTCTGTATCCCTGCATTGTCTGATGTAACCTCTCCTTTTTCATTTCTAATTTTGTTGATTTGATTCTTCTCTTTTTTTCTTGATGAGCCTGGCTAAAGTTTTGTCAATTTTGTTTATCTTCTCAAGGATAAACTTTTAATCTCAAGGATAAACCAGCTTTTAATTTTATTAACCTTTACTATTGTTTCTTTCATTTTTGTTACATTTATTTCTGCTTGGATCTTTATCATTTCTTTCCTTCTACTAATTTTGGGGATTTTTGGTTCTTATTTTTCCAGTTGTTTTAGGTGTAAAGTTAGACTGTCTGTTCAATGTTTCTCTTGTTTCTTGAGGTAGGATTGTATTACTATAAACTTCCCTCTTAGAACTACTTTTACTACATCCCATAGGTTTTGAGTTGCCATGTTTCATTGTCATTTGTTTCTAGAAATTTTTTGATTTCCCATTTGATTTCTTCAGTAACCTGTTGGTTATTCAGAAATGTGTTGTTTAATCTCCATGTGTTTGTGATTTTTACAGTTTTTTTTTTCTTGCAATTTATATCTAATCCCATAGCATTGTGGTTGGAGAAGATGCTTGATACGATTTCAATTTTCTTAAGTTTAGTGAGGTTTGATTTGTGACTCAAGATGTGGTCTATCCTGGAGAATGTTTTATGTGCACTTGAGAAGAAGGTGTATTCTTCTGCATTTGGATGGAATGTCCTGAAGATATCAATGAGATACATCTCATCTAATGTATCACTTAAGATTTGTGTTTCCTTATTAATTTTCTGTTTTGATGATCTGTCTATTGGTGTGAGTGGGATATTAAAGTTTCCTACTATTATTGTTACTGTCAATTTCTTCTTTTATGTCTGTTACTGTTTGTCTTAGGTATTGAGGTGCTCCTATGTTGGGTGCATAGATATTTACAGTTGTTATGTCTTCCTCTTGGATTGATCCCTCGATCATTATGTATTGTCCTGCCTTATCTCTTGTAACCTTTATTTTAAGGTCTCTTTTGTTTGATATGAGAATTGCTACCTGTTGGGTAGGGGTCCTGTGGTGAATAGCTGGAGTCATTTTCTGCTGGTGAACCCAGTTGTGCAAACTATTGACGGGAGACAAGGCTGGATCTGGTCCCACTAGCAGCTGCCTGGGCACTGGTCATCAACATACACTCCTGTGGCTGCATTCCTGCCACAGGTGTGGACATGGCAGTGAAGTCCCCTGATGGGAGTCAGCTAGCAAGGTGCATGTGTATAGCTGGGGGAGCTAGTCCTGAGTGTGTCCAATATTATTCTACCACCTTAATTTTTTTGGTGTATTTTTATTGAGTCTGTTTTCCATGATTTTCTATCCAGTTGAAACTACACTCTACGATTTTACTTTTTTGAAATATGTTATTTTCTATCTTAATGCTTTCATAACCAACATTTTAATGACTATACATTTCATTGTGTGAAATTTTTGCTCACATATTGCTAAGCATTTAAGTTCATTTTCTACTGAAACACAAACTCTTCATTTTTTTAATAATCAAGAGCATTTATAATTAAAGTACTATACAAGCATACATCAATAAGTTTTTCTCATGATAAGCTTTTTTAATGTGTTGAAATGCAGTTGATTTGCAATATTATATTAGTTTCAGGTGTTTAACATAGTGTTTCAATTATTTGTAAAGGTTTTACTGCATTTAAGGTCATTAAAAATATTGGCTATATTCCCCATACTGTAGACTGCATCCTTGTAACACTTATTTTATACCTAGTAGTTTGTACCTCTTAATTATTTTCACATATTCTGCCCCTCCTCCTAACCCTTTCCCTCCTGATAATCACTAGTGTGTTCTTTGTATCTGTGACTCTGATTCTGCTTTGTTATACTTATTTGTTTTATACTTTAGAATCCACATATAAGTGAAAACATACAGGATTTGTCTTTCTCTGTTTAACTTACGTCACTAAGGATAATACCCTCCAGGTCTGTTGAGAAAAAAAAGACAAGAGCTAGAGATATCACACTCCCTGACTTCAGACTATGGTACAAGTTATAGTGATCATGGTACAAGTTATAGTACTAGCACAAAAACAGACACATAGATCAATTGAAGAGAATTGAAGAGTCAAAATAAACCCATGCACATATGGTTGATTAATCTGTGACAAAAGGGGCAAAAATTATATAACAGGGAAAAGATAGTCTCTGCAATAACTGGTGATGGGAGAGCTGAACAACAACATATGAAACAATGAATATAGAACATTTTCTCGTGCCATATAAAAATAAACTCAAAATGTATTACAAACTCAAATTTAAGACCTGAAATCATAAAATTCTCAGGAGAAAATATAGGCATATACTCTTTGACATAGGTCTCAGCAATATTTTTTTGAAAGTGTCTTATCAGGCAAAGGAAACAGAAGCAAAAAGAAACAAGTGAGACCAAATCAAATTTAAAAGCTTTGCAGCAGTGAAGGAAATAATCAACAAAATGAAAATGCAACCTACTGCATGGGAGACTGTGTGTGCATGTGCTCAGTTGTGTCCAACTCTTTGTGACCCCGTGGACGGTAGCCCGCCAGGCTCATCTGTCCATAGAATTTTCCAGGCAAGAATACTTGAGCAGATTGCCACTACCTACTCTATTCTCCCAGAGGATTTTCCCAATCCAGGGATCAAATCTGAGTCTCTTGCATCACCTGCAATGGCAGGTGGATTCTTTACCACTGTGCCACATAGGAAGCTCACTGTATGAGAAAAGATATGTGTAAATGAAGGCCTCCGAGGTTGCTCAGTGGTAAAAGAATCTGCCTGGCAATGCAGGAGCCTCTGAAGACATGGATTCAGTCCCTGGGTTGGGAAGAACATGTAGAGGAAGAAAAGGTAGCCTACTCCAGTACTTTTGCCTGGAAAATCACATTGACAGAAAAGCCTGGCCAGCTACAGTCCATGGAGTCACAGAGTCAGGCACGGCTGAGCAACTAAGCAAGAGCATAAGTGTGATGTCCAATAAAGGGTTAATATTCAAATTGTGAACTTCTCAAGTGTTCTCAAGTTCTACAGACTTTTAACACTAGTGCTAAAGAACCCTCATGCCAGTGCAGGAGTCATAAGCAATGCAGGTTCCATCCCTGGGGCAGGAAGATCCCCTGGAGGAAGGCATGGCAACCCACTCCAGTATTCTTGCCTGTAGAATCCCATGGACAGAGGATCCTGGTGGGCTACAGCTCACAGGGTCACAAAGAGTCAGATACAACTGAAGTGACTTAGCACACATGCATACAAACGATATGAAGAACTCACACAAATCAATATGCAAAACAAACTACAACCCAATGGAGAAATGGGCAAAGGTCTCAAATAAGCATTTTTCTAAAGAAAACATACAAATGGCCAGTAGGCACATGAAAAGATGCTCAACATTACTAACCATCAGGGAAATGTAAATCAAAACTACAATGAGGTATCATCTCACACCTGTCAGAATTACAATAACCAAAAAGACAACAGTCTTTCAGACCACTGTAATGAGTATTTTCAAAATATCTTCAGAACACTACTGGCTAATAATATCTCAGGAGAGCTAGAGAAGAGAAATAGAGGGGAAAGAATGTGCACCAAGATTTGAAAATCTAGAGCTCACTTTATTCATGAAAAAATCCAGACATTTGAACAGTTCTCTCTTTTGAGTATTTCTGGGAATCCCCAAGTGTGACATTAATAAGTCTGCAAATCAACCAGGCTATTGTATACTTTTCAGAATCATAGTCATTGAAAAGGATTTGACAGCAGCCTTTTGACTAGCAGTTCTAGAGCTCTGTTTTCTGACTGATTTGGGTTGTATAGGAATTTATAGTCAGTAAAATACAGTCTTGAAACTTATAATGTCATGTCAGCTCAACAATATATTTTGAAATAAAAGAGATGATCTCCCTTCCTGTGTGTTAAATTCATTTATTGAAAAAGTACTTCATCAAGGTGCTTGGGGCTCTAAAATTCTATGGAGTCATTTAGTTTCCACTTTGACTATAGTAATATTAAGATAAGTTTAATGATTGTTTAGGGGCTTTAGCTATCTGACTAATAAAGTCAAACTGTTTCCTTCAAGATAAGTATACTTCTCAGAAACCTGGCTAAGTTTTCTAGAATTCTGACTTCTAACATTCCTGACTATTGATTACATTTATCATGAATGTCTGTATTTGTGCATATATTTGAAAACTTACCTTATATATTCTTGAATATTTTTCTTCAAGATCCATACTCCAATTTAGTCCCACTGGAGATGAGAGGGGACAAAGGCAAAGAAAATTAATACTGAAAAAAACCAAAAACATAGTAAGAGAATACTAAGAGAAATAAGAGGATTTTTCCTAAGGATTAGAACATAACTAATTTTCTTCATTCAACTTATACTTTTCAATAAATAAACAGAGCATGGTATTCAAGAGAGGGAAGACAACATGGAATATTTCATAGAGAAAGTATAATGCAGAAATCAGAGCTTCAATGAATTTCTCTTCCTACTTTAACACCTATTCTCTTTAATATGGTCCCACAATGCCTTTGGAGTTGATATCATTGCTGTTATGTAGTGGGGATTGACAGCAAGATGTCTGCAGTGATAGGAATGTAGTATTTTTTTTTTCCTTATTTTGAATTATTCCTATAAAACAGATTGCCAATGTGAATCTCAAACATTGGACATTACTGATCAAGTGCCAACATTCTTATGTTATTTAGCTTATTTTTATTTTGTGTTTCATTATTTATTGTGTATATTTATTGCATATCTCGGAAAAGGCAATGGCACCCCACTCCAGTACTCTTGCCTGGAAAATCCCATGAACGGAAGAGCCTGGTAGGCTGCAGTCCATGGGGTCGCTCAGAGTTGGACACGAATGAGCGACTTCACTTTCACTTTTCACTTTCACTTTTCACTTTCATGCATTGGAGAAGGAAATGGCAACCCACTCCAGTGTTCTTGCCTGGAGAATCCCAGGGACAGGGGAGCCTGGTGGGCTGCTGTCTATGGGGTCGCACAGAGTTGGACACGGCTGAAGTGACTTAGCAGCAGCAGCAGCATTGCATATCTATTTTAAACCACGGTTATGATTCCTCTATAATATTTTTTCTATGTTTCTATAATTTGTGCCTGTTAAACATAAATTATGTTATTCTTTGGGACTTCTCTTATGAGAATGAATGTTAATCAGAATTCTGACCTTACATATTCAGGAAAATTCTTATATCACTATTTCTCAAATATCTCTAATAAGTTTCCTTAGTGTCAGAGTAGATTGACAAGAGAGCTCAGAAGTTTAAGAGCCAGGTTGAAACTGCTATCACATTCTTATTAGTATTTTAAGTTACATTCTAAACCATATAAAAACTTTACCTTAATTTAAAAGCAAGAATTTTCAAGGTGTTTGTGTTTGTTTACATTTACTAAAAAACAAAATAGACTGGTTCCAAATAAGAAAAGGAGTATGTCAAGGCTGTATATTGTCACTCTGCTTATTTAACTTATATGCAGAGTACATCATGAGAAATGCTGGGCTGGAAGAAGCACAAGCTGGAATCAAGATTGCCAGGAGAAATATCAATAACCTCAGATATGCAGATGACACCACCCTTATGGCAGAAAGTGAAGAGGAACTAAAAAGCCTCTTGATGAAAGTGAAAGAGGAGAGTGAAAACGTTGGCTTAAAGCTCAACATTCAGAAAAGTAAGATCATGGCATCTGGTCCCATCACTTCATGGGAAATAGATGGGGAAACAGTGGAAACAGTGTCAGACTTTATTTTGGGGGGCTCCAAAATCACTGCAGATGGTGATTGCAGCCATAAAATTAAAAGACGCTTACTCCTTGGAAGGAAAGTTATGACCAACCTAGATAGCATATTCAAAAGCAGAAACATTACTTTGCCAACAAAGGTTCGTCTAGTCAAGGCTATGGTTTTTCCTGTGGTCATGTATGGCTGTGAGAGTTGGACTGTGAAGAAGGCTGAGCACTGAAGCATTGATGCTTTTGAACTGTTGTGTTGGAGAAGACTCTTGTGCGTCCCTTGGACTGCAAGGAGATCCAACCAGTCCATTCTGAAGGAGATCAGCCCCGGGATTTCTTTGGAAGGAATGATGCTAAAGCTGAAACTCCAGTACTTTGGCCACCTCATGTGAAGAGTTGACTCATTGGAAAAGACTCTGATGCTGGGAGGGATTGGGGGCAGGAAGATAAGGGGAAGACAGAGGATGAGATGGCTGGATGGCATCACTGACTCGATGGACGTGAGTCTGAGTGAATTCCGGGAGTTGGCGATGGACAGGGAGGCCTGGCGTGCTGCGATTCATGGGATCGCAAAGAGTCGGACATGACTGAG
Organism: Bos grunniens; assembly: GCF_055505025.1. Classification (NCBI taxonomy): domain Eukaryota; kingdom Metazoa; phylum Chordata; class Mammalia; order Artiodactyla; family Bovidae; genus Bos; species Bos grunniens. Next base: position 60,157,743 of record NC_141183.1, on the reverse strand, counting down.
CAACTGATCTGATCTGATCTGATCTGATACTGTATTGGTGTTTCTGACTTACTTCACTTTGTCTAATAGGCTCCAGTTTCATCCACCTCATTGGAACTGATTCAAATATATTCTTTTTAATGGCTGAGTAATATTCCATTGTGTATATGTACCACAGCTTTCTTATCCATTCGTCTGCTGATGGACATCTAGGTTGCTTCCAGGTCCTGGCTATTATAAACAGTGCTAACAGTGCTGCGATGAACATTGGGGTACACGTGTCTCTTTCAATTCTTGTTTCCTCTGTGTGTATGCATAGCAGTGGCATTGGTGTGTCATATGGAAGTTCTATTTCCAGTTTTTTTTTTTAAGGAATCTCCACACTACTTTCCATAGTGGCTGTACTAATTTGCATTCCCACCAACAGTGTAAGAAGGTTCTCTTTTCAGCACACCCTCTCCAGCATTTATTGCTTGTATAATTTTGGATAGCAGCCTTTCTGACTGGCATGAGATGGTACCTCATTGTGATTTTGATTTGCATTTCTCTGATAATGAGTGATGTTGAGCATCTTTTCATGTGTTTGTTAGCCATCTGTATGTCTTCTTTGGAGAAATGTCTGTTTAGTTCTTTGGCCCATTTTTTGATTGGGTCATTTATTTTTCTGGAATTGAGCTTCAGGAGTTGCTGGTATGTTTTTGAGATTAATTCTTTGTCAGTTGCTACTTTTGAAATTTATTGTTGGAGAAGACTCTTGAGAGTCCCTTAGCCTGCAAGAAGATCAAACCAGTCAATCCTGAAGGAAATCAGTCTTGAATATTCATTGGAAGGACTGATGCTGAAGTTGAAGTTTCAATACTTTGGACACCTGATGCAAGGAACTGACTCACCTGAAAAGACCCTGATGCTGGGAAAGATTGAAGGCAGGAGGTGACCGGGACAACAGAGCATGAGATGGTTGGACAGCATCATTGAACCGATGGACATGAGTTTGAGTAAGCTTAGACAGTTGGAGATGGACAGGGAAGTCTGTCATGCTGAAGTCCATGGTTTCACAACGAGTGTGACACAACTGAGCAGCTGAACTGAACTGAACTGCCTCTTAAGTGTTCCTTGAACATCCCTCCCCCCCTCCCCATTCTGTCCCTCTCGGTCATCACAAAGTGCCAGGCTGTGTTCCCAATGTTACATAGCAGCTTCTCACTAGTGAAATATTTTACATATGGTAGTGTATATATGTCAATGCTACTTTCTCAATTCATCCCACATGCTCCTTCCCCAACTGAGTCCACAAGTCCATTCTCTACTCCTGTGTCTCCAGTCCTTTAGTGCAAATAGGTTCATCAGTACTGTTTTTCTAGACTCCATACATGTGTTTGTGCTAAGTCACTTCAGTCATGTCTCACTCTATGCAACCCTATGGACTATAGCCAGTCCGGTTCTTCAGTCCATGGGATTCTCCAGGCAAGAATACTGGAGTGGGTTGCTGTGCCCTACTTCAGGGGATCTTCTCAGCCCTGGGATCAAACCTGGGTCTCTTACATCTCCTACATTGTCAGGTGGGTTCTTCACCACTAGCACCAGCTGGGAAACCCCTAGATTCCATATATATACTTTAATATACTATATATTTTTTTCTCTTTCTGACTTACTTCACTCTGTATAATGCACTCTAGGTTCATCCACCTCACTAGAACTGACTTATATTAATTCATCTTTTATGGCTGAGTAATATTCTATTGTATATATGCATCACAACTTCTTTATCCATTCATCGGTTGATGAACATCTAGGATGCTTCCTTGCCCTGGCTATTGTAAGGAGTACAGTAGTGAACATTGGAATAACGTGTGTCTTTTAGAATTGTAGTTTTCTCAGGGTATGTGCCCAGTAATTGGGTTGCTGAGTCACATCATAGTCTAATTCCTAGTTTTTTGAGGAAACTTCACACTGTTCTCCAAAGTCACTGTATCAGTTTGCAACCCCACCAACAGTACAAGAGGGTTCCTTTTCCTCTGCATCCTCTCCAGTATTTATTGTTTCTAGATTTTGATGATGCCCATTCTGACTGGTGGAAGGTGATATCTCATTTGAGCTTTGATTTGCATTTCTCTAACAATGAGCAATATTGAGCATCTTTTCATATGTTTATTGGACATCTGTACGTCGTCTTTGGAGAAATACCTGTGTAGGTATTCTGCCCACTTTTTGATTGAGCTGTTTGTTTTGTTTTTTCTAATATTCAGCTGCATGAGCTACTTATATATTTAGGAGTTTAATCATTTGACAGTTGTTTTGTTTGTGATTATTTTTTCCCATTGTGAGGATTGTCTTTTCATCTTATTTATAGTTTCCTTTGCTGTGCAAAAGCTTTTAAGTTTAATCAGATACCTTTTGTATATTTCTATTTTTATTACTTTAGAAGTGGGTCAAGAGGATCTTGTTGCAACTTATGTCAAAGTGTGTTCTGTCTATGTTGTCCTCTAAGAGTTTTATAGCTTCTAGTATTATGTTTAAGTCTTTAATCCTTCTTGAACTTATTTTTGTGTGTAGTGTTGGGAAGTGTTCACATTTCATTACCATCCAGTTTTCCTAGAGCCATTTATTGAAGAGGCTGTCTTTTCTCCTTTGTATATTCTTGCCTCCTTTGTCAAAGATAAGGTCCCCATAGAAGTGTAAGCTTATCTCTGGGCTTTCTATCTTGTTCCCTTGGTTTATATTACTATTTTTGTGCCAGTGCCACATTATCTTGATGACTGTAGCTTTGTAGTATAGCCTGAAGTCAGGAAGGTTGATTCCTTCAGTTCTGTTTTTCTTTCTCAAGATTGCTTTGGTTATTCAGGGTCTTTTGTTTTTCCATACAAATTGTAAAATTTTTTGTCCTTGCTCTGGGGAAACTACCATTGTTAATTTGATCAGAATTGCATTGAATCTGTAGATTGCTTTGGGCAATATAGTCACTTTCACAATATGGATTCTTTCAGTCTAAGAATATGGTATATTTCTCCATATGAGTATGTCATCTTTGATTTATTTCATCAATGTCTTACAGTTTTCTGCATACAGCTCTTGTGTCTCCTTAGGTAGGATCAGTTCAGTTCTTTGCGACCCCATGGACTGCAGCACGACAGGCCTCCCTGTCCATCACCAACTCCCAGAGATTACTCAAACTCATTCCCACTGTCTTGGTGATGCCATCCAACCATGTCATCCTCTGTTGTCCCCTTCTCTTCCTGCCTTCAATCTTTCCCAGCATTAGGGCCTTTTCAAATGAGTCAGTTCTTCACATCAGGTGGCCAAAGTATTAGAGTTTCAGCTTTAACATCAGTCCTTCCAATGAATATTCAGGACTGATTTCCCTTAGGATGGACTGGTTGGATCCCCTTGCAGTCCAAGGAACTCTCAAGAGTCTTCACCAACACCACAGTTCAAAAGCATCAATTCTTTGGCTCTCAGCTTTCTTTATAGTCCAACTCTCACATCCATACATGACTACTGCAAAAACCTTAGCCTTGATTAGGCAGACCTTTGTGGGCAAAGTGATGTCTATGTTTTTTAATATGCTGTTTATGTTGGTCATAACTTTTCTTCCAAGGAGTAAGTGCCTTTTAATTTCATGGCTGCAGTCACATCTGCAGTGATTTTGGAGCCCAGAAAAATAAAGTCTGCCACTGTTTCCACTGTTTCTCCATCTGTTTGCCATGAAGTGATGTGACCGGATTCCATGATCTTTGTTTAGGTAGGATCACTCCTAGGTATTCTATTCTTTTTGTTGCAGTGGTAAATATGATTGTCTTTTTAGTTTTCATTGTTAGTGTACAGGGATCCAAAGGATTTGTGTATATTAATTTTGTATCCTGCAACTTCACTAAACTCATTGATTAACTCTAGCAATTTTCTAGTGGCATCTCTAGGAATTTCTATTTATAGTATAATGTCATATGCAGAAAGTGAGAATTCTACTTATTTGCCAATCTGGATTCCCTTTATTTCTTTTTCTTTATTGATTGGCATGGCTAGGACTTCAAAAACTACATTGAATAATAGTGGCTAAAGTGGGCACCCTTGTCTTGTTCCCAATCTTAGAGGAAATCCTTTAAGGTTTTCAACACTGATAATATTTTCTGTGTGTTTGTTATATAACATTTATTATGTTGAGATAGATTCCTTCTATACTGACTTTCTGGAGAGTTTTTTTTCTTTTCTTTCTTTTTTTTTTTAAACATAAATGGGTGTAAAATTTTGCCAAAACTGTCTCTGTATATGTTAAGATGATCAAATAATTCTTATCTTTCAATTTGTTGATATGGTATAGCACAATGATTGATTTGCATATATTGAAGAATCGTTGCATCCCTGAGATAAACCTCACTTGATTATGGTGTATGATCCTCTTAATGTGTTGTTTATTCTGTTTGCTAGAATTTTGTTGAGGATTTTTACATCTATATTCTTCAGTGATGTTATAATTTTCTCTTTCTGTGATATATTTGTCTTCTTTTGGTATCAGGGTGATGGTGACCTTGCAGAATGAGTTTGGGAGTTTTTCTACCTCTGCTTTTCTTTTCTTTTTTGGGGGGGGAAGAGTTTGAGCAGGATAGGTGTTAGCTCTTCTCTATGTTTGATAGAATTCACTTGTGAAGCAATCAGGCTCTGGGCTTTTGTTTGTTGGAAGATTTTTGATCACAGTTTTTATTTTAGTGCTTTGATTAGTCTGTTCTTATTTTCTACTTCTTCCTGGTTCAGTCTTGGAAGGTTGTATTATTTTTTAAATATGTCAGTTTCTTTAAGGTTGTCCATTTCTTCAAGATTGCCCATTTAATTGGCATATAGTTGCTCATAGTAGTCTCTTGTGATCCTTTGTATTTCTGCATTATCTGTATGACTTCTCCTTTTTCATTTCTAATTTTATTGATTAGAATCTTCTCTTTATTTTCTTGATGAGTCTGGTTAATGATTTGTCAACTTTTTTCTCCACCTTATTTATTTATTTATTTGTATTGGGGTGCTGTGCTTAGTCATTCAGTAGTGTCCAGCTCTTCATGACCCTCTGAACTGTCCAGGCTCCTCTGTCCATTGAGATTCTCCAGGCAAGAATACTGGAGTGGGTTGCCATTTCCTCCTCCAGGGGATCTTCCCAATTCAGTGATCAAACCCAGGTCTACCACATTACAGGCAGATTTGTTACTGTCTGAGCCACCAGAGAAGACTGCATTGGGGTGTAGCCTATTAACAATGCTGTGGTAGTTTCAGGTGAACAGTGAAAGGACTCAGCCATAATATGCATGCATCTATTCTCCCCAAAACCTCCCTCCTGCCTAGGGTGACACATAACATTGAACATAATTCCACATACTGTACAATAGGTCTCTGTTGGTTATCCAATTTAAATATAGAAGTATATGCATGACCTTCACAAAATCCCTAACTATCCCTCCCTTCTCCAGCAATCATAAGTTCTTTTTCTAAGTCTATGAGTCTCTTTCTATTGTGTAAGTAAGTTTATTTTATCATTTCTTTTTGGATTCCACGTATAAGGGATGCCATACAATATTTCTCCTTCTCTGTCTCTTACTTCACTCATTATGACACACTCTAGGTCCATCCATGGTGCTATAAATGGCACTATTTCATTCTTTTTAATTGTTGAGTAATATTCCATTGCAAATGTGTACCACATCTTCTCTACCCATTCCTTTGCTAGTGGATATTAGGTTGCTGGCATGTCTTGCCTATTGTAAACAGTGCTGCAAAGAATATTGGGATGCATGTATCCTTTTGGATCAAGTTTTCTGCAGATATATGCCCAGGAGTGGGACTGAAGGATCATGTTAGCTCTGTTTTTAGTTTTTTAAGGAACCTCCATACTTTCTCCACAGTGGCAATACCAATTCACATTCCCTCCAACAGTGTAGGAGGGTTCCCTTCTCTCCACACTCTCTCCAGCATTTGTTATTTGTGGATTTTTTGATGATATCCATTCTGACCAGTATGAAGTGACATTTTATGGTAGTTTTGATTTGCAATTATCTATTTTTTTCTAGTTAACAATACCATATATACTCAGAAAGTTATGAAAAGAGTTTATCTACTAACTAGCAATGTTGAATATATTTTCATGGGCCTATTGGTCATCTGTCTGTTCTCTTTGGAGAAATGTCTATTCAGGTCTTCTGCCCATTTTTCAAGTGGGTTGTTTGTTTTGATGCTATTAAGCATCATAAACTCTTTGCGAATTTTGGAGACTGATTTCTTATCACATCATTTGTAAATATTTTCTCCCAATCTATGGGTTGCTTTTTGTTTTGTTTATTGTTTACTCTTATGTGCAAAAGCTTTTTATCCTGCAACTTACTAAACTCATTTAATAGTTCTAGCAATTTTCTGGTGGTATCTTTAGGATATTCTACATGTAGTATAGTGTCATTTGCAAAAAGTGAGTTTTACTTCTTCGTTTCCAATCTGGATTCCCTTTATTTCTTTTTCTTCATTGATTTCTCCATAAAATCTTAATTAGATACTTGCTAGGTTATTTCTTTTTGTCATTTTTAGTATATCCTGCCACTCCTTTCTGGTCTACAGAGTTTCAGATGAAGAATCAGCTATTAACATTATGTGGATTCCCTTGAATATTATTTGTTGCTTTTCCCTTGCTGCTTTTAAGATTTTTTTCCCTTTGTGTTCAATTATTTTTAGTTTGATTAATATGTGTCTTGGTGTGTTTCTCTTTGGATTTATCCTTTATGGAACTCCCTAGGTTTCCTGGACTTAGGTGACTATTTCCTTTCCTATGTTAGGGAATTTTTTCAACTATAATTTCCTCAAATATGTTATCATATTCTTTCATTTTCTCTCCTTCTTCTGAGACTCCTATAATTCAAATGTTGGTGCTTATGTTGCTGCAGAGGTCTCTGAGACTGTCCTCACTTTTTTTTGTTTGTTTGTTTGTTTTTATTCTTTTTTCTTTATTCTGCTCTGCTTCAGTTATTTCCACCATTCTGTCTTCCAACTCACTTATCCATTTTTCTGCCTCAGTTATTCAGCTATTGGTTCCCTTCAGTGCATTTTTTGTTTTAATTTCAGTTATTGCATTCTCATTGTTGATTGTCTGTTCTTTAGTTCGTCTACTTCTGTGTTATACATTTCTTAAATCTTCTCAATCTGTGCCTTCATTCTATTTATCTGCCTCTATCGTATTTCCCAGATTTTGGATCATCTTTCCTATCATTTTATTGAAATATTTTTCTGGTAGATTGTCTATTTCCTCTTTATTTCTTTGGCCTTTGGGGTTTCCACTATGCTCCTTCATCTGCTGCATGTTTCTCTATCATTTCATTTTGCTTAATTTAGTGTTTGAGATCTCCTTTCCACATTCTGCAGAGTCATATTTCCTCTTACTTGTGGAGTCTGCCTCCAGTGAATGGGGTTGAAAGTCTTGTGAAGGTTTCCTGTTGTATGTGGGGAGAAGGGGTGCCTGGGTTCTGTTGCGTGAAGCCAGATGTTATCTCTCTGAAAGCAGTACTGTACCAGTGATATGTTTAGAGGTATTTGTGATTTTGGTATGGTTTTGACTACCTGTCTGCTTTTGGGTAGGTTTATGTTCCTGTTTTGCTATGTGTTTGGTGTGAATCTAGCACTGGAGTCTGTGGACCTTTGGGTGGGGCCAGATCTTAGTGTTGAGGTGGAGGTCTTTGTGAGAGCTCTCACTGATTAATCGTCTATGGGGTCAGGAGATCTCTGGTGGTCCAAAGTCCTCTCAGTTCAGAGGTTCAGGCCTGCCTGCTTTGTGGAACCCCAGGATTACACAAGCCACATAACACAGAAGAGAAGGAAAGAAATAGAAAAAGAAAAATTACATTCAAACAAACAAGAAAAGAATGAAAAGACAAAACCCTAGGGTATGTGTTAAATCTAAACAAACAAGAACACATTAGGAAGCTCACACACTCACACTTGTGAAGAGAAAAAGAGAAAGAAAGGAAATAAAAAATATATATATAAAAGAAGAATAAAAAAAAGGAGAGAGCAATAAAGCCAATAAATAAACCCATAAATGAAAACAAATGCTAAAGTCTAGGCTATAAAAATTAGAAAACCAAAAACATGGGGAAAATGAAATATAATGAAAAACACTGTGTAAATAGGAAAAAATGAAGTAAATTTACGTAAAAACAGAAGCATAAAAAAAGGAAAAATAAGCAAAAATATAAAAGGAAAAATAAAAAAGAATAATAGACAAAACAAAAAAGACAAGAGACAAAAATATGTGTATTTTGAGAGTGGTAGTGTTGCAGGAAGGGGGACCCCTTCCAGGGCCCAAAACTGGGTTCTTATCTAACACTTGGAAATGAATTGTCCAAGGAGACACATGTGCTGACAAAGCAAGAGATTTTATTGGGAAGCAGCACCTGGGTGGAGAGCAGTAGGGTAAGGGAACCCAGGAGAACAGCTCTGTCACATGGCTTGCAGTCTCTGGTTTTATGGTGATGGGATTAGTTTCCAGGTTGTCTTTAGTCAGTACTTCTGACTCAGAGTCCTTCCTGATGGTGCACGCTTGTTCAGCCAAGATGGATGCCAGAGAAAAGGATTGTGGGAGGTGGTCAGACATGTGGTGTCTCCTTTTGACCTTTCCCAAACTCTTCTGGTTGGTGGAGGCTTATTAGTTTCATGTTCCTTACCAGGGCCTCTTGTAAAACAGCTCATGCAAATAGTTACTATGGTGCCTGGCCAGGGTGGGCTGTTTCAACCAGCAACAAATGGTGACTTGGGTGGGGATTCTTTTTCATTGCGACTGACATCCTGACCATTTGGGGTATTCAGGGGCCAGCTTGCCTGCCAATGGACTAGAAACAGTGGCCTCATCTGGGATCCTTTTGTCCCTGGTCTCCTCCTGACGTGGACAATTGGCCAGATTGCCCCAATCGGTAAGGAACAAGACACTTTATGGACCTCTCTCCTCTTCCCTCTGTTTTCCTCTCCTTAACCCTTCCTATCCTTTCCCTATTTTCTATTCCCCTGGTCCTGGACTCAGGAATCTGGTCAAAGGGCCTTGGCCTGAGCTGAGGATTGGAGACTGATAACCTCCTCTTGGCAGAGAATGCGAATCCTGGTTCTGTTCTGGTCTGGTTTCTGGTAGGGCTGAGTTCCAGTCCTCCCTTCTCTGGAGGCCCAGGGTAAAATCTTGTAACACCTGGGTATCTGTAGGTAGCAGGAGACATCTATAAGGCAGCCCCTTTTGCCCTCTCTCTTCAGCCTCCTCCCCCTTCTTCTTTCAACCTGGCTTCCTTTCTTCCATTTGAAATCTTTGAAGACCTGAGATATTTTCCTTTACTCTGTTAGTACTTGAATCTGAAGTTCTGTTTCTCTATAGGAGGTTTTCTGAGAGACTGTATTCTTGTATTTAAGGGAGTGTCTGATGAGGACTGCCAGGTTTATATGTGTGTGTTTTAACTCTCTGTTCTGTGTTGTGATTTTTTGATGGCCACTTTGCCTTGTCTGACCACCATTTGGTTTAGACCTGCCTCCATTTTGTTAGAACTTGATTTTATTTCCTTGTGCCTTGAGACCAGGGCTCTCAGGAACACTTATCTAGACCATCTCTAACTCCTGAGACTGAGGAAAAATGAGAAAAAAAATCTTTAAAATTTTTATTTATTACAACTGTTTTTTGTAAACTAGTAAATTTTATGTTGTAAGATCTGATTCATGGTTAAATTTAGAAAATGAAGCTAGACCTTGTGTCTGTCTAAATATGTCTTGGTATGTCTTTGTCTCTAGGTAATATTTTTGAGGTTAATTTGTAAATGAGCTCTGTTTAATTGGCTTAAAGAAAGGTAATCACTTACAAATCAAATAATTCTGCTGCTGCTAAGTCGCTTCAGTCATGTCCGACTCTGTGCGACCCCATAGATGGCAGCCCACCAGGGTCCGCCATCCCTGGGATTCTCCAGGCAAGAACACTGGAGTGGGTTGCCTATTCCTTCTCCAGTGCATGAAAGTGAAAAGTGAAAAGTAAAAGTGAAGTCGCTCAGTTGTGTCCGATTCTAGCAACCCCATGGGCTGCAGCCTACCAGGCTCCTCCATCCATGGGATTTTCCAGGCAAGAGTAGTGGAGTGGAGTGCCATTGCCTTCTCCAAAAGAATTCTCAGTTAAACAATAAATTCCAGGTTCATGTGAACTGGTTAAAATTCAGTATTAAATACCTGATATTAATGTCTGTTTGTTGACCTATCTAATACAGACATGTCTTAGAGTAATTAACATTAAGTAGAATATTTTCATTGTACCTAGATTTAATATAAGTTAAATATTATCATATCTGTTACAAGTTTGTCAACAAGGAAATTGCCTCGAGTGAAGAAACTTCTAAAAAAAATGTAAATGAGATATGAGCTTTTCAGTTCAGCTCAGTTCAGTCGCTCAGTCGTGTCTGACTCTTTGAGACCTCATGAATTGCAGCACGCCAGGCCTCCCTGTCCATCACCATCTCCCAGAGTACACTCAAACTCACATCCATTGAGTCGGTGATGCCATCCAGCCATCTTATCCTCTGTCGTCCCCTTTTCCTCCTGCCCTCAATACCTCCCAGCATCAGAGTCTTTTCCAATGAGTCAACTCTTCACATGAGGTGGCCATAGATATGCTGTATTATGAATAATTATGCTTTAGGAATATCTGTCTAAAATAGTCTCTGCAGATTGGGGTAACTTGAATAGCTAAGGGTTATGCTAAACTAAGTGTTGGAAGTCTATTGAATAGTTAGGTAATTTCCAAAAAAAAAAAAAAAATGATTTTGAAACATTTACTACTAAACTGATTTCCTTTTACAGAAAACCTAAAGATATTTGGGACTATAAATGAATAATGTTTGGTGCCATCCTAAAATGTTTCAAGAAAGCAAGGGTTTTAGAAATTATCACTGTTATTTATGCTCACCAATCTATAAAATGCTACTATAAAATTAATTCTTGGTTGCTAAAGGAAAGTAGGAAGTGGGTTTTCAGTAAAAAAGATATGAAAAAATACTAAAAAGAGTTATGCATGGTCTGGATTTTTTAAAAATTGGATTACAGTTAGTTAGATAAATGGATTTTGTTAAGAATGACACAGCCATAGGAAAACTGTTTATAGCCAAAACTGGTTAGGTCCAAGATGGCAGAGTCAACTTTTACTAGACCTTGAGCTTCGGTATATGCACCCATGATGACATATCAACAAACTAAACAAACTAAACATTATCAACATTGACTAAATCTGAGCAAATGTTCTAAACCCTTTTAATTGATTTTTTTGACAAAATTTCCTAAATTGAGTTCTTTTGAAGTTCCTTTGGCCTCTAGCTAACTTTGGGGTGTTTCAGAGGGCCCCTGAAACATCCCAAAGAGAGATATTAAACTGTGCTTATTTGGTTGGTTAAATTACATGAAAAAATATTATCAAATGAGTAATAAATCCTCTCATGTTATAATGTATGGTGAATATTATTAATATAGATATCCTAGAAATTATATGGAGCTCTTAACATTCTGATATGTCCTGGTATTCTAATGAAAAACCTGATGACTTCACAGAAGTTAACAAAGGACTGAATGAACCAGCCAATATATTTATAAGTTTTATGGTTTCTATCTGAAAACTTATGGGTTTGAATCTTGTGTTTTCTGGGACTAGGAAAAACCTTCCTCTCAAACTAGTTATGACAAAAATTCAGTAAAATTATACATTATAAACAAAACAGTTATATTTTCTCTTTATCTGACTCCTCCAGAAATTGGAAACTCTTAGGTTTCCAGTAAGTTTAGCAAATCAGATAGGAAGGTTATCTCACTAACAAGTACAAAAATCTCGAGGAATTTTTGAGACCTTAAAAAGGGAAAAATTCACCTAGATTTGTTAGGTGAAACCTGTGATAAGCCTTTGGTGTGAGTTTCCCAGCCTTCTTTTATTTTAAAAGTTGTCTGAGACTCTATAAACGTTTCAGCAAAATAAAAAGTCTATGATCAGTTATGGTTATATAAATAATCAGGCCAAAGTTACTGAAAGCAGACCTATTTTGCAAACAAACTAGTCTTAATTTGGTTATATTTTATAAAAATGGGGGTAATTTTAGGGAGAGAAAGATGTTTCAATAAATGTTAAATCCCAGTTTGTTAATGAAGGTCTGAATCTAGTAAGACTCATTTCTTGGATAGTTCTTTGCTGTTATGCGATATTAATGTAAAATTTAATTAAATTCTTAAAGAACACCCTAAGTTTGTTTCTGAAGCTTATCTCAATAATCTATCTTTGGATAAAGATCCGATGCCTCATGACCTGCAACCAGGACTGGAAAAAGATGTAACTTAAGGGACTTTATCCAACCTGGATGGAAGGACTTTTTTATCAGGTATTCTTAACCAGATCATGCACAATGAAACTGAAGGGAAATTAACTTAGATTAATTCCCACTTCCAAAGTCCCCTACACTGGACTGGTCTATAGAAAAGACAGGTGACCTGATCTCACCTTAAAATGATGCTCAAACAGAGGAGAAAGTATACTACACCAGGATGAGAAGATGACAACATCAGAGGTAGACAGCTTGCTCAAGATGCTGGACTTGATTCATATGATCATTTATAATGTTTTCTTGACTTCTTAAACCTTTGCATATAAATCAAATGCTTTTCTATTATAGGCCTGATCCTATGCTAGTTTTAGAAATCAATCCAATTGTTGAATTTGTGGCCAATCACCTGTGTCTAGTTCTGGTTTACCTTGGTAAATTTCTCTACTGCAAGGTTCTAACTGGTTGGCCCTGAGAAAATTTACTTAAAAAAAAAATATTATGGTCATATTCAGGCCACTATTGATATTACTAGATGGGATCCCTCACAGGACCAATTAATAATACCTGTTCTGACTCTGACCATAAATTTGAGCTTTCTTTGATTACTCAAGCTCAATCAGAGCAACAAACAAAGTTTCATCAAAGGAGGAAAACTCTCACAATTATGGGATGGATTTATATAGATAACACCAGGCTATGGTAATTTAGGTTTAAAGTCTCCTCTATGTTGGAATCAATTAAATCATACTAAGAATAATCAGTCTAGTAACACTAGAAAACTGGACTATGTGCATTATACACAGTGCCAATATATAATTTACCTGGAAGATAAAGATTCATACAGAGTAGACTAAGTCAGATGACCTGGGATATACTGGACTATATCTAATGAGAGCTCTTAAGTCTTACTTGTGACTTTACTAATACTGATAACCATGTTATTTGCATTTCACCTGTTTTGCAAAATTGCTGTTTCTTACACTGCCAAATGTGTGACTGAGGCCTCTGATAAAATAGTATATAGTTCCATATGAGATTGATGATGGTAACAGTGTAACTCTAGATATGGGAAGAAACAACAAGAGGGAATGTTTTCTTGGACCAAGAGGCTAGTAAGACAGGTGGTGTCAAGACTAGCTTGACAAGCAGGGTTTCTAAAAGTGCAATACAGCAAGGGAATGAAAAACAAGACACGAGAATTCAGAAAAAAGAGAGGATCAGGGGATCCAACACCTTGAATCAGGGCTCCAAGGTGAAGGTGCCAAAACTGAATCCAAGCCAGCTTTATTATACTTTCAGCCATGAATGAAAGAATATGTGGGAAACTTGAGGGCCAAAGAACAAAATGATCATTAAGTACTTAGGAAACAGTTATCTATAAAAAATCAGTAACTAAGACTAATATTCTTATCTATAGATTTTCCACCAGTTACATAAAACATATGACTCTGAGATGCCAGTTGAGAAAGAGTCTGGGGTCGGTTTTCTGACCCCAAGATCATATCTTGTTTTCAAGATCATGAACTGTTCCCTCTGGACTTTTTCCAAGAGTCTCATGCCTTATAGCATCCAGTTTGTCAATAATTATAAATTTCTTTTGCGGCCCTTGCTGGGGCCTGTTTTTCTTTTATTCTTCCTGTCTCCTACAGGTGGTCCAGAGAATTTTGGATACTGTTTTATGGCCTAGTCCAGTAAAAGCACATTGAGTGGCCTGTCAACAAAATCTTTGCCAAACCTGAGAATGGACATTCTCGGCACCATGGGATAGAATGGTCATGAAATGCCTCCCTCAAAATCGTGGTCAAGTTTATGAACAAAAGGGGGCTCTGCCAACTGAAAACTGACACTTGCCATCTATGTCTACAAAGATTAAATCATGGCCACTGCAACTGCTGACCTTCAATTTCCCTGAAAGGAATTCAGGGTGAAAATCAGGAAGGAGACACTCTGTGCTCTGGGAAAAACTGGCAGAACAGGTCTTCAATTATTAGATCTGTTCAGGAGAAGATTTTATGAGTCCCAATTCTTGCATCTTCTCATACCTAGAGAAACACTGACATCATTAATGGTGACATCTGCTTTGGCTATGCAGAGAAGGCAATGGCACCCCACTCCAGTACTCTTGCCTGGAAAATCCCATGGACGGAGAAGCCTGTTAGGCTGCAGTCCATGGGGTTGCTAAGAGTCAGAAACAACTGAGCGACTTCACTTTCACTTTTCACTTTCATGCATTGGAGAAGGAAATGGCAACCCACTCCAGTCTTCTTGCCTGGAGAACCCCAGAGATGGGGGAGCCTGATGGGCTGCCATCTATGGGGTCGCTCAGAGTTGGACATGACTGAAGTGACTTAGAAGCAGCAGCAGCAGCAGCTTTGGCTATGAAGGAAATTTTTACATTAAAAGTCAAAATAGAGTAGCTGTGGTTCAGACATCCTGGGAAATAACTAGGTGATACTATGGGTATAATTTCAGATTAGACGTTGTATTGCTAAACACTTGAGTTTTCTGAGTCATGTCAGGCTTAGATACCACCATTCTCAAAACCATGTCTGCTGGAAGCTAGTAACTGCAACCTTACTTTTTATAAAACTAGGCAATTGGCTACAAGGCTATAAGTCGCCCTGAAGTGCCAGGTCCAGACTGGGTTTCAGGCCTATTCTCCTAAAAAGAAATGAGATTTATTTTGTCTATTAAAATTCGTTATCCCTCCTCCAGCTACTTCTAACTGGGTCTGTTACAACAAAATGGCAGACCAAGGGATTGAGATTTTAATCATACAAGGCTCAAATCTAGGACTTGGAACTCAGAATACTTCCAATTCAGTGTCAATTCTCCAAGCTGAGGCAGTCCTATGCCCCATTTTGACAGGAAATTATCACAGTCATAGTAGCCCAGTTCCCTAAGTTAAAACTGAGCAGAACTCTATGGGGCTCTGGAGTACAGATCTGTCCTGTATTCTCCTTTCTTGTCTGTAGGATATAGGCTTTGTTCAGGCTCCTTGACCTTCCCTGAGTTCCAAAGGGTGGATTCAAATAATTGCTAATCAGGAAAGGGAGGGGATACAGAAACAGAGAAGAAACAATCAAATGGTGATACAGCTTTGAGACAGGGTCCTGGTTCTTACTCAAAGAAGTATGCATATCAATGTCTTTGAGTTCTTCTACAGAACTGTAGCCCCCCACCCAGGTGGAGGATGGTAACTTCAGACTAAACACAAGATTCCTGGAGCACAGCTCTGTTGCCTCACCACCAACTAATCAAAAAAAAAAAAAGTCACAAACCCTGCAGCCCTCACCCCAAATGTTGCCTCCTGTTTCTGGGGACCAGTGATGACCATCCTGTTAGGGCTCCTGTTTGGCCCCTGTCTATTTCATCTCTGAGAGGAGCCAACTGTTTCAAACTAAAGTACTGTTATTACAAGGGTGAATTCTGGTTTCAATCAAGGCAAAAAGTACCTTGACTTAGATCAGGTAGAGAGAGACTTCTGCTCTGCTAGGCAGGCCTATGCCCATACACAGCAGGAAGAAGTTACAGAAGAAAGTGACCTGCATCCCAATTTCCAAGACGTATCTTGAATATGAAGTCTCTCAGCGGGGAGTTGTTAGGGAAAGCACACTGACTGAAACCTTCACCTCTGGCCAGGCACCATAGTAACCATTTGCATGAGTTGTTTTAGAAGAGGTCCTAGTAAGGAACATGGAACTAATAAGCCTCCACCAACCAGAAGAGTTCAGGAAAGGTAGAAAGGAGACACCACATGTCCAACCACCTCCCTGAGTCCTTCTCTCTGCCATCCATCTGGCTGAACAAGGTGTGCACCACCAGGAAGGACAGTCAGAATGATTAGCTGAAGACAACCCAGAAACTAACCTCATTACCATAAAACCCGAGACTGAAAGCCATGTGGCAGAGCTGTTCTCCTAGGTTCCCTTACCCTACTGCTCTCCACTCAGGTGCCCTTTCCCAATAAAATATCTTGCTATGTCAGCATATGTGTCTCCTCAGACAATTCATTTCTGAGTGTTAGACAAGAGCCCAGTTTCGGGCCCTGGAAGAGGTCCCCCTTCCTGCAACAGTAGTAAGAATATTCTTCTGTGTCCTCAGCGGTGTCCTCTCCAGTGCATTGATCTCTAGTCAATTGGCCTACTCAGAAAGACCTTCAATATTTCTAGAAGTGTCCCTGAACCTAATGTGGGCACTGTGGGGTCAACTTAGATTCAGATCTAGCCTTAGTCCAGGTTGTACTTGCTTCTAAAGTCCACAGTTGCCTCTAAAATCCAGTCTCAAACCAATTGTGGGGATTTAATCCACTGCTTCTGTGATTGAAAGAGTGAATTTCCTTCCTCTTGTTTGAACACACAGTCCCTGGTCCTCTGTTCTGGTTTTGGCCATGCCTGTTTGTAGGCCACCCTCTGATGTCTGTTCTTCACACAGACAAGATGGGGCAAAAGCTGCAGCTTACGGGGGCTTGCTTGATCAGTTGGGCTGTGAGATGGAGGGATGAGACAGACAAAGTTGGGATATGCGGGGATTGTCTAAGATAGCTGAAGTCTGCTGAAAGCTGCTGCAGCCTGATGCAGTCATGCACTCTCTCAGGGTAACTGGCCCCAGGAAGTGGGTCTCTTGGCAGGGCAAGGCTACTTAGGCTCCTGGGAACATGTGTGCAGTGACCTGCACCTGCTCACAGCCAGCTGAATTGGCCGTTACATCACTAGCCTGCCCACTTCTGGTGTCACGGGTTGCATCCTGCCTGGTTTCTGGTACTCTCAGGCAGTGTCTTGATGTCTGTGTGTGCCCTGAGTTAAAAGGTCCATAAAACAATGACCTCTTGCCTTTAAGCAGGTCCAATCTTTTTCCTGTGTGATACTCGCTCTAGTCCTCTCCTTGGGGTCTGATCTCCAAAGCCTGGGCTTCAGCACCCGGTCCCTATCTGCCCTGGCGAGCATGCAGACACACATCTCAGACTGGAGGGGGGTGTTCGGCTCTAATCTCTATCCAGAATTCTCTTCCTTTTGCCTTCCACACACCTATTGCTTCCCTCTCCTCTGAGGTATAAAAGTGTCACCCTGTCTTTGCCCAGGAGGGGGTTTCCAAGTATGCAGAAATTTTCCCTCCTTCACAATTCCTTCAAGGTGTGCGGGTTCCATCCAGATTCCTTTGTCTCCCTTTCTATTGTTTTTTCTCCTTAATTCTTTTACCCTACTCCTTTATATGGAGATTAGCTTGCCTTTTTGGAAGTTGAAAGCCTTTGCCAGCATTCAGTGGGTATCTTGAAGGAGTTTTTCTGCATGCAGATGTATTTTGATGTATTTGTAGGGGAAAAGGTGATCTCCATGTGTTCTTCCTCTGCCATATTCCCTGAATCTCCTATATTCTTTTTTAAACTACATTTTTAGGACTTACTTGTGCTTTAAAGCATTTGTGCATTGGAGTTGTTATCTTTGAAATTACCAATTTGAAAATCTGAAATTTTGTCTATGCTATAATGGTACAATCTGAATCTATTGGCAGAACTACCTTCATATAGTTCTATAGGGTCAAAGCTTTCCCGCTTTGATGATAGTTTCAAAAACTATCTTCAATCTAAATATGAAATTTTAATTAATCGTCTTGTATTTTCAGAGTCTAGGTTAATTTGCAAATATGTTAATCATGTTGACTGACAAGATTATAGTTTATAAAGTGTTTACCAACTGAAACCCATTAGTGCTTTTTTATGCAAGTATGTTGCAATTTTAATGATATTTGAGATTAAATAATTGATGTTGTTAGCTTTAGGAGGGGAGATTCTATTTATACTATTGTCATTGTTTAAATAAGGATGGATGCTTCTCTATCACAATGTAAGTCACTGATGTGAAGATGTTTGGCTCAAGACTAGCATTTTCAGAGAGGGAGAAAGAATGCTAAAATAAAACATGAAAAGAAGACAATGAATAACACAAAGAGACAAATCCAAGGACTGTACAATGTTATGTGTGGGGCAAGTCTATTTTCTGGTGTTTTAATTAAGCTGTTTAAGTTCCATGATTAGTTAACAATTCAACAGAACTTTTCTCTGATTTAAAAAATGCAGTATTGCCTTACAAGAAATATTTGGCTCAAAAGACTTGAACAAATTTGAATAGGAAATTTCATGAAAGACTTGTGAGTGCTGTGATTCCACTGTTCAGGACGAAGTCTTGGAGAACAGGTTTCAAGGTAGCAGTCATCAGCAAGAAATGTGTTTAGGCATATAGCATGGGCTATTTATAGTTCTGGGAACTTAATTATTTGAACAACTAAAGAAAGCTGTAAACATTTTATTTGAACCTGGAAAGTAATAGATGTGGGAGAAATCAATGGATGCAGGGTAGATCTTTAGGGAACCATTGATGTTTTGGAGTTCGTAGATTCAATTTGGTAGCTTAATATCGTGTGTCTAAGAATTGTTGGTCCAGAAAATAAGATCAATGATAAAGTAATTGGTCACTTAACAATGATTGCCTTTTAATATGTATATAAATATGTATATAAAACTCTCACATAGAAATTGTATTGTTTCTGTCAGGAATTAAAACTCATTTCCTAGTAGCATTCACAACAGTAAACTTTCAATTGACTGGAACCACAATTTCTAGAAACTACATTTCATGAGGTTTCTCAGTACCCAGCTTTAGGATAGTCATGCAGATCAAAGAAAACAGGGTTAGTTTAAAAAGCTATTTACTGTTTAACTGTCTTCAAACACATTTAGCCCTATGATCAAATGTGCACGTACATTGCTATATAGTGAAAAAAATTGCTCACAATGAATTCTCTTCCTTTTTCCCCACTTAAGCAAAGAAAAAATGTAGACTTATCATACATGTGTTATAAGGCTGGAATGAAAAATAAAGATACATAATCTCAAATATTTATACACCTACTGTATACAATATAGTGTGCTAAATATTCCAAGGATATTTCAAAACTGGGTAAAACACAGGTGTTTTTGCCAAGAAACTTAGAGATAAGGGTAAAATATATGTTAATAATTATAACTTAAGATCAAAATCCATAGATGGTATAAGTTATAGAGATAAACTACTATCAAATTTCTGACATATAAAATGTTAAGTTTACAGAGTATGAAGTTTCATATGCCAATTCTCATTTAGATGACATTCAAATAAGTATTATTTTGCATATGTGGTGATCAGGAATAAAATATCCTGGAGATACTTGGATGGTGAATAGTGAGAGAAAATATATTTTAAAAATATGGAGCACTATATTCATAAACTTTACAATTATCAAATGAATGTGGTATTGAGTTAAACAGGTCAGGACTCAGCTATCCCTTCTTACATTTAATAGCTGTGTAATCTTTCATTTGCCATCCTCATCTGCAAAATGGAAAGAATTATAGCATTTTTATTAAAATTTATTTCAAAGAAAAAATATATAAAGTCCCTGTTAAATATTCTTATTGTTATTATTTTAATTCTTACTGTAGGTCAGAAAATGTTAGTTTTACTCATATCAGAGGACTTACCTTGATGAAATATGAAATAATCAATGTTAATTTTATTTTAAAATTTCAATTGGTATACTCTTGTCTAATAGGGAGGTTAGAAATGTAACTGATGTTATCAAAGTTTTTATATTTACTTTTCAACCATGTATCATTAATAATTCTTAATGCTTATGGGTAGCACTATATATCACAACGCATTTTACATGTATTGACTGATAGTATTTACTATAACCACATCAGGTATGTAACAATGTAGCTTCATTTTACAGATGAGAATAAAAACATGAGTTTATAGTTCTGGACCCACTGGTAGAAACAAGGAACATAAAATGTACCTAGCTTTATTATATAAACGAAATTCTCAGGAATGTACAGAATTAGTAGGTGTCATGTAGATTTGTTACTCACATTATTTAATGAGTAAGTTACAAGTAAATTTATTTATTGAATCCTACAGATATTTGCCTTTATTTTTGTGTACAACACACTGTTCTAGGTACTGTAGGGTACACAATAATTATGTGCCCTCAATGCAATTTGGAAGCCATATATTTACATAAAATATATTACAAAAAAAAAAACACTATAATAGATATGCAGATGAAATACTAAGTAAGCAAAAGTAAACGGAATATGGGAGTTGAATCAAAATGGCAGAGCAAGAGCATGGAGATTTTAACTATCTTCACAAATCAAAATATATCTACATGTGGAACAATTCTCAATGAAAACTAGCTGAAGACTGGCAACAGATTCCTATAAAATCAAGACTGTAAGAAAGATACACACAGAATCCAGTAGAAAGGTGAAAGAGTCAGTCAGGTCAGGACATATGCCCCTGGGAGGGAACAAGGGATCAGAAGGAAAGAGAGATTATGTGGGTGGAAATAGAGGAAAACAATAGAATGAGAAAGACCAGAGATCTCTTGAATAAAATTAGAGATACCAAGGGAATATTTCATGCAAAGATGGGCATATTAAAGGACAGAAATGGTATGGACCTAACAGAAGCAGAAGATATTAAGAAAATGTGGCAAGAATAACCAGAAGAATTATACAAAAGAAATCTTAATGACCCAGATAAGCACAATGGTTTGATCACTTACCTAGAGCCAGACATCCTGGAGTGTGAAGTCAAGTGGTCCTTAGGAAGTTTCACAATGGACAAAGCTAGTGGAGGTGATGGAATTTGAGCTGAGCTATTTCAGATCCTAAATGATGATGCTGTTAAAACGCTGCAGTCAATATGCCAACAAATTTGGAAAACTCATCAGGGGACACAGGACTGGAAAAGGTCAGGTTTCATTCTAATACCCAAGAAGGGCAATGTCAAAAAATGTTTAAACTACCACACACTTGCACTCATTTCACATAAATGGCAAAGTTATGCTCAAAATCTTCCAAGCTAGGCTTCAACAGTACATGAACCA
Organism: Bos grunniens; assembly: GCF_055505025.1. NCBI lineage: Eukaryota > Metazoa > Chordata > Mammalia > Artiodactyla > Bovidae > Bos > Bos grunniens. The sequence continues at coordinate 60,136,507 of NC_141183.1, read as the reverse complement.
AGAACTTCCAGATGTGAAAGCTGTATTTTAAAAAGGCAGAGGAACCAGACATCAAATTGCCAACATCCATTAGATCATAGAAAAAGGAAGAGAATTCCAGAAAAACATCTACTTTTGCTTCACTGACTATGCTAAAACCTTTCACTGTGTGGATCACAACTATGGAAAATTCTTAAAAGAGATGGAATTACCAGACCACCTGTCTGCCTCCTGAGAAACTTGTATGCAAGTAAAGAAACAACAGTTAGAACCAAGTATGGAACAACAGACTGATTCATAATTGGTAAAGGAGTGTGTCAAGACTGTATAGCATCACCCTGTTTATTTAACTTATATAGAGTACATCAATTGGAGGAGGAAATGGCAACCCACTCCAGTGTTCTTGCCTGGAGAATCCCAGGGACGGCAGGGCCTGGTGGGCTGCTGTCTATGGGGTTGCACAGAGTCAGACATGACTGAAGTAACTTAGCAGCAGAGTACATCATGTGAAATGTTGGGCTGGATGAAGCACAAGCTGGAATCAAGATTGCAGGGAGAAATGTAAATAACCACAATAAACTCAACATTAAAAAAACTGAGATTGGCATCAGGTCCCATCACTTCATGGCATATAGATGGGGAAACAATGGAAACAGTGAAAGACTTTATTTTCTTGGGCTCCAAAATCACTGCAGACAATGACTACAGCCATGAAATTAAAAGACATTTGCTCCTTGGAAGAAAAGCTATGATAAACCTAAATGGCATGTTAAAAAGCAGAGACATTATTTTGCCAATAAAGGTCAATAAAGTATAATCAAAGCTATGTTGTTGTTGTTGTTGTTTTTTCCCCCAGTAATCATGTATGGATGTGAGATTTGGACCATAAAGAAGGCTGAGCACCGAAGAACTGATGCTTCAGAATTGAACACAATTCAAAAGAGAGTCCCTTGGACTGTAGGGGACCAGTTAATACTAAAGGAATTCAACCCTGAATGTTCATTGGAAGGGCTGGTGCTGAAGCTGAATCTTCAATACTTTGGCCACCTGATGCTAAGAGCCGACTCATTGGAAAAAAACCTGATGCTGGGAAAGACTGAAGACAAGAGAAGGGGATGACAGAGTATGGGGTGGTTGGATGGTATCACTGACTCAATGGACATAATTTGAGCAAGCTCTGGGAGATGGTGAAGGACAGGGAATCCTGGGTTGCTGCATCCATTGGGTAGAAAAGAGTCAGATTGACAGCAACAGCATGGGTGAGATCCTCTTTGGGGAGTGAGTGATTCAAGCCACATATTGTGTGCCCCAAAACATATTGGGTTTTATACAGGGAAGACAAGCCCCCTTAGCTGGTTGCAGTGCTGGTTATTAATAGGAGGACTGTGGGAAGCCCAGCATCTGCTTCTGAAGAATGCGCACAGGCTTGCTTGCTCCCAAAGCAGGTTGGATAGGGTGGATTCCAAACTGTGCAAATGGCTGGTCAATCTCTCCCTACTGCCAAGGGCGGTTCTCAACTGGCCTTGCAAACTCTTCCCCTTTACCCACCGCCTCCACATCCCCAAAGCCCCCACAGTCCTGCTCTTTCATGTTGCAACTTTACACTTGTGTGAGGGCTGCAGTGATCAAGGAGATAGCTTGGCTGTGAGACACAGATTAATCACACTGGAAGCAGCATCTGAACAAGGTGGAAGTGAAAGTGTTAGTTGTATAATTGTGTCTGACTCTTTGTGATCCCATGGAACTCGCAAGTCTCCTCTCTCAATGGAATTCTGTAGGCAAGAATACTGGAGTGGGTTGCCATTCCCTTTTCCAAGGGATCTTCCTCACCCAGGGATCAAACCAAGGACTCTTGCATTGCAGGCAAATTCTTTACCATATGAGCCAAAGGGCGAGGTATGCCATTACTGGCACTCACAAAGGCAGTGTATCAGAAGCAGTCACATCTTATCTGTGACTGAACTACCGTAGCCCATGACCTGACTATACCAGAAGCCTGCACACGCCCCTCACCCTGGGGTGTAGATCCACACCAAGGTGAAGGTAGCAGAGGTCAAGGGGAGAAATCATCTGTGAAGGGCAGAGGAGACTAAGTTGAAGCTGCCTCAGAAGGACAGGGACAGTCTGCAGGCACTGTGTCAGAAGCAGTCTGAAGGTCTGACTGTAGTGGGTCACCACAGCTCATCCCCTAACTCAGCCAAGTGCCCACACTAGCCCTTCTTGCTCCAACACCCCTCTGAGATAGAGTGCTGGTGCTTGGAGGAGGAAGGAAAAGAGAATGGAACCAACTTACCTGAACCCAAAGGCTTCTTATCTAGCCACCTGGGATTCAACCACATGTCCAATAGGGCAATGACAGACACTGAGCAGAGAGGATGCTCTGCCTCACACCTGCTCCAACCGTAGCCCCTCCATTTCCAGCGCCACCCTCTGCTAAGGCAATAGCTGCCAACACGCCCTTAGGAAAGACATAGCTTCTGTTCATGCCAAATCCAGATCTCCCATCCAAGTCACTGGGCACAAACAGACTGCATAGAGGCACTCCTAAATAAGGATACCAATTTAAGATCACAGTAGCTAACTTTATCACCTAATTTTATAGAGATAGATAAAGTAAAGGAAAATGAGAAGACAAGGGGATTTGTCTCATTTGAAAGAGTAAGAGAAAAAAATAAATGTCAGAAACAAATAAGCTTGAATGAAACAGATATAAACAGTTGCCAGATAAAGAATTCAAAGCATTAGCAATTAGAATGTTAACCAAATTAGACAAAATAATAGATAGACACAGTGAGAATTTTAACAAGAAATTAGAAAATATGAAAAAGAACCAATCAAAACTGAAGAATATGATAACTTAAATGAAAAGCACACTAGGAGGAAAATGCCGCAGACATTGATACAGAAGAATATGTAAGTGATTTGGATGACAGAATAATGCAAATCATCCAATCAGAACATCAAAAAAGGAAAACACATTTTTTAAATGAGGATAATTTAAGGGCCCTGGAGAAAAAAATCAAAGGTACTAATATTTGCATTATAGGGGCCCCAGGAGAAGAGAAAAAGAAACAATTAGAAAATGTATTTGATGAAATTATGGCTAAAAACTGCCTAAACTGAAGAAGGAAACAAATTTCCAAGTACAGAACATGTCTCAACAAATAAAACTAAAGAGACCCACATCAAGACATATCCTAATAAAAATGGTAAAAATTAAAGTTGTAGTTCTAAAGGCATCAACAGGAAAACAAAGACTTATATTTACAAGGGTACCCCCATATGTACTTATATAAGTATATATAAAATAAACAACAGGACTTATCAAATATGACAGAGAACTATAGTCTATATCTTGCAATAATCTATAATTGAAAGGAATATGGCTATATATATATATATATATACAGTTACTTTGCTCTATATCTGAGAAAAACATAATATTGTAAATTATGCTTCCATTTAAAAAAATGAAAAAATAACTATGCAATAATCAGTAAAGAAATAAACATAAATATGTAAAATATGATATAAAAAACAAAATGAAGGGGAAGAGAGTAAAAAATGTAGATTTTTAAAAATGTGTTTGAATGTAAAAGAGTACCTGTTTAAAACAGTAGATATACCTATAAGTCAACGTATATGAACCCTATGTGTTAGTCGCTCAGTCATGTCTGATGCTTTGCAACTCCATGAACTGCAGCCTCTTATGTATATATAATTCTCCAAACAAGCATACTTGAGTGGTTAGCGATGCCCTTCCCCAGGGTATCTTCCCAACCCAGGGATCAAAACTAGGTCTCCTGCATTGCAGACAGATTCTTTACCATCTGAGCCACCAGGGAAGCCCATAGCAACCACAAATTAAAATTATTTAATAGATACACAAAAACTGGAGTTTCCTTTAAAAAACTAAAAATAGAACTGCCATATAATCCAAAAATTCCACAGCTGGATATATATTTAGACAAAACAAAAGTACTAATTCAATAAGATACATGCACTTCAATGTTCATAGTAGTATTATTTATAATAGCCAATGTATAGAAACAACCTAAGTGTCCCGCAACCAATGAATGAATAAATAATGAATATGTGTAGTATGGAATGTTACTCTGCCATAGAAAAGAATGAAGTTTTGCCACTTGCAATACCTTGGATAAACTTAAAGAATATTATGCTAAGTGAAATAAGTCATATAGAGAAAGAAATACTCTATGTAACCACTTATAGGTGGAATCTGAAAAGTTAAACTAATGAATGTATATAACAAGACACAAACAGACTTGCAGATATAGAAAGCAAACTAATGGCTACCAGTGGGGAGAGAAAAGAGGAAGGGTTGATAGGAGTATGAGATTAAGGGACATAAACTACTATGCATAAAATAAATAAGGAAGAAGAATATATTTTTACAGCACAGGGAAATATAATCATTATTTTTCAACAACTTTAAATGGAGTATAATCTATAAAAATATTTAATCTAGTTTGAACGACTTTTGAAAAATTATGCTGAGTGAAAGAGTCTAGTCACGAAAGGCCACATATTATGTGATTTCATCCAAATGAAATGTACAGAATTGGTAATCTGCAGAAACAAAACATACTATTAATTGTTGCCTAATGCTTTGAGCAAAGGGCATAGAGACTGACTATTGATGAATGTAAGATTTCTTTTTAGAATGATGAAAATATTCTAGCATTTTCAACCACTTAGATTGTGGTAATTGTTTTATTGTCTTGTGAGTATACTAAAAATAACACTGAATCATAAAGTTAAATGGATGAATTTTATGATTTGTGAGTTATATCTCAATAAAACCTTATAATAAAAAAGAATAGATCCATGTGAAAAAGCATATTTTAAAAATAAAAACAAATCAATCTCCAGCAATGAAACAATGTGTTGTTTTTTCTCAACAACAGAATAGAGGTAAAACAGCTAAGTTACAATGAGAAAGGTACATATATTAAAATAAAAATGTATATGTTAGAGTATCCCATGATGATCATAAAAGAATTAAAGATGGTATGAATTCTGCTTGGTGTTAATCTTGGAAAACTGAATGAAGGAGGATCATATTTGAACTAAACCTTAGCTAATTGAGACCTTATGAAGAACATCCTAAGTAAAGGGACTAGAATGAACAAAAGTATGGAATATTAATGAAATGGCTAGTATAGAAAAATGTAAGGATTAGATAGCTTAATTGTAAATAGGGAGATCTTGGAGGTGTTTGGAAATCTTGGTAAATCTGAGATTATCCTACAATCATGATCAAATAAAAAGATAACTGTGACACATCTAAATATAAATGTTTGTTAATAGTATGGTAGAAATTTTCATGGAGTTACAAATGACAGATAAAAAAGAAAAGGTTGTGAAAATCATTTCAGGCAATATTTGACAAATCAAGAGAGGTGATGAGGAACTGGTCCTGGAAATGGCTTTGGGAATTAAAAGGTATGATGAAATAAACAAAATTTGATGCTTCAATTAAGTTTAAGGAGAGCTTTCCTGGTGGCTTAGATGGTAAAGAATCTGCCTGCAATGCAGGAGACCCAGGTTCAATTCCTCAGTTGGGAAGATACCCTGGAAAAGGCACCCCAATATTCTTGCCTGGAGAATTCCATGGACAGAGGAGCCTGATGGGTAACTGTCCATAGGGTGCCAAAGAGTCTGACATGACTGAGTGATTACACTTTCATTTTTTAAGTTTAAGGAGTGATGGAGAATTAGAATCTTCAATAACACTGAAATTTTCAAACCTTTGTAATTTGGAGGAAAATGATCAAACAAGAAACACAGGAGGTCTGAGTAGGATAAGGATAATAATTGCAGGGCAATATAGTTTGTTTAATTTATGTATGCCTATAAAATATATGCATGCATTTTATCTGTATAAATTGGGAACGATGAATGTAAGCAATCGTGAATAAACCAGATCATCTTGAAAAAGAAGAATAGGTATTAAACTAAGATCAAGGAAAATTAATAGGCATTAGCCAACACATAAAAACCATATGGAGTGCCAAAATCATTTTGACAAGTGATGAAGAAGCAAGAAGTCTAAACTAAACCCTATTTACTGAGAGAAAATTTCTATCTATTTTGAGATTCTGAGGCAAATGAAATAAGTAGTAAACTGGTGTGTGACATTTAATAACAAGGACTGAATGGAAAATGGAGGGCAAAGGATTGTACTGACTGAGGAATTATAGGCCAGAGGCTCTTTTGTTTAAATTAAGCTCCCAAGATTATTTTTGAGTCTAAGACTGCACCTAATGATGGACTCTCTTGGAAGGTAAGAACATTCATGGTGATTCAATTCCTGACTCATTTCCATGTATTGCTAAGAGTATGGCTGGCTGTATATGAGGAAAACTGAAAATAATTAATCTAGAATTAATTAATCACAAATGATGTTAATCAGATGCTAGTGACAGTTACCTAGCACAACTCTCTGTGCACTAAAGACATCATATCATGTATTCATTATGAAAACTTTAGGAGGTAAAAAAGATCAGTGTAGGAATATTACAAAAAGAGTGGGATCTGGCTGCTAGCTGCTTAGAACCAATAAACAGGCCAGGTTGGTAGAAAGGAAAGTTTGTTTTCTTTCAAATGTCAGCAACTGGAGGGAAGGGAGGTTGGATGTCAGTCCAAGGCCCAACATCCCGTCCACTGGCAACCAGTGAGGCAAAACGTTTTATAGACAGAAGGAGTGGGCTCATGCAGAAACAGCACAGTGAACTCTGACAGTTATCTTCAAACTGATCATCAGTGGTCTGACCAGCAACATCTTGGTAATTTTAGGTACAGTTAATATTCAGTTCTGGGGCTTCCCAGGTGGCTCTAGTGGTAAAGAACCCATCTACCAATGAAGGAGACATAAGAGACTCAGGTTTGATCCCTGGGTTGGGAAGATCCCCTGGAGGAGGAAACAGCAACCCACTGCACTATTCTTGCCTAGAGAATCCCATGGACAAAAGAAGCCTGGTAGGCTATTGTTCATAGGGTCACAAAGAGTTGGACATGACTGAAGCGACTTAGCATGCATGCGTGCATTACTCAGTTCCAGAGTCTGTTTGCTCCCATTTATTTGAGGTCAGTTCTTGGAACTGTGGCAGCATGTGTCCCGTGTCCAGTTTGGTCATCATGCAGTTAACTTCTTCCACCTAGGGCTTCCGTATTTATGAGTTCAGTTCAGTTCAGTCTCTCAGTCATGTCTGACTCTTTGCAACCCAGTGGACTGCAGTACGCCAGGCTTCCCTATCCATCACCAACTCCTGGAGCTTACTCAAACTCATGTCCATCAAGTCAGTGATGCCATCCAACCATCTTATCCTCTGTTGTTCCCTTCTCTCCTGCCTTCAGTCTTTCCCAACATCGGGGGCTTTTCCAATGAATCTGCTTTTCCCATCATGTGGCCAAAGTATTGGAGCTTCAGCTTCAGCATCAGTCCTTCCAATGAATATTCAGGACTGATTTCCTTTAGGATGGACTGGTTGGATCTCCTTGCAGTACAAGGGACTCTCAAGAGTCTACTTCAATACCACAGTTCACAAACATCAATTATTTGGTGCTCAACTTTCTTTATAGATCAACTCTCACATCCATACATAACCACTGGAAAAACGATAGCTTTCACTAGATGGACCTTTGTTGGCAAAGTAATGTCTCTATGCTGTCTAGGTTGATCATAGATATTCTTCCAAGGAGCAAGTGTCTTTTAATTTAATAGCTGCAGTCACCATCTGCAGTGATTTTGGAGCCCCCCAAAATAAAGTCTCTGTTTCCATCGTTCTCCCATCTAATTGCCATGAAGTGATGGGACTAGATGCCATGACCTTAGTTTCTGAATGTTGTATTTAAGCCAGCTTTTTCACTCTTCTCTTTCACTTTCATGTCTCTTTAGTCTTATTTCAGTTTCTGTCATAAGGCTGGTGTCATCTGTCTATCTGAGGTTATTGATATTTCTCCCAGAAATCTTGATTCCAGCTTGTGCTTCATCCAGCCCAGTATTTTGCATGATGTACTCTGCATATCACGGTCAACAAAAGATTCCAAAATGCAGTATTTGGATGCAATCTCAAAAATGACAGAATGATCTCTGTTCGTTTCCAAGGCAAACCTTCAATATCACAGTAATCCAAGTCTATGCCCCAATCAGTAATGCTGAAGAAGCTGAAGTTGAACGGTTCTATGAAGACCTACAAGACCTTTTAGAATTAACACCCAAAAAAGATGTCCTTTTCATTATAGGGGACTGGAATGCAAAAGTAGGAAGTCAAGTAACACCTGGAGTAACAGGCAAATTTGGCCTCAAAATACAGAATGAAGCAGGGCAAAGACTAATAGAGTTTTGCCAAGAAAATGCACTGGTCATAGCAAACACCCTCTTCCAACAACACAAGAGAAGACTCTACACATGGACTTCACCAGATGGTCAACACTGAAATCAGATTGATTATATTCTTTGCAGTCAAAGATGGAGAAGCTCTATACAATCAGCAAAAACAGGACTGGGAGCTGATGTAGCTCAGATCATGAACTCCTTATTGCCAAAATCAGACTTAAATTGAAGAAAGTAGGGAAAACCATTAGACCATTCAGGTATGACCTAAATCAAATCCCTTACGATTATACAGTGGAAGTGAGAAATAGATTTCAGGGAATACATCTGACAGACAGAGAGCCTGATGAACTATGGATGGAGGTTCATGACATTGTACAGCAGACAGGGATCAAGACCATCCCCATGGAAAAGAAATTAAAAAAGCAAAATGGCTGTCTGGGGAGGCCTTACAAATAGCTGTGAAAAGAAGAGAAGCAAAAAGCAAAGAGAAAAGGAAAAATATAAGCATCTGAATGCAGAGTTCCAAAGAATACCAAGAAGAGATAAGAAAGCCTTCTTCAGTGATCAATGCAAAGAAATAGAGGAAGACATCAGAATGGGAAAGACTAGAGATCTACTCAAGAAAATTAGATACCAAGGGAACATTTCATGCAAACATAGGCTCGATAAAGGCCAGAAATGGTATGGACCTAACAGAAGCAGAAAATATTAAGAAGAGGTGGCAAGAATATACAGATGAACTGTACAAAAAAGATCTTCATGGCCAAGATAATGACGATGGTGTGATCACTGACCTAAGCCAGACATCCTGGAATGTGAAGCCAAGCGGGCCTTAGAAAGCATCACTACGAACAAAGCTAGTAGAGGTGATGGAATTTCAGTTGAGCTCTTTCAAATCCTGAAAGATGATGCTGTGAAAGTGCTGCACTCAATATGCCAGCAAATTTGGAAAACTCAGCAGTGGCCACAGGACTGGAAAAGGTCAGTTTTCATTCCAATCCCAAAGAAAGGCAATGCTGAAGAATCCTCAAACTACCGCACAATTGTGCTCATCTCACACACTAGTAAAGTAATGCTCAAAATTCTCCAAGCCTGGCTTCAGCAATACATGAACCGTGAACTACCAGATATTCAAACTGGTTTTAGAAAAGGCAGAGGAACCAGAGATCAAATTGCCAACATCCACTGGATCATGGAAAAAGCAAGAGAGTTCCAGAAAAACATCGATTTGTGCTTTATTGACTATGCCAAAGCCTTTCACTGTGTGGATCACAATAAACTGTGGAAGATTCTGAAAGAGATGGGGGTACAAAAGCACCTGATCTGCCTCTTGAGAAACCTATGTGCAGGTCAGGAAGCAACAGTTAGAACTGGACATGGAACAACAGACTGGTTCCAAATAGGAAAAGGAGTACGTCAAGGCTGTATATTGTCACCCTGCTTATTTAACTTATATGCAGAATACATCATGAGAAACTGGGCTGGAAAAAGCACAAGCTGGAATCAAGATTGCTGGGAGAAATATCAATAACCTCAGATATGCAGTTGACACCACCCTTATGACAGAAAGTGAAAAGGAACTAAAAAGCCTCTTGATGAAAGTGAAAAAGGAGAGTGAAAACATTGGTTTAAAGCTCAACATTCAGAAAAGTAAGATCATGGCATCTGGTCCCATCACTTCATGGGATATAGATGGAGAAACAGTGGAAACAGTGGTAGACTTTATTTTTGGGGGGTCCAAAATCACTGCAGATGATGATTACAGCCATGAAATTAAAAGACGCCTACTACTTGGAAGAAAAGTTATGACCAACCTAGATAGCATATTCAAAAGCAGAGACATTACTTTGCCAACAAAGGTCCATCTAGTCAAGTCTATGGTTTTTCTAGTAGTCATGTATGGATGTGAGAATTGGACTGTGAAGAAAGCTGAGCACCAAAGAATTGATGCTTTTGAACTGTGGTGTTGGAGAAGACTCTTGAGAGTCCCTTGGACTGCAAGGAGATCCAACCAGTCCATTCTAAAGGACATCAGTCCTGGGTGTTCTTTGGAAGAAATGATGCCAAAGCTGAAACTCCAGTACTTTGGCAACCTCATGCGAAGAGTTGACTCATTGGAAAAATCTCTGATGCTGGGAGGGATTGGGGCAGGAGGAAAAGGGTATGACAAATGACGGGATGGCTGGATGGCATCACCGACTCGATGGACGTGAATTTGAGTGAACTCGGGGAGATGGTGATGGACAGGGAGGCCTGGCGTGGTGCAGTTCATGGGGTCGCAAAGAGTCGGACATGAATGAGCGACTGAACTGAACTGAACTGAACTATATAATTGTAAGGAATTGGATTTAGGTCCTACATGAATTGTCTAGTGGTTTTTCTAAGGCAGCTCATAAAACATGAATCAGAGTATTATCTATAATCCTTGAGAATAAACTAAAGATCCTTGGCCATGCTTAATGACTACGTTATTGTTATTTGGTTCCTTTGACTACTTTCCTTGATTTTTGTATGTCTTATTTTTCTGATTAAGCTTACATTTGACTCAAGTTTTCCACAGGCAAAAGCCTGGCTGAGGACATGGGGCAGTGGAGGGCAAGGACCACTGCCCTCCAAGTGGACCAAGGTCCTGCTCTGTTTCAGGAATAGTTGTGTAACTGTACCTGTCACTTCCTCATCCAGTATTGGATGCCATTAAATTAAGGGGAAAAAAAAAAAAACCTAATGTTACAGTTTGAAGTTGGTAATTAACACAGAGTTTATAGATGAAATAACAATGTTAAATGAGGAAATAATAGTGAGGAAAAATCAGACATTGAGACATAGCCTTAAGAATTTTTAATTTGTCTGAAGCTCTTAAGAAATACTTTAGATCAGTCATCTCTAACCTTTCTGGCAGCAGGGACCAGTTTAGTGGAAGGCAACTTTTCCATGGACCTGGGAACATAGCAGAGGGAGCATGGTTTAGGCAGCAATGTGAGCCATGGGAGGGATGGTGCAGGCTGTAATATGAGCAGTGGTTCAGGTGGTAATGAGAATAACAGATAGCAATCAGCAGCAGCAGATAAAGCCTCACTTGCAGGTTCACTGCTCACATCCTTCTGAGTGGCCCAGTTCCTAACAGGCCACAAACCCATCCTGGCCTAGAAGGGTTGGGGACCTCTGCTATATACAACAATTAGGTTTTCACTGTTAAATATAAATAGGCTGTTGTAATAAGTTTAGAGTTGTTCATCCACTACGGATAAAAACTTCTTATATAAACATAACTTAGCCCTGTGAAGTTCTTGAGGAGATGTTATGCCAACTTCAGTAATTTTCTTGACACTTCCTGATTGACACCAAGGTTGATTCAATGATGTGATTACAGGAAGTGAGAGCAGGAGACTAAAAAATGTACAGAAATTTGTCAGGAAGCTTGGAGAGAAACTGCATCCCAAGGTTGATAATTACTTTCATATATTAGACTGTTCAAGAGAAATCTGTGCAGTGATGGAGGATAAAACCAAGTAACAACAGCTGCAAGAGGGAATGATCAGGAGGATCATCAGGAACTGCAGAGTGTGTGATTGCCCATGGCTTCTTCTTCTTCTCTTATTTATTTTTTTAATACGTTCTTGAGAGACTTATTATTTTCTATCTTTTGACAGAAGAGTGATATGGCTTACAGATTTAGAGTTTCTTAGGTTAAGACCAAAATAATAAGATAGTGAGAAAACTAACACTCTTCTCCCCATATCTAATGCCAACTCTGTGATACCTCGCTCAAAACAAGAGTGGTCAGCATTCTTTGACTAGGAAAAAAGGTGAGAGGAAGATTTAATAAAGAGCTTTACTTTACCAGACGATATACTTTACCAGACTAAAAGGAATGCTTGAATGCTTCACGTTTGTGTTTCGTTTATGAGTGGTAATGAAAAAAGAGGAGATCGAAAACAATAAAAATGCAAAACCGTAACACTTCACCAAATAAAAGGATACTTAAAAGGAGCAGGAAAAATGTTCTCAGGTCAGGAAATGTTATGAAATTCTTCAGTTTTAATAAGGTAGATATGCATTAGGTCCCTCCTGTTATCATATAATTAAATACAAGATGACTAGAGTACAGAATTCTGAGGTGAGCAGGCATATATTCCACTTAGCTGACTTTCCAGCTGAGCAAATGTTTCTCTTGGATTGAACACAGACCTTCATTTACTTTCATTGTGAATCATTTTCCTGGAAGTCACTGTTGCATAAATGGTGCTTCCCTGACTCCTGATTAACCCAGACAGCCAGAATCAGTAAGTGTGCAAATGAGCTCAGAAAGCAAGTTTCTTTTCCAAGAAATTTCCTTGTCAGTTTTCTCATTCTGAACTGTGTAATGGTCTTTCTATGAAGAGCCTCAAGTAGTAGTCATTGGATTAATTCTGATAATCCTTCTGCATTGTGTTCATTGCTCATATAACTCTCTTTTAGACCTCCCTAGAATCCAGTGGAAATTCATTTACCCTGAGATCTCACAACTGGTGTTTTTCTTCTGCTTTTCCCACCCAAAGGCAGAACTTGGAGAGATACCAAAGAACTTCTATAAATACACAGAAAACAATTTTAAAACCACTATAAAATCTTGGGGGGCTTCCCTGATGGCTCAGCATGTAAAGAATCTGCCTGCAATGCAGGAGATGAAGGAGACACGGGTTTAGTCCCTGGGTCAGGAAGATCCCCTGGAAGAGGGCATGGCAACCCACTACAGTAGTCTTAGAGGGAAAACCCCATGGACTCAGAAGTCTGGTAGGTCCATGGGGTCACAAAAAATCAGACATTACTGAAGTGACTGAACACACATGCACAAAACCTTGGGGACTAGAAGGAGATACTTGTATAATCAGAAAAAGAAAGTATTTTGTTATGAAAATATCTTATAAAATATAATTTCTTATAAAATTATGATATAAAAATGATAAATATTGATTACTCATCTCTGGAATATATTATTAAAGGTAATTGTGTTTTCCATTTTTATAAGCATTGGTAGTATCTAAAATTTCCTCAGTGATCAAGAATTTGACTATAATTTTTAAAAGACATTTTAATTATTCTATCTTTTATTTGTATTTTTAATTAGAGGAAATTACTTTACAGTGTTGACTTGGCATGTCTTAATTTTATTATTTTATAGATGAAGAAAATGAATTCTAAGGCTGGATGAAATGACCTGTCCACTGGGAAATACTCATATCACTTGAAGTAATTGCATATCTCTTATCTTAAAGATAAACTTCAAACAGAATAGAAATATCTCTACTCTGATTGAGTTCAAGGCTCAGTTTCACCATAGAGTGATATACTGTCCTAGAAAGTCCACTACATAAGGAATCACTTAAATACTTATCAGAGTGTCTGACACATAATTGATGACTAGGATAAGTTGGTGATAAATGGATGGATGATAATAAAAGTTGCTCAAATGGACCACTAGGGATCATTGTCACACGATGTATTTGACCAAGGCAATGTTTCTTATATTATAGCAAACTGGTGAGGTGGGACATCATTTTGGAAACTGAAGACTTATGCTTTTATATTTATTTATTTATTTAACCTACTGCCTGGGATAAATGAGGTTGTCCTGAAATAGAAGAAAAAAATAAATAAAAGGGAAAACAAAAACACCAGTCATAAATAAAAAAGACTGCTTTCAAGTTAGTAATTATGTCAAACAAATAAAGCTGTCCAGTATTATTCTTTAGCCTCATTTGACTGCTTTAGAAAAATTCAAAAGAAAAAAAGAACAAAATGAAGCAATTTATTACCCTACAGAGACATTTCTATCTATGAATACGCAACTGCTTTTATGAAGTTTCCAACATAAATTGGTTGTTTCAGCATATTGGAGGTTGAAGGCACATGCTAATACCAATAAATTGGATTTGTTTTGGGGAAATTTATGTGTGCATACATAAAATATTTGCATGCAACCGCAGATGGAAGAGGCGTCATTGCTAAGGTAACAATGTATACATTACACTGGAAGATGCAATTTATGTATAAAACAATTCAACCACTGATTATAATAGTGACACATTCTGGGATAATATGCCTTTAAACTCAGCATTAAACATGAATGTGGGATTCTTACAGTTTGCCAAGCACAATCTTCCACCTGTCTGATTTATTTTTACATAGTTTCTTAAAGCACTTAGAGTATATTTTATTTACTAATTGCTCATCAAATTTAAGAGGATAAAAGCCATGTAAAATATTTATAAAGTATAATTTTCAATGCCCTATGGATTCTGCTACATGAATGATAATGCAAAAGTAAAATACAAATTGTTAAGAACCAACAGGCAAAGTAAAAGTTACAGCTATGTGCTATGTTCTAACTATGCAACCTTAGCAATTTACTTATCTAGTTTAGAGGAGCTACATCAGTTTGTACAATAGACATGATATTACTGTACAATATACATGTTACTAATAGACATGATGTTACTGTGCAATAGAGATGTAAAATAGACATGATATTACTACTTATTTGTACAATAAGTTGTACAAGAGACATGATATTACTGTACAAGAGACATGATATTGTACAGTAGACATGATATTACTACTTCTTTCATAAGTGTCTGTGAGAATGTAATCATATATACATATATGTATACATATATATGTGTAAATATAAAGTATATGTGTGCATATATATATATGTGTGTGTGTGTGTATGTGCGTATATATGTATATAACAGCTTCCCTGGTGGCTCAGTTGGTAAAGAATCCACCTGCAATGAGGGAGACCTGAGTTTGATCCCTGGGTTGGGAAAATACCCTGGAGTAGGGCATAGCCACCCACTCCTCAAGGTTCATGCCTGGAGAATCCCCATGGACAGAGAAGTCTGGAGGTCCACAGTCCATGGGGCCACAAAGAGTCAGATACACCTGAAGGACTAAGCACAGCATTTATTTATTTATTTATTATAGCATCTAGTAAATGGTAAGATCTCAATAATCACTACTTTCATTTATTTTCTATAAAACTAGCATTTTAAGATCACAAGTCTCTTTGAAACCGGGCTTACATTTTCAGAGTATTAAGCATTCCTTTAATACTGAATGCCACTGGCATTTAAAATAAGAGAGATGGTATGGATAGTTTCAAAAGAAGGTGATTATTCAGGAGTCTGAATATTACTAATAACATAAATAGTGAGTAAACTTTGCATAGAAGGAGCACAGATAAAAACTAATTTGAAAGACAGACTTAGACTTCACAGAAATATTTCTCAAGAAAAGATCCTGGGAAGGGAATTTGGGGCCATTTTTAAAACCATAGGGTCAGAAAATGATTTATTTTTGTTGTTTGTTTTCTTCTCTGAATATAGCCCAGGTCTTTCATTTAAGTTTGTCCTTGGCCCAGCCCCCACCCATTCAATCACATTTATGCCTTCAGCAGAATGAAAACCAAAGGTTAAAAAGAAAATAGCCATGTCATGTGAAACTCTTAAGACTGTTAGGCACAGACAGCACTCCTTTACAAAACCAATTACAAAAGGAAGACATAGATCCATTCTTTTGTCATTGACTCTGTGCAGCCCTGGTATTTGAAAGGGATTCACATATTAGTGGTCTGACCACTTCCTAAGGGGATGGCAGAGTTGGTGCTTGGTGGGCAAGGTTAGATAGAAATACGAGAGGCATCAGCAACCCCAGAAGGAGTGCTAAGAGTCCCAAGCACATAGTAAGCGCTAGAGAAATATTTGTTTAATGGCTTCAAGATCTCTGTCTTCTGGGCTGAACAGTGTTCAAAATGTCATGTACAAGTCCTAAGCCCTGGTAGCTACACATATGATGTTATCTGGAAATAGGGCCATAAAGTTAAAGTAAGGACATATTGGATTAGGATGCATTTTAATCCAGTTATTGGTATCTTTGTGAAAAGGAAATTTGGACAGAATGTAAATGAAAGGAGAATGCCAAATGACTACAGAAGCAGAAATTAGGCTGACGTGAAGGGATGTCAAAAATTGCCAGCAACTGCTAAAAGCTAGGGACACATGTGGAAGAATCCTCCTTAGGGCTGTCAGAGAGGGTACAACCCTGTTAATACCTTCATTTCAGACTTCTGGCCTACAGAACTGGTTCAGTTCAGTTCATTCACTCAGTGGTGTCCAACTCTTTGTGACCCGATGGACTGCAGTATGCCAGGCTTCCCGGTCCTTCAACAACTTCCAGAACTTGCTCAAACTCATGTCCATCAAGTTGATGATCCCATCTAACCATCTCATCCTCTGTCATCCCCTTCTCCTGCCTTCAATCTTTCCCAGCATCAGGGTCTTTTCCAATGAGTCGGATTTTCCCATCAGGTGGCCAAAGTATTGGTGTTTCAGCTTCAGCTTCAGTCCTTCCAATGAATACTGAGGACTGATTTCCTTTGGATGGACTGGTTTGATCTCCTTGCAGTCCAGGGACTCTGGAAGAGAATACATTTTTGTTTTTTATGCCACTAGTTTACATCAGCCCCAGGAAACTAAAACAGTTCCAATGAAAATATCTTGCCAACATCTAGTAAAGTCAATGGTGCTTAGTGGGGGAGTTAAAGCACCTTTTGGAAGGATTTATGTTGACTGGTAAAATGACAATAATAAAGAAAAGCTTAACAGGATCTGCAAAAACTGCTGTTGGTAGTTGAGGGCTGGTCACACTACCTAAAACACACTTGCAAGGATGATCTTCAAAGGACTGTCCATAGAAATTGAATAAAGAGGGCAAGAGGGAAGGAACTATAGGGAGCTGGTGTTCGGGGGCAGGTAAAAGCAAAAGCTATTCCCCAATATCTTTTAGCTCCACATGTGGGAGGCCCAAGGAAATGTAGGTTATAATATAGAACTATTTCCATTTGATTATATGAAGAATTGCATTAGTTTGTCTTTTCCTACATGTAGATCTCTTTCAGTTATAAATTTTGGGTCATTTATTACACAGAAATGTGCTTTTCACTAGAATGATTCTGTCAACTGTTCCACTTAAAAGGCTCTTGGTTGCTGAACACAGTTAAAAGTAATTCAGAAATGCTGACTCTGGAGAAATGTTTTGATAACAAAAGTTGCCAAGGCAAGTCAGAATGAAAGCATTTCTTAGCCTCAAATTGAAAATATTTAAAAGAACCATAATGAAAAACAGTAATAATGAGCCTTCAAAACTGATGATAAACATACATTAGCAGTTATAATTAAATCAATTTAACTCAACAAAATCCATGAAGCAACTATCACAGCACCAGAGTCCATTACAGGCATGGTTGGCAGGCAGGTGTATGATAAATATACATGATAAATTGTATATGTATTTTTTCTTCTTTAAATTGTCTATGATTAAGTGATTTGTAGTAAATACTTGGTCAGCTAAGACCAAAATCACTTACAAAAATGTGAAGTCAGCCTTGGCAAGGTGGTTAGAAAGGTTGCATGTGAAGAGGATGACTTCTAATCACTGTATCCATTGGATGGATTCTAGCAGTTTAGAAACCAGGTATATTGTTTAGGAAGAAAGCTTGAGGGTACAGAAACAACCATAGAATGTACTAAAACTAATATTATCATTTTAGTTCTTCCATGAACTGGGTGAAGCCTATGTGTTTTACATATATTGACTCACTAAGCTCTCATGCACGCATGTTCAACCGTGTTTGACTCTTTGAAACCCTGTGTTCTACAGCCCCAAGGCTCCTTTGTCCATGGGATTTTCCAAGCAAGAATACTGGAGTGGATTGTCATTTTCTTCTCCATGGGTCTTTCCTACCCAGGGGTCAAACTTATCTCTCCTGCATTGGCAGGCAGATTCTTTACCTCTGAGCCACCTAGGCAGTCCTAACCAAGTTTATATCATTGTAAAACCCCCTGGCACAGAGAGGTTAGTAGTGTGGGATTGCAAGTTCAAGCTGCAAACTGTAGTTCTAAAGATCTGCCTTTAATTGCTACCTGTTTCAGGATGGAAACAGCTCAGGTGTGAGAAAGCAGTTGTTATCATGGAATCCTTCAAATGGTGAAAATTATTGGTCTTTGATGGTTTATGGAACATATGACAGGAGAAGACTGTAAGTATACAATACATAGAGAGAACAATAAACACATGATCATCTTCAAAACAATCTGAAAGAAGGTGGTCTCTACTTATCTAAATGCACAGAACTCTGTGTCTTTTCCCAGAGGAGACTGAAAAATATGAAGGATCTTGACATTTTGGTATCTTAATCAGTTTCGGCTTCTATAAGGAATGGCGAGTGGAGAGGAGATACCCCACATCCAAACAATAACTGTGCTTTGCTGGAGCAGCCATGAAGAGATATCCCACGTCCAAGGTAAGAGAAACCCCAGTAAGATAGTAGGTACTGAGAGAGGGCATCAGAGGGCAGACAGACTGAAACCACAATCACAGAAAACTAGCCAATTTGATCACATGGACCACAGCCTTGTCTAACTCAGTGAAACTAAGCTATGCCATATAGGGCCACCCAAGACAGATGGATCATGGTTGAGAGTTCTAACAAAATATGGCCTGCTGGAAAAGAGAATGGCAAACCACTTCAGTATTCTTGCCTTGAAAACACCATGAGCAGTATGAAAAGGCAAAAAGATAGGACACTGAAAGATGAACTCCACAGGTCGGGAGATGCCCAATATGCTGCTGGATATCAGTGGAGAAATAACTCCAGAGAGAATTAAGGGACAGAGCCAAGACAAAAACAACACACAGTTGTGGGTGTGACTGGTAATAGAAGCGAAGTCCGATGTTGTAAAGAGCAATACTGCATAGGAACCTGGAATGTTAGGTCCGTGAATCAAGGAAAATTGGAAGTGGTCAAAAGGAGATGGCAAGAGTGAACGTCGACATTCTAGGAATCAGAGAACTAAATGGACTGGAATGGGTGAATTTAACTCAGATGAACATTATATCTGCTACTGTGGGCAGGAATTCCTTAGAAGAAATGGAGTAGTCATGATAGTCAACAAAAGGGTCTGAAATGCAGTATTTGGATGCAATCTCAAAAAGACAGAATGATCTCTGTTCGTTCCCAAGGCAAACCATTCAATACCGCAGTAATCCAATGTATGCCCTGACAAGTAACGCTGAAGAGCTGAAGTTGAACGGTTCTATGAAGACCAAGACCTTTTAGAACTAATACCCCCAAAAAAGGTGCCCTTTTCATTATAGGGAACTGGAATGCAAAAGTAAGAAGTCAAGAAACACCTGGAGTAACAGGCAAATTTGGCCTTGGAGTACAGAAAGAAGCAGGGCAAATGCTAATAGAGTTTTGCCAAGAAAACACACTGGTCATAGCAAACCCCACTTCCAATAACACAAGAGAAGACTCCACACGTGGACAAAACCAGATAGCCAACACTGAAATCAGATTGATTACATTCTTTGCAGCCAAAGATGGAGAAGCTGTATACAGTCAGCAAAAACAAGACCAGGAGCTGACTGTGGCTTAGATCATGAACTGCTTATTGCCAAATTCAGACTTAAATTGAAGAAAGTGGGGGAAACCACTAGACCTTTCAATTATGACCTAAATCAAATCCCTCATGATTATACAGTGGAAGTGAGAAATAGACTTAAGGGACTAGATCTGATACAGAGAGTGCCTGATGAACTATGGATGGAGGTTCGTGACATTGTACAGCAGACAGGGATCAAGACCATCCCCATGGAAAAGAAATGCAAGAAGCAAAATGGCTATCTGGGGAGGCCTTACAAATAGCTGTGAAAAGAAGAGAAGTGAAAGGCAAGGAGAAAAGGAAAGATATATGTATTTGAATGAAAATATCCAAAGAATAGCAAGGAGAGATTTTTTTTTTTAATGGCTTCTTCAGTGATCAGTGCAAAGAAAAAGAGGAAAATAATAGAATGGGAAAGACTAGAGATCACTTCAAGAAAATGAGAGATACCAAGGGATTATTTCCTGCAAAGATGGGCAGAAGTGGTATGGACCTAACAGAAGCAGAAGATATTAAGAAGAGGTGGAAAGAATACACAGAAGAACTGTACAAAAAAGAACTTCATGACCCAGATAATCATGATGATGTGATCACTCACCTAGAGCCAGACATCCTGGATGTAAAGTCAAGTGGGCCTTAGACAGCATCACTACAAGTAAAGCTAGTGGAGGTGATGGAATTCCAGCTGAGCTATTTCAAATCCTAAAAGATGATGTTGTGAAAGTCCTATGCTCAATATGCCAGCAAATTTGGAAATCTCAGCAGTGCCCACAGGACTGGAAAAGGTCAGTTTTCATTCCAATCCCATGGAAAGGCAGTGCCAAAGAATGCTCAAGCTACCACATAATTGCACTCATCTCACATGCTAGCAAAGTAATGCTCAAAATTATCCTAGCCAGGCTTCAGCAATACGTGAACCATGAACTTCCAGATGTTCAAGCTGGTTTTAGAAAAGGCAGAGGAACCAGAGATCAAATTGCCAACATCTGCTGGATCATCAAAAAAGCAAGAGAGTTCCAGAAGAACATCTATTTCTGCTTTATTGACTATGCCAAAGCCTTTGACTGTGTGGATCACAATAAACTGTGGAAAATTCTGAAAGAGTTGGGAATACTAGACACCTGACCTGCCTCTTGAGAAACCTGTATGCAGGTCAGGAAGCAACAGTTTAGAACTGGACATGGAACAACAGACTGGTTCCAAATAGGAAAAGGAGTATGTCATGGCTGTATATTGTCACCCTGCTTATTTATGTTTCTCATGATGTACTCTGCATAGAAGTTAAATAAGTTAATTACTTTACAAGAAGCACAAGCTGGAATCAAGATTGCCAGGAGAAATATCATTAACCTCAGATATGCAGATGATACCACCCTTAGGGCAGAAAATGAAGAACTAAAGAGCCTCTTGATGAAAGTGAGAGTGGAGAGTGAAAAAGTTGGCTTAAAGCTCAACATTCAGAAAACTAAGATCATGGCATCCAGTCCCATTACTTCATGGTAAATAGATGGGGAAACAGTGGAAACAGTGGCAGACTTTAATTTGGGGGGCTCCAAAATCACTGCAGATGGTGACTGCAGCCATGAAATTAAAAGACGCTTACTCCTTGGAAGGAAAGCTTTGACCAACCTAGAGAGCATACTGAAAAGCAGAGACATTATTTTGCCAACAAAGGTCTGTCTAGTCAAGTCTATGGTTTTTCGAGTAGTCATGTATGGATGTGAGAGTTGGACTGTGGAGAAAGTTGAGCACTGAAGAATCGATGCTTTTGAACTGCAGTGTTGGAGAAGACTCTTGAGAGCCCCTTGGACTGCAAGAGGATCCAACCAGTCCATCCTAAAGTAGATCAGTCCTGGGTGTTCAATGGAAGGACTGATGTTGAAACTCCAATACTTTGGCCACCTCATGCGAAGAGCTGACTCATTTGAAAAGACCCTGATGCTGGGAAAGATTGAGGACAAGAGGAGAAGGGGACAACAGAGAATGAGATGGTTGGATGGAATCACCGACTCAGTGAACATGAGTTTGGGTAAAAGTCCGGCAGTTGGTGATGGATGAGGAGGCCTAGCGCGCTGCAGTCCATGGGGTCGCAAAGAGTAGGACACAATTGAATGACTGAACAGAACTGAACTGAAGGTTATACCATAGA
The DNA here is from genome assembly GCF_055505025.1 of Bos grunniens. NCBI lineage: Eukaryota > Metazoa > Chordata > Mammalia > Artiodactyla > Bovidae > Bos > Bos grunniens. Next base: position 60,114,534 of record NC_141183.1, on the reverse strand, counting down.
CTTAATGGGTTAAACAGTAGAAACTTTTTTTTTTTTTTTTTCACAGTTCTGGAGGCTAGGCAGTCCAAGATCAAAGTAACAGCTGATTCAGTTCCTGGTGCGAGCTCTCTTCCTTGTCTCACCTATACATAAGAGAGGAAGAGAGAAAGAGAGAGAAATTTATTCTAAAGAATTGGCTTATGCCTGTTTGAAGGTTGATAAGTCCATAATCTGCCTGAATATCAAGGGAAGAGTTGATGTTGTAATGGTGTCTAAAATCAGTCTTTAGAAAGAACCATGTATCCCTTGGGACAACTAATCTGTTTTCTTTAAAGGCCTTCAACTGATTTGCTCTTGTTGTTCAGTTGCTTAGTTGTATCCAATTCTTTGTTGGACTACAGCTTTCCAGGCCTCCCTGTTCTTCACTATCTCCCAAAGTTCGTTCAGATTCATGTCCATTGATTTCGTAATGCCATCCAACCATCTCATCCTTTGTTGCCCCCTTGCCCTCCTGCCCTCAATCTTTCAACTGATCAGATAAGGCCAACTCACATTATGGAGAATAATCTGCCTTACTCAAATTTTACTTATTTAAATGTTAATCTTATCTAAAATTAGCTTCATATCAATATTCAAACTGTTGTTTGACCAAATATCTGGAAACTATAGCTTAACCAATTTGATACGTGAAATCAAACATCACACCCACTTATCCTAGAGCTCCATGAGAGTATAGGTTATAACTGTACTGTTCATTGGTCTATCTCTGGCCTCTAGGATACACTGTGCCTAGGATAGTGCCAGGAATATAAAAGCCCCATTATTTCTTGAAAGATGCTTTAGAAGATTGAAGCTACATGGTCCACAGTCCAGAATATCACATAATACAAACTAGGAGTTGTGTCAGACATAGACCCGAAAGGAGGCTTGGTCAAAGAGTGGGGACTATTTAGAGCCTTTCTGTGTGATGTCACAGGGAAGTGATACTGTGTGTACAAATAAGTCATTAATGAGAAAAGACAGCTGGTGACCTACAGGTCCCCTTTATTCCTGATCAGTATAAGGGCCAAGTTGCTGATACACTTGGATATTCTTAGAATTACAGTAAATAAAAGTAGGTTAACAGTTTACTGCTGTTACACAAAAAAGAAAAAAAAAAAAAGAAGTCAGTGTGAGCTTGAGTCATATTATCTCTCATGCTGGAGAAATTCTGATCTGTAGACGTTGTGTGATGGATTTTCAAGGTCATGGATACAGGTAAGTATTTGAGCTGAGATTCAAGCTTTCATATCTCTGCTCTGTTATTGCTATATGCTGAAACAAAAACAGTTTCTTGGAAAACATGTCAGGTCAGAATTTCATGTTAGCCTTTATTTAGATGCAATTTATACTGAGCATTGCTAACAAAATGCAATTTTTCTGTTTGTCCTGATTTCTGACTGTTTTTCCCTGGGATCTATGACCTTTCTAAAAATCATGGTAGTGGATCATCTCTATATATTTTGAGAAAATAGAGTTCTGGTGCACTCTGTGTTATGACTCACGACTTCAGATTATGTGGAAATAGGTTTTGAGTCTTTAATTCTCATTTCTTCTGTTTCTGCATCATTTGGGTTTTTCACAATGTACTTCTTTAATGCTTAGCTTTTGCTTTGGTGTCTTTTGTTACAATGTGCTAGAAGCTGCATGAGCTACTGGATGGTTAAGTAGGCTTAAGCAAGGTTAAGGAAAGCCTGTTTTAAATTTTGGATCATGTCTTCTTTCATCTACCTTTTTATTTTGAACTACCACCAATCCTGTACTTTTTTTTTTTTCCCATAAAATTGCCTTTCTTGTTGTTTCTAAATATATAAATCATATCCATCTAATAAGAAAAAAATCACTCTGAAAAAGACAATGAAAGTAAAATTCATTTTAAATCTCACTTTACCATAGTTAATAACTACAGTTAACACTTCGATAAATACAATGAGGACAGACTACCTCCCTTTTTCTTATTTGTGTATGTTTGTTATATATATGCACACTTTTGTATACACACACTATTTTGGGTATGCTCTTTGTATCTTTTAACATCATTATTTAGCCTCAAAAGACTGATCTCTACAGGCTTCCTTAACTCTAGCTTCTTTTTTTGTTTTTTATTTTTTTAAATTTAAATTTATTTATTTTAATTGGAGGTTAATTATTTTACAATATTATATTGGTTTTGCCATACATCAAACATGAATCCGCCACAGGTGTACACGTGTTCCCCATCCGGAACCCCTCTCCCACCTCCCTCCCAGTACCATCCCTCTGGGTCATCCCAGTGTACTCTGGGTTCTATTTGAGTTAGGCCAATCAGAACCCAGAAGGAAGACAAAAACTGAAATGAGAGTGAGGGGTGAAACATTTCTTTAGTCCCCTTGCTTTTGGCTTGCTTGAAGCAGACTTTTGTTCTTCTCTGAGTGCTCTCTCAAGACAGACACCTATATGTCTTTTTAACTTCTAGATCCTGGTAGCTTCTGCCTTCTGTCTCCCAGCAAGTTTAGGGATTGTAAGGGTTCCGCTAAAAGTAGCCCCAGGATGTATGCTATTCCTTGGGTCCCTGTACTATGTTCACCAATTTTAAAAGATCTATTATCAATCAGTCCTCAAATTATCTTAATTTGGATGTAACACCTGCTTTATAACACTTTGCCACACAACACACACACACACACACACCCCTTATATTACCCCTTATATGATATAATATATTATATTACTTAGAATGGATGGTGGTGCATGCTATTCAAATATGTCTTTAATTAATTTTTGTTGTTGTTGTTGTGGAAAGATAATTGCTTTACAGAATTTTGTTATTTTCTGTCAAATCTCAACATGAGTCAGCCATAGGTATACATATATCCTCTCCCTTTTGAACTTCCCTCCCATATCCCTCCCCATCCCACCCCTCTAGGTTGATACAGAGCCCCTGTTTGAGTTTCCTGAGCCATACAGTAAATTCTTGTTGGCTATCCATTTTACATATGGTAATGTAAATTTCCATGTTATTCTTTCCGTACATCTCACCCTCTCCTCCCCTCTCCCTGTGTCCGTAAGTCCATTCTCTATGTCTGTTTCTCCATTTCTGACCTATAAATAAATTATTCGGTACCATTTTTCTAGATTCCATATATATGCATTAGAATAAGATATTTATTTCTCTTTTTCTGACTGACTTCACTCGTATAATAGGTTCTAGGTTCATCCACCTCATTAGAACTGACTCAAACACATTCCTATTTATGGCTGAGATCCAACCAGTCCATTCTAAAGGAGATCAGTCCTGGGTGTTCTTTGGAAGGAATGATGCTAAAGCTGAAACTCCAATACTTTGGCCACCTCATACGAAGAGTTGACTCATTGGAACAGACTCTGATGCTGGGAGGGATTGGAGGCAGGAGGAGAAGGGGGATGACAGAGGATGAGATGGCTGGATGGCATCACTGACTCGATGGACAAGAGTTTGAGTGAACTCCGGGAGTTGGTGATGGACAGGGAGGCCTGGCGTGCTGCGATTCATGGTGTCGCAGTGTCGGACACGACTGAGCGACTGAACTGAACTGAACTGAACTGAATATTCCATTGTGTATATGTACCACTTGTTCTTTATCCATTCATCTGTCAGTGGACATCTAGGTTGCTTCCATGTTCCAGCTACTGTAAATAGTACTGCAATGAACAATGGGATACATGTGTCTTTTTCAGTTTTGATTTCCTCAGTGTATATGACTAGGAGTGTGATTGCTGGGTCATATGGTGGTTTTATTCGTAGTTTTTAAAGTAGTCTCTATACTGTTTTCCATCGCGGCTGTATCAATTTATGCTCCCATCAACAGTGCAAGAGCATTCCTTTTTCTCCACACCCTCTCCAGCATTTATTGTTTGTAGGCTTTTTGATGATGGCCATTCTGACTGGTGTGAGGTGATATCTCATTGTAGCTTTGATTTGCATTTCTCTAATAATAAGCCATGTTGAGCATGCCTTCACGTGTTTGTTAGCCATCTCTATGTCTTCTTTGAGAAATGTCTGTTTAGGTCTTTTTCCCACTTTTTAATTGGGTTGTTCGTTTTTCTGGCATTGAGTTGTATGAGCTGCTTGTATATTTTGGAAGTTAATCCTTTGTCAGTTTTTTAAGTTGCTATTATTTTCTCCCATTCTGAGGATTGTCTTTTCACCTTGCTTATAGTTTCCTTTGCTGTGAAAAAGCTTTTAAGTTTAGTCAGGTCCCACTTGTTTGCTTTTATTTTTATTTCCGTTACTTTAGGAGGTGGGTCATAGGGGATCTTGCTTTGATTTATTTCATCGAATGCTCTGCCTATGTTTTGGTCTAAGAGTTTAATGGTTTCTTGTCTTACCTTTAGGTCTTTATTCCATTTTGAGTTTATCTTTGTATATGGTATTAGGAAGTGTTCTAATTTCATTCCTTACATACAGCTGCCTAGTTTTCCTAGCACCATTTATTGAAGAGGCTGTCTTTGCCCCACTATGCATTCAAAATTTGTCAAAAATAAGGTACCCATGGGTACCAAGCAGTCTCATCTTGATGGATATTTAGAGTACTTCATTTTTTCATAGTAGTAGTAATGAAGCCATTAGCAACTCCATGTACATATTTTGCTAAATTTTTGCAAGGTTATTTTATAGTAAACTCCTAACAGTAGTGCTTCTTTGTCAAAGGGTATGTGTATTTTCAGTTTGATAGGTATTATTTTTTCTTTTAGATTGTTGCAATAGCTTGGATTAGAATGAACATTTCTGTCTCCCATGCACATTGTCAGTACTGTATTTTAGCAAACATATTAATCTTTGCTAATGTGAGATATGACAAATGTCACCACCATTTTAATTTCTATTTCTTTAGCGATGAGCAATATTGAATATTTCATGTATTTATTTAACCATTTGCATTTCTTTCCTAGGAACTTCCTATTCACACCCTTAGCCCATATCAATTATAATAGTTATTTGCAAGACAAAGAGTATGCTCTATAGTGGAAATAGACCACTATCAGTTCATTTTAGTAGTGTATTTATGCAGTAAAAGCAAGAACCAGCATAGAATGCTTAGAGCTTGATTAGAAAGTAAAATCAAGTTCAGGGAAGCATGTTAGGGAGGATTTAGGAAACACTGTTTTCCTGTTGATTTATTAGACTATGATTAAAATATAATTTAAAGTAGTCATGTATAGATGTGAAAGTTGGACCATAAAGAAGGTTGAACACTGAAGAATTGATTCTTTTTAACTGTGGTGCTGGAGGAAGCTCTTGAGAATCCCTTGGACTATGAGGATATCAAACTAATTAATCCTAAAGGAAATCTACCCTGAATATTCATTGGAAAGACTGTTGCTGAAGGTGAAGATCCAGTACTTTTCCACCTGATGCAAAAAGTCGACTCATTGGAAAAGACCCTGGTGATGGGAAAAACTGAATGCAAAGAAGGGAGTGGCAGAAAATGAGATCATCAGATAGTACCACTGACTCAATGGACATGAATTTGAGCAAACTCTGAAAGATAATAGAAGACAGAGGAGCCTAGTGTGCTACAGTCCATGTGTCACAAAGAGTTAGACACGACTTAACAACTGAACAACAACAAAAGTGTTGAATGTACATGTACACATACAGTATATTATGGTTTCTCTATTTTATTCAGAAAATTCCAACACAGAATTACTAACTGTTCTATTTTATGGTCACATTAGAAAGTGTGTTGTTTTTGCTAGAAGACTAGATTTGTCTATCCTGGTGGTGGTGGCTGCCTCAGTGGGAAAGGTAGTATAGGAACTTAAGTTACTTGAATAACTGTGAAGCAATGTTATGTCACTGTTTCATTCATTGTCAGGGCATTCCATTTAATGTTCTTACTGATCCTTTGGGGTAAAAATTTCCATCTCCATCTTTTGAAGTCAAGCAACATCCTTGAAATCACAGGAAATAAGGAATGTGGTGTTGTATTTGAAATTAAGCCTTTCTGATTTCAGACTCCATGTCGCTGCCTCTATACCAAACTATGTGTAATAAAGGGCACTTTGTTTAGTTTTCATTCTGTCATAGTTCAATATATGGTCTAGCTATAAATGACTAATATAAAGCTTCTGTTCTATGGAACTCAACTATAAGTTAAACAACATCCAAACTAGTTTAGGTTCCATCCAATGAGAAGAGTCTATTCACCACAAGCTTGATGTCATGAGAACATCAACTGCTAGAAAAGTTTTAAAACTTGTAACCTTTGTACTCACTGCTTTCTGGTAACAAATAGCTTACAGAGCAAACCTGTCTGTAGACCTCACCCGGTGTTGCATAGGTCCAACACCTATTTTATCATCTACTTGTAAAGACCACACCTGATTATTGAAATAAAAGTATGAAAGTTAGAATTATGCTTTTAAGGTGAAGTAAATTCAATACAAAATGATCACTCAAAGCTTTAATAAGAATATATTATTCCCTGAAGAATGTGCTTGGTTAGTTATAAACATGAAAAGCAATTGTTTATTCTTCATGAGGCAAAGGAAAACTAATTAAGCAGCTTGTTTTAGCTGAATGCTTGGCATTTGTTGTCTTTATTCTTATTCTGTGTTGTGGATACTTCCATCTTTCCCTTGAAAAACTTTTTATTTACTGAGGTATTTTGTTCAGTCCATTTGTAAACATGGCAATGATATTTAAATAATTTTGATTTTGGTGGTTCTCATTTTATATCCGATTTCTTTCTTGGCTGATCTGCCTGTCTACTTAGCTTGATTATCTTCCCAAATGATCTTGACACAAGTATTCCACACACTCTTTCCTGTGGATACTATATAAAACTTTTAATAATTCAACAGTTTTGGCTCTATCACTCCTTCCCCAAAGTACACTTATCCAGAACGATATTCTTTCAGGAAGAGAACAAAAAATCAGTAAAGTATCAGCATACATGATATGGGTGTGACCCCCAGATACTTAAAGAAATGGTTTTAACTAATTTGGAGGATGTTTGAATATTTATCTCCAAACTGTTTCTCTGCAATATGTTTTGACCTAAACAACATACATGTGTAGCAATGTGTTCTTGCTTTAAAAATTAATTCATTTCTTTGCAAAACCAATACAATATTGTAAAGTTAAAAAATAAAATTAAAAATAAATAAATAAATAAATTCAGAAAAATTAATTCATTTCTTTCAAAGAAAACAATTCACATTTCCCTTCTTTTGTGATTGTGTGTGTGTGTGTGTGTGTGTGTGTGTGTGGAAAAGAACAATAAAGAGAAGTTCTTATAACAGCATCTCTATTAGGATAATGTCCAACTTTTGTAAATAGTGTAATGATCACTCATTTTGGTGATTATTGGAGCCATTCATTTTTAACCCATTGTGAATTTCTGAATTTGGAAGTTTAGGATGCAGCTAGCTATTGTTTTTGAGAAAATAATAATAAAACATTTTAAATTTGCTTAAATCATCATTTGGACCAGTGAGAGACTAAAAATGTAATAAAGAAAAATACCTGAAAACATCATCTATTTGGTTAAAAAATGGTATAAAAACTAAAACATAAAGGGAAAATATCCAAGATTAATCCAATTATTCACACTCTTTTTAAGAGAAGTGTTGTAATCTCTGTCTTATGTAGGATATATTTCATGTTTGCAGTTGATTTGCATGTTTGCAACCCTAGAGTCAGTGGTCTTTAGGTAGTTGGGAACTACATTTCTTTGAGTGATTCTATATTCCCAAGCAGAGTTCTGAAAGCTATTCCTCAATGATTTCTACTGTTTGTACCTAACTTTTAAGTCTGTATTTTTTCCTAGGACTGCCATAAAAAAGTACCAAAAAACATTAATCAAAATAACAGACATTTATTCTTTCTCAGTTTCAGAAGCTAGAAATCCAAAATCAAGATATCAGTAGTACCATGCTCCTTCTGAACCCTATATGAATCCCTCCTTGCTTCTTTCCAGCTTCTGGTGGTTTCCCAGAAATCTCCGATATTCTTCGGCTTGCAATTGGATCACTACCAATTTCTGAATTTATCCTCACATGATATTCTATGAACATCTTCTTCTAAAGATACCACTCACATTGGATTATGGGCTCATCCTAGTCCAGTATGACTGCATCTTAACTAATTACATCTGTAATGATCTTATTTTTAAATAAGGTCACTTTCTAAAGTGGTTAGAACTTAAACATATCTTTTTGGAGGGGATGTAATTCAATCTATAGCAAGGCCTGAATGATAATTTTATTTCAAATAAATAATCTGGCTAAAATTATATTTTCTACAGTCAAGAATACAAGCATTTGGTAAAACCTATAGAATTCAAAGCAAAGACATTACTTTGCCAACAAAGGTTCATCTAGTCAAGGCTATGGTTTTTCCTGTGGTCATGTATGGATGTGAGAGTTGGACTGTGAAGAAGGCTGAGCATCAAAGAATTGATGCTTTTGAACTGTGGTATTGGAGAAGACTCTTGAGAGTCCCTTGGACTGCAAGGAGATCCAACCAGTTCATTCTGAAGGAGATCAGCCCTGGGATTTCTTTGGAAGGAATGATGCTAAGGCTGAAACTCCAGTACTTTGGCCACCTCATGCGAAGAGTTGACTCATTGGAACAGACTCTGATGCTGGGAGGGATTAGGGGCAGGAGGAGAACGGGACAACAGAGGATGAGATGGCTGGATGGCATCACTGACTCGATGGACGTGAGTCTCAGTGAACTCCAGGAGTTGGTGATGGACAGGGAGGCCTGACGTGCTGCGATTCATGGGATCGCAAAGAGTCGGACACGACTGAGCGACTGATCTGATCTGATCTGATCTGATAGAATTCCTTGAATGCCAGATGCTGTAACACCACCTCCCCCACCATACACATACTCATTACAGCATCATCACCCTACTTGTTCTTAATTTTTCTATTCAGAAATCATAAATGTCACAATATTGTTAATCAACTATACTCTAATATAAAATAAAAGTTAAAAAAATCATAAATGTTATCGATAAAGTTTAGGTGATTTTCCCAGGCAGAATTTTGGTCTGGGGATTAAAATAAAGCTTCTACTGTGCATTTATATGTTCTGGGCACTGTATTGGCCACATTAATTATCATATTTTTTCTTCACAAAATAGTAGAAGATGTTATAATAGTCAAATTATGTAGATGATGAAAACATGACCTAGAGATAATAAATTAACTTGTCCCAGGAAAGTATATGAATTAGCCAGTATTCAGACTGTATCACACAACTTTCTAATTCTCTGGGACCAGAGAAAAAGTGTAAAGAGAAGTTGAAATTATATATGACGTATTATGTAGTTTCTTTTCAGCAAAATCTACAGTACTATAACCTTTCAAAGCTAGTGACTTCATAAGTTGTTTAATATTGCTCAGAGAATGTGGTAACTGCCACATTTTCTTATTTTGTCATTGAAATATTTGGTAACATTTACTTGCAGAGTTGGTGATGGACAGGGAAGCCTGGTGTGCTTTTTCTCTGGGGTCACATGGGGTCACAAAGAGTTGGACAAGACTGAGTGACTGAACTGAACTGATTTGGATAGTAATAAGTTGCCTTAATTTAACTTCTGATATAGAATTGAATGAGGTTAACCGAGGTCAGGGAGCAAATATAAAGGGTTGGAGACTTAAACACAAAAACCTTTACCCAATCCAAGCAAGGAACATATAACAAATCCAATGATAAGATAATGATTGTTGTATAATAACAACTGTGTTGTTGTTGTTAAGTCACTAAGTTGTATCTGAATCTTTGTTACTCCCTGGACTGCAGCACACCAGGTTTCCCTGTTCTTCACTATCTCCAAGGGTTTGCTCAAACTCACATCCATTGAGACAATGATCCCACCCAAACATCTATTCTTTTTTGCCTCCTTCTCCTCCTGCCCTAAATCTTTCCCAGCATCAGGGTCTTTTCTAGAGTCAGCTCTTTTCCATCAGGTGGCCAAAGTATTGGAACTTTAGCTTCAGCATCAGCTCTTCTAATGAATATTCAGTGTTGATTTCCTTAAGGATTGACTGGTTTGACCTCCTTGCTGCCTGAGGGACTCTAAAGAATCTTCTCCAGTACCTTAATTCAAAAGCATCAATTCTTTGGCACTCAGCCTTCTTTATGGACCAACTCTCATATCTGTTGACTATATTGACCTTTGTCTGCAAAGTGATGTCTCTGCTTTTTAATATACTGTCTAGGCAACTGTGTTCTAGCAATTCTTTCAATGCCTCACTGGCTATCTAATCAGAAACTATCAATATGTCAAAAGTTGGTTGTACTAAATAGCCTTCATAGTATGCTAGCCAATACTACAACATTTATATAATTACTGCTGTAGTTGTAGTAAAGGATCAACACAGCCCTCGATTGCCAAACACTTTTTCTTTCACCTGCCTCATTGCATGTTGCATGCACATCCTGAATACTAGAACATACTCTGGGTTACTCCTATTTCTCCACAGCAAAAATCTGTGCATTTCTCAAATATATGAGCAACCCAATTCCAGAATCTCATTTAAGGTCCACTTGTTGGACATTGATGCACCATTTACCATTTACTATATTTTGCTGCAGGAAGCAACTTACTCAAAGTTGGAAATCTGAAAAAGTTATGTGCAAAGTTGTGAGCAAGGTGTAGGAAAACCACAAGGTAGAATGCAAAATCCTAAGCATGTTCCTAAGACTGGAATATCATGACCATGTGTAGGCTTGAAATAACAAAGCAAAGAGTAGCTAACAAAACATGAACAATAAAAGAACTACACAGAAGCTTAAAAAAATATATCTTCAGTGGGTTTGTAGTTAAGGAATATAGTAGTTTACACAGAAGCCAAGAGAAGAATAATGGGGAAGTAAACACTGTGATGCCATTCTTCCCTTTCTCTCCAATCCTTTTGAGCAAACCCAACCTAAAGAGGGAGGACAAAGGATGGAGTTCACAAAAGTCAGGGAAAAGAACAGGGCAGAGAAAGATGGAAATTAGATCTATACAGGCAAAGGTAAGATACATAGTTCACAATTTACAGCAAGGCAAAGCATTTTCAATGGTGTCCACGGGAGTCAAGGACAGACTCCGTGGAGAAACATTTGCTTTTCTCATGATATCCCCCAACCTTAGATCTTAATAGTATCCACAGTGGACTCCAAGTGATACTGAATACTGTGTTCAATATTCCCCTTTGTTCTGCCAACATACCCCTAGCAAGTTTTAAAGAAGGCTAACTTGGTTCAAATATTGTCTAGAGCAGTGTTTTTAAGAGTCTTTCGGAGCTATTATTACTCCCAGCAAGCTCCTAATCCATCTCCCTGGCACCTCTCCCCTGAGTAATTTTCCTCTATATCAACAAACTGGCTACTAGATCAACCTCAAGAAAGTGGTGATTCATTTTGACTAGGAATCCAGCAGGGATAGACAGACAGTGCCTCACATTCCCTTCTACCTCAATCACTACAGGTGGTCTTCCGCATTCACCAAGACCCTTATTCTCACGTGGCTTTGCAGAGAGATTTTTATTATTCTGATTCACTTTTTATCCTCCTTCCATTTTCACAATACCTTTCTCCCATACTTCCTGGGACTCCTGGTTCGTCATCAGCAAAAATCCTTTTATCTTTCCCTTTGTTGTTGTTGTTGTTCAGTCATCCAGTCGTGTCCAGCTCTTTGTGACCCTATGGACTGCAGCATGCCAGGCCTCCCTGTCCCTCACCATCTCCTGCAGTTTGCCCAAGTTCATGTTCATTGCATCGGTAATGCTGTCCAGCCATCTCATCCTTTGATGCCCTCTTCTCCTTCTGCCCTCAATCTTTCCTAGCATCAGGGACTTTTCATGAGTCATCTGTCCACATCATATGACCAAAATACTGGGGCTTTAACTTCAGCATCAGTCCTTTCAGGGAGTATTCAGCGTTGATCTTCCTTCAGATTGACTAGTTCCATCTCCTTTCTGTCAAGGGATTTTCAGGAGTCCTCTCCAGCACCACAGTTTGAAGACATCAGTTATTTGGCATTCTGCCTTCTTTATGGTCCAGCTCTCACAACTGTATGTGACCTCTGGGAAAACCATAACTTTGACTAGATGGACCTTTGGTGGTAGAGTAATGTTTCTGCTTTTCAGCACCCTGTCCAGGTTTGTCATTGTTTTCCTTCCAAGAAGTAATCATCTTCTGATTTCGTGGCTGCAGTCACTATCTGCAATGATTTTGGAGCCCAAGAAGAGGAAATCTTTCCCTTAGGACATTGCTATTGCTTAAAAGTCTGTCAAGAGATAATTCGGTTTTCTCATACTTCCATTGTAACTCAGAGCCCAGAAGTAAGAGTTTAGGTATATATTTCTTCATCTTGGCTTATTCTCCCAGACCCTTATTCATTTTTATCCACCCTTCTCTAAATGCAAAGCATTTTAGGGTGCTTCTGAAATGCTTCTTAGAAGCATCTATCACCAAGTGTTGTGCACTGGTAGTATCAGCCATCCTTCATTAATGCATACTTATATAAGCCTTTGTGTCACCCCCATTGAAGATTTTAATACAAGCCTCACTTTGCTTGTAGCTATACTACTGCTGTTATTATTTTTTATTCAATATTTAACACTTTGTCCTCTTGCTTCCTTCCTTAACCTCCTCAGTTCTAGTCATTTTTTCCTGTTGTTATCTCTAATTCTTCATCACTAATCACTACATAGTAATAATTTTCAATATATAAACCATGTCAAGTGTCTTGCTGCTCAACTAAGACTTTCTGTATGTTCAGCTCATCTTCTCCAGTACATAAATTCCTGCAATTCTTCAATCTCACTAGTATTTCCAATGCAGTTATCTACTATATGAGTTCCCTTGTATTTTGCATCTTGCATTTATTACTATAATACTACTTCACACATACTCTCAACCTTGCCCTTCTATTTTCACTTTGTACTTGTGCAGAATAATCTCTATCCCGATTGCATATAACTCTTTATATTCACACTCTACCTCTATCCAAACATTTAAACATACATAGAATGTAATATACAGCATGCAGATAAATATCCTGTGGATTTATGACCACAATTCTAAAGTAAACTCTCAACACTGCCTAGCAATCCTAATATTGCCTAGTATTATCTTAGTGAAACTACTTTCTCACTCTGTAGTATGATTACTTCACAGCTTCTATTCTCCCTTCAATCTTCAACACCTTCTTTTTCTTAGCATCAGCTGATGCCTTTGAATCTTTTAAGATAAAATACTGGAATGATAGGAAATCATCTCCTATTTTTTTCCTCCTAAATGAATATCTGATCCCTGTCTTCACTGATATATTCTTCCTTCCATCTTATAATTGCTGAAGTGTCCTTGCAGCTACCTAAGTCCAACTCCTTCTGTGCATTGAATTCCATCTCTTTTTGCCTACTCAAAAACATGTCTTTTAATAATCATCTCTCCTTACTGCCTTATGATCCAGCAACCCCACTGCTGGGCATACACACTGAGGAAACCAGAAGGGAAAGAGACACGTGTACCCCAATGTTCATCGCAGCACTGTTTATAATAGCCAAGACATGGAAGCAACCTAGATGTCCATCAGCAGATGAATGGATAAGAAAGCTGTGGTACATATACACAATGGAGTATTACTCAGCCATTAAAAAGAATACATTTGAATCAGTTCTAATGAGGTGGATGAAACTGGAGCCTATTATACAGAGTGAAGTAAGCCAGAAGGAAAAACATAAATACAGTATACTAACACATATATATGGAATTTAGAAAGATGGTAACAATAACCCGGTGTACGAGACAGCAAAAGAGACACTGATGTATAGAACAGTCTTATGGACTATGTGGGAGAGGGAGAGGGTGGGAAGATCTGGGAGAATGGCAATGAAACATGTAAAATATCATGTAGGAAACGAGTTGCCAGTCCAGGTTCGATGCATGATGCTGGATGCTTGGGGCTGGTGCACTGGGACGGCCCAGAGGGATGGTATGGGGAGGGAGGAGGGAGGAGGGTTCGGGATGGGGAACACATGTATACCTGTGGCGGATTCATTTTGATATTTGGCAAAACTAATACAATTATGTAAAGTTTAAAAATAAAATAAAAATAAAAAATAAAATAAAAATAAAAAATAATCATCTCTCCTCTTCTTCATTTTAAGCATTTCCTCTTTTATGGCATTCAAAGAAAACAAATACCTTTTGTGGATTATATCTTCTAATTACTGCTCTTCTCTGCTCCTCTTAATAATAGAATAATTCAGAATTTATTGTCTCCACTTCCTTGCCTCTCTTTCCCTCTTGAATCCATACTAATCAGGCAGCCTCCCATATCTCTCCACTTAAATTTCCCTTGTCAATATCAGCAGCATTCTCTATGCTGCTAAATTCAGCAATCCTTTCATAATTTCCATCATACACAAGCTCTCACTGGCATCTGATCTTTCTTGAAATTGTTTGATCACTTACCTTCTGGAATAAAAGAGTCTTCTAGGTTTCCTCTGACTGCAGGGGCTATTCCTTCTCAGGATTTTCTTCCTTGGCCTTTTCATGTTGCATTCCCATAAGAACTCACCCTCAGACTCTCTTTTTATTGATCTAAATTTATTCTTTAGATCATTTCATCCATTGCTTTGGCTTTAAACATTATATATCCACAGATGATTCTTAAGTGTGTATGTCACCAACCTGAATCTCTAGCGTGTATTCCCTAAACAAAACTGTTGATTCCTTCCTTTCTTATCCCCTAAAATGTTCTCCACCAACTTACTCCATCTTCAAAAACATCACCACCACTCATTTAGTTGTCCTGGCCAACTCCTTCTCTTCTCCCAGAACCCACATTTAAACCATTAGCAAGAGTTTAGCTCTAACTTAGGAAAGGGCAATGACAACTCACTCCAGTACTCTTGCCTGAACAATCCCATGGACAGGGGAGCTTGGTGGGCTGCCATCTATGGGGTCACACAGAGTCAGACACAACTGAAGCAACTTAGCAGCAGCTCTAATGTAATTTTTTTCCAGATATGACCATTTACTGACACCTATATAGCCCTCAGGGTTTCCCTGGTGGCTCAGTCAGTAAGGAATCTGCCTACAAAACAGGAGACACGGGTTTGATCCCTGGGTCAGGAAGGTCCCTGGAGAAGATGACAGCATTCTCTAGTGTTCTTGCCTGGAGAGTCCCACAGACTGAGGAGCTGGCAGGCTACAGTTCATGGCATTGCAAAGAGTTGGAAATGACTGAAGCAACTGAGAAGACATGCACATGACCTTCAACTAGTAAAATTTCCCACCATTCCTCACCTGGGTTGTTGAAGTTGATAGTTTCATGGTTTTCTTACTTTTATTCATCATTCCCTATATCCCACCCTCTACCCAGTAGTTAAATTTTCTTCTTAAAACATCTCTCAGATCTTTTCACTTTCCTACTCAAACTTTTGAAGTGTTTCTAATTACATTTATGCTACAATGTCTCACCATAACAATCAATCAACTCCTACAGCTCAACTCCAGAAAAATAAATGACCCAATCAAAAATGGGCCAAAGAACTAAATAGACATTTCTCCAAAGAAGACATACAGATGGCTAACAAACATATGAAAAGATACTCAACATCACTCATTATCAGAGAAATGCAAATCAAAACCACTATGAGGTACCATTTCACGCCAGTCAGAATGGCTGTGATCCAGAAGTCTACAAGCAATAAATGCTGGAGAGGGTGTGGAGAAAAGGGAACTCTCTTGCACTGTTGGTGGGAATGCAAACTAGTACAGCCACTATGGAGAACACTGTGGAAACTCCTTAAAAAACTGGAAATAGAACTGCCTTATGATCCAGCAATCCCACTGCTGGGCATACACACTGAGGAAACCAGAATTGAAAGAGACACGTGTACCCCAATGTTCATCGCAGCACTGTTTATAATAGCCAGGACATGGAAGCAACCTAGATGTGCATCAGCAGATGAATGGATACGCAAGCTGTGGTACATATACACAATGGAGTATTACTCAGCCATTCAAAAGAATACATTTGAATCAGTTCTAATGAGGTGGATGAAATTGGAGCCTATTATACAGAGTGAAGTAAGCCAGAAAGAAAAACACCAATACAGTATACTAGCACATATATATGGAATTTAGAAAGATGGTAACAATAACCCTGTGTACGAGACAGCAAAAGAGACACTGAGGTATAGAACAGTCTTTTGGACTCTTGTGGAGAGGGAGAGGGTGGGAAGATTTGGGAGAATGGCATTGAAACATGTATAATATCATGTATGAAACGAGTTGCCAGTCCAGGTTCAATGCACGATACTGGATGCTTGGGGCTGGTGCACTGGGATGACCCAGAGGGATGGTATGGGGAGGGAGGAGGGAGGAGGGTTCAGGATGGGGAGCACATGTATACCTGTGGCAGATTCATTGCAATATTTGCCAAGACTAATACAATATTGTAAAATTAAAAATAAAATAAAAGTAGAGAAACGCAAAAAAAAAAAAAAAAAATCAATCTTACCTTCAACCTCTTTCCTCAAGCTCACTGTGCTGTTTGGAATTTTTTTCTTTTCCTGTGCATCCCAAGGTCTTCCTTTCCTCACAGGCTTTAGTGTGAGGTTAACTATTCGCTTTCTTTGGAATATTCTTTCTTAGATATTCACTTGACATATTTTCTTCCCATACTCAGAGCACTGTCCCAATATTATTCTTGAGAGAGACTTTCCTAAACCACCCTACTAAAATAGAACCATCTTCTCAATTAATAAACATTAAAATCAAGGTTTTGTTGTTGTTGTTGTTATATTCTTGACCTAAAGGAACAACGGTGCTCAATTCTGACTATCCAGAAAAGATAAGATAAAACCAAGTTTATAACAAGAAGTATGGCATTGAAATAGAATAAGTCTTATTCTGAGAAGTTGAAATCAACTTCATATCCTATTTCAGTAACTGATGGGTATCTATTTAAATTATCTATATAATCATATTAAGCATAATAATTATAAAATAAAAACTTATGCTATAAATTCTATGGAATCAAACTTTTATATAAGGTAAAACATGATTACCACAACTTCAACTGTTGTGACATTTAAGCTATGTCTGCATTGGCTTGAATTTTTGTTGTTGTAGGCTTGAGCCATGTTTCAAATAATATTTCTCCTTGGGTCTTAGTTTTGCTTCCAAAGGCAATCAAAGTACTGAAACATTTATGAATGGATTTGAAGTATCAAACATCAATCATTGTCAGAATCTTATCAACTATGAAACTAATTCCCCCAAAACATAGTTTTTGTTGAAATACTATTAGAATTGAGTCTTATATCAAAATAGTAGACATGAAAAATATGTCCACTTTTGAAATTGCAGGAACACAAGCAATGCATCTTATTCTGCAATTGCACTAAACATTGATTCAACTGCTGGATGTAAGGTTCACTTAATCTGAGAATGCTTAGTGTAAAAATAATGAAACTATTATGTTTTTAGATTTGCTTCCAATCCAAATAAAGAGAATATTGTTTTTCACTGCTGGGTGTCTCATTATTAGATCACTAACATTTTCAAAAACATTTCTGGGTAAAGATGAGGTTAAAGCGATCCATGCATAGCCACAAAACTTTCAGGTTTAATATATGAAGAACAATACTGAAAGTTTATCACAACTATTTTCTTCCCCTATTTTGAATCCAGTTTTCTCACTTTTAAAGCTCTACGTAGTCATAGTTATTGTAATAGAAATAAACATTCTTTTTAAAGGGAGAAATAAAAACATACAAACCCCATGTCAGATGTTTATGAGTAGAAAATAATAAAAGTAGATTTTGGAAAGATAACCTTACATAACTCCAGGTTAGAGGGAGGAAGAATAGTCTAAAGTAAGAATGAATATTTAAATTATCTTGTATTTTAGAAAACATCACCTAACAAAAATCTGTGTGACAGAACTTCAGTAAATCAATTCTTTTAACTTTATACAATCACAGATTTGGGACTAGGGCACATTTCTTACAGAACAGTATGAAAAGGCCAAAAGATAGGACACTGAAAGATGAACTCTACATGTCGGTAGGTGCCCAATATGCTCCTGGAGATCAGTGGAGAAATACCTCCAGAAAGAATTAAGGGATGAAGCCAAAGCAAAAACAACACCCAGTTGTGGATGTGACTGGTGATAGAAGCAAAGTCTGATACTGTAAGAGCAGTATTGCATAGGAACCTGGAATGTTAGGTCCATGAATCAAGGCAAATTGGAAGTGGTCAAACAGGAGATGGCAAGAGTGAACATCAACATTCTAGGAATCAGAGAACTAAAATGAACTGGAATGGGTGAATTTAACTCAGATGACCATTATATCTACTACTACGGGAAGGAATCCCTTAGAAGAAATGGAGTAGCCATCATGGTCAAAAAAAGAGTCCAAAGTGCAGTATTTGGATGCAATCTCAAAAATGACAGAATGATATCTGTTCGTTTCCAAGGAAAACCATTCAATATCACAGTAATCCAAGTCTATGCCCCTACCAGTAATGCTGAAGAAGCTTGAGTTTAACAGTTTTATGAAGAACTACAAGACCTTTTAGAACTAACACCGCCCCCCCCCCCCCAAAAAAAAGTCCTTTTCCTCATAGGGAACCAGAATGCAAAAGTAGGAAGTCAAGAGTTACCCAGAGTAACAGGAAAGTTTGGGCTGGAGTACCAAATGAAGCAGGGCAAAGGCTAATAGAGTTTTCCCAAGAGAATGCACTAGTCATAGTGAACACCCTCTTCCAACAACACAAGAGAAGACTCTACACATGGACATCACCAGATAGCCAATATCAAAATCAGATTGAGTATATTCTTGGCAGCCAAAGATGGAGAAACTCTATATAGTCAGCAAAAACAAGACCCGGAACTGACTGTGGCTCAGATCATGAACTCCTTATTGCCAAATTCAGACTGAAATTGAAGAAAGTGGGGAAAACCACTAGACCGTTCAGTTCAGTTCAGTCGCAAATCCCTTATGATTATACAATGGAAGTGAGAAATAGATTTAAGGGACTAGATGTGATAGATAGAGTGCCTGATGAACTATGGATGGAGGTTTGTGACATTGTACAGGAGACAGGGAGCAAGACCATCCTTAAGAAAAAGAAATGTAAAAAAGTAAAATGGCTGTCTAAGCAGGCCTTACAAATAGCTGTGAAAAGAAGATAAGTGAAAACCAAAGGAGAAAAGGAAAGATACACCCATTTGAATGCATAGTTCCAAAGACTAGCAAGGAGAGATAAGAAAGCCTTCCTCGGTGATCAGCACAAAAAAAAGAGGAAAACAATAGAATGGGAAAGACTAGAGATCTCTTCAAGAAAATGAAATCTACCAAGGGACCATTACATGCAAACGTGGGCTCAATAAAGGACAGAAATGCTATGGACCTAACAGAAGCAAAAGATATTAAGAAGAGGTGGCAAGAATACACAGAAGAATTATACAAAAAAGATCTTCAGGACCCAGATAATTACAATGGTGTGATCACTCACCTAGAGCCTGACATCCTAGAATGTGAAGTCAGGTGGGCTTTAGGAACCATCACTAAGAACAAAGTTAGTGAATATGATGGAATTCCAGTTGAGCTGTTTCAAATTCTAAAAGGTGACGCTGTGAAAGTGCTGCACTCAATATGCCAGCAAATTTGGAAAACTCAGCAGTGGCCACAGGACTGGAAAAGGTCAGGTTTCATTCCATTCCCAAAGAAAGGCAATGCCAAAGAATGCTCAAAGTACCACATAATTGCACTCATCTCACATGCTAGCAAAGTAATGATCAAAATTTTCCAAGACAGGCTTAAGCATTATGTGAACTGTGAAATTCCAGATGTTCAAGCTGGATTTAGAAAAGGCAGAGAAACCAGAGATCAAGTTGCCAACATCCATTGGATCATCAAAAAAGCAACAGACTACCTGACCTCAGGCTCTACTACAAAGCCACAGTCATCAAGACAGTATGGTATTGGCACAAAGACAGAAATATAGATCAATAGAACAAAACAGAAAGCCCAGAGATAAATCCACGCATATGGACATCTTATCTTTGACAAAGGAGGCAAGAATATACAATGGATTAAAGACAATCTCTTTAACAAGTGGTGCTGGGAAAACTGGTCAACCACTTGTAAAAGAATGAAACTAGACCACTTTCTAACACCATACACAAAAATAAACTCAAAGTGGATTAAAGATCTAAACGTAAGAACAGAAACTATAAAACTCCTAGAGGAGAACATAGGCAAAACACTCCCTGACATACATCACAGCAGGATCCTCTATGACCCACCTCCCAGAATATTGGAAATAAAAGCAAAAATAAACAAATGGGACCTAATTAAACTTAAAAGCTTCTGCACAACAAAGGAAACTATAAGCAAGGTGAAAAGACAGTCTTCAGAATGGGAGAAAATAATAGCAAATGAAGTAACTGACAAACAACTAATCTCAACAATATACAAGCAACTCCTACAGCTCAATTCCAGAAAAATAAATGGCCCAATCAAAAAATGGGCCAAAGAACTAAATAGACATTTCTCCAAAGAAGACATACAGATGGCTAACAAACACATGAAAAGATGCTCAGCATCACTCATTATCAGAGAAATGCAAATAAAAACCACTATGAGGTACCATTTCACGCCAGTCAGAATGGCTGTGATCCAGAAGTCTACAAATAATAAATGCTGGAGAGGGTGTGGAGAAAAAGGAACCCTCTTACACTGTTGGTGGCAAGCAAACTAGTACAGCCACTATGGAGAACAGTGTGGAAATTCCTTAAAAAACTGGAAATAGAACTGCCTTATGATCCAGCAATCCCACTGCTGGGCATACACACTGAGGAAACCAGAAGGGAAAGAGACACGTGTACCCCAATGTTCATCGCAGCACTGTTTATAATAGCCAGGACATGGAAGCAACCTAGATGTCCATCAGCAGATGAATGGTTAAGAAAGCTGTGGTACATATACACAATGGAGTATTACTCAGCCATTAAAAAGAATACATTTGAATCAGTTCTAATGAGGTGGATGAAACTGGAGCCTATTATACAGAGTGAAGTAAGCCAGAAGGAAAAACACCAATACAGTATACTAATGCATACATATGGAATTTAGGAAGATGGTAACAATAACCCTATGTACGAGACAGCAAAAGAGACACTAATGTATAGAACAGTCTTTTGGACTCTGTGGGAGAGGGAGGGTGGGATGATTTGGGAGAATGGCATTGAAATATGTATAATATCATATATGGAATGAGTCGCCAGTCCAGGTTCAATGCACGATACTGGATGCTTGGGGCTAGTGCACTGGGATGACCCAGAAGGATGGTATGGGGAGGAAGGAGGGTTCAGGATGGGGAACACATGTATACCTGTGGCAGATTCATTTCAATGTTTGGCAAAACCAATACAATATTGTAAAGTTTAAAAATAAAATAAAATTAAAAAAAAAAAAAAGCACCAGAGTTCCAGAAAAACATCTACTTCTGCTTTATTGACTATGCCAACACCTTTGACTGTGTGGGTCACAATAAACTGTGGAAAATTCTGAAAGAGATGGAAATACCAGATGACCTGACCTGCTTCTTGAGAAACCAGAATGCAGGCCAGGAAGCAACAGTTAGAACTCGACATGGAATGACAGACTGGTTCCACGTAGGAAAAGGAGTACGTCAAGGTTGTATATTGTCACCCTGCTTATTTAACTTATATGCAGAGTACATCATGAGAAACGCTGGGCTGGATAAATCACAAGCTTGAATCAAGATTGCTGGGAGAAATATCAATAACCTCAGATATGCAGATGATGCCACCTTTATGGCAGAAAGTGAAGAAGAACTAAAGAGCCTCTTGAAGAAAGTGAAAGAGGAGAGTGAAAACATTGGTTTAAAGCTCAACATTCAGAAAACGAAGATCATGGCATCCAGTCCCATCACTTCATGGCAAATAGATGGGTTAATAGTGGAAACAGTGGCTGACTTTATTTTTTGGGCTCCAAAATCACTTCAGAAAGTGACTGCCGCCATGAAATTAAAAGATGGTTACTCCTTGGAAGAAAAGTTATGACCAACCTAGACAACATATAAAAATCATGGACTTTACTTTGTCAACAAAGGTCCATCTAGTTACGGCTATGGTTTTTCCAGTAGTCATGTATGGATGTGAGAGTTGGACTGCAAAGAAAGCTGAATGCCGAAGAACTGATGCTTTTGAACTGTGGTTTTGGAGAAGACTCTTGAGAGTCCTTTGGACTGCAAGGAGGTCCAACCAGTCCATCCTAAAGGAGATCAGTCCTGGGTGTTCATTGGAAGGACTGATGCTGAAGCTGAAACTCCAATACTTTGGCCACCTGATGCGAAGAATTGACTCATTTGAAAAAAACCCTGATGTTGGGAAAGATTGAGGGCAGGAGGAGAAGGGGACGACAGAGGATGAGATCGTTGGATGGCATCACTGACTCAGTGGACATGAGTTTGGGTAAACTCTGGGAGTTGATGATGGACAGGGAGCCCTGGTGTGCTGCAGTCCATGGGTCACAAAAATTCGGACATGACTGAGTGATTGAACTGAACTGAACTGAACCGGGTCTATGAATAATCACTACAATAAATGACTGTGCTGTGGGCTCTTAATCTGTTCTTTACTTCAGCTAGAACATGCCAAGCATGTGATGTGCACCCAACAACAACTTGTCAATCACCTTATATTTTTTACCCCAAATAAATTTTAGCATAAGGTGATTGAATAGGTCATTTTTTGTATACTTTTTTTGTATACTTTTATATATATGCTTTTAAGTATACAAAAAAAGTATTCAATCACCTTATGCTAAAATTCAATATCATTCAATATCAATATATTCATTCAATATCAAAGTGTTAGTCACTCAGTCGTGTCCAACTCTTTATGACCCCATGGACTATAGCCCACCAGACTCCTCTATTCATGGAATTCTTGAGGCAAGAATACTGGAGTGGGTTGCCATTTCCTTCTCCAGGGGATATTCCTGACCCAGGGATTGAACCCAGGTCTCCTGCATTGCAAGCAGACTCTTTACCAAGTGAGCCACCAAGGAAGCCAGTCAATATCAAAAGCAAGTCATAAAAAAATTAAAGTTTAATGAAGATTATACTAGTGTAGTGTGGATTAATGGCTCAAACATAAGTTGTCCTCCCCCTCTTTACTTTCCCAGGGCTGGTCAATGTTGAATTATACTCTAGTAAACTCATTTACTGGTCATTTTGTGAGCTCCTAATACTTGTAAATTATTATGCTAAATGCAAAGCTGTACTTGTGCTCAGGAGCTTAGAGTCTAAGAGAATACAGTAAGTATACAATTGAGTATATTAAGTTCTAATATGAACAAACAGAATTTAGCGGTAGTTCAGAATTCATATTCAATTAAGGATCTCAAAGAAAGGCTTTTTTGGAAAAGTAGTAGTGAAGAAAACTTGAAACATAAATTCTCACCATTTGGGATAAGATGAGGAAGTTGTATTTCTAGCAGCAAGTGGCATAAACAAAGCATTTGGAGTAATTTTCAAGGAAAGGAAAGTTGTCTTTAAATACTACTTGAGGTCAAGAGGGTTTAAATATAATTATATTCCTAGGGAGGGCCAAAATAAATGACACTTCACTTATTATACTAGAATTTTCTTAACTGAGATTTTGTACTGAAATTATTTTACTTATTTTGCATATCAGCTTCTACTACAGACTTTTTTTTTTTTTTAAACAACTTATTTATTTGAAATCTCTACTTGGAAATAAATATTTTTAAAGAATTACTACATTTTTAAAGATTAGTTTCTAGGGGAAAGAGTTTTTTATATAAAATTTAGTCCCTTGACACATTGCACAAAGATCAGATTCCTTTAGCAGTCATGATGCTTATTTTTATATGTGACATTTTTATCTTTTTTGGCTTCCTTAATCAGAGTACAATAAATGGCTTCAGTTCATCACCAAGTACTTTTTAATTACAAGAGTGTTAAGAAAGCTCTTCTAACATTCAGCTGCAGAGTTTTTACCAAAGATCTTTGAATTGCCAATGGATAGATTTATTTTTTATCTCCACATTATTATATATATATATATAGTGTCCTGGGTAGATAGGGAGATTATGCA
Source organism: Bos grunniens (assembly GCF_055505025.1). Classification (NCBI taxonomy): domain Eukaryota; kingdom Metazoa; phylum Chordata; class Mammalia; order Artiodactyla; family Bovidae; genus Bos; species Bos grunniens. Next base: position 60,090,373 of record NC_141183.1, on the reverse strand, counting down.
GATTCAAACTAAATTCCAAATCATTAAAACAGCTGTAATCTGTTTGTAATCATCTCTTATTAATATGTACATTAGATGTATTGAGAGCATGCTACTGCTGCTGCTGCTAAGTCGCTTCAGTCGTGTCTGACTTCAGTCGTGCGACCCCATAGAAGGCAGTGTCCCCCCTCCTCTGTCCCTGGGATTCTCCAGGCAAGAATACTGGAGTGGGTTGCCATTTCCTTTTCCGATGCATGAAAGTGAAAAGTGAAAGTGAAGTCGCTCAGTCGTGTCCGACTCTTAGCGACCCCATGGACTGCAGCCTACCAGGCTCCTCCGTCCAAGGGATTTTCCAGGCAAGAGTACTGGAGTGGGTTGCCATTGCCTTCTCCGATTGAGAGCATAGATATTTCCAAAAAAATGTATTGAACTGAAATTCTCCTGAAATTGTTTCTACCTAGATATCCCATCAACAACTGTAAACGGGCAGCGATGCTGGGAAATGTTTTACAAAGCTTAAAATACTGAGTAGAATTTAGGATCTCAAATTAATCCCTTTTACTACTGGTTTTCCTGAGACTACACATACTTATCCAAATTTTGTTTTGAAGAGCACTTGTTCTTGGTAATGTTAGTCAGATTTTTAAATAATTTGAAGTACATGTTGTACATGATATTTTTCTTTTACAGATTTCAAGTAAAAATTAACTCATTTATGTGATTGAGAATTTCTGAAGTTTATTACATCATTAATTGTTTCATAGGTGACTTTGATGGTAAAGAATTCAGTGAGGAGGACCTGGGCTCAATCTCTGGATGGGGAAGATCTCCTGGAGAAGGAAATGGCTACCCACTCCAGTGTTTCTGCCTGGATAATTCCATGGACAGAGAAGACCGGCAGGTTACAGTTCATGGGGGTCACAAAGAGTCGGACACAACTGAGTGACTAACACTTTCACTTCATTTTCATACACAGAGGAAGCTTAATAAAATTCTCATTCTATCTTCCCCAGTAAAATTTATGTCAGTATCAATATAATTAATATTTTATTTCCTCCATCCTTTAAACAAATTTGAAAACTACTAACCTATTTAATTGACTGCAATTTTTCATTCATCTTAAGATTTAGAAGTCAGTCAACAGGAATAACCAGCCAAAAAAAAATAAATAAATAAGTATAAAAATAAATGTTTGTTTTGAGAATTCATATCTTTTAAATAATTTTTTAAGTTCTATCAAAGACAAAACAATATTTAAGATAAAATATGAGTTGGAAATTCAAGAAGGATACTGGATAATAAAAATTCAAATAAAGTGAACACAGCAATAATGATTGAGAGTAGTTTAAAATTATATTGCATAATTTTCTACTTTTGTGTCAAGAGAGGAGAAATATAAGAATGTTTAATTTTCCTCATATTTCCACAAAGAAAAACTGACAATATGTACATATAAGTATTAAAATTATTACTTATAAGGAACCAGAGATAGGACAGAGGAAAGGGACATGCTTGGAATAAAACTTATCAAAGTACAGAGTCTGTAGTATTTTGATATTTAAATCACATTGATGTTAAAAATTAAACTTAATTAAAAAAAACACTGTTGCATTTTTAAATGGAAATAGAGGGATTTTAGTTACTGAGAGAGTTCAAAATTAGAGCATGCAATGGTACATAAGTGTTCAGAATTTCTTTTCTTCATAGCCAAGAGAGCAATATGTAAAAAAGAGTCAAAAAAAAAAGAGGAGAAACTGGTACAGTGTTTCTGGGCAAACATTACTGAGTTGAGGGTAATAAGAATACAAATTTCTGTTGACTGTATGAGAGTTTGCAGTGGATAACTGTTAATGGACAGCCACACACAAATAATACAATGAATAAAGACAATCTGATGGAAACCACTTCTCTTTTTTCTGCACATTTGGGCATTTAAATTTTTGAAATTATATATTCTTTAAAGAATCTGAAGTAGTTAATGTTCTTCCCAGGAGGGAAAATGCAATTAAACATATGCATGAAATTGTGCATGTAAGTTAGAAGTTAACACTGAAGCCCATGGATCTCAGGGAACAAGTCTCCATATTTTAATAGATACTCTAAGCCAAAAAGCTGCCCCACTTATTAGCTCTGCTGCTGCTGCTGCTGCTAAGTCGCTTCAGTCGTATCCGACTCTGTGCAACCCCATAGACAGCAGTCCACCAGGCTACCCTGTCCCTGGGATTCTCCAGGCAAGAACATTGGAGTGGGCTGCCATTTTCTTCTCCAATGCATGAAAATGAAAAGTGAAAGGGAAGTCGCTCAGTCATGTCCGACTCTTAGCGATCCCATGGACTGCAGCCCACCAGGGATTTTCCATGCAAGAGTACTGGAGTGGGGTGCCATTGCCTTCTCCGACTTAGTAGCTCAGTCGTGTGCAACTCTTTGTGACCCCGTGGTCTATAGCTCACCAGGCTCCTCTGTCTATAGGATTTTCCAGGCAAGACTGGAGTGGGCTGCCACTCCCTGTTCCAGGGGATCTTCTCAACCCAGAGATCAAACCCACATCTCTTACACCTGCTGCATTGGCAGGCAGATTATTTACCACTGCACCACCTGGGAAGGTTGACTTCCGTTGTGAAGGTTGTTGAAAAGACAGAGCAATAAGCATACTTTCATTCACTTTCTGTTCCGCCATACCATTATTAATCTTCCAAAAAAAGGTTTGAGATTTGAATGGTAAGTAATGAATCAATGAACATATGTTGCTCTTGTGCAGCCCTAAAGTCATGTCCAATTCTTCATAACCCCATGGACTGCAGCACACCAAGTTTCCTAGTCCTTCTCAGTCCTTGCACAGGTTCATGTCATTGAATCAGTGATGCCTTCAGTGTTTCAATGTTTCATTGATGCCTTCAAATATCTCATTCTCTGTTTCCCTCTTCTCTTTCTGCCTTCAATCTTTCCCAGCATCAGAGTCCTTTCTAATGAGTTGGCTCTTCCCATCAGGTAGTCTAAGTATTGGAGCTTCACCTTGAGTATCAGCCCTTCCAATGAATATTCAGGCTTGGTTTCCTTTAAGATTGACTGGTATGATCTCCTTGCTTTCCAAGAGACTCTCAAGAGTCTTCTCCAGCACCACAGTTTGAAAGCATCAATTCTTTGGCCCTCAGCTTTCTTTATGGTACAATTTTCACATCTGTACATGACTACTGGAAAAATCATAGCTTTGACTATACAGAACTTTGTTGCAAAGTGATGCCTTTCCTTTTTAACACACTGTCTAGTTTTGTGATAGTTTTCCTGCAAAGAGGCAATTGTCTTCTAATTTCATGGTTGCCGTCAACATCTGCAGTGATTGTACAGCCCAAGAAGAGGAAGTATTAGCACTTCCACCTTTTCCCATTCTATTTGCCATCAAGTGATGGAACCAGATGCCATGATATTGTTTTTCAATTTTGAGTTTTGAACCAACTTTTTCAGTCTCCTCCTCACTCTCATCAAGAGGTTCTTTAGTTCCGCTTCAATTTAGGCCATTAAAGTGGTATCATCTGCATATATGAGGTTGTTGATAGTTCTCCCAGCAATCTTGATTCCAGCTTGTAATTCATCCAGCCCAGCGTTTTGCATGATGTGCTCTGCATATAAATTAAATAAACAGGGTGACAATAAACAGCCTTGTCATACATCTGTCTCAATCCTGAATCAGTCAGTTGTCCATACAAGGCTCTCACTGTTGCTTGTTGACTCGCATACAGGTTTCCACTCTTAGAGTTCTCCACAGTTTGCTATGATCCACACAAAGACTTTAGCATAGTCAATGAAACAGAGGTAGATGTTTTCCTGTAATTCCCTTGATTTGTCTATGATCCAGTGAATGTTTTCAATTTGATCTCTGGTTCTTCTACTTTTTCTAAATCCAGCTTAAACATCTGAAAGTCCTCAGTTCACATAATGCTGAAGCCTAGCTTGAAGGATGTTGACTTTGGAGATGGGAGATGAGTCCAATTGTAGTGTTTTGCACATTCTTTAGTACTGCCCTTCTTGGGAACTGGGATGAAGATTGACCTTTTCCATTCCTGTAGCCACTTCTGGGTTTTCTAAATTTGCTGACACATTGTGTGCAGCACTTTAATAGCATCATCTTTTAGAATTTTAAATAGTTCTCCTGGAATTCCATCACCTCTGCTAGCTCTATTGGCAGCAGTGCTTCCTAAGGACCACTTGACATCACACTCCAGAATGTCCGGTTCTGGGGGAGTGACCACACCATCATGGTTATCAGGTCATTAAGATCTTTATTGTACAGTTCTTCTGTGTATTCTTGCCATTTCTTCTTGATCTATTAGGTTTTTACCATTTCTGTCCTCTATTGTGCCCATCTTTGAATGAAATATTCCTTTTATATTTCCAAGTTTCTTGAAGAGATCTCTAGTCTTTCTCCTTCCATTGTTTTCCTATATTCCTTTGCACTATTCATTGAAGAAGGCATTTTGTCTTTCCCTGCTATTCTCTGGAACTCTGCATTTAATTGGATTTACCTTTCCCTTTCTCCCTTGCTTTTCACTTCTCTTCTTTCCTCAGCTATTTTTAAAGCCTCCTCAGACAATTACTTTGTTTTCTTGCTTTTTTTTTTTTCTTTGTCCTTTGGAATGGTTTTGTTAGTGGCCTCCTGTATAATATGATGAACCTATTTCCATAGTTCTTCAGGACTCTGTTTACTAGATCTAATCCCTTGAAGCTATTCATCATTTCCACTGTATATTCATAGGGGATTTGATTTAAACTGTACCTCACTCGCCTAGTGGTTTTCTCCACTTTCTTTAGGTTAAGCCTGAATTTTGCTATGAGAAGCTGATGATCTAAGCCAGAGTCACCTCCAGGTCTTGTTTTTGCTGACTGTATACAGTTTTTCCATCTTCCACTACAAAGAATGTAATCAATTTGATTTCAGTATTGACCATTTGGTGATGTCCATGTGTAAAGCTGTCTCTTGTGTTGTTGAAAAAGTGTGTTTTCTATGATCAGTGTGTTGTCTTGGCAGAATTATGTTAGACTTTGCCCTCTTTCATTTTGTACTATGAAGGCCAAATTTGCCTGTTACTCCAGATATCTCTTGATTTCCTACTTTTGTATTCCAATTCCCTATGATAAATAGTACATCTTTTTTTTGGTTGTTTTGTTTTGTTTTTAGTTCTATGAACTCCTGTAGGTCTTCCCAGAACTGATCAACTTCTTCTGTGGCATTGGTGATTGGGGCATAGGCTTGTATTATTGTGACATTGAATGGTTTGCCTTGGAAACAAACCAAGATCCTTCTGTCTTTTTTGAGGCTGCACAAAAAGTACTGCACTTTGGACACTTTTGTTGATCATCAGGGTTACTCCATTTGTTCTATGGGTTTCTTGCTCACAGTAGTAGATATAACAGTCATCTGAATTAAATTCATCCATTCCCACTCATTTTAATTCACTGATTCCTAAGATGCCAATGTTTACTCTTGCCATCTCCTGCTTCACCATGTCCAATTTACCTTGGTTCATGGACCTAACATTCCAGGCTCCTATCCAATACTGTTTTTATAGCACCAGATTTTATTTTCATTTAGACACATCCACAACTGAGTGTAGTTTCTGCTTTGGCCCAGCCTCTTCATTCTTTCTGGAGCTCGTTATCCTCCGCCCTTCCCCAGTAGCATATTAGACACCTTCCAACCTGAGAGGCTCAACTTTCTGTGTAATATCTTTTTTTGCCTTTTTATACAGTTCATGGAGCTCTCATGGCAAGTATACTAGAGTGGTTTGCCTTTCCTTCCTCCAGTGGATCATGTTTTGTCAGACATGTACTTCTGACTAATTAGATGAAGCCCTCATTCTGTATGATTCTTGACCTTTGATAACCATAATAATATCATCATCATATCAATAACCTGCTATTATGCATTTAAAGTGCTCACTTCACTGCCACTGACTCTACAATTGTGAGGAAAGAACCTAATGATAAGAATAATGCAAGGACACAAACCTTTTAAATCTATTCATCATCCACTCTCTCTTTCCTGAGAATGACTTTTTAGGTGTCAATTCACTCTTTTAAAAACTTGGTGGCCTTCAACAGAGGAATGGATAAAATGCGGTGGTATGTGTGTGTGTGTGTGTGTGTGTATGGAATATTATCCATCCATTAAAACGAATGAAATAAGGCTATTTGCAGCAATATGAATGGGTCTAGAGATTGTCATACTGAGTGCAGTAACTCAGACAGAGAAGGAAAAATGTCATATGACACCCCTTACATGTGGAATCTAAACGGAAATGATACAAATGAACGTACTTACAAAAGAGAGAGAGAGAGACTCACAGGTTTAGAGAATGAACTTATCGTTGCAGGGAGGAAGAATGGAGGCAAGGGATAGTTAGGCAGTTTGGGATGGACATGCATATTACTTAAAATTTATAACCAACAAAGACCTACTGTAAAGCATATGAAATTTGGTTCAATGTTATGTGGCAGTCAGAATTGGAAGGGTGTTTGAGGGGGAATTGATATATTTATATGTACGGCTGAATCCTTTTGCTGTGCACCTGAAACTATCATAAAATTGTTAATCAGCTATACTTAAATACAAAATAAAAAGTTAAAATAAATGTAATGGCCTTCTAATTGCTTTATTCAGTTAAGTTTGTATAATAATAATCACATCCAGTGTTCTTCTGAGGATACAGTTCCAAGATTTATTGTATAGATTTGCATTCCTTCCCTCAAGTTGCCTTCCCAATGCAATGGCCACCATATCAAAGTTCCTAAATCAAAGCCTTTTGGCCTATTTTTAGTAATTTGAGGCCAAAAAACATTTTTTACGTATTTCAGACTCTTAAATTTATAGAATGACTGTGACCTTTTATTTCTACGTGTATCCCTGCCAGCTCTATCGTATATCATCTCTTTCATCTAACATTTTGCTAAATCCTTCCAGTAGCAACTAATCCACATTACTAAGGTTTAGTTCTGAACTTCTTTCCCAGTGCCATTGCTTCTGTTGTCTATTTCTGCTTCACTGACTACACTAAAACCTTTGACTGTGGATCACAACAAATTGTAGAAAATTCTTAAAGAGATAGGGATACCAGACCATCTCACTTGTCTCCTGAGAAACTGGTGTGCAGGTCAAGAAACAACAGTTAGAACCAGACATGGCACTTGGTCCTTGGAAGAAAAGCTTGCCCCAAGGAAGAAAAGCTATGACAAACCTAGAGAGCATGTTAAAAAGCAGGGACATTACTTTGCTGACAAAGTTCCATATATTGAAAGCTATAGTTTTTCCAGTAGTCATGTACGGATGTGAGAGTTGAACCATAAATAAGGTTGAGTGTTGAAGAAGAGATGCTTTTGAATTGTGGTGTTGAAGAAGACCCTTGAGAGCCCCTTGGACTACAAGGAGATCAAAGCAGTCAATCCTTATTTGACTACCTTTAGATAATCAACCCTGAATATTCATTGGAAGAACTGATGCTGAAGCTGATGCTCCAATATTTTGGCCACTTAATATGAAGATCTGACCCATTGGAAAAGACCTTGATGCTAGGAAAGATTGAGGGCAGGAGGAGAAGGGGACAACAGAGGATAAGATGTTTGGATGGCATCACTGACTCAATGGACATGAATTTGAGCAAACTCCAAGAGATAATGAAGAACAGGGAAACCTGGTGTGCTGCAGTCCATGGGATCACAAAGAGCCAGATGTGACTTAGCTACTGAACAGCGACCAGTGCTATTGCATGAAGAAGAGCATGATCTGTCTTCCAAACTACCACAAGTTAAATTTTCATCAAATGTTTTGCTACTGTGTGATATGACTCATCAGTTTTATAGTCTCCAATATAGTTATTTTTCATTTGGCTAATGTTGTATATTTTAGATTTAATTACTGTATCATTCCACTTCCAGAACCAGTTTCTCTTCTTGCCAAGTTAGGTTAGGCTATGCTTAGATAACAACTGAAAATTCAGTAATTAAACACATTAAAATCATTCCATGTTACTCTATGTCCTGACAGGTTGGCTCAAGGCTCTGCTATGCAAAGTGACTCGATCATCCAGGGTAAACAAGCTCCTCCATGTCACAATTGTGCATTAATTTAGGATTCTCACCAGAAGAACCCAGAACATAGGAAATTGACTGATTTTCTGTGACCCAGCCTATAAATGATACATTCACTTGTACTCATGGCCAGTTGGTTAAGACTAGTCTTTTGGTCCTGTGTAAATGAAAGAAGGCTGAACTACATAGGGCCATTCATTGAGCAGTAAAGCCTACTGACCAATTATTTGTAACTTTTTCATGTTTCCTTTGACCTTCTACTTTTCACTGGTTGATTGCAGCTTCTTCAATATTTCATTAAAATTCTATCTGAATTTTCAGATTTCCTTATAAGTCTCATGCTCAATAGATATTTGACTTCTTTCATTGATCAAAGGCTAAACTTCATCACTCTAATAATTTTAAAAATGGTTTGATATCTATAGTTATGTAAAAAAATACCTGATAAAAGACAAAATGTTACATATATAAAGATACATGTGTGTGTATAGAGAGAACAATAGCTTCTAAGGCCTGAAGCTCTGGGATAACAACAAATGGAATATTTCATACTTTTAAAAATATGAACAAAAAGAAATGCATAAAGAGAATTGTCACTGATGTTTAATAATAAATTACAATATATTTTTTAAAATTTTAAGCTTTTTCCTGTCAATTAAAAACATTAAAGTAGAACTTTAAAGATATAGCCACCTTTAAAATCTATACATATTAAACTTTTGACATATATTACATTTTTATGCGCATGTTGTAGATGAATGCAGATGGAATTCACATATCAATTTGAATATAAGAAAGAAACTTACCAGAAAGAGAAAATTGTTCATGACAATACTGCCTAGAGTTGGAAGATGACTGATTTTTTTTTTTTCCGAGTTCAATATCTCAGAGATTGACATGGAAGAAGCACAATGATAAAGCCTTAATATTCAGAAGCTATGAAGAATAAGAAGCTCAGAATAGTCAAGTGTTCTGGTTAATATGTTCACCATGATATTATGTGGAGAATGCTAGTTTTAAAAGAATTAAGATATGATAGAACCTAATTTTCATTTAAATAATGTAAAATAATTTTATATTTCTTTGATGATTCAGAAAACACTCAAGTGGATCTCACAGAATCCACACAATACACAGTGGTCATTATTCTGAGGATTTAAATAAATGCTGGTTGACAGATCAACACTTATTAACAAAACTAATTAAAACTAACTGCCTCTTGAGAAACTTATATGCAGGTCAGGAAGCAACAGTTAGAACTGAACATGGAAAAACAGACTGGATCCAAATAGTAAAAGCAATATGTCAAGCCTATATATTGTCACCCTGCTTATTTAATTGATATGCCGAGTACATCATGTGAAATGCTGGGCTGGAAGCACAAGCTGGAACCAAGATTGCTGGAAGAAATATCAATAACCTCAGATATGCAGATGACACCACCCTTACAGCAGAAAGTGAAGAGGAACTAAAAACCTCTTGATGAAAGTGAAAGAGGAGAGTGAAAAAGTTGGCTTAAAGCTCAACATTCAGAAAATGAAGATCATGGCATCTGGTCCCATCACGTCATGGGAAATAGATGGGGAAACAGTGGAAACTGTGGCAGGCTTTATTTTGGGGGGCTCCAAAATCACTGCAGATGGTGATTGCAGCCATGAAATTAAAAGATGCTTACTCATTGGAAGGAAAGTTATGACCAACTTAGATATTATATTGAAAAACATAGATAGTACTTTGCCAACAAAGGTCCGTCTAGTCAAGGCTATGTTTTTTCAGTGGTCATGTATGGATGTGAGAGTTGGACTGTGAAGAAAGCTGAGAGCTGAAGAATTGATGCTTTTGAACTGTGGTGTTGGAGAAGACTCTTGAGAGTCCCTTGGACTGCAAGGAGATCCAACCAGTCCATCCTAAAGCAGATCAGTCCTGGTTGTTCATTGGAAGGACTGATGCTGAAGCTGAAACTCCAATACTTTGGCCACTTCATGTGAAGAGTTGACTCACTGGAAAAGACCCTGATGCTGGGAGGAATTGGGAGCAGGAGAAGGGGACGACAGAGGATTACACGGCTGGATTGCATCACCCACTCGATGGACATGAGTTTGAGTGAACTCCGGGAGTTGGTGATGGACAGGGAGGCCTGGCGTGCTGTGATTCATGGGGTCACAAAGAGCAAGACAGGACTGAGAGACTGAGAGACTGAACTGAACTGATGACTGTGTAAAATTCCCTGGAATGCTCTTTAATAGAGTGAATTCTATGCTTATATTAGCATATTCCTTACATTGTTTATCCTTTAATGTATTCTGTCATTCTATTTAATCTAATCTGGATATTTTCTTATATCAGTAAGTGAGCAGCCAGATTTAACACATCCAATTCAGAGTCATGAAGTTTAAGGTCAATTGTATCCCAGTAATATCTATACTCTTTAGAACTCATCAGGATGTTTCATTTGAAGAAATGAGACAGATTGTCAGACTTAACATGTCCCATGCTTCCCCAAATTCACATCTGTGTTTCTCAGAGTACTTCCTGTCAACTGAATTTCCTCCTTTCCTAACCCAGTCTTCCTCATCTCTTTAAGTTCTATGCATCTTTCAAGGTCAATTTCTTACATCCTGTCCTCCAAGATCCTGCTCTCACCCAATATTCCAGATACAATATCAAGATATGAAAGAGCAAGATGAGTAAGACAAGGTTCTTTCCTAAGGGAAACCTATGGTGTGATGGAGGAGACTCACACAGAGATGATTTCAATATAAAAGAATGAATCCAGTGGTAGAAGTGTGCAAGTATGTTATCCATTATTTGAAGTCCCAAAGAGGTTGCCAATGTACTTCTTAGGGCATTGTTCTTATTCAGTAGAAAAGTTAGATGGAAAAAGAAATTAAACTGAGTTTTAATCCAAATTTTTCACTTATGTATGTCATTGGGCCAAATGTTTACATAAAATTTACCATTTTAAAATATTTGAAATGTTCAGTAGTGCTAAGTATATTCATATTATTATTCAGTATTCTCTGGTACTTTTTTCATTTGGCACAGTTATGAGCTTGTCTAGGAACTGAATGAGATAACATATATGCAATACTTAGTTCAAAACCTTTTTTTTTTTTTTCTTTTTTTTTTCTAAAGCCGCTCAGTTGTGTCTGACTCTCTGCGACTCCATGGACTGTCCATGGAATTCTCCAGGCCAGAATACTGAAGTGGGTAACCTTTCGAACTGGCACATAGATAATGTTCAAAGGACATTTGTTTTTCCGTCTTTTTCTAAACTTCTTCTATAAAGAGACAATATGTTGTCTGAGTAGGCCTATTTCAGATACAGACCATCAGTACTTCATCTGATGTGTTTGTAGCAGGTGAATTGTAGATAATCTAATAGATGAGTGAATAGATCGTTATATAGATAAAAGACTGAATGGATAACTAAAAGTAGGGATTTGAATAATATTCAGAAAAACAGTCCCAAACCAGTAGTTTTGCTAACAAAAAAGACCATGAGAAATACATTAGAAAATAAACCCACTGCCCAGATTTTGAAAGTGAAATGTGATAAATTAAATAAAACTAATTAAATGATCAATCTGGACAGCTTATTAAATGGCAGAGACATTGCTTTGCTGACAAAGGTCCATCTAGTCAAAGCTATGGTTTTTCCAGTAGTCATGTATGGATGGATGTGAGAGTTGGACTATGAAGAAAGCTGAGTGCCAAATAATTGATACTTTTAAACTGTGATGTTGGAGAAGACTCTTGAGAGTCCCTTGTACTGCAAGGAGATCAAATCAGTCAATCCTAAAGGAAATCAGTCCTGAATATTCATTGGAAGGGCTGAAGCTGAAGCTGAAGCTCCAGTACTTTGGCCACCTGATATGAAGAACTGACTCATTTGAAAAGACCCTGTTGCTGGGAAAGATTGAAGGCGGGAGGAGAATGGGAGGACAGAGGATGAGATGGTTGGATGGGATCACTGACTAGATGGTCATTGGTTTGAGCAAGCTCTGGGAGTTGGTGATGGCCAGGGAAGCCTGGTGTGCCACAGTCCATGGGGTCACAAAGAGCTGGACATGACTGAGCAACTGAACCTAACTGAAATAAAACTTCGAAACCAGGGCTTATTTTATTATTGTACTTCCCTCAAAACAAACACACACTCATGAAAATCATTAAATCACAGATTGCTGAGAAGTTAAACAAGGTCACACAATACTATTGATATTGAAATACACAGAGCTAGAACAAATAATTTCACAATTTGTATGGAAATACAAAAAACCTCGAATAGCCAAAGCGATCCTGAGAAAGAAGAATGGAACTGGAGGAATCAACCTACCTGACTTCAGGCTCTACTACAAAGCCACAATTATCAAGACAGTATGGTACTGGCACAAAGACAGAAATATAGATCAATGGAACAAAATAGAAAGCCCAGAGATAAATCCACGCACATATGGACACCTTATCTTTGACAAAGGAGGCAAGAATATACAATGGATTAAAGACAATCTCTTTAACAAGTGGTGCTGGGAAATCTGGTCAACCACTTGTAAAAGAATGAAACTAGAACACTTTCTAACACCATACACAAAAATAAACTCAAAATGGATTAAAGATCTAAACGTAAGAACAGAAACTATAAAACTCCTAGAGGAGAACATAGGCAAAACACTCTCTGACATACATCACAGCAGGATCCTCTATAACCCACCTCCCAGAATATTGGAAATAAAAGCAAAAATAAACAAATGGGACCTAATTAACCTTAAAAGCTTCTGCACATCAAAGGAAACTATTAGCAAGGTGAAAAGACAGCCTTCAGAATGGGAGAAAATAATAGCAAATGAAGCAACTGACAAACAACTAATCTCAAAAATATACAAGCAACTCCTACAGCTCAACTCCAGAAAAATAAATGACCCAATCAAAAAATGGGCCAAAGAACTAAATAGACATTTCTCCAAAGAAGACATACAGATGGCTAACAAACACATGAAAAGATGCTCAACATCACTCTTTATCAGAGAAATGCAAATCAAAACCACTATGAGGTACCATTTCACACCAGTCAGAATGGCTGCGATCCAAAAGTCTACAAATAATAAATGCTGGAGAGGGTGTGGAGAAAAGGGAACCCTCTTACACTGTTGGTGGGAATGCAAACTAGTACAGCCACTATGGAGAAGAGTGTGGAGATTGCTTAAAAAACTGGAAATAGAACTGCCTTAGGATCCAGCAATCCCACTGCTGGGCATACACACTGAGGAAACCAGAAGGGAAAGAGACACGTGTACCCCAATGTTCATCGCAGCACTGTTTATAATAGCCAGGACATGGAAGCAACCTAGATGCCCATCAGCAGATGAATGGATAAGCAAGCTGTGGTACATATACACAATGGAGTATTACTCAGCCATTAAAAAGAATACATTTGAATCAGTTCTAATGAGGTGGATGAAACTGGAGCCTATTATACAGAGTGAAGTAAGCCAGAAGGAAAAACACCAATACAGTATACTAACGCATATATATGGAATTTAGAAAGATGGTAACAATAACCCTGTATACGAGACAGCAAAAGAGACAGTGATGTATAGAACAGTCTTATGGACTCTGTGGGAGAGGGAGAGGGTGGGAAGATTTGGGAGAATGGCATTGAAACATGTAAAATATCATGTATGAAACAAGATGCCAGTCCAGGTTCGATGCACGATACTGGATGCTTGGGGCTAGTGCGCTGGGACGACCCAGAGGGATGGTATGGGGAGGAAGGAGGGTTCAGGATGGGGAACACATGTATACCTGTGGTGGATTCATTTTGATATTTGGCAAAACTAATACAATTATGTAAAGTTTAAAAATTAAATAAAATTTTTAAAAAAATTAAAAATAAATAAATAAATAAAATGGTTAAAAAAAAAAAAGAAAGAAAGCACGGTCCTACTCACTCTGTTGTAGAAAAAAAAATTCAGGAATAAAAAGATTTTGACTGTCAAAAAAAAAAAAAATGAAATACAGCTTTGCTTGTTTCTAAAACCCTCTCATACCATTGCCTCTTTCTATGAAACATTAAATTTTTATTATTCAAAAAAGTCATAATATTGACTTCTTTTTTTACATATTACTATTAAAAGTCATCTAAAAGGAATGCTAATGATCATTTCCATTTTTTCTCTACAGAATATTTTTACATATAAAGGAAACAGCAAACATAAGTAATTAATTCTTACTCTTACTTTCTTCATATCAGAATTGAGAGTAAAGCATAAACAAATATTTTCAGGAAATCCCTTATCTTAAAATGCTTCAAAGAATACCAAGTAAGCCTTACACAAGGGTACTATTCAACTTCTGCCCAAAATATTTAATTGCATCTCAGGGCTTTGGTGTATTAAAAAATGTAACAAGAAGGTGGAGATATATATTTAAAAAATCTGTATTATAAAGAAATCTCTAACACAGAGTAATGAAAGGAACTGCAAATAAATTACACTTGACTATGTAATTTGAATAAATTAAAACGCCAGAATGATTGAAGCTTATATATTCAGAATGGCAGAATGAGTGTGATAGTGACTTCATTTTAATAATGTGAATACAGGAAGAAAATAACAGCAACAAAAAAGAATATATGTAGAGAGAGAGAAAATAAAAGTTACTTATGCCATAAACATTTTGAAATAAAAAATTAGTGTGCAATTATACAAAAGTTGTTATGAATGAAAAAACTGAGATTGCCAATAAAGAAGAATAAAAAATCAAATTGAAATTGCTGGCCTAGCACAGAAAAAAATCTAGATATGAAAACATTGGCACATTTTAAGAATTTTTAAAGAAGATATATTTATGCATTAGCAACATGATCCTCTTCATGGATCACAGCTTCACAGTGATAAAGGTGCTTAGGTAGCTCAATGAAATTTTAAGCTAAGCTGTGCAAGATAGACAGGCCATAGTGAAGAGTTCTGACAAAACATGGTCCACTGGAGGAGGAAACTGCAAACCACTTCAGAATTCTTGCCACAAGAATGCAATGAAGAGTATGAAGAGGCAAAAGATTGGAAGATGAGCCCCCAGGTCAGAAGATGTGTAATATTCTACTGAGAAAGAGTTGAGAGCAATTGCTAATAGTTCCAGAAAGACTGAGCAACTTCACTTTCACTTTTCACTTCCATGCATTTGAGAAGGAAGTGGCAACCCACTCTATGTTCTTGCCTGGAGAATCCCAGGGATGGGGGAGCCTGGTGGGCTGCCATCTATGGGGTCACGCTGTGACATGACTGACACAGCTTAGCAGCAGCAGCAGCCAGAAAGAATGAAAAGGCTTGGTCAAAATGATGTTCAGTCTGTGGAGGTGTCTGATGGTGAAAATAAAGTCCAACGCTGTAAGAATAGTATTGCCTAGGAACCTGGAATGTTAGGTCCATGAATCAAAGTAAATTGGACATGGTCAAACAGGTCAAGCATGACAAGAGTAAACATTGACATCTTAGGAATCAGTGAATGAACATGGACAGGAAGGGAAAATTTAATTCAGATAACCATTATACCTACTACTGTGGGCAAAATTCCCTGAGGAAAAATGGAGTACCTCCTCATAGTCAACAAAAAGAGTCCAAAATGCCGTACGTATGTGTGATCTTGAAGACTACAGAATGATCTTGGTTCATTTCCAAGTTAAAACATTCGACAACATATTAATCCCTGTTTAAGTCCCAATCAATGATGATGAAGAAATTGAAGAGAGTTCTATGAAGACTTAGTTCAGTTCAGTCACTCAGTCGTGTCCTACTCCTCTAGAACTAACAGCAAAAAATGATGTCTTTACATCACAGGGGATTGGAATAAAACATAAGAACTCAAGAGATGCCTGGAATAACAGGCAAGTTTGGCCTTGGAGTACAAAATAAAGCAGGGCAAAGGCTAATAGAGTTTCATCAAGAAAAAACACCAATCATTACAAACACCCTTTTCCAACACACAAGAGATGACTCTACACATGGACATCACCAAATGGTCAACATGAAAATCAGATTAATTATATTCTTTGCAGTTGAAGATGGAGGAACTCTATATAGTCAGTAAAAACGAGACCTGGAGCTGACTGTGGCTTAGATCAACATCCCTTTATTGCAAAATTCTGTTTTAAATTGAAGAATGTAGGAAAAAACCACTAGACCATTCAGGTATAACCTAAATCAAATTCCTTATGATTACACAGTACAGGTGATGAGTAGATTTGAGGGATTAGATCTGATACAGTGCCTGAAGAATTATGGATGAAGGTTTGTAACGTTGTGCAAAAGGCAGTGACCAAAACTGCCCTAAAGATAAAGGAAGGCAAGAAAGCAAAGTGGTTGTCTGAGGAGGCCTTACACATATCTGAGAAAAGAAAAGAAGTAAAAAGCAAAGGAGAAAGGGAAAGGTATATACAACTGAATTCAGATTTCCAGAGAATAGCAAGGAAAGATAAGAAGGCCTTAAATAAACACTGCAAAGAAATAGAGGAAAATTAGAATGGGAAAAACTAGAGATCTCTTCAAGAAAATTTGAGATATCAAGGGAACATTTAACACAAGGATGGGCATGATAAAGAACAGAAATTGTAAGGACATAACAGACACAGAAGAGATTAAGAAGAGATGGCAAGAATACACAGAAGAACTATATAAAAAGTTCTTAATGACTCATAACAATGATGGTGTGGTCACTCACTTAGAGCCAGACACCCTGGAGTGTGAAGTCAATCAGGTCTTAGGAGACATTACTACAAACAAAGCTAGTGAAGGTGCTGGAATTCCAATGGATCTGTTTAAAATTCTAAAAGGTGATGCTGTTCAAGTGTTGCACTCAGTTAAGTTCAGTTCAGTCGCTCAGTCATGTCCGATTCTTTGCAACCCCATGAATAGCAGCACGCCAGGCCTCCCTGTTCATCACCAGCTCCCAGAGTTCAATCAGACTCACATCCATTGAGTCAGTGATGCCATCGAGCCATCTCATCCTCTGTCGCCCCCTTCTCCTCCTGTTCCCAATCTCTCCCAGCATCAGACTCTTTTCCAATGAGTTAACTCTTCACATGAGTTGGCCTAAGTACTGGAGTTTCAGCTTTAGCATCATTCCTTCCAATGAAATCCCAGGGCTGATCTCCTTCAGAATGGACTGGTTGGATCTCCTTGCAGTCCAAGAGACTCTCAAGAGTCTTCTCCAACACCACAGTTCAAAAGCATCAATTCTTCGGCACTCAGCTTTCTTCACAGTCCAACTCTCACATCCATACATGACCACTGGAAAAACCATAAGCTTGACTAGACGGACCTGGACCTTAGTTGGCAAAATAATGTCTCTGCTTTTCAATATGCTATCTAGGTTGGTCATAACTTTCCTTCCAAGGAGTAAGTGTCTTTTAATTTCATGGCTGCAGTCACCATCTGCAGTGAGTTTGGATCCCCAAAAAATAAAGTCTGACACTGTTTCCATTGTTTCCCCATCTATTTCCTATGAAGTGATGGGACCGGATGCCATGATCTTCGTCTTCTGAATGTTGAGCTTTAAGCCAACTTCTTCACTCTCCACTTTCACTTTTATCAAGAGGCTTTTTAGTTCCTCTTTACCTTCTGCCATAAGGGTGGTGTCATCTGCATATCTGAGGTTATTGATATTTCTCCCGGGAATCTTGATTCCAGCTTGTGCTTCTTCCAGCCCAGTATTTCTCATTATGTACTCTGAGTATAAGTTAAATAACCGGAGTGACAATATACAGCCTTGACGTACTCCTTTTTCTATTTGGAACCAGTCTGTTGTTCCATGTCCAGTTCCAAGTCCAGCATGTCTGTGCTGCACTCAACACGTCAGCAAATTTTGAAAACTCAGGAGTCGTCACAGGACTGGAAAGTGTCAATTTTCATTCCATTTGCAAAGAAGGGCAATGTCAAAGAACCAATTGTGCTCATTTGACATACGAATAAGGTGCTCAATCCTTCAAACTAGAATTCAGGAGAATGAACTGAGAACTTTCAGACCTACAAGCTGGGTTAAGAAAAGGCAGAAGAACTAATCTAATTGTCAGCATTCATTGGATCATCAAGAAAGCAAGGGAATTCCAGAAGAAAAAAAAAAAAAACTCTAATTCTGCTTCATCGACTATGCTAAAGCCTTTGAAAATGTGGATCAAAACAAACTGGAGAATTCTTAAAGATATGTGAATACCAGACCTCCTTACCTATCTCCTGAGAAATTGGTGTGCAGATCAAGAAGAAACAGAACCTTGTACGGAAGAACTGACTGCTCAAAATTGGAAAAGGAGTATGTCAAGGCTGTATATTCTCACCCTGCTTATTTAACTTATATGCAGACTACATCATGTAAAATGTTGGCTGGATAAATCACAAACTGGAATCAAGGTTGTGGTGAGAAATATTGTCAACCTCAAGCACGCAGGGGATACTAATCTAATGGCAGAAAATAAAGAGGAACTAAAGAGCTTTTTGATAAGGCTGAAAGAGGGGAATGAAAAAGCTGGCTTAAAACTCACATTCAAAAAATGAAAATCATGGCATCTGGTCTCATAACTTCATAGCAAATAGAATGGGAGAAATGGAAGTAAAGACAGTTTTTATTTTCTTGAACTCCAGAATTATTTCTGATGGTGACTACAGCTTGCTTCTTGAAAGAAAACCTATGAAAAATCCCAACAGCATATTATAATACAGAGTCATCACTTTATCGACCAAGGTCCAGTAGTCAAAGCTATGTTTTTTTTCAGTAGCCATGTACAGATGTGAGAGTAGGACCGTAACGAAGGCTGAGCACTGAAGAATTGATGCTTTCAAACAGTGGTGCTGGAGAAGACTCTTGAGAGTTTCTTAGATAGTAAGGAGATCAAACCAGTCAATCTTAAGGAAATCAACTTTGAATATACATTGGAATAACTGATACTGAAGCTGAAGCTCCAATATTCGGCCTCCTGATGTGGAGAGCTGACTCACTGGAAAAGACCCTAATGCTGGTAAATTATGGGCAGGAGGAGAAGGGGTCCACAGAGAATGAGATGGTTAGATAGCATTACGGATTCAACGCACATGAATTTGAGCAAACGTTGGGAGATAGTGAAGGATGGAGAAGCTTGGTGTGCTGCATTCCATGGGGTCGCAAATAGTTGGACACAACTTAGCCAGTGAACAGCAACAGCAAACCATGAACAATAGCTTAACTGTAGGTGGCCCAATAATTCATTATCAAGCAAATAGTTTAGTTTATAAAAAATTTAAAAATAATTACCCTTTATAAATTTATCTTTATTTGTGTGTCTCCAAACTTTCAAATAAGTATCATTGGCAGTTATTACGTACATGGACAAGCACACTAACATGCCTATGTACTCACATGCACTTATATATGAACTTGTAGTTTGACTTATATGTGTTTATCAGTATTTATGCATATATATTAGTTTTGGTAAAAAGGGCTTTCTTAAATGCTTCTTCAGAGAATTAAGTGATAACATATGTATAAAGGACTGAAGAATACATGTGAATTGACAAGAAGTTTGTAAGCAAAAAGTTAAAGAGGAATTTTGAATGGAATACAAGAGGACATTTTTGAGTTACATCAACTGTAGTCCTACCACTATATTTGAGGTAAACTTATTTTGGGGATTCTTGAGGACCAAGGCCAGAGGAAATTATGAGGAAATGACTTGCTTCCATGAACTCATAAAGAGGAGCATAGCAAATATTTTCTAATTTGTATAAAAATGTATTATTTTGTATTGTAAAGTAATTAGCCTCCAATTAAAATAAATAAATTTAAATTTTTTATTTTTTTTTATTTTATTTATTTATTTTTTTAATGTCAAGCTTAAAGAAAAGTTCCAAAAATAATACAAATAATATCCATATAACCTCTGCCCAGATTTTTCACTTGTTCTTATCATTTCACCCCATTTCTTTATTATTTGTCTGCTCCCCACCCAAAAAGTTTTTTTCTAAACTCTTGGAAGGCCTGCTGCAGATATCATGGTTTTTATTCCCATGAAGTATCCCACATACTTCAGTACATATTTCTGAATTTCCTAAGAATAGGGATATTCGGTTAATAACTGTAATAGTACAGTTGTCAACTTCAGTAATTTAACATGGATAAAATACTTTTATTAAATCTACTGTCTGTATTCTAATACTGTTAACTGACCCTCAGTGTCCTTTTTAGCACTTTTTCCTTCTAGTACAAGATCTAGTCCAGGATCAGATATTGCATTTCATTGTCATGTTGATAAAGTCTCTTTTAATCTGGAACACTTTTACAGCCTTTCTTTGTTTTTTATGATATTGTCATTGTTAAAGAATACTACCCCTACTTTGTTTTTTTTTTTTTGACAGCTTTAATTTTTCAGCACTTTATTTTTTTTTTTATTTGATAAATTTAACACCTTTTATTGCCATACCTCATTTTACTGTGCTTTGCTTTAGTGAGCTTTATAGATACATGTTTTTTTGTTTTTTTTTTTTTCCCTTGTTAATTTTCTGTTTAGTTGATCTATCCATAAGTGTGAGTGGGGTATTAAAGTCTCCCACTATTATTGTGTTATTGTTAATTTCTCCTTTCATACTTGTTAAGATTTGTCTTACATACTGCGGTGCTCCCATGTTGGGTGGATATATATTTATAATTGTTATATCTTCTTCTTGGATTGATCCTTTGATCATTATGTAGTGACCTTCTTTGTCTCTTTTCACAGCCTTTGTTTTAAAGTCTAATTTATCTGATACGAGTATTGTGACTCCTGCTTTCTTTTGGTCCCTATTTGCATGGAAAATCTTTTTCCAGCCCTTCACTTTCAGTCTGTATGTGTCCCCTGTTTTGAGGTGGGTCTCTTGTAGACAACATATGTAGGGGTCTTGTTTTTGTATCCATTCAGCCAGTCTTTGTCTTTTGGTTGGGGCATTCAACCCATTTACGTTTAAGGTAATTACTAATAAGTATGATCCCGTTGCCATTTACTTTATTGTTTTGGGTTCGAGTTTATACACCATTTTTGTGTTTCCTGTCTTGAGAATATCCTTTAGTATTTGTTGGAGAGCTGGTTTGGTGGTGCAGAATTCTCTCAGCTTTTGCTTGTCTGAAAAGCTTTTGATTTCTCCTTCATACTTGAATGAGATCCTTGCTGGGTACAATAATCTGGGCTGTGGGTTATTTTCTTTCATCATTTTAAGTATGTCTTGCCATTCCCTCCTGGCTTGAAGAGTTTCTATTGAAAGATCAGCTGTTATCCTTATGGGAATTCTCTTGTGTGTTATTTGTTGTTTTTCCCTTGCTGCTTTTAATATTTGTTCTTTGTGTTTGATCTTTGTTAATTTGATTAATATGTGTCTTGGGGTGTTTCTCCTTGGGTTTATCCTGTTTGGGACTCTCTGGGTTTCTTGGACTTGGGTGATTATTTCCTTCCCCATTTTAGGGAAGTTTTCAACTATTATCTCCTCAAGTATTTTCTCATGGTCTTTCTTTTTGTCTTCTTCTTCTGGAACCCCTATGATTCGAATGTTGTAGCGTTTAATATTGTCCTGGAGGTCTCTGAGATTGTCCTCATTTCTTTTAATTCGTTTTTCTTTTATCCTCTCTGATTCATTTATTTCTACCATTCTATCTTCTAATTCACTAATCCTATCTTCTGCCTCTGTTATTCTACTATTTGTTGGCTCCAGAGTGTTTTTAATTTCATTTATTGCATTATTCATTATATATTGACTCTTTTTTATTTCTTCTAGGTCCTTGTTAAACCTTTCTTGCATCTTCTCAATCCTTGTCTCCAGGCTATTTATCTGTGATTCCATTTTAATTTCAAGATTTTGGATCAATTTCACTATCATTATTTGGAATTCTTTATCAGGTAGATTCCCTATCTCTTCCTCTTTTGTTTGGTTTGGTGGGCATTTATCCTGTTCCTTTATCTGCTGGGTATTCCTCTGTCTCTTCATCTTGTTTAAATTGCTGAGTTTGGGAGTCCTTTCTGTATTCTGGCAGTTTGTGGAGTTCTCTTATATTGTGGCGTTTCCTCGCTGTGTGTGGGTATGTAGAGGTGGCTTGTCAAGGTTTCCTGGTTAGGGAAGCTTGTGTCGGTGTTCTGGTGGGTGGAGCTGTATTTCTTCTCTTTGTTCAGTCGCGCTATGGGGAGGGAGGGAGGGATGCTGCAAACAAATGACACTGGCGTGCGCTCGCAGTGCTTCAGCCACACTGGGTCTGCCCCCGCTCACGGCGTGTGTAGCCTCCCTGCCCACACTGCTCAGGCTCTAGGTTGTTCTACCGGGAACAATCCGAGGCTGGGCCTGGGTTGCATGCACCTCCCAGGTCCAAGCTGCTCAGGTTCAGGCACTCAGGTAGTCCTCAGAGGCGCAGACTCAGCTGGGGCTGCGTTTTGTGCTCCTCCCAGGTCCGAGCAGCTCAGGTGATGAGGTGTTTGGCGAGCGCCAATGCTGCGACTTATCGCCTCCCCGCCACTTGGTTATCTGGGGGTAAAACCGGCACACCTTCTCAGGCAGATGTTGACTGTCCAGACCCCCAATAAGTTTTAGTTAGCAAAGAAACCAGTTTTATAGATAATGTCTCTCTGGGGCTGCGATTGCCCCCTTCCGGCTCTGGCTGCCTGTCACCGGAGGGGGAAGGTTTGCAGCCGGCTACCTCTGTTTAGTCCTTTGTTCCGTGCGCGGGTTGGCGGTGTCTTAGGTTAGGGCTGGCTTTTCGCATGGTAGATATCCCACAGTCTGGTTTGCTAGCCCAAATTATTTCGCTCAGATAGTGCTCAGGGTATTCAGGCCAGATTCTTACTCTCAGCGATGCAGCCCGCGCCGCGCCTCCCTGCCCAGCCCCCGCTTGCTAATGGCGGATGCAGGCGTCTGCGCTGCTTCTCCGCTGGAGGAGTTACCGTAGGGCTCGCAATCTGCGAGTTTTAATTGTTTATTTATTTTTTCTCCCTGTTATGTTGTCCTCTGTGCTTCCAAAGCTCGGCACGGATTCGGCAGTGAGAAGGTTTCCTGGTGTTTGGAAACTTCTCTCTTTTTAAGACTCCCTTCCCGGGACGGAACTCCGTCCCTCCCTCTTTTGTCTCTTTTATTGTCTTTAATATTTTTTCCTACCTCCTTTCGAGGAGTTGGGTTGCTTTTCTGGGTGCCTGATGTCCTCTGCCGGCATTCAGAAGTTGTTTTGTGGAATTTACTCGACGTTTAAATGCTCTTTTGATGAATTTGTGGGGGAGAAAGTGTTTTCCCCGTCCTACTCCTCTGCCATCTTGGCGCCTTCCCCCAAATTTTTTAATGTATTATTTTTATTATTATACAAAGAGATTTAAGCAAGCTAATATCCTCATGGTACACTTATAAAAATACACTTGAAACCCATATAGTTGGACATAAAATTTAAAGAGAAAAAATTAGCAAAATGGTTATTGGATCATTTCACCCAGAGCTAAGGTGGGCTGAGGAGATGAAATAGCATGATACTGTACCTAAACCTTATTGTAACAGAAGTATTTTGGGGAATAATAGAAATAAAGTCCTTGTTGTCTTCACATATTGAAAGTAGTGTTTGTATTTTTACTTATTTTTTAACGTTATAATAAATTTTATAGAAGTGGCAAAAGAAACTTCAGTTTTGTGATTTATAATAAAATTGCATATTTGGTCATTCAAATGACCAAAATATGTTTCTCAAATATATTTGATCTTCCTCTATAGTTTCTTATTCACAGCTCCTCAAAGTCTTGGGGTTTTCTAAGTGTTAAGAATGATAGTCCTTAACATTAAGGATGGGGGCTCCACCTAAGGGGAGCCAACTGGGTTATTAGAGGGCTGGAAATTCCATTTCTACCCCTTGACCTCTAGGGAGGAGAAAGATGCTAGAGACTGGAGTCAGCATCAGTAATCAGTGATTTAATCACCCATGCTTATACAATCAAGTATCCATAAATACCCAAAAAGACAGGATTTGGAGAGCTTCCAGTTGGATAAACAAGTGGAGATTTGGAAAGAGTGAAGTGCTTGGAGAAAATACAAATGCTTGGCACCTTTCCGCCATACTTTGCTCTATGTATCTCTCCCATCTGGCTGTTACTAAGTTATAGCCGTTTACGGTAAACTAGAAATCTAGTGAGTAAGTGGGTTTCTTGAGTTCTGTGAGTTGACTGAAGCAGATGATGTCATGGGAATTTCTGATAGATAGCACAGAACACAAGTGACAACCTGTGTTTGTGATTAGCATCTGAAGTGGGATGGAGGCAATCTTGTAGGACTGAACCATTAATTTGTGGGATCTGAGACTATTCCTGAGTAGATAGTGGCAGAAATGAATCCAATTATAGGACGTCCAGCTTGGGGACTGCAACACATGTTGGAAATGTAGTTCCTAGAACACATTAAGAGAAACATCCCTAAGAGAATGCTAAAGTTTGCAGAGCACACAGAATATAGCAGTCATAAAACAAAGCACGGAGAGTCTGCCATGAAATATTTGAGAGGTTTTCTGCTAAGAAACAAAAATATTTGGGCAACATACTGTCATTTACAAGCAATTGCATCTGATAATTAATTCACTAGGAGTCAAAATGATGACTCTAGGACAAGAAGTCTGTCTATCCTTTTTCTCTCCAATGGCTGTATTTTATGAAGACCCTCAGATAGAATAATAATGGGACTCTCTGATTTAGCCTTGATGTATAATCTGCAGATGTAAAGTTCATTATGTGTTTTTATGATTGCCACTTTTAAAGTGCTCATTAAATGGTGAGAGGAAGAGCAGGGAAGTGTAAAGCCAAAGTTTTACCATAGTAGATATATTTTTTAAGAGTGTTAGAGCTATTCTAATATGGTATCAGGGCAACAATAATTAAAATAAAAATTACAGGTGAAGATATTCTTTGTGTTAGGTCTACCATTTATTGTTAGAATACACCCAGTGTATAATAATTACTTTATTTACCTGATAAATATTCATTGATTATCAACTCTATGTCCACCATTTTTGTAGAAATTATATATATATATATAACTGGGAGTAAGACAACAACAAATGTGATTTATCTTCATGAATCTTTCATTCTAAAAAGGGAGACCAACAATAAACAAGGCACACTCCCAAAATGCACTGAATGGTAAATATGGATAAACCCAGGAAAGATGAAGGAGAAGAAATATCTGAATATTTTTAAAAAGCTTACTAAAAATTGGTGTCATTTAGATTAAAAGATGATAGAAATGAGAGAACAAGCCATGGGATTGATGTTCAGGAGAAAAACATTTCAAGGAGAAGAACTAGCAAATTCTTTGCACCTTACTCTAAAAAGCTCCACTAGAGGTTCGAATAGTGTGATTTTTTTTTTTTCCACTTCTTTCTATCACCAAGGGCCTCCCAGGGTGGCACTAGTGGTAAAGAAGCCATCAGCTAATGTCCCTTGAGAAGGAAATGGCAACTCACTCCAATATTCGTGCCTGGAAAATCCCATGGACAGAGGAGCCTGGCAGGCTACAGTCCATAGGGTACAAAGAGTCAGAAATAACTGAAGTGATTTAGCAGTATTCCTATCACCAATGCGCACCATTATATCTGGCACATATTAGGTATTTAATATACATTCATTTAAATAAAAGTGGGTTGACATGGAATAAATCTTCTCATTTTGCTAGCACCTAAGCTCATCTCTGTTCAAATGTTACACACTTACAAAGCCTTCACCAACCTCCCTGATTGTGTTACATCTTTTGTCTCCTTCAAGAATATGTATCACAAGTAGAATTAATTTGATCTGATATGTGTTTATCAAACTTTAACAGAGTTCTGATTTTATACATTATAATATCTCCAGTGACTGATGCTTGACATATAGGTTCAGTTCAGTTCAGTTAGTCAGTCGTGTCTGACTCTTTGTGACACCATGGACTGCAGCACGCCAGGCTTCCCTGTCCATCAGCAACTCCCAGAACTTGCTCAGAGTGATGTCCATCGAGTTGGTGATTCCATTCAACCATATCTTCTACTGTCATCCCCTTCTCCTCCTGCTTTCAATCTTTCACAGCATCAGGGTCAGTTCTTTGCATTAGGTGGCCAAAGTATTGGAAACCATATAGAAATCATATTAGAAATCAAAATAGAAACCATCTGATTTGAAGTCTTCCAATGAATATTCAGGACTGATTTCCTTTTGGATTGACTGGTTTGATCTCTTTGCAGTCCAAGGGGCTCTCAAGAGTCTTCTCCAACACCACAGCTCAAAAGCATCAGTTCTTTGGTGCTCAGCTTTCTTTATGGTTCAACTCTGACATCCATACATGACAACTGGAAAAACCATATCTTTGACTATACAGACCTCTGTCAGCAAAGTTATGACATATAGGAGGTTGCCAATAAATATTTATTGAAAGAATGCATAGTAATAATGTTCTTATATTTTCCTAAATATTTGCATCTCCTATTCTGAATTATTAGTAAAATAACTTTCATCCAAATTTACACAGAAAATAGAAATCATCTATTTGTAACTCTTCATGTGTTTACACTGGCACCCATCTTCATTCTTTTATCTTGCAAAAGTAAGCTTTCAGCCACAGAATTTTCTTCTTCTTTCCCCCCTACCCCACAGAGTTGTTTTCTTAATGTAACGCTTACAATGATGATAGCAATGTTGATAAATACACACTATTTGGCACTTAAGTGTACCAGACTCTTCTCATTTTTCTTAGGAGATTTACATGATCTCCCATGGAATTATACACACTCCCTCAACTCACTTTTAAATGTTCTCTTTTACCTCTTATTAAATGGCAACCCACTCCAGTATTCTTGCCTGGAAAATCCCATGGACTGAGGAGCCTGGTAGGCTACAGTCCATGGGGTCGCAAAGAGTAGGACCCGACTGAGCTACTTCACTTCAAAAATAAAATAAATGCTTCATTTAATCTTTTAAATCAGTAGCAGGAATAATGATAGGGCCAGAGCTCTGGTCCAAGATGGAAGAGTAGATATACCCAGAACTCAACTTTTCCCACAAACACATTCAGTCTTTATCTATACCTACACACAGAGTAATTCCTCTTAAAGAACTGAGGGCTGATTAAACAGTTTCAACACAACTATAGAAGCACCACATGAAGAATGGTAGGAGAGAAAAAGACAATATCACTGGAAACCCCACCTCTAGTGACCTACATTAAGGAGGGATACCACTGAGGCGCTCTTGTGCAGACTTGCTTACACTGGGGCACAGGGAAAAAAAAGTCATTTGAAGGGTACCTAGATTACATGCAAAGAAAATCCATATCCTAACCCTAGAATATATATGAGATGGGTGGGAAACTGTTGTTAACTCTCTCTGAGGTCAGAGGCACCATAGAGTGTCAGTTTTTGCCTTCTCTGTCCACCTTGATAGTACAGGTGGGATCACAATCCAGGTGTTCTGACCAGCCTGCCACAATCAGTCCAGCAAACCACAGGCCCCTGGCCCACAACAGCTCCAGCCACTACCCCGAGGAGGATCATGCAGCCTCACCTGACTCTGCTACAGCAGTCCCGTCCAGGAACACTGGTGTGGTATGCACTAGGACCCCTGGCTTTGGCCCATGCCCACTGTAATTCTAGCCATCCCACTAGGACAGCCCTGTCACAGCACACTACTGGACTCACACAGACCATGTCCACTCCAGCTCCAGCTATCCAGGGTACCTTGACACAGTTGCACCCCAGGACAGCCCTGACCCACATCCACTCCAGCTCCAGCTGGCCTGCCAAGGCTTTTATACACACAGTCAAGATAGGGGATGCCTGCACAGGGCCACATCTTCAAGACTGGGAGAAAACAGTTGTTTCATCTAGGGCATTAAAATAAACACAGAAAAACAAACAAAATGAAGAGACAGAGGACACGTATTCCAAATAAAATAATAAATGATAACCTTAAGGAAATCTCCAGTCTTTCACCAGATAAAGAGGTCAAAATCAATCACAAAAATGCTTACCAAGCTTAGAAGGATGGAAGAACACAATGAGAAGTTCAACAAAGAGCTAAGAAAATACTATAACAAGTCATCACTGGTGACTAGAACTACTGAAGTGAAAAATAAATGAAAGGGAGTCAGCAGAAGATTAGATGACACAGAGAAATGAATCAGTGATTCAGAAATAGAACACTGGAAATAACCATGCTAGAATGGAAAAAAAAAAAAAAAGTATCATTTAAGGGATCTCTGAGATAATATCAAGAATACTAATATTTTCATATACAGGGCTCAGAAGGAAAAGAGCAAGCAAGCAGACGAAAGATTATTTGAAGACAATGATTGAAAAAATTTTAACCTGGAGAAGAAAACAGATATCCAGATCTGGGAAGCACAGAGAGTCCCAAACAAGCTGAACCCAAAGATGTCCATACCAAAACATATCACAATTAAAACAGCAAAAGTTAAGGAAAAGACATTTTTTTACTATTATTATTGAAGTATAATTGCTTTACAACATTGTGTTAGTTTCTGCTTTAATATGAAATGAATCAGATATATGTGTACATATATCCCCTCTCTTTGGGAGGAAAGTCCATAAGGGAGGAAAAACAGAATTTTAAGGCCCCCAAGAGAAAAATCACAAGTCACGTATAAGACAACTTCCATAAGATTATCAGATAATTTTTCATCAGAAACTTTGCAGTTCTAGAAGGGAGTGAAATGATATATTCAGATTTCTGAAATAAAGAAAAAAAATCACAAATTAGAATACTTTACCTGGCAATGTTATCATTCAGGATTAAAAGGAGAAATAATTTCCCAGACAAGGAAAAATTAAAGGAGTACATTAACATTAAACTAGCTTTAGAATGAATGTTAAAAGGAAGAAAAGACCATCCCTAAAAATCCAGGAAAAAAAAATCTCATTAGTAAAAGCAAATATATAGTAACAGCAGTGGATCAACCACTTAAGTTAGTATGAAGGTTAAAAAACAACAAAAAAAAGACTATAATTACAATAGGTAGTTAAGGAATACATAAAATAAAAAGGTGTAAAATATGTCAAAAACAAAAAACATTGGTTGTGGGGAGTAAAAATTATAGTACTTTTAGAATGTGTTCAAACCTAAGTAAGTACTAGCTTAAAATATATGCACACTCATACATGCCACATGATAACCACAAACCAAAGCTCTATAATAAATATCCAAAAATAGAAAGAAAGAAACCAAATAGTAAAAAAGAAAAAAAAAAGAGGGGGAAGTCTGCGGTTGCTTTAAGTATAAGAAGTACATTTTACATGGCTATAATGATTGTAATCTTAATTCCTCTTGATTTCAACAAGTATTAAAATGCAACTTGCAGATATTACTCTGGCATTTAAAAATCAAACATAGTATGCAGCTCTAATAAACCTGAAACACAGACAATAAATTGTGACTCTGATTAAATCTCTCCAGGAATATAGCTCTACTTTAGCATTTTATGCACTTTTTTCAGAGCTCTGCAATCCTTAGTATCTCAGGTATACTCTTTGCATATTCAATTTTTGTGTTAAAATAATATAGAGAGACTAAAAATCCACATGTAAGATATTTTAGGAACTATTCATAACCAGGAGCCCACATCTTTATACATTAAAAATATTTAATACATATTTTAAATAGAATCTTTCTTCTCAATTAAACCTCAATGAATCAATTATGCTTGATTTTGCTAGTTTGACCTATAGATGGATACATATATGTATAACCAAGTAATAATTTATTTATACATTTTCTTACCCACCTCCTGGTTTGTTATCTTTTTCTTTCATTGGCAAAATGAAGGTTACAATGTGTGTTCATTATCTTTGGCCAACTGTCTCATTTGAACACAGTCAAACAAATACAGTGAAACTATGATAGCAGGAGATCTACATCTGTTATTTGATCCTGAATAATTTCCTTTCCCTTTTACTTTAAGAAGGGCTTCCCAGGTGACATTAGTGGTAAAGAATCTGCCTGCCAATGCCAGTCAGTACAAGAGATGTGGTTTCTATCCCTGGGTGGGGAAGATCCCTTGGAGTAGCAACTGGCAACCCACTCAAGCATTCTTCCTTGGAAAGTTCCATGGACAGAGGAACCTGGTGGGCTACACAGTTCATGGGATCATAAAGAGTAGGATATAACTGAGCATGCATGAGCTACTTTAAGAAACAGCTACCTAACTTTCGGTTGTGGACACACCAACCTCTACTCTGAATTTTCATAATTGAATGTGAATGAATATAACCCTCTGACCATGAGGGTTGGTACAGAACCAGGGCCTGGCCAGTTAAAGAACTGGCATTTCTGATCTGTTTTTGATTCAAAGGTGAACACATGATCTAAGATGAGCCAATTAAAGTCTTCTATCAATCAACTTATGCTAGAAATAATTGAAGTAGAAATTTTGTTTCCAGTCAAATAGAAAGTACTCTTTTGCTGTTGGTGGCTATGCTTGCAAAAATCTACCTGAGGATGGATGTACCACAGATGAAAATAGAGCAAAGAGAGAAATGATGATATGTGTAGCTATTCCTCTCTAATCCAACTACACTGTCTTTATTTCTATTCTTCTAACGTGAAAGACATGGTTCCTCTTTAGGGTCCTTGCACTTTCCAGGTCTCTCTCTATGATGCTGTTCCATCAGATATCTGTATGTCTAGTCTCTCACTGCTTCAAGGTCTTTACATATATATAAAGAAACAAGAGGCTGTTACTGAAGCTTTCAAACAGCACACATCACCACTTTCCCTGCTTTATGTTTCTTCTTAACACTTATCCTTATATAATAAATCATAGGTTCAACAATTATCTTGTTAATGGTTGGTTCCCTAATAGAATGAATGGCGCTTGAAGTCAAAATATACCTAATATTTTAATTAGAGAAACAAAATTAGAGAAAAAATTAGAGAAATAAAATAAAATTAATTAAATAAAATGCTTCAGATATGTTTAAAAGGATATAGATAGTACACTTTGGAAAAAGGCAAATGAGTTATGCCTTACTCAGAAAGATTTTGCAATTTTTTCTATTAATTCTACTTAATAGAAGCTTTTATATCCTATTGTAGAGAACTTAGTGGTTAAGAGTGGTATAATAATATGACCAATTTATATTGATATTACGTGTACATACATATAAACAGAAGAAATTATCAGCCATTCAAATGACTACATGAGTGTGTCATTCCTGTGTCACATTTAGAGTGATGGGCTGCCATCTCTATATATACATATTGCTATTGCTAAGTCACTTCAGTCATGTCCGACTCTGTGTGACCCCATAGACGGCAGCCCACCACGCTCCCCTGTCCCTGGGATTCTCCAGGCAAGAACACTGGAGTGGGTTGCCATTTCCTTCTCCAATGCATGAAAGTGAAAAGTGAAAAGTGAAAGTCAAGTCCTTCAGTCGTGTCCAACCCTCAGTGACCCCATGGACTGCAGCCTTCCAGGCTCCTCCATCCATGGGATTTTCCAGGCAAGAGTACTGGAGTGCGGTGCCATTGCCTTCTCCAATATATACATATATACACATGCAATTATAGTATGACTGTATAATTATCTACTGAACGTTTCAGTTGAGGAGCAGGACTTTAATTCCTATATTAAGATAGTGATATTCAGACCCTCAGGAAATTGCTGGTGGAAAATTTGTGCATCAAAATCTTGATTATAGTCTCAATGAAATTATACAAAAGTTGTTGAAGAGTGGGAGATAGCTTAATTTCAAATTTATACTATGAGTGTATTTAACATTTTCAAATGAGTCAATAAATCATTGAATGGGTCAGTGCATGAATATATACATTTGTATACACTCATGGTTTAATCTTACATTTGTGAAAACAAATTACAAAATCAGGCAGATTCTTCACCATCTGGCGTTTCCACCAGAAACGCCCCACATTAATAACATTATTGAGAGTAATGCATTTTGAGGTATTGGTATACTTTCAGAGACATCAAGATTCTTTTAATATTTTTTCCAATTTTTGAAAATTAATTATTTGAAAAGAGAAAAACCATATCACTTTAACTGATTACTGAAATATACATTAGGCCTCCATGGAGCTGCTCTCTTCATCTGCACAATATTGAAAATAAATTATTTTCTGTTTGCCTTTAAACTTGTTTCTTTAAAATAGAAATCAATCATATTCTAGTATAGAATATTTTATTTTAAATAAATCATAATATTTCTATGATAAGAGGCCAGGAATTAAATAACATGTTTTTGTATACTGAAGTATTAAGCACCTTGAAAAATAGGGGACTGTAGGTTCTTTTTTATTTAGTTGGAAGATAATAGCTTTACAATGTTGTGTTAGTTTCTGCCATATGACAACGTGAATCAGTCATGATTTTATAAGTATGCATGCCCTCCATTTTGAACCTCCCTGCCCTCTCCCATTCCATCCCTCTAGGTCATCAGCACAGGACTGGGCTCCCTGTGCTATATAGCAGCTTCTCCCTAGTTATCTACTTTAAGCATGATAGTGTATATATGTCAATGCCACTTTCTCAATTCATCCCACCTTCTCCTTCGCCCAATGAGTCCACAAGTCTGTCTCTATATCTGCATCTCTATTCCTTCATTGAAAATAGGTTCATCAATACTATTTTTCTAGATTGCATATATGTACATCAATGTATGATATTTGTTTTTTTCTCTGAGTTAGTTCATTCTGTATAACAGGTTCTAGGTTCATCCACCTTACTACAGCTGACTTAAATTTGCTCCTTTTTTATGGCAGAACCATATTCCATTGTATATTTGTACCACTCTTCTTTAGCTGTTCATCTGCCAAAGGATATCTAGATCACGTCCATGCCCCATCTATTTCAAATAGTTCTGCAATGAACATTGGGGCACATATGTCTTTTAGAATTGCTGTTTTCTCAGGACCCCATTCCAGTACTCTTGCCTGGAAAATCCCATGGACAGAGGAGCCTGGTAGGCTGCAGTCCATGAGGTCGCTAAGAGCCAGACATGACTAAGCGACTTCACTTTCACTTTCACTTTTCACTTTCATGCATTGGAGAAGAAAATGGCAACCCACTCCAGTGTTCTTGCCTGGAGAATCCCAGGGACAGAGGAGCCTGGTAGGAGGCCGTCTATGGGGTCGCACAGAGTCAGACACGACCGAAGCGACTTAGCAGCAGCAGCAGCAGCAGGGTATATGCCCAGTAGTGGGGTTGCTGGGTGACATAGTAGTTTTATTTTTACTTTTTTTCTTTTTTTTCCCAAGAAATCTCCATACTGCTCTCCATAGTGGCAGTATCAATTTACATTCCCACCAATAGCACAAGAGGGTTCCCTTTTCTCCACATGCTCTCTAGCATTTATTGTTTGTAGATTTTTTTTTTTTTTTTGGTGATGGCCATTCTGACTGGTATAAGGAGATACCTCATTACAGTTTTAATTTGCATTTCTCTAGTAATAAGCTATGCTGAGCATTTTTAATATATTAGCCATCTGTATGTTTCTTTGGAGAAATGTCTGTTTAGGTCTTCAGCCCATTTTCTGATTGGTTTCTGTGTTTTCTGATGTTGAGCTGTATAAGCTGCTTATATATTTTAGAGATTAATCCTTCATCAGTTACTTCAATTTCAATTATTTTCTTCCATTATGAAGGTTATGCTTCTATCTTGTTTATGGTTTCCTTTTCTATGCAAAAGCTTTAATTTTAATTAGGTCTCATTTCTTTTTGCTTTTTATTTCCATTATTCTAGGAGATGGTTGAAAGAGGATATTCATGTGACTTATGTCAAATAGTGTCAAACTGGCTATGTTTTTCCCTAAGAGATGTAGAGTTTCTGGACTTACATTTACGTGTTTAATCAATTTTTAGTTTATTTTTGTGTATGGTGTTAGGAAGTGTTTAGTTTCATTGTTCTACATGCAGCTCTCAAGATTTCCTGGTGCCATTTGAAGAGGTTGTCTTTTTTGCACTGTATATTCTTGCCTTCTTTGTCAAATATAAGGTGGCCATAGGTGTGTGGGGTATCTCTGGGTTTTCTGTATTGTTCCATTGTTATATTTTTTTTTTTGTTTTTGTGACATTACCATACTGTCTTGATGACAATAACTTTGTTGTATAGTTGAAGTCAGGGAGGTCGAGTGCTCCTGTTCCATTTTTCTTTCTCAAGATTGCATTGGTTATTCAAGATATTTTGTGTTTCCGTACAAATTGTAAATATTTTTGTTCTAATTCTGTGAGAAATGCCATTGCTATTTTAATGGGAATTGAATTAAATCTGTAGTTTGCTTTGGGTAATAATTTTCACAATATTCATTCTTCCAATCCAAGAACATGTTATATTTCTCCATCTGTGTCTTTTTTTATTTCTTTCATCAATGTCTTATAGTTTTTTGCATAGGGGTCTTTTGTATCTTTAGTTAGGTTTATTCTTAGGTGTTTTAATGTCCCCTCACCCTTAAATCCCTCCCTCCACCTTATCACATCCCTCTAGGTTGTCACAGAACACCATGTTTCATCTCTCTGGGTCATATAGCAAATTCCCACTGGTTATCTATTTTACATATGGTAATCAATATGTTTCAATGCTACTCTCTCAATTTTCCTATGCTCTGCTTCCCCTACAGTGTCAGTAAGTCTGTTTTTTCTATGTCTGCCTCTTCATTTCTGCACTGCAAATAGATTCATCAGTACTATCTTTTTAGATGCCATGTAAATATTCATTAGTGTATGATATTTGTTTTCCTCTTTCTGACTTACTTCACTCAGAACTACAACAAAGTTTCACAATTTGTATGGAAACATAAGAGAATCTGAATAGTCAAAACAACCTTGAGAAAAAAGAATAGAGCTGGAGGAATCAACCTGCCTGACTTTAGACTATACTATAAAGCTACAGTCATCAAGATAGTATGATAATTGTGGTTGTAGGGTTTTCTCTTTCAGTACTTTAAATATATCCTGCCATTCCCTTCTGGCTTTTTGAGTTTCTGCTGAAAGATCCACTGTTAATTGTATGAGTTTTCCCTTGTATGTTTCTTGTTGCTTTTCCCTTGCTGTTTTTAATATTCTTTCTTTGTGCTTAATCTTTGTGAGCTTGAATAATATGTGTCTCAATGTGTTTCTCCTGGGGTTTAAGCTGTAGGGGACTCTCTGAGCATCTTGGACTTGACTGACTATTCCCTTTCCCATGTTGGGGAAGTTTCAACTATAACTTCTTCAAAAATTTTCTAGGTGCCTTTCTTTTTTTTTCTTATTCCTCTGGGACCCCTATAACTCAAATGTTGGTGCGTTTAATATTGTTAATGGCACCCCACTCCAGTACTCTTGCTTGGAAAATCCCATGGACGGAGGAGCCTGTTAGGCTGCAATCCATGGGGTCACTAAGAGTCAGACACGACTGAGCGACTTCACTTTCACTTTTCACTTTCATGTATTGGAGAAGGAAATGGCAACCCACTCCAATGTTCTTGCTTGGACAATCCTAGGGATGGGGGAACCTGTTGGGCTGCCGTCTGGTCGCACAGAGTTGGACACTACTGAAGTGACTTAGCATAGCATAGCATAGCAAAGATCTCTGAGGCTGTCCTCAATTCTTTTCATTCCTTTCCCTTTATTCTTCTCTTCAGCAGTTATTTCTGCCATTCTATCCTCTAGCTCACTTATGTGTTCCTCTGCCTCAGTTATTCTGCTATTGGTTCCTTCTAGAGCATTTTTAATTTCAGTAATTGTATTATTCATCTCTTTTTGCTTATTCTTTATTTCTTTTATGTCCTTGGTGATTGTATTAACTGTTTTAAATGCTTCTTGTACTTTCTCCATTCTATTTTCAAGTTTTCAGAGCATCTTTACTATGATTATCCTGAATTATCTTTCAAGGAGATTACTTATTCCTCTTCACTTATTTGGTCTTGTGATTTTCTACCTTGTTTTTTCATTTGTGCTGTATTTCTCCGTCTTTTCATTTTTCCCCCCTAACTTGCTCCACTTGATATCTCATTTTCCCAGGCTTTAAAGTTGTATTATTTCTTTCTTTTGATTTTGCCCTTTAAAGGAAATTTTGGCTGGGTGGTTTGTGTTGATTTCTTGTTGGGGGTGATGTGCTTGTGTTATGGGTGTGGGAGGCGATCAAGTAGATAATTACAGAAATACTGGGACATGTCCACACACTTCCACACATACAGTTATGACCAAAGTGTTCCAGAGAAAAGAGTACAGGAGTCTGACTTGGTGAGCAAGGGAAAGCAAAGGTGCTATCAGACAATTGAAAGTAGAGTTAGCTAATGCTCGATCTGGAAATCTGAGTATTAGCAGAAGGCCAGCTGGATATATAGCATAGAGAGCTCAACAATTTAACTTACCTGGTGAAAGAAGAAAGAGTGAAGGAAAAGAAAAGGAGAATATAAAAAGGGGGAAAAGAGAGAGGAGAAGAGAGGGAAAGGACAAAAGGAGAGGGTGGACAAGAGGATTAAAGAAAAAGAGAGAGAAAAGAAGAAATAGAGGAGCAAAGATGAGCAGATGTATGTGGAAAAGATTTATATACATATTCAGGAATAGCTACAGTTGGTAAAGAACTATAGGAAAAGCAGTTGAATACATCAAAAACAAACAAAAAAAATCAAGAAAAAAAAAGTGAGAAAGAGAAAAAAAAAGGGGGGGGACTTAAAATGAATGTTTTTCTTTATTTTTTTGACAGGAAAAACAAAGAGTAAAACTCCACAGCATTACAAAAGGCTAATATGTAGGTGGAAATATGTAGGGTGGGTAAACCATGTGATTTATAAGAAAAAAACAAAATCTTAAATGATTTTTTTTTTTTTAACCAAGGAAAACTCCACAGCACTGCAAAAAGCTAGTATGATGGTGCAAATATGTTGGAGAATAAACAGCGTGATATATAAGGAGAAAGAATCTTAAAATGATTTTAAAAAATTTTTATAACAAGAACAAAGAGGAAAATTCCATAGCACTGCTAAAGGCTAGTGTGAAGGTGGAGATATGTTGGGGGAATAAACAGTGTGATATACAAGAGAAAAAAGAAAAAAAAAAATTAAAAAGTTTCTCAGGGTCGTAGCTCTTGGTTGTGGAGTCTGCCCCTGTCGATGAGGTTGGGTTAGAGTCCTGTGATGTTTTTCTGGTCGGGGGAGCTTGTGCCTGTGTTCTGGTTGCTGGAGCTGGATCTCGTCTCTCTGAAGGGCAGTGCAGTGTCCAATAGTAGGTTTTGAAGTGTTTACGGGTTCAGTATGTCTTTGGGTAGTCCTTCTAGCTTTTGCGGTGTTGGCCGCGTCTATATCCAGAGCTGCTTCAAAGTGGCCCTCTCAGCATATCTGCAGTGCTGCCAGCCCCCTACTTTTCCGTGGGATCATTGCTGGTGCTTCTGTTCCCCTGTCCTGCCCTGTACTGCTGGCAAAAACTTGCTAGGTAGGTGCTTGTGTGGATCCTTCTGTGTCGCGGTCACTTGTGTGGGCTTCCTTCAGCCCCTGAGCTCACCCCCTGCATCACGGGGCTTGTGTGCACTTTGTTTCATCTCATTACCTGCTCTCCCTGTCACCGGGGTTATTTGTTCTTCTTTAGGCTGTGCCAGGAGGGCTGTATGTGCTGCCCAAGTTTTTCAGCCTCCTCTCTATTGGCACCCCAGTCCTGCCCTTGAGTCAGCTGTTTGTCACACACAGCTACCCGGACCTGCCTTCTGTGCTGCAAGGGTTGTGCATGCTGGCTGGGTTTGTATGCCGCCCGACTCTCGGTTCCCTGACCCCGCCGTCTGTTTGAGACCACAGTCCAGGAGCTGTTATGCTGAGAAGTGCAGCTTTCTCTGTTTGAAGTGAAGTGAAGTCGCTCAGTCATGCCGGACTGTACCATACCAGGTTCTTCTGTCCATGGTATTTTCCAGGTCATGTATGGATGTGAGAGTTGGACTGTGAAGAAAGCTGAGTTCCGAAGAATTGATGCTTTTGAACTGTGGGGTTGGAGAAGACTCTTGAGAGTCCCTTGGACTGCAAGAAGATCCAACCAGTCCATTCTAAAGGAGACCAGTCCTGAGTTTTCATTGGAAGGACTGATGCTAAAGCTGAAACTCCAATACTTTGGCCACCTCATGCGAAGAGTTGACTCATTGGAAAAGACCCTGATGCTGGAAGGGATTGGTGGTAGGAGGAAAAGGGGACAACAGAGGATGAGATGGCTGGATGGCATCACCAACTCGATGAACATGAGTTTGAGTAAACTCTGGGAGTTGGTGATGGACAGGGAGGCCTGGCGTGCTGCAATTCATGGAGTCGCAAAGAGTCGGACATGACTGAGCAACTGACTGAACTGAACTGAAGACTGGAATAGGTAGCCATTTCCTCCTCCAGAGGAATCTTCCTGACCCAGGGACTGAACCTGGGTCTCCCACATTGCAGGCAGATGCTTTACCCACTGCCCTCCAAGTCCCTGCTTTGCCTGATTTTCAGAGACTTCGGCAGCTCCCCTTTGGACCCGCCTGTGAGGGAATTTCCCTGTTCATGGGAATTTCTGTTTCAGCGCTCGCTTCCTCCCTTAGTGCACAAGCTCCTGCCCAGAATTTCCCCATCTATTCTTCTTTTTGTGTCCCTCCTCTCTCCTACCTCATTTCAGGGAACTTAGCTTGTCCCCATGGAGGCCTGGGGTCTTCTGTGGTCACCTAGAGCTTGCTTTGTAGGATTTGTTCCATAACTTGATGAGTTTTTGATGTATTTGGAGGGAGGCTGGTGATCTCCTCATCTTACTCCTCTGCCATCTTCTTCCATTCCCCTCTGTCCAGTTCTTCATCATTAAAAATAATGTTTGCTGTGGTTTTCTCCAGTATGGTCTTGATTATGTTGACAAACATTTTTCTATGCCAATGTTTTAGAGAATTTTTACCTTAAATGGGTGTTTAATTTTGTCAAAAACTTTCTCTGTCTCTATTGAGATGATCATATGATTTTTCTCTTTCAAATTACCTTGGTGTATCACATTGATCTGAGTATGTTCAAGAATCCTTGCATCCCTGTGGTAAATCCCACTTGATCCTTTCAGTGTGTTGCTGGATTCTGTTTGCTAGAATTTTGGTGAGAATTTTTGTCCCTATGCTCATCAATGATATTTGCCTGTAATTTTCTTTTGTGACATTTTTGCCTGGTTTTGTCATCAAAATGATGGTGGCTTCATAGAGTAAATTTGTGAGAGTCCCCCTCTGTGCAAGTTTTGAAAGAGTTTGAGCAGGGTACATGTTAGCTAGTCTCTAAATGTTTGATAGAATTTACTTGTGAAGCCATCTGGTTCTGAACTTTTGTTTTTTGGAAGATTTTTTTTTTTAATCATAGTTTACATTTCAACACTTGACATTGGCTTTTTCATAATTTTTGTTTCTTTCTGGTTCAGCCTTGTAAAGTTGTAGTTTTCTAAAAATTTGTCCATTTCTTCCAGCTTGTCCATTTTATTGGCATAAAGTTGCTCTCAGAAATAAAATGGCAGCACAAATAGAATGGTGGCACTGATTAAGAAGATAAAAAATGTTTAACAAAGACCTAGGAAGTAACAAAGAATAGATAAATAACAATGAATGACACAATAACAGAAATAAAAGAAAAAATAAGCTAGAGTGAACCAAGAGCAGAATAACCAAGGCAGAAGAATGGATAGATGAGCTAGAAGATAAAATGGTGGACATATCTTAAGCAGAGCAGAATAAAGAAAACAGAATGTAAAGACATGAGACAGCCTCAGAGACCCCTGGGACAACATTAAACACAATATTCAAATTATAGGTGTCTTAGAAGAAGAGAAAAGGTCATGGTATGATAAAATATTAGGAAACAGTAGTCAAAAATTTCCCTAACATGGGATAAGAAAGAGCTGTCTAAGTCCAGCAAGCCCAGAGAGTCCCATACAGGATAAGTCCAAAGAGAAACATTCATCAATCAAACTAACAAAAACTAAACCCAAAGAAAAGTGAGAGAAAAGCAATAAATCACATTCAAAGGAATCTCCATAAGGTTAAAAGTTGATCTTCCAGCAGAAATTTTGCAGGCCAGAAGGGAGTTTCTTCATTTCAATTTATTTGTTTTTAATAGTGACATATATTGAGCAACTATTCCAATAGGATATTTCAACAACGTTCTTGCTTTATAGATTTCCAATGAATTTGCTTATCTTTGAGAATGGATTCTGAACCAGTTGGATAAACATAAATCAATATATAGATTTACACACAGGCATATATAAGCGGAGAATGTGCACCTTAATCACCTGGGAATCTCATTAAATGCAGATTCTAATTTAGGAGGCGTGAGTTAGGGCCTGGATTCTGCATCCTGCTGTTCCACAGTCTCACTATGAGCAATAACATTTACTTCAATTCAGTTCAGTTGCTCAGTAGTGTCCGACTGTTTATGACCCCATGGGCTGCAGTATGTCAGACTTCCCTCTCCATCATCAACTCATAGAGTTTGCTCAGACTGATGTCCACCAAGTTGCTGATCCCATCCAATAATCTCATCTTCTGTCATCCCCTTCTCCTGCCTTCAATCTTTCCCAGCATCAGGGTCAGTTCTTTGCATCAGGTGGCCAAAGTATTGGAAACCATATTGAAACTATATTGGAAACCAAAATAGAAACCATCTGATTTGAATTCTTTCAATGAATATTCAGGACTGATTGCCTTTAAGATTGACTGGGTGGATCTCCTTGCAGTCCAAGGGACTCTCAAGAGTCTTCTCCAACATAACAGCATCTATTCTTTGGTGCTTAGCTTTCTTTATGGTCCAACTCTCATATCCATAAGTGACTACTGGAGAAACCAAAGCTTTGACTATACATACCCTTGTAGGCAAACTGATGTCTCTCCTTTTTAATATGCTGTCTATGATGGTCACAACTTTTCTCCCAAGGCACAAGCATCTTAATTTCATAGCTGCAGTTACCGTCTGCAGTGATTTTGGAGCCCAAGAAAAGAAAGTCTGTCAGTTTCCATTGTTTCCCCACCTATTTGCCATGGAGTGATGGGACCAGATGCCATGAGCATTTATTTGACTAAGTGTGATATTCAATACATTTTCATCCCAAAGTTCTTTATATGATTTTTTTATGATTTATTCAATTTATTTATGATTTTAATATTGCAGAATAAAAAGCTTAAAATGTCATATTTCCCAGTCTTCTTGTTGTTATTCCTGACTAATATTTTTCTTATGAAGAAAATATTAAGTTTCTTTATTTTGAAGTCATAAACTAATTCTGCATGTTAGTCAAATAGAGAATCAAACTAAAGAATCAAACTTTTGAATCTAAAGAATTAAGAAACTTTCCAATCTAAAGAATCAAACTTTACAATTTTTCCTTAATTCCTTTTGAATATGTTTCTGTTCATTTTTAATGCTGTGCAATTTCATTGAGTTGTCAGAGTCTGTATTTCAGATTGCCTGTTTTTTGGTTTATTGTGTTTTTTTTTTTTTTCTTGAGTTCTAGGAGAATTTCAGAAATATGACTTTTAAAAATTTTTCACCATTTTGCATTTAGTAAATTTCTATTATCTCCATGTTTTATTATTATATTTTTTTGTAATTATCCTAGTGAGGGGACTAGTATTTATTTCTGATAGATTAATTTTTTGGTAAATGTGATATTAAAACAAAGAGCAAACTCATATATGTTATGTATAATTTTATTGCTCATTTGTATACATTTCTTAATTATTTTATTTTTGTATACATTCATTGGTTTGCACCAATTATTCAATAGATTATGGTATATTTGATTCCATAGGTAGAATAATTATTGAAATTCTGTAACTCCTGAGGTACTACATTAGAGATTTCTGCTTGTTACAACTTAATGACTCTTAAAGAGGATAACCTTCTGATTATTAAAGATTCCAATCAGGAGAGAACACTAATGGGTTTTTGTTCCTTTTGACTACTACTCTGAAGAGCAGTTCCACAACTGTGACATTCATATTCATATTAAAATCACAACATGAGAGAAAAACCTTAAAGTGAATAGTTATGGTGATTGGGTGAGGTCCCACTCTTTCTACTTAGCTGGGCATTTATGCGTGCAAAATTCAGAGTTCTTTTAGGGGAAGGGGTTTGGTATTTTTTTATCTATTAACTTCTAAAAATTAATTTATTTTTTACTGAAGGAAAATTTCTTTACAGAATATTGTTGCTTACTGTCAAACCTCAATATGAATTACCCATCAGATCAGATCAGTCACATAGTCCTGTCTGACTCTTTGTGACCCCATGAATCACAGCATGCCAGGCCTCCCTGTCCTTTACCAACTCTCGGAGTTCACTGAGACTCACATCCATTGAGTCAGTGATGCCATCCAGCCATCTCATCCTCTGTCATCCCCTTCTTCTCTTGCCCCCAATCCCTCCCAACATCAGGGTCTTTACCAATGAGTCAACTCTTTTCATGAGGTGGCCAAAGTACTGGAGTTTCAGCTTTAGCATCATTCCTTCCAAAGGAATCCCAGGGCTGATGTCCTTCAGGATGGACTGGTTGGAGCTCCTTGCAGTCCAAGGGACGAACAAGAGTCTTCCCCAACACCACGGTTCAAAAGCATCAATTTTTCGGTGCTCAGCCTTCTTCACAGTCCAACTCTCACATCCATACACGACCACAGGAAAAACCATAGCCTTGACTAGACGAAACTTCGTTGGCAAAGTACTGTCTCTGCTTTTGAATATGCTATCTAGGTTGGTCATAACTTTCCTTTCAAGGAGTAAGCGTCTTTTAATTTCATGGCTGCAGTCACCATCTGCAGTGCCTGATGAACTATGGAATGAGGTTCGTGACATTGTACAGGAGACAGGGATCAAGACCATTCCCATAGAAAAGAAATGCAAAAAAGCAAAATGGCTGTCTGGGGAGGCCTTACAAATAGCTGTGAAAAGAAGAGAAGCAGAAAGTAAAGAGAAAAGGAAAGATATAAACATCTGAATGCAGAGTTCCAAAGAATAGAAAGAAGAGATAAGAAAGCCTTCTTCAGCGATCAATGCAAAGAAATAGAGGAAACCAACAGAATGGGAAAGACTAGAGATCTCTTCAAGAAAATCAGAGATACCAAAGGAACATTTCATGCAAAGATGGGCTCGATAAAGGACAGAAATGGTATGGACCTAACAGAAGCAGAAGATATTAAGAAGAGATGGCAAGAATACACAGAAGAACTATACAAAAAAGAACTTCACGACCCAGATAATCACGATGGTGTGATCACTGACCTAGAGCCAGACATCCTGGAATGTGAAGTCAAGTGGGCCTTAGAAAGCATCACTACAAACAAAGCTAGTGGAGGTGATGGAATTCCAGTTGAGCTATTCCAAATCCTGAACGATGATGCTGTGAAAGTGCTGCACTCAATATGCCAGCAAATTTGGAAAACTTTGCAGTGGCCACAGGACTGGAAAAGGTCAGTTTTCATTCCAATCCCAAAGAAAGGCAAGGCCAAAGAATGCTCAAACTACCACACGATTGCACTCATCTCACACGCTAGTAAAGTAATGCTCAAAATTCTCCAAGCCAGGCTTCAGCAATATGTGAACCGTGAACTTCCTGACGTTCAAGCTGGTTTTAGAAAAGGCAGAGGAATTAGAGATCAAATGGCCAACATCCGCTGGATCATGGAAAAAGCAAGAGAGTTCCAGAAAAGCATCTATTTCTGCTTTATTGACTATGCCAAAGCCTTTGAGTGTGTGCATCACAATAAAGTGTGTAAAATTCTAAAAGAGATGGGAATACCAGACCACCTGATCTGCCTCTTGAGAAATTTGTATGCAGGTCAGGAAGCAACAGTTAGAACTGGACATGGGACAACAGACTGGTTCCAAATAGGAAAAGGAAAATGTCAAGGCTGTATATTGTCACCCTGCTTATTTAATTGATATATCAAGTACATCATGAGAAACGCTGGACTGGAAGAAACACAAACTGGAATCAAGATTGCCGGGTGAAATATCAATCACCCCAGATATGCAGATGACACCACCCTTATGGCAGAAAGTGAAGAGGAACAAAAAAGCCTCTTGATGAAAGTGAAAGTGGAGAGTGAAAAAGTTGGCTTAAAGCTCAACATTCAGAAGACGAAGATCATGGCATCCGGTCCCATCACTTCATGGGAAATAGATGGGGAAACAGTGGAAACCGCCATAGGTATACATATATCCCCTCCCTTTGGAACCTCACTCCTATATCCCTCCCATCCCACCTTCTAGGTTCATACAGAGACCCTGTTTGAGTTTCCTGAGCCATACAGCAAATTCCTGTTGGCTATCTATTTTACATATGATAGTTTAAGCTTTCATGTTACTCTTTCCATACATCTCACCCTCTCCTTCTCCCCATGTCCATAAGTCTATTTTCTATGTCTGTTTCTCCATTGTGTCCTGTAAATAATTTTATCCATATCATTTTTATAGATTCCATATATATGCATTGCAATACAGTACTTTTCTTTCTCTTTCTGGCTGACTTCACTCTGTGAAATAGGTTCTAGATTCATCCACCTTATTAGAACTGACTGAAATGCGTT
Organism: Bos grunniens; assembly: GCF_055505025.1. NCBI lineage: Eukaryota > Metazoa > Chordata > Mammalia > Artiodactyla > Bovidae > Bos > Bos grunniens. The sequence continues at coordinate 60,045,794 of NC_141183.1, read as the reverse complement.
CCTTTTTATAAGTGAGTGATACTTCATTGTGTATGTATAACACAACTTCTTTATCCATTTATCTCTCAGTGGACATCTAAGTTATTTCCATGTTCTAGCTATTGTAAATAGTGCTACAATGAACAGTGGGATACATGTGTCTTTTTCAATTTTGGTTTCTTCAGGGCATATGCCTAGGATTGCTGGGTCATATAGTGGTTTTATTCCTAGTTTTAAGGACTCTGCATACCATCTTCCATAGTGGCTATATCAATTTATGTTCCCACCAACAGTGCAAGAGTGTTCCCTTTTCTCCACACCCTCTCCAGCATTTATTGTTTGTAGACATTTTGGTGATGGCCACTCTAATCAGTGTGAGATGATATTTCATTTTAGTTTTGATTTGCATTTCTCTAATAATGAAACTAAGCCATGCCCGCGGGGCAACCCAAGAAGGGCGGGTCATGGTGGAGAGATCTGACAGAATGTGGTCCACTGGAGAAGGAAATGGCAAACCACTTCAGTATTCTTGCCTTGAGAACCCCATGAACAGTATGAAAAGGCAAAATGATAGGATACTGAAAGAGAAACTTCCCAGGTCAGTAGGTGCCCAATATGCTACTGGAGATCAGTGGAGAAATAACTCCAGAAAGAATGAAGGGATGGAGCCAAAGTAAAAACTTACCCAGCTGTGGATGTGACTGCTGATAGAAACAAGGTCCGATGCTGTAAAGAGCAATATTGCATAGGAACCTGGAATGTCAGGTCCATAAATCAAGGCAAATTGGAAGTGGTCAAACAAGAGATGGCAAGAGTGAATGTCGATATTCTAGGAATCAGTGAACTGAAATGGACTGGAATGGGTGAATTTAACTCAGATGACCATTACATCTACTACTGCGGGCAGGAATCCCTCAGAAGAAATCGAGTGGCCATCATGGTCAACAAGAGTCTTAAATGCAGTACTTGGATGCAATCTCAAAAATGACAGAATGATCTCTGTTCGTTTCCAAGGCAAACCATTCAATATCACAGTAATCCAACTCTAGGCCCCAACCAGTAATGCTGAAGAAGCTGAAGTTGAACGGTTCTATGAAGACCTACAAGATATTTTAGAACTAACACCCAAAAGGGATGTCCTTTTCATTATAGGGGACTGGAATGCAAAAGTAGGAAGTCAAGGAACACCTGGAGTAACAGGCAAATTTGGCCTTGGAATACGGAATGAAGCAGGGTAAAGACTGATAGGGTTTTGCCAAGAAAATGCACTGATCATAACAAACACCCTCTTCCAACAACACAAGAGAAGACTCTATACGTGGACATCACCAGATGGTCAACACCAAAATCAGATTGATTATATTCTTTGCAGCCAAAGATGGAGAAGCTGTATACAGTCAGCAAAAACAAGACCAGGAGCTGACTGTGGCTCAGACCATGAACTCCTTATTGCCAAATTCAGACTTAAATTTAAGAAAGTAGGGAAAACTACTAGACCATTCAGGTATGACCTAAATCAAATCCCTTATGATTATACAGTGGAAGTGAGAAATAGATTTAAGGGCCTAGATCTGATAGATAGAGTGTCTGATGATCTATGGAATGAGGTTCGTGACATTGTACAGGAGACAGGGATCAAGACCGTTCCCATAGAAAAGAAATGCAAAAAAGCAAAATGGCTGTCTGGGGAGGCCTTACAAATAGCTGTGAAAAGAAGTGAAAAGCAAAGGAGAAAAGGAAACATATAAACATCTGAATGCAGAGTTCCAAAGAATAGAAAGAAGAGATAAGAAAGACTTCTTCAGCGATCAATGCAAAGAAATAGAGGAAACCAACAGAATGGGAAAGACTAGAGATCTCTTCAAGAAAATCAGAGATACCAAAGGAACATTTCATGCAAAGATGGGCTCGATAAAGGACAGAAATGGCATGGATCTAACAGAAGCAGAAGATATTAAGAAGAGATGGCAAGAATACACAGAAGAACTATACAAAAAAGAACTTCATGACCCAGATAATCACGATGGTGTGATCACTGACCTAGAGCCAGACATCCTGGAATGTGAAGTCAAGTGGGCCTTAGAAAGCATCACTACAAACAAAGCTAGTGGAGGTGATGGAATTCCAGTTGAGCTATTCCAAATCCTGAACGATGATGCTGTGAAAGTGCTGCACTCAATATGCCAGCAAATTTGGAAAACTTTGCAGTGGCCACAGGACTGGAAAAGGTCAGTTTTCATTCCAATCCCAAAGAAAGGCAAGGCCAAAGAATGCTCAAACTACCACACGATTGCACTCATCTCACACGCTAGTAAAGTAATGCTCAAAATTCTCCAAGCCAGGCTTCAGCAATATGTGAACCGTAAACTTCCTGATGTTCAAGCTGGTTTTAGAAAAGGCAGAGGAACCAGAGATCAAATGGCCAACATCCGCTGGATCATGGAAAAAGCAAGAGAGTTCCAGAAAAGCATCTATTTCTGCTTTATTGACTATGCCAAAGCCTTTGAGTGTGTGCATCACAATAAAGTGTGGAAAATTCTGAAAGAGATGGGAATACCAGACCACCTGATCTGCCTCTTGAGAAATTTGTATGCAGGTCAGGAAGCAACATTTAGAACTTGACATGGACCAACAGAATGGTTCCAAATAAGAAAAGGAAAATGTCAAGGCTGTATATTGTCACCCTGTTTATTTAACTTATATGCAGAGTACATCATGAGAAACGCTGGACTGGAAGAATCACAAGCTGGAATCAAGATTGCTGGGAGAAATATCAATCACCTCAGATATGCAGATGACACCATGCTTATGGCAGAAAGTGAAGAGGAACTAAAAAGCCTCTTGATGAAAGTGAAAGAGAAGAGTGAAAAAGTTGGCGTAAAGCTCAACATTCAGAAAACGAAGATCATGGCATCCAGTCCCATCACTTCATGGGAAATAGATAGGTAAACAGTGGAAAAAGTGTCAGACTTTATTTTTCTGCACTCCAAAATCACTACAGATGGTGACTGCAGCCATGAAATAAAAAGACACTTACTCCTTGGAAGGAAAGTTATGACCAACCTAGATAGCATATTCAAAAGCAGAGATTTTACTTTGCCAACAAAGGTTTGTCTAGTCAAGGCTATGGTTTGGTTTTTCCCGTGGTCATGTATGGATGTGAGAGTTGGGCTGTGAAGAAGGCTGAGCACCAAAGAATTGATCCTTTTGAACTGTGGTGTTGGAGAAGACTCTTGAGAGTTCCTTGGACTGCAAGGAGCTCCAACCAGTCCATTCTGAAGGAGATCAGCCCTGGGTTTTCTTTGGAAAATATGATGCTAGAGCTGAAACTCCAGTACTTTGGCCACCTCATGCAAAGAGTTGACACATTGGAAAAGACTCTGATGCTGGAAAGGATTGGGGGCAAGAGGAGAAGTGGACGACAGAGGATGAGATGGCTAGATGGCATCACTGACTCCTTGGACATGAGTCTCAGTGAACTCCAGGAGTTGGTGATGGACAGGGAGGCCTGGCATGCTGCGATTCATGGGGTCGCAAAGAGTCGAACAAGACTGAGCAACTGATCTGATCTGATCTGAATAATGAACAGTGTTGAGCATCTTTTCATGTGTTTATATGTCTTCTTTGGAGAAATGTCTGTTTAGGTCTTATTCCCACTTTTTTGATTGGGTTGTTAGGTTTGTCGGTATTGAGTTGTATGAGCTGCTTGTATATTTTGGAACTTAGTCCTCTGTCAGGTGTTTCATTTGCTATCATTTTCGCCCATTCTAGGGTTGTCTTTTCACCTTGCTTATAGTTTCCTTTGCTGTGCAAAAGCTTTTAAGTTTAATCAAGTCTCACTTGTTTCCTTTTTTTTTAATTTAATTTATTTTATTTTTTAACTTTACAATATTGTATTGGGATTGCCATATATCAACATGAATCTGCTAAAAGTATACACGTATTTCCACTAATCTAAGAGATGGGTCATAGATGATCTTCCTCTGATTTATGTCATCGAGTGTTCTGTCTATGTTTTCCTCTAAGAGTTTTATAGTTTCTGGTCTTACATGTTGATCTTTAATCCATTTTGAGTTTATATTTGTGTATGGTGTAAGGAAGTATTCTAATCTTACTATTTTACACGTAGCTGTCCAGTTTTCCCAGCACCATTTATTGAAGAATCTGTCTTTGCCCATTGTATATTCTTGCCTCCTTTGTCAAAATAAGGTACCTATAGGTGCATGGGTTTATTTCTTGGCTTTCTGTCTTGTTGCATTGGTCTATATTTCTTTTTGTGCCAGTTCCATACAGTCTTCATGATTGTAGCTCTGTAGTATAATCTGAAGTAAGGAAGGTTGATTCCTCCAACTCCATTACTCCTTCTCAAGACTGCCTTGGCTATTTGTGTTCCCATATGAATTGTGAAATTTTTGTTCTAGTTCTGTGAAAAATGCCATTGGTAATTTGATAGGGATCATATTGAATCTATAGATTGTGTTTAATAGTACAGTCATTTTCTTTTTTTTTTTTTAAATTTTATTTTATTTTTAAACTTTACAATATTGTATTAGTTTTGCCAAATATCGAAATGAATCCACCACAGGTATACCTGCGTTCCCCATCCTGAACCCTCCTCCCTCCTCCCTCCCCTACCCTCCCTCTGGGTCGTCCCAGGGCACCAGCCCCAAGTATCCAGTACCGTGCATCAAACCTGGACTGGCGACTCATTTCATACATGATATTATACATGTTGCAATGCTATTCTCCCAAATCTCCCCACCCTCTCCCTCTCCCACAGAGTCCATAAGACTGATCTATACATCGGTGTCTCTTTTGCTGTCACGTACACAGGGTTATTGTTACCATCTTTCTAAATTCCATATATATGCGTTAGTATACTGTATTGGTATTTTTCCTTCTGGCTTACTTCACTCTGTATAATAGGTTCCAGTTTCATCCATCTCATTAGAACTGATTCAAATGTATTCTTTTTAATGGCTGAGTAATACTCCATTGTGTATATGTACCACAGCTTGCTTATCCATTCATCTGCTGATGGACATCTAGGTTGCTTCCATGTCTTGGCTATTATAAACAGTGCTGCGATGAACATTGGGGTACACGTGTCTCTTTCCCTTCTGGTTTCCTCAGTGTGTATGCCCAGCAGTGGGATTGCTGGATCATAAGGCAGTTCTATTTCCAGTTTTTTAAGGAATCTCCACACTCTTCTCCATAGTGGCTGTACTAGTTTGCATTCCCACCAACAGTGTAAGAGAGTTCCCTTTTCTCCACACCCTCTTCAGCATTTATTGCTTGTAGACTTTTGGATCGCAGCCATTCTGACTGGCGTGAAATGGTACCTCATAGTGGTTTTGATTGGCATTTCTCTGATAATAAGTGATGTTGAGCATCTTTTCATGTGTTTGTTAGCCATCTGTATGTCTTCTTTGGAGAAATGTCTATTTAGTTCTTTGGCCCATTTTTTGATTGGGTCATTTATTTTTCTGGAGTTGAGCTGTAGGAGTTGTTTGTATATTTTTGAGATTAGTTGTTTGTCCGTTGCTTCATTTGCTATTATATTCTCCCATTCTGAAGGCTGCCTTTTCACCTTGCTTATAGTTTCCTTTGTTGTGCAGAAGCTTTTAAGTTTAATTATGTCCCATTTGTTTATTTTTGCTTTTATTTCCAATATTCTGGGAGGTGGGTCATAGAGGATCCTGCTGTGATGTATGTCAGAGAGTGTTTTGCCTATGTTTCCCACTAGGAGTTTTATAGTTTCTGGTCTTACGTTTAGATCTTTAATCCATTTTGAGTTTATTTTTGTGTAAGGTGTTAGAAAGTGTTCTAGTTTCATTCTTTTACAAGTGGTTGACCAGTTTTCCCAGCATCACTTGTTAAAGAGATTGTCTTTAATCCATTGTATATTCTTGCCTCCTTTGTCAAAGATAAGGTGTCCATATGTGCATGGATTTATCTCTGGGCTTTCTATTTTGTTCCATTGATCTATATTTCTGTCTTTGTGCCAGTACCATACTGTCTTGATAACTGTGGCTTTGTAGTAGAGCCTAAAGTCAGGTAGGTTGATTCCTCCAGTTCCATTCTTCTTTCTCAAGATCACTTTGGCTATTCGAGGTTTTTTGTATTTCCATACAAATTGTGAAATTATTTGTTCTAGCTCTGTGAAGAATACCGTTGGTAGCTTGATAGGGATTGCATTGAATCTATAAATTGCTTTGGGTAGTATACTCATTTTCACTATATTGATTCTTCCAATCCATGAACATGGTATATTTCTCCATCTATTAGTGTCCTCTTTGATATCTTTCACCAGTGTTTTATAGTTTTCTATATATAGGTCTTTAGTTTCTCTAGGTAGATACATTCCTAAGTATTTTATTCTTTCCGTTGCAATGGTGAATGGAATTGTTTCCTTAATTTCTCTTTCAGTTTTCTCATTATTAGTGTATAGGAATGCAAGGGATTTCTGTGTGTTGATTTTATATCCTGCAACTTTACTATAATCATGGATTAGTTCTAGTAATTTTCTGGTGGAGTCTTTAGGGTTTTCTATGTAAAGGATCATGTCATCTGCAAACAGTGAGAGTTTTACTTCTTCTTTTCCAAATGGATTCCTTTTATTTCTTTTTCTGCTCTGATTGCTGTGGCCAAAACTTCCAAAACTATGTTGAATACTAATGGTGAAAGTGGGCAGCCTTGTCTTGTTCCTGACTTTAGAGGGAATGCTTTCAATTTTTCACCATTGAGAATAATGTTTGCTGTGGGTTTGTCATATATAGCTTTTATTATGTTGAGGTATGTTCCTTCTATTCCTGCTTTCTGGAGAGTTCTTATCATAAATGGATGTTGAATTTTGTCAAATGCTTTCTCTGCATCTATTGAGATAATCATATGGTTTTTGTTTTTCAATTTGTTAATGTGGTGTATAACATTGATTGATTTGCGGATATTGAAGAATCCTTGCATCCCTGGGATAAAGCCCACTTGGTCATGGTGTATGATCTTTTTAATGTGTTGTTGGATTCTGATTGCTAGAATTTTGTTAAGGATTTTTGCATCTATGTTCATCAGTGATATTGGCCTGTAGTTTTCTTTTTTTGTGGCATCTTTGTCAGGTTTTGGTATTAGGGTGATGGTGGCCTCATAGAATGAGTTTGGAAGTTTACCTTCCTCTGCAATTTTCTGGAAGAGTTTGAGCAGGATAGGTGTTAGCTCTTCTCTAAATTTTTGGTAGAATTCAGCTGTGAAGCCGTCTCGACCTGGGCTTTTGTTTGCTGGAAAATTTTTGATTACAGTTTCCATTTCCGTGCTTGTGATGGGTCTGTTAAGATTTTCTATTTCTTCCTGGTCGAGTTTTGGAAAGTTGTACTTTTCTAAGAATTTGTCCATTTCTTCCACGTTGTCCATTTTATTGGCATATAATTGTTGATAGTAGTCTCTTATGATCCTTTGTATTTCTGTGTTGTCTGTTGTGATCTCTCCATTTTCATTTCTAATTTTATTGATTTGATTTTTCTCCCTGTGTCTTGATGAGTCTGGCTAATGGTTTGTCAATTTTATTTATCCTTTCAAAGAACCAGCTTTTGGTTTTGTTGATTTTTGCTATGGTCTCTTTTGTTTCTTTTCCATTTATTTCTGCCCTAATTTTTAAGATTTCTTTCCTTCTACTAACCCTGGGGTTCTTCATTTCTTCCTTTTCTAGTTGCTTTAGGTGTAGGGTTAGGTTGTTTATTTGACTTTTTTCTTGTTTCTTGAGGTATGCCTGTATTGCTATGAACTTTCCCCTTAGGACTGCTTTTACAGTGTCCCACAGGTTTTGGGTTGTTGTGTTTTCATTTTCATTAGTTTCTATGCAAATTTTGATTTCTTTTTTGATTTCTTCTGTGATTTGTTGGTTATTCAGCAGGGTGTTGTTCATCCTCCATATGTTGGAATTTTTAATAGTTTTTCTCTTCTAATTGAGATCTAATCTTACTGCATTGTGGTCAGAAAAGATGCTTGGAATGATTTCTATTTTTTTGAATTTACCAAGGCTAGCTTTATGGCCCAGGATGTGATCTATCCTGGAGAAGGTTCCATGTGCGCTTGAGAAAAAGGTGAAATTCATTGTTTTGGGATGAAATGTCCTGTAGATATCAATTAGGTCTAACTGGTCTATTGTATTGTTTAACGTTTGTATTTCCTTGTTAATTTTCTGTTTAGTTGATCTATCCATAGGTGTGAGTGAGGTATTAAGGTCTCCCACTATTATTGTGTTATTGTTAATTTCTCCTTTCATACTTGTTAGCATTTGTCTTACATATTGCGGCGCTCCCGTGTTGGGTGCATATATATTTATAATTGTTATATCTTCTTCTTGGATTGATCCTTTGATCATAAGGTAGTGACCATCTTTGTCTCTTTTCACAGCCTTTGTTTTAAAGTCTATTTTATCTGATATAACTATTCCTGCTTTATTTTGGTCCCTATTTGCATGGAAAATCTTTTTCCAACCCTTCACTTTCAGTCTGTATGTGTCCCCTGTTTTGAGGTGGGTTTCTTGTAGACAACATATATAGGGGTCTTGTTTTTGTATCCATTCAGCCAGTCTTTGTCTTTTGGTTGGGGCATTCAACCCATTTACATTTAAGGTAATTACTGATAAGTATGATCCCATTGCCATTTACTTTATTGTTTTGGGTTTGAGTTTATACACTGTTTCTGTGTTTCCTGTCTAGAGAATATCCTTTAGTATTTGTTGGAGAGCTAGTTTGCTGGTGCTGAATTCTCTCAGCTTTTGCTTGTCTGAGAAGCTTTTGATTTCTCCTTCATATTTGAATGAGATCCTTGCTGGGTACAATAATCTGGGCTGTAGGTTATTTTCTTTCATCACTTTAAGTATGTCTTGCCATTCCCTCCTGGCTTGAAGAGTTTCTATTGAAAGATCAGCTGTTATCCTAATGGGAATTCCCTTGTGTGTTATTTGTTGTTTTTCCCTTGCTGTTTTTAATATTTGTTCTTTGTGTTTGATCTTTGTTAATTTGATTAATATGTGTCTTGGGGTGTTTCGCCTTGGGTTTATCCTGTTTGGGACTCTCTGGGTTTCTTGGACTTGGGTGATTATTTCCTTCCTCATTTTAGGGAAGTTTTCAACTATTATCTCCTCAAGTATTTTCTCATGGTCTTTCTTTTTGTCTTCTTCTTCTGGGACCCCTATATTCGAATGTTGTAGCGTTTAATATTGCCCTGGAGGTCTCTGACATTGTCCTCATTTCTTTTAATTCGTTTTTCTTTTGTCCTCTCTGATTCATTTATTTCTACCATTCTATCTTCTAATTCACTAATCCTATCTTCTGCCTCTGTTATTCTACTATTTGTTGCCTCCAGAGTGTTTTTAATTTCATTTATTGCATTATTCATTTTATATTGACTCTCTTTTATTTCTTCTAGGTCCTTGTTAAACCTTTCTTGCATATTCTCAATCTTTGTCTCCAAGCTATTTATCTGTGATTCCATTTTGATTTCAAGATTTTGGATCAGTTTCACTATCATTATTCGGAATTCTTTATCAGGTAGATTCCCTATCTCTTCCTCTTTTGTTTGGTTTGGTGGGCTTTTATCCTGTTCCTTTATCTGCTGGGTATTCCTCTGTCTCTTCATCTTGTTTAAATTGCTGAGTTTGGGGTGACCTTTCTGTATTCTGGCAGTTTGTGGAGTTCTCTTTATTGTGGCGTTTCCTCGCTCTGTGTGGGTTTGTACAGGTGGCTTGTCAAGGTTTCTTGGTTAGGGAAGCTTGTGTCGGTGTTGTGGTGAGTGGAGCTGTATTTCTTCTCTCTGGAGTGCAATTAAATGTCCAATAATGAGTTATGGGATGTCTATGGTTTTGGGGTGACTTTGGGCTGCCTGTATCTTGGAGCTCAGGGCTGCGTTCCTTGCTGCTGGAGAATTTGCTTGGTATGTCTTGTCCTGAAACTTGTTTCACCCTGAGAGGTTTACAGCGTTATATGGAGAAGAGAAGAGTGAGGAGGGAGTTAGAGGTGACCCAAATGAGATGAGGTGGAGTCAATAGAGGAGAGAGTGGGCTATTCAGTAATCTCTTCCTTATGTGCACTACACAACTGGACCTCTCAGAGTTGTTCACAGAGTTATACAGAGAAGAGAAGAAGGAAGAAGGTGGCAGAGGTGGCCAGTAGGATAAATGGGGGAATGAAAAGGAAGGAGACAGATCCAGCCAGTAATCAGTTCCCTAAGTGTTCTCCACCGTCTGGAACACACAGAAATTCACAGAGTTGGGTAGAGTAGAGAGGGATTAGGGAGGAGACACAGGCGACCTAGTGGAGAAAAAGGAAGAGTCCAAAGGGACAGAGAGCAGGTAAGCCAGTAATCTAGCTCCCTAGTGAAAAATGGGTACTGAAGATTGGGTTCTTAAAGGTACAAAATTGGTAACAAATACATAAAAGCAAAAATTTAAAATCTAGGGTAGAGTTTGGAATTTCAAAAATACGATGTTAAAGAAAAGAAGAAGGAAAAGAAAGAGAGAAAAAACGAACAAACAAAAACAAACAAGGTCGCAAAAATTATAAAGAAAATATAGGTACAAAATTGATAACTAATACCAAAAAGCAAAAGTTAAAAATCAAGAGTAGAGTTTGGAATTTCAAAAATACAATGTTAAAAAAGAAGAAAAAGAAAGAGAGAGAGAGAAAAAAAAAAAAAAAACAAGAACAAACAAGGTCGCATAAATTATATATTAAAAAAATACAGGTACAAAATTGATAACAAATACCAAAAAGCATAAATTAAAAATCTAGAGTAGAGTTTGGAATTTCAGATATACAATGTTATTTAAAAGAAGAAGATAAAGAAACAGAGAAAAGGAAAAAGAAAAAATAAAAAAGGGTCACAGAAATTATATAAAAACAAAAACAAAAAAAAACTATAGGTACAAAATTGATAACAAATACTAAAAAGCTAAAATTAAAAATCTAGAGTAGAGTTTGGAATTTCAAAAATACAATGTTAAAGAAAAGAAGGAAAAGGGAAAAAAAAGGTCAAAAAATTATTTTAAAATATATATATATGAAGTTTGCTTTAAAAAAAAATAGGGTCTTCTTTTTTGTGTGTGTGTGTGCAAAGTAATCGGTTATAAAAGTGGAAATTAAAGGAATAATAGAGGACTTAAATTTTTTTTTTTTAATAGGCTCACTTGTTAAGTCGCACTGAGGGGAGGTAGGGAGGGATGCTGCAAACAACTAACACTGACGTGTGCTCGCAGTGCCTCAGCCACACTGGGTCTGCCCCCAGTTCACTGCGCGTGTAGCCTCTCTGCCCACGCTGCTCAGGCTCTAGGTTGGTCCACCGCAAATCATCCGCGGCCTGCCCTGGGCTGCCTGTACTTCCCAGGTCCAAGCCGCTCAGGTTCAGGCACTCGGGTAGTCCTCAGAGGCACAGACTCTCAGTTGGGCCTGCGTTTTGCGCCCTTCCCAGATCCGAGCAGCTCAGGTGATGAGGTGTTTTGCGCGTGCGATTGCTGCGACTTATCGCCTCCCCGCCGCTCAGTTATCTAGTTGTGTACCGGCACACCTTCTCAGGCAGATGTTGACCGTCCAGACCCCCAAGAAGTTTTAGTTAGCAAAGAAGCCTGCTTACAGTTTTATAAATAATGTCTCTCTGGGGCTGCGATTGTCCCCTTCCGGCTCTGGCTGCCTATCACCGGAGGGGGATGGTCTGCCTCCAGCTATCTCTGTTCAGTCCTTTATTCCGGGCGCGGGCCTGGCGGTGTCATAGGTTAGGGCTGGCTTTTCGCGTGGTAGATATCCCACAGTCTGGTTTGCTAGCCCAAATTATTTCGCTCAGATAGTGATCGGGGTATTCAGGCCAGATTCTTGCGATGCAGCCCGCGCCGCGCCTCCCTGCCCAGCCCCCTCTTGCTAATGGCGTATGCAGGCGTCTGCGCTGCTTCTCCACTGGGGGAGTTACCGTAGGGCTTGCAATGTGCGGGTTTTAATTATTTATTTTTCCTCCGTGTTATGTTGCCCTCTGTGCTTCCAAGGCTCGGCACAGATTCGGCAGTGAGAAGGTTTCCTGGTGCTTGGAAACTTCTCTCTTTTTAAGACTCCCTTCCCGGGACGGAACTCCGTCCCTCCCTCTTTTGTCCCTTTTTTTGTCTTTTATATTTTTCCCTACCTCCTTTCGAAGATTTGGGTTGCTTTTCTTGGTGCCTGATGTCCTCTGCCGGCTTTCAGAAGTTGTTTTGTGGAATTTACTCAGCGTTTAAATGTTCTTTTGATGAATTTGTGGGGGAGAAAGTGTTCTCCCCGTCCTACTCTTCTGCCATCTTAGCTCCTCCCCCCAGTCATTTTCACAATATTGATTCTTTTTGTTGCAATGGTGAAGGGGATCGATTCCTTAATTTCTTTTTCAGATTTTTCATTGTTAGTATATAGAAATACAAGTGATTTCTCTTTTTTGATTTTGTATCCTGCAACTTTGCTAAATTCACTGATTAGCTACAGTAATTTTCTGCTACTATCTTTAGGATTTTCTATCTACAGTATCATGTCATTTGCAAACATTGAGAGGCTTACTTCTTCCTTTCTGAACTGGATTCCTCTTATTTCATTCTCTTCTCTGATTGCTATAGCTAGGACTTGCAGAACTATGTTGAATAATAGTGGTGAAAGTGAACACTCTGGTCTTGTTCCTGATCTTAGGTGGAATGCTATCAGTTTTTCACTATTGAGAATATGTTTACATAGACTTATAACATATGGCTTTTGTTTGTTGAGGTAGATTCTTTCTATGCCCATTTTTTGAAGAGTTTTAATCATTAATGGGTGCTGGATTTTGTCAAAGGCTTTTTCTTTTTATCATATGTTTTTTATCTTTCAATTTGTTAATATGGTGTAACACATTGATTGATTTGTGTATGTTGAAGAATCCTTGCATCCCTGGAATAAACCCAACTTGATCATGGTGTATGAGCTTTTTGATGTGTTGCAGAATTTTGTTTGCTAAAATACTGTGGAGTCATTTTGAACCTATGTTCATCAGTGATATTTTCCTATATCTTTCTTTTTTTGTGTTGTCTTTGTCTGGTTTTGGTGGCCTTGTAGAAAGAGTTTGGAAGTGTTTTTTCCTCTACAAATTTTTGAAAGAGTTTTAGAAGGATAAGTATTAGCCCTTCATTAAGTGTTTGACTGAATTCTCCTGTGAAGCCACCTGGTTCTGGGCTTTTGTTTTTGGGGATACTTTTGATCACAGCTTCAACTTGAAGGCTTGTGAATGGGTTGTTCATAATTTCTAGTTCTTCCTAGTTCAGCCTTGGAAGATTAAACTTTTCTAAGAATCTGTCCATTTCTTCCAGGTTATCTACATTATTGCCCTATATTTGTTCATAATAGTCTTTTATGGTCCTTTGTATTTCAGCATTGTCTGTTGTAACCTCCCTTTTTCATTTCTAATTTTATTGATTTGACTCTTCTCTCTTTTTTCATGATGAATAAGGTTAAAAGTTTGTCAATTTTGTTTATCTTCTCAAAGAACCAGCTTTTGCTTTTATTAATCTTTACTATTGTTTCTGTCATTTCATTTTCTCTTATTTCTGCTTGGATCCTAATGATTTCTTTTCTTCTACTAATTTTTTTCTTTTTCTTTTTTTCCAGTTGTTTAAGTTAGCTTGTCTATTCAATGTTCTTTTTGTTTCTTGTGGTAGGATTGTATTGCTATAAACTTACCTCTTATAACTGCTTTTGCTGCATCCCATAGGTTTTGAGTTGTGTTTTCATCATCATTTGTTTCTAGAATTTTTTTTTATTTCCCTTTTGATTTCTTCAGTAACCTGTTGGTCATTTAGAAATGTGTTGTTTAATCTCCATTTGTTTGAGTTTCTTACAGTTTTTTGTTTTTTCCTTTTAATTGGTATCTAGTCTCATAACATTGGGGTTGAAGATGCTTAATATGATTTCAATTTACTTAAATTTACTGAGGTTTAACTAGTGACCCAATATGTGGTCTATCCTGGAGAATGTTCCATGTGCACTTGAGAAGAAGGTGTATTCTGCATTTGAGTGGAATGTTCTGAAGATATAAATGAAATATACCTCATCTAATGTATCATTTAAGATGTGTTCCTTATTAATTTTGTTTTGCTGATTGGTCCCTTGGTGTGAGAGGGGTGCTAAAGTCCCCTACTGTTATTATGTGCCAGGGACCAGCCCCGGTGGATCCAGGGAATTTGAAGGGGAGACGGCTTTGGCGATCATCAAGAAACAATTGCTTAATTAAATGTTAATTAAGGATATAAAGAGTGGTTAAATAAGGATAGCTCAGTGAGGAAATTCAGTGGAGAAAAGAGGCTGAATAATTCAGCCAGAAGGTGAGAGAAAGAATGACATGGGGAGACCAAGTTTCGGTGAACAAGGCCCGCACTTTATTTTCCAAAGTAGTTTTTATACCTTAAGTTATGCATAGAGGATAATGGGGGAAGGGGTAGAGTCATGCAGCAAGCCAGGCTTTCTTCCTGCAAACTTATCATATGCAAAAATTTAGGTGATTTGCATCATCTTCTGGCCCGGAGGCCTGTTAATATTTCAAGAAACTTATTTTTCTCGAAAGGTGATTATTCTAAAGTCAGGTGCCACCCTCCAAAAGCATTAGATAAAGTTGCATTCCTATAGGGCAGAGGTGTGGTGGGCTATAACAAGAAAAAGAATTAACTCAAGGGTCCAAGGTTACAAACATTAAAGCTACTACTTACACCAATTATATTAATCAATACACTGCCAGGGACACAGCAGCTAAGGGATATGGAGACTTAGTAGCAAACATTGGCCCAACAAGTGAAAAACCCTTCACCAATTCAATTTCTAATCAATCTTTTAACTGCTCAAAGGAATCTGTATTTAGACAGTTTAGAACATCTCATGCCTCTCACAGTTGGGAGGCTCTGAGCAATCACATGTGGCCGGAAAAACCTATTCAGGCAGGCTAGAGGACTTCCAAAGGAGTTTGTAGGTTGAAACACTATCACACCCAGGAATTGTTAACTGGAGCTGTAAGTTAACTCTTTTTTCAGAGAGAGGTAGTGGGGGACAGCTCCCCGTAAAGTCAGAGGTGTAGGTGAGAGCACAAAGCAGAAAGTAGGCAGACTCTGGTTTTGGGGTAGATGCTCGGGGGACTTCTGAGGCTCGATCCCGCCTTTGCGTATGCCGAGCCTCCTTCCTCATGACCTTTGCCACGGGCGGAGCTCCTGCTCCCGGCAATTATGTTACTGCCAATTTTTCCATTTATATCTGTTAGTGTCTGTCTTATGTACTGAGGTGCCCCTATGTTGGGTACATGGATAAATACAATTGTTATGTCTTCCTCTTAGATTGATCCCTTGATCAGTATGTAGTGTCCTTCTTTATCTCTTGTAATCTTCTTTATTTTAAAGTATATTTTGTCTGATATGAGGGTTGCTACTCCAGCTTTCTTTTGCTTCCTATTTGCATGTAATACATTTTTCCATCTTATCACTTTCAGTCTATGTGTGTCTTGAAGTCTGAAGTGGGTTTCTTATGTAAAGCATATATATAGGTCTTATTTTTTTAATCCATTCAGCCAGTCTGTGACTTTTGGTTGGAGCATTTAGTTCATTTATATTTAAAGTAATTATTTATGTGTATGTTCCTCTTGCCATTTTCTTAATTGTTTGGGGTTGATTTTGCTGTAGTCACTGAAGTGACTTAGCAGCAGAAGTAGAGTATTTTTTATTTCAGTAATTGTGTTGTTTGTCTCTGTATGCTTATTCTTTAATCTGTCTAGGTTTTTGTTAATTGATTCTTGCATTTTATCCATTTTGTTTTCAAGGGTTTTGATCATCTTTACTGTCATTTTTCTGAATTCATTTTCTCGTAGTTTGCCTATTTCCTCTTCATTTATTTGGTCTTCTCTGTTTCTACTTTTTTTCTTTCATTTGTGTAGTATTTCTCTGCCTTTTTTTTTTTTTTTTAAACTTACTGTTTTTGAGGTCTCTTTTACCAAGGCTTCAAGGAAAGTTGAATTCTTTCCTTGAAGAAAGGTGACTTCTTTCTTCCTTTTGATTTCTGCCCTCCTAAGTTGGGCCCAGTGGTTAGTGTAAGCTTCATATAGGATGAGTTTTGGGCTGGTTTTTGTTTGATTGTTTTTCCCCTAATGGGCAAGGCTGATAGAGGTGGTAATCCTGTCTGCTGATGGTTGTGTCTGTATTTTTGTTTTGTTTGCTATTTTGATGAGACTTCCTGCACAGTGTGCTTCTGATGGTTGGATGATACTGGGTCTTTTGCTGCTGCTGCTGCTGCTAAGTCGCTTCAGTCGTGTCCGACTCTGTGCGACCCCGTAGACGGCAGCCCACCAGGCTCCCCCATCTCTGGGATTCTCCAGGCAAGAACACTGGAGTGGGTTGCCATTTCCTTCTCCAGTGCATGAAAGTGAAAAGTGAAACTGAAGTCACTCAGTCGTGTCTGACTCTTAGCGACCCCATGGACTGCAGCCTACCAGGCTCCTTCATCCATGGGATTTTCCAGGCAAGAGTACTGGAATGGGGTGCCATTGCCTTCTCCAAATAAAGTTTAGAATTGCATTAATAGAACCAACCAATGTTGGTGCCTTAGTTAACATTAGGGATAAAGTATATATGAGAAGCCTCTATACTATCTTTGCAACTTTTTGGTAAATCTAAAATTATTCCTAGACATGTTTTTAAGAATCTGAACATAAAAGCTGCTTCTACTGATATCTGTACATTTATGATAATGAATTAAATGTTTTACAAAGACATTCTGACTTTGTCCTCTTGAGAAAGCCAAGGTTGCCAAGAAAATCCATGAATCTATTGTAAGTTTAAAGCTACCCAGTCAAATATTTCTAACTGAAGTCTAGTTTGCTTACTTAGCCCTGAGGGACACACTTGCTTTGTTTAATAGAGGACATCTGTTAGCAGAAGAGTGCCATCATCTCAGTTGTGGAAGCTATCAAGTTCTTAGCAATGACATATATTCCAAATTAGGAAATGTGGTTATGACATTAAGTAACACTAAAATAAATATCCAAAAAGGAGAAACCAAAGATGAACTCCAGACAAATGGCAGTTGCAAAATAAGGCAAATAAAAATTGAAATAATACAAAATGCACATATACATATACACCCAGCAACAAAAACAACAACAACAACAAAAAAAAAAACAAAACAAAAAGGAAAATTCCACAGAACTTCAAAAGCCCAACGTAGAGGCAGAGGTTTACCACAGCAATAAAAATGTGGCTGAAAGGAAAAAAAAAACTCAAAAGCTCAACTGGATTTCATAATGCCAGTAAAATTGACAGCACAACAGAGGGGCAAAAAAATAAAATAAAATAAATAAAAAACACCTCCAAAAGAATCTGCAGAACAAGTCAAAACATAAACTAATGAATGTTTTCCTTGAGTCACTGCTGTCAGCGTCCTTTCCCTCACTGGCTGTCACAGTCCACCTCACCTCCCTAGGATACCCTCCAACACTGTGCTGATCTCTGGACCTGCTGTGGGGCCAGCTCAGATTCTATTCTGGTCCTACTCCTATGTGTTCTAGCCTCCAAGGTTCACAGCTATGAAAACTACTGCGTTTTCTTTTATGGGAACTCTCAGTGGCCTTTTTAGCATGGGCGGCTGCGACTG
This sequence comes from Bos grunniens, assembly GCF_055505025.1. Lineage (NCBI taxonomy): Eukaryota > Metazoa > Chordata > Mammalia > Artiodactyla > Bovidae > Bos > Bos grunniens. The sequence continues at coordinate 60,028,158 of NC_141183.1, read as the reverse complement.
GCGCACTTAGCAAGGCCAAGAGGAGCTACCCCACGTCTGAGGTCAAGGACAGAAACCAGGAGGACCCCATGCCCGAGGGGAGGCGGCCAAGAGGAGTTACCCCACGTCCAAGGTCAGGGGCAGTGGCCAAGAGTGCCACGCTGCGACGGCACAGGAATGGCTGAGAGGAGCTACCCCACGTCCGAGGTCAGGGGTAGCAGCCGAGAGGAGCTACCCCATGCCCAAGGCCAAGGGCTGTGGCCAGGAGGAGCAACCCCACCTCCAAGGAGCCGTGGCTGCACGGGTGCAGGAGGGCTTAGAGGAGCTATTCCACATTCAAGGTCAGAAGGGGCAGTGGTGAGGAGATATTCCTCATCCAAGGTAAGGAGCAGTGGCTGAGCTTTGCTGGAGCAGCCGTGAAGAGATATCCCATGTCCAAGGTAAGAGAAACCCAAGTAAGATGGTAGGTGTCGCAAGAGGGCATCGGAGGGCAGACACAATGAAACCATACTCACAGAAAACTAGTCAATCTAATCACAGTAGGACCAGAGCCTTGTCTAACTCAGTAAAACTAAGTCATCCCCATGGGGCAACCCAAGACTGGCGGGTCATGGTGGAGAGGTCTGACAGAATGTGGTCCACTGGAGAAGGGAATGGCAAACCACTTTAGTATTCTTGCCTTGAGAACCCCATGAATGCTATGAAAAGGCCAAATGATAGGCTACTAAAAGAGGAACTCCCCAGGTCAGTAGGTGCCCAATATGCTACTGGAGATTAGTGGAGAAATAACTCCAGAAAGAATGAAGGGATGGAGCCAAAGCAAAAACAATACCCAGTTGTGGATGTGACTGCTGATAGAAGCAAAGTCTGATGCTGTAAAGAGCAATATTTCATAGGAACCTGGAATGTCAGGTCCATGAATCAAGGCAAATTAGAAGTGGTCAAACAAGAGATGGCAAGAGTGAACGTTGACATTCTAGGAAACAGTGAACTAAAATGGACTGGAGTGGGTGAATTTAACTCAGATGACCATTGTATCTACTACTGCAGGCAGGAATCCCTTAGAAGAAATGGAGTAGCCATCATGGTCAACAAAAGAGTTCAAAATGCAGTACTTGGATGCAATCTCAAAAACGACAGAATGATCTCTCTTCATTTCCAAGGCAAACCATTCAATATCACAGTAATCCAAGTCTATGCTCCAACCAGTAACGCTGAAGAAGCTGAAGTTGAATGGTTCTATGAAGACCTACAAGACCTTTTAGCACTAACACCCAAAAAAGATGTCCTTTTCATTATAGAGGACTGGAATGCAGAAGTAGGAAGTCAAGAAACACCTGGAGTAACAGGGAAATTTGGCCTTGGAATACAGAATGAAGCAGGGTAAAGACTGATAGGGTTTTGCCAAGAAAATGCACTGGTCATAGAAAACACCCACTTCCAACAACACAAGAGAAGACTCTACACATGGACATCACCAGATGGTCAACACCGAAATCAGACTGATTATATTCTTTGCAGCCAAAGATGGAGAAGCTGTATACAGTCAGCAAAAACAAGACCAGGAGCTGACTGTGGCTCAGACCATGAACTCCTTATTGCCAAATTCAGACTTAAATTGAAGAAAATAGAGAAAACCACTGGACCATTCAGGTTTGACCTAAATCAAATCCCTTATGATTATACAGTGGAAGTGAGAAATAGATTTAAGGGACTAGATCCAACCAGTCCATTCTGAAGAAGATCAGCCCTGGGATTTCTTTGGAAGGAATGATGCTAAAGCTGAAACTCCAGTACTTTGGCCACCTCATGTGAAGAGTTGGAAAAGACTCTGATGCTGGGAGGGATTGGGGGCAGGAGGAGAAGGGGACGACAGAGGATGAAATGGCTGGATGGCATCACTGACTCGATGGACGTGAGTCTGAGTGAACTCTAGGAGTTGGTGATGGACAGGGAGGCCTGGCGTGCTGCAATTCATGGGGTCGCAAAGAGTTGGACACGACTGAGTGACTGAACTGAACTGAACTGGCTGATAGAAATAGAGTCTGCCTAGTTGATCATGTGGATTTAATCTTCAGCTTCTACAGCTGGTAGGAAGGTTTTGGGTCTTCTTCCTTAGCCACATTGCCCCTTGGCTTCAATTATGGTTTTATTTCCACTTCTGCATGTAAACCCTCCACTGGGATTTGCTCCTGAGGCTGCCCTAGAGGACTTGGGTCTTCCCCTATGAGGGCCAGGTATAGAGGTGGTGCAGCTGCTTGGGTCGCAGGGGTTCTGGCAGCACCAGGTACTCAGGGGAGTTGGCAGCTAGGGAAGCAGGAAATACAGTGCTCTAGAAGGGTATGGTGACCAGTATTGGCCAATGCATTCTACTATTCTTGCCTGGAAACCTTCCTCTCTGACAGAGAAGCCTGGCAGGCCACAGTCCACAGGGTCGCCAAGAGTTGGACATGACCAAGTGACCCTATGTGCATAGATTCAAAACCTTTTTTGCCTTTGGCAGCTCTGCCTCAGTGAGAGTTAAGCGTGAAGGTCGTGCAGCTGCTTGGCTTGTGCAGATCCTGGAAGTGCCTAGTATGAAAGGACATGCACTGCCTCTGCTGCAGGAGTTATGACCCTATCAGAGTCGTTTTTTGAGCCTGGCAATCAGAAGCCCTCTGTGGCTAGTCTTTCTCCATAACTCTGCCCATTTAGGCACTTAGAGGGCTCCCTTTCCTGGGACCCTTCTCTGTAGTTCAGCACATCAGGCACATAGAGGGAGCCCCTTGGTTGGAGTCCTACTCTGTAGATCAGTGTGTCAGGCACTTAAAGGAGCACCGTGTGTGGGGTCCTACTCTGTAGTTCAGTGTGTCAGGCTTTTGATGGGCCATTCTCTCTATTGTTCAGCTGCGTGTGGGGAGAGAGAGGCTATAGTGATGGCTCCAACCCCTACTCATGACTCAGCAGTATTTCCTGGCTTCCATGGCTGCCTGGCTTTCCTCCACAGTCATTTCCCACCACAATCTCCTCCCTCACATCCCCTCAATCTGTCTCTCCACAGTCAACTGCAGCCCTCACCCTGGGACTGTTCCATAATCCCTAAATTCCAGTTCCCAGCTGCTCTGCCTTGCAGGAGACCAGCTTCCTGTCTGGAGTGTATGGCTGCAGTAAGGAGACTGTCTGTTTGTTTCTCATTACAATTGGGCTTCCACAGATCAGCTGCTTCACTCTCAGACTTAAATGTTTCTCCTCTGACTCAGACAATTGCCCCAGTGTGGGGATCAGACCCTGCTTCAGTTCCCCTACCCACCAAGGGCAGATCCAGTCCTACTAACACTCCTGTTTTCCCCTCTAGTTCCTTCATTCTACTGTTTTTTTTGTTGTTGTTGTTCTGTGTGTTCTTTTCCACAGGTCAGGTACTCCTGTCTGCTCTCAGCTGGTGTTCCACACACATTTCTGTGTGTGAAGGTGTATTCCTGATGTATCTGTGGAGAGAGATGTACTCCATGTTCACCTACTCCTCCACCATCTTGTTCCACCCTGCACAGTTCAACTTTTTGATGCTGATCTATTGTCATTATATCTCACAAACTTTTCTCAACATACTAGCAAGTAGATGATACCCTCTTTCATTTTCATTTTTACCAAAAAGAAATCACATCCATATTTATATTTTATTGATCATAATCATGGGAATGGTAGAGCAGCCCTGGGAAGCCTGAGTATACTTCGCTCATCTTAGTAAGAAATCTGTTCTGTCCCTGTACTGTTCCATGCAAGACTGTATTAGAGTAATATACAGCTTGTGAAGACTTATTCATCTGTTAAAGACATGGTTTCTGTATAAACAAAGCCTGAGAAAAGCATACAGGTATACTCTCATACTCTCAAAGCCACAGGGCATACTTCTAATGCCTCAAGGATTGAAAAAATATAAGTAGCAATTAATATAGCAAACACGTGTATACCTGAGGCAGATTCATGTTGATATATGGCAAAACCAGTACAATATTGTGAAGTTAAAAACAAAAAAAAAGTATTTTGAGTTGCTAGAATACCATCACTTTGACTTTATGACCAAATGTGTTTTATGACAAATTAATTTCTGGTCAATGTATCAATTTCTAACTGAGGATGATAAGAGGATGTTAACTGAAACAAATATGTTGCTAAATCAAATTTCAAAAATAGTTTTTTATATTGATAAAATAATCTCACAGAAGTATAAATAGCCACTTGGATATATGAAATAAAATAAAACCATTGAACAATTGCTTTTTCTCTGCTGCTGCTAAGTCACTTCAGTCGTGTCCCACTCTGTGCGACCCCATAGACAGCAGCCCACCAGGCTCCTCCGTCCCTGGGATTCTCCAGGCAAGAACACTGGAGTGGGTTGCCATTTCCTTCTCCAATGCATGAAAGTGAAAAATGAAAGTGAAGTTGCTCAGTCATGCCCGATCCTCAGCGACCCCATAGATTGCAGCCTTCCAGGCTCCTCTGTCCATGGGATTTTCTAGGCAAGAGTACTGGAGTGGGGTGCCATTGCCTTCTCCAGTTTTTTCTCTAAATATACTCAAAATGAAAACAAAAACCTGTGAATATGAATAAAACCTTTTGAATAATATAATATTTCTTCAATAGAAGGAGTATGTAATCCTAAATATTCATTTTTGGCAATGACAGCTGTGTATGAATTATTTGCTTCTCTTTCTGTATTCATCTTATTTTGTTTTAAGAAATGCATATATATTTCTATAACATTGTGTTATCTTTAAAATATTTCAACCTTGTAAAATTTACTTAGACTTTTTTTTTTTTTTTTTTTACTTAATATATGTTCTATTCTGGGGAATGTTCCATGCACATTTGTCAAAATTTTGTATTCTGTTATTGATTTTTGCAGTGTCCATGCCTTCTGGAAGTCACACTGTTGTGTGTTGATATGATTCATAATGTCTCACAGGTATCTTAGCTCTGTTTTTCTTTATTCTTTGATCATCTGCTCCTAAGACCAGACAACTTCAATTGACCTATTTTCAAGTTTGTTGATATTTTCTTCTGCCTGCTCAAATCTGCTGTTGAAATTCTTTATTCAGTTATTGTACTTTTGGCTCCAGAATTTCTGTTTACTTTTTGTAATTACTGTCTGTCGATATTTTCTGTTTATATATTGCTCTATATCTTCTTTAGCTCTTTGAGTGTATTTAAGATCACTGATTTTAAGTCTTTGTCTTATAAGTCCAATATCTGTGTTTCCTCAGGGACAGTTTCTGCTCATTTCTCCTCTGAATAAGCCGTGCTTGTATGTGTAGTTGATAAGTTGCCTCAGTTGTGTCTGACCCTTTTTGACCCTATGGACTGTAGCACACCAAGCTCCTCTGTCCATGGGATTCACCAGGCAAGAATACTGCAGTGGGTTTCCATGGCCTCCCTTTAGGGGATCTTCCCAACCCATGGATTGAACCTGCATCTCTTATGTGTACTGCAATGACAAGCAGGTACTTTACCAGTAGAACCACCTGGGAAGCCCTGAATAGGCTATAGTTACTTGTTTATTTTCATTTCATAGTTTTTGCTGCAACTTGGGCATTTTGGATGATACGTGATTACTCTGGAAATCATATTTTTTTCCTTCCTTGTGGTTATTTTTACTGACTTCTACATGTTGTTTAGTTAATTTTCTAAACTATTTCCATAAACTTTGTATTCTTTGTTGCACATGGTCTCTGTTGCTTTAGCTTGTGGTTAACTAGAGTTTTTACAGAGATTTCCTTGACCAAACAGATCCAAAAAATAGAAGAAAATAAAGGAGAAAAAAACTCTCCTAATCTTAGCAAAATTGCCTGTTTTGAGGCATTACTTTAATACTTAGCCAAGGACTTAAATCTGCCTATGTCTTTACCTCCTGCTGTTCTGAGCCTAGGGATTAATTACACTAGGATGATTCATGTTTTTTTCTGAGGGTGTGTCCTACTCTGGCCTTGAATGTGGCTTTCTAAATTTCCTGGTATAAGCAAATGCTTTTAATTCTCTAATTTCCCAAAGACGCTCATCAGCTTTTCCTTCCAGTCCTCTATATTTGTATTGTTTGCCTCAACTATAACCTTCTGCATGGCTACAGCAGTGGATTATTCATTGGTTTTACAATGTTTCCAAGTACTGTAGTTGTTTTTCTGTGCTTAGAGAATTTAGAGTTAGGCAAAATAAGCAGATACCGGTGCTATTCCTTCAGGTAGCCCTGGATAGGATATAATAGAGAACCACAGCACTAGTAGAAAAATGCTTGTTTTGCTTCCTCAGTAACCTAGGGTCAGAATCCCACACTCAGAATGCAGGCTGTTGCTGAACCAAGGATGGGGGTGTGGCATGGAACAGTAAAACTGTCACAAAGATTTCTCTATCATTTTTAAGTTGTAGTTTTAATTATTCAACAAATTCATTGGTTGCTATAACCTTGAATATTTTCTGTACAGTTTTTGGTGTTTCTGGGGTTGTAAAAGCCCTTGGAATTGATTACTCTGACATTTTTTTGCTGATGTCATTCCTTACTGAGTATTTTTGTAGATAGAATATTATTGGAACACAGCTACACTTTTTTTTTTTCTTTCATGTACTCTGTAGCTGTTTTTGAAATATGAAGGCAGAGTTAAGTATTTTCAACAAATACTTTCTGAATTGCAAAGCCTACAATATTAACAATATTAAGAGCTTAATTGGCCCTTAAAAGAAAATGTTAGGTCATCCCTGTCCTAGGTTAAAGGAGTCCAGAGTATATAACTTTCATCACAGAAATGACAGTTTTGTCTAATAAAAAAGCTACAAATTTGTAGGAACTGATAATAAAAAGAATTCAGTCAGAAGAATGCTGATTTGTTTAATGTTGCATGCAATATTTTTGACCTGGCAAATAGGATTACAGTAGATTAACTTAATGCTTTCATACTGTGTAGTTTAGAATGCTATGGTTGTCCAGGTTTGCTGGGGTTGACTTGTGTAAGCTTGCATGTGAGCTTGGGTAAGACTCTGTGAATCTTGCTGTATTTTAAACAGAACAGTCTCATTTTAAAAGCATTCATTTGTAGAAAAAAATTGCTTTAAAATTTAAGAAAATCACTTCTTTGGTTAATTTTATCATTAGTCCATAAAATGTATATGTAATTACAGAATTGTAGCAATGAATTCATAATCATCATATCCTTGTTTTACGTTAATACTCTTCTGTGACACTACTAAATAATCTTCAAAGTAGATAGAAATTAATATATTAATCTCATTGAAAAGAGTGTTTTGATCAAATGATTAAATTGCTGCTTATTTATACAATGATTTTTAAGTTTTCATAAGATAAAGGTTCTCTTCAATAATTATAAGCTCAATTATTACAATTCTATAATTAGATACAAGAGAAATAGCATAGATTCTTTCAAAAAGAATCTTTTAGTTTATAATTGGTTATAACCTGGGAGAAAAATAAAGCACAAAACAAAGAGACACAGAGGAAGAGAAGGAGGGAAGGAGAGAGAGAGAACAAAAGCTATAATAAAAGAAAGTGTAAAATCCTTCAAGTCAAGGGTACTGAAGGAGATGATTTTAGGAGAAAATGTTTGAACTTCCAATTTTATAGTCATTATTTCAACCTTTGAGCTTGGACCTTTATTTTCTATTTTTACAAATATTAGAAAAGAATATACAAGTGATCACATTTAGGGGGAAATACATACATATATATGTCTGCTCCCTAAAGAATTTGGATTTGAATCAAGTAATTATGAATTTTAATTATTTAGAATTATCCATTATCAAAATGACTCTAAGGTTTTGTTTGTCTTATTTGTGTGAAGACTCTTAATTTTAACAGAATTTTGTTGCTGTTCCCAAGCTTTGGTGTTGTTCAACTATTAAAGCATTTTAAACCTGAATGTCTGAAAAGACTGCTTTGTGAACTTAATGCTATATTGGTTTTTAATAAAAAGTCCTGAGAGTTTTCTCAAATTGTAGCCCTACTGTTTTTTTATCCTTCAAAAATAAGCTTACTATCTTGTGAATATAACATTAACTTAAGCTAAGTAAACAGAAATCTAGCTCTCTAACACTATCAAAGCACTGGAGTGAATTAAGCTCATGTAAAAGTGACTTAGAAGGACAATATGATCCCTAGCTCTTTTATCTTTCACAAATGAGTGGAGTAATGTTCCTCGCAGCTTTTTTCAGCCTTATCACTCTTGCTACATATCCTAGACTGCATGAGATGTTTGCAAGTTTCTAAATTTAAGAACTACATTAGGTCCCCAACATACAAACCTTCAACTAGTGAACTTTCAAAGGTATAAACATGTGTTCCCATGTCCTAGTTTCAGTTGTCTGGTGTACATTGTCACATACCAACATTCTCTGCAAGTCGTTGCATTTTTGTATGCTTTAATGTACAGTACTGTTGCTATGCAACATGAGGAGCTTACTAATTAAGACCTGATGGAATTGGAGGCCCAGAGAAAGGATGAAGAAAGACAAGAGGAGAAACTAGCTGAAGAGCTGAAGAGATTCTCAATGCAGAAAATGTCAAGGAGATTTTCTTTATTTGAGTAGGAATGGTTAATTTCTAAGACACAGGAAGTGATTGTAGAACAATACACAAAGTTTGCAGCAGCCTTTTAGATACAATCCAGGGTTACTGTGTCATCTATGATTAGAAAAAGTGAGCTGCTACCCAGAAATCACTGGATCATTTTTTAAAGATGTAGGTAGAATTCGATTCAACAAGGAAAAAGAACATGTGCCATTACTATCAGACATGAGCAAAATCGCCTATTGCTGACAGTCCTTCAGCTCTACTATCTCCTACCTCCTCTCCCTTCTCCGTAGAATAATTCTTCTTGCCTTTTCACTCAGACAGTCCCTGTATGCCAGTCGCTGTACTCTACTACTGTACTTTTCAAGGTACTATACTATAAAATTAAAAATTTTTTCTATAAGTTTTGTTTGTTTGTATGTATTATTTGTGTGAAAAGTATTATAAACTTATTACAGTACAGAACTATATAGTCAATTGTGTTAGCAGGATATTTAGGCTACCGATGTTGGACTTGCAAGCAAATTTAATTTAAGAATGTGCTCTCAGAATGGAACACACTTGTATGTAGTGGACTCACTATAAAAGTGATCTTGACATTCTCTAGAGTCTCATTTCCAACAGTACTCATTTGTCTTTCCTATTAATTATTATACACTAACTGAGGGATCAACAGGTTACCTCTGCAAATAGACATCAATTATTTTTGCCTTGTGGGCCATGTTTTTCTGGAGTCCTCTTTTTTTCTATGATCCAATGGATGTTGGCAATTTGACCTCTGGTTCCTCTGCCTTTTCTAAATTCAGCTTGAACATTTGGAAATTCACAGTTTGCATACTGTTGAAGCCTGGCTTGGAGAATTTTGAGCATTAATTTGCAAGTGTGTGAGATGAGTACAAATGCACAATAGGTTGAACAGTCTTTGGCATAGCCTCTCTTTGGGATTGGAATGAAAACTGACCTTTTCCAGCCCTGTGGCCACTGATGAGTTTTTCAAACTTGCTGGCATATTGAGTGCAGCACTTTAATATAGCATCATCTTTTAGGCTTTCAAATAGCTCAACTGGAATTCCGTCACCTCCACTAGTTTTGTTCATTGTGATCCTTCCTAAGGCCCACTTGACTTTGGACTCCGGGATTTCTGGCACTAGGTTAGTAATTATACCATCGTGGTTACCTGGGTCATTAATATATTTTTTGTATAGTTCTTCTGTGTATTATTGCAACCTTTTCTTAATATCTTCTGCTTCTGTTAGGTCCATACTGTATCTGTCCTTTATTGTGCCCATCTTTGCATGAAATATCCCTTTGGTATCTCTAATTTTCTTGAAAAGATCTCTAGTCTTTCCCATTCTATTGTTTTCTTCTATTTCTTTGCATTGATCACTGAGGAAGGATTTCTTATCTCTACTTCTGCTTTATAAACTATGCCAAAGCCTTTGACTGTGTGGATCACAACAAACTGTGGAAAATGTCTCAAAAGATGTGAATACCAGGCTACTTTAACTGCCTCCTAAGAAGTCTGTATGTAAGCACACAAGCAACAGTTAGAACCAGATATGGAACAACAGACTGGTTCCATATTGGGATAGGAGTGTGTCAAGGCTGTATATTGTCACCCAGCTTATTTAACTTATATGAAGAGTACATCATGAGGAATGCTGAGCTGAATGAGGCACAAGCTGGAATTAAGATTTCCAGGAGAAATATCAGTAACCTCAGAAATGCAGATGAAACTACCCTTATGGTAGAAATTGAAGAGGAACTGAAGAGCCTCTTGAGGAAAGTGAAAGAGGAGAGTGAAAAAGCTAGCTTAAAACTCAGTATTCAAAGAATGAAGTTCATGGCATCCAGTCCCATCATTTCATGGCACATAGATGGGGAAACAATGGAAATGGGGACCAAATTTATTTTCGTGGGCTCCAAAATCACTGTAGATGTTGACTGCAGCCATGAAATTAAAAGATGCTTGCTCTTTGGAAGAAAAGCTATGACAAATCCAGACAGCATAATAAAAAAAGAGACATTACTTTGCCAACAAAGGCCCTTCTAATCAAATCCTTTGTTTCTCCAGTAGTCATGTACGGATGTGGGAGAGTGGACTATAAAGAAACCTGAGTGCTGAAGAATCAATGCTTTTGAACTGTGATGTTTGGGAAGACTCTTGAGAGTCCCTTGGACTACAAGGAGATCAAAGCAGTCCATTCTAAAGGAAATCAGTCCTGAATATTCATCAGAAGGACTGATGCTGAAGCTGAAACTCCAATACTTTGGCCACCTGATGTGAAGAACTGACTCATTTGAAAAGACCCTGATGCTGGGAAAGATTGAAGGTAGGAAGAGAAGGGGATGACAGAGGATGAGATAGTTGGATGGCATCATCAACTCAATGGACTAAGTTTGAGGAGGGTCTGGGAGTTGGTGATGGACAGGGAGGCCTGTCGTACTGCAGTCCATGGGATCACAAAGAGTCAGACATAACTGAGGTACAGAACTGAACTTAACAACCTACCATTGTAGCACAAATTAGCCAGAGGCAATACATAAACAAATCAATGTGCATGTTTTTCAATAAAACTTTATTTATGAATAATAAAATTTGCATTTTATGTAATTTTCACATGCCATGTAACATCATTTTTTTTCAACCATTTAAAAATGTAAACACTATTTTTAGCTTCTGGGCCATAAATAAAGAGATGGTAGGCTGGATTTTTTTCCATGGTCAATAGTTTGGACATTTATTTCCTATGTGTATTAAAGTTTTATGTCCCTTGATGATAATCTCTTTACTAAGGAACAAAATGTGCATATATACAATAGAGTTATTCTGACTGTGGGAATAAAAAAAATCAGAGCTGGTCAACATACCCCTATTAACAAATTCAACAACATTTTAATTTATCTGTTTTTTTCCTCTACTGAGAAACAATCACAAATTCAAATGTTACATGTAAAAACTGCTAAGAATCTATCTGTCCTTTGTGAGAAATCTGGAATGAAAACAATCCTATATTTTTATTTGATCACAAATTGCAGTGAAATAAGAATGACTGTCACATGGGAAAAGTGTACTGATATTAGGCTAAGACAACCCATTACACTGATTTCAAATTAGGAGTGATCTTGTCAATGCATATAAATATACACAGTTCATTGCCTAGCATGTCCCATATTTACACTAAACAACAACAAAGGACATTAAATAATTTCTTTGTATCACAGAATAGTTAACTGCTGGTCACATCATCATTTATTATTTGGCAGGCTTTTTGTTAGGAGCAGGGAAAGATGTTTGCCTTTAAGGGGCTTATTTTTCAATTAAAAACTTGTTTAAAAGAGAGAAAAGAATCTTCTCTCCCAAACTACATAAATCAAAGAAAGAAATGTATTTATAAATATGATGAAGGAATTGAATAATGGACTGAAAGAAAAAATAGGACTTCCTTTAGGTAGCATAGTTAGGTGAAGCATTTCTGAGGAAATGACAATCAAAGAAAATCTTGAAACTGTACTCAACTAGAGATGCTTTTTGCTGGAGAAGGAAATGGCAACCCACTCCATTGTTTTTGCCTGGAGAATCCCAGGGATGGGGGAGCCTGGTGGGCTGCCAGGGGGTCACACACGGGGTCGCACAGAGTTGGACACGACTGAAGTGACTTAGCAGCAGCAGCAGCAGCAGAGATGCTTTTCACACTAATGATAATGACAGCTGTTGTGGCTTGCGATGTGACAATCTATGTTAACCATGTGGATTATCCCTTTTAATTCTAGTAAAAGTCTTATGACAAAAGAATGTATTAGAGGCCAGGGACATTAAAAGATCAAATTATCAACATCCACTGAATCATAGAAAAAGCAAGGGGATTTCAGAAAAACTTCTACTTCTCCATTGACTATGCTAAAGCCTTTGACTTTATGGATCATGACAAACTGTGGAAAATTGTTAAAGAGGTGGGAATACCAGACCACCTTACCTGCCTCCTCCAAAACCTGTACGCAGGTGAGGAAGAAACATTTACAACTGGACATGGAACAACAAACTGGTTCACAATATGGAAAGGAGTACATCAAGGCTGTATATTGTCACCCTGTTTATTTAATTTACATGCAGAGTACATCATGTGAAATGCTGGGCAGAATGAAGCACAAGCTGGAATCAACATTGCTGAGAGAAATATCAATAACCTCAGATATGCAGATGACACCACCCTAATGGCAGAAAGTGAAGAGAAACTTAAGAGCCTCTTGATGAAGGTGTAAGAGGAGAGAAAATGCTGGTTTAAAACTCAACATTCAAAAAACCAAGATCATGGCATCTGGTCCCATCACTTCATGGCAAATAGATGGGGAAACAATGAAAACAGTAAGAGACTTTATTTTCTTGGGCTCCAAAATCACTGTGGACAGTGCCTGCAGCCATGAAATTAAAAGATGTTTGCTCCTTGGAGGAAAACCTATGCTGAACACAGACACTGAGTTAAAAAGCAGAGACATCTCTTTGCCAACAAAGGTTTGTATAGTCAAAGCTATGATTTTTCCAGTAGTCATACATGGATGAGGGCTAGACCATAAAGAAAGCTGAGCACTGAAGAATTGATGCTTTTGAACTGTGATGTTAGAGAAGACTCTTGAGTGTCCCTTGGACTGCAAGGAGATCCAACCAGTCCATCCTAAAGGAAATCAACCCTGTGAAGAGGAAACTTTAGGACTTACACCCAGCTAGAAATAACTTCATGCTAGTTCTGCTTCTGTAACTCAGTTTGCTCCTTGCGAATTTATGTAAGTTACATAGTTTTCAGATAATGGAAACTTACAACAATTCTAGGAGCTGAAACTTACCTCACTGACACTTGTCCTACTTTTGCACTTACCCAGCCCATGTAGTCCTGCTTAACCATGCTTGTTTGTGTAAAGGTCAGGCATCCTCCCTGCTGTGTCCCAACGGCTGTTCCAGCTGGCACAAAAACCCCTAGCTTAAAATGACCTATTAACAGTCAGCACTGCCCACTATAGTCTGCTGTCATGTACTACCTATAAAAACTTTGTAACCCCTTTGTTCAGGTCTCAGAGCTGGAAGTGTTAACTTCTCCCAGCACACCTGCAATAAACCTGAGTTCTCCAACTTTCCACCACTGTCTGAGTGTGGTGCTTGGTTTCTCAATGGTCCAACTTCTGCAACACCTGAATATTCATTGGAAAGGCTGGTGTTAAAGCTGAAGCTTTGGGCACCAGATGAAAAAAGCTGACTCATTGGGAAAAAGCCTGATCCTAGAAAAGACTGAGAACAAGAGGAGAAGGGGGTGAGAGAGGATGAGATGGTTGAATGGCATCACTGACTCCATGAACATGAGTTTGAGCAAACTCTGGGAGATGGTGAAGGATAGGGAAGTCTGGTGTGCTGTAGTTCATACTGTTGCAAACAGTTGTGTGACTGAACAAAAACAAAGGACATTAAATAATTTCTTGGTATCACAGAATAGTTGCTGCTGCTACTGCTGCTGAGTCGCTTCAGTCGTGTCCCACTCTGTGCGACCCCATAGACGGCAGCCCACCAGGATCCCCTGTCCCTGGGATTCTCCAGGCAAGAACACTGGAGTGGGTTGCCATCTCCTTCTCCAATGCATGAAAGTGAAAAATCAAAGTGAAGTCGCTCAGTCATGTCCTACCCTCAGGGACATCATGGACTGCAGACCACCAGGCTCCTCTGTCCTTGGGATTTTCCAGGCAAGAGTACTGGAGTGGGGTGCCATTGCCTTCTCCAACAGAATAGTTGAGTGCTGGCCAAATCATCATTTAAACACAGATGACTTGATTCCATGTGATGATAGCCTGTGGTAGTCAGCACCAGATTTGTGGTTTCCAAAGGAGAAGATTTAACTCCAGGACCAAAGACAGTCTCAGTCACTCAGAGCTTTGAGCAGATTTTTATTTAAAGTGAAAGTGACAGAAAGTTTCTTACATAGACATCAGAAGCGGGTGGGAGACTACCTACCCTCACTAGTTTAATCAGGGTCTTATATATTTCCAACTGGCTGCTAAGAATAGTTAAAAATAACACTTCAAGGCTGTACAAGGCTGTAAAAGTTTTCCCAGGCCCTTTCCCAAGGCATACATCCTGAGATAACTTTGTTACAAGATTAGTCAGGGACAATGGGTTCCAAGCAATGTCTCTGGGTGAGGTATACTATTGCTGTGTAATCGGGGTACAAGTATTGAAAAACAGGCTCCAAGGCAAAAGTATGTTACAATTATAATTACTAACATAGAGTCTAAGAAAAGCATTTCCTTGAGTAAGACATTGTGCTTGTGTAGTCATTAGTTCCAGACCTAAAGAAAGGCCAGTTCTTGGGCATGATAGAAGGCTGTGCAAGGCTTAAGGAAAGTGAAAATGTTCACCTCCTCCTTGAAGGGCCCTGGACTCCCTGCCAAGTTAGCTCTCTCATTCGAGGTGCTCATGCTAGCCTACTTCACCCCAGTATCCCAATAGGACAGGAATTTGTCATAGACTATAGTGTGTGTGCTACATGTTTAGTCACTCAATTGTGTCTGATTCTTTGTGACCCCACAGACTCTAGTCCACTAGGCTCCTCTGTCCATGGGCTTTCCCAAGCAAGAATACTGGAGTGGGTTGCCATTTCCATTTCCATATAGTCCTTTATATAGCAATAACTTTTGGATGAACTCTGTAATATCATTTGTTACATGGTTGCCATTCCTGTGAATGGTATCTATTCTAAACAGCACATTCCTACAATAAATATGTTATTCATTCCATTTAGGTTAGTCTTAGACGCAAGTAAAATAGCATATGAATGCTACAATCATGGTATGTTTCTTTTAAAATTTAAAATTTGGAGGCTAGTCATATATGCCTTATCTCCAATATTATATGAGGAGTGAACCTAATATCCAATATATTTTTCCAAATTTTGTTCAAATCCTGCTACTCTTTCCAAGCAGAATTCTGAAACTATTGTTCTCATTTATTTTCTATGCATATTATTCTATTTATTGTTCAGAAGGTTCTTAATATAGTTGCCAATACTGTATAGTAGTCACTGTCCTCAAAGTTACTACAGATGCATCTTAATGCTACCTCAAATATTGAATTGCTTTTATTATTTTGTTTATATATTTCATTGATTCTCCCTGCAGTGGCAAAATTTGGGATTCTGGTTAATTCTCCCTAGGTTACAATTTGAAGTTGTAGTTTTATCTATTTTGTTACTCCTTGGTTTGAATACACATTGATTTTAAGTGAGTTCACAGCCTCTTACATTTATTTTCTAGTTTATTATGCTTGATGCTTAGTATAACAATATTGATTTCCTAACCAAACATTTTAACTTCACTATGTGAATATATTGAGCAAAAGGCTTGGGAGCACGTTTCTGTTCTTTCCTTCAAATAGTAGGCAATGGAAAATCAGTACAAACACTAGGTTCCCATTAGTAATTTATTTATGAGATTCACCTGATACTCCATTGAAACAAACAACAGCATTGCATATCCGGCAACACCTCAAGTTGGACAAAAGGCTGAACAGCAGGAGAATAGTCTGTAATTCTGCAGCATGCTAGGTTATAGTACAGTCTCTTTCAAAGGCAAAACTACAACTCTTGGTGCCTTGAAAGTCAGAGTACATACCACACATAAGTGCATACCACACTATAACCTGCTTCCTGCTTAAATATTTCCCATGAGGCTTGCACAGAAGAATTTCAGAAATTAAAGCATTACACCAGAATATAAGCTGGCTAGAAGTAACTTTGCAGAGTTCCTTCCCTGGAGGAAACAATGAGTGGATTGAAGATGGATTTTTTTTTAATTATTATTATTTCTGTTCAGTTGTTGAAATAATGTCTCAAATTACTTATACAATACTCTTAAAGTGTGATACTTTTAGCTGTTTTCTGGTCTGCTCACAGAACTTGTTTTAATGATCTTATATAGAAGGAGTTCTAATATTTTAAATATTAAAGATACACATTTTACAAATGGCACAGATAAGTTCCAAGTGTTTTAAAAATCTAATTTTGTCACAAACCATAGTAATGTGTATAAAATAGGTGGCATATACATAGAAAGTCAGTGATCTGTGCATATATGCAACCTGAGTTGTGTCTCCCCAAAATTCATGCATTGAAGGCCTAACCCCCAGTATCTCAGGATGTAACTATTTTGAGAGATAGGGCCTTTACAGAGTTAACTGAGCTAAAATGAGGCCTTTATGGTGGGACCTAATCCAATCTCACCAGGGTCCTTAGAAGTAAAGGAAATGAGGACACAGAGAGGCACCGGGAAGGACTGTGAGGACACAGCAAGAATGTGGCTCTCTGCAAGCCAAGTAGACAGCCCTCAGCTGAAATCAAATCTGCTGACACATTGTTGATCTTGGATTCAGTCATCCAAAACTATGAGAAAATAAATTTCTGTTGTTTAAGCTATACAGTTTCTCTATGGTATTTTATTATGGCACCCTGAACATACTAATACTACACACTGTCTTCTAAAACACACTTTTGCAATGAGGTATGATAAAGGAGACCAATAGTCCTGGGCCCTGGGAGTTGGGGAAAGATGAGAAGGGGAATAAGCCAAGAATTCAGCTGGTAGTTTCTGAGCTAGTCTGGAGTTGGCAGTAAAATCAATCCAGGTGCATATAGCTAGTGAGTCTCCAAAACACCTCCATCATCTAGGCCGGAGTGGAACTGCCCTGTCTCTCTTTATATTCCAAACTTTAATTATTTGAATGATTTCTATTTTAGCAGATCATAATTGTATAACAAATATTTAAGGGAAGCATCCCCAAAGGAAGTTCCATATGCAAGCCAAAATATTAGTATTCCTCACTGTTTTCTTTAGGAAGACAACATTTGATGATTGGACGGTTTTTTGATATAGTGCTATTGCATTTTGCTCATTTTCACTGAGTAATTAAGACTGCAGCAACAAAAAGAGTTGGCATTTTAAAATGAGCCAACATCTTAATGAACTCACCAAGAGAAATATAAAATAATTTATAACTACAAATATGAGGTTCTCCCTCCTATTATCATAATTTTACCGAATGATGAAGAATTTTCAGAGGTATTATTTTTATACTCTAGCTAGTGATGCTTTTATACTCTAGGTAGTTTAGTAAAACTAAAGTGGTTAAACGGAAAAGGCAATGGCACCCCACTCCAGTACTCTTGCCTGGAAAATCCCATGGACAGAGGAGCCTGGAAGGCTGCAGTCCATGGGGTCGCTGAGGGTCGGACATGACTGAGCGACTTAACTTTCACTTTTCACTTTCATGCACTGGAGAGGGAAGTGGCAACCCACTCCAGTACTCTTGCCTGGAGAATCCCAGGGACTGGGGAGCCTGGTGGGCTTCCGTTTATGGGGTCACACAGAGTTGGACAAGACTGAAGTGACTTAGTAGTAGTAGTAGTAAAGTGGTTTAAAAAAAAAGAGAGAGAGAGAAAGAAAAATAGAGAGAGAGAAAGAAAGAAATGGGAGAGAGGGGGGAGGGGGGAAAATAGGAGGAAGGGTAGAGTAAGGAAAGGAAGGAGCTAATTAAAAGGTGGATTTTGAAATCATGCCACCTGCATTCCAGACCTGACTCGAACACTTAACTAGCCTGTGGCAACTCTGGAAAATTATAATCTTTCTGAGTATCTGTAAACATAGTGAAAATAATACAAACTACCTCTGAAGTTCATTTAATATTAAGTGAAGTAATCCCTATAAAGCACTCAACATAATGTATGACACATGCTAAGCAATAAACATACGTGGGCTGTTAATATAATTTTACAAAATAATTTCTATTCTCTTTTAGTGTCTATTATCAAAAAGAAAATAAATAACAAGTGTTGGTGAGGATGTGGAGAAAAGGAAAGTCTTGTGCATTGCTGGTGAGAATGCAAATTGGTACAGTCACTATGGAAAACAGTATAGAGTGTCATCCAAAAATTAAAATAGAACTTATCCAATGATCCAACAGTTCCACTTTTGTGTATTTATTCCAAGGAATCAAAAGCAATAACTTGATATATGTACCCCGTGTTTGTTGCAGCATTATTCAAAAGTCAAAACATGAAAAATTTAAGTATCCATTGCTGGATAAATGGGAAAATTATAGTATATATACAATAGAATATTATTCAACCATAAAAAAAAATGAAATTCTGACATTTGTGACAACATGAATGGTCCTCGAGGGCATTATGCTAAATGAAATAAATCCGAGAAAGACAAAAACTGTATAATCACTCTTATATGTGGAATCTTAAAAAAAAAAAAAATACAAATCTATAGATAGAGCAAATTGGTGGTTGCCAGGGGTAAGGAGTGAGGGAGGGGGTGAAAGAAATGGGAGAACTAGTTCATTATTTTTTTCAGTTTAAATACATTGAATGATAATAATAATGCAACATATATTCTGTGGAAATTTTAGAAAAGTAAAAATTGATTTAACAAACAACAGTTGCTCATAGTCCATCTAGCTATCATAATTAAGAATTTCACATAGTTTCTTTTATCAATTTTCTTTGCATTATCATCTTAAGGAACTTATATGACATTCTTGTGTATTAGTCACAATTACTCCTCTCATTTTGCAGAAGAGAGAATAAAACCTTAGAAAGCTTAAGCAATGTCCTCAACACTCTACGCATATGTGTTTGTGTATAATCAATGCATTTGAAATAACAACAACAAAAAAAGTAATTGCTAGTAGGTTAGATTAAAATAACAATACTATTCTAGTTGTGTAGACTTCCACATTTATTAAAATAGCTTCATGTCATAGGAGTCTTCTTATTCATGATGGCTCTGGTGAGTCCACAGGCAGGTCACAAGGGAGTTTTGTGAACAGGTTACTTTTGGGCTCTTTCTCTGCCCATCCCCATTTGCTGTGGTCTTCACCGCCATCACTACTGTTGCTGTCCAATTGGGAAATTACGACTAGGGATCTGATGCCTTCATTCCAAAATGACCCAGAGATTATAGCCTCTCATTATTCACTCATTTCATTTATTGTAGCTTCTTATTCACAGATTCAAACAAAGGACATATTTAGTGTTGGGATTCTTAGACCTGTGGGTTTTCTACTCCTCTACTTTCTCAAAAATTACTGAGCATCTCAAAGACCTTGTGTTATGTTTTTTTTTCTTCTATTGTTATTTATCATACTAAAAAGTAAAACCAAAATAAAAAAATTTTAAATTACTTAAAAATAACAATAATTACATGTTAACATATTTTAGAAAAAAAGAGAATTATTCTTTTACAAAATAGAACTATTACTCTGTGCTATCCTATGTTCTGGGGCTTTATACACACACTCTCACAGATACTCCCACAAAAACATACACATCTTCATTCTATCAGAAAGCTCAGTCCTTTTCTAATAAATTAGAATGCACTGAGAAAGTCTTCCAATTCTTTCTACCCTTAGGCAAAGTACCCGCATTGCTTTTAACACTAGCGAAAGATGCTGAATCTGAATAGAATAGAAACCAAGCACACTGCCTCTGCATCTCAAACCTGTCAAGGCTCTCAAGTAGGTTTGAGTTCTCAAGCTAACTTAAAGTTTTTGCCACTCCCCTGGTAGCTCTCTTACTTAACTCTTTTTTTCAGTGTTCATCTATCAGAACTATTTGGTGCTGGGCTTCTCTATGCAATAGTAAGAATTTTCTATAGTCTGGTTTTTCTCTCATTAGATTTTGTCTGTTTTATTTTATGCTATTTCCTCAATGTCTAAGATCATACCTGATATATAATGAGCACTCACTGAACTACTGGTATTAGATCAGGTATGATAATCCATTGTGAAGGAAAACTGCTTCCCTTTGAATGAATTCAAGAGCATCGTAGGTGAGGAAGAACACTTTCTTAATTCAGAAAGATAAGAAATATATAACCAATAAAATGATTTACTAGAAATGCTAATTGTATTGGTTAAATGAATCAGGAGAGAATTTTGAATTAAAATATTCATAGCTTAACTTAGACTAAACTCAGTCTACACAGCAATAATGATAGTAGCACACAATGGTCACATAACTCATTTGTAAAATACATGCATTACTAAAAACTAGTTTGCTAAGTAATATAATTTGAATACTGAATTTTACTTTTTATTTGATTTCATTAAACCATTTGATGAAATAACTTTTTAAGCTTATGACCTTCTTATCAATCTATGAACAAAATTAATCTCAACAAATTTATAGAAAATGTTAATACTGAACACTTACATGTTAGTCATAAATTGTAAAGAAAGCACGTAATGCTTATATCAGTTCAGTTCAGTTGCTCAGTCATTTCCAACTCCTTGCAACCACATGGACTGCAGCACGCCAGGCTTCCCTGTCCATCAGTAACACCCAAAGCCTGCTCAAACTCATGTCTTTCAAGTTGGAGATGCCATCCAAACATCTCATCCTCCATCGTCCCCTTCTCCTGCCTACAATCTTTCCCAGCCTCAGGGACTTTTCCAATAAGTTAGCTCTTCTCATGAGGTGGCCAAAGTATTGGAACTTCAGCTTCAGCATTAATCCTTCCAATGAATATTCAGGACTGACTTCCTTTAGGATGGACTGGTTGGATCTCCTTGCAGTCCAAGGGACTCTCAAGAGTTTTCTCCCAAACCACAGTTCAAAAGAATCAAGTCTATGGCACTGAGCTTTCTTTATAGTCCAACTCCCACATCCATACATGACTACTGGAAAAACCGTAGCTTTGACTAGACAGGGTTTTGTTGGCAAAATAATGTCTCTGTTTTATCATGCTGTCTAGGTTTGTCATAGCTTTTCTTTCAAAGAGCAAACATGTTTTAATTTCATGGATACAGTCACCATCTGCAGTGATTTTGGAGCCCTCCCAAAATAAAGGCTCTTACTATTTCCACTGTTTCCCCAACTATTTGCCATGAAGTGATGGAACCAGATGCCATGATCTTAGCTTTCTGAATGTTAAGCTTTAAGCCAACTTTTCCACTCTCCGCTTTCACATTCATCAAGATAGTCTTTAGTTCTTCTTGGATATCTGCCATAAGGGTGATGTCATCTGCATATCTGGGGTTATTGACATTTCTCTAGCCAATCGTGATTCCAGCTTGTGCTTCATCCACCCTGGCATTTTGCATAATATACTTGGCATGTAAGCTAAATAAGTGTGATAAAATACAACCTTGACGTACTCCTTTCCCTATTTGGAACCAGTCCGTTGTTCCATGTCCAGTTCTAACGGTTGCTTCTTGATTTGCATACAGATTTCTCAGGGGGCAGGTTAGGTGGTCTGGTAGTCCAGCTCCTTAAGAATATTCCAAGATATGTTGTGATACACACAGTCAAAGACTTTGGCATAATCAACAAAGCAGATGTAGATGCTTTCCTAGAACTCTCTTGCTTTTTCAATGATTCAAGGAATGATGGCAATTTGATTTCTGGTGCCTCTGACTCTAAATCCAGCTTGAACATCTGGAAGTTCACAGTTCACATACTCTTGAAGCCTCACTTGGAGAATTTTGAGCATTACTTTGCTAGTGTGATTGTGTGCTAGTTTAAACATTCTTTTGCATTGCTTTTCCTTGGAATTGGAATGAAAACTGACCTTTTCTAGTTCTGTGGCCACTGCTGAATTTTCCAAATTTGCTGGCATTTTGAGTGCAGCACTTTCACAACATCATCTTTTAAGGTTTGAAATAGCTCAACTGGAATTCCATCACCTCCACTAGCTTTGTTCATAATGATACTTCCTAAGGCACTATGGACATCACAATTCTGGATGTCTAGCTCTAGGTGAATGATCATACTATCATGGTTATCTGGGTCATGAAGATGTCTTTTTGTATAGTTCTTCTGTGCATTCTTGCCACCTCTTCTTAAAATCTTCTGCTTCTGTTAGGTCCATACCATCTCTGTCCTTTATCAAGCCCATCTTTACATGAAATGTTCCCTTGGTATCTCTAATTTTCTTGAAGAGATCTCTAGTCTTTCCCATTCTTTTGTTTTCCTCTATTTCTTTGCATTGATCTCTGAGGAATGCTTTCTTATCTCTCCTTGCTATATTTTGGAGCTTTGCATTCAAATGGGTTTATCTTTCCTTCTCTACTTTCCCTTTAGCTTCTCCTTTTTTTGCAGCTATTTGTAAGGGCTCTTTCAGACAATCATTTTGCCTTTTCACATTTCCTTATCTTGAAATTGGTCTTAATCACTGCCTCTTGTACAATATCATGAGCCTCTGACCATAGTTCTGCAGGAGCTCTGTCTATCAGATCTAATCTCTTGAGTCTACTAATCACTTCCATTGCATAATTGTAAGGGATTTGATTTAGGTCTTACCTAAATGGTCTAGTGATTTTCCCTACTTTCTTCAAGTTAAGTCTGAATTTGGCAATGAGTTCATGATCTGAGCCATAGTCAACTCATGGTCTTGTTTTTGCTGACTTACAGAGCTTCTCCATCTTTGTCTGAAAAGAATATAATCAGTCTGATTTCAGTACTGACAATCTAGTAATGTCCACATGTAGTCTTCTCTTGTGTTGTTGGAAGAGGATATTTGCTATGACCAGTGCATTCTCTTGGAAAAACTCTGTTAGCCTTTGCCCTGCTTTATTTTGTACATCAAAGCCAAATTTGCCTGTTATTCCAGGTATCTCTTAATGTCTTACTTTTGCATTCCAGTGCCCTATAATGAAAAGGACATCATTTTGGGGAGTTAGTTTTAGAAGGTCTTGTAGGTCTTCATAAAACCATTCAACTTCAGCTTCTTCAGCATTACTGTTCGGAGCATAGACTTGGATTACTGTGATATATATTGGGTTGCCTTAGAAATGAACAGAGATCTTTCTGTCATTTTTGAGATTGCACCCAAGTACTGCATTTTGGACTCTTTTCTTGACTATGATGGCTACTCCATTTCTTCTAAGGGATTCTTGCCCACCGTAGTAGATATAATGGCTATCTGAGTTAAATTTGCCAATTCCAGTCCATTTTAGTTCACTGACTCCTAAAATGTTGATGTTCATTCTTGCCATCTCCTGTTTGACCACTTCCAATTTACCTTGATTCATGGACCTAACATTCCAGGTTGTGGGAGCTGCGTTAGGCATTACTGACAAAATGGAAGAAAGGCCCCAACTCCCTCTCCTCATCCCACAGGCACGGTCCCAGGATGAAGGAGTTAGGTCTTGTGATTCTGACTTGTTCTTTCCTTTCTTCGGTTGAGTTGGCTGGAAAGAATGTTAAGGTGCTTATTGTTCTTGAGAGAAGCATGAGAAAGCTCAAAGTCTTCTACAGTTGTGCCCAGAAAATAATCTATAAAGTAACCATTGACATTTGTTCAAGGATCTTTACAAAGAATGTTTCAGGATGAGCATGTAGGCCACAGCTTGAGGCCATGGGAAGGATTGTTATCTGAGACCTGTTTGTGAGGGGAATGTTTATGGCAAAGGAAATTTGCTGACCTTAGGGTTTAGGAATAATCAAGAATAGCTATAAGCCTTTTTAGGAGATAGTGAGCTTAGGGTACTAGGGGCAAGCAAGATTTAGAAAGATAAATAAACTGAGGGATGTGGTATACAGCCCAGACATAAGCATGAGTTACAATGTAACTCTGGTTGAAGGGCAACAATTAACTGTCTCTATGGAGACAATTAATCTGGGTGAGGGGGAGCTGAAAGTGTAAAACCTCTGACCTAATGCTTTTGTAAAAGTATAAAAGAAGACCTAATGCTTGAAACAAACATGCAGTCCTGCACTTTGAGTCAGAGGCTGCATCATTTTCCACCAACACTGCTCATCTCTTCAGGCTGATTCCCTGTATGCTGGAGCTGGACTCCGGCACCAGGTTACTTTGCAATAATGTTCTTTACAGCATTGCACTTTACTTCCATCACCAGTCACATCCACAACTGGGTGCTGTTTTCTCTTTGGCTCCATCCCTTCATTGTTTCTGGTATTATTTATCCACACTTCTCCAATAGCATATTAGGCATATACCGACCTGGGGAATTCATTTTTCAGTGTCATATCTTTTTCCCTTTTCGTTCTGTCCATGGGGTTCTCAAGGCAACTATACTGAAGTGGCTTGTTGTTCCCTTCTCCAGTGGACCATGTTTTGTCAGAATTCTCCACCATGACCCAGCTGTCTTGGGTAGCCCTACACGGCATGGCTCATAGTTTCATTGACTTAGACAAGGCTGTGGTCCATGAAGTCAGTTTGATTAGTTTTCTGTAACTGTGGTTTTAATTCTGTCAGCCCTCTGAGGGATAATGCTGTCAGGCTTATGGAAGCTTCCTGATGGGGGAGACTGACTGTGGAGGAAACTGGGTCTTGTTCCGATGGGTGGGGCCATGGTCAGTAAATCTTTAATCCAATTTTCTGTTGACGGGCAGGGCTGTGTTCCCTCCCTGTTGTTTGACCTGAGACCAAACTATGGTGGAGGTAATGAAGACAATGGTGACATCCTTCAAAAGGTCCCATGCACGCACTGCATCACTCAGTGCACCCGACCCTGTAGTGGGCCACTGCTGACCTGTGTTTCTCCTGGAGACTCCTGGACGCTCACAGGCAAGTCTGGGTCAGTTTCTTATGGGGTCACTGCTCCTTCTCCTGGGTCCGGTGCAGACAAGGTTATGTTTGTGCCTTCCAAGAGTCTGTTTCCCTAGTCCTGTGTAAATTCCATAATCAAATGCCACTGGCTTCCAAAGTCAAATTCCCTGTGGCTTCTCAGTCCCCTTGCCAGATCCCCAGATTGGGAAATCTGTTGTGGGTCTTAGAACTTTCTCAGCAGTGTAAGAATTTATTTGGTATAATTGTTCTGCAGTTTGTGGGTTGTCTGTTTGGTGTCTCCATGGTGGGATTAATGGAGACCTCCTCCAGGAGGGCTTATGCCACACCCAGGTCTACTGCATCCAGAGCCCCTGCCCCTGTGGCAGGCCACTGCTGACCCACACCTCCACAGGAGACACTTGAACACTCAAAGGCAGGTCTGGCTCAGTCTCTGTTTGGTCTGGTGTGCAAAAGGGTTTGATTCTAAATGCAATTTTGCCCCTCCTACCATCTTGCTGTGGCTTCTCCTTTTCCCTTGGATGTGGGTTATGATTTTGGTGGGATCCAACATTCTCCTGTTGATAGTTGTTCAGCTGCGAGTATAATTTTGGAATTCTTGAAAGAGAAGATGAACACATGTCCTTCTACTCTGCCATTTGATCCTCATGAAAAAATGTTTGTATACTTTTGTATACATACAAAAATTTTTGTATACTATTTGTAAAAATCATTGGTCCAATAATTACAAGTCCAAAGAGAAGCATTGAACTTATCATAACTAAATAGCACACAGTAGATTGAAAAGTCTCTGTTTTTATTAGACTCTTTGCACAGTGTTTTTCAGTAGAACTCTTGGTCACTGCAAATATTCTGCAGATGATATAATTTAACCTGCAATTATTCTTATATTTGCTATCATTACTTTGACTGTAATAGATCAGATAAAATAAATCCACTGGCAGCCCCTCAGCAAGGAAAAGTCTCTATAAGTGTTCTAGTGACTGTGTACTATTTCTTTTAACAGCAGACTTCTGGGTAATTCATAATCTAGCTACAAAATATGTGTGTATTATTGTCAAAAATATGGAACCATGGTAAGGATTAATCAAAATACAAACAACATGTTCAGTTCCGTTCAATCTCTCACTCGTGTCTGACTCTCTGCAACCCCATGGACTGCAGCATGCCAGGCCTCCCTTCCATCACCAACTCCCAGAGTCCACCCAAACTCACGTCCATTGAGTCAGTGATGCCATCCATCCATCTCATCCTCTGTCGGCCTCTTGTCCTTCAGCCTTCAATGTTTCCCAGCATCAAGGTCTTTTCCAGTGTGTCAGTTCTTCTCAGCAGGTGGTCAAAGTATTGGAGCTTCAGCTTCAACATCAATCCTTCCAATGAATATTCAGAACTGATTTTCTTTAGGATGGACTGTTTGAGTCTCCTTGCAGTCCAAGGGACTCTCAGGAGTCTTCTCCAACACCACAGTTCAAAAGCAGCAATTCTTTGGTGCTCAGATTTCTTTATAGTCCAGCTCTCACAGCCACACATGACTACTGGAAAAACCATATCCTTGACTAAATGGACCTTTGTTGGCAAAGTAATGTCTCTGCTTTTTAATATACTGTCTAGGTTGGTCATAACTTTTATTCCAAGGAGTAAGTGTCTTTTAATTGCATGGATGCAGGCACCATCTGCAATGATTTTGGAGCCCCCCAAAATAAAGTCTGTCACTGTTTCTCTGTCTATTTGCCTTGAAGTGAAGGGACTAGATGCCATGATCTTAGTTTTCTGAATGTTGAGTTTTAAGCCAACTTTTT
This sequence comes from Bos grunniens, assembly GCF_055505025.1. Taxonomy (NCBI): domain Eukaryota; kingdom Metazoa; phylum Chordata; class Mammalia; order Artiodactyla; family Bovidae; genus Bos; species Bos grunniens. The sequence continues at coordinate 60,001,263 of NC_141183.1, read as the reverse complement.
CACTCTCTTCTTTCACTTTCATCAAGATGCTCTTTCGTTCTTTTTTACTTTCTGCCATAAGGGTGGTGTCATCTGCATATCTGAGGCTATTGACATGTCTCCCAGCAATCTTGAATCCAGCTTGTGCTTCATCCAGCCCAGAGTTTCTCGTGATGTATTCTGCATATAAGTTAAATAATCAAGGTGACAGTATACAGCCTTGACATACTCCTTTTCCTATTTGGAACCAGTCTGTTCTTCCATGTCTAGTTCTAACTGTTGCTTCCTGGGTTGCTTCCAGGTTAGCTTAAAGCAGAAACAGTGATATTTAATTAATATGAAGAATAGCACAAAATCAAAACAACTCTGATTGTGAACAGATAATAAAAATTTCTGCAGAAAAATGTGGATTTCCCATCTATCTATAGGAGACAATTATGTATATGGAATTTTTAAAAGCCTGATTTCTTAGTAGAATACCAAATTCAAATTTCCATGAATGTTTGCTAACATTCCACATTTAATTTATGAGTTAAGTTGAATTATGTATTAATAACTCAGTAGCTTATTTATAAATACCTTTTGATTGTAATAAAACAAGAGATTGTAAAATTGAGTAACTTTCATCTATAAAGAAGCTAGCATTTATATATATGTAAATTGAGTCCCAAACCCAGCCAAGGTCCAGACTTCAGTGGCAAGACATGGCATACATTCATATAAGACCAGGCTAGCATCTGATACTTGAGTGGAATTCCCAACTATCTGGAAGTAACAATTAAAAGATACTGAATGAATTTCTTGATTTAGAATCTTTCACCCCATGGGCTTAAGTCAGTTTCTATAACTATCTTGTCATTTATTTATTCAGTCTATTGCCAAAATTTCTGTTTCAAATGGAAACTTTAATTTCAGTACTTATCTAGATAGATATTGTTTATTTTTTGTTTAAACAATTTAAACTTTTTTGATCATTAATTCAGGAGCTCAATTCCTTTATTATATTCTCAAAAAAAGGTAAAGTGGAAAGAATGTAAAGCAAAGTAAACTTAGTTAGGAAGTAGATTTGGGGTTTGAATACTGTTTCGCAAATTCATTATCCTAAAATGAACAATTTGGGTCTTCTGAATCTGTTTTTTCACATAAAAAATTAATATATTCCCACCTCAAATGTTGTTTTTAAAATTTTATTTTGTCATTAGACAAAATATGTGACTGTTCAGAAAATACTGTCTCTCTTTGTTGCCTCTATATTTCCATTAAGTGTGAGGAAGTAGAACATAAAAAGGACATTTTGATGAGAAGTTAGTATAATAACTAATAGAAGTCTACCATCTTTAAACTGAAGAACCTTTATAAATTAGGAGTAATTATGTGGGCATTAAATTCATTTTGAGAGTTAAATAAATGAATTATTAATACCAAACATGCTCAAAGAAATTTTGGTGTCCTGGAGAATACTTTAGAAATCTTTTTAAATGATCACATATAAATGGAAGTTCCTGTGAATTAACTCCTCTTACTAAATTGAAATATATATACAGAAAGTTCAGAGTATCTATGTAACTAGCCTTCAGATTTGAAAATGTAATATTACTTGTAAAAGATCCTACTCAAGCCATCTCCCCTCTTTTTATATTATGTGTGTGTGTTTTAAGACTTCAGGGCCACCCTGTATACAGCTTAGGTCAAGTGTATTAATTGTGCTGTTCAGATATTTTCTATCTTCACTGATATTTTATCCGCTTATTCTATCAGTTACAGAGAAAAGCATATTTTAAAAATCCCCTTTATGGCAGTAGATTGCTACATTTTCCATTTTATTATACTAATAGTTGATTTATATTTTCTGAACATATATTTTGAAAGTTTGCAAATTTAAATTGATTATATATTTATTTAGATTAATGATTTTACATTAGAATAGTCTTCTTTATCTCTAGTAGTACTTTTCTTTTAATTTCTTCTTGGTCTAATATTAGTTTGGTTATACCACCTTTCATAAAGGTAGAATTTTCTTAGTCTGTTTTAATTATCTAAATTTTATTTTTTAAGTTTTAACTGTCTGTCTGTCTAGGTAGATAGATAGCTACCTAACTATATATTTAATATACCTTTGGTAATATAACTTTGCTCTACATTATGACAAACTTAGTATTTCATTTAAAGTATTTAGCTTATTTATATACTATAAGCACCATAGAATTGAACTTGATAATTTCTCTTGACCCATGAGAGTTTTGTTTTTGTTTTTTAATTTCCTGAAAGTCAAAGAGAGAGACTTCAGAGAAAGCAAACTTACCGATACTTTGATCTTGGACTTCTAGACTAAGACATTTTGAGAAAATAAACTTTTTTTATATTTAAGCCACCATGTCTGTAGTATTTTATGGCAGCCCTTAAAAGCTAAGACAGATGACATTCCTTTGTCTTTGACAGATTTCCTTTTTTTTTCTTTTGTTCTTCTTTTGAGAAGTTAATCATCACTATCATTGTTGTTCCATTCAAGGTAGATATCTCATTTCTCTGCCTGTTTTCTAAGATTTTAAGAAATCTGTCTCTACTTCTTACTGTTTTAGTAGCAGATTATGGAATACAGTCCCATCACCTCATGGCAAATAGATGGGGAAACAACAGAAACAGTGACAGACTATTTTCTTGGGCTCCAAAACTACTGTAGATAAAGACTGCAGCCACAAAACTGAAAGACTCTTGCTCCATGGAAGGAAAGCTATGGCAAACCTACACAGCATTAAAAAAGCAGAGACATTACTTTGCTGACAAAGATCCATATAATCAAAGCTATGGTTTTCCAAGTAGTCATATATGGTTGGCAGAGTTGAACCATATAGAAGGCTGAGCACTGAAAAATTTATGCTTTTGAGCTATGGTGTTGGTGAAGACTCTTGAGAGTCCCTTGAACTGCAAGGAGATCAAATCAGTCAACTCTAAAGGAAACCAACCCTAAATGTTCATTAGAAGCACTGATGCTGAAGCTGAAGCTCCAATGATTTGACCACCTGATGTGAAGAGCTGACTCATTAGAAAAGACCCTGTTGCTGGGAAAGATTGAAGGCAGGAAGAGAAGGGGACGACAGAGGATGAGATGATTAGATGGCATCACCAACTCATTGGACATGACTGAGAAAGTTCCAAGAGATGATGGACAGGGAAGCCTGGTGTGCTGTAGTCCATGAGTTTGCAAAAAGATGGACATGACTGAGCAACTGAACAGCAACAAAATATCTATTTTAGTTTTATATATACCTATGTATAGCTTTCTTTGAGTTTCCTAAACTTCCTGGGTTATTTGGCTAACATCTTTTAAGAGCTATGGAAAATTTTCAATTATTATTTCTTCAAATATTGTTGTCTATTCATTGTCTTTACTCTCCTTCTGGAATCTCACTTGAGTGATTATTAGCTCATCTGAGAGTATTCCACATGGCTTTAATTCTTTGTTGCTGTTTTTGTTTATTTTTCTCCTTTGCTTTAACGTGGATGTTTTTTCAATGATGTCTTTGATTTCAATATTTTTCTTTTGTTCCTTTGTATTTTTCCTTTGCTCAATCTACTGTTTAATACATGTGTTGCCTTCTTAGTATCAATATCATGGAGATGTTTGCTTTCAAATTTGATTTAATATCTTGTTTTATATTTTGTCAGTTCTTTGGTGAAATTCTCCATATGTTCATTTTTGTTCAACTTTTCCCCTAATACTTTAACATAACAATTACAGTTATTTTAAATTACTTGATGTATATCAGCCACTAAATCTTGTCCAACTCTTTGCAATACCATGGACTACAGCATGCCAAGCGTCCCTATCCTTCACTATCTCCCGGAGTTTGCTCAAAGTCATATTCATGATGGTGCCATCAAAACATCATTCTCTGTCACCCTGTCTCCTCCTGCCCTCAATCTTTCACAGAACCAGGGTCTTTTCCAATGAGTTACCAACTCTTCCCATCAGGTGGCCAAACTATTGGAGCTTCAGCTTCAGCATCAGTCTTTCCCATGAATATTCAAGTTGACTTTCTATAGGACTGACTGGTTTCACCTCCTTGCTGTCCAAGAGACTCTCACAAGTCTTCTCTAGCATCATAGTTTGAAAGCGTCAATTCTTTAGCACCTAATCTTCTTTATGGTCCAACTCTCCCATCCATACATAAGTACTGCAAAAGCCATAGCTTTGACTATATGGAACTTTGTCAGCAAAGTGATGTCTCTGCTATCTAATACACTGTCTAGATTTATCATAGCTTTTCATCCAAGGAGGAAGCATCTTTTAATCTCATAGCTGCAGTCACTGTCCACAATGATTTTGGAGCCCAAAAAAAGAAAATGTGTCATTGCTTCACTTTTCCCCCTCTTTCCCTTTTATTTGCATGAAGTGATGGGACTGGATTCCCTGATTTTACTTTATTGAATATTGAGTTTAAGTTAGCTTTTTCAGTCTCCCCTTTCACCCTCATCAAGAGGCTCTTTAGTTTCTCTTCAATTCCTTCCATTAAAGCATATCTGAGGTTGTTAAGAGTTCTCCTAGCAATCTGTTTCCATTCTGTGATTCATCTATCTTGGCATATATCATGATGTACTCTGTATATATGTTAAAAAATCAGAATGACAATATACTGTATACAATATACTCCTTTCAAGTATGATTTTGAACCAGTCCATTGCTCCAAGTCCTGTTCTGTTTCTTGACAAGCACACATGTTTCTCAGGAGACAGGTAATGTGGTCTGGTATTCCATTCTGTTTAAGAATTTTCAACATTTTGTTGTGATTCCCATAAACAAAGGCTGTAGCATAGTCAATAAAGCAGAAGTAAACATTTTTCTGGAGCTCTCTTGCTTTTTCAATGATCCAATGGATATTGGCAATTTGATCTCTGGTTCCTATGCCTTTTCTAAATTCATCTTATAAATCTGGAAGTTCTAAGTTCATTTATTACTGAAGTCTAGCTTGCATGGTTTTTGAGCACTTCCTTGCAGGCATGTGAGATGAGAAAAATTTTATGGTAGTTGTAACATTAGTTAGCATTGCCTTTCTTTGAGAATGGAAGGGAAACTGGCATTTTCCAGTCCTGTGGCCATTGTTTACTTTTCCAAATTTGCTGGCATAAGAAGTGTAGCACTTTCACAGCAACATCCTTTAGGATATTAAATAGCTCAACTGGAATTCCATGACCTCCACTAGCTTTGTTCATAGTAGTGTTTCCTAATGCACATTTGACTGCATATTCCAGGATGTCTGACCCTAGGTAAGTGACTACACCACTGTGGCTATCTGGATCAAGATCAAGTTCAGTGGCTCAGTCATAACTGACTCTTTGCAACACCATGGACTGCAACATGCCAGACTTCCCTGTCCATTACCAACTTCTGGAGTTTCCTCAAACTCAGTTCCATCAAGTCAGTGATGCCATCACACCATCTCATCCTCTGTCAACACCTTCTCCTCCCACCTTCAATCTTTCCCAGCATCAGAGTCTTTTCCAAAGAAGCAGTTCTTCACATCAGGTGGCCAAATTACTGGAGCTTCAGGTTAGCATCAGTCCTTCCAATGAATATTCAGGACTGATTTCATTAAGGATTGACTGCGTTGATCTCCTTGCAGTCCAAGGGACTCTCAAGAGTATTCTCCAATACCACAGTTCAAAAGCATCAATTCTTTGGTGCTCACGTTATGTTATACTCCAGCTGTAACATCCATGCAAGACAACCAGAAAAAGCATAACTTTGACTATATGGACATTTGTCAGCAAAGAAATGTCTCTACCTTTAATGTCTCTGGTGGAAAAGGTCAGTTTTCGTTCCAGTGCCAAAGAAAGGCAATGCCAAAAATGTTCAAACTACTGCAGAGTTGCACTCATCTCACACTCTAGAAAAGTAATGCTCAAAATTCTCCAAGCCAGGATTCAACAGTACATGAACTGTGAACTTCCAGATGTTCAAGCTGGATTTAGAAAAGGCAGAGGAACCAAAGATCAAAGATCAAATTTCCATAAGCAAGGTGAAAAGAAAGCCTTCAGAATGGGAGGAATAATAGCAAATGAAGCAACTGACAAAGAATTAATCTCAAAAATATACAAGCAACTCCTGCAGCTCAATTTCAGAAAAATAAATTACCAAATCAAAAAATAGGTCAAAGAATTAAACAGACATTTCTCCAAAGAAGACATACAGATGGCTAACAAACACACGAAAAGATGCTCAACATCACTCATTATCAGAGAAATGCAAATCAAAACCACAACGAGGTACCATTTCATGCCAATCAGAATGGCTGCTACCCAAAAGTCTACAAGCAATAAATGCTGGAGAGGGTGCAGAGAAAAGGGAACCCTCTTACACTGTTGGTGGGAATGCAAACTAGTACAGCCACTATGGAGAATAGTGTGGAGATTCCTTGAAAAACTGGAAATAGAACTACCATATGACCCAGAAATCATGCTGCTGGGCATACACACTGACAAAACCAGAATTGAAAGAGACACATATACCATAATGTTCATTTCAGCACTGTTTATAATAGCCACGACATGGAAGCAACCTAGATGTCCATCAGCAGACAAATGGATAAGAAAGCTGTGGTACATATACACAATGGAGTATTACTCAGCCATTAAAAAGAATACATTTGAATCAGTTCTAATGAAGTGGATGAAACTAGGGCCTATTATACAGAGTGAAGTAAGCCAGAAAGAAAAACATCAATACAGTATACCAATGCATATATATAGAATTTATAAAGAAAGTAATGATAACCCTGTATGCGAGACAGCAGAAGAGACACAGATGTATAAAACAGTTTTTTGGACTCTGTGGGAGGGGGCGAGGGTGGGATGATTTGGAAGAATGGCATTGAAACATGTATAATATCATATGGGAAATGAATCGCCAGTCCAGGTTTGATGCATGATACAGGATGCTCGGGTCTGGTGCACTGGGATGACCTAGAGGGATGGTATGGGGAGGGAGATGGGAGGGGGGTTCAGGATGGGGAACATGTGTACACCCGTGGCAGATTGATGTTGATGTATGACAAAACCAATACAATATTGTAAAGTAAAAAAAAAAAAAAAAATCAAATTTCCAACATCTGTTGGATCATCAAAAATGAAAAAGAGTTCCAGGAAATCATCTATTTCTGCTTTATTGATTATGCCAAACCCAAAGCTTTTCACTGTGTGGATCACAACAACTGTGGAAAATTCTTAAAAATATGTAAATACCAGAATACCTCACCTGCCTCCTGATATATCTGTATGCAGGTCAAGAAGCAATAGTTAGAACCAGACATGGAACAACAGAATGGTTCCAAATTGGGAAAAGACTGTATGTCAAGACTGTGTATTGTACCCTGCTTATTTAACTTATATGCAGAGTACATCATGAAGAATGCCAGGCTGGATGAAGCTGGAATCAATATTGAATATCAATAACCTCAGATACATAGGTGACACCACCCTTATGGCAGAAAGAGAAGAAGAACTAAAGAGGCTCTTGATGAAAGTGAAAGAGGAGAGTGAAAAATTTGTCTTAAATCTCAACATTCAGAAAACAAAGATCATGGCTTCTGGGTCCATCCACTTCCTTGCAAATAGATGGGGAAACAATGGAAACAGTGAGAGACTTTATTTGTTTCGACTTCAAAATCACTACAGATGGTGACTGCAGCCATTAAATTAAAAGACACTGGCTTCTTTGAAGATAAGTTAAGACCAACCTAGAAAAAGTTTGCTAGTGTGTGAGATGAGTGTGAGATGAGGGCAATTGTGTGGTATTTAGAGCATTCTTTGGCATTGCCTTTATTTGGGATTGGAATGAAAACTGACCTTTTCCAGTCCTGTGGCCACTGCTGAGTTTTTCAAATTTGCTGGCCTATTGAGTACAGCACTTTCACAGCATCATCTATTAGGATTTGAAATAGCTCAGCTTGAATTCCATCACCTCCACCAGCTTTGTTTGTAGTGATGCTTCTTAAGGCCCACTTGACTTTGCATTCCAGGATCTCTGGCTCTAGTTGAGTGATCATACCATTATGGTTACCTAGGTCATGAAGATCTTTTTTGTATAGTTCTTCTTTGTATTCTTGCCACTTCTTAATATCTTCTGCTTCTGTTAAGTTCATAGTGTTTTTGTGCTTTACTGTGCCTATATTTGGAGAAGACAATGGCACCCCACTCTAGTACTCTTGCCTGGAAAATCCTATGGATGGTGGAGCCTGGTAGGCTGCAGTCCATGGGGTCGCTAAGAGTCGGACATGACTGAGTGACTTCACTTTCACTTTTCCCTTTCACGCAATGGAGAAGGAAATGACATCCCACTCCAGTGTTCTTGCCTAGAGAATCCCAGGGACGGGGGAGCCTGGTGGGCTTCGGTCTATGGGGTCGCACAGAGTCAGACACGACTGAAGTGACTTAGCAGCAGCAGTGCCCATATTTGCATGATATATACCCTTGGTATCTCTAATTTTCTTGAAGAGAGCTCTAATATTTCCATTCTATTGTTTTCCTCTGTTTCATTACATTGATCACTGAGGAAGGCTTTCTTAGCCTTCCTTGCTGTTCTTTGGAACTCTGCATCATATGGGTATATCTTTCCTTTTCTCCTTTGCCTTTTGCTTTCTTCTTTTCTCAGCTATTTGTAAGGCCTCTTCAGACAACCATTTTGCCATTTTGCATTTCTCTTTCTTGGGGATGGTCTTTATCACTGCCTCCTGTACAATGTTCCAAACCTCTGTCCATAGTTCTTCAGGCACTCTGTCTATCAGATCTAATATCTTGAATCTATTTATCACTTCCACTGTATAATTATAAAGTATTTGATTTAGCAAGGTCTTAAGACTCCCTTGGACTGCAAGGAGATCCAAACAGTCCATCCTAAAGGAATCCAATCCTGAATATTCTTTGGAAGGACTGATGCTGAAGCTGAAACTCCAATAGTTTGGTGACCTAATGTGAAAAACAACTCATTTGAAAAGACCTTGATGCTGGGAGAAGGGGACAACAGAGGATGAGATTGGTTGGATGGAATCACTGACTTAATGGACATGAGTCTGTGTAAACTCCATGAGCTGGTGATGGATAGGGAGGACTGATGTGTTACAGTCCATGGGGTCACAAAGAGTTGGACATGACTGACAAACTGAACTGAACTGAATTCTGTAGCAGTTTTCCCTACGTTCTTCAATTTAAGTCTGCATTTTGCAATAAGAAGTTCATCATCTGAGCCACAGTCATCTCCCAGTCTTATTCTTGTTACTGTATAGAGTTTCTCCATCTTTGTCTGCAAAGAATAAAATCAATCTGATTTCAGTATTGACTATCTGGTGATGCACATGTGTAGAGTCATCCCTTGTGTTGTTAGAAGATGGTGTTTGTTATGGCCTGTACATTCTTGGCAAAACTCTGTTAGCCTTTGCTCTGATTCACTTTGTACACCAAGGCCAAATTGGCCTGTTATTCCAGGTATCTCTTGACTTCCTACTTTGGTATTCCGGTCCCCTCTATTGAATAGAACACCTTTGGGGGTGTTATTTCTAGAAGGTCTTAGAGATCTTCATAGAACCATTCAACTTCAGCTTCTTTAGCATTACTAGTCAGAGCATAGACTTGAATTATTGTGATATCAAATGGTTTTCCTTGGAAACAAACAGAGATCATTTTGTCATTTTTGAGACTGCATCCAAGCACTGAATTTCAGACTCTATTGTTGACTATGAGGACTACAGCATTTTTTTCCCAAAGGATTCTTGCCCACAGTAGTAGATATAATGGTCTTCTGAATTAAATCGCCCATTCCAGTCTATTTTAATTCATTGATTCCTTCATTGTCGATGTTCACTCTTGCCATTTTCTGTTTGACCACTACCAATTTAACTTAGTTCATGGATCTTAATGATTCTGGGTCATTAAGATTTTTTTTTTTAATAATCCTTCTGTGAATTATTGCCAACTCTTCTTAATATCTTCTGCTTCAAGTTCCCTACCACTTCTGTCCTTTATTGTGGCTATCTTTGCATGAAATAGTCTGTTGATATCTCCAGTTTTCTTGTGAGATCTCTAATCTTTCCCATTCTATTGTTTTCTTCTATTTCTTTGCATTGTCTGGAACTCTGAATTCAGTTCGGTATATATTTCCTTTTCTCTTTTGCCTTTCACTTCTTGCCTTTCCTCAGCTATTTTTCAGCTCCAGGTCTTGTTTTTTGTTTTTGTTTTTGTTTTAATTTAATTATATAGAGCTTCTCCATCTTTGACTGCAAATAATATAATCAACTTGATTTCAGTATTGACCATCTGCTGATGTCCATGTGTAGAGTTGTCTGTTATGTTGTTGGAAGAATCTGTTTGCTCTTAGCTGTGTGTTCTCTTGGCAAAATACTTTTAACCTTTTTCATGTTTTATTTCGTAGTTCAAGGCAAAACTTGTCTTTTACTGCAGGTATCTCTTAACTTCCTACTTTTTTTCTTAAATTTATTGCCTACTAACTCCAATGTTTATATCATTTGTACATATGTGTCTATTTTCCTGTCCTCTCAGTTATTGGTTGTGTATTATTCTCTTTCACCGGAGAAGGCAATGGCACCCCACTCCAGTACTTTTGCCTGGAAAATCCCAAGGACAGAGGAGCCTGGTAGGCTGCAGTCCATGGGGTCGCTAAGAGTCAGACACAACTGAGCGACTTCACTTTCACTTTTCACTTTCATGCATTGGAGAAGGAAATGGCAACCCACTCCAGTGTTCTTGCCTGGAGAATCCCAGGGACGGGGTCACACAGAGTCGGACACAACTGAAGCGACTTAGTAGCAGCAGCAGCATTATTCTCTTTCACATGTCCAGTGATTTTTTTTTTAATGTGTGGAATATATGTGGTATGTAAACCAAAACTGTACTGCCTTCCTCTTTTCCTCTACTTCTCAAATAGTTAATCTGAGTTAGGAGTGAGACAAGATTTCTATAAAATGAAGTTTATCTCTGGTTTTCTTCTAGGATATGACCATCCTAGGTCTCTAGGATGGTAGCGCAACAGTTTCTACCTTGTTACCACTAAAATAAAATAATTATTCTAGGTCTAGATCTTTTTCTCAGATTTTTCATTTCAATATCTCATGGAGTTCTCAGCAATCTCTATCTTCTGAGTCCTTCAAAAAATTGTGGGAGTTTTAGCTTTTACTTAGAGGGTTCCCCATCCAGCTCTCCATTTTCTTCCCATAAAACTTCAGAAATTGGCAACTATCTTGACAAATGGGTCAACAATTTTCTTGAGAAAGTTCTAAGTTAATGAAGTACCACAAGCCTTTAGGGCACCTCACTCTATCTTCTGGATATATTTACTAATATATTTTTGAAGTCTTCTCTTCCAAACAGCTTTAAGATCTTACAGTTGTCCAGAAAAGAAGGCCAGCAGTGTGTTTGAGGAAGATTTTTTTTTTTTTTCCTAAGTACTGGAAGACAACAGGAGATTCATTTTGATTTATAGAAGCATTCAGTGTCCCATAGGAATCTTGAGTTCAGTAAACATCCTCTAGGGAAAAGAGACTGTGTGTTTGAGTTTCCTCATTTTAAACTGGTCACATTAACCATAAACAACCTCTATAAAGTGTTATTGGTTTCTCTTTCTCCCAAGCAGATCTTTTTCTAATTGAGACCACCCCTGAGTCCCGATCCAATATCAGCAAAAACCCCAGGAAAAAGGTCAGCACATCATTCCTCCTGGAGATTTCATTCATCTATTACCTATTGCTTCCACAGTTCTTTGTTGAATGACAATAGGATTTTTCTCTTAATGAACCAGACTTTTTCTGTGTCACTGGGATCATCAACACTTCTACACACCAATGAGAAGTGATTTTTTTTTAATGGAATCTTTTTGTTTGTTTGTTTGTTTGTTTGTTTCCTCTTGAGGGTCTATTTGCAGCATTTGATTTTAAGTTCGTGGAAAAAAAAAAAACAACTTTTTTTTTTTTTAATTTGAGGGTTAAGTAGCTATTTCACAGTTGCCTACAATTGTTCATTTTACTTTTTTATTTATTGTATTTTTATCTTTTTTAGGTCTTTACTTTCAGTCCTCAGCTAAGCAGAAATATTTCTGTGTGTTAACAATGAATCAACTTAAAACTTTTGACTTATAAACTGTTTCTTTCTATCTGGACTGTAAAAAACATCTACTTTGGAGATTCCGTTCCATATTCTGAAAGTCATATAAATGTTCTGGGGCATACAAATTCAGTTTTCAGATGGAGATAAAGGATACACTATTCCATTCCTTGATGTAGACAACTAAATATTTTACAAATTGCTTTCACTACTTTTTTGTGTGCTTTCTCTAAATTTGACTTGTTCCTGAGCTCCAAGTCTACATTTCTGAATGTTCCTTAATTTTACCCAAATATCCTAACATTGCCTTAAACTCTATATTAGTCATATTACATAAATTACATATCACCTTTATTTCCAACCTTGTTTACTTCCCCAAACATTAGCAATATTAAAAGTAACAACAACAACATATTTTCTGATCCTTAGCTAGCCCCCCCCCCCCCCACCACCTTCCCCAAAGCATAGGTTGGATCCTGACTTCATCTTTGATTTCTATCTTCTCTATCTCCCTATATTCAGTTATTATACTGCGAGCATGCGAAGTTGCTTCAGTCATGTCCAACTCTGTGTGACACTATGGACTGTAGCCTGCCAGACTCCTCTGTCCATGGAACTCCCCAGGCAAGATTATTGGAGTGGGTTGCCATGTCCTCCTCTAGGGAATCTTCTCCACCAGGGCTCAAAACTGCATCTCTACATCTCCTGCATTAAGGTGAATTCTTTACCACGAGCCACCAAGGAAGCCCCATATTCAAACATAGGTGAGATCTATCCCTATACTTTTTAACAGCTCCCAGCCTGCTAAAATATTAATTGGGACTTCATCAATATTGGGACTAAAGTATTTTACTAGCTATTAACTTATTTTTTAACCTTAGTCTTTCTTCCCCCTCCAAACTTTTAATCTTCTACAAAATTATGTATCTGAAGATCATAGTTGATCATTAAAAGAACATTTCTCTCAGTTGGTCTTACTCTGGCTCAAGTCCAAACTATGTCCTCAAATTTTCTTTTCCAAAGTGTTTATCTCAGTGTTCCTTTCCCTTCATCTTATGCTCCATCCATTTGAAATTTTGATGTTTCTACTCTGGGCCCCATGACTTTCAGATCAGTTAAGTTCAGTCGCTCAGTCGTGTCCAACTCTGCAATCCCATGGACTGCAGCATGCCAGGCCTCCCTGTCCATCACCAACTCCAGGAGTTCACTCAAACTCATGTCCATCGAGTCGGTGATGCCATCCAGCCATCTCATCCTCTGTCATCCCTTTCTCTTCCTGCCTTCAATCTCTCCCAGCATCAGGGTTTTTCCAGTATGTCAACAGTTTGCATGAGGTGGCCAAAGTATTGGAGTTTCAGCTTCAGCATCAGTCCTTCCAATGAACCCTCAGGACTGATCTCCTTTAGAATGGACTGGTTGGATCTCCTTGCAGTCCAAGGGACTCTCAAGAGTCTTCTCCAACACCACAGTTCAAAAGCATCAATTCTTCAGCTCTCAGCTTTCTTCACAGTAAAACTCTCACATCCATACATGACCACTGGAAAAACCATAGCCTTGACTAGATGGACCTTGTTGGCAAAGTAATGTTTCTGCTTTTGAATATGCTGTCTAGGTTGGTCATAACTTTCCTTCCAAGGAGTAAGCATCTTTTAATTTCATGGCTGCAATCACCATCTGCAGTGATTTTGGAGCCCCCCAAAATAAAGTCTGACAGTGTTTCCACTGTTTACCCATCTATTTCCCATGAAGTGATGTGACCGGATGCCATGATCTTAGTTTTCTGAATGTTGAGGTTTAAGCCAACTTTTTCACTCTCCTCTTTCACTTTCATCAAGAGGCTTTTGAGTTCCTCTTCACTTTCTGCCATAAGGCTGGTGTCATCTGCATATCTGAGGTTATTGATATTTCTCCCAGCAATCTTGATTCCAGCTTGTGCTTCTTCCAGCCCAGCATTTCTCATGATGTACTCTGCATAGAAGTTAAATAAACAGGGTGACAATATACAGCCTTGACGAACTCCTTTTCCTATTTGGAACCTGTCTGTTGTTCCATGTCCAGTTCTAACTGTTGCTTCCTGACCTGCATACAAATTTCTCAAGAGGCAGATCAGGTGGTCTGGTATTCCCATCTCTTTCAGAATTTTCCACAGTTTACTGTGATCCACACAGTCAAAGTTTTTGGCATAGTCAATAAAGCAGAAATAGATGTTTTTCTGGAACTCTTTTGCTTTTTTGATGATCCAGCAGATGTTGGCAATTTGATCTCTGGTTCCTCTGCCCTTTCTAAAACCATGCCTTTAGGCCACAATATAGATAATCATGTGATCTTGCTACTTGAAAAATTATTCCCACTACCTCTTTATCTAGCTTTCCCTCAATCACAGATTCTTATTCTACACAATTTTCAGTATTCCACTTGAATTCTTCTCTATGTAGTTTTTCTGATTTACCCCCTCTGAATCCCTAGAGTTTAAAATTACCATGGTAATGTAGCCATACTTCTCTGAAAGGACTTATATGGCTATCCAATATTAATTCTCTAGCTTATTTTCTATACTAGACCTTAAACATCCAGTGACAAAATAACAAAATCATAAAAATACTAAATAAATCTCTTTTAAAACATTTCACTGATTGGAAAAAGAACATAAAGGAATTGTTGAAGTTTCAGAAAAGCATTGTACTCATTTGCTGGGGCTATCATAGTAAAATGCCACAGAATGGCCGCCTAAATGATAGAAATTCATTTTCTCAGAGTTCTGGAAATTGAAGTCCAAATCAAGCTTCTGACAGATTTGGTTTTTCTGAGTCCTCAGTGCTTGGTTTGCAGATGACCATTTTCTTGTTGTGTCCTCACATGACCTGTGCACCAATCCCTGTTTTCTCTTCCTGGTCTTATAAAGGCACCGATTCTGTCAGATGGAAACTCCACTCTTATGACCTCATTTAGAATTAGTTACCTCTTTAAAGGACATGTCTCCAAACACTGAAAACAGTTACTTTCTGAGGTATACTTGAAAGTAGCAGGTCAATATATGAATTCTGAGTAGACACAACTCAATCCATAAGAGCTATTAAAAAAATATCATATGCAATCTCATTATAAAAAGATAAGTTTATCCATTATAAGTTTTCTGTATTAAACAGTCTCATATTTGAATTTTGTGTGTAAATCACATGATGCTCTTATACCACATTTCATATGGAGATTACAAATTGGAAGATAACTTTTTTGAGAGCTATTAAAATATTTTTCAAATTGATCTGAAGAAATATTCTTATCATTTTATTTCCACACAAGCAATGAGTAACTGATATTAATTATTACAATTTTTAACTCTTCTTGGTTAACTGATGAGGAAAATGGTATTTTGTACTAACTTTAACTCATTTACTTAATATAATGCTGTTTTATTAATTTATTCAACAAATATTTATAAATGTCTATTATATTCCTGTTACCCTGCAGGAACTCAAGATTCTATGGGGACAAAACAGATGATATTTCCTGCTCTCCAGAAACGTAAATCTAGGATAGCAAAGAAAAAGAAAAAAAAAAAAATAACGTGACACAAAAAAATGGTTTTGTAAATATAAAGAATAATGCATATAGCACAGTGTTAGGAAAATGTATAAGCTAGAGGCTTAACCTAATTACCAGGTGAGTGTAATTCTCCCTGAAGAATATTTATTCTTGTTAATCGGTTATTTAAATTTATTATTTTGTGAACTAGCTTTTTAATTCTTTTGCCTATTTTTCATGTTTGTCTTTTTCTAATTAGCCACATTAAAGAAAATGTAAAAGCCAGATCCAAGCACAATACCATAATCCAAAGCTAAGGCTGAATTTTTTATTATGAATTGTTTTATGAATTGTTTTCAGTTCAATGCATAAATCGGGAAAGGCAATTGGCAACCAGTCCAGTACTCTTGCCTGGAAAATCCCATGGATGGAGCAGCCTGGCAGGCTGCAGTCCTTGGCGTTGCGAAGAGTCGGACACGACTGAGCAGCTTCACTTTCACTTTTCACTTTTCACTTTCATGCATTGGAGAAGGAAATGGCAACCCACTCCAGTGTTCTTGCCTGGAGAATCCCAGGGACGGGGAAGCCTGGTGGGCTGCAGTCTATGGTGTCGCACAGTCGGAGACTACTGAAGCGACTTAGCAGCAGCAATTCCCATATTTGTATGAATATTACTGTAATATGGTAATATAATTTTGAACTCTGTTCTTTCTCTAATATGAATAATCTGTAATTATTTACTCTAACTATTTCTCCATAGCTTCTATTTTCTGTCTTTCTAACAGACTGTAAGTACAAGAGTACATAGATCTTTTCTATCTCATTATATTTATTATTAATGCTTAGCACAAGTAGGTTATTACTAAGGTATTAATTGGATAATAAAGCATAAGTATCAGCTTTAAATGTGTTTATTTTTTATTGAAGGATAGTTGATTTACAGAATTTTGCTATTTTCTGTCAAACCTTAACGTGAATCAACCATAGGTATACATATATCCCCTTCCTTTGAAACCTCCCGCCCATGTCCCTCCCCGTTCCATCCCTCTAGGTTGATACAGAGCCCCTGTTTGAGTTTCCTGAGCCATACAACAAATTCCCATTGGCTATCTATTTTGCATATGGTAATGTAAGTTTCCATGTTACTCTTTCCATCCATCTCACCTTCACTTGCCTTCTCTCCGTGTCCGTAAGTCTATTGTCTGTTTCTCCATTGCTGCCCTGTAAATAAATTCTTCAGTAACACTTTTCTAGATTCCGTATATATGCATTAGAATATGATATTTATCTTTCTCTTTCTGACTGACTTCAATGTGTATAAAAGCTTCTAGTTTCATTCACCTTAGAACAGACTCAAAAGTGTGTCTTTTTATATCTGAGTAATATTCCATTGTGTATATGTACCACAACTCTCTTTTCCAAACATCTGTCGATAGACATATAGGTTGCTCCAGTGTTCTAGCTATCGTAAATGGTGCTGCAATGAAAAATGGGATACATGTGTCTTTTTCAATTTTGGATTCCTCAGGGTATATGCCTAGGAGTGGGATTGCTGGGTCTTTGCTGGTTTTCACTCCTAGTTTTTTAAGGAGTCTCCATATTGTCTTCCATAGTGGCTGGGTCAATTTGTATTTCCACCAAGAGTGCCATAGCATTCCCTTTTCTCCACACCTTCTCCAGTGTTTATTGTTGGTAGACTTTTTGATGATGGCCATTCTGAAGGGTGTGAGGTGATACCTCATTGTCGTTTTGATTTGCATTTCTCTACTAGTGAGTGATGTTGAGCATCTTTTCACGTGTTTGTATGTCTTCTTTGGAGAAATATCTGTTTAGGTCTTTTCCCCACTTTTAGATTTGGTTGTTTGCTTTTCTAGTTGTATGAGTTGTACGAGCTACTTAGTTTTTTTTTTTTTTTTTTTTTAATTAATCCTTTGCCAGTTGTTTCATTTTTTATTATTTTCTCCCATCCTGAGGGCTGTCTTTATACCTTGCTTATAATTTCCTTTGCTGTGCAAAAGCTTTTAAGTTTAATCAGGTCCCACTTATTTATTTTGTTTTTATTACCATTAATCCAGGAGGTGGGTCATAGAGGATCTTGCTTTGATTTATGTCATTGAGTGTTCTGCCTATGTTTTCCTCTAGGAGTTTTATAGTTTCTGGTCTTAAATTTAGATCTTTAATTCATTTTGAGTTTATCTTTGTGTGTGGTGTTATAAGTGTTCTAATTTCATTCTTTTACATGTAGCTGTCCAGTTTTCCCAGTACCATTTACTGAAGAGGCTATCTTTGCCCCATTGTATAGTCTTGCCTCTTTTGTCAAAAATAAGTTACCCATAGGTGCATACATTCATTTCTGGGCTTTCTATCTTGTTCCATTGGTCTATATTTCTGTTTGTGTGCCAGTACCATCCTGGCACAGTATGGTACTTGATGATTGTAGCTTTGTAGTATAACCTGAAGTCAGGACGGTTGATTCTTCCAATTTCATTCTTCTTTCTCCAGCCTGTTTTGGCTCATTGGATTCCTTAGTGTTTCCATATGAATTTTAAAATGTCTTGTTCTAGACTTGTGAGAAATGCCATTTGTAATTTGATAGGGATCACATTAAATCTGAATTTGGCAAAAAGGAGTTCATGGTCTGAGCCACAGTTAGCTCCTGGTCTTGTTTTTTTCTGACTGTATAGACCTTCTCCATCTTTGACTGCAAAGAATATAATCAATCTGATTTCGGTGTTGACCATCTGGTGATGTCCATGTATAGAGCTTTCACTTGTGTTGTTGGAAGAGGGTGTTTGTTATGACCAGTGCATTTTCTTGGCAAAACTTTATTAGTCTTTGCCCTGCTTCATTCCGTATTCCAAGGCCAAATTTGCCTGTTACTCCAGGTGTTTCTTGACTTCCTACTTTTGCATTCCAGTCCCCTATAATGAAAAAGACATCTTTTTTGGGTGTTAGTTCTAAAAGGTCTTGTAGGTCTTCATAGAACCATTCAACTTCAGCTTCTTCAGCATTACTGGTTGGGGCATAGACTTGGATTACTGTGCTATTGAATGGTTTGCCTTGGAAACGAACAGAGATCATTCTGTCATTTTGGAGATTGCATCCAAGTACTGCATTTTGGACTCTTTTGTTGACCATGATGGCTACTCCATTTCTTCTAAGGGATTCCTGCCAACAGTCATATATATAATGGTCATCTGAGTTAAATTCACCCATTTTGGTCCATTTCAGGTCGCTGATTCCTAGAATGTTGACATTCACTCTTGCCATCTCTTGTTTGACCATTTCCAATTTGCCTTGATTCATGGACCTGACATTCCAGGTTCCTATGCAATATTGCTCTTTACAGCATCGGACCTTGCTTCTATCACCAGTCACATCCACAGCTGGGTATTCTTTTTGCTTTGGCTCCACCCCTTCATTCTTTCTGGAGTTATTTCTCCACTGATCTCCAGTATCATATTGGGCACCTACTGACCTAGGGAGTTTCTCTTTCAGTGTCCTATCATTTTGCCTTTTCATACTGTTCATGGGGTGTTCAAGGCAAGAATACTGAAGTGGTTTGCCATTCCCTTCTCCAGTGGAAAGAAAGGCAACGCCAAAGAATGCTCAAACTATTGCACAATTACACTCATCTCACACGCTAGTAAAGTAATGCTCAAAATTCTCCAAGCCAGGCTTCAGCAATATGTGAACCGTGAACTTCCTGATGTTCAAGCTGGTTTTAGAAAGGGCAGAGGAACCAGAAATCAAGTTTCCAACATCCGTTGGATCATGGAAAAAGCAAGAGAGTTCCAGAAAAACATCTATTTCTGCTTTATTGACTATGCCAAAAACTTTGACTGTGTGGATCACAATAAACTGTGGAAAATTCTGAAAGAGATGGGAATACCAGACCACCTGATCTGCCTCTTGAGAAATTTGTATGCAGGTCAGGAAGCAACAGTTAGAACTGGACATGGAACAACAGACAGGTTCCAAATAGGAAAAGGAGTTCGTCAAGGCTGTATATTGTCACCCTGTTTATTTAACGTCTATGCAGAGTACATCATGAGAAACTCTGGACTGGATGAAACACAAGCTGGAATCAAGATTGCCGGGAGAAATATCAATAACCTCAGATATGCAGATGACACCACCCTTATGGCAGAAAGTGAAGAGGAACTCAAAAGCCTCTTGATGAAAGTGAAAGTGGAGAGTGAAAAAGTTGGCTTAAAGCTCAACATTCAGAAAATGAAGATCATGGCATCTGGTCCCATTAGTTCATGGGAAATAGATGGGGAAACAGTGGAACAGTGTCAGACTTTATTTTTCTGGGCTCCAAAATCACTACAGATGGTGACTGCAGCCATGAAATTAAAAAACGCTTACTTTGTGGAAGGAAGGTTATGACCAACCTAGACAGCATATTCAAAAGCAGAGGCATTACTTTGCCAACAAAGGTTCATCTAGTCAAAGCTATAGTTTTTCCTGTGGTCATGTATGGATGTGAGAGTTGGACTGTGAAGAAGGCTGAGCACTGAAGAATTGATGCTTTTGAACTGTGGTGTTGGAGAAGACTCTTGAGAGTCCCTTGGACTGCAAGGAGATCCGACCAGTCTGTTCTGAAGGAGATCAGCCCTGGAATTTCTTTGGAAGGAATGATGCTAAAGCTGAAACTCCATTACTTTGGCCACCTCATGTGAAGAGTTGACTCATTGGAAAAGACTCTGATGCTGGGAGGGATTGGGGGCAGGAAGAGAAGGGGACTACAGGGGATGAGATGGCTGGATGGCATCACTGACTCGATGGATGTGAGTCTGAGTGAACTCCAGGAGTTGGTGATGGACAGGGAGGACTGGCGTGCTGCGATTCATGGGGTCGCAAAGAGTCAGACACGACTGAGTGACTGATCTGATCTGATCTGATCTGACACTAAATCTGTACATTGTATTTGGTGGTATAGTCATTTTTACAATATTGATTCTTCTTACCTAGGAACATGGAATATCTCTCCATCTGTTTATGTCATCTTTGATTTCTTTCATTAGAGTCTTATAGATTTATGTGTACATTTCTTTTGTCTTCTTAGCTAAGTTTATTCCTAGATATTTATTCTTTTTGTTGCAATGGTGAATAGGATTGATTCCTTAATTTCTCTTTCAGATTTTTCATTGTTCAGTTCAGTTCAGTCACTCAGTCGTGTCTGACTCTTTGCGACCCCATGAATCGCAGCACACCAGTCCTCCCTGTCCATCACCAACTTCCGGAGTTCACTCAGACTCACGTCCATCGAGTCAGTGATACCATCCAGCCATCTCATCCTCTGTCGTCCCCTTCTCCTCCTGCCCTCAAAGCCTCCCAGCATCAGAGTCTTTTCCAATGAGTCAACTCTTCTCATGAGGTGGCCAAAGTACTGGAGTTTCAGCTTTAGCGTCATTCCTTCCAAAGAAATCCCAGGGCTGATCTCCTTCAGAATGGACTGGTTGGATTTCGTTGCAGTCCAAGGGACTCTCAAGAGTCTTCTCCAACACCACAGTCCAAAAGCATCAATTCTTCGGCGCTCAGCCTTCTTCACAGTTCAACTCTCACATCCATACATGACCACAGGAAAAACCATAGCCTTGACTAGATGGAACTTTGTTGGCCAAGTAATGTCTCTGCTTTTGAATACGCTATCCAGGTTGGTCATAACTTTCCTTCCAAGGAGTAAGCGTCTTTTAATTTCATGGCTGCAGTCACCATCTGTAGTGATTTTGGAGCCCAGAAAAATAAAGTCTGACACTGTTCCACTGTTTCCCCATCTATTTCCCATGAAGTGGTGGGACCGGATGCCATGATCTTCATTTTCTGAATGTTGAGCTGTAAGCCAACTTTTTCACTCTCCACTTTCACTTTCATCAAGAGGCTTTTGAGTTCCTCTTCACTTTCTGCCATAAGGGTGGTGTCATCTGCATATCTGAGGTTATTGATGTTTCTCCTGGCAATCTTGATTCCAGCTTGTGTTTCGTCCAGTCCAGCATTTCTCATGATGTACTCTGCATATAAGTTAAATAAACAGGGTGACAATATACAGCCTTGACGAACTCCTTCAAGCATCTTAGCCCCTCTCAAGTCTCCTGTTATCTGTTCCAAAATAACCTGTCCAAATAATTTTATACCCCAAATCTCTATGTAACTTTTATTAACATAGCTTCTTTTACTTTGATTTCTGTCTTCCACAAATACCAAATACTTTATACTACTTCATTTTCATTGACCTAATCATATCTTCAGAGAAGGCAATGGCACCCCACTCCAGTACTCTTGCCTGGAAAATCCCATGGGCGGAGGAGCCTGGTGGGCTGCAGTCCATGGTGTCCCTAAGAGTCAGACATGACTGAGCGACTTCACTTTCACTTTTCACTTTCATGCATTGGAGAAGGAAATGGCATCCCACTCCAGTGTTCTTGCCTGGAGAATTCCAGGGATGGGGGAGCCTGGTGGGCTGCTGTCTATGGGGTCGCACAGAGTCAGACACAAGTGAAACAACTTAGCAGGTTAACAGCAATCATATCTTACTTATTGTTTTTCAGTACATCACCACAACAAACATTAACATTTCCCCTCTACTAGTATTTAAATGTTTAACCTCTTCATAATAAAATTATTTGTAAAATGAAAGAATCAGTTTGATTAGTTTCTAAGTCCTTGTCTACTCTTTTGAACAATAAAATTAAGTAGAGTATTTATACCAAGCAAGAATTTAGTAGTGTCCCAGTCTTTGAAGGATGGGCAAGGAAAAGGATTCATATGACTAAATACATTGATTTTCTTCATCTTTACATGTGTGACCTTGGGTATGAGCTTGAACTTTCAGGCTCATGTGTAGAGCCTGAAAGTTTAGAGCCTGTGGTCTCTAAAAGCTTTTTCAGCTCCAATGTTTTAGGCTAATAATCTTTGAGATTATCTGCTGGTGTTTATTTGTGTGCTTTCTAGTGTCAAGCTGTATTGATGCATGTTTACAATAACCATTTATTATGTCTCTAATTTATGGCAGTCATATTTTTGTGGCACGGTAGCCTCCTTTCATCAGTTGGGGGATATGTTTTAATAGTCCCAGTACATGTCTGAAACCATGGGTAGTATGAACCATATAAATACCAGTTTTTCCGATACATACATAACTATGATAATATTTAACTTATAAATTAGGCATAGTAAGAGATCAACAATAATACTACTAATACAATAAAACAGAGATAAAAATATAGTGCAGTAAAAGTTATATGAACGTGATCTCATCCCTTCTTGCTCTCCTCCAAAACATCTAATTTTACTGTACTCATCCTTCTTCTCTGATGTTGATGGGAGATGATCCAGTGTCTATATGATGAGATGAAGTGATATAAATGACTTAATCATTGTGACGTACCATTAGGCTACTATTGACCTTCTGATGATAACTCAGAAGAATCGTCTACTTCAGGTGATCCTGGATCTTCAAGCCATGATGATGTCCATGGGTGGAAGTAAAGAGCAGAAAGTGTTCATGGTTTGGGATTCAGGCATGAAGGAGCAGGATAGCATAAGATTTCATCATGATACTCACAAAGGAAAGCAGTTTCAGTTCAGTTCGGTTCAGTCACTCAGTTGTGTCCAACTCTTTGTGATCCCATGGACTGTAGCACTCCAGGCCTCCTTGTCCATCACCAACTCCCAGAGTTTACTCACACTTATGTCCACCAAGTTGGTGATGCCATCCAACCATCTCATTCTCTGGTGTCCTCTTCTCCTCTTGCCTTTAATCTTTCCCAACATCAGGGTCTTTTCCAATGAGTCAGCTCTTCATATCTGGTGGCCAAAGTATTGGAATTTCAGCTTCAGCATCAGTCCTTCCAATGAATATTTAGGACTGACTTCCTTTAGGATGGACTGATTGGATCTCTGTGCAGACTAAGGGGCTTTCAAGAGTTTTCCTCAACACCACAGTTCAAAAACATCAATTCTTTAGTGCTTAGCTTTCTGTATACTCCAACTCTCACATCCATTCATGACTACTGGAAAAAACAGCCTTGACTAGACAGACCTTTGTTGGCAAAGAAATGTCTCTGGTTTTTAACATGCTGTCTAGGTTGGTTATAACTTTTCTTCTGAGGAGCAAGCATCTTTCAATTTCATGGCTGCAGTCACCATCTGCAGTGATTTTGGAGCCTTAAAAAATAAAGTCTGACACTGTATCCATTGTTTCACCATCTATATACCATGAAGTGATGGGTCCAGATGCTATGATCTTAGCTTTCTGAATGTTGACCTGTAAGCCAAGTTTTTCACTTTCCTCTTTCACTTTCATCAAGAAGCTCTTTAGGTCTTCACTTTCTGCCATAAGGGTGGTGTCATCTACATATCTGAAGTTATTGATATTTCTCCTGGAAATCTTGATTCCAGCTTGTGCTTCATCCAGCTCAGCATTTTGTATGATGTACTATGCATATGTTTAATAACCAGGGTGTCAATATACAGCCTTAGCATACTCCTTTTCCTATTTGGAACCAGTCTGTTGCCTCATGTCCAGTTCTAACTGTTGCTTCCTGATCTGCATATAGATTTCTCAAGAGGCAGGTCAGTTGCCCTGGTATTTCCATCTCTTTAAGAAGTTTCCACAGTTTGTGATGATCCACACAGTTAAAGGCTTTAGCATAGTCAATCAAGCAGAAGTAGATGTTTTTCTGGAACTCTCTTGCTTTTGATTACCCATCAGATGTTGGCAATTTGATCTCCAGTTCCACTGCCTTTACTAAATCCAGCTTGAACATCTGGAAGTTCATGGTTCACATACTGTTGAAGCCTGTCTTGGAGAATTTTGAGCATTATTTGCTACCATGTGAGATGTGTAGAATTGTGTAGTAGTTTAAACATTCTTTGGCATTGTCTTTCTTTGGGATTGGAATGAAAACTGACATTTTCATTTCATTTCATGTGGCTACTGCTGAGTTTTCCAAATTCGCCAGTATATTGAGTGCAGCACTTTCACAGCATCATCTTTTAGGATTTGAAATAGTTCAACTGGAATTCCATCACCTGCACTAGCTTTGCTTGTAGTGATGCTTTCTAAGACCCACTTGACTTCACATTCCAGGATGTCTGGCTGTAAGTGAGTGATCACATCATTGTGATTCTCAGGGTCATGATGATCTTCTTTGTATAGTTCTTCTGTGTATTCTTGCCACCTTTTCTTAATATCTTCTGCTCTTGTTATGTCTACACTGTTGCTTTCCTTTATTGAGCCCATCTTTGAATGAAATGTTCCCTTGGCATCTCTAATTTTCTTGAAGCGATCTCTACTCTTTCCCATTCTATTGCTTTCCTCTATGTATCCACATTGATTACTGAGGAAGGCTTTCTTATCTCTCCTTGCTATTCTTTGGAACTCTGCATTTAAATAGGTATATCTTTCCTTTTTCTTTTGTCTTTCACTTCTCTTCTTTTCTCAGCTATTTGTATGGCCTCCTCAGACAACCATTTTGCCTTTTCCATTTCTTTTCCTTGGGAATGGTCTTCATCACTGCCTCCTGTACAATGTCAGGAACTTTTATCCATAGTTCTTCAGGCACTCTGTCAGATTGAATCCCTTGAGTCTATTTGTCACTTCCACTGTATAATTGTAAGGGATTTGATTTAGGTCATACCTGAGTGGTCTAGTGGTTTTCCCTACTTTCTTCAATTTAAGTCTGAATTTGACAATAAGGAGTGTATGATCAGAGCCACAGTCATCTCCTGGTCTTTTTTTGCTAACTGTATAGAGCTTCTCCATCTCTGAAGCTTCTTCATCTTGTCTGCATTATCTCCACCTTGGTTTGGCCCAAGGTAAATAACAGGGAGGGAACATAGCCTCATCCATCAACATAAAATTAGATTAAAGATTTACTGAGCATGGCCCTGCCCATCAGAACAAGACCCAGTCTCCCCCTCAGTCAGTCTCTGCTATTAGGAAGCTTCCATAAGCCTCTTATCCTTCTCCATCAGAGGGCAGACAGACTGAAACCACAGTCACAGAAAACTAACCAATCTGATCACAGCCTTATCTAACTCAATGAAACTATGAGTCATGTTGTGTTGGGCCACCCAAGATGGATGGGTCATGGTGGAGAGTTCTGACAAAATGTAGTCCACTGGAGAAGGGAACCACAAAGACTTCAGTATTCTTGACTTCAGTAACCCATGAACCGTATGAAAAAGCAAAAGATAGGACACTGAAAGATGAACTCCCCAGGTCGGTAGGTACCCAATATGCTACTGGAAATCAGTGGAGAAATAACTCCAGAAAGAATGAAGAGATGAAGCCAAAGCAAAAACACCCAGTTGTGGATGTGACTGGTGATGGAAGTAAAGTCCAATGCTGTAAAGAGCAATATTACATAGGAACTTGGAAGTTAGGTCCATGAATCAGGGCAAATTGGAAGTGGTCAAACAGGAAATGCGAAGAGTGAACATCAACATTTTTGGAGTCAGTGAACTAAAATGGACTGAAATGGGTGAATTTAACCTAGATGACCCTTATATCTACTACTGTGGGCAAGAATCCTTTAGAAGAAATGACATAATGATCTCTATATGATGATCTCTGTGCCCTGACCAGCAATGGTAAAGAAGCTGAAGTTGAATGGTTTTATGAAGATCTACAAGACCTTCTAGAACTAACACCCCAAAAAGATGTCCTTTTCATTACATGGGACTGAAATGCAAAAGTAGGAAGTCAAGAAATACCTGGAATAACAGGAAAATGTGACCTTGGAGTTCAGAATGAAACAGGGCAAATGCTAATAAAGTTGTGCCAAGAGAATGCAGGCATTCAGTTTAAAATTTGTAAATTTCTGATCAGCCAAGATGGCAGACTAGGAAGACCCTGAAATCACCTCTTCTCATAGGCATGACAAAATTGCAACTATTTATAGAACCATCAATGAATAAAACAGGAACCTATCAGAAAAGATCTTCTACAACTAAAGACATAAAGAAGGAACAACAATACTGGTAATAGGGGCATAGTCACAATATAGTCAAGCCCCCTACCCCTGAGTGTTTAATCCATAAATGAGAGATTAATTAAAATTGAAGAAGTTTTCCCCAAAGAGTAAGGGAGACTATGCCCCATATCCAGGCTCCCCAGCTTGGGGGGTTCTGCACCAAGGAGACAAGCCCCTGGGCATTTGGCTTTGGAAGTCATCAGGGCTTACTTTAAGAAATCCCAGAGGTCTGTGGGAAATAGAGACTTCTTTCTTAAACTATTATTCACTGAGTTGTGTCTGACTGTTTGCAATCCTGTAGACTATGGGCCAGCAATCTCCTCTGCCTACAGGATTTCCCAGGCAAGAATACTGGAGTGAATTGCCATTCCCTTCTCTAGGGTTATCTTCCTGACTCAGGGATCAAGCCTGGGTCTTCTGCAATGGCAGAGGCAGATTCTTTATCATCTGAGCCATTGCATGCTTCAGGACCCAGAGCAAAAGCAGTAATTGGAAAGGAACCTGAGTCAGACTCATCTGCTGATCTTAGAGGGCCTCCAGAAAGGCAGGTGGTGCCTATAGCTCACTCTGGAACCTAGACAGTAGTGGCAGCCATTTTGGGAAACCTTTCTACCACATTGACAGTGATGCTGGTAAGTGCAATTTTGGAGTCTTTCCTATAGATTTTCAGCCTCCAGATTCAGCCTTGCCCTTGCACAACAGCCTGTAGACACCTTAGGCCAAGCAATTAACTTGGCATCAACACAAACCAACCCACTTGCAGATAGGCTGCTTTAAGAATCCTTGAGCCCACAGCCTCCCCTGGACACAGTCCTGAGCACAAGAGCACCCAGGACTTGGCACCATACACTAATTCACAGGCACTCGTCCCAGGATCCCCACTAGACACAGGCTATAGGCCTCAAGGCCCTATAGCCAGAGAGCTTGGGACTCAGCTCCGCATACCAGTGGGCAGACAACAGACATAGAAAAGCTGGCCCACCTACCAGTGAACCTTCTTGAGCCTCAGGCCATATCTCACTCACCAGCAGGCAGGCAGAAAAAAGCTTCTGGAGGACTACAGTCCTGCAACCTGTGGATCTAGGCCACCCATAAGCAGGCCAGAATCTGCCCTGGGACAAGTCCGGCTCTGCCACTGCTGTCCAGTGAGCCTGATCTAGTCTCAGGCTCAGTCCACCCACTATATAATGGGTAGACATTAGCCACAGGCCAACTGCAGCCTTGCAGCCTACATATCCAGGCCACCCATGAGCAGGCCAATACCTGTCCTGGGACCAAATGTGCCATGGCCCTGCCCACTATAGGCCAACACAAGCTTTGAAACATCATGGACACCACAGCCAAGTGTGTCAGGAACCGACCACACTCAGCAGTCCCTTGAGTCTGGAAGCCAGGACCAGCTCTGCCCACCAGTAGAACAGTGCTAGCTCCAGGACCTATTTAGATATAAAAGTTTCATGGTAACCACAAACTTAAAATTTACAGTAAATATAAACACAAGAAAAGAAAAAGAAATCCAAACATAATGCTAAAGGTAGTCATCAAACAACAAAAGAAGAAGAAGAAAAAAAAGAATAAAGATTTACAAAAATAACTGAAGCAATTAAGGAAATGGCAAGAAGAACATACATATCAATAGTTATCTTAAATGCAAATGGACTAAATGCTGCAATCAAAACACATAAAGTGGCTGAATAGATGCAAAAACAAAACCTATATATAAGCTGCCTATAAGATACCTCAGATCTAGAGAAACACACAAACTGAAAGTGAGTGAATGGAAAAAAAAAAAAAATCTATGAAACAGAAATAAAAAGAAATCCAGATTAAGAATATTTTTATCAGACAAAAGAGGCATTAAAATAAAGATGACTACAAGAGACAAAGAAGAACATCAAGAGATCAATCCTAGAAAAAGATATAACAATTGTAAATACATATGCATCCAACAAAGTACCACCTAAATATATAATGAAAATATTGATGAACATAAAGGGAGAAATTGGCAGTTACACAATATCAGTAGGAGACTTTAACATGTCCTTTACATCAATGTACAAATCATTCAAACAGAAAACCCAAAAGGAAACATTGGTTTTAAATGCTATATTAGATTTGATGGACTTTATAGACACATATAGAACATTCTTCTCACATGCACATAGAACATTTTCCAATGTAGATCAACTATTAGGCCACAAAACAAACCTCAGTAAATCTGAGAAAAATGAAAGCATAACAAATATTTTTTATAACCACAATGTTATGAGAATAGAAATCAACTACAAAAAAAAAAAAAAAAACTGCATAAAAATAAAAAACACAAACTCAAGGTGACTTAACAATTTGCTACTAAAAACCAATGGATCACTGAAGAAATCAAAGAAGAAATATATATATATACCTGGAGACAAATGATAATGAAAATATGATGATCCAAAAGCTATGGAACAGAGCAAAAGCAGTTTTTAGCAATACATGCTTACCACAGAAAACAAACAAGCAAAACCTCAAATAAACAATGAAACTGTACTGTTAAATGAACTGGAAAAAGGAGAACAAACAACTCAATTAGCTAGGGAGAAATTATAAAGATCATAGCAGAAATAAATAAGAGACTAAAATAACAATATCAATTTAAAAAACCAATGAAGCAAAGAGTTGGAAAGATAAACAAAATTGATAAACCTTTATTTAGTCAGACACATCAAAAAATAAAGAGAGAAGGCCCAGATCAATACAATCAGAAATGAAAAAGAAGTTAAAAATAGCATCACAGAAATACAAAAGATCATAAGTACTGTGAACAATTGTATGCCAATAAAATGGACAACTGAGAAAAATGGACAAATTATCAGAAATGTACAATCTCTCAAAACTGAAGCAGAAAGAAATAGAAAATATGAACAGACCAATTACCAGTATTGAAATTAAATCAGTAATTTAAAAACTCCTAATAAACAGAAGTCCAGGACCACATGGCTTCTCAGGTAAATTCTACCAAACATTGAGAGATGAATTAACACTGAGTAGTTCTCAGATTACTCCAAAAATTGCAGAGAAAACTCATTCTGAGGCCAATATCACCCTGATACTAAAATCAGATAAAAACGTATCACAAAAAAAGACAGTTACAGGCCACTCTTTTTGATGAACATGAATGCGAAACTCCTCAACAAAATATTATCAAGTGAATTCAGTAATATATTTAAAGGAACATACACTGCAATGATGTGGGTTTTATCCCAGGGATACAAGGATGGTTCAGCATCTGCAATTCAATCAATGAAATGCACCATATTAATAAACTGAAAAATAAAAACCATATGATTATTTCAATAGATGTAGAAAAAAATGACAATATTCAACATCTATTTATGATTAAAAAAAAAAAAAACTCTTCATAATGTTGATGTTGAGGAAACAGACTTCAACATAGTAAATACTATATATAAGTCAACAGTTAACATCATACTCAATGGTAAAAAGCCAAAAACACTTCCTCTAAGATCAGGCATAAGACATGAATGGCCACTCTCACCACTTTTATTCAACATAGGTATGGAAATCCTAGCTATGGCAATCAGAGAAGAAAATAAATAAATACATAAAAGAAATCCCAGATTGGGAAAGAAGAAGTTAAACAGTCGCTGTTTGCAGACGACGTAATAATATACATGTGCTGCTGTGCTGTGCTAAGTTTCTTCAGTGTCCAACTCTTTGTGACCCCATGGACTGTAGCCTGCCAGGCTCCTCTGTCCATCAAATTATTCAGGCAAAAATACTGGAATCTGTTGCCATTCCCTTCTCCAGGGTATCTTCCTTACCCAGGGATCAAACTCAAGTCTCCTGAATTACAGGCAGATTCTTTACCATCTGAGCCACCATATGGAAAAGGCTTAATTTGGCCAGTAGTCAGGAAAATAAATATTTAACATGCATTTAAATAACCATGAATTAGAATTTTACATTCAGATTGGGGGGAAGTGTCAAAAGCTAGTGATTACCAAGTGCAAGAGATGATGGAGAGAATCAGGGATTTTTGCATTCTGCTAATGGGGATGTAAATCATATTTCAGAGAGAATTTTGACAATTCCTAGTAAAGTTGAACATGAGCATATTCTAAAATTATCTAAAAATATATACTCTAGAGAAATTCTAGCATAGGTGCACAAAGCAACATACATAAAATTGTTTATTGTAGAATTTTTCATAGTAGCAAAAGCTGAGAAAAAAGTCAAATAACCATTGAAATAAAGATGGATAAATAGATTGTGGGAAATCCACTTAATGGAAAACCATAATAGAATGATTTTTAAAATTAATTAAGCTATATATAACTATGAAAACCACAATATACCAAAAAGAAATGTTGCACGAACAATGTTCATCCACTTAAATTGTTAAATACTCAACTAAAAAAAAAAAAATTACTGTCTATATACACACAACTTCAGGATATTGGTGACTGCTTTCAGAAAGGCAGTATGAGAAGTTCCATGGATGTTCCCAGGAACCAGCTGTAACTGGTGGAAAAAACTTAAGTCTCCAGAATTTGTCCTAAGCAAGTAAGATAAAAGAAGAAATATATATTCAAGAAAATCTTCTAAATCTCAGAATGCGTGAGTCTGTAGCACCTGCTCCCTTTGTTGCAGTGAAAAGGAAAAGAAAGAGAAGTAAGTTTTGTCTTTCCCTTTCCTGCAAGAGCTACACTTCACACCTATTTTCTCTTCTTGCTATTGTTTAGTTGCTCAGTTGTGTCCAACTGTTTTGCCACCCCATGGACTGTAACCCACCAAACTCCTTTGTCCATGGGATTTCCCAGGCAGAAATACTGGAATGGATTGCCATTTCCTCCTCCAGGGGATCTTCCTATCTCAGGGATCAAACCTGCATCTATTGTGTCTCCTGCATTGACAGGTGGGTTCTTTTCTCTCTGAGCCACCTGGGAAGCATTCCCCTTTGACTCTATGCTAAATACATCATGTATCTGGTGTTTACCCTTACAACACTCTTCTTCTTACAGTTCTTCCTTTTTACATACCAGAAAGAAGGTTGTAGAGCCGACAAACTCCCAGACTAAATTACTGGGTTACTACATCAGCCTATGACTGTCTTTGAAACAGTGCAAGAGGAAGAATTCAAGAGCCTAACACCTTTGTTTCTCATCACCGACTCCTAACTTCAAGTCCTCATCTTATATAAGTCCCTAGACTCCTCATGGACTTCCCAGGTGCTGCTAGTAGTAAAGAACCCAACTGTCAGTGCAGGAGATGTAAGACACACAGGTTCAATTCCTGAGTCAGGAAGATCCCCTGGAGGAGGGCCTGGCAACCCATTCCAGTATTCTTGCCTGGAGAATCCCATGGACAGACATGACTGAAGTGACTTAACGCACAGAGAGAGACTCCTCATGCGGGGGAGAGGCTGTTCTTGAGGTGTGAACCTACTGTGTTCCTCTCTCCACCAGTTGAGAATTAAAGCCACCTTTCTATTACCTCCAAACTCTATCTCCATTTTTTTTATTCAGTTTCATTGGGCAGATAAAGCTAAGAATTTGACCAGCAACACCTTTCTAGATCCTCTCCAACTGGCCAAGATAATGAGAGCTCTAATTTAGGCATGTGTGATCAAGAAAAGGAGCCCATCTTTTCCTCAGCCCCTGGATAAGAAATAGGCTATTTCACTATCTCACTTGGAAAGGCAGGCTACCAGCATTTCTCGTCTCCCACTCCCTGACTTCAAATTACAGAGGTTACATTCCTGGCAAGTGTGCCAAATATTGAAGGCAATGTTCCTCCACTCATACCCAATTTATAAGGCTGAAGACTACCTCATAGGAGATGTAAGCCAAAAAGAATAAAAAAAAAAAGAGGACAGTGCCCAATCCCAGTGTTCTGCTAATGTATCAAGGGCATCCCTGCAGGAGAAGCAGGCCACAGTCTCTATTCCCAGCCCTAGAGAAGGGGTTTACAGATTTTAATAAAAGATATACTACCAAAACAATCATTGCAAAAGCTCTCTCCAGAAGACCCAGATTATTTGCAATATTGTGGAGGATTTCAAGCCTAAGGGTACGTTTAGAAACAATAGACACTTTGATAGTATGCAATTAAGAGCAACAAGCTAAACCAAAGGCCAGCTAATTTACCAGAGAGAACAAAGGAAAGAGACTGTTAAGAATAGCCCTTTTGAGTTCAGAACAAGCTGCAAAGACTTCCTGAAAGAAATACCTCTCCAAATGGACCCCAGTTTGATTGGGTCAGACTTGGAGCAATTTATGACTTCACCACAAAAACAGAGCATTCACTAGAGCAACTGATGTGGCTTAAAAGCTGAGGAGATACCAGAAAAGGGAGTTGGTTTAACAGAGATATCCTCATAAGAGAGAGACAAAGAGAGTCCTATTGAAACTGAACCATCCCAGCCTGACTGTATGCATTCCCAAGTGTGGTCTTTGTGGGGTGGTACCAGTTGTTTCACACTGAGGAGACAGAAGATAAATGTCAATGAAATAGTCGAGCCATGTAAATAAACAAGTAAATGAACAAACAACAACAAAATAAAATCCCAGAGTCTTGAAGGATCAATATCCAGGGTTGCTGTAATACACCCTTTGAAATAATTAGTTTATAACAACGACAACAACAGCAAAACACGCCACCCATTAGAAATGCAAATAAAAGGGTACTATTATTCCATCAACAGAGGGAATTAAACAGATGAAGATACTGCCTGTGACAGACCAGAAATCAGAATAATAAGACAAAGACTTCAAAACAGCTATTATAAACATCCAAGAAGCAATAATAATAATAATAAAGTAAAAAAGAAAGAAAGAAAGAAAGAAAGCCATGATGACAATGTATTATCAGATAGAGAATATCATCAGTAAAAAGACAGAAATTAGAAAAATTAAACAAATGGAAATGTCCCTTTACTATGTTCTCATGTTAGAGACTATCAGGGTGCTATAGCAGTAGACTCAAATAGCTGTTTATTTAGTGTCTACTTGAAATGAGCTGTAAGATTTTGTTATTCAGCTTCCCAGTTGTGTCCAACTCTTTGTGACCCCATGGATTACAGCAACCCAGACTTCCCTGTCCTTCACTATCTCCCAGAGTTTGCTTAAACTCAGATCCATTGAGTCAATGATGCCATCCAACCATTTCATCCTCTGTTGCTCCTTTCTCCTCCTGCTTTCCAGCATCAGGGTCTTTTTCAATGAGTTGGCTCTTCACATCAGATGACCACAGTATTGGAAGTTCAGAATCAGTGCTTCCAATGAATATTCAGGGTTGATTTCCTTTACTTTGATCTCCTTGCTAGCCAAGGGATTCTCAAGAGTCTTCTCTAGCATCACAGTTTGAAGGCATCAATTCTTCAGCACTCAGCCTTCTTTATGGTTGAACTCTCACATCCAAACATGACTACTGGAAAAACCTTAGCTTTCACTAGATGGACCTTGGCAGTAAAGTGATGGCTCCACTTTTTAATACACTGCTTAGGTTTGTCATAGCTTTTCTTCCAAGGAACAAGCGCCTTTTAATTTCATGGCTGCAGTTAACATCTCCAGTGATTTTTGGAGCCCAAGAAAATAAATCCTTTCACTGTCTCCATTTTTCCCCATCTATTTGCCATGAAGTGATGGGACCAGATGCCATGATCTTTGTTTCTTGAATGTTGAGTTTTAAATAAGCTTTTAGGCTGTCTTCTTTAACCTTCATCAAGAGGCTCTTTAGTTCCTCTCACTTTCTGCCATTAGGGTGGTGTCATCTGCAAATTTGAGGTTATTGATATTTCTTCCAGCAATCTTGATTCCAGTTTGTGGTAAATCCAGCTGGGCATTTCATGTGATATACTCTGCATCTAAGTTAACTAAGTGGGGTAACAATATACAGCCTTGACATAATCCTTTTCCAATTTTGAGCCAGTTTGTTGTTCCACATTCTGTTCTAACTGTTTTTTCTTGACCTGCTTCTTTACATGCTTTTCAGGAGGCATGTAAGGTGGTTGGTATTCCCGTCTCTTGAAGAATTCTCCACAGTTTGTTGTGATCCACACTGTCAAAGGCTTTAGCATTGTTAATGAAGCAAAAGCAGATGTTTTTCTTTGATCCCCTTGCTTTTTCTATGATTCAATGGATGCTGGCATTTTGAGCTCAGGTTCCTCTACCTTGTCTAAATCCAGGTTGTACATTGGAAGTTCTCTGTTCATGTTTTTTTTTTTTTTTTTTTTTTTTTTGCTAGCTTGAAGGATTTTAAGCATTACCTTTCTACCCTGTGAAATGAGTGCAATCGTGTAGTAGTTTGTACATTTTTTGGCATTGCCCTTCTTTGAGATTGAAATGAAAACTGACCTTTCCAGTCCTGTGGTCATTGCTGAGTCTTCCAAATTAGCTGGCATATTGAATGCAGGACTTTCACAGCATCAACTTTTAAGACTTGGAATAGCTCAGCTGGAATTCCATCACCTCTAGTAGCTTTGTTCACAGTGATGCTTCCTAAGGCCCACTTGATTTTGGACTCCAGGATGTCTGGCTCTAAGTGAATGAGATAACCACACCATCATGGTTATCTGGGTCATTAAGATCTTTTTTGTATACTTCTTCTGTGTATTTTTGCCACCTCTTCTAAATATCTTCTGATTCTGTTAGACTCATACTGTATCTGTCCTTTAGTGTGCCAATCTTTGCATGAAATGTTCCCTTGGTATCTCTAATCTTCTTGAAGAAATCTCTAGTCTTTCTCTTTCTATTGTTTCCTCCACTTTTTTTTTTTTTATTGTTTGCTTAGGAAGATTTTCTTATCTCTCCTTGCTATTCTTTGGAACTCTACATTCAGATGGGTGTATTTTTCCTTTTCTCCTTTGCCTGTCACTTCAAGAAGATATAAACCATATCTCCTACTGGTCAATTTTATACCCATATTTCCAAGATCTTGCATAGTGTTTGGTATATAGTACACATCAAATAAATCTATTTAATGAAACACATGACTCTAGAGCCTCAAAGAGAGATTTGGATATTGACATTTTGTATTTACATATCTATTCAACCATACTTCTGTTTAAAAGGAAGTAACCCTTAATGATCACCTCTCATATGCCAGACATAGCACTAGGGAATCATGGATATACTTAATTTTTCACCTTCATAACTTTATGAAGGCATTAGTATTGCCCATTTTGTAAATTAAGCAAAAAAAAAAAAAAAAAATAGCTAAAAGAGATGAACTTAAGGTCTTAAGTTACTAAGTGCAAAGTTAGCATTAAATCTGTATGGAATTAAAATTTGTATGGAAAACAGTATGGGTAATATGGAATTAAATTTCTGACTGTTTCATTATAGGCCTTTGGTGTTTATGTGATACTGTTTAATGGTAGAAGAAAATTAAAACTCATTCAACAATAGAAGAAAGTTCAGGGATAGTAATAAAGCTGTGTGTACCTTTTGAGTTTGAAGTTAGTACAACTTCCTAATTGTTTCCTATTAACAAGTCAGACCTAACTCATCTGAGATGAGTCATAATGCTATGGATTGAATGTTTGCTGCTTCTCAGTCACTCAGTCATGTCTAACTCTTAGAGATCTAATGGACTTTAGCCCTCCAGTCCATGGGATTTTCCAATAAAGAATACTGAGTGGATTGCCATTCCCTCCTCCAGGGGATCTTCTTGACTCAGAGATTGAACCCACATCTCCTGTGGCTCCTGTATTGCAGGCAGACTCTACCACTGAGCCACCTGGAAAGCTCAATTGAATGTTCAGGTCCCCCTAAAATTCATATGTAGAATTTCCAAATTCCAAAGTAGTGGTATTTGTAGGTGAAGCCTTTGAAAATTAATCAGACCATCACATTATGATTGCGGTCAGTGCCCTTATAAGAAAAGACACAAGAAATATGATGTCCTCCTCTGTCAAATGAGGGCACAGAAAAAAAGGTGGTCACTTGTGAAACAGGAAGAGGACTCTCTCACTAGAATCCAACCATGCTGGCAGTCTAATCTCAGACTTCTAGCATCTAGAACTATGTGAAATTAATACTTAGTGTTTAAGACACCCAGTCTATGACATTGTTAGAGCAGCCCACATTAAGACACAGAGACTTCCATGCATTTATTGTGATTGCAAATCAATATGAATTTACTAATCCAGCCCTTCTGAGGAAAGAACGTAAGATAAAGACGAGGTGGATGCAGAGGCTGGAGATTCTCTGTGATGGTGAGAGTGGGTTTACTTGGGGATGAAGAGTCAGGATATGGAAAAAGGGAAGAAACAGAAAAAAATCACTGGAAGGTACATATGTGTCTGTATGTAGGTTGGGAGAGATATATATTTTAAAGGAGAATTTTTCACATCAACACAAGCAACTAATTAATACCATTCTGATGGGTAAGCAGAAAAGAGGCTTATCTGACAATAATGATACAGTATATTCCTTACATACAAATGAGTTCTGTTTGAAGTGCATGTTCCTAAGTCCAATATGTTTATAAATCTAATAGTTAGCCTAGGAACACAACTAACACAATCAGCTATATAGTATTGTAACAGGTTTATAATACTTTTCATACAAGGAATACATTAAAAAAAAACAGAAAATAAAATATTTTTAATTTTACAGCGCATTACCTTGGAAATTACAGTAGTACAGTACAACAGCTGGCCTACAGGGGCTGGCATGGAGTGAACAGGCAAGAAGAGTTACTTATGGAGGAAGGAGAGGAGGTGGGATGATGGGAGAGCTCAGGCCTGTCAGCAACAGGAGATGGAGGTCGAGCTGCAGTTCATCCACACCTGACCTTCACAGCACAGGTCTTGGTTCCTTGCTGGATTCAATTCTACCTACCCTCTTCAAAAATAAACCAGTGATGTCTGAGCAGTAGTTTTTTTCTTTCTTTCTTATTTTTTTTTTTAATCATAGATGACACAGTATCACTGGATTGCATTCTGAATGGCTGCTGCAACCTTCATGTATTGTTCTATGTCAGGGTCCAGATAGCTTATAGTGAACAGTGTTGGATTCGTGATATCTGAAGAAGATTTAGCTTCGGGACCAGGGACCAGGCTTGATCACTCAAGCTTTTGTGTAGCAGAGTTTTACTAAAGCAAGAAAAGGGAGCGGCAAGTGGACGAGAGGAGAAACCTCACGTCCAAGGTCTGTAGTGGTAGCCATGAGGAGATACCCCACGTCCAAGGTAAAAGAAACCCCAGTAAGATGGTAGGCTCTGAGAGAGGGCATCAGATGGCAGACAGACTGAAACCACAATCACAGAAAACTAACCAATCTAATCACATGGACCACAGCCTTGTCTAACTCAATGAAAATAAGCCATGCAATATAGGGCCACCCAAGATGGACAGGCTGTGGTGAAGAGTTCAGACAAAATGTGGTCCACTGAAGCAGGGAATGGCAAACCACTTCAGTATTCTTGCCTTGAGAATCCCATGAACAGTATGAAAAGGCAAAAAGATAGAACACTGAGAGATGAACTCCATAGGTCAGTAGGTGCCCAATATGCTACTGGAGATCAGTGGAGAAATAACTGCAGAAAGAATGAAGAGATAGAGCCAAAGCAAAAACAACACACAGCTGTGAATGTGACTGTTCAGAGAAGCAAGGTCTGATGCTATAACCAGCAATATTGCATAGGAACCTGGAATGTTAGGTCCATGAATCAAGGCAAATTGGCAGTGTTCAAACAGGAGATGGCAAGAGTGAACATCAACATTTTAGGAATCAGAGAACTAAAATGTACTAGAATGGGTGAATTTAACCCAGATGACCCTTATGTCTACTACTGTGGGCAAGAATCCTTTAGAAGAAATAGAATAGCCATCATAGTCAACAAAAGAGTTCAAAATGCAGTACTTGGATGCAATCTCAAAAACGACAGAACGATCTCTGTTCATTTCCAAGACAAACCATTCAATATCACAGTAATCCAAGTGTATGCCCCAACCAGTAATGCTGAAGAAGCTGAAGTTGAACTGTTCTATGAAGACCTACAAGACCATCAAGAACTAACACCCAAAAAATACATCCTTTTCATTATAAGAGACTGGAATGCAAAAGTAGGATGTCAAGAAGCACCTGGAGTAACAGGCAAATTTGGCCTTGGAGTACAGAATGAAGCAGGGAGAAAGCCAATAGAGTTTTGCCGAGAGAACGCACTGTTCATAGCAAACACCTCCTTCCAACAACACAAGGGAAGACTCTACACATGGACATCACCAGATGGTCAACACCAAAACCAGATTGATTATATTCTTGGCAGCCAAATATGGAGAAACTCTATACAGTCAGTAAAAACAAGACTGGGAGCTGATTGTGGCTCAGATCATGAACGCCTTATTGCCAAAGTCAGACTTAAATTGAAGAAAGTAGGGGAAACCACTAGACCATTCAGGTATGACCTAAATCAAATCCCTTACGTTTATATAGTGGAAGTGAGAAATAGATTTAAGGCACTAGATCTGATAGAATGCCTGATGACCTATGGATGGAGGTCTATGACATTGCACAAGAGAGAGGGATCAAGACCATCCCCAAGAAAAATAAACGCAAAAAATCAAAATGTCTGTCTGAGGAAGACTTACAAATAGCTGTGAAAGGAAGAGAAGCCAAAAGCAAAGGAAAAAGGAAAGATACACCCATCTGAATGTAGAGTTCCAAAGAATAGCAAAGAGAGATAAGAAAGCATTCCTCTGATCAGTGCAAACAAATAGAGGAAAACAATAGGATGGGAAAGACTAGAGATCTCTTCAAGAAAATTAGAGATAACAAGGGAACATTTCATGCAAAGATGGGCTCGATAAAGGATGGAAATGGTATGCACCTAACAGAAGCAGAAGATATTAAGAAGAGGTGGCAAGAATACACAAAACTGTACAAAAAAGATCTTCACAACCCAGATAATCATGATGGTGTGATCACTGACCTAGAGCCAGACATCCTGGAAATTGAAGTCAAGTGGACCTTAGGAAGCATCACTACAAACAAAGCTAGTGGAGGTGATGGAATTCCAGTTGAGCTATTTCAAATCCTGAAAGTTGATGCTGTGAAAGTGCTGCACTCAACATACCAGCAAAGTTGGAAAACTCAGCAGTGGCCACAGGACTGGAAAAGGCCAATTTTCATTCCAATCGCAGAGAAAGGCAATGTCAAAGAATGCTCAAACTACCACACAATTGCACTCATCTCACACGCTGGTAAAGTAATGCTCAAAATTCTGCAAGCCAGGCTTCAGCAGTATATGAACTGTGAACTTCGAGATGTTCAAGCTGGTTTTAGAAAAGGCAGAGGAAACAGAGTTCAAATTGCCAACATCCATTGGTTCATCGAAAATGCAAAAGAGTTCCAAAAAAACATTTATTTCTGCTTTATTGACTATATCAAATCCTTCGTTTGGATAACAATAAACTGTGGAAAATTCTGAAAGAGATGGGAATACCAGACCACCTGACCTGCCTCTTGAGAAATCTGTATGCAGGTCAGGAAGCAACAGTTAGAACTGGACATGGAACAACAGACTGGTTCCAAATAGGAAAAGGAGTTCGTCAAGGCTGTATATTGTTACCCTGCTTATTTAACTTATATGCAGAGTATATTATGAGAAACGCTGGGCTGGAAGAAGCACAAGTAGGAATCAAGATTGCTGGGAGAAATATCAATAACCTCAGATATGCCAGATGATACCACGCTTATGGCAGAAAGTGAAGAACTGAAGAGCCTCTTAATGAAAGTGAAAGAGGAGAGTGAAAAAGTTGGCTTAAAGCTCAACATTCAGAAAGCTAAGATCATGGCATCTGGTCCCATCACTTCATGGGAAATAGATGGGGAAACATGGAAACAGTGGCTGACTTTATTTTTTTTTTTTTTTTTTGGCACCCAAATCACTACAGATGGTGACTGCAGCCATGAAATTAAAAGATGCTTGCTCTTTGGAAGAAAAGCTATGACCAACCTAGATAGCATATTAAAAAGCAGAGACATTACTTTGCCAACAAATGTCCATCTAGTCAAGGCTATGGTTTTTCTAGTAGTCGTGTATGAATGTGATAGTTGGACTATAAAGAAAGCTGAGGACCGAAGAATTGAGGCTTTTGAACTGTAGTGTTGGAGATGACTCTTGAAAGTCCCTTGGACTGCAAGGAAATCCATCCAGTCCATGCTAAAGGAGATCAATCCTGAGTGATATTTGGAAGGACTGATGCTGAAGCTGAAAGTCCAATGCTTTGGCCACATGATCCAAAGAGCTGTCTCATTTGAAAAAACCCTGAGGCTAGGAAAATGAAGGCAGTAGAAGAGGATAAGATGGTTGGATGACATCACTGACTCACTGGACATGAGTTTGGGTAAACTCTGGGAGTTGGTGATAGACAGGGAGGCCTGGCATGCTGCAGTTCATGGGGTCGCAAAGAGTTGGACATGACTGAGCAACTGAATTGAACTGAACTGAACTGAACTGAACCTGGCTTTTGATGGGGTGTGTGTGTTAGGGGGATGGGAGGGTTGGGTAGGGAGGTGGGGACTGGGGAGTGGAAATTCTGTAGGATAGAATTATCTAGCCTTCTACATGTTCATAGTTTTTTGTATGTATGCATTCACGCTCTGTCACTAAGTCGTGTGTGACTGTTTGTGATCCCATGTGCTATAGTCCCCCAAGCTCCTCTGTCCATGGAATTTTTCAGGCAAGATTACTGGAGTGGGTTGCCATTTCCTACTCCAGGGGATATTCCCGACCCAAGGATGGAACCCACCTCTCTAGAATCTTCTGTATCAGCAGGCGTATTCTTTAGCAAACAATGGCACTCATGAGGCAGGGATTCTTTGGTATAAACCAATAATTTTAATTAGCACAGGCTTATGAAAGTATTAATTTACATAAATGACTTCTTGAGTTTCAGTAAGAAGTAATGGCATCCTTGATTACCAAGTAGCAATTTAAAATACAGAACAAATTGAAGGATTCAATTATATCATTAGCTCCAGCATATATCTAACGTATGAAGATATTTGTTTTACAAAATCCTAGTACCCTCCAATAACCTGTTTGTCCTAAAAGTATCTTAGATTTAGCAAAATTTATAGACAAAATAAAATTCAACTATGTTTCTAAGAATCATTGAAAGATTAAAGGAAAAATTTCTAATCAACTACTGAAAATATAAATTTCTTCAAAGATAATTGTTCTATTATTCAAATAGTCTAGGAAAATTATTTCAAGAAATTGGCAAAAGTTTAACATAGTCATTATATAAAAGATATACAAGATTTTACAGAATAATATTAAGAAATAAATACTTAAATACACAAAAAAGGAAAATGTGATGAGAATACATAGAAAATTTTGATAAACTGTGAAATAAGTGTGCATTTAAATGAGATACAATTTATTCTCACTAAATATGGAAAATTTAATTCTAGTGCTTGTGAGAATACATGAACTTGATTTGTCTTATAGAGCTCAGCATGAGGCAATAAAAAGTCTTGTGACATTTTTGGATTTATTTCAAAATCCGTGAAACAAGTCATATGTTTTGCCTACCACTTTATTAGTATTACATTAAAGTAATAATCAAAGAAGTTAAAATTATTGTAAAATATAATTAATTATAAATATGTGCTGTGCTGTGCTGTGCTGTGCTCAGTAGCGTCCGACTCTTTGTGACCCTATGGACTGTAGCCCGCAAGGCTCCTCTGTCCATGGGATTCTCTAGGCAAGAATACTGGAGTGGGTTGCCATGCCCTCCTCCAGGGGGATCTTCCTGACTCAGGAATCAAACCTATATCTCTGGTGTCTCCTGCATTGCAGGCAGGTTCTTTACTCACTGAACCACCTGAGAAGGCCAATTATGAACATAATGCAATTTAAAACATGCATATAGTGTAATGTCCAGTAAAGATGCCAAAGTAAACATATGAGCATTCAATTTGTGACTGTGACAAAGCAGTTATTCACATAAAGTCTAAAAGAGAAATGATACAGAAATACAAATAATTGTGTTAGGGTTGTGGTATCATGTAGGATCCTCTCATTTGCCAAGTTCTTTCTAATATTGTTATAAGTTTGATAAGAGTGACATAAACAGGCATAGGAAGAGAGTAGAAGTTCCAGGTGATTTTTCACTGTATTCACTTGCTATATGAGATAAAGTGCTGGTAAAAGAGTGTGAGAAGAAGAGAATGAACACATTCCTTAAAACTTTACAGAGCTGTCAAACTGTTCAGAAATAATTTGCTAAAATGTAGCATGAGCCTTTTCCTGGTTTCATTTTTATTGTTTCTATCACCTGCAGATGTGACATAACAAAATTATGATGATTTACAGCTGTGCTGCAGAGAGGTTTATAATGTATATGGGAAAATCTTCATAATGTTTGGAGCTTGAGGGTCTGTATGAAACCATGGGAAATTGCTTCAGAGACCATGCTGAAATATAAATCTCATTTACAGAGACTGAGTGGAGGGGGGTACTAAAGATAAAGGCAACTAAAATACAATATTTAAAATGACAGATCATCATAGAAGTTTAAAAAATGCATTTAGTTTATCCAGGTGTGCTGCATTTACTCAATTTTGAGGGACTGTTAGTAAGCAAAGCACATATTATATTATGCTCTTTAGTGTTTTCATTGTTTAGGGGATCAAGTAGAAATATTCCCTTGAAAGAGAAAGTGTGTTATACACTTAGAAAAATAAGCCAGGTTAAGCCCCATCTTTGCCAAGTGAAAGTCAATATTAATATCTAATAGGATATAGAACTCAAAAAGATCTGTTTGTTTGATAGAAAACCAGTCCTACATCTTTTCAAAGTATACATTAGATCAATACAAAATGAGCTGCCATCTCTGTGTAAAA
The DNA here is from genome assembly GCF_055505025.1 of Bos grunniens. Lineage (NCBI taxonomy): Eukaryota > Metazoa > Chordata > Mammalia > Artiodactyla > Bovidae > Bos > Bos grunniens. The sequence goes on along the minus strand of NC_141183.1, from coordinate 59,957,807 downwards.
AGATTTTCAGATTGAATTCCAATGAAGACAGGTTTCTCTTGGGAAAGTTTATACTGTAACCATTAAAATGTACAAGCACAAAAGGAGAAATAATTTGTTTTAATTTCTCATAGATACTTCTCAACTGCAAATATCTTTTGGTCTACAGTGAAAACTGTGTCGAATTTTTTATCCCAAACTCTTTGGCCCAGAAAACTGATGACTCTAGGAAGTAGATGAAGATTCTATAATTTGTGATCAAAAGTAGTATTGGGTCATCAGTGTCAGAGAATTGTGTTTTTCACTTGGAAAGGCCAACAGGGAAAGTTATAAATGCATAAATGGGAGCACAGCAGTGAAATAGCTAGTTCAAGTTTACATGTCTAAGTATGGCAGAAGGAAGACTAGAAACTTATAGTTTTTATCCAGATTAGTTAAAATTTGAAAACACTTGCATGAAATACAAAGTACATTTATATGGGACTTAGATTCAGTAAATATAGCCTGTATTTCGCTTATTGGGGATGAGGAGGGACTGGTAACTGGCTTTATAATAAAAATAAGAAAAAATATCTCACTTCTCTGGACTCGCAGCAGTGGACTTTCATTCTATACGCAGACACATTTATCAGTTAAAATAGAAAGAACAAACTCTCTTTATCTATGAAGAGATGTTTAAAAGTGGCTATTAGTTACCACAGAGAGTAAAATAAAATACAATGGGATACAAGTCAGGAGGTTTTCATGAGTCTCTGTGAAGAGATTAAAAAAAAAAATGGGTGTAGAAAATCTGCAATACTGGCAAATGAAATATAAACATTTGAAAGATAAACAAGTTATATATTCTTGATGATGTACCCAGAGCTATCATTATGACATGGAAAATAAACATAGGAGTTACCCACTGTTGGGAAAAAGCAAATTTCCCAAGATGGCAGTGGCCAGATTCTCTCACCACAAGGCCCCTTGCTTTTGCCCCACATTTGGTAAATACATTGTTATGTAACACCTGAGGTCACTTATAGGCCTGCATACGTGTGTCACAATGTACCCACTTGGCCACGGGACACTTTTGTTCTATAAACCTATATAAGCTGTATTATGTCTGTGTTAAGGCTGTGTTAAGTTTGCATCAAGGCTGCATTAAGGCCACATATGGCTGTGTTATGTCTGAGTTATAGCTACGTTATGGCTGCATTAAGTCTTTGTCTGCTAGGTCAGCCACAAGAGTAAAGCATACATGCCTTGCTGCTGCAAATAAACATGTCTACAGTTCCTACAGCTCCTCAAGTTTTCTTCCAGTTTCCCCATTCACACCTTGCCTGCTCTGGGTTCAGTGAACAGTGAGATACAGCGAGATAATCGGCATAGATGATGGGATACCCAGCAGGTAGGGGAGCCTGAGGCTCCAGTGGATGGAGGAAGTCAATGGACACCACATAGTATGTGGTACCTGGTGGCCACAGTCCTTTCAGTATGGGCCCCAGTTGAAGACTGGGAGATGACGGACAGGTCACAGGATAATACTGAAAAGGCATTACAGGAGGTGAGTTCCCATTTTCCAGATAATGTGCCATGTACCACCACTGGCACTGTGAGATGGGTTTTCCTAACCTCTGAAGGCCAATATGAATAGTGCTCTCCGTGACGCTGCTCAAGTGCATGAACTGCAGAGACAGATGAAGAGTTGGAACCATGTGTATGTATGCTGAAGCAAGATACAGCTGGCCTTGAGGAAGCCAGTGCCTCAGTCTATGAGGTAATGAGAGATGATAACAATGAACACTGTGAGACTGCAGGTCCCTGCTTGGCAGCAAGGCCTGTTGTACAGCAGAAAGTGAAACATGAGCAGTCTATGGCTCAGGATGTACATCTTCAGGGGGCCTACAATGTGATTGAGTTCACAACGTATTGACCATATACTCAGGTCGACTTGGGTAAGCAGTTGCAGTAAAAGCAAGAGGAACATTTGGTGGCATGGCTTTTGCTACTCTGGGACACAGGGGTGGAGGGTATCATTTGTTCCAGAGATGAAATAGAAGGGTTTGCATCTATAACCATTCACCCCTCATTGAGATAAAGGTTGTAGAACATTATGAGACTGCAGGCCCCTGCTTGTGAGCAAGGCCTGTTGTGCAACTGAGACCAGAGCAGCAGTTTAAGTGCCCATAGCAAAAGATACAGGTAGTTACACAAGCTCCTGATGTGGGCTGTGACCCTGAACATACAGACTCGTGATGTGAGCTGTGAATGCTACAAAAATCCCCTGTTTGAAGAGGTAGGCCCTGTGCCTGTGGGGGATTTTGCAGGTCCTTACTGAGAGAAGTGGATGGAGGCAGGCAAAGAGGATTAAAAGCATGAAGACTCCCAAAGGGACCTGAGCTGGCATGAGCCCCATCTGGATTACACAGATGCAAATGTGGGCTGATCTGTGCAGAGATGTACTGTAAAGGCTGTGTCCTATGATGTAGATTTAGTAGACGAGTATGCTGTAAAGGCTGTCTCATAACGTAGCTTTAGCAGGACTGTGTACTGTAAAGGTTGTGCCCTATGATGTAGATTTAGTAGAGCAGTGTACTGTAAAGGCTGTGCCCTATGACATAGATTTAGTAGAAGAGTGTACTGTAAAGGCTGTTCCCTATGATGTAGATTTAGTGGATGAGTATACTGTAAAGGCTGTCTCATAACATAGCTTTAGCAGGACTGTGTACTGTAAAGGCTGTGTCCTATGATGTAGATTTAGTAGAGCAGTGTACTGTAAAGGCTGTGCCCTATGATGTAGATTTAGTATAAGAGTGTACTGTAAAGGCTGTGCCCTATGACATAGATTTAGTAGAAGAGTGTACTGTAAAGGCTGTCTTATGATGTAGATTTAGTAGAAGAGTGTACTGTAAAGGCTGTGCCCTATGATGTAGATTTAGTAGATGAGTGTACTGTAAAGGCTGTTCCCTATAATGTAGATTTAGTAGAGCAGTGTACTGTAAAGGCTGTGTCCTATGATGTAGATCTAGTATAAGAGTGTACTGTAAAGGCTGTGCCCTATGATGTAGATTTAGTAGAAGAGTGTACTGTAAAGGCTGTGCCCTATGACGTAGATTTAGTAGAGCAGTGTACTGTAAAGGCTGTGTCCTATGATGTAGATCTAGTATAAGAGTGTACTGTAAAGGCTGTGCCCTATGATGTAGATTAAGTAGAACAGTTTCCTATAAAGTCTGCGTCCTATGATGTAGATTTAGGAGAACTGTGTCCTGTAAAGACTGTGCCCTAGATTTAGAATAGTGTACTGTAAAGGCTGTGTCCTATGATGTGTTGCTGTGGCTGCTGCTAAGTCGCTTCAGTTGTGTCCAACTCTGTGCGACCCCATAGACGGCAGCCCACCAGGCTCCGCCATCCCTGGGACTCTCCAGGAAAGAACACTGGAGTGGGTTGCCATTTCCTTCTCCAATGCATGAAAGTGAAAAGTGAAAGTGAAGTCGCTCAGTCGTGTCCAACTCTTCACGACCCCATGGGCTGAAGCTTGCCAGGCTCCTCCATCCATGGGATTTTCCAGGCAAAAGTACTGGAGTGGGTTGCCATTGCCTTCTCTGAAATATATTGTTTGTGAGTTATGACCCAGTACAACTGCTAAAATTCCAGAAATCACAATGATTATTATAGGCAAGGCTAAACAGATACCATGATTTTTTCATATACAGGATCCCCTTACCAATTATATTTGCATTCAATGACTTAGCAATGGACTGATGTATGGATGCATGCTAAATTACTTTAGTCATGTCCGACTCTTGCAACCCTATAGACTATAACCTGTCAGCTCCTCTGTCCATGGAATTCTCTAGGCAAAAATATGGGAGTGGATTGCCATGCCCTCCTCTAGGGGATGTTCACAACTCAGGGATCAAACCTGCAGCTCCTGCAGCTCCTGCATTGCAGATGGATTGTTAATCACTAAGCCACTAGGGAAGCCCAATGGATGGATACTTAGCAGATATTATTCAAGCATTTTTCTGTGTCTGGTTAGGCACCATAAATACTAAAGTGAAAAATCTATATTTTTTTGCCTTTGGCTTATATATTTATGTGAATATTTGTACATTGTATATGAAAGGGAGAAGAAAAATGGATAATTGAGGAATAATGTATTTTCTTGTGGGAAGCACTGAGCTATAAAAAATTCTGAGATGAAAACAAATGAAGTTAACTAAGGCTTCCCTGATAGCTCAGTTGGTAAAGAATCTGCCTGAATTGTAGGAGACCCTGGTTCAATTCCTGGGTGGGGAAGATCCCCTGGAGAAAGGCTAGGCTACCCACTCCAGTATTCTTGGGCTTCCCTTGTGGCTCACCTGGTAAACAATCTGCCTGCAGTGTGGGAGACCTGGGTTCAATCCCTGGGTTGGGAAAATCCCCTGGAGAAGGGAAAGGCTACCCAGTCCAGTATTCTGGCCTATAGAATTTCATGGACTGTATAATCCATGGGGTCACAAACAGTCGGACACAACTGAGTGAGTTTCACTTTCACTTTCAAGAGGAGCATCTAGAAAAGAGCAGGTGAATACAATCTATCAATTATATGGTCATTGCAGCTGCATGCAATATATTCTAAGAGAAACCTTGCTTACTCACTGCTTAAGACACAACCCTACAATGACTATTCATATCATTTCACCTGAATACTGTTTACTAAATCAGAGTTTGCCACCTGAGCCAGGTATAGTTCCTCAATAAAATAACCAACTAAATATGATGTGTAAATGAAAAGAATGAGCTGAGACAACCATATTCTTTCCTTGGAATTATATTAGGGAAATTTTTAAAAATTTAAGAAATTGACAACATGAAGTAAAAATTTCAGAGAGAGGACAGTGAATTGAATTGGAGTTGTTAATAACTGTGATAAAACAAAGCAATGAGGAAACAGACATTATGGAGAACTACTTAATATGAAGGATAGAGGAGGAAAAAAGTCAGTAGACAAGGAAAAGAAAATAGAATCAGCAAAGAGAAACCTTTCTTTCTTCTTTCTTTCCCCCTTTTGTCTATCCTTCTTTTCTTTCCACTCTCCCTTTCTTCTTCCTCCTTTCCTTTCTTCTCTAATCAAGGGGAAAAAAGCACATGTAACATTAAATTTTCCACCTTAATCATTGTTAAGTGCACAGTTTAGTATTCTTAAGTATTTTACATTGTTCGCAATATATCTCTGAGACTTCTTCACCTTGCAAAACTGAAACTCTATACTCATTAAACATCACGCCTCTGCTGCCAAGGCTTTGGCCACTACCTTTCAACTTTCTTTTCCCATGATTTTGACTACTTTAGATACTTTAGAGGAATGAAATCATACAAAATTTTCCTTTCATATTCCTATTGATTTTGTGAATTATGTGCTTTTCCAGTGACGATAACATTGCAGTACATATACATCCTTAGAACAGTTATGAAAATAAATACATATCTTTGAGATACAAATCAGTACCAAATAAACCCAAGTAATAAGTAGCAAGATTCTCCTATTGAGTCAAGGAAATAATTGAAACATACAATTTGAAATATTTATTCAATAAAATAATACTTGGGGGGGGAAGTACAACAAAAGTCCATCTAGTCAAAGCTATGGTTTTTCCAGTAGTCATTATGGATGTGAGGGTTAGACTATAAAGAAAGCTGAGCACCAAAGAATTGATGAACTGTGGTGCTGGAGAAGACTCCTGAGAGTCCCTTGGACGGCAAGGAGATCAAACCAGTCAATCCTTAATGAAATCAGTCCTGAATATTCATTGGAAGGACAGATGCTGAAGCTGAAACTCCAATATTTTGGCCACCTGATGCAAAGAACAAACTCATTGGAAAAGAAAGATGCTGGGAAAGATTGAAGACAGAAGGAGAAGGGGATGACAGAGGATGAGATGGTTGGATGGCATCACTGACTTGATGGAAATGAGTTTGAGCAAACTCTGGGAGTTGGTGATGGACAGGAAAGCCTGCTGTGCTGCAGTCCATGGGCTCGCGAAGAGTTGGACACGACTGAGTGACTGAACTGAACTGGGGGGGAATACATGGGCACAAGAAATATACTAGGTATTGATGTCTAAGGGAGTTTAAAGTAAATATATCCCACTTTCACTTTGTGCCAGGGAAAAAAAAAAGCAAACACTTTTAAAATACTTTATTGATTTTAAAGTAAGTTTAATGTATTTTAACTGAGTTAGAGATCTGAGAGAGAATGCAACTAATGATGAAATTTTTAATTATGTTATCATAAAACTTTAAAACAGGTTTTAGTTCCACTTATCTTTCACAATGACAATACTCCTTGCTAGATTAATCTTAAAATAAACTTGGTGTATTTTAATCTTGTGTGAAGGTTTCAAATATGCACTGTAATGTATTTTAGTAAAATATATAAATGATGACATTTCTGTAAGCAGTTCTGTATATAAAGAGATACTGCTGAGCTCACTAGCTGTTATATAATTGAACTTATCAACTGTCTTGCAAGCTTTTAAAGAGTCTTCCTTTTCATCATCCTAAACATTTTTAAATCTCCTCTGTTTTCACAAAACTGGATTATCTTACACAGTGTGAGAATTTGTAATTAAAGTTTACTTAGAAAATGTATTAAGCACTATAGGAGCTTTTGTGCAAGTGCTAATGAATATACTGTATTTAACCATCAACAAACAGATCAGATATAAGGAGCTGATATGTTAAAGTAAGCAACTTTTAATAATGCAGATGCACTCAAAATTGTGGTATTGGCATTGCAAAAAATAGATTTATTCCATGTCATTTATGTTAAATTGATTTTTTTAAACTTTTCATTACTGACATAGGTGTATGGTAACTGTTAAAGCAAACTTCTAACATGTAACATTTGGGAAAATTGTATGAATTATAATGACAGAGACAAAGAGTTCTTAAAAATAAAAAGAAAGTATCATTTAGTAATGTGAAACATTTTCCTCAAAGCACTGAATGCTCTTTGGAAGAAAATCTATGACAAATCTAGACAGTGTATAAAACAACAGAGACACCACTTTGCTGACAAAGGTCTGTATAGTCAAAGCTATGTTTTTTTCTAGTGGTTATGTATGGATGTGAGACTTGGACTATAAAGAAGGCTGATCACTGAAGAACTGAGGCTTTTGAGCTCAGTTGGAGAAGACTCTTGAGAATCCCTTGGACAGCAAGACCAACCAGTCAATCCTCAAAGAAATCAACCCTAAATGTTTGTTGGAAGGACTGATTCTGAAGCTGAAGCTCAGAATACTGAGCCACCTGATGCCAAGAGTCAACTCACTGGAAAGACCCTGATGCTGGGAAAGATTGAAGGCAAGGTGAAAATGAGGCTTCAGAGGATGAAATCATTGGATGGCATCACTGACTCAATGGACATGAGTTTGAACAAGCTCTGGGAGATGGTAAAGGACACGGAAACCTGGCGCACTGCAGTCCATGGGGTCACAAAGAGTCAGGCATGGCTGAGTGACTGAACAACAATTGACTGCCAAATATTTGCAAAGTCTACTTCTGGTAGTTTTAGGATCGTAGTGAGTCTATTCATTAAATGATCTCTAGACCTGGAACTGTTGGGCCAGATGATAAGGAAAAGAACAGTTAATTTAGGTTATGCAGGAGATCAGTTGTGCATGATGATAGACAGTATAAGCTAGTGAGGATGGATCAGAAAGAAAGAACTCCCAAGATCAACAGAAGCGATGTTTGGCTCCTCTGGGATATCATATCTTCTCCTGAGGAATCAAGGTCAAAGGGGAAAGATTCTCTGTAAGCAAAGAAGTAGAGAGTGTACAGATTTATCTGACCTCATGAACTAGAGAACGCTTTCATGCAAAAATGAGTTGTACTCTCAATATTTTTTGGAAAAACAATATCTAAATGAGGTATTTATCCCCTGACTTTTGTGGCCCTCTAATCGTTAGGAAGTATTGCTTACTAATGCTACACTTAGGGCCCAAGTCATTGTCTCTTACCAGAATAAAAACTCTGACATGGGGTTTAGAAGAGAACCATGGCCCCAGGAGCTCTAAAATATTGATTGTAGAGTGCCTCATTTTTCCTCTTTTTGGATAATTCATTCTTATGCAAGTGGTTTGTTCTTCCTGTGGTTGATGTAGAGTTAAGGCCTATACATTCATAGTCGTATTAGTTTTACTTTGCCGTCACAGAATTTTCATGCTAACAGGGACCTTAGAAGCTGGCTGGTTCTTCTCACCTGAGTAATACTCAGGCATGATAATACTGCCAGACCTAGAAACCAAGTTCCTCTCAGTTTGCTGACCCTTCCTTATTAGTCTATCTTTCTCTAAAAAATGAGAGTAGTAAAAAACCCCTAAAAGCTCAGAATTAGTACTGGGCTCAAACCTCTAAACATTGCAGCCCTTACATAAGATCTTGATGAGAGAAAGGAGAGATTCATTTGAGCAATGGCACAGACAGGTAATCAAACATAACAGTATATAGGTCAGTGAAAAGCTTCTCTGAAACACAAATTGAAAAAGTGAAAATACCTATTTTGAAACATAGTTACATTAGATTCAAGCAAAACCATTACTAAAATGTTTATTCAAATTTCTCTGAAGAGTTTTAAATATATAAACAATATATGTGTGATTTTTGCAAATAAAAACAATGTAAAAAGAGGAAATCATCAAAGAAAATTGTTTGACGAACCTAGGAACACTGTAGATACTAGGGAAGCCCAAGAATACTGGAATGGGTAGCCTATCCCTCCTCCAGAGGATCTTCCTGGCCCCAGGAATCAAACTGGGGTCTCCTGCTTTGCAGGCAGATTCTTTACCAGCTGAGTTACCAGAGAATCCCACATTCCCTGATAATGTGATAATAATAATAGCAAAGTAATAGAGTACAATACTGCAAATTTTCATTCAGGGCATTTTTTTTTTTCTCTCCAGCCCACAGATACAATAGAAGACAAGCTCAGAGCCTCTGAATTTGAATGGCAGTTCTATCTGAGCAGGAGTAGAGGTGCATAGAATACCTGAATCTACAATCAGAGGATTTGAGAAATCAGAATTTCCAAATTCTATCCACTGTTAATTACTAACCGTGAAACAAAATACAATTTAAAAATAAATTTCATCTTTTTTCCCCTTTTGTCCCATGAGAAAAGAAGATGAAATAGCTATACATGCTAGTGTATGTTTGCAATAGTATTTGTACAGAAGCAAATCCTCTATACTAATAAGAAACTGAAAACACTTTGGGATATAGAGAGTAGCCATGTAAGTGTAATTATTTTATCTGTTTTGTTGCAAGATATAAGAGCTTTCATTCAGACCAAAATTTTTTGTGTATTGAATTTAAAGATATACTTTTTTATAAAAATCCTGCGAGTCAGCTAGTTTAATTTTTAGCTATAAATTCTGTGAATTTGCAGGCTTTCAATAGGCAATAAACATTATTTCAGTACAACTTTTATGTTAACTTTGGTGTAATAAATATCACTGTAACAGGTTTAGAAACACCTCTTTGTTGAGACCAGCTCGACAAGCAGGGTTTCTGAAAGTGCGATACGGCGAGAGAATGAGACATGAGACACAAGAATTCAGAGAAAAGCGAGGATCAGGGGATCAACACCGCTCCAAGGTGAAGGTGCTGAAACTGAATCCAAGCCAGCTTTCTTAGACTTTCAGCCGTGAAGGAAAGAACATGCGGGGAGTTAAGCTATAACTCATGTGGCCTTCAGGGCCAAAGAACAAAATGATCATTAACCATTGACTAACTAAGAAACAGTAATCAATAACAAATCGGTAACTACTACTAATATTCCTATCTATAGATTTTCCACCAGAAACGTAAAACATGTGACTCTGAGACTCCAGTCGACAAACAGTCTGGGGTAGGTTTTCTGACCCCAGGATCATATCTTCTTTTCAAGACTATGAACTGTTCCCTCTGGATTTGTTCCAAGAGTTTCATGCCTTATAGCATCCAGTTGATCAATAACTATAAATTTCTTTTGCGGCCCCTTCTGGGGCCTGCTTTTCTTTTATTCTTCCTGTTTCCTACACCTCTTGTCAATCTACAGCCTCTGGGATAGGTTATCATTGTGTGTGTGTATTTAGTCACTCAGTCCTGTCCAACTTTTTTGTGACCCATGGACTGTAGCCTGCCAGGCTCGTTTTCCCATGGGATTTCTCCAAGAATACCGGAGTGGGTTGCCATTTCCTCTTCCAGGGAATCTTCCCAACCCAGGGATCAAATGCATGTCTCCTGCATCTTCTCTGTCTCCTATGTATCCTGCAATGTGGATGGATTCTTTACCCACTGAGTCCCTAGGGAAGCCCAGGTTATTAGGAGAAGACACCAATAAAAATATGACATAGTAATTGATTCAAACTCCCTAGTTTTAGCAACTATAATTGTTTGACTAAGACTGAACAAAACTTTACACACACACACACACACACACACACACATCTTTTTATCCTTATCTTTGGGATAAGAATTAAGCAAATTAATAGGGTAAACTAATTTATGTAAGAAATGACTTCTTCCATTTATAATGCCTTTAAGACTTTTAGCATACTAATTATTTGTATTCAAAGGAATATTCTACATGAAAATCTATTATATATAAGGAAAGATCTCTAGTAACTTGTAAGTTCTTTAAGAAACTGTGTAGCTCAAAAATATAAATCAACTATCTTGAATAATCTCTCAGTTGACATGGATTTGATAGGGCTTCTTATAATTCAAATTGCTTCTTAATTTTCTTAATAATTTAGAAATACATTAGAGTTTTCAGTTTAATTGTTTGAGAGACCTGGGTTCGATCCCTGGGTCAAGAAGATCCCCTTGAGAATACTATCCTCTCTAGTATTATCTTGCCTGGAGAATTCCATGGACAGAGAAGCCTGACAGCTACATGTGAACCATGGGGTCCCAAAAATCAAGGTGACTGAACAACAAATACTTTCACTTCTTTTCAAGTGGTAAACACTTAAGGCAGTTGTTTTTCAATTTGTTTGTTTTGTTTTTCATCATATGCTATGAAATCACATTAGAAACAGTGTTTGGTTATGCTTGTTTTACAAAATAATGAATCAGTATAGTTTCTGTGAGATCAAGACATTCTTATTCAACATTTTTATTGAAAGTAATTTCTAAAAGCAGCTACATTTTATGTCATGACTCAAAATCTTAATATTAGTGAATGAAAGTGTTAGTCACTCAGTCATGTCCAACTCTTTGACACCTCATGGACTGTAACCCGCCAAGCTCTTCTCTCTATGGAATTTTTCAGGCAAGAAGACTGGAGTGGGTTAGTAGATACTTCCTTTCCCAGGCAATCTTTCTGCCCCAGAGATCAAACCCGGGTGTCCTATAGCACAGGCAGATTCTTTACCATCTGAGTTACCAGAAAGAGTGTTTGGTGCTATTTGCTTTAGAAAATAATGGATCAGTATAGTTTCTGTGTGATTAAGACATTCTTCCTTAATATTTTTATTTAAAGTAAATTCTAAAAGAAGCTACATTTTGTCATGATTCAGAATCTTAATATTAAGGAGAGACAAATGGAAGTTATCCTGATATCAAATTATTCTCCTATTCTGAAACTGTATTAAACGATAGGGTTAACAACTGGAAAATGCCCAAAATGAAATAAAAAACGGTAATTTTGAAATTCTAATGAGGCTAAAGTCTCTAAAAAAACTGTGTACTTTAAAGTATTCTGGGCTTCCCAAGTGGCTCAGTGGTAAAGAATCTGCCTGTTAATGCCAGGAAAAGCAGGAGACATGGGGTTTGTTCTCTGGGTTGGGAAAGTCCCCCGGAATAGGAAATGGCAATTCACTCCAATATGCTTGCCTGGAAAATCTCATAAAGAGAGGAGCCTGGTGGACTACAGTCCATGGTGTTGCAGAGATTCAGACATGACTGAACACGCACACACACACACACAAAGTATTTGGGGCATGGTGTTTTTATTTTTAGTGCACAGATATTTAGTCATAGGCACAGTGTAAGTGCTGCATACTTTACACCAGAAAAGCAGATTTAGCTATGATCAAATATTTCAGCACCCAAGATCATTTACTTTCCTCAAAGGTAGAATAAAATAAGAGAATGATGGAATACCAACATATCAGGCTATTATCAGGTGCTATAATTTATATGGTCTACATTGATTTTACTCTTTGTAGGACCTAATGCACATGCTTTCAGATGTATCAAGAGGACTTTAAAAAGGAAATATAAAATCTACAAAATATATCTCTCCATGAAATTTTATACCAGCAAGTCCATGGACACTGAACTGAAGAAAAGACAGTCTAAATTTTATATGATATTTAACTCCTCTGTTACCCTTTAACATATAACACCTAGCCATAAAGCCTAATTTTCTTCTGTTTCAATAGTTATAACATGGTGGAGAACAAAGAGTTACAACTATTTATATTACCTTAAAAATAAAAATCAATTTGCCTTAGCCAAAGACAATATAAAATATAATGAACTGAAACACACTTCTTAAAAAAAAACCTTCAGTATCAGTAAGTGAGCCTTTAAAAAGGTGAATTCTGTGGTCTCATAGCTGAAATATCAATTAAAACATCTTTGATGCAAATGTTATTTGTAAAACTTAAGATATCTTGTGACTTAAAGATTTTGAAAAGAACGGTATCATCTAAATAGTCGTATTATTGAGGTATATTAATAAAAAACAGTGGATTCTCTAAAAAGTGAAACATCTTTAAAAAAAATTTGTGGGGTTTCCCTGATGGCTCAGTGCTGAAAAGGCCACCTGCCAATGAAGGAGACATAGATTCAATCCTTGGTCTTGGAAGATTCTACATGCCACGGAGCAACTAAACCAATGAACCACTACCATTAAGCCTGTGATCGAGAGCCCAGGAGATGCAACTCCTGAGCCTGCGCACCCGAGAGCCCATGCGCTGCAACAAGAGAAGCCACACGATGAGAAGCCCGGCAGCACAGCTGAAAATTAGCCCCCACGCACCACAACAACAGAAAAGCCTATGCAGCAACAGGCTCAGCAACAGAACTCAGCACAGCCAAAAATAAATAAATGCTGAAATATAATTATTCTTTTAAATTGTGTGATTCTGATTATATGGCTCTCTTAAAGTCTCTTTCACTTCAAATATGAATTTAGATCCTATATGAAGCATAGTTTTGTTATTATACATATTATGGCTTGAGGGAAGGAAAGAAAAGTATCAACTTTCCTTTCCCAAAGAGTTTGGGAATGGTATCTGATCAGGAAGCACTAAAAACATGCAGTTAAGTGATTCTGAGGACAAATACTTACGTAATACCAACTGTTATTCAAAGACTGACCTCTAAGTCAGTGACAAAATGGCATAATTAGAACTTCTCTCCCTCCACTAAGCTGGGGACGCTAAAAGGGTACTAAAAGGACTCCCACTTTAGAAGCAGCACCATATATCCCAGAAGAACCAGAGGGGCAAGACCATTATTTAGACCTCAGGGATTCTGATGAGTTTAATGAAACAAATTAATACTATCAATTTAAAAAAAATAAATTTAGGAAAAAAATAGAGAAATGATTGAAAGATTCAGCAAGAAAATAAAAAGTTGGGATATAACTCACTTAAAATAGAACAGATTTCATATTAAAATATAAAATAAATGGATTGAGTTATTTTCAGTATAAAAGGAGAAATACCAAAACTGATGAAGCAGCAAGAGTTTATAACAAATAACCAAAGATATTTGAAAAAAAAATCAAATATAATTTTGGAAATAAAATATAAGTTTTAATATGAGAAATTAAATGGATGGGTTAAAAACAGATAAGGTAAGTGAAAGCCTTTGAATGCATGGATCACAAAAAGCTGTGGGAAATCCTTATCAGTCTCCTGAAGAACCTATATGCAGGTCAAGAAGCAACAGTTAGAAGCTTACATGGAACAAGTGACTGGTTCAAAATTGGGAAAGGAGTACTACATGGGTGTAGATTGTCACCATGTTTATTTAACTTGTATGCAGAGTACATCATGTGAAATGCTAAGCTGGATGAACCACAAGCTGGAATCAAGATTGCTGGGAGAAATATCAAAAACCTCAGATATGCAGATGATACCACCCTTTTGTTAGAAAGCAAAGAGGAACTAAAGAGCCTCTTGATGAGAGTGAGAGTGAAAAAGATGGCTTAAAACTCAGCATTCCAAAAACTAAGATCATGGCATCTAGTCCCATCATTTCATGTGAAATAGAAGGGGAAAAAGTAGAAGCAGTGACAGATTTTATTTTCTTGGGCCCCAAAATCACTGCAGAAGGTAAGTGAAGCCATGAAAATTAAAAGACACATGCTCCTTGGAAGGAAAGTTGTGATAAACCTAGACAGCATATTAAAAAGCAAAGACATCAGTTTGCTGACAAAGGTCCCTATAGTGTCAAAGCTGTGGTTTTTCCAGTAGTCATCTACAGATGTGAGAGTTAGACCATAAAGAAGGCTGAAAGTCAAATTGCTGATGCTTTTTAATTGTAGTGTTGGAGAAGACTCTTGAAAGTTCCTTGGATTGCAAGATCAACCCAATCTCTTCTAAGAAAAATTAACCCTAAATATTCATTGGAAGGATTTATGCTGAAGCTGAAGCTCTAACACTTTGGCCACTTGATGTGAAGAGCTGGTTCACTGGAAAGGACTCTGAGGCTGGGAAAGATTGAAGGCAAAAGAAGAGGGTGGCAGAGACTGAGATGGTTAGAGAAAATCATCAACTCAATGGACATAAATTTGAGCAAGCTCGCAGGGATAGTGAGGGACAGGGAAGCCTGGCATGCTCCAGTCCATGGGGTTTCAAAGAGTCGGACAAAACTTCGGGACTAAACAACAACAACAATAAAGAGAATTAGTGAACTAGACTACAGAAAATTAATACCCAAAAGAGTTAGAGTCAAAAAGATGTAGTAGTATCTTAGTTGCTAAGTCATGTATGACTCTTGCAACCCCACAGACTGTAGCCTGTCAGGATCTTCTGTCCATCGGATTTCCAGACAATAATATTGCAGTGGGTTGCCATTTCCATCTCTACATAAAGATGTAAAATATAAAAATAAATGTAAAAGATAAAGAATAAAAGTTCCAATCATCCTCATGAAATCTCAGGAAAACATAATATAGTAGCAATATATGAAGAAATGTTGAATATTTTTGTTTAAAACTAGTGAAGTACCTCTATCAGAAGATAAATTATAATATACTATATAATTATACAACATAGACAAGAAAACATACAGAAAAATCATTTCAAAAATATTTTATTAAAAGTGCAATGTGACAGAGATAAAACAAAATCTAACCTTGAAGCCAGACAGGAAGAGAGATAAATAACAAAAACTTAGATTACCTACAAAACATAGACGATTAGACTGACAAATTACTTTTTGGTAGAAAAAAAGAAACAAGCATAAAAATCCAATCCTCAAAGTTATGAGAGAAGGTCACTATTAATCTAGAATACTTTACCTAGCAAAGCTATATTTTAAAAATAATGCTTATCATTTTTAGGTAAATGAAATAATTACAACATGTAATTAAGTGTAACTTAGAAGGAAACTCATAGCACAAAAATTTTAAGTTAAAAAGACACAGAAAATGAATAAGCGAAATGTCCAGACTAAGACTTTAGGAAAAACATAGAACAATCCCTCAGAAATCAGAAGTAGAGATACATTATAGATGTGGGCAAAATTGAAGAACACAAAAAATGCATAAAATACAGAGAATGTACAAAATTTTAGAAGTGATTATTTGAAAGAGTAATAAAATAAGTGAAACAGTGATAAAATTTATTAAGAATAAAAGCAAAGAATAAATAATGGTGTCATAGGGCACATAAGTTAAAATACACCAGTGTAGTATTAAGATTACCAGTTTTGAACAACTGTTACACAAGTTGTAAAATTTAGATATAATGTATGAATTCTTAGAAAATTTTTACTTACTATAACTAACTCAAGAAGAAATATAGAGGTAGAATAAATATAAAGCCTGACTGCTAAGTCACTTTAGTAGTGTCCGACTCTGTGCGACCCCATAGACGGCAGCCCACCAGGCTCCCCCATCCCTGGGATTCTCCAGGCAAGAACTCTGGAGTGGCTGCCATTTCCTTCTCCAATGCATGAAAGTGAAAAGTGAAAGTGAAGTCGCTCAGTCATCTCTGACTCTTTGAGACCCCATGGACTGCAACCTACCAGGCTCCTCCATCCATGGGATTTTCCAGGCAAAAGTACTGGAGTGGGGTGCCATTGCCTTCTCCTATAAAGCCTGAAGTAAGAGAAAATAAAAGATATTTTTAAAAAGTAACATTACAATGAGACAATTTTACAAGCGGTTTCTATTTTCCAGAAACTTTAAAGAAACAAATCATTTCAATGTATCCATCATCTACATAACAGAAAAATGAGAAGATTGTCTAACTTATTGTGTGAGGCTACTGTAAACGCAATACCTAAATCAGACAAGAACAGCAAGAAAAATAAAACCATAGATAATTGATGAATATAAATATGAAACTAAATCAAATATTAATAGCTTGAAAGACAGATTAACGGCCCTCTGAAGATGTTCATATCCTTCTTAGTCTTCAAAATTGGTGTATTACATAGCATAGAGATATTACAAATATGATTTTGGGAATCTTGATAGGGGCATGCATGCCCTGCAGATTCAGGCTCCGCAGCAGACCCTGAGTGCCTCTGCAGGTCAGTGGGGTCATCATCGTGGTCAGAGCACCACCTGCCTGGACAGCAGGCCATGTAGCTCCACGATCACCTGGGCGCCAGACTGCAGCTCCGTAGACGCTCTGCAGGCACCCATCCTCACTCCAGACGCTGGCTCTGTGGCTGCTCCGTGGACGCTGATGCATCAGACACTCTAGTGTCTGTGAGCCATTCTGGTGCACAGAGGGAGTCTCAGCTACAAATTTTCCTAGGGGGATTGGGGGGGAGAAAAAGAGATCAGGAGAACCTCAGCATGTGCCACCAACAAGTTCAACAGTCCTTTTGCACAGTCTTGGCAATTGAAGATTTCTGCAGTCTTTACCAATACTGACCTCAGCTGATAAAACCGAATGAAGCCTAAGCTACTGTATATACCCCGAGCCAGGACCACAACACCCCATGCAGCGGGGCCCTTGTGTTCACCTCTAGATGGAGGCCTTTCCTTCACAGGCCTCAAGAGAGGGAATGTTTTGGGCCTATCTAGTTTAGGATACAGCTAAAACTAAAATTGTTCATCCATTCTTCAATTACACTAATGTAGAGTTCACCACCCTGAGACTACATGCATTAGAAAGTTACTTACAAGCACTGTGTTGTTATATCTGATCAGAACTACTCTGCTCTGCGTTGTACGAGCCAAGAGGGCTTTGGCCTTCTTTTGTTCCTGCTTGAAACACTCCTTTCCTTGCTTTAGTGAAAATATTCTCTTTCAATTTTTATTCTTTATCCCCAGCCCATCTTTATCAGCTTTTTTAAACCATTTTAGCTTCATCTTTTCTCTACATTCTTACCCAAGTTAATATCATTCATTTTTCACAATTTCATGTCATTCAAATACAGGTGACTACCAAATTTACATCTTGAAGCCATTTCTTTACTCTGAGCCCCAAACTCATATTTCCTATTATATATCTTTCACTTTTTAGATTTAATATTTAAATTTCTATTCTAGCATTTAATTTTTACCACTTCATTCAGACTTCCTGTCCTCGTAAGTGATGGTATAATAAACATACCTTAGTTGAAGCAGAAACCTGGAGGTTATACTTGATTCATTTTGTTTTCCCTTGTCCTCCAATCATTAGTAAATCTTGCCTTTCTACTCCCACAATAAACCCATATCTATTCATACTGTTTTCATCTGCACTGAGATACAATTACATTATTTAATCTTTTGTAATTATTTTTTGTTTTCTTTCTTATTTTGTAGAAAAATGAAAAATATATATATAATCAGAAAAACAGATGATTAAAACCAGTTTAAAACATTTCTTTGAACTTAAATTTAAACAGATATCTGGGAGATCATTTCTGTTGATAACCAATCTCACACATGTCCCCCAGCTCAATTAGTTTAATGCCTAGACATATATGGTAATACAAGGAAACAAACAAACAGCATTTGCATTCTCACATGTGAATTGAGTATTAATAACGGTTTAGTTGCTAAGTCCTGTTCAACTCTTTGTGACCCCGTGGACTGTAGCCTGCCAGGTTCCTCTGTCCATGGGATTTCCCAGGCAAGAATACTGGAGGGGGTTGCTATTTCTTTCTCCAGGGATTCTTCCTGAACCTGGGTCTCCTGCACCACAGGCAGATTCTTTACTGACTGAGTCACCAGGGAATTGAGTATTAATGAAGGCCTAATCCTAATGATCAAGATTGGAGTTTAATAGTATAGATGGGAAGGGGTTGAAAATCAGGGTTGTGGCTTGTGTGACTGGCTACATACATATGATTAAAACATGAAGAATATCATGACATTAACTGATTTATAAGATCATATGTGGCTTAAACATTACTCTGGTTTTCAGTTATATTCACTAAAGTTGTATTCTCCATCTGACAGTAATCTTATGATGCTTATTTTGTATTTATGCATGTTAACTTTGAAAGACCAATGTTGATTTTTTTTCATTGCCTATAATAGTTTTTTAATGGAAAATCATTAGTTTGAATTATGAACCATCTTGTATATATTTTGAAATGCATTGCTTTAAGTGGCTGCTAATAATTCTGTGGAAGTCCATTTCAGATGCTGAAATATATGAGTTGTTATATTAGAATTAAATGATATTACTGGCAGTTGATAATTTTATTAAATACCAGGAAGTTTAAATACTAAATATGTGATTAATGTAGTAATTTGCTTAATGTGGTGAGCCAATTTGGAGAAATGGAACAAACACAGATGTTGATAAAAGACAGATATGAATTTGAACCCTAGCACTTACTGTCTGTGTGACTTTAAAAATGTTATTTACCCTCTCTGATCCTATGTATAGAATTTGGAAAACAATTTTTACGTTTTAGCATTGTAATAAAGATCAAAGAAAATTTATGTAAAATGCCTGCTGCTGCTGTTACTGCTGCTAAGTCACTTCGGTAGTGTCTGACTCTGTGCGACGCCATAGACGGCAGCCCAAGAGGCTCCCCGATCCCTGGGGTTCTCCAGGAAAGAACACTGGGTTGCCATTTCCTTCTCCAATGCATGAAAATGAAAAGTGAAAGTGAAGTCGCTCAGTCGTGTCCAACTCTTAGCGACCCCATGGACTGCAGCCTACCAGGCTTCTCCAACCATAGGATTTCCCAGACAAGTGTACTAGAGTGGGGTGTCATTGCCTTTTGGTTTATAGTAATTTACTCCATTCTGAATACTGTTAATTTATTAACTCAAATGATGCCATATATGTAATTATGTTACATTGTTACCTACCATCTTGTTAGATGAGCATCCTTGTTGGTTTGTCAATCCTCACTTTCTGTTTTGATATTTGCCTATCCTTAGTGGCTTCATAGGAGAAGGCAATGGCAACCCATTCCAGTACTCTTGCTTGGAAAATCCCATGGACGGAGGAGGCTAGTAGGCTGAAGTCCATGGGGTCGCTAAGAGTCAGACACAACCGAGAAACCTCACTTTCACTTTTCACTTTCATGCATTGGAGGAGGAAATGGCAACCCACTCCAGTGTTCTTGCCTGGAGAATCCCAGGGACGGCAGGGCCTGGTGGGCTTCCGTCTATGGGGTCGCACAGAGTAAGACACGACTGAAGCGACTTAGTAGCAGCAGCAGCAGTGGCTTCATAATCGTAAGCAATTTGATTTAGGTCATACCTGAATGATCTAGTGGTTTTCCCTACTTTCTTCAATTTAAGTCTGAATTTGGCAATAAGGAGCTCATGATCTGAGCCACAGTCAGCTCCCGGTCTTGTTTTTGCTGACTATATACAGCTTCTCCATCTTTGGCTCCAAAGAATATAATCAATCTGATTTCGGTGTTGACCATCTGGTGATGTCCATGTGTAGAGTCTTCTCTTGTGTTGTTGGAAGAGGGTGTTTGCTATGACCAGTGCTTTCTCTTGGCAAAACTCTATTAGCCTTTGCCCTGCATCCAAGTACTGCATTTCAGACTCTTTTGTTGACCATGATGGCCACTCCATTTTTTCTAATGGATTCCTGCCAACAGTAGTAGATATAATGGTCATCTGAGTTAAATTTACCCATTCCAGTCCATTTTAGTTCGCTGATTTCTAGAATGTTGACGTTCACTCTTGCCATCTCCTGTTTGACCACTTCCAGTTTGCCTTGATTCATGGATCTGACATTCCCGGTTCCTATGAAATATTGCTCTTTACAGCATCCAACCTTGTTTCTATCACCAGTCACATCCACAGCTGGGTATTGTTTTGCTTTGTCTCCATCCCTTCATTCCTTCTGGAGTTATTTCTCCACTGATCTCCAGTAGCATATTGGGCACTTACCGACCTGGGGCGTTCCTCTTTCAGTATCCTATCATTTTGCCTTTTCATACTATT
The DNA here is from genome assembly GCF_055505025.1 of Bos grunniens. Lineage (NCBI taxonomy): Eukaryota > Metazoa > Chordata > Mammalia > Artiodactyla > Bovidae > Bos > Bos grunniens. The sequence goes on along the minus strand of NC_141183.1, from coordinate 59,937,265 downwards.
TATGGGGTTCTCAAGGCAAGAATACTGAAGTGGTTTGCCATTCCGTTCTCCAGTACAGCACATTCTGTCAGACCTCTCCACCATGACCGCCCATCTTGAGTGGCCCCACAAAATCACTGCCGATGGTGATGGCAGCCATGGAATTAAAAGACGCTTACTTCTTGGAAGGAAAGATATGACCAACCTAGACAGCATATTGAAAAGCAGAGACGTTACTTTGCCAACAAAGATCTGTCTAGTCAAGGCTATGGTTTTTCCAGTGGTCATGTATGGATGTGAGAGTTGCACCGTGAAGAAAGCTGAGCGCCGAAGAATTGATGCTTTTGAACTGTGGTGTTGGAGAAGACTCTTGAGAGTCCCTTGGACTACAAGGAGATCCAACCAGTCCATTCTAAAGGAGATCAGCCCTGGGTGTTCTTTGGAAGGAATGATGCTAAAGCTGAAACCCCAGTACATTGGCCACCTCATGTGAAGAATTGACTCATTGGAAAAGACTCTGATGCTGGGAGGGATTGGAGTCAAGAGGAAAAGGGGACAACAAAGGATGAGATGGCTGGATGGCATCACCAACTCAATGGACGTGAGTTTGAGTGAACTCTGGGAGTTGGTGATGGACAGGGAGGCCTGGAGTGCTGCAATTCATGGGCTCACAAAGAGTCGGACATGACTAAGCGACTGAACTGAACTGAACTGAACTGAGTGGCTTCATGGCATTGTAGGTGAAGACTGTGTTAGATATTTTAGAGAAAGAAAGAAGAGAATTATATAGATAAGCACATTCAGCCCAGTGTAAGAAAGAAGGAGATAGCTTATGTACATTCTAGAGATTTTCTCTATAAATCTTTCATCAATATACAGGGTTATGTAATCTTGTCTCTGCTTATAAAGATGATACCAAGTCATGCCCTCCAGAACAAACTTACCCCAAAGTAAACTGACCTCACCCCAATTACAAGCTTTATTAGCTCTTACTGTCAAGATGCTGGCTGGCTGGCTTGTGTGCTCAGTCATGTCCAACTCTTTGCCACTCAACAGACATATCCTGCCAGACTCCACTGTCCATGCAGTTTTCTAGGCAAGAATACTGGAGTTGGTTGCCATTTCCTACTGCAGAAGATCTTCCTGACCCAGGGATCAAATCTGTGTCTCTTGTATCTTCTGCACTGGCAGGCAAATTCTTTGCCACTATGCCACCTTCGAAGCCCTCTGGGGGAAGAGGGGAGGAAACTAAGACAAATATATTAGAAAAGCATGCAAATGTTTCAATAAAACATGTCACTCCGTTAACAAAGAATAATGTGGTAATGAGAAAAGTGAATACAATTTTGGCTAATTTATGCTCAGCTGGGGCTTCCCAAGTGGGGCTAGTAGTAAAGAACCTGCCTGCCAGGGCAGGAGGGAGACAAAAAAGACACAGGTTCAATACCTGGGTCGGGAAGATATCCTGGAGAAGGAAATGAAAACACACTTCAGTATTCTTGCCTAGAGAATCCCATGGACAGAGGAGCCTGGTGGGCTACAGTCCACAGGTTCTTAAAGAGTCAGACATGACTGAAGTGACTTAGCACACATGCCCAGCTGATATAAATGGCGTATAACAGATACTTTAGAGAACATCAATGATTCTTGTTATAACAGCTTCAGCTATTGTCTGAATCGTCAAGTTATATAAGCATATTCACACATAAAATCCACATTGGAGGTACACGAAGTAGAATTGGAAATTATTGGTCAGTGAAATGTTCAGAGTAGTTAATTCATAGTACTCCATAGCATTTGAGAATGAAAAATGTTTCACTTCATTACAAAAAAAAATTCAATTTGATCAATAATATATACAGATTTCTCATTTGCTATTAAGATTTTAGGCATAATGGGAAATTTTTAAAATTGGAAATGGAAGAGGCATTTAAATGCCTTTTTGGTTATTCTCTTGCTCCAGAATTGACTTAATTCAGTCTACATAGGTCATTACTGATTCTACAAATAGAAATTCTACAAAATATTCTATTCTACAAAATAGAAATGAAAAAATTGTATCTGGTATATTTTAAGGTCTATAATACCAATTTTTTTTCCTCTCCTATATAACCTCAGCTTGTTGGTAAAAAAAATGTGAAAATGTATTTTCCAAGTATTGTGAATTATATTAATATTGTACTTCATGTAAGGCATGGATGATTTCTTAGAGGTTTTGTGTGTGTGTGTGTCGGGGTGGGTCAGATTCACCAAAATACTGTCCAGAGATAATCATTGTTTATGTTTTCATGTATTCTTTCAGAGCTGCTTCTATTCCATAGTTGATTTTCTTACATTTTATAGAATATGTATCGCTATATTCATTACTTAAAGTGGTTTATGGCTAGGTTCTAAACTTCAATATGCATGCATCAGAATCACATAGTGAGCCTATTGAGAAGAGCATAGCCTACCTAGCCACCTACATGCCCACATACTCTCTCTCACTCATTTCAAAGATTCTGATTTTGCAGAAGTGAGCCACAGTCTACAAATATGAATTATAGAAATAAACTTTCAGATGGTTCTGAGGTGGGTAGATTGTAAAACTGGAAAACACAGGTTGGTAGAACCTCTGTTACTTTGGGAGGATAATGTATTGAAGTACCCTACATCTGTACCAATTTGTTAACATGTTTATCTTTCTCAGGATTCTCAAAGAATTTTGATAACAGAATGATCTATTTGATATAATTTTCTGTTGAAATTATCTTTATTTGATGACTTTTGAAGGAAATACATCATTTACTAAATTTTCAAGTTCTTTAGGTTCTTTCAGTTCAGTTCAGTCACTCATTCCTGTCCGATTCTTTGCAACCCCATGAACCACAGCACGCTGGGCCTCCCTGTCCATCACAAACTCCCGGAGTCCACCCAAATCCATGTCCATTGTGTCGGTAATACCATCCATCCATCTCATCCTCTGTCACCCCCTTCCACTCCCACCCTCAATCTTTCCCAGCATCAGGGTCTTTTCAAATGAGTCCACTCTCCACATCCAGTGGCCAAAGTATCAGAGTTTCAGCTTCAACTCTGTTTCAGTTTCAGTCCTTCCAATGAACACCCAGGACTGATCTTTAGGATGGACTGGTTGGATCTCTTCGCAGTCCAAGGGACTCTCAAGAGCCTTCTCCAGCACCACAGTTCAAAAGCATCAATTCTTCTGTGCTCAGCTTTATTTATAGTCCAACTGTCACATCCATGACTACTAGGAAAAACCATAGCCTTGACTAGATGGACCTTTGTTGGCAAAGTAATGTCTCTGCTTTTTAATATGCTGTCTAGGTTGGTCATAACTTTCCTTCCAAGGAGTAAGTGTCTTTTAATTTCATGGCTGCAATCACCATCTGCAGTGATTTGGGAACCCCAAAAAATAAAGTCAACGATCACTGTTTCCACTGTTTCCCCATCTATTTCCCATGAAGTGATGGGACCAGATGCCATGATCTTAGTTTTCTGAATGTTGAGCTTTAAGCCAACTTTTTCACTCTCCTCTTTCACTTTCGTCAAGAGGTTCTTTAGTTCTTCTTCACTTTCTGCCATAAGGGTGGTGTCATCTGCATATCTGAGGTTATTTATATTGTCCCAGCCATCTTGATTCCAGCTTGTGCTTCTTCTAGCCCAGCATTTCTCATGGTGTACTCTGCGTGTGTTAAATAAGCAGGGTGACATACTCCTTTTCCTATACGAAACCAGTCTATTGTTCCATGTCCAATTCTAACTGTTGCTTCCTGACCTTCATATAGGTTTCTCAAGAGGCAGGTCAGGTGGTTTGGTATTCCCATCTCTTTCAGAATTTTCCACAGTGATTGTGATCCACACAGTCAATGGCTTTGGCATAGTCAATAAAGCAGAAATAGATGTTTTTCTGGAACTCTCTTGCTTTTTCAATGATCCAGTGGATGTTGGCAATTTGATCTCTGGTTCCTCTGCCTTTTCTAAAACCAGCTTGAACATCTGGAAGTTCACAGTTCACGTATTGCTGAAGCCTGGCTTGGAGAATTTTGAGCATTACTTTACGAGCGTGTGAGATGAGTGCAATTGTCTGGTAGTTTGAGCATTCTTTGACATCGCCTTTCTTTGGGATTGGAATGAAAACTGACCTTTTGCAGTCCTGTGGCCACTGCTGAGTTTTCCAAATTTGCTGGCATATTGAGTGCAGCACTTTCACAGCATCATCGTTCAGGATTTGAAATAGCTCAACGGGAATTCCATCACCTCCACTGGCTTTGTTTGTGATTATTTGGGTTGTGAAGATCTTCTCTGTACAGTTCTGCTGTGTACCGTTGCCACCTCTTCTTAATATCTTCTGCTTCTGTTACGTCCATACCTTTCTGTCCTTTATTGAGGTAATCTTTGCATGAAATGTTCCCTTGGTATCTCTAATTTTCTTGAAGAGATCTCGTCTTCCCCATTCTATCGTTTTCCTTTATTTCTTTGCATTGATCGCTAAGGAAGGCTTTCTTATCTCTCCTTACTGTTCTTTGGAACTCTGCATTCAAATGAGCATATCTTTCATTTTCTCCTTTGCTTTTCACTTTCAGTTATAGTCCATTCATGTTTTCTATCCCTCTTTCAGTCAATTTTCTTGGATATTTTCTGAAAACACTGGTCATTGTATTATTAAGTTTATTTTTGTTTATGATGTGGAGGAATTATATCTTCATGGAATAATATCAGATATTATCTGTACAAATCTCTTCTTTCCTCTTCATTTTTGCTTATTCCTTTCTATGTCCAGTCTCTTCAGTTTAATACTTGATTTTTGGGGGTGTTTCATTTATAGTTTGGCACCTTCTAACCATGGACATGGTATAGATCTGTTTTGATTTCTGTCTAGTTTCATGTATGTTGATAATAGTTTTACTCTTTAGATATCATTTTGTTAAATTTATTTCTAGTTTTCATATAGATTTTATTGCTGATATGAATAGAATTTTTTAAATTTTCTAAATGTTTATTTTTGTTATGTTTTATGGACTTTTATTTTTATGTACCTATGTTTATGTAAGTATTTTTGTTTTCTATCTAATAACTTTGCTGAATCCCTATTAATTTTGCCTGACTGATGTTCTGACCATTCATGTTATTATATTTGCTATGAAGATATCAATGCTATGTATACAATGCTATGTATACTGTTTTTATCTTGCCTTATCATTTATTCTGTTTTCATTTCACATTTGCTTCCCTTCCTTCCTTCTACCCTTCCTTTATTTTTTTCTTTCCTTCTTTCTCCCTATTTACCAGATCTTTTAGGGCGATGCTGAAGAGCAATGAGTGAAGACAGTAACTTTATCATGTAGTGACTAAAGAACTTCAAAATTCTCATGATTAATATAGTATATATTGTACTTTCAAAAAATCAGATGGGTTATTTCTCTGAAATACTTTTACAAATAAAGATTGTCAGTTCTATGAAGTTTGATTTCATTTTATTTAAACTGCTTGTGAAAGCAGCAAGACTGAGATGTCTCAGATCATAAGATTCTGACTACCAATTCAATGTATTCTATCTCTCTATTGCCAACCTTTCTGAGTGTTTTTGTAGTAAACACTTCTGTTTAAAATGATACTATATTTAGACTTTTTTTTTTTTTTTTTACCATTGTAGAATAAAGTATTAATGAATACACATGTGTTTTTCTTAGCTCTATTTTTATTGTTCTCTTACTTCTTTCTGGTCTGTTGAACTAAAATAATTTTGTTAAATCATTTTTTATGACATATTAGAATCAATATATTCAGATTCTTTCCCTTGGAAGATATATCTGTATCTATATCTATACATATATATTCTGGAAGTGTTTAAAAGACTCAATATTTCTATCTTTCATTCAAACACATGAAGAGCCTTAACATACTTTAAGAACTCATTCAATATTTTTCAATCAAGTTTTAAAGACATTTCTTTTTTAAAATGTAAAAATAAACTGCTGCTGCTAAGTCGCCTCAGTCGTGTCTGACTCTGTGCGACCCCATAGACTGCAGCCCACGAGGCACCGCCGTCCCTGGGATTCTCCAGGCAAGAACACTGGAGTGGGTTGCCATTTCCTTCTCCAATGCATGAAAGTGAAAAGTGAAAGTGAAGTCACTCAGTCATGTCCGACTCTTAGCGACCCCATGGACTGCAGCCTACCAGGCTCCTCCATCCATGGGAATTTCCAGGCAAGAGTACTGGAGTGGGGTGCCATTGCCTTCTCCGAAAAACTAAACATACTTTAATATTCATTAATCTATTTTATTTATAAGATAATTTGTCAATTTTTAAGACTTTTCATTCTTTTCTGGAATCTGTATCTTCCCTAAATTTGTCATTTTCCTCTGTGACTATACATTTTTATAAATCATGTGAGATTTGTTGCATTAATATTTTTCTAGTGTTGAGTAGATTAGCTTAAGATAACAGAGTAGAAAGATGTATGTGTATTCTTTCTTGAGAAAGCACCAGAATTACAATTAGCTACTGGATAATAATTGATGGATAAACAATGGAATACACCAAAAATGATACTCTTCACCTAAAGCAAAGGAGAAACCACAGTGAAATTGTTGGAAGGGTACAACTATTATAGAATCAAATCCCGTACCTGCCAGGTGGGTGCCCATAGACTTGGAAAATAATTATACAACAGAATTATCCCCCTGGAGTGAAGGTTGTGAGCCCTGTGTTGGGCTTCCTGCTCTGGAAGTTCAGCAATGGGAGGAGGAGTCCCCAGAGAATCTGTCTTTGAAGGCCAACAGGATTTGATTGCAGGACTTTTAAGAGTATGGAGGAAAAAATTCCACTTTTAGGGGGCACACACAAATTCTTGTGTGCATTAGGACCCAGCGGTGGGGGCGGGGGGGGGGACAACACCAACCTCATAAGAGACTGACTCACACCTACCTTCTAGTATTAGTGGCTCTCTTGAAGAGGTGGGAGGTGTTGGCTATGCCTCAGTGCAGGGACAATGCCTAATAGAATTTAGCACCACCAGACAAGCTTTTCAGGAAGAAACCAACAATTTAAAACAACCTTGTATACATATAGGCTGCTGTATCAAAACCTCTTGGGAAGCAAAAACCCAAAAACGCAACATATACACATACACAGAAAGGAAAGAAAACAGCCTAAACACAACACAAAAGAAGGTCATCAAATCACAAGAAAAGAGGAAAAAAGAGGAAAAACAAAATAAAAAAGGACCTACAAAAACAAATCCAAATCAATTAAGAAAATGTCAATAGGATCATACATATCAATAATTACCTTAAGTGTAGGTGGAATAAGTGATCCAACTGAAAGATGAACTGACTGAATTGTCACCAAAAAAAAGATCAATATATAAGCTGCCTATAAGAGATCTACTTCAGACCTAGGGACACATATAGACTGAAATGAAAGGATGGAAGAAGGTATTCCATGAAAATGAAAATCAAAAGAAAGCTGGAGTACCAGTACTCATATTAGACAAGTTAGAATTTAAAATAAAGACTGTTTTAAGAGACAAAGACACTACATGGTGATCAAGGGATCAATCCAAGAAGATATAACAATTGTTATATCCAAAATACTAGAGTTTCAGCTTCAGCATTTGTCCTTCCATTGAGTATTCAGGGTTGATTTCCCTTGAGATTGACTGGTTTGATCTCCTTGGTGTCCAATGGACTCTCAGGAGTCTTCTCCAATTCCACAGTTAGAAGGCATCAACTCCTGGGCATATATCCAGAGAAAAACATGGTTTGAAAGCATTCATGCACCCCAATGTTTATTGCACCATTGTTTAAAATAGCCAAGACATGGAGGCAATCTAAATGTTTTTCAACAGAGAAATGGTTAAAAAACATGTGCCACATACATACAATGGAATATTACCTGGTCATTAAAAAACAATGAAATAATGCCATTTGCAGGAATATAGATAGACTTAAAGATTGTCATACCGTTTCAAGTAAGTCAGAGAAATAGAAATATTGTATGATATCACCTATAAGCAGAATCTAAAAGGAAATGATACAGATGAACTTACTTATGTATAAACTTACATAAGTAAGTTCATAAACAAAAAGACTCACAGACTTAGATAAGGAACTTATGGTTGCTTGGGGAAAAGCTGGGGGAAAGGGACAGTTAGGGATTTTAGGACTGACGTGTACACACTGCTACAATTAAAGTTGATAACCAATCAGAACCTATTATATAGAACAGGAAGTCTGCTTAATATTATGCAACAACCTAAATGTGAAACTAACTTGAAAAAATAGGTGTATTATATATATATATATATATACACACACATATATGAATCACTTTGATGTATACTTGAAACAGTCACAACATTGTTAGTCAACTATAGTTCTAAACTGAAGTAAAAATTTTAAATATATATTTTTTTCATAGCATTTTCTGAAGCTATCAGAAAATCTTTTGTATTAACTTGGGAATTATAGTTGCCTGACAATTGAGTGACAGGGTATCAGCTATGCCAATACAGTAGGAACTTCAGTTTGAGGCAAAAGTATTCAGGCCCAAGATGATCACTTGTTCTTTCCAATGTTGAATTTGATTGTGATGAGTAACCTGGGGAGTTTGAGAGTGGAAAAGATAAGCAGTTAATTTGTTAACTAAAATTGAATTGTTAACTAATTGAATTCCGTCAGAAGGTATCGGCACTCCAGTATCCATCAGGTTGGGATTCAGGGAAAAGACTGGCAAAAGCCAGGCAGAGCTCCATTTCTCAGAAGGCCCTCAGGAACCAAGGAAGCGGTACCATCCATTATCAGAAAGAGATCCATATCAAAGCCCATTGGTCAAATTGAGAGTGTAGACCAAAGCTGCTATTCAAAGTAATGGCACATTTCTGACCAAATTTCTAAGGGCATTAAAAAAGATAACTGCGTAGAAGCCCAGATGAAAAGACAGGCTAAAGGCAAACCTTGGCTTTACAATTTTGTCAAAGATCATTTCTAATTTAAATGTTCATTTTGTGGAGCACTAAGATAATCATTTATGGTGCAAAAACTTTGTAACTGCAAGAAAATCTGTCAGATTTAATCTGAGCTTTCTAAACTGTTCATGTTCATTGTATAGACTGTGCTTGAATTTGTAGCTTTCTCCTAAAAATATAGATAAAATGTAAACAATTTGTTTCTGAAGGAAAGGCCACAACCTAAGGAAATTTTATTACAAATTGAATGGTTCTGTATTCTCTCTCACACACACACACACACAGAAATATAAAGGTGTTTAAGCATGCACTATATAACTAGCATGTTATAGGGCAGTTTACCTATGTGGTTTTATTTAATTTTCAACCCTTGATCTATGAGAAGGTATAATCATCTTTAGATGGCAAATGAGGAAATCAAGACTGAAAGTGATTGCATAATTTTCTCAAGCACACATACCTCATATCTGAGCAACTCTGAAACTCTTGTTATTTTTCTTCAGTCAGGATGTCCTCTGTAATCATAGCATGTTGGCATGTCTGGGCCTTAAGAAGTTAAGTCCTGCATTTGAATAATTTTATGTACCTTAAACATGAAAACAATTATATGAGCTATGATTAGCTTTAATATTGCAGTCTTACTTTAGATAATATAGTATACACAATATAGAAAAGTTACTACCCACTCCATATCAAACACCACTTATCATCATGTAGTTTTAAACAGAAGAGTGATGATAGTATTCTTTTAGCCCCAATTAAACAAACCATTCCGGAGAAAGCAATGGCACCCCACTCCAGTACTCTTGCCTGGAAAATCCCATGGACAGAGGAGCCTGGTGGGCTGCAGTCCATGGGATTGCTAAGAGTCAGACACGACTGAGCGACTTCACTTTAACTTTTCACTTTCATGCACTGGAGAAGGAAATGGCAACCCACTCCAGTGTTCTTGCCTGGAGAATCCCAGGGATGGGGGAGCCTGGTGGGCTGCCATCTATGGGATCGCACAGAGTCAGACACGACTGAAGTGACTTAGCAGCAGCAGCAGCAGCAAACAAACCATTCTTGTCAATATGTTTTTGATATAAATTCAAATTAAATCTGACATGTTGGTAGTTAGATTTCAAGATGCTAATATTGATTATTATATTATATGTTTAATCACCTTTCTAGACAATTAGGGCAAACTAAATAGGTCCAGAAGTTCTCACTCAAAATATTGATCAAAATTATATGTGACTTCATAGCTGAGGGTATTTATGGCTACTCTTGCAACTAAAGGCTTCCCTGGTGGCTCAGACAGTAAAGTGTCTGCCTGCAATGCATGAGAACTGGGTTCGATCACTGGGTTGAGAAGATCCCCTGGAGAAGGAAGTGGTAACCCACTCCAGTACTCTTGCCTGGAAAATTCCATGGATGGAGGAACCTGGTAGGCTACAGTCCATGGGATCACAAAGAGTTGGACATGACTGAGCAACTTAACTGGTTCACTGGTTCCCACAACTAGATAGGGAGAAGATAATATATTCTAAGATATTTGGCTATAATATTGCTTCCAGATTTTAAAGCATAGTTTAAAAATGTGATTGAGTATAAAAAGGCATTACTTTGTATTAGTATTCTTTTAAAGTTCAAAGACACAAGCTCTCTTCAAAACAGCACAAGATTTAGGTTTTAAGAATTCTTTTTAATCTTCCCTATAGTTCTGTTAATCAATAGTTGTAAATGTAGTATACTGAAGGAAAAGTCAGCAATAACAAAGAACATGAGAATTAACAATACTGATAGTCTCTAAAGGATTTGGGTCTATTTCTCCAACTAAATATAAAATCAGTGAAATGTGGAGTCCAATGGAAGAACACAGTCTTTTTCAATTCAAAAATTTACTTTTTTTTTTTAATTGGAGGGTAATTGTTGTGTTGCCTTCTGCCATACATGAATCAGCCATCAGTTCAGTTCAGTCACTCGGTCAACTCTGACTCTTTGCAACTCCATGAATTGCAGCATGCCAGGCCTCCCTGTCCATCACCCACTCCCAGAGTTCACTCAAACTCATGTCCATCGAGTCAGTGATGCCATCCAGCCATCTCATCCTCTGTCATTCCCTTCTCCTCCTGCCCCCAATCCCTCCCAGCATCAGGGTCTTTTCCAATGAGTCAACTCTTCGCATCAGGTGGCCAAACTACTGGAGTTTCAGCTTTAGCATCAGTCCTTCCATAGAACACCCAGGGCTGATCTCCTTTAGAATGGACTGGTTGGATCTCTTTGCAGTCCCAGGGACTCTCAAGAGTCTTCTCCAACACCACAGTTCAAAAGCATCAATTCTTCGGTGCTCAGATTTCTTCACAGTCCAACTCTCACACCCATACATGACCACAGGAAAAACCATAGCCTTGACTAGACGGAACTTTGTTGGCCAAGTAATGTCTCTGCTTTTGAATATGCTGTCTAGGTTGGTCATAACTTTCCTTCCAAGGAGTAAGCGTCTTTTAATTTCATGGCTGCAGTCACCATCTGCAGTGATTTTGGAGCCCAGGAAAATAAAGTCTGACACTGTTCCCACTGTTTCCCCATCTATTTCCCATGAAGTGATGGGGCCAGATGCCATGATCTTCGTTTTCTGAATGTTGGGCTTTAAGCCAACTTTTTCACTCTCCTCTTTCACTTTCATCAAGAGGCCTTTTAGTTCCTCTTCACTTTCTGCCATAAGGGTGGTGTCATCTGCATGTCTATGGTGATTGATATTTCCCCTGGCAATCTTGATTCCAGCTTGTGCTTCTTCCAGCCTAGCGTTTTTCATGATGTACTCTGCATATGTTAAATAATCAGGGTAACAATACACAGCCTTGATATATTCCTTTTCCTATTTGAAACCAGTCTGTTGTTCCATGTCCAGTTCTAACTGTTGCTTCCTGACCTGGATATAGGTTTCTCAACAGGTAGGTCAGGTGGTCTGGTATTCCCATCTCTTTCAGAATTTTCCACAGTGATTGTGATCCACACAGTCAAAGGCTTTGGCATAGTCAATAAAGCAGAAATAGATGTTTTTCTGGAACTCTATTGCTTTTTCAATGATCCAGTGGATGTTGGCAATTTGATCTCTGGTTCCTTTGTCTTTTCAAAAACCAACATGAACATCTGGAAGTTCATGCTTCACACATTGCTGAAGCCATAGGTATACATATATCCTAAAGGAAATCAATCCTGAATATTCATTAGAAGGACTGATGCTTAGCTAAAATTCCAATACTTTGGCCACCTGATGCAAAGAGCTTGACTTTTTAGAAAAGATCCTGATGCTGGGAAACATTGAAGATAGGAGGAGAAGGGGATGACAGAGGATGAGGTGATTGGATGGCATCATTGACTCAATGGGCATGAGTTTGAGCAAGCTCTGGGAGATACTGAAGGACAGGGATGTCTGGCATGCTGCAGTCTATGGGGTCGCAAAGAGTTGGTCTCAACTGAACAACTTAACAACAGTACATATGTCGGCTCCTTCTTGAACCTCCCTCCCACCTCCCACCCCACCTTCACCCCTCTAGGTTGTCACAGAGCACAGATTTGAGCTCCTGTGTCAAAACTGCAAATTCTTACTACCTATTTTACATATGATAATATATATGTTTCAATGCTACTCTCATTTCATCCTACCCTCTCCTTCCCCTGCTGTGTGCACAAGACTGTTCTCTATGTCTGGATCTCTACTGCTGCCCTACAAATAGGTTCATTAGTACTATTTTTCTAGATTCCATATAGATGCAGTAATATATGATATTTGTTTTTCTCTTTCTGACTTACTTCACTCTATATAACAGTCTTTGGGTCATCCACCTCACTATATCAGTTCAGTTACATTTTTAAATGCACTGCTTGCAGTATTCTCTCCAGGAAATCATACTATTTCATTTCAATTTCCTTATTTTTTTTCCTCAACAATTTAGTAATTTTTTATCATTAAAATTATCTTATTTTTGATTGTGAAAAAATGTGTTAGGATGCTGAAGCATAAAGATTGGAATGAATATCCATTCAAAATTTGTTTCAGTCATTCAATAATAAAATTATATACTGAGCACTATAAATTTAATGGCATTTCATGTATGTGGAAGAAAGGTTGCAAAGATTAGTAAGATCTTATCAATGTCTTTAAGTAAACAAATTTTATTATTTTCATTTTGTCATAAATAAATCATTATATTTAAATCATTATAAGATCCCATTAACTGAAAAATGGATGCCTCTTGTAGGATATTAAAATGTGACAATCCAAATATCTTGAAACTTATAAAACATGGTAAGCTTCTGAGTCTGAAACCAAAATTTACTTAGTATTTTGGTATCCTCATTTCACTTAATATCAAACTATAACATTTTTTAAAGACAACTAATTAGTCTTTGAAAATACAATTTTAATGACTTCATATTAATTTATTATATGAATATGCCATGGGTTATTAATAGAATCTCTAGTCATTGTTCTTATTTTTTTCTATATACTGATTATTGCTTTCTTGAATATCAGGCACACTACTGAATCTTTGTTAGGATAATTTTTTGTGTATATTAATCTGATCAATAATTCTACTACTATCCTAACATATAATACTCTGAGCTGACACATATATTTTTAACCTGAATCATTTTTTGTTTGCATAAATTATTTTTATGATTTTTTTCTTTAGGAAGTGCATTTAGATAAGGCATTTTCTAAATCTGCCATGTCTGAAAAATATTTTATCTACAGAGTGGCTAGGTCATGTTTCTTTTTCCTCTGTAAATGTTACTCAATTGTCTTCTGATATTTTAATGTCACTGAGATTTCTGAGGACGGCTTGATTTTTTTCATTTCCTTCCCCCAGTGAACATTTATTGAGCATTCACAGGGTGCTTGTGCTGGCAAATTGTAACCGAAGTGGCAGGGTTATTACCCCTATAGATATTTTTGTCACATAGTGAGTGAAAGTGAAAGTCGCTCAGTCATGTCTGACTCTTTGTGACCCCATGGACTATGGAATTCTCCAGGCCAGAATATTGGAGTGGTATTCCTTTCCCTTCTCCAGCAGATCTTCCCAACCCAGGGATAGAACCCAGGTCTCCAGAGTCTACCTTTTATAGGCAGCTTCATTTTTTCCAGCCTACATATTTGAACAAATAGTATTTCCTCATCTTTTAATCCTTAAAGCTTATGTTAAATTCTATGTTGACAAGAAGATTCCATCCAATCTTCCAAATCTGATGGATTTCTAACGACCAGGTCTTGGGGTGTGTTGAAGCATCATGGGATTGAATTGTTGGGAAAAGAGTTCCATGGTCCGTCACTATAATATGTGTAGTGGCTGCTGAGTATTTTACCGTGCAAGTTAAGCAAAGTACATTTCAACTCGCAATGTCTTGTTTCAAGTCAGCATTCCTATTGTTTCTTTTATGAATGAGTTTTTTCATCTGTTTTTCATTTAAAAATAGAGATTTTATACAAAACATATTTCTGTGATCTACATACCCTATATTTTACCTTTTCTTATTTTTATCTCTATCTCTTCCTAGAGTTTTGGGAAGTATTTCAGAATTATCTTCTATATCTAACGATCTTCTTTCTCTTTGTAGTCACCCACTATAATGAGTTATACTGTGTGTGTGTATGTTTAATGAATTACATTGTTGTGTATCAGTCAATGTTGGCAGGAAATGTATGGCATTCTCAAATCTGGTGTGTTTTAGGAAAAATTTTTAAAAGGGGCACATGTTTGATCTGGATATAGGAAATAATACAGAAAAGTGGGTTAGTCAAAGCTATGGTTTTTCCAGTAGTCATGTATGGTTGTGAAAGTTGGACCATAAAGATGACTGAGCACTGAGGGACTTTCAAACTGTGGTGCCGGAGATGACTCTTGTGAGCCCCTTGGACAGCAAAGTGATTAAACCAGGTAATCCTAAAGGAAATCAGCAATGACTATTCATTGGAAGGATTGATGCTGAAGCTGAGGCTCCAATACTTTGACCACCTGATGCAGAGAGCCAATTCATTGGGAAAGACCTTGATGCTAGGAAAGACTGAGGGCACGAGAAGAATGTGGTGACAGAGGATGAGATGATTGGATGGCATCATGAACTCAATGGACATGAGCTTGGGAAAACTCCAGGAAATAGTGAGGACAGGGAAACCTAACATGCTGCATTCCATGGAGTCACAAAAAGCTGGACTTGATTGAGCAACTGAACAACGACTGACACTAATAATAGCCATGTGCTATTCCCCTACCTCACGTGAAGTGAAGCAGCAGTTACGAAAACCTGGAACCATGGACAATCATGTGGAGTGAGCCACCTGGTATTAGCTAATGGTTAAGAGAAGCAGAAAGCTCATGGCAATGTCACAGAGAGTAAATCAAAGAATAATCAACATTAAGGTGTTTTTGAATAAAAATGTAGTCCTTTCTCTTTACTGAGAAAAAAAAAATTTAAAGAACAACAGTGTGTAACAACTGTACATCAGCACATAATGAAAACATGATATGGCAGAATTGAGAGCAAACAGAATGATCGTATTAATAAATTAATAAATTTAAATGATTTCAACTCAGTAAGAAAGATTTGTATGATTAGAACACACAAATCAAAACCCAATTTTTCACTATATATATGAAATGCATCTAAAAATATGATGATCCAGAACAGATACAGTTGTGAAATGAATGGGAAACTATACCAGGAAAATGATAAAAAGAAAGCAAGGTAAATGCTCCTGATATAAAGCAAGATTTTAAGTGCAAAAAATCATTAAGTAGTACAAAGAATGCAAAACTGACAGATTTAGCAAATGAAAATACTGAAATCTCAGTTAATTTTAATTTTAGATAAACAGTTAATATATTAATATACTGATATTCCATGCAGCATTTTAACACAACTTAAAATTTATGCATTATTTGTATAAAATCTAAGTTTAACAGGAATTCATGTATTTTCCCAAAAATCCTACTCATTTGCCAGTAAATAATGTTTACCTGAACAAGTATAAATTATGGGATATAATCATAAATTTCTTTATATTTATCTTTTATTATCCTTTAAATTTTCTATTTTCCCAACAGGGCTTACTGCACACCAATAGTTTCTAACTCCTCCAGCACTGTAGTTGACAAAGAGGAACAGGTAAGACTTCATAGACTTGACTGATACTTTATTGGTTATTAGCAACATCTCTCTTAGAATGCACGGCATAGCAAAGACACAGACATGACTGAGTGACTAAACAACAGAAGTTCAATTCAGACAGTATGGTACTGGAACAAAGACAGAAATATAGATCAATGGAACAAAATAGAAAGCCCAGAGATAAATCCACGGACCTATGGACACCTTGTGTTTCACGAAGGAGGCAAAAATATACAATGGATTAAAGACAATCTCTTTAACAAGTGGTGGTGGGAAAACTGACCAACAAGGTGTAAAAGAATAAAACTAGAACACTTGCTAACACCATACACAAAAATAAACTCAAAATGGATTAAAGATCTAAATATAAGACCAGAAACTATAAAACTCCTAGAGGAAAACATTGGCAGAATACTCTGATATAAATCACAGCAAGATCCTTTATGACCCACCTCCCAGAATAATGGAAATGAAAACAAAAATTAACAAATGGGACCTAATTGAACTTAAAAGTTTTGCACAATGAAAGAAACTATAAGCAAAGTGAAAAGGCTGCCTACAGAATGGGAGAAAATAATAGCAAATGAATCAACTGACAAAGAATTAATCTCCAAACTATACAAGCAACTCATGCAGCTCAATACCAGAAAAACAAATAGCCCAATCAAAAAGTGGGTAAAAGAGCTATACAGACATTTCTCCAAAAAAGAGATACAGATGGCTAATAAACACATGAAAAACGTGCAGCATCACTCATCATTCAGTTCACTTGAGCTCAGTCGTGTCCGATTCTTTGCGACCTCATGAATCGCAGCACGCCAGGCCTCCCTGTCCATCACCAACTCCCGGAGTTCACCCAAACTTATGTCCATCGAGTCGGTGATGCCATCCAGCCATCTCATCCTCTGTCATCCCCTTCTCCTCCTGCCCCCAATCCCTCCCAGCATCAGGGTCTTTTCCAATGAGTCAACTCTTCACATGAGGTGGACAAAGTATTACAGTTTCATCATTAGTCCTTCCAATGAACACCCAGAACTGATCTCCTTGAGGATGGACTGGTTGGATTTCCTTGCAGTCCAAGGAACTTTCGAGTCTTCTCCAGCACCACAGTTCAAAAGCATCAATTCTTCAGTGCTCAGCTTTCTTCACAGTCCAACTCTCACATCCATACATGACCACTGGAAAAACCATAGCCTTGACTAGATGGAACTTTTTTGGCCAAGTAATGTCTCTGCTTTTGAATATGCTATCTAGGTTGGTCATAACTTTCCTTCCAAGGAGTATGAGTCTTTTAATTTCATGGCTGAAGTCACCATCTGCAGTGATCTTGGAGCCCAGAAAAATAAAGTCTGACACTGTTTCCACTGTTTCCCCATCTATTTCCCAGGAAGTGATGGGACCATATGCCGTGATCTTCGTTTTCTGAATGTTGAGCTTTAAGTCAACTTTTCACTCTCCTCTTTCACTTTCATCAAGAGGCTTTTGAGTTCCTCTTCACTTTCTGCCATAAGTGTGGTGTCATCTGCATATCTGAGATTATTGATATTTCTCCCAGCAATCTTGATTCCAGCTTGTGCTTTTTCCAGCCCAGTGTTTCTCATGATGTACTCTGCATAGAAATTAAATAAGCAGGGTGACAATATATAGCCTTGACGTACTCCTTTTCCTATTTGGAACCAGTCTGTTGTTCCATGTCCAGTTCTAACTGTTGCTTCCTGATCTGTAGAGATACGCAAGTCAAAATCTCAATGAGGTACCAACTCATGCTGGTCAGAATGGGTGCCATCAAAAGTCTACAAACAATAGATGCTGGAGCGAATGTGGAGGAAAGGGAACCCTCTCTTACAGTGTTAGTGGGAATGCAAACTGGTACAGCTACTATGCAGAACAGTGTGGCAATTATTTAAAAAACTGGAAATAGAACTGCCATGAGACCTAGCAATACCACTGCTTGGCATACACACCTCAGTTCAGTTTAGTCCCTCAGTTGTGTCTCGCTCTTTGTGACCCCATGGACTGCAGCACTCTAGGCTTTGTTCTCCATCACCAACTCTCGGAGTTTACTCAAACTCATGTCCATTGAGTCAGTGATGCCATCCAACCATCTCATCCTCTGTTGTCCCCTTCTCCTCCCACCTTCAGTCTTTCCCAGCATCAAGGTCTTTTCATATGAGTCGGTTCTTCCCATCTGGTGGCCAAAGTATTGGAGTTTCAGCTTAGCATCAGTCCTTCCAATGAATATTTAGGACTGATTTCCTTTAGGATGTATGGGCTGGATCTCCTTGCAGTCTAAGGGACTCTCAAGAGTCTTCTCTAACACCACAGTTCAAAAGCATCAATTATTCAGCATTCAGTTTTCTTTATAGTCCAACTCTCACATCCATACATGATTACTGGATGCACAGCTAGGAAACCATAATTGAAAGAGTCCTGTGTACTCCAATGTTCATTGCAGCACTGTTTACAATAGATAGGACATGGAAGCAACCTAGATGCCCTTCCGTAGATGAATGGATAAGGAAGCTGTGTTACATATACACAATGTAATATTATTCAGCTATAAAAAGGAACACATTTGAGTCAGTTCTAATGAGGTGGATGAAACTGAAGCTTTTATACAGAGTGAAGTAAGTCAGAAAGAAAAATAGTAATACTGTATATTAATGCATATATATAGAATTGAGAAAGATGGGAACAATGATCCTATATACAAGGCAGCAAAAGAGACACAGATATAAAGAACAGACGTTTAGACTCTGTGGGAAAAGGTGAGGGTGGAAAGATTTGAGAGAATAGCATTGAAACATGTATATTTTCATATGTGCAATAGATGACCAGTACAAGTTCAATGCATGAAGCAGGCCACTCAAAGCTGATGCACTGGGGCAAGTCAGAGGCAAGGGGTGGGGAGGGAGGTGGGTGGGGTGTTCGAGATGGGAGGACACATGTACACCAGTGGCTGATTCATGTCAATTATGGCAAAAAACCATCACAATATTGTAAAGTAATCCTCCAATTAACATTAATTAATTAAAACAAAAAATAACAGACATTAATGGAAAAAAGCTACTTTTTTTTGGAAGGTCATGCAAATTCTTACTTTCTAAGAACCTTAATAAAAATCATGTGTATTTAAAAAACTGTTTTTCAATTCAATTGCTAGGGTAAATGTCCATTTAGCCCAATAACCCTCATTTTGCTATTTGTTTTCTTTATGTACTATGGCTTTTTTTCACCTCTATTCCTCTTTTTGTATTATATATGTATAGTTTTTTTCTAGCATACTATTTTAATTCCTCTGTGGGTTTTTTGTTTGTTTGTTTGTTTTTGAGTTGTGTCCTTAGTGCTTTCCCTGGGAGTTACAGTTAGCACATTAATTGACAATTTAGTTCAGATAAAAATCATCCTAATTTCAATAACATACACAATCTTTGCTCCTCTATAATCTCACACCTTCCCTCCTCCCTTATGCTATATTTATCATACAAGCTATATCTTTATATACTGTGAGTCCATCCCACACTTTATAATAATTGCTTTCTGTTATTGTTATTTAAATTAGGTAGAAAAAAGTGTTACAAATGAAAAATGCATCTGCACTGTGTTTTTTAATTGGAGTGTAATTGTTTTACAATATTAGTTTCTGTTGTACAATAAGGTGAATCAGCCAAATGTGTACATATATTCCTCCCTCTGTAGACTCCCTCCCATCCCCTCATCCCACTCCTCTAGTTAATTTTACCAGTGCTCTTTACTTGTTGCATTTCAGCCTGAAGGGCCCCTTTTCATATTTTTTGTAAGGGTACTTTGCTAGAAACAAATAGTCTTGGTTTTTGTTTATTTTGGGAATATCTTAGTTTGTCCTTCATTTTTGAAGGATAGTTTTGCTTGATAGAATTATTTGTTGATAGCCTTTGTTTTTTAGCACTTTGTATATGTCATCCCACTGTGTTCTAGCATTCATGGTTTAAAATGATCAAGCATTATTAGTCAGTTATTGAAGCTCCCTTGTATGCAATTAGTCAATTTTCTTTTGCTCTTTTCAAGATTCTTTGCCTTTTGGTCTTTTGACCATAAGTGTCTTAGTGTGGATTTTTTTGAGATGTCAGGTTAATGTTATAATGGTTTTTGGTCACAACTGGTTCAAATATTATTCCTTTTCTTTCCTCTGTCTCTTGTCATTCTGTAACTCCTAAAATGTGTATGTTAGTTTGTGAGATGGAGTCCCACAGGCCTCTTGTCAGTCAGTCAGTTCAGTCACTCAGTCATATCCGACTCTATGTGATCCCATGGACTGCAACACACCAGGCCTCCCTATCCTCTGCTGCTGCTAAGTCACTTCAGTCGTGTCCAACTCTGTGTGACCCCATAGACAGCAGCCCACCAGGCTCCACCATCCTTGGGATTCTCCAGGCAAGAACACTGGAGTGGGTTGCCATTTCCTTCTCCAGTGCATGAAAGTGAAAAGTGAAAGTGAAGTCGATCAGTCGTGTCTGACTCTTAGTGACCCCATGGACTGCAGCCTACCAGGCTCCTCTGCCCATGGGATTTTCCAGTTAAGAATACTGGAGTGAGATGCCATTGCCTTCTCCTCTAAGACCTTATTAATTTTTTCTTCATCATTTGTTTTATTTCTCAAACTGAATAATTTCAATTGCCCCTTTTCAAGTGCACTGGTTCTTCTTTCTGTTCAAATTTGATGTTGAACCCCTCTAGAAAATTTTCAACTGCAGAATTCCTGTTTCCTTTTCATAATTTCTATCTCTTTATTGACATGCTTTATTTGGTGAGACATTTGCATGGTTTGTTTGTACATGTTTTCCTTAAGCTCTTCAGCATATATAAAATAGTTGGTTTACAGTCTTTGTCTAGTAAATCAGAATTTGCTGTATGACTCAGGGAACTCAACCCGGGGCTCCCTGACAACTGAGAGGGGTAGGAGGGGAGGGAGGTGAGAGAAATGTTGAAGTGGAAGGGGACATGTAAACATATGGCTGATTCCTGTTGATGCCTGCTGGAAACAAATGCAGACTGCAAAGCAATTATCTTTCAATTAAAATAAATTAATTTAAAAATTACCATTCTAACAATATAAAAATATAAAAGTGAAAAGAAATAGTCTTTGGCTAATAAACTCAATGTCTGGACTTCTACAAGAACATTTTTATTCATTATTGTCTGAAAAATATTTTCAATACAATTTTTTGTGGTTGAAGACAGGACATTTTGAATATTACACTGTGGCCACTTTGAGAGTCAGATTTTCCCTTCTGAGTTTTCTTGTTGTTATTCTCTTTGTTTTCATTTATTTGATTGTTTTTGCTATTATTCAGAGAAGGCAATGGCAACCCATTCTGGTACTCTTGCCTGGAAAATCCCATGGATGGAGGAGCCTGGTAGGCTGCAATCCATGGGGACGCTAAGAGTCGAACACGACTGAACGACTTCACTTTCACTTTTCACTTTCCTGCATTGGAGAAGGAAATGGCAACCCACTCCAGTGTTCTTGCCTAGAGAATCCCAGGGATGGTGGAGCCTGGTGGACTGCCATCTATGGGGTCACACAGAGTCAGACTGAAGCAATGCAGCAGCAGTAGCAGCTTTTATTGCTTTTTGTTTGAATGTCTTTTCTTGGTTAATTTGGTAAATTCTATGCTCTTGTTTTTTGTGTTCACTGAAGTCTGTGTTTGGTTAGCTTAGTAGTCAGTGAAGGACCAGACAGAACTTTCTTTAAATGCCTTGAATGGTAAGTCTCTCAATCCTTGCAGAGAGGCATGTATGCATGTTGGGATGTCTCCAACTCCCAAAATTGCTGCCTTAACCTTCACTTCCTCCTTGCACCAGCTGCAAAGTCAGGTAGAGTTGAGATACCAGAAAGTTCTCGGGCCTTTCCTGGGCATATAGAGTCTTGCTCATGTTTGTGCTCTTCTGGATCACCAAGAATATTCTAGAGCTTTTTGGCCCTCCTAATAGTTCTTATTTCCTAGTTTTTCCTTTTAGATGTTTTCATTAGCCTCTTACGTGGCACAAATGATATTTCTGCCTCAGGCAACTGTGATCATAAATAATTTCTATGTTGACTTTGAATGAATGCCCTGAGGATAGAGCTGTTTATATAAAGCAAGCTCTGAGTTAGGTTAGAGAAAGACAAACCCTGAGAGCAAGCTCCTTTCCAGGGAGCTTCCAGTCTTGGTTAATAAGTGACAGTTCCTGTGGATGGGACTTTTGTTCTATTCTGTCCTGTCCTCTCCATTATGATGACATTGTGTGACTTTTGTTTTTTCAAAGCTACTTGCAGAGTTTGAGAGAGGGTGTTGTGTATAAAACCAATTAAGATTCCATAAAGCTTGCTGTTCTTAATGAGATTCAGCTAGTTTTCTTGAGTAAACACTCCTTCAGTTCAGTTCAGTCACTCAGTCGTGTCCGACTCTTTGCGACCCCATGAATCGCAGCACGCCAGGCCTCCCTGTCCATCACCAACTCCCAGAGTTCACTCAAACTCATGTCCATCGAGTCGGGGATGCCATCCAGCCTTCTCATCCTCTGTGGTCCCCTTCTCCTCCTGCCCCCAGTCCCTCCCAGCATCAGGGTCTTTTCTAATGAGTCAACTCTTCTCATGAGGTGGCCAAAATATTGGAGTTTCAGCTTCAGCATCAGCCCTTTCAATGAACACCCAGGACTGATCTCATTTAGGATGGATTGGTTGGATCCCCTTGCAATCCAAGACTCTCAAGAGTCTTCTCCAACACCACAGTTCAAAAGCATCAATTCTTCGGCACTCAGCTTTCTTCACAATCCAACTCTCGCATCCATACATGACCACTGGAAAAACCATATCCTTGACGAGACAGATCCCTGTTGGCAAAGTAATATCTCTGCTTTTCAATATACTATCTAGGTTGGTCATAACTTTCCTTCCAAGGAGTAAGCGTCTTTTATTTTTTATTTTTTTAAATTTTATTTTATTTTTAAACTTTACATAATTGTATTAGTTTTGCCAAATATCAAAATGAATCCGCCACAGGTATACATGTGTTCCCCATCCTGAACCCTCCTCCCTCCTCCCTCCCCATACCATCCCTCTGGGTCGTCCCAGTGAACTAGCCCCATGCTTGGGCTAGTATCGTGCATCGAACCTGGACTGGCAACTCGCTTCCTACATGATATTTTACATGTTTCAATGTCATTCTCCCAAATCTTCCCACCCTCTCCCTCTCCCACAGAGTCCATAAGACTGTTCTATACATCAGTGTCTCTTTTGCTGTCTCGTACACCAGGTTATTGTTACCATCTTTCTAAATTCCATATATATGCGTTAGTATACTGTATTGGTGTTTTTCCTTCTGGCTTACTTCACTCTGTATAATAGGCTCCAGTTTCATCCACCTCATTAGAACTGATTCAAATGTGTTCTTTTTAATGGCTGAGTAATACTCCATTGTGTATATGTACCACAGCTTTCTTATCCATTCATCTGTTGATGGACATCTAGGTTGCTTCCATGTCCTGGCTATTATAAACAGTGCTGCGATGAACATTGGGGTACACGTGTCTCTTTCCCTTCTGGTTTCCTCAGTGTGTATGCCCAGCAGTGGGATTGCTGGATCATAAGGCCATGTTCATGGATTGGAAGAATCAATATAGTGAAAATGAGTATACTACCCAAAGCAATTTATAGATTCAACGCAATCCCTATCAAGCTACCAACAGTATTCTTCACAGAGCTAGAACAAATAATTTCACAATTTGTATGGAAATACAAAAAACCTCGAATAGCCAAAGCGATCTTGAGAAAGAAGAATGGAACTGGAGGAATCAACCTACCTGACTTCAGGCTCTACTACAAAGCCACAGTTATCAAGAGAGTATGGTACTGGCACAAAGACAGAAATATAGATCAATGGAGTAAGCATCTTTTAATTTCATGGTTGCAATCACCATATTGTTGTAAACCTTTGGTTAATTTCCAGATTTCTGGAAAAAAAATTGATTTGACAATTTTTGCTTGTGTTAATGTTGCTTTTATGGATTTTAGAAGGCCCTTACCCTATTACTTCAGAAGTATTTTCTAAAGCAATTTTGAAAGTTTATAATAGCTTGTGTGTGAAACTTATCCATGCATTTAAATGGGTCTGTGAGATTTGACTCACATTTTTCTCTCCCTGATTATTAAAAATATTTATTATCTCCTGGCATTGTGTTATTATCAATTAAAATATGACCACCATCTTATTTTCTTTGTCCTTTAAATGACTTAACTATTTTGCTATTTTGTCCATTTTGTTGTTGTTGTTGTTGTTTATTTTTCTTTCAAGTCTTCATTTCAGATGAAAGATTCTGGTATTATTTTCCCTAAGAGATACTGTCCTTTCAAAATGTAGTTTTCGGCATTCCTGAAAGTCGAAATGCCTGTTAAAAGATCACTGAAATTGAATGGTGTGTTAAAAGCAGATTTGCTAAGTCGTGTCTGACTCTTTGTGGCCCCTTGGACTATAGCCTGCCGGACTCCTCTGACCATGAAATTTCCCAGGGAAAAATACTGGATCATTTGGTTCTCCTAAAATCACAAGGAAGAAAAGTGCTGCAGACTATTCTCCAACAACTGGAACCTGTCAAATGAGCCCAATTGCTTCTCCCACAAGCTCAAAAGAACAAGAAAACAGAAATGAACCATCAAATGTACTTCAGCCACCCTTACTTTCTGGCCTTTTGTCAATCATGCTGAGCCTGTTGCCTCCACAAGAACTGCACTTGCACTTCTTTCAACCTGGAATATTCTTCCTCCAGGAAAGAGGGAAAACTTGAATCACCTCAGTATAAACAAAAGAATGGAATCTACTATGCAAGACAATGAATTCATGGTGTTGCTATCTCAAGTTGAAAAATCATCAGAAGAATTCATGAAAATAATGCAAAATTTAAGTAGTATACAGGCTTTGAAGGGCAGTAAAGAGCTTGAAAATCTCATTGGTATCCCCCATGCATCATGTGTCTTTAAAAGAGAAATGCAGAAAACAAAAGAACTAATGACTAACGTAATAAAGCAAAAACTATTTAAAAAGAAGAATTCAGGACTTCCCAACAAAGGACAGGAAGAATATATGTGGACCATCATGCTGCCACTGCTGCTAAGTCACTTCAGTTGTGTACGACTCTGTGCGACCCCATAAACGGAAGCCCACCAGGCTCCCCATCCCTGGGATTCTCCAGGCATTTAGAAGAAACACACTCACTATGAATGCCAACTTCTGTAACTGCCTGATCATATTTAAAGGAACAGAAGAAATGTCTGTAATTAATCTGTGCAGTGAATACCAGATCATAGCATAGGCAGGTGCGTGTCTAGATAAAATTTCTTGAAGCTAATTTAAACTTTCTACACACACCAGTAGATAATCTCAACATAAATAATACATTTCTTCTTGACCCTTTAAAGTAAGCCAACATATAGAAGATCCTGACTTACATTATGTATCTGGTACACTTCTGTATGCTTTTATCATTTGTGGATAGACTTATAGCTTGTATGAAAATGACACCTTTGGTACAGCTCTATATCTTAAAACTCAGATTAAACCCAATAGTGAGTGGAAGTAGGTCCTGATTTCCAATTTAAAGCTCTAGATTTGTACTAGATTCTTTTAAAAGCTTTTAAAATTGTAAGTGTACTTTAGCTTCTACTTCATAGATGTTTGTATTCTAGTTATGCCTATGCTTGTAGAGAAAAAATATTTTCAAAGTTTTAAAATTCTTACATCTTTTATAAAATGCTGGAATGCATTTTTCAGTGCAGATATTTAAATGTGAGGTTGTTTTTAAACTGAACTACACAGAATCTCCTGAATATAAAGAAAAGACCTCATCTCATGGGACAACATGTGATTCCCTCCACATTTTGAAGCATCAAATTTTTAATTTTCTACAGTGTTGTTTTGTATTATCTATTTTTCCTGTCACAAAATAAAGGGGAAGAGTGAATCACACACACACAAAAAATGTAATTTTCAGATTTTTTTTTTTAATTTTGCTAATATTTTTCTGAATACATGTTGTAGTATTTGTTCTGTTTCATTTTTTTCACTTCCTTCTTTGGTGATGCTTATACATGCTCAATTTACTTTAATTTCCTTCTTAAAGAAATAATTTACCTTCTTTTTTTGGAATTTAAATTGTCTTTCTTTTTATCTTAAAGCATTCACTCTTATGTTTCTTTTAGTTTACTGTTTATTTCGGAAATGAATTTTTATTTGCCTTTCTTGAATTCTTTCACTTTATGAGTTTTCCTAATTCTATGATTATTCATGCTTTGGATCACTTTTAGCTTGTTTTGAAATACTAGGTTAGAGGTTTCCCTGGTGGCTCAGTGGTAAAGAATCCCTGCCAAGGCAGGAGACATAGGTTCAATCCCTGGTCCAAGAAGACCCCACATTCTCTGGATCTGTTAAGCCTGTGTGTTACAACTGCTGAGCCTGTGCTCTAAAGCCCATGTGCCACACCTACTGATGCCCACATGTCCTAGAGCCTGTGCTCTGCAACAAGAGAAGTCACCACAATGAGAAACCCATGCGCGGCAACTAGAGAGACTAACCCCTGCTTGATGCAACTAGAGAAAAACCCACACAGCAAAAAAAAAAAAAAAAAAAAGGAGGGGGCGGGGAGGATGTTAGGCTAGAACTTTATATTTATATATATTTTATATGCATATATTTTTTGTGTGATCTCATTGTCTATAGGGACAATATTCTATTCCTTATTCTTTCTTTGGCATAATAACAATGTTGCTTATGAAACCATGCAGCTCAAATTGGGACTTGAACCCACATATCAGGCCTCAAATTTTGCCAAAACTCATGATATTCCAAATGAGATCATACCCTTATTTCAGCACTTAATGAAGCTGGGATTCTTGATGTCTTATCACAGAAAGAAATCAGTGAGAGACAAAGTGATAGGTTAAAAGTGGATATATTTAGACAGAAATACCATTCACAGAGTGTGGGCCATCTCAGAAGGAGACAACAGCCTCAAAATATGGTGTGATTAGCTTTTTTTGGCTGTGTAATTTCATAGGCTAATGTGCATGCCAAGTTGCTTTAGTCATGTCTGACTCTTTGCTACCCCATGGACTGTAGCCTGCCAGGCTCCTCTGCCAGAATCCTCCGGGATTCTCCAGGCAAGAAAACTGGAGTGGGTTGCCATGCCCTCCTTCAGGGTATCTTCCCAACCAAGGGATTAAACCTTCATCTCTTATGTCTCTTGCATTGGCAGCAGGTTCTTTACCACTAGTGCCACCTGGAAAGATGAGGCTAATGAGTGGAGGATTATTCCAACTATTTTGGGGGTAGGGTCAGAGACTTCCAGGATTTTGGCCATTGCTCAATTTTTGGTATTTGATAGTTGACTTGAAAATGTCTTGGTGCCTGTGGGTGTGTCATTTATTTAACATGCTAATGTGTTATAGTGAACATATACTGAGACTCAAAGTCTAGTGGAAGTCATCTTGTCCACCATCTTGGATTCATCTGGTTCTAATCAGTTTATGTCATGTCCTAGGGTTATGTCATTCTTCCAAAGGTTGTGTCTTGCCCCTTCCTTCCTGTTGTGTTTCCCCTTCAGAGATTTTACTCCCATGTTCTTATGGGAATCAGAGGGACAATGGTCCATTTTCTGTAACTGCTTCAAGATAGAGTTGGAGCATTAAACCTTACCTGTCAGGGAATAAAAATCTCTGGATGCCTGATCTAGGGGCCGTAGGGCAGAATAGCTCCTGGTTTTGAATCAGTCTGGGCTGGAATCCCCCCATAGTCATCATCTTGATGTGGAACTGTTGTAACTATTTCCTTAGCCTTCCTATAAATCTTCTTGATAATGAAGCACTTCTTGTAACAGCATTAGAGTACAAAAATAACTACCTATAAATGACAAAAGACTTAAAAGTCATGGTTAAACATCTGATTACAAGGCAGTTGATAAAGAAACTTGGTTGCAATAACCACAATTATGAATGATTAACATACCAAATAATCCTAATTAAATAATTTCTCTTTGAGATACCTCAAGCGTCTTCTAAAATAGCCCAAAGTTAGCCAGAAATCAAAATAACTTTAAAATTTGGAATTTTGGAAGTTTGTCAAAAAGGTTTAAAATTGTCAAATAAAGTCATGGGTCACTGTGAGAAAATATTTATTCCTTAACCAAAGTTACAAAGTTCTGAAAAGCAAGTAGAAATCATTTATAGGCAGAGGAACTCACACAATCTGTTGTCAAAAGCCACATTTCAAGAATTTTTGAAGGGAGAAAGTAAACTCAGTCTTCTCCTAGTCCACTCCCAACAAAATCCATTTACTCACCTAAATTTAATGCAATCATCGAAAGTCTTGATCATGTAAAACTTTTTTCAGTATTTCATTCCTCATACTTTCTTTTACTGAAAATATATATCTTGTTTCCTTAAAAGTTTTTTTTCTTTTTCCCCCACATTGAGTTACTTTTCTTGCTGACAAATTTGAAATAGATATAATAAGGTCTAGTCAGTCAGTTCAGTCGCTCAGGTGTGTCCAACTCTTTGTGACCCCATGAATCGCAGCACACCAGGCCTCCCTGTCCATCACCATCTCCCAGAATTCACTCAAACTCATGTCCATCGAGTCAGTGATGCCATCCAGCCATCTCATCCTCTGTCGTCCCCTTTTCCTCCTGCCTCCAATCCCTCCCAGCATCAGAGTCTTTTCCAATAAGTCAACTCTTCGCATGAGGTGGCCAAAGTACTGGACTTTCAGCTTTAGCATCATTCCCTCCAAAGAAATCCCAGAGCTGATCTCCTTTAGAATGAACTGGTTGGATCTCCTTGCAGTCCAAGAGACTCTCAAGAGTCTTTTCCAACACCTAGCTAAAACAGATGTATTATACTTAACATTGATGATTCTAAAGGCATTTCTATATTAATCAGACTAACAAGCTGAAGCCACCATCAATACCAAGTATAAATTTAGTACTGAATGTTTTCCAGATGACATGAACCTGAAATTCATTCTGGCCAGGTTATTTTCTGAGTGTTTATATTGGCACTTAATTTCTTTTAAGGAAATTACATAGAGCTCTTTTATGAATTTATTTTTGGCAATGCTATACATCTGGGGCTTCCCTGGTAGCTCAGAGGTTAAAGAGTCTGCCTGCAATGTGGAAGACCTATGTTCAATCCCTGGGTTGAGAAGATCCCCTGGAGAAGGAAATGGCAACCCACTCCAGTATTCTTGCCTGGAGAATCCCATGGACTGAGGAGCCTGGTGGGCTACAGTCCAAGGGGTCACAAAGAGTCGGACACGACTAAGTGACTTCACTTTCACTTTTACATACATCTACATTACACATATAGGTACATAGAAACATAGAAACACAAGGGTGTCACAGTTCCCACTCTAAAATTTCAGCCCTGAGTCCCAGATAGCAATGTAAAACCCATAAGTTAACAAAAGAGGCTGAATTAAAATTGGGTTTCCAGAGGATGGAACAAATCAAATGGAACTTGTCCAGATGGCTAAATCTTTTTACTAAATATTTACAGAAAAGACACTTAGGATTTGTATTTATTCTTGACAAGTCAGCTTCTAAATTATTTTACCCTCTTTTAAAAATTTGCATTTTTAAAAGATGGCAGAGATAAGGATTCCTGAAAAGACCAGGTATCACATTTGCATTTCAAAGATACAGGTGAGTTCCTCCTAGGATGACTTTGTTTCCCCTTTGTTTAATACTTAGAAGCCTCTTAAAATAAATGGCTTCCTTGGTGACTCTGGCAGTAGAGAACCTGCCTGCAATGTGGGAGACAGATTCCATTCTTGAGTAGGGACGATATCCTGGAGAAAGGAATGGCAACCCACTCCAGTATTGTTGCCTGGAGAATTCCAGGGACAGAGGAGCCTGGCAGGCTACAGTCCATGGGATTGCAGAGTCAGACATGACTGAGCAAATAACACTTTCACTTTCACTAAGATAAATAGGGATGGTTTGGGAAGTAGTAAAAGAATTGGTGGACTTTAGATGATTTTTATAGCCATATCTTCTTTAAAGGCTACATTTGTAAAACAAAGACAGTTTTGTTTTTGTTTTTCAAAGAATTGGGTGGCTACCTAAATGATATTGAAGAACTGACATACCCACTTACCTATACTGAAATGTTTTACTTTTCCTCATTTAGAGGTGATGACCTCATCCCACAATTCCCATCAGGCTCCAAATATTAACTATGTTTAGTTTAGTCAGACCAATGTCTTCCCATTTAGGTAATCTACTTAAACTTTTGGAAATCTCTGGGTTTAAGAAATTTGAACCTTATAGACACTCTATAACCCTTTTCACTTAATAGTCATTGACTGGATATCTTTGGCCAAGTCTAGGACCTTGATATTCCACATTCCAGGGTCTACTAAGGCTTCCATCTTAATTTCAGATTTTATTTGTTCCTTTCTCTTGCCACTTAAGAAACAGTGACCCCTAATCTAGTTAATAAATCTCTTCCTATTAAAAGGATGAAACAATCAGGAGCAAAGTAAAAGGAATTAAAAAAACAAAACAAAACCCTCAAAACAGCTGGTGATTGATTTTGCATAAAACAGGTTCCAGAAAAGTGTGTCCCTGCCTCTTTCTTGACACCTCCATTACACTTATTTATACATTAAATCAGCTTTCTGAGAGATAATAAGATATTTTCTAGCTCTTCTGCCCTAGTGACCCTTCTCTAGTTTCTGTGATGAGTTTGGAAATATTACTTTACAGTTTCTGTGATCTTCTGGCTCTGTGCCCCTTCTTTCTTCTCTGTTTTCTATACTGTCTGCATTTTAAAATTTATTTCCTACCAGCTTTCACTATTCTCCTTGATTTCTACAACTCCAACAATTTCTCTCCAATGGAAGAGAGATCCTGTGGTCAGTTTTGAGAGATCATTAGGGTTCAGACTACTCCAGGTGTTATAAATTCAGTCTGGATCACTTACATAAACACAAATATTAAAGTATATAAGATACAACCCAATGTTAAATGCTCTTCTCAAATTATCTCTCTGTGCTCCCCATAAAGTCTGGTGGCTTTTTGATGGTTATAAACTGAGATCTCTCAGATGTCCCATTGATCCCCTAGACTATCAAGGACTTGTGAACGTCAGTGCTTTGCTTCCACTCACACACTTTGGGGTTGAGGGGGAAACTTCCTAGGACAGAGCCTTATCCCCAATTCCTCTCCTTCAATGTCTCTCAGAAGTACCTAGGTAAAAGTACCTGACATACATTCCTTAATTGTTTTAAAGATGTGAAAAATCCCATCAAATGGGAGAAGTCAACTATTTGATGACCCCAGACTTATTGGAGCCTAAAGAGTGATAATGTTCCCCATTGTGACATCATCTTATTACTTCACCATCAACTAATCAGAAAACTGTGCAGAAGCTGATCACATACCCTACACTCCCTCTCCTTCACCTTGGCATTAAAAATGCCTCCTAGAAACTCATCAGGGAGTTCAGACTTTTTGAGCATTAACATTTTCCTGGACTCCTAGCTTGGGCTGTGGTTGTTGTTCAGTCACTAAGCCATATCTGATTCTTTGTGACCCCATGAACTGCAGCACATCGGGCTTCCCTGTCCTTCACTATCTCCTGGAGTTTTCTCAAACTTATGCCCATTGAGTTGCTGATGCCATCCAAACATCTCATGTTCTACTGCCCACTTCTTCTTTTGCCCTCAGTCTTTCCCAGCATCAGGGTCTTTTCCAATGAGTCAGCTTTTCATATCAGGTGGCCAAAATTTTGGAGCTTCAGCTTCAGCATCAGTCCCTGCAATGAATATTCAGGGTTGATTTCCTTTAGGACTGACTGGTTTGATCCTCTTGCAGTCCAAGGGACTCTCAAGAGTCTTCTTCAGCAAAACAAATGGAAAGCATCAGTTCTTTGGCATTTAGCCTTTTGTATGGGCCAGCTCTCACATCCGTATCTAACTACTGGAAAAGCCATAGCTATGACACTATAGGGACCTTTGCCAGCAAACTGTTGTTTTTACTTGGGGCCTTGCAATAAATGCTGTTAGTTCCCTTCACCACAGCCTGATGTCAGTAGATTGATTTTATTGAGCACAGGTGAGAACACCAAGTCTGGTCCATCAGCAGATGAATGGATAAGAAAGCTATGGTACATATACACAATGGAGTATTACTCAGCCATTAAAAAGAACACATTTGAATCAGTTCTAGTGAGGTGGATGAAACTGGAGCCTATTATACAGAGTGAAGTAAGCCAGAAAGAAAAACACCAATACAGTATACTAACGCATATATATGGAATTTAGAAAGATGGTAACAGTAACCCTGTGTACGAGACAGCAAAAGAGACAGAGACTGTATAGAACAGTCTTATGGACTCTGTTGGAGAGGGAGAGGGTGGGAAGATTTGGGAAAATGGCATTGAAACATGTATAACATCATGTATGAAATAAGTTGCCAGTCCAGGTTCGATGCACGATACTGGATGCTTGGGGCTGGTACACTGGGACGACCCAGAGGGATGGTATGGGGAGGGAGGAGGGAGGAGGGTTTAGGATGGGGAACACATGTATACCTGTGGTGGATCCATTTCGATATTTGGCAAAACTAATACAATATTGTAAAGTTTAAAAATAAAATTTTAAAAAAAATCTGTTACTTTTTTTTTTCTTTTTTAAGATAAACAGTCTATATATCTGGGTATTCCACCTTTTATGGGGAAGATTTGGAAATATTTAAAAACATATTCTATTATCACCATAACTTTTACAGAATGTATCTTTCATAAAGTTTTTTTCCCCCATTCATAAGCTTTGCCTCTCAATTGTGCCTGCTACTCCAGAAATTGTGCCTGTATTGTCTAGCTTTCAGCACTATAAAGATGGAGAGCATGATGCTAATACCTTTTTTCGCTTTTAAGACTTTTTGTTTATGCATATAAGGCTTAGAATTTTTGTTTTTGCCTTAAAATAAAAATTTCACCTATGTCTATATTTACTTAGTCTCTTTTAATTCACAGTATTGAAGCTGAATCCAGCCTCTGTACTCTGACAGCACATTAAGTCTTAGAGACAGAGTTTTTGGTGAAGTAGGAAACAGTAACTTTATTGCTTTACCAGACAAAGGGGGCCATAGTGGGCTAATGCCTTCAAAACTGTGTGTCCCAACCTGGAGAAGATAATGAGAAGTTTTATAGTAATGGTTCTAAAAGTGCAGGATCAGCTCATGGACATTCTCCTGATGGTTAGTGGTAAAGTAAGTAGGAACCTTCAGGTTCCAAAGAGTCTGGGGTGTATGTGTTTGTGGGCAGCATTCCACCATTAAATTTTAACTCCTCCCACCTGGAAGGGACATCAGTATCTGCTAAACAACGCATTGTTGTATGTATCGATGAGGATGAGGATGGCAAAGAATGGCAAGATGGCTGAGTAGAAAGATATATGCTCATCTTCTCCTGCAAAAACACCAAAATCTCAAATAGCAAGAGAACAATACCAAAAGAAGTTCACCTACTGTTGCAAAAGTTCTAGGCCCCACATAAGATTTCTCAACCTGGGGATCTGGCAAAGGGACTGGTAATTCCCCAGGGGATCAAAAGCATCAATTCTTTGGTGTTCAGCTTTCTTTATGGTCCAGTTCTCACATCCATAGGGCTTCCCTCATAGCTCACTTGGTAAAGAATCTGCCTGCGGTGCAGGAGACCTGGGTTTGATCCCTGGGTCAGGACGACCCCCTAGAGAAGTAAATGGCAACCCACTCCAATATTCTTGCATGGAAAATACCATGGACAGAGGAGCCTGGTGGGCTGCATTCCATGGGATCACCAAGAGTTGGGCACAAATGAACAACTAACACTTCACTTCAGGGCTTGGGAGTGGATGCCAGAAGAATAGCCATTTGGTCTGTTAATTTCTTCTTTATGTCAGATTGCTGGCAAAGGCTATACATTTCTCACATCCATACATGACCACTGGAAAAGCCATAGCTTTGACTAGACAGAACTTTGTCAACAAAGTAATGTCTCTGCTTTTTAATACGCTGTCTAGATTGGTCATAGGTTTTCTTCCAAGGAGCAAGTGTCATTTAATTTCATGGCTGCAGTCACCATCTGCAGTGATTTTCGAGCCTCCCAAAATAAATTCTATTACTGTTTCCACTGTTTCCACATCTATTTGCCCTGAAAGAATGGAAACAGATGCCATGATCTTCGTTTTTTGAATGTTGAGTTTTAAGCCAGCTTTTTTACTCTCCGCTTTCACATTCGTCAAGCAGCTCCTTAGTTGCGCTTCGCTTTGTGCCATAAGGTTGGTGTCATCTTCTTATCTGAGGTTACTGATATTTCTCCCTGCAGTCTTTACTCCAGCTTGTGTTTCATCCAGCCCAGCATTTCATGTGATGGGCTCTGCATATAAGTTAAATAAGCAGGGTGACAATATAAAGTCCTGATGTTCTCTTTCCCCAGTTTGCAACCAGCCCATTGTTCCTTGTCCAGTTCTAACTGTTTCTTCTTGACCTGCATACAGATTTCTTAGGCAGCAGGTCGAGTGGTCCAGTATTCCCATCTCTAAGACTTTACCAGAATTTGTTGTGATCCACAACGTCAAAGGCTTTGCTATAGTCAATAAAGCAGAAGCAGATGTTTTTCTGGAACTCTCTTGCTTATTTATGATCCAACAGATGCTGGCAATTTGATCTCTGGTTCCCCTTCCTTTTCTCAGTCCAGCTTGAATATCTTCACAGTTTATATACTTTTAAAGTCTGGCTTGGAGAATTTAGAGCACTACCTTGCTAACATGTGATGAGTGCAACTGTGCTGTAGTTTGAGCATTCTTCGGCATTGCCTTTCTTTGGGATTGGAATGAAAACTGATCTTTTCCAGTCCTGTGGCCACTGCTGAGTTTTCCAAATTTGCTGGTACATTGAGTGCAGCACTTTCACAGCATCATCTTTCAGGATTTGAAATAGCTCGCCTGGAATTCCATTACTTCCACTAGTTTTATTTGTAGTGATACTTCCTAAGGCCCACTTGGGTTTGGGGTCCAGAATGTCTGGCTCTAGGTGAGTGATCACACCATCGTAATTATCTGGGTCATAAATATCTTTTTTCTATAGTTCTGTGCATTCTTGCCACCTCTTCTTAATATCTTCTGCTTCTGTTAGGTCCATACCATTTCTGTCTTTTCTTGTGCCCATCTTTGAATGAAATGCAAAGATGATACCCTTGGTATCTCTAATTTTCTTGAAGAGATCTCTGGTCTTTCCCATTCTATTGCTTTCCTCTATTTCTTTGCATTGATCACTGAGGAAGGCTTTCTTTTCTCTCCTTGCTATTCTTTGGAACTCTGCATTCTGATGGATATATCTTTCCTTTGCTCTTTTACTTTTCACTTCTCTTCTTTTCTCAGCTATTTTAAGGTCTCTGCTGACAATCATTTTGCTTTTTTGCATTTCTTTTTCTTAGGGATGGTCTTGATTACTGCCTCCTGTACAATATCACGAATCTCTGTCATAGTTTTTCAGGCACTTTCAGTCAGATCTAATTTCTTGAATCTATTTGTGACTTGTACTGTATAATCATAAGGGATTTCATTTAGGTCATACCTGAATGTCTTAGTCTGAATGTCCCTACATTCTTCAATTGAAGTCTGAATTTGGCAATGCAAAGTTCATGATTTGAGCCATAGTCAGCTCCCAGTCTTTTTTTTTTTTTTTTACTGACTGCATAGAGCTTCTCCATCTTTGGCTACAAAGAATATAATCAATCTGATTTAGGTCTTTACCATCTGGTGATGTCCATGTATAGAGTCGTCTCTTGTGTTGGAAGAGGGTGTTTTCTATGACCAGTGAGTTCTCTTGGCAAAACTCTATTAACTTTTGTCCTGATTCATTTTGTACTCCAAGGCCAAATTTGCCTGTTTCTCCAGGTCTTTCTTGACTTCTTACTCTTGCATTCCAGTCCCCTAAAATGAAAAGGACATCTTTTTTAAGTATTAGTTCTAGAAGGTCTATAGGTCTTTATAGAACCATTCAACTTGGCTTCTTCAGCATTAGTGGTTGGGACATCAACTTGGATTACCATGATATTGAATGGTTTGCCTTGGAAACGAACAGAGATCATTCTGTCTTTTTTGAGATTGCACCCAAGTACTGCATTTCAGACTCTCTGTTAACTAGGATGGCTACTCCATTTCTTCTAAGGGATCCTGCCCACAGAAGTAGATATAATGGTCATCTGAATGAAATTTGCCTTTTCCTGTCCATTTTAGTTCACTGATTCCTAAAATATCAATGTTCACCCTAGCCATCTCCTGTTTGACCACCTTCATTTACCTTGTTTCATGGACCTAACATTCCAGGTTCCTATGTAATATTGCTCTTTACAGCATTGGACCTTTCTTCTATCAACAGTCACATCCACAGCTGGGTGTTGTTTTTGTTTTGTCTCCATCTCTACATTCTTTTAGAGTTATTTTTCCACTTTTCCCCAGTAACATATTGGGCACCTACCGACCTGGGAGTTCATCTTTCAGTGTCTTATCTTTTTGCCTTTTCATACTGTTCATGGGGTTCTCAAGGCAAGAATACTGAAGTAGCTTGTCATTCCCTTCTTCAGTGGACCACGTTTTGTCAGAACTCTACACCATGACCTGTCCATCTTGGTTGGCCCTACATGGCATGGCTCATAATTTCACTGAGTTGCTGCTGCTGCTGCTGCTAAGTCGCTTCAGTAGTGTCTGACTCTGTGAGACCCCATAGACGGCAGCCCGCCAGGCTCCCCCGTCCCTGGGATTCTCCAGGCAAGAACACTGACATGGGTTGCCATTTCCTTCTCCAATGCAGGAAAGTGAAAAGTGAAAGTGAAGTCGCTCAGTCGTGTCCGACTCAGCGACCCCATGGACTGAAGCCCACCAGGTTCCTCCGCCCATGGGATTTTCCAGGCAAGAGTACTGGAGTGGGTTGCCATTGCCTTCTCCATTCACTGAGTTAGACAAGGCTGAAACATGAAACAATGGATTGGTTAAAATTTGGGAGAGGAGTATGCAAGGCTGTGTATTTCCACCCTGCTTGTTTAACTTATATACGAATTTGTTGTTGTTGTTGTTCAGTCATTAAGTTGTGTCCCATCTTGGTGACTCCATGGACTGCCACATGCCAGGCTTCCCTGTTCATCAACAACTACTGGAGCTTGCTCAAACTCATGTCCATTGAGTTGCCAGCTATCCAACCATCTCTTTTTCTCCCTTCTCCTCCTGCCCACAATTTCTTCTAGCAACAGGGTCTTTTCCAGTGAGTCAGTTCTTCCTGTCAGGTGGCCAAGGTTTTGGAGCTTTAGCTTCAGCATCAGTCCTTTCTGTGAATATTCAGGGTTGGTTTCCTTTAGGACTGGCTTGTTTGATCTCCTTGCTGTCCAAGAGACTCTCAAGAGTTTTCTCCAACACCACAGTTTGAAAGCATCCATTCTTCAGTACTCTAGAGTACATCATGTTAAATGCCAGACTGTATGAATCACAAGCTGAAATCAAGATTGCAACAGTCTTTGATATGCAGGTGATACCATTCTAATTGTACAAAGCAAGTAAGAACTAAAGAGCCTCTTGATGAAAGTGAAAGAAGAGAGTGAAAAGGCTGGTTTAAATCTTAACATTCAAAAAAGCAGCATCATGGCAACTGCTCCCATCACTTCATGGCAAACAGAAGGGGAAAAAGTTGAAACAGTGATAAATTTTATTTTTCTGGGCTCCAAAATCACTGTAGACAGTGACTACAACCATGAATTAAAACATGCTTGCTTCTTGAAATAAAAGTTATGTCAATCCTAGACAGTGCATTATAAAGCAGAGACATCACTTTGCTGACAAAGGTCCATATAGTCAAAGCAATGGTTTTTCTGGTAGTCATGTATGGATATGAGAGTCGGACCATAAAGAAGTCTGAGCACCAAAGATTTGATACTTTTGAGCTGTGTTGCTGAAGAAGACTCTTGAAAGTCCCTTGTACAGCAAGGAGACCAAACTCATCAGTCCTTTAGGAAATCAACCCTGAATATCTACTGGAAGGGCTGATGCTG
Organism: Bos grunniens; assembly: GCF_055505025.1. Taxonomy (NCBI): domain Eukaryota; kingdom Metazoa; phylum Chordata; class Mammalia; order Artiodactyla; family Bovidae; genus Bos; species Bos grunniens. The sequence goes on along the minus strand of NC_141183.1, from coordinate 59,899,063 downwards.
AAGCTCCAAAACTTTGGCCACCTGATGTGAAGAGCCAACTCACTGGAAAAGTCCCTTATGCTGGGAAAGATTGAGGGCAGGAGTTGAAAGGGGCAACAGAGTATGAGATGGTTGGATGGCATCACCGACTCAATGGACATGAGTTTGAGTAAACTCCAGGAAATAATGAAGGACAGGGAAACCTGGCATGCTGCAGTCCACGGAGTAGCAAAGTGTTTGGTGAGGAATCAGGACCTTGCCTTAAAGCTTCAGTTTTGTTTCTCTTGACTATTTCTCCCTTGTCTCACGTCCACTCCCTTTCCTAATTAACAACTGCTTGAACTGCCTTATGATCCAGCAATCCCACTGCTGGGCATACACACTGAGGAAACCAGAAGGGAAAGAGACACGTGTACCCCAATGTTCATCGCAGCACTGTTTATAATAGCCAAGACATGGAAACAACCTAGATGTCCATCAGCAGATGAATGGATAAGAAAGCTGTGGTACATATACACAATGGAGTATTACTCAGCCATTAAAAAGAATACATTTGAATCAGTTCTAATGAGGTGGATGAAACTGGAGCCTATTATACAGAGTGAAGTAAGCCAGAAGGAAAAACACCAATACAGTATACTAACGCATATATATGGAATTTAGAAAGATGGTAATAATAACCCTGTGTAGGAGACAGCAAAAGAGACACTGATGTATAGAACAGTCTTATGGACTCTGTGGGAGAGGGAGAGGGTGGGAAGATTTGGGAGAGTGGCATTGAAACATGTAAAATATCATGTAGGAAACGAGTTGCCAGTCCAGGTTCGATGCACGATGCTGGATGCTTGGGGCTGGTGCACTGGGACGGCCCAGAGGGATGGTATGGGGAGGGAGGAGGGAGGAGGGTTTGGGATGGGGAACACATGTATACCTGTGGCGGATTCATTTTGATATTTGGCAAAACTAATACAATTATGTAAAGTTTAAAAATAAAATAAAATTAGAAAAAAAAGTAAACAAATAGCTGGAAAAAAAAAAAAACAACCTATAACATTAGTATTATGCATAGTTATTTTCAAAGTTTTAATAAATTAGATCTATTTCTTGTCACATAAATACTGTAAAAGTACCATTCTTGATCCTGCAAAGAGATGCATACATTTCATAAGTCAGACTAGGTTATTTAAATTTAATTTTATGTATTAATTTTTCATGCCTAAACCATATTTTATGTTTCTACCTATGTTTACAAAATATTCACCAAATATTTATACTACTGTTATGTCATGCATAGCCATCCTTGACAACTCACTTCTTATAATAAACAATATATAAAGAATAAAAATAAATAAATAAATAAATATTCAAGCTGAAAAAAAAACAAAAAACAACTGCTTGAATAAGTCCTTTGGAACTCAGGGAAGTTCATGGAACTGAATGAGAATTATTTCTAGTAATTAAAGAAATGAGGGGCACAGAAACATTCTGTGCACAGGAGCCCCACAGGGTCTCGCTTGGTAACAGTATCCATTATTCACTGAAACTCATCTCTTCCTAATTTCTCAAGCAAACCTATATATATATGTGAGCACAGTATATTAGGACAGAAAAGAGAAGAACAATACGTGACAGAGCTATATTAGCTTTCAAACCTGTGTAGACAATAAACCACAGTCTGTAAGGATGACAATGAAAAATGTAAATCATTAGAATATCTTAGAATATTTTTGTTTTATCTCCATGGGTTTTGCAATGTTTGTGTTCATTCTTTTCTTTATTGTGTCACTTTCAGTCTGCTCTCTTCTCTAATTCTGCATTATCTGCCTCTGTCTTCTACTTTCTTATCTCTTTTTTTTTTTTGTCTGAATGTGAGAACATTTTCATGATTTGCTTTTTCAGTGTATTATTTACTTGTCTTCTTTTTTTTTTTTTTTTTTGCAGCAATCAATGTGCTGTTTTTCCTCAGCCATTTTACTTTTTACTGAAACAATCTTTCTTATTTGATATTGTTCATTAATTGGCTTTTTGAATCTAATTTCATGTTTATCTTCTTTTTTAAGGTTTTTTTTTTTTTTTTTCAATTTTACTGTTATAGAACTCATGTTTAGCTGTTTGCTGCTCAAAAGTGAATATTTGAGAAATTAGTGTTGGCTGGAAAGGAAAGATTGCTTTATTCAGGAGGCTGGCAACCTGAGAAGAAGGTAGACTTGTGTCCAAGAAGTAACTCCAAGATTCTGCTCTACCATGAAGTTTTTTAAGGGAGTATCATTCTAGGAGGAGATCAGAGTGTTCATTATCTTCCACTCTGTGTAGACTTTCTGCTGACTGGTTAGAGGTAAAGCCACAGGGTAGTATCCTAGGAATCCTGTGCTCAGCATGAAGTTACCATTTTCCACCAGGTTGCCTGCCTTATTTCCTGCTGAAGAGCTCAAAGATATTGTTAAGTATATTCCCTGAGCAGGAACCAAGCCTCTGTTCCATTCTACACTATTGTTTCCTGAATTCTCCTTCTTTATTTCTGCATTCCTTTCCTCCTCTGACTAGCAATTGTTTGAATCTGCACTTTTGATCTCAGGGATAGTCAAGAAGGATGAAAAATAAAAAGTGAAAAGTGAAAGTAGCTTAGTCATGTCCAACTCTTTCCAATCCCACAGATTTCTCCAGGCCTGAATACTGGAATGGGTAGCCTTTCCCTTCTCCAAGGGATTTACCCAAGCCAGGGATCAAACCCAGGTCTCCTCCCAGGTAAATTATTGCAGGTGAATAATTTACCACAAGGGAAGCCCAAGAATACTGGAATGGGTAGCCTACTCCTTCTCCAGCACATCTCCCTGACTCAGAAATTGAACTGGGGTCTCCTGAATTGCAGATGGATTATTTACAAACTGAAGTATTAAGGAGGGTGAATGAAGCCTATTTCCTATTAACAAGAAATTGGAAATGTGGAAAGGATTGATATTCAGGAGGGCCCCATAGGGTCCTGCTCAGTTTCATTAACATGTGTGTCCTTCAAATGGGACAACTTCAAATGGGACAACAAATGGGACAATACTATTTTCCTTGTGCTTAATTACTACAGTTAACAAATTCCTCTTGTTCCTACTCTGATGTTGTTGTTCAGCTGCTCAGTCATGTCTGACTCTTTTCGACCCCATGGATTAGAGCAGGCCAGGTTTCCCTGCCCTTCACCATCCCCCAGAACTTACTCAAACTCATGTCTATTGAGTCAGTGATGCTATCCAACCATCTCAGCCTCTGTCATCTCCTCCTCCTTCTACCTTCAATATTCTGATCATATATTTGCAAAAGATGTTATATATGTAGCTAAGATGGATCAGATATTTTTTATAATTGTCTGTTTACATTATTAAAATCTGTACAAAGTTGGAATTTTCATTTTGCTAATTTAGAAAGGTTATGTGTTTGAAAGTGTTATAAAGTAAGTTACAACCTGATGAGGCTACCGGGTAAAAAGTTTTATTGTCAAAGGCAATTATTTTTCTTGTCTACTATTAACCTTTTTCAGTTTATTTGGCAATGATTAATTGAGATATAACCACACCACTTCTAAATGTCACAACTGTGCTCATTTGGAGCCTTTTGAGCTCTTAGGCTTAACATCCTGAGTCAGGGTAAGCTGGCATGCCTGCAGCATCCAGCAATTGCTTCATGATCTGCACTCCTAGCCAAGAGTGTGTATTACAGTTGAAAGCTTGTGGTACCCTGAGCTGGACAAACTAGGCTGTGTAACTGAATAGACTTCTGTTTTGTTTTGTTTTGAGGACAATTGCTTTACAATATTGCATAGATTTTTGCCATACAGCAACATAAATAAGCCATTAAGTATACATATATCCCTGCCTATTGAGCCCTGCCACCCATCCCACTGCTCTAGGCCAACACAGAGTGCCAGGCCGGACTCCCTATGTTCTAGAGCAATTTCACTCGAGCTATCTATTCTTCATGTGGTCTTGTGTTTATGTCAGTACTATTCCCTCAATTCATCTCACCCTGTCCATCCCCCATTGTGTCCACAAGTTCATCCTCTGAGTCTGGGTCTCTATTCCTGTTCTGAAAATAGGTTCATAAGTACCATTTTTCTAGATTCCATATATATGTGTCAGTATAAGTAACTAATACAGGAAGAGCTTCTGATAGGTAAATGGATGTATTACTAATGTTTAAGTAACAATAAAAGTTAACCAAAGCCTCATCCCCCTCTCTGTCTGGCATATTGTCCAGTAAGGTAATACATCCCTCTTTACACAGGTAATTCTTGAATGAAACTGAGCACTGCAGCCAGAGTTCTGTGTGTTGCCATACAGTGAATGTTCTGAAATGTGTAAATATAAGACTTATTAGGGACTGAAAGTGTAAGTGTTTGTCATTCAGTTGTGTTTGACTCTTTGCGAACCCATGGACTTTAGCCCACCAGGCTCCTCTGTCCATGGGATTCTCCAGGCAAGAATACTACAGTGGGTTGCTATGCCCTTCTCCAGGGGATCTTCCCAACACAGGGATCGAACCCAGGTCTCCCACATTGCAGGCAGATTCTTTACCATTTGAGCTGCCTGTGAAGTCTATTAGGGACTGGTACAGCATAATTTTAAGAATTTCAGAGTCTAAATCCTGGTAATACATTAAATTTCAGAAGTTTTTTTTGTTCCTGAATACTGATGTTCAGGCCCCACTCCAGACTAATTAAAATAGAAGGTCTATGAAATTGCTATTTAAGAATTTTCTCCCAGGTGATTCTAATATATAGTGAAGATTAAGAATTACTGTTTTAGAGCCAATATTTGTACCATTTATTTCCCCTTGACGAGCTGTATGATCAAGTCATACCATCTGGATTTATCTTAGAAAAGACTACCATCATGACAAAGGTGATAAACAGGTTGCTGTAAAGAGGTGTCTGTGTGTTGGGGCTACAGGGTATGCAAGGCCAGTCATGTTCTTTTTGAGAGAGATCTTTTTGCCTGAGATAAGATAATAATTATTTACTTGGTTCAATCAATATGACGTATTAAAGTTATCCCTACCTTTCTAGAAGATACTTGCTTTCAGATTATTAAAACCTTAACTTTCTAGTAGCTCAATTAAAAGGCAGCATGTAGGGGACAGTAAAGTAAGTGAGGCTGCAGCAAACAAATAATAATAATAAGGTATAGTTTTTATTCTCATGACTCGTGAAACTTGGTAGGGGGCAGGGGGGATCCCCATTCAAGTACTGTAGTTGTTATTATAATAAAGAGAAGTCCAGAACAATATACACTTAGCTCAGATTTTACATGTGTATATAAGTGGCTGGGTATCAGGGAAAATTTTTGTAGGGAATCAGCAGCTTTGTTGTAAAGAGCATATTATGGAAAGCACCAAATAAAACACAGAAGCCAAGGAATCTAGGTATAAATCAGAAACTTTCCAGAAACTTATATAATCCTAGCAGAATTCTCAAGTCTCCTTGAGTTTCCTTTCTTCAAACTTAAAACTGATATAATAATTGGCATCTGTAACTTTTCATATATAGTGTGAAACAAAGTCATGTAATCATGTATTTTAAAGTAAACTGGTAATTATCAAGTGTTTGGTAAAGAGCCTGCCTGCCAATGCAGGAGACATAAGACTCAGGTTCGATCCCTGGGTTGGAAAGATCTGTTGAAGGAGGCACAATAACCCACTCCAGTATTCTTGTTTGGAGAATTCCCATGGACAGAGGAGCCTGGTGGGCTTCAGTCATAGGGTCGCAAAGAGTCAGACATGAGTGAAGCGACTTAAGCATGCATGCACACGTGTACATATCATGGGCACTAGTGGTAAAGAATCGGCCTGCCAATTCAGCAAATGTGAGATACTTCATTTCAATCCCTGAGTCGGGAAGATCCCCAGGAGTAGGAAATGGTGACCTGCTCCAGTATTCTTGCCTGGAAAATCCCATGAACAGAGAGAGGAGCCTGGCAGGCTACGGTCCATAGTGGCCGGACACACACTTCGTGTCCAACATCACAAAGAGTTGGACACGACTGAGCAACTGAGTATGCACACACATAGATATCATACAGAACTCATGTTACTTATAACTTCGTGCTTTCTTTTAATGTCATGACACAAAATCTGTCCATAACAAAATATAGAAAACATGGCTGAAAACTTGGCAATCAAATATAACAGGGATGACAAGCTGCATTTCAATGAACACTAATCATCTAATTAAGAGTTATGTATATCTTGACTTTGATTTCCACAATTTAGTCAAACTAACTTTTTTGGTGATAGATAAATGATATCTATCCAAACACAGATTTCCTCAGAGGGAACACTACTGTTCCAGTCTCCAGGAAGAAAGAGGACCAGAAGGGGAAAGTTACAGATTCGCCTCTTCATTTCACATCTCCACTCCTCCTATGGAGGAGGAGTTCTCAACAATTGACACAAAGTGATTGGCAAACTGAGAGAATGAGAGAGAGATACTTTCCTCACAATTAATCCTTTTTTTTTTTTTAAACCTCCTCCTTTCCCTTGTCACATGCCACCAAGCCTCTACAATGGTCTTAGTTTGGTAAGAGTATATGCATTTGCATTGTACTGTGCCCTGCGCTTTAGAATCACAGTTTTTCCTAATTATCATTGAATCCATAATTATGCAATATAAACAACGCACCAGTTTACAGCTGTTGCTTGAGGCAAAATTGCAGTGGTAACAAAGAATCAATGGTTGACAGCAATAAATAATCTTCTCTCCTGTTTATGTGCTATAACTCTGCTTGCCTCTGTTCCATTCAAACAAAATGTTTATTTTCATTCTAAGGTCAAGCTGATTGGCTTCTAACTGGAGTATACCATTCACATGCCAGTGATCAAGAACAGAAATGGGCTTAACTTGACCATACCATCACCCTTAAACTGCTACTTGGTCATGGAAAGCATTATGTTTTCTCATATTCCACTGACCACTTCATTTGTTACTATAAAACCTAAAGTCAGTGAATGTGGGATATATAATCTGCCCACAGAATACATGTGCAAATACACATCATGTACGCCTCAAATACACAGAATACATCATGATTATGAACAGAAAAGCCTAATCCTGGTATATGAGTTAGTTGCTCAATTGTGTCTGATGCTATGACCCCATGGACTGTAGCCCACCAGTCTTCTCTGTCCATGGAATTCTCTAGGTAAGAATACTGGTATCAGTAGCCATTTCCTTCTCCAGGGGATCTTCCCCACTCAGCAATCAAACCCAAGTCTCCTGCCTTGCAGGCAGATTCTTTGCCATCTGAGCTACCAGGAAAGCCCTACTCCTAGAATAAGGAAGGGAAAAGTAATACAATTTAATATTAGCCAGCTAGCATTTGTTCCAGAAGAAATTTAAAATACAATCAGCTGTCTGAGCTAAGTAAGTGACACCCACATAAGAGCATGTAGAACAAGAAAGGGCAATAGAAGAATTTTTACTTTAGTTATTACAGATTCAAAAGTATAAAAAAATAATGAAATTTTATTTTTCATTTTTTTTCCTGGGAATTTAATAATAAAAGAAATTATATGTTATTCAAAACTAAATGGTCTATTGTAATACATACCAGTGCTTTGAGTGCCACACCACTTCCTGGTCCTAGGAAGATGAACCCGATTTCATATTTGCTATAAAGTAAGGTTGCATTAGCTCAGTATGATCTCCTGTCTTCTAGTAAATACACAAGGAAGCTTTGCAAGAAGAAGCAAAGGGAGTCTGCAGTTTACCTGCTACCTTTCTCTTTGCTCTGTTAAAGATCCCTTCCCAAGAGGAGCATGTTAACTGTCTCACGGTTTCTCATGATACCTTCTCTGACTTTCTCTTGCATTGACAAACTGTAAAACAGGCCATGACCTCTAGGCAGTAGGTTAGTCAAAATGCTCAAAATTTAGTTTATAGATCCAGAGGCCCCAGATGCTGCTCCCCTAAGGTCTAGAGTAGAGTTTTCCCAAAGAATAGAAGAGAAGAGAAACCAAATGTGTAATTTTAAATTTCCTAATAACCATATTAAAAATTAAAAAAATAAGTGACAATAAATTTGTTAATATAGTTTATTCAACCCAATATATTCAAACTATTATTTTGTCTACATGTAATCAGTATAAAAATTATGAAAAAAATCTTATCTTTGTTTTATTTATTAAATCTTTGAAATCTAACCTATATTTAAGAGAGCACATCTCAGTTCTGACAAGCCTCAGTGCCAGTGCTCCTGAGACATGTGCATCCAGGGGCACTTATTAGACAGTGCAGGTATAGAAAATTGTTTTATTTCCACTGGAGGTTGAAAGAGTGTGCAATTTCAAATAATTCTCGTAATCAAAGCAGTTCTGAGGTACATATTACAAAATAGCATGCCAGCAGGACTACATTTTTTTTATTTGTAAAAGAAGAGCTTATACTCAGCTTCATCTGCTTCTTTGTATCTGCTTTCATTTGGTCCAGCATGCCAGTTATTAAAATTAAGAAGTCTGACTACAGTTTACCTGTATCTATATTCTCCTGAAAGGTGAGGTCAATATGAGTTTTGATTTCAGTCTTCTAAATTATACGAGTTGATAAATAAGTGAACTACTCATAGTAAAGTTTGCTGCATTTTTAAGGGCATGGGATATTTCATAACAATTTAACAGAAAAAAAATTCAACATATATTTCAACTTAAGTATGAATGTAACATCTTTATAGTTACATTTCATTTACTTTTAATAGCAAATTATTATTTATTAAGTCATATTCTAGCTAAAGTGAAAAGCTCAGTTAAAGGTGCTATATACACATAGTACAATAAAAAGGGACATTTAACATTCCAATAATAAAGTTTACATACCACTGACCTTTCCACTTGATATAGTTGATATTGATCAATAAAGATAATTACATTTCAGTTGCAATGTAATGTCATAGTGTGTTCTTATTCACAATAATAAAGAACTTTATCTGATTGCCAATAAAATAGAAAAAAAATCCAGTTAATTAAGTTCCAAGGTCTCATAATAATAATTATCAAAGCATAGAGATATCTCACTTGTAAAGTCATTACATAGAGACTTTACCAGTAATTTCAACTGTTCTATCAGCTATTAAAAGTTAAGGAAAGAAAGGTGCTTTAAACACTCATACATGTTTTTACACACTTTATATTCTCATCTAAGTCTAAAACACAAGAAACTAATTGTATGTTTCAATTATAAACCATAATTGCATATAATCTCAGATGAAGACACCCTTATGGCAGAAAGCAAAGAGGAACTAAAGGGCTGCTTGATGAAAGTGAAAGAGGAGAGTGAAAGAGCTGGCTTAAAACTCAGCATTCAAAAAATGAAGATCATGGCATCTGGTCCCATCACTGCATGGCAAATAGATGGGGAAACAGTGGAAACAAGCGACAAACTTTATTTATTTATTTTTGCTCCAAAATCACTGCAGATGGTGACTGCAGCCATGAAATTTAAAGACTCTTTCTCCTTGGGAGAAAGATAAGTCCAACCTAGACAGCATATTAAAAAGCAGAGACATTACTTTGCTGGCAAAGGTCCATATGGTAAAGCTATAGTTTTTCCAGTAGTCATGTATGGATGTGAGAGTTGGACAATAAAGAAGGCTGGGCACCGAAGGATTGATGCTTTTGAATTGAGGTGTTGGATAAGACTCTTGAGAGTCCCTTGGACTACAAAAAGATCCAACCAGTCATCCTAAAGGAAATCAGTCCTGAGTATTCATTGGAAGGACTGATGTGAAGCTGAAGCTCCTATAGTTTGGCCACCTAATATGAAGAACTGACTTATTTGAAAAGACCCTGATGCTGGGAGACATTGGAGGCAGGAGGAGAAGGGGAAGACAGAGGATGAGATGGTTGGATGGCATAACCAACTCAATGGAAGTGAGTTTGAGCAAGTTCTGGGAGATGGTGAAGGACAAGGAAGCCTGGGGTGCTGCAGTCCATGGGGTCGCAAAGAATCACACATGACTGAGCGACTAAACAACAACAAAGACTCTACAACTAGGGCTTCCCTAGTGGCTCAGACAGTAAAGAATCTGCCTGCAATGCAGGAGACCTGGGTTCAATCCCTGGGTTGGGAAGATCCCCTGGAGAAGGGAATGGCAACTCACTCCAGTAGTCTTTCCTGAGAAATTCCATGGACAGAGGAGCCTGGTGGGCTACCGTCCATGGAGTCACAAAGATTAGGACATGACTGAGTGACTAACACTTTCTTTCTTTCTACAACTTTATGGAACCCAGCATATATACTCAGTCACTTAAAATTCAGATATCCATTATTGACTACAGATTGCCTTTATTTTGCTTTTCCATACCATGAATTAATTCTAGAAGTGTTATTTAAAATTTTTTATTAGAGTGTAGTTGTGCTAGTTAAAAAGTTGTGCTAGTTCCTGCTGTACAGCAGTGTATCAGCTAAACATACAGATATATCCACTCATTTTTAGATTCTTTTTCCCATATAAGTCATTACAGAATATTGAGAAGAGTTTCCTGTGTTATACAGTAGGTCCTTATTAGTTATCTATTTTATAATTAATAGTGTTTATTTGACAATCCCAGTCTCCCAATTTATCCCTACCCCATACTTCCCTGCTGGTAACCATAAGCTTGTTTTCTACATCTGTAATTCTATTTTTCTTTTGTAAATAAGTTAATTTGTACCATTTTTTTAGACCCCACATATAAGTGATATCTTGTTATATTTGTCTTTTTCTGTCTGACTTATTTCACTCAGTAGGATAAACTCTAGGTCTATCCATGTTGGTACAAATGGCATTATTTCATTCTTTTTATGGCTGAGTAATATTCCATTGTATATATATATACCATATCTTCTTTATCCATCCTGCCCCTAAATATCTATTGACAGAGGAATGGATACAGAAGACTTCAAGGATCTATGAAATAATCATTGAAATTAAAGGTGCTAGAGTCAAGAATATCTAGATTCAAGTCTTAGCTACATCACTTTCTAGGTCTATAATCTTTAATAACCTATGTTGAAGCAGAAACTCCAATATTTTGGCCACCTGATGCAAAGACCTGACCCATTTGAAGAGACCCTGATGCTGGGAAAAATCAAGGGCAGGAGGAGAAGGGGACGACAGAGGATGAGATGGTTGGATGGTATCACCGACTTGATGGACATGGGTTTGGGTGGACTCCAGGAGTTGGTGATGGACAGGGAGGCCTGGCGTGCTGTGGTTCATGGAGTTGCAAGGAGTTGGACATGACTGAGCAACTGAACTGAATGGAACTGAAAATGTTTTATGCCTTGTTTTTTTTTTTTTTTTTAATCTGTAAAAAGGAGATAATATTAATTAACTCATAAAGTTGGGTGAGGATTAGTGTAATTAATGGATGTAAAATTATTCAGAACAGTTTTTGGTATAGAGAAAGTAATCAGTAAACATTTGGTGATAGTGTTTTACTAGCAATGGTAGTAATAGTAGTAGTAGGAGTAATGTCATTACCTATAAATTTGCACATATAGTTTTGGATTTCTTTTGTTTTTGTTTGTTTGTTTCCACATGGTACTTCTTGTAGAATCTTACTTGCCCAACCAGGGATAAAATCTGGGCCTTTGGCAGTGAAAGTACAAAGCCCTAACCAGCTAATCACCAGGGAATTCCCAGTGCATATAGTATTTGGATCACCTTTCAATTAAGAACTAAAAATATCTGCATCACAGAATTCCTTTTATTCAAATTGAAGTTACTTTAGTTTATATAAAAAAAATCTCTGTTGAAAAAAAATTACCTGTTAATCAAAAATATAAAATGCATGCTGCTTGTCTATTCCATGAGAGCATTCTATTTAAAGAGCTCCTCAGTAATATCACATATTATTCTTGTTATTTTATTATTAATTATCTACCTATCTAGATACTCTTAGCCTTAACCTTCAAACCACTTACAAAGCCATTAATTAATGTACCAGTGACCATTTTATGTATCACCACTGAAAGATTTTGTCCTTTATCATTAGCAATATAAGTAAAGATTATTCATTAATTCAGTCACTTTACAAACTCTTTACAATGAAGCTGAACACTGTGAGGAATATTGAGGTTAAGAACAAAGTCTCAGTTCTCTAGGACTTTGCACTCATAAATCAATAATTTCCAGGAAAGGATTTGTAATTGAGATTTTTGAGCAAAAATATTCACATTTCTGTTTATATACTTATTTCATCATAGTAAATGTCTATTTTTTATATATTTTATATAGTGCAAACGAGTATATGGACAGTTGTACATGAATATTTTTTCAGAAATAAAAATGTTCATATATTAGAAAAATTTAAAAATTATAATGATGCAAACACATGATATAACTGCTTGGGATCATAGTATAAAGAAGTCTAATTACCTATGAAAAATATGATTACATAAATACATAAAATAGGGAGTGGTAGAGAAGAAGATAAGTCTCCTAAGCCTGGAAGTTTAGAGAACACTAGCTCCTGGTGATCATGCTTATGGTTTATGAAAAATGAATTGTCTGCCTTCAGAGTAAAAGACTGGAAGAGATAAATGACATTTGTACATATTTAAGGCTGAGTCACATCTGAATGGCATGGAATTAAGGATTATGAATGAAAATGTTTGTATGATTGATATGAAGAGAGTATAGAAATCAGGTACATTGAAGAGTAAGCAGGAACTAGATCACTGAGAACTTTGTATGTCATGCTTAGGAGTAGATATTTCATTCTGTGGGCAATTTAAAACTATTGGAATTTAAATAATGGGGAGATGTATTCAGATCTGAATTTTAGAAAATTTAAAATATTGAGATTTAATATTGATCTATTGTTATTGTGAGTTGGGCACAGAGCTGTATATTTCATATGCATTATATAATTAAATTTAATGTTCATTTTCTGTGAGATAGGGACTATTACTAGGCCTGTTTATAGAAGAATAAAGAATAAAGAAGATAGCTAACATGCCCAAAGCAGAGAACTAATATATGGTGGTCAGTTCAGTTCAGTTCAGTCACTCTGTCATGTCTGACTCTTTGTGACCCCATGGATTGCAGCATGCCAGGCCTCCCTGTCCATTACCAACTCCTGGAGTTCACTCAGACTCATATCCATCAAGTCGGTGATGTCATCCAGCCATAAATGGTGGTGGTAGGACTCAAAACTATGTTCTCTCAATTTTGCTAGTAAGGATAAGTACAGTGTAAGACTGGAGACTATTAATAAACAGCTATAAACACACCAAGAAGAGATGGTGAGAGTATAAGCTACTGTGCTAAGCTAGGAGTAGGCATTGAGATTAGGAACTGAAATCAGTTCAGCGAATACGTAAGAAGTGTCCCTTGTGTGTGTGTGTGTGTGTGTCTGTGTGTGTGTGTGCGCTTAGTTGTTCATGTTGTGTCTGACTCTTTGTGACCCCATGGACTGTTCCTCCAGGCTCCTCAGTCCATGGGGCTTCTCCAGGAAAGAATACTGGAGTGAGTTGCCATGCCGTCCTCCAGGGGATCTTCCCAAATCAGGGATCGAACCCAGGTCTGCTGCATTGCAGGTGGATTCTTTACCATCTGAGGCACTGGGGAAGCCCAAGAATACTGGAGTGAGTAGTCTATCCTTTCTCTAGGGGAACTTCCCAACATAGGAATCGAACTGAGATCTCCTGCATCGCAGGAAGATTCTTTACCAGCTGAGGTACCTGGGAAACCTGTCCCTGGTGTGAACAGGTAGAATTCAGTGTGCCCACTGCATATACTGGCATCATAAGTATTGGATATATTCTCCATTATGACATTCAATGTTTGGCCACTCAAACAAAATCTGAGACTAATTTTCATGAAACTGGATGCATTTCTTGATAAACAGTAAGATTTCTTTATGAAATGATAAATTTTTTTTCATATTAAAAAAGAAAAACAATTGAAAAAGTTAAAGTATTTTCTAATCATATGTTTTTTCCTAAATTCCAAGCAAAATTTATTACCAAGACTCCTTAGTAAACACACTTCTTCATACCCTGATCCCTATATTTTTTTAATTAAAAAATTAATAACATGTATCTTAGCAACCACAACTGGATTCAAGGCACTTGGGAAAGTCTTGGCAGAATTCAGAATCAAAATGCTCTAAGCTTAGAATGAATGCCAAGAAAGTATATGCTTCTTTGCTTATCAAATGCAGTAAAGAATTTTTATAGATGAAAATATAAAGAAAAGCATTAAATAGAAGAAAAAGGGAAGAAGGAAGAAAGAAAAGAAAGGAGGAAGGAAAATTTGATAATGAATAGATGAATAATTGTTAAATTATGACAAACTTGAATGATCAAATTTAATCAAATATGAATTTAGGTATCTATCTAATGCCAGTAAATAGTTGGCTAACTTTTGGTCTTCGTATCACATTTATGGGAAGAAATTAATATGTATTTAATGATTACAGAACATAAAATGAAGACGACATTCAGTTAGTTCAGTCGCTCAGTCATGTCTGACTCTTTGCAACCCCATGAACTGCAGCACGCCAGGCCTCTCTGTCCATCACTGACTCCCGGAGTTCACTCAAACTCAAGTCCATCGAGTCGGTGATGCCATCCAGCCATCTCATCCTCTGTCGTCCCCTTCTCCTCCTGCCCCTGATCCCTCCCAGCATCAGAGTCTTTTCCAATGAGTCAACTCTTCGCATCAGGTGGCCCAAGTACTGGAGTTTCAGCTTCAGCATCATTCCTTCCAAACAACACCCAGGGCTGATCTCCTTCAGAATGGACTGGTTGGATCTCCTTGCAGTCCAAGGGACTCTCAAGAGTCTTATCCAACACCATAGTTCAAAAGCATCAATTCTTTGGCACTCAGCTTTCTTTACAGTCCAACTCTCACATCCATACATGACCACAGGAAAAACCATAGCCTTGACTAGACAGACCTTTGTTGGCAAAGTAATGTCTCTGCTTTTGAATATGCTATCTAGGTTGGTCATAACTTTCCTTCCAAGGAGTAAGCGTATATTAATTTCAGGCTGCAGTCACCATCTGCAGTGATTTGGGGGCCCAAAAAAGTAAAGTCTGACACTGTTTCCACTGTTTCCCCATCTATTTCCCATGAAGTGATGGGACCGGATACCATGATCTTCGTTTTCTGAATGTTGAGCTTTAAGCCAACTTTTTCACTCTCCTCTTTCACTTTCTTCAAGAGGCTTTTTAGTTCCTCTTCACTTTCTGCCATAAGGGTGGTGTCATCTGCGTATCTGAGGTTATTGATATTTCTCCCGGCAATCTTGATTCCAGCTTGTGCTTTTTCCAGCTCAGCGTTTCTCATGATGTACTCTGCATATAAGTTAAATAAGCAGGGTGACAATATACAGTCTTGACATACTCCTTTTCCTATAGGGAACCAGTCTGTTGTTCCATGTCCAATTATAACTGTTGCTTCCTGACCTGCATATAGGTTTCTCAAGAGACAGGTCAGGTGGTCTGGTATTCCCATCTCTTTCACAATTTTCCACAGTTGCTTGTGATCCACACAGTCAAAGGCTTTGGCATAGTCAATAAAGCAGAAATAGATGTATTTCTGGAACTCTCTTGCTTTTTCCATGATCCAGCGGATGTTGGCAATTTGATCTCTAGTTCCTTTGCCTTTTCTAAAACCAGCTTGAACATCTGGAAGTTCACGGTTCACGTATTGCTGAAGCCTGGCTTGGAGAGTTTTGAGCATTACTTTACTAGCATGTGAGATGAGTGCAATTGTGCTGTAGTTTGAGCATTCTTTGGCATTGCCTTTCTTTGGGATTGGAATGAAGACTAGCCTTTTCCAGTCCTGTGGCCACTGCTGAGTTTTCCTAATTTGCTGGCATATTGAGTGCAGCACTTACACAGCATCATCTTTCAGGATTTGAAATAGCTCAACTGGAATTCCATCACCTCCACTAGCTTTGTTTGTAGTGATGCTTTCTAAGGCCCACTCGACTTCACATTCCAGGATGTCTGGCTCTAGGTGAGTGATCATGAAAGGGAAATGGCTCATTCATGTCTGACTCTTTGCTCTAGGTAAGTGATCATACCATCATGATTATCTTGGTCATGAAGATCTTTTTTGTACAGTTCTTCTAAGCATTAACAAAACTTATCAATGTCTACACAAATATTGGAGATACTGTCTACATAGTATTTCAAAGACAAAAGGATAAGAAGCACAGGGAATGTAGATTTTCCTATTGGGACTACATATTAATAGTCAAATGCCTCACTAGCAAAGTCATAAGAATGAAGTTAAAGCAGAACAGTTGAAAACAATATGCTTATTCTTGTTTCTATACATGAAGAAATTAGAGAACAACTCTAAGGGGAGACTTTAAATTTCCAATGGCTATAAGAAAACCAGAATCTCTTACTGTCCTAAAGGTGAAACAAGACAGATAATGCATACGGTTGTTGTTCAGCCACTCAGCTTTGTCCAACTCTTTGTGACCCCATGGACTGCAGCACACCAGGATTCCCTGTCCTTCACCATCTCCCTGAATTTGCTCAAACTCATGTCCACTGGTTCCGTGATACCATTCAACTACCTCATCCTTTATCATTCCCCTCTCCTCCTGCCTTCAATCTCTCCCAGCATCAGGCTCTTTTCTAGTGAGTAGTCTCTTCGCATCAGGTGGCCAAAATACAGGTGCTTCAGCTTCAGAATCAATCTTTCCAATGAATATTCAGGACTTGTTTCCTTTAGGATGGACTGGTTGGATCTCCTTGAAGTCCAAGGGACTTTCAAGAATCTTCTCCAATACCACAGCTCGAAAGCATCAATCCTTCAGCACTCAGCCTTCTTTTTGGTCCAATTCTACATCCATACATGACTACTGGAAAAACCATAGCTTTGACTATAAGGACCTTGGTCAGCAATGTAATGTGTCTGCTTTTTAATATGCTATCTAGGTTTGTCATAGCTTTTCTTCTAAGGAGTGAGCATTTTTTAATTTGATGGCTGCAGTTACCATCTGCAGTGATTCTGGAGCCCAAGAAAACAAAGTCTGTCACTGTTTCCATTGTTTCCCCATCTATTTGCCATGAAATGACGGGACCAGAAGCCATGATCTTCATTTTTGAATGTTGAGTTTTAAGCCAGCTTTTTCACTCTCCTCTTTCACCTTCATTAAGAGGCTCTTTAGTTACTCTTAGCTTTCTGCCATAAAGGTGTCCTAAAGGTAAAACAAGACAGATAATGCATATGGTAGGAATTTCCTAAGATTTGGGATTGGCCCATGAAGTACAGAAAAGATTAAAGAGGTGAGATATTCTAGTGACTACTGCTGAGATAGAGTGCATGTATATTAATTTGCCTGATGAATCATAAACTTAGCAACTTATATGAATTATTTTAACTTATAGTAGAAAACATTTAAAGTATAGTAGATTTAAACCCGTAAGAATTACTTAATCTATTCATTTTGACTCACAACTTTGATCATTATGATTCTATGAGTCAGAGAAAATGAAATGACCCCAAATTTTTACAATCAATATGCTTCAGTAATTTTGAGAATGGATCTTAACAAAACATTAACTATTTAAGTTTAAGTAGCTGGCTCATATGAGGCACAGGGAAATGATTTTGAATCTTTAAAGGAGAGTCAGAGAATTTATCCTCAAGTTGGAGCACTTTGCTAATAAAGACATTTTATGTTCACTTTTTAGCTTGATTGCAGGAAATAAAAAGCAGGGTGTGAGTCTGAAAATATGACCCTAAGAGCATTTCAGGGGAACCACGCAGATGCACACATTTAGGATTTTTCCCCAGAAGGAAACACTAAGCAGGAGAGTAATACATATATGCATTTTTCCCCCTAGCAGAATGGTATCATTAATGTTACTCTGTTTTTGTAACAAAGAATAACACATTAAAAAAAAAAAAAAGGTAAACTGGAACAAAAATCCTTTTCTCCTGATTCCAAGTCAAGTACTCTTTTACTTTCCCCTTGTGTCATTCAGTTATATTGATTAAAAACAAGAAAAAAAAACTAACAATATAAGGTAATGAATTAACATAAAGATTTAGGAAATTTAATTAGGGGACAGAGCTTTAGATGATCAGAGAAATTTTATAGAGGAAAAGGAATTTGTGCTGGATCTCAAATAATGTAAATATTAGGGGAGAACCACTCTGCAGGAGGGAGACCAGCTTTGATAGTAGAATATTTCTACTCTATTTCATAGAATGCAGTAGAGGTCAAATTTCTAATCATTTTTCCCTTAATGATCCTGTAACAAAGATTTTAGTATCCCTCTCAGCCAGATATTTTTACCAAAATCTTGTATTTTTAAGCAAGAATGAATATTTCCAAGACACTTTCACATTATGTTAGGTTTTTTGATTAACACAAATTGCCCTGTGAGATATTGTTAACATTTTATGCATAAGAAAATTGAGGCTCGAACATTGTACCTGATTTATTCACAGTCATAGAGCTACTTAGTCATAAGGATGTGTTTGAACGTGAGCCTTATGTCTCCAGGCTTTGTGCTTTTCCATCATATCACATCTAGGACTTACCAAGCCTGACACGGAAACAGTTCTTTGTCAATGGAAAATTCTGAAAGAAGTTGCGCAGACATTTTGGAAACACTGCTACCACCTTTTCTCAATGAGATGATTGTAACTTTAATCTGGATTTAACTGTAAGAAATTCTAGTTCAACTGTCTCATAAATCTGTTTCCCTCATGGCTACTTATGTGCCCTTAGGCTTTCTGTTGGCAGAAATCTCAGAGATTAATGTTGCCAAGATGTCTGCAATGTCCCACATGCATTATATGGCTCTTATTTGCACCATCTAACTCTATCTACCTAGTCAAGGGTAAGGGAAGGATATGATCACTAAGTAAAAATAAATATAGATTACTGATAATGATATTAAAATTGCGTGATAGCAAAGACCACAGTAGAATGTTTTATTTTTCAGTGGAAACCAAGGCACCTATGTAGGGGAGAAAACATTTTCCTTTTCCTCTTCTAGATGCTTTGGCTGGTCTAATTATTAAATTGACATGAAATAGATTAATAACAGAAAAACAAATTTAACCTGTTCCTAGGGGAGCTCATGGAAATATGAGGGTCAGAGAAGTGAGCACACAAGATGTTTCCTGAGAGTAGGTTCTTGTCTTGTCACAGAAAGATTTCAGAGATGGGACATGTAGGTAAGAAACCACAGTGAGTATTTATTAAGTATAGTATATTCTCAGGGTTTCCCTGATGGCTCAGCTGTAAAGAATCTTCGAGCAATGCAGGAGCCATAGGAGACACAGTTTCGATCCCTGGGTCAGGAAGATCCCCTGGAGAAGGGCATAACAACCTACTCCAATATTCTTGCCTAGAGAATCCCATGGACAGTGAAGCCTGGCAGTTGACCATCCATAGGTTTGCCCAGAGTCAGACATGACTGAAGTGACTTACTATGCAAACAAACTCTCAAGGGGAGAGTGGGCAAAATCAGGTGAGTGGCTGTTGTGAGTTTCTTTGTCAAGCTGGTTACATGCGACATGAAAATGAATGGGTGGAATATTCATTGAGGAAGGAGGGTTTGGGGTAATATTTCCTGATTTTCATCCCAGCCTCACCTTTCTGAGGGGAGGAAGGACTTTTGAATGTCTTGATCAAAAGTGTTATGGCCATGTTGCATAATGGGAACTTCTTATTCACAAGGCTAATTTCATTGTAATGAGGGCATAATAAGCAAAAGTTATATTTCCACCCAGGAGATTCCATTTCCTGCATTTCTTTATTTACTTTCAGGACTCTCGTCACTCCAAAATATGTGATTTCCTATCATTGTGGAGGTGTGTGCTTTCCTTTGTCTGCTCAAACACCCATGTTGTTCACGAGAGGCATGGTTTCCTGCCATTGGCCCAGGTTCCCCTTTCTCTAATCATATTTAGTTATCTGCCTGCTCTAACACAGGAAGTTTTTACATCTTTTAGACAAAGAAACATAAAATTTGTGACCAATTGACAAGATAAAGAAGTGGGTTTTGGTTTAGTAAATTAGTGTAGAAGTAACAAAATTTGTTTATATGGTCTTCTCAGGCCTAAATTCTCTATCTCTGATTATAAAGAAGTCTCCATCTCCTGGTTGATAGGATACCTTTCATATAGGAGACTTAATTTCTGCATTCAGGGGAATAAAAGCAAGTGGGAGTGTGCCTCTTGCATTGTCTGCTTCTTAAGTAACTTTAATTCAAAATAATCAATATGTCAATCTGGCATTATTTGGGGGTGGCCTAAGAATTGATGCTTTTGAACTGTGGTGTTGGGAAAGCTCTTGAGAGTCACTTGGACAGCAATGAGATTAAACTCAGTTCAGTTCAGTTTAGCCAGTCAGTCATGTCCAACTCTTTGTGACCGCATGGACTGCAGCATGCCAGGCCTCCTTGTCCATCACCAACTCCCAGAGCTTACTCAAACTCATGTCCATCGAGTTGGTGATGCCGTCCAACCATCTCATACTCTGTCATCCACTTTTCCTCCTGTCATCAATCTTTCCCAGCATCAGCGTCTTTTCAAATGAGTCAGATCTTTGCATTAGGTGGCCAATGTATTGGAGCTTCAGCTTCAGCATCAGTCTTTCCAGTGAACACCAAGCACTGATCTTTAGGATGAACTGGTTGGATCTCCTTGCAGTCCAAGGGAATCTCAAGAGTCTTCTCCAACACCACAGTTCAAAAGCATCAGTTCTTTGGTGCTCAGCTTTCTTTATAGTCCAACTGTCATATCTTCTCACAGCATCGTCTGCTTTTGGCTGCAGATAGTATTTAACATGTGGTGGGTTGGGCCATTTAAGGGAGTTACTTAGTTTTCCTATGTATCTTCCATATATAAAAGAGGTATATATATTATTATAGTTGTGTTTGTTTTTCTCCTGATAATTTATGTCTAATTACAAGGGGGTGTCCTAGTCAAAAGCCAAACTAGTCAATTCTACAGGACTAAAAGGTGAAGCTGAAGCTTCACTGTTTTGTACATCTGATGCAAAGAGCTAACTCATTACAAAAGACTCTGATGCTGGGAAAGATTGAGGGCAGGAGGAGAAGGGGGCGACAGAGGATGAGATGGTTGGATGGCATCATTGACTCAGTGGATATGAGCTTGACTATCTCTGAGAGATAGTGAAGTACAGGTAAGCCTGGCATGCTGCAATTTATGGGGTCACAAAGAGTCAGACACAACTGAGTGACTGAACAATGTCCCAAACCCATTCCCAGCATGTCAGGACTTTATTTCTGTTGTGGGGGAGGAAAAAAAAAATTCTCTGCCCTTCTAGGATTTTCACTGAGACACCCCCTTGTAATTAGATATAAACTATCAGGAGAAAAACAAACAAACAAAAACTGTAATAGTATATATATGCCTATTTTATATATGGAAGATACATAGGAAAACTAAGTAACTCCCTTAAATTACCCAACCCACCACATTTTAAATACCATCTGTAGCCAAAAGCAGAAGATGCTGGTGGGGCAAGGGGAACCAGTTATAGTAGATTATTAGAGGAAGCACAGTTAACAAGGGTAGGATTGTTATGAACATTTAGGTCATCACCTTCTCCATTGACAAGAAGATTTAGTCACTCTCCTTCCCCTGGGGTAGCCAGGAAGACACCCAAACAAATGGAGATTTTCCTTATAAATGTAAATGTAAATATCTCTTAGAAAAGAGTAAATTCTACTGGTTATCTCCTGTGTCTGATTTTGTTTGTTTGTTTGTTTCCTTAAAACATAACCAGCTCAAGATAAGCCTAGTGCCAAAGAAACATATTTTGGAGTGGCAAATTCTGCCCCCTTTCACTATACAAAATAAATATTACTATATTAATGGAACCCTGGTGGATTTTGAATTATACAAATTTAATTACTCTTTTAAGTGCTGTGACAGATATGCAGTCAGCATACTGAGTTCCCTTCAAGAAAGAACTCACTTCCCAGATCTGGGGATAGGAGTTTATCTGACAGCTTCCAGTTTGTAGCGACTTCCCTGGTGGCTCAGACAATAAAAGCATCTTCCTACAATGTGGGAGACCTGGGTTCAATCCCTAGGTTGGGAAGACCCCAGGAGAAGGAAATGGCAACCCACTCCAGTATTCTTGCCTGGAAAATCCCATGGACAGAGGAGCCTGGCAGGCTACAGTCCATGCGGTCGCAAAGAGTCAGACAGGACTGAGCGACCTCACTTCACTTCACTTCTGTGTTGGCCTCAGATTTCAAGATAAGGTCTCATTATTAGGGTGTCCTCTGGCCAATGACTAAGAGAGGTGGTGGTGAAATTGAGCAGGACCCTTTGGGGTCCTCTTGGGCACCAAAGCCTTCCTGTGACCCCTGTTTCTTGTTTATAGGAAGTAGATTTCTTTCAGCCTCCTTGAGCTTTCCTGAGTTCTAAAGGGAAGATTCAGTTGCTTATCAAGGAAAGGGGAATACAGAAGCAAGGGAGGAGCAGTCAATAAACTGTTGTGCAACCTTGGGGCATGTCCCTGGTTCCTACTCAAGGGATACACAAAACAATAGCTTTGAACTATTCTGCAGGAACTAAGCCCCCACTCTGGTGGAGGATGGTAACTTCAGGCTGAAGACAAGATTCCTGGGTCACTGCTCTGTTGCTATTACTCTGCCTTCTGCACCATAGGCCAATAAGTCTGGGAGATGAGATATTGAGCCAACGAAAACTACTTTATTTGGAAAGTCAGCTGACTGAGAAGATGACAGACTAATGTCTCAAAGTAGCCATCTTGTCAGGGTTTGGAAACCAAGTAATTTTACAGAGCCAGAGAGAGGAGCAATGAGGAACTAACTAAAGGCAGAATAGAGAGGGAGAAGCAATGGGGAAATAAAGTGAAAGTCTTGAGTCTTACAAAACACCTCTCAGAAAGGCCAGCCTTTGGAAGGGGTTCTGTTAATCCTTTCTATTCAGAGGTGGGCAGGATCAGATTATCTCTCAATGAGTTGAACAAAGACACTTTACAGTCTGGCAGAGGGGTAGGGTCCTCTAAGGCAGGCTATTATGAACAATTATAATAATAATTAAAAAGCAATGAAAGGCAAGTAAAAGAAACAGTTTTCAACATGGAATCAGCATTGGCTTCTTCTCTGCAAAATTATCTCACTAGCAACTGATCAGAAGAAAGCCACACACTCTGCCACCATAACCTCAAGTTTTACCTATGAAAAATTTCCCCCAAAAACCATCAGGGAGTTTGCAGGGGAGGTTGAGCATACATCACCCATTCTCCTTGCTTGGCTTTGCAGTAAAACTGTCTCTGTTCCAAACTCTGATGTTTCAGTTTGTTTGGCCTCACTGTACTTCAGACACACAAACTTGTGTTCAGTAACAGTGACAGGCTAGGGTCTGCTCTAAAGAAAACATCCCCTCACTAATGACTGAGCTAAGTTGTGGTACAAGGGCCTTGACATTTTCTCTCAGTGTGAGACTTTTCTACCAGGTGTGAATGAAAATATTGCCTGTGTCAACTTGAAAAAAAAAAAAGTCATGACCTAAAAGTTGAGAGTTATGTTTTATTTGGTGGGAATTTTTAGGAGTTTTAGGCATTAGGGAATATTAACCCAGGGAGACAGCATCCCAAGTGACTATGAGAGAACTGAGGAGGCAGGGGGAGGAGTTAGGTTATATAGAAGTTTGCAACAAGGGGCAGATAGTATAAACATCAAAGGATGACTGTTAATTAAGGAAAGCCAGATAGTCAAATTAAGGAATTTGGCACCTTTCTATGTACAGGAAGATGCAGAGCCTGGGTTTACTGAAACCGCTCCTTTCGTGTGCATCTCAGCTATCTAGGGCCAGTGTCCTGTGTCTTTTCCCATTCCTCCAGCTCCTCAGTGCTCTCTGTAGGAAGCAGCAGCAGCTGAAGGGCTGCCAGAGAGCAGACAATGTTCCTCCTGGGCACCCTCCATGCTCAGAAATTCATCCCTGGAGGGGCAGAACCCCTGATGGCTGTGACAGCCTTGTTTACTGACATGAACGGAAGTATTCCATTTCTCACCTGCCATATTGGTAAGCAAAGGATACCGCAGTCATCAAGCCACTACAGCCATTCCAAATGATGAACCCTGAGGGAACTCAGGTTGGAGACAAACGGGCCATCCACTGCCAAGCCCTCAGCCTCTGCAGCCACCCCCAGTGTTGCACCCTGAGAGGGACTCAGGATAGGAAAAGCTCAGGATACTGGCCCTAGATCGCTGAGGAACGTATCAAATAAAACTGACCGAGACGCTGTGGGCTCCTGGGCCTGGAAGTCTTTCCTGTCCCCTGCTTCTCGACTGCAGTTTCCAAGACCTTCCCTGAGTTCCAAAGGGCACATTCAAAGAGCTGCTAACCTGGGACATGAGTTTGAGCAAACTCTGGGACGTGGTGAAGGACAGGCAAGCCTGCGCACTGCAGTCCATGACACAGTCTCGCTGCAGTCGAGACACAGCATGAACAAAGACAAGGGAGGAAACACCAGGAAGCAACCGCGCGGCTTTGGGGCATAGTCCTGTTTCCACCGTGAGGGGTATACACAGCAATGTCTTTAGGCTTTTTAAGAGGTCAGCATTCTTCATACCAGAGAATGACCACCTGAGGCAATGCTAAAGAAACCAGAGAAGCTCATCAAGATTCAGTTCAGTTCAGTTCAGTCGCTCAGTTGTGTCCGACTCTTCGCGACTCCGTGAATCGCAGCAGGCCAGGCCTCCCTGTCCATCACCAACTCCCGAAGTTCACTCAGACTCACGTCCATTGAGTCAGTGATGCCATCCAGTCATCTCATCCTCTGTCGTCCCCTTCTCCTCCTGCCCCCAATCCCTCCCAGCATCAGAGTCTTTTCCAATGAGTCAACTCTTCGCATGAGGTAGCCAAAGTACTGGAGTTTCAGCTTCAGCATCATTCCTTCCAAAGAAATCCCAGGGCTGATCTCCTTCAGAATGGACTGGTTGAATCTCCTTGCAGTCCAAGGGACTCTAAAGAGTCTTCTCCAACACCACAGTTCAAAAGCATCAATTCTTCGGTGCTCAGCCTTCTTCACAGTCCAACTCTCACATCCATACATGACCACAGGACAAACCATAGCCTTGACTAGACGGACCTTTGTAGAGGCAAAGTAATGTCTCTGCTTTTGAATATGCTACCTAGGTTGGACATAACTTTCCTTCCAAGGAGTAAGTGTCTTTTAATTTCATGGCTGCAGTCACCATCTGCAGTGATTTTGGAGCCCAAAAAAGTAAAGTCTGACACTGTTTCCACTGTTTCCCCATCTGTTTCCCATGAAGTGCTGGGACCGGATGCCATGATCTTCGTTTTCTGAATGTTGAGCTTTAAGCCAACTTTTTCACTCTCTACTTTCACCTTCATCAAGAGGCTTTTTAGTTCCTCTGCACTTTCTGCCATAAGGGTGGTGTCATCTGCATATCTGAGATTATTGATATTTCTCCCAGCAATTTTGATTCCAGCTTGTGTTTCTTCCAGTCCAGCGTTTCTCATGATGTACTCTGCATATAAGTTAAACAAGCAGGGTGATAATATACAGCCTTGACAAACTCCTTTTCCTATTTGGAACCAGTCTGCTGTTCCATGTCCAGTTCTAACTGTTGCTTTATCAGGATTACCTGAGACCAAATTAGAGGAGTGGAGGCCCTGCACACATGCTAATCTTACCAGCAAACCCATCCCTGAATTGTTGCCATAAAACTCCACACCAAACTTCCCTTGTTTGGACACATAGTTTTCAAAAGCAGGAGCCAGCCGGGCAAAGCAATAAAACTATTCTTTTCTATTTTACACCAAAATCTGTCTCTGAGAGTCAATTCAGCACCAGTGTACAGAGGCTGAGCTTTTGACATCAAAAGGAATTATTTCAATGAGCTCAGACTTTTTCATCTTCCCATATACAGATAAACACTAAATACCTTGAGATAATCTGTTTTGTTTGTTTGTTTTTAAACTAACAGTAATCTTTTGGTGCTCTAATTACTTCATATTTGTTGAAAAAAAAATCTTATGTATCTTTTCTCCTTTCTTACTTCTCAGGGCTATCTGACAGACTGCTTCCAGAGCTTTAAGTCCTCAGTTTTGTCCACTAATTAAAAATAATCCTCAAGTTTTAGGTTATGCATTATTTTCAGTCAACACAGGTAGTGAGTGATCCAGAGCTTCCAATGGCCTGGCAGAGATTTGGTGGATCTGCTTTGCTATATGACAAGTCCCCTGCCCCATCCAGACATTTTTCACTTCTTTTTGCTGGTGTAATTCTCCATTAAACGTCAAATGCAATATCTTAACAAATTTGTATAAGAAATGATTAAAAATCCTAATCAGAGTAAAGGCTGAGATTTTGCAAAGGTAAAATGTCATCCTCTATGAAATCTCTGACATCTTTAGTCACAGCTACTCAAGTTCCTGAGTTTTGCACATTGCTCATTCTAAATTACAGCACAGTGCATATATAATTATTTGGTGTGATTACCCTCTCTAAATGCACCAAATGAAATAATGTTATCATTTCCACTTATAGCTCTGTGTAATTTACTAGTTGTATCTATATATGCAAAGATGGGCTTGATAAAGGATAGAAATGGTATGGACCTAACAGAAGCAGAAGATATTAAGAAGAGGTGGCAAGAATACACAGATGAACTGTACAAAAAAGATCTTCATGACCCAGATAATCATGATGGTGTGATCACTGACCTAGAGCCAGACATCCTGGAATGTGAAGTCAAGTTGGCCTTAGAAAGCATCACTATGAACAAAGCTAGTGGAGGTGATGGAATTCCAGTTGAGCTATTTCAAATCCTGAAATATGATGCTGTGAAAGTGCTGCACTCAATATGCCAGCAAAATTGGAAAACTCAGCAGTGGCCACAGGACTGGAAAAGGTCAGTTTTCATTCCAATCCCAAAGAAAAGCAATGCCAAAGAATGCTCAAACTACCACACAATTGCACTTATCTCACATGCTAGTAAAGTAATGCTCAAAATTCTCCAAGCCAGGCTTCAGCAATACGTGAACCGTGAACTTCCTGATGTTCAAGCTGGTTTTAGAAAAGGCAGAGGAATCACACATCAAATTGCCAATATCCACTGGATCATGGAAAAAGCAAGAGAGTTCCAGAAAAACATCTGTTTCTGCTTTATTGACTATGCCAAAGCCTTTGACTGTGTGGATCACAGTAAACTGTGGAAAATTCTGAAAGAGATGGGAATACCAGACCACCTGACCTGCCTCTTGAGAAACCTATATGCAGATTAGGAAGCAACAGTTAGAACTGGACATAGAGCAACAGACTGGTTCCAAATAGGAAAAGGAGTACATCAAGGCTGTATATTATCACCCTACTTATTTAACTTCTATGCAGAGTACATCATGAAAAACGCTGAACTGGAAGAAACACAAGCTGGAATCAAGATTGCTGGGAGAAATATCAATAACCTCGGATATGCAGAGATTATGGAAGTAGTCCATGGAAATTGATGTATTTCCTATCTTTTCTTACATTATTTGTAGCTCTACTAAGGATTTTCTAAATCCAGCAGAGAGAGACTGCTTACAATTCTCAGGCATTTTATCCACCTTTAATGGCTGATCTCTTACAATCTGCTGTTCTAAAATGACAAAATTTCCTTGTGATAATGCTCCTTTCTAAAGATCAGTTCAGTTCAGTTGCTTGGTCATGTCCGACTCTTTGCAACCCCATGAATCGCACCACTCCAGGCCTCCCTGTCCATTACCACCCTTATGGCAGAAAGTGAAGAGGAACTAAAAAGCCTCTTGATGAAAGTGAAAGTAGAGAGTGAAAAAGTTGGCTTAAAGCTCAACATTCAGAAAACAAAGATCATGGCATCCGGTCCCATCACTTCATGGGAAACAGATGGGGAAACAGTGGAAACAGTGTCAGACTTTACTTTTTTGGGCTCCAAAATCACTGCAGATGGTGACTGCAGTCATGAAATTAAAAGACACTTACTCCTTGGAAGGAAAGTTATGTCCAACCTAGATAGCATATTCAAAAGCAGAGACATTACTTTGCCTCTACAAAGGTCCGTCTAGTCAAGGCTATGGTTTGTCCTGTGGTCATGTATGGATGTGAGAGTTGGACTGTGAAGAAGGCTGAGTGCTGAAGAATTGATGCTTTTGAACTGTGGTGTTGGAGAAGACTCTTTAGAGTCCCTTGGACTGCAAGGAGATTCAACCAGTCCATTCTGAAGGAGATCAGCCCTGGGATTTCTTTGGAGGGAATGATGCTAAAGCTGAAACTCCAGTACTTTGGCCACCTCATGCAAAGAGTTGACTCATTGGAAAAAACTCTGATGCTGGGAGGGATTGGGGGCAAGAGGAGAAGGGGACAACAGAGGATGAGATGGCTGGATGGCATCACTGACTCGATGGATGTGAGTCTGAGTGAACTCTGGGAGTTGGTAATGGACAGGGAGGCCTGGAGTGGTGCGGTTCATGGGGTTGCGAAGAGTCGGACACGACTGAGCAACTGAACTCAACTGATGTTTAGAAAGGAGCATTAGCACAAGGAAATTTTGTCAATTTAGAACAGCAGATTTTAAGAGATCAGCCATTAAAGGTGGAGAAAATGTCTGAGAATTATAAGCAGTCTCTCTCTGCTGGATGATCCACCATACTTCCATCCATACTAGATGATCCACTTTACTCCCATAAAGGGAGGCTAATAACTGAAATATATACTGATTTTATGCTAAAATCTTATACAGAGTTTCACATAAATATGTCATATTCAGTAATATTTAATACTTCCGTGGAGTGTTAACCTTTCTTGAACTCTATATTTCAACAATCTTTGCTTTTAAAAAGAAAAAGCATGCAGAAAAAGAACAACTTATAATACAATTGAGTTCTGAGAAATTATGCAAAAGCAGAGTACCAACTTTTTTTTTTTTTTTAGAAAATCCTTAGTAGAGCTACAA
The DNA here is from genome assembly GCF_055505025.1 of Bos grunniens. Taxonomy (NCBI): domain Eukaryota; kingdom Metazoa; phylum Chordata; class Mammalia; order Artiodactyla; family Bovidae; genus Bos; species Bos grunniens. Next base: position 59,870,130 of record NC_141183.1, on the reverse strand, counting down.
ATAATGTAAGAAAAGATAATAAATACATCAATTTCCGTTGACTACTTGTTTTCTAAAAGTTTCTGTAATAACGTTGATAGCTTCTTCTGGTAATTATGTTGAGCTATTGTAATATATGACATATATGGAAATAATTTTTATAAATAAATTAGATAAATTTATTATATAACCCTAAATCTATAGAAGTAAATAATTTTAAAAAGATGTATACCACTTTTTTAGGGGAAGAGGACACATTGCTTTTTAAATTGTACTTTAATTAAAACATCAATGAGATACTTCCTAAAGTCTATGTCATGAACATTAAAAGCTACAAAATTCAAATATGTTTTTGGAGAATAAAAATGATGTCATTTATTGGATGCATTGATAAGGAAATAAAGCAAAAAAACTAGATTCAAACCACTCCGAAACCTAGTGTAGGTGAAGGGAAATTTCCCCTCTTCATCTTGGTTCTTTTGGCTGGTAATCAAAGTGACATAAAGTCAAGTGAGCCATAAAAATTATTGCTATGAACAAAGTTACTGGAGGTGATGAAATTCCAGCTGGGCTATTTCAAACCCTAAAGGATGATGCTGTTTCAATGATGCACTAAATATGCTGGCAAGTTTGGAAAACTCAACAGTAGCCACAGGACTGGAAAAGGTCAGTTTTCATTTTAATTACAAAGAACGTCAATGCCAAAGAATGGTCAAATTGCCGTACGATTGCTAGCAAGATAATGCTCAAAATCCTTCAAGTTAGACTTCATCATTATGTGAACTGAGAACTTCCAGATGTACGAGTAGGATTTAGAAAAGGCAGAGGAACCAGAGACCAAATTTTCAACAAACACTGGATAATAGAAAAAATGGGAATTTCAGAAAAACACCTACTTAAGTTTTATTGACTATACTAAAGCCTTTGATGGTGGGAATCACAACAAACTGTGGAAAATTCTTAAAGAGATGGAAATACTAGACCTGTATTGCAGGTCAAGAATTCAGTTCAGTCCAGTCACTCATTCATGTCAGACTCATTACAACCCCATGGACTGCAGCATGCCAGGCTTCCCTGTCCATCACCAACTCCCAGATCTTTCTCAAACTCTTGTTCATCAAGTCAGTGATCCCATCCAACCATCTCATCCTCTGTCATCCCCTATCCTCCTGCCTTCAGTCTTTCCCAGATCAGAGTTTGTTCCAATGAGTCAGTTCTTCGCATCAGGTGGCCAAAGTATTGGAGCTTCAGCTTCAACATCAGTCCTTCTAATGACTGTTTAAGACTAATTTCCTTTAGGATGGACTGGCTGGATCTCCTTGAAGTTCAAGGGACTCTCAAGAGTCTTCTCCAACACCACAGTTCAAAAGCATAAATTCTAGGCGCTCAGCTTTCTTTATGGTCCAACTGTCTCATCCATACATCTCTACTGGAAATACCATAGCTTTGACTATACAGACCTTTGTCAGCAAAGTAATGCCTCTGTTTTTTAATATAGTCTAGGTTGGTCATAGCATTTCTTCTAAGAAGCATATGTCTTTTAATTTGATGGCTACAGTCACGACCTGCAGTAATTTTGGAACACAAGAAAATAAAGTCTGTCATTGTTTCCATTGTGTGTGTGGAGGGGCTCACTGACAAAAGTGTGTGTGAGTGTGTTGGTCACACCATGCAGCATGTGAGATCTTAGCTTCCTGACCAGTAATGAAACCTGTGTTCCCTGCATTGGCAGCACAGAATCCTATCCACTGCACACTAGCAGGGAAGTCTCAAAACTATATTGTTTTAAGTTTGATGAGATGTAGATCTGGAAATTGATTGTTTGAAAAAGCTTCCTTTTGAGGGTAAATTTTAAAATCTACTGTGATATTTAAAATAAAAGTAAACACACAAAACCAAACCCAATCACATGTGTGCTATTTAAAAAACAAACAAACAGAAAATAGCACTACTAAAATTTATCATCGGACATCTGTTTATATATATATATATATATATATATATATATATATATATAAAATCAGTATAGGGTTATATGATGTTAATGTCTCTTTCTTTCCTGAACCACTTTGATTGAATGATTAAACTGCTGCACAAGAGAGTTTATGCCAGGGGAGCTTGAGGAAAATTCTAACTCTGTCATTCTTTTCTTCATAACTTTGGACCAGTTGTTTATCTTTCTGTATATTTTTTGTTTTCTTTGCTTTTTTTCATTTGTAAACCAAGATGACACATTGCACCTTTCTCCTTCATTGGAAATGTGTGGTTATTAAGGTATCAACTGATTAAGGGATCTATGAACTGGTTTTAGGCAAAGGAGAAAAGGAAAGACATATATATTTGAATGCAGAGTTCCAAAGAATAGCAAGGAGAGGCAAGAAAGCCTTCCTCAGTAATCAATGCAAAGAAATAGAGGAAAACAATAGAATGGGTAAGGCTAGAGATCTCTTCATGAAAAATAGAGATACCAAAGGAATATTTCATGCAAAGATGGGCAAAATTGTGGACAGAAATGGTGTGGACCTAACCGAAGTAGAAGATATTAAGAATGTGGCAAGAATACACAAAACTGTACAAAACAGATATTCATGACCCAGATAATTGTGTGATCACTCATCTAGAGCCAAACATCTAGAGTGCAAAGTCAAGTGGACCTTAGGAAGCATCACTACAAACAAAGCTAGTAGAGGTGATGGAATTCCAGTTGAGCTGTTTCAAATCCTAAAAGATGATGCTGTTAAAGTACTGCATTCAATGTGTATGCCAGCAAATTTGGAAAACTCAGCAGTGGCCACAGGACTGGAAAAGGTCAGTTTTCATTCCAATCCCAAAGAAAGGCAATGCCAAAGAATGTTCAAACTACTGCACAGTTGCACTCATCTCACATGCTAGCAAAGTAATGCTCAAAATTCTCCAAGCCAGGCTTCAACAGTATGTGAACCGTGGACTTCCAGATGTTCAAGCTGGTTTTAGAAAAGGCAGAGGAACCAGAGATCAAGTTGCTGACATCCATTGGATCATCAAACAAGCAAGAGAATTCCAGAAAAACATCTACTTCTGCTTTACTCACTGTGCCAAAGCTGTGTGGATCACAACAAACTGTAGAAAATTTTTCAAGAGATGGGAATGCCAAACCACCTGACCTTCTTCCTCAGAAATCTGTATGTAGATCAAGAAGCAACAGTTAGAACTGGATATGGAACAACAGACTGGTTTCAAATCAGGAAAGGAGTACAAGGCTGTATATTGTCACCCTGCTTATTTAACTTGTATGCAGAGTATATCATGAGAAATGCTGGGCTGGATGATGCACAAGCTGGAATGAAGATTTCCAGGAGAAATATCAATAACCTCAGATATGCAGAAGACACCACCCTTACGGCAGAAAGCAAAGAAGAACCAAAGAGCCTCTTGATGAACGTAAAAGAGGAGAGTGAAAAAGCTGGCTTAAAAACTCAACATTTAGAAAACTAAGATGAGGGATTCTGGTACCATCACTTCATGGCAGATAGATGGGGAAACAATGGAAAGAATGATGGAATTTATTTATTTATTTATTTTTACTTCAAAATCACTGCAGATGGTTTCTGCAGCCATGAAATTAAAAGATGCTTGCTCCTTGGAAGGCAAGTCATGACCAACCTAGACAGCACATTAAAAAGCAGAGACATTACTTTGCCAATAAGGGTACTTACAGTCAAAGCTATGGTTTTTCCAGTAGCCATGTATGGATGTGACAGTCCCATCACTTCATGACAAATAGATGGGGAAACAATGGAAACAGTGACAGACTTTATTTTCTTGGCCTCCAAAATCACTGCAGACTGCGATTGCAGCCATCAAATTAAAAGACGCTTGCTTCTTGGAAGAAAAGCTATGTCCAACATAGACAGCATATTAAAAAACAGAGACATCACTTTGTCGACAAAGGTCAAAGCTATGGTTTTTCTAGTCGTCATGTATGGATGTGAGAGTTGGACCATAAAGAAAGCTGAGCTCTGAAGAAATGATGCTTTTGAACTGTGGTGTTGGAGAAGACTCTTGAGAGTCCCTTGGAAAGCAAGGAGGTCCAACCCATCCATCCTAAAGGAAATCAGTCCTAAATATTCATTGGAAGGACTGATGCTGAAGCTGAAGTTCCAATTTTTTGGCCAACTGATGAGAAGATCTAACTCATTGGAAAAGACCCTGATTCTGGAAAAGATTGAAAGCAGGAGAAGGGGATGACAGAGGATGAGATGGTTGGATGGCATCACTGATTCGATGGACATGAGTTTGAACAAGCTCCAGGAGTTGGTGATGAACAGGGAAGACTGGCATGCTGGTCCATAGGGTCGCAAAGAGTCAGACATGACTGAGCGCCTGAACTGAACTGAAAATTGGGGCACAGCTGTAGAAATCTTAATTACAACTGACTAAACATATGCTACCAGCTTTAGAGAAGACTCTCGACCCCCTCTACTGATTCTTGATGTTCTGGTCTCTTGGTATATATAAACTTAAGTCTTCAGATTGAACTGGTCTGACAGAAGCTGAGCAAAACAAAAACAGACACATTTAACTTTATTTTGGTGAAAGTTTTGATTCTCAAGCACAATGCAAATAACACCTATAAAGTTTCCAAAAATTAAAGATATAAACCTACAACAAAAATTGTTTCCTTGCAATGCAATGAGATTCAGACTATCTTAGATTTCTTACCTGCAACAGAATGAAGGAAAACAACAGAGCAGTGTGTGTACCAGAGGAAGAGAAGTGAGATTGATATCTAGACATAGTAATATTCAATTAAGTGGAGACAATGAATGAATTTTTCATTTAATGGCTCATGAAATTTATTTGGGGAAAAATGAAGAATGCATTAGAAAAGAACAAAAAGTAATTCCAAAAAGAGAATGAAATGGTATTTAGAGAATAGTGAAGTTCAACTGAAGAATGATGGAAGGAAAAGATGGAGATAGGAAGTGAAAAAGTTTCTAAGGGTTTTATTATTATTTCAGGGTTGACAAGAGATACAAAAACACATCTGTCAAGAGATATTTATTAAAAATTTAAGGGAAGCCAATAGAACAATTTTCAAGAATGTATAATTTTGAAACTACTAGGTAGTAAAAAGGAATCAATCAAAAGTTTTTTTTTTTTAATCCAGAAAGACTTCTAAATAGGAAAAAGAAAAGTAATAGTAAAAATGGATGATTTTAAATAAATAGTAAAAAATAAATTTATTTAGATCAAATTTCCCCATAAAAGTCCTCCATGGTTTTAAAGAAATTTAGCTACGTTATTTTCTTAAGACACACTACAAATAAAATGATACAAGAGTAAATAAAGACATGCAAAATCACAGCAGGAAAATATATCAATGGTACATGAGCAAGATAACTTAGGATCATAAAAGAAAACAATAAATAGGATAAGATACATTATTTTATATCAATTAGAAGTTGTATCAAGAAGAAGCTAAGCAATGTAATGGTAGTTCCATTTAGCCCTTATGAACAATCCTGTAAAATTGAAACTATTATTATCTCATTTTGCAGACTCACCTGTGAAAACAGGAGGCTCAGAGAGTTTAAGAAATTTGTCCAAGATCACAAAACTGGTGAATGATAGAGTCAAAGCTCTGTGATTCCAAAGTTTATATAATTAATTGTTGGCTTACATTTTATTTAAAGGGAAAACTTGGAATCCTCTAAAAATATTTTACTATTAAGTTATTGCTCATTCTGGTGGTCACTAGGCAGGGAAGAGACTGTCATCCATCTTCGACCTAGGTGCCAATAGTTTGGCCCCTTGTGGAGCACGGGTCTGCCACATGCTGGGTGCCATGCCAAAGAGAAGGAGCTATTGCCTTCCCCTCCCTGCTAAGGCATGGCACATAGGGCTGGCCAGTGGTGGAGGTAGGATGAGAACCCAGATGCTGCTGGGTCACAGAAATGCTGCATACAGAACCATGGAGCTGGCCCTGGATGCCTCTGCATGTCCTCACTTATCCTGCTAATATCCCCTTGGTGGAGGTAGTATGACATTAAATAGCAAATGAAAATCACCATGAAGGAGGGAAAGAAAAAAAAAAAAAAAAAACAGAGAGAGACTGTGGAAAAAGGAAAATTTTATGTATTTAAGTTCCTTACACAGCACTTTTTGCTAGCTTTTGAACAAGGGTTCTCTGAATTTAATTTTGTGCAGGTCCTCACAAATTATGTAGATGACCCTATTTCAAACATATTACACATATTAATATATGTTATATTATGAGTGTGTGTTATAGTTTTAAGGATAACAAATGGAAAAGTGCCAAAGATCTGCAAAAATTCATTTGAGAAAAATGTGTATATCATCAACAAACAAAAGAGCTTATTGATGAAGGTGAAAGAGGAGAGTGAAGAAGGTAGCTTGAAACTCAACATTCAAAACACTAAGATCATGGCATCTGGTCCCGTTATTCATGGCAAATAGAAGAGGAGAAAGTAGAAGCAGTGACATGTTTTGTTTTCATGGACTCGAAAATCACTGCAGTCGGTGACTGCAGCCATGAAATTAAAAGACACTTGCTCCTTGGAAGGAAAGCAATGACAAACCTAAACAGCATATTAAAAAGCAGAGCTATCACTTTGCCAACAAAAATCTGTATAGTTAAAGCTACGGTTTTTCCAGTAGTCATATAGAGATGTGAGAGATGAACCATAAAGAAGGCTGACTGCTGAAGAACTGACACTTTCAAATTGAGGTGTTGGAGAAGACTCTCGAGAGTCTCTTGGACTGCAAGGAGATCCAACCAGTCAATCCTAAAGGAAATCAGTCCTGAATATTCATTGGATGGACTGATGCTGAAGCTGAAGATCCAATAATTTGGCCACTTGATGCAAGGAGCTGATGCATTGGGAAAGACCCTGATGCTGGGAAAAACTGAAGGCAAAAGGGAAGGGAGTGGCAGAGGATGAGATAGTTAGATAGCATCACTGACTCAACGGACATGAATTTGAGCAAACTTTGGGAGAGAGTGGTGGACAGTCGTCTGCACAGTCTGGCATTCTGACACATCCATGGGGTTGCAAAGAGTCAGACATGCCTTAGCAACTGAACAACTACAACAATCAAGGAGAGGAAATGAGAAGTATAAGGAATATAAGAAGTGATGAACTGGAGAGATGCCGGAGCTGAAATCAAGTGACTTTGTGACCCATTAGCAATGAGGAGAAAGAAGAATCTGAGAGGACTCTCATGTTTCCAACTCTGATAAGCCAGAACAAAAATTATTAGAGGAGGAATGTGAAGATGATGATCTTACTTTTGGGTATGATGGGTTGGATGTGCCTGAAGAAAATTTTGGATTCAGTTGATCAGTTGCTTATGTCCGGAACTAAGTTGAGAGATTTGGATTAAAGATGTATGTTTGGGATTTATCACCATAGAGGAAGTAACTGGAACTATAAGAGGTGATCACTCAGATTTAACAGGACAAAAGTTGAATATTATAATAATATGTGTTATCATTATTTTAAGTAACATATATGAAGCTATGTGTCAACAACTATAAGTGAATTTCTACATTTAATCTATTTTACCTTGTCTCTATTTCACTGGCCACTGTTAATACTTTTACCATGATAAGAGAACCTGGGCATTACTTATTTGCTTTATTGGAAGCACCTAAAATAAACAATATTGATAATGTAGTGACAAGCATATTTTTTGGTGTATTACAAAAATAGCACTGCTTGAATGCAGAAAAATGAAAGCTATTCATAAATGTTCCAACTTAAGCTGATGCTGATAACTCCAAAGTGATTCATTTCCTGTGTCTGCTTAGACCTGATATTGATAGCTGGAAAAATGGCTAAGCCTATTTTCTGCTGTGTTCTTAATTGAAATCTATATGGACATGAAGCCAAAGTCAGTCATGATAACATGACAGGGAGATAATTAAGAGAGGTTTTCTTTCCTTTTTTCTTTCTTTCTTTTTTTTTTTCTTTTTGATATGGCCATGTTCCATCCCTTCCTTCCCCAAACGTGTCAGTTTTCAATGAAACATGTAGCAAACGTGGTTTGCTTCTGAGCCATAAGAATGAAACTTTGGAATATAAGCTGTTGATCTCCGTGTGTAATGAAAAGATCTCTTGTTAGGAAAAATCTGGGGTCATTTTGCAAGGCAAAATAGCAATGCGAATCCCTGTCTCTCCAAATCCATAAGCATGGTGCCTGGGCACAGATATCACTGTCTTCTGTAGTCTCACTTTGTATATTAACCAAGCATTGTGAGGAGCCAGGAGATTTCCACTCCTTCTGGATGACGCATAAATGTCCCAGGCAGGCCTGGATTAGTAAGCTATGAGTAGTAAAAAGCCCTGCATAACAAATGCCTTCTCTGATTCTTGTAAGGAACATTCTTAATGATGTGTGGTTTGCAGCATAGGGAGGAAAGGAGATTTAAGGTTCTATCTAAAACTGAAAGCAGAAGGCTTTAATCAGTATGTACTTGGCAGCTTGGCTCACTCTCTTGAACACTTTAATTACTTCTGTGGGAAAAAAAATCCATCTGCATATTCAAATTTTCCACTAGAATCAAACAGCACATGAAAGAGGGTATGAGATTAAAGGGCAACATTTTATAAAGTAGGTGAAATAATATTTTGTTGCTTTTTTTGGATTAGATTCACATTTTTTGCTTTCACTTGGTTATTTACTACTTTGGGACCAAGGATTATCAGAAAATATTGATTGATTGATTGATCAATCAATAAATTCTATCATATATTCAGCAACTCATCACATACTTTGCTTTCTCTGGTTCCTGTTTAGTATAGTTGCTAAACTGAGGAGAACAAAAAAAATATTCTTTTTCAAATTTCTATGCAGTTTGAGAAAGCAATTTGTGACTGATAATTCACTGTCAAGGAAGTCCACGATAACTGAAAAATTCTGATGTCCTGGAAAATTTTATTTGAATGAATACTATGGGGATTTTGAAATAAGCAAAACCACTAAAGATAATTGGTGAATGAGAGTATTACACAGCAAGGCTTAGAAGCAGGTACTGGAAATTAATTCCATTTATTTCTAAACCATGGTCAGGTTTTATGCCTGAAATTGATTTAAAAAGTTGTTGTTGGATATATTAGAATAAGCCCCTAAGCTTTTATCCTTTCATTCTGTTGGCTTTTATGAGACAGTCTGATAGCCGGAGGGCAGGCACCCACGTTTTTGTAATGATTTATGATAGCATCAACAATAGTGATAATAAAATAGCTAACATGTGCTAAGTACTTAACCTATCATGGCCTGTTTAATTTTTTCAGCAACCCTCTAAGGCAGGTGCTATTATCATCCGCAGAAAGAATGTAATTTTCTCAAGGTTTCAGAGATGTTTAGTAAATATATCAGCTAATTTCTGTTATGCTAGCTAGCAATTAAAAATAAGAAGTCTTGATAAATTAAATAAGATGTTATATGTTAGAAGGATAACTGGACTCGGGAGCAGGTAGTTCTTCTTCTAAGGAGCCAGGAAGTAGGAACCACAGCAGTTAGTATCTGGTCAGGGTCATTCTAAACAAAAGAAAGAAAAAAAAAAGGAAGTTTCCAATTGTTATACATCTGCCCCACAGCTGTTCTTGGATGGGAAGAAAAGAGATCTTGAGCCCAAAACTCTTGGAACAGGAACCAGGTGTCTGGATTTACCATCCTGCCAAAAGAGCCAAGTACACAAAGGAGACTTATTTATTAAAAAGAGATCAGGCCATTCTTAGGAAAACGGGGAATGAGCATAATGCTTCCCACGATGGTGCCACATTTGATCCCTTTGCTTAAGTACTTCCAGAATTTATGTGATGGTCCCATTTAGCTTAATGCTAAATGCGACCATCATTATATCACTAAAAATTACATCATTTGCTGTAAAAAAAAAAAAAAAAATTAGGGAGGTTTTCACCTCAGAACAGAAAATTTATTTTAAGCTTTAGCTCTCTGAAAACATTTACTTCCTTGAAGAACGCAAATGACTTTATCCTCATTATATCATGGGCCATTTACCATTTCATCATACACCTGGAAAAATCTGAGTGTCCGAACTGGTCCATAGACCAGTCTTTGGGAACCACTGCAGGTTGTTGAGACACTGGAGTTGCTGAGACAGCATGCAATGCAGGAGATGTGGGTTCAATCCCTGAGTCATCCCCTGTAGAAGGGCTTGGCAACCCACTCCAGTATTCTTGCCAGAAAAATCCCATAGACAGAGGAGCCTGGCAGGCTGCAGTCCATATGGTCACAAAGAGTTGTACACAACGGAAGCTTGAAAAGACTAAGCATGCAGGCAAAGGTGCTTTGCATTTTCAAGTAAGTGCATTAAAAATGCCAAAGTGCTACAAAACAGTTTGCTTTATCTGTTACACTCCATTTTCCAATTCTTTCCTCAAAATCATATTAATATGGAACATAAACATGACATACTCTAGAGCATTATATCTTCCCTTCTCATGTTTTCAAAGTTGACTTTAATTACCTCTTCAATGCCTGATGTAGAACTGTTTGCTAAAGTAGGGAATCAGGAAAATTATTTTGATAAAATCTGTTTGTTTGTTTTTTTAATTTATTTTTTCTTAGTTGAGCACAAATGTGTCTCAAACATTCCATAGGCTGTAATTTGAGAGACTGCCAGAAGGATTCTTCTTCTATCCCAGACTGTTGGACAGTCTGGGCTGATTCTGCCTCTCTTAAGCATAGTTTCATTCACAATACTGTGTATACGCAGCCCTTGTAACACCCCTCTACCGTCCATTCATTCCCAATTTCAAAGCATATGTGATGCTTAGTAGCTGCATTACATTTCCAATTGCAATTTAAACATGAACAAGCTGGATATTGACTTGATCATTCCAAATCAGCAGAGACCATCAAGTAGTGATGGATTTTAAGCAGCATCTTCTTGAAAATACAAAATTTCAATGCTATTAAGATTAAAACATAGGGAAGAGTGGAATCAGTATTTGTCATTCTGTCCAGTCAAAGTAGCAGTTCTTGTAAGAATATGAAATTTTTATACCCCAGCAAGAGACTGAAATCAGAGTAAGACTATGAAACTAATCATAATGATATATTAATAAATATCAAACTGTCATTCGGAAAGAGATATGGTTCCTTCAGGAGGAGGCTTTTGCTTATTTGAACAAATGAAACAATGCTATGAATTTAAATATATTTCCTCCTTACAAAATAAAGTAGGTAGCAGAGCTGGTCCCGGGCATGAGGCTTGGAAATTTATTACGTTCTGCTGCTGCTCCTCACCAGCCTTCTGTCAGAGGCTCGCACCTCACTGACAGGTGTTCAAAGATACGCTCAAATCCCAGCTGCTCTGTCACTGCATAAGCTAAGGTGAGGAGATAAAGACTTTGTGTAACTCTTTGCCCTCAGGCTCCTGCAACTAGAAAAGAAAACTGATCAGGAGATACAACCTAGTTTCCAGATGTCTATTAAGCGGAATTTAATTGGCCTGGCAGACTGCTTGGCTTTTCTTTCCCTTCTGAAATGCTGTGTTACCTTAGCTTCCAGTAGCTTTGAGCATCACTTAGTTTCTCCCTTCCTCTCTTCATATCATCTTCCTTTTGTGTGTGTCTGGTTCAAATTTCCCCTTTTCATAAGAACACTGGCTGTATTATAATAGATTAGGGCTCACTCTAATGACCTCATTTAACTTGATTATCACTATTAAGACTCTATTTGCAAAAAAGGTCACATACTGAGGAACTGAGAATTTAGGATTTAAACATATCTTTTCATTACAGGGATACAATTCAACTCTGAATATCAAGTCACCAGAGTTTGAGGACATAATACACAATTCTTTTAACAAACTGCATTCTATGCAGTCAATGTTTAAATTTAGAATGAATATACAATCTTAATTCTGACTTTGCATCATACAGATCAGGGATCTGAACAATATACGGCCTGTAGGAACAATATGGACTGCACCTTGCTTTTGTAAATAAAGTTGTGTTTTTGGTGTGTGTGTGTGTGTGTTTTTTTTTTTTTAATACATGTGTGCTCACTTGCTCATTTGTCTGTGGCTGCTTTCACTTTGCAACAGCAGAGTTGAGTTGTTGCAACAGAAACTCAATGATCTGTAAAGCATAAAATAGTTTTTCCTTCAAAGAAGTTTGCAGACCCCTGATTCAAATAATAACTCTCTCTGATTGAATGTTGGCTTTGCCAGGTACCAGCTCTGTGCTCTATGTTTTATATACCATAAGTCATTTATCTTGGCGTATTCCTTCTTTTAATAAATGAGGATACCAAGCACTAAACAATGTAAGATCATATAGCTGGTAAGGAATGGGACTGGAGCTTGAATCCTTATACATTCCAACCACTCACTTTTTTTTTCCGTGAAATTAGTTTTCCACAGTAGTAAGTTCCTTGTCATCTGTGGAATAAAAAGAAAAAAAAATTAATAGTTGGTCTTTATCCTTGGCTCCTGGCACCTTTAGAGCTCTTGAAACCCTTGGAATTTCCTCAGGGATAAGATGATAAAAGTGTGTTTTGTTCTAATGAAGTAACTTTTGGTGGATTCTTAAGAAAGCTTCAGGATGAGGGCTGGCCACCAGGAAGAACAACACTTAGTCTGAGGCTTGAACTTTCAGCCAGAGACCATAGCCCCTGAGAGGGGAGAGAAACTAGAGACTGAGTTAATCACTAGTGATCACAATCGTGCCTATGTAATGAAACCTCCATTCAGTTCAATTCAGTTCAGTTCAGTCGCTCAGTCGTGTCCGACTCTTTGCAACCCCATGAACTGCAGCATGCCAGGCCTCTCTGTCCATCACCAACTCCCAGAGTTCACTCAAACTCACGTCCATCGAGTCAGTGATGCCATCTAGCCATCTCATCCTCTGTTGTCCCCTTCTCCTCCTGCCCCCAATCCCTCCCAGCATCAGAGTCTTTTCCAATGAGTCAACTCTTCGCATCAGGTGGCCCAAGTACTGGAGTTTCAGCTTCAGCATCATTCCTTCCAAAGAACACCCAGGGCTGATCTCCTTTAGAATGGACTGGTTGGATCTCCTTGCAGTCCAAGGGACTCTCAAGAGTCTTATCCAACACCATAGTTCGAAAGCATCAATTCTTCGGTGCTCAGCCTTCTTCACAGTTCAACTCTCACATCCATACATGACCACCTGAGAAACCATAGCCTTGACTAGATGGACCTTTGTTGGCAAAGTAATATCTCTGATTTTCAGTATGCTATCTAGGTTGGTCATAACTTTCCTTCCAAGGAGTAAGCATCTTTTAATTTCATGGCTGCAGTCACCATCTGCAGTGATTTTGGAGCCCAAAAAATAAAAGTCTGACACTGTTTAAAAGACTCTTAAATGACAAAATTTAACATGCTTACGAATTGGCAAACACATCCACGTTTCTGACGGTGACACATCCCAAATGCAGGGGAGAGATGTTTCTGAGCTCAGGACCCTCTGGTCTTCCTCTTATATACCTCTTACCTGGATGTTCATTTTTATCAGCTATAATAAATTGCAATATTTAAGTATAGCGTTTTCCTGAGCTTTATGAGTCATTTTAGCAAATTATCGAACCGGGGGTGGTATCTCTGGTTTTGTAGCCAAGTAGAACAGAAGTGTGGGTAAACTTAGGACTTGATGCTTGCAACTGATGCCTGAAGAGAGGACAGTTCTATGGGACTGGACTCTTAAATCTGTGGGATCCAATGGGAAATCTGTGTAGTTAATGTCAGAATTAAGTTGAATTGTATGACACCCCGTTGATTTGAAGAATTGGAAAATTGGTTGGTGTGAGGGAACAAAAACCTCTCTTCATCTAAAATAAAATATCACACCTAACCATACTTATTTGTCCTTTATACTCTGCAACTGTTTTAAATATTTTGAGATATACCCAATTGTGTAATTTCCTTTTGTTTCTTTTTATTAGAAACATTGATGATAGGTTCTGAGCATCTCATCTCCTGTGAGATGGGATGAAAATAAAGCCCTCTCTGGGTGAGTGTATGAAATCCAAACATGTAGCTTAGACCCCCTCCCCCCCAAAAAAACACACACACACACCCTCAGAAAGCAGTTATTCAATCAGTAATTTGTCTGTCACACTAGAGTGAAGGATAATCAGTTATAAGAACTTATGAAATATCTTATTCACAAATGTAAACTGGAGTACTTTAAAATATATATTCCTTTATTTAACAAAGATTGAGAGACCTAAATATGCCAGGTACATTTTTAGGTCCTGAATAACCAAAGACAAATGTAACTTAGAGTGTCCTTCCAGAATTCAGAGTCCATTTGGAGATACAGAGAAGTTAGTTATAAAATAATGGGATAGGGGATGTAACATAGTCTTATTTAAAGAGCCTTTGGCATATAGGGAGAAAAGCTAAGTGACTTTTCCTTGCAAGGGAATGTAATGACCTTGTTATACATAAATACACTCTCTCTTCCTGACAGGTAGGTTCAAAAGTGACCAACTACAAAGACCTAAATTCCAAAGACCTGAACGATGTAAAGTTGAAGATATGAGTGTAATTATAATTCTAATTAGTGACCTAAATACCAAATCACTCCCTGAATGATCCCATAATCATTCAAAGTTCCATTTTATGCATTCAAATTCACAGGCAGTAACACAGGGTACTATCTAACTATTTGGTTGGTGAATGAATGCTTCTATTTTGTGATTTGGTTTTCTTTTTTCCAGGTTTATTGAGATATAACTGACATAATGTTGTGTAAGTTTAGGATATATGAAGTACAAAAATTCCATTTTTTTGATAAAAAACACACAACATGAAATATCAGAGTGAAATAAAGACATTTTAGGCATGAAACCAATAGAAACTTGAATAACACTAGTCTTTAAAAGTTTTCAAAATTAGGACATATGTGTTAGATTATTCTGTTGTTTTTTTTTTTCTAAATTCATTCATACCTAAGGAGTTCTTTATATTGTTGAATTGAGCTTTGTATAACTGTTAATAATAATAATTTTTAAAAGTAATGTTGATTTATAATTTAAAAAAATTAATAGAGGGATAAAGAAAAATACACTGATATAGTTTTACATGAAATTGTTTTAGAAACACTACATAACCCTCTTTTGGTGACCTGTGACAGTGTAGATACGCACATATATAATACAACATAATTGGCTATGCCAAAGCCTTTGACTGTGTGGATCACAATAAACTGTGGAAAATTCTGAAAGAGATGGGAATACCAGACCACCTGATCTGCCTCTTGAGAAATTTGTATGCAGGTCAGGAAGCAACAGTTAGAACTGGACATGGAAAAACAGACTGGTTCCAAATAGGAAAAGGAGTTCGTCAAGGCTGTATATTGTCACCCTGTTTATTTAACTTATATGCAGAGTACATCATGAGAAACGCTGGACTGGAAGAAAGACAAGCTGGAATCAAGATTGCCGGGAGAAATATCAATAACCTCAGATATGCAGATGACACCACCCTTGTGGCAGAAAGTGAAGAGGAACTCAAAAGCCTCTTGATGAAAGTGAAAGTGGAGAGTGAAACAGTTGACTTAAACCTCAACATTCAGAAAACGAAGATCACGGCATCCCGTCCCACCACTTCATGGGAAATAGATGGGGAAACAGGGGAAACAGTGTCAGACCTTATTTTTCTGGGCTCCAAAATCACTACAGATGGTGACTGCAGCCATGAAATTAAAAGATGCTTACTTCTTGGAAGGAAAGTTATGACCAACCTAGATAGTATATTCAAAAGCAAAGACATTACTTTGCCAACAAAGGTTAGTCTAGTCAAGGCTATGGTTTTTCCTGTGGTCATGTATGGATGTGAGAGTTGGACTGTGAAGAAAGCTGAGTGCCAAAGAATTGATGCTTTTGAACTGTGGTGTTGGAGAAGACTCTTGAGAGTCCCTTGGACTGCAAGGAGATCCAACCAGTTCATTCTGAAGGAGATCAGCCCTGGGATTTCTTTGGAAGGAATGACGCTAAAGCTGAAACTCCAGTACTTTGGCCACCTCATGCGAAGAGCTGACTCATTGGAAAAGACTCTGATGCTGGGAGGGACTGGGGGCAAGAGGAGAAGGGGATGACAGAGGATAAGATGACTGGATGGCATCACTGACTCGATGGACGTGAGTTTGAGTGAACTCTGGGAGTTGGTGATAGACAGGGAGGCCTGGCGTGCTGCGATTCATGGGGTCACAAAGAGTTGGACATGACTGAGCGACTGATCTGATCTGATCTGAATATTAATCACTTTAACTCTAATATCTGGTGTATTGTTTGTGGACAAAAAATGATTTCTCACGAGCTGCCTCTACAGGGATGAAGTCACCATTGCAGTTGCTAATCTTCAACAGACCCTGAAAGGAGTTCAGGGCTGAGGTCAGGGAAGAGGCATTCTGTGGTCTGGGAAAAATTGGCAGAACAAGAATTCAGATAGATATTTTAGAAGACTTTTCAAGCTTAAATTCATTTATCTTCTCATATCTAGAAAAGGACTAAAATTGTTAACAGAGACATCTGCTCATGTGACTGGCAGCAACCATCTGCCAAAATGTGTGCTTGATTGTAATTATGCCTCTTCACTAAAATCACATATATAGTGACCTCTCTCTACCTCTTTGGAGCAATTCCTGAGAGCTATTTGACAGCTCTCATTTTTCCACCATAAAAATTAACTCACAACTCAACTCTCACAATATGCTTTTATTTATTTATTTATGTTGACAGTTTTTATAAAGTATCTGCAGTGGGGAAGTAAATAAAAACCAGCTCAGTTCAGTTCAGTTGCTCAGTCATGTCTGACTCTTTGTGACCCAATGGACTGCAGCACTCCAGGCCTCCCTGTCCATCACCAACTCCCAGAGCTTACTCAAACTCATGTTCATCGAGTCCTTGATAACATCCATCCATCTCACCCTCTGTCATCCCCTTCTTCTCCTGCCTTCAATCTTTCCCAGCATCAGGGTCTTTTCCAATGAGTCAATTCTTCTCATCAGGTGGCCAAAGTATTGGAGTTTCAGCTTCAACATCAATCCTTCCAATGAATATTCAGGACTGATGTCCTTTAGGATAGACTGGTTGGATCTCCTCGCAGTCCAAGGGACTCTCAAGAGTCTTCTCCAAAACCGCAGTTCAACAGCATCAATTCTTCAGCCCTCAGCTTTCTTTATAGTCCAACTCTCACTTCCAAACATGGCTACTGGATCTCTACATGACATACTTGATCTCTTTTATACCTTAACAAACCCTTCTTAATCACTCATTGTGAATGATGTATTCTTCATATAAGTTAAATGAGCAAGGAGATAATATACAGCTTTGACTCCTTTCCCAGTTTGGAACCAGTCCTCTCCAGTTTTAACTGTTTCTTCTGATGAAGGGCAAGAACGAAGGACCCCACTTTTATAGCCTTCTTAATCATTCACTGTGCTTCAAGCATATTGTGCTACATTTAAGCATACTGTGATACAAAGCAAATGAGAGCATAATTATTTATAGCTATTAATTTTCATTAAATATTTTCCTTAAGAGATAAATTAAAGCTTCTTTCTGAAATACTCCCTCTCTGTGTTAAGTCTCTCAGAGGCTAACTAGCCAGTAAACACCCAGTGATATCACTCCCCTTTATTCATTTGAAACAATTTTATCAAGTACTCATTTTGTACACACTCATAGTTGGGCAAGAATTTCTTGTAAATGTACATGCTGAGTTCAAATGATGTGAAGAAATAAAGACCGTGTAAAAGTTGCCTACCTAAATCTTATGACATATATTGTTTCTCTCTTGTCCTTGAAGCATTAAATCATGACCTGACCTGATTGTTTCCCTGGATTTTTATCTGTCAAGTTGCTTATATCATAATTGGTCTGATTCTCACTATATGGGCACTTGTATCTACATCTATTTCTTTATTCTGTGTGTGTGTGAGTGTGTGTTCACTGCTCCTTGTGAGATTTCTGACCAAGTCATTGGCTCTGGCTGCATAAATTGGTGAGCTGAAGCTGCAGATATGGAACTGTGTCAGCCTCACTCTCAGGGTTATGAATGATGCTGTCCGGCTAAGGACACTACATTAATGGGCATTATGGATAGGCCTGCCCTATTTCAAGAACTGTGCTTTTCAAGCCAATTTCTGTGTCTGAGATCAAAGAAACATAGAAGGCTATGATAGAAGGCTATGATAGAAGGAAAGAAGTTATTCCTGTTTAAGTGAAAAATAAGTGTAAAAAACCCCATAAAGTGACTTGATATGTTAAGTGATTTAAGAGAATTAAGGCATGCTGGTGAACAAACATCAAGCAAACTAATTTTTGCCCCAATAGTCTGTTAAAGCCCAGTCTTATTTTATGTAATAAACAAAAACCAAAACAAAATAAAACTGTCTTCTGTTATCTTTCAATCTGTGTCAAATTGTTTCTCTATTGAGAGACTAGATTGAAAATGTGTTGTTTATAAAGTTCAAGTACATTTTAAAGTTAAAGTAGAGTAGAGGGAAGCTATCCTGGGGCAGAAAGGGATAGAGAAGAAAGAGACAAAATAAATGGCTAAGTCTGGTTCAACATTAGTCAAAAACTTGGTGTTGGAAGGAGCTATTAGGTGTAATGAAGAGCCATATGACAGTGACTTGCCAGGTCAATAACTTTATCTTACCTACATTAATATTTTGTTTTATTATCTTTTCTTCATAGTAAAACTGTGAAGATAAAGATATATCTTTAAAAAATATATAATTATTGATAGCTGAGGGATAAATTAAAACAGTTTGAGATTTAGAACTTAGGACATCAGGGCTGTTTTCTGCCCATACACCAAATTACTGTGTGATCTTCCAGCAAGTTGTTTTACCTCTCTGGACCTGATATTTCCTCATCTGAAGAGAAATATGACAATAGTTATTGTGTACTGATGTTGAAAATGTTAACACAATAATATTTAGTGCAAAGTATAAAGCCTGGTATATTTTAAGTGATGAATAAATATCTGCTTTTTCTTTTATTCTATACTTTGGCCACCTGATGAGAAGAGCTGACTTATTCAGAAAAGACCCTGATGCTGGGAAAGATTAAAGGCAGGAGGAGAAGGAGACACCAGAGGATGAGATGGTTGGATGGCATCACTGACTCAATGTACGTGAGTTTGAGCAGGCTCCGGGAGATGGTGAAGGACAGGGATGCCTGGTGTGCTGCAGTCCATGGGGTCACAAAGAGTTGGACATGACTGAGTGACTGAACAATAACAACAAATTCTTTCCTTTAGACCACTTCCTATCAGTCCTGCCTGCCACTGGCTTCCTTTTTAAAATACGTGTTTCATGTAAGGTTTTCATATTTCAGTCAAGTGTTTATATATTATCTGTCTTTGAAATTCTCAGTTTCCCCTTGAGATAGTTGAGTAGGTCCAGTGCAAGGTATGCTTTGTAAACTAGCACAGAATCAGTTAATTTCATCCCTACAAGTTGGGAGAAAATACTGAACCATTTTTACCCTGACAATTTCTGAGTCACTACAGCTAAGACTAAAATAATTTGAGAAAGCAGATTATGTGAAGTTAATGTCATTCAGTCATGTTTTCAATTTAGCAATTTTCTACTGAGTATCAATTACAACTCACACTTAAGAGAAGGTGGATCAACCCATTTTCAGATCATTCGATATAACAGAAAAAGTTACTAGGATATTTTATGTAATTTTCAGCCCCATTGATTAAGCCAAAGAAGGAAGATGACAGAGGATCAGAGATGAAAATCTAACCTAATCAGTGAAGTTCCTTCCAGCTAAAGAACTGAAGACTGTTGTAAAATTCTTAACCAAGGAATAATAAATTCTCATAGTTAAGGTTTTAGACAACAGAAACTTAAACATTAAGAAGAGCAGGGCATGATCAATCCCCAACAGAACTTTCACAGATTCCCTAAATTGGTATTTCTTCTGAATTCTTCACACTTGAGAGTCGAGTGTGATTATCTATGAAGTGATAAAGCCTCTCCTTACAAAGCAGGCATGCCCAGGCCCAGTGCAGGTCTCTACCAGGGAATTACAGTCAGTCAGTTACCTCTACATGTTGTTGAGCTAATGCAATGTCAAACAAACAGATAACTGGTACCATTTGATTTAAATGTTAATGTTTTACCCCTTGATGGCACCTCTTATTTGTAAAGAAAAACCTTTGAGCTGGAATTTTGTCTTGTTTTCCCCCCAGATGTGAAGTTAAGACAAAAGTGTTTACATGTGGGTCGATTTCTCTGGGGGCAAAATCACCTGGTGACAGTATTGAAGGAGTGGCTGTGGATTGCTTCTATATACTGCTGGGTGGTTACTTCACTGGTTAACATTTGTCATGGATCACAGCAGTCATAACAGAGTACTGCAAGCAAATTACTTAGGTGGACATTAGACTCTTTTGGCTCCTCTTGGACATTTTGGCTTCAATAAACATGCCACTGTCCAGATCAGATCAGATCAGATCAGTCACTCAGTCATGTCCAACTCCTTGCGACCCCATGAATCGCAGCATGCCAGGCCTCCCTGTCCATCACCAACTCCCAGAGTTCACTGAGACTCACATCCATCGAGTCAGTAATGCCATCCAGCCATCTCATCCTCTGTCGTCCCCTTCTCCTCCTGCCCCCAATCCCTCCCAGCATCAGAGTCTTTTCCAATGAGTCAACTCTTCGCATGAGGTGGCCAAAGTACTGGAGTTTCAGCTTTAGCGTCATTCCTTCCAAAGAAATCCCAGGGCTGATCTCCTTCAGAATGGACTGGTTGGATCTCCTTGCAGTCCAAGGGACTCTGAAGAGTCTTCTCCAACACCACAGTTCAAAAGCATCAATTCTTCAGAGCTCAGCCTTCTTCACAGTCCAACTCTCACATCCATACATGACCACAGGAAAAACCATAGCCTTGACTAGACGAACCTTTGTTGGCAAAGTAATGTCTCTGCTTTTCAATATGCTATCTAGGTTGGTCATAACTTTGCTTTCAAGGAGTAAGCATCTTTTAATTTCATGGCTGCAATCACCATCTGTAGTGATTTTGGAGCCCAGAAAAATAAAGTCTGACACTGTTTCCCCACCTATTTCCCATGAAGTGGTGGGACCGGATGCCATGATCTTCATTTTCTGAATGTTGAGCTTTAAGCCAACTTTTTCACTCTCCACTTTCACTTTCATCAAGAGGCTTTTTAGTTCTTCTTCACTTTCTGCCACAAGGGTGGTGTCATCTGCATATCTGAGGTTATTGATATTTCTCCCAGCAATCTTGATTCTAGTTTGTGTTTCTTCCAGTCCAGCGTTTCTCATGATGTACTCTGCATATAAGTTAAATAAACAGGTTGACAATATACAGCCTTGAAGAACTCCTTTTCCCATTTGGAACCAGTCTGTTGTTCCATGTCCAGTTCTAACTGTTGCTTCCTGACCTGCATACAAATTTCTCAAGAGGCAGGTCAGGTGGTCTGGTATTCCCATCTCTTTCAGAATTTTCCACAGTTTATTGTGATCCACACAGTCAATGGCTTTACCATAGTCAATAAAGCAGAAATAGATGTTTTTCTGGAACTCTCTTGCTTTTTCCATGATCCAGGGGATGTTGACAATTTGATCTCTGGTTCCTCTGCCTTTTCTAAAACCAGCTTGAACATCAGGAAGTTTACGGTTCACGTATTGCTGAAGCCTGGCTTGGAGAATTTTGAGCATTATTTTACTAGCGTGTGAGATGAGTGCAATTGTGCAGTAGTTTGAGCATTCTTTGGCATTGCCTTTCTTTGGGATTGGAATGATAACTTATCTTTTCCAGTCTTGTGGCCACTGCTGAGTTTTCCAAATTTACTGGCATATTGAGTGCAGCACTTTCACAGCATCATCTTTCAGGATTTGGAATAGCTCCACTGGAATTCCATCACCTCCACTAGCTTTGTTCATAGTGATGCTTTCTAAGGACCACTTGACTTCACATTCCAGGATGTCTGGCTCTAGGTCAGTGATCACACCATCGTGATTATCTGGGTCATGAAGATCTTTTTTGTACAGTTCTTCTGTGTATTCTTGCCATCTCTTCTTAATACCTTCTGCTTCTGTTAGGTCCATACCATTTCTGTCCTTTATCAAGCTCATCTTTGCATGGAATGTTCCTTTGGTATCTCTGATTTTCTTGAAGAGATCCCTAATCTTTCCCATTCTGTTGTTTTCCTCTATTTCTTTGCATTGATCGCTGAAGAAGGCTTTCTTATCTCTTCTTGCTATTCTTTGGAACTCTGCATTCAGATGTTTATATCTTCCCTTTTCTCCTTTGCTTTTCGCTTCTCTTCTACTCCCAAATGTATTCTAACAACTCTCATACGAAGGGCCTACAGGGTTACTTCATCCTGACATATACTAAAAGCACACTGATGCCCAGTGGATGTTCCATAAACAGTATTTATGAAGCCATGAAGCTCAACAATAGTCATGCCATCATTGGTGTTTTGTTTATGAAGTGTCATCTGGGTCCTGAGCAGGAAAACCATAATCTGTAGTGTTTAAATATGTTTTAAAGCATGGGATTTATTCACCAAGACCAAGTAACCTCAGTATCACATCTTTGCTAGTTTTTGCTTTATTCAGTTTTTTCCTCTTTCTCTCTTCCCTCTCTCCTTTCTCATCTCCCTCTTTCTTTTCTCTTTTCCCTCCTTTCTTTTCTTTCTCATTCATTCCCCCTTTCTTCCTTTTCCTTTTTTTATTTTCTTTTTCACTTTATTTACCTTTAAAGCTGTACTTTAAGCCAAGTAGTTAATGATAATAGTAAAAAGTACCAATTTACATAAAGTATTATGCTAAGCACAGTGAGGGATATAGCTATAGACATAACAAATTCCTTATTCTATATCCTTAAGAAAGTTACCCCAGTTCACAGTGCACATATGCAAACAAATATATACAACAAAACAATGATGACAATGTATACTAAGGGACACTGTGGATGCTTGGATGGAGGAAGAGAGAAACTCTTCTTGCAGAGAGAAATTTATATAGAAAAAATGGATCTTGAATGGAAGA
This sequence comes from Bos grunniens, assembly GCF_055505025.1. Lineage (NCBI taxonomy): Eukaryota > Metazoa > Chordata > Mammalia > Artiodactyla > Bovidae > Bos > Bos grunniens. The sequence continues at coordinate 59,847,106 of NC_141183.1, read as the reverse complement.
ATGGATAAAGTTTTAAAGAGGGAAATAACCTGAGAGTAAAAGTTCAAGACAAGTGAGATAGTATAGATAAATAAACAAGGAAACTGGGGGATTGGGGGATGAACAACTGAGTTTTTAACTGCTTATAAGAAATAGCAAGTAGAGGTTAGTAATATAATTACAACATCACCAAGATAAGCAATACAGGAATCAGCAGGTGATGGATGATTAGGGGATAGGATGGTGAATATTCTATATGTTTATATATTGATTTTTAGATCATACCATTAAAGTAGATTCTGAGATAAAGCATGCTCATTTTAATCTCCCAAAAAGAAATGTTTCTTTCATGCTATGGGCCAAATATGATGAATGGATGGACATCATTTAATCCATATACTGTTTTAAGTTATGTTTAAAATGTTTTAAAAACATGTTTAAAATTGGAGATTTTATGCAAAAAGCAAATATTTGCATCTTATTTTGAAAAATGAAAGGAATATCTTATAATACAGAGATAGCATTTAAAGTGGCCAGTGATTTACCATAGCTGATTTGCAGTACCTACTTTCATACCCTCTCTGGTTTGTCACAGTCCTCAGTACTCTTTATTATTACCTCGCACTGAAACTGTTATCACTTATCTTTATCACCACACACTATTCTACTCATACAAGATTATTCTTTGTATGTCAGGCAGTCTGCTTTATTATTTAGTTTATCTGCTTGATCATTGTAGTGATAATCTGTGATCCCTGTCCTAAAATGTACATAGCCAGAATACTGGAGTGGGTAGTCTTTCCCTTCTCCAAGAGATCTTCCCAACCCAGGGATGGAACCCGGGTCTACCATATTGCAGGCAGATTCTTTACCAGCTGAGCCACAGGGGAAGCCCAATTCAATACTAACATGAAGTAAATCTGTTTCCAAGTTATTTAACATCAAGGACAGAATTTGAACCTCCAATAAAGCATTACAATCAAAGGCAGAAAATGAATTATTATTTAGAAAAAAAAAATCTGAATATAAGGGTGAAACAAATGTTGCTATCTTTCTGTTACATAGAAAATTCCTAAATTTGAACATGGCACTCTTAGTAAATGCCAATTAACCTAAAATTTCCTACATTTAACATGTATTTTTTTCTTCTTACAAAAAAATAATGTTGTGATGAAGGCACCTGTGGATGTGACTCTTAGAGTCTGTAATCTCTGACATTGTGTGTAACACAATTAGCGTGTTTGCCTTTGTCTAGAAAGAGGTTCTTTAGCTTTACATAAATTCATAAATAGGCTGATGACACCAACAGTTAATAAGAAAAGTTGTTCAGCATCACTAATCCTAAAATAAATGTAGATGAAAACCAAATGAGATATAGCCTCACACCTTTTAGGATGTTTATGATCTATAAAACAAAAGATAAGCATTGATAACAATGTAGAGGAAAAGTAACCTTTTATGTTACTGGTGGGAATATAATTAAGTGGAGCCATTACAGGAAACAGTATGGTGGCTTCTCAAAAAATTAAAATAAAACTACCATGAGATCTAGCAATCTCACTTCTGGGCATTCACCCAAAGGAATTTTAATCAGAATCTCATAGTGATACCTACATTCCCATATTTATTGCAGCGTTATTCACAGTAGCCAAAATATGAACAAAAAAATCTAAATGTCTACTGATAGATGAAAGAATAAAGAAAGTACTGTATATGCCTAGAGTATAATATTATTCAACTTTAAATGTGAAGGAATTCTGTCATTTGTGACAGCAATGGATGAACCTGGGGGAAAATATGCTAAGCCAAATGTCAGACACAGAAAAATAAATACTATATGATCTTAAGTATGTAATTTAATATAGTAAATTCATAGAAGTGGAGACTAGAATAGTGGTTACCAGGGGCTGGTGGGAGCCCTGGTGGAATGCAGAAGTGATTGTCAAAGGGTGCAGAGCTTCAGTTATATCAGATAAATAAATTCCAGAGATCTACTTCACAACGTTGTCTCTATAGCTAACAATAATATATTATATATTTAAATTTATTAGGTGATAGAGCTCATGCTAAGTGCTTTAACCACATGTGTGCATGCAAAGTTGCTTCAGTTGTGTCCTGCTTTTTGCCACTCTCCACATGCACCATAGCCTGCCAGGTGCCTCTATCCATGGGATTCTCCAGGCAAGAATACTAAAGTGGGTTGCCATGCACTTTCTCCAGGGGATCCTCCCAACCCAGGGATCAAACCTGCACCTATTACATCTCCAGAATTGGCAAGAAGGTTCTTTACCATTAGTGCCAACTGGAAAGCTCATTCTTACCACACACACATACAGATAATGATAAAAATAAAACTATGGTGTGTGTACAGACCAAAAAACCCAACAAATAATGATAATAAAAATAAAGAGATAAAAGGAAAGTTTAGGAGGTGATAAATATGCTTATGGCATTGATGGTGGTGATGGCTTCATTGCTGTATCATTAACTTTAAACTCATTAAGTTGTATACATTAAATATATACAGCATTTTTTTGTTTTGTTTTGTTTTTACCCATGAATCATTCCTTAGTAAACTTTTTTTAAAGCACTTTATAAAAGGAATTAAATAAGGTACTTAAATTGGACTAGCTGAGCCTGTGTTGAACTTTAACAATTATTCAAAGAGGGAATACATTTTCTCAGTTGATTTTGATTTTCAACTACAGTGAGTTGAAAGCAGGAATATCACAGAGAAAGAAATCTATGCGTGTGGATACAGATGTGTGCATATGCATGTATGCATGTATTCTTATGATACTATCATTAACACAAAATGAAAATATCTACCATATACAGATGTATGAAACATCTACATTTCTGAGAATATAATGAAAATATGAGAGAAGCTCTGAAAAAGGATTTTGTCTGGTGTGATCTCTTTCAGATGCTGCACACACTCTTCTGGGAGACAGCTCTCCACTGGTCTCTCAAGTTCCATCAAATTTTGAAAGCAGAGGCTTTACTGCTTCTTTTTTTCTGAAATATCTTTCCAAAGATGTTTGTATTAAAAAAAAAAAAAAAAAAAGTCTTGGAAGATAGGGATAGTGTCTCTCTCTGGAGCAGAGGGCACTTTTGTATACTATACAATATAATCAAGATAATGTCTCCCTTCGGTGCAAAGCTTACTTTTTAGTTTGCAAGTAAGGTAAAATCTCAGACCCTTCACATTTTGACATTCAGTCACACCCAGTCTCCTTCCTTAGAGCCTTTTTTCTTATTCCTTAGGCTTCTCTTGATTTCTTTGCCTCTCTGGGGTCAATATTTCCACCTATATCAGCATAACCCATTGTCTTGGGCCTCTTTTCCCACTGAGAACCAAGAGCTAAGTTGCAATTTAAAGTTTCCAAGTGATTCAAGTCCTTAGCCCATCAAGGCATTATTGACATCTCAGAAATGTAATATTCCAATTCCAATTCTGAAAGGAAAAAGAAAGGGAAAACAAAAAAGCACACATCTCTATTTAAATATTGATTTTTGAGTTAAGAGAACAGAAACTCAGAATCAGTAAATTGTGTGCACTCATATTCTCCTCCCTCAAAAAAATAAAAAAATAAGTATATGTGGTAAAGTGGGTGACAAATTTATTCAGCCCTGACAATGGTGGGGTGACAGGATAGGTTCTGAGACTTTGTGAAGTTCTCACTTGAAGCAAAAAGATATGAATCTTCTATACAAAATGAGAGAGTCTTATTGACTTTTTTCCAGTATAGTGAACCTTCTGCTTCTGAAACCTTTCAGTGACGTGAACTTAAGAATGATAAATGACTGGTTACTGAAGGCTCAATCTTGACATAGTTTTCCTATTAATATTAAGTTACAAGGGAGGTTGAAGTAGACAAAAGCAAAACTGGAAATAATAGATGAAATTTGCATTAAGAGATTGTATTAAGTTGTTTTCTGCTCGCTTTGATTATGTTATGTGAGGGAGACTTGCTAAGACAATGGAGAAAATGAAACTTTTTAAGATCTAATTTAAAATTAAACATATTTAGGTATAATTTAAACTAAGAAGACAGGTTTCTGTTAGTGTTTTACACACACGTATCCACAAACACACTTGTATATATACATCTGTGTAAAGAAAATTTTGAGAAGATACCTTTTATAGGTAATGGAATGTTCTCAAGAAAAACCTAATTTACCATTTTCCCCTTTGTATTTCCTACTTGTTTTCCTTCTCATTTAGAACTTCATGTAACAATTTGCCTCTGAATGTCTACAAATGGTGACCCAGGAATATCAAGATACTTAATCAGAAGGCTTCCTTCCAAACACAGGCACAGTGTAATCAACTGGAGAAATGCCATCAGAACTTACAATCTTCCCCCATTCATTACCTTTTCAGTGGTGCAATAGCCTCTTGTTCAGTTTTGCAACACTGCTGATGTTTTATTTATTTTTGCCAAATTAAGATGAATTAAAGTTTAATTTTATGTTGAAATTGTTTTGGAAATTCAAAACACCTTAAGGTAACCAGAAATGCTCTAGAGATCAGAGGCCAGAAGTAGAAAACAGGCAATAGAAGGTAAATTCAAAAACAGGAGTGGAATTCACAGCATTAGGCTCAGGACTGTTTTCTCGAGCATACAAATTCCTTCCTGGGATAGACAAAACTGGGGCTTCTGTACACCAAATAGATATTTTTTTTCAGACCCTTTGGGAAAAATAAAAGTAGAGCCTGCAAAGTAAATATAGATGGCATAAGAGATGCAGACCACTATATACACCATCCTTCACTCTGAGCAATACACATAGATCAAAGTATCAGATCATGACACTTTTTATTACAACCTGTGCTTCTTTCTCTTACATTGAAAAATTAAGTGAATGTTTCAGCAGAAGTTGGAGGTGTTTTTAATAATTTAACAGATGTGTTTGTTATTGTCTTATTAGACAATGTCATAAAAGAAAGCAGATTTCTTAATTCATTTAAGGAAATTTTATTAAGACACTCAAACTTCGGACATGGTGCTAGGTGCTAGGAGCAATTGATGAATAGAACAGATAAGATCCCTGCCTTTGTAAGTCTTGTAGCCTAGTGGCCCATGTGTACACATGTCTTGGGGACAGGGAAGAGAGGAAGCAGAGTGAGAGTTTGATTTCCAACCAAAATATGAACCAGAACAGGCGAGTGTAAGATGCTAGTGCCAGAAAGAGAAGAGGAAATTAGTAAGATACAATAGGAAATTCTTGTGCTGAACCCTATTTAGTTTTCCTCTTTTCCTGGGCACAGGGCAAGATGTGCAGGCAGATGTGCAGCTATGCAGGGAGATGTGCTTTGTTAGGGCCAGTAGACTGTAGGGAGAAATGGGTGTGTGACTTCCAAGCCAAATTATAGAATACCCAGGGTGTAACTCTGCAGTGATCTCTTTCCTGCCTGAGCAACCTGAGAGAACTACTGATGATATGGTAGAACCACAAGGTTGAAGTAGTCTGGATTGTCGAGTTGCTACATGAAGAGAGGTTTTCCTGGACATTCACCCTAATAAGTAGTGAATTCTGTATGAAAACATAACACATTTTGTTATGTCAAGCTCTAAGATGACAGTGTACTTTCTGCAACATAACCTATCATATCCCAACCTTTACAAGGAAGCTTACATACATAACATATGGATATCTGGAGTCAGGTATTTCTTGAACGTAGGTATGAAATGTTGTGCAAAGAGTGTCTGTGAAGGAAATAGTGAACATTTTTGTTTTCTTGAAATCAATAAATGGAATCATAGAAATATCTTGCTGTTTTAGAAAACAGTTCTAATCACATTTGAAAAAAAATATCAAAAAAAAAAAGAGAGAGAGAGCGAGAGGGAGATGTAGAAATCAGAGAACATAAACTAAATGAAACAGAAGTACTGAATATGAAATAGAAAAAGTGAAACAAACTAGATAAAAGTAAAAGATCATCATATAGCCCAGTTATTTTTAAACATGACTGCTCATTAGAAACATACCTGGAGCTCTGGAGAAAAACAGCAATACCTGAGCATTTGTATTTTTCAAAAATTTTCAAGATAATTCTGATATGAATCTGGATTTTAAAAAGTGATTACAGGTTTTTCTATCAGATCCTAGTTTTGGTGATACAGAGTTGACCAATCATGATACAAGTATTAAGTGAGTAATAGTTACATAATTACAATAGTAAAAGATGTTTATCAGTTTTCATAATCAACAGTCAGACAAAAATGAAAGATAATTATAATTGCAAGCTATAATGGGGACATTATTAACTTAAAAATATAAAATAATTACATACAATTTGGGGTGGGGGAGGGTCCAAGCAGAGTGATGTGGTAAGCAGAAGTGCACAAATGTATGTTTTCATCTACCCAGCCAGTCTGTGTCTTTTGGTTGGTACATTAATCCATTTACATTTAAGGTAATGATTGTTACATATGATCGTATTACCATTTTCTTAATTGTTTTGGGTTTATTTTCTGTAGGTCTTTTCCTTCCCTTGTGTTTCCTGCCTAGAGAAGTTCCTTTAGCATTTGTTGTAAAGGTGATTTGGTGCTGCTGAATTCTCTTAACTTTTGCTAGTCTGGAAAGCTTTTGATTCCTCCATCAAATCTTAAGGAGAGTGTTGCTGGGTAGAGTATTCTCGGTTGTGGGTTCTTCCCTTTCATAACCTCAAATATATAATGTCATTCCTTTCTGGTTCATAGAGTTTCTGTTGAAAAATCAGCAGATAGCTTGATGGGAGTTCCCTTTATTCTTATTTGTCATTTTGTTGTTTCTAACATTTTATCTCTGTCTTTGATTTGTGTCTGTTTGATTACTATGGGTCTCAGCGTGTTCCTCCTGGGGTTTATCCTGCCTGGGACTCACTGTGCTTCCTGAAATTTGTTGCCTATTTCCTTTCCCATGTTCAGGAAGTTTTCAGCTATTATCTCTTCAAATATTTTCTCAGGCCCTTTCTGGCTCTCTTTTCCTTCTGGAACTCCTATAATGTAAATGGGTACATTTAATGCTCTCCCAGAGATCTCTTAGGCTCTCTTTATTTATTTTCATTACTTTTTCTATAGTCTTCTCTGTTACAGTGATTTCCACCATTCTGTCCTCCAGGTCATTTATCTGTTCTTCTGCCTCAGTTATTCTACTATTGATTCCTTGTAGTGTATTATTCATCTGTTTGTTTGTTCTTTAGTTCTTTTAGGTCTTTGGTGAACATTTCTTGCATCTTCTCAATCTTTGCCTCCATTCTTTTCCTGAGATCCTGGATCATCTTCACTATCATTATCCTGAATTCTTTTTCTGGAAGACTGCCTATCTCCAATTCATTTAGTGGTTTTTCTAGAGTTTTAATTGCCTCTTCATCTGGGACATAACTTTCTGCTTCTTCATCATGAACAACTTTCTGTAATATAGTTTTTGTTTTACTCACTGGGAGACTGTGCTTCTTCTTGCTTCTTCTGTCTGCCCCCTTATGATTGAGGCTCTCAGGGGAGTGTGTAATTTCCTCAGTTCTGTCTCATCACAACAAAAATTTGAAGTGACAGAGCTTAAAGCCCTCGGTGTGTCACAGTTCTCAAATGGACCATGTCTCAGCTCTTGGACAGACTGTGTTACAGCACTCGGACAGATCAGTGTTACAGCTCAGTTTTTTGTAGAAAATAAAGGGAAATACATCCTCGAGGCACAAAACTGAAATCTGAAACTGAAAGTCACTCAGTTTCTGACTGAGTGTCTGACTCTTTGTGACCCCATGGACAGTCCATGGAATTCTCTAGGCCAGAATACTTGAGTGGATTGCCATTTCCTTCTCCAAAGGATCTTCCCAACCCAGAGATGGAACACAGGTCTGCCACATTACAGGTGGATTCTTTACTAGCTGACCCAAAAGATGTGACGAGAAGAGAGAGAGAAAGAAAGAGCAAGGCAGGGCATGTAGGGAGAAAGAGAAAGTGCAAGAGAGAGCCCCAGTCCTTTGGCACTGCTTTATATGTATATATATTATTTTTTTTTTCCCTCCCCCTGGGCCTGTCCTATGTAAATTGGGCTACCCAGGGTGCTGTTTGTTCTACCTGAGGTCCTCAATCCGGTCCTCAGACCTTCCTTTGTTCTATTTTCACAGGTTTTTCCCTTTCTTGTCTTTTAGCCACTGCCATTCTGGACTCCTTTCTCCTATTCTCTCTACCTAACATTCTAAGAGGCTTGTGTAGGGTTCTTGATGACAGGGAAAAACTGGATCTTCCTCTAGTGAGCAAGACTTGCCTGTGAATGTCCAGGAGTCTCCAACTGGGGGCACTGAGTGCAACAGATTTACTGAGCATAGCCCCACCCATAAGAACAAGACCCAGTTTCCCCCACAATCAGCCTGTCCCATCAGGAAGCTTCCATAAGCCTCTGATCTTTATGTTTCAGAGGGCAGATGAGATGAAAACCACAATCACAGAAAACTAATCAAACTCATCAAATGAACCATAGCCTTGTCTAACTCAATGAAACTATGAGTCAGGCCATGTAGGGTGACCCAACAAGGATGGGTCATGTTGGAGAGTTCTGACTAAACGTGGTGCACTGGAGAAGGGAATGGCAGAACACTTCAGTATTCTTACCTTGAGAATCCCATGAATAGTATGAAAAGGCAGAAAGACGTGACACCAAAAGATGAACTCCCCAGGTTGGTGGATGCCCAGTATGTTACTGGAGAAGAGTGGAGAAATAACTCCACAAAGAACAAAGAGATGACGACAAAGTAAAAACAACATCCAAGTGTGAATGTGACTGGTGATGGAAGTAAAGTCTAATGCTGTAAAGAACAATATGGCATAGGAATGTGGAAAGTTAGGTCCATGAATTGAGGTAAATTGGAAGTGGTCAGACAGGAGAGGGCAAGAATTAACATCAACATTTCAGGAATCAGTGAGCTAAAATGGACTGAAACGGGAAAATTTAACTTAGATGACCATTTTGTCTACTACTGTGGGCAAGAATCTTTTAGAAGAAATGCAATAGCCATCAGAGTTAACAAAAAAGTCCAAATAGCAGTACTTGGGTGCGATCTCTAAAACAACAGAATGATCTCTATTTGTTTTCAAGGCAAACCATTCAATATCACAGTAATCCAATTCTATGCCTCAAACAGTAACGCTGAAGAAGCTGAAGTTGAACAGATCCATGAAGACCTACAAGACCTTCTAGAACTAACACCCCAAAGAAGATGTCCTTTTCATATAGGAGACTGGAATGCAAAAGTAGAAAATCAAAAGATACCTGGAATAACAGGTAAATTTGGCCTTGGAGTATGGAATGAAGCAGAGCAAAGGTTAACAGAGTTTTTCCAAGAGAACACACTGGTCAAAACAAACACCATCTATCAATAACACAAGAGAAGACTCTACACAGGGACATCACTAGATGGTCAATACCGAAATCAGACTGATTTTATTCTTTGTAGCCAAACATGGAGAAGCTCTATATACAGTCAGCAAAAGCAAGATGGAGCTGATTGTGGCTCAGATCATGACTTTTTATTGCAAAATTCAGACTTAACTTGAAGGAAGTAGGAAAAACCACTAGAGCATTCAGTTATGACCTACATCAAATCCCTTACAATTATACAATGGAAATTACAATAGATTCAAGGGACTAGATCTGATAGAGTGCCTGAGGAACTACAGACGAGGTTCATGACATTGTACAGGAGGCAGTGATCAAGACCATCCCCAAGAAAAAGAAGTGAAAAAAGGCAAAATGGTTGTCCAAGGAGGCCTTACAAATAACTGAGAAAAGAAGAGAAGTGAACCACAAAGGAGAAAAGGAAAGATACACCCATTTGACTGCAGAGTTCCAAAGAATAGCAAGGAGACATAAGAAAGCATAAGAAAGTCTTCCTCAGTGATCAATGCAAAGAAATAGAAGAAAACAATATAATGGGAAAGACTAGAGATCTTTTCAAGAAAATTAGAGATACCAAGGGAACATTTCATGCAAAGATAGGCACAATAAATGACAGAAATAATATAGACCTAATAGAAGCAGAAGATATTAAGAAGATGTGGCAAGAATACACAGAAGAACTCTACAGAAAAGATCTTCATGATCCAGAATACTATGAAGATGTGATCACTCACCTAGAGCCAAACATCCTGGAATGTGAAGTCAAGTGGGCCTTAGGAAGCATCACTGCAAACAAAGCTAATGGAGGTGATGGAATTCTTGCTGAGCTATTTCAAATCAAAGATGATGTTATGAAAGTGCTGCACTCAATATGCCAGCAAATTTGGAAAACTCAGCAGTGGTCGCAGGACTGGAAAAGGCCAGTTTCATTCCAATCCCAAAGAAAGGCAACGCCAGAGAATGTTCAAATTATTGCACAATTGCACTCAAATCAAACGCTAACAAAGTAATGCTCAAAATTCTCCAAGCTAAGCTTCAAAAATATGTGAACCATGAACTGCCATATGTTCAAGGTGGATTTAGAAAAGGCAGGGGAACCACAGATGAAATTGCCAGTATTAGGTGGATCACTGAAAAAGCAAGAGTTCCCCAAAAACATTTACTTCTGCTTTATTGATTACTGCTAAGCCTTTGGCTGTGTGGATCATAACAAACAGTGCATAATTCTTAAAGAGATGAGAATACCAGACCACCTTCCCTGCTCCCTGAGAAATCTGTATGCAGGTCAAGAAGCAACAGTTAGAACCAGACATGGAACAGATTGGTTCCAAATAGAAAAAGGAGTACATCAAGGCTGTATATTGTCATGCTGCTTGTTTAACTTATATGTAATGTACATCATGTGAAATGCCTTGCTGGATGAAGCATAAGCTGGAATTAAGATTACTGGGAGAAATATCAATAAACTCAGATATGCAGATGACACCACCCTTATGACAGAAAGCAAAGAAGAACTAAAGAGCCTCTTGAAAAAGAGTGAAAGAGGAGAGTGAAAAAGTTGGCTTAAAATTCAACATTCAGAAAGTGGAGATTGTGGCATCCAGTCCCATCATTTCATGACAAATAGAATGAGTGAGAAACTTAATTTTTGGCCTCTAAAATCAATGCAGATAGTGTCTGCATCCATAAAGTTAAAAGATGCTTACTTCTTGGAAGAAAAGCTTTGACCAACCTAGACAGCATATTAAAAAGCAGAGGTATTACTTTGCAAACCAAGGTCCATCCAGTCAAAACTATGGTTTTTCTAGTAGTCATGTATGGATGTGAGAGTTGGACTATAAAGAAAGCTGTGTGCCGAAGAACTGATGCTTTTGAACTATGGGTGTTGGAGAAGACTCTTGAGATTTCCTTGGACTGCAAGGAGATTTAATTAGTCAATCCTAAAGAAAATCAGTTCTGAATATTCATTGGAAGGGCTGATGCTGAAGCAGAAACTCCAATACTTTGCCACCTGATGCAAAGAACTATCTCATTGGAAAAATCCTGATTCTGTGAAAGATTGAAGGCAGGAGGAGAAGGGGATGACAGAGGATGAGATGGTTTGATGGCATCACAAACTTAATGGACATGAGTGTGAGCAAGCTTTTGGAGTTGGTGATGGAAAGGGAAGCCTGGCATGCTTCAGTCCATGTGGTTGCAAGGAGTCAGACAGGACTGAGAGACTGAACTGAACTGAACTGGTGGTCAGGGCTTTGTTCAGTAAAACTTAATCCAATTATCTGCTGTAGGGTGGGGTAGCACTCCTTCCCTGGTAGTTGTTTGGCCTCAGGTGAACCCAGTCCTGTGTTGTAAGGGCTCGATGGTAGGATTAATGGTGAACTCCAAGAGTGTGATGCCAAGGGGAACTTCCAGTGTCCCCATTCCTGTTGTGGGCCCCTTACAGTCAGTCTGTCCCATCAGGAAGCTTCCATAAGCCTCCCACACCTCCACAGCAGGCCCTCCAACTCTAGCAGATAGTTTTGGTTCAACCTTCTGTTGGGTTATTGCTCCTCTCCTCTGGGTCTTGGTGCATCCAAAAATTTTTTTATGCCCTTCAAGACTCCAGTCTTTGTTTTCCCCATACCTCTGAAAGTCCTATAATCAAATCCCACTGGCCCACAAGCCCAGATTCCCTGGGGATTCCCAGTTACTTTATCAGATCCCCAGGTTGAAAAGACTGACATGGGGTTCAGAACCTTCACAATAGTGTGAGAACTTCTTTGGTATTATTATTCTCCAGTGTGTGGGTCATCCACCCAGTGGGTGTAGGATTTGATTTTATCATGATTGTGCCCCTCCCACAATTTTGCAGCAGCTTCTTCTTTGTCTTTGATCATGGGTCTTGTTTTTCTTTCTTTCTTTCTTTCTTTTTTTGGTGGGTTCCAGAATCCCAGGGACAGAGGAGCCTGGTGGGCTGCCGTCTATGGGGTTGCACAGAGTCGGACACGACTAAAGCGACTTAGCAGCAGCAGCAGCAGAATTCTCCTGTCAATGGTTGTTCAACATCTAGTTGCAATTTTGTTGCTCTCACAGGAGGAGATGAACACACATCCTTCTTCTCTGCCATCTTGAACCAGAAGCAAAGAGACCCTTTTTAAGGAGGACTGTAATGGCACCATTGCAGAGATTTTGGGGAACCTTGTTTTCAGGCAAAGAGAATCATAATTACAAAGGCCCAAAGCAGGCAAGAGCACAGAACAGTTAAGAACAGAAAGAAGACAAGTATAGCTTCAATATACTTGCCTGTCTCCAGTACACTTACCTCTCTGAAGCAGGGAGAGAGTGACAAGGTCCAAGATAGAATTTGTGGTTAACTTTATATGTTAACTTGGCTGGGCTAAAGAATGCTCAGATAGCTGGAAATACATTATTTCTGGGTGTGACAGGGGATGTTTCCCAAAGAAATCACTATTTGAATTGGTAGCCTCAGAAGAGATCTGTGCCAACTTATATAGGCACTTTCCAATACCTTGTGGGCCTAAATAGGACAAACAATTAGGGAAGGGCAAATTCTCACTCTATCTCCTTGAGTTGAAGCTGTCACTTCTCCTGTCCTTGCACATCAGGGTTCTTGGTTTTCAGACATTCAGACTTGTACTGAATTATACCACCATTTTTCTGGTTCTCCAGCTTACAGATGGAAGATTTTAAGGTCTCTGAGCCTCAATAATTGCATGAGACAATTCTCATAGTAGATCTCCTTTTATATATCTATCATAGTGGTTCTTTCTCTGGAGAATTTTGACTAATCCCTCTTTATTATTACCATACGTCATTACTCAGTACTTCAATGTAAAGTTGTAATTTCATCCTCTGTGCAATAAGAAGTCACTGACAGATTTTAAGGGGTGTTGTCACTTGATTGGAAATCATTTTATTTTTACTGTTAATTCTGGACAGAATAGCAAAAGGGATTAAGAAAGGAAGGCTGGAGATGAATTAAAAGGGTTACTGCAGTAGTCCAAGAGATTTAGTGTTAAGGATGGAGAGAAATGACTCATTTTGGAAATAAAGTCAACAGGTTTGAATAACTAACTGGAGTTAGTGACTGAGGGAGGACTCAAGGATGACTCATTTATTGTTGGCTTAAGCAACAGAGTGCATATACTCATTTACCGATATGGAGATAACTGAAGGAGATGAAAAGGCTGGCTTAAAACTCAACATTCAAAAAACTAAGATCATGGTATCCTGTCCCATCACTTTATGGCAAATAGATGAGGAAAATATGGAAACAAAGGTCCATATAGTCAAGGCTATGGTTTTTTCAGTAGTCACATACAGATTTGAGAGATGGACCATAAAGAAGGCTGAGTCCTGAAGAACTGATGCTTTTGAAGAAGAGAAGATTCTTGGGAGTCCCCTGGACAGCAAGGAGATCAAACCAGTGAATCCTAAATGAAATCAAAATTTCAAAAAAAAAAAGTTTTGGAAATCCAAAATTTCCAGTGATCCAAAATCACTGCAGATGGTGATTGAGGCCACGAAATTAAAAGATGCTTACTCCTTGGAAGGAAAGTTATGACCAACCTAGACAGCATATTAAAAAGCAGAGACATTAATTTGTCAGCAAAGGTCCGTCTACTCAAGGCTGTGGTTTTTCCGGTAGTCATGTATGGATGTGAGATTTGGACTATAAAGAAAGCTGAGCACTGAAGAATTGATGCTTTTCAACTGTGATGTTGGAGAAGACTCTTGAGAGTCCCTTGGACTGCAAGGAGATAAAACCAGTCCATCCTAAAGGAGATCAGTCCTGGGTGTTCATTGGAAGGACTGATGCTGAAGCTGAAACTCCAATTCTTTGGTCACCTGATGGGAAGACCTGACTCATTTGAAAAGACCCTGATGCTGGGAAAGATTGAGGGCAGAAGAGAAGGGTACAACAGAGGATGATATGGTTGGATGGCATCACTGACTCAATGGACATGAGTTTGGGTAAACTCTGGGAGTTGGTGATGGACAGGGAGGCCTGGCGTGCTGCAGTTCATGGGGTTGCAAAGAGTTGGACACAACTGAGCAACTGAACTGAACTGAACTGAAAGGAAATCAAGGCTGAATGTTCATTGGAAGGACTGATGCTGAAGCTGAAGCTCCAATACTTTGGGCACCTGATATGAAGAACTGACTCATTGGAAAAGACCCTGATGCAGGCAAAAATTGAAGGCAAAAGGAGAAGTGGGTGGCAGAGCACGAGGTGCTTGGATGGTGTCATCAATTCAATGAAAGTGAATTTGAGCAAACTTTGGGAGACAGTGAAGGACAGAGAAGCCTGGAGTGCTGTAGTCCATGGGGTCACACAGAGTCAGACACGACTTAGTGATTGAACAATGAGGGAGAGAAAATTGATGCTGTGAAGAGAAAAGTTTGTTTCAAATGTGCGAAATCTGAAATACCAATTTGACATTTGAGAAAGGATAACAAGTTGGGCAATTAGATAATGACAGTCTAAAAATGAATGGAAGAAATTATGATTGGAGGAAAAATGAACAAATTAAGAAAATATGTGTAAAACTGTGGGATCAAACAACACTACCTAGAGAATGAGTGTGTCCTGAGTAAGAAAATACATAGATAAAGAGAAACACTTGTTCATTGATCTCCATGACTCACCTCTGTTTAGAATACTGAAAAGGAGAAACAATGAAGAGAGGGGAAAACCAGATGAATATATATATTCAAAGATGGGGCGGGGAAAGATTCTAGATTAGTAACACCAGTTGTTACTGAGAGATAATATAGGAAGAAAGAGAAGAGACTCTGGAATTTGACATCATAGAGTTCATTAGTGACCTTAACAATTACAACTATCAAAAGATTATATGAACTCAAACTGGATACACTGGGGAATCCATGGGGAGTGTGACAAAGTAGATACAGTGACTGTAAACAATTCTAGGAAAAGTTTCTGTGAACCCAAATGGAAAATTTATATTGTTGTTATAGGGACAATCTGAGGCTAATGAAAGCTTTGTTATTCCCTAAATGAAAATTTCCAAGGTGTATTTTAAGATTTATTGGAGTAATCCAAGAAAAAGGGAAGAATTGATGACAGAAGAGGGAACAAATTGATTATAGATGAGAAATCTTTGAGAAAGGGAGAGGGATTAAAATTCAGAGCCTGAGTTAATCTATGACAGGAGCAGTTATAATTAATCCATTGTAACAGGAGGAAAATCAGACAATTGACTTGGCTCAATTAATGAAGGAAATTGGACATGAGAATGAAGGATAATGAATAGGAGTGGTCAGTAGGTTTGAACATCTCATTGGGATTAAACTAATGCTTCATCAACCTGTACCAGACCCTGATTTAGGTCAGCAGGCACCCCAACCCTGTGCTATTCAAAACAGGAGGAAAAAAAAAAGGTAAATGGGGAAAGAAGGAAAAGGAGGGCTTTTTTTTCAAGGAGATGGGGGTGGGAACTGGTCTAAATAAATTTGGAAAACAGTGTCTTTACTTGTTAGACTAACTATAAAAATACACAAACATCATACTTTAGTTGGAAATTTTGTTTCTCATCTGGCTAGCAATTGTGAAACTACTTTAAATGTATTAATACATAAGGTTACATAAATATGTAAATAAATTATAAGTAATGAAAACTAGCCTTCTGTCTTTACTTGTTAGACTAACTATAAAAATACACAAACATCATACTTTAGTTGGAAATTTTGTTTCTCATCTGGCTAGCAATTGTGAAACTACTTTAAATGTATTAATACATAAGGTTACATAAATATGTAAATAAATTATAAGTAATGAAAACTAGCCTTCTCATTGTAAGTCACAGAATTTACAAGGTGAGCAGGGCAGAAACTGGTCTGAAAATTTTGAAGCTGTAATAGAGTTGGAGATAATAGTAAGAACAGATATATAAAGAAATAAATATATATGTGTGTATATACTTGAGTTAGTAAGCATGCATATATTTCCTGGGGCTTTTCAGGTGGCATTAGAGGTAAAGAACCACCCGCCAATGCCAAAGACATAAGAGACATAGTTTTTATCCCTGGGCTGGGAAGATCCCCTGGAAGATCGCATGGCAACCCACTCCAGTATTCTTGCCTGGAGAATCCCATGACAGAGGAGCCTGGCGGGCTACAGTCCAAGGGGTTGTAAAGAGTCAGACACAACTAAGTGACACACTTTCACTTTTTTTCACCCCCTAATAGAATGAGATGGAAGGACATTTCACTTCTATATTTTCCCTCAAAAACCATATTCAGTCTAATCATGAGAAAACATTAGACAAACCCAAGCTGAGGGTCATTATATAAAATATATGATCAGTACTTTTCAAGCATTTTATGAAAAAGCAGAAATTGTCACATGTTTGAGGAAACGGGGATATGATGACTAAATGTAGTACAATGCTCTGGATTAGATGCTGGGACAGAAAAAGGCACTCTCAGGCATAATGGTAAGATCCAAATAAAGTCTGTAGTTTAATTAATAGCAATATATCAATGGTGATTTTGTACTTTGGATAAATGTATCAATATTACGTAGGTTTTAATATTAGGAGAAGTTCAGAGAAGAATATATGAAAATTGTCTGTGCTTTTCTTACAATTTTACCTTAAATCTAAAAGTATTTTAAATATTTAGTAAAAACCTTTTGGAGATTTGACTCTGTGGCCATTTTCCATGTTTGTTGTTTTTATTATGCCCTAGAACTTCTCCCATGTTTAAGGACGTTAGACTAATGACGGGCTGTGTATCCATGCACATGTGACTAATGCCTCTAAGACTCAAATCTCTAATTTATCAAAGGGAGAAAATAATAGTACTTAGCTCATAAGGCTGTTGTAAAGATGCAAATAAATGATACCTTTAAAGCAACCACCACTATACCTGACACATAAAAAGCATTAAATGCATTTTAGCTATTGTCAATACTGCTATGACTATTATCATTATAATTACTATTATTATACACATAGAACCTATGGACATATGATTATTTGGGTGTTAGTGAAAGGCAGAGTTTAGGAAATGTAGAAATCACCAACTGGGAAAATGACGACTTTAAATTATAAGTGGTAAGGCTGTTTACTCCTCAGAGCCTGTGTAAAGGAAGACAGAGGCCTATGGCATAAGATTTTAGTGTAGAAAGTAGTATTGCCTCTGGGAGCATCATCCATCATTTCCTAAGTGAGCATTTGCCATTTATCTTTAATTAAACAAAAGAGAATGTTAAATGTCAGAGCCTTGCTAAGCACATAATAGACCCTCAATAAGTGGTAGTTTCCCTGCTTCTTTCTACTTTCTCAGTTTTATATAGAAATATTTATGAGACACTTACTATGTATCAGGCTAGATGCTGGTGCTTAGAAAACCAAGATGAAGACAATATCACCACTACTATCAAGAAACACGCGCTTCCACAGGAATCACACTAGTAAGGAAAAGTAAAGGATTAAAAAGACACACTCTCTACACTCTGGAACTAACAAACTATTTATAAACTAACCTGAAAAAAAGATCAATTTTATTATTAATCCTTTTTAGATGGGGAAAAGAAAAAAAAAATAAACTACTTGAGTAATTAAAGATATAACTTTGCCTTTCAAAGTGTCTTTTGAGGGAAAGACGCTTTGGAAAATGGTTTCACACATGATTTATTAAGAAAGCCATCATTCTGGTTGATTATTCTGTGGATACATATACATTTTTAATAGATATAATTAAAACATGCTAATCTGAGGTCTTTATCTGCAGTAGAGTTTGCACAAAAAGCCTTTGCTATTTGACAGTAAATCGGAAGCAGCCAGTGGGGTCAGATTTCAGACTAGATACAGAGAAGTCCACTTTCCAAAGGCTAGGTTCACAGAGTATGTGTAGCCATATAAACACAAGATCTTTGGGGTCTTCTTTGATCATTCAGAATTTGCTTGTCTCATTTGAGTAACTGGTATGCTCTGACTTTGAAATACAAATAATATTAACAATAACAACTAGCATTTATTGAGAACTTACTGTGACACGACTGAGCGACTGAACTGAACTGAACTAAACTGTGTACTAGACAATTCGTGATATATTTTATCTGCAGTATCTCACTGAGTTTTGAGAACGCTTTTTAGCATTATCATCTTCTTTGAGAGGAAAAGAGCATGGCAGGCTCTGCTAACAGCCATTCTCCCTTTTTTCCTTATAATTTTTTGTTTCACAAAACAAATAATCATCTTATGTACTCAAACCATTGTTTAAAACCTTATACAACCTTGCCAAAAACAACATATAGCCATTGATGGCTGAACTGTGCTGTTAAATATTATGCTGTACCTGCTTCAATATGTTGTTACTGTTTAGTTGCTAAGTCATGTCCAACTCTTCTGTGACACCATAGACTGTAGCCCACTAGGCTCCTCTGTCCATGGGGTTTCCCAGGCAAGAATACTGGAGTGGGTTGCCATTCCCTTCTCCAGGGGATCTTCCTGACCCAGGGATCACACCTGCATCTCCTGCATTGGCAGGGAGCTTCTTTATTACTGAGCCACCAAGGAAGCCCATCTGCTTCAATAAATGCTTTAAAAAAGCAATAATCTGATGTCTATTTTTAAAGTCTAACTTAATATTGTTTATTTTAAGTGGACTAAAAGTTATTTTCCTTCCCTCCATGTCAAAAAATAACTGGTCATTACATCTTCTTTGTAAAGATGCACCTCTGTCCATGAATGAAATATCTGTTTTTCCAATTGTGCACCTTTATCATCTACTAAGGACATCACTCCAGCATTTCTCTCTTTCTTCTCCACTATCCTTTTCGTTTTTTTTTTTTTTTTTCCCCCGCCCTCTCTTGAATTATGGTCACGAACATACAAAGACATATAGAGCATCTCTTGACTCACTTTCTTACTAACTGCCACTCCACTGCTCTGCTCCTCTTTATACAGCATCTCCTAGAAGGAGTACTCCATGCTCCCTGTCTCAAGGTACCTCCCTCTCATTAATTTTTAACCATCTTCTAACCAGGCATCCTTCACCTTTCTTCTGAACCCACCCCTGTTGATGCCACCTATGAACACTCACTGGAATGTCAATAGTTAATTCCAGATCTTTAATCCTAGAAAACACAGATCATTGTTTCTTTTGTAAAACATCTTACTCACTTGGCTCTGAGGACCCCATATTCTTCTTTGCCTCCTGCTTACAGTCTATTTCTTCCCAGCCTCTTTTTCTGATTTTCCCTCATCTCTCCAATTTCCTAGTGATGGACTGGCTCAAAGTTCAGCCCTTGGACCTCTTGTCTCCTTTATCTGCACACATTTTTGTGACAATTTTTCTACCACTTATGACTTACCACTATGCTGATAACTTCCAAAATTTAACCTGCAGCATGAAACTTCCCCAAACCTGTACTGTTATATTTAATTCCCCTCCTAGCATCTCCACTTGGATGCCTAACCAGAGATTTTAAATCTACCACATACAAAACAAATCTTGCTCTAAAAACAAATTTATGTTTCTAGTGGTTCACAAGAAAACCCTTGGTTCATCATTGAATCTGTTAAGAGACAAATTCAAATGGTCCTAGAGACTCATTTCCTTCCAACTTTTGATAGTAGCTTAACAGACAACTAGGTCACTGGGATTGACGCAGTCTGATGTTATTCCTGGCATGTAAAGCTGTTCCCAGGTCCTTAATTTGCAGACCTCAGCACTTTGCAGACACACTGTCTAGCATTGTTCCTGGTCAGGAAGTTCATTGATATATTCCTTGTTATCTAGAGAAACTCTGCATGCCCTACCTCTCTTAGGTTAATCTATAAATACGTAGTAAGCTGTGAGGCTGAGGACCCTTCCCACTTTCAGAACTCTCAGGTTTATATCCAGCCTGTTCGCTAAGGCAGGCCCTTTCTCCTGGGACTTTGATGCATACAGAACATCTATACTAAGTCCATGCTGTGAAATAATGAGAGTTCAGGATGCAATGAGTGGTCTGCTAATTTTCTGCTTCTAAGGCCATCTCCCATAAGCTCTGTTATAACTGCAGCATGTGGGACAAACTCCTCATAGCAATGGCCCCTAAGACCTGACTTGATCCATATCTCCCTGAGCTCTAGGATCTCACTTCCTGGTACGTAACTCTTTGTTCATTGTATTAGTTTATTATAATCTGCCATAATAAAGCATCACAGACCAGGTGGCTTACACAACAGAAGTTTGTTTTCTCACAGCTCTCATGTCTAACAGTCTGAGATCAAGAGATCAATAGGGATTATGTCTTCTTAGGCCTCTCCTTGGGAGATGACTGTCTTCTAGTGTCTTCACATAGCCTTCTTTCTGTGTCTGTCTGTGTGCTAAACTACTCTTCACACAAAAAGGCCACATTGGATCAGGGCCCACCCTAAAGATTTGATTTTAACTTAAAAACTTCTTTAAAAAATATATCTCCAAACACAATCACTTTCTGGGATATGATTCATATGATTTTGAAGTCTGTCTGTTCTAATTAGAGTATAAACTCCATTAGGACCTTTATTAACTGTTGAATCTCCAGAGTCCAGAGTAGTGCCTGGCACATAGTTGGCATTCAGTAAATATTTGTGGAAAATTGAAGTCATCAGGGTCTGAATTAGTTGATTTGTGAGTATGGCTTCAGTTCAGTCGTTCAGTCATGTCTGACTTTTTGTGACCCCATGGAAGGTAGCATGCGAGGCTTCCCCATCCATCAGCAACTCATGGAGCTTGCTCAAACTCATGTCCCTTGAGTCAGTGATGCCATCCAACCATCTCATCCTGTGTCATCCTCTTCTCCTGCCCTCAATAGTCCCCAGCATCAAGGCAGTTCTTCACATCAGGTGGCCAAAGTATTGGAGCTTCAGCATCAGCATCAGTCCATCAAATGAATATGAAGGACTGATTTCCTTTACGATGAACTGGTTGGATCTCTTTGCAGTCCAAGGGACTCTCAAGAGTCTTCCCCAATACCACAGTTCAATTCTTCAGCATCAATTCTTCAGCAGTCAGCGTTCTTTATAGTCCAATTCTCACATCCATATATGACTACTGGAAAAACCATAGCTTTGACTAGACAGAACTTTGTTGGCAAAGTGATGTCTATGCTTTTTAAAATGCTGTCTAGGTTGGTCATAGCTTTTCTTCCAAGGAGCAAGCGTCTTTTAATTTCATGGCTGCAGACACCATTTGCAGTGATTTTGCAAGACAAGAAAATAAAACCTATCACTGTTTCCATTGTTTCCCCATCTATTTGCCGTGAAATGATGGGACTGGATGCCATGATCTTAGTTTTTGTAATATCAAGTTTTAAGCCAGCTTTTTCACTCTCCTCTTTCACTTTCATTGAGAGGGTCTTTAGTTCCTCTTCACTTTCTGCCATCAGTTCAGTTCAGTTCAGTTGCTCAGTTGTGTCCGACTCTTTGCAACCCCATGAATTGTAGCACACCAGGCCTCCCTGTCCATCACCAACTCCTGGAGTTCACCCAAACCCACGTCCATCGAGTCAGTGATGCCATCCAGCTATCTCATCCTCTATTGTCCCCTTTACCTTCTGCCCCCAATCCCTCCCAGCATCAGAGTCTTCTCCAATGAGTCAACTCTTCGCATGAGGTGGCCAAAGTATTGGAGTTTCAGCTTCAGCATCAGTCCTTCCAATGAACACCCAGGACTGATCTTCAGAGTGGACTGGTTGGATCTCCTTGAAGTCCAAGGGACTCTCAAGAGTCTTCTCCAATACCACAGTTCAAAAGCATTAATTCTTTGGCACTCAGCTTTCTTCACAGTCCAACTCTCGCATCCATACATGACCACTGGAAAAACCATAGCCTTGACTAGACGGACCTTTGTTGGCAAAGTAATGTCTCTACTTTTTAATACGCTATCTAGGTTGGACATAACTTTCCTTCCAAGGAATAAGCGTATTTTAATTTCATGGCTGCAATCACTATCTGTAGTGATTTTGGAGCCTCCAAAAATAAAGTCTGACACTGTTTCCCAATCTATTTCCCATAAAGTCATGGGACCAGATGCCATGATCTTCGTTTTCTGAATGTTGAGCTTTAAGCCAACTTTCTGCCATAAAGAGTGCATTAAGAGTATGGCTTAGATGTGCAAAAAGATGTTCATTGCTCATTTTCAAATATAATTAAAAATAAGTTATTAATAATAATATGAATTCATTTAGATGTACAATAGTATTAATAACCACAAAATTCATTTAATGTTAAAAAATAAAAAGTATAGAATATGAAAAAAAAATGATAAATGGGTACTTCCATGAGATTTTCTCTTTTGAAGCAATCTTATTCTATGGGATTCTATAAGGTTAAGCATAAACTCACTTTATTCTTTTCTAATCTTAAAAAAACCTTTTATTTCAAGATGGATAGATTAAAAAAGTGAAAGTGTAGTCACTCGGTCATGTTCAACTTTTTGTGACCCCATGGACTATAGCCCACCAGGCTCTTCTCTCCAGGGAATTCTCCAGGCAAGAATACTGGAGTGGGTGGCCATGCCCTTCTACTGGGGATCTTCCTCACCCAGGGATCAAACCCTTGTCTCTGGCATTGTGGGCAGATTACCATCTAAGCCACCAGGGAAGACCTGGATAGATATGACTAAATATAAAAATGAAAACAAAAATGTCTTTGCAAATGAGAAAGTGCTGTTGCCCAGACAGCAAAGCAGGTGTGAAAATCTCCTGAATGGAGTCCCTGAAATCACCTGTCGACTGGAGCAGGAGAGAAGGGGCTGCTGGAACAAAGTCCAGAGTTTTGCCAAAGGCAAATACAGAGGCACTTTTCCCTGTTGATTTTTGCTTCTGCCTTATACCTCTTGGAAACAGAGAGTGGTTGTTAATACATCAGAAAGACTGGGAGCTACAAAGAGGAGAAGGAGGAGCTGGAGCACTACTCAGTAAATACTTTAAGGAGCCCCAGGGACTGCGGGAAGTGCCTGGAGTGAGACTGTTTACCAAACAAAGCTTATATCATCACATTTCATATTTTGCTCAGCTCCAGCTATATGAGCTACATAAAAATTCATTCAACTATGGCTTTCCCTTGCTTCATTGGCTTTAATTAAACTTGCTTTGTGCTTAGGGAAATTAGCAAACTCTTTGCAGTTGAGGGGAGAAAAGCATGAGTTTCTCACATGGGTAGATTTTTCCCTTTAACTCACACAGCTCAAATGTCTATCATATTCCGTGATTCTAATGGCTACAGCACAGTACCAAAATCTGTTAGCAGAGTCTGCTCACTGTGCCTGTGGAATGCAATTGCTATGTAACTCTAGTGTGCATGATTGATAACACCAGAGAAGGAGGTCACTGGATTCTGGCTCTTAGCAGAGATCTGTCACTCAGTAAAATGGCCCCACAACACTGAGAATGAGAAAAGGATTCCCTTGTTGGACCTATGCAGGCAGTGGCCTGTGGATTTCTGAAACTTTCCAATTTACAATACTCCATTTCACGTGCAAATGACTGGCTGGTGTTGGAGGTCTGAACCTAGAATAAACTACCTTTCACTCAATACAAAGATGTAAACTTATCTGCTAAATTGTTGGGACGAAAAATTAATTCTTTCGTGGCAGTAGTATGCAATATTTCAGTTAGGAGCTAAGGAGAACCTGAGAGTGAAAAGAAAACAAAACACTTGTTCTTTGCAGAGACAAGGGTTTGATTTTGCTTCACTTAAGGAGAAAACAAAATACTAGTAAAAAGTGATTGAGGCATTGATTCTAAACCAGAAATCTGAAACTTCAGAGGCCTCAATTATGTTTGAGGCCAAAAATGATTTGGTGACATGTGCTCTTAAGTTAAAGCCACAAAAACTACAAATTGCCTACCTGCAGCAAAACAGACTTGCCTACAGTCACAGAGGACCATGACCTATGATATAAAATTCCAAAACTTTAAGAAAAGATAGCTATCCATTAACTACTTCCCTTACCTACTTACCACTTCTTAGATTCCTTGAATAATTTAATCAACTCATTATAGTCTTTCTTTGCGTTAGTCTCCTCTTCCTGTAATATTTCAGTGCTTTCTTGCTTTTGCATGTGCTTCTCCTGATAGAAATTTTCCCAAACTGTCTTTTGTAGATTTGGAGACTTCAGATAAGACTTGTTGTATATTCATGTGACATTGCTATTGCTAGTACTTAGCAATGAGTCAAACAGTCTTAGGGTGGGTCCTAGTTTTGATTAATGAGCTATCTTGGAGTTTCATGGAGTAATACCTAAAAGCTGCTAGGCTCAAGGTTTAAGTCCTAATATTCCAGTATGAATTATCTATATGCCTTGTCTATGAATTTGTCTTCCTAACGTTTGACATGTTTGCTTCCTTATATCTGGATTCATATTCCTGAGAAGGTGGTGTATTTCCAATTTTTGAAACAGTTGTATCAAAAATATCTGCTTTCACCTCTTCTCAAAGCTCTGGAAAGAGACAGGCATGCAATTTTGAGATGAGTAGGAAGTGCTGTCTCCAAGGAAATGATTCATTGCCTAATACATACACATAAGAGTTCAGTTCAGTTCAGTCACTCAGTCGTGTCCGACTCTGTGCGACCCCATGGACTGCAGCACTCCAGGCTTCCCTGTTTGTCACCAACTCCCAGAGTTTACCCAAACTCATGTCCATCGAGTCAATGATGACATCCAACCATCTCATCCCCTGTCACACCTTCTCCACCCACCGTCAATCTTTCCCAGCATCAGGATCTTTTCCAATGAGTCAGCTCTTCGCATCTGGTGGCCAAAGTATTGGAGTTTCAGCTTCAACATTAGTCCTTCCAATGAATACTCAGGACTGATCTCCTTTAGGATGGACTGGTTGGATCTCCTTGCAGTCCAAGGGACTCTCAAGAATAGAAAGAGTAGAAGATGCTGTCTCCAAGGAAATGATTCATTGCCTAAGACATACACACAGAGAAGTGAAGGCAAACAGAAGTATATAAGACATATTTCAAGAGACTCTAATCCCAACATTCCCGTGCCTTAATGGAACATGTCTTTATCCTTCACACCCTACTTTGCTTAATAAACATTTACATTTATTTTAAGTTACAACCTAAATATTATGTTCTCAAAATGGTATTCTCTGAACCCTGAATCAAGAATAGAATCACACACTGTATCCTTTGACATCATCCTAATTATTTCCCTCTTTATAGTTTTTCCCTCAATTGCAGATGTGGATTTTCAACACTTCAGATGGGAAATATCTTCCTGTTTTCTTTACTGACATATTCTTGCACCTATCACAATGACTTCCCTATAATGAACAAATATTGTTTGTTGAGTGAATAAACAAACAGATTAAATTACAAATATTTCATAGATGGGGGAACACATGGATATTCAAAATAACAATATCACCTCCCCTTAGTACCTATATCAATATCTGCCAACAAATCATTTTTCCTCCAAGACTATTTACTTATTAGTTAGCTTGGCTTGTTATAAAAATGGCATAACCAATGCACATGGAAGTTCTATGCATTATATTGTATCAGTTATTATGAGGATGCTTCCTTATTCTGACTACTGGCTCTTAATCCCTCAAAGTTTTGAGGTCTAAGTGATTAACTCCAAAGACTAATTACAGTAAGCAAAAAACAATAGAGGGCTACAAGGTAAGAGTTAGCTGTCCTTCTCTCTAGTTGTCTCAAATTAATATTTTAGAGTCCATTGTCAAGTACGGGGAGCTCTGTGTGTCATGGCTGATGAGGGAAGATGTCATTGAAAATGGTTAAAGTTTATGCCATAAGAGAAAGAGTTTTGAAACACTTAAGACATTGGAATTTTGAAGTCAAAACTCTTTTTTTTTTTTTTAAAGAAAATCTTGAATCCAAAGTTAGGCAGATAATTAAAAAAAAAAAGCAGAGAGCAATTCATTGACAGGCAGTCAGAAAGCAATCAACCTTTAAAGCATTTCTGTTGTGCTACAACAAAGTTTTCTGAGGTCCTGCTGTTCCAGTGTCATTGTTAAAATGATAGGTACCCTGACCTAGACTGCATGAGGCTGAATTAGTCTTTTTCACAATAACTCAAAACTTACACATTAACTCCCTAAATTTGAGCCTTCCCAAGATCAAATATTAGCATGAAGAACTAACAAGAATGAAAAATGTCTTCTAATATTTTTCTTCACATCTCATAGAATTAAGTATCCAGTTCTTACTTATTTAATGCCAGTTCTCAGGATGTGGCCACCTCATCCATTTCTGTGTCATTAAAACAGCATTTGAAATTATATAGAATAGGTCAGATCTAACTGACCGAATGAGTGAAAGTTGTTCAGTGATGTCCAACTCTTTGTGACCCCATGGACTATACAGTCCATGGAATTCTCCAGGCCAGAATACTAGAGTGAGTAGCCTTTCCCTTCTCCAGAGGACCTTCCCAGCCCAGGGATTGAACCCAGATCTCCCGAAAAAGTATAATATAATGGTTAATAGAGCAAGTTTACATTAGAATTTGGACCACAGCTTAATTGGTATACACAAATGCTTAGGGGAGAGCTGCACGCAATTCTAAACCAGATGTGGAATCATCATGGAAGTGACTTTGTTCAGCAATGGAAGGGTTCCCCAAGCCAGGAAAACACAATGTGAAAAAACAGGCATGAATACTTTCGATTATTGTGTATTTTTACCTGTGTCAATAGTTCTGTATGAATTAGTAGAAGAGTTCTGGGGGTGAGGAAATGGGGCAGATGAAAAAACGTTGAGTCTAGAAGGTACAGAATCATATAATAGAGATTATAGAGATTATAGATTATAGCCTATAATAGAGATTATAGGCTACTTACAAATAGAGATTTGTAAGTAGCCACCAAAAAGGATTAACAAAGAATCAAATAACGAATGAAAGCTCTTTAAAAAGCAACAGAATGTGAGAGTATTATTATTATGCATTATATGAAATCTATCTATTCTCTAGGGGATTGCAAAGAGTCAGACACTACTGAGTGACTAAGCACAGCACATGGTATTGTTATTATAAATATGCAGGTCAGGAAGCAACAGTTAGAATTGGACATGGAACAACAGACTGGTTCAAATAGGAAAAAGAGTATGTCAAGGCTGTATATTGTCACCCTGCTTATTTAACTTATATGCAGAGTACATCATGAGAAATGCTGGGCTGGAAGAAACACAAGCTGGAATCAAGATTGCTGGGAGAAATATCAATAACCCCAGATATGCAGATGATACCACCCTTATGGCAGAAAGTGAAGAGGAACTCAAAAGCCTCTTGATGAAAGTGAAAGAGGAGAGTGAAAAAGTTGGCTTAAAGCTCAACATTCAGAAAACAAAGATCATGGCATCTGGTCCCATCAGTTTGTGGGAAATAAATGGGGAAAACAGTGGAAACAGTGTCAGACTTTATTTTTCTGGGCTCCAAAATCACCGCAGATGGTGACTGCAGCCGTGAAATTAAAAGACACTTACTCCTTGGAAGGAAAGTTATGACCAACCTAGATATCATATTGAAAAGCAGAGACATTACTTTGCCAACAAACGTCCATCTAGTCAAGGCTATGGTTTTTCCAGTGGTCATGTATGGATGTGAGAGTTGGACCGTGAAGAAAGCTGAGCACCAAAGAATTGGTGCTTTTGAACTGTGGTGTTGGAGAAGACTCTTGAGAGCCCCTTGGACTGCAAGGAGATCCAACCAGTCCATTCTGAAGGAGATCAGCCCTGGGTTTTCTTTGGAAGGAATGATGCTAAAGCTGAAATTCCAGTACTTTGGCCACCTCATGTGAAGAGTTGACTCATTGGAAATTGATACTGGGAGGGATTGGGGGCAAGAGGAGAAGGGGACAACAGAGGATGAGATGGCTGGATGGCATCACTGACTCAATGGACGTGAGTCTGAATGAACTCCGGGAGTTGGTGATGGACAGGGAGGCCTGGCGTGATGTGATTCATAGGGTCGCAAAGAGTTGGACACGACTGAGTGACTGAACTGAACTGAACTGATGGTATATGTAAATGTTTAGCTACATATTTCAGGGGACTTTTAACTTTTAGAGAATTACCAAGGTGGGGTGGAGACATTTTCTATTGAAAACAAAAAAGATTGCTTCTTACGGGACTATATATTAAAAAGAGATAACTAACAACTAACAAAAGAACTTCTAGGTTGAGGCTCTATATTAGGCATAGGTTTGAAAGAGTCCTGATCTAGAATAACATTCTATTATCAAATAGAGTCTTAATTTTGAAGTGTGACTCACAGCTTCTTTTTTAGCATTACCCAGGCATTAGACATGAAACAGATCAAGGTGGGTGGAGAGAATACTCCAGCCCATTCATCATCAACTGCTACTAAGCTCTCCACTTTTTCCAGATTGTTCTTGTGGAGTACTCATCTGTTGTACTGATCCTGAAAAGATACTATCCACGTGGTACTAACTTGTGAAATAACACTTAATAGTACTCAAATTTTCTATTTTCTGTTTGTGTATTTTATCTCAGTAGGAAAATCCCATGCCAGTATTCAAAATGTTATTGTTTTAAATGGTGTGAGCAGATCTGAAAGATACATTCTTTATGTGATACATACATATTTTATACATACTTTATGTGATTCCTGCCTTTGTTTATCTAAACAAACAAAAAGAATCATTTAGTCCAGAAGAGAATAATTCAGAGAAACTTAAGCTTTTTGATGGGTGAAAAAGATATATTGAACATTTATGATGTTAGCCCCAAGACACTAAAGGTGATTCCAAATTCTGAGGTGTTTTGTTGGAGAAACAAAAAGTATTCTTTTGTATATAAAAAACTTTATGGATACTAAAAAAATATACGATCTCATTTACTCCTCACCTCAAAACTGTAAGATAAATGGCATCATCCTCATTTTGATATTGAAATAATTTAGGCTTAGAGGAATTAAATAAATTAAATTAAATTAATGTCAAGCTAGTTATGTGACAAAGATGAAATTTCATCTCAGGCTTGACCTCTTCAAATCCCATGTCCTTAGCTATTAGACTAAACAGTAATAATGAAAAAACTAAGTAAGCAAAGCATACTACTTCTGATGAATCTGGTGCTTTACGTTAATGCAGGAATCAAAGCTGTCTAATATTATGTAGCTTGTGGGAAAAGAAAATTTCAAATAGGTAGTTGAGTCATTTACCAGAGTTAGATCTACCTAGAGTTAGATTTTACCTAGAGTTACTTAGAATTTGATTTTGTGTGTGTGTGCACTTAGTTGGTCAGTCATGTCCGACTCTTTGCCACCCCATGGACTGCAGGCTATCAGACTCCTCCATCCATGGGAATTCTTCCATCAAGAACACCCACTGGAGTGGGCTGCCATGCCCTCCTCCAGGGGATCTTCCCAACCCAGAGAGCAAACCCAGGTCTCCTGCATTGCAGGCAGATTCTTTACTGACTGAGCCATAAGAATTACCTAGAATTATATCTTAACTAGTAATATTTATATTTGTTTGAAATGCTACTGATTCTTAGAAAAACAGGTCTATCCATAACTGTGAACAAAAATATCTCAAATCCAAACAAATTGTATAAGAGTTATTCACATTTTCCATTATACATGGCACTCTCCATCTTTATTAGCAAAACAAATTCCAAATTCAACTTACAAGTGTGGTTTTTAGAGCCAGACCTAAAAATCTTTCTCATAAAATTCATAGTTTTATTTCAGAGATAACTAAGTTATTAAACTACCTATTTATCAAAATAAAAATGCTTATGTTTCTCTTTATGTATAATCATTCTTTTTCTAGGAGTTCATTTTACAAAACAAAATGTATACATAATATTTAAACACATATGGAGGGATGTTAATCAAAGCATTGTTTAAACAACCAAAGACAGAAAACAATGTAAAAATTCACCATTAGGGAATGGTTGAAACCATTTTTTATTCAATAAATATTTCTCATGCTTTACTATGTACCAAGTACTATTGTGAGACCTGAAGATATAGCACTGAAAAGAGATAATATTCTGTAAATAATGGTACATCCCTATAATGGCAAACAATGCATTCATTAAAGAGTGTTAGTATTTCTGTGCTGGTGGTCTGAACATTGTTTAGTGAAAGGAATCAAGAACAATTTTTATAATCATCTATCTGTGATATTAAAGGTACGTGGGAGGGTATGGGTGTGGCTATATGTGAATATGTCAGTGTGGGTTTTTCTGTTTGTTTTAGGTTGGCCAAAGCTGGGGAGAGTGCTCCTCTTTCTGCGTTAAACTTTATTTTGATGATGAAATCACAATGAGAAGAATATTTCAGGACACTAAGCAATAGAATATATTCAAAGGATTTCATGAAACTTTTATTTTCTTTCAAATGCATAGAAAAAGTAGATTTTATCAATTTTACTTCTTGGCTTCTTCCTATTGATGAGAAGAATAATCAACTATTTAATTGTTTGGGGGCTTTTACTTTTGTATTCGTTCCTTGATGGCACATGACAGAACTGGTACCCATAGCTTATAACTAAGTCACCAGAGGATTTGACTGCATCTGATTTCAGCACAATGGACATAGGTAATGCAGATAGTTGTCCTGTCAATATCCTGGATTTCCCACTGATTGGAGGAGGTGGCCTTGTGCAAAATTCAATCACACCCCTATTCTAAATTCCATTATGACTTCCTCTTGTTTAGTTCTATATTCAAAAGAATGTGTTCGGTTCTATTTAGTAAGACGTAAATATAAAAAAGGAGCAAGGAAGTAAAATTCTTAAGACGATAAAACACAAACAAACCTCAGGGTTTGAAGACGCACTTCAATTATTCTTCCTCACACCATTTTACAGATGATTTAGAGGAAAGTGTCCAGCAAACTTATTTGGCATATCTTGTTTAAGAGAAATGATCATACTCTATCTCCCTCTCATCTTTGTCTACAGAAGGAAGCATCATTGTTTGGCTGTTTGGCAGTAAGACGATTATAGGTTTTTAGCTCCATTTGGGAATTTTCCTGAGACTTTTCAGTGTGTGTATGTGTGTGTTTCTTTATTTTATGTGTAATGTTTCCAGTAGTTGCTTCTGAGAAGTGGGACTAAGAATTTAGGGTTTTGTTTGGAAAGGAGACTACTTTTTTACAATCAACTTTTTATTTTGGAATAATGTCAAATCACAAAAAAGTGGCAAAGATAATATAAAGTTTTCATATAACATTTATTCAGTTTCCCCTATATTTCCTTTTTTTAACTGGGGGAAAATGTACATAACACAAAATTGCCATTTATATCATTTCTGAGTATACAATTCAAATTCAATGGAATTAAATGCAGAGTGTTTGCGTAGCTGTCACTACCATGCATCTCCATAATTCTTTTCATCTTGTAAATTTGAAACTCTTTAGTAACTAAACAATAGTTCTCCATTCCTTCATCTCCCTAGTCTCTGGCAAACACCATTATATTTTCTGTCTCTGTGAATGTGATTATTCTAGGTACTTCATATAAGTGGAATCATACAGCATTGTCTTTTTTTGACTGACATTTCACTTATACAATGTGTCTAAGATTCATTCATATTGTTACATAAGTCAGAACATACTTCCTTTTCAAGGCTGAATAATTTTTGTCATATTTACATGTCTCATTCTGCTCCATTTATCCTTTGATAGACAATTTTATATTACCACCACCAGATCACAAGGATTCTAATTTCTCCACCTCCTTGCCACACTCTTTACTTCCTGTTTTTTGATAGGCCCTTATCTTTCAACACCATAGTACATTTATCACAATAAAGAAACCAACATCAATACACTACTATTAACTAGAATTCATTTTACTCAAATTTCACTATTTTTTTTTCCCCTAATGTCCTTTTACTATGAGATGTGATTTTTACTTCATACTTTTTTGCAATGATTCAGATTGTTAATCTTGTATTTCAGTTTTCTAAAACTAAATGTTAAAATATGTAAATCTCCAGTTTATGACTACTTTCCATGGTTCAAAATCTGTTCAATATTTATTTATCAAGCACCTAAAATATGGCTAAGCCACTAGAGAAATTGAGAAGAGATAGGTAGAAAGGAAAATACAACCCGTTCCCTTAATTTCCTTTCAGTGCATATTTCAAAATTAAATAGTTTTTTAAAACAAATATTTGACTTGGAATATCAATAACCTCAGATACGCAGATGGCACCACCTTTATGGCAGAAAGTGAAGAAGAACTAAAGACACTTTTGATGAAAGAGAAAGAGGAGAGTGAAAAAGCTGGCTTAAAACTCAACATTCAAAAAACTAAGATCATGGCATCCAGTCCCATCACTTCATGGCAAATAGTTGGGGAAACAGTGGAAACAGTGACAGATTTTATTTTCTTAGGCTCTAAAATCACAGCAGATGGTGACTGCAGCCATGAAATTAAGAGACTCTTACTTCTTGGAAGAAAAATTATGACTTAGACAGCACATTAAAAAGCAGAGACATTACTTTGCCAACAAAGTTCTGTCTAGTCAAAGCTATGGTTTTTCCAGTAGTCATGAATGAATATGAGAGTTGAATCATAAAGAAAGTTGAGTGCCAAAGAACTGATGCTTTTGAAGTGTGGCTTTGGAGAAGACTCTTGAGAGTCCCTTGGATTGCAAGGAGATCAAAGCAATCCATCCTAAAGGAAATTAATCATTTGAAGGACTTATGCTGAAACTGAAGCTCCAATACTTTGGCCACTTAATGTGAAGAACTGACTCTTTGGAAAAGATCCTGATTATGGAAAGATTGAAGGCAGGAGGAGAACGGAACAGCAGAGGATGAGATGATTGGATGGCATCACCAACGTGATGGACATGTGTTTGAGCAAGCTCTGGGAATTGGTGATGGACAGGGAAGCCTGGAGTGCTATAGTCCATGGGGTTGCAAAGAGTGAGATATGACTGAATGACTGAATGGAACTGAAAGTAAGTCATAATGAGAAAGAACTGAATTATAAAAATAACTAAAATTTAAGTTATAATGTTAAAGGACATTCATACTTCATATTCCAGCCACTTTGCAAAGCACTTCACATGATTTACATGCATTATCTCATAGTCCAAAATAACTGCTAACAATAGGTTATTTTTTCTGCTAAAATTATTTCTACTTATCTATGAAAACCTGAGGAACCAAAGAATTGGATGACATGTATAAAGAAAAACTATATGTAACAGAGATAGAATTTGAACTTCTTCTCATTTGTTAAACATCTTATTGAAGTATAATTGATTTACAATATTGTAATTTTTGCTTTACAGCAAAGAGATTCAGATATACAAATATTCTATTTCATATCATTTTTCATTATGGTTTGAGCTTCCCTGGTGGCGCAGCTGGTAAAGAATCTGCCTGCAATGTGGGACACCTGGATTCAAACCCTGGGTTGGGAAGATCCACTAGAGAAGGGAACAGTTACCCACTCCAGTATTCTGGCCTGAAGAATTCCATGGATTGTGTAGTCCATGGGGTCACAAAGAGTTGGACAGGACTGACTTTCACTTTCACTTCTATTATGGTTTATTAAAGGATATTGAGTAGAGTTCCCTGTGCTGTACAGCAGGACTTTGTTGTTTATCTGTTCTGTGTATAACAGTTTATATCTGCTAATCCCACACTCCCAATTCATCCTTCTTTCACTGGGAACCCCTCTTGAACCCCTTTCTTTATAATTCCAAAATCTCTATTGTTTTGCACTCTGCCTTGTGGTTGCTGTTAATGACTTACACTTGACCATCAGTCAAGGTCAAATAAGTTGATTTTGTTATTTCTGAACTCAAGATAACTGACAGGTCAGATAAATTAAGGCAAGAAGATAACAGCAAATAAAAAAGGAGATCCACCAAAAGGAAATCCAATACACATTAATTATGCACATTTTGCATACTCTCTAGTGGCTACTTTAAATCACGATGTGCTCAAGACATTCGAAATATAAAGCATACTTAACTTCAGTGTCCCTTCATGTGTTTGTAGCTCATAGCTGGAACTGCATTCCACTGTGATTTGTTCCCATTTTCATTAAATCTTGGGCTTTAAAAGATTTTATTTCTTCCTCCTGTAGGTTCACCCATAAAATATGTTGAAGAATCATATCTTCTCTTGAGGCCATTTTTTCCAAGTACTGTATATTTCAAAGTGATAGCCCAGAGGTGGAAGAGAGATTAAGTGGAGGAAGGCACATTGAGAGGGAGGCTGCAATTGCAGTTAAAGAATAAAGCAGGGAGCGATTTGAGGAGGAAATAGCTTCTTGGCTTAAAGTGTCATCTTCTCTTAATACAGGTGAGGGTTGGTACTTTTCACCAGAGTTGTATTTTCATGAAACTTTGCAATATTTATCCACAGGTATTTAAAGTATGAAAAGTAAAGACTCAGCTAGAAAGTTTGAAAACTTATTGAAATTCAGACTTCTCTAGAAGTGTAGCTTTTTCTAGATGGAGGGTACATTTAAGATTGGTTTTTATTTAGTTTAGGTTCATTCACTATTCTGACCCTGGAGAGAATGTTACAGCAGTTAATTATGAGATTAGTGAAAGTGAAAGCTGCTTAGTCATGTCCAACTCTTCGTGACCCCATGGATTATACAGTCCATGGAATTCTCCAAGCCAGAACACAGGAGTGGGTAGCCTTTTCCTTTCCCTTCTCCAGGGGATCTTCCCAACCCAGGGATCGAACCCAGGTCTCCCAATTGTGGACAGGTTCTTTACCTGCTGAACCACAAAGGAAGCCCAAGAATACTGGAGTGGGTAGCCTATCCCTTCTCCAGGGGATCTTCCCGACCCAGGGATGAAACAGGGGTCTCCTGAATTACAAGCCGATTCGCTAGCAACTCAGCTATCAGGGAAGCCTGATAAGGTGGTATAAAAGCCTTGAGTACAATTATGGCTATTTTACCAAGGAGGCAAGTAGAAAATATAGAATAATCAAATGTCAATGCTTAACAGTAGCATTAAAACAGAAATATGTCTTCCAAATCTTACTACTGCAGATAATCTCTATCATTTGCAGAAAAAGTTTAGAAAAAAGCTATCCAAAGAAAGATTTGAGATTCCTTCAGGTATAAGTGATCGTTTAAGTAGGTATAACTAAGATGAATAAAATTCCTATCTTCATTGTATGTTAAGCTGCTCAAAGGCAAGGAACATGTCCCCCTTTTTATGTATCAGTCATTTACCTTGAGGCCTTCAATAGTGTTCTTCCTCTCTGAACCCATTTTTTTTGTGATATAATACCTACAATAGCAAATAATGGAGTTATTAATTTATATCATTATGTAGTGAAATGATGCAAAACTTTAAATTCAAAATACTTAGCTTCTGCTATTTAGCAGTTATTCAGTAATCTATGATTTCTGAAAAGCAATTACAATACATAGTGGTGATGACATAAGAGAACTTTAAAAATTATCGGCTGATATATAATGTTTTTGGGCTTCCCTGGTAGCTCAGCAATAAAGAATCTGCCTGCAATGCAGGAGATGCAGGTTCTATCCCTGGGTGCAGAAGATCCCCTGGAGGAGAACATGGCAACCCACTCCAGTATTCTTGTCTGGAAAATCCCCATGGACAAAGGAGCCTGGCCGGCTACAGTCCATAGGGTTGGAAAGAGTTGAACACAACTGAAGTGACTTAGCATGCATGCATACATACAATGTTTTGCTAGGGATAGTCTAATATATAGTTAAATAACTTAGCTAACCCTTTGCTGTCTGATTATTTGTATTATGTCTACTCAGAGTTAGAGTTTCCCAGGTAGCCCTAGTAAAGAATCCCCCGCCAATGCAGGAGCCATAAGAGATACAGGTTCAATCCCTTTAGGGAGGGCATGGTAATCCACTCCAGTTTTGCCTGAAGAATCCCATGGACAGAGGAGCCTGGCAGACTACAGTCCATAGGATCGTAGAGTCAGACACAACTGAAGCAATTTAGCATGCATGTTACCCAGAATAAGGATATAATTATTGTGTAACAGTTTAAATCAGAGCATAGCCTGTGTCATTTATCAAACATTATTCTGGTGAGAAAAGAGATACAAGTTTCAATGCAAACACATGGCACAGAATTTCATCATTAGTAAGAAGGCTGTTTTATAGTAATAGATCAGATTTAATCTGGTTTTCAGGTTAAAAGCTGTAATAAAACTTTAATTGCTTTTCTTCCAAGATAAGCTTTAGAATAAGGTAATCTATCCCTGAAAACTTTAAATGGTACATAATGATAGTTGGCAGTTCATTCACTTTACTATGTATAATTATCTATTCTGTCCCTGGCCTTTGCAAGACAGGTCATTGTTTTGGATTGGGTTATCCCAGATGCAGACCTGAAGTTAAAGACTTGAGTGCTAGTGATTTATAAAGTAAATGCTCCTAGAAGAAGGATTAGAGTGGTAAAGATGGATGAGAAGCAGCTATTAAAGGGAGGTAAGCCAAGAAAGGGTGAAATTTCAGAGAAAGTTTCAGTCTCAGCTTGATCCCACAAGGAGTTATATCCCAGAATATGTGTCCCCTGAAGGCAAGGGAACAACAGGCTGTGGTGCTGGAGTGTAGCTTGGAGACTGACTCTGTGGCAGGAGGAGAAGGAGCAAGAGAATGGTCATGCCCCGGGTCACAGTGAATCCCAGGAACTGGCCGCCAAGTGAGGGTCCTTGGCTTTGAGAAGAAGGAAGTGAAAGGTAAGCCAAGGTAAAGTGAAAGTGGGTTTACTGAAAGACAGATGCACTTTTCTAAAACTAAAGTGCAGGCCTTTTTGAAGGATAAGAACACCCCCAAGGTATGGGGTTGGTTAGTTTTTATGTGCTTGGTAATTTCATACTCTAATGAGTGAGAGGGATATTTTATATTTGGGGAAAAGGGTGGGGGTTTTCAGAAATTGGACCATGACTCATTTTTGTCCTTTTTGGTCATCCTTGGAACTGTCATGGCATGAAGTATAGTGATTTTTAGTATTATAAATCACTGCAGATGGTGATTGCAGCCACAAAATTAAAAGATGCTTACTCTTTGGAAGGAAAGTTATGACAGAATATTGAGAAACAGAGATATTACTTTGTCAACAAAGGGCCATCTAGGCAAGGCTATGGCTTTTCCAGTAGTCATATATGGATGTGAGAGTTGGACTATAAAGAAAGCTAAGCACCAAAGAATTGATGCTTTTGAACTGTGGTGTTGGAGAAGACTCTTGAGAGTCCCTTGGACTGCAAGGAGATCCAACAAATCCATCCTAAAGGATATCAGTCCTGGGTGTTCACTGGAAAAACTGATGTTGAAGCTAAAACTCCAATACTGTGGCCACCTGATCGAAGAGCTGACTCATTGGAAAAGATCCTGATGCCAGGAAAGATTGGGGGCAGGAGGAGAAGGGGACGACAGAGGATTAGATGGTTGGATGGCATCACCAACTCAATGGACATGGGTTTGGGTGGACTCTGGGAGTTGGTGATGGACAGGGAGGCCTGGCGTGCTGCAGTTCATGGGGTCGCAAAGAGTTGGACACGACTGAGCGACTGAACTGAACCTATAGCGCTAGATAGGCATAATAGTCTGGTCATACTTGGGACCAAATATGGGAATTAAAAAGCCAAATGAAACTAAAGCAAACTTACATCTTCTGTCTCTTTCCCCAGCATCTCTGTCTCTTTGTAAAGAAACCCTCTTTTTGCTGCTCATCCACTATTTGGACTCCAAGCAACTAGTCTCCTTCTTAAGTCTTCATGAACTGTCACTTCCAAGAAAATGCTGACTGCCTGAAGACTTCTGGGTCTCTTAGTTCAAGGTCTTGGAAGAGGAAATCTGACTGGGTCAGGTAGCAATCTCAGTTTCCATATGCTTTGGCTGGGGAGGAGGGAGCTAGTGTAACAAAATATGGCTTGAAAGAACCCACAGGTTCACCTGAGGCTTGAATGTGGCAACTCTCAGAGAATTAAAAAAGGCAAGTTCATGTTGATGTATAGCAAAACCAATACAATATTGTAAAGTAAGAAATAAATAAATAAATAAAAAAGGCTGGGCATGTATCTCCAAAGTACATCTATTTTACTACAAAACACAATTACCCCACATTTGAAAGAATGTGTAAAAGGTGGCAATTAAATGCTATTCTTTAAAATATATTTGTTTTATGGACTTGGAAGGGAAAAAAAAAGCAGATTATGAGGTCTATTTACTGGTATTTTAATGATCTGCTGTTATACATAAAATCAATAAAATATGGAAATACAGAAATGCATAAACTAACACCTTTGACAGTTGCCTTAAGAGTAAGATTATCTTTAAATAACTGAGTTTTGTACACACTTAGTCGCACTGTAAATTGTATAGTCTCTCAGAAAGTAATTTGATAATAGGCATAAGACTATGAAAATGTTCATGTCCATTGACCTAGTAATTTCACTTAAGAGAAGCTATCATAAAGAGTTCAAAATATAGGGGAAAAGCTTTATGCACCATGAGTTTATTGCAGAAGTATTTACAGAGAAAATAGAAAATAAACCAAATATGCTTCCAAAGGGGAATAATTAAATAAATTGCTGAAATATTTTTGACCCATTAACGTTCTGGTTATGAAGAGCATGAAATTCCATAGAAAAAGGTTCATGTACCAAGTGAAACAGCAGAATGCAATACTGTTCTCAGGAAAGAATGGGGGTAAAACTACATAGCGAAAAAAGAAATACTCTAAGACACTAATCATGTTTGGCTCAAAGTGATGAAATTATAATTTTTTTCCTCTATTTCCTGAGTTGCTTCCAATATGTTTGTTATTTTTATATACTGAAAAATAGTTTAAAATTGCTAAAGCATTATTACCATATTCTCCAATAAATATAGTTTGTATTCTCTGGAGCTCTTTCTTAACATTCTTCAATGGCCTACCAGCTCTCTTGAAACCTATTACTTTTTGAAAGGATTTCATGAGTTAAAGACTGTATCTCTAAGTATTTGGAAACTTCTGAGAGGAAAATAGAAAAACCAGCTTAAATAACTACTGTGGAGAACTTCAGAAGGGTCTGGAAAAGTGGCTGTTAAAAAAAAAATTGTTTGCTGGAAGTGGAGTGAACCTCTAAATCCTCAGAAATATCTGAAACTGTCAGTTACAAAGCAGCAATGATGATGGACGGACCTACGGCGTTCAGTATGTCTTATGAAGCATCCTGGAAAGCTGCACGCGGGATGGCACTCGGCAAACACTCAAGTAACCATCAGCAATGTAGATATTCTTTTTAAAATAACGGTTACTCTGATTCTCATGCCTGTTTATGGGAGGCTGGAGTATTATAAAACCACACAGAAGTAAAAAAAAGAAAAAAACTGCATTTCTTATGCTCAGAATCAGTAAACAGTGGTTTTCTTATTGAAATTGTTTTGAGAAAACAGTGC
This sequence comes from Bos grunniens, assembly GCF_055505025.1. NCBI lineage: Eukaryota > Metazoa > Chordata > Mammalia > Artiodactyla > Bovidae > Bos > Bos grunniens. The sequence continues at coordinate 59,807,367 of NC_141183.1, read as the reverse complement.
TATGACTTTAGAGCATGAAAGGAGAACTAAATTATTATGACATCATCGTGAGTTGTAACTTGTAAGGCAACAATATTTCCAAATTATGTTCTGCAGAACACCAGTCCCAAGAGATGCTCCTTTAATGAAAGCAGTTAGGGCTTGAAATGTATGTTGAATACATGTTCTCTTTATCAACCAATATATTCCTAAAATTTTCCACAGTAAAGATAGCTATTTTATTAGCATTTTCACAGCTTAACTGCTCATGATATCTCCTTCTCTTCCATATTATAACTGTTGTCATTAAGTAAAAGCAGTTTCCAGTAAAATATAGTTTGGAAAATGCTGTGTGATGTTGACAGATTTCATAGACTACTAGATCTAAGTTCAAAGTCAGTTTCTACACACTTACATTTAGAAATATAAGTGAGTTACTTGAACTGTTTTACTGACCCAAAGTCTTTAAATGGCTTTGACTCAGCTAACATATAGTGAGAAACATGCAAGACTCTATTAGGAATAAAAATCTCTTACATCTGGTAATTTCTGAGATTTTGCACCTACTCACTTCTGTAGAAGATATCCATTTTTATCCTAGCTCTAGCTTCTCTTGGTCCACACACCAATATTTATTATTGGCCTTCCTTGTTTTTGCTACTGACTTTGATACACATTTTCAGGTCTGTTTAGGGACCACAAATTCTGGGCATAGGGCTAAGGCAGAGCACTTCAGAAGGTCCACACATTGCGCCACTGAGTAACAGTGGAGCAGCTAGAACCAGCAAAGCTAGCTCCCTCCTCCCTGCAGTTACCTCTAGGCCCCTCTATGGAGAAATTCTAACATCCCGCTCAACGTACAGCAAGAATTCTAGAGGAATCCAATCTAAAATTAAAGAGCAGGTACTGAAGGGCAAATTTGGATGTGAGACATGATAAATAATAACTGCTTCTATAGTGACATCTCACTCTGGTTTTAATTTGTATTTATTAATGACTAATGATGGTGGACAATTTTTCTTTTGTCAACTCTATCTTCTTTGGTGAAGTGTCTGTTCAAATCTTTTGTACCCTCTGTTTGTAATTGATTTGTCTTCATTATTTAGTAGTAAGAATTCCTTATGTTGTCTTTATGTATTCTTTTACTGAATACATATTTTGTAAATACTTTGTCCTATATGTTATTTGTCTTTTAATTCTCTTAACTGCACCTTTTGAAGAACTTTTTAAAATGTTTGATGAATTTTAATTTTAATGTATTTATATTTTTTAAATTTTGATGAATTTATTTTATTTTTTTGTTTTTGCCAAACTCAAAACCAGTTACTTTTTTTATATTGTCTTCCAGAAATGTTAGTTTAAACACTTACATGTAAGTCTATAATCCATTTCAAGTTAATTTGTGTATGTGGTGTAAGGTAAAGTCAAGGTTTGCAGTTTGCATAAAAGTGAAGACAATTCCATGATGAAAGTGAAAGCAGATTCAAGGATGATAGTTACACAGAAGCTGATCTATCCAGTTTGTAGCAAGGGTTTCCAGGAGCCCAGGAATAATATCTCCAAAGAGGAAGTAATAGAATCTCTGATGTATTTGACCATGATGAGATAAGCTTTACATTTTTGATAAATAATTCAAGAGAATTAATGATAGGGCCATAGAAAACTAAGCAACAAAAAAAGTAATTATTAACCCTAGAAAATACAAAAAGATTTACAGGAAGAATTATATAATCTTAGTAATGTGACACAACTGTGCATAATATCTTTTTAGAGAAGTAAAACTATAAAATGTCATAGAAATATATTGGGGAAATGGATAAAAGGAAATGCCTCTGTGTGGGTCAGAGTATGTAATGCTTGTGTGTGAATGCAAAATCCTTCCTTCTTTGGGAGACTGGCAAGATATACTATCTATAATAGAAAAGAAAATCAAGGAACAATATTATGAATATATTATAGAAAATGTAGACATAAATGGTCAAAACAATAGTTAAAAGAAGAAACTGGCTGCTAGGGAATGAGCAGAAATTGGGGCTTGGAAGGGAAAGAAAGTGCCATTTTGAAAATATCTATCTGAACTTTTAAGCCATGTATAAGAATAAATTTAATACAGGGAAAATTTTAAAGAAAACTTATGAAGAAATATAAATAATGTATAAAAACTGGCCTATTTGAAACTTTCAAAAAAATTACTTCACAAAAAAACTTAGTAAAAAGGGAGATTCTTTACATATTTTTCTATAAATGGAAGAAAATCTCAATAGATCAAATAACAAACCAAATAAACAACCAAAATAATAAACTACTAATAACAAAATTGTCTGGAAGATAAAGCACTTTGTTTAACCCAGGTCCTAACATCCCAGCTTGACATAGACTGTATAAGACCATGGTAAAATTCTGAGATTTACTCCCTGTGTTCATACATAATAAGCCTAAAGAATTTGCAGCCTTCAGAAGATTACCAAAATATTAATTATTATTTCACTATAACAGTATAAATATTGATCAATCGAGAAATCTAATATAGGAAATAACTTTTTGTTGTTATCAGTGACAAGAAATTTTTACTTCCTATAAATTTTTACATCCAAAAATTTTCCCCTATTTGAAAATATATAATGGTAACTTCTGGTAAACTTAGAAGCATTTAGCCCTAATTTCAAAGAAAATATTGTACTTCATAGAGAATTAATTATATGTGAACAAAGATATATATATATTTTTTAATGTTGTACTCTTTAAAGCACTTAATAAGATATTTGAATTTACATTTGAAAGCTAGATAGTTTCACTGAAATGTATAACATCAAAGTACTGAACAGATTAGGGGGTACAGATTCCTTCTATCATTGTTCAAGCTACAGTAATCCCATAGTAACCAAGGGATTGTTAGGAAAAAATAAAATTTCAACATTTTCACATGTGCAAATCACTTCTGAAACTTTATGATAATGCTGATGCTAAAATCCATTTACATATTTTTGAATTTTAGAATATTGGAAATGTGTCTACTTAATAAAAATAAGAAATTAGTATTAATTTTTTGAATTTTTTTAAAGTTTCTAATATTTTTCATTTTCTGGAAAAGAGGTGACATTATTAAAATAGTTGAAAAACTGGATATTGAGAATCAGTCACTTTGCTTCAAGGTATAGATACATGCTAGCAAATCAAGCAAAGTGGGGAAAATTTTCAAGTACTGCAAAATTAGTCCTAATGGAATGGTGGAATATTATGGAGGACTCAAGTTTGTTCTCATGACCTGGCTATCTAGTGAGTCACTAATAATCATAACAACAACAATAATAACAGTAAGCATTCTTTACTCTAAAACTGCACCCATAAAATGATGGAGATTTTCTAGCTTATCCCTGTGATCCAGCCACTGGTTTCGATTGGTTAACCCAGATTTCATGAAGAACTAGACAAAGCATGGCACCTGATTAATTTATATGCTGTTGGCCAGACACTGCTGCTGCTGCTAAGTCACTTCAGTTGTGTCCGACTCTGTGCGACCCCATAGACGGCAGCCCACCAGGCTCCCCCATCCCTGGGATTCTCCAGGCAAGAACACTGGAGTGGGTAGAAAAAAGCTATTACAGGTGGCCTTTGCATCAGGCTCTTGAATGTAGTCAGCTTTGGTTAAGATAAGAGGTTTAGAGTATAATAAACATGGTGACCTACAGGCAAAGAAGGAAGAAAGCAATATGGTGGCCACAATGGATTTCTCAAACAAGAGCATTTAGTTGGCAGATATATTTTTACCCTGCCCAGTAAAAAAATTCTACATCCTTTAAAATTCAGTTGAAGTGCTGACAATTCTTATGATCTTTTCTTGATCTCTATTAAGAATTAATGGTTAATCTGTGAATGTGCCTAGCATATTTTTTATGATTTCATATATTGGCAACTTCAGTTTTGTTCATTATGGCTTATTATTTATGTTGTAAAGAATGGAGTCAGATGCTCCAAAGAAAAAATCCCAGGCCTTCATCAAGTTGTCTCAGTTTGCTTCCTAGTTATCTTTTATCTGTTTTCTTATCAACTGAGAATATGATCATCCAAGTTACCATCATATCTTTTCTTATTTCAATAAGTCTCCTAATATGCTGCTTACTTTATAATCTGTTATCTCGCCTATAAAGAAAAACTTAGTTGTTTTTTTTTTTTTTTCTTATATAGGGAAAAACTTATTTTCCCTACTGTGTGTTTCCTTCTTTACTCATATAAAATACATTTCTGGTGACCAAGTGACCATTTTTTTTTTTTTCTTACACTGGACAATGCCCTGTGATACCAACTGAGTCTTCTAAATTGTAACTCAATTCTAACACTATTTACCTGGAGATAGTGTCAGATCTCACAGATAAGTGCTCAGTCCCACAAGACTGCTCCCACTATACTTCACATGTCAATTGCAAGTAGCAGGTTTCCAGGTTTCCCACAATTGTTTGACTTGCCTACAAATCAGAGGTCGCCATGTTTCCCTCCTAGGGGTGATTAATTTGTTAGAGTAGCTCAGGGAAACACTTACTTATGTGTATCAGTTTATCAAAGGACATGATAAAGGATACATATGATTAGTCAGATAAGCTCTGGGAGGGCCCCAAGGACAAGACTTCTGTCACCATAGAATTGGGGTGTGTCACTTCCAGAGTCTAGGTTAAAGCAGAGACATTACTTTGTCAACAAAGGTCGGTCTAGTCAAGGCTATGGTTTTTCCAGTACTCATGTATGGATGTGAGGATTGGACTATAAAGAAGGCTGAACACAGAAGAACTGATGCTTCTGAACTGTGGTGTTGGAGAAGACTCTTGAGAGTCCCTTGGACTGCAAGGAGATCCAACAAGTCCATCCTAAAGGAAATCAGTCCTGGGTGTTCATTGGAAGGACTGATGTTGGAGCTGAAACTCCAATATTTTGGCCACCTGATATGAAAAGCTGACTAATTTGAAAAGATCCCAATGTTGGGAAATACTGAAATCAGGAGGAGAAGGGGACGACAGAGGATGAGATGGCTGGATGGCATCACCGACTCAATGGACATGAGTTTGGGTAAACTCCAGGAGTTGGTGATGGACAGGGAGGCCTGGTGTGCTGCAGTTCATGGGGTGCAAAGAGTCGGACATGACTGAGTGACTGAAAGGGAACTGGAACTTCCAGAATAGATGTGTTTGTGAGATTAGAAACTTTCACACTTCGGACTGCTAGGATTTTATACAGACTTCTTCACGTAAGCATGATCAATAACTGATTGAGTTTCTAGCCTCTCTCTTCTCTCTTGAGGTTGAGCACTAGAGCTGAACATTCCAAGCTTCTAATCGTGGCTTCTTGTCCTGCATACTGTTTTCTCAGGAGGCAGATAAGACAGTTTGGTATTCCCATCTCTTTAAGAGTTTTCCAGAGTTTGTTGTGAGCCACACAGTCAAAGACATTGGCATAGTCAATAAAGCAGAAGTAATGTTTTTTCTGGAACTCTCTTGCTTTTTTAATGATCCAACAGATGTTCGCAATTTGATATCTGGGCCATCTGCCTTTTCTAAATCCAGCTTGAACATCTGGAAGTTCATGGTTCATACGATGCTGAAGCCTCACTTGGAGAATTTTGAGCATTATTTTTCTAGTGTGACATGAGTGCAATTGTGTAGTAGTTTAAACATTCTTTGGCATTGCCTTTCTTTGGGATTGGAATGAAAACTGACCTTTTCCAGTCCTGTGGCCACTGCTAAATTTTCCAATTTGTTGGCATACTGAGTGTAGCACTTTCACAGAAACATTTTTTAGGGTTTGAAATAGCTCAGCTGTAATTCCATCACTGCCACTAGCTTTGTTCACAGTGATGCTTCCTAAGGCCCACTTGACTTTGCATTCCAGGATGTCTGGCTCTAGGTGAGTCATCACACCATCATGGTTATGTGGGTCATTAAGATCTTCTTTGTATAGATCCTCTGTGTATTCTTGCCATGTCTTCTTAATATCTTCTACTTCTGTTAGGTGTATACAGTTTCTGTCCTTTGTGGCCTCCTGAGAAATCTGTATGTAGGTCAAAAAGCAACACTTAGAACTGGGCATGGGACAATGAACTGGTTCCAAATTGGGAAAGGAGTATGGTAAGGCTGTTTATTGTCACCTTGTTTATTTAACTTATTTGCAGAGTGAATCATGTGAAATGCCAGACTGGACGAAGCACAACCTGGCATCAAGATTTCAGGGGAAAATATCAATAATGTAAGACATGCAGATGACACCATCCTTATGGCAGAAAGTGAAGAGGAATCAAAGAACTTCTTGATGAAAGTGAAAGAGGAGAGTGAAAAAGTTGGCTTACAGCTCCACATTCAAAAAACTAAGATCTTGGCATCTGGGCCCATCACTTCATGGCAAACAGATAGGGAAACAATGGAAACAGTACAGACTTTATATTCTTGGGCTCCAAAATCACTGCAGATAGTGACTGCAAACATGAAATTAAAAGATGTTTGTTCTTTGGAAGAAAAGCTATGACAAACCTAGACAGCATATTAAAAAGCAGAGACATTACTTTGCCAACAAAGGTCCTTCTAGTCAAAGCTGTGGTTTTTCCTGTCGTCATGTATGGATGTGAGACTTGGACCATAAAGAAAGCTGAGTGCTGAAGAAATGATGCATTTGAACTGTGGTGTTGGATAAAACTCTTGGAAGTCCCTTGGACTACAAAGAGATTAAACTAGTCAATCCTAAAGGAAATCAATCCTGAATATTCATTGGAAGGACTGATGCTAAAGTTCCAATACTTTGGTCACCTGATGCAAAGAACTGACTCTTTAGAGAAGGCCCTGATGCTGGGAAAAATTGAAGGTGGGAAGAGAAGAGGATGACAGAGGATGAGATGGTTGGATGACATCACCATGTCAATAGACATGAGTTTGAACAATCTCTAGGTGTTGGTGATGGACAGGGAAGCCTGGCGTACTGCAGTCCATAGGGTCACAAAGAGTCAGACATGATGAGTAGTCGAGTTGAAACATGGCGTGGACTTCTCTGTAGCTAGTGCCCATCCAGGAGCCCATCCAGTTAAGAGATGCTCTTAGAGCTCTCATCATTTAGTGATGTACAAGGTTATAGTAGCCTTGTGTTAATGACAAGTCAAAGACCAAGCACTGCAACAAGAGATCTCTTTATGTTCTCACAATAGAAAGAAAAAGGAGAATTGATATTGAAGGAACAGACAGAAGTTTTCTACATACCTGATTTCTAAAGCTTTAAGCTAAAATATTGTGTGGCCAAAATGTTCATGCAGCTTTTCCATAAGATGGCTCTAGTAAAAGTAGAACTTATTTATCTTTAACTTCATTTAAAACAATTTTGTGAGACTGTATTGGGACAGCTATCATATCAGCATGCATTAAAAAAAGTTTTTCAAAATTGATGCATTTTTGTGTCATCATTTTAATATTGAACATGGAATAAAAAAGTATTTACAGCATATTATATTTTATTATTTCAAGAAAGGTAAAAATGCAACTCAAAAAAAAAAAAAAAGGTTTGTGCAGTGTAAGGAGAAGGTACTATGACTGATCAAATGTGTGAAAAGTGGTTTGTGAAATCTTGTGGTAGAGATTTATCCTCAGACAATGATCGACAGTCAGGTAGACCACTTGAGGTTGATAATATCAAACTGAGACATTAATTGACAACAATGAATGTCAGATATCCTAAATGAGAAGTCAGGTGGACCTTAGGAAGCATCACTACAAACAAAGCTAGTGGAGGTGATGGAATTCCAGTGGAGCTATCTCAAACCTTAAAAATGATGCTATTAAAGTGCTGCAGTCAATATACCAGCAAATGTGGAAAACTCAGCAGTGGCCACAGGACTGGAAAAGGTCAGTTTTCATTCCAATCCCAAATAAAGGCAATGACAAAGAATGCTCAAACTACCACCCAATTGCACTCATCTCAGACTCTAGCAAAGTAATGCTCAATATTCTCCAAGCCAGGCTTCAACAGAATGTGAACAGTGAACTTCCAAATGTTGAAGCTGGTTTTAGAAAAGGCAGAAGAACCAGAGATCAAATTGCCAACACCCATTGGATCATCAAAAAAGCAAGAGAGGTCCAGAGAAACATCTACTTCTGCTTTACTGACTATGCCAAAGCCTTTGACTGTGTGGATCACAACAAACTGTGGGGAATTCTTAAAGAGATGGGAATACCAGACCACCTGACCTACCTCCTGAGAAATCTGTATACAGGTCAAGAAGCAACGGTTAGAACTGGACATGGAACAACAGACTGGTTCCAAATTGGGAAAGGAGTACGTCAAGGCTGTGTATTGTCACCCTGCTTATTTAACTTATATTCAGAGTACATCATGAGACATGCTGGGCTGGATGAAGCACAAACTGGAATCAAGATTGCTGGGAGAAATATAAATAACCTCAGATAAACAGATGATATCACTCTTAATGCAGAAAGCAAAGAAGAACTAAAAAGCCTCTTGAAAGTGCAAGAGGAGAGTGAAAACATTGGCTTAAAACTCAACATTCAGAAAACTAAGGTCATGGCATCCAGTTACATCACTTCATGGCAAATAGATGAGGAAACAATGGAAGAGTGAGCCTTTATTTTCCTGGGCTCCAAAATCACTGCAGATGGTGGCTGCAGCCATGAAAGTAAAAGGCGCTTGCTTCTTGGAAGAACAGCTATGACCAACCTAGACAGCATTTTAAAAAGCAGACACATTACTTTGCCAACAAAGGTCCAGCTAGGCAAAACTATGGTTTTTCCAGTAGTCATGTATGGATATGAGGGTTGGAGTATAAAGCTGAGCGCTGAAGAATTGATGCTTTTGAACTGTGGTGTTGGAGAAGACTCTTGAGAGTCCCTTGGACTGCAAGGAGATCCAACCAGTCCATCCTAAAGGAGATCAGTCTTGAATGTTCTTTGGAAGGACTGATGCTGAAGCTGAAACTCCAATACTTTGGCCACCTGATGTAAAGAACTGACTCACTGGAAAAAACCCTGATGCTGGGAAAGATTGAGGGCAGGAGGAGAAGAAGACAACAGAGGATGAGATGGTTGGATGGCATCACTGAGTCAATGAACATGAGTTTGAGTAAGCTCTGGGAGTTGGTGATGGACAGGGAGGCCTGGCGTTCTGCAGTCCATGGGGTTGCAAAGAGTCGGACATTACTGAGCAACTGAACTGAACTGAATGTTTTACTATGTTGGAGATAACCGACATACTCACAATATCCAAATCAAGTGTTGAAAACAATTCGAATCTGCTTGGTTATGTTAATCACTTGGATGTTTGGGTTCCATATAAGCTAAGTGAAGAAAACCTTCTTAGCCATATTTCTGCATGTAGTTCTCTATTGAAATGTATCAGAAAACCTTTTGTTTTGAAAACAAATTGTGATGGGTGATGAAAAGTGGATACATAAAAAATGTGGAACAGAAGAAATCAGGGGGCAACTGAAATAAAACACTACCAACCACACCGAAGGCCAGTCTTCATCCAAAGAAAGTGATATTGTGTATTATGAACTCCTTCCAGAAAACCAAATGATTAATTCCATCAAATTCTGCTCCCAGTTAGACCAAATGAAAGCAGCACTTGATGAAAAGATTTCAGAATTGGTCAACAGAAAATTTATAATCTTCCATCAGGACAACACAAGACCATGTGTTTGATGACCAGGCAAAAATTGTTACAGCTTGGCTGAGAAGTTCTGACTCATTTGCTTTATTTACCAGATATTGCACCTTTGGATTTTCATTTATTTTGGTCTTTGCAAAATTCTCTTAATAAGAAAAAGTTCAATTCCATAGAAGATCATAAAAGACATCAATAGTTAGAAGTTTTGGAAAGATGGAATTATGAAGTTGCCTGCAAAATGGCAGAGGTAATGGAGTAAAATGGTGAATACATTGTTCAATAAGGTTCTTGATGAAAATGAAAAATGTGTCTTTCATTCTTGCTTAAAAAAATCAAAGGAACTTTTTGACCAACCCAATAATACCCCACAGGAATGTGAAAGAGACTGAAGTGAGTAATTTAAGAAGCAGGATGAGTACAAAGAAAAGTTATTCTAAAAAATTAAGTACTAAGATGCCATATATTTTTTTTTTACTTTTTTTTAAATTTTATTTTATTTTTAAACTTTACAATATTGTTTTAGTTTTGCCAAATATCGAAATGAATCTGCCACAGGTATACCCACGTTCCCCATCGTGAACCCTCCTCCCACCTCCCTCCCCTACCCTCCCTCTGGGTCTTCCCAGTGCACCAGCCCCAAGCATCCAGTACCGTGCATCGAACCTGGACTGGCGACTGGTTTCATACATGATATTATACATGTTTCAATGCTATTCTCCCAAATCTCCCTACCCTCTCCCTCTCCCACAGAGTCCATAAGACTGATCTATACATCGGTGTCTCTTTTGCTGTCTCGTACACAGGGTTATTGTTACCATCTTTCTATATATTTGTTTTTTTTAATAAAAAGCAAGACAATGAAACAATAGGCAAACATGTTATACTGGTGAATGAAAGGACTCTAAGGCTTATGATCTTCAATCTTACTCACCACTGTGGCACCCGAAATCCAGGAGTGGTGATGGATGTGCATGGCACATAGTTATATAATAACATCAATGAGGCTGAAGTTCAGGCTGTCTGCCTCTTTTTGCTTTCCACTTTGCCTTAACATATATTAAGGAACATTTATTTCTCCTTCTCACTCCCCAAATAAGATATGCAATTACAAATGTTGTAGATGCTGTGGCTATGCATCTGTCTTCATCTTTATCATCAAACATATCATCACCATCCAATAAATATTTAATAAGTGTGAAATATGGGCCAGACTGTATTCTAGGAACCCTGAATATAAAGATTTCAAAATAAGCCCAAATCCTCCATTACATGGAGATTACTATCCACTGAGGTGAGACAAAAAGTGAATGTGATAAGAAATGAGTCATGGTAAATGGCACAATGAACAACACTGAGGAAAGCTAAGCAGGCAAAGGGATATAGACTTCTCAGGAGGAAGGCTGCAATTTTAAATAAAGCAATCATGGAAAAGCTCACTGAGAGAACATACAGGGGAAGCGTGATCCAAGAAAAAACAAATGCAGGTGTCCTGACCTTGGTAAGGAGCAGTGAGGAGGCCTGTGTGGCCACAGCAGTGAGCCGGAGGAGATGATTTCAGACAGAAAGGGAGTGAGGTAGAAATCTGTGCAGCCAAAGTGTAAGAGGCCTCTTACGCATTGTCAGAACTTGGCTTATCCTTTATTAGTGATGGGGCACTTTCAACCTTAGAGGCTTATGAACAAAGGAGTGATAAGATCTGGTTTTTATTTTAATAGATTAATAGCACAAAAATTAACTCAATTTACTGTTAATCTGTTCCTGGCCCTATAATAAATGTATTATGTACATCATTTAATTATTATAGTACCCAAACTAGCTTATATTATCCCTATCTCTACGAATGAAGAAATTAAGTCGCACAAAGTTTGAACATTTCTCTACTAACAAGTAGTATTCTTAGGAGGCAGTCTCAGATATATCTGTGAGCAAATCTTCACTGTTATTCACATGGTTTTATTTCGATCACTACTGTGATAGTTCACTTGAAAGGTTTATGTGTGCTTGTCTCCCCATAAAATTTTTCCCATTATATTCTGTCCACTGACATCATAAATAGATGTGATAAAAAGGTATTCTAGTGTGCCATTCTGAAGAGTAGTATTACTTAGATAGCAGTTATTACTCATTAACATTTGATGAAAACAACCTCTGTGCTATGACTCTCTTAATCTAAACAGTATATGATAAGTAACATGCCCCTGCAATTGGAGTACAACTTCTAAAGGTGTTTCCTTTTTAAACTCAGTAATGAGACATTTACATTTATATCTCATTTGCATAGTTATATGAGCTTCTCTCAAGTCTCTTCCCTCTGTTTCTTTGAAATCTTTCCTCTGTCTATATGCTTCCCTCCATACATGTTGGCTTTCCTGATTTGCGTTCCTCCCTATCCCCATGGTCCTCACACAAATGCCAGGCACAGCAGTCCCCTTATTTGGAAAGACAGTCATGGGGGATATTTTGGATATTGCTACTCTCTTTATTAACCTTACCTCTCTCCTAGTTGCAGATCAACCACTAACGTGTGGGGCCTAGAACAATAGTACAAACAGAGACTTTATGTTTCTGTCTACTTAAAAGATAGAAATCAAACTAAATTTTGATTTGAGAATTCTGACTATTTGCAAACCCATGGACTGCAGAACGCCAGGCTTCTCTGTCCATCACCAACTTCAGGAGCTTGTTCAAACTCATGTCCACTGAGTCAGTGATGCCATCCAACCATCTCATCCTCTGTCACCCCTTCTCCTCCTACATTCAATCTTTCCAAGGATCAGGGTCTTTTCCAGTGAGTCAAATCTTCCCATCAGGTGGCCAAAGTATTGGAGTTTCAGCTTCAGCATCAGTCCTTCAAATGGATATTCAGGACTGATTTCCTTTAAGATGGACTGGTTGGATCTCCTTGGAGTCCAAGGGACTCTCAACAGTCTTCTCCAACACCCACAGTCCAAAAGCATCAATTCATCGGTGCTCAACTGTCTTTATAGTCCAACTCTCACATCCATACATGACTACAGGAAAAAGCGTAGCTTTGACTAGATGGACCTTTGTTGGCAAAGTAATGTGTCTGCTTTTTAATATGCTGTCTGGGTTGGTCATAGCTTTTCTTCCAAGCAGCAAGCATCTTTTAATTTAATGGCTGCAGTCACCATCTGCAGTGATTTTGGAGCCCCAAAAATAAAGTCTCTCACTGTTTCCATTGTTTCCCCATCTATTTGCCATGAAGTGATGGGACCAGATGCCATAATCTTAGTTTTCTGAATGTTGAGTTTTAGGCCAACTTTTTCACTCTCCTCTTTCACTTTCATCAAGAGGCTTTTTAGTGCTTTGCTTTCTGCCATAAGGGTGGTGTCATCTGCTTATCTGAGGTTATTGGTATTTCTCCCAGAAATCTTGATTCCAGCTTGGGCTTCATCCAGCCTGGTATTTCACATGATGTACTCTACATAAAAGTTAAATGAACAGGGTGACAATAAACAGCTTTGACATACTCCCTTCCCTATTTGGAACCAGTCTGGTGTTCCATGTCCAGTTCTAGCTGTGGCTTCTTGACCTGCATAGAGCTTTCTCAGGAGGCAGGTCAGGTGGTCTGGCATTTCCATCTCTTTAAGAATTTTCCACAGTTTGTTGTAATCCAGGCAGTCAAATGCTTTGGTATACTCAGTAAAGCAGAAGTAGATGTTTTTCTGGAACTCTCTTGCTCTTTTGATGATCCAACAGATAGGGTCACATGGTAGTTTTATTTCTATTTTATTTTTTTAAGGAAATCTCCATACTATTCTTCAGTTCAGTTTAGTTCAGTCGCTCAGTCGTGTCTGACTCTTTGAGACCCCATGAATCACAGCACGCCAGGCCTCCCTGTCCATCACCAACACCCGGAGTTTACCCAAACTCATGTCCATTGAGTCGGTGATGCCATCCAGCATTCTCATCCTCTGTTGTCCCCTTCTCCTCCTGCCCCCAATCCTTCCCAGCATCAGGGTCTTTTCCACTTAGTCAACTCTTCTCATGAGGTGGCCAAAGTATTGGAGTTTCAGCTTCAGCATCAGTGCTCCAATGAACATGGACTGATCTCCTTTAGGATGGACTAGTTGGATCTCCTTGCAGTCCAAGGGACTCTCAAGAGTCTTCTCCATCACCACAGTTCAAAGGCATCAATTCTTCGGTTCTCAGCTTTCTTTACAGTCCAACTCTCATATCCATACATGACCACTAGAAAAACGATAGCCTTGACTAGATGAATCTTTGTTGGCAAAGTAATGTCTTTGCTTTTTAATACGCTGTTGAGGTTGGTTGCAACTCTTCTTGCAAGGAATAAATGTCTTTTAATTTCATGGCTGCAATCACCATCTGCAGTGATTTTGGAGCTCCCAAAAATAAAGTCTGACACTGTTTCCACTGTTTCCCCATCTATTTGCCATGAAGTGATGGGACCAGATGCCATGATCTTCGTTTTCTGAATGTTGAGCTTTAAGCCAACTTTTTCACTCTCCTCTTTCACTTTTGTCAAGAGGCTTTTTAGTTCCTCTGCACTTTCTGCCATAAGGGTGGTGTCATCTGCATATCTGAGGTTATTGATATTTCTCCTGGCAATCTTGATTTCAGCTTGTGTTTCTTCCAGCCCAGCGTTTCTCATGATGTACTCTGCATATAAGTTAAATAAGCAGGGTAACAATATACAGCCTTGACATATTCCTTTTCCTATTTGCAACCAGTCTGTTGTTCCATGTCCAGTTCTAACTGTTGCTTCCTGACCTGCATACAGGTTTCTCAAGAGGCAGGTCAGGTGGTCTGGTATTCCCATCTCTTTCAGAATTTTCCACAGTTTATTGTTATCCACACAGTCAAAGGCTTTGGCATATTCAATAAAGTAGAAATCGATGTTTTTCTAAAACTCTCTTTCTTTTTCAATGATCCAGCAGATGTTGGCAATTTGATCTCTGGTTCCTCTGCCTTTTCTAAAACTAGCTTGAACGTCTGGAAGTTCACAGTTTACATACTGCTGAAGCCTGGCTTGGAGAATTTTGAGTATTACTTTACTAGCATGCAAGGTGAGTGCAATTGTGTGGTAGTTTGAGAATTCTTTGGCATTGCCTTTGTTTGGGATTTGAATGAAAACTGACCAAAAAGAATGAAGGGATGGAGCCAAAGCAAAAACAATACCCAGTTGTGGATGTGACTGGTGAAAGAAGCAAGGTCGGATACTGTAAAGAGCAATATTGCATAGGAACCTGGAATGTTAGGTCCATGAATCAAGGCAAATTGGAAGTGGTCAAACAGGAGATGGCAAGAGTGAACATCAACATTCTAGGAATCGGCCAACTAAAATGGACTCTAATGGGTAAATTTAACTCAGATGACCATTATATCTACTACTGCAGGCAGGAATCCCTTAGAAGAAATGGAGTAGCTATCATGGTCAACAGAAGAGTCTGAAATGCAGTACTTGGATGCAATCTCAAAAACGACAGAATGATCTCTGTTCATTTCCAAGGCAAACCATTCTCCTTAGAAGCTGTATCAGTTTACATCCTCACAAACAGTACAAGAGGATTTACTTTTCTCCATGTCTTCTCATACTTTTTGTTTGTAAATTTTTTTATGATGGCTATTCTGAGTGGTGTGAAGTAATATCTCATTGTAGTTTTGATTTGCATGTCTCTTATAGTAATGACGTTGAGCATTTTTTCATGTGTTTGTTAGCCATCTGTAAGTCTTTGTTGGAGAAGTGTCTGTTTAGGATTTCTGCCCATTTTTCAATAGAGTAATTAGTTTTTCTGAAATTTAGTTACTTGAGCTATTTATATACTTTGGAGATTAATCCTTTGTTAGTTGCTTCATTTGCAATTACTTTTTCCCATTCTGAGGATTGTCTTTGCTTCTTGTTCATCATTTCCTTTGATGTGAAAAAATGTTAAGGATAAATGTTAAATGTTAAGGATCCTATTTGTTCGTTTTTGGTTTTAGTTCTATTATTCTTGGAGGTTGATCATAGAAGATCTTGCTGTGATCTATGTCAAAAAGTGTTCTGCATACGTTTTCCTCTAAGAATTTTATATTTTTTAGCCTTACATTAAGTGTTTAAACCATTTTGAGTTTTTTTTTTTTTTTTTTTGTATAATGTTAGCAGGTGTTCTAGTTTCATTCTTTTACATGTAGCTGTCCAGTTTTCACAGAACCACATATTGATGAGGCTGCCTTATCTCCATTGTATATCTGTGCCTCCTTTGTCAAAGATACGGTGTCCATAGGTGTATGGGTTTATCTCTGGGCTTGCTATCTTTTTCTATTGGCTCATATTTCTGTTTTGGTGCCAGGACCATACTGTCTTGATGACTGTAGTTTTGTAGTATAGTCTGAAGTCAGGAAGGTTGATTCCTAGAGTAGGTTTTTCTTTCTCAAGATTTCTTTGCAATTCAGGCTCTTTTGTGTTTCCATACAAATTATGAATTTTTTTTCTAGTTCTGTGAAAAATACTATTGGCAGTTTGATAAGCATTGCACTGAATCTCTAGATTGTGTTGGGTATTATAGTCATGTTCATAATATTGATTCCTCCATTCCAAGAACATGGTATATCTTCCCATCTGTTTGTGTCATCTTTGATTTCTTACATCAGTGTCTTATAGTATTCTGCATACAGGTCTTTGATCTCTTTAGGCAGATTTACTCCTAGGTATTTTATTATTTTTGTTGCAATGGTAAATGGGATTGCTTCCTTAATTTCTCTTTCTGATTTTTCATCATTATTATATGACTTTACTATATTAATTAGCTCTAGTAAATTTCTGGTGGCATCTTTAGGATTTTCTACATAAAGTATTATGTCATCTACAAAGAGTGAAAGTCTTACTTCTCTTTTTCAATCTAGATTTCTTTTATTTCTTCTTGCTGTAGCTATGACTTCCATAACTATGTTGAATAATAGTGGCAAGAGTGGGCATCCTGGTCTTGTTGCTTCTCTTAGAGGAAATGTTTTCAGTTTTTTACCATCAATATTAATGTTTACTGTTGGTTTATCATATAAGGCCTTTATTACATTGAGGTGTGTTCCTTCTATGTCCATTTTCTAAAGAGATTTTATCAAAAGTGGGTGCTGAATTTTGTCAAAACCTTTTAGCATCTATTGAGATTATCATATGGTTTTCATCTTTTAATTTGTTTTAGTTCAGTTCAGTTGCTCAGTCGTGTCCGACTCTTTGTGACCCCATGAATCGCAGCACACCAGGCCTCCCTGTACATCACCAACTCCTGGAGTTCACTCAAACTAATGTCCATTGAGTTGGTGATGCCATCAAGCCATCTCATCTTCTGTCGTCCCCTTCTCCTTCAGCCCCCAATCCCTCCCACCATCAGAGTCTTTTCCAATGAGTCAACTCTTCGCATGAAGTGGCCAAGTACTGGAGTTTCAGCTTTAGCATCATTCCTTCCAAAGAACACCCAGGACTGATCTCCTTCAGAATGGACTGGTTGGATCTCCTTGCAGTCCAAGGGACTCTCAAGAGTCTTCTCCATCACCACAGTTCAAAATCATCAATTCTTCGGCGCTCAGCCATCTTCACAGTCCAACTCTCATATCCATACATGATTACTGGAAAAAACATAGCCTTGACTAGAAGAACCTTTGTTGGCAAAGTAATGTCTCTGCTTTTGAATATGCTATCTAGATTGGCCATAACTTTCCTTGCAAGGAATAAACGTATTTTAATTTCATGGCTGCAATCACCATCTGCAGTGATTTTGGAGCCCCCAAAAATAAAGTCACCCACTGTTTCCACTGTTTCCCCATCTATCTCCTATGAAGTGATGGGACCAGATGCCATGATCTTAGTTTTCTGAATGTTGAACTTTAAGCCAATTTTTTCACTCTCCTCTTTCACTTTCATCAAGAGGCTTTTTAGTTTCTGTTCACTTTCTGCCATAAGGGTGGTGTCATCTGCATATCTGAGGTTATTGACATTTCTCCTGTCAATCTTGATTCCAGCATGCAAAATAGATAGCCAGTGGGAATTTGCTGCATCACTCAGGGAACTCAAACAGAGGCTCTGTAACAATCTAGAAGAGTAGGATGGGGAGGAAGAGGAGAGGGAATTTCAGGAGGGAGGGGACATTGGTGTACCTATAGCTTATTCTTGTTGATGTTCAACAGAAAACAACAAAATTATGTAAAGCAATTAATTTAAAAATATATAAATATTTTTTAACAGAAACAAGAAAAATATAGTATATACAACCTAATTTTACACCTAAAAGACTGGGAAAAGAAGAACAAAAAACCCCCAAAGTTAGCAGAAGGAAATAAACCACAAAAGTCAGAGCAGAAAAAGTGAAAAGTACATAAAAAAAAAAAGTAAAGATTAATAAAACTAAAAACTGGTTATTTGAGAAGACAAAATTGACAAACCTTTAGTTAGACTCATCAATAAAAAAAAAGACTGAAGAATGAAATCAATGGCATCAGAAATGAAAAAGAAGAGGTTACAACAGACAATGAAGAAATAAAAAGTATCATAAGAGACTATTATGAGCAACTATATAGGAACAAAATGGATAATCTTAAAGAATGGACAAATTCTTTTTTTTTTTTTTTATTCTTCCAATTTCATTTTATTTTTAAACTTTACATAATTGTATTAGTTTTGCCAAATATAAAAATGAATCCGCCACAGGTATACATGTGTTCCCCATCCCGAACCCTCCTCCCTCCTCCCTCCCCATACCATCCCTCTGGGCCGTCCCAGTGCACCAGCCCCAAGCATCCAGCATCATGCATCGAACCTGGACTGGCAACTCGTTTCCTACATGATATTTTACATGTTTCATTGCCATTCTCCCAAATCTTCCCACCCTCTCCCTCTCCCACAGAGTCCATAAGACTGTTCTATACATCAGTGTCTCTTTTGCTGTCTAAGAATGGACAAATTCTTAGAAAAGTTCAATCTCCCAAGACTGAACCATAAGAAATAGAAATTATGAACAAGTCAATTACAAACAGCGAAATTGAAACTGTGATCAAAAATCCCCCTAAGCCTTTGGCATAGGAGCATTGAACCCAACATCCTAGTCTACCAGAGAACTAATCTTAGTGGGTATCAGATAGTGAGTACTCACACAAAGGAAACCACTGGAATAAAGATACGTCATCACCCATCAACCAGTAGCACACTGTGCAGAACGCCTCATCTAAATAACAAACCTCATTCAATCTTGGCCATCACAGGAAAAACAAACAAACAAAAACTCAGCACAAAGCTCACCCTATACAAAGCTTACACAAAAGATTACACCAAACTTAGGAGGGCAGAAACCAAAAGAAAGAAAAAATTCAACCTTGAAGGCTGGGAAAAAGAGATCTCAAACACAATAAGTTAAAAAATAAAATAAAATGAAATAATGAAAAGGCATAGAAATGCAACACAAATGAAGGAACAAACTAGAAGCACAAAAGTCCAAATAAATAAAGACAAAATAGGCAAACTACCTGAAAAAGTATTCAGAATAATGGTACTAAAGATGTTTTTAAAAACCTTGAAAACAAAATGGAGAAAATGCAAGAATCAATTAACAAACACCTAGAAGAATTAAAGAATAAACATACAGAGAGAAACAACACAATTACTGAAATTAAAACTACTCTAGAAGGAATCAATAGCAGAATACCTGAGGCAGAAGAACCAATCAGTGAGCTGGAATACAAAATGGTGGAAATAACTACTGAAGAGCAGAATAAAGTAAAAAGAATGAAAAGAACTGAGGATAGTCTCAGAGACATCTGGGACAATATCAAATGCACCTACATTCAATTTTAAGGGTTCCTAAAGATGAAGAGAAAAAGAAAGGGTATGAGAAAAATTTTGAAGAGATTATAGTTGAAAATTTCCCCAACATGGAAAAGGAAGTAGTCAATCAACTCCAAGAGGCACGAATAGTCCCATTACAGGATAAACCCATGGAGAAACATGCCAAGACACATACTAATCAACACAACAAAGACTAAACACAAAGAAAGAATATTAAAGGCAGCAAGGGAGAAGCAACAAGTAACATACAAGGGAAACCCCATATGTTTAACAGCTGATCTTTCAGCAGAAACTCTGCAGTCCAGAAGGGAATGGCAGGATATATTTAAAGTACTGGAAGGAAAAATCTACATCCAAGATTATGGTACACTGCCAGCATCTCATTCAAAATTGATGGAAAAATAAAACGCTTTTCAGAGAAGCTAAAGTTAAAAGAATTCAGTACCACCAAACCATCCTTACAACAAATGTTAAAGGGACTTACATAGAAATACAAGAGAAGAAAAAAAGATCTACAAAATCAACCCCAAACAATTAAGAAAATGGCAATAGGAACATGTATATCAATAATTACTTCAAATGTAAATGGATTAACTGCTCCAAGCAAAAGACACAGACTGGATGAGTGGATACAAAAACAAGACCCATATATATGCTGTCTACAAGAAACCTACTTCAGACCTCAAGACACATATAAACTAAAAGTGAGATGATGGAAAAATATATTTCATGCAAATGGGAAGCAAAAGAAAGCTGGAGTAGCAACCCTCATATCAGACAAAATAGACTTTAAAATAAAGGAGATTATAAGAGATAATGATCAAAGGATCAATCCAAGAGGAAGACTACTAACTGTAAATATCTATACATCCATCATAGGACTACCTCAATGGTAAGACAAACACTAACAGACAAAAAAGGAGAAATTGACAGTAATACAATAGTAGTAGGAGACTTTAACACCCCACTCACACAAATGGACAGATCATCAAAACAGAAAATTAATAAGGAAGCACAAGTCTTAAATTACACATTAGATGAGATGGATCTCATTGATATCTTCAGGACATTCCATCCAAATGCAGAAAAATATGCCTTCTTAAGTGCACATGGAATGTTCTTCAGGATACACCATATCTTGTGTCACAAATCAAACTGCAATAAATTTAAGAAAACTGAAACTATATCAAGCATCTTCTCCAACCACAATGCTATGAGACTAAATATAAATTACAAGAAAAAAACTGTAAGAAACACAAACACATGGAGATTAAGCAACACGTTTCTAAATAACCAACAGGTTACTAAAGAAATTAATAGGGAAATCAAAAAATTTCTAGAAACAAATGACAATGAAAACACGACAACTCAAAAATTATGGGATTGAGCAAAAGTAGTTCTAAGAGGGAAGTTTATAGCAATACAATCCTACCTCAAGAAACAACAAAAACATCAAATAGAAAACCTAACTTTACACCTAAAACAACTGGAAAAAGAAGAACCAAAAAAAATAACCCAAAATTAGTACAAAGAAAGAAATCATAAAGATACGAACAGAAATAAATGTAAAAGAAATGAAAAAAAAAGTAAATGTTAATAAGACTAAAAGCTGGTTCTCTGAGAAGATAAACAAAATTGACAAACCTTTAGCCAGATTCATCAAGAAAAAAAGAAAGAAGAATCAAATAAAAAAAATTAGAAATGAAAAAGGAGAAGTTACAACAGACAATGCAGAAATATAAAAGATTATAAGAGACTATTATGAACAATTAAATGGCAATAAAATGGATAGCCTGGAAGAAATTGACAGATTCTTAGAAAAGCTCAATCTTCCAAAACTGAACCAGGAAGAAATAGAAATTATGAACAACCTGATTATAAGCACTGAAGTTGAAGCTGTGATCAAAAGTCTCCCAAAAAATAAAAGCCGAGGACCAGATGGCTTCACAGGAGAATTCTATCAAACATTTAAAAACAGCTAATGTCTATCCTTTTAAAACTCTTCCAAAATTTTTTCAAAGGAAGGAACACTTCCAAACTCATTCTACAAGGCCACCATCAACCTGGTACCAAAACCAGACAAAGACAACACACAAAAAAAGAAAACTACAGGCCAATATCACTGACAAAATTTAGGTGCAAAAATCCTCAACAAAATTTAACAGAGTTCTGTAACACATCAAAAAGCTCATACACCATGAACAAGTTGGTTTTGGTTTTATTCCAGGGATGCAAGGATTCTACAATATACACACATTGATCAACGTGATACACCATGTTAACAAATTGAAAGATAAAAACCATATGATAATATCAATAGATGCAGAAAAAGCCTTTGATAAAATTCAGCACCCATTTGTGATTAAAACTGTTTTGACAAAGGAGGCAAAAATATGCAATGGGCAAAGTTAGCCTCTTCAATACGTGGTGCTGGGAAAACAGAACAGCTATGTGTAAAAGAATGAAATTAGAATACTTCCTAACACTACACACAAAGATAAACTGAAAAATGGATTAAAGACCTTAATGTAAGACCAGAAACTATCAAACTCTTAGAGGAAAACATAGGCAGAATACTCTATCACATAAATAATAGCAATTTCCTCTATATCTAACATCCTAGAGTAATAAAAATAAAAACAAAAATAAGTAAGTGGGACCCAGTTAAAAGGTTTTGCACAGCAAAGGAAACTATAAACAAAGTGAAAAGAGAATGCTGAGAATGGTTGAAAATAATAACAAATGAAACAACTGACAAAGGATTATTTCCAAAACATATAAGGAGCTCATACAAGTCAATACAAGAACAACAAACACTCAGTCAAAAAGTGAGCAGAAAACCTAAGCAAACATTTCTACAAATAAGACAAACAGATGGTTAATAGAGACATAAAAAGATGTTCAATATTACTCATTATTAGAGAAATTCAAATCAAAACTTGAAGAATCTTCATGCAATGCAGGAGACTTAGGTTTGATTCCTGGGTCAGGAAGATCCACTGGAGAAGGGCATGGCAACCACTTCAGTATTCTTGCCTGGAGAATTCCATGCACAGAGGAGCCTTGCAGGTTACAGTCCAAAGGGTTGCAAAGAGTCAGACACGACTGAAGCAACTTAGCATGCAAATTGAAACTACAACGAGATATCAGCTCACATCAGTCAGAGTGGTCATCATCGAAAAGTCTAAAAACAATAAATGCTGGATAGGGTGTGGCAAAAAGGGGACCTTCTTGCACTGTTGGTGGGAATGCAAACTGATGCAGCCACTATGGAAGATAGCATGTAGATCCCTTAAAAAAAACTAGGATTAAAGCCACTGTATCACCCAGCAATTCCACTACTAGGCATATACCCTGAGGAAATCAAAATTGAAAAAGATACATGTATTCCAATGTGCACCTCAACACTATTTACAATAGCTAGAACATCCATCGACAAATGAATGCATAAAGAAGTTGTGGTACATATATACACACAATGGAATATTACTCAGCCATAACAAGGAAAGCCTTTGAGTCAGTTTTAATGAGGTGGATGAACCTAGAGCCTATTATACAAAGTAAAGTAACTCAGAAAGAGAAAAACAAATATCATATACTAACACATATATGGAATCTAGAAAGATGGTACAGAAGAAGTTATTTGCATGGCAACAATGGAAATATAGACATAGAGAACAGACTTACGGACTTGAGCTGGGGGTTGGGGAGGAAGGAGAGGATGGGTTGTGCGGAGAGAGAAATATGCAAACTTATATGCCATATGTAAAATAGATAGCCAGTTGGGAATCTGCTGCATGACTGAGGGAATTCAAACTGGGGGTCTGTAACAACTGGGGCTAAAGGGCTGGGATTGGGTGGAGGGAGGTGGAAGGGACATTCAAGAAGGAGGAGCAGATGTATATCTATGGCTGATTCATGTTGATATTTGGCAGAAACCAACACAATTCTGTAAAGAAATTATCCTTCAATTAAAAAATAAGTTAATTAAAAAAATAATAATTCTTGACCAGCTACCATGTAACAAGAACTAGAACTCTATGAGATAAAAAGCAGTATGAGCAACCACTAGATTCTTCCTTAAAACGGTTCTTGTAACAAGGGTCAAAAATGAAGAACTAGACGGAAAATGAATTGACCTGTCATGGCTTTTCCTATGTTTCCATTCTTAATCTGCCTGCAATATGGGAGACCTGGGTTCGATCCCTGGGTTGGGAAGAGCCCTAGAGAAGGGAATGGTATACTCCACTCCAGTATTCTGGCCTGGAGAACTCCATGGAAGGTACAGTCCATGGGGTCACAAACAGTCAGACACAACTAAGTGACTTGCACTTTCCATTCTTAATGCAAATGCTAAGTAAAATGAAGGATTTCTTTTGCTTTTCTTCCCAGAAGCCCTTACTTTATATAGACAATGAAGTATATGTGGGAGGGGGGCACTCTTGGGTGAATATGAATCCATTTACAATGAGAAAAATGTCTTCAGAGATGAGTCATCAAGTTCTATGGTATTAGTCACAGAAACCAGGAAACTAATGACATTTAGGAGTTAACCATTTTCTGAACTTTGTGAATCTTGTCACACGCAGCTGGAAGAGGCCATCAAAGCAATAATTTGTATCAGTGATTCTTACCACTTTGAGGTTTGCAGAACTTCTTTGAAAATCTGATTGTATTACTCCTTCTTTTCTAGAAAATGTGGACAGCATAACTGAAAAATTACATATTTCAAGTAGTTGGTATTTTTCTTGAAAACCATCCATGGATTCCTAGAGTATCATAGAGACCTTGAATTAAGAACAATCATCATGTAAAAATACTTTGCTGATACAAATTAATACAGATGTAGTTAATTCATTTAATCAATTTAATGAATTATTATATATATAATGCCTAGAATAGTCTCTGGCTTACAGTAAGTATTCAATAAATGTTAGATAACTTTCTTTATATTGTAGTTGCATTGAGTTTCTCATGTACTATGTATTTTCAAATGCTAGACTAACATTCTCTGTGTTTGTTATAGGCTAGTCATATATTTAATTTAATATTTCTACTTCTCCTAAGCTGTAGAAATTTTAATGCTTACTGTTTTATAGATGAAGAAACTGAATCTAGAGATGAGAGCTTTCCCAATGTCAGAAAGGTTTGTATGCAAATTTAGTATCTCTGATTTCAGAGCCTAACCTTTTATTCCTTCTAATATATCACTGTTAGTTGATTCCATGCAGCCTATTGAAACCTCATCTGGGATGATTCACTTTTATCCCCATTTGGAATACATATAGCTTAGAGAAGGAATTTTAGTTAGTATCATCAACTCAGATCAAAGCTAAAACCAGAGAGAGGCAAACTCCCTACTTAAACTAAATGCCATATATTTGCATTGGCAGTATGCTCAAGTGTTATATTTTCATAAAGTCAAAGAATATTTAAATTATAATAAATTCCCTTTGTCAAGTGACCTCTACCCCCACACACCTCAAAGAAAAGGCTGAATATTTTAATTCCTTTACTTTTAATATTAAAAATTCTAGGACACATTTTAAAGTTTATATAGTTTGGGAATGGAATGAGGCCTTGAGACATTTAAAAAGGTTATATAGTCTGGGAATGGAACAAAGCCTTGCATTTTGTTTTTGTCTTATTACAGTGCAAGTCAAAGGTGCTATAGACTAAAATATTCTTAGTTAAATCTCAGAGTTGGGAATTTAAAATCTAGAGAGATGATTAACACTCTTATTTTTCTTAAGAGTCAAGGCAAGTGCTTTTAAAACATCTAAGATATTCTGATTTTAAATATTTCTTAGAGTACTTGAGTCTTAAATGTTCAGACTCAAGAAAAACTGGAGCAATCTGTTTATATTTGTATCCTTAAGAAAGCAGAAAGATTCATGCAGGCAAGTCTTTAATCACATTTCTGATCGAGTGATGAAACTAAGATATCAATGGAAGAAAGATCACCCAGTTTATCAATCATAGTCAATTGAATCTCCAGGAATCTAAAAAGTTTGGGCAAGAAAGGGAGAGAAGCTTCATTGTTAAATAGAAGCTGCCTTTTGAATTGTTTTCCACTATTAAAGCAAACAATGAAATTCCTCTTTTCTCCTACTACCTCTCGCTTCCCCCAAAACAGATTTGTAATCTCATCTGCCCAATCAACTAAACTGTTGTCTTCTTCACATATTCTACCAGATACTGCATTTTTAAACAGTCAATAGAAAAATAGTTTTGTGAATAGTTACATAAGATTCAGAAAGAGAAAGAATATTAAAATGTAATGAGAATCCTAAGAAAATACCTGTGTGTAGACATGTGGGATGGGGGCAGGGAGAGTCCATGGAAAGAAAAACAATGAAACCTTCTACTTCAATCCTCTTTGTCAAACACATTTAATGAGTTTCAGAAAAATGCCTACCACCAAGGAGGGAAGTGAGCAGACAGCACCCCCAGAGCATCAGACTTCCTGGCATCCTTTTCCCCAGGTCTGCCCTGAATTATGTCTTGGCCAGAGTATGAGCTGGACTGGAGAGGGGAGGGGAGAGCAGCTATAGCCACTTCTCTGGATTATTTTCTTGTTTTCAGTAGGTGTGTGCCAGAGTACTCAAGAAAGGAAAGAGGCATAAAAAAGAGTCTGGAAGTAAGGAACTGGATGGTTTTGAGTGTCATAGAGGTAAGTAGAGATTTATCATATACTGTTCCTGGACCCTTCCTCCCAACTGGTTATTTGGGTCATACTCTGGTCTGACCCAAATAGGTCCCAAATTGGCCAGATACAGATGCTCTGTGTCTCTGAGTCAGCTGGCTGACTTTTACTTCAGCAGGTAACACAAAGATGATTATTTTACAAGTTCAGAAATGTGAAATATGTTGGGAAGCACTTCCTACATAGTATATGGCCCATACCTTGATCATCACTCAGGTCAGTTCAGTTGCTCAGTCCTGTCTGAATATTTACGAGCCCATGGACTGCAGCACGACAGGCTTCCCTGTCCATCACCCACTCCCAGAACTTGCTCAAATTCATTCATGTCCATTGAGTCGGTGATGTCATCCATCTATTTCATACTCTGTTGTCCCCTCCTCCTCCTGCATTCAATCTTTCACAGCATCAGGAGCTTTTCCAAAGAGTCAGTTCTTCACATCAGGTGACTAGAGTATTGGAGCCTCGGCTTCAGCTTCAGTCCTTCCAATGAATATTCAGGACTGATTTTCTTTAGGATTGGCTGGTTGGACATCCTTGCAGTCCAGGGAACTCTCAACAGTCTTCTCCAATACCACACTTCAAAAGCATGAATACTTTGGCACTCAGCCTTCTATATGGTCCAACACTCACATGCATACATGACTACTGGAAAAACCATAGCTTTGACTAGACAGACCTTTGTCAGCAAAGTAATGTCTCTGATTTTTAATATGCTGTCTAAGTTGGTCATAGCTTTTCTTCCAAGAAGCAAGCATCTTTTAATTTCATGGCTGTAGTCACCATCTGCAGTCATTTTAGAGCCCAAGAAAATAAAGTCTCTCACTGTTTCCATTGTTTCCCCATCTGCTTGCCATGAAGTGATGGGACCAGATGCCATGATCTTAGTTTTCTGAATATTGAGTTTTAAACCAACTTTCCACTGTCCTCTTTCACTTTCATCAAGAGGAGCACTCTTTAGCTCATCTTTGCTTTCTGCCATAAGTGTGGTGTCATCTGCATATCTGAGGTTATTGATATTTCTCCCAGAAATCTTGATTCCAGCTAGTGCTTCTTCCAGCTCAGCATTTCGCATGATGTACTCTGCCTACAAATTAAATGAGCAGGGTGACAACATACAACCTTAAGGTACTCCTTTCCCAATTTGGAACCAGTCTGTTGTTCCATGTCCGGTTCTAACTGTTGCTTCTTGACCTGCATACAGACGTCTCAGGAGGCAGGTCAGGTGATCTGGTATTCCCATCACTTTAAGAATTTTCCACAGTTTGTTGTGATCCATACAGTCAAAAGCTTTGGCATAATCAATAAAGTAGAATTAGAATTTTCTGGAACTCCTTTGCATTTTCTATGATTCAGAGGATATTGGCAATTTGATCTCTGGTTCCTCTGCCTTTTCTAAACCCAACTTGAACATCTGAAAGTTCTCTTTCCACATACTGTAAAACCTCACTTGGAGAACTTTGAGCATTACTCTGCTAGCATGTGAGATTAGTGCAATTGTGCTAACCCAAGTCTATGCCCCAACCACTAAGGCCAAAGAAGCTGAAGTTGAATGGTTCTATGATGACCTACAAGACCTTCTAGAACTAACACCAACAAAAGATGTGCCCTTAATCATAGGGAACTGCAGTGCAAAGTAGCAAGCCAAGAGATACCAGGATAACAAGCAAGGTTGGCCTTGTAGTGCAAATGAAGCTGGGCAAAGGCTAACAGCGTTTTGCCAAGAGTCACAGTGGTCATAGAAAACACCGTCTTCCAACAACACAGGAGATCACTCTACACATGGACATCACCAGATGGTCAATATAAAAATCAGATTGATTATATTCTTTGCAGCCAAAGATGGAGAACTTCTATACAGTTATCAAAAGCAAGACTGGGAGCTGACTGTGGCTCAGATCATGAACTGCTTATTGCAAAATTCAGAATGAAATTGAAGAAAGTAGGCAAAACCACTAGACCATTCAGGTATGACCTAAATCAAATCCCTTGTGATTTTACAGTGGAAGTGACAAATAGATTGAGGGGATTACATCTGATAGACAGAGTACCTGAAGAACTATAGATGGAGGTTCATGACATTGTACAGGAGGCAGTGATAAAGACTATGCATAAAAAAAAGAAATGTAGAAAAGCAAAATGGTTGCCTGAGGAAGCCTTACAAGTAGCTGAGAAAAGAAGATAAGTGAAAGGCAGAAGACAAAAGGAAAGATTTACCCATGTGAATGCAGAGTTTCAAAGAATAGCAGATAAGAAAGCTTTCCTCAGTGATCAGTGCAAAGAAATAGAGGACAACAATAGAATGGGGAAGACTAGAGATCTCTTCAAGAAAATTAGAAATACCAAGGGAACATTTAATGCAAAGATAGGCTCAATAAAGGACAGAAATAATATGCACCTAACAGAAGCAGAAGAAATTAAGATGATGTGGCAAGAATACACAGAACTATACAAAATAGATATTAATAAACCAGATACCTTGATCATAGCCTTCAGTTCAGTTCAGTTCAGGTGCTCAGTCATGTCCAACTCTTTGTGACCCCATGAATCGCAGTACTCCAGGCCTCCCGGTCCATCACCAACTCCCAGAGTTCACTCAAAATCATGTTCATTGAGTTGGTGATGCCATCCAGCCATCTCATCCTCTGTCGTCCCCTTCTCCTCTTGCCCCCAATCCCTCCCAGCATCAGAGTCTTTTCCAATGAGTCAATTCTTCGCATGAGGTGACCAAGTTCTGGAGTTTCAGCTTTAGCATCATTCCTTCCAAAGAACACCCAGGGCTGATCTTCTTCAGAATGGACTGGTTGGATCTCCTTGCAGTCCAAGGGACTCTCAAGAGTCTTCTCCAACACCACAGTTCAAAATCATCAATTCTTCAGTGCTCAGCTTTCTTCACAGTCCAACTCTCACATCTATACATGACCACTAGAAATACCATAGCCTTGACTAGACGGACCTTTGTTGGCAAAGTAATATCTCTGCTTTTCAATATGTTATCTAGGTTGGTCATAACTTTCCTTCCAAGAAGTAAGTGTCTTTTAATTTCATGGCTGCAGTCACCATCTGCAGTCATTTTGGAGCCCCCAAAAAATAAAGTCACCCACTGTTTCCACTGTTTCCCCATCTATTTCAAATGAAGTGATGGGACCAGATGCCACTATCTTAGTTTTCTGAATGTTGAGCTTCAAGTTAAATTTTCACTATCCTCTTTCACTTTCATCAAGAGGCTTTTTAGTTCCTCTTCACTTTCTGCCATAAAGGCGGTGTCATCTGCATATCTGTGGTTATTGATATTTCTCCTGGCAATCTTGATTCCAGCTTGTGCTTCTTCCAGCCCAGCATTTCTCATGATGTACTCTGCATATAAGTTAAATAAGCAGGGTGATAATATACAGCCTTCATGTACTCCTTTGCCTATTTGGAACCAGTCTGTTGTTCCACGTCCAGTTCTAACTGTTGCTTCCTGACATGCATACAGATTTCTGAAGAGGCAGGTCAGGTGGTCTGGTATTCCCATCTTTTCAGAATTTTCCACAGTTTATTGTGATCCACACAGTCAAAGGCTTTGGCATAGTCAACAAAGCAGAAATAGATGTTTTTCTGGAATTCTCTTGCTTTTTTGATGATCCAGCAGATGTTGGCAATTTGATCTCTGGTTCCTCTGCCTTTTCTAAAACCAGCTTGAACATCTGGAAGTTTACAGTTCACGTATTGCTGAAGCCTGGCTTGGAGAATTTTGAGCATTACTTTACTAGCGTGTGAGATGAGTGCAATTGTGTGGTAGTTTGAGCATCCTTTGGCATTGCCATTCCTTGGGATTGGAATGAAAACTGACCTTTTCCAGTCCTGTGGCCACTGCTGAGTTTTCCAAATTTGCTGGCATATTGAGTGCAGCACTTTCACAGCATCATCTTCTAGGGTTTGAAAGAGCTCAAGTGGAATTCCATCACCTCCACTAGCTTTGTTCGTAGTGATGCTTTCTAAGGCCAGCTTGACTTCACATTCCAGGATATCTGGCTCTAGGTGAATGATCACACCATCGTGATTATCTGGGTCATGAAGCTCTTTTTTGTACATTTCTTCTGTGTATTCTTGCCATCTCTTCCTAATATCTTCTGCTTCTGTTAGGTCCATACCATTTCTGTCCTTTATCGAGCCCATCTTTGCATGAAATGTTCCCTTCGTATCTCTAATTTTCTTGAAGGATCTCTAGTCTTTCCCATTCTGTTGTTTTCCTCTATTTCTTTGCATTAATCGCTGAGGAAGGCTTTCTTATCACTCCTTGCTATTCTTTGGAACACTGCATTCAGATTCTTATATCTTTGCTTTTCTCCTTTGCTTTCCACTTCTCTTCTTTTCACAGCTATTTGTAAGGCCTCCTCAGACAACCATTTTGCATTTTTTTTCCATGGAGATGGTCTTGATCCCTGTCTCCTCTACAATGTCACAAACCTCCAGCCATAGTTCATCAGGCACTCTGTCTATCAGATCTAGTCCCTTAAATCTATTTCTCACTTCCACTATATAATCATAACAGATTTGATTTAGGTCATACCTAAATGGTCTAGTGGTTTTTCCCACTGTCTTCAATTTAAGTCTGAACTTGGCAATAAAGAGTTCATGATTTGAGCCATAGTCTGCTCCCGGTCTTGTTTTTGCTGACTGTATAGAGGGTATCCATGTTTGGCTGCAAAGAATATAATCAATCTGATTTAGGTATTGACCATCTGGTGATGTCCATGTGTAGAGTCTTCTCTTGTGTTGTTGGAAGAGGGTGTTTGCTATGACCAATGTGTTCTCTTGGCAAAACTCTATTAGCCTTTGCCCTGCTTCATTCCATACTCCAAGGCCAAATTTGCCTGTTACTCCAGGTGTTTCTCGACTTCCTACTTTTGCATTCCAATCCCCTATAATGAAAAGGACATCTTTTTTGGGTGCTCGTTCTAAAAGGTCTTGTAGGTCTTCATAGAACAGTTCAACTTCAGCTTCTTCAGCATTACTGGTTGGGGCATAGGCTTGGATTACTGTGATATTGAATGAGCTGCCTTGGAAATGAACAGAGATCATTCTGTCATTTTTGAGATTGCATGCAAGTACTCCATTTTGGACTCTTTTGTTGACCATGATGGCTACTCCATTTCTTCTAAGGGATTCCTGCCCACAATAGTAGAAATAATGGTCATCTGAGTTAAATTCACCCATTCCAGTCCATTTTAGTTCGCTGATTCCTAGAATGTCGATGTTCACTCTTGCCATCTCCTGCTTGACCACTTGCATTTGCCTTGATTCATGGACCTGAAATTCTAGGTTCCTATGCAATATTGCTCTTTACAGCATTGGTCTTGCTTCTATCACCAGTCACATCCACAACTAGGTATTGTTTTTGCTTTGGCTCTATCCCTTCATTCTTTCAGAAGTTATTTCTCCACTGATCTCCAGTAGCATATTGGGCACCTACCGACCTAGGGAGTTCCCCTTTCAATATCCTATCATTTTGTCTTTTCATACTGTTCAGTAATAGGAGGAGAATCGGGCTACAATGCACTGCGCAGAAGCACGCCAGCTGCCCCTCACCCAAGGTCATGGGCGACGACTGAGAGTGCCAGGCTGCGTCAACATAGGAGCGGCTGAGAAGAGCTACCCCACATCCGAGGTCGGGGCGGCGGCTGAGATGAGCTACCACTTTCCCGAGGTTAGAGCGGCAGCCAAGAGGAGCTACCCCCACGCCTGAGGTCAGGGGAGGCGGCCAAGAGGAGCAACCCCACGTCCAAGGAGCAGTGGCTGCGTGGGTGCAGGAGGGCCGAGAGGAGCTACTCCACCTTCAAGGTCAGGAGGGTGGCCGTGAGGAGATCCCCCTAGTCCAAGGTAAGGAGCAGCGGCTGCGCTTTGCTGGAGCAGCCGTGAAGAGATACCCCATGTCCAAGGTAAGAGAAACCCAAGTAAGAGAGTAGGTGTTGCGAGAGGGCATTAGAGGGCAGACACACTGAAACCATAATCACGGAAAACTAGCCAATCTGATCACACGGACCACAGCCTTGTCTAACTCAATGAAACTAAGCTATGCCGTGTGGGGACACCCAAGACAGGAGGGTCATGGTGGAGAGGACTGACAGCATGTGGTCCACTGGAGAAGGGAATGGAAAACCACTTCAGTATTCTTGCCTTGAGAACCCCATGAACAGTATGAAAAGGCAAAATGAACAGTATGAACAATATCATAGCCTTAGATAATTTCTATTGGTCAAGTACATTAATAATGCATCCCAGAGACTTAACATGGCTTAATTCACTTAGACATCATAGCAACATAGAAAATACTTTTAATCCTCATTTTGTATATGAAGAAATAGAAACCCATAAATACAAAGAAATATACTTAAGGTCAGACAAATGGAAGGGGGAAACTCAAGTTGGTCTTATTATGGATTCTATGATATCCATATGTTCTTCCTAAGACCAACTGTAACAAACTGCTTGGTGGAACCTTTTTTTTCTTTTTTTTTTTTAACCTCTAGACTACATGGTGGCTCAGATGGTAAAGAATCCGCCTGCAATGGAGGAGACCTGGGTTCGATCCCTGGGTTGAGAAAATCCCCTGAAAGAAGGCATGGCAACCCACTCCAGTATTCTTGCCTGGAGAATTCTCATGGACAGAGGAGCCTTGTGAGCTACAGTTCATGGGATCTCAAGTAGTCGGCCATGACTGAACAACTAAGCACAGGCTTTGAATATCTTCAAAAGAAGAATGTACCACATAAATTCATGTTACTTAAATACTGAAGACTTACTCTGTGAAGCCTCCAAGCATCCAAAGAAAAAATTGTTTCCTATAAATTGAACCCACATTTCCCTACTATCCCATGAACATGATGACACCTTTTTCCTTTTTCCCCTTTTTTGTTATCTTATCAGAGCTAGTAAGAACACACATTGAAAACTTCCATGGAATATGGTCATGCCCTGAAATCTGCTGAACAACTGTCTTTTTGCACACACACACACACACACACACACATACACTCAACATGAAGAGCTATTTCTCTCACACATTCTGAAATTCACTGTGAACCACTGCCCTGGCGGGGAAACTATGTGGACCTGAAACAATGAGACAGTTCAACAATACACAGCTGTTGAGAGATCTCTCCAATGCAGTAGAGCAAAATGAGCTCAGGTAAGAAATACTCCTGATGTGAAGAACTGATTCAATGGAAAAGACCCTGATGCTTGGAAACACTGATGGCAGGAGGAGAAGGGGAAGACAGAGAATGAGATGGTTTCATGGCATCACTGACTCGATGGATGTGAGTTTGAGCAAGTTCTTGGAGTTGGTGATAGACAGGGAAGCCTGGAATGCTGCAGTCCATGGGGTTGCAAAGAATTGGACACAACTGAGTGACTGAACTGAACTGAAGAAATGCTCCGAAGGTAGTATCTTATTTCAGCCAAGTAATAAATGTATAATAAGAACCTAAGTGTTACCTACCTTCTCTTCTACTTAAAATTTAGTGGTAAGGTAATTGTCAAAAGGAGATGCCTATTGATAAAATTTATCAGCTTTGTAAAATGAACATAGTTAGAAAATGACTCTGATTTGGCTGAATGGTTGTCAAATGAGATTTGACTTTTCTCTCTCTTTGGATTAATATGATAATTAGCTCCACAAACTGAATGAAGAAAGTCTAAACATTTTAAGAAAGATGTAGTTAAAAAATGCAAATAGTATGCTGGAATTAAACATTACAATTTATAATTATTGAGAATTAGGTAAGCTGCCTCAGCATCATTTTGTTTGGCCAAGTGGTCTTTGGAGGCCTTAACCTAATATTAACACTCATGGAAGCACATGGTGTACAATCATGGGTAAATGTAAGTTCTTGATATAGCTTCACCAATGACCCTTCTGATAAAGAGTGCCTCTGCCTCCCAAGGTCTTAACTTTGTGAATCCCTTTGATAAGATGCCCATGGTGCTTAAAAACTCTCACTCCTTTTGGTGTCAACTGATCAATCCAGTGTTAGCCCGGAGAACTCAAAGCACTTTACTCATGGATCCTAATAAAAACATATGTCCCAGGTCTTTTGCTCTCTCTGCCTGCACCTTGCCCTGACCTCCTTATGTCATGAACTTCCTCTAGGACTTGTGTGTAATGAACTTCTCCATTTCAACTGAGAGTCAGTTGAACCCTGACTGAGCATCTCATTCTCTTTGGGGTCTCTGGGTCCTGGTGTGCACAAAGTATGTTTGAGCCCTCTGAGCATCTCTGGCGGGTATGGGGTTTGATTCTAAACATGATTTCACCCCCCTGACCATCTTGCTGGGGCTTCTCCTTTGCCCTTGGATGTGGGATATCTCCTCAAAGTTGCTCCAGCACCATGCAGCTGCTGCTCCAACACCATATACCTGACACTCCAGCACCGTACTTGAGTGTCTCCTACGGAGACAGAGGTTAGCAGTGGCCTGCCACAGGGGCAGGGCATCTGGGTACAGAAGACCTGGGAATAGCATAAGCCTTCTTGGAGGAGGTCGCCATTAACCCTGCCATAGAGCCACCAGAACTTACACAGAACTGGGGAAACAGACTCTTGGAGGGCACAAACAGAACCTTGTGTGCACCAGGATCCAGGGGAAAGGAGCAGTGACCCCACAAGAAAATGACCCAGACCTGCCCATGAGTGTTGAGAAGTCTCTGATGGAAGTGTTGGTTGGCAGTGGCCTAATGCAGGGTTGGGGGACACTGAGAGTAGTGGTGTGTGCATGGGACCTTTTGAAGGAGGTCACCATTATCTTCATTACCTACACCATAATTTGGCCTCAGGTCAAATAACAGGGAGGGACAGAAAATTGGATTAAAGATTTACTGGCCATGTCCCCACCCATCAGAACTAGAACCAGTTTCCCTCTCAGTCACTCCCATCAGGAAGCTTCCATAAGCCTCATATCCTTCTTATCAGAGGGTAGACAGAATGAAAACCACAATCACAGAAAACTAACCAAGCTGATTACATGGACTACAGCCTTGTCTAACTCAATGAAACTATGAGCCATGCTGTGTAGGGCCACCCAAGATGGATGGGTCATGGTGGAAAGTTCTGACAAAATGTGGTTCACTGGAGAAGGGAATGGCAAACCACTTCAGTATTCTTGCCTTGAGAACCCCATGAACAGTATGAAAAGGCAAAAAGATTGGACACTGAAAGATAAAATCCCCAGGTTGGTAGGTGCCCAATATGCTACTGGAGATCAGTGGAGAAATAACTCCTGAAAGAATGAACAGATGGAGCCAAAGCAAAAATAACACTCAGTTGTGGATGTGACTGATGATGGAAGTAAAGTCTGATGCTATAAACATTAATATTGCATAGGAACCTGGAATGCTAGGTCCATGAATCAAGGCAAATTGGAAGTAGTCAAACAAGAGATGGCAAGAGTGAACATCGACATTTTAGGAATCAGCAAATTAAAATGGACTGGAATTGATGAATTTAACTCAGATGATCATTATATCTACTACTATGGACAAGAATCCCTTAGAAGAAATGGAATAACCATTATAGTTAACAAAAGAGTCCAAAATGCAGTACTTGGATGCAATCTCAAAAATCACAGAATAATCTCTGTTCGTTTCCAAGGCAAATCATTCCATATCACAGTAATCCAAGTCTATGCTGCAACCAGTAATGCTAAAGAAGCTGAAGTTGAATGGTTCTATGAAGACCTACAAGATCTTCTAAAACTAACAACAACAACAACAAAACATCCATTTTAATTATTTATAGGGGACTGGACTGCAAAAGTAGGAAGTCAGAAGATACTGCGGTAACAGAAAAATTTGGCCTTGGAGTACAGAATGAAGCAGGCCAAAGGCTAATAGAGTTTTTCCAAGAGAATGCACTGGTCATAGCAAACACCCTCTTCCAACAACACAGAGAAGATTCTACACATGGACATCATCAGATAGTCAAACCAAAATCAGATTGATTACATTCTTTGCAGCCAAAGATGGAGAAACTATACAGTCAGCAAAAACAAGACCAGGAGCTGACTGTGGCTCAAATCATGAACCCATTATGCCAAATTCAGACTTAAATTGAAGAAAGTAGGGAAAACCACTAGACCATTCAGGTATGACCTAAATCAAATCCCTTATGATTATACAGTGGAAGTGAGAAATAGATTCGAGGGTTTAGAGCTGATAGACAGAACACCTGAGAGACTATGGACGGGGGTTCATGACATTGTATAGGAGGCAGTGATCAAGAACAACCATAAGAAAAAGAAATGCAAAAAGGCAAAATGGTTGTCTGAGGAGGCCTTACAAATAGCTGAGAGAAGAGAAGCAAAAGGCAAAGGAGAAAAGGAAAGATATACCCATTAGAATGCAGAGTTCCAAAGAATAGTAAGGAAAGATAAGAAAGACTTCCTCAGTGATCAATGAAAAGAAATAGAGGGAAAAAATGAATGTGAAAGACTAGAGATCTCCTCAAGAAAATTAGAGATACCAAAGGAACATTTCATGCAATGATGGGCACAATAAAGGGCAAAATGGTAGGGACCTTACAGAAGCAAAATATATTAAGAAGAGGTGCCAAGAGTACACAGAAGAACTTTACAGAAAATATCTTCATGACCCAGATAATCATGATGGTGTGATCACTCACCTAGAGCCAGACATCCTGGAATGTGAGGTCAAGTGGGCCTTAGAAAGCATCACTATGAACAAAGCTAATGGAGGTGATGGAATTCCAGTTGAGCTATTTCAAACCCTAGAAGATGATGCTGTGAAAGAGCTGCACTCAATATGCCTGCAAATTTGGAAAACTCAGCAGTGGCCACAGGACTGGAAAATGTCATTTTTCATTCCAATCCCAAAGAAAGGCAATGCTAAAGAATGCTCAAACTACCGCACAATTGCACTCATCTCATATGCTGGTAAAGTGATGCTCAAAATTCTCAAAGCCAGGCTTCAACAGTATGTGAACTGTGAACATCCAGCTGTTCAACCTGGATCTAGAAAAGGCAGAGGAACGAGAGATCAAATTGCCAACATCTGTTGGATCATTGGAAACCACAAGGGAGTTCCAGAAAAACATCTACTTTTGCTTTACTGACTATGCCAAAGATTTGACTGTCTGGATCATGGAAAACTGGAAAATTCTTAAAGAGATAGGAATACCAGGCCACCTGACCTGCCTCCTGAGTTATCTGTATGCAGGTCAGGAAGCAACAATTAAAACTAGACATGGAACGACAGATTGGTTCCAAATAGGGAGGAGTACATCAAGGCTGTTTATTGTCACTCTGCTTATTTAACTTATATGAAAAGTACATTATGCAACATGCTGGGCTGGATGAAGCACAGCTGGACTCAAGATTGATGGGAGAAATATCAATAACCTCAGATATGTAGGTGACACCACCCTTATGGTAGAAAGCAAAGAAGAACTAAAGAGCCTCTTGATGAAAGTGAAAGGAGAGTGGAAAAGTAGGCTTAAAACTCAAGATTCAGAGAACTAAGATCATGGTATCTGGTCCCATCACTTTGTGTCAAATAGATTAGGAAACAGTAGAAACAGTGAGAGAGTTTATTTTGAAGGGGCTCCAAAATCCCTGCTGATGGTGACTGCAGCCATGAAATTAACAGATGCTTGTCCTTGGGGAAAAAGTTATGACCAATCTAGACAGCATATTAAAAAGTAGAGACATCATTTTGCCAACAAAAGTCTGTCTAGTCAAAGCTATGGTTTTTTCAGTAGAAATGTATGGATGTGAGAGTTGGACTATAAAGAAAGCTGAGGGCAGAAGAATTGCTGCTTTCAACCTGTGGTGTTGGTGAAGACTCTTGAGAGTCCCTTGGACTGCATGAAGATCCAATCAGTCCATCCTAAAGGAAGTCAGTCCTGAATATTTATTGGAAGGACTGGTGCTGAAGCTGAAACTCCAGTACTTTGGCTCCTGATGTGATAAACTGATTCATCTGAAATGACTCTGATGTTGGGGAAGATTGAAGGTGGGAGAAGGGGATTACAGAGGATGAGATTGTTGGATGGCATCACTGACTCAATGGACATGAGTTTGAGTAAAGTCCGGGAGTTGGTGATGGACAGGGAGGTCTGTCATGCTGCAGTCCATTGGGTGGCAAAGAGTCGGAGATGATTGAGCAACTGAACTGACTGAGCTGAACTGACTGAGCATCATATGTCCTGGGACTCTGCTTGAGAATGTTAATTTAATGAAGTCTCAACAGCAAACATAAAATTAGATGTCAAATGTGTGAAGGGGTAATCAGTTATGTTACACCTTAAATAGTATTTTATGAGATGTACATGCAAAAAGATGTGTAGACAACTTGCCAAGATCAACTCTGACACTGCATTTAGAGAGCCAAAATTTTAAAATCATGCTAAAAGATGCCTTTTCAGAATAGAGTGGTCCTTATAATTCTTGAAATGGTTGAAGCAACTGAAGCATGTTTAGCTATTTAGCCTAAAGAAGAACTGGCCCTGCTTATTTTAAAGGCTTTTTTTTTTTTTAAGGGAATTAATCTTACAAATTTCTAGAAGACAGAACTAGAACAAATAATTACTTTCAAGAAAGGAGATTTCTTCTTAACATAAA
The DNA here is from genome assembly GCF_055505025.1 of Bos grunniens. NCBI lineage: Eukaryota > Metazoa > Chordata > Mammalia > Artiodactyla > Bovidae > Bos > Bos grunniens. The sequence goes on along the minus strand of NC_141183.1, from coordinate 59,768,623 downwards.
CTAGACCCCCTGAATGTTACAGCTATTCAAAAATGTAGTAGATTTCCAGCTCTGAAAGTGTCTGAGCACAGGCTAGAAAACAGTTGGGGGAAGCAGTATGGTAAATTAGATCATTTCTAGCTTTCAGACCAGAGAAAAATTAGCAGGTTCAGTGACTAGCTAGTTACTGAACTTGGGCTTAAAGCTTAAAGAAGGAGAAAGCAAATCAAGCTCTTTTTAGTAATGGCCAGTTTTCCGTCCTTTTTGATGATCCAGTGGTGGAGAATCAGAGACAGCAGTTTACTTTTCTATATGGCAATAGCTTCAGGCAAATTAATCTGATATTTATGAGGTCCATGTAGATGCACCAAAGCAGAGAGAGAATCTTGGGATTCAATTACTTTTCTGCTGCAACAAAACCTCTCAACAGCAAAGTGCCAGGCAGCATAATTTCACAACTCTTTTTCTTTTTTTTTCCAGTCATCAAAGAGATTTTCAAGTTAGTTCTCTCTTGTCTCAATGGACATGAGTTTGAGTAAGCTCTGGGTGTTGGTGATGGACAGGGAAGCCAGGCGTGCTTCAGTCCATAGGGTTGCAAAGGGTCGGACACGACTGAGCAACTGAATTGAACTGAACTCTCTCTTGTTTGCGGTATGTGTATTATTTACTCCACTTCCTTAAAACAAAAATTCACAGCCAAATTCTTCACAAGGGTCCTTTTGTTCACTCTAAATAAATTCTCCACTGGCTGCCACTCCTTGGCTGCCACCCCTGGCAATGTTACCACAACTGGGCCTCACTTTCCCCTCCAGTTTCAGCATCTCTGTATCTGACTCCTTTGGTGTTTTATTACCACAGAAGATATTTCCACTAATATATATATATATATATATATATATATATATATATATATATATATATATATAATCAAACTTATGAAAGGGAAAGGGAAAGGATGAGAAAGAAACCAAAAGTTACCAAAGAAACCAAAAGTTACCTCCCATTTTTAAAAAGATTCTTTATATTGAAAGAATCTAAGTCATAAGTGTATGACCTTTGATGATGCTACAACTCCATAGTTTTCTGAAAATAGAGAAACTCTTGAGTTATTCTCTATGTACAAATAAATTCCATATTTCACATTTCTTGCTAGCTGATTGACTTAATCAAATCCATATCAGTTAATACTTAAGCACCACAGAATTGTGAAAGCTAATAAATACATTTATTCAGTCAGCAAATATTCACTGAGGCCTGTAGCCATCCTTAAGGTGCTGGGGATATGGAAGTGTCTGATATCCCTGTCATCATGGGACTTATTTTCTAGTGCACATGTGCACTAAATATGTTTCAAGACACACAGAATCAGTATTGAAGCTGGAAAAAAGACATGATGTAAGTTAACTCTTGGTTCTTTCAAGTTGATTTATATATATTGCAGGTAAGGGCAAAATACTCATTCACTTTACTCCTACATTTTATGCTTGTTATCCTCTATCTAATGGAAAGAATGTGTATTGTGGCTGGAAGAAAAGTGAACTGAAATTCAGTGAACATGGGTATGTTTTATTTATAACTTTATCAACTGTCTACCCAGAGCATTGTTTTTCTCTTCCCTCTAGTGGTGATAACAATAGATACTTCAAAAACTATAAGACAAAATAATAAGTAGAGTGTTGTGGACATAGTAAGTGATCAGCAAATTTTTCTCATTTTCTTTCCTGTACCTTCTTTTTCTTCCATTCTTTTTTGCCACCATGAAAGACAGACGTGGAGATATATTCAGCATTGCAGACAGCGCAATTTGATTAGGTTTCTTTCTTTTCCCTTTGTCATAGGCCCAATGGGTAGACTGTGAAGTCCCTAAGAGATATGAGCATGGCTTTCATCACAAAATAGTTAATTTTAAGTTCAGTCAGCACCCTATCTTCAAACTGCGAGCTTTCAAGAATGTGAACATGGATTCTGTCAATATCAGGCATGAGTGAAATTGTAGCTTGCCCTCCACCTCCTGTTGCTGCTGATCCTTCAGCTCTACCATCTCCTACCACCTCTCCCTCCTCTAGTCAGTAAATCTTCTTGCCTGTTTACTCAGTGCCAGCCCCTGTATGCCAGCTGTTATATTACATTATTGTATTTTTAAGGCACTGTGCTATAAGATTAAAAATGTTTTCTTTGTGAGTTTGTCTTTTTATATACTATTTGTGTGAAAAGTATTATAAACCTATTACAATACCCTACTATAGAGCTGATTGTGTTAGTTGGCTAACTTTGTTGGACTTATGAACAAATTAGACTTATGAACCCACTCTCAGAACATAATTCATTCATATATAGGAGGTCTACTGTATTTCTTTCTACAGTTTTTTTCTTAGCTCAATTTAGTTTGTTTACAAGTCAGAAGGATTCTAATATTTACTGAATTTTACACATTCATACTCATTTACTTGAGAACACAGGGAGGGATCTGGAAGATTTTGAGGAGGACCCCCCCCCCAATGTGTTGCAGTAGCCACTTGGCCCATTGCCTAGGCAGCAACAATCTAATAACTGGTTGATGTGGGGACAGAAAGGCCTGGCTCACTTGATAGAAACTAAGGCTAGTCTATTCATATTGCTCATGGGGTTCTCAAGGCAAGAAAACTGAAGTGGTTTGTCATTCCCTTCTCCAGTGGAGCACGTTTTGTCAGAAATCTCCACCATGACCCGTCTACCTTAGGTGGCCCTATACAGCATGGCTCATAGTTTCATTGAGCTAGACAAGGCTGTGGTCCATGTGATCAATTTGGTTAGTTTTGTGTTTGTGGTTTTCATTTTGTCTGACCTCTGGTGGATAAGCACAAGAGGCTATGGAAGCTTCCTGATGGGAGAGACTGTGGGGGATAAAGGGTCTTGCTTTGTTGGGGGAGGCCATGCTCAATAAATCTTTAATCCAATTTTTTGTTGATGGGCAGGGCTGTGTTCTCTCCTTGTTGCTTGGCCTGAGGCCAAACTATGGTGGGGTAATGGCAAACTCCTTCAAAAGGACTTGTGCAGGCACTCTAGTATTCAGTGCCCCTGACCCCCCACAGCAGGCCACTGTTGACCCACGCTTCCATCGGAGACTCCTGGACACTCATAGGTAAGTCTGGCTCAGTATCTTTGGAGGACACTGCTCCTTCTGCTGGGTCATGGTGAGAACAGGTTTTGTTTGTACCCTCCAAGAATCTGTTTCCCCAGTCCTCTGGAAGTTCTGTAATCAAATCCCACTGCCCTCCCAAGTCAAAGTCCTTGGGGGTTCTCAGTCCCTTCACCAGATCCTCAGGTTGGAAAATCTGGGTGACGATATGCAGCCTTGATGAGTGCTTTCCCAATTTGGAACCAGTCTGTTGTTCCAGGTCTGGTTCTAACTCTTGCTTCTTGACCTGCCTAGATTTCTCAGGACCAGAGATGCTCAGAGAGTTCAAACAAAGCCTTGTGCACACCAGGATCCAGAGACTCCACAAAGACTGAGCCAGACCCGCCTTTGAGTTTTGGAGTATCTCCTGCAGAGGCATGGGTCAATGGTTGCCTGCTGCAGGAACAGGGGCTCTGGCTGCAGCAAGCCTGGGTCATGCAGCATGTGGTATAAACTCTCATAGGAAGTCGAGATTAGCTCCACCATAGAGTAGCTGAGCAAACAATCCACAAATGTCTCTGCTTTTTAATATGCTGTGTAGGCTGGTCATGGCGTTTTTTCCAAGGAGCAACTGTCTTTTAATTTCATGGCTTCAGTCACCATCTGCAGTGATTTTGGAGCCCAAGAAAATAAAGTCTGTCACTGTGTCCATTGTTTCCCCATCTATTTGCCATGAAGTCATTGGACTGGATGAAATAATATTAGCTTTTTGAATGTTGAGTTTTAAGCCAGCTTTTTCAGTCTCCTCTTTCACCTTCATCAAGAGGCTCTTTAGTTCCTCTTCTTTTTGCCATAAGCGTGGTGTCATCTGCATATCTGAGGTTATTGATATTTCTCCCTACAATCTGATTCCAGCTTGTATCTCATCCACCCCAGCTTTTCACATGATGTACATTGCATATAAGTTAAATAAGCAGAGACATTACTTTGCTGACAAAGGTCCATCTAGTCAAAGCTATGGTTTTTCCAGTAATCATGTAGAGTTGGATCATAAAGAAAGCTGATTGCTAAAGAATTGATGCTTTTGAACTGTGGTGTTGGAGGAGACTCTTGAGAGTTCCTTGAACTGCAAGGAGATACAACCAGTCAAATCTCAAGGAAATCAATCTTGAATATTCATTGGAAGGACTGATGCTGAAGCTGAAACTCCAATATTTTGGCCACCTGATGCAAAGAACTGACTCATTAGAAAAGACCCTGATGCTGGGAAAGATTGAAGATGAGAGGATAAGGGGATGACAGAGGATGAGATGGCTGTATGGCATCACCAAATTGATGGACATGAGTTTCAGCAAGCTCCGGGAGTTGGTGATGGACAGGGAAGCTTGTGGTCCATGGGGTCACAAAGAGTTGTGCATGACTGAGTGACTGAACTAAACTGAACTCAAGGATAGTCTAATGGGCTGTCCTCGGTAGGGCTGGCTAAGGCCTTGTCCTGCTTCCTTCCTCTCCCACAGATGCTGCTTGAGAGAACACTCTCCAGCATGCTTCCTGTACATTAATCACCATCTCAGATGCCATTTTTTTGGGAAACTGACCTGCAACAAAGTGTCGTGTCTTTTCCCTCCCACTTGACATCAGTGCCCTGCTCAGATTCACAATCTGATGTCATAACTCAAAGTCACATGGTTGTATATTCATACAATGAAAGACTGTAAATCAATTAAAATAAACACATTATTGCTACATAAAAAACTACTGCTATGAATCTCATGAACCTATTATTGAGAGACAGCAGCCAGACACGAAAGAGAAAAAAATTGGAGAATTACTCAGCCATTAAAAAGAATACATTTGAATCAGTTCTAATGAGGTGGATGAAACTGGAGCCTATTATACAGAGTGAAGTAAGCCAGAAAGAAAAACACCAGTAGAGTATACTAATACATATATATGGAATTTGGAAAGATGGTAACGATAACCCTGTATGTGAGACAGCAGAAGAGACACAGATGTATAGAACAGTCTGTTGGACTCTGTGGGAGAGGGAGAGGGTGGGATGATTTGGGAGAATGGCATTGAAACATGTATAATATCATATAAGAAATGAATCGTCAGTCCAGGTTTGATGCAGGATACAGGATGCTTGAGGCTGGTGCATTGGGATGACCCAGAGGGATGGTACAGGGAGGGAGGTGGGAGAGGGGTTCAGGATGGGGAACACGTGTACACCCGTGGCAGATTCATGCTGATGTATGGCAAAACCAATACAATATTGTAAAGTAATTAACCTCCAAATAAATAAATTTATATTTTAAAAAAACACATAAAAAGAAGCTGAATAAAAAGTGAATCTTTATATAAAGTTGAAAAACAGGAAAAACTAAAGTGCAGAACACAGGACTGTGATTACACTTGGAGAGGGAGGTAATGGGAATGTTGTCTTTCTTGATCTGGGTGCTGGCTACATAGGAGTGTTCATTGTGTGAAGTACTTATCAAACTGGATACACATAATTGTGCAGTTTTTAGCAGGTGGATTATTTTCCACTAAAATTTTATTGTTATTAAAAACAGAACAAAATTTGGTAAAGTAGCCTTTAGTAAAATGAAGTGACTCCAAAAGTTAAGACTGCACAGGCATTTTAAGAAGCTCAGAAATAGAAACTTTGCTGCTTATCATGGTGCAATGGTAAGGAATTTATCTGCCAGCGCAGGAGAGGCAAGAGATATGGGTTTGGTCCCTGGGTCTGGAAGGTCCCCTGGAGCAGGAAATGGCAAGCCACTCCAGTATTCTTGCCTAGAAAATTCCATGGACAGAGGAGCCTGGCAGGCTACAGTCCATGGGGTCACAAAGTTAGACACTACTGAATGACTAAGCACACTCATGCAGCTTATTGTAAGTCAGGTCATCATGACACCAAATATGAATATATATGCAGAATCATTTAAATATATGTCTTACAAAAATATTTCCTCCTTCTTCATGATGACAAAATATCATGGCAGACAGGTGATCACCACTGGCATATTTAGAGAGCACTTAAGATGGAGAAAAATCCAAGAAACAACATCTAAAATCCATTAAAAGAAAATTGCGCTCCAAAGAGCTGAAAAGCAAAAAGAGCAGTTGATGGCAATTTATGACACAACAAAATCAATTAGTTTGTTATTGGATTGGTTTGCTTTTAGAATGAATGTGTTGAAGACAATAACAAACTCAGTTAACTCCTTTCTACCTGTCCAGTACGACAAACAGAAATCATGAAAAGTTGTGGCTCTGCAAGAATGAAAGTTGTAGGACTTTCCTGGTGGTCCAGTGGTTAAGAATTCTCACCTGCCGATGTAGGGGATACAGGCTCGATGTCTGCTGTGAGAAGATTCCACATGCTGCAGCGCAACTAAGCCCAGGCGCCACGTTTACTGAGCCTGAGCTCTGGAGCCCCATGCCATTACTATTGAAGCCCACGGGCCCTAGAGCCCATTCTGCACGAAGAGAAGCCTCTGCAATGAGAAGCCCACTCACTTCAACTAGAGAGTAACTCACTTGCCACAACTAGAAGCCTGTGTGCAACAAAAAAAGACCCAGCACAGGCAAAATAAATCAAATTATTGAAGAAAGAAAGAATGAAATTTGTAGCTAAGAGTTGTAGTTAAGACTAAGATCTTTAGCCTCATATACTCCCACAGAAGTAATTAAATAATAAGTATATAACACCTGTTATGGCTTATATACATACCCTAAAAGTATTTAGATCAAGAGTTATAATAGTATTTTGTTTCTTTAAATTCATTCCCATTCACAGAACCATATTCAATGAAACATTCTTTAAAATTTTGAGATACATTGAGGACTTAGGTGGGACAAACTTTCCACTTCACAGGACGTATTAAAATGCATGACTAGAGGCTTAGGAAATTTTTTTTACCCTAGCAAACATCCACATTGATCTTAAAATGTGCATCAGAGAACATCACCCCTCTCTCCACATAACTCACACTAAGATTCAAGACCATGCAATGGTCTAAAAAGCCAAAATTTCTCAACTGGGAATACCTGAACAGATTAAGGTATTATAAGGTATCCACTGCATAAAATAAGTCTACTTATTTTTTTATTCATCTTGAATATACTAGCTCTGTACCATCCTAGAAATAATTGGCCAAAGCAGTCATTCATTTTGTATGGTATAGCTCTCTTGCAGAGTCGAGAAAGTCTGCTAGCCTCTTTATCCTCAAACCATGCTCTACCTTACTTCTCTTAACTAATTCTGTTTTATTCTCTCCTCTTTACTCATCCCAGCCCAGCTTTAAGTGTTGTCTTATTATTCCAAAAGGAAGCTGACAAGTGTTCTACCTTAGAATCTTTGTACTTGCTGTTCCCACCACCTGCAACGGCCCCTCAGTGTTTACACGTGACCCCATATTACCAGGAAGGCATACACTACTGCCCAATTGCTACTCCCACACACTCACTCTATTACCTTTTCCACCTTTAGTTTTCACAAATCATACACTATGTATTATTTTATTTTTCGTTGTCTGTCTCATCTCTTACAGAGCTTCTCTGGGGACTCAGATGGTAAAGAACCTGCCTGCAATACAGGAGACCCAGGTTCGATTCCTGAGTTGGGAAGATGCCCCAGAGAAGGAAATGGCCATCCACTCCAGTATTCCTATGTGTGAATTCCATGGACAGAGGAGCCTGGTGGGCAAACAGTCCATGGGGTCACTGACATCAGAACAGAAGGCTAGTGGGGACTTCCCTGGAGGTTCAATGGTTAAGGATCCTCCTTGCAATGCAGAGATCGTGGACAAGACCCCGGTGAGAGAACTAAGACCTCACGCGCCACACAGTGAGCCTGTGTGCTGTAACTACTGAGCCTGTGCGCCACGACTAGAGTCCACGCGCTACAGTGAAAGATCCTGCATGAGGCAACCAGGACCTGCCACCGTCAGATAAAAACAAAACTAACAGAGGCACGATGTAGGGGAGGTGGGGGCAGCTCAAGAGGGAGAGGACATCTGTATGCCTGTGACTGATTCGTGTTGATGTATGGCAGAAACCAACACAGTTATTGTAAAGTGATTATCCTCCAATTAAAAATAAATTAAAAACAGAACAGAATCAGTTTGCATTTGTTGTGTCTCCTAAAACAGTGCCTAAGTTCTCCATGGATTTGTTGCATGAATAAATGAATTTCTATGGAAAACAGTCTTAACGATTACAATTTTCAGCATGTTGAAATAGGAAAAAAAAAATGTTATCTAAAAAATGTGATTAACCTTATAGATCAAGTTATAGAAAATCATTTTCTCAACTGCCAGTGATAAGAACAGTTCTGCTTCTAGAGAATGATAGAACATAGGGTTTTTCCAAGGGCATTTATAACCTATGCATTTTCTGCAAAGGCATAATGAACTTCTCTATGTAAATCCTTATTTTTCAGATGCAGCATACAGCATTCCTTAACCAAGATTTCAAGTGTCTTCTAGTTCCATGACTCCCTTTGAGTTCAAATTTGGGCTTTCATCTCAGGTCCATCTGTCCAGCAAAATCATAAATTTAGGTTATACATTCCCAGGCTGTGAATTGACTGGAAACAGTGTGATGACTGCCACCTCCAAGGGCAACCAGGAAAAAGGATGCAATATTCTTTCTATTGGGCTTCCTAGATGGCTCAGTGGTCAAGAATCTGCCTGCTAAGCAGGAGATGCTGATTTGATCCATGGGTTAGGAAGATTCCCTGGAGAAGAAAATGGCAACTTACTTCATTATTCTTGCCTGGGAAATCCCATGGATAGAGAAACCTGGTGGACTACAGTCCATGGGGTCACAAAAGACATGATTTAGCAACTAAACAACATCTTTTCTGTTCTCAGATCCATACCTTTAAAGGCGGTTTCCATTTTCATGATAACTACTCTTCAAAGTTGATCCCAGTGCTTTTCATCACATCCATGCCCTTGTGGAAGTCCCTTTCAATGCTGAATATGTACATGAACACAAAAATGTTTTGTGAACGTTCTGGGTTTAAGCTTTAAGAAGGACTAGAAGTCTCTACTTGTATCCTCTTAGCAGCCTTGAGTTGCCATGATAGAAGCCAACTAACTTGCTGGGGGAAAAAAGAAAACATAAAATGAAGCAAATAAACAAAAAACACAATGAGAAAGCACAAAGGGGAAAAGGTCCTAGGGCTACCTGGAGAGAAACTGTGCACTTGAGAGAGAAAGAAAGAGCAACCTAGCCACCCTAGTGCCCTAGCCTAGCTCGGCTTAGACTTGTGGCTGTCCATCAGGGCACCAATGATGTAAATAAGTTATCTTGAATGTTTCAGTCCAGCCTAATCCCTAGATAATTTCAATTCAAATCAATTCCGTATGAAACATAAAACTTATGTAGCTAAACATATTCAATGTACAAAATAAGGAGAAATTACGATTGATGATAAGTCGGTTGTGTTAGGCCACTAATTTGGAGATCATTTTGTTTTGCAGCAACAAAGAATTAAAACTTACGGCTACTAATATACCTTACTGGGGCTTGATAAAGCCCCACCTGGTGGTCCAGTGGTAAAGAATCCGTCTGCCAATGCAGGAGACACAGTTCGATCCCTGGTCCAGGAAAATCCCACATGCCATGGAGCAAATAAGCCTGTGAGCCATAACTATTGAGCCAGTGTTCTAGACTAGCTACAACTACCGAGCCCACGTGCTACAACTACTGAAGACTGTGCTCCCTAGGATCCATGCTCTGCAGTGAGAAGCCCGTGTACCACAACTACAGACTCGCCCCTGCTTTCAACAGCTAGAGAAAAGCCCACAAAGGAAGGAGGAACCACCACAGCCAAAATAAATTTATTTAAAAAAATAATACACCTTGAAACTGTGAAAGTAGCTGAAGAAAAGTTCAGGATGACTACTTCCACAATGATTCTTCCCAAGTGTTTCTGTCATGAGAATGAAGATTCTGAATTTTAAAATATTAATTATTTCTTCTCTAATTATATGACTGCTGCTTTTGCTGACCATGAAGAAGTGCAGGCTTCTTATATCATCTCAGATGGGGATGATGAGAAGAAAAAGTTTTTAAGCCTGGTGTGGCTGGGCAATACCATTAACACTTCATATAGTATCCTGCCACCTCTTCAGACCACATAGACATATGTCAAAGAAAATCCTCTAGAGCTGACAAAGTATTCCAATAACAGAAACCTGCCCTCAGTTCTTACTGGAATTGACCTAATAGTTGGATTATTATAGCAAATGTTCATTAGATTTGACTACCATTAGATTTATTACCATTCATTAGATTTATTACCATTCATTAGATTTATTGCAACTTATATCCTGAAGGCATTAATTTTATACCTTCAGGATATAAATTGCAATAGGAAAAGTCTTAAGATAAGAATCTATGTTTCAATAAAAGAACTGAAAGATTTCAGGATTAGAGGCTTTACTCAATAAGATTCCTGACCCAAGTTCATTAAAGCTGAACCCAAGAGAGCAATCAAGCAGTCAGAAGTAGAAACTTACACTTCTCAGATTTGTATTTACTTTCCTTTTTATCATATTTATCCTATAGCTTCTGAAATAACTCTTCTGGTTGATTTTTGTCTTAAAGCAAATAAATGTAACAATCTAATCTGCTCACATTCAAGTTGAAATTCACAAATCCCTTTATAAAAAGATGTGTTAAATAATTCAATGAGCAGATTATTATTACAATGAATTAAATAAATGGATGTGGTATATCTCTAATGCTCTTGTGTAAAGCCTGTTTTAATTCCATAATCCCAACTGTATGCAATATACTTAAATGAGAACTATTAACTGCATTTTTTAAATTCTGTTTAGAAACATAATAACAGTTGAGAGACATTTATTAAGGAAACATCAACTCTATTTGCACATTCTTAAAGAGAATATTAGAAAAACAGAATTTTAATTTTCATGTGTGTAATTTGTTAATATAATTAGAATGGGACACAATTAGGTTCTTTCAGATCTTTCAGTGTTAATTAAAAAGCTAATAACTTGAATGGTTATAAATACTGAATTAGTAAGCCTAATGCTCCAGGCAGTTAATCTTTTATTTGTCATTTACTGAAGATCACTTAACTGGAATGTCATCTTTATGTCAGAGATCTCTTGCCATGGAACTTCATGAATTGTAAGATTCCTAAATCTTAGATGATGTGTCTCTGAAATATGTGCCAATACACTGCACCCCACTCAGGAGTTTCCTAACAATCAGCAACCACTGCCTTTGACTCATTCCATTAAGGAATTTTACTGTCAGCAATTTTCCTGTCTCTCTCAACCCTAACAGTAATTTTTAAGTTTTAGAGAAAGGAAAAGTAGCTCCCCTAGAAAAATAAAAGTGAAGAGTCCAAGTTCTATGATTTAAGAGGCTTATCAATACTGGACTTAAATAGAAACAACGTTTTAAGAGTAGACAGTATGAGCATCAAAAAGATTAACATCATCAATTTGTGAAAATACATCAAATAGTGTTTGATGTATATTTTTAATGATGAAATCCATGAGTACATAACACTTAAAAAGAAATCTCATTAGTTGCCTTTAGAGGATGCTAGGGAACTTTATTTGCTAGTTTTAAGAATAGAATCCACTATAACATCTCTAAAGGAGAGAGACAACCAGATATGTGTCTCCTGATGTGATCAAATAAAAAGTAGGTAACACAACCTCTGACACATTCTAAAAAGTGAAAGTGTCAGTCACTCAGTAGTGTCCTTTGGTGTCTCTTTGCAACCGCATGGACCGTAGTCCACCAGGCTTCCCTGTCCATGGAATTCTCTAGGCAAGAATATTGCAGTGGGTTGCCATTTCCTTCTCCAGAGGAATTTTCTGAACCCAGGGATCAAACCTGGGTCTCTTGCATTGCAGGCAAATTCTTTACCATCTGAACCACCAGGGAAGTACCCTAACTCAGCCTCTATATCAAACCACCAATCTACAGCAAATAAAGGGGCAAAAGAAGACATTAAACAACATCTCAAGGAAGTAACTGGCAAAATCTAGAAGGTGGAAAGCTTTACAGAGCAATAATGGGGAGGAAGGGAAAAATTCTTTTCATCAAACAGAAGTAAATGTGGTTAAGAGGTGGATCCTTTTGAGATGGTGTTACATTGCAGTCTTTTGCTTAAATGTCCCTGCTTATGCCCTGTACACAGGTCAAAATTTTTTCATCTTACTGTGGTAACAGCGGTAAAAACTAAGGCCCTTCACTGTGCATTTCAAAGGTAAAAATGGGTTAATCATAGAACCTTTTTTCCTAAGAAATAAATTATGGATTCTAAGAACTTCTTCCCCTCTAACACAGCAAGAGAAGACCTGCTGCTGCTGCTGCTAAGTCACTTCAGTGTCTGACTCTGTGTGTGACTCTGTGCAACCCCATAGACGGCAGCCCATCAGGATCCTCTGTCCCTGGGATTCTCCAGGCAAGAACACTGGAGTGGGTTGCCATTTCCTTCTCCAATGCATGAAAGTGGAAAATGAAAGTGAAGTCGCTCAGTCGTGTCTGACTCTTCATGACCCCCTGGACTGCAGCCTACCAGGCTCCTCCATCCATGGGATTTTCCAGGCAAGAGGAAAATCCCCACTGGAGTGGAGTGCCATTGCCTTCTCCAAGAGAAGACCTGAGAAGATATCAAAAACATATGTGTTTAGACTCTCCCAAAGATTGTCTCTTAAAGAGCTTAAAACTACTCTAGTGAGCTGGGTGCTTTACTTAGTTAGTAAGATGTTTCTTGGCAAAAGAAATCTCCTTAAATCCTTTCGTAGTTACAAAATATTTTGTTTCATATCCAAGGAAACAGAGCCACTGTGCAATTATATTTCATGTTTTCATAAGAGAGTGAGAATGTGCTTATTTTATAGAGGAAAAAAATATCAATTTTATTTGAAATTATAATCAAATGGCAACACAATTTTAGTAGTCACAAAAATGGAATTTAAAGAGAACCAGCATTAAAAAAAAAAAGCGTGTCAATATGGACCTCACATTTTCTTCCCCCCAAGAAAATGGGCAACGGTTTTACCTGTATGTCATTTCAATCCACTGTGATTTACCTGAAGGAAATAATTAAATCTTGTTAGCATTTTAGAATAATAGCAAGATGATGAGACACCTAAAAAGCACTCAGAGGAAACACTGGTTGTAGTGCCTGTCCAAATCGTTTAATGTTTGTCAAACTTGAATTGCATTTGAAGGATACATTGCTAGTAATGGATTTCCAATTCTGTTTCCATGTGGGCAAGTTTTGTAGCCATTACAAGCTGAAGCTTATTACCTTGCATTATGTATGAAATGATTTTTCTGAGTAGGTCCACAATCACACAAAGGACACACATACAAAACAGTGATTTCTTTTATTGCTCAATATATAGCAGTTAGAAATAACTTGGAAATTTTTCAAATATCTCATTTAGGGAAATTCTTAAATCTACTTAAGAGTAATTATTTTTTGCAGTGTTACTAAATAATTTAGCTGTAGCTAAGACTGGCATTAATTCCTAAAGGAGTTATGTCTAGTTGTAAAATAAAGTAAAATGCAAAAAAAAACAGGTGTTAAATTTTGAATAAAATTGTTTGTAATATTGATTAGTTGTGTGTGATTTGGATCATATAATTGAACTTCTCTGGACCTCAGTTACCTCTTCATAAAACAAGAAATAATACAGCCTCCTTCTTATAATTGTAGTGAAGATTGCATAAGCCTAGTTCAATGATTACTAAAAAGCAGACATTCAAAATTATTAGTTTAATCCAAATGATTAAATTAGAGCTAATAAAAGCAACTGAATTTGTGAGTTGAAAGCACTATGCAAACATAGAGAACCCACAAAAAAGGACGATTTTGTTTGTTTTGTAAAATTTGTTTTCAGATGTCTTGACAATGGTTTGCCAAAGACTGTTATGGGTTTTACTTTATTAGTGAAAAGACCATGTGTCAAAACTGAAATCATTCTGTCTTTTTACCTTGATATATAATCAACCAGTTTGTGGACTCTCATTAAACAGGAGCTTGAACTTCTGGTGTAAGAAACAAAGAACTATTATTAGTGGTGATATGAAAGGGCTTCAAAATGATGATGCATTTGGATGTGTAAAATGCTGTAATAAATCACAACATGTGAAGGGAAATCCTTCTGTATAAAATCTAGCTGCTGTAAACTGAGCAACAACCCCCTTGCACAAAGTGCCAGAGAAGCTGTGCCTTATTTCTGTTTGTACAATTGATTCACAGCCATACAATCTGTAATTTATGTGCAAATGAGTACAAGCAAGGGAGATGTGTATGTTCTTTGTGATTTTGGCACACAGTTGCCACTTTAAATTCAAAACACTCAAACCTGGCCAATTTTTCTCTACACTTTCAAAGAATCACTTTCTCTTGGCTGTAAGACTCACTGCAAGAATTTTTAGGCCCAGAGAGAAGGTTTTGTTTACAAATTCAAAAGGGAGAATGATCAAAATCTAGGTAAAGACAGAGGAGGGCTTGCAACCTTACCTCTACACGGAATCAAAGTTCCGAATGAGAGCTGGCTACATTCAGCAAAAAAGTCAGTTTTCTTTCAGATGAGTGAGATAGCTCCCCAGTCAAATAGCACACTTCCCATACCAGGGCATATGTTCTTCAGCAGAATTTTGCTCAGAGACGCCAGTACAGTCTCTGTGAGAGTGTACATAAAAACACATTAGCTACAACGAAGGGAAGATTAAAATCCATGGGCCCCGTGGAGATGCATGAAGAGGATCACACAGAGAAGGCTGCCATGCCAGATCCCATCTCAGAGCCACAGGACCCAAAGGAAGGTAGCACAAGTCCTACCTATTATTACCTTTCGTTTCTATGAATTAAAAATACCAGTTACCCACCGTTGTGAACAATAATGAAGATTCCCTGGAGAAGCAATGGCAACCCACTCCTGTGTTCTTGCCTAGGAAATCCCATGGGCAGAAGAGACTGGTGGGCTACAGTCCGTGGGGTTGTAAGAATCAGACATGACTTAGCAACTAAACTGTGACAAGACCTCAGTAAATATCATCCTATTGTCATATTCCAAACATGTCAGAGTATACTATATTCTATTTTCTTCCATTCCTTTTCTTAATAGAAGTTTGTTTCACTATAACACTTTGCCATAAACTGGAGACATGTGATGTGGCAAATTTAGAGTTGTATGTAAGCTCAAATTCCAGCCTCTACAAGCAGAGAAGAATTATTGTCTTGGAGCCTTACATTTCTTATCAGGTAAGTGAAGATAGTAATGCATCAGAGAATTATAAAATTGTTTTAAAATGTTTAAATATATATATATATATATAAAATATGTGTTAGTCCCTCAGTTCTGTCTGACTCTTTGCGACCCCATGGACTGTAGCCTTCCAGGCTCCTCTGTCCATATATGGTATAGAAAAAGTTTTACATAAAATATTTATATATTTTACACACATATATGTATATGTATGTGTATGTGTATGTAAATCATTAGTTACAAGCTTATCTCAGGGTCTGGCACACAATAGTACCTATCATTAGCTTTACTCATTTCCATTCACAAATATTTGAGCTTCCCTGGTGGCCTAGATGGTAAAGGATCTGCCTGCAATACAGGGCACCAGGGTTTGATCCCTGGGTTGGAAAGATCCCCTGGAGAAGGAAGTGGTTACAAACTCCAGTGACATCTGTATGATATACTAGAGATGATATAGTAAAAAATGAAGTCCCTACACTCAGGAAGTTTATTTCGCATTGTAGAAAATATGCAAGGGGCAGATTTAAGATAGGGGTTCAACAGAGACAATGATATACATAGGAGAATTATCACTGCAATCTTAAGAACTAAGGGACACACTCTTAGATAAAATAACATGTGTTATAAAATACCTGAAGCACACAAAGGAGATAATCAAGAGAAACAGGGGAGAGGAAGAGATAAGGGAGGTATGGAATTCTATGTAGAGGGGACACTGAAGCAAATACAACGATCGGCCTTTTTAGAGAGCTTTCTATGGGTCACACACCATACTAATCTACTTGCATATTGCATTTAAACCTCAAGATCAGAAATCAATCACTACTGAACCTACCGTCTGTCCACCTGACCTGATGCGTGGGATGCTCACTACGATGCCACAGTGTGTCTGGGTCTAGCGCATCCTGGGGCAGGAGCAAAGAGTGGGACACATGGTATGAAGCCTAGAAAGGAAAGGATGGAGGCATGAGTGCTTTGAAAGGCATCGTCAGGGGGACTTTGTGGAAGACAAGAAAGTGCCTCAGATGCGTGGTGTAGAAAAGACTTTGGGGCTTCCCTGGTAGTTCAGATGTTAATAGTCTGCCTGAAATGTGGGAGACCTGGGTTCGATCCCTGGCTCAGGAATATCCCCTGGAGGAGGGAATGGCAACTCACTCCAGTGTTCTTGTCTGGAGAATCCCATGGACAGAGGAGCCTGGTGGGCTACAGTCCGTGGGGTTGCAAAGAGTCAGACATGACTGAGTGTCTGACACTGGGGTGGCTTAGTGCATGGAACTGGCTGGATCAGAGATAAGCCTGGAAGAAGAGGAACAAATCAGAAGGTTGTTGTCAGTTATATAAGAGACAATGGTAGCCCAAATTAAGACAGTGACAGAAGTAATAGTAATATATGATTCAAGAGGTTTCCATGGGAGTAGAATTGATAGAACAGAGTTAATTATTAAATAAGGAAAGCAGGAAGTAGGAGAAGGGCTAGGAGAGGAGGTTAAATGACTTTCAAAGCAAAAGTTTGTAAGATGTAAAGTGCTTAGTACATTAGAGCCATTCAACATATTTTTTTTCCCTCTATGTGTCTGGTTCTCTTTCTTTAATGAAGCTACTATTATCTATCTCCTGGTTCCAGTTTACCATTGAGCATTTTATCAGATACAGAAGTGAATTACATTTGTCATTATTCTCCGAGCCAAGAAAAATCTTGTAGGAATCTTTTTAAAATAATCGTTAAAGTAACAGATCTAATCATTGTCCTTGTATATGCACATTCAACTTGGTGAAACAAAAATGGACCAAGGGGGCCCAAATCCAAGGTGAAATCAAACTCTTTAATTTGTTTTTTAAACAGGGCTTTATTTTATCACACCATAAATTCTTCCTCTGTTATCCTTTAAGTGTGACTGGGCATCTGTAGGTATTCTTTATATCTATGTACTTTCTCAAACAACCTTTAGTCATTGTTTTTCTATCATAATTCAGCAAAGAATTCTCATTATTTACCAGATAGACCAAAGTTCATTTTCAAGAATATTTTATAAAGTAGAAATACTTATATCATTTTGGAATGAGGCTTAACTATTTCAAAATTAGAAATATTCTTACTTAATGGTCAGAGAAGAATGGACATATTTGATCTAATCTCTTTCTTTCTTTTTGGAAATGAGGAAATGGAATTTCAGAAAAGTGATGTTTCATGCTCAAGATCAAACAAGTTTCAATGCCTAAGCTGACAACCTAGGTCTTTACTCTGGGTCTAAGGCTCTTCGTATTAAAGTTATGGCTTGTTCATCCTCTTCTTTACACAGTGACAGTCTAATAGCATAAAAAGAAAAATAAGCAAATAAATATAGTAATTACAAAATATGGTAATAAAAAGCAACATTTACCAAGTTTTTAGTGTGGGGCAGGCACCATTCTAAGCACGTTTTTCATTAATTTGTATGCATTCCTTATACACTCCTTTGAGGTGGATACTACTGCTAACTTTTATAGATGGATAAACCTGAGGCATAGAGAGATTGAATGATTTGTTCATGGTCACAGAACTAGGAAGCAGTGGAGCAGAATTCAAACCCAAAAGAGACAGAGTCACAGAGCCATTAAGTGTAAGGATCAGATTAGAAAGGATCCAGTCCCCAGTAGAGCAAGGTATGAAAAGTTCTTGAATTAGGAAAAAGTTGGATGTGTCAAAACACTAATGGGGGAAGAATGACATAAGATAACGAGGGAAAAAGTGGCAAAGGACAAATTACACAGGGTGCTGAATACTTGAATAAAAGGTGAATTTTTAAGCAGTGAAATGGAAAGCACTGAATACTTTTTAAACATATCACAAGGTGATTTGAATTAGATTTAAGTTCACTCTGGCTAGAGACTCCTTATTGAGATTTGGGAAATAATTTGACAATCACTTCTTTCTTCGTTTATTCAATAATTCATTTATTTAACAAGAATTTGCAAAGTGCTGATTTTAGCACCTAATCTCACCCCATATTTCCTTATAACTTCCTATAATAAAAAAAAATCTCTTATTTACCAAACCATATATTCACTAATAGCAAATAGTTATAACTAGAGGTTTCCCAGTAATTCCTGAAAATTAACAGCTTATACAACACTAACACATGTAGTATGTTTCCAGTAGTCATGTATGGATGTGAGAGTTGGACTATAAAGAAAGCTGAGCACAGAAGAATTGATGCTTTTGAAGTGTGGTGTTGGAGAAGACTCTTGAGAGTCCTTTGAACTGCAAGGAGATCCAACCAGTCCATTGTAAAGGAAATCAGTCCTGAGTGCTCTTTGGAAGGACTGATGCTGAAGGCGAAGCTCTAATACTTTGGCTACTTGATGCAAAGAACTGACTCATTAGAAAAGACTGTGATGCTAGGAAAGATTGAAGGCAGGAGAAGGAGATGACAGAGGTTGAGATGGTTGAATGGCATCAGCAATTCAATGAACTTGAATTTGAGTAAGTTCTGGGAGACGGTGATGGACTGGGAGGCCTGGCGTGCTGAAGTCCATGGGGTCACAAATAGGTGGTCACAACTGAGCAACTGATCAACAACATGTCCTTGAAATATAAACTAACCAACTGGTTATCTCTATTAAGTCAAACAATTGTTTAAAGAAAATACTCTTTTTCTGTAATCAACTGTTTATTTTGACATCATGTTCTATTCCTTAGAATTTTAGTCTTCTTGCTTTGTATTTCTAGATAAGAATATAAAAATTGTTGCAAAATAATAAATATACATTACTCTGAGAGGTGGATACTAGGCTCCAACAATAATAAGTAGTGCTTATACTCTCAGCTACAGAGATCATACTGAGACACGGCACAAACCTAAGGGTTTTCAGTCTTGGTAGAACATTCACCTTACATACTTGGCAAGTAGACAAAAGAAATAAAAAACCATGAGTACCCTGAGACATACATATTTCCCTCATGTATCCAATAGTTTGATTTATTAAGTATCTACTATGTACAAGATGTTATTCTAAAGCACTATGGAAGGGATAAATTATATGCATGTAATTTTACATTAAGGGAATGTAAAATTCCATTAATGATATGAGGCTTTGATATCATGCAATATTACCTCATGTTGTTAGACAATAATACCAAAGATCAGATTTTGCAGTAAACCTTTTGCAGAAACCTAAAAGTAGCTTTCCCTGTAAAACTGCATTGTGTCATATTTACTGAAGGAGAAGTATCTTCAAATGTTCAAAAGACCAAAAATGAAATTTCAATGGCCACAGACGTATCAAAGGATCATTTATCTTTTTATTCACAGAACCATAGTTTCATAAAATCTCTGAATAGAAAGAGACCAGGGCATTCAGTCCAATGCTCCTGGATGCATGGTAACAGAAGAATTACCTGGGGTGCTTTTAAGTAATATAGATTCCCAGGCTTTGGCCACTAGAGATTGATTCTGCAGATCAGGATGGAGCCAGGAAATCTGTACTTCGTACAAGATTACCAGATAATTATGATATATAGCCAGGTTTGAGAACACAAATTCAGTCCAACACCTGGATCTGTTATTTAAATATGGTCTGTGCTATCTTTCCTAACAAGTTGTCATTTATGATTAATCTCTGCTTTAATATACCTTAGAACAGGAGAATAGGACCTTAACTCTAAGGCAGCTGTAGTTGCTGTAGTTATTAGAATGTCATTCATATTATATATACATGTATTATAGACACTTATGTGTAGTGCCTGTTAATACGTGTGTGTGTGTGTGTGTGTGTGTGTGTGTGTGTGTGGTTGCTATGTAGCACTAGTAGTAAAGAACCCGCCTCCCAATGCAGGAAACTTAAGAGAAGTGGATTCAATCCCTGTGTCAGGAAGATCCCTTGGAGGAGGGCATGGCAACCCACTCCATGTACTCTTGCCTGGAGAGTCCCATGGACAGAGGAGCCCAATGGGCTATGGCTCATTGGGTTTCAAAGAGTTGGACATGACTGAAGCGACTTAACATGCACACACGAGTTAGGTATGTGTGCTCAGTCATGTCCTACTCTTTGTGACCCCGTGATAGCCCACCAGACTCCTCTGTCCATGTAATTTTCCATGAAATAATACTGGAGTTGTTACCATATCCTACTCCAGGGGCTCTACCTGACCCAGGGATTGAACCCACGTCTCATGTGCCTCCTGCATTCGCCAGTGGATTCTTTACCACTGTGCCACCTAGAAAGCCCCGTTTGTAAATATATGCCTCTAAAAACAAGGCTGTAAGCTGCATGAGGGAAGAGTCTAGGGCTACTTTCTTTACTGTTTCACATCCAGCACTTAGTTCAGACCTTGATATTTAGGAGGCAGTCATTAATATTTGTTGAATATTTATCTGATTGAATGAGGTCCTTCCTTTATTTGACTTGATGTCTCTCTGAAACATCCATCTACTGTGCTAGTTTTTATAATTCCAGGAAACTGGTTAAGTCCATACTTCAGATACTAAGTATGCTATGCTAAGTCACTTCAATCGTGGCTGACTCTGTGCGACCCCACAGACGGCAGCCCACCAGGCTCCCCTGTCCCTGGGATTCTCCAGGCAAGAACACTAGAGTGGGTTGCCATTTCCTCCTCCAATGCATGAAAGTGAAAAGTGAAAGTGAAGTCGCTCAATCGTGTCCGACTCTTAGCGACCCCATGGACTGCAGCCTACCAGTCTCCTCTGTCCATGGGATTTTCCAGGCAAGAGTACTGGAGTGGGGTGCCATTGCCTTCTCCGGATACTAAGTATAAAAACACAAATAAACTGCATTCTTCTCTTCTCTCAAGGCCCTTAATTATTTACCTGGAAAGGCTGAGGCAGATACTTTTAATCAAAAATGGTTATGTAATATCAAAATAAGTATGAAATAAAGGTGGGAACTGAGAGGAAGGTAACTCATATAATTGCAATTAATGTAGAGGAAGGAGAGAAATAGATGCCAAGATATGTTTTTCAAGATAAGTGTTCCTGGGACTTCCCTGGTGGTCCAGTGGTTCAGACTCCACCTTCCAATGCAGAGCTGCCAGGCTTGGTCCTGGTCAGGGAGCTAAGCTCCCACATGCCTCCGGGACAAAAAAAAAAGAAACATAAACAGAAGTAATATTGTAACAGATTTGATTATTGTATGTGTATATAGAGAGAGAGAGCGAGAGAGACAGAGTAGCAAAGCAAGTGTTGCTGAAACTCGGCCTCTGTTCACCAGTGCCAAGTATAAAGGAGGAGACAGCGTTTGGGGTAAAGTGAAAAAGACGCTTTTAATTGCTTTGCAGGCAAAGGGGGCCACAGTGGGCTAATGTGACTCACCCTGGAGATGCTAGTGAGGAGTTATACAGTGTTCAAGGAGCAGGGTGTGATCAGCTCAGGGACAATTCAGGGATTGGTTGGCATCAAGGTGAAGTTTCAAGCATTATCAACCTTCTGGTTTCAACTAGTCTAGGGTTTATGTTCTTGCAGTCAGCAGTTTTCCTCTGGAAGGGGTCTGCTTCCTGTAAAAACAATTTAGAATGTGTGTCAGGAATCTATCTGTATCTTTCAGGGAACTGTGAGTTTGATGATTCTGCTATGTAGCAGAATTATAGTCTAACTTGTTACCAGCTCTCCAGCCCAAAAACTATACTTTGTTTCTACATCTTCACATTTCCCAATCAATAACTCTTGAGTCTGCATTTTACTTCAAAAAAGACAGAGGAGCTTGTACATGGTCTCACAAGTGATGCTAAGCTGAATCTTGATGGTTTAGCACTTAAATGACTGAACATTCACATGCATTAAATCAAGTAGGACAAATTATATTCCTCTTCTATAGGGTAGCCTT
Organism: Bos grunniens; assembly: GCF_055505025.1. NCBI lineage: Eukaryota > Metazoa > Chordata > Mammalia > Artiodactyla > Bovidae > Bos > Bos grunniens. The sequence goes on along the minus strand of NC_141183.1, from coordinate 59,746,438 downwards.
TTAAACATAGATTACTCTGTCTCTCAAATCTTTTCTAGGACAAATATCCAATTTCCTAAAATTATTTCTCATGAAACTATAATTTTTTTGTTTGCTTGTTTTTGTTCCATAGCAGATTAAGTAATCTAAAGAAGACTCTGAAGGCAAGAAATGTAGCACATGACTTTCAAGTTAAAGAGGTGCAGCTGAACTCCAAAGGCATCTACTATTTCATGAATAACATGATTTCTGTAGTTACAGTGTGAGTTACAGAGCAGCAGCACTGATATACAGACCATCAACAAAACCCAAGCTTCCTCCCTCAGCATCCTAAATCAAACTGAAAGCTGCAAGATGATCAACAAAAATGGATTTAAAATGAGACAATGACAATTGTTAGTCTTACTATCTTGGTTAACTTCATAGACTAACTTCCACAATCATCAGATAAATAGAGAAATCATGTAAATATTTCCAGGTAAGCAGTGCTATTTAATAAGCTAGGAAAAGGTAGCTTGGAGTTGATGTTGTCATAGAAACAATTCTTGCCCATTAAATCAGTGAGAGGGCAAGAAAAATGTGGACTTATCTGTTCTGGTTAAGTGTACTGCATGCAAAAGATGTTGAAATGTCAGAAGGCAGAGATAATAGCTGCAATGGTAAAATACTATTCCCATTTTAAGTTAATTTTCCCCCCATTTTCTAAAGGCATACACTTAGTAAGGTATCTACCTACTCTTCAAAGAGAAAAATAAGAACTTTTAAATTGGAAATGATGAATCCCATTTAAAAAAAAAAGATTTGAGAGAATCTACTGAGCTCCTCTGAAGAACTAAATTAAACTCAGACTGCATCCATCTACTGTAAAAGTACAGACCCCCAAGGTGATCAAACACTCAGAACAGCTGCTAGATGTCCATTAAAACCATGCAAGAAAGGCACTTATTTGATGCATTTCTCCTGGGAGGTTTGTATCTAAAATGAGATTAGAAATAACATTGCCTCCTATAAAGTAACTCTGGCAGACCCCAGCTGGGGAATACACTTGTAATTAATAATGAAAATACTAAACTCATCTCCTGTGCTTACTTCTTCCCACACTACCCTATATCTATATTTATGGCTTTTGAACAAAGGGGATTCCAAATGAAGTCATTGTTGTATCAGTTGTTTGTTAAGGCATGGGCTTCTTAGCTGCTACATAGAACAAAATGTGAATAGTTCCTTGAGAATAAGGTTCTTCTGACATAGGAAATAGAATATGGTAAGCATTTCATATATGTATATATCTGTGTGTGTGTGTGTGTGTGTGACTGGAGATTTCAAAGAAACAAGGTGGTATAGAGAGGCTATTTCAGTCAGAGGACAGAAAAAGTACTTCTCAAAGTGTGTGTCCCAGACCTGGGTAGTATCAGCTTCACCTGAGAACTTGTCAGATATGCAAATTCTCAGTTTCATACCTCAGACTCACTAAATCAGAACCTCTAGGATGGGGCCCAACAATTTGTGTTCTAACAAGCTCTGTAGGTGAGTTACATGTACCATAATACTGAGAACCACTGGACTAGACATTAGTAATTTGAAAGAAAATGTCATGCTTGAAGAACCTCGAGATCCTCAGTATTGCTCAACTTTAGACTACCTGTGGACAGTGGGAAAGTTTGAGGACGAAAAAGTACTGCAAGATGGCATACTGCATGACGTTCCCTCTTCTGGAATGTGTATTGTATTAAGACGATAGAGAGCTACTAAAACATCTGTAAGCAAGTAATTAAATTAACTCTAGGGGCAATGTGAGAAATAGGTTGAGTTCCTCACTGGATGAAATTGCCCATGGAAATAAGATGATACAATAATTGGCTGGGAGACTAAAAAATGCCAGTTACAGAAGACTTCTAGAGACTGGGCAAGGACTACCTAACTGCAAATCAGCATGGGCTGAAGAGGAAGAAGAAGTCAAAGGTCTATTTCACACTTCTGTTAGTGGTTAGATGCTAAAGTGACTAAGGGAAATTCAAAACACCTAAGAGGTATGTCTCTCTCCTTTCTTCTCTCTCTCTCTCTCTCTCTATATATATATATATATGAATCTCCAAATTAAAAAAAATTAAATTGTGGTAACAAATGAGATACCCAAAGGAAACTATTTAAGAGAGAAGAGAACTGAGGGGGAAAACCCCTGAAATGGCTAAAAAGAACTTTATGGGTATGCTTGACAGCAAATTAAACTTTAGTCTCTGATTTGTGCACCTCCCCACAGACCTAGCCATCTGCAAAGCTACTGGTTTAGTTGTAAAAATAGAGCTAACTGAGAGAAGCTCTAGATTTCATAATTTTGAGAGAAGACTAGCTTTTTCAAAAGTAAAGAATAAAAAAAAAAAAAAAACAACTATTAAGCACTCTAAAGCAGCAGTATTTCAAAAATAATAATTTAAATTAATAAAAAAGAGAGATTAAAACATTTCACTAAAGTCCTTTAGACCAAAAAAGAAAAATGATTTAAAGCATAACTTTATATATCAATAATTGGGCAAATAAAACTAATAATCATAAAATCGTGACTAGGTAAAACCCTCTCTCCCATCCTTTCATTGACATTCACTATCTACCTGAAGGGAGATAATTACCCAACTTATCCAATACCACTCCCCTGCAACTTCTTTTTAAAAAAATTTTTCTTTTCAAAAAATTTCCACTTAAAAAAAAATCAGTTTATAAGAACTTATTTCCATATGTTACTAGGTCCCAGGGAGAGTTGTAAGGACACTTCATGCTACTATGAAACTGTCCATGCAATTACCAACACCCCCCTCCCCCCACTCAGGGCCCAAAAGGCAACGTGGCACTTGGGGGAAAAGAAAGTTCAACACAAAGTGTCACCTTAATCCTCTTGGCCTTCCTGGCAGTTGATGTAAATTTTGTTGTTTTTTGTAGAAAAAAAAAAAAAATTGCAACCTTGCCAGAATATACTGCCTCTGAGCATTTTAGCTGCCTTCCCATCTCCCATTCCACGAGCCCCCCTTGGCCCACCCACAACTCCTCAAGGACACATATACACTGTAGGGTAAGGAGTGGGTATAAGATGAAGTACCTCTTTCCACCAAACACCACTCCTTTCCAAATTATGGATAATGAGGCCAGAAGTGTAATTACTGAAGGAGTTTGGAAAGTTAATTACTGAAATAATCTAAAAAATAGTGGTGACTGCAATGAGTACAACTCACTTTATAGCTGTCAGAACCACTCAGAATGTGATAAACATCTTACGTTTGCAAACCCAGATGCTGCACCAAAGGAAGTTTCATATTAGCAAATTACCACCAGAACCCATTCCAGTCAACTCATTTTGATTTTGTAATGAGAAATCCCATTAAAAAGGAATAACTTTAAGTTGTGATTGTTAAGTTGTGAAGCAGGGGAGGGACAGAAGAAAGATGCCAAGTCTGAGGAAATCTGTCTGGGATCCTCTCCTTGAAGACTGTAATTTGCAAACAGCTCTACCTTCCTTGTTCCCACTGTTCACTGGAAGGTTGTGAAGCTAAAGGTAACATTCACTGGATCTCAAACTCAAAGCACTTAGCTTTGAGATTGCAGGTCAAGACTGCAGGAGAAAATGGATATTTTTGAATCGTAGGCACAAATATCCGTGGAATACACACCCTACTCCCAATTCTTAGTGCTATAGTCTCAGTGACAGAGGGCAATTGCTCTATTCCAGCTGCTTCTGCACCTAGCACCTAGCATCATGAGAGAAGTGATTTCCACCCCCCACCCCGGCACTCTCCACTAGATGTCCCAGGCTCCGCTGCCTTTTCTCCCCATCCCTTTGTGACGCAAATGGCTCCAGGCCAAGGCCTAGTGCTCACAAAGGCAGATGCAAACCAGGCGCGCACTCAGTACTCTGGGAGCTTCAGACTGATCTGGGCTCCGGTCCTGCTGCTCCAACCACAAGGCAGGGGGCAAGCCCTGACACCGCCATCACGCGCTATGGCCAGCCAGTTATTCCGCCCTCTCACCCCGCGCCTCTCGTCCTTGACACCTGTGAAGCCGCATTTCGGACACCTCCAAGCGGGCATCAGCGTGGCGATCCAGCGCACCGATGGGAGAATCCATCTCGCAGTGGTCACAGAGGTCAAACGGGACAACGCTTGGGTCACGGTAGAGTGGGCCGAAAAAGGAGTCAAAAAAGGCAAAAAGGTTGCTTTAGAGACCATATTCCTGCTGAATCCAGCTCTGGCCTTGGCTGGGCCCACCGCGCAGGGCAGGGCTTCGCGCTCCGTGTCTCTGGCGCCCCCTTCCGTTATCGGGGACCAGCGAACAGCCGCGCGGTGGGCTGGGAAGATCCCCCAGAGAAACGAAACGCCCTCGGGGGACAGCCTGGCCGTAAGAGTTCCCAGTAGCCCTTGCCTGATGACACAGCGGAAATCTGCCTGCCTACGAGAAATTGAGAAACTGCAGAAGCAGCGCGAGAGGCGCCGACGGCTGCACCGCGAGATTCGTGCCCAGCGCGCCCGGGACGCAGATACTGGAAATGCCCACTATGAGATCCGGCGCCTGATCGAGGAGTGCCGCCGGCGCCTGCGCGGGGGCCGGATTTCCGGCCCTGAACCGCGGGACGGCCGCCGCATCTGCGTCTGTGTGAGGAAGCGGCCTCTCAACCGGCAGGAGGCCACGCAGGAGGACCTAGATATCGTCACCATCCCCTCGGACAACGTGGTCATGGTGCACGAGTCCAAGCAGAAGGTGGACCTCACTCGCTACCTGGAGAACCAGACCTTTTGCTTCGACCATGCTTTTGACGACACCGCCTCCAACGAGTTGGTGTATCAATTTACTGCCCAGCCGTTGGTTGAGTCCATCTTCCGCCATGGCATGGCCACCTGCTTTGCCTATGGACAGACAGGCAGCGGGAAAACGCACACTATGGGCGGAGGCTTTTCGGGAAGAGACCAAGATTGTTCTAAAGGCATTTACGCCATGGTGGCACAGGATGTTTTCCTCTTACTGAAAACTTCCGCATATGAGAAGCTGGACCTCAAAGTCTATGGGACGTTTTTTGAGATTTATGGGGGAAAGGTGTATGACTTGTTGAACTGGAAGAAGAAGCTGCAAGTCCTTGAGGATGGCAGTCAACAAATCCAGGTAGTCGGGCTGCAGGAGCAGGAGGTGTGTTGTGTGGAAGACATGCTGAACCTCGTGGAACTAGGGAACAGTTGCCGGACTTCAGGACAGACATCAGTCAATGCCCACTCTTCCAGGAGCCACGTGGTGTTCCAGATCATTTTAAAGTCTCGAGGGAAACTGCATGGCAAGTTTTCCCTTGTTGACTTAGCTGGGAATGAAAGAGGAGCAGATACTGCCAAGGCCAACCGGAAAAGACAGCTGGAAGGAGCAGAGATTAATAAGAGTCTCCTGGCACTCAAAGAATGCATCCGAGCTTTGGGTCAGAACAAGTCTCATACCCCATTCAGAGCCAGCAAGCTGACACAGGTGCTCCGGGACTCCTTTATAGGCCAGAACTCCTCCACTTGCATGATTGCTACTATCTCTCCAGGGATGGCCTCTTGTGAAAATACCCTCAACACTTTAAGATATGCAAATAGAGTAAAAGAAATAACTTTAAATTTAAGGCCTCGCCATCATTGTCTTTATCCTGCTGAACGTGAAATGCCAAGGGTGTTGGAAAATCACATTAGAAATTCAGAAATGTCCCTTCAGGGGGATGAATTTATTAGAATACCTTGCCTACAGAGTGAGGAGGAGAAAGAGACTGAAGAAATCAAAGTGCTGTCCTCTCCATTAGTGGATACAACAATTTCCTGGAAGGAAGCAAGCCAATGGCCAGATAATAAAATCCAGGATACATCTGATGAAGTAAACTGCAATGTTGACTTTTGCATTGCCCAGTTATTGTCCATTTTGGAGAAGAAAATAGATATTCTGACTGAGATTCGAAGGAAACTGAAATTATTACAAGCTGACCTTCAAAAGGAGAGCAGGCATGGGGAAGTCAATGGTGAGAGATCAGACCTGAAATGATGAATACAGTGCTGCAGTTTCTAAGTTTCTTATAAAAGAAAATTGTCTAAATGATCTGGATAGAAAGATCCTCCTGGAAGGTTTAAAACCTCTTTAAATATGGCTGTGAGAAATGTCCTCTTTTTTTTTTCTTCTGTATTTCTGTAATTTATTTTTATTCTGTAGGACAGTGGTTTGTGACTTGGAACCATTTTACTCCCTAGGGACAATTGGCAATGTCTGGAAACATTTTCATTTGTCAGAATTGGGTATGAGAAGAGTGGTGGTACTAGACTATCACTAGGATACTAGAGTATAGAATGATACTAGTAGAAGGCCAGAGATGCTGTTAAACATCCTACAATACACGGAATAGCCTTCAAATAATTATCCTGTTGAAATTATTATCAGATAATATATATATAAAGTCAAATATATAACAAATCAAAATATATATCAAATCAAATATATAACAAATAATGATCCTGTTGAAAATATCAGCAGTACTGGGGTTGAGAAGGAGAAGGCAATGGCAACCCACTCCAGTACTCTTGCCTGGAAAATCCTGTGGATGGAGGAGCCTGGTGGACTGCAGTCCATGGGGTCGCTAAGAGTCAGACAGGACTGAGCGACTTCACTTTCACTTTTCACTTTCATGCATTAGAGAAGGAAATGGCAACCCACTCCAGTGTTCTTGCCTGGAGAATCTCAGGGACGGGGGAGCCTGGTGGGCTGCTGTCTATGGGGTCGCACAGAGTTGGACTTAGCAGCAGCAATAATGCCTTTGCACGAGTCTTTTTCTCCTACACTGGTGGGTAGATTCAAATGGTTTCTAAGCTCTAGATATACTAGGGAGGTGGGAGTGGAGCAGGGAGAGATTTTCTTTGAGGCTTTGTATGAGAGCCTAGAATTGAGAAGATTTTGTTTTTAATCTTTGAGGTGAAATCACAAAGTACTGTGCTTCCTGGGAGTGATAAAATTAAGTGTTGTGTTGCAGAAGCATTGCATTACTAACTATAGTGTCTTAATATTTTGTTTTCTTTCTTTTTTTTTTTTTCTTCTCACCTTACCAAATTTTGTGCTTACGTGATTCCTATAAAAAGCTTTGTCCCATCAAGTTAGGAGTTAGGGTAGTGAATAAGCCAGAAAAATAGGAAAGTTCTGTCCTGAAGTGGGGCGTTTCCCATTAAGACTGCATAGGGAATGTAGTAAGAATGTGGTAAATATCATTGCCCTAGTTTAATTGTATAATGAGAATATTTTCCTGATTCAAGGATCACAAAGTCCATTCTTTCGCAAAAAGAAGCAGCAGCTAATTTGATATGTAAATATAAATATAATAAATAATCTAATGCACACTTACCTTCAGCAAACACCTCTGGAATGCTATAATAAAGATCTTTTGGTTCCAAGTCTAGCAGTTCCAAACTCTTTTTTGAAGAAAAAAAAAAATGAATTATTTGCAAAGAAATTGAATGGTGGAGTAGGGAAACCTGAAACACAAAAAAATTAGTGCCCAAATTCCTTTACTACTTTTGGCAGATGTGCCTATTCTTTTCAAATATTTTCCTCCAAAATTGCAGAGGCCTTACTGTTACAAAGGAAAACCAAACTTCTGCCAGAGAGTGGGCTTCCCAGATGGCTCAGCAGGTAAGGAATCCACCTGCAATGGAGGAGACACAAGATGTGGGTTCAGTTCCTGGGTGGGGAAGATCCCCCAGAGAAGGAAATGGCAACCCACTCCAGTATTCTTTCCTGGAAAGTCCCAGTGACAGAGGAATAGAATGGTAATGTCCTAGCAAAAGCCATCGGGTTTCATCCTGGTTTCATCAGGATCTTTGGAAACATGGTCCTCAGTAGTTAATCGATATTATGGCTATTAGATATTTTTTCCGTCTGCTAAAACAGGAGGGGAGGGGGTAGGGAACAACTTTTGGAAGAATGATATACTCTAAGGACACAATATAAACAGATTAGAATCAAACAGGCTGAAGATAAGTCAACTTCCATTGGACCTTGATCTTTAATCAGTGAGATAAATGGTACACCCAGAGACACTGTGACAGTTCCCGGGCACCATCAAAAGACCAAGAAGTGGGTGGTGGCCCAATTCCTGTAAATCTCCATCCCTTCCCCAAAATAGTTGGAATAATCCTCCCACTCATTAGCTTATGAAATTACCCAGCCCATTAAAACTAACCACACCACATTTCAAGGCCACCATACTTGCCCTCTGTGATGGCCCACACTCTATCTGTGGAGTGTGTTTCTCTCTGAATAAATCCTTTTCTTATCTATCACTTTGTCTCTCACTGAATTCGTTCTGCAATGAGACATCAAGAACCTGAGTTTCATTACTGTGGGTTTTGGCTGAGTTTGAGTCTGGCCACGGTGGGGTCAAGTCTCATTCTGAGGAGAACAGTTTCATAGGTAAAGCCATATATTATTATCATTAAACCAAACAGAACTTTGGAACAAACTCTATCATCCCTTAACAAATGATAGCCTTCCCTTCAAAATGAGATGTTTTTAATCAGTACTTTTGTAATTAGTGAAAAAGATGGGGTTAATCACATCCCAGTTAAGAATAAGATCTTAGAACTGGTTTTAAGAGTCTAATCCCAGTTCTATAATACAGATATCTGTGATTTTAGGCAAGTAATTTAGCTACACTGAGCTAGTTCTTTCTATGTGAACCTGGGTAATTATCTCACCTATTTCAAAAGATTAGACGGTGACTTTATTTTCATTCTGCTCTCCTATTTTTTTTATGCCAAAGACTCACTCATTTTTATTCTTATTATTGTCATTGTCCTTATTCTATTACGACACACATCTCCCCTTGCTCTCTACCACACATAAAAGTTAATAGTCTGCTAGGAGTTTCAACATCCTAATACCAATAATATCATTTTTTTTGTATTTTATTTTTAAAGAAGTATAACAGCGAAGTGCATAAATCTTAACTATACAATTCCACAAATGTTTATGAAGTGAATATTCCTAAATGACCACCACACTTAACCAGATAGAGAACATAACCAGTGTTCGTGGATCGTTTCACTCATTTTCTAATCAAAGGTAAGGAGTATTCTGACCAAAATCATCATAGATAAGTTTCCCTCTTTAGAGAAAAACTGTACTTTTTGAATATGGGTAGGATCATATACTAGGTACTCTTGCATCTCTGTTTTATTTTTTTTATTCAAAATCATCTGTGACTTGTCATTTTTACATTGTTCTATAGTGTTCCATTGCATAAATAGCTCATATTTTATAAAATTTACTCTTGAGGAAACTTAAGTTATTCTGCTTTAAGCAATTAATAATGATGTATGAGCATTATTATATGTGTTCTTTGGTGAACATTTATATGTTAAGAGGCCTAGGAAAGGAATTCTTGGATCCATAATATATGTATAATCAACATAATAGGTCAAGCCAAGGAGTTTTCCAAAGGACTTGTTTTAATTTTAGACAACCACCAGCATTTTGTGTTGGCCTACATTTAGTATTATTAGCTTTAAAGCTCTAACTTTACACTTTCTGATGTGTGTGCAAAAGTATCTCATTATGGTTTCAATTTTTTTTCTCCTAATGACTAATGCTGAACATCTTTACATATGCTTACTGGTTATTTGTGCAGTGGAATGTGTGCATGCTCAGTCATGTCTGACTCTTTGAGATTCCATGGACTGTAACCCTCCAGGCCCCTCTGTCCCTGAGATTTTTCCAGGCAAGAATACTGGAGTGAGTTGCAATTTCCACCTCCAGGGAATATTCCTGACCAAGTAATCAACCCAGGAGCCCACCTCTCCAGTGTCTCCTGCATTGTCAGGTGGATTCTTTTACCTCTGAGCTACCTCCTACTTCCTATCCCTAGACAATGCTAATCTGTATTCCATCTCTATAGATCTCTGTTCCTTTATGTCCTGACTTCCTTTGGTTTGTTGTTGTTGTTGTTCAGTAGCTCAGTCGTGATCTACTCTTTGTGACCCCATAGGCTTCAGCACACCAGGCTTCCCCATCCTTCAGTATCTCCCAGAGTTTGCTGAAACTCATGTCCATTGAGTTGATGATGCCATGCAACTCTCTCATCTTCTGTAACCCTCTTCTCTTGCCCTCAATCTCAGCATCAGGGTTTTTTCCAGTGAGTCAGCTCTTAGTATCAGGTGGCCAAAGTTCTGGAGCTTCTATTTCATCATCAATCCTGCCAGTGGTCACTGCCAATGAATAATCAGGATGGATTTCCTTTAGGATTGACTGGTTTGATCTCCTTACTGTTCAAGGGACTCTCAAGAGTCTTCTCCAGCACCACACTGTTCGAAAGCATCAATTCTTCAATGCCCAACCTTCTTTATGGTCCAACTCTCACATGGATACACAACTATTGGGAAAACCATAGCTTTTACTATATGGACCTTTGTCAGCAAAATGATGTCTCTTTGTTGTTTTACGCCTTCCTAAACTGTTGTATTTGGTAATTTTAACTTTGTTGTGCCCTTAATAATGTAGCTTGATAATTTGTTGATATATATATATATAAAACATTATTTATGCATTTTATACATGATATTGTAGAAAAAACTACATATCAATAACATTTCTTACAATAAATTCTAATCAATCTCAACCAAGCTAAAGAGAGTTTTTATTCTACGTTAAGTTTAGCAAGCAAATAAGAGCAGCATATCAACATAAGTAACTAAGTTAGGGAAGTGGTTACAAAGGCTACAGGCTAATGCTGAATGTATCATTTGCCATATATATATATACTTGAATATATATATATGAATATATATATGAATATATATATATGAATATATATATATATGAGTATATATATATATATTTGCTCAGTCTCAGTCATGTTCAACTCTTTGTGACCCTATGGACTGTAGACTGCCAGTCTCCTCTGTCCATAGCATTCTCCAGGCAAAAGTACTGGAGGGGGTTGCCTTTTCCTCCTCCAAGGTATCTTCTGGACCCAGAGATTGAACCCATGTCTCCTGCACCTCCTGCATTGGCAGGCAGATGCTTTACCACTGAGTCATCTAGTGGCTTTTTATCTTATTTTTGCTTGTCTATTACAGATTTGGAAGTTGAGCACAAATGGCCCAAATTTTTTAGAGCAAAACCTGTAGATATACTTAACTCCTCCACTGGAAAGACTGTGTACACAAATTTATTTATTTTGTGTGAATGCACATACATATACATACAGTTTTACATGTATGGTTATATATTTTTTTCCCATGGAGTCTTATATCTGCAGAGTAAAACTTAAAAATTTCTCTTTTAGTAAAAAAGCAATTGCTAACAAATCAGTCTTAGCATAATTATTTCTGTTGAGTTGCCATTCTTCCTTAACAAGTACACATTCATACTTCTACTAGTGTTAATTTTTTTTTCTAAGAATATACCTGGTACTTGAAATTGTCTCAAAACACAAAGCATAACATTTAATATGAATATTAGAAAATAAGATATTATATAAATGAAAAAACTCAGAAAGTAAGTTAATTGGGGTCTACTAAAAGAGAGTTGCTGACAGTTCACACAGATGACTTGAAGTTAACAAAGAGGATTGCAAAGTAAATTAATGCTTTAATATTTTTCAGAAAATGTCAAAGCTTCTAAAGCAAGAATGGTAAATACTTTCAATTCTTCGGAAACTTGCACACAAAAAAGTTGACATACCAATTACAAGTTATGCTTTACTATTAGTTAAAGTAGCTTGTCTTCATTCTTGTAGTGGACACACTTATTTTGACTTGCTGCCTGAACTTACACTTAACAAAACTGCTTTTAAAATACTGAACTTAGGGCTTTAAAATTTCAAATTCTCATTTGCACCATTAATGTGATAGTAAGTTTTTTATACTATTATTCTATTGGTCGTCTCAGTAAGGTTATTCTTAACAATCTACATAATGAAATAGTATGATAGTCCTAGATAAATATTTACATGCTGATTAAATGAGAATTATTTTTCCTTTTCAATTTGATTACTGATTTAAAATATCATTCTAATAACAGAAACATAGTTTCTAGCATGTGTTGCTTACTAAATAAGTGTCAAAATTGCTATTCAAAGTGTTGAATATTATCCTCAAGGCAAACCTATCATTTATGAATATTTTGTGCAATTCTTTTTATTCCCCAGGAAAGAAACTGTTGACAGAAAATCTTAACATGTATTTTATCTAAAAAGTGATTTTTTTCTATATTTATGGCATTTTCTTTCTAATCTTAAAGTAATCTCAGAAATTATAAAAAACAGTGGCTTGTAGAAGATATTGAACCAAGTTGACAATTGAATATAAAATTGGATAGACTCTGGCTGCCTACTGTACCTGTGTTTGAGGTCATCCTGAACATGTAAGAGCTAGAATACAGGGCTGCTAAAGGCAACTGAGGAAATGAATGGGATAATCCAAAGGGGAAAATGGGAGAAGTCATCAAAGCAATAAGTACAGAGGGTTTTACCCTGAAATAATCAATTTTAAAACAAAAATTACAACACAGAACCAGTTATTATAATAAGCATCTGAGGTTTAGGTTTGACAAGAGATTTGTGAGGACAAGAAAGAGAAGACTGGTCTGGGCCACATGAGCAAACCTAAATTGCGGATCTTATACAACTACTGACCACAGTTCTAAATGCCAAGATTGGAAACCGAATGAGCTGAGTAACAATTCAGATTTAGAGTCAGACATTTTGTCTTTGTCTAAAGCTTTGCCACCTTGTAGCTATGTGACTTCAAACAAGTAATTTGACAGTCTGCATTCTTCATTATTTTCAAATCTGCTATAAAAACCAAACCAAACAAAACAAAACAAAAACAGTATTCATACAGAGTGATTTTGGAGAATCAGCATAAAAATGTTCAATAAAATAAGATTTTATTGGTAGTCTTCTATGTACTAGATGATAAAGATAGAAAAATGGGCATATAAGCAGCCCTGCTTTTAAGGAACTTATTTAAATGAGAGACAAAGCCTTGCACAACTGAGAGATATATATTAAAAATGTGCTATCCTATATAAAAATTGCTATGGGGATATAGAAGTTGATTAATTTAGCCAAAAGGGTAGAGGAACCCTTCACAAATTGATCCATCCCTAAGTCTTGAATGAGTGAGAAATGGAGCGTTTACTGCCACATCAATAAACAAGGACGTCATAACCATTGGTGATTCCAGCTCTTCAAATGTGAATTTCTGAGCCCAGAAGGAGCCCAGGAAGGAGAATCCAACCTGACACCCTGACATCTAGCAAGAACTCCATGGCACGCCTGCTAGGTTACTAATCCGTCTTAGCCACAGGGCTCCCCCGGGCCCCTTGGCATCCACTGTCACCTCTCTGCCAGTGTCACCTCTACAGGAAAACACTTGGGTCTTAGCTGCCACCTACCAGAGACCTGCCCTGAGGCTCCGTAGGCTTGGATTCAGCCATCACTTGGTCACATGCATCTTTTTCTATTCTTAAGGAGTTGTCAGAATCTAGGAACCCAACCAGCAAGCTGAACATAGGCTACTTTGCTCCTTGGCTCTTTAAATCATTGTAGGGTTTGACCACTACCCTTTAGGAAATGGCTTAAAGGGAAGGGAACATAGATTATGCTTGGCTGTCTCTTGTTTGCTCACATTCAATAGGATGTGATGGGATTTTATTTGGGTAGGCAGGCAGAAAAAACTCTGTTGTTAGAGAATTTACTTTATGCCATGAATCCCATATTCTGTTGTTTAGAAAACCCAAAACCTGTCCTCTTGCACTTCTAAAATCCTTTTCTTGCAAGACCATAATCTTTATTGTCAGTTGCAAAGGTATAACTAATACTCAGCATTAGTATTTTGACCCATTTCTTTTCCCCTCAACTTTTGTGTTAATGACCTCAAAGGTGTGATTGCATAATTTCCTAGCTGCTAGGGTAGGGACTGAGAGCAGAATACAATGTATTTGAAGCATAAGGGCCTTGAAGGAGAAGGTATATATGCACCCATCTATTACTCAGTATATTCCCACACATGCCCTTTTCCTAACTGATGAACTAAAAGACTAAAGTCCTGGGGGAAGAGACAGTAACACTCCCAGTGATTCCTGTGTGCCCAGAACCTGAAACAGCATTCAGTACACAGAGGAAATGATTATTTGTTGAATAGTGAATTATACAGAAAGTAGCTTTAATGTTTCCCACCAAAATAACCATTCAGAAAATCATTCAGAGAGACAAGGATCAGAGGCAGAAATCTGAGAACATAAACATTTAAGGAACAGAACAGTGGAAAATTGTCAGAGAAAGAAAATAAGAAGAGGTCAGAAAAGTAGTAGAAAAACCGGGGAGGCGGGGAAGTGGTACAGAAAAAAGTGGAAGAGAGAAATTAAAGGGGAGAGAGCACTTTACTATGTGTTGGGGGTTGGGGGGGTGGGGGAGAAGAAAGCAGTGGTTGAATTGAATAAGGACTTACGTGCAGGTCGGTGGTTTTTGACAATTTGTGGGTCATTAATAATATTTGAGAGATCAGCTTAAGTGAAATTGTTGGTTGAGAAGCCATTTTGTAATGGGTTGAAGAGTCACAGAGAAGCCTGGATAATTAGTGTGAAAGTGCTTCATAAATCCTAAACCACTTTACAAATGCAATTATCTTAGATTCAGGGACTGGCTGTTGCTCATTCAACAAAAGTTGAATTCTTCCTTTTTTTTTTTTTTTTTGCATCAGGCACACTCTTCTTAGGCTTTGCCAGAATGTGTTATAATCAATAGAGAACTTAAGGAAACAGAAGTTAAATTTTAACAGTTTTCTTTGCCTTAAGCTAATTTTCTTCCACAATATGTCTCAGGTATAAGAAAAAAAAAGACAAAACACTATCATTAAATAATTTCTGAACACTCCCTACTGTTTTTTCCAAGTCATCTTCCTGTTGCAATCTTTGTAGCCACTTCACCTTAGTTTCTTGAAAACTTCTGATTCATTTAGGGAAAATTAATATAAATTTGAATGTGGCCTTGACTCCATCAATAAAATTTGGAACACAGTCCATCACTTTGCCGTCCAACTGGGTCCAACTACATTACTTTCAATACCTCTTCTTTCTTGGCTTTGCTATCCCTAATTTCCATTTTGTATAGATTCACTGTCAATCAAGACAGCTATTAGACATTACATGGCCTTAAAATACAATTAGTGATACTCTGAGAGATTTGTTTCTCTGACCTGAGCCCATACCCCTCAAATAAACTTACTCTAATTCTCCTTGTAATAACACCTAATTGTCAAAATATTAATATAAAGGTACAAAATAAGAATCTTTAAATTAGTTATATGTAAAATGATTCAGAAAGTAATGGATTAGTATATTAATGTGTGTGTGTGTGTGTTTTTTCAGAGAAAACACTACCAGACATTAATATTTAAAAGATGCTGCTACTGTTTGAGATTTTTCTACCAAAACCTTGTAACTTATCTATTCAGCACAAGGATTGTTTATGAAGAAAAAAAATCAAATGGAATAATTCTGTAGCTATTTATTTTGGCAAAACAGTGACATCTATTGCTCAGTGTTATACAAAATGGAGTTTAAAAATCAAAAGAAATGTTATCTTTTTTATATGGTTAATTATAAAATAATAACTTTTTGAAATCTGTTGTCTTAAAAAGATGATATCTAGAAATCTATTTTTAATTTAAAATCAAATCCAACTGATTATTTAGGAGTGCCAACATTTAATCACTACTCAAAACATCCAGGATCTGTCTAGTTGCTAAGAACAGGGAGACAGAAATAAGACAACAAAAATATGGAATACAATTCTTAAAGTTGATTACATAGTACAATAGATGTGTTTTTCCCCCCACAAATCACTCAAACACACACTTACTGAAATCTGTGAAAGCCCAAACTGAATTCTGAATTTAAAACAAGTTCTGCTCTCTTGTTGTGTCTGTTGTCAGCTAAATCTATGTATTTAGAAAAGTTGTGTACCATCTTAGCTACAGTCTATTTTCTATAAAAGTATGAGGCTGTACCTGAAGGTGATCAATTTCCTTCTAGCTCTTATGTTTCTTGAAGATGTCACCCACCATCATCCAATTAAGCAAAAATTTTAAAAGTAAATCTCTATCTAAACAAGTCTTTTTCTAATGACAGTGAAATAACTGAGGTAAGTTAGGGAAGGAAAGAGTTTAATTTTGTGAGGAAGCATTTACTAGATACAACTTTTTAAAAATAATTGGCCAGTTCAGTGATCATGAGTACACATCTGGTCATGTGTGAGTACAACATTAATAATAAGCTTAATTATCCTCAACCTGCAACAAAAGAAAAATCCCAAAATGGGACCCTTTAAAGGAACATGAAAATAACACTATGAGCATTTTCCAAGATATAATAATGTTCCAAGGCACTAGAAACCAGAATCCTAATGTGACTTCAAAGGGCTTCTAAGCAGTGGATCTATCTATATTTTGAGGTGCTCTGTTCACCTGAAACTCTAGGGACTGCTGATGGAGAAGGGAAAATTGGATATTGCCAATTGTTACCTAGAGTCCTGGCCCCTGAAAGTAGTATTTTCTCCTATCATCAAAATATTGTACTTTTAATAAAGCTCTAAAATAATGAAAATTATCAAACTGATAATAATCTTGGGGAAAAGTTATCCTTTGAAAATGTGAGACTCACAAAGTGTAATACTAGAGAATAACATTAAAACAAGCTCTCTTTTTAAAATTAAAATATGTTATCTATAAATTTATTTTTTCTATGATTACTTTTGAGCTTCTATAACATTACAGCACTCAATTGAGTATTCATTGGCCCTTCATACCCTTCTTCAAAAAGCATCATAGATGTCTTTGAGGTTTATCTATGTGGGAACGGTGGAAAGTGTCAAGAGAGAACTTGCAATGTAAAGTTGGTCCTGACAGTACAGGACAAGAAGCACATAGAGTTCTACACCAGCTTACCTTCCCCCTTCTTCCAAGCTATTTCACTGCCACTCACTTCTCTCCAGCCCTGTACTCGAGTAGAAAGGCAGGTTGTTTCTTTTGCATACATATATGAAAACATATGCTGAGGCTACTATTTTCTGGTCTGAGATCACGTAGAGGAAACATTTCACATCCTCATGACACCTCCTCACCCTCTGCTGAGTCATTTGGCCAGGGAAATACCTGTAAAATAGAAAAGAAGGAGATTTAACAGCCAAGTGGGCAAGTCCCCATTGACATGCCCAAGTGAGTAAAGAGCATTTGAGGTCAGAAGTTGGGCAGCACATACCCATTTGAGAGTATATGAATATCTGGCCTCTTATCTTGCTATTTCCAAATATCTCCTTGTCCCCAGTTTTAAAAATTTACCATTCACTTTTATTTATGTAAAGTTTGTTAATTATACTAATATTAATAAAGACAGTATATACAAAGTTTCTACTGTTGATATAAAAAATTACTATTAACCTAGTGTCTTTTAAAAAGCACACATTTATTAGCTCACATTCTACAGGCTGAAAGTTTAGTATCATGAGGCTAAAATCAGAGTGTTGGCAGTGGCAATGTTATGTTTCTTTCTGAAGGCTCTATGTTATGGCCTTTTCCAACTTCTACAGTAAATATGCATTCCTTAGCTCATGGCCCCCTTCCTCCATTTCCAAAGCCAGCAAGGTTGTATCTCAACTCTCTGATTTTTCTTTATCATGACATCTGTCTCTCCCCTTTCTCTCTCAATGCAGTAGGAAAAGGCTCCTTGCTTTTAAAGTTTCGTGTGATTACATTGGATCCACCTAAATAATCCAGGATAATATTTCCACTTCTGAGTCCTTAACATTGATCACATCTTCAAAGTCCCTTTTACCATATAAAAAAGAAGGGCATCCACATCTTTGGAGAGACTTGAAATATTAAGAACATCAACATAAATTAGGGTTAAGAGTTGAGAACTAATCCTTACTTGCTTACTTGTCTTGGACTTTAAATATATTATCTTGCTGACTTTTCAAAACAGCTCAGCAAGTTTGACAGTATTCCTAAAAGTAAGCAGATTTTTTAAAATGTTATCTCAAAGTTTAGTAATTTACCCTAAGTTAGGTAGTTTACAAGAGTTCATTCCAAGACTTGAACACAGCCTACATTCTGCTACCAAGGCAATAGACCAATCTGAAATTAAATATACTGAAGAGGAAGATATATTGCTAACATGAAAAGCTAAAAATCAAAACCTTTCTCATTAAAAATTTTACATAAAAGTTTGACCCTTAATCTAAACCTGACATTTTAATGTCTGCTTCTAATAGAAATGTTCTCTGTGTTCTGATTGCCCAATCAGAAACCTTGCTGTCTTTTTGATGTCCCCTCCTTTGCTCATCATCACCATTTATAGTCAAGACATCACTTGATCTTCCTCTTACCTATATCTCAAACTCATCTATTCACACTGCCATTCCTTTGGTATACATGAAATTATTACTCTCATGGTTGATGGCAAAAGCCTTCAAACTGTTTCTTTTACTTCCCGTCTTGTCTGTCTCCCAGTTATCATCCATTCTCCCTCATTATAAACAGAGTGAGCTTGTGAACTCTTTAATATATATAGCATAGCCTTAAATTCTCTTAGTGAAAGACTTTGAAAGGTTCTCCATATGAGGAGTAAACTCTTGACCTGATAAATCTGCCTAGGTTCCTGCTTTCCTTTCCAGTGTAATTTCTCTCTCAGAATCACCCCATATTTGCTTCCTTCCTTTACACAATCTCATGTACTATTGAGTTTTCTTCCCATTTCTACAACATTTACTTTTTCTTTCATCCTCTCTTTCCTTCCATTTCTCTCCACCCCCTCCTCTAACCTGGACTTTCCCACATGCTTCCTCAAAATCTCTCACATAAAATCTTCATGTAGATGATTTCTGCAAATGCTCGGAAAGACTTTTCTGAGTTCCCTACTCTGAATTAGTTACCCTTGTAGGGGTTCCTACAGCATGCTGCTGCTGCTAAGTCGCTTCAGTCGTGTCTGACTCTGTGCGACCCCATAGATGGAAGCCCACCAGGCTCTGCCATCCCTGGGATTCTCCAGGCAAGAACACTGGAGTGGGTTGCCATTTCCTATAGCATAATATAAACCAAAACACTTATTGCACTGTATTTACCTTCTCTGCTTACAGATTGTACCTCACCACAGAACTAAATCCTACATCAGAGGGAAGGAGGCATATCTCTTAATACATGCAGCTTATTGTATATTTTGTTTTTTCTGAAGGAATAAATACTTATATATATATATGCATCTTATGTAGTTAGAATTTCCACATATAATCTAACCTAAAGCTAAAAAGATACAATTATTTTTTTTTTTTTTTTACACTGTTGGTGGGAATGCAAACTAGTACAGCCACTATGGAGAACAGTGTGGAGATTCCTTAAAAAACTGGAAATAGAACTGCCTTATGATCCAGCAACCCCACTGCTGGGCATACACACTGAGGAAACCAGAAGGGAAAGAGACACGTGTACCCCAATGTTCATCGCAGCACTGTTTATAATAGCCAAGACATGGAAGCAACCTAGATGTCCATCAGCAGATGAATGGATAAGAAAGCTGTGGTACATATACACAATGGAGTATTACTCAGCCATTAAAAAGAATACATTTGAATCAGTTCTAATGAGGTGGATGAAACTGGAGCCTATTATACAGAGTGAAGTAAGCCAGAAGGAAAAACATAAATACAGTATACTAACGCATATATATGGAATTTAGAAAGATGGTAACAATAACCCGGTGTACGAGACAGCAAAAGAGACACTGATGTATAGAACAGTCTTATGGACTCTGTGGGAGAGGGAGAGGGTGGGAAGATTTGGGAGAATGGCAATGAAACATGTAAAATATCATGTAGGAAACGAGTTGCCAGTCCAGGTTCGATGCATGATGCTGGATGCTTGGGGCTGGTGCACTGGGACGGCCCAGAAGGATGGTATGGGGAGGGAGGAGGGAGGAGGGTTCGGGATGGGGAACACATGTATACCTGTGGCGGATTCATTTTGATGTTTGGCAAAACTAATACAATTATGTAAAGTTTAAAAATAAAATAAAATTAGAGAAAAAAAAATAATAAAATAAAAAGATACAATTATTATTTAAAATTGCCATAGCTACTGACAAGAACAAAAATTGTGTTCTTTTTAATAATAAAACTATGCTTCAGTTTATTGTAAACTTTAAATTGAACATAAATGTTATAGTTTCTGCAATAAATTTTCAAATTTTTTAAGTGCCCATGTTATCAACTATATGACTCCTAAACTGTTGTACACATTATCCTTCCCATAAATAATTGTTATGATATATATGTTTGTATTCCAAATGATGGCTAATTTGGAGTGTCTTTTTATACATAAGTACAAGAAATTTGAGACTACAATCATTAAAAATAAATATTTTGATTTAAGTCAATCACTTTGTAGAACTAATGCAAAAAATATTAAAGTTGATGGCCATATTTTTTCTTTCCAGGCTGTTTCCTGTTGTATAAGATGGAGGATGGGAAACTTACCAAATTGATCTTCTATGTTGAAATTTTGTTTCTAAAAAAAGTAGCTCATTTAATGGATTTTTAAAAAGTCATTTAATATGTGCCTTGTATTTTGTTTGTTTTTGAATCATTAAATACATACTGATTGACCATCATAACAATCAAATTAACAGAACAATTGCAAATGTTTAGTTTAGACTTAATGTGTCTCTTTTTAGCCTGCTTAAATTCACACCTACTGCAGAACTGAAGGTTTGGTTCTCAGATTTTGTCAATGGAAGTGTAGATTCTAACTTTAAGGATAGTCAAATATTGTAATGAAACAGTGATTGCAATAGAGCAATAATAAGAAGATACTATTGGGTATGTTGAATACATGATCAAAATAACAGAATGTATCTATTTGGCTGTTACTGTGTGCTGCCAAAGTTTCCACTACAGATACAAAAAGCAAATGTCCTTGCATTTTCTGTGATCATGGCAGCCAAGATTAAATGGGAGAATACAGAGAAAAGCACAGTAATACAGGGTGAAACATTGAGAGAGAATTTTTGTAGCTCATAAATAACTTTGCAAAGAATGAAGATCCTGTTTTACTCTAAAAAAGAATCCAAAATTTGAGTTACATATTAGAGCAAAAAGAAAAGTATAATGTTATATTATTTCTCACCATTGCTCTGTGTGTGTGTGCTTAGTTGCTCAGTTGTGTCATAGGGTCAAACAAACTGGTATTCAAGCAATGCAGCTGTTATCAAAATGCCACTTCTTGAATTCCACTGCGTTTCTGGTTTTCTCATTATGTAAAATATATGGATAGATTGTTCTAATAATGTTTCCTATTAAATAATTCTTTAAGTTTTGGGCATGGGAAATATTGTGATTTTGCTTTGAAAACTCAAACAGAATTTTCAATAAAAGCATTCTATAATATTATTTTAAAGTTCCATTTCATGCATCACATTATATCTCACACTAGTCCTATGAGGTTGGTTAGTAGGTGTTTTAGTTGGGCTTCCCCAGAATCAGACCCTGAGATGAGATTTTGTATACAAAAGGTAAAATAAGGAAAATTTCTAAAGGAACTAAAAGCAGCTGATCAAAAGGTAGCCTTAATCTCATCTGCACAGGCATTTCAGAGTATGAATTATGCCTCAGAACTCTACTGAATGAGGTAAGGGATCTGAACTTCCTTATGTCCACTGCCTCCGACAATGAATAGGCATCTTTAAGGGGAATATAATTTTCTGGATAACTGTCTCCTCACTATTTGTAGGCAAAATAGATTTCGGTAGCCCAAGGGTTACTTGAATTTTCTGTAACAGAAGCAGAGAGTGGGAATGCTCAGATGCTCAGTCATGTCTGACTCTTTGGGACCCCATGGACTATAGTCCACCAGGCTCCTCTGTCCTCTCCATGGGATTCTCCTGGCAAGAATATTGGAGTGCAGTGGTGCTGGGAAGGGGGTCATCAAAACAGTATTAAAAACATTGACTCAAAGAGATGTGAACAGAAACCTTGTAATAAACAAGTCAGGTTTTACTGTCATGCTCAAAGATCAGAAAAGGAAGTTCAAAAAGCAAATGTGATTTGCATATAGACATCCACAAGTAAAAGTGTAAAACAGATTATAAGACCCTGGCTGTAAATTCTGTTTCTTTTGTGCACCCCTCTACCATGCCTTTCATCATGTGTTATTTATTTTCATAATTAACATATAACCTTATAATAAAATATGCCCTGATATTTTATAGCACTCTACACATTTCTGATTGCTTTGATATTTTACTTTTCTTCATATGAGTAGTTTTATATCCAGTTAAACCAGAGGTCACAAACATAAGGTTTTGTTGGATAATATAAATCAATGAATCAAAACCAATGAGAAAGCCAATAAAGAACTGAGATGCCCTGAAGAGTTGCTGCCTGTCTATAGGAGGAAGCCTCTTCTCAGGCCCAGATTATTGTTGCCACAGGGGAATAGAGATCCAGTGTGGCTACATCTTCCATTTTTTTCATGCTCTGCCTGAAACCAGGATGCTTCACATATAGTCTCCTAATATCTAAATTTTGGCAACTGACCACCCCTTCAGACATCCTCTACTTTTTTTTTCCCCCCAGCGGGAGTCAATTTTTTACAAGTTACAACAGATAACGTGCTGTTTTATTCCTTTGGTATATGCCAGCTGGGTTGGTACATCTTAAAGTATGTATTCACCTAGTCATTTACAACATTTTTGAACTATGATTGCTGGCCAAATGAAAATTTACAGAGAATAGGAGTTAATTTGTAGGTCTTGAGTTTAGGATCTCTAAATTAAGCTAATGCTTCCATGAACTGTTAATGTTACTCAATTCAATCATAAGAAATAGTTTCTTTTCCAAGCAAATAAGATTTTCTTGTCTTTTTTTTTGCGGGGGGGGGGGGGTGCTTTTGAATGTTACATGAACTACAAATACTTTGCATGAGCTACAAATGAGAGTGAAAGATTTCAAGATCATTTAACGCTGTTCTAAATTCTGTCAAAGGTGACTCAGTGGTAAAGAACCTGCCTGCCAATCCAGGAGACACAGTTTCAATTACCCGGTGAGGAAGATCCCCTGGGGAAGGAAATGGCAATACACTCCAGTATTCTTGCTTGGGGGAATCCCCTGGACAGAGGAACTCTCTCTGTCCCAAGAGAGTCTGACATGACCCAGCAACTAAACAGCAGCACATTCTGTTAAAGTCATTGCACTGTGACGAAAGAAATGACATACAGCTTAGTAACACCCAATGTTACCTTTAATAACAGTTCTAACACTACCTCTATCATCTTGGAATAAAATTCTTAAGATACCATCACACAGCAACACATGTAAGCTCTAATATAATCACTATACAGCCTTAACTCCAATATAGAGGAGTGAGAAAAATAACTTACAATTAAATAATATGTATTTCTTTTTTATTGAATTACAGTTGATTTAAACATTAGTTTCAGGTATATAGCATAGTGACTCAGTATTTTTGCAGATTACACTCCATTTTAAGTTATTACAAGATAATGGATTTAATTCCCCGTACTGTAAGTTTATCCTTACTGCTGATCTATTTTATGTATAGTAGAGTGTATTTCTGGAGAAGGCAATGGCACCCGACTCCAGTACTCTTGCCTGGAAAATCCCATGGATGGAGGAGCCTGGTGGGCTGCAGTCCATGGGGTCACTAAGAGTCGGACACGACTGAAGCGACTTCACTTTCACCCACTCCAGTGTTCTTGCCTGGAGAATCCCAGGGACGGGGGAGCCTGGGAGACTGCCGTCTATGGGGTAGCACAGAGTCGGACACGACTGAAGCGACTTAGCAGCAGCAGCAGCAGCAGCAGCATGTATTTCTTGGGGCTTCCCTGGTGGCTCAGAGGTTAAAGCGTCTTCCTGGAAGGCGGGAGACCCGAGTTTGACCCGTGGGTCAGGAAGATCCCCTGGAGAAGGAAATGGCAACCCACTCCAGTACTCTTGCCTGGAGAATCCCATGGAGGAAGGAGCCTGGTAGGCTTCATAGGGTCGAAAAGAGTCGGACACGACTGAGCGACTTTATTTCACTTCACTTACTTCAGAGTATATTTCTTAATCCGATACACCTAAATGACCCTCCATCTTATCACTCTCCCGTTTGGTAAACCCAAGTTTGTTTTCTATAACTATGGCTGTTTCTGTTTTGCATATACATTCATTTGTACTGTATTTTAGATTTTAAATATGTGATATCATACAGTGCTCTTTCTTTGTCTGACATTTCACTAAGTATAATATTATGAGTGCATTCATATGGTTACAACAGGCAGTATCTCATTATTTTTCTGTTTGAGTACTATTACATTGTGTGTGTGTGTGTGTGTATATATACACTGAATATTATGAGTGAATGCACGCATAAATTATACTTAGTGAAATGTCAGACAAAGAAAGAGCACTGTATGATATCATATATTTAAAATCTAAAATACAATACAAATGAATGTATATGACGTGAGTCTGAGTGAACTCTGGGAGTTGGTGATGGACAGGGAGGCCTGGCGTGCTGCAATTCATGGGGTCCCAAAGAGTCGGACATGACTGAGCTACTGAACTGAACTGAACTGATATATGTACATGCCACATCTTAAGATAGGTATCTGCTGATTGGCAATCTTGGTTGTTTATATGTCTCAGCCCCGACTGCTATAAGCATTGGGGTGCAACAGTTCAGTTCAGTTCACTCACTCAGACATGTCTGACTCTTTGCGACTCCATGGACTGCAGGACCCCAGGCTTCCCTGTCCATCGCCAACTCCCAGATATTACTCAAAGTCATGTCCATCCCAACGGTTATGCCATCTAACCAACTCATCCTCTGTCATCCCCTTCTCCTCCCACCTTCAATTTTTCCCAGCATCAAGGTCTTTCTAATGAATCAGTTCTTCTCATCAGGTGGCCAAAGTATTGGAGTTTCAGTTTCAGCATTAGTCCTTCCAATGAATATTCAGGACTGATTTCCTTTAGAATGGACTGGTTGGATCTCCCTGCTGTCCAAGGGGCTCTCAAGAGTCTTCTCTAACACCACAGTTCAAAAGCATCAATTCTTCAGCGTTCAGCTTTTCTTTATAGTTCAAATTGCACATCCATACATGACTACTGGAAAAACCACAGCTTTGACTAGATGGATCTTTGTTGGTAAAGAAATGTTTCTGCTTTTTAATATGCTGTCTTGGTTGGTCATAACTTTTTCTTCCAAGGAGCAAGCATCTTTTAATTTCATGGCTGAAATCATCATCTGCAGTGATTTTGGAGCCCCCCAAAATTAAGTCTCTCACCGTTTGCATCTTTTCCCCATATATTTGCCATGAAGTGATGGGAACGGATGCCATGATCTTAGTTTTCTGAATGTTGAAGTTTAAGCCAACTTGTTCACTCTCCTCTTTCACTTTCATCAAGAGGCTCTTTAGTTCCTCTTCACTTCCTGCCATAAGGGTGGTGTCATCTGCATATCTGAGGTTATTGATACTTCTTCCAGCAACCTTGATTCCAGATTCTGCTTCATCCAGCCTGGCATTTCACATGATGTATTCTGCATATAAGTTAATTAAACAGAGTGACAATATACAACCTTGACATACACCTTTCCCTATTTAGAACCAGTCTGTTGTTCCATGTCCAGTTTTAACTTTTGCTTCTTGACCTGCATACAGATTTCTCAGGAGGCAGGTCAGGTGGTCTGGCATTCCCATCTCTTTAACAATTTTCCATAGTTTTTTGTGATCCCCACAGTCAAAGACTTTGGCGTAGTCAATAACACAAAAGTAGATATGTTTCTGGAACTCTCTTGCTTTCTCAATGATCCTGCAGATGTTGGCAATTTGATCTCTGAGTCCTCTGACTTTTCTAAATCAAGCTTGAACATCTGAAAGTTCACAGTTCCCATACTGTTGAAGCCTGGCCTGGCGTATTTTGAGTATTACTTTGCTAGCACATTGGGGTGCATGTGAGTGAAATTCCTCATTCCAGTCCATTTTAGCTCAAAGACTCTTTAATGTTGAGGTTCACTCTTACCATCTCCTCCTTACCACTTCCAATATCATAATGATATGATCACTCTCCTAGAGCCAGACATCCTGCAATGCAAAGTCATGTGGGCCTCAGGAAGCATCACAACAAACAAAGCTAGTGGAGGTGATGGAATTCCAGTTGACCTATTTCAAATCCTAACGGATGATGCTGTTAAAGTGCACAATCAATATGCAAGCAAATTTGGAAAATCAGCAGTGACCACAGGACTGGAAAAGGTCAGTTTTCATTCCAATCCCAAAGAAAAATAATGTCACACAATGCACAGACTACCACACAGTAGCACTCATCTCACACACTAGTAAAGTAATGCTCAAAATTCTCCAAGCCAGGCTTCAACAATACATGAACCGTGAACTTCCAGTTCAAACTGGATTGAAAAAAGACAGAGGACTCAGAGATCAAATTGCCAACATTCACTGGATCATTGAAAAAGCAAGAAAGTTCCAGAAAAGCATCTACTTCTGCTTTATTGACTATGCCAAAGCCTTTGACTGTGTGGATCACAACAAACTGTGGAAAATTGTTAAAGAGATAGGAACACCAGACCACCTGACCTGCCTCTTGAGAAATCTGTATGCAGGTCAGGAAGCAACAGTTAGAACTGAACATGGAACAACAGACTGGTTCCAAATAGGAAAAGGAGTATGTCAAGGCTGTATATTGTCACCCTGCTTATTTAACTTATATGCAGAGTACATCATGAGAAATGCTGGGCTGGATGAAGCACAAGCTGGAATCAAGATTGCCGGGAAAAATATCAATAACTTCAGATGTGCAGATGATACCACCCTTATGGCAGAAAGTGAAGAAGAACTAAAGAGCCTCTTGATGAAAGTAAAAGAAGGGAGTGAAAAAGTTGGCTTAAACCTTAACATTCAGAAAACTAATATCATGGCATCCGTTCCCATTACTTCATGGAAAATAGATGGGTAAACAATGGAAACAGCGACAGACTATTTTTTGTGGGGTTCCAAAATCACTGCAGATGGTGACTGCAGCCATGAAATTAAAAGATGCTTGCTCCTTGGAAGAAAAGTTATGACCAACTTAGACAGCATATTAAAAAGTAGAGACATTACTTTGCCAACAAAGGTCCATCTAGTCAAAGCTATGGTTTTTCCTGTAGTCATGTATGAATATGAGAGTTGGAGTATAAAGAAAGCTGAGCACTGAAGAACTGATGCTTTAAACTGTGATTTTGGAGAAGGCTCTGAGAAGCCATTGGATGGCAAGGAGATCCAACCAGTCCATCCAAAAGGAAATCAGTCCTTAAAATCCACTGGAAGGACTGAAACTCCAAAACTTTAGCCACCTGATTCATAGAACTGACTCATTGGGAAAGATCCTGTTACTGGGAAAAATTGAAGGTCGGAGGAGAAGAGGATGACAGAGAATGAGATGGTTGGATGACATCACTGATTTGATGGACATGAGTTTGAGTAAGCTCCAGGAGTTGGTGGTGGACAGGGAACCTGGCCTGCCGCAGTCCATGGGGTTGCAAAGAGTCAGACATGGTTGAGCAAATGAACTGAACTGATTCTGACAGGTGCCAGCTGATATTTCTGTTTTGATTTGACCATCTTTTCATGTGCCTGTTAAAAATTTTGTCCTCTTTGGAGGAAAATCTATTCAGGTCTTTGCTCATTTTTTATTGCAATATGTGTGTTTGTGTGTGTGTGATACTGAATTGTATGAGCTGTTTGTATATTTTGTATTTTAACCCATTGTTAGTCTCATCATTTCCAACTATTTTCTCCCACTCTGTAGGTTATCCTTTTCTTTTGTAGATCATTTCCTTTGTTGTCCAAAGCATTTAAGCTTAATTACGTCCCAGTTGTTTATCTTTGCTTTGCTTTATTTTGCCTTAGGAGACCGAGCCAAGAAAATATTGGTAGAATTTATACAATGGAGTGTTCTACCTATGTTCTCTTCTAGGAGTTTTTTGGTTTTAGATCTTACATTTAGTTCTTTAAACCATTGGAAGTTTATTTTTATACATGTGGGGCAATATTATAATCTCATTGTTTTATCTGTAGTTGTCCAATTTTCCCAGCACCACTTGTTGAAGAGACTGTTTTTCTCCACTGTATATCCTTTCCTCTTTTGTCTTAGAGTGATTGACAATGAGTATGAGGGCTTATTTCTGAGCTCTCTGCTCAGGTCTATTTGTCTGTTTTTGTACCAATATCATGCTCTTTTTATTACTGGGGCTTTGTAATATTAGTCTGAAGTCTGGGAGTGTTATACTTCCAGCTTTGTTTTCTTTTTCTGAATCAGGAAGATTCCCTGAAGAAGGGAATGTCAATTCACTCCAGTATTCTTGCCCGGATAATTCCATGGATGGAGGAGGCTGACAGGCTCAGTCCATGGGGTCTCAAAGAGTCAGACAGGACTGAACAACTAACACTTTCACTTTTTCTTTTTCCCTCAAAACTTTTTTGGCAAGTAAGGTTTTTGTGTTTTCATAGGAATTTTAGAATTTTTGTTTCTAGTTCTGTGGAAAATGTTGTGGTATTTTGATAAGGATAGCACTGAATCTGTAGATAGCTTTAGCTAATATGGCTATTTTAACAAAATTAATTCTTTCAGTAAAAAAGGAATTTTTCCATTCCTTTGTATCATCTTTAATTTCCTTCTTCAATATTTTAGCTTTTAGAGTATATATAGATCTTTCACTTCCTTGATTAAATTTATTCCTAGGTATTTTATTTGTTGATGCAATTTTAAATGTGATTATTTTTTACTTTCTCCTTCTGATATTTTATTACTACTGTATGGTCTTTATATTGTTGAGATGTGTTCCCTTTATAGCCACTCTGGTGGTATTTTTTATCATGAATTCATTTTTAAATTTTTCACTTTTTTTCACATAATCATCTACTGAAAGAATCATGTGATTTTCATATTTACTTTTGTTAATGTGGTATATCATGCTGATTTATTTTTGAACGTCAAACCATCCTGGTGACCCTAAAATAAATCCAACTTGATCATGGTGCATGAACTTTTTGTATATTATTAGATTCAATTTTCTAATACTTTACTGAAGATTTCTGCATTGATATTTATCAGATATATTAGCCAGTAATTTTATTTTTGAATTGTTCTTGTATGCTTTTGATATCAGGGTGATGGTGGACTTATAGAATAAATTTGGAAGTATTCCCTCCACTTCAGTTTTGTGGATTAGTCTGAAAAGGATAGATATTACTTATGTTTGTTAATATAAAACACCATGAAACCATCTGGTTCTAGACCTTTGTTTGCTAGGAGTTTTGCATTACAGATTTCATTTCATTTCCAGTGATCAGTCTCTTCAAATTGCCTGTACCTTCTTGACTCAGTCTTTGCAGACACTATGTTTCTAGAAATTCATCCATTTCTTCTAAGTTGTCCAATTTGTCATCATGTAACTGCTCATAGTATTCCCTTATGTTTTTTTTTTTTTTTTGGTATCTCTGTGGTATAATTTATATTTCTCCTCTTTCACTTCTTATTTTGCTTATTGGGTCCCTTCTCAGTGAACCTGGCTAAAGTTTATCAATTTTGTTTATCATTTCAAAAAAAAAAAAGATAGCTCTTGGTTTCATTGAATTGATCATTTCTATTGCTTTTCTTTTCATCTTTATTTCTTTTCTGATATTTATTATTTCCTTCCTTTTCTGACCTGGAAGAAATGGATGAATTTCTAGAAATTTTTTCTTTTCATAATTCTTTTAGGTGTTAGTTTAGGTTGTTTGAGATTTTTCTTGTTTCTTGAGGAAGAACCTTGTCCCCAGTTTTAAAACTTTACCTTTTAATCTATACCATTGTTTTATTTAAATTATATATATATTTGCCTTTACTATTGGGATTTTTCATAGAGATTCTTTGCCTTTTTTGCACTTAGATAAAACTCCTCAACATTCCCTTTAGGGTGGGCTTTGTGTTGCTAAATTCTTTTAGTTTTTACTTGTCTGAGAAGTTCTGTATCTCTCCTTCTATTCTAAATGATAGTCTTGTTGGGTGGAGAGTCCCAGGTTGAAGGTTTTACACTTTTTAGCCCTTTGAATATATTATATCACTCTCTTTGACCTGTAAATTTTCTGCAGAGAAGTCAGCTGATAGTCTTATGGAAATTCTTTTGTATATGATTCTTTGTTTTTCTCTTTTTGTTTTATAATTTTCTCTTTAACTTCTGGAATTTCAATTATGATATATTTTTAGTGTGAATCTGTTTAGGTTCATTTTGTTTGGGCTTTCTGTACCTATATATTTGTTTCCTTCTTTATATTTGAAAAGTTTTTAGTCTTACTTTTTTCAAATCCATTGTTTATACCTTTT
This sequence comes from Bos grunniens, assembly GCF_055505025.1. Lineage (NCBI taxonomy): Eukaryota > Metazoa > Chordata > Mammalia > Artiodactyla > Bovidae > Bos > Bos grunniens. The sequence continues at coordinate 59,716,005 of NC_141183.1, read as the reverse complement.
TCTCTCTCTTCTCTCAAATCCCTATAATGCAATTGGGTAGTATTGGCATGTTTGATATTATCTCAGAGACATCATTGGAGAAGGCACTGGCAACCCACTCCAGTACTCTTGCCTGGAGAATCCCATGGACGGAGGAGCCTGATGAGCTGCAGTCCATGGGGTTGCAAAAAGTCCAACAAGACTGAGCGACTTCACTTTCACTTTTCACTTTCATGCATTGGAGAAGGAAATGGCAACCCACTCCAGTGTTCTTGCTTGGAGAATCCCAGGGATGGCAGAGCCTGGTGGGCTGCCATCTATGGGGTCGCATGGAGTCAGACACGACTGAAACGACTTAGCAGCAGCAGCAGAGACATCATATGTTGCAAAAATTTTTTTTAATCCCTTCTGTCTTTGTGTCTGATGTTTTATTTGGGTGATTTCCTTTATTTTATCTTCCATATTACTTATGTATTCTAATAAGATATATTTTTATGTCTGAATGCTTGGAAAATGACTATACCAGAAGACTTTATTAACTAGTTGATGCCTTCATCAGATATAAAAACTGGTGATTCAGATGTCAGCTATAAGCAAAGGCAAATAAAATTATGGGCACTAGTGGTCTGAATTTCAGTGCATTGTTTCCAGTGAAATATTTTCCAAAATATCAAATAATTATTGGCATCAATTTCCAAATATATAAATAAAGCATACTCTTCCCTTGATTTTCAAACTCCTTAAGTATCTGAAAAGTGCACTAGGTACCTTAAAAAAAATCAGCAAACATATCTAGATTTATATGTAAAAATGAGTTAGATTCTGGGCTCAGATAAATGCTGTAGCAGTTTTTAACTAACTGAATGACCATTAGGACATCTGACAGTTATACAGGACATTCATTGTGTTCACTATCTCTTACATTAAATGGGATCTTGCATCCCTGTTTCCTCCCTAGTAAGTGTTGGTGAAGCTTTCCAATTATCGCGACAACACAGAGTCTTCTAGAGATGTCCAAATTGTTCCTAAGGAGCAGAACTTTCCTCTTGAGAACCAACATTCTTAAGTTATTATGAAGATAGAAGCCAGATGATTAAACTAACAAAAAAAAATGTTGAATGAAGCAGGTTATATAGACTTCATTTTTTTTCTCCAAATGAAAGCTAACACAGTACCTCAGAGAGTATACAATTTTGAAATCAATATCAGTCAGAGTTGATCAGTCCTAAGCATAGGGCAAAGTAACTTATTATCCATAGGTGTTCTGTTAAGCACCTCAGACTGATGAAGTATTAAACTAAACACTCTGTGACCATGACTTTACACCTTAGATGTAATAGAAGGTCCACATGAATTAGGCCAAAGTCTTTCTCTTATTCAAATAGTTTCATTCAGAGCCCTGACATGTACCAATTTCTTCGATCCAGAGATCACCATATAATCTCTTTAGATGAGACTGTAGTGATTTATGATATAGGCAGACTTCGAAACAAGTGCCTTTGCTTTAAAAATTTTGATGAGAATAGCTGGCAATAATGACATTATCAATGATAATAACATCGTCATCCTGATCAGAAATTAAAATAGAGCTCAGATTTTTCAAACAATTTTCAGGTCACAGGTTCAGATACATCATCTTTTAAGGTAAGTCATAGGGTAAGTAACATCTATTTTAAGTCATTTTTCTATGAGATGATTTTGAGAAAAGAGCAACCAATATCTTTCTAAAACATAGTAACATCATGATATAGTCTGGAAAATTTAAATATATTTTTAAATTATTAATAAGACTATTTTTATTAAAAGCAAATAAAGCATAAGAAAATACTGTAAAGGAAAACATTATTTCCTTAAGTCTTAATAAATGACAGAGGAAAGACACAAATGTATTCTAAAATCATCTTGCTAACAAAAACAAATATTATTGAATCAAACAAAATTACAAAAAAGTACTAATAGGTAACCAAACTGATTTCAGTATTCACTATCTGGTGACGTCCATGTGTAGAGTCTTCTCCTGTGTTGTTGGAAGAGGGTGTTTGCTATGACCAGTGCGTTTTCTTTGCAAAACTCCATGAGCCTTTGGCCTGCTTCATTCTGTACTCCAAGGCTAAATTTGCTTGTTACTCCAGGTATTTCTTGAGTTCCTACTTTTGCATTCCAGTCCCCTATAATGAAAAGCCCATCTTTTATGGGTGATGGATAAGCTCTATACTGTCAGCAAAAGATGGAGAAGCTCTATACCATCAGTAAAAACAACAGCGGGAGATGACAGTGGCTCAGATCATGAACACCTTATTGCCAAATTCAGACTAAAATTGAAGAAACTAGGGAAAACTTCTAGACCATTCAGGTATGATGCAAATCAAATCCCTTAGGATTATAAGTTGGAAGTGAAAATAGATTCAAGGGAATAGATCTGAAAGACAGAGTACCTGAAGAACTATGGATGGAAGTTCATGACATTGTACAGGAGGCAATGATCAAGACCATCCCCAAGAAAAAGAAATGCAAAAAGGTAAAATGGTTGTCTGAAGAGGCCTTACAAATAGCTGTGAAAAGAAGAGAAACAAAAGGCAAAGGGAAAAAGGAAAGATATACACATTTGAATGCAGAGTGCCAAAAAATAGCAAGGAGAGATAAGAAAGCCTTTCTCAGTGATCACTGCAAAGAAACAGAGGAAAACAATAAAATGGAAAAGACTAGAGATCTCTATAAGAAAAAAGAGACACCAAGGGAACTTCTTTGCAAAGATGGGCACAATAAAGGAAAGAAATGGTATGGACTTAACAGAATCAGAAGATATTAAGAGGTGGCAAGAATACACAGAAGAAGTATACAAAAAAGATCTTCATCACCAAGAGAATCACAGTGGTGTGATCACTCACCTAGAGCCAGGCATCCTGGAATGTGAAGTCAAGTGGGCCTTAGAAAGCATCACTATGAACAAAGCTAGTGGAGCTGATAGAATTTCAGTTGAGCTATTTCATATCCTAAAAGATGATGCTGTGAAAGTGCTGCATTCAATATGCCAGCAAATTTGGAAAACTCAGCAATGGCCACAGGACTAGAAAAGGTCAGTTTTCATTCCAATCCCAAAGAAAGGCAATGCCAAAGAATGCACAAACTACCACACAATTGCACTCATTTCACACGTTAGCAAAGTGATGTTTAAAATTCTCCAAGCCAGGCTTCAACAGTATGTGAACTGTGAACTTCCAGATGTTCAAGCTGGGTTTAGACAAGGCAGAGGAACCAGAGGTCAAATAGCCAACTTCCACTGGATCACTGGAAAAGCAAGAGAGTTCCAGAAAAACATCTATATCTGCTTTATTGACTAAGCCAAAACCTTTGACTGTGTGGATCACAACAAACTGTGGAAAATTCTTAAAGAGATGGGAATACCATATCACCAGACTTGCCTCCTGAGAAATCTGTATGCAGGTCAAGAAACAACAGTTAGAACTGGACTTGGAAAGACAGACTGGTTCCATAAAGAGTACGTCAAGACTGTATATTGTCACCCTGCTTATTTAACTTATATCCAGAGTACATCATGAGAAACTCTCGACTGGAGGAAGCACAAGGTGGAATCAAGATTGCCAGGAGATATATAAATAACCTTAGATAAGCAGATGACACCACCCTTATGGCAGAAAGCAAAGAAGAACTAAAGAGCCTCTTGATGAAAGTAAAAGAGGAGAGTGAAAAAGTTGGCTTAAAACAACATTTAGAAAACTAAGATCATGGCATCTGTTCCCATAACCTCATGGAAAATAGATGGGAAAACAGTGGAAACTATGACAGACTTTATTTTTTGGGGCTCCAAAATCACTGCAGATGGTAACTGCAGCCATGAAATTAATAGACACTTACTCCTTCGAAGAAAAGTTATGACCAACCTAGATAGCATATTAAAAAGCAGAGACATTACTTTGCCAACAAAGGTCCGTGTAGTCTAAGCTATGGTTTTTCCAGTAATTATGTATGGATGTGAGAGTTGGACTATAAAGAAAGCTGAGCACTGAGGAATTGATGCTTTTGAACTGTGGTGTTGGAAAGGACTCTGAGAGTCCCTTGGACTGCAAGTCCATCCTAAAGTAAATCAGTCCTGAATATTCATTGGAAGAACTGATGCTGAAACTGAAGCTCCAATACTTTGGCCACCTGATGCGAAGAACTGACTCATTAGAAAAGACTCTGCTGCTGGGAAAGATTGAAGGTGAGAGGAGAAGGGGACGACAGAGGATGAGATGGTTGCATGGCATCACCTACTCAATGGACATGAATTTGAGTAAATCCCAAGGGTTGGTGATGGACATGGAGGCCTGGCATGCTGCAGTCCATGGAGTCGGACACGTCTGGACTGAACTGAAGTAAAAGGTGAGAGTTGGAGGGAAAAATCTAAAGAAATTGATGAGCTAATAAAGCTCAGTAGTCATATAACATCAAAAACATTATTAAATAAACTGTATAACCATATGTAATGAGATTGGGATCTTCATATATTATGAGTGCGCAGAGAAAATACAGTGAGTAACAAGTTTGATGTGGGAATATAAATTTTAGTACATGAGAAAATGTTCTCCTACATAGTCAGTATATATATTTTCCAATTTTTTTTCTCATCCCTCCTCAGATTTGGCATTTAAAATATATTTCTTTGACAAGATGGTTGGCTAATGGTTCTTACAAATTAAATGAGAAGCCAAAAGGTCAAGATTCTAGTTGTTACTCAACTCCTGACACAAGCAATATTGGACAAGCCATTTAATAACTTTCATCACCAGAATTGATTGGAAAATTTTTAACCATCTTTAGCTCACAACATTTTATATTATTTCAATAAAATTATATAAGCAAAATATCAGTAACCCTATTATTTTTAACTCATCATAAATGTATCATCTTAATTTAGTGTATTTAAAAATATTATTTAAAGGAGTTTCTTGACCAAGATTTATCTAAAGTGTTAAAGAACCAATTCTTAGATAAATAAAAACTCTTACTGCTTTTTAGCAAGCTTTTGTCTAACAGAAAGATATATTTATTTATCATGAAAACAACTTTTGCTAAACTCATCTAATGTGACAATTAATTTTCTAACAACTGTGGAAATATACTCCAGTTTTTGAAATCACTTTTAAGGAAATACTTTATAAGGTAGATATTAAATAGATTGTATATGCATAAAAATTTTTATCCCTTATATGCAGAGTATTTAACTTATTTGCAGAGTACATCATGAGAAATGTCGGGCTGGATGAAGCATAAGCTGAAATCAAGATTGCCGGGAAAAATATCAATAATCTCAGATATACAGATGACACCACCATTATGGCAGAAAGCAAAGAAGAACTAAAGAGCCTCTTGATGAAAGTGAAAGAGGAGAGTGAAAAAGCTGGCTTAACACTTAACATTCAAAAACCTAAGATCATTTCATCTGGTCCCATCACTTCATGGCAAATAGATGGGGAAACAGTGGCAGACTATTTTCTTGGTCTCCAAAATTTCTGCACATGGTGACTGCAGCCAAAAATTAAAAGATGCTTGTTCCATGAAAGAAATGCTATGACCAACCTAGACAGCATATAAAAAAGCAGAGACATTACTTTGCCAACAAAGTTGTGTCTAATCAAAGCTATGTTTTTTCCAGTAGTCATATATGGATGTGAGAGTTGGACTATAAAGAAAGCTGACTGCCAAAGAACTGATGCTTTTGAACTGTGGTGTTGGAGAAGACTCTTGAGAATCCCTCAGACTTCCTGGAGATCCAACCAGTCCTTCCTAAAGGAAATCAGTCCTGAACAGTCTTTGGAAGGACTGATGCTGAAGCTGAAGCTCCCATACTTTGGCCACCTGATGCAAAGAACCGATCCTTTGGAAAGACCCTTTTGCTGGGAAAGATTGAAGGCAGGGGGAGAAGGGGACGACAGAGGATGAGATGGTTGGATGGCATCATTGACTTGAAGGGCATGAGTTGAGCAAGCTCTGGGAGTTGATGATGGACATGGAGCCCTGGTGTCCTGCAGTCCATGGAGTTTCAAAGAGTCGGAGGTGACTCTGTGACTGAACTGAACTGAACTGAAAAATTTATAAATCAGTGTGAATTTGTGTAAGTTGGGCTTCCCTGGTGGCTCAGATGGTAAAGAATCCACCTGCAAGTTAGGAGACCCAGGTTTGATCTCTGGCTCAGGAAGATCCCCTGGAGAAGGAAATGGCTCCTCTCTCCACTATTCTTGCCTGAAGGATTCCATGGACAGAAGAGCCTAGTAGGCTATAGTTCACGGAGTTGCAAAGAATCAGACTTGACTGAGCAACTAACACATAATGTAAGTTAAATGCAATGAGAAATCTACCTACAGGTGAAGAAGGAAACATGTCTGACTGAAGGAATTATATCCGGCTTTCTTGAAGATTTAGACCCTTCTGGGGTCTAAAGAATGGATACATTTTCACCAGAGAAAGGTTTGTGGAGCGAAGGGGATGGAGAGAAATGATTACACAGTAAAAGAAATTTCTGTCAGAGGGAATAGCTTTAGGAAAAGTAGTATCTTGGTAAATAGCAAGAATTTACATATTTCCTTGAAGACAGTATAGAGGGAGATATTATGGAATAAGACTGAGAAGGTGAGAGATGATAAAATCATTCAGTGGCAATAGGAGAACTGAATATTTAAATGCATGAGAGTTATAAAAAAAAGGTCTTTGTTTGCTACACTACTCAAAAATATGGATATTATTAAGAGATCATCCAATCATAATGCAGAAGAAGATACATATTTTTGTAATATAGTGAAAAATTTTGAAGAATTTAGTGACATGTGCCTTTTATATTCCCTATATGGAGGGTAACATCATGGAAATATGAAAGAATGTGATTTAAATTTCAAACACCGACTATGAACTTTAAAGTATAAAATCCTAAAAGGTAGATGTCGTTCTCAGTGTGCAAAACAGGAAAATATCTCCCATGACACTGTCCTCCTCCAAATCTCTGGAAATCTGTGGCCTCCTTCAGCAGCATAAAGCCTCAATCTCTGTGCTTCATGCAGAAGATATATGATTTTTGCATTTGTTTATCCAATTTTCCATGAGCTTAATCTGAATAGTTATTTAATTTATTCTCTGAGGATGGAGTAAAACAGCTTGTCTCTTTTCAGAAAATATGTGGACTGAATTATTTATTTCTAACTTCTTAAGAAGCTTATAAAATGCAGGATGAAAGGTCAGGATTAATTAAGAAAAGTGTGAATTCCAACAGAAGAAATGTATACTAATTGGCAGAAAAACTGCTATAGGCATTACCTCATTGATATTCAGCAAAACTCGAGTGGACTCAAAAAAGAATGTCTTGGTTTCAACAAGTCGTGTGTTGTGATAATGTTGATTTCAGTTTGGAGGTACATACAGTCTGTGAATAATAATATTTCTCAAAAGTGACTCTCAGTGACAGTGTCTTTTCTTCATTTTCAGAGGCAATGGAAAGCTTTTCAAGATTTGGCAGCAAACTAGTAAGGCCAGCAGACTGGGTTGTAAGGACAGAGGCAACATTAGGGAAGTTGTAGCCAATACCTTATAATTCCATGTTCTCTAAATAATGCCACTTTAGAGACTATACCTTTTATGCTAATGAGAATTTAGATCAGCCTCTCATACATTGAGAAGTAAGAGTTTTGCTGACTGCTGTTTGCTGAGTTAATACCTGGTAAAGTCAGAGTGCTGATCCTGGACTCAGAAAATGAGAGCTGTGCCCTTGATACTTGTTCTTACTTTCCCTTCTCTATCTCCACATGGACAGAGGGGACATTTTGACTTGGATTTACTACAGTACTGACTCAAACAACATCTTCCAATCTCATATTTTTCCTTTCTAAGCTGAATAATTTTTGCTCAAGTCTCAGCCATTTACTTCACCTCAGTAAGTATTTTTTGTCAGGTGAAGTCCCAAGTTTGGATTTATAAAGACAAATCTGCAAGTGAATTGCCCTCAGGGAGAGTATAACCAAATAAGAGATAGTCATGTAAAATACATGTGATACAACACAGCTCAGCATGTTACATGCTGTGATAGTAATATGTAAAATTCTTTGGTCCTTAAATCCTGTGAAAATTAATAAAGAGAAACCTCACTAAAATGGAGTCAGGAGACCAGAAATAGGAGCTCTCAGGTATTATCACTGGAGGTCAATAATAGATTTTTCAGTTCCAAACTCCAACAGAAGAATCATCAATCATAGGAGCCAACTGGAAAAGATTCACACTGTATCTCCTACGAGAAGTTGAGTATCCCAGTAACTCAACTGAGAAACTATGATTACCCTGAATTACTTTTCTCCACTGGACTTTCATTCAAAATCACACCTTCCAACTTCTTCCTTTCTCTCTATAAAATAGCATTCTTTTCCTTTGTTTGCTGGACTTAGCCTATGGTTTTTCCCTGGTTTGCTTTTTCCAAATTGCAATCCTTGACCATTACCAAATAAACCCACCTATGCTGGTAAAATAACTTTTAATTTAAGGTTAACAACCACTATATCCAATCTGTCATCTAATTTTGGTAATTCTCCCTTCAAGTGTTAGTCCTCCTTCACTGGTCTGAACATAAGCTCTAAAAGAACAGAAATGGTGTTTGAACATAATAGATCAATAAACATTTAGTGAATAAACTTATTAAGTGCCTGGAATAGTAATAAAATACATAGTAGATATTGAATAAATATTTGTTAACTGAATAAAAGTGTATTTCCTTTTATTCAGCTCAGATGGATATAAGTTATCATTATTTTTTCCTTGGATTATTGTAGAATATCCTTAGTCTCAGTTTTTCCCTTTTCTGGCATCCAAAAATAAAACTACCAAATGTATTGCTCCTAAACAATTAGCATCTAATACAAAGGTAGAAATGGCAACCCACTCCAGTATTCTTGCCTGGGAAATCCCATGGACAGATGAGCCTGGTGGGCTATAGTCCATGGGGTCTCAAGAGTCGGACATGACTTAGTAACTAAACCACCACCACCACCACCACCACAAGTGTGGACAGACTGTTCTATGAAGAGTCACAAAGTAAACATGTCCAACTTTGTGATCTTTATTGTCTCTTTGTTGTTCAGTCACCCAGTCGTGTCTGACTCTTTGTGACCCCATGGACTGCAGCACACCAGGCCTCCCTGTCCTTCACCAACTCTCAAAGTTGCCCTAGTTCATGCCCATTACATCAGTGATGCCATCCAGCCATCTCATCCTCTGACAGCCTCTTTTCCTTCTGCCTTCAATCTTTCCCATAAGTCAGCTATTTGTGTCAGATGACCAAAATACTAGAGTTTCAACTTCAACATCGGTCCTTCCAATGAGTATTCGGGGTTGATTTCCCTTGAGATTGACTGGTTTGATCTCCTTGCTGTCCAAGGAATCCTCAGGAGTCTTCTCCAGTACCATAGTTCGAAGGCATCAATTCTTTGGAGTTTGGCCTTCATTGTGGTTCAGCTCTCACAACCGTATGTGACCACTGGGAAGAGCATAGCTTTGACTATATGAATCTTTGTCAGCAGAGTAATGTGTCTGCTCTTCAGCACACTCTAGGCTTATCCTAACTCTCCTGCCAAGAAGCAAACATCTTCTGATTTCATGGCTGCAGTCACCATCTGCAATGATTTTAGAACCAAGAATAGGAAATCTGTCACGACTTCCACCTTTTCCCCCTCTTTTGCCATGAAGTAATAGGGTTGGATGCCATGATCTTAGTTTTTTTTTTTTTTTTTTTAATGCCAGCTCTTTCACTCTCCTCCTTTACCTTCATCCAGAGGTTCTTTAGCTCCTCTTCACTTTCTGCCATTAGAGTAGTATCATCTGCATTCTGAGTTTGTTGATGTTTCTCTCACCTATCTTGATTCATTTGTAACTCATCCAGCCCAGCATTTCTCATGATGTGCTCAGGGTATAGTTTAAACAAACAGGATGACAGCAGGCAGCTCTGTCGTACGACTTTCTCAATTGTGAAGCAATCAGCTATTCCATACAGGGTTCTAGCTATTGTTTTTTGACCTGCATACAGTTTTCTCAGGAAGCAGGTGAGGTGGTCTGGCATTCCCATCTCTTTAAGAGCTTACCACAGTTTATTATGATCCACACAGCCAAAGGCTTTGACATAGTCAGTGAAACAGAGGTACATTTTTTTTTTAATCCCCTAGCTTTCTCCATGATCCAGTAAATAATGGCAATTTGATCTCTTGTTCCTCTTCCTTTTCTAAATCCAACTTGGGCATCTGGCAGTTCTTCATTCACATAATGTTGAAGCCTAGCGTGCAAGATTTTAAGCATGTCCTTACTAGCATGGGAGATGAGTGCAGTTGTCCAATGGGTAGCACATTTTTTAGTACTACCCTTCTTAGGAATTACCTTTTTAGCTGCTTCTTAATTCTACTACTATACTATAACCAGTATGTAAATGAATGAGCTTCTTAATTCTACTACTATACTATAACCAGTATGTAAATGAATGAGCAGGTTAACCTATGTTCTAATGCAACCATTTAGGCAATAGATCTGATTACATTTTAGTTTGCTTACCTCAACTATAATAGCTATCTGATGTTCACAAAACATTTCATATGTGTTTTGTAGTAGACTGTATGATGACATTATAGTGGTTTTGAGCACTTACTTAACAAACAATAATTGATTTCCTATGTGTAAGGAATTGAGTTATGTATTAGAAATAAGAAGGTATGAATGACAATTTCTGTCCTAGTAGAATAACTCAGGCAATACTAAAGACAGAAGACTGTAATAGGTATAAAGCTTATACTGAGATGAATGCTATATTAATAGTACACATAGAATGTTAAGAGAATAGAATAGGTGCCAATGACTGTGTCAGTAGCACTTAGGATTAAATAAACAGATCATAGAGCTTCTTAAAACTGTTCAGAGAAAATATATCAAACTTCAAATCCCTCTTCTCTCAAGTTGCAAGGTGCTGATGTATAATCTCAATTACATTTTGGTGCTAGTGTAATTCTTTCATATTAGTAGCTGGTGGAAGAAGCCTGCACTCATTCACCTTGTTATTGAGTCCAAACTCTTACTGCTTGCCACATGACAGGCCAATGAATCAAGAGAGAGTTGTTGTGGCAAGAAATAGCAATTTTATTCAGAGAGACAGCAGACCGAGGAGACAGTGGACTAGTACCCCAAAGAACTCAAGTTGGAACACAGGCTTCTTTCACACTAAAAGGAGAGTGGATGTGGTTTGTTGTTGCAAACTCCTTGGTGTCCTTGTTTTTGGTATCATTGAAATCTTTTGTTCTTGCTGCTGTCTGGTGTGTGAGTCAAGGTGTTTCTGTAAACGTTCAAAAAGACAAATGTTATTCTTTGTTCTGCAACTTTTTATCTCTGTATGAATGGAAAAGTTTTATACTCTTAAAGGTGAGAACCTTGAGAATGGGCTATCCTATATATTCCAGGCTATAGGCAACTTTCTTAACTTGTAGCAAAAGCAATAGAACACAATGGTTAAAATAAAATAAACGTCCAATACAGAGTCAGATTTGTTCTCCCCGATCACACTCTTACTTCTCTAAGTCCTATGGGATAAAACCCAGGTTTCATCCTTAAGCAAGAAGCCTACATCTTGCTCCTAAAGACATACATTTAGCATCAAGAGTGTAAATTTTGGAATAAGAGAGACTTCAAGTCAAATTCAGACTCCCATCACCTATTAACATAATGATGCTGGAGAAGCATCTCTCATCCTGTTTCTTCACCTAATAATATTTATTATAGAGGAATTTGTGAGAATTAAATGAAATAAAATGTTTAAAGCAGCGTCAGTCAGTCTTTACTTCAGTTGTGTCTTTGCTTGTCTGTTACTCCATGTAAATGGCTTACTTTCTTCATCTCAGTTTTTCTCGCTATCTTTTCAAGATTTTATGCCAGATATCTTCTCTCAGCTTTAAACTCACTTGCATACTCAGCATTTTCATCCTGGGACTGGGACTCTGCAAGTTTTATTTCTTCTTTGCCAACTGATCCCAAGTTTGGTTCTTTCAAAAAGAGGTTCTAGAGGGAGACTCTAAAGCTGGAACAAGCAAAGAGGGTTCTCCTCCCCTGATGGCAGCATTACCTCATCTTCTCTTCTTTGTTGTTATTTGGTTGCTAAGTTGTTTCCAACTCTTAGTGACACCATGGGCTGCAGCACACCAGGCTTCCCTGTCCTTCACTATATCTTGGAGTTGGCTCAAATTCATGCCCATTAAGTTGATGACGCCATCCAGCCATTTCATCCTATGTCATCCCGTTCTCCTCCTGCCCTCAATCTTTCCCAGCATCAGGGTCTTTTTCAGTGATTCCACTCTTCACATCAGGTGGCCAAAGTATCAGAGCTTCAGCTTAGCATCAGTCCTTCCAATGAATGTTCAGGGTTGATTTCCTTTAGGATTGACTGGTTTGATCTCTTTGCAGTCCAAGGGACTCTCAAGAGTCTTCTCCAGCACTGCATTTCAAAAGCACTCAGTCTTTTTTATGGTCCAACTCTCACGGCCATACATGACTACTGTAAAAACCATAGTTTTGACATATGGACCCTTGTTGGCAAAGTGATGTCTCTGCTTTATAATATACTGTCCAGGTTTATCATCGTTTTTCTTCCAAGGAGCAAGTATCTCTTAATTTCATGGCTGCAGTCACCATCCATAGTGATTTTGGAGCCCAAGAAAATAAAATCTGCCACTGTTTCCATTTCTTCCCCATCTATTTTGCCATGAAGTAATGGGACTAGATACCATGATCTTAGTTTTTTGAATGATGAATTTTAAGTCAGTGTTTTCTTTCTCCTCTTTTATTTCCTCCTCACTTTCTGCCATTAGAGTAGTACTGTCTGCATACCAGATGTTATTGATATTTCTGCCAGCAATCTTGATTCCAGCTTTCAATTCCTCCAGCCTGCCATTTCACATGATGTACTCCACATAAAAGTAAAATAGAGTGCAATATACAGCCTTGGCATACTCCTTTCCCAATTTGGAAATAGTCTGTTGTTCCATGTCCAGTTCTAACTGTTGCTTCTTGACCTGCATACAGGTTTCTCAAGAGGCAAGTAAGGTGGCCTGGTATTCCCATCTCTTTAAGAATTTTCCACAGTTTGTTGTGATCCACACAGTTAAAGGTTTTAGCGTAGTCAATGAAGCAGAAGTAAAATGCTTTTCTGGAATTCTCTTGCTTTTTCTACAATCCAATGAAAGTCGGCAATTTGATCTCTGGTTCCTCTGCCTTTTCTTGCACATCTGGAAGTTCTTGGTTCACGTAGTGCTGAAACCTAGCTTGAAGGATTTTGAGCATTACCTTGCTATCACATGAAATGAGCACGATTGTATGGTAGTCTGAGCATTTTTTGGATTGCTCTTCTTTGGAATTAGAATGAAATCTGATCCTTTTCAGTCCCTGGTGGCTATTGCTGAGTTTTCCAAATTTGCTGCATATTGAGTACCGAACTTTGACAGCATCATCTTTTAGAATTTTAAATAGCTCAGCTGGAAATCCACCCCCTCCACCTCTTCTCTTTACTCCTCAGTAACAGTCCTTTGAAGAAGCAACGATCGAATCCATGTTTAAATATTTTCACAACGGTCAAATCAATGTTTCAATATTTTCAAATCTCACAGAACCAGCTGTAATTGTGTCCCACTCACATGCACCAGCTCCAGCCTGGCACCCTCTGCCTCAGAGGTCTGTGACCCAAGTCCAGTGGACCCTCCTCCAACTCAGAGGCTCCAGCAGCAGCTCCAACAAACCCTATCCTCAAAGTTCTGAGTCTGACTTCACAGGACTCCTCCACCTCCATGCTGCTCAGTTTTAATACCTTCAGCTTCTCTTCTTTGTTTCTGCAGCCTTAGGAGTGGTAGCTGCCTCCTGGGGATGCTGCCACTGTGATACCTTACAGTTTTCTCTTTATCCTTTTCAATACTTGGTTAATAATTTTATTTCCATACAATAGTCAGTGTAGCTTTTATTTCCCAACAGGACTCTGATTAGTTCAAAAGCATTTGAGATCCAATTTTCTCTTTGGATTCTTCACTAACATACATATTTTCTAAATACTTCCTAGAAAATATTCACCTTATTCATTTTGACAGTTCATTTATTCAACATCTATTGGGAACCACAATGTGTCAGGAATTATCTTAAAACTGGAGATACATAGAAGAATAAGACACAGTTTCTCTCTCCAAGGAGTTCATAGTGCCATAGGGAGAAAGAAATACAAACATGCAACTGCAATTATAGGGTTGCAACTGATATGATAAAACATACAGAGATAGCCCACTTTAGGGAGTAATAAGTAATCAAGGGGCTAAAGAAAAGTGGTCCCATTAGAGTATAAAAAACAAGCATACAGTTAGCAGAGCTGGAAAGAATGGGGGTTCTCAAGGAAACACAAAACTGCCTGGAACTATGTGACATCAAAGGCTTTCCTTGTGGCTCAGTTGGTAAAGAATCACCTGCAATGCAGGACACCTGGGTTCGATCCCTAGGTTGGGAAGATCCCCTGGAGAAGGGAAAGGCTACCCACTCCAGTATTCTGGCCTGGAGAATTCCATGGACTGTATAGTCCATGAGGTTGCAAAAGAGTTGGACACGACTGAGTCAGTTTCACATCTCATGTCAAGTGGTATTCAGCTCAGTCGCTCAGTCTTGTCCGACTCTTTGCGACCCCATGAATCGCAGCACGCCAGGCCTCCCTGTCCATCACCAACTCCCGGAGTTCACTCAAACTCACATCCATCGAGTCAGTGATGCCATCCAGCCATCTCATCCTCTGTCATCCCCTTCTCCTCCTGCCCCCAATCCCTCCCAGCATCAGAGTCTTTTCCAATGAGTCAACTCTTCGCATGAGGTGGCCAAAGTACTAGAGTTTCAGCTTTAGCATCATTCCTTCCAAAGAACACCCAGGGCTGATCTCCTTTAGAATGGACTGGTCAGATCTCCTTGCAGTCCAAGGGACTCTCAAGAGTCTTCTCCAACACCACAGTTCAAAAGCAACAATTCTTCAGTGCTCAGATTTCTTCACAGTCTAACTCTCACATCCATACATGACCACTGGAAAAACCATAGCCTTGACTAGATGGACTTCTGTTGGCAAAGTAATGTCTTTACTTTTGAATATGCTATCTAGGTTGGTCATAACTTTTCTTCCAAGGAGTAAGCGTCTTTTAATTTCATAGCTGCAATCACCATCTGCAGTGATTTTAGAGCCCCAAGAAATAAAGTCTGACACTGTTTCCCCATCTATTTCCCATGAAGTGATGGGACCAGATGCCATGATCTTCGTTTTCTGAATGCTGAGCTTTAAGCCAACTTTTTCACTCTCCTCTCTCACTCTCATCAAGAGGCTTTTTAGTTCCTCTTCACTTTCTGTCATAAGGGTGATGTCATATGCATATCTGAGATTATTGATATTTCTACCGGCAATCTTGATTCCAGTTTGTGCTTCTTCCAGCCCAGCGTTTCTCATGATGTACTCTGCATATAAGTTAAATAAGCAGGGTGACAATATACAGCCTTGACGTACTCCTTTTCCTATTTGGAACCAGTCTGTTGCTCCATGTCCAGTTCTAACTGTTGCTTCCTGACCTACATATAGATTTCTCAAGAACGCTGAAGAAGCTGAAGTTGAATGGTTCTATGAAGACCTACAAGACCTTTCAGAACTAACACCCCAAAAATATGTCCTTTTCATTATAGGGGACTGGAATGCAAAAGTATTGGAGAAGGATATGGCAACCCACTCCAGTGTTTTTGCCTGGAGAATCCCAGGGATGGCAGAATCTGGTGGGCTGCCATCTCTGGGGTCGCACAGAGTCGGACACGACTGAAGCGACTTAGCAGCAGCAGCAGCATGCAAAAGTAGGCAGTCAAGAAACACCTGGAGTAACAGCAAATTTGGCCTTGGAGTACAGAATGAAGCAGGGCAAAGGCTGATAGAATTTTGCCAAGAGAATGCACTGGCCATAGCAAGCACCCTCTTCCAACAATACAAGAGAAGACTCTACACATGGACATCACCAGATGGTCAACACCGAAATCAGACTGATTATATAATTTGAAGCCATAGATGGAGAATCTCTATACAGTCAGCAAGTGGCATTTCTTTAACTGAAGAGAAAATTGTGAGAACAACACTTAAAAAGGAAATTTGGAGAGTTTTATGAAATCATACAGGTCGTTTTTAAGATGCTGGAGAGTTTTCACTTCATTCTTTAGGGCAGGCATGTTAAAATGAAATCACTACAATCATTTAAAAACTGGTAGATTTCACAGAAATTTCTGATTTTTCTTGAAATATCTGACCATTTGTCTATATTGACCCCATGTTTCTGTACTATGAAAATTGTTGGCACTGAGTAGTTACTGCCTTCTTTAAGTGGAACTCTGTTTTCCATGCAGCCAAAGTCTGCTTGCTGCTATTTTCATTATTTACCTGGTTGACCTATGTGGGCAATTGCCATCCTGCTTTACTAACTGAGAAGTGTTTAATTAAGGAAACCCAGTGATTAAATGTAAAGTTTAAGAAAGTCACTGGAGGTAATATAGTAGATGGTCTAGAAAGAGTCAGAAGGTTGCATGGTGATGCTATCAAAGCAATGATGCCTAAAGACTTTAAGGAGTCAATTGCAGTGGGGGTAAAAATAAATTGGCCAGATTTTTTTTTTTTTTTTAATGAAAAGGTAGATCAATACAGTTTGGGAAAGAACCAGCTAAGGAAAGTGAGAGGGAATAATGCATCCATTACTTTCAAGTTTTCTGGCTTCAGTGTCTGTTAGTAAGATAGTACATGTATATTAAAAATTATGGAGAAAGGGATATCTGGGCAAACTTAGAGGTGAGTGTGTTGAATTTTAACTGTCTGTCAGATTTTCAGGTAGAATGATCAATAAGTAAGTAAGTGTGGAAGTTGAGATAAGACTTGGTCAGAGATATATATTTCTGAGTCACCAACTTATGGGTGGGATGAGTAAACCATTACTTAGAAATAAAATATGCTATATATATATATATTGTCATTTACTGCAGTAAAAGGTGCCCCCCAACCCCTCCAGTATTCTTGGGCTTCCCTTTGGCAAAACTGGTAAAGAATCTGTCTGCAATGTGTGATACCTGGGTTCAATCCCTGGGTTGGGAAGATCTGCTGGAGAAGGGATAGGCTACCCACTCCAGTATTTTGGGGCTTCTCTTGTGGCTCAGCTAGTAAAGAATATGCCGGGAATGTGCGAGACCTGGGTTTGATCCCTGGGTTGGGAAGATCTCCAGAACAAGAGAAAGGCTACCCACTGGAGTAAACTGGCCTGGAGAATTCCATGGACTGTGTAGTCCATGCGGTTGCAAAGAGTCATACATGACTAACTTTCACTTTCACATAGGCTAAATATTCCCACTAAATAAAATAATTATGTCATGTCACCTGGCAGTTTGTTATTAAGAGCAGAATGTTCAGACTGTCACCCACGGTTTACTAGTTTGTGATTATTACTCAGACCAGATATAATGTCACATGCTTAGAACCACATTTTAGGCCTTCATTAATTCTGTCATTCACTATACAGTATAGACTACTGAAGGCACAAATGGTCATGTTTAAGAACCTAGAGAAGTCACAGAGGATACGTGGAACTCAAAAAGACCTTAAGTGTGCAGTTCTAGTTTGCACAATGGGTAACAGAAGAGAAGAAAGCTAAGAAAGCTATTTCCTGTCTTCAAGTAGATGATGATGTAGTAGAAGTATCATTATATGTACGGTTGAAATTTATATCTGAATAATTGTTGATTCTTTAATTATATGATTAACAACTCTTCTAATTATTACTATTTGTGTTTTCTACCAAATAAGATTTTTTTTATGGTGCTATGATAACCTCTGATAGTTATTTAATTGGACATGCACATGTCTCAATCATAAGATCACAAGTGTTTCCCATGTCTCATTTTCTTTGATATTAAGGTTTTCATTAGGTAAATGTTCCCAAATTTAAAAGTGAGTACATTTAATGAATACATTAAACAGTATGTAAATATCATGAATAGATATAAATAATAAATAAAATGGACCTTCAATAGACTCAAATCACAAAGGAGACCATTTGCCATTAGTTTCTGCATCTTGTCCCTTAGGATACTCCATACAAAATTTACATTACAGTCTTGCTTATACCCTGTACCTTTGTGGGCTGTTTATCTGCCAAATTACATGAACTAACTCACTTTTAAGGAAGGAAATAGCACTAAGATACTTAGGAAATTTAATCATACTTGTTACATTTTTTAAGATTTCAGTAATTTAAACACTGAATTTATAGTATACAATGCCAAATGAATTAGAATACATGAACACTCAGCTGATTTCTGTGCATTAAAATGAAAAGATTCCAAGATTTAAATCCTCATGAAATGTCTGATCAAGTCCCAATTATTAATTTAACTGGTGTCCAATTTATTTCTTTGAAATCTGACATTTCTATATAAGTATTATTGCTAGATAAAGTCTTTTTCACATAATGAAATTAATCAAACCATTATAATTCTAAACAAAGATAGGTAGTTTTGAAGAATATGAAAAATAAACTCCATCACTGAACCATACTTCCCCTTTCAGGGTTTGGAAAAGAATGTATGGAAGTTCTCACCAAATTAGACTGTATTAAGTTTGAGTTTCAGGGACAAAAGAAAAATAAGTAATTAATTGTATTTGGAATTACTGGTGTAGAAAGAGCAAAAAGAATAAGTCTGGTCCAAAATTTTAGAAATAATAAGATCAATTTAGTAGATAAGTCAGCTGATTAAATAATTCTGCTTAATACCCAGAACCGAAATCTAGTGGCTTAAAATGATCAGCATGTATTTAGCTCCAGAGTCTGAGAGTTCACTGGGTAATTCTGCTGATCTGGACTTGAATGATCTCAGAACTATCTTATGATTTTGTGATCAGCAGACAATCTGCTGAAGACTGTATGTTCTCAGATGCCTTCTGCTTGGATGGCTTGTCCCTCAGAGAGGAAGCAACACAAGGCACCTTGAGGCCTAAACTCAGAATTGACACCCCATCAGTTCTGCCACATTCTGTAGGCCAAACAAGTCAAACTCTAATCCAGATTCAAGGGAAAGCAAAAGACTCTACTTTTTGTGAGGAGAAGCTGTGAACTTGCATTGCAAAGAATACGGATTCAAGGAGGCCAATTAATTCATGCTATCAGTGCAATAAATCTATGTATACTGTTGCAGAAGCTTGAAAATGTTCGTTTAGGGTTGAAAATAGGAATCAAAGCCAGATATCAAAAACTGGAGAAAAATGTAATGCAAACAGTTTGTGTGTGTGTGTGTGTGTGTGTGTGTGTGTGTGTATGTGTGTGTGTGTATGCTCAGTCATGTCCAACTCTTTGGGACCCTATGGACTGTAGCCTGCCAGGTTCCTCCATCCAAAGAATTTTCCAGGCAAGAATATTAGAGTGGGTTGCCATTCCCTCCTCTGGAGGATCTTTCCAACCCAGATATTGAACTCACATCTCTTATGTCTCCTGCATTGGCAGGCAGATTCTTTACCACTGCGCCACATGGGAAGACATGTTTAAACAAAGAGAGTTCTGGATAATTAATAACAGTTTACATAACCATGATTTGTGTGCTTGATGTTTTATTCGTAAAAGTGAAGATAACTCACTTTTAAAGGTACAAGGATCATATAATGTTTGTTTATTCCAGGATTTCCAGTGGTTCTCTATTGGGAGTGATTTAGCTGCCCCCTGCCAAGGTATATTCAGCAATGTTCAAAGTCATTTTTATTTGCCACAACTGGACAGGGACTGCTATTGGAACCTAGTGAGTC
Organism: Bos grunniens; assembly: GCF_055505025.1. Classification (NCBI taxonomy): domain Eukaryota; kingdom Metazoa; phylum Chordata; class Mammalia; order Artiodactyla; family Bovidae; genus Bos; species Bos grunniens. The sequence continues at coordinate 59,696,150 of NC_141183.1, read as the reverse complement.
AGGAGCCAGGGATGCTGCTAAACATTCCACAGTGCTCAGGACAGCACCATATAACAAAGGAAAATGTCAATACTACCATGACTGGAAAACTTTATACTGGCCTGATACTCACCATGGAGGAATATTTTTAGTGCAGAGTGATCCAGATTTCTTATGAGGATTTAAAGATAAGGATTAAAGATGTCATTTACACACATATTGAGAGTTTATGTATACATCTGGCTCAACTAATGCAAACCTATAATAGCATAGCTATACTCAGAAGGAGGAAAGATTTCTGAGGACTAAAGTCATTAAGTCCATGAATTCTGCTCTGCAGAACTTCCATGGAAACACACTCAGTTCTTCATTTAAACAAATGAGAAAATTAAGTAACAGAATGGATGAAGTTGGAGAGACCAACAGCTGCAAAGGAATTGAAGACTGAGGAAATGCTATAGAAGTATAAAACCCTTGGGTGTCTTGGTTAAAAGACAAATATAATACTTAATCATTCAATAGGTATTGTGATGTTACAGTAGAGTAGTATTGTGTAAACTACATGATTTCCTTTGAGTGTCATTTTAAAATGTAAACATTTTGTTTGAAGCCATCATCAAAATTTTTAAGCTTTTCTGTGTTTTCCTAAATGAAGTTAGAGAAACTAGTTTTACTTAATTTTTATATACAAAAATTATACACACACATATATACATATGACATACACATATGAAAAGGTTATTCTTTAATATTCTTTAATACTAACTCTTAGTACAGATCAGTAGACTTATTGGCTTAAAACAGTAAGTTTTTAACTAATAAGAACACATACTAATGATTTTAACCACTTAATCAATTTATTAATTTATCATGGATGTACTAACATTTAATAAATGACTTGTAATACCTTCTGACTGGAAGAGGGCATGGCAACCCACTCCAGTGTTCTTGCCTGTTCAATCCCCATGGACAGAGGCTACAGTTCATGGGGTTGCAAAGAGTCAGACATGACTGAGTGACTAAGTACAGCAAAGCAATGCCTTCTGACAGCCCAGGATAATGATGAGAAAAATATAAGAGTTGTCCAGGACTGAATTACTCAACAACTGTCACTGGTCCCTTCAGTTCAGTTCAGTTCAGTTCAGTCTCTCAATCATGTCCAACTCTTTGTGACCCCGTGAATCGCAGCACGCCAGGCTTCCTTGTCTATCACCAACTCCCGGAGTTCACCCAGACTCATGTCCATCGAGTCAGTGATGCCATCCAGCCATCTCATCCTCTGTCGGCCCCTTCTCCTCCTGCCCTCAATCCCTCCCAGCATCAGAGACTTTTCCAATGAGTCAACTCTTCGCATGAGGTGGCCAAAGTACTGGAGTTTCAGCTTTAGCATCATTCCTTCCAAAGAAATCCCAGGGCTGATCTCCTTCAGAATGGACTGGTTGGATCTCCTTGCAGTCCAAGGGACTCTCGAGAGTCTTCTCCAACACCACAGTTCAAAAGCATCAATTCTTTGGTGCTAAGCCTTCTTCACAGTCCAACTCTCACATCCATACATGACCACGGGAAAAACCATAGCCTTGACTAGACGAACCTTTGTTGGCAAAGTAATGTCTCTGCTTTTGAATATGCTGTCTAGGTTGGTCATAACTTTCCTTCCAAGGAGTAAGCGTCTGTCAATTTCATAGCTGCAGTCACCATCTGCAGTGATTTTGGAGCCCAAAAAAATAAAGTCTGACACTGTTTCCACTGTTTCCCCATCTATTTCCCATGAAGTGATGGGACCGGATGCCATGATCTTCGTTTTCTGAATGCTGAGCTTTAAGCCAACTTTTTCACTCTCCACTTTCACTTTCATCAAGAGGCTTTTTAGATCCTCTTCACTTTCTGCCATAAGGGTGGTGTCATCTGCGTATCTGAGGTTATTGATATTTCTCCCAGCAATCTTGATTCCAGCTTGTGTTTCTTCCAGTCCAGTGTTTCTACATATGACAATTCTTGTCCTTAGTCCTTATACATTGACATTTGCTTTTCCCTGGTAACTTCTAAGTAGCATGTAAAAGAGAAATGTTCCACATGAGTTTATATAATACCAATTAATCTTTGGATAAATATTATAGCTCAGTCTTATTTACTTATTAATTTATTAATGCCAGTCCCAGTTTTACTCAAATTACTAAATTTTATTCCTAGATTTTTTTCCCAGTTATCTTGCAGAGACTATCTCTTCCTAAACCTGTACCATTTCCCTAAAAGAGATGAAAAGGCAGATTGAGTAAGAAGGAGGCAAGACTATTAATTATTTATTAATTATTCAGCAAATACAGATTAAGCAAACCAGGCAGTGACCCTTATACACACAAGAGCCACACAAAGAAAGATATTACTACTTATTATTTTAAGTTATCTATAAAATATGCAGAAGAAGTGAAAAGAATCAAATAGCCCAAAACTCTCACAGGAGCCCTTAAATTCATACATAGGTAGATACACATACATGCCTGTGTGCACACACAGTTCCCACAGATCAGGACTTCTGGAGATTCCCTACAATCAGGAGACTCCCTGTCCGGTTGCCTGCCAAGAGCTCAAGCTGAGCACATCAGGCTATAATAATGAAGCTGTTCATTAGCCAGCAGGTGGCTAGGCTAATTGATTTGGGAGGCAGTATGGTCTAGTCAGAGAAGACTAAGCTTTGGAGTTAGACAGCTCTTCATCTATGACCAACCTCAATGCAAAATTAGCTGTAACTTATTTTACATCTTGGAACTTCAGTTTCATCAACTTCAAATATAGGTTTAAAGTCACTCAATGTTTTCTTAAGTCAAAGTTTCTTTAAGAGTCATTTTTAGTTTTCCTTTTCCATTCTTGTTGATATTGTTAAAAGGTTTGCTTGAGTCCAGAAGTGAACTCCCTCCTTACAACTGTTTAGTGAAGTCAGAATAAAATCACACAGTAAATCTACTACTGGGAAAGGTATCTCAGTGTGGACTGGGAACATTTTACATTTCTTCCACTCCCCCTAGAAATCTCACCCATTAATCCTCTCTGCCCCTAGGAATTTCCCTCCTTATCTTTAGATCTTAAGTTAAACAGTAAGGTAATCAAATGACTTTCATCTGAGCAGATTTGTTGATCACTCAAATCTGAAGTCTGATCCATGTGTTTTCAAAGAAGCTTCTATTTATTATACTGTATAGTATAACATTATTCTTCATGTTCCACTCTTTGCGACCGCATGGAGTGTAGCCTACCAGGCTCCTCTGTCCATGGGATTTTCCAGGCAATACTACTGGAGTGGATTGTCATTTCCTTCTCCAGGGGATCTTCCCAACCCAGGGATCGAATCCAGGTCTCCCGCATTGTAGACAGACGCTTTACCGTCTGAGCCACCAGGGAAGTCTAGTATTTATTATACTGTGTAATAATTCCCTCTTTACCTTCCATTCTCTACATGTTTAACTTCTCTATGGGCAAGGCCTCTATCTTGTTTATCCTCACATTTTTTATACGTACTGTACATTTTATGCAGTCAATAAATATGCCAAAATACCTAATGAATAGATGTATGGGATATAAAATTGCATTAATACATGCATACACTTATGTACCTCCCTATGCACATATACACATCAACAGTGAATTTCTTATTTCTTTTATTTTTAGTACCTCTAGTGTTTCCAGCACTTACTTAATGTAAAAAGTAAAAAAAATAAAGTATGCAAAGTGGAAGCTGCAAATCAGAGGCTGTCATTGGAACATCTTACTAAATAGATTTTTGGTTAAAGGGAACAGTTATTAAAGTTGTTTCAGATCCCTGCAATCACTTAAGGATTAAACTTGGGCAGAATTTGGGCTTTACAAATTTCCTAAATGAGACTGCATTTGCTGTGGGGTTGACATCATGGGTGTTAAAGAACGCTGACTGCATCAATTAAGAGATGAATTCAGATGTAGGGACTTGAGCACATGTGTGGATTTAGTCGCTCAGTGGTGCCCGACTCTTTGTGACCCCATGAACTGTAGCCCACCAGGCTCCTCTGCCCATGGGGATTCTCCAGGCAAGAACACTGGAGTGGGTTGCCATGCCCTTCTCCAGGGGATCATCCCAACCCAGGGATTGAACCCAGATCTCCGTCATTGCAGGCAGATTCTTTACCATCTGAGCCACCAGGGAAACCCTTTGAGTACAAGAGATATCTTCTTTTCCTCTTTCCCAGCACCATAGCATTAATAAACTAAAACTATATTCATTTGAAACTTAACTATATTATTTCTTGTTTCCAATTTCATTGCTTTGGTCTTGTCAGAAAATATGAGTCTAGTTCCAAGGAGTTCCACTACTTGAAACATCTAAGAAAAATAGTAGCCACTTTTTAATACTGTAAAAAACAGGTACCTTAATTAATCAGTTTTTTTTCTTTCTGGGGAAGCTGACAGACACCCTGGTTACCAGGCAAAGGTTCATTTCTCATAACTAACAAGTATCATATCTCACATCATAAACTGAAGAAGTATCAATACACGGCTCTCCATGAGGATGAGCAAAGACTTAAAGTGGCAGAAGCTTGGCAGTAGGGGTGGGTGAGGGGACTTGGATGAAGGCTAGTATACAGGCACCTGGCAGACAAGTGGAAGAAATGCTTGGGAATCTTCTCTCACTCTAACTGAGGCTCTATAAATAGCATTTTGTCAACATACCCTAGAGCTAAGCTCTTCACCTGATGGCAAGCACTGCTGGGAATCTGAACAGCTGTGAGGAATTTTCCTGTTAGCCTTGAACTGGCATTGGATGACAAAATGGCAAAGTATCAAAGCCCTCTTTGGTTCTCCCTTGAGTATTATTGCCTGATGATTAAGCAGAGTGAGATTCAGGTCTTACAACATGGCTAATTTGTCTAGGTGCTATGCCCTTTGTACTATATTATAGCATAGTGGAGAGGAGAGATAGTCTCTTCCCCTAGCATTTGAGAATCCTTTAGCTCAGAAGTAGTGTTTTCTCTCCTAAGGCTTTGCAGAGAGTGTGTGAAAACTGTGTTTTCTGTAATCTTGAGCAGTCAGAGAATCGGTGAGACTCCAGAGACATGTCTCTAGAACTGGTGGGGACATCCAAGAAGTATTGGCTAATATTTTTATGTGGAATAAGATTTTTCCCTTCAATTTACAAAGAGCAAGACTTTACTGAAAAGAGACAGCATGACCATAGGAAAAGTACTGAAACTTAAAGTCAGAGCAATTGATGTGGGGTCTTGTTCCCACTATGCTCTGACTTAGCTGATGACCTTGGGCAGCAAATGTAAACGCTTACTTTGAGTTGTGCCATCTGTCATGTTCTGATAATAATGTCAAATTTTAATACTGTTTTTACCCAGAGTAGGGGAAATATATAGGCTCCTCCACTTAAGATGTAGGGATCCAGTAAAAAAGCAGGATAAAAAAAATAGCATTTAGTAGATTTATTGCATTCACTATTTTCAGGACTATGATATGCTTTAAATACATGATTTTATGTAGTCTCATGACAGCTGTAAAGAGAAAACGCCTCTGTTTTCCCTCTCCAGACACAACATACACAATTCTGGTCACCAAATGTTGGTGATTTTTTTTCTAAGCAATTCTCTGATACCAGTTGAGTGTCCTCCAATTTAATTCAATTCTTAAACTATATGCCTGGAGATAGTGTCAGACCCCATGGTTAAGATGCAGTCCCATAAGACTTTTCCCACTTCAGACACTGAACACAAGTTCAGAATGTCATCTGTTTCTGACTGACCATCTAAAAGTGGGAGGTTTCCATAATTCCCTCCTGGAGTTAAATCACTTGCTGCTGTTGCTGCTAAGTTGCTTCAGTCATGACTGACTCTGTGCGACCCCATAGACAGCAGCCCACCAGGCTCCCCGTCCCTGGGATTCTCCAGGCAAGAACATTGGAGTGGATTGCCATTTCCTTCTCCAATGCATGAAAGTGAAAAGTGAAAGTGAAGTCGCTCCGTTATGCCCGACTCTTAGCGACCCCATGGACTGCAGCCTACCAGGCTCCTCTGTCCATGGATTTCCCAGGCAAGAGTACTGGAGTGGGGTGCCATTGCCTTCTCCGAAATCACTTGCTAGAAAGGCTTAAAGAACTCAGGAAAAGAGTTCATTGAGTAGATTGCCAGTTTATTACAAAGGATTTAATTTAGGAACTGTTTCCATTGTTTCCTCATCTATTTGCCATTAAGTGATGGAACTCGATGCCATGATCTTAGCTTTCTGAATGTTGAATTTTAAGCTAACTTTTTACTCTTCTCTTTCACCTTCATCAAGAGGATGATGAAATGGAAACAGTGAAAGACTTTATATTGGGGGAATCCAAAATCACTGCAGATGGTGACTGCAGCCATGAAATACAACACATTTGCTCCTTGAAGAAAGGCTATGACCAACCCTCTGTGTGTTAAAAAAGCAGAGGCATTACTTTGCCAACAAAGATCCACCTAGTCAAAGCCATGATTGTTCCAATAGTCTTGTACAGATGTGAGAGTTGGACTATAAAGAAAGCTGAGCATTAAAGAATTGATGCTTTTGAACTGTGGTGTTGGAGAAGACTCTTGAGAGTCCCTTGGACTCAAAGGATATCCAACCAGTCCATCCTAAAGAGAATCAGTCCTGAATATTCATTGGAAGGGCTGATGCTGAAGCTCCAATACTTTGGCCACCTGATGCAAAAACCTGACTCATTCGAAAAAACCCTGATGCTGGGAAAGATTGAAGGCAAGAGGAGAAGGGAACGACAGAGGATGAGATGGTTGGATGGCATCACTGACTCAGTGGACATGAGTTTGAGTAAGCTCCGGGAGTTGGTGAAGGACAGGGAAGCCTGGCGAGCTGCAGTCCATGGGGTCACAAGGAGTCAGACACAACTGAGTGACTGAACTGAACTGATTATATTAAGAACAGCCACACAGAAGGAATACTCAAGGGAAGGTAAGAGGGGAGGGGTGCAGAGCTTCAGGGCCTTCTCTAGCCATACCATACACCCAACTTCTCTAATGTTTAGCAACCAGCATGATTTCCAAACTTTATAACTTTAGGATTTTTTTTTTTTGAGGTTTTATTATGTAGACATGTGATTATGTCTCTGGCCATTAGTGATTAATTCAATATCCACATTCAGCTACTCTGTGCTCAGTGATGTTGGATGGCATCACTGACTCAATGGGCATGGGTTTGTGTGGACTCCAGGTGTTGGTGATGGACAAGGAGGCCTGGCATGCTGCAGTTCATGGGGTTGCAAACAGTCAGACATGACTGAGCAACTGAACTCACTGGTAATTCAAATTAAGTTTGTGCTAACATTATTACTGCCAGTTTATATATAAGGAAACTGAGACACAGAGTGATTAAATAAACTTTCCTATGGTGTGCATGTTTGTGGATAGACATTTGACCAAGATGTCCTCATAGTCAAGAAAAGAGTCCAAAATGCAGTATTTGAGTACATTGTCAAAAATGACAGAATGATCTAAGTTCATTTCCAAGGCAAACCATTCAATATCACAGTAATCTAAGTCTATGCCCCAACCACTAATACCTAAGAAGATGAAGCTGAATGATTCTATGAAGACCTGTAAGACATCCTAGTTCTAACACCAAAAAGATATCCTTTTCATCATAGGTGACTAGAATGCAAAAGTAGGAAGTCAAGAGATACCTGGAGTAACCTGGAGGTGTGTTTGGTCTTGGAGTACCAAATGAAGCGGGGCAAAGGCTAACACAGTTTTGTGAACAGAACACACTGGTCATAGCAAAGACCCTCTTCCAACAATACAAGAAACAACTCTACACATGGACATCACCAGATGGTCAATATTGAAATCAGATTGATTGTATTCTTCATGGCCAAAGATGGAGAAACTCTATATAGTTAGCAAAAACAAGATTGGGAGTTGACTGTGATTCAGATCATCAGTACCATATTGCAGAATTCAGGCTCCTATTAAGAAAAGTATGGAAAACCACTAGGCCATTCAAGTATGATCTAAATCAAATCTCTTATGATTATACAGTGAAGGTGATGAATAGATTCGAGGGACTAGATCTGGTAGACATAGTGCCTGAAAAACTATGGACAGAAGCTTGTAACACTGTACAGGAGGTGGTGAGCAAAACCATTCCCAAGAAAAAGAAATTCAAGAAGGCAAATAATTGGTTGTCTGAAGAGGCCTTACAAATAGCTGTGAAAAGAAGAGACGTGAAAGGCAAAGGAGAAAGGAAAAGATATACTCATCTGAATGCAGAGTTCCAAAGAATATCAAGGAGACTTAAGAAAGCATTATTCAGTAAACAATGCAAAGAAACAGAGGAAAATGGTAGAATGGGAAAGACAGGAGATCTCTTCAAGAAAATCAGAGATACCAAGGGAATATTTCATGCAAAGATGAACACAATTAAGGACAAAAATGTTATCAACCTAACAGAAGCAGAAGAGGTTAAGAAGAGATGGCAAGAATACACAAAACTGTACAGAAAAGCTTTTAATGACCCAGAAAACCACGATGGTGTGATCACTCACCTAGAGCCAGACATCCTGGAATGTGAAGTCAAGTGGGCCTTAGGAAGCATCACCACAAACAAGGCTAGTTGTGGTGATGGAATTCCAACTGAGTTACTTCAATTTCTAAAAGATAATGCTGTTAAAGAACTGCACTCGATATGCCAGCAAATTTGGAAAACTCAGCAGTTGCTGCAGATCTGAAAAGTGTCAGTTTTCACTCCAGTCCCAAAGAAAGGCAATTCCCAAGAATATTGGCTTTGATATGGGCTTCACTGGTGGCTATAATTGTAAAGAATCTGTGTGCAATCCTGGAGACCCTGGTTCAATCCTGAGGTCAGGAAGATACCTCAAGAAGGGAATGGCAACCCACTCCAGTATTATTGCTTGGTGAAATCCATGGACAGAGGAGCCTGGCAGGCTACAGTATTTGAGATCCCAAAGAGCTGGACATGACTGACTGACTAACACACACCACACAGAGGAACTGGAGGTCAAATAGCCAACATTCATTGACTTATAGAAAAAGAAATGCAAAAAAGCAAAATGGCCACCTGAGGAGTTCTTACAAATAACTGTGAAAAGAAGGGAAGCAAAAAGCAAAGGAAGAAAGGAAAGATATACCCATTTGAATGTAGAGTTCCAAAGAATAGCAAGGAGAGATAAGAAAACTTTCCTCAGTGATCAAAGCAAAGAAATAGAGGAAAAAAATAGAATGTGAAAGACTAGAGATCTCTTCAAGAAAATTAGAGACACCAAGGGAACATTTCATGCAAAGATGAACCTCAATAAAGGACAGAAATGGTAGGGACCTAATAGAAGCAGAAGATATTAAGATGTGGCAAGAATACACAGAACTGTACAAAAAGGATCTTCACAACCCAGATAATCATGATGGTGTGATCACTCACATAGAGCCAGACGTCCTGGAATGTGAAGTCAAGTGGGCCTTAGGAAACATCACTATGAACAAAGCTAGTGGAGGTGATAAAATTCCAGTTGAGCTAGTTAAATTCCTGAAAGATGATGCTGTGAAAGTGCTGCACTCAATATGCCAACAAATTTGGAAAACTCAGCAGTGGCCAAAGGACTGGAAAAGGTCAGTTCTCATTCCAATCCAAAAGAAAGGCCATGCCAAAGAATGCTCAAACTACCGCACAATTGCACTCATTTCACAGGCTAGTAAGGTAATGCTTAAAATTCTCCAAGCCAGGCTTCAGCAATTACATGAACCATGAACTTCCAGATGTTAAAACTAGTTTTAGAAAAGGCAAAGGAACCAGAAATCAAATTACCAACATCTAATGGATCATCAAAAAAGAAAGAGAGTTCCAGAAAAAAACATGTATTTCTGCTTTACTGACTATGCCAAAGCCTTTGACTGTGTGGATCACAGCAAATTGTGGAAAATTCTGAAAGAGATGGGAATACCAGACCACCTGACTTGCCTCTTGAGAAACCTGTATGCAGATCAGGAAGGAACAGCCAGAACTGGACATGGAACAACAGAGTGGTTCCAAATAGGAAAAGGATGTCAAGGCTGTATATTGTCACCCTGCTTATTTAACTTATTTGTAGAGTACATCATGAGAAACGCTGGGCTGGGAGAAGCACAAGCTGGAATCAAGATTGCAGGGAGAAATATCAATAACCTCAGATATGCAGATGACACCACCCTTACGGCAGAAAGTGAAGAGAAACTAAAAAGCCTGTTGATGAAAGTGAAAGAAGAGAGTGAAAAAGTTGGCTTAGAACTCAACGTTCAGAAAACTAAGATCATGGCACATAGATGGGGAAACAGTGGAAATAGTGGCTGACTTTATTTTGGGGGGGCTCCAAAATCACTGCAGATGGTGATTGCAGCCATGAAATTAAAAGATGCTTACCCCTTAGAAGGAAAGTTATGACCAACCTAGATAGCATATTGAAAAGCAGAGACATTACTTTGTCAACAAAGGTCCATCTAGTCAAGGCTATGGTTTTTCCAGTGGTCATGTATGGATGTGAGAGTTGGACTGTGAAGAAAACTGAGTACTGAAGAATTGGTGCTTTTGAACTGTGGTGTTGGAGAAGACTCTTGAGAGTCCTTTGGACTGCAAGGAGATCCAACCAGTCCATCCTAATGGAGATCTGTCCTGGGTGCTCATTGGTAGGACTGATGTTGAAGCTTAAACTCCATTGTTTGACCACCTGATGCGAAGAGCTGACTCATTTGAAAAGACCCTGATGCTGGGAAAGATTGAGGGCAGGAGAAGGGGATGACAGAGGATGAGGTGGTTGGGTAGCATTACTGACTCAGTGGACATGGATTTGGGTGGACTGTGGGAATTGGTGATGGACAGGGAGGCCTGGTGTGCTGCGCTTCATGGGTCACAAAGAATTGGACATGACTGAGCAACTGAACTGAACTGATTGACTCACAGAAAAAGCAAGGAAGTTAAAAAAGAAAAAAAATGTACCTCTGCTGCATTGACTACACTACAGCTTTTGATTGTGTGGATCACAACAAGCTGGAATATTCTTAAAGAGACTGGAATACCAGACCACTTTACCTACCTCCTGAGAAACCTGTATATAGGACAAGAAGTAACAGTTAGAACCAGATATGAAACACTGAACTGGTTAAAAATTGGGAAAAGAGTATGTCAAGGCTGTATATTGTCACCTTGCTTATTTAAGTTATATACAGAGTACATCATATTAAATGCTGGGCTGGATAACTCACAAGCTGGAATCATAATTGCCAGGAGAAATATCAACAATCTCAGATAGGCAGATGATACCATTTTAATGGCAGAAAGTGAAGAGGTACTAAACAGCCTCTTGATGAAAGTGAAAGAGGAGAGTGAAAAAACTGGCTTAAAACTCAACATTCAAAAAAAAAAAAAAAGAGAAGATCATGGATTCCAGTCCCATCAGTTCACAAAAAATGTGAAAAAAGTGGAAACAGTGTCAGATTTAATTTTCTTAGGCTCCGATCTCACTGCTGGTGGTGATTGCAGCCACAAAATTAAAAAACCTTGCTCCTTGGGAGAAAAGCTCTGACAAATCTAGACAATGTTTTAAAAAGCAGAGACATCACATTGCCAACAAAGGTCTGTATCATCAAAGCTTTTCCAGTAGTCATGTATGAATGTGAGTTGGACCATAAAAAATGCTGAGCACCAAAAAATTGATGCTTTCAAACTGTGGTGCTGGAGAAGACTCCTGAGTCTCTTGACCAGCAAGGAGATCAAACAAGTCAATCCTAAAGGAAATTAACCCTGAATATTCATTGGAAGAACTGATGCTGAAGATGAAGCTCCAACTTTGGCCACCTGATGTGAAGAGCTGACTCATTGAAAGAGATCTTGATTCTGGGAAAACTGAGGACAAGAGGAGAAGAGGGTGACAGAGGATGAGATGTTTAGATGGCAACACTGACTCAATGGACATGAGCTTAAGAAAACTCAGGGAGATGATGAAGGAGAGGGAAGCCTGGGGTGCTGCAGTTCATAGGGTTGCAAAGAGTCAGACGACTTAACAACTGATCACCAACAATGAATCTAGAATCTACATGTTAGTTCCTTTTTTGGGATACATGATTTTTGTTTTCCAAGTCTTTTATTGTCCTCTTTTAGGTTGTATTTCTTGACAAGAGTACAGAAGAATAAATTACATTTTTTGTCATTGAGCGTTTCACTTTTCCTTTTCTGTTGGTTGACATATACTATCTACAGGCTCAGCTCATTCTATTGCACGTCTTTTTATTTTGCTTTCAGATAGTGTGTACATTGTACATTGAAGGTTTAAAGCAACCCAGCATCAGACATGCTGCCTGGCACCATTTTTCCAACAGTATTTTCTCACTTCAGGTCTCTTTGTCACATTTTGGTAATTCTCATAATATTTCAAGCTTTTACATCATTATTATATTTGTTATGGTCACATATGGTTAGTGGTCTTTGGTGTCACTATGGTAATTGTTTGGAGGAACCACAAGCTGCACTCAAATAAGACAGTGAACTTAATCAATAAATAATCTATGTTCTGACTGACCCACCTCCCCCCTTTCCTTATCCCGCTCCCTCTTCTCCAGCCTTCCTGTTCTCTGAGACAATATAATACTGAAATAATGCCAATTAGTTACTCTACAATGATCTCTATGTGTTCAAGTGAAGAATAACATGTCTCTCACTTAAAATCTGTAGCTAGAGATAATTAAGCTCAGTGAAAAAGCCATGTTGAAAGCCAAGATAGGCCAAAAACTAGACCTCTTCTGTCAGACAGTTTGCCAAGCTATGAATGCAAATGAAAAGTCAGCGAAAATTAAAACTTCTACTCCAGTAAACACAGCAATGATAAGAAGGTGAAGCAACTATATTGCTGATATGAAGAAAGTTTTGTCTTCTGGATAGAAGATCAAACCAGCCATGACATTCTCTTAAGCCAAAGCTTAAATCATAGCAAGGTCCTAACTCTCTTTAATTCTCTGAATGTTAGGAAAGGTGAGGAAGCTGCAGAAGAGAAGTTAAAAACTAGCAGCAGTTTATCCATGAGGTATGAGAGATTATTCCATCATGTAAAAGTGGAAGGTGAAGAAGCCAGTGCTGATGTAGAAGCTGTAGCAAGTTATTTAGAAGATCTATTTAAGATCATCAGTGGATGATTAAACAACCTTATTTTCAACATTAGAGAACATATTTTCAGCATAGACAAAATATCCTTCTTTTGAAAGAAGATGCCACTAGCACTTTCATAGATTAAGAAGAGAAGTCAGTGCCTGGATTTAAGGCTTGAAAGGTTGACTCTCTTGTTAGGCACTAAAGCAGCTGTTGACTTGAAGTCAAAGTTAATGTTCATTTACTGCTTTTAAAACCCTAAGTATTATGGAAATTTGTTCTGCCTGTCTATAAATGGAATAACTAAGTTTGGATATCACTACATCTGTTTACAACATGGTTTGCTGAATATTTTAAGTCCAGTGTTGTAACCTACTGCTCAGAAAAAAAAAAAAAAGACTTCTCAAAATATTACTGCTTATTGACAATGTACCTGGTCACTCCCCAAGAGTTCTGATAAAGGTACATGTACCTCATGTTCATTTACAGGTACATGTACATCATGTTTTCATGCTGGCTAACACAATCATTCTACAGCCCTTGGATCAAGCAATAATTTTGACTTCAAGTTTTTTATTTTAAAAATATATTTTATAAGGCTATAGTGCCATAGATAGCAATTCCTTTGATGGATTTGAGCAAATAAAATAACCTCCTGGAAAACATTTGCTAGATGCAATTAAGACCATTCATGATCCATGGTAAGAGGTAAAAATATTAAAATTAATCACAGTTTGGAAGAAGCTTGTTGCAAATCTCATGTATGAGTTTGAAGGGTTTCAGACTTCAGTGGAAGATGGAGCCTGAAAATGTGAATAGCTGACACCCTCAGATGAAGAGCTACACCCTCAGATGAAACTTAATGAATGAAACATTGCCTCTCATGGATAAGGGGAAAAAATGGTTTCTTGAGATGAAATCTACTCCTGGAATACTGCAAAAATGTTATTATTGAAGTAACACCAAAGGATTTATAATATTATGTAAGCTTAATTGATAAAGCAGTGGGGCAGGATTTGAGATGATTGACTCCAGTTTTGAAAGAAGTTCTATTTTAGATAAAATGCTATCAAATAGCATTGCCTGTTACAGAGAAATTATTCATGAAATGAAGAATCAATCAATGTGTCAAGCTTCATTGTTTCCTTAGTTTATAAGTTGTTGGACATGTACAATGAAATTCATGTCATTGAAGGTATAGATGATGGTTAGTATTTTTTTTAGCAATAAAGTAAGTTAAGGTATGTAAATTATTTTATAGACATAATCCTTTTGCACATTTATTAGACTATATTATAGGGTGAATGTAATTTTTATGTGTACTGGGAAATGAAAAAAAAATTTGTTTGACTTGCTTTGTTGCAATATTCCCTTTATTATGGTGGCCTGGAACTGAACCAAGACTTCTGAGGTCTGCATGTATATAATTTAAAAATTTTTGCCTTGAAATAATTTTAACTTTACAGAAAGTAACAAAAATTTTAGTGTTTCTATATCCATTCACTAGTTCTCTTAATATTAATATCTTTTATAACCATACACATTTGCCAAAACAAATAACTTAATATTGCTACAATAATGCTAACCATGTTCATACTTTTTTTATATTCTTTAATATATTGACAGAGAACTCAATTATTCCATTGGTGCAGAAACATTAACTTAGACAAATCTATCTGGAAATTTCTAAGAAGTAAATGGAGACAATTTTAGAAACTTGGAGTCTCCCATATCACCTGATGAAATCTCTGCTAACTGTCTTTAAGTATGAGTTATTAATGATGATGAGAGAAATTTGGGTATATTTCTACGGGTCTTACAAGTATTTTTCTAGATGTACTCCTTTGATCTGGGAATGATTTTCTTTAAGTCTTGCTCTCAAGGATACCATCAATCAAATCTCTTGAGAATCAGGACAAGGACTGGGTTATGTATTATCTTCATGGCTTTATCACTCCAAAGGAATGTTCAGTTCAGTTCAGTTCATTTGCTCAGTAGTGTCCGACTCTTTGCAACCCCATGAATCACAGCATGGGCCTCCCTGTCCATCACTAACTCACTGAGTCTACTCAAACTCATGTCCATCTAGTAGGTGATGCCATCCAGCCATCCCATCCTATGTCGTCCTCTTCTCCTCCTGCTCCCAATCCCTCCCAGCATCAGAGTCTTTTCCTATAAATCAACTCTTCACATGAGGTAGCCAAAGTACTGGAGTTTCAGCTTTAGCATCAGTCCTTCCAAAGAATACCTGATCTCCTTTAGAATGGACTGGATGGATTACTATGCAGTCCAAGGGACTGTCAAGAGTCTTCTCCAACACCACAGCTCAAAAGCATGAGTTCTTCAGTGCTCAGCTTTCTTCACAGTCCAACTCTCACATCCATACAGGACCACTGGAAAAACCATAGCCTTGACTAGACGGACCTTTGTTGACAAAGTAATGTCTCTGCTTTTGAATATGCTATCTAGGTTGGTCATAACTTTCCTTCCAAGGAGTAAGCGTCTTTTAATTTCATGGCTGCAATCACCATCTGCAGTGATTTTGGAGCCCCCAAAAATAAAATCAGTCACTGTTTCCACTATTTCCCCATCAATTTCCCATGAAGTGATGGGACCAGATGCCATGATCTTACTTTTCTGAATGTTGAGCTTTAAGCCAACTTTTTCACTCTCCTCTTTCACTTTCATCAAGAGGCTTTTTAGTTCCTCTTCACTTTCTGCCATAAGGGTGGTTTCATCTGCATATCTGAGGTTATTGATATTTCTCCTGGCAATCTTGATTCCAGCTTGTGCTTCTTCCAGCCCAGCGTTTCTCATGATGTACTCTGCATATAAGTGAAATAAGCAGGGTGACAATATACAGCCTTGGCGTACTCCTTTTCCTATTTGGAACCAGTCTGCTGTTCCATGTCCAGTTCTAACTGTTGCTTCCTGACCTGCATATAGGTTTCTCAAGAGGCATGTCAGGTGCTCTGGTATTCCCATCTCTTTCGTAATTTTTCACAGTTTATTGTGATCCACACAGTCAAAGGCTTTGGCATAGTCAATAAAGCAGAAATAGATGTTTTCTGGAACTCTCTTCCTTTTTCCATCATCCAGTGGATGTTGGCAATTTGATCTCTTGTTCCTCTGCCTTTCCTAAAACCAACTTGAACATCTGGAATTTAACGTTTCATGTATTGCTGAAGTCTGGCTTGAAGAATTTTGAGCATTACTTTACTAGTGTGTGAGATGAGTGGAATTGTGGGTAGTTTTAGCATTCTTTGGCATTGCCTTTCTTTGGGATTAGAATGAAAACTGACCTTTTTCCAGTCCTGTGGCCACTGCTGAGTTTTCCAAATTTGCTGGCATATTGAGTGCAGTATTTTCACAGCATCATCTTTCAGCATTTGAAATAGCTCAACTGGAATCCCATCACCTCCACTAGCTTTGTTCATAGTGATGCTTTCTAAGGCCCACGTGACTTCACATTCCAGGATGTCTGGCTCTAGGTGAGTGATCATACCATCATGATTATCTCGGTCTTGAAGATCTGTTTTGTACAGTTCTTCCAGTGTATTCCTGCCACCTCTTCTTAATATCTTCTGCTTCTGTTAGGTCCATACCATTTCTGTCCTTTATCGAGCCCATCTTTGCATGAAATGTTCCCTTTGTATCTCTAATTTTCTTGAAGAGATCTCTAGTCTTTCCCATTCTGTTGTTTTCCTCTATTTCTTTGCATTGATCACTGAGGAAGGCTTTCTTATCTCTTCTTGCTATTCTTTGGAACTCTGCATTCAGATGCTTATATCTTTCCTTTTCTCCTTTGCTTTTTGTTTCTCTTCTCTTCACAGCTATTTGTAAGGCCTCCCCAGACAGCCATTTTGCTTCTTTGCATTTCTTTTCCATGGGGATGATCTTGAACCCTGTCTCCTGTACAATGTCACGAACCTCTGTCCATAGTTCATCAGGCACTCTATCAGATCTAGTCCCTTAAATTTATTTCTCACTTCCACTGTATAATCATAAGGGATGTGATTTAGGTCATACCTGAATGGTCTAGTGGTTTTCCCTACTTTCTTCATTTTAAGTCTGAATTTGGCAATAAGGAGTTCATGATCTGAGCCACAGTCAGCTCCCGGTCTTGTTTTTGCTGACTGTGTAGAGCTTCTCCATCTTTGGCAGCAAAGAATATAATTAATTTGGTTTCGGTGACCATCTGCTGATATCCATGTGTAGTCAGGGCTTCCCTGGTGGCTCAGATGGTAAAGCATCTGTCTTGATGCAGGAGACCCAGGTTTGATCCCTCGGTTGGGAAGATCCCCTGGAGAAGGATATGGCAACCTACACCAGTCCTCTTGCCTGAAAAATTCCATGGACATAGGAGCCTGGTAGGGTACAGTCCATGGGGTCACAAAGAGCCGAGAGCTTTTTAAGCCCTTGTTAATTCCCTTACCTCTGTGCAACCTCTGGAAATAGTTACTTCGTTGAAGTCTTTTTTGATTATTTCTTCTGAATGCATCATATATCTCCTGTCATGATCATGATTAACAAACCAAATATTCAGAATCGGTATCTTTGGATTCTCTAAATTTTACTCTAAAAAATTTGCATATTTTATTCTTCATTTATATATCCAAATAATAAACATAAATTTTCTATTTCTTTGAAATATCAATTAGGAACATGTCCATAGATCTATACCAAGCAGACTTTCTGGACTATAGCATGCTCAAGCTTTTCTATCTCAAAGAGAAAGGAAGCATTTAAATATCCTTTCTATTTCTTTGTTACAGGATCAGATGTTGCTCCTAATATTAATAATGCCCTTCCTGTCTAATTGATTTAGCTGATCCTATTTGTCTTAACCAAAATAAATTGTATGAAGTGTCTTAAAAGAGTTCATTCTAAGATTAAAACTTCTATGAAATTCATCCTAAGGAAAAAAATTATTCCCACATAGAAGGATACTTCTGCAATATTGTAAGAAAAATAAACACATAAAAGAATGCCTTACAGAAGGAGACAATTGACTAAAATTTAGTAGATCTATACAATGAACTAAGCAACCACTTAAATAATCTTTAAAAACCATACTAAATAAGGTATATATACATATATGTGTGTGTGTGTGTGTGTATATATATATATATATATATATATATATATATATATATATATCAGTGTATCAGTATAGATGCCAGTATCTCTCTACATACATATAAGTTCACTTCAGTTCAGTCACTTAGTGGTGTCTGACTCTTTGCAACACCATGTACTGCAGCACGCCAGGCTTCCTGTCCATCACTGACTCCCAGAGCTTGCTCAAACTCATGTTCACCCAGTTGGTGATGCCATCCAATCATCTCATCCTCTGCTGTCCCCTTCTCCTCCCACCTTTAATCTTTCCCAGGATTAGGGTCTTTTCCAATGAGACAGTTCTGCATATGAGGTGGCCAAAGTATTGGAGTTTCAGCTTCAACATTAGTCCTTCCAATGAATATTCAGAACTGATTTCCTTTAGGATTAACTGTTTGGAGCTCCTTGCACTCCAAGGGACTGTCAAGAGTCTTCTCCAACACGACAGCATCAATTCTTTGGCGCTCAGCTTTCTTTATAGTCCAACTCTTACATCCATACATGAGTGCTGGAAAAACCATAGCTTTGGCAAGACGGATATTACTTTGCCATTTATTGGCAAAGTAATGTCTGTGCCTTTTTAATATGCTGTCTAGGCTGGTCATAGCTTTCCTTCCAAGGAACAAGTGTCTTTTAATTTCATGGCTGCAGTTACCATCTGCAGTGATTTTGGAGCCCCCCAAAAATAAAGTCTGTCACTGCTTACACTGTTTTCCCATTTATTTGCCATGAAGTGATGAGACCAGATGCCATGATCTTAGTTTTCTGAATGTTGAGTTTTAAGCCAACTTTTTCACTCTCTTCTTTCACTTTCATCAAGAGGCTCTTTTTAATTCTTCTTCACTTTCTGCCATAAGGATGGTTTCATCTGCATATCTGAGGTTATTCATATTTCTCCCAGAAATCTTGATTCCAGCTTGTGCTTCATCCAGTCTGGCATTTCACATGATGTACTCTGCATATAACTTAAATAAGCAGCGTGACAATATACAGCCTTGATGTACTCCTTTCCTGATTTGGAACCAGTCTGCTGTTCAATGACCAGATATAACTGTTGTTTCTTAACCTGCATATAGATTTCTCAGGAGGCAGGTCAAGTGGTCTGGTATTCCCATCTCTTTAAGAATTTTCCATAGTTTGTTTTGATCCACACAGTAAAAGGTTTTAGCATAATCGATAAAGTAGACATAGTTTTTTTTTTCTGGAACTCTCTTGCTTTTTCTATAATCCAATGCATGTTGGCAATTTGATCTCTGAGTCCTCTGCCTTTTCTAAATCCACCTTGAACATCTGGAAGTTCACAGTTCACATATTGTTGAAGCCTGACTTGGAGAATTTTGAGCATTACTTTGCTAGCATGTGAGATGAGTGCAATTGTGTGGGTAGTTTGAGCATTCTTTGGGATTGCCTTTCTTTGGGATTGGAGTGAAAACTGATCTTTTCCAGTCCTGTGGCCACTGCTGAGTTTTCCAGATTTGCTGGCATATTGAGTGCAACACTTTCACAGCATCATTTTTTAGGATTTGAAATAGCTCAACTGGAATTCCATCACCTCCACTAGCTTTGTTCATAGTGATGCTTCCTAAGGCCCACTTGTCTTTGCATTGCAGGATATCTGGCTCTAGTTGAGTGATCACACCATTGTGGTTTGTGGGTCGTGAAGATCTTTTTTTTACAGTTCTTCTGTGTATTCTTGCCACCTCTTCTTAATATATTCTGCTTCTGTTAGGTCCATATCATTTCTGTCCTTAATTGTGCTCATCTTTGCATAAAATATTCCCTTGGTATCTCTACTTTTCTTGAAGAGATCTCTAGCCTTTCCCTTTCTATTGTTTTCCTCTATTTCTTTGCATTCATCACTGAGGAAGGCTTTCTTATCTCTCCTTGCTATTCTTTGGAACTCTGAATTCAGATGGGTATATCTTTCCTTTTCTCTTTTGCTTCTCAGTTCAGTTCAGTTGCTCAGTCATGTCTGACTCTTTGCGACCCCATGAATTGCAGCACGCCAAGCCTCCCTGTCCATTACCAATTCCCGGAGTTCACTCAAACTCACATCCATCGTGTCGGTGATGCAATCCAGCCATCTCACCCTCTGTCATCCCCTTCTCCTCCTGCCCCCAATCCCTCCCACCATCAGAGTCTTTTCCAATGAGTCAACTCTTCGCATGAGGTGGCCAAATTACTAGAGTTTCAGCTTTAGCATCATTCCTTCCAGAGAACACCCAGGACTGATCTCCTTTAGAATGGACTGGTCGGATCTCCTTGCAGTCCAAGGGACTCTCAAGAGTCTTCTCCAACACCATAGCTCAAAAGCATGAGTTCTTCAGTGCTCAGCTTTCTTCATAGTCCAACTCTCACATCCATACAGGACCACTGGAAAAACCATAGCCTTGACTAGACGGACCTTTGTTGGCAAAGTAATGTCTCTGCATTTGAATATGCTATGTAGGTTGGACATAACTTTCCTTCCAAGGAGTAAGCGTCTTTTAATTTCATGGCTGCAATCACCATCTGCAGTGATTTTGGATACAAAAGAATAAAGTCTGACACTGTTTCCACTGTTTCCCCATCTATTTCCCATAAAGTGATGGGACCAGATGCCATGAACTTAGTTTTCTGAATGTTGAGCTTTAAGCCAATTTTTCACTCTCCTCTTTCACTTTCATCAAGAGGCTTTTTAGTTCCTCTTCACTTTCTGCCATAAGGGTGGTGTCATCTGCATATCTGAAGTTATTGATATTTCTCTCCGCAATCTTGATTCCACCTTGTGCTTCTTCTAGCTTCTCTTTTTTTCTTAGCTATTTGTAAGGCCTCCTCTTACAACCATTTTGCTTTTTTGCATTTCTTTTTCTTGGGGATGGTCTTGCTCCCTGCCTCCTGTGCAATGTCATGAACCTCCATCCATAGTTCTTCAGGTACTCTGTCTATCAGATATAATCCTTTGAATCTATTGTTACTTCCACTGTATAATCATAAGGGATTTGATTTAGGTCATACCTGAATGATCCAGTGGTTTTCCCTACTTTCTTCAATTTAAGCTGAATTTGGCAATAAGGAGTTCATGATCTGAGCCACTGTCAGCTCTTGGTCTTGTTTTTTTTTTTTTTTTTTTCTGACTGTATAGAGCTTCTCCATCTTTGGCTGCAAAAATGTAATCAATTTGATTTTGGTGTTGACCATCTAGTGATGTCCATGTGTAGAGTCTTCTCTTGTGTTGTTGGAAGAGGGTGTTTGCTATTATCAGTGCATTCTCTTGGCAGAACTCTATAGCTTTTGTCCTGCTTCATTTGGTTTCCAAGACCAAACTTGGCTCCAGATTACTCCTGGTATCTCTTGACTTTCTACTTTTGCATTCCACTTCCACATATGTACAGATTATCTCACATACATATTGAAAAAAATGAAAAATAGATCCTGAAATAAGCATACATACATAAATGATGAAAATAATCAACATACTTTTGGCTGTGTTTCTCTTTGTATGCAAGAGTATTTTTTATACTTTATATTTTGATATTTAATATACTTAAACTGCAATGCACTAAAGAAAAATAGGAATACCTACTTTAAATATGTAACTCTACCAGCCCTTAGGCTACCAGCACTCTTGAAGATAAATTTTTAAGTTCAGTTAGTTGGATCATGTAAAATTGGATTCTGGAAATTTTTATTGTAGAAATTATATAAATGAAAAACTTGCAAGGGGAAACAATAGTAATCTGTCCCCAATTTACCTTTCTCTATTTCATCTGATAACTAGGCCTTTTGTTAAGCATTTGCTTGCTTTGTAACCCAGCTGTATTGCTCAAATTGATCCAGTATTCAGGTCAGATATGCATCAAACAGTCTATTTTGTATATTTCATATTTTATTTATGATTATTGTTTAAGACATCACTTCTCCTATCTTTCAGCTGAATCCCTGACAGAATGACTCTTTAACAAAATAGTCTGAACAATAGAAATTGTAGTTAGAATATTTTCCTCCAAATAACTGACACTTTGACAGGAAGTGAGAATCTCAGTTTGGCCTGAAGGTTTAATGTAAATAAAAATCTAAATGAGTCAGTTATTTATTATTAAGCTGAGTCTGTGATAGAATTCTAAGCTGACATGGGTGCCAGCCTGTAGTAGACTATTCAATTAAGTAAGTATAAAGTTGACTCTTTCTTGTCCAGTGGGAGTCCTAGCTAAAACAAAAACAGAACAACTGAAAAATAAGAATCCTTTATTTTTTCATGTGAATGTATTAGATGAGACCTTGCCTGCCAACAAGTCCTTCCTGATTTTATAATTGCTGATTTGTGATTTTGCAGGCCACCTCGGCCCATGAAATACAGCATGGAATATAAAAACACTGTATTTGTCAAGGGCTTTAGAATTTTAAAAAGTGTTTTATGTATCTTGTTTCTCATAAAAAGTCACATGAAAATTTAGGTAAGAAATATTATCATCTTCATTTTACAAATAAAGAAATTGAGATTTAACTTAGTTGAATGGCTTGTCTAAGTTTACCACGTAATTGATGGAGTTGGAGTGCGAACTGTTGCCTCTCAGCTCGTTAGGTTATGGGTTATTTTACAATTGCATGTTGCCACATAGTTTACCATTTGTAGATTCCTGTGGTTCGGATCATGTTAAGGCTTCTAATCACTGAAAATCAACAAATCACAGTTTTCTCCAATAGCTGGAAATTGAGACTCTCATCCACTCAGAGAGGAATAGAAAAACATAAGTGAATAGGCAAAATCACTAAACCATTTTTATAACTAACCAAATCTTATAGTTCTAAACTGCTTTGGAACTTTAAAGTATTCATATTTTGCCATATTTTTATACTGTCCTATCATAGAACACAGAAATGTTTCTGCAAAAACAGATAAAAAGCCCTCAAAAGTGCTGATTAGTATGTCATTCTATTAGGAAGATTGAGCTTGCTAAGAAAATATTGTGTGATTGCATTTTTATTGTTGTTGGGTTTTTTGTGTGTGTGTGTGTGTGATATGGATATAGTTAACAGTCTCCTGATTCGTTATGTATTATAAGTTTAAATTTTATTATATCAAGGGTTCTTGAAATCTGAATGTTTACACTTCCAAAAGCTGAGAAGAGATACTTTGGAACATGAGTGGCTGAAACTGAAAGGCACTTTTTGCTTATTGGCATCCTGCTTCGTGAGAGCCATTCTGAAAGACCACCAAAGAGATAGCAGTTAATTCATGCCAAAGCTGAAGGCTGTGCTGGTTTAATATCAGTTTGAAGAGCTATGATGCCTTATATGGGACAAACTATTTTCTATTTTCTGTATGTGTTTTTGTTTTAATTCTCATATTTAATATAAACCTATGGTTTTTAACTCCCCCAATTCCATAGTCCATTTTCTAATCCAGTCTAGACCACAGGACACATCACTCTTCAATATTTTAAACTATCATAGCCCTATTCCAATTTCTTGCCCTATTATCACCACCATCCCCCCCATTACACTGGGTTCAGTCCTCTCTCTTATCACTTCTGTCAGTAAGAAAAGTAACATACTTCCTCAACTTACTTTACTTCATCCCACCCACCTTCCTTTTAATTCAGTGGCATTTCCATCTCTCCTTCCTTCTGATAAAAGAAAAAAAAAATCACATATTGAAGTGTGGGGAAGTCATTCTGGTTTATACCTGAGTTAACTTGGATTTTATGCTCACTAAAACAGCCTGTTTGTAGCCCGTCATACACTGCACATTTGCTTTAATTATTAAAAAAAAAAAAAAAAATGGGGGGGCACACTGACCAAAATTAAAGCATGTTCATGTTAAAAATGAAGATTAAATGCCACACCTAGCCTGGTCCTTCTTTGATAAGACTAGCTTCCCAGGTGCCAAGGCCATAGTGACTCACTGTGTACTTGCTGTTTTTTTTTTTTTTTTTTTTGAAACTTTGAAATAATGAATCCCTGTTTAATGTTCTTTGTTCTGACAAGATATAAAACTGTACTGAAAACCATGCTTCTCCAGAGCAGTTTCTCAAAGTAATTCTGGAAGCTAGTTTTTATACTACGGGCCTCAGTTTGGTTGAGATAAAATCTTATCATTGATTGTTCATTGATTATTTTTGTCAAAACTTCCTAGCTCCACAAAACAGTGAGTCATTTTCCTAAAATTATTTCTCATCTGTACTATGAAAATTATGCTATCCAGCTTCCTCCAAGAACTTTTTTTACCAACTTCACAATTTCTTTAACTTCAATCATTTCCCTCCAGCTATAAATGTTAAGCAAAGAAAATGTTGGCCTCTTTTATATTAAATCAATATATATTTTTCCTCACCATACATATATATGATTTTTAGTAAAACAGTGAACTTTACAGCCAAGGTTCTAAGTCTGTACACACTGTCTTCATTTTCACATCACCCACTCATATTTCAACTAAGATATGGCTTCCAACCTTAGTCCCCCATCACACACCTCTAAAACTGTTCTGCTGAAAGTCCTTAATGATTTAATATTTTCTCATGTTTTCTAATCTTTACTGAGGTGTAAGGAACACAAAGACTTAATTTCATATTTGTAAAATTCAATGGCTATGTTTTCATTTTAAAAAATAATATTTATTTACATGTCCAATCATAAAATCAAATAACCAATGCTAATTATAGAATATTTGATGTGTGGATATTTGTGTATATATCTATGATTACTCTTTTTACATTTTCAATAGTTTTCTTTTGTCTCTTTTATTTTCACTTTCCACATTTTAATTAGAATTGCTAAGATTGTCCTACATTATTTTCAGCATACTTTTTATTCTACTTTTTAAAAACTGTATTTTATATATTTTATTGAATAATATTTTCAATTAATTTTTCCTCTTAGTTACACTAGAGTTAATATTTTGTGCCTGAAATTCTGAATTGAATGTTCATTTTTTTTTGTTATAATGAAAAAGATTTAAAAATATAGCTTTACATCTGAGGAGAGATTTAAGGAACCCATACTTTGGCTAGCAAAATTCTGTTTAATACTTTCTAAATATACTGAAGTTGTACATTAATTTGGGATTAATAGTCACTTGGGAGAATGGTTTTTTTGTTGTTGTTTTCTTTTCAACTGATGATTCTGTTTTAATCTATTTGTCTCACAAGATGCTTTCAATTTCTTTCTCTTTTCTTTAATGATATTCTGATTGGAGAATGTGAATCAGGTAATGTCTTCTTTTTCTAGAGCCAAATTTTCTTTATTCTTTTTGTTGTGGTTGTTGTTACTGTTAAGTTGCTAAGTCATGTCCAACTCTGTGACTCCATGGATTGCAGCATGCCAGGTCCCCTTGCTCTTCACTATCTGCC
This sequence comes from Bos grunniens, assembly GCF_055505025.1. Taxonomy (NCBI): domain Eukaryota; kingdom Metazoa; phylum Chordata; class Mammalia; order Artiodactyla; family Bovidae; genus Bos; species Bos grunniens. Next base: position 59,670,588 of record NC_141183.1, on the reverse strand, counting down.
TGAGTTTGCCCAAATTCATCTCCATTGATGCCATCCAGCCATCTCACCCTATGACTCCCCCTTCTCCCCCTGCCTTCAATCTTTCACAGCATCAGAGTCTTTTCTAATAAGTCAGCTCTTTGAATCAGGTGGCCAAAGTATCGGAGCATCAGATTCAGCATCAGTTCTTCCTGTGAATATTCAGTGTTGATTTTCCTTAGGATTGACAGGTTTGAGCTCCTTGAAGTCCAGGGAACTCTCAAGAGTCTTCTCCAGCACCGCAATTTTATTTTTAGGAAAGTATATAATGACTTTTATAGTTAGCATATAAAAGGTAATAGGAAGTATGCCCATGGAAGCAGAGTAGGAAGATCCTCAGCTACCTACTCCCATAAGAACCCCAAAAGTACAACTATTTACAGAACAACTATATATGAGAATGACACGAAGACTAGCAAGAAAGATTTTTCACAACTGAAGATATAAAAAAGGAGTAACAATATGGATAGGAAGGGTGAAGACAAGTATAAAGATCTACAATGTGAGATAGGAAGTTCCCAAAAGGAAGGATAATCACAACTGCAGAGGTTCTTTCCAATTCAAAGAATTCAAGCCTGGAAGTTCTTCATTAGGAAGACAAGACCCCAGGATATCTGGGTTTGAAGGTATGTGGGGTTTGAAATTGAGAGCACTAGAGTGCTATGGAAAATCAAGGCCACATGTAAAATCTCACATTTTACAGATGGACAAAGCTTCAGATTCCACATCAGTCTTTCCAGTGAATATTGGGGCTGACTGGGCTTCCCTGGTGGCTCAGAGGCTAAAGCTTCTGCCTGCCATGTGGGAGACCCAGGTTCGATCCCTGGATCAGGAAGATCCTCTGGAGAAAGAAATGGCAACCCACTCCAGTATTCTTGCCTGGAGAATCCCATGGACAGAGGAGCCTTGTAGGCTACAGCCCACGGGGTCACAAAGAGTTGGACATGACTGACTGACTTCACTTCACTTCCTTTAGGAGTGACTGATTTGATCTGCTTGCAGTCCAAGGAACTCTCAAGAGTCTTCTATGCCACAGTTTGAAAGCATCAATTCTTTGATGTTTAGCATTCTTTATGGTCCAACTGTCATAGCAGAACATGACTACTGGAAAAAACATAGTTTTGACTACATAGACCTTCATCAGCAAAGTGATGTCTCTGCTTTTTAATGCACTATCTAGATTTGTTATAGTTTTCTTCCAAGGAGCAAGAATCTTTTTAATTTCATGGCTGCAGTCACCATCCACAGTGATTTTGGAGCCTGAGAAAATAAAGTTTGTCATTGTTTCCATTGTTTCCCATCTATTTTCCATAAAGTGATGGAACTGGATGCCACAATCTTAGTTTTTTGAATGTTGAGTTTTAAGCCAGCTATTTCACTCATGAAACAATTGACTGATTCAAACTGGGAAAGGAGTGTGACAATGCTGTATATTGTGACCCCATTGTTTAACTTATATGCAGACTACATTATGCAAAATGCTAGGCTGGATGAGTTACAAGCTGGAATCAAGATTGTCAGGAGAAATATCAACAACCTCAGATATGCAGGTGATACCCCCCTAATGGCAGAAATTGAAGAGAAACTGAAGATTCTCTTGATGAAGGTGAAAGAGGAAAGTGAAAAAGCTGGCTTAAAACTAAAGATCATGGCATCCAGTCCCACTACTTCATGGAAAATAGATGGGGTAAAAGTGGAAGCAGTGATAGACTTTTTTTCTTTCTTGTGCTCCAAAATCACTGTGGATGGTGACTGCAGCCATGAAATTAGAAGGCTGTTGCTTCTTGGAACTAAAATTGTGACAAACCTAGACAGAGTGTTAAAAGCAAAGACACCACTTTGCCGACAAAAATCTGTATAGTCAAGGCTATAGTCTTTCCAGCAGTCATGTATGGATATGAGAGTTGGACCATAAAGAAGGCTGAGCACTGAAGAATTGATGCTTTCGAACTGTAGTGCTGGAGAAGACTCTTGAGAGTCCCTTGGACAACAAGGAGATCAAACCATTGAATCCTAAAGGAAATAAACTGTGTATACTTATTGAAAGGACTGATGTTGAAGCTTAAGCTCCAATACTTCAGCCACCTGATGCAAACAGCTGACTCATTGGAGAAAACCATGATGCTGGGAAAGATGGAAGGCAAAATGAGAAGAAGGTGGCAGAGGATGAGATGGTTTGATAGCATCACCGGTTCAATGGACATGAACTTGGACAACCTCTAGGAAATAGTGAAAGACAAGGCATCCTGGCATACTGCAGTCCTTGGAGTGGCAAAGAGTTGGACACAACTTAGTGGCTGAACAATATTAACAGCAAATTCTATCATAAGGACACTGGTGCTAGAAAATACCATTTTGGAGTCCTCTCCCCATCAAATTAGTGTCAGGACCTCACTCACCACTGGCTGGCATAAGCTCCAGAAAATCTTGGACCACACAGCCAGTGATGGTGGGACCTGGCCCCACCCACCAACAGACTGGCAACATACAAGTCTGACCAGAGGGGAGTGCACTGCCAGGCCCCACAGGATGTCTACTACATGATGCTACTTCTTCAAGATCAGGAAACATAAATGACCTATCATAGAAATAAACACAGAGAATTAGGCAAAATGAGGAAACAGAGGAATGTCTTCCAAATGAATGAATAAGGTAAAATCTCAGAAAAATAATTAAAAGAAATACAATCAGTAATCTACCTGATGCACAGTTTAAGATAATGACCATAAAAATGCTTGATTAACATAGAATGGATGGAAACAGTGAGAAGTTTAACAAAGTTATAAAATATAAAGAAGAACTAAACATACATGAAGAATACAAAAACTGAAATAAAAAATACACTAGAAAAAATCAACAGTATATTAAATACAGTAGACACAGAAAATAGTAGATATAGAGCAATGATCAGTGAATTGGAAGATAGAGTAGTGGATATGCCCCAAGCTGAACCAATTTTTTTTTTTAATTAAAAAAAAAAAATGAGTATAGTTCATGAGTCCTCTTAGACAGTAGCCTAGAGGAGTCTTCCAGGCTCTTCTTGAGCCTGGCTGGCTAAAGTCCATGGGGTCATAAAGAGTTGGACACAACTGAGTGACTTACACATGCATACAGCAGAAAGATAAAAGAAAGGGCAGATAACTTATTTGAGAAAATAATAGCTGCAAACTTTCCTAATCATGGGAGGGAAACAGACATCCAAATCCAGGAAACAGAGTCTCAACCAAGAAGAACCCAAAGAAGACCACAACAAGACATTATATTTAAAATGACAAAAATTAGAGTAAGAGAGAATGTTAAAAACAACAAGCAACTAGTCACCTGCAAGGAACTCCCACAAAACAGAGAGTTGATTTTTTTGGCAGAAACTTTGCGTGGGGAACAGATTGGCATGGCCTGATGTATTCAGTGTGATAATAGGGAAAAATCTACACTCAAGAATACCTGAACTGCCGAGGCTATCATTCAGATTTGAAAAAAAGATAAAGACTTTTAGAGATAAGCAAAAGCAAAAACAATTCAGTACCACTGAAATACTGGAGGTAATCAGAGGTATTCCTCATTTCAAAGTATACTGCAGAGCTACAGTCATCAAAATTTATGGTACTGACACAAAAACAGACTCATAGATCAATGGAACTGAACAAAGAGCCCAGAAATAAGCCCACATTTACATGATCAGTCAAACCATGACAAAGAAGGCAAGAATGTAATGTGGAAAAAAACCCAAAAAACAACAACAATAAAAAACAGCCTCTTCAATAAGTTGTGCTAGGAATATTGGATAGCTACATGCAAAAGAATAAAACTAGGCTACCCTCTCATAAAATATACAACAATAAACTCAAAATGGAGAATTCCAGGCACCAAAAGCTGGTGCTCTGGGACAGCCTAGAAGACCAAAGTATGGAGGGAAGTAGCAGGGGGATTCAGGATAAGGGGTACACATGTATATCTGTGACCAATTCATTTTGATGTATGGCAAAAACCATCACAAAATTGTAAATTAATTATCCTCCAATTAAAATTAATTAATTAAAAAATATTTAAATGGAAGACCTGAAGCCACAAAAATCTTGGAAGAAAATGTAATTAGAGTATTTTCTATTTTAATCTCAATTATAGGAAACTTTGTGCATCTATCTCTTTGGGCCAGAGCAACAAAAACAAAAATATACAAAACATACTACAAAAATTTAAAAACCTTTCACACAGCAGAGGAAACTATCAATCAAACAAAAAGACAGCCTAGAGAATGGTAGAAGATATTTTCAAATGATGTGTCTGATGAGGGGTTAATATCTAAAATAGTCAAAGAACACATACAACTAAAATTCAAAAAAGCAAATAATGCAATTAACAAATAGGCAGAGAACATGAATAGAAATTTTTCTGAAGAAGATATACAGATGGCCAATAGACATGTGAAAAGATCTTCAACATTACTAATTATCAGTGAAATACAAATCAAAACCACAGTGATATAGCACCTCACATGTCAGAATGTTTATCACCAAAAAGACAACAAATAAAAAGTGTTATCGAAGATGCAGAGGAAAAGGAATGCTCATTCATTGTTAGTGGGATTGCAAATTGATGCAGCTGCTTTGAAAAACAGTATGGAGGTTCTTAAAAAAAAAAAAATAGAACTGCCATTAGATCTAGCAATTTTACTTCTCGGTATTTATCTTAAGAAAAAAAAAAAACTAATTCCAAAAAATATATTCTTCCTGCCAACAAGGACATACTGTATAGCATATGGAACTCTGCTCAACATTATGTGGCAGACTGGATGGGAGGGAAGTGTGAAGGGGAATGAATATATGGTTATGTATGACTGAGTCCCTTCAAGGTGAATCTGCAACTATCACAACATTGTTTGTTATTGGCTATTGTTGTTCAGTCACTAGGTTGTGCCCAAATCTTCAACCTCATGGACTGAAGCACGTCAGGCTTCCCTGTTCTTTACCATCTCCTGAGGTTTGCTCAAACTCTTTTCCATAGAATTAGGGATGCCATCCAACCATCTTATCCTCTAGCACCCCCTTCTCTTCCTGCCCTCAATACTTCCCAGCATCAGGGTCTTTTCCAATGCGTCAGCTCTTTGCAACAGATGGTCAAAGTATTGGAGTTTCAGCTTCAATATCAGTCCTTCCAATGAATATTCAATCTTGATTTCCTTTAGGATCGAACGGTGTGACTTCCTTGCTGTTCAGGGGTCTCTCAAGCGTCTTTTCCAGCACCATAATTCAAAACGAACAATTTTTCAGTGATTAGTCCTCTTTATGGTCAAAATCTCACATTTGTACATGAAAGTCACTCAGTCGTGCCTAACTCTTTGCGACCCCATGGACTACACAGTCCTTGGAAGTCTCCAGGACAGAATACTGGAGTGAGTAGTTGGTCCCTTCTCCAGAGGAGCTTCCCAACTCAGGGATCAAACCCAGGTCTCCCCCATTGCAGAAGGATTCCTTACCAGCTGAGCCACCAGGGAGGCCCTATACATGACTATTTACTTGTACATGACTACTTTAAAAACCATAGCATTGACTATACAGACCTTTGTCAGCAAAGTGATATCTCTGCTTTTTAATATACTGTCAAGGTTTGTAATAGCTTTTCTTCCAAAGAGCAAGTGTTTTATAATTTCATGCCTGAAGTCACTATCTGAAATTATTTTGGAGCCCAGAAAAGTAAAATCCTTCACTGTTTCTACTTTCTCCCATCTCTGTATCATGAAGGGATGGGATCAGATGCCATAACCTTGGCTTTTTGACTGCTGAATTTTAAGCCAGCTTTCTCACTCACCTCTTTCACCCTCATCTTTAGTTCCCTTTCACTTTATGTCATTAGAGTGGTTATTGTTGCTGTTATTGTTTATTCCATAAGTCATGTTGACCCAGGGACTGAAGCACGCTAAGCTTCCCTTCCTTCACTATCTCCTAGAAATTGCTTAAATGTATATTCATTGAGTCAGCATCATCTGCATATCTGAAGTTGTTGATATTTCTCCTGACAATCTTGATTCCAGCTTGTGATTCATCCAGCCTGGCATTTATCATGGTGTATTCTGAATATAAGTTAAACAAGATGACAATATACAGCCTTGATGTACTCCTTTTCCAGTTTTGAACCAGTCAGTTTTTCCATGAAGTTTCTAATTATTGCTTTTTGACTGCATACAGATTTCTCAAGAGACAGGTAAGGTGATCTGGTATTCTCATTTCTTGAAAAATTTTCCACAGTTTGTTGTGAGCCACAGAGTCAAAGGCATAGCCAATGAAGCAGAAGTAGATTTTTTTTTTTCTTCTGGAACCCTCTAACTTTTTCTATGGTCCAACAGATGCTGGCAATTTGATTTCTGGTTCCTCTGCCATTTGTAAATCCAGCATGCACATTTGGAGGTTATCAGTTCACATACTGCTGAAGCCTAGCTTGAAGGATTTTGAGCATAATCTTACACGTGAAATGAATGAACTTGTGCAGTAGTTTGAACTTTCTTTTGCATTCCTCTTGGATTACAGTGATATTGAATGGCTTGCCTTGGAAATGAACTGAGATCATTCTGTAGTTTTTGAGATTGCACCCAAGTACTGCATTTCAGACTCTCTTGTTGACCATGTGGGCTAACCCATTTATTCTAAGGGATTCTTGCCCACAGTAGTAGGCATATTCATCATCTGAATTAAATTCACCCATTCCCATTCATTTTAGTTCACTGATTGCTAAAATGTTGATATTCACTCTTGCCATCTCCTGTTTGACCACTTCCAATTTACCTCAATTCATGGAGAAGGAAATAGCAACCCACTCCAGTGTTCTTGCCTGGAGAATTCCATGGACAGAGGAGCCTGATGGGCTGCTGTCCATAGGGTCACACAGAGTTGGACACGACTGAAGTGCCTTAGCATGCATGCATGCATTGAAGAAGAAAATGGCAACCTACTCCAGTATTCTTGCCTGGAGAATCCGAGGGATGGGGGAGCCTTTTGGGCTGCCATCTATGGGGTTGCACAGAGTTGGACACGACTGAAGCGACTTAGCAGCAGCAGCAGCAGCATGAACCTAACGTTCCAGGGTTCCTGTGCAACAGTGTTTTTATAGCATTGGACTTACTTTCACCACCAGACACATCCACAACTGGGCATTATTTCTGCATTGGCTCAGCCTCTTCATTCTTTCTGGGGCTATTTGTCCAAGTTCCCCCAGTAGCGTATTGGACACTTACCAACCTGAAGGGCTCATCTTTCAGTGTCATATCTTTTTGCCTTTTCATACTGTTCATGGGGTTCTTGAGGCAAGAATGCTGAAGTGGTTTGCTATTGCCTTTTTCAGCGGACCACGTTTTGTCAGAACTCTCCACCATGACCTGTCCATCTTATGTGGTCCTGTGTGCAATGGCTCATAATTTCACTGAGTTACACAAGGCTGTGATCCAGCTGATCAATTTTGGCTGATTTTCTGTTATTGTGGTTTTCTTTCTATCTGCCCTCTGATGGATGAGGATGAGAGACTTATGGAAGCTTCTGATGTGAGGGACTGCCTGTGGGGAAAACTGGGTCTTGCTCTGCTGGGCAGGGCCATGCTCCATAAATCTTCAACCCAACTGTCTGCTGATGGGTGTGGCTGTGCCCCCTCCAAGTAGTTTGGCCTGAGATGGTCCAGTGCTAGAGTCTGCAGTCTCTGTGGGTGGACGACAGGCTCTGTGGTAGTGATAATGACAACTTCTTCCAAGAGGAATTATGCCAACATGCTGTGCCTCCCAGGACTGCTGCTGCCAGTGCCCCTGACCCTGACATAGGCCACTGTCAACCCTCACCTCTGCTGGAGACTCCAAAACACTCACAGGCAAGTCTGTCTCAGTCTCTTGTGGGCTCACTGCTCCTTTTCCCTGTGTCCTGGTGCTCACAAGATTTTATTTGTGTCCTCCAAGAGTCTGTTTCCCCACTCCTGTGGAAGTTTTGCAATCAAATCCTACTGACCTTAAAAGTCAGATTCCCTGGGGATTCCCGGTCCTTTCCTTTTGCCAAATCTTCAGGTCAGGAAGTCTGTTGAGGGGCCTATAGCCTTCATAATAGTGCAAGAATTTCTTTGGTATAATTGCTCTCTAGTTTGTGGATTGCCCCCCCAGTGGCTCTAACAGTGACCTCCTCCAATGTGACCTATGCCACATGCTGTGCCCCCCAGGACTGCTGCTGCTAGTTCCCCTGTCCCCACAGCAGGCCACTGCTGACCCATGCCTCTGCAGGAGACCCTCAAACACTCACAGGCAGGTCTGGCTCAGTGAGTGGGGTTCATTTCTTATATCATAGACAAATTGAATCATTTCCTAACATAAATGTAGATAATTTTATAATAGCAACAGAGTTCTTGATTTGCTTCAAGAAACAAAGGGTCTGAGAAACTGGATCCACTTTCCTTTAGCAGTAATAAGCAGAAGCTTGTTCAGAGGTATCTCCAAGAAAGGGCTTATGTGTTCCTTCTGGCTTCATGCATTGTTACCTACTTGAACTCTACAACTGTTTCGTTTGCAACCTTTGTTTATGCAGTTAATTTAGATGTTGCTTACTGCATAATCTAAATCCCTTAGTAGTGATTGATTTTTCTGTCTATTCTTGTCTGAAGATATGCATTTGTCATCTCATTCCCATCTTGTCACTACAGAGAAGTGGAGAAACCAAAGGAGAACAACCTTTGCCCTTGGATCAGAGGACAAAGACCTGATCTGGGCTGGGTTTACAAATATCAGAGGTGTGGAATTGACTTATTTACATGCAAAGCACCAACTTCCATGTCTAACATTTTGGATATCCTAGCCTTTTAATTCTATTTGCTTTCTTGAGCTTGTATTATTGTTGTTTTTTTTGTTTTGTTTTGTTTTGCTTAATTCATATTGACAACCTGAGTTTTTTGTCTCTATTCATAAACCTATCTCTCCTCCCTCCTATTAAAAAAAAAAAAAAAAACTTACAAGCTTTAAACTTGACTTATGACTAACCTGGACTCATTGCTTTCTGCAAGTGATTTTGCTATAACTCTCTTTTAAAACTTGGCTCTCTATTCCTGTTCTGCTCCTGAGTTGGTGAGACACCAACTGACAAAGAGAGAATATTTCATTTTTGCGCATGAAGAAGAAAGCATGACTCTCATTCAATAAATGTGTTCCACTTCCTATTGAAGTTCTCAAATAGAAAGTAAACCACACAAAAGAAAACCTATAACAAAACAATTACCTGAAAAGTGAGTACATTCTTTCTCATGCATTTAGAGGGAGTTTTCAAAGAAGAATCATTGCAAAGGCAAGATGCCTGAAATTTTCAGGCCCAAGGTGCTTAAATAATATAATGGGAATTCAAGCAGAGATGCTGGATACAGTGTTATTCCTTGCAACTCTATCATAGATGTTCATGTTTTTGTGGCTTACTTTTTATAAGGCTGTAATGTTTGAATTTATTTTGTCAAGCACTTATTTTCTCTTTGCCTATAATGTTCTAGTTATCCAAGTACATATTTACATCTTCATCTCTTTTTTTCTAGCCATCTTTCAACTGTTTCTTTATGCTTTCAAAATGGCATGTATTTTTATTTCTCTACTTACATTTCTATTATTTGAGCTGGACTTAGGCCTGCCACACTCGTTTTAAAGACTTGAGGTGCCATTAGAAATAGCACCAGTTGCATCTCCTTATCATTACTGCCTCCTTTATACCCAGACTCTTTTCATTTGATAGTGCATGTTAGAATGAAGTAAAATGCACACATCTAATGACCGGTAATTTATACAGGTTTCAAAAAGATGCATAAAGGGATGGATGTGCTTGAAAACAAATGTGTAGACAATTAGTTAATAATAACTTATTACCAAGTTCAGTTCAGTTCAGTTCAGTTGCTCAGTAGTGTCTGACTCTTTGTGACCTTGTGGACTGCAGCATGCCAGGCCTCCCTGTCCATCACCAACTCCTAGTCTGCTCAAACTCATGTCCATCGAGTCAGTGATGCCATCCAATCATCCCATTCTCTGTCATCCCCTTCTCCTCCCACCTTCAATCTTTCCCAGCATCAGGATCTTTTCAAATGAATCAGCTGTTTGCATCAAGTGGCCAAAGTACCAAGGCAGGTTATAAATATAGGTGGCATGTGCATTGTGTATTGGTATTTTTGCATATGCCATTAATTAAATGATTTAGAATTTTAATTTCAGTAGTGTACTGTGCATTTCAAATGTTTCATTTGATCTTTTTCTTGGTGTTATTTCACCAAGAAACTCCATGACATTGGGCATGGATTTGAGAAATGTGGGCACCTTTGAGACCAAACACTTGCTGATATAGACTAGATTCCCTTGCTTCTTTGCCTGTTGACCTTATGGCATGTTAATTACTCAGTGAAATACATTTTGCTTAGTCAGCTAATGCTTAAAAGCATAATAAACTTTGATTTGAATTGAAGAAGGTGAACTATGTTAGTTTTAGACATTTAGATAGTTGATGCAGTTCTTACAGGCAGCAGAGAGATGACCAGCCTAACTGAATACCTGTTGGGTTTTATGAGCTATGTTAGTTTTAGACGTTTGGATAGCTGATGCAGTTCTTATAGGCAGCAGAAAGATGAACAGTCTAACTGAATACCTGTTGGTTTTTAACCACCTGGTGTCTGTTTCCCCTTCCTAATGATACTTTGGTTGGTTTTTGAAAAACTATCTCATCAAATACAATGGTAGATCTTTCTTATCACTCCGTGGCACATGTCAGAAGCAAGAATCTGATCCAAAACTAGATAAGTGCTGCTGTTTACTAAGGCACTACATCATGAGCAAATTAAGCAAAGAGATTGGAAATTATTACCAGGATGAAAAAAAAAACACTTTCATCCCAATAGTAATTGCTAACCTGGAGACTCTTTTTAAAAGACTGTTGCTGTTGCTTCCGTATTCTAATACTTTAAACTGAATTTCTAGTCTGCAGTATTTCCACTGTAAAACCCAACAAAATGCATAGAACTTTAGAGCATCAGAACTAAAATCAGACTATCAATTCACCCTGGAATTTATAACTAATCAGATGACATTGGACTTGGAGTTTGGTCCTTTAATTCCTTTATTTCTTGCCCTGATAAATAAGTATAATTATGTTGTATTTCCCATGAAGTAATATGCATGTAAAACACTTAGAATAGAGCCTGAGATAGCATATATTTTCATGATTTAATTATGATATCTATTGTCTCCAAAATGTCTCCAAAAAATTTAGTTTAGTCTCTTTTCACACACACACACACACACACACACACACACACACACACACACACTATTATCTCAACTAATCTCTTCACAAAGTCTTTCATCATTCTGCTTACAAATGTTTAACAAATAAAAAAACAAACATTTAACAAATGAAAATAAATAAAATACCCAAGTTGGTTCTTATTAAAAACAAAGAAACTCACAATTACCAAGTTCTAGACGATTCAGTGGGTAATATAGCTCCACTAATTTCCAAAGCAAGCACATGGAGTATCATTCTGTAAAAAAGTTGTGCTGTGGTAAATTTGAATGTAACTTATATTCATTCCAGGCAATACCTCAAAGAACTTTCTCTTATAATGACTCCAGTGTCACTTTATCATAAATACATTTCTTATAGCATCTTATAGAACTCACCATGATGAAACATTATGAAGCATCTGTATTATTACTCGCAGCAGCAACCCAAACTCATTGATGGTTGTAGATGTGATGCTGCTTTAAATTGGTTGATTGATTGAAGTTGAAAAATACTGGGCTAAGAATTAGACCATAGACATAGAAAACAATGAAAGCATTATGAGGCTTTTTGACATATTGGCTGTCCCTGTATTTAAGGTTAATTCTCCTTGCTCAAAAAATAGAAGGAAGAAAGAAAAATTGCAGTAATCTGGAAACTATATCAACTCTTTAGAAGTCATAATACTTGAAAGGAACATATAGTCATTCTCATTGTTTCTATCTTGTTTATTATACTTTTAGTACAAAAGCTCTATATTCTGAAATGTTTGGGGAGAGAAAGAGAAATGCCCTAGAATGATAACTAGTTGGAAGCAATTTAAGTAGCTGGCTAACTCTGATATCTGTCAGCAAATAACACTAATAGCATGCAGTAGACTCTATTTGTAAGATTAATGGTACAAGATAGGGTATTTTATATCTTTACTCTGTTTACCAGCATAAAATAGAATGGAAATAGCTTTTAAAATATGGAAATTATTTTGTGTATTTTATTGAGAATATATATCTTTTAAGGTATCTCTACAACATTAGTGCAGATCTGATGCATTTTACTATTTTAAAAAGATTTCAGCACTGTAAAATATATAGCTGCTCCCAAGGATAAAATCTAGGTTTTAGAAAGGAAGGGGATTCAAAGTACTTCACTACAGACTCCTTTGATCAATAGGAAAATAGAAAATGTTCTTTTTAACTAAAATGTAGACCATGGCTCGCACAGTAATTTTTTTTTTCTTTTCTTTTTAACTTAGAACAGCTTTCATTTAGCATAAGCAAGCTAGGGGAATGAAACATTAAAAAATAATATTTTAATGACCTAAATCCAAATAAAACAGATTTAAAACAATTCTCATGTCTCCTATTTTAAAATATACTTTGTTATATCTTGATGCCAGAAATAGATTTTTTTTTCATTCAGTATTCTTATTTTCCATTTCTTGAAAAAATAAAGAACCAGAGGTTCTGAACTATTAGATAAGTTCGAGTGGGACTCACTTTATCAATATACCATCAAAGACATTTTTCAAAAATTAATATTTAATAGTTTCATTAAGACAAATGACATTTCAAATAAGTCCTTTAATTACATTGTTTTAATAAAAAATGCATGAAACAATCCTGAATTAATACTAAAGCTTGACAAATCCTTTCTTCAAGAAAGTCATTACAAATCCAGGACTAGGGAATACAGGGCAAGGGACATGCTACTAAAAGGGCATCCTAACAAACCTTGAGTTACTTTCAGAGAGATCTTGAACTAAGGTGGACACATTGGGAAGCAGTTTCATAATACAGAGAAATCTTTTAATGAAAGTATTGCAAGAATACAAAAATATTCTGGCCAAAAGTTTGAAATATGTGCATGTATTACATTTTTTATTAGGTTGGTATGCACATAACACCACTGTACTCTGCAACACCTCCTTTCATGGACTTTTCTACATTAAATGATTTTCTTCTTCAATTCATCTGCAACTGTCACCGAAATCTTCTCTTCTAAATTTTTTAAAGTTCATTCCACCCCATCTTCACTCCCAACCATGTAATATAGGTCTTTATCACATCACTATAACAGGTAGCTTCCCTTGTGGCTAGGCTGGTAAAGAGTCAGCCTGCAATGAGGGAACCTGGGTTCGACCCCTGAGTTGGGAAGATCCCTGGAAAGGGGAAAGGCTACCCACTCCAGTATTCTGGCCTAGAGAATTCCATGGACTGTATAGTCCATGGTGTTGCAAAGAGTCAGACACGACTGAGTGACTTTGGACTTGCCCTGTGGCTCAGCTGGTAAACAATCCACCTGCAATATGGAAGACCTGGGTTTGATCTCTGGGTTGTGAAGATCCCCTGGAGAGGGGAAAGGCTACCCCCTCCAGTATTCTGGCCTGGGGAATTCCATGTATAGTCCATGGGGTCGCAAAGAGTCAGACAAGACTGAATGACTTTCACTGTAGCTGGTAGGAAATGTATATTAGGCAAGAATTTCTGAGAATACTCACCTATTTGGTTGCTAAAGTGTGTGAGAAAGTATTTATCTACTAGAAGCTGATCATGGAGAATCAGGGGCAAGCAGAAGAAAACTATAGTACAGGACAATATTGACAAGTTTAAGTTGTACAGAGCATGTGTGTATGTGTGTGTGTGTTTGTGTTAGTGTCTGTGTGTATGGGTGTGTGTGTGTGTTGTGGAAAATGAGAGTCCAAATAGGTTTGTAGGCAATGAAGAAATTTGAAAGTTTTTTTTTTTCTTTTTTTTGCGGGGGGGTGGGGGGTGGGGGGGAGGCGGTCCTACGATGGTGCAGGAATAGGACGGGGAGACCACTTTCTCCTCCACAAATTCATCAAAAGAACATTTAAATGCTGAGTAAATTCCACAAAACAACTTCTGAATGCCAGCAGAGGACATCAGGCACCCAGAAAAGCAGCCCGTTGTCTTTGAAAGGAGATAGCAAAAAAACATAAAAGACAAAAAAAGAGACAAAAGAGGTAGGGATGGAGCTCCATCCCGGGAAGGGAGTCTTAAAAAGAAGTTTCCAAACACCAGGAAACACTCTCACTGCCGAGTCTGTGGCGAGCCTTGGAAGCACAGAGGGCAACATAACAGGGAGGAAAAATAAATAATTAAAACTCACAGATTATGAGCCCAATAGTAACTCCACCAGCAGAGAAGCAGGGCAGACACGGACCCGCCACTAGCAAGCGGGGGCTGGGCAGGGAGGCGCGGGCTGCATTACTTAGAGTAAGGACCGAGCCTGAATGCCCTGAGGGCAATCTGAGCGAATTAACTTGGGCTAGCAAACCAGACTGGGATAACTACCACGTGAAAAGCCCTAACCTGAGACACCGCCAGGCCTGCGCACAGAACAACGGACTGAACAGAACTAGCCAGCTGCAGACCATCCCCCTCCGGTGACAGGCAGCCAGAGCCAGAAGGGGGCAATTGCAGCCCCCAAAGAGATATTCTCTACCAAACTGCAAGCAGGCTTCTTTGCTAACTAAGACTTCTTGGGGTTCTGGACTGTCAACATCCACCTGAGAAGGCGCACCAGTTATACACCCAGAAAACCGAGTGGCAGGGACAGGAGAGGCAATAAGTCCCAACGACCGCGCTCACCAAACACCTCATCACCTGAGCTGCTCGGACCTGGGAAGGGCACAAAACGCAGGCCCAACAGAGTCTACACCTCTGAGGACTACCCAAGTGCCTGAACCTGAGTGGCTTAGACGTGGGAGGTGCATGCAGCCCAGGCCCAACCTCAGATGGTCCCTGGTGGAGCAACCTAGAGCCTGAGCAGTGCGGGCAGGGAAGGCACATGCGCTGTGAGCAGGGGCAGGCCCAGTGTGGCTGAGACACTGAGAGCACATGCCAGCGTTATTTGTTTGCAGCGTCCCTCCTTCCCCACAGCGCGACTGAACAAGTGAGCCTAAAAAAAGTGTCCACCACCGCCCCTTTATGTCAGGGCAGAAATCAGACACTGAAAAGACCAGCAAACAGAAGAAGCTAAAACAGAGGCAACTGCCTTGGAAGTGACAGGTGCAATAGATTAAAACCCTGTACTTAGTACCAACTACATAGGAAGGGGCCTATAGATCTTGAGAAATATAAGCTGGACCATGGAACTATCTGAAAATGAACTGACCCCACACTGCCCACAACAATACCAGAGAAAGTCGTAGATATATTTTTACTATTTTTACAATCATTCTTTTTTTTTTTTAATTTTTAAGTCCTCTATTACTCCTTTAATTTTCATTTTTATAACCTACTATTACTTTTCCAAAAAAAAAGACCCTATTTTTTGAAGCAAACTTCATATATATATATTTTTTTTTTAATAATTTTTGTGACTTTGTGTTTTTTTTTTTTTCCTTCTTCTTTTCTTTAATATTGTGTTTTTGAAAATCCAAACTCTACACTAGATTTTTAATCTTTGCTTTTTGGTATTTGTTATCAATTTTGTACCTTTAAGAACCCAATCTTCAGTACCCATTTTTACTTGGGAGCTAGATTACTGGCTTGACTGCTGTCTCCCCCTTTGGACTCTCCTTTTTCTCCACCAGGTCGCCTCTGTCTCCTCCCTCCCCTTTCTCTTCTCTACCCAACTCTCTGAATCTCTGTGTGTTCCAGACGGTGGAGAACACTTAGGTAACTGATGACTGGCTGGATCTGTCTCTCTCCTTTTGATTCCCCCCTTTTATCCTCCTGGCCACTTCTGTCTCCTTCCTCCCTCTTCTCTTCTCTGTATAACTCTGTGAACATCTCTGAGCAGTCCAGACTGTGGAGCACACATAAGGAAGTGATTACTGGCTAGCTTGCTCTCTACTCTTTCGATTCCACCTCAGCTTATTCGAGTCACCTCTAACTCCCTCCTCCCTCTTCTTTTCTCCATGTAATTCTGTGACCCTCTCTGGGTGTCCCTCATTGTGGAGAAACTTTTCATCTTTAACCTAGATGTTTTATCAGTGGTGCTGTATAGAAGGAGAAGTCTTGAGACTACTGTAAAAATAAGACCGAAAACCAGAAGCAGGAGGCTTAAGTCCAAATCCTAAGAACACCAGAGAACTCCTGACTCCAGGGAACTTTAAGCGATAGGAGCTCATCAAATGCCTCCATACCTACACTGAAACCAAACACCACCCAAGGGCCAACAAGTTCAAGAGCAAGACATACAACACAAAGTCTCCAGCAACACAGGAACATGGCCCTGAGCTTCAATATACAGGCTGCCCAAAGTTACTCCAAAACCACTGACATCTCATAACTCATTACTGGACACTTCATTGTACTCCAGAGAGAAGAAATCCAGCTCCACCCACCAGAACACCGAAACAAGCTTCCCTAACCAAGAAACCTTGACAAGCCACCTGTACAACCCCACCCACAGCGAGGAAACTCCACAATAAAGAGAACTCCACAAACTGCCAGAATACAGAAAGGCCACCCCAAACTCAACAATATAAACAATATGAAGAGACAGAGGAATACCCAGCAGGTAAAGGAACAGGATAAATGCCCACCAAACCAAACAAAAGAGGAAGAGATAGAGAATCTACCTGATAAAGAATTCCGAATAATGATAGTGAAAATTACCCAAAATCTTGAAATCAAAATGGAATCACAGATAAATAGCCTGGAGACAAGGATTGAGAAAATGTAAGAAAGGTTTAACAAGGACCTAGAAGAAATAAAAAAGAGTCAATATATAATGAATAATGCAATAAATGAGATAAAAAACACTCTGGAGGCAACAAATAGTAGAATAACAGAGGCAGAAGATAGGATTAGTGAATTAGAAGATAGAATGGTAGAAATAAATGAACCAGAGAGGAAAAAAGAAAAGCGAATTAAAAGAAATGAGGACATCTCAGAGACCTCCAGGACAATACTAATTGCCCCAACATTCAAATCATAGGAGTCCCAGAAGAAGAAGACAAAAAGAAAGACCATGAGAAAATACTTGAGGAGATAATAGTTGAAAACTTCCCTAAAATGGAGAAGGAAATAATCACCCAAGTCCAAGAAACCCAGAGAGTCCCAAACAGGATAAACCCAAGGCGAAACACCCCAAGACACATATTAATCAAATTAACAAAGATCAAACACAAAGAACAAATATTAAAAGCAGCAAGGGAAAAACAACAAATAACACACAAGGGGATTCCCATAAGGATAACAGCTGATCTTTCAATAGAAACTCTTCAGGCCAGGAAGGAATGGCAAGACATACTTAAAGTGATGAAAGAAAATAACCTATGGCCCAGATTACTGTACCCAGCAAGGATCTCATTCAAATATGAAGGAGAAATCAAAAGCTTTACAGACAAGCAAAAGCTGAGAGAATTCAGCACCACCAAACCAGCTCTCCAACAAATGCTAAAGGATATTCTCTAGACAGGAAACACAAAAAGGGTGTATAAACTCGAATCCAAAACAATAAAGTAAATGACAACGGGGTCATACTTATCAATAATTACCTTAAATGTAAATGGGTTGAATACCCAAATCAAAAGACAAAGACTGGCTAAATGGATACAAAACCTAGACCCCTATATATGTTGTCTACAAGAAACCCACCTCAAAACAGGGGACACATACAGACTGAAAGTGAAGGGCTGGAAAAAGGTATTCATGCAAATAGAGACCAAAAGAAAGCAGAAGTAGCAATACTCATATCAGATAAAATAGACTTTAAAACAAAGGCTGTGAAAAGAGACAAAGAAGGACATTACATAATGATCAAAGGATCAATCCAAGAAGAAGATATAACAATTATAAATATATATGCACCCAACATAGGAGTACCACAATATGTAAGACAAATGCTAACAAGTATGAAAGGGGAAATTAACAATAACACAATAATAGTGGGAGACTTGAATACC
Organism: Bos grunniens; assembly: GCF_055505025.1. Lineage (NCBI taxonomy): Eukaryota > Metazoa > Chordata > Mammalia > Artiodactyla > Bovidae > Bos > Bos grunniens. The sequence continues at coordinate 59,652,429 of NC_141183.1, read as the reverse complement.
CCACTCACACCTATGGATAGATCAACTACACAGAAAATCAACAAGGGAACACAAACTTTAAATGATACAATAGACCAATTAGACCTAATTGATATCTATAGGACATTTCATCCCAAAACAATGAATTTCACCTTTTTCTCAAGCGCACACAGAACCTTCTCCAGGATAGATCACATCCTGGGCCATACATCTAGCTTTGTAAATTCAAAAAATTAGAAATCATTCCAAGCATCTTTTCTGACCACAATGCAGTAAGATTAGATCTCAATTACAGGAGAAAAATTTTTTAAAATTCCAACATATGGAGGCTGAACAACACGCTTCTGAATAACCAACCAATCACAGAAGAAATCAAAAAAGAAATCAAAATATGCATAGAAACGAATGAAAATGAAAACACAACAACTCAAAATCTATGGGACACTGTAAAGGTAGTGCTAAGGGGAAAGTTCATAGCAATACAGGCATACCTCAAGAAACAAGAAAAAAGTCAAATAAATTACCTAACTCTACATCTAAAGCAATGGCACCCCACTCCAGTACCTCTTGCTTGGAAAATCCCATGGACGGAGGAGCCTGTTAGGGTGCAATCCATGGGGTCGCTAAGAGTCGGACACGACTGAGCAACTTCACTTTCACTTTTCACTTTCATGCATTGGAGAAGGAAATGGCAGCCTACTCCAGTGTTCTTGCCTGGAGAATCCCAGGGACAGGGGAGCCTGGTTGGCTGCCGTCTATGTGGTCGCACAGAGTCGGAAACGACTGAAATGACTTAGCATAAGGGGAAAGTTCATAGCAATACAGGCATACCTCAAGAAACAAGAAAAAAGTCAAATAAATTACCTAACTCTACACCTAAAGCAACTAGAAAAGGAAGAAATGAAGAACCCCAGGGTTAGTAGAAGGAAATAAATCTTAAAAAGAAGGGCAGAAATAAATGCAAAAGAAACAAAAGAGACCATAGCAAATATCAAAAAAGCGAAAAGCTGGTTGTTTGAAAAGATAAATAAAATTGGCAAACCATTAGCCAGACTCATCAAGAAACAAAGGGAGAAAAATCAAATCAATAAAATTAGAAATGAAAATAGAGAGATCACAACAGACAACACAGAAATACAAAGGATCATAAGAGACTACTATCAGCAATTATATGCCAATAAAATGGACAACGTGGAAGAAATGGACAAATTCTTGGAAAAGTACAATTTTCCAAAACTGAACCAGGAAGAAATAGAAAATCTTAACAGACCCAACACAAGCACGGAAATTGAAACTGTAATCAGAAATCTTCCAGTAAACAAAAGCCCAGGTCCAGACAGCTTCACAGCTGAATTCTATCAAGAATTAAGAGAAGAGCTAACACCTATCCTACTCAAACTCTTCCAGAAAATTGCAGAGGAAGGTAGACTTCCAAACTCATTTTATGAGGCCACCATCACCCTAATACCAAAATCTGACAAAGATGCCACAAAAAAAGACAACTATAGGCCAATATCACTGATGAACATAGATGCAAAAATCCTTAACAAAATTCTAGCAATCAGAATCCAACAACACATTAAAAAGATCATACACCATGACCAAGTGGGCTTTATCGCAGGGATGCAAGGATTCTTCAATATCCACAATACAATCAGTATAATACACCACATTAATAAATAGAAAAATAAAAACCATATGATTATCTCAATAGATGCAGAGAAAGCCTTTGACAAAATTCAACATCCATTTATGATAAAAACTCTCCAGAAAGCAGGAATAGAAGGAACATACTTCAACATAATAAAAGCTATATATGACAAATCCACAGAAAACATTATCCTCAATGGTGAAAAATTGAAAGCATTTCCTCTAAAGTCAGGAACAAGACAAGGGTGCCCACTTTCACCATTACTATTCAACATAGTTTTGGAAGTTTTGGCCACAGCAATCAGAGCAGAAAAAGAAATAAAAGGAATCCAAATTGGAAAAGAAGAAGTAAAAGTCTCACTGTTTGCAGATGACATGATCCTCTACAGAGAAAACCCTAAAGACTCCACCAGAAAATTACTAGAGTTAACCCATGAATATAGTAAAGTTGCAGGATATAAAATCAACACATAGAAATCCCTTGCATTCCTATACACTAATAATGAGAAAATAGAAAGAGAAATTAAGGAAACAATTCCATTCACCATTGCAATGAAAAGAATAAAATAATTAGGAATATATCTACCTAAAGAAACAAAAGACCTATATATTGAAAACTATAAAACACTGGTGAAAGAAATCAAAGAGAACACTAACAGATGGAGTAATATACCATGCTCATGGACTGGAAGAATCAATATAGTGAAAATGAGTATACTACCCAAAGCAATCTATAGATTTAATTCAATCCCTATCAAGCTACCAACGGTATTTTTCACAGAGCTAGAACACATAATTTCACAATTTGTATGGAAATACAAAAAATTTAAATAGCCAAAGCAATCTTGAGAAAGAAGAATGGAACTGGAGGAATCAACCTGCCTGACTTCAGGCTCTACTACAAAGCCACAATCATCAAGATAGTATGGTACTGGCACAAAGACAGAAATATAGATCAATGGAACAAAATAGAAAGCCCAGAGATAAATCCACGTACCTATGGACACCTTATCTTTGACAAAGGAGGAAAGAATATACAATGGAGAAAAGACAATCTCTTTAACAAATGCTACTGGGAAAACTGGTCAACCACTTGTAAAAAAATGAAACTAGAACACTTTCTAACACCATACACAAAAATAAACTCAAAATGGATTAAAGATCTAAACATAGGACCAGAAACTATAAAACTCCTAGAGGAGAACATAGGCGAAACACTCTTCAATATACATCACAACAGGATCCTCTATGACCCACCTCCCAGAATATTGGAAATAAAAGCAAAAATAAACAAGTGGGATCTCCACCTGATCTGCCTCTTGAGAAATTTGTATGCAGGTCAGGAAGCAACAGTTAGAACTGGACATGGAACAACAGACTGGTTCCAAATAGGAAAAGGAGTACGTCAAGGCTGTATATTGTCACCCTGTTTATTTAACTTATATGCAGAGTACATCATGAGAAACGCTGGACTGGAAGAAACACAAACTGGAATCAAGATTGCCGGGAGAAATATCAATAACCTCAGATATGCAGATGACACCACCCTTATGGCAGAAAGTGAAGAGGAACTAAAAAATCTCTTGATGAAGGTGAAAGTCGAGAGTGAAAAAGTTGGCTTAAAGCTCAACATTCAGAAAACGAAGATCATGGCATCCAGTCCCATCACTTTATGGGAATAGATGGCGAAACAGTGGAAACAGTGTCAGACTTTACTTTTTTGGGCTCCAAAATCACTGCAGATGGTGACTGCAGCCATGAAATTAAAAGACGCTTACTCTTTGGAAGGAAAGTTATGACCAACCTAGATAGCATATTCAAAAGCAGAGACATTACTTTGCCAACAAAGGTCTGTCTACTCAAGGCTATGGTTTTTCCTGTGGTCATGTATGGATGTGAGAGTTGGACTGTGAAGAAGGCTGAGCACTGAAGAATTGATGCTTTTGAATTGTGGTGTTGGAGAAGACTCTTGAGATTCCTTGGACTGCAAGGAGATCCAACCAGTCCATTCTGAAGGAGATCAGCCCTGGGATTTCTTTGGAAGGAATGATGCTGAAGCTGAAACTCCAGTACTTTGGCCACCTCATGCAAAGAGTTGACTCATTGGAAAAGACTCTGATGCTGGGAGGGATTGGGGGCAAGAGGAGAAGGGGACGACAGAGGATGAGATGGCTGGATGGCATCACTGTCTCGATGGACATGAGTCTGAGTGAACTCCGGGAGTTGGTGATGGACAGGGAGGCCTGGTGTGCTGAGATTCATGGGGTCGCAAAGAGTCGGACACGACTGAGCGACTGATCTGATCTGATCTGCACAACAAAGGAAACGATAAGCAAGGTGAAAAGACAGCCTTCAGAATGGGAGAAAATAATAGCAAATGAAGCAACTGACGAACAACTAATCTCAAAAATATATAAGCAACTCCTGCAGCTCAATCCCAGAAAAATAAACGACCCAATAAAAAAATGGGCCAAAGAACTAAATAGATATTTCTCCAAAGAAGACAAACAGATGGCTAACAAACACATGAAAAGATGTTCAACATCACTCATTATCAGAGAAATACAAATCAAAACCACAATGAGGTACCATTTCATGCCAGTCAGAATGGCTGCCATCCAAAAGTCTATAAGCAATAAATGCTGGAGAGCATATGGAGAAAAGGGAACCCTCTTACACTGTTGGTGGGAATGCAAATTAGTACAGCCACTATCGAAAACAATGTGGAGATTCCTTAAAAAACTGGAAATAGGACTGCCTTATGACCCAGCAATCCCACTGCTGGGCATACACACTGAGGAAACCAGAATTGAAAGAGACACGTGTACCCCAATGTTCATCGCAGCACTGTTTATAATAGCCAGGACATGGAAGCAACCTAGATGTCCATCAGCAGATGAATGGATAAGAAAGCTGTGGTACATATACACAATGGATTATTACTCAGCCATTAAAAAGAATATATTTGAATTAGTTCTAATGAGGTAGATAAAACTGGAGCCTATTATACACAGTGAAGTAAGCCAGAAAGAAAAACACCAATACAGTATACTGACGAATATATATGAAATTTAGAAAGATAGTAACAATAACCCTGTATGCAAGAGAGCAAAAGAGACACTGATGTATAGAACAGTCTGTTGCACTCTGTGGGAGAGGGAGAGGGTGGGATGATTTGGGAGAATGGCATTGAAACATGTATAATATCGTATAAGAAATGAATCACCAGTCCAGGTTCGATGCAGGATACAGGATGCTTGAGGCTGGTGCACTGGGATGACCCAGAGGGATGGTACAGGGAGGGATGTGGGAGGGGGTTCAGGATGGGGAACATGTGTACACCCATCGCAGATTCATGTTGATGTATGGCAAAACCAATACAATATTGTGAAGTAATTAGCCTCAAATTAAAATAAATAAATTTAAATTTAAAAAATAAAAAAAATAAAAGTCTAAGCCCTGAAACATTAAAAAAAAAAGTTTGTTTTTTTTTTCTATTTTGTGAACTCTATGTATATTTATTAGATGTTTATATTGTACTAGGCCATGAGGAAATATAAGGTGTATTGTGTAGTACCCACAGAAAACAGTAGTATGAGATGGCAATTACACAGTTTGGAAGTATCATAGTTGGGATAAGGACAAGGGACTATTGGAACACATAGAAGGACACAAAACAATCTTCAATGCAGACACCTCTTCTTGGAGGAGACAATGCCTTATTTGAGACTCAAGAGATAATAGAAAGTGAGCCAATGGAAGGAGAGAAGTGGGTGTGATCTGTAGCACTGGAAGGTTTTTTCCAAACAGAAGGAGCAAAACATGCAGGTGCTTGCAGAGCTGAGAATGTATGGCACATTTTAAAAGGTACGTTTATTGATTCTTCCAATCCATGAACATGGTATATTTCTCCATCTATTAGTGTCCTCTTTGATTTCTTTCACCAGTGTTTTATAGTTTTCTATATATAGGTCTTTAGTTTCTTTAGGTAGATATATTCCTAATTATTTTATTCTTTCCGTTGCAATGGTGAATGGAATCGTTTCCTTAATTTCTCTTTCTGTTTTCTCATTATTAGTGTATAGGAATGCAAGGGATTTCTGTGTGTTGATTTTATATCCTGCAACTTTACTATAATCATTGATTAGTTCTAGTATTTTTCTGGTGGAGTCTTTAGGGTTTTCTCTGTAGAGGATCATGTCATCTGCAAATAGTGAGACTTTTACTTCTTCTTTTCCAATCTGGATTCCTTTTATTTCTTTTTCTGCTCTGATTGCTGTGGCCAAAACTTCCAAAACTATGTTGAATAGTAATGGTGAAAGTGGGCTCCCTTTTCTTGTTCCTGACTTTAGAGGAAATGCTTTCAATTTTTCACCACTGAGGATAATGTTTGCTGTGGGTTTGTCATATATAGCTTTTATTATTAAAAATAAATAAATAAATAAAAGTTACATTTAGTACCTTTGGTTGGGAGCATTGGAGATTGAAGGATTGGGGATGCAAAACTCTTCCTGTCTCCATAGGAATCAGTTTGGACTTTTGTGTAAGGCAGCAGGTGGTATCCTTCCATGATTCACTGCCTTGTTGTAGTGAAGGGGCTTGTGTAACTCAATGAAGCTATGAGCCATGCCATGCAAGGCCACCGAAGACAGACAGGTCATAATGGAGAGTTTTGACAAAACGTGATCTGCCAGAGGAGGGAATGGCAAACCACTCAAGTATACTTGCCATGAGAACCCCATGAACTGTATAAAATGGCAAAAAAATATGACACTGAAATATGAGCAACCCCAGATTGGAAAGTGTCTAATGTTCTACTGGCAAAGAGTGCAGGACAACTACTAATAGCTCTAGAAAGAGTGAAGCAGCTGGGCCAAAGTGGAAATGATGATCAGTTGTGGATGTGTCTGCTGATGAAAGTAAAATCCAGTGCTGTAAAGGACAGTATTGCATAGGAACCTGGAATGTTAGGTACATGTGAAGTCACTCAGTCATGTCCGACTCTGCAACCCTATGAACTGTAGCCTAACAGGCTCCTCTGTCCATCGGATTTTATAGACAAGAGTACTGGAGTGGGTTGCCATGTCCTTCTCCAGGGACTCTTTCTGACCCAGGGATCGATCCCAGGTATCCCACATTGCAATCAGATACTTTACCATCTGAGCCATACGACTCCCTTAAGTCTATGAATCAGGGTAAATTGGATCTGGCCAAGTAGGAGATGGCAAGAATAAACATCAACATCTTAGGAATTAGTAAAATAAAATGGATGGAAATGGGTGAATTTAATTCAGATGACCATTATATCTACTACTGTGGGCAAGAATCCCTTAGAAGAAATGGTGTAGCCCTTATAATCAACAAAAGAGTCCAAAATACAGTAGTTGGGTGTAACCTCAAAAACAGCAGAATGAACTTGATTTATTTCCAGGGCAAACCATTCAACATCACAGTAATCCAAGACTATCCTCCAATCACCAAAGTCAAAGAACCTGAAGTTAATCAGTTCTATGAAGGATTACAAGACCTCCTAGAACTAACACCCCAAAAGATGTCCTATTCATCACAGGGGATTGGAATGCAAAAGTAGGGAGTCAAGAGATACCTGGAGTAACAGGCAAGATTGACCTTGGAGTACAAAATAAAGCAGGGTAAAGGCTAACAGAATTCTGCCAAGAGGATGCATTGGTCATTGCAACTCACTTTTTCAAAAACACAAGAGACAACTTTACACATGATCATCACCAAATGGTCAATATTGAAATCAGATTGAGTACATTCTTTGTAGCCAAAGATGGAGAAGCTATATACAGCAAGCAAAAACAAGACCTGAAGCTGACTGTGGCTCAGATCCATCAGCTCCTTATAGCAAAATCCAGGCTTAAACTAAAGAAAGCAGAGAAGACAAATAGGCCAGCCAGGTACAAATTAATTCAAATCCCCTATAAATATACAGTTGAGATGACAAATAGAATAAAGGGATTAAATCTAGTAAACAGAGTGCCTGAAGAACTATGGACAGAGGTTCATAATATTGTACAGGAGGAGGCAAACAAAACCATCCCTCCAAAAAAGGAAGAAATGTAAGAAGGCAAAGTGGTTGTCAGAGAAGGCTTTAAAAATAACTGAGGAAAGAAGATAAGTGAAAAGCAAGGGAGAAAGGGAAAAGTACACCTAACTAAATGCAGAGTTTCAGAGAATAACAAGGACAGACAAGAAGGTCTTCTTCAATGAACAATGCAAAAAAATAGAGGAAAGCAACAGAAGGGGCAAGATTAGAGATATCTTCAAGAAAATTGGAAACATCAAAGGCAAATTTCATCAAAAACTGGGCACAATAAGGGACAGAAATGGTAAAGACCTAGTAGAAGCAGAAGAGATCAAGAAGAGATGGTGAGAATACACAGAATAACTGTACAAAAAGATCTTAACATGGATAACCATGATGGTCACTCACCCAGAGGCAGACATTCTGGAGTGTGTAGTCAAGTGGTCCTTAGGAAACACTGCTGCCAATAAAGCTAGCAGAGGTGATGGAATTTCAGCACCTATTTTTAAATCTTTTAAATCTTGTAAAAATTTAAAAGTCTTTTAAAATCCTAAAAGACATTGCTGTATGCAATATGTTAGCAAATTTGGAAAACTCAGCAGTAGCCACAGGACTGGAAAAGGTAAATCTTCATCTCAATTCCCAAGAAGGGAAATAATAAAGAATGCTCCAACTAGTAGACAATTGTACTCATCTCCTATACTGGTAAGGTTATGCTCAAATCCCTCAAGCTAGACTTCAGCATTACATGAACCAAGAACTTCTAGATGTTCACGCTGGGTCTAGAAAAGGCAGAGGAATCAGATATCAAATTGCCAACATTTGCTGGATTGTTTCTCTTTGAATTCCAGAAAAACATTTACATCTGTTTCATTCACTATACTAAAGCTTTTGACTGTGTGGATCATGACAAACTGCGGAAAATGCTTAAAGTGATGGGAATACAAGATCATCTTACCTGAGAAACCTGTATGAAGGTCAAAAAGCAACAGTTAGAACCTTGTATGGAAAAACTGATTGGTTAAAGATTGAGAAAGGAGTAGGAAGAGGCTGTTTATTGTCACCATGTCTATTTAACTTATAAACAGAGAACATCATGTGAAATGCTGTGCTGGATGAGTTATAAGCTGGCATCAAGATTGCCAGGAGAAATATCAACAACCTCAGATATGCAAATGACAGCACTTTAAGGACAGAAAGCATAGAAGAACTAAAGAGCCTCCTGATGAAGGTGAAAGAGAAGAGTGAAAAAGTTGGCTTAAAAGTCAACATTTTAAAAAACTAAGATCATGGCATCCAATCTCATCACTTCATGGTAAATAGAAGTGGAAAAGGTGGAAGCAGTGACAGATTTTCTCTTCTTGGAATCTGAAATCACTGCGGATGCTGACTGCAGCCATGAATTTGAAGATGTTTGCTTCTTAGGAAAGCTATGACAAACTGAGATAATGTGTTTAAAAGCAAAGACATCACTTTGCTGACAAAGGTCTGTACAGTCAAGGCTATGGTCTTTTCAATATCCATGTATGGATGTGAGAGCTGGACCACAAAGAAGGCAGAGGGTTGAACTCTGGTGCTGAAGACTCTTGAGAGTCCCTTGCAGCAAGGTGTTCAAACCAGTCAGTCTTAAAGGAAATCAACCCTGAGTACTCATTGGAAGGACTGATGCTGAAGCTGAAGCTCCAATACTTTGGCCACATGATGCCAACAGCCAGACTCATTGGAAAAGACCCTGATGCTAGGAAAGATTGAAGGCAGAAGGAGAAAAGGGTGACACAGGATGCAATGACTGGATAGCATCATCAATTCTGGGAAATGGTGTGGGGCAGGGAAGACTGGTATGCTGCAGTTTATGGGGTTGTAAAGAGTTGGACACGACTTGGCTACTGAACAACAACAACAACAAAGCAGGTGGAGATATCCCAGAAAAGGACTGGTGAATTAAGTGCAAGCAGAGACTGAGGGACAAAAAAAGAATACTGAGATCAACAAATGACTTCCTATCACCTCCAATCTGCTCCTAAATATCTCAGTTTCTTGCTAGGCATTGTAACATTTAAGGTTTCTTCTTTGGTTATAAACAATAAAACTCATGTTTAACTAACCTAAAAAGACAAGTTATTGGAAGAATGTTGATGGCCTATAAAATAAAAATAGAAAATTAGCTTCAGAAGGAAGCAGTAATGAAGTTAGTTTTATGTTCAATAGGGCCTCTCTTATAATTCACCAAACGTATACTCACCACCTGCTATGTATCAGACACTGTAGAAGGCTGGGAACTGAGGAAAGATAATTAAATAAAATAATTTGTTGTCTGCCTTTACTGTTCTCAAAGTCTAAATGGGTCAGAAGTAGAAGGAATGTATATAAAATATTCCCCAAAAGCACTTACATAATTATGAAATGTGATGTGATATGCAGGGCTTTATTTTTCTGGGCTCCAAAATCACTACGGATGGTGACTGCAGCCATGAAATTAAAAGACGCTTACTCCTGGGAAGGAAAGTTATGACCAACCTAGATAGCATATACAAAAGCAGAGACATTACTTTGCCAACAAAGGTTCGTCTAGTCAAGGCTATGGTTTTTCCTGTGGTCATGTATGGATGTGAGAGTTGGACTGTGAAGAAGGCTGAGTGCCGAAGAATTGATGCTTTTGAACTGTGGTGTTGGAGAAGACTCTTGAGAGTCCCTTGGACTGCAAAGAGATCCAACCAGTCCATTCTGAAGGAGATCAGCCCTGGGATTTCTTTGGAAGGAATGATGCTAAAGCTGAAACTCCAGTACTTTGGCTAGCTCATGAGAAGAGTTGACTCATTGGAAAAGACTGATGCTGGGAGGGATTTGGGGCAGGAGGAGAAGGGGACGACAGAGGATGAGATGGCTGGATGGCATCACTGACTCGATGGACGTGAGTCTCAGTGAACTCCGGGAGTTGGTGATGGACAGGGGGCCTGGCGTGCTGCGATTCATGGGGTCGCAAAGAGTCAGACACGACTGAGTGACTGATCTGATCTGATCTGATGAAAGAAAAAGAAAAAGTCAAAGTCGCTCAGTCGTGTCTGACTGCGACCCCATGGACTATACAGTCTATGGAATTCTCCAAGCCAGAATACTGAAATGGGTAGCCTTGTCCTCCTCCAGGGGATCTTCCCAACCCAGAGATCAAACTGGGGTCTGATTTTTTGCATTGCAAGTGGATTCTTTACCAACTGCACTACAGGAAAACCCAAGAGAGAAATAGAAGAATTTTAAATCAGCATGACAGCTCAGGAGATGGCATTTAAACTTAGATGTGAAGAATGTGTAGGTACCCAGGTAAGAAGCGTATGTAAACTCCTTGAAATGTGAAAGAAGCCAGTATACTAGACCACTGTAAATGGACTAGAGTTGGAGTATAGTAAGTAAAGAGGAGTGTGGGATAAAATAAAACAGAAGAAGACTGGAACAAGGTCATGCAGAGTTTAGTAAATCATGCAAAGATTTGGTGTACGCTAAGGGCACTGAGAAGCTATTGAGGGGTTTCCAGCTAAAAAATAGAAAAAGGTTTGCATTTAATGACTGACCTGGCACATAGTGAGTAGAGCATAGGAATAGAAGTGAAAAGATGCAGACACAGGTTTTATAGAAATCTGAATACATTAAATACTTCTTACTGTTTGCCCACCATGCGTTTGCATTTCTGTTTTTCCAGTTCCTTTGGCAAATTGCTTTTCTCTGTTTGCAAGTCCTGGAGGAAATTCTTAGTCTTGGTCCCCAGAGGTGTTTGCTCAGAGTATTCCCATCTCTCTAGTCAGTGTGCTTGGCTCACAAAGAGGCAGAGACTCAATCAGCATATTCTGTAGAATTCAAGGATATGCACTAGAAAAAAGAAGCTCTTTTTCATTGGAGTGGCTAAATTGGAGATGTATGCAGAGTGCTGCTGGCAGCCATTTAAAAACAGATACAGTGAACAAAGCCATCAGGACCTTGCCTCAGGCACAAGATTTAAGCCAGGATCCATATTACTGGCTGTCCTTTTTTCTCAGCTTCCAGTTGGGCTCATAAGGCGTGGATATTGCTCTTTTATTTAAAATTTTGACCTTTAGTTCATTATGACTTTTTGCATTCATTTCTTTAAATATAACATTAAAATATTATTGTTCATTGCACCTAAGATGAGTGGTTCACTCTCCTGGCCCTGGTCAACACTAATCATTTTGAATCTTTGCAGCGTTTAAATTCTATTCTTCTGTTCAGAAAATGTATCTCACATATCTTGGTGGGAAACAGAGCCCACCTTCATTCGCAACCAGAAAATGTCAACTACATCTAGGGTAGATACAGTAGGTTGGTTCACTTCACATCTATTTTGATGGGCTTATATATTGTCTTCCTTTATTTTAGAACTTAAACCAAAAAACTCATTCTTTTATATTTTCTTGTGACTACGAGCAGGCACATAACTAGGTACTACCAGTCTTACAGCATCACAGAAGACATGGATGCATGTGAAGTGAAGGGCAGGTATGCAGTGATCATGTGCTCTCATAAACCTGCTGGCAGAAGCAGACACATGTAGACTTCGTAGTGTGTCTGTTAGCCAGGCTGATGGAGAGAAGTGCTACATAGCATTCTATAACAATGTGTTCCCGTAGAAATATCTCACTGGAAACAGTGCATTGCTTTTATTTTTCTGATGATATAGCACTCACACCTGGTTCTTCTGATCCTCCTAAGAATTCTGAGAGTAACTTAATGTTTTTTAATTCCTCTTTGTTTAAACAAGCTGAAGGGACTCTGGTGTGTAATGAAAGAGCTCAGTTCATATGCCAGCTTTTCCAGTCTCCTCTGGAGCAAAGACAGAGACATACCAAATAGAGTCAACAGTCAGATGCAGAGTTTGTACCTTGAGTTGGGGGCTAGTGACACAGAGAGCAAAGGGGGCCCTGAAGTGTGGGAGGAAATGGTAGCAGAAAAACTCTGGTTTTGTGAAAGTGTCCAGAGTAGGTATCAGAGGCAGCACCTGGATCCCTTTCTTTCAGCCTGGTGAAATCCTGACCTGAGGGATGACTCTGCTAACCTCTGAGGGATGTGTCTGGACTCCTGACTCAATGATCTTGTGAGATAATAATTTCATGCTGTTTTAAGACCCTACATTTATGAGAATTTGTTATATAACAAGAAGAAATAAAAGCAATATGTTAATGTTTAATTGACCTTTTATTTTTCTTTCTTAGCAGTGCACAAACAATGGAGTGTCTCAGAATTGAAATCACCAGGGATTCAAGAAAATGTTTACAATTATTTAAAATGTCCCTGCTATTTGACTTTGCTGACAAGGGGAATAGAGTGGAGGTGCACCACTCTGATGAGGAGGGTTTTTCATAAGCATAAAGTGATCACTTTACAGTTAAACATGGAGCTACAGTGGATCCACACTTCCTTGAAATAAAAGACCCACGTTTAGAGCATTTTGCTTTTAGAGAAATAGATCTTTTGCATACACATCTGTGGTGCAGTCCACTTATCAGAACTTTCTTCCCACTGGTGAGAAAAATATCTCCATTTCAAAGAAGCAGTGCTGTCTGCTGACCTTACCCAACATGCAAAATACAAGCCTTTAAAATGCTTTATGCTATTATCTAAATAAACAACACTGGATGAACTAACACTACTATACATTATTGATTTTGAAAGCCATTAGGAAATATCCTGATCCTCCATGGGGCTTCTCACCTAGATTTGTAATACCTCAATACCTACTGAAGATATTCCTCAGAATGGTACGGCAATCAGCCTAGATCCAAGTGAGAAATCATTTGTTCAGGAGATCTTTACTAGGCACTGTCTATGTGAAAAATACCAGCCTAGATACTGGGGCACAAAAACATACATGTGTACCTTTAATAACCAAGTGTGCCAGAGACTATTAGGAAAGCCAACACAAAAATATAATATAATGTGATCTGTGTTATAAGATACACTGTTGGCAGAAAGGTAATCATGACCAATACTGCTGGGGCATGCTTGCAAAGTGTCAGTCTTGGAAAACTTATAGAGGAGGAGCCAAAACTGGGCTAGAATTATAAGGAGATTTATTATTTTTAATAATAAATTGACACTTTCATAAAAAGAAAAAACTCAAGCTACATTATGTAAAGAAAAGTTTAGAGTGTTGCATCTCAATGATTCAGAAAGCCAGTTCATAGAAGATTGTAACACTCTGAGAGAATTTGATTGCACACCATATAGAGGGATATAGAGAATGAAATGGTGTGAGAGATGTTTAACAGAACTGGGTGATTGATCAGAATGGAGGTGAGAAGAAAAGGAAAGAGTAATGATGATTCATGTTTCTTACTTGAGTAATGAAGTATATAGTATACAGTAGAGTCTTTTATAAAGGTTGGAAATATAGGTAATATGCTAGAAATGTTCAGTTTGGCATGATGATTTAAACCAAATCAACAAATGTTAGACTTAATGCTGTGAGTCTGATTCAGATACCATATTTGGCATCAGAAAAATGCACTTTGTGTTAGAAACTGGCAAGCTAGCAATTTCTGCAGGCCCTACGTATATAGTAGTATAAAATTTACAGACTGTGGGACACTTGGTTTAGCTACAGAGCCAGAAAAACAGTTTCAGCCAATGCCACTTTATAGTACAGAATAGTGTATGAATTAAAATTAAGCAATTATATCTACTGCTTATGGCATAGAGCCAGAGTACTGTTACATGTAATCAGTTGAATTTAGACAGTAGATAAACATAGGATGAGATGGTTGGATGGCATCACCCACTTGATGGATCTGACTTAGAGAAAGTTCCGGGAGTTGGTGAGGGACAGGGCAGCCTGGCGTGCTGCAGTCCACGGGGTCACAAAGAGTCAGACATGACTTGAGTGACTGAACTGAACTGAACTGAACCATCAGTTCACTTACTTAAAATAAGTAAGGTCAACTACCAATGTGCTTGTAGGAGTAAATAACACTCCCTAGGGATGTATAAAGATACAGTAAGTCCCTTACATATGAACCTTCAGGTTGCCAACTTTCAAGATGTGAACCTGAGTTCACATGCCCACCTAAGATAGTTCACGTGTGTGGTGTGCATTGACATGTGCGTTCGTCCTCAACAAGTGGTTGTATTTTGTGTATTTTACTGTACTATAAGCTTTAAAATGTTTTCTTTATTTTTTGTCTTTTATGTATTATTTATGACTGTGTGGATCACAATAAACTGTGGAAAATTCTGAAAGAGATGGGAATTCCAAACCACCTGACCTGCCTCTTGAGAAATCTGTATGCAGATCAGGAAGCAACAGTTAGAACTGGACATGGAACAACAGACTGGTTTCAAATAGGAAAAGGAGTGCGTCAAGGCTGTATATTGTCACCCTGATTATTTAACTTACATGCAGAGTACATCATGAGAAACGCTGGACTGGAAGAAACACAAGCTGGAATCAAGATTGCCAGGAGAAATATCAATAACCTCAGATATGCAGATGGCACCACCCTTATGGCAGAAAATGAACTAAAAAACTTCTTGATGAAAGTGAAAGTGGAGAGTGAAAAAGTTGGCTTAAAGCTCATCATTCAGTTGAATGAAGATCATGGCATCTAGTCCCATCACTTCATGGCAAATAGATGGGGAAACAGTGGAAACAGTGTCAGACTTTATTTTGGGGGGCTCCAAAATCACTGCAGATGGTGACTGTAGCCATGAAATTAAAAGACGCTTACTCTTTGGAAGGAAAGTTATGGTCAACCTAGATAGCATATTCAAAAGCAGAGACATTACTTTGCCAACAAAAGTTCGTCTAGTCAAGGCTATGGTTTTTCCTGTGGTCATGTATGGATGTGAGAGTTGGACTGTGAAGAAGGCTGAGCACCGAAGAATTGATGCTTTTGAACTGTGGTGTTGGAGAAGACTCTTGAGAGTCCCTTGGACTGCAAGGAGATCCAACCAGTCCATTCTGAAGGAGATCAGCCCTGGGATTTCTTTGGAAGGAATGATGCTAAAGCTGAAACTCCAGTACTTTGGCCACCTCATGTGAAGAGTTGACTCATTGGAAAAGACTCTGATGCTGGGAGGGAGTGGGGGCAGGAGGTCAAGGGGACGACAGAGGATGAGATGGCTGGATGGCATCACTGACTCGATGGACGTGAGTCTCAGTGAACTCCTGGAGTTGGTGATGGACAGGGAGGCCTGGCATGCTGGATTTCATGGGGTTGCAAAGAGTCGGACACACTGAGTGACTGATCTGATCTGATCTGATGAGACCGGATGCCATGATCTAGTTTTTTGAATGTTGAGTTTTAAGCCAACTTTTTCACTCTCCTCTTTCACTTCTGTCAAGAGGCTCCTTAGTTGCTTTTCAATTTCTGCCATAAGGGTGGTGTCATCTGCATATCTGAGGTTATTGATATTTCTCCTGGCAATCTTGATCCCAGCTTGTGTTTCATCCAGCCCAGTACTATGCATGATATACTCTGCATAGAAGATAAATAAGCAGGGTAACTATATACTGCCTTGACACACTCTATTCCCAATTTGGAATCAGTCCATTGTCCCATATCTGGTTCTAACTTTTACTTCTTAACCTGCATACGATTCATACAGGAGGCAGTTAAGGTGGTCTGGTGTTCCCATCTCTTTGAGAATTTTCCACAGTGTGTTTTGACACACACAGTCAAATGCTTTGATGCAATAAATAAAGCAGAAGTATATGTTTTTCTGGAACATTCTTGCTTTTTCTATAATCCAATGGATGTTGGCAATTTGTCTCTGGTTCCTCTCCAGCTTGAACATCGGGAAATTCTTGGTTCATGCCCTGTTGAAGCCTCACTTGCAGATTTTTGAGCATTAATTTCCTAGTACTTGCTATGCTAAGTCACTTCAGTCGTGTCCAACTCTGTGCGACCCCATAGACGGCAGCCCCCCAGGCTCCCCCATCCCTGGGATTCTCCAGGCAAGAACATAGGAATAGGTTGCCATTTCCTTCTCCAATGCATGAAAGTGAAAAGTGAAAGTGAAGTCGCTCAGTCATGTCCGACTCTTAGCGACCCCATGGACTGCAGCCTAACAAGCTCCTCTGTCTGTGGGATTTTCCAAGCAAGAGTACTGGAGTGGGGTGCCATTGCCTTCTCCCCTAGCACGTGAGATGAGTGCAATTATTTGGTAGTTTCAACATTCTTTGGCATTGTCTTTCTTTGGGATTGGGATGAAAACTGACCTTTTCCAGTTCTATGGCCACTGCTGAGTTTTCCAAATTTGCTGCCATATTGAATGCAGCACTTTCACAGCATCATCAATTAGGATTTGAAATAGCTCAGCTGGAATTCCATCAGCTCCACTAGATTTGTTCGTAGTGCAAACTTGACTTCACACTTCATGTTTCTGAATCCAGGTGAGTGATCACACCATCGTGGTTATCTGGGTCATGAAGATCTTTTTTGTATAGTTCTTCTGTGTATTCTTGTCACCATTTCTTAATATCTTCACTTAATGTTCAGTTCAGTTCATTTCAGTCACTCAGTCTTGCCTGACTCTTTGTGATCCCATGAATCACACACAGCGAGTCTTGCTTTTTAATTAGAGCTTAATCTATTTACATTTACTGTAAACATTAATGTGTTTAAGTCTCCCATCTTGTGGTTTGTTTTCTATAAGTTCTATCAGTATTTGATTATCTTATTATTCCTTTCTTATTTCGTATTAAGTGACTTGTATTTTTAAAATTTTTCTATAGAGAGTGATTAAGATAAACACTTTTCACTTATTTATTTATGACAGGGTTCTCAGAGCTCTATCAATTAGTTTCATAATGGAAAGAATCTCATATATATATAAATTTGGATTGAAAAGGTAGAGTTAGAAAAACTCTGAAGGACAGTGAAGGGTGCCCAAATTGCACAGAAAACTAGAGGGGGTTAGAAAGCTTTAGATGTTGAACAAAAATTTTGATGATTATCTCTGAAATCCTTCTGATGAAAATAGATTGACTCTAATCAAATCCTATGAGCAAGGAAAGGATAAATCCACTGGAGACATAAAGGATAAGCTCTTTAACAACTTCAGATAATACTCAGGAGTATCCTGAAGCAAATGTGAACATAGCTTTCTCCTCATTGTTTTTTGTTTTTTGTTTTTTTTTTTTTTTTTGTAAAAAGATTTAACTAAAAATAGAAGATTTAGTATGCAAAAAACCTCAAATGGAAAATAATCCCTTTCTCAAATCTCCTGCTCATTGAGTATTTTTATGAAAGCAAAATAGACTAATACCTAAAATAAACCAATCTCTTACAAATAAAGCAACTAAATATTCCAATCTCAGTGATTTTAAGGATCATAAGAAGAAATGCCTTCTTAGGACACCAGTGCATATACCATAAACAAAAATGACGTGGGAAAAAAATACAGTTGTCCAATGTTAACTAAGAAAGTAAAAGAAAACAAACTAAAGTAGACAATCAATAAAAGTGATAGGTTGTTGTGTCATCAACTCATGTCCAACTTTTTGTGACCCTATGGACTGTACCACACCAGGCTTCCTTGTCCCTCATCATCTCCCAGAGTTTGTTCAAGTTTATATCCATTGTATCAGTAATGCCATCCAACCATCTCATCCTCTGCCACCCTCTTCTTCTCTTTTAATCTTCCCCAATATCTGTTGGGAAAACTTTCCCTCATTGTCTTTTCCAATAAGTTGGCTGTTCACAACAGGTGGCCAAAGTATTGAGGCTTCAGCTTCAGCACCAGTCCTTCCAATGAATATTCAGAATTGATTTCCTTTAAGATTGACTGGTTTTATCTCCTTGCTGTCCAAGGGACTCTCAAAAGTCTTCTCTAGCACCTCAGTTCAAAAATATCAATTTTTTGGTGCTCTGCCTTCTTTATGTGAAATATAGAGTCAAATCCTCATTTTTTTGTTTGTTTAATTTTTAAAGTTACAAGAAGAAATTTATCCAAATATTTGAGGGCAGCCTTGTAAAATTTTGATTGACATACATAGTAAAATTGCTAAGCATAAAGTTTTGCATTGTTATACAACCTCTGCTTTAAAGTTAATAAGCTCTTCAGGGGTAAAGTGTCTCAATCCTCATATACTCACTCTCCTATGTTTAACTGATACTATTTCCTTGTTTGTGACAGCACAACTGATAAATTCATAGAGAAGAGTGTACTCTTCAAATTTCCAGGCTCAGTGTTCTTCTGATACTGCCTTACTTGAAATTCTTCAGGACTTTCTTACTCATAATAGGGTCATTGATGATTTGTACGTTGACTTACTTGAGTCTGAATCCAACTCAAATTGAAGATATTCCAAAAGAACTAAACTCTCTGTGCATTAAAATATCCACTGATATTAGCAGAATTATTAGAGCTGGATCCATGAAGGTCCAGACAGACCCATTCAAACTTCTATCAAAAAATTTTAAAATAGTCTCTAAAATCAGAACTCAAAAAAGAAGACTATATCAATAGATAAAAACCTAAAAAAGAAATGATACATTATCCCTGTGTCAGTTATCATAATATTTTTATCCTCCAAGTCAAGAAACTCAACAGGCAAGGATACAGAACGGTTTCATGATCATCAGTTCAATTCAGTTTAGTCACTCAGTCGTGTCTGACTTTTTGCAACCCCATGAATCGCAGCATGCCAATCCTCCCTGTCCATTACCAACTCCAGGAGTTCACTCAGACTCACGTCCATCGAGTCAGTGATGCCATCCAGCCATCTCATCCTCTGTCGTCCTCTTCTCCTCCTGCCCCCAATACCTCCCAGTCATAAGGTCATCAATAAAATAGTTACTCCCAACTTCCCTGTGAGAGCAAAAACACAGACAGTTTTATATTTGGTGTCACAGGAGGCCTTTTTATAGTCAAATCATAGATCAGTATTCTGCTTTCTTTATTGTTCTTTTGTATCAAGATAATCTGTTCCTCTAAGCCTTGTCCTTGCAAGGTCAAAAATATACCTGGGCATTTATGCTTCAGGATTTACTAACACACCTTCTTATTTATCACAAGTTCTTTACCAGGGACTTCACAACCTTACATATCCTTCTGATTCTATTGTTATTCAGCGTATGTATCACCTTTGGCATATTGTAAAGATTACTTTAACTTAGAGATGAATTCCTTTTGTTTATACACTATTTTAGTTCAAAAAGGATATAAATATTTTCTAAAATAAATTGCAATTTAACCAATAAATATGCATTAACTAAACATGAACAGGAGTCAATTTACTTTCCCTTGACAGTTTAATAGTCATGTAAAACTTTCAGAAACCAGTTACCAAGGGAAAATTAAAAGAATTCCTTGGTCTCATGAGTTTCCAATTTTTTTCTGAAATCGATACATCTCATTATGGTTTAAGCAAGTATTCAAGAATGAAACTTCTTCTTTGGGAACATAATCATATGTTCTGAAAGCACAGAGTTTGTGATCTAAAATTGCCTTAATATAGTTCTCAATCAGGAATCTAAGGAGCTGGAAAGAATGTTGTTCCTAAAGATATAAAAACAACAAAAACCTGGAAAAAACTTTCATGCTTTTTTAAACTCATCAGAAATTGAGATAGTAGGGCAATGAACTGGACTAAAATTGAAGATGGACAAGCAGCTGAAAGAGAAGGTTCATAAATTCTGGCTTAATTGAGTGGGATGCAGAAACAATTGTAAGAATAGCTTAGTAAGGGAGATTGGTATAGCATTAGAGTTTGACTGTACAATAACAAGGTGATGCATCTAGAAATGGCAAACATGAGAGGAGTCCATACAGTCTTGCAGGCTTTTCTCCATGAATCCAACTCATTAAAATGATTAGAAAAGCCCCACCAGGTCTTTTTAATGTTACATACATTAAGGAGGGGAATAGAAGTAGCCACTGCAGGAAGGCATGGAATTCTTCTACTGGGATCATTCTTCTCTAAATCTCTTACAAAAGCATTAATTTGTAAAGGAAGAGGAAATGCAACAAACATGGTGCTAATTAGGGTACTGGTGAAGACTCTTGAGAGTCCCTTGGACTGCATGGAGATCCAACCAGTCCATTCTAAAGGTCAGTCCTGGGTATTCCTTGGAAGGACTGATACTAAAGCTGAAACGCCAATACTTTGGCCACCACATGCGAAGAGTTGACTCATTGGAAAAGACTCTGATGCTGGGAGGGATTGGGGGCAGGAGGAGAAGGGGATGACAGAGGATGAAATGGCTGGATGGCATCACCAACTCGATGGACATGAGTTTGGGTGAACTCCGGGAGTTGGTGATGGACAGGGAGGCCTGGCATGCTGTGATCCATGGTGCTGCAAACAGTCAAACATGACTGAGCAACTGAACTGAACTAAACTGAAGACCTGTTGCCAGCCAGAAGGGAACAAGGGGGATAAAGTGTCCCCTAACCTTGCAGAGGCACAGGAATATGTACTAAGAGTCAGAGATATACCCAAAAAGGGGTGGGAGTACTGAGAAAGCCACACCCCTGAAACTTAGGATAGGAAAATTGTCTAAGACTAAAGCTTAATAAAATATATTTAAAAATCTCATATTCCCAACCCAAGACTAACAAGCAACAAGTTAACTACAAAAAATATACCCTCTATGAGTGTACATTAAAGGGGAGACCTAAATCTGAGAATGAAGCAGTCACTAAAAAAAATCCCTTAGCAAATCAGCCCCGATCCTAAACACGTAGTCCCCCAGAAGGCTTTGTAGCTTGTGGTAAATTGAAAGTAACTATGCTGCTGCTGCTAAGTCGCTTCAGTCGTGTCTGACTCTGTGCGACCCCATAGACGGCAGCCCACCAGGCTCCTCTGTCCAGGGGATTTTCCAGGCAAGAGTACTGGAGTGGGGTGCCATTGCCCAATTAAAACCCAACTCAACTCCTTATTAGATGAACTAAATCCCACACAAAGGACTAGCATAGAGAAAGGTGTCCCTATTTTCAGGGATAGATGAAACATTTACCTCAGTCTCTACTCTCCTACAAAATATGACTGATTTTCAACAAAAGTCAAGAAAAAACAACACACACACAACCAAGAGAGAAAAGAATTGTTAAATCCCAAATGGAAAATAAATTTATAAAAATATATTTTACTTCATTAGTTAACTGGGAAAAATATAAATTAATACAAAAGAGATCTAATTCAGACCCTTTTGGTTTGCAAAATAAATAAGCTTCCTTGCATTTGAGGATGTGAAGCTATGAATAAATTACTAGTAAGAATATATTGGTTCAACCACTTTGGTATATAATTTGGCCATTCCTACAGAAGTGAACATCATTCAGCTTAAGAATTTTACCTTTAGGTTTTAATTTATATTAACTAATGCATGCTCATGGAAGTGTATGCAATTAAGTTAATTGCTATTCTGTTTTTAATGGTGAAAGTGTGGAAGTAACATAGTGAACATCAGTGTGTGTGTTAGTCGCTAAATCGTCTCTGACTCTTTGCAACCCCATGGAGTGTAGCTCACCAGATTCCCTGTTCATGCAGTTCTTCAGGCAAGAATACTGGGGTGGGTTGCCGTTTCCTTCTCCAGGAGATCTTCCCAACCCAGGGATCGAACCCAAGTCTCCTGCATTGCAGGCAGATTCTTTACCATTTGAGCCACAAGGGAAGCTCTGGTGAAGTTCAGATGAACTGAAGTAAACTGAAGTGAACTTCAGTAGATAAAGCCTAAATAAGTTGCTACATAGTGGCAAAATAGAATCCTGCTGCTACTGCTGCTGCTGCTAAGTCGCTTCAGTCGTGTCCGACTCTGTTAGACTCCATAGACGGCAGCCCACCAGGCTCCCCCATCCCTGGGATTCTCCAGGCAAGAACACTGGAGTGGGTTGCCATTTCCTTCTCCAATGTGTGAAAGTGAAAAGTGAAAGTGAAGTCGCTCAGTCCTGTCGGACTCCTAGCGACCCCATGGACTGCAGCCTACCAGGCTCCTCCGTCAATGCGATTTTCTGGGCAAGAGTACTGGAGTGACTTGCCATTGCCTTCTCCGTGTATTAATAGCAAGTTGAATTAAATAAAATTGTTTTTTATACGTTAGATAAGATCAGCTATCATCAATTTCAGGCTTCCTCGATGATTCAACAGGTAACCTGCAACCCAGGAGACGTGGGTTTGATCTTTGGGTCAGCAAAATCCCCTGGAGAAAGAAATGGCAACCCACGATAGTATTCTTGCTTGGGAGATCTCATGGACAGAGGAGCCTGGTGGGCTAGAGTTCAGTGGGTTGCAAAGAGTTGAACAGGATTGAGTGACTAAGCATACAACATGCACATCATTGATTTCATGGGGTTAAACCTAATTTGGAGAAGGCAATGGCACATCACTCTAGTGCTCTTGCCTGGAAAATCCCATGGACGGAGGAGCCTGGAAAGCTGCAGTCCATGGGGTGGCTGAGGGTTGGACACAACTGAAGGACTTCACTTTCACTTTTCACTTTCATGCATTGGAGAAGGAAATGGCAACCCACTCCACTGTTCTTGCCTGGAGAATCCCAGGGACGGGGGAGCCTGGTGGGCTGCCGTCTATGGGGTCGCACAGAGTCGGACACGACTGAAGTGACTTAGCAGCAGCAAATCTAATTTAATATGAAATGATTTAAACCCGTGGCAGAGTCATGTTGATGTATGGCAAAACCAACACAATATTGTAAAGTAATTAACCTCCAATCAAAATAAATAAATTTAAAAAAAGAATAATATATATTTTTTGTGGATATTGTTGTTGGCAGCTAGCTAACAACTTACTAACTAAATACATTTCTTGACCATAAAATGAGTTAAACATTATTATAAGAATTTTACATGTACTAACTTGTTTAATCCTCAGATTAGTCCCATAAGGTAGATACATCATTACATTTATTTTTATAGAGAAAGACACTGAGACTAAGTTAATTTTGTAACTATTTAATGAAAGAGAAAGAATAAAATCCTGGAAGGAAGTAATCAACTTTACAGAAGGGAAGAAGGGAAGTGAGAATGAATATCAACAGGAGGATATATATATATATATATATATATAATTAAAAAAAGAAATAACAAAGTGGTTGAGAGATATGAAGTTAACGTGGTAAAATATAATAATCTGTTTTATTTCTTGGCAGTCCATAGTTGTCTATCATTTTACTTTTATATTTTTCTTAATGTTTGAAATATTCTTTTTTTTATTTCAAAAGAAAGACAAACCAAACTTTTTGTGAATTGTTCCCCTTAGTTTCCAAGCGTATGTTTGTTTTCAAGTGATCTTCAAGGTCCTTCAGAACAGCCCCTGATAATAACAGCTGACACTTACATGCCAGAAAAGTATCTGTAAGAAGTAGAACAGAAAAAAAAGACCTAAGAAAAAAGAAATTTTCTCTGCAAGTACTGGAAATTTAGTTATTCAGTAAATATTTTAGAGTTCCAAAATCATACAAGTATTTAGCTTCTTGTACATGAAAGATAATTGCTCTTAGAAATTATTCGGCTGAAAAGCAGCAAAAGCCAAAAAAAAGCTCAGAGAAAATAAACTAACCACAGGGAAGTAATCAATTCACAAAACATGAACAACAAAAATACTATGGCACAGGAACACTCCTAAATTAGGGTAAGATCATAGGTGCTGCTTCTCCTAACTAAAATTTTAAGTGTGAATGTGCTTAAGGGTCAAAAAAAAAAAAAAAAGATAGGGAAAATAAGGCTGATTCTCCTTCAGTCCGTTTATGTAAATTATGCAAATTAACACCAGATCATAAGACAAAGATATTTTGTAGCCATTGTGATTGCAGTTGGAATTTTATGTGGGGACAGACGTGAAATGCCTAGGTTCCTCTGAAAATGCCTGTCCTCAGGATGTTTTTTCTTCAGGGAGGCTAAAATTAGGAGGACTCTGAAGAGAGGCTCCCCCTTGGGAGCAAATCCAACCCTGAAATTGAAAAGTGTAGTATTGATGGGTTTTTTGTTTAATACTAACTTTTCAAGTTTTTCCTTATTCATCTTTATGGTCTAATGTTGCTCCTGTGACTTAGAAGGTTTGGGAATGATTTCAACCAATGGAGAAAGGATTTGCTTTAGCTCTTCATTTTTATCTTCATGTGATCTTCTTTCTTTCATGTCTCCCTGAGCTTTTCTCACTGGCTTCCTTTTCCATAGTATTTATGTGTGCTTACCTGAGTGCTAAGTCCCTTCAGTCAGGTCTGACTCTTTGCGACCCCATGGACTATAGCCTACCAGGCTCCTCTGTCCATGGGATTGTCCAGGCTACAGTACTGGAGTGTTTTGCCCTGCCATCCTCAAGTGGATCTTCTTGACCTGGGAATCAAAACCTCGTGCCTCCCTTGACTCCTGCATTGCAGGCGGATTCTTTTCTGCTGAGCCACCATGGAAGCCCTTTAGTATCTGTATCTATCTCTAGATAGAAATATTCTGATTGTCTTAAGACCATCATCTAAATCTTCTCTATGAAAATGGTTTAAGTGATGGTTGCTTGAGACCATCTGTGGTCTCAAGATCTCAACAACTGATCTGTGTTGGTGGACAAAACCAAATGAACTCATCCATGTTTCTGTCCTTTATTGAGCCCATCTTTGGAGAGGACTCTTGAGAGTCCCTTGAACTGCAAGGAGATCCAACCAGTCCATCCTAAAGGAGATCAGTCCTGGGTGTTCATTGGAAGGACTGATGCTAAAGCTGAAACTCCAATACTTTGGCTACCTCATGTGAAGAGTTGACTCATTGGAAAATCTCCTGATGCTGGGAAGGATTGGGGGCAGGAGGAGAAGGGGACAACAGAAGATGAGATGGCTGGATGGCATCACAAACTCGATGGACATAAGTTTGGGTAAACTCTGGGAGTTGGTGATGGACAGGGAGGCCTGGCCTGCTGTAATTCATGGGGTTGCAAAGAGTCGGACACGACTGAGTAACTGAACTGAACTGAACTGAACTTGTATGAAATATTCTCCTGTTATCTCTAATTTTCTTAAAGCGATCTCTAGTCTTCCCCATTCTATTGTTTACCTCTGTTTCTTTGCATTGTTCGCTTAGGAAGGCTTTCTTATCTCTTCTTTCTATTCTTTGGAACTCTGCATTCAGGTAGGTATATCTTTCCTTTTCTCCTTTGCCTTTCTTTCTCTTCTCTTCTTTTCTCAGCTATTTGTAAAGCCTCCTCAGACCACCATTTTGCCTTTTCAAACTGTGATGTGGGAAAACACTCTTGAGAGTCCCTTGGACTATAAGGGGATCCAACCAGTCCGTCCTAAAGAAAATCAGTCCTGAATACTCTTTGGAAGGACTGATGCTAAAGTTGAAGCTGCAATTCTTTGGCCACCTGATGCAAAGAACTGACTCATTGGAAAAGACTCTGATGCTGGGAAAGATTGAAGGCAGGAGAAGAAGGGGACAACAGAGGATGAGACGGCTGGATGGTATCATGGCAATGGACGTGAGTTTGAGCAAACTCTGGGAGATGGTGAAGGAAAGGGAAGTCTGGCACTACATTCCATGGGGTCACAAAGAGTCAGACATGACTGACTAAACAACAACAACAATAACAACATGTTGGGTCAGGATATGAGTTTGATGTAATCAGTGCTGCACTTCAATAGGAAAGTAAATCTTTATTACCAAATTCTGAATTTGGTTTTTAATTAATACCCATTATGATTATAATATATTTCCTATAAACTAATAAAAGGGAAATAATCTGCAGTAAAACTGTTTTAAATCTTTATCTCAGAGAAAAATTCAGTGTCCCTTATAATATTTTTTATTTTCTTCATATTATTTCAGTGGAAGAGATATTTTGAATCTTTAACCAATTTATGCATCCTTATATAACCCTGTTTTCCCAAAAATTGTAACTGCTTCTTATAATAAGAAATATATTTTAATTATATTCATATACACATCTACACGTGTTTATGCATATGTGTGCGTACTTCACAGTATGAATATAAGGGAAATTAAATAAATAGTCTTGTTTAGACTTCAGGGACAAAGCAGGGCAGGTCTGTGACCTCGCTTCTAACCTTCCTGGACACTGCCCTGACTGTGAGTGCCCTGACTGCTGTGAGTGCCAGACTTCAGCCCCATAGATAAGATAGGAGAAGAATCTTGAAACTGTTGTGCCTCTGGAGGGGGTCTGGCTAACCAAGTCCCAAGCTTAAGAATATTCCAAGTTTTATACAAAAAAAAAAATAACAGCATTAACATGAAACCAGAGCTGCAATACTGTCACAGATTGGTAATAATATCAGTTCAAGTCCTGGGATTATAAGTGGGAACCCTGAACTTCAACTTTTGAAATCTCACACAAGGAGTGAACATACTGTCTGGGACCTTTTCCCAACTGGGACTCCAGACGTGCTGTGTCATGTGACTTCCCAGAGTTGTTTAAGTCTGGATGTTGGTCAAAAACCTGATTTGGTGATGTATCCCCTTTGGTGATGTTTCTATTTCTCTTTTCTTTTAGTGTTAGTATATTGAAAGTAAGCTAGATAATTCTTTAATAAATATTTGTATAATTTATTTGTATACAGAGAGCAGCTTATTTTGTTAACAAATCCTTTGAACTGAGACAAAAGTGAAAACTTTCAGCAAAAAATGAAACGTTTCTATGTGAAACAAAAGCTTCAAGGAGCAACACTTATTGTCGTGGTCTCTTCGTGGGATGGAAAAGAATTTCCAGGCATGAGAGAGAATGAGAGGGAAATAAAGTTTATTAGAGTGGGAGATGGCTGTTAGAACAGCAGGCCAGCTCAAGGGAGAACTGATGTTGAAGAGGGGTCCTTAGTCCACTTTTATAGCCAGGGTACAAGGAGTGGGATAGGGGCCTTACGGGCCATTTGCTGATTGGATGAGGCACGTATACTAGGCGGGGGAAGAGTAAGGCAAATGCCTTCTCCCTGTGTCAGGTAGGGGAGGGGACAGGTCGGAGGACCTGAAACTCATTAATAGTTCCAACATTGGGGATGGGAGGGAAAGGTGATGAGGGTCTGGGTTTCCATTCCTACGTTCCAAGACCCTCCTTGGTTTCATCTGCTCATTCGACCTTGAGTCACCACACTTACATTTCTATTTGTACGGTTTTTAATAATAATAATAGAAAAAGTATTGATACTATCTCATTAAAGTTTTGACCAGATTACAGACTATAGTTTTCAAAACACTTGTTTGTTGACATAAGTATAAACCTATCATATTAAAGTAAATGATATATCTAGATATATTGTTGACCCCTGAACAATGTTGGGAGTTAGGGCACCAACCCTCAGTGCAGTCAAAATTCACATATAACTTTACTGTGTGTATGTATATGTATAAATTAATTAATATTAATATTATATATATGTTTATCGGAGAAGGTAATGGCACCCCACTCCAGTACTCTTGCCTGGAAAATCCCATGGATGGAGGAGCCTGGAAGGCTGCAGTCCGTGGGGTCGCTAAGAGTCAGACACGACTGAGCGACTTCACTTTCACTTTTCACTTTTATGCATTGGAGAAGGAAATGGCAATCCGCTCCAGTGTTCATGCCTGGAGAGTCCCAGGGATGGGGGAGCCTGATGGGCTGCCGTCTATGGGGTCGCACAGAGTCGGACACGACTGAAGTGACTTAGCGATAGCAATAGCAATCATATAGTATTTACTTATTGGATTTCCCTATACTTATTTCTAAAACTTTAACTATACTAGTAAAATTTGTTTTGTTCAGTTCCTAAGTTGTGTCTGATTCTTTTGAGACCTCCATGGGCTATAGACTACCAGGCTCCCCTGTCATTGGGATTTTCAAGGCAAAAATATTGAAGTGGGTTGCCATTTCCTTCTCCAGGGGGTCTTCCCGACCCAGGGATGGAACTCACATCTCCTGCATTGGCAGGCACATTCTTTACTGTTGAGCCACCATGGACACCCCCATACTAGTAAATAAGCATATACAATCTAGATGGCCATTAAAAAAAATATTTTTGTTTGTTTTAAATTCAAAACAATGAAGAATAGAAGAACTCACATGTAAGATAAAAATAAAGTATGGCTTAATCCAAAATTGATATTCATATAAATGTATGACTCTACCTATTATGTAAGATATCCTTTGAATTCTTACTTAGTGATAAAATTGATTAAAAACAAACAAACTTAGTCTGTTATGATCAAAGAGTTTACTTCCACATAAAAGATTCTCAATCAATACTAGTCCTTATCTACTCTTCATTCTGTATTATTTATTTTAAGCCCATCTTCATGAATATCTGAAGATGGTATCAGTTGAGATGATGCACTGAGATTTTTGTTTTCATGGGATTACTGTGGTTCTGTCTAAATAATAATTGAAACTTTTGTTAAAATTTTAAGTTATCTTTGATTTTTAATGGTTTTGTGATAAATTCAGACAATAAGCTACAGATAATTGTCTTATTCCTGCCTTTTTTACATTTCTTTACTCCTACTGTTCTTCCTTCCCAAGCACAAAAGTACTGTTTTTGGTTTATGATTTTATCTATTACCAGAAAATAATGAATCCTATCTATTACAAATGTGTAGCAAGAACTAAAGGGGATTTCCTGTTTGGGAAGAGTAATGTTGGGGAACTACCTAGCTGTGACTGAATCTATGCATCATTTTGTATTACTGCAATAAATACATTTTTACTTGGATGAATAGGATGTCTTGTTTTAAGACTTAGTGTTTTGCCTATGACACATTAGCAGAAAATAAAAGTAAACTCACATAGTTTGAAGATAAGGTCAAATCCTAAAACCAGAACCTAATTCCCTAGCAACCTATAGGAGTTCTGAGAGGACACTCAGATTTTTGAATAGAAAATTCAAAGATTTTTGACTAGAACTTTTTAACTGGCCATTGGAAAAGCTCTTGAATGACAGTAGTAGAATTACATTTTAAAAAGATTACTGTGACAGCAGTCATCATATCCGAGGTCAAAAACAAAAGGAGAAACAACCTCCATCAACTCTTAGCTCTTTATTGAATAGCTTCCAAAGCAGAAGAAATGTGGGATAACTGGATACAATGCAGAATAATGCATGAATATATAAAGAAGGACTAAATGTTCAGCTGTGAATAGAGCTGGTCAAGGAGCACTGTTTCATTGAGAACTAGCCATTTGGTAGGCTTCCCTGGTGGCCTCAGATGGTAAAGAGTCTGCCTGCAATCCAGAAGACCACCTGCAATGCAGGAGACCTGGGTTTGATCCCTGGATCAGGAGGGTTCCCTGGAGAAGGGAATGACTACCCACTCGAGTATTCTTGCCTGGAGAATTCCATGGACAGCAGGGCCTGGCAGACTATATAATCCATGGGGTCACAAAGAGTCAGACACAACTAGGCATTTGGTGCATGGCCGAGGAATCCAGTCAAAGGCTCAAGATTAGACTAGATGTGGGTGCTGATTTTTTGAAATCCACTCAGGAGAGTGAGCAAGACAATTGTTGGTAGTTTCTTGCCTGAATTTATCACAAAGCCATTAAAATTCCATAGTAACATCATTAGCATTCATAGTTCTCTTAAACAAAATAACTTAGTAGAAGAATTTGAAAAATAATTTTCTAGGTATTACTACATTCTGTACTCATACATTAATGCTGTAGTAAGATACACTAGCATTTCAATGCTGAGCTATTTGTTCAAAGATTTTTTACTCATCTTCTGTCTTTACTAAAGTATTTTTTAAAAATCTGACACATTGAAAGATACTACAAGTTCTACATATGTATTACCTAAAAATATTTAGATGAATTAACTGACCTGGAGTGTTTTCAAGTGGAATGTTTTCAAAGCTGAAAACAATTTCAATCAAATCTGGTTTCTTCATTCATTGGGGATCCGAAGGTCCAAGTGATATTCCACAGAATCACAAGCACCTCCGAATGGTCTTTACTATTAAGAGTAGGACTTCATATCCACAGGTATGACATCCTGCTAAGTGAAGATATTCACAAGAAACCCACTAGCCCTTTAAGGTGTTTGCTTTCTACCATTTCTTCAGCAATCTTTTTCAACAGGTAAGTTTTTATACAATCTGACCAGATGAGCTGGTTGTTGTCTTAGTTTTTATCAATCTAAAAGGAAATAGGTTACCTGGAAAAGTTAACCTTTGTTTTCTCATCAGAGACATTTTCTATTCATTAATTCATTCAACATACATTTATTGTGGTTTACTAATCTACTGATAATTCATTAATTAAATAAGCACTTGCTGTTCACCTTCCTTCACGTTTTTTCTATGCTAGCCCCTGAAAATTCAGGAAAGAAAAGGCAAAATCCCACTTCTTATTGTCCCTCTTCTAATGAATAAACAGAATAGTAATCTGATAAAGTGCCATAACTTCTGCAATGTTGGCATAAAAGGTTTTGAGTAGAACCCAGAAAGCTAGAAGCCTGATGACTTTAATCTCCCAATGAAACAGCCCATGACATCAGATGACCTAATTTGCAGTCCACTTAAGCAGACTGCTTAAGGCCTAAGAGAATGGCAGAATCTGGCTCAGGAATTTGATGTTGGATTCCAAAAGGGCTTAGCAGCTCAACGTTGCTATGGATAGATTTTCATTTGAAGGTTTAGACCATCTGTCCACTTATTTCTCAGTGAACATTTCCCTTTGTATAAACAACTCTTTTATTTTGTATTTTAATTATACTCTACCTATTGAATGACACACATATCAAATCAAGTGCAAAGTCAACCTCAGAACTGTGGAAAATATAAGCTTGTGATTTCATAATAGCATCGTGGAAATATTTTGACAACTAACTCAAAGATGATTTTCTTATACCGATAATAAGGAATTGTATGTATTTTTTTAAAAATAGGTAGTGTAAAATCCTCTTATAATTGAAATAAAAGTGACAAGGCAGAAGTCAAATAACACACTTGAGTCTTAGGTAGATATGTTTGCAGTAGTGGCCCCTGATGAGTGATTGACAATCAGAGAGGAAGAAATAAATATGTATGTAAAGGATTTCAATTATTCATGTTTCTTAGGAGGCAGCTCAGTTTAACCTAATGGCATCTCATTTACTGTCTGTTACACTTGAACCAGGTAGTCTAGAGAAGAGAGTGTCTTTTTCAAGAGAACTCCTTTGCAATACAAAATATGGGAAAGGACAGCTTCACAATAGTTCCTAGGAGGGAAGGAAAGGCTGAAAATTCCATGTTGTTTTGAATACAGAATATTCAAGTGCATTTAAATCACTTATCTAAATTTATTATGATAAACTCATGAATTATGTTTGCTCCACATTTGCAATTAGACGGTACAACAGATGGTGAAGATTTACAGAAACATTAACATTCTGGATAAGACAAGTTTAATAAATTTGTCGATGGGAGTCTCTGGGGCTATGGGAAAATGTTTACATGCCAAATAGGATGGTAGGCTTGTAAGAAGGCACAGGCCCTGAGAAGGGGATTTTCACATTTCCATTACCAAATTCTGAAAGCTGAAGGGTTTTTGCAAAGGTTTTTTATTGCTGTGAGAACTCTAGGCAGTTTCAAAATTTGTTTCACGGAAGCTCACACATTATGCCAAGAGTAAATCTGCCAGAAAAGACATTTACAGACAAAACTGCAAAACATCTATCTGTCTTTGAACAGTCCCTAAACTCAGTGGCATCAGGTCATCTGAGGTTTGGCTTCTCTTTGAAATACAAGGAATGAAGAGTTATTCAAATCAGAATCAGCCCCATCTCAGCTCTCACAGCTTTTTCAGGACACAGAAACCATACACCTCACATAGCAAGTCATTTCTTTATCTGTTCATTCAAACAAACATGAACCAATTCAACGTTTCCTATTCCAATAGCATAATAGTAAATTTAATGTTTTTTATATGGGGAGGAATATTTATTGCCTAAACATTGTATCAACACAGTGAGAATACAGAATCTTCTTTAGAATCGATTTAGCTTCATCAGTAACATTCTCTCTTGAATTACTTCTGATGGAATTTTCTCATTTGTGGTGAAAATCACAGTCATCAGATTGATAAAATATATTTTAAACAGTCACTAAAATTTCATTATGCCAAACAATAAAATCATTACAGTTTTAAGAAAAACATTAAACTAATCTTGGCAGGAGGAGAAGGGGACAACAGAGGATGAGATGGTTGGATGGCATCACTGGCTC
The DNA here is from genome assembly GCF_055505025.1 of Bos grunniens. Taxonomy (NCBI): domain Eukaryota; kingdom Metazoa; phylum Chordata; class Mammalia; order Artiodactyla; family Bovidae; genus Bos; species Bos grunniens. The sequence continues at coordinate 59,619,614 of NC_141183.1, read as the reverse complement.
AATGGACATGAGTTTGAGGAAGCTCTGGGAGTTGGTGATGGACAGAGAAGGCTGGTGTGCTGCAGTCCATGGGGTTGCAAATAGTCAGGCAAGACTGAGCAACTGAACTAACTGAATGTTGACTGTAAGAATATTTTTAATGCTGTACATCAAATCTTAAAATTTCCATAAGAGCCATTTTATACATCAAACTAAAATCACTGTGGATGGTGACTGCAGCCAAGAAATTAAAAGACACTTGTTCCTTGGGAGAAAAGCTATGGCAAATCTAGACAGCATATTATATTAAAAAGCAAAGACATCACTTTCCCATCAAAGCCCCTGTAGTCAAAGTTATGGTTTTTCTAGTAGTCATATAAAGATGTGAAAGTTGAACCATAATGGAGGCTGAGCACCAAAGAATTGATGCTTTCAGATTTTGGTGCTCGAGAAGACTCCGGAGTCCTTTGGACAGTAAGATCAAACTAGTCAGTTCTAAAGGGAATCAACTTCACTGGAAGAACTGATGCTGAAGTTGAAACTCTGGTACTCTGGCCACCTGATGTGAACAGCTGACTCATTGGAAAAGACCCTGATGCTCAAAAGGGCAAAAGGAGAAGGGGGTGACAGAGAATGAGATGACTGAATGGCATCACCAACTCAATGGACATGAATTTGAGCAAAGTCTAGGAGAGAGTGAAGGCCCGAGAAGCTTGGCGTGCTTTAGTCCATGAAGTCACAAAGAGATGACAGGACTTAGCAACTGAACAACAACAGCAACAAGGGCTATATGGTGCTTTTTAAAGAGAATTTGGTGGGTGAAAGTCTTCCCTGATAGCTCAGTTGATAAAGAATCTGCCTGCAATGCAGGAGACCCCAGTTCGATTGCTGGGTCAGGAAGATCCTCTGGAGAAGGGATAGGCTACCCCCTCCAGTATTCTTGGGCCCTCCTTGTGGCTCAGATTGTAAAGAATCTGACTGCAATGTGGAAAGGAAGGGCTACCCACTCCAGTATTCTGGCCTGGAGAATTCCATGGACTATACAGTTCATGGGGTCTCAAAAAGTGATATACAACTCAACTTCCTAATATAAATGATTTGGTAATGCTTAGAGCATTGAACTAAAGGAAATCAATACTGAATATTCATTGGAAGAACTGATGCTGAAGCTGAAGCTCCAATACTTTGGCCACCTGATGTGAAGAGCTGACTCATTGGAAAAGACCCTGATGCTGGGAAAGATTGAAGGCGGGAGGAGAAGGGGATGACAGAGAATGAGATGGTTGGATGGCATCACCGACTTGATGAACATGAGTTTGAGTAAGCTCCGGGAGTTGGTGATGGACATGGAAGCCTGGCATGCTGCAGTCCGTGGGGTCAGAAAGAGTCAGACATGACTGAGCGACTGGACTGAACTGAACTGAATGCTCAGAGCCACCCATCTCGCAAAGGATGGGGTTTACATGGCCCTCTAGCTCTGTTTGAGCTGTCTGTATCAGAGCTGTCCATCTCTGCTATACTTCTTTAGCAATACTGCCCATTCTTGCTTTCTTATGGTTTGGACAGAACCTCATATTCAGAGCTATTTCAGTAATGGCACCAACAAAGCTTCAGTTCCTGTTAAGTTACTGGAGTATGTTTCGATTTTTTTCTTCGTTTGAACATTAGTATCCTACCTATCTTAACCCTAGGACTCTGGCTGAGACAAAACTGAAATTCTATTTTCCTCAGTATTGATCAGACGGCAGGATTGGCAGCACCACCCCACTGGCACTAGTAGTTTGGTCTCTGATGCTCTCATAGTAGATTTTCCTTCTATTATCCTGTCATTTTATTGGTGTATAATTATATTGCTTTGTTAGAAGTGGACTGAGTCATTGAAAACAGGGTCTCCAACTGACTACACCCTGAAGGGCAATTCAGTTAGAAATCTGCCCCATTCAATATCTTATACTTTGTGTGTCTACCTGAATAATAAATGAAAAATAATAAAATTCCTAATATTAAGACTACATAAAGCACAAGCTTCAAAGAAATTTTAATATGGAAAATACTTCAAATATTTTACTGCAGTACTGTTACTTGAGTTTTATAAGTTATTCTTAATAAAGAAAGCACAAATGTAATGGAAGATTGATCTTGGTAACTAAAGCAAAGATATATGCTTTTTAAAAAATGGAAAGACAAGAGTAAAAGATGTGTACAGTAAAACTCTATTAAATAAAAATCTGATGACATTTTCAGAAAAAAATGTATCAGAAATTAGAAGAGATTCAACTCTATCTTGAGAACACAGGATAAGTAAATATACCTACTTTGTTTCAAGTTTTTAAGGGATAGAAAGTTTTCATTCTACTTAAACTGTTCCAGAATATTTAAAAATCTTTCTAATTCACTTTATTGAGATTATATAGCTTGAAAATTAACAAGAAAATTACAATGGCAGTACAAAATAAAGCATTTATACAACCATATATTTTATAAATATAGATGCAAAAATGTTTGCATCCAAATTTCAAAAAATCAAACCCAAGCAAAATAGACACTGAAATAAAATAGAACAGTAATAGCTGAATAAATTCCAAGAATGCAAGTGTACTTTAAAATTTGAAAACAGTACCTTGTGTCAGTATCTAGATGGCAAAATTTATCTTGCAAAGTCTGTAGGAGCTAGTGTACAGCTAATGTCACTGTATGCCTGCTGCGTGCTTCAGTCACGTCCAACTCTGCAGCCCTATGGGCTCCACTGTCACGGGATTCTTCAGGCATGAATACTGGGGTGGGTTGCCATGCCCTCCTCCAGGAGATCTTCCCAACCCAAGGATCAAACCTTGTCTCTTTCATTTCCTGTGGTTTCTTTACCACTGATGTCACCTGAGAAGCCTATGCTGCTGCAGCTGCTAAGTCGCTTCAGTCGTGTCCGACTCTGTGCGACCTCATAGACGGCAGCCCACCAGGCTCGCCCGTCCCTGGGATTCTCCAGGCAAGAACACTGGAGTGGGTTGCCATTTCCTTCTCCGATGCATGAAACTGAAAAGTGAAAGTGAAGTCTCTCAGTCATGTCGGACTCTTCACGACCCAATGGACTGCAGCCTACCAGGCTCCTCCGCCCGTGGGATTTTCCAGGCAAGAGTACTGGAGTGGGTTGCCATTGCCTTCTCCGTGAGAAGCCTATAACCACTTCTTATTTATAACTCTTAAAATAAGGAAACAAAGATATTTCAATAACCAAGGAAACATATCTACCTTAAGACCATATTCAATATTTTAATGTGGAAAAAGGGAAGCAAAATCAATTTTTTCTATTAAGTATGTTTTTCATTTTGAAAATATAGCTATTGGGTTGGTCAAAATTTTCCTTAGGCTTTTTAAAGTAAAAATAAAAGACACATTTTTCCATTTTCATTTTCACCAAGAACTTTATTGAACAGCATATTCACCATTTTGTTCCACTAATATGTGCCATTTTTAGGCAACTTCATAATTCCATCTTCTCAAAATTTTTGTAGGAAGAAACAATTAGAACAACCACATGGAACAACAGACTGGTTCCAAATTGGGAAAGGAGTACATCAAGGCTGTATATGGTCACCCTGCTTATTTAACTTGTACGCAGAGTACATCATGCAAAATGCTGGGCTGGATGAATCAAGATTTCCAGGAGAAATATCAAGATCATCAGATATACAAATGATATCACTCTAATGACAGAAAGTGAAGAGGAACTAAGGTGCCTCTTGATGAGATTGAAAGAGGAGCATGAAAAACTAGCTTGAAATTCAGCATTTAAAAAACTAAGATCATGGCATCCTTTCCCATCATTTCATGGCAAATAGAAAAGGGAAAAATGGAGGCAGTGATAGATCTTTCTTTTCTTGGGCTCCAAAACCAATGCAAACAACAACGGTAACCATGGAATTAAAAGACCCTTACTCCCTAGAAATAAAGATAAAACAAACCTAGGCAGCATAGTAAAAAGCAGAAACATCACTTTGCCAACAAAGGTCCATATAGTCAAAGATTTTCCAGTAGTCATGTATAGATGTGAGAGTTGAAAAATAAAGAAGGTTGAGTGCTAATGAATTGATGCTTTCAAACTGTGGTGCTGGAGAAGACTCTTGAGAATCTCTTGGATTACGAGATCATCAACGCAGTCAGTCCTAAAGGAAATCAACCCAGAATATTCATTGGAAGATTGTTGCTGAAGCTGAAGCTTCAATATTTTGGCCAGCTGATGCAAAGAGCTGACTCATTGGAAAAGATCCTCATGCTAGGAAAGATTGAGGGCAAGAGGAGAAGGGGACAGCAGTGAATGATATGGTTAGATAGTATCACCAACTCAATGGATGTGAATTTGAGCAAACTCTAAGAGATAATAAAGGACAGATGAGCCTGGCATGCTGAAGTATGTGGGGTTACAAAGAGCTGGACTATGACTTAGTGACTGAATAACAACAGCAAAACTTTTTATCTTTTCAAAAAGATTAAAAAAAACAAAAAACAAAAAACTGTTCCAGGTGCCTTTTACAGTTTCCCAAGGAAAGTAAAATTTTCCTATTAAGAGAACTTTATAAGGACTAACATAGACAGCCAAAGATGCAATATCTGGTGAATATGGCAGATGAATCAGAACTTCCTAGACAAGCTATAATAATAGTTGCCTCTTCATCAAAGAAACATGTGTTCTTGCAATATCCTGAGGGAAGATTATGTGCTTTCTGTTAAGTAATTTAGTACGCTTTTCATCAAATACTGGCTTCATTTGGTCTCACTAGGAGCAATACTTGCTTGGATTCATTGCTTGGTTTTCCTGAAGGAGCTCATAACAAAGGCTCCCTTCTAATCCCATCATACACACAATTTTACCTGGATGAGGACCAGATTTTGGTGTTGTTGGTGGTGGTTTACTTTGATTACCCCATGATCTCTTCCCTTCCACATTATTGTACAGTATCCACTTTTTATCACCTGTCAAAATTTGTTTTAAAAACAGAACATTTTATTATGTTTCAGTAGAGAATTGCATGTGGAAATATGGCCAAGAAGGTTTTTTTTCTCTTAATTTATGTGGAACCCAAACATCAAGGTGATTAACATAACCAAGTTGGTGCAAATGATCATCCACACTTGATTGGGATATTTCACCCTCGTAGTACAACATTGGTTGTCCTAATTAATGTCTCAGTTTGACTGCTATCAACTTCAATTGTTCTACCTGACTTTGAAGCATCATTTGAAAAGATCAAAAGTTTTACTATTGTTGTCATTCAGTCATTAAGTTGTATTAACTCTTTGTGACACCCAGACTCCAGCACAAACTTCACAAAGCACTTTTGACATGTTGGATCCACATAACATTCTTTCTACATAGTGTATATATATATATATTTATTGTATTTCAGTTGTTTTTACCTTTATTGAAATAATAAAGCATAATATGTTGAAAATGTTGCTTTTTATTCCATCTTCAATATTAAAATGGCTACATAAAAATTTACCAGTTTTGATAAGTTGTTTTTAATGTATGCTGATATGACAGCTGTCATGATACAATATAACAAAATTGTTTCACATGAAGTTAAAAACAACTAAGCACTTAGAGCTATCTTACAGAAAAAAAACAAATAAACCTTTTGTCCAACCAAAGAATTTCATTTAAAAATGGTGTTCTTTGTGTTAACATGCACAAAGAACACCATTTTTTTTATCATTATGGTGATAAAATAAAACACCATTGTTTTATCATTATTTTAATTAATTACATATAATATTTAAAATCTCAACTTTAATTACTATTATCATAAATATGGCCACCTGATGTGAAGAGCTGACTCTTTGCAAAAGACCCTGATGCTGGGAAAGGTTGAGGGCAGAAAAAGGAGGTGACAGAGGATGAGATGGTTGGATGGAATCATCAACTCAATGGACATGAGTTTGAGCAAGTTCCAGGAGATAGTGAAGGACCCAGAAGCCTGGTGTGCTGCAGTCCATGGGGTCACAAAGAGTAGACACAACTGAGCAACTGAACAACAACAGAAACAATGATAGATATTGATGGATGTAACTCACTACTGTATCTTGGAGTTATGCCTAAAGGCGGAATTTTGGGATAACAGGAGTGGTATTTATTTAACTGTGTGAGAAAGTACTAAAGCATTTTCCAAAGTGGGTTTACCATATTATAGCATTAGTGCATGAAAATCCTCTGCCTCACATTCTGGACCACACTTTGGGGGCTTCATAATAATATATTTGACTTTTATTTGCATGTCCCAAATATATGGTAACACTGAGCACTTTTCCATGTACTTATTGACCATTTGGACATCTTTTTGAAATCTGTTCAAGATTTTAAGCAATTTTCTTTTTTTTCTTTTAGCTGGAGGGAAGGAGCTTGTCCTTTTCTTATTGACTTGCAAAGATTGCTGTATTCTGGATGCTAAAACAGAGAGAAATTCTTAAAATCAACAAGAAAAGATCAGACATACCATGAGAAATATGGTATGGTATGTGGGTTCCAAAAATGGCCTCAATTTTCCTTTTTCCAAGGTATACAGTATACATGTTCTGTGTTATACAATTTTGCACTGTTCTTCCATTCGCGGCAGAGTCTCTGCACTCACAGTCCTGACCTCCTGCTTTTGTTTCTGGGTCTAATCATGTAATTTGCTTTGGTCAGTAGTATGTTAATAAACGTGATATCATTAGAGGCTTGGAAAATGCTTATAAGCTTCTATTCTCGCTCTTGTTTTTTTCCTGCTTACTCCATGGGAAAGAAAAAGTGCCTAAAGAAGCCTTCTGGAGGATGAAGCATAAGGAGCAGAACTGAGTTAACCTTGTTACCACAGCCAATGGCATCTGAGTAGTTAAGCTCAACCCACCCTCCAACTTGTGAGATAGCCCAGGCAAAATCAGCCATGCCTCCTCAGAAATATAACTGACTGTAAATGCATGAATAAACCTAGACTAGAGATCCCCAGCCAATCTGGAACTGTGGATGACTATTCACAGTAATTACTCACAGCTGAAATGAACAGTTATTCTTTTTAAACCACTGGGTTTTGTGGTTGTTTGTTACACAGCACAGTTGTTACAGTAGATAACTGATACATATGTGCAAATGATTACATAAAAGGGCCAATAATTAACAAATAATCAATACAAATAATGCTAAATCTTTTAAAATTCTTTATCTATCAGAACAATTCAAATTCAGTCAACAAGGAGATATCGTTTCTCACTCATCAAGGTGAAAATTATTTTGTTTGACAATATACAAAGTATCCAGGAGTGGTGACTATAACAGTGGAACTGAGATGTGTTATATTTTTTCTGAGGGATGCCTGTAGTATATATCAAAATTTAAAGGATAACCATTTGACACAGAAATTTCAATCGTCTAGTAGTTTAAATTAAAGACTTGTAGATGTTTTATACATGAATTTACAAAGATGTTTATAAAAAAATGTTCATTACAAAAAAATTTTAACAAAACTAAATGCAAACAATGTAAATAACCTTCATTGTGGGAAGAGTTAAATAGTTAATAGTGCATCCACATTATAGAATGCTCTACAGTTGTCAAAAATAATGGAAATTATTTCTTGTTAAGAAATATATCTGACACTGCTATTAAATTAAAAACAAAAAACAAGGCATGAAAGAGACTGTATAGCAAAATACAGTTTACACAAATATGTGTGGTAAGTCATGTGTATATATGTTGGTAAGTCATGTCCAACCCTTGTGACCCCATGGGCTATAGCCTGCCAGGCTCCTCTGTCCATGGGATTTCCCAGGTAAGCATACTGGATTGGGTTGACATTTCCTTGTTCAAGGGATTTTCCTGACCCAGGGATTGAACCCAGGTCTCCTGCATTGCAGGCAGTCTCTTGCATTGCAGGTGGACTATTTAGTGACTGAGCTACCTGGAAGTATAGGCATGTATATTTACAAATACTTAAAAAAATATTTATGATATATACCACATGTTAACTTTTTGACTTTGGTTGGAAGAAGAAAGAAAATAGGAAGGAAGCAAAGTTAAATTCTCATATTTTCTCAAGATTTATATATTTCTTGAACTGTTTTCAATGAGAGTATATGCATTTAACAAATGCATTCATAAATAAAAAGTATCAACTATTAAAAAAAATCAAAACTGTGAGAAAATCTAGGAGATCAATTTGTGAATATTTAATAGATTTTAGAGTCTAGTAAGTTGTCCAAACAGGAGTTAAAAAAATAAAAAAGAAGAAATCATAAAGAAAAATATTGAAAAAATTCTCAGTATGTAACACTGAACACTTCTCCATGTAATAAAATACTGAAACCTAATTAAAAGTTAATCAATAAAAATATTTAAAAGCATTTCCACGGGAATATAGTTAATATAATTCATATATAAATAGCTTTTAAAAAACAAGAGAAAAAGACTAAAAAGTACTAAAGAAGGTAGAGAGCATAGAATATTCTTTAATATCTCAATTTATAATGGAAAAAAATGTTTATATAACTGTTATTTCATTGGAAGAAAGGATGGTTCTCAAACTATGCTGCTGCTAAGTCACTTGAGTCGTGTCCGACTCTGTGCAACCCCATAGATGGCAGCCCACCAGGCTCCTAGAGCACCTTATATCATGTGGTTCTTTTTCAATCTATTTTTAATGTCTCAAATGAGAAGCACTTTCATTGTTTTAACTTCAAATATTTCTCTTATTTGTTTTATTTTGTTTACATTGTATTATCAAAAATTCTTCCTATTCTTCATCCTACATTTTTTTTCTTTTATTAATGTCTTCCCCTGGCCTTTGAAAGGTAATTCCAAGAGTTCAAAGAAATAAAACTCTCTATAAGCAGGAAAGACTTGTGCTGCTTAAATAATTTTAATCTTAATACTTTTTGCAAATTTTTTATGGTACTCCCTCTCATATCAGCTGATTTGCTCCTCTTTCTCCTGCATTCTGCCTACAGAAATTCTACTGTAATTGTATCACTGTTGAAACTTCAAAATAAATCTGTGGCACAATGAATTTATTCTTATTTGATTTTATTCTACTTGTTAAAAGAATTTTTCTTTACTTGCAGATACAGAAACCAAAATAGAGTTGAGTTTTATTGAAACTTGTCTTAAAAAAAGTTTTCATTCAAGCATTTTGAATCAGATTTGGTATGATGAAGATCAGTCACTACTAATTTTTACTCTTTTTTTTTAACTTAAGGCATTTTTATGAAGGGAAATATATTCTGTTCTCCCATTTAACATACAATATTGCTCTAAAATCCCTTAAATTAAACTGAATGAAACAAATATAGTAGCTCAAATAAAATTCAGCCTGGACAGAATCAGAAGATAAAGGGACCAAAAAATCTGAGCTCTAGACCACTAAATACTTTTATAACTTTTCTACTATAACTTCTGATTTAGCTCACTAACCACCCTGCTAGCATTCATTGGCTTTTCATTCCACTTTAAATAAAACCAAACTCCTGGTCATATACTGTAAAGCCATGATTGGTTTCATATTTAGCTTTCTAACTTCGTCTGGTGTGACACTATATTCCCACCACTCTGACTGCTGTCTAGTTTCTAGAAAATAGATCAGTCCCAATTCAGTGTCTCCGAATTTATAATTACCTATTCCTGGAATGTTTTTGTATCCATTTCATATAGCTGATTTCTTCCCATCTTTCAAAGATGAAAATGTTCCACTTTAATAAATTTTTCTTTCCTTAATTGCATTTTAATTTCTGTACCCAGTCTTTTTCTTTCTAAGCATGCATCACAATTTGTATATTACGTATTTATTTATTGGGCATCTTAATATCAGTCTCTCTCTCTGGATGCTGCTGTTCAGTCACTCAGTCATGTCTGACTCTGCGACCCTGTGGCTTCCCTGTCCTTAACCATCTCCTGGAGCTTGCTCAAACTCATGTCCTTTGAGTCAGTGATGCCATACAACCATCTCATCCTCTGTCGTCCCCTTCTCCTGCCTTAAATCTTTCCCAGCATCAGGGTCTTTTCTAATGAGTCAGATCTTTGCATCAGGTGGCCAAAGTATTGGAGCTTCAGCCTCAGCATCAGTCCTTCTAATGAATACTCAGGATTGATTGCCTTTAGGATGGACCAATTTGATCTCCTTGGAGTCCAAGGGAATCTCAAGTCTTCTCCAACACCACAGTTCAAAAGCACCAATTCTTTGGCCTTCAGCCTTCTTTATGGTTCAGTCCTCACATCCATACATGACTACTAAAAAAAACATAACTTTGACTCTATGGACGTTTGTTGGCAATGTAATGTCTCTCCTTTTTAATACGCTATCTAGATTGTCATAGATTCTCTTCCAAGGAGTAAGAAAGTGTCCTTTAATTTCATGGCTGCAGTCACCATCTGCAGTGACTTTGGAGCCCAAGAAAATAGTGTCTGTCACTGTTTCCATTGTTTCCCCATCTATTGGCCATGAAATGATGAGACCAGATACATGACCTTCAGTTTCTGAAAGTTGAGTTTGAAGCCAGCTTTTTCACTCTCCTCTTTCACTTTCATCCAGAGTATCTGTAGTTCCTCTTCGATTTCTGCCATAAGAGTGTTGTCATCTGCGTATTTGAGATTGTTGATATTTCTTCTGGCAATCTTGATTCCAGCTTGTGCTTCATCCAGCCCAATGTTTCTCATGATGTATTCTGCATATAAGTTAAATAAGCAGGGTGACAATATACAGCCTTGACATACTCCTTTCCCAATTAGGAACCAGTCTGTTGTTCCACATTGAGTTCTATCTGTTGCTTCTTGACCTGCATACAGATTTCTCAGGAGGCAGGTAAGATCATCTGATATTCCCATCTGTTAAGAACTTTCAACAATTTGTTGTGATCCACACAGGCTTTAGTGTAGTCAATGAAGCAGAAGTAGATTTTTTTCTGCAATTCCCTTGCTTTTTCTGTGATCCCACAGATGTTGGCATTTGATCTCTGGCTCCCCTGCCTTTTCTAAATCCAGCTTGAACATCTGCAAGTTCTCAGTTCACCTACTGTTGAAGTCTAGCTTGGAGGATTTTGAGCATTACCTTGCTAGCATGTGAAATGAGTGAAATTGTGTGGTACCTTGAACATCTGTTGGCATTGCCTTTCTTTGGGATTGGAATGAAAACTGACTTTTTCCAGACCTGTGGCCACTGCTGAGTTTTCCAAATTTGTGCAGCCCTTTCACAGCATCATCTTTTAGGATTTCAAATAGCTCAATTGGAATTCCATCACTTCTACTAGCTTTGATTTTAGTGATGCTTCCTAAAGCCCACTTGATTTTTCACTCCAGGATACATTGCTCTAGGTGAGGGATCACACCATCGTGGTTATCTGAATCATTAAGATTTTTTTTTTTTTTGCATAGTTCTTTTGTGTATTCTTGCTACTTCTTCTTAATATCTTCTGCTTCTGTTAGGTCCATACCATTTCTGTCCTTTATTGTGCCCATCTTTGCATGAAATATTCCTTTGATATCTCTAGTTTTCTTGAAAAGATCTCTAGTCTTTTCCATTCTATTGTTTTCCTCTATTTCTTTGTAATGTTCACTGATGATGGCTTTCTTATTTTTCCTTGCTATTCTTTGGAACTCTGCATTCAGATGGGTATATCTTTCCTTCTGTCCTTTGCTTTTTGCTTATCTTCCTTTCTCAGCTATTTATAAGGCCTCCTCAGACAACCATTTTGCCTCTTTGCATTTGTTTTTCTTGGGGATGGTTTTGATCACTGCCTACTGTACAGTGTCATGAACCTCTGGCTATAGTTGTTCAGCCACTCTGTCTATTAGAACTAAACCCTTGAATCTATTTGTCACTTCCACTGTATAATTGTAAGGGATTTGTTTTAGGTTATACCTGAATTGTCTAGTGGTTTTCCCTATTTTCTTCAATTTAAGCCTAAATTTTGCGATAAGTAGTTTATGATCTGAGCCACAGTCACCTTGTTTTGCTGACTGTATAGTGCTTCTCCATCCTCAACTACAAAGAGTATAATCAATGTGATTTCTGTATTGACCATCTGGTGATGTTCATGTGTAGTGTCATCTATTGTGTTTTCTGGATGCTAAGAACAAAGAAAGAGGGCTAGTATTAACAACACTTAGCATCTAGTAGAAAGTAATCACACAATGCACAGCCAATAATTACATAGTAAGTGAAAAACCAGATATTTTGCTGCTGTTGTTGTTCAGTCACTTAGTTGTGTCCAACTCTTCATGACCCCATGGACTGCAGCACACAAGGCTTCCCTGTCCTTCACTGTCTCCAGGAGTTTGCTCAAATTCATGTCCATTGAATCAGTGATGCCATCCAACCATTTCATCCTCTGTCATCCTCTTCTCCTCCTGCCTTCAATCTTTCCCAGCATCAGGGTCTTTTCCAGTTGGTTGACTGTTCACATTAGGTGGGGAAAGTACTGGAGCTTCAGCTTCAGCATCAGTCCTTCCAATGAGTGTTCAGGGTTGGTTTCTTTTAGAGTTGACTCTTTTGATCTCCTTACTATCCAAGGGAATCTCAAGAGTCTTCCCCAGCAACAAAATTTGAAAGCATCCAATATTTGGCACTCAGCCTTCTTTAAGGTCTAACTCTCACATTCACACATGACTACTGGAAAAACCACAACTTTGACTCGACAGATCTTTGTCAACGAAGGAATGGCTCTTCTTTTTAATATACCACCTGTGTTTGTCACAGATTTTCTTTCACGGAGCAAGTGTCTTTTAAACCAGATATAAAGGTATACATACATACAATCTATACTAATAAAAGCACACTTCAAAGACTCTTTTATAAAAAGTCATGGCCTAAGTCTTATAGCAAATATATTTTTTTAGTCTGTCTTGCTACTGAGTTTGTATCTGTATATCAAAGCAATATATAATAATTAATAGACAAAAATATTCATACAGTCACAGATTAAAATCCAAAGGCATTTAAAATACCTTTGTTTAATATTTTGCTTTTTTCTAGAGCTTCATAGAAGGTGTTAATATATTCAGACAATGTTTAAAACACAAAAACAGGGCACCACTGAGCAGCAATTCTTAAAAGTAAATCCATAGGAGAAAGACCAGAAGTTTTCTCCTAGAAGTTGCCAAAGGCTAAAGATGAGACCAAATAATAATAATAATAAAGCTGAAGATTCTGAAGTGAATCTTAAAATATTCTGCTTGATCCAACCCTTCCTGCCTCTCTATCCACCACCCACTGCTCTCCTACTCATTTAGAGAATTCCAACTACACTGGCATTGCTTATTCACTTGCTGCTTCGAATACTTTTAATTTTATTTAATTGAATGACTGACTTTTAAAGATCACCTCCACACTCCTGAAGAACAGAGCACCACGCCATAGCAGTCATCATTTCTGTAGGATCTATGTTAATCTTTACCTGTGTAGCATCTTCATTTCTGCTCCCTTACTTGGTTTGTTTCTAGAATACATATTGTATCTATTTTCTTTGCCATTTTGTATTAGTTTCCTAGGGCTGCCTTAACAAAGTACCAGAGACTGGGTGGCTGAAACAATAATTTATTTTTGCACAGTTGCAGAGGCTAGAAATCTGAGGTCAAGTTGCCCACAGGACTGATTTCTTCTAAAGCTCTCTTCTTGGCTAGTAGATGGCTATCTTCTCCCTATATCAGAACAAGGTCTTCTCCTTGAGAATGTTTATTTCTTAACCTTCTCTTTTTATGTCATCAGCCATATTGGAATAGGACCCATCCTATAAATTTCATTTTAACTTAATTATCTCTTTAAAGACCCTATCTCCAAAATGCAGTCACATTCTGCAGTCCTTGATGTTAAGACTTCTTTGGGGGAGGAATATAATGCCATCCATAACACCAATACATTACCAATGCATTTTCCAGAAGTTGGTGTATCATAGCTGCTTTTATTTAAAAATATTCATAAAGTAGATGAATAATTTAGTGCAGTATTTCTTTGTTCAGTTAAAAGAAATGAGAAACAAACCACTTTTGAAGCAATCTTGCAACACAGCTTTTCAAAAGCTGCACTTAACAGTAAAAGTACTGGTTTTGGCTTTCAAATATTAAACAGCCACAGTTTCTCTGAAAGACTCAGGTAGGTTTCTTTTAAGTGAACACCTCAACAAGGGACAATCCAATAAATTTTCAGCCAGAAAAGCAAAAGAGATAAATCTTGAATCTAAAACCTATGCATGATTTTAAATATTTAAATGTTTTAGGTACAGTATTTAGTCTTAGATGCATCAGGTATGTGAAGAGTTTATAAATTTACCTTCCTTGTAAAATGAGGTCATTACTCTTAAATTTGTGAAGTAAATACATTTAGAATTGGATCTCATTAGGTCAATAATCAGATAATGCCTTCATAGAATAATTATGGGAATAGCCATAAATATTCATTCCTATTCAATATGTATTCACTCTGGAATCCCTAGATGTGAATAGTAATATCTTATTACATGAACCAGAGTATTCATTAAATGCTTTTGGACAATTTTTACAGAATGTATTAAAATTCAAGTGTTTCTATGCATATGGGTCATCTATAAGACTCAAAAAAAAAGGTTCAGAAGTAACTGGTGTATATCCACCTAGAATAAAAATCTATTAACAAAAACATCAACATTAAAGTAAAGGTCAAGTGGTTGCACAGAGCCAAGTTTGTAAATAATAAACCTACAAGAAGAATATATTGATAAAACTGATATTTTGTGTCATAATTGCAGCATTCCAGCAATATGTTTTTTCAGTGATATTCACTTATAAATGATTTGTTGTTCCTTTGCTTTTCATTTTTATTGTGTTCTAATTTATAATTTTTTTGTTTTTATATGGTAGAATGTTTGCATATATTTGTGAAACACCAGAAAAGAAATATTTTAGAAATATTAGTATGAATTTTGATGATTTCAATGTTTTTAGATATTTTTAAAATATCATATACTGTTCACAGTTCTATGAATTTTAACACATTCAGCTGGTAAACAATCCACCTGCAATGCAGGAGACATAGTTCCAGTCCGAGCGGGGAAGATCCCCTGAAGAAGGGGTAGGCTACCTACTCCATTATTCTTGGGCTTCCCTGGTGGCTCAATCAGTAAAGAATCCACCTGGGAGAACTGGGTTTGATCCTTCAGTTAGGAAGATCCCCTGGAGGAAGGCATGGCAACCCACTCCAGTATTCTTGTCTGAAGAATTCCCGTGGACAGAAGAGCTGGGTGAGCTACAGTCCATGGGGTCATAAAGAATTAGGCATGACCGACTGACTAAGCACAGCATACAGAGCACAGCACACATACATGTTGCTATACCCATAGTAAGACAAAAAAAGCTGTTCTATCACCGCCCCCCCCCAAAAAACAGAAACACTCTCTTCATGGTCATGCTCTTTTGTAAAACCCAACCCCTAGAACAATGATGCTTTCCCTTGCTAGAGTTCTGAGAATGTTATACAAATGGAGACTCATTCCATTTAGCTTTTTGAGACTGACTTTTTTCACTCAGCTTAATGCCTGTAAGTTTCATCGAATTTGCATGTATCAATAGTTCATTCCTTGAATACACATATGTGTATACCTGAATCATTTGTCCTGACACTAACACAACATTGTAAACCAACTGTAATCTAATGGAATTTAAATATATAAACAAAAGAAGAAAAAAATGGATAAAATCATTCATTTTTATTGCTCAATCAGTTCAGTCGCTCAGTCATGTCTGACTCATCACGATCCCATGGACTGCATTTATTGCTCAATAGTACTTCATTTTTATGGATTTATCACAATATATTAACTCATTCTCTCATTGAAAGACATTGAGTTGTTTATAGTTTTGACAGTACAAGTAGAGCTTCTCTAAACTTTAATATGCAGATTTTTTTATTGTGAATGTAAGTTTTCATTTCTCTAAGGTAAATGACTACAAGTAGGATTTCTGGATTATATAAATGGTGTATGTTTAAACTTACAAGAAATCATATAATTATCTCAGTAGAAGTGTCTGAGAGATCATTATTCCATATATCACTAGAAACTATTGTCAGTATTTTTTCAATTTTGGCCATTATAATAGAAAATACAGGCTTCCCAGATAGCTCATTTGGTAAACAGGATAGGCTACCCACTCCAGTATTCTTGGGCTTTCCTTGTGGCTCAGCTGGTAAAGAATCTGCATGCAATGGGGAAGACGTGGATTCGATCCTTGGGTTGGGAAGATCCTCTGGAGAATGGAAAGGCTAGCCACTCCAGTATTCTGGCCTGGAGAATTCCATGGACTGTATAGTCCATGGGGCCACAGAGTCGGACACACTGAGCAAAGATATATATATATATATATATATATATATATATATATATATCTTTATTGTGTTTCCTATTATAACTCATATATATATGTTATGAATTATATGTTATTATATTCCTATTATATGTTAATTCCTATTAACATATATATATGTTATGAATTATATCTTATTATATTCCTATTATATGTTATAATAGGAAACACAATGGCTTCTCATACTGGCTGTAATTCATAATTTCCTAAAGATTAATAATGCTGGATATCTTTCCATGTGTGTATTTGCTATTTTTATATTCTCTATGGTAAACTTTTTGCTCAAATCCTTTGGCTAGTCTTCCATATAGTGGGTTATTTTCTTATTGTTGAGCTATTTTTGTGTTTATATATTTATCATACAAGTCTTTTGCTGGATATGTGACTTACAAATCTTTTCTCTGATTTGATCACTTGTCTTCATGCTTTAAACATGCTTTCTTCAAAGAAAAAAATGAGCATGGCATTGCCCACCAGAGCAAAACCCAGTCTTCCCCACAGCCAGTCCCTTCCATCTGGAAGCTTCCACAAGCCTTTTACCCTCAACCATCAGAGGGCAGACAGAATGAACCACAGTCACAGAAAGTGAACCAAGTTGACCACATGGATCACAGCCTTCTTTAACTCTATGAAAGTATGAGTCATGCCGATGAGCCAGCCAAGATGGGCTGGTCATAGTGGAGTGTTCTGACAAAATGCGGTCCAAGAAGGGAATGGGAAGCCACTTCAGCATTCTTGCCTCGAGAACCCCATGGAACAGTATGAAAAGGAAAAATATATGACACTGAAAGATAAGCTCCCCAGGTTGGTAGGTGCCCAATATGCTACTGAAGAAAAGCAAAGAAATAGCTCCAGAAAGGATGAAGGGGCTGAGCCAAAGCAGAAACAACACCCAGTTGTGGATGTGTCTGGTGGTGAAAGTAAAGTCTGATGTTCTAAAGCACAATATTGCATAGGGACCTAGAATGTTAGGTCCAAAAATCAAGGTAAAGTGGAAGTGGTCAAACAGTAGATGGAAGAGTGAACATTGACATTTTAGGAATCAGTGAAATAAAATGGACAGGAATGGGTGAATTTAATTCCCATGACCATTATAGCTACCACTGTGGGCAAGAATCCCTTAGAAGAAATAAGAGTAACCTTCTTAGATAGCAATAGAGTCCTAAGATGCCTCTCAAAAAAGATAGATCTCTGTTCATTTCCAAGGCAAACCATTCAATATCAAAGTAATCCAAGTCTATGCCCCAACGACTAATGCCAAAGAAGCTGAAGTTGAACAGTTCTATGATGACCTACAAGACCTTCTAGAACTCACACCAAAAAATGATGTCCTTTTCATCATATGGGACTGGAATGCAAAAGTAGGAAGTCAAGAGATACCTGGATTAACAGGGAAAGTTTGGCCTTGGAGTATAAAATAAAGCAGAGCAAATGCTAACATAGTTTTGTCAAGAGAACACACCGATCATAGCAGACACTCCCAACAACACAAGAGATGACTCTACACATGGATATCACCAGATGGTCAATACTGAAATCATATTGATTATATTCTTTGCAGCCATCTTTGCCATTCTTTGCAGCACCAAAGATGGAGAAGCTTTATACAGTCAGCAGAAACAAGACTGGGAGCTGACTGTGGCTTAGATCATTAACTCCTTATTCCAAATTCAGACTCACACTGAAGAAAGTAGGGAAAATCACTATGCCATTTAGGTATGATTGAAGTCAAATCTCTTATGATTATACAGTGGAAGTGACAAATAGGTCTGACAGAGTGTCTGAAGAACTGTGGACAGAGGTTCATAACATTGTAACTGTATCATTGATCCTTCTCATAGTGCCAAATGTCTATCCATTTACACTGTCCATACTATTCACTGAACCCAGAATCAGCAATGCTCAAGCTAAGAGGCTGGAAGAAGATGCGAGGAGATGTAGGAACTGCAGACACGCTTATTGTCTCCTGGCTGACATGGCAGCCATAAGACAGCCTTTTTTCTGGCAGACACAGCGGCCTTAGCAGCTGGCATAGCATAGCTATCATGTAGCAATAACACAGTCACAACATAACCTCATATAACATAACCATGGTGTCACTCCAATGTAGCCTCAATGCAAAAGCGGCCAGGGCTTTCATGCTGAACTCATACAGGCATACTGCACAAAGTAGCTTGTGACCAAGTGAGTACCTTGTGACCAAGTAAGTACCTCGTGATTCACATGCATAGTGCTATAAGTGATCTCAAAAGTTGCATAAATCTCACGATGCACATGTGCAAAGCTATAAATGATATCAGCTGTAACATACTCATTATTTACAAAACGTGGGGCTAGAGAGCCTAAACACGTGTTCTTGGCTAGTTTGCTGTATCCCCACAGTACAGAAGGCAGTGATCAAAATCATTCTCAAAACAAAGAAATGCAAAAAAGCCAAATAGGTGTCTAAGGAGGCCATACAAATAGCTGAGAAAAGAAGAGATGCAAAGGATAAAAGGAAAGATATAAGCATCTCAATGCAGAGTTCCAAAGAATAACAAGGAGAGACAAGAAAGCCTTCCTCAGTGATCAATGCAAAAAAATAGAGGAAAGCAATAGAATGGGAAAGGCTAGAGATCTCTTCAAGAAAATTAGAGGTATCAAGGGAACATTTCATGCAAAGATGGGCACAATAAAGGACAGAAATGGTATGGACCTAACAGAAGCAGAAAATAATAAGAGGTGGAAAGAACTATACAAAAAAGATATTAATGACCTGGCTAACCATGACGGTGTGGTCACTCACTTAGAGCCAGACATCCTAGAGTGTGAAGTCAAGTGGGCCTTAGGAAGCATCACTATGAACAAAGGTCGTGGAGGTGATGGAATTCCAGCTGAGCTTTTCAAATCGTAAAAGATGATGCTATGAAAGTTGTGAACTCAATATGCCAGCAAATTTGGAAAACTAGCAGTGGCCACAGGACTAGAAAAGGTCAGTTTTCGTTCCAATCCCAAAGAAAGGCAATGTCAAAGAATGTTCAAGCTACCACATAAGTGCACTCATTTCACATGCTAGCAAGGTAATACTCAAAATTATGCAAGCCAGGTTTCAACAGTACATGAACCGAGAACTTTCATATATTCAAGCCAGATTTAGAAAAGGCAAAAGATCCAGAGATCAAATTGCCAACATCTATTGGATCATACAAAAAGCAAGAAATTCCAGAGAAACATCTACTTCTGCTTCATTGACTATGCTAAAGCCTTTGACTGTGTGGTTCACAACTGTGGAAATTCATAAAGAGATGGGAATACCAGATCATCTTACCTGAATCTTGAGTAACCTGTTTGTAGGTCAAGAAGCAACAGTTAGAACCAGACATGGAACAATGGACATGGAACAAACAACTTTCCAAGTTGGAAAAGGAGTATGTCAAGGCTGTATATTGTCACCCTGCTTATTTAACTTCCATGCAAAGCACATCGTGAGAAATGCTGGGCTGGATGAAGCACAAGCTGGAATCAAGATTGCCAGCAGAAATGTCAATAATCTCAGATATGCAGATGACACCACCCTTATGACAGAAAGTGAAGAGGAACTAAAGAGCCCCTTCTTGGTGAGTGTGAAAGAGGACAGTAAAAAAGCTGGCTTAAAACTCGATTTTCAAAAAATGAAGGTCATGTATCTGGTCTAATCACTTCATGGCCAATAGACAGGGAAACAATTGAAATTGTGACAGACTTTATTTTCCTGGGCTCCAAAGTCACTGCAGTGACTTCAGCCATGAAATTAAAGGATGCTTGCTCCTTGGAAGAAAATTCATGACAAATCTAGACAGTGTATTAAAAAGCAGAGACATCATGTTGCCACAAATGTCTGTATAGTCAAAGCTCTGGTTTTTCCAGTAGTCATGTATGGATGTGACAGTTGGACCATAAAGAAGGCTGAATGCTGAAGAACAGATGCTTTCCAACTGTGGTACTAGAGATGACTTTTGAGATTCCCTTGGACTGCAAGGAGATCAAATCAGTCAGTCTTAAAGGAAATCAATTCTGAATATTCACTGGAAGGACTGATGTTGAAGTTGAAGCTCCAATACTTTGGTCACCTGATGCAAAGAGTCCACTCATTAGAGAAGACCCTGATGCTGGTGAAGATTGAAGGCAGGAGGACAAGGGGATGACAGAGGACAAGATGGTTGGATGGCATCACCTTTTCAATGGACATGAGTTTGAACAAACTCCAGGAGATGGTGAAGGACAGGGAAGGGTTGTGTGCTGAAGTCCAAAGCATGGCAAAGACTGAGAGACTACTGAGCTGCTGAGCAACTACTAGAACTTTTTTCCTCAGCCTAAGTCACAGAGTTTTTCTCCTCAGTCTTCTTCTTTGTGTTTTATATTCTTGTGTATTATATTTATAATCCATTTTGAGTTAAGTTTGTGTGAGTATGTGGATAGTTTGAGCTTTTTTACATATGTGCGCTCAGTTGTCTCAACATAATTTCAAGAATAAAGGCTAACCTTTTTTTTTATTTTCTTGCCTTTGCACCTTTGTCAAAAAGTAATTGTTCATATTTGCTTGAATCTACTTCTAAATTATTCTCTTCCATCAATCTATTTCTGTATTCCCTTGGTAACACCATAATATTTTGACTATTGTAGCCTTTTATATTAAATCTTAAAATTGATAGTGTGATTCCTCCCACTTACTTTTCTTTTTAAATTATTGTAGCTGTTTCAGTACGTTTGCCTTTCCATATAAATTTTACAATCACCTGGTGAATATCTATAAGATCTTTCCCTGAAATTCTGATTAGTGTTGTGTTAAATGCATGGATCAACTTGAGGAGAATTGACATATTTAGTATACTGAATATTCAAAGCTGTGAATGTTTATGTGTCTCTAGGTCTTCTTTGATTTCTTACATCAGGAATTTTTTTTTAAGTTTGCAGCATAAAAAAGTTTGTATCCATATGTTTTGTGAGATATATACAATTTCATTTTTTAGAGTTATTGTAATTGGTTTATTTTCTCTTTTAAATTTTGGTTTCTAGTTGTACATTAGTGTATAGAAACACAATTGATTTTTGTGTTTTGATTTTATATCCTATGACCTTGGCAATTTCACTTTTAAGTTATAGGTTTTCTTAATTTTTTTTTAATGTATTTCCTGAAATTCCCTACATACATAATCATGGTAACTATAGGCAGAAATAATGTTATTTCTTCCTTTCTAATCTGCATGTTGTTTATTTCTTTTCTTTGCTTCATTACACTGCCAAGAGTACTATATTGAAAAGAAGTGGTGAACAGGAATAGCCTTCCCTTCTTCTGAACCTTAAGGGGAAAATGTTTGAACATTTTGAATGAGCATGCCATTCTGATGTACTGGGCTGTGTAAGAGAAGTCAGTGAGCAGCTGTTTCTTTTTTCCCAGGCCTTAACTTCATCTACAAATTAGGTTGTTGTAGCCGAGGTAATTTCTGTCCCTTTCAGATAACACCTTGATACCCAACCCTATCTTTCTAGCACTTTCTGGGGAAGGAAAGGAGAATCATCTCAAGTGACCAAAACCCAAAAGTGTCAGTTGAGTCCAACAAGCCACATTTAGCTTGATGACAAGCTTGTCCGTATTCAAATGAACCTACTAATCTGAGGTCAATATTTATTTTAACCTATGGTTTAGGAGTATAATCTCTTTCCAAAACTCAACTAAAATAAAATAAACAATTTCTTATCGTTTCAAATGCTCTTCATTAAATATTGCTTAATTCATTTGAACCATCTTATGGTCTACAGATAATGTGCAATAATATCTAAGTAAACTAAAAAACATTTGTTGTTTATTCTTCAACAAATATGAACACATATATTTAGGATACATGAGATGCATATTTATATATACATGATATGTTATATACTTGCATTCATATTAAATGTATGATATATATATATTTGTATATATATGTAGTGTATGAAAGTACATAATTGTATAAGCTCCTCTGAAAACCTAGAAACAGTTAATAATGCTTAATAGGTCTGTCAACTGATACTCAAAAATAAAAAGGATGCTTCAAATGAACAAATAAAGCATTTAATA
Source organism: Bos grunniens (assembly GCF_055505025.1). Taxonomy (NCBI): domain Eukaryota; kingdom Metazoa; phylum Chordata; class Mammalia; order Artiodactyla; family Bovidae; genus Bos; species Bos grunniens. The sequence goes on along the minus strand of NC_141183.1, from coordinate 59,597,208 downwards.
ATACTGAGTCTCTCCCCACATCTCAGGACTGTGTTAAAGAATCAGCAGAAAATAGGTGTAAAGGATCTTTAAATCCTTAGAGAAAGTCTTGTTTAAATAATTTTTTTGCATTTGCATACCCCATATGTGTGCTAATAACAAAGTTTCTCTGGAGATGTTTTTTCTGCTCAGGGCAAAATATATTAAAGGTGATATCAAGTTATGTTTATCATGTGAGAAAATAAAGCAGCCCTGGTGTATCAAGCTCAAAAGTAAAGTCACAAAAGAAAAAATGATGTATTATTTTAATAACACTTTGCATTCTTATTGCATATTTCATCATAATGATCAATAAAATGTTACAGCTAATAATAAATGCAGGAATTATTCAACTTCCTGTCTTAACAAATTATCTCAGGAATGGAAGACAATAACTATATTCTCACCTATCCTGCAAGGCAGTTCAATTATTTATGATAGAAAGTAAAAATCTCAAGAATTGTGTACTCTTCAGAAGTCGTGTCAATCAGAGCTTGAGTTAGGGAGATACTGACCCCAGAAAGTACACAAAATCCACAAACTAGGCTTTTTCATCTTGAGATATGCATCTGGTTTTTCACAAATAAAAATAAAATCTATGAGAGTTGCTCACTGCTATTAAATTTTTAAAATAGAGATTTTATCACATATTTTTCATAATTATTAACAAAAACCTAAAAGGGAGGAACTTGAGACCTTTTCCATAGTTAGCCTACCTCCTTTCTGAAGAGGAAGATAATGTGATTTTTTTTCATGAGACCTAGTGCATGGAACTAGGAGAAGGCAATGGCAACCCACTCCAGTACTCTTGCCTGGCAAATCCCGTGGACAGAGGAGCCTGGTAGGCTGCAGTCCATGGGGTCACTAGGAGTTGGACACAACTGAGCAACTTCACTTTCACTTTTCACTTTCATGCATTGGAAAGGAAATGGAAACCCACTCCAGTGTTCTTGCCTGGAGAATCTCAGGGACGGGGGAGCCTGGTGGGCTGCCCTCTCTGGGGTCACACAAAGTCAGAAAGGACTGAAGCGACTTAGCATCAGCAGCAGCAGCAGTGCATGGAAAATGTGAGTCTTACACAGTCTATCAATTGTAAAGCTTTCCATCTTCAGTGAAATAATAACCTCCTTCAGGCATGTTGTTGCTAGGTTACTATTAAATAGAATTTCAGTAGTGTAATATATTCATAAAGGAAGAGTCCAGAGATAAGGAAGAAAATAATTATAATAACTTTGTCATGTTTGGGCTACTTGATGCGTTAATATATATCCAGAGGCATTATTTTAGGTGGAGAGAAAAAAGATTTATTTTCTGTTTTGAATAGACTCAATGATTCATTGTATGTCTCTCATATATTCCAAACATCTTGAAAGCATTTCAATTAAAGAAAATACTTAGTCCATAGTCTAGGCTCCTGGATTTCTCATTTAATATTGCACTTGATTGACACAGTTGCTGATATTTTACAGGGAACGATTACAAATGTTATATATTTGGAGGGAACCTTGAGTTGTACATATTCTAGCCTAAAATCTTAAAACTAAGTTCAAAGAATCTCAGTTTAAGGGATTATGTGGTTTATCATTGAAGTATTTTCATCAAATAATGCTCCTCCTTACAAAGGGCTAAGTGTAGTTAATATTTTATTTGCCCTTGTCATACAAACTAATGATCACTCATGTATTATAATCACTGGACAAAATTTTAAGCATAAGATCCCCAAGCAAAGAACTTGTACATATGGCCTGACATCAATTTATTTTAAAAAGCTGCATTGGTCAATTTGATGAGCAATTTGATTTGCAAAGTAGAGATGTGCAAGTCAAAGTAGAGATGTGCCCATCAAATAGTATATTCTTCCCTTAGAAGATTTTAAGATGAAAGCGCAGAGAAGCAAACACCTTTAGAATTGTGTATTGATTGTGTTAATTTTAGTAGAATACCAAAATCATAATATATAATTTACACTGAAGAGGACAAATTTTAACCAAATTTATTTCTTACACCAGGTCTCTTCAGTCTCTCTCATTCACACTCCAGAAATTATATCGCTTTAGAGAAAGTAAATGGATACAATGAGCAACTAACTCCATCTGTAAATTTTTAAAAATACAGCTAGAAGCAAAAATTGCACCTCTAAAGTTTGAGTTTTGGATTTGGACAGTTTTTGCAAATGAAGGTTAAAAAAAAAATAGCCTGCCATAAAATAGAAAACAGATTTTTTTTTTCCATTTACCATTCTATGGAAGTGACTGTGAAATGTGCAAAATCACCACTGACATTCAGGCAATCCCTGAAAAATAGGTTTGAGTAGGATGGAGGATTAAATATGAGCTGAACTGTGTGAATTATGCATGACCAAAAAATAAATAAATAAATAATAATCCAAAATGGTAGAGAATGTACTGAGTTTTTGAAATTCTATTTAAGCAGGGACAAATGTTATCAAAATTTTTTCTCTGCTCCACATAAAAAGTTTTATTCTTTGGGTCTCATCATAGATACTAACTGGCAAAATATATTGATATCCTTCATTTTAGGAAACTTCAGGAAAGTAGGGTTCTAGTAAGATACTCAACATTTGAAAGACAAATCTTTTTTAATTTCTACTATTGCCATTCTTCAAATTTTTTACCTATGGGCTGGAAACCCTGCAAGATAAAAACTGAATTTTTCCTCTAATTCTTAGATAGTAGCAGCTAGCTTGTTGCATCTCCCTACCTTTCCTCTCCACTTTCAGCCTCAGGTCAGCCAGCCAGCTGCTCTGGAAGAGAACCAAATTGGCTTGGGGACTGTCAGGGAAAATTCTGATTCCTCCAACCCTTAGGCAAATGCTTCAAAGTCTTTAAGTGAGCCCCAGACTTGCCATCTTGTTCTTGGATGTTTTGAATGCTTCCCAAAATCTTTGAAGGGATTTTAGCATAATCAATTAGTGAAAAGCTTGTGAAAAATGAGTATTCTTGATTGGCAACAGTTCCTAACAAGGAGTCATTTATATTTCAGAGTTCATCATAAATAAGTACTCAATCTTCATAAGGCATAGAAACTCAGGAAGGATAAAGTACCTCTCCTTGGGAGAGAGTGGACTGAGGTTGGCCGTCAAGGTAGCATCCACTTGTTCTATAATATTCTAATTTTATATAATTGATTTATAATTTAAATGTACAATATTAAATTTATTTCAAAAGCATGATTTTAGTATAAATTAACATTCAATAAACTAATAAGTTATATGAAATATTCTGTAAAGTAAGTACTGCAATACTGGAGACCATATTGTTGCAAAGAAGATCACTTTTCTTTGACAATGGGAACATATTAAATGCATTATGATTGATCCCAGTCAGAATATATGTATTTTCTTGCACACTGATCCCAAATAACTAGATATTGATTGCAAATTTTATAACATTACTAATCAGCTGTTAAGTAAGAGGGAGAGAGGATAAAAATATGGTGTGTGATCCTCAGCTCTCCATTTCTACGCCCAAGGTAGCCAACACTGTGATGGCACGTATCTTCAAAATCCTCTATTAAGTGTTGGTGCATATTACCCTCTAACATCTTCTCTTGAAGCTGAAGTTTCTTAATGAAGCAGATACTAAACCTCTGTACTGAATTTTCTTACCAAGGGATTGCATCTGAATAGCTCAGGGAGCTTTCCAACTCATACACACTGAACTTCCAACACTGAAAAGTTTGACTTTATGTAAGCATGATTGGACCTTAACATGTGCATGTTGAAAACAAAACCTCCAGCTGATTCTGATGAGTTGGTTATGAATTACAATAAACATTGATGTTAGTGCAGGTCTCTTACAGGTGACTTCTGCTGATTTGGTTGTAGTTCTGATCCTGTGACTGAAAGGCTGTTGCTGAATAAAAAGACACTGGGATTCTTGGCCTCTGGAGGAGAAGAATTCAATCCAGGGCCAGAGACAAGGCTTGATTGCTCAGAGCTTTTGTGTAATAAAGTTTTATTAAGGTGTACAGGGGATAGAGAAAGCTTCTGACATGGGCATCAGAAGTGGGCAGAAAGAGTACGCCCCTGCTAGTCTTCAGCTGGATGTTATATAGTCACTAGCAGTCTGTTAATGAAAGAAAGGACTGTCTTAAAACTCATAATGGCACCAGGCCCCTCACCCATAAGATGCATTTTAGGATAATCTTGGCACCAGATGATTCATCCCGGGCCATAAAATGATTGACCTGAATCTTGTAGAAGGGCAGGTTACCATACAAATGGTTTCATTTACATAGATTCAGATCAGATCAGATCAGATCAGTCGCTCAGTCATGTCCGACTCTTTGCGACCCCATGAATCACAGCACGCCAGGCCTCCCAGTCCATCAACTCCTGGAGTTCACTGAGACTCACGTCCGAGTCAGTGATGCCATCCAGCCATCTCATCCTCTGTCGTCCCCTTCTCCTCTTGCCCCCAATCCCTCCCAGCATCAGAGTCTTTTCCAATGAGTCAACTCTTCACATGAGGTGGCCAAAGTACTGGAGTTTCAGCTTTAGCATCATTCCTTCCAAAGAAATCCCAGGGCTGATCTCCTTCAGAATGGACTGGTTGGATCTCTAGACGAACCTTTGTTGGCAAAGTAATGTCTCTGCTTTTTGAATATGCTATCTTGGTTGGTCATAATTTTCCTTCCAAGGAGTAAGCATCTTTCAATTTCATGGCTGCAGTTACCATCTGCAGTGATTTTGGAGCCCAGAAAAATAAAGTCTCACACTGTTTCCACTGTTTCCCCATCTATTTCCCATGAAGTGGTGGGACCGAATGCCATGATCCTCGTTTTCTGAATGTTGAGCTTTAAGCCAACTTTTTCACTCTCCAGTTTGGAACAATATCTGAGTATAACATACTGGTTTGTCAAGTAGGTTCTGAGCCATTAGGCGAATCGACTTGAAGACAGAGTCTGGGGTAAATGCACAGTACATTAACATAGCTTAAGATAAACATTTCCATAACAAGAATGCATTGGTTAACTCAAGGTTTGAGAATAGTTAACCTCAGGTGAAACCAGGTGTCATTATGGCAACACAGTATCTTAAGAGAAACCTCCTTTTAAATTTGTATAGAGAAGGAAAAAAAATATTGCTAGTTTGTTTCCTCCTGCCGCTTAAGAGAGATAAAAATGTCTGACACTTGCAGCCTATTTCCTCCGTTTGGAGACCCCTGGCCTTCCTGCCTATTACCCTCTCATGATTTTAGGCAGACATATAGTTGCCCCCAGGTTTAGGATTTTTATTGACAAATGGGATTAATAATATGTTGCCTTTATTTCCATAGTCAATTCAACTCAAAAGTATTGCTGGCTTAGCAGTATATACTATCTGTGGAACACCTGTCCTCATCTCTGGGTCCTCAATATCTTCATCTTAAAAGTTGGAATTGTGCTACTTGATCAGTGGCTCTCAATCTCTACTCTAAATCAGAACTCTCAAGGACAAATTAGTCTCAGGGGATGAGGGGGTGTAGGGGAGTGTAGCTAACAAGAAACAGGGTCCTGGGCTCTCTTCTCCTCCTCACCCAGTGTCTTATGTTTGCATACTATATCTTTGTATGAGATTCTTTCCCCACCAAGTATATTTTAAAGCACTGCATTCTGAAGTCAGATCTAGCTCAAAATTCTTTTAATCAAATTTATAGGATTGCTGGTCTAAAATTAGATAAATTGTTGTTAGTGAGTTTTGTAAAATGAAAAGCTATTAAGCTGAATGAAATTAAGAGATGCTTGCTCCTTGGAAGAAAAGCTATGACCAACCTAGACAGCATATTAAAAAGCAGAGACATTACTTTGCTGATAAAGGTCTGTCTTGTCAAAGCTCTGGTCATCATGTATGGATGTGAGAGTTGGACTATAAAGAAAGCTGAGCACCAAAGAATTGATGCTTTTGAACTTTGGTGTTGGAGAAGACTCCTGAGGGTCCCTTGGACTGCAAGGAGATCCAACCAGTCCATCCTAAAGGAGATCAGTTCTGAATATTCATTGGAAAGACTGATGCTGATGCTGAAACTCCAATACTTTGGCCACCTGATGCAAAGAACTGATTCATTGGAAAAGACCCTGATGCTGGGAAATATTGAAGGCAGGAGGAGAAGGGGATAACAGATGAGATGGTTGGATCTCATGGACTTGATGGACATGAGTTTGAGCAAGCTCCAGGAGCTGGTGATGGACAGGGAAGCCTGACCTGCTGCAGTCCAGGGGGTCACAAAGAGTCGGACATGACTGAGCAACTGAACTGACTGACTGAATAAGTTGAATGACCTTGGAAGTATCACAGTACTAGCTTAAATTTTCTCAGTTTTCAGAGTGGACTAACTTTCCTCGGTCTTGGCTTGGCTTCTCTTGCCCTTGCACCTTTATACTGCTCATAAAGAACACATAGATCCCTGGTCACATTCTTTAACCAGACACTTTGCTCCCAACCAAATGCTGGCCTCAGTCAATTTAAGCAGAGATAGAACATATATTCATAGCAACTCTTCTTCATCCTTTTTCCATCTGGCAGGTCTTAGAAAATAACCACATGCCTCCATTGGAAATACGGGTGTTTAGGGAAGATTGCTGAGTCCCCATGCTAATCATCTTGACCTCTGAACAAAACTGAGTCTGTGGCAGTGAGTCCTTCCTTGAACAATGTAGCTGAAAGAGCAGTTGTGCCTTGGCAGTGGGGTCACACTCAACTCTCCCTTCTCATGAGCTCTGTTCTCACACCCATTCATGCTTCAACCCTGAAGGTCCTCAGAGTGAAAGGGCTCAATTTTGAATCTAGTCATTCTGTACTGATAACAGTGAAGAAATAATTTCGCCCATTTGAGTTAGGAATGACTTGTGAAGGCTCAGTACAACAAGCATATGATTCATAATATGTCTACTATACATCAAGCTGACAGGCTACACAGATAAGTAGAAAGACTGATCGGTCTTTATGAGCGGAGAACCTTGAGGAAGAGCCAGACTCATAGATAGATACTATAAATGCAATGCAGTTAAGTAGAAAAATAAGCATCCATGTGGGGTGTTGGGGCGTCCTTAGGAAATTTGGATGCTTTCAGTAAGTTTCATGGAAATACACATTAAACATGTGTACTCATGAAAATTAAGTAAGAGTTAGCAAAATAAAGAAAGTGGAATGGATTTTTTTTCAAATGAGAAAATTACTTAAACTCTAAAGTAGGTAAAACTACAATAAGTTTGTTATTACCAAAGCATAATATATGAAGTCTATGCAGAATGACTGGGAACTTAGCTGAAGAATGAGAATGTATCTTGGAAGGAGTTTATGCTAATGTTAAGGCATTTAGATTTTATTCTATGAGTTATAAGAGAACCCTTGAAGCATTTTAAGCTGAGAAGTAATCTACCTCCATAAATTCTGCTTATTTTTGCATATATCTTGAAATGATTGTTTGGGTAAACCTCTGTTTCTAATTTGCTATTTACAGTTGCACATCAAGAGGTTTTTATAGAAAAATACATGTAAATTATATGATCCCAGTGCTATCAATGCAACTACTCAGAAAACACTTTGCAAATACTGCTGTGGAGTATTATAAAGTATATACGTTTACATAGGAATCCAGATTCCTAAATGCTGACCTCTTTCTGAATGTTTGCAATGATTTCATCACTGGCAAACACATAGCTCATTTAGTAATGCTTACATTGTACGGACCCTGACTGAACAAGGCACTAGCGGCTTTAGTTTACATTTCTGCAGAAAATGCTCTTAGAATTATGCAGATCTGTTCCTGTCCCTGCCATTCCTCTACCCAATTATTTTTTGCATATTCATTTGAGTGTTTGCTTCATTTTCTTTAGCATATTCTCTGACTTTAAAGTGTTCTGAGGTCCCCTCATACATTTTTTATATTTCTCTGCTAACTAGATTCTAAAATGTGGCAGTTGGCTACCATTTATGAGGTGGTTTGGGAGATTTTAATCCTCTGCCTTTGTTAGGTTGGCGTGATGGCATCTCACGTCCTCTCAGTTGTGTTAGCAGGAAAAGAATCCTGAAAGTCCACCATAGTTCCTCCCCAGTCCCTTTTCTTGTTCTTTTTTTATCCCTGCCAACCCCTTCCCCATATACCTTTGAACAGTGGAAAAGAAGATTGATCTAAATTCTTTCCTCTCTTCGATTTCCACATTTGTTCTGCTATTTGTTCACACTTCATGAAAGGCTTTCAGAGAAGGAAGATATTTTGACTGACCTCCAACACTGAAGGAATGGACCATATCAAACATTTCAGTTTTCTAAGTTATAGCTTTCGAACAAAATCTGAATAATAATAATAATAATAATATTACTGAAACCACGCAGGGCTCTGTGGGGTTTCCAAAGATGGAGGCTTTTCTGCCCTCCCCGCCCCCCCGCCATTTCCTGTAGGCAAGACTCCAGGCTCTATGCCCTTCCTTGAGTTCCATAGGCAGATTTGAACAGTTGCTAATCAAGGAGGGAGCAGCCCAGAAATCACAGAGAGGAAGAGATTGAAGAGACCAGAGAAGCTCATCAGGATTAGGAGACATCACCTGAGGTGAGACTAAGGGGTTGCAAGCCCTGCTCACACTCTGGTCTTGGCAGAGACCCAATCCTTGACTCACTGTTATAAAAACCCTCATTCTCTGGGGTTGGAACACAACAAAGCCTGGTGTGTCTCCTTTTGCCTAGCAAAGCAATAAGGTTACGCTTTTCTACTTCACGCAAACTCTGTCTCAGGATTTGGTTCAACACTGGTATACGGAGAGGCTGAGCTTTTAGTAACATTACTACTGCTACCTCTACTAATAGCAGTTAACAGAGATGGAGCAAGTGCCGTTATGATTTACATGAACTACCTCACTTAATTTTATGAGGATGTTGTTACAGTTATCTCACATTTGCAGACAGGTAAACTGTATTTATTCAGATGGAATAACATTTCTTAGGTCAGATAGCTAGTAAGTAGAAGAGCTAGTATTTATCCCCAAGCTCTCTGATACTGAAGCTTGTATTGTTAGCCTTGTCCCATGTCTGCTCTGCAATCCATACTTTTAGACATTCATTGATTCATTCAGCAGATAACAGAGAGCCCACCGCTGGGGACTGTTAGAAACTGCAGAGAACACAAAGAAAGTAAAACCTGCATTCTGCTATCAGGAATCATGACATTCAGCAAATAAGTATAATATAAGACAGAAAAAGAAAATAGTAAAACAGCACAACGCTGAAGATGTGTTGTCAAAGTTCCAAGGGACAGGAGATTTCCCAGGTGGATGACTAGAAGGTCTTTTAGATACATTGCATCATTAATACTCAGAGAAAGGCAAACTGAAATTACAATTTAACCTCTCCACACAACAAAGAGATTGGCAAAAGTTTTGCATTCTACTTCTAGTGTGTCATACATATAGAATAAAATGAGTATTGTAGAATCAATTTTCCATAATCTAGAGAATTGAAGGGGTACATGCATTCAGGATGCAACAATTCCTTTTTCTAGGATACTCTTGAGAGATACACTTGAAAAACTCTATTGGGTGAGATATACAAGTATGTTCATAGAAGTATTATTTGTAATAAGCCCAAATTAGATACCATAATAATTGAGTTTATAAATTAAAAAAGTGTGATGCACTCATGCAATGGGATACTAACGTAGTATTAAAATAAATTTTCTATAACTAATGCCTTATCATCAGTGCATTTCACAAAAAGCATTAAGTGAAATGAGCAGATCACAGAATAACTCAGAATTATTTCAGTTATATAAAATGGTAAAAGAGGCAAAGTCAAGCTATTTTTGAGGATATATACATACATGGTAAAACTGATTCTCACAAAGTTCAGGCCAGTGATGATCTCTATGAGGAAGGCAGAATGGTGTTCATATGTGTGCCAAGTTGCTTCAGTCATGTCCAGCTCTTTGTGTCTCTGTGGACTATGGCCCACCAGGCTCCTCTGTCCATGGGACTCTTCAGGCAAGAATACTGGAGTCGGTGGCCATGCCCTCCTCTGAGTAATCTTCCCAACCCAGGGATCAAACTCATGTCTTACATCTTCTGCATTGGCAGGAGGGTTCTTTACAACTAGCACCACCTGGGAATACCAGAATAATATGCACAGAGAATTTATCTGTAATGGGAATATACTCTGTCTTAAGGTGTTAGATAGTTGAATGATTTCTAATTAGTCTCCATGTTTTACAACTCTTTTATATTGTCTGCATTTTTAAATACTCTACATGAAAGATAATTTTCAAATATACACAGTTTTTTAAAAGGCAGAGCTATGAAAGTGTTTGTAATGGATTTATTATATATGTAAGCATCAGAAAAAAAGGCTTTGACATTAGAGAGAAAGGTAGAAAAGGTACATAGGCAAAATTACTGTATAACTACTGCTACTACTGATTTAATGTATGGTTATCATAAAATACAGAATGAGTAATCAGGATCACTGTGGAAATGAAACCTCTAAATCATGACTATGTATGTTTTTAGGGACTCAGTGGAGAAGTAACACATGCATGAACATGAGCTGTTGTAAACAATAATTCCTGGAGATGTCTGTGGGTAGGCTGAAGCAAGAGACTAAAATCAACAAAATGAAACGTTTTTGCAATAATATCTGCCTGCTGTAGAAAGTTCTGAAAATGTGCCTGTGAGGAAGAAATATCTACTTAACAAAGACAGTGAAAGATGTGAAAGTGAGTCCATCTGAAGATCATAAACCCTAAAATGTGGCAACAGTCTAAAAGCATATGTTATGTCAATATTTGTTACATAAAAGTAATATTTATTACATACAATTTGCATAGCATCATGAGGACAAATGAAGCAAATATTATGATACAGAGTGCAGGACTTCTGAGAAAAAATCCACAATAGAACCAACAGAGAAAAAGTATGTTCAGACATTTAAAGCTTAAATATAGAAATGGTGCAAAATATGTATTGTTCTAGCAGGAAACAAAATTCCTAAGTTTCCATAACTGCAACAGACTAAGGGCTCACTCAAAAATTTTAAATGCTTTCAAGGGTCAGAGAAAAAGTAGTGGCAGGAAATGTAATTAATTGAAGAGAGACCACATCACAGACAGGTACTCAGAATCCAATTTTTAAAATGAGTAATACAGATATGCCTCCAGAACTCAGCCTTCAGAATATGATCCAGGTCACTAGACTGTGACTCTTGATGGCTGGTTGCCTTGGATGAGCCTAGAAATGGCATAACATGACGTGAATCTTGGTCTTTGTCCTTGTCAGTCAGCACTCTTTCAATTATCATTGCATGTTACCCCTTTTCAGTGTTATATCATGAACTGAGAGTGTTGAAGAGTTGGAACAAATACAGTGATTTCTATTGTCTATCTTTGAATGTAGAGGAATTTAGACTTTCATTTTTAAAGTATTACCAATTCATTTCAAAGGCACACAAACCTAAATTAATATACAGGTTTGGATTTTAAAATCTCATGAAATAAATGAGGTTATTGTATTCAGCACACTCTTGATATTTTAATGAGGCATATTAACAAAAATTATGTTTCAAAGTCATTATACTAAGTTGTTATTCTCTGTGACACTGGAACACTGGAACATTATTGGATCTGAAGGAAAAACTCCTAATAAAATTATGTTATGGTAATATTATCAATAATGACAATTATAGTGACACTAATGAAGATATGAGGGACTTCATTCTAAATTATCACTATATGCTCAAACAAGTTGAGTGTAAATAAGAAGCCATGAGCAATTCATGAGCAATTATCTGTTTACTTTTTTATATTATAGTTTGCAGTAAAAAATGACAATATCAAGACTCATATTTTACTTGACAAGAGGAAAGCTGAACTTTCCCTGTTACTCGTAACTGAAACTATCCATACCAGGACATTTGACTTTCCCATTCTCCCAACATTTTGTTAATACAATGAGACTGTTAAAGCATTCTAGTGGACCCCTTTATTATTATGGAACTGATGACCTGAAGGCGGCAGGTTCAGGGACTCGATAAGTGAAGCAAGTAAAGCACCTGATCTTCTACTACTACTCACTTAATCATGTAATATGACTGGTCTCATTTCTAAGAATAGCCCCCACTAAAATCTAAGGTAGGACGTCCCTGGTGGTCTGGTGATTAAGAATCCACTGCCAGTGCAGGAGACAGGGTCAGTCCCTGGTTCGGGAAGACCCCACATGCTGCTGTGGAATAACTGAGCCTTTATGCTCTAAAGCCTATGAACAGCAACTAATGAAGCCTGCACATCTAGAGCCCATGCTCTGTATCAAGAGAAGACCCCAAAAGGAGAAGCCAATGTAGCACAAGGAAGAGTAGACCCTCCCCACTGCAGGTAGACAAAGCCTGAGTGCAGCAACAAAGACTCAGGGCAGCCAAAGATTAAATAAATGGATAAAATTTTAGCAACAACAAAATTAATACAGTCTAAAGTAAAAGAAGCACTGTCTATATCCTCACTTGCAAGGTAAAGGGCTTTTGAAGTGTCATTTTTCATATCACGGTAAGTTCCTAATGGAAAATGAAAGTGACAGGCCAAAGAAATCAGCTGGGGAAGATTGGCTGGCCACGTGACCAAAGAATCTACCTTTCCTCAAATTCATATGCACAGTTGATCTGGCTTAGACTCCACATTTCCAAAATTCTGGAATCAATCAAGTTCTGTATAATGCTTTACACTAGCAAAATCTGCAAGACATGGAACATTGAAAACAGTTCATGATAATTTTATATTATGGAAGAGAAATAGTCCCTAAATATAACCTAACCCCCCAGATCCCCTATGAGCAGTATAAATAGCACTGTTCATGCTATTTAAATGAGTTGCACTATGTGCTGTGCTATGTTTAGTCACTCAGTCGTCTGACCCATTGGACTCACTCTGAGACCCATTGGGTTGTAGCCCACCAGAAATTCCATTTCTGTCCATGGAATTCTGCAGGCAAGAATACTAGAGTAGGTAGCCATTCTCTTCTCCAAGGGATCTTCCTGACCCAGGGATTGAACCTGGATCTTTGGCATTGTAAGTGGATTTTTTACCATATAAGCCATCAGATAAGTCCTCAATAGGATGTCATGCTCTCTAATATGTATGCTCAAGCAGAAAAGTCATCCATCCTTTGTTGGACTTCTGCTGATTACACAAAAACTGAATCAAAACCTTGTAATGACTAGTTTTCTATACTTGATCAATCTCAGCTCTTAGAGTGTCCCAGAAATATTCTTTGGAAAAAAAAAATATAATATATATATATATATATATATATATAAAACCTCCTTTTAAAATATATAAGCAATTCAAAAAATAAAAAATAGAGAATGGTAATAATGATTCTTATATATCTATCACAACACATAAACCGTTATCAAGGTATATCTGATCTTGCTTATCTATAATCCCCTCTACCCTCTTACTGCTTTTAATAGCCACAACAAACCTGTGGGTCAGAGTCCATCATTATCTCAGTTTTGTAAAGAAATTGATTCTTCCAAGGATTAAATAATTTGGCAGAGGTTGCTTTTAGAGAGTGCTAGACCGAGAATCAAAAACATTCTATCTTTTGCGTTGTCTTGTCTGCTTTTTTCTGCTTCATGAAAGTTGATTGAGCCTAGAGTCATGTGAATTGCCACATCAGTCACAGCATTGCCATAAAGTATATGGCACACTTAAATTGGGTAATTCAAGGAAAGGTTGATAAAATGACTATTTAGAAAGAATTAATGTAGTTTCAGGAGTTAATAAAATCAGGAGGAAGTGTCACTAACCCTAAGCCCAGACAGGAAAAGGAATAAGAGGTTACAGGAACCCAGATTCAGAAATGACTGTCTACAGAGTTGCTTGGTAAAATTCCCTTCATTCAAAGAACACAGTCAACTTGAATGAGTCCAAAAAGAGTGGTCAGGGCTATCTCACACTCTCTTCCTTTATTTCTTTTCTTCTCAAATGGAAATTAAATCAAATGTCAGAGGTCAAGTAGCCCACTGATACCATCCACAGTGGTCAGACTGCCAAGCCACAGAACAAAGTGAAAATGGTGAATTTGAATTTGAAGGAGACAAAAGATGATGTCCAGCACATCTGTCTATCCATAAGCGGAGAAGATATGTTGTGTTAATTTGATATGACTCCATCCTTATCAGAAATTTAGGAACCTTTGTGAAGAATAAAGATGATAGTTATCTTTCATCATAAAGCCTGAATTGTTTATTACATTGGTAAGGGAGACATAAGTTTTTCAATTATTTCTAGAAGTCATTAAATCAAAATCTGAGTCAGCTAGTTTAAAACATGTTTGTATACAACACTTAAAGCAGCATGTAATTACCAACGGAGTATGCAAAACACTTTACATACTTAATGTTTGTTGTGTGCATGTTGATATGGAATAGCCCAGTGGGGTCTGGATCCTAAGGAAATGTGTCCTGCCCATCACTGTTTTGAAAGGTTTTAATCTTGCTCAGTGTCCAAAAGATCACAGGTTCAATCCCTGGGTCAGGGAAATCCCCTGGAATAGGAAATGGCAACCTACTCCAGTATTTTTGCCTGGAAAATTCCATGGACAGAGGAGTCTGGTGGGCTATAGTCCATGGGGTCACAAAGCACCAGACATGACTGAGCATGCACGTTCCCCTTCCCCATCCAAGATATTCCATGGACTATGTATTATATGATTATATTTATATGAGAGGGCCAGAAAAAGCAAATCTAGAAAGATAGAAAGTAGGATAGTACTTACCAAGGGAGACGGGAACATTGCCAGGGCGAGTGAATGGCGATGGGTAACTGTTGTGGAGTTCCTTTCAGGGATAATGAAAATGTTCTAACATCACTTGTGATGATGGTACACAACTGTGAATATGCTAAAAGCCAGTGAATTTAAGTCATTTAATTGTATGTATGTGAATTATGTCTCAAAAACGGTGTTTTTAAAAAACTGCTTCCCTGAGAAGTAAGCTTGGAAACATTTCAAAAACACATTGGCATATTAAAAGTTCTGAGGGATCCTACAGTGAAATACAAACAATTAAATTATGGTAAAATGTATTTGCCCATGGATAGACTATTTCTGTTTGTTTTGCCTTACCATATACACTAATATAGTAGGGCTTCCCTGGTGGTTCAAACAAGAAAGAATATGCCTACAAGGCAGGAGACAATCCCTGGAGAAGGGAATGGCTACCCACTCCAGTATTCTTGCCTGGAGAATCCCAGGGACAGAGTAGTCTGGTGGGCTACTGTTCATGGGGTTGCAAAGAGTTGGGCATGACTGAATGACTAACACACACAAAATATCCACTAAAATCCTTAGGAGTTTTCCCCTAGTGTCCATCTAGTCAAGGCTATGGTTTTTCCAGTGGTCATGTATGAATGTGAGAGTCGGACTATAAAGAAAGCTGAGCGCTGAAGAATTGATGCTTTTGAACTGTGGTGTTGGAGAAGACTCTTGAGTGTCCCTTGGACTGCAAGGAGATCCAACCAGTCCATTCTGAAGGAGATCAGTCCTGGGTATTCATTGGAAGGACTGATGTTGAAGCTGAAACTCCAATACTTTGGCCACCTCATGCAAAGAGTTGACTCATTGGAAAAGACCCTGATGCTGGGAGGGATTGAGGGCAGGAGGAGAAGGGGACAACAGAGGATGAGATGGCTGGATGGCATCACTGACTTGATGGACATGGATTTGGGTGTACTCTGGGAGTTGGTGATGGACAGGGAGGCCTGGCGTGCTGCGGTTCATGGGGTCTCAAAGAGTCAGACACGACTGAGCGACTGAGCTGAACACAGATTTGCCAAAACCTCATTTAATCTTTATAATAGTTTTTATATGAAATAAATATTCCTATTTTCACAGATAAAATCACTGAAACTTAGGGAGATTATTAAATTCGTCCAAAATATTACAGATAGCAAGAGGTGAAGTTAAGATGTGAACCCAGATTAACATATGCATCTATGTTATTGTTGTTTAGTCACTAATGTGCTTGAATGTTGAACGGACATCAAAATATGATGCCATTCTATATTTGTTGATGTGGAGAGAGAGTTACAATAAATTTGGGGGAGAAAGTAATCATAATCTTATGTAGCATATATTTTGCAAAAGGTATATAGTTTAATGTGTAAAATGCCTATGTGCCTTTGTGTATGTATATAAATACACACTATACAGGTGGTAGTGTTTCAGACTGATAAAAAGTATATTTTCAATTTATAAGTATATTCTAATTTTTCAACAGAATGCATGTATTAGCTGTAAACAAAAATGAGGGTAAAAGATCCTCTTTTCCTACTTCCCACCCCCTTTTCGTATTTCCTCTAAGAATAAGAAGCATCTTGAAAATGTTTCTTAAGATAGAGATGTAGCTGCTGCTGCTGCTGCTGCTGCTGCTAAGTCGCTTCAGTTGTGTCTGACTCTGTGCAATCCCATGGACAGCAGCCCACCAGGCTTCTCCGTCCATGGGATTCTCCAGGCAAGATCACTGGAGTGGAAGAGATGTAGCTAGGAATCTCAAATACTCTTTTTTAGGAAAATGAGATTTTTAAATTTCCTATCAAATATCTCAGAATGACCCTGACTTTTATATTTTTGCTTTTAACCTTAAAATTCTGCTTCTTTCTCCATAGATAATGAAGTATAGAATATTTATTTTCTTTTTATAGTTAATACATTGTGGCAGTCTATAAAACACCAAGAAAATCAGAGTCAGGGAGACCATAAGAGAGAAACCAGGCAAGCTTCTTGACTTTAGAGCTGAGGGTAACAGAAGTCAGAGAGATGGAATAATCTCTCCAAGCGCATACAGTTTACTGGGGAGAGTGAAAGTTAATCTTTACCTCTCACAACTCCCAGCCCAGCCCTCTTTCTGCTAAATGATAATATGTCCCACCAGAAGACCTAAATTGCCACATAGTCCCACACTAATTAAAAGCACTCATACTTCTTCTTTGCATGGGCAAAACCTGTCAGATGGCACCCAGCAGGTGTCTCAAGATCAAAGGCTTCAAAACTACAAGAAGGAATGCTTTTAGTTGTCCCTCTATCCCAATAAACAAGGGAACAAATGTTTTCAATATTGGTTCTGTGGCAGAACATGCCATGCTAATGTAGTGTCACATTGTACCTGCCAAGGAGAGATTTCTAAGCCCCTATTCCAATCCTGGCCAGTGGTTGATTTAGAGCTGAGTTACAAAATTTCCTTGCTCTAAATTGTTGCCCTCATGAGATTCTCTGGCATGTCATTTTGTGATTGGTTTTGTTCTTCATCAGGGAAATGCTGGGAGCGCAGGAAAGCTGAAGAATATAATGCCTAGGAGTTCAGAAATTTTCCTTTTCACATTTTAGTAGTCAAATTTCAATTCAAAAGGCATAAATATGATATCTAGCTAGTTGATTAGCTAGATATAGATAGATGACAAATAGAGTGTTTTTAAAGCAACCTGACATTTTGGAACTGATCTGACATTCATATCTAAGCCTCAGTGTTGTTACAAACCGATCTGATGCTTATAATTAAATCATGTTGCTATGCTGGACATAATCTCACAGAATACCTACTTCAAACAAGGTCACTATGTAACACAAAGTATCTAGCATTTCCCTGCTATTAAATGAGTGATTTCTACTTCTTTACCAAGGACAGCTTAATCTTTCCTTTCTTATGCACCCTAATTTACCTCTGCTTTCTAATAATATCCAGTTTATACTGAACCTCTGATTCTTTAGTCTTTCCCCAAAATTGCTCAACCAAAACCTAAATCCTGCTAATGGATCTTTCTGATATTTTCTTACTGAGATACCCTATATTTCTCCATGGTATGTAGTCTCTCTCACTTCAGTGAGTAATGAACACTTGCAGTAAAGAATCCACCTGCAATGCAGGAGCCATAGGAAACACAGTTTAGATCCCTGGGTCAGGAAGATTCCCTGCAGGAGGAAATGGCAACCCACTCCAGTATTCTTGCCTGGAAAATCCCATGGACAGAGAAGCCTGGTGAGCTAGTCCATGAGGTTGCAAAGAATCAGACATGACTGAGGTGACTTAGCACACACACTTCAGTGAGTAATAAACACTTCTTCAACTCTGGTGTCTTGTGGTCCTTGACTTAAGAGCATTGGCTATATATTCTCTCTCTGTATAGATATACAATTGACCCTTAAACTGTATAGGTCAACTTGTGCAATAAATATGTACTACTAGTTTGGTTGAATCTGTAGATTTTCTACTGCACAGGAGGTCAGTGGTCCTAATTTTCACATTGTTTGAATCAATTGTATATGTGTATATTTCCATATAGGTATATAAATGTGGATATAGATAGATAAATGAGTTTATTTTGTTGCAGGAACTTGAACAATTGTGAAAGCTGGTTTAATATTTTCTTCAATGCTGTTATTTGCCTATCTGATGCTGGATCTTGAAGTGCATAGGCAGGCACTTGGAAAAGAAAGATAAAGAGTGGGTGAGAGCAATATAGAGTGGGTGAGGGCTGATCATTGGTAACAGCAATATGAGCTTATGTTTAGCTTATAGAAACACATATCAGATCAGATCAGATCAGTCACTCAGTCATGTCCAACTCTTTGAGACCCCAGGAATAGCAGCACGCCAGGCCTCCCTGTCCATCACCAACTCCCGGAGTTCACTCAGACTCACGTCCATCGAATCAGTGATGCCATCCAGCCATCGCATCCTCTGTCATCCCCTTCTCCTCTTGCCTGCAATCCCTCTCAGCAGCAGAGTCTTTTCCAGTGAGTCAACTCTTCGCATGAGTTGGCCAAAGTACTGGAGTTTCAGCTTTAGCATCATTCCTTCCAAAGAAATCCCAGGGCTGATCTCCTTCAGAATGGACTGGTTGGATCTCCTTGCCCAGAAACACATATAGAAACATTTATATGTATGTCTCTATACACTGGCTAGTATAAACACAAATGTCTTCTGGCCCGATTAGTTATGAGGGCAAAGAAGTGAAAACACCTCAGTAACAGTGAGGACACCTAGTGCCCAGATCTTGATTTCTAGTATCATTCTCTATAAAAGGAATCAGAACTCCTTGGAAAAATGGCTATTCTAGAACTGAGGCAGAAAATTTACAATACGAGCCTGAAGCATCTTTTACCTCCAAAAAAATAAGAAAGTTCTCCCCAAAAAGTCACTCTGTTGGGGATTTGTTAAAGAAATATAGGAACCACTGAAAAACCTCCTGACAGACAACACTGGAACACTTCAAGCCAGAAAATAAACTCCTATTTAATTATTACCCAAAGAATAAAATAAATATGGGTCCATAATAACACAGGTAAATTATTGAAGAAAAATAAATGGGAAAATAGACCAATCCCTCATGCAGAAGGATCCCAAATAAAAGATGTTGCTATTCTCCATTGAAAGAGGTGGAACCAATGGCCTTCTTTCAAAGAATTCAGTATAGAAGGGAGAAGGAAAAAGAGTAACTTTACAGTGGACAAGTTTGACAAATACTACCACAAGCCAGGAAATAAAAGCTAACAGCAGTGATAAGTCATATTGATAGTTTGTACGATTGAAATCACGTGATGAGAATGCTACTTCTGTGTTCTTCCGCAGAAACCATTACTCTAGAACAATCGTGAGAAAGAAAAATCAGAAAATTCAAAATAGAAGCACTTTCTACAAAATACTTGATTAATAATCCTCAAAACTGTCAAAGCTACCAAAAACAAGGAACATTTGAAGAACTGCTATAACCAAGAGGAGCCTAATATAGTGTATCAATGTTGGTTTCTTAATTGTGACAAATGTATGATGCTAATATAAGATGTTAATAGGGAAAATTGGATGTGTGGTGTATATAATTCCTATCTTCACCATAATTTTGAAAATCTGAAAGCATTCTAAAGTTAAAACCTTATTTAAAAAAAAGAGTGATTTGGAGCCCACAACTTGAGCTATGGTCCACAAGGATGGACTGAGACATGTGTCAGTTCTCGTGGCCATTGGCCTTGATGGCATGAGTGTCAGGGCCCTGTGTGGTTAGACCTTCACCATGGAGGGACAGGCACGTTCTCAGGAGTCTAAGCAGCTGGAGGTAGATCCAGGGAACAGAACGGGGAGCAAGGGCCGCAGGGGGCAGTTACAGGCCCTTCTTCTGCTCTGAGTCAATGAGGCGAGCCAGTAGGTAAGTGGCAACAGGTGTGAACTACAGTACAGCTGCCCTTCCACTTCTGCCTTCAGATCTCACGCAAGAATCTTACCTGCCTGTGGTCCACCCTAAACAGACACATACAAGCCAGGGAATTCTGGAAAGCGTTGCCAAGTTAACACATTTCAAAACTACCACCCATTTACATTATATCCTAACACTTGTTCAATGGGGCAGAAATGACACATTGCAAACTAAATATAGCCCCAAGAAAGGCTGAGCTGCCTTAAATGCACACTAAGGCGTTTATTATAAATGTTCATCATCTCTTTGGAACCGATTTTGATAGAAAGAGGGCATCCAGAGCCAATGTGAGTTTAAGAGTCCCTGAGAGTGAGTAGGAGGGAAGCAGGAGCAGAACTAGAAAGTGGGCCTGAGAGAAGACAGGCTTTACCAGATGCCAAGGCGGCACTAACTCAAAAACAAAGCAAATTCTCCTCTCGTGGATAAAACTGTTTATTTTAACCTAACAAATATTGATATTCTTATTTGTTAGAGATCTCACTCAAGTATGACCATTATGTTTTAACAGTTAACATAAAATTTAATGATAGCTTGGTTATTTTCCAAAAGCAATTCACAACTAGGAATTCGTCTATTTGATTCAGTCAAAACAAGTGTTGAATTTTAATTTTACATTCTGACTCAAAAATACAACAGCTGGCCTAAAGTTTCTTCTTTGCTGCCTTGTCATTGAGACAACAGGAGCTTCTTAACTCTTTTAAGCTGTGATCTTCTCAGGTTGCCTGAGACTGACTCTTGACTAGACTGTGCATGTTTTGAGACAAGGAATCACATAGCTTGTTTTCATCTCTTCATCCTCAGCAACTTGCCAAGTGTCCAGCACAAAGGAGGGGCTAATAAATACCTATTGAATGAATGATTTACCAGAGTGGGTGAATTTTCAAATAAAAAATTAGTAGTATCATGGTTTAATAGAAAGATCATAAGCTTCAGAGTCAGACAACTCACCACTTGGGCCTTGAGCAAGTTATATAACATCTAAACTGAAAGCACATATAATCTACACACAGATGACTTATGGTTTTACAACTTTAGCCCAAACTACTTCTCTGAACTATAGTTCTGTGCATCCAGTTGCCTGTTTTATATCTCCATTTGGACCTGGCAAACTCAGCATGTCCAACATTAAGCTCCAGAGGAGTCCTCCCCCATAAAAATAGCTTTTCATGGACTGTTCCATATTTCTTGCCAAATATTTGATGTCACATTTAATCCCTCACTTTTTCTCAGACCCTTCAACTGGTTCATCAGCAGATTTTGTTATATCTAATTTTCAAGACATTTATCATTTGACGGTTTCCACCATCCTTACTGCCATCACTCTGATCTAAATCACTATCATCTGTTATTGATCTAAGTCATTATAACCTCTTATTGCAATATGGTCTTACTGATCTCTCTGTTTCAGTCAGTGTTGTTCCTGAAGCCTGTTCTCAAACAGCAGTGTGGAAAAGAATGTCGCATATCGGGAAAACAAAGGATGTAGCTGTCAAGCCATCAACCACTATAGCAACCCACAACTGCACCCTGAGGGAATTCAAGGTAGAGAAGAATAGGATACTGGCCCTAGATAGTTAGGTGCGTAACAAAGAAATGATTTCATTAAGCTAAGACTCTTGCATCTTCCCATACAGAGAAAAGTTTTAAATTCATTAACGTGAGATGTCTGGTTTTTCTTTAGCAGTAATCTTTTGATGTTTTTAACTATCTGGGTTTTTTTTTTTTTTTTCCTTGTTTTTTTTTTTTTTTTTTAACAAAACTCCTCCTCTATATTCTGGTTCCTCCCTTACCTCTTTGAAACAGTCTCTCAGAGCTTTCTAAGAGGCTGTCTTTCAGTGTAAATTCACAGTAATACCCCCAAATAAAATACAATTCTCTACTTCTAGGTTCTGCTTTTATGTTTGCTTTTTTTTTTCAGTTGACAGTAGCCACATTTATCTCCTTAAACGTAAGCCATAATTGTGTTTCTACTCAGAAAAAAGACCAACAAGCCAAAGTTCTTAATATGAGATTTTGTTGTTGTTGTTTAGTTGCTAAGTCGTGTCTGACTCTTTGTGACCCCATGGACTGTACTCTGTCAGGCTCCTCTGTCCTCCACAATCTCCCTGAGGTACAGAGTGCTATAAAATCTGCCCCTGTTACCCACTGACTTACTTCTATGCCTTATCTCCTGTTGATTTGTCCCTTTTTTGTTGATTCCAGCCACACTGTCCTCCTTAGAGGTTAATTTCAGCTTCAACAAACAAATGGTAACGATAATAATACGTAATCTAGATTTTATCAAAGGTAATATATGAGATAATGTCCATAGAGTTTGACCCAGAGCTTGCTTCTGGGAAGCACTAATAGAAGTGAATGGTACTTGTTGAAGCTCTTCTCCTCCTCCTCCTCATCATCATCACCACTATGCTTCCCAAAGAAACAATTTCCAAAGATGGCATATTCATCTTGATCATTGACCTCTTTAATTATATGATTAAAAGTCACCTTTTTAAAAACTTTATTTAATTTTCAATTGAAGGATAATTGCTTTACAGAATTTTGTGGTTTTCTGTCAAACATCAGCAAGAATCAGCCATAGGTGTATCCATGTCCCCTCCCTCCTAAACTTCCTTCCCGTAACCTTCTCCATCCCACCCTTCTAGTAAAAATCACTTTTAACTGCTTATCCAAGTCAAGTTTACTCTTCTAGGTTAAAAAATTGTCATAAATGTATTTCCTTAAAATTTTTCTCAGACCCAGGAGGCACTTCCAAAATGCATTTTCAAAATTATTCTGAATTTCAGATATAATTTGAATAATACCATCAACAGCCAGCAATAAGACAAACTTTCTTTCTTATAGGAGATGAGAGCAACTGGAATTTTTTGTTGTTACCATTGTTTTTGCAGTTTATTTGTTTGTTTTTAAGTTTCCCTTGGGAAACTTAAGGCTTCATTTATTCAGACTTCAGAACTTGAATTCTGACACCAGTTTTACCCTGCTGTATAAGTAGTCAACTTGAGACATAAAATTTCTGTATACTTTTACTATTTTTGTTGTTCAGTTGCTCAGTCATATCTGACTGTTTGCAATCCCATGGACTGCAGCACTCCACGCTTCCCTATCCTTCACTATCTCCCAGAGTTTGCTCAGACTCATGTCCATTGAGTCAATGATGCCATCCAACAATCTTTTACCATTGAATTATTTAATATCAGGGTAAAAATTTTTGCCTATGCTTTATAGTACTATTCCAAATTTTAAGGGATGTTCAGAAATTTAAATTCCTATGATTTGAAGAAAGCTCCCTCAATCATTGGCCCATTGATGGTGGACCACCATCATGTTTCTCATACAACAGCAGTCCTTTGGGTAGGAGATTCACTTTTCTGGACTGATGCCTTCTAGGCAGACCAGTGTCCCCTTACATGGAACTACATAAACTGTTCAGATACTTTTCAATGAGGGCCTCTAAAGACCCAGAGACCTTGAATTAGAAGGGAATTTTGCCCATATCCTCTTCCCTTCTCTTCTGTTATTCCTTCAAACTGCTCACATTCAGAAACTTCAAATCAAAATAGTCAATGAGTGTTTGTGCAAGCCCCCTCAGCACAGAGTCTGCATGTTAAAAAAAATTATGTTTATGACCCATCTTTCTCTCTCCATAGAATATAAATTTCAGGCATACACAAATGTGTTTGCTTGTTTTTCCTTGGTGTATTCTTTATATCTAGAGTAGTGAATGTAGACTGAATGAATGACTCTTTCCCCCTATAGAACATGTAGGGTCCATGTAATTTTAGTGTCTATTATTTTGTTAACTGGTGGCTCAGTTGGTAAAGCATCTGCCTGCAATGCAGGAGACCTGGGTTTGATCCCTGGGTTGGGAAGATCCCCTGGAGGAGGGCATGGCAACCCACTCCAGTATTCTTACCTAGAGAATTCCCATGGACTGAGAAGCAGTTGGACATGACTGAGCAACTAAACACAGCACATTTTGTTAACAGTCCACATGAGGGAAATCCAAGAAATGACCTTGGTTTGCAGATTTTGAGAAAAGTTCCGGTGGTCATGTGTGTGGCTATCAAATGATACAAAATGTCAAAGTCTTGCAGTAAACAAACTAAAGAAAATTATAAAGGACACTGATCACCATGAGGCTTACAAAAAACATATTGTACCTTTTGTATATTTTCAGTGTCGTTTATAATTTTCTTTGTTTCTATTTTATCCTGATAACAATTTAATTTCACTTGCATGCAAAACTGTACCTTTTTCCTTCTCTGTTCACATTACACATTAGTGATGTCACACTTTAGATCTAATTTGTGTATTCATTAAAATAATTTAGTTATGGTTATTTTTAATACCTTTGTCTTTTGAAGTTTTATAATAGAATTTAAAATAGCATGAGTTTTCAAAACGAATGAGAATTTCCCATTCTCAAGGCTTCCTGGACACAAGTAAGTTAAAGGCGAGAAATTATACTTTCAACATAGAATAAAATACAGATTGCATTACAGTAATAACCAAAATTAATTTCTCAAACTCTCTACCATTACAGTAACACATCATTCTGTGTTTATCTAGACACTTATTTTACCAATGAATTCTATACTTTCTTATGCTAACACAGGATGTGATCAGAGGTCTGGGCTCCTGAGGGTCTAACACCACACCAGACATTGTAAGCGATTTCATCGCTATTGTTTTCTCATAAGGTGAGATATTAAAATAGCCAGAAAAGTGTATCTAATAATGAAAAGCACAAAAATATAATTCCTGGAACCTGAATGGGAAGAGATGAGGTAGCTGAACATGTACTGATGACACAATTACAAATATGTAGCAAGCTTTTTTCTACTGATTATTCTAAGTCTTCATCAGTTAATCACTATATATCACATGAACAGTTGAATTTTGTAAATCAGTTTAAATAAAATTATGTATATAGACAGGGTTCACTATATATATATATATATATATATATATATATATCTCTCTCTCTCCAAGGTCTGCACATTTCAGGCCTGTTCCCACTTATATTAGTCATAAATTATAATCACAATGTACAAACAATTGTGCCTTCTGCTATGCCATAAATACTTATTTATATTATAGTGCAGGGATTTCCTAGCCCTTTTTATAATAGCTTCATAACAGTACAGGATGTGGACCTAGCACAATTTATGTAATAATCTTCATAATATTCAACACTTTCTTTGGTAGTGAATTCATATCTCTTTGACCTTTCAGTTTTTCCCTCATTAATTTGGTTTTGCCTTGAAAGTTATTTTCTCCCATATTTATTTTTTAAATTTTCTCTACTGTTGCTTTCATTTCTTTTGTAGGGGGTACTCTTCTATTAATGACTAGGTTATTTATAGCTATTATTTTGTTTCAGTCTTTGCCTTTATTCTCTTTACTCAAATATCTCTTCACATCATAGATTGACAATGCAATCCTGCTCTACCTTCTCCTATTAGATATCTTTAACTCTTATTAGACATCTAATTGTTTTTTTTTCCCCTTTTTTCTGGTTTTAATTTCAATTTGCACTAGTTCTACCTGCCAAATTTTAAACTCTTGAAAAATTAATCTTGGTTATTACTGTAATGCAATCTGTATTTTAGTCTATATTGAAATTATAATTTCTTGTCTTTAACTCACTTGTGTCCAGGAACCCACACCTAACCTTGATCATGGGAAATTCTTATTCATTTTTAAAACTCATGCTCAGATACTACTTCTACGAGGCCCTGCCTGCCCTTACTCTCAAGCAAAGCTATTTCCTCAATTGTCTGACAACACTGATTTACGAATATCTATTAAGGCAAAGGCTAACAGAGTTATGCCAAGAGAACACACTGGTCATAGCAAACACCCTCTTCCAACAACATAGGAGATGACTCTATGCATGGGCATCACCATATGGTCAATACTGAAATCAGATTGATTATATTCTTTGCAGCCAAAGATGGAGAAGCTCTATACAGTCAGCAAAAACAAGACTGGGAGCTGACTGGCTCAGATCATGAACTCCTTATTGCAAAATTCAGACTTAAATTGAAGAAGGCAGGGAAAAGCAATAGACCATTCAGGTATGACTTAAATCAAATCCCTTACAATTATGAAGTGGAATTGACAGATAGATTCAAGGGATTATATCTGATAGATAGAATGCCTGAAGAACTATGGACGGACATTCGTGATATTGTATAGGAGGTGGTGATCAAAACCATCCCCAAGAAAAAAGAAATGCATATGTAATTTGGGATAGAAGTTGAATAAAATTTAATGGAATAAAAAGTATAAGATTTTGAATTACTTTGTAAAAAATCTTATTGGATTCTGATCAGCATTCTTATTTAATGATAATTTTGAACCTTGATTGATTTTTCTATCGTATTGGTAACTCTTTCTACGTTGGTATCATATGCAAAAATGACAGGTGCTTTTGTGTCTCCATCACCATCATAAAACTCAATTGTAGCTGTGTAACATAAAAAGGGAGCTTATCTGAAAGGCAGCCAATGATTGTGTTGAGAATATTGGAGTACAATAGTTTGCTGTAGAGAAATCAAGATAAAGGATCGAATTATGCAATTTTTACTTGCACTGTACCTGCATATGTGTGTTGAGGAAGCATATAATGCAAAATTTAAGAAGGTAATAACCACAATCATAAGCTAAAATTATTAAGTGCTTACTTTGAGACAGATAGTTCTAAGTGCCTTGTGAATATCAATTCACTTGATCCTCACCAGTCTATAGAATAAGCACCAATAACTGACCCCATTTTACTGATAGGCAAAGAAATACTGATTAATTTTCTGAAGGTCACACAATCAATAAGAGCAAAGTCAGAATTTAAATCCAGGAAGTTTAGCTCCCAAGTCCATGTTTAATGGAGAAGAATAAACGACTAGCTCTAACCTTAGCACTCCTTTGCCTGTGCTTAGTCATGCTGGGTCTGCAACTTTGTCTAGTCAAACAGTAAAAGAAGGTTCCCTATAGCTTAAAATATACATAATAGCCTTTTCTCAAGGCTCTGCCTCCCAGGCTTGACCTTTAAGCCATAACACTTTTCATTCACATATAGATAAAAAGCTGGAGAACAGAAAATAACCCTTGCCTTGGCGAGAGTTTATAGCAACACAGTGACCAGACCTAACCAGAAAGCAGCAAGAACAAAGGATTATCACATTCCCTCTGGGGTTTGGTCAGCAGCAGGAGGTATGCAACAACCGACTGGAGCCCCTTTCCTTTATTATTATCTATTAAGGCAAAGGCCAACAGAGTCTGGCCAAGAGAACACACTGGTCATAGTGAACACTCTTGTCCAACAACACAAGAGATTTCAAACACTTAGCACAAATTAGAGTATTTCATAGCTGATCAATGGATGCCTCTCTTTGTAGCTCTTCCTCAGAAGAAAACAAATTCAAATCTATTTTCCACTGTGATTAATTTCTTTTTCATTTTACTTAATTTTAATTGTATACTATTTTAATCAGCCACAAAAGTAAAATAATTCATGCATCTCCTCAGATTAAAAATATTTTAATAGTTTGCACTCCTTGCTTTTCACATCTTCTTAGTTTAAAATAAATGAAACGTTATAAACATGACTGAAACCTCAATATCTTCCACTCTTCTTTTCCTCCTTCCCTCCCTTTTCAGAGTTAATGTCCTAAAGTTGGTGTATATGATTCTCATGCATGCTTTTTGACATTATATATATATAATTTATATATCTGTGTTGTGTGTTTTAAAAATATCTCAAAGGTATATTGAATATAAAACTGTGATAATTTTTACCACTATCTTCCATTTATAGACCTTCATTTTACCATGTACAATATGAACAAAAAAAGCAAAGAAACAGGAAAACAAACTTTCATTCCTATATCCTTACTGTCTATATCTAATCTTCTAGCATCATAAATAAATTTTTGTATATTTAGCTCACGTATTAATCAAGGTTCTCCAGAAAAGAAAAATCAGGAATGTGTGTGTGTTTGCACAAAGAGATTTTATTATAAGGAATTGGCCTACATGATTATGGAGACTGGTAAGTCCAAAATCCACAGAATGGGCCAGCAGGCTGAAGACCCAGGAAAGCTGGCATTTCTTTTTGTTTCCGAAGGCTGTCTGCAGTATAGCCAGAAAGAGCAGATGTTGTAAATGAAGTCTGAAGGAAGTCTGCTGAAGAATCTCTCTTCCTCAGGGGAAGTTAATCTTTTTGCTCTACTTAGGCTTTCAACTGATTGGATGAGACCAACTCAGATCCTGGAGATCATCTGCTTTACTCAATGTACACAAATTTAAACATTAATCTCATCTAAAAAGTAATGTTTAACCAATAACTGTTTACCTCACGGCCCAGCCCAGTTGACACATAAATTAACCATCATGCTTCCTAAAATTTGTGTTCTTATGTTCAGGAGAGTTATGCCCTAGCTGAAACATATTTCTTATAACAGTTCAGTTGGACATAGACATAGCCTCACAGTTAATTGCTGTTGTTGTTCAAACACTCAGTCGTGTCTGACTCTTTGCAACCACATGGACTACAGCATACCAGGTTTCCCTGTCCTTCATCATCTCCCCAAGTTTGTTAAAACTTGTGTCCGTTTGAATCAATGACGCCATCCAACCATCTCATCCTCTATCATCCCCTTCTCCTCATGCCTTCAATCTTTCCCAGCATCAGGGTTTTTTCCAATGAGTCAGCTCTTCACATCAGGTGGCCAAAGTATTGAAGCTTCCACTTCAACATCAATCCCTCCAGTGAATATTCAGGGTTGTTTTCCTTTAGGATTGACTATATTTTAACCTACTGGCTGTCCAAAGGAGTTTCAAGACTCTTCTCCAGCACCACAGTTTGAAAGCATCAATTCTTCAGCACTTAACTTTCTTTATGATCCAACTCTCACATCTGTACATGACTATTTCAAAAACAATACCTTTGATTATATGGATCTTTGTTGGCAAAGTGATGTCTCTGCTTTTTAACACCCTGTCTGCTGTTGCTGCTGCTAAGTCATTTCAGTCATGTCCAACTCTGTGTGACCCCATAGACGGCAGCCCACCAGGCTCCCCTGTCCCTGGGATTCTCCAGGCAAGAATACTGGAGTGGGTTGCCATTTCCTTCTCCAATAACACTCTGTCTAGGTGTGTCATAACTTTTCTTTCAAGGAGTAAGCATCTTTTAATTTCATGGCTGTAGTCACCATCTGCAGTGATGTCAGAGCCCAAGAAAATAAAATTTGTCACTGTTTACATTATTTCCCCATCTATTTGTCATGAAGTGATGGGACTTGTTATTCTTAAAGAGATGGGAATATCATACCACTTTACCTAGCTCCTGAGAAACCTGTATGTAAGTCAAGAAGCAACAGTTGGAACATGGATCAACGGACTGGTTCAAAATTGGGAAAGGAGTATGTCAAGGCTGTAAGTTGTAATCCTGTTTATTTAACTTATATGCGGAGTACATCCTGCAAAATGCTGGGCTGGGTGAATCATAAGCT
Source organism: Bos grunniens (assembly GCF_055505025.1). Lineage (NCBI taxonomy): Eukaryota > Metazoa > Chordata > Mammalia > Artiodactyla > Bovidae > Bos > Bos grunniens. Next base: position 59,567,450 of record NC_141183.1, on the reverse strand, counting down.
AGAATCAAATTTGCCAGGAGGGGAGAAATATCAATAACCTCAGATATGTAGATGACACCACTTTAATGGCAGAAAGCAAAAAGGAACTAAAGAGTCTCTTGATGAAAGTGAAAGAGGAGAGTGAAAAAGCTGGCTTGCAACTCAACAAAGTTAATTGCCAACCAAGCCTTAATGATAGTAAGAATATCTTCTCCTTTCCAATCTTGTATCTTTCCATGTGCAAGTTATGAACAAATCCATCTTGATATGTCTTTCTTCATCTAACTAATAGGAATGACTAAAATACAATATTTTACATGAAATAATTACTCTTCTTCAAATTGTTCTGTTTCTCAAGTGAATATTCCTCTGGTTCTTTTCTGTTAGTACCCCTAGGCTAAAGTCCTAGCCTTCTGCAGCCTTGCACGCTATACCATTCGGGCCTAATTGAAGTGATGTTTAACCCAGTTTGTGAGATTTTAATTAATCTTTCAAGCTTTCCTTCAAGCAAACATTCCTACTTGAAGTTTTACTTCACCTTTATTTGTAGTGTTTTAATTAGTTCTCCAAGGCTTCTTTTGAATTTCTTCTCTGACTCTACTGATTCTGCTGCCATTTTTCTTAGATTCTAAGATACCCTCTATTGTAAGATGCACTGTGGATTAATAAACCTTCTTTCTCATGTGGGGGGAATAGACCAGGTTAAACTAAATGTACATATTTTTTTTCTGTTAAAAAAAAAAAAAAAACTATCTGCCAAAACAATGTGGTTATCTATTTAGCTACATAGCACTTTCTTTTTCAACATCACAGTCAAAATTTTCATTAAAAACATCTTCTTTTTTGCTAGAGTCCAAGGAATCTTCACATTCTTTTTTAGCCACTGGCAATTAGAAATAGATCATAGTAACAAGCTACTATTCCTTGGAGAAAGAAATGGCAACCCACTCCAGTATTCTTGCCTGGAGAATCCCAGGGATGGCAGAGCCTGGTGGGCTGCCACCTGTGGGGTCGTACAGAGTCAGACACGACTGACGTGACTTAGCAATAACCTACTAATTTGTGTTTATGCCAATTTGGAAACTTCCTTTCTTTGGTCTTCTCCTATACATGTTCTGATCTCCAGTAGCATATTGGGCACATACTGATCTCGGGAGATCAGCTTGCAGTGTCCTATCTTTTTGTCTTTTCATACTGTTCATGGGGTTTTCATAGTGTTCATACTCCCTAGGTAGGTAGGTGCCCAATACACTCCTGGACATCAGTGGAGAAATAACTCCAGAAAAAATGAAGGGAGCCTAAGCAAGAACAACACACACCTGTGGATGTGACTGGTGATAGAAGCAAGGTCTGATGCTGTAAAGAGCAATATTGCATAGGAACCTGGAATGTCAGGTCCATGACTCAAGGCAAATTGGAAGTGGTCAAACAGGAGATGGCAAGAGTGAACGTCAACAATCCAGGAATCAGCAAACTAAAATGGACTGGAATGGGTGAATTTAACTCAGATGACCATTATATCTACTACTGTGGGCAGGAATCCCTTAGAAGAAATGGAGTAGCCATCATGGTCAACAAAACAGTCCGAAATGCAGTACTTGGATGCAATCTCAAAAACAACAAAATGATCTCTGTTCGTTTCCAAGGCAAATCATTCAATATCACAGTAATCCAAGTCTATGCCCCAACCAATAACGCTGAAGAAGCTGAAGTTGAACGGCTCTATGAAGACCTACAAGACCTTTTAGAACTACCACCCGAAAAAGATGTCCTTTTCATTATAGGGGACTGGAATTCAAAAGTAGGAAGTCAAGAAACACCTGGAGTAACAGGCGAATTTGTCCTTGGAGTACAGAATGAAGCAGGACAAAGTCTAATAGAATTTTGCCAAGAAAATGCACTGGTCATAACAAACACCCTCTTCCAACAACACAGGAGAAGACTCTACAGATGGACTGCACCAGGTGGTCAACACCGAAATCAGATTGATTATATTCTTTGCAGCCAAAGATGGAGAAGCTCTACACAGTTAGCCAAAACAAGACCGGGAGCTGACTGTGGTTCAGAATGAAATTCTCATTGTCAAATTCAGGTTTAAATTGAAGAAAGTAGGGGAAAAACACTAGACCATTCAGGTATGATCTAAATCAAATCCCAGAAGTAAAAAATAGATTTAAAGGACTAGATCTGATAAAGTGCCTGATGAAATATGGATGGAGGTTTGTGACATTGTACAAGAGACAGGGATCAAGATCATCCCCAAGAAAAAGAAATGCAAAAAAGTAAAATGGCTGTCTGAGGAGGTCTTACAAATAGCTGAGAAAAGAAGAGAAGCAAAAAGCAAGGAGAAAAGGAAAGTTATACCCATTTGAATGAAGCATTCCAAAGAATAGCAAGGAGAGATAAGAAAGTGTTCCTCAGTGACCAATGCAAAGAAATAGAGGAAAACAATAGACTGGGAAAGACTAGAGATCTCTTCAAGAAAATTAGAGATACCAAGGGAACATTTCATGCAAAGATGGGCTCAACAAAGAACAGAAATGGTATGGAGCTAATAGAGTAGAAGATATTAAGAAGAAGTAGCAAGAATACACAGAAAATCTACACAAAAAAGATCTTTACAATCCAGATAATTACGATGGTTGTGATCACTTATCTAAAGCCAGACATCCTAGAATGTGAAATCAAATGGGCCTGAGGAAGCATCACTATGAACAAAGCTAGTGGAGGTGATGGAATTCCAGTTGCGCTATTTCAAATCCTAAAAGATGATGCTGTGAAAGTGCTGCATTCAATATGCCAGCAAATTTGAAACACTCAGCAGTGGCCACAGGACTGGAAAAGGTCAGTTTTCATTCCAGTCCCAAAGAAAGGCCATGCAAAGAATGTTCAAAGTACCGCACAATTGCACTCATTTCACATGCTAGTAAAGTAATGCTCAAAATTCTCCAAGCCAGGCTTCAACAATACATGAACTGTGAACTTCCAGATGTTCAAGCTGGATTTAGAAAAGGCAGAGGAACCAGAAACTAAATTGCCACCATTCACTGTGTCATCGAAAAGAGAAGAAAGTTCCAGAAAAATATCTATTTCTGCTTTATTGACTATACCAAAGCCTTTGACTGTGTGGATCACAATAAACCGTGGAAAATTCTGAAAGAGATGGGCATACCAGATCACCTGACTTGCCTCTTGAGAAACCTGTATGCAGGTCTGGAAACAACAGTTAGAACTGGACATGGAACAACAGACTGGTTTCCAGTATGTCAAAGTTGTATATTGTCACCCTGCTTATTTAACTTATATGCAGAGTACATCATGAGAAATGCTGTGCTGGATGAAGCACAAGCTGGAATCAAGATTGTCGAGAGAAATATCAATAACCTCAGATATGCAGATGACACCACCCATATGGCAGAAAGTGAAGAGGAACTAAAAAGCCTCTTGAAAGTGAAAGCAGCTGCTGCTGCTAAGTCACTTAAGTTGTGTCCAACTCTGTGTGACCCCATAGACAGAAGACCACCAGGCTCCCATCCCTGGGATTCTCCAGGCAAGAATACTAGAGTGGATTGTCATTTCCTTCTCCAGTGCATGAAAGTGAAAGGTGAAACTGATGTCACTCAGTTATGTCCGACATGACCCCTTGGACTATAGCCTACCAGGCTCCTCTGTCCGTGAGATTTCCCAGGTAAGAGTATTGGAGTGGGGTGCCATTGCCTTCTCCTGAAAGTGAAAGAGGAGAGTGAAAAAGTTGGCTTTTCACTCTCAACATTCAGAAAACTAAGATCATGGCATCTGGTCCCATCACTTCATGGCAAATAGATGGGGAAAGAGTGGCAGACATAATTTTTAGGGGCTCCAAAATCACTGCAGATGGTGACTGCAGCCATGAAATTAAAAGACATTTCCTTGGCAGGAAAATTATGACCAACCTAGTCAGCATATTAAAAAGCAGAGACATTAGTTTACCAACAAAGGTCAGTCTAGTAAAGGAAATGGTTTTTCCAGTAGTCATGTATGGATGTGAGAGTTAGACTGTAAAGAAAGCTGAGTGCCAAAGAATTGATGCTTTTGAACTGTGGTGTTGGAGAAGACTCTTAAGAGTCCCTTGGAGTGCATGGAGATCCAACCAGTCCATCCTAAAGGAGATCAGTCCTGACTGTTCTTTGGAAGGACTGATGTTGAAGCTGAAACTCCAATACTTTGGCCACCTGATGTGAAGAGCTGACTCATCTGAAGAGACCCTGATGCTGGGAAAGATTGAAGGTAAGAGAAGAAGGGGACAACAGAGGATGAGATGGTTTGATGGCATCACCGACTTGACAGCCAGAAGTTTGTGTAAACCCCAGGAGTTGGTGATGGACAGGGAGGCATGGCGTGCTGCAGGCCATGGGATTGGAAAGAGTCGGACTTGACTCAGTAACTGAACTGAACTGTACATGTTCTATGTATGTTTGATTTTGGAATGCATGTGTTTTAGCCTACAGTAAACAATTATTCAAATATTTCTTTTCCTCTATTCTGGAATTCTTTCATCATAACAATAAACAGTGTTTTGTAGGCTTATTGAAAAAGCACCAATAACAATGTAGAATGATGTTTAGAACTAGAACTTTTCAATTTTGTTTTATGATTAACCATATATCTTGAGTTATTTCATTCAATTATGATTTCCTTCAAGAGGAAGAATGAGGGGATGACAAAGGGCGAGATGATTAAATGGCATCACTGACTTGAAAGCCATGAGTCTGAACAAACTCCAGAAGTTGGTGATGGACATAGAAGCCTGAAGTGTGGAAGTGGGATCACAAAGAGTTGGACATCACTGAGCAACTGAACTGAACTGAAGATTTTCTTAAATTTGTCATTTAATAGGTGTCTAGATGTTTGGATGTAAATTCATAAGCATGTTATCTTATAGTCTTACTGTCAGGTGGCATTTTATTTTGTTTTTAACTTTATTTTCATCTTTTTGCCTACAATTTTATGTTTGTCCCCTTAATAAATATCTTCCTTCTATTCTCTTTCATATTATCTCTTTACCTGATTTTATTGAATACTTATTTATTTTAAAATGTTTTGTTTGTTAATATGATGGAAGAAATTCGTAATAATTTTACATGTATACACAAACACACACACACTTCATTCATCAGAATGGGACTGCTAAGTCCAAAGGCTAAGTCAAAATACACCTTCATGAAATTAACAAGCACAAATATTAAAAAGATAATGAAGTTTGTTGTTATTTTAACTGGCTCATCCCACAAAAGTTGGAGCACTCCTTTAGACTTAAGCCTCACCTTCTGAGTGGAAGGAGGAATGGATAGCACTACAACCATTTTATCATAAAGGAATTAAGTTATCCTGGAGAGATGTGAACTTTGGTAATAAAATAATTCTGACAGAAAATGACAAAAACTGTGTGATCTCAATTATATGGAGAACATTAAAGAAATCTAAACTCATAGAAATAGAGAGTAAGATGATAATTGCCAGGTCCTAAAGAGTGAGGAAAATGTTGGTCAAATAGTACAAACTTCCATCTACAAGATAAATATATTGTGAGAATCTTAGGTATAGCATATGGACTATAGCTAATAATACCACATTGTATACTTAAAAGCTGCTAAAAGAGATTTAAGAGCTTCCTATACACATTGCTGCTGCTGCTGCTAAGTCTCTTCAGTCGTGTCCAACACTGTGTGACCCCATAAACAGCAGCCCACCAGGCTCCCCCATCCATGGGATTCTCCAGGCAAGAACACTGGAATGGGTTGCCATTTCCTTCTCCGTATATACTACACACACACACATACACACACGCGCGCGCGCGCGCGCAAAATGACATAAGGTGATGAATGTGTTGACTAACTTTATTGTGGTGAACATTTCAAAATATGTTCATGTATCAAATCATTATATTGTACAGCCTAAGCTTACATAATGTGATGTTACTTATAGCTCAGTAAAGCTGGGGGAAAAAAGATAAGCTAACACAAGTTAGATGTAAACAGGAGAGTACACTGGGTTTCACCTTCATGGAACTAAGTTAGGCATGGAGTTTGCTGAAAATAAATACCTCTAGTCTCTAAGAACTTCTCTATTGAGCTTCAAGGAAAATAACCCTAGTTATCTTTTCTTTCCTCCTTAGTGCCACCAGAAATTAATGTGTATGTTAGTATTGGCTCCTTACAGTCTTTTTTTTTTTCTCTTTTTTTTTTTTAATTTTATTTTTTAACTTTATGATATTGTATTGGTTTTGCCATGTATCAACATGAATCCGCCACAGGTATACATGTGTTCCCCATCCTGAACCCTCCTCCCACCTCCCTTCCCATACCATCCCTCTGGGTCGTCCCAGTGCACCAGCCCCAAGCATCCAGTATCGTGAATCGAACCTGGACTGGTGACTCGTTTCATATAAGATATTATACATGTTTCAATGCCATTCTCCCAAATCATCCCACCCTCTCCCTCTCCCACAGAGTCCAAAAGACTGTTGTGTACATCTGTGTCTCTTTTGCTCTCTCACATACAGGGTTATCGTTACCATCTTTCTAAGATTCATATATACGCGTTAGTATACTGTATTGGTGTTTTTCTTTCTGGCTTACTTCACTCTGTATGAGTTTATTAAACACAATGAAGTTGAGGCTGAATCTTGAAAAAAGCTAATAAGTTTTATAAGTGTGGGTGAGGAAGAAAAGACCTAGGAAGAGGAAAAGTGAAAGTCACTCAGTCGTGTCTGACTCTTTGAAACCCCATGGACTATAGTCTGCCAGGCTCCTCTGTCTATGGAATTCTCCAGGCAAGAATATTAGAGTGGGTAGTTGTTCTGTTCTTAAGGGGATCTTCCCAACTCAGGGATCGAATCCAGGTCTCCTGCTTTTCAGGCAGATTCTTTTCCGTCTGAGCCACCAGGGAAGCCCAGGAAGAGGAAAAGAATAGACAAAGGTGCTGACACTCATTCTGAATGCAAATTAAGTATACAGCTATATCACCCTGAATGCACATGATATTATCTGAATACAAATTACACTGAGAGAAAGACTTGGAGATGCTTAGATAAAGATAGAAATATTGGCTTTATTCCTGATGAAGACTATACTGAGAAAGTGATGTAGATGTCTGACCATGAGACTCTTTCTGATACTCTCATGTGGTAAACACATTTGACAGGGCTCCTAGTGATGCTGGTATACATCCAGTATATTCCTGGTTTTCAAGCCCTTGTGTAGTCCCCTCCCCTGGAACAGGACCTGGAGAGTGGCTTGCTTCTAATAAGTAGAGTACAGCAAGAATAAGATATCACTTCTTAGACTCAGTTATAAAGAAGTTCTGACTTGCATCTGCTCTTGTTCAATCATTTCTGTTCCTGGCTCTTCTCTGCTTGCTTACTGGGATAAAACAAGATGCCTTGGTGAGAGCTATCCTATGGAGAAACACACATTGTTTTTCAGTCACTAAATCATGTCTGACTCTTTGCAGCTCCATGGGCTGCAGCATGCCAGCATGCCTGTCCTTCACTATCTCCCAGAGTTTGCCCAAACTCATGTGCATTGAGTCGATAATGCCAGCCAACTGTCTCATTCTCTATTGTCCCCTTCTCCTCCTGCCCTCAGTCTTTCCCAGCATCAGGGTCTTTTCCAATGAGTTGGCTGTTTGTATCAGATGGCCAAAGTATTGGAGCTTCAGCTTCAGCATTAGTCTTTCCAATGAATATTCAGAGTTAATTTCCTTTAGGATTAACTGGTTTGATCTCCTTGTTGTCCAAAGGACTATCAAGAGTCTTCTACAGTACCACAGTTCAAACGCATCAGTTCTTCTGCACTCAGCCTTCTTTATGGTCCAACTTTCACATCCATAGATGACTACTGGAAAAACCATAGCTTTGACAATACAGACCTTTGTCCACAAAGTGATGTCTCTGCTTTTTAATACATTGTCTAGGTTTCTCTTAGCTTTTCTTCCAAGGAGTAAGTGTCTTTTAATTTTATGGCTGCAGGCACCATCTGCAGTGATTTTGAAGCTCAAGAAAATAAAGTCTGTCACTGTTTCCACTTTTACCCCATCTGTTTGCCATGAAGTGAAAGGACTGGATGCCATAACTGGAGAAACACACATAGAAAGGACTTGAGAATAGTTTCTGGTCAACAGCCAGTAATGACATGAGCTGGGAATTGGATCCTTCCCCAACTAACCTCGAGATGATGGCATCCCTGGCCAGTATTTGATTTCAACACTTATGAGATAGTGAAGGAAAGGATAAGCCAAATCTTGGATGGCTGGTTCACAAAATTGTGATATAGTAAATATTAAGTTACTAGGAATAGATAACTAATAAACTTATAGAAAACACAGTATCATCTGAAAAATAAAGTTCATGCATGAGGAAAGAATCCCTATATCCAAGGAGAGACTTGAGTCTACAGGAAAACAAAAACCAGAATGTGCTTAGCCACACATCCCTGCTTTTATTTCCCAAATCTACTGATTAGATAAATATTTCACTTTCCCCTAGAAAGAATTATTTAATATTAAAAATTGTCCAAATACGACCATATGTTGTTCAGACAACAAGATAGCTAGAATTTGGGAATGCACCCATCTCCCAGCTAAAGTGGAAACCACTTAAATTTCCATAGTACTAGGAGCAGTTTTTTCATGGTCTACGATACTGTATCATCCCACAGATCTCAAGTTTCAGGTTCAGGGTAGCAGGTTTTTCAGACAATATTGTAAACAGCAAGCAGTACAAATCCAGAGCACAAAGAGGCAAGTAATCTGTGTGTTTCTCCACTGATAAAGCCCCTTTCGCTTGCTTATCCTAGTATAAGTGTCATCCACGGATGGGTTGTTGTTCCACTGGTGCAGAACCCTTCTTGGGTTTAGTTGATACACTGGCAATGGGGGACAGAATTTCATAAAACTCTGTCTTCTTGTTTCTGGCTTATGAGAGAGCCTTCCCCCCAATGTCATATATTTCACAATTTATGGTGTGTTAAGTTATGTAGCCATTCCAATCGCTTGCACGACACTCCCTTACTCTCAGTGAGACAGAGAGGCATGGTTAAGAGGTGAAGATGTGTCAGAAGTCTTTCTTTTGTGATGTCCCTATGATTCGAGTGAACTGTGAGGTTAGTGTTAGGATACCTTCCCCACATCGTATTCACATGCATGTGCACATGAACAAATAGACCCACACACTTGCCAATGAAAAGTAGAGAAATGTGAAAAGTGACAACGTATTTGGGAGACACAGGCGGGTCTGCAAGACAAGATACAACAGTTAAGTGTAAGAACATGGTGTGGAGGAGTGTCAGAATGCCACATTAATGGGCCGACCTGTTTCATTTTATTTATTTGTGTGTGTGTGTGTAATAAAGTTTTATTAAAGTATAAAGGAGATAGAGAAAGCTTCTGACATAGGCATCAGAAGGGGGTAGAAAGAGTACCCGCCTGCTAGTCTTCAGCTGAATGTTATATAGTCACTAGCAGTCTGTTAATGAAAGAAAGGAATGTCTTAAAATTCAGAATGGCACCAGGCCCCTCACCCATAAGATGCATTTTGGGATAGTCTTGGCGCCAAATGGTTTATCCTGGGCCATATAATGATTAACTTGAATCTTGAAGAAGGGCAGATCACCATACAAATAGTTTCATTTACATAGATTAGGGGAACAATATCCATACTGGTTTGTCAAGTAGGTTCTGGGCCAAGAGGCAGAACCGACTTGGAGACAGAGTTTGGGGTAAAGGCATAGTACATTAGCATAGCTTAAGACAAACATTTCCATAAGAAAAAGGCATTGGTTATCTCTAGGCTCAAGAATAGCTAACTTCAGGCGAAACCAGGTGTCATTATGGCAACACAGTGTTTTAAGAGAAACCTCCCTTTAAATTTGTATAGAGAAGGAAAAAATGTTAGTTTGTTTCCTCCTACCGCTTAAGAGAGATAAAAATGTCTGACACTTGCAGGCTATTTCCTCCATTTGGAGACCCCTGGCCTTCCTGCCTGTTACCCTCTCATTCCCCCCTTTTCTTTTAGGAGAATTATGTTGCCTAGGGAAAAGGGGCGTCGTTCTCATTCCATAACTACTTCCGAGCTGACAAGGGGCGTTGTCCCTAAACTGGTGAGGCAACATATTCTCCTAATCCTCATATTGAGGATATCTGATCCAGGGGCCCCAAATTGTAGCTGGAGGAAGCTACAGCAGTAGCAGGAGTTTGAGCAACCATTTGTAACTTAAAAGCTTTCATGCGGCTAGAAACAAATCCAGTTATACAGTTACAGAAGCAGGAAACATAGTCATTAAAACAAGTTAAAATCGAAATTAAAAGTCACATTATGTCCATAGTTAAAGTACAAAGTGTTGCACCAGTCCATTTTAGGGTTGGTAGATGTCATCAGATGAAGAAGAGGCATCGCATGTGATTGTTGTCAAAGGTATTCACAGACTTGGAGAAAGTCTTTTCCTTGAAGTGGGGATGTCCACCACAGGAAGCCTTCCACTGACGAAGATGGGAGTGCTCCGCAGACCCAGCAGTTAGACCGATTGTGGAGTGCAGCATAAGAGTGAGCCCAGGACAGGAAGACATTGTCTTGAGGATCCAATGGCAGACTCAGGATTTTTGGAGTCAGCAGTAGACTCACATAGATTATCAGGCCCATCCGCTGCCCTTTGCTTAACTCTAGAGCTCAGGTCAGGGCCACAAGCTCCACTAACTGGGCACTGGTTCCCTGGGGGAGAGATTTTGCTTTCAAAACCTGTTCAGCAGTCACCACGGCGTAACCTGCTTTACGCTTTCCATCCCGAACAAAAGAACTGCCATCTGTAAATATTTCCATGTCAGGATTGTCTAATGGGGTATCCTTTAGATCCTCCCGAGCTGCATAGTTCAAAGTTAGGAATTGAGAACAATCATGATCAGGTGTTTCATTTTCCTTCTCAGGAAGGAAAGTGGCAGGATTTAAATTTCCACAAACTTTATGCTTAGTTACTGGTCCTTCTAACAACAATGACTGATACTTAAGAAGCCTACTGTCTGTCATCCAAATATTAACCTTAGAATTTAAGATTCCACTCACATCATGAGAAGTCAGTACATATTTTTAAAGCTTCAGGTGCTAATAAAGCCACTGCCCCAATTACTCTTAGGCAGTGGGGCCACCCACGTGAAACTACAACTAATTCTCTGCTTAGATAAGCAATAGGTTGATGGTGAGGCCCTCGGGGTTGTGTCAAAACTCCCAATGTCACACCTTTTCTTTCAGTGACAAACAAATTAAATTCTGACCCTGTGGGCAAGCTCAGAGCTGGAGCTTACAGGAGAGCAGTCTGAAGAACCTTAAAAGCCTTTTGAGTTTCTGGAGACCAAACCAGTTTGTCGGTTTGGGCCTGCTGAGTTTCAGCTATAAGTTTATATAAAGGCCGGGCAAGTTCCCCGTAACCCGGAATCCAAATGCGACAGTAACCTGTGATTCCCCCAAATCCTCTCAATTGTCTTAAAGTCATAGGTAGGGGGTGATTTAGTATAGGTTTAATTCTCTCAGGGCCTATGGCCCTAGTCTCTTCTGATATGATTAGGCCCAGATATCTAACTGATTGTTGACAAAGCTGAGCCTTTTCTCTTGATGCCTTGTAACCACAGTCTGCCAGAAAGTTTAAGAAATCTGAGGCTCGCGAACAAGCTTTCTCTGTCTAAGCACAGAGCAAAATATCATCTACATATTGTAACACCACTGCTTCAGAGCTGTTAAAGTTTTGTAGATCTCGTGACAAACTTTGTCCGAATAAGTGAGGACTGTCACGAAATCCCTGGGGCGAAACTGTCCAGGTTAACTGAGAAGCTGGCTGCGTAGGGTCTTCAAATGCAAATAGGAATTGACTTTCCTCCACCAAAGGCACTGAATAGAAGGCATCCTTTACATCAATTACTGAGAAATATTTGGCCCGTTCAGGAATTTCAGACAATAGAGTATAAGGATTAGGCACCACGGGGTGTAAAGGAACTACAGTCTCATTTATTATTCGTAAATCTTGAACTAGTCTCCATTTACCATTTGATTTCTTTATACCCAAAATAGGAGTGTTGCAAGGACTGTTACAGGGAATTAATAGTCCCTGCTCCTTTAAATTTTCGATGATGGGTTTTAACCCTTCCTTAACTTCAGGTTTCAGTGGATACTGCTTCTTATGTGGAAATACGTGTGGGTCTTTGAGCTTAACAACTACAGGAATAGCATTTTGTGCTAGACCCACAGATTTTCCATCAGCCCATACTCTAGGATTTACATTTTGTTCAACTAAAGGGAGAGAAAGGAAGGGCTCCATATTTATGAAAACAGAGGCATGGACCTTGCTCAGTATATCCCTTCCCAAAAGGGGTGAGGGAGATTCTGGCACAATCAGAAACTCATGTGAAAACAGCACAGAATCCCAGTTGCAAGATGAAGAATAACTGAAATAATACCTTTTGGCTTGTCCAGACAGTCCCATTACAGAAGCGGATCGAGAAGAAAGTGGGCCAGGGGCTTCAGTAAGCACAGAATAAGTTGCCCCAGTATCTAAAAGGAAATCGATGGATTGGCCCCCCACAACTATTAATACCCGGGGTTCCTCAGGTGTAATTAGGACGGGAGCTTGTGTGGGGACCTCCGGGCACCTTCAGTCCTGATTGTCTTGAGAGTCCGACCCGGGAGACCTACGCCTCTGGGGGCAGTCTCTCTTCCAATGTGGTCCTTTGCAGACCAGACATGGAACTGGGGGTGACCTAGATGCCTGAGGGCAATCCTGCTTGAGGTGTCCCTCCTTTCCACAGTAGTAGCAAGCCCATCCCTTTTCACCTGGGCCCCTCTGGGCATTTTTTTTCAGGCTGTTTAAGAACGTTTTTCATAGCCATGGCGAAGGCTTCCGCCTTTTTCTTTGTCTTTTTTTGCCTTTCTTTTTTTCCCTCATATTTCCTACCATAATAGACTGTCTGAGCCAGTTGTAACAGAGTATCTAAAGACTGATTTGGTCCATACACCCGTTTTAATAGCTTACGGCAGATATCTGGAGCCGACTGAGTGAGAAATCTATCCTTTAAGATCACTTTTCCCTCTTCACTTTCGGGATCAATCTCAGTGAATCTGTGAAGGCCTTCTCTCAGTCTATCTAGGAATTTACCAGGAGCTTCTTTCTCCTCCTGTTCTATATCTGCCAATTTGCCATAGTTTAAAGGCTTAGAACGCGCCTGCCTAAGTCCCTCAAGAATACATCTAACACAATGACTCTGATCCCATCTTCCTTTAGCTGTGTTGTAGTCCCAGTCTGGTTCTATAGTTGGGACCGCCTGATTCCCAGTGGGGAGGGCCGCTATCTCATTCTCCCTCTTCCCTACTGATTCATTACCAAGCCACTCATCTCCATAAGCAACTGCTTTTCCCAAAACTCGAGTCTTTGACTCAGGAGTCAGCGTTTGTCCCAAGATATACATCACATCCTTCCAAGTGAGGTCATAAAGCAGAGTAACACCTTTAAAAGCTCTAATATATTTTTCTGGGTCTTCTAAATAGTCTCCCAGATCCTCCTTGATTCTTTGTATTTCTTGCTAAGAAAAAGGCGTATTAACTCTCACAGACTGATTATTTCTCCTGGTGGGTGTTTCATAAAGAGGCAACAGCTTGTGTGGCTGTTCCTCAGTCTCTCTGGCTGCTCTGCACATATGATCCCAGGGATAGATTGGAGAAACCTGTTTTTCCTCTTCTCTTTGTCTCCTGTCCTCCATCTCATCTCTTACTTCCATGGTCTGAGTTTCTACTGAAACCAGAGTAGTCTGAGGTCGTACTGAGACAGGAGTTGTTTGGACCTCCATGTGGGCAGTTTGAATCCCAGTTTGGAGTCCCCGGTATGGGGGCAAAGTAAGAGGACAGGAGGGAGCTGAAGATTTCACGCCCAAATCTATACCCTTAGGACATAAGTCTGGCATATTCCGCAGAGGGAAAAAGGGCAACACATATGCTACTTCTACCCATTTCCCTTGTTCCTTACAGAACCGGTCTAATTGTAGAACAGTATTATACTTAAGAGACCCTCCAACTGGCCACCATTCGCCGTCCTCCAATGGATACTGTGGCCATGCAGTATCACATAGGAAGACCAGGTGTGTCTTTAAGCCCTGGGGATCAAATCTATCCCAGTTTTTCAGGATACAGTTCAAAGGAGTGAGGCTGGAATTGTTAGCTCCCATCTTGTCCTGAAGGATCCCGGACAAGCCCCCAAGATGAAAGGTTGTTATTGAATCATGCGAATACACCAGGATTCTTGGCCCCCGGAGGAGAAGAATTCAATCCGGGGCCAGAGACGAGGCTTGATCGCGCAGAGCTTTTGTGTAATAAAGTTTTATTAAAGTATAAAGGAGATAGAGAAAGCTTCTGACATAGGCATCAGAAGGGGGTAGAAAGAGTACCCCCCAACCTGTTTTAAAAATGCCATGTTGCCCAACCCAGGAGGAGTGTTGCCCCTTGAGTTATACAATGCAATGGCCTTAGCAGAGCCCTTAGTGACATCAGTCACTCCTGTCTCCTCCTCTCCTTTCACTTGTCTTATTTTAAGGATGCTAATTTTATGGGTACTAACAAAAAAAACAAAAATGAAACGTCTAAATGAATCCAAGACCTGCCACCAAAGCATTGTTTCTTACCCTCTTATTGTATTTGTGTGGCTGCTCAAAATAAGTAGCAGGATGATTCATTGTAGCCTCTGGAAGTTGTCTGACAGTACTCTATTCCAGTGTTTGACTGAAACTACTTATATCTTGTGTCACTTTCTGCAGTAACTGAGTTTCAAGCAAAGATTAATGCAGTTAGAACATCTTGCAGAAATAGTAAATCACACTTGCATCTGATTGCAACTCTGGAGCTGCCTAGCCTGTGAGTTATTCGTGTAGCTCTCAAACATCACTTCCATAAACAGCTATTGTTTCATTGATTGCTAATCATTCTTGCAGAAGTTAGAGTGGGCCCAAGGCCAGGAGAACAACAAGTTTTTATTCAAAGAAGCAAAAGTTTGCAAGATGTACAAACGTCAAGCTACTCCATGTCCCAGACTTTTTATATGGTGATAAACAATGAATGTGCATAGAATATATATTTAGGAAGTTTGTATTTAAAACTACCATCTATGTAACTTATGTGAGCAGTCCTTTCTAGTATTCAATCTATTATTTAGTTTTCCATAAGTCTCTCTTTAACATATTGGCTGCATTTGGCATTGATATTTTTCCTGTGTCAAAAATAAGTGAAAGTCACACAAGTAAATATCACAAGGAGATTCGTCAGGAAGACTAATCACTTCTTGCTTTATTTTTTAATTACCTACTCCCAGAAGATAATATTTCTAAAACAATTTAATTTATAATATCAAAATCAATACTTTGCTCTTTGTCTTTTAACCATTAAAAACATTTCAGGGATGTAATGGTACACACACCAAAAGCCCTTTAAACACAGGTACTCTAGAAAAGTGTGTTTCACATGGGAGAGACTCGAAAGTTCTCTTGAATCGTGGACTTCCACAGTCTAGCAGGACCACGTGACTTCCTTGAGCTTTTCAGTGATGCTCATTTAGATGTGGGAAACTTTACCTAACAGTAATAGGTAAAGAAGACATTTCATTTGAAGTCTTCATTTCTCTCACTATAGGACCAAGACAATTTTGATTTCCAACTTCTTTATTGTATTGCTCAACCAATCTTTGAAATAAAGTTGAGAGGAAATCATCCTCGGGAACGTCAACCTAAAACCTGAATGTGCATCAGACACCCTTTCCTGCTTGGTTTTCAACAGTCAAAATGTTAATGCATCTTTTGTAGTCAGGGGAAATGTCTTGAGCATCTTCTTCCATTGATTATTGTCTAATGAGGCTCAGTGGCTAATTGTCTAAATTAAAAGTGGCATAACTAGACAGGTGATGGGAAAATAGTTGCCTTGGGTAAACTGCAGGCAAAGAACTTCAGAGAAATATTTTTTTCTCCATTTTATGACTCTGTTGACATCCTGTTCTTTTACTCAAGGTCATTGCAGTCATGTCCATCAACTATTGCAGGTTAAATCTGAAATCTCTGTTTACTTCCATTGCTGACATTCAATTTCCTCCTCAAATCAAGTCCTTTATCTTCTATTATCCACAGTTTCAGAGATTGAATTATGCTTCCCATTCATCTTCCATGTCAAGCAGGGGGCTTAATAAAAGGTGGACAATGCTAGGACTCATCATCTAGTGAGTCTAAGTGGACTTAAGGTAGCACATCTCTTCTTGATTATGAAGTTCAATTTAGGATCAAGTAGCCTTAAAATTGTCAGGTTAAACTGGTAAAACACAAATTCCCTTGCCAATGTTAAGGACCTGGACAGATTGTGTGAACTGAGGTGTGGGATCCAGAAATTAGGAAAGCTTAAGAGTAGGGTGACAAAGCGAGCAAATGGAAAGCTATGTGAAATGGTCTCAGAAGTGTGCCAGACAATCATGAGGGTGAAGCTTTTGTTATGGTGTTACTGCCCTTATATGAAGAGACGCAGCAGAGTGTGGCTCTCTCTCTGCCCTCCACCATGCAAGGATACAGGGAAAAGTGGACTTCAACAACAAAGATGTGGGCTCTTATCAGACACTAGTTCTGCTAGTACATTGATCTTAGTCATCGCAGATTCCAGATCTGAGAGAAATAAATTAATGTTGCTCAGGTCACCCAGTCTATTGTGATTTTTTATAGCACCCTGAACTAAGATGCTACTGAATTCCATTATTTTGCTAATCTCATTTAAAGGACATGCTAAATAAACATTTATCTTCAGGAAACAGATAAATTGGTGTATGTTGTCATATAATGTATTTTAATCATTTAAAAAATTTTATTTAGCTAATAGGGAAAGAGAAAACCAGTCTTTAATATCCCTTTAGTCCATACAAAAAAAAAAAAAACTTGGAGCTGTAAGGATGGAACAGAATTGCCCTTGAAAAGTGCTAAGGCAGAATAATCTTTATGAACCATCTCCACTTTTGTACTGTCTGAAAATGATCCACTGCTCCAATATTATCCCACAATAACCAAGAAGCTAATACGCTTAGTGCATAAAGTCTAAACAACCTGAAAATCCACAGCAGTACTGTAGAATGTAACTTTCTGCAATGTGGAAAAGAGTCTATAGCTGCACTGTCCAATATATGACTACTAAGCGATTGAAATATGGATAATTCAGCTGAGGAAGTGACTTTTAAAATTGTATTTAATTTCAGTTAATTTAAATTTCAATATCCACTTGTACTGGATATATTGGACAGTGACAGTTCTATAGTTTCAGCATTGTCTGCCTTACCTTCTTACAGAGACTTTTGAATTATTCAAGCCTGACAAATATGTCTCAGGTTAATTTTTCACTATTGTTCAGGCTTATGAACCCAATTAAGATATAGATTATATGGATTTATTTTACCTTTAATTCTCATTAAAAACTTTTACCTTATACACACATATTCACACCCGTCCATCTTACTTACCAACATGTTTATATAAAAACACAGTCTTAATTTAATGGTAAAAGAAATCCACAGACTTCAAAGGATGTCTTATGGTATCTAGGCAGCAAGGGTTTTCACTCCTGTTTATTTTGAAAAAAGCTATTAGAGTCAGGACCAACTTTTATTCAGTAAACTTATCTTCTAAAATAGCTATAAATACTAGCAATTCATATGGGAAATTGAGTTTGTGTGGAAAGTTAGAGCAGAAAATGTAAGAAACAAGACTCTGGAAAAATATAGATTATGGTTCCTTGTGCATCCAGCTGTGGAGAGTCATCATGGCTAGGGGAATCAGCATGCTCCTAAAGATCATAAAAACCTGCATTCCAGTCCCAATTCTACCACTCATGGCTATGTGATGACACTGTCCAAGTAAAAGACTTCTCAGAATCTGAGATTTTTTATCTGTAAAGGAAGATATTCTTGATTCTTAAAATCATTGGGAAGATGAAATAATATGTAAATAGTATTTAACAGAATTTAAATACTTTAATTCCTTGCCTATTTATTTTAAGGCAAATATTTTGAAACATCTGAAAATTGATTGAAGCTGTATATCTTCCAGAAATACTCATCAATCAGACATTTCTGTGAAATAAAATTCAGTGGGACTTTGTAAGCAGGCTCTATAAAACCAGGGTATCTCCATGCTCCAGCCAGATGGCCACATGCTGAAGGGAGAAATAAAAAAAGGTTCTTTTTCAGAAAATCCTCTTTCATTGGTTCCTTCATTAGGATTCGGCAAAACGCCATTGCAACAGATGGCTATGAATACAGGCAACCAAAGAGGCTGTGCTTGTACCCCAAGTCTTGGCATATGGCACCAGATCCTCTCACCAGGCTGTCAAAACAGCTGCTGCCCACTGTCCCCACCTGCCATTACAAAGCTCTGCCAAGGGTGTCCGAATTTAGAGAAGAACCTGCTGCCAGGCAATGTTCCTGTATTAGAAGCCATACCTTTGCCTTTTGAGCAGTAGAGACCCTTTTCAAATCATTACTTACACTTCCTGAGGATGAAGGACATATTTAACCATTCAGGTACATCTATCCTTTCATTAATATTGAGGGAAAAGCAAATTTTTGTAGAATAAAGTGGATAGAGCCGTATTCAAATCTCAACTTGACAATGTATTTGCAGTTCAAAAAAGTTATTTAACATCTTTGATCTTTAGTTGTCTCTTCTTCAAGTGGAAAAAAAAATCATACTTGATAGAAGTGTAGTGATTAGAAATATTGATTCAAATGAGAATTGTGGTGGTCACAATAATAACAGTAGTGGTCACAGGAGGAACAATAGTGATACTTAACATTACCAAAGTAGTGCTCAAAATTCTCCAAGCCCAGCTTCAACAGTACATGAACCATGAACTTACAGATCTTCAAGCTGGATTTAGAAAAAGTAGAGGAACCAGAGATCAAATTGCCAACATCTGCTGGATCATCAAAAAAGCAAGAGAGTTCCAGAAAAACATCTACTTTTTTTTTTATTGACTATGCCAAAGCCTTTGACTGTGTGTATCACAACAAACTGTGGGGAATTCTTAAAGATGGGAATACCAGAGCACCTCACCTGCCTCCTGAGAAATCTGTATGCAGATCAAGAAGCAACAGTTAAAACTGGACATGGAACAACAGACTGGTTCCATACTGGGTAAGGAGAACATCAAGGCTGTATATTGTCACTCTGCTTATTTAACTTATATGCAGAGTACATCATGTGAAATGTTGGGCTGGAATCAAGATTGGAATCAAGAATCAAGTTGGAATCAAGATTGCTGGGAGAAATATCAATAACCTCAGATATGCAGATGACACCACCCTTACGGCAGAAAGATAAGAAGAATTAAAAAGCCTCTTGATGAAAGTGGAAAAGGAGAGTGAAAAAATTGGCTTTAAGCTCAACATTCAGAAAACTAAGATCTTGGCAGCTGGTCCTATCACTTCATGGCAAATAGATGGGGAAACAATGGAAAAGGTGAGAGACTTTATTCTTCGGGGCTCCAAAATCACTGCAGATGGTGACTGTAGGCATGAAATTAAAAAACACTTGCTCCTTGGAATAAAAGCTATGACCGAGCATATTAAGAAGCAGAAACAAAGGTCCATCTAGTCAAAGCCATGGTTTTTTCAGTGGTCATGTATGGATGTGAGAGTTGGGTTATAAAGAAAGTTGAGCGCCAAAGAATTGATGCTTTTGAACTGTGGTGCTGGATAAGACTCTTGAGAGTCCCTTGGACTTCAAGGAGATCCAACCAGTCCATCCTAAAGGAAATCAATCCTGAATATTCATTGGAAGGACTGATGCTGAAGCTCAAGCTCCAATACTTTGGCCACCTGATGCAAAGAACAGACTCATTGGAAAAGACCCTGATGCTGGGAAAGATTGAAGGTGGGAGGAGAAGGGGACGACAGAGGATGACATGGTTGGATGGCATCACTGATGCGATGGACATGAGTTTGAGTAGGTTTTGGCAGTTGGTTCTGGACAGGGAAGCCTAGAGTTCTGCAGTCCATGGAGTCGCAAAGAGTTGGACACGACCAAGTGACTGAACTAAATTGACCATTTGTTGAACTTTTATTATGTATGAGATACGATTCTAAGTATTTCTACAAGAGTAAGTTATTTAATTCTTAAAGCTACCTCACAAACAGATGAATAGTTAGGAAACAGATAAAGAAACTGAAGCAGAATGAATTTAAATAATATGTCCAGGATTACAAAGCTAGAAAGGTTTGAAATGGAGATTAAAACCCAGGCAGTCTACCTCCAGAGCCTGCACACTTAATATCATCACTGCAAGTGTGAAAGGAATGGTAAGTATTTTCATGGGGGAAAAAAAAAGATTCACAGGAAATTGAGTATGTTAATGAAATCTCCATTGGTGAAAAGCAAATGACAGCTATAGGGTCTGTGAATGATTTCTAACTGGCACTTCTTGCTTAGGCAAGAAAATTTGCTAAAAGAAGGATAATTCAAAGTCACTGCTTTTTATGGGAACCCAGAAATAGTGCCATGAAAGTCAAAATCATTACAGGCATATTACAAAGAAGTATAATTTAAGCAATTGAGCAAATCCTGAAAGAATTGTTTTTATATTTTAATTGTTAACAGCATAAATTTAGTTCATGGATTTTATAGTCTTAAATTTACATTTGATATTAATGCTAGTCTATTTATGTGATTTTATATACAGTACATTAAATGCAGCCTGACCTGATGAAATTGATTTTATTAAATCTGGAAAAAATTAACCACTTGTTGAAACTGGATTGGTCTCACATGTATATTTAAAACCTCTTTTAAACAGGTAAATATCTTTATTTTCTTCTATGAAGGACTATAGACTTAAGGAGAGGAATATCAGTTGATATCTACAACAAAGTTTAAAATAGATTCATTTAGATTAACTTTTAAACCTATAGAATTAACATCTTCACTGTGCTTACTTTGAACATTTAGAACATGCAACACATCCTTTAGTTATAAATGCAATAAATCCTAAAGAATATATCTTGATGCAGTATAAAGCCTGCAATGAGAAAGAATGTTAGGGAGGTAGACACAGACTGAAATAGAAACACATACAATTAGGCAAAGGGACATTAAGAGGGAACAGATAAGAGAAAGAAGCTGGACAAGAAACAAGGAAGAAGACCCCAGTTCTCTCTTCTTTAAATTCAGATCTGCTTGGGTTCTCCCTTCCCCTAGCTCTGTCCAAAAATTGTATCTATAAGATCTCAGAGGTCTAGTCCTACCTTGCCTCTTGCATAGTATCTTCATTTAGTTGGGTTGAATATTTTAGATAATTTCATAGTCATGTATGGTATGATAAGCTGAATAATGTCTCCCTAAAGATGTCTGTGAACTAATCCTGAGAATTTTGAATATATTACCACACATAACTGGTGACTCAGACAGTAAAGAATCTGCCTGCAATGCAGGAGACCAGGGTTTGATACTTGGGTCAAGAAGATCCCCTAAAGAATGGAACAGCTACCCACTCCAGTGTTCTTGCCTGGAGAACTCCATGGACAGAGGAGCCTGGTGGGTTATAGTCCATGGGGTTTCAAATATTGGACACAACTGAGCAACTAATATTTTTGGGGAGGGACATCCCAGGTGGCCCTAGCGGTAAAGAACTTGCTTGCCAATACAGGATACATAAGAGATGTGGGTTTGATTCCTGGGTTGGGAAGATCCCTTGGAGCAGGAAATGGCAACCCACTCCAGTATTCTTGTCTGTAAAATTCCATGGACAGAGAAAAGAAGACTGGAGGACTATAGTCCATGGTGTCACAAAGAGTTGAGCACATAACACACACATGACAAAAGGGAATTGACAGATATGAATAAATTAATGATCTGTAGATAGGGAGATTACCCTACATTACCTGGGCAAGCACAGTGTAATTTCAAAGTCTTCATAGGAAAATAAAAAAGGAAGATCAGAGTCTGAGAGACAGAAATCTGACAAAGGATGCAGAATTATATATCCTTTGTCAAATCCCACTGTCATTAGAAACTAAAAAAGGCGAAGAAACAGTTCTTTGATAGAGCTTCCAGAAGGAATGCCAACTTAATCACCCATTTTGGACTTCTGACCCCAAATGATCAGAAAAAAATTGTGTTGTTTTAAGCCATCTAAGTTTGTGGTGATTTATTACAGAAGCAGTGGGAAACTCATATAGAAGGCCTAGCCTAGAATTAATTTTTTATCACTACAAAATATAGAAATCTCTGTTTATAGATTTTCAAATGCTCATTTTCCCCCAAATCTTGAAGACCTAGTGTGGATAAATAACTACAACACTATCCCAAATAGGAGAAAGTGTGTTTTTCCAGGAAAAAAAAAAAAAGACAGTAACTAGATTAAACTTACCTCATCTGTTCAAGAAATATCCTCATTGATAGATTCCACCCAGGATGTAGAAAGTTGAAAAGTTGCTCTGGCCTAAAAAAATTCTTAAAAGCCAAAATAATCTAAAAATCATACTTTTCTTAAATTTATCCAAGAGTTAGAGTTGCAGGATGAATAACTTGCCTGAAATGTAAAGAAATATAAGTACATCCCTGAAGAGAAGAAGAAAATGACTGACGGACCTTGAGAAGAGCATGGGGGACGGTTGAGGTCAGCAAACAACTGGTAAGAACAATTCAACTACAATTATTAATGAATCTTTAAAGGCCAATTCTGGGCTGGTATGAAGATAATAGAGCCTGGAAGATTCATACACAAGAGAAGTGCATACCCACTGGGATATTCTCTGTGGATCTTCATGAAGTGTTCAAGGGAAAGAGTAGGGACAGGGCAGAAGACCAGAGAAATGGGCAGAAGGCCAGATAAATACTCCTTCCATGATTCAGAACTCAAAGAATCATATAATCCCACATGAACTTTTAAAAAATGATAACTCTGTGTTTAACTTAAAAAAAAAAAACTTTTATTTTACATTGGGATATAGGCAATTAACTTTGTTGTGATAGTTTCAGGTGAACAGAGAAGGAACTCAGTCATACATATATATGTATTCAAACTTCCCTCCTATCCAGGCTGCCACATAATATTGAGCAGAGTTCCAAGTACTATACAATAAATTCTTTTTGGTTATCCATTTTAAATATAGCAGTATGTACATGCCCATCCCAGACTCCCTAACTGTCCCCGATCCCCTGCAACCGTTAAGTTCATTATCTAAGTCTGTGAATCTCTTTTTGTTTTGTAAGTTAATTTGTATCATTTCTTTTTAGATTTCATATATAAGGGAAAAGCTGAGCACCAAAGAATTGATGCTTTTGGACTGTGGTGTTGGAGAAGACTCTTGAGAGTCCCTTGGACTGCAAGGAGATCCAACCAGTCCATTCTGAAGGAGATCAGCCCTAGCATTTCTTTGGAAGGAATGATGCTAAAGCTGAAACTCCAGTACTTTGGCCACCTCATGTGAAGAGTTGACTCATTGGAAAAGACTCTGATGCTGGGAGGGATTGGGGGCAGGAGGAGAAGGGGACAACAGAGGATGAGATGGCTGGATGGCATCACTGACTCGATGGACATGAGTCTGAGTGAACTCTGGGAGTTGGTGATGGACAGGGAGGCCTGTCCTGCTGCAATTCATGGGGTCTCAAAGAGTCAGACACGACTGAGTGACTGAACTGAACTGCACTGATACAATGTTTCTCCTTCTCTGTCTGATTTGTTTCACTTACTGTGATAATCTCTAGGTCATGTTGCTGTAAATAGCATTATTTCATTCTTCTTAACAGCTGAGTAATATTCCATTGTATATATGTACCATAGCTTCTTTATCCATTTCTCTGTCGATGGACATTTAGGTTACTTTCATGTTTTGGCTATTGTAAACAGTGTTGCAATGAACATCAAGGTACATATATCCTTTGAGATCATGTTTTTCTCCTGATGTATGCCCAGGATTTTTTATTAATAGAAATATCTTTGCCTTTTCCTTTTTAAAAACTTGATTTATTTAATTGTTTTTTGCTGTGATGGGTCTTCACTGCTGTGTGTAGGTTTTCTCTAGTCTCAGCAAGTGGACTGTAGAGCATGGACTCAGTATCTGTGGCACACAGGCTTGTTCTGTAACATAATCCCACATGAACTTTTGTCCCCTAAGAAGGAAAAAAAAAAAAAAAAAAACACTTGAATAAATAGGTGAGAGTTAGTTCTGTCATTCCCAAGGCACAGACTCATTGCAGTAGGAAAATATAAAGGAAAGAGAGAGGAGGAGGAAGTCATCTTTCCCTTTTAGAGGAAATCAGTTAATCATTTTGGGCATAGTCTCTTACCACTCAGTGAAGGAGAAAGATCACAGGAGCTTTTTAAGACAAACCTCAACCAGAGCAACTGCAACATATATCTGTTGCCCACCCCACACCAGGCTACCAAATATTGAGGAACAAGTAACAGAAATGCAATGTTGTGAGGGGAGAGACAAAGGAGAGAGAATCGGAGGTACAGGCACACAGGGAAGCCTTAAAACTGAGGGTGGAGCAAAATCATTGAAAAAAATCTTCTGACAAACTATCACACAATTTAAACACAAGGTAAGGTTAGAGGAGTTGTAAATAGGTGCCTCACTGGAGATAACCAATAGTAACAATAAAACCCAAAACTAGTCCTCTGACTAGACTGACCCAACAGCTACCTCTCCCAATAATGGTCTATGAAATGTAGCCAGGGGGGAAAAAAAATAATATACATACAAAACAATAAAAATAACATTCTCAGAAAATAGAAAAAAACTAATAAAATCAAAAGCTGTCCCTTTGAAAAGATCAATAAAATATTTTAAAATAGGTTTAAAATAGGTTTATATCCTAACCATTCTGATCAGGAAAAAACAAAGCAAACAAACAAGCAATATGAGATAAAAAAGGAATATCATTGTAGATACTACAGACATTATAAGAAAAGTAAGGGAATACTATGAGTATTTTCATGTTAAAAATCCATCAATACAGATAAAATGAAAAAAAAAATCCTTGAAAGGTACAAATTGCCAAATTCCACTCAAAAAAAAAAAGTAACTTCAATAACCTAAACCATATAAAATTTCCAGATGAAAAATTAGGAGAAAATGTTTTGACTTTGAGTTAGAGACCTTGGATATATCAACAAAGTCACAACTTATTAGATAAATTACAAATTTGACTTCATCAAAATTAACATTTTCTACTTTTCAAATGGAAATATTAAGAGAATGAAAAGACAAGCCATAAAGCAGAAGGAAAATATTTGCAAATAACTAAGATTCCATTTATATGACGTTCTGGAAAAGGCAGAACTGTTGAAACAGAAAAAGGATTAGTGGTTGCAAGAGGCTTGAGGTGGAGAGAAGATATGACCACAACCTTTTCTAAGGCTGCTGTATGATTTTATGTATTTGTCAAATCTCATAGAATTATTCACCAAAGATGTTAAATTTCACTGTACCAAGTAAAAAGAAATTCTCATTTGAATTGCAGAGATTTACAAATCAGACAAAGTCCCTCTTTTTTAGAGTGCAGATGACACTGGAGAAAATGGACAGTAGACAATTAAATATGTAAACACATAATACAATTGCATTTGGCTGAGTCATTTATACTAAGAAGTACAATAAGAAATAAGGCAGGCCAAAACAGTGTGCTTTCCAAACTCATTCATGTAATGGTAGATAATAAATAATAACAATATTTAACAGCACATTGAATTAAGTGAGCTAAGGCTGTTTTTCATCAGAAGGAATTGGTAGTGGCTTGGGGACAGGAAGACACAGTCTCCCCAGGCATTGTCTGCTTATCCCAAGAAGTAAGGGGATCTATACTTGGCAGCTGTTACAATTTATGCTTCATAGACTAGAGAATTCTTCAGTAAAGGAATGGATTGGGAGCTGGCCTCTGTTTTACATAGGGTGGTCAGGTGAAACCTCTGGAGACACAACATTTGAATAGAGACCTTGATGAAGGAAGCAAGTCCTGAAAAAAAATCATCTGAGGAATAATTGTTTCAAACAAAGAAAGAGCAATCACAAAGGATCTCATTCCTGGGAAAGAAATTCTGCAAGTGAGGGAAAGAACAAGAACTATAGGACTGGAGATATGTAACCAATGTAAAACCTTATAGAGGTTAAAAGGCAAGATTAAGGAGGTGGTCAGAAGTCATATCATGCAGACTTTAGAGGTTATAGAAGAGAGTTGGAGTTTATTTATGTGCAAAATCAGCCATTAGAATGTTTTGAGAAAGGAGTAGAGTGTTATTATTTATAAATTAAAAGATCAATATGACTTTTGGACCAAGAGTGTTTAAGATATCAGATGTAAAGGCAAAGAGATTGGTTAGAGGTCTGGTATATTAGTGCAGGTGAATAACAAGAGAGGCTTAGCTTACTGTGTTAGCGGGAAAGGGGTGAAAATTGATTAGACTCAGTTCAGTTCAGTTCAGTCACTCAGTCGTGTCTGACTCCGCAACCCCAGGAATCGCAGCACACTAGGCCTCCCTGTCCATCACCAACTCCCGGAGTTCACCCAAACTCATGTGCATCGAGTTGGTGATGCCATCCAGCCATCTCATCCTCTGTCGTCCCCTTCTCCTTCTGCCCCCAATCCCTCCCAGCATCAGAGTCTTTTCCAATGAGTCAACTCTTCCCATGAGGTGGCCAAAGTATCAGAGTTTCAGCTTTAGCATCAGTCCTTCCCAAAAACACCCAGGACTGATCTCCTTTAGACTGGACTGGTTGGACCTCCTTGCAGTCCAAGGGACTCTCAAGAGTCTTCTCCAAATTAAGAAAGCAATCTAAAAATATCCCAAATGCTGTTGGATTAGATATGGGTATGAGGGTAGAAATGACATTAAATGCTTCCAAGATTTTGAATCTTAACAACTGATTACAGTGATGTCATTTAGTGAAACTTGGAAGATTAAGGAAAAGCATATTGGGAGATTTGGTTCTGGTTATATTAATTCAACATACCTATTAGGTATCTGTGAAGTGATGTGAAATACAGAGACAGATATAGAGAATGTAACTTTGGAATTCATCAATATATTGATATATGTTTACTAATTTGTTTAAACCATGGAGGTAGATGAGATCATGTAACAAAGGGAATATAGACCAAGAAGAGAAAAGTACTGAGTCCTCTCCACTTCAAAATCTTGAACAAAAAGTACACTTGGAATTAGCAAAAAGACTTACGGAGAAGACAGTGGAGAAGAGAAACACCATGTAAGCCTGGTATTCCAGAAGTCAGGTGAACAAAAATGTTTCCAAAAGGATTAAGTGACTGACCAAATAAATGCTCATGAACATTCAAGTATTATGAGAACTGAGAATTGAATAATGGATTTGAGAAACTGTTAGGCACAGTGACCGTGACAGTTAGTGGAGTAATGGGAACAGAACCTAGTTGAAGTGACTTAAAGTGACAATTAGGTATAGAACCTGGGGGTGTAGTTTTTGAGTCACATACTCTTACAAGGAACAGAGAAAAGCATTGTAAGATAGTAGACACTGCAGTATCTTTAAGGCTCATGGGAATGAACCGATGGAAGAGAAAAAAATAATGATGCAGGAAAGAGGAAGAGTAATTGCAAAGACTACGTCTTCAAGTAACCCAGTCCAGTGTTCTTGCCTGGAGAATCCCAGGGACAGGGGAGCCTGGTGGGCTGCCATCTATGCGGTCACACAGAGTCGGACACGACTGAAGCAACGCAGCAGCAGCAGCAGCAAGTCTTCAAGTGGCTAAGGTGGATAGGGTTCAGCTAGCAAATTTAAGAGCAGGAACAAAACAGGAGTGGAAAAAAAAAAGCAACAACAACAACATTTGTATGAGTTATTTACAGATTGACTAAATCAGAGACAGAGAAAGCTCAAAGGCAAAGATGTAAGTGGGAGAAAGAGAGGGAATTAAGAGCTGGGAGTCCTGTTGACTAGTGAATGGAATCCAGTGGGGCTGGAGCTGTAGACTACATTCTTCACAGGTCTGTTTCACAGAGCAAATTTAGTAATTCTCTACATATTCATTTTAAGTCAAAGAAATCAATACAATATTGTAAAGTTAAAAAATAAAATAAAATAATAAAAAAATTTAAAAAAAAGAATTTTCTGGAAACTTCACAATGACTTTGAACAAAGAGCAAAAATTCCCCCATTGCTACCAAAAATGCCTGGATAGACAGCTTTTAGATGGCTAAGTGAGACAGATTACATTGTATCCTAAATCTATTCCATTCTTTAGGTATTCAACTAAGAGAAAGGATAAGGTCACAAAAAAATTCTAGATGTCTGATTTAAATGGAAATGTCCCCCTTTTTTTTATAGTCTTTTTGCAGGAACCTCTGATTGAAGTCTAGTATAGCAAGTAGTCCAGATTCTTATTTCTCAATAAACTTCTTATGAAAACCTCTCTTCTTTCTAGGAATATAATCTTTCATTTGGGGAAACTGTATCTCTTCTCCAACTAAAAATAAGCAGTTTTAGTAAGAGTTGCTACACTTTCTGAGGTCACAGGAGAGAGGAAGAGAATGGTGGTGGGAAGATATGATTCAAGCAGAGTATTTTCTCAGAAAATTTTAATTTAGAATAAATTTTAAAATATCTTTTCTATAGCAACAAAGTTGGAAAATGTGAGCTTGAGAAGTGACAGGCTCATTGAGAATATTGATTCAAGAGAATGAGGCTGACAAGGCAGAAGCAGGATGAATGATGAAGGTGGAATCCTGACAGCATTCAGTCCATAGCTCAAGGGCCCCCACATTTCATGCCCTTTGCTTATATGATCTCAATTTATGTTTATGGATCTCAATTTTTCATTTATAGGCTTATAGATTTCAATATGTTTATAGATCTCAATTTTCCCCTAAGTCAGTTATTATCTCTTCTTCATCTCAAGCACAAGAAATCCTAAATAATATAAAAATGAATACCTGCAAAAAGAACTATTGCAAGTGATACATCCATCCTGGGAAATTTATGATATGCAATAGTAAAATCACTATTGAGACTATCATCGATTAACACAAGGACACAAACCCTGGGTTCCTTATAGCTAAAGCTGTACAGAATTTGGTAGAAAAATACCAGATGTTGGAGTTTTTGCCTTTGTCCTGTGTCCATTAGTAGGCGGGAGACAAGTTAGCACTACTGAATGCAGACAGAAAAGAGCAAGAGAACTATTTTGCTCACTTTTCAGACTCTGCTCAATAATCCCAGAGTATGTAACATCAGAGAATTATGTGCCTATTAAATTACATGTGCCAAATCCTCTTCTACATTTCAAATGGATGTGATATTCAGAAATGCAGATACCAAAAAGCCGGAGGATTTGGCAAAGCATGATCTCAGCAGACATCTCCCTGCCAGGCAGAGGTGGTAATGCTTTGCTGTAAACTGCACTGATAGAATTGGAGGTAGCCTGGGGCAGAGAGCAGATTAGTTCTGTGTCAGTATCCCAATCAAGGCAGAAGCAGAGACTGAGGCCTTAATCCAAGGCCATGAAGACTCAGGCAAGTTCCCGGAGTCTGTTACTATTTCAAAGCATGAATGAGACAAATAGAGTCAAGATAAAAGATTATGGCTAAGCAATATTTTGTAATTGTCATTCACCAGCCACACCTCACACAATGAAATCATCTCACATTTAAGTTGGATTTAAGAAGGTTAGATTGCTAGAAAACCTCAAAAATGCCAAGGTATGCATATGCCCAAGGCAATTCCTCAATTTCTGTATGTTCATCAAAGGAACAGGGCTGATGGATCCTAAAGCATGCTCTGGGAGTATACTACTAATTTGGAAGTTACTAACTACTTGTGCTATTAAATTTATTAAAATTTAAAATAGTAAAGATTCTGTTCCTCAGTCACACTAGTCCTATTTCATGTATACATGTTGTTGGCGGCTAACACATCAGTTACTGCCGAAGAACATTTCTAATATCTCTCACTGTTGGATAGTACTGCTCTAAGAAATAAATGACCAAACCTCCTGATGGGTGAAAATAATGAGAAACAGCACAGTTTTCAAACAGAGGAAGCAGGATCTGGGATGGCCACCGTGGCTCAGCACACAACATACTACCAAGACAGGAAAGGTTATCAGCAATGGTCCCATCACCCAAGGCCTTCTAGCCCCGTTATTCGCAAAACTATCCAAGTCCAGCTGAATGTGATATATGTTCCAGAGTAGTGAACATTACAAGCTATAGCCACTTCCCTCTTTTGTAATTGAGAAAGTTTAGTTGAAATTTCTTTTTAAAAAAATTGTCTCCACCATTAAATATTTGGGGGCAATGCAAATAGTCAAGGAGTCATACCTTGGTAACTGACCATCACTGAGAAGTAGCAGTGAATTCTATATTTTCCATTAATTGCGGGACTCCTGTCAGAGTTTTCTGATAAGTAAACCCTAGAGAGGCAGCACTTATGAACAGGCTCAGCCATTAGAGAAAGGAAATGAAATTAGAATCAATATATAGAAAGATAGATCTCCTGGAGAGAGCAGACAGCCATTGGAATAAACACAAAAGAAACAAAACCACTTAGCAAAACTTAATCAGATTGTAGAGTTTATTTAAGGAAATATATTTTATATATTTATAAATTAAATACAATTGAGTATATCAAGGAAAGAACATTCACTACTAAAATCTTAATGCCCTAGAAGACATTGAGATATAGAAATATCTCAAAGATGGCATAAATGCAAAGTAATAGAAATAATAAAGAAAAAGAGTCAGATATTTGGATGCATTTGAAGAAAAGTTAACTGATCAAAAAAAGAAAAAATTGATCATAGAAGAAACATGAATAGATAGGCAAAAAATATTATTAAACAAATATAAGACAGAAACTTCTCTAAGTTGAGGAAGCATGTGAATTTACAGTTTTAAAACATATACAAAAATTCTGGGCAGGTTTTGTGGGTAAAATTCCTGAATTTCAAGAATAAAGAAAAAGTCTACTAGTTTTTTAGAAGAAAAGCAAAAAAAAAAAAAAAATCTATAAAGAAAACATAAGTGGTTCTGGCATCATATTTTGCAAATCAAAAAAATATATTTATGTATTTATTTATTTTTAGGAAACCTCATTCACTCTTTTTTTTTTTTTTCCTCCCCAAAAAGGCTCTATAGAGGTCAACTTTCTGGGTTATTCTTATGTCTAAGGTTTTTTGTTGTTTATTTGTTTGTTTTTGTTTCATTTTTTGTTCCACTTGGGACATAATTTATTATTGTCATTTAGTCGCTAAGACTTATGTGACTCTTTTGCAACACCATGAACTATACCCTGCCAGCCTCCTCTGTGTCCAAGATTTTCCTGGCCAGAATACTACAGTGGGTCACCATTTTCTTCTCCAGGGGATCTTCTCGAACCAAGGATCCAATCTGCATGTGTTGCATTGGCAGGAGGATTCTTTACCACTGAGCCACCTTGGAAACCTGTCAAGACATGGTTTAGGTGCTTATATAATTCTCTGTGTGTATGTTAGTGACTCAGTAATGTCCAACTCTTTGTGATCCTATGAACTGTAGCCCCGCAGGCTCTTCTGCCCATATTATTCTCCAGGCAAGAATATGGGAGTGGGTAGCCATTCCCTTCTCCAGGGTATCTTCCTGACTGTGGGATCAAACCCAGGACTCCCGCACTGCAGGCAGATTTTTTAATGTCTGAGCCACCACGGAAGCCAAACTTAAAGGCCAGGCTCACCCGAAATGTGAATTCAGGACCCTCACACACAAGATGAGAATCACACCCCTAAACCAACAAGCTGACACTCATTATATAATTCCAACCACAAATTATTTTTCTCATAACCTTAAAAGTTCTATCTCTACTATATTCTAGCTTCATTTTACTTAGAATGCAAATTAAAAAAGTTAACATCACCAAAATTGTGGAGAAGGTGATCCTAGCCTCTATCACTCAAGAAAGATAAACAATTAGACAGCTATCCACCAACAAAAATATCTCTGAGCTAACTCAGGAATCCACTTAAGGAGCTTCAGCAACACAGCAGAGCCAAAAAATTAAAAAAAGGAAAGAAACTTGTGACTAACCACACAAAAAGAGTAGGAAGAAAAGTTTCTTCAGCATGATGAGCCCCTGCCCCCCAAAGGCAGACACTACTCATGGCCGAAATGGAAATTCCCCTCACTGGGAAAAGGAGAATGAATGGGATGAGTGACCAGCTTCCTCAGATTTCTGGGGCACTGCACAAAAGACCTGACTCAATTTCATCATACACCGAGACCAGCTGAGACATCTAGAGATTGAAAAGAACAAGGTAAAAAGGCAGGGGCGACCAGTATCAAGCACGTGGTGGTGACCATAAATCCCAATAGCCTACTCTGAAGAGGACCACAGTAGCCTTTGTGGCTGAGCATCTCAAGAGCCTTTATCGATGCTGTGGATACCCAGAGCTTAGATCCATGAGAACCCTGTTGTAGAACCCAGCATACAGCTCTGCTGAGGACCCCACATCTTTTTCCACTGAAGAAAACAACGGCCAGCAAAGCAGCTGCACACTCCCTGAAGTTTCACAACTGAGGACCCACAAGTCTTTGGGTTCACAGACTCCAGCTATTTGAGTTCCTCTCCATCCCACCTACCAGAACTACTCCAATTGGCCCTGCCATGGATGTCCTGGGCCCTGGAATCCATGTCAGCAGACAGTCCTGGGCTTCATGGCTATACAAGTATACAGTGCTAGTCCAGGCCTCTGTGGTCAACACCCACCGCTATGCATGTACCCGCAGCTAGTCCTGTAGCCACAAGTGTATGTATTCATAACCTAGGTCCCAGAAGCTGCCCAAACACCCAGAGCCAGCCCTAAGTACTGTCATTGGATTTCACTGCCAGGCATGCCTGGGGCCATCCTCTGCAGTAGTACATGCATATTTCCAGCCCAAACTCCTATTCCCAGACTCCACTGCCCTGAATATACTTGAGACTAGCCCTTGCATCCACATAAGTGCTTGCTGACAGCCAAAACACCCACAGCTGCTCATGTGCCAGGAGCTCGTCCCAAGCACTTTCATAGACCTATGCCACTACGCATGCATACAACTAGCCCCTGCTGTTGCACAAGTGCACACCAATGGCTTGGATCATCAAAGCTGCTTATGCACCTAGAGTTGGCCATGACTTCCTCCATAGTGTGCCACTGGTGGTATAGTGGTGAGCATAGCTGCCTTCCAAGCAGTTAACCTGGGTTCGATTCCTGACCAATGCAGAGTCACCCTTTAGGGCTTCCCTGATAACTCAGTTGGTAAAGAATCTGCTTGCAATGCAGGAGACACTGGTTTGATTCCTGGATCAGAAAGATCTCCTGGAGAAGGGATAGGCTACCCACTCCAGTATTCTTGGGCTTCCCCTGTGGCTCAGATGGTAAAGAATCTGCCTGCAATGCAGGAG
This sequence comes from Bos grunniens, assembly GCF_055505025.1. NCBI lineage: Eukaryota > Metazoa > Chordata > Mammalia > Artiodactyla > Bovidae > Bos > Bos grunniens. The sequence goes on along the minus strand of NC_141183.1, from coordinate 59,534,004 downwards.
ACCTGGGTTTGATCCCTGGGTTGGAAAGATCCCCTGGAGAAGGGAAAGGCTACCCACTACAGTATTCTGGCCCAGAGAATTCCATGGACAGGCCATGGGGTCACAAAGAGTCAGACACAACTGAGTGACTTTCAGTTTTACTTTCTTTCCTTGAGAGCTGGCTCTGGGACTCACTACTGCACATGGGCATACAGCCATCTCCTGCCACCACATGGGCACCTACAGTCAGCCCCGACAGTCAGGTATGCATACCACCAGTTTCAGCCACCACTGGCACCCGGCTTCAATAGTCCCGTGGCAACCATGAACCTGCTGCAAGTCTTACCACAGGATCATGCAGTTAGTGACGTCATGGACCCAGCTGGCTGAACCAACAAGACACCATGCCCCCTCAGATCCAGAGCCAACATTTGCCCCTCTACATTACATGCCACATGACTAATCCCAGAACAATAGTACACCTCAGATTTCACTCACAGGGGACTTATCAAAATCCACACAATTTGCAAGAAGTGACAGCTTCTTTAAATGTGAGACAACTATGCAAGGCAATGGGGCCCACAAAGAATCAGGGATATATGATAACACCAAAGCAGTGCAATAAACTGTCAGTACTGATCCCAAAGAAATGGAGATCAATGAATTTCCTGACAAATAATTGAAAATAACAGGTCACAATAAGCTCAGATAGCTATAAGAGAGCACAGATAAACAATCTAACAAAATCAGGAAAACAATATAAGAAAAAAATAAGAAGTTCCAAGAGAAATAGAAAACATAAAAAAAGAATCAAACAAATTTGGAGCTGAAGAATACATTGATGAAACTTAAAAAAAAAAAAAAAAAGCAACAGAGTGTTTTAGCAGCAGACTCAACCAAGCAGAAGAATCAGTGTACTCAATGATAAATCATTTGAAATTACCCAGTCAAAGAGAAAAAAAGAATGAAAAGAAATGAAGAAAGCCTATGAGACTTAAAGGAGTCCATCAAGTGAAATAATATTTGCATTATGTGAATCCCAGAAGGAGAAGAGAGAAAGAAACAGAAAGTTTTTATAAGGCAATACTGGCATAAAACTTTCCTAATCTGGGGAAAGATATGAGCATTCAGGTACATGAAGCTCAAAATACTCCAATAAGATTCAATCCTAAGAAGACTTCACTGAGATGAGACACAATAGCAATAACTGTCAAAAGTTAAAGACAAAGAAGCTTGTATTCAAGAAGAGATAAGAAGATCATCACATTTAAGAGACCCATGCCTCTCTCCCCCACTACAAGGTTATTAGTATATTGCTAAGCAGAAACCTTGCAGACCAGGAAAGAGTGAAATGATATGTTCAAAATGCTAAAATAAAAGGAAAAAACAAACAAGTTATCAACCATGAATACTTTAATAATAAAGCTATCCTTTAAAACTGAAGGAGAGACAAAGACATTTAGGAATATGAAATCATATGAAAGTGAAAACATAGTACTAAGTTAAAAATTTACTGACGTTCAGAAGACACTAATACTGTCACTTATTGCAGTACAAATGTTAAAATGTAAAAATAAATAAAATAACTATAGTAACAGTAATTTGTTAATGGATACACAATGTAAAAGGATGTAAATTGTGATATCAAAAACTTGATTGTTAAAGTTAATAAAAGTGTAATATTTTTTGCATGCTACTGCTAAGTCACTTCAGTTGTGTCCGACTCTGTGCGACCCCAGAGCTGGCAGCCCACCAGGCTCCCCCATCCCTGGGATTCTCCAGGCAAGAACACTGGAGTGGGTTGCCGTTTCCTTCTCCAATGCATGAAAGTGAAAAGTGAAAGCGAAGTCGCTCAGTTGTGTCCAACTCTTAGCAACCCCACGGACTGCAGCCTACCAGGCTCCTCCATCCATGGGATTTTGCAGGCAAGAGTACTGGGTTGGGGTGCCATTGCCTTCTCTGATTTTTTATTTATTTATTTGGATACAACACAGTTAAGTTGTTATCAGCTTAAAATAGACTGTTATAAGTGTATTTCATGTAGGCCTCATGGTAAACACAATGCAAAATACTGAGTGTATACACACAGTATAAAGAGAAAGTAATCAAAGCATACCACCACAGAAGGTCATCGGATTAGAAAAGAAGACACCAAAAAAGAGAAAGAAGCAAAGGACCTACACAACAGTCAGAAGAGCAAAATGGCAGTAAGTCCTGACCTTAAATAAAGCCTAAAGTGGACATTTTTTCCCATTTCTTTCGGCACAGTTGTTAAGATGTTTCTTAAGACTTCCTTTGCTCTCTGTTTCTAGCCCTCATTCATTCTGAGTGAGGTCAGTGTGTTTACCAAGTTTAGCTCCTCAGTGCATAGTGATAGTATTGGTAGGAGGGTAGCCCTTGTGACCCGGATACTCAAAATGCTTTCCTTTAATTAGTTGCTATGACAGTTGTCCATAAACCACATTTTACTTTGGATATTTTTCATCCTTTGTGGGGAAAATTCCTCTTTCCTATGCATCTTTCAATTCAGATTCCTCTATTCTTATTTATCTATCAATCCATTCCTTTTTGCTTTTTATCTTTCAGGAGTTTTCAAAATATATGAACCAATGATCATGTATTTTCTTATTTTCTATTGTTATTTCTATTTATCCTTTTAAATTTCTTTTCTGTAATATAACTTTGTAAAGAAGGAATATACACATGTTAAATCTGAAATCATTTCATTTTTATTATTTCTTTAGGAATTAAAATATGCATCAAAAAGACTTACATTTGGGAAAAGAAGTGGGGAAAAAATAATGAACTTTGTGGTGTTTTGGATGCAATCTCAAAAATGACAGAATGATCTCATTTCATTTCCAAGGCAAACCATTCAATACCACAGTAATCCAAGTCTATGCCCTGATCAGTAACGCTGAAGAAGCTGAAGTAGAATGGTTTTATGAAGACCTACAAGACCTTTTAGAACTAACACCCAGAAAAGATGACTTTTTCATTATAGGGGACTGGAATGCAAAACTAGGAAGTCAAGAAACACCGGGAGTAACAGACAAATTTGGCCTTGGGATATGGAATGAAGTAGGGCAAGTCATAGCAAACACCCTCTTCCAACAACACAAGAGAGACTCTACACAGGGACATCACCAGATGGTCAACATCAAAATCATATTGATTATATTCTTTGCAGCCAAAGATGGAGAAGCTCTATACAGTCAGCAAAAACAAGACCAGGAGCTGACTGTGCTTCAGATCATGAACTCCTTATTGCCAAATTCAGACTTAAATTGAAGGAAGTAGGGAAAACCCCTAGATCATTCAGGTATGACCTAAATCAAATCCCTTATGATTATACAGTGGAAGTGAGAAATAGATTTAAGGGACTAGATCTGATACATAGAGTGTCTGATGAACTATGGACAGAGGTTCGTGATATTGTACAGGAGACAGGGAACAAGACCATCCCCATGGAAAAGAAATGCAAAAAAGCAAAATGGCTGTCTGGGGAGGCCTTACAAATAGCTGTGAAAAGAAGAGAAGTGAAAAGCAAAGAAGAAAAAGATAGACATAACCATCTGAATGCAGAGTTCCAAAGAATAGCAAGAAGAGATAAGAAAGCCTTCCTCTAGATCAATGCAAAGAAATAGAGGAAAACAACAGAATGGGAAAGACTAGAGATCTCTTCAAGAAAATTAATGATACCAAGGGAATATTTCATGCAAAGATGGGCTCGATAAAGGACAGAGATGGTATGGACCTAACAGAAGCAGAAGATACTAAGAAGAGGTGGCAAGAATACACAGAAGAACTGTACAAAAAAGATCTTCACAACCAAGATAATCAAGATGGCATGATCATTCACCTAGAGCCAGACATTCTGGAATGTGAAGTCAAGTGGGCCTTAGAAAGCATCACTATGAACAACTATTGTTGTTGTTTGAGCTATTTCAAATCCTGAAAGATGATGCTATGAAAGTGCTGCACTCAATATGCCAGCAAATTTGGAAAACTCAGCAGTGGCCACAGGACTGCAAAAGGTCAGTTTTCATTCCAATCCCAAAGAAAGGCAATGCCAAAGAATGCTCAAACTACCACACAATTGCCCTCATCTCACACGCTAGGAAAGTAATGCTCAAAATCCTTCAAGCCAGGCTTCTGCAGTACATGAACCATGAACTTCCTGATGTTCAAGCTGGTTTTAGAAAAGGCAGAGGAACCAGAGATCAAATTGCCAACATCCACTGGATCATGGAAAAAGCGAGAGAGTTCCAGAAAAACATCTATTTCTGCTTTATTGACTATGCCAAATCCTTTGACTGTGTGGATCACAATAAACTGTGGAAAATTGTGAAAGAGATGGGAATACCAGACCACCTGACCTGCCTCTTGAGAAACCTATATGCAGGTCAGGAAGCAACAGTTAGAACTGGACATGGAACAACAGACTGGTTCCAAATAGGAAAAGGAGTTCATCAAGGCTGTATATTGTCACCCTGCTTATTTAACTTCTATGCAGAGTACATCATGATAAATGCTGGGCTGGAAGAAACACAAGCTGGAATCAAGATTGCCGGGAAAAATATCAATAACCTCGGTATGCAGATGACACCACCCTTAAGGCAGAAAGTGAAGAGGAACTAAAAAGCCTCTTGATGAAAGTGAAAGAGGAGAGTGAAAAAGTTGGCTTAAAGCTCAACATTCAGAAAACTAAGATCATGGCATCTGGTCCCATCACTTCATGGGAAATAGATGGGGAAACAGTGGAAACAGTGTCAGACTTTATCTTTTTTGGGCTCCAAAATCACTGCAGATGGTGACTGCGGCCATGAAATTAAAAGATGCTTACTCCTTGGAAGGAAAGTTATGACCAACCTAGATTTAATATTGAAAAGCAGAGACATTACTTTGCTAACAAACGTCCGTCTAATCAAGGCTGTTTTCCCAGTGGTCATGTATGGATGTGAGAGTTGGACTGTGAAGAAAGCTGAGAACCCAAGAATTGATGCTTTTGAACTGTGGTGTTGGAGAAGATTCTTGAGAGTCCCTTGGATTGCCAGGAGATCCAACCAGTCCAATTTAAAGATCAGCCTTAGGTGTTCTTTGGAAGGAATAATGCTAAAGCTGAAACTCCAGTACTTTAGTCACCTCATGAGAAGAGTTGACTCATTGGAAAAGACTCTGATGCTGGGAGGGATTGTAGGCAGGAGGAGAAGGGGACAACAGAGGATGAGATGGCTGGATGGCATCACCGACTCGATAGACGTGAGTTTGAGTGAACTAGGGGAGTTGGTGATGGACAGGGAGGCCTGGCGTGCTGCGATTCATGGGGTCACAAAGAGTCGGACACGACTGAAAAACTGAACTGAACTGAACTGCTCTTTCCCTAATATGATGCCTTTACTTCCAAATGCTCTTGGCAGAGAAGACAAAGGCACTTATCAAGAAAGCAAACACAGCCACATCATCTTGGGTGGTGGCTAGCTAGAATCACAGTTATACAGTAAAAAGTGCCATCTGGCATGGAACTCTCATCAAGCACAAAGAGTCAGTGCACTACAAAGTACACTCTGTTGAGAGGCAGGTGTCCTCTTGGACCATTGCTCCTCATCGTTGGTCCTGCTGTCTTTTTGGTTAGAATGCTTAATCCTCCATTGAATTGAGAGGATAAGATTGTCAGACAGCATATATCCATTTTATTTTCAATTAAAAATTGTTAAGAATTAAAAGATACAGGCTTAAGCTGAAGAAAAATAGTGACAAGTAATTGATAGACAATTTACATTAAAAATGTAAGAATGGTCCTTGGACATATGAATTTACGTTCACTCACTCATATGTAAATTCAAATTAGAATAACACATACCATTTCTTACCTATCAGACTAGTAAACCTTTTTAAAAATCTATGATAATATATTGTATGGGTGAGAATATTGGAAAACATTCATCCTCAAGTGGGAATTGTCCAACCCTTTTGGTAGGAAACTTGTCAATGCCTAATAAGACTTTATATGCATCAGTGTTTTGATTCAGCAGTCTCACATCTAGGAATCTATGCTCAAACTACATGTAGAACATTTTAAAAATACATATGCTCTAGGTAATTTAATGCAATCATGCTTGTAAATGTAAAATACTGGAAATAATCTAGATGCATATAGACATATATATTTGAATGAAGTATAATATATCTACACAGCTGTAAAAAATAATGAGAAAGATCTCTATGAATTGGATAATTATAGAACATTCTGTTATATGAAAACATAAAGCATAAAAGTGTATTATAGAATGTTGTTTTCATATAAGAAAAGAAAGGACATAAAAAGAAACACATATTCCTGCTTACTTTTGAAAAAATAAATATAGGACAGATAAACCAGAAACTACAGAGAGTATCAGTAAGGGTAGCTAGGAAAGAAGTGGGGCATGGGATCAGGGTAGTAGTGATGAATAGGGAGTAAAACTTTTCTGTGTATATATTTTTTCATATTTATAAAAATGTTATTTAAAAAATTCCTAGCAACAAGAATGCTTCCCTGGTATATCAGCTGGTAAGGGAACTGCCTGCAATGCAGGAAACCCCACTTTGATTCCTGGGTTGGAAAGATCTGCTGGAAAAAGGATAGGCTACCCACTCCAGTTTTCTTGGACTCCCCTGGTGGCTCAGCTGATAAAGAATACAACTGCAATGCAGGAGACCTGGGTTCGATCCCTGGGTCGGGAAGATCTCCTGGAGAAGGAAAAGGCTACCTACACCAGTATTCTGCCTGGAGAATTCAATGGACTGTATCATCCATGGGGTCCACAAAGAGTCAGACATGACTGAGCAATTTTCAAGTTCAAAGCAGCAAGAATAGTAACAAAAGGAGAGGTGGGCAAGCAGAACAAGAAGGTGGTTGTGTCCTATGAGACTTGTCTTCATTCTTCAATAAGGTTCTTTATAAAAGAAAGTAAGCTGTAGGGGACAGGATGGCGGAGGAGTAGGTGGACGTGGAGTAAATCTCTCTGTATAGATACATCAGGAATACACCTTCAGACACAGAAATGCATGCAGAACATCAGCTGAGAGCAGACAGGAGTACCTGACCCGTGGAAAATAATACATAGAACCATGCAAAACTTGATAGGATGAAGGACCTAGGGGGGAAACAGGAGTGTTAGTACGACTGGACCTGCCCTCAGCAGGTGGGGGAACTGAAACAGGGGTCCGATTCCCACATTGGGGAAATTGTCTGAGTCAGAGGAGAAACATTTAAGGCTGAGAGTGAAACAGCTGATCTGTGGCAGGCTAAATGGAATAAGAATCAGAAAGTCCTTGCCACAGCCATACAGATCCCGGACAAGAACACTGGTCCCCTGGAAGACACAGCAGCTGGGTGCTGGAGTTTAGGGATTGTGGAGCAATCCCAGGGCGAGGGCTGCTGTTGATTGTGGCGAGACGGATTGAGGGGATGTGAGGGAGGAGATTGTGGTGGGAAATGCCTGTGGAGGAAAGCCAGGCAGCCATGGAAGCAAGACAAACTGTTGAGTCACACATAGAGCGTGGGGCTATCACCATAGCCTCTCTCTCCCAACACGCCAGCATGGGCAGCTGAACAATAGAGAGACTGGCCCATCAAATGCCTGATGCACTGAACTACAGAGAAGGACCCCACCCAGGGTGCTCCTTTAAGTGACTGATATGCTGATCTACAAAGTAGGACCCCAGCCAGGGCTCCCCTTTAGTGCCTGATGCACCACACAACAGAGAAGGACCCCAGGCAAGGGAGCCTTCTAAGTGCCTGAATAGGTGGAGCTACAGAGAAAGATGCCAAAGAGGCCTTCTGATCACCAGCTACAAGAGGCTCAAAACAGTCTCTGACAGGGCCATAACTCCTGCAGTTGAGGCAGTGCATGTCCCTGAACACATGGCGCTGCCAGGGTCCCCACAAGCGAAGCAGCTGCACCACCTTCATGCTCAACCCTCACTAGAGCAGAGCTGCCACAGGCAAAAAATGTCTTGGGTCTATGCACGCAGGGTTGCTTCAGTAGTGTCTGACTCTTTGTGACCCTATAGACTGTGGCCTGCCAGGCTTCTCTGTTGGGGGGGTGGGGGGGGGCGGTTCTCCAGGCAAGAATACTGGAGCATATTGGCCAATACTGGTTACCATACCCTTCTAGAGCACTATATTCCCTTCTACCCTAGCCACCAACTCCCCTGAGTACCGGGTGCTGTCAGAACCCCTGAGTCCCAAGCAGCTGCACCTTCTCCACACCTGGCCCTCACAGGGGCAGACCCAAGTCCTCCAGGGCAGCCTCAGGAGTAACTCCCAGTGGACGACCCACATGCAGAGGTGGAAATAAAACCACAGTTGAAACTCAGGAGCAGTGTGGCTAAGGAATAAGACCCCAAACCTTCTCACCAGCTGTACAAGCTGCAGATTAAATCCACATGATCAATGAGGCAGACTATGTCTATGGAATATAGACATGTCTAAGGATACTGAGAGCTCCTACAAAAGAAAACACACTAGTTCTCATAGCTGTGGACATTGGAGGCAAGAACACAAAGGTGGAGGACCAGATTAGAATCTGAGCTGCCCCCCTCGCAGGTCCAGAATCAGCACAGTGTTGGAGGGCATCCTAGGGAGGTGAGGTGGGCTGTGACTCCCAGCGAGGGAAACGACTCTGACAGCAGTGACTCAACAAAAACATTTATTATTCTTATGTTTTGATTTGTTCTGTAGACTCCTGGATTTCTTTTTTACTCCTCCCCCCAACCCACGCCCTGTTGTAGTGTCGATTTTATTGGCACTCACTATGAAATCTAATGAAGTTTTGAGCTTTTTTTTTTTTCCTCAGTCACATTTTTTATTGTTGTTATAAGCCTCTGCCTTTACATTGGGCTTTTGCCAGTTCTGTGGTGTTTTTCTTTTTTCTTTTTTTCCTTCTTCTTCCTTATTTATTTAAAAACAATTTAATTTTTTAAACATATTATTATTTTTTCTAAATTTATTCTTTTGTTAGCTTTTCTTGCTGTTCTCTTCCCCTTGGAGTTAATCTTTAATGTATACGAATCTTCTATATCTACCTCGATTTAACTTTGTATATCTCTTCTTTCTTTCTTTTCTTTCTTTCCTGTCCCCTCAACGTATTTGTTAGTTTTGTTTTCATTGCTTTATTCCCCACTTGGCATCTTGTTTTAGTTTTGCTTAACAGTTTATGCTTTAGTTTTGTTCTTAACTGGTAGGAGTATTTTTTTGTTTGCTTTGTTTGCCAGTTCAATATATTGTATTTGGTTGGACTCTTTTGATTTTGCTTATGGGTCTTTGTGTATATGTGTATATTCAGCCACACTTTTTATTGTTGATATAAACGTCTGCTTCTATATTGGGCTTTTACATTTCTCTGGGGTTTTCCTTTTTCTTTCTTTTTCCTTTTCTTTTTTTAATTTTAATTTTTAATCTTTTCAAATCTATTACATTTTTCTATATTTATTCCTTTGTTTGCTTTTCTTATTGTTCTTTTCCCCTCACAGTTAATCTATAATGTATACAAATCCTTTGCATCTAATCTCTATTTAACTTTGCATAACTATCTTTCTTTTCTTTATTTAATTTTCTCTCAAAATATTTGTTAGTTTTGTTTTCATTGCTTTATTCCCCACTTGGCTCCTTGCTTTAGTTTTGTTTTCCAGTTTTTGCTTTAGTTAGTTGTGTTCTTACCTGGTAAATATAATTGTTGATTTCCTTTGTTTGCCGTGTCAATCTACTGTACTGTATTTTTATTGGACTGTTTAGATTTTGACTATGGGTGTATGTGTATATGTGTATATTCCATTATTTTAATTATTATTTGCCTGATTTTGTAACTGCCATTTGTCTTGGGTTCACCTCAATACATAAGACAAACACTAACAGATGTAAAAGGAGAAACTGAGAGTAACACATTAATAGTAGGAGACTTTAACACTCCATTCATACCAATGGACAGGTCTCAAAACAGAAAATTAATAAGGAAACACAAATCTTAAATGATACATTAGATGAGATGGATCTAATTGATATCTTCTGGACATTCCATCCAAATGCTCAAGAATATACTTTCACAAGTGCACATGGAACATTCTCCAGGATAGACCACATCTTGGGTCACAAATCAAGCCTCAGGAAATTTAAGAAAACTGAAATTGTATCAAAAATAATCTCTGACCACAATGCTATGGGACTAGATATCAGTTACAAGAAAAAAACTGCAAAAAAACACAAACACACGGAGATTAAACAATACATTTCTAAGTAACCAACAGGTTCCTGAAGAAATCAAAAAGGAAATCAAAAATTTCTTGAAGCAAATGACAATGAAAACTTTACAACTCAACACCTATGGGATGCAGCAAAAATAGTTCTAAGAGGGAAGTTTATAGCAATACAATCCTACCTCAAGAAACAAGAAAAGCATCAAGTAGACAACCTAACTTTACACTTGAAACAACTGGGAAAAGAAGAGCATAAAACCCCAAAATTAGCAGAAGGAAATAAATCATAAAGATCAGAGCAGTAATAAGTGAAAAAGAAATGAAAGAAACAATAGTAAAGATTAATAAAACTAATAGCTGGTTCCTTGAGAAGATAAAATTGACAAACGTTTAGCCAGACTCATCAAGAAAAAAAGGGAGAAGAATCAAATCAACAAAATTAGAAATGAAAAGGAGAGGTTACAACAGACAATACAGAAATGCAAAGGATTATAAGAGACCATGAACAACTATACAGGAATAAAATGGATAACCTGGAAAAAATGGACAGATTTTTAGAAAAGTTCAATCTTCCAAGATTGAACTAGGAGGAAATAAAAATTATGAACTATACAATTAAGCACTAAAATTGAAGCTGCAATCAAATATCTCCCAAAAAACAAAAGCCCGGGACCAGATGGCCTCACAGGAGAACTCTATCAAGCATTCAGTGAAGAGCTAATGCCTATCCTTCTAAAATGGTTTCAAACAATTGTAAAGGAAGGAAAACTTCCAAACTCATTCTATGAGGCCACCATCACCCTGATATTAAACCGTACAAAGACAACACACAAAAAAGAAAACTACAGGCCCACTATCACTGATGAACATAGATGCAAAAATCCTCAACAAAATTTTAGCGAACAGCATTCCACCACAAAGTTCTGTCTACTCAAAGCTATGGTTTTTCCAGTAGTCATGTATGGATGTGAGAGTTGGACTGGGTGACTGAACAGCAATGAAGAAAATAGCACCACGAAACCAAATCAATATTTGAAATATATATAAAGAAAGATCTTATTAGAGTGTAAATCTACATATTTAAAGACTCAATATAAAAGGCAAAATTAACTAATACATATCACTTAAACAGGACAAATTCATTTAAATGGAGTCATATGTATGTCAGGCTTAGAAAGGAATTATCACAAAGCATCTTTTGATTCAACACTGCTGCTGAATCACAGTTCATTTCTCCAGTAAGATAGATGCTTAAAGAGGGAAGGGTTGATGTTCCTCAACAAGCACTGTGAAGGAATGCTTCTTTCTTAATTACAGAGGTCAGCAGAAGGGACTCCTGACACTACTATCCAATGGACAAATATGACCATTTTTTTTGAGAGCATATATATATATTTTTTTCCTTTAGAATTATTCCACTGTCAGGTTAAAGCATTTTTTTTTTTTAACTGATTTTTTAACTCACTTATTTGGTTGCTATTAATTTAGGCAATATGTTCATATGGCTTTCCTGATGCTTTTATTGCTCAATTCTAAAGAGAAAATACTCTGAATTTTACATTTCACATGAGTGAATTCTTTACTTCACACTACCACATTTGAATTTTTAAATAGAGTTATGGATATTTTCCTTGGAAGGAAAGTTATGACCAACCTAGATAGCATATTGAAAAGCAGAGACATTACTTCGCCAACAAAGGTTCATCTAGTCAAGGCTATGGTTTTTCCTGTGGTCATGTATGGATGTGAGAGTTGGACTGTGAAGAAGGCTGAGGGCTGAAGAATTGATGCTTTTGAACTGTGGTGTTGGAGAAGACTCTTGAGAGTCCCTTGGACTGCAAGGAGATCCAACCAGTCCATTCTGAAGGAGATCAGCCCTGGGATTTCTTTGGAAGGAATGATGCTAAAGCTGAAACTCCAGTACTTTGGCCACCTGATGCGAAGAGTTGACTCATTGGAAAAGACTCTGATGCTGGGAGGGATTGGGGGCAGGAGGAGAAGGGGATGACAGAGGATGAGATGGCTGGATGGCATCACTGACTCGATGGACGTGAGTCTGAGTGAACTCTGGGAGTTGGTGATGGACAGGGAGGCCTGGCGTGCTGTGATTCATGGGGTTGCAAAGAGTCGGACACGACTGAGTGACTGATCTGATCTGATCTGATCTGATGGATATTTTAAAAAATTCAATGAGATATTACATTGCACACACATGGTAGTATATTCAAGATTTATTAAACAAAAATCCACTTATCCCAAGGCTGTTAGGTTTTGACAACTGTGTAATCAGAAACTTACCTGGGGTCATGATTATTTATTATTTAAGCCAGTCCCTGGAAGGTTTTATTTTATGTACTTTTTAGTTACTTTTTTAATTTAGAAAAGCACAACATTCAGATTCAATAGGTAGTCCTATCAGATAAGCATGCTTTGGATATGATCTTAATGTGAATCAAGGAAAGAAAACACAAAGATCTTAACTGATCACATCAAGGTCCATGTATCTTTGCTATAAAATTAATTGAAACTGAACCAAAAATTGATACTATGTTTCATTTAAAACTTGACTGCATTAAAGTGATGATGAGCTTAATGAGTTACTAAGTGAATATGTCAACATCAGTACGAGCAAATTTAACGTTTGTAAGGGGGGAGAGTGAAAAAGTTGGCTTAAAGCTCAACATTCAGAAAACGAAGATCATAGCATCTTGTCCCATCACTTCATGGGCAATAGATGGGGAAACAGTGGAAACAGTGTCAGACTTTATTTGTTTGGGCTCCCAAATCACTGCAGATGGTGACTGCAGCCATGAAATTAAAAGACACTTACTCCCTGGAAGGAAAGTTATGACCAACCTAGATAGCGTATTCAAAAGCAGAGACATTACTTTGCCAACAAAGGTCAGTCTAGTCAAGGCTATGGTTTTTCCCGTGGTCGTGTATGGATGTGAGAGTTGGACTGTGAAGAAAGCTGAGCGCCGAAGAATTGATGCTTTTGAACTGTGGTGTTGGAGAAGATTCTTGAGAGTCCCTTGGACTGCAAGGAGATCCAACCAGACCATTCTAAAGGAAATCAGCCCTAGGTGTTCTTCGGAAGGAATGATGCTAAAGCTGAAACTCCAGTACTTTGGCCACCTCATGCGAGGAGTTGACTCATTGGAAAAAAATCTGATGCTGGGAGGGATTGGGGGCAGGAGGAGAAGGGGACAACAGAGGATGAGATGGCTAGATGGCATCACCGACTCGATGGACATGGGTTTGAGTGAACTCCGGGAGTTGGTGATGGACAGGGAGGCCTGGCCTGCTGCGACTCATGGGGTCGCAAAGAGTCGGACAAGACTGAGCAACTGAACTGAACTGAACTGAAAGCCATATTATGGGACAAAGATAATAATTTCAGACCAAGAAATACCACCTCTAAAGCATTTTCACAATGACAATCATATTTTGTGCCTTTGCCATGTGTATTTATAGCATAGAAGTTTGCTCTAAATCAAATCTCCTTCCCTTTGTCATCCACATTCTGAGATTAGTAGTGAACAAACAGGAAATATTTGGTGTGCCACTGCTTCCTGTTCTTGTTGAATTTTTAAGAAATATTTGACAAATATTGATGATACCATATAGCAGAGAGATTTTTTCATAAATGAAAGATCAAATGCTTTAGAGTTTAATTTTCTCTTTTCTTATATAAACCAGAAATTAAACCTCAGATTGATCACCTTTATTATCCAGATAAATAATTAAGAATTTCAAATATAGGTATTCTATTTTGATTAGGTCAGGTCTCTCTCACAGTTTGTAGTACTGATATGACCAGTCCGAAATTTTAATATTCAAGCCAACCAGTGTTATGAGACACTATCACAACATAATGGAACTCTATTTTCTTCTCAAGAGTTAATAAAACATAAGATCTGAACATCCTTTAAAAATTAGCTTAAAAAAGAGAGAAAATGAAAAATTTTTAACTCAAAAACCTCTTTGGAGTTTATACTACCTTCCTTTCTAAGTTTATATTTTGAGAATAGAAAGAAAGTTACTCTGGAAAGTTCTAAATAAAGTAAAAAAAAACTTGTAGCTGCATGTGATTTCATTGAAGTTACATTGAACTATGAGTTCCATATGGTGGTAGCAATGGAGAAATAGAGATGCCTACAGTCTCAATAAGGCTCAGAAAGACAGAAAGAGACTTTCAATAATAGAGAGACTCGATGATAAAAGAGACTCAACAGTATTGTATTTGACTTAAGATCAATAGTTTTTTGGATTACTAGTCTGGAGACACATACATCCATGTCTCCAATGTAAGTGTATAAAAATGTTTATTATAATACCTTAGATATGTAAAATATGCCAGTATATAGCATACTTTAACCTCATATAACTATAAAATAGTATACTATAACCTCTTAATGATCAGTGATCAGTGCAAAGAAATAGAGGAAAACAACAGAATGGAGAAGACTAGAGATCTATTCAAGAAAATTAGAGACACCAATGGAACATTTCATGCAAATATGGGCACAATAAAGGACAGAAATGGTATGGACCTAACAGAAGCAGAAGACATTAAGACATGGCAAGAATACACAAAAGAACTGTACAAAAAAGATCTTCACAACCCAGATAATCAAGATGTGTGATCACTCACCTAGAGCCAGACATCGTGGAATGCGAAGTCAAGTGGGCCTTAGGAAGCATCACTATGAACAAAGCTAGTGGAGGTGATGGACTTACAGCTGAGCTATTCCAAATCTTAAAAGATGATGCTGTGACAGTGCTCCACTCAAACACCAGCAAATCTGGAAAACTCAACAGTGGCCACAGGACAGGAAAAGATCAGTTTTCATTCCAATCCCAAAGAAAGGCAATGCTAAAGAATGCTCAGACTACCGCACAATTGTACTCTTCTCACACTCTAGCAAAGCAATGCTCAAAATTCTCCAAGCAAGGCTTCAACAGTATGTGAACTGTGAACTTCCAGATGTTCAGGCTGGATTTAGAAAAGGCAAAGGAATCAGAGATCAAATTGCCAACATCCATTGATCATCAAAAAAGCAAAACAGTTCCAGAAAAATGTCTACTTCTGCTTTATTGATTATGCCAAAGCCTTGACTGTGTGGATCACAACAAACTGTGGAAAATTGTGAAAGAGATGGGAATATCAGACCACCTTACCTGTCCCCCTGAGAAACCTGTATGCAGGTCAAGAAGCCACAGTTAAAACTGGACATCAAACAACAAACTAGTTCCAAATGGGGAAAGGAGTACATCAAGGCTGTATATTTTCATGCTGTTTATTTAACGTATATGCAGAGTACATCATGAGAAATTCTGGACTAGATGAAGCACTAGCTGGAATCAAGATTGCCAGGAGAAATATCAATAACCTCAGATATGCAGATGACACCACCCTTATGGCAGAATGTGAAGAAGAACTAAAGAGCCTCTTGATCAAAGTGAAAGAGGACAGTGAAAAAGTTGGCTTAAAACTCAGCATTCCAAAAGCTAAGATCATGACATCTGGACCCATCACTTCATGGCAAAGAGATGGGGAAACAGTGACAGACTTTATTTTGGAAGGCTCTAAAATCACTGCAGATGGTGACTGAAGCCATGAAATTAAAAGATGCTTGCTCCTTACAAGAAAAGTTATGACCAACTTAGACAGAATATTAATAAGCAGAGACATTACTTTGCCAACAAAGATCCATCAAGTCAAAGCTATTTTTTTCCCGGTAGTCATGTATGGATGTGAGAGTTGGACTGTAAAGAATGCTGAGTGCTGAAGAATTGATGCTTTTGAACTGTAGTGTTGGAGAAGACTCTTGAGAGTCCCTTGGACTGAAAGGAGATCTAACCAGTCCATCCTAAAGGAAATCATTCCTGAATATTCATTGGAAGGAATGATGCTGAAGCTGAAGCTCCAATACTTTGGCCACCTGATGCAAAGAACTGGGTTCATTGGAAAAGACCCTGATGCTGGGAAAGATTGAAGGCAGGAGAAGGGAATGACAGGGGATGAGATGGTTGGATGGCATCACCGACTCTCTGGACATAAGTTTGGGTGAGCTCTAGGAGTTGGTGATGGACAGGGAGGCCTAGTGTGCTACAGTCCATGGTGTCACAATGAGTCACACATGACTGACTGACTGAACTGAACTGAACTGAACAGAACCTCTTATATCCTGAAATCTTAGGCAGCAGCCTCATAAGGAATAACAAAAACTTAACAGAGGCAATAGCTTGAGTATACATATGCAGTTCACTCACATACCCAGCAAGGTGTTTATGGTCAGCAGCAGTCTTAGAGATCAAGATCAGAATCTCAAGACTAAGTATATTTTCTCATAAAGGATTTTTAAAATAATCTTATTAATATATCCCATACTTTCTCCCCAGATTCTACATTATCTATGCTCATCATTCTTAGTTACCTGGTGCAAAAGTTCTACAGTAAATTGTAAAGAATGAATGAGAGAAATATATTTATATTTGTCTATAGAAAATGTTTTTATAGAAACAATGTGTTGATCTTTCTTGTTTTTATTGATTCATAGTTGAATTCACTTGGAAGTTTTGGATGAATACAACAGTTTTAAATAATATGTCCAGAAAATAATTATAGAAAAATTTTAAATTCAATAAATATAGAAGTAAAATGACTTCCATGTTTCCATTTCACTTTATCATTCATAAAACTGCAAATTCTTAATTTATAATTCTTTAAAATACTCTACAAAATGCTATTATTAGAAGCAAACAATTTATAGAGCACTGTAAAGTGTGAAATTCTCTACTTATTCTCAGAATCATCTTATAGAAATGCAAGCAACATGGATGCCCAGCACAGCATTTCTCAGCATACCTTCCACAGTCCCTTATAAAATAATAATAACAATAATCTGTGGAAAAAATACTCGGTAGTTATTGCATTTAAGAAACTTTGCATAATACTCACCTCCATGTTAAAGATTTATACAATAATAGACATATAAATCTTGAAATGAGGAAATCTAACTTTATAAAGAAATACACATGATAGTTGAATAGACCATGGACCCAAGAACTAACTTCACAGGGGAAGCCCAGCTTTGCTTCTCAGTGGTTTTGTGACCCTCAGATGGTTTCTTAACCTCTCAACATCCTTTTCCTTAAATTTTGTAATAATACCTACTTGTAATACTATTCTTGTGAGAATTTAAGTGACTTGATATGTATGGAAACAGATTTCATATACAACATATTATCAATATTACAGAACACTTCAATTGTCATTTCTCAGATTTAACTGACCTTGTGTGTGTGCATGTGTGTGTTTACCTGTTAATGGCCTGTAGAACATGGTCTTGCAAAGAGAAACCCACACCCACAGAAGCCTAATCTCATTTACAGGGTTCACAAGAAGTAGTAGGCTGCTACTGACAGCTGGGGCTTTGGCTAAGATTTTCTTCATCCCTATGCAGTTTTGCTGTGTTGTGGCATTCTAATTTTCAGCTAGCTGTCTTCTACACTAAAGCACCTTTATGCGTGTATTTCCCCATCCCCCGTTCAGTTCAGTTCAGTTCAGTCGCTCAGTCGTGTCCGACTCTTTGCGACCTCATGAATGGCAGCACGCCAGGCCTCCCTGTCCATCAGCAACTCCCGGAGTTAACTCAAACTCACGTCCATCGAATCAGTGATGCCATCCAGCCATCTCATCCTCTGTCGTCCCCTTCTCCTCCTGCCCCCAATCCCTCCTAGCATCGGGGTCTTTTCCAATGAGTCAACTCTTCGCATGAGGTGGCCAAAGGACTGGAGTTTCAGCTTTAGCATCATTCCTTCCAAAGAACACCCAGGGCTGATCTCCTTTAAATTGGACTGGTTGGATCTCCTTGCAGTCCAAGGGACTCTCAAGAGTCTTTTTCAACACCACAGTTCAAAAGCATCAATTCTTCCGTGCTCAGCTTTCTTCACAGTCCAACTCTCACATCTATACATGACCACTGGAAAAACTATAGCCTTGACTAAACGGACCTTTGTTGGCAAAGTAATGTCTCTGCTTTTGAATACGCTATCTAGGTTGGTCATAACTTTTCTTCCAAGGAGTAAGTGTCTTTTAATTTCATGGCTGCAGTCACCATCTGCAGTGATTTTGGAACCCAAAAAGATAAAGTCTGACACTGTTTCCACTGTTTCCCCATCTATTTCCCATGAAGTGATGGGACCAGATGCCGTGATCTTCGTTTTTTGAATGTTGAGCTTTAAGCCAACTTTTTCATTTTCCTCTTTCACTTTCATCAAGAGGCTTTTTAGTTCCTCTTCACTTTCTGCCATAAGGGTGGTGTCATCTGCATATCTGAGGTTATTGATATTTCTCCTGGCAATCTTGATTCCAACTTGTGGTTCTTCCCACAGCGTTTCTCATGATGTACTCTGCATAGAAGTTAAATAAGCAGGGTGACAATATACAGCCTTGACGTACTCCTTTTCCTATTTGGAACCAGTCTGTTGTTCCATGTCCAGTTCTAACTGTTGCTTCCTGACCTGCATATAGGTTTCTCAAGAGGCAGGTCAGGTGGTCTGGTATTCCCATCTCTTTCAGAATTTTCCACAGTTTATTGTGTATGCAACCAATTAATTTTTATATATTTCTTCTTCCTTTACATTTCAAAACCCCAACATTTTTGAGATTTATAGGCAATATCTTGAGGTTTCAGAAAGAGTTCAAAAATCTTCTCTGAAATTATTGTCATAAATTGATAATATTGTTCAGTAATGGAGAAAAAAATAATTGTACATAAACTTTGCAAAATTTTCTAATTTTTATATTATAAATATATTTGGAAGAAAAAGAAATCTAAGTTTCCACTTTGAATAAATTAAAAAAAGAAGGGCCAATGAAGTAATGATTTAGTTTAAAATTGTTTCCTCAAAATACAGTTGCTTTATTTTCTTTTTGAATTTATAACTGCTTCTCCACTGATGTATAGAACAGTCTTTTGGACTCTGTGGGAGAGGGAGACGGTGGGATGATTTGGGAGAATGGCATTGAAATACGTATAATATCATATATGGAATAACTCACCAGTCCAGGTTCGATGCATGATACTGGATGCTTGGGGCTGGTGCACTGGGATGACCCAGAGGGATGGTATGGGGAGGGAGGAGGGAGGAGGGTTCAGGATGGGGAACACATGTATACCTGTGGCAGATTCATTTCGATATTTGGCAAAACCAATACAATATTGTAAAGTTTAAAAATAAAATAAAATTTAAAAATAAAATTAAAAAAGTCATATCCAGTATACCTGAGAACCAGGCTTCAGATAAAGCTGCAGCTTTGAATGAAAACAGAGAGTTGCTGCCCTGGCAACAGGAACCATATAAAGTCCCTACACAGCACTTCATCTCTAACAATTCCCTACTACCTCTGTAAGGTTTGAACCTAGATAGCATGGAGAATGGAGTTCTGACCCTGGGTTCTTCCAGTAAGGGAATTCATTGAAATTCTCCTCAGAATTAGGCTGTTTCATGTGGGAACATAGCGGCAGATTTCAGCTGTCTTCTGTGAATGTGACAAATGTAAATTTGTGCAAGTGAATCACACTTGGTCATATGACTAGCTCTAGGTAAACATCTGCTCCTTCTGTTTTTTAATGAAAACTGAGTTTGGGGAGGCTCGCACTTTAGGCTGTGAAAAATAAAATCTGTGTTACTGGAAAATTCACCATATGTCTTCCACTCCTAACCATCCCTTTTTAACTTTAATTCTCAAACTATCTCACTGAAGGCACATGATAATATATGTATATATATATATATTTTATATATATATAATATATATATATCCTCTTTCATAGAAGGAAAATAAAACTTTGTCCAATTCCCATTCCTTTTATTTTTCAATATTGTGCATGACCACTTAAATTTGAAGTTGAAATTTTGAAGTTTGGCCACATTGTAGGTTTTCCCTCTTTCCACACTTAATTATACATTAGTAGTTAAAGTTGATTTATTCCTTGATTCATTCATTTGTGATCATAAAATGAAGTGGGCGTGCCTGTTATGTTGCTGCATTAGAGATTCAACATACTAATAAGCTCCTTGAGGAGTTTGAAGTCTGGGTAGGAGATGAAGTATGTCATGAAAATGAAGAACATTAAAATTTAAGAGAAAATGAGCCTTACATGTAGTCTTTTATGAGTAAAGTTTCACATGCCAGAAATCTGGAAAATCACCCTCTCTTTAGCCTAACACATCAATGTCATCCTTGATATCATTTTTATAAAAAGCATTCTAATGAATTCCTTCTCTCATCTTCTTTTCCTCTCCTCTTCCAGACTCTTCCCCTTATTTTTATTAAGTCAGCAAATGCTTGTATTCCTGCTACACACCAGACACCATGTTAAGTTATAGAGACAAAACGTGGAAAAAAATGGAAAAGGATTTATAATCCACTGAGAAAAGCAGATATTGAAGTATTAACCATCACACATAATATAGGATTACCCAACGCTGCAAAACAGTAAATTTTCAAAAATCAAATGTGCTCATGGCCGCTCCTTGTAATGCCTCCTGGGGTCCACCCCTGGCAATAGGGTTAGCTCCCCATCACTGTCTCCTATATGCACCTAGCTCCAGTCATATCATATTACCAGCATTTACAAAATGAGATATTCTTTCTTCTATGCCTGTGCTTTGCAAACCTCATCCCTCCATCTAGAATGGTCCATCCCATTCATCTAAACGGGAGTCTTTTATCCTTCCTTTATATTCAAAACAAACTGCAATTGGCACCCACAGTCCATAAAACATCTCCTTAATGTCCTAGCCAAACACAGGAATTCCTTTTTTCCTATATATTAATGTTTACTGAGCATATTCCTATGCAGTAGCTTTTTTCACCAAGTAGTAAAATTGTTTATAACTTTTGCCCATTCTGAAACTGAGTCCTGTAAACCCAATTAATATAATTTGCATTTTAAATAGGAGATTGATAAATATTGATGACTGAATGAATGGGTAAAGGGAAAGTGTGATTAGAATTGAATATATGAGAATGGAAACGATCTCTAGAAAAGAAGGCTCTTTTCTGTCACAAAGTTGTTAATGCACAGTAGTGGCTGTATCATGACATTCTTCTGAGGGTCTTAGCAAAAAATACTCAATATAAATAAAAACCCATTCCCATGCCTGCTCCCTTCCAACTTGAGATCCCGCTGACAGAGATTAAGCCTAGCCTAAAGGTCAGGGAGAAAAGGAATTCTGTCCTCTTCCAAGGAAATCAAGAAGTCTTTTTCTTCAAATAAAAAATTTGTTTTGGGATTATTTGCTAGCATGAATTAATTCAAATGTAAAATAAATTCATTAAAGTTTGATATTCATATAGCATGGTTAATATATTCAGTTTAATTAATATAGTTTTAATAGAAATGATAAGGTTTTGCTACATTGCAGGTTAAGACTTGTTTGGAAAGGAAATATGCAATTTATAAGGATTCTGGTAAAAGAGGTAGAAAAATATCACCATGAATTGCATCAGTTTCTTCCGGTTCTGACTGTGAGAGATGGTGATTGGACTAGAAAATGTGGATAGAAATAGGCAGAAAATGTGAGTTAAGGTACAAATTCAATGTGTAAAACCAGCAGACTTTAAAGATAGGACTTGGAAGGAGTGGCTCAAGAGGGAAAGGATGTGTATGTACTTATGGTTGATCCATGCTGATTTACAGAAGAAACCAAGATAATATTGTAAAGCAATACACTCCAATTTAAAATAAAATAAAAAAATAGGACTCAAAACACATTTAGCCACCGTCATGATATCACTAATGAAATCTGACCCCAAAGTCTAAAAGCCCTTCACTCTTCTCCTCCTGTGGCAAACCCTGAGGTACACTGAATAGAAAGTGTTTTCCACATTTCCCCCACAATTCAGTAATGACATCTGACTCGTTCAAGAGAAGGAGCTCACCCTTCCTTTCTCTTTGGTAACTTTCCCTCCTGTTAAAGGTTGATCTGCCCTTGCTTGATATATTGGTTTCCTATGGTTGCTGTAACAAATCGCAAACTGAGTGGGCTAAATGACAGAAATCTATTCTCCCACAGTTCTGGACATCAAATCTCCAAATCACAGTATAAGCAGAGCGATACTCCCTCCTACGAGAAAATCATTTCCTCCTAGAGAAAATCTGTCCCTCGCTCTTCCCAGGCCCCTGAGGTTCAGGTGTCTCAGACCTTCAGGTTGCACCACTTCAGCTTCTGCCTCAACATGCATCTTGCCTCCTCCTCTTCTCTCTCAATACGACTTTTGACCATCTCTTAGATAGGTGGTAATCCGTTTAGATAATCACAGCTGCTTCTCTCAAAAATCCCTATCTCAATGACATCTTGTGCCATTTTAAAGCAACATTTATTATTTTGTCATATAAGGTACATAGATTCTGGGGATTAGGATACGAATGTCTCTTTTTTAAGAGGCCACCATTCAACCCACTAACTACTCTTGGATAGTTTACTAGAGAAAGAAACTGTGTCAGTGATGCCACTTCCATTTGAGGACGTTGCATGTTCATCTTGGGGCAGTAACCTCACACCCTCCACAGTGAAGAGGTTCCTGTGCTGCACACCAGTTGCAACAGCTTTCTTTGACCACTGGCCTCTTGGAAGCCTTAATGGACACTGAACACTTTATGGGATGATGAAGCAATTAAAATTACCTAGAATAACTGTTCATATTAAGTGCCTCTTCCTTGCTTCTATATCTCCCTGAAACCCAGTACTAATTAAATTGTATGTTAAGGTGTTATATATCATATTTCCACTTTTAACTTTTTCACGGCAGGAATCATACCTTCTTCATGTTTGTATAGCTAGTAACTCTCCAAGCACCTAATCCATTAGTTGATTTTTAGTGTGTGTTCTTGCTGGAAAATCCCATGGATGGAGGAGCCTGGAAGGCTGCAGTCCCTGAGGTCACTAAGAATGAGACACAACTGAGCAGTTTCACCTTCACTTTTCACCTTCATGCAATGGAGACAGAAATGGCAACCCACTCCAGTGTTCTTGCCTGGAGAATCCCAGGGACGAGGGAGCCTGGTGGGCTGCCATCTCTGGGGTCGCACAGAGTCGGACACGACTGAAGCATCTTAGCAGCAGCAGCAAACTGTATCAAGGGTAGCAAGATATCTAGATTTTGAAAAAAGTTGTGGCCTTTGTGAAGACGGCATTAGAAAATCTCTTGTTCTTTCACTCCATAATGTAAAAGTAGCTTTGTTTTCTTCCTAGGATATGCATTGTATTAGAGATGTCCTTGGCTTTTTGTGTTGTTCTGTTTGTTGAGACTTATTGATTGGCAGTCATCCTTAAATTACATGTGATGTTGTATTTCTCTTTCTTATCAAACACTCACTACACACTCATGAAAATTACCAAGGAATTTATTGATTTTGTGTTTTTAAATATCCTGGGCAATTTCTCTAAAGTCACTTGAAAAAGGTTCCTTCTTGAAAGCTTGACTGTAAATTGATGTAAAGAGGAAGTGAAAGCTATAGACAGCCCTCCCACCCATGCAGTCAGCCATGTTACAGATGCCTACAGATCAGATCAGATCAGTCGCTCAGTCGTGTCCGACTCTTCACGACCCCATGAATCGCAGCATACCAGGCGTCCCTGTCTATCACCAACTCCCGGAGTTCACTCAGACTCACGTCCATCGAGTCAGTGATGCCATCCAGCCATCACATCCTCTGTCGTCCCCTTCTGCTCCTGCCCCCAATCCCTCCCAGCATCAGAGTCTTTTCCAATGAGTCAACTCTTTGCATGAGGTGGCCAAAGTACTGGAGTTTCAGCTTTAGCATCATTCCTTCCAAAGAAATCCCAGGGCTGATCTCCTTCAGAATGGACTGGTTGGATCTCCTTGCAGTCCAAGGGACTCGAAAGAGTCTTCTCCAACACCACAGTTCAAAAGCATCAATTCTTCAGTGCTCAGCCTTCTTCACAGTCCAACTCTCACAGCCATACATGACTACTGGAAAAACCATAGCCTTGACTAGACGGACATTTATTGGCAAAGTAATGTCTCTGCTTTTGTAATATGCTATCTAGGTTGGTCATAACTTTCCTTCCAAGGAGTAAGCGTCTTTTAATTTCATGGCTGCAGTCACCATCTGTAGTGATTTTGAAGCCCAGAAAAATAAAATCTGACACTGTTGATGCCTACAGTTTCTTTAAAAGGTAGAAAGGTTTGGGCAGACGAAAACAATGGACATCAACTTCCACAAAGAGGAAGGAAATCTCAAGGCCATATTTTCCTTCTTTATTTTAGATTTGTTTTTGATTGAGATAACATTGGTTTACAACATTATAGAAACTTCATGTGTACAACATTATATCTTCACTTCTGTATACCCTATAGCATGCTCACCATCAAAAGCTGAGTTTCTATTTGTCACCATTGAGTGATCCCTTTTATCCATTTCACCCTCCCCCTGCCTCTTCCCCTGTGGTAATATCTACTCTGTTCTCTGTATTTATATTTGTTTTTGTTTGGTTTGACTTGACCATTTTTATATATAAAGGATGACATACTTCTGTTGAAATGATCTATCCCTTTATTTTTCCCCTGCTCATTATTTCAGTGTGCTATTAGACACAGTCATGTAATTAGACAGATTTAATTCAAAGGGAAATAAACAGAATAGCAGGAATTTGAAGTTATCCTTACTAAAAAAAAACCAGTATTTAGAGCCCCTGAATACCTTGAAACATATAATTAACATTCACAATAATTATGCAATATACTTAATTTGTGTTTTGAAAGAAATGAAGCACTGTAGTTAAATTTGAGCTTCAAAAAAAGGTACACAGACATATTTATTTTCTATTCAATCCAGCATTATGCAAACTACCTTGTTATTCTAAGTGCTGCCTTAGAATGACCCTGCCCCCATAGAAATGCTGTCACCAGAGAAAACTAATAGAAAGCCTGCCGCCCTTGCCTCAAGAGCATCTCATTTTTATCTCCACACAAAGCTACAGTCATGTTAATAACCTGGGGGTCTGAAGCAATTCTATTAGGTGATGATATCCACTTCCATGAAGCTTTTGTCGTCAGTCAGTCTCCTCAATTTAAGTTTGTATCATTGGCATTAAAGGCACCTCCTTCATGCTTTATTTCACCTACCTGGGAGACCTGGCTTAAGAGGAACAGTCAGGATGGAGGTGAGAGAAGAAAGCGAAGATGAAAAATATACAGTAAAGGATTTGGATGCTAAGAGATTGCAGACAGGAATCCCAAACAATCCATATGTCAAGAGAAGAACTATATGCACAGGAAAATAAAAACAAGAAAGGCCTGTTCTAAAGAGGACCACAGTGTATAACTGTGTATACTGCTGCCCATGATCCCTAAAACACAAACTAGCCATCACCAGTTCGCAGAATGTCATAACAAGTACTACACCATTAACAGAGCGGTCAGATTTAAGGGCCCCATGAGTGTTTCTAAAATGTCTGTTTCAGAAGACCTTCAAAATGGGAGAGGAATAGGATGGGAGAACAACTTCTCCCTCACAAATATATTAAAAAATCACCTACATGTAGAACATCTCCCACAGAACATCTTTTGAATGCTGGCAGAGGACCTCAGACTTCCAGAAAGGCAAGTCAATTTCATTGGAGTTAGGTAGGGAAAAAGGAGACAAACGATTTTGGGATGGGTAACTGAACCCTGGAGAAGGGAGACATGAGGAGAGGAGGTTTCCACACATAGGAAACCCCCTTACAGACGGGTCAGAGAAGCTTTGAAACCTCAGAGGGGAGAGCAGTGAGATATGTGCTCTGAAGGCAAAACGGAGAAAATTCACCACAAAGACTGTGCTGAATGGTACTTCTCAACCGAGAAGCAGCTCATGTGCTCACATCTGCCTGCAGCGAGCAGGGCGCTGGGTATGGAGGCGCAGGCTTCAGGGATGGGGCCTCAGGAAGAGAGCTGGGGCTGACTGCTTTCAGACACCCTGAGGGGGCTGGCACAGCCCAGCAGAGGCAGACCAGGAAAACTGCAGGTCCTCCAGAAAAACAAAGGATCATTCCTGCAGGAAAACTCTAACTGCACTTTGAGGGCAGGAGCTCACAGAACAAGGGAACGCACCCAAGTGAATGCTGAAAGAGAGCTAGCCAGCTGTGGGCTGCAGGGCCAGAGGCACAGAGGCAGCATGGTGCCAGAGGTAGAAGACAGGAGACTGATCTTGGTTCCAGAGACTGCAACTACCTCCCAGCTGTCGTTGCCACGGTCTTCTTGGGAACCTGAGTGACTTGGGTCTGCCAAAGGCCCCACAACCTAGGGCCAACTTCCCTGGGGATGCATGACTCACTTCAGACTGTGGCAACCTTGGCCCAGTCTCCCTGAGCTCTCCCCATACACCCCAGCAGCATCTCCTAAACCCCTCTCTCTCCCTGGTGCAACTGACCAAGTAAGCCCAAAATAGCAGCTACTTTCATCTCCTTGTGTCTGGTGGTCAACAGACATGGGAGAGAGACAAAAAAGCAAAGGTGGGCCCCAAACCAATGTGGAACCCAGGGCCTGCATGAGCAAAGCAAGGAAGGGGAACCCTCCCAGAAATTACAGCTGCAGTGGTTTACATTCCAGCATCTAGCCTGATGCTGCACTTTAGAGGCAATTGTAGACTTTGAGAGAAAGTACAATATGGAAGAAGAAAAGACGTCAGTCTGAGTAGAACCCCACATTGCCCACAATAGATTCAGAGACCTTCTTAGGTATATTGGAGGACTTTCTGAGTAGGCAAATCAAATGGATAAAGAAAGTGAAGAAATTACTTGGACATTCCTCTCACTACCACGCTACATATTCCCTCCCTCTTTTCTCCACCTTTTTATTTCTTGTCTCATATTGTCCTAATCTGGTTCTTTAATACTCCTTTAATTTTTATTTTTTATAACCTCCTTTTTTCTCTTAAAAATACACTTTATTTTATAAATAAATTTCATGTTCTTGATTTTTATTTTAGATGCTTTTTATTTTGTGAATCCATTTTTTTCCTGTTTTTTGCTTTATTATCTTTTGGTTTTGACTTTGTATCTCTGAAAGTCTCTTAATAATTTTTAGTGCCTGTTTCCATTTAGGGGTTTGATTATTGACTTGATTGCTCTCTTCTCCTTTGACTCTTCTTTTTATCTTTTTTATTCTCTTTTTCTCCCTTTTCCCCTCACACTATGTAAGTGTGTCAGTCTCTGGGTGATCTTGGCTGTTGAGGGTTATTTCACCAATAGTCAAGGGTTTGTCTTCTGTGCTGTTTAGCCAGTGAAATTTTGATGCTACACATGCTACAGTAAATGGTCAGGCTTGAACTCCGGAGGCAGCAAACTGGACCCCAGGAATTTGGACAACTAGAGAA
The DNA here is from genome assembly GCF_055505025.1 of Bos grunniens. Taxonomy (NCBI): domain Eukaryota; kingdom Metazoa; phylum Chordata; class Mammalia; order Artiodactyla; family Bovidae; genus Bos; species Bos grunniens. The sequence goes on along the minus strand of NC_141183.1, from coordinate 59,506,387 downwards.
ATCCCAACTCCATAGAACAATAAAACCACAAGAACATTAATAGGTGAGAGCCCTCCCAAAGGCCTCCATCTCAACAATTATATAAAGCCACAGCCAAAAGCCAGCGAGCACCAGTGGTGGAGACCCTACATCAGTCCTTCAGCAAGATAGGAGCACACCCTGCGAGTTACAAGACAGGCTGCTCTAAGTCATACCGAACCCATGGACACCTCAAAACATAGTACTGGACTTGTTACTGTGCTTCAGAGAGACATAATTAGCACCATCCACTCAGAAAGCAATGCCAGAAAATGCTCAAACTACCGCACGATTGCACTCATCTCACACGCTAGGAAAGTAATGTTCAAAATTCTCCAAGCCAGGCTTCAGCAATATGTGAACTGTGAACTTCCAGATGTTCAAGTTGGTTTTAGAAAAGGCAGAGGAACCAGAGATCAAATTGCCAATATTCACTGGATCATGGAAAAAGCAAGAGAGTTCCAGAAAAGCATGTATTTCTGCCTTATTGACTATGCCAAAGCCTTTGACTGTGTGGATCACAATAAACTGTGGAAAATTGTGAAAGAGATGGGAATACCAGACCACCTGACCTGCCTCTTGAGAAACCTATATGCAGGTCAGGAAGCAACAGTTAGAACTGGACATGGAACAGCAGACTGGTTCAAATAGGAAAAGGAGTTCATCAAGGCTGTATATTGTCACCCTGCTTATTTAACTTATATGCAGAGTACATTATGAGAAATGCTGGGATGGAAGAAGCACAAGCTGGAATCAAGATTGCCAGGAGGAATATCAATAATCTCAGATACACAGATGACACCACCCTTTTATGGCAGAAAGTGAAAAGGAACTAAAAAGCCTCTTGATGAAAGTGAAAGAGGAGAGTGAAAAAGTTGGCTTAAAGCTCAGCATTCAAAAAACGAAGATCATGGCATCTGGTCCCATCACTTCATGGGAAATACATGGGGAAACAGTGGAAACAGTATCAGACTTTATTTGTTTGGGCTCCAAAATCACTGCAGATGGTGACTGAAGCCATGAAATTAAAAGACACTTACTCCTCGGAAGAAAAGTTATGACCAATCTAGATAACATGTTGAAAAGCAGAGACATTACTTTGCCAACAAATGTCCGTCTAGTCAAGGCTATGGTTTTTCCAGTGGTCATGTATGGATGTGAGAGTTGGACTGTGAAGAAAGCTGAGTGCCGAAGAATTGATGGTTTTGAACCGTGGTGTTGGAGAAGACTCTTGAGAGTCCCTTGGACTGCAAGGAGATCCAACCAGTCCATTCTGAAGGAAATCCGCCCTGAGATTTCTTTGGAAGGAATGATGCTAAAGCTGAAACTCCAGTACTTTGGCTAGCTCATGCGAAGAGTTGACTCATTGGAAAAGACTCTGATGCTGGGAGGGAGTGGGGGCAGGAAGAGAAGGGGATGACAGAGGATGAGATGGCTAGATGGCATCACTGACTCGATGGACGTGAGTCTGAGTGAACTCTGGGAGGTGGTGATGGACAGGGAGGCCTGGCGTGCTGCGATTCATGGGGTCGCAAAGAGTCAGACACGACTGAGCGACTGAACTGAACTGAATCAGAAAACAAGCACAAATCCCCCCAACCAGGATACCTTCACACATTATTGGTCCAATCCCACCCAGGAGAGGCAGACTCCACAATGGAAGGGAAAAACAACCTTCTAGCCTCCAGAAAAGAGACCCCAAATGCAGTAAATTAAACAAAATGAAAAAACAGAGAAACATCCAGTAAATAAAGAAACATGGTAAAAACCCACAAGACCAAATGAATGCAGAAGAAATAGGCAATCTACATGAAAAAGTATTCAGAGTAATGATAATAAAATGGAAGCATCAATAGACTAGAGGTACATACTGAGAAAAGGCAAGAAATGTTTAACAAGGACATAGAAGAATTAAAGAATAAACAATCAACAAAGAAGAACACAATAACTGAGATTTAAAATACACTGGAGTAAAATCACAGTAGAGTAACTGAGGCAGAAGAACATATAAGTGAACTGAAAGATAGAATGCTGAAAATAATGTGTTCTGAAACAACACAGTAAAGAAAAAAGAATAAAAAGAAATGAAAACAGCCTTAGAGACCTATGGGACAACATTAAAAGTAACAACATTTGAATCATTGGGGTTCAAAATTGAAAATTTCCCTAAAATGGGAAAGGAAATAGCCACCCAAGTCCAGGAAATCCAGAGAGTACCATACAGGATAAAACCAAGGACAAACATGCAAGACACATATTAATCAAACTAACAAAAATTAAACACAAAGAACAAACATTAAAAACAGCCAGAGAAAATCAACAAATAACATAAAAGGGAATCCCTGTAAGGCAAACAGCTGATCTTTCAATAGAAACTCTTCAGGCCAGAAGGGAATGACAGGACATACTTAAAGTGATGAAAGAGAGAAAAACCTACAACCAAGATTACTCTATCCAGCAAGAATCTCATTCAGATTCAAAGGAGAAATCAAAAGCTTTACTGACAAGCAAAATTAAGAGAATTCAACACCACTAAACCACCTCTACAACAAATGCTAAAGGAACTTCTCTAGACAGGAAACACAAAAAGAAGAGGCTTAGGTGTGACTAGAGGTAAAGAATCTTCCTGCCAATGCAGGAGATGCAAGAGACATAGGTTTGATCCTTGGGTTAGGAAGATCCCCAGAAGGAGGAAATGGCAACCTGCTCCAATATTCTTGCTTTGAAAATTCCATGGGGTCACAAAGAGTTGAAGATGACTGAGCAACTGAGCACACACAAAAACAAACCCAAAACAATACAGCAGATCATGTCCAACTCTTTGCGACCCTGTGGACTGTAGCCTACCAGGCTCCTCAGTCCATGGAATTTTTCAGACAAGAGTTCTGGAGTGGGTTGTCATTTCCTTCTTTGGGGGATCTTCCTGACCCAGGGATTGAACCTAGGTCTCCTGCATTGCAGGCAGATGCTTTAGCGTCTGAGCCACCAGGGAAGCCCAACAGGATCATACATACCAACAATTACCATAAATGTAAATGGGCTAAATCCTCCAAACAAAAGACACAGATTGGCTGAATGGGTACAAAAATAAGACTCCTATATATACTGTCTAAAGAAACTCACCCCAGACCTAGGGACACATACAGACTGGAAGTGAGGAGCTGGAAAGAGATATTCCATGCAAATGGAAGTCAAAAGAAACCAGGAATAGCAATACTCATATCAAATAAAATTGTTTTTGTTCAGTCACTCAGTCATGTCTGACTCCTCTTTGCAACTCCATAGGCTGCAGCACGCCAGGCTTCCCTATTTTTCACTATCTCCTGGAGATTGCTCAGGCTCATGTGCATTGAGCCAGTGATATCATCCAACCATTTCATTCTCTGTCACCCCCTTCTCCTCCTGCCTTCAATCTCTCCCAAGATCCCATTCTTTTCCAGTGAGTCAACTCTTTGGCTCAAGTGTCCAAAGTATTGGAGCATCACTCCTTCCAATGGATATTCTGGGTTGATTTTCTTTAGGATTGACTGGTTTGATCTCCTTGATGTCCAAGAGACTTCTAAGAGTCAGATAAAATAAACTTTATAATAAAGACTATTACAAGAGACAAAGAAGGACACTACATAAGGATCAAGGGATCGATCTAAGAAGAAGACATAACAATTATAAATATATATGCACCCAACATAAGGGCACCGCAATACCAAAGGGAAATGCTAACACCTATTAAAGGGGAAATTGATGATAACAAAATAATAATAGGGGATTTAATATCCCATTCACATCAATGGACAGATCATACAGACAGAAAATTAATAAGACACATTTATGATAAAAGCTCTCCAAGAAGTAGGCATAGAAGGAACATACCTCAGCATAATAAAGCACATATATGACAAACGCACAAAAACATTGTTCTCAATGGCTAAAAATTGACAGCATGTATTCTAAAACCAGGAACAAGACAAGGGTGCAAATTCTTATCAGTTTTATTCAATATAGTTTTGGAAGTCTTAGCCACAGCAATCAGAATGAAAAGGAATAAAAAGAATCCAGATTGAAAAAGAAGAACTAAAACACTCACTGTTTGCAAATGACATGATTCTTTACATAGGGAACACTAAAGATGCCACCAGAAAATTTCTAGAACTAATCATTGAATATAGTAAGTTGCAGGATATAAAATTAATCCACAGAAATCCTTTGCACCCCTATACACTAACAATGAAAGACCAGAAAGAGAAATTAATGAAACAATCTCATTCACTGTTTCAACAATAAAAAAATAAAATATTTAGGAATAAAATTACTTAAAGAAACAAAAGACCTACATATAGAAAACTATAAGATGCCGATGAAAGAAATTAAAGATGATATAAGCAGATGGAAAGATATTCCATGATCTTGGGTTGGAAGAGTCAATGTTGTGAAAATAACTATACTACTGAAAGCAATCTATAGATTCAATCTGATCCCTATCAAACCAATAATGGTATTTTTCATAGAACTAGAACAAATAATTTCACAATCTGTGTGGAAACACAAAAGACCCTGAATAGCCAATGAAATCTTGAGAAAGAAGAATGGAGCTCGAGGAATCAACCTGCCTGATTTCAGGACTTTACTGCAAAGCTACAGTCATCACGGCAGTATAGTATGAAACAAAAATAGAAATATAGACCAATGGAACAAGTAGAAAGACTGGAGATCAATCCACACCTCTATGAGTACCTTATCTTTGACAAAGGAAGCAAAATATACAACGGAGAAAAGACATTCTCTTCATTAAGTGGTACTGGGAAAACTGGCAGCTACTGGTAAAAGAATGAAATTAGAATACTTCCTAACACCATACACAAAAATAAACTCAAAATGGATTAAAGACCTAAATTTAAGACCAGAAACTATAAAACTCTTGGAGGAAAACATAGGTAGAATACTCTTTGACATAAACCACAGCAAGAGCCTCTATGATCCACTTCATAAAGTAATGGATATAAAAACAAAAATAAATAAATAGGACCTAACTAAACTTAAAACTTTGACACAACAAAGGAAATTATAAGCAAGGTGAAAAGATAGTCCTCAGAATGGGAGAAAATAATAGCAAATGAAACAACTGATAAAGAACTAATTTCCAAAATATAAAAGCAGCTCAAGAATCTCAATACCAGAAAAAACAAACCAATCAAAAAGTGGGGAAGAGACCTAAACAGACATTTCTCCAAATAAGACATACAGATGGCTAATAAACCTGAGAAATGCTCAACATCACTCATTATTAGAGAAATCGATAGTGACATACCATCTCACACTAATCAGAATGGCCATCCTCAAAAAGTACAGATAATAAATGATGGAGAGGGTGTGGAGAAAAGGGAACCCTTTTGCACCCTTTGTGGGAATGCAAATTCATACAGCCACTATGGAAAACGGTATGGAGAACCTTTAAAAAACTAAAAATAAAACTATCATATGACCCAGTAAATACTACTACTGGGTATATTCCCTGAGGAAACTATAATTGAAAGAGACACATATACTCCATTGTTCAGTGTTGCACTGTTTATAATAGCTAGGATATGGATTCAACCTAGATGTCCATGGACAGATGAATGGATAAAGAAGTGTGTACATATGGATATATGGACATGAATACATACGGATACACATATGGAATGTATACATGGATATACATATGGAATGGATAAAGGTATGTATACTCACTGGAGTATTCAGTTCAGTTCAGTTCAGTTGCTCAATCGTGTCCGACTCTTTGCGACCCCATGAATCGCAGCACACCAGGCCTCCCTGTCCATCACCAACTTCCAGAGTTCACCCAAACTCATGTGCTTTGAGTCGGTGATGCCATCCAGCCATCTCATGCTCTGTCATCCCCTTCTCTTCCTGCCCCCAATCCCTCTCAGCATCAGAGTCTTTTCCAATGAGTGAACTCTTCGCATGAGGTGGCCAAAGTACTGGAGTCTCAGCTTTAGCATCATTCCTTCCAAAGAAATCCCAGGGCTGATCTCCTTCAGAATGGACTGGTTGGATCTCCTTGCAGTCCAAGGGACTCTCAAGAGTCTTCTCCAACACCACAGTTCAAAAGCATCAATTCTTCGGCACTCAGCTTTCTTCACAGTCCAACTCTCGCATCCATACATGACTACTGGAAAAACCATAGCCTTGACTAGACAGACATTTGTTGGCAAAGTAATGTCTCTGCTTTTGTAATATGCTATCTAGGTTGGTCATAACTTTCCTTCCAAGGAGTAAGCATCTTTTAATTTCATGGCTGCAGTCACCATCTGCAGTGATTTTGGAGCCCAAAAAAATAAAGTCTGACACTGTTTCCACTGTTTCCACTGTTTACCAGATGCCATGATCTTCGCTTTCTGAATGTTGAGCTTTAAGCCAACTTTTTCACTCTCCTCTTTCACTTTTGTCAAGAGGCTTTTGAGTTCCTTTTCACTTTCTGCCATAAAGGTGATGTCATCTGCATATCTGAGATTATTGATATTTCTCCTGGCAATCTTGATTTCAGCTTGTGCTTCTTCCAGCCCAGTGTTTCTCATGATGTACTCTGCATATTAATTTAAATAAGCAGGGTGACAATATACAGCCTTGACGTACTCCTTTTCCTATTTGGAACCAGTCTGTTCCATGTCCGTTCTAACTGTTGTTTCCTGCCCTTCATATAGGTTTCTCAAGAGGCAGGTCAGGTGGTCTGGTATTCCCTTCTCTTTCAGAATTTTCCACAGTTTATTGTGATCCATACAGTCAAAGGCTTTGGCATAGTCAATAAAGCAGAAATAGATGTTTTTCTGGAACTCTCTTGCTTTTTTGATGATTCATTGAATGTTGGCAATTTGACCTCTGGTTCCTTTGCCTTTTCTAAAACCAACTTGAACATCTGGAAGTTCACAGTTCATGTACTGCTGAAAGCCTGGCTTGAAGGATTTTTAGCATTACTTTCCTAGCGTGTGAGATGAGTGCAATTGTGTGGTAGTTTGAGCATTCTTTGGTATTGCCTTTTTTGGGATTGGAATGAAAAAACTGACTTTTTCCAGTCCTGTGGCCACTGCTGAGTTTTCCAAATTTGCTGGCATATTGAGTGCAGCACTTTCACAGCATCATTTTTCAGGATTTGAGATAGCTCAACTGGAATCCCATCACCTCCACTAGCTTTGTTCATAGTGATGCTTCCCTAAGGCCCACTTGACTTCACATTCCAGGATGTCTGGCTCTAGGTGATTGATCACACCATCATGATTATCTGGCTTGTGAAGCTCTTTTTTGTACAGTTCTTCTGTATATTCTTGCCATCTCTTCTTAATATCTTCTGCTTCTGTTAGGTCCATACCATTTCTGTCCTTTATCGAGCCCATCTTTGCATGAAATATTCCCTTGCTATCTCTAATTTTCTTGAAGAGATCTCTAGTCTTTCCCATTCTGTTGTTTTCCTGTATTTCTTTACTCAGCTATAAAAAGGAATTCATTTGAATTGGTTCTAATGAGGCAGATGAACCCAGAGCCTATTATATAAAGTGAAGGAATTCAGAAAGAGAAAGACAAATTTCATGTATTAACGCATATGTATGGCATCTAGAAAGATGGAACTGATGAACCTACCTACAGGGCAGCAACAGAGATGCAGACATAGAGAACAGACTTTTGGATACAGTGGGGGAGAGAGAAGTTAGGGCAATTTGAGAGAGTTGCCGGAGAGAATAGCACTGGAACTTGTACATTACCATAAGAAAAGTAGATAGCCAGTGGGGATTTGCCCTTTGACACAATGAATTCAAAGCAGGTGCTATAACAACCTAGAGGGGTGGGATGGAGAGGGAGGTGGGAGGGAAAATTAAGAGGGTGGGGACAAATATATATATATATACATCCCTATGGCTGATTCATGTTGATATAAGGCAGGAAACCATCACAATATTGTAAAGTAATTATCCTCCATTTAAAAATTAAAAAAAAAAACAAAACTTATGTTTCATTATCCTCTTCTTCCATCCTGAGGCCAGACATTTCACCATTGCAAATCCATGGTTTCCAGAGAAATACAAATTGCTCTTTCAAGGAAGATTTTAAAATTTAACCATTTCTTCTCCGAGACTGACCTTGCGCTGTCTATCGCCAACAAAAAACTTTTTGGCTTTGTAAATCACCCAGAACATAATTGACAAGGAATGTTACTGTAGTTTATTAAGGGTACCCTTTCACTTCTCATTTAGGGTGATTTTCAAATTGTATTTTTATTATGCTTGTGCTGACTTTTGTTTAAGAATTTCCAATAATTTAGCTAAATAGTTTATAGTGGAGAGTCTAGAACACAATATTTCTTTTGGAGAGCTGCTGCTTTTGGAGGCCTAAGGCTGATTCAAATATCTCTATCTCAAAAGTGAAAGATCCAAGGAAGCAGATTAAAAATACATTCAAGTTCCACAAAGAACTCAGTTTCCTTTTATTTAAAAACAGGATCCCAGCAGATACATAATGTGTTTTCAATGATACCGGAGTTAAATTTGTATATGATCAACTCAGCAAATTCTAATATATTTTCATCAAGTATTTGACACTTTGTCTGCCAATTAATAGTTGGACATTGGTAACAAGAAATGTACTTAACAAAAATAGGCTGTAAGAGCCAAGTCAAGGAAAAGAATGCTTTTGTCTCAAGTAAATTGCCCTGAGAATAGATTAACTATACATAAAAAGAAATTGAAATTAGTTGGAAATTCAACCCAGTTTTTGAGCCAGTTTTACAGAAACTTTAAATGTTCAAGTTTCCTCTCCTATAACTTCTTTTTTATTTTTTATTTTTGCCATCTGATTTTGATGAGAATTGGAAGATGGATTTTAAGAAGAAATACATTATTTTTTTCATATTGTACCTGGACCAATGATTCTGAAAACTCCTGGAGATCTGTGAAATAGCTGGATTGAATTTATGAGTAGATTAAAAATTATCTATCGGTGAACAAATATACTTCCATAAGATTATCAGCTTCAAAACCACATTAAGGGTGATACAGGGAATATCAGTAACCAAAAAATATTGAAAGTCATTACAGAAGCTTGAATTTAGCCTTTTCTTTATCTGTCATTCATCAAATACATGAATATTTCTTCATGATTTTTCATCAACCGTCCTAATGATTCACTAGGCTCATCCTTGTTCTTAGTTACATTTACACCTGGGGAATAAATATAGAGCTGCAGGTTTTTGCATGAACAGTAATATTCTTAAATGACAAAATCACAATTTAAGTTAATATAATATAAACTACTGCAGCAGTTGTATTCCACCACATCAAATAGACCTATTAGCCTTATGCATTATGCTTAGCTAATGGATAGTATTGCCATATGCAGTTCATTTTGGTCATAACACATTTCTTATTACATTTCTTAGTGTAATGGGATGACTCCTTTTAATTTGGAAGAACACTGAAACAGTCTTATAACAGACATTTTAATGGTTTATCTTTTAAGTTTCATTCATAGTTAAAAGTAAATGAAAATAAAATCTGTTCAGTTCAGTTCATTCACTCAGTTATGTCCAACTCCGCGACATCATGGACTGCAGCATGCTAGGCTTCCCTGTCCATCACCAATTCCCTGAGCTTGCTCAAACTCATGCCCAGTCCATTGAGTCGGTGATGCCATCTGACAATTTCAATCTCTGTCATCCCCTTCTCCTCCTGCCCTTAATCTTTCCCAGCATCAGGATCTTTTCCTGTGAGTCAGTCCTTCACATCAGGTGGCCAGGTATTTGAGTTTCAGCTTCAGCATCAGTCCTTCCAGTGAGTATTCAGGACTGATTTCCTTTATGATGTGATCTCTGTGCAGTCCAAGGGACTCTCAAGAGTCTTCTCCAACACCATGGTTCAAAAGCATCAATTCTTTGGTGCTCAGCTTTCTTTATGGTCCAAGTCCCGTACATGACTACTGGAAAAACCATAGCTTTGACTATGTGGACCTTTGTTGGCAAAGAAATATCTTTGCTTTTTAATGTGCTGCACTTCTCACTCAGTATTCACAGATACATATCCATAATCACTCTCAAAATTTTGGCTACATCAGTAAGAATTCATTGATATGCATGTCTTGGGCTAGAAAAAATGAATTAAAAAAAATTCCCTAAAAGGCAGCAATTGCATTTTACATTCACCTCAAATTATAAATCTTTAAAATAATTCAACTTAAAATTATGATTTAATTTTTATTTCCTAAACAACATTATCATATCACAAAAATGAACACAAAATGATATGCTGCTGCTGCTGCTGCTAAGTCACTTCAGTCGTGTCCAACTCTATGCGACCCCAGAGTTGGCAGCCCACCAGGCTCCCCCGTCCCTGGGATTCTCCAGGCAAGAATACTGGAGTGGCTTGCCATTTCCTTCTCCAATGCATGAAAGTGAAAAGTGAAAGTGAAGTCACTCAGTTGTGTCCGACTCCTAGCGACCCCATGGGCTGCAGCCTACCAGGCTCCTCTGTCCATGGGATTTTCCAGGGTGTAAACAGCCTGATAATGCAACAAAAGCAGGCAGATCTAGGATATACACAAGGATTGGTTATTTTTTTTTCCCCTATTACTAGGCCCTACAGTCAAAAACAAAATACATGCACACCTACCTCCCTTACACCTTGCCTCTCGTGTTTCAGTATGTCCTCTGTCTTCTGATCTCAATACCAAATTCTTTTTTATTATTTATAGTCTACTATGCACTCAAGGGGCTTCCCTGGTGGTTCAGACAGTAAATATTGCAATGCAGGAGATCCCGGTTAGACCCCCTGGCTTGGGAAGACACCTTGGAGAAAGGAATGACAATCCACTCCACTGTTCTTGCCTGGAGAATTCCATGGAGAAAGGAACCTGGTGGGCTACAGCTCCTAGAGTTGCAAAGAGTCAGACATGACTGAAACAACTTAGCACATGTGCACTCAAATCTTCCCACCAATAGCAGACCACACCATACAAGTGGTTTTCAAATTTGGGCTTAACATCTGCATCACCTTAGTAAAACACAAATTGCTAGGTCTTTCCCAGAGACTCTGGATCAAGAATTTGCATTTCTAATAGGTTTCCTTTCTTGAAGAGAAAATTGATGTCTGACATTATTTTGCCGACGAAGGTCCGTATAGTCAAAGTTAAGCTTTTTCCAGTTGCCACGTACAGATGTGAGAGGCTGAGTGCCGAAAAATTGATGCTTTCAAATTATAGGGCTGGAGAAGACTCCTGAGAATCCCTTGGACTGCAAGGGTATCAAACCAGTCAATCCTAAGGGAAATTTGAGTTGGTTTCAATGAGGTGGATAACCTAGAGCCTTTTATACAAAGTGAAGTAAGTCAGAAAGAGAAAGACAAATACTGTATATTAGCACATATATATGAAATTTAGAAAGGTGGTGTTGATGAATATTCACTAGAAGGACCTATGCTGGATCTCCAATAATTTGGCCTGATGATGCAAAGAGTTAGCTCCCTGATGACTCTCAGACCTGATGTTGAGAAAGATTGAGGGCAAAAGGGAAGAGGGTGGCAGAGGATGAGATGGTTAGATAGCATCACCAATTTAATGGACATGAATCTGAGCAAACTCTAGGAGATAGTGAAGGACAGGAGAGCCAGGCGTACTGGAGTCCATGGGGTCACAAAGAGTTGGACACGACTTAGTGACTGAACAACAACAACAACAAAAAAAACAATAACAACAGGTTTTCAGTTATGCCAATATTGCTGTTCCAGAGAACACACTTTGAGAACTATTGTCCTATAGTTTCATTGATTATCCTGGGCTCAGGAAGCCAGATCTGATTTCAAATACTCTCCTCAAATTATCCTTCAAGGTTATTATTTCTTATCAGATTTTAAAGCGCTGAGATGAGGTGGGGTATCTATAAAATGAGAACAAGATTAAACACTTGAACAAAGTCACTTTCCTTCTCATTCTCTTGGTCTTCCTTCCCACATATCCCATGCCCACAGGGTGGCTAATCTCATCTATTTCATTCAGAAAATATGATCTCAATCAGTGGTCCCCAACCTTTTTGGAACCAGGGACAAGTTTAGTGGAAGACAATTTTTCCACAGATCGGGAGAAGGGTGATTTGAGGATGATTCAAGTGCATTACATTTATTGCACACTTTATTGTATTATTACATCAGCTCCACCTCAGATCATCAGGCTTCAGATCCTGTACACTGGGGACCCTTGATCTAAATTATACCATTCACTCTACCACGTAAATGGCTTACTTCAGTTGTATTGTCATTTAATCATATTCATTTGTTAAAAGCAGTTTGTTAGATTAAATGATCGGATCCTTCAGTTATAAGTATTTCAGCCACATAGATTATTAAAAGTAAAAAACCACCTTGGGATCAACTGATCTCATTAATTTTTAACTTAATTTTGTCTAGATAAACAATTGTGTGGTATGTATGTGCGTGTGTGTGTAGACTTCCCATTTACTTATTCTTGATATAAATAACTCAATAAGAAATAATTTTCAACAATGCCTCTAGTGACAATAAGAACTACTGAATTAGGTCTTATGCCTTCAGCTCATCCACTGAGATGTGGGTGAAGTGAATGTGACACCCATTCCAACCTTTGGGCTTTTTTCTCCCTCAAGAAAGCTGAATTGGTTCCGCTTTATAAGTAAATGAAGAACTGCTCTATTGCCCAAGAGAAGAAAGACAGATGAGATTTGAAAGAATAAAAGCTTACATGTAAAAATGCAGTAAATAAGTGAATAGACAGATAAAAGTAAATGATGACAGAGATGATAGACAGACAACGAAGAGATTTCTCTAGTTGATTGATTACTTTCAAGAATTAAAATTCAAAAAGAAAACCATAGGAAAATTTCTTGCTAAGGAAAAAAAAAAAAAAGACATGGAGCTTTATATCTTCACTCAAAATGAAAAAGGACCTCAAAAACAGATCATCTTTATCAATTTTTCTAGAATCTGGCTAACAAAAGTATTTGCTTCATATATTTTTACACAAAGTAAAGTATAAAATATGATTAAGTAGAAATTCCCTTTTCTCACTTTTTCAGGCTTTTTTTTTCTCTTGAGAAAATCATTGTCATTAATTTATAATATATCCTATTTATTGTATTTGTATGCATCTATGGGAAAATATATTGTTTTATAATGCTGCATATATTTTTAAAAGATTATTCTTCATATTTTTTTCAATATTGATCTCTCCCACAAACACACACACACACATTCTATATAAAATAAAATACGTCTTTCTTGAATTCTTTTTTGGTTATTTTCTAATTAGAGTCATTCTCACATATGCATTGGTATGATAGATTGATTCACCTTTGTGCAACTCCAATTTTCATAGATTATAAGAATTTATGTGCAAGTTAACTTGATTCACCTTTGTGCAACTCCAATTTTCATAGATTATGAGAATTTATGTGCAAGTTAACTATTGACTGGAAAAAAAAATGGACAATGTGAGAGCTGTCAGTTATTCTGGGCAAAATGAGGACTATAATCCATAGACTAATGCCTATAGAGAGCATTTCAGATAGCTCTGATAAACTTCCCCAAAAAGGTAGGGGGAAAGCGCTGCATATATGTGGTTTTGATGAAGGGCATGTAATCTAGCCCATGTTTTTTGCTGAATTTTGTTGCTAGTCTCATGAAAGTTACTGCTAGTCATGAGGACCAGATGTCACCATGAAGGATTGTAATACTTTTCTAGATATGTGGAGATGCAAAAATTGGGCTCAAAAAATCTTCTGAAATTATCTGTCTGAAGATTTGCCAGATTTTCTCAGAGCACAGAAGGTCAGCAGCTGCAGCAGTTCACAGTTTATTCATTGTAGAGGTAAATGGCAAGTGTCAGTTTGCAGTTGGCATAACATCCAGAGTCCTCAATTTATTTGAGGTTTATTTGAAGAAACAAGCTGGGATACATCAAAGGCAAGAAAGCTACGCATCAGTTCAGTCGCTCAGTCGTGTCTGACCATATGCGACCCCATGAACTGCAGCATTAGGCCTCCCTGTCCATCACCAACTCCCAGAGTCCACCCAAACCCATGTCCATTGAGCTGGTGATGCCATCCAACCAGCTCATCCTCTGTCATCCCCTTCTCCTCCTGCCCTCAATATTTCCCAGCATCAGGGTCTTTTCAAATGAGTCAGCTCTTCGCATCAGGTGGCCAAAGTATTGGAGTTTCAGCTTCAACATCAGTTCTTCCAATGAACACCCAGGACTGATCTCCTTTATGGAGATGGACTCCAGGATGGACTGGTTGTATCTCCTTGCAGTCCAAGGGACTCTCAGGAGTCTTCTCCAACACCACAGTTCAAAAGCACCAATTCTTTGGCACTCAGCTTTCTTTTTAGTCCAACTCTCACATCCATACATGACCACTGGGAAAACCATAGTCTTGACTAGACGGACCTTTGTTGGCAAAGTAATGTCTCTGCTTTTTAATATGCTGTCTAGGTTGGTCATAACTTTCCTTCCCAGGAGTAAGTGTCTTTTAATTTCATGGCTGCAATCACCATCTGCAGTGATTTTGGAGCCCAAAAAATAAAGTCTGCCACTATTTCCATTGTTTCCCCATCTATTTCCCATGAAGTGATGGGACCAGATGCCATGATCCTAGTTTTCTGAATGTTGAGTTTTAGGTCAAATTTTTCACTCTCCTCTTTCACTTTCATCAAGAGCCTCTTTAGTTCTTCTTCACTTTCTGCCATAAGGTTTTTCCCCAAGTAAAAGAAATGCAAAAAAGCAAAATGGCTGTCTGAGGAGGCCTTATAGATAGCTGTGAAAAGAAGAGAAGCAAAAAGCAAAGGAGAAAAGGAAAGATATACCCATTTAAAGGCAGAGTTCCAAAGAATAGCAAGGAGAGATAAGAAAGCCTTCCTCAGCGATCAATGCAAAGAAATAGAGGAAAACAATAGAATGGGAAATACTAGAGATCTCTTCAAGAAAATTAGAGATACCAAGGGAACATTTCATGCAAACATAGCCACAATAAAGGACAGAAATGGTATGGACATAACAGAAACAGAAGATATTAAGAAGTGGCAAGACTACACAGAACTGTACAAAAAAGATCTTCATGACACAGATAATCATGATGGTGTGATCACTCACACTCACCTAGAGCCAGATATCCTGGAATGTGAAGTCAAGTAGGCCTCAGGAAGCATCACTAAGAACAAAGCTAGTGGAAGTTATGGAATTCCAGTTGAGGTATTTCAAATCCTGAAAGATGATGCTGTGAAAGTGCTGCACTCAATATGCCAGCAAATTTGGAAAACTCAGCAGTGGCCACAGGACTGGAAAAGGTATGTTTTCATTCCAATCCCAAAGAATGCTACATTTATTAGGGGTCTTTTCTGCTTTTCTGGACACTTAGATGCAAGCATGCTAAGTCGCTTCAAACGTGTCCGACTCTGTGTGACCCTGTGCACTGCAGCCCACAAGGCTCCTCTGTCCATGGGATTCTCCAGGCAAGAACTGGAGTGGGTTGCTGTACCCTCCTTCAAGGGATCTTCCTGATGCAGAGATCAAACCTGCATCTCTTGCATCTCCTGCATTTCAGGTGGGTTCTTTACCACTGGGGCTTCCCTGATAGCTCAGTGGGTAAAGAATCTTCCTGCCATGCGAGAGATCTGGATTCAACCCCTGGGTTGGGAAGATCCCCTGAAGAAGGGAAAGGCTACCCACTCCAGTATTCTGGCCTAGAGGATTATATGAACTATAGTCCATGGGGGCAAACAGTTGGATTCGACTGAGCGACTTTCACTTTCACTTTTCTTTATCGCTAGGGCCACATTGGAAACCCGGATGCTTAGATAGTGCTAAGCATATTAACTTCACAGGTTGCACTAGTGGTAAAGAACTCACCTGCCAATGCAGGATTTAGACTTAGATCCCTGGGTTGGGAAGATCCCCTGGAGACGGGCATGGGAACCCACTCCAGTATTCTTGTCTGGAGAATTTCATGGACAGAGATAGCGTCTCAAAGAGGCAGACACAACTGAAGGAACTTAACACACACACAAGCATATTAGCAAATGACTTTATACAGAAAATGTTCTATCATTTAACAATAATGAAAGGTATAAATCCCCCCCGCTTTCAGTCTTAAGACTGTTGATTGCACCCAAGATACATCTAGGAAGGCACTAAGTTTATCAGTTACATGAGGAAATGCTTCTGAAAAACTCTGCTCCTCAGTTATGCACATAGCTTATTCTAAGCCCCACACAATGAATCTTAAAATGGAATGCAGATTTTCAGATACACTAAGTTTGAATGAAAGATCATGGAAACAAGTTGCTTGGTCTAATGATTTCTACTTTACTCTAGCAGAGTTTTATTTTAGGGAACTGAATTTTATTTTAGGGAACTGAATTTGTCATTTCAAATCTACCAGATGCTTTTATGATACAAGTGTATGTCATGAAAAAATTGGAGCAAGTATTTTCTTTCTAAATTTGCTAAAATATTGGTTGACACTAGTTTCCCTTTCTCTAGAACACATCCCTAGGAGAATATACAATACATTCTTTCAGTAGGTATGAATTTTAAACTATTTGAACAAAATTTATTCATGTATTTAAATTCACAAAGCTCTATATGAGAGGATAGGTGTTCATAGTTTGGGAATGTTACATTACTATGCCTATTTAAGAAGTTTTATTCATGTGGAACTACATTTTGGTCCTGTTTCTCACTGATCATCTCTATGATGATAGACATAGTATTTTAATAATTTAAAGTGTTAATATTATAGTGTTATTTTATTACAATGTGTTCATATATGAAAGGAATTTTAAGTAATATTTTTCTATATGATATTTAGAACAAGACACTTAGCAAGTTTGTGTTTCAGTTTTCTTTATCTGATTAAAGGAGCTCAGATTAGACAGATTGGGTGATCTCTCGGATCCTTTCCAGTATTACCAATCTTCAATTCTATCCCCAACTCCCTCTTTCTCTGATTCCCATCTGGTGAGAGACATTAAATGCTGTAAGCTGGAATAATAGAAAACTGATCAGTTTTACTTATTGAATAACAACAATAATAATAACAACAATAACAACAACTTCATTGTCAAATGCCCAGAGTGTGCCTAATGACTTTACAGTTACTCTTTATGGGCAACTCTGCAAAGTAGTTCTATAATTACATTTATAGATTTTGTTAAAAATAGAAGCTGAGGGAGGAAGGGAGTGATTAGGTAGAGCACACAGAGTTTTTAGTATCTCTGAAAATACTCTGCGTGGTATCACAAATGATGAATGCCTGTCATTACACCTTTGTCCAAATACATAGAATGTGCAACACCAGGAATGGACCCTAAGGTAAAGTATGGACTTAGGCTGATATGTTGCATCAATGTAGGCCCATCAATTGTAGCAAATGCACCACTATGGTGAGTGACGCTATTGATGGAAGGCTGTGCACGTGTAGGGCAGAGAGCATATGAGAAATAGCTACACCTTTCCCTCACTTTCAGTGTAAACCTAAAATTTCTCTAAAAATCAGTTTTCAAAAAAAACAAAAAAAAACATACACAGTACAGATGACACGGCAGAATTGGCATTTTACAAACACTAGTTAGATTAAAGTATTAAGACCAAATAAAAAACAGAATTTCTGTTTGTTTGGATTAGAAAGGTAAACTCTAAGCCAGCAAAAATATGTACAAGAACACAAAGAATATTGGGATGTGTGTGCTCTTCTCCTAGTATTACATAAATTCAGGTGAGTGGACAATTTCACAATCTCATTTACACCAGAAATTACTCAGATTTAACTTTGACACATGTAAATTTATCACAGTTACATACTTGGTAGTTCTTATAGGTGGGAAAATTTTTTGAAATGGTAAATGGTTGGACAGTTCTAAAAAAATTCTTCTCTGAAAACATTATTAGAAAAAAGGTCCCAGGTGGCACTAGTGGTAAAGAGCCTGCTAATGCAGGAGACGTAAGAGATGCAGGTTCCAGCCTTGGCTTGACAGATTTCCTGGTTGCACCGCAACCCACTCCAGCCTTCCTGCCTGGAGAATTCCACAGACAGAGGAGTCTGGTGGGCTGTAGTCCTTGGGATCACAAAGAATCGGGCATGACTGCATGGCTAAGCATGCATCCAAGAAATATAACACTGTCAGGTAACCTTCCTTTTGCCTCAGTTGTTCTCCGATTACACAGCAGACAGAAACTCAGTCATTAGGACTCTAAAAATAAGACAGAGGAAGTGTAACATATACTGATTAATTAATGTATATTAATTACATTAATATTAATGTCACCCTGCTTATTTAACTTATATGCAGAGTACATCATGTGAAATACCAGGCTGGGTGAAGCTCAAGCTGGAATCAAGATTGCTGGGAGAAATATCAATAACCTCAGATATGCAGATGACACCACCCTTATGGCAGAAAGTGAAAAGGAACTAAAGAGCCTCCTGATGAAGGTGAAAGAGCAGAGTGAAAAAGCTGGCTTAAAATTCAATATTCAGAAAACTAAGATCATGGCATCTCATCCCATCAGTTCGTGGCAAAGAGATGGGGAAAAAATGGAAACTGTGACAGACTTTATTTTCTTGGGCTCCAAAATCACTGCAGATGGTGGCTGCAGCCATGAAATTAAAAGACACTTGCTCCTTGGAAGAGAAGCTACCAAAAACCTAGACAGTGTTTTAAAAAGTTGAGACATCTCTTTGCTGACAAAGGTCTGTATAGTCAAAGCTAAGTTTTTCCAGTAATCATGTGTGGATGTGAGAACTGGACCATAAAGAAGGTTGAATTCTTAAGAACTGATGCTTTTGAATTGTGGTGCTGGGGAAGACTCTTGAAAGTCCCTTCAACAGAAAGGAGATCAAACCAGTCAATCCTAAAGGAAATCAACCCTGAATATTCTTTGGAAGGACTGATGCTGAAGTCAAAGCTCCAATCTTTTGGCCACCTGATGCGAAGAATAAACTCATTGGAAAAGACCCTGGTACTGGGAAATATTGAGGGCAGGAGGAGAAGAGGTTAACAGAGGATGAGAGGGTTGGATGGCATCAGCAATTCAACGGACACAGATTTGAGCAAACTCTGGGACATAGTGAAGGGCAGGGCAGCCTGGTGTGATGCACTCACACAACTGAGGGACTGAACAACAAAAATATATATTAAAATATTTAAATCTCATTGAGAAGAAGAGAAGTAAAATGTAATTTTATGCTAAAACAAAGGGAGTAATAATAACATTTCTATAGTATTTTACAAAGTCATCAAAACTAGAGATAAATTTTGATATGTTGATGGTTGGAAAAAAAAACTGGTAATGATGGAAAAGAGTACTTGAAGTCACTTTAAACTCTTTCAGGTATTGGTTCTATCATTTTTTGTTTGTTTGTTGGTTTGTTTTCAACATAAATTTGTTAGAAAAAGTTCTTGAGCTTATCTTTCCAAATATCAAACAAATCATAACGTACCCTTACTTGGTTAACTCATGTTTTCTTTATTCCTAGCTTGATATCATATATCATAGCAAGATAATATATAGAAAGGACCTAACTTATTTCTGTAATAATCATTATATTTGTACTTTTCTGGTCATTTGACCTGTTGTAATTATTGTAATTAACATAAATGCAGTATATATGAATGTTACTCTGATTTACTATCGAGAATGTGATGAGTCAGTATTTAACTGTGCAGGATTTAATTGGTTGAGGCAAGACAACAGTACTCTGATCCTCCCATGTATAGTGGGTATGATGTTCTTTATCAAAAGGATCATAAATTAAACAAGAGGCAAGGGGAGTATAAGGGCACAAAGTAAACACCGTTTGAGCTTCCTTCTTCTAGAAGATTATTCTTATGTAAATTTTAAATAATGTGCACAGCTGTCTATAAAGTCTGGAAACAGTTCACTTCCCTGCTTTGAAAAAGCATGTGAAAAAAAACTACTCTTTCTCTGCTTCTGATGTTAGAGGGTTTTCTTTATAGAACTCTGATCACTTACCTGACAACAAAAGTCAACTCCAAACATGATGAAACAAGAAGGAAAGAGCATGAGAGCATTATTCAGCTTCTAATTCATCAACTCTGGGGCCACATGGCTCTGGGTGCCTTGGTATGGGAAATAGTAAATTCATCATCATTTAAATGATCTTTTAGTCAGCTTTTTTTGAACTGGCTGTAAAAAGCATCACCATATACCAAGTATATCTTAGAAAAAATAATTAAAATTATTTTATTGAAAACCTGAGTTTGTGTAATCTTGAGATCTATATCTGCTCAGTTCAGTTCAGTACCTCAGTTGTGCCTAACTCTTTGCAACCCCATGGACTGCAGCACACCAGGCTTCCCTGTCCATCACCAACTGCCGGAGCTTGCTCAAAGTCACGTCCATCAAGTCAGTGATGCCATCCAACCATCTCATCCTCTGTCATCCCCTTCTCCTTCTGTCTTCAATCTTTCCCAGCATCAGGGTCTTTTCAAATGAGTCAGCTCTTCACATCAGATGGCCTAAGTATTGGAGTTTCAGCTTCAGCTGATAAATGAATATTTAGAACTTACAATGAATATTCAGGATTGATTTCCTTTAGGATTGACTGGTTTGATCTTGCAGTCCAAGGGACTCTCAAGAGTCTTCTCCAGCAACACAGTTCAAAAATTCAACCTGCAATTCTTCGGCTACATCTTTATCTACATCTATATCTGCTACATCTACTTTGTTCTGTATTTTTATGTACACATACTATATTGCTAGAAGCTATTTTAGCTCATTTTCTTTTAAGTGTAGAATACAAGATTGCCTGCTACGAATACCTCTTAATGCTCAAGAATGGATTTCCCTCTCTTCTTTTACCTCTGCTTCCAGTTCCTGTGATGACTGAGGCTAGCACGTCGTTTAGGAGGAAAGGGACATATTTTCAGGCTAAAAACTACATCAGTATATCTTCCAAAATTACTGAAACTGCATTAAGTATTAGAAGAAGAAAAACTAGAAAGAGTAGAGTAAAGAGGAAGGGGAAAAAAAAAAGAGGAGAAAGAAGAAGAGAATAAAGCAGGAAATACATTTATATTATGGGCCCACTGTAAATATTCCACCAGGACTTCATTGTCTGGTGTTTTAATTTAACTATTTCACTATCCAACTTAGTGGAATAAAAAAAGAGGCAGAAGTCTTGGCCCTATGTTCAAGAAGCTTGCAAGCATTCCTCTTCAAGACGGCAAATAATGATTTGCTCTTTAAAGCTTGTACAGCAAGTCTTTGTAAAGTAATTGGGCCATCTATCAGCCTGAACTAGGTGAAATTGCACATTTTTAAAATCCAAGTTTACTGGTAAAAGTAGAATGCTAATTAAAGTTGCTTATTTATGAGAAAACATTTTTAAAGATCCAAATGACAAATCAATTGAATTAATAGTTAATATTTCCTTTTTAATATTTAGCAGTGAAACTGCAATAAGCAAAATTAGCTTCATTATTTTGTTTTCTGCTGAAGTGAACTAATTTTCTTGGTCATGACAAGTATGTATATGAATATTATTTGTAGATCTCAGTTATTAATTGTTCTTTAAACATGAGTATAAATTTATTTGAATCTGCAAGAAATATAGTGAGAGAAATATGATTGTGACAAAATGCTCTCATTATGGGAATATGTGCTGCCTCTTTTATGATAATCAATAGAATAACAAGGGTAAAATAAAAATTCACAAATTGTTATATCTCATTTAAATTCTGGGGTGATTCTCTTAGAGTACATCTCTTTTGGTTAGAAAACATGATTTCAAGCTCCTTAAAGTTAGGAAACATACGATACTTAAGTCCTTCATTGTTGTCGTTTAGCGGTCACGCTGGGTCCAACTCTTTTGAGACTCCATGGACTGTAGCCTGCCAGGCGCCTTGGTACATGGGATTTACCAGACAAGAATACTGGAGCAGGTTGCCATTTCCTTCGGCAGGGGATCTTCCTGACTCAGGTATTGATCCTATATCTCCTTCATTGCAGGGGATTCTTTACCACTGAGCTACCAGCGAATCCCTCACATCACCTAACCTATGCTTTGCAATGTATCATGTTGATGTATGGCAAAACCAATACAATATTGTAAAGTAATTAGCCTCCAATTAAAATTTTAAAAAAATAAAAACTAAATTTTTAAAAAAAATTCCAAAAAAGTAAGTATTTATGTTTATATGAAACTATAATTATTTATATATTTACTTAGTTCTCTACTAACCCAGATTATTTATTAGTCAGCCAACGTCTTGAGACTAGGCTATAGGAGAAGATATGGTACAAGTGCACTTCTCAAGTATAATTCAGATCAACTGTACATAAATTGCCCCTTTTTTAGAATCCTTAAAATAATTATTTTGCTTTAAATATTTGGATCAAAAACAAAGAATCATGCTATTTCCTGTTTCTAGAATCCTCTATCAAGTCTCAGATAAAATGAATTTCTTTAGGAGACCTCTGATCTCTCAAATCAGGCTCAATTTTTAATTTATTTATTTATTAATAATGAATCTGTTATTATTATAAACTTGCTTCGAGGAAATACAAATACCAATAGTTCTTGGATAACGATTTGTATGATTTGTTTTCTTCAATAGACTGTAAGCATTCTGAAAGCTCAGACCACAGCTTCCTTGTGTATGGCTCTATCCCCAGAGACAAGCACAGTGCTTTGAATTTTGTAAGAAATCAAACAATTTGTTGAATGAATACATAGAAGAAATAAACTCTGTTATATAAGGCAGCAAAGAGCTAATTTCCATGTATTACTATTTTATAAATAATGCCATGGAAAATGTTCAATATATGTTCAATGTAAGAACTGAAACACCAGATTCAAGTATGTAGTATGATCTTAGTTTTGTAAAAATATATACAAACATAAAATGATAAAGCATTTCAAGATGTTGTCTGTGTATCACAGTATTATAATTTTCTGCTTTTTGCCTTGAAATTGACTGTATATTTTTTCTATTTTCAATTTTAGTTTTGTAACTTTATGTATATAGCACTGAAAAAAATATCATCCACAAATCTTATGAAGAAAAAATAACAGTTTAGAGCTAACCACTGCAATTATTCTATGTGCATATTTGCCTGTGTATTTTTTTTTGCCTAATACTACTAATTCATTATCTTTAATTTTAATACTTGTGGAGTTAATACTGTACATGGAAACAATATATGTCCTTTCAGAAAGAAAAGCACAAAGTCAGAAATATGATTCTCTGTTTAAGAAGCAAACCAGTTTTAGTGCTGAAATCACTGCTTTTATTTTTACTTCCCATATTGTTAGCCAGGGCTTCCCTGATAGCTCAGTTGGTAAAGAATCTGTCTGCAATGCAGGAGACTCCAGTTCGATTCCTGGGTGGGGAAGATCCACTGGAGAAGGATAGGCTACCCACTCCTATATTCTTGGGCTTCCATTACGGCTCAGCTGGTAAAGAATCCACCTGCAATGCGGGAGACCTGGGTTTGATCCTTGGGTTGGGAAGATCCCCAGGAGAAAAAAAGGCTACCCACTCCGGTATTCTGGCCTGGAGAATTCCATGGACTGTATAGTCCATGTGGTCGCAAAGAGTCGGACACGACTGAGACTTTCACTTCACATTGTTATCAAACTCAGATTTGGCTGCTGGCCACTCAAAAGCCAATAATTCGAGAAGCAGGTGCCACTATTAAGGAAAGGTGCTTTATTCGGAAGAGCCCACAGTCTGGGGAGAAGGTGGACTCCTGTCCAGAGTCCAACTCTGAAGATTCTGCTCAGTCATGACAATTTTTGCAGGGGGAAATGTGGGGGAAGCATTTCAGTGAACCATTCAGTAGGAGTTTGCATTCTGTATTATTCTTCATTGTCTGCAAAATGGCTGACTCCCTTTACATACTATCTTTTCTGTGTGATCTGCCTTCAGGATTCCTTAAGGGGTTGTTAGGGGTAGAGAGCTAATCATTCTTTCTTACTTCTTTTTAGCTAGGAGAAGAATCGACAAGCAAGGCATGGTGTGTATTCAGTAAAGCATAAATCAGTAGTTTGTTTCCATTGCTTAGTGATCTCATTCCTATAATTAGGTGTTTAAGGTTAGTGTGTGCATGCCTAGTCGCTCAGTTGTGTCCAACTCTTTGCGATTCCATGAACTGTAGCCCACCCAGCTCCTCTCTCCATGGGATTTTCCAGGTAAGAATGCTAGAGTGGGTTGCCATTTCTTACTCCAGGGATATTTCCAATCCCAGAGATCAAACCTGAGTCTTCTATGTCTCCTGCATTGAAAGGTTGATTCTTTACCTAGATGGGAACAGAAATAGGCAAACAGAAAAGAGGCAAAAGAGCTGCCTTCAATATTAAATCATTTCTTCCATGTTCCCTATAAGAATATCAGTATTGATTTTTAAGTTTTTTATCATCTTTTCCCCCCATTTCACTAACTTTACTTGTACCTATCACTAATTCTTTACTTAAGTTCTCCAAGAGAACTGTAAAATATTAAGTCTAATAAAATCAAATACATTAGATAATTTACAAAATATTATTTTCCTTGAAAGTACTCTCTGTTACTCTGTTCCAGTCTGATGCAGTTTCTCTCTAGGCCTACTCAGTTCAGTTCAGTTCACTCACTCAGTCGTGTCTGACTCTTTGCGACCCCATGAACTGCAGCACGCCAGGCCTCCCTGTCCATCACCAACTCCCAGAGTCTACCCAAACCCATGTCCATTGAGTTGGTGATGCCATCCAACCATCTCATCCTCTGTCGTCCCCTTCTCCTCCTGCCCTCAGTCTTTCCCAGCATCAGGGTCTTTCCAAATGAGTCAACTCTTTGCATCAGGTGGCCAAATAAAAACCTGCATCTAATTTTTCTCTTTTGGACCCATACTTCATTGCCCCTGACTTCAACACTGCATGGGATTTCTAATTCATCAGCTTTTTCATGCTTCTGTTTTGCAAATCTCCTGGTATTTTTGTGACATTTCATAGATGAGCTGTAGGCAATTGTTTTACAACCCTTCCTGCTCTTTTCCCCCATCTGCTTTCCATTATACCAAATGCTGTAGATATCTCTCATTGACTGAATACTTCTCTTTTTTAATTTCTCTTTTTACATGTCTTCATTTTACCTGGGGTTTCAAAATGGAACAGAGAAAAATACATGTGTATCTGCTGTATAATCTG
This sequence comes from Bos grunniens, assembly GCF_055505025.1. Classification (NCBI taxonomy): domain Eukaryota; kingdom Metazoa; phylum Chordata; class Mammalia; order Artiodactyla; family Bovidae; genus Bos; species Bos grunniens. The sequence goes on along the minus strand of NC_141183.1, from coordinate 59,481,162 downwards.
CTGCATTTAGGTAGAACTCATGCATTCTCTGTCTTCTCTATCTCTTTCTCTATCACTATTATCTAAAGCAATAGTTTTAAAGAAAGGATTCACATCAAAATCACATGGGGAAACATGGAAACTTATATTCCCATATGTAACATAGATAGCCAACAGGAATTTGCTGTATGGCTCAGAAAACTCGAACAGGGGCTCTGTATCAACCTAGACTGGTGGGATGGGGAAGGAGGTGGGGGAGAGGTTCAGGAGGGAGGGGACGTATGTATACATATGGCTGATTCATGTTGAGGTTTGACAGAAAACAGAAGAATTCTGTAAAGCAATTATCCTTCAATAAAAAAGAAATAAATGTTTAAAAATCACATGGGGAAGATTTTCATATCCTGTGGGACCTGGACATTATAGTTTTATATAATTTAGTTATTTGTGTGCACAAACTTAGCAAAACACTACTGATTCTGGTTATCTGATAGCTAATTCAGGTCATTAATAATGCGACTGTGGATTTGTAACTGGACTTACATTTTAATACATGTTTTCATATATCATCTCATTTGATACTCCCAGCGGCGCCTATTTTTCTTGCCTGTCCAATAGTTAATATCTTTACTCATTCCTTTCTTCATTGTACAACCACATTTTTTTCAATATAGTTAAGAAAGGTAGTTCTCCACAGTCCCTGCGAGTGATGATAAGTGACTAAGGCAAGCATTGTCCTTCTCTAGTGAATGAGCTATCCATAAGTGTGCATTAAAAACCTGGTGAATGAAATGAGGGTAAATAACAGATTTCCACAGAATAAGCATTTTTCTTTTCTGGTAAATATAATTGGGTTAAGGTGATGCAGGGGGCCTCCTTGATGGCTCAGTGGTTAAAAAAAAAAAAAAAGAAAGAAAACCTGCCTGCCAGTACAAGAGAGGTAAGTTCAATCCCTGGGTCTGGAAGATCCCCTGGAGAAGGAAATGGTGACCCATTCCAATATTCTTACCCCAGAAATCCCATGGACAAAGGAGTCTGGTGGGCTACAACCCATGGGGTCGCATTTCTTAGCAACTAAACAACAACAACAAAAATGATGCAACTGTTCTTGCTGTTGTCATATAGAATCAACAGTAGTTTGTACTATAACTGCCATCATGAGATCATGAAGAGAAAACCAAGACAGCAGCACAGAAGCTTACCCGTACCTTCCATACCATTACACTCCAGCTATCTACTGGACTCTGCAGCTATCTACTACCAGAATGATTGATTGTTACATGAGTGTTCATAGTTTTAAAGGCAATGTGAATTGGATATTTTATTATTAGAAACCTCAAATCTCTTATTAAACACTCTCATTGATACTTACAAAAATACAGTACTCTAAAATACATTGCTTCCAGTTATCTCAATTTAAATCTGTGTCTATTCAACTTGATTTAAATATCTTGGATTCAAACTAAAGGGCATAGATGCTTCCCTTATGTTTCTTAATCATGGTTACTTGATCATTCTTGATAAATGGGAAGAATAAATGAGGTTATTTTTATGAAATGTATCTTTTCTGAACTAATAAGAAGATACCACTACTGCTATTTTTGAAACCAGAATATAAACTCCTTTGCCTTAGCTGACACCTGACAACCATTAAAGTGCCAGATGTCAATTGTTGTGTGGTGTTTTTGTCATAGTTTTACTTAATTAGCTGTTTTTATCTTATTGTACTTCACATCGTGCTCAAATATTGAGAAAGTTCTGTGCCTGTGAAGAAGTGTTGAATTGTTCAGCTGATTCTATAAATTACTGAGTGTTGTTGGTGGGGAACATGAGGAAAACAGAAAAAGTGAAGTGCTCACAGCTCTGAACTCCTTGAACTGAAGTACCACTCCCTGAATCAAAGTAGAAATGTTTGAAGAAATTCTTAAGTGTCCTCCAGATTCAGTGGAATATTTGGAAAGTCAGGCTTTTTAATGAGAGCCAAACTTCTTAGTCTATGAATCCTTCCACCGATAGTATACTGCTTTGCATATCTTGTAGAGTAAATAAGTATTTGTTGTTATGATTCGGAAGCCTGAGTTTTTATGATATTGGTTGTCATGTCATGTCCATTTCAATTCAGTCACTCAGTTGTGTCCGACTCTTTGCAACCCCATGGACTGCAGCATGCCATGGAATTAACCTATAGGACACTCAACAGGGTTTTTTGATTTCATCCCTGTAACAGTTTTGATTTCCAGAAGCATTCTTTATAGAATGACCCCCACACAAGATTCTAGTATTCTCACCAGGAAATATTTTTATGAAGAACTAAGTTTCTCAAAACAGATGGGAAGGCAACCCTATAAATGATACATTTATATTCATATTTGTATTTATTCATTCTTCATTAAAAATCCATTCAGTGATATAACTTATTAAATTTTGTGCATTTTACAGATTGCTACCCAGAGTCTAATAAAAAGAGATAAAGATCCTTCTTTTTGTAAACCTATAATCTGATGGAAAAGGTAGTTCCTTCCTCACTAGAACCCCCAGTCTACTAGTGATAAGACATATACCAAAAGGATGGATTTATAGAAAGAATTAAAATTTGACTAAAGAAATCTTTAATGGCTTAGCTGAAAGTCTGGTGGTGGTGGTTGGCTTGTAGCAGTTGGTAAAAAATCTGTATACACTACAGGAGACCCAGGTTTGATTCCCAGGTCAGGAAGATCCCCTGGAGAAGGAAATGGTAACCCAGTCCAGTATTCTTGCCTGGAGAATCCCATGGACAGAGGAGCTAAAAGTCGACTATACCCTTCATTCCTTCTCTGCTTTTTCTCATGTTTATCCTTCCTTGACTCACTTGCTTATCTGTTCACCAGGGCAGCCTGAATGGCTCAGGTATGAAATTCCAGTTGTAGTTCTAAGCAATGGATGATATCCTGCCAGTTGTGAGAGCTGACTGCCTAATAGGAAGGCAGTCAGAAAACAACCAATTGTAGATGTGCTGTTTCAAAAGGAATGAAGCTACTACAAGAACACTTTATAATGTGACTGGGAAGGTTTCCTGAAGAAAGGTAATTAAGCTGGATCTAGAAAGAAAAGGAAGAGATTCCCAAAGTATATATTTATGTTGGTGGTGTCTCTTAAACCCTCTGACTGTTATTTGGCATCATCAAATGTGAATATCCCTAACTACAGTGTACGCCATAGAGCTAGTGAACAAGATGGATGTAATGCTCTCTTCAGTCTGACTAAATGTTAGATGGGCTTCTTCCTAACTACAAGCCTCTGAGCTCCCTCTTCTTAGAGAATTTCTGCCACCTGCCCCCCTTGACAGAGAAGGCAATGGCAACCCACTCCAGTACTCTTGCCTGGAAAATCCCATGGATGGAGGAGCCTGGTAGGCTGCAGTCCATGGGGTTGCACAGAGTTGGACAGGACTAAAGTGATGCAGCAGCAGCAGCAGCAGCAGCCCCCCTTGAAATGCAGGTCTCCTCCCAATCACTTTCCAGTTTTACAAACCAACAATGTCTTTTCCAAGGACCTGAGAGTCATCCTTTTGAATCATCAAGAAAGTGCCCTTATCTCCTAGTCTCTGTGGGGGAGAGGGAGCCCAACTTGTATTAAGCAAAACCAGGTGGCCTAATTATATTGACCACCTTCCCCCTAATTCTCTCTTCCACTAGATTATCACAATGCTTAAAAACCTCTCCTGCCTTTTGTTTCCGTGGAACTGAGTTTAATCTCTCTCCTATTTCTATCTGGTCTTAAACAAAATCTTCCTTGCCTATTTACTCCACTCCGTGCAAGTTTTCTTTGACATTAGCAAGCATGGGTTGGAAAGAGAGCAGTATGCCTATAAAACCACAAGACTGAGATTCGATTCATGTGCCCTGCAGGAAAACTGCTAAAAATGCCTGCTCCTTAATTGGTACAGTTGTAAAAGGAGTACAAAAAATCCAAGCCTTATATATGTCATCAGAAACACTAAATGAGATCATGTTGTAAAAGCACTGTGTTAAGTGTCGTAGGCTTTGCACAAAGCAATTGTATCTGGCCTCAGCAGCTAATACAGAATTGAGAAAGTAAGGACATAATGGTTGACGTATGGGCTCTGCATTCAGAAGACCTTTAGTAAGTTTTATAATCTTGCTTTGTCTCAGTTTCTCTAAATGAAAATGAGGATAATAGAACTTTGTAAGCTTGTGTAGAACAAAAGGACTTAATTGAGTGCTTGGAATAGTTTCTGGCAGATAGTCAGCATGGGTGAAAACATAGCATATGTACTGTATGTTCATAAATGTAGTTAGATCTTCCCTCTCCTAAAGGTGTCGGTGGCTTCTCAGTGTTTTGGGTTTAAACCCAAAGCTTTATGTAAGCCATTCTCCCCGGTAACCTATGATCTAGTCAGAATGATGTTTTATACAACTTCACTCAGGTATAATTGATCTATAATAAACTGCATGAATTTAAATACATTTTTGATGATTTAAAATATTTATACATTCATAAAATCACCAAATCATATTCTGTTATATATTTTATTATTAAAAGAGTTGGATTCTGTGGACCTCATATTATGCTTTTGCATTACATTGGACTTCTTTTCTTCTTGTTTTTCCCCACCCTGTTCCAGAAATTTTCACCAGAATCCTTCTGAGATATCCTTAAATTAACTCATATGTTACCTCTTCAGAGAAGCTCTGCCTAACCTCAAGACTTATCTATCTAGTCACATAACCCCCAAAATAGTTCATTCATACAATTTCTCAGAGTCTTGGCATCAAGAATTAATATTACATGACTATTTGATTCTTCCTGACTGGTCTGGAAGCTACATGGTAAATATTGTATTACCACAGCTGAGCATATAACCCTTTGGCACCTAATTGGAAATAAAGCTTCCGCAAGATTAATATTTGCCTATTAACTTTGTGTATAACATTTTGGCCATGTAAAGGTTTTTAATCTTTATAAAGTGAACTACATCAACTTGCCTATGGAAGTACACTCATCTTTGCAGGCTAGGCTCTTTCCTATGATGTATACAGGATCTCATCCAGGAGGCTCTTTACACCACCTTCTAGGCTCCAACCTGACCCACAGTGGGGAAAGTCTGCCCAGTGCCCACTACTGCAGTAGGCAACTGTCTGGTTTGCCTGGGACTACTAAGCAATTTCCTGGGACTTGGAACTTTCAGTGGTAAAATCAAGATGCATGCTCAGTCATTCAATCATGCCCCACTCCGTGTGACTCTGTGAACTCCAGTTCTCCAGGCTCCTCTGTCTGTGGTATTTCCCCGGCAAGAATAGTGGAATGAGTTGCCATTTGCTTTTCCAGGGGATCTTCCTGACCCAGGGATCAAACTCATAATTCCTGTGTCTCCTGCATTGGCAGGCAGATTCTTTACCACTGAGGTTTACCACTGAACCATCAGGGAAGCCCTAAATAAGTATGTAGGATGATGAAGATGAAGATTGTTAGTTGCTCAGTCATGTCTGACTCTTTGTGACCCCATGGACTGTAGCCCACCAGGCTCCTCTGTCCATGGAATTCTCCAGGCAAGAATACTGGAGTGGGTAGCTATTCCCTTCTCCAGGGATTCTTCTTGACCCAGGGATCGGACCTAGGTCTCCTGCGTTGCAGGCAGATAGATTCTTTACCATCTGAGTCACTTTGGCAAACCAGTATCACTCCCTACACAGGCTCTCCCAAAGGCACTCCTCTTTCAGTCATCTGCCTGCTGATCTCAGCAGCCTCTTTCCAGGTGTGGAAGACTAATTAGAGTTGGAGAAAGAGAGAATCCAAGATTTAAATCGATCTGATCATTATCTTCCCTGAAGTCTATGCATGTACCGTTAATCTGGTACATAATACACACTCTGTTGAATGAGTAAATGAATTCAACATTTTTAAAACATAAGGTAGATAAGCTTCTGCCATCAGATCCTGGGAACTCCCTGGAAAGTTACCCTGCATCTCAGCACTGAAAACACACAAAACATGTGAGAGTCATAGAATTCAGGGCAATGGATACTATTTTCCCTGAAAGAAAAACTCAGTAGGAGCTTTAGGAAGAGATTTAACTAATGGGACAGAGGATCCTGGTGGGCTACAGCCCATGAGGCCACAAAGAGTTGGACATGACTGAGCGACCAACAGACACACACACACAATTTATTAAACAACATATTTGGAAATTACACATAGAAAACATTCTCACTTTCCACAATAATTACACATTGCTCAATCTCCCTTTTTTCATTTCCTGACAACCATCACTCATAGAAACAGTTCTATGAGTTTGACTATATTATATATTCTTATAAATGAGGTATATATAATGATATGTGTCCATCTGTGACTGACTTATTTCACTTAGCATAATGTACCCATCTATGCTGCTTAATAGTATAAAGTTACAGTCGTACAAGATAAATAAGCTCTAGAGATCTGCTATACAACATGGTACCTGTGGTTAATAAACAGTCTTGTGCACCTGAGAAAAACTGTTAAGAGAGTAGATCTCATGTAAAGTGTACTAATCACCAAACAAACAAACTGAAAGAGGAGGGGACACAAGAATATTTTGGAGGTTATGGATATGGATAGATTTATTACCTTGATTATGGTGATGGAATCATGGGTGCACACATCCAAACTCACAAAAATGTACACATTAAATGCGTGAAACTTTTGTATATAAAGCATAAATCAACAGAGCTTGAAAAAGTAAGAAATCTTCTCTTGGACTCCAAACTTCAATATCTGTTTTTTATTCTGTCACTACACAGATGGAAACTTTATTGTCTGGGCCCCAGATCTTACCTCCTCAACTAGGTAAACCCTTTTACCACTGTACTTCCTTAATCCATCTACCTGCTATGCCTTAGGACTCTTGTCACAAACTCTTTGGCTTTTTCCAAATCAAAGCATGTGCTCTGTACGCATGCACTCACAGATCCAGACTTTGGTTTCCCATCTAGATTATATTATAAATTTTTGCTTTCCTTTCTCAATTACCGCAAATTCATATTTGGCCAGTATATCCACATGGATGTACTACTTGTTGATAACTGCCACCTCTTTTTATTGGTTCTCTGCCATACTAATTGTTAAACATTTTCAGCAGTAACAGTGATGCTACCATAGCTGATATTTCACAGTCTCTCTACATCTTCCTCCTACTGTCATATTATAAAATTCAAACCCACTTGGGATAGGTAAATATAATGCTCACTAAGATATGTGCAGTTTACTAGACCTTGTTCTTTTTCACCAGAGAGATATATGAACATTAAATTATTGAGATGGGAATAGGCTGAAGGGAAAATAATTAGAAGAGGAAGAAAGCCCAGAAAACCAATCATTATCTTTGTATTCATCATGTCTTATATGTCTGAAAAATTATAACTACTCAAATACTTCAATGAATATATGAATCATGTGAGTACATGAATAAAGAAATGAAACTTGTTTAAAATAACCTTTGTCTCATTCATATTTGAATGTAGAGGTATCTCAGGGGTAATATCTAATTGTTTCATTATGTAGGAGAATGTTTCCTTATAGGAAGTTTTCTGGATCTAATTTTAATTCACGTCTTAACTACTGTTCTTGGATTTCTTCCTACCTCAAATCTTGTGAGAAATTGATAAAAAGCTTCTGCTTACCTGATCCCATCTCATGATGATTTACCATTCAGTTAACTTTGACCTCATTACTCAATTTCTTTTTTTCTGTTAGGTTTTATCTTCTTTCCTTTCCTTTTTCTACTTAAAGAGTTGTCTTAAAGTCATTAGATAAGAGCACATGGGAAGTTGAGATGGAAAGGGGTTGTTCACATAATGATCAATGTAGGGACTTGAGATTAACAATAGGAGATTGATTGTGTATTGCTATAGTGTGAAAATTAGTACATAAATTAGAGACAATAGGAGTCAACTTTCTCACTGTTGAAGGAAGTTACAAATATAGAAAATGGGAAAACTAGAATGTACCATATCCATATGGTATTGAACTTAAACTGGAAATATCAGTGTGTGTGTAGATAGAGAGGACATAGATAGATAGATATATGCATAGATAAATAGATAATTGATACAAAGGTGTATGTCATTGTTCAGCAGTCACTAAGTTATGTTTGATTCTTTGTGATCCTATGGACTACAGAACACCAGGATTCCCTGTCCTTCACCATCTCCCAGAATTTGCTTAATTTCATGTACACTGAGTTGGAGATGCTATCCAACCATCTCATCCTCTGTTGCTGCCTTCTTCTCATGCCCTCAATCTTCCAGCATCAGGGATTTTTCCAGTGAATTGGCTCTTTGCATCATGTGGCTTTAAGTATTGAAGCTTCAGCCTCAGCATCAGTCCTTCCAATGAATAGTTCAGGTTGATTTCCTTTAGGATTGACTGGTTTGATCTTTTTGCTGTCCAAGGGATTCTCAAGAGTCTTATTCAGCACCACAGTTCAAAAGGATCAATTCTTCGGCACTCAGCCTTCTTTATGGTCCAACTCTCACATTTGTACTAGACTACTGGAAAAACCCTAGCTTTGACTATATGGATCTTTGTCAGCAAAGTAATGTCTCTGCTTTTTAATACACTGTCTAGATTTGTTATAGTGCTTCTTCCAAGAAGCAAGCATCTTTTAATTCCATGGCTGCAGTCACCATTAACAGTGATTTTGGAGCCCAAGAAAATAAAGTCTGTCACTGTTTCCCCATCTATTTGCCATGAAATGATGGGACTGGATGCCATGATCTTAGTTTTTGGAATGTTGAGTTTTAAGCCAGCTTTTTCACACTACTCTTTCACCTTCATCAAGGGGTTCTTTAGTTCCTCTTCACTTTCTGCCATTAGGGTGGTGTCATCTGGGTATCTGAGGTTGTTGATATTTCTTCCAGCACTCTTGATTCCAGCTTGTGAGTCATCCAACCTGGCATTCGCATAATGTACTCTATATATAAATTTAATAAACAAGGTGACAATATACAACCTTGACATACTCCTTGTCAAATTTTGAACCAGTCAGTTGTTCCATGTCCAGTTTTAACAATTGCTCCTTGACCTGCATACAGGTTTCTCAGGAGACAGATAAGGTGGTCTGGTATTCCCTTCTCTTTAAGAATTTTCCACAGTTTGTTGTGATCCACACAGTCAAAGGCTTTAGCATAGTCAATGACACAGATATTTTTCTGTGATCTCCTTGCTTTTTCTATGATCCAATGCATGTTGGCAATTTGATCTCTGGTTCCTCTGCCATTTCTAAATCCAGCTTGTACATGTGGAAATTCTCAGTTCATGTTCTGTTGGAGCCTAACTTGAAGGATTCTGAGCATTACTTTGCTAGCATGTGAAATGAGCACAATTGTACAGTAGTTTAAGCATTTTTTGGCATTCCCCTTCTTGGGTATTTGAATGAAAAAACTGACTTTTTCCAATCCTGTGGCCCCACTGGTGAATTTTTCAAATTTCCTGACATATTGAGGACAACACTATAACAGCATCATCTTTTAGGATTTTAAATAGTTCAGCTGGAATTCCATCACCTCCACTATCTTTTTTTGTAGTAATATTTCCTAAGGCCCATTTGCCTTCACATTCCATGATTTCTGGCTCTAAGTAAGTATATATGTGTATACATAGACACCCTGACTCTGTACACTCACAGAGCCCACATGTGGTAGTATCCCAATTTCAATAATCACAGCTGGTACCAGATTTTTTTTTTTAATATTATGATCTACCTAAAAGGAAGAAAAGCTTTTGTAGAAATAACTGATTCTATGTCTAGTATATGTAAAACAGGGCATTATCCTAAAACATCTATTGTGCCAGAAAATAAGGTTCTCAAATATTGTTGTGGGCATGAGATGCCTAAAGACACAGGAACCAGGATGAAGGACCTCCTAACAAATCTAAAACATTTTGGTATCGAAGTAAATAACAAGTATAACCCATTGAATAGAATAGGAATCCATGACTCCATACAGACATAAACATATTTACATATTAAAATTTTGGTGAGAAAAAAGATGTCTACATATTTACAATGCATTTCACAAAAATGCTTATAATTTAAAATGGAAAATGAATACCTTTATAGTAGATAAGATGGGTTGACTCTATCTTAGATTAATAATCAAAGTCAATATTACCAATAAGAGAACACACTTAAATTGTGTGACACATAATAGGATCAAAACAAAACAAAACTCAGCATTACTATAACACTGTTCCTGTCAGAGGTGTATGATCTAAATATAATTGTGAAACAACATCAGACAAACCAAACTGAAGCATATTATATAAAATAGCTTCTATTCTTCAAAAGGTTTAGAGATTAAAAGAAAAAAATCAAAAACTGTCCCAGATTGAAGGAGATTAAAGGAACATAGCAACAAAATGCAAAAATGTGATACTTAACTAGATCTTTGTGTTAAAAAAGACACTGTGAAAATTAGCAAAACTTGAATGAGATCTAAGGAGTATTTAGTGACAGTACATCAGTGTTAATGTCCTGCCTTTGATGTTTGTATTGGGTAATGTGAGAGAATACCTCTGTTTATAGAAAATATGCACTAAATATTCCAGTGCAATTAAGTAATATGCAACTTATGCACAAATTGTTTCAGAAATAAAACCTTCCTTATATATACAACATTTCTGAAAGTTTGATTTTTTTTTTCAGACTTAAGAAAAGCAATTTTTAAAAGAAACATTTCCAGGTGCTCCTTTTTCCTGCCTCTCTTGAGTTGACAGGTGGTCCCAGATCATCTTCCTTTAACCTTCCCTCCCCATTTCCACAGCCATTTAGGTGTGCAGAACTTTTAAGTAAAATCTGAGATGGACAGCACTAGGCTGGAGAAGGCATGATTTCAATGAACCATGATATGACCTAACTCAAGTTTTGATCAAATGGACATTGTAACTTTGGAAAAAGTTCCTATTGGTAAAATTTTCTTCTGAATTCTGCTGGCTAAGAGTCCTCTGGATCCCAAATCACCAGGTTCTCCTTGCACTCCTGTTTTCTCTGGCACACATCCTCCTAATAGGTGCACGTCTTTATGTAGATATCCACTGCAGTATGGGCTTCCCTGGTGGCTCAGTGGTAAAGAATCTCCTGCTGATGCAAAAGACATGGGTTTGATCCCTGGGTCAGAAAGATCCTCCAGAGAAGGAAATGGCAACCAGTTTCAGCATTATTGCCTAGGAAGTCTCATGGACAGAGGAGCCTGGGGCACTATAGTCTATGAGGTCACAAAAGTGTTGGACAGGACTTAAAGACTAAACCCCAATCGTATCAGTATTTCAAATGCAAACCTACTGTGGATATCACAGAGTGCTCCTTTATTATAACGAAAGAACCCACTAACATGTATACTTGAATATTTCTACCCCACAAAAGAATTTTGTAGTCAGGTTCCAAAATAAAAGCACCTTCCATCAACTCTCCAGCTAATATTCACTGTAAAATGTAACAACACAGTGAGAATGTGATAAAATGTGGTCAAATTAAGTTAATGTTGAGAGTAAACCTTAAAAATTTTCATCAAAGGAAAGATAATTATAACTATGTGGGGTGGTAGATGTTAACTCTAGACTTATTGTGTTAATTGTTTTGTAATATAAGTAAATATTGTATTTACTCATTATATTTTACACGAAACTAATGCATTGTATGTCAATTATATATCAATAGAATTTTTATTTAATGAAATTAAAATATTAAATTGGTGTATTTACCAATTTAACTGCTAGATATATTCTAAATTCAGAAGCACACAGACTGGATGTATGAGATGAGCTTTTTCCCAGCTTTATTGAGATACAATTGACGTATGACATTATGGAAGTTTAAGGTATACAATGTGATAATTTGATTCATGTATATGGTGTGAAATATCTACCATAATAATGTTAGTCGAAACATCCTTTACTTCATATTATTACCAATTTGTCATTCTTACTGTCATTGTGAGAAAAATTTCTATTATCAGAGCAACTTTCAAGTACACAGTATAGTATTGTTAAGGAGAGTCATTATGCTGTACAATAGATCCCTGGAATTTATTGAAGTATGGATATTCTTTTGTCTGAACACATGATAAAAGACTTAGCTCTCTGAAGGAATCCGTCTATTCAGTGGATTTGTGATTTTGCTTATAAATTGAGTAGGCAAGCTGAGATAATTTAAAATAGTCAATCAATATTTTCTAAGATTTACTCATAGATTGTTTGGTATGTGAATTAATTCATCTCTGGGTTTTCAAGTTGCTTAACTTTGACCCTTTCAGCTAATGAAATGCAAACAAGCATGCCATCTAATTAATGAAGCCATTTCTCTTGTGAATATAGATATTTCTCTAAATCTAAGATCAATGTTTTTGTAGGCAGGCATTCCAGATAAAGTTTTACTCCTAGCATTATTACATGAAATAATTTAGACAATGTGCATTTGGCATTATATTTGCAAGAATAATAGTTGCCTAACTCTTGTTTAAATTAATTCTTATAATTTTATTAGTATAGTCTGGTATAATTGGCAGCACTAAGATATAACATCTTTTACATCCAGTTTGGAATAATTATGGACTGAAAAATTTAATGCAGTCCTGATTTTGTCAATGATATATAACTAGAGTCTCTTAAAAGTTGCAATAATACAAGACATGTGAAAAATCAAAAGGATGTAAGTGCCTTAACTTAAAATGATAATGAGCGTGACAGTTTGCTGAAGTAGCTATAAATCAAATGTACTACAGCTATAAAAAAAGAAAGCAGTACAGCATTTGGATAAGGTCCTATATTGCTGTTTCCCTATAAAAGCTGTGCATACAAATGAGAAGGCGGCATCCATGCTGTCTTCAGGGGATGGTCTGCCCCTGAGCAGAAAAGATGATGGTATAGAGTTGTTTTTGGAAAACTGTTCATCCTCATGTAGTAGGAACCAAAGCAAGGCAATAACATTTGGAACACATATGAAACCAGTTCAAAGTATGATAGTATGAGAACTGAAATCACAGAGAGCAAATGACATTGCAGGCTACAGAACTGAAATACGTTTTCCAATTTCATGTTTATTATCATTGACTGACTAAAGATTTTTCTTTAACCTAAAAGAAAAAATGTGGGTCTGACATAGCATTTTCTTCATGTTATCCAAGAAGAAACACAGTGTTAAGTGTATCTACTGAATTTTCCTTAAGGAGGTTACATAAATGAAAGTAAAAAATGAATCTACCACTGAAAAAAGCAAAGGAGTAGAAATCAGATTTTAGCAAAATTAAACTGAGTAGACTTCTGTTTGGTATTATGCTGCTACTGAATGGAATAAAACATTTTTTAGTTTGCATTGAAAAGATGTTAATTATAACTGATAAAAAATTAAGTTCAGCATGTAATTTACACAGTATTTTACAAATAATGAAAACTGTTTGGTTATGGAGCAAAGATATAAATTCAGGAAATAGTTAAGGACACTAATATTCATTTTAGTGCAATTTTTATTTTGCACAAAAATTCATATCCAGTTTTTGTCTATGAGTCATTGACAACTATTAGTGTCCACGTGGGTCAAACCTGAACCACATCAAGCCTAAAAGATGATTTAAACAAAACACAGCACTGGATTCATCTCAGCTGAGAAGTCAAGACTGTAGCTGAAAAGACAATGGCAGGAGTCAGATTATCACATGGCAGTGGGAGGTCCTACTTGATGGTCCTAGGACAGTCATCTATACAGTTAGGACTCTGAGTTAATGTTATCAGATCAGATCAGTCGCTCAGTTGTGTCCGACTCTTTGCGACCCCATGAATCGTAGCACGCCAGGCCTCCCTATCCATCACCAGCTCCCAGAGTTCACTCAGACTCATGTCCATCGAGTCAGTGATGCCATCCAGCCATCTCATCCTCTGTCACCCCTTCTCCTCTTGCCCCCAATCCCTCCCAGAATCAGAGTCTTTTCCAATGAGTCAACTCTTCGCATGAGGTGGCCAAAGTACTGGAGTTTCAGCTTTAGCATCATTCCTTCCAAAGAAATCCCAGGGCTGAAATGGCCTGGTTGGATCTCGTTGCAGTCCAAGGGACTCTCAAGAGTCTTCTCCAACACCACAGTTCAAAAGCATCAATTCTTCGGTGCTCAGCCTTCTTCACAGTCCAACTCTCACATCCATACATGACCACAGGAAAAACCATAGCCTTGACTAGACGAACCTTTGTTGGCAAAGTAATGTCTCCGCTTTAAGGGCCTACATCTGATAGATAGAGTGCCTGATGAGCTATGGAATGAGGTTTGTGACATTGTACAGGAGACAGGGATCAAGACCATCCCCATGGAAAAGAAATGCAAAAAAGCAAAATGGCTGTCTGGGGAGGCCTTACAAATAGCTGTGAAAAGAAGAGAAGTGAAAAGCAAAGGAGAAAAGGAAAGATACAAACATCTGAATGCAGAGTTCCAAAGAATAGCATGAAGAGATAAGAAAGCCTTCTTTAGTGATCAATGCAAAGAAATAGAGGAAAACAACAAAATGGGAAAAACTAGAGACCTCTTCAAGAAAATCAGAGATACCAAAGGAACATTTCATGCAAAGATGGGCTCGATAAAGGACAGAAATGGTATGGACCTAAGAGAAGCAGAAGATACTAAGAAGAGAATGCAAGAATACACAGAAGAACTGTACAAAAAAGATCTTCACGACCCAGATAATCATGATGGTGTGATCACTGACCTAGAGCCAGACATCCTGAATGTGAAGTCAAGTGGGCCTTAGAAAGCATCACTATGAACAACGCTAGTGGAGGTGATAAAATTCCAGTTGAGCTATTCCAAATCCTGAAAGATGATGCTGTGAAAATGCTGCACTCAATATGCAGGCAAATTTGGAAAACTCAGCAGTGGCCACAAGACTGGAAAAGGTCAGTTTTCATTCCAATCCCAAAGAAAGGCAATGCCAAAGAATGCTCAAACTACCGCACAATTGCACTCATCTCACATGCTAGTAAAGTAATGCTCAAAATTCTCCAAGCCAGGCTTCAGCAATATGTGAACCGTGAACTTCCTGATGTTCAAGCTGGTTTTAGAAAAGGCAGAGGAACCAGAGATCAAATTGCCAACATCCGCTGGATCATGGAAAAAGCAAGAAAGTTCCAGAAAAACATCTATTTCTGCTTTATTGACTATGCCAAAGCCTTTGACGGTGTGGATCACAATAAACTGTGGAAAATTCTGAAAGAGATGGGAATACCAGACCACCCGATCTGCCTCTTGAGAAATTTGTATGCAGGTCAGGAAGCAACAGTTAGAACTGGACATGGAACAACAGACTGGTTCCAAGTAGGAAAAGGAGTACGTCAAGTAGTAGTACCAACCTAGATAGCATATTGAAAAGCAGAGTTGATGTTAAGATACCTGCAAAAAACATATATGTCTTTGGCTGTCTTAGATTATGGCAGTTATCTAAGTTGTTTCATCTGGTAAACATTTATTGAATACTCGCTATTGGCAGGTATTGTGAAAAATAATGTGATATAGCAGAAATCAAGGTAAAAATTATCTTGGCCCATCAGAGTTTATAGTTCAGTTCAGTTCAGTTCAGTCGCTCAGTCGTGTCTCACTCTTTGCGACCCCATGAATCTCAGCACGCCAGGCCTCCCTGTCCATCACCAACTCCCAGAGTTTACCCAAACTCATGTCCACTGAGTCGGTGATGCCATCCAGCCATCTCGTCCTCTGTCATCCCCTTCTCCTCCTGCCCTCAATCTTTCCCAGCATCAGGGTCTTTTCAAATGAGTCAGCTCTTTGCATCAGATGGCCTAAGTATTGGAGTTTCAGCTTCAACATCAGTCCTTCCAATGAACACCCAGGACTGATTTCCTTTAGGATGGACTGGTTGGACCTCCTTGCAGTCCAAGGGACTCTCAAGAGTCTTCTCCAACACCACAGTTCAAAAGCACAAATTCTTTGGCACTCAGCTTTCTTTATAGTCCAACTCTCACATCCATCCATGACCACTGGTAAAACCATAGCCTTGACTAGACGAACCTTTGTTGGCAAATTAATGTCTATGCTTTTTAATATGCTATCTAGGTTGGTCATAACTTTTCTTCCAAAGAGTAAGCATCTTTTAATTTCATGGCTGCAATCACCATCTGCAGTGATTTTGGAGCCCAAAAAGTAAAGTCTGCCACTGTTCCACTGTTTCCCCATCTAGTTCCCGTGAAGTGACGGGACCTGATGCCATGATCTTAGTTTTCTGAATGTTGAACTTTAAGCCAACTTTTTCACTCTCCTCTTTCACTTTCATCAAGAGGCTCTTTAGTTCTTCTTCACTTTCTGCCATAAGAGTGGTGTCAGTTATATGGTAAGTTTATAGTTGGGGAAGGCCAAAGGAAAAAAAGTACAACATAGAATAATAAGTGCAATAAGAGTACAGAAGATTGGTGATTTACCAATCTTAGGGATGGAGGGCATCTGGTCAAAAATCCTGCTGACAGTTCTTTAGACTATGTACCTTGGCAGTGTCAAGGTGAAGTTTAACATATTTACCATTTCCATGATTATTTTTGTGTCAGTAAGCTCTTGCTATGCAACATGCCACCTGAAGATTTAGAGACTTGAAAGAGCAACCATTTATTTGCTCACAATTCTGTGGGTCAACCAGGTGGCTCTTCTGTTCTTAGGCAGCTTGTCTCAACTACTGTCAGCAGTCAACTTGTATGGGACCAGACACTCTGTAGCAGCTGTATTCACGTGTCAGCATCTTCAACTAGGCTTGCTGGAGCATCTACAATGACTGGTCTCTGATCTTCTAATAGGCTAGCTTAGGTTTGTTCATATGGCAGCAAAATCAAGAGAGTGAGGCCACATTTGTAAGAACTATTTAAGCCTCTACATATATGAAATTTACTGACACTCCACCTTGTCAAACAAGCCCCATAGACAAGCCCAGATCCAAAGGATAAAGAATCAGACTTTTTCACTTAATAGGTAGATCTGCAAAGTATTCTCAATTGCACTTTGTTAAAAGAGAAAATAACTTTGCAGTCAGGACAGTTTTCTTGATAAAACTTTTAGACTCTCCACTAATTTAGGATGAAGTTTAAATGATTAAAATTGACTCAAAGTATTTTTCCCCAGTATATACCACTCAACCTTGTTTTCCACTACTCCCTAGTATTAAAACTTTAGACAGAGACTTAGATAAAATTCCCTTTAAATTCTCTCTGCAAGTGAGATTTGCTCATCCTTCAATGTTTAGCATAAGTTCTACTTTATGTTCAGGTTTTTCTTATTCTTGTTGCTGTTCAGTCACTAAGTTATGTCCAACTCTTTGCAACCCCATGGACTGTAGCACACCAGGTTTCATTGTCTTTCACTTCCTCCTGGATAGTGACTCTTTCCCAGCATCGGGGTCTTTTTCAATGAGTTGGCTCTTCACATCGGGTTGCCAAAGTATTGGAGCTTCAGCTTCAGCATCAGTCCTTCTGATGAATATTCAGAGTTGGTTTCCTTTAGGATTGACTGGTTTGATCTCCTTGCTGTCCAAGGGACTCTCAAGAGTCTTGTCCAACAACACAGTTCAAAAGCATCAATTCTTTAACAGTCAGCCTTCTTTATGGTCTAACTCTCATATTTGTACATGACTACTGGAGACACTACAGCTTTGAGTATATGGACCTTTGTTACTCTGAGTGAAAATGAATGTGGCTCAAGGCCAAATCACTTGTATACAAACTGTTTTCAAAAGGGTTATCTGCTACTGAATTTCCTCACTTCAGACAGTACCTATTCACTGCAGCACAGACTGTTGCTCTTAATCTTAAACTCACTAGGATCTTATCTAATTACTTCTTTAAAGTTTATATTTTTTCCATAATTAGAAGCAAATCCCTTGAAGATTAGAACTCTTTATTTTATGCTTTATCAGTAGTTTTTGTTGAGTCTTTTAAATGCAGGTAAATTTAAAGTATGCTTCCATAAAATACTAGATATGATTTTTTATCATTTATTATAAAAATATGCAAAATGAGATATCTATTACATTTTCATTTACCTCAAAATAAGTTACTTTTCTCCAAATATTTTTATTTTCAGCGAAGGAGCCCAAGTTAATCAGTTTAGTAAATTATATGGCTTAAAAGAGTAGAGAATAAAAATTGGTAAAACATGGGAGTTGGCCAAATGTGACAGATAAGGAATCAATAGCCATTAAGACACTTTCAGCAAATATTCTTAATGATTATACCATTTTCTTCTTTGAAAAATCTTTGGTGCATTCATTTATGACATCTGTTGAGAATCTAGGGCACAGTAGTTCCTGTGTATTCTATTCACAAAAGCAGATACCTAGTGTCTAAAGCAAGTCTAAAGGTAAAATAATAACACTCTGCAAAGAAGTATGAACTTCCCCCCCATGTGGATATCAATGTTTCTAACTTTTTGTTGCATAATGGCATAAATGTGTTAATAATATGCCAGAAAATCTGATTGAAAGGGAAAAAGCAGCTAATTTTCTCCATGCTTAGCATATAAAATACCAAGCATATGAATGCTTTGAAATATTTTAATCCTTGAAAATTGCTTTAACATCAGCCTGTTAGGCACTGAGTAGATAGAAACTTTTTATCTACTTTCTTTTATTTGGATAAAAATATCACCTGTCTTTCCATTTGAGTAAAAATCCTGAACTGAAGAGCAGGTAGCCTGCATGTCCGATCCAACCTTTTTTATATAGGCTCTGTGACCTGATCTATATAATGGAGACATTAATACCAGTCTCTACCATTGTATGAAATAATGAGAACACAATCAAATAAGACACATGAAAATTCTTTATAAATGGAAAATGGTAGGAGGAAATTGCATTATTACAGTACTACAGCATATTAATAATGAAGTGTTGTTCCCCCATTCCCTATTAAAATGTGTCGTTCTAGATAATCCAATGATTGGCTATGTAACCTTTAGCAAGTCAGTCACTTCATCACAGTTTTCTCATTCTGTAAATGAGAGTGCTTTACTAGATGATATTAAGGTCTTTTCTATCCTTTAAAATTCTGTGATAAAACAAGTTAAAAAAATCTATTATGGAATGCTGTTTGAGAAAATTAAGAAATAATGTAAGCTTCCTCTCATGTAACTGATGCCTATTTGCAAAGTTGTATTTATGGATTTGATCATATTTATAATTTTGATTAATTAGGTTAATTACTTCATCTTTGATCAATTAACTATATAAAGCAATTAGATTAGCAATTAAATCCAAGTTCTCATAGTGGCCTAAAATGTCCTTTATTATCTGGCTCTTGGCTATATTGTATAAGTGTTTAAAGATGCCTCCAAATTATTTGATGCTTCTTCCTTTGAGAGGCAGGGTCTATATCCTCTTCCCTTGAACCTGAATGATTTCTTCAAACAATAGAATACTGAAATGATGCTACCTGACCTCAAAGGCTGGGCCATCAAAGTCCATACCACTTCTGCTCAGATCATTCGAAACGCTTACTCTCTGGGTGTTTCTTTTTGGGACCCTCCTTAGAAATCAACCTCCTTACCAAGGGATGCCCAAGCCACATGGAGAGGGGATATGCCTATACTTTGGTCAACAATCCCACCAGGGCTCAATTCTTTTCAGTCCAGGTTCCAGACATGAGAGTAAAGAAGCATCCAGATGTTTCTAAAATGAAGGCCCAGACATAGTGGAGCAGAGGTAAGACATCTCTGTTATCGCCTGGCCAAAACCTTGACCTGCCAACTTGTGAGCATAACAAAATTCGTATTGTTTTACACCACTTGCTTCGGGCTGCTTTGTTAGGCAGCCATAAGTAACCAGATCGGTCTACCTCTTTGACATTCTCTCAGCTGTCATGCTCCAGGTACCATGACTTCCCTTGGTACCTGCACTACAAAAGGGTTTTCCTATCTGGGGGCCTTTATTCTTGCTGTGCCCTCTGCTCAGAACCCTCTCTTATACAAACCCTTTCTATACCTATGCATGGCTGTCTATCAATACTTAGAATCTTTGATGGCTTAACTAAATGGCTCCTCTTAAGAGAGGTTTTCCCCAAATCACCTTGCCAAAAGCAACCTCCCTACACACTATCCCTAGTGCTTCCATTGTCTAAAATTGCCTTATATATCTATCTGTGCATTTATTATTCATCTTACTCCTATAATATTCAGAAAGTTTTTGCCATCTTGTTCACAGGTATATGTGCAGCTCCTAAGACACTTTAAGTGAATAGTGAATATAATGTACACAGGAAACATTTTTCCTAAAGTCTTAAACGTATATTCTTAAGCCCAACACCAAAAAGTAGTATCAAAAATCTATAATAGGACCCATACCTCTGAATTAGTAACTTGAAATTCAAATTATTCCAAAGCAACTGTACTATGGACATTTTTTCAAGGGAAATGCTTTCTCTGTACATATGACTATTTCCTCATAAAATAATAGGATAAGACATTATATTGTAATTCAGAAAATACTATATCATGGATTCTTAACAGAAATTGCAACAACTTTTATATCCAATTAGGATAAATCACCTTAGATAGGAAAAGTATAACTAAGAAATAAATTTCCACTGTGTCTTGCCTCACTTCCATACTGATCTGTCTACGACTTTCATTTATTTTTTGTATAGTTATAATTGATGATATGAATAATCAACTGAGAATCTTCTCCTTATATGAATAATCCCCTTTCTTTGTCTACCGAAGTCCAATTCTTCCTGATATTACTATTCCTCTATATTCAGCCCATGTAACCTAGCAACTACTGATCCTATTGTTATTATAGCTTTCTCTTTTCCCAAATATCATATAGTTGTAATTATATAGTATGTAGCCTTTTCATTCTGGCTTCTTTCACTTATCAATATACATTCAACATTTCTTCCTTTTTTTTTTTTTTTAGCTTAATAACTCATTTCATTTCTGAATAATTTTCCATTGCATGGATGTACTGGTGATGGTGGTTTAGTCGCTAAGTCATGTCCAACTTGCAGCCCCATGGACTGTAGCCCACCAGGCTCCTCTGTTCACAGATTTCCCAGGCAAGAATATCAGAGTGGGTTGCCATTTCCTTCTCCAGGGGATCTTCCCAACCCAGGGATCGAACCCACATCTCTTGCACTGCAGGTGGTCTCCTTCTTTGAAGGTAGATTCCCTGAGCCACCAGGGAAGCCCACATGGATGTACTAAGGTCTGCCTATTCATTCACCTATTCAGGGACATTTTGGTTGTTTCTAAGTGTTTTGAGACTATAAATAAAGCTTCTATAGATATTTTCATGCCAATCTTTGTGTGGCATGTTATATGGTTCTAAGTTGCTATGATGATTGTCTAACTAGTATACCTGTGTGAAAGTGTTTGACCCAGTACAAGCCTTCATTCACTCCACCATGGAGTGAACTTTCACCATGGAAGATGATCTTTCTGAAGTGTAAGCTTATCACTGTCACCATTATGCTGAAAGTTTTCAGAATGCATTCAGTGAAGTTTAAATTCTTAGCGTGACATCAGTGGACATTTATCATGAAATTCCAAAAGCTGCCTCCCAATTTATCCCAAACAACGGTGCCGCATGTGGACATAGTAAAGCAGACTTCCCAGGATGTAGCCCTTATTCCCCTGGTGTCTGTCGCTCTCTGGGCCAAGCATGCCCTTCTCTGTTTTGATTTCTTATTCAAACCTCTTGGTGTCCCTGAAGTCTTTGTTGGTTCCAAAAATAGCCTGTCTCCTCTCTACCCCATAGTATCGACCAGGTATACCTGAAATAATATTTACCCCAATACCTTGCAGTGTGACTTTTTTGCTCATCTCTCTCCTCACTGGATTGTGGCAGTGGTGTTTTATAGTGCATGTTTTGTGGTAGTCTACTTAGGTTGGAGAATGAAGCATGAGGTGTTAGAAGGGGTACTGGATATATCAGCAGATCAGACTTTAAGTTTCAGCTTTACAACTTACTAATTTGTTGTGTAAGCTCTTGTAAGTTAATCAAAGTTTCAGAAACAAATTTTCATTTGAAACTTTACAGTATTGTTTTATGCTTTACAGTTACTGCAGGTTTTAATGATGTCTGTAGATTTATAAGTAATAAAGTAGCAAGCATGTGAAATATATCCAATGGACTTTCAAGAATAAAATCTTAAGATTATCATTATTAATAGTGTAAGTCCCATCCAAAAAAGAGAAAAAAAAAGATAAATTATAATTATAAACTTTCTAAAGCTGGAAAAACCCCATAGAGATAATTTCATTCAGCTACTTAATTTTACAGATGAGGAAACTGTGGAAATAATTGGTTTAAAAGGGCTGCATAATGTCATAGGACTTAGCTGCATTAAAAGCAGAATTTAGCATGGCCAAAGGAAACAGTTAAAAAAGATTATGTTAAACAAAATGGGATAAATCTTGAAAATCAAGATTAAAAATTTTGTTTTAATTGTCTGGTTTCTTTACAATTTTAAAATCAGATTTACTTTTCAGAGAAGATTCAATTCTGAGAAAAAAATTATTTCATGTTTTTATTAATGTGACCGTGGACATGATTGAACTTGTATGGGAGCCCTTCCTCATAAAGCAGACAGACCACTGAGACAGGGAAGCTGCCGTTTAGGAGTCCTGTACTGTGAAGCTATACATATAAAGTTTTATATATCTATTATGAGTGCTGGATCATAGAAGAGCTCAAATCATTAAAGGAAATAGTAAATAGCCCCTACTACCACCCCATCTACCTCTCAGTTCAGTGCTGTCTCTCAGTCGTGTCCAATTCTTTCAGACCCCAGGAACTGCAGCATTGCCAGGCTTCCCTATCCATCACCAACTCCAGAAGCCTGCTCAAACTCGTGTGCATTGAGTCAATGATGCCATCCAGCTATCTCATCCTCTATCATCCCCTTCTCCTCCTGCCTTCAATCTTTCCCAGCATCAGGGTCTTTTCAAATGAGTCAGTTTTTCTCATCAGGTGGCCAAAGTATGAGAGTTTCAGCATCAGTATCAGTCCTTCCGATGGATATTCAGGACTGATTTCCTTTAAGATGGACTGGTTGGATATGCTTGTAGTCCAAGCAACTCTCAAGAGTCTTCTCTAAAAACACAGTTCAAAAGCATCAATTCTCTGGTGTTCAGCTTTCTTTATGGTCCAATTCTTACATCTGTACATGACTACTGGAAAAACCGTAGCTTTGATGGCAAGATGATATCTCTGCTTTTTAATATGCTGTCTAGGTTGGTCATAGCTTTCCTTCCAAGGAGCAAGTGTCTTTTAATATCATGGCTGCAATCACCATCTGCAGTGATTTTGGAGCCCAAGAAAATAGTCTGTCACTGTTTCCATTGTTTCCCCATCTATTTTCCATAAAGTGATGGGCCCCGATGCTGCAATCTTAGTTTTCTGAATGTTGAGTTTTAAGCTAACTTTTTCACTTTCCTCTTTCATTTTCATCAAGAGGCTCTTTAGTTCTTCTTCACTTTCTGCCATAAGGGTGGTGCCATCTGCATATCTGAGGTTATTGATATTTCTCCCAGCAATCTTGATTCCAGCTTGTACTTCATCCTGCCTGGCATTTTTCATGATATACTCTGCATATAAGTTAAATAAACAGTGTGAAAATATACAACTTTGACATACTCTTTTCGCTTTCCTGTTCCATGTCCGGTTCTAACTGTTGCTTCTTGACCTGCATACAAATTTCTCAGGAGGCAGGTCAGGTGGTCTGGTATTCCCATATCCTTCAGAATTTTCCACAGTTTGTTGTGATCCACACAGTCAAAGGCTTTGGCATAGTTGATAAAGCAGAAGTAGATGTTTTTCTGGAACTTTCTTGCTTTTTCAATGATCCAAGGGATGTTGGTAATTTGATCTCTGGTACCTCTGCCTTTGCTAAAACCAGCTTGAACATCTGGAATTTCACGGTTCACATATTATTGAAGCCTGGCTTGGAGAATTTTGATATTACTTTACTATTGTGTGGGATGAGTGCAATTGTGCAGTAGTTTGAGCATTCTTTGGCATTGCCTTTCTTTGGGATTGAAATGAAAACTGACCTTTTCCAGTCCTGTGACCACTGCTGAGTGTTTCAAATTTGCTGGCATATTAAGTGCAGCACTTTCACAGCATCATCTTTTAGGATTTGAAATAGCTCAACTGGAATTCCATCACCTCCACTTGTTTTGTTTGTAGCAATACTTCCTAAGGCCCACCTGACTTCTCATTTCAGGATGTCTGGCTCTAGTTGAATGATCACACCATTGTGGTTATCTGGGTCATGAAGATGTTTTCGTATAATTCTTCTGTGTATTCTTGCCACCTCTTCTTAATATCTTCTGTTTCTGTTGGGTCCATACCATTTCTGTCTTTTATTGTGCCTATCTTTTCATGAAATCTTCCCTTGGTATCTCCGATTTTCTTGAATAGATCTCTAGTCTTTCCCATTCTATTATTTCCCTCTATTTCTTTGCATTGATCAATGAGGAAGTCTTTCTTATCTCTCTGTGCTATTGTCTGGAACTCTACTCATCGAGTTTTATCCTTTGAAAGTAAAACCCTGAATCCAAATGCAAAATAAACATCTCATGGGAGAAGAACACTTTCAAGTGCAGAAGGGTCAAAATAGAAAGATGGTGGCAAAAATCAGACAGAAGAAATGGAACCTTGAAAAATGTATTAATGTGGAGAAGGGATAAAATAACTGTTAAATTGACTGTGGAAAAGCTATCTGCTAGGAAAATAGTATATTAATATAAGGTTGATAGCATAATGTTCAAGGAAATGGATTGATGATTTATGTTGGATTAATTTTGCAAGTGATTCGGGAGGCTTGGAACAGCTGATTGGTGAAAAACAGAGGAGGAGGACAGAGGGAGAGAGATGCTTCACACCCTGAAGGAGCCCAGGGCACTTAATTGCTAGAGTGGGTTCAGGTGAGATGTGTGCTGAGCCAGAGAACAGTGATCCATTGAAAGGAGAGTCTTGAGAAAGAACAAAAATGTAGTAGAAGCACAAGCGAAATAATCAGAATGTAAGTTTTTGAAGTAAGAAGGCTTCCATTTGTCCCTGGAGTTATTTGGAATAATGTCAAGTTTCTACCATAGGGGATATTCAGATTCAAATCACTTTCACTTAATTTTAAAAGACAAGGTGACTCTATGAAGGCCTTTGGTTCTCAGATTGTGCCTGCTTACTACTTGCTTTCTCAGTTCAAGGGAGTACTTTGCAACTCAACAGTAAGTGATATTCTTGAGAACATAAATGGGTATTCATTTCTCTGACCCTTACCCAGTGGTCATGATGCAAGTATTTTCTTTCAACGTCCAGAAGTGAGAGACTAGGAATATCGTGTGACTGGGTGAGAATGCAACTGTGCCTGAGGCTGGGGAGCACAGGTGGAGAGCCTCCTGCACAAACCAGATGTGTGACTGGGGACAGGCCACAGTTCCCAGTGCTCACTGTCCTGGTCCCAGCTTGGGCTTTCCAGGTGGCTCAGTGCTAAGGAACCGGCCTCCCAATGCAGGAGATGCAAGAGACACGAGTTAGACCCTTGGTTCAGGAAGATGCCCTGGAGTAGGAAATGGCATCCCACTCCAGTATTCTTGTCTTGAAAATTCCATGGACAGAGGAGCCTGGTGGGCTCCATGGAGCCGAAAATAGTCACACATGACTAAGCAACTGAGAACACACACACTTGTCCTCATGTTTAAGTTGAGGAAATGCGACCAGATTAATGGTTTTCAAATCTTTTTTAAATTATATATGCTGCATTATATGCTTAATAGATATCATTGCTCCTGAAAATAACAAGCACACAGAATTTAGATGGTAAGATTAAAATATGAATACTCTTTTTTTGACAATTAAAAAGTGATGGTAGTTAATATTTGAGGTGGAAGGAAGTATGTTAAGGTAAAATTTGAAATTCTGCCAGAGTTCAGGAAAAAGTGAGAAAATAATCCTATATTTTCAAAATATAAATTCTATTTTTGTTTATTTCAAAATGCAATTTGGAGGGGCAAGCACCAGCTTATGGGTTGCCTAACAATGAGGCATGCAGCCACTGACTCAAAAATAGCACAAGTAGTCAGGCTTAACCTCGTAACACAGGTTATTTTCTGTCTCCTCCTATGTTTCATTTCACATTTCATTTTCAACTTTTAGTGCTGATTTAAAAGCCATATAACCTTATTCTGTACTCATTCATCACCAATAAAAGCAATTTAAATTAATCTATTTCTTTTTGATTTGGGAGGCTTAGTAAGGACTATAGATGTAAGGGCAATACTGCAGGTTGTGGAGCAACATATAAGGGTAGAGCGGGGTCATCACTCATTCAGAAATAATTTTTATCTTCAGCTAAAATGTAATTGAATCTAAAGCAAAATTGCATGAAGACTTGAACGTTAGAAATCTTCTCATTCAAGAAACTCATTTCTTTAATTCATAATTTTGTCTCAACTCAGAAGTCTATTTTGTCCATATTGCATGGGTATCGAATAATGGAAATATGTTACACTTGGCACCTGCAAATCTAGATTCTAATTGTAAAAGTACAATGAGCTAATGTGTAACCTTGCACACATTATGAGACTTTTCTAAAATCTGCTTTTTGTCCTGTAAAATCTGTACTAATTCGTACAGAATAAGAGAGTTCTGTAAACCAAATAGATAGTTCTTTCAATAGGTATTCTTCATACTTCCTGCATGAACTAAAAGCACTGCTGTAGGCATGGGGGACACAGCGGGGACAGAGCAGATGTGATTAGCTCCCTTATGGGGCTCACATTCTAGTGAGTGAACACAGTCAGTAACAATCAGAATACATCCAGTGGAGATTTCTTCTACCAAGAAACATCACAGATTAAGGGGCATGGAGAGACGTGGGAGTAAGGAAGTTTGATTATCAAGGATGATTGGGAACAGCCTCTGCAGTAAGGGATGTTTGGACACTAAAGTCTATTTTTTTTTTTTTAATTGCAGAAAACTGATTACAACTAGTTTTCAAGCGCCATTGTCACCGGTAATAAAAGTGGGAAAATTCCCAGGAGTGTGGGCCTGTTGCTCAGAAGCATTATACTCATCTGTTCAAACCATGACATCAAGATGCTCCCGTTCTCTCTCCCCATTGCTAGACTTCACTTTCTCCTGATTTTTCCTCACCCACAGGCTAGTTCTTTTATCTTTATTTTTTTTATATTCTGGCATAACCTTACAACTTGTTAATGCATACATGACATTTTTTTTCCAATAGTTCCAGGAAAAGTGTCAAGAGGGTTTTTCCCCTGGCCTGGCTTGAATCCGTTGTTCATTTCTAAGTTAATCATCATTGTTACTACTAAAAATAGTAAAGATGATTTGTAATTAAGATATTTACTTTTAGGGCTTCACTGGTGGCTCAGATGGTAAAGAATCTGCCATCAATGTGGGAGAGCTGGATTTGATCTCTGGATCAGGAAGATCCCCTGGAGAAGGGAACAGCAACCCACTGCAGTATTCTTGCCTGGTGAAACCTATGAACAGAGGGAGCTGGCAGGGCTATAGTTTATGGGGTCACAAAGAGTCAGACATGACTAAGTGACTAACACACACACACTTTTAAAGGTGATGCTAAGAAATATTCTTTAATATTTCTTTTCTTTTGTTCATTCAAGTTGTTTTCTCTACGTTGTATCATGGTCCTGAATTTCTTTCATCATATTTATAAATGAAGTGTCAGATTCATTATTATAGGTCTGTGTTGCCTTGACAGTTGTAACATTGGTTTCCACAGCAGGCCTCCTTAAATTGAAGTGTTGGAACTGTTTGTAAATAACCCAGACGTTTTCAGGCAGGCAGTTCTCCTTCTAAGCAGCATTGGTGGAGAGTAAATAGGCAACACGGAGTTCAATTTTATTGTCAATTTTTGGGGTTGTTGCTGTTTAGGTGCCAATTTGGGTCTGACTCTTTGCAACCCCATAAACTGTAGCCTGTCAGGCTCCTCTGTCCATGAGATTTCACAGGCAAGAATACTGGAGTGGACTACCGTTTTCTTCTCCAGGGGATCATCTCAACCCAAGGATAGAACCCATGTCTCCTGTATTGGCAGGCAGATACTTTGCTGCTGAGGCCTTGTCAGTTTTGGAGCTTTCTATTATGGATACAAAGAGACAATGACGTATAGAACAGTCTTATGGACTCTGTGGGAGAGGGAGAGGGTGGGAAGATTTGGGAGAGTGACATTGAAACACGTAGAATATCATGTAAGAAACGAGTTGCCAGTCCAGGTTCGATGCGCGATACTGGATGCTTGGGGCTGGTGCACTGGGACGACCCAGAGGGATGGTGTGGGGAGGGAGGAGGGAGGAGGGTTCAGGATGGGGAACACATGTATGCCTGTGGCGGATTCATTTTGATATTTGGCAAAACTAATACAATTATGTAAAGTTTAAAAATAAAATAAAATTTAAAAAAAAAAAAAAAAGCTATTTTTTTTTTCTCAAGCATTACTTTTTGGTATATGTTCAAAGATCTGTTTTTCCTGAACAGAACAATTCTACATCATGGTTCAAATAAGATGCTGTGAAGTTTCACAATGAATAATTTGTAATCTCAAGTGTCAATTACACCTTTAGAAAAGCTATATTTCAATCTGCGGATTGAGCCATGGCTCAGGCAGAATTGTAGGAAATGCCATACCAAGTTGTCAAAGGAAACAAGGTCTAAAACCTGGACAGAAATTACCCAGTCCTAAAGGTGACTTGGGCTCAGCAGTACAGAATCTGCCTGCAATGCAGGAGATACAGGAGATGCAGGTTTCATCCCTGGGTTAGGGAGATCCCCTGGAGGAGGTCATGGCAACCCACTCCAGTATTCTTGCTGGAGAATCCCATGGACAGAGGAACCTGACAGGCTAAAGTCCATAGGGTCACAAAGAGTCAGACATGACAGAAGCAACAGAGCACGCACGCACAAAGGTGACTAGGGCTTCCCTGGTGGCTCAGTGGTAAAGAATCCACTTGCCAATGCAGAAAATGCAGGTTCAATTTCTGGGTCAGGAAGATCCCCTGGAGAAGGAAATGGCAACCCATTCCTGGGAAATGGTTACCTTACCTGGGAAAGGTAACCCTTGGAATGGAATCCCAGGTAATGGAAAGGTAACCCTTGGAATGGAAACCCTTACCTGGGAAATCCCATGGTGGGCTACAGTCCAAGGGGTTGCAAACAAGTTGAACATGACTCAGCAACTAAACAACAAATTTGGGGGTAAAATACTTTATGGTATTTACTCAGCAGAGTTCACTTTGTCGAATTCTAATGTGTATTTTGGTATTTGCTTGTTTTTTGTTTAGTCTTTAAGCATCATGCTACAGACTCTTCCAGAGAGTTTTTTTATTTATTTAGGAAACTCTCATTGCCTTAGTCTCAGGGCAGAATTTGTATTCTACATACCCAGGAAGGGGTGGGGCATGGTTCACTGGCTATGTAGCTGGTGGTCCTTGAACTCTGAATGTATGTTTCTCCTCACTGCCTCAGTTCAGTTCAGTTCAGTCACTCAGTCGTGTCTGACTCTGCAACCCCATGAATCACAGCACGCCAGGCCTCCCTGTCTATCACCATCTCCCGGAGTTCACACAGACTCACGTCCATCAAGTCAGTGATGCCATCCAGCCATCTCATCCTCTGTCATCCCCTTCTCCTCCTGCCCCCAATCCCTCCCAGCATCAGAGTCTTTTCCAATGGGTCAACTCTTCGCATGAGGTGGCCAAAGTACTGGAGTTTCAACTTTAGCATCATTCCTTCCAAAGAAATACCAGGGCTGATCTCCTTCAGAATGGACTGGTTGGATCTCCTTGCAGTCCAAGGGACTCTCAAGTGTCTTCTCCAACACCACAATTCAAAAGCATCAATTTTTCGGTGCTCAGCTTTCTTCACAGTCCAACTCTCACATCCATACATGACTACTGGAAAAACCATAGCCTTGACTAGACTGACCTTTGTTGGCAAAGTAATGTCTCTGCTTTTCAATATGCTATCTAGGTTGGTCATAACTTTCTTTCCAAGGAGTAAGCGTCTTTTAATTTCATGGCTGCAGTCACCATCTGCAGTGATTTTGGAGCCCAGAAAAATAAAGTCTGACACTGTTTCCATTGTTTCCCCATCTATTTCCTATGAAGTGATGGGACCAGATGCCATGATCTTTGTTTTCTGAATGTTGAGCTTTAAGTCAACTTTTTTACTCTCCACTTTCACTTTCATCAAGAGGCTTTTTAGTTCCTCTTCACTTTCTGCCATAAGGGTGGTGTCATCTGTATATCTGAGGTTATTGATATTTCTCCCAGCAATCTTGATTCCAGCTTGTGCTTCTTCCAGCCCAGCGTTTCTCATAATGTGCAAAGAAATGCAAAAAAGCAAAATGGCTCTCTGAGGAGGCCTTACCAATAGCTGTGAAAAGAAGAGAAGCAAAAAGCAAAGGAGAAAAGTAAAGATATAAACATCTGAATGCAGAGTTCCAAAGAATAGCAAGAAGAGTTAAGAAAGCCTTCCTCAGCGATCAATGCAAAGAAATAGAGGAAAACAACAGAATGAGAAAGACTAGAGATCTCTTCAAGAAAATTAGAGATACCAAGGGATTATTTCATGCAAAGATGGGCTCAATAAAAGACAGAAATGGTATGGACCCAACAGAAGCAGAATATATTAAGAAGAGGTGGCAGGAATACATAGAAGAACTGTACAAAAAAGATCTTCATGACCAAGATAATCATGATGGTGTGATTACTCACCTAGAGGCAGACATCCTGGAATGTGAAGTCAAGTGGGCCTTAGAAAGCATCACTACGAACAAAGTTAGTGGAGGTGATGGAATTCCAGTTGAGCTATTCCAAATCCTGAAAGATGATGCTGTGAAAGTGCTGCACTCAATATGCCAGGGAATTTGGAAAATGCAGCAGTGGCCACAAGACTGGAAAATATCAGTTTTCATTCCAATCCCAAAGAAAGGCAATGCCAAAGAATGCTCAAACTACTGCACAATGGCACTCATCTCACATGCTAGTAAAGTAATGCTCAAAATTCTCCAAGCCAGGCTTCAGCAATATGTGAACAGTGAACTTCCAGATGTTCAAACTGGTTTTAGAAAAGGCAGAGGAACCAGGGATCAAATTGCCAGCATCTCCTGGATCATCAAAAAAGCAAGAGAGTTCCAGAAAAACATCTATTTCTGCTTCATTGACTATGCCAAAGACTTTGACTGTGTGGATCACAATAAACTGTGGAAAATTCTGAAAGAGATGGGAATACCAGACCACTAGACCTGCCTCTTGAGAAATTTGTATGCAGGTCAGGGAGCAACAGTTAGAACTGGACATGGAACAACAGACTGGTTCCAAATAGGAAAAGGAGTACGTCAAGGCTGTATATTGTATATTGTCACTGCCTCAGGTGTATCACTAATAGCTCAAGGAAGAAGAAAATACATGGGCAGGAGGGGTCCATCCCCTTGCTTTTAAAGCTGAGCATTGTCTGAGGTCAGTTGTCTTTGACGAGGTTCTTTAAAGGCTCAGGAGCAAATCCTTAACTATTCTGGCTCTTTCTGGGCTGCCTCTCTCCAGACTGAATGCCATCTGGATGTCTGTAATAGTTTAATTAGCTCATCTCTGGAGATCTTGATACATATTTCAAAGTACAAGGGATGTGTGAGAGCTGGAACAAGAAGGAACTAGGTCCTGTGACTGGTCTGCCTGCTCCGTGCCCAAGGCAGCACAAGACTCAGTGCCTAAGACCAGGGTAGAAGCCCCAGGTGGCGCAGCTCTCAGAATCCCTCTGACGGGTGAGGGTATCTCATGGGACACGCTCCTATTTGCTGTTCATTCCTACCTCAGTTTTTTCAACTCTTTTCTCTTTACTTTCTGTGTGTTTTGTTTTTTACTCCTCATCTAATCTCTTGTTGATTCTTGAAGACTTTACAGATCAAAGGGTCCACTGAATGTCATGAATACCAATGACTTTCTCTCACCTAGTTCTTGGAGAACAAGGTATTCTACATGGAGGAGGGCGTTTGTTCATAGTAATGGAAAATAGTGAATGTACTCTTCCTGTTTGTGACTCACACAACTATCCCCTCACACATGTAAGCACACACATTAGAGTGTGCAGCAAAAAAGGGAGCTCATGATTATCACACCATCATGATTATCTTGGTCATAAAGATCTTTTTTGTACAGTTCTTCTATGTATTCCTGCCACCTAGGGACCTTGGGGGAGAAGCTTCACACAGCTCTGTGGCCAGTCTCTCTGAGAGTTTCTAAAGGCAGGTGTCTTGCCAACAGGAAGACAAATGTCCTTCAAAAATTCACATCTGCTCTACAACAAAAATTTATACCCCTCTAATTAAAGTTATTTTGATCCTTTTTCCCATGTACTAATTCCTTGGCCTTTTTTGTAATAAGAGAATTTTTTCCCTCCTCCTAGTAATGAAATTACTTTACAAAACATCTTATATTATCTGCTAATGAATGTCACTTTACCAGAACTACTTCTAATTACAAAGCTCCCCACCACAGTATGAGAGATGGCCCTTTTTAATATGTTAATTTCTCCAGAATGTTTCTGAGGAGAGTACTTCTCCCCTCTCCCAATGTATTTTTCCTTTTAATATTTATTTATTGTATATTCGCTAAACACACAATATTGTGCAAAGGGCTGGAAAGAGAAAATGAGATCAAGTCTTTGTCCCTGGAGAGATTACATTATTGTAGAGGAAACAGATTAGAATCAAGTAAACAAAATATTAACAGATTTTTATTAATTATGTGAACAATCAGAGATTGTGATAAAGACATCAGGAGAGCATACTCTAGATAGGGTTGTCAGAAGAGAAGGTAACTTTTGTATTGAGATCTGAAAATAGGATGGAATCAACTATGGAAACAGTTGAGGAGAGAGCCTTTTCATAACTAGTGTACAGCAGATATAAGTCCCTACAAAATCAGAAACCCTTGACATGTTCTTGAAAGCATAGAAGGCTTATGAAATAAAAGCGCAAAGGAAAAGAAGAAAAATGGCATTAGGAAAGATGGCAAAGGTCTACAGAGATCAAACCCATCAAGCTATGATAATGAGCTGATTTTATTCTACCTGCAAGAGGAAGCTATCAAGGGATTTTTAAAGGGAGAGGGAGTACATTATAACCTGAATTCTGTTTTTAAAAATATTTCTTTGTTGCTTTATGGGGGTTAAGTTTTAGGGGAATAAGAATGAAGCAGGCCAATAAGGTAGGATGCCCTTCCATTGGCTTATTCAACAATGTAAGTCAAGAAGAGAGGCATCGCAGAGGGCAAGACATAGAGCACACTTAGATATATTATTTGAATACAACAAACAGGACTTCCTGACAGATTAAATGTCAGTGAAAAGGAAAAGAAAAAGTCAAACATCACTGAACTATAACCTGCTCCTTGATCTCTATTATTGCTGTTTCTAAAGTAGTATAACTCCTCAGTGCCTTTGTTTCAACTTTAAAATGAGGAAATTTTTCTTACTTCATGAAGTTGTTACTAATTTCATATTAATGTATAATGGGGATTTAGAATTTCTTGATATATAGTATCTGCTACATTAGTGTTAGCATCTATTAATGTTAAAAATATATTATTATCATTATTAGTAGTATTACTTTAGTCAGATCAAAGCTGCCCTCTATTTTTCAGGTTTGTTTCAAATTTTCCTGTCTTCTCTTCCCTTCCCTGTGTTTCAGCACTGTTATGAAATTATTCTTTCCCAACTATTTTTTTTCTGACATTTCAATTTTGGCATTTTCTTCCTAAGGATAATAGGAAAACAGATTAAGCGTGTATGCTCAAGATACCATCTTGAATTGGGAGGTATTTATATATATATATATTTTTTATATTACTGAATAATATACACTACTCCTCAGCCCTGATGTGTAGGAAGTAAAAAAAATATTCTGACCCAAGAAGTCAACACTCCCAGTAACTACATAGACTTATTTTTTTGGAAACCATTCATCCTCACCCTAGTGAGAAATGTGGGCTAATCTCCCAGGACTGGGTTAAGATTGACATAGTGTTGAAAACAAGCAACATTATATGCAATATATTCACAAAAGCTTGATGTGTACAATAATTTTTAAAACAAGCAGGCATCAGAACAAAGATTCAGGTGTCTGAAAGAAAGTTTGAGTTTTGAGTAAACCTAGGGGTTGCCATAGGGCTGATAAAAATCAGAGAATGCTGCAAAAGCTTCAGCACCAAGATGAGGTCAGCCGGTGGCACTGGAGGGGCAGTGATCACCTGACGCTTCTGAGTCTGGACTTTTTTTTTTCATTCTTATATTTTTACTTTGAAATGTTTATATGAGTACAGTGAAACTAAATTTTAGAGACTCTGAATGTCATTTGGATATCATTTGTTGTTCAGAAGCTAAGTCGTGTCTGACTCTGCAACATGGGCTGCAGCACACCAGGCTCCTCTATCCTCCGCCATCTCCCAAAGTTTGCTCACAGTCATGCCCACTGAATCGGTGATGCTCTCTAACTGACTCAACCCTTCTCTTTTTGCTTTCACACTTTGGGTCAGAGTCTTTTCCAATGAGTCAGCCCTCTGCATCAAGTGGCCAAAGTATTGGAGCTTCAGAAGCAGTGCTTCTAATGAATATTCAGGGTTGATTTTCTTTTGGGTTGACTGGGTTGATCTCCTTACAGTCCAAGGGACTCTCAAGAGTCTTCTCCAGCACCACAACTCAAAAGCATCAATTAAGCATCTTTTAATTTCACGGCTGCCATCACTGTTGGCAATTATTTTGGAGCCCAAGAAAAGAAAATTTGTCACTGTTTCCACTTTTTCCCCTTCTATTTGCCATGAAGTGATGGGACCAGGTGCCATGACCTTAGTTTTTTGAATGTTGAGTTTCAAGCCAGATTTTTACTCTCTTCTTTGACCCTCATCAAGAGACTCTTTAGTTCCTCTTCATTTTCTGCCATGAGCGGTATCACCTGCATATCTGAGGTTGTTAATATTTCTCCTGGCAATGTTGATTCCAGCTTTTGATTTAACCAGCCTGACATTTCACATAATGTACTCTACATGAAAGTTAAAGAAACAGGATGACAATATACAGCTTTGTTATACTCCCTTCTCAATCTTAAATCAGTCCATTGTTCCATGTCTGATTCTAACTGTTGATTCCTGACCTGCATACAGGTTTCTCAGAAGACAGGTTAAGGTGTTCTGGTACATCTGTCTCTTTAAGAATTTTCCACAGTTTGTTGTGATCCACACAGTCAAGGCTTTAGTGTAGTCAATGAAGCAGAAGTAGATGTTTTTCTGGAACTCCCTTGCTTTCTCCATGATCCAGCATATGCAGCCAATTTGAGATCTGGTTGGTTTGCCTTTTCTAAACCCAGCTTGCATGTTTGGAAGTTCTACATTCACAAAGTGCTGAGGTCTTGCAATAATTTCCCTTTTGATTTTTCTGGAAGCATAATGCCTCCTTTGTTTACAGTTTTGGCTGCACTTGTTTCAACTAATAGTACATCAAAGAGGGAAGAAACTTTTTAAATGCCTGTCCTCCAGGACACCGCTGTCACAGTTCATACTCTGCTCTCAAGCTATTACTGTAAGGGAAGACCCTGCAGTGCTGTCCCCCAGGGTCTGGAGAGTAGACTGCCTAGAGAGCAGGCACACTGCCCCACTGCGCTGCCCTCCCGCAAAAGGGGTGGCCCACCAGCATGCACCATGATTCACTGCCTGGACTTTGCACAGGCGTCTGAAGGCAGAGGGAGAGGTAGAAGAGAGGACCTCTTTCTGCTCTTTTCCAGGTTTCTGGTGAGGTGAAAGTGCTAGAGTCTGGGTTTTAAGGCCACAATTCACGAATTAGTCAGCCTTGCTTCAAGTGCCTACTATGGCGTATATTTTATCATACTCTGCATCCCAGATATCCTTGATCAGTGCTTAACGCAGCATCTCCTCTGATATTTTATTATCCTTTATACCCTCTGTTATGGTATTATTTTGAGTTTCTCCTTCCAAGATCCAATCCCATACTATTCTGCTTCATATTAATACATCTAGTGGTATCTGGAAACCTCAGATTACAGCAAAAAGGCACAACAAAACAATGTATTCCCAGAATATTAGCACATTTACACTGTTGTATGTGAAACTTGCACTCCCTAAAGCTCGTCACTTAGACTGAAACCTCTCAAGCCAAAGCTGCCTTTTCCAGTTCAACATATGGTCTTATTTTTCTTCATGTACCATGTATGCTGGGATTCTGCAGCTGTTGGTTATTGTTGTATTCTATAAATGTCAAATAGATTAAGTTGGCTGAAAATGTTTGAATATCCTTATCAGATTTTTTTAATGATCATCTGTTTGATCATTTATTGGGAGTGCTAATGTTTCCAACTATATATTTATAAATGTTTCTCCCTTTACTCATGTTAGTTTTTACTTCATATATAGTGAAGGTGTATTTTTAGATATATATACATTTAGAATTATTTTGTCTTCCTGGTGAATTGACAGCATAAAGCTTCAGCATTATGAAATGCTTATGTTTACTTCTGACAATACTTCATGTGAGAAGTCTATATTCTCAGTATCAATAGACACTATGTTTATGATTAGCATTTTTATGATATTTTCCTATCTTTTTAAACTATCTGTGATATTGTCTGTAATGACCATCTTTTGTAAACAGCGTGTAATTAGTTGGCTCTTGCTTTGTTATACAATCTGATAATCTTTGTGTTTTAATTAGGCAGCTTTATCTAATTACAATGAATATAGTTTGTGGTTGACTATAAGATACTGTTTTGCCAACTGTTTTATGTTTGAGCTATTCTATTCTTTGTTCCATGCTTCCTCTTTTCCTGTCTTCTCTTTGAATGTATACCTTTATTCAGGTTCCATTTTATCTCCCTGGCTTATGTTTTTATTCCTGTTTGCTCTGAAGAGGACAATATGTTACTTTAAATTTATTACTGTCCACTACAAACTAATGGCATTTCCCTTATAATTTTTGAATTCTGCAGCAATATATTGATTATTAAATTTAATACTCCCACACCATCTTTTGTGCTACTTTGAAATTCATTCAATTTACACATGTGTTTTAAATCAAACTGTACATTATTATTTTCACTTTAAATAAGTATCCCTTATTTAAGTAATTTAAAAAGTAAAAAAAAAAAAAAAAGTCTTTTATAATCAATTACATATTTACCAGTTCTATCTTTCTTCATTCCTTTGTGCAAATCATGTTTCACCAATATCAAGGACCCCCTTTACCATTTATGGTACAGGTGGGCTTCCCGAGTGGCTCAAATGGTAAAGAATCTGCCTGCAATCCTGGAGACCCAGGTTTGATCCCTGGGTTGGGAAGAACCCCAGAGAAGGGAATGGTAACCCACTCCAGTATTCTTGCCTGGAGAATTTCATGGACAGAGGAGCCTGGCAGGCTACAGTTCATGGGGTTACAAAGATTTGGACGTGACTGAGCAACTAACACACACATACACACACACACAGTACAAGTACGCTGGTGATGAATTCTCATAACTTTCATCTGAAAATGCCTTTATTTGACTTCTATTTTTAAACAAAAACAATCCTGTGTTTAAAATTCTAGTCTGAGTTTTTTTTTTTTTTTCAACATTGACGAAAAAACCATGACCCATTGTCTTATGGTTTATATTTTGATGAGAAACCACTCCCCCAGGAATCCTAATAATCTTTTTTGCTCTGTTACTTTCAAATTTTTCTCTTTGTTTTTGGTTCTTGTGGGGAGAGAGAAAATTAGCTAAGATGGCATGATCAGACTCTCTCGCCCCAGGTTTTGTAGGTAATGACTGTGTAGCAGCTGAGATCATTTATAGCATCGCACTTGCACGTCACGAGGTAGTCGCTAGGTCACGGGCTACTTTGTGCTGCATGCATATGTGAGCTCCACCTAGAAAGCGGTGTTATTACTGCTCTGTCAAGGCTGTGTCCATTGGGTCAGTCATGAGAGGAGTGAATATAGCATGCCTGCTGCTATGGCTGCTATGCTAGTGGGGAGAAAACGAGCCTCAGTTCCAATAATTCCTTGAGTTT
Source organism: Bos grunniens (assembly GCF_055505025.1). NCBI lineage: Eukaryota > Metazoa > Chordata > Mammalia > Artiodactyla > Bovidae > Bos > Bos grunniens. The sequence goes on along the minus strand of NC_141183.1, from coordinate 59,443,084 downwards.
TCCTCCAGCTTCCCCGCTTTCACCTTGTCTACCTCAGGTTCAGCGAACAATGTGAACAGCAAGACAACTGGCATCATGAACAAGATCAGCAATACAGTTTTCAGCAAAAGAACAATGATTTCCAGAGGTTTGGTTTTCTTTGTGTTTATTCTGACTGATGTTGCTGTGCTTCACAGTTTTGAGAGTTGACATTTTTCATAATAATTGGAAATTTTTTTGCCATTATTTCCTCAAATAGTTTTCTGTTCCAACCTCTCTCTTTTATTCTGTAATCCCAATTATATTGTGTATATATTATATTACCTGATATCGTCTCACAGTTCACTAAAGATTTTTCAGCCTTTTCTCTTTCTATGCTTCAGTTTGGATAGTTTCTATTAATATTATTCTGTCTTCCAGTTCTTGAAGCTTAATACTCTTTACTTCTTGGGTTTTCTACCTGTTGCTGAACTCACCCACTAAACTTTTCATTTTAGATTTTATGTTTTTCAGGTCAAGGATTTCCAATTCTTTACTGATATCCTCCTATCTATGTACTATGTTCATATATTTCTATAAAATTTAAGAACATATCTATGATCTATCTAAAATCTTTGTCATAATTGCAAGATCTCTGTCACCTTGCTGTATGTTTCCATAAATTTTTATCCTGGTTTTGAATCATATCTCCTTTCTTCTTCACTTGTCTAGTAATATTCTATCATATGATGCACATTGCATACACTATATTGTTGATTATATATATTTTGTTACCTTGTTTGAATTTGTTAGAGAATTACTTTATTAGTACATCAGCTCCATTTTTTTGGTTTTATTTTTTGGGTTTCTTAGAACTCCAATGTCCTAGTTGGACTCTCAGTTCAACTTAGAATCTTAGTTCATCTCATAGCTGCCCCTTATCTATTATTTGAAAAATCTTATCGATAGAAAATCATCCTGAACATTAATTGCTTAACATTTCATGGAATAATCAAGACAATTCCTATGAAGATTTCTGGATCCCCTTCTCTGTGCAGCTTCCTCCTTCCTGGTCTGCCCGAAAGCTAGATATCGTCTCAGTAACTCCAAATTCTCATCTCTGTCTTCTTAGCTCAGCAAAATGTTCTGCTTAAGATAGGCTCCACTTCCCTGCACTGAGTCAGAAGCTCCTCCAAGCAGAAAATCAATGCAGTTGCAGGCCTAATCCCATGGATTTTTCTTGTGTTTGGAATCACAGATGTATACTGTCTATTGCTCAGTGTCTGAAACCAGTTGCTTCATACAGTTTTCTCAGATTTCTTTTTTTTTTTTTTTTATAGTGGGAGAACTTAACTGAAACTAGGAACTTAATCATGGATTAGAGAAGTTCTAAAGCTATTCTTTCACCTTATTTATCTTAGGATCTTTGTAAAGTGTAAAATCCCCTGTTACTTTTATGTTTCAGCCATTTTGTTATACATAACACCTCCTTGGAGAAGGCAATGGCACCCCACTCCAGTACTCTTGCCTGGAAAATCCCATGGACAGAGGAGCCTGGTAGGCTGTAGTCTATGGGATCGTGAAGAGTCGGACACGACTGAGTGACTTCACTTTCACTTTTCATGTTCATGCATTGGAGAAGGAAATGGCAACCCATTCCGTGTTCTTGCCTGGAGAATCCCAGGGACAGGGGAGCCTGGTGAGCTGCGGTCTATGGGGTCGCACAGAGTTGGACACGAATGAAGCAACTTAGCAGCAACAACACCTCCTTATAATAGTCAATAAATGTTTTCCTGGTCTTAAATGTTCACTTATTGAAAGATGTAACTCCTAGTTTATAGACTTCTGGTTTACCTCCTGTGTTATCAATATCTTAAAAAATATCAAAGTCCATCTAGTGACATAAAACATCCTCAGTTCTTTGATATGTTTCTCTTCAAAGGCTTTTTATTCTTCTTCAGGTCTATGATTCTTTTTTATAGTTACCCTCTGGATTTTGTCATCACTTGAAATATATTTTACCTTTTCAATGATAAATTCAGACAACTATGTCTTCAAAACAGACTTCTATTATTTTACTCAGTTGCTCCAAGATCTTCAGTCATTTGACTTCCGTGTACATATTTATATCAACTGTCTCCCTATCACTTCCTTCTGACTTAATTTCTTTTGCTGTGCATCAGATTCCATTTCAACAATTTTCTCGCCAAAACCCTCAGCAATCACATTTACTTGACTCCTTGCACCCTCCTGTACCAAAACAAAACAAAACATGACACTTGGCTTCCATCTATTCATCTTCTCTGTTGTAGGCTGCTAAGCGTTGAACAAAAATAGCGCCTTACTCAGATTAGTGACGCTGAAATTTATGATTCACAGCTTCCCATGAGACTTCAATTTGCCACAACACACCAGTGTTTCTTATGTTTTGTTCCTTTCCCATTTACCAAAAAAACTATGTCAAATATATTTACTTTCTTCTTATAACTGACTCTTTCACTCATTATCTCATTCTTAATCAATGTCCTTCTCTGAATGGCAGTCATCAACTGATAAGTTTTTCAATTCCTACCACCAAACAGACCAATAATAGCACTCATCCTGCCCATCTCTCCCGCAACAATGAAATGCGTCCCTTCTGCCCAAGTTTGTGAAATGCATTCTCACTGTCTCTGTCTCTTCAAAGATTCTCCCTCTAGTGGCTTCTTTTTGTTAGAATCTAAATATATTCAAGTCTCTCTTCCCAGAAGTCCCTTTTAATCCCAGGTCCCTCTTTGCTATTTTTGTTCAATCTTAAGTTGTGTCCAACTCTTTGAGACCTCATGGACTATAGCATGCCAAGCTTCTCTGTCCTCTGCTATCCTCCAGCGTTTGCTCAATTCATGTCCATTGAGTCAGTGATACTATATTATTTCTTTCCTCTTGCTCATAAAGAGACTCTAGAGACAGATTATCTCTGTATGTATCCCAGATCTGCCACTTATTAGTTACTTACAATTAATGTAATATTTTTAGCAACTCATTTAATCTGACTGTGATTTCCTCCTCTATAATACCTTATGATAGACTGAAAAAAAAATATATATATATAGCATTTGTAAATGTGTGGAAGATAAAGTGCTTAATAAGTCTTGGATATAATAATTGTAAATGTTATTAGTTAAGCCAAACTCCCTGAGAAGACTGAATACAAGTTGCATTTACTTTCTTATCTCTGTCTCAGCACTCAGGACTCAGCAATCAGGCAGCCATGTCAAATGTTTGGTAAAATCTTCTTGATGAGCCATTTACTCAATTGAACAGGTATTTCTGTCTGTATCTTTCCTGACTTTGGGCAGTATTTGACATTGCTGATCATTTGTACTTCCTATAGCATTTGTATGCAGGTCAGGAAGCAACAGTTAGAACTGGACATGGAACAACAGACTGGTTCCAAACAGGAAAAGGAGTTCGTCAAGGCTGTATATTGTCACCCTGTTTATTTAACTTATATGCAGAGTACATCATGAGAAATGCTGGGCTGGAGGAAGCACAAGCTGGAGTCAAGATTGCCAGGAGAAATATCAATAACCTCAGATATGCAGATGACACCACCCTTATGGCAGAAAGTGAAGAGGAACTAAAAAGCCTCTTGATGAAAGTGAAAGTGGAGAGTGAAAAAGTTGGCTTAAAGCTCAACATTCAGAAAATGAAGATCACGGCATCCGGTCCCACCACTTCATGGGAAATAGATGGTGAAACAGTGGAAACAGTGTCAGATTTTATTTTTCTGGCCTCCAAAATCACTACATATGGTGACTGCAGCCATGAAATTAAGACACTTATTCCTTGGAAGGAAGGTTATGACCAACCTAGATAGCATATTCAAAAGCAGAGACATTACTTTGCCAACAAAGGTGCGTCTAGTCAAGGCTGTGGTTTTTCCTGTGGTCATGTATGGATGTGAGAGTTGGACTGTGAAGCAGGCTGAGCACCGAAGAATTGATGCTTTTGAACTGTGATGTTGTAAAAGACTCTTGAGAGTCTCTTGGACTGCAAGGAGATCCAACTGGTCCATTCTGAAGAAGATTAATCCTGGGATTTCTTTGGAAGGACTGATGCTGAATCTGAAACTCCAGTACTTTGGCCACCTCATGCGAAGAGTTGACTCATTGGAAAAGACTCTGATGGTGGGAGGGATTGGGGGCAGGAGGAGAAGGGGATGACAGAGGATGAGGTGGCTGGATGGCATCACTGACTCGATGGACATGAGTCTGTGTGAACTCCGGGAGATGGTGATAGACAGGGAGGCCTGGCGTGCTGCGATTCATGGGGTGGCAAAGAGTCGGACACGACTGAGTGACTGATCTGATCTGATAACATTCCATTCTTTTGCTTTCAGTGAAGTCACACTCTGGGTTTTCTTCTGGATATTCCTTCTTACTATCTTTTGCATTTTTTTTTGAAAATTTCAGTGTTTTAAAAAATCTTAAATGTCAGGTTCTCCAGGATTCTCCTTTAAGTCTCTCTGATCTCACTATCTGTATGCCCTCAATACATTTTCTGATTATTTATGAATCTTGGTCTTCAGCTGAAGCCTGTCTCCAGAGTAACAGATCAATTCAGCTACTAAAATCTCCACAGGAATCTTATATTCAGCACATATAAAAATTAACTCATATTCGCCTCTCTAAGCTGATTGTATATTCTTTAGTTCAAACTTACATAGCATTGCCAATGAAGAACTCCAGAGGCCATTATTCATTTTGCAGTAAGCAAGGGAGGACAGTTAATATAAAATTCAAGTTAAAGCTGTGCCCCTCCAGATTTGCATAATATGGTCATCTATCCTATATCTGAGTTAAAATCCCATATGTTATGTTGGATTCTGCTCTCCATGACACCCTGTCAAGCACTGTCAACTCCAATTTCTAATTCTCTCATAGTCCCATCCTCCTCCCAATTTCCAGTGCAAGTCCTCCTCCTAGACATCTCCTGATTCTTTTAATATGAAGCCCAAACTTCACACAATTTAGAATTTTCAGATACTGTGCTACTTTACCACTCTGGCTTCAACTCAGCTACTTTTTCTTAGTATTCAACCATCAGGTTGTACTGCAAGTTTCTCAACCATGCTATGCATTCTCTTACCTCTAGGCTTCTAGTCATGCTTTTCACTCTCCTTGGAATAATCTACTTATTCTTTTCCCTAGGAAGGCTTAGTTTAATCTTCCATAATGCAGACTCTAGACAAGAACATGATTTCAAGAGGTTTATGTAGGAGATAATCTCCAAAGAAATGGTAGAAGAGTGGGTGAAACAGAAGGAAAGAAATAGATGAAGTAGAGAAGGTGAAACAGAGTATCTTAGTGAACATGTTACCAGTATAGGCAGTGGGAACTCAATTACACTGGAAACTTTGGGGATATAACATACAGTACATCTCAGAACAGTCCCACATAAAAAGCAAATTAGAGTTCTCTGAGCTTGCAGTACCTTTCTCTTCCCCTTGGAGGGTCCTTGGCTTTTTTCCCCAGCATGGCTCCCAAACACCAGTTTTCACTTCCACTCCAAGCTAAGAAACTGAAAACAGTGAGGCTGACTCTTGCCTCCAGGCCAGATGAGGCATCTGCTTCTTCAAACTTGCTGAAGGAAGAAAAAGAACAGCAATAAGCAATCGAACATATTGATAAAGTACAAAATGAAATAGACAGACTTAATGAAGAAGCCAGTGAAGAGATTTCGAAAGTAGAACAGAAGTATAACAAACTTTGCCTACTATCAAAATCCCAGATTTGGGGGTAACAATATATGTTAGCTATCCACAAGTGTCTGCATTGCTTGGAGAGGAAAATTAAAAGGTGCTACATTATTTGATAAGAATTGAAGTGAAGAATTTGAAGACATTAAATCAGGTTACAGAATAAATTTGTATTTTAATGAAAACCCTTACTTCAAAAATAAACTTCTCTCCAAAGAATTTCATCTGAATAAGAGTGGTGATCCATCTTCAAAGTCCAATGAAATCAAATGGAAACTTGGAAAGGATTTGATGAAATGATCAAGTCAAACACAGAATCAAGCCAGCAGGAAGAGACAGCATGAGGAACCAGAAAGCTTCTTCACCTGGTTTACTGATCATTCTGATGCAGGGGCAGGTGAGTTAGGAGAGGTCATCAATGATGATATTTGGCCAAATCCGTTACAGTACTGTTTGGTTCCTGACATGGATGAGGAAGGGGAAGGAGAAGAAGATGATGACGATGATGAAGAGGAAGAAGATTGGAAGCTTTGATGATGAACGGGATGAGGATGAGGAAAGGTGAAGAAGATGACTGATGGAACACTGATGGATTCCAGCCTTTTAAAATTCCCTCCAGTCCCTGGAAGCAAGTCACAGTCTTTTTTTTTTTTTTTCCCTTCTCCTCTTGTGCTCAGTTGCCCTCTTTTTGAGGTCTCTTTTCCCCTTTATACCATGGTTCACAACTTATTTTGGGGGAAAATATCTTCAGCAGAATTCAGTCGGAAAAGAGTCTCTACCCCTTCCTTTTCCAAATTCATTTTTATCCCTTCCTGTCTCAACAAGAACTTTATGGGATCAATACCACCATGCTCTTTTGGGGTGGTGGGAACCCTCCAGCTCCCTTAGCTCTGCTGGAAACTGGAGAGCGCTAGGCCCTGTGCAGTTGTGCATGGAATTCTAGCTTTTTTCCTCCTTTCTCCATATATTGGGCTCAGATATAACATTGTGTCTCTATGTGAATACGGACAGTTAGCATTTACCAACATGTATCTGTCTAATTTCTCTTGTTTAAAAAGAGAAAAAGAAAAAAAAAAGCTTTAACAACTGGGGTTATAGAAGGTCAGCAAATGGTCAGTTTGAGATTTTTGAATGGGTTAAGTGGGCATTTTGACAACATGGCTTCTCCTTTGGCGTGTTTAATTGTGATGTTTAATGGACATCCTTGCAGTTTAAGACGACACTTTTAAAATAAAATTCTTTCCTAATGATGACTCGAGCTCTCCTACTCAATGCGAGAATCAGCAGGGCCTATAGGATCTTATTTGCATTTGACATTCTCTATTGTAATTTTGTTCCTGTTTATTTTTTAATTTTTCTTTTTGTTTCACTAGAAAAGAAAGATGATGCTCAGTTTTAAATGTTAAAAGTGTACAAGTTGCTTTGTTACAATAAAACTAAATGTGTACGCGTGCACACACACACACACACACACATACACGCACAAAGCAAATTAGCCAGGCTACCCATTTTCCATGTTTTCTCCCTCTTTGACTGAGAACATTTCCTGAGGGATCATTTCTCCAACCTGACCATGGACAGACAAGGTGGACTTGAGAAACCTCTAAAGTAGAGCGTGGCAGCTGTTAGAAGTAGAAGATCATCAGCATGCACTGGGAACACATATAGGAAACCAAATCTAATCACTGATACTCCTTTAATATTCCTCTCCTGTGTAACTTTAAGTTCTTTATTACCTTTCTCTTGTTAATTAGCATATCTTAGTGTGAGAAATTACAGTTAAACAGTAAGTCACTATAGCCATGTGTCTAGTTCAACATGGTTTCCCTAAAACCTGGCCCTGAGTAGATACTTCCTGTACCTTTTGACTGAACTCTCTTTTGTTGAATGGGTATTTTAAGTTTGGTAGCAGTAACTACATACCTTTAAAGATTAGTCAAGATACTGTAGACTTTGTTTTCTTGCTTTCTGCCTCATTCAGGTAGAATGATTGGTATTTGGAAATGACTTTGCAGTAAGGTGCAAGTCACTGTTGAAATATCAAAAAGTAATTGCTAAAACATGGTTTTCTTATACTATGTAACCTGTATCATTTCTTTATCATTAACCTTCCATCCTGAAAAGTTGTTTCAAACACTTTCTTCAAATGCCACTTTTGAGAAATGCCAGAAGACAAACATTTATGCTATAAAATAAGTAGAAATGTCATTTTTAATATGTTCCAAGTGTTTGGTATTTGTACAAATTGGGTCTAATTGTATCATCTGGTGAGACTTCCTCTCCAAAGACAACTAATTGGAATGGCATGATTGTAACAGTGAGTTCTGGGTGAAATAACCAGACATTTCCAGTCTGAATGAATGGCTTTTGTGTCAAACATTGAAAAGCTGAACCATTATATGCTGTTTTCAGATTTATGTTGCCCAAATGGAGTTATCTTGTTTTTCTTCACAGCTTCCATTCTTTAAAATTTATTTATTTTAATTGGAGGCTAATTACTTTACAATACTGTAGTGGTTTTTTTTCCCATGCATTGACATGAGTCAGCCATGGGTGTACATGTGTTCCCCATCCTGAACCCCCTTCCCACCTCCCTCCCCATCCATTTAGCAGGAAAAGTCATCACTTCCTTCCTTGGCACCAAATATATTATGGGTCCTGTAATCAAAAGGGTGAAGTCCATTTTCTCTACTCTAAAAACATTAATGCAAATATTTGTTTGTTTCTCATTTTTTATATCTTGATGGTAACATTAAAATTATATTTAGAAGTTCTAGTTATTTCTATGTGACAATCACCATGTTTGGTATTTCACACATAAAATCATTAATTTACCCCTTAGTGAAAATGAGATACTTATACATATAGAAAGAGATTTAGATTGAAAAAGTTATGCAAAGCCAGTAGAGATATAACTAGCATGTGATTCAAGTCTAATTCAAAGCCAGGACCCTTATCCTGTAATCTTGCTGATTTTTCCATCCTTCCTCTAAAGCCAAAACTTCTTCAGATACTAATAAAGAGCATCTGACTATAGTCTTGAAATTTCTCTGTTTCACAGATGAGAAAATTAAGGTCAGTTCAGTTGCTCAGTCATGTTTGACTCTTTACAAACCCATGGACTACAACAGGCCAGGCATCCCTGTCCATCACAAATTCCGGAAGCTTGCTCAAACTCATGTCCATCGAGTAGGTGATGCCAACAACCGTCTCATCCTCTGTTGTCCCCTTCTCCTCTTGCCTTCAATCTTTCCCAGCATCAGGGTCTTTTCCAATGAGTCAGTTCTTCATATCAGGTGGCCAAAATATGGGAGCTTCAGCTTCAGCATCAGTCCTTCCGATGAATATCCAGTACTGATTTCTTTAGAATAGACTAGCTTGACCTCCTAGAAGTCCAAGGGACTTTCAGTAGTCTTCTCCAAAACCACAGTTCAAAAGCATCAGGTCTTCAGTGCTCAGCATTTTTTATGGTTGAACTTTAACATCCATACATGACTACTGGAAAAACCATAACTTTGACCAGAGGGAACTTTGTTGGCAAAGTAATGTCTCAGTTTTTTAATATGCTGTCTAGGTTGGTCATAACGTTCCTTCCAAGGAGTAAGCATCTTTTTGTTTCAGGGCTGCAGTCACCATCTGCAGTGATTTTGGAGCCCCCAAAAATAGACTCACTGTTTCCATTGTTTCCCCATCTCTTTGCCATGAAATGATGGGACTGGATGCTATGATCTTCATTTCTTGAATCCTGAGTTTTAAGCCAACATTTTCAATCTCCTCTTTCACTTTCATCAAGGGGCTCTTTAGTTCCTCTTCACTCTCTACTGTAAGAGTGGTGTCCTCTGCATAGTGAAGTTGCTCAGTCATGTCCGACTCTTCGTGACCCCATGGACTGCAGCCTACCAGGCTCCTCCGTCCATGGGATTTTCCAGGCAAGAGTACTGGAGTGGGGTGCCGTCGCCTTCTCCAGTCATCTGCATATCTGAGGTTATTTATTTTTCTCTGAGAAATCTTCATTACAGCTTGTGTTTCATCCTGCCTGGCATTTCTCATGATGTACTCTGCATAGAAGTTAAATAAGCAGGTTGACAATATACAGTCTTGACATACTCTATCCCAATTTGGAACCAGTCCATTATTCCATATCCAGTCCTAACTATTGCTTCTTGACCTGCATACAGATTTCTCAGGAGGCAGGTAAGGTGGTTTGGTACTCCCATGTCTTGAAGAATTTTCCACAGTTTGTGGTGATCAACACCAGCAAAGTCTTTGGCGTAGTCAATAAATCAGAGGTAGAGGTTTTTCTGGAACTCTCTTGCTTTTTTAATGATCCACAGATGTTCACAGTTTAATCTCTGGTTTCTGTGCCTCTTCTAAATCTAACTTGAACACCTGAAATTTCACAGTTCATGTACTGTTGAAGCCTCTCTTGGAGAATTATAAGCATTACTTTACTAGTGTGTGAGATAAGTGCAATTGTGCAGTAGTTTGAACATTCTTTGGCATTGCCTTTCTTTGGGATTGGAATGAAAACTGACCTTTTCCAGTCCTGTGGCCACTGCTGAGTTTTCCAAATTTGCTGGCACATTGAGTGCAGCACTTGCACAGCATCATCTTTTAGGACTTGATAGAGTTCAGCTGGAATTCCATCATCTCCACTAGCTTTGTTCATAGTGATTCTTTCTAAGGTCCACCTGACTTCAGACTCCAGGATGTCTGGCTCTAGGTGAGTGATCACACCATCATACTTATCTGGGTCATGAAGATCTTTTTTGTACAGTTCAATGTGTATTCTTGCCACCTCTTCTTAGTATCTTCTGCTTCTGTTAGGTCCATGCCATTTCTATCCTTTACTGAGCCCATATTTGCATGAAATGTTCCCTTTGTATCTCTAATTTTCTTGAAGAGATCTCTAGTCTTTCCCATTCTACTGTTTTCCTCTATTTCTTTGCATTGACCATGGAGGAAGGCTTTCTTACCTCTCCTTGCTATTCCTTGGAACTCTGTAATAACATGTGTATATCTTTCCTTTTCTCCTTTACCTTCTGCTTCTCTTCTTTTCTCAACTATTCTCCTCAGACAATCATTTTGCCTTTTTGCATTTCTTTTTCTTGTATCTGCTACTGTAGACAAAATCCCCTAGAGGAAATGGAGTAGTCCTCATAGTCAACAAAAGAATCTGAAATGCAGTTCTTCGTTGCACTCTCAAGAATGACAGAATGGTCTCTGTTCATTTCCAAGGCAAACCATTCAGTATCACAGTAATCCAAGTCTATGCCCTGATCACTAATGCTGAGGAAGCTGAAGTTGAACAGTTCTATGATGACCTCCAGGACCTTCTGTAACTGACACCCCCAAAAATGTTCTTTTTATCATAGGGGACTGGAATGCAGAAGTAGGAAGTTAAGAGATACCCGCAGTAACAAGCAAGTTCGGCCTGGGAGTACAAAATGAAGCAGCACAAAGGCTAACAGAGTCTTGCCAAAAGGACACACTGGTCATAGCAAACACCCGCTTCCAACAACACAAGAAACGACTCTACACATGGGCATAACCAGATGGCCAATACTGAAATCAGATTGATCATGTTCTTTGCAATTGAAGATGGAGAAGTTCTACACAGTTAGCAAAGACAAGACTTGGAGCTGACTGTGATGCAGATCATGAATTCCTTGTTGCAAAATTCAAACTTGAAGAAGGTAGAAAAAAACCAGTGGACCATTCAGGTACAAACTAAATAAAACCTCTTACAACTATACAGTGAAATTGACAAATAGATTCAAAGGATTAGATCTGATAGAGTACCTGAAGAACTACAGATGGAGGTTCGTGACATGGTACAGGAGGCCGTTATCAAAACCATCCCCAAGAAAAAATAAATGTATATATAATTTGGGATAGAAATTGAATAAAATTTTATGGAATAAAAGTATAAGATTTTAATTACTTAATAAAAAATCGTATTGGATTCTGATCAGCATTCTTATTTAATGATCATTTTGAAACTTGATTGATTTTTCTATTGTATTGGTAACTCTTTCTACCTTGGTATCATATGAAAAAATGACAGGTGCTTTTGTATCTCCATCAGCATCATAAAACTCAGTTGTAATTCAGTTCAGTTCAGTCGCTCAGTCGTGTCCTACTCTTTGCGACCCCATGAATCGCAGCACGCCAGGCCTCCGTAACATAAAAAGGGAGCTGATCTGAAAGGCAGACAATGATTGTGTTGAGACTATTGGAATAAAATAGTTTGCTGTAGAGAAATCAAGATAAAGGATCTAATTATGCAATTTTTATTTACATTGTATCTGCATCTATGTGTTAAGGAAGCATATAATGCAAAACTTAAGAAGGTAATAACCACAATCATAAGCTAAAATTATTAAGTATTTACTTTGAGATGGATAGTTCTAAGTGCCTTAAGAATATCAATTCACCCGATCCTCATACAAGTCTATCGAATAAGCACCAATAATTGACCCCATTTTACTGATAGGCACAGAAATACTGATTAATTTTCTGAAGGCCACACAATTAATAACAGCAAAGTCAGAATTTAAATCCAGGAAGTTTGGCTCCAAAGTCCATGTTTAATGGAGAAGAACAAATTTGACTAGCTCTAACCTTAGCGCTGCTTTGCCTGTGCTTAGTCATGCTGGCTCTGCAACTTTGTCTAGTCAAACAGTAAAAGAAGGTTCCCTATAGCTTAAAATATACATAATAGCCTTTTCTCAAGGCTCTGCCTCCCAGGCTTAACCTTTAAGCCATAATACTTTTCATTCACTTATAGATAAAAGGCTGGAGAACAGAAAATAACACTTGCCTTGGTGAGAGTTTGCAGGAACACAGTGACCAGACCTAACTGGACAGCTGCAAGAACAAAGAATTATCACATTCCCTCTGGGATTTGGTCAGCACCAGGAGTTCTGCAACAACCAACCGCATCCCCTTTCCTTTTGGTACAAAAGAAGCTTGATTTCTAACTCTGGTAAGATGGTTCTTTGGGACACTAATCCATCATCTATTTCTGCTGGCCTTCTGAATAGTCTCTATTCTTTGCCCTATCGCTTCATCTCTCTGTATATTGGCCTGCATGCAGTGAGCAATGCAAGCTTGGGCTTGGTAACACATGTATTAACCTTTAGACTGCATGCCAACAAGCAGATTATGGTTTAAGTCAAGGGGCCAAATAACTTTAATACAAGTCTCAGTAAGTTTTGGCAAAACAATACGGCAAGAAAGATCAAAGTGATGAATGATGCCAAAGGCTTAATTAAGATCACAATTTTTAAAATAGGCCTTAAGGATGGATTTAATTTTTGTAAGCAGGGACGGTTTGAGGACAAATGAAATTACAAAGAATAGGTATCTTAAGCAACAACAAAAAACTAAGAACTTGTTAAAGATTGGGGAAGACTGAAAGCCCATCATGGTCTGCATATTAGAGGAGTAGCAGGAAATAAAGTTACCAAGATGGTTATGCAAACAGCAATGAACCTGGGAGAAGAGAGTCAAGCCTCAATTATGCTACTTATATACTGGATGACCTTGATCAAGATCAGTAGTCTCTCTTGGCTTTAAGTGGTTTTGCAAAGTCCCACCTAACACTGTTGTTTTGAGGATTAAATGAGAATCCAAATGTTGCAGAATGTTGATTGTGATCTGTGACCATATTGTGGAAACATGTGACTATCATATGGAAGGGATGCCACTAAAGACTTCTAATAAGGTGAATTAGAGAGTGGTATGACCAGAATTGCCTAGAGCCCAGTCCAGAGCAGGTAGAGGTTAAACTGGAATGTGGAGAGCAGGGTTAAAGACTGAGAAATGTGTTAATAGTTTATTAAATTTGGTCAAGATATAACAATGATCCAAACTCAGTACTAACAATTGGGCTTGAAATAAACAGAGACTTCAGAAACATTATAGAATTATACAAAACTGATTTCACGCTTGATTTTGATGGAAATGGAGGGGAAAAAAAAAGGACTCTACCATAATTCTGAAACTTAAGACCAAGTGAGTAAGAGAATGTGTTAGTTGCTCAGCCATGTCTGAATCTTTGAGACCCCATAGACTGTAGCCATCAGGCTCCTCTGTCCATGGGTTTCTTTAGACAAGAATATTGGAGTGGCTAGCCGTCACCCTTCTCAAGGGAATCTTCCTGGAGATCATCAAGAGCCTCTTGATGAAAGTGAAAGAGGAGAGTGAAAAAGTGGGATTAAAGCTCAACATTCAGAAAACTAAGATCATGGCATCCGGTCCAATCACTTCATGGCAAATAGATGGGGAAACAGTGGAAACAGTGGCTGACTTTATTTTGGGGGGCTCCAAAATCACTACAGAGAGTGATTGCAGCCATGCAATTAAAAGACACATACTCCTTGGAAGGAAAGTTATGATCAATCTAGACAGCATATTAAAAAGCAGAGACATTACTGTGCCAACAAAGGTCCATCTTGTCAAGGCTATGGTTTTCCCAGTAGTCATGTATGGATGTGAGAGTTGAACCATAAAGAAAGCTGAGTGCCAAAGAATTGATGCTTTTGAACTGTGGTGTTGGAGAAGACTCTTGAGAGTCCCTTGGACTGCAAAGAGGTCCAACCAGTCCATCCTAAAGGAGATCAGTCCTGAGTGTTCATTGGAAACTGATGTTGAAGCTGAAACTCCAATACTTTGGCCACCTGATGCAAAGAGCTGACTCATTGGAAAAGACCCTGATGCTGGGAAAGATTGAGGGCAGGAGGAGAAGGGGACAACAGAGGATGAGATGGTTGGATGGCATCACCGACTCAATGGGCATGAGTTTGAATAAACTCAGGGAGTTGGTGATGGACAGGGAGGCCTGGCGTGCCGTGGTCCATGGGGTCTCAAAGAGTCAGACACAATTGAGTGACTGAAATGAACTGAGCCATTACCCTTCTCCAGGGGATCTTCCTGACCCAGGGATTAAACCCAGGTCTTCTGCACTGCAGACAGATTCTTTACTATCTGAGCCACCAGGAAAGTGCCAAGTAAGAGAGTAATTATCAACAAAAGAAAATCTTGATGAAGAAAAGTTTTTCTTGAGAAAGAACATGAGTTAAGTTCAAGGAACTGGTGAGAACTCTTGGTTAAGTTATCCTGCAAGCATTGAATATGTACATTTGTGGCCAAGGAAAGAGATAAGGATGATAGGGTATATGGCAGACAGAATAGTGAACTCTTAGATCTAGATCAGTCACTCAGTCATATCTGACTCTTTGCAACCCCATGAATCGCAGCACTCCAGGCCTCCCTGTCCATCACCAACTCCCGGAGTTCACTCATACTTATGTCCATCGAGTCAGTGATGCCATCCAGCCATCTCATCCTCTGTCGTCCCCTTCTCCTTTTGCCTCCAATCCCTCCCAGCATCAGAGTCTTTTCCAGTGAGTCAATTCTTTGCATGAGGTGGCCAAAGTACTGGAGTTTCAGCTTTAGCATCACTCTTTCCAAAGAAATCCAAGGATCCCAGAAATCCTTCCAAAGAAATCCAGATCAGCCCTGGATCTCCTTGCAGTCCAAGGGACTCTCAAGAGTCTTCTCCAACACCACAGTTCAAAAGCATCAATTCTTTGGCTCTCAGCCTTCTTCACAGTCCAACTCTCACATCCATACATGACCGCAGGAAAAACCATAGCCTTGACTAGACGAACCTTTGTTGGCAAAGTGAACTCTTAGTGATATTCATATCCTAATGCCCCAAACCAGTGAATATGTTAGATTATACAGCAAAAAGAAATTAAATTTGAAAGGAGATGTAATCAAGCTTGATAATCAGCTGAACTTTGAATAGGGAGATTATCCTGGATTACCTGGGTGGGTTCCATATAATCACAATGATAAAGGAAGACAGAAGAGATTGTTGGAGTTACATGATGTGAAAGGATCTCAACTAGCCATTGCAGGCTCTGAAGACAAGAAAGGGGATCTCAAGCCGAGGAATGTGGGTTTTCTAGACTCTGGAAAGGGCAAAGAAAAGGATTTATCCTTTAGTGCCTTCAGAAAGGAATGGGTGCCAACAGCAATAAGGCCCAGATCAGATCCCTAATCTACAGAAATTTTAAGGTGATAAACGTGTGTTTTCTAAACCACTAAGCTCATGGTACCTTTCACACTGGCAACAGAGAACTGATACAAAGTGATTTTAGAACACTCAGGATGGAGAAAATGGTCAGAAATGGTGTGAGTTCTTCCTGAAAGTGACCTGTGAAACACATGTGGTTACAGCCTGTCAGGAAAGCAGGAGCAGTGGAAAGCCCTTAGCCTGAGTCTGCAAATTTCTTATTCTATGACTGGTTATTGGAAACTTAGGAGAATACAAATTACTTCATTTGCATCAAAAAATGAGTCATCAAAATTGTATTAATCCATTCCAAGACCCTCCTTCTTCCCCAAAGTCACCTGCATGGACCTGTGAGATAAAGAATTCCATCTTGGGGAGGAGGAGAAATTGATCATTTTAAGTTAAATTTAAAGTTTAGTTGCTCAATCGTGTCTGACTCTTTGCGACCCCATGGATTGGATTGTAGACTACCAGGCTCCTCCGTTCACGGGACTTTCCAGGCAAGAGTACTGGAGTGGGTTGCCATTTCCTTCTCCAGAGGATCTTCCCAACCCAGGGATCAAAGCTGGGTCAACCACATTGCAGGCAGACTCTTTACTGTCTGAGCCACCAGGAGTCATTTTAAGTTAAGTAACTACTAAAAGAACAGAGATAGAAAATAACAGAAAACTTCAACCTTCTCCTTTCCAGAAACAACACTCTAATTTCTAGAAACACCCAGCTTTTCTAATACCTCACAGCCTCCACCCAGGGCTGTGTCTGTGTCCCAGCAATGACGTTGGTCCTGGATGCAGAAGGAGAAGCAGAAGTATTTCTGGTTTCATTGGACACAGAAATCAAGACAGCAAGTTTACCTCCCTACTGACTCAGGTCCACTGAGGGTCATTTCTCATTTTACTTCTGGTCAGTCCTGCAATCTGCTATAAATCTACCCCCTAGATAGTTATTGCTTACTCCAGATGGGCATCAGTGGGACAGGGACCATGGTGTATGGGGGAAGTCATCTCTTTCTTTTTTTATAACTCAAATATTTTATTTCCACAGCACAGAGGCTATGTCAGGATGTCAGATTTCTCTGTGAAGTAGAAACATAAGACATATTTAAACCTGTTTAATATGTCCTTCTTGCGGTTATAAGAAAAAACTAAAAACAAGAAAACTGTTTTCTCTAAGTCCCTTTATTAACAACCCCCAATTCTTAGCCTTATATTGCTTATCTCCAGAAGGGCAGCACATTTCCTTTTCAAACACAGGATAAATATCTACTGTACTTCAGTTACTCTCTCACCCTCAATATCTCCAACATTCACACCCACCACAGAGCACGGATGAGGCCCAGAGTGAAGGAAGCCTAAATTATTGGCCAGTTGGTACACCACAGAATGTGGTAGGAGAGGGAAGGGGATCCAAGGCTTTAGCAGAACAGCCCAGGGTGTTAACAAACAAAACTCTGACACCGTCAAAATTCATGATGAGGATTGTTCTTGCTTTTCCAATAGATAAATATTAAAACATGAAACATAAAAATAGCTCTTATATAGCAAATATTAATTCATAGTGATTGTGCTTTTCCAATAGATAAATATTAAAACATGAAACATAAAAATAGCTCTTATATAGCAAATATTAATTCATAGTGATTGTGCAATCTGAATGCAGGAAAATAATGATCTTTACAAATGCCATACATACTCAGACTCCTGTTTACAAGAGAAATCATCGTTTACAGTATGAGCCAGAGAACCCTCTGTGCCTTTCTAACACCAACAAGCATACACCTTCTTATCTAGATCTTTTTATTAATTTTTTGAATTTGAGGCTGGACTCTGGGACCTATTGGTGTCAGAATGTGTATCCACTGATATTTACAAAAATATTGATCAAAACTTTGCCAATGAATACTGTTCTCTTCTTAGGTCATATAAATTTCTGGTCAACAACCCCACACTCATCTGACTTTAAAGGAAGGTGTATGTGAGATTGTTGTACATATCCTGTAAAATTCTGTAAGTGAATGTTCTTTTTTTGATATTCATATTTAGGTATTTATTTGGCTGTACCAGGTCTTACTTTCTGCACACAGGATCTTCTAGCTGAGGCATGTGGGATCTCAATCCTCCAGCAGGGACTGAACTCCTGCACTGGGAGCTTGGAGGCTTAGCCCCTGGATCACCAGGGAAATCCTGGTGAATATTCTTTTAGATAAAAACAGAATGCTGACAAACTTTTTTCTGATGAGTAGTTTGCTAATTTTCTGAAATCATGATAGTAACTGGCCAGGAAGGAAGGTGCAATGTGCAGGAAACATATCAGGTGACTTGAAAGGCTCCTTCCAACTGCATCCCATTCTATTGAAAAACCTTGTGAGTCTCAGTGTAGGGTAGATCCCTTTAAAATATTTATTTTGCTTTCTTCCTGGGTTATGTGAGCTATGATGACAATTATATTGAACCTCACATTGTAAGTATGTGAGAACTAGTGGTAGCCTGGTATAAACACTCATAAGATATGACAAAACTGACAGCTTTGATGTAATCAGTTTCATGCATCAACCACCTTGTAGAGCTGTAGTTCTGGGTATGGGACATCTGGAGCTACAATTTAATTGGTAGTTGTAAGAGTTGCACAGCTGTTTATAAAGTTTCTAGCTATGTTAATCATAGCTGAAATGATGTTTATCATAAACCCACACAATAGAGGCCAATTCATGAGTATCAACACTTGTTGACTTAGAATGTTACATTGTACAATACCTTACTTAGCATCATATAAAAAATAATCAAAAGAGTGTATGATATCACTTATATTTGGAATCAAAAATAATAAAAGGTATATATAAAACAGAAAAACAGTTTGAAAGATATAAAAAACAAATTTGTCATCTTCAGTTCAGTTCACTTGCTCAGTCATATCCAACCCTTCCCGATCCCATGAACTGCAGCATGCCAGGCTTCCCTGTCTACCACCAACTCCCAAAGCTTGCTCAAACTCATGTCCATCGAGTCGATGATGTCATTCAACCATCTCATCCTCTGTCATTCCCTTCTCCTCCTGCCTTCAATCTTTCCCAGCAACAGGGTCTTTTCCAGTGAGTCAGTTCTTCACATCAGGTGGACAAAATACTGGAGTTTCAGCTTCAGCATCAGTCCTTCCAGTGAATATTCAGGACTGATTTCCTTTAAGATTGACTGATTTGATCTCCCTGCAGTCCAAGGGACTCTCAATAGTCTTCTCCAAACCACAGTTCAAAACCATCAGTTCTTTGGCACACAGCTTCCTTTATGGTCCAATTCTCACATCCATACACGACTACTAGAAAAAAAACATAGCTTTGACTAGAAGGACTTTTCTCAGCATAGTAACATCTCTGCTTTTTAATATTCTGTCTATGTTGGTCATAGCTTTTCTCCCAAGGAGCAAATATCTTTTAATTTCAGGGCTGCAGTCACCATCTGCAGTGATTTTGGAGCCCCCCAAAATAAAGATTCTCACTGTTTCCATTGTTTTCTCATCTATTTGCCATGAAGTGATGAGACTGGTTGCCAAGATTTCATTTGTTGAATGCTGAGTTTTAAGCCAACTTTTTCACTCTCCTCTTTCATTAAGAGGCTCTTTAGTTCTTCTTCACTTTATGCCATAAGGGTGGTGTCATTTGTACAGCTGAGGTTATCGATATTTCTCCTGGCAATTTTGATTGCATCTTGTGCTTCATCCAGCCAGGCATTTCGCATGATGTACTCTGCACATAAGTTAAATAAGCAGGGTGACAATATACAGCCTTGAAGTACTCCTTTCCTGATTTGAAACTAGTCTGTTCCACATCCAGTTCTAACTGTTGCTTCCTGACCTGCATAGAGATTTCTCAGGAGTCAGGTAAGGTGATCTGGTATTCCCATCTCTTGAAGAATTTTCCACAGTTTGTTTTGATCCACACAGGCAAAGGCTTTGACATAGTCACTAAAGTAAAAGTAGATATTTTTCTGGAACTCTCTTGCTTTATCAGTGATCCAGCAGATGTTGACAATTTGATCTCTGGTTCCTGTGCCTTTTCTAAATCCAGCTTGAACATCTGGAAGTTCACAGTTCATGTACTGTTGAAGCCTCTCTTGGAGAATTGTAAGCATTACTTTGCTAGTGTGTGAGATGAGTGCAATTTTGCAGTAGTTTGAACATTCTTTGGCATTGCATTTATTTGGGATTGGAATGAAAACTGATCTTTCCCAGTCTGGTGGCCACTGCTGAGTTTTTCAAATTTGCTGACATACTCAGTGCAGCACTTTCATACCATCAGCTTTTAGGGCTTGACAAAGTTCAGCTGGAATTCCATCACCTCCACTAGCTTGGTTCTTAGTGATGCTTCCTAACGCCTACCTGACTTTGGACTCAAGGATGTCTGGCTCTAGATGAGTGATCACACCATCATGGTTATCTGGGTCATGAAGATCTTTTCTGTATAGCTGTTCTATGTATTCTTGCCACCTTTTCTTAATATCTTCTGCTTCTGTTAGGTCCATGCCATTTCTGTCCTTTATTGAGCCCATCTTTGCATTAATTTTTCACCTGTTGTCTCTAATTTTCTTGAAGAGAAATCTAGGCTTTCCCATTCTATTGCTTTCCTCTGTTTCTTTGCATTGACCACTGAGGAAGGCTTTCTTATCTCTCCTTGCAATTCTTTGGAACTCTGTGTTCAAATGGGTATATCTTTCCTTTTTTTCCCTTGCCTTTATCTTCTCTTCTGTTTTCAGCTATTTGTAAGGCCTTCTCAGATAAACATTTTGCCTTTTTGGATTTCTTTTTCCCAGGGATGGTCTTGATGACTGCCTCTTGTACAAGGTCCCAAACCTCTGTCCATAGTTCTTCAGGTATTCTGTCTATCAGATATAATCCCTTGAATCTATTTGTCACTTCCACTGTATATTTGCAAGGGATTTGCTTTAGATCATACCTGGTTTTCCCTACTTTCTTCAATTTAAGTCTGAATTTGGCAATAAGGAGTTCATGATCTGAGCCACAGTCAGCCCCAGGTCTTGTTTTTGCTGACTGTATAGAGCTTCTCCATCTTTGGCTGCAAAGAATATAGTCAATATGTTTTCAGTACTGTCTATCTGGTGATGTCCATGTGTAGAGTCACCTCTTGTGTTGTTGGAAGAGGGTGTTTGCTATGACCAGAGCATTCTCTTGGCAAAACTCCGTTAGCCTTTGCCCTGCTTGATTCTGTACTCCAAGTCCAAACTTTCCTGTTATTCCAGGTATTTCTTAACTTGCTACTTTTGCATTCCAGTCACCTATAATGAAAAGGACTTTTTTGTTTTTTGGGGTTTTTTTTTTGGTGTTAGTTCTACAGGGTCGTGGGTCTTCATGGAACCATTCAACTTCAGCTTCTTCAACATTACTGGTTGGGACATAGACTTGGATTACTGTGAAATTGAATGGTTTGCCTTGGAAACAAACAGAAATCATTCTGTCATTTTTTGAGATTGCACCCAAGTACTGCATTTTGTTGACTATCAGGGCTTCTCCATTTCTTCTAAAGGATTCTTGCCCACAGTAGTAGATATAATGGTCATCTGAGTTAAATTTGCCCACTCCAGTCCATTTTAATTTCCCTTAGTCATGTCCGACTCTTTGCGGCCCCATGGACTGTACCCTACCAGACTCCTCCATCTATGGTATTTTCCAGGTAAGAATACTGGAGTGGGTTGCCATTCCCTTCTCCAGATCTTCCCCACCCAGGGATTGAACCCAAGTCTCCCACATTGTAGGCAGAGGCTTTACCATCTGAGCCACAAGGGAAGTTCTCAATTTAATTTACTGATTCCTAAAATGTCAGTGTTCACTCTTGCTATCTCCTGTTTGACCACTTGCTATTTGCCTTGATTCATGGACCTAACATTTCAGTTTCCTATGCAATATTGTTCTTTACATTATTGGACTTTACTTCCATCACCAGTCACATCCACAACAGCATGTTGTTTTTGCTTTGGCTCCGTCTCTTCATTCTTTCTGGAGTTATTTCTCCACTCTTCTCCAGTAGCATATTGAGCACCTACTGGCCTGGAGAGTTCATCTTTTACTGTCTTGTCTTTTTTCCTTTTCTTACTGTTAATGGTTCTCAAGGCAAGAATACTGAAGTGGTTTGCCATTCCCTTCTCCAGTGGACCACGCTTCGTCAGAACTCTCTACCAAGACCTGTTCATCTTGGGTCTCCCTATACAGCCACAGTCTTTTTATGGAAACATTATATCTGAAATTGGAAAAACAACTATTTCTTGCTATTCCATTGTCACTTAAATATATTTCACATTTTTCTCAAACACTACTCATGTCATTTTCAGACAGACTGAAACTTCTAAAAGTCATGCTCCCTATGCCAACCCATGAGAGGAAAAGGTCAGAAAGCAAGAAAAAACTGCATTACACAAGAATGAGACATAAATTATTTATCAAGAAAAATCCAAGTGGACATTTGCTTCTCTATAGTAGCTGAGACACAACCCTATGCAAGATTGTCTGGTAACCTGAAATCAGTGGAACAGGACATTTTGCATTAAGGGTAAGCCCTAGAGATATGTCCAGACTTGACAAATAAGAAAAGGTGTTACAGAGTAAAATTTTAAAATCTTAGTGAGAGGATACTGAAGAAAAAAAAGGCAATATTTGAAATAAAGATATATAATGAATATTTTTTTTTATTTCGGTTTACCATGTGTTCATTCAAACAACCATTCATTCAACAAGTATTTTATTGAGTGACTACTACAGAAAATATGGTGGTATTGAAGATTTAAGTACATTGCAAAAGTGAGAATGGATAACCTCAGGGAAAAGCCAGACTGAGAAACCTAAAAAGGAAAAGCTACTCTCTTAAGTGTCAAAAGTAAAAATAATTACATGAACCTGAGTATAATCTTAATTTTCTGTTTTTAGAAATGGTTGATTCTTTTTGCAACTTCACTGAAGTACAATTAGCAAATAAAATTTGTATAAATTTAATGTATATAATATGAGAAGTTTTGACATATGTCTATCTCCCTGAAACAAACATTACAATCAAGAATTCACTACTGATGCCTCTGGATCTGGAATACTCACGCTATGAAGGTTTGTAAGTACAAATTCCCCCTCAAACATGTATATTTAAGCTATCTATTTTTCTCCCCATTTTTCTTAAGGTGCAACTGGCAAAATTATAATGTATTTTAAACATACAATGTAACGATTTGATATACATGTACACTGTGAAATGATTCCTACAATCAAGTTAATTAACACATCCGTTGTTATACACAGTTAACTTTCACTTCTATTTTCTTAGCTGCGGTCTTCTATTTTCTTCTTCTATTTTCTTAGCTGCAGTCACCATCTGCAGTGATTATAGAGTCCAATAATAAATAAGTCCAACTTATTTATTATTGTTTTTTAGTCAGAGTGCTTAAGATTTACTCTCAACAAATTTCAAAGAGTATTATTAACTTTATGGACATGCTGCACAATACATCATCAGAATTTATTCACCTTATACTCTTTGACCATCTACTCATTTCCACCACTCGTCAGCCTCTGGCAACCATCATTCTACTGTTTCTGAATTCAACTTCACTTTTTTTTTTCATTATCCCCACTGCCTTGCTTTTTTTAAAGGTTCCACATATAAGTGGTTTATCAGTGTCCAAGTCATGTCTGTTTGAGACCCCATGGACTGCAGCACACCAGACTTCCCTGTCCCTTACCATCTCCTGGAGTTTGCCCAAGGTCATATCCATGGCATCAGTGATGCCCTTCAACCATCTCATCCTCTGTTGCCCTCTTTCTCCTTCTGCAGTCAATCTTTCCCAGCATCAAGGTCTTTTCCAATGAGTTGGCTGTTTGTATCAGGTGTCTCAAGTATTGGAGTTTCAGCTTCAGCATCAGTTTTTCCAATGAATATTCAAGGTTGATTTCCTTTAAGGTTGACTAATTTGATAGCCTTGCTGTCCTGGAAACTCTCAAGAGTCTTCTCAGCACCACAGTTCAAAAGCATCAATTCTTCGGTGCTCAGCATTCTTTATGGTCCACCTCACAACTGTAGGTGACTACTGGAAAGATTATAGCCTTGACTACAGGGAGCTTTGTCAGTAAAGTGATGTCTGTGCTTTTTAACACACTGTCTAGGTTTGTCAAAGCTTTCCATACATGAAGCAATCACCTTCTATTTCCTTAGCTGCAGTCACCATCTGCAGTGATTGCAGAGTCCAAGAAAAGGAAATCTGACACTGCTTCCACATTTTCCCCTTCTATTCGCCATCATACCAGATGCCATGATCTTAGTTTCCTTTCTTTCTTTTTTTTTAATATAAAGAGCTAGTTTTTCCACTCTCTTCCTTCACCCTCATCAATAGGTTTTTTAGTTCCTCTTCCCTTTATGTCATTAGAATGGTATCTCCCACATATCTGAGGTTGTTGATATTTCTCCCAGCAATACTGATTCCAGCTTATAACTTGCCCAGCCTGGCATTTCTCATGATGCACTCTGTGCATAAATTAAATATGTAGGGTGACAATAAACAGCTTTGTCGTATTCCTTTACCAATCCTGAACCAATCAATCAGTTGTTCCATACAAGGTTCTAGCTGTTGTTTCTTGACCTGCATATAGGTTTCTCAGGAGATAGGTAAGACAGGCTGATACACCCATTTCCTTAAGAGTTTTCCAGTTTGTTATGATCCATACAGTCAAAGGCATTAGCATAGTCAATGAAACAAAGTAGATGATTTTCTGGAATTCTCTTGCTTTCTGTATGATCCAGTAAATGTTTGCAATTTGATCTCTGGTTCTTCTGCTTTTTCTGAACCCAGCTTGAAAAACTAAAAGTTCTCAGTTCACATAATGCTAAAGCCAAGAATGCAGAGTTTTGAGAATAACCTTACTAGCATTGGAGATGAGTGCAATTGCCTAGTAGTTTGAACATTCTTTTGTACTGCCCTTCTTGGGAACTGGGATGAGGATTGATCTTTTCCAGTCCTGTGGCCACTGTCAGGTTTTCCAAATTTGCTGACATATAGAGTGCAGCACTTTGAAAGCATCATTTTTTAGAATTGTAAATAGCTCTGCTGGAATTCCATTGCCTCCACTGCTTCTATTATGTCTTTCCCATTACTGTCCTTTATTGTGTCCATATTTGGATGAAATTTCCCTTTAACATTTCCAATTTTCTTGAAGATATCTCTAGTCTTTTGTCTTCTGTTGTTTTCCTCTATTTGCATTGCTCATTGAAGAAAGCCTTGTTGTCTCTCCTTTCTATTCTCTGAAACTCTGTGCTTAATTGGGTGTACCTTTCTCTTTCTCCCTTGCTTTTTGCTTCTCTTCTTTCTTCAGCTATTTGTAAAGCTAGTGGTACCATACAATATTTCTCTTTATCTGGCTTATATCATTCACTATAAAGTCCTCCAGGTTATTTTCACCTTTCAAGGAATTTACCCATTAACATATTAAGATGTTCAAATTTATTGATATAAAGTTTTCTATAATATTTCCCTAGAATTCTTCTAATATTTATAGAATCTACAGTGATAGCACCTTTCTCATTCCTAATATTTGGAAACTTATGTTTTCTCTAATTTTTCCCCCTGTCTGACTAGTATTTATAAACTTTATTGGCTCTCTTAAATCCTTTTAACATTTCATTGATTTTTATTTGTTTGCTTTTTATTGCTTCCCTATTTTTGCCTGCATTGATTTCTGTTCAAATTTACTTTCTGCTACTTACTTTGAGTTCAGATTTTTCCTGTATTTTCTGGTTTCTTAAGATGAAAGTATTAGTCGTTCAGTGTGTCCAACTCTTTTGCGACACTATGGACTGTAGCCCTCCAGGCTCCTCTGTACATGGAATTCTCCAGGCATGAAAACTGAAGTGGGTTGCCATGCCCTTCTCTAGGGGATCTTCCTGACCAGGATCGAACCTGGGTCTCCTGCACTGAAGGCAGATTCTTTACCATCTGTGCCACACATGGAAGCTCCTTCTTTAGATGAAATCCAAGTCATTTAAAATCTTCTTTAAAAAAAATAAATAAATAAAAGTAAAGGCTCTTAATGCTATACATTTCTTTGCAGATATTACTTTATCATTATCTCACAAAATTTGATGTGTTGTTTTCATTTTCATTCATTTCAACATACTCTGTACTTTCCTTTCGATTTCTCTTTGACTCATGAGTTATTTAGATATGTGTGATTTAGTTTCTAAACGTTTTGGAATTTTCTAATTATATTATCTAGTTGATTTTCCAATCATTGAGCATGCTTTATATGATTTAAATTCTTTTAAATTGAATAAGACTCATTTTATGATTCTGAATATGGCCTATCTTGAAATGTTCCATGTGCATTTGAAAATAATGTATATTATGTTTTGTTAATTGAAGAGTTAATATTTGTGTTTTTAAAAATTATTTATGTGTTTTATTTTACATAGTCTCTTCAAGTTCATTAAGATTTCATCTACGTGTTTAAAATACTATTAACACCTTCCAAGGCATTTTTTTTTTACTTCAATTTTGTAGTTTTCATTTCTGTTAGTAGGGTCTTCTTATATCTCCAATGCCGCTAACAAGTTCAATCTTTCTTTCAATTTTTTGATATCTAAAATTATGATAACTACTTAACTGTCTTTATCTACTAATTTTGTCATCTGTCTGTTTCTACTGATTGAGTTTTCTCATTATGTGTCATATTTTTCTGCTTCTTTTTGTGCCTAGACATTTGTGACTGGATGACAAAGACGCTGTGATTTTCACCTTTTGTGTGCTCATTTATATGTCCTATAAATATCTTTGGGACATGGTTAAGTTACAGGAGTTAATTAGATATTCCAGAGCTTCTTTTGAGCTGTTTTGGTGGTATCAGAGAATCTGGAGTAATGAGGTACAAACACTGGTGCTATATGAGCTCTGAGACTGTTCCCTCTTCCTTCTCAAAATCTTGGATAATTCCATTAGTGAGGACTACATGGATCTCTGAAGTTCTCTGTGCAGCTCTCTTCTCTTCAAAACAGTATTCTGTGACCTTGAAATGCCTCAGGCTCTCTGAACTCCAAATGCTCTCAACACAAGGAGATCCTGATTTCTGCCCATATTCCCACGCCCCCACCCCAACCCACATTATTGCTTAGAAAGTCTCTCAAGAAGTAATCCAGGGCTATCATATAACTCACCTTGTTCATTTCCCCTCTGTCAGTTATCACTGTCCTTTGTTGCCTGAAAAGCTATGTTTTACATATCTTGTCCAATATTTTAATTGTTTGAGGTGGGCAGATAAACTGGTCTATATTTCTCCACCTTGAACCCAAAATAATGATATTTGATAATTGATTAATTTTACAATTGAGTTTTCTCGGTCTAGTAAGCAGGTCACCTTACTCCATATTCCATACATTCAAAATAATTTTTTTTTCACTTTTAAGAATGTCTTTTATTTTTGTATTATAACTGCATGAAATAATTTAGTCATCAAGGAGCATGAAAGTCTGTGATGTATCATACGAAATGCCATGCTTTAATGAGTTTTCTGTGATGTTCACATTGGCATTCTCAAAGAGTATCCATAAGGGACCATTTCAATGAATATCAAACTGTCTTTAAGGACTGCTTATTGCTCACTTGATGCGAAGAGCTGAATCATTGGAAAAGATCCTGATGTTGGGAAAGATTAAAGGCAGGAGGAGAAGGGGATGACAGAGGATGAGATGGTTGGATGGCATCACCGACTCAATGGACATGAGTGTGTGTAAACTCTGGGAAATGGAGGAAGTTAGAGAAGCCTGGCATGCTGCAGTCATGCGGTTGCGAAGAGTCAGAGCAACTGAGCAACAACTCTTGAGGCTCACAATCTGAATATCTCAGCCCAGCTTTCTCCACATGGAAGTCCAGCCCCACCCCCGCCCCCCCCCAAGACATCTGCCCAGCATAAAGTCCAGCCGTCCAATTGCCTCAGCCCAAGAGAAGGTGGAGTTTCCTTTTCTATAGTCTAAGGTCCAAAGCTTGGACATGAGTTTGAGCAAACTCCGGGAGATGGAGAAGGACAGGGAAGCTTGGCATACTGCAGTCCATGAGGTCACAAAGAATCAGATCTGACTGAGCTACTGAACAGCAAATTGCTTTTCAATTGTGTCTGATTCTTTGTGACCCCATGATTTTGCAGCATGCCAGGATCTTCTGTCCTCCACTCTCTTCTAGAGTTTGCTCAAATTCTTGGTCACTGAGTCAGTGATGCTACTTAACCATCTCACCCTCTGCTGCCCGCTTCTCCTTTTGCCTTTAATCTTTAGAATGCCATGAAATATTTAGCATCAGGTAGAGAAAGCCCATGGAGAAGGCAATGGCACCCCACTCCAGTACTCTTGCCTAGAAAATCCCACGGATGGAGAAGCCTGGTGGGCTGCAGTCCATGGGGTCGCTAAGAGTTGGACATAACTGAGCGACTTCACTTTCACTTTTCACTTTTCACTTTCATGCATTGGAGAAGGAAATGGCAACCCACTCCAGTGTTCTTGCCTTGAGAATCCCAGGGACAGGGGAGCCTGGTGGGCTGCCGTCTATGGGGTCACAAAGAATCAGACACGACTGAAGCGACTTAGCAGCAGAAGCAGAGAAAGCCCATGGAGACATGAAAACTAGTGTCCAACATTATAGTAGCACTCAGATTGTTTTAGCTAGGCCTTTGTTATTAACAAGAACAGAGTCTTTGTAAAACTAACTGTAGTAAATTATGGATGGCGGTTATTACAACAATCAATATTGTAGACAGGAAATCATCCAAGAAGAGAAATTCAGAAACAGGAGCGTGGTTTCATTGCCCTTCAGTCTGTGCTTTACTATTATGACTATCATTAGTCCCTCTACCTTTTTTGTTCTCTTTCAGCATCTTCTTAATGCTTATTTTGCCATCAGCTAGTTTTGTTGTCCTCGATTCTGGTACAGATATGGAAAAGGCAGAATCAAATTAGTAAAAAATGTATTTTGGTTCAAAAGAATGACTTTCTGAAAAAAATACTATTTGAGATGTTTTACTTGATATTCAAACATCTAATAGGGCGGGATCTTTAAGTTTGACTTTGAAATTTTGATTTTTACATATGATATTACATTAGAATTATCCAAAATCTTTGAAATAGTTTCAACTTCCATAAAAGCTTAAATGATGGCACATCATCAAAGACTTCAATTTGGAGGGTGACTACCAGAAATACTTTTTTTTTTAAAAAAGACACACAATTCCAATAACTTATCCCTCTTTTCCACCTTATCAAGTTTAATTATTTAACATGACCAGAGGACAGAAGTAGCCAATTCCAGATGTTCTGCAAATAGGAAACATTTTCTCATGATTGTTCTGAAATGCAAAGTTTAAATAAGAAAAACTAAACAATCATTTGTTTTTACCCTGACATCTTTTCTCATAACCAGATAAGTGTCTCATTACTCATGTCTCTCAGATGTCGCTTATTCACCCTTTGTTTTCTCAGAGACGTCACGCCTTCATCATTGATACTTTTCTTTTCACAATGTAATTGTCCGTTAGTCAATATCTACCTTCATCAAATGTCTGAAATGGTAAGTAAGGAGGAAAGGCCTCACAAAACAGGGCAATATTCTCTTAAAAGCATAATATTATTGTTTGTGAGATTAGTCATAAAACTGAATTGTTAGACTCTGAAGCCTAAATTACATACACAAAAGAAAATTATTAAATGTTTATGTCAAAATATCCTGGTTAATCATATCTAATTTGCAATGCTTTAAATATAAAAGGTATTACTTAAAGAGTTGTTCAACAGGAAGAGATGAAACAGTTGCAAGAAGAAAAAACCAAAAGACCTTTGCCAAATAAGAATTTTTAAATAGTCTAAATGAGCACATCTTCAGGCAATGTTTGCAGATATCATCTTGTGCTGAAACAGTTGTCAAAATGAAAAGAGAAAAAAAAAAAAAGAGTGAGTGTAGATGCACCCTATTCCTCCAGGAGAAGAACAAATGCAATATTCAGGCATTGGCAGATCATTAAATTAAAAGCAATTGTGATAGTTAACTATCCAGAAACAGAAATCTAAATTTGAAACACAGATGTAATCATTCTGTGGAAAACTCTTCAGTGTTAAACACTTGACAGAAAGGACAGGCTGATGACATAGTAAAATCCTTTGCATTAAATTCAGTCTGTTACCTCTGATGGAGATTTAAGCATCATTGGTTTTTGGTGCATAATTTTCTTATCTTACATTAGATAAAGGGCTATGTAT
Organism: Bos grunniens; assembly: GCF_055505025.1. Taxonomy (NCBI): domain Eukaryota; kingdom Metazoa; phylum Chordata; class Mammalia; order Artiodactyla; family Bovidae; genus Bos; species Bos grunniens. The sequence continues at coordinate 59,413,027 of NC_141183.1, read as the reverse complement.
GCATTTATTTCACAAAATTGATTTCAATGGTTAGAGCTTGAACTTTGTTGCTTTAGAAATTATCTAGTAATTTAATAACTTCCCATCCAGAAATTTCATTGTGAAAACTTTTGTTGTCACCATGAATTGTGGTGACTTTAAGAGAATATTATCATTTTATAGCATTTTCCTCTGTGCGGGTGGGAACTACCTTATATCACTGCATTATTTGCTCATCCATATGCAGATGTAATTCTTGCCTGGAGAATCCCAGGGATGGCAGAGCCTGGTGGGATGCCATCTGTGGGGTCATACAGAGTCGGACACGACTGACGCAACTTAGCAGCATGCAGACGTAATTACCCTTCCCACACCTTTTTAAAAGTTTTTGAGGAAAACAGCAATAGGAAAATAATAAACATAAGGGAGAATTTATAAAAGTTCAATGGTAACTGAAAAAGCTGTTCATTTGTACAGTATAAAAATAATGATCATCAAAAATGATAATGAGACAGATACACTACTTTTTCCAACCTGCATATTTTCTTTAAACTTGTATCAATTATCATATTGGTTTCTCTCTTTTATCTTCTTACATGCAAACACCACCATTTCCATCATCATCTTCAACATGATGATAGGTTGTTTTTCATTATCACTCAGAGTTTCTAATTTGTTCTGTTTCAATAAGGAACCAGAGACATGGCACCTGAGATAGCCCTACAAAAGTATAATTTTCTAAAGGAAATACTATATCTCTCATAAAAATGTAAAATGAACACATCAAAGATATCATTTAACTCATTAATGAAACAATGTTAAAACTGGCTTGGTCAAGAATTTAAAGATATTTTTTATAAACAAATGTTAGTATAAGATTGCTGGATGAGATACAAAGCTGATTAATGAACAAAGGGTTACTAAATCATTGCTTCTGTGGCTATCTATTCTTGTGGGGAAATCACTTACATCTCTACCCTACATAAATCTGCAAGTTAATCTGTGCTCCCTTGGATTTAAAAAATATACCAGTCAATAGAAAGTCAATCAAAAGAACACACTCAGCATTGCATTGAAAGAACACCCAATAATCTCTTTTGTTACTTCCAAATTTTCATAATATTTTGACAGTGACTTAAGTCTGTCACTAAATAAATAATTAAACAAATAGCTGAAATTTATTAAATATATGTGAAATTAGATAAATAGAGACTGTGTGGATCTCAAGTTTTCACAACAAATTGTTGGTTGGGATATCACTGGTTAAAAACAGTTCTGGTTAAAGGCCATACCACTGTTGTCAAGCAGGCTCCACTAGACAAATAGCAGAATCAAGGAGGTCAGGGACACAGAACAGAAGTGTAACTGCTTTCTGAGCAAAGCTGGGAAAATAGTCCTGGGTAAAATACAAATGTCACTGCTCTTGTGATGTCTTGAAAACTTGAAAGAGCTAAAGACATTTTGCAGGCTTCTGAGATTAGAAAATATTTTTTGCACTTATCTTGATGAGGATACTCCTATATATGAAGCTTGGTATGGATTGGGGCTTCTTTTTAAGTCTCAGTTTGTGAGAAATAATTGATCAAGAGTTCAGATTTTTAGCACAGGTTGCCTCAAAAATTGTGTTTTGATTTATTTTCTGTCAGGGTTATTTATCTTTTTTTCCTCCTAATATTTGAACTTAAGTTTGCACACTGAAACCCAATTTACCTTCTCCATTTGTAAAGGTAAGCCAAACATTAGCTTTTCAAAAATCTTGTTCCTTCCAAAAGTTCAAAATTAATAAAATTTGACAATTCTATACTGACTGTTTAAAACATGTTTTTTCTTTTAAATATCTACTGTTAAGTATTTTCCTACTATAAACAATTGTAGGAAATGACTCTTCTAAGACTTAAATTTTTGTCAAATTCTATGATATTTTTCTTAGATGGAATTCCTATAAATATTCATGAAATTCCATAACATTTTCATATGGTAAATTTATGTTTGTGTAATTTCCAAGCTAAATGTTACATGTAATTTTAAAACATTTGAAATGGATTGCCAAACTTTCATTCAGAAATTTTTTTTTTTTATTTACCTTCCCATCAAAATGTATAAGAATTCTCAAATATGGACTTATCCTGTTGAGTTTGAAGGCTGAATAGAGGTACTTAAATTTTGTTTTAGTTTTTATATATTTGATTACTAGGATAAAAGCATATATTCGAGTGATTAGTGATTGAAACGTTGAGTAGTAGACATTTTTCATTTCCCCTCCAGAATCATTTTCTCCACTGCATCTTCCTGCCGATGTCATTTATGGAAGGCATCAACAGGCACAGTCTCCCTCTGCAACCAACTGCTTTCAGCTGATGGGAGGCACTGATAGAAGATGGAATGGTAGGAGTAGTATTAAGTCATTTGGTCCCCAGTTGCCTTTCTCCTGCTTACCGTGTATTAAATGTGACTCTTTAAGTAATGAAACCTGTAGGCATGCCTCCTGAATTCTCTTTACTGAAATAGTGTGTCCATCCACCAGTTGTTATATTGGTTGCAAACGTTGCCTCTTGTCTACAGCATTGGCTTTGTTGTAGCTTTGACCAAACAAGAGTCACCTTACTAAGGAAATTATGCCTGTGCCCCCAGGGGGAACCAAAAGACAATCATTGACTGAAGCAGAATATATATGTATGTATATATATATATATATATATATATATATATATATATATAAAATCAACCCCTCCTTTCTTCCATGTAGAATCAGCTCTGTGGGGTAATTAGTACTCCAGAGCTCCGTGCAGAATCTGACTGAAGTTTCTTTCCAGCTGAAGCCACACAATTGCTTAGCTTTTATCTTGTTCTTTTCTGCTTTGTTCATTTACCTTTCTCTTAAGGCCACTCTCTCAATAAATTGATTGTCCGAAAGTCCCTGTCTCAGACACTCAGGAATTTGACATAATACCGTTTGTGCCAGAACAAATCTTAAAGAGTAGATTCTAAAGATGAGCTTGGATCTCTTGTAATGGGAACCCCGTCACTGGTGATAGGTGAGGTATTGATGCATTATGGCTCACAATTTTTAAGATGTCATTGCTGGTGAAAAGAGACTGGAAAGTGTGGAGGGAATGTACTGTCTGGGGAATGTCTCTTGCATTTGAGAAATATAGAGAAAAGAATATAAGAATGATGGTAATGGATGTGTGTTGTTAAGTATTTTTAATTCATTTAAAGTGCAAATGATAAGCTTACATATACTAATCAGCAATATAAAGTACATTGTGAAGTTTAGAAGGGCCTCTTTGGCTTCATTATAGACATCCCCATCTGTGGTTGGTGGACAATCAGGGCTAAAGATTAGGCACAATTCAATTCAGTCACTCAGTCATGTCCAACTCTTTGCAACCTCATGGACTGTAGCATGCCAGGCTTCCCTGTCCATCACCAACTCCAGGAGATTGCTCAAACATGTCCATTGAGTCAGTGATGCCATCCAACCATCTTATCCTCTGTTGTCCCCTTCTCCTCCCACCTTCAATCTTTCCCAGCATCAGGGTCTTTTCAAATGAGTCAGTTCATCACATCAGGTGGCCAAAGTATTGGAGTTTCAGCTCCAGCATTAGTTCTTCCAATGGATATTCAGGACTGATTTCCTTGGAGGAGGAAATCAATACTGATTTCCTCTTGGAGGAGGTCACCATAGTCCTACCATAGAGCCATCAAGCAGGCCCACAAACTGCAGAACAATTATACCAAAGAAATTATTGCACTGTTAGAAAAGTTCCAGGACCCACAACATATTTCCCAACCTGGAGATATGGCAAAGGGATTGAGAATCCCCAGAGAATTTGACTTTGGAAGCCAGTGGGATTTGATCATAGAATTTCCACAGGACTGGGGAATCAAACTCTTGGAAGGCACAAACAAAACCTGTGTGCACCAGGACCCAGGAGAAAGAAGCAATGACCCCACAAGAGACTGACCCAGGCTTGCCTGTAAGTGTCCAGGAGTCTCCAGCAGAGGCATGGGTCGGCAGTGGTCTGCTGCAAGGTCAGGGGCACTGAGTGCGGCAGTGCGCACAAGACCTTTTAAAGGAGGTCGCCATTATCTTCATTACCTCCATCATAGTTTGGTCTCAGGTCAAGCAACAGGAAGGGAACACAGCCCCATCCATCAACAGAAAATTGGATTAAAGATTTACTGAGAATGGCCTGCCCATCAGAACAAGACCCAGTCAGTCACTCCCCTCAGGAAGCTTCTGTAAGCCTCTTATCCTTACCTGTCAGAGGGCGAGAGAATGAAAACTACAATCACAGAAAATTAATCAAACTGATCACATGGACCACAGCCTTGTCTAAGTCAGTGAAACTATGAGCCATGCCATGTAGGGCCACCCAAAACAGATGGGTCATGGTGGAGAGTTCTGACAAAAAGTGAAGGGGATGGCAAACCACTTCAGTATTCTTGCCTTGAGAACCCCATGAACAGTATGAAAAGGCAAAAAAGGACTAGGCACAGGACTCCATTATAAGAGTAACAATGTCAGAGAAGGCTGAACGTTCAGACTCAGTAAGCCTCCTTTGCTAAAGTCAGGGCCTGGATAGGGAAGAGTTAGGGTATTGACATGGGATGGGTAGATGCACTTAAAGTTAAGTCCTCTGATTACTCTGATACTGCTGGGTTTGCAGAAATGAGCCACTCCTCACCCATCACCACCTTTTGTTCAGTTGTACTATATGTTTTTATCTTAGTTGCGATGGTAGTGGCAAAGAACCTGCCTGCCAATGCAGGAGACATAAAAGTGCTGTTTCAATCCCTGGGTTGGGAAGATTCTTCTGGAAAAGGAAATGGCAGTCCACTCCAGTGTTCTTGTCTGGAGAATCCCACGGACAGAGAAGCCTGAAGAGCTATGGTGCATGGGTTCGCAAAGAGTCATACATGACTGGAGCAACTTACCACACACGCACGGCTTACTTATACTTCCAGGTGTACAACAGTAATTCGAAATTGGTAAAGATTGCATACCATATGAAGTTATTTTATTGGGTGCATCCCCTCTGCTGCGCATTGCATCCTTGTAGCATTGATTTATAACTGGTAACTTGTATTTCTAAATCCCTTTGACCTATTTCACCACTCTCTCCACCCTTCTTCTCTCTGGTAACCACTAGTTTTTGCTCTGTACCTGTGAGTTTGGTTCTGTTTTGTTATATTGGTTCAGTTTTTGTTTGTTTTTTAGATTCCAAATACAAATGTAAACATAGGGTGTTTTTATTTCTCCGTGTGACTTGTTTCACCAAGTGTCCCTCCATGGACATTCATGTTGCCACCAATGGCACTATTTCATTCTTTTTAATGGTTGAGAAATGTTGCAATAGTTTTATACATATATTTTGTATATATGTTTTATATATGTATATTCATTATATATAATAATATAATAATACCATGTTAATATATATTAATTTTATTATATACATTATAATGATACAATTATTAATTGCATTGTTAATACATTGACATAATAATATATATTAAATACATTGTTTAAATATTATGGTATTATTATTATGTATATAGCACACATACATATATAAAACATATACGTGATATATATGTATAAATCTATTACAATAGATTTTACAAAATATCAGAAAAAAAAAAAGACATTGCTAAAGATATGGTTTTTCCAGTAGTCGGATGTGCAGATGTAGAGTTGGACTATAAGAAAGCTGAGCACCAGAGAATTGATGCTTTTGAGCTGTGGTGTTGGAGAGGACTCTTGAAAGTCCCTTGGACTGCAAGCAGATCCAACCAGTCCATCCTAAAAGAAATCAGTCTTGAATATTCATTGGAAGGACTGATGCTAAAGCTGGAACTCCAATACTTTGGCCACCTGATGTAAAGAACTGACTCACTGGGAAAGACCTGATGCTGGAAAAGATTGAAGGTGGGAGTGAAGGGGACGACAGAGGATGAGATGGTTGGATGGCATCACCGACTCAACCGATGAGAGTTTGAGTAAGCTCAGGGAGTTGGTGATGGACAGGGAAGCCTGGCATGCTGCAGTCCATGGGGTTTCAAAAAAAGTCGGACACTCCCAAGCGACTGAACTGAACTGATTATATATGTGTGTGTGTGTGTGTGTGTGTTTTATATGTATATGTATACACACACACACCATATCTTCTTTATAAATTCATCTTTTGATGGACTTTGATTGCATCTATATATTGGCTAATGTAAATATGCTGCTGTAAACACTATGGTTGGAGAAGGAAATAGCAACCCATTCCACTCTTCTTGCCTGGAGAATCCCATGGACGGAGGAGCCTGGTGGGCTACAGTCCACAGGGTCGCAAAGAGTCGGACACGACTGAGCGACTTCACTTTCACTTTCAAACACTATGGTACCTATATCTTTTCTAATTAGTGTTTTCATTTTCTTCAGATAAATACCCAGGAGTCTAATTGCTGAATCATATAGTGGTTTTATTTTTAATTATTTGAGGAAACTCCATACTGTTTTCCATAGTGGTTGCACCAATCTGCATTTCCAGCAACAGTGTACTAGGGTTCCTTTTTATACCTACCCTTACCAACACGTGTTATTTATTGTCTTTTTGATAATAGACATTCAAATAGGTGTGAGATGGTATCTTATTGTGTCTTTCATTTTCATTTCCCTGATGATTATGTTGAGCATCATTTCATGTGTCTGTTGGCCATCATACATCTTTATTGGAAAAATGCCCATTCAAGTCCTCTACCCACATTTTAACTGAATTGTTTAGTTTCTTTTGATGTTGAGTTGTATGACTCCTTATATATTTTGAATATTAAGTCCTTATGATATATATCACTGGCAAATATCTTCTCCCATTCAGCAGGTGGTCTTTTCATTTGTCGATAGTATTCTTTGTTGGACAAAAGCTTTTTAGTTTGATTAGGTTCCATTTGTTTCTTTTTATTATTGTTTCCCTTGCCTGAGGAGACAGATCCAAAAGAATATTGCTAAGACTGCCAAAGAGCATACTGTCTATATTGTCTTCTAAGAGTTTCACATCTTTAAGTCTTATATGTAAAATTTTTAATACATTTTGAGTTAATTTTTATGGTGAGAGAATATGTTCTAATTTGTTTCTTTCTTTGTTTCTTTCTTTTTTTGGCATGTAACTGTCCAATTTTCCATGACCACAGCCATGAAATTAAAAGACATTTGCTCCTTGGGAAAAAAACTATGCCAAACCTAGACAGCATATTAAAAAGCAGAGACATTACTTCGCCAACAACCTTCCATCTTGTCAAAGCTATGGTTTTTTCAGTAGTCATTTATGGATGTGAGAGCTGGACCATAAAGAAAACTGAGAGCTGAAGAATTGATGCTTTTGAACTGTGGTATTGGATAAGACTCTTGCGAGTCCCTTGGACTATAAGGAGATCAAACCAGTCAATTATACTAATGCATATATATGGAATTTAGAAAGATGGTAACAATAACCCTGTATATGAGACAGCAAAAGAGACACTGATGTATAGAACAGTCTTTTGGACTCGGTGGGAGAGGGAGAGGGTGGGATGATTTGGGAGAATGGCATTAAAACATGTATAATATCATTTATGAAACGAGTCACCAGTCCAGGTTCAATGCTCGATACTGGATGCTTGGGGCTGGTGCACTGGGACAACCCAGAGGGATGGTATGGGGAGGGAGGAGCGGGGGGAGGGTTCAGGATGGGGAACACATATATACCTGTGGTGGATTCATTTTGATATATGGCAAAACCAATACAATATTGTAAAGTTAAAAAATAAAATTAAATTAAAAAAATAAACAAAAGCTTAATTAGAAAAAAATAAATAAAAATAAAAGAAACCGACCCTGAATATTCATTGGAAGGGCTTGTGCTGAAGCTGAAACTCCAATACTTAGGCCATCTGATGAGAAAAACTGACTCTGGAAAATACCCTGATGCTAGGAAAGATTGATGGCAGGAGAAGGGGACAGCAGAGGATGAGATGGTTGGATGGCATCACCGACTCAATGGACATGAGTTTAAGCAAGCTTTGGGAGTTGGTGATGAACAGGGAAGCCTGGCGTGCCACAGTCCATGAGGTACAAAGGGTCAGACATGACTGAGCAACTGAACTGAACTGTCCAGTTTTCCAGGTACCACTTATTGAGGAAACTGTCTTTTCCCTCTTTTATATTCTTGCCTCTTTTGTCCTAGATTAATTGACCATATGTGTGAGATGTGTGAGGGTTTATTTATCAGCTCTTTATTCTGTTCCACTGACCTAGTGTCCATTACGTGTGCTAGTACCACACATTTTATTTCTGTAACTTTGTATATAGTTTTAAGTCAGGGACTGTAATATATCAGGTTTTGTTCTTTTTTTTTTTTCTCAATATTTCTTTGGCTATTCAGGGTAATTTGTGTTTCCATACAAATTTTAATTCTAGTTCTGTGAAAAATGCTATATTTTGATAGGGATTTCATTAAATTTGTAGATTGTTTTGAGTAGTATGGACATTTTAGCAATATTAATTAATCAAATCCATGAATATAAGATATATTTTAATCTATTTGTATCATCTTCAGCTTCCTTCATCAATGTCTTATGATTTTCAGAGTACACGCATTCTACCTACTTGGTTAAATTTATTCCAAGGCATTTTATTCTTTTTGCTTTGATTGCAAATTGATTGTTTTCTTGATTTTTCTTTCAGGTAGTTCATTTTTAGTGTATAGAAATGCAGCTTATTTCTATATATTAATTTTATATTTTATAACTGTACCACATTTATTAGTTCTAATAGTTTTTGTTAGTGTCTTTAGTGTTTTCAATAAATAATATTGTGTCATCTGCAAATAGTGACAGTTTTATTTTTTCTCTTCAAGTTTGGATGCATTTAATTTTATTTTATTTTAATCATTTGGTTACTACAACTAGGACTCCCAATATCATGTTAAATAAAATTAGTGAGAGTTCACATCCTTGTCTTGCTTCTTGTCTTAGAGCAAAAGCATTCAATTTTCATCAATGAGTATAAGGTTAGCTGTGAGTTTATCATAAATGGTACTTACTATGTTATATGTTCCCACTACATCAATTTTGTTAAGAGTTTTTATCATGAATGCATTTAAATTTTGTCAAAAGCTTTTTCTGCATCTATTGAAATGATAAGGTGACTTTTATGCTTCATTTTCATGATGTGGTGTATCACATTGATTTCCTAATATTGACACTCTTGCAAACCTGGAATAAATCCCACTTGATCATGATATATGATCCTTTTTATATGTGAATGAATTCATTTTACTAATACTGTTGAGGAGTTGTTGAGGAGCTTTGCATTTACATTCACCAGGAATATTGACGTGTTAGTTTCTTTTTTGTAGACTCTTTGGTTTTAACATCAGGCTGACCTTATAAAATGAGTTTGAAAGTGTCCCTTCCTCGTCACATTTCTGGAGTAGTTGGAGAAAGATAAGGATTAACCTTCTTTAAAATTTTTGATAGAATGCCTCTGTACAGCCATCTGGTCCTGAAATTTTGTTTTTTGGCAGTTTTGTTTTGTTTTTCTCATACTGGTGATTGGTCTGTTCATATTTTCTATTTGTTTTTGTTTCAGTCTTTGCAGAGTATACATTTTTTAGGAATTTGTCCATTTTTTTCTTGGTTGTCCATTTTATTGGTGTTTTTATTTTTTATTTCTATTCTGATCTTTATTATTTTATTCTTTCTTCTTATTTTGAGATTTGTTTGTTCTTTTCCTAATTTCTATGGGTGGAAAGTTAAGTTTATTTGAGATTTTTTTCATGTTCTTGAAGTAGGCCTGTTTCACTATAAACTTCCCTCTTAAAACTGCGTTTGATATGTCTCATAGATTTTGCAATGTTGTATGCCTATTTCCATTCACTTCAAGTCATTTTTGTCTTCCTCTGATTTCTTTGTTGATGGTTGATTTTTGGTAGCATGTGGCTTAGTTTCCAGGTGTTTGGATTTTTTTCATTTATTTCCTGTGTTTGATTTCTATTTCATACCATGTAGTTAGAAAAGATGTGATTTCAATCTTAAAATTATTAAAACTTGTTTTGTGGCCTTGGATGTGATCTGTCTGGAGAATGTTTCATGTGTAGTAGAACAGGATATGTATTCTGTTAATTTTGGAAAGAAAGTTCTATAGATGAGCTTCCCAGGTGGCACCAGTGGTGAAGAACCCAAAGCAAGAGTTGTAAGAGATTCGGGTTCAATCCCTGGGTCAGGAAGACCACTTGGAGGAGGATATGGCAACCCACTTCAGTATTCTTGCCTGGAGAATCCCATGGACAGAGGAGGCTGGCAGGCTACAGTCAATAAGGTATCACAGAGTCAGACACAATTGAAGCAACTTAACATGCATGCATGCACATTCTATAGATATCTCATAAGTACATATGGTATCATATGCCATTTTAGACACTGTTTCCTTATTGTTTCTGTATTTTCTGTATCTTTATTGATTTTTCTGTCTGGATGATGTATTCTTGGTTGTAGAAGAGCCATTCTGTAAGTCTTTTGGTCATTTTCAGAGAAAGTTGCTCTATATATGGTTGCAGATTTAATGCGTTTGTGGGAGGAGACAAGTTCAGGGTCTTCCTATTCTGTTCTCTTGATCCTACTTCCCACTGCCCCTTGTTGGAAAATAAAGCCCTTGCCTTTTGCTGAAAGATGACACAGAAGCCTCAGTTAGACAGGTGCCATATAGCATAATGCTTGCCCTTCTCAGGGTGCTGCCATCTCCCCTCCTAACTACTAGACCCAAAATAAAGTTCAAGTCTCAGCATTACCTGGGTCTGCTAAGGGATAAGAGTGAATATAAGTGCATGAACTTTCATTCCTGGCTAATATGCTGGCAGGAACCAAGATATTATATTGAGGAGTGGATTCTGAGAGACCTGGATTATGGAAATTAAAATATATACCTGGATAAGGAAGGTTTCTGTTAATACGGGACCACCACAGATGTGCCTCATTTTATTGTATTTTATTTTACTTTACCGTACAAATATTACATCTTTTACAAATTGAAGGTTTGTGGCAACCCTGCATTGTCAAATGATGGTTAGCATCTTTTAGGAAAAATACTTTTTAACAGAGGTACATAAAAAAATTTTTTAGACATAATGGTATTGCACTTAATAGAGTACATCATATTATAAATATAACTTCTATACACACTGGGAATCCAAAAAATTCATGTGAATCACTTTGTTGCAATATTTGCTTTCTTATGGTGATATGGAACAAAACTGTCAATATCCCTGAGTTTTGCCTACATTGTGACACAGGATTTAGTATTCTAGCAAGAGCTCCAGGAGATAATTCTAGTATGCTGTTGGAATGGTGCTTGGAAGCTCAGAACAAGTAGAAGCACACATGGCAGAAGTGCCAAGAGCAGACCATGAAGAAAAAGATCAACAGGCTCAGAAAGTGAACCCTTTAAAAATAAGTTTGCTGTATAAGATCAAAAAACAAAGCCAAAAAGAATTGGTTAACTCATTTCTCAGTAGGTTCCAGGGTACAATCCATTCTATTTACAATGCTGATAAGAAATGTTCTGAGGAGAGGAGTGCCTGCGTGATTTAGAGCCTTGGGGTAGCTGAGCTATGTAAGCAGTACCAACAACAGGCAAAACTATCACAAACTGCAGTGGGTATGATGAAATGCTAGGAAACCAGAGGCAAGGGGGCAACACTTGGATGACAGAAGCAAAGTGGATATAATTATAACGGCCAGGATCAGCATGGTAGCTGCAAGGCCTACTCACAGAGATGTATGGAGACGGTTAATAGAACAGGACGTTCTTAGGAACATGACATAAAAGTGGCCAACATGGGCACTTTTTAATACATAGAATGAAAAGAAATTCATAATAATTGGGCAGAAAGCTGAGGTCAGCTTCCCTGTAAAAAGCCACAGACCCCTGTCCAATCCCCAGCACTAACAAGTCTTTAAAACCAGAACCAAAGAGTTGGAAACCTGGTTGTATCCCATTGAGAAAAGACTACAAAACTACAGCAAGAGCAGAGAGTAGTAATTTCCCCCAAAGGACCTATGACTTTAACCTCAGGTAGCCAAGCCCTGGTGAAAGAGGGGAAACCTGATCTTTTGAATGTTGTTTATATATAGGTTTAAGTTGATGCTGCTGTAGTTAGAATAGAAATGTGTGAGGATTGGTCAGATGATGAAGAGAGAGCCCTGGCCCATGACTCATTGCCAGTCTTCTCATTGTTCCCTTGACTGTGTAGATTCTTGTGTAATTCTGATTTTTCTATAGCTTTCAAATATATTACCCCAAGTATACCAGGTATGCCAAATAAATGCCAGGTATGGTCAAGATTAGATTCTAGGCCAGAAAAAACAAACAAACAAACAAACACCATCTTTTGTTATTAAGAACACCAGAGAGACAGTTAGTCAAACTTAAATAAGGTCTGTGATAACAGCATTATGTCTTTGTTAATTTCCTGATTTTGATAACTGTACTGTGGTTAAGTTAAATATATTGGAGTATTGAATATTTACAGGTAAGGGAATGGTATATCTGAGATAGAAAGAAAACTATGGTAAAATATTTGTGTAATCTGGGTGAAGTGTATATGAGAATTCTTTGTAATAATTTTGCAACTTTTCTGTAAATCTGAAATTATTACATAATAAAAACTAAAAAAAATGCAAAAGTTGTAATTCTTCAAAGGAGTATATTTTTTAAATTCACAGTGCCATTTGTACTTTAGTATTTTGTTGTCTACTTATAATGCTAATATACCTGGTAATACATAAGCATCAGTTCAGTTCAGTCGCTCAGTCATGTCCAACTCTTTGCGACCCCATGAATCGCAGCACGCCAGGCCTCCCTGTCCATCACCAACTCCCAGAGTTCACTCAGACTCACGTCCATCGAGTCAGTGATGCCATCCAGCCATCTCATCCTCTGTTGTCCCCTTCTCCTCCTGTCCCCAATCCCTCCCAGCATCAGAGTCTTTTCCAATGAGTCAACTCTTCACATGAAGTGGCCAAAGTACTGGAGTTTCAGCTTCAGCATCATTCCCTCCAAAGAAATCCCAGGGCTGATCTCCTTCAGAATGGACTAGTTGGATCTCCTTGCAGTCCAAGGGACTCTCAAGAGTCTTCTCCAACACCACAGTTCAAAAGCATCAATTCTTCAGCACTCAGCCTTCTTCACAGTCCAACTCTCACATCCATACATGACCACAGGAAAAACCATAGCCTTGACTAGATGGACCTTTGTTGGCAAAGTAATGTCTCTGCTTTTGAATATGCTATCCAGGTTGGTCATAACTTTCCTTCCAAGGAGTAAGCATCTTTTAATTTCATGGCTGCAATCACCATCTGCAGTGATTTTGGAGCCCCTAAAAATAAAGTCTGACACTGTTTCCCCATCTATTTCCCATGAAGTGATGGCACCGGATGCCATGATCTTCGTTTTCTGAATGTTGAGCTTTAAGCCAACTTTTTCACTCTCCACTTTCACTTTCATCAAGAGGCTTTTTAGTTCCTCTTCACTTTCTGCCATAAGGGTGGTGTCATCTGCATATCTGAGGTTATTGATATTTCTCCTGGCAATCTTGATGCCAGCTTGTGTTTCTTCCAGTCCAGCGTTTCTCATGATGTACCCTGCATGTAAGTTAAATAAGCAGGGAGACAATATACAGCCTTGACATTCCTTTTCCTATTTGGAACCAGTCTGTTGTTCCATGTCCAGTTCTAACTGTTGCTTCCTGACCTGCATACAGATTTCTCAAGAGGCAGGTCAGGTGGTCTGGTATTCCCATCTCTTTCAGAATTTTCCACAGTTTCTTGTGATCCACACAGTCAAAGGCTTTGGCATAGTCAATAAAGCAGAAATAGATGTTTTTCTGGAACTCTCTTGCTTTTTCCATGATCCAGCGGATGTTGGCAATTTGATCTCTGATTCTTCTGCCTTTTCTAAAACCAGCTTGAGCATCAGGAAGTTCACGTTTCACGTGTTGCTGAAGCCTGGCTTGGAGAATTTTGAGCTTTACTTTACTAGCGTGTGAGATGAGTGCAGTTGTGCAGTAGTTTGAGCATTCTTTGGCATTCACAAGGTAAGGAGCAGCAGCTGCACTTTGCTGGAGCAGCTGTGAAGAGATACCCCATGCCCAAGGTAAGAGAAACCCAAGTAAGATGGTAGGTGTTGCAAGATGGCATCAGAGGGCAGACACACTAAAACCATACTCACAGAAAACTAGTCAATCTAATCACACTAGGACCACAGCCTTGTCTAACTCAATGAAACTAAGCCATGCCTGTGGGGCAACCCAAGACGGGCGGGTCATCATAAGCATACCAAACACTTACTTCAAATTCTTTCTGTATTGAAAAGTCTTAGCATGACAAGAGAAAATGAGCATAGAAAACAAGTAGCACAATTGATCTATGTTGGCCTTCTTCTTTTAAGCATATCTGACACAATATGTATGGACCACTAAACCAAACCATGGCTGTCCCTGTGGTCTTCATGGCTGTCCTCAATACACTTTCTGATTTGATTTTATGTATGGTTTTCATTTTTGTCTCCAAATTCAAGAGTCTTCACTTACTGTTCCTTGGATTTGGTGTCATTGTATTTTATTTGTTCATTCATCAGTAATTACTTACTGACTGTATAGTAGCTGCCAAATAACTGGAAATAGAGTTTTAAAAGATTGGCATAGCCTTTTATAGTCTTCAAACTGCCCTGTAAGTGACATTAATTTCTCTCTAAAAGCACTGGCTTGTAGTCAACTATCTTGATTTGTCACAATTTGAGTATCTTTATGAGGACATTTTAATTCTCAGAGCCCAACTTCATCCCTCTGATCCATAGCTTATGCAATCATTCCAGTAACCTGCAAAGGGAAAATGAATTAAATAAAGTCCAATGAACATTTCAATGAGATTTCCATCTTCCCAATCTTCTTGACATGTTTCTTGAACAAATTTAACCAATCAGAGAAAATATGTATATTGAAAATATGCCAAGGTATGCTAATAGAAAACTGTTTCAAGCTAAAATCTACACAAGATAGTGTTTTTACAAGTCAAATAGATGTAACACACAAAGGAAATATAAAACAGCAGAAAATGTTTATTTTTGATTTCACAATATTGGAAACTCATATTAGTCATGTTGCTAGGTTTCCTTTGGGCAATTTGAGGGATATTTGAGTGCTTTGATGTTGAGAATGTCTGGTGAACAAAAGCACTGATTTTATTCAATCAAGTTACGACTACCCCAGGATAGTTTTAACTTATTCTTCTGCCTAACAGAAGAATATTGATCCCTAAACCCTAAGCCCGTTCTTTTTTTTTTTTTTTATGTTGTATATTTTGTCCAGAGATTTGTCTCATTCCAAAATATATTATTTCATCTTTTTCACAGTAACGAGTAACGCAGTCCTATAAGTGAATTAAAATAAATAAAACAAAAATTTGCTTAAAATTCTATAATTGTCAGAGTTGAATAATAGTGGTATTACTGATAAATCCACTCAATCTATATAAAGCACATTTATTGCTTTTCCCCTTAAGAATCATAAAGTGTAAACTTTTGAATAAATGCTAAAATAATGACAATAAACTTTAATTTAGGCACCTTAGCACTCTATGGAACTGTAGATCTAGTAGAGCTCATTTATTGTATGAAATAACATCCCTGGATCCCTAATTCCTTGCCATTTGACTCTGAAATTGATATAGCAACAAATCAGTGAAATTATCCCTCTCTAACCCATATGAAGAGCAAGGTATGTTCTCTAGATTCCTGAGTAAATTACATCTTTGGCTATTCTGATGAGATAAAAAAACTTGCTCACAAATTCTAGGGAATTGGTATTTGGGGATTCTACCACTGCTTCCTTCAACAAATCCATAAGACCCTGAATTTTAGGCAGGACTACTAATGCAAATTAGTAATAAAATTACTAATGAAATTAAAAGATGCTTGCTCCTTGGAATAAAAGTTATGACAAACCTAGACAGCATATTAAAAAGCAGAGACAATACTTTGCCAACAAAGGTCCATCTAGTCAAAGCCATGGTTTTTCCAGTAGTCATGTATGGATGTGAGAGTTGGACTATAAAGAAAGCTGAGTGCAGAAGAATTGATGCTTTTAAACTATGGTGTTAGAGAAGACTATTAAGAGTCCTTTGGACTGCAAGGAGATCCAACCAGCCCATCCTAAAGGAAATCAGTCCTGAATATTCATTGGAAGGACTGATGCTGAAACTGAGACTCCAATACTTTGGCCACCTGATGCGAAGAACTGACTCATTTGAAAAGACCGTGATGCTGGGAAATATTGAAGGCAGGAGGAGAAGGGGAAGACAGAGATGGTTGGATGGCATTGCCGACTTGATGAACATGGGTTTGGGTGGACTCCGGCAGTTGGTGATGGACAGGGAGGGCTGGCATGCTGTGGTTCATGGGGTCGCAAAGAGTCAGACATGACTGAGTGACTGTACTGAACTGAACTAATGCAAAAAACAAACAAACAACAAACTTGTATTTATCCCACTGGTGTTGAATTCAAATGGTTAAGGTACAAAGAAACTCTAGCAATATATTAATTTAGTATTCTCATAGGGATCAGATAAAGTCACCATGTGTATGAGACTTGGCTCAACACACGCATTTACTTTTTCTTGAATTCCAATGTTCTTGTCAAGCTTTTCTTTCCCGGATTCATAAATTGTTGTCTCTATTTCTTATTCTTTTTGATTTTACAAAATTTGTGATCTCTTAACCTTGAATTACCCTGCATTTTTTTCCCTGTATTTACACTCCCTTGGGATCTTACATATTCTCAAAACTTTAAATATCATATGCATACCCAAGTTCTCAAATTTTATATCTTTCTCTCGTTCCTCTCCCTGAACTCCAGACTCATTTATCCAATGTGTACTTGACATCTCCACTTGAATACCAAATAGTTATATTAAAGTTAACATGCCCTAGACTCTATTCATAAACTTTTCCCTCAAACTTCCAACTTTACTTCTTTCTTCCACATCTCACCTAATGATGATTCAAGCTGTCCACTTTCTGTTACGTTGAGTCCTTTCTTTCTCAAACCTTTATCCAATATATTCAGAATATACACTGACCTCACCTCAAAATATGTCTAAGACAAACATCATAATTGTTGTGGATAATACCATTATGATAGCAGCAAAAGAATAAAATACTTAGGAATAAACCAAAAGGTGAGAGATCTGGTGTTGTTCAGTCACTAAGTTAAGTCCAATTCTTTGAGACCCCATGGAACGCAGCACACCAGTCTTCCCTGTTCTTCACTATCTATTTGAGTTTGCTCAAACTCATGTCCATTGAGTCAGTGATGCCATCTAAGCATCTCATTCTCTGTTGCCCGCTTCTCCTCTTGCTGTCAATTTTTCCCAGCATCAGGGTGGTTTCAAGTGAGTCAGCTCTTTGCATCAGGTTGCTGAAGTATTAGAGATCCAGTTTCAGCATTAGTCTTTCAGGGAATCAGTTTAATTCAGTCGCACAGTCATGTCTGATTCTTTGAAACCCCATGGACTGAAGCATGCCAGGCTTCCTTGTCCTTCACCAACTCCTGGAATTTGTACAAATTCATGTCCATTGAGTTGGTGATGCCATCCAACCATCTCCAATAGTCAGGGTTCATTTCCTTTAGGATTGACTGGTTTGATCTTGCTGTCCAAGGGACTCTCAAGAGTCTTCTCCAGCACCACAGTTCACGTGTCAATTCTCTAGCTCTCAGCCTTGTTTATGGCCCAACTTTCATATCTAAACATGACTACTGGAAAAACCATAGCTTTGAGTATAAGGACATTTCTTGGCAAAGTGATGTCTCTGCTTTTTAAAACGTTGTCTAGATTTGACATAGCTATTCTTCCAAGGCATTTTCTAGCCTGGAAATGCTTTCTAGTCCAGCATTTTTCATGATGTACTCTATGTAAAAGTTATGTAAGTTAAATAAGCAGGGTGACAATATGCAGCCTTGACATACTCCTTTCCCAATTTTGAGCCAGTCCGTTGTTCCATGTCTGGTTCTAACTGTTGCTTCTTGTCCTGCATACGGTTTCTCTGGAGTAGGTTAGGTGGTCTAGTATCCCCATCTCTTTAAGAATATTCCACAGTTTGTTTTGATGCACACAATAGTCAGTGAAGAAGAAGTAGATTTATATTTTGAAATTGTCTTGCTTTTTCTATGATCCAACAGATGTTGACAATTTGATCTCTGGTTCCTCTACCTTTTCTAAATCTAGCTTGTACATCTGAAAGTTCTCAGTTCATGTGCTACTGAAACCTTGTTTGAAGGATTTTGAGCATAATCTTGCTGGCATGTGAAATGAGTGCAATTGTACAGTAATTTGAACATTCTTTGGCATTGTTTTTCTTTGGGATTGGAATTAAACCTGACTTTTCCAGTCCTGTGGCCACTGCTGAGTTTTCCAAATTTGCTGGCATAATGAAAGCAGCACTTTAATGGCATCATCTTTTAAGCTGTGAAATAGTTCCACTGGAATCCCATCACCTCCACTAGCTTTGTTCATAGTAATGCTTCCTGAAGCCCATTGACTTCACACTCCAGATGTCTGGTTCTAGGTGAGTGACCACATCATTGTGGTTAACTCAGTCATTAAGAGCTTTTCTGTACATTTCTTCTGTGTATTTTTGCCACCTTTTCTTAATTTCATCTGCTTCTGCTAGGTCCTTGCTCTTTTTGTCCTTTATTGAGCCTATCTTGTATAAAATGTTCCCTCGGTAATTCCAATTTTCTTAAAGAGATCTCTAGTCTTTCCCACTCTATTGTTCCCCTCTATTTCTTTGCATTGTTCACTGAGGAAGGTTTTCTTATCTCTCCTTGCTATTCTCTGGAACTCTGCATTCAGTTGGGTATATGTTTCCTTTTCTCTATTGCTTTTGCTCATTTTAATTTCTCAGCTATTTATAAGGCCTCCTCAGACAAACATCTTGCCTTCTTGCAATTCTTTTTCTTGGGGATGATTTTGGAGATCTGTACATGAAAACAATAAAACTGATGAAAGAAATTGAAGAAGACACAAATAAATGAAAAGATGCTCCATGTTTATGGATTGAAAAAATTAATATTGTTAAAATGTCCACTCTACCAAAAGCAATCTACAGATGCAATGCAATTTCTTTCAAAATGTCAATAACACTTTTCACAGGAATAGAAAAAAAATTCTCTAGTTTATATGGGAGCAAATATAGAGAGTCCTAACTTACAGGAACACAGGCTTGCCCGTAGAAACCACAATGCAAGCTAGTACCTGAGTAGAAAAGCCTGAACTGTAATTGATGATTTGCTGGAGGCTCAGTGTAGGCAAAGCTGAGAGTTGAAACTCCAGAGGGACCAAGTCTTGAGGGGAACCCCACAATATTGTGAGATTTGCCTGCAGGAGTTTGACCAGGTGTCACAGAAACATTATAGAAAAATTCCATTGTGCTTCCAGTAGGAAAAGAAGAAAAGTAACCATTTGAAAACATGTCAAAACACTCTTCTTAACAAGGTTTGACCTCAGGGGAACTAGTTAACTATAATATCATTTTAACCATATTAGTCTGTTGGACTGACACTGGGCAAGGGGAATACTCAACTGCACCTGATTCGAGTCTTTCATATGGGAAAAGGGAAATATCTAGCTCCAATCCACTCTAACCATTCTGTTACACCTAAGAGGGGAAGGAAAAACAAACAACAAACTGAGAAACATGTGAAGTTCACATTCCAAAGGCACAAGCTTACTAAAAGACTGAGACCTAATCATAGATCCTCTACCCCCTGCTCCTCACCACAACACCGCTGCTAAGTCGCTTCAGTCCGACTCTGTGCGACCCCATAGACCGGCAGCCCAACAGGCTCCACCGTCCCTGGGATTCTCCAGGCAAGAACACTGGAGTGGGTTGCCATTTCCTTCTCCAATGCAGGAAAGTGAAAAGTGAAAGTGAAGTCCTCAGTCGTGTCCGACTCTTAGCGACCCCATGGACTGCAGCCCACCAGGCTCCTCCATCCATGGGATTTTCCAGGCAAGAGTACTGGAGTGGGGTGCCATTTTTCTCCACAACACTGCTGAAGATCAATTATAGTGGGCCAGTACATCATGTCTGACTATCAACAAAAAATTACAAGGCATATGAAAAGGCAAAAAATAGTTTGAAGAGACAAAGCAAGTATCAGAACCAGACATGGAATTAGACTGGGAATTTAAAACAGTTACGATTAATATGGTAAGGGCTCTAATGGATGAAGTAGAGAGCATGCAGGATCAGATTTTTATTAACAATGTAAGCAGAGAGGTGGAAATCTTAAGAATCAAAAAGAAATGTTAGAGATAAAAAATATACTGTAACAGAAATGAAGGATACTTTTAGTGGGTTCATTAGTAAACTGGACATGGTTGATGAAACTCTGAGCTAGAGGCTGTATCAATACAATCCTCAAAAAGCAAAGAGCAAAGACTAAAAAAAAAATTATACAACAGAATATCCAAAGACCGTGGGACAACTAAAAAGGGTAGTTTTCTACTCAAAATCTTTTGCTAGCATCCTGTTTCACTCAGAGTAAAAGCCCAAGTTCTTACAGTAGCTTAGAAACGCTGTTGCATTATCTGACCTCATTATTGCTCTGACTTCATCTCACTCCCTCCACTCCAACCACACTGATTTTTTGCTGCCCCTGGAACACATCCCAACAGACCACAATTGTTCTCCTTGCCTGAAATGTACTCCTTCACAATCAGTGTGGCTTACTCTTATACTCTTTAAACCTTTGCTCAAACTTCACCTTCTCTGAAATTCCTCACACATAATTTAAACATGTATCCCCCTCTTTTCCATCTCCAATTATACATAGTTTTATTTCTATTCATAACCTTAGCGGATAACTTACTAATTTGATCAACGTGTTTATTTTCTGTCTTTGCACTAGAATATAAGCTCCTTTTAAGGGCAGAGACTTTCATTGATTTTAGTCACTACTATGTCTTCAAAATTTAGAAAAGTGCTTGACAGATAACTCAATAAATATTTTCTGCAGGTATAAATGAATTTCTTTTTGTATATGAATCACTTCTCTCATCTCTGAATCATCCTGGCAATTGCTCTGACAGTATCCTCTTAACAGAACTCTGAATCAAAAATGTGTATGTGTAGCAAGTTTCACTAAAAATTTTGGTCAGCAGAGAAAGATTAAGTTGTCTCCCAGAAAAGAAGACATTCCTGCTTCAAAAATATCTGCATACACCCTGAAAAGGGTTTCTGCCTTAGCTCTGTTTCCCTGCAAGCTCTAATCCTTTGTCATGCAGCTTATTTCCTCCCTCCCACTCTCACCGCCTCACCTTCATCTTCCCTGCTTTGCTTTCTTGTTGTTCTTCCAAGCCCAAGACTTGTTTTAACCTCTTATGCAGAGTATTTAGTTACTTCTTTTAGTGCTATCTTTCTTTAGATCTTTTTGTTAATATTGTGTTCACAATTTCAAAACCTAGCCAAGAAGTGTTCACAGCCAAAGACAGTCCTCTCCTCAGGAGGAATTTTGGCACAAGCTGTTTAAAATACAAAATCTGCTTTGCTGCATAAATTAAAAGCAGTAGCACAAGGAATTCAAGGGTGTTTTTGATACTAAATTTCTCTGGAGCACCAAAACATAGATATGGGTATATCAGCCAAATCGCCCCAGTGAGTCAAGTTGTCAGAATTGCTACAGAAAAATCTCTGTAGATGTTAGTGTCCCACAAATGTAAACATTGTGGTTCTGACCTTGAGAACAATCATTTTGTGACAAAAGAAAGTGAAGTGTTAGTCCCTTCAGTTGTGCCTAACTATTTGTAACACCATGGACTGTAGCCCACCAGGGTCCTCTGTCCATGGAATTCTCCAGGCTAGAATACTGGAGTGCATAGCCATTCCCTTCTCCAGGGGATCTTCCTGACCCAGGGATCAAACCCAGGTCTCCTACATTGCAGGTAGATTCTTTACCATCTTAGCCACAAGGGAAGCCCCCGTGGTGTGATACATGGTTATATCAGCTTTGTGAAGAAAGTTGTTTGGTTTTAAAAGAAAATACCAATGTATATAGAAAACTCACATTTGTTAATTGACTTTAAACAAGTCCAAACTATTAAGCCTTTTCATAGTCAAAGCTATGGTTTTACCAGTAGTCATGCAAGGATGTGAGAGATGGACCATAAAGAAGGCTGAGTGTCAAAAGGTTGATGTTTTCAAACTGCGGTGTTGGAGAAGACTCTTGAGAGTCCCTTGGACTGCAAGGGGATGAAACCAGTCAATCCTAAAGGAAATCAGTCCTGAATATTCATCGCAAGTATTGATGCTGAAGCTCCAATACTTTGGCAACCTGATGTGAAGAGCTGGGTCATTGGAAGAGACCCTGATGCTGGGAAAGATTGAAAGCAAGAGTAGAAGGGGTCAACAAAAGATGAGATGGTTGGATGGCATCACTGACTCAATGTACATGAGTTTGAGCAAACTCTGAAAGATAGTGAAGGGCATGGAAGCCTGGTGTGCTTCAGTCCATGGGGTCACAAAGAATGGGACACAACTTAGTGACTAAACAGCAAACAACAACAGCAACATCCTGCTAAGCAATTTATCTTTCTAATTAATCCTTAGCATTAATTTAACAGTTTTTAACATTAATTTAACACTAGGTAAGTCACCTTTCGGACGGGCTTGTTTCTGTCCAGTTTTTAGACCTTGTTTCCTTTGACAACTTGGTATGGCATTTCCTACAATTCTGCCTGAGTCATCGCTCACTCCACAGATTGAGGTATAGAAGCTTTTCTAAAGGTGTAATTGACACTTGAGATTACAAATTATTCATTATGAAACTCTTCACAGCATGTTATCTTATTTGAACTATAATGTAGAATTGTTCTGTTTATGAAAATCAGATCTTTTAATATATGCCCAAGGAATAATGCTTGAGAAAAAAATATATATTGCTTTTAAAGTTGTATCCAGAGATGATAACAATAACACACTACCCCAAGGGCCTCAGATTTAAATTAAGAATATTGCTTTTATTGCACTATGAACTATATTTTTTGGCTCAAGTTGAGAGAGTCAGCAAATAACAATTTTGCTGCTAAGTGCTTTAAAAGGAAACTAGGGTATCTCTTTGTGTAAAGACACCAAAATGAGGAACATACTGTAATCATATTGCATTTCTTAATGGGGCCATAGAGAAATGGAAAAAGAACAAATATATACGTAGATAAAACCCTTAGATATTCCATAGACTATCTTATATAAAAATAATTTAATATAGAGTCATCTTTATACAATCAACATTGCCTCAGGAAGGTAACTTCACAAACTGTTTTATCTGCCATAGAGTGAGTACTGCAGGATTTCATAAATGCATTCAAAACTCTCTGCAAACAAGGCAAAGTAAAAGTTAGTTAATTAAATAAGTGATGCAATGATTAGTTAGAGAACTGTGTCCAAATGATAAAGCTGGCTGTGTTATGATTAGGTTAGTTATTTATCAGAACTATAGCTTTTAAATATAGGCTTCTCAGTAAGATCACATTTTCAACTCATTTATGACACAGTTGACTTTAAGAATCTGTATGACCACTTTCTTATATTTATAAAGGGCCTCATATACATTTTCCTAATTTTGTTTGTACTTGTGATTTTTAAAAATACATCAGAAAAGATAATACTCTGGTCCACAATGATTGTAAATTACCTGAATATAGAATCACCTCCAACTTCTCTCTGGAAAGGTTTCCTTTGAAATACAACCCAAGTTTTCCTGGGCTCTGTATCATGTGTAGATGTCTAATACAACATGAAAAACGTTAATGGGTCCTTTTGACTGCCGTAAGGAGAATAGTCACCTACTTTCCTATTCTAAGAGGTTTACTCTAATTGAAAGGAGCATATATAGGTATGGAATCAGACAAATTGGTATGAATCTACTTCATACTCCTGAGGTAAGTTTAAACATCTGTTAAGCTCACTGATACCCCCTCCCCAGTCCAATGCATCCTCCTCTGTAAAATGTTTGAAATGTCACCAACCACTCCTGTGAGGATTAAATGGTAGTAACACACAAAGAAAGTATTAAGTGTATCGTCTTTCCATTTTCTTTTCTTGTCCTGGAAAACACACAGCATGAAATTAAGTCTAATTCAGCCAACAATTGAAATAAATTTTCTCATAGGAAAACTTATATGCTTGCTTTTGTAAAGCCTCTTGTCCTGTGACCAAATGAATGGGAAAGCTTAGTGTGTGTTTCACTCACATGGAAGAATATTTATTATTTGTGATATGATTAGTACCCAGTTGAGTTCAACATGAGTTCAAACAAATATTTCTTCAGTGCCAACTATAACAGCACTCAGGATAGAGAGTTAATGGGCCATACTCCTTGTCCTTGGGGAGCTGAGGAGAGGCTTAAAGCAGACATGTCAACCTGTTGTTCCAATTATAGCCACATGATCTGAAGGCTAGCTCCACATTTTTAAAAGCTTAGTAAATTTTTATTTTATTTTTAAATTTAATTTATTTTTTACTTTATTTTATAAAAATAAGTAAAACATTTATTCATTTATTATAAATATACATATTATTTATTATATTTAATATAAATTAAATATATTTTATTTTATATGTAATTATTATTTATTATAAAATATTTTGTTTTATTTATCTATTTAAAAAGCTTAGTGTGTATTTCACTCATATGGAAGAATATTTATTATTTGTGATAATATGATTAGTACACAGCTGAGTTCAACATGAGTTCAAACAGTTATTTCTTCAGCACCAACTATAACAGCATTATTCTAGGCCCTCAGGATAGAGAGCAAATGAGCCACAGTCCTTGTCCTTGGGGAGTTGAGGAGAGGCTTAAAGCAGACATGTCAACCTGTTGCTCCAATTATAGCCACATGATCTGAAGGCTAGCTCCACATTTTAAAAGCTTAGTAAATTTTTATTATTTAAGAAAATGAGTTTAAGTGAAAAAGTATCTGAAAAATACATGCCAAATAATTTTCTATAGGAAGACAATGTTTTTTTTAATCACATTATCTGAAAAGATATCACAGGAATTTCAAAATATAATTACCATTTTTAATAAAACAGCCATAATAACATTTTCACATGTAAAAAGGTTAACCACTCTCTTAATATTGCCCAAGGGCTACTCACTGTTTTAATCACCACATAAAAGATATTCTTTCTTTTTCATTGTCTGTTATTTAAAGTCAGAATCCAAATAGGTTCTGTTCATTTTGACTGGTTGATAAAGCTCTTATGTCTCTTTAGTCTACAGATGCCCCCCTCTTCCTCTCTTTTCTCTCTATACCCTTATCTCTTGAACTTTGTCATTTATTTGTTGAAGGTACCAGGTTGTTCATTTTAAGTGTCTCATATTCTGTGTCTTTTCTGATACTTCCCTGTGGTGCTGTGGTGATGTTCAACAAAAGTCTCTGTATTTTCTGTAAATTGGATTGAGAATTTGATTAAGTTTTATTTCTTCATGGAATTATTTTGCAAAGGTATTTGCGTGCCAATGTTGTGTCCCCTTATCAGAAGATGTATATATATGTATATATATATATATAGTTGTTTCTCTTTTTTGTGATAGTGGCAGCCATTACTAATAGAAGTCTCAATCCATTCATCCTTTAGAGCTGAGAAATGGTGATATTCTAGCACCATCCTTTCTTTTTCCTTTATTAGCTAGAATACTTCTATAAAGAGAAAATTATCATCTACTATTTGATTTCCAGTGGAAGAGTATATATAAAAAGTCAGGAAAGTGCTTGATACTTTACTTGGCAATTTTAAAATAAGTGAAATCACTATTAAACAGTATCGCTTCTCTTTTTAATATTATCATGATCCCATGGGTTTTATATAATTTGATATCTTTTATTCTTTAGGTTTACTATGCTTACTAATGCTCAATTTGTCCCATTCTTGGCTAATAGAAGCTTCTGTTGTTCTCTTGAATCTTTTTAATACAATCATAAAGTCTATGATAGTCTGTGTGCATTCTGATCATTACAAATTAATCCATGCATTTCTTGTACATTTTGTGTGCCAAGCTTCTAATGAGGCTTAGTTCCTTTATAGTGGGAAATAATATTTAGAGAGCACAGAATGTTTACTTAGGTTACTCATTTCTACTGAGTTGACAATTGACTCTAAACCTTTCCAGTGTACAGAGTTAAGAAATGTTTTCCTTCATAAAAATAAAATATATTCCCAATACATATCCATACTGATACTTGTAAGTCAGGTTCTAATCTCTTTTATTAAATATACTTTTCCCTTTTCTACTGATAAATTCAAATTTTCAATATTACTTGAAATCAGGGTGTCCAAATTATTTTACCTTTGTAAACAACCCTTTACAATGGTTTAGTTACTTAATGTAATTTTAGTGGAACAGAATTTGAATGGTGGCAAATTCTATTATAATTAATAAAAATAACAATGAACACCTATCAAGTTTTTACTGTGTAATATTATTTAAACTTTATAATAACACCACACAGAGGTATTATTCTCAGTTTATAAGTGAAGAAATTTAAAGTTCAGAGATAGTAATTTATAGAAGATGCCACAATTGTTAATGGGGATCCCAACTGCTGATTTGTCTGACACTTAAAACCCACAAAGTTAACCAATTATTAATGATTATGCCATGGTGCCTATTTAATTAACAACATTCTCCTTCTGTTACAATTATCAGTTGATCCAAGACTATTAGCCAGAGCTCTGCTGACATTTAGAGAAAGTAAGTGGTACATAAATGATTACGATCTCATGGCCTATTATTTCACACATGTTACTTAATTATATATGCATGTGTGTGTAACAAGTAGGGCATACCTTGGTAAAGTCATTAAATTTCAGACTGTGGGAGTTGTTTGACCGTAGGCTCTTCCTGATGATCTGATATATTCCTAAGAGGACATTTGTAATGCTTTTCTAAGCAGCAGTTTTAAGACCAATTAGCAGGTTTTATAAACCCTACTTTTACATCTTTTGTTAAAAGAATAGTTGAATTTTGTATTTCCAGGCATTGTTTGAACATAACAATTTTAATTGGCTTTAAAGTTTTAGGAGAGACATGATAATATTCATTTTCAATTGATTTTTAAATGATAAATGTTTATAGAGTACTGTACTTGAATCATAATAGTAAGCATTTAAACTACAGATATGCTATTTGTTTCCCTTGCCACATACTATAAAGATGGGTGCACAAAATATAGGTTCTGTGTCTTCCCCTTTCATTAGCTTCAGGAAAAATGATGCAATTCCTTTAAACTAATCAGAAGGTAGTGGTTGGGGTCACATCTCCAAAAGTGAATTTTCAGCTCCTAGGGCAATAAGCAGCCTGATCATATGTCTCCCGAAAGCCTCCATTGATGAAACTACATGAGGACTTTTCTGCCACTAGGGGAATAAGTTCCCAGGGGTGAACTGCTTATAGCCCCTTCCTTCTGAATGAATTACCGGCACCACTTTAGGAGATCTAGGGTGGAAATCATAAAGTTGGATGTGAGTGCAACTATGCAACTATCGGACACAATCCTATGCCATAAGTAATACTATTTTGTGTGAGTTAAAAGAAAACAAAATAATGGGAAATGACTATAGAAGTGGAACTTCCTGCCATAGTTTTCATCAAGAATGCACTAAAAGTAACAGATTTACGTTTTTATGTTGAGGACAAAGCAAAGAAGGCTACTGCTATGTCCATGTGCTATTCCATTTTATTCTTGTGTTGTTACTGTTCAGTCACTAAGTCATGTCCAGTTCTTTGAGACTCCATGGACTGTAGCACATCAGTCTTCCCTGTCCTTCACTGTCTCACAGAGTCTGCTCAAATTCATGCCCATTGAGTTGGTGATGATACCTAACCATCTCATTCTCTGCTACCTTCTTCTCCTTTTGCCCTCAATATTTCCAGCATTAGAGTCTTTTCAAATGAATCTGCTCTTTGCATCATATGGCCAAAGTATTGGAGCTTCAGCTTCAGCATCAGTCCTTCCAATGAATATTTGGGGTTGATTCCCTGGTTTGATCTCCTTGTAGTCCAAGCAACTCTCAAGGGTCTTCACCAGCACCACAATTTGAAAACATCAATTCTTCAGCCATCAGCCTTGTTTATGGTCTAACTCTCACATCCATGCAAGACTACTGGATAAAAAACAAGAAGAAGAACATAGCTTTGACTGTGTGAACCTTTCTCAGCAAAGTGACATCTCTCTTTTTGCAATAAGGAGTTCATGATCTGAGCCACAGTCAGCTCCTACTCTTGTTTTTGCTGACTATATAGAGCTTCTCCATTTTCGCTGCAAAGAATATAATCAATCTGATTTCAGTATTGACCATCTGGTAATGTCCATGTGTAGAATCTTCTGTGTTGTTGGGAGAGGGTGTTTGCTATGACCAATGTATTCTCTTGGCAAAACTCTGTTAAGCAATTGCCCTGCATCATTCTGTACTCCAAGGCCAAATTTGCCTGTTACTCCAGGTATCCCTTGACTTCCTACTTTTTATTCCAGTCCCCTATAATAAAAAGAACATCTTGGGGGGGGGCGGGGGGGAGGCGTGTTAGTTCTAGAAGGTCTTGTAGGTCTTCATAGAATAGTTCAACTTCAGCTTCTTCAGCATTACTGATTGGGGCATAGACTTGGATTACTGTAATATTGAATGGTTTGCCTTGGAAATGAACAGAAATCATTCTGTCATTTTTGAGATTGCACCCAACTACTGCATTTTGGACTCTTGTTGACTATGAGGGCTACTTCATTTCTTCTAAGGGATTCTTGCTGAGCACTGAAGAATTGATGCTTTTGAAGAAGAAATAAGCTGAGCACTGAAGAATTGATGTTTTTGAACTGTGGTATTGGAGAAGACTCTTGAGAGTCCCTTGGACTGAAAGGAGATCAAACCAGTTCATCCCAAAGGAAATCAGTCCTGAATATTCATTGGAAGGACTGATGCTGAAACTGAAACTCCAATATTATGGCTACCTGATGTGAAGAACTTACTCATTGGAAAAGACCCTGATTGGGAAAGATTGAAGGCAGGAGAAAAAGAGGCAACAGAGGATGAGATGGTTGGATGGCATCACTGACTCAATGGACATGAGTTTGAGCAAGCTACGGGATTTGGTGATGGATAGAGAAGCCTGGCGTGCTATGGTCTATGAGATCACAAAGAGTCAGACATGACTGAGCAACTGAGCTGAACTGTCTCTGCTTTTTAATATACTCTCTAGATTTGTCATAGCTTTCCTTCAGAGGAACAACTATCTTTTAATTTTGTGGCTGCAGTTACTATCCAGAGTGATTTGGAGCCTAAGAAAATAAAATCTGGCACTGCTTCCACTTTTACCCCTTCTATTTGCCATAAGATAATGGGACCAGATACCATAATCTTAGTTTTTTGAATGTTGAGTTTCAAGCCAACTTGAAACTCTCCTCTTTTATCATCATCAAGAGGCTTTTAAGTTCCTCTTCTCTTTCTGCCATTAGAGTGGTATCATCTGCATATCTGAGGTTGTTGATATTTCTCCTGGCTATCTTTATTCCAGCTTGTGATTCATCTAGCCCAGCATTTCACTTGATGCACTCTGCAAATGAGTTAAATAAATGGGGTGAAAATATACAGTCTTAACATACTGTTCATTATTGCTTCTTGATCTGCATACAGGTTTCTTGTGGAGCAGGTAAGGTGGTCTGATATTCCCATGTCTTTGAGAACATCCCACAGTTTGTTAAGGCTTTAGTGTAGTCAATGAAACAGAAGATGTTTTTCTGGAACTCTCTTGCTTTCTCCATGATCCAACAATTTTTGGCCACTTGATCTCTGGTTCCTCTGCCTTTCTTAATCCAATTTGTTCATCTGAAAGTTCTCTGTTAATGTACTGCTGAAGGCTAGCTTGGAGGATTTGAGTATTACCTTGTTAGCATGTGAAATGAGTGCAATTGTACAGTAGTTTGAACATTCTTTGGCACTGCCCTTCTTTGGAATTGGAATGAAAAACCAAACTTTCCCAGTCCTATGACCACTGCTGAGTTTTACAAATTTGCTGTCATATTGTATGTAGCACTTTAACAGCATCATCTTTCGGGATTTTAAATAGCTTAGCTGAAATGCAATCACCTCCAATAGCTTTGTACATAATAATGCTTCCTAAAACTCACTTGACTTCACACTCCAAGATGTCCAGCTCTAGGTGACTGACTATACCTCCATGGTTATGTGAGTCATTAGCCCTTTTGTGTATAGTTCTTCTGTGTATTCTTGCCACTTCTTCTTAATTTCTTCTGCTTCTGTTAAGTTCTTACTATTTCTGTCCTTTATCATGGCCATCCTTCCATGAAATGTTCCCTTGGTATCTCCTATTCTCTTGAAAAGATCTCCAGTCATTCCCATTCTATTGTTTCCCTCTGTTTCTTTGTGTTGTTCATTTTAAAAGGCCTTTTATCACTCCTTACCATTCCATAGCAGAATTATACTAAGGAGGTAAAATGCACTTCTGGATCCATTTTGTGGTGTTGTTTAAAAACAGGTATGTATTTGCATGCATTGGGGATTAGGAGAGAAGGATCATTTTAAAAAGAAGCATTCAAATGCTAATATTATCCATTACTTGTTTAGATATTCTACCATACTGTCTCATAACAACTTAAGACAGTTACTAGAATTCCCCACTTTATAGTGGGGAGTTATATCAACCTTAATAAAAGCTATACGTGTGTCACACCTTCAGCATGCAATAGCTCATTAAACCTCACAAAAATTCCTCTAAGGATAGCATTATTATAATCCCCAATTTGCAGATGAAAAATTGAATTCCTTGAAGATTAAATTAATTGGTCAAAGTGACATAATTAAGCTGGGAACTTAACATCTTGACTTTTTAAAGCTCATGTATTACTTAAACTTCAAGCAAATGTGAATATAAGGGCTCAGAGAGGGTAGCTAAATCTAGATAACTTTAAATATGAAATCAAAAGCTCTATTTTCTTGTAGCATGCAATTCTATAGATGGCACAAAATAAGCCTATGATAACTTCACTTACATTATCAAGTACATACTTTACTTTTAAGGCATACTCTGTAATAAATATTAATTAATATAGTACCAAGCAATGATATAAGAACTAAATAAAGGCAAAATAAAAATTCAAATTTAATAGAACGAACAGTTTATGAAATCAGTAGATTTCATTTTTTATCCAAAAAGAAAGAAGGATGTGAAAATAAAAGGGCATTCTACGTAATTTTTTCCACACCACATTTGAGAGCATTAGAAAAGTTGTCCTAAGATGGAGAGATGAGAGCTATTTCAGGTATTACAGTAATATTTCTTCACAGACTCTTCAGTGGAGCTTGAAGAAATTGAAAGTTGTCTTAAAGAAGTTATTGTTTTATCAGTATTAATAAATCTCCCATATGGAGTTTTACCTTACTTAAAACTTCCCTAAGTGAAAAAATAATTATTTAAGACAAAACCCTTAGGATCTTCTAGTACATATGAGCAATATATTCTTCTAAGAAGAGGTATGGTTGTGCTATTTTTATTGTCTTTAAGAAAAATAAAATCCATACAAAGTTAAATTGAAGTTAATTTACTCCAATAAAGACTTTAAGTTTTACCTGGAAATAGAAACATTACATTTTATAAAGTGCCTTCTACATAGACATGGGCTTTCCAGGTGGCTCAGTGGTAAAAGAATCCACCTGCCAATGCAAGGGACACAGGAGAAGCTGGTTCAGTCCCTGAGCTGGAAAGATCCCCTGCAGGAGGAAATGGCAACTCATTCCAGTATTCATGCCTGGAGAATCCCATGTACAGAGGAGCCCTGTGGGGAACCAGCCCACAAAGTCACAAAGAGTTGGATATGACTGAGCATGCACACACGCACTACACAGATATTTCAGTTAGGAACTAGGGTACAGAAATCTGCAGGCAGAGGGTGCTGAGATGAACACTATTCAGACCTTGTGCATTGTATAGAACTTTACTTACGTTGCTGATTCTGTACATGCTCACATTGCCACTAATTTTAATGTCAACTGCACTTTCTCCCACTTATGATCCATTTCTTGCTAACAACCTTTTTATTCTGTTTATGGTCTTGTATCCCTTAAATCTATACAAATTGCCAATTTCTCATGGTCTAACCTTCCAGTCCTCACATCCTGAGCTGTACTTTCTTACAAAGCTTCATTAGGGGCAATAGACTTTTGCCCTTGCTATTTTCCCAGCTTGATTCTCCATATTTTCTTTTCTTTACTAGACCGATTGAATTGAGAGAGGAAGCAGTGGTCTGTATCTGTATGGGATGATGATACAGGAAATGCTGAGTTGTGTTTTGCTGCAGAGAATTTTATACTAATAAGAAGAAAGTAACAGAGAAAAGATGATTTTGGCAGAAGTTGAGGTGGTATCTTGATCCAAAAGGGTCATCTTAATGGCCTTGGAAGAGAGAGATAATCATAATAGAAAGCCAAATAATGAAAATCAGAACACCAGATTAGAGCAAGAATGTTAATTCTATCCATCCATTCATTCCATTTACCATATGACAGATACTGTTCAGGGAATCTTGTAGATCATTTTTAGAATTCTGCCTACCACACCTCAGTACCTTAATAATACCCAGCATCTTGAAGGCATCTTCCGTGATAGCTCAGCTGGTAAAGAATCTGCCTGCAATGCAGAAGACCCTGGTTCGATTTCTGGGTTAGGAAGATCCACTGGAGAAGGGATAGGTTACCTACTCCAGTATTCTTGGGCTTGCCTTGTGGCTCAGCTGGTAAACAGTCCACTTGCAGTGCAAGAGACCTGGGTTTGATCCCTGGGTTAGGAAGATCCTCTGGAGAAGGGAAAGGCTACCGACTCCAGTACTCTGGCCTGGAGAATTCCGTGGAGTGTATAGTCCATGAGGTTGCAAAGAGTTGGACATGACTAAGTGACTTTCACTTCACTGCATCTTAAAGGCACTCTGAACTAGATCCTATGCCTGCTCACCTAAAAATCTCATAATGTCTTCCTATTGACATGTAGTCTAGTTTATAACAAATGAATTCAAATTAAAGAATGGAAAGCAGAACGTGAAAACATTTCTTCCCAGAAGAAAGTGACTTTTTAGTGATTGCTCAGAGCAGCGGCTCTTTAGAGAGGCTGGTCACAGTTGTAGTTTAAATGCAGAACAAGCTCTGTGAGGTTTCTTGCAAGATGAACAACACTGAAAATTTTTACATAGAAGCAATTTGTAAATAAGAAAAAAAATATTTACATGCAGAACCAGGCAACTTTCTTGTGCTTTCTGATTTTTCTTAACTTTCCCTACTGATAGCATTTATTGTTCATTCTATAATGAGTATTTGTCACAACATGGCAGCTCAAAGACATGAAAATGCTGACAGTCATAGGGGAAGCTTTTAGTCTAGCTTGTATGTCATTCTCTGGATTTCTGTTATAAAGAGAATTTTAAAATTCAGGACCGTGTTTGTTTTTATTTATTTTATTCTTTTCAAATTTTAACAGATTTTCTTTCCAAGGACCTCCTCAAATTATTCTCCCAAGTTCCAAATTGAATTCTCAATATTGAATTCATGGAGTTATATTTTTCTTATCCTCTTTCTGTTTAAGAGATTTAGCTTTGTCAAACTTTTGGTTAAGTGGCAATGCAAGGATCAGAAGGTAGAGAGTAAGCATTCTCAGAAAAACTTAATAATAAGGATAGGAAAATTAAGACTCTTTCAACCATGGCAAAAGTTTTTTTTAAGCAATTATCTCATAAATTTAATTAGTATATACAATCAATGTAAATTATCCTAAACAGAATCTTTACAAAAAGGATTTGAGCAGGAAATACTTAACACAGTTACCTTATTTGGTTGACATAAGCATAGTATTGCACTAGACATGCAAGTATTTTAAAAGTTTGATATTTTTTCATTGTATGAGAACTAACTCTGAGTTGGACAGACATTCCATAAGACTTCTAGGAGACAAGAAACTTATTTGAATCTTAAGCTACAGGTTTTAGCATATTGGCCTCCCTCTCTCCACATTTTTATAGTCTATAATTTGTTTATCAGTTTTATTTATGTAAATCTTGAGCCTTCCCAAATTCACTTAGAGATAAGCATGACAAGTTTTAGAAATAAATGGTGTAATAATTCTTAGACTTTGCATAAATTTCTTGTGCATGAACGGAAAAGCAGACGTAGGGGAAAAACACTTCTCAAAATATAATCCATAGTAAATTTTAACAAACAAAAATATTTTTTAGGACTTTTTATTAGGAAATCTTGCTTCCATTACCATGGTTGAGTCTACTTTTGCAGAATTCATGTTTATACATGTCCAATTTTAGTGCACATTCTATTCTTAATTAATGAATATCGCTCATAACTGAAGAAAGAAGTAATTATTATGAATGTTAGTGCCTAAATAACTGAAGGAAATGTTTCAGCATATTGGATATTTTTAGCAAATGGATAGTCAAAAGGATAAAAAGTATAAAATTAATTATCTAAGAGAAAACATTTTCTTAATTGCTCTTTTTGTGTTAGTCAATGAAAATCTGGTGTGTTCTACAGTCAGTGGACTTTTGTTTGTTAGGAGATGAGGGTTATGTTCACTGCTAACTGATTTGTTCACATATATTTGATTTCTTTGTCAACACAAATTTCTCATAAATTGTATAAATCCTTGTTTATGAGAATATTTTCTAAAGTTGAAAGAAAAATTTTAATTTGAAAAAAATTGTATTTAGATAATTCATTTTAATTACTCTTGCCAATTTAGTCAATGTATCCTGGATCAATGAATCAATGTTAATCCTTTAACTATGTTCTTAATGCCTCTTCTCTGATTTCCCAACTAATCAAAACAAACAGCTTATCCTATTTCACTGCACTCAATATCTTTCATAACTGTCCTGTGATGTTTAAAGTTGCAGGTAATTCACATATGAAATATGCTTATCTTTAATGTATCTGATTTCTTAAAATTCTCTGCCTTCAATGAAACCTGAAATTTAATTTAAAGCAAAGTTCAAAATAAGATCTGTATAGCATCCATGCCAGTACTTTCACTTTGAAGATTTATGACCTGCTACAGCCTGGCTTTTTTTTTTTTTTTTCTTTTTAAACAGGAATGAAAAGAGTAAACATCAGAAAGAAGGGATTTTAGGTCAAGTAAGTTGAAAACTCATAAGAAATTATCCATCTGCTTTGAATGAATCCATGCATTCTGTTCTTGACAAATTGCTTCTCAGAATAATGAATTTAAAGGCATTATTTCATGCCCACTATCATTATTCTTGGAACAACACAGGAAATGTGAATGATGGCATGACCAAAGACAGATTCACAGTTCCATTTCCAAAATGGTAGATTCTGGAAACTTGTGTGATATTTTTAATAAGTTTGAGAACCGATTGTTAAAGTAATGGACAATGACCATATTGGATGAAAAGTGAAGATTATTGAGTATCAATATGAGTTCCCTGGGAGGAAACCAATCCAAAGTAACATAAAGTTGCTCTACTGGCAGCATCTGATGGCAGGATGCCTCACAGGAAGTTCTCCACTCCCAGGCATGAGTCCCTGGGCTACTTGCCGTGGAAGTGCAGCAGCTGGCACCACAGGAAGGTGAAGAGCTTCCCCAAGGATGATTCTTCCAAGCTTGTGAACCTCACAGCCTTCCTCAGCTACAAGGACGGCAGGACCCACATCGTGAGGCAGATCGATATGCCAGAGTCCAAGGTGAACAAGAAGGAAGTTGTGGAGTCTGGGCCCATAGTGGAGATGCTGCCCATTGGGACTGTGGGCATTGTGCACAGTGGAAACACCTAGAGGCCTCTGGACCTTTGAGAACGTCTTTATTGAGCACATTAGCAATGAGTGCAAAGGGCCCTTCTGTAGGACCTGGCATAATCCTAAGAAGGCCTTCACCAAAGAGTACAAGAAAAGGCAGGATGCAGATGGCAAGAAGCAGCTGGACAAAGACTTCAGCAACATGAAGAAATACTGCCAGGTCATGCATATCATCGCCCACACCAAGATGTGCCTGCTTCCTCCATCCCAGAAGGCCTACCTCAGGGACATCCAGGTTAACAGAGGCACTATGGCCGAAAGCTGAGCTATGCCCATGAGAATCAAATGTTTGGCAGTATCAGATGATTGATGTCATTGGGGTGACCAAAGGCAAAGGCTACAAGAGGTGACCAGCTGTTGGCACACCAATAAGCTACCCTGTAAGACCCACCAAAGACTGCACAAAGTTACCTTCTTTGAGTTGTATTATCTTGCCTGGGTAACCGTCTCTATAGCTCTGGCTGGGCAGAAACGCTACCATCACCACACCACGATCAACAAGAAGATCTACAATATGAAACGAGGATACTTCATAAAGGAGGGCATACTGATCAAGAACAACCTCTACTGATTATGATCTGTTTGACAAGAACCCCCTGGGTGGCTTTGTCCACTGTGGTGAAGTGACCAATGACTTTGTTATGCTCAAAGGCTGCATGATAGGAACCAAAAAGTAAGTGCTCATCTGCAAGTCTTTGCTGATGCAGACCAAATGGTGGGCCCTAGAGAAGATGACTTCCAGTCTATTGATCCCACTTCCAAATTTGGCCTTCACAGCTTCCAGGTTGTGGAGGACAAGAAAACATTCATGGGACCACTCAAGAAGGACAGAACTACAAAGGAAGAGGGGGCCCAATGTCAGAACAGATTTTACAACTGGCAGTATCTCAATAAAATTATTTTCCAGTGCAGAAAAAAATTTAAGAATACTCTTTCACAAGCAAAGAAAAATATCATATAAAACTCTTGAAAATAAAGTAATAAATATTATTTTGAGCAGTAGTACTCTTAAGAGGATTATTTAAGTATTGATTAATGGCTATTGATGAGCCTGGATAAAACTTCTACCATAGCACTACAGTTTTCTGCCTCTGTTTGGCACTATTTAATCACTGATTGGATGAGAAAAATGGTCTTCAAGTCACACATTAATTTTAATATCAGTTATATATCTAAAGCTTCAATGATTTGTTAGAATGATATTCTAAAATAGCTAAAGCCCCTTGAACCAAAATCAACAAGGCAATGATCAAATATATACAAAAATAATCTAAGAAGTCATACACAGTCCACTATGAAAATTCTGGTTTCATAATTCGGTTCAGTTGCTCAGTCATGTCTGACTCTTTGTAACCTGATGGACTGCAGCACACCAAGCTTCCCTGTCCATCACCAACTCCCAAAGCTTGCTCAAACCCATCTCCATTGAGTCAGTGATGCCATCCAGCCATCTCGTCCTCTATCGTCCCCTTCTCCTCCTTAATCTTTCCCAGCATCAAGGTCTTTTCCAATGAGTTGGCTCTCACAACAGGTGACCAAAATATTGGAGCTTCAACAAAAATACTTTCCAGTGAACATTCAGGGTTGATTTCCTTCAGGATTGACTGGTTTTATCTCCTTGCTGTTGAAGGGACTCTCAAGAGTTTTCTCCAACACTGCAGCTTGAAAGTATCAACCCTTCAGTGCTCAGCCTTCTTTACGGTCCAACTCTCACATCCATACATGAATACCGGAAAAATCATGATGTCAGCAAATAGATGGGATTTAATGCGAATGAAGATTACAAAATGAGAAACTGTAGAATAGAAAAATGGAAGAAATAGAGCTAAACCTGAGACATTTTAATATTTTGAGGTCAAATAAAGAGATAAAGCAGTTTGAGAAGGAGGAGTAAGAAGAAAAGTCAGGAGAATATGGTGCTATAGAGACAAGAGATGATTTCAACAATGAAGAACTGGGACTTCCTTGAGCTAAAACTCTGCATTCCCAATGCAGGAAAACCAGGTTCATTCCCTGGTCAGGGAACTCCATCCCACATGTTGCAACTAAAGATCCTGTGTGCCACAACTAAGACTTCTGTGAAGCCAAATAAATAATTTTTTTTTAATTAAGAAGTGATCAGCTAAGTAAGATATTGCCAAGAGGTTAAGTAAGATGAGGAAAAATAAGTGACCATAGAACTTCTACTGGTCACAGAGAACAAGATAATACAGACTAACCCATTCACTAATAACTATAAGAAATAAAACATTAAAATAATATGCAATGCCTAGTGATAAACCTGACAATAGACAGGCAAGACCTGTACACTGAAAACTACAAAATATCACAGAAAGAAACTGAAGGACATGCAAATAAATGGAGAGATAAGAGAGACAATGCATTCATCTTTTGGGAAATTTAGTGATTTTAAGTTGTCATTTTCCTCAAATGGATCTATAGCTCCAATGCCATTCCAGTCAGAATTCTAGCAGACGTTTGTTTGTTTGTTTGGTAAAAAGTTGGAGACTTAATCACAACATGCTTTAGAAATGCAAAGGATCTACAATAGGCAAAACAAATTTGACAAGGAAAACATTGGAAGATATTATCAGATATTATCTGATTTCAAGAGTTATTTTAAAGTTTAAGTGAATAAGACAGTGCAGTATTATATATATATATAAATATATATATAGTCTTATATAAAGTTTAAGTGAATAAGACAGTGCATCAAGAGAAGCAAATGAATCCAGAAACAGAATGGAGAGTCCAGAAATACTTCCATACAAATGAGGTCAGTTGTTTTTCAACAAAGTTGCAAAGGTTGTTCTGTAGAGAAAGAATAGTCTTTTCTGTAAATATTGCTGTACTTATTTGGGAGTCCATCTTAAAAATAAAAAGTGAATTTCAATCCATTCTCTGCATGATTTACAACAATTATTTTATGGTATAGAGTAAACCTAAATTCAAGAATAAAAACTATAAAACTTCTAAAAGAAAATAAGAGAAAATCTTTAGTTAGACAATGATATGTATGTGTGTGTGCTCAGTCACCTCAGTTGTGTCCAACTTTTTGTAACCCTTTGGACTACAGCCTTCCAGGCTCCTCTGTCCATTGGATTCTTCAGGCAAGAATACTGGAGTGGGTCGCCACGCCCTCCTCCAGGGGATCCTCCTGACCCAAGGATAGAACACATGTGTCCTGTGCAGCCTGCACTGTGGGCAGACTCTTCACCACTGAGTCACCAAGGAAGCCCCAGCCAATGCTATATAAGACACCAAAAGCAAGATCTAATTAAAATTGTTAAATAACACTTCATCAAAGCTGAGAATATCTGCTCTTCAAAAGGCAAAGAATTAAAAAAAAGCCCCAAGTTTGAAGGAAATATTTTAGAATTATATATTTGATCAGGTATTTATATCCAGACTATTTTTAAATGGAAGGAAGACTGTCAATACTCAATAATAAAGGGCTTCCCTGGTGGATCTGTGGTTGAGAATCCATCTGCCAGTGCATGGGATTCAGATTAGATTCCTGGTCTGAGAATTAAGATTCCACATGCTGTGGGAAAACTAAGACACGTACCACAACTACTGAGCCCCCTTGCCACAACTATTGAAGTCCACACACCCTACAGACTGTGTTCCACAGCTACAGAGTAACACAACTACAGAAAGCCTGTGCACAGCAACAAAGAACCCCCTTGCACCAAAGACTCAATGTAGACAAAAATAAAAATTAAATTAAAACACACAGACACGCACATACAAAAACTTAATAATAAGTATACACAACTCAACAGCAAATGGGCATAAGACATAACAAAAAACTTCACTAAGGAAGATATATAGCTGGCACACAAGTAAATGGAGAGTTATTCAATATTGATCATCACCCAGGAAAATGCAAATTCAAACTGTAATGAGATCTTACTGAATACCTATTAAACCAGCTAAAACTTGAAAGATTGGATATATCAGCTGTTGGAAAAAAAAAGTGAGACAATTGAAACTCTGTACAAAGCTCACAGGGATGTACAATCAGTTTGAAAAATAGTTTGACACTTTAAAAATTATACATACATCTACCATCAGAGTCAATCATTCTACTGCTAAATGTTCACTCATGAGCATGTATGCACACTCAGTCGTCCACCTGTGTCCAACTCTTTGTAATCCTATGGACTATAGCCCATCAGGCTCCTCTGTCCATAGGATTCCCCAGGCAAGAATTCTGGAGTGGGTTTCCATTTCCTCCTCGAGGGGATCTTGCTGACCCAGGGATGGAAACTGCATCTATTCTTCTGCATGCCCTGCATTGGCAGGCGGATTCTTTACCACTGTGCCAACGGTGAAATGAAGGCAAATGTCCATGTGAAAACGTGTTCAGGGATGTTTATAGAATCTATAACATCCAAACTTTTAAACAACCCAATGCCTATAAAAAGAGTAGCAGATAAAGAAATTGTGACATATTCACACAACAAAATGCCTTTCAGCACTAGGAAAGCATGAAGAATGAATGCATACAACAATATGGATAAGTCTTAAAGCTAACACACTGAGTGAAAGAAACCAGATAAAAAAGAATACATGGCTATGATCTCATTTATACAAAAGTATTTAAAATGAATGCCAATCCATAGTTGCAGAAAGCAGATATTCCTAGAGGCTGGGGGTATTCAGGGAAGGTGAACAGGCAGAGAACATAAAGTAGTCCAAGGGAAATTTAGGGGCTGGTTTTATGTTTATCTTGTCTGTGGTGATGATTGTAAAGGTGCCTATATATGTTAAATTTGTCCAACTGTAATTTATTCTTTTCTTTATCCATTAACTTCAATAAAGCTTTTAATAGTAAATGTAAAAACATCTTTTTCTCTATGGGAATGAGAACCAAGGGAGACTTTTACTGTGCTCCTTCTTAAAACTTTTGGATTTGTACCATGCAAATGTTTCTTCTCAAAGTGAAATTAATTAAAAAGTTCTATCCAAGATGCTCCACATAAGATATTTATCTTGGTATCATTCACCACTAAAAACTTTCCCGTCTTTTTAGTCTTGTTTAAGAAACAAAATTCTGTCAACTCTTAGAACCGTCTTTTGAATCTGTAATATTTCTCCACTATTTCCACAGCTCTTGTCTCACTTTGCCAACTTTACAAAGATCACCTTCTTGGTGAAGCCTTTCTTAATTCTCCCAGGCAGGTGATTGCCTAGGCCTTTGACTTGACCTTTTGACAGATTTCTGTAACAGGTTTTGAATATTTATTACAACTTTTTGTTTCTATGCCCATCTCACCCAAACAATGTCTCATTCTTGTTCAACGAAAATCTGTTTCAGTGAATGTGAAGAATAGCTAGATGAAAAAGAAAAATTTCTCCCGGAAATATTACCAAGGGGTGATATAACTGTTTTCATCTGTTTTAAAAGCTATCATTTTTAGATAGATATTACTTATTTTGTGTTTTTTTAAGATACAAATGGAAAATAAATGGAAACAATTGGAAAATAATTTTAATCAAAGAAACACTTTATTTTAGGTCATTAACACATAAAACCAGTAGATTTAAAAGATTAAACATTATAGGCAAACAAAAGTTTCTTTTATATAACACTCAGTTTTTGCCCTTACCCCTTGCCAAAGATAACCAATATTGTGGGTTTCATATATATTCTTCCAGACTATAAAATTAATTTATTCATCACCAAATTTCCCCCAAATAAAATAAGTTGTCCCATGCAGTGATGGAGGTGAGTTCCTTCATCATAGCTAGCCAGATGTCCAAATGTTATAAAGACTCGCAATGCAAAACCTGTACAGTAAGTTCCATACATACAGACAAATTCTGTTCCAAGAGCGAATTTGAAAGTTCAGGTTGTTTTTAAGGACAACAAAGTTAACTTAGGTACCCAACTATCACAATTGGCTATATAGTACTATGGTGTAATAGGTTTGTAATACTTTTCACACAAATAATGCATAAAAACAAAAAGAAAAAATAAAGAAAAAATGTTAATCTTTCAGTACAGTACCTTGAAAAGTACAGTAATACAGTACAATAGCCGGCATACAGTATAACGGATGGCATTGAGTGAACAGGCAAGAAGAGTTACCGACTGGGGGAGGGAGAGGATGTAGGCAATGGTAGAGCTGACAGGTCATCAGCAATAAGAGATGAAGGGCAAGCTGAAATGTCACTCAAGTCTGATGTTGATGGAATGCACATTCACATCTTTGAAAATTTGCAACTTGACGGTTTGTATATAGGGGAATTACAGTATTAGTTAGAAATTTGAATTTGGTCTCAAATATGTCTTTATTTATAATATATATAATAATATATAATATATTATATAATATATAATAATATACAAATATTATTATGTAACTATATATTTCTACACCTGCAAATAGTTATATTTTGTCCACTTCACCATTCTCAAATTGGAGCAACTATTTAGAGCCCAAACTCTTAGGACTTTGTATCTTAAAAAATATCTGTATTCAAGTAACACTTCTACTTCTTCAT
Source organism: Bos grunniens (assembly GCF_055505025.1). Classification (NCBI taxonomy): domain Eukaryota; kingdom Metazoa; phylum Chordata; class Mammalia; order Artiodactyla; family Bovidae; genus Bos; species Bos grunniens. Next base: position 59,370,567 of record NC_141183.1, on the reverse strand, counting down.
TGTCTTCCAAGACTCCCAGTTCTCATGCTTTTAAGAGTTTTATTCTTTTAAGATCTGCAAGTGACGACATAGAAATATTCTGCCATAGCCTTACTAATAACCTTTTTCAGAGTGTTTGACACCACTTTTTTGGAATGAAACTAAGCTGTTCTCTCTAAATGATCTGGCTATAAATATGTGGTTTTGTGATTTATAATAAAAATATATATCCCCATTTTTGCACAGAGCTCCTAAAACCCTTTAGAATTTCCTAAGTGGTGAGAGTCAAAAAGGTGTCTTCGGTACTTCAATGAGGTGACTTTTGGACCTCACCTAAGGATGGGGATTCTTTGCTGATGGAGCCAAGCAAGGGACTGGAGGGTTGAAATTTTCAGTCCCACTCCTCCAACCTCCAGAAAGGAGAGAGAGGCTAGGGTTTGAATCAGTCACCAATGATCAAGGATTAAATCAACCATACCTATGTAAGGAATCCTTCATAAAAACCTAAAAGGATAGAGTTCAAAGCTTCTGGGTGTGTGAACAACACATGGATGTTCAGAGAGGGTGGCATGCCTGGAGAGGGCATGGAAGGTCTGCATCCTTTCCCCATGCTTTGCCCTATATTGCTTTCATTTGGCTGTTCCTGAGCCATACCCTTTATAATAAATCCATATTCTAGGAAGTAGAGTGTTTCTGTAAGGTATGTGAGCTGTGCTAGCAAGTCAATCAAACCCAATGAGCCTCTGATTTATATAGCACATTGGTCAAAATTACAGGTAAGGCAATGGGGATGGATATGATGCTATCCCCAGGTATATAGTTTCAGAATTGAGTTGAATTGGAGGATATCCAGCTGCTATTTGAACAGTTGTTTGCTATTGGTGTGGGGAAAGCCTCTATCTCCCCTACACTGGACTTGATCCAGGAACCCAAATATGAAACCCACATATGAAAAACCCATACCCATTTCCATATGTGTCATTTTCTAATTATAGACCTGTCAACAAAGAAAATAATGAACACCATATGTGAAATAGATGGCCAGTCCAAGTTCGATGCATGAAACAGGGCACTCAAAACCGGTGCAATGGGACAACCATTGGGATGGAATGGGCAGGGAGGTGGGAGGGGAGTTTGGGGTGGGGGACAACACATGTACACCCATGGCTGATTCATGTCAGTGTATGGCAAAAACCACTACAATACTGTAAAGTAATTAGCCTCCAATTAAAATTAATTAATTAATTTAAAAAAATAGTCAATCTAAGAGAAAAATGGAAACTTTTATTCCAGCCAGCCTAAGGATTATAACCCTTAGAGATAGTCTTTCACAAAGTTCTGAGGACTGTTCTGCCTGTTAGAGGTCAAAGCACAATTATATTAGTTTTTAAGACAAAGGGTTTGTGGACAAGGAATGTCACCTACCATTCCAGAAACAAAGAATGTTGCCCAGCATCCTAATTCTATAAGGATCAAGCCATCAACCACAGTAGTTGTCTACTGACAGGGAAATCAAGATAGAGATAAGCAGAAAGCATTCTCTAATTTGAATACTGTTAGGATGCATATCTAAGGAATAACTTCGAGGAACCCAGATCCTTGCATCTTCCCATATATATAGAAAAATGATGAAATAATTAACCTGAGATATCTGTTTTTTGTGTGGTTAGCAGTAATCTTTTGATGATCTGCTACATGTACTTCTGCTTTGTTTTTCCCCCAGCAAAAATACTGCTATATATCCTGGCATCTCCTGAGAGGAGTTGGTCTTTGGAGCCATTCCTCAGAGCCATCAGAGAGGTTGTCTCCTGGGATGTAGTCCTCAGAGACATCCTCAAGTAAAACTGAACACACAACTTTTAGGTTGTGCATTTGCCTTCGGTAGACAGGTTATACATCAAAGTAACATATTGACAGTTTACATAGACCAACAGGGTGAGTAGCAAATCATTTTGACTCCTTATACGATTGAGAAATGAATGCTATCTACTAAGGAGTTACCTTGTTTGTGCCAAGAGGAAATTGCCTTTCCATTTCTCTCTTTCTTCTTTTGACTTTTTTCTTTAAGTAGACATTCCTGTGTATCCATGGGGATCTGCATAATGCATAATACAGATGTATAGTTCCCACTAGATGGGAGGGGATAGTGGCTCAAATGGGCAGAGGGAATTTTATACTTAAGAAACTTCTTAGATGGCAGAGGAGTAGGTGGACATGGAGTACATCTCTCTCCACAGATACATCAGGAATACATCAGACACAGAAGTGTGTGCAGAACACCAGCTGAGAACAGACAGGTGTACCTGACTAGTGGAAAAGAATATATAGACCCACGCAAAACTCAGTAGGATGAAGATACTAGGGGGAAAAACTGGAGTGTTAGTAGAACTGGACCTGCCCTCAGCGGGTGGGGAACTGAAGAAGGGGTCTGATCCCCACATCAGGGCAATTGTCTGAGTCAGAGGAAAAACATTTAAGGTTGAGAGTGAAAGAGCTGATCTGTGGCACCCTAAATGGAATGAGAATCAGACAGTCCTTGCAGCAGCTATACATATCCCGGACAGGAATGCCTGTCCCCTGGAAGGTGCAGTGGCTGGGAGCTGGAGTTGAGGGATTGTAGAGCAATCCAAGGGCGAGCTATGCTGTTGACTGTGGAGAGACTGATCGAGGGGATGTGAGGGAGGAGATTGTGGTGGGAAATGCCTGTGGAGGAAAGCTGGGCAGCCATGGAAGCAAGGCGATAATGCTGAGTTGTGCATAGGGGGTAGAGCCATTACCATAGCCTCTCTCCCCCCATATGCCATCATTGGCAGCTGAATAATAGAGAGGCTGGCCCACCAAGTGCCTGACGAACTGAACTACAGAATAGGACCCCACCCAGGATGCTCCTTTAAGTGACTGATGACTAAACTACAGAGTAGGACCCCAGCCAGGGTACCCCTTTAAGGGCCTGGCACACTGATCTACAGAGTAGGACCCCAGCCAGGGGGACCCCTCTATGTGCCTTATTGCTGAACAACAGAGAAGGACCCCAAGCAAGGGAACCCTCTCAGTGCCTGAACGGATGGAGCTACAGAGGAAGACTGGCAAAGAGGCCTTCTGATCACCAGCTACAAGAAGCTTGATAAAAGACTCTGATAGGGCCATAACTCCTTCAGCAGAGGCAGTCCATGTTCCTGAACACTTGGCACCACTAGAGTCCCTGCAAGCCAAGCAGCTGTGCCACCTGCACGCTCAACTCTCACTAGGGGCAGAGCTGCCATAGGCAAAAAATGTCTTGGGTCTATGCACACAGGGTCACTTTGGTAGTGTCCAACTCTTTGTGACACTGTGGCCTGCCAGGCTTCTCTGACAGGGAAGGGGGTTCTCCAGGCAAGAATACTGGAGCATACTGGCCAAGGCTGGTTGCCATACCCTTCCAGAACACTATATTTCCTGCTGCCCTAGCTTCCAACTCCCTTGAGTACCTGGTGCTGCTAGAACCTGTACAACCCTAGAAGCTGCATCACCTCCACACTTGGCCCTCACATGGGAAAACCCAAGTCCTCCAGGGCAGCCCCAGGAAAAAAAACACAGTGGACGACCCACAAGCAGAGGTAGAAATAAAACCACAATTGAAACCCAGGGGCAGTGTGGCTAAGGAAGAAGACTCAAAACATTCCCACCAGCTCTACAAGCTCCAGATTAAATCCACACGATAAACTGTTACTGCCACTGCTAAGTCGCTTCAGTCGTGTCCGACTCTGTGCAACCCCATAGACGGTAGCCCACCAGGCTCCCCCGTCCCTGGGATTCTCCAGGCAAGAACGCTGGAGTGGGTTGCCATTTCCTTCTCCAATGCATGAAAGTGGAAAGTGAAAGTAGGAAGTCACTCGGTCATGTCCGACTCTCACCAACCACTTGGACTGCAGCCCACCAGGCTCCCCCGTCCCTGGGATTCTCCAGGCAAGAACACTGGAGTGGGTTGCCATTTCCTTCTCCAATGCATGAAAGTGAAAAGTGAAAGTGAAGTCGCTCAGTAATGTCCGACTCTTCTCGACCCCATGGACTGCAGCCTACCAGGCTCCTCCGCCCATGGGATTCTCCAGGCAAGAGTCCTGGAGTGGGGTGCCATTAGGCAAGCTTTATGCGTATGGAATATATAAAATGTCATTGAGAGCTCCCACAAAAGAAAACGTAATAGTTCTGATACTTGTAGACACTGGAGGCAAGAACAAGAGGAGTAGAACCAGATTAGACTCTGAGCTGCCCCCACAAAAGGTCCAGGGACCAGCATAGAGTGGGAGGGCATCCTAGGAAGGTGAGGTGGACTATGACTCCCAGGGAGGGAAAGGACTCTGACAGCAGTGACTCAAGAAAACCTTTATATTCTTATGTTTTGACTTGTTCTGTGGGTTCGTTTGGATTTTTTTTTTTCCTTTTCCCCCAACTCTATTGTAGTTGTAGATTTTATTGGCACTATGAAATCTAATTAAGCTTTTGAACTTTTTTTTTTTCTCAGTCACATTTTTTCTTGTTGTTATAAACCTCTGTCTCTACATTTGGCTTTTGCAGTTCTGAGGAATTTTTCCTATTTTTTTTTTCTTTTTTAATTTTAATTTTTCGTTTCTTAAACCTATTATTATTTTTTCTACATGTATCACTTTGTTTGCTTTTCCTACTGTTCTTTTCCCCTTGTAGTTAATCTTTATTGTATATGAATCTTCATCTACCTCTAATTAATTTTGCACATCTATTCTTTCTTTTCTTCTTCTCCTTTCCTCTCAACATAATTTTAAACTTTAATTTCATTGCTTTATTCCCCACTTGGCACCTTGCTTTAGCTTCTTTTCCACTTTGTGATTTAGTTTTGTTCTCAACTGAGTAAATAAAATTTTTTATTTCCTTTGTTAACCAGGGCAATCTATTGTATTTTATTTTTGTTGGACTGTTTTGACTTTGCTCATGGCTGTATAATATGCGTATATTCCATTATTTTGATTATTATTTGCCTGATTTTGTAACTGCCATTTGTCTGGGTTCATCTTTGGTTTCTCATTTCTGAATATTTGTTTTAATCTCACTTAGTGCCTTAAAAAAACATTTGTGGAATCTTTGCTCCTGACCAGAGATCAAGCCCTGAACCCTTGGAGTGGGAGCACTGACTCCAAGACCCTAGACTACCAGAGAACTAACCCTAGGGAGTACCAAATACTGAGAACTCACACAGAAGAAACCACTTGAATCCAAGACCTAGCATCACCCAACTAACAGAAGCATCCTGTGAAGGATGCCTCATCTATACAACAAACAAAACAAAAATACAAACCCAATCATCAGCAGACATGATTACCACCTCACTCAGCCTTGCCCATCACAGGAAAACAAACAAACAAACAACAACAACAACAAAAAAAAAAACTCAGCACAAATCTTACACTATATGTAGCTTACACAAAGCACTGGACCAAACTTAGGAGGGCAGAAACAAAAAGAAGAAAGAACTTAACCTTGAAGCCTGGGGAAAGGAGACCTCAAATACAATAAGTTAAAAAATAATAATAATGAAAAGGCAGAAAAATACTACACAAATGAAGGGACAAACAGAAACACAGAAGTCCAAACAAATGAAGAGGAAATAGGCAAACTCCCTGAAAAAGAATTCAGAATAATGATAGTAAAGATGATTATAAACCTTGAAAACAAAAAGGAGAAAGTGCAAGAATCAATTAACAAACACCTAGGAAAATTAAAGAATAAACATACAGACAAACAACACAATTATTGAAATTAAAAATGCTTTAGAAAGAATCAATAGCAGAATATCTGAAGCAGAAGAACGAATCAGTGAGCTGGAAGATGAAATGGTGGAAATGACTTCTGAAGAGCAGAATAAAGTAAAAAGAATGAAAAGAACTGAGGATAGTCTCAGAGACCTCTGGGAAAATATCAAATGCACAAATATGTGAATTATAGGTGTTCCAGAAGAAGAAGAGAAAAAAAAGGGTATGAGAAAATTTTTCAAGAGATTATAGTTGAAAATTTCCCCAAACATGAAAAGGAAATAGTCCGTCAAGTCCAAGGGGCACAAAGAGTCTCATACAGGATAAGCTCAAGAAGAAACACACCAAGACACATACTAATCAAACTAACAAAGACTAAACACAAAGAAAGAAGATTAAAAGCAGAAAGGGAAAAGCAACAAGTAACATTCAAGGGAAACCCCATACACTTAACAACTGATCTTTCAGCAGAAACTCTGCAAGCCAGAAGGGAATGGCAGGATATATTAAAAGTAATGAAAGGGAAAAATCTACAACCAAGATTACTGTACCCAGTAAGGATCTCATTCAAAATTGATGGAGAAATAAAAAGCTTTCCAGACAATCAAAAGTTAATAGAATTCAGTACCACCAAACCAGCTTGATGACAAATGTTAAAGGGACTTATATAGTGAAGAAATACAAGAGAAGAAAAAAGATCTACAAAATCAACCCCAAACAATTAAGAAATGACAATAGAAACATATACATCAATAATTACTTTAAATGTAAATGGATTAAATGCTCCAACCAAAAGACACAGACTGGCTGAATGGATACAAAAACAAGACCCATATATATGCTGTCTACAAGAAACCCACTTCAGACTTAAAGAAACATAAAGACTGAAAGTGAGAGGATGGAAAAAATATATTCCATGCAAATGGGAAGCAAAAGAAAGCTGGAGTAGTTATCCTCATGTCAGACAAAATAGACTTTAAATAAAGAAGATTACAAGAGATAAGGAAGGATATTACATAATGATCAAGGGATCAATCCCAGTCAGTTCTGATAAAGTGGATGAACCTAGAACCTATTATATAGAGTGAAGTGAGTCAGAAAGAGAAAGATAAATATCGTATTCTAATGCATATATATGGAATCTTATAAAATGGTACTGATGAATTTATTTACAGGGCAGCAATGGCAAAACAGACATAGAGAATAGACTTATGGACATGGGGAGAGGGGAGGAGAGGGAGAGATGTATGGAAAGAGTAACATGAAAACTTACATTACCATATGTAAAATAGATAACCAACAGGAATTTGTTGTATGGCTCAGGAAACTCAAACAGGGGCTCTGTATCAACCTAGAGGGGTGGGATGGGAGGGAGATATGAGGGAGGTTCAAAAGGGAGGGGATATGTATACGTATGGCTGATTCATATTGAGGTTTGACAAAAAAAACAACAAAATTCTGTAAAGCAATTATCCTTCAATAAAAATTTTTAAAAAGTACATTTTAAAGAAAAGAAAAGAATCTTCTTGTCCTGTCTGGAATATAATTTTATGTCATGAGCCCATAACACCTATAAAACTGTCCAATTCATTGTGCATGCAGAAATGTTTTAAAATTTCAGAGTTACTAAATAGCTGCAATGTTTGTGTACTACCAAAATAATAATTATTATATTATAAAGTAGTGTACAAGTAAAATAGCAGATAATGATTTGTAGCACAAATAGTATAAAAATATAATATCTTCTAGATTAGGTAAACTTTTAACAGCATTTTTTCTAAGAATAAAAATAATGTCCACTTGTGTTGCTAAAATTTTCTTCTGAGCCAGAAGGAATATTACATATTTTTCAGAGATGTGTAGTATGTTACTTAGATATGTGTACCCTGAAAACACTTGATGGATTCAGGGTGCAGGAGGGAAATTATCACTAGTGTGCTTTGATATGATCAAAGGGTATGATTAAAATCTACCCAAAGGACTTCCCTGGTTCTCCAGTGGTCAAGGATCTGCTTTGCAATGCAGGGGACCTGAATCCAACCCCTGGTCAGTGAACTAAGATCTCACAAGCTGTGGAGCAACCAAACTCATGTTCCACACTGGAAAGTCCATGTGCTACAACTACCGTAGGCTGTACACTTCCACTACTGAATCCACATGACCAAATGAAGATCCCATGTGCCACAGCCAAGACCTGATGCAGCCAAATAAATTAAGTAATTAAGTGTCAAAATTTTTTTAAAAGTCCACCTGGAACAATGTCTCAAAGAGTTATTTTTTTCCCTTCACTCCTTGCCTTCTAACTAGATGTCAATTTGGATTTGTGTTCCTTCATCTTGTCTTGGGCAGAAATTAGTTCAAGAGAGCCATTCTAGATTTGATACAAATTAAAAGAACTAAACAAGATTGGAGTATTTTAACACTGACTTTTAAAAAACTAAAATACAAAGTTTTGTGTAATAATCCAATACATTTAAATTAAATAAAGTAATGACTTAATAAAGCAAAGGATTGCACTGTTTACTTTCTTTGTTTAATAAAGCTTTTTGTCACATCAAGATAAATATTGCCAGTGGCCAGTCAATACCTATAAGATTGACTTTGTATTTCTAGCATAGAATTGATGACATGTCTCAGTTTGGCCTCTTGCTTCAATCACTTGCTCAACAGCATCATCAGTGTTTTTTTTAATACAACCTGCATCTTCAAACCTTTGTGGTTTGGGGATAATTATCTCTACAGCAAAACATTTGACATTATATTTTATGTGAAATGTACTATGCTAGTTTCTGGAAATATAAAACTGGATAAGCCAGAATCCTTAAGAAGATGAACAAATATAAAGAAATATAAGTATGTTAAGAAACAGGCCATATAGTATGGACAACTGCTATAAGAGTTACGTAGAAAGTGTAATAACAGCTTAAAATGGTACTTCCATATCCTCTACTTGAAATAGCTGTTTGACATTTTTCTCATAAAATACTTCTGACCCTTCAAGAAATAGCACAATGACTCCATCTCAATGTTGTTTCAAGAAGGAACAGATCTAGAGCTGACCAGGAAGGTGGCAGGTGGTTCTGAAAGTCCCTTCCTCCACAGATGCACCAGACGTTCAGCTACACAAGTCCCTCTGAAAGAAACCCATAAACTAGCTGAGCGACTCCTACACATTAGATGAATGAGGAAATCCCCATAACAAAATGGGTAGGAAAATCTAAGACAAGCTCTAGCCACAAATCCCATCCCCAGCACAATGGTATGTAATCAGAAGGGAATCCCAAACTCCCAGCTTCCCTCAGCAGTGAAGAGTTTGACTGTACATCTGGTACCTCAAACTTTATAGCTACCACCTGAGGCAGGCACCCCCAATATAAGCCCATAGGACTGTAGCAATTTAAGAAGCATTTTCTATGGTGCAGAGGCTTGGAACACTCTCCAAGGCTATTCCTAGGACTCAGCACAAAAGGAGCAGGCAGAAATAACACCTCCCAATCTTTCCTTTAAAGAGATTTGTCTGCATACTTTACAGATGTTGCCTGGGGGTCCAGTTTGTTATTTAAGAGCCTTTAGGGGCTGACTGCAATCTTCCCTAGAAACTTTCTTCTCCCTTTGATCCACTCCAACAATAAAATCAAGTTGCTGGTATCTTCCTGCTTCCCTGGTGGCTTAGATGGGAAAGAATTCACCTTCAATCCCTGGGTTCTTCTGCACAGCAAAAGAAACTATTGACAAAATTAAAAGGTAACTTATGGAACTGGAGGAAAATATCTGCAAACCACATATCCAATAAGGGGTTAATTCGTAAAGTTGACAAGAAACCTGGTGGCTCAGTTGGTAAAGAATCTGCAAGAGTCTCCCCGCAATGCAGGAGACCCAGGTTTGACCCCTGGATCAGGAAGATCCCCTGGAGAAGAGAATGGCAACCCACTCCAGTTTTCTTGCCTAGAGCATTTCATGGACAGTGAGACCTGGCGGGCTACTGTCCACAGAGTCACAAAGAGTCAAACATTACTGAGTGACTAAAGCCTTCACTTCCATAAAACATAAGAACATAAAATCAAATAACACAATAAAATTTGACAAAAGACTTAAATTAACATTTATTTAAGAAAAGATATATAAATGGTCAAAAGGTACATGAAAGGGTTCTCAATATCACTAATCATGAGAGAAATGCAAATCAAAACAACAATGAATGATACTTCACAGCTATTCAGTTCAGTTCAGTACAGTTACTCAGTCATGTCCGACTCTTTGCGACCTCATGAATCGCAGCACGCCAGGCCTCCCTGTCCATCACCAACTCCCAGAGTTCACTCAGAATCACATCCATTGAGTCAGTGATGCCATCCAGCCATCTCATCCTCTGTCGCCCCCTTCTCCTCTTGCCTTCAATCCCTCCCAGCATCAGAGTCTTTTCCAATGAGTCAACTCTTCGCATGAGGTGGCCAAAGTAATGGAGTTTTAGCTTTAGCATCATTCCTTCCAAAGAAATCCCAGGGCTGATCTCCTTCAGAATGGACTGGTTGGATCTTCTTGCAGTCCAAGGGACTCTCAAGAGTCTTCTCCAGCACCACAGTTCAAAAGCATCAATTCTTCAGTGCTCAGCCTTCTTTAGAGTCCAACTCTGACATCCATACATAACCACTGGAAAAACCATAGCCTTGACTACATGGACCTTTGTTGGCAAAATAATGTCTCTGCCTTTCAATATGCTATCTAGATTGGTCATAACTTTCCTTCCAAGGAGTACGTGTCTTTTAATTTCATGGGTGCAGTCACCATCTGCAGTGACTTTGGAGCCCCAAAAAATAAAGTCTGACACTGTTTCCACTGTTTCCCCATCTATTTGCCATGAAGTGATGGGACCAGATGCCATGATCTTAGTTTTCTGAATGTAGAGCTTTAAGCCAACTTTTTCACTTTCCTCTTTCATTTTCATCAAGAGGCTTTTTAGTTCCTCTTCACTTTCTACCATAAGGGTGGTGTCAGCTGCATATCTGAGGTTATTGATGTTTCTCCCAGCAATCTTGATTCCAGCTTGTGCTTCTTCCAGCACAGCATTCCTTATGATGTACTCTGCATAGAAGTTAAATAAGCAGGGTGACAATATACAGCCTTGATGTACTCCTTTGCCTATTTGGAACCAGTCTGTTGTTCCATGTCCAGTTCTAACTGTTGCTTCCTGACCTGCAAGTAGGTTTCTCAAGAGGCAAGTCAGGTGGTCTGGTATTCCCTTCTCTTTCAGAATTTTCCAGTTTCTTGTGATCCACACAGTCAAAGGCTTTGGCATAGTCAATAAAGCAGAAATAGATATTTTTCTGGAACTCTCTTGCTTTTTTGATGATTCAGTGGATGTTGGCAATTTGATCCCTGATTCCTCTGCCTTTTCTAAAACCAGCTTGAATATCTGGAAGTTCATGGTTCACATATTGCTGAAGCCTGGCTTGGAGAATTTTGAGCATTACTTTACTAGCACGTGAGATGAGTGCAATTGTGTGGTAGTTTGAGCATTTTTGGCATTGCCTTTCTTTGGGATTGGAATGAAAACTGACCTTTTCCAGTCCTGTGGCCACTGCTGAGTTTTCCAAATTTGCTGGCATATTGAGTGCAGCACTTTCACAGCATCATCTTTCAGGATTTGAAATAGCTCAACTGGAATTCAATCACCTCCACTAGCTTTGTTATCTAGCTATTATCAAAAAATCAAGAGATAACAAATGCTGGTGAGGATGTGGAGAAAAGGGAATCCTTGTACACTGTTGATAGGAATGTAAACTAGTATAGCCACTATGGAAAATAATACGGAGGTCCCTCAAAAGTTAAAAGTAGAACTAATATGCTATCTAGCAACTTAACTTCTGGGTATATACCCAAAAAAAGAAGTTAAGTTGCTAGACAGCATATTAGTTCTACTTTTAACTTTTGAGGGACCTCTGTATGAATATATCCATTATTTTGATGTATGTAACACACACACATGACATTATTCAGCCTTAAAACAGGAGAATGGAGAAGGAACTGGGAACCCACTCCAGTACTCTTGCCTAGAAAATTCCATGGACAGAGGAGACTGATGGGCTGCTGTCTATGGGGTCACACAGAGTCAGACACGACTGAAGCAATTTAGCATGCATGCATACATTGGAGAAGGAAATGGTAACCCACTCCAGTGTTCTTGCCTGGAGAATCCCAGGGACAGAGGAGCCTGGTGGGCTGCCGTCTATGGGGTCACACAGAGTTGGACATGACTGAAGCGACTTAGCAGCAGCAGCAAATGGGAGAAAATCATGTCATTTACAACAACATGAATAAACCTGAAGGGCAGGTAAATTAAATCAGACAGAAGAAAGACAAACACAGTATAGTATCATTTATATGTGAAATCTTTAAAAAGAAAAAAAATCAAACTAATAGGAACAGAGAATAGAAAAATGGTTGTCAGAGTCTAGGGCAGGCAGGGATGTGTGGTGATGGGAGAAATAAGGATAAGTGGTAAAAGAGTACAAGTTTTCAGTTATAAGATAAAAAATAACTGAGGATGTAATGTTGGACATTTTGACTATAGTTGATAACACTGTGTTGTCTAACTGAAACTTACTAAGAAAGTAGAATTTAAATGTTCTCACCTAAAAAAAAAAAAAAAAAAAAAGAATATATGAGGAGTGAACAGAGCCAGACATCCTGGAATGTGAACTAAAGTGGGCCTTAGAAAGCATCACTATGAACAAAGCTAGTGAAGGTGATGGAATTCCAGTTGAGCTATTTCATATTCTGAGGGATGATGCTGTGAAAGTGCTGCACTCAGTGTGCCAGCAAATTTGGAAAACTCAGCAGTGGCCACAGGACTAGAAAATGTCAGTTTTCATTCCAATCTCAAAGAAAGGTAATGCCAAAGAATGCTCAAAATACCACACAATTGCACTCATCTCACAAGCTAGTAAAGTAATGCTCAAAATTCTCCAAGCCAGGCTTCATCAATATGTGAACCGTGAACTTCCAGATGTTCAAGCCGGTTTTAGAAAAGGCAGAGGAACCAGAGATCAAATTGCCAACATCTGCTAGATCATCAAAAAAGCAAGAGAATTCCAGAGAAACATCTATTTCTGCTTTATTGACTATGCCAAAGCCTTTGACTGTGTGGATCACAAGAAACTGTGGAAAATTCTGAACGAGATGGGAATACCAGACCACCTGACCTGCCTCTTGAGAAACCTACTTGCAGGTCAGGAAGCAACAGTTAGAACTGGACATGGAACAACAGACTGGTTCCAAATAGGCAAAGGAGTACGTCAAGGCTGTATATTGTCACCCTGCTTATTTAACTTATATGCAGAGTACATCATAAGGAATGCTGTGCTGGAAGAAGCACAAGCTGGAATCAAGGTTGCCAGGAGGAATATCAATAACCAGATATGCAGCTGACACCACCCTTATGGTAGAAAGTGAAGAGGAACTAAAAAGCCTCTTGATGAAAGTGAAAGAGGAGAGTGGAAAAGTTGGCTCAAAGCTCAACATTCAGAAAACGAAGATCATGGCATCTGGTCCCATCACTTCATGGCAAATAGATGGGGAAACAGTGGAAACAGTGTCAGACTTTATTTTGGGGGGCTCTAAAATCATTGCAGATGGTGACTGCAGCCATGAAATTAAAAGACGTTTACTCCTTGGAAGGAAAGTTATGACCAACCTAAATAGCATATTAAAAAGAAAAGACATTACTTTGCCAACAAAGGTCCATCTAGCCAAGGCTATGGTTTTTCCAATGGTCATGTATGGATGTGAGAGTTGGACTATAAAGAAATCTGAGCACCGAAGAATTGATGCTTTTGAACTGTGGTGTTGGAGAAGACTCTTGAGAGTCCCTTGGACTGCAAGAAGATCTAACCAGTCCATCCTAAAGGACATCAGTCCTGGGTCTTCACTGGAAGGACTGATGTTGCAGCTGAAACTCCAATACCATCTCATGGGAAGAATTGACTCACTGGAAAAGACTGATGCTGGGAGGGATTGGGGGCAGGAGGAGAAGGGGACAACAGAGGATGAGATTGCTGGATGGCATCACTGACTCAATGGATGTGATTCTGAGTGAACTCTGGGAGTTGGTGATGGACAGAGAGGCCTGGAGTGCTGCGTTTCATGGGGTTGCAAAGAGTCGGACACAACTGAGTGACTGAACTGAACTGAAGTGAACTGAACATGTTATTTACTGCAGCGGGGGTTGGGGGGGATCTTTTCCCAGTGTAATATGTCTATTATAGCTTCATGTTGTACACTTTAAGTATCTTACAACTTTGTCAATTATACCTCAATAAAGCTCAAAAGAGGAAACATACCCATTTCTTTATCTTCTCCATAGCAGTTCAGTTAGTCACTCAGTTGTGTCCGACTCTTTTTGACCCCATGGACTGCAGCACACCAGGCTTCCCTATCCATCACCAACTCCCATCACATTGTATGCTAAGAATCTACCTACAACGTGGGAGCCACAGGAAACATGGGTTTGATCCTTGGATCAGGAAGATGCCCTGGTGGAGGGCACAGCAACCCACTCCAGTATTCTTTCCTGGAGAATCCCATGGATAGAGGAGCCTGGCAGGCTACAGTCCATAGGGTTGCCGAGAGCTGGACACAACTGAAGTGACCTAGCATGGCACAGCATACGAAGTACCTGTGGTTATATAGCTCTTTCCCTAGATGATATATGAAAGTCTCAAAAGCAGGTAGCCTATATAAACCAAGAAGTAAAAAAGAGATCAAACATAGTGTTCACTGTGTTTGTCATAATCAGAACACTTTTCATAAATTATCTCATTTAATCCTAATAGCATCTATTGAAATTCATATTATTATGTCAATATTGTACATGAGAAAACTCAGAGAGATTTTGCTAGCATCAAATTGCATAGCTACCAATATTTCCACTAATCTTTTTGACACTCAAACCAGAGTCCTTGTTGCTATGTTGCAGGACAGGGAACTGTCACATACTGGGACCTGCGGGACTCCTTAGGACAGACCTCCAAGTGAGGATTCTTGGCTTTGTGCATGAAAGAATTCAAGAGCGAACCAGAGGAAGGGGAAAACAAGTTGATTTACTGAGATACACATTCCATAGGTAGAATGTGGGCCATCCCAGAAAATGAGAGCAGCCCCAGGGCACGGGGTTGTAGGTGTTTATGGTTAAGTAGTTTCATAGGCTATGTAGGGAATCAGGTGGGGATTCCTCAGGAATGGGGCTGCTGACCACTTTCTTGTCTCTTATGTCTTGGAACTGTCATGGGATGAAGGGGAATGATTTTTAATATCATAATGAAGGTATAGTGAGCCAAAGTTCAATGACCAGACTATTCACAAAGCCACCTTGTTTTCAGCTGTTCAAGCTTGGGTCTTTATTCCAACCCAACAGCTTCAGGCTTTCTTCATTAGTGTTCATGTTTTTCCCCTTTCCATCCTGTCTCAGGGACATGGCAGGAATGATTTTTAAACCCTTAACACACTGTTTAAGTTAATTGATTGCTTTTCATGATATATTAAGTTGAAAGCTTTTTATATGTCTTATATATTAGTTTGACTTGCAGAATACAGATGTTGAAGATCTTCTAGAAAAGTGAATTCTCCTCCTGGTTCTGTAGTAGCAAATGTATATATATTAACCAAGAAGGTATGTAGATATGTTACCATTGAGTGACTCTAGTACCTTTCCTCCAAATACAATGGTCCACTGAAACAGAAATTCCGTATGAAGCATTTAAAACCAGAGAATAGGTTGTAAATAAGATAAGAAATAGGGAATGCATTATTTGTGTGATAAAAGTGTGGAAATTTCATCTCAGCAGAAGATGCCTATCATTTTGGATTTAATTTTATTTTACATTTTTGTCTCTTCTTTTTTTTAATTTTTTTTTAATTGAAGGATAATTGCTTTACAGAATTTTGCTGTTTTCTGTCAAACCTCAACATGAATCAGTTATAGGTATGAAAATATCATACCTCACTTTTGAACCTCTTTCACATCTCCCTCCCATCCCACCCTTCTAGTTGGATACAGAGCCCCTGTTTGAGATTTCTGAGCCATACAGTTTCTTCCTGTTGGCTATCTGTTTTACATATGGTAATGTAAGTTTCCATGTTATTTTTTCCATACATCTCACCCTCTCCTCCCTTCTCCCCGTGACCATAAGTCTATTCTGTATATCTGTTTCACCACTGCTGCCCTGTAAATAAATTCTACAGTAACATTTTTCTAGATTCTTTATATATAACTTAGAATACGATATTAATCTCTCTCTCTTTCTGACTTAACTTCACTCTATATAATAAGTTCTAGGTTCATATACCTCTTTAGAAAAGACTCAGACGTGTTCCTTTTTACAGCTGAGTAATATTCCATTGTGTATATATATCACAACTTCTTTATCCACTCATCAGTCAGTGGACATCTAGGATGCTTCCATGTTCTAGCTATTGTAAATAGTGCTGCAATGAACAATGGGCTACATGCCTTTTCAATTTTGGTTTCCTCAAGGTGTATGCCTAGGAGTGGGATTGCTGGGTCATACGGTGGTTTTATTCCTAGTTTTTTAAGGAATCTCCATACTGTCTTCCATAGTGACTGTATCAATTTACATTCCTGTCAAGAGTGCAAGAGCGCTCCCTTTTCTCCACACTCTCTCCAGCATTTATTGTGTGTAGACTTTTTGATGAGGGCCATTTAGGACTTCCCTTGTGGCTCAGACAGTAAAAGCATCTGCCTACAATGTGGGAGACCTAGATCGGGACGATCCCCTGGAGAAGGAAATGGCAACCCACTCCAGTATTCTTGCCTGGAAAATCCCATGGACGGAGGAGTCCATGGGGTCACAAAGAATCGGACATGACTGAGCGACTTCACTTTCAAATTCTGACTGGTGCGAGGTGATATCTCACTGCGGTTCAGATTTGCATATCTCTAATATTGAGCTATGTTGAGCATCTTTTCATGTGTTTGTTAGCCATCTGTATGTCTTCTTTGGAGAAATGTCTGCTTAGGTCTTTTTACCACTTTTTGATTTGGTTGTTTATTTTTCTGGCATTGAGTTATATGAGCTGCTTGTATATTTTGAAAATTAATCCTTTCTCAGTTGTTTCATTGACTATTATTTTCTCCCATTCTGAGGGCTGTCTTTTCACCTTGCTTATAGTTTCATTTGATGTGCAAAAGCTTTTAAATTTAATCAGGTCCTACTTGTTTAATTTTGTTTTTATTTCCATTACTCTAGGAGGTGGATCACAAAGGATCTTCTTTGATTTATGCCATCGAGTATTCTGCCTATGCTTTCCTCTAAGAGTTTTCTAGTTTCTGGTCTTACATTTAGGTCTTTAATCCATTCTGAGTTTATTTTTCTGTATGGTGTTAGGAAGTATTATAATTTCATTCTTTTACATATAGCTGTCCAGTTTTCCCAGTACCATTCTTTGAAGAGGTTGTCTTTGCTTCATTGTATATTCTTGCCTCCTTTGTCAAAAACAAGGTACCTATAGGTGCGTGGGTTCATTTCTGGGCTTTCTATCTTGTTCCATTGGTCTATGGTTCTGTTTTTGTGCCAGTACCGTACTGTCTTGTATGTAGCATTGTGTGTGTGAAGTCACTCAGTCGTGTCTGACTCTTTGCGATCCCATGGACCCCTCTCTCCATGGAATTCTCCAGGCAAGAATACTGGAGTGGATTGCCATTTCCTTCTCTAGGGGATCTTCCCAACCCGGGGGTGGAACCCAGGATTCCTGCATTGCAGGCAGACGCTTTATCCTCTGAAGCACCAGGGAAATCCTAATATTGTAGTATAATGTGAAGTCAGGAAGGTTGATTTCTCCAGCTCCATTCGTCTTTCTCAAGAATGTTTTGGCTATACAGGATCTTTTGTGTTTCCATATGAATTGTGATTTTTTTTTTGTTCCTGTTGTGTGAAAAATCCCAGTGGTAATTTGATAGGGATCACATTGAATCTGTAGATTGGTAGTGTAGTCATTTTCAAAATATTGATTCTTCCTACCCAAGAACGTGGACTATCTCTCCATCTGTTTATGTCATCTTTGATTTCTTTCATTAGTGTCTTATCATTTTCTGTGTACAGTTGTTTTGTCTCCTTAGGTAAGTTTATTCCTAGATATTTGATTATTTTTCTTGTAATGGTGAATGGGATTGATTTCTTAATTTCTCTTTCTGAATTTTCACTATTAGCATATAAAAAAAGCAAGTGATTTCTGAGTACTGATTTTGTATCCTGCGACTTTGCTAAATTCACTGATTATGTCTCATAATTTTCTGACACTATCTTTAGGGATTTCTATGTACGGTATCATGTCATCTCCAAACAGTGAGAGATTTATTTCTTCTTTTCCAATCCTGATTCATTTTATTTCTTTTTCTTCTCTGATTGCTGTAGCTGGGACTTCCAGAACTATGCTGAATAATAGTGGTGAAAATGACACCTTTGTCTTGTTTCTGATTTTAGGGGGAATTCTTTCAGTTTTCACCATTGAGAATAATGTTTGCTGTAGGCTTATTACATATGGCCTTTATGATGTTGAAGTAGGTTCATTCTATGCCCATATTTTGAAGAATTTAAATCATAAATGGGTGCTGAATTTTGTCAAAGGCTTTTTCTGCATTATTGACACTATCATGTGGTTTTATCTTTCAATTTTTTAATATGGTATATCATATTGATTGATTTGCATATATTGAAGAATCCTTGCATCCCTGGAATATACCCAATTTGATCATGGTGTATGAGCTTTTTGATGTGTTGCTGAACTCTGCTAAAATTTTGTTGAAGATTTTTGCATCTATTTTCGTCAGTGATATTGGCCTGTAATTTTCTTTTTTTCTGATGTCTTTGTCTGGTTTTGGTATCAGGGTGATGGTGGTTTCATAGAAAAAGTTTGGCAGTGTTCCTTCCTCTGCAATTTTTTGAAATAGTTTTAGAAGGATAGGCATTAGCTCTTCTCTACATGTTTGATACAATTCTCCCGTGAAGCCATCTAGTCCTGGGCTTTTGTGTTTTGGGGGGATTTTTTTTATCACAGCTTCAATTTCAATGCTTGTACTTGGGTTGCTCATAATTTCTATTTCTTCTTGGTTCACTCTTGGAAGATTGAATTTATCTAAGAATCTGTCCATTTCTTCCAGATTATCCATTTTATTGCCATATAGTTATTCATAATAGTCTCTTATAATACTTTGTATTTGTGCATTGTCTGTTGTAACCTCTCCTTTTTCATTTCTAAATTTGTTGATTGATTCTTCTCTCTTTTTTCTTGATGAGTCCAGCTAAAGATTTGTCAATTTTGTTTATCTTCTCAAAGAACCAGCTTTTAGTTTTATTAATCTTTACTATTGTTTCCTTCATTTCTTTTTCAATTATTTCTGTTCTGAACTTTATTATTTCATTCCTTCTGCTAATTTTGGGCTTTTCTGTTCTTGTTTGTCCAGTTGTTTTAGGTGTAAAGTTAAGTGGTCTATTCAATGTTTTTCTTCTTTCTTGAGGTAGGATTGTATTGCTATAATCTTCCCTCTTAGGACTGTGTTTGCTGCATCCCATAGGTTTTGAGTTGTCCTGTTTTCATTGTTATTTATTTCTATAATTTTTTTTATTTCCCTTTTGATTTCTTCAGTAACCTGTTCATTATTTAGAAATGTATTGTTTAATTTCCAGATGTTTGTGTTTTTTATACTTTTTTTCTTGTAATTGACATCTAGTGTCATTGCATTGTGGTCAGAAGAAGAAGCTTGATATGATTCCAATTTTCATAAATTTACTGAGGTCTTATTTGTGACCAAAGATATGGTCCATCCTGGAGAATGTTCCATGTGCACTTGAGAAGAAAGTGTATTCTTCTGCATTTGAATTGAATGTCTTGAAGATATCAGTGAGATCCATCTCATCTAATGTATCATTTAAGACTTGTGTTTCCTTATTAATTTTCTGTTTTGCTGATCTGTCCTTTGGTTTGATTGGGGTGATAAAGTCTCCTACAATTACTGTGTTACTGTCAATTTCTCCTTTTATGTCTGTTAGTGTTGTCTTATGTATTGAGGTTCTCCTATGTTGGGTGCATAGATATTTACAATTGTTATGTCTTCTTCTTGGATTGATCCCTTGATCATTATGTAGTGTCCTTCCTTATCTCTCGTAATCTTCTTTATGTAAAGTCTATTTTGTCTGATACCAGAATTGCTACTCCAGATTTCTTTTGCTTCCCATTTACATGCAATATATTTTTCCATCCTCTCACTTTCAGTCTATATGTGTCTTTATGTATGAAGTAGGTTTCTTGTAGACAACATGTATATATATGGGTCTTGTTTTTGTATCCATTCAGCCAGTCTGTTTCTTAAGGTTGCAACATTTAATCTGTTTACATTTAAAGTAATTATTGATATATATATATTTCCATTTTCTTCATTGTTTGGGGTTGATTTGTAGAACATTTTCTTCTGTTTTATTTCTTGACTATATCAGTTCAGTTCAATCACTCAGTCACGTCCGACTCTTTGAGACCCCATGAAGCACAGCACGCCAGGTATCCCTGTCCATCACCAACTGCTGGAGTCTACCCAAACCCATGTCCATTGAGTTGGTGATGCCATCCAACCATCTCACCCTCTGTCGTCCCCTTCTCCTCCTGCCCTCAATCTTTCCCAGCATCAGGGTACTTTCAAATGAGTCAGCTCTTCACATCAGGTGACCAAAGTATTGGAGTTTCTGCTTCAACATCAGTCCTTCCAATGAACACCCAGGATTGATCTCCTTGAGGATAGACTGGTTGGATTTCCTTGCAGTCCAAGGGACTCTCAAGAGTCTTCTCCAACACCACAGGTAAAAAGTATCAATTCTTCATTGCTCAGCTTTCTTCATAGTCCAAGTCTCACATCCATACATGACCACTGGAAAAACCATAGCCTTGACTACATGGACCTTTGATGACAAAGTAATGTCTCTGCTTTTTAATATGCTGTCTAGGTTGGTCATAACTTTCTTTCCAAGGAGTAAATATCTTTTAATTTCATGGCTGCAATCACCATCTGCAGTGATTTTTGAGCCCAAAAAAGTAAAGTCAGCCACTGTTTTCACTGTTTCCCCATCTATTTCCCATGAAGTGATGGGACCAGATGCCATGATCTTCATTTTCTGAATGTTGAGCTTTAAGCCAACTCTTTCACTCTCCTCTTTCACATTCATCAAGAGGCTCTTTAGTTCTTCCCTACTTTCTGCCATAAGGGTGGTGTCATCTGCATATCTGAGGTTATTGATATTTCTCCAAGAAATCTTGATTCCAGCCTGTGCTTCCTCCTGCCCTGTGTTTCTCATAATGTACTGTATATATAAGTTAAATAAACAGGGTGACAATATTCAGCCTTCACGTACTCCTTTTCCTATTTGGAACCAGTCTGTTGTTCCATGTCCAGTTCTAACTGTTGCTTCCTGACCTGCATACAGGTTTCTCAAGAGGCAGGTCAGGTGGTCTGGTATCCCCATCTCTTTCAGAATTTCCCAGTCTGTTGTGATCCACACAGTCAAAGGCTTTGGCATAGTCAATAAAGCAGAAATAGATGTTTTTCTGGAGCTCCCTTGCTTTTTCAATGATTAAGGGGATTATGGCAATTTGATCTCTGGTTCCTCTGCCTTTTCTAAAACCAGCTTGAACACGTTCATGATTCATGGTTCACATATTGCTGCAGCCTGCCGTGGAGAATTTTCTTCAATATTTATTGTAAAGCTGACTTGGTGGTACTGAATTCTCTTAATTTTTGCTTGTGTGAAAGCTTTCTATTTCTCCATCAATTTTGAATGAGATTCTTGCCACATACAGTAATCTTGGTTATGGATTTTTCCCTTTTCGTACTTAAATATATCCTGCCATTCTCTTCTGGCATGCAGCGGTTCTGCTGAAAGATCAGCTGTTAAGTGTATGGGGTTTCCCTTGTACATTACTTGTTTTTCCCTTGCTGTTTTTTACATTCTTTCTTTGTGTTTAGTCTTTGTTTGATTAGTATGTGTCTTGGCGTGTTTCTCCTTGTGTTTTTCCTGTACTGGACATTTTCTGCTTCTCTAACTTGATTGACTATTTCCTTTTCATATTGGAGAAATTTTCAACTATAATGTCTTCAAAATGTTTCTCATACCCTTTCTTTTTCTCTTCTTCTTCTGGGACCTATATAATTCTCATGTTGGTGTTTGATATTGTCCAAGAGATCTCTGAGACCATCTTCAGTTCTTTTCATTCTTTTTACTTTACTCTGCTCTTCAGAAGTTATCTCCACCATTTCATCTTCTAGCTCACTGATTCGTTCTTCTGGTTCAGATATTCTACTATTGATTCCTTCTAGAGTATTTTTAATTTCAGTAATTGTGTTGTTTGTCTCTGTACACTTATTCTTTAATTCTTTTAGGTCTTTGTTAATTGATTCTTCCATTTTCTCCATTCTGTTCTCTTGGTTTTTGATCATCTTTTCTATCATTATTCTGCATCCTTATTCAGGTAGTTTGCCTATTCCCTCTTCATTTATTTGTATGTCTGATTCTAGTTTGTTCCTTTATTTGTGTAGTATTTCACTGCCTTTTCAACTTATTGTGTTTGAGGTTTCCTTTTCACAGGTTTCACAGTTGAATTCTTTCTTCCTTTTGGTTTCTGCCCTCCTAAGTTTGGTCCAGGGGCTTGTGCAAGCTTTGAATAGGGTGAGATTTGTGCTGAGTTTTTGTTTGTTTGTTTGTTTTTCCTGTGATGCACAAGGCTGAATGAGGTGGTAATCCTGCCTGCTGATGATTAGGTTTGTAGTTTTGTTTTGTTTGTCATATAGACGAGGTGTCCTACACCGAGTGCTACTGGTGGTTGGATGGGTCTTGTATTCAAGTGGTTTCCTTTGTGTGACTTCTCAGTATTTGATTCTCCCTAGGGCTAGTTGTCTGGTAGTCTAGGGTCTTGGAGTCAGTGCTCCCACTTCAAAGGCTTAGGGCTTATTCTTGTGTGGTGGTCTCTCAGGGCACTTGGTCCAGCCCATCTCCTTTCTCAAAGGGCCCTTCTGCCAGGTGGAGTTGGAAACACAACAAAAAAATATTGCAGGGGTCCTGAAAAGATTACCCAAAGGGAGTCTTCAGGATAAAAGTGGACAAGAGCAAAAGCAGGGCACTACTGCAGGATGCATGCACATGGCACCACCACGGGGGTGTGCAGGCCACCTCAGCCACCCCTCCACCTCACCCACCTCTCTCGTCTTATCTAATCATTCTCTTGGATGCTCTAAAAGTAAATCTTGTGACTATGAAAACAATATATAATACCGGAAATGGGAAAACATATTGCTTTGAGTTCTGAACTCAGAGCAAGTGCTAAGGTTTTCAAAACACTACTTCCTTTACACAGGAATGTATGGCTGACCAATTCTTTCCTGCTTTATTCCTTTTCTTTACATTTGATGTGACCTCTGACAGTGAGCCTTCTTGTGTCTGATGTAATGCAAACTGTATCAGAGAATTGGTACTTACTGAGCAACTCAGATGCTTAGGATCAAGTGATGTGATTTGTTCCATTTCTTAGGAATAACCTGCCCTGAATTAATCAATTGCACATGTCCCCCTTATAAAAATAGTGTCAAGGACTTCACCTTGCAGTGGCTTAATATTACATTTTAACATGGTACTAATCATTACTTCCTTTGAGATATCAATGGAAAAATATATGCCAAATATTCTGGCCAGTTTAGGAAAGAGGTCCCAGCTAATAGAGAGTTGCAACTACTTTCACCTGAAAGGCCATTTTATTTACACAAGTTATCTTTTAATAAAGCAAACTAACTTGGAAAATCTCACAGAATGCATTCAAATAAATTCTTAGAGTTTTAGATACTCAATTTTCAATTTGATTGTCTGACATTGGTTCATTAATGTTCATGATCTTGCTTTCTTTGTCCTCCAAGCTTTGCAAAAACAGGCATATGTTTTACAGAACCAAACTTGATTCAATTCACTCATGCATGGTCAAGCCCATTTACTGACACCAGGTTGTGATGAAGGAAATTGCAGCATTTATTGTAGGGCATAGTATAAGGAGAATGGGTGACTTATGCTCAAAATTCTTGATGAGTTTCAGCAAAGCATTTTTAAAGGCCAGGTTAGGAAATGGGGGTCGCAGGGTACGTGATCAGCTCACACATAATTTTCTGACTCACTGACGGTAAGGTAACAGGGATGTACCATAAGGGGATGTGTATTCAGTCACTTCAGTCATGTAATGACCAATTCTTTGTGATGCTATGACTGTAGCCCGCCAGAATCCTCTGTCCATAGGAGTCTGGAGGCAAGAATACCGGACTGGATTGCCATGCCATCCTCAGGGGGTCTTCCCAACCCGGGGATCAAACTCATGTCCTCCTGTGTATCCTTCATGGCAGGTGGATTCTTTACCCACTGAGCCATCACAGAAGTAAATATCAATTCGATGTGCTTATGGTCATCAAGTAGTTAAAATTTTCCTTTTGGTGTGAGTTTTGGTGTCTGTACAACAACTTAGAAAATGTGCATCAGATACTGTTATTTAAATACTTCAGAAAAGAGCTAAAATGGAGGATATGGGGGAGGATAATACTGATTATCTCAGGAGAGCCACATAAGTCCCTGCCTCGTTACTCACGAAATTGAGATCCAGAGAGATTTGGACCTGAAATGAGGTTCTGACTCCAACCAGGAATCACAGATATGGGTTATAGTCAAGGGATGCCTGAGTGCATGCTAAGTAGCTTTGGTTGTGTATGACTCTTTGCAACCCCATGGAGCATAGCTCACCAGGCTCTTCTGTCCATGGGATTCTTCAAGCAAGAATATAGGAGGGGGTTGCCATATCCTCCTCCAGGGGATCTTCCCAAACAGATCAAACCCCTGTCTCTTACGTCTCCTGCATT
This sequence comes from Bos grunniens, assembly GCF_055505025.1. Taxonomy (NCBI): domain Eukaryota; kingdom Metazoa; phylum Chordata; class Mammalia; order Artiodactyla; family Bovidae; genus Bos; species Bos grunniens. Next base: position 59,345,883 of record NC_141183.1, on the reverse strand, counting down.
AGCAGATGGGTGCTTTACTGTTAGCACCATATGGAAAGCCCAATCAAAGGATAATCTTAAAGAATCCTTTTCTTCACCTTCAAGTTTAGCAAATGTACATAAATAACCTGGTAGAGGGCACAGTCCCAGTACAGTACAGTTCAGTCGGCTCAGTCATATCTGATTCATTGTGACCCCATGGACTGCAGCACAACAGGCTTCCCTGTCCATCACTAACTCCTGGAATTTGCTCAAACTCATGTCCATCCAGTTGGTAATGCCATCCAACCATCTCACCTTCTGTTGCCTATTCTCCTCCAGCCTTCAAACTTTCCCATCACTGGGGTCTTTTCCAATGAGTCAGTTCTTTGCATCAGGTGGCCAAAGTATTGGAGCTTCAGCATCAGTCCTTCTGATAAATATTCAAGACTTATTTCCTTTAGGGTTGATTGGTTTGATCTCATTGCCATCCAAAAGACTCACAAGAGTCTTCTCCAACACCACAGTTCAAAAGCATCAATTCTTCAGCACTCAGCCTTCTTTATGGTCCAACTCTCACTTCCATAAATGATTACTGGAAAAAAAAAAATAGCTTTGACTAGATGGACCATTGTCAGCAAAGTAATGCCTCTGATTTTTAATATGCTGTCTAGGTTGGTCGTAACTTTTCTTACAAGGAGCAGGCATCTTTTAATTTCATGGCTGTAGTCACCCTATGCAGTGATTTTGGAGCTCAAGAAAAGAAAGTCTTTCACTGTTTCCATTGTTTCCCCATCTATTTGCCATGAAGTGTTGGGACCGGATGCCATGATCTTCATTTTTGGATGTCCAATTTTTAAGCCAGCTTTTTCACTCTCCTCTTTCGTTTTCATCAAGAGGTTCTTTATTTCCTCTTCCATTTTTGCCATAAGGGTGGTGTCATTTGCATATCTGCAGTTATTGGTATTTTTCCCGGCAACTTTGATTTCAGCTTGTACTTCATCCAACCGAGCATTTCCCATTATGTACTCTGCATAGAAGTTAAATAAACACAGTGACAAAATACTGCCATTCTCAATTTGTAACCAGTCTGTTGTTCCATGTCTGGTTCTTTCTGTTACTTCTTGACTTACATACACATTTCTCAGGAGGCAGGTAAGATGGAATGGTATTCCCATTTCTGGAAGAATTTTCCACAGTTTGTTCTGATTCATACAGTCAAAGGCTTTGGCATAGTCAACAAAACAGAAGTAGATGTTTTCCTGGAACTCCCTTCTTTTTCAATGATCCAGTGGATGTTGGCAATTTGATCTCTGGTTCCTCTGTATTTCCTAAATCCAGCTTGAACATCTGAAAGTTCTCACTTCAGGTACTGCTGAAGCCTTACTTGGAGAATTCTGAGCATTACTTTGCTAGCATGTGAGATGAGTACAAATGTTTGGTAGTTTGAACATTCTTTGGCATTGCCTTTCTTTGGGATTGGAATGAAAACTGACATTTTCCAGTCCTGCAGTCACTGCTGAGTTTTCTAAATTTTCTGGCATATTAAGTGCAGTACTTTAATAGCATCATCTTTTAGGATTTGAAATACTTCAGCCAGAATTCCACCACTTCCACTAGCTTTGTCCATAATGATGTTTCCTAAGGCCCACTTGGCTTTGCATTCCAAGATGTCTGGCTCTAGGTGAATGATCACACCATCGTGATTATCTGTGTCATGAAGATCTTTATGATATAGTTCTTCTGTGTATTCTTGCCACTTCTTCTTAATATCTTCTGCTTCTATTAGGCCATAGCATTTCTGTCCTTTATTGTACCCATCTTTGCATGAAATGTTTCCTTGGTAACTTTAATTTTCTTAATAAGCTCTCTAGTTTTTCCCATTCTATTGTTTTCCTCTATTTCTTTGCATTAGTAACATAGGAAGGCTTTCTTATCTCTCTTTGCTATTCTTTGGAACACTGCATTCGAATGGATCTTTCCTTTTCTCCTTTGCCTTTTGCTTCTCTTCTTTTCACAGCTATTTTAAGGCCTTCTCAGATAAACATTTTGCCTTTTTGGATTTCTTTTTTCATGGGGATGGTCTTGATCACTGCCTATGGCACAGTGTCATGAACCTCCGTCAATAGTTCTTCAGGCATTCTGTCTATCAAATCAAATTATTTGAGTCTATTTGTCACTTGCCCTGCATAATCGTAAGGGATTTGACTTAGGCCATACCTGAATGATCTCTGTGAAAAGAGAAGTGAAAAGCAAGGAGAAAAGGAAATATATAAGCATCTGAATGAAGAGTTCCAAAGAATAGCAAGGAAAGATAAGAAAGCCTTCTTCAGTGATCAATGCAAAGAAATAGAGGAAAACAACAGAATGGGAAAGACTAGAGATCTCAAGAAAATTAGAGATACCAAGGGAACATTTCATGCAAAGATAGGCTCAATAAAGGACAGAAATGGTAGGGACCTAATAGAAGCAGAAGATGTTAAGAAGAGGTGGCAAGAATACACAGAACTGTATAAAAGGATCTTCACCATCAAGATAATCACGATGGTGTGATCACTCACCTAGAGCCAGATACCCTGGAATGTGAAGTCAAGTGGACCTTAGAAATCATCACTATGAACAAAGCTAGTGGAGGTGATGGCATTCCAGTTGAGCTATTTCAAATCCTGAAATATGATGCTGTGCAAGTGCTGTACTCAATATGCCAGCAAATTTGGAAAACTCAGCAGTGGCCACAGGACTGGAAAAGGTCAGTTTTTATTCCAATCCCAAAGAAAGGCAATGCCAAAGAATGCTCAAACTACTGCACAATTGCACTCATCTCACAAGCTAGTAAAGTAATGCTCAAAATTCTCCAAGCCAGGCTTTAGCAATATGTGAACCGTGAACTTCCAGATGTTCAAGCTGATTTTATTTATTTATTTTTTTCAATCTGGTTTTAGAAAAGGCAGAGGAACAAGAGATCAAATTGCCAAGAGCCAATGGATCATCGAAAAAGCAAGAGTGTTCCAGAAAATCATCTATTTCTGCTTTATTGACTATGCAAAGCCTTTGACTGTGTGGATCACAAGAAACTGTGGAAAATTCTGAAAGAGAAGGGAATACCAGACCACCTGACCTGCCTCTTGAGAAACCTATATGCAGGTCAGGAAGCAACAGTTAGAACTGGACATGGATCAACAGACTGGTTCCAAATAGGAAAAGGAGTACGTCAAGGCTGTATATTGTCACCCTGCTTATTTAACTTCTAGGCAGAGTACATCATGAGAAACGCTGGGCTGGAAGAAGCACAAGATGGAATCAAGATTGCCGGGAGAAATCTCAGTAACCTCATATATGCAGATGACACCACCCTTATGGCAGAAAGTGAAGAGGAACTAAAAAGCCTCTTGATGAAAGTGAAAGTGGAGAGTGAAAAAGTTGGCTTAAAGCTCAACATTCAGAAAACGAAGATCATGGCATCTGGTCCCATCATTTCATGAGAAATAGGTGGGGAAACAGTGGAAACAGTGTGAGACTTTATTTTGGGGGGCTCCAAAATCACTGTAGATGGTGATTGCAGTCATGAAATTAAAAGACACTTATTCCTTGGAAGGAAAGTTATGACCAACCTAGATAGCATATTAAAAAGCAGAGACATTACTTTGCCAACAAAGGTCCGTCTAGTCAAAGCTATGGTTTTTCCAGTGGTCATATATAGATGTGAGAGTTGGACTGTGAAGAAAGCTGAGCACCAAAGAATTGATGCTTTTGAACTGTGGTGTTGGAGAGGACTCTTGAGAGTCCCCTGGACTGCAAGAAGATCCAACCAGTCCATCCTAAAGGAGATCAGTCCTGGGTGTTCTTTGGAACGACTGATGCTAAAGCTGAAACTCCAATGCTTTGCCCACCTCATGGGAAGAGTTGACTCATTGGAAAAGACTTTGATGCTGGGAGGGATTGGGGGCAGGAGGAAAAGGGGACAACAGAGGATAAGATGGCTGGAAGGCATCACCGACTCAATGGACATGAGTTTGAGTGAACTCCCGGAGTTGGTGTTGGACAGGGAGGCCTGGCATGCTGCAATTCATGGGGTCACAATGAGTTGGACACGACTGAGTGACTGAACTGAACTGAACTGAACTGAATGGTCTAGTGGTTTTCCCTACTTTGTTCAATTTAAATCTGAATTTGGCAATGAGGAGTTCATGATCTGAGCCAGGATCTGCTCCCAGTCTTCTTTATTGTTGACTGTATAGAGATTTTCAGCTGCAGAGAATATGATCAATCTAATTTCGATATTGACCATCTGGTGATGTTTATGTGTAGAGTCTTGTGTTGTTGGAAGAGGGTGTTTGCTATGACCAGTGGATTCTCTTGGCAAACTCTGTTAGCCTTTGCCCCAGTTCATTTGTTATAAGGCCAAACTTGCCTGTTACTCTAGGTATATCTTGACTTCCTACTTTTACATTCAAGTCCCCTATGATGAAAAGGACATTTTGGGGGTGTTAGTTCTAGAAGGCCTTTTAGGTCATCATGGAACCGTTCAACTTCAGTTTCTTTGGCATAAGTTGTTGGGGCATAGTCTTGGATGACTGTGATATTGAATGGCTTGCCTTGGAAACGAACAGAGATCCCTCTGTCATTTTGAGACTGCATTCAAGTACTGCATTTCAGGTTCTTTTGTTGACTATGATGCCTACTCCATGTATTCTAAGGGTTTCTTGCCCACACTAGTAGATATAATGGTCATCTGAGTTAAATTCACCCATTTCAGTTCATTTTAGTTCACTGATTCCTAGAATGTCGACGTTCACTCTTGCCATCTTCTGTTTGACCACTTCCAATTTACCTTGATTCACAGACCTAACATTCCAGGTTTCTATGCAAAATTGTTCTTTACAGCTTCGGACTTACTTCCATAACCAGTCACATTCACAACTGGGCATTGTTTTCACTTTCATACCGTCTCTTGATTATTTCTGGAGTTATTTCTCCACTCGTCTTCAGTAGCAAATTGGACACCTACGGACCTGGGGAGTTCACCTTTCAGTGTCATATCTTTTTGCCTTTCCATACTGTTCATTGGACTCTCAAGACAAGAATACTGAAGTGGTTTGCCAGTGATTTCTTTACTGGTCCTGTTTTGTCAGAACCCTCCACTATGACCTGTCTGTCTTGGGTGGCCTGACAAGGCATGGTTCACAGTTTCATTGAGTTAGTGAAGATTGTGGTCTATGTGATCAATTTGGTTAGTTTTCTGTGACTATGGTTTTCATTCTGTCTGCCTTCTGATGGATAAGGATTAGAGGTTTATGGAAGCTTCCTAATGGGAGAGCCTGACTTTGGGGGAAACTGGATCTTGTTCTGATGGGCGGGGCCATGATCAGTAAATATTTATCCAATCTTCTGTTGATGGGTGGGGCTAGTTTCCTCCCTGCTGTTTGGCCTGAGGCTAAACTATGGTAGGGATAATGAAGATAATGGAGACCTCCTTTAAAAGAATTTGTGCACACACTCTTGTATTCAGTGTCTCTGACCCCGTAGCAGGCCACTTTTGACTCACACCTCTGCCAGAGATTCCTGGACACTTACAGGCAAGTCTGGCTCAGTCTCTTCTGGGCACACTATTCCTTTATCCAGGCTTGTGGTGAGCACAAGGTTTTGTTTGCGCCATCCACGAGCCTATTACCTATAGAAGTTCTGCATGGGCAGCTGCTCCGGCGAACAAGTGCGGCCAAGAGGAGCTACCCCACGTCTGAGAAGCGGTGGCTGTGTGGGCACAGGAGGTCCTAGAGGAGTTACTCCACATTCAAGGTCAGGAGAGGTAGCCGTGAGGAGATATCCCTCATCCAAGGTAAGGAGCAGCAGCTGTGCTTTGCTGGAGCAGCTGTGAAGAGATACCCCATGTCCAAGGTAAGAGAAACTCAAGTAAGAGAGTAGGTGTTGCAAGAAGGCATCAGAGGGCAGACACACTGAAACCATAATAACAGAAAACTAGTCAATCTAATCACTCTAGGACAACAGCTTTGTCTAACCCAATGAAACTAAGCCACGCCCTGTGGGGACACCCAAGACAGGCGGGTCATGGTGGAGAGGTCTGACAGAATGTGGTCCACTGGAGAAGGGAATGGCAAACCACTTCAGTATTCTTGCCTTGAGAACCCCATGAACAGTATGAAAAGGCAAAATGATAGGATACTGAAAGAGGAACTCCCCAGGTCAGAGGTGCCCAATATGCTACAAGAGATCAGTGAAGAAATCACTACAGAAAGAATGAAGGGATGGAGCCAAAGCAAAAAGAATACCCAGCTGTGGATGTGACTGGTGATAGAAGCAAGGTCCAATGCTGTAAAGAGCAATATTGCATAGGAACCTGGAATGTTAAGTCCATGAATCAAGGCAAATTGGAAGTGGTCAAACAGGAGGTGGCAAGAGTGAATGTTGACATTCTAGGAATCAGCAAACTAAAAGGACTGGAATGGGTGAATTTAACTCAGATGACCATTATATCTACCACTGCAGGCAGGAATCCCTTAGAAGAAATGGAGTAGCCATCATGGTCAACAAAAGAGTCTGAAATGCAGTACTTAGATGCAATCTCAAAAACGACAGAATAATCTCTGTTCATTTCCAAGGCAAACCATTCAATATCACAGTAATCCAAGTCTATGCCCCAACCAGTAATGCTGAAGAAGCTGAAGAAGAATGGTTCTATGAAGACCTACAAGATCTTTCAGAACTAACAGCCAAAAAAGATGTCCTTTTCATGATAGGGAACTGGAATGTAAAATTAGGAAGTCAAGAAACACCTAGAGTAACAGGCAAATTTGGCCTTGGAATACAGAATGAAGCAGGACAAAGGCTAATAGAGTTTTGCCAAGAGAATGCACTGGTCATAGCAAACACCCTCTTCCAACAACACAAGAGAAGACTCTACACATAGACATCATCAGATGGTCAACACCAAAATCAGATTGATTATATTCTTTGCAGCCAAAATGGAGAAGCTCTATACACTCAACAAAAACAAGACCAGGAGCTGACTGTGGCTCAGATCATGAACTCCTTATTGCCGAATTCACAGTTAAATTGAAGAAAGTAGGGAAAACCACTAGACCATTCAGGTATGACCTAAATCAAATCCCTTATGATTATACAGTGGAAGTGAGAAATAGATTTAAGGGACTAGATGTGATAGATAGAGTGCCTGATGAACTATGGACTGAGGTTCATGACATTGTACAGGAGACAGGGATCAAGACCATCCCCATGGAAAAGAAATGCAAAAAAGCAAAATGGCTGTCTGGGGAGGCCTTACAAATAGCTGTGAAAAGAAGAGAAGCGAAAAGCAAAGGAGAAAAGAAAGATATAAGCATCTGAATGCAGAGTTCTAAAGAATAGCAAGAAGAGATAAGAAAGCCTTCCTCAGCAATCAATGCAAAGAAATAGAGGAAAACAACAGAATGGGAAAGACTAGAGATCTCTTCAAAAAAAAAAAAAATAGAGATACCAAGGTAACATTTCATGCAAAGATGGGCTCGATAAAGGACAGAAATCGTATGGACCTAACAGAAGCAGAGATATTAAGAAGAGATGGCAAGAATACACAGAAGAACTGTACAAAAAAGAGCTTCACAACCCAGATAATCACGATGGTGTGATCACTGACCTAGAGCCAGACATCCTGGAATGTGAAGTCAAGTGGGCCTTAGAAAGCATCTCTTCAAACAAAGCTAGTGGAGGTGATGGAATTCCAGTTGAGCTATTCCAAATCCTGAAAAATGATGCTGTGAAAGTGTTGCACTCAATATGCCAGCGAATTTGGAAAACTCAGCAGTGGCCACAGGAGTGGAAAAGGTCAGTTTTCATTCCAATCCCAAAGAAAGGCAATGCCAAAGAATGTTGAAATTCACACACTAGTAAAGTAATGCTCAAAATTCTCCAAGCCAGGCTTCAGCAATACATGAACAGTGAACTTCCAGATGTTCAAGCTGGTTTTAGAAAAGGCAGAGGAACAAGAGATGAAATTGAAAACATCCACTGGATCATTGCAAAAACAAGAGAGTTCTAGAAAAACATCTATTTCTGCTTTATTAACTATGTCAAAGCCTTTAACTGTGTGGATCACAATAAACTGTGGAAAATTCTGAAAGAGATGGGAATACCACACCACCTGACTTGCCCCTTGAGAAACCTATATGCAGGTCAAGAAGCAACAGTTAGAATTAGACATGGATCAACAGACTGGTTCCAAATAGGAAAAGGAGTACTTCAAGGCTGTATATTGTCACCCTGTTTACTTAACTTATATGCAGAGTACATCATGAGAAACGCTGGGCCGGAAGAAGCACAAGCTGGAATCAAGATTGCCAGGAGAAATATCAATAACTTCAGATATGCAGATGACACCACCCTTATGGTAGAAAGTGAAGAGGAACTAAAAAGCCTCTTGATGAAAGTGAAAGAGGAAAGTGAAAAAGTTGGCTTAAGTCTACATTCAGAAAACTAAGATCATGGCATCTGGTCCTATCACTTCATGGGAAATAGATGGGGAAAGAGTGGAAACAATGTTAGACTTTATTTTTTGGGGCTCCAAAATCACTGTAGATGGTGACTGTAGCCATGAAATTAAAAGACGCTTACTCCTTGGAAGAAAAGTTATGATCAACCTAGATAGCATATTAAAAGGCAGAGACATTACTTTGCCAACAAAGGTCTGTCTAGTCAAGGTTATGGTTTTTCCAGTGGTCATGTATGGATGTGAGAGTTGAACTGTGAAGAAAGCTGAGCCCCAAAGAATTGATGCTTTTTAAGTGTGGGTTGGAGAAGACGCTTGAGAGTCCCCTGGACTGCAAGGGGATCCAACCAGTCCATCCTAAAGGAGATCCGTCTTGGGTGTTCATTGGAAGGACTGATGCTGCAGCTGAAACTCCAATACTTTGGGCACCTCATGTGAAGAGCTGACTCATTGGAAAAGACTCTGATGCTGGGAGGGATTGGGGGCAGGAGGAAAAGGGGAAGACACAGGATGAGATGGCTGGATGGCATCACCGACTCGGTGGACATGAGTTTGAGTGAACTCCAGGAGTTGGTGATGGACAGGGAGGCCTGGCGTGCTGCGATTCATGGGGTTGCAAAGAGTCAGACACGACTGAGCGACTGAACTGAACTGAACTGTGGAAGTTCTGTAATCGAATTCCACTGGCCTTCAAAGCAAATTCCCTTATGGTTCTCAGTCCCTTTCCCAGATCCCCAAGTTGCGAAATCTGTTTTCAGGGAATAGACTCTGGGCAAAAAAGTAAAAAGGAGTCTTGGCTGAAATTTGGTCATTCCCACCCAGGGAAAAAGCCAAGAAGCAAGCGATTCCAAGCACAGAGAAACCTTTCCACAGCAAGGAGATAAGAGCATGGGACATCCGGAGCCCATTAGGTGTGGCCACCCCTGGACTGGAGGAAGTGACTTGATGGGTACTCAGGCACCAGTTAAAGTGCTGAAGTCCCTGGTACAAGTACCCTGGCCTCAGGCCCCTGGCATCCTTCCCTGGAGTTCCCAGCACAGAAGGCATGCCCACCCACCATCTCCTTCTTGTTTCTTTGCTCCACTCCACTGGCCCACGTGTTCAGAAGCACCTGGAAAGCCCTTGCCCACTTCTCCGAAACCCAGCGACTCCAAAACTTCCAAAAACCTCAAATGCCCCACTCCAAGTAATCTCACTTCACTCTCTAGTAACATACACATTCGCCTGAACAAATGGTAAGGAGGCGTTGCCCCAGGACTGGGGGGTTCTGGGGAGGCCTGAGAGAGATGGGTAGAGGCAGGATAGAGGGGGCAGAGACCAAGAGGAGAGGGTGTGATGAGGGACTGTCGTGATAGGGGCGAGTCGGTTGGGAGGGTGGATGGCGGGGTGGGGGTGAGGTTGGGGGTAGGGAGAGGGCTCTGGGTAGAGAATTGCAGACAAATGTTGTGGGGTGGGAGTGTTTCCTTGGTTGTTGGGGACCCAGGAAAGGGTATTTGGGTTTGTGAAGTATATATGGCCTTGATTGAGTTGGAGGGGATGGTGCAGGCAGCCTCTGAGACTTGAGTGCTGGTCAGAAATAAGAATTGGTGATTGTGAAGAGAACAGTTTCATTAGGCCATCTAAAAATCATAGATACTTACATTTTTGTATTGAAATCACAGAAGGAAGGTGATAAAGGAGGTAGAAAAATAATTAGGTTTCAAAAGTACATTAGGGGGAGCTGAATTTGCCACCCCAAAATATGCCTTTTTAGCAAAAGGATTATTTAAGTCTGATTATTTTTAAGAAAAAGCAGACATAAAAAAGTTCTGAAAACTGAGCAGAAGTCACCCTTTTATAAGAAATATTTGTAAGAAAAATTTCCATTTGTGCGGATGTCTTCCTTGCTATACCAGGAAGAGAAGGATGACTAAACTCTAGAAGCTGTTATTGTTGGAGAAGGCAAATACCTTAATATACGTACTAACCTTACCCTGTTTACTGTGCTTTGCTGATAGTCTCCCATAACTGACTCTCCTCATCTCCAACTTCTTTCTTTTGTCTTTAGCTTAAGATTGTTTTCAGTTGATGGTTTGGGCCGTTTCAGAGATTTACTGTTTTCCTGGTTATCTCTCATATATATAGGAGGTATAAGTGTCATTAAACTTCTAATTGTCTCCTACTAATAATGTTTGTTTGTTTGTTTGTTTTTTGTTACAGTGGGGTCTCAGCCAAGAAGCTCAAAGGGTAAAGGGAAACATTGTTTTCTTTCCCTATAATATAAAGATGTGATTCCTGTATGTAAGAAAGCACATTTAATCATTATTAGTATTTATTAGTAATTCTATTCATTAGAATATACAATTACAAATATTAAGAGTAAAAATAATCATTAGCAATCATTTAACATTGTGTCAAATATTGGACATTACCTTCAAAATTCTGCAAAAAAGAAAAAATTTACTATGTGGGACATAACCCCAAACCTGAACCTTCAGGGAAAAGAAAGCTATTGGGAAGGAATTACATAATTAACACAACACCAAACCAATACACAGGCTGCTTGTACCTATATTTTGGCTTAACTTTCCAAAATCCTAATTCCAGTTCCCTTTTTTTTTTTTGGTGTCTCTTAGCTTTGCTCTCTGCAGGTAATTCTGCTTCCAGCCTTTAGATCCAGAGTTAAGCCATGTTTATTCATAACAAGTAGGTACAACCTTTTTGCTACTTCCTTATTCACCATTCACAAGTTCCATTCAAGTTCCTTTCTGACAACTTACCACGTCAGTTTGAACCTAATGCTTGTCATATATATATATATATATATATATATATATATATATATATATGTTTGTTTGTATGTTTGTATGTATGTATGTATGTGCTCAGCCCTGTCTGATTCTTTGCAGACCCATGTACTGTATGTAGCCCACCAGGCTCTTCTTCCCACGGAATTCTCCAAGCATGAATACTGGAATGGGGTACCATTTCCTACTCCAGGGGATCTTCCAAACCCAGGGATCTGCATCTCCTGCATTGGTGGGTGGGTTCTTTACCATGAGAAGTCCTATGTATATATACAAACACATATATATGTGTATATATATATATACATATATATAGTCCTTTGTAGACAAGCTGTGAATTACATAAGGTAATGGATATATTTCCATTTACAGAGAATCAAAATTAGAGCTAGAAGATGAAAGACTTTAACTAAAGTAGTAAATACATATCAGAGCTTAGATACAAATCTAGGTCTTCTAAATCTAAATCCCAATTTAACTCATTATACTGCTCTGTCTCAAGGTAAGTAAAGACGTTTATCACAGCTAGTAACACAGAGGGACAACAACTCCTTCCCCTCCTCCCCCTACAATGCACCAGGTAGCAGAAAAAATAAGTGTTTCCATACAGAGCACTCAGTTATAAAAAGAACTTGTTGCTGTTAAGAGCAGCAAAAGCATAAATTATTCACATACAGTACATTTAGCATTAGCTCAATGAATAAGAAGCAGCTTTTATCTAATATAGACTAATGACTCTGGGATGTTTCCTGAGAAAATATGCTACCTTCTGAAAACAGGCAGCATTATTTTGAATTAACAGTACAGTCCTATCTAAAGAGGACTTGTTCTAAAGAGGTCTGTGACATTTAAGGAGAAAGCAGACATTAGGATTAATTGGATGAATGGGACACAGCTTGATCATTGTCATGGAAAATACAGTGTCTGATTCTTTTCTGAGTGAAATGCCTAAGACTGGAAATAAAAAACCATGGAAAATGTTCTCAATGAACCCAAAGGATTTAGTATGCATAGTGTCAACTAAAAAAAAATAAAAGCACAACCTAAAACTTGAGAATTGTGTTTTATTTGGCAGACAAAACTAAGACTTAAGTCCTGGACACAGCATCTCAGATAGTTCTGACAGACTGCTCCAAAGAAGGAAAGGAGGAGCCAGGATATATGAGTTTTTTCAACAAGGACCAGCTAGTCAGAACTTCAAAAGATTACTGCTAATTAAAGAAAACCAGATATCTCAAGTTAAGGAATTTAGTGCTTTTCTTTGTATGGGAAGATGCAAGAGTCCACACTCACTGAAATCATTCTTCTGTTATGTACCTCAGCTATCTGGAAATGTTCTCATTCTGAGTCCCCTCAGGATGCACCGTCAAGGATGGATGCAGTGGTTGACTGCTAGATGGCAGGGCATTCTGCTACTACCCTATATTCCCTATAATGTGATGGCTTGCTGACTACAACGTTCTTTGTTTACTGATATGGTGGGCATTTTTTTTTTAATAATAGCCATAAACAGGAAACTTAATGTCTATTTTTATTATGATCATTGATCACAAGCTGACTTGCATATTCAAATAGTTTATCACAAAAGAAATATATGTAAAACCCAATTAAATCATAATCAATAAAGAAAACATACAAAATACTGAAAGATACTAAAGCTATATGAAAATTATATGTGGGTTCATTTTCTTTTTCTCTCAATTTTTTATGTTTTACATCTTCCGTAATAGTTTTTTAAAGTAAAAAGAAATGTTCTCTGATCCCCTAAGTCTAATTTGCTTTAATTTTCCAACTGCAAGCTTAAAAAATATTATTAAAATATTTTTTAAAGTGATAATGTTGAAGAGGAAAAGTTAAAAATAAAAATCCTTCAGTTACCACGAAGATGATTGAGAAAAATTTCCTCAGATACATAAATGAATATCATTAAAAATAAAAATGTTGACTTACATTCTCATACATTTCTTTTTGGAGGAACTGCTACCTTAGATAAAATTTATAGCATAAGATCCTCTACTGAGGGTGTTATAATGCTGTAGTTGTTAGCTCATGCTGAGGGAAACAGCAATGGCTGTTTCCCTCAAAAAGATAACTGATAAATAAAAAATGATAGTTCTAGAAACTTATCATTATGAGCAATATTTTTTTTATCAATTCCTTGTCCTCAGAGTTGAAATTTTATTTTCTGAAATACTCCTATGATTACTAGATGAAAAACCAAACAAGCTCTTTGATTGAAAACAAAGAAACTGACCCAGTGTTCATTTCTAGAGTTGCTAGCTTCTGTTCAAAAGTAATCCAGTAATGCACCATAGACAACCTAGTTGTGTGGTAAGAAGTGAATCTTCTTAAATTCACTTTTTCTCATCAGCAAATGAAAATAAATAATGCCTGACTCTGCACATTTCAAAGCTAGTTGAAATAATAAATTCCAGGAAAATTGGATTATAGTGAAGATTAAATAAGATTGCTTCTGTTGCAGAGAACTGAATTTTGACTCCATGTTGAAAACTGTTTCTTTTTCTTTTTGTTGCTTTTGTTATTATAATCACTCATAATAGCCTGCCTCAGAGGACATTGACCCTCCGCCTGACTGTAAACTAAAGTGCCTTTGTTCAGCTCTTAGAGAGATAATCTGACCCTGCCTACCTGTGAATGACTGTAAGAAAGAACAGACATTCACACCACTTCCAAAGGTGGCCCTTCCCTGAGAAGTTTTGCAAGACTGAAGACCTTTTCATTTACTTGCCCAAGGCCTGTTCCTCCCTTTCTGCCTTTTGACTTTAGTTCCTCATTGCCCTCTCTCTGACTCTGTAAAAGAGCTTGGCTTCCAGACCCCAACAAGATAGTACTCTGAGACATCAGTCTGCCCTCTTTGCATCCAGTTGGCTTTCCATATAGAGTCATATTCCTTGCCTCAACATTTTGTCTGTCAGATTCATTGCCCTGTCATTCAGTGAGCAGATTGAACTTGGACTCGGTAATACTTATGAGAATAATAACTATAATTTGTTGAATGTCTGCTGCTGCTGCTAAGTCACTTCAGTCATGTCAGACTCTGTGCAACCCCATAGACGGCAGCCCACCAGGCTCCCCCATCCCTGGGATTCTCCAGGCAAGAACACTGGAGTGAGTTGCCATTTCCTTCTCCAATGCATGAAAATGAAAAGTGAAAGTGAAGTTGCTCAGTCGTGTCTGACTCTTGGCGACTCCACGGACTGCAGCCTACCAGGCTCCTCCATCCATGGGATTTTCCAGGCAAGAGTACTGGAGTGGGGTGCTATTGCCTTCTCCGTGTTGAATGTCTAACCTATCCCAAACATTTTAGAAATTATCTCTGATGTTTTCAACAATCCTCCAGATTGATATTTGCAAACTCCACTTTGCAAGTCTAGCAAGTTTCTCAGGTTTTACAGCTAATAACTGCAGAACTTGCTTGAAATCCTTATCTTTGTCTCTCTGATTCTTTTCACCCTACCATGCTGTCTCCCTTGAAACAATGAGGAAATTACTAAGGTACAAGTATATTCTATTATTTGAAAACTTCTTTGTTAATGGATTTCAGGCAAGAGAAAATTACTCATCAGAAGTAATAGAAAGAAAAACATGCAATCTTCAATCCTGTTTCATTTCTGCTTTCTTCTTAATGATTCATAGTAATGCAAATTATTGAAAATATTTCTTGATCCTTGAACAAGAAACCAGGAGGAAATAAATCCCAAGGCCGTTTATTATCCCTCTTTATGCAACATAGAATGTTAATTAAATCCTCCAAACAATCACAAAGGTAGTTATTTAATTGTAATTTTGTTGAATTGTTAGTAGACATCTTTGTGTCATTTGCTTCTTTAAAGAAGAGATGGTATCAACAGTGAAACCACCTGGCAAGCTGGCATTGGGGCTGCATTAGAATCTGAGACACAGGGGGACTCAAGCACACTTAAAGACCTTCATTTGGATTTTCCTTGCTTATGCTGACAGTCATTTAAACGCAGTCATAAATCAGCAGGCAGTACTAGGGAGCCACCTACTGGAATAATGGACTGGATTTTGCTGCCATGGTTAAAAAAATAGAAATTCACTTAATATTAATTAAATTATGAACTTGTCAAATTCAGGTTTCATTACCCTAAATATACATCTTTCACAAAAACTTACCAACTAAATTTGAAAATGACAAAGACAGCATTGTTAGAAAATAAGGCAGAAGTCTAAAATGGGAAAGGAAATGCTCATTAAACATAAAGTAATTGAAATGTGAAAATAAAAGTTAACAGAGAATATCCAAAGATGTTAGTCAAATTATTAAAATTACGTTATCTATTGCTTCAAGAGTGTTTCTCTTTAATTTTCCAAGGATGTTCAGTCTAATAATTATTTTACCCAGATGTCATACTTAAATGGCACCTTATTTAAATGATAATATTTTCATTAATATGAAGATGTATTTTTTAAGACCTGCTGGCATTAAATGAAAAATACTAGAACTAATTTGGGATTAAGCAATGCAGATTTTTTTCTTTTTTCATTTTGTAAGTTGTCTGAAATCAATCTCTATTAAAACTTATTACCTACAGTTCTGAGTGCTAATAAATCAAAGATTTTAGTTGAAAGATGATTAGTATAGCATTTTTCCCCTAGCTGTGTTGTTAAAGAGTCTGTAGTAAATATAGCTACCCTTTTTCTGCCTTTGCTCTACTGTGTATATAGTGAACATGAAAGACAGGTTCTTTGATGAGGCTTTTGTGTTGCCTAAGGGTCATCATTCTAAATATGCTCTCTGTATATAGCATAGAAACTAAGCAAAAACAAGATACAAAAGACTGCTTTGAATGTGAACTATTTCCAACAAAGACAGCCTGGAGATATTTTCCTTGCTGATTCCCTATTATCAGGTTGTGTTTTGTCACTTCATCATTCTCCAAAGAGTAGCATGCCTAAAAATTTCATTTAATTGAGGACTCCAGTTAATTAAACCTATGATTTTATGTAAACATTTTCATGATATTTGGAGCCTTAAGTAATATGGGCATGCAAGGATAATTATATAATTCCTTTGTTGGGCTGACAGTGTTTGAGAATTTCTATGCCAAATACAGTTGTTTTATTCTAAAGAACTTTCTTTGACATACACGGGCAAATCCTTGACTAAAGTCCTTTCTTTACAGGCATGCTAAGTCACTTCAGTCATGTCTGACTCTGTGTGACACTATGACTGTAGCCCATAAGTCTCCTTTGTCCATGGGATTCTCTAAACAAGAAAATTGGAGTGGGTTGCCATTTCTGCCTCCAGGGAATCTTCCTGACCCAGTGATTGAACCTGGGTTTCTTTTATCTCCTGCATTGGCAGGTGGGTTCTTTATCACCGGTGCCACCTGGGAAGTCCTCCAGTCATTTGCCTTAACTTGTTTGATACCTAACAAACACAAAAGATGCGATTCTTCTCCTTTTATTTTTTTTAATTTATTTATTTTAATTGGAGGTTAATTAATTTACAATATTGTGGTGGTCTTTGCCATACACTGACATGAATCAGCCATGGGTGTACACGTATCCCCCATCCTGAACCCCCCTCCCACCACCCTCTCCTCCCATCCCTCTGGGTCATCTAAGTGCACCAGCCCTGAGCACCTTGTCTCATGCATCAAACCTGGACTGGTAATCTGTTTCACATATGATAATATACATGTTTCAGTGCTATTCTCTCAAATCATCCCACCCTCGCATTCTCCCACAGAGTTCAAAAGACTGTTCTATACATCTGTGTCTTGTTTGCTATCTCGCATATAGGGTCATCATTGCCATATTTCTAAATTCCATATATATGCGTTAGTATACTGTGTTGGTGTTTTTCTTTCTGGCTTACTTCACTCTGTATAATAGGCTCCAGTTTCATCCACCTCATTAGAACTCATTCAAATGCATTCTTTTTAATGGCTGAGTAATATTCCATTGTGTATATGTACCACAAATTTCTTATCCATTCATCTGCCAATTCTTATCCATTCATCTGCCAATGGACATCTAGATTGCTTCCATGTCCTGGCAACAGTGCTGCAATGACCACTGGGGTACATGCATCTCTTTCGATTCTGGTTTCCTCAGTGTGTATGCCCGCAGTGGGATTGCTGGGTCATATGGCAGTTCTATTGCCAGTTTTTTAAGGAATCTCCACACTGTTCTCCATAGTGGCTGTACTAGTTTGCATTCCCACCAACAGTGTAAGAGGGTTCCCTTTTCTCCACACCCTCTCCAGCATTTATTGCTTGTAGACTTTGAATAGCAGCCATTCTGACTGGTGTGAAACGGTACCTCATTGTGGTTTTGATTTGCATTTCTCTGACAAAGACAGATGTTGAACATCTTTTCATGTGTTTGTTAGCCATCTGGATGCGTTCTTTAGAGAAATGTCTGTTTAGTTCTTTGGCCCATTTTTTGATTGGGTCATTTATTTTTCTGGAATTGAGCTGCAGGAGTTGCTCATATATTTTTGAGATTAATTCTTTATCAGTTCCTTCATTTGCTATTATTTTCTCCCATTCTGAAGGCTGTCTTTTCACCTTGCTTATAGTTTCCTTTGTTGTGCAAAAGGTTTTAAGTTTAATTAGGTCTCATTTGTTTAATTTTGCTTTTATTTCCATTACTCTGGGAGGTGGGTCCTAGAGGATCCTGCTGTGATTTATGTCGAAGAGTGTTTTGCCTATGTTTTCCTCTAGGAGTTTCATAGTTTCTGGTCTTACCTTTAGATCTCTAATCCATTTTGAATTTATTTTTGTGTGTGGTGTTAGAAAGTGTTCTGGTTTCATTCTTTTACAAGTGGCTGACCAGTTTTCCCAGCACCACTTGTTAAAGAGATTGTCTTTTCTCCATTGTATATTCTTGCCTCCTTTGTCAATGATAAGGTGTCCAATGTTCATCTCAGCTCTGTTACCAGAACATGGTAGCAATCTAGATGTCCATTGGCAGATGAATGGATAAGAATTGGCAGACGAATGGATAAGAAATTTGTGGTACATATACACAATGGAATATTACTCAGCCATTAAAAAGAATGCATTTGAATGAGTTCTAATGAGGTGGATGAAACTGGAGCCTATTATACAGAGTGAAATAAGCCAGAAAGAAAAAGACCAACACAGTATACTGATGCATATATATGGAATTTAGAAATATGGCAATGATGACCCTATATGCGAGACAGCAAACAAGACACAGATGTATAGAACAGTCTTTTGAACTCTGTACATGTATATTATCATATGTGAAACAGATCACCAGTCCAGGTTTGATAAGGTGTCAAAGATAAGCTGTGGGTTTATCTCTGGGCTTTCTATTTTGTTCCATTGATCTATATTTCTGTCTTTGTGCCAATACCATACTGTCTTGGCGACTGCAGTTTTGTAGTAGAGGCTGAAGTCAGGCAGGTTGATTCTTCCAGGTCCATTCTTCTTTCTCAAGATTGTTTTGGCTATTTGAGGTTTTTTGTATTTCTATACAAATTGTGAAATTATTTGTTCTAGTTCTCTGAAAAAGACCATTGGTAGCTTGATAGGGATTGCATTGAATCTATAGATTGCTTTAGGTAGTATACTAATTTTCACTATATTGATTCTTAAAATCCATGAACATGGAATATTTCTCCATCTATTTGTGTGTCCTCTTTGATTTCTTCCATCAGTGTTTTATAGTTTTTTATATATAGGTCTTTTGTTTCTTTTGGTAGATTTATTCCTAAGTATATTACTCTTTTCATTGCAATGGTGAATGGGATTGTTTCCTTAATTTCTCTTTCTGCTTTCTCATTGTTAGCATATAGGAATGCAAGGGATTTCTGCGTGTTAATTTTATATCCTTCAACTTTACTATATTCATTGATTAGCTCTAGTAATTTTCTGGTGGAGTCTTTAGGGTTTTCTATGTAGAGGATCATGTCATCTGCAAACAGTGAGAGTTTTACTTCCCCTTTTCCAGTCTGGATTCCCTTTATTTCTTTTTCTTCTCTGATTACTGTGGCTAAAACTTCCAAAACTATGTTGAATAGTAATGGTGAAAGTGGGCACCCTTGTCTTGTTCCTGACTTTAGGGGAAATGCTTTCAGTTTTTCACCATTGAGGGTAATGATTGCTGTGGGTTTGTCCATATATATATAGCTTTTATTATGTTGAGGTATGTTCCTTCTATTTCTGCTTTCTGGAAGGTTTTTATCATAAATGAATGCTGAATTTTGTCAAAGGCTTTCTCTGCATCTATTGAGATAATCATATGGGTTTTATCTTTCAATTTGTTAATGTGGTGTATTACATTGATTGATTTGCAGATATTAAAGAATCCTTGCATCCCTGGGATAAAGCCCACTTGGTCATGATATATGATCTTTTTAATATGTTGTGATTCTTCCTATCTTCGCTCTATAGGTGAGTAAGTAAAGTTCAGAGAAGTTAGGTAAATTGTACCCTGCCACATCCTAGTGAATGCAGGAAAGATTCAAGTTCTGACAAGACAACATTGAATCCACCAGATTATCCAAGTTCTTAAAAGAAAGCAAAATAATTTTTCTGTATGTTCATGTTCCTTGATCATCCTTGTGCTTATCTAAGCACATATTCTAAGTGTATGTTTTATTTATCCCCAAAGTCTGTAAAGCTTCTCCAAAATGTAAACTCCTTTTTCTGTGTTTTAAATATTCTCAGAAGTTGGCACAAAATCTGATATTCACAACAAATGATAAATTAGTGCTGGTTGAATATAGTGGAGAAGATTTTATTTGCTTCAAATGATATAACTGAAATCACATATTTAACTTTTTTTTTTTTTTTTTTTTTTACATTTCATGGAGTGTAGTGGTTTATAATGAGAAGGGAATGGGGCAAGATGTACAGTGAAGCCATACCATGTCAAGTGCCATGAAAGTAACTTTAATTCAAGTCTACAGGGGATATAACATTATAGCTATGTTCAGTTCAATTCAGTTCAGTAGCTCAATCATGTCCGACTCTTTGCGACCCCATGAACCACAGCACTCCAGGCCTCCCTGTCCATCACCAACTCCTGGAGTCTACCAAAACCTATGTCCATTGAGTCAGTGATGCCATCTAACCATCTCATCCTCTGTCATCCCCTTCTCCTCCTGC
Source organism: Bos grunniens (assembly GCF_055505025.1). Taxonomy (NCBI): domain Eukaryota; kingdom Metazoa; phylum Chordata; class Mammalia; order Artiodactyla; family Bovidae; genus Bos; species Bos grunniens. Next base: position 59,325,508 of record NC_141183.1, on the reverse strand, counting down.
CCTCAATCTTTCCCAGCATCAGGATCTTTTCAAATGAGTCAGCTCTTTGCATCAGGTGGCCAAAGTATTGGAGTCCAGCTTCAATACCAGTCCTTCCAATGAACACCCAGGACTGATCTCCTTTAGGATGGATTGGTTGTATCTCCTTGCAGTCCAAGGCACTCTTAAGAGTCTTCTCCAACACCACAGTTCAAAAGTATCAAGTCTTCGGCGCTCAGCTTTCTTTATAGCCCAACTCTCACATCCATACATGACTACTGAAAAAACCATAGCCTTGACTGGATGGACCTTTGTTGGCAAAGTAATGTCTCTGCTTTTTAATATGCTGTCTAGGTTGGTCATAACTTTACTTCCAAGGAGTAAGTTATGTTAGAGGCAAAGAAAAGGAAAAACAAAGTGGCTAAATAACTTGCTCAAAGCCATCCAAAGCACCCTAATTTCTCATCTCCTTTAATGACTTTATTCACTTTCATAGTCTCAACTATCAGTTATCTCCATGAAAGTGAGTTTGTGCTAGTGGTAAAGAGCCCACTTGCCAATGCAAGAGATATAAGAGACCCAGGTTCAAGCACTGGGTTAGGAAGATCCCCTGGAGAAGGAAATGGCAACCCACTCCAATATTCTTGCCTAGAGAATCACATGGACAGAGGAGCCTGGTGGGCTCAGTCCATGGGTCACAAAGAGTTGGACACAACTGAATGATTTAGCATGCATGCATCAAACTTACATCTATCACTCCTCAATATCTCACAACCTTAAATTGTGTTGTAGTCTCAGATATTTTCAAGAAATAGTTATGGAATTACTGCTTAAATAAATATCAGCTATGGTCTGGTCACTGTAGTCAGTTCTGGATATCTACAGTGAGTGAAACAGTAATTCTCTGCCTTCAGAGACTCAGGCTGACAAAGAGTTGAACAACACACACTGTTATGAAATCCATGAAGAAACAAGGTTTAGTGACAGTAATCAGGAATGGAGTCATTGATGAGTTAAAAAATAGATTGCAGCTTGAAATAGGCAAAAAAAAAAAAAAAAAAAAATCAACCTTGCAAAGAGTAAGAATAAAAGTGGTCCAAAGAAAAAGAAGACCCTCAGGCAGGGAAGACAGTGGTAGATTTTAAAAACTAAAAGTTTGCTCTGTGCCTGGACATAATTGGAATATCCTAAAGGGTTTAAAATAGGGCCTTAAAATACTCCATTTTATATTAAAAAATATTATGACTGTTATGTAAGGATGAGATCAGAACTGAGCAAGAATGGAAGTATAAAGAATCATTAGGTGACTTTTTCAGGACTCCAAGCATGATGATAAACGTGCTTGGGACCAATGAGCCAATGCTGTACAGATAGAGAAAAATAGAGATGGAACATATATTTTTGGATTTTGGAGAAAATAAATTGATGAACACAAGAGGACAGAAATAATTTGAACAACTGATAAAATGGTGAAAGATCTTCTGTTCAGTTTCATTCTGGGAACAGCTTGGTGAGAATATGAGTAAGTAAAATTAAGTATATTGGTGAAAAAGTAAAAATCAAGTACAGGGAAAACTTAAGAGAAAGGTTTGGGCCATTATACATTTAAGAGACCTGAGAGGAACTGAAGCAGATCACATACTATTTCCCCCAAAATGTCCTGACTATCTTGCTTAAATGTTCATATCTTTTCACTTAAGAATTTTCTATCTTGTCTTCAAATTTTATCACAGGAAGGAAAAGAATGGTATGGTGCATTTGCCTAGCTTTGTGTGTGTGAGAGAGAGATTAGTTAATTCTTAATATAGATTGATAAGGAGTCCAGGGCCCTCAAAGAGGAGAAAGGAACAAACGTTTTTTTTTTTTTTTCTTTTCTACATTGCTTTGTCTTAGACATATAAGACATTTTTTTCTTGAACTCTGAGTTGGTATGACAACAATCTTTAAGATTGATAAGGCTTTAGACTTTCTTGTCTAAAATGTTGGAATGTTTTCATTTGTTAATCCTATCTTATTTTCAAATTCCATCTTAAGCAGGAAAAGAATGGTGTGGTGCATTTGCCTAGTCATTACTTACCATAAATGTCAGTACATTGTGTTTGTACTTCAATCCTGGTACTTGTCTTAGTCTACTCTTAATCAGTAAGATTCTTAAAGGCAGGGCTATGTCTGTTCATTGGAGAAAGGAACGGCAACTGACTTCAGTATTCTTACCTGGAAAACTCCATGGACAGAGGAGCCTATAGTCCATGGGGTCAGAAAGAGTCAGAAACAACTGAGCAGCTGAGCATGCACGTCTGTTCTTGGTACCCTCAACAATAGTAGGGGCCCAATAAACATTTGTTGACTGCAATTAAATAAAATGAATCTTTCATACAATATTCTTCATTTTTTAATTTCTTAATAACAAACTATGTATTTTAGGTAAAAGGATGTTGAGATAAGGTTCCATGAGGGCAACTGGTACAGATATTTGGAATCTTTCGGGAATGCCTCCAAAACTATGGCATTCTCCCAGTTTCTACTTCTGCTTTAACAAAGTTAATCTCTTGAAAATATTTCATCTACTAATAAAGGGATTTTACATTTTCTTCAAGAACATAAGAGATACCTCTACACATGGACAGCACCAGATGTTCAATATTGACATCAGATTGATTATATTCTTTGCAGCCAAAGAAGGAGAAGCTCTATATAGTCACCAAAAACAAGACTGGGAGCTGACTGTGGATCAGATCATGAATTCCCTACTTCAAAATTCAGACTTAAATTGAAGAAAGTAGGGAAAACCACGGGACCATTCAGGTATGACCTAAACAAAGTCCCTTTCAGTTATACAAGGAAAGTGACAAATAGATTCAAGGGAGTAGATCTGAGAGACAGTGTCTGAAGAACTATGGATGGAGGTTCATAACATTGTACAGGAGGCCATGATCAAAACCATACCCAAGAAAAAGAAATGCAAAAAAGGCAAAATGGTTTTCAGAGGAAGCCTTAAAAATAGTTGAGAAAGAAGAGAAGCAAAAGGCAAAGGAGAAAAGGAACGATATATCCATCTGAATGCAGAGTTCCAAAGAATAGCAAGGAGAGATAAGAAAGCCTTTGTCAGTGATCAATGCAAAGAAATAGAGGAAAATAATAGAATGGGAAACACTAGAGATCTCTTCAAGAAAATTAGAGATATCAAGGGACTATTTTATGTAAAGATGGGTACAGTAAAGGACAGAAACAATATGGACCTAACAGAAGCAGAAGAAAAGGTGGCAAAAATACACTGAAGAACTATACAAAAAAAAGATCTTTGTGACCTGGAAAAGCACAATGGTGTGATCACTCACCTAGAGCCAGACATTCTGGAGTGTAGTCAAGTAGGTCTTAGGAAGCATCACTATGAACAAATCTAGTGGAAGTGATGGAATTCCAGCTGAGCTCTTTCAAGTCCTAAAAGATGATGTTGTTAAAGTGCCACACTCAATATGCCAGCCAACTTGGAAAACTCAGCAGTGGCCACAGGACTCGAAAATGTGTTTTCATTCCAATCCCAAAGAAAGGCAATGCCAAAGGATGTTCTAACTACGGCACAATTGCACTCATCTCACACACTGGCAAAGTAATGCTCAAGATTCTCCAAGCAAGATTTCAACAGTACGTGAACCCAAAACTTTCAGATGTTCAAGCTGGATTTAGAAAAGGCAGAGGAACCAGGGATCAAATTGTCAACATCTGTTGAATCATAGAGAAAGCAAGAGATTTCCAGTAAAACAACTACTTCTGCTTCAGTGACTATGCTAAATCCTTTGACTGTGTGGATCACAGAAAACTGGAAAAATCTTAAAGAAATTGGACTAGCAGACCACCTTGCCTGCCTCCTGAAAAACCTGTGTGCACATCAAGAAGCAGCAGTTAGAACCAGACATGGAACAACAGACTGGTTTCAAATTGGGAAAGGAGTACATCAAGGCTGTATATTGTCACCCTGCTTATTTAACTTATGTGCAGAGCACATCATGTGCAATGTCAGGCTGGATGAAGCATAAGCTGGAATCAAGATTACCAGGAGAAATATCAATAATCTCAGATAGGCAGATAACACCACCCTCATGGCAGAAAGTGAAGAGTAAGTAGAGAGCCTCTTGATGAAAGTGAAAGAGGAGAATGAAACAGCTGGCTTAAAACTGAACATTCAAAAAATGAAAATTGTGGTATCCAGTCCCATCCTTTCATGGCAAATCAATGGGGAAACAATGGAAACAGTGACAGACTTTATTTTCTTGGGCTCCAAAATCAGTGCAGATGATGACCGCAGCCATGAAATTAAAAGACACTTGCTCCTTGGAAGAAAAGCTATGACCAATCTAGACAGCATATTAAAAAGCATGTCCATCGGCAGACGAATGGATAAGAAAGCTGTGGTACACATAACAATGGAATATTACTCAGTTATTAAAAAGAATGCATTTGAATCAGTTCTAATGAGGTGGATGAAACTGGAGCCTATTATACAGAGAGAAGTAAGTCAGAAAGCAAAACACCAATACAGTATATTAATGCATATATATGGAATTTAGAAAGATGGTAATGACAACCCTATACACAAGACAGCAAAAGAGACACAGAGATAAAGAACAGACTTTAGGACCCTGTGGGATAATTTAAGAGAATAGCATTGAAACATGTATATTACCATAGGTGAAATAGATCACCAGTCCAAGTTCAATGCATGAAACAGGGCACTCAAAGCTGGTGCTCTGGGACAACCCAGAGGAATGGGATGGGGAGGGAGGTGGGAGGGGGGTTCAGGATGGGGGACACATGTATACCCATGGCTAATTCATGTCAAATATAGTAAAAGCCAAACTAATTGGAGTAATAAGCCTCCAATTAAAATAAATAAATAAATTATATTTTAAAAAAAAGCAGAGACATTACTTTGCCAACAAAGGCCCATCTATTCAAAGCTATGGTTTTTCCAGTAGACATGTATGGATGTGAGAGTTGGACAATAAAAAAGCTGAACTCCAAAGAATTGATGCTTTTGAACTGTGATGTTGGAGAAGACTCTTGGGAGTCCCTTGGACTGCAAGGAGATCAAACCAGTCAATCCTAAAGGAAATCAGTCCAGAATATTCATTGGAAGGACTGATACTGAACCTGAAACTCCAACACTTTGGCCACCTGATGCAAAGAACTGACTCATTGGAAATGACCCTGATGCTGGGTAAGACTGAAGGCAGGAGGTAAAAGGGATGACAGAGGATGAGATGGATGGATGACATCACTGACTGAATGGACATGAGTTTGAGCAAACTCTAGGAGTTGGTAATGGACGGGGAAGCCTGGCATGCTACACTCCATGGGGTCACAAAAAGTCAAACATGATTGAGTGACTGAACTTAATAAAGGGGTAAGAAACTGCAGCCCAGGCTTCAGGCTTAATTAGGCACACATGGTTCCACATATGTCCACACCCACTTGTTGGAGCTTTTGTGACACAATGGCAATGTTCAGTAGCTTAGCAGAAACTATGTAACTTACTAATCAAAAAATATTTGCTATCTTGACCTTTACAGATTTATGTTGACCCTTGCACAAGTCAGGGCTTCCCTGGTGGCTCAGCTGGTAAAGAATCAGTGGAAGACGTGGAAGTCTGCAACGTGGAACACGTGGGTTTGATCCCTGGGTTGGGAAGGTTCCCTAGAGAAGAAAATGGCTACCCACTCCAGTATTCTGGCCTGGCGAATTCCATGTTCACAAAGAGTTATACATAACTGAGTGAATTTTCACTTTCACTTTGCACTAGTGGAATGCTTTAAAGATTTATTCTTAAGGTTCTTTTTCAGGAAATTCAGTAAGAATACACCTAAACAATATTAGGAATATTGAAACCTTACTATCTAGCATGCTGCTGCTGCTGCTGCTAAGTCACTTCGGTCGTGTCTGACTCTGTGCGACCCCATAGATGGCAGCCCACTAGGCTCCCCTGTTCCTGGGGTTCTCCAGGCAAGAACACTGGAGTGGGTTGCCATTTCCTTCTCAATGCATGAATGTGAAAAGTGAAAGTGAAGTCACTCAGTCGTATCTGACCCTTAACGACTCCATGGACTGCCACCTACCAGGCTCCTCTGTCCATGGTATTTTCCAGGCAAGAGTACTGGAGTGGGTTGCCATTGCTTTCTCTGACTATCTAACATACTTTCATAGAAAAAGTGACAAGTGATATCTGAGATTAGAACTGAACAACACGAAGGGGGAATAGAATCCAGAAGAACTTTCAGTATAGGAGTTAAGAATCAATAACAGGATTCAAAACAAAGAATTGCTCAGATCAGCACGAACTAGTGAAGGCAGTTAATTTATCTTTGGGCTCTTACTTTTCTACTTAACTGTTCTCAACCCTAGGGCCATCTGTCCAATTCTTTTTCCCCACTATAAAGAGCTGGTCTCAAATTCAGAAAGGCTCAGTTCAAATTCTAACTATCCCATGAAACCCTTTCAAAATCTATCCACTCAATAAAACTAGGTATAATAGCTCATACTTGGATTATTATTTTTTCTTGTGGAATTCACCAATAATGCTAATTTGTTGCCATACTAGATTCTAAACTCTAATCTGAATCAATATCACAAAATAGATATTGTCCTTAACACTGAACTAGTATAACTGAATTTAATTCATGTTAAAATATAAATGGATTCCCAGGTGGCTCAACTGTAAAGAATATGCATGCAAATGCAAGAGATGAAGGTTCCATTCCTGGGTCAGGAAGATCTACTGGAGAAGGAAATGGCAACCCACTCCAGTATCCTTGCCTGGAGAATCTCATGGACAGAGGAATCTGGAAGGCTACAGTCTGTGGAGTTGCAAAACAGTGGACACAACTTAGCAAGTGAGCAACAACAAAAAATATAAATATACCAAAATTCCCTGATCAGAATTTAGAATATATATACTTTGAGAAGTTGAATCTATAAATGGGCAATGGCCAGACCATCAGATCAGTTGCTCAGTCGTGTCCGACTCTTTGCGACCCCATGAATCACAGCACGCCAGGCCTCCCTGTCCATCACCAACTCCCAGAGTTCACTCAGACTCACGTCCATCGAGTCAGTGATGCCATCCAGCCATCTCATCCTCTGGCGTCCCCTTCTCCTCCTGCCCCCAATCCCTCCCAGCATCAGAGTCTTTTCCAATGAGTCAAGTCTTTGCATGAGGTGGCCAAAGTACTAGAGTTTCAGCTTTAGCATCATTCCTTCCAAAGAAATCCCAGGGCTGATCTCCTTCAGAATGGACTGGTTGGATCTCCTTGCAGTCCAAGGGACTCTCAAGAGTCTTCTCCAACACCACAGTTCAAAGGCATCAATTCTTCAGCGCTCAGCCTTCTTCACAGTCCAACTCTCACATCCATACATGACCACAGGAAAAACCATAGCCTTGACTAGATGGACCTTTGTTGGCAAAGTAATGTCCCTGCTTTTGAATATGCTGTCTAGGTTGGTCATAACTTTCCTTCCAAGGAGTAAGCATCTTTTAATTTCATGGCTGCAGTCACATTCTACAGTAATTTTGGAGCCCAGAAAAGTAAAGTCTGACACAGTTGCCACTGTTTCCCCATCTATTTCCCATGAAGTGATGGGACCGGATGCCATGATCTTCGTTTTCTGAATGTTGAGCTTTAAGCCAACTTTTTCACTCTCCACTTTCACTTTCATCAGGAGGCTTTTGAGTTCCTCTTCACTTTCTGCCATAAGGGTGGTGTCATCTGCATATCTGAGGTTATTGATATTTCTCCCGGCAATCTTGATTCCAGCTTGTGTTTCTTCCAGTCCAGTGTTTCTCATGATGTACTCTGCATAGAAGTTAAATAAACAGGGTGACCATATACAGCCTTGACGTACTCCTTTTCCTATTTGGAACCAGTCTGTTGTTCCATGTCCAGTTCTAACTGTTGCTTCCTGAACTGCATACAAATTTCTCAAGAGGCCAGACCATATATGATAATAAAACTCTGAACCATAACCTCTACAGCAATTGGCACAGGAATCCAAAGTGCAACCTCTGCAGCAATTAGCACCAAACAGCCAAGACTTGGCAAATGACTGACAAGGTTTGCTCATGCTTCCAGCTCAGGACAAACCAAGGAAGCTGTATATGCTTTAAAAACCAATCACATAGGATACCCTTTTATCATTTATTTAGCCCGCCTCCAACTTTTCCATGTCAACAACCTCCAATAAAAGCATATCTGAAGTTTCTATTTTTTTTTTTTTTTCACCATAAACTTTTCCCACTCCCTTGCCTGTCTTTGAGTCTTCTAAATATAGGTGATGGTAGTGGACTTGCTTCCTGTAGCAAACTTCAAATAGCTTCTCTTCTTATTTGGGTTGTCTTCATGTATTTCCATTTTCTTCAGGTTTTTTCTCATACTTAGAGAGCTAAAGCATTGGAGTGTTAGCTGCTCAGTTGTGTCTGACTCTTTGCAATGCCAGGAACAGTAGCCCACCAGTTCTGTCCATGGAAATATCCAGACAAGAATAGTGGAGTGGCTTGCCATTCTCTTCTCCAGGGCATCTTCCTGATCCAGGGACCAAACCCGGGTCTCTTGCATTGCAGGCAGATTCTTACCATCTGAGCCACCAGAGAAGCCCTAAAGCATTGGTGGCCAAGCTTTAACCAGATCTGTTTGGAATATGGAAGTTACTACAGTATTCCATCTGCTACTTTGATCCTGCTATTTACTCTAAGTGGAAATATCAATCCTAGGCTTAAGACTAACAGATACTGGTTTCAAAATAGTGTGCCTTCAAGACCAACTGAGGAAGTTTTTACAGAGCATGTGACTTCAAAGTTCCATTTAAGCAAGGAAGAGTCCAAGAACCATGGTTTAAATCTGCCCTGGGATCTTCCTAACTCATCATATTTACTTTTTGTCAACCCCTGCAGGTTTGGACTTCAGTTTCACCCAAGGGTACTTATCCTCACACACAGTCTTGCTCAGATTCGCACTTTGATTCTGTGTCTGATTATGGCCTCAGTCCAACTTTGATTAATGTCATGGACAAGACTTTGTTGTTCAGATGCTAAGTCATGTTGAACTCTCTGTGAGCCTATGAACTGCAGCAGGCCAGGCTTCCCTGTCCTTCACTGTCTCCCAGAGTTCGCTCAAACTCATGTCCGTTGAGTTGGCAATATCCAACCATCTCATCCAATGTCACCCCCTTCTCCTCCTGCCCTCAATCTTTTCCAGCATCAGGGTCTTTTCCAATGAGTCAGCTCTTCGCATCAGGTGACCAAAGTATTGGAGTTTCAGCAACAGTCCTTCCAATGAATATTTAGGGTTGATTTCCTTTAGGATTGATTGATTTGATCTCTTTGCTGTCCAAGGGACTCTCAGGAGTCTTCTTTTAGCACCACAATTTGAAAGCATCAATTCTTCAGCACACAGCCTTCTTTCTGGTCCAGCACTCACATCCATATATGACTACTGGAAAAACCATAGCTTTGATTAGATGGAACTCTGTTGTCAAAGTGATGTCTCTACTTTTTAATATGCTATTTAGGTTAGTCAGCTTTTCTTCCAAGGAGCAAGCATCTTTTAATTTCATGGCTGCAGTCACCATCTGCAGTAATTTTGGAGCCCAAGAAAATAAAGTCTGTCACTGTTTCCATTGTTTCCCCTTCTATTTGACATGAAGTGATTGGATCAAATGCCATGATCTTTTGAATATTGAGTTTCAAGCCAGCTTTTTCACTCTCCTCTTTCACCTTCATCAAGAGGCTCTTTAGTTTATTTTTGCTTTCTGCCATTAAGGTAGCATCATCTGCATATCTGAGGTTGTTGATGTTTCTCCTGTCAGTCTTGATTCCAGATTGTGATTCTTCCAGCCCAGCATGTTGCATGATGTACTCTGCATATAAGTTAAATAAGCAGGGTGACAAAGTCTTTCTGTTACTAACCTGGGCAAAACCCTAATATTGGACAAGACTTCCCAGCATCAGCATAACTGGTCTTTGTAATCCCACCATATTCCAAGGACTGAGAAGGACAAGGGCTAACAGTTATTGAATTACCAAACCAGAGCAGGATTGCATACCTTGGAACATAGAATACGATTCAGAGAGACCAGTAAACATCACAATTCAAATGCCCAGGTAAACACTATAGAATATGCTCTGTACTCATAGATGCAAAGTGAGATGCTGTCTTCTTGGGTTCTTGTCTCTCACACTTTCCTGCACTCAACATTGTTATGGAACAATCCAATTGGGGAAAAGGTCCATCTAGTCAAGGCTATGGTTTTTCCTGTGGTCATGTATGGATGTGAGAGTTGGACTGTGAAGAAGGCTGAGTGCCGAAGAATTGATGCTTTTGAACTGTGGTGTTGGAGAAGACTCTTGAGAGTCCCTTGGACTGCAAGGAGATCCAACCAGTCCATTCTGAAGGAGATCAGCCCTGGGTGTTCTTTGGAAGGAATGATGCTAAAGCTGAAACTCCAGTACTTTGGCCACCTCCTGCGAAGAGTTGACTCATTGGAAAAGACTCTGATGCTGGGAGGGATTGGGGGCAGGAGGAGAAGGGGACGCCAGAGGATGAGATGGCTGGATGGCATCACTGACTCGATGGACGTGAGTCTGAGTGAACCCTGGGAGTTGGTGATGGACAGGGAGGCCTGGCGTGCTGTGATTCATGGGGTCGCAAAGAGTTGGACACGACTGAGTGACTGAACTGAACTGAAAGTAAAACAGAATTGTCAAAAGTATATATATAATTAGCTAACCAAACTGTGAAACATAAATTAGGGTTCTGTTTGAGACAATACAGAAACAATACCAAAATTAGCTGTAACATATCACATGGAGAAAACACAACACTGTCACTTCTGAGGTATGTGTACCCTTACTCCACCAAGGAATTTAATCATATTTTACCTACGCATGAAGAGATAAAGCATAATTTACCTTATAAGTTCAGTAGCGGAACCAGTCTGGGAAAAGAAAAAAATGGTAGCCAAAATGTTAGTTGTAAAGTGTTTGGTCAAGGGCCAGCAGGCTTTAGAGTCAGACCCTAAAAATTACCTGGGTAGAGTCATCCTAAAATAAATGACAGGTTCAGAATGCCTGTATTCTCATTTCTCCATATTTTATTTACTTCAATTTATGTCGTATAAAACATTGTGTGTTGGGTAGAGATGAACAGTTAGGAATACAAGGGAGAAGAAGGGATTCAGTTCTCTGCGCTTGCATGCTAAATAACTTCAGTTGTGTTTGACTCTTTGTGACCCTATGGGCTGCAGCCTGCCAGGTTTCTCTGTCCATGGGATTCCCCAGCCAAAAATATTGGATGGGTTGCCAACCCAAGGATCGAACCCGTGTCTCTTATGTCTCTGACATTGGCAGAAAGGTTCTTTACCACTAAGGCCACCTGGGAAATCCTCAATTCTCTACTCTTGAACAATTGAAAATCATTAGCATAATATCAAAATTGAGATATAATACTCAGAAACATACTTTGAAAATAATACTCTCCGTATGTAGCTTCCAAACCTAGCCCAAGGCAATTATCATAGACAACACATACTATTTCCTTTAGGAGCCATTAAGGCTGAGAGAATATAGTATAAGCTACAAATAGTAAATGAACCAAGTTCATTTGCTCCCAGTTGTGGAGGGATTGAATGTCAAACATATAAGTCATTGAAGAACACATATAAAACTTTCAGTTAAATTAGATGAACTTGGAAATGCCAAAGATGCATATTGTGCTTTCTGTGCTAGATCAGTATAGGAAACCTTCACTCCTGCACATACTTCTCATCACTGCTCTTAACAAAATGTCTAAAATTTACATTCCAGATTAATATTTGTACCTAAAAGAGGGGTCTACTAAATACACACATATTTTATACCCCATTAACTTATAATACCATTTGGAGGCATTATCTGAAAAGATAAGTAGAAATTTAAGAACACAAATAAAAAATTTGTAGCAAATTTTTTAATGTTTTTTTATTATTTTTTTAAAAATAATAATAAAATTTGGAATAATAAAAATATGCATTGATATGAGAGTCAGCTTTAAAATAATTTATGTTTATATGTGGAAATCTTATGAAGGCTTTAGAGTAATTTTTGAAGAACATTTAATCATAAGATAAAAATCTCTTCATATAATTTAAAATGAAAAAGCAATATTTAAAACCGATATGCAGAATGATCACAAAGTGTAAAATATAAATGTTTTATATTCTAGTGTCTACAGCAACAGGATTGAAAGAAATGACATAAAAGTGATTATTTCAATGTGGAGGAATGAGAGACAATTTTATTTTCTTTATTATTTTATGTAGTTTCCAATTTTTATAATGAGTATATATTACTTTCATTGTTTCAAAAGGATAATAATTATAATTAAATAAGTATGAGAATTATATTCAGACACTCCAGGGAAAGATAACACCTCTAGCTATTATTAGTTAACACATTAGAGAAGATTATGACAATTAGCTAAGCACTGGAATGGAGAGGATAGTACAGAGAAAGTGAAATAGATGTTTGGAAGATTCAGTTCAATTAAAGACATAATAACCCATTACAAGTTTATAGTATTTTGTCTTCTTACAAAGTGTTTTCACATACTTTATTCTATAAAGACTCTCAACTTTCTAGTTCACACATCTACCCATACACAGACATAAAAGGTTATCATTCATTATTTTAAATGCTTAGGAAGACATATATACCCTATAGCCATAAAACTGGACTTTTAGAATCAGGGTTTTTATAGCCTAGTTTTTAGTGTAAAGACTTTGGAAAGCAGTTTTAGTAAAGACAGCAAATGGTGACGTATTCTTCCTCACTCTCCATTGTGGTTGTGACGTGTCCTCCTGGCTCTCTGTTAGAGACCAAGCCTGCTTACAATGCTGACTGGGATTCTCCCCAGGCTGCAGCTAACCTCTTCCTGGCTTTGCTTCCCGAAGCTGTGCCCAGACTGAGCTCACCACCCTGATCTTTCTCTCCCTTGATTGAAAGGGCAATGATATTACAAGCCTGGACTCACCCACCAGGACCCTGGAACACATTCCGGTTCTACCTGCACTATAAAATTGTTAGAGAAACAGTTCAGAGAGGTAGGGACGAGGGTATACAGCCAGACATGTGATCTCACCTGCAGAGCACCGTCTGCTGACTTCCTTCCTTGGCTTCGTGCTGGCGGGCTGGTCCTGGGCTGCCGACACCTGTGCATCACTTACGGCGGAGGAAACAAGCCTTTAGGGGAAGCCTGCTGGTTTAAGAAGCGCTCAGCTGGGACTTCAAGTGTATCTTAATGCTATACAGATTCCTTTTAGTTAAAAATTATGTATCTCTTTTTGTTTAAGTAACAGGTGATTGGAATAATTATTTTTGCTTTTAGAAAAAACAAAGAAAAAAGGGATCAATCAAATACTGTGTTTGAAGCAGAGGGGCTAGATCATACGGTAAGGTAGCAGCCAACAAACAGGTGGATAGAAAAGTAGCCTGTGCTTCTGATCAGCGATCTTATTGGGAAAAACATGAACAAACAGAAGTTAGGATAAGTGATATAACCTCGTAAATAATAAATCAAGATGGGGAGTGATTAAATAATTTGTCCTAATCTGCACAACTTGAAGAATTATAACTGGTACTTGAATGTAGATGATTTTGATACTATATTTTGAGTAAGTCAAATCCACTTAGCAAAACTGCTGTATTTCATTTATGAAATGTCTACTGTGGATATGACTCTCTGTGTGTATGTGTTAGGAGAGTGGATACATGGGGGCAAAAGAGTAGAGTCCTTTCCTGTATTTCATAATGGTTTGTTACTGAACCAGGTTTGTTTTGCCCCATGCACAGCAAACCAAAAGGCTGACAATGAAGTTTTTAGCAAGGCAGCCAAGTGAATATATGAGAGAACAAATCTCAAATCCTACCCCCAAGGCAAGGGGGTCCAGGTACTTATGCGATAATGAACAAATAAGCAGGGCACTTTAAAGCATAGAGAGCATATGGAAAGGTGATTGGGAAAGGTGTGGTAATCCTGGTTCTGCACAGGTGTACCTAGGCTACAGTCCTCTGAAGTTCTGATGGTGGAATTTCCAACTCTCTCATGTCAAAAGGTCACTGAGTGGACACCCTTGCATGCCCAGTTGAAGGATCAGTGGTCCTATCCAGTTTTAACCAACTCAGCTTGAACTGAGCTCAGCTGACTCCAAGTTTCTGGAAAACAACTTGGGCAAACATCTTACTGTTTAGGCTTTGTACTGTTTGTAGGACATGCAAGTTTTGAAAAACAGCCTTGATTAGTAAGGGTAGATGAAATGGGTTTAACCCACAGTTTCAGCTCATGCATAAATAATGACAGACATAAAACATAACCAACGTCGCCATTAGGGAAGGACAAAATAAAGCATCCGAACATGCTCTACAGATTGTAATGCACCATGTAATCCTGAACTACTATGGTCCTAGGTGCCACAGAAGCACACAATACGCAGAAAGAAACTGACCTAGTGTACAAAAGAAGTCCAGCACTGTCCCATCACTCTCTCTTCCCACTAAGATTGTGGTCTACACTTCAAACCTGCACTCTTCTCGTTATCCTAGGCAGACCCTTCCCACTGTCCTGATGCGACAGGGTCTGAGTCATTCGAACCCACTTCCTGTCCTACATATGCAAGTGTACTAGTGGAAATAATACAACCTGCAGCATGAGGCTGTCATCAAGTCAAGGTCTCCAAATGCAGTCTCCTGGTGCTCCCCCAGGAAGACCTTTGACTTCTCCCTCCTTGTTCTCTATTTCTTGTCGCAGCAACTAAGCCTGCACTCTTCTCAAATCTCCTGTCTCACCAGCCCTCCTTCACTCCCAGCTGACCATCTATTCCACACGTTTGTTTTACACACACACACACACACACACACACACACAAACACACACAAAGAGCCATTCGGCTCCTTCAACTTCCCGCGACCTTAATACTTAGTTTCACCTGGATCTGTCAGGTACCCCTTCCCTTTAGCGTCACTTAAAAGCTGTCCCTTCTCCTACCTAAAAATCATCACCCCCTTCTCTGATGAATCGTATACAACCACCCCCTACATTCTCACTCTATTTTTTAAATAACACTATTAAAACATACACCAACTTAAAGTATACCATTTGATAGTTTTTAATATATTTACAGTTGTGCAACTTTTATCACAATCAATTTCAGGAAAGTTTCACCCCTTTCCAAACTAACCTTACCTACTAGCAATCATTCCCCATTACCCAGACCCATTCATCCCCACCCTCCAATCCCAGGCAATCAATAATCTGTTAGATTTTCCTGTCTGAGGACATTTCATATAAGTGGAATTATAGACTGTATAGAGGCCTCACTCAATTTTCCCTTTACCCTCTGAATTTTTAATATCACCTCCTCCACTTGTTCTCTTCCTTAAGCATTACATATGCTCAAAGCATGTCCACCTTTAAATCAAACCAAGAAAAATATAATTGCCCATCAGTGTTCCACCCTGCTTCAGTTTCTGCACTGTTTCTTTCCAAGCTAAGCTTTTTAAAATAGTTGTTTCTGTCTCTCCACCTTCTCACTTCCCACTCATTTCTCAAACCATTTCCAACTGTTCCCTACCAAGGTCACTAACAATCTCCTTCTTGCTCAATTCAGTGGATTGCTAACACCTACTCATCCTTCAACTCCTAGATCAAACCTCACTTACTCTAGGAAGTCTTCCTAACCCTTTACATCTAGATCAGAGTTTCTCCATTTTCGCACTATCGACAATTTACGATGAATAATCCTTAGGACACAAAGTGAAGAGGAATTGAAGCGCTTCTTGATGAAAGTGAAAGAGGAGAGTGAAAAAGCTGACTTAAAACTCAACATTCAAAAACGAAGATCATGGCATCCAGTCCCATCACTTGATGGCAAATAGATGGGGAAACAGTTACTGAGTTTATTTTTTTGTGCTCCAAAAATCACTGCAGATTGTGACTGTAGCCATGAAATTAAAAAATGCTTGCTCCTTGAAAGAAAATCTATGACCAACCTAGACAGCACACTAAAAAGCAGAAGCATTACTTTGCCAACAAAAGTCTGTGTAGTCAAAACTATGGTTTTTCCAGTGGTCATGTATGGATGTGAGAGTTGGACTATAAGAAAAGCTGAGCACCAAAGAATTGATGTTTTTGAACTGTGGTGTTGGAAAAGACTCTTGAGAGTCTGTTGGACTGCAAGATTCAACCAGTCCATCCTAAAGGAAATCAGTCCTGAATGTTCATTGGAAGGACTAATGCTGAAGCTGAAACTCCAATACTTTTTGCCACCTGATGCGAAGAACTGACTCATTGGAAAAGACCCTGATACTGGGAAAGACTGAAGGCAGGAGGAGAAGGGGATGACAGAGGATGAAATGGTTGGATGGCATCACCAACTCGATGGACATGAGTTTGAGCAAGCTTCGAGAGTTGGTGATGGACAGGGAGGCCTGGCGTGCTGCAGTCCATGGGGTTACAAAGAGTCAGACACGACTGAGCGGCTGAACTGAACTACAGTGAATCATCTGATGTGGGGGAAAGTCTGTATATTGGAGGTTGTTTAGCAACATGTCTGGCCTCTACCCACTAGACACCAGTAACTCCCCCTCTCCACTTATCCGTTATTCAAATACAACAACCAAATATGTCCACATCTATTGTCAAAGACCCTGGCTGAGAACTATTGATCTCAGTGATGTGGTTTTCCTGTATCCCTCATGTCATGCTTGATTTCTCTTTTCACCATACTTTTTGCATTGCATTTAGTTGTTTGTGATGTCCTCTGTTATGCAAACTGGACCAGGATTTATGTATCAGAAGGAATGTCTTCTGACTCATTGCAATATTCTCTACACCTGGAACAGTGCCTGACTCACAGTAATTAATCAATACATGTTTTTTGAGTGAATGAATGAATATACTGTAATACCTTTTTCAGCTTGTAAGTTTCAAGTAAGCAACTAGAGTCTTGAAGAAATCATCTTTATAGGTTTTGTGTTTGTTTTTGCTGTAATTGTATATTGTTAAGGGGTTTGTTTGGACCACTAAACATCATGACATCCAAATCAATGTTAACATGTAGAAAGCAAAGTCTGGAAAGTAGAAAAATATTGAACTTGCATGCAACTATGTTACTCTGCATTGTTTCTTGCTTAAGCCTTTTAAACACAATCTTATTTTTGCTAATGCTTTTTATTATTGGGTTTCAAAATACTTCCACAACTAACTCTTGTTTGTTGCATTCTGTTAATCATCTCAGAATTCTCTGTTGTTCCAAGTTCCTTCTGATATTAGTTCTGTATTTTCCCGAGGGAAGTAGTTCATAGTCATAGTTACTAGAATCATAAACCCCAGTTCAAATGGGGAAATTAACTGTTCAGTAATAGTCTTTGAAGAACTGAACTAGAATAAATGTTTCATGACTTTTCAATAAGCAAGATTTGATCACCTTTAATAGGTCTCATTTGCTGACCACTAACTATGTGCCAAGCCTTGCTCCCTGAACCTCACCTGCATGCATGGTCTTATCTCATCTTCCCAACATTGCAGCCTTCTTTACAGAATTACAAATGTAGCAGCATGAGGTCAGTGCAGTCAATCCCGAAGTCGCCACTTTTCCATTAGTCCAGACTGCCTGTGCTAGATACCACTGTTAAATTTTTTTTTCACGATTCCACCACATTTAGCACAGTTTGGGATATTTAGTAGGTACTGTCTATCTAGTGATTCATGTTATTTCCATACGTAAACTTTGATTTCTCTTACAGTGATAAAAAGATACAATGAGCAGCGTATACACATGAAGGACATCAGCTGAAACGAAAAGAGAAGAACTAGAAAAGAGGGAGAAGAGATGAGAGGCACTGAGTAATTTCTAAGATAATGCCAAAACAAAGGGTGATTATTGCTATTAGTTAATCCTAGTGATGTAGCACAGGGTTTTTAAGTGATTTGGACTGGATTTACAGTGCAGGATTTTGGCAGAATGCATGGCCATTGCCTAAGCTACTTTGTGAGATTGTATGTTTTTAATGGCTTTGAATATCCAGAAAATAACCCTCATAGACAGCCTCATTTGCTGATCACAGCATCTCCAATTTAAACCGTATTGGTTTAAAAATAACTTTTACTGAAATAGAAAAGCTGTATATATTAGTTAATCTGCAATGTATACATTTCAAAGTCTGCAAATGACCTGAGACTAAAACTCCTCACTGCCACTTTCTGATATTGCTTGGAGAAAAATTACAGGAATCACTGACCGCAAGCCCCACAACAGTGTGATTCTTGTTTCCCCTGTGTCTCACAAGTGTGTGTTGCTTCCCTTCCCCTCCAGCAGGGCTTCCACTCTGCTAGTTATCTGCTGTGCTGGTGCCCCTGACTTGTTTCCTGAACCATGTCTTTTTTTCTTTTGACCACAAGCAGCAACAATTTTCTTTCTGCATGGCAAGTGAGAACAAGGGGACTTCTGGAGTTGTTTTCCTGATCTAAGTAGGAACTGAATCTCCTTTAGCAGAATAGAAATAAAATAACAGGCCAGGTGCAATTTTATCTTCCAGGAAATCCTCATATTTTACATCTTAACAACCTATTCATAGCCAGTGGTGTACTCTCATCTGGGCTTAATTCTATCTTTGGCTACAGGAAAACCATCAATATTCACTCATATTCAAAACATTTAACAACTGGGCATCCCTTGGTAGTTCAGATAACAAAGAATCCACCTGCATTGCGGGAGACCTGGGTTTGAGCCCTGGGTTGGGAAAATTCCCTGGAGGAGGGGAGGGCAACCCACTCCAGTATTCTTGCCTGGACAATCCCTATGGACAGAGAAGCCTGGCAGGCTACAGCCCATGGGGTTGCAAAGAGTCAGACACGACTGAGTGACTGAGCACATATACAAGGCATAGGTACTGACTAACTCAGGGCATGGTAGTTGCTGGCCATAAAAAGCTGTTGTAGGCATGTGTAAGTTATCTGTTGACTGTCAGCCCTTCATGTGTGGTGAGTAGGGTACTCTAGCCTGACATCTTTTTTCAGTGATGAGGCATCATTTCCCTGGAAAGTACTTCCTATTTCACATGTAGAACACATCAACTATCCTGAATTCCTTCTTGCAAAGTTTTTTAATCATACTAAAATCAATCGTATTCTAAGATATAAATATTTCCCACCACTCACCACCTCTCTTATCAAATATGAAATACCTTCACTTTCTGAAAGACTTGATTTTAGGATCTTCTTTCTTAATCTTCAGAAATACACAGGAATCATCTCTATGCCAGGGACCAATGAATAAAGGGAACCATTTACACATTCCAGTGAGTAGGCTGAGCTCCTCAGAGTGAGACTTAATATGCTTGTCAAACTCCTATAAGAGGACATGAAAAGAAGGAGGATCTTTCCATCTTTGTTTACAACAGCAGGTAGCTGGAAAGCCAAGTAGACTCACCTGCCTGTGTGGTATGGATTGTCTTAATTGCTTGAATACTTTGTTTTTAAAGTCAGTAACACAGAAATTTGCTTAATGCCTTCCAGTCATATTTACATTTGAAAAGAGCCATTCATAAATCAAGTCAACCATCCTTGAGCTTCTAAAATAGAGCAGAGATGGATGATATGTACTAATTTTCAAATGTCTATTGTATCTATATAGCATGCATGTGTGTATTCTAAGTTGCTTTAGTCACATCCAACTCTTTGTGACTCTATGGACTGTCGCCTCCAGGCTCCTCTGTCCATAGGATTCTCCAGGCAAGAATACTAGAGTGGGTTGCCATGCCCTCAACAGACCCCTTTCTGCCCATTTAATTATGGATAAGTATTATACCATAGTGGCTAAGAATGTGGACTTAGGATGAGAGTCAGAGAAAACAAGAACCAACTCTTGACTCTGCCAATTACTAAATTGTGATTTTGGGTAAATTACCTTCACAAAGCCTCACTTTCCTAGGTTATTAAATGTAGACAGTCAATAACACCTACATCATGGGTTTGTTCAGTAAGGTGCTAAGACTCATGCTTGAAGTGAGCACTCAGAATGGTAGCTACTATTGCCATCCCTGGTTACCACAATAACTCCTTAGATTAGCTATTAGAGCCATTGTATGAATAAGGATAAAAGACCAATGGAGCTTAAACAATTTCCAAAGTCTGTGCTTTTTGTGGTACAGCACAAAATACATTTTGTGACCACCATTCTTACATGGTTTGAAAACTGCTTAAAGCTGTGACTCCCAAAGAGGAGCCAAAACATATTCTGTACAATAACTTCTTTCTCTATTCCTCCTCCTCATACAAAAAGCAGCCAGCTCAAAGTATAATATTCATATGAATACATAAGTTCTCTAATGTGTATTTATAAAATTCACATTACTTCATGGATAAAATCTCTTTTGTTTTTGTTCTCTTATCCACTCTTGCAAAGCTGCCTGATTTTTTTCTTTCAGGACCAGCTGGCAAGATGTTCTGGAAACAAGATGTTTCTTAGCAACATTTTGTTTATAAAGATAAAAACATAACCTTTGTCACCACCTACTAGAGAGGAAAAGTCCTCAGCATTTAAGTGATATATACTTATTGGAGCTGTTGGGTGTTAGTTTGTTTTAATATATATAGATGTGAGTGTTTGTCTTTCCTTCAGGTAGGAGTATCCTTCATTTTAACAATAGTTCTTCCTCAGCGCTGTACCTGATGCTATAATACTGTAGCATCTCCTCAACTATGTACATGTGTAGGTTTGTGTACACACAAGCCCACAAAGGTGTGCACATGCGTATTTTAAAAGAAATACTTGCTGGTAGTTTTCTGTCTCTGTTTGTATGCAGGAGATCTTCCCCCCATTCTACCTCATTTTTTTAGACACTGCCAAAATAATTGCTCCTGCAACTTTTTTGGTTACTTAGGGGATTCACTCTTTACTAAAGAAACTTCATTGAACTCAGAAAGCTGTTCAGAAAAACCTAACTAAAAGATGATTAATAAGTCTTAAGCATAACTCACCTCCTCTATATCTCCATTATAGAGTAGAAGTGTTGGCTTTGGGTGATCAGATTTCTCAGAGAGGACAGTTCCCTGGCCCAAACGAAGCCATCTGCAAGGGAGAATGTGCACTAGGGGAGGGAAGCCTCAGAGAAACAGCAGACACTATGACCAGATAGTTATTTTGGGGGGTAGGGTGGGGTTCAAGATTTTTTTGTAAAAATTTCCATTAGGCTGCATCTGTATTAATTAGGGTTCTCTGGAGGAAGAGAACCAATGGAGAACCAATTCCTATGGAGTCCATCGGAATGAAAAAAAAAAAAAGAGAGAGGAGATTTATTTTAAGAAATTGCTTCATGTGATTATGGGGATTGGTGAATCCAAAATCTGCAGAAGAGGACAGCATATGGAGACCCAGGGGAGAATTGATGCTGTGATCTTGAGTTTGCAAGTGATTTGGAAGTAAAAGACCTTCTTTTGGGGGGTCTTCAGTTGTTTCTTGTAAGATCTTCAACTGAGTAAATTAGGCCCACCCATATTATAGATGGTGATCTACTTTATGCAAAGTCTACTGATTTAAATGTTAGGCACACTGGGACGACCCAGAGGGATGGTATGGGGAGGGAGGAGGGAGGAGGGTTCAGGATGGGGAACACATGTATACCTGTGGCAGACTCATTTTGATATATGGCAAAACTGATACAATATTATAAAGTTAAAAAATAAAATAAATAAAATTCAGTTAAAAAAGATAAAATAAATGTTAGGCACATCTAAAAAAGTACCTCACAGCAAAATGCAGATGGGTGTCTGATAAATGATGGGGTATCATCACCTAATCAAATTAACATGTAAATAAACATCACAACTTGACATCAACTGTGATTCTCTTCTCATTGTTGTCTGAAGGTAAGCAAGATCTCAGACAGGAGACCAAACATCTACTTGGGATATTTTGTATGCCTAAAATCATCTGAAGCATTAATCACCCCAGTTATGCTATGGTATAAGATTATAGCTTGATTTCTCCTTTATGAAAAAAAGTTTTTGAGCTAATAATAAATTAACATGTAGTTGTAAGAAAATACACAGAGAAATTCTATGTATCCTTTACCCAATTTCTCCCAATGGTAACATCTCACAAAACTCTAGTGCGGTATTGCAACCAAGAGATTAACATTAAAATAGTCAATACAGAATAGTTCCATCATCACCAGGTTCACTCATGTTTCGCTTATATAGCCAAATCCACTCCTTCCTGCTCCCACTACCTATTTGACTGCTGGGAAATACTAATATGTTCTTTCTTTCTATAATTTTGTCATTTCAAGAATGTTATATGAGTGAAATCCTGTTACAAAACCTTGAAGATTGACTTTCTTCATGCAGCATAGTTCTCTGAAGATTCATATCAGTTGTTGCATGTACCAATAGTTTGTTCCTTTATGTTGCTGAATAGTATCCCTTGGTATGGCTTGTTTAACAATTCACCTTTTAAAGGACATCTAGATAGTCTCCAGTCATGACTATTAGAGAAGGTGCCATTAGAGAAGGTACCATTTTACATTCCAATGAGACATCCAATTGCTTTGTATTTTTGATAACTTTTAGTCCAGTCCTTATTATTTTAGCCATTCTAATGGGGTATAGTGATACCTCATTGTGGCTTTCATTTGCATTTCCCTAATAACTAATGATGTTGAGTATCTTTTCATGTGTTTATTTGACATCTGTACATCTTCTATATTGAAAGATTTCCTCAAATCTTTTGGCTCTTTTGTGATTGAATTCGTTGATTTTTTTCCTGTTGAGTTTTGTGACTTTCTTATATATTCTAGGTGCTGGGTCTCTGTTGGATTTGTGATTTGCAGATATTTTCTCCCAGTTCATCACTTGTCTTTCATCCTTTTAACCAGTCATTCTCAGAACAAAAGGTTTATTTTCTTTTATTTTTACAAAAGTCATTTTATAATTTTTTTTCTTTTGTGAATTGTATTTTTAGTGATAAGCTTAAAAACTTTTCACCTACACATATATACCATACACATTCAAAAATTTCCTCTTATGTATTTTTCTAGAAGTTTTACAGAATGTGTATAGCTCTGTTTCTGGGTTCTCTAATCCATTAATCCAACAATATGTCTTGATTAGAGTAGCTGCATGGTAAGTCATAAAGTCTGGTAGCAGGATTCCTTCCTCTTTATTCTTTTTCAAAATTAGTTTTGCTATACTTATTCCTTTTCATTTATATATATATATATATTTTATAATAATTTTCTCTATACCTATAAAATTTCTTGCTAGGATTTTAATAATAATCACATTGCATCTGTATATCAAGTCAGAGAGAATTAATATCTTTACTATGTCAACTCTTCCATTCCATTCCATTTGTCTCTCCATTTTTTCAGGTCTTTGAAACAATTTTCTCATCAGTGTTTTGTCATTTTTAGTGTAGAATTTTAGATATGTTTTGTTAAGTTTACACCTGTAAGTCTTTCTTAAAAATATAATGCAATATAAGTCTTTATTTCCTTATTGCACAGACATTCTAGTCATTGTTGCCTCAATGCTTTTGTATACTCAGAGTTTATTAGCTGGACTGTCTGTTAATTTTTTTAAAAGCACATGTTTACCTTTTAGAAACAATATCTTCTGAATGAAACATGTCAAAAATTGTTGATATAACCGACAGAATCAAAGAGTGCAAAGGCTTAAAATTAAGTGTGTTTGGTGAGGCTCATCCCTTTCCATTGTTTCTCAGCAGCAAATGCCATCGAGCAGCACCAGTGGAGTCCTAAGTCTTGTGTTTTTAATACATATTTTTCTTTGCCCTACTTATATCAAAGCCGGATCTTACTATTTTTCCAGGTTCATGATTATGTCTCCTTGTACTAAGACAGCATTCTGATGAAAAGTGGGGGTTTAGAGGCAGAGCTTTTGACATAGAAAGTATACTTGACAGTGAAAAATGAGAATCTAGACATCACGGCTCCTACTGGAATTAATTTGCAGTTCATAGTGCAAACTATTGATATTCAATGGCCTTGTGACGACACACAAATATTTCATTGAGATGGAACAGCATGTAGATAATGTGATTTGTTTCTGAATGAAAGCTGTGTATTTCCAATTACTTCTTTTTTCTGGTTAATTCAAGAATGTTGCTATAGGTTCTAAGGTGCAAGGTCTCACTGCCACATCTCTTGAGGTTTCATGTGAAGGAAGAATGCAATTCAAAAAACAGGATGAATCCTGGTTTGTCATGCACAGTGTGAAGCAAGTAAACCAGTGAAACTCATGGCAAGAAAGCAGTTTCGCAGTTTGAAAGATGGAACCATTGAAAAGTACCAGTGAGTCTCAGAAGTAGAAAGAAAGGAAAGAGAACTGTGCTCAGAATTCACTGATTCAAGTTCCTGACGCTGCAATGACCAATTTATCCTGGTTTGTTCAGGACTCCTCAGTCCCAGTGTTAAAACTGAAGCCCCATATATCAGAAGCCCTGTATGCCCAGGAAAATGAGAACAGTTGGTCACCCTACCTCCAGCTTTTCCCCATTAACTTTGGGATTTCAAGTTAAATTTATCATTTACCTCTGGGTCTAGTTCCTCACCTTCAGAGAGTACAAAATGACCATTCTACCCCCCAGGAGAGAGTCTTTGAAATGAGTATGTATAATATTGCAAATGGAATACATTTTAAATAGTAGCACACTATACAAATGTATAGGTTTGGTATAATAACTCAAGGCCTTTCACGCTTACAATATACTTATCCTATGCTTTACCCAACTGGACTCTTTGGCAAAGAAACAGTCATAAAATTATGAAAACCTTTACCCAATTGCTCATTTCTTTCCGACCAGAACAATATTTTCTTCCATACTCTAGAGAACCCATTAGCTAAACACAAAGTGTCATCTCCTCCCAAATTACTGCTAAATACTAGTTACTCTCCAATCTCCTAATTCTATTCATCTAACATCAATTTATGGATCTCTGGCAAATAGCAGAGTTCAAGTGTACAAGCACAGGGCATGAATTTGAATAACTGCATGTTTATGTTCAAGAATATAATAAAATATTTACAAATCCAGTTCCTTTTCAAGAACAACACACTATTCTATGTTATAGGCTATGGTCTGGTTTCAGATTGCCTTCTGCTTTATAATGATAGCATTTAGGAAACTAATCACAGGGCTTTAGTTAGAGGTTCTGTGCAAGTTCTGGAATGCAGATAGTTTGAATGTAGCATACCAGCAAATTTAAACAAATTCATGAGACTTCAAAGTTAATATCTGAAACACTGTCAAGTGCCAGATCTCTTGTTTCACTCTGTTAGTAAATGTAACAGATGGTTTGCAAACATGTTTGGGATCTGAAGGCTGACTGATCATGTCAGTCTGATAGAAATAGCATGCAGCCATTTACCACATCAGAATGTGAGAAAAGGAAAGCTTCAAAATTAAACCTTAAAAGAGAGCAACTTTCTCACTGGTGCTAACAAGAGAGAACATTGAGTTTAAAATGTCTGTTTCCTCATCACTAACTTTTGAGTTTTTCCTTTTATTTGATGCCAATATGGAATATTGGAATAGGGATCTGTCACCTTCCAAAAAATAAATAAAACCATATGTGAATCATTGATGCAATAGCGAAATCACCATCATAGACAGAGTTCTGTTGCCATGGGAACGATTATGCTCTCACAAAATCCAGTAAGTCAATTTTTTTGTGAATCCAGCTAAATAAGAGACAAAATTTTGTCTCTTTTCTTCAGTCTGCAAATGAAAACACAGTTAACCTTGTAGAAAGGAGTGTTAATAGCTAGACTGCTCTATCTGTCTCTCCTCCACCTCTACACTGCCCACCACCATGTTGAAGCATAATGTAGGTCAGCCAGGACCAAAGAGACTTGCTGCTATTATTGAAAACGCATGTGATGACGTGTTTAGCTTTATTCTTGCATCAGTTTGAGAAAGAGTGAGGAAGAAAATTTCCCCAATTCGAGACTCTGAAATGACAAGGTCAATGGCAGGCTGATTGGGGGTTTCTGACAGGGAAGGTGCAAAAAAGTTCAAGTCATTCCAGGAAGAACACTGGTAAATGATTATTTGCTATTGAATGTCTTCAAAATGGGGATGACTGGAAAATTATGGAATAGCTCTTTGAATAAGCTGTACTCACTTTCTTTTATTTATATCCAACAAGTTAATTGAAGACCTTCTCTGTGCCAGGCATTGTGCTGGCTACAGAAAATTATCATAGAGTTTACTTTCAACAGACACCTGGGGAGATCTTTCTGAGGTGGTCACATTCAGTTGAGCCTAGCTTTCCTTGTGACTCAGCTGGTAAAGAATCTGCCTGCAATGCAGGAGACCTGGGTTCGATCCCTGGGTTGGGAAGATCCCCTAGAGAAGGGAAAGGCTACCCACTTAGTAGTGAATTCTGGCCTGGAGAATTCCATGGACTATACAGTCCATGTGATTTCAAAGAGTCAGACACAACTGAGTGACTTTCACACACTCCCTGGCTATATCTAGAGGAGTGCCATTTTGTAAATGTCCCTGAAGTAATGTTACATTTTATCTTCAGCTTTTCTTTATGGTAAACATCCCCAGTTGGAGAAATTGAGTTGCAGAGTAGATACTATGTACCCAGTTATACATAATAGCTATATGTACAAAAGATGCAAGGGATATAGCAGATGAAAAGAATCCAATAGCTAAAGGATAAAAGCCAAGCTCAACCACTAATTATGTAGTTATTGAAGTTATCTGAGCTTGAGTATTTTCACTGCCCTAAAAATTCTCTGTGCTCTGTCGATTCACATTTACTTTCCTTCACATTAGGAAACCACTGAACAGTATGAAAACACAAAATGATAGGATACTGAAAGAGGAACTCCCAGGTCAGTAGGTGCCCAATATGCTACTGGAGATCAGTGGAGAAGTAACTCCAGAAAGAATGAAGGGATGGAGCCAAAGCAAAACCAATACCCAGCTGTGGATATGACTGGTGATAGAAGCAAGGTTCGATGCTGAAAAGAGCAATATTGCATAGGAACCTGGAATGTTAGGTCCATGAATTAAGGCAAACTGGAACTGTTCAAACAAGAGATGGCAAGAGTGAATGTCAACATTCTAGGAATCAGCGAACTGAAATGGACTGGAATGGGTGAATTTAACTCAGATGACCATTATATCTACTACTGCGGGCAGGAATCCCTCAGAAGAAATGGAGTAGCCATGATGGTCAACAAAAGAGTCCAAAATGCAGTACTTGGATGCAATCTCAAAAATGACAGAATGATCTCTGTTTGTTTCCAAGGCAAACCATTCAATATCACAGTAATCCAAGTCTATGCCCCAACCAGTAATGCTGAAGAAGCTGAAGTTGAACAGTTCTATGAAGACCTACAAGACCTTTTAGAACTAACACCTAAAAAAGATGTCCCTTTCGTTATAGGGGACTAGAATGCAAAAGTAGGAAGTCAAGAAACACCTGGAGTAACAGGCAAATTTGGCCTTGAAATATGGAATGAAGTAGGGCAAAGACTAATAGAGTTTTGCCAAGAAAATGCACTGGTCATAACAAACACCCTCTTCCAACAACAAAAGAGAAGACTCTATACATGGATATCACCAGATGGTCAACACCGAAATCAGATTGATTATATTTTTTGCAGCCAAAGATGGAGAAGCTCTATATAGTCAGCAAAAACAAGACCAGTAGCTGACTGTGGCTCAGACCATGAACTCCTTATTGCCAAATTCAGACTTAAATTGGAGAAAGTAGGGAAAACCACTAGACCATTCAGGTATGACCTAAATCAAATCCGTTATGATTATACAGTGGAAGTGAGAAATAGATTTAAGGGCCTAGATCTGATAGATGGAGTGCCTGATGAACTATGGAATGAGGTTCCTGACATTGTACAGGAGACAGGGATCAAGACCATCCCCATGGAAAAGAAATGCAAAAAGCAAAATGACTGTCTGGGGAGGCCTTACAAATAGCTGTGAAAAGAAGAGAAGTGAAAAGCAAAGGAGAAAAGGAAAGATATAAGCATCTGAATGCAGAGTTCCAAAGAATAGCATGAAGAGATAAGAAAGCCTTCTTCAGTGATCAATGCAAAGAAATAGAGGAAAACAACAGAATGGGAAAGACTAGAGATCTCTTCAAGAAAATCAGAGAAACCAAAGGAACATTTCATGCAAAGATGGGCTTGATAAAGGACAGAAATGTTATGGACCTAACAGAAGTAGAAGATATTAAGAAGAGATGGCAAGAATATACAGAAGAACTGTACAAAAAACATCTTCACGACCAAGATAATCACGATGGTGTGATCACTGACCTAGAGCCAGACATCCTGGAATGTGAAGTCAAGTGGGCCTTAGAAAGCATCACTACGAACAAAGCTAGTGGAGGTGATGGAATTCCAGTTGAGCTATTCCAAATCCTGAAAGATGATGCTGTGAAAGTGCTGCACTCAATATGCCAGCAAATTTGGAAAACTCAGCAGTGACCACAGGACTGGAAAAGGTCAGTTTTCATTCCAATCCCAAAGAAAGGCAATGCCAAAGAATGCTCAAACTACCGCACAATCGCACTCATCTCACACGGTAGTAAAGTAATGCTCAAAATTCTCCAAGCCAGGCTTCAGCAATATGTGAACCGTGAACTTCCTGATGTTCAAGCTGGTTTTAGAAAAGGCAGAGGAACCAGAGATCAAATAGCCAACATTCGCTGGATCATGGAAAAAGCAAGAGAGTTCCAGAAAAGCATCTATTTCTGCTTTATTGACTATGCCAAAGCCTTTGACTGTATGGATCACAATAAACTGTGGAAAATTCTGAAAGAGATGGGAATACCAGACCACCTGATCTACCTCTTGAGAAATTTGTATGCAGGTCAGGAAGCAACAGTTAGAACTGGACATGGAACAACAGACTGGTTCCAAATAGGAAAAGGAGTTCGTCAAGGCTGTATATTGTCACCCTGTTTATTTAACTTCTATGCAGAGTACATCATGAGAAACGCTGGACTGGAAGAAACACAAGCTGGAATCAAGATTGCCGGGAGGAATATCCATAACCTCAGATATGCAGATGACACCACCCTTATGGCAGAAAGTGAAGAGGAACTAAAAAGCCTCTTGATGAAAGTGAAAGTGGACAGTGAAAAAGTTGGCTTAAAGCTCAACATTCAGAAAACGAAGCTCATGGCATCCGGTCCCATCACTTCATGGGAGATGGGGAAACAGTGGAAACTGTGTCAGACTTTATTTTTCTGGGCTCCAAAATCACTGTAGATGGTGACTGCAGCCATGAAATTAAAAGATGCTTACTCCTTGGAAGGAAAGTTATGACAAACCTAGATAGCGTATTAAAAAGCAGAGACATTACTTTGCCAACAAAGGTTTGTCTAGTCAAGGCTATGGTTTTTCCTGTGGTCATGTATGGATGTGAGAGTTGGACTGTGAAGAAGGCTGAGTGCTGAAGAATTGATGCTTTTGAACTGTGGTGTTGGAGAAGATTCTTGAGAGTCCCTTGGACTGCAAGGAGATCCAACCAGTCCATTCTGAAGGAGATCAGCCCTGGCATTTCTTTGGAAGGAATGATGCTAAAGCTGAAACTCTAGTACTTTGGCCACCTGATGCGAAGAGTTGACTCATTGGAAAAGACTCTGATGCTGGGAGGGATTGGGGGCAAGAGGAGAAGGGGGCGACAGAGGATGAGATGGCTGGATGGCATCACTGACTCGATGGACATGAGTCTGAGTGAACTCCGGGAGTTGGTGATGAACAGGGAGGCCTGGCGTGCTGCGATTCATGGGGTCGCAAAGAGTTGGACACGACTGAGCGACTGATCTGATCTGAATCTTTTTATTATCTCCATAGTGTTTCTTTTTCCAGAATGTCATATAGTTTGAATAATACAGCATGTATCCTTTTCAGATTGGCTTCTTCCTCTTAGTAATGGATATTTAAGTTTCTTCCATGTCTTTTTGGATTGATGGCTCATTGCCTTTTTTTTAACCACTGAATAATATTCCATTGTGTGGATGTACCACAGTTTATCTATCCATTCACCTATTGAAGGACACCTTGGTTGCTTCCAAGATCTAGAATATAAATATAAATATCCATGTGCAGGCTTTTTTGTGGACATAATTTTAAACCTTCTTAGGGAGAATGATTGCTTAATCATATGGTGAGACAATGCTTAGGTTTTAAAGTAATCACCAAATTATCTTCCCAAGTGGATTTATCAGTTTGCTTTCCTACTAGTTAAGTACCAGATTTTGTTTCCCTCATCAGCATTTAGTTTTTGTCAATGTTTCAGATTTTGGCCATTCTTTTTTTTTTAATATAAATTTATTTATTTTAATTGGAGGTCAATTACTTTACAATATTGTATTGGTTTTGCCATACATCAACATGAATCTGCCACAGGTATACATGTGTTCCCCATCCTGAACACCCCCTCCCGATTTTGGCCATTCTAATAGTATTTAGTTGAATCTCTTTTTTACTTTTAACCATAGCTTATATATTAAATGCTATATAAGGTATAATATCAGTGTAATTAAAAATGCAAACACTGATGTTTTCCATTACTTATAAAGAAATAGAACATTGCTAGTTTTCCAAAATTCTTCAGGTTTCCCATTCCTCATCCCCACAGAAATAGCAATTTTCACAAAATTATAATCGGTCGATTTTATTTTTACTTTTACAGAGATTTATCACCAATGAATCAATCACTGAAAAGTTATTCATTTTCCTGTTTTTAATATTAATAGTTATAGTGGATGCTATGCTTTTTTCCTTTGCTTCTTTTATTCAACATTATTTGTATGATTTGTTAGTATGGTTTGTCATGTGTATGGTTTATTCATGTGATGGATGTAAAATATTTTATTGTTGGGCTATACTTTGATTATTTGTCCATTCTCTTATTAAAGGACATTTGAGTTTTTTCAGATCTGGGAGTATTATGAATATGACCATAAATTTTCTTTCATTCATAACCTGATACATAACCCTGTGTTGAAGCAATCTTAGCAACGCCAGAAAGAATTTCCAGAGGCACAATATTGCACTAAAGAGTGAGTTTATTAAGAACAAACAACCGAGATAATGTGGGCACTGCAGGGGCAGTGGGCTGGCACCTCCTTACAGGCCAGAGAGAGTCAACAGCTTTCATGGGTTAGTGGTGAATTTTTATAGCCTCAAGACAAAGAAAATTCCTGCTGGAAGGTTGGCATTAGGGGCTTGGCTAGGGCACTATAGGGAGACTACCAGGGTGGGTAGTCTTTGCCTAATTTGTGGTCAGGAAGCCTGGTAGTGATGATCAGGGTAGCTTTTGGCAATAGTTACAAATGGGCTCAGTCAGCTTCAGGGATGATCTTAATTCTGGGCTCTGCTTCTATGACCTTGGTACAAGGTCTCACACCTGTGGCCTTGGAGCAGGACTCAGCATCTCCCTGTTTTATCTATAGGGAAAATATTTGGCCCCTTAAGACCAAGCTTATGTCTAACTACCTGCCTATCTGCCTTGAGATATGAGGATCTAGGTCATTGGCGGAAGGGGCAAAGACCGTTCTGGTTTCTTCTTGCTGGACAAGGGTGTCAATTATGGAAGGAGGTGAGAGTCCACCAGCATAGTTTGTGTATCAGCCGGCTGGTATTCTTGTTGCAGCACCATCTGGAGATTTATTTGTTGTATTCTAGAAGAGACAAACTTAGCAAGAAGGTTCAAGATACATGGTCTGTGCTGTGCTAGTTGCTCAGTTGTGTCCGACTCTTTGCCGCCCCATGGACTGTAGCTCACAAAGCTCCTCTGTCCATGGGATTCTCCAGGGAATAATACTAGAGTGGGTGGCCATGCTCTCTTCCAGGGCATCTTCCCAACCCAGGGATCGAACCCAGGTCTCCTGCATTACAGGCGGATTCTTTACCATCTGAGACACCAGAGACGCCCAAGAATACTGGAGTGAGTAGCCTATCCCTTCTCCAGGGGATCCTCCTGAGCCAGGAAATCTCCTGCATTGCAGGCAGGCTCTTTACCAGCTGAGGTACCAGAGAAACATAAATGGTCTGGAAATTAATAAAAAATAGAAATGCTGCCAAGAGGCCTAGAAAAGGGACTAGCCAGGATAACCAGGGCCAGACATTAGTCCATGATGTTGATGTTTCTCTATGTATGAGGTAATGCAAGAATTGCGGCTCATGAAAATCTTTATTTGAAAATATCTAGCTATCTGAAGGCCTGTCCTACCAGTTTTCCCAGAACATGTAGTGCATCTTTTCTGATTCCCAACCTGAACTCCTTTCAGGGGTGTTGAAGCTCAGTAGCTGCAGCAGCTCCTGATTTAATCTTTGTAGAGGCAGATGCCAAGGTCAGGTTCCAGTTGGCAAGGGTCCTTCATGGCAATAAACTTGACTGTGGTTTGGGGGATATTTATGACCATTTTGTGCCACGAGGCTAGAAATGTTCATTCCGTGGTCTGGTGAAGATTTTTCTGGTTGGCCACTCAATGTGCTATTACTGGAGTAAGTCTTGCGAGTAGCAAAAGTTACGGACCACACCTGCCTTACTTGTAGTGCCTTATAGTTCAGGAAAATATTCTCTTTTGCTGCTTCTTCCCAAACCTAGAGTTACACCATTATAATCATTCATTTCATTAGAGGTTCAGTCACATACTTGGTAATTTAAGAGACAACAATTTTGTTAAACAAGCAATAAAGAGAATAATACAGTTAGCAACAATAGCAAAGTTACAAGCAAAAATATGTCAAGAACTTTTATTATGTGTGGTCTAGTTTGTAGCGCATCATCTGACTTAATCTGTTAAATGATCTTAGTTTGGTGTTAATCTCCTTGTTGTTGATCATGGAGCGTTTGAATCTTTATTCAAAGACTGATTATGAAGTTAGGCTTCAGAGAAACAAATTTAGAGTGTCCTTTTATTAACTCAATTAAATCTTGTAATAATATAACATAACAGCAAAGGAAGTTAGTCTTAATAAACTGAGACCTTAGTTAAAACTAGTCTTTAATATTCAATGAAAAATTTTTTTCTAAAGTTATTCCCATTTTTATTAAGCATAGTGAAGACTAATCTGTTTTTAAAATAAGTTTGATCCATCAACTATATAGGATTCTTTCATATGGTGTGTGCTTAGTCACTCAGTCTTGTCTGACTCTTGTGACCCCATAGACTGTAGCCTGCCAGGCTCCTCTGACCATGGGATTCTCCAGGCAAAAATACTGGAGTGGGTTGCCATTTCCTTCTCCATCTTTCACAATGACTCTGGTGGAATTCCTCAGAAGTCTTAAAATTTCCGAAGACCTCTCAGAAATAGAAGAACGGAAGAGAGCCATTCCATAGATTTTGCCTAGGTAGATTTTTCTCTTCTAGAGGTCCCCTAAATATAGTGATATTCCTATTCATGTTGGAAATAGTCTTTTTATTTACCTTACACAGCTTTTTGGAGAAGGCAATGGCACCCCACTCCAGTACTCTTGCCTGGAAAATCCCATGGACAGGAGGGGCCTGGTAGGCTGCAGTCCATGGGGTCGTAGGAGTCGGACACGACTGAGGACTTCACTTTCACTTTTCACTTTCATGCATTGGAGAAGGAAATGGCAACCCACTCCAGTGTTCTTGCCTGGAGAATCCCAGGGACGGGGAGCCTGGTGGGCTGCTGTCTATGGGGTCCCACAGAGTCGGGTATGACTGAAACGACTTAGCAGCAGCAGCAGCAGCATACTGCTTTTATTTAGGACTTCCCTGTAGCTCAAATGGTAAAGAATCTGCCTGCAATGCAGGAGAACAGGGTTCAATCCCTGGGTCGAGAAGATCTTCTGGAGAAAGGAATGGCAATCCACTCAAGTGTTCTTGCCTGGAGAATTCTATGGACAGACGAGCCTGGCGGTCTACAGTCTGTGGGGTCGAAAAGAGTCCGATGTGACTGAGCAACTAACACAAACAAATACTTTTATTTACCTGCTAAGGCTGCTCAAAACCCATGTATCTCCAGTTTCTGGAGGGCCAAGGGAGAGAAAAAAGAAAAAAATGTTTTAATTTTTTAAATTAATTTTTTAAATTTATTTTTTATTGAAAAGATAATTGCTTTACAGAATTTTGCTGCTTTCTGTCAAACCTCAACATGAATCAGTCATAGGTATATAAAATGTTTTAATTTTACCCACATATTTAAATTACCAAATTGCTTCAGGTACCTTGGGAACCAGAACATCTTTATATCTGAAAATAAAGATTAGAAGTTAGTAATATATCAGACAAAAAGTCATGAAAATTATAATCATATTTAGTAGTTTACTTAACCCCATGTAACTAATCTTTGTTCTGTTGTCCTTGTCTGATGATTAAAGATGATGGTGACAGTGATAGCTTTAAGAAGTTTGAGATGTTTTTGTTAAGGCTTGTATGATTTATCCACTGAAATGGTTGCATTCATCACTGGAGATTGTAGAAAGTATACAAAAGTGGAAAACACTTTTTTCAAAAAGGAAGACATTATTCCACCAAATAAAAAAAAAAAAAATGG
Organism: Bos grunniens; assembly: GCF_055505025.1. Classification (NCBI taxonomy): domain Eukaryota; kingdom Metazoa; phylum Chordata; class Mammalia; order Artiodactyla; family Bovidae; genus Bos; species Bos grunniens. The sequence goes on along the minus strand of NC_141183.1, from coordinate 59,290,907 downwards.
GGTTTGTCATGGAGCCAGGAAAAGCCAACTAGCCATGTTGAATACTCTGCAGCTGTTGGATTTATAGCCATTGTTTGTCCACTCTAATTTCCCTGATTTAGGTGTAACTGTGGCCATGTTTTAGGGACATCAGGATGCCAAAAGTCTGACATTGAGGGGTTAATTTTTGTAGAAGCAGAATGCGCTTTGTCTGTGTGTGCCATAATTTTCATAGATCATTGTGAAATGATGTTTATTTATTTTACCAAGGTAACAAATGTTTTCAGAAACAGATATAAATCACTTGAAGTCAAATAAATTTACATAGTCCATTATCAAAAGCTACATTTCAAGAAAACTTTGTTCTTTTAACAGAGAAAGAAAATCAAATTCCAGTTTTGTAACAGCTTGTATTCGTTGTGAAACAATAGTTATTCACTTAGAGTAACAATACAAGATTTCAAATGCAGTTCAACATCTTTAAAAAGTTTGTACAATGCACCCTATTTCTCCCTGGTCCACATTCCACAATTTTTTTTTATTTTTTTTTATTTTTTTTTTGCTTTCTGTATTCATCACTTTGTTCATTGATAAATAGCCATCTTTAAGTCAGACCTACTTCCATTTTCATAAAATGCAATTCCATTCCTCATACTATTCTTATTTATTAAAAGTACATATCCTTCTTAAGCAACTGTGAATTGTCCTTTATATTGGCATTCTGTAGACTGGTAAACATAAATTATCCAAAGCACTTATTGTATCTGCATTTTTTTTTCCTTAAAAGTTTCTTCACATCAAGTTACTTTCCTTGCTGACAGATTTTCAATAGAGATAACGAGACCTTATTTAGTTTATATTAAACCTAGGCACAATAAAAGTATTATAGTTTGTGTTGATGAACCTTATGATATATCTATATGAGTTAGATAAACAAATATTAGTATCAGGTATTAATCTAATAGTGAATTCAACATTCAGAAAACTAAGATCATGGCATCTGGTCCCATCATTTCATGGGAAATAGATGGGGAAACAGTGGAAACAGTGTCAGACTTTATTTTGGGGGGCTCCAAAATCACTGCAGATGGTGACTGCAACCATGAAATTAAAAGACGTTTGCTCCTTGGAAGGAAAGTTATGACCAACCTAGATAGCATATTGAAAAGCAGAATCATTGCTTTGCCAACAAAGGTCTGTCTAGTCAAGGTTATGGTTTTTCCAGTAGTCATGTATGGATGTGAGAATTGGACTATGAAGAAAGCTGAGTGCCAAAGAATTGATGCTTTTGAACTGTGGTGCTGGAGAAGACTCTTGAGAGTCCCTTGGACTGCAAGGAGATCCAACCAGTCCATTCTGAAGGAGATCAGCCCTGGGTGTTCTTTGGAAGGACTGATACTGAAGCTGAAACTCCAATACTTTGGCCACCTCATGAGAAGAGTTGACTCATTGGAAAAGACTCTGATGCTGGGAGGGATTGGGGACAGGAGGAGAAGGGGACGACAGAGGATGAGATGGCTGGATGGCATCACTGACTCAATGCATGTGAGTTTGAGCAGACTCTGGGAGTTGGTGATGGACAGGGAGGCCTGGTGTGCTGCAATTCATGGGGTCGCAAAGAGTCAGACATGACTGAGTGACTGAACTGAACTGAACTGAATCGAATCTAATAGTGAATATTTTCCAGTTCATGTGAACCTGAAATTCATTTAGTTTAATTTCTCTTGTTTTAGAATTGTTTTATTTGTAAGTGTTTTCTTTAGGCCAACTAAATAGAGCTCATTTACAAATTAACCTCAGTAATATTATCCAAAGACAAAGACACACAGTGAGACAAATATAAATCCAGACAGACAGAGATTTCAGAGTTTTCTGCTTGAGATTTAAAATGTCTCTTGGTCCTTTTTGTTTGTTTTTTTCCTTGGCTTGAAGTTCTACTAATTTGCCCAAGACTGAATTTTCAGGTAGAATGAGCTGTGTATCTCAAGGACATGATAAGAGTTAGTGTCAGGCTTTTTTCCCAGGCATGTTTCTGTTTTCTCAGGGTCAGAGCTTCAAAAAAATATTTCAACAAGCCAGATTTTTCCAAATGTTCTTGCAAAAAGAACAGGCTTTGCAATTTCTAAAAGATTTTAATTTAATGTGTTTTCTCTGGAGCCTAAAGAATACCATGGCCATCCTAGTATCAAAAAAAGAAAAAAAAAAAATCTCTCTTTTTTTGTAGTCATAGAAAATTTAGACCAAATAGTGCTCAAATTGTCTCTGATGACAGGCAGACTGGCAAGATGTTGTTCCAGCAGGGATTGTTCTTCTAGGGAGGTGGAATCTTAGTAAGATCAGTTTGATCTTAGTTTGATCAGTCTCAGTTTGATCTTAGTTTGATTAGTTCCTTTGAAAGAATAAAGGGACTCACAGGAGTTCAGGAAACTTGGTTCTTCCCCTACTTGCATATCCCCTCCATCCCTCCAACTCCCACTCTGAAAGATAGGAGAAAATAGAAGAGGATTCTTTAGAATGTTAGGAGGGGTTTCTCCAGGCTTTTGATTGTAGGAAAGTCCTACACTAAGAGATATGATGGAGAGGGAGAGGGAGATAGAAGGGGATGGAAAATAAGGTTGCAACAGAAAGACACATGTGGATCAGTCCTTCAGATCCAGATTCTGACTAAATGCCATGAAGTTTTGAATGTGTGAAATGGCAAAAGAGATCAAGTTGGAGGATTGTATTACAATTTAGTGTGCCACTAAGAAGCCATGTCTCTTGGTTACCGTGTTTGTACTGGCTCCAAATTTTTGCTAGAAAAGAATGAGCCTCTTCTTTTTTAAGATTTTGGGGTGAATTTTTTTCCAGTTCCTGAGAATTACCTCTTACCTAGAGATAAGTCTGAGGGAGGTTCTTGAGACATACCTGAGCCCATTCTTGGAGGTGCTAAGAGTTCCCTGGCTACAGAAGGCATCCCGACTGTCCCAGTGAACCCTCTGCATGTGACTGAGGCACCACGCAACTAATGGCACAAATGACCAGCCATCCCCCAAATCGCATCCAACAAAGAGGGGTGACCCCTGAGCATGTGACGTAGAGTGGCACAAACTGCAGCTGGGTACAAGCCTCAGCACAAACCACTGAATGCACCTGGCAGCTAGTGTAGAAAAAGACAGACAAGGAATGAAAATGGGTGACTCGCTCTTTGACAATTACCTGAAATGTGGACGGCGCTCTTTGGGATGACTCCAAGGCAATGCTGAGGCTCCTGTAAATCAGTTAAGACCAATGAGTGAAAAGTGAAAGAGAGAGACAGGCTGGGAAACTCAGCTTGCAGTCCTGCTGGGAAGGCAGTGGCCAGAGGAGTGGGCTCAGTATTTTACTTGAACAAACATGTGCCTGATGGTGAATGGAAGTTGCCTTGGTGGGGCACAGACGCTCTAATAGCCTGGTCTGTTCGGTTGCCTCCTTATTCTGTCATGGGAGTCTTCCCGAGGCAGGCATTCTCATGGCTTTTAAGTGCCTGATCTGTGCCTGCACAATTTTCACTGGACTGGTCCTCAGCTTAAAAGGAGAAGGAGGCAGTAGGGGGAGGGAACACGCTCATCTGCTTGGGTGGCAGCTCGGGGTGCGGCGGGGGCACAGCGGGCTGGAGGGCCTTTGGAATACGCCGGGGAGGAGCCCTGGCCTGAGTTCCTCAATTGCTTCCACTGTCACTTGCCTTGTCACAGAGAGCTTGAGGAAAAAGAAACAAGAGGAAAGTGGAGTTGGGGACAGCCTTCTAAAAGTCTCCACAGGGGCCACTCTTGAGGCAGTCCAAGCATGGGTTGAAAAAGAATTCTCAGACACAGAGTAAAGAGGCAGTTTATTAAGAACAAAGAGCAGAGATAGTGTGGGCAGTAGGCTCAGAGGGCAGAAATCTCCTGGCAGGTCAGTGAGATTTGACAGCTTTCCTGGGTTAGCAGCCAATTTTTATAACCTCAAGACAAAGAAAATTTCTGATGGAAGGCTGGGATTAAGTGAGTGGTTAGGCTGTTATAGGGTAACTACTGGGATGGGTATCTTTGCCTAATTTGTGGTCAGGAAGCCTGGTAATGATGATCAGGGTGGCTTTTGGCCATAGCTACAAAAGGGCTCAGTCAGCTTTGGGGGACCTTGGTTCTGGGCTCCGTTTCTGTGGCCTTGGTACAAGGACTCGCACCTGTGGCCTTGGGGCAAGACTCAGCAAACTGATACATAAACGTCCCTCTATTTAAGACTGTAAGTACTAGGTTATTGATCATATATTCAGCATTGTCAGAAAATACCTGTTTTCAGAAACAACTGTATTTATACTGCCGTTATCAGTATTAAATGGTTTTCACTATTCTATAGACTCAGCAATACTTACCATGTTTAGGCTTTTAGATTATTGATATTTTGATGGGTTTGTAATGATACTTTGCTGTGGTTTTAATTTACATCCCTTGATTACTTAGGAAGTTAAACAGTAATCTACATGTTGTTTCAAATGCTGGCCCTTGAGTCTAAAAAGATCAGTTCTTATTTAATGATGAATAAACAAGCATTAGGTTTGAGGAAAGATTACTATAGCAAAAAGAAAATGCTTCATCATTCTTTAAATGAGAGGAAGATAATATTCTTTGATATAATTTTAATATTAAAACTTTTTCTGAATATGAAGAGAAATCTATATGAAAAGTGTAGTCAGATAAGCCAAGAGACTACATTAGATAACAAATAATTATAAGAAAATAAAAATGCAATAGTAGAACACAAAAAATGCATTGTAGACAGCAAAGAACAGAACTTGCATTTGGAAAATGAACCTGGTGGTGTTTGTCCATGAAGAAAGAAGGGTAAACAGCAAAGACCCATAAGGCCACGTCTCATCCTCATTTTCACAGGCACGTGTATCCCATCACTTGACCTGCCTTCTGGTATTCTGGCTTTTAGCAGCATGTATGGTCACAGTACTAAAGTTTCTTTTGTCTTGTGTCTTAAAAAAAATTCTATTTTTTAAAAACTCCTCCATACTACCCATTCCCCACCAGTCAGCTTCCAATTATACGTGTTCCAGTTTCTTTACCGGAGCATGTCTTAGAACCATCTGTTATGTCTTCATTCTGTTCAATGTCTTCCCTTCCTCCTTTTGTCCACTGAATCATCACATTGATCTATTTCCATATTTTTGACTTAACTTTTTTCAAGACTCTGGAAGCCTTGACCAAGAGCTAAAATTTGGTGTGCATTCTTGTTTATTCTCAGTGGTTAAACAAATTATGTATAACAAATAAAGGTTTGCTTTAATATTTGTTGCAAGATTCCTGGCATGCCTAAGACTTCATTATAAAATTAATTGTGAGGCTCTCCCTCACCAGTTATTTCTGAGATGTTTCTGGCTTTAGAATAAATGCTAGAGTCTGAATGTGTGGAGCTTAAAGGTTGCTCTTGTTGTACTGTTAGTGACATTTTTCTAGTTAATATCAAATATAGAATTTTAATAGGTGTTTTTAAAGATATGTTTAAGCTTATATAAGTGCATGCACATATATGTGTGTTCATTTCAGGACTTTCAACCCAAGTAGTTTTTGAGATATTGATTTGATTCATATTCCAGAAGTAAATGAAGCCCTGAAGTGTTTTAATTTGTTGTTGTTGTTGTTTTATTTTCTATTCACACATTTATATTGGAAGTGCTTTCTTACCTAAGCCAGCTAATTAGCCAAAAAGAACAGATAAATGCTGTGAAAAACTAATGTGTTGCTTGGAGAACTTCACCTCAAAAGCACACTTTTCAATTTCATTGTCTATAGGTATTTCTTTTGCTAATATGAATGTTGTACAAAGACAAATCACATGAAACTTTAGAAGAGTGAGTTTCCAATCCAGTCAGGCTTCAGCAGGTGTGATTTTGTTTAGTTTGTTATTGTTTAGTTTACTGCTGGTTTCAGCTTGAGAGAGAACATTCTGTTTGAGGAAGAGAGAAAAGATATTTTTGATAAGATTTGGCAGCATGACCAAGTCTTGGAAAACTGGCCCCAATACTGCCAATTATTCACCGTGAGAAGTGTGACAATATGCTTCATCTCTTGATCCCCATGGGAAAATAATCCAAATGATCTCTATGGAACTTCAGGAGGGTGCTATATTATTCATTACTTATGTGAGTACCATTCTATCCATAGGTGTGCAGAGTGCATCTTATACTCTGTATACAGAGTACAACTTATATGGAGAGTACATCATGCTAAATGCCAGGATGGATGAAGCTAAAGCTGGAATTAAGATTTGCAGAAAAAATTATCATTAACCTCAGATATACAGATGACACCACCTTTATGGCAGAAACTGAAGAGGAGCTAAAGAACCTCTTGATGAAGGTGAAAGAAGGTGAAAAAGTTAGCTTAAAACTGAGCATTCAAAAACTAAGATCCTGGCATGTAGTCCCATCACTTCATGGTAAATAGATGAGGAAATATTGGAAACAGTGATAGACTTTCTTTTCTCGGGTTCCAAAATCACTGCAGATGGTGACTGCAGGCATGAAATTAAAAGACACTTATGCTTTGGAAGAAAAGCTATGACCAACCTAGAGAGCATATTAAAAAGCAGAGATTTTTTTTTTATTTTGCCAGCAAAGGTCCACATAGTCAAAGCTATGGTTTTCCCAGTAGTCATATATGAATGTGAGAGCTGGAACATAAAGAAAGCTGAGCTCTGAACAACTGATGCTTTTGAACTGTGGTGTTGGAGAAGACTCTTCAGAATCCCTTGGACTGCAAGGAGATCCAACCAGTCCATCCTAAAGGAGATCGGTCCTGGGTGTTCACTGGACAGACTGAAGCTGAAGCTGAAATTCCAATAACTTTGGCTACCTGATGCAAAGAACTGACTCATTAGAAAAGACCCTGATGCTGGGAAAGATTGAAGCAGGATTAGAAGGGATGACTGAGGATGAGATGGTTGGATGGAATCACCATACATATATATATGTATAAATATATATATACACATATACAATGGACATGAGTTTGAGCAAGCTCTGGGAGTTGATGATGGACAGGGAGGCCTGGTGTGCTGCAGGCCATGGGGTCGCAAAGAGTTGGACATGACTGAGTGACTAAACTGAACTATCCATAGGGCCACATCTTATCACAAGACAGTATCTAATCTGGCTAATTTCAGATTGGATGTGTTGAAAAACTATGATCATTTTTTAACCATAATCTAAAACTCTCTGGAGAACAATCCTCACTAACCTGTAAAATCAGTTCAAACGATAACCCTTTATTTTAAAGCTTCTTTATACTGAATTCAAATTTCTTGCATTTCTTATTCATGCTTATTATTTTTCAAATCCTATCCATGGGAAAAAAAAGATTAGAATTTAAAGCTGTTTCTGGTGCTACTGATCCAGCTACATAAAACAAATACTTGACATGGAAAAAAACATGAAAAGTGTTGAAAGGCAAATTAAAAACTGAGAAAAATATTTGGAATTTATATCACAAAGAACTACTTTAATATAAAAATTGCTTTTATAAGTCAGTAAGAAAACACCAATAGTCAAATATATAAATCGGCTAACAATCTAAACAGAAAGCTAAGAGAAAGGAAAGTATGAATTGTTTTGAAATATATGAAAAGATCCTCAGTTTTACTAAATAATGCAAGTCAAATGACAACTCTTTCACCTTTTAGAGTGGCAAAAATTAAAAAAAGAAAATGGGAGAGATAGGAAATAGGCATTTCTTACACTATCTGATTATGGGTTATAAACTGCTACAGCTCTTGTCAATAGCAATTTGGAAAATACCTTTTGACACAGAAATTCTATTTCTTGGTTTCTCACCAATGTATTGGCACACATATAGAATGATCCATATACAGAGTTATTAATTGCATACTTTTTTGTATAGCAAAATACTCAAAATATCTTAAATGACTTTTGCTATAGTATTGTGTGTGTTTTTTTTAAAACTGAAGATCTTGCATGGTGCTATGAAAAAAGTCCACAAGATACATTTTAATAGAATTAAGCAAAGTACAGAAAAATGTTTATAATGTGCTACTCTAGTTGGACTTAAAAGTGTGGGCTATCTATATACCTATATTTTCTTATATTTATAAAGATTATTTCTGGAGCGTTTTGTAAGATGCAGTAACCCTACTGCCCCTTAGGAAGGGAATTGTATGAGAGAGGCTACAAGGGCAGGAGAGACATGCATAATTTTACACACTTATTGTCCCCTTTGAATATTGTACCGTGGGCAAGTATTCACTCTTCAAATAAAACAATTTAAATGTAAATTTTGAAACATTTCTCATCAATACATTTGACTGCCACCTTTTAAAATTCATTTGCTAATTTGATATTAATTTTATATGGCTATTTGTATATATATGTACACATATACATACACACCTATATATCTCAATGATTCACTTTGGACAAAAAAAATGTTCCATAAATTCTATTAGGTATACTGCTGGCAGGCACATGGATTATATATAATATAAATTGGTTGCAATTTGTCAGTATTATAATAATTTTGCATTTCTATAAGCAATTCACTTTTAAAATGTATCCTGAAAAATTACATAAATTGGAAAGCACATATTACATCATTGTTTATAATAACAAATTTGAAGACCCTTGTCAACAGAGGGGATTAAGTAAACTGTGAGGCATTCATTACAATGGAAAGTCTCACAGTTTTTACACAGTCCATCTTTAATATTCACAGGTTCCACCTTCACAGATTCAACCAGCTGCCAGATGAACCATTTCATGTGAGGGATTCGAGTATCTGCCTGATTTTGGTATGCAAGTGTTGGTCCTGGAAGAATCCACCAGAGTTACTGAGGGATGACTCTTTATGGTAATGATTGCTGATTTGGATGCTAATTTATAGGAATAATATATTTTTAAGGTTCATTCTTATATGAAATAAAAATGATTTTAACACATATCCTATGAGTTCATTGGGGTTAACATGATCAAGGACTTGTACCTACATACACCCCAAAGCAGTTTACCCAGCTTTAGAATCTCAATCTGAGCCTAGAGCTTAATAGAAGTGACTTCATTGGACCATCCATTGTAGGCAGAAAGATCTATGCAGACTTGTCTATTTGTTCTTGAGATTCTATTTCTTCAGCCTATTTGCTGTAACTTTCTCCTCTAATTCATCTTGGTTTTTCAGCTCTGAACTGCCAATGGTTTCCAAAACAGGTGTTGCAATTTAGTTCCTCCACACTTTTGTATATGCTCCACTCAATGCCCTTCTTTCAAACTCTGCTGTCTGGAAAATATTTGTTCACCTTTCAAAATTGTGCTCAGCAAGCATCTCCTTCAAGATGGTTTTCAAGATACCCCAGCATATCACCACACCCACCCCCAAAGGAGATTGTCCTGCAAATAATATTATACATATTGTATTGACATCCTTTAAAATTGTATTATTATAAATATAATAAGAGGTTGTTTTAGTTTATTTTTTTCTACTTATGGTGAGCTTCTTGAAGGTGGAATACTCAATTTTAATTATTCATTTATCAATAATGCCTTATGTGTTACATATCAAGAAATAAATGGACAAATGCTCCCAGAAGAAAAACAGAAACTGTGAAATTAAAAAGTATAATGCAAAATGATTGATTTGACTTTTCTTTACAATAAAGCCTCAGAAGTTAAATCTGTGAGTAAATCATATTGAGATATTGCCAAGCTCAATATTAGATTCTTGCTCCCCGCAAATGTAAGGGATTCAACACACAATGATTTACTTTAATTAAATTCATTCCATTTGCATTTTCAGCAGAAGTGTTTTCACTTTCTACTTTTTAGATTTATATTTGACACACTAAAAATGGCCTCGTCAACTTTCTCTTGCTTTACAATGGGGAAGAAAAAAATCAACCTGGGAAAAATGGCAAATAAGCATGTGCCAAGCTCTTTGAAAGATTCAACTGCCCCAAGAAAAATATATGTTGTAAGGGTAAAACACTCTTACAATGCTCTTCTCCACAAAGTTTTTAGGAAGCAACAAGACAACATTAATTCTCACTCTCTTTGACTCCAGCAGTTCCCGCTGTTGTTTCTGTGCCTGACAATCTTCTAGCCAAAATTTCTGTGATTTCTTTGGCTGTAACCTTCTAAATGTTACTTCAGGACACCAAGACAGCTGCCCTACTCCCATATTAAAAGTAGAAAACTAGACAGGGGGAAACCCTTACAATTTCATTTTTCTTTTTTGATTGAGAACTCAAATCTTCCCAGATTTCATTTCTTGTGTCACAGGCTCGGTCTGAGCTACATGGCAAAGGAAAAGGGATTCTAAATGGGTTTTAGGGAGTCAGTGAGCAGTAACCTTTATGTAAGACTAAGATAGAGAGTTATTTGACTCAGGTATTGAGATACTTTGTCTCTCCAATCAGGTCACTTCCAAAAGACATCTTCCTTGACCTTCAAGGTTATGTCAGAGCCCCCACCTTATCTCTTCTAGCAGAATCTGAACATTGCTTTCCAAAGTCTTTATCACAGTTACAATGCATACTTATATAAGAAAGTCCAATTTAAAACTGGAATATTTCTCAGATGGTGCTTTGGCATAGACACAAATCTGTTATCATTTAGGATTTGAGTTTTTTACAGCTCACTGTGCATGTACAATATGCCCCCAAATATTTACTTTATATAGCTTAGATGTTGCACTTGAAAGTTGTTTCATTTGCTATTTGAAAATTCACACCAGATCCTAATTTGTTCAAAAAATATGTTTGATGTGCATTTTTATTCGAATTATTTCTAAAAGTGAAATATAATTTCCTTCATGTTATCCAGTTTCCATTTAAAGAATGAACTATACCGAAAGCACAACTGCAAATTCCAGTAAGTGTGACGTATGCTAACATATTAATTTAAAACAGTGTCTCTTTAAATTGTTTTCTCTGTGACATCAGGTGAATTGATCACAAGAGACTTAATAACTCTGGTTAAGTCTACATTCTTTATAAATCTATAATCACTTCACATCAGACATTCCATTAAAGAACTGATATTTGTACAGCAAATCAGTGGATTCTTCCCAAGGAGTCTACTGAATGATCACACAAACTAACTAGTGTTTATTACAACCTACATATCTTTTAAGGGAAGCTTAAAGCAGGCAAAACAGCATATTTTAACAAAGAGCAATATGTAACTACTTAGAAGACAGAGAGTAAATTTGAAAGCAGACAAATTATTTTAAAACTGCCTATTAGCTTCTCAAACCAATAAACAATAATTCCCCAAAAGACGATGCATGGTCATTCTGATAAAGATAAATGTGCCTTGATCAATATATTTTAATTAAATAGAGAGCATTTATCAATATGGAGATGCACATTTCTAGGACTGGGCTGACTGCATCAGCTCAACTGTTGTAATTGTTTTAGGTGATCCTTCTTAGAATGCATGGACATATTAGTCCTATTAGGAAAAACTTTCTATATTTAAATTGCAAAACATCTGCCTAGAGAAGTAAGTAAGCACACAGCGAGCACTTTAAAGACTACCTGCTCAGAATTCTGCCTCTTTTATTCCTAAAACCTAGTGAGAAAGAAAAGGAAAGGATATAGAATAGAGATAACCAATCTCACTATTCATGAAATATGATTTATGCCATCCAGTCTTTTGTTCCAACAGTCTATTGGATCCCCAAGAAATTGCCCCAAAGGACCTCAAATACCTCTTTTCAAGGGACCACCTGGTATTCCTAACTCACACCACTCAAGCACAATTAACCTACTATCCAGTTTTGTTATATAACATTACCTATTTATATCTTGTCTCTTGCTTAATTATTTATGGTTGTTTTCCTTTTTATTACTTCTAGAAAGTAATTTCTATGACAGCAAAGGCTATGTCTCTTTAGATTACCACAGTAACCCCAGAACCTAGAACATGATTTGGTATATAATATCCTCTATATTATATATCTCAATAATCCCTTGTGAAATGAATGAATTAAGGTGACGTGCTTAAAAACAGCAACAACAGTGGCCTGAAGATTCAATCAAGTGTTTGTGTTTTTCCCCATAAACTTCAAATAAAAATACCAGGAGTGAAAACACAACAAAATTTTGTTCTTAGTGTTTTCTAGTCTGCTTGGAAAATGCTATCGTAGGCTTAATTCTCTCTTCTCTTCTGAATATTTTAAATAGGAAGTTTTCATCTGCACTGCTTGATAGAACATGTTATTGAACCAAAGCACATAAAAAGAAAAAGAAAAAAAAAGTCAGGGCACTGGGGAAGATCAAGAGACACTAGGCTGGCCGACTTTGAAACATAATGAAGAGGATATAAAGTCCTAGGAGTGCAGTCCAAGCTATTTGACAATTCCTTCGGGTAAACAAGCATATTTGTTTTTGCCTAGATTACTAGAACATGATCCAGAAAGTTGATTCAAATATTCTGGGATAGACAAACCACAATTGACACTGCTGTCAGCCAAACACAGGAGACTAATAAGAACTTCCCACCTCCCTGTTTCAGAAACATCATACCACATGTGGAAACAATTCTTTTTCATATCCGAGCCAGCTTGACAGTCTAAAAAAACTGCTGCTTTCTCTGATTTTAAGTTTTGGACAACCCTCTAGAACTAGCAAACATCATGTGTTAAGAATTACTCAAACAAGGTGAGGATACTTCTTTCATGTAACTTTAGAAGTTCTGATGTCTGTTGACAAAATTCATTTAGAAGTTGCTTTGATATTCTTAATTTCAATTTACTTTAATTTACAGAACCGTGAGGGGAAAGGGTAATGTGCTTAACTGATTTTATTTGATGGTAATTCAGCTCAAGAAAACCTTCCATCTTTCTTTAGTTATAGTCTTAAAAAAAAATTAGGTTAAGAGGCATTAATATTCTCCCCTGCTAAACAGAAAACACTGGGAAAGCAAGAATTAGCCTTTCCTCAAATGCCTGATTTTCTTACTAGCATAGCAAATAATATTGACCATACAACTAGCCTCTTCTCTACACAAATACCAGGTTTATGAAGAAAGCCACTGTTTAGAAATCCTATTGACTAGGTTTGTAGTACTAGGGCTTCTGATTCCTTGTACATAATATAGATGTGAGGAAGGGTACAGACCAGTTACCTTCCTTTTAATTAGAGAAGGGTAGCTATTTTCGACTTTAAGTATTAGTAGCTTGTACGAGTCAGCATAGTGGGTTGAACAGTGGCTGTCAAAGGGATATATTTATGTCTTGAAAAGTTTAAATATGACTTTTGTAGATGTAGTTACAGATCTTGAGATCATCCTGGATTACTCTGGTGGACTCAAAACCCAAAGGCCAGTGTCCTTATACAGAGAGAGAAGACTCAGGAAGATGCCACATGAGGATAGAGGCAGAGACTGGAATAAGGTAGCTGCAAGCCAAAGAACTCCTGAAATCATCAGAAGTGTGAGGACGCAAGGAAAGACCGTACTCTAGAATCTTCAGAGAAGGCAGAGTCCTTCCAACACCTTGATTTCAGACTTCTGGCCTCCAGAACTATAAGAGAATACATTTCTGTTGTTCAATTTGTTTCAATGGCATCTGAGTCTAATCATGGGAAATGAGTCTAGTCATGGCCTGACAGGTATTGGAATTCTACTCAAAATGATTACAAGAGAATTTCATGAAAGTACTTTTGAGAGAGGCTTGGGCAAGACTGAAGGACGCAAATGAGCACTTGGGGATAAGCAACATCAAGCAGGAAACTTTACCAGATTTAGACCTAAAGACACAAAAGGGAAGAAACCAACTTTATCTTTGCAGAGCCAGAGCCATGCAGGAAGAACTAAATACCCAGAGGTGGTTGTAAAGGTGGGTCAGCACCAGGGGTGTGCAAGGTCAGGCCTCAAGGGAGCCTGAGCAGAAACACAGAAAATATGCTGCAATCTCTTCCTCCTCCTCCTCCTCTCGGCGTTTGGTGTGTCCTCTCATTGTCCAAAATACAACCAAAAGCAGAGAGCAAGGAACCTGAGGGTAACACCCTGCAGGCCTCAGCTCTCTGGGGGACAGAGCAAGGTAGAGGATGACTGGGGGAGTTACATAGAGAAAAACCAACAGAAGTGCCAAATAAAATTAAGTTTTTAAGAAGAAATTTATTGGGAAAAATAAAAGCATGGAATCTCTGGAGATTATTTCCAGGAACTATTTTAACTCTGACAGTCTATATATTCTGAAACACTGTATAGAAATATGCTTCTCTTTCCTAAATTTCAGTGTTCTCTGCTTTGAAAGAAATTGCCTTAGCAAAGTTTAATAAATCTTTAATAAATCTCTTCAATCAGGCCAATAGAAGGAAACTGGCATTTCCCCAACACTTCTAAGAACTATTGGCGGTTATTTATATAAATTCTCAAGTAGACTTTATAACAACTATATAATGTAATATGAATTATATAAAATTCAACTGAGACTCAGAGAAATTGAATGAAATTTCATGACTAATAAAAAACTAAGCTGAGGTCTAAGTCATTTCTTTCTAACACCAAAAGCTGCTCTTAACACTCTTCCCTGATGCTTTAACTGTATCTAATAAGCAAAAATTAAGGTATTATTTTCCCATCCCCTCTACTACCCTACCCTCAAACTAGAAAACTGCGTAAACTAAAATCCTGCTGAATAAAAACAGACATATATGATAATGCCTTCTGAATTTCTATTTTTATATCATTTGACAGCTTCAAGACCAATCCAAGCCATATGTGGAACAGGAAAATTAAAATATTATGACTACCACCAAATTATAATCTTTATCAATATGTTCAAATCATCCTCATATTTTCTTATTATTATTTGAAAAATGTATCTCATTCACAATGCTGGAATAATAAGAACAAAGTTATCATCCCACTGCAAACAAAGAGCTGAAAAAAAGGTATAAGACAAACGTTTTCAGAGATTAGACAACAGGGAATTTATATAATTATGATCCTTTATATATGGGAAGCAAGTGAAAAAGTAAGGGCATTGCTCTGTCCTTCTGCCCAGAGGCACATTCCAGACTACAGTGTGAAGGGTGGAGTTCAAGCAGGCACACAGGTCTTGCTCTTTTAAGACAAGAGATTAGATGTCAAGGCAGTGGGAATTTGCTAGGCAAGAATACGGAGAGAAAGAAGTCACACAGAGAAAAATACAACAGTAAATTAAAGATTATTAATTTCTTAAAGGCTCCAAAAATCTCCACTAGGGTTTCCTTGAAGTTTTGCTGAAAATTACCTATGCTTAAAATCAAATTCCTTGGGTTGGGCAAAGACCAACTGGGGCGTTATTACCTGAATAATTTCCACACAGGACTCAGCTCACACAGGACGTGAAGAGAATTTAGCTCTGAGCAGCCAGAAAGAAACATTCTCTTTTAACACTTGTAATATTCAGGTGATATCCCACACTAATCATGCGATAGTAGTAAAGCTAACATCTCTAAAATAAAAACTCGTGTAGACTTCCTCTAATACAATTTACAATGAGCCTTGAATAGATCAAGGTAATCTGCAAGTAATTTAACTGTCAAAACAAAGCATAACTCTTTAAAGAGGAAGGCAACAAAATTTAAGCACCAAGCAGTATAATATTCATATAGTACAGAAAGCAATAAAAATTTCTAGATGTGTCAAGAAATAGGAAAATATGTCACATGTAGAAAAATAAGCCAATAGAAACAAAACCCAAAGTTATAGAGACGATAGAATTTGGAAATGACTTAAAATCAACTTGTATTAATAAATAGGCTCAGTGTGTCTAAACATTTAAGGAGAACAAAAACTCAGTAAGAAGTGAAGTAAAATATAAAAAAGAACTAAATATATGAAATGAAAATTCCACTTGATGAAATTAATGGAAGATTGTAGGAAAGTAGATCAATAAGTTGAAAGAATTTAAAGTGAACTATTACTGGGACTAGAAAAGACCATTTCATAATGATAAAGGGTCAATCCATCAAATAAAAATGTAACAATCCTAGGAGCATGTACCCAATAACAGAGCTTCAAAATATATAAAGCAGTATGCTACAACTTCTTTTCAGTCAGTGTACTTTGGCAGGTCAGTAAAAAGTTAAATATACAAGTAACATGCTGACATTCCATTTTTAAACATATACCAAGAGAAATGAAGCATCATTCCATATAAAAGACTTATATACGAATGTTGTAACAAATTTACTTGCAGTAAATAAAAACTAAAACAAGCCAAATTTCTATTACAGATGCATGAATAAGCAAATTATGGTATATTTATACACATGAGTACTTCTAAGAAATAAAAAAGAAAAAAAACAAATTACTGATTAGAAAAAAATCAGTAACAGAGCTGACTATTAAAAACTTTAAGATATACATAAGGAGTGAGACAGGCTTCACTAGTGGCTTAGCAGTAAAGAATCCACCTGAAAAGTAGGAGATGCAGGAGACACAGTTTCAACCCCTGGGTCAAGAAGATCTTCTGGAGGAGAGCGTGGCAACCCACTTCAGTATTCTTGCCTGGGGAATCCCATGGACAGCGGAGCCTGGCAAGCTACAGTTCATACATGACTGAAAAGAGTTTGCACGCACACATGAATGCAAGGAGTTAAACACAGAAGAACATGTCTCTACTTATAAAAACTGGAAATTCAGATCACTTGTAAAGTGACAGAAATTCCAACAGTTCCATGGAGTCAGGATGCATGTGCGATGACTGACCGGGAAGGAACATGAAAAAACTTTCCGCTGTAAAGGGAATGTTCTACACTGTAATTGTTGACATAGTTATCAAGTGTGTCCATTTCTTGAATTTATCAACTGTACACTTATAATGAGTATATTATATAGTATATATTTCCACTACAATAAAGTTGATATAAAACATGATATGCATTTTTAAGTTTAATAAAAATTTTCAAATACATTTTCATGCACAGTACTGTTAATATTGTCTCCCAGGCGTCAAAAGATGCTAGAATAAAATTTGGTCTGTTTTCTCCAAGCATTCATAATATAGTAGGGCACACTGACAGGTGTATAATCACTTCAAACCAAAGGCAGTGGGTGTTTAGTGTCTGCATCCTTCTAAGAATTTTCATGGTACTGTACCTCTCAAAATATTATCTTTATTTGTGATTTCTCACAAACTATAAAAAAATAGTTGATATATGATATAGGAATGTTTTGCTCAAATCTTTTCGCTTGGAGTAAATGCAACATTTGAAAAGTATAGGAAATAAATAACTTTGCAGAAGATATATAAAAGTTGAAAATTTCTGGGTCACCACACTCCATACTTGTGAATTCCCTCTACCTTGCTTGTGGTGCTGAAAAGTTGGGGTATTTTTCTAACTGCTTTTTGAAGACTTAATGAAATGCTTCATTTGCAAAATATTTTAGCATCCATAGTGAACTCTGCCCCTCAGTCATATTCTCAGTTGTGTCTTTTGTTTTCTCAGATTACTGTGCAAACTGTTAATCATAAAATCTTACAGCTGAAGAACTAAAAAAATTGAAGTAACTTCTACTTTATATTGGAGAAGGCGATGGCACCCCACTCCAGTACTCTTGCCTGGAAAACCCCATGGATGGAGGAGCCTGACAGAATCGGACACGACTGAGCGACTTCACTTTCACTTTTCACTTTCATGCATTGGAGAAGGAAATGGCAACCCACTCCAGTGTTCTTGCCTGGAGAATCCCAGGGACGGGGGAGCCTGGTGGGCTGCCATCTCTGGGGTCGCACAGAGTCAGACACGACTGAAGTGACTTAGCAGCAGCAGCTACTTTATATGGCAACTTTCTTTCTTCCATTCCATCTCTCAGGCCTCTATTCCTTCATTCCTTTCTTCCTTCCTATCTTCCTTAAAAGGAAGATACTCTAAAGAAAGGTAATTATGTCTTTGTAGGCCCTCCTTCACCAAATAGTCCAGACCTTGCATGGAATCTCCCATATTATAACACTAACTTTTCCTCATCAGGAACAGCACCATGGCCAATTTATTTGTTCTGATTTATGCCTACATGAACTGCATGTGTCAATTTAAAAAAATAGTCACAATCTAGAAGTTGAGAGCTATGTTTTATTGGGTGAGAATTTTTTTAGGACTTTAAGCCCGATAGACAGCATCTCAAGTGACTGAGAGAATTATTCTGAGGAGGCAGCAGGGAAGGAGTTAGGCTATATAGAAGTTTGCAACAAGGGACAGGTGGTCTGAATATCAAAAGATGTTAATTAAGTAAAACAGACTGGTTCCAAATTGGAAAAGGAGTATGTCAAGGCTGTATACTGTCACCCTGCTTATTTAACTTATGTGCAGAGTACATCATTTGAAATGCCATAAATTAGGGTTAGGGATGGATGAAGCACAAGCTGGAATCAAGATTCCTGGGAGAAATATCAATAACCTCAGATACACAGAAACACCACCTTTATGGCAGAAATTGAAGAAGAGCTAAAGAGCCTCTTGATAAAAGTAAAAGAGGACAGTGAAAAAAATGGCTTAAAGCACAACATCCAGAAAACTAAGATCATGGCATCCAGTCCCATCACTTCATGGCAAATAGATGGGGAAACAATGGAAACAGTGACAGATTTTATTTGGGAGGGGGGTGGTGGTCTTCAAAATCACTGCAGATCATGACTGCAGCCATGAAATTAAAAGGCACTTTCTCCTTGGAAGAAAACCTATGACCAAACTAGACAGCGTATTAAAAAGCAGACCAACAAAGGTCTGTCTAGTCAAAGCTATGGTTTTTCCAGTAGTCATGTAATATGGATGTGAGAGTTGAACTATAAAGAAAGCTGAGCACCAAAGAATTGATGCTTTTGAACTGTGGTGTTGGAGAAGATTCTTGAGAGTCCCTTGGACTGCAAGGAGATCCAACCAGTCAATCCTAAAGGAAGTCAGTCCTGAATATTCATTGGAAAGACTGATGCTGAAGCTGAAACTCCAATACTTTTGCTAGCTGATGTGAAGAATAAACTCATTTAAAAGACCCTGATGCTGGGAAAGACTGAAGGCAGGAGCAGAAGGGGACAATAGAGGATGAGATGGTTGGATGGCATCACTGACTCAATGGACATGAGTTCAAGTAAACTCCAGGAGTTGGTGTTGGACAGGGAGGTCTGGCAATCTGCAGTTCCTGGGGTCACAAAGAGTCCGACGTGACTGAGTGACTGAACTGAACTGAACTGAGTACTTTGGTTGAATTTGAACCAAATCTCTTTTCTTGAGTCTTAGCACAGCTAATACAAACTAGCAGTTTCTTAAAGACTTTTCTAAACACAAGGGATAACAAAAGTTAAATAAACTCAGTGACTCTGAATGCTCTAAACCCCTTGGCTTACCAGTTACGGGATTCTCTTGTATTAGCTATCTGGTCTTCAAGAAAGAGTGTTATTCTTTTGTCTAGTTTTCAACTTTGTAAATTGAGCAGTAACTCACCTTTAGAATGACGTAAATATGCCTTGTCAGTCAAGAAGCAAGAAACTGGGTAAGAGATTGCTCCTACTCATCCAGCATTTTCAGTTCTGATTTTCAATCTGAGGGTTAAGCAGCTTTGTGAAATGGATACCTGGAATGATGTCTCCTTTAACATGGCTCTTATCTTCTAGATATAGATGTACACCTTTGTTTCCAGTATAGGACTTACAGTATACAATATCTCATTGAAGCTTTATGTTTATGTAAGAGACATTTTATCTAAGCCATGAAATGGTTATCCTTTCCTTACAAAGGTTTGCAAAGAATGGACACATCTATGTACAAAGAACTAATTTCGTAATATCTCCCAAAAGGAACTTGAGGGCTCCAATTCTATCATGTTTGCCTTCTCTTGAAAATCCCCTGAAAATAATTTCTTCCCATTTTTGAAGAAGGCAGGTTTTTATCTATTCTCTCTCTTACCTTTGTGCTTTCCAAAGAAAAGTTACAAGAATTTTAGATAACATCAGGTCAAGTGATAGACTTAAATTTTATGAAACCCAGGAAATAAAAAGAAGTGTCAAGCAGAATGTCATTTGAATCTACCTTCTGGCATTCTCTTATCACTGCTGTTGAAGTCATTGAGCCCTGACAAAGCACAAACACAACTCTGATGACTAAAGACGTAGGAAGGCAAGTGATGGGCTTTTTAGTGAGGTAGAATCTTTAAATCCCTGACAGCAAACCTCTAAATTCCTGACAGTAGCCCTCTTGTGATATTCTAAGCATTTCTTTGGGTTATCTGGTGTGCCACGAGTTTTACAGACATGGAAATACAAAGAGGGGTGATAGGGAATGAAATTCACTGCTGGACAGAGGCTTTCTACAGAAGCACTGGTAAAAAACAAACGAATATGGGACCAGGGGAGAATATAAGATAAAGATTTAAATCCTCCTTTAAATTTCATTAGAATGTTTCATAATTGTACTCTCCAGTCTGAATATGATATTAAAGGATTACTTTTTAAAGATGTAATCATAACTCTCATACAAATATAAAATAATCATATGAAGCATTTTATTGAATTCATTTATTAATGAGGGAACTAGCCAGCTCTTAGAATAGGTTCAAAGGAGAATTCAAAGTACCACCCATAATAGGCAGATAAGGAATGCTGAAATGAATTTACAAATAGCAGTCAATTGGCAATTTACAAAAAGAAGTAAAATTTCATTCTACCAAATGCAATTCATTGCATTTCTATGGACAAGAATCATTGGAAATTTTCTAACAAAGTGAATGACTTTTCAATGAATTTAAGGAGAGCTAATTATCACTGCAGATGGTGACTGCAGCCATGAAATTAAAAGACGCTTACTTCTTGGAAGGACAGTTATGACCAACCTAGATAGCATATTCAAAAGCAGAGATATTACTTTGCCAACTAAGGTCTGAATTGTCAAGGCTATGGTTTTTCCAGTGGTCATGTATGGATGTGAGAGTTGGACTGTGAAGAAAGCTGAGCCCCAAAGACTTGATGCTTTTGAACTGTGGTGTTGGAGAAGACTCTTGAGAGTGCCTTGGACTGCAAGGAGATCCAACCAGTCCATTCTGAAGGAGATGAGCCCTGGGATTTCCTTGGAAAGAATGCTGCTAAAGCTGAAACTCTAGTACTTTGGCCACCTCATGCGAAGAGTTGACTCATTGGAAAAGACTGATGCTGGGAGGGATTGGGGGCAGGAGGAGAAGTGGACAACAGAGGATGAGATGGCTGGATGGAATCACTGACTCGATGGACATGAGTCTAAGTGAACTCCAGGAGTTGGTGATGGACAGGGAGGCCTGGCATGCTGCAATTCATGGGGTCGCAAAGAGTCAGACACAACTCAGTGACTGAACTGAATTAAACAAAATGGTTAATCTTTTGATTTACCTATCTGGTAGTTGAAAAAGATAATGTAGAGGCTTTCATGTGTGCTCAGTCACTCTTGTCTGACTCTTAGCAACCCCACAGACCACAGCACAGCAGGTTCCTCTGTCCATGGGATTTTCCCAGCAAAAATACTGGAGTGAGTTGTCATTTCCTCTTCCAGGGGATCTTCCAGACCCATGGATCCATCCATGGCAATTCCATGGCTCCAGAGATTCCTGCATTGGCAGGCATGTTGTTTACTGCTGAGCCACCTGAAACTCACATAATGTAGAAACAGTGTTAAGTAAATTTTAATGTTTTATAATTGTAATTCATTTCTTTTAGTGCAACACATGTGTTACTTCTTTATTATCAGCAAAGCCCTCACTCAAGAAGAACAATTACCGTCACATTTTTGCCACTTCTTAAATCACTGCCATATCTGAAAACACAACTTCTTCTACTCTCACAAAGAATATTAAAAAGTAAGGCATTTGGAATATATCTTCAAGATTAAGCTACTTTAAAGTCATTAAAATGCTATAGAAATTCTCCTCCAAACATGTATCACTCAATGAGAAAAACATCTAAAAAGGACAGAAAATGAATGGGTAAGGTCAGAGGGATACAACTAGGAAAATGAGGAAAGGCCAAAGGATCTTTGGCAGACCCAAGGCTTTTGCTGATAAATTAATGAGGTCTCAAGCCTCTAAAACATTTAGACCCCAAAAAGAAATTAATTTTTTAAAGCCCTTCTGCTCTAGATAACAACTTGAAAATATCACTTTAATACTTTTTGCATTGCATGTTTTTATCATATGTAATTGATGTTGTATTTGATGCAGGGTGACGCTTCAAGTGATTAAGGGCTAATGGGGGCATTAACAATGCGAGACCTAATTCACATTTACACGAGTGATGTTATAATGGGGATTTTATTATATTAATTATGACTACTGGGGGCAAAAAAAAAGGCAGATGAAATACAAGAAACTTCATTCTTTGATAATACAGCTATTATAAAATTTATTGACACAGGTGGTTATTTGTGCAAAGGGAAACACACAGTCCTTATGACTGTTAATCATTACAAGCTTGATGTGCTTGATAATAATTACTAAATTAATCTACCTATTATTGCTGAGTTTTAGAGGTTTCTTTTACTTTTTATCTCTATGGCATGAAATACAAATTAAATCTTTATATAGCTAAACCATCATCATTTGAGTTGGTTGACATGCAAGTCAAGTTAATTTGCTCCACATTCCTGTACCTGTCAACCTCCCAACCCAGTCTAACAGAAAGCCCAGTTCACAGCTAATATTTTGTTGCTGTCTTACAGTGTTTGGATGGTATATAGTTTTAATATTGCAAATTGCTATAGGAGCAAATATTACTAGACCCTGCCACTCTGGAGGAGGTACCCTAAAATAGCTATTGCTGTTGTGAACCCAGAAGTCCTCACTGAGGGTAATTAGAGAGATTCAGTATCATTTTAAACTATTTTGTCTTTCATGGGCAAAATAATTTCTTTGTGTTTGTGTGGAAAGCTTTTTCTACAGACATGAACATCTGAGGCTGTCACATAAAATATCATTTGGAAGAAGAAGCTTTCCAACAGCCCCACCAACCAGTCAAGTGCAGGGAAGAGAGCTCATCTGGCAGTCAAGACTTCAGGGGGCAAGGGAGTCAATACTTGTGGATAATTATGGATTGCATTGCTCCTTAAAAGCAGTAGAAACTAGGAAATGGTGTAATTTTCCATGCCTGTTTGTTACTTCAGCAATATACTGCTTGTAATAAGATTTCACACTTTAATTCATCTGAAAACCTTGTAGTGTTTTACAAGCACTAATTACTGAGAATCTCATCATGCTTAACTAAGACAAGCAAAGGCTTCTGCACAGATCCCATTTTTTAAAGTTGGTAAATAGGAAGAAAAAAATAGCCGTTCTGAAGAGCACTGAGGGAGAATTAGGAGAAAAAACAGCTTGCTGACATCACAGGCTTTTCTTTTTTTTTTTTTTTTTTGAAGTGTTGCTTTGTGCCTTTGTTTATTTTTATTATTATTTTTTTATTTAAATTGCTACCCTAAAAGAATTTGAAATACATCCTAGGAATAATATATTCTGTCTTTCTAATCATTATGCAAAAATTTTATTCAGTGCTTCTATGTGATAGGCACTGAGCAAGGCAATGCAGACAGTGTCCCATAATTGCCGTAAGTGCTGTGCTGAAAGTACATATATAAAAGCCCAGGCGAGCAGAAAGCGGAGTGCCTTAATCTACTCAGAAAAGTTGGAATTGTGGTTGGAGGCACTAGGGCAGGAGCGGGGGATGGGTTTTCAAGCAAAGCAAAAGCAAACAAAAACCCCACCTCGTTTGCAAAGGCATGGAGACATCTCTAGAGCAGCAAATATCTCCATGTGATTTTAGTTTATCTGGGCAAGAAACCAATAGAGTTGGGTTTCAGTATGTATGGGGAAGAGTGAATAGGGTTGAAGAGAGGACTGTAGGTCACAATAAAAATACATTATTCAGAAAGCAAACCCCCATTCTTTTAAGAAAAACCTGAATTTAGATCACTTGGTACTTTAAAATTATATCAGACATGTGCTTTCACAAAACTTGTACTTAATAGTAATTCCCCAAATCTAATTAATTAATATAGCAGCTGCTTAGCTTTTTAGTTTTTTCTAATCTTATTAGAAAAAGATGAATTGGACCCTTTTATTCCAAGATTCCTTATTGCAAAGGGATTAGAAGCAGGTTTGCATTGTAAATTGGGTTTCTTTGCTTTATTGACTGTAAATAGTTCTAGCTTTAATATAGATATAATATAATATCTGTCATTTTTCATTGGTAGCTTTGTACAAGTTGGGCTTTTAAATACAAGTACTTTTTTTACACTTCCACTAAAGTTGAAAACATAAGCATGAAAAATGTATTTATCTGTTTCCTTCCCCTTAGACTCAAAATCAGTTTAAACTTAAAAATTTTCGAAAGCCGTTGACAAAATGGATGAAAAAGTGTTTTGCAAACCAAAATAGCATCACTGTCACTGTTAATTTGCTTTAAATTGCCATAGAAAGAAGATTCTCATTTCATGCTAGCATTTCTCATTGGCTTAAAACCAACCCGTGAATATTATATTTTATGAGCTCAGACGTGAAGTGTATGGGCAAATATTAATCTTGCAAACTACTACTACACTTACTGCCAGAACCACATACCTAGTGGACTAAAGCAATAAAATAATGTATGGCTGAGTTAAAATACGGAATTTTCAGTTTGAAAAATGATGTCACTAGTCCCATTTGAAATGATCCTAGACTCTGCGATGGACTTCATTGTTTCTTGTGAGGTCAGAGACATCCTGGATAAAATAAAAACTAGTACTATGTGAAATTTTCACATTTGGTTTCTCTTGTATTTCTTAGAAAGTGTGAAATCTGTTTGAAAGCATTAGAAAGATTCTATAGAGAGGATTCATATGACAGCTTGGGATGCAGATCATTTTTTTATCTATTCCAGCAAACATTTATTGATCTACTGGTATTAATCAAAGGAAGTATGGTGTTATGTACTAAAAATAATTCAAAGACTCTTTATACCTTGCCATATATTTGGAAGAAACAAATGTTATTAAGTAAGAACAATTCAGTGTGGTCAGAGATACAAAATGTTTTTAGAGACTGAAGAGGAGATTTCTGACTGCCTATGAGGGTCATGCGAAGAGTTGACTCATTGGAAAAGACTCTGATGCTGGGAGGGATTGGGGGCAGGAGGAAAAGGGGACGACAGAGGATGAGATGGCTGGATGGCATCACCGACTCCATGGACATGAGTTTGAGTGAACTCCAGGAGTTGGTGATGGACTGGGAGGCCTGGCGTGCTGCGACTCATGGGGTCGCAAAGAATCGGACACAGTTGAGTGACTGAACTGAACTGAACTGATGAGGGTTAAGGAAAGCTTTGCATTTATATTAAATTGAATAATTGTATGCAGTCAAACTTTACTATGATAAAATAATATATCTATACTTTGAATTCCTCATGATGTACTCACTACTCCTGATTGTTGAACTTGACCATATTATTTATTTCAGGCAAGGAAAAGTTAGCAAAAATAAGACTAGCATAAGTGTAAAACTTGCTCGCTGATTTGGGCTTACCATTGCATTCCAAAAGAATATACCCTGGAGAGCTGCTGTCACTTCAGCAGGGGTTTCAGAGCAAACTGGCAGTCCAGAAACAAGCCCAGCTGGCAAACAGCCTGAAGCAGAGATGCTGAACTAAGTCCAGTTTGGATCACTTGAAAATAGATCTCTGAACATGAGAACAAATACCTGTTGGAAACAACAGAGGTGTGTGTGTGTGTGTGTGTGTGTAGCAAAGCTACTTAATAAATATTTAATCTGAACTTTAAAAGATGAATAAGAATTTTCAAGGAGGATGAAAAGGAAAGATGTTCCAGCTAGATGGAAGAGAATGTGGGAAAATGAATGGAAGCAAGAAATGGCAAGATAAGATTTAGAAACTATGAGTAATTGTTGTTTTTGTTTAGTCACTAAGTGACGTCCGACTCTTTTGTGACCCCATGGACTGTAGCCTGCCAGGCATTGCCAGTTTGCAGGTTATGCCAAGTGATTGGCTCAAAATTAAACTGAAAAGATTGGTTGAGACCACACTGATGACTAGTTTGGAATGTATTCCCTAATGAATAGATATTTTTAAGGAATAATGAATAGACACTGAATAATGAATGCTATCTTTGAATAGATATTTTTAAGGAATATAATGTTGCAATTACTCCCTGGGATAACCTGTTAGGCATGAAAGTCAAAGAGCCCACTTGTGAATTTAGCTGAAGTATAGGCCGAAGGTTGAGTATTGAACTGATTTACCCTTTATATCATCACACGTTGAAATGGTTTTCTTGGTGCATTATTTGCCGTTGGGTCCAAACAATGTTTTTACAGCAAGAACTAAAGTGATTTTTATTCTTTAATTTGGCAACCAAGATTCAAGGTCATAGGGAAAGGGAGGAAGCCTTTCTTTCATCTGACATCTCTCTGATGTTTTCAGGTCCCATCTGTGCAAGGAATAATCATGAAGGGCTGTTTGTCTTTTTTCTTTATTAAGTTTTTAAAGGCAGGATTTTAATTTAGTTATTTTTTAATTGGTGGAAAATTGCTTTACAATTTTGTGTTGGTTTTTACCCTACAACAGCGTGAATCAGTCATAATTATGTGTATATATCCCTTCCCTCCCTGCCCCGCATCCCACTCTAGATCATCACAGAGCACCAGACTGGACTCACTGGGTTATTTAACAACCTCCACTAACGGTTTCACACATGACAGTATATATATGTCAACGCAATTTTCTCAGTTTGCCCACCCTCGCCTTCCCTCACTGTGTCCACAAGTCCATTCCCTACTAGGTTCATCAGTATCATTTTTCTAGATTCCATATATATATAAAATACATATTAATGTATGATACTTGTTTTTTCTCTTTTGAACTTACTTCAGTCTGTATAAGAGGCTCTAAGTTCATCCATCTCCTACAACTGACTCAAATGCATTCCTTTTTATGGCTGAGTAATATTCCATTGTATAAATGCACCATTCATCTGTCAATGGACATCTAGGTTGCTTCCATGTCCTGGCTATTGTTAATGTGGCTACAATGAACATTGCGGTACATGTGTGTTTTAGAAACGTGGTTTTCTCAGGGTATATGCCCAGTAGTGTGATTGGTGAGTCAAATGGTAGATTTATTCCTAGTTTTCTAAGGAATCTCTATACTGGTTTCCATAATGGCTGTATCAGTTACATACCTATCAACAGTGCAGGAGGGTTCCCTTCTCACCACATCCTTTCCAGGATTTATTGTTGTAGATTTTTTTTTTTTTTTTGATGGCTATTCTGATTGGTGTGAGGCGATATCTCACTGTAGTTTTACTTTGCATTTCTCTATTAATGAGTGATGTTCAGCATCTTTGCACGTGTTTATTGGGCATCTGTATGTCTTCTTTGGAGAAGTGTCTGTTTAGATCTTTTGTCCACTTTTTGATTGGGTTGTTTATTTTTCTGATATTGAGCTGCATGAACTGTTTATACATTTTGGAGATTAACCTTTTGTCAGTTACCTTGTTTGAAACTAATTTCTCCCATTCTTAGAGTTGTATTTTCATATTGTTTATTATTCCCTTTGCTGTGCAAAAGATTTTAAGTTTTATTAAGTCTAATTTGTTTTTTCCTTTTTCTCTTTCCATTAATCTAACAGGTCAGTTAAAGAGAATCTTGCTTCAATTTATGTGAAAGAATGTCCTGCCTATGTTTTTCCCTAAGAGCTTTATAGTTCTGGTTGTATTTAGGTCTTTAATCCATTTTTAATTTATTTTTGTGTTTGGTGTTAGGAAGTGTTCTAATTTCATTCTTTTATATGAAGCGGTCAAATTTTCCCGGTACCAATTATTATTGAAGAAGCTATCTTTTCTCCGTTGTATATGCTTGCCTCCTCTGTCAAAGATAAGGTGCCTATAGGTATGTGGGATGATCTCTGGGCTTTCTGTCTTGTTCCATTGGTCTATATTTTTGTTTTTGTGCCAGTACCATACTGTCTTGATGACTGTAGCTTTGCAATAGAATTTGAAGTCAGGGAAATTGATTCCTCCAGCTCTATTTTTCCTTCTCAACACTGCTTTGATTGTTCAGAGTCTTTTGTGTTTCCACACAAATTGTGAAATTATTAAAACACAAATTGAACACAAAGTAGAACACAAACTGTTCTACTTCTGTGAAAAATGTCAGTGGCAATTTGATAGGGATTGTATTGAATCTATAGATTGCTTTGGACAGTATGATCATTTTCACAATATTGATTATTCTAATCCAAGAACATGGTATATCTCTCCATTTGTTTTTCCCATTTTGATTGCTTTCATCAGTGTCATATTTTTCTGCATATAAGTCTTTCATCCCTTTAGGTAGGTTTATTCCTAGACGTTTTATTCATTGTTGTAGTGATGAATGGGATTACTTCCCTAATTTCTTTTCTTATTTTTCATTTTTTGTGTATAGAAGTGCAAGGGATTTATGTGTATTAATCTTATATCTTGTGGCTTTACTAAATTCATTAACTATTTCTAGTAGTTTTTTGGTGGTGTTTATAGGGTTTCCTATTATAATATCATATCATTTGCAAACAGTGAGCTTTACTTCTTTTTGCATCTGGATTCCTTTTATTTCTTTTTCTTCTCTGCTGTGACTAGGACTTCCAAAACTATATTGAATAATACCAGTGAGAGTAGGCACCCTTGTCTTATTCCTTATCCTTTCATTTTTTCATTCTTGGGAATAATGCTTGCTGTGGGTTTGGGTCAAAAATGGCCTTTATTATATTGAGGTAGGTTCCTTCTCTGCTGATTTTCTGGAGATGATCATATGGCTTTTATCTTTCAATTTGTTAATATGGTGTATCACACTGGTTGATTTGCATATATTGAAGAATCCTTGCATCCCTGGGATAAACCCCATTTGATGATGGTGGATGATTCTTTTAATGTGTTGTTGGATTCTGCTTGACTGAACTTTGTTGAGGATTTGCCTCTATGTGCATCAGTGATACTGGCCTGTAAATTTCCTTTTATGGTACCTTTGGTTTTATTATCAGGATGATGGCAGCCATGTAGAATGAATTTGGGGGTTTTCCTTCCTCTGAAATTTTTTGGAACAGTTTGAGCAGATTAAGTATTAGCTCTTCTCTAAATGTCTGATAGAATTCACCTGGGAAGTCATTTGTCCCTAGGCTTTTGTTTTTTAGAAGATTTTGGGTCACAGTTTCAATTTCAGTGCTTGTTGCTTGTCTGTTTATATTTTCTACTTCTTCCTGGTTCAGTCTTAGAAGGCCGCACTTTTCTAAGAATTTTTCCATTTCTTCCAAGTTGTCCATTTTATTGGCATGTATTTACTCATAGTAGTCTCTTATAATCCTTTGTATTTCTGCACTGTTTGTTTTAACTTGTCTTTTTTCATTTCTATTTTATTGATTAGAGTCTTTTGACTCTATTGATTTTATTGGTTTGAGTCTTCTCCTACTTTTTTTATTGATTTTGGCTAATGGCTTTCCAATTTTGTGTATCTTCTCAAAGAATCAGGTTTTAGTTTTATTGCTCTTTGCTCTTTTTTTCATTTTTCTTTTCTTTTTTTCATTTATTTCTCCTCTGTTCTTAATGATTTCTCTTCTTCCAACTTTGGGGTTTTCTTGTTCTTTTTCTAGTTGCTTTAGCCATATGCTTTGGTTCTTTAACATTTTTCTTGTACTTTGTGACAAGCTTGAATTGCTATACACTTTCCTCTTAGCACTGCTTTTACTGCATCTCATAGATTTTAAGTTGTGTTTTCATTTGCATTTGTTTCTAGGTATTTTCTTCATTTCC
This sequence comes from Bos grunniens, assembly GCF_055505025.1. NCBI lineage: Eukaryota > Metazoa > Chordata > Mammalia > Artiodactyla > Bovidae > Bos > Bos grunniens. Next base: position 59,261,144 of record NC_141183.1, on the reverse strand, counting down.
TCTTTGATTTCTTCAGTGACTTCTTGGTTATTTAGAAACATATTGTTTAGTCTCCATATGTTTGTGTTTTCTACAGGTTTTCCCCCACCACCCCCCGTAACTTATATCTAATCTTATAAGCATTGTGGTCAGAAAAAAAGCTTGATACAGTTTCAATTTTCTTAAATTTACCAAGGTCTTATTTGTGACCAAGATGTAATCTACCTTGGAGAATATTCTATGTGCACTTTAGAAAAAAGTATATTCTGCTGTTTTTGGATGAATTATCCTAGAGACATCAATTAGGACTATTTCATCCAATGTTGGAGAAGGCAATGGCAACCCACTCCAGTACTCTTGCCTGGAAAAATCCCATAGATGGAGGAGCCTGGTAGGCTGCAGTCCATGGGGTCGTGAAGAGTCGGACAAGACTGAGCGACTTCACTTTCACTTTTCAATTTCATGCATTGGAGAAGGAAATGGCAACCCACTCCAGTGTTCTTGCCTGGAGAATCCCAGGGACGGGGGAGCCTGGTGGGCTGCCGTCTATGAGGTCGCACAGAGTCAGACACGACTGAAGTGACTTAGCAGCAGCAGCAGCATCCAATGTATCACTTAAGGTTTGTGTTTCCTTATTCTGTTTGGATGATCTGTCCATTGGTGTGAGTGGAGTGTTAAAATCCGCCACTACTATTGTGTTTCTATTGATTCCCCCATTTATAGTTGTTCACATTTGTTGTACACATTGAAGTGCTCCTATGTTAGGTGCTCCTATATATATTTATAATTGTTATATCCTCTTCTTTGATTGATCCCTTGACCATTATGTAGTGTTCTTCCTTCTATCTTTTAATGGTCTTCATTTTAGTCTATTTTATCTGATATGAGTATTGCTTTCTTTTGATTTCCATTTTCATAAGATTTTTCAGCACCTCACTTTCATTCTGTATGTGTCCCTAGGTCTGAAGTGATTCTCTTGTAGACAGCATATATAAGGGTCTTGGTTTTTGTATCCATTCAGCTAGTCTGTGTCTTTTGGTCAGAATATTTAGTCCATTTACATTTAAGGTAATTATTGATATATATGATCCTATTACCATATACTTTACTGATTTGGGTTTGTTATTGTATGTCTTTCCTTTTTCTTGTGTTTCCTGTCCAGAGAATTTCCTTTAGCATTTGTTATAGAGCTGATTTGGTGGTCGTTATTTCTCTTAACTTTTCCTTATCTATAAAAACTTTTGATTTCTCTGTCAAATCTGAATGAAATCCTTGCTGGATAGAGTAATCTTGGTTGTAGTTGTGGTTTTTTGTTTTTCCCCTTTCATCACTTTAAAGTATATTCTGCAACACCCTTCTGGCCTGCAGAGTTTCTGTTCAAAGATCAGCTGTTATCCTTATGCAGATCCTTTTGCATGTTATTTGTTGCTTTTCCCTTGCTGCTTTTAGTATTTGTTCTCTGTGTTTATTTTTTACTAGTTTGATTAATTTGTGTCTTGGTGTGTTTCTCTTTGAGTTTATCCTGTATGGGGCTCTTAGAGCTTCCTGGACTTGAGTGACTATTTTCTTTCTCATGTTAGAGATTTTTTTATTATTATAATCTCCTCAAATATTTCTCATGTCCTTTGCTTTTCTCTTCTTCTGGAACCCCTATAATTCAGATGGTGGTGCACTTAATGTTGTCCCAGAGATTTCTAGGACTATCCTCATTTCTTTTCACTCTTTTTTCTTTATTCTGCCTCAGTTATTTTTACCATTCTATCTTTCATCTCACTTACCCATTTTTTGCTTCACTTATTCTGCTAATTGGTTCCCTCTAGTGTATTTTTATTTCAGTTATGTTGTTCATTGTTGCTTGTTTGTTCTTTATTTATTTTAGATCCTTTTTAAATGTTTCTTGTATCTTCTCAAGTCATGCCTCCATTTTATTTATTTATACCTCCATTTTATTTCCAAGGTTTTGGATCATCTTTACTATCATTGCTGCTGCTGCTGCTGCTGCTGCTTCTAAGTCGTTTCAGCCATGTCCGACTCTGTGCAACCCCATAGATGACAGCCCACCAGACTCCCCCGTCCCTGGGATTCTCCAGGCAAGAACCCTGGAGTGGGCTGCCATTTCCTTCTCCAGTGCATGAAAGTGAAAAGTGAAAGTGAACACTCAGTCACATCTGACTCCTAGCAACCCCATGGACTGCAGCCTATCAAGCTCCTACCCCCGTGGGACTTTCCAAGCAAGAGTACTGGAATGGGTTGCTATTACCTTCTCCTTACTATCATTACTCTGAATGATTTTTCAGGTAGACTGCCTATTTCCTCTTCATTTGTTTGGTCCAGTTATAGTGGGTTTTACCATGCTCTTTCGTCTGTGGCACGTTTCCTTGCCTTTTCATTTTGTTTAATTTACTGTGTTTAGGGTTTCCTTTCCACAAGCTGCATAGTTGCAATTCTTCTTACTTGTGGAGTTTACCCCTAGTGTGTGAGGTTGGACCAGCGCCTTGCGAAGGTTTCTTGGTGAGGAGAACTGTTTTCTGTGTTCTGGTGCCTGGACCTGAATCTTGTCTCTTTAAAGGGAAGTGCCACACTCAGTGTTGTGTTATATGGTTTCTGTGGGCTTGGTATGACTTTGGGCAGCCTGTCTGCTAATGGGTAAGGTTGTATTCCTGTTCAGTTTGGCATGGGTCATCTGGCACTATACCCTGCTGGCCTTGGGGTGAGTCCAGATCTTAGTGTTGAGATGGAGGCCTTTGGGAGAGCTCTTGCCAGTTAGTATTCCATGTGGTTGGGAGTTCTCTGGTGGTCCAATGTCCTGTACTCATGTCTCCAACCTTGGAGGTGCTGGCCTGACCCCTTGCTCGAGCACCAAGACTTCACAAACCACACAGCACAGAAGGGAAAAGTAAAGGAATAATAAAGGGGGGGGGAAATCAAACTAAACTACAAACAAAAAAGGACAGACAAAATCCCAAGACAAATGGTAAAAGTAATATTAATCAGACAGGAAGACACAAAGAAATTCACATTCACCAAAAGAAAGAAAAGAATAAAAAGAGGAAACAAAAAAAGAAAGAGAGCAATCAGACCAATGAACAAACCCATAAATGAAAACCAATGCTAAAGCCTAGAGTAGGAAAAATACAAAACCAAAAATATGGAAAAATGCAATCTAATGAAAAAGTGAAGAAATAGGAAAAAGACAATAAAAAAGAATTTATTTAAAAATAAAACACTAAAAAAGAAAAAAGTAAAAATAAAAAGGATTATTTAAAAAGGAACAATAGAACAAGACAAAATGAAAAAATAAAACAAACATATACATTATGTGTGTGTGCATATATATATATGTGTGTGTGTGTGTGTGTGTGTGTGTAAGTAAATAATTGTTAGTCGCTCAGTCATGCCCGACTCTTTGTGACCCCATGGACTGCAGCCCACCAGGCTCCTGTGTCCATGAGATTTTCCAGGCAAGGGTACAGGAGTGGGTTGCCATTTCCTTCTCCAGGGGATCTTCCTGACCCAGGGATCGAATCCAGGTCTCCTGCATTGCAGGCAAATTCTTTACTGACTGAGCTAGGAAAAGAAAGGAAAGGAAAACATATATATATCATATATATATATATATATAGAGAGAGAGAGAGTGACAGTAAGAATATCATCCTGTGATTCAGTTGTCCTCATCATATAGTGTGTTCCAGTCAATCTGTCTACTCAGAAAGTCCCCCAGTGTTTCTAGGAAGGTCTCTGAGCCTGCTATGGGCACTGAGGAGTCAATTCCTACTCAGACCTGGCCTTACACCAGCTTCATCTTGCTTCCAAAGCTCACAATTGCCCCCTAAGTGCACCGTCTCGGGCTAATTGTGGGGACTTAATCCACTGCGCCTGCTGTTGCAGGGGTGAACTCCTTCCCTCTTCCTTAGTCACACAGCCACTGGCGCTCCTCTTTGCTTTTGGCCCTGCCTCTACCGGTAGGTCACCCTCTGACTTCTGTTTCCCACCCAGGCAAGAGTGGGCAAAGGCCAAGGCTTATTAAGGCTCACTTGCTAAATCTGGTGGGGAGAGGCAGGGGTATGACAGCCAGAGTTTGGATGTGCAGGGAGTGCTTGCAGTGGTAGAGGCCTGTTGGTTGTTGCTACAGTCTGAGGTGGGTTGTGCACTCTCCCAGAGGAATTAATCCCAAGTTCTGGGTCTCTAGGAAGAGCCAAGCTGCATAGGCTCCTAGGAAGTTGTGAGCAGTGACCCGCACCTGCTCACAACTAGGCATCTACTGCAGCATGGCAGCCTGTCAGTGGCAGGTCCACAGATGTGCCTATCTCTGGAGTTGCCAACCCCAGCCAGTCCTACCCAACTATGGCACTTACAAAGTCAGGGTCCTGTAGTCTGGGAGTACACAGAGTTAGAGGATCTGAGAGTTAGAAGGTCCTTGGGGCAATGATCTCTTTCTATTTGACTTTTATCAGCATTTGTACTGGGATTGACTTTAATTTAGTGCATTCAGTTTTTCCCCCAAACCTCTGCCTTCCCTGCAAACACAGCAAAACTCATTCAAATCTTCACCAACCACAGGAAACACAGCATCTAAGGTACCCCTCTGAAGTCTCTTAAAGAGGCAGGTGATGTGGCTACTGTCGCAGTGAATATGCTGGAGATTTATGGAAACTATGATTGTGTTACAGGGAGCTTGCTCACACAGACATAAATCTGTGTAAAAGAGTCAGTCAAGCCATATAAAGAAGCCATGAGGAAAACCACAACTGTCAAGGCCTGTACTTATTAGCATTATGAAATTAAGGAATGTTATAAATCTTTATTTACATATAGATATACCCATCTTGTTCTAAGCCATCTTCATATTTAACAGTATTTCTCTATCACCAATCAGTACAGCAGGTCATAGTTAGAGGGAAATAAATCAGTGATTAACACAAAAATATTATGATTTCTTACATTTATGTAGTGTGCTCTAGTTTACAAAGTGCTTTCAAGATCACTGTCTAACTTTTAAAGTCATTATAAACTTGTGAGTCAGCAGTGTATGTATTTTCTAACTTCTGTGGATCTGATAACCCAGCCTTAGAAAGTTTAAGAAAAATTTTGTTTACAGTTTCAAAGTATGTTAATAACTTATTGTTCAGCATGGGTCTTTTGACTCCGTGGCCAAGACTCTTGACACTAATTGAAGGAATCTCAAAATAATCACACTTGTGCTGTATGAGCTCTCAGAATTAGACTTGTATCCAGCCGTGGTGTAGGTAATGCTGTAAACTGAAGGTATGTGTCTCCAAAATTCACATTGTTGTTATTCAGTTGCTCAGCAGTATCCAACTCTTTGCAAATCTATGGACTGCGGCACATCAGGCTTCCCTGTCCTTTACCATCTTCTGGAGCTTGCTCAAACTCATGTCCATCATGCCAGTGATGCCATCCAAACATCTCATCTTCTGTCATCCCCTTCTCCTCCTGCCTTCAGTCTTTCCCAGAATCAGGGTATTTTCTAATGAGTTGGCTATTCGGATCAGATGGCCAAAGTATTGGAGCTTCAGCATCAGTCCTTCTAAAGCATATTCAGGGTTGATTTCTTTTACGATTGACTGGTTTGCTTCCTTGCAGTCCAAGGTTCTCTCAAGAGTCTTCTCCAACACCACAGCTCAAAAGTATCAATTCTTCAGTGCTCAGTTTTCTTTATGGTCCAACTCACATCCATACATGACTACTGAAAATCATAGATTTAATGATTTTTGAGGCTGTATGGACCTTCTGTGTTTGAGCCTATATAGACCTTTGTTGGGAAAGTAATGTCTCTGCTTTTTAATATGCTGTCTAGGTTGATCATAACTTTTCTTCCAAGGAGCAAGCGTCTTTTAATTTCATGGCTGCAGTCATTGATTTTGGAGCCCAAGAAAATAAAGGCTGTCACTGTTTCCACTGTTTCCCCACTTATTTGCCATGAAGTAATGGGACTGGATCCAGTCCATGGTGACTGGACTAAAATAATCATCTAGTTTGTTCTATTTCTTACTCAATACTACTGCTATATGAGCAGTCTAATGAAATGAGCTTCTGTGAGATGAAAGCAGGTGATTAACTAGTAAAATCATAATATCCTTTACATTTATGTAATGCCTCAGAATTTCAAGCTTCCCTGGTGGCTCAGATGGTAAAGAATCTGCCTGCAATGTAGGAAACCAGGGTTCAATCCCTGGGTTGGGAAGATCCTCTGGAGAAGAGAATGACAACCCACTCCAGTATTCTTGCCTGGAGAATCCCTTGGACAGAGAAAACTTGTGTGCTACAGTCCATGAGGTTGCAAAGAGTCGGACACAACTGAGCGACTAACACTTTTTCAGAATTTGAAAAATGCTTTTATAACTAAAATGGAAATTACTGATTTTAACTCTGTTACGTATTTCCTCAGGGGAAGCATTTGCATCAAAATAGGACTCCAGTACTCTTGCCTGGAAAATCCCATGGACAGAAGAGCCTGGTGGGCTGCAGTCCATGGGGTCGCTAAAAGTTGGACACGACTGAGCGACTTCACTTTCACTTTTCACTCTCATGCATTGGAGAAGGAAATGGCAACCCACTCCAGTGTTCTTGCTCGGAGAATCCCAGGGACAGGGGAGCCTGGTGGGCTGCCGTCTATGGGGTCGCACAGAGTGGGACACGACTGAAGCGACTTAGCAGCAGCAGCAGTAGCAGCAGCAGCAGAAGAACTTATATAAATTCTTATACATCACTTAATAAATTCTAATTTCATGATTATTCAATTGAGGAAACATATGCCCCCAGTAGTGAAAGATTTACAAGAATAACTCACTCAATTAATTACCTGAGACTCAAAATCTTGTTTTCCTAACTCCCAGGTCAGACATCACACAATTATGATGCTATATATCGTGCTGAGGAATGACAGCTTTATCTTATTCCCAACTCCAAACACCCAACCACAGTTGAAACATGTAAACCACGCACACAATACTTTAGGATTATTGTCCATATACAAGTGTCAACTTGTATCACCCTGTTCTTTGCATATACCTTAATCAACATTGTTCTGGCCAGCAACATTTTTGTAAATATCCAAAAGCTTAATTTTCATGGCCTGATTTTCTGATGATTGATTTCACTTATCTATCACCTCCAGCAGCTATTCTCTTTTGTCTGTTCTGTAGCAACCCAAAGGAACACTCAACCTTTTTTCTTTAATTTAATTTATTTTAATTCCAAAAATAAGTAATGCATTTATGAGTAGCAAAGTTTACTGAAGGCTTTGTGTGATTGGAAGGCCTTATATCACAGAAAAACATAATGTAAAGTATTCAATTCAGTTCAGTTGCTCAGTCATGTCCGACTCTTTGCGACCCCATGAATCGCAGCACGCCAGGCCTCCCTGTCCATCACCAACTCCCGGAGTTCACTCAGACTCACGTCCATGGAGTCAGTGATGCCATCCAGCCATCTCATCCTCTGTCGTCCCCCTCTCCTCCTGTCCCCAATCCCTCCCAGCATCAGAGTCTTTTCCAATGAGTCAACTCTTCTCATGAGGTGGCCAAAGTACTGGAGTTTCAGCTTTAGCATCATTCCTTCCAAAAAAATCCCAGGGCTGAGTATTAGCCATAGCTATTAAAAAGAGTTCTTTAACATCCCATACTAAGTAATTTCTCAATGGCTATTTAATTGGTCATATTTTCAATGACCATCCTCATAATTTAATTTTCATTACAAATCTGCATAAAAGTTTGTTTTCCATCCATTATTCTACCTACCTTTGTGTATGCAAAGATTCTTTAAGTATTCTGATATAATAAATGCCATATATTCAGATTTCTTTTGTGGTAGAACAGAGTAACTGTCACAGGCCTTTAAAAATTCATCAGTTCTTCGTTCCACCTAAGTCACTCTATGTGGAAGGTTGCCATGATGAAGTACAATTCTCATACTAGACACCCACATCAGAGTAGAAGTGACTATGCTCAATTCAGGTTTTAAATCACGCTTTTTACAATCCTGCTCTAGGAGATAAGCGAAGAATTTCCCTTGGAAATAAAGGCTGGCTGTCAAACTTGCTTTACATTATGTCAGTACAAGATACCAATCCTAAGTTTCTGCAACATCAATCACAAACTGAACAAACCATGTTTAAACAGAAAAGCTAGTGTGTACATGTAATCATTCAAGATGCTCATAAAACAGGTACTCCTCACGATTTAATTAAGTAGGAAGTTTCTCTTTATATTTTGTAAAACCAATGTGTTGCCCTGGTTCTCAGATCTCTATTTCCTGGTCCCTGCATTGCCTTAAGTAAAACTCACTGTTGTTTTCTGTCTTGGGTCTTGGGTACAGCAGGTAATAAAAATTAGAAAGAAAATATACAGTCCCTAAACTTTTTTCAGCTAAAGATACTTTTTCTTTTTTTTTTTTTTTTTCTTTTTATTCAGTCTCCGTAGAGACTGTCAAAAATTGCCAATGCCGACTATATTTCAAGTCGTCACTGCGGGGTATTGGGAAAAGTTTTCAATTAGCAATAATCGCGCCTCGGATAAACCTCATTGGCTACGATACTGCCACTGCGCAAAGCTCTAAAGATGCCTCAGAGGTTAATCCTCTACCCTTTTTCTATCTACTCTCACTTCCTTAGTGATCTCAACCAGCTTTATGGCTTGATTTGGTTATATTATTTCTCTCCTGAATGACAGATTCGTATGACTGCCTCGAAGTCCAAAACTGAGTTCATGATCAACAGTCCCCCACCCCCAGCAAACCAGTTTCTTCCTGGAAACTTCTCCATCTCTGATAATGGCCAACATATCTTTTCATCATCCTTTTCTCTCATGCTTATTTTCAACCTATCAAAAATTCCTATTTTATCTTCAGACATATCCACTTCTCAATATCTTCACTACTTTCAAGTCACAAAATTCTCTTGCTAAATTATTGTGATAGTTCTTCTCTTGATTTGCCATCTTATATTCTATTAGCAACAGAGAAGCAAGAATCATCTTGTGTCCAAATGCAAATAAATATTCATGAATTGTCTGTTGGCTCTTAGATTTGGACTTGCTGTATATTCACCATTCTGTTTCTGAGCTAGAAGCATGAAAATTACAATTTCAAGTCTCTTTGGCTAATTGTGCTCTTGTTAAGATATATCAGTAAGAAGCACTGATGAGATTTTAGCAGTTTGGAAAAAGGAAGAATATATGTTCTCTGCTTCTTGCTCCTGTAGTAGCAGCGCAAGAGACTTCAAGTAACCAAGGGTTCCAGCAGCATATAGTGAGTGTCACTGGTGATATAAACATCAGCAGGGGAAACTCCGGTTCAGTGATGCTTCCTGTAACAACAACAACAATGGTGACCTGGTTGTCCTGTAGAAATAGCAGTGAGGATTCCTTCAAGCCAGCAGCCAGGGCAGGTCTGTGGGCTACGACAGGGACTGTGGCAGAGTTCCATCTCTGGAGAAATCCTATTCTCCTTTATGCTCTTCCAATTCTAGTGCCTTATTTAAGTCACTGTCTCTGTTTTCCTGACTGGATATTCATCAATATTATATAGATGTAATAAATTAGGGTAAGTGCTATGATTGTTACAGAGGAATAGTTGATGTAGGGGAAAAAAAATAATCTTCATGGGAAGAAGCAAGAAAAAACTTCATATGGAGGAATTTCTTGCTAAGGATCTAAAAGATTGAGTTAGTAAGGGATTGGGGTGAAGAAAAAGAAGAGAAAAAACCACCAAGTATAAAGTTATATAGACTTTTTTAAAGTATATTTTGAGAAGGATTGCCTTAAGGCTTAAAATGGACTTTATTTTTTTCAGGACATTTTTTTCTTCTACGTTTTCAAGAAATCACTCTACCCTAGTTGAGTAATTGTATCCAGACTTCTTTTACTCTCTTATTAAACATGGTCTTCTTCTTAACCCCTTTTAACTCCACAGGATTACAGACTATAACTAGCCAAGGGCAAAATTGGGAATAAAAAAGGTTGTATAAACAAGTTCCATATACTCTGTTTGACAGATGAAAAAAGTTAGGCTCTATGGAACCCAGGGGAATGCATTGAAACATATTTAATCAATGTTTGTAAATTGCTTTGAGATTCTGAATGAATGTATACATATGAAAAGTTATATCATCGTTTTTCTTATCTTTTCTTACAGTGTAGTTTGTTTATGAGATTATAATTTGGTGAACAGCAGAAAGTAGGTAGCTGCCCAGATTTAATTTAAGAAGGACAACTTTATATCATGAAAATAGTAAATTTCTACTAAATTTTATTAGGATTGCTTTCTTACACCAAGCAATAATAGTTATAAATAATTAAACAATAAAACAAGTCTAAGCATGTGTGATTCAAATTCTTTAATGCATGCCTCAGGCATGTGATAAGTCATAATGGTAGAATCAAATTGACTTTAATCAAGAAGTCTGCATTAATGATCTAGTAATTCATACCCTGTTGTCTATTTATTGCTATAACGTCATCAATGTTTTTACAAGCTCAAAGATCTGCTTTTTCTTTGTGCACCACATATACAAAAGCACCCAAAATTCTGATTAAGCACAGATGTCCTCAATGCCAGAATTTTAATATTCATTGCAAATTCTTAAAGGTCTTTTAGCTTTAAATGTCACATTTTAGGGCACAAAGCAAGATGTGAAAATAGCAGTTCTTTTCACTTTCCATCTAGTTAGATTGTCCCTGTGATACAGTTAAACAGACCATGAAATGGGCTCTCTCAAAACTAAATTTCAATAGATTGAAATCTACAGGAATTTTCAGACACTTACTTCTCTGACCTCATAAATAGGGCATCTCAAAATAGTTCATTTTAAAAATTGAAAATTAATGCCTTAAAGAGAGATAATTTGACTCTATTAAAATTTCCAAAAGATTTTCCCTTGCATGCAAGCTTGTCATCAGTTTGTCTCAGAGTTCTGCACTTGCCAAAATACCCTACATTTTCATGGTATCTGGCAAGCAACAACAAAAAAAGAGTAGGTCTGATCAATATTTATGTTATAGTGAAACATTCTGAAGAAAACTAATAAAATCCTGCAACCCTGTCTCTGTGAGGCCCAGGGAAACTAAGCTCTGTGGCTCCTAAGACATCACTCACGTTGTACTCTGTTTGAGTGTTGCTTGAGGCCCAGCTGGCGAGCATCTCCAGGGTGAGTCTGATGAGGTTACAACTATTTCATCCCAGGATTCTAGCACTGAGGCGCAGTTCATTCAATTCATGGCTTTATTCTCTTAGATGTCCCTGAGGTCTCGAAGGATGTCACTGTTTCTCATGGTTTCGTGATTTAGGCATAGCAGAGGATGGCAGTCTCTTGGATTATATACCAAAAAAGCATATCAATCAGTTTCCATTTAAAGCCCTTTTCTTTTCCTATTTCAAAGAAAATTGCTTCACACTCCAAGAGTACCAAGTGGATAATATTCTCCTTTTTTTTTCATGCCACGCCTAGGCCTAAATCTTTGATGGTTCTCCAAGGCCTGATAATTAAGACCAGGCTGAGTAGCTCAGCATTTAGCGTGACCTCAGTTTATTACTCTTACATCAATTCCCTGCAACATTCCTACCTCCTCCTAGGTACAATGAGCTCCACACACAATAGAATACTCCACAATTTGCCAAAAGATCATGTACTTTGATGCCACCGTTTACAATATCTTCAGTGCTTAAAATAACATTTTAGACATTTTTTTTTTTCTCTTGGAAAGATTGTATTAATTCTTTTAAACCAGTTGTTGTTTTTTTTTTTTTTTTTGGTCCCAGTGACACATTGACTTGTCCAGTCAGGAATATTTTTATTTACTCAACATGTATTCTAATGTGCCTTTTCTCTGTTGGGCATTAAAAGCTAGAAACTCTACAGTGAACAGAGCTTTGGATCTCTACAAAATTTATCAAAGAAGCAATCACAATTTAGAATACTAAGTAAGATAACAAAGAGAATACTTAGTGGTGTGGTAAGGATAAGCCTTGGGGCACCTAACCCAATTCTGATACCTTAAGAAAGGTTTTTTGAATGATGAAATATACAAGGAGAAACATGAATGATAAGCAGGAGTTAACTGGGTAAAAAGTTAACAATCTCGTTTCCATTAAAAGGTCAAATTTTCCCAGAATATAATAGAGTACCTTACATTATGTAAAGCTTATATATGCATCATCTCCTTAATTCTTATAATTTTGAATTCGGTACATAAAATTATTCCCATTTTATGAACTGTGTGATAAGGCAAAAAGATATGACCCTGAAAGACAAGCTCCCCAAGTCAGTAAATGCCCAAGAGGCTAATGGAGAAGGCAGAGAAACAGCTCCAGAAGGAATGAAGAGGCTGAGTCAAAGTGCAAACAACACCCATTTGTGGATGTGTCTGGTGGTGAAAGTAAAGTCTGATGCTGTAAAGAACAATATTGCATAAAACCTGGAATAGGGTCCATGAAACAAGGTAAATTGGAAGTAGTCAAAAAGGGGATGGCAAGAGTGAACTTCAACACTTTAGGAATCAGTGAAATAAAATGGATATAAATGGGCGAATTTAATTCAGATGCCATTATATCTACTACTATGGGCAAGAATGCCTTAGAAAAAAATGCAGAAGAAAAGACATCCCATAGTCAACCAAAGAGTCTGAAGCAGTACTTGGGTGCAATCTCAAAAATGGCACAGTGATATCAGTTAGTTTCCAAGGCAAACCATTCAATATCACAGTAAGCCAAGTCTATGCCACAACCACTAATGCTGAAGAAGCTGAAGTTGAATGATTCTAGGTAAACCTACAAGACTTTCCAGAACTAACAGCCAAAAGAGATGTCTTTTCATCATAGGGGACTGTATCATAGGAGAATGCAAAAGTAGAAAGCCAAGAGATACCTGGAATTACAGGCAAGTTTGGCCTTGGAGTACAGAATGAAGCAGGGCAAAGGCTAACAGAGTTTTGCCAAGAGAACACACTGGTCATAGCAAACACCATCTTCCAACAACACAAGAGGAGACTCTATACAGGGACATCACCAGATGGTCAATACCAAAATCAGATTGCTCATGCTCTTTGCAGCTAAAGATGGAGAAGCTCTATACAGTCAACAAAAACAAGACTGGGAGCTGTAACACAGATTATGAATGCCTCATTGCAAAATTGAGACTTAAATTGAAGAAGGTATGAAAAACCACTAGGTCATTCAGGTATGACCTAAATCAAACCCCTTATAATTATACAGTGAAAGTGACAAATAGATTCAAATAGTGACAAATAGATCAGATAAACAGAGTGTCTGAAGAACTATGAACAGAGGTTCATAACATTGTACAGGAGGCCATGATCAAAACCATCCCAAAGAAGAATAAATGCAAGAAGGCAAAATGGTTGTCTGACGAAGCCTTACAAATAGCTGAGAAAAGAAGAGAAGTGGAAGGCAAAGGAGAAAAGGAAAGCTATATCTATCTGAATGCAGAGTTCCAAAGAATACCAAAGAGAGATAAGAAAGCCTTCCTAAGTGAACAATGCAAAGAAATTAAAGAAAATAATAGACTGAGAAAGTCTAGAGGTCTCTTTAAAAAAATTAGAGATACCAAGGGAACATTTCATGCAAAGATGGGCACGATAAAGGACAGAAACATTATGGACCTAACAGAAGCAAAAGATGTTAAGAAGAGGTGGCAAGAATACACAGAAGAACTATACAAAAAAGGTCTTAATGACCCAGAAAATTACTATGGTGTGATTACTCACCTAGAGCCAGACATTTTGAAGTGTGAAGTCAATTGTGCCTTAGGAAGTGTCACTACAAACAAAGCTAGTGGAGGTGATAGAATTCTAGTTGAGTTGTTTCAAATCCTGAAAGCTGATGCTGTGAAAGTGCTGCACTCAATATGCCAGCAAATTTGGAAAACTCAGCAGTGGCCACAGGACTCAAAAAAATCAGTTTTCTTTCCAATCCCAAAGAAAAGCAATGCCAAAGAATGCTCAAGCTACCACACAATTGCACTCATTTCATAAGCTCACAAAGTCATGCTCAAAATCCTTCAACCTAAGCATTAACAGTATGTAAACTGAGAACTTCCAGATATTCAAGCTGGATTTAGAAAAGGCAAAGGAACCACAGATCAAGTTGCCAACATCCGTTGGATCATAGAAAAAGCAAGAAAATTCCAAAAACAAAAAAAAAATCTACTTCTGCTTCACTGACTATGCTGTAGCCTTTGACCATGTGCATCACAACAAACTGGAAAATTCTTACAGAGATGGGAATACAACACCACCTTACCTGTCTCCTGAAGAACCTGTATGCAGGTCAAGAAGCAAGAGTTAGAATTGGACATGCAACAATGGACTGGTTCAAAATTGGGAAAGGAGTACATCTAAGCTGTATATTGTCACCCTGCATATTTAACTTATATGCAGAGTAGTTCAGTTTAGTTCAGTTTCTCAGTTGTGTCTGACTCTTTGTGACACCATGGACTGCAGCATGCCAGGCTTCCCTGTCCATCACCAACTCCTGGAGCTTGTAGAGTACATGATGTGAAATGCCAAGGTGGGTGAAACCCAAGCTGGAATCAAGATTGCCAGGAGAAATATCAATAAACTCAGACATGCAGGTGACACCACCCTTATGACAGAAAGCGAAGAAGAACTAAAAAGCCTCTTGATGAAGGTCAAGAGGAGAGTGAAAAAGCTAGCTTTCCACATTCAAAAAGTGAAGATCATGGCATCTGGTCCCATCACTTCATGGCAAATAGATGGGGAAACAACGTATACAGTCACAAACTTAATTTTCTTGGGCTTCAAAATCATTGTGGATGGTGACTGCAGCCAGGAAATAAAAGACATTTCCTCCTTGGAAGAAAAGTTATGACATTAGACATTAAAAAACATTGACATCATTTTGCTGACAAAGATCTGTGTAGTCAAAGCTTCGTTTTTTTCCAGTAGGCATGTATGGATGTAAGAGTTGGACCTTAAAGAAGGTTGAGCATCAAAGAATTAATGCTTTCAAACTGTGGTGTTGAAGAAGACTCTTGAGAGTCTCTTGGACTGCAAGGAGATCCAACCAGTCCATCCTAAAGGAAATCAGTCCTGAAAATTCATTGGAAGGATTGATGCTGATGCTGAAGCTCAAATACTTTGGCCACATGATGCAAAGAGCTGAGTCATTTGAAAAGACCCTGGTGCTGGGAAAGATTGAGGGCAGGAGAAGGGGACAATAGAGCATGACATGGTTGGATGGCATCACTGGCTCAATAGACATAAGTTTGAGCAAGGCCTTGGTGAAGGACAGTGAAATGTGGCATGCTGCAGTCCAAGGAGTTCCAAGGTTTTGGAACAGCACTCAGCAACTGAAAAGCAACGACATTATTTCCATTTTACACAGGAGAATATGTAGACTTAGTCTGTAGAGAGAGATTCAAATAGGTTTTTATTCCCATTTTGTTCCATGGTGATGGTGGGTCATGTTTTGGGGTCACCATTTACCTGGTGAACCACTCAAAGTCCAATGTGGAGATAGAAGTTACACAATAATTTGAACGTTAAAAGTTTAATATAAGTAATCAGAAACTGTAGCAAAGGAGTAACTATAGAGTGACAACTCTTAAGAATACACTATGGCTGAAGAAGAATATCCCAAAAAAGACCACTTGGGAAAGAGAGCCCATCCAAATCTGAGATTCACACTTTATTGTAAAAGATGTGGTTGTAACCCACTCAGACAGTGTAGAAGTTCATTGACTTCCCAAAGCTAAACTTTGTCCACAGTCATCAGAAAACACTTCTACAAGGTAAAAACAAACTGAGGCTTTCAGGCAGGGATACAGAGTAAGTCAGGTGGGTAGAGCCTGCTCAAAGGAGGGTAGCATCTGGCCTGGGGTGAACGTCAGCATGGCCACAGGACTCCAGAAGTCAGATGTGCTGAGGGAAGCAGAGCAAAGGGATTATGGGTTTGGGGCCCATCTGATGACAAGGCAGAGTGTATTCTGGTGCATGTGTTTGGAGTCACCGTGTCTTGGAGACTCCATGGGAAGGAGAAATAAGGGAGAATATGTCTGCCTGGTTTCTCCCCACTGCCTATTTCCCTTTAATCAAATTTCTCCCCACAAAGAATCTCTTGCATTACTGAGTTTTACCACTCGACCCTATTGGAGGCCTTTTGCGTTGCCAGACCCCACACCCTGCAATGCGTGCTTCCCCCAGAGCAGAACAGGCAAGAGAGCAAAGCCCTGGCTGGAGGAGGAGCACAGCTGTGGAGCCGAGGTTCACAGGAGGACCCAGTACTCCTGGACAAGGGCTTGATCGGTCCCTGGTGGGGGCCGTGTGGCTCAAAGGGGTAGCAGAGCTGCAGGAATCTGAACAGATGCACAGGGATCGAACAGACCCTCTGGCTCTCCTTTTTCAACATTTTAAGGCCGATTAACAGGCTGTCAACAAACCTCAATCACAGAAGCTATTTTCTGTCTTTAAATTAACTTTGTTTATTTTTATTTTCACAGATTCTGTGTTTGTTTTGCAGTTGAATTTTCAGTACAATCATATTTTTTGTATGTATATGTTCTGGGGGGCCTCACTGTGGCCCACAGGACTGATGACAGTAACTCAGCCAGAACTTGAGTCCTGATCTGTTTCTTCCTATCATCTTTGAGGATAAACCGGCATAATTTCCTTAAAGGCAAATCTCTTTCCTGCCCTCTCTGTCAGGCAGTTTTTAAATCAACCTCTTCATTCTCATTATATTTTTATCTGCTTTCTCCCTGATTACAAGAGTTTTGAGAACTCCATAAGTGAAGGCCATTGCTGCCTTCCAAAGATGTCAGTATCAGAGCAAGAAGGATAACAAATGAAGCCCAAACCTCCTTTGAGTCCTATGGATGTACATGGGTGGTTATTTAAATCTCTGGAAGCAGACAGACGAGTGCTGTATTAACAGCTGTGTGCTGTGCTTAATCCCTCAGTCACGCCTGACTCTTTGCAACCCCATGGACTGTAGTCAGACAGGCTCCTCTGTCCATAGGGATTCTCCAGGCAAGAATACTGGAGTGGGTTGCATGCCCTCCTCCAGAGGATCTTCCCAAACCATGGATCAAACCCAGGTCTCCTGCACTGCAATGGGCGCCAAATCAGAGGACATGACTTCATATGTAAGCTCTGCGGCACGTTCACTGTCTGTTGGTGGCCAAGCCTGTTAGTCTCCCTGAATTTCTTCCCCTTCTTGGAAAAGCATAAAATAATATTATTTTTTAAGTTTTCCAGCAGAATTAAATCTCACTTATTTGAAACTCCCTGGCCCGTATCAAACACAAAATGCTATTTCAACTGCTCAGTGTTAAACACTGTGACATCCTCTTTGTCTTTCTTTTTGCCCAAGTCTCACACAATGCTATTAATATGATGTCTCAGACATCAAGCTACATTGTAACAGTAGCTTCACTTTCAGAAAAGTGAAAGTGAAAGTCACTCAGCCTGGTCGGGCTCTTTGGGACCCCATGGACTATACGGTCCATGGAGTTCTACAGGCACGAATACTGGAGTGGGTAGCCATTCCCTTTTCCTGAGGATCTTCCCAACCCAGGGACTGAACCCACGTCTCCTATATTGCAGGTGGATTCTTTACCAGCTGATCCACAAGGGAAGGTCTGTAACAGTTCAATCCAGCCTTTATTTGACTCTCTATATGTTTATATTAAAGCATCATCTCTCATGACCTGAAGATCTGAAGAGGCATGATTATAATCTAACTGATATACCTGAAAGATTTAAAAAAATAAAATAACTAGAATGTAGCTTGATATGGTATCAAAGCACTGCACAGCATGACAAGCTTTTATGAAAGTTTTTTGCTGCCATATGGCTCCAGATATGGTAAGTTGCATTCTGCTAACTTTTTTCTAGACAGAGGCTGATTGGATCCTCCCATCATTAAACACAGCAGAGCCCATTAAAGCTCAAGTGACGAGCTATTTATTAATGCACAAAATAAATGTTCACTCAACCTGAAATGTGTCTGTGACACCACAGATGTGGAAGTTAGTGAATAACTGAGTCATGGACATATTTTGGGTTCTCGATTTTTAAGCTCTTAAGACTCTTTTCACAGGAGATGGCTGACTTATTGGAAAAAATGTACCACTACTTGACAGTGGAAAAATTAGACCAGAGAGAGAAGAAAGGGACTGGCATGTATGAAGCGTTTCACGGAGGAGCCCGGTCATGCCGCATAGACATCAGCAGACATCAATGTCTACTGCCAGGAAGGGCAGGAAGGGCAGAGAACAGACCTGCAGCCAAGGGAGGATAGCGAACAGAGTTAGGAATCAGCCCTCACACATTTGATCTACTATCTGCTTCAATTCCATGCACCTCCCCACTCCCCAGTCACCACACAGCATGCCACATTCTATGTGTAACTACAGCCTTCATTCAAAGAGAAAGGAGTGCTTGCCACATTTGCCTTCCAAGGTTTTATTCTTTTCCTCCCTTCCTTTCTTTCTCCCCACTCCCTAGAATGAGTAATATCTCATTCTATTTTACTTATAGGCCCCATTTGGACTACAGCTAGTCACCTACATTTATTAATATTTATGCATTAATCAAGTCTCATTCACAGTATGTGAGATAGATATTACCATCATTCATGAGAAAACCAAGGTCTAAGGAGATCATGGACTTCCCTGGTGGCTCAGATGGTAAAGAATCTGCCTGCAAGGCAGGAGACCTGGGTGTGATACCTCAGTTGGGAAGATTCCCTGGACAAGGGAATGGCAACCCACTCCAGCATTCTGGCTGAACTTAGGGTCTGAATTTCTGAGGACGGCACAGCAACCCACTCCAGTATTCTTTCCTGGAGAATCTCATGGACTGAAGAGCCTGGTGGGCTACAGTCCATAGGGCTGCAAAGAATCAGACATGACTGAAGTGACTTAGCATGCATGCAAGGAGATCATAGACAGAAAGTATGTGGCAGGACCAATATTCAACTCCTGGTCTGCCTTACTCCAAATTCCCTGTTCTTTCTTCCTCACATTACTTTAAGTTAATAGATACAGACTTATAAGAAAGAATTATTCATTTTTCACTTCATGTATTTACTAAGTTCAAATGATACATAAACATTTCTTGCACCAGATGCAAGAGTAATTTTTATGTCTCATAAAAATTGAAGGAATTATGCAGAGAACTAGAATGATAAAACCTGAGAATCTAAACCTTAAAATACTTATTAAGATGAGACAGCTGATATTTAATGGGATATGGAAAAATTCTATATCCCATTTAATGGAATATGGAAAAATTCACCAGTAGCAGACACTGTGGAATCAAAGAGAAGAATACTTAGGAGAATTGTAATTCCCCTGTCATCAATGAGAAAGAGTCAATGAAGCAGCTTTGAAAATCCAATGACAGATAATTATCCCAGAGTAGAGACATCATCTTAGAAGGGATGGAATAAAAAGGTCAGGGTCAGTGTGATACCAAAAATTAAGTAAAGTTTTGACCAGTAGGCCATGGTATCATTTGGTAATTGTAAATCACATCAGATTTGTAGTATCTTAACAAGAGGTTCAAAAGAAAATGCTTCTATAACCTTTAGCTGTCCATCTTGACTCAGTAAGGTTGAGTAGTCAAGAGGTTTAATGCTTGCCTAGAAAAAAGTATTGTGTGGAGGCTTTTATTCATGTTAAAAAATAGAATTAAAATATCCAATCAATTTATCTTCTTTACATGGTCTTGGACAAAATTGTGTAGCTGAAACAAATCAGCATCAGAAACGTTTAGCCAATTTCTACTTTCCACACAATCACCCTCTCCCTTAGGGGCAGATTTCCCCAAACTCCTAGATACCCTTTTCTCCTATCCTTTAAAATCACTAAGCCAAATATGCAGGATATTTGAAACTCCCTTACAGTAATTTATTCCTGATTTGTTGCATTATTTATTATTGCTGTGAAACAAAATTGCCACAAACTTGGCAGCTTGAGACTATACACACTATTACCTCACAGTTTCTAAGCAAAGCTCAATAAGGTCCTCATTTAGATTCTCAGAAGGCTGCAGTGTTTTGGCCAGGCTGCATTCTTGTCTGGGGAAGAATCAGCTTCTAAGCTCAGTGAGGTTGTTAGCAGAATTTATTTTCTCCTATCTATAGAAATTCCAATACTTTGGCTACCTGATGCGAAGAATTGACTCTTTGGAAAAGACCCTGGTGCTGGGAAAGATTGAAGGCTGGAGGAGAAGGGGACAACAGAGGATGAGATGGTTGGATGCCATCACCAACTTGATGGACATGAGTTTGAGTAAGCTCCAGGAGCTGGTGATGGACAGGAAAGCCTGGCGTGCTGCAGTCCATAGGGTCGCAAAGAGTCAGACATCACTGAGCTACAGAACTGAACTGAACTGATAGGATTAAGAGTTTCAGTTTTTTGTCGGTCGTTGCTCAGAGGCTGCCCCAAGCTTCTAGACCACCCACTGCTTCTTGTAATGTAGAATTCTCCAAACTGGTTGCCAGAGAGTCTTTATAGCATATCAGCCAGCAAGATGGAGCCTCATGTAAGGTAATTTGATTATGGCGTGAGGTCCTGTCCTCCTCACCATATTCTATTGGTTAGAAGAAAGTTATAAGTCAATGGAAGGGAATCAAAGAAAGGTGTGGATACTAAGGGTCAAGGGTCATTGGAGATCACCTTAGATCTGTTCATAACATAAAAATGGTGTCTTTAAGAAGATACTTTTTCCAAGGATAGGTGCTTTTAATCAAAGGTTAAAAGTAATAATCACTTAGGATGATGGACGTGGGAGAGCAAGAACTTTTGAAAGAAACTAACAATAGATTAGAGTGTGTGCATGCTAAGTCTCTTCAGTATGTCCAACTCTCTGCAGCCCTACAGACTGTAGCCCACCAGGCTCCTCTGTCCATGGGATTCCCCAGGCAAAAATACTGGAGTGGGTTGCCATGCCCTCCTCCAGGGGATCTTCCCAATGCAGGGTTTGAACCCACGTCTCTTACTTCTCCTGCATTGGCACAAATTAGCTTGTTTTCCCTAAAATCTAGAGAAAATTTTCTGTTGACAGCACAAGCCTGTACCTTTTGCTAGAAGCTTTATTCCAGAGTGATATTATCAATACTTTATATATTCACATTAACAAGCAATGGGATCTTGGGAAAACATAACCTTTCTAATCATTAGCTAATTAATCTATAAAGTTAGTAACAATCACACTTCATTGGCAAGTTTGCTATTTGGATTAAATAACCTTAAAGAAGAAAAGAACTTGAGAGTTCTTCTCTGCTGCCTAAAATATGCCACTTCTTTACACAAATGAAGTCCAAAGGTACAGTAAACTTACTCTGGAGGTCCCAAGCAGCAAAGACAAAAGGATGAAACTGTGTCCTTAACAACAGTTTTCAAAAATAAAAACAGACTTTCTTTTCATGTGAAAAAACTCAAAAATATTTTTTTTTAATCTGAAAAACAATAAAATTTGTAAAGAGGTTACTTTTGCAAAATTTTAAACATTGCAGATAGAAATTTTCTTTGATAACTACTTCCCATTCTAGTTTGATTTGATCAGTAATCATTTTTATTGAATTTTATATTGAAAATTTTTTAAATTCCAGAACTTTATCAAATTGCCAACATCCATTGGGTCATAGAAAAAGCAAGAGAATTCCAGAAAAAAACATTTACTTCTGTTTCATTGATTACACCAAAGCCTTTGACTGTGTGGATCACAATAAACTGTGGAAAATTCTTCAAGCGATGGAAATACCAGATCACCTTACCTGTCTCCTGAGAAATGTGTATGCAGGTCAGGAAGCAAGAGTTAGAACCAAACATGGAACAACAAACTGGTTCAAAATTGAGAAAGGAGTACATCAAGGTTGTATATTGTCATCCTGCTTATTTAACTTATATGCAGAGTACATCATGGGAAATGCCAGGCTGGATGGAACACAAGATGGAATCAAGATTGCCAGGAGAAATATCAATAACCTCAAATACGCAGATGACAAAACGCTTGTGGCAGAAACTGAAGAGGAACAGAAGAGCCTCTTGATAAAAGTGAAAGAGGAAAGTAAAAAAGCTGGCTTAAAACTCAACATTCAGAAAACTAAGATTATGGCATCT
Organism: Bos grunniens; assembly: GCF_055505025.1. Classification (NCBI taxonomy): domain Eukaryota; kingdom Metazoa; phylum Chordata; class Mammalia; order Artiodactyla; family Bovidae; genus Bos; species Bos grunniens. Next base: position 59,239,042 of record NC_141183.1, on the reverse strand, counting down.
AGTCCCATTACTTCATGGCAAATAGATGGGGAAACAATGGAAACAGTGACAGACTTTCTTTTCTTGGGCTCCAAAAACCACTGCAGATGGTGACTGCAACCATGAAACTAAACCACAGTTGCTCCTTGGAAGGAAAATTATGACCAACCTAAACAGCATATTAAAAAGTAGAGACATTATTTTGCCAACAAAGATCCACATAGTCAAAGCTATAGTTTTCCCAGTAGTCGTATATGAATGTGAGAGTCGGACTGTAAAGAAAGTGGACCACTGAACAATTGATGCTTTTCAACTGTGGTGTTGGAGAAGACACTTGAGAGCCCCTTGGACTGCAAGGAGATCAAACCAGTCAATCTTAAAGGAAATCACTCCTGAATATTCATTGGAGGACTGATGCTAAAGCTGAAACTTCAATACGTTGGCCATCTGATGAAAAGAACTGACTCACTGGAAAAGACCCTGATGCTGAGAAGATTGAAGGCAGGAGGAGAAGGGGATGACAGAGGATGAGATGGTTGTATGGCATCACCGACTCATGGACATGAGTTTGAGCAATCTTTGGGAGTTGGTGATGGACAGGGAGGCCTGTCTTGCTGCTGTCCATGGGGTCTCAAAGAGTAGGACACAACTGAGTGACTGAATTGAAGTTTCATTATGCAGTTATAACCTGTTTTGTGGATAGTTTTGTCTCATACATTTCTTTTTTATATACAAATAATATTATACTCTACATAATGTTCTTTAACTTGCTTTTTCATGCAGCATATTATCTGGACATATAGCCAGGTTACTACATGTTGTTGTTGCTCATTCACCCAGTCATGTCCAACTCTTTGTGACTCCATGGGCTGCATCCCTGTCAGGCCTCCCTGTCCCTCAACATCTCCCGAAGTTTGCTCTAGTTCATTTTCATTACATCTGGTGACCAAAATACTGGAGCTTCAGCATTAGTCTTTCCGTTGAGAATTCAGGGTTGATTTCCTTTAAGATCGACTGATCTGATCTCCTTATTGTCCAAGGGACTCTCAGGAATCTTCCCCAGCACCACAGTTCAAAGGCATCAATTCTTTCGTGGTCTGCCTTTTTTATGGTCCAGCTCTCACAACCTTATATTACCACTGGGAAGATGATCAGTACAGTTTAATCACTCAGTCATGTCTAACTCATTGAAAATCCATGGACTGCAGCATGCCAGGACTCCCTGTCCATCTCGAAATCCTGGAGCTTGCTAAAACTCATGTCCATCAAATCAGCGATGCCATCCAACCATCTCAACCTCTGTCATCCCTTTCTCCTCCTGCCTTCAGTCTTTCCCAGCATCAGGGTCTTTTCAAATGAGTCAATTCTTTGCATCAGGTGGCCAAAGTATTGGAGCTTCAGCTTCAGCACCAGTCCTTCCAATGAATATTCAGGACTGATTTCCTTTAGGATTGACTGGTTTGATCTCCTTGAAGTCCAAGGGACTCTCAAGAGTCTTCTCCAACATAACAGTTCAAAAGCATCAATTCTGTGGCTCTCAGCTTTCTTTATAGTCCAACTCTCACATATATACATGACTACTGGAAAAACCATAGCTTTCACTAGACTGACTTTGGTTAGCAAAGTAATGTCTCTGCTTTTTAATATGCTATCTAGGTTGTTCATAGCTTGTCTTCCAAGGAGCAAGTATCTTTTAATTTGATGGCAGTAGTCACCATCTGCAGTGATTTGGGGAACCAAAAAAAAAATAAAGTCTCTCACTGTTTCCACTGTTTCCCATCTATTTGCCATGAAGTGATGGGACCGGATACTATGCTCTTAGTTTTCTGAATGTTGAATTTTAATCCAACTTTTTCACTCTCCTCTTTCATTTTCTTCAAGAGGCTCTTTAGTTCTTCTTCACTTTCTGCCATAAGCGTGGTATGTTCTGCGTATCTGAGGTTATTGATATTTCTCCCAGCAATCTTGTTTCCAGCTTGTACTTTATCCAGTCCAGACTTTCTCATGATATGCTCTGCATATAAGTGCAGTACTTGGGTGCAGTCTCAAAAATGCATAATCTCTGTTTGTTTCCAAGGCAAACCATTTAAAATCACACTAACCCAAGTCTATGCCCAAATCACTAATGCTGAAGAAGCTGAGATTGAACACTTCTATGATGACCTACAAGACCTTTTAGAACTAACACACAAAAAAAGGTGTCCTTTTCAATATAGGGGACTGGAATGCAAAAGTAGGAAGTCAAGAGTACCTGGAGTAACAGGCAAGTTTGGTCTTGGAGTGAAGGAGGGCAACAGCTAACAGAGTTCTTCCAAGAGAAATGAAGCAGGGCAACAGCTAACAGAGTTCTTCCAAGAGAATGCACTGGTCAGCACAAACACCCTCTTCCAACAACACAGGAGAAGATTCTACACATGGACATCACCGGATGGTCAATACTGAAATCAGATTGATTATATTCTTTGCAGTCAAAGATGGAGAAGCTCTATACAGTCAGCAAAAAGAAGATGGGGAGCTGACTGTGGCTCAGATAATGAACTCCTTATTGCAACATTCAGACTTAGATTGAAGAAAGTATGGCAAATAGCTAGGCCATTCAGGTATGATCTAAATCAAATCCCTTGCAATTATATAGTGGAAGTGAGAAATAGACTCAAGGGATTATATCTAATAGACAGTGCCTGAAGATCTCTGAACGGAGGTTTGTGACATTGTTCAGGAGGCAGGGAGCAAGACGATCCTCAAGAAAAAGAAATGCAAAGAGCCAAATAGTTGTCTGAAAAGGTCTTACAAACAGCTGAAAAAAGAAAACACGCTAAAGGTAAAGGAGAAAAGGAAAGATATACCCATCTGAACGCAGAACTCCAAAGAATAGCAAAGAGAGATAAGAAAACCTTCCTAAATGATCAATGCAAAGAAATCGAGGAAAACAATAGAATGGGAAGGACTAGAGACCTCTGCAAGAAAATTAGAGATACCAACAGAACATTTCATGCAAAGATGGGCAATAAAGGACAGAAAGATACGGACCTAACAGATGCAGAAGATATTAAGAAGAAGTGGCAAGAATACACAAAAGAACTATACAAAAATGATCTTAACGACCCAGATAACCACGATGGTGTGATCATTCACCTAGAGCCAGACATTCTGGAGTCTGAAGTCATGTGGGCCCTAGGAAGCATCACTACTAACAAAGCTAATGGAGGTGATGTAATTCCAGCTGAACTATGTCAGATTCTAAAAGATGGGTCTGTGAAAGTGTGCACTCAACATGACAGGAAATTTGGAAAACTCAGCAGTGGCCACAGGACTGGAAAAGGTCAGTTTTCATTCCAATGCCAAAGAAAGTCAATGCCAAAAAATGTTCAAATTACCGCATAATTGCATTCATCTCACACACTTGCAAAGAATGCTCAAAATTCAAGTGAGATTTCAACAGTGCATGAACCAAGAACTTCCTGATGTTCAAGCTGGACTTAGAAAAGGCAGAGGAACCAGAGATCAATGCCAACATTCGTTGGATCATAGAAAAAGCCAGACAGTTCCAGAAAAACATCTACTTCTCCTTTATTGACTGTGCCAAAGCCTGTGACTGTGTGGATCACAAGAAACTATAGAAAATTCTTAAAAGAGGTGGGACTACCAGACCACCTTACCTGCCTCCTGAGACATCTATATACAGATCAAGAAGCAACAGTTAGAACCAGACATGGAATAACAGACTGATTACAATTGGGAAAGGAATATGTTAAAGCTGTATATTGTCACCCTGCTTATTTAACTCCTGTTCAGAGCACATTATGCACACCAGGTGGATGAACATGAGCTTGAGCAAGCTCTGGAAGTTGGTGATGGACCGGAAAGCCTGGTGTGCTGCAGCCCATGGCGTCACAAAGAGTCCGACGCAACTGAGCGACTTAACTGAAATGAAATGAACTGAACTTCATTTCAGACTCTTTGTTGACTATTAGGGCTACTCCAATCTAAGGGATTCTTGCCCACAGTAGTAGATATAATGATCATCTGAATTACATTCGCCCATTCCAGTCACTCATTCCTAAGATGTTGATGTTCACTCTTGCCATCTCCTGTTTGACCACTTCCAATTTGCCTTGATTCACGGACCTAACATTCCAGATTCCTATACAATATTCTTTTTTACAGCATTAGACTTTACTTCCATCACCAGTCAGTCACATCCACCACTGGGCATTGTTTTCACTGTGACTTTCTCTCTTCATTCTTTCTGGAGTTATTTTTCCACTCTTCTCCAGTAGCATATGGGGCACCTGCAGACTGGAGAGTTCATCTTTAAGGGTCATATCTTTTTGCCTTTTCATACTGTTCATGGGGTTTCAAGTCAAGAATACTAAAGTGGTTTGCCATTCCCTTCTCCAGTGGACTTCATTTTGTCAAAAGTCTCCACCATGACCCATCCGAATTGGTGACCCTATATGGCATGGTTCATAGTTTCATTGAGTTAGACAAGGCTGTGGTCCATGTGATCAGTTTGGTTACTTTTCCGTGATTGCGGTTTTCATTCGGTCTGCCCTTTGATGAATAGGATAAGAGGCTTATGGAATCCTCCTGATAGAAGAGACTGACCAGGGGGAAGGGGGTGGGGGAAACTGAGTCTTGTTCTAATGGGTGGGGCCAGTTCAGTTCAGTTCAGTCGCTCAGTTGTGTCCGACTCTTTGCGACCCCATGAATCATAGCATGCCAGGACTTCCTGTCCATCACCAACTCCCAGAGTTCACTCAAACTCATGTCCATCGAGTCGGCGATGCCATCCAGGCATCTCATCCTCTGTCGTCCCCTTCTCCTCTTGCCCCCAATCCCTCCCAGCATCAGGGTCTTTTCCAATGGGTCAGTTCTTCACATGAGATGGCCAACGTATTGGAGTTTCAGCTTCAGCATCATTCCTTCCAAGGAAATCCCAGGGCTGATCTCCTTCAGAATGGACTGGTTGGATCTCCTTGCAGTCCAAGGGACTCTCAAGAATCTTCTCCAACACCACAGTTCAAAAGCATCAATCTTCGGCACTCAGCCTTTTTCACAGTCCAACTCTCACATCTATACATGACCACAGGGAAAACCATAGCTTTGACTAGACGGACCTTTGTTGCCAAAGTAATATCTCTGCTTTTTAATATGCTATCTAGGGTGGTCCTAACTTTCTTTCCAAGGACTAAACGTCTTTTAATTTCATGGCTACAATCACCATCTGCAGTGATTGTGGAGCCCCCCAAAATAAAGTCTGACACTGTTTCCACTATTTCCCCATCTATTTCCCATGAAGTGATGGGACCAGATGCCATGATCTTCGTTTTTTGAATGTTGAGCTTTAAGCCAACTTTTTCACTCTCCACTTTTACTTTCATCAAGAGGCTTTTTAGTTCCTTTTCACTTTCTGCCATAAGGGTGGTGTCATCTGCATATCGGAGGTTATTGATATTTCTTCTGGCATCTTGATTCCAGCTTGTGCTTCTTCCAGCCCAGTGTTTCTCATGATGTACTCTGCATATAAGTTAAATAAGCAGGGTGACAATATACAGCCTTAATGTACTCCTTTTCCTATTTGGAACCAGTCTGTTGTTCCATGTCCAGTTCTAACTGCTGCTTCCTGACCTGCATATAGGTTTCTCAAGAGGTAGGTCAGGTGGTCTGGTATTCCCATCTCTTTCAGAATTTTCCACAATTTATTGTGATCCACACAGTCAAAGGCGTTGGCAAAGTCAATAAAGCAGAAATAGATGTTTTTTTGGATCTCTCTTGCTTTTTTGATGATCCAGTGGATGTTGGCAATTTGATCTCTGGTTCCTCTGCCTTTTCTAAAACCAGCTTGAACATCTGGAAGTTCACGGTTCACATACTGCTGAAGCCTGGCTTTCAGGATTTTGAGCATTACTTTACTAGAGTGTGAGATTAGTGCAATATGTGGGGCCAAGCTGTGTAAATCTTTAACCCAATTTGCTGTTGATGGGTGGGGCTGTGTTCCCTGAGGCCAACTGTGGGTCCACTCCTCCACCGAGACTCCTGGACACTCATAGGCAAGGCTGGCTCAGTCTCCCACTGCCCTCCAAAGTCAAATTCCCTGGGTGGTCTCAGTCCTTTTGCCGGATCCTCAGGTTGGAAAACCTATTGTAGGTCCTAGAGTTTTCTTAACAGTGTAAGAATTTCTTTGGCATAATCATTCTCTACTTTGTGGACTGTCTGTTCTGCAGCTTTATGGTGGGGCTAATGGTGACCTCCTCCAGGAGGGCTTATGTCACACACTGGGTGACCTGGGTCTGCTGTAGCCAGAGCCCCTGTCTCCATAGCAGGTGACTGCTGACCCCTGCCTCTGCAGGAGACACCCAAAAATTCAAAGACAAATCTGGCTCAGTCTCTGTAGGACCTTTGGGTCCTGGTGCACACAAGGTTTTGTTTGAACCCTCAGAGCATCTCTGGTGGGTATGGGTTTGATTCTGCATGATTTCCCCCCTCTTACTGGCTTGTTGGGACTTCTCCTTTGCCCTTTGACATGGGGTATCTTTTTTGCTGGGATCCAACATTCTCTTGTCAACGATTATCATAGACGAGTTGCAATTTTGGACTTCTTGCAGGAGAAGATGAGTACACGTCCTTCTACTCCACCATCTTGTTATGCAAAGATGGGAAGACCATAGCCTTGACTATATGGGGACCTTTGTTGGCAGAGTAATGTCTCTGCTTTTCAGCACACTGTCTAAGTTTGTCACAGCTTTTCTGCCAAGAAGCAATCGTCTTTTGACTTCATGGCTGCAGTCACCATCTGCAGTGATTAGAGCCCAAGAAGAAGAAATCTGTCACTACTTCCACATTTTCCCTTTTTATTTGCCATTAAGCAATGGGGCTGGATGCCATGATCTTAGTTTTGTTTTGTTTTGTTGAAATGTTTAGTTTTAAACCAGCTGTTTCACTCTTCCCCTTCATGGATCGCTGCCTTGTCGTGGCAAAGGGGCTTGTGTAACTCAGTGAAGCTATGAGCCATGCCATGTAGGGTCACCCAAGACAGAAGGTCATAGTGGAGAGTTCTGACATAATGAGATCCACTGGAGGAGAGAATGGCAAACCCAGTATACTTGCTGTGAGAACTGTATAAAAAGAACTGTATAAAAAGACAAAAAGATAATACATATCAGATCAGATCAGTCACTCAGTTGTGTCCGACTCTTTGCGACCCCATGAATCGCAGCACGACAGACCTCCCTGTCCATCACCAACTCCCGGAGTTCACCCAAACTCACGTCCATCGAGTCAGTGATATCATCCAGCCATCTCATCCTCTGTCGTTCCCTTCTCCTCCTGCCCCCAATCCCTCCCAGCATCAGAGTCTTTTCCAATGAGTCAACTCTTCGCATGAGGTGGCCAAAGTACTAGAGTTTCAGCTTTAGCATCATTCCTTCCAAAGAAATCCCAGGGCTGATCTCCTTCAGAATGGACTGGTTGGATCTCCTTGCAGTCCAAGGGACTCTCAAGGGTCTTCTCCAACACCACAGTTCAAAAGCATCAATTATTTGGTGCTCAGCCTTCTTCACAGTCCAACTCTCACATCCATACATGACCACAGGAAAAACCATAGCCTTGACTAGACGAACCTTAAAGTAATATTATTCTTTTGAATTATTCCATAATATTTCAATATTCAATAAATAATACTAATGACCCTCCTTGAACTTGTCTCAATATGAAGGTGGAAAAGTGTTTTTCTTATGCAAAAGCAAAGAAAAAAGGTTGATGCACAGTAAGCTAAAGACATTTTTATTTTTATTGTATACTGAAATATATGCTGCCAAAATGAATGTACCAATTTACACTCTCCTCAGGGTGAAATATTTGCTGTGATTAAATAAAATAAAGTGAGCAATATACTGAGTGCAACCCTTGGCATATATTATAGTGCTCAATAAATATTAGATTTCACTATTACAGTGAGCTATTTTTCTAGTAGTTTGACTTGTTGGAAGGATAGAATTTGGAAGAATATCTAGGGCAGTTAGGTAAGATTCACTAAATGTATGAATGTGACTGTGAAACTCAAATGAGCAATGTGATAAGGACAAACTCTATACTTCACAATTTTGCTTAAGGCCAACTTACAGTATACTTAGAATTCATATATAATGAAATTATTAACATAACTAGGAGAGGAATGTAACCCCATTTGTACTCAAGTTGGTGAAGTCCAGTATTCAAGCCCCAAATATCCCTCATTAGAAATATCATGTGAACTAACATATTTTCATAAAATTTATTTTTATTATTTTTAATATAAATGTATTTATTTTAATTGGAGGCTAATTACTTTACAATATTGTATTGGTTTTGCCATACATTGACATGAATCCACCGTGGGTGTATATGTGTTCCCTATCCTGAACCCCCCTCCCTCCTCCCTCCCCATTAGATTTTGTATTCTAATAGATCTAAAATTTCATTTGAATTAATAAACATCACCACATAAGTTGAACCTGAATATGACATACCCGGAGAAGGCAATGGCACCCCACTCCAGTACTTTTGCCTGGAAAATCCCATGGACGGAGGAGCCTGGTAGGCTGCAGTCCATGGGGTCGCTAGGAGTTGGACACGGCTGAGCGACTTCACTTTCACTTTTTACTTTCATGCATTGGAGAAGGAAATGGCAACCCACTCCAGTGTTCTTGCCTGGAGAATCCCAGGGACGGGGGAGCCTGGTGGGCTGCCGTCTCTGGGGTCACACAGAGTCGGACAAGACTGAACTAGTACACTGCCCAAGAAAAAGAAATTACTAAGATACAATAAACCCTAAGTGATAAAACTAAATGACAAGTAAGAGGATTTTTCTTTTAAAACATTCAAGATGTTTGACTATCTGAGTTAGATTAAGACTTTAATTGGATTTCTATTGAGTTGATAAATAAAGAAATGATAGCTGAAAAACAAGTCTTTAGCTACTTTTTTTTTTTTTAAGGAAATATGTAGTCCACAGTGTTAAACACTGTGCAAGACTATGATATAAAATACACTCTCTGTATTTTGTACTCTTATAGTCACACACACATAGAAAACAGTCAACCAAAACCGAAGGGACTATATTAAAAATTTGATCTTACTGTCTCCATTAAAACCCTCTCAGACTCCCTCTCTGTAGGTGACTGGTGTTGCCAAAATCTTCTGTATCCTTCTAGCAATATTCTGTTTATACAAGCACATATGTTTTGTAGATATATTTTCCTCAAGTATGGGAAAATTAGACACTATTTGCATTTAATAATGTTTCTTAAATGTGATTTCATGTTAGTACACTATTTGACATTATCATACAATATTCTACTCTGCAAAGATAGGATTCTATACTTAATCAATTTAAGATTAAAGAAGATAGGCATTTAAGCTCTCAGTCCTTTTATTGTGTTGTCATGAATTATTTTGTATACATATTGTATTGACCTCAAATACATCAATATCTCTTAAGATCTTCTAGTTATTAGAATCGTTTTGGTCAAAAGATACGTCTTTTCAATTTTAACAAATATTGCAAATGAAATGAGAGTTGGGACTTTACAGTCTCATATACATTTCACTAAAGTGTTTCCCAAGCTCTCCAAATTATTATTCATTAAGTAATTACTTTATCAATCTGATGGATGAAAATGGATTATACTTAATATGCAGTGAGATGGATTTCATTTTTACTTGCCATTTATCTTTTGTATACTATCTGTTTTTGTCTCTTTGTCCATTTTTCTATTGAGCTGATGTTCTTCTCATTGATTATATGAACTTTTCATATATTAAAGAAAGTAGTTTTTTCCTTTGATTGCAAGTACTTTTCTCTTAGTAAAGTATTTTTTATGTCCTTTCAAGTATGTCTTCTCCAGTGGTCATTAGTCTTTTGAATTTCTATATTCTATTTTCTACTGTAAAAAACTAAAGTAGACAAGTTTGTCAATATTTTCCTTTCAGCTTTTGATATTTAGTTCTTGCTGTGAAAGGTATTCCTCATTCCTGTTTTATGAAATAATTTATACTTTTCTACAGAACCATCTACTTCATGCAGGTTTTCAATTTACTTATGTGTATTTGAGCAAAAGATCATCTTATAATCTATAATAAATTCTCATTCCTATTTCTCATTTTGTTTCTGTTTTCTCCCTTTTTTGATTAAAATAGTGATTAACAATTGTATTTGTTCTAAAAGAATCAGTTTATGAGTTTAGTTACTAACTCATCCTGTTTATGTTTTTCTCTTTAATTAGTATCAGGTTTCCTCTACTTATTTCAATTTCCTTGAGTATCTTTGGGTTTGTTTTTTTTTTTTAAGTTTATAACTTTCAGTTTTTATCTTTATTCCTTCTTCTTACTTAGATTTTTTTGTTGTTTCTTGCATTTTTTCCTGAGTTCCTGAAATAAATGTTTAATTAATTTATTTTCAGTTTTTTACTTTTCAAATGATACAGTCTTTGTAAAAATATATTCACATGCTGATTTCTTCTCCATTTATTATTTTTATTGAGCTATACTATTATAACTCATAATATAATGTTTTAGTTTCAGATGTACAACTTAGTGATTTGATTTTTTTTTGCATTGCAAAGTAATCATCACAATAAACCTAGTTATCATCTGTCACCATATACTGGAATATAATTGACAATATTTCTTATGCTGTACATTACATCTGCAGGACTTATTCATTTATAACTGGAAGTTTGTATCTCTTAATCACCATCACCTATTTTGTCTATCCTCCACAATCCTTACCCTCTGTCAAACACAGTTTCTTCTCTGTATCTATGTATCTATGAGTTCTTTCCTATTTATCTTACTTGTTTTTCAGATTCCACATATAAGTGAAATCATAAGTTATTTGTCTGACTTATTTCACTTAGCATAATACCCTCTAGGTCCATTGTTGATACAAACACCAAGATTTCGTTATTTTCTAGGGCTGAGTAATATTTCATCATGTGTGTGTGTGTGTGTGTGTGTGTATCACAAATAATATCTTCTTTTTCTATTCATCTTTCAATGGACAATGAGGTTGTTTTCATATATTTCCTGCTGTAAATAATGCTACAGTGAATGTATGGGGAACATATATGTTTTCAAATAAGTATTTTTGCTTTCTTCAGATAAATACAGGGATGAATTTCTGGATTGTGTTCAGTTTTAATTTTCTGAGTACCCTCCATACTGTTTTCCATAGTGGCTACACCAATGTACATTCTCATCAGCAGTGCATGAGCATTCCCTTTTCTCCACACCCTTGCCAACGTTTGTTATTTCTTGTCTTTTTAATAATAATCATTCAGACAGGTGTGTGATGGCATATTATGGTTTTGTCTTGCATTTCCCTGATGATGAGCAATATTGAACTTCTTTTCATGTATCTGTTAGCCATTTGTACATCTTCTTTGAAAAAATAAGTGTGTATTCAGTCCTGTACTCATTTTTAATTTTATTTTATATTGAGTTGTAATGTTTTGTATATTTTGGATAAAGATTCCTTATCAGATACATCATTTGCAGAGATCTTCTCCCATTCACTGGGCTGGGCTTTGTTTTGTGGATAGTTTCCTTTGCTGCACAGCTTTTTAGTTCAATATAGCCCCATTTGTTTATTTTTAATTTTGTTTCTCTTGCCTGAAGAGACACATCCAAAAATATATTGATAAGACTTATGTCAAAGATCTCACAACCAATATTTTCTTCTGGGAATGCTACGGTTTTAGGTCTTACAGTTAAGTTTTTTATCAGTTTTTACTTTTTATATGGTGTAAGAAAGTTGTCCAGTTTCATTCTTTTCGATGTAGCTGTCCAGCTTCCCCCAACACCATTTATTGAAGAGACTATTTCTTTCCCATTGTATACCCTTGCCTCCTTTTGCATAGGTTAATTGGCTGCATGTGTGTGAGCTTATTTCTTGGCTCTCTATTCTCTTTCATTGATTTATATATGTCTGTTTTTGTGCCACTACAATACTTTTTGATTACTATAACTTTGCAGCAGTTTGAAATCAGGAAGCATGATATGTCCAGCCTTGTTCTTCTTTCTCAGGATAGTTTTGGCTATTAGAGGTCTTTCTGTGGATCCATACAAATTTTAGAATTATCCATGTTATTTTGATGGGAATTGCATTGAATTTGTAAATAGCTTTGTGTAGTATGGATGTGGAGAAGACAATGGCACCCCACTCCAGTACTTTTGCCTGGAAAATCCCATGGATGGAGGAGCCTGGTAGGCTGCAGTCCATGGGGTCGCTACAGTCGGACACAACTGAGTGACTTCACTTTCATTTTCACTTTCAGGCATTGGAGAAGGAAATGGCAACCCACTCCAGTGTTCTTGCCTGGAGAATCCCAGGGACGGGGAAGCCTGGTGAGCTGCCGTCTATGGAGTCGCACAGGGTCGGACACGACTGAAGCAACTTAGCAGCAGCAGCAGCAGTATGGATGGGCTTTCCTAGTGATTCAGTTGGTAAAGAATTTGCCTGCAATGCAGGAGACCGGGTTTGATCCCCAAGTCAAGAAGATTCCCAGGAGAAGAAAGCGGCAACCCACTCCTCCAGTACTTTTGCCTGGAAAATCCATGGATAGAGGATCTGAGCAGGCTACAGTCCATGGAATTGCGAAGAGCTGGACACAACTGTGTGACTAATTTCACTTTCACTTTTTTTGTGTAGTATGAGCATTTTAACAATACTAATTATTTCAATTCATGAGCACAATGTATCTTTTTTAAACTTTTTAATTGGAGGATAATCACTTGACAAAGTTGTAGGAGATATGTGTATACATATGGCTGATTCACATTGTTGTATGGCAGAAATCAACACAATATATCATTCATTTGTTTGTGTTGCCTTTAATCTCTTTCATCAATGTCTTATAGCTTTCAAATCACAAATACTTTGCCTCTAGTTCATCTTATTTGAAACTCTCTAGGCTTCCTAAAGTTGGATGCCTGTTTCCTTCCTCAGATTATGGAAGTTTTCAGCCACTTTTTTTTTTTTTTTCCAAATAATTTTCTGGCCCTTTCTCTCTTCTCCTTTGGAACCCCTATAATGTGAATGACATGATGATGTTGTTCTACAATTCCATAGTTATTTTTACCTCTTTTAATTCCTTTTTCATTTTGTTGCTCTGTTTGGGTGAGTTCCATTGCATTGTTTTCCAGCTCACTGATTCATTCTTCTGTCTCATCCACTCTGCTATTGAACCCTTCTAACCAGTCCATTCTAAAGGAGATCAGCCCTGGGATTTCTTTGGAAAGACTGATGCTAAAGCTGAAACTCCAATACTTTGGCCATCTCATGCGAAGAGTTGACTCATTGGAAAAGACTCTGATGGTGGGAGGGATTGGGAGCAGGAGGAGAAGGAAACAACAGAGAATGAGATGGCTGGATGGCATCACCGACTCAATGGACATGAGTTTGAGTGAACTCCGGGAGTTGGTGATGGACAGGGAGGCCTGGCGTGCTGCAGTTCATGGGGTCACAAAGAGTCAGACATGACTGAGCGACTGAACTGAACTGAACTGAACATGTTTCAGTTCAGATATAACTGCTGTTTGCTACTTATATTTTCTGTCTCCTTCTTGAAGTTTTGTGTTCATTCATTCTTTTTCCAACATCAGTGAGCTTTTTTTTAATTACAAAATTATTTTGAACTTTTTATCAAGTAAGTTGTTTATGTCTGTTTCATTAAGATCTTTCCTTGTCTCCTCAATTTGCTTGTGTTTATCTATATGTATTAGGTTAACCAGGTACTTCCCTCATTCTTGAAAGAGTGGTCTCATGTAGGAGCTGTTCTGTGTGTCCCATAAGTGCAATCTCCCCTGGTCACCAGAGCCAGGCACTCTATGGGCATCTTTTGTGTGGGCTACATGAACTCACCAGCTGTGGTACGGCCATGGCTGCTGCCTGGGGAGGACAGGAACCACATTTGCTCACCCCATTGTGGCTCGGCCATTGTGTGGAAAGGGCAAGTTTGAGTTGCTTGTCTGTCCCTGTTGTGATTCAGTCACTTGTGGGAGGAGCTTCATACACTCATCTGGGCTGATGGTGGCTTGCCTGCTATGTGGTGAGGGCGGGACTCAGGGCTCTTGACTAGCCCAGTCATGGTCTCGCTTTTGCCAGGAAAGGTGGAGTTCAGGGGATCGTCTTCCCATCATGGTTGCAGCCTGCCTGCTGCACAGGGAGGGTGGGGTTCAGGTCCTCACCAAGCCCAGTTGCTGCTTGACTCTAGCACCAGAAGGGTGGGGCTTGGCATGCTCACCCACACCTGTTGCAGTTTGGTCCCTGCACAGAGTAGAGGGAACTATCTTAGTTCCCTGGCCAAATTGTGACTTGGGTACTTGCAGCAGTGGGTGGTCACAGAGGGCTCACCCAGCCTTGCTATAGCATGCGTGGGCACAGCACAGCCTCCAATGTAGCATGTTAGAGAGGGCACCAAAAATGGTGCCAGTAGGTTCCATCACCAGCAGGTCCCTGCAGGTTCCTACCTCTCCTAAAGTTGCTTTAAAATTAGTCTCTGCACTTTTTAATCTGTTACTTTTTTGCTAAATCTCTGCCAGAGGCTTTGTGCAGGAGACCTTTAAGAGTAGGACCACCATTCCTTGCAGCTTTATGATTTTCCTGCTCTTGCTGTTGCTGTTGCTGTGTCACTTCAGTCATGTCCGACTCTGTGTGACCCCACAGATGGCAGCCCACCAGGCTGCTCTGTCCCTGGGATTCTCCAGGCAAGAATATTGGAGTGGTTGCCATTTCCTTCTCCAGTGCATTCATGCACACTAAGTCACTTCAGTTGTGTCCAATTCTGCGCGACCCTATAGACAGCAGCCCTTCAGGCTCCACTGTCCACAGGATTTTCCAGGCAAGAATTGGAGTAGGTTGCCATTTCCTTCTCTATTAATTTTCCAAACAGGATGTTTAGGGTGCTCATCTTTCCAGTGTCAGCTTCCCAGGGTCAGGGTGCCTGATTGTCAGAAAGAATCCCTTTGCTTCTTGAGTTAGAGTTTTGGATTTTGAGGGATCCCTCCTGATTGTGGGGTCACCACATCTGGGGCAGGGTCCAAGGTGCACCCATGCCTCTGAATCCCCTGCCTTCCTCCATGGGCCTCTTGTGTTGTGGTGGTGCTGCTGTTTATGTAGCTCTCAGATCCTTTTTGGAGGAAAAACTATTCTACAAGTAATTGTAAATACACTGTATCTGTGAGTGGAGATGAGGTCAAAGTCTTCATACACTACCAGCTTGGACTCTGTTTCTTCTCCATTTAATTTAAGACATAATAAAACAAATTAATTTTTAAATGTATTTATTTTTCTGTTTGAAAAGTATATGGAAATAACTTAGCTAGGCATCCTGAACTTATCCATATAAAAATAAAACCAAAGGAAATCCATAAGGGATTAAAAGGAGATTTAGTATACTGTTTTGTTATATTGATTCTATCACAACATAGCATTTTCAATAACAGAATAACTGGCAGAAAAACTAAGGCTGAAATATTCTCTGGCTTTTAGTTATAGTCTCAGGCATTTAAAAATGATTTTTTCAAAATCAATTTCAATGGTAGTATAATGAAATTAAATTTATAATACAAACTAAATAGAGTTGCTTATTTTCAAAAGTAGAATGGGAAATCAGAATCCCAAAGCCCTGATTAGTTCTCTGTACTCAGTAAAGGATGAGCCTTTGAGCTGACAGTCCTCTGTTCAAAGAACATAGGATCCTGGTTATGCAAAATTGATTGTAGAACTGCGTTATGAATTTAGAGCTAAATTTCTCTGGAAATGGGATTGAGGAGGATCCAGATGAGAAACAACACACTCGGAAAAACAACAGTTATAAGAAGGATAAGAAGTATACTGAGAGACAAAGTTGTTGTTCAGTTGCAGAGTCATCTCTGACTCTTTGTGATCCCATGGACTGTAGCATGCCAGGCTTCCCTGTCCTTCACTATCTCCCTGTGTTTGCTCAAACTCATGTCCATTGAATCTGTGATGCCATCCAATCATCTCATCCTCTGTCATTCCCTTCTCTTGCCTTCAATCTTTCCCAGCATCAGGATCTTTACTAATGAGTCAGCACTTCTCATTAGGTGGCCAAAGTATTGCAGCTTCAGCTTCAGCATCAGTCCCTTCAGTGAATATTCAGGGTTGATTTCCTTTAAGATTGACTGGTTTGATCTCCTTGTTACCCAGGGACTCTCAAGAGTCTTCTCCAGCACCACAATTCAAAAGCATCAGTTCTTCAGCACTCAGCCTTATTTAAGGTCCAACGATCATATCCGTACGCAACTATGGAAAACCGGTAGCTTTGACTGTACAGGCCTTTGTTGGCAAAGTGATGTCTCTGTTTTTTAATATGTTGTCTAGGTTTGTCATAGCTTTTATTCCAAGGAGAAAGTGTCTTTTGATTTCATGGCTAAGGGCACCATCCGCAATGATTTTGGAGCACAAGAAATATTCTGCCACTGTTTCCATTGTTTCCCCATCTATTTGCCGTGAAGGAATGAGCCCGGATCCCATGATCTTAGTTTTACGAATGTTGAGTTTTAAGCCAACTTTTTCATGCTCCTCTTTCACCTTTTTCAAGAGTCTCTTTAGTTCCTCTTCACTTTATGCCATTACAGTGGTGTCATCTGCATATCTGAGGTTGTTGCTATTTCTCCCTGCAATCTTGATTCCAATTTGTGTTTCATCCAGCTTGGCATTTCTCCTGCTGTACTCTGCATGTAAGTTAAATAAGCAGGGTGACAATATACAGCCTTGAGGTACTTCTTCCCGAATTATGAACCAGTCCATTGTTCCATGTCTTGCTTCTTGACTTGCATACCGGTTTCACAAGAGACAGGTGAGGTGGTCTGGTATACCCATCTCTTGAAGAATTTTCCACAGTTTCTTGTGATGCGCACAGTCAAAGGCTTTAGTCAATGGAATAGAAACAGATGTTTTTCTGGAATTCCCTTGCTTTTTCTATGATCCAGTGGATGTTGGTAATTTGATCTCTTTTTCCTCTGCCTTTTCTAAGTCCAGCTTGTACATCAGGAAGCTCTGTATTCATGTACTATTGAGGCCTAGCTTGAAGGATTTTGAGCATTAACTTGCTAGAATGTTCAGTTCAGTTTAGTTCAGTTGCTCAGTCATGTCTGACTCTTTGCGATCCCATGAATTGTAGCACGCCAGGCCTCCCTGTCCATTACCAACTCCCGGAGTTCATTCATACTCACGTCCATCGAGTTGGTGATGCCATCCAGCCATCTCATCCTCTGTCATCCCCTTCCCCTCCTGACCCCAATCCCTCCCAGCATCAGAGTCTTTTCCAATGAGTCAATTCTTCGCATGAGGTGGCCAAAGTACTGGAGTTTCAGCTTTAGCATCATTCCTTCCAAAGAACACCCAGGGCTGGTCTCCTTCAGAATGGACTGGTTGGATCTCCTTGCAGTCCAAGGGATTCTCAAGAGTCTTCTCCAACACCACAGTTCAAAAGCATCAATTCTTCAGTGCTCAGCCTTCTTCACAGTCCAACTCTCACATCCACACATGACCACAGGAAAAACCATAGCCTTGACTAGACGAACCTTAGTTGGCAAAGTAATGTCTCTGCTTTTGAATATGCTATCTAGGGTGGTCATAACTTTTCTTCCAAGGAGTAAGCATCTTTTGATTTCACGGCTGCAGTCACCATCTCCAGTGATTTTGGAGCCCCAAAAATAAAGTCTGACACTGTTTCCACTATTTCCCCATCTATTTGCCGTGAAGTGGTGGGACCAGATGCCATGATCTTTGTTTTCTGAATGTTGAGCTTTAAGCCAACTTTTTCACTCTCCACTTGCACTTTCATCAAGAGGCTTTTTAGTTCCTCTTCACTTTCTGCCATAAGGGTGGTGTCATCTGCATATCTGAGGTTATTGATATTTCTCCCGGCAATCTTGATTCCAGCTTGTGCTTCTTCCAGCCCAGCGTTTCTCATGATGTACTCTGCATAGAAGTTAAATAAGCAGGGTGACAATATACAGCCTTGACATACTCCTTTTCCTATTTGGAACCAGTCTGTTGTTCCATGTCCAGCTCTAACTGATGCTTCCTGGCCTGCATATAGGTTTCTCAAGAGGCAGGTCAGGTGGTCTGGTATTCCCATCTCTTTCAGAATTTTCCACAGTTTATTGTGATCCACACTGTCAAAGGCTTTGGTATAGTCAATAAAGCAGAAATAGATGTTTTCTGGAACTCTCTTGCTTTTTCTATGATCCAGTGGATGTTGGCAATTTGATCTCTGGTTCCTCTGCCTTTTCTAAAACCAGCTTGAACATCTGGAAGTTCATATTCATGTATTGCTGAAGCCTGGCTTGGAGAATTTTGAGCATTACTTTACTAGCGTGTGAGATGAGTGCAACTGTGTGGTAGTTTGAGCATTCTTTGGTATTGCCTTTCTTTGGGATTGGAATGAAAACTTAATTTTGTCAATACTGTGGCCACTATTAAGTTTAGCAAATTTGCTGGCATATTGAGTGCAACACTTTCAGAGTGTCATAGATCTTCATAGACCCATTCAATTTCAGCTTTTTCAGCATTAGTGGTTTGTTCATAGACTTGAATTACTGTGTTATTGTATGGTTTGCCTTGGAAATGAACAGAGATCATTCTGTCATTTTTGAGATAGCACCCAAGTATTGCATTTTGGACTCTTTTGTTGACTATGAAGGTGACTCCATTTCTTCTGATGGATTTTTGCCCACAATAGTAGATAAAATGTTCATCTGAGTTAAATTCTCCCATTCCCATCCATTTTAGTTCACTGATTTCTAAGACTTCCATGCTCATCCTTGCCATCTCCTGTTTGACCACTTCCAATTACTTTGATTCATGGACCTAACTTTCCATGTCCTATGCAATATTGGTCTTTACAACATCAGACTCTGCTTTCACGACCAGACACATCCAAAACTGGGCATCATTTCCACTTTGTCTCAGTCTCTTTATTCCTTCTGGTGCTATTTCTTTGCATTTTCTGTTAGCGTATTGGACACCTACTAACTGGGGATGTTCATCTTTCAGTGTCATATCTTTTTGCCTTCTCATAATGTTCATGGGGTTCTCAAGGCAAGAATGCTGAAGCAGCTTGCCATTCCTTTTTCCAGTGGGCCACATTTTTTCAGAACTCCCCACCATGACCCATTCATCTTAGGGGGCTCTACATGGCATGGCCCATAACTTCATTAAATTATAGAAACATGACCATTTTGGTTAGTTTTCTGTGATTGCAGTTTTCATTCTGTTTTTCTTCTATGGATGAAGATAAAAGACTTGTTCAAGTTTTTGATGGGAGGGACTAGCTGTGGGGGAAACAGGGTCTTGCTCTGGTGGGCAAGGCCGTGCTTAGTTCAGTTCAGTTCAGTTGCTCAGTTGTGTCCAATTCTTTGTGACACCATGGACTGTAGCATGCCAGGATTCCCTGTCCATCACCAACTTCTGAAGCTTGCTCAAACTCATGTCCATCGATTCGGTGATGCCATCCAGCCATCTCATCCTCTGTTGCCCCCTTTTCCTCCTGTCTTCAATCTTTCCCGGCATCAGGGTTTTTTCAAATGAGTCAGTTCTTCCCATTAGGTGGCCAGAGTATTGGAATTTCAGCTTCAGCATCAGTCCTTCCAATGAATATTCAGGACTGATTTCCTTTAGGATGGACTGGTTGGATCTCCTTGCAGTCCAAGAAATTCTCGTCTTCTCCAACACCACAGTTCAAAAGCATCAATTCTTCAGTGCTCAGCTTTCTTTATAGTCCAACTCTCACATCCATACATGACTATTGGAAAAACCATAGTTTTGACTATATGGACCTTTGTTGGCAAAGTAATGTCTCTGCTTTTTAATATGCTGTCGAGGTTGGTCATAGCTTTTCTTCTAAGAAGTAATGGTCTTTTAATTTCGTGGTTGCAGTCCCATCTGAAGTGATTTTGGAACCCAAAAAATAAAGTATGTCACTGTTTCCATTGTTTCCCCATCTATTTGCCATGAAGTGATAGGACTGGATGTGGTGTTCTTAGTTTTCTGAATGTTGAGTTTTAAGCCAACTTTTTCACTCTCCGCTTTCAATTTCATCAAGAGGCTCTTTAGTTCTTCACTTTCTGCCATAAGGGTGGTGTCATCTGTATGTCTGAGCTTATTGATATTTCTCCTGGCAATCTTGATTTTAGTTTTTGCTTCATCTAGCCCAACATTTCTCATGATGTACTCTGCATATAAATTAAATTAGCAGGGTGTCAATATACAACCTTGACAGACTCCTTTCCATGTTTGGAACCAGTTCATTGTTCCATGTGTTGATCCATGTCCACTTCTAACTGTTCCTTCTTGACCTGCATATAGATTACTCAGGAGGCAGGAAAAGTTGTCTGGTATTCCCATCTCTTTAAGGATTTTCCACAGTTTGTTGTGATCCACACAGTCAAAGGCTTTGGCATATTCAATAAAGCAGAAGTAGATGTTTTCCTGAAACTCTCTTGCTTTTTCAATTATCTAATTTTCTGCTGGTGGGTGGGGCTGTGTTATCTCCCTGTAATTTGGCCTCAGGCCAGACTATGGTAAAGATAATTGTGGTAATGGTGACCAACTGCTAAGAAGTTACACCAGTCTGTCTCCCAGGACTGTCTCTGTCCCTGAGGGAAGCCACTGTTGACCCATGCCTCTGCAAGAGACTTCAACACATTCACAGCCAAGTCTGACCCAATCTCTTGTGAGTCACTGTTCCCTTCTCTTGGGTCCTGGTGCTCACAAGGTTTTGTTTGTGCTCTCCAAGAGTCTCTGTTTTCCTAGTTCTGTGGAAGTTCTCTAATCAAATCCCATTGATCTTCAAAGTCAAGTTCCCTGGGGATTCTCAGTCTCTTTGCTGTATTCCCCCAGGTTAGGAAATCTGTTGTGGGGCCTAGAAATTTCACAATGGTGTGAGAACTTCTTTGGTATAATTGTTCTCCAGTGTGTGGGTCATCTGCTCAGCAGCTCTATAGTGACCTCCTCCAAGTGGACTTACACCACACACCATGCCTCCCAGGATTGCAGCTGCCAGAGCCCCTGTCCCCACTGCAGGCCACTGCTGAAACATGCCTCTGCAGAGACCCTCAAAGAGTCATGGGCAAGTCTGGCTCAGTCTCTTGAAGAGTTCACTGTTCCTTTCCCTTCGTCCTGATGGACACAAGGTTTTGTTTGTGCCCTTCAAGCATCTCAGGCAGGTGTGAGGTTTGATTCTAAATGTGAGAGACAAAGTAGGGTGTGGCAAAATGACAGAATTAAGGTCTACAGATTAAAGTATCTTTTGAAAAATTCTAGTTGGTCAGAACTTTATGAAATTAAGTATTTAAAAGCACATTTTCAAATTTGCTTTGCTTCAGTATAAAAGTCTTCTATTGCCAGAAATCTTCAGTGATGATTATCGTACACACAAATATGTGTGTCTGCAGTTTAGGCAGCATGGCAAGTAAAAGCTCTAAGAAAAGATAGATTCAGGCCCTAGAGTCAGTAAGTGAAAAAAAAACTGTTTGTCACTCAGTCGTGTCCAAATGTTTGTGACCCACCAGGCTCCTCTATCCATGGAATTCTCAAGTAAAGAATATTGGAGTGAGTAGCCAATATTGGAGTGAGTGAAAAACCTTCTCCAGAGGATTTTCCTCACCCAGGGATTAAATCCAGGTTTTCTGCATTGCAGGCAGATTGTTTACCATCTGAGCCACCTGGGAAAGCAAGTCCATTTAAAGCCTAGTCAAACTGAGAGGACTATTTCCACCATCCAGAAATCCAGAAAGTGTTTTATTAAAAGAACAACATTTAAAGAAACTCTGGATTGAAAAGGAGATATATTGAGATTCAATAGAAAACCCAACAGATAAAGAAACTCTGGGAATATCTACATGAAAGAGACACGGAACCTCATAAAAAAGTTTTTCCTGGAAAAGCTGTGGCTGAACCTCAAATCAAAGCCAGAAGGATTGAAAAATTCAGTGAGCCATGGGGCAGGTTTGGTGTAATAAATTAAAGACCAGAGAAATAACTGAATGAAGCTCCTCTCAGAGTAGCTGCCCTCAGGTTAAATCTCAAATAGGTTTCTCTATTTGGAAGCAGAAAAACCCAGCATGAGCCTTGCTTCTAGAGAGAAAAAGAAGAGTTTCTCAAATAACTTTTCTACTGTGCATAGGAGACAAATGTTATGTGGACCAAACAGGCTCTGCCTTCACTCAATTTCTCTCTGCATGAGCACACAAGCCAGGATCTTAAAACTGGAATCTGTATTCACTACCAGTAGCATACAGCTTTTTCCCATGTTGAGGACTTTCTTCACTGATCAAAATAGTCTTTTAATTGTAAATGTGCAAAGCTATATATACAATGATCATAAGTCGAATAGGCAACCATAACTGATCACTGAAAAACAAAAACAAAAAACAGTGATTGTAAGAATCAGAAGAGATACTCAAGTTGATTATACGTGGAAGTGAGAAATAGATTTAAGGGCCTAGATCTGATAGATAGAGTGCCTGATGAACTATGGAATGAGGTTCGTGACATTGTACAGGAGACAGGGATCAAGACCATTCCCACAGAATAGAAATGCAAAAAAGCAAAATGGCTGTCTGGGGAGGCCTTACAAATAGCTGTGAAAAGAAGAGAAGTGAAAAGCAAAGGAGAAAGCAAAGGAAAAGCAAAGGAAAGATATAAACATCTGAATGCAGAGTTTCAAAGAATAGCAAGAAGAGATAAAAAAAGCCTTCTTCAGCAATCAATGCAAAAAAAAAAAAAAATAGAGGAAAACAACAGAATGGGAAAGACTAGGGATCTCTTCAAGAAAATCAGAGATACCAAAGGAACATTTCATGCAAAGATGAGCTCGATAAAGGACAGATGGTATGGACCTAACAGAAGCAGAAGATATTAAGAAGAGATGGCAAGAATACACAGAAGAACTGTACAAACAAGATCTTCACGACCCAGATAATCACAATGGTGTGATCACTGACCTAGAGCCAGACATCCTGGGATGTGAAGTCAAGTGGGCCTTAGAAAGCATCACTACAAACAAAGCGAATGGAGGTGATGGAATTCCAATTGAGTTATTCCAAATCCTGAAAGATGATGCTGTGAAAGTGCTGCACTCAATATGCCAGCAAATCTGGAAAACTCAGCAGTGGCCACAGGACTGGAAAAGGTCAGTTTTCATTCCAATCCCAAAGAAAGGCAATGCCAAAGAATGCTCAGACTACCACACAATTGCACTCATCTCACACGCTAGTAAAGTAATGCTCAAAATTCTCCAAGCCAGGCTTCAGCAATATGTGAACCGTGAACTTCCTGATGTTCAAGCTGGTTTTAGAAAAGGCAGAGGAAGCAGAGATCAAATAGCCAACATCTGCTGGATCATGGAAAAAGCAAGAGAGTTCCAGAAAAGCATCTATTTCTGCTTTATTGACTATGCCAAAGCCTTTGACTGTGTGGATCACAATCAACTGTGGAAAATTCTGAAAGAGATGGGAATACCAGACCACCTAATCTGCCTCTTGAGAAATTTGTATGCAGGTCAGGAAGCAACAGTTAGAACTGGACATGGAACAACAGACTGGTTCCAAATAGGAAAAGGAGTTCGTCAAGGCTGTATATTGTCACCCTGTTTATTTAACTTCTATGCAGAGTACATCATGAGAAACGCTAGACTGGAAGAAACACAAGCTGGAATCAAGATTTCTGGGAGAAATATCAGTAACCTCAGATATGCAGATGACACCACCCTTATGGCAGAAAGTGAAGAGGAACTCAAAGACCTCTTGATGAAAGTGAAAGTGGGGAGTGAAAAAGTTGGCTTAAAGCTCAACATTCAGAAAACAAAGATCATGGCATCAGGTCCCACCACTTCATGGGAAATAGATGGGGAAACAGTGGAAACAGTGTCAGACTTTATTTTTCTGGGCTCCAAAATCACTACAGATGGTGACAGCAGCCATGAAATCAAAAGACGCTTACTCCTTGGAAGGAAGGTTATGACCAACCTAGATAGCATATTGAAAAGCAGAGACATTACTTTGCCAACAAAGGTCCGTCTAGTCAAGGCTATGGTTTTTCCTGTGGTCATGTATGGATGTGAGAGTTGGACTGTGAAGAAGGCTGAGCACCGAAGAATTGATGCTTTTGAACTGTGGTTTTGGAGAAGACTCTTGAGAGTCCCTTGGACTGCAAGGAGATCCAACCAGTCCATTCTGAAAGAGATCAGCCCTGGGATTTCTTTGGAAGGAATGATGCTAAAGCTGAAACTCTAGTACTTTGGCCACCTCATGCGAAGAATTGACTCATTGGAAAAGTCTCTGATGCTGGGAGGGATTGGGGGCAGGAGGAGAAGGGGACGACAGAGGATGAGATGGCTGGATGGCATCACTGTCAATGGACGTGAGTCTGAGTGAACTCTAGGAGTTGGTGATGGACAGGGAGGCCTGGCGTGCTGGGATTCATGGGGTCGCAAAGAGTCGGACATGACTGAGCGACTGATCTGATCTGAAGGAGAAGGCAATGGCACCCCACTCCAGTACTCTTGCCTGGAAAATCTCTGGGATGGTGGAGCCTGGTAGGCTGCAGTCCATGGGGTCGCTAAGAGTCAGACACGACTGAGTGACTTCACTTTCACTTTTCACTTTCATGCATTGGAGAAGGAAATGGCAACCTGCTCCAGTCTTCTTGCCTGGAGAATCCCAGGGACGGCTGAGCCTGGTGGGTTGACGTCTATGGGGTCGCACAGAGTCGGACACGACTGAAGCGACTTAGCAGCAGCATATCCTCTAACAGATTCAGAAGGATTTAACTATTTGTTAAAAATTAACTGATCACTATTTTAAAAGCAAAGATAATTTTTAGCTATTAACCTTAAAATCAATGTAATGGGTAACAGGTGCTTGATAAGGCTTCAGTATGCCTCCAAATAACCCCTAACTTCCAGTAATGCCTTAATTCTTTGTCTATGGGCTGGAGCTAGTGATTTTCTTCTAACACAGAGAATAAGGCAAAATTAATGGATAGTGCTTCAGAGATAAATTTACAAGGGGACTATGGCTTCTACCTTCCTCTCCTTTTATCCCCATGCTTACTCACTCAGATGAACATCAACTGACATAAGAAGCCCCTATAACAGGGAACTGAGGGACTCACCAGTCAGTGATTAGTAAGAAAATGAATCCCTTCATCCAATAATGCAGAGAAGTTGCATCCTGCCAACAATCACATGAGTGAATTTGAAAGTAGACATTCCCTCATTCAAATGTTCAGATGAAACGTCATTCCTGGACACAATCTTGACTGCCATCTTGGGAAAAATTTTGAAGTAGAAAGTGAAAGAAAGTGAAGTTGCTCAGTGGTGTCCGACTATTTCAGACCCCATGGACTGTAGCCCACAAGACTTCTCTGTTCATGGGGTTTTCCAGGCATGAATACTGGAGTGGGTTGCCATTTTCTTCTCCAGGGGATTCTTCCCGACCCAGGGATCAAAACCGGGTCTCCGCATTGAGGGCAGACTCTTTACAGTCTGAACCAAACCATGACTGCCATCTTGTGAAAAACCTTGAAACAGAGAAATACAATTAAGCCTTAGTTGGACTCCAGACACAGAGAAGCTATAAGAAACTTTCTTAAGCCAGTAGGTTTTGGAGAATTCTTTTATGAAGCAATTGACAGGTCATAGTGGCTGCTGGGGCAAGGGGGTGGGGGTGGGGAGATGCAGTTAAGAACTTATATGAAGGCCAAATAGTAGAATTGCTCCTGCTGAAAAAAAATCAATATCATAAAGGTCAAGACAGGAATTCTCTCAAAACCTAAGACAAAAAAATAGGAAATTGTATAAGTTAAGAGGTGTAGAGAATAGATATAAGAAATGAATGGATAGGAAATAAAGAAATAATAATTTCTTAAAATCCTTAATCTAAGGAAAGTTTTGAGTTCTCATATGGAATCAGTGAAAGCTTATTGTTATTGACAAAAGCAATAACATCGTGGTGACATTTGTTACTTCTTAAGAACAAATGGGGACTTTCCAGGTGGTGCTAGTGGTAAAGAAAAAAAAAAAAAAACAGCATTCTAATGCGGGAAACATAATTAGATGTAAGTTCAATCCCTGGGTCTGGAAGATCTCCTGGAGGAGGACATGGCAACCCACTCCAGTGTTCTTTCTTGGAGAATCTGATGGACAGAGGAGACTGGGAGCCTGCAGTCCATAGGGTTTCAAAGGGTCAAACACAACTGAAGTGACTTAGCATTCAAGAACAAATGGAAATTTTTATAAGCTAACAGAAAGAGAAAAATAAAAATTTCCACTATTCTAGAAAACATTCAAAGTTGCCTACTTTATGAAAAATTTTGAACTCCTCTAAATTATATTCAAATGAAAAAACACAAGAAACACATTTTCAGACATTCAAGAAATCAGGAAGCTTGAAATTAATTCCTTCTTCTTGATTAATTATTAAAATATATTCCCCAGAAAAAAAAATATATGAATCCAAGAGAGAAGAGAACAAAAGAATATATTAATAATAAAATAGTAAAATGCATAATATATAACTAACTCTAAACCATATAGACAATTCAGTTATGAAATGTATAAAAGTTACTTCAGTTTAAAATGGCAGACTGACCAAACATTCTGTCTCTCTTTTCTCCAAACAACTCAGTAAAACTGTAATAAATAAAATAAATAAAAAAGTAAAAGTCATCATCAGTTCACAAGGAAAAGAGAACGGAAATAGAGGCATCTACATACCAGAGATTTTAACAAAAATTTAAAAGGCTAAAAGAGAATAAAGGAATAGAAGCTGATTTACAATGGCAGAAGAATTCACAGACTAGAGTGCATGCAGAGGATATGCAAAGAAAAGACTTTGCAGCAGTAACTTTGAAAAACAATCCCACAGTTTAGAATTCAGAAATTCTATATACAAGAAGGCTGAAAAGTGACAGGCTGAAACACAGGAGCTCGTTCAGAAGTCAGTATACAACACAGTCTAAATCTCCCACACCAGTCAGCTATTATATCCTGGCTCTTTTTTTAGGTACAAAATCAGAGTTTTCTTCTTAGGAGCAATTGACTATTAAAAAAACTAAGGACTCAAAGAAAACTTGGAATTTGGAGATTAAGTACAAGTATATACAATATACAGTTAGATTTCAACTTCATCACATACAAAATGCCAGCAACTATATGCACTTACATCACAGATGCAGATTAATGATTGATTTCCCCCCACCCTATTTGAATAGCCTTATGAAAAATACAGCTCAGCATAAAGGCATTTGGTGATTCTGTAGACAATGAACAATTTTCAGTCTCAACAGTCTAAAGCTGAGCCCACAAGCAGAAAAATTCCAGTCATGAGCATTGCACTTCCAATTAGCTTTATAAATGTGTGCCCTGAGATATGCCTTTTTTTTCTGTTAAAAAAACAGTTATTAATCTAGAAATAGATGGAAAATTACTTGACTAAGCAGAACTTAGAACAAATAGCAAGAACTTTTGAAACACTGCAGCCAAACCACTAAAAATGAAATAGGAATTATATTATTCAATTATATATTCAATATTATATAATATTGAAAAGAAAAAGATTTAACTCACATTTGCATATCATATTATGGTTTTTCTGTAAATTTCCAAATAGCAAAATAGTTATTCAAAATATAGATGATATAATGTATTGTTGCTCCTGTTCACAGCACCAATTTTCTTGCTATTCAGTGTCTGTACTGCTTGCTGAACCCAGGGTAGGAAAGGCATGAGCTAAGAGGCTGGAAGAAGATGCAAGGAGCTGTAGGAACTGCAGACACATTTATTCTCTCCTGGCTGGCACAGAAGCCATCACACAGCCTTTCTCCTGGCTGACACAGCAGTCAGAGCAGCAGCCACAACATAACCATAATGTGGCCACAAGGTAATCTCATGTAACATAACCATGATGCCACTCCAGTGTAGCCCCGATGCAGCAGCAGCCAGGGCTCTCATGGTGAAGCTCATGGTTCAGAGTAGCCAGTGACCAAGCGATAACCTCATGATGTGCATGTGCAGTGCTAAGTGATTTCAGCTGGTGCATAATCCTTGTTTACAAAATGTGGGGCAAGAGCGAGAGGCCATGGGGTGGGAGAGCCTGACCATGCCATCTTGGCTAATTTGCTCTTTCCCTACTTTTACTTTTTACTTTTCCTATATAGTAAACCATTTGAGTTAAAGGAAAAAAAAGCAAAATAAACTATCACATAGATATTGCCAGAAATAATCAAGTAGAAAATATGTTTTTTAATTAGCACAACCTATTGCTATATTAACTATTAAAAATAGCAACATCAGTCTAAGAAAAAGCAAGTGCTAGAGAATATGGCTGGTGAAATAGGTATTGGTGGTTTGAGGAGGAAAATCAAGCCATGAATAAGCTTCTAAAGGACTGGGAAGTAAATGGACTAAAGGAGATACCTTATGATTATGTAGCAACATCAAGAGCACACTTGGCATTGTGTGTGCTCTCATTTAAAATGCCATCTTCTAACATGATAGGGCTTC
The DNA here is from genome assembly GCF_055505025.1 of Bos grunniens. Classification (NCBI taxonomy): domain Eukaryota; kingdom Metazoa; phylum Chordata; class Mammalia; order Artiodactyla; family Bovidae; genus Bos; species Bos grunniens. The sequence goes on along the minus strand of NC_141183.1, from coordinate 59,210,483 downwards.
CCTTGTGGCTCAGCTGGGGAGAATCCACCTGCAGTGCGGGAGACCTGGGTTCAACCCCTGGGTTGGGAAGATCCCCTGGAGAAGGGAAAGGCTACCCACTACAGTATTCTGGCCTGGAGAATTCTATGGACTGTGTAGTCCATGGGGTCACAAAGAGTTGGACATGACTGGTTGACTTTCACTTTCACTTTCAAGTAGCCATGTTTATTTGCATTGATGTGGGTACAGAGTTGGCAGAGAGTTGAATTTACCAGAGCTGTGATTTTGTTGAGTTAATTTTAAAATTGAAAGAAAGGGCAATAGAGTAAAGATTTAAATAAGTGAATAAAATGATTGACCACAGAATTGGAGTTGGATAAGAAGAGAATAAAGGATATTAGGAAACAATTGGAGATTAGAGGAAAACTGGCAAGAAAAATAGATTGCAGTCTCATTTGAGTAAAAGAATTGTGGAAATTGGAGTAATAGAAGAATATACACACTGCTCCATACACAATAATCAACAAAGACCTAGAGCACAGGATTTCTATTCAATATTCTATAACAACCTATATAGAAAAGAACTGCAAAAGAATGGATATATGTATATGTATAACTGAATCACTTAGTTGCATACCTGAAACTAACACAGAGTTTTATTTTTTTTTAATTTAAAATACTTTTTATTCAATTATTTTCCTTCTTCTCCTCTCCCTATCTTTCCCCTTTGAACCCAATCGCTTGAATATTTATTGTCATTTATTTATTGAAATAATATTTATTTAAGGATGTATTATCCACGACGGACTATTGTAGATTGCTGCTGCTGCTAAGTCACTTCAGTTGTGTCCGACTCTGTGCCACCCCATCCCTGGGATTCTCCAGGCAAGAACACTGGAGTGGGTTGCCATTTCCTTCTCCAGTGCATGAAAGTGAAAAGTGAAAGGGAAGTCACTCAGTCGTGTCCGACTCTTCGCGACCCCATGGACTGCAGCCTACCAGGCTCCTCCGTCCATGGGATTTTCCAGGCAAGAGTACTGGAGTGGGGTGCCATTGCCTTCTCCACAGCCCAGTATAGGGCTTATTAAACCTGAGTACCCAGTACCCAGACTGGAGCTCTGTTTATAGTGTTGAGGCCTTCTAATTAACTGGAGAATTTCCTCCTTCCTCACTAAGAACTCTGAAGAGAAGCAGATTCTTTTCCTGCCTGATATCTAGAGTTTGGTCTGGACATGTACAGTCTTTCAGATACTCTCACCAGGGGCTTTGAATAGTGGAATAGTGATATAAAGGCTTAAGGTCAAGTGGAATTCATCCACAAAATCAAGAGTATGGTAATGAGTGTCTAGGGCAGTCAGTTTTGATAGGGGGCCATGTGTGACCCGCGGTGACAGTCTCTGGAGCCATTTTTCCAGCGCAGATTTGGCTGCGTTTAATCTCTTTTGGTTCCTACTGAAGCTGCATCCATGAAACTTCCAATATAAGCACTTTCCACAAACTCTTCTTATAAATCCCCTATCGGCTTAAATAAGCCAAATTAAGTTTCTGATATTTTCCGCCAAGGAGATAACTAGTACCCCTGGAGATGAACAAGATCTAATTGGCTTCCACACTAAGTATTTTTATTGAAGAATCTCACTCTGGTCCTTGCTATAAGGAAAGACAATGCAATTCTTATTTTTGGAGATCTTGGAGATGTCCCGTCACAGCGTTCCTGACAGAGTTTACTTAGAGTTTGACATTGTCTTCTGCCACTAACACTGGGTACAACATTCATGTTTGGCAGTTATTTCTTAAAAGTACTATTTCTCAGATATACTGTGTCTATAAAAAACTGAGTTCAGTAAAACCTCCACATATTATAAGTGCTTATGACACTACTAATAAACAGGACTGGTGGTCCTTACACCTGAAGAATAGGACTTAGTTCTTGTCATTTTCATCCACTTGGTAGTTTTCTTAAATTCCATTCTTTTAAGGAAAAGAAATTTAATATTTCTTTTTGTTACCACGTATTGGATTGATGTAAAGCAAGAAGGAAAATCTTAAGGCCAATGTAGAATTTTTCAAAATAAGTACATTTCTTTGACCAATATTTTGATTCACATGTGACATTTCTGACTTCAAATTAAATCATCAAATGATTTACCAAATTTGAATTTGTGGTGTTTCAATTGGTTAGCACAATCTGTTATCCCAAATTAAATTTCCAAAGGAGTATGTCTTTGGATATTATATACTTCACAGTTGACAGGGACACTACCTAATTAGCTATTTATATGCAAAGCAGAGGAAAAGATAATTAGAGACATGGATTATTCAAAGGCAGTTACACTGACAGAGGGCAAAAAAAACTGTGAATATATTGAATCAAATTTGTATATACATTTCTACAGTTTATCATGTCTCACTTGTATTGCATTACATTTATGCATCATTTAACATGTTATAAATGAAGCAATATCCTAATTCATTGATTGATAAACTAAATACAAATCTTATAACATAAACTATCTATTGGATTACAAATATAATAAGCTTCAGTGAATGAAAAGGAATAAAATCCTGTATTTGGAAAATGCTTTCTTTACCTCTGATCTCTAGTATTCTTCTCTAGAGCGGGGGTTGGGGGGCGGGTAATGAACATAGTTAGCTTTATATCACTAATAGCAAAGTCAAAAAAGAAAATCCCTGGCTCATAGAACCTGTTTTAGTTATCTATTGGTTCATAACAAACCTCTCTAAATCTGTTTTAACTAAACAGACAGAACTTTTGCTACACTCATAATTGTGTGTGTCAGGAATTTGGGAACAGCATAGAGAAGATAGTTCATCTCTTTTCCAAGATAACGAGGACCTCAGCTGTCATGACTTAAATGTCTGAAGGTTGCTGAGAGAGCTGGATTAGGGTCTCTTTCTGGAGCTTCAATTCTGGCTATCAACTAGCTTCTTTGGTTCCTCTCCATAATGTATTTTCTGGGGATGGAATGTCTAAGTGGCTTCCTCACTCACATGCCTTATATCTTAACTAGCATAGCGGAAACAGCTGGAATTGGGGAGGCATTTCTTTCTTTTTTTCCATGTAGCCTTGGCTGGCTTGGGATTCCTCACAGCATCATATCCTTATGGTAGTAATCTAATGTAATGGCTTGCTTCTTCAAGACCGAGCATTTCCAAGACACAGCATGGTGCCAGTATTTTAAGGCCTGGACTAGGAAATTTGCATGGCAAAAATTCCATTATATTTTATTGGTCAAAATATGCCAAGATTCAAGGAAAAAAGACACAGACTTTTTTCTCAATGAGAGGAATGTCAAATAATTTGTAGACGTTTTTAATCTCCTAAAGAACCTTATATCCATGATGACGATGTACCAGAACCCGGAAGATCTTAACAGAACTCCACAATATGACTTCACATACGTATTACTGAACCCAAGTTCACGTACCCAATGCTCAGCGAGGTTAAACACACTGAAACACCAGATTTTGGAGTAGAGAAAGACTTATCAGAAGGCCCAAGCAAGGAAAACGAGTAGCTTGTGCCCAAAACACTCAAACTCTGAAGGATTTCAGAGAGAGTTTTTAAAGGCAAATTTGTAGGGAGTGCTACAGAGTGTGTCACTCTCTTCTAGTTCGTCGGTGCCGGGGTAACAGGGTGGTGCTCCAGGAATCTCAGTCATCTGCCTCTGGTTCCAACCAGTCTCGGGGACTACACACTTAAGGTTATTATGTAGTGAACTTCTTCCATTTGGTGAGGAGTTTAGTATCTGCAAAACAATTCAGGAAGGTGCATCAGATGCTATTATCTATGTCCTTCAGGGAGGAACCAAAGATTCTGTGACTATTATATGGCTATCACTCAAACTGTTACGATATCTCTTGGCCCAACCACTATTTCTGTGACTACACGTTCACAATCTTTCAATCATCAAGTCTTGACCTAGCCTTTTGTGACTCAGGAAGGGACTTGGGGGCTAAAGCTTTTCTACAAACAAGAGGCAAGCAGAGGACAAGTGTGGGGGGTAAGATTTGTTTCTGGCAGGCTCCCTAGAGTCCTGCGGATTACACAGGTTTTCATTTACTTGGCAGCCTCCCCACTTCCTCCACCAAAAAAAAAAAGGCATAAATTTGGTTTCAAAAAGTAAAGTGTTTTGGAATAGCTTGGCAAAAAAACTTGTCCCAGTTCATGTTTGAACTCCCAGATGGGCAGAGTGAACTGATCTCTGAGTGTATTTATCCCAGATTCTTCCTAAACCCTGTTGAAATAAAAGTAAAATACAAAAGGGAATACAGAAAAGTGCAGATAAGATAAAAAAAGTCATTAGAGTTGCAGATAATTTGATGTACTTCATAAATATGGAAACTGCATGATATCATATTGATAGACAAGCTAAACAAATAGAATCAGTGCACAATATACAAAAGAGATGCTGCCGATGGACCCTGCAGAGGGCCTCAAGTCATGTAGCAGAAAGAAAAGAAGTCAGAAGAACAAGGGGAGGGGAGCCTAAATGGTACTCCTCTTTCCTGAAAGAATGTGTATATGTTTTAGACCAGGATGAACAAAAGAACCGTTCTTCAAAGAAGTGCAGTAATCTGTCTAAGAACATTAACACTCTGTACAGTAAAGGATTAACCTTGCCCAAAGAAATTTTTGGCCCTTTGCCTCTAGCTATTGAGAAGACCACAAAGAAAGCTGAGTGCCAAAGGATTGTTGCTTTCATATTGTGATGCTGAGGTAGACTTTTGAGAATCCCTTGGACTACAAGGAGATCAAACCAGTCAATCCAAGAGGAAATCAACCCTGAATATTCATTGGAAAGACTAATGCTGAAGCTGAAGCTCCGATACTTTGGCTGCCTGATGCAAAGAAATGACTCGTTGGAAAAGACCCTGATGCTGGGAGAGACTGAGGGCAGGAGGAGAAGGAGACAACAGAGGATGAGACGGCTGGATGGCATCACTGACTCAGTAGACATAAGTGTGACCAAACTTCAGGAGACAGTGGAAGAGAGAGGAGCCTGGTGTGCTACATTCCATGGGGTTGCAAAGAATTGGACTTGGTTTAGTGACCAAACAACAACAAAAACAGAGAGGTAACAGTTAAGCCCTTAAATGTCTCGTAGGAAAATAGTGTATTTATTTACCTGGGGACTATGCACCACCCCATATAGTTTAGTAAAGGCAGAGGAACCGGTGATCAAATCACCAACATTCTTTGCATTGTAGAGAAAGCAAGAGAATTATAGAAAACACCTACTCCTGCTTCATTGATTGTGCTAAAGCCGTTGACTGTTTGGATGACAATAAAATGTGGAAAATCCTTATAGTGATAGGAATACCAGGACACCTTATCTCTCTTCTGAAAATCCTGTATGACGGTTAAGAAGCAACAGTTAGAACTGGACATGGAAAAAGTGACTGGTTCAAAATTGGTAAAGGAGTAAAACAAAGTTGTATGTTGTCACCAGGTTTATTTAACTTATATGCAGAGTACATTATGCTGGATTTTGGGCTGGATGAATCACAAGCTGGAATCAAGATTGCCAGGAGAAATATCAACAACCTCAGATATGCAGATGATACCACTCTAATGGCAGAAAGTGAAGATGAACTAAAGAGCTTCTTAATGAGGGTGAAAGAGGAGAGTGAAAAAGTTGACTTGAAACTCAACATTAAGAAAACTAAGATCATGGCATGTGGTCCCATCACTTCAAGGCAAATAGAAGGGAAAAAGTGGAAGCAGTGACAGATTTTATTTTCTTTGGCTCCCAATCCCTGCAGACAGTGACTGCAACCATGAAATTAAGAGACTTGTTCTTTGGAAGGAAAACTATGAAAAATCTAGACAGTGTACTAAAAAGCAAACACATTACTTTGCCAACAAAGGTCCATGATTTTTCCAGTACTTAAATATGGATGAGAGATTTGGACCATAAAGAAGGCTGAGTGCCAAGGAATTGATGCTTTTGAAATGTGGTGCTGGGGTAGACTCTTGAGAGTCCCTTAGACAACAAGGAGATCAAACCAGTCAATCCTAAAGGAAATAAATTCTAAATATTCATTAGAGGGCTGATGCTGAAGCTGAAAGTCCAATAATTTGACCATCTGATGCAAAGAACTGACTTATTGAAAAAGACTGATGCTGAGAAAGATTGAAGGCAAAAGGAGAAGGGTGTGGCAGAGGATGAGATTGTTAGGCAGCACCACCAACTCAATGGACATGAATTTGATCAAATCTCCAGGGGATAGTGGAGGACAGAAGAGCCTGGCGTGTTATGGTCCATGGAGTCATAAAGAGTCAGGCACATCTTAATAACTGAACAACAACAAATATAGTTTATATTAATAATATGGTTTGTGGTGGGGGCTTGGGCCATGTATTATTGAGAGAGCTAATTCTTATGTATGTTGATAAGGAGTCCAGGTCCCTCAAGGAGGAGGAAGGGACAAACATTTTTTTCTACATTCTTTTAAGCTCTGAGTTGTTATGGCAAAAATCTAAGACTAACTTTCTTCAAGCTCAGAGCTAATGATTACACAAGGAAACAACACATCTTGCTCAAGGGTATGTTTTTTCTTAAGCTCTCTACTAATGATTATATAATAACAATGTATCTTGCTCGAGGGCATGTTTCTTCTTAACAGGAACCTTCTGACTAATCCTGTTATCTTAAGGTGTATGTTGTGGGAGTGGGTCTGGTAAGACCTTTAGAACTTTGAGACACTTTTTTGAAAAGTATATAAATCCCTTGCTAAGACTGGCCAGGGGGCCCTCTCTGTTCCCTTCTGTTTTCTATGTCAGAAGCCTTCTCTATGCCTTTTTCACTGTCTTAAAACTTTTAACAGAGGAAGCTCTGAGTGACTGAAGCCAAGTCTTTGGTTCTGAAGCAAAATTCTCTCCTTTGGAGGCCATGGATCTGACACCATTCACTGTAAGTACCAACTTGAACTCCTGGGCAGCTTGAGGTTAAAGTAGACCACGTGGAAGGTCAGTTTTGTCTATACGGCCAGCTCCCAATGAAAATACCCAAGACTCCCACCTGGACTGGCCATCCATTTCACATATGGTAATATACATGTTTCACTGCTATTCTCTCAAATCATCCCACCCTCGCCTTCTCCCACAGAGTTGGGAGGGGGGTTCAGGATGGGGGACACACGTACACCCAAGGTTGATTCTTGTGAATGTATGGCAAAAACCACTACAATATTGTAAAGTAATTATCCTCCAATTAAAATAATTAATTTATAACAACAACAACAAAAACCATACCCAAGATTCATGTTAACTTTCTGGTTTCATTCCATGCATATTGTCACACTGTTACTGGGAGAAGTATGTGCTGTCCACAGGACTCCACTGGGCAAGTATAAGCTCCACACCTGATCTCTCATGGACTCTGCCTTAAATGCTTTTTCCCATTGCTGATTTCAATCTATATTCTTTCACTATAATAAACTGTAACTGTGAGTATAATAGCTTTGTTGAACTTGGGGTTCTTCCTAGTAAATTATTGAACCTGAGGCTGGACTTGGGGACCTCCTGAACCCAGAGTTCTTACTGAGGGTATTGGTCTTCAGGGAATAGCCCTCCTCATCTTAGCATTTAGGTACAGACTCAGACTATTTGCCTTCTTTGTCTCTTCTTTTGAAATTAAATAAGCACAGACAAGTAGAGTTTACAATAATTCCTCCTACTCAGGGAAGAGTTTATAATTGATAAATCAAGAAATAAAGGAATTTAAAAATAGGTTGGTTAGGCAAACGATTTCTAGAAGAAACCACCAGAAATGGTCAAAAGGAATCATCCTTGTGGAGTAAAATAAGAATCATGGAATATATAAAAATGTTTACCACATTTTAAAAATATTTCCATAGACCAAGTACAGGGCCATCCAAAAGAGACAACACTTTTCAATTTCCCTTGCACTGAAATATAGTCCTGTTGCTAGATTCTAGTCAAGGAGACACAGTCAGAAATGTGTGGCAACATTGAGAAATCATCATAGGAGGCATCTACTATGTTCTTTTTGCCTGTTTTTACTAGATGTATTCCTTTTCCCTGTTCTCTAAATCTAAATGCTACCTTGGAATGTAAGAATGAAAGCCACAGACTAGAGAAAGCAGACCCAGGAAGTAGTCAGAGCCTTTGAGAACAAAGCAGAACAGAGCTGGCAGACGACCTTTAGAGTGCATAGCTCCAAACTTCTACGTGAGAGGGAAATAGCTCTTAATTCTGCTCTAAATCAATGTTATTCTGTGCTTCCTGCACATGCACTTAACATTAATTTTAATACACATATATTACTTTTATCAAAGCAGATTCATGCTCTGCCACTCACTTTACTTCCCTTCTATTCTCTTAAACTCTATATTGCCTCTCTTTCTTTTAAATAACTATTTTCTTGTTATTAGTCTTTGATGAAGGGAATGGTTGTTTTGACTAACAAAACAAAAGCTCTTGGAAAGAGCTCCCAACTTATCTTTCCAAGCATCCTTGGAGTGAAGCAAGAAGACTGTGCTCTTTGCTAGCACAGCAACAGTGTACCTAGGCACCAATATTTTGACATGTTTGAGAAAAACAGGCTGCTATTACTGTCAGTAAGTCCCTTAAGTTATTAATGCAGTGAAAATGGAATTTCAGATAATTATCCAACATTAATAAAGCTTTCCTTTTAGTCTTAACAGATGTGCATAAAAACTTGTATTCCTTCCTAGATTTACATAGTAATTCTTATTTTTACCTCCTTGATGTCACTACGTAAAGGTGTAATGCAAATGCAAAGTGTTTTTACAGACAGACCCAAATGGGATGCTGAGAGAAACTGACAGCACCCTGGGGGGAAATGACCAGATGTGTGTCATGCACATTTCTTATCTATGGTCTGGGCTGGGGTAGACGTTCTTACAGAAACAAAAAACAGCAAATAAAAGCTTACATATTCTTCACATTAAACAAGACAAAATGCCTTAATCTCTGGCTTCCTTTGTTCCCATGGTGAAATTATTTCACCCAACTTCATTTCTGCAGTTCCCAGCACAAATAAAACGCCTGTGCCCCTAAGCTAAGTGGGTAACCATTGACATGCTGATTAAGCATTTACTGATTAACTGTACAGTAAGTCATTTAAATTGCTGGTGCACAGATGGGCAACATTTATTTAATTGTTTAATAGCCTGCACTCTAAAGGAAACTTGCTAATGCACCTACGATTGAGAAACAATAACGCTGTTTCAGGGAAACATGAATTGACTTACCTTTCATACACTGCAATCACCATTTGGGCAAACTTGTAAAACTTTGCTTTAACTCGCATTAGTCATTATATGCATGGTGCTCAGCAATAGAATCCTCTGTCATGCTGAGGCTCAGAGCAAAACTAACCTAAGCATTGTAGGTTTCAAAGTGTCCTTGTTACTTTGTTTTGACTTCTTTAAACTTGTTTCTTATTTATATTTATTTGTCAGTTAGTCTCAGTTCAGTTCAGTTCAGTTCAGCCTCTCAGTCCTGTCCTACTCTTTGCGACCCCATGAATCACAGCGCACCAGGCCTCCCTGTCCATCACCAACTCCCAGAGTTCACTCAGACTCACGTCCATCGAGTCAGTGATGCCATCCAGACATCTCATCCTCTGTCGTCCCCTTCTCCTTCTGCCTTCAGTCTTTCCCAGCATTAGGATCTTTTCTGATGAATCAGCTCTTTACATCAGGTGGCCAAAATATTGGAGTTTCAGTTTCAGCATCAGTCTTTCCAATGAATATTCAGGGTTGATTTCCTTTGGGTTGACTGGTTTAACCTCCTTTCTGTCCAAGGGACTCTCCAGAGTCTTCTCCAACACCACAGTTCAAAAGCATCAGTTCTTCAGTGTTCAGCCTTCTTCATGGTCCAACTCTCACATCTATGACTGCTGGAAAAATAATGTTGCCAAAATAATGTCTCTGCTTTTTAATATGCTGTCTAGGTTTGTCATAGCTTTTCTTCCAGGGAGCAAGTATTCTTTAATATCATGGCTTCAGTCATCACCTGCAGTGACATAGCCACTGCTGCTGCTGCTGCTGCTACGTCGCTTCAGTCGTGTCCAACTCTGTGCGACCCCATAGACGGCAGCCCACCAGGCTCCCCCATCCCTGGGATTCTCCAGGCAAGAACACTGGAGTGGGTTGCCATTTCTTTCTCCAATGCATGAAAATGAAAAGTGAAAGTGAAGTTGCTGAGTCGTGTCCAACTCTTAGCAACCCCATGGACTGCAGCCCACCAGGCTCCTCTGTCCATGGGATTTTCCAGGCAAGAGTACTGGAGTGGGGTGCCATTCGCCTTCTCTGGACATAGCCACAGGACATGACAAAAACTGGTTAGAAACAACTAGGTCCAAGAGGGTGGAAGATTTAACTTCCAGTAGACCTTGAGACTCATTATGTGCTCACTGCAAACATTAACATGCTAAATGACACACCTATCGGTGCCAGGACAGTTCCAAGGATGACGTTAAAACACCAAAAAAAGTGGGCAGAAGCCTGATTCCTGCAAATCTCTGTCCCCCTTCCCCCAAATAGTTAAAATGGTCCTCCTACTCATCAGCTTAAGAAATTACCCAGCCCACAAAAACTAACCACCCCACAAGCTGGGCTTCTGTCCCTTTTGAGGGCTCTAGCCAGTTTTTGTCTTGTCCTTTGACTTTTGCTTTTTGTTGCATTTGTTATTATAATTACTAAAAGGATGCTATCTATAGCTGTAAGCATACCTAAAGACTGCCTTGAGGAACTGCCCCTCTGACTGAATGTAAACTAAAGTGTCTTTGTTTAGCTAACAGGGAGACATTCTGACCCTGCCCACCTGAGAATCGCTGCAGAAAAGAAATGAACACACTCTTCCCCATGCTGACCAAGCCAAGAGATATTTTGAAAGACTAATGGCCTTTTCACTTCCTCCCCTCCTCCCCTCTCTGTTCTATAATAGAAACTGGAATCCAGACCCCCATAAGACAGTTTTTGGGGACAATAGTCCACCATCTTCTTGGTCGGCCGGCTTTCTGAATAAAGTTGCTATTCCTTGCCTCAACACCTTGTCTCTCAATTTACTGGGCTGTCGTGCAGCCAGTAGAGTGAGTTTGGACTCAGTAACACCTCCTCGGCCTGAGAGTGGGCTCTTGTCTTACACTCCAAAATGAAGTGTCTGAGGAGACATATGTGTTGACAAAGGAAAAGACTTGATTGGGATGGCCCCCTGGTCAGAGAGCAGCAGGGTAAGGGAATCCAGGAGAATTGCTCTGCCACATGGCTCATGTCTCAGGTTTTATGGCAATGGAATTAGTTTCCAGATTGTCTCTGGCCAATCATCTGGCCTATATCTGGTCTGAATCAGGGTCCTTCCTGGTGGCATGTACATCTCTCAGCCAAGATGGATTCCAGTGTGCAGGATTCTGGAATGTTGGTAGGACAATATTATGAGTTGGTGTCTCTTCCTTCCTTTTAGAAAGTGAAGTCGCTCAGTCGTGTCCGACTGTTTGTGATCCCATGGACGGTAGTCTACCATGCTTCTCTGTCCATGCGATTTTCCAGGCAAGAGTACTGGAGTGGGTTGCCATTTCCTTCTCCAGGGGATCTTCCTGACCCAGGGATTGAACCCAGGTCTCCTGCATTGCAGGCAGACGCTTTACCCTCTGAGCCACCAGGGTCCCTCCCAAATTTTCCTGGTTGGTGTATAGTAGTAGCACCGTGTTCCTTTTCAGGACCTCCTGCTTTGAGATAATTCATGCAAGTGGGTATCATTATCACTGGCCAAGACACCATTTCGGTCAATGGTATCCTAACAAAACTATTGGATAGGACCATGATCTCATCTGAAGACTCAACTCAGTGGGGAGTAGGGAGGACATCTCTTCCATTATATTTCTTGAGGCTATAGTTGGTTATAATGTTACTGAATTAGCTCATGTGAACCCTGCTCAGGCCCCAGCCAGGCTCAAGCTCTCTGCCTCACTGGTAAAGCATTCTTTTTCTGTTTGGAATTAAGTAGCAAAATTAAAAAAAAAAAAAGCACACACAAAGCTGAAGTTGACACAGCACAAACTTTAGTCAGTGGTCAAAGAATGGAGAAGCAGGAGTGAATCACAGATTAACTTCTGGTCCATGTGGTGAGAGGGATTTAATCTTAAAGACAAAGGGAGAGGGAGTGAGATTAAGGATGGGGAGGCATATGCGCTGGGAAATGGCAGGGCTTTCCAAGGGAGTGAGATGTCACTCCCTTTTCACCCTTTTTTACTCTTAATGTCTGATCATGGCCACTGGTAGGTGTGTCATTTTGAGGTAGGAGATGGATAGGTTCCAGGTTGGACATTTACAATCACTCAGCCTCCTCTTTGCATTTCCTGAGGCAAAAGGTAGGTGGGCTCCAGTTAGGGAATTTACAACCAGCCCCCCATTTGCTTTTGGAGATGGAAGTGACAACAGAAACTGGGTAAATTACTAGTCATTGTCTCTTATAAACACCTTAAGGGAATAATGCCAAGGACAAGGCAAAAACCCTTCTGAGTAAAAGATAAGGGAGACACTGAACATGTGCAGAAAAGCTCCCTGAAGTCAAAAGTCAGAGGATAATTCCAGGCCATAATGAGCTTGCTCCCCAAGAAGCCTTCATTCTGAGACCCCCTCTTGGTAGAGGGGTTTGTGCACACCCCAGGGCAGTGTCCCAGGGTAGGTCAGGTGTGGAGAAATGATACCAGATAACTGACCCCAAAGAACTGCCTTATATAATGACTTAGCTGCCTCTTTTTGCTGTCCTCCTCACTAGGCGGGACGCCCGCATCCTTTCTCTCTGGGTGTGCATCTCTGCCTTGCTTCTATCTCAAACAGTTTCTCTGTGTGCTCTCCTACTTTGTGCTATGTCAATAATAATAAACTTTGTACCTGCATTTACAGTTTCCGTCTCTATGATAAATGCATTTTTCACTGGGGGCAAAGATCCAGGAAAAATTAGATTCTAGCCTCTAGCCTTTGCTGCTTTGGTGGCTAAGATTTCTAGTTTTCATCCAGGCTACTCAGGCTCAATTCCTGGGCAGGGAATTAAGATCTGGCTTTATGCCACTGTTTTCTGCTCCCTCACTGAGATCAATCTAATAAGCTAATATGTAGTAAAGTCTGTGTATAATTACACTCAAGGTCTGCTGGAGGTCAGATTTGTTGTCACCTTGGCCCCAGATGGGTCCATCAGGGGTTTTGTTTGTTTGTTTATAGCTTCCTTTCATGTTTCTGGACCCTTTAACTTAAAGATTTATGTTAACTTCTGCTAAAGGTGGGAGTTGAAGGGTTTTCAGCAAAAACTTGGAGCAACTCTGGCAATACAATCATGGCCATAGACTTCCTCCAAAAGCTGTTTATTGCAAGAAGACAAGGGGCATAAATAGCAGAAAATATGAGTAAGTTTGGGAATCGAAAAACAGAGTCAACCTAAACTCTCCTCCCTGGGAGAACTGAAAATATGGAAAACCTCTCTAGACTTACATTGATATGTTACGAGAGGTATAGGCTAAAAACACCTGCAGAGGATTTCTAGAGAGATTGACCTAAGTAGCTGTAGAGTTCCAATTCTTTGTTTACACTCCAAAATGTAACAGAATATAAGACCAGCTGAAAAAACCTGAGCTGTAGAGGTCTGGCAGTAGTATGTAAAGTAGGCACCAAGTAGCCAGCACGTGTTATGAAGGCCAAGTGGGAACAAACGTATCTTCACAGATGCCAGTGCGAATGATGGTGACAAAGAACCAGTGGCAATATTCATACTTTGGAGCTCCTTAAGTCCCATAAGACACTGAAACAACTTCAAAGGGAAGAACCAGAGTCCTGAAATGATTGAGATAACCCCAAATTGATTGAGATTAAGTTTTTAGGTGGATGGAGGGCAAGCATGCTCAGTCATGTCCGACTCTTTGCTACCCCATGGACTGTAGCCTGCCAGGCTCCTCTGTCCATGGAATTTCCAAGGCAAGAATACTGGACTGGGTTGCCATTTCCTCCTCCAGAGAATGTTCCCAAGGCAGGGATTGAACCCACGTCTCTTGCATCTCCAGTATTTGGTTAAATGGTGGCTTGAAATAGGAAATAACATAAGTCACATTTCATACATACTTGAGCATGTGGTCTGAGATTTGCATTACCATCAGAATGAAACATGATGCTCCTTACATAACCCAAAGCAATAAGTGAATTGATCCAGAAAGTTTGGAGTCAGGATATTTTAAGTTGGGATTCAAGCATGGGGAATGAGTCTATTTTCTTCCATTATCTTTACTTTAAATCCTGGGAAAGCTATGGTTTTAATCAAGAAATTCATTTCATGTTGGAACTTGTGAAGAATCTACTTTCTCCAAACTTCTAAAACTGACATTGAGGTTCTAAATACATTTTACTGAGGTCTGGTAAATTGGATCTGTTTTCAAGGACTTAGCTTCCTTTTCATGGAATTAAAAAAAAAAACAAAAAACACTTTTAAAGTATGTAGTTTTGGGGGGGGAAAAGAGAAAGCTCATTTTAGAAAAAAAGGGAACGTTTCAGGTAATTGTGCTAGACAGCACAAAACCAGAGAAGAAAGTCTCTTTCCAAGATCTTTTTTTCTAGACTCTGTAAAAGGAAATATGCCATTAAAGTCCCTTTAATATTTTTTTCTCTGAAACACATACAAATATTTTGGGAGAAATACTTATATACCTCTGTGATGTCACAATCCAAATGGCATAATTCTACCAGCATTATTGAGGATCAAGTTCAGAAAAAATTATCCCTTATGATTAAAGAAAAATACCTATTTGGGGCACAGTGCACATTCCTCACTAAGATCCCACTTTAGCTGCAAAAAGACAATGACCAGCCAGTCTTGTGAAAGAGACTGAGTGCCCGGATAGATCCTTTCCAATAAAGAAGCTAGCCTCTAGGGTAAGTGTAGAGGGTTAAAAGCTTTGCTTTCAATCACTGTGGCCTAATCCCAGATTGCCTCTATTCAAATCTGCCTTTGTAATTGAAATGTGGCTTTAAAATAATAGTGGGGATTTATTCCAAAGTGTTTCAAAAAGCCAAAATGCCCTGGTGACCTAGTCAGCAAAATATGGTCTAGAACACTAAGTCTGGGATTGAATCAAAGAAAGACTGAAATCAGAGATGAGTCCAAGATAAGAAGATGGAAGCTTTTTTGCATATGCCAAGAGCACTGGATTCAATAGCTTCCATTGAAAGTATAAAAAAATATGAGATTTGAGCTCAGTGGTGATATTATCCAAACCTGTACTTGGTACCATCTTTGATTCTTTGCTCTAGTTTAATGTTAATGCATACTTTAAGAATAAAATCGTAGCCTCAATAAAGCAGAATCTGCCCCCACTGCTTGTTGCATTCTAATCACATTTCATACAGATTTGTATGCTACATACACTTCTTTTCAGCTGCACTACTTTTCTCTTTGCTTTACCTAATTATTTATTAATTTAAGGTCATTTATGACAACTGATAAACTTTGATGAATAAGTGCCACATTAGGTCTATTCCTGAATCTCATTGTGGATAGTAGAATAAATGCTTAAATTGTATGTAAGGTCTCACTCTAATTAACTCAAAGTAGTAAATACAAGAGCTATTTTCTTTCAGTCTGCCCTAGCAATGATGTCAACTACTCCTATCAAACATTTTATCTTAGAAAGAGGAAATGTCAGTGCTATTAAAAGGAGTTTCTGTTATTAATTGGAGACTCATTTTACCTATATCACTTCCCTTGTGTTTTACTCATGTTTTCATGTTTTAACCACTTTTCCACATTTTAACCACTCTTATCAAATATCAATAGGGATGAAAACTAGAGTTTTTTGATTATTCCCCTGTGGCAACCTCTGAATGACTCCTTTTTATACAATAGCATATTCAACCTTCTCATTGAATCTGTACTCTTCATATGTACTATTCTATTCTGCTGCATATTACTCACCCAATCATACCCTGAGAGTTAATAGAGCCTGGAATCATACTTTCTTGGCAGTAACTTGAAATAATTCAAACATTTTCCTCCTGCATCATACTCACCTAAATTCACCACTTATTTACCCAAGTATTCCCACCAAGATTGTTCTTTGGCATCGTGTAGGCCATCAATCGGAGAAGGCAATCACACCCCACTCCAGTACTCTTGCCTGGAAAATCCCATGGACAGAGGAGCCTGGTGGGCTGCAGTCCATGGGGTCGCTAGGAGTCGGACACGACTGAGGGACTTCAGTTTTACTTTTCACTTTCATGCGTTGGAGAAGGAAATGGCAACCCACTCCAGTGTTCTTGCCTGGAGAATCCCAGGGATGGGGGAGCCTGGTGGGCTGCCGTCCATGGGGTCGCACAGAGTCAGACACGACTGAAGTGACTTAGCAGCGGGTCATCAATAAATTGATTCTTCCATTTTCTTTCTATTAATATTAACAGTTCAGTGATCCTCAACTGGAAGCAATTTTTTCCCCAAGAGACATGGCAATGTCTGGACACATTTCGGTTGTCACCACTGGTGATGTAACACAGCCATCTAGTGGAGGGAGAGGCCAGGGTGCTCCTGAGGATGTTACACAGAACAGCTCCCATGACAAAGAATGGGATAGTCTCATGTCAGCAGCACCAGCTGAAAAACCCTGCCTTTAGTTCATTACTGTCTTCATTTTCTTCCACTTCCATTTTAAATTCAGTGGTTGAGCACATTTGCACTCTTTTGCAAGTATCCTAAATTATTTAATACATATCACCTTCCATCACCTCTCTTTGAAAAACTCCTAATTTCTGTGTTGGCTGCTGACAGAGAAGGCCAGAAGAAATCCTATTGGTTGAACAAAACTAAGCTTATTTAGATTACTGAAGTAAGAAGAATACCATTTTCATAGGGTTTCAGTAATAATTTAGAAGAGAGAAGTCAGGAAAGAATGTTTGTAGGATTGTATGCTTACACTAGGTGATTTTAAGGCAAATGTTAAAGTATGGGGAAATAATTGGGAAAGGGAGAATCTTTGACATGGTAGCTTTGGATTGCCTGACACAGTGTGGGAAGATCTTGAAGTAATTATTGATAAGCAAGCTGCTAGTCATGATAAATAAGCTATTTTGGTTGCTTCACAGTTCTGTCTTCCAAGAGCAGCTACTTCTTGAAACATGGAGGTAAGTTAGTTTTGTTTTGGGGTTTTTTGTTTGTTTGGCCCCACTATTTCTTTAACACAGAATCGGGAAAACATTCTTTAAAGTGTTGATCCACATAGAAAAAGAACAGTATGTTGGTTTTAGCTCTTACTTATTATTGTTCATTATTTAACTGCGGGGCTTCTTGCTGCTTCAAATAAGCAGCTTAGTGTTATAAAATCACAGAATCGGGAAGCTTGGTATCACTATTAACGTAATTGTCAATTCCAATGACCCCAAAACACATATCGGCACTCTCACTTCACTTCTCAGTAAGTTTATTTTCCTGCTGTTACTAATTCTGTTTCTGATCACTAAATGGCTGTCTCTGCAGATGGAAACTCTCAGAGACAACACAACTTCTCAGACAGGAGCGCTACCATTTTCTGTCCCTCATGCCTCACGCTCCATCACACGTGTCTCTCCTCCTGGTTATACTCGTCTGCTTTCAATTCCTGAAACCTGGCTTCCTCCTTACCACCTTAAGATCTTCAAACATACTGTCGTCTCTCTCTGGAAAAGTAGTCTTTCTTCCTTTTTAATCTGACTTGAGCATTTTCATCCTCCAAGTTCAATTTAATTGCCATCCCCACAAATGAATTTTTTCCTTAACTCAGGGCCCTATCTCAATTCAATTCTCTCATAATATCCTGTGTTAATTTGTTTCCTTTCTTTATAATTATCAAATTTTACACTTGGAATTTTCTTTGTGTGATTATGTGTTTAATATGAGGAATCATATCTGCTTTATTTAATGTAGCAGACTCTATATGCTATAATGTCAAATATGGTGAACATTCATTAAATATTTGACATATATGACTGACTAAATGGGCTGAATAACTAAACTTGCTCAGAGACACTGAATAACTTGCCCAAAGTAGAACATGTAGCAATTAGACATTTACAGAACTGGGTATGAACTTGACATTTATCTGACTCGCTAAGCCATGTTATCTCCTTTATATCACCATTAGAATGAAATAATTAACTTTTTTCTCTTTGTCTCCAATGTTCTCATTTTTTCTCAATTTATTTCTCCCTATTACATCAATATTCATCCAAAAATTTTTTTACCGGCTTTTCTGATCTGTTTGAATCTTGAAATATCAGAATTTTTGCTTCTTCAGTCCCATATTCTTCTGGATACAGTTTGAACATATTCATCAAAGTTTCCATTCCATTTTTAAAAAATTCATCTTTTTAGTTACCAAGTCTTTTTTAACTTTGAATTATATGAACCTTTAAAGGTCATGGCTTCTCTTAGATTTAATTGAATACTATTGGAGAAGGCAATGGCACCCCACTCCAGTATTCTTGCCTGGAAAATCCCACGGATGGAGGAGCCTGGTAGGCTGCAGTCCATGGGGTTGCGAAGAGTCGGACATGACTGAGCGACTTCCCTTTCACTTTTCACTTTCATACATAGGAGAAGGAAATGGCAACCCACTCCAGTGTTCTTGCCTGGAGAATCCCAGGGACCGGGGAGCCTGGTGGGCTGCCGTCTATGGGGTCACACAAAGTTGGACACGACTGAAGTGACTTAGCAGCATGCTACTTATGGCAGCACTGGGTTGTGCCACTCAGATCTGCCTTCAAGAAAGTACTTGTAATTCAGCTGCAAGGAAACAGTTAACTAGCAGCATTCAGCTATTAACACCTTCTGGAGTTGCTTCAGCTTTCAAGCCAAGCCTGCACTGTTCCCAGGCAACATTCAGCCAGTAAATGAGTA
This sequence comes from Bos grunniens, assembly GCF_055505025.1. Lineage (NCBI taxonomy): Eukaryota > Metazoa > Chordata > Mammalia > Artiodactyla > Bovidae > Bos > Bos grunniens. The sequence goes on along the minus strand of NC_141183.1, from coordinate 59,191,582 downwards.
GCCATTCCTCCAAAGCTGGAATCCTCCTCGTATGCACCATGTTTGATCTTGAACCATCCTGTTGGTTGGTTGACACTGTCAGATCTGTTTGAAGCTGAGCCTCTCCAGGCCCAATCTAGCTTCTCTTCTTTCCTTTCATGTGTTTCAGATCTGCTTTATGATCATAAGGCTTTCTCTGCTCAATAAAATTCTTCCTCTCCATCTCAGTGTCCACTTCCAGGAGGACTCAAATCACAGATGAGTACAGGATTACCCTTCCATGCCACTGGGCAACTCATTTTGATCCAATTCACCAAGCATTTATTGAGTACCTATGCACAAATGAAGTGGACCCTTCTTGTTTAGAGAGCTTACTGTGTGCAGAACTTATATGCTAGTTTTGCAAATCTTTACAATAACTGAGGTAGGTATTAGTCTCATTTTAGAGAGAGGGAACCTGAACATTAAATAGGTTAAGTACTCTGTCAATTTCACCTAGGAAGTCAGTAGCAGAGTTACGGATGAAACAAATCTCTATGTCAGGTCAAAATCAGGGACTCCGGCTATTATACAGAAGATCCCCACAGTAAGGTAAGATGTAAGTCACTATGAATGATACAAGAATTGCAAGATACTGTGCCCTCAAGCATTTGCAACACCTCCGTTCTAAAAGGGTATGATTCTGTGAAACATAAATTGAATGCTCTTTTATTGTGGATAAGACCTTGGAAGCTGTAGGAACCTCCATGTTAAACAGAATGCCTTTTGCTATATCACCCTTACAGCTGGAGTTGGCCAAAGTATATCCCAGATTTTAAATTGAATGTCAAATTTAATTTGCCTGTGGAAGCCTGAAGCTCAGAGTCTATCACAGATCAGAGCTAGACCTGACAGCTGCCTGATGAATCAGCCTGATAAAGAGGACAGGGGAATGGATGATAAATCACTGTTTAGGGCATCCTTGCCTCATATTCCCCTCATCCCCTAAACAGCTTAGCATCCCATTTGTAAGGATTTTGTCTCACTAAGCTAAACACCAAAGAAAATGTACCATTCCAGATAATGAAGAAGGCTCAGCCCACAGACTTCCAGTACCATGGGTTGTTATTATCATTTCCCAGTCTTTCCAAAGACTTATGTTAGAAGTTTGACTACAATTCTTACCTATAAGAGGAATGTTATTTCACTATTTAGCCTTCATTGATCTCTCTTTTTTTCTGAATCCTGAGCTACTTAAAATTTGATAATGAATATTAATATTTTATTTTTCCATTCTTTTATTCAACGCACACCAACAAGATCACCTGTTCTTGCCAACCCTTAGTAGTCACGAAGACAGACAGACAGAGACAAAAGCCTCTGCCTTCAGAACTCAAAATCTAGTTGAGGCAGCATAAATTCAAATAACCTAAGGAAGCATGAACTACAAGAGCTTGGATTTAGATTCAGCCTTGCCAGTTACTGTTAACAGATGAATGAGCTAGCCTGTCTTTCTAGCTAACATTTCTTAAACTATAAAAGACGGAAGACAACCAAACACCTACAGGCTCAAATGAAATAATATATATAATGATTCTTTTGAATAGTAAACTTCTTTACAGTTGTTGTTTAGTCGCTAAGTTATGCCCAAGTCTTCTGCGACCCCAAGAAATGTTCCCCGCCAAGTTCTTCTGTCCATGGGATTTCCCATAAGAATACTAGAATGGGTTGCCATTTACTTCTCCAGGGGATCTTCCTGACCCAGGGATTGAACCTGTATCTCCTGCATTGCAGGCAGATTTTTTACCCCTTGATCCACTAGAGAAACCCCTTACATTCTTAACTGCTTATAATAATGGATTATTAAGAAATTATCATAAGGCAAAAGAAAATAAGTGACATGGTAGAGATATAAGCTGATGGTTTTTGAAACTAATTTTTAAGTTAAGCTGATAAAGATGAGTAAGATGTTGGTTTTAGAGAACGGAAAGGTGAGCAATAAAGATTGAGAGAGTATTACAGTTAACTCCAAGGCTATGTGAAAATGTGGCAAGTTTAATTATTAAGTAAACAGATGGGTTTGAATTATTTTATGTAGATAAATATCAGAAAAGGCAATGGCAACCCACTCCAGTACTCTTGCCTGGAAAATACCATGGATGGAGGAGCCTGGTAGGCTGCAGTCCATGGGGTCGCTAAGAGTCGGACACGACTGAATGATTTCGCTTTCACTTATCACTTTCCTGCATTGGAGAAGGAAATGGCAACCCACTCCAGTGTTCTTGCCTGGAGAATCCCAGGGACAGGGGAGCCTGGTGGGCTGCTGTCTATGAGGTCGCACAGGTCGGACATGACTGAAGTGACTTAGCAACAGCAGCAGCAGGGATAAATATGCTACATATTATTTTAAGACTAAAAATTAAGATTTGAAAGGTAGGATAGGGATTTCTTATAGAGAGCTTTGATTGTCCTGCTGAGAAGTGTGAACTTTGTTGTGATGAGATATTCTTCTGGTGGACCTGGCATTTATTTCATTCTGTGGTTTTCATTGTTTTTCAAACAAGTTTTGTTTGCTCAACATCCATCCCCTATGTCATGGCCTTGTTAGATTTTTAGCCATAAGAACATTCCTTCTAACCCCAGTGGTAGTCATACAACTCAAACTAAGGTGCCTCGGCCTAGAAATGTACATTTTGGAGAGAACTCTACAGGGACTGATTATGATTGGAGCTGAGTAATTCAAACACAGAGTTCTAGGTAAGTTCCGATACTCAGATCTTTATCCCTGCACTGACCCTTGTTCTCTCTGGGGCCTAATCCTTCAGCTTTATTTTGATACATTGCTGCTGCTGATGATAGCCAGAGTCAGCTTCTACTGCAGAAGTACACGACTTCTTCTCACTTCTCACCACTTCCACCTCACCACACACCTCCCATACAGCAAGGAAGAACTCAGGAGATTTGTATGATAGGACTGCAGTCAGAGTTTGTAGGATAAGTGATGTTTTCAGGGAAAATTCATATTAGGAAACTATAATAACAACAGTGAGGATCTGGAATGATTCCAATGCATTCACTCTAGTTTAACCGTTCAACACATTTCCATCCGGGACTCTCCCCTGTTTAAAATCCTTCAGAAAACACATAACACACAGGAAAATCAAAATTCTTTGGCAAAGCATTTATCAGTTCTGACTGTAGCTTTCATTCCCAGCAGTACTTCATTATTTCTTTTCAGGTATCCTAATTTCAGGCCTCTTGGAAACTACTCACTAACACTTAGACCTTGATTTTTCTGCCTCTATGCCTTACTCAACTTCCAGAGACCTGACCATTAGATATAGTTATAAGAACATAGTTCTGGAAAAAAACGGTGAAGGGAGAAAGCCTATTTTGTTCTCAAGCAATAGGATATAAACATTTCATCCTAATAGTCTGCCCATTTATGTCTCTCTGAATGGCACTTGCATATTTATTAGCAATCTGGGCACCTCAGAGGAACAATGACATTATCATGTTAATGTCTTGGAAGGTAAAACAGTTGACTTTGTTCTGTTCTGAAGGTGCTGCCCTTTCTGTTTTAATGGCAGGGTTTCTCTACTGCGTCAAGCAGATTACCTCTGTAAATCTTATTAGCAATGATGGTACTGTTGAGAAGCTCTAGATTGGCTCTCCTAGGGCCCCCTCAAGCAGCTCTCAGTGTAAGCCAGTGGGATGCCACATTTGATGCCACAGGTGTGTAGCAAGCCTCTGGGAAAATGTGGGCAAGAGGTAATTACTGGCTGGTATTGGTTGGTGGCATTTATTTAGCACCCATTCTGTGCAGAGGCTTTGGACTGTCAGCAATTTAAGAGGAAATTTGTCTTGTGACCTTGGGAATTTTGTGAACTAATTGAAGGTTTGGAATATTCATATATGAAGAGAAAGTGAATTAGGATCTATTAAGTACTATTATCTATTATCTCTTAGCACTTGTCTCCCTGAACTCTAATTAATGTTTGCCTGCCTGTCTTCTCCACTAGACTTTAAACTCCTACCTGATTTATAGCTATAGCCTGCCCCTTTGGGCATTACATATCACAGATTAAAATTCAATCATGAAACATTAAAAAAGGAAATTGATGTTGTTTGCTGCAAGAATCATATTTATTTTAAAGGAAGGTTAAGACAGAAAATTGTGGAATATGGTTTAAGTATGGCCCTTCTTAGGATAATATCAACATCTTAGCTTTAAAATTTGAGGGGCAATATTTGGCTTCTGACACTCTACCTCATAAGGTAAAGGAAGAAATCTTTGTTCTCTTCTCCACAGCCCACTGGTAAATTTTTAATGTATATAATTAGTAAAAGTAAACTATCTACACATTTTTCTTTCAACACTTAGAATTCTCTGTTTACTAAAATTTTTAAATTTTAGTTTAGTTTTAAGAGACTATATATTACTAAAAAGAACATAGAAAGTCATAGCATTCCCATGCCTGGATTTTTAGCAAAAATATAAGAAATATTTTTGAAAATAAATAATATAAAGTGTATGTGTGTCCACACGTGTATGTATGTACCTATGGATGTTTTTGATCTCACCACCAGTAGTTTTGAAATAATAAAAAAATATCATAAGATCCTTCCCGTATTTAGCTATTTAAAAGTATGTAGACCACCCTGCATTTAAGTGCAATAATTCAAAATATATTTATTGGCATCATCAGTATATATAGAACCAAAATGTGAAATGCTTCCTGCTCTCTAGAAACTTAATAGTAGTGAGGAAGAAATACACATAAATAAGAAATTTCAATATCACTTACAATATGGCAAGTGCAATGTTGGAAATGTACCTAGGATACTGTAGAAACACAAAAAAGAAGTACTTCAGTTTTTTGCCCAGAATGTCTGAGTGTATGTGCTTTTGTCTAGGAAGCAGCAGGGTGCAAAGATTTTATAAATTGAATCTGAAGGAAAGTAGGATTTAGTGAACTCAAAAAATGTAGGCAGTGAATCATTTCTAGCATCATGAAGACATGAACCAAGATCCTGACCTGTGTGCAACAAACTGAAAATCCTTTTTAAAACTATTCAGTGTACCCTACAAGACTAAGGACCACACAAAAGTGTTTCCTTTAAGTATTATTAAGCACTGGGTTGGCCAAAAAGTGTTTTTTTTTCAGTTTTTAAATAAAAGACACTTTTTTTTTTTTTCCATTTTCACCAAGAACTTTTCTGAACAATGTATCCACCCTTTTGTTCCAGGACCTTCTGCCATTTTTCAGACAACTTCATAATTCTATGTTTCTAAAACAGTTTATCTTTTTGAGCAAAGAACTGTTTCAGGTGCCTTTTACTGTCTTCCAGGGAATGGAAATTTTTTCCATTAAGAGAATTTTGTAGACTGAAATAAATGGAAATCCAAAGGAGCAATGCCTTTTGAATATGGCGGATGAATCAGAATTTCCAAGTCAAGTTGCAATAGCTTTTACCAGGTCTTTAAAGAAATGTGCAGTCTTGCATTATCTTGATGGAAGATTACAGACTTACTATTGACTGCTTTCAGATGCTTTTTGTCAAATACTGCTTAAAGTTGGTTTAATTGGGATCAGTGCTTGTTGGAATTAATCATTTCATTTTCCAGAAGGAGTTCATAATAGAGGACTCCTTTCCAGTCCCATTATATATACAACATCATTTTTGAATTGGTGGTGGTGGTTCATTTCACTTGCCTCACAATCTCTTTCTTTCCACCTTATTGTACAATGCCCACTTTTCATCGCAATTTATTTTTAAAAAACAAAGTGTTTTCATTGTGCTTAAGTAGAGACCTGCATGTGCAAATATAATCAAGAAGGCTTTTTCACTTAATTTATGTGGAATCCAAACATCAAAGAGATTAACATAACCAAACTAGTACAAATAGTTTTTAAGTTTCAATTTTGATATTATGAGTGTGTCTTCTATCTCCCACATGGTATAACATTGATTGTTCTAAGTGTCTCAGTTTGATCACTATAAATTTCAATTGGTCTACCCAAATGTGGAGCATCATCCAGTGAGAAATCTCCACTATAAAACTTTGCAAACCACTTTTGCTACATTTGATAAGTTGCAGCACCTTCTCCATGTAGCTGCTGCTGTTTAGTCACTAAGTCATGTCTGACCTTTGCAACCCCATGGACTGCAGCACGCCAGGCTTTCCTGTCCTTCACTGTCTCCTGCGGTTTGTTCAGATCCATGCCCACTGAGTCGGTGATGCCATCTGTAAGAAATAAAAACTTAAAGTGGTCCATTTTTAAGGACAACTAGCCTAGAGTAACAGCCTGCTGATGTAATAGCCATTAGGATACATGCATGGGAAATACATGCAAGGGAAAGTAATAAATCCAAGTGACCTTCTCGGGAAGATAACCCCATAGTACTCAGCCAATGAGAAACTGGGGGAGGGGCTTGTGTGCCGAGAGGATAAAAACCGCATTGTAACAACTCTGGATGTGGCTGCCCTCTAGACACTCGATCTTGCAAGATTGTCATTAAAGTCTCACTTAATCGCTGCACTTGTGTCTCCAATCCATTTCTTGGGTCTGCCCCAGTGGACTTTATTCGGAGCTTCAGCTTCAGATTCAGTCATTGCAATGAGCATTCGGGGTTGATTTCCTTTAAGACTGACTGGTTTGATATCTTTGCTGTCCAAGGGACTCTCAAGAGTCTTCTCCAGCACCACAATCTGAACGTATCAATTCTTCGGCGCTCAGAGTTCTTTATCGTCCAACTCTCCCATCCATACATGGCTACTGGAAAAACCATAGCTTTGACTATAGGGACGTTTGTTGGCAACATGATGTTCCTACTTTTGAATACACTGTCTAGGTTTGTCATAGCTTTCCTTCCAAGGAGCAAGCATCTTTTAATTTCATAACTACAGTCACCATCCAAAGTGATTTGGGGTCCAAATCTATCACTTGGATATCCAAGTGACACTTCTGTCACTGTTTCCCCATCTATCTGCCATGAAGTGATGGGACTGGATGCCATGGTCTTAGTTTCTTGAATGTTGAGTTTTAAGCAACATTTTTCACTCTCCTCGTTCACATGCATCAAGATGCTCTTTAACTCCTCTTCACTTTGTGCCATTAGAGTGAAATCATCTTAATCCACTGCACAGATCTTTTCTGTGTTTTGTTTACATTACCTTTCCTGAGATAATAAAGCATGATATCCCCAAAATGTTCCTTTTTCCTTCCATCTTCAACATTAAAAAGACTATACCAAAATTAAAATTCACCAATTTTGATAAGTTTTTTAAAAATACATGCTGATATGACAACAGTGTCACATACAATCTAACCAAATTGTTTCAAATGAAGTTAAAGACAACTAAGGGCTACTAGAGCCATCTGACAGGAAAAAAACATGGATGAACCTCCTGGCCAATCCAGCATTTGTTGTTGCTGTTGTTGTTGTTTACTTGCTAAGTCATGTCCAACTCTTTTTGACCAGGCTCCTTTATCCATGGGATTTTCCAGGCAATAATACTGAAGTAGGTTGCTATTTCCTTCTCCAGCCATTGTATGTTTTTCAATGATGTTAGTAGTGAACATGTACTTAGAACATATGATGAGCTAGACATAATTTTAAATACTTTATATGTATTAAATTAACAGATTGTACTAGTCTGTTCAGGTTGCTAAAACAAAATTCCATAGACTAGGTGGCTTAAACAATAGAAATTTATATCTCACAGTTCTGGATGCTGTAAAGTCTAAGATCAAAGTGCTGGCAAGTTGGTTTCATTCGGAAGCCTCTTTTCTTGATTTGTAGGTGGCCACCATCTTGCTGTGTGTTCACATGACCTCTTCATGTGTGCCTGATGAAAGAGAAAGACTTATCTCTCTCTTTCGAGCTTCTTATAAAGTCACCAATCCTATTAGATTAGGGCCCCACCCTTATGGCCTAATTTAACCTTAATCATGCCTTAAACACCCAAACTCCAAACTGTCACACTGAGGGTTAGGACTTGAACATGTGAATATAGGTGGAACAGATTAGTCCATTGCGGAAATTTTCACATACACACACCAGAAAAAAAAAAAAAAAAATCAATGAGTATAGACAGGTACTACTACTATCCCTATTCATAGGTGAGGGAATTGAAACACAGAAATGAGTGTCACAGCTTGGCTTCCTCAAGGACAGACAACGAAATGGGCTTTGGAGAGAAAATTGTGAAAAGTAGAAGAAAGAAAAAGCAAGTGCAAAGACAAAATACAATGGGCTATTCAGTTCAGTTCAGTTCAGTCGCTCAGTTGTGTCCGACTCTTTGCAACCCCATGAATCGCAGCACGCCAGGCCTCCCTGTCCATCACCAACTCCCGGAGTTCACTCAGACTTACGTCCATCAAGTCAGTGATGCCATCCAGCCATCTCATCCTCTGTTGTCCCCTTCTCCTCCTGCCCCCAATCCCTTCCAGCATCAGAGTCTTTTCCAATGAGTCAACTCTTCGCATGAGGTGGCCAAGTACTGGAGTTTCAGCTTTAGCATCATTCCTTCCAAAGAAATCCCAGGGCTGATCTCCTTCAGAATGAACTGGTTGGATCTCCTTGCAGTCCAAGGCACTCTCAAGAGTCTTCTCCAACACCACAGTTCAAAAGCATCAATTCTTCGGTGCTCAGCCTTCTTCACAGTCCAACTCTCACATCCATACATGACCACAGGAAAACTAGATGGACCTTTGTTGGCAAAGTAATATCTCTGCTTTTCAATATGCTATCTAGGTTGGTCATAACTTTCCTTCCAAGGAGTAAGCGTCTTTTAATTTCATGGCTGCAGTCACCATCTGCAGTGATTTTGGAGCCCCCAAAAATAAAGTCTGATACTGTTTCCACTATTTCTCCGTCTATTTCCCATGAAGTGATGGGACCAGATGCCATGATTTTCATTTTCTGAATGTTGAGCTTTGAGCCTACTTTTTCACTCTCCACTATTAGGCTATCCTAATGGGAAGAATATTAATTAACAAGAAATGTCTCAAATAAGAGGTAGAAAACTTGGTTTTATAAAACAAGATAATCACTGAGGAAGAGTGGAGGTGGGTCTTATCTCAGAATATGGAAAGCAGGGTGTTTCTTTTTAGGTTAGCCATTTCTCAAAACACAAAAGTGTAGGAGGATTTTGGAAAACAAAAAGTTGGGGGCATTTCTTTACTGCTTCTGTTTTCTGTGATCATGGGGCACAGGTAAAGTTCATCGTTGTCAGTTCTTTCTTTTGTTTGAGATAAATTAATATTAGTAATAGCTGAACAACTGAGATACAAAAATAACGCTCTTGAATGAGGTGAAGCAGGACCTAAGAAATAGTCTCTCAAGGACTCTTGGTGATGGTATCTCTGAAAAACCAAGTAATGACAAAAATCAGTTGTTTTAGAGTCCTGGAGATCAAGCATCTTTAAAAAGATATTCCTAAAATAATAAAGAAAATATTCATATAAAAATTTGTATTCAAATAAAATGCCAGGAGTTGAACTCTGAGAATAATCATCTAGTGGATTCCAGGAGATTTGTGGAGGAATACTGATCATGCAGCATCACTCACTGAGTTTCTTGATGCCTTCAAGCTAGAATGTTGATGCCGTAAGTGATATAGTCCATAGCCTTGCTTACCTCTCCTATGAGGGCAGGTATGACCTGAACAGTTTGTCTGACTTCATTAGTGATGAAGATGGATTGCTCAAGGAGAATTTTGGTCCATGCATGGTCAGCTGGGAAGGAGACTTCTTCAAAGTTTACATCAAGTCATGGAGTTTCAGCTCACAGGCTGCTTTAGATTTGGGGGAATGAGAGCAGTTGCAAGGCAACCCAAACTCTGAATAAGATTCTGGGTTATTCGGTTATAGCTTTGTTGATGCCAAGTTAGGCAGGAAGGTGAATAATTGGAAAAACAAATTCAGAGAAATGGTAACCAGATACTGAAGAAAGCTGGAATAATTGAAAATTTGGAAAAGACTGACAATTTGAGCAAAGTAACAGCATTTATTAGGTAGGTACCAAAATTATGGAGCTCTATTTTGATGGGGAAGTAGAGAAAGTCAATTAAATCTCTACTAGACAGAGTTTGCATATTATCAGCTATCCACAATTTGCAGAATGTCAAAACAGCTCAATGACATTGACTCATGCTAGATTTTGATAACCTGGAAGAATATTCTATAGGTGCAGGACAGATGCTGAGGGAGCCATGTGTTGCCTGTGCAAAAGGATTCTGCAGCTGTACTATCACAGAAGAGATGATGGGGTGGGGAGTGCTAACTATTAAAGGAAAGGCATGGGACACAACCACAGGCTCTGAAGGTTCAGAAGAGTTCATAGAGGTAAAGTCTTCAAGGGCTCACATCAGACAGCTCCCAGTGTAAGGCTTTCAGGTTTTCCTAACAATGGACCTGACCTTGGCATAATGACCTGCTTTTGTTGAGTGTTTAGCCATCTTTAAAGGCCAGTTACTCTGACTATTAAGTCCTGAACTTAGTCCTTAACTTTCTCTGCCCTCTGGCTGGAGGAAGTGAGAACTACTTTGTTTGGAAGAAAAGAGGTCCTCTGGCTTTCATTTGTGTCTTTCAATTGCCTATGCAGCTAAGTTGCTTCAGTCATGTCTAACTCTGTGCGACCCCATAGACAGCAGCCCACCAGGCTCCCCTGTCCCTGGGATTCTCCAGGCAAGAACACTGGAGTGGGTTGCCATTTCCTTCTCCAATGCATGAAAGTGAAAAATGAAAGTCAAGTCACTCAGTCGTGTCCAGCTCTTAGCGGCCCCATGGACTACAGCCCAACAGGCCCTCTGTCCATGGGATTTTCCAGGCAAGAATACTGGAGTGGGGTGCCATTGCCTTCTCAATTGCCTGTAACTTGTCCATAAGTCTTTATTATCTTGCTGTGGGCAGAGATTCTTAAAGAGTGTTTATGGACCAGCAGAATTAACATCACTTGGGAACTTGCTAGAAATGCAATTTCTTGAACTTCAACCAAGACCAACCAAATCACAAACTCTAGTTCCAGGAAAAAGCAGTGTGTTTTAACAAGCTCTCTTAGTGATCCTGATGCATACTAGAATTTGAGAACTACTGCACAAGTGCATTAATGATGCTTTGCAATAATACCTTGCTAATCCTATTATACTTATACCAAAAATTTTCTCCATATATCTCCATTGTATAATATATCATACCTGCTAGTGCATTTCCATCCTTTATTGTCAATCAGTCTATAAATCATGTCCAACTCTGAAATCCCATTAACTGAGGCTTCCCTGTCCTTCACTATCTCCTGGAGTTTGCCTAAACTCATGTCCAGTGACTTGGTGATTCTATCCAACCTTTTCATTCTCTGTTACCCTCTTCTCCTGCTGTCAATCTTTCCCAGCATTGGGGTCTTTTCAATGAGTCCATTTTACCCTTCAGGTGGCCAAAGTATTGGAGCTTCAGCTTCAGCAGCAGTCCTTCAAATGAATATTCAGGGTTGATATCCTTTAAGATTGACTGGTTTAATCTTCTTATTGTACAATGGATTCTCAAGAGTCTTCTCCAGCACCACAGTTTGAAAGCATCAATTATTTGGTGCTCAGCCTTCTTTATGGTCCAACTCTCATATCTGTACATGACTACTGGAAAAACAATAGCTTTGACTAGATGGACCTTTGATGGCTAAGTGATATCTCTGTGTTTTAATACTCCATCTAGGTTTGTCATAGCTTTTCTTCCAAGGAGTAAGTTTGTTGTTGTTGTTGTTGTTGTCTTTAATTTCATGGCTACAGTCACCATCCAGAGTGATTTTGGAGCCCAAGAAAATAAAATCTGTTACCGTTTCCATTTTTTCCCCATCTATTTGCCATGAACCGATAGGACCAGATGCTATGATCTTAGTGTTTTTTTATGCTGAGCTTTAAACCAGCTTTTTCACTCTCCTCTTTCACACTCATCAAGAAGCTCTTTAGTTCCTCTTCACTTTCTGCCACTAGGGAGGGATCATCTGCATATCTGAGGCTATTGATATTTCTCCTGGCAATCTTGATTCCAGATGGTGATTCATCCAGTCTGGCATTTCCATGATGTACTCTACATAGAAGTTAAATAGCCTCGACATACTGCTTTCTCAATTTTAAACCAGTCCTTTGTTCCATGCCTGGAACCAACCAACCATGTCTGTCCTCTGTTCCATCCATGCTTCTTGATCTACATATAGGTTTCTCAGGAGACAGAAATGGTCTGGTATTCCCATCTCTTTAAGAATTTTCCACAGTCTGTTGCGATCCACACAGTCAAAGGCTTTACCATAGTCATTGAAGTAGAAGTAGATGTTTTTGTGAAATTCACTCGCTTTTTCTATGATCCACCAGATGCTGACAATTTGATCTCTGGTTCCTCTGCCTTTTCTAAATCCAGCTTATACATCTGGAAGTTGTCAGCTGAGGTACTACTGAAGTCTAATTTGAAGGATTTGAGAATTACCTTGCTAACATGTGAAATGAGCACAACTGGATCATAGTTTGAACATTCTTTGGCATTATCTTTCTTTGGGATTGGAATGAAAATTGGAATGAAAAATTTCCCAGTCCTGAGACCACTGCTGAGTTTTCCAAATTTGCTGACATATTGAGTGCAGCACTTTCACAGCCTCATCTTTTAGCATTTGAAACAGCACAGCTGGAATTCCATCACCTCCACTAGCTTTGTTCATTGTAATGCTTCCTAAGGCCCACCTGACTTCACACTCCAGGATGTCTGGCTCTAGGTGAATGACTGTACCATATTGGTTATCCGGGTCCTTAAGACCTTTTTGTTTAGTTCTGTGTATTCTTGTCACCTCTTTTTAATCTCTTCTGCTTTTGTTAGGCCCTTGACATTTCTGTCCTTTATCAAGCCCATCTTTGCATGAAATTTTCCCTTCGTATCTACAGTTTTCTTGAAGAGGTCTCTAGTCATTCCCATTCTACTATTTTCCTCTATTTATTTGCACTCCATCCTCTTCCTAGTTCACCATTGCTGAATATTTTAGTAGACCACTGCCTTGAGCTAGAGACCTCTGTTTACATTGATCATCTGTTGATCCGTAGAGGCAGGAGAAAGCCTCATCATTAGCCAAGTGCTAGCAATCAAGCTCCCAAATCTCCATTATCATCTTGCTTTCTCAGACCACTTCTTATACTGTCCTAGATCTGGTTCTTCAGAAGCAGAGCTTGAGAGAGAGTTTGGAGTGTCAATAACTTGTTAGAGATAAACACTAATAAAGAGAAGCAGTACTGAACAGAAAAATAATTTGACTTATGATGCAGGGTTGACAAAGCCTTTACCACCTTGGCAGAGAATTCTTAAGCTAACAATGCCCATCAGAGTGTCCCATGTTGGGCAAGAATGGCCAGCCCTTTAAAACTGTTCCCTGCCCAGTCACCAGGTCCAAACTGAACCAGGAAAGGCAAAATGGATCCCACAGCTTGTGGCTGACCCTTGAAAGAGCTCAGAGCTGAAGTTTACCTTTAAACCACACTCTCTACAACTGAGCATCTAATCCTTCCTCAAAGGGGGAGCTGGGTGGAACTCCTCCCAAACCTACTACAGTTAGTACTTGGCCTAAATTCACATTGTAAGAAATTAGTAGAACTAGGCTATGAAGCCAGTTAGCCTGGTTCAAAGGTCCATGTTTGGTCATTATTTCACTATAGCACCTAAAAGCTATTGCTGATGTGCATCCATTGAATAACTTTAATGAGATGTCATGAATATATTTAATTTTTAGCTTTTATATTGGTAGGTGTCAATATCTTGAGATTCCTTCTATTTATTAGTTTTTTTTTTTTTAATTTATTTTCCCCATATAAAAAGGCCATTGCTCTCTGTGAGATGACTCTTCAATGAGATAAACCCAGGACTTTCACAGTTTCTCTCTGGAAGGAATATCCCTGGAGTAGGAAAGGCCCTCACTCTATTGCCCTGCATTGCTTTGCATTTCATGTTTTCTTATGATTCTCTCACTTTGATTGAGAGCATTTTTCTTTTTTGAACTATACCTCAGAAGTTCTGGGTTTCACCTTAGTAAAGAAGTATAGAGTTTCTTAAGGTGGCTTCATGAATATGACCATTTGAAAACAAAGCTGAGAAGAAGGACAATTGTTGATTTCTTCATAACAACAGAGCCAGAAGTATTTTCCTTTTAAGGATCCCTTTAAGGAGGGTTTATGCTATAGGTAAAATATAAGAAATATTTTAATAAAAACGGTAATTCAGACACTAGATTTATTGTTAGCCTAAATTCTTATTCTTACCCAAAGTAAATGTATAAAAATATTTATTGAATGAATGAATTAATCAATATTATCATCCTGTGCCTCTTGTACTTTGGGTTATCTTTCCAGTCATAAAAATGATTGTCCTAGAGAGTGTGACAAACATATACTTTCGTGGATCAGTGCTGCATGGCACTGGAGTGACTGTGAGGAGATACCCCATGTCCGAGGGCAGAGAAGCCCCAGCAAAACAGCTTCTGCTTTATTGACTATGCCAAAGCCTTTGCCTGTGTGGGTCACAAAAAAACTGTGGAAAATACTTAAAGAGATGGGAATACTAGACCACCTGTCCTGCCTCTTGACAAACTGTATACAGGTCAGGAAATAACAGTTAGAACTGGACATAGAACAACAAGCCGGTTCCAAATAGGAAAAGGAGTACATCAAGGCTGTATATTGTTACCCTGCTTATTTAACTTATATGCAGAATATATCATGGGAAACGCTGGGCTGGAGGTAGCACAAGCTGGAATCAAGATTGCCAGGAGAAATATCAATAACCTCAGATATGCAGATGACATCACCCTTATGGCAGAAAGTGAAGAAGAACTAAAAAGCCTCTTGATGAAAGTAAAGGAGTGAAAAAGCTGGCTTAAAACTCAACATTCAGAAAAGTAAGATCATGGCATCTTATCCCACCACTTCATTGCAAAAGATGGGGAAGCAGTGGAAACAGTGTCAGACTTTATTTTGGGGGGCTCCAAAATCACTGCAGATGGTGATTGCCACCATGAAATTAAAAAACACTTACTCCTTGGAAGGAAAGTTATGACCAACCTAGTTAGCATATTAAAAAACAGAGATATTACTTTGCCAACAAAGGTCCATCTAGTCAAAGCTATGGTTTTTCCAGTAGTCATGTATGGATATGAGAGTTGGACTATAAAAAGCGGAGTGCCGAAGAATATATACTTTTGAACTGTGGTGTTGGAGAAGACTCTTGAGAGTCCCTTGGACTTCAAGGAGATCCAACCAGTCCATCCGAAAGGAAATCAGCCCTGAAGGAAGGACTGATGCTGAAGCTGAAACTCCAATATTTTGGCCACCTGATGCGAAGAACTGACTCATTAGAAAGGATTCTGATGCTTGGAAAGATTGAAGGTGGGAGGAGGACACATCAGAGGATGAGATGATTGGATGGCATTACCAACACAATGGACATGAGTTTAAGTAAACTCCAGGAATTGGTGATGAACAAGGAGGCCTGATTTGCTGCAGGCCATGGGGTCACAAAGAGTTGGACATGACTGAGTGACTGAACTGAACTGAAGAGTATGTGAACATTCTTACCAGTAAATCATAGTGGCATGAAACAGAAGCCAAAAAGTTTTTACTTTCTTAGCTTCTGATTTTTAAACTTTCTTCCATGCTTCTATATTCATTTATTCTGACTGTGATTTTTTCAAGTTATACCATATTTAAGACGAAAGTATAAAAAACAAGCATACAAGCAAACTGTGTAGCTGCTTTTGTTCAGTTCTGCCTTGGTTTTCTATTATCAACTGTTTCTGAGCTGAATTCCAGCAGAAAGCAGATAGCACATTTAAATCAGGGGAATTTAATAATAAGAAAAAATTTAAACATAGGGAAAGTTTTGGGGGCCCTCCAGGAATGGTGCATTACTTGGTTTAGTAGCAATTCAGTTCCCTATAATCCTAGAATAGAAGCTGTGAAGAGATGGTGTGGGCTCCAGGACCCACAGAAAGGGCTTGTGCAGAGGGATGTCTCTAAACCTGAGACCTTTTGTTAAGTGACCCAGCCAACCCATGGCAAACAGTTCTTTTCTTGTGGTTTTAAAAACACACTGTCCTAATGTCTTGAATGAATCATGAAATTCCTAGCTGTAATAGCGTGGTAATGATACTAATAGTAAAATCAAGAAGACTTTGCAAGTAAAAACTTATCAGTGATTATTATAAGTTAATAAATTAGCTTTGTATATTCAGAGATTGACAAATATTTTATATAAAGAGCCAGATAATAAATACTTTTGGCTTGACAAGCCATATAGTCTCTGTCACAGTTATTCAACTCTGCCACTGTAGCCTCAAAACAGCCATAAATAAATGGACATGACTGTGTCCTAATAAAATTCTATTCACAGAAATAGAGGTCTGACTGGATCCTGAATTTATTGATCAAAGGAAAGAGCAATTATTTTGAACAGAAAGATGTGGGTCAGTCCCAGTTTCTATACTCTTAGAAAAGTGGACTTGAACAAACCACTTATGATCTGATCAAATTCTCTACCTCATAGAGTCAATGAAAAATATAAGTAAAGTGACCTGGTGAAGAACAAGAAAGTGTTAGTTGCTCCATTGTGTCAGGCTTTTTGCAACCCATGGACTGTAGCCCGCTAGGCACCTCTAACCATGGGGTTCTCCAGGAAAGAATAATGGCTTAGGTAACCATTCCCTTCTCCAGGGGATCTTCCTGACTTGAGGATCAAACTCAGAACTCTTGCACTGTGGGTAGATTCTTTACTGTCTGAGCCACCCGGGAAGCACAAGGTGAAGTGGTATAAACAAGCAACTCACTACACGGTATTTTCCTCCCTTTCTACATGTTACTAAAGAAAACACTGAAACTGAATAAGTGGATTTGGCTTATGTATATTGAGCTGCTTTCAAAATAGGTCAAAAGGTCTCTAGGGAAAAGTTGGAGAATATATTGTCTAAATAAATTTCATGGAGAAAGATACCACATAAAAGTGCCAGAGTTTTAATTTTTAAAATGAGCAGCTTAATATCTTGAACAGAGTTTAGTGGATTTAAAGAACAAGCTGCATTATTATTGCCAGCAGGGGACTAGCTAATTGGAAGTCCATCATCCACAATAGAAAACACAGCAGGAACCCAATCAGCTCATGGTGAACAAGAAAAGACCACACGGTAGGGGTGGGAAAGATAAGAAAATGTTTGTCCAGAGCGTGAGAGAGAGGAGACAATAAAAAGACACAGCTCCAAAGGAGCTTTCAGCATCGAACCTTAGAAGCAGATGATAAATCCGAGTTTCCCAAAGGTATGTAGTGATTTACTCACAACCCTGCACCTCCATCTCCTCTCTGCCAATAGTCATAAGGTTTCAGCAAACTCAAAATAAATTTTCATCAAAAAAAAAAAAAAAGGAAGGAAATGGCAGACACCTTTGATCTCATGCTGGCCAGTGCATTTCTCTCCAAATCAGGCATTATACCTTTGAGAAACTTCCTCATTGCCCAAGGCAGGATAAATCCTCTATCCTACACATTCTTCACCACACTACTTTATCCCTATGGCAGGAAAACATGGCCTTCTTATTTCTCTGTCTCTTGCATTTGTCCACAAGCTGCTAAAAAGTGAGACTCTTTGTACCCTCATTTACAACTAAAGTCACAAGACCTAGTTTAAAATTCTAAAAGAGTTTGGGAAATATTTGTTGGATGAAGACTAAATAGGTGAATGTAGACTAAAGAGCTCTTCTTTGTCTTTTAAGATATTTCTATCTTCCTTCAGTAATAAAAAATTGTGACCTTTCCAAATGTAATCTCTAATTCCTATTTTCTTGATATATGAAATAATTCACTTTCCTGTTGAAGTCTGAATTGTACAATATGTGCAAGAACTTATCACAGAATTTGGCAGTTTGAGTTTATTCCATGCATATTAGTTGTTTCCTCCATTTTGTGTCAGTGTGCACAGTTCAGTACAGTTCAGTCACTCAGTCATACCAAATCTTTGCGACACCAGGAATTGCAGTACTCTGGGCCTCCCTGTCCATCACCAGCTCCCGGAGTTCACACAGACTCACGTCCATCGAGTCAGTGATGCCATCCAGCCATCTCATCCTCTGTTGTCCCCTTCTCCTCCTGCCCCCAATCCCTCTCAGCATCACAGTCTTTTCCAATGAGTCAGCTCTTCACATGAGGTGGCCAAAGTACTGGAGTTTCAGCTTCAGCATCATTCCTTCCAAAGAAATCCCAGGGCTGATCTCCTTCAGAATGGACTGGTTGGATCTCCTTGCAGTCCAAGGGACTCTCAAGAGTCTTCTCCAACACCACAGTTCAAAAGCATCAATTCTTTGGCACTCAGCTTTCTTCACAGTCCAACTCTCACATCCATACACGACTACTGGGAAAACCATAGCCTTGACTAGACAGACCTTTGTTGGCAAAGTAATGTCTCTGCTCTTCAATATGCTGTCTAGGTTGGTCATAACTTTCCTTCCAAGGAACCGGCATCTTTTAATTTCATGGCTGCAATCACCATCTGCAGTCATTTTGGAGCCCAAAAAAATAAAGTCTGACACTGTTTCCACTGTTTTCCCATCTATTTCCCATGAAGTGATGAGACCAAATGCCATGATCTTTGTTTTCTGAATGTTGAGCTTTAAGCCAATCTTTTCACTCTCCTCTTTCACTTTCATCAAGAGGCTTTTTAGTTCCTCTTCACTTTCTGTAATAAGGGTGGTGTCATCTGCATATCAGAGGTTACTGATATTTCTCCTGGAAAGCTTGTACTTCTTCCAGCCCAGCGTTTGTCATGATGCACTCTGCATATAAGTTAAATAAGCAGGGTGACAATATACAGCCTTGACGTACTCCTTTTCCTATTTGGAATCAGTCTGTTGTTCCATGTCCAGTTCTAACTGTTGCTTCCTGACCTGCATGTAGGTTTCTCAAGAGGCAGGTCAGGTGGTCTAGTATTCCCATCTCTTTCAGAATTTCCCACAGTTTATTGTGATCCACAGAGTCAAAGGCTTTGGCATAGTCAATAAAGCAGAAATAGATGTTTTTTCTGGACCTTTTTTCCTTTTTCCATGATCCAGTGGATGTTGGCAATTTGATCTCTGATTCCTCTGCCTTTTCTTTTTTTTCTAAAACCAGCTTGAATGTCTGGAAGTTCACGGTTCATGTATTGCTGAATGTGAGCATTACTTGCGTGTAAGATGAGTGCAATTGAATGGTAGTTTGAGCATTCTTTGGCATTGCCTTTCTTTGGGGTTGGAATGAAAACTGACCTTTTCCAGTCCTGTGGCCACTGCTGAGTTTTCCAAATATGATGGCATATTGAGTGCAGCACTTTCATAGCATCGTCTTCCAGGGTTTGAAATAGCTCAACTGGAATTCCATCACCTCCACTAGCTTTGTTCATAGTGATGCTTTCTAAGGCCCACTTGACTTCACATTCCAGGATGGCTGACTCTAGGTGAGTGATCACACCATCATGATTATCTTGGTCATGAAGATCATTTTTGTACAGTTCTGTGTATTCTTGCCACCTCTTCTTAATACCTTCTGCCTCTGTTAGGTCCCTACCATTTCTGTCCTTTAT
The DNA here is from genome assembly GCF_055505025.1 of Bos grunniens. NCBI lineage: Eukaryota > Metazoa > Chordata > Mammalia > Artiodactyla > Bovidae > Bos > Bos grunniens. The sequence continues at coordinate 59,171,995 of NC_141183.1, read as the reverse complement.
TGAGCCCACCTTTGCATGAAATGTTCCCTTGGTATCTCTAATTTTCTTGAAGAGATCTCTAGTCTTTCACATTCTGTTGTTTTCCTCTATTTCTTTGCATTGATCACTGAGGAAGGCTTTCTTATCTCTCCTTGCTATTCTTTGGAACTCTGCATTCAGATGCTTATATCTTTTCTTTTCTCCTTTGCTTTTCGCTTCTCTTCTTTTCACAGCTATTTGTAAGGCTTCCCCAGGCAGTCATTTTGTTTTTTTGCATTTCTTTCTTTGGGGGATGGTCTTGATCCCTGTCTCCTGTAAAATGTCATGAACCTCCGTCCATAGTTCATCAGTCACTCTATCTATCAGATCTAGTCCCTTGAATCTATTTCTTACTTCCACTGTATAACCATAAGGAATTTGATTTGGATCATACCTGAATGGTCTAGTGGTTTTCCCTACTTTCTTCAATTTAAGTCTGAATTTCACAGTAAGAGTTCATGATCTGAGCCACAGTCAGCTCCCAGTCTTGTTTTTGCTGACTGTATAGAGCTTCTACATCTTTGGCTGCAAAGAATATAATCAATCTGATTTCAGTGTTGAACATCTGGTGATGTCAGTATGCTACTAAAATCAATTATTTTTTAATGAAACATTTGCCTGCAGTTGTATTTGCTTTTCCCATCTTCTTTTTTAAATTTTTTACAGCAGAATGAAGAAAGCTAACTTTAAGTAAGACTGAACAATCTTTTTTTTTTTTTTTTTTCCCCAGTTCACATCAATGTTTTATGCATTCTAGACCAGGTTAAAATTAACTTTGCTTCACCTGAAATTACACTCAAAATCAATTTAGGCCTTTGAAATCCATTGTTTTTTAAACCAGTAAGACCTAAACCTTGTTGCTGTTAATTAACGTCAGAGCAATGTCTATACATTGGGTGTGGGGTAACTCCTCTCTGCTGCTTCCTGCTCCAGTGCCATGCAGCCGTGGCTCACCACTCCAGCGTCCAAGGTCAGGATCAGGGGCCGTGAGGAAATACCCTACCTCCAAGGTGAGGAGCAGTGGCTGCTGGAGAAGCTGTAAAGAGATACCACACGTACAAGGTAAGAGAAACCCCAGTAAGATGGTAGGCAATGAGAGAGGGCATCAGAGGGCAGACAGACTGAAACCACATTCACAGAAAACTAGCCAATCTGATCACATGGACCACAGTCTTGTCTAACTCAGTGAAACTAAGCCATGCCATGTAGGGCCACCCAAGACGGATGGGTCATGGTGGAGAGTTCTGAGAAAATGTGGTCCACTGGAGAAGGGAATGGCAAACCACTTCAGTGTTCTTGCCTTGAGAACCCCATGAACAGTATGAAAAGGCAAAAAAGATAGCACACTGAAAGATGAACTCCCCAGGTCAGTAGGTGCCCAATATGCTACTGGAGATCAGTGGAGAAATAACTCCAGAAAGAATGAAAGGATGGAACCAAAGCAAAAACAACACACAGTTGTGGATGTGACTGGTGATAGAAGCAAGGTCTGATGCTATAAAGACCAATACTGCATAGGAACCTGGAATGTTAGGTCCATGAATCAAGGCAAATTGGAAGTGGTCAAACAGGAGATGGCAAGAGGGAATGTCGACATTCTAGGAATCAGTAAACTAAAATGGACTAGAATGGGTGAATTTAACTCAGATGACCATTATATCTACTACTGTGGACAGGAATCCCTTAGAAGAAATGGAGTAGCCATCATAGTCAACAAAAGAGTCCAAAATACAGTACTTGGATGCAATCTCAAAAATGACAGAATGATCTCTGTTCGTTTCCAAGGCAAATCATTCAATATCATGGTAATCCAAGTCTATGCCTGACCACTAATGCTGAAGAAGCTGAAGTTGAATGGTTCTATGAAGACCTACAAGATCTTTTAGAAATAACACCCATAAAGGATGTCCTTTTCATTATAGGGGACTGGAATGCAAAAGTAGGAATTCAAGAAACGCCTTGACTAACAGGCATATTTGGCCTTGGAGTACAGAATGAAGCAGGGCAAAGTCTAATAGAGTTTTGCAAAGAGAACGCACTGGTCATAGCAAACACCCTTTTCCAACAATACAAGAGAAGAATCTACACATGGACATCACCAGATGGCCAACACTGAAATCAGATTGATTCTATTCTTTGCAGCCAAAGATGGAGAGGCTCTATACAGTCAGCAAAAACAAGACCAGGAGCTGACTGTGGCTCAGATCATGAACTCTTACTGCCAAATTCAGACTTAAATTGAAGAAAGTAGGGAAAACCACTAGACCATTCAGGTATGATCTAAAGAAAATCCCTTGGTTATACAGTGGAAGTGAAGAATAGATTTAAGGGACTAGATCTGATAGACAGAGTACCTGATGAACTATGGACGGAGGTTCATGCATTGTACAGGAGAGAGGAATCAAGACCATCCCCCCAAAAAAAGAAATGCAAAAAAGCAAAATGGCTGTCTGGGGAGGCCTTACAAATAGCTGTGAAAAGAATAGAAGTGAAAAGAAAGAAGAAAAGAAAAGATATACCCATTTGAATATAGAGTTCCAAAGAATAGCAAGGAGAGATAAGAAAGCCTTCCTCAGTGATCAATATAAAGAAATAGAGGAAAACAACAGAATGGGAAAGACTAGAGATCTCTTCAAGAAAATTAGAGATACCAAGGGAACATTTCATGCAAAGATGGGCTCAATAAAGGACAGAAATGGTAGGGACCTAACAGAAGCATAAGATATTAAGAAAAGGTAGCAAGAATACACAGAAAAACTGTACAACAGACCTTCATGACCCAGATAATCACGATGGTGTGATCAGTCTCCTAGAGCCAGACATCTTGGAATGTGAAGTCAAGTGGGCCTTAGGAAGCATCACTATGAACAAAGCTAGTGGAGGTGATGGAATTCCAGTCGAAATATTTCAAATCCTGGAAGATGATGCTGTGAAAGTGCTGCACTCAATATGCCATCAAATTTGGAAAACTCAGCAGTGGCCACAGGACTGGAAAAGATCAGTTTTCTTTCCAATCTCCAAGAAAGGCAATGCCAAAAAATGCTCAAACTACCTCACAATTGCATTCATCTCACACGCTAGCAAAGTAATGCTCAAAGTTCTGCAAGCCAGGCTTCAGCAATACATGAACTATGAACTTCCAGATGTTCGAGCTGGTTTTAGAAAAGGCAGAGGAACCAGAGATCAAATTGCCAACATCCACTGGATCATGGAAAAAGGAAGAGAGTTGCAGAAAAACATCTATTTCTGCTTTATTGACTATGCCAAAACTTTTGACTATGTGGATCACAATAAGCTGTGGAAAATTCTGAAAGACATGGGAATACTAAACCACCTTACCTACCTCTTGAGAAATTTGTATGCAGGTCAAGAATCAACAGTTAGAACTGGGCATCGAACCACAGATTGGTTCCAAATAGGAAAAGGAGTCCATCAAGGCTGTATATTGTCACCGTGCTTATTTAACTTATATGCAGAGTACATCATGAGAAACGCTGGGCTGGATGAAGCACAAGCTATAATTAAGTTTGCCAGGAGAAATATCAGTAACCTCCGATATGCAGATGACACCACCCTTATGGCAGAAAGTGAAGAAGAACTAAAGAGCCTCTTGATGAAAGTGAAAGAGGAGAGTAAAAAAGTTGGATTAAATCTCAACATTCAGAAAGCTAAGATCATGGCATCCAGTCCCATCATTTCATGGCAAATAGATGGGGAAATAGTGGAAACAGTGGCTGACCTTATTTTTTGTGCTCCAAAATCACAAGGAAGCCTTTGTATATGAACAGTACAAAGAAATAGAGGAAAATGATAGAATGGGAATGACTAGGGATCTCTTCAAGAAAATTAGAGATACCAAGGGAATATTTTCATGCAAAAATGGACCCAACAAAGGACAGAAAAGGCAAGGACCTAACGGAAGCAGAAGAGATTAAAAAGAGGTGGCAAGAATACATAGAAGAACTGTATAATAAAGTTCTACATGACCCAGATAACCATGACAGTGTGATCACTCACCTAGAGCTATATATCCTGGACGTGAAGTCAAATGGGCCTCAGGAAACATTACTGACAAAGCTAGTGATAATGGAATTCCAGTTGAGCTATTTCAAATTCTAAAAGATGGTGCTGTGAAAGTGCTGCACTCAATATGCCAGCAAATTTGGAAAACTCAACAATGGCCACAGGACTGGAAAGGTCAGTTTTTATTCCAATCCCAAAGAAAGGCAATGCCAAAGAATGTTCAAACTACCACACAATTGCACTCATTTCCCATGTTAGCAAGGTAATGCTCAAAATCATCCAAGATTAGACTTCAACAGTACATGAACTGAGAACTTCCTGATGTACAAACTGGATTTAGAAAAGGCAGAGGAGCCAGAGATTAAATTGCCAATATCTACTGGATCATGGAAAAAGCAAGTAAATTCCAGAAAAGCATCTACTTCTGCTTCACTATGTTAAAGACTTTGACTATGTGGATCACAACAAACTATGGAAAATTCTTAAAGAAATGGGATTACCAGACCACCTTACCTGTCTTCTGAGAAACCTGTATGCTGATCAAGAAGCAACAGTTAGGACCAGACATGGAACAATGGAATGGTTCATAATTGGAAAAGGATTATGTCAAGGCTGTATACTGTCATCCTGCTTATGTAACTTACATGCAAAGTACATCATGTGAAATGCTGGGCCAGATGAGGCACAAGCTAGAATCAAGATTGCTAAGAGAAATATCAATAACCTCAGATATGAAGATGACAGCACCCTAATTGCAGAAAGCTAAGAGAAACTAAAGAGTCTCTAATAATGATGAAAGAGGAGAGTGAAAAAGCTGGCTTAAAATCTGTCATCCAAAAAACTAATATTATGTCATCTGGTCCTATCAGTTCATGGCAAATATATAGGGGAAAAATGTAAATAGTGACAGACTTTATTTTCTTGGGCTCCAATATCATTGCAGATGGTTTCTGAAGCCATGAAATTAAAAAAAAAAAAAAAAAAAAAAACAAGAAAAAAAACACTTGCTCCTTGGAATAAAAGCTATGACAATCCTAGACAGCGTATTAAAAAACAGAGACATCACTTTGTGGACAAAAGTCTGTATTGTCAAACCTGTGGTTTTTCTAGTAGTCTTGTATGCAATAGCTGTGCCATAAAGAAGGCTGAGCACCGAATAATTGAATCTTTTGAACTATGGTGCTAGAGTAGACTCTTGAGACTCCTTTGGACTGCAAGGAGATCAAACTAGTCAGTCCTAATGGAAATCAACCCTGAATATTCATTGGAAGGACTGATGCTGAAGTTGAAGCACCAATACTTTGGCCACCTGATGCGAAGAACTGACTCAATGGAAAAGATCCTGATTCTGGGAAAGATTGACGGTGGGAGGGGAAGGGTACGACAGAGGATGAGATGGTTGGATGGCATCTCTGACTCAGTGGACATGAGTTTCAGGAAATTTTGGGAGGCAGTGAAGGACAGGGAAGCCTGGTGTGCTGCAGTTCTTGGGGTCGCAAAAAGTCGGTTATGACTGAGGGACTAAACAACAATAGGAAGAGAATAATTAAATTATTCCCCAGATCTTTTTATTGTATAATGAGTAAATGCCAGTCTATGGTTCCAAATAGGAAAAGGAGTATGTCAAGGCTGTATATTGTCACCCTGCTTATTTAACTTATATGCAGAGTACATCATGAGAAACGCTGGACTGGAAGAAATACAAGCTGGAATCAAGATTGCCAGGAGAAATATCAGTAAACTCAGATATGCAGATGACACCACCCTTATGGCAGAAAGTGAAGAGGAACTAAAAAGCCTCTTGATGAAAGTGAAAGTGGAGAGTGAAAAAGTTGGCTTAAAGCTCAACATTCAAAAAACGAAGATCATGTCATCTTGTCCCATCACTTCATGACAAATAGATGGGGAAACATTGGAAACAGTGTCAGACTTTATTTTTCTGGGCTCCAAAATCACTGCAGATGGTGACAGCAGCCATGAAATCAAAAGACGCTTACTCCTTGGAAGGAAGATTATGACCAACCTAGATAGCATATTGAAAAGCAGAGACATTACTTTGCCAACAAAGGTCCATCTAGTCAAGGCTATGGTTTTTCCTGTGGTCATGTATGGATGTGAGAGTTGGACTGTGAAGAAGGCTGAGCACCGAAGAATTGATGCTTTTGGACTGTGGTGTTGGAGAAGACTCTTGAGAGTGCCTTGGACTGCAAGGAGATCCAAACAGTCCATTCTGAAGGAGATCAGCCCTGGCATTTCTTTGGAAGGACTGATGCCGAAGCTGAAACTCCAGTACTTTGGTTACCTCATGCGAAGAGTTGACTCATTGGAAAAGACTGTGATGCTGGGAGGGATTGGGGGCAGGAGGAGAAGGGGACGACAGAGGATGAGATGGCTGGATGGCATCACTGACTCGATGGACGTGAGTCTGAGTGAACTCCGGGAGTTGGTGATGGACAGGGAGGCCCGGCGTGCTGCAATTCATGGGGTCTCAAAGAGCGACTGAGCGACTGAACTGAACTGAACTGAACTGAAACCCATGTCTGTTTCATGTTCAGTATTCATCCATCACACCACAAAAAGGGGAATTCTAAACATGAGAAACAGGTGGAATAAAACCTAAGTCACAGTCTGGCTACAGTGAGATCATTCACAGTCGTTTCCAGTTTTGGCTGGATATTCTCTTATACATCTTATCTCTTAGAGGTCAGACTGTCTACATACGCATCACAAACCCACTCAGCTCAACATTTCATTTGATAGATCAAAATGTCACCATGTGTAGATCACTGAGAATTAATTGTAATATGGCTCAAAATGTGGTAGCACACCTGTGAAGCATTTGTGACACTGATTAGAAAGAAGTTACCAACATCATTGTGCTTAATTTTGCATTTGTTTCCATTTCTTCTTTGTCAAAAACTATAGCTTATTTATTCATTTGCTATTTTTATTACACCATGTTACGTCTCTAGAAATATTTAAATATTGAGTAAGGAAAACTGTTAAAAAAAAAAAAGAGTACTATAGGCATTCATAAAGATGTGCTGGTGAATAAATTTCTATTAATGCATAGCTTCATTTCCTATAGTTTTCTTTTAGTTTTGTATTAATTGAATAGCATGTGTGATCTTCTCTGATAGGAACTGGTGATTTTTCATTAATGAGGATGTGCTGACTGTCATAAATTCAATAAAACACTTTAATTCATTTCATATTAATAGACCCCACTACATCTTTCCACACTTTTTGAAGATTTCTTTTTTTTTCTATAAAATGTGATAAACACTGGTGTGACATTTAGGTCTGTTGTTAACTGTTAATCATGTATATATTAAAGCTACCTCTTAAAAACAAGACGGCATCATCAGGCAGATGAATAATATCAATGCAGGGCTATTAAGCTCCAAGTATGGTGATGGGATGTTGCTAATTGACAAGCACAGATATATTCTATATTAGAAATACAGAGGGCTTCACCCAATCTCCTGCAAAATTCAAAAGAAACCAGTGCATTTTGATGCAATCTTCAAATTCTGTTCTATAAAATAACCCACAGAGATGAAAAGCTATGTGACAAATCTTGGTTCAAAGGACCTCTTTTGTACTGTCATTGCTTTTTTGTTATTTATGCTCTTCAATTTTCATTCTTAGTTGCAACTTACTCATTTTATCCTTTCAGTCAATAAGTAATCTTTATGCAACATCTTCTGATGTGGTATCAACTACCTCTACGTCAGTGACTCCCACATCTTTAATTTTAAACTTTCTTCCATGATCCCAGGTGTATAGCACACTGAATCTCTTTCTTGGGGATTCCACCAGTACCTTGGCATTGTAAACAGAACTGCTTTCCTCTGACACATCCAAATATGCTTCTCTTCTTAGTTTTTATTCCCACATTCATCTCAGATCCACCTTTGCTTCTTTTCTCTTTTCAAAACCCCTCTTAAACTAAAACCTGTCAAATCTATCTCAGAAATGTCATTCAAATCTGTTTGCTTCTATCTCCATTGCTAACGCTTTCCTTCAAGCCTCCCATCTCTTTGTTCTTGGACTGGGCTGGTAGCTGTATCATTTATCTTCACATATCCTGTCACTTCCTCTTCTAAATCATTCCTCACATTGTGTTTCTAAGACAAAGATCTAATACTGTCATTTTTCTCTTCCTAAATAGCCTTTCTTCCCTTCCTTGCCCAGAAAATGTCTCCTCAATCTTTTAAGACCAAAGTCAACTATTACAATTCCTCTATATTCTTTCTTGACCTCCCCAGGCAGATTTAGTTTCTCTTGTCTGAATTCCATTTGCCCTTTTAAAAGTATCTCTTATAGTGTTGTTGCTTCCTTTACATATTGAAGTGACCAGGATATTAGAGACTTTGAGAAGTGCAACAAATGACAGCATTTAGAAATTTTCAGGATCACAGCCTCAGACTCACAATATTGCTGTCCTTGCTAGGTATTGAGATTTCCACTGTTAGTCATCGCTAGAATGCAACTTCATGAGAACACAGAATTAGTCTGTGTAAGGGGTTAAGACCTTTTCTGCAATTCTATACCAAGAGTTGCAAGCCCCAAGCTTAAAGTGCATTGTGTTATGTGCCTATGTGTATCTGTATGCACATGAGCACTGGACCTAAAACCTTAGAGTAGATTTCTCTGGACTTACTTAGTCTCATTTTCCCTTGTTGAGATAGATCCCACAGAGTGTATTTCCTCAGATATTTTCACTCTTAGGTCATCGACTTCTGAAAGCTATTCATTAATTTTGGCCTTGTCCACACCTCACTTTTATGTCCCTTGTCCCATTTTTTTCTTTATAACTAACTAATGTAAGTGGCTGTATCCCCTGTAGGTACCAAAAGAGAGTGATGGTCTCCCTTTCATTATTTTCTTTTAAAGAAAACATTTTTAATCTTACAGACACATGGACTAACTTATGTGACTAGACACACGAACGCACATTCACATCTTTGAAAGGTCGCAACTTGAAGGTTCTTATGTAGAGGACTGACTGAATATCAGGGACCATTTACACAAGAGTATGACAATCATCTGAGAAAATCACTTAGCTCGTTTTCTTCACATCTTCATTTTGGTTTCTTTTCTACCTACACTGAATACACTGTCATATAATAATTCATTAAAAAATAGCTAGAGTATGAATACCTTCAGGCCAAAACATGCTCTCATTGGTCATGAGAGATCTTCAGAAAGTACTACAATTTTCAACAAATCACTTAGAAAAACAGATTCTTTATTGAAAAAGAAAGAATTTTTTTCTTTTTTTGAAAGAAAAAAACAGCTTTTGCTCAATTGCAATGCATACGCTTATTTTGAGTATTTTTTTTAAAAATTAATTTATTTTAATTGGAGACTAGTTACTTTACAATATTGTGGTGTTTTTTGCCATACATTGAAATGAATCAGCCACGGATGTACATGTGTTCCCCTGTCCTGACCCTCCTCCCACCTCCCTCCCCATCCCATCCCTCTGGGTTGTCTCAGTGCACCAGCTTTGAGTGCCTTGTTTCATGCATTGAACTTGGACTGGTGATCTATTTCACATATGGCAATATATATGTTTCAGTGCTCTTCTCTTAAATCATCCCACCCTCACCTTCTCCCACAGAGTCCAAAAGTCTGTTCTTTATATTTGTGCCTCTTTTTCTGTCTCATGTATAGGGCCATCGTTACCACCTTTTAAAATTCCATATATATGCATTAATATACTGTATTGGTGTTTTTCTTTCTGACTTACTTCACTCTGTACAATAGGCTCCAGTTTCATCCACCTCATTAGAACTGATTCAAATGCATTCTTTTTAATAGCTGAGTAATATTCCATTGTGTATGTGTACCACAGCTTTCTTATCCATTCATCTGCTGATGGTCATCTAGGTTGTTTCCATGTCCTGGGGTGCTATTATAAAGAGTGCTGTGATGAACACTGGGGTACACGTGTCTCTTCCAATTCTGGTTTCCTCAGTGTGCATGCCTAGCAGTGGGATTGCAGGGTCATATGGCAATTCTATTTCCAGTTTTTTAAGGAATCTCCACACCATTCCCCATAGTGACTATGCTAGTTTGTATTCCCAGTGTAAGAGGGTTCTGTTTTCTCCACACCCTCTCCAGCATTATTGTGTGTAGACTTTTTGGTTGGAGAAGGCAATGGCACTCCACTCCAGTACTCTTGCCTGGAAAATCCCTTGGATGGAGGAGCCTGGTAGGCTGCAGTCCATGGGGTGGCTAGGAGTTGGACACGACTAAACGACTTCACTTTCACTTTTCACTTTCATGCATTGGTGAAGGAAATGGCAACCCACTCCAGTGTTCTTGCCTGGAGAATCCCAGGGACGGGGGAGCCTGGCGGGCTGCCGTCTATAGGGTCGCACAGAGTCGGACACAATTGAAGCAACTTAGCAGCAGCAGTAGCAGCAGATTTTTTTATAGCAGCCATTCTGACCGGAGTGAGATTGTACCTCATTGTGGTTTTGATTTGCATTTCTCTGATAATGAGTGATGTTGAGCATATTTTCATGTGTTTGTTAGCCATCTGGATGTCTTCTTTAGATAAATGTCTGTTTAGTTCTTTGGCCCATTTTTTGATTGGGTCATTTATTTTTTTGGTATTGAGCTGCATGAGCTGCTTGTATATTTTTGAGATTAATTCTTTGTCAGTCGTTTCATTTGTTATTATTTTCTCCCATTCTGAAGGCTGTCCTTTCACCTTGCTTATAGTTTCCTTTATTATGCAAAAGCTGTTAAGTTTAATTAGGTCCCATTTGTTTATTTTTGCTTTTATTTCCATTATTCTGAGTGGTGGGTCATGGAGGAGCTTTCTGTGATTTATGTCAGAGAGTGTTTTGCCTATGCTTTTTTCTAGGAGTTTTATAGGTTCTGGTCTTATATTTATATTTTTTAATTCATTTTGAGTTTATTTTTGTATACGGTGTTAGAAAGTGTTCTAGTTTCATTCTTTTACAGGTGGTTGACCAGTTTTCCCAGCACCACTTGTTAAAGAGAGTGTCTTTTCTCCATTGTATATTTTTGCCTCTTTTGTCAAAGATAAGGTGTCCATAGGTGTGTGGGTTTATCTCTGGGGTTTCTATTTTGTTCCATTGATCTATATTTCTGTCTTTGTGCCAATACAATACTGTCTTGATGACAATATTTGTAGTATAGGCTGAAGTCAGGCAGGTTGATTCCTCCATTTCTATTCTTCTTTGTCAAGATTTATTTGGCTATTCGAGGTTTTTTGTATTTCCATACAAATTGTGAAATTATTTGTTCTAGTTCTCTGAAAAATACCATTGGTAGCTTGATAGGGATTGCATTGAATCTATAGATTGCTTTGGGTAGTATACTCATTTTCACTATGTTGATTCTTCTGATTGATGAGCATGATATATTTCTCTATCTATTTGTGTCCTCTTTGATTTCTTTCATCAGTGTTTCATAGTTTTCTATTTATAGGTCTTTTACTCTTTAGGTAAATATATTCCTAATTTTATTCTTTTCATCACAATGGTGAATGAGATTGTTTCCTTAATTTCTCTTTATATTTACTCACTGTTAATGCATAGGAATGCAAGGGATTTCTGTGTATTGATTTTATATCCTGCAACTTTACTATATTTACTGATTAGCTCTAGCAATTTTCTAGTGGTGTCTTTAGGGTTTTCTATGTAGTGATCATGTCATCTGCAAACAGTCAGAGTTTTACTTCTTTTCCAATCTGGGTTCCTTTTATTTCCTTTTCTTCTCTGATTGCTGGGGCTAAAACTTCCAAAACTATGTTGAATAGTAGTGATGAGAGTGGGCACCTTTGTCCTGTTCCTGACTTTAGGGGAAATGCTTTCAATTTTTTGCCATTGAAGATAATGTTTGCTGTGGGTTTATCTTATATGGCTTTTATTGTGTTGAGGTATGTTTCTTCTATGCCTGCTTTCTGGAGGGTTTTTATTGTAAATGGGTGTTGAATTTTGTCAAAGACTCTTTCTGAATCTATTGAGATAATCACATGGTTTTTATCTTTCAATTTGTTAATGTGGTGTATCACATTGATTGATTAGTGAATATTGAAGAATACTTGCATCCCTGGGATAAAGCTCACTTGGTCATGATGCATGATCTTTTTCATATGTTGTTGCATTCTGTTTGCTAGAATTTTGTTGTGGATTTTTGCATCTATGTTCATCAGTGATATTGGCCTGTAGTTTTCTTTTTTGTGTGGCATCTTTGTCTTGTTTTGGTATTAGGGTGATGGTAGCCTCATAGAATGAGTTTGGGAGTTTACTTTCCTCTGCAATTTTCTGGAAGAGGTTGAGTAGGATAGGTGTTAGCTCTTCTGTAAATTTTTGGTAGAATTCATCTATGAAGCCATCTGGTCCTGGGCTTTTATTTCTTGGAAGATTTTTTATTATAGTTTTGATTCCCATGCTTGTAATGGGTCTGTTAAGATTTTTATTACTTCCTGGTTCAGCTTTGGAAAAGTTATACTTTTCTAAGAATTTATATATTTCTTCCAAGTTGTCCATGCCATTAACATATAGTTGCTAATAGTAGTCTCTTATGATCCTTTGTATTTCTGTGTTGTCTGTTGTGATTTCTCCATTTTTTATTTCTAATTTTGTTGATTTGATTCTTCTCCCTTTTTTTCTTGATGAGTCTAGCTAATGGTTTGTCTATTTTATTTATTTTCTTAAATAACTGGATTTTAGTTTTGTTGATGTTTTGCTACAGTCTCCTTTGTTTCTTTTTCATTATTTCTGCTCTAATTTTTATTTCTGCTCTAATTTCTTCTTTTTCTAGTTGCTTTAGGTGTAAAATAAGGTTATTTATCTGATTTTTCTCGTGTTTCTTGAGGTAAGGCTGTATTGCTTTGAACCTTCCCCTTAGCACTGCTTTTACAGTGTCCCATAGGTTTGGGTTGTCTTGTTTTCATTTTCATTCATTTCTATGCATATTTTGATTTCCTTTTTGATTTCTTCCATCACTTGTTGGTTATACAGAGATGTGTTGTTTAGCCTCCATATGTTTGTATTTTTAATAGTTTTTTTTCTGTAGTTGACATCTAATCTTATTGCATTGTGATCAGAAAAGATGCTTAAAATGATTTCAATTTTTAAAAAATTCACCAAGGCTAGGTTTACAGCCCAGGATGTGACCTATCTTGGAGAAGGTTCCATGTGCACTTGAGAAAAAGATGAAATTCATTGTTTTGGAGTGAAATGTTCTACAGCTATCAATTAGTTCTAACTGGTCCATTGTATCATTTAAAGTTTGTGTTTCCTTGCTAATTTTCTGTTTGGTTGATCTAGCCATAGGTGTGAATGGGGTATTAAAGTCTCCCACTATTATTGTGTTACTGTTAATTTCCCCTTTCATAATTGTTAGCATTTGCCTTATGTGCTGAGGTTCTCCTATGTTGAGCGCATACATATTTATAATTGTTATATCTTCTTCTTGGATTGATTTTTTGATCATTATGTAGTGCCCTTCTTTGTCTCTTATCAGTCTTTATTTCAAAGTCTATTTTACCTGATCTGAGTATTGCTACTCCTACTTTCTTTTGGTCTCCATTTGCATGAAATATCTTTTTCCAGCCCTTCACTTTCAGTCTGTATGTGTTCCTTGTTTTGAGGTGGGTTTCTTTTAGACAGTATATATAGGGGTCTTGTTTTTGTATCCATTCAGCCAATTTTTGTCTTTTGGTTGAAGCATTCAGTCCATTTACATTTAAGGTAATTCTTGATAAGTATGATCCCATTGCCATTTACTTTGTTGTTTTGGGTTTGAGTTTATAATCCTTTTCTGTATTTCCTGTCTAGAGAAGATCCTTTAGCATTTGTTGAAGAGCTGGTTTGGCGGTGCTGAATTCTCTCAGCTTTTGCTTGTCTGTAAAGCTTTTGATTTTTCCTTCATATATGAATGAGATCCTTGATGAGTATAGTAATCTGGTTTGTAGGTTTTTCTGTTTCATCACTTTAAGTATGTCCTGCCATTCCCTTCTGGCCTGAAGAGTTTCTATCGAAAGATCAGCTGTTATGCTTATGGGGATCCCCTTGTGTGTTATTTGTTGATTTTCCCTTGCTGCTTTTAATATTGACTCTTTGTGTTTGATCTTTGTTAATTTGATTAATATGTGTCTTGGGGTGTTTTGACTTGGGTTTATCCTGTTTGGGACTCTCTGGGTTTTTTGGAACTGAGTGGCTATTTCCTTCTACATTTTATGGAAGTTTTCAACTATTATCTCAAGTATTTTCTCATGCTCTTTATTTTTGTCTTCTTCTTCTGGGACTCCTATGATTTGAAATTTGGGGCATTTAACATTGTCCCAGACATCTGAGGTTGTCCTCATTTCTTTTAATTCCTTTTTCTTTTTTTCCTCTCTGCTTCATTTATTTCCACCATTCTATCTTCCACCTCACTTATCCTCTCTTCTGCCTCAGTTATTCTACTACTGGTTCCCTCTAGAGTGCTTTTGATCTCAGTTATTGGATTATTCATTATTGATTGACTCTTTTTAATTTCTTCTCAGTCCTTGTTAAACATTTCTTGCATCTGGCCAAAGTACTGGAGTTTCAGCTTTAGCATCATTCCCTTCAAAGAACACCCAGGGCTGATCTCCTTTAGAATGGACTGGTTGGATCTCCTTGCAGTCCAAGGGGCTCTCAAGAGTCTTCTCCAACACCACAGCTCAAAAGCATCAATTCTTCGGTGCTCAGTAAGGTAATAGTAGGCTATAAAAATGAAAATTAAAAGAGCAATAAAGAACTTTTAAAAATTAAAAAATGATAATAGTAAAAATATATCTAAGAATGTCTCTGGAGCTGTTGTGGGTCAGTTCAGTTTCAGATAGTTCCTTGTTCCAGCTTGTTCTTGTTCTCAAGGTCTATAGGCCCCTTCCAATACTTAGTCATTCAGATGCTTATATCTTTCCTTTTCTCCTTTGCTTTTCACTTCTCTTCTTGATCTATGTCTCCTGTACAATGTCACGAACCTCATTCCATAGTTCATCAGGCACTCTATCTATCAGATCTAGTCCTTTAAATCTATTCTTCACTTCCACTGTATAACCAAGGGATTTTATTTAGATCATACCTCAGTGGTCTAGGGGTTTTCTATACTTTCTTCAATTTAAGTCTAAATTTGGCAATAAGGAGTTCATGATCTGAGCCACAGTCAGCTCCTGTCTTGTTTTTGCTGACTGTATAGAGCCTCTCCATCTTTGGCTGCAAAAAATATAATCAATCTGATTTTGGTGTTGACCATCTGGTGATGTCCATGTGTAGAATCTTCTCTTGTATTGTTGGAAGAGGGTGTTTGCTATGACTAGTGCATTTTCTTGGCAAAACTCTGTTAGATTTTGCCCTGCTTCATTCCGTATTCCAAGGCCAAATTTTCCTGTTACTCCAGGTGTTTCTTGACTTCCTACTTTTGCATTCCAGTCCCCTACAATGAAAAGGACATATTTTGGGGTGTTAGTTCTAGAAGGTCTTGTAGGTCTTCTAGGACCATTCAACTTCAGCTTCTTCAGCATTACTGATTGGGGCATAGACTTGGATTACTGTGATATTGAATGGTTTGCCTTGGAAATGAACAGAGATCATTCTGTCATCTTTGAGATTGCATCGAAGTACTGCATTTCAGACTCTTTTGTTGACCATGATGGCCACTCCATTTCTTCTGAGGGATTCCTGCCTGTAGTAGTAGATATAATGGTCATCTGAGTTAAATTCATCCATTCCAGTCCATTTTAGTTCACTGATTGCTAGAATGTCGACATTCACTCTTGGAATCACTTGTTTGACCACTTCCAATTTGCCTTGATTCATGGACCTGACATTCCAGGTTCCTATGCAATATTGCTCTTTACAGCATCGGGCCTTGCTTCTATCACCAGTCACATCCACAGCAGGGTATTTTTTTTTTTTTTTTTTTTGCTTTGGCTCCATCCCTTCATTCTTTCTGGAGTTATTTCTCCACTGATCTCTGTAGCATATTGCAGAGTTCCAAAGAATAGCAAGAAGAGATAAGAAAGCCTTCCTCAGTGATCAATGCAAAGAAATAGAGGAAAACAACAGAATGGGAAAGACTGGAGATCTCTTCAAGAAAATTAGAGATACCAAGGGAACATTTCATGCAAAGATGGGCTCGATAAAGGACAGAAATGGTATGGACCTAACAGAAGCAGAAGACATCAAGAAGAGGTGGCAAGAATACACAAAATAACTGTACAAAAAAGATCTTCCAGATAATCCCAGATAATCACGATGGTGTGATCACTGACCTAGAGCCAGACATCCTGGAATGTGAAGTCAAGTGGGCCTTAGAAAGCATCACTACGAACAAAGCTAGTGGAGGTGAGGGAATTCCAGTTGAGCTATTTCAAATCCTGAAAGATGATGCTGTGAAAGTGCTGCACTCAATATGCCAGCAAATTTGGAAAACTCAGCAGTGGCCACAGGACTGGAAAAGGTCAATTTTCATTCCAATCCCAAAAAAAGGCAATGCCAAAGAATGCTCAAACTACCTCACAATTGCACTCATCTCACATGCTAGTAAAGTAATGCTCGAAATTCTCCAAGCCAGGCTTTAGCAATATGTGAGCCGTGAACTTCCAGACATCCAAGCTGGTTTTAGAAAAGGCAGAGGAATCAGAGATCAAATTGCCAACATCTGCTGGATCATGGAAAAAGCAAGAGAGTTCCAGAAAAGCATCTATTTCTGCTTTATTGACTATGCCAAAGCCTTTGACTGTGTGGATCACAATCAACTGTGGGAAGTTCTGAATGAGATGGGAATACCAGACCACCTGATCTGCCTCTTGAGAAATCTGTATGAAGGTCAGGAAGCAACAGTTAGAACTGGACATGGAACAACAGACTGGTTCCAAATAGGAAAAGGAGTAAGTCAAGGCTGTATATTGTCACCCTGCTTATTTCACTTCTATGCAGAGTACATCATGAGAAATGCTGGACTGGAAGAAACACAAGCTGGAATCAAGATTTATGGGAGAAATATCAGTAACCTCAGATATGCAGATGACACCACCCTTACGGCAGAAAGTGAAGAGGAACTCAAAAGCCTCTTGATGAAAGTGAAAGTGGAGAGTGAAAAAATTGGCTTAAAGCTCAACATTCAGAAAACGAAGATCATGGCATCCGGTCCCATCACTTCATGGGAAATAAATGGGGAAACAGTGGAAACAGTGTCAGACTTTATTTTTGGGGGCTCCAAAATCACTGCAGATGGTGACTGCAGCCATGAAATTAAAAGACGCTTACTCCTTGGAAAGAAAGTTATGACCAACGTAGATAGCATTTTCAAAAGCAGAGACACTACTTTGCCAACAAAGGTCTGTCTAGTCAAGGCTATGGTTTTTCCTGTAGTCATGTATGGATGTGAGAGTTGGACTGTGAAGAAAGCTGAGCACCGAAGAATTGATGCTTTTGAACTGTGGTGTTGGAGAAGACTCTTGAGAGTCCCTTGGACTGCAAGGAGATCCAACCAGTCCATTCTGAAGATCAGCCCTGGGATTTCTTTGGAAGGAATGATGCTGAAGCTGAAACTCCAGTACTTTGGCCACCTCATGTGGAGAGTTGACTCATTGGAAAAGACTCTGATGCTGGGATGGATTGGGGGCAGGAGGAGAAGGGGACGACAGAGGATGAGATGGCTGGATGGCATCACTGACTCGATAGACGTGAGTCTGAGTGAACTCTGGGAGTTGGTGATGGATAGGGAGGCCTGGCGTGCTGCGATTCATGGGGTCGCAAAGAGTCAGACATGACTGAGTGACTAAACTGAACTGAACTGAATACTTAAGTCAATGTTAACCAAGGGTTTTAATCTGTTGCCCCTGTTACATCCAGAGAAGTT
Organism: Bos grunniens; assembly: GCF_055505025.1. Lineage (NCBI taxonomy): Eukaryota > Metazoa > Chordata > Mammalia > Artiodactyla > Bovidae > Bos > Bos grunniens. The sequence continues at coordinate 59,154,070 of NC_141183.1, read as the reverse complement.
CCCTCTTCTTTGTTTATTTTGGCTTCCTCTGTTTGCAAGTCTCTTCACTGTCTAATTTCTGCCTTGACACTAGGAGGCAAAGGTGGTCACTTACTTAGGCTCACTTGTTCAGTTGCATTGTGGGGAGGGAGGAACACTGCAAACAAATATCACGGGAGTGTGTTGGGGGTGCTCTGTGTATAGGTTTGCCCCAGATCAAGGTGGCGTGTGCTTCCTGGGTCTACACTGCTCAGACTCCAGGGTGCTCTGCAGGGGAACTGTCCAAAGCAGGCCCTGCATTTCATGCACTTCCCAGGTCTAAGCCACTCATGTTCTTGGATACTCTGCAAGGGCACAGACCCGGTTGGGTGTGTGTTTTGTGCCCTTCCCAGGTCTGAGCAGCTCAGGCAATAGGTGTTTGGCAAGTACATTGTCCCAGGTGGATCATGTGTCTTAATTGCCTTCCCCATCTTGGCCACTTCGTTTCCTGAGTGCACTGCAAAAGCACCTCCTCAGGGGTGCTGTGTGTCTCCTCTGGGGGAGCTAATCTCAGGCTGCGACCCTCCTGGCAGATGTCAACCATCCAGGATCCCAGGAAGACGTGGTTAGTAGCTGGGAGCCTTCTCAGTTTGGTAGAGGATGCCAGTCTCTGGGGCCCAGATTGTAGCAGCCCTTTGCCTTCCAGCTCTGGCTGCTGCCCACCTGGCTCTCTGCCTCCGGTGAAGAGGAGGGGCCTGTATGCAGCCAGTCAGCTCTCCTTTGGTGTTCACTCAATCCTTTGTTCTGTGAGCGGACCAGGCTGAGCCTTAAAGCCTTTCATGGGAAAGTTCTCTTTTTTTTCTCTCTCTGGCGATCCCACAGTTTGGATTGCTATCTCACATTAGCTCCCTCAGATTGTCTTCAGGGCATTCAGGCCTGGTCCTTACCCTAAGCACCGATTATGCAGCCCATGCCTCCCTGTCCAGCACCTGCTTGCTGGTGGCCGACCCGAGCATCTGGGCTACTTCTCTGCTGGCAGCCATTAGGCACATATTCTGTGTTGTTGTTGTTGTTTTCTTCTTTTCTTCTCCTGGTTGTGTTGCCCTCTGAGATTCCAAAACTCTCCACAGACCTGCCTGTGAGAGGCTTTCCTACTGTTTGGAAACTTTCTTCCTTCATGACTCCCTCCCCAGGACAGGTCTCTGTCCCTAAGTCTTTTGTCTCTCTTTTTGTCTTTTATATTTTGTCCTACTTCCTTTTGAAGGTAATGGACTGCCTCTAGGTAGGTAATGGTAATTAGGAAGGTAATGGGTGCCTGGTGTCCTCTGCCATCATTCAAAAGTTGTTTTGTGGAAGTTACTCAGCATTCAAATGATCTTTTGATGAACTCGTGGGGGAGAAAGTGGTCTCCTCATCCTATTCCTCCATCTTGGGGCTGCACCCCGCTCTCCATTTCAACTGTCTGGATAACAGTGAATAAGGGCTTTATCTCCATTATTCCATGGAGTCGCAAAAGAGTTGGACACTATTTGGCAACTGAACAACAACAAAGTCTAATGGAAAATACATGTAAACAAAGTACTGTCCATTTTGAGTGTTAGAAGAGGCTTTTCAGAGAAAATATATCACTTTGGCCTGAGAGTTGACCTCTGGAGAAGAGTAGGATATATGAAGCAACATGAGTTGATACTTACCCCAAATTATTTATTCATCCAGTCGTGTGATTGACAAATGTTTACTAAACATTTAACATGTGAGATCCTTATGCTGTTGCTAAGCATTTCAGCTGAGCATTCATTCATTTCAGTCGTGTTTGACTCTTTGTGACCCAATAGACTGTAACCTACCAGGCTCCTCTGTCCATGAGATTCTCCAAGCAAGAATACTGGAGTGAGTTGTCATACCCCTCTCCAGGGCATCTACTTGACCCAGGGATTTAACCTGTATCCCTCACATCTCCTGTGTTGGAAGGCAGGTTCCTTACTGTTAGTACTCACCTGGGAGCCCTGAGATGCTTTTGAAACAGAGGTAAGGAGAAATGTATGAAAGGTATCCATTCTTTAAGAATGGAGAGTAACAGGAAATTCCTGGGACTTTAATGCAGCAAGAAGACCACTCTTCTTGAAATAAGTGGAGATCTTGAAGGTCTTGTTAGGGAATTAGTTAGTCCTAGCCATTATCCCAGACTGGATCTTGGAGGGCCAAAGTTGTGTATAGAGATACTAAAATGTATAGAGAAATTTTGAGGAATGAGACTGACAAATAATTACTCCTCTGTGTGGAGAATCAAACCAGAAAAACCAAGGTGAATGAGAGGTCAAAGGGCAGGAGTGTCACTCGATATGGGTCTAGGAATCCAAGCCCAAAGCATTATGAACTGAGTCTAAAGGCTGACTATAGGAAAACCACAGCTGCTCCTCCAGAAGCCCATAGGGCTTGTATTAGAAGCTGGAAGCCAAAGGGGATGGGAAAAAAAGAAAAATAGAAGGAGTTGGTGCAAAGCTGAAATGACCATTAGTAATCTTTTCAGGCTGTCTTTATCCTGAGTTAGAATTTGAAGAGAAGACCCACTCCACTTAGATTAGAAGAATAAATTGGAAAGTCTAGAATGGAAAAATTTAAGTGTGTAAGCCCGATCCAAGATAATTATAAAAACTTTGTTCAAATAAGAGTAAGACCTAATTTCCAGAAAATGAATCTTGGGGTAAATATATGAGAAAAAGATCTCATCCAGTTGTTAATGTATATACCAGAGATTCCCTTCAAATACACAGTGCTTTAGAAGAACAGAGAAATTTTAGGTATCCAAATGAATGGAAATAAAAGAGACTTTTTCTCCCCTGGAATTATAGGATGGGAACATGAGTCACTGATTCATTACAAAACTGTTGGCCTGACTGTCTGTGGCATAAGTATTAATATCCAATTCTACTGGTTTAGGTTGTTAAGACCCTAAATGATCATCAAATGGCATTTTATCTTATAATTATCTTTTTGTATGAATTTTCATTCATCTCATCCACTAGATTAGTGGTTTCTAATCCAGTGTACATTAAATAAACTGCATACTTTTGTTTCATTAAAAAAAAATAAATATCTAGGACTCTACCTACAGAAATTGTGACTTAATTGGCCTGGCTTGGACTCTAACATTTTTTTTAAACTTTCCTAGGTAATTACAATGTGTAATCAGAGTAAAATTTTCATAGCACATTAAAATATCATTAACTAGTAATAAGAATCCTCAGTGGCTTATTTGAGATAGTTGAAAAATGTAAAGCTAAAATTAAGAATCATTGCTTTTTAAAGATTATCTTAGAATGAAAATAAAGATATTTTAAAGTGTTTTAAAATTTTCCTCAAAGATAATAAAAGGCTTCTGCATTGAGATATCTGAGAATAATCATTACATCCTTTCTCAAACTCCAAAAGAAATAATGGGGATTAAAGACTCTGAGGACTCCTGTTCACATGCCAAAAAAATTTAAAAAAATTCCAGAAAATTAAAAGATGTGATAAAGAAATTGAGATCTGTGCATGTCTGGGATTTGGCCAGTGAAAAAGTACATTTTCACCCATAAAATCATGGGATAACAATAGATAAAAAGCAGCAGAAAATAGTAAGAGCCAGAAGGGAGGATTCAGCAAGTATTTAATTAAAGGACTACAAAACTGCAACTCTGAATTTGGCTCCCAGAGCATCTGGCAATAAGAGGTGTTAAGAGAAAAATGGAGTAATAAGAACAAAGTGCTGGGAAGGCAATGAAAATAAATTTATTTTATAGAAAAAGAATGTATAAAATACACATGAACAATTTAAGAATATTTACAAGTGAATACTCATGTATTCAGCACCCCAGTTAAGAACAAAACGTTGCCAGTACCTTAGAATTTCTCTCCTGATAATTTTCATTTTCTTCCCCACTGAAAGAAACCACCAAATTAATTTGATGATCATCATTTATTTCCTTACCCTTTAGAAAATAGTTTACTATCTATGATGACGACTATAACAATACATTATTTTCTTTTGTCTCTTCTAGAGCTCAGTATAAATGGATGGTGTATATGATTCTTCTGTGACTTTCATTTTTGACTCAACAATGTAGTTATTATTCAAACTTGTTGATGTCTGTGTGTAGTTTGTAAGCCATTCCTTTTCCTTGCTAGATAGTAATCCACTTTATACATTTGTCACTATTTTTTAGCCACATGCTGTTGAAAAACATATGGATTGCCTCCATCGTTTGAATTTGTTTTATGAACAGTTCTGCTATGAATATTTTTTTAATAATGCTTGATGCACATGTGTAGAACATTCCCCTTTGTTGTACACCTAGGAGTAATTTGTTCATATATTCCACTCTCCTAGAGCATGCCAAAGTACTTGAACCAATTTATACTCCTACAAGAAGTATATGAAAGACAGTGTTGCTTTTCATTCTTAAATTCTCTACATGGTCAAAGTTTTAAATTCTAATCTTGCTTGTGTGTCCAGTGGCTAAGCAGAAAAGAATTCACCTATAATGCAGGAGCTGCAGGAGCTGAAAGTTTGATCCCTGAGTCAGAAAGATCCCCGGAGGAGGGCATAGCAAGGCATTTCAGTATTCTTGCCTGAAGAATCCCATGGACAGAGGAGCCTGGTGGGTTACAATCCATAGGGACACAAAGAGTTGGACACTACTGAAGCAACTGAGAGTGCACACATGCACAAGCCATATCAAAATAGAAATGAGGAAGATAGTATTGGGAAATTGAAACCTTCATCATCTTATGATAGGCAGAGATCCCTTCCTGACCTACCCTGACATGTAACATGAGCAAAACAAGTTGTTGTATTGCCCTATTGAGATCTACAAGTTGTTCTTCACTACATTATCACCTTATTCATCTTGCCTGAGACAGATAAAATGTGAGAAGCAAATTAAAAAGCCCTTTGTATAATCTTGGTGAATGGAGTCCTTAAGGAAAGCAGAAAAAATCAGAAACTCTTAAAGAAGAGAATGAATTTCATTACATAAAAATTAGAAACTCTGTATAGAAAAGGCACTATGAAGAAATATAAAATACACACAAGACATTGTGATGAAATTGTTGATATAGAGAAAGAACATTATGTTATTGAAACACAGACAAGGGCTGTGGAAAGGCAATTTACAAATATCTGTGTATAGTAATTTAAAAGAATATTCACAATACTACAGAAAATATATATGTGTGTGTATATATATATCATAACAAAGTACATTAAAAAAATATTTGGCTGTGTTAGGTCTTAGTTGAGGCAAGTGTGGATCTTTAGTTGTGACATGAGAACTCTTAGTTGCTGCATGTTGGACCTAGTTCCCCAAAGAGGGATAAACCCTGGGTCCCCTGCGTTGGGAGTATGGACCTTTAGCCCCTGGACCACCAAAGAAGTCCCCTAGATACATTCTGAGTATACATGTGTTGTACATGAATTAATATGCAAATATATTCATGCACATTTTATTTGTATGTGTAAAGAAAATAATTTGGAAAAATATGTAACCACCTTTCAACTATTAGAGTTTCAGAATTCTTTTAGCTGTTGTTGCTGTTCATACACTAAGTCATGTCTGACTCTTGGCAACCCTACAGACAGCAGCATATGTGGCTTCCCTGTCCTCCACTATCTCCCAGAGGTTGGTCAAATTAAGTTCCTTAATTTTATGAAACATTTTTAAAACCATCAGCGTATAATAACATTTGGTAGATGTACCATCAGTACTTAAAATTATCTGTTTCTTCAGTTTTGATTCTGTTGTTCTACAGATGACAGTAAGTTCATTTTATTTCATGATATTGTTCAAAGCTTGTTTATGCTGATTGAGCTGCTTGCTCTAAAAGTTACTGAGAGGGGACTATTAGAACTTCAGACAACATGGATTTGTCTGTATCTTCTTTTGGTCCTGTCATATATATATATATGTTTTTTTTTTAATGTATTTGAAGCTATGCAATTATTTATATACAAATTTAAGGTTATATATTTCCTTGAATAAAACACATATTTATTTATTTGCTTATATTTATTATGAAATGTCAGTTTAGTTTGTTTGATAGTCTTGTAGCCACACCAGCATTCTTTTACTTTTTATTTCCTGGTGTATCTTTTCTGTCCTTTTATCTTTAACCTATCTATATTTTTATTTCAAGTTTGTTTCTTGTAAACAGAATATAAATGAATCTATTTAAAATCTAGTTTGACAAATTTTGTCTTGATACACTTAAATAATCCTTAAGCACATGAAAAGTTGTGCAGCATCATTAGTCACATGAAAATGCATTTTAAATAATTTGATGCCCCTACAAAGCCAAAAAAGCAGAGCTATTACTTTGCCAACAAAGGTCCGTCTAATCAAGGCTATGGTTTTTCCAGTGATCATGTATGGATGTGAGAGTTGGACTGCGAAGAAGGCTGAGCGCTGAAGAATTGATGCTTTTGAACTGTGGTGTTGAAGAAGACTCTTGAGAATCCCTTGGACTGCAAGGTCCAACCAGTCCATTCTAAAGGAGATCAGCCCTGGGATTTCTTTGGAAGGAATGATGCTAAAGCTGAAACTCCAGTACTTTGGCCACCTCACGCGAAGAGTTGACTCATTGGAAAAGACTCTGATGCTGGGAGGGATTGGGGCAGGAGGAGAAGGGGACAACAGAGGATGAGATGGCTGGATGGCATCACTGACTTGATGGACATAAGTTTGGGTGAACTCCGGGAGTTGGTGATGAACAGGGAGGCCTGGTGTGCTGCGATTCATGGGGTCGCAAAGAGTTGGACACGACTAAGTGACTGAACTGAACTGAACTGAACTGAACAAAGCCAGAAGAATGGTTACGTTTTAAAGAATGACAATAACAAGTTTTGCAGAGACGTGTGAAAATTGGCATTCTTATACATTGTTGATGAGAGGGTGAATTGGTGAAGCTACTGCAGAAAATCGTTCAGCGATATCTACAGCTAAACCTAAACACAGCAATCTCAAGACGTATCAGCTCTGCTGCTAGGTATGCATCCAACAGAAAAGAGATGAGTGCATATTTCCAACAAAAGACATGCACAAGATTATACATACCAGCTTTGTTAATCACAGGCAAAACTGAAAACTCAAATTATCTATCAATAGGAAAATGGACAAATACATCTTGGCTTCTTTGTGCAATGATGTATTACCACACACAATACTTTCACAGATCTACTGATCTATGAAAAAAGTAGATCTCAAGAACCTGATGTTGAGTGAAATAAGCCAGACATGCAAGTGAAAGTGCTTGTCTGATTCAATCATGTGAAGTTTAATAAGAAGCAAAATTAACCTCGGGTGATGGCTGTCAGAACAGTGATTGCTGCCAGTAGAGGTTGATTGGTAATGAGGGGGCCTGGCATGAGGAAACCTCCTGCTGTGCTGAAGATGCAGCACATCTTGACCTGAGAAATGGTTTCATGAATGGATCAAAAAAAAAAAAAAAAATCATCAATCTGTGCACTTCAGATATGCACATTTACTGTGTATATTATGATCAGAAAAAAGAAATATAAAGTTCTGTTTATTTTTTCCTTTCTTAAAAATTTAAATTTAATTATTTTTAACTGGAGAATTGCTTTACAATATTGCATTGGTTTCTGCCATATATCAACACATCCCACCCCTCTAGGTTGTCCAAGAGCACCAAATTTGAGCTCCTTGCATCATATACCAAATTTTCCCTGGATCTCTGATTTTACATATGGGAATGAATATGTTTCAATGATACTTTCTGTTTGTCCCACTCTCTCCTTCCCCCACTGTGTCCACAAATCTGTTCTCTATGTCTACATCTCCATTGCTGCCCTGCAGATAGGTTCATCAAATCTTTCTAGATTCCACATACATATGCATTAACATTTGATATTTGTCTTTCTCTTTGTGACTTGCTTCACTCTGTACAAAAGTCTCTAGGTTTATCCACCTCATTATAACTGAGTCAAATGTGTTCCTTTTTATGGATGAGTAATATTCTACTGTGTATATGAACCACAACTTATTTAACCATGTATCTGTCAATGAAATACTAGGTTGCTTTCATGTTCTAGCTATTGTAAATAGTGCTGCAATGAACACTGGAGTGCATGTGTCTTTTTAAATTATGGTTTCCTCGGGGTTTATGCCCACTAGTGTGATTCTTGGATTTTATGGTAGTTTCAGTTCAGTTCAGTCACTCAGTCGTGTCCGACTCTTTGTGACCCCATGAATTGCAGCACGCCAGGCCTCCCTGTCCATCACCAACTCCCGGAGTTCACTCAGAGTCACGTCCATTGAGTCGGTGATGCCATCCAGCCATCTCATCCTCTGTCGTCCCCTTCTCCTCCTGCCCCCAATCCCTTCCAGCATCAGAGTCTTTTCCAATGAGTCAACTCTTCGCATGAGGTAGCCAAAGTACTAGAGTTTCATCATTCCTTCCAAAGAAATGTTAGGGCTGATCTCCTTCAGAATGGACTGGTTGGATCTCCTTGCAGTCCAAGGGACTCTCAAGAGTCTTCTCCAACACCACAGTTCAAAAGCATCAATTCTTTGGCTCTCAGCCTTCTTCACAGTCCAACTCCCACATCCATACATGACCATAGGAAAAACCATAGCCTTGACTAGACAGACCTTTGTTGGCAAAGTAATGTCTCTGCTTTTGAATATGCTATCTAGGTTGGTCATAACTTTCCTTCCAAGGAGTAAGCGTCTTTTAATTTCATGGCTGCAGTCACCATCTGCAGTGATTTTGGAGCCCCCAAAAGTAAAGTCTGACACTGTTTCCACTGTTTCCCCATCTATTTCCCATGAAGTGATGGGACCGGATGCCATGATCTTCGTTTTCTGAATGTTGAGCTTTAAGCCAACTTTTTCACTCTCCACTTTCACTTTCATCAAGAAGCTTTTTAGTTCCTCTTCACTTTCTGCCATAAGGGTGGTCTCATCTGCATATCTGAGGTTATTGAGATTTCTCCCAGCAATCTTGATTCCAGCTTGTGCTTCATCCAGCCCAGCGTTTTTCATGATGTACTCTGCATAGAAATTAAATACGCAAGGTGACAATATACAGCCTTGACGTAATCCTTTTCCTATTTGGAACCAGTCTGTTGTTCCATGTCCAGTTCTAACTGTTGCTTCCTGACCTGCATATAGGTTTCTCAAGAGGCAGATCAGGTGGTCTGTTATTCCCATATCTTTCAGAATTTCCCACAGTTTATTGTTATCCACACAGTCAAAGGCTTTGGCATAGTCCATAAAGCAGAAATAGATGTTTTTCTGGAAGTGTCTTGGTTTTTTGATGATCCATCAGATGTTGGCAAGTTGATCTCTGGTTCCTCTGCCTTTTCTAAAACCAGCTTGAACATCAGGAAGTTCACGGTTCACGTATTGCTGAAGCCTGGCTTGGAGAATTTTGAGCATTACTTTACTAGTTTGTGAGATGAGTGCAATTGTGCGGTAGTTTGAGCATTCATTGGCATTGCCTTTCTTTGGGATTGGAAATAAAACGGACCTTTTCCAGTCCTGTGGCCACTTCTGAGTTTTCCAAATTTGCTGGCATGTTGAGTCCAGCACTTTCACAGCATCATCTTTCAGGATTTGAAATAGCTCAACTGGAATTCCATATGGTAGTTTAATTTCTGTTTTTTTAAGAACTCTCCATACTGCTCTCCATAATGTTTCTATCAATTTGCATTCCTGTCAGCAGTGTAAGAGGGTTCGCTTTTTCCACACACTTTCCCCTGTGTATTGTTTATACACTTTTTTATGATGACCATGTGACCAATGTGAGGTGATACCTCAATGTAAGTTTAATTTGTATTTCTCTAGTAATGAGCAAATAGCTGAGAAAAGAAGAGAAGTGGAGGGCAAAGGAGAAAAGTAAAGATATACCCATCTGAATACAGAGTCGCAAAGAATAGCAAGGAGAAATAAGAAAGACTTCCTAAGTGAACAATGCAAAGAAATAGAGGAAAACAGTAGAATGGTAAAGACTAGAGATGTCTTCAAGAAAATTACACATAACAAGGGACATTTCATGCAAAGATGGGCACAATAAAGGACAGAAATGGTATGGACCTAACAGAAGCAGAAGATATTAAGAAGAGATGACAAGAATACACAGAACTATACAAAAAAGATTTTAATGATAGCCATTAAGATCTTAATGATGGCGTGATCACTCATCTAGGCCAGATATCCTGAAGTGTGAAGTCAAGTGGGCCTTCGGAAGCATGACTATGAACAAAGCTAGTGGAGGTGATGGGATGCCAGCTGAGCTATTTCAAATCCTAAAAGATGATGCTGTGAAAGTGCTGCACTCAATATGCCAGCAAATTTGGAAAACTCAGCAGTGGCCACAGGACTGGAAAAGGTCAGTTTTCATTTCAGTCCCAAAGAAGGGCAATGCCAAAGAATACTCAAAGTATCTCACAATTGCACTCATTTCACATGCTAGCAAAGTAATGCTTAAAATCCTACAAGCTAGGCTTCTATAGTACATGAACTGAAAACTTCCATATGTTCAAGTTGGATTTAGAAAAGGGAGAGGAACCAGACATCAAATTGTCAACATTAGTTGGATCATGGAAAAAGCAAGAGAATTCCAGAAAAACATCTACTTCTGCTTCACTGACTATGGTAAAGCCTTTGACTATGTGGATCACAACAAACTGTGGGAAATTCTTCAAGATATTGGGATACCAGACCACTTTACCTGACTCCTTCAAAACCTGTATGCAGTTCAAGAAGCAACAGTTAGAACCAGACATGGAACAATGGAAAGAAGTATGTCAAGACTGTATATTGCCACCCTGCTTATTTAACATCTATGCAGAGCACATCATGTGAAATGCTGGGCTGGATGAAGCACAAGCTGGAATCAAGATTGCTGGGAGAAATATCAGTAACCTCTGATATGCAGATGACACCACTCTATGGCAGAAATTGAATAGGAACTAAAGAGCCTCTTAATGAAGGTGAAACATGAGAGTGAAAAAGCTACATTAAAACTCAACATTTAAAAGACTAACATCATGGCATCCAGTCCCATTGCTTTATGGTAAATAGATGGAGAAACAATGGAACAGTGACAGACTTTATTTTCTTGGGCTCCAAAATCACTGCAGATGGTAAATGCTGCCATGAAATTAAAAGATGCTAGCTCTTGCAGGAAAAGCAATGACCAACCTAGACAGTATATTAAAAACTGAGGCACTACTTTGCCAACAAAGGTTCATATAGTCAAAGCTATGATTTCTCCAGTAGTCATGTATGGATGTGAAAGTTGGACTACAAAGAAAGCTGAGCACTGAAGAATTGATGCTTTTGGAATGTGGTGTTGGAGAAGATTCTTGAGAGTCCCTTGGACTGCAAGGAGATCCAATCAGTCAGTCCTGAAGGAAATCAGTCCTGAATATTAATTGGAAGGGCTGATGCTGAAGCTAAACTCCAGTACTTTGGCCACCTGATGCAAAGAGCTGACTCCTTAGAAAAGACCCTGATGCTGGGAAAGACTGAAGGCAGGAGAAGGGGATGACAGAGTATGAGATGGTTGGATGGCATCACTGACTCAATGGACATGAATTTGAGCAAGCTCTGGGAGATGGTAAAAGACAGGGAAGCCTGGCGTGCTGCAGTCCATGGGGTCACAAAGAGTCGGACATGACTAAGTGACTGAACAGCAACAATAATGAACAATGTTGAGCATCTTTTAATGTGTTTATTAGCCATCTGTATATCTTTTTTGGATAAATGCCTGTTTAGTTCTTCTGCTCAGTTTTTTATTGTTTTGGTGTTTTTGTTTTGTTTTATTTTTCCTGATATTGAACTGAATGAGTTGCTTGCATATTTTGGAGATTAATCCTTTGCAGTTGTTTCATTTGCTATCATTTATTTTTTCCCTTTCTGAGGGCTGTCTTTTCACTGTGCTTATAGTTTCCTTCACTATGCAAAAGCTTTGAAGTTTAATTAGGTCCCATTCATTTATTTTTGTTTTTATTTCCATTGCTTTAGGAGATGGGTCATAGAAAATCTGTCTGTAATTTATGTCAAAGAGTGTTATGTCCATGTTTTCCTCTAAGAGTTTTATATTTTCCAGTCTTACATTTAGATCTTTAATCCATTTTGAGTTTATTTTTATGTATGGTGTTAGAAAGTGTTCTCATTTCATTCTTTTACACATAGCTGTCCAGTTTTCCCAAAACCACTTATTGAAGAGACTGTCTTTTCTTCATTGTATATTCTTGCCTTCTTTGTCATAGATAACATGCTCATAAGTGTGTGGGTTTATCCCTTGGCCTTCTATAATCCCCAGATCAGTACATACAAAGTAATTTAAGATGTGCTAGTTTGGATTTTATGTTATCTCCCCATAATATAAGGTTGGATAAAGTGAGTTACTTCCGTATACTACTGCTCAGCAGTGCACACATGTTTTGGGTGGTTTTGTTTTCAAGGTTTTGAACAATGAAGTTAAGTCTTTGATCCTCATGGAGAGTCGTGCTTCTGCTGCTGCTCAGTCACTTCAGTCATGTCTAACTCTTAGTGATTCCATGGACCACAGCCCACCAAGCTTCTCTGGCCACAGGATTTTCCTGGCAAGAATACTGGAGTGGGTTGCCACGCCCTCCTCCAGGGGATCTTCCCGACACAGGGATCAAACCAGTGTCTCCTGAGTCTCCTGCACTGGAGGTGGATTCTTTACTGCTGAGTCACTGAGGAAGCCCAGAGGGTTGTGCTAAGACAACTTAATGAGGTGGAATGAGAAGGAATCATCACAGTGTTTTTTGCCCTTTCTCTTCTAGAAAGGATTTGCCCAGATGATTTATTAAGAATGATAATTTTGTTTATACTCTCAATTTTGTTGCCAATTCTTTCTACCACTTTTGAGATGGCCAACTAATAATAATGATTTTTGGATGTATTGTGATCATTCAATAGAGTAGCAGTTACTTTCATGCTGGTAAAATGTGTTAATATTTTCTGTTTAAAGATGCAATGCCATTTGTTCTTTTCCATAAACCCTGAAGTTTCTTTGAAAGCACAGCTAAACACACACTATCTTATGAAATACCACTTCTGCTAGACAGAAGACATTTGGAACCTCTGAGACAGTTAAGCAGATGAGGTGTAAGAACAGAGGCTGCTGTTTTAATGATTTTTTTTGAGCTCTATGGGATTATTATGCCAAGTATTCTGCTTGTCTGAGTTTGATCTCATAGTGGATAATTTTGAGAATGAATACTGGCAATAGTCCCTCTTGGCACCATATAAGCAACTTAGCACAGTTTCAGGCGTACCTGGGTTGGAGACAGACTGCTCAGGTTCAAATGCTGTCTTCATCAATTCTGTGCTGTTAAGACACAGGCAATTTACTTCAGCTCTCTGAGCCTGTTTCCTCGTCTGCAGAAGTGGGGATAATAGTACATTGCACAGAGGCTTATTGTGAAAACTAAATAAAACAGCTTATGTGAAAGCATCTGAGGAAAAATAAAAAGAGGCTCTGGAGAGGTTTTTTTTTTTTTTTTCCAGCCATTTGTTTACACTTTGTGTGCACAGCAAGAAGTAGGAGAGTTACAGAATCCAGCTGGGACTGAAATGTTGTATAGTGGATTTGATTAACTGAAACAATTGGTATAAACTGTTTTTAGAATAGTACCTGGCACATAATATTTGATTAATAGGGTTAGCTCTCCTTTATCGGCACTTTGAAAAAAGGTTCATCTTTGCACTCTAGACATATCTTAATCATTGAATAGATTCAGCAAAGATATTGATTTATTTTTAATCTCTTTATTATGCATTGATGACAAAGCATTGGAGTGGAGATTCAAAAACCACTTGTTGATGAGTAACAAGAAATGCTTTCTCCACTTTAGTTTTTCTTATGTGGGTTCTCTGTAAAAATCTGTGCTGTGCACAATCAGACTACATGATTCCCTGTTTCTCACATGGCAGAAAGTTGTTGTTGTCCAGTCGCTAAGTCATGTTCGACTCTTTAGGACCCCATGGGCTGTAGCATGCCAGGGCCCTCTGTCCACTATCTTCTGGAGTTTGCTCAAATTCACGTGCATTGACTTGGTAATGCTATATAATCATCTCATCCTTTGCCGCCCTCTTCTTTTGCCTTCAATCTTTCCCAGCACTGGGGTCTTTTTTAATGAGTTGGCTCTTCATATCAGGTGGTCAAAGTATTGCATTAGTCCTTCCAGTGAATATTCAGTGTTGATTTCCTTTAGGATTGATTGGTTTGATCTCCTTGCTGTCCAAGGGACTCACAAAAGTATTCTCCAGCACCACAGTTCGAAGGCATCAATTCTTTGGTGGTCAGTCTTCTTTATGGTCCACCTCTCACATCTAGGGATGACCACTGGAAAAACCACAGCTTTGACTATATGCACCTTTGTGCACAAAGTGATGTCTCTGCTTTTTAATATGCTGTCTAGGTTCTTCATAGTTTTCCTTCCAAGAAGCAAGTGTCTTTTAACTTCATGGCTTCAGTCACCATCCACAGTGATTTTGGAGCCCAAGAAAATAAAATCTGGCATTTCTTCTATTCCCCATTTATTTTCTATGAAGCAATGGAATTGGGTGCCATGATCTTAGTTTTTTAAACGTTGAGTTTTAAGCCAGCCTTTTCATTCTCCTCTTTCACCCTTATCAAGAGATCCTTTAGTTCCTCTTTGCTTTCTGCCCTTAGAGTGATATCATCTGCATATTTGAGGTTGTTGATATTTCTCCCAGTAATCTTAATTCCAGCTAGTGACTCATCCAGGCCAGTATTTTGCACAATGTACTTACTCAGCATAGAAATTAAATAAGCAGGGTGACAATAAATATACATACAGCTTGTCATACTCCTTTCCCACTTTGAACCAGTCAGTTGTTCCATGTCCAGCTCTTACTTTTGCTTCTTGACCAGCATACAGGTTTCTCAGGAGAAAGGTAAAGTGGTCTGTTACTCCCATCTAAGAATTTTCCACAGTTTGCTGTGATCCACAGTCAAAGGTTCTAGTGTAGAACCTTTAGAACCATGTAGAACCTAATATGAAGCTGAAGTGGATGTTTTTCTGGAACTCTTGCTTTCTCCATGATCCAGTGTATGTTGGCAATTTGATCTCTGATTCCTCTGCCTCTTCAAAACCCAGCTTGTATATCTGGAATCTTGCTAGCATGTGAAATGAGTGCAACTGTACAGCAGTTACATGTAATTGCTCCTGTACATGGCAGAATAGGTGATCATTAGAATATTCTGTAGTCCTCCATATTATTCCTTATTCCACATTCATAATTCTTTGTTTTTTCAATTTAGTTTCAAGTTCCTTCAGATGAATTATAAATTTGACCTCTGAATTCAAAAGAAGCTCCCATGTTGCATAATGCTCATGTGTTCCAACTTCTCAGGTATCTTGCAATTAATCTTTTCATCATCTTTCTGTAAAGGGTGATGAAGTTTTAGAGTCACAAATACATTTAGCA
Source organism: Bos grunniens (assembly GCF_055505025.1). Taxonomy (NCBI): domain Eukaryota; kingdom Metazoa; phylum Chordata; class Mammalia; order Artiodactyla; family Bovidae; genus Bos; species Bos grunniens. The sequence continues at coordinate 59,138,615 of NC_141183.1, read as the reverse complement.
TCTTCTCAGAAACTCATTTTGCATTTTTTAAAAAGCCACAGTAGCTGAATGAAAAATCCTCAAGGACTACACATCATTTTTTTGGCCTAGTGGCAAATATTACTTGATTATGCTGGCAGTTAGAATGGTTTAGCTTTCATCTAATTTTTCTGCAAAATGGCATGTAGCCCACTGTCTATAGACGAATCCCAGAAGCCTAATTACAGGTAAACACCCTCCCTGTCCATCTGGATAGCTACTAAATGCCAATCATTCAGGAATGCAAAAAGAGCTGAATGGGTTACTAAATTTTTACTTTTCTTCCAGCTTTATGCCTTTTTTTTCCTAAATTTTGCCCCCTTCACTGTTCTAATTTCCCTTCTGATTTACCTGTGATAGCAGCCTTTGGGCGTCCTTGATTTTTCTTCCAGAATGACAACATCTCTTACTATTCTGCCAGAGTTTCATTCTCTGTTCTCCATAGGATTTCCATCAATTGAGGATTTAAGCAATTGATAAACTGTAACACACCCCTCACATATAATTGATGTTGGTGTTTATTCAGGGCTCATCATGTGAGTTTGATGTGTCAATGTAGCTGCCCAGTATAGTACACTGTGTTCAAAACTCTGAAGACACAATCAATTTCCCAGGTTAATGATATCTTTGGTGTTTTTAATCATGATTAAAGAAAGAGATGATAATATGTAACTATCTTGAATTTAAATTCCTTGTCTCACATCCTACCTTGAATTTAGTTTCCTTATCTTCACATTTTGCTGTCTGTATAGACTTTGACATTTTTTAAAAAACACTCTGAGCTTCCTTTTTATACTCAGGAAAACCAAAATTACCTGTGAAGTTTGCTGTGTGGACCAAATGAGATACCCTAATCTGAGAAAGTGCCTTGGAAACTATCAAGGGATTTATCACTATAAAATATAAGGATGTACAATAGTATTTATTATGTTAAGAAGGATGGCATCAGGCACTGAATACAAAGTGGAGACTTAAAAGCTTATAAAAACCTCAATGACAGGAATCATTCCATTGTATTATTCTGTGCTCCATATATTGTCTGAAACAAGGTGCACCTCATAAATGTTTGCTAAATGGGAAAAAAATAACAACTATAATTTTCAGGTCCTACTGCTGAACTCTAATAGATTCACTCTCTTGTAGAAAGTGATTGTTTTCAACATGCTGAAAATCAATCAATACTTATTTCTTAAGGGTTTACTATGTACCGGGTATTTGGTTTGAATCATGAGAAACACAAACAAATTATCCAAAATCAAGGAGGAAGCATTCTGATTTAGAGTAGTGAGTTCAGGCTATGTGTTTAACTCTCTGATCCCCTTCACCCACAGCCCCTTCTAATTAGTAAATTTTATCAGCATCAGGAAGCAGAAATGGCAGAAAACTATAAAACTTTAGTAGAAATAAAACAGAGTTGAAAGGAAAGTTTTCCAACCTCCAAGTCACTAGACACAAATAGAAAACTGAATGTGTGTAAAAGGAACCCAAGAAGGTCTTAATGCAACCAAAGTCAGAGAGATGAGCTATCTTTCTTGCTCTCTCCTCCACATATATTTGGGTATGAAAACATGCATTCACATATATATATCTCTATCTCTATCTGAAGGAAAAAGCAGAACAGTGGAGGAGGTTAAAATAGAAGCTATTATAAAATTTAAAACTAAGTTAAATTAAAAACAAGAATTTACCTCATTCAAAGAAAGGGGATATAAGCATAAAAGGAAAATATCTCTGTTACATTGATCTAAATTCTATAATATTTTAAAGCATGTATATATCATATAAAAATTCATGGTCATGGTTAAAACCATGGTCATGGTTAAAAATCTTACTGAAAAAACTCTATTTCCAAAGAAAATGCTATATTATCAAAGCTGACTTAAGAAAGTAAAGAGATTCAAGTAGAGAAATAGTGCCATAGGAGTTAAGAAACTGGAATAATACCACCTATGATATAACCATATGAAGATGAGGTACAGAATATTTCCACCAAACTTTAAAAAGAAGCATGCATTTTCTGTGATCTTGAAACTATTTATGAGTGCTAAAAAAAAACTTATCTAATTTATTCAATGAGAAAAGTAAAACCAAAATCCTAAAAATGAACACAGAAACATACAGGCTAATATAAGGTACTAATACTGTTGTGGCTATTCTAATTTTTTGCCTAATGAACTTGTGAGTCTTGTTCTTATATTTAAAAAATTATTTGAATTTTGATTGACATTTTATTTAAAATATAGATTGACCATTGAATAACAAATTCATTTACCTGAAGTAGTTGAATGACAAAATAAATATTTTGACAAAAATATTGAAGCAGATGAATTTTATAAGAAAAAATATGTAAATATATAAAAACTCCAAAAATATGTTTATATATCTAAATCATTTGATGTTAATGTGACCACTGAGTCTATTTGCTTAAAATAGACTTTTTCACACCAGGACAGATGGATGATTGAACACTCAAAAGGGTCATTTTGAACATCAGTCTTGTGTCTGTCCAGGGATGCTTGATAACGAACATCTCTAAAATCTCAGTACTTCCTGTGGCACAGATGCTTTTCTCACTTATCCTCTCAGCCCATAAGCTGGCTGAGGCTCTGTCCCACCCAGTCTTCACTCCAGGTCCTGGGTTGATGGAGCATCACGTGTCTGAGCCATGGCTGGTATAGTAGGTTGAGTTGTCTTCTCCAAAAATTCCACGCCCACCTGGAACCTCAGAATGTGACCATATTTGGAAACAGGGGCTTTGCAGACATAACTAGTTAAGAATATTGAGATAAAATGATCCTGGATTTAGGCTGCGCCCTAAATTCAATCCCTGATTCCCTTATAAGAAGAGGAAAGGGCACAGAGTCACAGAAAAGTAATGTGAAGACGGAGGCAGAGCTTGAAGTGATGTATCTACAGGCAAATGTCAAGGGTTGCCAGCAGTCACCAGGATCTCACCCACAGGCATAGATGGAATGGTTTCTTCCTTAAAATCTTCAGAAAGAATGAAGCCTGCTAACTCCTTGACTTTGTTCTTCTGGCCTCCTAAACTATGAGATAATAAATTCCTGTTGTTTTAGGCCACCCAATTCTGTGGTAATTTTTAATGACACTTCTAGGAAACTTATGTGGCAAATAACTGAAGCCATGGGAAAGAGTGTTCTAGAGTGTCTCACTTTGGCATTAAAGGTTCAGCTGCAAGGGGTGTGTCTCCTTCCCACTCGTAACTCACTGGCTAGAACTATTCACACAGCCTCATGCAAGCTAGAGGAAGTCAGGAAATGTAATCTTAACAGGTACTGAAAAACAAAGAACCAGAGAAGTATTTGGCAATGACACTAAAGGCCGTTCCTGCGCCCACTGTACTACTTTGCTTTCAGAGGCAGAAGTACAAGGGAAAAAAAGAACTTTGCAAATGTATGCTGATGAAAATAGATGGCACTCAAATCCTCTTCTCTTGTTACAAACAGAGATAGTTTGTCCCCCAAAATCTCTGAAATGATGTTCCATATATTTTGTTGACAGTTACATCAAATTTGAATTCTAAAACCCCTCTTAAAATCTGGCAATGACTCATTGTTAGTAAGAAAAGGATTCCTTATAACCTTCTAAATAGCATTTTCAGGAACAACATCAGGAAAATATTGTCTGAGTTCATCCTGCGGAGATTGCATTTGGGTATTTTCTTTGACACAGTTTTTAAGAGCCTTGTCTTTGTAAGCTTCATTAAGACAAGAAAATGATGAGGCATTTTAAGAGACAATTTGCTGAATTCTGACTCTGTACATTCAAGGTAAATTATAGGAAGAAATAATGCTTGTGTTTCAGATATAATGTATTCAAAACTTCAATATATCAGAAAACTGTACCAAGATTTGCTGAAAGTTCTACTTTTTTCATAATTAGGGCACTTAGTCTTCAACTTAGCACTACCTGGTTTTAGGAAAACCAAAGGAAAAATGTGTTTCAACTTATAAATCCAGCAGCCAGGGTGTATCCTTTTGACAACTGAAGAACCTCAGTACAGAAAAAATACTTCATGAGTGCATTCAAATCTTCATAGAGCAAGGCAAATATCTTGTGTGCAGCAACCATCGCTTCATCTAATTCACCCCCTTATGACATAGTTAATATCTTAATGGGTTCCTGGGCTGTTTTTGGAAGGCAATGCATAGAGGTGGTGATGCAGGCAGGTCTAGCAGAGAGTGAGAATTGGCCCTCTCTCTTCTCCCAGGGGACCTGGAGCCGCTCCTCCTACCAGCCCCCCAAAAGCAGCTAATCCCAAGCTGGCCTGATCTCACAAGCTTTTCTGAGTTTTATCCACCATGTAGGCCAAGCTAGTGGCCTTGTGGTTGAAAAGAAATGAAAGAGAAGGAACAATGTGACTGTTGGCATTCAGCCCTCCTGCATGAGGCTTGGTTAGCAATTGCAGAGAATATACATCAAGAAAAGCTTCTCAGAGATTAAGAGCAGCCAGAATTGCAGAAGTCCTAGGCTAGGAGGAAGCTCTGAATCACCTCAGTGACAAAAAACTGAGCCCTCAATGTCAGTGGTTATGTGCAATATGTATTTAGGACATAACTTAGTCTTTCTTCTGTAGCTTCCTTTAAAAATTAATGGAAAATTGACTCTCCCTTCACCTCTTTAAGGGCTTCCCTGGTGGCTCAGATGGTAAAGAACCTGCCTGCAATGCAGGAGAACCAGGTTCGATCCCTGGTAAGGAAAGATCTCCTGGAAAAGGGAATGGCTACCCACCCCAGTATTCTTGCCTGGAGAATTCCACAGAGGGGCATGGTGAGCTACAGTCCGTGGGGTCACAAAGAGCTGGACACAATTGTGCAAATAACACTTTCACTTTTTTAACTTTTTCACTTACCTCTTTAAATAGTGGTAGCTCACTTTTCTCCTGAAATTTTGGAAAATGATAAAAGAGGGGAAATAAGCATCACAGCACAACTCTGTCACCAAAGTGGTGATTACCTCAAGGCAAGTGGGCAGGCAGTGGTGGCCCTTTCACTGGTCCCAGCAGGTCTGAGAGCTGCCCCCCCACCCCCTCCCCAGTCCAGACTTCTCTCCAGCTGCAGTCAGTCCACCTTGGAGCCCAAGCAAGCTTATTTGGATGAAGCTGAGGCTTTGAGGCTGGGGTGCATGCTTGCTGCTGCCGCATGCTTACAGTTACACTTTTTCTGCATATGTATCTTCAGTTAAACAAGGCTATTGTTTTATGCTGAGCAACAGGAGTCACAAAAACAGCCATAGCATTTATGCCATCTCAGCGTCTGGCCCCAGTCCCTTCTGCCCCATCTTATATGAAACCTGCTTGGCATCACAAGGGGCTTGTTACCCTGCACAATGACATTCCAGCTACCACCAGCCAGAAGCTACAGCCAGTCCGGTCAGCTGTCACAAGCAAGACCTTGGACACTGGCACAATCGATGGCAGCAAATAATCCCTTGGTAAAAGATAGAAACTCCCCTCTGTAAATCTGCTTTTGAAAAAAGTTGAACGTCACTCATTCATGTCCAACTTTTTGTGACACCACGGACTATACAGTCCACGGAATTCTCCAGGCAGAAACTGGAATGGGTAGCCTTTCCTTGCGCAAATGGCATTTCAAAGGTATCCCCATGCACTTGGAGTCCACTAGCCAGAGGCATTACACAAAGGTGCTTAACATTTCAAGACTGATTTCTCTGTTCATACCCAATTCTGCAATTCTGGAGCCTGGGAACAGGAGTTATGCTGATGCCCAAGAGGCAATGATGCTGGAAATTGTTTCTCTGAATTTTCCTTCATCAAAGAAAGTCACTATTTCACCTGCATATGTGAAGGATAGTTTCACTGAACATAGACTTCTGGTTTTTTTTGTTTTTTTTTTCTTGTTGCATCACTGTTACTGAGTCTAAGCTCATACTACTCAGCACACAACAGGCCAATAAGTGAAAAGACAAGGTGTTGGGGCAAAAAATAATGACTATTTCAAAAGCCAGGAAACTGAGAAGATGGCAGACTAGTGTCCTAAAATAACCATCTGAACTCAGAATATAATTCAGTCTTCTCTTACATTGAAGGAAAAGGGAAGTGGCCAAGGTTCAAGATTAAACTGTAAAGCTGAGTGCAGACTTCTTGGAACCATCTAGCCTTCAAGGGAAGCAGAACATCTTTTTGTTCTTCTGCTTGCTCATGTAGGCTGGATCCCAAGTCCACAAAAACTTCAAATTGTTAGCAGTTATCTTTTACTTTGCCATTCTTAGCTCTGCTTATTAGCAAGTTTCTGGGCTGAAAGCAAACTTATCTGTAACAAGTAGTGGCCATAACAAGGGATGGAAACTGTCTTGAGGGAACTTAATGAGTTATTTGGGCACAAGCAACATTTCTGTAATATTTAACTCTTTATATGCAGGGCCAGAGTACTAGAGTACATAATCTAGAGAATGAGGGAGGCAGTTCCAACATGGTGTTAGTTCTGTGCTTCTTCTGTTACAGCACTTTAATGTGTGGGACTTCCTTCTTATCTTCATGGTTTTCAGTTTGGAAGCTGAAATTTGCATCATTGCTTCCCTGTAAGTAATACTTTCTATATATTTTATTCCTTTTGTTTGCTTGATTTTAGTTTTTAACACTTTGATTGCCTGAGCATGAATTTATTTCTTTTGTCTTCCACCTGGGTTGGGGTTCACCGAGCATCCTGAATTTATAGGTCTTTTGCAAAATTTGGGAAATTTTGAGCCATATTTCTTCAGATATTTTTTCAGCCCCACATTCTTTCTCCTCTTCTTCTGAAATTCTGAGCTAAGTCTTAGAATTTTTAAAATTGTCACACAAGTGTCTGAGGGTCTGTCCAACTGCAATACTTTGGCCACCTGATGCAAAGAACTGACTCAATGGAAAAGACCGTGATGCTGGGGAAGACTGAAGGCAGCAAGAGATGGGGGTGACAGAGGATGAGATGGTTGGATGGCATCACTGACTCAATGGACATGACTTTCAGAAAAGTCTGGGAGCTGGTGAAGGACAGGGGAGGCCTGGCATGCTGCAGTCCATGGGGTCTCAAAGAGTCAGACATGACTGAGGAACCGAACAACAATCCCTCTATTATTCAGATAGAATAATTTCTATTGATGTAGCTTCAAGAGGACTGTATCCTCTCTCAGATCCATTCTTCTCTAGAGTATATAGTGAATTTCTTTTTTTAGAGGGAGAAGGGGATTACTTTTGTTGCTTCTGACATTTCCTATTGTTTCTTCTGTTTCTTTACTGAAACTTGCTTTCTTTTTTTTTTCCTTTGAAAATTGAACTGATACTAGAACCACAGCAGAAGATGGGTCAGAACTTGCAAACTGAACTTAAATTAACCATAACAGTTGTTTGCTAAAACAAATATCAATATTTTGTCATGATTTATACAAGACCCAGAATCTCATAACACAATCAAAATGTCCAGGATATGTTTGAAAACTGCTTGGCAAGTGAAGAACCACAGAAATCTCAACTCATATGAAAAAAAAAGCAGTAATTAATAGACACCAAAGATTTTAAAGATGTTGGAATTATCTGACAAAGACCTATACATGTATTATAGCAATGCTCCAACAAGGAAGGCCAAAATCTCTTCAAAAGAACATACACCCACGAGTACAAAAAGAATAAGCTGTCCCAAAAATGTTCAGTCTGGGACCTCAGTGGTGTTCTGTCTTTTGTTTAGTTTCTCAGTATCTTGGGTAGGCTTGTTAGAACTAGACCCATGCATGACAATTTCAGCTACACCCAAGAGTTCGTAAACAGTTTTATGGAAATACCTTCCCAAGTTTCTTCCTCTGTGATCTTCCCCTACTTCCCACTTAGGGGATCTTTTTCAGTTCTCCAGCCAGCATTTAGCCTTAATTTGTCTTGCAACTGCAACTCTGCCTGTGAACAATTAGTGGGAGACCTGGAAAAAAAAAAAAAAAAGGTAAAGTTGCCTGCATTTTGGCAGTACTTTGAATTATGGTATTCTTTCTCAATCCATGTGCTGCTGTTTACTTCTCAAAGTCATCAAACAGCTTCTCCATGCCTTTTGTCCTGGTTTTATATCTCTATTTATTGGTAAAAAACAGAATGGACTATGCTTGGTCCATCTAACTCACGACCAACACATGAACTTGATTTTTTTTTAAAATAAATGTATGGTTTCTGAAAAAATATATTTATATATGCAAGACCTGCAATAGAAATGACAGTATATATTATACTGAACACCTTGGAAAGCATTTCAGGTAACTAACATATCTCCTACACTGCTTACTCAGAATTCTTTCTTTCTCTGTCTTCTAAGTATGCCTACCAGCTATGATTCCTCAGAGAGAGATTTGCTCTTTGTAATTCGCATTATAAAAGCAAGAGATTTCTTTTCATTTTTTAAATATAAAATTATGTTAAAATATTGAATATTCTCTTTCAAGCCAGACCTGACTAATATTCTGCTGCGTCCTTTTGACTGAAGTGGTTTGCCATTCCCTTCTCCAGTGGACCACATTTTGTCAGAACTCTCCACCCTGACCCATCCATCTTGGGTGGCCCTGGCTCTTAGTTTTATTGAGTGACACAAGGCTGTGATCCATATAATCATTTTGGTTAGTTTTCTGTGCTTGTGAATTTTAATAAAATCATGTTAAAACACTGAATATTCTTCTTTAAGCCACCCCGACCCTAATGTTCTTCTGTGTCCTTTTGACTTCACCTCCCAATTCAGAATTGCTGTCCTAACATATACTGACTATATGCAGGTTTCACATGGCCCTAAAGTATTTGTTTGTTGAATATTTGGCACTTGTGGACAAGGTACTGAACAAGTAAAGGCAACTTGAAAATTAAAATGTGGTTCACAGAATCTATCATGGGGGTATCCTGCATAAGAAACTTGAGAATCTTCTGTAAATGAAATTTCAACTCATATTGAAGGTCTTGGGTATACAAAGTTGTCCTTACAAACTGAAAAATTACTCCAAATGGCCATCTTTTCACATTCAACATTGTAGCACTTTCTAAATTATGGTGGCAAGCAATATTGTTCATAAGAGTTTAATCTGTTCTAACAATTTATTCTCCTACTCCTATCTGTCTCATGAAATATTTCTCACTCTTTAAGTTCAAGTTGAATGTTACCTTTACGCTAACACCTTCATTGATATCCCCAAAGTTCTTCTCTTTTCTATGTCCTTATACTACTTTGTTCATACCAAAATTTTTATGATATCTGTTATATTTTATTTATTGGAGGGTAATTATCTTACAATATTGTGTTGATTTCTGCTGTATGACAACATGAATCATACATATATATATATATATATATCCACTCCACTCCCTCTTGAACCTCCCTCTCACCTCTCCCTATCCCAGCCCTTTAGGTCATCACAGTGCACCAGCAGCTTCCCACTAGCTACTTATTTTACACAAGGTAATGTATATACGTCAGTGCTACTATCTCAATTCATCCCACCTTCTCCTTTCCCCGCTGTGTCAAAAAGTCCATTCTCTATGTCTGCATCTCTATTCCTGCCCTGCAAATAGTATCATTTTTCTAAACTCTATATATATGCATTAATATATGATATGTGTTTTTCTCTCTACTACTTACTTCACTCTGTATGACAAGCTCTAATTTCATTCACATCACTACAAATGACCGAATTTCATTCCTTTTTATGGCTGAGTAATATTGCATTATATATATGTACCACAACTTATTTTATCCATTCATCTGATGATGGACATCTAGGTTGATTCCATATCCTAGCTATTGTAAATAGTGCTGCAATGAGCACTGAGATACATGCATCCTGTTGAAGTATGGTATTCTCAGGGTATATGCCCAGTATTGGGATTGCTGGGTCATATGGTAGCTCTATATTTAGATTTTAAGGAGCCTCCATATTGTTCTCCAATAGTAGTTGTATCCATTTTCATTCTTATCAATAGTTCAAGAGGGTTCACTTTTTTTCTGGAACTTATTATTTGTAGATATTTTCTGGCACTTATTATTTGTAGATGATGACCATTCTGACCAGTATGAAGTGATACCTCAGTGTAGTTTTGATTTGCATTTCTCTAGCAATGAGAGATATTGAGTATCTTTTCATGTGTCTGCTGGTCATTTGTATGTCTTTTCTAGAGAAACATCTGTTTAGGTCACTGGCCAATTTTTTAATCAGATTTTTTTTTTTTCTGATATTGAGCTGCATGAGCTTCTTGTCTATTTTGTAGACTAATCCTTTGTCAGTTGCTTCATTTGCAAATATTTTCTTCCATTCTGAGGATCATCTTTTCATTTTGTTCATGTTTTCATTTGCTATGCAAAAGCTTTTAAATTTAACAAAGTCCCATTTGTTTGATTTTATTTTCATTATTCAAGGAGGTGGGTCAAAGAGGATCTTTCTTTGATTTATGTCAAAATGTGTTCTGCCTATGTTTTCCTCTAAGAGTTTTAAAGTATCTGGCCTTATATATTATTGCAGTTGAAAGCTAAGAAGCTCTATACAGTCAGAAAAAATAAGACTGGGAGCTGACTGTGGCTCAGATAATGAACAACTTATTGCAAAATTCAGACTTAAATTGAAGAAAGTAGGAAAAAACACTACTCAATTTAGCTATAACCTAAATCAAATCCCTTACAATTATACACTGGAAGTAGATTCAAGAGAATAGATCTCATAGACAGAGTATCTGAAAAACTATGGGATGAAGTTCATAACACAAAAGAAGCAGTGATCAAACCCATCCCCAAGAAAAAGAAATGAAAGAGGCAAAAAGGTTATCTAAGAAGGCCTTAAAATAGCTGAAAAAAGAAGAGAAGCAAAAGGCAAAGGAGAAAACGAAAGATACACCCATCTGAATTCAGAGTTCCTAAAAATAGCAGGGAGACATAAAGTCTTCCTAAATGAACAATGCAAAGAGAGGAACACAATAGAATGGGGAAGACTGGCGATCTCTTCAAAAAAATTACAGATATCAAGGGAATATTTCATGCAAAGATGGGCAGAGTAAAAGACAGAAATGCTATGGATTTAACAGAAGCAGAAGATATTAAGAAGAGGTGGCAAGAATACACACAAATGTTTTTACAGAAAAGATCTTAATGACCCAGATAGCCACAATGGTATGATTCCTCACCTAGAGCCAGACATCCTAGACTACAAACTCGAATGTGCCTTAGGAACCATCACTATAAGCACAGCTAGTGGAAGTGAAGGAATTTTAGCTCAGGTCTTTCAAATTCCAAAATGATGATGTGAAAGTGCTGCACTCAACATGCCAGCAAATTTGGAAAACTCAGCAGTGGCCACAGACCCTGAAAGAGTCAGTTTTCATTCCAGTCCCAAAGATTGTTCAAACTATGCACAATTGCACTCATTTCACATGTTAGCAAGGTCATGCTCAAAATCCTCCAAGCTAGGCTTCAACAGTACATGAACCAAAAAATTCCAGATGTACAAGTTGGATTTAGAAAAAAGCTTGAGGAACCAGATCAGGAAACCAGATCAGGAAGCAACAGTTAGAGCTGGACATGGAACAACAGACTGGTTCCAAGTAGGAAAAGGAGTATGTCAAAGCTGTATATTGTCACTCTGCATATTTAACTTATATGCAGAGTACATCATGAGAAACGCTGGGCTGGAAGAAGCACAAGCTGGAATCAAGATTACCAGGAGAAATATCAATAACCTCAGATATGAGGGTGACACCACCCTTATGGAAGAAAGTGAAGAGGAACTAAGGAGCCACTTGATGAAAGTGAAAGAGGAGAGTGAAAAAGTTGGCTTAAAGCTCAACATTCAGAAAACGAAGATCATGGCATCTGGTCCCATCACTTCATGGGAAATAGATGGGGAAACAGTGGAAACAGTGACAGACTTTATTTTGGGGGCACTCCAAAATCACTGCAGATGGTGATCGCAGTCATGAAATTAAAAGACGCTTACTCTTTGGAAGGAAAGTTATGACCAACCTAGATAGCATATTAAAAAGCAGAGATATTACTTTGCCAACAAAGGTCCATCTAGTCAAGGCTATGGTTTTTCCAGTGGTCGTTTATGGATGTGAGAGTTGGACTGTGAAGAAAGCAGAGTATTGAAGAATTGATGCTTTTGAACTGTGGTGTTGGAGAACACACTTGCAAGTCCCTTGGACTGCAGGGAGATCCAACCTGTCCATCCTAAAGTAGACCAGTCCTGGGTGTTCGTTGGAAGGACTGATGCTGAAGCTGAAACTCCAATACTTTGACCACCTCATGCGAAGAGTTGACTCATTGGAAAAGACCCTGATGCTGGGAGGGACTCGGGGCAGAAGGAGAAGGGGACAACAGGATGAGATGGCTGGATGGCATCACCAACTCGATGCACATGAGTTTGGGTGAACTCTGGGAGTTGGTGATGGACAGGGAGGCCTGTAGTGCTGCGATTCATGAAGTCACAAAGAGTCGGACACGACTGAGTGACTGAACTGAACTGAACTGAACTGAGAAACCAGAGATCAAATTGCGAAAATTTGGATCATAGAAAAAAGCAAGAGAATTCCAGAAAAAAACATCTATTTCATTGACTATGCTAAAGCCTTTGACTGTGTGTATCACAAGAACCTATGGAAAATTCTCAAAGACATGGAAATACCAGACCACCTTACCTGCATTCTGAGAAACCTGTTTGCAGGTCAAGAAACAACTGTTAGAACCGGACATGGAAAAATGAATTGGTTCAAAATTGGGAAAAGAGTTCAGTTTAGTTCAGTTCACTTCAGCCGCTCAGTAGTGTTGGACTCTTCGCGACACCATGGACTGAAGCATGCCAGGACTCCCTGTCCATCACCAACTCCCAGAGTTTACTCAAACTCATGTCCATTGAGTCGGTGATGCCATCCAACCATCTCATCCTCTGTCATCCCCTTCTCTTCCCACCTTCAATCTTTCCCAGCATCAGGGTCTTTTCAAATGAGTCAGGTCTTCACATCAGGTGGCCAAAGTATTGGAGTTTCAGCTTCAATGTCAGTCCTTCCAATGAACACTCAGGACTGATCTCCTTTAGGATGGACTGGTTGGATCTCCTTTTAGTCCAAGGAACTCTCAAGAGTGTTCTCCAACACCACAGTTCAAAAGCATCAATTCTTCTGCTCTCAGCTTTCTTTATAGTCCAACTGTCACATCCATACATGACTACTGTAAAAACTATTGTCTTGACTAGATTGACCTTTGTTGGCAAAGTAATGTCTCTGCTTTTTAATATGCTATCTAAGTTGGTCATAACTTTCCTTACAAGGAGTAAATGTCTTTTAATATCATGGCTGTAATTACCATCTGCAGTGATTTTGGAGCCCCCAAAAATAAAGTCTGACATGTTTTCACTGTTTCCCCATCTATTTGCCATGAAGTGATGAGACCGGATGCCATGATCTTAGTTTTCTGAATGTTGAGCTTTAAGTCAACTTTTTAATTCTCCTCTTTCACTTTAATCAAGAGGCTCTTTAGATATTCTTCACTTTCTTCCATAGGGGTGGTATCATCTGCATATCTGAGGTTATTGATATTTCTCCCAGAAATCTTGATTCCAGCTTGTTCTTCATCTGCTTGGCATTTCACATGATATACTCTGCATATAAGTTAAATAAGGAGGGTGACAATATACAGCCTTGAAATACTCCTTTTCCTATTTGGAACCAGTCTGTTGTTCCATGTCCAGTTCTAACTGTTGCTTCCTGACCTGCATACAGATTTCTCAAGATGCAGGTCAGGTGGTCTGGTATTCCCATCTCTTTCAGAATTTTGCAGAGTTTATTGTGATACACACAGTCAAAGACTTTGACATAGTCAATAAAGCAGAAATAGATGTTTTTCTGGAACTCTCTTGCTTTTTTTTTGATGATCCAGCAGATGTTGGCAATTTGATATCTGGTTCTTCTGTCTTTTCTAAAACCATCTTGTACATCTGGAAGTTCACGGTTCACATACTGTTGAAAAAATTCTGAGCATTTATTTATGACAAGAGTATGTCAAGGCTATATATTGTCATCCTGCTTATTTAACTTATATCCAGAATTTACGATGCAAAATGCCAGGCTGGATGAAGTGCAAGGTGCAATCAAGATTGCCAGCAGAAATATCAATAACCTCAGATATGCAGATGACATCATCCATCTGGCAGAAAGTGAAGAGGAACTAAAGAACCTCTTAATGAAGGTGAGAAAGTGAAAAGGCTGGCATAAACTCAACATTCAAAAAATTAAAATCATATAATCTGGTCTCATCACTTCATGGCAATTAGATGGGGAAACATTGGATGCAGTGATCGACTTTACTTTCTTGGGTTTCAAAATCACTGCAGATGGTGACTGCAGCCAGGAAATTAAAAGACACCTGCTCCTTGAAGGAAAAGTTATGGCAAACCTAGACAGCACGTTAAAAAGCAGAGACATTAATTTGCAGACAAAGGTCAATATAGTCAAAGCTATGATTTTTCTAGTAGTCAGGTATGGATGTGAGAGTTGAACCTTAAAGAAGGTTGAGTGCTGATGAATTGATGCTTTTGAACTGTGGTGTTGAGAAAGCTCTTGAGAGTTGCTTGGACAGCCAGGAGATTAAAACAGTCAATCATAATGAAATCAGTCCTGAAATTTCATTGGAAGGACTTTTGCTGAAACTGAAGTTCCAATACTTTGGCCACCTGATCTGAAGTGTCAAGTCATTTGAAAAGACCCTGATTCTGGGAAAGATAGAAGGCAGGAGGAGAAGGGAATGACAGAGGATGAGATGTTTGAATGGCATCACCGACTCCATGGACATGAGCTTGAGCAAGCTTCAAGAGATGGTGAAGGACTGGGAAGCCTGGCATGCTGCAGTCCATTAGGTTGCAAAGATTAGAACACAACTGTGCAACAAAAACAATAACAAACAATAACAATAACAATCCATTTTGAGTTTATTTTTGTATATGGTGTTACAAAGTTTTCTAATTTCTTTCTTTTACATGTAACTGTCCAAATTTACCAAATTTACTAGTTATTGAAAAAGCTGCCTTTTCTCTATTGTATATCCCTGCCTCCTTTGTCAAAGCTAAGATGCCCATAGGTGTGTGCTTTATCTCTGAACTTTCTATCCTTTTCATTATCTGTATTTCTATTTTGATGCCACTACCATACTGTCTTGACTATTGTAACTTTGTAATATAGTCTGAAATCAGGGTGCTTCATTCTTCCAGCTCCACTTTTCTTTCTCAAGATTGCTTTAGCTATTCAAGATTTTTTATTTTATATAGTTTTGCTTTTTAGATAAGTGTCAGCTCCTTGATGACATTGGCCTACTACCATTTTATATTTTCATCCCCTTCCTCAGTTGCTGGTAATATCTAGATATGTATCTTTTTAAGTAATGGTCAAAGGTGCTTTGCATAGCCACATCAGTGGTTGCATGAGATAAATAAGTTCTAAAATAATAATCATTTTTTATGAGAACTGAAATGTTGTAAATCAGATGTAGATTCAGCAGAAGAGAGCACTTGAAATATGAGTTAGCATTAGTTCTTTTCCTTTTTTTCATTATCCTTTGTCATTATTTACCTAATAAAATTTATCACCACTGAGATACTCCACTTAGGGAGTTGCTATAACTCTCAGATCTCTGGATAACACAAAAAGGCCAGAGACTATTAGACTGACACAAATGTAAAGAGAATTTACTAGATTCATGATGCTCTTCCACTTCATGTAATATCTCAAATACAGCTTGAAAAGTAGGTTGTTAATCAAGTTTATGTGGTTTAAAAACCTCTTTCCCATTGTACTATTGTTTCCAGTCATTTCTCAATCCAACCAGCTTTCATTTTCATAACAAACACCCCATTTCAGGGAAAAAGAGCATTTTTCAGAGAGATATATGAGTATTTCAAACAAGTACAAAGATATTTCTGATAAAGTGATCAGATAAGAGGTCTGAAAATTATTCTTTTGATATTTTGAAGTGAATTTGCCCATACATAAGGAACTATTAATGATTTCTGAATATAAAGGAAGGAAATTAATATTTATTATTGGCTAAATGCAGTCAATGTGATTTCAGAACTGATGTCTTTTGTAACATTCTTTTGTCACAACTCTGCTCTTCTGACTTTAAGGTCAAAGTCTTTCAGAACTTCCCCTTATGGCTTTAAAACTTCTGAAATTTCACAGACACCAGAGACCCACAGTTTTATTTTCTTCTGTGGCTACAGCTTGTGCTCCCCTGAAGTGAAGTGAAGTGAAAATCACTCAGTCGTGTCTGACTCTTTGTGACCCCATAGACTGTAGACTGCCAGGCTCTTCTGTCCATGGAATTCTCCAGGCAATAATACTGGAGTGGGTTGCCAATGCCCTTCTCCGGGGGGTCTTACCAACCCAGGGATCAAACCCAGATCTCTCACATTGAAGGCAGATTCTTTCCCTCTGAGCCACCAGGGAAACCAAAGAATACTGCAGTGGGTAACCTATGCCTTCTCCAGGGATCTTCCCAACCCAGGGATCAAACCAAGTCCTCTGCATTGCAGGCAGATTCTTTACCAGCTGAGCTACTAGGGAAGCCCTGCCCTAGTGAGAATCAATTACTTCATATTTAGATCTTCCAAACTAATCAGAGGCTATTATACTCCAACATGTTAAGACAGAACTTGTCAAAGTGTGACTCCGGACCACTGCCATCACAGCCACCGGCTGTAGGTGTCTGAGGTAATGATTATCCAGTATCGCTCTAGCCACACTACTGCAAAATCTCTGAAAACCAAGGATCTGTATCTTAATACTTAGCTAATTCTTGAGTACTATTAAGTGGATAACAAATAATATGGAGGTTCATATAAGCCTATTTTTTAAGGACAAGATCTTCAGTGAGAAGTGTAAGGAGTTCCTTACTAAATATGCTCTGAAAAGTGGGATGCTCAGACTCATGGCCAACACTCATGCCATTTCTCTTTATAATCTTAGTGTTTCAAGTTTAGATATAGATATGGATATAGGTATTGATAAATCCTCAGGTATCACATTCCCCTCACCTAATCAGTTAACTAATAGTCATCTAATTTCTATTCAGCAGCAACTGATTCAACTTACATCATAACAAATAATGGCCTTTTGGAACTACAGGGGACAAACCGAAACTCTAATACTTATACCACTTATTTTATTTATTGGACCCACAAACCAATTAGATTTCTTACCATGTTTATTTATACCTATCATAAAACTTTCAATAAATTTAAGAATATATATATATATATATATTCACATATTAGTTGTAACCTGTGTAGAGAACAAATACAAAATGTCATCTCAGGTCATAAGTTTTTCTTGTAAACCTGACTGGCAATTTTATCTTCTGCTATCACTCTTGAACCCTGATGTGGTTCTATGAAAAGTGATGGTATACAATTCCCCCAAAACCATAGAATGTGGAAGTCTCTGATCATCAGAGTGGTGGTCAGGCCTGGAAGTAGTGTCTTAGGGAGGTGGACAATATGCTCCCCCAGTATAAACAACAGGGCAGAGATAGGAAGAAATAACCAAAGAAGGAATTCAAGAAATGTGATATCTCATTCCTTGGGAGAAGGAGGAAATCAGGAGGGCTGATCTTTGAGTCAGATGAGGCCTTCTTCTGTTCACAATTTGCATAGATGATGGTTTTTCATTCTTCCATTTTCAGTCAATTTATGTCTTTAGGTCTAAAGGGAGACTCTTAAGTAGCATGTAGTTGGATCATATTTTTTATTTTTTAATTCATTTTACTAATCTTTGCCTTAATTGATAAACTTAATTGCTTCACATTAAAAGTGATGATTGATGATGAAAGATATGCCTTTTTCCATTGTGTTATTTAATGGGCATTAGTTTGAGCAAATTTCCGGAGATAGTGAAGGACAGGGAAGTGTGGTGTGCTTCAGTCCATGGGCTCACAAAGAGTCAGATACAACTTAGCTACTGAACAACAATTACAACTTAGCTACAACAACAATTAGCTAACAACAACAATTACATATATATATATATATATAAAGATAGATCTATAGATAGATAAAGATATAAAGATAGATATATTAGATAGATAGATAATTTTGGTTCCTCAATTCCTCTAATACTGCATTCTTCTATATTTGATTTCTTTTTCTATTTACCATTTTGATTCCCTCTTCATTTCCTGTATATTTTAATCACTTTCTTATGGTTACTAAGAAGATTACATTTAAAATCCTAAATTTATAGCAATCCAGTTTAAATTGATAAAAAAAAGTTAACTTCAATAGCATACAATTAGTCCTGTAACTCGGAGAAGGTGATGGCACCCCACTCCATTACTCTTGCCTGGAAAATCCCATGGACAGAGGAGCCTGGTGGGCTGCAGTCCATGGGGTCGCGAAGAGTCAGACACGACTGAGCAACTTCACTTTCACTTTTCACTTTCATGCATTGGAGAAGGAAATGGCAACCCACTCCAGTGTTCTTGCCTGGAGAATCCCAGGGATGGGGGAGCCTGGTGGGCTGCCGTCTATGGGGTCGCACAGAGTCGGACACGACTGAAGTGACTTAGCAGCAGCAGCAGCAGCAGTCCTGTAACTATGTAACCTCATCCTCTTTTATGCTGTTACTGTCACAGATTATATCCTTACACAGTGTGTGCCCATTAACAAAGATTTATAATTATTGTTTTATGTATTTATTCTTTAATTCCTTTAGGAAGCAAAGAGGAGTTTCATACCAAAATATGTAATACAGGGATTTACATTTACTATGTAATTATCTTTCCCAGCAAGCCTTATTTCATCCTTCCTTTAGCACTTCTTATAGGCCAAGTCTACAAGCAACAAACTTCCTTAGTTTTCTTTGTTGTTGTTGTTATGCTTGTTGATAATGAGAGGTTGTTATCTTTTTTTTTAGGATTCTGTGTGTGTGTGTAACAGTCACTTTGCTCTTGCTGCTTTCAAGATTCTTTCTTTGTGCTTGTCTTTTTATTGTTTGATTGTAGTATCTCAGTATAGATCTCTTAATTCTCCTTAGAATTGATTAAGATACTTAGATATGAACATTCATGGTTTTCATCAAATTTGAGATGTTTTAAGCCATTATTTCTTTCAATATCATTTCTGCTTCTTCAGTTGTCCTTCTGGAACTCCAACATGCATGCTGGTCAGATTGATAGTGCTTTAAAACTCCCTTAGATTCTGTTCTCCTTGCTTCATTAGTTTTTCCTTCTGCTTCTTAAACTGCAGATTCATTCTCATGCCAATTTGATCTGTAGTTACAGCCCTTGTTATTGTTGTTCATTTGCTAACTCTTGTCTGACTCTTTGTGGCCCCATGGACTGCAACATGCCAAGCTCCTTTGTTCTCCATTATCTCCCAGAGTTTGCTCAAATTCATGTCCATTGAGTCTGTGATGCTATCTAAAATTCTGCTATTGCCTTCAATCTTTCCCAGCATCAGTCTTTTTCCAATGAGTCCACACTTCACGTCAGGTGATCTAAGTATTGGAGTTTCAGCAACAGTTCTTCCAATGAATATTCAGGGTAGAGTTCCTTTAGGATTGACTGGTTTGATCTCCTTGCAGTCCAAGGGACTCTCCAGTACCACAATTCAAAAGCATCAGTTTTTCAACATTCAGCCTTCTTTGTGATCCAGCCCTCACATCTGGACCTGACTACTGGAAAACACATAACTTTGATTACATGGACCTTTGTTGACAAAGTGATGTCTCTGATTTTTAACATGCTGTCTAGGTTTGTCATAGTTTTCCATTCTAGGAACAAACATCTTTTAATTTCATGCCTACAGTACCATCCATAGTGATTTTGGAGCCCAAGAAAATAAAGTCTGTCACTGTTTTCATTTTTTTGCCATCAAATTGCCATGAAGTGATGGGATTGGATACCATGATCTTCATTTTTTTGAATTTTGAGTTTTAAGCCAACTTTTCCACTCTCCTCTTTAACTTTCACCGAGGCCCTTTATCAAGTTTCATCAAGTTCCTCTTCACTTTCTCCTACTAAGGTGGTATATTCTGCATATGTGAGGTTGTTGATATTTCAGTTGGCAATCTTGATTTCAGCTTGTAATTCATTCAATCTGGCATTTTGCATGACATACTCTGCATATAAGTTAAATAAGCAGGGTGACAATACACAAAGTTGTCATAATACTTTCCGAATTTTGAACCAGTCAGTGATTCCATGTTCAGTTCTAACTGTTGCTTTTTGATCGCATACATGTTTCCCAGGAGATGGGTAAGATGGTCCGGTATTCCCACATCTAAGAATTTTCCACAGTTTGTTATAGGGGCTTCCCAGGTGGCTCAGTGGTAAAGAATCTGCCTGCAATGCAGGAGACCAGGGCCCAATCTCTGGGTCAGGAAGATTCAGTGGAGAAGGGAATTACAACCCATTCTAGTATTCTTGCCTAGAGAATTCCATGGACAGAAGAGCCTGGTGTGCTACAGTCCATGGGATCCTAGAGTCAGATACAACTGAGAGACGAACACTTTCAATTTTTCTTTCACACAGTCAGATGCTTTAGCATAGGCTATGAAGCAGATGTTTTCCTGGAACCCCATCCATGGTCCCACAAGTGTTGACAAGTTGATCTCTGGTTCCTCTACCTTCAAAACCCAGCTTGTGCATCCAGATGTTCTTGGTTCACCGACTGCTATAGCCTAGCTTGAAGGATTTTGAGCATAACCTTGCTAGAATGTGAAATTGTATGGTAGTTTGAACGTTCTTTGGCATTACCCTTCTTTGGGATGGGAATGAAAACCAACATTTTCCAGTCCTGTGGCCAGTGATGAGTTTTCCCAAATTGCTATCATATTGACTGCAGAACTTTAACATCATCATCTTTTAGAATTTTAAATAGCTGATCAGAATTCCATCTCCTCTACTAGCTTTGTTTGCAGCAATGCTTTCTAAGGCCCACTTGACTTCACACTCTAAGATGTCTGGCTCTAGATGAGTGACCACAGCATCGTGGCATAATTCTATAGTTCTTCTGTGTATTGTAGTCACCTCTTCTTAATCTCTTCTGCTTCTGTTAGGTACTTACCCTTTCTGTCCTTTATCATGCCCATCCTTGCATGAAATATTCCCTTGATCTCTCCAACTTTCTTGAACAGATCTCTATTCTTTCCTATTCTAATGTTTTCCTCTATTAATTTGCATTGTTGTCTTAAGAAGGCCTTCTTTTCTTTCCTTGCTAGTTTTGGAACTCTGCATTCAGTCAGGTACTTCTTTCCCTTCTCCCTTGCCTTTCATTTCTCTTCTTTCCTTACCTCTAAATAAGGCACCTCAGAAAACCACTTTACCTTCTTGTATTTCTTTTTCTTTGGATTGGTTTTGGTCACTGTCTCCTCCATAGTTCTTCAGGTGCTCTGTCTACTGATCTAATCTCTTGGCTATTCATTACTTCCACTGTATAATCATAAGGAATTTGATTTATGTCATATCAGAATGGCCTAGTGATTTTCCCTACTGTCTTTAATTGAAGTCTGAATTTTACAATAAGGAGCTCATTATCTGAGCCACAGTCAGCTCCAGGCCTTGTTTTGTTTTTATTTTTTTTTATTTTTATAGAGCTTCTTCATCTTTGACTGCAAAAAACATAATCAGTCTGATTTGGGTATTGACCATGTATGGTCAATGTCCATATATAAATTTGTCTCTTGGGTTGTTGGAAAGGGGTGTTTACTATGACCATCATAGTTTTCTTGACAAAACTTTGGTAGTTTTTACCCTGCTTCATTTTGTACTCAGAGGCCAAACTTGCCTATTATTCTTGATATCTCTTGATTTCCTACTTTTGCTTTCCAATCCCCTATGATTAAAAGGATATCTTTTTTGATTTCTTTTTTTTTTTTTTTCTAGAATGTCTTGTTGGTCTTCATAGAACTGATCAACTTCCACGTCTTCAGCATCAATGGTTGGGGCATAGACTTGGATTACTGAAATACTGAATGATTTGCTTAGGAAATGAACTGAGATCATTCTGTAATCTTTGAGATTGCACCCAAGTACTCTTTTTTGGACTCTTCATTGATTATGAGGGTTACTCCATTTCTTCTAAGGGATTCTTGCCCACAGAAGTAGATATAATGGTCATTTGAATTAAATTCCTCCATTCCCATCCATTTTGGTTCACTGATTCCTAAGATCTTGATGTTCAATTTTGCCATCTCCTGCTTAACCATGTCCAATTTACCTTGATTCATGGACCAACATTCCAGTTTCCTATGCAATATTGTTCCTTACAGCATCAGGCTTTTCTTTAACTACCTGGTGCATCCACAGCTGACTATCATTTCCACTTTGGCGCAGCCATTCTGCTCTTTCTGGAGCTGTAAGTAATTGTCATCTGCTCTTGTGTGCATGTGTGCTAAGTAGCTTCAGTTTGTTTGACTCTGTATGACCCTATGGACTGTAGCAGACTGTAGCCGGCCAGGCTCCTGTGTCCGTGGGATTTTCCAGCAAAAATCCTGGAGTGGGTCACCATGCCCTCCTCCAGGGATCCTCTGCTCTTCCCCAGTAGCATCCTGGACACCCTCCAACTTGGGGATTCATCTTCCAGTGGCATAGCTTTTTGCCTTTAACACTGTCCATGAGGTTCTCCTAGCAAGAATACTGGAGTGGTTTGCCATTTTCTCCTCCAATGGACCACATTTTTTCAGAATTCTTCATCCTGACCCATCTGCCTTGTGTGGCCCTGCACAGGCAAGTCTCTTCAGCACAACCAGACTGTGATCCATGAAGGGGATTACACCCCTCAATAAACTTTTATTTCAGATATTGTACTTTTCAGCTTCAGAATTTCTACTTGGTTTCTATCTCTTTATTGATATTCCCTATTTATTCATACCTCATTCTCCGGATTTTCTTCAGTTCTTAGGTCATGGTTTTCTTTAGCTCTTTAAGCATATTTCAGACAGTAACTTTTAGTCTTTGTCTATTAAATTAAATGTCTGTGCTTCTTCAATGATGGTTTTTATCAGTTTGTTTCTTTTTCGCCTGTGAGTGGGTCATGCTTTCATGTTTCCTTGCATACTTTGTAAATTTTTGTTAATAACTAGACATTTAAAATTTATAATGTGATATCTGGACATGAAATTATTCTCCCTCTCCTGCAATTGTTAGTATTGCTTAATGAAGACCTGAACCATTCTTTTGTTTATTGATTCTTTCAAACTATTTTTGCAAAGGCTATATTCCTTGCCATGAGTGACCCCTGAGATCTGTGTTCTATTACCTCCATAGTCAGCGAGTGACCTTACAGAAATTTTCTTAAATGCTAATTTAAAAAAAAAAAGATTTTCTATTTCTAAATACCCTCAACTAACAGTGCTGAGAAGCTGCTTCTGTCTACAAGGGTTCAAAGAATTGTCATGTCCTGCCCTGCTCCAGCCCTTCAGCAATCTGTCAGGCTGATCAAAACTTTAATTTTTGAAGGCCAAGTTCACTATCACCCACCCTGGCTGCAGCAAGCAACACCAGAGATGTGTACCACCAGTCTCACAACTATTTGTTGCTTTTGTTGTTGTTGCTCAATTGCTCAGTCATGTCCAACTCTTTGTGACCCCATGGACTGCAGCACATCAGGTTTCCCTGTCCTTCACCATCTCCCAGAAAGACAGGGAAGCCTGGTGTGCTGCAGTCCAGGGGGTCACTACTTGCAATAGTCACTGTATAAAATACCAATAAAATACCAAAATTCACCCAAATTTAACCAGCCATTTCCTTCACCAGGCACTTCTCCTGTCTGCTGCAAGCATTTGACTCAATGCCAGAGTTCTGAAATAATTGATTGTGATAGTTTTTGCCAACTCAATAATTGTTTTAGTGGGTAGACCAGTTGTAGGAGCTTCCTATTCTGCCATCTTCCATGACATGACCATGTCTTGAATTTTTGAGCATTGAATGCTTTACTATTCAAAATATAGGAGAAACAAGGAAAGGAAGGAAATCAAAAGAAAGGAGGAAAAAGAAAGAGAAGGATTTGTCATTGTTCACTATTGCTTTCAATGTGAGTGCCTTAGTGTAATTTAACCAAGTGCTTATTCAGCATCCCAGTCACTATAGGGTAAGCACAGATTTCTCGGAATCAAATCTCACAAAATGCAAAGATGCTGACATCTAAGCTACAGAACAAAAGGTGACTGATGTGTATACTTGGGTTACTTTTAGAATTTCTGCCACATGAACATGTGCTCTCCTGCAGTCAGTGTCACTTTGAAAAAGATCATGCAACTGCTGGAACTGTTATATTGTTACAATTACATATGTTTGTATTTTTCTAGAATTGCTATGCTCTCTCACCACAAGGCTGAGTGCTGAAGAATTGATGCTTTTGAACTGTGGTGTTGGAGAAGACTCTTGAGAGTCCCTTGGACTGCAAGGAGATCCAACCAGTCCATTCTAAAGGAGATCAGCCCTGGGATTTCTTTGGAAGGAATGATGCTAAAGCTGAAACTCCAGTACTTTGGCCACCCCATGGGAAGAGTTGACACATTGGAAAAGACTCTGATGCTGGGAGGGATTGGGGGCAAGAGGAGAAGGGGACGACAGAGGATGAGATGGCTGGATGGCATCACTGACTCGATGGACGTGAGTCTGGGTAAACTCTGGAAGTTGGTAATGGACAGGGAGGTCTGGCGTGCTGCGATTCATGGGGTCGCAAAGAGTCGGACATGACTGAGCCACTGATCTGATCTGATCTGATCTCACTACAACTGGTCATGATGATACAATTTACAGCACTGATTTTCTATCTGCATTTTTAGCTAGTCTGATTCTTTCACTTAAATGACATTTTTCCTAGGCTGTATGACTATACAGTCCTAATGGACTGATGCCGGTGAGGGGCTTTGCAATTGCATTCTCCTTTTCAAATCCTTTGTCTTTGTAGTTGATTTTTTAAAGTCAAAAGAAAAACATCAAGCTCCCCAAGCCCTAAATGATTAATGCAGAGATCTAATTACCTGATATTTAAAAATATATATAGTATTTGTTGGGGGAAGAAAATAAAACCTTCAAAACTAGTCTAAGGAAAACAACTTCAAATTG
Source organism: Bos grunniens (assembly GCF_055505025.1). Lineage (NCBI taxonomy): Eukaryota > Metazoa > Chordata > Mammalia > Artiodactyla > Bovidae > Bos > Bos grunniens. The sequence goes on along the minus strand of NC_141183.1, from coordinate 59,113,518 downwards.
CACTTATTAAACAATATGCTAAGTCCCAGCAGGAGATTTCTGCCTACAGAGCTGCAGACACCTATGAGAGACATGGTTAGGCATGCTGCAGAATGCACAGGTCTTCAAAGGAGGCTCTGACCTACTTTGTTTCTGCCTTGTCTCATGCTGATTCTTGCTGCTGTGGCTTTCTGAGCCAAGTGGAATCAGTTATTGCAGCATTTTTTGATGGCCGGTCAGCCCACACAGGAAGTATGAGGCAGATTCATAACACAGAAACTTCTGATCTCTTGACAATAATTAGAAGCATTGTTATAAGCATTTCACTGGGAGTAGGAGAAGATTTCTATTTTCATTATTTCAGTGTTTGCCTCCTCTAGAGAAAGGACTTTATGTAAACATGGGGAGCAATGTAACATTTCAAAATATCTAACAGGGACATAGCGTAAGCAATAGATAGTGGTTTCTAAATATACACCAAAAAGATCTCTTAAGAATCTTCTTATTAATAACAGCCTCAGGGAACATTTTCTGCCATAACCTAATGAGGTTAATCACAAGGAAGCTGCCTCAAAATAAGGAACTTCAATATGCAATTGAATATGCAACATACATTGTACCCGACCAGTATAGACTTCCAGTTCACCTAGATTAAGAAGCTAAAGGATACATTTGAATGAGTTCTAATGAGGTGGATGAAACTGGAGCCTATTATACAGAGTGAAGTAAGCCAGAAAGAAAAACACCAATACAGTATACTAATGCATATATATGGAATTTAGAAAGATGGTAACGATAACCCTGTATGCGAGACAGCAAAAGAGACACAGATGTATAGAACAGTCTTTTGGACTCTGTGGGAGAGGGAGAGGATGGGAAGATTTGGGAGAATGGCATTGAAACTTGCATAATATCATATATGAAACGAATCGCCAGTCCAGGTTCGATGCATGATACTGGGTCCTTGGGGCTGGTGCACTGAGACGACCCAGAGGGATGGTACGGGGAGGGAGGAGGGTTCAGGATGGGGAACACGTGTATACCTGTGGCAGATTCATGTTGATGTATGGCAAAACCAATACAATATTGTAAAGTAATTAACCTCCAATTAAAATAAATAAATTAAAAAAAAAAAAAGAAGCAAAAGGGTGAGTAGAGAAGACTGAGACTTAACTGTGTGATAAGAGAAAATTTCAAAGATGAGTTTGATCCTAAAAATAATCTGAAGAAAGTCCTCACAAACCTGAAAAATATTTTTCTGCCTTCTATTTTCTCTGCCTTAGTCTTAGCTCTGCTTTGTTTGATTTAGTGAGAATATTTGGTTTCATTCATTCATTTATGCAGTCATTCTGTGGATGTATCATTCCAGTGTACAGGGAACTGGTAGCTCTTTTCACGTTCCTCTTGTGTGCCCTAGTCAGTAGGTGTGACTTTTAATTAAATGTCCAGCATAATTTAAAACAGCCTGTACTGGTAACTGAAACAATTGCTTCAGGTAAAACTTAAGCTATTCTTTAGATAACAACGCTTATATCTCCTAGGAATTCCCCCTCCCTTTGCTTCTTTCTCTATTTATTACATGTGGTAGAATCTTTTATTATGTTCAGTCGCTAAGTCAGGTCTGACTCTTTGAGATCCCATGGACTGTAGCACACCAGGCTTCCCTGTCCTTCACTATCTCCTAGAGTTTGCTCAAACTCTTGTCCATTGAGTTCATGATGCCATTCAACCATTTCCTCCTCCATCGTCCCCTTCTCCTCCTGTCCTCAATCTTTCCTAGAATCAGGGTCTTTTCCAATGAGTCGGCTGTTCCCATTAGGTGGCCAAAGTATTGGAACTTCAGCTTCAGCGTCAGTTCTCCCAATGAATATTTAGGACTGATTTTCTTTAGGATTGACTTCTTTGAACTCCTTGTTGTCCAAGGGACACTCAAGAGCCTTTTCCAGCACCATGGTTCAAAAGCATCTATTCTTTGGCATTCAGCTTTCTTTATAGTCTAGGTCTCACATCCGTACATGACTATAGGAAAAGCTAAAGCTTGGACTATGTGGACCTTTGTCAGCAAAGTGATGGCTCTCTTTTCAATATGCCATCTAGGTTTCTCAGAGTGTTTCTTAAGTGTTTTTTAATTTCATGACTATGGTCACCATCTGCAGTGATTTTGGAACCCAAGAAAATAAAGTCTGTCACTGTTTCCATCATTTCCTCATCTGTTTGCCATTAAGTGATGGAACCAGATGCCATGATCTTCATTTATTAAATGTTGAGTTTAAGCTGAGTTCAGCTTTTTCACTCTCCTCTTTCACCTTCATCAAGAAGGTCTTTAGTTCCTCTTTGCTTTCTGCCATAAGGGTGGTGTCATCTGCATATCTGAGGTTGTTGATATTTCTCCCAGGAATCTTGAAGTGTGTGCTTCATTCAGCCGGGCATTTCACATGATGTACCCTGCATGCTGTGATTCATGGGCTCACAAAGAGTGAGCGACTGAACTAACTAACTTACTAACCCTGCAAATAAGTTAAACAAGCAGGGTGACAATATAAAGCCTTGATGTACTCCTTTCCCAATTTTGAACCAGGTTCTAACTGTTGCTTCTTGACCTGTATTAGGTTTCTCAGGATGCAGGTAAGGTGATCTGGTATTCCCATCTCTTTAAGAATTTTCCACTTTGTTGTGATCCACATAGTCCAAGGCTTTACTGTAGTCAATGAAGCAGAAGTAGATGTTTTTCTGGAATTCCCTTCCTTTTTCTATAATCCAATGGATGTTGGCAATTTGACCTGGTTCCTCTGACTTTTTTAAATCCACCTTGTACATCCAGAAGTTTTTGGTTTGTTTTATTGTTTCTTCTTCTTCTTCTTTTTTTAATGAAATAATGATGAAATATTTTAATGATAAAAGGTACAATTCACAAAGAAAATGGACATCATAAACCAATAGACATTTTAACAACAAAGGAACAAAGATACATAAACCAAATATCAGAAGAAATATAAGGGAAAAAGAAAAAATATATAATCATGGTGACACATATTAACATTTCTCTGAGAATATTTTGTCAAGTGCAGAAAAAATAAGAATAGGAACATCTTGAATGATGTCATTAATAATTTAAAGGAAATAGATTTACATTCAATTAATTTATATTAATCATATCCTACACAAATATATTTAAAATTTTGTACCTCATATGTTAGATGTCCATAAGACATTTAGAAAAACTGGCAAAAAGATAAACATCACTAAATTTCAAAAAAGTAGAATTCTTTTTTGTTTGTGTGATTAGGTTACATGTATACACATATTTTTCAATTATTTTCCATTATAGGTTATTACAAGATATTAACTATAGTTCCCTGTCGATTCACATATTGTTGAAACCTAACTTGAAGGACTTTGACCATTAGGTTGCTACCATGTGAAATGAGTACAACAGTGCAGTAGTTTGAGCATTCTTTGGCATCGCCTTTCTTTGGGATTGGAATGAAAACTGACCTTTTCCAGTCCTGTGGCCACTGCTGAGTTTTCCAAATTTGCTGGCATATTGAGTGCAGCACTTTCACAGCATCATCTTTTAGGATTTGAAACAGCTCAGCTTGAATCCTATCACCTCCACTAGCTTTGTTCATAGTGATGCTTCCTAAGGCCCACTTGCCTGACTCCTGGTTAGCCCGGTTTCTGCTTGTCCCAATACTTTTATGAGATAAAATCTATGGTAGAGATTATTCTTTATCTGTTCTGATGCATCAAACCATATTTATAGTGGATCCCTGGCTAACCTCTCTTGACCCTGGCACTTTGGGTACTATGGATCTATATGAGGTCCTACTTTGACTTTCAATTTTTCTGCCTAGAGAAATATGTTCTTCAGCTTTTACGACATAGTATTCTTTGCCATGAATACAACACCTTTCTGGCAAGTTCTTTGGCAACTTTGGAGTCCCATTTAGGATACAGAGAAGCAAGAGGCTGCCAGGAAAACAAGAACCTCAGGATTACTCTCTCTCTGAAAGCACTTCCAAGTTAACTTTGCAATGACAATGCCATTTGCAAGGTGCCCTTTACTATGAGTCTGAAATGGAAAGTGAACAAGAGTCCCTTGCTATCAGTACTCCTCTAAGATAAGAGGAGAAATTTCTGTGACTTCTGCTTCCCTCTCTCTAGCTCTTTCTTTCTTTTCCCACACCACTTGGCCAGAAAAGGGCCTGAATTTCTTCTTCTTCCTTCTATCTGAAACTGACCTGTAAAAATTTTGAGCCAGATCCCCAAATCTAACCTTTGATTTAGAAAAGGAAGTTAACAATACTCCAAACCATTCTTTCTGAACACAGAAACCTGATTCACAAGATTAACTGGGAATTTTGTTTTTAAAGAATACCTGTGGCAGATTCATTTTGATATATGGCAAAACCAATACAATATTGTAAAGTTAAATAAAATAAAAGTTAAAAAAAATAAAGTTAATGAATAAACAGGAGTTTCGTTTCTGATAATGGTTAAATATCTTGTAGCAGATGAAATCTTCCACAAAGAAGAATTAAACCATGTGGGTTTTAAAAAATGAAACAAGAAAATCTTTTGATGATTTTGAGGAGCTAGCAAGATAGCCAGGATTTGAGGGAGCAAAATTATGGATGAATGGGAAACTCATTGTGGTGGTAATATGACATTCCATGGCCTTTTCACTTAAAACATTCACCAGTTCTTGATTTGAGAAAGGCTAGAAAATCAACCAAAAAGAGACTTTGAAGTTGAGATTATGTGCAGAACTTTTGGCAATTCCATTGGGTCTATATAAAGATTGGATGTCAGGGCTAATAACAGCAAAAACTTAAAAGCCAACATTCCATGGAAAAAAAAAAGAATAGAGATGTGAGCTAGGCAATCTGAGCTGATTTTCTTGTCAAGATATTCATGATTCATAGGTAAGTAATGAGGACAGAGAAAAATTCAAGGGAAATTGGCAGTGAAGAGAGGGAAAACCTAAGTGAATCTTTGGCAGTCTCATGGTGCTAAAGAGATTAAAAAAAAAAAATTAGAGCTATGATATACCAAGAAAGAGAGACTATGATAAATATCTCAGGATTTTAGTTTGGAAACTAATTTGCTTTTGCTTTAATTTTGCTTGAATGGGCAAAGAAACTAACAGCTAATTCAGAGCTCTTAAAATATTGTTGTACACAAAATGTCCATTCAATAAAATAAATTCAAGCATATTATGATAAAGGAATAGAGAAAATAAAAGGAGATTTATGGGTAATACATAACTCAGAGTTTTTAGACACATAGTAAAATAACTGTGATTGATATATTTAGAAACATGGAGGTCATGGTGAGGAACTTCACCAAAAAACTGGGATCTATGATCATCAATGGACACTCTAGAACTTAAAAATTCATGTACTGTCTGAAATTGATATGAACTTGGTAATTCTCTCTGAATTCCTTCTATACCAAATCTTAATCTTAGCTCAAGATCATCATTCAGGAAATGGCCTGGACATCTGACTTCTTAGACTCTTAAAGTTAGTAATAATACCTATTTTCAGAGTTTGTGTGGAAGACTGAACACTCTCAAGAAATAGTGGTAGGGCCACAGTTTAAGGTAAGACTTTTAAAGGATATTCTAAACATGAAATCAAGAACATAATATGAGACTGAATAATGTAGGAATTGACAGTACGGGTTTGGAGCAAGACTGCTTGGGTTTGAATCATGGCATGTCAGCTTACACACTGTGTAACCTTGGGCAAGTCATGTCTACTCTAACTGCAAAACCTCCTGTGGTCCAGAATTTCTCAGAAGTTTGGGTCTCCTGCCAAAAGGTGAGTCCAGCACCTCCTGGCTTCACCTGTGCTCATGCCCACACTCAATGACTCCAGTCATGTCCAACTCTTTGTGACTGCATGCACTGTATCCCACCAGGCTCTTCTGTCCATGGGATTTTTCAGGCAAGAATACTATAGTGGGTTGCCATTTCCTTCTCCAAGTGATCTTCCCAACCTGGGCATTGAACCTGCATCTCCTGTGACTCCTTCATTGGCAGGTAGGTTCTTTACCACTAAGCCATCTGGGAACTGTCTTCACTATGTCCACACTTTTCCTTCAGGGTCTTTGACATGGAGAGTCAAAAAGATATTCATTGATCAGAATGACACAAACTGCTTGTTCACGGTTCATTGGCCGTGACTCCATGTACACACAAGGAGTCTGGGGAACATCATCATGTTAGAAACTAGGATGGAAAGGAGAAGGGCATGAGCGGGGGCGCTACAACCTCTCCCTTACATGCAGGAATCATGCAATGACTTAGACATTAACACTACTGCATCCCTTTTAACCTAGGAATTCTATTTCTTGACACTATCCTAGAGAAATACTTGGCATTGCATGTTAGAGCATTTTATTTATAGTGTTCTCTATATTATTGAAAATTTCAAACTAGATTACTACTTTGAAATATTGACTAAAAGCTACAGTAAAATAGAAGTGTGTTTATGTGTATTTCTGCATGTCTATGTGAATATACAAAAAAGTTTGTAGGATAGACCATGAATGTTGCCACACTTACATAAGTAAATTAAAATTTTAGTGCTTGCCCTTTAGTGGGAAAATAAATACATACTCTTAAAAATATCTAATTTTTAAAAGCAAAAGTACACTTTGGTTTCTGTTTGTATCCTTTCATATGTTTCACAAAGGAAAAAATGTATTACATCCATAAATTCACTGTAGAAACATGTGTATCAGAACTAAAGTAAATATAAATCTAAAATTGAAAATGGGAAACATGCTTCATTCACTATAAACTGAAAACTTTAAAATACTTACAAACGAAACAAGAAAGAAATATGAAATAAATGGGAAAAACAGTATAGTTTTATTGTGGAATGTAAAATTATATCTGAACAAATGGAAACACTTAGCATGCTATTTAAGAAAGAATTTGCTATCATAAGCTTATTTTCCTTAAATTAATAGCAGTTTAATGCAGTTCCAATTGGAATGCTAAGAGATGTTTAAGTTGAATTTCATGAATATATCTAAAGCTCATATGGAAGAAAAAAATATCTAAGAGTAAGGAAAAAGAAAGACAGTGAAAATAATGAAGAGGGACTTACCTTAACAGATGTCAGGATATATCAAAAATTTGAAACTTGTTAACAGAGATCTTAAAATTTCTTATCACAAGAAAAAAGATTGTAATTATGTGTAGTGATGGATGTAAATAGTAAGTAACTAAACTTACTGTGGTGATCCTTTCATAATATATAGAAATGCTGAGTCATTAAGTTGTACATCTGAAACTAATACAGTGTTAATATCAATTTGTTGTTCTTCAGTCACTAAGTCATGTCTGACTCTTTACAACTCAATGGGCTGCAGCATGCCAGGCCTCTTTGTCCTTCACCCTTTCCCAGAGCTTGCCCAAGTTCATGTTCATTGCATCAGTGATGCCATCCAACCATCTTATCCTCTGCCATCCTCTTCGCTTTTTGCTCTTCAATATTTCCTAGCATCAGGGTCTTTTCCATTGACTCAGCTCTTTGCATAGGTGGCCAAAATATTGGAGCTTCGACTTCAGTGACAGCTTTAGGATTGACTGTTTGATCTCCTTGCAGTCTAAAGGACTCTCAAGAATCTTCTCTAGCACCATAATTTAAAGGTATCAATTCTTTGGCACTCAGCCTTCTTTATGGCCCAACTCTCACATCCATACATGACTACTGGAAAACCGTTCCTTTGACTATATAGACCTTTGTCAGCAAAGCGATGTGTTTTAAAAAGAAACTACTGATTGTCAAAGAATAAAATAAATTTCCTATAAATTGCATTAGTAAGTCACTGGCATAAAAATGGATGCATGGATGAGTGAAATAGGATGCAGAAGAAAGAAATGGGCATTACTACACATGAGAATTTCTTATATACTAATACTGCTATTTCAATATAATGGAAAAATAAATTATTTATAAGATTGTGTCAGACTGGCTACTTGAAAAAGTAAAACTGTGTTTTAATATCATGGCATATGCAAAATAAAATTACATGTAAAATAAAGATTTAAATGTGAAAGAAAAATTTGTGAGATATGTCCAATACCATGGTGGCGAGAAGGGTAGCTTCTTAACCAAGATAGGAAAGCAGAATCTATCAATAAATGATAGCCACCCTGCCTATACAATATTTTGAACATTTGTATGGCCAAAAGTGCTAAAAAAAAATTAGGCAAAGGATAGGCAATTATCTATTTTATTGTTTAAAGAAAACCATAAAAATATTTAACAGAAAATGATTTGCTATCTTTAAGAAAGAATTTTGCAAAAGTGAAATAATTTCGATAATATATACTTAAAAAACAAGACCTAAACACCAACCACAGAGGAGAATGGACGTAGACTGTTTTTAGAGCCTGAGGACAAAGCCATAACATTTAATGAATCGTGGTGCATTCAGACCTATACAGTGGTGAAGTTCATGCTATTTCTTCTTGTTCTGCATAAAGCTCTTCTACAAAGATCTAGGCTGAATAGGCTGAATCATCTCTATGTACATATTTTGACATATCAAACTTTTGACATTCATAATTTTTCTTTAGTAAAATACAAAACTCTTAAATATTGACTGAAGAAAAGCAAATAACAGAATAAATGTGAGCAAGAGAGATGTGTGCATGTGTGCTCGGTGACTTCAGTTGTGTCTGATTCTTCATGACCCTATGGACTGTACCCCACCAGGCTCCTCTATCCATAGAATTCTCCAGGCACCAATACTGGAGTGAATTGCCATGCCCTTCTCCAGGGAGTCTTCCCAACCCAGAGACTGAACCAGCATCTCCTGCATTTCAGGCAGGTTCTTTACCACTGAGCCACCAGGGAAGCCTGAGCAAGAGACGTGAGAAGACAAATGCCTCAAAAGCAAATCTTGAGGTCAAGGTATATATATATATTTGAACTCACTGATAGTTGGGGAAATGAAGTTAAATTAAGATATCACTTTACTGTCATGAAAGAGCCACACCTTAAACAAAGGGCAATAACACACGTTGTTGGAGAGGATGCTGGTAAAGGATGCCCTCATGGGACAAAAAAAAAAAAAAAATGAAACTGTTCAGTTTTTCCAGAGAGCAATCAGGCAACATCTATTAAAATTAAAAATAAACATGTCATTTGAGCTGTCAATCCCACTTCAAGGATTATGTCTACAAAAATAAAGACACAAGTATTCAAATGTAAATATACACATACTTTATTAGGGTACAGGTCAGAGTGGGAATGACTGAAAAACTTTGATATGTCCATACCATGAAATTCAATGCAGATAAAAAGACAAGTAAGGATTGCAATTTTGACTCAAAGGAATTTCCATAATGTAGTCTTAAGTGATTAAAAAGCTGAGAACAGAACATTTGCATGCAGTCTTATATTGAAGGAAAATAATAACCTCTTTGTCTGTGTATGAATAATTAATATTTGCATGTTATCATAGGACTATGAACAAAAATTTGTAAAGATGATTATTAAACTATTATTATGAGTTTTCTAAGGGTGGAGGTGAGGAGACCTGACAGAAGAGGAAAGAATGGACAATGTGGGGAAGCAAAAAGGAAAAAAAAATAATGAGAGATTTTAAGGGCTGCAATTTTACACGTGGTTATACATAACTGATCAGGAAAATCATTAAGAATTGTCTCAGTTCACGCAAAAGAGATTTCATAAACCACCAGATGGAAATCTGCGTAATAGAGTAATACAAGTATCAACTCAGGAATAAAACATCTCGGTATTAGATGTGGGATCATAGAAAGTTTCTTAATATATCATATTGTCACTTTCCCCAACTTGTAGTAGCATAATAATACATAGCAACTGACAGAGTTGCAGAGGTATTAAGGTAAAGAATGTAAAATGCTTAGGACACACCAAGTACTCAAAAATTCTCTCCTTTTCATGTTAATCAAATTACGTCTCTTGCTAGTCAATGGCAGCCACATAAAATCAACTGCTAAAACTGAGTAAGGCTGATAAATCAACTTAGTGTTCAAAAGCTTAAATTTTAAATAATTAAAAAAATAAGGATATAAAAGTTTTGTTAGACACCAAAGAGTACATAACACTTCCTGGGGTAATTAACTTATGTCTTCTAATATAGTCACTGACGATTTCCAGGCCTGACTTTTGAAAAAACTCACAAACTCTAGTTATCCTGCCGGAGCAGATATTGTTTCATTATTCGGTTGGATGCAGACAGTTGGTTTTCATATCTTTTCACAGTTCTTGCCACCAGGCTTACAGAGAGTAAATGAACAGAATTGATTGGGGGAACAGGACCGGGGAAGAGCTGAAAAGTCAGGCAGAAATAAACTTTACCAGGAAATACACTCCTTCTGTTACCCTTTCCCCGTTCTACTGTGTGCTTTAATCTCATTGAACACAGCACTGTTTCCAGAGCTGGCGAGCACACTATCACAGGAGCCAGATAGAAAAATGGAGACAACAGGTTCAGTGCGGACCTGTACTCACACCTACCACATCCTCTGTCATCCCTTCACTGGGGGTCCCCGGCCGTCGTTCAGTTAGGGCTTGTAGGAAAAGAGAGTTTGCATAGCTTTCCTATCTTCTTCACTGAAAACAGTAATAAACTGAGGGATATGTAAACAAATTTCGAATTTCATCATCTGAATTAGTTCACAGTGTAATAGGTGAGAAAAAAACACAAATTAAATCACAACAAATACAAAGAATCAAATACGATAAGTACAATGGTAGATTATGCAAGGCAGTTTGGAACAGAGAGACTGTAATATACTTCAGACTGGATGATTTCTGAAAATTGAGGCTATTTTATATTTTAGGAAATTTTTATGTTCTAAAAATCTGTACTGGTACAAATACATAGAAATTCTGGAAGCCTCCACTCAAATGCAAAGCTACACTTTCAGAAAATTAAGGGAAGTCCATGTGATATATAAGTACCACACCTGCTAAGCCACAGGCTGCCTTAGGGATATCTGTTGATTCTTGAAAGAATCAGGTTTAAAATATATGTGTGTGTGTGTATATATATATATATACTTGGCTGTGTCAGGTCTAAGTTGCGGCACATGGTAGCTTTGTTGCATCACACGGGATCTTCTGTTGCAGTGCACAGACTCTCCAGTTGTCGCATGTGGGTTTTGGTGTCTGCAGGCTCAGTAGCTGATCTTAGCTCCTTTACCAGGGATCGAACCTTTGTCCCCTACATTGCAAGGTGGATTCTTAACCATTGGACCACCAGGGGAGTCCCTTGAAAGTCTCTGTTTCTCATGATTCATATTAGAATAGGAAAAAAGGCTCTAATTAAGATGAGAAATTTCACTAGGACCTGTAAACGTACAGCTGTTCCCACAAAGGAAAAATTTAAATCTTATATATTCTAAATGAAAGGGTAGTCTAGCAAAAAAAAATCTATCTACAGACAAGAGGAGGTTACAACAGAATTTTGGGTTGAGGGACAGAGTAGAGTTTGTTTGTTTTTTTTTAAAACTCACAATTATAATCCTGCTGTCATATGGATTGTGAATTTGCGTTTACGCTGCCTGCATGGTTCAAGAAACTCTAACGTGAGAAATTATTAAGGTGCTTTCATATTCACAGCAGTTCAGAGCTATTCGTGAAGTTCTCTCAGCTTTAGTACCCACTGTATCCAGGTCCATTAATATTTCTAGCATGAAGACCAAACAAATATGATATCACAATAAATAAATCACTGTATATACTGGAAACAAGACACAGAAAGTTTGCAGAAGATAAACAGAAGAATAGGATCCCAAGAATTATAGATAATAGGATTATAAGATACAGACTATTAAGCATATTTCAAAATTTAGGGCTTCCCTCATAGCTGAGTCCATAAAGAGTCTGCCTGCAGTGCAGGAGACCTGGGTTCAATTAGTGGGTCGGGAAGATTCCCCTGGAGAAGAGAATGATGACCCACTCTAGTATTCTTGCCTGGAGAATTCCATGGACAGAGGAGCTTGCCAGGCTACAGTACACAGGATCGCAAGAGTTGGACACAATGATGACTAAGCACACAGCACACAAAATTTATAGAAATAAAATAAGGTAAAATAATAAGTGAAGAAGAAAAAGTATAGAAAATGACCAGGAAGATCTGAAAGAGAATCGAAATGGAACTTCCTCAAAAGAAAACTAGTGTTGTTGAAATTAAAACACACACACGTGCAAGCATTCATATATGTGCACATGCACAGAATGAATTGAATAACCAAGCTGAAGAGAGAAGCAGTAAACTAGGAGAAAGATATGAAGATATTATCCCAAAGAGATCCAGAGACACAAGAGGTATCATCTTTCAAATATGAGAGATTCAAAGACTTGGAAGACTGAGTGAGGAAGTCTCACACACATCTATTTTGAGTTCCAGAACAGAGATGAAATAGATTGGAGAGGCAGGATTTGAAGAAACCTTGGCTAAGAATTTTCAGAAATCAAACAAACAAACAAACATGAATTCTCAGATTCAGAAAATGCAATAAGTGGCAAACGAGATACATAAAAATAAATCTACACCTAGGCACATCATATAAAACCACAGAATACCAAGAACCAAGTGGAGTTCTAAAGGCAAAAAAGCACATTTTCTCTACAAAAAGGTAGATACAGGCATAAAGGCAACAAAGGCATTCAAAGAGCAAAGAGAATGAAATAACATCTCCAAAGAGCTGAGAGAAACACAGCTACCTAGAAGTATGTGCCTAGCTAATAAAACTCTCCAGAGAAACAAGGAGAAAGATATTTTCATGTTTTTCAACAAATACTGAACCTATACTTAACAAACTCTCATTAAAATAATTTAAAAGGATCAATTTCAAGGTTGAAGAAATTGACTTCAAAACAATGTCTGGGAAACAAACAGAGAAGTTAGTTTAATTATGAAAGTAAATATAAGCCAATACTGACATGAGTTAGAAAACCCAGCTGCTGTGGTCTTAAGATCACATTGGCCTGGTCTCTTGTATAAAAGGTCTAGTCTCTTTCTGCTTTGTCATATCATGCTTCTGTTTGCTGCTGCTAAGTCGCTTCAGTCACGTCCAACTCTGTGCGACCCCATAGATAGCAGCCCACCAGGCTCCCCTGTCCCTGGGATTCTCCAGGGAAGAACACCGGAGTGGGTTGCCATTTCCTTCTCCAATGCATGAAAGTTAAAAGTGAAAGTGAAGTCGCTCAGTTGTGTCCGACTCTTCACGACCCCATGGACTGCAGCCCACCAGGCTCCTCGGTCCATGGGATTTCCCAGGCAAGAGTACTGGAGTGGGGTGCCCATGCCTTCTTCACTTCTGTCTGCAAGTAAACCTACGGTTCAGGCAGAAGGAGAAAAGAAGACACAAAAAGTCTCACTTTCATAAGAAAACCTTGACAGAATTCCACATAGCATTTCCACTCAATAGTTGAGTGATACTGCTACTTTTAGAAGTAGGGAAAACCGAAATGAAGGCATTTAGGAGAAAATGCCTAGGAGAAAACTGGAGTGCAAACAGTCAAGGAAAAGATCATTCTTATGCAAATTATCTCAGAAAATATATATGTTTATGAGGATTGTATAAATTTAATTACTAAAAGCAGACAAGCATAGTAAAAGAAATGAAAATTAATGAAAAATTTCACTCTTGACTGTATAAGCAAAAATCCCAAATAAAATTTTAGTAAATTAATCCAGCCATATGCTGGAAAAAAAAAGAAAAAAAAAACCTTGTCATGCCCAGATATATCTCAGCATGGGAAATCTAGAAATGTGAAGCCCAAACTACATTTCAAGAAAAAACGTGTTGCTCTCCAGCTCTTTGGAGTGTTGTCAGCAGACATCTTTCACCTGGCATCCCCTTCAGGAATTGACTCAGCTTCAGAGACATCTTGTCGAAAGTCATGCACTTATAGGAATGGCCTAAATCGCATGGACGTGAGATTTACATGAAGTCTTGACTTACACCTTCAGCAATCCCACTACCTCTTCATTCGATCCATAGGTGTTGATCCCATGGCTGAAAGTGAAAGTCACTCAGTCGTGTCTGACTTTGTGAACCCCTGGACTGTAGCCTGCCAGGCTCTTATGTCTATGGAATGAATTCTCCAGACCAGAATACTGGAGTGGGTAGCTGTCCCCTTCTTTAGGAGATCTTCCCAGCCCAGGGATTGAACCCAGGTCTTCTTCATTGCAGGCATATTCTTTACTCTCTGAGCCACAAGGGAAGCAGTCCCATGGCTACTCCCTAATAAATATCCTCAGCACTATATCTTAGAGTCTAGTCCCATGAGAACTGGTAATGCTCAGGAATGCAGAAATGGTTTAAGACAAAATCCATTAATATAATTCACATTGACTGATTAATGGAGAAATAGCATCACTGTGATAACATAAGGAAATAGAAATCATTTAATAAAATTAAATATTTCATTTATTATAAGAACTCTTAACAAACTTGGAATAAAGGGAGAAGTCTTTAACGTGATAAATGTTTTTACTAAAATCTACAACAAACATATTTTATGATGAAATACAAACATTTCTTAAAGGAGTACAAATAAGATATTGATACCCACTATTACCATTAATGCTCTGATCATGCCAAGGATAGAATTGCAAAGTAGGGTTATATTGAATCTATACATCAAATTGGGGAGAATTAGTGTGTACAAAAGATTAAGCCTTCCAAACAATGACCGTGGCATGTCTCTCCACTTATTCAAGGTTTTTTTGTTTCTTGTCACCAATGTTTTGTGACTTTTAGTATATAGATTTTACACATATTTTGCTGATATCTACAAAAAAAAAAAACTTTCTAGGTTTTTGATACATATTTCATTAAAACTGTTTATAAATTTGAGGAGAATTGACACTTTTACTATGTTGAATCTTCCAATCCTTGACCCTGGTATATCTCCTCTATTATTCTGAGCTTTTTTGATTTATTTTATGAGCATCCTAGAGTTTTCAGCACAAGGCCTTGAACGTGTTTTGTTAGATAAACACATAAATATTTCTTGTTTTGTAGTTGTAAGCAATACTATATTTTAAAATCTGTGGTATACTGTTTATATAGTTGATTTTTGTATGTCTATCTTGTATTCTGCCATCTGCTAAATTCATTTATTAATTCTTATTTGTTTGTTTGTTTTTTTCTCAGTTGTAGTTGATTCCTTAGAATCTTCTCCATAGACAATTATTATGTGCAAATACGGACAGTTTTATTTCTTCTTTACCTATTAACTTGAATGTCTTTCCATTTCTTACTTTATTTCATTGGCTAGAACTTCCAGCACTGTGCTGAATAAAAGTGGTCAGAGTGAACATCCTTGCCTTCTCCCTAGTCTTTGGAAAAAATGTCATGATTAAATATGTTAACTCTAAGCATTTTTAGTTCTTTATTAAATTAAGGATGTTTCCATTTCTAATTTTTCAAGAAACTTAATCATGTATATTTTCAATTTTCTCAAGTGCTGTCTCTGCATCAATTGATTATAATCGTATGGTTTTTCTTCTACACTCTCTTTTATAATTGGTAAATTATATTGATTGTTTTTTCTCTTTTTTAGTATTGAGCCAAATTTGCATGCCTAGAATAAATTTCATTTGATTATATAGTTCCTTTTATATGTTACTGAATTGTATTTACTAATATTTTGCTATGGGTATGCCTCTGTGCTCATGAGGGATATTTGTTTTAATTTTCTTTCTTCATATTGTTTTCCTGTAACTTTGGAATCATGGTAACACTAGCCTCACAAAATGAATTACGAAGTGTTCGCTCTTCTATTTTCTGGAAAAGATGGGGTAGAATCAATGCTAATCTTCTTTAAGATTGCATAAAATTCAGTGAAAGTATCTGGGTTCGTTATTTTCTTTTGTGTGTTTTTAAATAAGGAATTCAATTTCCATGATAGTCATAGGGGTATTTAAATATTCTATTTCATATTGGATAAAGTATGGTCATTTTTATTTTTTGAGGAATTAGTCTATATCTAGAATTGTCAAATTTTTATCTGTAGATGTTAGAGTTGTTCGTGGTAGTCCATTGTTATTCTTTTGATAAACACAGAGTCTTTAGTGTTCTTTATTCCCCCTGATGCTTTGATGTTCCTTCTTTTATCATTTCTTTTCTGTTTACTGAACACCTTTATGCATTCTTCTAGGGTAGGTCTGCTGACAAATTCTCTTAGGTTACTTTCATTTAAAGATGTTTTAGTTTCTCTTTGGAGAAGGCAATGGCACCCCACTCCAGTACTCTTGCCTGGAAAATCCTATGGATGGAGGAGCCTGGTAGGCTGTAGTCCATGGAGTTGCTAAGAGTCGGACACGACTGAGTGACTTCCCTTTCACTTTTCACTTTCATGCATTGGAGAAGGAAATGGCAACCTACTCCAGTGTTCTTGCCTGGAGAATCCCAGGGACATGGGAGCCTGGTTGGCTTCCATCTATAGGGTCGCACAGAGTCAGACACGGCGAAGTGACTTAGCAGCAGCAGCAGCAGCAGTTTCTCTTTCATTCCTGAAGGATATTTTTGTTTTGTATAAACTCTAAATGGACAGTTCTTTTCTTTTATCACTTGAAAGGTATTGTGTCACTTCCTTCTGGCCTCCCTGGTTAATAATGAAAAACCCACTGTCATTTGAATTGCTTTCTCTGGGTAAGACTTTTCTCTGGCTGATTTCAAGAGAGGTAGAAGTTCAGGTTTACTATTTGGATACTACTGACACCCGAGGGTTGGCCACTCCTTGTTACTGCTGTGTGGGGATGAGTCTTAACTTTTCATGTTGTCTCCTCTGACACTCTTGTGGATGAGATCTTATTCCAACCAGACAGTGGTAAAGCCCTGAGTCTCCACTTGGCCTCCTCCAGTGTCACTCCAGAAGGAAGGTAAAGGGGCACTTTGCTACTGGTGAGGTGCACGTTCAGGCTCCTTACCTGGCCTTCACTGATACTATAATCAGGGCATGAGGAATGAAAATTCCAGCTTCCTCCTTGGCCTCTTCTGACACGACGCCTGCAGGAGTGGTGGGCTAGGTACCTCCATACAGTCTTTCACAGGTAGAAGTCTATCTAGACTCTCCACTCGTTCTGCCTTTGCTGGCGTGGATGGGTATTTGACCACAGATTTTTTTTTTTCCTATGATATTTGGCTTGAGTAGAGTGGTTATTGTCTAAAGATTTCTGTTTGGTTAGGTTGTTACTTTCTGGTCATTTGGCTAGAAAGAGCAGGCTCCTCTTGGAGATTTTTTTCCTTTTGTGTTTTTTGGTATTTTGATTTGCTGTCTTCTTCAGCATCAACTCTGAGACATATGAGGCAAAAAGAAACCCAGAGAAGATGATGCTGTTATTTGAGCACTTAATTCCCAGCTGATCTGCTTTCTCCTCACCTATTAAGATTATCTTTATTTTTATTTTATATATAATGTCCAGAGCTTTTAGTTATTCCTAGTTGGAAGTATAGGAAAAAGGAGGTTTATTGTGTCTTCCAGAAGCAGAAGTATACCCATATCATTTTTTTTATTTTGCCTCTTCCTATTCTAATATAAGCAATAAAACTATAAATTTTCCTTTTGGCACTACTTAAGCAGCATTCCATAATTTTGATATGTTGGATTATCATTATAATTCAGTTCAAACAATTTTCTGATATTTTTATGAGTTCTTCTTTGATCTTAAATTCCAAATATTTGGATTTTTTAAGATGCCATTTGGCTATTGATTTCTAATTCAATTCCATTTGATAAGAGAGAATACTTCTGAGTTTTCAATCTAATTTAATGTATTATGACTTGTTTTAAATCTCTCAATGTGATCATTCTTTGTGAATGCTTCCTGTGTATTTGAAAAGAATGAATTCCGATGTTATTGTATGCAGTGTTGTATAAATGATTGTGTTATTTGAATCTTCTATATATTTACTAATTTTCCACTTTTTCCATTAGTTAAAGTGTTGCATTGAAATCTCACATCTACTTCTGATTATTTTCTTCTTTTCTGGTAACATTTTCCTCAGCTTAATGAGATTACCTTAGAATTTCTTATAATACTTCAAACTGTGCCCATGATTTCATGTTTATTTGGGCTCTAGTAAGGACAACAGAGAAGGAAGTGACTCCACTGTCATTCGGTCCCTTTGAAGAAGGGGCACTGTGCTGCTCAGGGGCAAAGAGCACCAGAGTTAGTCAGAGGGCAGAGTGAGTGAGCTTACGTGTGGGCAAAGGCCTGTTTTATATTTTTTGAAAGAAGGAATGGGAGGAGCATAGTACAAACCTGAGCAGGTTTAGGATTGGATAGTTTGAATAATGTTGGTGTGGTCTGGACTACAGGAATGGTCACTAGTTGTTCAGTACATGGACCTGGGTAATTAAGGACAGGGCTTAGCATTCTGAAATACTGGTGCCTGATAAGAACAAGTTATTGGTGGGTTTTCACATCAAAGGTGTGCTATAGGTAAGTTATTTTCTATCTCTAGGAATTAGCTAACTGCAGGAAATGTGATCTCTCCTTGGATCTGTAAAGCCCAGGATGTCAAAGCATCATCAGTTCAGTTCAGTTCAGTCGCTCAGTCATGTCTGACTTTTTGCGACCCCATGAATCGCAGCACGCCAGGCCTCCCTGTCCATCACCAACTCCTGGAGTTCACTCAGACTCACGTCCATCGAGTCAGTGATGCCATCCAGCCATCTCATCCTCTGCCATCCCCTTCTCCTCCTGCCCCCAATCCCTCCCAGCATCAGAGTCTTTTCCAATGAGTCAACTCTTCGCATGAGGTGGCCAAAGTACTGGAGTTTCAGCTTTAGCATCATTCCTTTCAAAGCATCATAAAACATAGTAAATAAGAAATATAATGAATATTTCTATCTTTGAGACATACTATTTTGATGACTGTAACTTTATGATATAGTCTGAAGTCATGGAGCCTAATTCCTCCAGCTCTGTTTTTCTCTCTCAGAATCACCTTGTCTATTCATGGTCTTTTGTATTTCCTTAAAAGTTGTAAAATCTTTTGTTCTATTTCTGTGAAAATGCCATTGGTTATTTAATAGGGATTGCATTGTGTCTGTACATTGCCTTGGGAAGTATAGCCATTTTGATAATATTGATTCTTTCAATCCAAGATCATGGTACATCTTTCCATCTGTTTGTGTCATCTTTAATTTCTTTCTTGAACATGTTATGGTCTTTTGTTTCCTTACATAGGTATAATCCCAGGTATTTTATTCTTTTTGATGTGACAATAAGTGAAATTGATTCCTTAATTTCTATTTATGATTTTCCATCATTACTGTAAAAATATGCAAAAGATTTTTATGTATTAACTTTGTATTCTGCAACCTTACCAAAATCATTGATAAGATCTAGTAGTTTTCTGGGAACACGTTTAGGGTTTCTATGTATAATATCATGCTATCTGCAAACAGGGACACTATTATGTCATCTTTTCCTATATGGATTCCTCTTATTTCTTTTCCTTCTCTGACTGCCACTGCTGGGACTTCCAAAACTATGCTGAATAATAATGGTGAGAGTGGGCACCCTTGTTTTGTTCCTAATCTTAGAGGAAATGCTTTCACATTTTCACTGTTGACAATAATGTTTGCTGTGGGTTTGTCACATATGGTCATTATTACTTTCTGGAGAGTGTTTTTTTTTTTTTTTCCAGTCATAAATATGTGTTGAATTTTATCAAAAGCTTTTTCTGCATGCACTGAGATGACCATATCATTTTTATTCTTCAATTTATTGATGTGGTCTATAGCACTAATTCGGAGAAGGCAATGGCAAGCCACTCCAGTACTCTTGCCTAGAAAATCCCATGGATGGAGGAGCCTGGTAGGCTGCAGTCCATGGGGTCGCTACAAGTCGGAAGCGACTGAGAGACTTCACTTTCACTTTTCACTTGCACACAATGGAGAAGGCAATAGCAACCCACTCCGGTGTTCTTGCCTGGAGAATCCCAGGGATGGCAGAGCCTGGTGGGCTGCCATCTATGGGGTCGCACAGAGTCGGACACAACTGAAGCGACTTAGCAGTAGCAGCAACAGCATAGCACTAATTGATTTGGGGATATTGAAAACTCATTGCATCCTTGGGATAAATCCCACTTGATCATAGCGTATGATCCTTTTACTGTGTTGTTGAATTCTGTTTGCTAGTATTTTGTTAAGGATTTTTCTATGTTCATCAGTGATACTGATCTGTAATCTTTCTTTGTGGTTTCTTGGATTTTGATATCAAGGTGATTATGGCCTCACAGAAAGAACCTAAGAGTGAGTGTTCCTTCCTCTGCAGTTCTTTTGGAAGAGATTCAGAAGGATAGGTGTTAACTTTTCTCTAAATTCTTAGTAAAATTTGCCGGTAAAGCCATTTGGTCGTGGACTTTTGTTAATTAGAAGCTTTAAAATCACTGTTTTAATTTTCAGAACAGTATTGTGTTAGTGCAAGGCTAGAAATATGTATCAGTGGAACAAGGTAAGAAAGCCCAGAAATAACTATGGTCAATTAAGGTATGACAAAGGAGGCAAAAATATACAATGGAGAGAAGATAGCTTCTTCAATAAGTGGTGCTGGGAAAACTGAACAGCTACAAGTAAAACAAATGAAATTAGAACATTCTCTAACACCATACACAGAAACAAACTTAAAATGGACCTAAGACCAAAACATAGGGCAGAGACTATAAAACTCTTAGAGGAAAACATTGGCATACCACTCTTTGACATAAATTGCAGCGATATCATCTTTGACCTACCTCCTAGAGTCATGAAAATAAAAATAAACAAATAAGATCTAATTAATCTTAAAATTTTCTGCACAGCAAAGGAAACCATAAAAATGATGTGGCCAAAGTATTGGAGTTTCAGCTTCAGCATCAGTCCTTCCAATGAATATTCAGGACTGATTTCCTTTAGGATGGACTGGTTGGATCTCCTTGCAGTCCAAGGGACTCTCAAGAGTCTTCTTCAGTCTCACTGTTCAAAAGCATCAATTCTTCAGTGTTCAGCTTTCTTTATAGTCCAACTCTCACATCTATACATGACTACTGGAAAAACCATACCTTTGACTAGATGGACCTTTGTTGGCAAAGTAATGTCTCTGCCTTTTAATATGCTGTCTAGGTTGGTCATAGCTTTTCTTCCAAGGAGCAAGCATCCTTTTATTTTTTAAAGCATCTTTTAAAGCCAAGATATGGAAGCAGTCTAAGATGAATATGAAGCAATCATCTTCATTGACAGTTGAATGGATTAAGATGGTATGGTACATATATAAAATTTCATTTCAGCCATAATAAAATGAAGAATGAAATAATGCCATTTGCAACAATATGAGTATACCTAGAGATTATCATATGAAGTGAAGTATGTCAGACAAGAGAAATTCAAATATATGATGTTACTAATATGCAGGATCTAATTTTAAAAAATGATAAAAGTGAACTTGTTTATGAAAGAGAAACAGACTTACACATATTGAACACAAACTTATAGTAATGAAAAGGGAAGTGTTGGCAGGGAGGATAAACCAGGAGCTTGGGATGAACATACACACACTACCATATATTAGATAGATAACCAACAAGGACCTGGTGTACAGCACAGGAAACTCTATTTAGTATTCTGTGATAATCTATATGAGAGAAAAGAATCTAAAACAGAATGAGTATATGTATATGTATAACTGAATCACTTTGCTGTACACTTGAAACAGAAAATTTAAAATTAACTATACTCCAACAAAATTTTAAAAAGGAAATGTAATTAATATGTGCAGATCTGCAAAAGAATCATCTCCAGTTATGTTTGTCTGACAATGTATTTTGTTTTAATTTGATATAGAATTTTGGTTTTTTTCCTCCCCTTTGACACTAAAGATGTCAATTGATTGTCTTTTTTTAGGTAATTAGTAATAATGCTGATCATTGTAATGTGAATTCTTCCAATCTCTTATAAGATTTTATTTCTGCCATTGGTTGTTAGCAAGTTAATTAGATTATCCATTGTTATGGTGTTCATTTTATTTCCCTCCTGGGTTTGGTTAAATTTATTTGATATGTGGGTTTACACTTTTTGTCAAATTAGGAAAATTTTTAGTTTTTATACACTCAAATGTATTTTGTGGCATACTTTGCTTCCTTGTGTAGTTCTAATTGGGCTCCTGAGGTGGCGCTAGTAGTAAAGAACTCACCTGTCAATGAAGGAGATGTAAGAGACCCCAGTTCAAACCCTGGGTCAGGAGATTCCATTGAGGAGGGCATGGCAACCCACTCCAGTATTCTTGCCTGGAGAATTCCATGGAGAATACCAGAGGAGCCTGGTCTATAGGATAGACCAGTTGGGCCATGGTCAATAGGGGTAGCAAAGAGTAGGACACAACTGAAGTGACTTAGCATACATGCATGTAGCTCTAATCATACAAGTTGCTAAAATCCCAGGTCACTGAAGCTGTGTTAATTTATTTTAAATATTTTATGCCATCTTCTTCAGTTTGGATTTCTTTTGATATTTTCCTCTGCAATAACTAATCTACTAAATCCCCTAACGATTAAGTAAAGTCCTTCTGACTGCTAAGTACTCACCTATCTCCCAGCCCTGTATAATCTCTGGGAATTTTCAGTTTATAATCTACCAGAAATTATTCATTCCCAGTATTTTTTTGTCTGACCTCCTATAAATGCCCAGAATCTTGCTCGATTCATGTTCAGCTTTGTTTTCGGCCGAAGACTGGTGCTGTCTCCATGCTCAGCTGCCTGCTGTGTTAGTCTTCCCTCTGGTTTCCAGCCCCTGGAGATACCCCCAAACCCTGATATTTGTGTCTCCAACTCCATAAAACTGTAATGTTGCACGGGCACTCCCCTTTTTGGTGCTTCAAAGTAGAAAGTGCTTCTACAGACACACCTCATTTTGTTGCATTTCATTTATTGCACTTTGCAGCTATTGTATTTTTCACAAGTTGAGGGTTTGTGACAACCCAACAAACAAATCCATCAGTGCCACTTTCTAAAAACGTTTGTCACTTTATGTCACTGTGTCACATCTTGGTAAGTCTCACAGGAATGCAAATATTTTCCTGGATCATTTTATTTGTTATCGTATCTGTGATCAGTGATCTCTGATGTTACTATTTTAATTATTTGGGGGCAACATAACTCACATAAAAGCAAGATTAATCAATAAATGTTATGTGTGTTCTGACTGCTCCACCAACCAACCATTCCCATTTCCTTCCCTTTCCTCAGACCTTCTTATTTCATAAGATGCAATATTGAAATCAGGCAATTAATAACACCACAAGGACCTCTGAGTGTTCAAGTAAGAGTCACATATCTCTCACTTTAGATCAAAAGCTAGAAATCATGATTAGTGAGGGAAGCATGTCAAAATCCCAGATAGGCTGAAAACTAAGCTTCTTGCACCAGTTAGCCAAGTTGTGAATGCAAAGGAAAAGCTTTTAAAGGAAATTAAAAGTGCTACTCTAGTAAATATATAAGCAATAAGAAAGCTAAACAGCCTATTGCTGATAATGGAGAAAATTTGAGTGGTCTGGACATTAGATAAAACCAGAGATAACATCCTCTTAAGCCAAAGCCTAATCCAGAGAAAGGCCCTAACTCTCTTCAATTCTATGAAGACTGAGAGAGGTGAGGAAGCTACAGAAGGAAAGCTTGGAGTTGGTCAAGGTTTGATTCATGAGCTTTAAGGAAAGAGAACCCTTTCAATATCATAAACGTGTTAGGTGAAGCAGCCTGTGCTGCTGCAGAAGCTGCAGCAAGTTATCCAGAAGATCTAGCTAAGATCATCAGTGAAGGTGGCTACACTAAAAAAAAGATATCTGTGTAGATGAAATAGCCTTCTGTTGGAAGAAGATGTCATCTAGGACAATCATAGTTGGAGAGGAGAAGTCAAAACCTGGCTTCACTGTTACAAAGGAGAAGCTAATTGTTAGGGTATAATGCAGCTGGTGACTTTAAGTTGAAGCCATTGGTGATTTATTATTCTGAAAATCCTAGGACCCTAAAGAAGTATACTAAATTTCCTCTGCCTGTGCTCTCTAAATGGAGCAACAAAGTCTTGATAAGAGCACATTTGTTTACAATGTGGTTTACTGAACATTTTAAGCCAGTTGTTGAGACCTAACTCTCAAAAAAGAAAGAATCCTCTCAAATATCACTGCTCATTGACAAGGCACTTTGTCACCAAGAGCTCTGATGGAGATGTACAATGGGATTAATGTTGCTTTCGTGCTTGCTAACAGAACATCCATTCTGCAGCTTATGGATCAAGGACATTTTGACTTTCATTACTAATGATCTAAGAAAAATATTTCTGAAGGCCATAGCGGTCACAAATAGTAGTTCTGATGAGAGATCTGGGCAAAGCAGATCAAAGATCTGTGAAAGCCATCTGGACAGGATTCACCATTCTAAATTCTATTAAAAATATTTGTGACTTATGGGAAGAAGTCAAAATATTAAAAGACATTTGGGGGAAGTTGATTCCAATCCTCATGGATGAATTTTAGGGGTTCAAGACTTCAGCAACAGGATAACTGCAGATATGGTGGAGATAACAAGAGAACTAGAATTAAAAGTAGAGCCTGAAGATACAAAGATATGATGTGTATATACATGCTGCTGCTGCTAAGTCACTTCAGTCGTGTCCGACTCTGTGCGACCCCATAGACAGCATCTCACCAGGCTCCCCCGTCCCTGGGATTCTCCAGGCAAGAACACTGGAGTGGGTTGCCATTTCCTTCTCCAACACATGAAAGTGAAAAGTGAAAGTGAACTCGCTCATTCGTGTCCGACTCTTAGCGACCCCATGGACTGCAGCCTACCAGGCTCCTCCGTCCATGGGATTTTCCAGGCAAGAGTACTGGAGTGGGGTGCCATTGCCTTCTCCATATATATACATATACATATACATATATATATATATATAGAGAGAGAGAGAGAGAGACAGAGAGATAATACTATTGCACACTTAGTAGACATATTGTTTCTACATGTGTAGTTTGAATATAACCTTTCTATGCATTGGGGGAAAAAATGTGCAATGTATTTTATTGTGATGTTTGCTGTATTGAGATTGTTTGGAACTGAAGCTGTAGAATCCTCAAGGTGTGCCTGTTTTGGAAATGTTGGGCTAATCTTACACATTTAATGATTTGTTTCCTTTCTGTCGAGAATTACAGTTCTCTGCTGTCTCCTGTGCAGCTTTCTCTTCTATTATAATGTGAAGCGTTTCCATAATCTATTACCTGGGAACATAAGGCCCTCCCCCCCACCTTTTTCTTCCAAGGCCTTGGTTTTGAATCTATTTATTCTGGAGCATAAAGTCATTAGAAGATATAAACTTATTATGCTCCCCTCACTAACACACACATTTTCTGTCTCCATTTTTTCTCCCACGCATTACCTCACTATTCCACTTACATTCAAAATGTAAAGTGGTAGCAAAGGTTTATTAAATGACTAGATAAATAAATATTTGTACCAGAAAAAGTGATTAAGGTGAGGTAAGCCGTTCTGTAATTTTTCCCAGTCTTATAATTTGAAGACTATCCTTAGCAATTTTCAATAATTTATGGAACTGTGCTATTAAATTGTCATAGAGTTTCATATGGAAATAATGGAACGTGGAAAGAATGCAGTGTAGGAGGATTGCAGTTAGATGAGGGCACTGACTGAATAATCCTAGGAATTTCAACTCTATGAAGACCTAATTTCCTCATGTAGAAAAAGAAAAAAAACAAAAAACTTGTGTCCATTCTCACAGATTATGAATTCTTCAATGTAAAGTATCAAGTAAACCATAGATTGATATGTATAATAACAGGATAATAAAATTTCACATAATGTATACTTAGCTACTGGGTGCCTAGTGTGCTATAAAAGAGATACATCCAATTTCTCATTTTCTTTCTACTAAAGGCCAATTAAAAAATTTCTCAAATTTAGCTTTAAAAATCAAGGGCAGAATGTCAGGAGCATTGTGAGGGCATAATAATAAAAGTAAAACAACGGACTATATTAATTTTAAGTATCTCCAAGGTACTCTATGGCTTATAATCACCTTGTTATTGTTGTTTAGTCACTCAGTCCAACTCTTTGTGACCCCATGGACTGCAGCATGCCAGGCTTCCTGTCCATCATCAACTCCAGAGTTTGCTCAAACTCATGTCCATTGAGTCAATGATGCCACCCAACCATCTCATCCTCTGTCATCCCCTGCTCCTCCTGCCTTCAATATTTCCCAGCATCAGGGTCTTTTCCAACGAGTTGGCTCTTCGAATCAGGTGGCCAAAGCATTGGAGCTTCAGCTTCAGTATCAGTCCTTCCAATGCATTTTCAGGACTGATTTCCCTTAGGACTGACTGGTTTGATCTCCATGTTGTCAAAGGGACTCTCAAGAGTCTCTCCAGCACGACAGTTCAAAAGCATCAATTCTTCAGCATTCAGCCTTCTTTATGGTTCAACTCTCACATCTGTACATGACTACTGGAAAAACCATAGCTTTGACTATATGGATTTTTGTCAGCAAAGTGACGCCTCTGCTTTTAATACTCTATTTAGGTTTGTCACAACTTTTCTTCCAAAGAGTATGTGTCCTTTAATTTCATGGCTGCAGTCACCATCCACAGTGATTTTGGAGCCCAAGAAAATAAAGTCTGTCACTGTTTCCATTGTTTCCCCATCTATTTGCCATGAAGTAATGGGCCAGATATCATGCTCTCCTCTTTCACCTTCATCAAGAGGCCCTTTATTTCCTCTTCACTTCCTGCCATTAGGGAAGTATCATCTGCATATCTGAAGTTGTTGATATTTCTCTGGGAAATCTTGACTCTAGCTTGTGATTCATCCAGCCCGGCATTTCTCATGATGTACTCTGTGTATAAGTTAAATAAGCAGGGTGACAATATACAGCCTTGACGTACTCCTTTCCCAATTTTGAACCAGTTTGTTGTTCCAAATCTGGTTCAAACTGTTGCTTCTTGACCTCCATTTGGGTTTCTCACGAGACAGGTAAGGTAGTCTGATATTCCCATCTATAATCATCTAGTAATTAGTCTTATTGTTTTCAGAAGTTATAAAACAACAGAGTCAAGAAGAAGTTCATTATCTTTGTATGAAAATTTTCAGAATACTCCAAACAGGGATTGTAATAAATCTCTGATATAGGGAGACTGAATTTGAGCGTACAGTCCAACAGAAATTAGGTCACAAAAAAGAAAATAGCTGCAGAAAACCTAAAGTTTCTTGTTAAACTAGAGAAAATCACTTATTGAAACCAAACATATGGCTGTCAGCCTTCAGGGTAAGTTTCTGATTTTAATTGGAGAATTACTTTAAAATTGTTTCTGTTTCTCCAAAAACCATATACTGAGAAACAAAATGAAACAAACCTTTCTCTATTACAGAAGATGGGAGAAAACCTTTCTAAGGCTGAGTTTTAAAACAGTTCTAATGGATGTAATTATGTGAATAAAACATTCAGGTAGTATGCTAGTACACACCTCATCTCCTTTCTACTTCTCCCTCTTCATAGGAAATTAATAAATAGAGCAAGAGTTCTCAAACCAAATGTATAAAAATACCACTGTCATCCTTAATGTGTCTTTCTTAGCAAACTGATGTACCATTCGTATAAACCCATTTAATAAGAAAATCATGCAATTGGTATTCAGGAATCAATGTCTTGTCCTGATTGTGCGTGGTTTTGTGTGATCTTCGAGAATTGTCAAAGAAGATTGTGTTGGACAAGTTAAACAGGGAAGACTTATTTGATACCATTGCAATGAGTGTCAAGACTATTGCAATAGGGGAGAGAAATTTAATTCACGTCCATTGACACATAAAATTTTAACCACTGAGGTAAGCCAGTGGGGAGAGTCAGGGAGGATAGTATGAGGACAGTATGGGGGAGGCTGGTTCCTGTGGTTAGGGCACTTGTGTTTGTTATTTGACTTTTGTCAAAGGAAGGTTCCTAACATCTCCAGAGGCTGGAAGGTAGGGGTGCTATCTTCTATCTTTCTTAATAATTTAATTTCAAAGAGCTGGTCCCCGAGAGTGAAAGTGTTAGTCCCTCAATAGCGGCCAACTCTCTGAGACCTCCCGGGTCTATGATAAAGACATTTCTGGGTTGCAAAACTGGCAAGAGAAGATTTACATCTTAAAGAGTCAGAGAAAGAAATTACAAGTTTTCTAATGTAAATGCTCTAAGAAGAGAAGGGTCAGAGGCCTATGATCTGGAAGAAACCTGTCTAAAATATGGTCAACTAAGAAGACATTAGATGTTATCTATTATTTCTAACACATTGATCATGTTAGATCATATGTTATCTAGAAAGTTGAAGGGAAATTTGAATGTGACAAAATCTCAAAAAAAAAAAAAAGAAAGAAAGAAAAAGCACAAGGAGATTTTAGACTTGATTAACAAGCAAAATAGTGTTTTTGTTGTGTGTGTGTGGGAATAAAATTTAACAAGACCTATGCGATGTTTCATAAAAGGTTTGTCCATCTTCAACTAATGATGTATTTACTCTGCTAATCCATAATGCTTGTGAGAAAATTACAGATGCTAAAGGATCACCACATTTAAAAACAAAACAAAAATATTTTTTAGCTTTTCCTTAAGCCAATATTTATCAAATTGAATAGCAAACCCTGCAGAATTTGTGTTCCAAGGACCAGAATTAAGGGTCAGATAACCTTTGAGTTGCCTTTCAGTTCTAAAATTATAATATGATATTTATTCAATAATATAGTAATTCTCTTTGAATATGGGAATTTTGGGGGGTTTGTGCAATCCTCAGTGTAATGATGACTTTGCTATATTTTCCCAAACTTACTCCTTAACACTTGTTATTCTAAATTTCTGTGTGCCTTCTTTTTGTAACTTAAATACATTTGTCAAAGTTGTTTTTACTCTTACATAAATACTCAGGACTCTAAATACACATTGAATGTAGACTCATCACAGATTTTTAAAATTCTCTAACAGGCCATTACTATTCAAGGTTTTCTGAAAATGATACCTATGGGTTTAATCAGTACTTATATCCTAAAACATAGAAAGATTCCAGAGAAGTTCAGAGGAAAAAAAAAATTCTCGCTTAAAAAAAAAATCTTAAAGATCTTTATTAAGCAATAGATTTTTAATGTTTAATCCTTTGATGATTTTTTGAGAAATTTACAAAAGAAAAATTGAAAGGAAGGGGGGAAGAAGTGAAAAAGTAAAAGAAAGCTCCATGTGTGCATTTATCTCCTGAGTCCTTATTTTACAAAGTTATGTAAACAAAATTCATATGCTCCTGTTAATCTTACGCTTTGAAGAATCTTTAGAGTTTAGCCCTATTAAATCCTCAGGCACCAATGCTGCTTGGAACTCATTAAACATTGCTTGCAGAGGGATTGTATGCTGGGAGAACTTCCTTGCCTAGTAAAAAATAGGAGAAGGACCAAATGGCTGATGTCATTTGGTAAATTTCTCTCATTTCAGAAACAAACATATCTGAGATAGCTCCTTTGAGCTACTTAATTCCATTTTGGCCAGTTAGTAAAACAGACTAACTTCTTAAGAAGAAAACTGATAATGGATTTTCTTATAAATAACGTGGCTACATTATCCTACCACAGAACAGAAGATATTAATGCAGTTTTCTTCAAAGAAAGTCATAAATTAAGGTTTCTGGCATAGATAAAATAAACTTCATGTAATTATCAGCTCATAAAATTAGATTGAAATATTTTTATACTCTCCTAATTATTTAAGTATAATAACAGTGCTATTGAGCATATCCATTTGTATATTATTATATGCATTTAAGTTGATCTATCTAGAACTAATGGTAAACAAAATAACCAAATAATTTTCTACTACTGCTTACCTCTGGACAGTCAGTGAGGGCACAAGGGAACACCAAAATAAATTTTTCTACTAAAAATTATTCAAATTTTAACCCTAAGCACGTGTTTTATGCTATAATTATAGCTGTTAATATGATTTAATTCTTAATGTTGAAAAGTAAATTTTGAGTTACAGATATACATTTTATAAGTACTAAACATATTTTAATTTTATAGTGGCTATAGACACCTTGGAGGGTAGTAGTATATTTTGGATGAAACAAACATGTAAACAGTATTATACTTAATAAATGTGTTCATTTTCTTTGAGGTTCATATATTTGATCATTTTATATCTTCAGTTCTATCAGGTATACAAATCAACAAGCACTATTGGGGAAAATGTGGATAATAATATAGCATGCTTAAAATTAGAAAATTGACCTTATCTTTTGACAACTGGAATGTGTTTTCTAAAACAATCAAGAAAGATGAAAGTTATTTTCTATAAATCTCTTTGTTTATAATCCATTATTCATTCTAGATCCCATTTTATTTAATCTATTATGCTCATCTAAGGAAAAAGCTGATTAATAATGTTATGCTAGATAAGATAGGATATGCATATTCATAAGCCCTCATGAATATTTGTGAAATTGAAACAAGTAAACCTTTATTTTACAGAAAAACAATTAAAAGTACTTGACTCACAAGATAATAAATCAAACTGAAAATTTAGTCCCCTACTCATACACAATTTGAAACACTGCAAAAAGAAGTAACGCATTGCACTAGATTTGACTTCCTAGAGTAAAAGTAATGTTTTAAATATTAAAGTTGCTGTCTGAGATCATAAAGCATCCTGGTGTGTGAATGTACAGTACATTTTAAAAAGCCAAGCTGATGGGTGATTTAAGGCACTTTTGGACAGCATATTATCTTCTGACATACCTGCTTTCTGAAAACCTGGAGGTTTTATATTCTTATGAAGTGCCAGTGTAACACAGAACCAAGAAGATTCCTCAGGTTTGAAGGATTTAAATTTACCCTAGCTGCACAGTAGAAATTAACAAATGATATATAACATAATATATTTCTATTACATGTTCTCTGCTAGCTTAATAATCAAGTAATATATAAAGTTGTCAAAGGCAGTGAATTTAAAAAGAAAAAGAATATATAATTAAAGTGAGTGACCCAAAGAAAAGACCTACCATGCAATATTCTGTGTGGAAAAAGCTCAAAGCTGTGCCCTAAGGTTAATAATTCATATGAAGCAGTTTAGCAAGTGGTATCCAAATGACTTCCCAACGTTAAAATGTATTTTTCTTTCTTTTCTTTGCTCTCAAGTAGGTACAGAGCTAAAATTTTTGTCTGGAAAAGGTAGCTTTTGTGGAAATGTATACTACTTTTGGGAAACTTCTGTTGTGTCTTATTGTCAGTTACACTGTAGTGCTACTCTTCTATAGTATTAATTGTCACTGTTTGATACTTAGTTTGAAATATCCTCAGGTCTTCTTTCCATATGCTTGTATTCAGGTCTCCATCTCAATTTTAAGACACTTCTAAGATATAAATTATTTTGCCTATTTTATCTGCTTCCTTTTCCTTTCCTGGAAAACCCATTCCTTCTTAAACCTCCTACCATTTAAAAAGCAAAACAAAATAAAACTGTCTTGTTTAGAATTCTTCATGTAATGAAAGATTATTTGTTTTCACTCTCTTCATTAGGTAGGGCTCCGCTAAATATCTGTATTTTATATGAGCTGAATAGCCTAAGTACCAAGTAATGCAGTACTTGGATGCAATCTCAAAAAGGACAGAATGATCTCTGTTTGTTTCCAAGGCAAACCATTCAATATCACAGTAATCCAAGTCTATGCCCCAATCAGTAATGCTGAAGAAGCTGAAGTTGAACAGTTCTATGAAGACCTACAAGACATTTTAGAACTATGCCAAAGCCTTTGACTGTGTGATCACAATCAACTGTGGAAAATTCTTCAAGAGATGGGAATACCAGACCACCTGATCTGCCTCTTGAGAAATTTGTATGTTGGTCAGGAAGCAACAGTTAGAACTGGACATGGAACAACAGACTGGTTCCAAATAGGAAAAGGAGTACATCAAGGCTATATATTGTCACCCTGCTTATTTAACTTATATGCAGAGTACATCATGAGAAACACTGGGCTGGAAGAAACTCAAGCTGGAATCAAGATTGCTGGGAGAAATATCAATAACCTCAGATATGCAGATGACACCACGCTTATGGCAGAAAGTGAAGAGGAACTCAAAAGCCTCCTGATGAAAGTGAAAGTGGAGAGTGAAAAAGTTGGCTTAAAGCTCGACATTCAGAAAACGAAGATCATGGCATCTGGTCCCATCACTTCATGGGAAATAGATGGGGAAACAGTGGAAACAGTGTCAGACTTTATTTTTTGGGGCTTCAAAATCACTGCAGATGGTGACTGCACCCATGAAATTATAAGACACTTACTCCTTGGAAGAAAAGTTGTGACCAATCTAGACAGCATATTCAAAAGCAGAGACATTACTTTGCCAACAAAAGTTCATCTAGTCAAGGCTATGGTTTTTCCTGTGGTCATGTATGGATGTGAGAGCTGGACTGTGAAGAAGGCTGAGTGCTGAAGTATTTTTGCTTTTGAACTGTGGTGTTGGAGAAGACTCTTGAGAGTCCCTTGGACTGCAAGGAGGTCCAACCAGTCCATTCTGAAGGAGATCAGCCCTGGGATTTCTTTGGAAGGAATGATGCTGAAGCTGAAACTCCAGTACTTTGGCCACCTCCTGCGAAGAGTTGACTCATTGCAAAAGACTCTGATGCTGGGAGGGATTGGGGGCAGGAGGAGAAGGGGACAACAGAGGATGAGATGGCCGGATGGCATCACTGACTCGATGGACGTGAGTCTGGGTGAACTCTGGGAGTTGGTGATGGACAGGGAGGCCTGGTGTCTTGCGATTCATGGGGTCGCAAAATGTTGGACACGACTGAGCGACTGATCTGATCTGATCTGAATAGCCTAAGGATGTCTTACTAAGATTTTTTTTTAATTTCATAAAAATGAAGCAATATATGAAAATCAAATGAAATTAGCTGAATTCAAAGATACTTTTGTATGTTGAGGGGGATAAAAGTCTATAATTGTATACCTATGATGGATTCATTTTGATATTTGGCAAAACTAATACAATTATGTAAAGTTTAAAAATAAAATAAAATTAAAAAAAAAAGTCTATAATTGTATTCAGAAGTTGAGTCTTACCAATTACTAGGTCTTAAGCAACTTGAATCAGTAGATCGAAGTTCCAGTATTTATTAAGTTCCAGTTCCAGTATTTATTAAGTAGTATACTGAATTAGAAGAGATCATGTATACAGAGTAACTTATACTGTAGAGCGCTAATAAACATAAGGAGGCATTACTGTGAGACAGAACGTATAATTGCTAAGTGACAGCTGAGATATTGAAATCATCTTATCTGAACACTAGATGCTGCAGATGCTAACACTGCTAACACTAACACTGCCTATTCCTAGAAATCCTCAGTTAGATAATGGAAGAATATTAGATTCACAACATGAAAACTCTGTGCAGAGGAACATGGCATCCAAGAAAATCCTTAAAGTATACCTAACTCTGGAATACGTTTGTGCCACTAAATATCTCTAACCACACTAGATTATGTCAATCATGTTCTTTATCATTTTGGTCACAACCTAATGCATGGCTCTAAATCAATCACAAGAAAAGTCATAGCCCTACCTCTGATTCTCATCTCTCTTAAATTACTCAATGATCAAGATTCTTAATTTTGAGATGGACACAATATGACAGAGCAGAAGGATGTGAGCTCACCTCTTCTTACAGAAACATCAAACTCACAAATAACTGCTGAACAACCATTAACAAAAAGGGCAAAATCTACCAAAAATGACACCATGCATTCAAAGATAAAGGAGAAGCCACAATAAGTTGGTAGGAGGGGCACAACTGTGGTAAAATCAAATCCCATGTGTGCCAGTGGGTGACCCACAAACTGAAAATCATTATACCACAATAGTTCCCCAAAGCAATGAAAGTTCTGAGCCCCACATAAGACTCCCCAGTCTGGAGCAGCAGCAGCAGGAGGAGGAGCCCACAGAGAGTCTGGCTGTGAAGGCTAACAGGGTTTGAACAGGTTTGAACACAGTAATTCTATAGGACTAGCGGAAAAAGAAACTCCATCTTGGAAGGTACATACAAGGTCTCAAGAACACTAGGACCCAGGGGAAAAAATGTGGTGCCAACATAAGAGACTGGGCTAGACCCAGTACTGGAGGGTCTTTGGTGTGTTGTGTGTGTGTGTGTGGTGGGGAGCCGGGGGAAGGAGTGTTGGCTGTGGCTCACTACAGAGACAAAGACGATGGGGGTGGGAGTTCTGAGGAGTGCTCGGGTGTCAGTCCTCAAGGAGGCCCCAAATTTCTTACCAATACCTGGTCCCAACCAACGGATTGTAGGCTGCACAGCTTTAACACCTCAAGCCAAATAACCAACAGAGCAGGATTACAGTTGCACTTATCAGCAGACAGGGTGTCTTCCTAAGTCCAGAAAGCTCTAAGCATGCACCTTGGTTTGTTCCTGCCCAACAGAGGAACAAGATCCAGCTCCATCCACAAGTGAGCAGGAACCAGTCTGAACCAGGAGGAAACCTGAACAAGCCTCTCAGACAACCTAATCCACCAGGGGACAGACGGCAGAAATAAGAACTACAGTCCTGTAGCCAGCAGAATGGAAACCATAACCACAGAAAGTTGGAAAAAATGAGATGGTAGAGGACTATGCCCAGATGAAGGGACAAGATAAAACCCCAGAAGAAAAACTAAGTGAAGTAGAGATAGGGAATCTATCTGAAAAAGAATTCAGAGTAAGGATAGTAAAGATGATCCAAGATCTCAGAAAAGGAATGGAGGCACACATCAAATACATACAAGAAATATTTAACAAAGAACTAGAAGAACTGAAGAATGGAGATGAACAGTTCAGTAACTGAAGTGAAAAAAATGTACTAGAGGGAATCAATAACAGAATAACTGAGGCAGAAAAATGGATGAGTGATCTAGAAGACAGAATGATAGAAATCACTACCATGAAATAAAATAAAGAAAAAAGAGTGAAAAGAAATGAAGGCAATCTAAGAGACCTCTGGGACAATACTAAGCACACGAACATCCACATTATGTGAGTCTCAGAAGAAGAGAGACAGAGAAAATATTTGAAGCAATAATACCTGAAAACTCCTGTAACATGAGAAAGGAAACAGTCATCCAAGTTCAGGAAATACAGAGAATCCCAGGCAGGATAAAGTCAAGGAGGAATATGCTAAGACAGATAGTAATCAAATTGACAAAAAACAGAGACAAAGAAAAAGCATTAAAAGCAACAAATAACATACAAGGGAGCGCCCATAAAGTTATCATCTGATTTCATAGCAGAAACTCTGTAGGCCAGAAGGGAGTGGCACCATATGTTTAAAGTGATGAAAGAGAAGAAACTACAACCAAGAATACTCTAATCAGGAAGGTTTTCATTCAGATTCAATGGAGGAAATAAAAGCTTTACAAATATGCAGAAAAGAATTCAGCACCATTAGACCAGCTTTGCAAAAAAAAAAAAAAATGCTAAAGGATCTTTTCTAGATGGAAAAGAAAAGACCACAACTAGAAACAGGAAATGGCAACCCACTCCAGTACTCCTGCCTGGAAAATTCCGTGGACCGAGAAGCCTGGTAGGCTACAGTCCATGGGGTCACAAAGAGTCGGATACAACTGAGCAACTTCACTAACTTACTAGAAACAAGAAAATTATTAATGGAAAAGCTCTTTGGTAAAGGCAAACATGCAATAAAGTCAGGAAATCATCCACACACAAATAAGACATCAAAACCAGCAATTGTTAGAAGAGCACAAATGCAGAATATTGGGAATTAATCTGAAGTTAAAAGACCAGCAATTTAAACAATATTGTTTATATATAGACTACTATAGAAAAATCTCAAAGGATTGTAGACACACACAAAAAAAGGAAAAAGAATTCAAGCACAACACTAAGGATAGTCATCAAACCACAAGAGAAGAGAACAAAGGGAGAAGGGAAGAAAAGGACCTATGAAAACAAACCAAAATCAATTAACAAAATGGCTTTAAGAACATACATACTGATAATCACCTTAACGATAAAGGGATAACATGCTCAAAACAAAAGAAATAGACTGGCTGAACGGCTACAAGAACAGGACCCACATATATGCTATTTGCAAGAGACCAATTTCAGATGTAGGGCACATACAGCCTGAAAGTGAGGGGATGGAAAAAGGTATTCCATGGAAATGGGAATCAAAAGAAAGCTGAAGTAGTAATACTCATATCAGACACAATAGACTTTAAAATATATCATGTCTCAAGACACAAGGAGGGACATCACTTAATGATCAAATCAATCCAAGAAGAAGACACAAAAACTGGTTAATATATGAGCACCCAACACTGGAGCATCTCAACATATAAGGCAAATACGAAAAGGAGAAATTCACAATAACACAATAATGGCAGGGAAATTTAATGATCCACTTTCATCAATGGACAGATCATCCAGGTAAGACATCAGTAAGGAATCACAGGCCACAAAGCAAGCCTCAGTACATTTAAGAAAGCTGAAATCACATCAAGCATTTTTTCCCAAGTATTTATTGCTGTTCAGTTGTCAAGTTGTGTCTGACTCTTTGTGACCCCATGGTCAGCACACCACCCTTTCCTGTCCAAGGATAACACTCCAAAATTAGAAAGTAACTGCAAGAAAAAACTGTAAAAAAAAAAAAAAAATCACAAACATGAGAAGGATCAATATGCTGCTACTGCTGCTAAGTCGCTTCAGTCGTGTCTGACTCTAGACGGCACCCCACCAGGCTCTTCTGTCCCTGGGATTCTACAGGCAAGAACACTGGAGTGGGTTGCCATTTCCTTCTCCAATGCATGCATGCATGCTAAGTTGCTTCAGTCGTGTCCAACTCTGTGCTACCCTATGGACAGCAGCCCACCACGCTCCTCTATCCACAGGATTCTCTAGGCAAGAACACTGGAGTGGGTTGCCATTTCCTTCTCTCAATATGCTACTAAGCAACTAATGAATCACAGAAGAAATCAAAAAGGACATAAAAATAATTCCTAGAGACAAATGATAATGAAAGCACAACAATCTAAAACCTATGGAATACAGCAAAAGCAGTTCTACGAGAGGAGTTTATAGCAATACAACCTTACCTCAGGATACAAGAAAAAATCAACAACCTAAATACACATAAACAACCTAAAAATAAACAACTTAACCTTATGCAGAAGCAACTAGTGAAAGAACAACCAAAACACAAAGTTAGTAGAAAGAAAAAAAATCATAAAGATCAGAGCAGAAATAAGTGAAATAGATGAAGCAAACAATGGCAAAAATCGGTGAAACTAAAAGCTCATTGCTTGAGAAGATACACACATTGATGTAACTTTAACCAGACTCACTTTTGCCTCGTCACCTATGCTGTGCTTTTGTTGTCATTTTTTCTAGGTATTTTTTTTTTTAATTTCCTCTTTGATTTCTTCAGTGATCACTAGGTTATTTAGAAGTGCATTTTTCACTTCCATGTGTTTGTAGATTTTTCTCAGTTTCCTTTTCCTGTAGTTAATGTCTAATTTCATTGTGTTGTTGTAAGAAAAGAAATTTGACACAATTTCAATTTTTTTAATTTATGGAGGCTTGATTTGTGACCCAAGATGTAATCTATCCTGGAGAATGTTCTGTGTTCACTTTGAAAACGCTACTCTGACTTTCTTTTGACTTTCATTTGTGTGGAATATCTTTGTCCATTCTCTCACTTTTAGTATGTATGTGTTCCAAGGTGTAAAGTGGATCTCTTCTAGACAGCATACACATGGGTCTTTTTTTTTTTTGTATCCTTTCAACCAAACCGTGTGTTTTGGATGGACCATTTGATCAATTCACATCTAAAGTAATCATTGATATCTATGTTCCTCGTGGCATTTTCTTAATTTTTTTGTGTTTGTTTTTGTAGATCTTTTCCTCTTTTTGTGTTTCCTGACTAAAGAAGTCCCATTA
This sequence comes from Bos grunniens, assembly GCF_055505025.1. Classification (NCBI taxonomy): domain Eukaryota; kingdom Metazoa; phylum Chordata; class Mammalia; order Artiodactyla; family Bovidae; genus Bos; species Bos grunniens. Next base: position 59,075,509 of record NC_141183.1, on the reverse strand, counting down.
GCATTTGTTGTAAAGTTGGTTTGGTGTTGCTGAATTCTCTTAACTTTTGCTTGTCTGTAAGATTTTGATTTCTCCATCAATTTTGAATGAGATCCTTGCTGGGTAAAGTAGTTTTGGTTTAGGCTTTTTCCTTTCATTACTTTAAATATATCCTACCTCTCCCTTTTGGTCTACAGCATTTCTGCTGAAAGAGCAAGAAAAAAAGGGGGGGCGGGGGAGAAAGAGCCCAAATCAATAAAATTAGAAATTTAAAGGGAGAGTTACAATGGACTTATGAAACTACAATAAGCAACTATATACCAATATAATGGACAATCTAAAAGAAAGGGGCAAATTCTTAAAAAGGTCTAATCTCCCTAGACTGAACCAGGAAGAAATAGAAACTATGAACAAAGAATCATAAGTAATAAAATTTAAACTGTGATTTAAAAACTCCCAACAAACAAAAGTTCAGGACCAGATGGCTGTACAGGTGAATCCTATCAAATATTTAAAGAAGACTTAACACCTATCCTTCTGAATCTCTTTCAAAACAATTCAGAGTAAGAAACTCTCTCAAATTTATTCTACCAGGTTATGATCACCCTGATATCTAATTTAGAAAACATACTACAAAGAAAACTTACAAGCCAAATATCACCGATGAACATAGACAAATTTCCTCAACAAACTACGAGGACACAGAATTCAATAACACATTAAAAGGATCATATGCTATGATCAAGTGGGATTTATCCCAAGGGTGCAGGGACTTTTAAATATCACCAAATCAATCAGTGTAATACACCACATCAGCAAATTGAAGAATAAAAACCATATGATCATTTAGGTAAACTCAAAAAAAAAAAAAAAACTTCTGATAAAATTCAATACCCATTTATAATACAACTCTCCAGAAAGTGGACATGTGGGAAACATATATCAGCATAATAAAGACCATATATGACAAACTTAAAGCTGGCATCATACTCAATGATGAAAAGCTGAAAGCATTTCCCCTAAGATCAGGAACAAGAAAAAGGATGTCCACTCTTGCCAATTTTATTCAACATGGTACTGGAAGTCCTAGCCACAGAAATCAGAAAAGAAAAAGAAACAAGAGGAATACAAATTGGAGAAAAAGAAGTAAAACTCTCACTGTTTGCAGATGACATGATACTATACATAGAAAATCCTAAAGATGCTATCAGAAAACTAGTAGAGCTCATCAATGACTTTGGTAAAGTTGCAGGATACAAAATTAAAACACAGAAATCTGTTATATTTCTGTACACTCATCCTGCTTATTTAACTTCTATGCAGAGTACATCATGAGAAATGTTGGACTGAAAGAAGCACGAGCTGGAATCAAGACTGCCGGGAGAAATATCAATAACCTCAGATATGCAGATGACACCACCCTTGTGGCAGAAAGTGAAGAGGAACTCAAAATCCTCTTGATGAAAGTGAAAGAGGAGAGTGAAAAAGTTTGCTTAAAGCTCACCATTCAGAAAACGAAGGTCATGGCATCTGGTCCCATCACTTCATGGCAAATAGATGGGGAAACAGTGGAAACAGTGTCAGATTTTATTTTGGGGGGCTCCAAAATCACTACAGATGGTGACTGCAGCCATGAAATTAAAAGACACTTACTCCTTGGAAGGAAAGTTATGACCAACCTAGATAGCATATTCAAAAGCAGAGACATTACTTTGCCAACAAAGGTTCATCTAGTCAAGGCTCTGGTTTTTCCTGTGGTCATGTATGGATGTCAGAGTTGGACTGTGAAGAAAGCTGAGCGCTGAAGAATTGATGCTTTTGAACTGTGGTGTTGGAGAACTCTTAGAGTCCCTAGGACTGCAAGGAGACCCAACCAGTCCATTCTAAATGAGATCAGCCCTGGGTGTTCTTTGGAAGGAATGATGCTAAAGCTGAAACTCCAGTACTTTAGCCACCTTATGCGAAGAGTTGACTCATTGGAAAAGACTCTGATGCTGGGAGGGATTGGGGGCAGGAGGAGAAGAGGACGACAGAGGATGAGATGGCTGGATGGTATCACTGACTCAATGGATGTGAGTTTGAGTGAACTCCGGGAGTTGGTGATGGACAGGGAGGCCTGGCGTGCTGCAATTCATGGGGTTGCAAAGAGTCGAACATGACTGAGTGACTGAACTGAACTGATAAGAAAGAGAAATTAAACAACAATCCCATCTACCATTACATCAAAAAGGATAAAATACTTAGAAATAAACCTACCTAAGGAGGCAAAAGACATTTACACTGAAAACTATAAGACACTGATGAAAGACCAAAGATGATACAAATAGATGGAAAACTATACTATGATACTGGATTTGAAGAATAAGTATTGTCAAAATGATTAAACTGCCCAAGACAATCTACAGATTCAATACATTCCATATAAAATTACATGGATGTGAGAGTTGGACTGTGAAGAAGGCTGAGCGCCAAAGAATTGATGCTTTTGAACTGTGGTGTTGGAGAAGACTCTTGAGAGTCCCTTGGACTGCAAGGAGATCCAATCAGTCCATTCTGAAGGAGATCAGCCCTGGGTGTTCTTTGGAAGGAATGATGCTAAAGCTGAAACTCCAGTACTTTGGCCACCTCATGCAAAAAGTTGACTCATTAGAAAAGATTCTAATGCTGGGAGGGATTGTGGGCAGGAGGAGAAGGGGACAACAGAGGATGAGATGGCTGGATGGCATCACTGACTCGATGGACATGAGTCTGGGTGAACTCCAGGAGTTGGTGATGGACAGTGAGGCCTGGCGTGCTGCGATTCATGGGGTTGCAAAGAGTCGGACACGACTGAGCGAGTGATCTGATCTGATCTGATCAAATTACAATGGCATTTTTCATGGAATTAGAGCAACAACAAAAAAAGTTTAAAACTTTTATGGAGACATAAAAGATTTTGAATAGTCAAAAAAAATATTAAGAAAGAAAAATGGGGCTGGAGGTGCCCTGACTTTGAACAATGCTTGTCTCTGTTGTTGTTATTCAGTTGCAAAGTCATTTCCAGCTCTTTGCGATCCCAAAGACTGCAGCACACCTGGCTCCTCTGTCCTCCACTATCTCTTGGTGTCTGCTCAAATACATGTCTATTGAGTCGGTGATGCCATCCAACCATCTCATCCCTTGTCCTCCTGCATTCAATCTTTCCCAGCATCAGGGTCTTTTCAAATGAGTCAGCCCTTCGCATCAGGTGGCCAAAGTATTGGAGTTTCAGCTTCAGCATTAGTCCTTCCAATGAACACCCAGGACTGATCTCCTTTAGGATGGACTGGTTGGATCTCTTTGCAGTCCAAGGAACTCTCAAGAGTCTTCTCCAACACCACAATTCAAAAGCATCAAAAACTGGAAATAGAACTGCCATACGACCCAGCAATCCCACTGCTGGGCATACACACCGAGAAAACCAGAATTGAAAGAGACACATGTACCCCAATGTTCATCACAGCACTGTTTATAATAGCCAGGACATGGAAGCAACCTAGATGTCCATCAGCAGATGAATGGATAAGAAAGCTGTGGTACATATACACAATGGAGTATTACTCAGCCATTAAAAATAATACATTTAAATCGGTTCTAATGAGGTGGATGAAACTGGAGCCTATTATACAGAGTGAAGTAAGCCAGAAAGAAATACACCAATACAGTATACTAATACTATACTATACTAATACTGTGCTAATACTATACTATACTAATACTATACTATACTAATACTATATACTATACTATATATACTATACAGCATATATATGGAATTTAGAAAGATGGTAACAATAACCCTTATGTGAGACAGCAAAAGAGACACAGATGTATAGAACAGTCTTTTGGACTCTGTTGGAGAGGGAGGTGGGGATGATTTGGGAGAATGGCATTGAAACATGTATAATATCATATAAGAAATGAATCGCCAGTCCAGGTTTGATGCAGGATACAGGAAGCTTGGGGCTTGTGCACTGGGATGACCCAGAGGGATGGTATGGGGAGGGAGGTGGGTGGGGGGTTCAGGATTGGGAACACGTGTACACCCGTGGCAGATTCATGTTGATGTATGGCAAAACCAATACAATATTGTAAAGTAAAATAAATAAATTAATTAATTAATTAAAAAATAAAAAAATCAGATAGAAGAGAAAAAAAAAAGCATCAATTCTTCAGCACTCAGCTTTCTTCACAGTCCAACTCTCACATCCATGCATGACTAATGGAAAAACCATAGCCTTGACTAGACAGACCTTCATTGGCAAAGTAATGTCTCTATGGTACTGGCACAAAAATAGAAATGTAGATTAATGAAATAGGATAGAAAGCCCAAGGATAAACCCATGCACCTATGGTCAATTAATTTATGCCAAAGACATGAGAATATATATAATGGAGAATAGACAGTGTTTTCAGTAAATGGTGCTGAGAAAACTGGACAGCAACATGTAAAAAATAAGATCAAATTGGAACATTCTTTAACACCATACACAAAAATAAACTCAAAATGGATTAAAAACCTAAATGTAAGACTGGACACTATAAACCTCTTAGAGAAAACCTAAGCAGAACACTCTTTGTCAGAAATCACAGCAAAATATTTTTCAATCCATCTCCCAGAGCAAGAAAATAAATACAAAAATAAACAGGTGGAAACTAATTAAACTGAAAATTTTTTGCACAGTTTTGGTGCACCAACAAGGGATTAATCTCCAAAATTTACAAACACCTCATGTCACTCAGTTAAAAAAAAAAAATCAGAAAGTGGGCTGAATACCTAAATAGATATTTTTCCAAAGACAACATACATAGGAAAGAGGCACATGAAAAGACGCTCAACTTCATTAATTATTAGAGAAATGCAAATCAAAACTACAAAGAGATGTCACCGCATACCAGTCAGAATGGCTAACACAATAGTCTACATGCAATAAATGCTGGACAGCGTGTAGTGAAACCACACTGTCGTTGTAGTTCACAACCACAGTGAAAACTACAACCACTATGGAGAACAGTATGGAGTTTCCTGAAAAACTAAAGCTAGAGCTACCCTATGATCCAGCAAATAGAAGGGGAGAAGGTGGAAGCAGTGACAGATTTCCTCCTGTGCTCTAAAATCACTGTGGATGGCGGCTGCGGCAGCGCTCAGACTCTGCATTACTAAAAAGCTCCTGGGTGATGAAAAGCTGCTATTCTGGGACCACAGTTCAAAGGCCATAGTTCTCAAGTCTGCGTGTGTGTTAGAATCACCCAGAGCACTTTTAAGTATTCTTATTTTCTGGGCTTCATCTCTGAGATATACTGACTTAATTAGTCCATGTCTGGCAATAGCATTGTTCTTCCCCCCAAAGCTCCCTGGATGATTTTAATATGCAATAAACTTTTGAGAACAATAAAATTTTGAGAACTATCGCTGTACGGCAAGTTGTTCATATCACTGGAACTGGTAAGTAAATTCATGTTGGTCTCATGCTCTATTTGAAAAGGATATTATTTTAACCTGTTATCCTTTGTATTTTTCTCTGTTCTTTGCCACATTTCCTTTCATTCAAGAAGACAGAATGCTGTGGGTTCATTATCTCAGGGGAGAGATGTGCAGAGAAGAAAGCAGAAATAGCTTGCAAGTCATTAGGATTCTATTTTCCCCACACCTGACCTTGTAGAAGAATGTGAGAATGCTCAGGAGGAGGTAACAAGAAGGCTATTCAGGCAATAGGGTGAGTGGTTAAACAGAATGAGAATCTGCAATGTTTGGACAAGACAGAAAGAGAAGACTGTGGATCTGGGCAGCTGAGAGGACCTTCTTCCTTTCCTGGAAGCTATGCTGGCATGGTATCTTCAGACTCAAAAGAGGCAAATCTGCTTTATGTATCTTGCTTGACCAGATCATAGGCAACATGGTAGATGTTTCAAGTCCATGCTCCTGGGAGCTGAAAGATGGTGGATAAAGATGACAAGATATCTCAGCCATAACTGGTGTATTAATAGCTATTTTGCATATTTCTCCCCCTGTCCTCCTGGGGCAAAGTGTTAAAATGCTAAACTTCTGCCACTGTTATAAGGTGAAGGAAAAAAACCCAAAAAGAACTGACATCCCCAGAGAAAACGTTCTGAAGGTCTAGCAGAATAGGGATGTTAATTCAAAAATGAAGTTGAGTTAATTAAAAAAAATTAAAAGTTTTGTGTCTTGCCCATCTATGATTCTTACCATGTACATCACCATGTCATCCTAGCAACCAGGAAATATCTCCTCTGCATCATGTATGCCTCTCTTAGTCAAATGAATATATCACTGCCATAGAAAATGATTCTGAATTGCAAAATAATTTGAAGGGAGCAGGCCCAAACAAGATACTTCTGGCTTTGGTCATGGAATCCCCATGCATCTCAAAGACCAAGGTCACTTTTCCACAAGTCTGTCTTGCTTCAGAAAAAAATCACTCACACTTTGGTAACCCATTAATGGGGTACAAGTTATTTCATACTGTTGAAACAAAAAAAAATACTTTAATTTCAAGTTCATCAAGTGTCCTTTCCAGGAGACAACATTTTATATTGATGCTATAATTAATGTATAACTTCTGTTATAGCTATTCAAATATTTCATTCTATTTACTTCCCTGTGGCAATTCTGACCTATTTTTTAGTACATTATTGGCAGGACACATTGTTTTAAACCACATATTCATATAAGATATGGAATTTCATCACACATTTAGCCTTCCTTCATGTTCTGTATCTAATTTTGCTAAATTTAAGACATAACCTTAATTTTCCTCCAAAACATTTGGTATTATTTTTAAAAAATCAACTGAGATTTACTGTTGTAAAAACTCATAAACTGAATAATTTGAGGAAACTCAATTATTTCAGAGCTTTTTTATCATGGTGCATTTACTGTATGTGTGAGACCATTATGGAGGCAGGGAACACAGAGAGAACTCTGGGAACACACAGGGAACTCTGCCAACAATGACTCTACAATCCAGTGATTTGCATATTACTTTAAGTCAAAAGGAAACTGTGGAAGGTTTTTAAGAAGGAGAGAACAGTTTCAGGAAGATAGATTTGTGTTTGGAATTTTTTGGAGAAAAATTAGGTTGGAAGTAGGGGGTCCGATGATGAGAGGTTTTCACAAGGTGACTATATCTTCTCCCCATTAGATAGTTATATTTCCTTATGCTTTCACCACATGATTATGTGTTCCTAAACAAAATACAGCTTTCTTTTCAATTAATGTTTGTGAGGGCTGTCTTTGATAGTACATATGGGTATCATTCACCCATTTCTACTTCTGTGAGGTGATCCATAGGAGGTTGTTGAATGCATGCACTTTTAAAAATTCCTAAATTGTTCTCCAAAGTAACTATAACAATGTTTATCCCAACTAGCAATGGATAAAGAGCTCTTGTTATGTCATATTCTTACCAAGAATTTATGAGTTAAGCATTTAATTCTGTCAATATTATGAGAATCAGATGTGAAGATTTTTCCTTGAGATTTTTTTTGGGGGAAGGGAGGAGGATAGCAAATCAGATTTTCCTTTAATGTATTTCCCCATTTTTGCCCAATTCATCTTTCTGTCCTCTGAATGCAGAGTTAAAAAGTTGTGAAGAACTAAAGAGCCTCTTGATGAAGGTGAAAGAGGAAAGTTAAAAAATTGGCATAAAGCTCAACATTCAGAAAACTAAGATCATGGCATCTGGGCCCATAACTTCATGGCAAATAGATGGGGAAACAGTGGAAACAGTGTCAGACTTTATTTTTCTGGGCTCCAAAAATCACTGCAGATGGTGATTGGAAGCCATGAAATTAAAAGACGCTTACTCCTTGGAAGGCAAGTTATGACCAACCTAGACAGTATATTGAAAAGCAGAGACATTACTTTGTCAACAAAGGTCTGTCTAGTCAAGGCTGTTTTTCCAGTAGTCACGTATGGATGTGAGAGTTGAACTATGAAGAAAGCTGAGCCCCGAAGAATTGATGCTTTTTAACTGTGGTGTTGGAGAAGACTCCTGACAGTCCCTTGGACTATAAGGAGATCCAGCCAGTCCATCCTAAAGAAGATCAGTCCTGAATATTCATCAGAAGGACTGATGTTGAAGCTGAAACTCCAATACTTTGGCCACCTGATGTGAAGAGCTGACTCATTTGAAAAGACCCTGATGCTGGGAAAGATTGAGGGCAGGAGAAGAAGAAGATGACAGAGGATGAGATGGTTGGATGGCATCACCGACTCAATGGACATGGGTTTGGGTGAACTCTGGGAGTTGGTGATGGACAGGGAGGCCTGGTGTGCTGCAGTCCATGGGGTTGCAAAGGGTTGGACGCAACTGAGCGACTGAACTGAACTGATAGATAAAGAAAAACTGAAATGAATGAAAAGCCCTTCTTAATAAGTTTCAGGAATTATTTTTATATTCTCTATATTTATACTTTATGATTATATGCACTACAAGCATTTTTTTTAACCTCTTGACTTTTTCACATTGTTTATGATAGTTTTACAAAGAAATGTTTTTTTCATTTTTAAAAACTGGCAGTGCTTTCATAACTGATTTATTCTGTTTGTCAAGAAATGTTTTCTTAATCTGTCCTAATAAAAAATTTTGCTGCATTTTTCCCGAATAAAGTTTTGCTTTTTATATTTACATCTGTATGTGATATGTAGTATGAATCTCACTTTGAAATATTTTTTTCCAGGTTAATAAAAATCTGCCCTAGGGCCATTTTTAAGTAACCTGAGTTTTCCCACTGTGTAAAACTATTGCTGCCATATATCAAGTTCCATGGAGGTCTGGGTCTTTTTCTGGGCTTTCTATTCTGTTCTATTTGTCTAATTATTTCATTCTGTATCATTTATAATACTTTCATAGTACAGATTTATAATAATCTTGATATTGGTAATAACAATTTCCTATACATTTTCCTTTTTCAAAGTTTTCATGAGTCAAGTTGCATAGTATCATATTGGGGTTTGATCAGAATAACATTAAATTATGCATTATTATCTGGGATAATCAATGTCACTGTAATATTCAAGATTCCCATACATAAGCATAGTATGTCTCAATTTGTTTAGCTCTTTCTTGTCTCTTTTAGCAATATTTTATAATTTTACCCACATATAAATCATTTGAGAGGTCTATTCTTACATTTTTTTTCTTTTAAGTTTTTATTATTACTGTGAATGAGAATGTTTTAAACTATTACACTTCACTGGAATAACGTTCTTATTAGTTTATATATGTAGATCAACTATCTGAAGATCTTGATATTATTTTAAATAATTTTCCCACAAATTATATTTTTAATAATTTTCCTACAAATTCTCTTGAATTTTTATGTATAAAACTTCAGTATTTGAAAATAAGAGAGTTGTACAGCTTTCCATTATTTCAGTTTTCTTTTATATCTTTCTTATCTTTTTTATTATCTAAAACCTTTAATATAATATTAGAAGTAATGACATATATATTAGTCTTATTACTTGAAGTCCTTCAAAGTTTTACCATTTAGTTTATACTTGTTATCCTTTTTCCTGCACAGAAACTTTTATAAAGTCAAAAACCAAAAGAGCCTTTATTCTATTCCCAGTTTAAGTATTTTTATTAAATAATTTTCTGCATATATTTAGGCAAGCAAATTTCCTTGTTTACTTTTAACTGTTAATGTGATGTTAATATGAAAATAGATTTTCAAAAATTCAATGATCTTATTCCTTGAATAAATCTTACTTGTCAGGATATTTTTTAGTTTGTGCATAATTTTAATTCAGTCATTTTGCATTTAGACATTTTACAACTATACATTTCATAAATATAATTGGTTTATAATTTCTTTGCACTGCTTTTGTTCAACTTATGCAAGTTTCATAAAATAAGTTGGATAATATTCCTTCTTTCCTTGTTCTCTAAAGCAATTATAATAAAAAAATTTTTGTTACCTAAGTATTTGTAAAATTTTATTGTCCCTTTGGGAGAGACTTGTATTACCAACTGAATGATAACTGACTTATTTAGTTTTTCTACTAAGCTAGTTTAGCCATTTTGATCCATGTTTTCTAAGTTTTCATTTGTATGTGCTTTGTTTATGACAGTCTCAAGATTTAAACTAATTAAAAAAAAACTTTTCTTTTTTTGATACTCCAATTTCTAATTTTTGAAACATCTGCTTTTTTCTATCTTCATATTTCCAAAGTTTTTCTAAATGATTAATTATTTTAAGTTACTAGCTTGGGTTTTGTTGACCATCTCCTTGAACTGTGTAGACCATTTATTCTTGCTTTCCTTTTTTCTTAAGTGAGACTCGCTCAGTCGTGTCCAACTCTTTGCAACCCCATGGACTGTAGCCCACCAGGCTCCTCTGTTCATGGGATTCTCCAGGCAAGAATACTGGAATGGGTTGCCACTTCCTTCTCCAGGGAATCTTCCTACCTCGGGGATTGAACCTGCATCTTCTGCACTGCAAGTGGACTCTACCATCTAAGCCATCAGGGAAGTCCTTTTCTCTTAACTGGTTCATAATTTTTTTTTCTTAAAAATCTTTTTTTTAATTCATTTTTTTCTTCTACCCCTCCTCTTTCTCACTCCCATTTCATCTTCCTGTCCTCTGAATTCAGGGTTATAAAGTTATAGAGAAGCTGAAATGAACACAGCGTCCTTTTGTGTCTTCTCACACTCTAACTCTGTCTTCATTTTGTCTTTGGCTACAAAGATATAGTGTTGTTGTTCAGTTACCTAGTCGTGTCTGACTCTTTGCGACCCCATAGACTGCAGCATGCCAGGCTGCCCTGTCCCTCAACATCACCCAGAGTTTGCCCAGGTTCATGTCCATTGAACTAACTGGTGATGCCATCCTACCATCTCATCCTCTGTTGCCCTCTTCTCCTCCTGCCTTCAATCTTTCCCAGCATCTGGGTCTTTTCCAATGAGACAGATCTTTGCATCAGGTGGTCAAAGTATTGGAGTTTCAGCTTCAGCATCAGTCCTTCCAATGAGAATTCAGAGTTGATTTCCTTTAGGACTGACTGATTTGATCTCTTTGCTGTTCAAGAGACTGGCAAGAGCCTTCTCCAGCACCACAGTTTGAAAGCAGTAATTCTTTGGCTCTCTGCCTTCTTTATGGTCCAAATCTCACATCCACACATGACTACTCAAAAGATGTGGTCATTGACCTCCATTTCTGATATTTTTACTATTTCCATTAACATTAAGCTAATTAGTGCCCTGCTTCTCCGGTGGTTCAGTAGTAAAGAATCTGCCTGCCAGTGCAGGAGACATGGGTTTGATCCCGTGGAGAAGGAAAAGGGGATTCTTGCCTGGGAAATCCCATGGACAGAGGAGCTCGGTGGGCTAAAGTCCACAGTGCCACAAGAGAATCAGACATGACTTAGCAACTAAAATAACAACAAATTAGTGTCCTTGAGAGTAGAACCCCAAGAAACAGAAGCATAGGAATATTGCATTACCAAGAAAACAAATGAAGCATTTTTCGGTTTGCTTTTGCTTTTGATTTGGGGGGTTGTTTTAGTTAGTTAGTTTTTTATGTTTTGTTTTTTCTTTTACCTTTTGACTCACTTCAAACATTTAAAATAAAATTTATTATTCATTCATTTATTTGACTGTACTCGGTCCTAGATGCTGCAGTTAGAACCTTTGATGTTGGTTACATCATGCAGGATCTTTAGTTGCAGCATGAAAACTCTTAGTTGTGGCATATGAGATCTAGTTCACTGTGCAGGAATTGAACCTAGGCCCTCTGCATCGGGAATGTGGAGTCTTAGCCACTGAACTACCAGGGAAGTCCCCACATAAAACACTTTTGACGAATGCAAGTAGTAATTGCATGGGTACATATATAGGGATGAGAGACTGTTCTTCTCTTTTCTATATTTCCTCCTGTGTACATAAATATTTATTAGTATTATATTTTCAGTATCTAACAAGTAACTACAATAAAAGCAGGAAACAAAAAGTCTGTAAAGCAAAGAATGAATAGGACAATTGAGTCTGTCTTCAAAGACATTTAATCTAGTGTGAGAGTGATGCATACAAATAGAGCAGAAGACTAGGTGGTAAGTGTTATAATGGCATAAACTGGGATATATGATAGCATGTATGATGGATAGCCCTCTCAATCTTGTGTGTCTGGAAAGTGGAATTTTTATTAATTTGATTTTTGCAGATTCTTATCTAAATTAAAAATTAACTCATTTAGTTATTGTTGACTTAGTATCTGCTTGAACTGCAGATCAAACTCCAAGACATTAGGAATCTACTTCTGTCTCCTGTAGCATTTTAATCCCAGAACTTAGTACATTATTTGTCATTTTATATGTGCTCAACAGATGCATATTAAATTGAAATAGGATTTATTTAATTCAAGATCTCTAGAGTACCAGGTACTCTTATTTTCTTGGGCTCCACAATCACTGCAGATGGTTATTGCAGCCATGAAATTAAAAGGTGCTTGTTCCTTGGAAGAAAAGCTATGACCAACCTAGACAGCATATTAAAAAGAAGAGACATTACTTTGCCAACAAAGGTCCATCTAGTCAAAGCTATGGCTTTTCCAGTAATCATGTATGGATGTGAGAGTTGGACTATAAAGAAAACTGAGGGCCGAAGAATTGATGCTTTTGAACTGTGGTGTTGGAGAAGACTCTTGAGATTCCCTTGGACTGCAAGGAGATCCAACCAGTCCATCCTAAAGGAGATCAGTCCTGGGTGTTCATTGGAAGGACTGATGTTGAAGCTGAAACTCCAATACTTTGGCCACCTGATGTGAAGAGTTGACTCATTAGAAAAGACCCTGATGCTGGGAAAGATTGAACTCAGGAGAATAAGGGGATGACAGAGGATGAGATGGTTGGATGGCATCACTGACTCAATGGACATAAGTTTGAGTAAGTGCCAGGATTTGGTGAAGGACAGAGAGGCCTAGCATGCTGCAGTTCATGGGATCGCAAAGAGTTGGACATGACTGAGTGACTGAACTGAACTCAGAATACCAAGTATTCAGTTGAAAATATTTAGCAAATTGTTAAAAGAGATGTACAAATACCAGGAAGATCTATGTCATGAATTCACACTATCTAAATTAGTAGTTTCTATTTGTTTTCATATTTTTTTAATGCAAGGTTATACAACAGACATCATTTAGTTGAAACTTCATGGCTCCCTATCTTTAGTACACAAAATAGGTTATATGTAGATGATTTGACTCTAACTGCAATCACTGTTAGAAATTACATATTTCCTACAATAGAGCTCATGCACCATGCAAGGCTGAGACATTTCTACATAGAGAAGAATGTTTTCTCTCTCTCACACACACACATGCAAACACACACACACACACACACACTACACTAACCTCCAAACCGGTTCTCAGGATCCATCTGCAGAAGAACATAAATGAGAAAATTGAGACCTCTGTGTTGTCCCAAATCATGGAACTACTTATGTGTTTCAAACTATGATTAATACTAGTTTTCTTGGATCTCAATTTTTCTTTTTTAGTTTTTTAATCTCTTCTTAATAGGAAATTTTACTCAAATATAACATACAGTCAAGTAAGATGGCCAAAATCCTATAACATATGGGCTGTTTATTTATTTAAATTAAACTACACATACTCAGTTTAAAATGGAAAAGAGAGGAAAAATAATAACTTAAATCAGGTTAGAAATTCTTCCCACTATATCAATCAATAAATATAATTCCCCAAAACAAGCATGATTGAAAGGCTAATATCCTTTTTTCTTTGTTAACATCACTTTTCTTGTGCTTTTAGAATCTAAGCATCTTGCTATGTTAAATTGCATTAAATATGTTGTATTTTTCATGTAACATGGCTTCCAGTCAAATGCATCAACCAATGTCCAAATGAAAAAACAGAAATGTTTTCATCAATGATGGAGGAACAACTGGCTGTGTTGGGAATATTTTGAGATATACTGTTGAACTTCACTGTTGTACCTTCATAAAGGATATTTAAGTGTAAGTTTTACATCTGATTTTCCAACTTACACGATTATTTTAAAAATTTATAGTGTTTTAAAATCAAATTCCAATTTACATTCAACACTAAGAATGGATAGAAAAGTGACAATTTCCCTTGCTCAGATGAAAGGCTCTGTAAAGCAAGTAAAAGATATTTGGAGCCACTACACAAAGGGACACTTACATAAATGAAATGGGTTAACTTAAGTAAGCTCTTTCCTATTGTTCATGACTGAGTCTATAAATTCTATGAAAAAATTTACTCAAAGGTATCTGTCAATTATCTAATCAATGTAGTTCATTAGTTGGGAAGATCCTCTGGAGAAGGGAAAGGCTACCCACTCGAATTTTCTGGCCTGGACAATTCCATGGACTGTATAAGGGAAAGGCTACCCACTTGAATATTCTGGCCTGGACAATTCCATGGACTGTATAGTCCATGGGGTAGCAAAGAGTCGAACATGACTGAGTGACTTTCACTAATACTTCTAGAACAGTTTTAGGCTATAGAAGTGAATTTTCTGAGAGCCACAAAGATCTCTGACTGAGACAGTCTCAGATGGAAATGCTAAATGTGCTCTCCCACAAGTTTTACTCATTCTCAAGTTACCAAGATGGGAATTTTCAACTCTAGCAAACCCTGAATCACCTGGGGATGATTTCTGCACCCCATCTCCATGTGTTCTGATTTTAAAACTCTGGTGTGCAGCCTGAACTCCCAGGAGATTCTGGGAACTTCTAACAAGTTCCGAGATGATATTACTGCTACTGGCCGAAGGACCACACTTTAGGAGAACCATCAACTTAGAAAATGATTCAAGTATTCTTTGCATTCATGCAAGCTCAGTTTCCACTGAAAGTTAACAAAGCTTCTTCCTATGTTAGGAAGTGAGAGGAAAGAGAAGGAAGTTGGCATGATTTATTAAGTGTCATGTGTTAGGCATTTTTAGAGTAAACTGGGATCTGAAAATACTCTGATTCATCTATAGCCAATGTCCTTCAATGCCCCTACAAAATTATAATAAATTTTCTAGCCATCAACTGCTGAAACGCTTATCTCTTTTGTAGCTAATAATTAATAGTTTAAGATAATGTTATCAACCAGTGATTGTCAACTCATTTTTTTCCTCCATGTTTAAAATACATAGAGCGAAACCATTCTTTTGACAATTTAACATTTGGCTCAGCATCTTTTGACATTTGTTCTGCCTTTGGAAACTATGATATAACTACTTTCCAGCAGCATGTCAGTCTTTCTGAATTATCCATGCCGCAACACATTTCCAGATTTTGACAAAAGATTTGCTCTTTGAATCAATTATCTTTCTTCTTTCTTATTTTTCTCAGGATGGAAATGTCTCCTCATAAAAAAATATAAACCATCAGAATTTATCACAATCTGAAAAGGTCAGAGATGAAACTGAAGAAAGTCCTTAAGGACTCATCACATCATGAGGGCATCTCCAGTGTAGTATTTGTGGATTCCATTAAGAAGAAGAAGAACTCGTTCATCTGGCCGGTAAACAATTTTTCTTATTTTGAGGTTTATGGAAACTCAGAAGTTTACACAGAAGAGCAAAGATTGTGCTTCTTTGTTAAAGTAATAATGAACTGAAAAAATACCATGAGGCTGGTATGATTGTTTGAAATCTCATTAAACATTAAACAGATAAAGCATTTCAAATAAATTAATAAAAAGCTCTTCACTAATGTAGTATCAGTATGAAAATTTTAATGTTGAACTGATCTAAATAAAGCAATATTAAGTAGATTTATTTGACATCTGGAGCTATAGTCTAAATATTGCAAAAAGGAGTATCTTTCTCCTGGCCTCAATTTTCTCTGAACGTGCAAATGTTATGCCTTATATAGGGTAGGTATTCACTAAATATTTGCAGAGTAGATGAGGCAAACAGTGCCATTAAAAAGTCCCTAGACACTGGTGAATATTGATAAAAATTGAGTTTGATAGGTTATGAACATTGTATTTTTACTTAAACCAAGTTTCTCCAAATATTCCCTGCTTGGAGGATTTTAGACTCTGTCTGCTGAAGAATTTTGGACCGAAAGTAGATTTCATCTGTGAATTTTGCATTTTTAATGAAAAAAAATGCATTTATTTCCTTAAGAAATTTGACCATTCATTTGAGGAAGAAAAAAAACAAATAGGTGGATCTGCCCAAAGCTAGATTTGTGTGCTCACTGCCTGTCATCCAATGCAGAGTAATTACCATAACAACTACTGTGTCAACTGGACACAAAGAACCCTGAGTATTTTTTCTAGCACATGGAAGCAACTTTCTAAAGGAAAACCCACAGTAAGATTTGCTTCTCACTGTATTAACCTATCAAACTATTGGAGGAAAAGCACCTTATCTCCATAAATTAAAATTGATGCTGGGCATCTTAGCTTTCAGAATACAGATTTTCACCTCATTCTTTTGTTTAAGTATAGTGGCACCAACTCACCTTCCTCTGGGTCTGACCTCCCTCTGGAAAACCTCTGTTAGGGAAAGAAAACTCACTTGGCAGCATGGATCCCACATGAGAACTTTATCAGCAGTCTTCCCGTTTTTGGCTCCAGGTCAATCCATACCCAAGTTTTCCATTACCTGGTACCTCCAATTGCTGGGGGCTTCCCTCGTGGCTCAGAAGGCAAAGAATCTTCCTGCAATACAGGGGACCTGGGTTGGATCCCTGGATTGGGAAGATCCCCTGGAGAAGGGAATGGCAAGCCACTCCAGTACTCTTGCCTGAAAAATCCCATGGATGGAGGAGCCTGGCAAGGCTACAGTCCATGGGGTTGCAAAGAGTCCAACACCACTGAAGGACTTCACTTTCCTTTCTTCCAAATGCTACTTTTGTCCTAGGATGCTACAATGTGAATTTCTCATCAGCAGAAGCATTATATTTTAATCTTTCTTCCCTCCTAAATCATTTATCAGTCCTCTAAATACTTTCCATTTTCATACATTGTCTTTCAGATTTACCAACATCTCCCAGTTTTGATCTCAGGATGAGAGCAATGAGCAGTGGCTTGAAAAAAGATCTCAGTTCCCTGATCAGGAATCAAACCTGGGCCACCTTGGTGAAAACCTGGAATTGTAACCATCAGTCTGCTAGTGTCCAGTGGCTAGAAGAGAGCCACTTTTTCTTCTTAAAAAAAAAAAAAAAACTTTTTTTTTTTTTTTAAAGACTAAGGCTGTAAAACAGGTAGAGTTTATTATTAGAAGCACATGTGTGGGAGAGCCCTGCAGAGAAGCAGTTTATTTTAGACAGAAGTAAGGCAAACGTACACACACCCAGCGAAGTGTGAGGGTATCCTCACTAAGGAGAAGTGTGCTAAAGAGGGACTTGGATCATTTACAAAGCACAGTGTTTCTGGGTCTTTGTTTTCATCTGGTCAGTCATCTTGCTTCTTTTTCCCTCTCTGATTGGACCCACGGCCCTCCCTGATATGCATACATGTCTTTTAGCCAAGGTGGATTGCAGCAGGATGGTCTCTGGGAGATTGACAGCACATATTATGGGATGGTGTCCCCTCCCATTTTAAACCCAAGAAACTTTTCTGTGCATGTGCTGTCAGGGAGGTCTTCTTGACCTCAAGAATGAGAGATGTGGTCATCATATCTTTTTATTGCAACAGAGCTTAGTTCCTCTCTACTCCTGCCATTAACTTTTCCTTGAAATGTCAGGGAGAGACAAGGTCCAATTTGCTCAGCTTGACAGACTCTAGCTGCTCAACTCCTACCTCCATTTCCCTGAACATTAGACTGTTTTTGTTTATCATTTTCTGTTGGATGGGATAATTGTTGAGAGAATGTTGTAGAAATAGTAAAAGTGTCTTTCCTTTCTTAATCATCTTAAAATCATAAGTCCTGAAAATTTAAGTAAAATAAATATGGAAAATTTTCCCTCTATCTTAGGAAAGTTTCAATGTAATGAAAAGTTCTCATGATGCATTTAAAATGTCATTTTGCTTGCTTTTTCTGGTTAAACTGACCGATGTGAGGTGACTCATCACCATAGTTTTGAGTTTTTAATTTTCATACTCATTAAGATGATTGATCTTGGAATTAATTATAATGATGGAAGTGGTAATAATGACTGGCAACATTTTTTCTTACAATAGAGAAAGCTTTCAGTCACATATTATCCCATTGATCTTTACAAAATCTCAGGCACTAGCACGGTGGTTACTGTAATTCTTATTTTATAGTTGAGTGAGTAAAGAAAAATGAAATCAAATGACTTATCCTAATTTACATAGGCAGTAAGTGCAGATGATGGGGGAACTCGTGTTCTGGTGTTTCTGACTTCAATACCCCATGTTAAATGATCAGTCTTCAATTTTCAAGTGCTTACATTAAAAAGCCTTCCTCAATCTAAAAGCAAAACACAAACAAAAGTAACAAACACCCAGACTTCCCCAGGGATCCGGTGGTTAAGAATCTGCCTGCCAATACAGGGCACATGGGTTTGAGCCCTGATGCAGGAAGATTCCACATGCCATGGGCAACTAAGTCCGTGTGCCACAACTAATTAAACTGCATGCCCTGGACCCCGAGCTCCACAACAGGATAAGCCACCGCTGTCATTTCACGCACTGCAGCTAAAGAGTAGACCCCCGCCTGCCACAACCAGAGAAAACCCACACACAGCAACAAAGGCCCGGCACAGCAAAAAATTAATCATTTTTTAAAAAGTAACAAACTCCCACCATATTAAAGAAATCACTTGTCCACATAGTCACATGACTATAGGAAATTCTCCTTCCATTGCACCTCTTATTCCATGTTTCTGTTACTTTGTTGAGAATCGAATTATATACTTTCTCAAATTGCTTTCTAATTTGCAAATATATTTTTACTGTCCTTTACAAATACATTCTTTCCTGCAGAGTATTTTCATTGCCTCCTATTGATTTGTGCTTGTTTAACCTCATTAATGAGTCTAGGAATAAAATGCTGCTGTGCCGCTTGATTTTGAGTTGTCACAGATGAATTTCTGCCTGAACCATCTGGAAGTTGTGGATCAGGAGAGGCTTCTGGCAGGTCATGTCCTACATCTCCCAGGGACAAGTACACAGAGGGACTGACTGGTAGTCTCCTCCTGCTTTCCTCCTCTGGGGCCCCTTGCGTTTTCAATTCAACCCCTTCCCTGTGATGAATAATGGAAACATCTTCCAAAATCTTCTCTCTCCGTTTTTCTGCTGCTGTTCCTTCCCTTACAATGTATTTATCACAAGCAAGCATGAAATAACAGTCCATAGAGAATGCTAGTATAGCTGCCAAGAGAAAAGCATACACAGACTCTTCAGAAGTGTACAGCTGCTCCAGAGGTTATATGCAAAACAGAAATACCGTATTTTACACATTTCTTTGTAGGATAGCAAAGTCTCTGGTAGGAATTAATTGTTGAGAGGTAATTCTCTCTAAGTCTCTGAATTTCTGCATGTCTAATGAGTGTGGGCACTAACTGCCCTTTTGTTCTAAAATATCTTTCCAAGGGTGTGTATATAGAAGAATAGCCTTGTAAATTTGAGATGGTATCTCTCTCTGGAACAGGGGGCATGTTTGGTTAGTGTTTAATAAAATAATTTCTCCTTCTAGAAAAAACATCAAGCAGGTTTGCTTACTATCCATCATAAAAGATTCAAGTTACTGAAGTTCAGTTTCTTTAGCAGTAAGACAAAATTTTCTGCATACTGCATCTCCCCCATGTGATTTGGAGGGTCAAGGGGAATGACACAAACATGAAGCTTATGCTGCCTTCTATGCTGTGCATAACAATGCCCTTTGTCTCCAAGAAATCGCATATATTCTGTTAACGCCAAGTGTGCTCCCATGCAAATAGGGTGAAAATATTATATTCTTAGCAGTTCTTGACATAAATTGTTAAATATCCAATATTTACAGTTTCAACAAATACCACTAGAAAAGAGGGTATCATGTTATGCTCCTCTTTTATGCAGAAAACAGTCCCTATCAGTTCTGACTGCTGAAAGGGGACTTAGGAATCACTATCAATTGTCCTTGGAAACCATAAGAAAGCAGTTCACTGTGCCCCATCGTGCACTCTGAATTTATACTACTTGTTATTTATGCTATTTATGCTACTCAGTGTGAAATTCTAACAAAAGACTGATTAGATTTCTTGAAGGAGATAATGGAGAGAATGGGCAAGAACATGAACATGAACATTTTCTGGAATTCAAGAAAAACCTGAAATTTAAGATGAGGGAAGCATGTCCAGCCTCAACTCCATTTGAGGTCCCTCTCTCCTCAGTCAAACTGGTAATTTTTCAGCTTCTTAAACCTGACAAATTCTTTGCACTCTCAGGAACACCACACATGTGATTCTCTTTCTGGAATATTATTTCCAGGAAGTGGCAGGCTTTTAAGTGGTGGGCTTTTACTTATCCTATAGATTCGGCAGCACCTCTGTGAAAACTCTTCTCTAGTCATTTTATTTAAAATAGTCTGATTTTCTTCATTTTTGACCAAGTATCTTTATTTGCATGGACTATGGTTACTTTATTGATTTATGCCTGCACTTGTTTGCTATTGTCTCTCATGGTGAGGACTGAGACCATATACCTTCATGTTCTTCACTGTATCCTGTCTTTGGACAGCTACCACAAAGTATCATAGACTTTGTGGTCTATGAAATTTGTATAGCAATAGAAATTTGTATCTCATCATTCTGGAGGCTGGGCTTCTGAAGTCAGGGTGCCAGCATGGTGAAGTTCTGGGGAGGGCCCTCTTCCAGGTTGCAGAATTCCTGCTGTATCCTCATACGGCAGAAAGAAAATAAGAGAATTCTCTGGGGTACTAATCCCATTCATGAGGGCCCCACTTTCATGCCCTAAATGCCTCCCCAAAGTCCCAATTCCTAATACTATCAGTTGGGGTGTTAGGACTTCAACTTATGAATTTGAAGGCGACACATAGTCAACTCATTGCATATCCCCACTGCTCAACATACAGCTTACCATATGGCAAGACATCAATAAACATTTGTTGATTGAATAATTATACCACAAAATGCAATCACTTAATCCAGTGAACATAGATACCATATTAAATAAATATGTAATTATAGTTATAAAATTATTATGTATTTTATTTAAAACTGTAAAATAATTGGACTTCCCCAGTGGCACAGTGGTAAAGAATCTGTCTGCCAATGCAGAGATACAAGGCACAAGGGAATCAATCCCTGGGTCAAGAAAATTCCCTGGAGGAAGAAATGGCACCCCATTCTGGTATTATTGCCTAGAAAGTCCCATGACAGAGAAACATGGCAGGCTATAGTCCATGGGATTGCAAAGAGCTGGACATGACTGAGCAACTGAGCACGCACAACAGGATTGAAAAGAAAATCCCTTTATAATGGGCTGGGACAAAATTTTTAAAAAATAATAGTATCTCCAACAAAGCCCATGGCTAACTGCAAACTGTTGAGAGAGATAGTTTAAGAGGTACAATTTCAATAGAAAATTTCATCTCTGAGTTGGTATATTGAGAAATATAAGTGTGAGCATATTACTGAAAAATTAAAAAGGTAAATCCCAACTGGAACTTCTGCATTGCAGGTGGATTCTTTACAAACTGAGCTACCACAGAAGTCCTACAATAGACTACATCCTTTCCAAACCACTAAAATGAAACAAAGATTCAAGAAAGATGACCACTCCCCCTCCAACTAGGAAAGCTTCTTTTTCAAAGACCATCATACCAAGACAGATTCAAGACTGAATTTTCAAAAACCTTTATTGAATTACTCATTTTTATGATGGTTAAACTTTTCTAAAGCATTAAGAAAGACAAATCACTTTATGAATATTGATGATTAGATCCTACATAAGTTACAACTTAGAATCAAGCTGTGTCCTAAAATAAGAATGCAATATAACCTAGAGAGTTTCATCCTGATTTAACTAAGGAGATCATACGATTCATTGTCCAAACATAGCATTTTTGAAAGTAAAAGAGGGTTATATTAATAATGACTTTCTCATATGCAACATTCAATTTTTATAGACTGCAAGGAGATCAAACTAGTCAATCCTGAAAGAAATCAACTCTGAATATTCATTAGAAGGACTGATACTGAAGCTGAAGCACCAATATTTTGACACCTAGAATGAAGAGACAACTTATCAGAAAAGACCCTGATGCTGGAAAAGATTGAAGGCATGAGGAGAAGGGGACGACAGAGGATGAGATGGCTGGCTAGTATCATTGACTCAATGGGCATGAGTTTGAGCAAACTCAGGGAGATAGTGAAGGACAGGGAAGCCTTGCATGCTGGAGTCCATGGGGTTGCAAAGAGTCAGACACAAGTGAGCAACTGAGCAACAATTGGTTTCACATTCAAAATATGATAGAGATATACAGATAGAGGTGTACAGAATTCAAACACTTCTCCCTATATATTCTGATTTCAATTCTGTCTGAACCATATTAATCTCTCTCCAGTTTTCTGCAATAATTCTTAACTGCTCTCCCTGCTTCCACTGTTTCCCTCTACAGGTTCTGTTGTTGTTGAAGAAACCTTTTAAGATGTACATTAGATTATAGCCCTTTCTGCTCAGAGCTTCCTGATGTCTTCCCTTATCACTCAGAGTAAAAGTCAATAAAGTTCAATATAATTTAATCCCTCCTCCCTTTCCCCTCCTCCCACTGCTCTCCAACTTGCTCTACTCCATCTACACTAACATCCCTGCTGTTCCTTGAATTTACCAATTAATTTCTGGTTTTAGGATCTTACAGCTGGTTCTTCTCTCCTCCCATAATGTTTTCTTCAGAGATATCAGCCTGATTTATCCCCCTTGAGACTTTGTCACCTTCTAAATGAAGCCTGCTTATCAACTGTATTTAAATTGTAACAACTCACTCCAACCATTGCCTACCTACCTGAAATGTATATCTGTATTCTCTATTATTCTTTTAACATTTGAATATAGTATTTACTCACTTATATTTATTGCTTATATTGTCTTCCTATATAGCAGAATGTGAGTGCTATAAGGGTACTTCAGTTCTCTTGGCCCCTTTTTACTTGTATTAGGTGGCTGATTAATATTATTGAGTTAATCAACGGCTTAAACATTTTCTCCTGAAATTTTTCTAGAATTTCAACTTGTTTCTTTTTACAAATTCTAGTTCTCTTGAACATATTACTCAGTTTTCCCAAAGCCATGTCTTAAAACTGGCTCTTCTGTGGGTATGATTCAATCATGCTATTTCAGGCTTTCTTCTTCTTTTTGCATATGCCTTGCTATTTTTTGTTCAACTACCTGACATTGTAGAGGTAGTCTGAAGCACTGGATGAGAAGGCAGGTAGGCGAGAGGCAGACACTAAGTCGTTCAGAGGATGAACTGATTCAAAGCTCAGTCTTAAGGGGGATTGGTCTATTCTTTACCATCACTCCATGGTATAGCCCTTCAGAGGTCCTAAATGAAAGATGGGCATTTTAGTGCCCACTCTCCTTGGCAGGTCCTTGACTGCAATTGTTTTTTTTTTTTTTTGCCTCTGAAACACTGCAAGGTTGCTAAAAAATATATTCAGTTATTCAGTCTCTCAATCACCTTGCTGGGAAGAAGTTTCAGTTCAGTTCAGTTCACTCACTCAGTCATGTCCAACTCTTTGCAACCCCATGGACTGTAGAACACCAGACCTCTCTGTCCTTCACCAACTCCCGGAACTTGCTCAAATTCATGTGCATCAACATGGTGAGGCCATCCAACCATCTCATCCTCTGTCTTCCCCTTCTCCTCCCACCTTCAATGTTTCCCAGCATCAGGGTCTTTTCCAATGAGTCAATTCTTCACGTCAGGTGGCCAAAGTATTGGAGCTTCAGCTTCAACATCAGTCCTTCCAATGAATATTCAGAACTGACTTCCTTGCTGGAAAGAAGTTTGGATGATACAAACCAGTGCTGTATTGGAAGTAGATAGGCCAACATTTACAGGCTACTTGCCATATAAACACCTTACATAAACTTTAAATTGCTTGTTCCTTCACTCAGTCTTGTCCAACTCTTTCAATCCTTTGAACTGATTTTTCAGGCAAGAATACTGGAGTGGGTTGCCATTTCCTCTTCCAGAAGCTTTAAATAATGCATGATTAAATGTGAAGTCAGCTATTTCCAAAAGATTTTGTTTCCTTCTTTCATAAAGTCATAAATTAAAACATTTCTTTAAATACTTAAATCAAAATACAGGTATGCCCTTCTTTTCCAAAGTTCTCTTTAGAGCACTTTGCTTTTACAAAAGAACCACATTAGTACCTGTTTTCACTGACCAAAAGAAATTCAAAGAGGATTTTCACTTTTACAAAAAAAGAGAAAGAAACCAAAAGTAAATAGTGTTCTTTGTTTGATTTACAGTAAGCCATTATAGAGGCAGCTGCACCAGAAGTGGCAAGAGCGGCCCCACCAAGCTGCTTCTTCAGGAATCACACCTAGCATCTCAACTTCAAGCCACCACACCTTTGACCTATGTGCAAGCATCTGTGCTTTATCTCCATTTAGTTTATGTATTTATTAGCAAAATGTTTCCTAAAGCAATTGCTTCTCTACTTTATGCCATTCTGACTTACAAAAGACTCCTAGGAGTGTTCTACTTTCAGATAGCAGGTGAAATCTGTATCTATTTATATACAGAAAACTTACGTAACTATAATGTTACATTTATTTTTCCAAGATTGGAAAAATAAGTAAGTATCATCACTCATGAAAGATCTTTGTTAAAAAATAATAATAATAATAATAATCTCTACATTGCTCAGTTGGGTCCAATTCTGCAATCCCATGGACAGTATGTAGCCCACCAGGCTCCTCTGTCCATGGGATTCTCCAGGCAAGAATACTGGAGTGGGTTGCCATTTCTCTCTCCAGGGCATCTTCCAACCCAGAGCTCTGACCCAAGGATCAAACCCAGCTCTCCTGCATTGCATGCAGATTCTTTACAATTGGAGCCACCAGGGAAGCCCATATGAACTATACTATGTTCATAATGTTAATACTAGACTGTGTAACAAAGAACAAAATTTCTCAATGTATGTTTCTCTTAAGAGATATTTTAGCCCTTTAAGCCACTACCCCTCCTAAAAATAAAAGTTTATGTTTAGATATGTTTGGGAACTCTTATGTACATGTTCCCAGCTTGGGGACAAGGGATGTGTTAGCATTTTATATGTTTGCAATGTTACACACTAAAAACTTGTTTTCCTTTTTTCAGCCAAGATTTTCCTATCTTATTTGGAAGATAACATTTTCCTGCATTTGACATCCAAAGGAAGGTGTTTACCATGGACATACATTAAGTGATTGTGCTCTGGAGGAAACTGAATAATATAACAAAATCACTACCTTTCAGGAATTTATTTAAATGAGTTAAAGGGAAAAATATATTCACTTCAGTTAAAATGGAATATACAAGTTAACTCACTTAATAAGAATCCAACACAAAAGAAGTCATGATTAAAGGGTAAAACTAATTACCCAGTCCTTTGTGATCAAGTGGTCTGCAGCATCAGAAGACCAAAACCAATGCCAGAGTTTAATTTAATTAGCATTGTAATTTGCAACAATGAATACAAAGTCTTTAAGGTCAAAACTACAGAAGAATAAGTTTTGAAAATCCCAATGCTGAAACAATGTTATTTGCCAACCAAGTAAAGGTCACAGTATTTTTTATTTATTAACTTAGAAGGTTTAGGGTGCTTCCTGCAAATCTAGTGCAACAAAAATGGAAGTCGTGAAAATAGCTTTGCTTCCTTGTGTAACAAAACCTGAACCTTAGGGGGTGTAGCAAAATAACATACAACATGTTTTTTTCTTGTATATTTCTCATTAACTTTTTAAAGTCTTTTGACTTTGTGGAATCACTGCAGTAAGTTCTAAATGATGTATGAAATGGAAAACAAAATACAGCCTGTCCTTACTTCCTCCTAAGCAATAGGTTATAGCATGCCTGGTTTCTTTGGTATTGTTTTTCATTTTTGGAGAGTTTTTAAGCCAAATTACTGTCAGGATTGTCATCCTCTTCTATACAAAGCTTTTAAAGAAACCCAGCACAGTCACACAAATGTGCACTAGGGGGACACATAAAAATCAAGACTCCAGAATTCATTCAGATCATAGTATATTTCACCTAATTTGACCTGATACTTTTAGCTTTTATTATCTGTGGTGGTGTGGTATTCTCTGTGTGTAGGTCTCTCTGGCCTCTTCTCTTAACTGATCTTAAAAAGAGTTTTCATATTCAACACTGTGGGATCCTAGGCTATCTCTTGCACTACTTAGAACCCCCACCATGGTATTTGTGATTTTAAAAATATCATTGTTTTTCATGGTCTTCTATAAAATAAAGAGACCCACTGGTGGCTCAGATGGCAAAGAATCTTCCTGCAATGGAGGAGACTGGGTTTTGATCCCTGAGTCAGGAAGATCCCCTGAAGAAGGGAATGGCTAC
Organism: Bos grunniens; assembly: GCF_055505025.1. Taxonomy (NCBI): domain Eukaryota; kingdom Metazoa; phylum Chordata; class Mammalia; order Artiodactyla; family Bovidae; genus Bos; species Bos grunniens. The sequence continues at coordinate 59,049,021 of NC_141183.1, read as the reverse complement.
CTACTCTAGTATTCTTGCCTGGAGAATTCCACAGACAGAGAAACCTGATGGGCTACAGTCCATGGGGTCGCAAAGAGTAAGACATAACAGAGTGACTAACACTAAAAAATAAAAGAAACATTTTGCTTTTCCCTGTGTATAAGTGAGAAACCCGAGATAGGAAGTGCATTAGAGTACTTTTGGAATCAGGTAACAGTACATCTGACAAAAGAGGGTATATAAATAATATGGGTTAATTTTTTCCATACTAATAATGATGACTCTATAGATATGCAGGTCAAGGTTGATTAAGTGACTCAGCAGTTGTCAGAACTCTATGTCAGCTTCTCTGGTCTTAAACTCATGGTCACAGGGTGGCTACAGTGGCTCAGTAACACCTTTATATAGCAATATCCAAAAGAAGGAAGGATGGGGCAGTGGTTTCTTTTCCATGAGCATTCTTTATTTAAAGAGAGCTAAAAATTTCCAATAGGGCTTCAGGAAACAGTTTTCCTGTCCCACAGGCCAGCACTGAATGACTTGCCTGTGCTTCAGCTGCAAGGAAATTAAGACAACAAGCAACCAGCATTTTTAGCCATCCTAATGCTAAATATACTCTGCCATTAAGGAAAAAAAAAAAAAACCACTATCAATTATATAACAGTGTCTATCCCAGGAAGAGGCAAAGGAAGTAGCTTTTTTTTCCCTATTAGGCCACTAGTCCTGTTTGGGCAACCATGCATTGTGCAACTTTACTTTTATTTGACATTGAGTTCATTTTTGTGCTGTTTCCACTAGACTAGGAACGTTTTCCTTAATTTAAAAGGACATATTTTATTTATCCATCTTATACAAATATGAATCTTCAATATTGTTATTTTGGTTGCTTTTCAACCTCATCATAGCATTAATAAGGAAACATTAGTCTTTAACATATGTTCTGCTTGATAGACTCTAGAATCCAAGACCATGGTCAAGAAAACATTTGCTTTTGCTTAACTGGTATGATAATGTGTGATTACATGTGTGTGACTGTGTGCTTAGTCGCTCAGTCATGTCCAACTCTTTGCAACCCCATGGACTGTAGACCACCAGGCTCCTCTGTGCGTGGGATTTCCCGGGCAAGAATACTGAAGTGGGTTGCCATTCCCTTCTCCGGGGGATCTCTCTGAACCAGGAATCAAACCTTAGTCTACTGCATTGCAGGCAGATTCTCCACCACCTGAACCACGAGGAAAGCCAATAAACAGATTGATCCACAGATCCACAGGTACAACACCCTGGGATTCACGACGTGTCTCTTAGAGTCCGGTTCAACCATGTCACCCTCTCAAGGTGGCCTTGAGGCAGAACAATGCCTCCGCTCACATACACACCCAGGGCGAGCTGGTGGAATCCAGCTTCAGGGCCTCCAAGCTCACTCTGTCATCCATATGGTCCACCACCAACCCCTGGCACTTAGACCACCTGGATTCTGAAATCAATCCCTGAGCCTTTGGAGTGAAAGTGCTGATTTAAAGAACCTAGACTACCAGAGAACTAACCTTAGGGAGTATCAAATAGTGAGAACTCACACAAAGGAAACCACTTGAATCCAAGACCCAGCATCACCCAACCACCAGTAGCACCCTGTGCAGGACACATCATTTAGACAACAAACAAAGTAAAAATACAAACCCATTTATGAGCAGACAGGATTACCACCTCACTCAGCCTTGCCCATCACAGGAAAAACAACAATTAAAAACTCAGCACAAATCTCATCCTATACGAAGCTTACACAAATGACTGGACCAAACTTAGGAGGGCAGAAACCAAAAGGAAGAAAGAATTCAACCTTGAAGCATGGGAAAAGGAGACTTCAAACAGAATAAGTTAAAAAAATAAATAAATAATGAAAATGCAGAGAAATACTGCACAAATGAAGGAACAACTTAGAAACAGAGAAATCCAAATAAATGAAGAGGAAATAGGCAAACTACCTGAAAGGGAATTCAGAATAATGATAGTAAAGATGGTCAGAAACCTTGAACACAAAATGGAGAAAATGCAAGAATCAATTAACAAAGACCTAGAAAAATTAAAGAATAAACATACAGAGACAAACAACACAGTTATTGAAATTAAAAATACTCTGGAAGGAATCAATAGCAGAATATCTGAAGGAGAAGAATGAATCAGTGAGCTGAAAGATAAAGTGGTGGAAATAACTTCTGAAGAGCAGAATAAAGTAAGAAGAATGAAAAGAACTGAGGACAGTCTCAGAGACCTCTGGGACCATATCAGATGCACCAACATTAGAATTATAGGGGTCCCAGAAGAAGAGAAAAAGAAAGAGCATAAGAAAATTTTTCAAGAGATTATAGTAGAAAATTTCCCCAACATGGAAAAGGAAATAGTCAATCAAGTCCAAGAGGGGCAAAGAGTCCCATACAGGATAAATCCAAGGTGAAACACTACAAGACATATACTAATCAAACTAACAATGACTAAACACAAAGAAAGAATATTAAAAGCAGCAACGGAAAAGCAACAAGTAACATACAAGGGAAACCCCAAACATCTAACAGCTAATCATTCAGCAGAAGCTCTGCAGGCCAGAAGAGAATGGCAGGAAATATTTAAGTACTGAAAGGGAAAAATCTACAACCAAGATTACTGTATCCAGCGAGGATCTCATTCAAAATTGATGAAGAAATAAAAAGCTTTTCAGACAAGCAAAAATTAAGAGAATACAGTGCCAGCAAACCAGCTTTACAGAAAATGTTAAACAGACTTAAACAGTCAAGAAATACAAGAGAAGGAAAAAGATCTACAAAATTAAACACCAAACAATGAAGAAAATGACAATGGGAACATATATATAAATAATTACTTTAAATGTAAATGGATTAAATGCTCCAACCAAAAGACACAGACTGGCTGAATGGATGAAAAAAGAAGACCCATATATACTGTCTACAAGAAACTCACTTCAGACCTAAAAGACTTATAGACTGAAAGTTAGAGGACGGAAAAATATATTCGATGAAAATGGGAAGAAAAAATAGAGCTGGAGTAGCAATCCTCTACGGAGAAGGCAATGGCACCCCACTCCAGTACTCTTGCCTGGAAAATCCCATGGATGGAGGAGCCTGGTAGGCTGCAGTCCATGGGGTCACGAAGAGTCGGACACAACTGAGCGACTTCACTTTCACTTTTCACTTTCCTGCATTGAAGAAGGAAATGGCAACCCACTCCAGTGTTCTTGCTTAGAGAATCCCAAGGATGGGGGAGCCTGGTGGCTGCCGTCTATGGGGTCACACAGAGTTGGACACGACTGAAGTGACTTAGCAGTAGCAGCAGCAGCAATCCTCTTATCAGGCAAAATAGTCCTTAAAATAAAGAAGATTACAAGAGATAAGGAAGAACACTACATAATGATCAAAGGATCAATCCAAGAGCAAGATATAACATCGCAAATATCTATGCACTCAACATAGGAGCACCTTAATACATAAGACAAACACTAACAGACATAAAATGAGAAATTAAGAGTAACACAATAATAGTGGGAGACTTTAACACCCACTCACACCAATGACAGACCATCAAAACAGATAATAATGAAACACAAGTCTTAAATGATATGATGAGATGGATCTCATTGATATCTTCAGGACATTCTATCCAAATGCAGAAGAATACACCTTCTCAAGTGCACATGAAACATTCTCCAGGATAGACCATATCCTGGGTCACAAATCAAACCTCTGTAAATCTAAGAAAATTGAAATCATATCAAGCATCTTCTCTGACCACAATGCTGTGAGACTAGATACCAATTGCAAGAAAACAACTGTAAGAATCACAAACACATGAAGATTAAACAAGACATTTCTAAATAACCAACAGGAAGAAATCAAAAGAGAAATCAAAAAGTTTCTAGAAACAAATGACAAAGAAAATATGACAACTCAAAACCTGTGGGATTCAGAAAAGCAGTTTTAACAGGGAAGTTAATAGTAATAAAATCCTTCCTCAAGAAACAAGAAAAACATTGAATAGATAACCTAAATTTACACCGAAAACAACTGGAAAAAGAAGAACAAAAAAACTCCAAAATTAGCAGAAGGAAAGAAATAAGAAAAGAAATGAAAAAGAAATGAAAGAATCAATAATAAAGATTAATAAAACTAAAAGCTGTTTCATGGAGAAGATAAGCAAAATTGACAACACTATAGCCAGATTCATCAAGAAAAAAGAGAGAAAAATCAAATCAACATATTAGAAATGAAAAAGGAGAGGTTACAACTGACAATGCAGAAATACAAAGGATTATAAGAGACTATTATGAACAACTATATTTTAAAAATGGGAAAAATGGCAATAAAATGGATAACCTGAAAGAAATGGACAGATTCTTAGAAAAGTTCAATCTTCCAGGAAGAAATAAAAATTATGACCAACCTAATTCAGTTCAGTTCAGTTCAGTCACTCAGTCGTGTCCAACTCTTTGCGACCCCATGAATCGCAGCACGCCAGGCCTCCCTGTCCATCACCACCTCCCAGAGTTCACCCAGACTCACGTCCATCGAGTCAGTTATGCCATCCAGCCATCTCATCCTCTGTTGTCCCCTTCTCCTCCTGCCCCCAATTACAAGCACTGAAATGGAAGCTGTGATCAAAAATCTCCCAAATAACAAAAGCCCAGGACCAGATGGCTTCACAGGATAATTCTATCAAACATTTAAAGAAGAGATAATGTCAATCCTTCTAAAACTCTTTCAAAAAATTGCAGGGGAAAGAACACTTCCAAACATTTCCAAACACAAGGCTACCATCACCCTGATATTAAAACCAGACAAAGAAAACACAAAAAAAGAAAACCACAGGCCAGTATCACTGATGAACATAAATGCAGAAATCCTCAACAAAATTTTAGCAAACAGAAATCAACAACACATCAAAAAGCTCATATACCGTGATCAAGTTGGGTTTATTCCAGGTATGCAAGGAGTCTTCAATATATGCAAATCAATCAATATGATACACCATATTAGCAAACTGAAAGATTAAAAAAATATGATAATCTCAATAGATGCAGAAAAAGCCTTTGACAAAATTCACCACCCATGTATGATTAAAACTCTTCAAAAAAATGGGCGTGGAAGGAACCTACCCCAACATAGTAAAGGCCATATATGATAAGCCTACAGGAAACATTACTCTCAATAGTGAAAATAGTAAAAGGATTTCCCTTAAGAACAGGAATAAGACAAGGGTGTCCACTTTCACCACTATTATTCAACACTGTTCTGGAGTCCTAACTATAGCAATCACAGAAGTAAAAGTAGTAAAAGGAATCCAGATTGGAAAAGAAGAATTAAAGCTCTCACTGTTTGCAGATGACATCATACTCTACACAGAAAACCCTAAAGATAGTGTCAGAAAATTACTAGAGCTAATCAGTGAATTTAGCAAAGTGGCAGGATACAACATCAGTACACAGAAATCATTTGCATTTCTATATACTAACAAAGAAAAATCAGAAGGACAAATTAAGGAACCAATGCCATTCACCACTGCAACAAAAAGAATTAAATATCTAGAAATAAACTTACCTAAGGAGAAAGAAGAGATAAGAAAGCCTTCTTCAGCCATCAATGCAAAGAAATAGAGGAAAACAACAGAATGGGAAAGACTAGAGATCTCTTCAAGAAAATCAGAGATACCAAGGAAACATTTTATGCAAAGATGGGCTAGATAAAGGACAGAAATGGTACAGACCTAACAGAAGCAGAAGATATTAAGAAGAGGCGGCAAGAATACACAGAAGAACTGTACAAAAAAGATCTTCAGGACCCAGATAATCACGATGGTGTGATCACTCACCTAGAGCCAGACATCCTGGAATGTGAAGTCAGGTGGGCCTTAGAAAGCATCACTATGAACAAGGCTAGTGGAGGTGATGGAATTCCAGTTGAGCTCTTTCAAATCCTGAAAGATGATGCTGTGAAAATGTTACACTCAATATGCCAGCAAATTTGGAAAACTCAGCAGTGGCCACAGGACTGGAAAAGGTCAGTTTTCATTCCAATTCCCAAGAAAGGCAATGCCAAAGAATGCTCAGACTACCACAAAATTGCACTCATCTCACACGCTAGTAAGGTAATGCTCAAAATTCTCCAAGCCAGGCTTCAGCAATACGTGAACTGTGAACTTCCTGATGTGCAAGCTGGTTTTAGAAAAGGCAGAGGAACCAGAGATCAAACTGCCAACATCCACTGGATCATGGAAAAAGCAAGAGAGGTCCAGAAAAACATCTATTTCTGCTTTATTGACTATGCCAAAGCCTTTGACTGTGTGGATCACAATCATCTGTGGAAAATTCTGAAAGAGATGGGAATACCAGACCACCTGATCTGCCTCTTGAGAAATTTGTATGCAGGTGAGGAAGCAACAGTTAGAACTGGACATGGAACAACAGACTGGTTCCAAATAGGAAAAGGAGTACATCAAGGCTGTATATTGTCACCCTGTTTATTTAATTTATATGCAGAGTACATCATGAGAAATGCTGGACTGGAAGAAACACAAGCTGGAATCAAGATTGCTGGGAAAAATATCAATAACCTCAGATATGCAGATGACACCACACTTATGGCAGAAAGTGAAGAGGAACTCAAAAGCCTCTTGATGAAAGTGAAAGAGGAGAGTGAAAAAGTTTGCTTAAAGCTCACCATTCAGAAAACGAAGATCATGGCATCTGGTCCCATCACTTCATGGGAAATAGATGGGGAAACAGTGGAAACAGTGTCAGACTTTATTTATGGGGGCTCCAAAATCACTGCAGATGGTGACTGCAGCCATGAAATCAAAAGACGCTTACTCCTTGGAAGGAAAGTTATGACCAACCTAGATAGCATATTCAAAAGCAGAGACATTACTTTGCCAACAAAGGTTTGTCTAGTCAAGGCTATGGTTTTTCCTGTGGTCATGTATGGATGTGAGAGTTGGACTGTGAAGAAGGCTGAGCACCGAAGAATTGATGCTTTTGAACTGTGGTGTTGGAGAAGACTCTTCAGAGTCCCTTGGACTGTAAGGAGATCCAACCAGTCCATTCTGAAGGAGATCAGTCCTGGGATTTCTTTGGAAGGAATGATACTAAAGCTGAAACTCCAGTACTTTGGCCACCTCATGCAAAGAGTTGACTCACTGGAAAAGACTCTGATGCTGGGAGGGATTTGGGGCAGGAGGAGAAGGGGATGACAGAGGATGAGATGGCTGGATGGCATCACTGACGCAATGGACATAAGTCTGGGTTAACTCCGGGAGTTGGTGATGGACAGGGAGGCCTGGCGTGCTGCAATTCATGGGGTCACAAAGAGTTGGACACAACTGAGCTACTGAACTGAACTAAACTGAACTGAAGGAGAGAAAGAAATTGTACACAGAAAATTATAAGACACTAGTGAAAGAAATCAAAGATTACATAAACAGATGGAGAGATATTTCATGTTCTGGGTAGGAAGAATCAATATTGTGAAAATGACTATACCACCAAACACAGTCTACAGATTCAGTGTGATCCCTATCAAAAACCAAAGACATTTTTCACATAACTAGAACAAAAAATTTTACAATTTGAATGGAATCACAAAAGACCCCAAATAGCCAACAGAGTCTTGAGAAAGAAGTATAGAGCTGGAGGAACCAAACTTTCTGACTTCAGATTATACTGCAAAGCTACAGTCATCAAGACAGAATGGTACTGGCACAAAAACAGAAATATAGACCAATGGAACAAGATAGAAAGCCCAGAAATAAACCCATGCACCTATGGGTACCTTATTTTTGACAAAGGAGGCAAGAATATACAATGAGGCAAAGACAGCCTTTTCAATAAATGTTGCTGGGAAAACTGGACAGCTATATGTAAAAGAATGAAATTAGAACTCTTCTTAACACCATACACAAAGATAAACTCAAAATGGATTAAAGACCTAAACATAAGACCAGAAACTCTAGGACTCTTCGAGGAAAACATAGGCAGAACACTCGATGACATAAATCAAAGCAAGATCATCTATGACCTTCCTCCTAGAGTAATGGAAATAAAAACAAAAGTAAACAAGTGGGACCTGATTAAACTTAAAAGCTTTTGCAGAGCAAAGGAAATGACCAGCAAGGTGAAAAGACAACCCTCAGGTTGGGAGAAAATAATAGTCAATGAAACAACTGACAAAGGATTAATTTCCAAAATATACAAGCAGTTCACACAACTCAATGCCATAAAAACAAACAACCAAATCAAAAAGTGGGGAAAAAACCTAAACAGACATTTCTCCAAAGAAGACATGCAGATGCCTAAGAAAACATGAAAAGATGCTCAGCATCACTCATTATTGCTGCTGCTGCTAAGTCACTTCATTTGTGTCCAACTCTGTGCGACCCCATAGACGACAGCCCACCAGGCTTCCCCGTCCCTGGGATTCTCCAGGCAAGAACACTGGAGCGGGTTGCCATTTCCTTCTCCAATGCATGAAAGTGAAAAGTGAAAGTGAAATCACTTAGTCGTGTCTGACTCTTAGGGACCCCATGGACTGCAGCCTACCAGGCTCCTCTGCCCATGGGATTTTCCAGGCAAGAGTACTGGAGTGGGGTGCCATTGCCTTCTCCAAGAAATGCAAATCAAAACTGCAATGACATATCACCTCACACTGGTCAGAATGGCCATCATCAAAAAGTCTGCACAATAAATGCTGGAGAGGGTTTGGAGAAAAGGGAACGCTCTTGCACTGTTGGTGGGAATGTAAATTGACTCAACCACTATGGCAGACAGTACGGAGATTCCTTATAAAACTAGGAATAAAACCACATATGACCCAGGAATCCCACTCTTAGGCATATACCCTGAGGAAACCAAAATTGAAAAAGACACATGTATCCCATTGTTCATTGCAGCATTATTTACAATAGCTAGAACATGGAAGCAACCTAGATGTCCATCAACAGATGAATAGATAAAGAAGATGTGGTACATATACACAATGGAATATTACTCAGCCATAAAAAGGAACACATTTTAGTCAGTTCTAATGAAGTGGATGAACCTAGAACGTATTTTACAGAGTGAAGTAAGTCAGAAAGAGAAAGATAAATATAATATTCTAACGCATATATATGGAATTTAGAAAAATGGTACTGAAGAATTTACTTACAGGGCAGCAATGGAAAAACAGACATAGGGAATAGACTTATGGACATGGGGAGAGGGTGAGATGTATGGAAAGAGTAACATGGAAACTTACATTATCATATATAAAATAGAGTCAATGGGAATTTGCTGTATGACTCAGGAAACTCAAACAGGGTGTCTGTATCAACCTAGAGGGGTGGGATGGGGAGGGATATGGGAGGGAGGTTCAAAAGGGAGAGGATATATGTATAGCTATGGCTGATTAGTGTTGAGGCTTGACAGAAAGCAACCCAATTCTATAAAGCAATTATCTTTCAATTAAAAAAAAATTAAAGTAACCTAAAAGTTGCTGAGAAGTTAAAAAAAAAAAAAAAAACCTAGATCAGTTTTCTCTCAAAAAGAAAAAAGTAAGAAAACACTAAAATCTAAATTACTCCTAAACCAACAAATTAAATCAACAAATTGCTTGAAATTTAGGAATGAGCCAATATCTGACTGTAAAATCAGAGGTCTACATAGTTTCAGGTAGTCTAATAAATCCTATTGGAATTGTGCACAAAATTCCCCAATTTTTATGTATAGATATTTTGTTGCCAACATCTGCTGGATCATGGAAAAAGCGAGAGTTCCAGAAAAACATCTATTTCTGCTTTATTGACTATGCCAAAGCCTTTGACTGTGTGGATCACAATCAACTGTGGAAAATTCTGAAAGAGATGGGAATACCAGACCACCTGATCTGCCTCTTGAGAAATTTGTATGCAGGTGAGGAAGCAACAGTTAGAACTGGACATGGAACAACAGACTGGTTCCAAATAGGAAAAGGAGTACGTCAAGGCTGTATATTGTCACCCTGTTTATTTAACTTATATGCAGAGTACATCATGAGAAACACTGGACTGGAAGAAACACAAGCTGGAATCAAGATTGCTGGGAAAAATATCAATAACCTCAGATATGCAGATGACACCACCCTTATGGCAGAAAGTGAAGAGGAACTCAAAAGCCTCTTGATGAAAGTGAAAGTGGAGAGTGAAAAAGTCGGCTTAAAGCTCAACATTCAGAAAACAAAGATCATGGCATCTGATCCCATCACTTCATGGGAAATAGATGGGGAAACAGTGGAAACAGTGTCAGACTTTATTTATGGGGGCTCCAAAATCACTGCAGATGGTGACTGTAGCCATGAAATTAAAAGATGCTTACTCCTTGGAAGGAAAGTTATGACCAACCTAGATAGCATATTCAAAAGCAGAGACATTACTTTGCCAACAAAGGTTCGTCTAGTCAAGGCTATGGTTTTTCCTGTGGTCATGTATGGATGTGAGAGTTGGACTGTGAAGAAGGGTGAGCACCGAAGAATTGATGCTTTTGAACTGTGGTGTTGGAGAAGACTCTTGAGAGTCCCTTGGACTGCAAGGAGATCCAACCAGTCCATTCTGAAGGAGATCAGCCCTGGGATTTCTTTGGAAGGAATGATGCTGAAGCTGAAACTCCAGTACTTTGGCTACCTCATGCGAAGAGTTGACTCACTGGAAAAGACTCTGATGCTGGGAGGGATTGGGGGCAGGAGGAGAAGGGGACGACAGAGGATGAGATGGCATCACTGACTCGATGGACGTGAGTCTGGGTGAACTCCGGGAGTTGGTGATGGACAGGGAGGCCTGGCAAGCTGCGATTCATGGGGCCGCAAAGAGTCAGACACGACTGAGCGACTGATCTGATCTGATCTGATTTTGCTTTTATGCAAGAAGCGCAAAACATTGGCATATTCTGTATCCACAATCCTCCAAAAGTTTAGAAATACTAATAACATTGATCAATTATAAAAATTCAGGGTGTTTGTATGAGTTTATGAGTTGTTTGGAAAGACTCTCATCTACATTTTTGAAATCCTAGTGATGAGTAATATCATTATATTTGTAGTCATGGTTTTACAAAGCATTTTCATAGTTAAAGTTCATAGTATTTGTTGCTTATCCATATTATTGAACATCAGAGGAATTATTGATCTTCTTTATGCCTGACTATAGAAAAAGCCAATTGACTCCAAAAAAAGGTAAGTAGGAAACTCATCTTTTATTTTCTTCAGTGTACTTCTTCTTTCAGTTGATTGTAGATTGTGTTTCTGAAGTGTGCCATTGTTTATTTCAATTGAAGCATAGCAAACAGACATAAGGCTCCAGTGAGATCTGCCCAAAGTCATGTAAAATATAACTGTTGGAGATTCAAAGTCAGAACATCTGATGCTGAGCATAATCCTCGTTTACTCTGTCAGACTGGTTTTCTTATGAGGGCTATTTACAGTATAATCTGTATGCACAAACTGAGAGGGAAAAAAATCTATTCTAATTATCCTACCTGCATAGTTGGTATACAGAGTCAGTTCATGAATTCAAGGTAAATTTTTAAATGTACACATTTCCAGTAACAACATTGCAATTTCACTGACTACACTAGCATTCCTCATATTATTTATGTTTAGTAATATATTCCTGGAAAGCTATACACATCAATTCAGAAAATAGGATAAACTCTCTTTGATTTGTGATTCTAGTTATGTGGTACATGTCACATACACACAGAAAAATAATTAAAATATTAAAATTTCCTTTAGATCTGTAAGAATGAAATTAGTGAGCAATCATTTTCAAGTTTCTATTTTAATCATTATGAGTAATACATTTAATTAAACGTAATAGTTTCCCTCGATTTTGTGCTACGGATGATTTAAATCTTTATTTAAATGTTAATTGCCAGTAACATCAGGGAAAACCCTTTATAATTCAATTTTATTCTTCCTTAATTTTATAAAATTCAGGGTATTTATTTTGTTATAAAGTATGATGGAACATAATGATTATGAGAAGGTGAAAATGAATATAAATTTCTGCAGTAGTCTCTAAACAATTTTGCATGGTGATTCCAAAAGAGTAAAATATACTGTGTTTGTGTTAGTTTCAGCAAATGGAGCTTGAAATTCAGACAGTTGCAGTCAAGCTGCAAAACTCTTCTTCATTCAAAAGAGGAAATGATTACCTTCTGGTTTTTTCCTTAGTTATCACCAAGTTGCTACAATTAGATTACGGATGGATGAAGACCTTATTTTCCATTTCAGTCTGTGTTACATTATCTGTGCAGTGCATATTGTATATTTAATAGAAGCTTAGAAAAAATGTTAAATAGATTTATAATTTTGATGGGCTCAGTAAAAAACAGTGCAATAGTTGCCTGGTTAGACTGAAAATCAGTTTATGAGTTTAAAATGCAAACTATGTTCAGCTTCAAGCAGAACTATTGCTAGGCCTTCCTTAGGGAAGCACTGACCTATTCTTTTCACAGGTGGCTCCAGTATGCCTAAGAAGAAGGTGTTGCTCCTAGAATATGAACAATTATGAGAATCACACTGAGCCAGGTGACTCATTCAACATTAGGAGAGCACGCTCACTGATTTCGTACTTTGCCAGAGAGAACTGTTCAACTATATAGTAAAGGTTAATCATCATTCTTGAGGCTCCCCAGGTGGAGCAGCGGTAAAGAATCCGCCTGCCAATGCAGGAGATGCAGATGTAGTCCCTGGGTCTGGAAGACCCCCTCGAGTAGAAAATGGCAACCTACTCCAGTTTTCTTACCCGGAAAATCTGCCAGGACAGAGGAGCCTGGCAGGCTGAAGGCCATGGGGTTGCAAAGAGTCACACATGACAGAGCATGCATGAATCATCATTATTAATTTTAATTATCACATGAATTTTGTGTGATATATTGATTGCATTAATGACACCTTCAGCCATTCACATACTCTTTTTCATGTGAATTTACACTTTCTCCCACCAATAGATGGATAATGTTTCCGTCCCTTGATTTTGGTTGGACCTGTGATTTGTATGGATAAAAATACATTATCAAATGATATGCAAAATGAGACTATAAAAGGAGACACATGCCTCCACTTGTGCTCTTACATCTTTGTCTCTGTCATAAGAACATGCCCAAGTTGGTCTGCTGGAAGATGAAGAAGGCATGACCCAGTGACTTGTGTGGCCCAGGCAGTTGTGTTCCAGACATGTCAGATCCCAGCTAAGACCAGAATGCCCAGGCAAGCTCAGCCTTAAAAACTCACCCCCAGACTCAGGAACTAAGTAAATCTTATGTTTATGTCATTACATTCTAGAGGTTTCCGCATATGTGGAATTCTAGGAATTTTGTGGTTCTAGTCTTACACTCACTTTGAGTTAATTTTTCTATGTGGTGTAGGATAGCTGTTGCTATTCAGGCACCAAGACATGTCTCATACTTTGCAACCCCATGAACTGGAGCACACCAGGCCTCCCTGTCCTTCACTATCTCCTAGAGTTTGCTCAAACTCATGTCTGTGGAGTCAGTGATGCCATCCAACCATCTCATCCTCTGTTTCCCCCTTCTCCTGCCTTAAATCTTTCTCAGCATCAGGGTCTTTTCCAATGAATCAGCTCTTTGCATCAGGTGGCCAAAGTATTGGAGCTTCAGCTTCAGCATCAGTCATTCCAATGAATAATCAGTGTTGATTTCTTTAGAGTTGACAGGTTTGATCTCCTTGCTGTCCAAGGGACTCTCAAGAGTCTTCTCTAGCACCACAGTATGAAAGCATCAATTAATCAGTGCTCAGCCTTCCTTAAGGTCCAACTCTCACATCTGTACATGACTATCGGAAAAACCATAGCTGTGACTATACTGATCTTTGTCAGAAAAGTGATATCTCTGCTTTTTAATATACTGTCCAGGTTTATTATGGCTTTTCTTTCAAGGAGCAACCATCTTTTAATTCCCTAGCTGCTGTCACCATCCATAGTGATTTTGGAGCCCAAGAAAATGAAGTTTGTAACTGTTTCCACTTTTCCCCCATCAGCTTCCCAAGAAGGGATGGGACCAGATGCTACAACCTTTGTTTTTTAAATGTTGACTTTTAAGCCAGGTTTTTCACTCTCCTCTTTCACCTTAATCAAGAGGTTCTTTAGTTCCTCTTCACTTTCTGCCATTAAAGTGGTATCATCTGCATATCTGAGGTTGTCAATATTTATCCTGGCAATCTTGATTCCAGATTGTGAGTCAACCAGCCCAGCATTATGCACAGTGTACTCTGCATGGAAATTAAATAAGTAGAGTGACAATATATAGCCTCAACGTACTCCTTTCCCAATTTTTGAACCAGTCCATTGTTCCATGTCCAGTTCTAACTGTTGCTTATTGACCTGCATACAGGTTTCTCAGGAGGCAGGTAAGGTAGTCTGTTATTCCCATTTCTATTTTAAGGATTTTCCACAGTCCATTGTCATCCACAGAGTCAAAGGCTTTAGCACAGTCAATGAAGCAAAAGTAGATTTTTTTTTTTTTAATTCACTTGCTTTTTCTATGATCCAGCAGATGTTGGAAACTTGATCTCTGGTTCCTCTGCCATTTCTAAATCTAGCTTGTACATCTGGAAGTTCTCAATTCACCTACTGCTGAAGCTTAGGTTGAAGGATTTTGAGCATAATCTTGCTAGCATGTGAAATGAGTGTAATTGTACAGTAATTTGAACATTCTTTGGCATTGCCTTTCTTTGGGATTGGAATGAAAACGGACCTTTTCCTGTCCTGTGGCCACTGCTATGTTTTCCAAATTTGCTGGCATATTGGTGTAGTACTTCAATTAAGATGTAGCAGCAGCATCTCTGAGGATTTGAAATAGCTCAGCTAGAATTCCATCACTTCCACAAACTTTGTTCATAGTGATGCTTCCTAAGACCCACTTGACTTCGCATTCCAGGATGTCTGGCGCTAGGTGTGTAATCACACCATCATGGTTATCTGGCTCATGAAGATTTTTTTGCACAGTTTTCTGTATATTCTTTCACCTCTTCTTAGTCTCCTCTGTTTCTGTTAGGACCTTGCCATTTCTTTCCTCTTTGTGCACATCTTTGCATGAAATATTCTCTTGGTTTCTCTAATTTTCTTGAGGAGGTCTCTAGTCTTTCCCATTCTATTTTTTTCCTCTATTTCTTTGCATTGTTCAGTTAAGAAGACTTTCTTCTCTGTCCTTGCTATTCGCGGGAACTCTGCATTCAGTTAGGCATAGCTTTTCCTTTCTCCTTTTCTTCTCTTCTTTTCTCAGCTATTTGTAAGGCCTCCTCAGACAACCACTTTGCTTTTACATTTCTCTTCTGGAGGACGGTTTTAGTCGCCACCTCCTGTACAACAGTACGAACCTCCATCCATAGTTCTTTAGGCACTCTGTCTACCAGATCTAGTCCCTTGAATCTATTCATCACCTCCACTGTATAATCATAAGGGATTTGATTTAGGTCATACCTGAATGGCATACTTGTTTTCCCTATTTTCTTCAACTTATGTCTGAATTTTGTAATAAGGAGCTCACGATTTGAACTATAGTTAGCTCCAGGTCTTGTTTTTGCTGACTGTATAGGGCATCTCCATCTTCAGCTGCAAAGAATATAATCAATCCGATTTCAGTATTGACCATCTAGTGGTGTCCATGTGTAGAGTCTTCTCTTGTGCTGTTGGAAGAGGGTGTTTGCTATGACCAGTGCATTCTCTTGGCAAAACTCTGTTAGTCTTTGCCTTACTTCGTTTTGTACTCAAAGGCCAAACTTGCCTGCTATTCCAGGTATCTCTTGACTTCCTACTTTTGCATTCCAGTCCCCTATGATGAAAAGGACATCTTTTATTTTTTGGTGTTAGTTCTCGAAGGTCTTGTAGATTTTCATAGAATCATGCAACTTCAGCTTCTTTGGCATTAGTGGTTGCAGCACAGATTTCCATTACTGTAATGTTGAATGGTTTGCCGTGGAAACAGATTGAGATCATTCTGTCATTTTTGAGATTGCACCCAAGTATTGCATTTCTGACTCTTTTGTTGACTATGAGGACTACTCCATTCTTTTTAAGGGATTCATGTGAGTTCACTGATTTCTACATTGTCAATGCTCACTCTTCCTATTTCCTAATTTACCTTGATTCATGGATCTAACATTCCAGATCCCTATGAAATATTGTTCGTTAGAGCATCAGGCTTTACGTTCACCACCAGACACATCCACAACCAGGCATCATTTGCACTTTGGCTCAGCCTTTTCATTTCTTTCTGTAGCTGTTCCTCTATTCTTCTCCAGGAGCATATTGGACACCTACCAACCTGGGAGGTTCATCTTTCATATCTTTTTGCTTTTTCATACTGCTCATGAAGTTCTCAAGGCATGAATTCCGAAGGGGTTTGCCAGTCCCTTATCCAGTGGACCACATTTTCTCAGGTCCTGACTAGCAGGGACATGACCTTCGGCTGCTCCAGGTAGTTGGATGACATTTCAGGTGCCCTGGTTGTCCCACTGCTAGTATTCATTGAGTGTGTCCCATTTTATTCTTTTGCATGTGACTTTCCAGCTTTGCCAACACCATTTATTCAAGAGACTCCTTTCCTCATCGTATACTTTTGCCTCCTTTGTCATAGTCCAGTTGACCACATGTTTGTGGGTTTATTTTCTGGGCTCTCTATTTTCTCTATTCTGTTGCATTTTCTCTATTCTATGTGTTTGTTTTATGCTAATATCACATTGTTTTTAATTACAATAGCTTTGTAACATAGTTTGAAATCATGGAGTGTGATACTTCCGATCTCGTTTTTAAGATTGATTTGACTATTTAAGATCACTTGTGATTCCATAAATATTTTAGGATTGTTTCTTCTATTTCAGAATATTTATAGTGGTTGAACTGAAGCTGTAAATTTTTGGTAATATTAACAATATTAATTTCTCTAATATTTAAGCACGGAGTGTCATTCCATTTATTTGTGTCTCCTTCAGTTTCTTTCATGGAGAAGCCAATGGCACCCCACTCCAGTACTCTTGCCTGGAAAATCCCATGGGCGGAGGAGCCTGGTAGGCTGCAGTCCACGGGGTCACTAGGAGTCAGACACGACTGAGAGACTACACTTTCACTTTTCACTTTCATGCATTGGAGAAGGAAATGGCAACCCACTTCACTGTTCTTGCCTGGAGAATCCCAGGGACGGGGGAGCCTGGTGGGCTGACGTCTACCAGGTCTCACAGAGTCGGAAACGACTGAAGCGACTTAGCAGCAGCAGCAGTTTCTTTCAGCAGTGTCTTACAGTTTTAACTGCATGTGTCCTTTACCTCCTTGGTTAAATTTATCCCTAAGTACTTTATTCTTTTTGATACAGTTGTAAATGGGACTGTTTTCTTTAATTCTCTTTTTAATAGTTAACCGTTAGTGCATAAAAATGCAGCAGACTTTTCTATGTTGATGTAACCTGAAAATTTACTGAATTAACTTATTAATTCTGATAGTTTTTTGGTAGGATCTTTTGGGTTTTCTATATATATGTTATCCACAAATAACAATAGAACACTAGTTTTACTTCTTTCTTTTCAATTTAGATGTCTTTTTTTGTTTTTCCTTTTTTCTGCCTAATTGCTCTGGCTAGGAATTCCAATACTATATTGAGCAAAAGTAGTGAGTTTTAACATCCTTGTCCTGTTTCTGATTTTAAAAGAAAAGCTTTCAGCTTTTCCCCTTGAACACGATGTTAGCTGTGGGCTTGTCATAAATACATTATGTTGAGATATGTTCTCTCTATATCCACTTTTTTTTCCCTCTCTGTCCCCATGTCCTCTCCCAACCCTTTCTGCTTTGATGTTTCCCAACTGGGTCTTCTTTTTTTTTTTTTAATTGGAGGAAAATTGTTTTACAATATTGTGCTGTTCTCTGCAGTACAACAACACAAATCATCATAATTGTATACAAATCACCTCCTTTCTGAGCCTCCATCCCTCCCACCATCCCACTCCTCTAGGTCATCACATAGTGCCAGGCTGGGCTCCCTCTGTTATGGAGCAACTTCTCACCATCACCCACTATCTATATTACATGTGGTGGTGTATATATGTCAATGCAACTTTCTCCATTCATCCCACTCTTCCCTTCCTGTGTTTGTCCACAAGTTTATTCTCTATACCTGCATCTCCATTCCTTCTCTGCCAAAAGATTCATCAACACCATTTTTCTAGATGCCATATATACACATTAATGTACTCAGATCAGATCAGTCGCTTAGTCATGTCCGACTCTTTGAGACCCCATGAATCACAGCACGCCAGGCCTCCCTGTCCATCACCAACTCCCAGAGTTCACTCAGACTCACATCCATCGAGTCAGTGATGCCATCCAGCCATCTCATCCTCTGTCGTCCCCTTCTCCTCCTGCTCCCAATCCCTCACAGCATCAGAGTCTTTTCCAATGAGTCCACTCTTCGCATGAGGTGGCCAAAGTACTGGAGTTTCAGCTTTAGCATCATTCCTTCCAAAGAACACCCAGGGCTGATCTCCTTCAGAATGGACTGGTTGGCTCTCCTTGCAGTCCAAGAGACTCTCAAGAGTCTTCTCCAACACCACAGTTCAAAAGCATCAATTCTTCGGTGCTCAGCCTTCTTCACAGTCCAACTCTCACATCCATACATGACCACAGGAAAAACCATAGCCTTGACTAGACGAACCTTTGTTGGCAAAGTAATGTCTCTGCTTTTGAATATGCTATCTAGGTTGGTCATAACTTTCCTTCCAAGGAATAAGCGTCTTTTAATTTCATGGCTGCAATCACCATCTGCAGTGATTTTGGAGCCCCCCAAAATAAAGTCTGACACTGTTTCCACTGTTTCCCCATCTATTTACCATGAAGTGATGGGATCGGATGTCATGATATTGGTTTTCTGAATGTTGAGCTTTAAGCCAACTTTTTCACTCTCCACTTTCACTTTCATCAAGAGGCTTTTGAGTTCCTCTTCACTTTCTGCCATAAGGGTGGTGTCATCTGCATATCTGAGGTTATTGAGATTTCTCCCGGCAATCTTGATTCCAGCTTGTGGTTCTTCCAGTCCACCGTTTCTCATGATGTACTCTGCATATAAATTAAATAAACAGGGTGACAATATACAGCCTTAACGAACTCCTTTTCCTATTTGGAACCAGTCTGTTGTTCCATGTCCAGTTCTAACTGTTGCTTCCTGACATGCATACAAATTTCTCAAGAAGCAGGTCAGGTGGTCTGGTATTCCCATCTCTTTCAGAATTTTCCACAATTTATTGTGATCCACACAGTCAAAGGCTTTGGCATAGTCAATAAAGCAGAAATAGATGCTTTTCTGGAACTCTCTTGCTTTTTCCATGATCCAGCGGATGTTGGCAATTTGATCTCTGGTTCCTCTGGCTTTTCTAAAACTAGCTCAAACATCAGGAAATTCACGGTTCACATATTGCTGAAGCCTGGCTTGGAGAATTTTGAGCATTACTTTACTAGCATGTGAGATGAGTGCAATTGTGCAGTAGTTTGAGCATTCTTTGGCATTGCCTTTCTTTGGGATTGGAATGAAAACTGACCTTTTCCAGTCTGCTGTTTTCTCTTGACTTATTTCAATCTAGGTTCTTGCACCTCACTAGAACTGACTGAAATTCATTCTTTATTATGGCTGAGTAGTATTTCATATATATTATATATATATATACACACACCACATCTTCTTTATCCATTCATCTGTTGATGGGCATCTAGGTTGCTTTCATGTCCTAGCTTTTAAAAATAGTGCTCCTATGAATACTGAGGTACATGTGTCCTTTTAAATTATGGTTTTCTCTTGGCACATGCTGAGACATATGGTAGCCATATTCCTAGTTTTTTAAGGAATCTTCATACTATTCTCCATAGTGGCTGCATCAATTTACATTCCTACCAACAGTGCAAGAGCGTTCCATTTTTCCACATCCTCTCCAACATTTATTGCTTGTAGATTTTTTGATGATGGACATTCTGACTGGTAAGAGGTGATACCTCATTTGTAGTTTTGATATACATTTCTCTAATAATGAGCAATGTTGAGCATTTTTTCATGTGTTTCTAGCTATCTCCTCTTGGCCACCACCTCTGGCCTTGGGCAGGGGGTAGCTCCTCTCGGCTGCCGCCCCTGACCTTGGACATAGGGTAGCTGCACTTGGCTGAGAGGTCAAGGGCGGCGGCCAAGAGGAGCAACCCCACATCCAAGGAGCAATGACTGCACGGGCACAGGAGGGCCAAGAGGAGCTACTTCACGTTCAAGGTCAGGAGGGGCAGCAGTGAGGAGATAGCCCTCGTCCAAGGTAAGGAGCAGTGGCTGCACTTTGCTGGAGGAGCTGTGAAGAGATACCCCATGTCCAAGGTAAGAGAAACCCAAGTAAGATGGTAGCTGTTGCAAGAGGGCATCAGAGGGCAGACACAGTGAAACCATAATCACAGAAAACTAGTCAATCTAACCACACAGACCACAGCCTTGTAACTCAATGAAACTAAGCCATGCTGTGTGGGGCCACCCAAGACAGACGGGTCATGGTGGAGAGGTCTGATAGAATGTGGCCCACTGGAGAAGGGAATGGCAAATCACTTCAGTATTCTTGCCTTGAGAACCCCATGAACAGAATGAATAGGCAAAACGATAGGATACGGAAAGAGGAACTCCCCAAGTCAGTAGGGCCCAATATGCTACTGGAGATCAGTGGAGAAATAACTCCAGAGAATGAAGGGATGGAGCCAAAGCAAAAACAATCCCCAGTTGTGGATGTGGCTGGTGATAGAAGCAAGGTCTGATGCTGTAAAGAGCAATATTGCATAGGAACCTGGAATGTTAGGTCCACAAATCAAGGCAAATTGGAAATGGTCAAATAGGAGATGGAAAGAGTAAACGTCAACATTCTAGGAATCAGTGAACTAAAATGGACTGGAATGGGTGAATTTAACTCAGATGACCATTATATCTACTACTGTGGGCAGAATCCCTTAAAAGAAATGGGGTAGCCATCATGGTCAACAAAAGAGTCCAAAATGCAGTACTTGGATGCAATCTCAAAAATAACAGAATGATCTCTGTTCATTTCCAAGGCAAAACATTCAATATCACAGTAATCCAAGTCTATGCCCCAACCAGTAATGCTGAAGAAGCTGAAGTTGAACGGTTCTATGAAGACCTACAAGACCTTTTAGAACTAACACCCAAAAAAGATGTCCTTTTCATTATAGGGGACTGGAATGCAAAAGTAGGAAGTCAAAAAACACCTGGAGTAACAGGCAAATTTGGCCTTGGAGTATGGAATGAAGCAGGGCAAAGACTAATAGAGTTTTGCCAAGAGAATGCACTGGTCATAACAAACACCCTGTTCCAACAACACAAGAGAAGACTCTACACATGGACATCACCAGATGGTCAACAACGAAATCAGACTGATTATATTCTTTGCAGCCAAAGATGGAGAAGCTCTATACACTCAGCAAAAACAAGACTGGGAGCTGACTGTGGCTCAGATCATGACCTCCTTATTGCCAAATTCAGATTTAAATTGAAGAAAGTAGGGAAAACCACTAGACCATTCAGGTATGACCTAAATCAAATCCCTTATGATTATACAGTGGAAGTGAGAAATAGATTTAAGGGCCTAGATCTGATAGATAGAGTGCCTGATGAACTATGGATGGAGGTTTGTGACATTGTACAGGAGACAGGGATCAAGACCATCCCCATGGAAAAGAAATGCAAAAAAGAAAAATGGCTGTCTGGGGAGGTGTTACAAATAGCTGTGAAAAGAAAAGAAGGAAAAAGCAAAGGTGAAAAGGAAAGACATAAGCATCTGAATGCAGAGTTCCAAAGAATAGCAAAGAGAGATAAGAAAGCCTTCTTCAGCGATCAATGCAAAGAAATAGAGGAAAACAACAGAATGGGAAAGACTAGAGATCTGTTCAAGAAAATTAGAGATACCAAGGGAACATTTCACGCAAAGATGGGATCGATAAAGGACAGAAATGGTATGGACCTAACAGAAGCAGAAGATATTAAGAAGAGGTGGCAAGAATACACAGAAGAACTGTACGAAAAAGATCTTCATGACCAAGATAATCACGATGGTGTGTTCACTGACCTAGAGCCAGACATCCTGGAATGTGAAGTCAAGTGGGCCTTAGAAAGCATCACTATGAACAAAGCTAGTGGAGGTGATGGAATTCCAGTTGAGCTATTTCAAATCCTGGAAGATAATGCTGTGAAAGTGCTGCACTCAATATGCCAGCAAATTTGGAAAACTCAGCAGTGGCCACAGGACTGGAAAAGGTCAGTTTTCATTCCAATCCCTAAGAAAGTCAATGTCAAAGAATGCTCAAACTACCACACAATTGCACTCATCTCACATGCTAGTAAAGTAATGCTTAAAATCCTCCAAGCCAGGCTTCAGCGGTACATGAAACGTGAACTTCCAAATGTTCAAGCTGGTTTTAGAAAAGGCAGAGGAACCAGAGATCAAATTGCCAACATCCGCTGGATCATGGAAAAGCAAGAGAGTTCCAGAGAAACATCTGTTTCTGCTTTTTGACTATGCCAAAGCCTTTGACTGTGTGGATCACAACCAACTGTGGAAAATTCTGAAAGACATGGGAATACCAGACCACCTGACCTGCCTCTTGAGAAACCTATATGCAGGTTAGGAAGCAACAGTTAGAACTGGACATGGAACTACAGACTGGTTCCAAATCGGAAAAGGAGTACGTCAAGGCTGTATATTGTCACCCCGCTTATTTAACTTCTATGCAGAGTACATCATGAGAAACGCTGGACTGGAAGAAGCACAAGCCGGAATCAAGATTGCCGGAAGAAATATTAATAACCTCACAAATTCACTGCTACTATTTCTGCCACTCTTTTGGCAGAAAGTGAAGAGGAACTAAAAAAACCTCTTGATGAAAGTGAAAGAGGAGAGTGGAAAAGTTGGCTTAAAGCTCAACATTCAGAAAACAAAGATCATGGCATCTGGTCCATCACTTCATGGGAAATAGATGGGGAAACAGTGGAAACAGTGTCAGACTTTATATTGGGGGGACTCCAAAATCTGCAGATGATGACTGCAGCCATGAAATTAAAAGACGTTACTCCTTGGAAGGAAAGTTATGACCAAATTAGATAGCATATTCAAAAGCAGAGGCATTACTTTGCCAATAAAGTCCGTCTAGTCAAGGCCATGGTTTTTCCAGTAGTCATGTATGCGTTTGAAAGTTGAACTGTGAAGAAAGCTGAGTGTCAAAGAATTGATGCTTTTAAACCGTGGTGTTGGAGAAGACTCTTGAGAGTCCCTTGGACTGCAAGGAGATCTAACCAGTCCATTCTAAAGGAGATCAGCCCTGGGTGTTCTTTGGAAGGAATGATGCTAAAGCTGAAACTGCAGTACTTTGGCCACCTCATGCGAAGAGTTGACTCATTGGAAAAGACTCTGATGCTGTGAGGGATTGGGAGCAGGAGGAGAAGGGGACGACAGAGGATGAGATGGCTGGATGGCATCACCGACTTGATGGACATGCGTTTCAGTGAACTCCGGCAGTTGGTGATGGACAGGGAAGCATGACCTGCTGCAGTTCATGGGGTCCCAAAGAGTCGGACACGACTGACTGACTGACTGAACTGAACTGAACTGAATTATTAGCTATCTGAATATCTTCTTTGGAGAAGTGTCTGTTTAGGTCTTCTATCCATGTTTTTGATTGGGCTGTTTGTTTTTCTAGTATTGAACTGTATGAGCTGCTTATACACTTTGGAGAAAAATCATTTGTCAGATATTTCACTTGCAAATATTTCCTCCCATTCTGAGGGTTATCTTTCAACCTTGTTTTTTTTTTTATTTGCTGTACAAAAGCTTTTAAGTTTAATTAGGTCCCATTTGTTTATTTATTTATTTTTATTTCTATTATTCCAGGAGGTAGGTCAAAGAGGATCTTGCTGTGATTTATGCCAAAGAATGCATTGCCTATGTTTTTCTCTAAGAGCTTTATAGTTTCTGACTTTACGTTTAAGTCTTTAAACCATTTTGAGTTTATTTTTGTGTATGGTGTAGAATTGCTCTAGTTTAATTGTCTAGTTTCCTTGCACCACTTTCGGAAGAGGTTGTCTTCTCCATTGTATATTCTTACCTCCCTTGTCAAAGTTAAAGTGCCCATACATGTGTGGGTTTATCTCTGGGTTTTCTATCTTGTTCTGTTGGTTTATATTTCTGTTTTTGTACCAGTGCCATACTCCATGATGACCATAACTTTAACAAGGATTATTACTCTAGCTCTGATTTTCATTTTCAAAAGATTGCTTTGGCTATTCAGAGCCTTTTGTGTTTTCATTTAAATTGTGAAATTTTTTTGTTCTATTCTGTGTAAAATACCCTTGGTAGTTTGGTAGGGATTACAGTTGAAACTGTAGATTACTTTGGGTAGTATAGTCATTTTCGCAGTATTTATTCTTCCAACCCAAATTGATTCTCTCCATTTATTCTTGTCATCTTTGATTTCTTTATAGAAAGAAATCTTATAGCTCTATAATGTCTTATAGTTTTATTCATACAAGTCTTTTGTCTCTTTAGGTAGGTTTATTTCTAGGTATTTTATTCTTTTTGTTGCAATGGTGAATGGGATTCTTTCTATAATTTCTCATATTCTTCATTGATCGTATATAAGAATGCAAGGGATTTCTGTGTATTAATTTTATGCCCTGACATTTTACTATATTCATTGATTAGCTCTAGTAATTTTCTGGTTGCATCTTTAGGGTTTTCTATGTATAGTATAAGTCATCTGCAAACAGTGAGAGCTTTACTTCTTTTCCAATTGGATTTCTTTTATTGCTTTTTCTTCTCTGCTTGTTATGGCTAGGACTTCCAAATTATGTTGAATAATAGTGATGGGAGTAGGCACACTTGTCTTGTTCCTGATCTTAGAGGAAATGCTTTCAGTTTTTCACTGTTGAGAATAATATTTTCTATGGGTTTGTTATATATGGCCTTTATTATGTTGAGTTATGTTCTTTCTATGACTACATTCTGGAGAGTTTTTATCATAAATGGGTGCTGAATTTTGTCAAAATATTTCTCTGCATGTATTAAGATGATCATATGATTTTTATCTTTCAGTTAGTTAATATGGTATATCACATTGATTGATTTGCATATATTGAAGAACCCTTGCATTCCTGGGATAAATCTCACTTGACCATGGTGTATGATCCTTGTAATGTGCTATTGGATTCTGTTTGCTACAATTTTGTTGAGGATTTTTGCATCTATGTTCATCAGTGGTATTGGCCTGTAATTTTCTTTTTTGTGGTATCTTTGATTTTGGTATCACATTGATTGTGGCCTTGTAGAATGAGTTTGGGAGTTTGCCTTTCTCTGCAATTTTCTGAAAGAGTTTGAATAGGATAGGTGTTAGCTCTTCTCTAAACTTTTGGTAGAATTTGCCTGTGAAGCCATCTGGCCCCAGGTTTTTGTTTGTTGGAAGATATTTGGGTGCAGTTTTGATTTCTGTGCTTGTGATTGGTCTATTCATATTTTCTATTCCTTCCTGGTTAAGTTTTCAAAGATTACACTTTTCTAAGAATTTGTCCATGTCTTCCAACTTGCTCATTTTATTGGCATATAGTTACTCATAATAGACTTTTAATATTCTCTGTATTTCTGTGTTGTCTGTTGAAACTTCTCCTTGCATTTCTAATTTTATTGATTTGAGTCTTCTTTCCTTTTCTTGATGAATCTGGCTAATGGTTTGTCAATTTTGTTTATCTTCTCAAAGATCAGCTTTTATTGATCAGTTTTATTGATCAATCAGCTTTATTGATCTTTGTTATTTTCTCCATTTAGTTCTGCTCTGATCTTTCTGATTTCTTTCCTTGTATTAACTTCAGGATTTTTTTCCCTTTCTTTATCTAGTTGCTTTAGGTGGAAGGTTAGGTTGTTTATTTGTTGTTTCCCTTGTTTCTTGAAATAGGCTTGTATTACTATAAACTTTCCTTTTAGCACTGCTTTTACTGCATCCCATAGGTTTTGAGTTGTGTTTTCATTGCTATTTTTTTCTGAATATTTTTTTTATTTCCTCTTTGATTTCGTCAGTGATCTGTTGATTACTCAAAGCATATTGCTTAGCCTCCTTGTGTTTGTATTTTTTACAGTTTTTTTTTTTTCTTCCTGTAGTGGATATCTAGTCTTATAACATTGTGTTCAGAAAAGATACTTGAAATTATTTCATTTTTTTATTTAAAGGCGTGATTTATGACCCAACATGTGATCTATTCTTGAGAATGTTCATTGTGCACTTGAAAAAAAGTGAAATCTACTGTTTCCAGATGAAATGTACTATAGACATCAATTAGGTCTATCTGGTCCAATGTCCCATTTAATATTTGTGTTTCCTTATTAATTCTCTGTCTGGATGATCTGTCCATTGATGTAACTGGGATGTTAAAATTCCCCCTATTATTGTGTTTCCCCTTTAATTGTTGCTAGCATTTGCCTTATGTATTGATGCTCCCTTGACCCTTTATGTAGTGACCTTTCTTGTCTCTTGTAACATACTTTATTTTAAAGTCTATTTTATCTCATGTGAGTATTACTCCTTCTGCTTTCTTTTGATTTCCATTTGCATGGAATGTCTTTTTCCAACCCCTCATTTTCATTCTATATGTGTCCCTAGGTCTGAAGTGGGTCTCTTATAGAAAGCATATGTAGAGATCTTGTTTTTGTATTCATTCACCCAATCTGTGTATTTTGGCTGGAGCTTTTAATCCATTTACATTTAAGGTAATGTAATTTGGACTGTGAAGAAGGCTGAATGCCAAAGAATTGATGCTTTTAAACTGTGGTGTTGGAGAAGACTCTTGAGAGTCCCTTGAACTGCAGGGAGATCCAACCAGTCCATTCTGAAAGAAATCAGCCCTGGGATTTCTTTTGAGGGAATGATGCTGAAGCTGAAACTCCAGTACTTTGGCCATCTCATGCGAAGAGTTAACTCACTGGAAAAGAGTCTGATGCTGGGAGGGATTGGGGGCAGGAGGAGAAGGGACGACAGAGGATGAGATGGCTGGATGGCATCACTGACTCGATGGACGTGAGTCTGAGTGAACTCTGGGAGTTGGTGATGGACAGGGAGGCCTGGCGTGCTGCAGTTCATGGGGTCACAAAGAGTCGGACATGACTGAGCGACTGAACTGAACTGAATCATTCATACATTGCTATATATGAGTCTATTACCAATTACTTTGTTGTTTTGGGTTTGTTTTTGTAGGCATTTTCTTTCTCTTGTTTCCTGTCTAGAGAAATTGCTTTAACATTTGTTGTAAAGCTGGTTTGGTGGTGCTGAATTATCTTAATTTTTGCTTGTCTATAAAGCTTTTAATTTCTTCATCAAATCTGAATGAGATTCTTCCTGGATACAGTAATTTTGATTGTAGGTTTTTCCTTTCATCACCTTAAGTATATCTTGCCAGTCCCTCCTGGCCAGCAGAGTTTCTGTTGAAAGATCAGCTGTTAGCCTTGTGGGGATACCTTTGTAAGTTATCTGTTGTTTTTATCTTGCTGCTTTTAATATTTTTCTTTGTGTTTAATTTTTGTTAGTTTGATTAATATGTATCTCAATGTGTTTCTCTTTGGGTTTATCCCATATAGGACTCTCTGGGCTTCCTGAACTTGGGTGAATATTTCCTTTCCTATGTTAGGAAAGTTTTTGAGTATAATCTCTCAAATATTTTCTCACACCCATTGTTTTTCTCACTTTCTGGGACCTCTATAATTCAGATGTTGATGTGCTTAATGTTGTTACTGAGGTCTATAAGACTGTCTTGATTTCTTTTCATTTTTCTTTCTCTATTCTGCTCTGTTTCAATTATTTCCACCATTCTGTCTTCCATCTCACTTATCCATTCTTCTGCTTTGGTTATATTGATGTTAGTTACCTAAAGTGTATTTTTAATCTCAGTTATTGTGTTATTCATTGCTGATTGTCTATTTATTTATTCTAGATTCTTATGAATTATTTCCTGTATCTTCTCAATCTGTGTCTCCATTCTATTTATCTATGCCTCCATTTTATTTCCAAGATTTTGAACCATCTTTACTATCATTACATTGAATTCTTTTTCAGGTAAACTGCCTATTTCCTCTTCATTTGTTTGGTCTTGTGGGCTTTTACTGTGCTACTGCTGCATCTGATAGTCATATATGGATGTGAGAGTTGGACCATAAGGAAGGCTGAGCATCAAAGAATTGATGGTTTCAAACTGTGGTGCTAGAGAAGACTCTTGAGAGTCCCTTGGACAGAAAGGAGATCAAACCAGTCAATCCTAAAGGAAATCAACCCTAAATATTCATTGGAAGGACTGATGCTGAAGTTGAAGCTCCAGAACTTTGGCCACCTGATGTGAAGAGTTGATTCATTGGGAAAGACCTTCATGCTGGGGAAGATTGAGGGCAGGAAGAGAAAGGGATGACAGAGGATGAAATGGTTGGATGGTATCACAGACTCAGTAAACATGAGTTTGCGTAAACTCCAGGAGATGGAGAAGGACAGGGAAGCCTGGCGTGCTGCAGTCCATGGGGTGGCAAAGAGTCAGACATGACTGAGCGACTGAACAACAGCAACAAATTTCTTACAACCCTTTGTATTACTTTGGTATCAATTGTAATTTCTGTTTTATATCTGATTTATTCATTTGGGCTCTCTCTTTCTCTCTTTTTTTTTTTTTTTGGATGAATGTGGCTGATGGTTTATCAATTTTGTTTCTCTTTTCAAAGAAAAATCTCTTGGCTTCATTAATATTTTCTGTTGTCTTTTTAGTCTCCATTTCATTTAATTCTGCTCTAATATCTTTTATTTCCTTCCTTTTACTAAATTAGGATTTTGTTCTTTTTCTAGTCATTTAAGGTGTAAAATTACATTGTCTATTTGAGATTTTTCTTTTTTCTTGATGTAGGCTTGTATCACTATAAACTTCCCTCTTACAACTGCTTTTGATGTATCCCATGGATTTTATTATGTTGTATTTCCATTTTTATTTGCCTCGGGGTACGTTTTGATTTCTCCTTTGATTTCTTTGTTGACCAATTCATGTTCAGTAGCATTTTGTTTGATTGTCACACATTTGTGATTTTCCCAGTTTTCTTCTTATAATTGATCTCATTTCATACCATTGTGGTTGGAAAGATTCTTGGTATGATTACAATATTCTTATATTTATTAATACTTATTTTATTGCCTAATATATAATATTACTATTCTGGATTATGTTCCATGTGCACTGGAAAAGAATGTGTTGCTTTTGAATGGAATATTCTATATAAAATCAATTAAGTCTACCCAATCTAATGTGTTATTTAAGGCTGATGTTTTGTTTTTGATTTTCTATTTGGATGATCTATCCATTTACGTCGGTGGTATATTAAAGTTTATATACTTTTCTTGTATTGCTGTCCATTTTTTTATTTACATCTATTCAGTTCCAGTTTAATTCAGTCGCTCAGGTATGTCTGACTCTTTGGAACCATGGACTGCAGCATGCCAGGCTTCTCTGTCCATCACCAATATTTGCTTTATTTTGGTACTCTGATGTTGAGTGCATAGATATAAATGTTACATCTTCTTGCTGGATTGACCCTTTTATCATTATTTAACACCTATTTTTGTCTTTTATGAAAAGTTTTTGTTTTACTGGAGTGGATTGCCATTTCCTTCTCCAACCCAGGAATCGAATTTGGATCTCCTGCATTACAGGCAGATCCTTAACTGACTAAACTATGAGGGAAGTGACTAAACTATAAGGGAAACAGCATGTTATATATAAGAAGCCTCTCTGCTCTCCCAAGACTTCCAGCAGAAACTTTGCAGCCAAGGAGGGAGTGGCATGATATATTTAAAGTGTTGAAAGGAAAGAGAAAAGAAAAACAAAACAAAAGTCCCAACCAAGAATACTCTACTTGACAGGGCTAATGTTTAGAATTGAAGGAGAGATACAAAATTTCCCAAATAAACAAAAGCTAAAGATGCTTATCACCACTAAACAATGAAGAACTCTGTGACTCCCATTGGTACTTTGTTAAATGTTTATCTTTTGGGAAGTTTTCACTGTATTCATCCTTTCTTCTCCTGTTTGAACTCTTTATCAGATAAGTTACTTACCTCTTTCATTTGGGCGTTTTCAAGGGTTCTAGCTTATTATATTGTTTGGAACGTATTCTTTTGTCTCATTTCTCTCGAGTTGTTTGTTTCTCTGTATTAATGATGCAACAGCTACCTCTCACTGTCTTGAAGGAGCAGCCTTACATAGAAGAACCTTATTATTTAAACGTGCTCTAGCTCTTGTCACTTGTAACTTTGTGATTGTCTAAGCAACCTGATTTATTCTTCTTTGGTCACACTTGTTGATGGTATGTCAAGATTTGTGAGTGTTCCTGTATGACATAAATCATAGCAAGTTCCTTTATGATCCACCTCCTAGAATACTGGA
Source organism: Bos grunniens (assembly GCF_055505025.1). NCBI lineage: Eukaryota > Metazoa > Chordata > Mammalia > Artiodactyla > Bovidae > Bos > Bos grunniens. The sequence goes on along the minus strand of NC_141183.1, from coordinate 59,018,498 downwards.
AATAAAAACAAAAATAAATAAGTGGGATCTAATTAAACTTAAAAGATTTTTCACAGCAAAGGAAACTATAAGCAAGGTGAAAAGACAACCCTCGGAATGGGAGAAAATAACAGCAAATGAAACAACTGACAAAGAATTAATTTTCAAAATATAGAAGCAGCTCATACAACTCAGTACCAGGAAAACAAACAACCTGATCAAAAAGTGGACAAAAGGCCTAAATAAACATTTCTCCAAATAATACTCACAGATGGCTAATAAACACAGGAAGAGATGCTCAACATCACTCATTATCAGAGGAATGCAAATCAAAACTACAGTGATATATCACCTCACAACAGTCAGAATAGCCATAATCAAAAAATCCACAAACGAAAAGTGCTGGAGAAGGTGTGGAGAAAAGGGAACACTCCATACAGCCACTATGGAAGACAATATGGAGATTCCTTAAAAACTAGGAATAAAACCACCATATAACCCAGAAGTACCACTTCTAGGCATATACCCAGAGGAAACCAAAACTGAAAAAAACCTATGTAACCTAATGTTCATTGCAGCACGATTTAAAATAGCCAAGACAATGAAGCAACCTAGATGTCCATTGATAGATGAATTGATAAAGAAGCCATGGTACATATACACAGTGAAATACTACTCAGACATAAAAAGGAACACATTTGAATCAGTTCTAATGAGATGAATGAACCTAAAGCCTATTATACAGAGTACAGTAAGTCAAAAAGAGAAAAAAACAAATACCATATACTAACACATACATATGGAATATAGAACGATGGTATTGATGAACCTGTTTGCAGAGCAGGAATGGAGATGCAGACGTAGAAAGCAGACTTATGGATAAGGATGGGGAAGAAGAGGGAGAGGGTGAGATGAATCCAGAGAGTAGCATGGATGCATATACACTAACATATGTAAATAGACAGCCAATGGGAATTTGCCGAATGACTCAGGGAACTCAAACGGGGGCTCTGTAATAACCTAGATGGGTGGAAATGGGAGGAGGTGGCAGGGAGATTCAAGAGGGAGGGGACACATGTACATCTATGGCTAATTCATGTTGAGGTATGACAGAAATGAAACCAATATTGTTAAGCCATCATCAATTTAAAATAAATATTAAAAAAGGAAAAAATTAATAAAATAAAAAGAAAGTATTTGTGAGTGTTCTAGAGGGAGGGTGTTTTTTGTACAGTTCACAGAAGAACTGTACAAAAAAGATCTTCATGACCCAGATAATCACGATGGTGTGATCACTCACCTAGAGCCAGACATCCTGGAATGTGAAGTCAAGTGGGCCTTAGAAAGCATCACTATGAACAAAGCTAGTGGAAGTGATGGAATCCCAGTTGAACTATTCCAAATCCTGAAAGATGATGCTGTGAAAGTGCTGCACTCAATATGTCAGCAAATTTGGAAAACTCAGAAGGGGCCACAGGACTGGAAAAGGTCAGTTTTCATTCCAATCCCAAAGAAAGGCAATGCCAAAGAATGCTCAAACTACCGCACAATTGCACTCATCTCACACGCTACTTAAGTAATGCTCAAAATTCTCCAAGCCAGGCTTCAGCAGTACATGAACCATGAACTTCCAGTTGTTCAAGCTGGTTTTAGAAAAGGCAGAGGAATCAGACATCGAATTGCCAACATCTGCTGGATCATGGAAAAAGCAAGAGAGTTCCAGAAAAACATCTATTTCTGCTTTATTGACTATGCCAAAGCTTTTGACTGTGTGGATCACAATCAACTGTGGAAAATTCTGAAAGAGATGGGAATACCAGACCACCTGACCTGCCTCTTGAGAAACCTATATGCAGGTTAGGAAGCAACAGTTAGAACTGGACATGGAACAACAGACTGGTTCCAAATAGGAAAAGGAGTATGTCAAGGCTGTATACTGTCATGCTGCTTATTTAATTTCTATGCAGAGTACATCATGAAAAACGCTGGGCTGGACGAAGCACAAGCTGGAATCAAGATTGCCGGGAGAAATATCAATAACCTCAGATATGCAGATGACACCACCCTTATGGCAGAAAGTGAAGAGGAACTCAAAAGCCTCTTGATGAAGGTGAAAGAGGAGAGTGAAAAAGTTGGCTTAAAGCTCAACATTCAGAAAACGAAGATCATGGCATCTGGTCCCATCACTTCATGGGAAATAGATGGGGAAAAAGTGGAAACAGTGTCAGACTTTATTTTGGGGGGCTCCAAAATCACTGCAGATGGTGACTGCAGCCATGAAATTAAAAGACGCTTACTCATTGGAAGGAAGGTTATGACCAAATTAGATAGCATATTCAAAAGCAGAGACATTACTTTGCCAACAAAGGTCCATCTAGTCAAGGCTATGGCTTTTCCAGTGGTCATGTATGGATGTGAAGCTGAGTGCCGAAGAATTGGTGCTTTTGAACTGTGGTGTTGGAGAAGACTCTCGAGAGTCCCTTGGACTGCAAGGAGATCCAACCAGTCCATTCTGAAGGAGATCAGCCCTGGGATTTCTTTGGAAGGAATGATGCTGAAGCTGAAACTCCAGTACTTTGGCTACCTCATGCAAAGGGTTGACTCATTGGAAAAGACTCTGATGCTGGGAGGGATTGTGGGCAGGAGGAGAAGGGGACGACAGAGGATGAGATGGCTGGATGGCATCAGTGGCTCGAAGGACGTGAGTCTGAGTGAACTCCGGGTGTTGGTGATGGACAGGGAGGCCTGGCGTGCTGAGATTCATGGGGTCACAAAGAGTCGGGCACGACTGAGCGACTGAACTGAACTGAACTAGAGGGAGGGATCCCAGTTAGAACCAAGTTTCATGCTGATTAGAAGCTAAGCCTTCAGACTTATCTTTAAGATATGCAAATGTGTACTGTCCTGTGGGATCATAATTGTAAACGCTGCTGGCCTCCAGATCAGATGGTCTGGAGGTGTCCTTTTGGTTAATAGTTACAAAAATCGGGGCTCCAGTCAAGTGTGTGAACTCCTTTCTGCAAGGTACCACAGGGCCATAGTGCAGCCATGATAGCTTAGCGGTGAATAGTGAATGGTGCCATCAGATTTGTGGTCTCTGAAGGAGAAGATTTAACTCTGGTACCAAAGATAGTCTCAGTCCTTCAGAGCTTTGTGTAGATTTTATTTAAAGGAGAGCAACAGAAAAAGCTTCTGACATAGGCATCAGAAGGGGGCAGGAGAGTACCCGCTTCACTAGTTTAAGGCGGGGGAGGGGGTGCAGGGCAGGGAGGCGGTTTATATACTTCTCAACTAGCTGCTGAGAGTAGGTTAAAAAAATATGTCAAGGCTGTGAGAATTTTGCTCAGACCCTTTCCTGTAACAGACATTCTGGGATGACATCAGCATGAGATTAGCCAGAAGGAACAGGTTAACCCAGAGCTCAAGGCTGTGGAAGCTTTACCTGGGCATTCTCCCGCAACATCCATTCAAAGCTCAAAAAAGGGATGTCCTTGAACAAGAGATGCTTGTTCAGTAGGCCACAAGGCCTATTTGTCTAAGGCAAAGGAATGTGAAAAAGAAAGAAAGTTTACCTCCTCCTTAAAGGGGCCTCGGGCTTGGACTCCTTATCAACCTGCCTAAGTTAATTCTCTCACCAAGTACAATGAGGTGTTGCCCCCTGTCTCCTGTTCCCTGGGTGGACTTTTGTAGCCTCTGGATGTGTGGTAAACTCCTAGTGTTCTTTTCAGGTTGAAGCTCTATGACTAGCAAATAGGGTGTTTCAGTCTATGTATGTAGTGCCCTGAGGGTGTTAGCCTACCAAGAAGAACCCCTCCAAATGTTCCCCACTCGGAGGACGCAGAAATACAATTTCTCCTTGCCACCATAGTCAGGAACCCAAGTTGCATCCCCTGTGTGGGCTGCGTGTGTGCCCACACAGCTTGGGTTGGCTGCAGGAGTGGCCCAGGGGTGAGACTCTCTTCAGCACCAATAGGTTACAGGGTCAGTGCAGAAATCATGCCACCAGTGCCTGCAAGGCGGCAGATGTGGGTTCCATCCCTGGGTCATGAAGATCCATTGGAGGAGAGATAGGCTACCCACTCCAGTATTCTTGGGCTTCCCTGGTGGCTCAGCTGGTAAAGAATCTGCCTGCAATGTGGGAGACCTGGGTTCAATCCCTGGGTCAGGAAGGTCCCCTGGAGAAGGGAAAGGCTATGCATTCCAGTGCTCTGGCCGGGAGAATTCCATGGACTCTATAGTCCATGGGGTCTCAAACAGTTGGATGCAACTGAGCGACTTTCACTTTTAGTACCTCCATCTGGCAGATGCTCTAAGATGAGCAGATGGGTGTTCTTCACATGTACTATGGGTGCTTTTCAAATTCTGCCTTTGTGCTAGGTCCCAGGGCATTTGGGTCCTTTAGGGGCAGAGTCCTTGAAGAGTCTATTCCCTACAGTCCTATGGTTCTCCTGGATCAAAGTCTCATTTGTTTTCAAAGCCAGATGTTTGGGGGCTTGTTTCTCTGGCACGGGTCCCAAGGATTGGGGTGCCTGATGTTGGCCACAGATCTCCACCCCAGTCCTCAGAAAGGAGCTCTATATTTGTGAAATCCTTTCTAATTGTTAGTCACTGCACTGGGTATAGGGTTCTCATCTTTATATAGAAGTTAATTTTATTGGATTATAGTTGCTTTACAATATTGTATTAGTTTTTATTGTATAGCAAAATAGTCATACACAACACAGACCCCCTCCCTTTTGGACTTCCTTCCCACTTAGGGCACCACCATGCAATAAGCACAGTGCCCTGTGGTGTAGTATGTTCTCATTAGCTACCTATTTTATATTATACATAGTATCAATAGTGTACATGCATCAATTCCAGTTCTATTCATCTGCATCTCTTTCTTTTATCCTTCACTGTGGAGGAGCTATTCAGCTAGGTTTTAGGTCACTTTCACAGGGAATTGATCCATGTGTAGCTATAGACCTACTGTGTCCTTGGGAGGATGTGAGTTCAGGATCTTATGCTGCCATCTCACACTGCCTCCTCTAAGTGACTACATTTTGAGACGGTTGATCATGTGGAACTATTTTGGCAGTAGGTAACTCACCTACTACAAGGGGCATTCTTTTATACTAGGAGATAATAATGAAGATTATTAATACTTTTTTGGCTGGTAGAGGAGGAGAGGAAGAAAAAGAAAAAATAGGGAATTTTTGTTGTTGTTCTGTATAACAAAAGTACTAGTATTTATTTTTATTAATCAGGTATAGAAAGCAAATGGATTCATTTGGCATTACAGGAAAACGTAGTCACTACAAGCCGTCAGTGCTAGGACTGGATGAGTCAATGCGAAGTCAGGGGCCAGGAGTTGAGAGAGGAAGTGAAACATACACTACCTCTGACACCAGCCCTGCAGGCAGGTTTGGTTATTTCTAATTAAATGAGAAAGTTAGGCCAAAAATATGGGTTGTCAGTAGGTTGGTAGGCTGATCAAAAATAAAATATAGGGCACCTAGTTCTATTTGCATTTCAGATAAACAACAAGTACTATTTTAAGTATGCCCTGTATATTACACATCTGGGTATTCTCCAGGCATTGAGATCTCTGGGGAAAGGATTTGAAGAATGGAGAACGAATTTAATTTTAAATAGTGCTTTACCTGTCGGTTTCTGCTATTTATTTTCTGGTTAATGAATAATATCTAGTTAAGGAATAATGTCCAAAAGTACCTTCTGCCACGTTCTATAGAATAAGTGATCAGCTGTTACCATGTGTGAAGGTAGAATGCAACACAGAATGTGGATCTGGTAGAAAAATCTAAATTTTCCAACCCCTCATCCATTGATAATACTTGTGAATTCACCCATAAACACTGTGACAAACAAAACACATGGAAATTGGGAAAATGAGTATCCTTTACCTGCTGAGCTGTTGATTTGATTTTATACCAAAGTCCATCCTAAAATACTTCAGATATAATTCTCTTTTTAAAATTGTATTCTTTCTTTTTTTAATAATTATAAAATAAGAAAGTAAAAATATTAAGTTGAAAAGAGAAAAATAACACAAATTTTTACCCCCTGATATAACTTTTTAAAAGTATTTTTTTTTAAATAACTATTTATTTATCTGGCTGTGCTGTCTTCCATACCGCATGGGCTTTTTCTAGCTGCATCAAGTGGAGCTCCTCTCTAGTAGCAGTGCGTGAGCTTCTCACTGCAGTGCTTCTCTTGTGGAGCACACACTCTAGGGCATGCAAGCTTCAGCAGTTGTGCTACATGGGTTTAGTGGTTGTGGATCCTGGGCTCGAGAGCACAGGCTCAAGTTGTGGCGCAAAGACTTAGTTGCTCCACGACAAGTGGGGTCTTCCTGCATCAGAGATAGAGCCTGTGTCTCCTGCATTGGCAGGCAGAGTCTTTACAACTGAGCCACTAGGGAAGTCCTGAAATAACAGCTTTTAACATTCAGGTAAGAATCCTCTAACGTTTCTATGTATACAGATAAATAGATTGATAGAGGGAGAGAGACCTATGATAGATATGTATGGTGTTCCTCCCACCTCCCAGAAATAGAACTACAATTTACATGCCACTTGGTAAACTGTTACTGTTACTAATATATTGTGGACTTTTTTCATTGTCAATACATATACATTTACATCCTCATTTTTAAAGCTTATGGTGAGTCAACAATATTTACTCAGTTCCTACGAAATGAAGACATGCTGTATTTCATTGCACAAATACACCATGGTAGATTTAACCAGTTCTCTATGGTCAGATATTTTACGTTGTCTGTAGTTATTCATTATTATAATCAAGCCTACAACAAATATCCTTGTAATCCTACAACTCAATTGATAGCAATAGATGTGTCCAGACACACTAGAGAAGAGGCAATGTCTTTGGAAATATTGTAATTTTACCAAGGCAAATTGCATGCACATTTCCAATTTTTATTCATATTACTAGATATTCAATCAATAGTCTATAAAAAGACTAGTCAGTCAGTGAGTCACCAGCCCACTTCATCTCATTATTGCTGACACCTCTTTCTGCTTATAACCTATTTATAAGTACAATTACACTCCCATGAGAAAACAAGCAAGGGGGAAGAAAAGAGGCTAATAAAACCAATCTCAGAGCGTTACCAGCATTTAGGCACACACATAGTTCCATTCATTATATATTTGATGATTGCCAAATATGTGCCAAGTCCTCCTTTGGGTATAGCACATAATAAGAACAGAATGGCTCCCTCCACATGTCTTATGGTATGACCAGAGGCACTCTGCTTACCACTTCCAAAAGGTACATGCTTCAACTATTAGAGCAGGGGTCCCCAACCTCCATGATCTAATGTCTGATGATCTGAGGTGGAGCTGAGGTACTAATAATAGAAATAAAGTTCACAATAAGTGTAATGTGCTTGAATCATCCCCAAACCATTCCTCCAACCCCAATCCATGGAAAACTCTCTTCCATGAAACCTATTCCTGGTGCCAAAAAGGTTGGGGACCACAGTATGAGAGTATACAGAGACTGCCCATCTTCTCATACTCTCTCTAATGCAAGGTGTGTGTTCTTTGCCAACAATAATATATTCGTAAAATGCTACTGTCACAAGTAGTTGCAGGCTAACTTAAAAAGTTGACATAAAACAAGAAATCATAAATATAATACATGAGTATCAAACATTTAAAAGTATTTAAAATATATTTAGATGCATTGATTCTTCAAATTTTGAAGTACAGCCAAAGCCATTTCTATCTTGGGCATGCATCTGTTAAGGCAAACGTCTCAAGTGAATTACAAACACATTTCAAAGTATTGTTTTGGACATGCTATGAAATAAGTAGTTCCAAACAATACCAGTTCAAATATTTATTTATGAGTAAGGGTCATCTTCAGTGGGGAAAATGGAATACTAGGTACGTGCTCTAGACAAAGTATAAAAAAGGAACATCTTTTTAAAAGTGAAACTAATCCTCTAGTTAGTTAAAAGCTGGATTAGTCTGATTTCTCTGCAATAATCATGTAAAAAAACAAAACAAGACTCAGTGCCTTCAACACCACCTAGTTTTCTCATGCATCACAGTTCATGGGTTAGCTGCAACTTGGCTTAACTTGGCCCAGCTTAGCTGGCTCATCACCTGATTTCAGGCTGCTGGTCAGATTCAGTTTTCCTCCCTATGTCTCTCATTTTGAAAGTCAGACTAAGAGGACAACTTTAGTCTGGGATATGATCCTCTCATGACGGACGTCAGAGGCTCAAGAGAACTCCCAGCAATTGGCCCAACCTCATAAAGCCTTAGCTCAGAATTGACACATTGTCATTTCTCTTCCTTTCCAGTGACTAGAATAAGTCACATGGGCAAGTTTCAGTTAGTGGAATGGGGAAATAAACTCATCTATGGAGGGGAAGAAGTGTGGATGGGTAGTTGCCAAACATAGCACAATCAGTCACACTCATTATCAGCTGTGCAAATGAAAAGCTAACATCAAAGATGGACCAGTTAATCAGATATACTGCAAATTAGTACAGACATCACACAACAAAGTGCTGCTTCAAACAAGCTGAACATAAATTGCTGAGGCATGTTATTAGAAATGCTAGATAGCAGAACTATGACTTCTTTCAGGATTAGAAGCTTTTTTTTTTTCCCATACATGATTGGATTTTCTTGCATAAATTACTGCTATAATTGGTCTTCTATGATTTCCATTCTCTATTATAAAATGGAGAGAAAATCTAAAGTGATCTAAACACACAGTCCTAAATTCTTATTATTTTCATTTTTCTTACTGTTGTATATATATTGTATATTTCAAGACCAGTAATATTTTTTCCTAATTCATTTTTAGTGAGACTTTCTAGACACACTCAACATAGAAGTAACAGTAACCCTTTCTTCTTTAGTTGTACATAATTAACATAACCAAATTACGTGATTGTAATGACCAGTATTGCTATTATAAAATGATTCGAGAACAAACACAACTGACTCATAGTATTATAAGTATGGGGCTCAACTGCTAGGAGCACAAGCACACTACCACTTGCCATAGAGTTCCATTTTCCTTCCCATTAATTAATCAATTAAATCAAATACATCTGTTAACGGTTATGTAGTACATTGGAAGGAGAAGACAATGGCACCCCACTCCAGTACTCTTGCCCAGAAAATCCCATGGATGGAGGATTCTGGTGGGCTGCAGTCCATGGGGTCGCTAAGAGTCGGACACGACTGAGCGACTTCACTTTCACTTTTCACTTTCATGCATTGGAGAAGGAAATGGCAACCCATTCCAGTGTTCTTGCCTGGAGAATCCCAGGGACGGGGGAGCCTGGTGGGCTGCCGTCTCAGGGGTTGCACAGAATCGGACACAACTGAAGTGACTTAGCAGCAGTAGCAGCAGCAGTACATTGGAAATGGAGGGGCTTAATCCATTAAGTCAGTTAAGTGGAGAAGGTTGATTTAATTTTTATGTCTGATTACCAAAGAAAGCAAGTATTTTAAAAAATATATATTAATTAGTCATATATATTTCCCAAAGAATGTGTTGTCCTGTTTATAGAAACAAGATCTTAACTTTTATAATTAAGTAATCCATAGCAATGTTGTGTATTAAGTTAAGGGAATGAATTTGATGAGCTTTAAAGGCAAGAAATGTATTGGAAAATAACATTCAAAATTCAATCATCATCAACATACTAGTTACAAAACCTAATGCTTTGTATGTAAATATACATTTAAATTGAGTGGTATTTTATGTAGTAGGTATACTAGTTTATATTCAAACTTTGAATTTAATTAAGTTTTAATGTAAATAAACACCTGCTCATTTCATTAATGTATATTAGGCATTCAATAAAGACGAGTACTCTACTCATCAACAGGAAAGTTTCTTAAAGAAATCCTCAATTCTCTCTGTTGCTCAGCTCTTTCTCTCCTTCTAAATAATTTATTTTTTCCTTTTTCTCTAATGATAAACTGTTGGAATCAAGTCTTTCATCTGGTTGGACCTATGTCAAAAGTAAAGATCAGGAGGAGCTGTGGAGATCTGCTTGAATCAAGACTCTATACTCAAGACTACTCTAAAAGGCAGTATCCATTCCTCACCAAAGAGGGAGGCAAGGAGCATTTGTGGAACTCCTGCCAAGTTAGGTTACTTTATCTGAGATCCATCTGACTTTTCTTAATGGTAGGTAGCAAAATTGAGCTTTCATTTCAACATAAATTTCTCCGAGGTAGGAACTGGAAAAGACGTGTTATAGTGTCAAGCTATTTATGATGATCAGATGTGATAGGTTCAGGTCAGCCTGAATACATTTCTATTTCACCTCTCATAGATTATTTTTGCTCAGTGCATTACTGAAAGTTGAGACACTAACAGCCCTTGAATTAAAATAGTCCTAACAATGTCCAGGCTCAGAGAGAAAATAAAAGGCCTGCAGTTTCAAGACGGGTTACACATCTTTACATAGAATAGGTGGTTCATAACAGATATAACTGAGAGATATAATTTTTGTTGCTGGAGGATTTCAGGTGACAGACAGACTGTTTTTATTATTTGTATTTATCACAGGTAATTGAACTTGGTGAGTTAGGAAATTAAGCTAAGGAGGAAAAATTAGTTCCAAGTAAAGCTTAGGAAGCAATTTCCACCCATGAAGTAATTAAGAAGTGAAATGAGTTTCTGCATTAGCTCTTGACACAGAGTCATCTTAATGAGAAACCCTCTTGGGAAAAGTATTAAAAGTAATCTTCACCAGTGGTCAAGCAGTAGCTGATTTTGAAGTTACGGAAATACAGTCCTTTATAGACAAGGTGTCTTTTTGCTCAACAAGGTATTAAACAAGGTCATTTCTTCCATTTTAATAGCTACAACTACTAGAAGGAAATGGAGGAAGGATATCAAGGGATTTTAGATTTACTTATGTAATCCTTTATGTTTTTGCTTTAATTACAAAGAATGTCATCTGTGTTATATTAAAAATATTTAAACAAACAGAAGTGAAAAATGCAAGGATGAGGGGGATTCACCAAACACGTCCATGCTTGGCTGCACCTTCATATCTCTCTCAGGGATAACTGACGTTCTCTCACTGAATTCACAGCTGTGAATTTCTTGAAACTCTAACTGTTCCATTGTTAAAGAAGTCACACAGCTTAGTGTTGTCAAACTACATTCATCCTCCTAACCCACTCCAGATGCACTTCCGAGAAAAACCACTGTCAACTGAAAAAAAAAAAAAAAAACTGTCTAACAGTTGAAAATTATGTTTTATTCAGCAGACTTTCAACCTCAGGAGGTGCCAGGCATCATTCTTAGTCAACATCAGTCTGGATGCTGCAGGAAAGCTAGTCATTGGGATAAGAATCTCTCAACCTAGGTTAAAAATCAATGTTTAAGTAACAGAAAGGGAGAGATTTTTTCTTTCAATATCCTCTGAGGAAATGTAATGATATGTGACTTTGTTATCACTGCATTGCAATAAAAATCAAATCAGTGTCCAGCATCGCCTAGCAGTAAAGAAATTTCAAGCAATAATCTTTTGCCCAAAAAATTACTTTTCCTTCTCTTATGTCTTCCTCAGTTTGTGTTAATTACATCTGTCTTGATTGTCTGGTTGGCTTCAGCTTGAATTCCAGAATAAATCTCTTTACGTCCAGTATATTTTGAGTTTTTCTACCAATTACCTGCCAACCACCATCTCTTCAAAGGCTGGTTCAGAATTCTGTTAAAATATTATATTGTAGGTGAGTTACTTAGCTCTTTGTTCACATCATTTCTACTCTCGAAACAAGTCCCCCTAAAACTGACTTCCTCTGCCAAGTGTACAATTAACCTCTCTATCCAAAACTTTGTTCACTTTCTTGTCTCATTCTGTTCCCCTCCAGACTGAGGACTATGGAAGAAAATGGGGGGTTGAAACTGAGCAGGATGCTGCAGGCCTTCTGGTTCAAGCCCTCCATGTTCCAACTTTATATTTGGCCTTCCCTGAGTTCCAAAGCGCTGACACAAGCAGTTAATAATTAGAACAATAGACTCACAGGACTTCTAGTTCCTTCTGAAGGAATGATAGGCAATAATTGAATGCATGTCTTTGAGTTGTGCAGAAACTAAGACCCCCATCCCCTACCCAGTGGGGGACTTCATGTTGATGCAAGCACTAGATCTCAGACTGGTTATAAACGGAAGGTTGACAACTAAGATTCCAAAGCATCATGCTGTTACCTCACCATCAATCAATCAGAAGAAAATCTGCACATAATGGAAGATAACAAAAACTCTCATCCTCCCCAACCCCCACAAATGACTCTCCTTTTAAAAGCTTTCATGGTTGAGCAGAATCTTCAGAGCTGGTTTTCAAACATAAGTTTTGTTTTCTCCCCAGAGAAAGCAAACTTTCTTTTCCAACCGATACTCATCTCTCAAGTTTTGATTTTTGAGCAATGAGCAGTCGGACCTGATTTCAGTAACAGTGTCAACACGTTGGTCTTGCTGCATATCAGGCAACCAGACCTGAGTTTGGTTCAGTAACACTCTGTTCCACCCAGGCACCAGGACAATTTTTCTGAAATTGGGTGTCCCTCAGGTTGCCCTTGGGTGTCCAAAGACATTCTCCGAGTTAGGAAAATCTCTACAAGAATTGAATCCATATTTACCTTGATGATTATATTTTAAAATGTTAGGTATAAGCATAGTCCCAATTGTCTAAATGACAAATTTATAATCAAGTTTTTTGCTGTTCAGTTGCTAAGTCATGTCTGATTCTTTGCCACCCCATGAACCACAGCATGCCAGGCTTCCCTGTCCTTCATTATCTCCTTGAGTTTATTCAGACTTAGGTACATTGAGTCAGTGGACTCAACCATCTGACCATTCCATCCTTTGTCACCCCCTCTTCCTCTTGCCTTCTATCTTTCCCAGCATCAGAATCTTTTCCAATGAGTTCACTCTTCACATCAGGTTGCCAGAGTATTGGAACTTCAGCTGCAGCATCAGTCTTTTCAATGAACATTCAGGACTGATTTCCTTTAAGATTGACTGATCCTTGTAGTCCAGAGGATTCTCAAGAGTCTTCTCCAGCACCACAGTTTGAAAGCATCAATTCTTCAGTGCTCAACCTTCTTTGTGGTCCAACTCTCACATCCATACATGACTACTGGAGAAACTATAGCTTTGACTATATGGACCTTTTTGCAAAAGTGATATCTCTGCATTTTAATATGCTATCTTGGTTTAGTCAAGTACAGAGCCACAATTTATGTGTCCATGCTTTTTTTTGGGCTTCCATGGTAGAACAGATGGTAAAGTGTCTGCCTGCAATGCAGGAAACCTGGATCGAACCCTGGGTCATGAAGATCCCCTGGAGAAGGAAATGGCAACCCACTCCAATGCTGTTGCCTGGAAAATTCCATGGATGGAGGAGCCTGGTAGGCTACAGTCCATGGGATCGCAAAGAGTCAGACATGACTGAGCAACTTCACTGGTTCACTGAATGCTTTTTCTTATGTTTCCATTTGCTCTAAGGGAGCAGGTTCTAACTTGACCTTGACTGAGTTCGTTAGCATTTGGTTGATGTTAAGAAGGCATAAACCAGTGTCAAAATGATAATAATTAGCATTCTTTGTCTTTGTCTACCTTTGTCGGCCTGTCAACTTTTTAATAGTCATCAAGTATTATTTTGAAAAAGACATTTTTAGAGAATAGGACTCATTCTTTAATCAACTGAGACTGACTTGCCATTATGAAAATGACAGTAGGAAATGATGATACAGTGTAATTAGAACTATAATGGAGAAAGGAAAAATATCTTACCAAACTGGGGATGAAGGCATTGGCCAGAGAAAACCACTGGAATTTAGGTATGAAGTACCTTTCAGTTCAGTTCAGTCACTCAGTCGTGTCTGACTCTTGCGACCCCATGAACCACAGCACGCTAGGCCTTCGTGTCCATCACCAACTCCCAGAGTCCACCCAAACCCATGTCCATTGAGTCGGCGATGCCATCTAACCCTCTTATCCTCTGTCGTCCCCTTCTCCTCCTGCCCTCAATCTTTCCCAGCATCAGGGTCTTTTCCAATGAGTCACCTCTTTGCATCAGGTGGCCAAAGTATTGGAGTTTCAGCTTCAACATCAGTACTTGCAATGAACACCCAGGACTGATCTCCTATAGAATGGACTAGTTGGATCTCCTTGCAGTCCAAGGGACTCTCAGGCATCTTCTCCAGCACCACAGTTCAAAAGCATCAATTCTTCCGTGCTCAGCTTTCTTTATAGTCCAACTCTCACATCCATACATGACCACTGGAAAAAACATACCCTTGACTAGACGGACCTTTGTTGACAAAGTAATGTCTCTGCTTTTGAATATGCTGTCTGGGTTGGTCATAACTTGCCTTCCAAGGAGTAAGCGTCTTTTAATTTCATGGCTACAATCACCATTAGCAGTGATTTTGGAGCCCCCAAAATAAAATCTGACACTGTTTCCACTGTTTCCCCATCTATTTGCCATGAAGTGATGGGTCCAGATGCCATGATCTTCGTTTTCTGAATGTTGAGCTTTAAGCCAACTTTTTCACTCTCCTCTTTCCCTTTCATCAAAAGGCTCTTTAGTTCTTCTTCAATTTCTTCCATAAGGGTGGTGTCATCTGCATATCTGAAGTTAACGATATTTCTCCCGGCAATCTTGATTCCAGCTTGTGCTTCTTCCAGCCCAGCATTTCTCATGATGAACTCTTCATAGGAGTTAAATAAGCAGGGTCACAATATACAGCCTTGACATACTCCTTTTCCTATTTGGAACCAGTCTGTTGTTCCATGTCCAGTTCTAACTGTTGCTTCCTGACCTGTATACAGGTTTCTCAAGAAGCAGGTCAGGTGGTCTAGTATTCCCATCTCTTTCAGAATTTTCCACAGTTTATTGTGATCCACACAGTCAAAGGCTTTGGCATAGTCAAAAAGCAGAAATAGATGTTTTTCTGGAACTCTCTTGCTTTGTTGATGATCCAGCAGATGTTGATAATTTGATCTCTGGTTCCTCTGCTTTTTCTAAAACCAGGTTGAACATTTGGAAGTTCACAGTTCACGTATTGCTGAAACATGGCTTGGAGAATTTTAAGCAACATTTACTAGCGTGTGAGATGAGTGCAATTGTGTGGTAGCTTGAGCATTCTTTGGCATTGCCTTTCTTTGGGATTGGAATGAAAACTGATTTTTTCAGTTTTCCAGTCCTGTGGCCACTGCTGAGTTTTCCAAATTTGCATATTAAGTGCAGCACTTTCACAGCGTTATCTTCCAGGATTTGAAATAGTTCAACTGGAATTCCATCATCTCCACTAGCTTTATTTGTAGTAATGCTTTCTAAGGCCCAATTGACTTCACATTCTAGGATGTCTGGCTCTAGGTGAGTGATCACACCATCGTGATTACCTTGGTCATGAAGATCTTTTTTGTACAGTTCTTCTGTGTATTCTTGCCACCTCTTCTTAATATCTTCTGCTTCTGTTAGGTCCATACCATTTCTGTCCTTTATCGAGCTCATCTTTGCATGAAAAGCTTCCGTGGTATCTGTAATTTTCTTGAAGAGATCTCTAGCATTTCCCACTCTATTGTTTTCCTCTGTTTCTTTGCATTGATCGCTGAGGAAGGCTTTCTTATCTCTCCTTGCTATTCTTTGGAATTCTGCATTCAAATGGGTATATCTTTCCTTTTCTCCTTTGCTTTCATTTCTCTTCTTTTCACAGCTATTTGTAAGGCCTCCTTAGCCATTTTGCTTTTTTGTATTTCTTTTTCTTAGGGATGATCTTGATTCCTGTCTCCTGTACAATGTCAGGAACCTCCATCCATAGTTCTCAGGCACTCTATCTATCAGATCTAGTCCCTTAAATCTATTTCTCACTTCTACTGTATAGTCATAAGGGATTTCATTTAGGTCATATCTGAATGGTCTAATGGTTTTCTCTAGAAAAGTGCCTTTAGAAGTTAGCATATGCATCAGCTAGGGGGTAAAAAGCCTGTGCAAAGGAAACACACATGCCAAGGTGTGAATGTAGGAAAGCATGGTATTTGTCTAACAGTTTATGCATTTTCAAAAGAACCTAAACGATTAATGCACTTTCCAAAAACCATGTGACGTGGACAGTGAATTTATTTTTATTATCCAGTTTCAGTTCAGTTCAGTTCAGTCACTCATTTGTGTCCAACTCTTTGCAACCTGATGAATCTCAGCACACCAGGCCTCCCTGTCCATCACCATCTCCCGGAGTTCACTCAAACTCATGTCCATCGAGTCGGTGATGCCGTCCAGCCATCTCATCCTCTGTCGTCCCCTTTTCGTTATCCAGTTTACATACGGGGAAAAGGCTGCTCAGAGAGGAAGCGTGACTTGGCTTGGGTTATACACTTTAGAAGTAGCAGGACTGGGACTTGAAGCTATAAAATTGCTATTTTATTGAACACTTTACTAAACCATCTTTTTCTACTCCAGCACTTGAGATACTTTGAAGAACACTATATTTCCCTAGTTTGTCTCTGTCCTGCTTACCAGCCAACCATGTAATAGACACTATTAGGTAAGCAATTACACAAACCCAGATGCTTTGTGAATTAAAAACCTGTTGAAAAGTTAATGATGAGTGAAATCCAAAAGGCCAATATATATCTAGTGTCTGTTCTGTTCCAGCAACTTGGAGAGGGCTAAGCTGGCCAATGTAGATGCACTGAGTCCTGTTTTCAGCATAAACTTAGATTACATCTACTTAACGTGTTCCAACCTGCTTTGTTTCTAAGCTTGCTCCTTGATTTCTTCTCCAACACTTCTGGTTTAGAAGATCTGTTGTATATTCACTTCCCATCTTGAACCTGATGTTTTTTCTTATATTCTGTTATCAGTCCTCTAGCCTGTTTACAATGACCACTGCTCTGGCCCTGGGAAACTGAACAGCTAAGTGTATTTTCTAATGGGAGTGAGTCATCAAAATGGTATTTATATAATCGAATGACAAATAAGCAGAGGGAATATAGCATGTATAAACTTGTAAATTCTCGTTTGGAAGATATAAATTGTTACTTGGTTAGTTGGTTTTGAGTTGTGCCTAAAGGGCTGCCCCACCCATTCTCATTGGGTCACTCATTTCAGTAGATTTCTCATAAATAAGACTGAGTTCTCAACCTGTGTCCACTGGGAAGCCATACTCAGTATTTCATAAACCATCCTCTCAAAAAAAGAAAAAAGAGTCAACAAAGCAAAGTTTCACTTCCACAAAACTTTAGTGGTTGTTACAGCTATGTGAAATGTGAACAGAGATATGAAAGAAGATTTGGATAATAAGCTACACAAAAAAAACCCTAAAATTTCTGACTAAATACCCTTGTTCATCCCCAGAGTTTCTCTCTGGCAGCCAGCCACTTATTCAGTTTCTCTTCTTTTCCTTTTCCCTTTTCCCCACAGCCTTTCAAATCACTTCTACTGCCAAGAAACTTTTTAGAAACCAGTTTCATGGTTATGCAATCATGATGCTCATGCTCCTGGAGGCGTCCCTCCAAACTGAACTATTGATTAACAGAACAAATCCGTTGGAGTGTATAGAGTCCCAGGAATGGCAGTAATGGTGAAATTGGTTTTCTAAGAAACAGCGTCATATTCCACATTCTTACAATGATATAGAGAGCAAAGCTAATTACATTTTCAGTTTTTATGTCTGCCTTTTTTATAATATATAAACAATTTTGTTGATATTTTAATTAACTTATACTAGGATTTTATATAAGAATATTCAAATATATTAAGAACAAATCATCCATTGCTTAACACACATTATAGAGCACAGATGGAAATAAAATCATGTATCAGGAACTAAAAATTTTGCTGGTGAGAATCCTTCACACATTTAGAGTGCTTTTACACACAGTAGGGAATCTGGTCCTCAAAATAACCCAGTGAGGTAAGTAGAGTAGTGGCATTATATCTAGCTTATTGTCAAGAAGGCTAAGTTTTCCTAAGTTTATAAAACTAGTGTGTGGCAAAATATCAATAGGACAGTTCAGACCCATGGTATGTGTGCATGTTAACAGTCTCAGTCATCAGTGCAGGTCCTTGAGCCCTTCTGGACACAGTAGGCTTGCACTCCCCATCTCGTTTGGAGATAGACTGTGTGACATGCTTTCGCCAGTGCCACCAGGGTGAAAAGGACACATCATTTCGGGAAAGAAACTTTGAGAGCCACCATTGCTTGCCATCTTTCACAGTTTTGAAAGAAGCATGCATCAAAATGGACCCTTCTTAGTCTCATCCTTGAGTATCAATAACGAAAAAGGCATCAATATCAACACACAGTTTTTAACATTTTGTGAGGCTAAGTCACTGTGATTTGGAAGGTGTTCATTGCCACAGAATAACTAAGACTATTCTGAGTTGCATATTTTTTACTTCTACCCTTTCCCCCTTTTTGTGCAAACTCTTTACATAGAATGATAAAATAGTTGAATGTTAATTGGACAATAGGTTTGGATCACTGAGTCTACTATCCTGATGCTTTACATGGGCTATGACTGATAGCTCTGGCCTATAAAGAGGATTATGGCCATCTTTAGAGTAATCAATTTTTCCCAACATGGACGATTAAGAACTTACTGTCTACCATCTGCCAATGGGAAATACAACACAACACAAAGTAACTGAGGATCATTCATGGAACATCACTATGAAGAGTTACATCTAAAATATGTGCCATAACATTCACAGGCGACTTTCTAGGTAGTGAAGGCAGCAAAGAGCAAGAGAAGATGAAAATATGTTGTTAATGTTAAAAATTTAAAAAGAGAAAAAGATTAGTAGTGGTGGGTTGAAGAAATAGAAAAACACTTTCTTTAGTGGTCCAAGCTGTGCTGGGAATGAAACAGCAATGGTTTCAGAAGATACCTATAAGTAGGAGACAAAGGACGATGATAAAATAAGTGTGGTTATGCATAAGAATGACTCTAGAAACTTCAATATTGTTTCTTACTTGCTCCTTTTCCCAACTAGGTTAAAAAATAGAGACAGTTATGAGGCCAATAAAAATTGGCAGTTTATGAAATGTCTAAGCTTGTTATATTTGTGTATATATCCAGCACTGGTTATAAAGCTCTTTTTCCTATGAGTTCTATCAGAAATAGTGAGTATTTCAAGATGAGGTCAAGTAAGAAGCCTTGAAAATGTGATTTGAAGCTTCACAATAGAATTTTTCCCTCACTATGTTTTTAAATGCTAACTCAGGCCATAAATGGAGTGGCCACTGGGATATCCTAATTTGAGGGGGTAAGAAAAGGACTGTCTGTCTTTCCA
Organism: Bos grunniens; assembly: GCF_055505025.1. Classification (NCBI taxonomy): domain Eukaryota; kingdom Metazoa; phylum Chordata; class Mammalia; order Artiodactyla; family Bovidae; genus Bos; species Bos grunniens. The sequence continues at coordinate 58,999,195 of NC_141183.1, read as the reverse complement.
AATATAAAATGATTTATCCTTTTCCCTCTACTATTTCTATCTTTCATGAATAAGCTCCTTAAAAACTCCCTCTATGCTGAAAATTGCAACTACCAAGTTTTCCTGTTGACATTTTTCAGGAATAGATATTTTTACCCACAGGGAATATTTAATACATAGCAAAGATTTTTCTCTAGCATTGCTTTTTAAATCCTAATGTGCATGCAATCACTTGAGGATCTTGTTAAAACTGAAGATTCTGATTCTGCAGGTCTGGGGTGGGGCTTGAGATTCTGCATTTCTAACCATCTCCCAGATGATGCTGATGCTGTTGGTCAAGGATAGCCTATTGACTGGCAAGATTCCAGATGAGGAAATCAAGTCAAACTGGTTAAGGAACTTGCTCAGAACTACACCTAGTATGTGGTAAAACCATGATTGAAAGACAAGTATGTCTGACTCCACAGCCTATATTCTTGGTTAATAATTTAATGCTTCCTCATAGAGACAGGTACAGATATGACATTCTCTGAGGGGGGCGGGGGGGACAAAAAAAAGAGGTTAGCATGACAACAATGGGTTGCTAAGTTACATAGAAAAAAAGGTTGGCTAACATTCATTTTCAGAAATATATGTCTTAAGTTCAGAAATCTTAAAATTAGACAATTTCTGCCTGTATTATTATTATTCTGCTCCTAGCTGTCTCCATGGCTCCACCTTGTGAAGTCCCACCATTGCCCCACTGATGAGAGACAAAAAAGAGAGATTTCATAACATGTAGGATCAAGATTTGGTGCCAGTCTCCATGATATAAATTTGCTGCAGCAAAGGAGAGCCCAAAGAAGACATTTAATCAGGCTCTGGACCTAGGGAGAGAGAACCTCAGCTTCAGGAACCTGGAAACTCACAGCAAAGGGCATCAAGCATATATTAACACGCTGAAGCTTAGGTGCAAACCCACTTCAGAAGGCTCCAGGACTCTGTGTGTTTCATTGCTGCTCTTATACAGGCAAAAAACAGGAGCAGTCATTAAAATCACTACCGCTGCTACAGGAAAAATTTTCAACAAACTGCAAGCCTACCAAAGAAAACAGCACTCCAAGGTGGGAAGCCTCCTAATATGGACAAATGAGCGAGGGACACTAAAAGAGTCTAGAGACCCCCACAAAAGGAGGACCAGAAAGAATCAAGGATTACTGTTGCACTTACCAATTTATGTAAGGCAAACCTTAACTTTTCTGTCATTGAGCAACTCTTAAGAGGTTTCTTAGCAGCTCCAACATGCTATTTACCACTGGTGTCTACACCAGTGGCCAGAACTCCTTATCCCACCATGCCCACAGACTTTTCATTTCTTTTCTGTGCCCCTGTTCCCACTCTCTCATAAAAATTAAAAATCTTATTCCTCCTTCTTCAAGGTCCCACAGTAAGTCATGAAGAATTTTCTGATTACATTTCTCTTCACAGACTCACTCCACCTTAGCCCAAGCCATCAAAATCTCTCCACTAGACAGCTGCAAGAGCCTTCTAATTTGTTTCCCTGCTTTAATGCTTGCCCTCCATGTAATCACTTCTGCGTGGTGCAATCACAATGATATTTAAACTTTTTGTTGAAGAAAAGATTCTTTAATTGTATAGTGCTTTACAAGCGACTGAGCTGAACTTAAAATTTTCAAAACTTTCACACACATCAGTTCAGTGCAATTGCTTAGTTGAGACTAACTCTTTGTGAAACCATGGACTACAGCATGCCAGGCCACCCTGGCCATCACCAACTTCCAAAGCTTGCTCAAACTCATGTCCATTGAGTCAGTGATGCCATCCAACCATCTCATCCTCTGTCATCCCCTTCTCCCCCTGCCTTCAATCTTTCCCAGCATCAAGGTCTTTTCCAATGACTCAGTTCTGCATGTTAGGTGGCTGAAGTATTGGAGCTTCAGTTTCAACATCAGTCCTTCCAATGAATATTCAGTACTGATTTCCTTTAGGATGGACTGGCTGGATCTCCTTGCAGTCCAAGGGACTCTCAAGAGTCTTCTCCAAAACTGCAGTTCAAAAGCATCAATTCTTCAGTGCTCAGCTTTCTTTATGGTTCAACTCTCATATCCATACATTACTGCTGGAAAAACCATAGCTTGGACTAGATAGACGTTAATTGACAAAGTAATGTCTCTGCTCTTTAAAATGCTGTCTAGGTTGGTCATAGCTTTTCTTCCAAGGAGCAAACGTCTTTCAATTTCATGGCAGCAGTCACCATCTGCCGTGATTTTGGAGCCCAAGAAAATAAATCTGCCACTCTTTCCATTGTTTCTCCATCTATTTGCCATGAAGTGATGGGACCAGATGCCATGATCTTTGTTTTCTGAATGGTGAGCTTTAAGCCAACTTTTTCACTCTCCTCTTTCACTTTCATCAAGAGGCTTTTTAGTTCCTCTTCACTTTCTGCCATAAGGGTGGGGTCATCTGTATATCTGAGGTTGTTGATATTTCTCCGGGCAGTCTTGATTCCAGCTCCTGCTTCATCCAGCCCAGCGTTTCTCATGATGTACTCTGCATATAAGTTAAATAAGCAGGGTGACAATATGCAATCTTGACATACTCCTTTCCCAATTTGGAACCAGTTCATTGTTCCATGTCTGGTTCTATCTGTTGCTTCGTGACCTGCATACAGATTTCTCAGGAGGCAGGTCAGGTGGTCTTGTATTCCTATCTCTTTAAGAATTTTCCAAAGTTCATTATGATCCACATACTCAAAGCATTTGGAGTAGTCAGTAAAGCAGAAGTAGATGTTTTTCTGGAACTCTCTTGATTTTTCTATGATGTTGAATGTTGACATTGGATATTGGCAATTTGATCTCTGCCTTTACTAAATCCAACTTGCACATCTGAAAGTTCTCAGTTCACGTACTGTTGAAGCCTGACTTGGAAAATTTTCAGCATTACTTTGCTAGCGTGTGAGATGAGTGCAATTGTGTGGTAGTTTGAACATTCTTTGGCATTGTCTTTCTTTGGGATTGGAATGAAAACTTACCTTTTTCAGTCCTGTGGCCACTGCTGCATTTTCCAAATTTGCTGGCATATTGAGTGAAGCACTTTAACAGCATCACCTTTTAGGACTTGAAAGAGCTCAGCTGGCATTCCATCATCTCCATTAGCTTTGTTCACAGTGATGCTTCCTAAGGCACACTTGACTTCACATCCCAGGATGTCTGGCTCTAGGTGAATGATCACACCATCGTGATTATCTAGGTCAAGAAGAACTTTTTTGTATAGTTCTGCTGTGTATTCTTGCCACCTCTTCTTAATATCTTTGCTTCCTTTAGTTCCATACTGTTTCTGTCCTTTATTGTGCCCATCTTGCCAGGAGAAATATCAATAACCTCAGATATGCAGATGACACCACCCTTATGGCAGAAAGTGAAGAGGAACTAAAAAGCTTCTTGATGAAAGTGAAAGAGGAGAGTGAAAAAGTTGGCTTAAAGCTCAACTTTCAGAAAACTAAGATCATGGCATCTGGTCCCAACACTTCATGGGGAATAGATGGGGAAACAATGGAAACAGTGTCAGACTTAATTTTTTGGGGCTCCAAGATCACTGCAGATGGTGATTGCAGCCATGAAATTAAGAGATGCTTACTCCTTGGAAGGCAAGTTATGACCAACCTAGATAGCATATTAAAAAGCAGAGACATTACTTTGCCAACAAAGGTCTGTCTAGTCAAGGCTTTGGTTTTGCCAGTAGTCGTGTATGGATGTGAGAGTTGGACTGTGAAGAAAGCTGAGCACCGAAGAATTGATGTTTTTGAACACTGGTGTTGGAGAAGACTCTTGAGAGTCCCTTGGACTGCAAGGAGATCCAACAAGTCCATTCTAAAAGGATCAGCCCTGGGTGTTCTTTGGAAGGAACGATGCTAAAGCTGAAACTCCAGTACTTTGGCCACCTCATGCAAAGAGTTGACTCATTGGAAAAGACTCTGATGCTGGGAGGGATTGGGGGCAGGAGGAGAAGGGGACGACAGAGGATGAGATGGCTGGATGGCATCCCTGACTCGATGGACATGAGTTTGAGTGAACTCCGGGAGTTGGTGATGGACAGGGAGGCCTGGCGTGCTCTATTTCTTTGCATTGATCACTGAGGAAGGCTTTCTTATCTCTCCTTGCATTCAGATGGAATTCTGTATTCAGATGGGTACATCTTTCCTTTTTTCCTTTGCCTTTAGCTTCTCTTCTTTTCTCACCTATATGTAGACAGACATATAGCTGTCTCCTCAGACAACCATTTTGCCTTTTTGCTGCTAATGAACATTGGGGTATATGCTTCTTTTTGAATTAGTGGTAATTTTTTGGATATTTACCCAGGAGCAGAATTTCTGGGTCATATGGTAGTTCTTTTCTAGAAAATTAGAGATACCAAGGGAACATTTCATGCAAAGATGGTCACAATGAAGGACAGAAATGGTACGGACCTAATAGAAGCAAAAGATATTGAGAAGATGTGGCAAGAATACACAGAAGAACTATACAAAAAAGATCTTCATGACGCAGATAACGTCACATGAGATCTCTTGTAAAGCTTTTGTAAGGTGGCAAAGCCTGGACTCCACCCCAGATTAAATATGTATGCACCCCTCCTCAGTGTAGTCAGGTTTGTGACCATCCATTCTCTGTGTTCTGGCCTGTGCCACCTCTGACTTTCATAGCACTCACTCCTCCTGATCTTTGTGTTGTTGTCTCTATGCCGTCATTCATTCTCAGCCCAAAAGTCATCTCCTCAGGGAGCACCATCAAACACTGCCTAAATTCACCTTGCTTACTCATGTTGGGACCTGCCCTGCCCTAACTGAAAATAAGCTCCAAAGACACAGGGACCTTACCCATTATGCCTGGCCCAGTGTAGAGCAGACAACTCATTCAGTAAACATTTGTGAACAAGTATTGAGGAAATCCCCCAAGCAGGACTAATCACTTCCTCTTTTGTATCCTTTAAACACTTTAGAGATTGCTTTATTAAAACACACATTCCATAGTTTATCTTGGACATGAATTTGAGCAAACTCCAGGAGATAGTGGAGGACAGAAGAGCCTGGCATGCTGTAGTCCTTGGGGTCACAAAAAGTTGGATACAGCTTAGCAACTGAAGAACAACAATATTTATCTAGTTACATTTGCTTCTATTTACTCTCTAGACAGTGAGCTATAGGAGTGTGGGAGCTATATTTTATTAATCTTTCTAATTTTATTTCCTAGCACTGCACTAAATATATGATAGGTGCTTAATAAAACTAAGATATTACCGTTCATTATTAAAACTGGAAATTTATGAATAGTGCTATATCAGGGATGGTAGAGTCCATCCTGGCTCATCAGTAACTGCAGCAATTATTTAAAAATTAGGCAGAAAATTTAGAGGAGAATTTTAACACAGGTATTATTTAGAATTGCTTTCACATGGTGATAATAAAAAGTAGATGAACTCTTAGACATTTATTATTGATTTTTAATTGCCTACAGACAACGGATCTGCAATGTGCCTGCACTCCAGGCTGACCCCTATTTCTGTCTTGCCTCAAGCAGATAACTGTTGTATGAGAATCGCAAACATTTCTTTGCACGACTCTTGTTGTCTTCTTCTATCAAAGCTTAAGACAAATAAGAGCTAAGGCTCAAGGTAGCCCTCTTGGCTACGTCTTAGTGAACAATGTTCATGGCAACCTACAACTCTAGTATAGCACAATGAAGTTAATTACCTATTCGTTACAAGCCTGCAGACATTGGCACCGTGGAGATGCAAAGCAATCCAACTGTGCCAGAATAAAATAATTTTATCTGCTATATTACAGTTAAAGAAACAGCCCAGAGTCATTTTATGTGTTTGTGATTGCATTTATTTTATTGGGCATTCTTTTTTTTTCCCCAGAAAAGTAATACAGTGCTTGTTGTCCAACGCAACCAACAGAAAGTATAAAAAATTTACAATATTTTATTTAACTCTCCAGTCTAACTTGAATGTCTCAGTGCAACTGCTTTTAATTTGTAATTTGGCATATCTTTCTGTACATTTAAAACTATAGATAGATGATAGAACTATAGATAGATGACACACACATATATTTTTATGAAAATTAGGTTATCCCATACAACTTTTCTATTAAACTTGCTTTCTGTCCACAGGATATCCTATCCTTCCCTCTGGATCAGTACATGCAAATACAACTCATTCTTTTCAACTTATATACTCATTCACTCATCATATATTTATTACGACTGTCTACAGATATCTGCTTTAGATATTCAGGTGAACAAGACAAACAGAATTCTTGCTTTCATGGAATTTGCATTCTACTGTGACAGACAGTAGACACATAAAGAAGTAAAATAACAGTCTGTCACATAGTACTGAGTGTTGTAGGGGACTCCAGAGAAAAGGGGTAAGGAAGAGGCTTGCTGTTTTACATAAGTGGTTGCGGAAGGTGTGTAGTCAAGATATGAAGGAAAAGAGCCAGCAAGAGATGAATCTAACCGGGGAAAGAATTCTCCAGGCACAGAGGACAGCAACACAAACAACACTAACAAAAATACCCTACTACAAATTCTCCTGTGTACTGAAGCTTCTTGAATCATTAGTCAAAAGATACCCATATATAAAACACACACATCAGATCTGAGGGTATGTTTTATTTACATTTCTACCACAATATATAAGGATGCTCCCTTTCATGACAAATTGATCAGCACTGGATAGAATCTTTTTAATTTTTGCCAAATTGATGTTTTGATTTTCGTTTCTCAGTTTACTGGCAATATTATGCCAATTTTCTTTTCTTTTTTTTTTTTTTTTGCCAATAATAGACTCTCAGTTGGAGTCTCTAAGTACATTTCTGTTAAGGTGGTTATTACCCAACCCAACTCTTTGCCACAGAGCAAAGCAGGAAAGCACCACCTATGCTGTGCAGTTGAGTTCAGGATAGAACTTTCCCCAAAGCAGTGGAAGTCGTTTCCTAAGATAACCAGGCAGATGGTGGCCAAACAAGAAAAGGTATTGAGTCAAGAGATACTGCTACCTGGCCTTCTAGATTGAATTGATTTTGGAGATAAACGAGGCAACCTAAAGGTGGATGGACTGTGGTTCAGATCATGAACTCCTTATTACCAAATTGACACTGAAATTGAAGAAAGTAGGGAAAACCACTTTTTTCCCTTATGATTATACAGTGGAAGTGAAAAATAGATTTAAGGGCCTAGATCTGATAGATAGAGTGCCTGATGAACTATGGAATGAGGTTCATGACATTGTACAGGAGACAGGGATCAAGACCATCCCCGTGAAAAAGAAATGCAAAAAAGCAAAATGGCTGTCTGGGAAGGCCTTACAAATAGCTGTGAAAAGAAGAGAAGAAAAAAGCAAAGGAGAAAAGGAAAGATAAAAACATCTGAATGCAGAGTTCCAAAGAATAGCAAGAAGAGATAAGAAAGCCTTCCTCAGTGATCAATGCAAAGAAATAGAGGAAAATAACAGAATGGGAAAGACTAGAGATCTCTTCAAGAAATTTAGAGATACCAAGGGGACATTTCATGCAAAGATGGGATCGATAAAGGACAGAAATGGTATGGACCTAACAGAAGCAGAAGACATTAAGAAGAGATGGCAAGAATACACAGAAGAACTATGCAAACAAGATCTTCACGACCCAGATAATCACGATGATGTGATCACTGACCTAGAGCCAGACATCCTGGAATGTGAAGTCAAGTGGGCCTTAGAAAGCATCACTACAAACAAAGCTAGTGGAGGTGAGGGAATTCCAGTTGAGCTCTTTCAAATCCTGAAAGATGATGCTGTGAAAGTGTTGCACTCAACATGCCAACAAATTTGGGAAACTCAGCAGTGGCCACAGGACTGGAAAAGGTCAGTCTTCATTACAATCCCAAAGAAAGGCAATGCCAAAGAATGCTCAAACTACCGCACAGTTGCACTCATCTCACATGCTAGTAAAGTAATGCTCAAAATTCTCCAGGCCAGGCTTCAGCAATATGTGAACCGTGAACTTCTTGATGTTCAAGCTGGTTTTAGAAAAGGCAGAGGAACCAGAGATCAAATTGCCAACATCTGCTGGATCATGGAAAAAGCAAGAGAGTTCCAGAAAAACATCTATTTCTGCTATATTGACTATGCCAAAGCCTTTGACTGTGCGGATCACAATAAACTGTGGAAAATTCTGAAAGAGATGGGAATACCAGACCACCTGACCTGCCTCTTGAGAAACCTCTATGCAGGTCATGAAACAACAGTTAGAACTGGACATGGAACAACAGACTGGTTCCAAATAGGAAAAGGAGTTCATCAAGGCTGTATATTATCACCCTGCTTATTTAACTTATATGCAGAGTACATCATGAGAAACGCTGGACTGGAAGAAACACAACCTGGAATCAAGATTGCCAGGAGAAATATCAATAACCTCAGATATGCAGATGGCACCACCCTTATGGCAGAAAGTGAAGAGGAACTAAAAAGCCTCTTGATGAAAGTGAAAGTGAAGAGTGAAAAAGTTGGCTTCAAGCTCAACATTCAGAAAACGAAGATCATGGCATCTGGTCACATCACTTCATAGGAAATAGATGGGGAAACAGTGGAAACAGTGTCAGACTTTATTTTTTGGGGCTCCAAAATCACTGCAGATGGTGACTGCGGCCATGAAATTAAAAGCCGCTTACTCCTTGGAAGGAAATTTATGACCAACCTAGATATCATATTGAAAAGCAGAGACATTACTTTGCCAACAAAGGTCCGTCTAGTCAAGGCTATGGTTTTTCTAGTGGTCATGTATGGATGTGAGAGTTGGACTGTGAAGAAGGCTGAGTGCCGAAGAATTGATGCTTTTGAACTGTGGTGCTGGAGAAGACTCTTGAGAGTCCCTTGGACTGCAAGGAGATCCAACCAGTCCATTCTGAAGGAGATCAGCCCTGGCATTTCTTTGGAAGGAATGATGCTAAAGCTGAAACCCCAGTATTTTGGCCACCTCATGCAAAGAGTTGACTCATTGGAAAAGACTCTGTTGCTGGGAGGGATTGGGGGCAGGAGTAGAAGGGGACGGCAGAGGATGAGATGGCTGGATGGCATCTCTGACTCGATGGACATGAGTCTGAGTGAACTCTGGGAGTTGGTGATGGACAGGGAGGCCTGGCGTGCTGCAATTCATGGGGTTGCAGAGTCAGACACAACTGAGCGACTGAACTGAAGGCTTTCTGAATAAGGATCACTCTTGGATTTCTTTAAATTCCACCAACACATAGGTGCATTCACTAACCTGTACTGACCCATAAATCGTCAAAGAATTATCTTTTCTAACATTCAGTTTCTGAATTGAAATAAATAATTCTGACATCTTGCTGCTGCTAAGTCACTTCAATCGTGTCCAACTCTGTGCGACCCCAGAGACGGCAGCCCACCAGGCTTCCCCGTCCCTGGGATTCTCCAGGCAAGAACACTGGAGTGGGTTGCCATTTGACATCTTAATGTAGTCTATATATTCATGTTTGGGGAAATAATCCAGAACAAAAGATTTATGTGTTATAGACTAGCCCTGGCTAAAAGGGGTCTGACTTAGAAATATACATATCTGCTAGGACATATTGAACTCAGTCTACACTCCCAAACTAGGTTCCGTGGCTGCTTTGAAAATGCAAGGATCTGGTCAAAAACATATGTGCAGTGCTGCAATACAAATCCCCTTCTTGGCTATTCACAATGCACATTTTAAAAACCCTAAGTAGTTCCAAAAAAGAAATTTGTTCAAGTTTGTTGAATGATTTTTAAGAATTATTTATGCAGTGAACCTGGTTTTGTCTTAATGTTTTGCTTTCAAGTTAGTTGAGGAAGTATCACAACATAGAACATGGATTCCAGAACATGCCAATAATTTTGTGTTCCATATTGCCACAGATGCCTAAAAAGCTGAATTCAAGCACAACTTTGTTTCTTCATTAATAGATACCATGATGATTTTAAATGTGATGCAAAATCTGTGATCCATCTATTCAAACTTTTAACTCATTTGGGTCCAAGAAGTTCAATGTGACTTATTTTAAGTGCTTTCAATTAAGAATGCTTACCATAATCCTGGCTAAATGAATTATGGATTGTCTTATTTAATCTTCCTGGAAATCTTATGATGCAGGTACTAAAATTCCCATTTTACAGATGCTAAAGTTGAGGTTTAGAGAAATTAAGTACATTGCTCAAGTTTCCATGTTTAAGATTGGAGGTTTGACTCCTGATGATTCAAATAGTGTTTTATCACTAAATATTCTCTTGCCAGGTATCAGGTTTCACCAGCTTATTTTAACGATTACTTTAGAAAATAGCAGTAACTATAGTTATCATTCACATTAGAGTGCTTCTGTAACAAGAACATACATTTCTTCATTAAAAACAGCATGTAGATAAGGGGTATTGGGAATCTAGAAGCTTACAACATTCAGCAAGTGGTCAGTAGGAAAGCCATAAATTAGCATCAGGAAAATAAAAAGAGAGCATAATCTCAAAATGAATGTCCATCTTTTAAATTTAATAAAACCATCTTTAGCATAATTTCTCTCATCATCTTTCCAACAACCAACAACCAGTAAACATGGTTTGGGATAGCAAATCTGGCACAAAACAGACAAGACAAACACTAAGAGGTTAGATAAAACTAGGACATCAGCAGCATGTGGTCCCAGGAACAAAAGAAACCCAGTCACTGAAAGCAGAGCTGCAGGTCAGGCTTGTTCAGAGGCAAAGCTTGTTTGACAACGGCTGGTAAACACTCACTTAGGCCCCTTAAGTTTTACACTGTCCCTACCTCATCCCATGACAACAATAGCAATCACTTACACACACACACACATACATACATGCACAGACACACACACATGTGTGCACACACACACACATGCACACCCCCCAGAGGAATTCATCCCAGCTCAGAGATCAACTCAAGTGATATCAATGGTTCTTAAAATGTCTCTATTACTCTTATCTAACTCTCCTATGGCTTCTTATTCATCTGAACCCCTTCCAGAATATCTTCAAGACTCTGGGAAATGTTCCATGTCTTCTCAACTTTTGATACAGTGCTTTCCAACTTGTTTGGGCTTCTTTAGTAGTTGTAATTACTATGGTCTTTTTCTGAGTTAATAATGTCTGTTTTCTAAGCAACTTGTCTAGCCTTGGGTCAGAGAATCTGAGGTCTTATTCCAAAGGGTTAGCATTGTTACCAAGCCATATTTGGATCTGCTAACCCCTGTGCAAACTCCGGGAGTTGGTGATGGACAGGGAGGCCTGGTGTGCTGCAGTCCATGGGGTCGCAAAGAGTCAGACACGACTGAGCGACTGAACTGTACTGAACGGGATGGAACTAAACCCCTGTGCAGTAAAGCCAGTCTACCGACACCATGTTTTGAAGAAAAGTACAACATTTACTATAAGGAGCCAGACAAGGAGTCTGGGGAACTAATAATCAAAAACCATATGGTTTGGGGGGAACAGTTTCTATAGGTGAAACCTGTGGGAGATCTGCGGGGGGTGTGGCCTTCCTCTGGTTGGTGGGAAGCTAATAGTGGGTGTTCCAGGAATCTCAATCATCAGCCTCTGGTTCCAATCAGAATGGGGTCCACATGCTTGTACTCAGCCTGAAGTTACCATCCTCCACCTGGGTGGGGGACTTAGCTCCTGGAGAAGAACTCAGAGACGTGTATGAGATGGTTCTGCACACCCCTTGCAGAGGAACTTGGACCGTGGCCACAGCGGCACTGTTGCTGCTCGACTTTCTCCTGCTTCTGTGCTCCCACACTCTAATTAGTCACTGAACCTGCTCTCTGGAGCTCAGGGAAGGTCTAAGAGGCTGAAAACGTTTTCCTACAAACAAGAAATGAGATTTTAAGCCCCATAGAATCCTGCTTGATTTCAGGATCCCCTTTTCTTCAATACTCCTTAATCTTAAAGAGAAGAGGTATTGGACAAGAAAGGGAATGATGTTTTGGATAGTTTAATCTTAAACTAGCAGAGGAACTCAGTTTTAGGGGGACTCAGTTTCCGAATTAACTTCCCATGTCTAACTGAAAGATGTTGCTCGTTTTACCTATCTGGTTCCAACACTTATGGCATGTTATTTATCTTCCCTGTGCCTTGAGTTTTTACTTGCTAAGGGGGCAAAGATGACACCTATCTCTTTAAGATTATGTGAAATAATCCATGGAAGGCAGTTGGCACAGTGTCTGGCACATAGTAAACCCTCAGTAAAAGTGAGCCATGGTTATTATCATGTTTACTATTGTTATTTTTGTTATATATCGTTGCCATATTGGCAAAGATGAGTTCTTCAACTTGGAACTTCAGTCCCACCTGTGTACTGAATTGCTCAGAGCAGCCTTAATTTCACTCATCAAGTTGATGATTGATGCTTGTTTGCTAACACCAAGAACGTCGGCAAAGGCGGGAGGGAGGGCTGGCAGAGCAGTCGCAGTAATTACTGAAGGTGCAAATCCAACATGCAGCACACTTACAAGACATAATGAGCCTTTGCTGAGGTGAAACAGGAGGTTTGCTACATACATTTGAATTAGATGCTATAATTGCTTAACATCACAAATGTGAATGATTCCTTGAGAAACTGAAGAAAACAATCCACCCACCTCCGCATGACAACAAAAAAGTCCTCTCCAGCTGGCTGATAAGCAGGGAACCAGGACAGAAGGGTAATTCAGTCAGAGCAGCCGTTGATTAGATAAGCTGCTGTCTGTTCTCAGACACCTCAGGGAGAAACAGAAGAATGTGAGGGAGGAACAAAGTCCTTCATCAAGGAGAACTTGTAGTATTTCTTCACTGGCTGATGAGAGCATTGGGGCGTGGGGTGGGGGGTGTGGGTGGGGCTGCGGGTCTTCGTCCTTCTATTTGTTTAAAGCACAGGGGTTGCGTCGGCCAAATAAGTAGCAGCCATGATGGGAATTAAAACAACTGTTGGTGCTTGCCTTTAAGGAATATTATGCATTACCTGAACAGGTTCAAGTAAAGTACATTAAGGTTTTAGAATCTAAAACAAATTTAATGATGCTGAGCGAATACACATACTTATTTAATTTAGCAATTAAATCATTTAACAAATGGTTCAACAGTGCCACCTGCCGGCAAACATGTGCTCCTTTAGCAGAGCGCCAGGCAGTGAGCGAGATTAAAGGGTGCTTGCTCCTTGGAAGGAAAGCTATGACCAACCTAGACAGCATATTAAAAAGCAGAGACATTACTTTGCCAACAAAGGTCCGTCCAGTCAAGGCTATGGTTTTTCCAGTGGTCATGTGTGGATGAGAGAGTTGGCCTATAAAGAAAGTTGAGCTCTGAAGAATTGATGCTTTTGCATCGTGGTGTTGGAGAAGACTCTTGAGAGTCCCCTGGACTGCAAGGAGATCCAACCAGTCCATCCTAAAGGAAATCAGTCCTGAATACTCATTGGAAGGACTGATGGTGAAGCTGAAACTCCAAGCTTTGGCCACCTGATGCGAAGAACTAACTCATTGGAAAAGAACCTGATGGTGGAAAAGATTGAGGGCAGGAGGAGAAGGGAAAGACAGAGGATGAAATGGTTGGATGGCATCACCGACTCTATGCACATGAGTTTGAGTAAACTCTGAGAGTTGGCGATGGACAGGGAAGCCTGGTGTGCTGCAGTCCATGGGGTTGCAAAGAGTAGGACACAACTGAGCAACTGAACTGAACTGAACTGAGGCAGTGTGTGAGGAGAGAATCACCTCTCTTAAATTTAGCCAGGCTTTTAGATCAGGCTAAATTTTAATCCTAACTTTGATGTCACTAAGTCCATGGACTTGGGCAAGTTTTTCAACATTTCTGAGTTACTCAGTAATTGCTTTTGCACCTCCAATGATGGAAAATCCATTTTTAACAGAGAAAGACTATTTCATGTTTGGACATTGGCATGCTATTAGTTTAAAACACAGGAGTTGCGTCAGCCAAATGAGTAGCAATCATTATGGGAATTAGAACAACTGTTGGTGCTTGCCTTTAAGGAATATTATGAGGCAGGCTGATTCTTTACCACTGAACTAGGATGTTCTTTATAAAGCCTTCTTGATATAATTTTTTCATTAGTTCAACTTCTTGGGGATATTCAAAACAAGCTTCATCTTTCATCCTTATAGTTCTTAAAATATTAGAAGACAAATATTAGTTTCTTTTAAATCTTTCTTTCACTGGACTAGTTATTATTAGTTGTCTTTAGCACTATCCTATACAAAATAAAAATAATAATAATCACTTACATAAGTAGTGACTTCATGCAATGTGAGTGCATGCTCAGGTACAGTCGTGTCTGACTCTTTGCAACCCCATGGACTGTAGCCCACCAAGCTCCTTTGTCACAGGATTTCTCAGGCAAGAATCCTGGAGTGGGGTGCCATTTTCTCCTCCAGGGGATCTTCTTCACTCAGGGATAGAACTCACATGTCCGGCATCTCCTGCATTGGCAGGCAGTTTCTTTACCACTGAGCCACCTGGAAAGCCCAACTTCAGGCACTATAAGCAGTTTTTCAGAACTTTGTTATTCCTATTGTGTGTTTGTTAAATCTGCATCTCAGGTAAGCAATTTCTTAAGATCACATAGTTACTGCTATATTTTTAAACAAAATCAGATGGCAGTCAAATGTCTTGAGGCAATAATCCTTTGAAATTTGATGAAATCAACCTCTTCTCAAGTTCACATAAGTTCATAACCCTGCACATAGAGTTAAACACACCTGAAGGTGAACTGAAAATGAAGTCGCTCAGTTGTGTCCGACTCATTGCGACCCCATGGACTGCAGTCTACCAGACTCCTCCATCCATGGACTTTTCCAAGCAAGAGTACTGGACTGAGTTGCCATTTCCTTCCCCAGAAGATCTTCCTGACTCAGTGATCAAACCCAGGTCTCCCTCATTGCAGGCAGATGCTTTACCATCTGAGCCACCAGGGAAGTGCAAAACACACCTTAAACTCCATCCTTAAAAAAAAATGTTACCATCTTTCTAAATCCCATATATATGTGTTAGTATACTGTATTGGTGTTTTTCTTTCTGGCTTACTTCACTCTGTGTAATAGGCTCCAGTTTCATCCACTTCATTAGAACTGATTCAAATGTATTCTTTTTAATGGCTGAGTAATACTCCATTGTGTATATGTACCACAGCTTTCTTATCCATTCATCTGCTGATGGACATCTAGGTTGCTTCCATGTCCTGGATATTATAAACAGTGCATGTATAATATCATATATGAAATGAATCGCCAGTCCAGGTTCGATACACGGTACTGGATGCTTAGGGCTGGTGCGCTGGGACGACCCAGAGGGATGGTACGGAGAAGGAGGAGGGTTCAGGATGGGGAACACGTGTATACCTGTGGCAGATTCAGGCTGATATATGGCAAAACCAATACAATATTGTAAAGTTAAAAAATAAAATAAAATTTTAAAAAATGCACACATATTCTTGATTAATATTCTACATTATTTTTGTCTCAGCAATTGGAAGGAGATCAAAAAGGAGGCAAATTGTCCAGTGTTATAAATAATTGTGCCCTGTGACAAACCCACAGAAACCCCATCCCTGATCTCAGGTCCTCAGTAAACCTACCAGGACCTCAATTTTAAAACTCCGTTTTTAAAGAAATCAAAGAGACAGGGCCCAAATTCTATCCCCTTACCCCCAACCTCATTTTCCATTCTCCCTCAGCAAATATTCTAACTCCACAGACTCCAATAAAAGAAACAAATCCCTTGGTTTTGTTGACCTAGTGAAGAGTACTGCGCTGGTGTTTTCACACTAGCAAATAGAATTTACTGCTAAAGAGTCAGAAGGCTACTCTGTAATTTTCAGTTTGCACAGTTCTTCGATGTGGTGTACTGCAGAAATTTCAAATCTAGGTGCCGGTGTGGGGTAAGCAGCAACCCCATGGGCCTAGTTTCCAGAAAGAACCAGCACTTTCCACACACAAAAAAGAGAGAACACATTCTTGTCTGGTAAGAAGATAGAAAGCTCAGGGTCAAGAAGGCAGCCAATGTGCGAGTCTAAAGTTTTCAGAGGAGAGAAGGAAAGATTGCCTTTCGAGCTATAATTTTCAGCTCTGTGAAGGCACTGCAAGCACAGATCATCACTATGCAGCTATTGTATTTCAGGCATTGATTTTTGCAATGAGGCACAAGGAATAGCAAACACTGAATTTTCATTAGCTCCTTGGGGAAAGTGAGCATCCCCACCAAACCAAACTGTCCAGAACTTATTAAGGGATAATTTGTATAAGCAGGCTCAATGGAACTTGAACAAATAGCAGCAATAGAAATAAAGCGTTTATAGATGAGTTGCTAATTTGAACTAGAACATGTCCTTGTTAAAGAGCTACCGATTCAATGCACTTGTCTCTCCTTTACTCAAAACCTTAATAGGAGAACTGTCTTTTGCTTTCTTTTTTCTTTTGAATATGTTTTAGACAAAAGGGTACTATGAAAACCTGAAGAGTTAAGAGATAATGCAGGACTGACAATACCTGTAAGAAAGAGAGATGACTGTATTAGAAAGCAGTCCCGGTCACTGGTAACATATTATGTACTCAGACACCTAAGCAAGCATTGGGAAGCATGTTGAGTGATGTAGAGTCGTCTCTGTGGCATTTATCAAACACTATTTGATGCTATGCTACTTTCTGCTCTCTGCAAAACCATCTGCTCCCTGAGATCAGAAATGCTCTCTAGCTCACTACAGCAGCTATGCGCTTTAGGGCTATTTTTCCAGACAGATATTAAGAATCGTTGTTTCCATAAAGTGTAGATATTATCCTGGGAAGTTTGGCATGTAAAATCTCAGAATTTTGTATTTTTGGTAGGATGCTAGCATAGGAATCACGTTTCAAAAAGACTTGTAACTCACTACTGCATAATTTCAGGAAGGTTTAATTAATAGTAATAATAAACAACTTTGGATGATTGAAAAGAAAAAAAATTCTAAATATTTTAACAAGCTGATAGAAACCAAACCAAACAATTTGCTGCTCTGATAAACTTGTGCTCTCTAAAGCTGTTTTGTGCATCTCTGGACATTTCATTTGACCTATTCTCAAATCTATTTTGACAAATAGGTAGATGGCTAGTACCTATTAGACATACCTTTTAGGCAGTAGCATCATCAGTTGGCCATTAGGGTCATCAATAAGCAGTTACATTTAGCAGGATATTTTACAAACACTGCTTTATTCAAATCGACTTTATTCAGCCATAACTTATAAAAAGTAAAATGTACCCATCTAATGTGTAAAATTCAACAAATTGCGATAAATATATGCAAACACACAAATGCTGCTACGGTCAAAATGCAAAGTGTACCCAGCCCCTCAGAAAAGTTACTCAAGTCCCTTTCAGGCCATGCCCACCCTCATCCGGCAACCACTGGTGTGCGTTCTCTCACTGCCCGTCAGTTTTATACCTTCCTGGTTTTCACATAAAATCACACAGCATGGAGTGATTTTATGTAAAATTTCTATTTTGCAATAGAAAGCACATCTTTGTATCTGTCTTCCCTTGCTCAGCACAATGTTTGGTTCCCCTGTATATAAAGTGTTTTATCTTCTGATCATTTAAAGATTTCTTTTCATCTTTACTTTTCAGGAGTTTGGTTATAATGTGCCTAGGCATAGTTTCGTTTATATTTATCTTGCCTTTTTAGCTTTTTGAATCTGTGAATTTATCTCTTTGTCAAATTTGGGAATTTGGGGGACTGTATGTCTTTAGATATCTTTCTATCTTCCTCCGTGAACTAAAATTTTATGTGTTAAAGCAAATTGTATATATTTGAGTCTCTTTATTTTTTAATCTTTCTTTCTCTCCATCTCCAGATTGAATACTCCTTATTGTTCTATCATCAAATTTACTGATATTTTTCTTTGTCATCTACATTTTGCTTATCCAGTGAGTGAGGCATTCTTATTTTAGATATTGTATTTCCTACTTCTAAAAAATCCATTTTTAATACTGTACATATCTCAACTGAACTGATCTATTGTTTCCATTCATTACAAGCATATTTTCTCTCATATCATTGAGCATAATTATATATTCTTTCAAATGTTTATCTGATAATTCCAGTATTTGGCTCATTCACAGTCAATTTTTTCTTAGGGATCTTTTCTCCTAAAAGAATGATTCACAGCTTTATGTTTCGTATGTTGAGCAATCTAGATTGTATCCTAAACATATGCATTTAAAGTTGTAGAGACTCTGAATTCTCTCCAAACATAGTCCAATACTGTGTTTATCTGCTTGTCTTATCAGGTTGCTTTGGTTAAATTCAAACTGCACACTATCTTGGGCAGCTGTTCCGATCTTATTTCTGTCCTTTTTAATAATCAAATTATGGTAACTTCACATGCCCCTGGCGTATCTGATGAAAAGCAATTCACTTGAATGTATCACTTGACAATTACATGAAATCATAAGTATGCCTACCAGCCAGTGTATTGGCCATCTTTGCCTTGCAATTTTCACCCTCTTCCCCACTGTGTATGTTCACCGACTGTAGAGTCTTTCCATGAAGTCTCACCATTGCAACTGCCTGCCATGTCACCCTTAATTGAGTTCTGAACAGAGGCAGATGGGCCTTTTCTAGTTCTTCCTTAGAATCTGAAGTAGCTCCATCTGTGTCTAGGGTCCCACAAAGCATCTATTTCAGTCTGTTTTGCCCGTTTCCAGCATGATTTCTTTACCCAGATCTCAACTTTATTTCTAAAATATCATAATCAAATATTAATAGAGTTCAGAATCTGAGGAATATAAAACATGTCTTCACTCTAATAATAATAATAATTCACCAGATTATTTACTGTATTCTAGGATCTTCTTGATATAGTTAGAAAGTAATACTTCAGGATTTGATCTCTGTAGTCAGATTGTTTGGGTTAATATTAGTACTTTGAGTATGTTTCTAAATCTCTTTGTGCTTCAGTTTCACATCTAGAAAAGTGAGGGGAAAAATGACCAATTTTATAGTGTTATGAAAATTAAATGAGTTAATATACTTGATGTACTTAAAATTGTGCCAGGTCCATGCTGCTGCTGCTGCTGCTGCTAAGTCGCTTCAGTCGTGTCCGACTCTATGTGACCCCATAGACGGCAGCCTACTAGGCTCCGCTGTCCTTGGGATTCTCCAGGCAAGAACGCTGGAGTGGGCTGCCATTTCCTTCTAGTGATCACTTAATAAATATTAGCTATTACATTATTAATAAATTTTAGCTTAATAAATATTAGCTATTATATTATGAATATAATTGTATTGAAAAATTCTTTCAGATAGATTTTCTTTTTTGTTTTTAAATATAAATTTATTTAATTGGAGGTTAATTACTTTACAATATTGTATTGGTTTTGCCATACATCAACATGGATCTGCCACAGGTATACACGTGTTCCCCATCCCAAACCCCCCTCCCTCCACCCTCCCCGTACCATCCCTCTGGGTCGTCCCAGTGCACCAGCCCCAAGCATCCAGTATCATGCATTGAACTTGGACTGGCGATTCATTTCATATATGATATTATACATGTTTCAATGCCATTCTCCCAAATCATCCCACCCTCTCCCTCTCCCACAGAGTCCAAAAGACTGTTCTATACATCTGTGTCTCTTTTGCTGTTTTTCTTTTCTTTTTATATTTCATAAATGAGAAAGCTGAGATAATAAAAATTTGAATTATTTGCCCAAGTTCACTTAGCTTTGAAGAAATAAAAACTAGGATTTTGAATCAGGCATTCTGGCTCCAGAAGCCATGTGTTTAACTCCTCTCTTACTATATATGCAGTCCAAGTAACTGCTTGGAGGACAGTGCTATATTCCTGTCTCTGCATGGCCTCAAAGTTCACTCATTTTTAACGGATATGAATAGACACTGGGAAAAGGGGGAAGGAGATTGTATCCAGCTTTTACTTAGCCAACTAACATTGTCTTGTAACTCCTATGATTAATTGTTTCTAAAAATCTACTATATCTTTTAAAGATTTAAGGTCTGTTCTGAATCTTCAACTCTTTGGATTTTTGTTTATTTAAATCTCAGAGAAGACCTTGTTGCTGAATCATACAAGTAGATACATAAATACCACCTGCATAACTTTGATCTTGCAACATTATATTATATTGTTTTCATAATAACATTGCTCAGATGCTGACCTATATTAAATTTTAATTATCACAGTTTGGAAATACATCTCTCTACAGTTGGAGTCAGAAAGAGTCAGACACAACTGAGCAACTGAGCACGCAGGCCTAAGAAGTAAATATTATACTACATACAACTTAAATTAGGAGTAAAAACAGAAATATTTTTGTTTTGCTCCCATAAAATTTATATTTTTATTAAAAATGTCAAGCTACTGTTATAAATATTACAGAGTAATATGTATTATTATAGAATGTATGAAAGAAAATGTGTAATAAAAAGGGACATTTAGGGTTTCTAATTCTGCATGCTCAGTTGCTCAGTTGTGTCCAGCTCTTTGCAAACCCATGGCTACAGTCCACCAGGCTCCTCTGTTCATGGAATTTTCCAGGCAAGAGTTGTGAAGTGAATTGCCATTTGCCACTCCAGGGGATCTTCCCAATCCAGAGATCGAACCCTTGCCTCTATGTCTGCTTCGTTGGCAAGTGGATTCTTTACCACTGCACCACCTGGGAAGCCCTTTCTAATTTTATCTCCCACTACATTTTGCATAGCAATCCTTTCTGTGACATCATAGGTATATAATTATCCAGACATTACATTAGATTCTATTAGAAAGTTTAGATTTTTTTTCTTATAAATTTTTTCTATATTGAACTAAAAACTCCCTTTCTATAACTGCCACTTATTAGCCTTAAATCCAGTTGCAATAAAACATGAAAATGAAGTCTCCCTTTCATGTTACAGCTACTTAAAATAATTATCCTTTCTACATAAAATTATTTGCAGACCTTTCTTAACAATAATAATTGTCTAACATATGAATTCAGGCTTGTCTATTTCCTTTTTAAAAGGCTGTAATTAGAACTTAACATAATATGATGTGTGTCATCATACAAGTGCAGAATCAACTGAACTATCACCTCTCCTGATCTGGATATTCTGCTTGAATTAATGTAGTTTCTGATAGCCTTTTTTTTTTTTTTTAACTTGTACCACTAATCTTGCTTGTTCACAGAATGTATTAAAGTTCCCTTATTGATTTAAATATTATTAAAATATTATATCAGTCTATAAAGATATACTACTGCTTTATAGAACCAAATCAATTTAAAGCAATATACATACAATTACATTTTTTTAGCACACATACTTATATGCAAGTCATAGGAACTTAAGGTACCATTGAAGATTGAATAACTGATAGCCTGAGTTTAGTTTTACCATAAATTTATACCATAAATTTAGTTTTACCATAATTGCTTTCCATTTTACAACACCAAGTATTGTGGTATTTTTATATAAGGATCTGCTCATGTAAATGTCAGTGTCTTAAGTGCTATTTTTCCCCTGAGTTTATCTTGCAAATGTTCTAATTTAGATGAGATACTAAGCATGTTCATCCCTCTTGTTGATGTTGTCTCACAGAACTCTATCAGAGAAGCTGAGTCCTAACTTTCTTTTGACAGAAGATAATGCCAGACTAAGTAACTAAATTTATACCATATTAACTTTTAGTTAGGTTGCCCTAAACTGTCGATAGTCATGTGATGAGCTCACCCTCAAGAAGTTAGATGAAGCGTCAGCAGCATATTAAGTGCACATTGCCTCAGCATAAAGTTTAATCACTTTGCCAGGCATTTGAGAACAGTTCCCTGTCTTTACTATGCATACCGTTTACCTTCTGCAGTTCCCTAAAGTGAACTTGGTATTTTAGGTTAAGGTCCTGGAATTGTGACCCTCTCCCACTACATACCCACACAAGGGTATACTCTCCATCACATAATCACATAGGCGCTCTTCCTGATTTTTCTTGTTATATGTTTTATCTGAAATGTCCTCCCCTCTTCTCTTCTCCACCTGTCTTCTCTCTCTGTCTCTGGTCCTGCGTATCATGTTCCACTCCTTTTGGGAAGAATCTCAAAATAACTCTAATCTACATTTCTTAAAGGCTTCCCTGGTGGCTCAGGGGTAAGAACCCACCTGCCAATGCAGGAGACTCAGATTCAATCCCTGGGTCAGGAAGATGCCCTGGAGAAGGAAACGGCAACCCACTCCAATGTTCTTGCCTGGGAAATCCCATGGACAGAGGAGCCCACTGGGCTACAGTCCACAGGGTGGCAAAAGAGCCAAACAAAACTTCGCGACTAAACAGCAAGTTTCTTAAAACCTGAGAGAGCTAGTTCTCTTTAATAAAGGCAAAGGAAATAACTGCTTAGAAGAAATAATGCAAATAAAGGTGTTCTGTGTCCTTTTTAGTCCTCCCTTTAGCTTACAAGAAATGGAAAGGGAAGCAGTTAAGAAGGCCACCCTACAATGGAATTAGGGAGTGAGGTATACTAATTGCCTTGTCACTGCAATTGACACCGCATCAGTGACGTCAAGCACAGAGCCAGACACATCAGGATTATGTAGCCAACATTTAGAGAATATATCTTTAGGAAAATGGGTGAGATGGAAGTTGGCAAAATGCATCTCATAGTTGCCCTGCCCAACTTGAACTATAGGGAAGACCTTGGACTAGGGTAGTTAGAGGCAGTTCAACTGGTATGGGTACAGCAATTGAATAACTAGTCCATTAAAAACATGATCTTGCATCCCAAATGGACATGCAGGCTTGGAGCGGCCAGAAGAAATGTCTGCTAAACTCTTTTCCATGTCTCAAAATGTCACACTATGATTTCAAAAGAAACTCTGAATGCTTTATAGCTAGGAATGTTTTTTGCACAAGGAATAGACATGTCAAAGGGGTCTGGAAAAATATCTTCTAGTATATGAAAAAGGAACTGAACTTTTACACACAGTCCTAAAAGAGGAATGACAGTGACTGTAAGGCATATGGAGAAAGACTTTGATTAGGTACAAAAAGAAACTTTGTAAAACAAAGCAGTTTCCAATGAGAATGTTCTGGACAGATCTTAAAAAGAGATGACAGTTGGACTAGTGAGATAATTCATAAGATACCTTCTATTTTTGAGACTCTATGATTTATGAATCTTTGAAATTTCTTGCTGGAGTGAAAGAATTAGAGGCATCCCACTGTTAGTGGGAGTACAATTTGGACAACCACCATCAGAGTCATCATAAGCAATTATTTAAAATGCAGATTTCATCCAACAAGGATCCACTATATTGCACAGGAGATCAGAATAGATGTAAAAGACCTTTAAAGTTTTTTAATAAAAAATAAATAAATCAAATGCAGATTTCTGAGCTCAGTCCAAAGGATACTACCTGGAGGTGTCTTGAAAAAGAACCTTGAAATCAGCATTTTCCAAAGTCCTAGGCAATTCTAATGTCCATTAAAGTTATAGAACTTTCCATGTAATGTTCGCAAATTTAAGTAAGCATCAGAAGCCATAGGTTGGTTCTAACAGGACATTATACATCCTTTGTTACTGACATTATTCCTTTGTTCCTTAGGTTCTCTGGCCTTTTGTACTTCAAAGGCATATGCTTAGGAGGAAGGGAAAATAAGTACAAAGGTCTCAGTGCTCGACAGGTAAGATAGTTTCTGTTGGATGCCATTCATTTTTTGCCATTTTTAATAAGCAGAAAAATAAGAAAATCTGCAAACAATAGTGTCACATGGAAAACAACACTTTTTGCTAAAATGGCATACTGTGTAAGCATCCCAAATGCTATTAATATCTGTGACTATCTTATAAAATATTCACAGTGTCTGTAACTCTGAATAGCAAGTGCATAGAAACATCAAAAGAACCGTCACAGAAATATTCACGCAAAAAGATACTTAGCTGTATAATTCTCTATTTTAACAAGGAGCCCAGGGATACCTATTAAAAAAAAAAAAAAAACACCCACTGGAAGTGGGCTCAAGTCAAATTTAAAGCTTCTTGAAGCTTCTATCTGAGACCCAGCCACCTCTTTTCCTACTCCCTGTTTGAATCGAGTCCCATTATTGAGTACCAGCTACCTAGAAACAAAGACATCCTATATATTCAGACATCCATCCCCACTCTAGTGAATGTAGGGATCCATGCAAGGCACGATCAGTCTTTGTCTCAAGTCTTTAAAACCCTGCCTAGTGGCTTTGCTTCCCTTTTGCTTCGATCCACCATTGGATGAGCTGTCATGTAGAGGAAGTGAATCCATGCTACCAAATGCCTAAAGGTCATCTCTCCTTCACTCTTATAGGAAAGGCACTCAAATACTACCGTGACAATTAGCAAAACCTCAAATTGCACCAAGTCATGGACAACAAACTCAGTACACAGATAAAGCACATTCTCCTAACAAAAGTATTGATATCTTCTTAGCCATTATATTCAGACATGTAATGGGTGAAAACCAGAGGGAAACAGTGTGACTCTACAGAAAGATCAATAAATTAAATGCCAGGAAAAAAGGACTTCAGATTCAATTCTGCCACAAATTCATTGTGTGACTTTAGACAAATCTTTTCTTTTTGTGTGGCTTCACTGTCTCCATCTGCAAAATGAGACAGTAGAATTCAACAACCTCTTTCATTTCTCCCAGCTCTAAGCTTTTATGGAGTTTTCTTCTCTTTTTCGTGTTAACATTCCTATGACTAAAGTAAGTATATTTTACTCTATGGGAAAAATGTCCATAAATATACAATATAAGCAAAAAGCCTCTTGCTTCCTAATTACATTGCCTTAAAGAGTCAAGATGATGATGACAATTTCTTCCAATTGTAGTTTTTTGTCTACTTTTAATAAAATGGGTATTAATTTACCATCTGCATTGCTTTTAGCACTGAACAATAGCTAGAATTATATCAAAGATGATGCTACTTATACTAGTCAAGGTTCCCCAGAGAATCAGAACCACAATAGGATATATAGAGATATACAGAAAGAGATTTATTATGACGGATTGGCTCACACAACTATGGAGCCTGGAAAGTCTCACAATCTGCCATTTGCAAGCCCAGGAAAGCCAGAGGTGTAGTTCCAGTCCAAACTCTAAGGTCTGAGAACCAAGAAACCCAAGGGCGTAAGTCCCAGTCCAAGTCTAAACCAAGAACACTGATATCTGAGGCCAGGAGAAAATGGATACTCCAGGTCAAGCAAAGAGCTAGTTCAATTTTCCTCCACTTTAATGTTCTCTTCAGACCCTTAAAAGATTAATGATGCCTGCCTCAATTGATGAGGGTTACCATCTTTACTTAGTCTACTGATTCAAATACTAATTCTTCCTAAAGCACCATCACAGACACATCCAGCAATAATGCTTTACCAGCTATGTGGGCATTCCTTAACCCAGTCAAGCTGATACATAAATTTATCACAATGCCATTATGCCACTTTTTATATAAGGGATCCCAAAAAGGGCACTTGAGCTTCATAAGTTTCTGAGTCCTCATCTGTAAAACAAAGATAAGAGTAATACTGAACCATATGAGGATTGAATGAGACAATACTTGTAAAATGTTGAACCAAATACCTATAAAATGTTGAGAGAGTGCCAGTTGAATACTCAGTTTATTACATATGATTTACCAATAATAAATTTATTAGGAAGAAGTAACAGATGACTTCATGATCAGAAATCTTCTATTCTCTACTTTGAAATACATAAAAGATGATTCTATTTTCTCCAAACTAATTAGAAAGTGAAAGCCACATCAGCTTTTTAAAAGCAGGTTTTAACCAGTCAAAATGATTCCAAAATTTATATGAGAAGACAAGTACATATAGCACTCATAAGTATACAATATTTTCCTACTTTCTATGAAGTAGAATTTCAGAAGAGTAAATAAATATATTGGTTACTCAGTAAGTTATGTTGAAACCAGTTGCTAAACATCTGAAAAAAAAAATCAGCAGGTCAATACTGTTTTCTCTAAAACCAAATAAATCCCAGATTGGTCAAAGATTTTAATATAAAAAATTAAGCCATAAAAATACTATTAAACAACAGAAAAATATATTTTAGAACATCAGAGTTCAGAAGACCTTTCTATAGCAAACAGAAAACCCAGAATTATAAATAAAACATTCATTAGGTAAAGGAAAGATTGACTACATAAATATTAAACTTTTCTGCAAAGAAGAAGTTTGAAAGAAATGGCAAAACTGGAGGGAATTATGCAATATACATGATAAGCATCTTCCGTATATAAGGAAATAATATCCTTAGTATATAAAGAAATATTATAAGGCCAAAAGGAATAAAAATAGAATTTGAAAAGATATACAAATTTACTTTAACTAACATTTATATTTAAATATTAATAAAATATAATTTTAACCTATTAAACTGTCAAAAACACATTTTGTTGACTGGGTTTTAGGTAGTAATTCTCTTTCATTGTTTCAGTTCAGTTCAGTTCAGTTCAGTCGCTCAGTCATGTCCGACTCTTTGCAACCCCATGAATCGCAGCACGCCAGGCCTCCGTGTCCATCACCAACTCCCGGAGTTCACTCAGACTCAATGTGCATTGAGTCAGTGATGCCATCCAGCCATCTCATCCTCTGTCTTTCATTGTTTGAGGGACTATAAATCGACACACCCTCTCTGAGGGTAATTTGACAATATATATCAACATTTAAAATTCACAAAGCCTTTGACAAACAAGAGCCTCTTCTAGGAATTTTTCCTGCAGATACACTTGGCATGGATAAGTGATATTCTAAATACCAAGGCACTAGGTGTAGAATGTTAAGGAATTAATTATAAATTACAGTGTACCCATACAGTAGAATATCATATAGCCATAAAAATGACAGAGATGTACAGATTAGATAGACATAGATATAAAATGATTGTATAATTAGGAAAACATAAACCTCTCTAGACAGTTCAGCCAGAGAAGGTTTGGACATGTTGAAAGGGGCAGAAAGAAGGTGATCCCCAGATTCTAGGAAGCTACTAGATGCTGGGAGTCTAGAGTAACAAGGGAGGCAAGGGAGTATTGCCAATGGTGAGAAAGCTGCCTCTCCGCTTGGCAGGAACCCTTGATCCTTTACTGGCCACTGAGCTGCTGGAAATGAGTTGAGTACAGCTGAACACAGTACCTCTGTTACTGTATCTGTCATCCTAAATAGAGTGACTGTTACTGGGCCAGCTGGGACCACTACCACCCTTGCTGCCACCTTGGAGTCACCAGTATTGTGTGAGTCCACAAATTCAGGAAGCTGTTTGCTGCAGCCTGACAGTAGCAGACGTGTAAAGACAAATCCCTCCTTGTCTCCTCCAGCCTTCTAATCCCCTGCAGGGCTTCTTCTTGGAAGACTGTAACTAGAAGCCAGATGAGAAGGCAAAGTGTAAAAGGCAGTTGTTAGGCTTCAAGCCCAACGTACTAAAGAAGGCAATGAACAACATTTGGGGCAGTTTTCAAGATACAATTTTAAATGAAAAGACCAATTTAGAACCGCCATACTGTCTTCCACAGAGGCTGCATCACATTACATCTGAACCTGTACTACACAAGGTTCTCCTTTCTCCATGTTCTTGGGAGCACTTATCTCATCTTTTTCATCATAGCCGTTCAGCCTGGTGTGAGGTGATATCTTATTACAGTTTGATTTGCATTTTCCTAACTTTTAGAGCTATTGAATACCTTTTCATGTACTTATAGGCTATTTGTATGTCTTCTTTAGAAAAAAAATGTCTACTCAAGTTCTTTGTCCATTTTAAACACTGAATTACTTGGGTTTTTTTTTTTTTTGTTTTGGTTTGGTTTTTTGCTACTGAGTTGTACAAGTTCCTTATATATTTTGGATATGTGTGATATCCAAAGAGAAAGACTTTTCTTCCCACTTACTCTATACTCTATTGTACTGTGTGCTTACATTGCTTTATATATAAAAAAGAATTCTACATCCAAAAAAGCAAAAATTGTCAGGATAAATAATAAAATACACTGTCTATCCCTACAGTTACTTTTCCACTTGAAATAGTATCACCTTTTCATTTAGGGATTCTAAAAATCTTAAAGCACTAATCTTAAAAATCTAAAGGTAAAGAGATCCTTTACCCTTGTCCTCAGAAGTCATGGGATAACATGCATCAAAGCATGTGCTATTGCCCTTTCAAATTTCCAAATATGTTTTCTTCCTTGATCGTTGCCATAAAAATATACCAAAAAAAAAAAAAAAAATACAGTTACTTTATTTCTAAGATATAGAGACCAAGAAGTTAAAGGACTTGTTTCAAATGACTTCAAATGACTCTGCCAATGCTTTGCAGAGTTGGAGTCTGAACCCAGGTCTTCTTATTCCAGAACCTTCACTTTTCCCAAATTGCCTCTTCTATTCTGTCTAGATTCTTCCACTGGCTTGGGTATTGTAGGATCAAATAGCATCTCAAATAAGCCAGCTATTACTTGGAGGCTAACAACACCATGGTTGTAAAAAGGGTTTTACCTTAGGTTGATATATGTATGGCCTAGTTTGCTAAATATTGGTCATAATTAATAGAGATAATCACTGCCACAACATGAATAGTAAAAGTAACTCTCACCACCACAAATGATGGAGTCCTAATTATGTGCTGGGCTCTGAATACTTTAGACATACTATCTCCTTTATACAGTATTATGATATTCCCACTGGCCATGGTGTTACAGGCTGAATTGTGTCTTCCAAAGTTCATTATGTTGAACTTATAAGCCTCCAAACTGGTGGAATGACACTGTATTTGGAGACAGAGTTTTTATAGGGATAAATAAGGTTAGTGGAAGTTGCTCAGTTGTGTCCGACTCTTTGCAATGCCATGAACTATACAGTCCACAGAATTCTCCAGGCCAGAGTACTGGAGTGGGAAGCCCTTTCTTTCTCCAGGGGATCTTCCCAACCCAAGGACCCAGGTCTCCCGCATTGTGGGCAGGTTCTTTACCAGCTGAGCCACAAGGGAAGCCCAAGAATACTGAGTGGGTAACCTTTAAACAAGGTTAAGTGGGGTCTTATGGGTGGGGTGCAATCCAAGATAGCTGTTATCCTTCTAAGAAGTGACAGAGACACTGGGGATGTGAACACACAGAGAAGAGGCCACATGAGGAGACAGTGAGAAGGTGGCCATTTACACTCCAAGGAGAAAAGCCTCAGGAAAAACCCAATCTGCCAAACAAAACCTTGGTCTTAGCCTTCAAGCCTCCAGAGCTGTTAGATATATACCAACTTGTTGCACTTTGTTATGCTGACTCTAATAAACTAATAAATATGTAAGACACAAATTTTGGTAAGATTTTCTTGCACCTCTGAAATGGATTTAAAGCAGGAGAAACTAATGCAACTGAACAATCAGTCACGCATTTCTAGTGCTACAGATCCTCCTGCTTTTTGGCAATCGCTACGGGACTGAGAGGTTTTTCTTTATCTACACAAGACATACAGAGCTTGTAACTATGCTTAAATCCATAACAGTGCATCTAATAAGAGTCCATTCCCATAGCCAGTCCAGTTCTTTATTTAGTATCTGTGCTGCAAAGCGAGCACTTCAATGCTTTATTTAAAGGGCCCAGTGTGTGAGAAGGAGGCCGGAGGCCTGACCGGAATACAGGGGCACCAACCAGAGAACAGTCAAGGGGCCAGGGGGTGGTTGTTCTCCCATTCTGACAGAAAAGTCCATTTCCCACTTGCAAAGGATGAAACAAACCTCTAAAGGGGTCAAACAAAACAGATTTTTCATTAAATGTGTTGAATAAAGAGCTTCATTCGAAACAATTATTAAAGGCCAAAGAGACGCTGTGAGATTTGGAGAGCAGACTGGCCTTCTCCGAGAGATCACAGCCACGGGAGGCTCAGACGGAGTCTCATTAGAGCTCTGGCATGCCACATCCTGAAACTCAAAGCCCGGGGTTATTTTTCACAGATAAACTTCTGAAGGCGGCAGAAAGTCTGTGGACAAAGGGTAGCTGACACAGTCATTTCTCTTGTGGCATTTCACAGATACATGTTTTTAATCAGAAGTCTTAGATCTGCTCAAGCCCAGTAACATAAAACAAAGACAAGGATGAGAACCCTATTTTCAGAATCATTAAGTTATAAGTCTGTTTAGCATTTCTGAGCATGCCTGGGTATCTGCAGTTCATCTTATGTTGGCTTAATCACGATGGATACTTGAAGTCAGCAAAGTCAACAAGCAAAGTAACCGTCATTTCTTCCTAATGAACTCAACAAACAGAACCAAGTGTTTTCAGATTTTAGTGATTTTAGATCAGAGAAAGTCTCTTACTTACTAACACCACTAAAGAACAGTACATATTTACTGAGAGGCTATTGGGTGCCAGATGTGGTGCCAAGAAAAACAAATATGAATAAAATCCAGTTTTTATATGCTAAACACAACACATCTAAAATAAGGGAAAAGCAAGTGCTGAACTGAAGCTTCCCAGGTGGCTCAGTGGTAAAGAATCCACCTGCTGATGCAAGAGACATGGGTTCATTCCCTGGGGTAGGAAGATCCCCTGGAGGAGGAAATGGCAACCCACTTCAGTATTCTTTCCTGGAAAATTACATGGACAGAAGAGCCTGGTGGGCTACAGTGCATGGAGTCACAAAGAGTTGGACATGACTGAGTGTACACACACACACACACACACACAAGTATTGAACTAACCTTAACTCAAGGCAGAATATGAGATGTCACAGGAAAGATGCAGAAATATGCAGAGCAGAATCAGGAAGGGAAAGGAGCCTCTGATTGCATGATGGAAGCAAACTGGGACATGTTTCAAGGGGAGGTAGGCTTCGACATAGGTCTTAAGAAATCTGTGGGGTTTCCACAGAGGGAGCTAAGAGGAAGCCCATTTCCAGGGAGAATAAGAGAGCAGGAGAAATTTGGTAAAGCAAACATATAGTTTCGTTTTAAGGAAGTATAAAAAGTCTAGCTTGGCAGAAGCTAAACTACATCATCCAGTTTACTAACAAAGACACAAAACCTGGATGCCAGAAAAGATAGATTTAACACAAAAATTGTGTATCTTTTGTATAATGAAAGAGGTCATGAACAAAAGTAAAAGACAAGGGTCTGAAAATGGAAATCTTTGCAATTATACCACTTGTGGGACTCCTCTGGTGGTTAAGACTCTGAGCTCCCAGTGCAGGAGCCCCAGGTTTGATCCCTGGTCAGGGACCCAGATCCCACATGCTGCAAGTAATCATTCACATGAAGCAACCAAGATCCTGCATTCCACAGCCAACATCTTATGAAGCAAAAATAATAATTAATAATAATAACATGTGGCTACATATATTATCACAAAGCAAATATACAGAAATTCCAAGGTATAGAAACTTTACAGGGAGTGTCAGTTGATGATACTGTAACAAAACAAGAAATAACCATAATGTAAAGGAAAAAATTAACTATTTGGAAAGTTTAAAACATTCCCCCAATAGCTCCAGAGATAAAGATAGAATTAAAAGTGTAATTACAAAAGATTTCTAAAACAACAATGGAATTACATATTACACAGCAAGTAATGGTTCAAAACTAGCTCCAAATAATTTCCAAACAATATTCTATGCTTTTATCACTAAAAGATATTTGTAGATTTAGACACATATTCAACAATAGAAGTTAGGGATCCAAATAAAGAGAAGAGATGAATTAGGAAATCTGAAGGTAGGAATGAATACTTAAAAAAAAAAAAAAGAGTACATTTGAGAAAACCAAAATATGTTTCTTCAAAAACATAGTATAAATGTTAACTAGTCAATCAAGACAAAAATGAGTAAAAGAAATATTAAGAAGATTTAAAAGTATTAATATCTGTAGTCTTCCCAGATGTATTTACCAGTATTGCAATTTTAATCCATATTTGAAAGACTAGGCACTTCAAACAAAGATACTTAAATTTTTTGTATAATAGCAAGAATGTCAGAAAACTTTACAAAGATGAGAATTATAAAGGAGATCAACTATTTTCTGATATGACTGTAAGCTCTAATGCTAGAGTAATTGAAACAGTAATTAGCAACATAATGTATACTCAGTTCAGTGAACTTGAACTGAAAGATCAGAAGTTGAATAAAAATATCCAAAATTTACAGAAAAATAATGATGATAAGAGAGAAAATGATAGAAAAAAATACAGTGAAGTAATCTACCTAAGCCTGGGGGAGAAATAACTTTCTAAGGGCAAACCATAAAAAATGCACATATCAATGGCATAAAAGTATAAAGCTCTGAGCAAAAATGCTCCATAAATTAAATGACAAGATTTTTTAGATGTACTGTTTTTGACTTATCAAATTAATAGAGGTGAAAGAGACTGAGAGCACCCAAAATTAGCAGTTTCCAGCATTCTCCTTAAATTGCTGATTCTAATGTCATTGGTGCAGTCTTTCTGGAGGGCAAGGAGATGGTAAACTAAAGATCAGAAAGAAAGTTTAGTCTGGGGACAGAGAGTCATGGCTGTGTTGCAGGAATGGGGACCCCTTCCAGAGCCCAAAACTGGGCTCTTTTCTAACACTCAGAAATGAATTGTCCAAGGAGACACATGTGCTGACAAAGCAAGGGATTTTATTGGGAAAGGGCACCTGGGTGGAGAGCAGTAGGGTAAGGGAACCCAGGAGAATAGCTGTGCCACATGGTTCGCAGTCTCGGTTTTATGGTGATGGAATTAGTTTCTGCGTTGTCTTTGGCCAATCATTCTAATTCAGAGTCTTTCCTGGTGGTGCATGCATAGCCCATCCAAGATGGATGCTAGCAAGAGGGATTCTGGGAAGTGGATGGACACTCAGTGTATCCTTTTGACCTTTCCCAAGCTCTTTCGGTTGGTGGTGGCTTATTAATTCCATATCCTTACCAGGATCTCCTGTCATAAAACAACTCATGCGAATGGTTACTAAAGGGCCTGACCAGGGTGGGTGGTTTCAGTCAGTGTGCCTCCCCTAACAGCTGTAGCTGAAGATTTTTTTCAGTTGTGTATTTTTCTATGTATGTTTGCCGATGCATTCACACTTGTAAGTTTGGTTGATTTATTCAGAGTTTGGTCAGGTAGGCAAAAATGAATAGGAAAGGATTTAATAAAGATGGTTGGGGCTTATCAAGCCACTATCTGTCAGAGAAAACAGCCACCTGCTTTTAGGAGGTAAAGAGGCTGCTACCTTGATTCTAAAACAAATGAGCCACAGGAGAATGCCTAGGACAGAGTGCAAGCCTCACATCTGTCGGTCCACTGGAAGCAGTGCCTTCACTTTTGCTGCCCGGAAGCTCTCTTTTGCTCTCTTTGGTTCTTTACTGCCTCTTATTGATGGAATCTAGCCTAGATTCTACTGGGAAAGGGATACAGGGAAAAATTTAGAAGGGGTACCGATGATGCTGAACTGGCATGTTGGGTCTGAGTTTTCTACTTGCGTGTGCGTGCATTAGAGACAATAATTAATTCAACTCAACCACCATCTACGGAGCATCTGACATATGTCAGGCATTATGTTAGGCAGTTGGGGACATAAGCAGTCAACACAGAGTGTAGGGCCTAGATGAGGCAGACAAATAACAAATAACAGGACAATTGCAACACACTTGTCACCTGTTGGTATCTGCAAGGGACTGATTTCAGGACCCACCGAGGATACCCTAATCATGGATGCTGAAGGCACGTATATAAAATGACACCACACTGTCAGCACTCTGGTTTGCAGGGCACTCAGCCCTCCAACAGGCAGCCTTCAGTGCTAGAGAGAAAAATAAAGGAGGGAGGGGAGGCAGAGGGTTAGAGGGTCACGCTTTAGATGGTGTGGTATGGAAACCTTCACTCAGGCACATCTGAGCTGAGACCTAAAATTAGTGAGGAGGAAAACCATCATGATATCCTGGGACAGTGTTACATTCAGAGGGAATAGCAAGTGACTGAGCCCTGGTGTGTCCCAGAGAGGAACATGGCAGGGGAGAGAGAGCTGTTAGAACAGAGATCAGAGGGAAAATGTAGGTAGGGCCTTGGGGGCCATTGTTAAAATTTTGGATTAAATCCTCAGTGAGATGGAAGCCATCAGAAGGTTTTGGGCAAAGGAGCAACGTAATTAGACTTATGCTCTCAAAGAATCCCTCTGGTTTCTGGGTTTAACATAAATAAAAGGGGGTCAAGATAAGAAGCAGGGAAACCACCTCTGATGTATGTATTTTAATCATCCATGTGTAGCATCTGTAATGGAGATGGTAAGAGATTTTCGGTTTCTGGATGCTTTTTAAGTGGAGACCAGGATAATTCTACCATTTTACTGAGATAGACCATTTCTGAGGATGGGAGACTGTAGGAGGAACGGTTTAATGGAGGAACAGCTGGAGATGAGTTTGGACATGTTAAGTTTTAGATGCCAGTTAGACATCTAGTGGTAATGTCACAGAAAATATAATTCAGGCATGATCAACATGACCCTAGCATTCACCTCAGCTCGATTAAACCTTAGGCAGGCTTCTTCCTGATTATAAGCTTCCTTTTCCTAGAACATTTACTTTAGAAAACTTGCAATTGTAAATTCTTTCTGCAGCTTTAAGATGTAAATTTTCTCCCAGCCTCTTGCCAGTTTTACAACCCATGAATGTCTTTCTCCAGGAGCCATCCTTCTAAACTGTAATCATCAAGAAAGATAGCACCCCTATCTCTCAGTCTCTGTGGGAGGGTAGCAACCTAACTTTGACAAGCACCAATTAGCAAATACAGATTGCAATAGTTTGGAGTAAAGCCTTCCTTGCCTGTTTAACTCAGCCTGAGGTTATTTTTAAGAAGGGAAAGGTCTATGTTAGAAATCAACACTTGCAAGTCATCACTGTATCCATTTAAAGATTTATTCTTTCAACTTAAATTTCCCATAACCAGCATAACAATTTATTTTGCTTAAATGTTCTACTACCAGTACAAATGCATTGATTTGTTTAGCAATCACAACAACACTGTAATTTCTAAAAAATATCTAACATAAACTACCTCAATTTCTAAAAAAATAATTCTCATTTCCCTGGAGCCCAAGCATTGTATGTTATAGTTCTAATTTTACTGTAAGTCCTGGAGCACTTGAGACCCTTCTCAGGGATCTAGAGGGTAAAAATTTGATTGATGGGTTCATGGGATATACAAAGGCTTTGCAACTTGCAGTTTTCTTAGAACTCTCCCCCATTTTTCCTCTCCACTCCTTATCTCTTCTTCTGTCTTTACTCTCAAGGTCTCTTATTTTGTCAGATTCATGGTCTTCATATACTGTGCCTGCATGAAGAAAAAGAGCTCCTAATGCCAAAGAGAAGGCAATGGCACCCTACTCCAGTACTCTTGCCTGGAAAATCCCATGGACAGAGGAGCCTGGTGGGCTGCAGTCCATGGAGTCACGAAAAGTTGGGCATGACTAAGCGACATCACTTTCACTTTTCACTTTCATGCATTGGAGAAGGAAATGGCAACCCAGTCCAGTGTTCTTGCCTGGAGAATCCCAGGGATGGGGGAGCCTGGTAGGTTGCCTTCTATGGGGTCACACAGAGTAAGACGTGATTGAAGCAACTTAGCAGCAGCAGCAGCAGCAATGCCAAAGGTAGAGTGGGGCCCAACAGGAGACAGTAAGTGGTGGCTTAAGCCTCAAGCCATAGGCTTTGTTTCTGATTTTTCCCCTTGAGATGGTTCTCCTTTGATTTTCTGTATTAAAGTTGAGAATAGTGTTGGCCTTGAGCAAACATTCCCAAGAGGCTAATACTCCAGCTTCCACTTCAGGCAACTTAAGTTCATCTTTATTATAGGAAATATATATATATTTTTAATCTAACACATGATTTTACCTAAACCATTATGAGTTGTTATTGCTGTTGTTTATTTGCTAAGATATGTTCAGCTCTTTGAGATCCCATGGACTGTAGTCCACCAGGCTCCTCTGTCTATGGGATTTCACAGGCAAGAATTCTGGAGTGGGTTGCCATTTCCTTCTCCAGGGGATCTTCCTGACCCAAGGATTAAACTTGCATATCCTGTTTAGCAGGCAAATTCTTTACCACTGAGCCACCTGGGAAGCCCACGCCATTATACGCATAGGTTGTAAAATGGGCTTAAGATCTTAGTTAAAACTGATAATAAATAAAAGAGAAAATGAATAAATAAAAGAATAAGAATATCATCGTAAGTTGCAAAAGTAGAAAATGGCATAAATAGTTAGGAAAATGTTAGAAGCAGTGACAAAGGTATTTTCAAGAACATTCATTTGGTAAAGCTCGATTACTATTAGGGTCAGTCAAATTACACATTGAGGCCTCAGGCCTATGAGCTCATGCTAATTTGAACAGCTGCTCAAAAGAGGTTCAGTGCTATTTGTTTGACAGATGGAGAAAATGGTACTCACTAGTGACCTAAGTTGCTTTGACACAAACTGATTTCCCTATTGTTAAAACTCACTTACAGTATCAATTGCAAATAAGTTTCAACAATGTGAACCTATTATTCCATGCTGACATCCCAAGAAAGAACTTTTCAAAATCTGAGATTTTTCATTTGAAAGAATATCATCCTTATTGTAACCAATTTCCCCTAATTCTTTTCCAAAGAAGAGCTGAGAAATGGAAAATCAACCATAGGTCATATATGTATTTCCATTGTTTGAATTAGATTTTTAGTCACCTTTGTTTCTGATTGTCATTATTTGGGGGTAATCTTCCCTACCTTTGGAAATAAAGGGGATGATTACATTTTATTCACAAGAAGGGATTTATGAGACTCATAATGTCGGAAGAAACAGATGTTTCTCTTTACTACAGCATTTCCTTTCTTTCATTGCATAGGAAGTCAGCTGGGGAATTTAGTCAGCTGCTAAATGTTGTATTGAATGAAACACCAATTAATGTTTGTTACTATTTGTCTATAATTTTTCCCTAACTGTTTTTATAAAAGAGAGTAAACTGTCCTTAAAATAATATCTCATCAGGACAAAGAAGATAGAAGACACAATAGAAGTGAAAGCCATTCCGTTGGAAAATATACATGAAATGTGTGAGAATTAATAACAATTCAAAACACTGCATGTCTTCAGGAGCTTTTAGGGAATCTCACTAACAGGGTCCGAGGAGTAAACCTCTTTCACTCTCTTCTAAAATAGCAGAGCAGAATACTTGGGATCCTCAGTCTTCTCGGATAACCCTTTCTAATGAATGTTACTCATATTAACAGGATTCAGGGATACAGATTTGTTTTTACAACAGTCTAATAAATGAGTTGGAGAAGGAAATGGCAACTCGCTCCAGTGTTCTTGCCTGGAGAATCCCAGGGACAGGGGAGTCTATGGGGTCGCACAGAGTCGGACATGACTGAAGCGACTTAGCAGCAGCAGCAGTAAATGAGTAAATGGACTTCAGGGATAGAGTATTTTGTTGCTGTTGTTACTGTTGCATTTAGTAAAATGCCATGAAATTAAAAGACGCCTACTCCTTGGAAGGGAAGTTATGACCAACCTAGATAGCATATTCAAAAGCAGAGACATTACTTTGCCAACAAAGGTTCATCTAGTCAAGGCTATGGTTTTTCCTGTGGTCATGTATGGATGTGAGAGTTGGACTGTGAAGAAGGCTGAGCGCCGAAGAATTGATGCTTTTGAACTGTGGTGTTGGAGAAGACTCTTGAGAGTCCCGTGGGCTGCAAGGATCCAACCAGTCCATTCTGAAGGAGATCAGCCCTGGGATTTCTTTGGAGGGAATGATGCTGAAGCTGAAACTCCAGTACTTTGGCTACCTCATGCGAAGAGTTGACTCATTGGAAAAGACTCTGATGCTGGAGGGATTGGGGGCAAGAGGAGAAGGGGACGACAGAGGATGAGATGGCTGGATGGCATCACTGACTTGATGGACGTGAGTCTGAGTGAACTCCGGGAGTTGGTGATGGACAGGGAGGCCTGGCGTGCTGTGATTCATGGGGTCGCAAAGAGTCGGACACGACTGAGCGACTGATCTGATCTGATCTGAAAATGCAACTTTTCCTTCTCACCTTCTGTAAGCATTATTTTTGTCTGTATGGAACTCAACATCTTTCAATTTCACTTTCATCAGCCTTTGGTGTTTGGCCTCTGAAGCCACATTCTTTTGCAATTCTTTTATGATCATTCCTCGTTTTCTCTCTTATATCTGATAAGAAGAACAATGTTAATTCTTTCTGCACTTTAAATATTTTTATGTCCCTCTATATCCACGTTTAATTTGCATGCTTAAGGAACATAAAACTAATAATTATGACCATCTACTCAGTGACACTTTATCATAAACCCATAAATGACAGGCTAATCAACTGCATCTAGGAATATGCATTATCTTTGATGTTTAGCTTAGGACCTGTGTCAGTCAAAGTTCTTCAGAGGAACAGAACCAGGGACGTGTCTGTTACATTGACAGAGACTTGTATTAAGGAACTGCCTTGCATGATTATGGAGATGGGTAAGTACCATAATCTGTAGGGTGAGCTGGGGACCAAAGATAGTCAATGGTTTAGTTTTAGCTTGAATCTGAAGGACTAAGAGTCAGGAGAGCCAAGAACTGGCAGACTTGGGACCCAAGAAGAAGTGTTTCAGTTAAATTAACCGGAGAAAACCCTTGACTGCTTTTCGGATCTATTTCTTTGGCTCTAGTATTGTGCTCTGTTGTCTGTGCTTAGTCATGCTGGCTCTGCGTCTTTGTGAAAGAATGCTGCCTGTAACCTGAGATGTACATAGTAGCCTTTCTCAGGGTTTTGCCTCCCAGCCTTGACCTTTGGAGCCATAACAATTTTACATTCAAACAGAAAAAAAAAAAAGGTTGCAGCACGGAAAAAAATATTTGTCTTGTTGGAGGTTTACAGGACTTGTTGAGGTTCCCGCTTCAACTCGAGATGAGGCCCTTGTCCCCTGCACCAACTCGAGAGGAATCCCGAGAGGCCCCTCACAACTTGAAAGGATTCCTGACTTCCCAGAGACAACATGAGAGGCCCCCTCAGGTCCCCGTGGCAACTCGAGGGAACCCACCCTTCCTGCCGCAACTCACAACTCGAGAAACACCTTGAGATTCCCCCTTCCATGCAAATTGAGGCCTGATTTCCCTGCTGTGACTCCAGAGCACTCCTGTGCTCACCCTCGCAACTTGAATGGAGACTTGACTTCCCTAAGGCAACACGAGAGGCTCCCTGAGTTCCCCATGGTACCTGGAGAGGAATCTCAAGCCTCCAGCCACAACTCGAGACAAACCACGAGATGCCCCGTCAATGCAAGATGAGGCCCTTTTCTCTTGCAGCACCTCGAGAGCAATCCCACGTTCCCTCTCAAAACTTGAGAGAAAGCTTGACTCACTTTAGGCAACTCAAGGGGGCCCAGAGATCCCCGTCACAACTCGAGATGAAAGCCGAATTTCCCGCCACAACTCGACTAGAACCCCGTGTGTCCCACCTCATTCGGAGATGAGGGCCCATTCCCTGCTTCAACTCAAGAGGAATCCCAACTTCCCCTCTCACCACAAGAAGAGGCCTGTGTCACCTCTTGATTCTTGAGTGGAACCCCGCGGATCCTGCTGCAAGGAAAAAGGACGCCAAATTCCCCCTCAGCTCCAGATAAGTCCTGATTCCCCTGCAACGAATCCAATGGAACACCCAGTATCCCCTCACAACAGGATGGGAGGCCTGTCAGCCCTGCCTGTCCTCTTGAAAAAGCCCAAATTCCCTGCCTGAACTCGACCGGAGGCCTGACAGCCCTTTGAGAACTCGAGAGGAACGCAGAGTTCCATGCCTCAACAGCAGGCGAGGCATGACTCCCTTGTTGAACCTTGATAGGAAACCCGAGATCCCTGTCGCCACCGGAGTGGAACTCTGAGTTTCCCGACTGAACTCTAGACTCGGCCCTATTCGCGGGCAGCGACTCGAGAGGAATCCCGACGGGCCCCTCGCAACTCGAAAAGGGACCTGACTTCTCTGAGGCAACACGAGCGGGTCCCTGAGATCCCCGTGGCAACTCAAGAGGAACCCCACGCTTCCTGCCGCAACCCGTGAACAACCACGAGATTCTCCCCTCAACGCGAGAGGAGGCCCTTTTCCAGAGCAGTGTCTGGAGAGAAACCCCACATTCCCTCTTGAAATGTGAAAGGGTACTTGACCCCATTGATGCAACTCAGTCAGGTCCCTGAGATACCGGTCCCCACTAGAGAGGAACCCCGAGTTTCATGCCACAACTCAAGAAGAGCCCCGTTTTACCCCTCTTCTAATCGAGATGAGGCTCGATTCCCCTGCTTTGTCTGGAAAGGAATGCCGACGTTGCCGTCTGCCCTCAGGAGGAGGCTGGTCTCCCTTTGAAACTCGAGGGCATCCCCAGGAGTTGTGCCTCAATTCGAAAAGACCCCGATTTCCCCATCCACTCCAGATATGCCTGATTCCCCTGCACGGACTTGACTGGAACCCTGAGGATTGACTCAAAACACGAATGGAGGGGTGAAAGCCCTGTGGCACCTCGAGAAAAAGCCCCAGTACTCTGTGTCCACTGGACAGGAAGCCTGACACCTCTTTTATACCTTGAGAGGGAAGCAGAGTTCCAGGTCTCCACACGAGATGAGGCCTGAGTCCCCTGTTCCAACTCCAGTGGAACCCTGAGATCCATG
Source organism: Bos grunniens (assembly GCF_055505025.1). NCBI lineage: Eukaryota > Metazoa > Chordata > Mammalia > Artiodactyla > Bovidae > Bos > Bos grunniens. Next base: position 58,958,487 of record NC_141183.1, on the reverse strand, counting down.
TCAGAACTGCAGAGGAACCCTGAGGTTCCAGCCTCAACTCGAGATGAGGCCATATGCCCCTGCACGGATTGCAGAGGAATCCCAAGAGGCTCCTCGCACCTCGAATGGAGACTTGACTTCCCTAAGGCAACACGAGAGGCTCCCTGAGTTCCCCATGGTACATGGAAAGGAATCTCAAGCCTCCAGCCACAACTCGAGACAAACCACGAGATGCCCCTGTCAACGCAAGATGAGGCCCTTTTCTCCTGCATCACCTCAAGAGTAATCCCAGATTCCCTCTCAAAACTCGAGAGAAAGCTTGACTCACTTTAGGCAACTCAAGGGGGCCCAGAGATCCCCGTCACAACTCGAGATGAAAGCCGAATTTCCCGCCACAACTCGACTAGAACCCCGTGTGTCCCACCTCATTCGGAGATGAGGGCCCATTCCCTGCTTCAACTCAAGAGGAATCTCAACTTCCCCTCACACCACAAGAAGAGGCCTGTGTCACCTCTTGATTCTCGAGTGGAACCCCGCGGATCCTGCTGCAAGGAAAAAGGAGGCCGAGTTCCCCCTCAGCTCCAGATAAGTCCTGATTCCCCTGCAACGAATCCAATGGAACACCCAGTATCCCCTCACAACAGGACGGGAGGCCTGTCGGCCCTGCCTGTCCTCTTGAAAAAGCCCAAATTCCCCACCTGATCTCGACCTGAGGCCTGACAGCCCTTTGAGAACTCGAGAGGAACGCAGAGTCCCATGCTTCAACAGCAGGCGAGGCCTGACTCCCTTGTTGAACCTTGATAGGAAGCCCGAGATCCCTGTCGCTGCCGGAGTGGAACACTGAGTTTCTCAACTGAACTCTAGACTCGGCCCTATTCGCGGGCAGCGACTCGAGAGGAATCCCGACGGGCCCCTCTCAACTCGAAAAAGGACCTGACTTCTCTGAGGCAACACGAGCCATTCCCTGAGATCCCCATTGCAACTCGAGAGGAACCCCACAGCAACCACCACCCCTCCCACGATCCTCCCACCACCCTCCCACCACCCTGCCACCATCCTCCCAACCACTTTCCCATCCATCCACTCACATCCTATCATTCATCCTCCCATCTACCTTCCCACCATCCTTAGACCATCCTCCACCACCCTCCCATCCACCCCCCATCCACCCTCCCACCATCCTCTCACCCATCCTCCCATCTCTCCTCCTATTCACCCACACTCTCATCATCCCTCTCATCTACTTTGCTTCCCTCCCTTCTTGTCTTTCTTTCCATATAGTATGTATTGAGGGTCTACTGTGGGATGCAGTAGACCCTGGTGAAGCAATAATGAACATGGCACAGTGACCCATTTTCCAGAGGGGTGCAGATAGGGAAGCCATATGGTGTCCCTCTATCTTTCTTTGGATGAAATCTCACTCAGAATCACAACACAGAAAGCCAATAAATCCTAGATACCCTGGAGCTCCAAAAGGTGACCAGAGCTAGTGGACAGCTGAAAGAATAAAGGATTATCACATCCTCTCTGGGATGCACCAGAAGTCTGCAACACCAGCCATACTCACTTCCCATTTTAGTATGAAAAGCTTAAACTCTAACTCGGGTAAAATGTTTCTTTGGAACACTAGTTCCCCGTCTTCTATGTCTGCTGACATTCTGAATAAATTTGCCATTCCTTACCCCAGTACCTCTTTTCTTGATTGGGCTGGTGTGTGGCACGCTGTATTAAGCTTGGACTCTATAACCTAATATATTATCATTCCTAACCGGAACTACGGAGAAGGCAATGGCACCCCACTCCAGTACTCTTGCCTAGAAAATCCCGTGGACGGAGGACCCTGGTGGGCTACAGTCCATGGGGTCGCTAAGAGTAGGGCACGACTGAGCGACTTCACTTTCACTTTTCACTTTCATACATTGGAGAAGGAAATGGCAACCCAGTCCAGTGTTCTTGCCTGGAGAATCCCAGGGACAGGGGAGCTTATGGGCTGCCGTCTATGGGGTCGCACAGAATCGGACACGACTGAAGCGACTTAGCAGCAGCAACTGGAACTAATATATTGTCATTGCCCAATAAATGTTTGTAAATCACTGTTTTCCCATTTTATTTTTAGAATAGTTCTACTGCTGGGAGCCGGCATATTGCATATTGAGTGCATATTGCATATTGAGTGCAGCACTTTCCACAGCATCATCTTTCAGGATCTGGAATAGCTCAACTGGAATTCTATCACTGCCAGGAGCCAGCATGAGGATCTCTGCCGGTGGCAAAGGTCATGAGGAAGGAGGCTCGGCATACACAAAGGCGGGATCGAGCCTCAGGAGCCCCCCTGGAAATTCTCGAGCATCTACCCCCAAAACCAGAGTCTGCCTACTTTCTGCTTTGTGCTTTCACCTACACCTCTGACTTTATGGGGGGCTGTCCCCCACTACCTCTCTCTGAAAAAAGAGTTAGCTTACAGCTCCAGTTAATAATTCCTGGGTGTGACAGTGTTTCAACCTACAAACTCCTTTGGAAACCCTCTAGCCTGCCTGAATAGGTTTTTCCAGCCACATGTGATTGTTCGGAGCCTCCCAAATGTGAGAGGCAGGAGATGTTCTAAACTGTCTAAACACAGATTCCTTTGAGTAGTTAAAAGATTGATTAGAAATTGTCTTGGTGAAGGGTTTTTCACTTATTGGGCCAATGTTTGCTGCTAAGTCTCCATACCCCTTACCTACTGTGTTCTTGGCAGTGTATTGATTGATATAATGGGTGTATAGAAATGTAAGTAGTAGCCTCAATGTTTGTAACCTTGGACCCTTGAGTTAATTCTTTTCTTGATTGAGCCCACCTCACCTTTGCCCTATAGGAATGCAGCTTTGTCCAATGCTTTTTTGGAGGCTGGCGCCTGACTTTGGAATAATCACCTTTAGAGAAAAATAAGTTTCTTAAAATGTTAACCGGCCTCCTGGCCAGAAGATGATGTAAATCACCTAAACTTTTGCATATGATAAGTTTGAAAGCCTGGCTTCGATTAGGATCAGGAACTGCTGTCCTTGCATGACTCCATCCCTTCCCCCATTATCCTCTATGCACAATTTAAGGTATAAAAACTACTTTGGAAAATAAAGTGCGGGCCTTGTTCACCGAAACTTGGTCTCCCCATGTCGTTCTTTCTCTCACCTTCTGGCTGAATTATTCAGCCTCTTTTCTCCACTGAATTTCCTCACTGAGCTATCCTTATTTCAGCCTCTTTTCTCCACTGAATTTCTTCACTGAGCTATCCTCATTCTATTACTCTTTATATCTTTGATAAATATTTAAATAAATAGGTCGCCTACGCTGTCTCTCCTTCGAATACCCTGGATCAGCCGGGGCTGGACCCCGGCAGTTCTACAAGATGTTCTCATTTTCATTTTCAGGAAGGAACTTGTGCTCAAAAGACTCAATTATATTTACCCAGGCAGGTGGATCAAGGCTTGAAACCCAAGTCAATTTAGGTGGATAATATCTTACTGAAGCAGTAGTGTTTTAATTCTCTCATCTTCACAGAATGTGTTTCAATAAAAAAGTTCTTGAGACGAAATCATGGAATGGATGATTGAGGCCACAGAATGGGTAACTAACTGCTGCTGCTGCTGCTGCTAAGTCGCTTCAGTCGTGTCAGACTCTGTGCGACCCCATAGACGGCAGCCCACCAGGCTCCCCCGTCCCTGGGATTCTCCAGGCAAGAACACTGGAGTGGGTTGCCATTTCCTTCTCCAATGTATGAAAGTGAAAAGTGAAAGTGAAGTTGCTCAGTCGTGTCCGACTCTGAGCGACCCCATGGACTAAAGCCTACCAGGCTCCTCCATCCATGGGATTTTTCAGGCAAGAGTACTGGAGTGGGGTGCCATTGCCTTCTCCGGGATAACTAACTGGATGAATTTAAATAACATAGTAGATGTTATAGTGAGAATTTGTCTCAATCAAATAATTGACCTATTTTATTTATTGATTTCTTTTTACTGGGATTTACTAAATGAAGATTATATTACATATTTCAAAAAGTTTTTTTTTTTTTTTTTCAAAAATGAGTCTCTCTTCATTAGGGCATTAGGTATTAGATATCTGAGCCTACTTTTTAAAAAATAATTTAAAATGTTGAATAACATGTTTAGAAAATATTCTTAAAAGCATATAGGAACTAGTAATAAATAATGTACCACACTAAAATATATACGAAAGTAAAAAGTAAGAGAGCCCATATGTCACTTTTACCCTAAAGACTTTTGTCAAATCTAAGGAACATAATTGTAACCTTCAAGGTGAAAACAAGGTGGGCAGCAGAAAACAAAACTCATGTACAAAAGAAGAACCTTCCCCTGTGAAGATGAAACTCCAGAGTTCTACTGCCTCCATGAACTCAAGGGAAAATGCCTTGGTGACTAGCAGAGGGCATTATCCTTGGGAAACTGTAATAACTCAGCCCTAACACACATTTTCATCCAAATTCACTTCACTCATGTGGTCCAAAAATCTTCAAATCATGAACACCAGCTGTCCAGATTAGTAATGTTCCAAGTACTTGGCTGAAAAATAAGTAAATCCTTTCCAAAAGAATGTACCTTAAACAGATTTCAAAAAATTATTAGATAAATAGATAATTCTTCAAGGAAAATGACCCTTCAGATTATAGAAAATCACTCAGCACACAAGGAAACAAAACACCATGTGCAAGCATCAATATAAAATCATAAAACATGCACTGAGAATTTAGATACTAGAAATTCACAGATAAGCATTACTAAAGAGCTTATTTTGTATGTTAAGGCAAATTAACAACAATTAAAAAAAAAAAGCTTCTGGAAACAGAAATTACAAATGATAACAAAGCAGGTTTGCAAAAGAATCAAACAGAACTTCTAGAATTAAAATGTATACTTGTTTGATGAATAGGCTTCCAACTATGATGAAGTAGAACAATGATCCAATTAATAATGAATAGATACATCTAGATAAAATTTGAACATCTGTATAAAGGCCCTGGGGAGTTCCTGATATTACTAGGATAAGAAGGGATAAGATTTCAGAGAGAAGAGAACTGCAGAAAGAATAGATAACATTTACTCTTTTTTTTTTTTTTTTTTTACTTCAGTAAGGCTGTTTTTATTTTTTTTTATTTTTTTTCTGTTTTTTTTTTTTAATTTTGTTTTATTTTTAAACTTTACATAATTGTATTAGTTTTGCCAAATATCAAAATGAATCCGCCACAGGCATACATGTGTTCCCCATCCTGAACCCTCCTCCCTCCTCCCTCCCCACACCATCCCTCTGGGTCGTCCCAGTGCACCAGCCCCAAGCATCCAGTATCCCGCCTCGAACCTGGACTGGCAACTTGTTTCTTACATGATATTCTATATGTTTCAATGTCATTCTCCCAAAACTTCCCACCCTCTCCCTCTCCCACAGAGTCCATAAGACTGTTCTATACATCAGTGTCTCTTTTGCTGTCTCGTACACCAGGTTATTGTTACCATCTTTCTAAATTCCATATATATGCGTTAGTGTACTGTATTTATGTTTTTCCTTCTGGCTTACTTCACTCTGTATAATAGGCTCCAGTTTCATCCACCTCATTAGAACTGATTCAAATGTATTCTTTTTAATGGCTGAGTAATACTCCATTGTGTATATGTACACATATACATATACACATAAAACTGGAAATAGAACTGCCTTATGATCCAGCAATCCCACTGCTGGGCATACACACTGAGGAAACCAGAAGGAAAAGAGACACGTGTACCCCAATGTTCATCGCAGCACTGTTTATAATAGCCAGGACATGGAAGCAACCTAGATGTCCATCAGCAGATGAATGGATAAGAAAGCTATGGTACATATACACAATGGAGAATAGATAACATTTAAACTGCTGTTCTACTGGAACCATTTGCTGGTTTAGATAGGAAAAGAAAAGCAAAGAATTGAGGGTGGGAGCTGGCTTTTGACAGAAAAGCCAGTAGAGTGTTTTGACAGTCTCACTGGGTTGAAGAGATAAAAGAGCAGATTTGTGGAGCCAAGATCCCCACAAATGAGAAGAGATAGAACAACACCCAACACACAATTTTTTCCCCAAATCTGTAGAATCCTGAAGCACCACAAAATGTTAGACTCATAAGTCAACTGTTTTGGATTTCCCCAGAAGCAGACCCTGAGACTCTGAGGTTTTTGAGTGTGAAAGTAGTTTATTTGGAAGATGGTCTCAGAAAACAATGGCTGAGTGGAGGGAAAAAAGGGAAGAGGGAGGCAAGAAAGAATGATGCCTATTTCAAATAATTCCCCACTCTGGGTAGCTGGAGCTTCATCCAACCAGTGAACTTTGGGATGTGATATAAAACATGCACCACCCAAGTGATGAAGGAAGTGGAATGTTTATGTAGCAACTGCGGCCAGTTGTTAGCTAATGAATCCTCCTGTTGTAGGAAGGGGGAGGCCCCCCTTCAAAGCCCCAGGGGCGGGCTCTTGTCTAACACTTGGAAAAGAATTATCTGAGGAGACATGTGCTGACAAAGCAAGAGACTTTATTTGGAAAGGGCACCTGGGTGGAGAGCAGTAGGGTAAGTGAACCCAGGAGAACAGCTCTGCTGTGTGGCTCACAGTCTCGGGTTTTATGGTGATGGGATTAGTTTCCGGGTTGTCTTTGGCCAATCATTCTAATTCAGAGTTTTTCCTTGTGGTGCACGCATTGCTCAACAAAGATGGATGCTAGTGAGAGGGATTCTGGGAAGTGGACGGACACACGGTTTCTCCTTTTGACCTTTCCCAAACTCTTCCAGTTGGTGGTGGCTTATTAGTTTTGTATTCCTTACCAGAATCTCCTGTCATAAAACAACTCATGTGAATGGTTACTAAAGGGCCTGGCCAGGGTGGGTGGTTTCAGTCAGTGTGCTTCCCCTAAAACTCCCAGAGGACATTAATCTTAAGCTGCTCTGGCATGCTGGGTGCATTGATAAGGCATAACCTGGTGGCCAGAGAAAGCTTTCAGGAGGACATGCAGATACTGGTGTTCAGAGGTTGGAGTATTGTACACTGACATAGTCAAAACTGGTGAGACAAGAACAGGGCACAACTTCTGTCCCAGACAAAGCCTTGCACTGCTCAGATCCACACATGCTCCCTGTGAATTTCACTCTGTCCATGACTTGCTTACAATTTCTGAAAAGGAAGCCTCGTGAAAGGAGAATGGATGAACGACCGTTCCCACTGCTGTTGGCAGTCTTAAGGGAGTGCTGCCTTTACTGCCTTCATTGCCTCTCTCCTCTCCTGCCCATTATAGGTTTCCCATATCCTTGGCCAGATCATGCTGAGAAAGTCAATTCTTAGGTAGGTTGATAAGAAGTCCAGGGTCCCTGAGGAGGAGAGAGGAGTCTGGGGCTCTCGAAGAGAAGATAGGGATCTCAAGTTCTCAAGGAGGAAAAAAGGACAAACTTTTTTTTTTCCCTACATTCCTTAGTCTCAGTCACATAAAATACCTTTTTTTACTTTAAGTCCAGAACTGATGATTGCACAACAAAACAACTCATCTTGCTCAAGGATATGTTTTCCCTTAAACTCTGTACCAATGGTGTATGTAACAACAATGTATCCTGCTAAAGGAGAAGTTTCTCCTTCTTGAGAACCTTCTGACTAATCCTGTCATCTTAAAAAGCCTATTATGGGATTGAACCTGGTAAGATCTTTCTATTGTTAGTTCTGATCTCATTATCTTAAAATGTAAATTGTGGGAGTGGGTCTGGTAAGAACTTTACAACCTTGAGACATTCTTTTGATTTATTGTTAATAACCAATTGAAATGTATACAGCTTCCTTGCTAAGACTAGCAAGGGGGCACTCTCCATTCCCCTTCTGATGTCTATGTCAGAAGCATTCTCTGTCCTTTTCATACTTTAATAAAACTCTGCTACACTAAAGCTCTTGAGTGATCAAGTCTGGTCCCTGGTGCTGAAGCTAAATCTTCTTCAGAGACCATGAATCTGACATCATTCACTGTAAGCTATCAATGGTCTAGTGTTGGTTGCTTGCCAAAAGGGATAACACAGATATTTTGGTCTCCTTGTCCGAGTCCCTGGTTACTGTGCATCTGTTAAGCCGTGTTATTTCCGTTCCCTGTTCCTGTATATCAGTGGGCACTGAGGCATCAAGAGGCAGTCAAGTAAATCCCCCAAGTTCCAACCAGACTCCTTGCTGCTGCTGAAACCAAGCAAGACTCAGTCATGTCTTCCCACATACAAAGCCTTTCCATGTCCCCCATGTCTTGTTTGTAGAAAAAGGCTCCTAGATCTTCCTTGAGTTCTGTCACGCGAGTGTATGTTCCTCGGTTCTTTGTCTCGTCACAACAAAGGTTTGGAGCGACGGACATTAAAGCCCTCAGTGCATCACAGCTCTCGGGTCTTGGACAAACCATGTTATAGCTTTTAGGCAAATCAGTGTTACAGCTCTATTTTATTTAGAAAATAGCAGAAGAATCCATCCTCGAAGCGTGAGGGCATGCCAACCCAAAGACTCGAAGAGAAGAGAGTGGAGGAGTGCACAAGGGAGGGAGAGAGAGTGAGAGAGGGAGAGAGAAAGAAAGAGTGCACGCACGCGGGAGAGAAAAAGGGTGAGAAAGCGCTTTGGCTCCTCCTTTTATGTTTTTTTTTACTCCACCTGGACCTGCCCTATGCAAATTGGGCTTAGCCAGGAGTGCTGTTTGTTCTACCTGAAGTCTTCACTCTGGTCCTTGGACCTTCCTTTGATCTCCCTTTGTTCTATCTTCGCGGGCTTTTCCCTTCCTTGTCTTTTAGCCACCACCATTTTGGACTCCTTTTCCCTATTTTACCTACCTAACAGTTCCAAAGATCAGATTTAAGCAGATACTAATGAGAAAGGTGAGGGAATGCACAAACAAAGGAAAGCTAGCCCATGGTAATCATCCCCATGATTGTTAGCTTAAACTTAAAGCCTTGATTTATGACCCCAAACTGACAAGATAATGTCCTGTGGCTTCAACCAGCTAGCCCCAAGTGAACTTAAAATTGATGATATCAGGAGGGTCAGTTAAGAACTGAAATTCATGAATCACAAACCCTCTAAGTAAATAATAAAATGCCTCAACCACTGCTTTTGCTGTCTCCTAGAAAGAAGTTAACAGATTACAAGATCATTATTTACTAGTTAGATTTGCAGGAAAAAGATCAATCACAATCACCAGTGACACATTGACTCACAAGACAGATCCAGGAAGCCTGCAACTGAAATCTCATCAGGAAACTGAAATCACAAAAAATTCTCCCTTTTACCCTTTTGGCCTTTAAAAACCACAGGAGAGCCAGAAAGATGTATTTGAGACAAGTCTAGATCTCCTATCTTCTGGGTTGGCGCCTCTGCGACTATCAAAACTTTCCTGCTCCAAACTCCAGCGTTTTGGTTTGTTTGGCCTCAGTTGTGCATTGGGCCCATGAACTTGAATTTGACAAGACCCTTATTGTTTCTGAGTCCAAGTTTGTACAGCTCACCATGCATGAAGGCCAGTAAATTGAGAGATGAAGTGTTGGAGCAAAGAATAGCAAATTTATTCAGAAAGCCAGCAGACTGAGAAGATGGTGAACCAGTGTCCCAAACACCTGAGTTAGAAATCAGGCTTTTTTATACTAAAAGTGGGAGAAGCGAGTGTGGCTGGTTGTCACAGACTTCTTGGTACTGCCAAGACTCCAGAGGGGGTGCAATAATCCTTTGTTCCTGTAGCAGTCCATTATGCTGCTAAGTCGCTTCAGTCGTGTCCGACTCTGTGCGACCCCATAGATGGCAGCCCACGAAGCTCCCCCGTCCCTGGGATTCTCCAGGCAAGAACACTGGAATGGGTTGCCATTGCCTTCTCCAAAGCAGGAAACTGAAAAGCGAAAGTGAAGTCGCTGAGTCTTGTCCTACTCTTAGCAACCCCATGGACTGCAGCCCACCAGGCTCCTCCATCCGTGGGATTTTCCAGGCAAGAGTACTGCAGTGGGGTGCCATTGCCTTCTCCGAGTCATTATGTTCCTATAAACTTACAAGACAAATATTATTTTCTTTCTAAATTTTTTTCCTGTGTGTCAGTGAAAGTGTTATGGCTTTAAAGATCAAGCCTGGGAGACAAAGCCTTGAGAAAGGGCTACTGAGTATATTTAAGGCTATAGGTATCATTCTACTACAGAGATAGTAGTAGGGTTCTACTATTAGAGCCAGCAAGGCTGAGCAGAGGCAACAGAACACAGAGGAATAGATCCAAGATGGAGTTAGATTTGTTCTTCTCTGTCCTGGTATTTATTCTACAATACTAGGAGCCATCAACCTTATCTCCTCCCTATAATAAAGTAACAGTTCAGTTCAGTTGTTCACTCATGTCCAACTCTTTGTGACACCACGCCAGGCCTCCCTGTCTGTCACCAACTCTTAGAGTTTACCCAAACCCATGTCCATCGAGTCAGTGATGCCATCCAGCCATCTCATCCTCTGTTGTCCCCTTCTCCTCCTCCCCTCAATCCCTCTCAGCATCAGGGTCTTTTCCAATGGGTCAACTCTTCGCATGAGGTGGCCAAAGTACTGGAGTTTCAGCTTCAGCATCAGTCTTTCCAATGAACACCCAGGACTGGTCTCCTTTAGGATGGACTGGTTGGATCTCCTTGCAGCCCAAGGGACTCGCAAAGAGTCTTCTCCACCACCACAGTTCAAAAGCATCAATGCTTCGGTGCTCAGCTTTCTTCACAGTCCAACTCTGACATCCATACATGACCACAGGAAAAACCATAGCCTTGACTAGATGAACCTTTGTTGGCAATGTAATGTCTCTGCTTTTTAATATGCTATCTAGGTTGGTCATAACTTTCCTTCCAAGGAGTAAGCATCCTTTAATTTCATGTCTTCAATCACCATCAGCAGTGATTTTGGAGCCCCCAAAAATAAAACCTGAAACTGTTTCCACTGTTTCCCATCTATTTGCATGAAGTGATAGGACCAGATGCCATGATCTTAGTTTTCCGAATGTTGAGCTTTAACCCAACTTTTTCACTCTCCTCCTTTACTTTCATTAAGAGGCTTTTTAGTTCCTCTTCACTTTCTGCCAGAAGGGTGGTGTCATCTGCATATCTGAGGTTATTGATATTTCTCCCGGCAATCTTGATTCCAGCTTGTGCTTCTTCCAGCCCAGTGTTTCTCATGATGTACTCTCCATATAAGTTAAATAAGCAGGGTGACAATATACAGCCTTGATGTACTCCTTTTCCTTTTTGGAACCAGTCTGTTGTTCCATGTCCAGTTCTAACTGTTGCTTCCTGGTCTGCATACAGATTTCTCAAGAGACAGGTCAGATGGTCTGGTATACTGTTAATATACTGGATTAAAGAACCCCAAATGACTGAATGACATGCATAGTGTTAGGTCTAGTGAAAGCCTCACTGTGGTCCTAGTAGAATGGTCCTCTAGGAACTAGGTCTGTACTGAATCTATAGTAGTGATGACAAAATCATTTAAAAATCAAAGTGGAGTAACTATGGCTCAGACATCCAAGATGAAGCTGGGTGGTCATTGTGGACACAGTTTCAGACACATTCCAAAATTACAGAGAACTTGAATTTTCTCTGAACTATATCAAATTTAAGGACACCACCAGCCCTTTTTCAAAACAACATCTGTTAACACCTGCTAGTGGTCTCCTAACACCTTGTAGTCTCAAAGTTCTCACTTCACCCTTTGCAACTATGTAATTATTTTAGACCCCAACTGATCCTTGCTTAACAAGAACCCTTACCTCTTTCCAGCTCAAACCCTAATTCTTGACAAACAATGCATGTAACCTTGTGGATTTTTGCCTTTACAAACCTCTCCATTTTTTAGTCCAGCAGAGCACGATTCAGATGCTTCTTGGATCTGTGTCTCCTGGGCTGCAATTCTAACAAACATCAAATAAACACATTTTTGCCTCAACCAGGTCTCTGTTCTTAGAATTCTTGGCTAACAACAGTGAGGAAAGGTTCCACAGTTTGTTCTCAAAAGGATCCCTGAAAGTGATAATGAGAGGACCACTCCCACTTCCAACCTTGAGTTCTTTACCTCTCAGAGCACAGCAGCACGCAATGACTGTTGACTCAAATACCACGTTTTAAAGAACAGTACTCCAGTCCAGAGGTGTTTATTTAAGCACATAAGTGTGTATTTAGAAGTTCTTTCCAATTTTCTGTCAGGCTTGGAAGCTTCAGGGTGCTAAATATGGCAGGATTAGTGGATGACATGGCCATATGCCCACTGCAAGTGGGTCAATTGTCCATAGAGGAATTATGTGAGATCCTATGTCAGTAAAACAGACATTATCTGAATCTTTAAATAGTAGGCTGAGGCATTGCAGATAGAAGTGGAAGACTTATCCCCAGAATAGCAGTTTTAGTAAGGATAAATTGCTGTCACCTCCAGTTTGGCAGTGTTTCATTGCAATTAGATTGAAACCAAATAGCTGTTGCATATCTCTTCAATGGGTGGCATAATGCTATGAGCTCAATCAGCTGGATCAGCCTCTGAGAAGGAGCCCAAGCTATTGGGACTATGAATAAATGATAGCCTAGAAAAGGTAGTTGCTCCATTCATGGACTCTCTGTGCAACCACTGAGTGACCAATATCCACCCGATTTTTTGATGTCATGCCCAAAGTGCACCTTCTCTGGTAGGTATTTACATGAGACACACAGATTTAATTTAGGCCGATTTCTGTAGGTTCATACACATGCTTCTCACTCAGACTTCTCTGTCTCTGAATTTCTAGTCAAGTTCCTTCTAAGGCCCTGCCTAACCAGTCAAGCACTGGCCACTGACAAGGAGTCCATGGACAAAGTCTCTTCAGTATATTTCCCTCTAATTTAACTGATGCCAAAGTCTGTTTACTGAAGCTCTTTCAATATCATCTTTCAGCACTACCTCAGTCAGTCTGCCGTGCAGGGGCAGTCCATTTTCAACTCACACCAACTCCCGTGCTTCCAAATCCATGAACAAGGCCTGAAATTTTCCCTTCTTCAACAAATCAAGTAGCACATGAATATAGAAGAAACAAAGGAGAAAATTTTAGAAAGAATGACTGAAAGAATCTTTCAAATTGGTGAAACACAGGAACCTACAATTAAAGAAGCTCAGTGAAGTCCAAGCTGGGTAAGTATAAAGAAAATCACATCCAGGCACATCATAGTCAGACTGCTGAAAAAGAAAGATAATGTCTTAAAGGAACCTTGAGAGGGGGGCAAAAAAATACATACAGAGAAACAATGATGATCTTGATGTCTGGTTTCTCATCACAAACAATGAAAGTCAGAAAACAGTCAAAAGATGCCTTTAGAGTACTCGAAAGAATGGAAGCTAAAAGATGGCCTATCTCTACTACTCCCTTCAAGGAGAGTTTGTTTCAATTACCCTTGAAGCTGTGCTGGCTCTGTGCCTGCTTAGCCAATACAATATGCCTGAAGGACATTGTGTCAGCTCAGGGTCTAGCCTTTAAGAGAGCTGGCAGCTTGTGCCCCCTTTTGCTAGAATTTCTGCTCCCTGCAGAACCCAGCTGCCATGCAGTGAGAAGCCCAAGCTGAAAATGCGGTCAGGTGTGAGAACCCCAGTCAGCAGCCCCAGCTGAGCTCCCAGCCCAAAGCCAGCACCAACAACCAGCCTTGGAAATGAGTTATCTTGGACTTCTCAATGCACTTGTACACCCAGACTAGTGTATCTATCTCTGTCTGATTTCACACGGAGCAGAAGAACCATCCAGTCCATCCCAATCAATCCACAAAATCATGAAATATAATGTGCTTTAAAAAAAAAAAAAAAAAAGCCTTAAGTTTCATAGTTATTTGTGACACAGTGCTAAATAAAAAGCAAACACGGACTTAGTGGAAGGCACTTCATTCAAAATGATTATTGCAAGGAGAGAAGGGAAGAGACTATTGCAGTAGAAATAACACTGACCATAAGATCTACAAGCATCTCCCACTTGGGTTAGGTAAAAAGGATTTTTTTTTTTCTCATAATAGAAACAGGGTGTAGCTACTTAGTACTGAAGACTGGCATGATCAGGTAGTAGATCAGAAAATGTTTTACCCTGAGGCCAGTCTGTTTCCCCAACCCTTAAGAAGAGGCTATATGCTTGCATAGGGACCTGGGGAAAGGAAAAAATCTTACCCAAGTTTAGTTAACAAGCATTTCCTTGTCATTGATCAGTAGATACAATTTAGTTTAATCATTCATGAAGCAGAAATTAGGAATTTGAAGAATCTGTAACCAACCTTGTCATAGATAAAAGTGGGATATTCATGAGTCTTATCTAAGTCATGTGAGAAAGAATGTTCTGTGCAATAGCCATTTTCCTGAACTCATAAAATTAGGAAATTTTATTTAACCACCATTTTCTAGGAATACAGGACTAGGTAAAATTCACATCATCAGTAACAATGTTTAATAAAAACAATTGCGAACTCAGAATTCTATATTTAGTAAAGATGCCTTTCAAAAATGAGGGTGAAATACATTTTAAGGAAATAAAGCTGTGAGAATTTATTACAGTAGGCCTATAGTGTAAGAAATACTAAAAGAAAATTCTGAACTGAGTAGACATGATACTAGATGGAAACTCTGATCTACAGTAAAGAACGAGGAGGTTAGGCAAGAATAAGTTAGAATACATTGAATAAAAGAAGTCGATGGGCATAGTGGTTGTCTCAAGGGGACAAGAAGAACATTTCTAGGATAGGAAAAATGTTATAATATCTTGTTTGGTATGTTGGTTACATTTCTCAAAATGTACTGAATTGTACAAGTAATACTTGTGCATTTAACTGTGAGTAAACTTTAGCTTAATGTAAAAAAATTAAAAACAAATTTCAATTTCACTTCATATATAAAAAGTAATTAATGTAAGAAAGATAAATTTTTAGAACTTCAGAAAATAGTTTCATGACCTCAGGCTAGGAAAAGACATTAAAAAGCAGTAATCCTAAAGGGAAAGATGATAAATTTGTTCCCCTTAAATTAAAATTTTCTAGGTAAGACATCATACAGAGAAGACAAGCCACAGTGTTCTAGTATATATAAGAAACTGCTGATAAATCAACATTAGAGAAACAGCATGGTGATTTACTGCCAAGTAATACAAAAAACATGACATAGAAAGAAGCTAGAAGAAATCCTTTACATATATAAAACAGTATTTACCTGCAGTAATAATCAGACAAATAATTACAAAATAAAGTATAACAGTGCATGCTCTTCAGATTGGCAAAAGGCATCTACAAATCTGATCAAATTGAGTGTTAACAAGAAGACCGTGCTAAGGGGTAATTATAAGGGGTTATAACTGGCACAACCACTTTGGAATTATTTGGAGTTATCTAACAAAGTTAAAGATGCAAATATCTTATAATTATGCATTTCGACTATGTAGGAATATGTTCCAATAAAAATCTTGCATGAGGATATGTATAAAGGAATAGTCATAGCATTACAATGTCCATCAACAGTAGAATAGATAAATAATAAGGTTTTCATACAGTGGAATTTCACGCAACAAAGATATTGTGTGAAAACAGTTCACATAGTAATATGAATGAGCCTCACAAAAAAATGTTGAGTGAAAGAAAAAAAAAATCTAAAGAATATACAAATGTTCCATTTATATAGCTTAATAACAAACTAAGCAATATTTTTTAGGTAAGTATATGTAGATGATTCAAACTATAAAGAAAACAAGAAAATGGTAACAGAAGCCAGGCTAGGCCTTACCCCAGGGAGTAGGAATGTAGTGTCTTTTCTGGACACATGGAGGTCTTCTAAGATTTTACATAGCATATATATGTAATTTACGTATACTATGGCATACATGTATATTTCAAAAAAAAAAAGAAAAAATTTTAATGAACATGTTCTGTGTATTATACTGACCAGGACTCTGACTTTGGCCATGTTTTAGAACAGACAGCTTTATTTTACTCGGAAACCTACTGGGCCTTGGTTAGCATTTCCATGTTAGTATTTTTGTAAACTTAGGAAAACATCTGAGCCACAGTCAGCTCCTGGTCTTGTTTTTGCTGACTGTATAGAGCTTCTCCATCTTTGGCTGCAAAGAATATAATCAATCTGATTTCAGTGTGGACCATCTGGTGATGTCCATGTGTAGAGTCTTCTCTTGTGTTGTTGGGAGAGGGCGTTTGTTATGACCAGTGCATTTTCTTGGCAAAACTCTATTAGTCTTTGCCCTGCTTCATTCTGTATTCCAAGGCCAAATTTGCCGATTACTCCAGGTGTTTCTTGACTTCCTACTTTTCCATTCCAGTCCCCTATCATGAAAAGGACATCTTTTTTGGGTGGTAGTTCTAAAACGTCTTGTAGGTCTTCATAGAACCGTTCAACTTCAGCTCTTCAGCATTACTGGTTGGGGCATAGACTTGGATTACTGTGATATTGAATGGTTTGCCTTGGAAACGAACAGAGATCATTCTGTTATTTTTGAGATTGCATCCAAGTACTGCATTTCGAACTCTTTTGTTGACCATGATGGCTACTCCATTTCTTCTAAGGGATTCCTGCCCACAGAGGTAGATATAATGGTCATCTGAGTTAAATTCACCCATTCCAGTCCATTTTAGTTCGCTGATTCCTAGAATGTTGACGTTCACTCTTGCCATCTCCTGTTTGACCACTTCCAATTTGCCTTGATTCATGGACCTGACATTCCAGGTTACTATGCAATATTGCTCTTTACAGCATCAGACCTTGCTTCTATCACCAGTCACATCCACAACTGAGTATTGTTTTTGCTTTGGCTCCATCCTTTCATTCGTTCTGGAGTCATTTCTCCACTGATCGCCAGTAGCATATTGGGAACCTACAGACCTGGGGAGTTCCTCTTTCAGTATCCTATCATTTTGCCTTTTCATACTGGTCATGGCGTTCTCAAGGCAAAAATACTGAAGGTATGACCTAAATCAAATCCCTTATGATTATACAGTGGAAGTGAGAAAAAGATTTAAGGGACTAGATCTGATAGACAGTGTGCCTGATGAATTATGGACGGAGGTTAGTGACATTGTACAGGAAACAGGGATCAAGACCATCCCCATGGAAAAGAAATGCAAAAAAGTAAAATGGGTGTCTGGGGAGGCGTTACAAATAGCTGTGAAAAGAAGAGAGGTGAAAAGCAAAGGAGAAAAGGAAAGATATAAATATCTGAATGCAGAGTTCCAAAGAATAGCAATAAGATATAAGAAAGCCTTCCTCAGCTATCAATGAAAAGAAATAGAGGAAAACAACAGAATGGGAAAAACTAGAGATCTCTTCAAGAAAATCAGAGATACCAAAGGAACATTTCATGCAAAGATGGGCTAGATAAAGGACAGAAATGGTATGGACCTAACAGAAGCAGGAGATATTAAGAAAAGGTGGCAAGAATACACAGAAAAACTGTACAAAAAAGATCTTCACGACCCAGATAATCACGATGGTGTGATCACTGACCTAGAACCAGACATCCTGGAATGTGAAATCAAGTGGGCCTTAGAAAGCATCACTATGAACAAAGCTAGTGGAGGTGATGGAATCCCAGTTGAGCTATTTCAAATCCTGAAAGATGATGCTGTGAAAGTGCTGCACTCAATATGCCAGCAAATTTGGAAAACTCAGCAGTGGCCACAGGACTGGAAAAGGTCAGTTTTTATTCCAATCCCAAAGAAAGGCAATGCCAAAGAATGCTCAAACTACCGCACAATTGCACTCATCTCACACACTAGTAAAGTAATACTCAAAATTCTCCAAGCCAGGCTTCAGCAATACGTGAACTGTGAACTTCCAAATGTTCAAGCTCATTTTAGAAAAGGCAGAAGAACCAGAGACCAAATTGCCAACATCTGCTGGATCATCAAAAAAGCAAGATAGTTCCAGAAAAACATCTATTTCTGCTTTATTGACTATGCCAAAGCCTTTGACTGTGTGGATCACAATAAACTGTTGAAAATTCTGAAAGAGATGGGAATACCAGACCACCTGTCCTGCCTCTTAAGAAACCTATATGCAGGGCGGGAAGCAACAGTTAGAACTGGACATGAAACAACAGACTGGTTCCAAATAGGAAAAGGAGTCCATCAGGGCTATATATTGTCACCCTGCTTATTTAACTTATATGCAGAGTACATCATGAGAAACAGTGGTCTGGAAGAAACACAAGCTGGAATCAAGATTGTTGGGAGAAATATCAATAATCTCAGATATGCAGATGACACCACCCTTCTGGCAGAAAGTGAAGAGGAACTAAAAAGCCTCTTGATGAAGGTGAAAGAGGAGAGTGAAAAAGTTGGCCTAAAGCTCAACATTCAGAAAATGAAGATCATGGCATCTGGTCCTATCACTTCATGGCAAATAGATGGGGAAACAGTGGAAACAGTGTTAGACTTTATTTTTTGGGGCTCCAAAATCACTGCAGATGGTGACTGCACCCATGAGATTAAAAGACGCTTAGTTCTTGGAAGGAAAGTTATGACCAACCTAGATATCATATTCAAAAGCAGAGACATTGCTTTGCCAATAAAGGTCCATCTAGTCAAGGCTATGGTTTTTCCAGTGGTCATGTATGGATGTGAGAGTTAGACTATAAAGAAAGCTGAGCACTGAAGAATTGATGCTTTTGAACTGTGGTGTTGGAGAAGACTCTTGAGAGTCCCTTGGACTTCAAGGAGATCCAACCAGTCCATTCTGAAGGAGATCAGCCCTGGGATTTCTTTGGAAGGAATGATGCTAAAGCTGAAACTCCAGTACTTTGGCCACCTCATGTGAAGAGTTGACTCATTGGAAAAGACTCTGATGCTGGGAGGGATTGGGGGCAGGAGGAGAAGGGGACGTCAGAGGATGAGATGGCTGTTTGCATCACTGACTCGATGGACATGAGTTTGAGTGAACTCTGGGAG
Source organism: Bos grunniens (assembly GCF_055505025.1). NCBI lineage: Eukaryota > Metazoa > Chordata > Mammalia > Artiodactyla > Bovidae > Bos > Bos grunniens. The sequence continues at coordinate 58,939,549 of NC_141183.1, read as the reverse complement.
TTGGTGATGGACAGGGAGGCCTGGCGTGCTGCAATTCATGGGGTCGCAAAGAGTCAGACACGATTGAGCAACTGAACTGAACTGAGGAAACCATCTTGGTCATCATAATACAAGCAAAATAACTGAATCTAGAGATTATAATTGACTTGCCTAAAGTAGAATAACTGGTGATAGAGACTAGACAAGACTCCCAAGTGTTGGGCTAATGAGATGAATCACTCATTGACATTAATCCTGCAAAAGTTCTAAGAGTTGGGTATCATACCTTGTCCATACTAATAAAGCATTCTTTACACTTGGAATATTCTAAATCTTTTGTCCTGGTTGCTTACCCATATCACAGATCATTTGACCTAGCATGTTAACCCATCCAAACAAATGCTATATATTTTCAGTTTCCTAGGAAACCAAATTCTTTTTACCCAAACAAATTACAACAAAGGTCCATCTAGTCAAAACTATGGCTTTTCCAGTAGTCATGTATGGATGTGAGAGATGGACCATAAAGAAGGCTGAGTACCAAAGAATTGATGCTTCTGAACTGTGGTGTTGGAGAAGACTCTTGAGAGTCCCTTGGACTGCAGGGAGATCAAACTAGTTCATCCTAAAGGAAATCAGTCTTGAATATTCATTGGAAGGACTAATACTGAAGCTGAAGCTCCAATAATTTGATCACCTGATGGGAGAGTTGACTCATTGGAAAAGACCCTGATGCTGGCAAAGATTGAGGGCAGGAGGAAAAGGAGACTACAGAGGAGGAGATGGTTGGATGGCATCACTGACTCGATGGACATGAGCTTGAGCAAGCTCTAGACATGGTGAAGGACTGGGAAGCTTGACGTGCTGCAGTCCACGGGGTGGCAAACAGTTGGACACAACTGAGCAACTTAGCAACAACAACAAACAGAATACAATTGGAAAAGAAAAAAATATATTGCTCAGCATTTCAATTTACTCAACGAATTCTTAGTATTTATTATATTTTGTTATCTTCCCCACATCAGAGGGACCTAATTTTTTTTAACCTTTATTTATGTATTTATTTATTTTTTCCTAAATCATTGTTTCTCAAATGTGTCTTTGGACTCATCCACATCAAAACCAATTGGAACATAAAACATATTTAAAGTTCAGATCCTTAAACTTTAGCCCAGCCATGTGTGTGCATGCTCAGTCATGTCTGACTCTTTTCAATCCCCTGGACTGTAGATCTCCAGGCTTCTCTGTCCCTGGGATTCTCCAGGCAAGAATACTGGAGTGGATTGCCAAGCCTTCCTCCAGGGGATCTTCCCAAGCCAGGGATCAAACCCACCTCTCCTGCATCTCCTGCATTGCAGGCACAATCTGCACTGCTAAGCCCCCAGGGAAGACTTTAGCCCCACCATAACATAGTCTAATAGAATTTTTGAGAAAAAAACTCAAAAACCTTTATTTTAAACAAGCTCTCCAGCTGATTTTTATGCTCAATAAATTGGAAAAGTTCTACCCAAGTTTATTTTCTCAGAACTCATGATTTATTACTTTAATCTGTGTGTTTTACTATTTAATGCCTTTGATGTCAAAGCAGCAACACTTTCTGGGGATATTATTTATTGTATACACTTCACTTAAGCAAAAATATTTGATCCTTATGTAATCTTGTAACTGAGTCTCTCTTTTTCAAACTCCTAGTAGTGTAGCTGCATAGAGGCATAGTTTGTCACAGTTGCAGGAAACATTCAGTTCAGTTCAGTTCAATTGCTCAGTCATGTCCGACTCTTTGTGACCCCATAAATCACAGCATGCCAGGCCTCCGTGTCCCTCACCAATGCCCGGAGTTCACTCAGACTCATGTCCATCGAGTCAGTGATGCCATCCAGCCATCTCATCCTCTGTCATCCCCTTCTCCTCCTGCCCCCAATCCTTCCCAGCATCAGAGTCTTTTCCAATGAGTCAACTCTTCACATGAGGTGGCCAAAGTACTGGAGTTTCAGCTTTAGCATCATTCCTTCCAAAGAAATCCCAGGGCTGATCTCCTTCAGAATGGACTGGTTGGATCTCCTTGCAGTCCAAGGGACTCTCAAGAGTCTTCTCCAACACTACAGTTCAAAAACATCAATTCTTCAGTGCTCAGCCTTCTTCACAGTCCAACTCTCACATCCATACATGACCACTGGAAAAACCATAGCCTTGACTAGATGGACCTTTGTTGGCAAAGTAATGTCTCTGCTTTTCAATATGCTATCTAGGTTGGTCATAACTTTCCTTCCAAGGAGTAAGCGTCTTTTAATTTCATGGCTGCAGTCACCATCTGCAGTGATTTTGGAGCCCAGAAAAATAAAGTCTGACACTGTTTCCCCATCTATTTCCCATGAAGTGATGGGATCAGATGCCATGATCTTCGTTTTCTGAATGTTGAGCTTTAAGCCAACTTTTTCACTCTCCACTTTCACTTTCATCAAGAGGCTTTTGAGTTCCTCTTCACTTTCTGCCATACGGGTGGTGTCATCTGCATATCTGAGGTTATTGAGATTTCTCCCGGAAGTCTTGATTTCAGCTCGTGTTTCTTCCAGTTCAGCGTTTCTCATGATGTACTCTGCATAGAAGTTAAATAAGCAGGGTGACAATATGCAGCCTTGATGAACTCCTTTTCCTATTTGGAACCAGTCTGTTCTTCCATGTGCAGTTCTAACTGTTGCTTCCTGACCTGCATACAAATTTCTCAAGAGGCAGATCAGGTGGTCTGGTATTCCCATCTCTTGAAGAATTTTCCAAGATTTAAAATAGACAATTGTAACTTATTTTCATTTGGTAAGTCATCAGCAAAAGAGATTCAGAATCTACCCAAATAATCTTCAGGATTCAAGCTTTTTCTACTTTAGTCAAGATATTCCATAAACAGAGAGGAGAGAGGGGAATAGGATATGTTAAAAAGTGTCTTTAGCTTTCATTATTTCTCAAAGATTGAGAGAAAAAGAAAAAATGTTCTAGGCGTATTTTTTCTTCTCAACATACTCCAATTGGGCTTCTGTACCTATTACACAGATACTGTTCTTGGACAAGAATAGCCTCCTAGATATCAAATCCTAAAAGTGAGATCTTTTATACTACTTAACTTCTTGGCAGTAGTCAATGTATTGGGCTACTCTCTTCTCCTTTGACATATTCTTTTCTGGGTTTCTATGGTAACATCCTGTGATGGTTAATTTTATATGCCAGCTTGGGTAGGTCATGGTGCCCTGATATGTATTTGGTAAGACAAGTCTAGATGTTGCTACAAAGGTATTTTTAAATGAGATTAATATTTAAATCAGTAGATTTGAGATTAATATATAAATCAGTAAATTGGAGATTAATATTTAAATCAGAAGATTTTGAGTAAAACACATCAGTCTCCATTAGGCAGGTGAATCTTATCCAATTAGTTGACGACATTAGGGGAAAAAAAAAAAAAAACAGGTTCTCCTAAGAAGGAGGAAACTGTGCCAACAGATCACCTTCAGACTCAAGCTGGAATATCATCTCTTTCCATGGGTCTTCAGCCTGCTGGCTTTGGAACTGCCCACCTCCACATCTCCACAGTCTCTCTATTTTCTCTCTCACACACACAGTTATGTAATAGTATTAACTATTAATTCTGTTTTTCTTCACACTCCTAAGTCATACACACCCTTTCCACTTTGTGGGCCACAAGCATGAAGTTTCTTTGTCGGCTCCTCTTTCTCTGGCTTCCAAAATGCTAGTGTGCCCAGAATTACGTCCTGGGACCTACTTCTCTATCAACATGTTCTCTCCAGGAGATGGCTGCCTCAGATGTGAGTTCCAAGGTTTTAAATGACTCTCAGATCTCTAGCTTTGATTTCTTTCTAGAACTCCAGAGGACAGTTGTATTCATCCAATAGGTATTGCAGAGTTAACATGGACAAAACCAAACCCTTGATTTGCTCCTCTAGACCAGCTTCTTGCCAAGTATTTTCTTTCCCAATAAAAGAAATCAACATTCACATGTTGCCTTCCCTTATTCCTAACATCTAATCCATAAACAAGTTCCATCTATTCTACATGCAAACATATTTCAAATCTGTTTCCTGTTCTGCAAACTACTGTCATGTCTTGCCTGAATTGTTCCATAGCCCCTAATTTGCTTAAGCTTCCAATTATTAATTCTATACACAAAGCAAGCTGAGTAATCATGTTTAGTGATAAATCAAATTATGTTATGCCCTTACTTAAAAGCCTCCAATGGCTTCTGACTTCATATAAAATAAAAACCAAACTCTTCATCATAAAGCAACTGGCCCTTGCCCAGCTCTTTGACCTTTTCCCTGCTGCTGTTGCTGCTGCTAAGTCACTTCAGTCGTGTCCGACTCTGTGCGACCCCATAGACGGCAGCCCACCAGGCTCTCCGGTCCCTGGGATTCTCCAGGCAGACCTTTTCCCTACCATCCTGCATTGTCTGCTGTAACACATTCCGGCTTTCTTTCTCTATTTTAAACACAGCAGCCTTGCTTCCCTCTAAAGGCTTTGTTAGAGTGGTCACCTTTGCTCAGAATGCTTCTTTTGCTGTATCTCCACACCCTTGAACTTACATCTAAACTTTATTTAAATATTAGTCCTTCAGTGAGGTCATCTTTGACCTCACCGGTCTCTCTCTCTCTCATGTCGCTGCTTGAATTCTCTGCATAGCAAGAAATACTCTGATATTTTCCCTTTGTTTTTCATGTTTATTTTATATTTCCATTTCCCCCACTTAGGTGCAGTTTCATGAAAAGAGATCTTGTTCATCTTTCTCACATTATCCCAGGTATACCAGACAGTATCTAGCATGGATCATATAGCCAATAAAGAAGAATGAATGAAGTAAGAACTCTAAAAGCAAAGATGGCACAATGTTAATAGTTGTTAATTTGGGAAAATGAAAATAAATGTATTTGGTATATCATGGTTTTAACTTCTCTATATTTTGGGGATATTTCAGAATTGTGTGCAGATAGAGGTATAAAATCAGGACTCCCTAGGTGGCTCAGTGGGTAAAGAAACTGTCTGCCAATGCAGGAGACATGCATTCAATCCCTGGGTCAGGAAGATTCCCTAGAGGAGGTCATAGCAACTTACTTCAGTATTCTTGCCTGGAGAATCCCATGGACAGAGAAGCCTGATGGGCTACAGTCCAAAAGGTTTCAAAGAGTTGGACATGACTGAAGTGACTGACATTGCAGGCAGAGGTCTCGTTTGAAGAATTATTTGAAAGAAGCTGTTTGTCCTATCTAGTAAGAACTTGTCAAATTGAACTGGAGTGTAATATCACTGAAAGAAAGAGCTGTGTGACTGATGCTTCATGAAGTTTAGACTGGAAATTAGGAGCTGGGGTTTTCAGTTTCTATCTAAAGACAGATGGTACACTTCTTAGAAACTTTACAGACATTCAAGTGTCACCCCCCCCCACTGCCTTCTCAGTTTTGCATAAAGTTGAGAAATGCATCAATGGGGTCCATGGTGATTAGACACAGATGTGTAAAGGATGTTGTGAGCAGCATACTTAGGCCAGGAGACCTGGCCTTTTCCACCAGCTAGTTGGGTTCAGAGATGAGGAAGGCATGCAGAATGGAATTTCACCTTTGTGTGTGTGAGTGTGTGTGTGTGTGTGTGTGTGTGTCCATTGTCCTCTCATACAAAAATGAAGAAGTTACACACGTCTATATTTAAAATGGATGATCAATAAGAGACTGTTGTATAGCACATGGAACTCTGCTCAATGTTATGTGACAGCCTGGATGGGAGGGGAATTCGGGGAAGAATGGATACATGCATGGCTGAAATGCACTGTTCACCTGAAACTATCATAGAATTGGTAATCAGCTATATCCGAATACATTAAAGCTTATATTGTCACTCTGCTTATTTAACTTACACACAGAGTACATCATGCAAAATACCAGGCTGGATGAAGCACAAGATGGAGTCAAGATTGCCGGGAGAAATATCAATAACCTCAGATACACAGATGACAACACCCTTAAGACAGAAAGTAAGAGGAACTAAAGAGCCTCTTGATGAAAGTGAAAGAGGAAAGTGAAAAAGCTGGCTTAAAAACTCAACATTCAGAAATGAAGATCATGGCATCTGTTCCATCATTTCATGGCAAATAGATGGGGAAACAGTGGAAACAGTGACAGACTTTATTTTCTTGGGGTCCTGAATCACTTCAGACAGTGACTGCAACCATGAAATTAAAAGATGCTTGCTCCTTAGAAGAAAAGCTATGACCAACCTAGACAGCATATTAAAAAGTAGAGACATTATTTGCCAACAAAGGTCTGTATAGTCAAAGCTGTCGTTTTCCCAATAGTCATGTATGGATATGAGAATTGGACCATAAAGAAGGCTGAGTGCTGAAGAATTGATGCTTTCTAACTGTGGCATTGGAGAAGACTCTTGAGAGTTCCTTGGACTGCAAGGAGATCAAACCAATCAATCCTAAAGGAAATCAACCCTGAATATTCATTGGAAGGACTGATGCTGAAGCTGAAGCTCCAATACTTTGGCCACCTGATGTGAAGAACTGACTCATTGAAAAAGACCCTGATGTTGGGAAAGATTGAGGGCAGGAAAAGAAGGGACAACAGAGGATGAGATGGTTGGATGGACTCACTGACTCAATGGACATGAGTTTGAGCAAGCTCTGGAAGATGGTGAAGAAAAGGGAAGCCTGGCGTGCTGCAGCCCATGGGGTTCAAAGATTTGGACACAGCTGAGCAACTGAACAACAACAGTATCCCAATACAAAGAAAAAGGCTTTTTAAAATCAGGGAGTTAAATAAAAGTATATTTTTTCTAAATAATTGCAGTTTTCACTGAGATGATCCTTTTAGAATTTTATTTAAACATATCTGGTACTTCAGACAAAATTTTCAAACTCCGTAATCTACATTAACTGGAATGTTGTGATCTAGAATCTGGCTGTTAGAACGTGTCTGTAGACCAGCAGCACTGGCTTATTCTGGTAGTGTTGTAGAGATGGGGATTTTTAAGCCCCACCCCAGATTAATTAAATTTAATCTGCATTTTAACAGGCTCCCAAGGTGATTCCTACGCATACTATGAGGTTAATGTGCTAGTCTACAGCACCTACTACAGGTTTCTGCATGAGCTGACTTCATTAGTCTAACCTGCTTAACAAAACTCTGGTGAATTTTAGCACAACAATATTTAAATTTGTACCACATTTAAAATTTTTCTTTTGTATACATTATTCTGCTAAATCCTCACAATACCATTGAGTTGTTAAGTAGTTCTTACTGTCACCAAATTCCAGACGAGAAAAGTAATATTAAGGGAAAATGACACACCCAAATCATATAGCTAATTGTGACAGAGGCTATACATCTGTGGAGTACGTCAGCAATATTATTGTTAAGGTGGGAGATGCCTTAGCAACATTTCCACCAACCCATACAGTTTATGCCATGTTAGAATTGCTAGGGTTGCTGCTCAATATAGAATCTTAAAATTCCTGTAGGTACTGAAAAATAAATCATATTCTCCAAGTCATTCTGAGTTGAGCTAAAAATTCAATTATCACCTCACTGGCTGACATCATAAATCTACCACTTCCCAGCAACCAAGTGATAACCTTAAAGACACTATCTCCACTGAGCTATGACCTTCTCCTTCTGAAGTTTCTCAGCACAAGCCCTTGGAGCTTTGACTTGAGTTAGAATGTCAAGCAGAAAAACTTGAATTCAAATTCTCACCTTGACTCTGTCTTGCTAGATCCGATATAGGTGAATTATTTAGCCTGTTTGAAACTTAGATTCCACTTCCATAAGACAGAGATTGTTAAAGGTGTTAGGGAAGCATTGACTGAAACCACCCGCTTTGTTCAGGTACAATAATGACCGCTTGCATCCTCACAAGTTGTCTCACAACAGGAGGTCCACATAAGGAGCATGGTGCTGCTGCTGAAAACCAACTGACAGAATTTGGGAGGGGCCAAAAGGAGGGAGGAAGTGCAAGCCCATAATATGTCTTGCCAACCTCCAAGAGGCCCTCATGCTAGAATCCACCTTGGCTGAGAGATGTGTGTACCGCCAGGAAGGACCACGGTCATACCAAATATAGGAACAGGCAAGATGACAGGCCAGAGACAACCTGGAAATGAATCCCACTATCCTAAAACCTGAGACTGTGAACATGTGACAAAGTAATTCTCCTGGGTTCCCTGACCCTGCTGCTCTCTGCCTGGCCAGTAATGTCTTTCACTGAGTCAGCACATGTCTCCTCAGACACTTCAGTTCCAAGTGGGACAAGAGCCCATTCTGAGGCCCTGGAAGGGATGCCCCCTCTGGTAACAAAGGTGAAGAAATCAGAGAAGATAATGTGTGCACAGTGTTTAACACAACCTTGAACTCCCAGTATACAGACCATAATCATAGTTATTGCCGTTTACCTCCAGAAGAAAGTTTCCTCATCTTTGAATTGAGGGAATTGAATTGAACAACCTCTAAAACTCCTCTATTTCTCATTTTTGAAAAGTTTGACTCATGCTTACACTTCATGCTTTAACCCTTCATCCAGAATTCGGAGCTCACCTTCATTTAAAAAAGGCAAAATATATTTGTATGATTGAAGTATGAACCTGTTTTCTGGTTGAATGAGATTTCAAGAACATGTGGAGGACAGAGACTGGAGAAGTTATTATGTGAGTTATTATATGTTGACTTGAATTCTGTAAATTCAGTGACGTGGGCATGCAAAAAAAAAAAAAAAAAAAGGGAGAGAAGAGAAAGAAATATGTCCTTTAAATCACTAGAGTTTTTAAATGACTTTTTCTAAATTGGGAGAATGAATATCAGTAGACATTGGCCTTACCTGAAAAGAGATTGGCCTTACAAAAATTATAAGAGCAGAGGTATGTTCTGCAGCTTTTCCCAAAGAACAGAGCAGCTGACTGAGGAGAGGCATTTCCCAGTTGGACTCATCATGTGCTACAAGAGAAAGGCAGCCATTTATTTACCTTCTTATTTATTTAGATACGAGTCTGCCCTTGAAGATTATAAATATTTTAATCCTAAAAGAAAAGAAAGAGAAAGAAGAATAAAAACCCTACAACACAGTCACCCTGTGCGTCTTTACTGCAAAAATAATGAGTATGGCGCTCTCTAAGTCCACTTCCACTGAGGATTACTGCCTGTAACTTCCATATAGGCCCTTAAACATCTATGTTTTCTCTTTTTTGGATCATTGTTGCTGGTATTATTGTGACCCCACTGACACTAAAGGGTGAATCAAAATAGAACATAGAACATTTCTTATTCTTTGATCTTAGAGTAGAATTTCCAGTTCTTACCTTTGTCTTATATGTTGTTTGAGAAAATAAGTTTTTTATTCTTATGGAAAATAAGAACTAGAAAAAATGAGTACATTTCCTCACTGAATATTTGACCATCTTTCTCCAGGAAGATGCCATGCCTCTGTCCTCAATTGCCTAATTAATTTTTTGGCAAAAGTATAAAAATATGATAAAAATAATAACAAAAAATAACCTTCTTTTAGATACTTAAATATGTATTGTTGGTGTTCTGCACTCAGGAGACAGATGCCTTTATAATTTCATCACCAAATTAATTTGCCTTTAAGAAACAAAGAAATTTCTTTCCTAGCATAATTCTAAGAAGAATATGTATAAAATGAATTTAAAAAAAATTTCAGGATCAATTTCAATTTCACCATTCAATTATTATTTCTATTACCATTGACTGAATGCCCACCTTTTGTCAGAGTTTGGGCTGCATTTGGAAACAGAATAAGTAAAACAAACAAACAAAAAGAAAAGGAAGTAAACAAATAATAATAATACCTTTCCTCATTTCAAGGAACTAAACATGTGGAATAAAGAAACTTTATGAATCCAAACAAAATAAAACAAAATTATTTAAATAGGAATATATTCAAAATACTTTGAAAATAGTAATTTTCAAATGATGAATATGATTATATCTTGAAGTTGAGGAAAGAAATAAAAAAAAACCTTCATATAAGGAAGTATATTTTTCTTGGCCTTAAGATAACTGCACCCTGTTTCTCTATAATTAACTACACAGACATAGCATCTTTTTTCTTCTTATTCATTGATTAATGCAAATTTACTGTGCATCTGCATGCATTACACATGCATTTGAGGGAGTGAGAGTTATTGTAACTCAAAGAGTGGGAGTGGTCAAATGGTCCAAAATAAGTAGTCAAGTCAAATTTGGTTCCAAAATAGTCTCACTTTAAGACCCCAGGTTTAAACATTATGCTATAACTACCTCTGGTATAGCACAGAATAGTTATCCTACCAAAATCATTCTCAAATTATGGTCTATAGACTCTGGGGTTTCCTAAATTTTTTAGGGGCCCACAAAGTCAAAGATCTTTTCATAACAATACTCAGATGTAATTTACTATTTTTTTGTGTGTGTTCCTATTTCTACTGATGGTGTGGAAACAGTGGTGGGTAAACTGCTGGCAGCTTTGTGCAAATCAAGACAGGGAGGCAATTTGCATTCCTACCAACAGAGCACAGGGCTTCCAAGGTGGCTCAGTGGTAAAGACTCCTCTTGACAATGCCAATCCTCCTGTTCAATCCCTGGGTCAGGAAGACTTCCTGGAGAAGGAAATGGCCACCCACTCTAGTATTCTTGCCTGGGAAATCCTATGGACAGAGGAGTCTGGCAGGCTATAGCTCATGGGGTCGCAGAAGAATCAGACATGACTTAGTGACTAAACAACAGCATAGAAGATCTTCCTTTCCTCCATATCCTCTTCAGCATGTATTGTTTATAGACTTTTTAATGATGGCCATTCCAACTTGTGTGAGGTGATATTTCATTGCAGTTTTGATTTACACTTCTCTGATAATTAGTGATGTTAAGCATCTTTTCGTGTGTGTGTTGGCCATCTGTATGTCTTCTTTGGAGAAATGTCTATTTAAGTCTTCTGCCCATTTTTTGATTTGATTGCTTTTTTTATATTGAGCTATATAAGCTGTTTGTATATTTTGGAAATTAACCATTTGTCAGTTGCCAAATTACAAGTATTTTCTCCCACTCTGAGGGTTGTCTTTGGTTTAAACAAGACATAAACAATGATTTCCTTTGCCACTATGGAGAACAGCATACATGTTCCTTAAAAAACTAAAAATAGAACTAGCCATATGACCAGCAATCCCATTTCTGGGCATATGCCCAGAGATAATCTTAATTTAAAAAGACAAATGCACTACAGTGTTCATTGCAGCACTATTTAGAATCTCTAGGACATAGAATTAACCTAAATATCCATCATCAGAGGAATGGATAAAGAAGATGTGGTATAATACATATACAGTGGAATATTACTTAGCCATAAAAAGGAAAAAAACGGGGTCGTTTGTAGAGACATGGATGGACTTAGAGACTGTTACACAGGGTGAAGTAAGTCTGAAAGAGAAAAAGAACTATTGTATATTAACATATATATGTGGAATCTAGAAAAATGGTGTGGGTAATCTTATTTGCAAAACAGATACACAGACATAAGAGAACAAATTGGGATTTACATACATACACTACTTATACCATGTATAAATAACTAATGAAAACCAATTATATTGCTCAGGGAACTCTACTCAGTACTCTGTGGTGACCTAACTGGGAAGGGAATCCAAAAAAAAGAGGTGATATGAATCTGCCTGCAATGCGGGAGACCTGGGTTCAATCCCTGGGTTGGGAAGATCCTCTGGAGAAGGGAAAGGCTACCTGGCCTAGAGAATTCCATGGACTGTATAGTCCACGGGGTCACAAAGAGTTGGGCACGGCTGAGTGACTTTCACTTCACTTCACTATATGTATACATATAGCTAAGTCTCTTTGTTGTACAGTAGAAACTAATACAGCATTGTAAAGCAGCTATACACCAATAAAAATTAACAAAAATAAAAATAAGCTATAAAAAAGACAGGACAAAATTGTATTAGAAGTTATGTTATCAACACCACACAAAGACAGTGGGAAAAAAGGAGCTAGTTTTAGCTCCTTTTTATTAGAATGTTCTTGGAAAGAAGTATATGCTGTTAGCATTATTAAATCTTGACCTTTGAGAACACATATTTTTAATATTCTGTATAAAAATATAAAATACAACCAAAGCCCCTCTATTGCATGTTGAAGTACAATAATGCTCTTGAGAAACAGGCTTTGTGAGACTGCTTGAATTGCAGACTGAACTATCCACCATTTTTACTTCCAAGAGTAACAGACAAACTCTGACCACTCAAACTTGGAATATTTGGCAGGTGTTTTCAGAAAAATAAATTAAGCCTGGCACATCAAGAAAAACAGTTGTCATCATTTGTTGTCAATGATAAGACACGCACTTTCAAGTGAAAATTAAAATTTTGAGGAACTTGTATCTGCCACCATGAGCTTGCGAGCTTCCCAATAATGGAGAATTTTTTTGATGACATCTTTAGTGATATTGATTAATGTGATTCTTTTTGACATTGTCTAATAAATTATCTCAACATTTGGAAGATTCTGCATACCTTAGCAAATCAATATTTTCTAAATGACAAATACATGATGTTACAAAATCATACTTGAATCTAAGATCCATTCCAAGTAAGAGATAGACCAATGAATTTTAAATTTAAGTTCATTGATGTGATTTCAGATTCCACATTAAAAATAACCTCTAAGAAACTACTTTGTCAAACTTCTGTATATAATCAAAGAATAATATCCACAATTGACTGAAAAGATTATTAAAATATTCCTTCCTTTTCTAACTACCTATGTGTATGTGAAATGTGTTTCATGCAGTTCAAGGAAAATAGCATGCTACAATCAGTTCAGTTCAGTTGCTCAGTCATGTTCGACTCTTTGCGACCCCACGGACTGCAGCCTGCCAGGCTTCCCTGTCCATCACCAACTCCCGGAGCTTGCTCAAACTCACGTCCATTGAGTCAGTGATTTCATGCTACAACCAACTGTATGTAAATGCAGATGTGGTAATACAAACCTTTTCTGTTACCATACATTAAAAATATTTGAAGCAATTTCAAGCAATAAAATGCTTCTTATTAATTAGTGGGGAAATATATTTTTCTATAAAATAGGTTATGTTAACATGTAATAGGTTTACATTATCATTATATGAATTATAAAACAGTTTTAAAGATCTTCATTTTAATTCTAGTATGGGAAAATTTTGGTAATTCGTCTCTCATAAACGAAAGCTCTTTGGACTCAACAATTTTTAAAACTGAAAGGACATCCTGAAACCAAAATGTTTAAAAACTGTTTGCCCTATCAGATATAAAACTATACTATAATGCTAGATTAATTAAAATAATGTGTTGTTGGTGCAAGAACACTTAAGCACATCATGAAGAGAACGGAGTCCAGGAATAGACTCATATATATGATAATTAAATACTATGATAAAGTTTGCATTTTAAATTAGAAATTATATCAAGCAGGGTCTTGACAGGAAACAGATGGCACTGTGAAATGAGGTAACTGAAGGAATTTTTAATAAAGGAACTGTTTTCAAGGGTAAGAAATGGATGAAGGGAAGTTAGTAAGAATAGGAAAGTACCATTTTGCTAGAAACAGTGAGATGCTTAACCATCCTAAGTCTGGAGGTCAAAGAGAACGGATTCTGGCAGCTGGGGATTGAACTGTTTCATTAGTAGCTGCAGGAGAGGGTCTCCAGCCAGCAGGGTGACCTACAGAAGAGAAGCAGTCTTTGTCAACAAGCAGGCCAACAAGCAGAGAACTAGAGGAACATCCAACCCGAAGTCCTCATCTCTCCTCTGATTTGCTGCTGCTGCCTCTGATTGGCCAAAGCCAACTGAGAGATAGACCATTTCCAATAAAAGAAAAAGTTGAAAATTTGGAAAGAGGATCTGGAAGGGCAAGTAGACGACACCCATCTGTCTACCCCTTTCACTCCTCAACATATCCTCTTATTCTTTGCCTAGGCCTGTCCAGCTTCACTGACCATTTGCATTTAGTAATGGAGTGCTGCTGTGCATATCTCATTTTATGGTTCAGTGGATTAGGTAATATGCAGCTCACTATGGGCACTTGGATGGCAGGGTCACTTAGTGTTCCAGCCTCTCGGGGCACTGCTTCAGATTTAGGAAATGTATCAGAAGGGAATAGAATGAAATGTCAGGCATCCCTCTTTGACTTTTCCACCAAGATATCAAATTTTCAGATCCTAACCACACTGATAGCCTTCACAAAGACTTTTAAAAAGTACCTTAGTCCATTTTTCTGCTAGTTCTTAGTAGGAGGATTATTCTGATATAATGTACTCTCTCATAACTGTGAGCAGAAGTTCTACTCTCATGTTTTGGTTGATGATGTGGTTGTTTATGGATGTCCAGATTGGAAATAATTTCCTGACTGTATAACAGAGACTTTGTGGTTGAGAATTGCAACTCAATTTTGATTTCTCTTCTCACTTATTTCTGTTGTTTCACTATGCTTTGCATTTCATTCTGGAAGCTTTCCTTTCCTTAATTTTTTTTTTTTTTTTTTTGGTCCTTAATTTTTTGAAATTTCAAGATGGTGTACCTTGGAAAAATCTTTTCTCATCCTTTGTTCAGTTATTTTAAAACCCTTTTATTGAGAGAAGCATTCTTCAGCTTCAGGAATTTATCTTTAATTATGTATTTATAATTTTTCCATGAAATTGTTAATGTCTCTTTTAAAATTCTCTTACAAAGATATGTATTCACTCAGACTAATCCTTTGCTTTATATTTCCTTTCCCATTTCAAGTCTTTTTTGTCACATCTTACTTTCTGGGAGGGTTCCCTAACTTTATCATCTAAGATTTCTATTGATGCTTTAATTTTTACTATCATATTTTAAATTTACACAATCTCCTTCTTGTTCTCTGAAATATATTTTTATACTAGGATTTTCTTATGTCATGAAAGGACAATTATCTTTTATCTTTCTGAAGATAATGAATTCTAGTTTTTATCTCCCTGCATTTCTGATTTCTCCCTTTTCATTGTTGTTTTGTTTATATTGGTTTCTCTCTTTCAGGTTAAAGATTTTTTTTTCAAATTTCTGACATCATGATCTTTGCCTGCTACTGCTGCTAAGTCGCTTCAGTTGTGTCCGACTCTGTGCAACCCCGTAGACGACAGCCCACCAGGGTCCCCCATCCCTGGGATTCTCCAGGCAAGAATACTGGAGTGGATTGCCATTCCCTTCTCCAGATCTTTGGCTGTTAGCTCATAATGAATAATATAGCAATAAAATATCTTTGGAAGTCTGTGAATATGACTGGGAATTGTGTGCTATGGATTTCTCTGTTGCTGCTGTTCAGTGACTCAGTAGTGTCCGACTCTTTGAGACCCCATAAACTGTAGCACGCCAGACTTTCCTGTCCTTCACTGTCTCCTGGAGCTTGCTCAAACTCATGTCCATTGAATTGGTGATGCCACCCAACCATCTCATCCTCTGCCATCCCCTTCTCCTCCTGCCTGCAATCTTTCCCAGCTCAGGGTCTCTTCGCATTAGATGGCCAAAGTATTGGAGCTTCAGCCTCAGCATCAGTCCCTCCAATGGGACATTCAGGATTGATTTCCTTTAGGATTGACTGGTTTGATCTCCTTGCACTCCAAGGGATTCTCAAGCGTCTACTCCAATGCCACGGTTCAAAAGCATCAGTTCGTTGGTGCTCAGCCTTCTTTATGGTCCAAGTCTCACATCCATATGTGACTACTGGAAAACCATAGCTTTTATTATATGGACCTTTGTCAGCAAAGTAATGTCTCTGCTTCTTAATATGCTTTCTAGGTTTGTTATAGTTTTTCTTCAAAGGAGCAAATGTCTTTTAATTTCATGACCACAATTTACCATCTGTGGTGATTTTGGAGCCTGAGAAAATAAAGTCTGTCTAAGTAAGGTGATCTTTTTTCCCTGAAGATAGTGAGGTTACCCAAGGAAGACTTTCAGTTCCCTTCCTGCGGATGTAGTTTTGGTTTTTAGTGTCCTTGTATTCTAGTACACTATCCTCACCCTCAGCTGCACACAGATTCCTGTAATTCCTAGAATTTGTTTGAAAATTTCCAGAAAGTAAACCCCCATTTCTTTGCCACCCTGGATAAAAGCCAATAGTGACTTTTATGGGAGAGAATCTGGCAGTTAAGTATGTCTTAAAGAATGTCTCAATTAGAGCTTTTAAAAAACTCCTTAACTTCATCATTATTTTTCAAAGGTGCCTGATTTCAGTTATGACATTTTGCAAAACAAATTAACTTTCTAGTGAGCTTGTAATAATGCCAACTTAAATTTCAGTTTTCTCAAATTGGCTACTTGTCCACCTACTATCCTTCTTCGGGAAGTCCTTGGTATTGTTTCCTGTTTCATTCTTCATGTTTGTCATTGATACTTTTTATAAGCTATCATTTTAGTGAAATTTCAGAAGTTAGTGGATAAAGGCATGCATTCAAATCATTTTTAACTTAATACTACTATTTGATTTTAATAATAAAATATTTTGTACTGTTTAAAAAGTGCACATATTTATCTGTTAAGTCCATCTAGTCTAATGTGACATTCAAGGCCTATGTTTCCTTATTAATTTTCTATCTGGATGATCTATCCACTGATGTAAATGGGGTGTTAAAGTTCCCTTATCATTACTGTATTTCCTCTTGTTTCTTCATTTATGTTTGTTAAGACTTGTTTTGTGGCCTCATATAGAATCTATCCTGGAAAATGTTCAAAGAACACTTGAGAAAAATATGTATTCTATTGTTTTTGCAAGGAATAATCTGTTTCATTTCAAGGGAATGATGTAAGAAAATACTGACCTCACCTCCTTCAGTGGATACACCGAGTCAGCAGCTACATATAGAGTAATTTCCTCTTAAAAGATAATCCAAAGTCTGTCCGAGTGGTGACTGCACATCAGACAAATGAGAAGAAAGCCACATAGAAACTGATAGGACTGGTTGGGACACAATATTGCCATAAACCTAATCTTATCTTCTCAGCAGAGTGACCCCAGCACAGTGAGGAAGAGAAAATTATTAAGTGGGTGCTTTTCCAAGTGGAATGAAGGGTTCCAATCCCACATAGGGCACTTTGACTTTTAAGACCTGTACCTGAGAGATGAGCCCCCAAAACATCTAATTTTGTAGAGCAGCAGGTTTTGTGTCCTGAGACTCACAACACTGTAATGATTTAAGAAATGCCTCTTAAAACTCATGTACAGTCACATGTTCCTGGCCTGTGGCCCATCTCAGAGGTAGCCAATCCTTCCCAACCTTAAAGTGAAGGAGACTCCCCTGTTTATATTAAAGCACCTGACTAAGGAGGTACGCATCAAATTTAACATACATATCTAGGAGCCTGCTGAAACACCACCTTATATTGAAGACCTGTATATTGAAAACTGTTAAGCATTAATTTAAAAAATTAAAGAAGACACAAATAAGTGAAAGGCATTTCATGCTAATGGATTATAAGAATTAATGTAGCTAAGTGTCTATACTACCAAAGGCAATCTATAAATACAGTGGAATTTCTATCAATATTCCAATGGCACTTTTCACAGAAGTAGAACAATTATCCTAAAAATTTTTATATAATCAAAAAAGACTCTGAGTAGCCAAAGCACTAATGAGAAAATAACAAAGCTGGAGGCATAATGAGCCCTGGTTTCAAACTATATTACAAAGCTATAATAAATAACACAGTAAGATATTGATATAAAAACAGACATAGAGATCAATGGAAGAGGATAGAAAGCCAAGAAATATACCTATGAATATATTTTGAATTAACTTAAAACAAAAGAGTCAATACAGAGTAGGAAAAAGACACGTCTCTTCAATAAGTGGTATTTGGAAAACAAGACAGTCATCTGCAAAAGAATGCAAATGAGCCACTATATTTTACCACAAACAAAAATTAAAATTGTCAAAATGGATTGAGGGGTTGAACATGAGACCTGAAACCATAAAATTTCTAGAAGAAAACATTGGTAGTAAGTTCCTTGACATAAACCTTGGTGATGATTTAGAAAAGGACACCAAAAGCAAAAGCAACAGAACTTCAGGAAACAAAAAACTGCACAACAAAGTGAAAAGGCCCATTTTTTGATTGGGTCATTTATTTTTCTGGAGTTGAGCTGTAGGGGTTGCTTGTATATTTTTGAGATTAGTTGTTTGTCAGTTGCTTCATTTGCTATTATTTTCTCCCATTCTGAAGGCTGTCTTTTCACCTTGCTAATAGTTTCCTTTGATGTGCAGAAGCTTTTAAAGTTAATTAGGTCCCATTTGTTTATTTTTGATTTTTATTTCCAATATTCTGGGAGGTGGGTCATAGAGGATCCTGCTGTGATGTATGTCAGAGAGTGTTTTGCCTATGTTCTCCTCTAGGAGTTTTATAGTTTCTGGTCTTATGTTTAGATCTTTAATCCATTTTGAGTTTATTTTTGTGTATGGTGTTAGAAAGTGTTCTAGTTTCATTCTTTTACAAGTGGTTGACCAGTTTTCCCAGCACCACTTGTTAAAGAGATTGTTTTTAATCCATTGTATATTCTTGCCTCCTTTGTCAAAGATAAGGTGTCCATATGTGCGTGGATTTATCTCTGGGCTTTCTATTTTATTCCTTTGGTCTATATTTCTGTCTTTGTGCCAGTACCATACTGTCTTGATAACTGTGGCTTTGTAGTAGAGCCTGAAGCCAGGTAGGTTGATTCCTCCAGTTCCATTCTTCTTTCTCAAGATCGCTTTGGCTATTCGAGGTTTTTTGTATTTCCATACAAACTGTGAAATTATTTGTTCTAGCTCTGTGAAGAATACTGTTGGTAGCTTGATAGGGATTGCGTTGAATCTATAAATTGCTTTGGGTAGTATACTCATTTTCACTATATTGATTCTTCCAATCCATGAACATGGTATATTTCTCCATCTATTAGTGTCCTCTTTGATTTCTTTCACCAGTGTTTTATGGTTTTCTATATATAGGTCTTTAGTTTCTTTAGGTAGATATATTCCTAAGTATTTTATTCTTTCCGTTGCAGTGGTGAATGGAATTGTTTCCTTAATTTCTCTTTCTGTTTTCTCATTATTAGTGTATAGAAATGCAAGGGATTTCTGTGTGTTGATTTTATATCCTGCAACTTTACTATAGTCATTGATTATTTCTAGTAATTTTCTGATGGAATCTTTAGGGTTTTCTATGTAGAGGATCATGTCATCTGCAAATAGTGAGAGTTTTACTTCTTCTTTTCCAATTTGGATTCCTTTTATTTCTTTTTCTGCTCTGATTGCTGTGGCCAAAACTTCCAAAACTATGTTGAATAATGGGCCAAAGAACTAAATAGACATTTCTCCAAAGAAGCCATACAGATGGCTAACAAACACATGAAAAGATGCTCAACATCACTCATTATCAGAGAAATGCAAATCAAAACCACTATGAGGTACCATTTCACACCAGTCAGAATGGCTGCGATCCAAAAGTCTACAAATAATAAATGCTGGAGAGGGTGTGGAGAAAAGGGAACCCTCTTACACTGTTGGTGGGAATGCAAACTAGTACAGCCACTATGGAGAACAGTGTGGAGACTCCTTAAAAAACTGGAAATAGAACTGCCTTATGATCCAGCAATCCCACTGCTGGGCATACACACTGAGGAAACCAGAAGGGAAAGAGACACGTGTACCCCAATGTTCATCGCAGCACTGTTTATAATAGCCAGGACATGGAAGCAACCTAGATGTCCATCAGCAGACGAATGGATAAGAAAGCAGTGGTACATATACACAATGGAGTATTACTCAGCCATTAAAAAGAATACATTTGAATCAGTTCTAATGAGGTGGATGAAACTGGAGCCTATTATACAGAGTGAAGTAAGCCAGAAGGAAAAACATAAATACAGTATACTAACGCATATATATGGAATTTAGAAAGATGGTAACAATAACCTGGTGTACGAGACAGCAAAAGAGACACTGATGTATAGAACAGTCTTATGGACTCTGTGGGAGAGGGAGAGGGTGGGAAGATTTGGGAGAATGACATTGAAACATGTAAAATATCATGTAAGAAACGAGTTGCCAGTCCAGGTTCGACGCACGATACTGGATGCTTGGGGCTAGTGCACTGGGACGACCCAGAGGGATGGTATGGGGAGGGAGGAGGGAGGAGGGTTCAGGATGGGGAACACATGTATACCTGTGGCAGATTCATTTTGATATTTGGCAAAACTAATACAATTATGTAAAGTTTAAAAATAAAATAAAATTTAAAAAAAAAAAGTGAAAAGGCAACGTACTGAGTGGGAGAAGTATTTGCAAATCATGTTTCTTATAAGGGACCAATATTAAGTATATATGGAGAAATTATTTGCTCAACAGCAAAAAAACAATCAAATTAAAAACTGGCCAGGAGATCTGAGGCATTTTTTCTGAAGAAAACACACAGATGTCAAACAAGTACATGAAAAGATGCTCAACATTAATCATCATGGAAATGCAAACCAAAATCACAGTGAAATATCATTTCATACCTGTTAGAATGGTTATTATCAAAAAGACAAGACATAACAAGTATTGGAAAGAATAAAGAGAATAGTGTTGGTGGGAATAAAAACTGATGTAGCCACTATGAAAAAAAGTAGGGAAGTTCATCTAAAATTAAAAATAGAACCACCATATGAGCCAGCAATCTCATTTCTGGATACTTATCCAAAAAACAAAACAAAAAAGAAAACCCCATCAAAAAAGAGAGAGATCAAAAAAGAGATATGCACACACACACACATTCCCCCATTTAACAGAGCATTATTTACAGTAAGCAAGATATGGAAACAGTGTAAGTGTCCATCAATGTATGGATGAATAATGAAATGTATGTTGTTTATATTAAATTTATCGGGATATTATTTAGCCATAAAAAAGAACAAAAGCTTGCCATTTGCAACAAAATGAATAGACTTCAAGAGCACTATGCTAAATAACTCAGACAGAGAAACATAAATATTGTATTTTCTCTTTTATTTGTAGTATTAAAAAAAAAAAGAACTCATAGATATATAGGACACATAGTGGTTGCCAGAATTGAGGGTGGGAGTTGGGGAAAATAGGTGAAAGAAGCCAAAAGGTAAAGAAAATTTTTAAAGAAAAGAAAACTTTTAAAAATTATTAATAGGGTAAATGATGGTCACTCAGTTCAGTTCATTTGCTCAGTCATGTCTGACTCTTTGTGACCCCATGGACTGCAGCACACTGCCTAGGCCTCCCTGTCCATCACCAACTCCTGGAGTTTACTCCAGCTCATGTCCATTGAGTCAGTGATGCCATCCAACCATCTCATCCTCTGTCATCTTCTTATCTTCCTGCCTTCAATCTTTCCCAGCATCAGGCTCTTTTCCACTGAGTCAGCTCTTTGCACCAGGTGGCCAAAGTATCGGAGGTTCAGCTTTTGCATCAGTCATTCTGATGAATATTCAGGACTGATTTCCTTTAGGATGGACTTTTGGATCTCCTTGTAGTCCAAGGTACTCTCAAGAGTTTTCTCCAACACCACAGTTTGAAGATATCAGTTCTTTGGCACTCAGCTTTCTTCACAGTTCAACTCTTACATCCATACATGACTAGTGAAAAAAACATAGCTTTGACTAGACAGATCTTTGCTGGCAAAGTAATGTCTCTGCTTTTAAGATGCTGTCTAGCTTTGTCAAAGCTTTTCTTCCAAGAAGCAAGTGTCTTTTAATTTCAAGTCTGCAGTCACCATCTGCAGTGATTTTGGAGCCCAAGAAAATAAAGTCTGTCACTGTTTCCATTTTTTCCCCATCTATTTTCATGAAGTGATGGGACTGGATACCATGAACTTGGTTTTTTGAATGTTGAAATTTAAGCCAGATTTTTCACTCTCTTCTTTCATCTTCATCAAGAGGCTCTTTAATTCAAAGTTAATTTAATTTAATAGCAAAGTTTTTTGAAGTAGAAAATTCTACATTAGACTTGAAGCAATATAGACCCCAATAAAAAACATACCCCTGAAAACCTTCAAACAATCCACTTGACATGAAATAAATAAATAAAGTCTCAGGCATCTATCACCATATGTTGGAGTTGGCATGCAAACCATGCCATCAGGATATCATTTGGCAACTGAAAGCTTGGTGGGCAGTCAGGGTTATTTTGCAACCCAGCATAGATACCAAAGCAATGACTACATCACAGACTAGAAGGCCTACTGAAGCAAGCTAGCAAATACCCATATAAACTAATTATAAAGGACCTTGATCAACAGGAAATTAGCAGTTATTAAAAGGAGATACCTTTGGGTTGGAAGTGAGGTAAGTTAAACATAAAAAGCAGTGGTAATGATCTTACTGAGTGGCTGTGAAGCAACAGTAAGTGATTGTGAAAAACAGAAGAAGAGAGAATGCTCTCCAAAAGCAACTGTTTTTTCATCTTTAGGGAAAGAAATATGGTCAGAAATAGTAGTAAAATTAATGCACATTTATGAATATAACTTTTCCTGGAGAAAAACAATGGACCCTGAAACTCTGCCACCCATTTTCATTTTTTTATTTAAAAGTTTCTAAGTTGGCTTGTTGATATAATTCAAGAAATCTATATTACACAAAAAATGAATGGTTTAGGTATAATAAGGCTTCTCTGATGGCTCAGCAGGTAAAGAACCCATCTGCAATGTGGAGGATGCAGGAGATGCAGGGTTGATCCCTGGGTCGGGAAGATTCCATGGAAAAGGAAATCGCTACCCACTCCAGTATTCTTGCCTGGACAAATGAGCCTGGTGGACTACAGTGCAAAGAGATACAAAGAGCTGGACATGACTGAGCACACATTATGAGTGAGTATAGTCATAATACATGGTGTTCAGATCTGACTCAGAACATATAGGATATATTACCATGTGTTTATATCAGGAATATGAGCCCTGAAAGAATAGGATGACATAAAGCAAGTTTAAAAAGTAAAAATGCTGATTTTTTTATAATTGAAGTTAGAAGCAAAACTAATATATTTGGGAGTTACTGGCAATTTGTTAATGACATATGAGATAACTCATTTAAGTCTTGTTGACTTAAAATTTTCTATTGAGAGAAAAGTGCCTATATCACTTTTAATAGAAAGTATATTATTAAGTAAATATTTTTAAATAAAAATATTAAAGCATGAGTATGTAAACTTGTCCCAGAGAGTATGTGTGAGTCAGAACTGAATTTTGGGTACCCAGTACATGGGTGGCACTGGAGAGGGATTTTCAGGTACAAAACCTGAAGAAGTCTTCGCATTTTCTTTATTAACAAGCATGCATTCAAAATGTGTTTAAATTTAAAATACAGCAAAATAAGGACTTCCCTGCTGGTCCAGTGGCTAAGACTCCACGCTCCCACTGCAGGGTGTGCAGGCTTGGTCCCTAGTCAAGGAATTAGATCCCACATCCACGACTGTGAGTTTGCATGCTGCAACTAGAGATCCCACGTGCTGCAAGGAAGTGTGTGCCGCTAAGAGCTGGTGCAGCCAAATAAGTAAATAAATAAGTATTTTTAAAATAAATAAAATATAGCAAAGTGAATATATATATATTAACATATACAAAATATAATGGTACATTTTAGCATGAATAAAGCTAGGTTAATGGTGGAACTGGATGAATTACTAAAGAAGATGTATATATACATACTTTTTTAACTTTTTATTTTGTATTACAGTATAGCCAATTAACAATGTTATGATAGTTTCAGATGAGCAGCAAAGAGACTCAGCCATACATATACATGTATCCATTCTCCCCCAAACTCCCCTCCCATCCAGGCTCCCACATAACATTGAGCAGAATTCCCATGCTATAAAGTAGGATCTTATTAGTTACACATTTTAAATATAGCAATGATATAGCAATGTGTACATGTCCACCCCCAACTCCCTAACTATCCCTCCCCCCATCCTTCCCCTGTGACAATGGTAAGTTCGAAGAACATATTAATTACCCACAGTGAAATCTATGTATATGTACAATGCTTTTGTTCGAGCACACCCAAG
Source organism: Bos grunniens (assembly GCF_055505025.1). NCBI lineage: Eukaryota > Metazoa > Chordata > Mammalia > Artiodactyla > Bovidae > Bos > Bos grunniens. The sequence goes on along the minus strand of NC_141183.1, from coordinate 58,915,483 downwards.
AAACATAACACATAAATAATTTGAGAAGTTCCTATTAGATACAAGTTGAACAATTTAATGTTGGTCAAGTGTTAATTACAACGACTTCAGAATTCAAATTAGCAAACCCTCAATCAAGAATGACTTGGTAGGGAGTGTCCTGGTAGTCTAGTGGTTACAATGCAGGTTTTCATTGCTATGGACTTGGGTTTGATTCCTGATCAGGGAACTAAGATCCCACAAGCCTCGTGGCATGGTCAAAAACAAACAAAAAAAAGTAGTAGAATGCCTTGGCAATGACTGCATGGACTGCAGCATGCCAGGCCTCACAGTCTATCACCATCTCCCGAAGTTTGCCCAACTTCATGTCCATTAAACCAGTAATGCCATCCAGCCATCTCATCCTTGAACATGCTCCTCTACTTCTGCCCTCAATCTTTCCCAGCATCAAGGAATTTTCCAGTGAGTCAGATCTTCACATCAGGTGACCAAAATACTGGAGTTTCAACTTCAGCATCATTCCTTGCAATGAGTATTCAGGGTTGATTTACCTTAAGATTGATTGGATTGATCTCTTTGCCATCCAAGGGACTCTCAGAAGTCTTCTCCAGCACCATGTTCAAAGGCATCAATTTTTCGGTGCTCCACCTTCTTTACAGTGCAGCTCTCACAACTGTACCCCTTAACTATATGGCTTTCACACCTCTCACTTGCTTTGACAATATGGACCTTTGTCAGCAATGTCTCTGATTTTCAATGCACTGTCTAGGTTTGTCATAGTTTCCTGCCAAGAGGCTTCTGATTTCATGGCTACAGTCACCATCTGCAGTGATTTTAGAGCCCAGTTCAGTTCAGTTTAGTCGCTCAGTTGTGTCCAACTCTTTGCGACCCCATGAATTGCAGCACACCAGGCCTCCCTGTCCATCACCAACTCCTGGAGTTCACGCAAACTCATGTCCTTTGAGTCGGTGATGCCATCCAGCCATCTCATCCTCTGTCGTCCTCTTCTCCTCCTGCCCCCAGTCCCTCCCAGCGTCAGAGTCTTTTCCAATGAGTCAACTCTTCGCATCATATGGCCAAAGTATTGGAGTTTCAGCTTCAGCATCAGTCATTCCAATGAACACCCAGGGCTGATCTCCTTTAGAATGGACTAGCTGGGTCTCTTTGCAGTCCAAGGGACTCTCAAGAGTCTTCTCCAACACCACAGTTCAAAAGCATCAATTCTTCGGCACTCAGTTTTCTTCACAGTCCAACTCTCACATCCATACATGACCACTGGAAAAACCATAGCCTTGACTAGATGGACCTTTGTTCGCAAAGTAAAGTCTCTGCTTTTGAATATGCTATCTAGGTTGGTCATAACTTTCCTTCCAAGGAGTAAGCATCTTTTAATTTCATGGCTCAAGAAGACGAAATCTGTCACCACTTCCACATTCTACCCTTCTATTTGCCATGAAGCAATGGGGCCAGATGCCATGATCTTAGTTTTTTAACATTTAGTTTTAAGCCCGATCTTTCACTCTCCTCCTTCACCCTCATCAAGAAGCTCTTTAGTTCCTCTTGTCTTTCTGTCATCAGAGGGGTATCATCCCCATATCTGCTGCTGCTGCTGCTGCTAAGTCACTTCAGTCGTGTCCAACTCTGTGCGACCCCATAGATGGCAGCCCACCAGGCTCCCCCATCTGTGTGATTCTCCAGGGAAGGACACTGGAGTGGGTTGCCATTTCCTTCTCCAATACATGAAAGTGAAAAGTGAAAGTGAAGTCACTCAGTCGTATCTGACTCCTAGCAAACCCAAGGACTGCAGCCTACCAGGCTCCTCCATCCATGGGATTTGCCAGGCAAGAGTACTGGAGTGGGTTGCCATTGCCTATTCCGCCCCATACCTGAGACTGTTGAAATTTCTCCCACCTATTTTGATTCCAGCTTGTAACTCAAGCTACCCACTGGGCAGAAATGGAGGACACTGATAATTAACTCAAGGCACAAGAAGTTCCAGGGCAGGAGCCAGTCTTTGATACCTGATTTCCCAGGTCTGCCCTGGAACTTCTTGTGCCTTGAATTAATTATTAGTGTCCTGCCTTCCCGCCCAGTGGACAGCCTCCTGACTGCTGTTCCACTTTTCATAGACAACATCCAGATTCGAGCCCTTCTGTCTCAGCAATGCAGCACTTTTCAACTACCTGTGGTATTTCTGACAATTGTTTACTCCTGGTACTCTAGGAATTTCTGTTCTTGCTTTCTAGTCCTCAGAAGTTCTATATTACAAGCCTTTACAGAAACTCTAAGACAATTCCAAATCTGTCCACAAGTGCTTTACTGGGGCTATTTGCCTATCTGTTTAAATTACACATTTCCTGGAAGAATTTTCCAGTTTACTCAAATCGCATTTGCAGTTGCATTGCCACTGATCTATCTCTTTAAACTTGACCGAGTTCAACTAGTTTTTATTAGCTCTATTTTTAATGGGAAATATTATCGAGCATTTACCAAATGTTTGGCAGTCTATATTTCTATCTCATACGACTCTTCCAGTTCTGTGAGGTGCATAGGGAAAGTTACAAAACAGACAGGAGACAGAGCCAGTAATTTGGGTTAAGAACCTGGTTATGCCACTTACTGGCTGTGTCAGTATAGACAAGTCACTCATTTTGTAGACACTTCAGATAATAAAAGCACCCACCTTAGAGTTTTGTGAGTAGCAACTGAGCTAATAAATGTAGCACACTTAGAGCAGTGACTGCATACAATCATCATTATATGAATTTCAACTACTTATATTTTACTCATTTTGCAAATACAAAATAGGCTCAGAAGGACTGAAGTTTTTTAAGTTCAAATAACTATATCATTATTTAGATGGCTGTCTATTTTAGAAAACCTATATTACTCTAATCTTTGATGAAAAATGCTTTATCAACACCCTATCTCTAAATCTTCATGCATGTCAGCTCCCCCCAGCACATACACATACAGCTTAAAATTCATAGAAAAAAGTCTGAAAGTTTACTGATATTCAAGATTTGGGGATGTATTACCAAAATATTTCTCAATTTCATCTTTCACCAACTGTAAATGAAGATATCCATCCACCAAAACTCTTATCAACATTGGGTCACATTTACTTTTTATATCAGAATCCATTCCCACTCAATTTAGCAATATTAAGAAGATGGCTTTATTTTTAAGTAATTTTTTCTTTGCTAATATTTGGCAACAATTAGATAATGTCAAAATTTCTGTTTAGACAATATAGATAAAATTCCCAACTATTGTTTCCAGTTCTGAGCATAGACTATACAATTTTTGGATGAGTGTCTCATATCTAGCATTTTGTGGTTGGAAGGACTTTGGGTTGGCATCTACAACATCATCTGAATTAGTATTTTCTTTCATTCAACTTTCTCTCATGTGGCATGGTTGTAAGTGGTTTACCAAGCTTGATCTCTCACTTCTAAATGTGCTAGTTGGGATTCTAGATATATTTTCAAGGCAAACATTAATGTTTGGACATTCATCATTTATTTTCATTTTTCCCCAAGGAATATGCCTTAAACTATTATGTTTTAGCCAAAAATACAAAAACTGTTTGTCAGTCTCAGAGGGTCTTATATTTCTGTCTGAGTCTGCAGTGAAAGTTAAAGAGTGGCTACTATGAAGAGAAGATAGGAGACAGAAGAATAAGAAAATAGATTAATTTGGGAACTCTATAGGGCTTCCCAAGTAGTCCTAGTGGTAAAGAACCTGCCTGACAATGCAGGAGACATAGAGACATGGGTTAGATCCCTGGGTCGGGAAGATCCCCTGGAGGAGGGCATGGCAGCCCACTCCAGTATTCTTGCCTAGAGAATCCCAGGGAGAGAGGAGCCTGGCGGGCTACAGTCCATAGGGTCATAAAGAGTCAGACATGACTGAAGTGACTTAGCATGCACACACTGGGATTCCATATTGAATGGATATTTAGAGAGACTGTGCTAAAGAAATATGGATTTTTAATGCCTAATATTCAAAAGTTCTTTAAGTTGTAGAAACTAAAAACAAATATAAAGTTGACTAGTTAAAGACCCAAGGGAGGAGTATCAGTTTCACATGAAGACTTCTGAAAAACTAACTGAATGAAAAAACAAAATCTCCATGCAGTTATGACTTTAATCTTTCTACATACAGAAACAGTAAAGTTGTTCAATTACATTTGATACATACACAGATACACACACACTTAGAGTAAGTGTGTTGGAACATGTTTAATACTAGCTCTCTAAAGAAGCAAAATACCCCCCTTTCTGGGTTGCAACCAGGAAAGGTGCAGAAGAGAAGAAAAAGAAGCTTCATGCTATGCCAGAAACCCTCAAGATAAAGCTAAAGAATTTGGCGGAGCTTAAGATCAAGTGCCTGAGAAAGAAGTTTGTGCCCAGAAAATGCTTCGAAAGGCAAAGAGGAAGCTTCTCTGAAAAAGCTAAACACCACCACAAGGAATACAGGGAGATGTACAGAAATGAAATTTGAATGGTTAGGATAGCATGAAAAGCCAGCAACTTGTATGTACCCACTGAACCCAAATTGGCATTTGTCATCAAGATCAGAGGTATCAGTTGGTGTGAACCCAAATGTTTGAAAGGTGTTGCAGCTTCTTTGCCTCTGTCAGATCTTCAATGACTCCTTTGCAAAGCTCATCAGGTTTCAGTTAACATACTGAGAATTATGGAACCATACTGGTAACCTGAATCAACCCTGAATATTCATGGGAAGGACTGATGCTGGAATTGAAGCTCCAATACTTTGGTCACCTGATGAAAAGAGCTGACTAATTGGAAAAGACTCTGATGCTGGGAAAGATTGAAGTGGGAGGAGAAGGGGATGACAGAGGATGAGATGGTTGGATGGCATCACCAACTCAATGGACATGAGTTTGAGCAAGCTCTGGGAGATAGTGAAGGACAGGGAAGACTGGCGTGCTGCAGTCCATGGGATCACAAAGAGTCAGACAGGACTTAGCAGCTGAACAACAGCAACGATGTTACCAAATCTGAAGTCTGCAAATCAACTGGTCTACAAGCATCGTTATGGCAAAATCAACAAGAAGCAAATTGCCCTGAAGAATAATGTCTTGATTGCTCGTTCTATTGACTAATATAGCATCATCTACATGGAGGGTTTGACTCATGAGATCTATACTGTTGGAAAACATTTTAAAAAAGCAAACAACTATCTGTGGCCCTTCAAATTACCTTCTTCATGAGGTGGAATGAAGAAAAAGACCATGCATTTTATAGAAGGTGGAGATGCTGGCAACAGGGAAGACTAGATCAACAGGTTGAAGTGTACCTACCAACTAAGGTATCTACCATGATTATTTTTGTAATATAGTCAGTTGATCAACAGTGATTGCTTTCAAATTGAGAAAAAAGGAAGCAAAAGACCTGATTTGTGACATTTGCCAATTTCTTTGGTATAAATGCCTCCACTGTGGTCAATTTCAAGCTACCAGCAAAATATCACCAGTGTTAGGAAGAGGTTCACAAATCAACTTTCATGTGACAGCACCAGCTGGGTCTAACTCACCACTATGGAGTCTTCAAAACAAACGGCAATTTTTTACATTGTCACAGGAATCTGTAACTGCAGCTTCCTACATCACTACACACAATTAAACCTGATGTGTGCTGTCAGATGCAGAAAAATGCATAACAAGGACAGAGGAATAAATTTCCATACTTGCTCTATCCTTTAGCTTATATGGGCAGTGCTACCACTTGATCTAGAAACATCTAGAAGTTTCCTCCTTGATCTGTGGAAAATAAATGAAAGCGACCTTCTTGAGCCCGAAGAAAATAAATTGTTAACCCCTGGGGCCACGAAAAATAAATAGGGAGGCTTTGTTCAAGCTAAAGAAAATAAATTAAACATAAAAGATGCTATTTCAGGGACAAAGATTTATCATTTTTAAAGCTGTTTGAGGGCTAGACTAATATTGCAAAGTTCCAGAGGGTAGCTCCACGCTGCTTCCCTGAAAAACTCATTATAAACCAACTACAGCCATTCTCTGAATTGCAAAATGCCTGGCAGTAGTCTGGTAGTTTGTCCCTCTGCTTATTTTTCAGGAAATAAATTGTCTTCTTTCTTTATAGAAGATGATGCCTCTGTTCTGTTTGCTTCTTAAGTTGCTTTGCATGTAAGCAGTAAACTGTCCTATTTCAGCTCAGAGACAACTTGTCAGAGAACATATTCAAAGTCATCTTTCCAGCTTCCCAGTCTCCTCTGAAAGTGTTTTGGAGTATTGGGTAATCCATTCACTACCCATATATGGCTTACAGGTATTTCAGTGGCTGATTGTGTCTCAAAAAGCCTAACTTTAAATTGTTATTTAATATGGCATTACTTCTTGCATTATCCATAAAAACCATCCAAATAACTAAGTCTGAGGGAAAGAATGCAGTACATGTAAATTTGAAAAACAGTGCATTTGAATTGTTTTTCCTATTAAAGTTTTCTCCTTTATTCTCTGAGAAACATAGAATAAATGTAAAAATGAAGATATTTTTACCATTTGCTCCTAAACTGAGAAGTATTTTATAACTGAAAAAATTAAATATCTTGTTTTCTAGTTACTGTTTTGAACAGCAACTTAATCCCAAAGCAAGTATCAAGTGCACACGATGTGATGGCCCTCTACTAGTTGCTAGAACAGTCTTACTCATCTTTGCACATAAGAACAAATTTTATAGCATTATTAAGTTCAGGTATTTCTCATCTAAAGTCTATACCTTATCAAGATCATAAGCACTGGAGATATCGCGAAGTGCTGAGCCAACATCACCCTGTTAGGTTCATCCTTTTTATAAAAATTTAAGGTGGAGGAAACTGGAGCCTATTATACAGAGTGAAGTAAGCCAGGAAGAAAAGCACCAGTACAGTATACTAACACATATATATGGAATTTAGAAAGATGGTAACGACAACCTGTATGCGAGACAGCAAAAGAGACACAGATGCATAGAACAGTCTTTTGGACTCTGTGGGAGAGGGAGCTGGGGATGATTTGGGAGAATGGCATTAAAACATGTATAATATCATACAAGAAATGAATCGCCAGTCCAGGTTCGATGCAGGATACAGGAAGCTTAGGGCTGGTGCACTGGGATGACCCAGAGGGATGGTATGGGGAGGGAAGAGGGAGAGGGGGTCAGGAATGGGAACACGTGTACACCCGTGGCAGATGCATGTTGATGTATGGCAAAACCAATACAATATTGTAAAGTAAAATAATAATAATAATAATAAATAAATAATTTTAAGGGCAAAAGGAACAAAAGTTAAAAATGGTTACACAAAACAGAGTTAAAAGCAATATGACAAGTTCAGTTTATATGATGATTTTTAAATAGGAACTCAAATCTGAGAGTGACCAGCTAAATAGGTGAAAAGATCAGATGTCATCAGGTAAAATTTGTTGTAACCAATGGGCTTGGTTCCTGATTTTGTGTAATTGAGTTTTAAATCTCTCCAGTGGTATTTATCCTTGTGCAGAAGGTGGTATTTGTTATTTCATATGTGCCTCTTTGTTCAACAAGTAGATAACTGAGGACTATGTGATTGTCCCAAATTATTAGTTTGGCAAAAATTTTCATTCAAATTTTTCCGTAAGATGTTAGTTACCTGAACAAACATCTTGGTCAAGCCAATACTTTAGCCAATGAGTCAAATGATCACCACTTGGTTGCTATTGCCTTGGCTGTGGAACCAGCCAGCTCTGCTAATGTCAGAGAGAAATTTCTGATCAAGCATTCATTAGCACTTTTTTCCAACCCAAAGGAGGAGGACTTTCCATATGGAAGCAAACTTAGAGTCATGTATGCCTTCTGGAAGTTCTCATTGAAGGTGGCCATGGACCAATGAGATGCTTCAAGTCTTACTCTATAGCTGCTGTCAAGGAGACAACAAGTGAAATTAGCAGTAGCACTTGTGACAAGTGAAAAGAATTGTTACAGTATGGACTGAAGAGTCACCATTGAAATGAACAGATAGACATTTCTGCTGGCAAACCCAACAAATAGGTAAGTTTCCCACTTTTACAATAGGTTGGGAATGTGGATACGAGTGTTGTTTCTCCAAGAAAAAGAAGAGGTTAAGGAAAAAGATACACAGGTCTGTTCCAATCATCTTAAGAAGCTGTCTCCCTCAACTGACATCTGCTTCAATTTCTGGTTAATTGGATTCAGACATTTCCATGGCTTGTATAGAACTAGGTGTCAGATGGACTCTTCTTTACTGTGAGATGTGCACTTAAGGCTGGAGTCTCTGAAGTCTGACTGCCATCTGGACAGTGAGGAGAACCTGGCATGATCCTTTCTAAGAAGACTTAAGGGTAATCTTTGTTCTTACTGATTTCAAGTCAGATGAGTAGAAGAAAAATGGAAATGTTAGTTTAGAGATTGGTAGTCAGATATTTGGAGAAATTAAAAGAGTTTAGAATTCAGTCCAGCTTACAGCATATAATAAAACCTTGAAGAAAATTCAGTTCAGTTCAATTCAGTCTCTCAGTCATGTCTGACTCTTTGCGACCGCATGGACTGCAGCACGCCAGGCTTCCTTGCCCATAACCAACTCCTGGAGCCTACTCAAACTCATGTCCATCACGTCGGTGATGTCATCCAACCACCCTATCCTCTGTCGTCCCCTTCTCCTCCTACCTTCAATCTTTCCCAGCATCAGGGTCTTTTCTAATGAGCCAGTTCTGCATCAGGTGGCCAAAGTACTGCAGTTTCAATTACTAAAACAAGAATCTAATACCTATATAGGTGTAGACATAATTTTTCTCCGTAATTATTCCCCCTTTTATCAAAGATAATCACAGTAAAATGAATTTGTCTGTATTAAACTTGGCCTGATTATTTACATAAGTGCAGCAAGAATAGTGATTGATCATATAAGTTCTTTTTAAGATTATTTTACTGGAATCTTGGCCATTTCTAAAAGCTGTCTGAGTTTATGTCTGTCATTCTTGAATATAAAATTCAGTCAAAGCCTTGGTGATATAACCAATATTTCCAATTGCTTTCTGTCACAAGGAGAGTAGATTCTTATTAAATTTATGCAAAAGCATATATTGTTATAAAAATAAGAATATTTAATGACAGTTTTCAATTTTTGGAGGGATCAGCTAGGGAAAAGACAGATAAATGTCTCATCTTTGTTTACAAAAAAATATACATTTTATTGAATTGCTGTAAGTCACAGATTCTTAGAAGAAAAAGTTTCTTAAATCTAGAAAAATAAAACAGCAGAAAATATGTATAAGAAGTCATAAAAATTATAATCTCACTCATTCATATCTGACTCTTTGTTACCCCATGGACTGTAGCCTATCAGGCTCCTCCAACCATGGGATTCTCCAGGCAATAATACTGGAGTGGGTTGCCACTTCCTTCTCCAAGGATCTTCCCAACCCAGGGATCAAACCTGGGTCTCCCACATTGGAGGCAGACACTTTAACCTCTGAGCCACCAGGGAAGCCATAATCATCTTTAGTCTCTTGTAATTAGAAGGACTAATAATTCTTGTCAATCTTGATCTTGGGTTAACAACTTTAGGGATCAATGAGTTTTCCATTAAAGTTTTAAAAAATTTACCTAGTTCAGTATTATGATCTTAGTTATCATAAACCTGCATGTTAGTGTATACTTACCAGGGTCATTTCCATGAATCTCCTTGAAGATGAAGCATTTCTCTAGGAACATTTTTGCAAAGCATCAGAGAAAAACAATAGTGCTGTTGTCTAGTTGTTAAGTTATGTCTGACACTTAGGGACCCCATGGACCGACCCCATGGACCATAGCCAACCAGTCTCCTCTGTCCATAGGATTTCTCAGGCAAGAATACTGGAGTGGGTTTCCATTTCCTTCTCCAGGGGATCTTCAAGCTCATGTCTTCTGTATTGACAGGAGGGTTCTTTAACACTGAGCCACCAGGGAAGTCATAAGTAAAACAATAACTGTCTATAAATGATAAAATACTTGAGAATAGTAAAGGTTAAAGATCTGATGAGAGTTAAATATAATGCAATTGACAAAGGAATTGGGTTATTTATCTGAAGTACAACATTTTTTAAGGTAACATACTTTAAGATAGTAGTTAGAAGAGAATAATAGCTATACCAGGATATATATCAGATTTCTGAAACACTTATATATATATATATATATATATATATATATATATATATACACACACACATATATATACACATACACACACCTATGTAGATACATTCAGTCAGTTCAGTTCAGTCACTTAGTCATGTCTGACTCTTTGCAACCCAATGAATCGCAGCATGCCAGGAATCCCCATCCATCACCAATTCCTGGAATTTACTCAAATTCATGTCCATCGAGTCGGTGATACCATTGAGCCATCTTATCCTCTGTCATCCCCTTCTCCTCCCTCCCCTAATCCTTCCCAACATCAGGGTCTTTTCCAATGAGTCAACTCTTCGCATGAGGTGGCCAGAGTACTGGAGTTTCAGCTTTAGCATCAGTCCTTCCAAAGACCACCCAGGACTGATCTCTTTTAGAATGGACTGGCTGGATCTCCTTGCAGTTCAAGGGACTCTCAAGAGTCTTCTCCAACACCACAGTTCAAAAGCATCAACTCTTCGGCACTCAGCTTTCTTCACAGTCCAACTCTCACATCCATATATGACCACTGGAAAAACCATAGCCTTGACTAGATGGACCTTTGTTGGCAAAGTAATGTCTCTGCTTTTGAATATGCTATCTAGGTTGGTCATAAATTTCCTTCCAAGGAGTAAGAGTCTTTTAACTTCATGGCTGCAATCACCATCTGCACTGATTTTGGAGCCCAAAAAATAAAGTCTGACACTGTTTCCACTGTTTCCCCATCTATTTCCCATGAAGTGATGGGACCAGATGCCATGATCTTCATTTTCTGAAAGTTGAGCTTTAAGCCAACTTTTTCACTCTCCACTTTCACTTTCATCAAGAGGCTTTTTAGTGCCTCTTCACTTTCTGCCAGAAGGGTAGTATCATCTGCATATCTGAGGTTATTGATATTTCTCCCGGCAGTCTTGATTCCAACTTGTGCTTCTTCCAGTCCAACGTTTCTCATGATGTACTCTGCATAGAAGTTAAATAAGGAGGGTGACAATATACAGCCTTGACATACTCCTTTTCCTATTTGGAACCAGTCTGTTGTTCCATGTCCAGTTCTAACTGTTGCTTCCTGCCCTGCATATAGGTTTCTCAAAAGGCAGGTCAGGTGGTCTGGTATTCCCATCTCTTTCAGAATTTTCCACAGTTTATTGTGATCCACACAGTCAAAGTCTTTGGCATAGTCAAGGCAGAAAGAGATGTTTTTCTGGAACTCTCTTGATTTTTTGATGATCCAGCAGATGTTGGCAATTTTATCTCTGGTTCCTCTGCCTTTTCTAAAACCAGCTTGAATATCTGGAAGCTCACAGTTCACATATTGCTGAAGCCTGGCTTGGAGAATTTTGAGCATTACTTTACTAGCGTGTGAGATGAGTGCAACTGTGCGTTAGTTTGAGCATTCTTTGGCATTGCCTTTCTTTGGGATTGGATAGAAAACTGACCTTTTCCAGTCCTATGGCCACTGCTGCATTTTCCAAATTTGCTGGCATATCGAGTGCAGCACTTTCATAGCATCGTCTTTCTAGGTTTTGAAATAGCTCGACTGGGATTCCATTACCTCCACTAGCTTTGTTCATAGTGATGCTTTCTAAGGACCACTTGACTTCACATTCCAGGATACCTGGCTCTAGATGAGTGATCACACCACGTTATTATCCGGGTCGTGAAGATCTTTTTTGTGCAGTTCTTCTGTGTATTCTTGCGACCCCTTCTTAATATCTTCTGCTTCTGTTAGGTCTATACCATTTCTGTCCTTTATCGAGCCCATCTTTGTATGAAATATTCCCTTGGTATCTCTAATTTTCTTGAAGAGATCTCTAGTCTTTCCATTCTGTTATTTTCCTCTATTTCTTTGCATTGATCACTGAGAAAGGCTTTCTTATCTCTCCTTGCTATCCTTTGGAACTCTGCATTCAGATGCTTATATCTTTCCTTTTTTCTGTTGCTTTTTGCTTCTCTTCTTTTCACAGCTATTTGTAAGGCCTCCTCAGACAGCCATTTTGCTTTTTTGCATTTCATTTTCCATAGGGATGGTCTTGATCCCTGTCTCCTGTACAATGTCATGAACCTCTGTCCATAGTTCATCAGGCACTCTATCAGATCTTGTTCTTTAAATCTATTTCTCACTTCTGCTGTATAATCACAAGGGATTTGATTTAGGTCATACCTGAATGGTCTAGTGGTTTTCCCTACTTTCTTCCATTTCAGTCTGAATTTGGCAATAAGGAGTTCATGATCTGAGCCACAGTCAGCTCCTGGTCTTGTTTTTGCTGACTGTATAGAGCTTCTCCATCTTTGGCTGCAAAGAGCATAATCAATCTGATTTCGGTGTTGACCATCTGGTGATGTCCATGTGTAGAGTCTTCTCTTGTGTTGTTGGAAGAGGGTATTTGCTATGACCAGTGCATTCTCTTGGCAAAACTCTATTAGCCTTTTTCCTGCTTCATTCCATACTCCAAGGCCAAATTTGCCTGTTACTCCAGGTATTTCTTGAGTTGCTGCTTTTGCAATCCAGTCCCCTATAATGAAAAGGACATCTTTTTTGGGTGTTGGTTCTAGAAGATCTTGAGGTCTTTATAGAACCACTCATCTTCAGCTTCATCAGCATTACTGTTTGGGGCATAGGCTTGGATTACCGTGATATTGAATGGTTTGCCTTGGAAACGAACAGAGATCCTTCTGTCGTTTTTGAGATTGCATCCAAGTACTGTATTTCGGACTCTTTTGTTGACCATGATGGCTACTCCATTTCTTCTGAGGGATTCCTGCCCACAGTAGTAGATATAATGGTCATCTGAGTTAAATTCACCCATTCCAGTCCATTTTAGTTCGCTGATTCCTAGAATGTCGACATTCACTCTTGCCATCTCTTGTTTGACCACTTCCAATTTATCTTGATTCATGGACTCAACATTCCAGGTTCCTATGCAATATTGCTCTTTACAGCATTAGACCTTGCTTCTATCACCAGTCACATCCACAACTGGGTATCGTTTTTGCTTTGGCTCCGTCCCTTCATTCTTTCTGGAGTTATTTCTCCACTGATCTCCAGTGGCACATGAGGCACCTATCAACCTGGGGAGTTCTTCTTTCAGTATCCTATCATTTTGCCTGTTCATACTGTTCATGGAGTTCTCAAGGCAAGAATACTGAAGTGGTTTGCCATTCACTTCTCCAGTGGACCACATTCTGTGAGACTTCTCCACCATGACCCATCTGTCTTGGGTGTCCCCACACAGCATGGCTTAGTTTCATTGAGTTAGACAAGGCTGTGGTCCATGTGATCAGATTGGCTAGTTTTCTGTGATTATAGTTTCAGTGTGTCTGCCCTCTGATGCCCTCTCGCAACACCTACCATCTTACTTGGCTTTCTCTTGCTTTGGACGTGAGTTATCTCTTCATGGCTGCTTCAGCAAAATGCGGCCACAGCTCCTTACCTTGGACAAGGGGTATCTCTTCATGGCCACCCCTCCTGACCTTGAATGTGGAGTAGCTCCACTAGGCCCTCCTCACCTGCCTAGCCACCACTTCTTGGACGTGGCATTGCTACTCTCGATATAGATACAATGTATTACTTCATATCTGACAATGCTTCCCATATGATTTCCCACATCAAATAAGCCTAATTTGTTTAATATCTCCCTTCTTATAAGGAGAGAAAATATATATTTTGAGATATTCTAAGGATCCTAGGGAAATTCAGGGTCACATAGATTTCATTTAGAATTTGATTTTGTGGAGTTCTTCAAAAATATCAAAAGGTTTGGAAACTCGACTAAATTGGATTACAGTTCATTATGGAATACTTAATTACCTACTTGATCAAATGACAAAAAGATTTCAATGGCAAATACAAAAATTTACATTGCTGTAAAAATGTGAATTTCTTTTAACATTGAGAAGATACAGCTTTCTGAAAGATGTGATAAAGACAAAACACAGAGTCTTTGTTTTTCAGGCAGATTATAGTGAAGACAAAGAAACTTTCTCCTTTTAACAGAGAAAAAACAAATTCTAATTTTGTTTTTAATATCAACACTACCAATGTACCTTTGATACTAAAATTCACTTTAATTTAATTCATTTTAATTTTAGCTAAATTGAACGTATACAAAAATTCCTCTTTAAAGATTCCTTTGTCATAAACCTTCTATAACTTACAATTCTCATTGTCCTATCTTTTTTGCCCTTTCTTATTCTGACAAACGTTTTAGTTTAGAACATTACTTTTTTCCTCAACAGCCATGACAAGAATACATTGCCATTATTTATACTGTCTTTTACAGAAAATACGTATCCTACTTTTCATATATAGTCATTTTTTGTCTTTTTTATTTTTAGCAGTTTTATTTAAAAAAGAACTTTTTTGCTGACAATTTCAACTTTGGTTTTTCAAGATGGTATTCTCTCAATTTCAAAAACTTACAAAGCTTATCTAAGAAATAAATGATGCAAGAATAACTACAGATTTACTCTTATAGGATAGCATAATTGCCTATGCCTTAAGTTAGATATAGTTAAAATAAACCACAAAATTTTGGGAAATTCAAGTATGAAATTCACTTGTATCTGTAGATTTATACACTTATTGCTCTGCTAGACTGGAGTAGTAGAGTAAGCAAGGGCGGTAGGATCCTCACATTATTCCTGAAGAGGGTTGCTCTAAGTTGAGTAAGCAGAATAAAGATTTGAAAGATGGGATGACAACTTCTAAACTGATAACAGAGTTATAAACATCTTGGAAGCCAAGACCAGAATTCCCAGGCTTGCAAGTAGTTAAAGGAAATGGGAGAAGTTCTTTTAAACAAAGAGTGCAGCCTGGCTGTAAATCTGAAAAGACAAGACAACAAAGTATCAGCCTGCTAAAGAGTGATTATAGTCTGGCCTTGAGGAATTGTCACTGTGTTTGTGCAAGACAGAAAGAGTAGTTGTTGTTTTATTGGCCTTTCCAGCTGTTTGTGTAGACTCTTCTGTTACTCAAGTCACCGTGGTATAAGAGCAGTGGCTTTCACATATGTTGGCTCATTCTGTAGCAAGAAATATTAGTATATATATGGCCCAGCATATAGGTATACTTATACAATCAATAAGTAATTGAAATAAAAGTTTAACAAGCTGACGTGTAAGTCTTATTTTTGAGTATATGCCATGCATTTATTCTGTTTTTGCATTTTATAAAATTACCCATATATATGTACATAATGTGAAAGTGAAAGCATTAGTCACGCAGTTGTGTCTGACTCTTGGCGACCCCATGGACTTGACTGTAGCCTACCAGGCTCCTCTGTCCATGGAATTCTCCAGGAAAGAATACTGGAGTGGGTTACCATTCCCTTCTCCAGGGGATCTTCCCAACCCAGGGATCAAACCTGGGTCTCCTGCAATGCAGGCAGATTCTTTGCCATCTAAGCCAGCAGGGAAGCCCCATATATATAGAATAAATCTGGCATCCTGGTTTGCTGGGCAGAGGCACCTTTGTTGAGTTGTGAATGCTTTACTTTTTGTATGTTAAAGGAGAGAGACAAAGGGAGCATCTCACTCCATTATGATGCTGATGTTTATCTACTGAACATATAATTTTTATAAAATTGAATATATGTTATTTACTTGTCTGTATTGATATGAACACCATATATAGTTTCTATTCAAATAAATGCTATCAGGGTGTGGCATCAGCATCATAATGAAGTGAGATGCTCCCTTTGTCTCTGCTCCTTAATATACAACAAGTAAAACATCCACTCCTCAACAAAGGTGCCTCTGCCCAACACACCAGGATGCCAGAGTATTCTACACACTGGTACATCTAAAGGTATGTGGGCTGGAACACACAGAGGAGGCAGAACCAGGGAAACAGTGCAAACAGTGTCTGCAAGCCCAATCCCAGTAGCTGAGCCCACAGCCCCAGAGAACCCAGTAGCAGCAGGGGAGGCAGCATGCATGAGTCTCACCTCTGGAACACAGGAGCACCCATGGCCACAGATAACTGGCAGCAGTGACAGTGGGCCTGTGACCCTGCTTCTCCAGCTGGGGAGGCTCCCAAGAGTCTAGCCTCTTATCCCTTCCCTGCAGTGACTGAATGCATGAACCCAGCAACACAAGATGTGGCTCATGAGCTTAGCTCCTCTTCCCCCGCTTCTCCCACAGTGTCAGAGCCTGTGACTTGGGACATCCTGGACACTGCAGAGGCACGCACCATCCCAGTCCCCCAGGCAAGGACCCCAGTGACACCTGCTGCAACAAGGCAGCAACAACCCTGGAGGCACAGTGATGATATCAAGAGAACTAGGCAACAATTCTGACAGAGGAGATGAAAGAGGAAAGTGCATTTCTCAAAGTGACCACATCTCAGGTTGTTGTTCAGTCACTCATCCATCTCATCCTCATCCTGGTTACCTGACAGTTCAGGTAAGAGACACTAAAAACTTGTGTTATAACCACCCACTGGAAAACAAAAGAAAGACCCCTAATTTACAACCTGTTGAAACATTAGAATCAAGTGGGGTGGGGGGAGAGTTTACCTAAAGAAGAAAGGACAATACTTACTTCAAATGTACCAATTGTGGTGCCATCACACACCATGAAGAGCCACAGTTCAGTTCAGTTGTGTCCGACTCTTTGTGACCCCATGAATTGCAGCATGCCAGGCCTCCCTGTCCATCACCAACTCCCGGAGTTCACTCAAACTCACATCCATAGAGTCGGTGATGCCATCCAGCCATCTCATCCTCTGTCCTCCCCTTCTCCTCCTGCCCCCAATCCCTCCCAGCATCAGAGTCTTTTCCAATGAGTCAACTCTTCACATGAGGTGGCCAAAGTACTGGGGTTTCAGCTTTAGCATCATTCCTTCCAAAGAACACCCAGGACTGATCTCCTTCAGAATGGACTGGTTGGATCCCCTTGCAGTCCAAGGGACTCTCAAGAGTCTTCTCCAACACCACAGTTCAAAAGCATCAATTCTTTGGCGCTCATCTTTCTTCACAGTCCAACTTTCACATCCATACATGACCACTGGAAAAACCATAGCCTTGACTAGACGGATCTTTGTTGGCAAAGTAATGTCTCTGCTTTTCAATATGCTGTCTAGGTTGGTCATAACTTTCCTTCCAAGGAGTAAGAGTCTTTTAATTTCATGGCTGCAATCACCATCTGCAGTGATTTTGGAGCCCAGAAAAATAAAGTCTGACACTGTTTCCACCATTTCCCCATCTATTCCCCATGAAGTGATGGGACCAGATGCCATGATCTTCGTTTTCTGAATGTTGAGCTTTAAACCAACTTTTTCACTCTCCACTTTCACTTTCATCAAGAGGCTTTTGTGTTCCTCTTCACTTTCTGCCATAAGGGTGGTATCATCTGCATATCTGAGGTTATTGATATTTCTCCCGGCAATCTTGATTCCAACTTGTGCTTGTTCCAGCCCAGCGTTTCTCTCAATGTACTCTGCATAGAAGTTAAATAAGCAGGGTGGCAATATACAGGCTTGATGGACTCCTTTTCCTATTTGGAACCAGTCTGTTGTTCCATGTCCAGTTATAACTGTTGCTTCCTGCCCTGCATATAGGTTTCTCAAGAGGCAGGTCAGGTGGTCTGGTATTCCCATCTCTTTCAGAATTTTCTGCAGTTTATTATGATCCACACAGTCAAAGGCTTTGGCATAGTCAATAAAGCAGAAATAGATGTTTTTCTGAAGAGCCACAGCAACACTTTATCACAAAAAGAAATGACAAATCTTCAGAAACCAATATAAGTTATAGAATATTTGATCTAAAGAATATAAAATTAAAAATAACTGTCATGGGGACTTCTCTAGTGGTTCAGTGGTTAGAAATCTGCCTTCCAATGCATAGGGTGTGGATTGGATCCCTGTTTGGAAAACTAAGATGCCACATGTCATGGGTCAACTAAGCCTACATGCCACAAGTGGAGAGGCCACACACTCTAGAGCACATGCATCACAACGAGAGAAGATGGTTAGCTAAAATGAAGACCCAGTGCAGCCAGAAACAAAAAATAAAGTAAAATCATCTGGCAACATAAGCAGTAAAAAAAAGAAGAAGAAGAAGCTGTTTTGAAGGAATTCAGTGAGTCACAAAAAAACTCAAAAGGATAATTCATGAGCTCAGAAATAAAATGAATGAACAGAAGAAACATTTTACAAAGAGATTGGAATTCTAAAAAAGAACCAAACATAACTTTATGTTAGGCATAAAGTTAGAGTGTTTAGAGATTTTAGAGCTTGAAAAACAAGACAACGAATGCTTTAGAAAGCATTCAAAATGGAGTAGATGACATGTAAGAGAGAATTAGCAAGCTTGAAGACAGAAATATAGAAATGGTACATGTAGAAGAGGAAAGAGCAGATATTTTAAAAATGAGAAAATTCTGTGGGTGCTATCTGACTCTTTTAGGAAGGGCAATATAGGGTAATGTCTATCCCAGAAGAAAAAAAGACGGAGAAAAGAGAAGAGTTTAAAGAAACAATAGCCAACAACTTCTCAAACCTGGGAAGTAACTGGATATACAACTCCATAAAACTAAGAGAACACCTAATTGCCACAATGCAAAAAGACCTTCTCTAAGACACATTTCAATTAAATTGTCAAAAGTCAATGAAAAAGAAAGAAACTTAAAGGGGAAAATCATCCTACAAAGGAACCCTATTAGGCATGAGAAGATTTCTCAGCAGAAATTCTATATGACAGGAGAAAGGATATTCTCAAAACACTGAAACATACACACGGTCACCCAAGAATCTCTATCCAACAAAGCTATTATTTGGGTATAAAGAAGCACATTTACAGACAAACAAAATTTGAGGGAGTTTATCAATACTAGACCTGCCTTACAAAAAAATGTTGAAAGGATCTCTTCTACTAGAATCAAAATTCAAAAGTACACAAAACCTTGAGTGACATGATAAGTAGACAGAATCAGAAAATTGCTACTCTATCAGAATAGATTTTAAAACATTTTATTATAGCATAATGGTGAAGGGAGGAGAAAGTAGAAAAAATAACTATAGCTATTTCAATTTGATAACAAACTCACAACATAAAAGTCCTTAATTTAGGGAAACAAAACAAAAAGGTAAGAGGAAAAGGACAGAACTTGTATAGGCAAATAAAGGTGAGATGTTATCAGCAGGAAAAAAGGACTATTATAACAGTAATACATTTTGTACAAACATCGTGATAACCACAAATCTAGAGCAGAGACATGAAAGAGAAAAACATTGTATAAAACCACTTAACCAAAATAGCAGACAGGGAATGCAAGGGGGAAAAAATAGTGCAGATATTGAGCAACCAGAAAACAAAAGATAAAATGGCCATTCTAAATCCTCATCTGTGAATAGTCATCCTAACTGTAAATGGATCGATTTCCTCAACTCAAAAGCCAGAGTGGATGGATGGATTAAAGAAGAAGACACAACTGTATGTTCCCTCTAGAAGCCTCATCTCAGCACTAAAGACAAACATGAGCTCAAAGTGAAGGGATGGAAAATGATTACCCTAAGCAAATGGCAACCCTCAAAAACACATGTGTAGCCATGCTCATATCAGACAAAATAGACTTTGCCAGAAGACATAACAAAAGACAAGGATGAACATTATATAAAGATAAAGGGGACAATTCAATTTAAGACATAATAGTTATTAATATACGTGCACCTAATATAGGAGAAAAAACATATAAAGTAATTATTAACAGAACAAAAGGGAGAAATTGCTAGCAACATAGCAATAGTAGGGGACATTAACATCCCACTTACATGAATGGGCAAATTATCCAGACAGAAAATCAACAGCTAAATAGTGGCCATAAGTGAAAATTAGACCAGATAAACTTCACAGATTTATACAGAACATTTCATCCAAATGCATCAGACACATTCTTTTCAAGTGTGCATGGACCATTCTCTAGGATACACCACGTATCAGGTCACAAAATAATCCTCAACAAATTTAAGAGGATGGAAATTAGTTCAAGGATCTTTTCTGATCACAGTGGTATAAAACTAGAAGTCAACTGCAAGAAGAAAGCTAGAAAAATCACAAACGTGGAAATTGAACAATATGTTATTGAATAACTGTTTGGTCAACAAGAAAAAAAAACAAAGGAAATTTTAAATATACCTGTATGAAAATGAAAACACAACGAATTAAAATTTATGAGATGCAATAGAAGTGGTACTTAGAGGGAATTTTATACCAAAACTTTACTTAAAAAAAAAAAAAAAGCAAGAAGAAAAAAATCTCTAAACACTCTAACTTTATGTCTAACAGAACTAGAAAAAGAATAAGCAAAGTCCAAAGTAAATTGAAGGAAGGAAACAATAAAGATCAGAGCAGAAATAAGTGAGAGACTTAAAAAAAAATAGAAAAGATCAGTGAAATTAACAGCTGTTTCTCTGAAAAGATAAAATTGAGAAACCTTTAGTAGATTCACTAAGTAAAAAGAGAGAATGTTCTGATAAAATCAGAAATTAAAGCAGAGAAACAATGAATACCACATAAATACAAAGAATTATAAGAGAATGTTACATCAGGTATATAGAGTAACGAATTCCTTGAAACATATAACCCCCTAAGACTGAATAAAAAAGAAAAAGAAAGTATAAATAGAACTGAAGGGGCAATCAAAAGCCTTCCAAGAAACAAAAGTCTAGAACCAGAGAGCTTCATGGGTGAATTCTATCAAACAATGAAAGAAGATTTAATATACTCTTCTCAAACTCTTCCAAAACAGAGAAGAGGAAGGAATACTTCTTAATCATTTTAGAGGCCAATATTACCCTGATACCAAAACCAAAGAAAACACATGCAAAAAAAAAAAAAATTACAGGCAGATATATCTGATGAACATTGATGTAATAATTCTAAAAAATGTTAGCAAGTCAAATACAACAATATATTTAAAGGATCATGTGCCACAGTCAAGTGGGATTCATTCCGGGGAAGCAAGTATGGTTTAACATCAATAAATCAATCAGTGTAATACACCACATTAGCAGAATAAAGGATAAAAGTATATGATCATTTCAATAGATGCAGAAAAAACCGTTGAGTTGACAATATTTAGCATCCATATATAATAGAAACTCCCAATAAAATGGGTACAGGTGGATCATACCTCAACACATTAAGGGTCAGATATAACAAACCCATAGCTCACATCATACTCAATAATGAAAAACTAAAAAACTATTTATCTTTTTGGAACAGGACAAAAATACCCACTCTTGTCACTTTTATTCAACATAGTACTGAAAGTCCTACACAGAGCGTCATCTGGAAAGGATAAATTATAGTCAATACTCTTAATTCAGAAAAGCAATAAAATTTATAACACTTGGAAACAACAAAATTCTTTAAATTTTAAAGAGTTAATTTCAGTATTAGCAGAGTTATGATTCCTTCAATCAGCTGAAAACTGAAATCAAGTAAAATAAATTATCATTTTTAGAAACCAAGGTAATTATAATATCCACACCTTGGTTATAATACAAGCAATGAATGCCATTGTATGTTTGCTTATTTGTTTTTTGCTGGAGGTATATTTAATTCCTGGGTTACTTGAAGAGGGTAGTATGATAATTTTACTCTGAAACCCAAGCTCTTTCTGATACACTGTAGCAATTCTTAAAGATGCATATGAGGAGATTAACTAAGATGGGAATACTTCTTTGATATCAGATCAGATTAGTCACTCAGTCATGTCCGACTCTTTGCAACCCCATGAATCGCAGCACGCCAGGCCTCCCTGTCCATCACCAACTCCCGGAGTTCACTCAGACTCATGTGCATTGAGTCAGTGATGCCATCCAGCCATCTCATCCTCCGTCGTCCCCTTCTCCTGCCCCCAATCCCTCCCAGCATCAGAGTCTTTTCCAATGAGTCAACTCTTCGCATGAGATGGCCAAAGTACTGGAGTTTCAGCTTTAGCATCATTCCTTCCAAAGAAATCCCAGGGCTGATCTCCTTCAGAATGGACTGGTTGGATCTCCTTGAAGTCCAAGGGACTCTCAACACCACAGTTCAAAAGCATCAATTCTTCAGTGCTCAGCCTTCTTCACAGTCCAACTCTCACATCCATACATGACCACAGGAAAAACCATAGCCTTGACTAGACAAACCTTTGTTGGCAAAGTAATGTCTCTGCTTTTCAATATGCTATCTAGGTTGGTCATAACTTTCCTTCCAAGGAGTAAGTGTCTTTTAATTTCATGGCTGCAGTCACCCACCATCTGTAGTGATTTTGGAGCCCAGAAAAATAAAGTCTGACACTGTTTCCACTGTTTCCCCATCTATTTCCCATGAAGTGATGGGACCGGATGCCATGATCTTTGTTTTCTGAATGTTGAGTTTTAAGCCAACTTTTTCACTCTCCACTTGGTTATGTAAATTTCCCTGAAAAGATGCTGCTGCTGCTGCTAAGTCGCTTCAGTCGTATCTGACTCTGTGCAACCCCATAGACGGCAGCCCACCAGGCTCCCCCGTCCCTGGGATTCTCCAGGCAAGAACACTGGAGTGGGGTGCCATCGCCTTCTCTGCTGAAAAGATGAGTAGGACTTATATCTGCTAAGTGTGCATAACACTTTTATGTAAGTCCTCCAACCTAGAGGCTTGAAAATTACATAAATACAAGCAACTTCCTGAAAAAGTCTCCAAATTTGTTTATTCTTCCACTAACAAAAACTAATCTTTCCTCTGCAAAATGGTGAGCAACTCTTTGAAAAGCTGTTTAGAGAAATCAGTTGTTGAGAGTAAACGAAGACTTTAATCATGTATAGTCAGAAACTGTAGTTGAAGATCATGCATTTCCATGTGGCCTAATTTTAGGTGTCCTAAAAAGCTGCAGTTGTTATGCTATTATAAAAGCCTTAAAGGCTTTTAAAACTTTCTGACTTAGCTAGCAATCAATAAAATTAATCAGCCTTTTCCTAGGCAATTAAGCATTGATAAGAGACTGTCGTTTCATTTTATTTTTTAGACATCATTAGAATTTTATATTGACTATTTGCTTTCTGCATACTGCTTTAAAAAGTTTTTCTACTAGTTATAAAGTTTCTACTAGTTATACATATAAAACAGGAAAAAAATATTTAATCACTCTAACCTACCACCCAGAATCAATAATTTTAGCATGACAGTGTACTTTAAGTTGGGTTTCCCAGGTGGCTCAGTGGTAAAGAATTCACCTGCCAATGCAGGAGATGCAGGAGACATGGGTTTGATCCCTGGGTCAGGAAGATGTCCTAGAGTAGGAAATGGCAGCCCACTCCAGTATTCTTGCCCAAAACCCCCCCAGAGGAGCCTCGCAGGCTGCAGTCCATGGGGTCACAGAGTAGGACATGACTTAGAGACTAAACAACAACAGGCATTGATCAATCACTTAGTATATGTTTATTTAGCATCTTTGATGTATTTTGTGCTGAATTAGGAGCTTTAAAGAATGACACAGTTCTGAACTAGGAGATTTGGATGTAGGTAGGAATGAGGGGGCAATGTGATGGTCCTAAGAAATAGCATCCAAATAAGCCCTGGGTTCTCATCCAAGCTACACCTAACGCTGAGCAAATAATCAAATTGCTCTGAGCCCATTCTCTTTGTCTTTAAGTGAGAATTAAACGAAATGACCCACATGTGGCTCTTAGCAAAATCCCTGACCCATAAAAATGTTCACTATTTGCTAGTACTATTTTTATAGTCACTTGCATTGTGATTTTAGGTAAACACTGAGATTTACAGAGCACAGGTTCCTTAAAGCTCCCTTGAATGTGCTGACATGTGCTAAGTCACTTCAATCTGACTCTGTCCAATCCTGTGGACTGTAGCCTGCCAGGATCCTTTGTCCATGAGATTCTCCAAGCAAGAGCACTAAAGTGAGTTTCCATGCACTTCTCCGGGGGATCTTCCCCAGCCAGGGATGGAACCTGAGTTTCATAGGCTTCCTGCATCAGCAAGCAGGTTTTTTACCACTAGCACCACAGATACTTTAGAGACAACATACAATTTCAGCACTTCCAGGCCACTGAATGGAGAGTCAGAGAGTAGACTTCTCTACGATTGAGGACATCTAGAAGTCTCATCAAAAGGTCTGTTTAAGCAAAATACACATGCTGCTTTGCGTGGGTGCAGAAGGGCCGAGAGGAGCTACTCCATGTTCAAGGTCAGGAGGGGTGGCCCTGAGGAGATGCCCCTCGTCCAAGATAAGGAGCAGCAGCTGCGCTTTGCTAGAGCAGCCGTGAAGAGTTACCCCACAGCCAAGGTAAGAGAAACCCATGTAAGACAGTAGGTGTTGCAAGAGGGAATCAGAGGGCAGGCACACTAAAACCATAATCACAGAAACCTAGCCGCTCTGATCACACGGACCACAGCCTTGTCTAACTCAAAGAAACTAGGCCATGCCATGTGGGGACACCCAAGATGCACAATTCATGGTGAAGAGGTCTGACAGAATGTGATCCACTGGAGAAGAAATGGCAAACCACTTCAGTATTCTTGCCTTGAGAACCCCATGAACAGTATGAACAGGCAAAATGATAGGATACGGAAAGAGGAACTCCCCAGGTCGGTAGGTGCCCAATATGCTACAGGAGATCAGTGGAGAAATAACTCCAGAAAGAATGAAGAGATGGAGCCAAAGTAAAAACAATACCCAGGTGTGGATGTGACTGGTGATAGAAGCAAGGTCAGATGCTGTAAAGAGCAATATTGCATAGAAACCTGGAATGTTTAGTCGCTCAGTCGTGTCCGACTTTTTGCGACCCCATGAATCGCAGCACGCCAGGCCTCCCTGTCCATCACCAACTCCTGGAGTTCACTCAGACTCACATCCATCAAGTCAGTGATGCCATCCAGCCATCTCATCCTCCGTCGTCCCCTTCTCCTCCTGCCCCTAATCCCTCCCAGCATGAGAGTCTTTTCCAATGAGTCAACTCTTTGCATGAGGTGGCCAAAGTACTGGAGTTTCAGCTTCAGCATCATTCCCTCCAAAGAAATCCCAGGGCTGATCTCCTTCATAATGGACTGGTTGGATCTCCTTGCAGTCCAAGGGACTCTCAAGAGTCTTCTCCAACACCACAGTTCAAAAGTATCAATTCTTCGGTGCTCAGCCTTCTTCGACAGTCCAACTCTCACATCCATACATGAGCACTGGAAAAACCATAGCCTTGACTAGATGGACATTTGTTGGCAAAGTAATGTCTTTGCTTTTTAATACGCTATCGAGGTTGGTCATAACTTTTCTTCCAAAGAGTAAGCGTCTTTTAATTTCATGGCTGCAGTCACCATCTGCAGTGATTTTGGAGCCCCCAAAAATAAAGTCTGACACTGTTTCCACTGTTTTTCCATCTATTTCCCATGAAGTGATGGGACCAGATACCATGATCTTCGTTTTCTGAATGTTGAGCTTTAAGCCAACTTTTTCACTCTCCTTTTTCACTTTCATCAAGAGGCTCTTTAGTCCCTCTTCACTTTCTGCCATAACGGTGGTGTCATTTGCATATCTGAGGTTATTGATATTTCTCCCGGCAATCTTGATTCCAGCTTGTGTTTCTTCCAGTCCAGTGTTTCTCATGATGTACTCTGCATAGAATTTAAATAAGCAAGGTGACAATATACAGCCTTGATGGACTCCTTTTCCTATTTGGAACCAGTCTGTTGTTCCATGTCCAGTTCTAACTGTTGCTTCCTGATCTGCATATAGGTTTCTAAAGAGGCATGTCAGGTGGTTTGGTATTCCCATCTCTTGAAGAATTTTCCACAGTTTATTGTGATCCACACAGTCAAAGGCTTTGGCATAGTCAATAAAGCAGAAATAGATGTTTTTCTGGAACTCTCTTGCTTATTTGATGGTCCAGCGGATGTTGTCAATTTGATTTCTGGTTCCTCTGCCTTTTCTAAAACCAGCTTGAACATCAGGAAGTTCACGGTTCGCGTATTGCTGAAGCCTGGCTTGGAGAATTTTGAGCATTACTTTACTAGCATGTGAGATGAGTGCAATTGTGAGGTAGTTTGAGCATTCTTTGCCATTGCCTTTCTTTGGGATTGGAATGAAAACTGACCTTTTCCAGTCCTGTGGCCACTGCTGAGTTTTCCAAATTTGCTGGCATATTGAGGGCAGCACTTTCACAGCATCATCTTTCAGGATTTGAAATAGCTCAACTGGAATTCCATCACCTCCACTAGCTTTGTTCATAGTGGTGTTTTCTAAGGCCCACTTGACTTCACATTCCAAGATGTCTGGCTTAGGTCAGTGATCACACCATCATGATTATCTGGGTCATGAAGATCTTTTTTGTACAGTTCTTCTGTGTATTCTTGCCACCTCTTCTTAATATCTTCTGCTTCTGTTAGGTCCATATCATTTCTGTCCTTTATTGAGCCCATCTTTGCATGAAATGTTCCCTTAGTATCTCTAATTTTCTTGAAGATATCTCTAGTCTTTCCCATTCTGTTGTTTTCCTCTATTTCTTTGTATTGATCACTGAGGAAGGCTTTCTTATCTCTCCTTGCTATTCTTTGAAACTCTGCATTCAGATGCTTATATCTTTCCTTTTCTCCTTTACTTTTCGCTTCTCTTCTTTTCACAGCTTTTTGTAAGGCATCCACAGACAGCCATTTTGCTTTTCTGCATTTCTTTCCATAGGGATGATCTTGATCTCTGTCTCCTGTACAATGTCAGGAACCTCTGCCCATAGTTCACCAGGCACTCTATTTATCAGATCTAGGCCCTTAAATCTATTTCTCACTTCCACTGTATAATCATAAGCGATTTGATTTAGGTCATACCTGAATGGTCTAGTGATTTTCCCTACTTTCTTAAATTTCAGTCTGAATTTGGCAATAAGGAGTTCATCATCTGAGCCACAGTCAGCTCCCAGTCTTGTTTTTGCTGACTGTATAGAGCTTCTCCATCTTTGGCTGCAAAGAACATAATCAATCTGATTATGGTGTTGACCATCTGGTGATGTCCATGTGTAGAGTCTTCTCTTATGTTGTTGGAAGAGGGTGTTTGCTATGACTAGTGCATTTTCCTGGCAAAACTCTATTAGTCTTTGTCCTGCTTCATTCTATATTCCAAGCCCAAATTTGCCTGTTACTCCAGGTGTTTCTTGACTTCCTACTTTTGCATTCCAGTCCCCTATAATGAAAAGGACATCTTTTTGGGGTTTTAGTTCTAGAGGTCTTGTAGGTCTTCATAGAACCATTCAACTTCAGCTTGTTCAGTATTACTGGTTGGGGCAGAGGCTTGGATTACTGTGATATTGAATGGTTTGGCTTGGAAATGAACAGAGATCATTCTGTCGTTTTTGAGATTGCATCCAAGTACTGCATTATGGACTCTTTTGTTGACCATGATGGCTACTCCATTTCTTCTGAGCGATTCCTGCCCGCAGTTTTAGATATAATGGGCATCTGAGTTAAATTTACCCATTCCAGTCCATTTTAGTTCGCTGACTCCTAGAATGTTCACATTCACTCTTGCCATCTCTTGTTTGACCACTTCTAATTTGCCTTGATTCATGGACCTGACATTCCAGGTTCCTATGCAATATTGGTCTTTACAGCATGGGATCTTGCTTCTATCACCAGTCACATGCACAGCTGGGTATTGTTTTTGGTTTGGCTCCATCCCTTCATTCTTTCTGGAGTTATTTCTCCAGTAGCATATTGGGCACCTACTTACCTGGGAGTGCCTCTTTTAGTATCCTATCATTTTGCCTTTTCATACTGTTCATGGGGTTCTCAAGGCAAGAATACTGAAGTGGTTGGCCATTCCCTTCTCCAGTGGACCACATTCTGTCAGATCTCTCCACCATGACCCGCCCGTCTTGGGTTGCCCCATGGGCATGGCTTACTTGCATTGAGTTAGACAAGGCTGTGGTCCTAGTGTGATTAGATTGACTAGTTTTCTGCAAGTATGGTTTCAGTGTGTCTGCCCTCTGATGCCCTCTTACAACACCTATCATCTTACTTGGGTTTCTCTTACCTTGGACGTGGGGTATTTCTTCATGGCTGCTCCAGCAAAGCACAGCCGCTGCTCCTACCTTGGACGAGGGGTATCTCCTCACCACCGCCCTTCCTGACCTTCAATGTGGGATAGCTCCTCTAGACCCAGGAATCAAGGCAAATTGGAAGTGGTCAAACAAGAGATGGCAAGAGTGAATGTCGACATTCTAGGAATCAGCGAATTAAAATGGACTGAAATGGGTGAATTTAACTCAGATGACCATTATATCTATGACTGTGGGCAGGAATCCCTTAGAAGAAATGGAGTAGCCACCATGGTCAACAAAAGAGTCCAAAATGCAGTACTTGGATGCAGTCTCAAAAACGACAGAATGATCTCTGTTCATTTCCAAGGCAAACCATTCAATATCACGGTAATCCAAGCCTCTGCCCCAACCAGTAATGCTGAAGAAGCTGAAGTTGAATGGTTCTATGAAGACCTACAAGACCTTTAAGAACTAACACCCCAAAAAGATGTCCTTTTCATTATAGGGGACTGGAATGCAAAAGTAGGAAGTCAAGAAACACCTGGAGTAACAGGCAAATTTGGCCTTGGAGTACAGAATGAAGCACGGCAAAGGCTAATAGAGTTTTGCCAAGAGAACGCTCTGGTCATAGCAATCACTGTCTCGAATAGCACAAGAGAAGACTCTACACATGGACATCACCAGATGGTCAACATCATAATCACATTGATTATATTCTTTGCAGCCAAAGATGGAGAAGCTCTATACAGTCAGCAAAAACAAGACTGGGAGCTGACTGTGGCTCAGATCATGAAATCCTTATTGTCAAATTTAGACTTCAATTGAAAAAGTAAGGAAAACCACTAGACCATTCAGGTATGACCTAAATCAAATCCCTTATGATTATACAGTGGAAGTAAAAAAGAGATTTAAGGGACTATATGTGATAGATAGAGTGCCTGGTGAAATATGGATGGAGGTTCATGACATTGTACAGGAGACAGAGATCAAGACCATACCCAAGAAAAAGAAATGCAAAAAAGCAAAATGGCTGTCTGGGGAGGCCTTACAAATAGCTGTGAAAAGAAGATTAGTGAAAAGCAAAGAAGAAAAGGAAAAATATAAACATCTGAATGCAGAGTTCCAAAGAATAGCAAGGAGAGATAAGAAAGCCTTCCTCAGTGATCAATACAAAGAAATAGAGGAAAATAACAGAGTGGGAAAGACTAGAGATCTCTTTAAGAAAATTAGAGATACTAAGGGAACATTTCATGCAAAGATGGGCTCAATAAAGGACAGAAATGGTATGCACCTAACAGAAGCAGAAGATATTAAGAAGAGGTGGCAAGAATACACAGAAGAACTGTACAAAAAAAATCTTCACTACCCAGATAATCATGATTATGTGATCACTGACCTAAGCCAGACATCCTGGAATGTGAAGTCAAGTGGGCCTTAGAAAGCATCACTATGAACAAAGCTAGTGGAGGTGAGGGAATCCCAGTTGAGAGATTTCAATTGAAAGATGATGCTGTGAAAGTGCTGCACTCAATATGCCAGCAAATTTGGAAAACTCAGCAGTGGCCACAGGACTGGAAAAGGTCAGTTTTCATTCCAATCCCAAAGAAAGGCAATGCCAAAGAATGCTCAACCTACTGAACAATTGCACTCATTTCACATGCTAGTAAAGTAATGTTCAAAATTCTCCAAGCCAGGCTTCAGCAATACGTGAACAGTGAACTTCCTGATGTTCAAGCTGGTTTTAGAAAAGGCAGAGAAACCAGAGATCAAATTGCCAACATCTGTTGGATTATGCAAAAAGCAAGAGAGTTCCAGAAAAATATCTATTTCTGCTTTATGGACTATGCCAAAGCCTTTGACTGTGTGGATCACAATAAACTGTGGAAAATTCTTCAAGAGATGGGAATACCAAATCACCTGACCTGCCTCTTGAGAAACCTATATGCAGGGCAGGAAGCAACAGTTAGAACTGGACATGGAACAACAGACTGGTTCCAAATAGGAAAAGAAATCTGTCAAGGCTATATATTGTCACTCTGCTTATTTAACTTCTATGCAAAGTACATCATGAGAAACGCTGGGCTGGAAGAAGCACAAGCTGGAATCAAGATTGCCGGGAGAAATATCAATAACCTCAGATATGTAGATGACACCACCCTTATGGCAGAAAGTGAAGAGGGACTAAAGAGCATCTTGATGAAAGTGAAAGAGGAGAGTGAAAAAGTTGGTTTAAAGCTCAACATTCAAAAAACGAAGATCATGGCATCTGGTCCCATCACTTCATGGGAAATAGATGGGGAAACAGTGAAAACAGTGTCAGACTTTATTTTGGGGGGCTCCAAAATCATTGCAGATGGTGATTGCAGCCATGAAATTAAAAGATGCTTACTCCTTGGAAGGAAAGTTATGACCAAACTAGACAGCATATTGAAAAGCAGAGATATTACTTTGCCAACAAATGTCCATCTAGTCAAGGCTATGGTTTTTCCAGTGGTCATGTATAGATGTGAGAGTTGAAGATCCCCTGGAGAAGGGAATGCTACCTGCTCCAGTATTCTTGCCTGGAGAGCTCCATGATAGAGGAGCCTGGTAGGCTATAAACCAAGGGGTCGCAAAGAGTCAGATAGAACTGAGCAACTAATATTTTCACTTTTCACAACTAGTAGGCAGTTCTCTCCTGTGACCATGAACTTCTGCAACCATTATATCAATTAAGGATGTATTTGGCGGTAAGAATCAGCAAGCCCCAAGGAACTGTTTTTCTTTCTTTCCAAGATGTCAGTTACAGTTCAGTAATTCAGGATGTCAACAGTCAAGAACATGAGATTGCATTGTTCTCTTTTATTTTGTCCCCAAATGGTTGCCGAAACCTCAGCTATCATGTCTATGTCCATCTCATCATGGAAGAAAAAAAACAAGAGAAAAAAAGGGGTATTATGGTTCCAAATAAGAAAAGGAGTACATCAAGGCTGTATATTGTCACCCTGTTTATATAACTTATATGCAGAGTACATCATGAGAAATGCTGGACTGGAAGAAACACAAGCTGGAATCAAGATTGCGGTGAGAAATATCAATAACCTCAGATATGAAGATAACATCACCCTTATGGCAGAAAGTGAAGAGGAACTCAAAAGCCTCTTGATGAAAGTGAAAGTGGAGAGTGAAAAAGTTGGCTTAAAGCTCAACATTCAGAAAACGAAGATCATGGCATCCGGTCCCATCACTTCATGGGAAATAGATAGGGAAACAGTGGAAACAGTGTCAGACTTTATTTTTCTGGGCTCCAAAATCACTGCAGATGGTGACTGCAGCCATGAAATTAAAAGACGCTTACTCCTTTGAAGGAAAGTTATGACCAACCTAGACAGCATATTCAAAAGCAGAGACATTACTTTGCCAACAAAGGTTCATCTAGTCAAGGCTATGGTTTTTCCAGTGGTCATGTATGGATGTGAGAGTTGGACTGTGAAGAAGGCTGAGCACCGAAGAATTGATGCTTTTGAACTGTGGTGTTGGAGAAGACTCTTGAGAGTCCCTTGGACTGCAAGGGGATCCAACCAGTCCATTCTGAAGGAGATCAGCCCTGGGATTTCTTTGGAAGGAATGATGCTAAAGCTGAAACTCCAGTACTTTGGCCACCTCATGTGAAGAGTTGACTCATGGGAAAAGACTCTGATGCTGGGAGGGATTGGGGGCAGGAGGAGAAGGGGACGACAGAGGATGAGATGGCTGGATGGCATCACTGACTCAATGGACGTGAGTCTGAGTGAACTCTGGGAGTTGGTGATGGACAGGGAGGCCTGGTGTGCTGCTATTCATGGGGTCGCAAAGAGTCGGACACGACTGAGCGACTGATCTGATCTGATCTGATCAATTACATTGTCTTGTGTTCTTGGTACTGTTGCTAGCTCGTTTTTTTTTTTTGTATTAGAAAACAAAAAATTCTTCAAATGCTAAAATAATAGCTTTCAAAATGTTGCTGAATTGTTATTGAATTAGGTGCATGAGGGAAATTGTAAAACATTTGGAGAGAAATCATGAAAATCTAAAAAATTCCTTGTTCCTTTCAAAGATACAAAAACCGGAAATTTTGGAAGATGCACTATTGGTGTGTTCTATGTGAAAAAAGAAGGAATTGTTACATTGGGTGTAACAATTCACAAAGGAAGTTCTTGACCCTATATCAAAATACTGGCAAATAAGTGGGAACTTACATTCCTGATTAAAATAAAATAACAAAACATATATGTTTACTTTCATAAGTGTCTCTTCTTTAACTGACTTTTGAATTAACCAGTTACTTCATTCTTTCACTCATTCATTCATCCATTTATTTAACAAACATTAGTGAATGACTGCTCTGTGCCAGGCAGCCCAGGGTGCTAGGACTACATATGAACAAAGCATAATCCTACCTGGAAGGCACAGAAAACCAACAGGAAAGGTGTTTTTAAAATACCAGGGAAACTCTAAGTCAGTTGGAGAACTTTACTTCCTAATAGGAAAAGAGAAATAGCAACCAAACCCTGCCACCCATTGCTGAATAATGTGAACAACTTGTGCTTCAAGTGATTTATAAGAATCACAAGGGAAATTGTAACAGAGACATATATCTATATATTTCTCTCTAGAAGTATTACCTATGTTGTTTAAAATGC
Organism: Bos grunniens; assembly: GCF_055505025.1. Classification (NCBI taxonomy): domain Eukaryota; kingdom Metazoa; phylum Chordata; class Mammalia; order Artiodactyla; family Bovidae; genus Bos; species Bos grunniens. The sequence goes on along the minus strand of NC_141183.1, from coordinate 58,882,670 downwards.
ATGCCATCGCATTTGAAACATGGGCATCACACGCTAACTGCAAAGAGAATAAAACTGTTTTGTTGCGCTTAGCACTTTTCAAAGCTCTGGGAGGTGATCATCAAAAGAAAAACTTATTGTTCAGGGAGAGGTGAACAGGAGGAACATCAAGAGTCCTGGAGAAGATTATTCATTTGCAGTCCTATTTGGCAGGATGTCAGATCTCTGAGTCTCTCTGTGCCCGGAAACGCTGAAGTCACAATGTTTGGTTTGATCAATTTCCGCCTCCTTGGCCTCTCCTCACCAGTCAGGGCAATTTACCATGCCAGGCCTGCCTCCAGGCTCGGCTCGCATTTTTAATAAGGATATTGCCTCTTTCTCCCTCCCCTCTGAGGTGTCTTCGCTCTGCTTGAGTGGATTCAAGATCGTGTAGAAGTAATGGAATTAGGCTGTCAGCACAGCTCTGCTTAATATGCTTCTAGTCCGCCTTTGTTTGAGAGATTCATCGTTCTTAAATTCTCAGTGCTCTTCAGCACCACCGAACAGAATAACATTAGCGTGCACTTGTCATTATATTACTAGTTAGACATACCCTTCTTTCGCAGGAGAAAACTCAGAGCAATAGCACTCATTAGCTACTTACATTAAAGCCTTGACAAAGCCAGGTTGGAGTATGAAAACTCATTTACACCTGCTGGAAGGGGATCATTATCCAGCTGAATGATGAGAGGAGGTGCACGCCCAGGACTGGAAAGGACAAGAGGGCCCCAGAGTTCGACATCTCGGAGGTTTTAATGCCAGTGATGTGGGACGCTTCAGGATTCCGAGCCCAGAATTAGAATTAGTTCTGTGACAAGTCTGAAGTGACACAGCCCTGAATTACTTCAGGGATTTTTCTCCATTCTCAGAAGGGGACGGTCAAGAATATGCTGTTGATTAGAAAGTACCACGCACGGTGACTAGCAAACCCTTCTTAAATTTGGTGTACTTTGCTTCAAGAGTCCTCACAGCATAAGGTGATTGCTTCCTCTTCTCTATTTCTCTTGTTTTCGTGAGGAATGGAGTTGGAAGACAACGTGGTCACATCGTTCTGTTTTAGTGGAACTAAGAGATGTACAGTTAAGGATGATTTATCGACTAGCTAGTCTAATGCTCTAGGTCGGCAGTGTCTGCATGCATCCTTGCCGTCAAGACAGTAGGCAAACCGGCTGCTCCTCCACCAGTCCTCCCCGCTCCCTCCCCTCATTCTAATTCTCATCTTCTCGGCTACACATGGGCAGAGAGCAGAGGTGCAAATCCGTTGGAAACATTGTGCTCATCCAGGCAGTGTGATGCCTGTTTTCCCTCCTTCTTATAGTGTCCCCCAATCTCTATAAATGACTCTCTTTAAGTTTTTCCCATCACTTATCATCAAAGCAGGATCTATGCATCATCCATGAGACACCTACTCACACACACTTCATATTTCTCTTTCGCTTCTTCTTTCGTGATCTGGGAGCAGGAAATGAGAAAAGCAAGTTCATCTGGTTCTTAACAAAGCCTGAGGGGCGTGTGAGGCCCCAGTTCTGAGGGCTCTTTCTCTTCTCTCTCCTTAGAATGTTCAGGACCTAATGTGTCTTTAACCCAAGCTTTGGACCCCTGTCATCATCCGCGGGGCTCAAATGGTAAAGAATCCGTCCACAGTGCAGGAAATCCAGGTTCGATCCCTGGGTCCAGAAGATCCCCTGGAGAAGGGAATGGCAACCCACTCCAGTATTTTCATCTGGAGAATCCCATGCACAGAGGAACCTTGGTGGGCTACAGTCCATGGGGTCGCAAAGAGTGTGACAGGACTGAGCGACCAACACTTTCACTTTCTTTTATGATCCAGAGAAAAGAGGTAAAGTCTCATCTAATTCTGACAACAGCGCAGAAGAGCTAGTCCTGCCCTTCCTGTTGGCAGTTGTAATAACGCAGCCCTCCTTTGGATTCAACAATAATGCAGCTCAAATCTTGACCCATAGGAGCTGAAGAAGTGGAAGTGCTTAGGAAATGGGACTCCCTAAGGAGACTGTGGAAGGACTGCCTCCACCCTCAAGCCCAGCAAACATCTGCTTCTGACAATTTCTCAGGAATCTCAACAATCTGCCTGGAAGGGAAGGGAGGGAGGGAGAGTTTGACAGGTCTTTGTGTCTTTTGGTTGAATAATCACCACTATCCTATCTACTTAATTAGAGAAAAAAGAAAAAGGTTTGCTTTCAGGATGAAGGATGAAGGGAGTTACCTAGCCTGAAAAAATATGTTGTTTTTTTTTTCCTCCAGAGTTTTTTGGTTGTCATCAAAATCGCCAACCTTATTTATTACATTTTGATAAAAGGGAAGTTGAGAATTGAGCACTGAAGACAATTTTTAAAGTTTTTTGGGCAAATTTCTTTAAAGAAGTTTTGGCTGGCTGCTGGTTCTGACTTGGGCTGAGAGTGACTATAGGTCCACTGCAGGCAAAGGAAGGGAAGGGAGCCTTGGTAAACTTCATTTCAGATACAGAATGAGTCTTCAAAGGAGAAATTTGTAGTTGTTTTAAAGCCCCAAAAAGATTGTAAGATGGATCCAAGTGATTTTTTAAATTAATTAATTTGTTTATTTTCCCAAGCAACTTTGTATTTTGCCAGAGAAAGAAAATAAGCCCCTAAAAGAGCACATGTGACTAGTCATAGGATGGAAGAAAACCCTCAACTCAGAAACTCTCACATTTTGTGTTTGATTGGACTATGGACAAGTGACGATACCAACACACAAAATCTCTAAAAGAAAGCACTTAATACTTTCTCAAATTTCTGTAACTCTTCACAGATGATCAAGTACTTTCCCACATATGAACTCATTTAGACCTTAGAACAATCCTGTAAAACTGCTGTTTGTCATCTCCAGTTTTACAGATTAGTGAGCATAAAGTATAAGGGACCTGCTGACTGTCTCACAAGTCATTGGCAATGATGGGTCTGGAAACAAGGTGTCAGGAACCCATTCCCCCACACTGTATTGCCCGGTTTATCATCTCATTGAATTGTCCGGTATCTTCTCTACTTATTCAGTTTTACCTGCTAAAAGTCTGATACAGAAACGTGACTCAAGTCAGGGCAATCACTCCAGGATTCCCTTAACAGTGACCAAGGTGGCATTAGACCTTAAATAAATGCTCATCTGATGAATGTATGCCTATTCCATTTATTGAGAACACATTTCCTTTTCTTAAATTTTATTCTTTTACTTTCTATTTTGGAAAATATTTTAAAAGTTACTGGACATTTTTTTTATTGAATAATTTTTATTGGAGTATAGTTGTTTTACAGTGTTGCATTGGTATGCCTTACAAGGTATTTTTAGGTGCAAAATATTACGTGATCCTTAAAATACTTCATTAGGTATCATCTTCATTTTATAGGTGATGAAACTAAGGCCCAGAAAAGTAAGAGAACACTTCCCCAAATCACTCACTAGAATGTATAGATGAATTTGTAGACTGTGTTTATTTCCATATGTCTTTCCTGTTCTCCCTGCATCTCTCCTTACCCAGACTCTAAATCTGCACCATCCAATATGAGGATCACTAGTGACATGTGTCTGTGGAGCACTTGAAAGTGGAGTAGTCCAAACTGATATCTGCCATGAAGTACAGAGTATACACCATATTTCAAAGACTTAATATGAAAAAAATGAATGGATAGTATTTTGCTAATATTTTATGTTGATCACATGTTAAAATTATAATCTTTCAGATAGAGTGAGCTAAGTAAAATATATCATTAATTTCCTCTGTCTCTTTTTACTTTTCATTTTGTGACTACTGGAAAATTTTAAGTTCCATAAATGACCACATTTGGGGCTTATGTTTTATGTCTATTGGACAGTGCTGCCCTAAATATTCCTTGTGACCTTTCAAGTACTACGTTCTCACATATTCAAGCATATAGCACTTCTTTACCTTTCCAAGTTACTTAAAATATATATCTAATATGTTAGAAAGCTAACACTTCCTTGCATTTTTTTTCCAAATTCTTCTGTGGAGAAAGAATAAAAATATTCCTATAATCGCCTCCTTTTAATTTGATTCAATTTTCGTATGAATCCAAGTTCTCATTTCTCATGCTGTCCCTCCTCTCCTGCATCTCTAATATTAATAAATACAATTTTTAAAAGTATCTACCATTGCAATAGTCAAAATGGCCAGGATATGGTAGTCACCAATGACCCAAAAAACTTAACAACAAAATTTCATTTTATCACTGACATAAAACCCACCAAAAGTGTTTATTTCTAAGTATTGACTTAACACTCCAGTTCGCTTTGATTTTGTAGCACTTATATTACAACACAGGTTTCATCACATCATTAAAAAGAACAGCACAGAAAGTTTTAAACTTTCACTCAGAAATGATATGTATCATACCCACAATATTCCCTGCCTATAGAAAGCCACACGGATAGGTTTAACTTTAATGGAATGAGAAAAGTAATTCTATGTATCTAAAGTAGCTATGTCTCCTATAACACCTTGCTGAATGTTGCATCAGTTCAGTTCAGTTTAATTCAGTTGCTCAGTCATTTAGTGTCTGACTCTTTGTGACCTCATGGACTGCAGCACACCAGGCTTCCCTGTCCATCACCAACTCCGGGAGATTGCTCAAACTCATGTCCAAGGAGTCAGTGATGCCATCCAACCATCCCATCCTCTGTCATCCCCTTCTCCTCCTGCCTTCTATCTTTCCCAGCATCAGGGTCTTTTCTAATGAGGCAGTTCTTCACTTCAGGTGGCCAAAGTATTGAAGCTACAGCTTCAGCATCAGTCCTTCCAATGAATATTCAGGACTGATTTCCTTTAGGATTGACTGGTTTGATCTCCTTGTAGTCCAAGGGACTCTCAAGAGTTTTCTCCAACACCACAGTTCAAAAGCATCAGTTCTTCAGGGCTCAGCTTTCTTTATGGTCCAACTCCCACATCCAAAAATGACTACTGGAAAAACCATAGCTTTGACTAGATGGACCTTTGTCAACAAAATAATGCCTCTGCTTTTTAATATGCTGTCTAGTTTGGTCATAGCTTTCCTTCCAAGGAGCAATCATCTTTTAATTTCATGGCTGCAGTCACAATCTGCAGTGATTTTGGAGCCCAAGAAAATAAAGTCTCTCACTGGTTCCATTGTTTACCCATATATTTGCCTATAAGTGATGAGACCAGATGCCATGATCTTAGTTTTTTGAATGCTGAGCTTTACAGCTTTTTCACTCTCCTCTTTAACCTTCATCAAGAGGCTCGTTAGTTCCACTTCACTTTCTGCCATAAGGATGGTGTCATCTGCATAGCTGATATTATTGATATTCCTCCTGGCAATCTTGATTCCAGCTTGTGATTCATCCAGTGTGGCATTTTGCACGATGTATTCTGCATATAAGTTAAATAAACAAGGTGACAATATACAGCCTTGATGTATTCCTTTCCCAATTTTGAACCAGTCCACTGTTCTATGACTGGTTCTAACTATTGCTTCTTGACCTGCATGCAAGTTTCACAGGAGGTAGGTTAAGGTGGTCTAGTATTCCCATCTCTTTAAGAATTTTCCACAGTTCATTGTGAGAGTGTTGCATAGGTGGCCTTATGGTTGTTGTTCTTCAGTTGCTCAGTTATGTCCAATTCTTTGTGAGCACATGGACTGCAGCACGCCAGGCTTCTCTGTCCTTCACCATCTCCTGGAGCTTTCTCAAACTCATATCCATTGAGTCAGTGATGCCACCCAACCATCTTGTCCTCTGTCATCCCCTTCTCCTCCTGCCTTCTATCTTTCCCAGCATCAGGGTCTTTACCAATGATTTGGCTCTTTGCATCAGGTGGCCAAATTACTGAAGCTTCAGCTTCAACATCAATCCTTCTAAAGAATACTCAGGATTGATTTCCTTTAGGATTGACAGGTTTAACCTCCTTGCAGTCCAAGGAACTCTCAAGAGTTTTCTCTAACATCACAGTTCAAAAGCATCTATTCTTTGGGGTTCAGCCTTCTTTATGGTCCAACTCTCTAATCCATATGTGACTACTGGGAAAACCATAGCTTTGACTATATGAACCTTTTTCAGCAAAGGCCTTATAGTAAATATTTATAATTCTCATAACATTCTTCTAAAATGGGTACTAACTTCCTTAAACAGAGGAAGAAAAGAGATATTAAATAAGTTTCCCAAGTTTACAGCATATCAGTAGCTATGTCAGGGTTTTGCCAAAACCCAGATCTCTCTAGTTTCAAAGCCTGTAAATTCCTAAATTTCTTCTTCACTCTTGATAAGTCACTTCAGTGGTGTCTGACCCTTTGTGACCCTATGGATTATAGCCCTCCAGGCTCCTCTGTCCATGGAATTCTCCAGGCAAGAATACTGGAGTGGGTTGCTGTGTCCTCCTCTGAGGGATCTTCCTGATCCAGGGATCAAATCTGCATTTCTTATGTCTCCTACATTGGCAGGCAGGCTCTTTCCCACTAGTGCCACCTGGGAAGCCCTAGTCTAAAAGAATTGTTTATTCCCTGAGTTTCTCTTAGCACTTGTTTCAAATGTATAACCTTTTAAAATTTATTCTTCATAGTTAATTGCCTGTGTGGTTGACTTTCCAGCTATACTCTGAGTTCCTAAACAAGATGATTATCTTTCTACCTGTTCCTAAAAGAGTATCCAGGGTAGAGTTGTGGCTTAAGAAATGAGGTTTTTGTTGTTGTTGTTGTTGTTTTTTAAGTGAATGACTACATTGATTAATTTTCCAGGGAACACTGTGGAACCACTTAAACAAACAAAGCTTATTCCATAGATGTTATATAATTCAGAATTCTACCTATATGAAAGGACATTTTACATGGCAATCATAAGGAGAGAGGTGTATGCAGAGTAACCAGATTCTAGTTAGGAAAATAAAGGCAATTAAAAGAGTAATTCTTGAGGAAAAACTGTCAACGGTTACCCCAATCAAAACAGTCAAACCCAGTGGTCTAAACACAGCCACTGAGCTGGTCAAATTTAGTCCCACTTGAAACAGCACTCCTTCTCGGGTGGGACCCGCACCTCACACTGGGACTTGAACTCTTGATCCCTGACTGGACTTGATCCCTGACTCGGAGCAGACTCAAATCCTCTGTCTTTTGATTAAAACAACCCACCTAGTCAGGTGGTGTACTGTTCTTCATCCTGTTCACAGCACCGATTGTCTTGCTGTTCACACTGACCACACTGTTTGCTGAACCCAGGGTAGGCGATGCTCAAGCTGAGAGGATGGAAGAAGAAGCGAGAAGCCATACGAACCGCAGACACGTTTATTCTTTTCTGGCTGGCACAGCAGCCGTAGCAGCAGACGTAACACAGCACAGCCTCACACAACCTCCCTCCTGGCTGACACAGTGGCCGTAACAGTATCCCTCCTGGCTGATGGCAGCCCTAGAAGTAGGCAGGCGCTATTCTCTTCTCTCAGGGGTGACTCAATGGACACAGCCAGGAGGCAGCAGTGATGCCGCATTTTTTTTTAGATGGAGTTCACACGTAGCACACAAAGTGTTCTGTGAGCGAGCAAGTACCTCGTGAGGCGCATGCTCTGCGCTATACGTGCTGTTCAGTTCAGTTCAGTTTCTCAGTCGTGTCCGACTCTTTGCGACCCCATGAATCGCAGCACACCAGGCCTCCCTGTCCATCATCAACTCCCGGAGTTCACCCAGACTCATGTCCATCAAGTCGGTGATGCCATCCAGCCATCTCATCCTCTGTCATCCCCTTCTCCTCCTGCCCCCAATCTCTCCCAGCATCAGTCTTTTCCAATGAGTCAACTCTTCGCATGAGGTGGCCAAAGTACTGGAGTTTCAGCTTTAGCATCAGTCCTTCCAAAGAACAACCAGGGCTGATCTCCTTTAAAATGGACTGGTTGGATCTCCTTGCAGTCCAAGGGACTCGCAAGAGTCTTCTCCAACATCACAGTTCAAAAGCATCAATTCTTTGGTGCTCAGCTTTCTTCACAGTCCAACTCTCACATCCATACATGACAAGAGGAAAAACCATAGCCTTGACTAAGACAGACCTTTGTTGTCACAGTAATGTCTCTGCTTTTTAATATGTTATCTGGTTGGATAGCATTCCAAGGAGTAAGCGACTCTTAATTTCATGGCTGCAATCACCATCTGCTGTGATTTTGGAGCCCCCAAAAATAAAGTCTGACACTGTTTCCTCTGTTTCCCCATCTATTTGTCATGAAGTGGTGGGACCAGATGCCATGATCTTCATTTTCTGAATGTTGAGCTTTAAGCCAACCTTTTCACTCTCTTCTTTCACTTTCATCAAGAGACTTTTTAGTTCCTCTTCACTTTCTGCCATAAGGGTGGTATCATCTGCATATCTGAGGTTGTTAATATTTCTCCCCGCAATCTTGATTCCAGCTTGTGCTTCTTCCAGCCCAGCGTTTCTCATGATGGACTCTGCATAGAAGTTAAATAAGCAGGGTGACAATATACAGTCTTCAGTTCAGTTCAGTTCAGTCGCTCAGTCATGTCCGACTCTTTGCCTTGACGTACTCCTTTTCCTATTTGGAACCAGTCTGTTGTTCCGTGTCCAGTTCTAACTATTGCTTCCTGCCCTGCATATAGGTTTCTCAAGAGGCAGGTCAGGTGGTCTGGTATTCCCATTTCTTTCAGAATTTTCCACAGTTTATTGTGATCCACACAGTCAAAGGCTTTGGCATAGTCAATAAAGCAGAAATAGATGTTTTCCTGGAACTCTCTTGCTTTTTCCATGATCCAGCAGATGTTGGCAATTTGATCTCTGGTTCCTCTGCCTTTTCTAAAACCAACTTGAACATCTGGAAGTCCACTGTTCACGTATTGCTGAAGCCTGGCTTGGAGAATTTTGAGCATTACTTTAGTAGCGTGTGAGATGAGTGCAACTGTGTGGTAGTTTGAGCATTCTTTGGCATTGCCTTTCTTTGGGTTTAGAATGAAAACTGATCTTTTCCAGTCCTGTGGCCACTGCTGAGTTTTCCAAATTTGCTGGCATATTGAGTGCAGCACTTTCACAGCATCATATCTCAGGATTTGAAATAGCTCAACTGGAATTCCATCAACTCCACTAGCTTTGTTTGTAGTGATGCTTTCTAAGGCCCACTTGACTTCACATTCCAGGATGTCTGGCTCATCTTGATTATCTGGGTTGTGGTACCCTTTTGGTGATAGATTGTTAGTGACCTAGAAAAAATATGGCAAAGCAGCATTTAGTGTATTCTCTTAATTTTCACAGATAAAATATCTTTGAATACTGTAAAAGTTGACTATTTTTATACAACTACTAGTGATTTATAGTTCTTCTATATGTTGGATATTCAGGATTTTTGGCTATTTTTATTGGGTTAATGATTTTTCCCTTACATTATCACACCCAAAATAAATAAAGGTTGATCATCTATCTTTCACAAAGTCTCTGTAGTGACATACTGACAAGGAGGAGAATCACTTTATCTGACTACTTGGCTCCTACTTTATGGTTCATGTTGTAATGTTGAAAATGATATGAAAATGAATAAAATTACAATTTAAAAAATTTATAATACCGAGAGGGGCTAATCTTGACTGTGTGACAGAAATTAGGCACATTGTGCCAACAAAAGGAGAATACTATGGGCCATCTGGTTTTCACTGAATTGTTCTTAGAGCTGACAAATATGTTATGAGCCATTAAAATCTCTTTAGTTCGCCATACATAAATTATGGCCCTAATTAGTTGGTTCACTTTTGATATGGGTGGTTTGTGAGGCACCAGGCGGAAAAGACCAGCTTCTGCCTGACTTCAGAATGAGTTCACATTAGAATATTGGCAACAGAGAAAATATATCTCAATTACACATTCCAGTGATATCAGAAGAATGTGGTATGAATTCCATATGGTGAAAAAATAGGCCAAGGAGTTTTGGGTGACATTAGAGCACAAGAAAACCTATAGGACTATGACAGTACTATTGGAATCCTGCCATTTTAACAAATGCTCAAAAACAGATGGGCTGAAAAAAATTTTTTTTCATGTATATTTTTCTTAATGGTTGCCATGGGATGCAATTAATATATTTTAAAACAATGAACCATAGCCAAGGGTTAAAAAAAATAAAATGTGAAACATTATAACTATCTGTTTAAACAAGTTTAGAGAGCTTATGGGACACACATTTTTGTGACTTAAAATTTGGGGTGGAAACTAACACCTAAGGTTTTGAAATCCACAGAAGAAAGAGAAAGAAAGCAGTTTTGTTTCCTAAAAAAATAGCTCTTGGGTTGAGTTTTGGGGCAAGAGATTGAAAGAATATTAATATTTCCTCAAGTAAGACTCTCAGAATTTATAGCAGAGGCATAACTAAACATATAGTGCAGTTTTATGATAAGAATTAGACTAAATTATATATAGGGTAGGACTGGAACACAAAAAGCGTGATTATCTTCCGGGAAAGATTTGTCAGAGAAGTGGATGCTGTTTTTTGAGACCCCCACCAAAACCCCTGGCTGCTGAAAGTTCTGGCAGATGACAATTTATAGCTGCCTTCTTCATTAGAATATTAGATTCTTTGTTTAAAGGGGAACTGCCTACTTGATAAGTTCTGCATATACTCCCAGATCTTGGCTGAAGTTAGCAAAAGGGTATTTTCCTTGCCTCAAGACTGGACATACCCCAGGGTGAAGTTTGTGATCCTGACTTTCTTGATGGAAGCTAGTCTTCAGCCGATGCCATCTTCTTGCTTAGCTCTTTTGCCCTGTTCTCCCTTTGCTCCCTGTCTCCCGTGAGCGCTCTCCCAATAATTCCCTTGAACAGGAATTCTCTTCTCAGGTGTCATCTCCAGCGGATCCCATCTAAGACAACTTTGTGTGTGTGTGTGTGTGTGTGTGTGCGTGATCCAACAGACAAAGCTAAGTTTTAACAGGCAGAACTAAGTGTTAAGGTACATGCATCTTTTCAATCAGATAATAAATTGAATTATAGCAAAGGAAATTTTTTTTTTTCCATCAACATGTCCCCCTTCATTCTGCATAAAGGTAAATACCGCCTAGACTGTAGTGCATTAAAAGTTAATCACTTCTTTGATATACACTTGGTCCTTTTTTCCCCCACAAATCTTCGTATAGAAAATCTACTTAGTTCTTTGTACTTAATTTGCCTTTTTAGCCTGGGCTCCCAAATTTAATATCAAGTATATGATGCTTCTTTTATGTTTGAAAGATCAATTCTACTCTTATCAAAAAAAGGCTTCATTACGGTCCAGGAGCTCATGATTTTTACGACTGTAAGTGATTGAATAGCATCACCAACTTATACTTTCAGGGGAGCCTAAAACCCTAAATAACTGATAGGAGTTCAGCTGACACTCGCAGGGGCATCTCTGAACAGCAGAATAAAAAGTAATCAATTGTTTCCCTCACCCCTGGATGCCCATCAACTGCTCAAGCTCTCTGTCCCTCTTTCAAGACAGAAGAGATTTTAACAAATCACTTAAGCCCGAGTCCCCACCATGTGCTTGAATCCCCACCACGTGCTTGAATCTACAGTTGAACGTCTTACCTGGTCATTCAACCTATGCATAAACATCCCGGGGTCAGGAAACTGTTTCAACGTAATCCTTTTCATCCTAAAATTATAGAATATTGTAAAATAGAGAAGACTAGAGACTGATAAATCCACTCTCTTCATTTCATGAGGCAGTTGGAGATCAGATGAGAAATTTGTTCAGTGCTATACAGATACTATTTATGATTTTCGTATGGTGCCATCAAATGATCTTTTTCTAGATTTCCAGGCTTCTGAACCTGCTCAGTTCTGCTCAAAGTAACAAACCAAAACAAAAACAAACAAACAAACAAAAACCCTAAAACTGACAAACTTATTGTAGCAGGTGACAAATTAGAAAATTTGTTGCAAAGCTTATTAATGTGGGGAACATTTCTAGTATACACACAAACTTTGGCTCTGAAGATTAAGAGTAGCTGTCAAATTTATTAGGAAATCTGCCCATGTCATGAAGCTTCATGTTTGACAAGTCACAGTCTGACTGTAAAAGACTTCATCACTAATTTGCCTCACCTGATACTTCATAAGATAATCAGATTAAATGATATTAGCTTAAATTCCAATTTGGATCTGATGTTGTTTCTCAAGAAAATCCAGTGTACGTTATAAATCCTACAGTTTTAAGGTCAAATATGAAGTTTCTATTCTCCTATAAAGTAGCTAACTAAGGAAATAGCATCTCAAGAACACTTTAATTTTCTTAATGCAGAATCTATAAAAATGCATTTTTTTCATTCATTCAACAAATATTAATGAGAGATTATCAGGTATCAAGCACTGTGCTGATTGAGAAATTAAAGTGCTCTCAGGGTAATAGGATTGACAAATATAAATATAATATTTGATGTGCATAAGGTTTTTATGGAAACAAGTATATGTGTTCCAGGCACTCCTGCTACAAGACAAACCCTAGCACTGGATAGTCAGTCAGTTCAGTCACTCAGTCATGTCCAACTCTTTGCGATCCCATGGACTGCAGCACACCAGGCCTCCCTGTCCATCACCAACTCCCGGAGTTCACTCAAACTCACGTCCATCAAGTCGGTGATGCCATCCAACCATCTCATCCTCTGTCGTCCCCTTCTCCTCCTGCTTTCAATCTTTTCCAACATCAGGGTCTTTTCCAATGAGTCAGTTCATCTCATCAGATGGCCAAAGTATTGGCGTTTCAGCTTCAGCATCAGTCCTTCCAATGAACATTCAGGACTTATTTCCTTTAGGATTGACTGGTTGGATCTCTTTGCAGTCCAAGGGACTCAAGAGTCTTCTCCAATGCCACAGTTTGGAGACATCAGTTCTTTGGTGCTCAGCTTTCTTTATAGTCCAACTCTCACGTCCACACATGACTACTGGAAAAACCACAGCTTTGACTAGACAGACCTTTGTTAGTAAACTAATGTCTCTGCTTTTTAATATGCTGTCTAGGTTGGTATTAGATGTGTATATATGTGAACGGCAAGTTAAAAAATAATTTCACTGATGATGTGCTAAGTGAAAATGGGGAAATCATTAAGGTTGTTTGAGTGGGTTTTACAGAGGAAAAGAACTCAAACCAAGTTTCAAAAACTAGAAAGGCATATATATGCCAAGTGTACCTTGAAGGATTGGGAACACCAGGCATGGGAATGTCATGGAAATAGATTTGAAGATATGAAACAAGACAAATTCAAAACTTCAAATTATTCTTTTCAGGTGAAGTGTAAGGCATAGATATCAATGACAAGAGACTAAGAAATATAGGAAAAAAGGAAAATCATGGAAGAACTTATCTTCACTGTTGAGAAATTTTGATTTCATTTTTAAACAAGAAGAGAGACAGTGAAGGGTTTTAAGTATATAGGTGATATGATTAGGTTTCATGTATATATCCATACACACATACACATATATTTGTGTATATATCAACCTGTGTGCATGCATTATAAATATAGGTATATTTCACAGCACCATCATTATCATAATTATGTTTTAGAGTATTCAGAAAGAAAGTGTGAACTTTTTGATAGATGATGTTTTAACAGCTGGTTAGTCAAGTAGGAAATAGAAATAAGCTGGATTCCTATTAATATTTAAACAAAGATAAATTTTAGGTAGATTAAAGACAAAAGCATGAAAAGCAGAATCTTTGAAATTCCAAAGAATATATAGGAGAATACATTTAAGACCTTAGAGAAGGGTGTACTTTTTAAGAAATGAAAAGGAAAAAGACTGATAAATTTGGCTACATTAAAATGTCAAAGCTCTATTCAAACAAAAGCCCTGAAAACACATCTAAAAGACAAGGCAATGTCTTTAAGAGATACATCTGAGATGCATGTAACTGACCAAGGACTAGTATCCAGAATTATAAAGAACGACAAATCAGTAAGGTGACAACCCAAAAGACAAATGGGCAAAATATCTGAACAGGCATTTCACAGAAAAGAAACCCAAAGTGGGCAATAAACATTTTAACAGATTTTCATCTTCACCGGTAATTTGGCAAATGCAAATTAAATCTACAATGAAGTACTTTTATTATCCACTTAAAGGCCAAAATTTTTAAAGTAAAACAATTCTTCCTAAGTATGAAAAAATGGAAATTTTCACATATTACTGGAAAGAGTAAATGTTGGTACAGTCACCATCAAGGACAACTTGGTTATACTCATGGAGCAGAAAGGCTGTGTGTCCTCTTACCCAGCATTTCAACCTGTGAGTGCCGCCCCTGAGACAATGGTAATACATGGAATAAAGGCTTCACAATAATGCTTTTCTGTTATAGTCTGATTTGCTTTAGCAAAAATATTAAAAACATCTCAAATATACATCTCAGGGACGATAAATGAATTGTAGTGCATTTATATAAGGGCTTAACCACTATAAAGCAATTAAACAAATGAACTGAAAATGTACTTAACAACATGAAAGAATATCAAAAAACATTAAACAAAATAAATGCATTGTAAGATGATAGATAATGTGATACCAATTATGTACTGTTTTCAAACATAAGTATTTTTGCTATGTAGAATACATAAATAAGTAATCATATGCAAAAGTATGCATGGGAATGATAAATACCAAAATTCATGATACTTCTACCTTATCAGGTATCAGTTAGTAATTACAACATTTTTTTGAGAGTGGAAGTAGTGTCATGTGTTGTTGCAATTATTTACAGATACTTAATTCTATCATTTAACCACTGCAACAACCTTATAAAATATATGTCATTTTTTAAAGACATTTATTTTTGGCTGTTCTGAGTCTTTGTTGCTGCCCAAGGACTTTCTCTAGTTGCAGAGTGGAGGTTACTCTCCAGTTGTGCTGCAGGACTTTCCATTGCCGTGGCTTCTCTTCTCCGGCAACACAGGCTGCAGGTGCCCGGGCTTCAGTAGCTGCGGCTTGCAGGCTCTCTAGCGCCGGCTCAGTAGATGTGGTTCACAGGTTTAGTTGTCACGCAGCACGTGGAGTCTTCCCGGAGGAGCGATCAGATCCATGTCCCCTGCACTGGCAGGTGGATTCTTATCCACCAGACCACCAGGCAAGCCTCGTATATACCATTATTATCCCAATCTTACAGATAAAAATACTGAGACACATGGAGATTAATAATTTGTGCTTGTTATATAGCTAGTAAATGACAGTAAAATGCTGGAATTTTACCCCTGCTCTTAACCAGGATGGGGTAATAGTCACCTGCAAGGAAAGTGGGATCCAGGAAAGATATACAAGAGGAGTCAAAAGATCTGCTTAATTTTATTAAAACTCTGAAGAAAATATGATAAAATGTGAGGACGTGATTAAACTAAGTAGGGAAGCACAAGTCTTCATTATACTGTTCTCTTTAACTATGTATTTATATCAGAAGGAGACAGAAAAGAAAGGAGGAAGCACATGGAGATGATCCAGGGAGGCCAGTTAGGAGGAGAAGGAGGAGTCAGAAGAGGTGAAGGGGGGAAAGGACTGCCCTGGGGGCAGAGTAAGGAATGAGCTGGAGCGGGGCAAGCTAGAAGCAAGGGAGCACGCAAGAGAATCTTCTCTAGGCAAGAGGTGACAGACGCAGTAATGACATCTACTGCCACTTGGTGATGATGAACCTAAACCATTTTATTCATGGAAAATCTAATAATACGCCTTAAAGTATTTTATTAATTTTTATTGGGGTACAGTTGCTTTACAATATTGTGTTTCTGCTGTATACCAAAGGGAATCAGCTATTTTGTCGTTCAGGTGCTAAGTCGTGTCCAGCTTTCTGTGACCCCGTGGACTGCAGCACACCAGGCTCCTCTGTCCCCCACTCTCTCCTGGAGTCTGCTCAAACTCATGTCTACTGAGTCAGTGATGCCATCTAACCATCTTATCAAGAATCTTCTCCAACACCACAATTTGAAAGCATCAGTTCTTTGGTCCTCAGCCTTCTTTAAAACTAATCCATGCCTGACTACTGGAAAAACCATAGCTTTGACTATACAGACTTTTGTTGGCAAAGTGATATCTCTGTTTTTTAACACATTGTCTAGGTTTGTCATAGCTTTCCTTCCAAGGAGCAGGCATCTTTCATTATAATTTCATGGCTACAGTCACCGTCCACAGTAATTTTGAAGCCCAAGAAAATAAAATTTCTCACTGCTTCCACTTTTTCCCTTTCTGTTTGCCATGAAGTGATGGACTGGAGGCCATGATCTTAGTTTTTTAATGTTAAGTTTCAAGCCAGCTTTTTCACTCTCCTCTTTCACACTCCTCAAGAGGATCTTTAGTTCCTCCTTACTTTTTACCATTAGAGTGGTATCATCTGTGTGTCTGAAGCTGTTGATATTTCTCCTGGCAATCTTGATTCCAGCTTGTGATTCATAGCCTGGCATTTTGCATGATATACCCTACATATAAGTTAGGTAAGCAGGGTGAAAATATACAACCTTGACATACTCCTTTCCCAGTTTTAATTTTTCAATGTCCAGTTCTAACTGTTGCTTCCTGACCTGCATACACGTTTCTCAAGAGACAGGTAAGGTGGTCTGGTATTCTCATCTCTAAGAATTTTCTGTAGTTTGTTGTGATCCACATAATCAAAGACTTAACCATAGTCAATGAAGCAGAAGTAGATGTTTTTCTGGAACTCCCTTGCTTTCTCCCTGATCTAGTAAATGTTGGCAATTTGATTTCTGGTTCATCTGCCTTTTCTAAGCCCAGCTTGTACATCTGGAAGTTCTCGGTTCATGTACCACTGAAACCTAGCTTGAAGGATTTTGAACATAAACTTGTTAGCATGTGAAATGAGGATAATTTTGCAGTAGTTGGGACATCCTTTGGCACTGCCCTTCTTTGGGATTGGAATCAGCAATATGTTGACATATAGCCCCTTTTTCGGGTTTCCTTCCGATTTAGGTCACCACAGAGTACTGAGTGGAGTTCCCTGTGCTATACGTCAGTTCTCATTAGTCATCTGCTTTATACATAGTAGTGTATGTATGTCAGTTCCTGTCTCCCAATTCATCCCGCTCTCCCCCTGCCTTGTTATCCATACATTTGTTCTCTATGTCTGTCTGTCTCACACACATATATTACCATTTAAACATTTTCCATAACACGGTAAAGTAGGAAATATTATTACTCCTTCAGAAACCCGAGGCTTAAAGAAGCATAATAACTTGTATAATATCCCTGTAGCTAAGAGATTGTGGGATCAGAACTTGGACTCGTTTCTGCTGATTTAAAATCTCTTCTGCTTCTCAGCTTTGAGTACTTCAAAGAGTCTCATGGCAGCCATGTCTACACTAAATTATCTACCTGACTTTAAAAAATGTGTTTACTTGGTCCTTAGTAGCAGTCATATTCTTTAAACATAAAATCTTCATCTTGGGCATCGTTTTCTGTAATCCATACTCTCAGTACTTACGCTTTCAGAAACATCAGTATTAATTCCAGCTTTAAAGTGGACTAAATAAGAGTCTTCATATCATACTCATTTACTTTAACTTTCTTACTTTGAAGTTAGCATAATTAAAAAACATTCGGCTCTTCATTTCCTAGATTCTATCATTCCTGGCAATCTGATGCTATAGTTAGTTATTCTGCCTTGTAATACAGGGACAAAAGAACTGGGAGAGGGAAAAAAAAGGCCTAAGCAATAATTGCTTCACCCTGGATCACTAAAGGTGATGTTTCCACTACGAATGCATTGATTGTTTATAGCCTCTCCCCACAAGTGGGGAGAAGTTTGCTCATGTTCAAACACATTTTCTTCTTAAAGTTGTCAAGCTTCCAATATGATATCACTGAAAAAAAGTGACAGATTCTTGAACTATAGTAACTTTCTTGGATCAGTGCCAGCAGCTAGAAACCTACACTTGGGCACAGAAAGTTCTGCACAATGACTTTACGAAAAGACTGCCCTTTAAAAAAGATCACATCTGAACGGCTTAAGTTTTTCAGTAAAACAGAAATAGATTCACAGGTACGGGAGACAAACTAATGGTTACCAAGGGAGAAAGAGAAGGAAGGAATAAGTTGGGAGATTTGGGTTGACTAGTAAGGGAACTCTACTCAATCCTCTGTAATGACCTATATGGAAAAAAAATCTACAAGTGAGTGGGTATATGTATATGTATAACTGATTCACTTTGCTACACATCAGAAACTAACAAACATTGTAAATCAATAATAAAAATTAATTTCAAAAAGAAAATTCAAAATGTGATGATTAGTTTGATCAAAATTTAGTTATCCCAAAATTTCCTGCAACTTGTGAATATTTCTGAAGCAAACTAACCTACACAGACCCAGCTCTGTTTTCTTGTTTATGCATTCATTTTGTTTTGTGTTATTTTGTCTTTAAAGTCTGAATTTGCCTGAGTAGATAGTTTGAACAGATCTAATATATCCAGGAGCCACTGGTTTATGCCATCTCTGCTGGGACATGGCCATCAACTCCCCCAACCCTCTCACCATTCAAACCACAGCAAATCAGGAGCTGTGTTCATTTTATTTAATTGGGAGGAAGACTAATCACACTTTGAGAAAACTTGAATTGTGGGAATATAC
This sequence comes from Bos grunniens, assembly GCF_055505025.1. Taxonomy (NCBI): domain Eukaryota; kingdom Metazoa; phylum Chordata; class Mammalia; order Artiodactyla; family Bovidae; genus Bos; species Bos grunniens. The sequence goes on along the minus strand of NC_141183.1, from coordinate 58,864,076 downwards.
TTTTAAATATAGTTGCATTATTTCACTTCCTTGAATAATTAATGCCAATAGTTTTCTGTGTGTTTACCTTAAAGACTGAGGTGTGAAAGTGTACAGTTTGAGATTCTACTCTGCAATTCTCTTCCCTTCAATGACAGCTTTGTGTCTTAAAAAAAAACTTGAAGCTGAAGATCTGTAGATTCTGATGTGAGAAATAGAACCAACTTGTTTACCAGATATTAAAACCTAATTAACACCTTGGTTGATTTAGCTTTATAAGTGACTTTTCTTCCAAAATCTGAAACCATAGTAAAAACTTCCAAGTCCCCAACAAAAAGGTTTATAAATAGGAATTAGGTTTATAACTAGAAACAAACTCTTTCTCCCTAATGTCCTTGTATATGCTACAGCTTTCAGGATGCATAAAACAGATGCCACAATATGAATTAAGCTTTGGGGTGTGTTTATTTACATTTATTTAACATTTGCTTATTATTCTTTGGGCTTCCCAGGTGGTGCTAGTGGTAAAGAACTTGCCTACCAATGAAGGAGATGTAAGAAAGCAGGTTAGATCCCTGGGTCGGGAAGATCCCCTGGAGGAGGGCTTGGCAACCAATTCCAGTATTCTTGCCTGGAGAATCCCCATGGACAGAGGAACCTGGAGGGCTGGCGTCAATGGGGTTGCAAAGAGTCAAACACGACTGAAGCGAATTAGCACATTGTTATTATTATTCTCTGCTTTGTTTGAAAAAAAAAAAAATAGTGGTTTTATAAATATGGAGAGCTGATACCGAGATAGGACTTGGGGAAAAATGAGTGAGTTGACTTTTAGATATGATGAGACTATTACATTGGTAATGCATCTGTTGGTAATGCAACTAAGAATCCCGACAACTGAGACATGGTGAGGGGGAAAAAAAATGTGTTTATTCAGATGTTGTTAGGATTGCAGCCTGGAAAGCACAAATCCAAAGCAGGGGTTGAGGGGGAGGGGACACACACTTTATTTGTATTTCACAGGGTCACAAAATGAGGAAGGCTTATAAAAGCAAAATCCCACAAGGTTACATAAATTGTTTGTCAAGAATTAGGATTGGTGCTAGAAAGAAGTAAGGGTTCTTGTTAAGCAAGAATTGGTTGGGGTCGAAAATAATTACATAGTTGCAAGGCAGGGGGGACTTTGAAGCTACAAGGTTGCAGCTAACAGCAACCAGCAGAAATTGTTTTGAAAACCCCTGATGGTATCCTTGAGGTAGACACGGTTGAGAGAAAATTCAAGTTCTTAGTAATGTAGGAGCATGTCTAAAACCCTATCTACAATGGCCACCTGGCTCTATTTTGGAGGCTGTAAACATAGTTACTCCATTTCGATTTGTAAATGATCTTAAATTTGTCATCACTACCATAGGTTCATTAACAACTCTGAGTCCTGAAATAACATTCTATATCTATTTCTGCTTTATTGACTATGCCAAAGCCTTTGACTGTGTGGATCACAACAAACTTGGAAAATTCTGAAAGAGATGGCAACACTAGACCACCTGACCTGCCTTTTGAAAAACCTATATGCAGGTCAGGAAGCACCAGCTAGAACTGGACATGGAAAAACAGACTGGTTCCAAATAGGAAAAGGAGTCCGTCAAGGCTATATATTGTCATCCTGCTTATTTAACTTCTATGCAGAGTACATCATGAAAAACTCTGGGCTGGAAGAAGCACAAGCTGGAATCAAGATTGCCGGGAGAAATATCAATAACCTCAGATATGCAGATGACACCACCCTTATGGCAGAAAGTGAAGAAGAACTAAAAAGCCTCTTGATGAAAGTGAAAGAGGAGAGTAAAAAAGTTGGCTTAAAGCTCAACATTCGGAAAACTAAGATCATGGCAGCTGGTCCCATCACTTCATGGCAAGTAGATGGGGAAACAGTGGAAACAGTGGCTGACTTTATTTTTCTGGCTCCAAAATCACTGCAGATGGTGACTGCAGCCATAAAATTGAAAGACTCTTACTCCTTGGAAGGAAAGTTGTGACCAACCTAGATAGTATACTGAAAAACAGAGATATTACTTTGCCAACAAAAGTCCGTCTAGTCGGGCTATGGTTTTTCCAGTGGTCATGTATGGATGTGAGAGTTGGACTGTGAAGAAAGCTAAGTGCCGAAGAATTGATGCTTTTGAACTGTGGTGTTGGAGAAGACTCTTGAGAGTCCCTTGGACTGCAAGGAGATCCAACCAGTCCATTCTAAAGGAGATCAGTCCTGGGTGTTCATTGGAAGGACGGATGCTGAAGCTGAAACTCCACTACTTTGGCCACCTCATGCGAAGAGTTGACTCACTGGAAAAGACCCTGATGCTGGGAGGAACTGGGGGCAGGAGGAGAAGGGGACGACAGAGGATGAGATGGCTGGATGACATCACCAACTCGATGTGAAGAAGGAATTCACAGGGCCTGGACTTCATGTTAGGCCTGTTCATGCTGATCATGCTTGGCCACCTTTCCAATGGATTCTGAACTCTGTGTTTAGTGCCTGTGAAAACAACAACAGAAGGATAAGAACCCCTCCAGACAGGGGAACCTTGAAGATCGTATCTAGGTTACTCATCGCCTAAGAGAAAACATACACTAATCACCCCTTCCTCCCGACAGGCCATAAATTTTTCTGTATCTATCAGAGTGTAACCTCAGGTTTATTGATTATTGGCTAATTGTTTGACTGTTTGAGCACATGAGCATATAGCACGTGAATGATGGGGTTATTGGGACTGTATTTTCCTTGGTTTTTGTAAGTCTCAAGGAATTTGGAGTGGTGGGTTCAGACACGTACATATGGGGTATAAAAGATTTTCACAAATGCTGGTTGGGGTCCTTGGCTAAGAGGAGACTCTGCCTTGGGCCCGCCAGTGTAATAAACTGCACTCCACTGTCTGCTTTGTCCTTCTGAGTGAGTTTGTTTCCTGGAACACGGGGCTACAACAGATGGACATGAGTTTAAGTAAATTCTGGGAGTTGGTGATGGACAGGGAGGCCTGGCGTGCTGTGATTCATGGGGTGGCAAAGAATTGGACATGACTGAGAGACTGAACTGAACTGAGCTGAGGACCAAAGTAAGGATTTCGGTAGACCGAATTGATGCTTTTCAACTGTGGTGTTGGAGAAGACTCTTGAGAGTCCCTTGGACTTCAAGGAGATCCAACCAGTCCATTCTGAAGGAGATCAGCCCTGGGATTTCTTTGGAAGGAATGATGCTGAAGCTGAAGCTCCAGTACTTTGGCCACCTCATGCGAAGAGATGACTCATTGGAAAAGACTCTGATGCTGGGAGGGATTGGGGGCAGGAGGAGAAGGGGACAACAGAGGATGAGATGGCTGGATGGCATCACTGACTCAATGGATGTGAGTTTGAGTGAACTCCGGGAGTTGGTGATGGACAGGGAGGCCTGGTGTGCTGCAATTCATGGGGTCTCGAAGAGTTAGACATGACTGAGCGACTGAACTGAACTGAACATTATACCTGCCATCTGTTTTCTGGGGGGTTGCAGTTCAGTATATTACAAAAATAATATTGAAATTACTATATTGTAACTTACCTGACCCCTTAGAAACCTGTATGCAGGTCAAGAAGCTACGGTTAGAACTGAACATGGAACAACAGACTGGTTCAAAACTGGGAAAGGAGTATGTCAAGTCTATATATTGTCACCCTGCTTATATAACTTATATGTAGAGTACATCATGTGAAATGCTGGATTGGATGAAGCACAAGTTGAAGTCAAGATTGCTGGGAGAAACAATCAATAATCTCAGCTACCCAGATGACAACACCCTTATGGCAGAAAGCAAAGAGGAAACGAAGAGCCTCTTGATGAAAGTGAAAGAAGAGATTGAAAAAGTTGGCTTAAAGCTCAACATTCAAAAAACAAAGATCATGGCATTTGGTCATCATTTCATGGCAAAGAGATGAGGAAAGAATGGAAACAGTGAGAGACTTTACTTTCTTGGGCTCCAAAATCACTGCAGATGGTGACTGCAGCCATAAAATTAAAAGATGCTTGCTCTTTGGAAGAAAAGCTATGATCAACTTAGACAGCATACTTAAAAGCAAAGACATTACTTTGCCAGCAATGGACTGTCTAGTCAAAGCTATGGTTTTTCCAGTGGTCATATGTGGATGTGAGAGTCGGACTATAAAGTTGAGTGCTGAAGAATTGATGCTTTTGAACTGTGGTGTTGGAGAAGACTCTTGAGAGTTCCTTGGACTGCAAGGAGATCCAACAAGTCCATCCTAAAGGAAATCAGTCCTGAATATTCATTGGAAGGATCGTTGCTGAAGTCAAAGTTCCAATAATTTGGCCACCTGATGTAAAGGGCCGACTCATTGGGAAAGACCCTGATGCTGGGAAAGACTGAGGGAAGAGGAGGATGAAATGGTTGGATGTCATCACCAACTCAATGGACATGAGTTTGAGCAAACTCTGGGAGATAGTGAAGGACAGAGAAGCCTGGTGTGCTGCAGTCCATGGGGTTGAAAAGAATTGGATGGGACTCAAGAGACTGAACAACTACAACATATTAGTAGGAGTAGGGATAGTAGACTAATTATAGAGAGGAGATAATGTTGATTGCTCAGTAACGTAACAAGAACAAATCCTACCTCCATATTGGAGCTATTCCTCTGTGCTCTGTTGTCTGTGCTTCGTCATGCTGGCTCTGCACTTGTCTAAAAGAATGTTGCCTGAAGCCTGAAGTATACATAGTAGCCCTTTCTCAAGGCTCTGCCTCCTAGACTTGACCTTTAAAACCTTAACACTTTGTCATTCACATAGAGATTAAAAGCTATAAACAGAAAATAACATTTTTCTTTTTGGAGCTTTACAGGAACATAGTGACCAGACCTAGTGGACAGCTTCAGGAACAGAAGGTGATCACATCCCCTCTGGCATCTTGGTAACACCAGATCAGATCAGATCAGTCCCTCAGTCATGTCCGACTCTCTGTGACCCCATGAATCGCAGCACGCCAGGCCTCCCTGTCCATCACCAACCCCCAGATTACACTCAGACTCACATCCATCGAGTCAGTGATGCCATCCAGCCATCTCATCCTCCGTTGTCCCCTTCTCCTCTTGCCCCCAATCCCTCCCAGCATCAGAGTCTTTTCCAATGAGTCAACTCTTCACATGAGGTGGCCAAAGTACTGGAGTTTCAGCTTTAGCATCATTCCTTCCAAAGAAATCCCAGGGCTGATCTCCTTCAGAATGGACTGGTTGGATCTCCTTGCAGTCCAAGGGACTCTCAAGAGTCTTCTCCAACACCACAGTTCAAAAGCATCAATTCTTCAGTGCTCAGCCTTCTTCACAGTCCAACTCTCACATCCATACATGACCACAGGAAAAACCATAGCCTCGACTAGACGAACCTTTGTTGGCAAGGTAATGTCTCTGCTTTTCAATATGCTATCTAGGTTGGTCATAACTTTCCTTCCAAGGACTAAGCGTCTTTTAATTTCATGACTGCAGTCACCATCTGCAATGATTTTGGAGCCCAGAAAAATAAAGTCTGACACTGTTCCCACTGTGTCCCCATCTATTTCCCATGAAGTGATAGGACCAGATGCCATGATCTTCGTTTTCTGAAGTTGAGCTTTAAGCCAACTTTTTCACTCTCCACTTTCACCTTCATCAAAAGACTTTTTAGTTCCTCTTCACTTTCTGCCATAAGGGTGGTGTCGTCTGCATATCTGAGGTTATTGATATTTCTCCCGACAATCTTTATTCCAGCTTGTGTTTCTTCCAGTCCAGCGTTTCTGATGATGTACTCTGCATATAAGTTAAATAAACAGGGTGACAATATACAGCCTTGACGTACTCCTTTTCCTATTTGCATACAGTCTGTTGTTCCATGTCCAGTTCTAACCGTTGCTCCCTGACCTACATACAAATTTCTCAAGAGGCAGATCAGGTGGTCTGGTATTTCCATCTCTTTCAGAATTTTCTACAGCTTATTGTGATCCACACAGTCAAAGGGTTTGGCATAGTCAATAAAGCAGAAATAGATGTTTTTCTGGAACTCTCTTGCTTTTTCCATGATCCAGAGGATGTTGGCAATTTGATCTCTGGTTCCTCTGCCTTTTCTAAAACCAGCTTGAACATCAGGAAGTTCACGGTTCACATATTGCTGAAGCCTGGCTTGGAGAATTTTGAGCATTACTTTACTAGCATGTGAGATGAGTGCAATTGTGCGGTAGTTTGAGCATTCTTTGGCATTGCCTTTCTTTGGGATTGGAATGAAAACAGACCTTTTCCAGTCCTGTGGCCATGGCTGAGTTTTCCAAATTTGCTGGCATATTTAGTGCAGCACTTTCACATAATCATCTTACAGGATTTGGAATAGCTCAACTGGAATTCCATCACCTCCACTAGCTTTGTTCATAGTGATGCTTTCTAAGGCCCACTTGACTTCACATTCCAGGATGTCTGGCTCCAGGTCAGTGATCACACAATCGTGATTATCTGGGTTGTGAAGATCTTTTTTGTACAGTTCTGTGTATTCTTGCCATCACTTCTTAATATCTTCTGCTTCTGTTAGGTCCATACCATTTCTGTCCTTTATCGAGCTCATCTTTGCATGAAATGTTCCTTTGGTATCTCTGATTTTCTTGAAGAGATCTCTAGTCTTTCCCATTCTGTTGTTTTCCTCTATTTCTTTGCATTGATCGCTGAAGAAGGTTTTCTTATCTCTTCTTGCTATTCTTTGGAACTCTGCATTCAGATGTTTATATCTTTCCTTTTCTCCTTTGCTTTTCACCTCTCTTCTTTTCACAGCTATTTGCAAGGCCTCCCCACACAGCCATTTTGCTTTTTTGCATTTCTTTTCCATGGGGATGGTCTTGATCCCTGTCTCCTGTACAGTGTCACAAACCTCATTTCATAGTTCATCAGGCACTGTATCTATCAGATCTAGGCCCTTAAATCTATTTCTCACTTTCACTGTATAATCATAAGGGATTTGATTTAGGTCATACCTGAATGGTCTAGTGGTTTTCCCTACTTTCTTCAATTTCAGTCTGAATTTGGCAATAAGGAGTTCATGATCTAAGCCACAGTCAGCTCCTGGTCTTGTTTTTGTTGACTGTATAGAGCTCCTCCATCTTTGGCTGCAAAGAATATAATCAATCTGATTTCGGTGTTGACCATCTGATGATGTCCATGTATAGAGTCTTCTCTTGTGTTGTTGGAAGAGGGTGTTTGTTATGACCAGTGCATTTTCTTGGCAAAACTCTATTAAGAAGTCAGCAAAATCTGCCACACCCTCTCCTCCTTTATGTGTAAATTATTGTCTCTTTGGGACTTCAACTAGTAGGTCTGCTGACTTTCTGAATGAAGCCACTATTCCATTCTCCAACACCTTGTCCATTTATTGGGCTGTTTTGTGGTGAGCAGTACAAGCTTGGACTTGGTAACATTTTTGGATTTTAATCTTTTAAAAAAGATTTAAAACTTTAAAAATATCAACATGCTTTTTATTCCCGATTAAATGCAATGCAAAAATAAAACTATATCATGTGTGTGTGCATGCTGCTGGTGCTGCTGCTAAGTCCCTTCAGTCGTTTCCGATTCTGTGGGACCTCATAGACTGCAGCCCACCAGGCTCCGCCGTCCCTGGGATTCTCCAGGCAAGAACACTGGGGTGGGTTGCCATGTCCTTTTCCAATGCATGAAAGTGAAAAGTGAAAGTGAAGTCGCTCAGTAGTGGCTGACTCTTCTCGACCCCATGGACTGCAGCCTACTAGGTTTCTCCATCCATGGGATTTTCCAAGCAAGAGTACTGGAGTGGGGTGCCATTGCCTTCCCCAGTGTGCATGCTAAGTCACTTCAATTGTGTCCAACTCTTTGTGACCCTATGGACTTTAGGCCACCAGGTTCCTCTCTTCAAGGGATTCTCCAGGCAAGAATACTGGAGTGGATTGCCATGCCCTCCTCCAAGGCTTTTTCCCAACCCAGGGGTCAAACCTGTGTCTCCTGCATTGCAGGCAAGTTCTTTACCACTGAGTCACTGGGGAAGCCCCAAAACTATATAATTCCCTATTAAATACAATTTAAAAACAATATTTTGCATCACCCCTGACTGAAGTTGAAATCATCTACAGTTCTTGACTACCTGAGTCCCAATCTAGAGGATTAACAAAGGGAGGATGCTCTTGCAGTCAGCATCTGATGCTTTGTATGAATTTCCCATCCATCAGCTCTAAAGGCTGTCATATACCTTTTTATAATCTTTTCAGGGGAAAAATAAATCTTTAGATAAAGCTTTAGCCCTGTTCTAACTGTTGCTTCCTGATCTGCATATAGGTTTCTCAAGAAGCAGGTCAAGTGGTCTGGTATTTCCATCTCTTTCAGAATTTTCCACAGTTTATTGTAAACAGTCAAAGGCTTCAGCATAGTCAATAAAGCAGAAATAGATGTTTTTCTGGAACTCTCTTGCTTTTTTGATGATCCAGCAGATGTTTGGCAATTTGATCTCTGGTTCCTCTGCCTTTTCTAAAACCAGCTTGAACATCTGGAAGTTCACGGTTCATGTATTGTTGAAGCCTGGATGGGAGAATTTTGAGCATTACTTTACTAGCATGTGAGATGAGTGCAATTGTGAGGTAGCTTGAGCATTCTTTGGCATTGCCTTTCTTTGGAAGTCTGACACTGTTTTCTCTGTTTCCCCATCTATTTCCCATGAAGTGATGGGAACAGATTCCATGATCTTAGTTTTCTGAATGTTGAGCTTTAAGCCAACTTTTTCACTCTCCACTTTCACCTTCATCAAGAGGCTTTTTAGTTCCTCTTCACTTTCTGCCATACGGGTGGTGTCATCTGCATATCTGAGGTTATTGATATTTCTCCCGGCAATCTTGATTCCAGCTGTGCTTCTTCCAGCCCAGCGTTCCTCATGATGTACTCTGCATATAAGTTAAATAAGCAGGGTGACAATATACAGCCTTGATGTACTCCTTTTCCAATTTGGAACCAGTCTGTTGTCATGGCATTTGGTCCCATCACTTCATGGCAAATAGATGGGGAAACAGTGGAAACAGTGTCAGACTTCATTTTTGGGGGCTCCAAAATCACTGCAGATGGTGACTGCAGCCATGAAATTAAAAGACGCTTACTCCATGGAAGGAAAATTATGACCAACCTAAATAGCATACGAAAAAGCAGAGACATTACTTTGCCAACAAAGGTCCATCTAGTCAAGGCTATGTTTTTTTCCAGTGGTCATGTACGGATGTGAAAGTTGGACTGTGAAGAAAGCTGAGCGCCGAAGAATTGATGCTTTTGAACTGTGGTGTTGGAGAAGACTCTTGAGAGTCCTTTGGACTGCAAGGAGATCCAACCAGTGCATTCTAAAGGAGAGCAGTCCTGGGTGTTCTTTGGAAGGACTGATGCTAAAGCTGAAACTCCAATATTTTGCCTACCTCATGCAAAGAGTTGACTCATTAGAAAAGACTCCGATGCTGGGAGGGATTGGGGGCAGGATGAGATGGCTGGATAGCATCACTGACTCGATGGAGAAGAGTTTGGTGAACTCTGGGAGTTGGTGATGGACAGGGAGGCCTGGCATGCTGCAATTCATGTGGTCGTCAAGAGTCGGACACAACTGAGCGACTGAACTGAACTGAATTTAGCCTTGTTCAGAGAGGGCAACGGCACCCCACTCCAGTACTCTTGCCTGGAAAGTCCCATGTATGGAGGGTCCTGGTAGGCTGCAGTCCATGGGGTCGCTAACAGTCAGACAGGGCTGAGCGACTTCACTTTCACTTTTCACTTTCATACATTGGAGAAGGAAATGACAACCCACTCCAGTATTCTTGCCTGGAGAATCCCAGCGATGGGGGAGCCTGGTGGGCTGCTGTCTATGGGGTAGCACAGAGTTGGACACGACTGAAGCGGCTTAGCAACAGCAGTAGCAGTTAGCCCTGTGAGACCCTATAGAAACCAGTATATGCACAGTAAGATTCCTACACAAAATAATTTCAACCAAGTAATCTATAAATTGTATTTACCTTCTGCTTTTCAAACATCATACAGTAAAAAGGGCTGTATCAATTTTTTTTTTTTTTTTACTATCTTGTTTAGGAACTGAGGACATAATCTTAATATCCACAATTCCCCTAAAGAAAGAAGGGGGAAATATCATATGGCTGATACCAGAAATAATGGCATGGGCTTCCCAGTTGGCTCAATGGTAAAGAATCTGGCTATCAATGCAGGTGACATGGGTTCAATCCCTGGGTTGGTAAGATCCCCTGCAGGAGGAAATGGCAACCTGTTCCAGTATTCTTGCAGGGAAAATCAGAAAATCCCATGGAGAGAGGAGCCTGGTGGGCTACAGTCCATAAAGTCACTAAAAGTCAGCCAGACTGAGCACGTCCTTGCATGGCATGGCATAGCATATTATATAAAGAAAAACAGTTATGTAAAAAAATAGCAAATTAAAAAATTATATTAATAAAAAAAAAGACAATGGAGAGACTTTAATGAAAAAGTCGTCCATAACAACAATAATGAAAATTTCCCAGAAGCAAAAATAAAAGTATGTAGCCTATGCAAGAAGTAGTACTGTCAGCACAGAGGGTTGAAGGCTTTGATATTTCCAAGGATGAGAATAAGAGAGAATCCAGACCAGCAGCCATAGAGGCTAGAAGAATACTTCACTCGCCGGATTACAGGAGGAACGATAGAGTCCACAAAGGGAGACGATTGAAATGCTAAAAGAATAACAGCAACATGCTGGTTATAAGAGGTTAAGATCGTAAAAACTTCAAGGACCCAGCAGAGAGTTCTTGGAAAATGAGAAATGAGAAAAAGGTTAACAGATGTGTGAATAAGAAATTTAGAAAATGGTCTCCTTGAGAAGAGTTTCAATAGAAAGGTGGAAATAGAAACTATTTTTCAGGAGTCTATGAGGGAAAATGGTGAAGAAATTAAGGTAGCACAAAAAGTGCCTATTATGTAAAAAGACTGGCAATGCAGCCAAGGAAAATGCCACAGAATTGCCAATGCAGTTAAAAAGAATTGTACCTAGACTTGTAAACACACGAGCATTCCCTGCCAAGTCACTTTCAGACATAGCCAAATACTGATTTCATCCCAGCTGTTCTCAGAATTTTCAAAAGAGTGAATTAGTGAAGTGTTAATTAACAGATTTTTTAAAATTTATGTTTTGATGTTCACTATCTAGATTTCTATTTTATTTAGGCAAATCTCAAAGAACTTCATGGGATCAGAGTAACAATAATTTTTTTTTTTTGGTTGTGATAATTAGAATAAGTTAGATAATTAAACTAAGTTTCAAGATATGGTATTTTTGGAGAGTACTTAGTATTGCCCTGGGTCCTAAATTTGTGGCAAAATAAAAGCCATCAAAAACTGAAGCTTCACAAATCTAAATGTAATTTTTATGTGCAAAGAAAGTTTGCTATTTAAAGCAAATCTATTTTTCTAACTACATCCACATTTAACACTAATTTTAAACAACTCTATGTTTTCTCATGCATATTTAGAAGCAAGCAGCTGCACATATGTATACAACACTTGGAAATGCAGCTTGAATATTCCTTAAAATGCCGGGTTTCCATGTCAGCAACACATAAAGCCAAACTCACTGACTTTGACCTCACGTACTCACTGTTCTCTCCAGCCATCAGGACAATAGTTTTCCTTTCTTGGATTATTTTTTAGAAGAGGGAATTCTAGCAATTTTTAGTTTGATCTTGCTGCCTTTTTTCCCCTGGGAATCCGTAAGCACTTCCACAAGGCCAGATCAGGACTGGTTCCTTCATCACAGTGGTTGCAAACACAAAGGCTAATTTGGTAGCATATTACACAACTCAGAGATCAAAATGATGCCTGTTTTTGTAAACAGGGAACACAGCCACTCTCATTCATCTATGCATTGTCTTTTGCTATTTTTCCTATTTTTTTAAGGAAGTGAGACGGTGACCATATGATCCTTGAAGCCAAAAGCATTTACTATTTTACCCCTGAAGTAAATGAGTTGGACAGCAGTAAATAAAAGTGAATGGCAGGAACTGTGATGAACTAATAAAGGTGTTTTACATTTGAAGGGCCTAGCAATTACTACTATGCAGAAAAAAGCAGGCACAGCTTACCAAATTCAATAGTTGAAAAAAACATAGAAATTCAGATTTCATATGAAATCTTCAAATTGTTAAGTGTCAGCTACTAATCCAACTTTTTAAATGAACAAAACCAAACAAAATAATCTACTGCCTTGATCTATCCTTTTACAACCTCTGAAGTAAACCTTAATAGCTACGTGGTATCTCTGTGTGTCTCAGTTTCTCATCAGCAAGCTGCCAACTCTCCAAAAATACCAACAAAGTAAACCCTGATAATTAAGCAGAACTGGAATTTTTGCTTGCCTTCACTAAAGAAAGCAAGAATAGAGTCCAAGTCCTGTCTTGGAGAGGGGAGAGAAAAGGCAATAAGACTGGGTGGTGGTGAGGGTCAGGGGGGAGCTTGGGGAGGCCCTGTTTTAAGGTGTGTCTTTCAGGGTTGGGGGTGATAGGAATAAAGCAAATCTGTAACATAGTGCAGGACCAGTGGGCACAAAGGAGAGGCCTTAGGTTTGATGAACCTGGTGGAAGTATCTGTTCTCCTGAAAAGGGGATATTTACTCTGATGAGAGCTGTTGAATAGTCTATCATTTGGACAAATGGATTCGTAGTAAGCTCTTGAAACAACAAAAAGTTACTTTCAACTCCATCTTCCTGGGCAAGAATTTCTTGGCATGGTAGATTAGCTCTGTCACTGTGAGTGATTTCAGTTCTCAGACCCTCTCTTGTGGTTACTCTTCAGGTGACCCTTAAGGATACACTGTTAAATGTGGGAACAAAAGCAATCCTATTTTTACCACTGTGTGAGCTGTCATGATTGCACATGAAGTTTTAAGGGATGACCATTTTAACTTCTAAAAAGAATCAGATTTCCCTGTAGTCACTTGTTGGATCATTTTGGGGAACAGTATCTAGGGGACAGCAGCTATGCATCAGCATTTAAGACTGTGGAGAACAGAGAGCTGAACCAGAGTAGGAAATGGATACTAAGAGAAGGATTATGATCAGAATTTGTATGTAGTATAATTCTCAACCAGGAGCCAAGATTGCTCTTGGTCAAGTAAGTCAAGAGATGAGTCAAGAGGGTATATCTAAGATGCAGTCTGAAGAAACCCAGACTAGAAATGGGGTTATTAGCTATGTCACATAATTTCTTTACTATTTGCTTCTTCAATAAATTTTATAATATTAAAGACCCTGAAGAAGTATAACCATAACAATCTTCCTTTAAAATAGCATATGTTCCCTCAGTGAGAGGACAAATTATGTCCAAAGAGGTTCTGTTCTAAGCTGTCACCTGTCCAATTTCATGACTCTAGCAAGGAGTTCTGTAGGCTCGGTGTGTCTTATTCCTCACTCATTCTTTGAATCACAGCCCATAGGAGTCCCCTCCTTTCTGGGCTATTATAAAGCATGAAGTAAAGAAGCTTGAGGATAAAAGAAAGCAATCCAAAATTCCCCTTAAGAAGCTGGAGTTTCAGTTTTCAAATCAAGGCTCAGGTTGATTTATTCATTTCCTATTTTGAACTAAGAATCTAATTATCTCTTCTTCAGCAAAAGGAAACTGAAGGGTTAAAAAGTAACCCGTGATATCAGGGACCATCCTTAAGGCAGATATTCCGTTCACTAAATTGACAAATCCATTTCTAGCTTGCAAGTAATATAACCAGTTGACTTTTTTACCACAGGTGAATGATAACCATCCAACGTCAACTATCGATTTATTTTCCACCTTTATATGGCTGTCCAATAGTTTTGAATGAAACCTATTAAAGAGAGCATTGTGGGTGCATGTATGTATGCTGTCGCTTCAGTCGTGTCCCACTCTTTGTGACCCCGTGGATTGTAGCTCACCAATCCCTCTGTCCATGGGATTCTCCAGGCAAGAATACTGAGTGGGTTGCCGTGCCCTCCTCCAGGGGATCTTCCTGAGTCTCCTACCTCTCCTGCCTTGCAGGTGGAGAGCATTGCTGTGCTGTGATGTCGCTTCGGTCATGTCTGACTCTTTGAGACCGTATGCACTGCAGCCAGGCTCCTCTGTCCATGGGGATTCTCCAGGAAAGAATACTGGAGTGGGTTGCCGTGCCCTCCTCCATGGGATCTTCTCCTCCCAGGGATCAAAAAAGAGAGCATTAGGTAAATCTAAAAGTCGAGTTTAACCAGCATATCTGACTTGTGAGGTCTGTCAAAGCAAGCAGCCTCAAAATAGGCACCTTCTGTTCCCTAGTCCTTTTTAAGTTCTGTGTCTATAGAAGTTCAGTTATGAAAGGTATCTCCCACAACAGCTCCCTGTTCTTGAGAGATAGGAACCTCTCTCTCTAGGTATTAAAATTTTAGATTTCCGAATTTCTTGCTCTCTGACCCACCACAGTATATGCAATCTAAAAAGCCTCTTAATCGTCAAGATACTTAGAAAATCAAGATTCATACCAAGTGGTACACAAGGAAAGAAGCTCTTTGGGTCCCAAAGAAAAATGCATACAAACCCAAATGTTGGTTAATTTCAATCTTTTAACAACACATAATTAAAATCTAGTCAGGTATTTTACTTGTAGCTGAAATGACTAGTCAGGAGACAAAAGTCAATACTGAGAATAGGGGCTTTACAGATAATTTTTTTAAAAATTAGTCTGACACCAGAGAAAGAGGAAAGGAAATAGGAAAATAAATACCTAAAGCTTACAGACTAAAGCATGACAACTGGGACCTCAAATTGTTATCTGGATTTTGCCCCATGGATCTCAGTTGGAAGATACAGTCCATCCTAATTATTTGCTGATTGATTTTTGCAAAATTTCCCACTCACTAACATTTATTTATAACTTCCAAATCAATAGGAGGAGGCAATGGCAACTCACTCCAGTACTCTTGCCTGGAAAATCCCATGGACAGAGGAGCCTGGTAGGCTGCAGTCCATGGGGTTGGGAAGAGTCAGACACGACTCAGCGACTTCACTTTCACTTTTCACTTTCATGCATTGGAGAAGGCAATGGCAACCCACTTCAGTGTTCCTGCCTGGAGAATCCCAGGGACGGGGAGCCTGGTGGGCTGCCGTCTACCGGGTCTCACAGAATCGGACATGACTGAAGCGACTTAGCAGCAGCAGCAGCTGCAGCCAAATCAATATCCATGGGACTTTTGTGGTCACTTTTGGACATTCCCATTACAGCAGAAAATCTAAGTCTTCCAACATGCTCCTTCCAAGTTAAGGCTGAGCATAGTGAAACCCTACCTTCTTGTTTCAGCTCTCATAGTGTTAACAAGTATCCTTCTGTTTTCTATTCAGTGCCATGTAGTTAGATTTGCTTTTTTTTTTTTCATTTTGGGCTTTTTATTGGTGATTTTACTAGTTAAAATGGCCCCAAGCACAGTGCTGAAGTGCTGTCTACTGTTCCTAAATCCAAGAAGATTTTGATGCACCCAGGGAGAAACTATACACATCAGGTAAGATATGATTCATGATACTACTGACTTCAGAATTTAATATTTATGAATCAACAATAGATAGTAAATAAAGTGTCTTGACACAGACACACACACACAGCCAAGTTATATAATGATCAATTGACAAAAAATGTTACCAAAGACTTGAAGGGATTTAAACCTATATTTCAATATGGGAGTTGTTCAGTATTAACTAATTCAGTGTTCATGGCAACTTTATAGAATATAGCTATCATGCTATTGAGAATCTACTGTATCAACATCTCTTATATGCTCAGTCCTTCAGTTGTGTTATACTGTTTGCAACTCCATGTACTATAGTCCACAGGGCTCCTCTGTCCATGGAATTGTCCCAGCAAGAATACTGAACTGGGTTGCCATTTCCTCCTCTAGGGATCTTCCCAACACAGAGATTGAACCTGCATCTCCTGTGGCTCCTGCACTGACAGGCAGCTTCTTTAACAATGAGCCACCTGGGAAGCACCAATATCTCATACCACCATCTATTTTTTCCAAATGTCTCGAGTGAAAAAGGTTTCTTCCTCCAAAGGTTGATTCTTAGTGGGAAATACGACTGTAACTTCTGACTCAAAAAAAAAAATCAAATAGATAAACACAATTTTATTTAAAATTCTTCCCATTGCCACAAAATTTTGGTCAACAAAAAAGATTTATGTTATTTAAGCCTCAAGATACCTCAACTATTTGGATAAGACTTTTGCTGTACTTATTTCATAGGATTTATAAGAATTTATACCACTCTTCACTATCACTATTCATTTACCAGTCAGTCCTAAAGGAAATCAGTCCTGAATATTCATTGGAACTACTAATGCTGAAGCTGAAACTCCAATATTTGGCTACCTGCTACGAAGAACTGACCCACTGGAAAAGACCATGTTGCTGGGGAAGGAGACAACAGAGGGTGAGATGGTTGAATGGCATCACCGACTTGATGGACATGAGTCTGAGCAATCTCTGGGAGTTGGTGATAGACAAGGAAGCCTGGAAGTGCTGCATTCCTTGGGGTCACAAAGAGTAGGACACGACTGAGCTACTGAACTGACTGCTGATTCACTTACTGAGTCCTTTTCCTCAAAGGCCTGCTTTCTCAAGCATCTGTTTCTTGGCTGCCTTAATCAATAAGAAAATCTATTAGATTCACTTTGATACACTCTTCCCTGGGGACTCAGAAGGTAAAGAATCTGCCTACCTTGAGAGAGACCTAGGTTTGATCCCTGGGATGGGAAGATCCCTTGGAGAAGGGAATGGTTACCCACTCCAGTATTCTTGCCTAGAGAATTCCATGGACGGATTAGCCTGGTGGACTACAGTCCAAGGGGTCACAGAGAGTTGGGCGCGACTGAGCAACTAACACTTTCCATAAAGTGTTGATCTTTGAAGCAACTGCCAATCTTCCTTTCTAAAATCCCAAGAAGTTATGTTTCCTTCTAAACAATATTAGACATATGTGGAATTCAAAATTTTAGTATTTTTAAAATTAAATTAATAGATATTTACTAGATTATATCATGCACTGTTCAAATTGTTAAATTGAGTATATTTTTCTAATAAAAGATAATAATCTTTAGTAAGACTTCCATTCTGCTA
The DNA here is from genome assembly GCF_055505025.1 of Bos grunniens. Taxonomy (NCBI): domain Eukaryota; kingdom Metazoa; phylum Chordata; class Mammalia; order Artiodactyla; family Bovidae; genus Bos; species Bos grunniens. Next base: position 58,846,914 of record NC_141183.1, on the reverse strand, counting down.
AATTTACTGAATCCTTTCCTTTACTGTTTTCTTACTATCTCAACATCCCTGACTTTGAAAAATATATTTTAAAAAATATCCATTGATTTTATCATAAAACTAGCATATCTTATTACACAGAAATGTGAAGAGCTTAGAAATAAAGAGATAAAAAATAAAATTCCTATTTGCTACTCAATTTCCATTCCTTAGAGGAAATCATGGTAAACCACTTCAGAATGAATATATTCATGTAGTCTATCAATAGGCAAATGCAAGTGTATTCATATGTATGTGTGTATGTTCAGGCAGGGGATGAGTTCAGACTTTCCTCAGATGGAATCCTCTTATAAATGTGTTTCTTTTCTTGATATATACCTCTAATTCCCTTCCAAATTTGTAAATAAAAAAGCTGCTTTATCCTTTCTACCTCACCTTTGTATTAATATCCCACTGAATGAATGTGCCATGATTCAATGGGTGTTGTTTGTATATCCAGTAAGACAATAACCTTAAAAATGTAGTTCACTGCTGCTATTTTTCCAGTATGATGCTGTCATTGCCCATCTTAGCAGGAAATACCCTTCTCTCCCTCTTTAAGCTTCCCCACTGAAATATCTAAGGATACAGGTGGTTTACTGAAACATCTGTATTCCTTTCAGATGCCAAGTGAAGGGAAACTGTAGAGTACAATCAGCCTCCTATTGCCACTTCTGTTGAAAGCTGGTCCTATCACTGTGTATCTACAAGGTTGAGTTCCACACTTAAACATTTGCATTCGCAATCTCAGTTGTTCCCAAATCTGTTGTCTGATGTCTCGGTCAGCTTAGGGATTTTAGTATCAGCCCCTTACTGTGTTAGAACCAGACTTTCTTTATGAGTCTCTGGAGAAGGCAATGGCACCCCACTCCAGTACTCTTGCCTGGAAAATCCCATGGATGGAGGAGCCTGGTAGGCTGCAGTCCATGGGGTCGCTAGGAGTCAGACACGACTGAGCGACTTCACTTCCACTTTTCTCTTTCATGCTTTGGAGAAGGAAATGGCAACCCACTCCAGTGTTCTTGCCTGGAGAATCCCAGGAACGGGGGAGCCTGGTGGGCTGCCGTCTCTGGGGTCGCACAGAGTCGGACATGACTGAAGCAACTTAGCAGCAGCAGCAGCAGCAGTCTACACCTAGGTGTCACACCTTGACCTCTGGCCTAAATTCTTTTCTCCAAAGTTATGTTATACCCACCTTAGGATGAGCTGTCACTTCCAGTCAGAATTCACAACACTCTGACTCCATCAATAAGTTCTAATAACATTGTGCTTCAAAAGAAAATGCAAACAAATTGGGATCTCAATACAGTTGGGTTCCACCCAACAGATTATGTGACTACTATGAAAACGCACCCCATTTATTCCTGTGAACCTGCCCTCAGTATGGAGGAGGGTTTAGGGAGGCCAGGCCACACAGACTTGCTACAGACTTTCTTAACAGTTAGACATATTTTAATTTGGGTAACCAAAGGGATCCTCTAAAGTGTTTTCAGAAGAAGTAAAAAGGCATATTTCAAAATTCCACCTTCCCAATCCAAAAAGCAGAAGCAGTGTCACCCAATAAAAGCTTGAAAACTCACTTCTCCAGGTATTAACTACATTCATTTATAGGAAAGTAATGCTTTTATATATTACTTTCAAACTAGTCAGTATCAGTTCAGTCACTAAGTCATGTCCAGCTCTTTGCGACCCCATGGACTGCAGCATGCGGGGCCTCCCTGTCCATCACCAACTCCCGGTGATGGACAAAACCCATGTCCATCGAGTCGGTGATGCCATCCAGCCATCTCATCCTCTGTCATGCCCTTCTCCTCCTGCCCCTCAATCTTTCCCAGCATCAGGGTCTTTTCAAATGTGTCAGCTCTTTGCATCAGGTGGCCAAAGTATTGGAATTTCAGCTTCAACATCGGTCTTACAAATAAACACCCAGGACTGATCTCCTTTAGGATGGACTGGTTGGATATCCTTGCAGTCCAAGCAACTCAAGAGTCTTCTCAAACACCACAGTTCAAAAGCATCAATTCTTCAGTGCTCAGCTTTCTTTATAGTCTAACTCTCACATCCATACATGACCACTGGAAAAACCATAGCCTTGACTAGACGGACCGTTGTTGGCAAAGTAATGTCTCTGCTTTTTAATATGCTGTCTAGGTTGGTCATAACTTTCCTTCCAAGGAGTAAGCATCTTTTAATTTCATGGCTGCAATCACCATCTACAGTGATTTTGGAGCCCAGAAAAATAAAGTCAGCCACTGTTTCCACTGTTTCCCCATCTATTTGCCATGAGGTGATGGGACCAGATGCCATGATCTTAGTTTTCTGAATGTTGAGCTGTAAGCCAACTTTTCACTCTCCTCTTTCAGTTTCATCAAGAGGCTAGACAGTATACTTATCATTTGAAAAGTTTTTTTTTAATAAGTTCTTTTTTGTTTTGTCAACTGCAAGTAAAGTTTTAACTTCCTTTTTGCTGCTATCCATATCTCTTATTTTGTGTTCTTATCTAATGGAAATAAGCTAGCTTTTCCACTCAGTGTTAAATGTGACCTTGAGCTCCTTGTATTGTTTGTAAATTTAATAGAAATGTTTCTAGTGTTTCATAGTAAACATGAGAGTGACACTTTCTGAAATAATCACAAGATTGTATTTCTGTTGTGCTTTTCATTAACAGATTATTATTTTCACCATTCTTCTATTTTTATAATGAACTCTGTTTAATCATGCTGTAGTATGCTTTTAATATATAGCTAACCTCCATAAACTTATTTTTAATTTTAGAATATTTTCATCAAGCTTAATAAATTAAATTCTATACATTATGTTTCAGGTATCCAGTATCAAATTGGCTGTCTTCCAAAAAATAAGAATTTTTATATCTATCTGATTTTTCCATGCCTCTGAACCTCACAAATAACATCAGATTAATGAATTCTTTAGAGTTATGAAAGAATTAAGCTGAGAAATATGTAAGGCTAGTTGTTCTTTTTTTTTAAAAAAAATTCTGTTCATTTTAGAAGCTAGTTCTCCAATAACTTTCTCAGGTATTTCCATGTTTTTTGTTCTGTTTTCTCCTATTCCTTAAAAGTAGTTTTGATAATTATGTTTTCCTTAAAAAAAAAATTTTCCCCAAGTTTTAAATTCACTTGTATAATGTTACAAAAAGTGTTCTTTCTGATTGGGGATTGGTTCAAGAAGGTGGAGGATGTGTGCTTATCTCCTCCTGTGAGAGCAACAAAGTTGCAACTAGCTGTCCATCAACAGGAGGATGCTGGAATCTGCTAAAAAAAAAGATATCCAATGAGATGGCAGGAGGGGCACAATCATGATGAAATCAAATCCTGTAACTACTGAGTGGGAAACCCATAAACTGAAGGACAGTAGTACCAAGGAAGTTTTCCCACTGTTGTGCAGGCTCTGAGCCCCACATCATGCGTCCCATCCTGGGCTTCTGGCAAAGGGACTTGAAATCCCCAGGGAATCTGACTTAGAGGGCTAACAGACACTGATTATAGGACTTCCACAGGACTGGGAGAAACAGACTCCATTCATGGAGAGCACAAATAAAATCTTGTGTGCACCAGTCATAGGGGAAAGGAGCAGTGACCTCACAGGAGGCTGAACCAGACCTACCTGCTAGCATTGGAGGAGCCCCTGCAGAGGTGTGAATCAGCAGTGGCTCACCTCAGGGACAGGCCACTGGCAGCAGCAGTCCTGGGAGATGCCCCTTGGTGTAAGCCATTTTGGAGACTGCCTGTCATAAAGCCTGTATTGTGGTGTTGGAGAAGACTCTTGAGAGTTCTTTGGACAGCAAGGACATTCAACCAGTCAATCCTAAAGGAAGTCAACCCTGCATACTCATTGGAAGAACTGATGCTGAAGCTGAAGCTCCAATATTTTGGCCACCTGATGCAAAGAGCCCACTCACTGGAAAAGACCTTGATGTTAGGAAAGATTAAGGGAAAGAGGAGAAGGGGAAGCACAGGATGAGATGGTTGGATGGCATCAATGACTCAATAGACATGAGTCTGAGCAAACTCCAGGACATAGTGAAGGAAAAGGAAGTCTGGTGTGCTGTCATTCATAGGGTCACAGAGTCAAACATTACTTAACTACTGCACAACAAAAGAGCCTGTAGACTCCAGAGCTGGGTTGCCTCAAGGCAAACAACTAATAGGGATGCAGTGCAGCCCCATCCATAGGCAGCTAATTGGATTAAAGTTTTACTGAGCAAGACCCTATCCACTAGAGCAAGATACAATTTTACCCACTGCAGTTTTGTCCCTCCCATCAAGAAGCTTACATAAGCCTCTTAGCTTTATCCACCAGAGGGCAGAAGAAAAAGCAAGGAAAACTACAATCTTGCAGCTGCCACATCACAGATAGTTGATTAAAATGAAAATCCAAAAGGTTATGTCCCTGATGAAGGGACAAGATAAAACCCCAGAAAAACAACTACAGTGGGCTTCCCTTGTGGCTCAGCTGGTAAAGAATCTGCCTGCAATGCAGGAGACCTGGGTTCAATCCCTGAGTTGGTAAGATCCCCTGGAGAAGGGAAAGGCTACCCACTCTAGTATTCTGGCCTGGAGAATTCCATGAAAAGAGGAGCCTGGTGAGCTACAGTCCACGGGGTTGCAAAGAGTCAGACAGGACTGAGCAACTTTGACTAAGCAGAAGTGGAAATAGGCAACCTTTCAGAAAAAAAGAAGATAATGATAGTGAAGATGATCCAGGATCTTGGAAAAAGAATAGAGAAGATGCAAGAAGCGTTTACCAAAGATTTAGAGGATTTAAGGAACAAACAAGCAGAGATGAACAATACACTACAAAGAATCAACAGCAGAATAACTGAGGCAGAAGAATGGGTAAGTCACTTAGAGCACAGAACAGTGGATATCACTGCCACAAAACAGAATAAAGAAGAAAAATGGATGAAAATAGCCTAAAAACCTCTGGGACCACATTAAATGCACCAATATTCTCATTACAGGGGTCTCAGAAGGAGAAGAGAGAGAGAAAGGACCCAAGAAAATAGTTGAAGAGATAATAGCTGAAAATTTTCTGAACATCGGAAAGGAAATAGTCAACCAAGTCCAAGAAGCACAGAGATTTCCAGGAAGGAGAAACCCAAGGAGGAGCACAACAAGACAAATAGTAATCAAAGTGACAAAAATTAAAGACAAAGATAAAAAACTAAAAACAACAAAGGAAAAATAACAAATAACGTACAAGAGAACTCCCGTAAGGTTATCAGCTGATTTCTCAACAGAAACTCTACGGGTCAGAAGGGAATGGCATGATATATTTAAAATTACGAAAGGGAAGAGCCTACAACCTAGAATATTCTACCCAACATGACTCTGGTTCAGATTTAACAAAGAAATCAAAATACTTACAGACAAGCCAAAGCTGACAGAATTTAGCACCACCAAACCAACTTTACAACAAATGCTAAAGGAACTCCTCTAGGCAGGAAACACTATAGAAGGAAAAGGTCTACAAAATTAAACCCAAAATAATTGGATTAACACACCAGCTAAAAGACATAGACTGGCTTGGTGGATGAAAACATGTGCATGAATGTGCTTCCACTTACCACATCACTCTACTTAAAGTGAAAGTGAAGTCTCTCATTCGTGTCCAACTCTTTGTGACCCCATGGATTGTAGCCCACCAGGTTCCTCCATCTATGGGATTCTCTAGGCAAGAGTACTGGAGTGGGTTGCCAACCCTCTCAAATTGTAGGTAATTATTTTGTATTGTTAGGTTAATCAGGTCTCCATTATGGCTTGCAGTTGTAACTATTTTTTTTCTTTTTTGTCTGACTATTGATAATGAAAACTGATGAACATCCTTTACTACTGTGATTCAGATCAGATCAGATCAGATCAGTCACTCAGTCGTGTCTGACTCTTTGTGACTCCATGAATCGCAGCACACCAGGCCTCCCTGTCCATCACCAACTCCCGGAGTTCACTCAGACTCACTTGCATCAAGTCAGTGATGCCATCCAGCCATCTCATCCTCTATCGTCTCCTTCTCCTCCTGCCCCTAATACCTCCCAGCATCAGAGTCTTTTCCAATGAGTCAACTCTTCGCATGAGATGGCCAAAGTACTGGAGTTTCAGCTTCAGCATCATTCCCTCCAAAGAAATCTCCTGATCTCCTTCAGAATGGACTGGTTGGATCTCCTTGCAGTCCAAGGGACTCTCAAGAGTCTTCTCCAACACTACAGTTCAAAAGCATCAATTCTTCAGCACTCAGCCTTCTTTACAGTCCAACTTTCACATCCATACATGACCATAGGAAAAACCATAGCCTTGACTAGACGAATCTTTGTTGTCAAAGTAATGTCTCTGCTTTTGAATATGCTATCTAGGTTGGTCATAACTTTTCTTCCAAGGAGTAAGCGTCTTTTAATTTCATGGCTGCAGTCACCATCTGTAGTGATTTTGGAGCCCAGAAAAACAAAGTCTGACACTGTTTCCACTGTTTCCCCATCTATTTCCCATGAAGTGATGGGACCGGATGCCATGATCTTCGTTTTCTGAATGTTGAGCTTTAAGCCAACTTTTTCACTCTCCACTTTCACTTTCATCAAGAGGCTTATGTAACTATTATTCATTTAATATCATTGTATCATAATTGGTCAAAAGAAAATAACAGAATTCTATATCACTAAAACTACTTACTATTTAATGGAAAAATCTGTAATCACTTTTTAAAATCCAAATGCACATTAGAATTATCTAACTTTTTGAAAAAGACAAATGCCCAGGTATTATTTTTCTTTCCAAAACTGCAGATGTGATCCTAATGAGCATCCATGCTTAAAAACAACTGTACTATATTATGATATTTGACTTTTATCTAGTTTGTTTCACTTTTTCTACTTTGTGATTAGTGCTCCCATTTCAATTAGTTTATATTTTTCCAGTTTCTCTCTTTTTTTGTCATTCTCAAGCCTTTATCAAATGCAGTTGAAAAAAGTCTTGTATACATACATCAGATCAGATCAGATCATATCAGATCAGTCGCTCAGTCGTGTCCGACTCTTTGTGACCCCATGAATCGCAGCACGCCAGGCCTCCCTATCACCAACTCCCGGAGTTCACTCAGACTCACGTCTATTGAGTCAGTGATGCCATCCAGCCATCTCATCCTCTGTCGTCCCCTTTTCCTCTTGCCCCCAATCCCTCCCAGCATCAGAGTCTTTTCCAATGAGTCAACTCTTTGCATGAGGTGGCCAAAGTACTGGAGTTTCAGCTTTAGCATCATTCCTTCCAAAGAAATCCCAGGGCTGATCTCCTTCAGAATGGACTGGTAAGTATAATATAGTATACATACATATAGTATGTATAATACAATATGTATATTTTAGAAAGCTTATGAATTTTTGCCTAGCTAAAAAAAAATTTATATTTTGATTCCACTTATTTCGTTAAGTATGAATAGAATGCTAGATTTCCTATTTATATTGACTCAAAATTTTGATATAGTTCCATTTACTCTGGCATCTAGTTACTGTTAAAGTCTAGATAGCTTATTATCTAGTGATTTAAAAAATATGAAAGAGGTTGAAACTTCTAAACTGAATTTTGTGTGTCTCACTCCTCTGACTTTTTGAGACCTCATGGTAGAAAGAAATACTATGTTGTAAAAAGAAACAGTTTAACATGTGATATAGTATTACTGAGGATGAAATAGTTGGATGGCATACTGATTCAATGGACATGAACTTGGGCAGACTCTGGGAAATGGTAAGGGAGAGAGGAACCTGGTGTGCTGCAGTCCATGAAGTCACAAAGAGTCAGGCATGATTTGGTGACTAAAAACAACAGCAACAGTATTATTAACTAAAGTGAAGATTTTGTTCAGATTTCATAGAATTTATGCTAGTGTCCATTATTTTTTGGCATACCTTAATCAAGATTCTACATTGTATTTACTTATGTTGAGCAGCTTCAGTCGCATGCACAAATTTTGATAAATTCTCCTTTCACTTCTTTCTGTTACAAATATTTCCTAAATTTCCTTGTTATGACTTCTTAGATACACTCATTTAAAAGTAGAATTTAATTTCCAAATACATGGGGTTTTAAAAGTGTCTTTGATATTAATTTATTCATTTTGAGATTAATTTCTCATTTAAATGCTTTCTTCTCTGCAATCATCCTCTGTGTTTTTTCAGTGTTTTAACTTTATTGAGGCTTTCAATGGCTAAGTCAAAGAACTCTCTTGGTAAATTTCCCATTGCATTTGAAAACATGTGAGTTAGTTTCAAATATCTTTTGATATTGATTTCTAACATAATTCCACAGTGATAAGAAAATAGACTATGTATGATTTCAATACTTTTACACCATGGCCTTTTAACACCTGTTATATGTCCCTAGATATGTTCTTGTCTCTTTGTTTACAATATATGTGAACTTGAATAAAATTTGCATCCAACTATTGTGTGAAAATTGTATAAATCTTAATGATGCTGAATTTGTTCACAGTGCTTTTCAGGTCTACTATATCCCTCTGCATTTCCCTCTAGTCACTCTGCTAATACTAGAGAGCTTGATACTGAAATTTCAACTAAAATTTTTAATTTACTTAAAAATAATTACAACATATACTGGAAACATATGTAACTTTGTTCTGTATTTTCCAAGTCTTTAGTAAATGTGTTATGCTTTCATAATTTATAAACTAAAAAAGAAAGGAAAAAGTATTCTATCACATTTCTAAGAATGTTCTATCTGTGACTGTTTCAAATTCTGTGTGTTTCTGCTTACTCTCTGTTTTTCTCTTAATTAGAATTGGCAACTTTCAATATACATCAACACAGACAGTGTGGTAATATGTATACATTAGTCTAAATTACAATCAAGCTAAAAGAAAGTTCATTAAGTTCAGTTGCTCTATCAGGTCTGACTCTTTGCAACCCCACAGACTGCAGTATGCCAGGCTTCCCTGTCCATCAACAACTCCCAGAGCTTGCTCAAACTCATATCCATTGAGTCAGCGATGCCATCCAACCATCTCATCCTCTGTCATCCCCTTCTCCTCCTGCCTTTAATCCTTCCCAGCATCAGGGTCTTTTCCAAATAGTCAGTTTTTTCCATAAGCTTGCCAAAGTATTGGAGTTTCAGCTTCAGCATAACTCCTTCTAATGAATATTCAGAACTGATTTCCTTCAGGACTGACTGGTTTGATCTCCTTGCAGTCCAAGGGACTCTCAAGAGTCTTCTCCAACACCACAGTTGAAACAGTTCTTCAGCACTCAGCATTTTTCTGATCCAACTCTTACATCCATACATGACTAATGCAAAAACCATAGCTTTGACTATACAGACCTTTGTCAGCAAAGTAATGTCCCTGCTTTTTAATATGCTGTGTAGGTTTGCCATAGCTTTTCTTCCAAGGAGCAAGCATCTTTTAATTTCATGGCCGCAGTCACCATCTGCGGTGATTTTGGAAACCAAGAAAATAAGGTCTCTCACTGTTTCCATTGTTTTCCCCATCTATTTGCCATGAAGTGACGGGACCAGATGCCATCATCTTAGTTTTCTGAATGTTGAGTTCTAACCCTGCTTTTTCACTCTCATCTTTCACTTTCATCAAGAGGTTCTTTAGTTCTTCTTCAATTTCTGCCATAAGGGTGATGTCATCTGCATATATGAGGTTATTGATATTTCTCCCAGCAACACTGATTCCAGCTTGTGTTTCATCCAGCCTGGCATTTCACATGATATATTCTGCATATAAATTAAATAAGCAGGTGACAATAAACAGCCTTGATGTACTCCTTTTCAATTTGGAACCAGTCTGTTGCTCCATGTCCAGTTCTAACTGTTGCTTCTTGACCTGTATACAGATTTCTCAGGAAACAGGTCAGGTGGTCTGGCATTCCCATCTCTTTAAGAATTTTCCAAGTTTGTTGTGATCCACACAGTCAAAGGCTTTGGTGTAGTCAATAAAGCAGAAGTAGATGTTTTTCTGGAACTCTCTTGCTTTATCGATGATCCAGCAGATGTTGGCAATTTGATCTGGTTCCTCTGCCTTTTCTAAATCAGCTTGAACATCTGGAAGTTGTCAGTTCACATACTGCTAAAGCCTAGATTGAAGGATTTTGAGCATTACCTTGCTAGCATGTGAATTGCATGAGTACAATTGTATAGTAATTTGAACAGTCTTTGGCATTGCCTTTCTTTGGGACTGGAATTAAAACTGACCTTTTCCAATCCTGTAGCCACTGCTGAGTTTTCCAACTTTGCTGGCATATGGATTTGCAGCACTTTAACAGCATCATCTTTTAGGACTTTAAATAGCTCAGCTGGAATTGCACCATCTCTCCTAGGTTTGTTCATACTAATGCTTCTTCAGGCCCACTTGACTTCACACTCCAGGATGTCTGGCTCTAGGTGAGTGACTACACCATCATGGTTATCTGGGTCATTAAGACCTTTTTTGTACAGTTCTTCTGTATAACATTGTGAGCTCTATTTTATCATTACAAGGAATTAAATTGTTGTAGATCAGTATGCAACAGATCAGAAAGTAATTTATCATGCCCTGCATATAAAAGTTTGTAGATTTTGTCCTTTGTTATATTTTTTTTCTGTTTTCTATCTCATTAACCTCTTCTTTTTTCTTTATTTCCTCATCTAATTTTCCTTAAGTTTTCAAAATTATTTCTTCCAGGTTAGATTTATTAATAATTTTTGTATTAAATATCATATTAAAATTTTACAATAAAAATTATACAAAATATAAAATATAGTATTACAATTAAATTTTGTGTTAAATATTGTTTAATAACTCAACTTTCTGAGAAATGTTTTTTTCTGTGTATAATTTTCAATTATATTTAATTAAATAGCATAGCATATGCAAGTTTCAATTACTGTGATTTATGTTTTAATTATTTTCCCTTTTTAGACCACTTTAATTCACATTCAGCTAGTTATTTTATGTACATTTCTAAGCTGTTGTTTTTGTGTTATTTTTCAATTTTTCATTAGTAATTGTAGTTTCAATGTATTGAAACTTCAATTTATTGAAACTTTATTATATAAGTTATGATCATATCAATATTTTTGGAGGTTATTGTGCTTTTTAAGATTGACATGTGTATGTATAAACTAAACAACATTATTTATATATGTATGTACATAAATGAAGAGAAATATACATGTGTATTTCCCCAAAAGGCAAAATACTGTGTCTGTATGTGTGTGCATGTCTGTGGGTACATGTGCACACACATTCTATGAGAGATGTGCTCATGTCAATTTCTCTTACCTATTTTTGCTTTTGGTTGCTTTGTTTTTTTGGTTTATGTATTATGATAGTTTTTTAGTAGTTCTGTAAAGACTTGTGACACTCATACGTTCCTTGTGGATGACATCGTTTTCATCAGAAAGTGCCCCAGTTTGTCTCCTTAAAGGTGTACCTTGCATTCAGTCTTGTCTGATCTTACCACTGCACTCTGATTATCTTTGCACACATATGACTTTTATGTTTCTAATGTCAACTCTTGTGAATAAGGGGCAGTTCCCACTTGTTCTTGTCATTATGACTCTCAATTCTCCACACTGCCATACAGGTACATCCAACTTTAGAGGCTACTTCGGCAACTTGCCAGTAAACATGAATTTATAATATCAGAGGAGAATATAAAAAAAAAATGCTGGGTATTATGGTCATAATTTTCCTGAGAAAAGCATGTAAACAAACTCTCCACACAGTGTCCTCCTGCAACATTTCTTAACTCCTAGTCTTGATCTCCTCTCCATTAAGCTGCCGTTTCCCACAGGGCATGGAAACACTTGTGGTCTCCAAACGTAAATCTCCAGATTCAAACTGTCCTTTGAGCTTTAGAATCACATATGTGAATCCCTTGTTTCTCAGCCCCCAAATCTGTTCTTCTTCTATCTTCTTCATCTCGCTAATCGACCTACCTGAAAGTGAAGTGAAAGTGTTAGCTGCTCAGTCGGGTTCAACTCTTTGTGATGCCATGGACTGTAGCCCACCAGGCTCATCTGTCCATGGAATTCTCCAGGCAAGAATACTGGAGTGGGTAGCCATTCCCTTCTCCAGGGGAATCTTCCTGAGCCAGGGATTGAACCCTGGTCTCCCACATTGTGGGCAGATTCTTTACCTTATGAGCCACCTGGGAAGCCCAACTGCCCTCCCTATTGCCCACAACAGAAACCTAATTCACTCCGATCTTCTATTCCTCCACTCCTCATCTCCACGTAATCATTTCTGAGTCTAATGGAGATTGATTCCTAAAGGGCTCAAAACTCAACAACCTCTCTTTTCCTCTGTTGCCACTGTCTTTTGGGAATCATTATTCTTTCCTCAACCAGTTAAAGAGATCCTTAAAAGTGCAAATCTTGTCATGCTTGCACCTCTACACTTATAATTATTCTACAAATTTGGATCAAATAACACAGCTCCTTGATTCTTGATAGTTTCTCTAGCCTTTCATCATACTCGCTCATTCCCTTTATTTTATGCTGTTACACTGGACCTTTCTATGTATCTGGAATAAAAAAAGTTCTCTCCTATCTCAGTTAGAATTCTGGAATGTGCTTTGCTTTCTCCTCAGACTCCTGTGCTTCATTTTTTTCAATCATCAGTAAAATTCAATTTTCAAGGACGTCTTCGGAGGCCAAATTAGATCTTTGTGCACACACTTCCCAGATGGCAGTCATCATATCTGTAATTGTTCATAATGTGTCTTTCTCACCCTTAGACTTCATGAATGCAAGAGAAATCCTGTCCTGGGCATTGCTATGCTCCCAGCACCTGTCATACTTCCTGAGATATGAGGGATACTTAATAAGTACTCATCAACTGCAAGAGAAAAATGTAAAATAACTGAGGTAATTACATAGATGGTGAAGACATATTTCTTTCATTTGATTTTTTTTTTTTTTTTTTTTTGCTGTACTGTTACTCTTTTAATTTTAAAATACATGAAAGGATTGCTAATCCCAACACACAGAGAACCTATTTGCTTACATGGATTATAAAAATAATCTCTACTCTAAATTAGAAAATGACTGCAGATATCAGAAGCACCTATGATTGAAAGTTTCTCTTTCCTTAGCTCCTTCTTTTTTATGAAACAATCAGATAGACTCCTGGAACATTGCCAGATGATTATATTATGTTGCCTAATCATTTCTAATAATTTCAGACTTGTGCATGTTCTGCTTTACATGGTTTTAGTCTTATTGCTGGTTTTGATCTGCATCCTAACTGTTGATTTTGGGCAGTTGTATAAAATTAATCAAATATATTTTCAAACAGACACCTTAGTGACAAACTTCTTTTCAAAGAGATAAAGTTACACTTTAAACTATTTTTGATGAGTGTAGCATTCAGTAGCAATATTTCTACCCAGTTTTTGTCTAAAAGAAAAAAATAAGCTAACTGAAATTTAGATGATGTATAAAAGAGCAAACTCTGCTAATAGACTTTTTAAATTATTATTAAGTGAAGGAAGTGAATGTGAGGAATGTGAGATAAGCTTATTTATAGAAATGTCAAAAACAACTTTCAACACATGCAGAAAACCCTTTTCTTTGTAACGACATGCGTTGGCTTTATGCTGTGGTTTGACACTTTTCCCTGAAGCTTTCTCTATTTTTGGTTATAAATAGAGTAGAATAAAATTAGACATTCTTTAAAAAAATAATAAGTGGTATATAAGGTTTTTGTCACTGGCCGTGTCTTGGACTTAATTTAAAGGCTTAATATTCTTCAATAGTCTCTAACCCTCCTAGAATCCTTGGAAAGGAATTGGAAATGTCATGCAAAATGATTTGCCAAATTCTAGTACTTGTCTCAGCAAGAAATGGCATTCAAAGTCACCAAATAATGAAATCTAAGTTTATGTTTAAAGTACAAGCATTTTAATCAGTAAGTTTTTGAGAAATCTAAGACTAAGAACTAGGCATCCCACCTTTATCTAGTTAAAAAAAATCCTTTACTGATTACAGTTACACTTTTCAAATGGTGATTTGCTAAATTCCTAGAATCCTATAGATATGCCTCAGCCATTAGAGTAGGCAACAAAGGGGTTAGGGCTTCAACACATGAATTTCAGAGGACATATTCAGTCTATAGCATCTATCTTCATAGAGGCATTTGGATATACAAATCTGATGTCTGGAAGAAGGATCTGGGCTGGAGACATAAATTTAGGAGTCATGCAAAAGTAGATAATATTACAAAAGTACAAAATGAAGTCACTCAGTCATGTCTGACTTCGCAATCCCATGGACTGTAGCCTACCAGGCTCCTCCGTCCATGGAATGTTCCAGGCAAGAATACTAGATTGGGTTGCCATTTCCTTCTCCAGGGGATCTTCCCAACCCAGGGATTGAACCCAGGTCTCCTGCATTGCAGGCAGACACTTCACCCTCTGAGCTACCAGGGAAGCCCTAATAATATTAAATGCCATTAAACCAGGTATGATCACCAAATGGTGAGAAAAGAGATCCAAAAGCCTTGGGCACTAAAATATTTAGAGATTGAGGAGATTAACTGAAACTCATAAGGGACAGTAGGAAGGAATGAACAAAGCATGCACACAAGGAGAAGGACTTAGCTTTGATCAGAGCCTGGACGGAAATCCATAGAACCAGAAGAGAAATCAGAGCGTGTCATGTAGGCAAGTGAACTGAGGAGTTGGTGGAAACTTGGGAATTTCTTTTTGGCTACTTCTTTTTTCTCAGTGAAATATGAAGCAAGGTTCTTAGCTGAGAGTGAGGATGAGGAAAAGGTTTTGGCAGGGGTTTGAGGAGAAAAAAGAATGAATGAAATGGTCATCTAGGAAAGCTGGAGACTGAATAAACCAAGGAAATATAGTTGCCCTGCAAGGCAATACTAAAGACCCACATGAAACCACAGCCATAAATTTAAAAGGAGACCTTTTAGTGCTTCAGTCCTGTGCAGAGGCAGAATCCATGGAGAGTTAGGGTTAATCAGGGTTCATGTAAGTATGATAAAGAAAGAGAATGTATGCAAGGGAGAGATTATAATACTTGGATAAAAAGATGTACAGAATAGAGTGAGAGACAGTAAAAACTTCCCTGATGGCTCAGCAGTTAAAGAATCTGCCTGCAATGCAGGAGACCCAGGTTCAAATCCTGGGTGGAGAAGATCCCCTGGAGAAGGAAATGGCAAACCACTCCAGTATCCTTGCCTGGAAAGTCCCATGGACAGAGAAGCCTGATGGGCTGCAGTCCATGGGGTCACAAAGAGTCAGGCTCAACTGAGCGACTAACACTTTCACCTTCAGGAAGATCTACTGGAGGAGGAAATGGCACATTGAGCAGTCTTGCCTAAAAAAAAACCATAGACAGAGGAGCATGGTGGGCTGCAGTACAAAGGGTTGCTAAGAGTTGGACATGACTGAGCACGCATCCACACCCGTCTAGAGTAGGGTGACAGACAGTAAAAAATGGTGTAGGAGTGATGACTTTTAAGCACAAGTAGGTGAAGGAATGTTAGAGATGGGAGAGCTAGAGGAAGTGAGCTAGGAAATAGCAGATGCTAGTTGAAGAGTGAAGAGTTTAAATTGAAACAATGAAGAAATAAGTAGTATTAGTTGACAAGGCTGACACATGGCTGTGGAAAGATTGACTGTGTACCTGAAAATGAACATCCCTGGAGGAAAAGAACCTGGAGGCTGAGAAGTAAGCTTTAAGGAGCATTGTTGTGGAAATGAAGAGGACCAGTACATGATTATGGGAATTAGTGGTATAGCGTGAAAGATAGCATATTGAAAAGCAGAGACATTACTTTGCCAACAAAGGTCCGTCTAGTCAAGGCTGTGGTTTTTCCAGTGGTCATGTATGGATGTGGGAGTTGGACTGTGAAGAAAGCTTAGCAACAAAGAATTGATGTTTTCGAACTGTGGTGTTGGAGAAGACTCCTGAGAGTCCCTTGGACTGCAAGGAGATCCAACCAGTCCATTCTGAAGGAGATCAGCCCTGGGATTTCTTTGGAAGGAATGATGCTGAAGCTGAAACTCCAGTACTTTGGCCACCTCATGTGAAGAGTTGACTCCTTGGAAAAGACTCTGATGCTGGGAGGGATTGGGGGCAGGAGGAGAAGGGGATGACAGAGGATGAGATGGCTGGATGGCATCACTGACTCAATGGACTTGAGTCTGAGTGAACTCCGGGAGTTGGTGATGGACAGGGAGGCCTGGCGTGCTACGCTTCACGGGGTCACAAAGAGTCGGACACAACTGAGCAACTGAACTGAACTGAACTGAACTGTGAAAGATAGCTTACAGGGGAAGATTCAGATGCACAGATCATCTACACAGATTTGGTAATCACCAAGATTATAATAGAACCAGTAGGGAAAAAGAATTAAAATCTTCAGAGATTGTATGCGAGTGACCCAGTGACTCAAAAATCAGTTTGAAGAAGACTTCAGACTTAAATTTGAGGGTTTTTAGAGAGAAAAAAATTGAGAATAGTCTGAAAGCAGTAATGAGGAGCCTGAAAACATTCCACTTCCAGCTCTGTGATATGAGAAGCATGGGAGAGAAAAGCACTTCAGAGTTCTTCAGGGAAGCCTTGTTCCAAGGAAAAGTCTAGTGCTGCTAGACTTAAAAAGTAAGAGAAAAACTCAGAGAAGCTACAGACAGCAGAGTAAACAGACAGAGCAGCATAATGGGATTAATGTGCCAAATGGGCATAAAAACTTTAGGAAACTAAATGGGATAGATATGGCATTTATATTGGTAGGAGAAAAACATTATTCAATACATGGGCCAATTAATCAATCATTCCTAAAAGTAAAGTCCTGAATCTATTTTTTTCTGAATCCATCATGAATCACAATTTAAATATAAAAATAATAATTTAAAAGTTCTAAAAAGCATTTTAAAAAGTAATTTTTAAATCCTCAAAAATGAAGTTTTCAAACCATGCAAATAAATATGGAAACCTTAAAGGAAAAAGTTGAATAAATATTTATTCAAATACTATAAAAAGAGAAAATTTCTGAATAAACATAAAAGAATTAAAAAGCAAACAGTACACTTGAAAAAAAATATTTGAAACACCATTACAGATAAAAGATAAGTTTCATTAATATATCAAGATCACACAATAATCAATAAAAAGCTATGAGAAAACTGATAAACCACTGGTCCTATAGGATTAGGGCCCCACCCTTATCACCTCACTTGGCTTTAAATACTTTTTAAAGAGTATCTCCCAGGACAGTCACTGGGGGTCAGGGTTTCCACATGGGATCTGAGGAGGCCACAATTCAGTCTGTAGCAGGCCAGCATCATCAGGTGAAGGACATATGGCTAGGTACAAAGGAACTTAATAAAACCAGAAAGACTGAATTTGATTGGAAATGCCCCAAATATAGTAATGGTGTTCAAAGAATGCTGGGTAGAGAGAATATAAGAAGTGCATCTGGCAAACAGAATTCAAGAAAATAAGACCTGGAGTGACCGTCTTAACCTGGGCTCCATGTTGGCAACATATAATCACATAAACCTGCAAAACTGCTTTTTAAATGATACATAAACGAGGTCTCAGGAAAATCAAGACAATGGAGCTGCTTAGCTCTTATAAACAGTAGGATAGTGTTGATGAGCATAGAAAGGAAAGTGATGGGAGGGAAGATGGGAGGAGGTGGAAGAGAAAGAGAGGGAACATTCAGCTTACGGAGATTGTAGGTAACTTTTCTCACTTGTCATAAAAGTTTTTGCCAAAGAATTTAGAAGAATTTTGTAGATAGTGTTAATTGGCATGATGTAATGAGGCTCCTTTATATTGCATACAAATCTTTGAGCAATCTTTCTTGATTAAAAAATATGCAAAGTGAGGCATAAAAACATTTGCAGTATTTTAAAACATTCTCTTTCTTAAACAAAATGGGAAAAAGCTTCAAGTTTTGGTTTATCCATTTTCCAAGAAATCCCTCATAAGAAATGGAGTAGCCATCATGGTCAGCAAAAGAGTTTGAAATGCAGTACTTGGATTCAATCTGAAAAACAACAGAATGATCTCTGTTCGTTTCCAAAACAAACCATTCAATATCACAGTAATCCAAGTCTATGCCCCAACCAGTAATGCTGAAGACGCTGAAGTTGAACAGTTCTATGAAGACCTACAAGACCTTTTAGAACTAACACCCAAAAAAGATGTCCTTTTCATGATAGGGGACTGGAATGCAAAAGTAGGAAGTCAAGAAACACCTGGAGTAACAGGCAAATTTGGCCTTGGAATATGGAATGAAGCAGGGCAAAGACTAATAGACTTTTGCAAAGAAAATGCACTGGTCATAGCAAACACCCTCTTCCAACAACACAAGAGAAGACTCTACACATGGACATCACCAGATGGTCAACACCGTAATCAGATTGATTATGTTCTTTGCAGCCAAAGATGGAGAAGCTCTATACACTCAACAAAAACAAGACCGGGAGCTGACTGTGGCTCAGATCATGAACTCCTTATTGCCAAATTCAGACTGAAATTGAAGAACGTAGGGAAAACCACTAGACCATTCGGGTATGACCTAAATCAAATCCCTTATGATTATACAGTGGAAGTGAGAAATAGATTTAAGGGCCTAGATCTGATAGATAGAGTGCCTGATGAACTATGGACTGAGGTTCATGACATTGTACAGGAAACAGGGATCAAGACCATCCCCGTGGAAAAGAAATGCAAAAAAGCAAAATGGCTGTCTGGGGAGGCCTTACAAATAGCTGTGAAAAGAAGAGAAGTGAAAAGGAAAGGAGAAAAGGAAAGATATAAGCATCTGAATGCAGAGTTTCAAAGAATAGCAAGGAGAGATAAGAAAGCCTTCCTCAGGGATCAATGCAAAGAAATAGAGGAAAACAACAGAATGGGAAAGACTAGAGATCTCTTCAAGAAAATTAGAGATACCAAGGGAACATTTCATGCAAAGATGGGCTCGATAAAGGACAGAAATAGTATGGACCTAACAGAAGCAGAAGATATTAAGAAGAGGTGGCAAGAATATACAGAAGAACTGTACAAAAAAGATCATGACCCAGATAATCAAGATGGTGTGATCACTGACCTAGAGCCAGATATCTTGGAATGTGAAGTCAAGTGGGCCTTAGAAAGCATCACTACAAACAAAGCTAGTGGAGGTGATGGAATTCCAGTTGAGCTATTCCAAATCCTGAAAGATGATGCTGTGAAAGTGCTGCCCTCAATATGCCAGCAAATTTGGAAAACTCAGCCATGGTCACAGGACTGGAAAAGGTCAGTTTTCATTCCAATCCCAAAGAAAGGCAATGCCAAAGAATGCTCAGAGTACCACACAATTGCACTCATCTCACACGCTAGTAAAGTAATGCTCAAAATTCTCCAAGCCAGGCTTCAGCAATAAGTGAACAGTGAACGTCCAGATGTTTAAGCTGGTTTTAGAAAAGGCAGAGGAACCAGAGATCAAATTGCCAACATCCGCTGGATCATCGAAAAAGCAAGAGAGTTCCATAAAAAACATCTATGTCTTCTTTATTGACTATACCAAAGCCTTTGACTGTGTGTATCACAATCAACTGTGGAAAATTCTGAAAGAGATGGGAATACCAGACCACTTGACCTGCCTCTTGAGAAATTTTGCATGCAGGTCAGGAAGCAACAGTTAGAACTGCACATGGAACAACAGACTGGTTCCAAATAGGAAAAGGAGTAGGTCAAGGCTGTATATTGCCACCCTGCTTATTTAGCTTATATGCAGAGTACATCATGAGAAACGCTGGACTGGAAGAAGCACAAGCTGGAATCAAGATTGCCAGGAGAAATATCAATAACCTCAGATATGCAGATGACACCACCCTCATGGCAGAAAGTTAAGAGGAACTAAAAAGCCTCTTGATAAAAGTGAAAGAGGAGAGTGAAAAAGTTGGCTTAAAGCTCAACATTCAGAAAACAAAGATCATGGCATCCGGTCCAACCACTTCATGGGAAATAGATGGGGAAACAGTGAAATAGTGGCTGACTTTATTTTTCTGGGCTCCAAAATCACTGCAGATTGTGACTGCAGCCATGAAATTAAAAGATGCTTACTCCTTGGAAGAAAAGTTATGACCAACCTAGATAGCATATTCAAAAGCAGAGACATTACTTTGCCAACAAAGGTCCATGTATTCAAGGCTATGGTTTTTCCAGTGGTAATGTATGGATGTGAGAGTTGGACTGTGAAGAAAGCTGAGCGCCGAAGAATTGATGCTTTTGAACTGTGGTGTTGGAGAAGACTCTTGAGAGTCCCTTGGACTGCAAGGAGATCCAACCAGTCCATTCTGAAGGAGATCAGTCCTGGGTGTTCATTGGAAGGACTGATGTTGAAGCTGAAACTCCAGTACTTTGGCCACCTCACGCGAAGAGTTGACTCATTGGAAAAGATGCGGATGCTGGGAGGGATTGGGGGCAGGAGGACAAGGGGATGACAGAGGATGAGATGGCTGGATGGCATCACTGACTCGATGGATGTGAGTCTGAGTGAACTCCGGGTGTTGGTGATGGACAGGGAGGCCTGGCGTGCTGAGATTCATGGGGTCGCACAGAGTCAGACACGACTGAGCTGAAGCAGACACAGCTGAGCTAAGCGACTGAACTGAACTGAACTGATATGAAATAAATTAATCAGTGTAACAAGGAAAACTCCAAATTGCCAGTGGAAACAAGTCTCTGAAAAGTTTCAGATATAATCTTTACCAGCGCAGAGTGAGGAGAGCGCCAAGGCTGCCACTCATGAAACACCGCAGGGGACGCTGCCTGAGAGGTACAGGGGCGAGAATAATGCTCCAGGCACTGTGCCTCAGCTCTCCGACCACATCACCGTGCACCACTCTTAAACGTCAGCCAATATCGTGGAAGGCCATGAAAAGGCCAAGGAGCTCAAGGGTAGACATTCTGAGTGTGTAGAGCAATGGCTTCCAACAAAACAGACCCTGTGGGAAATCGAGACAAACATCTCATGCTTTCTGCACTGTGTACAGTTGACAAACATTAGCTTATAAAACAATCTACAAATATCCCACATTGAATGGTTTACCTAATTTTCTTTGCCTGGTTTATTTCAAATAACGTGAAATCAAAACATGTTAAATTTTTTCAGTATTCCCAGTGGCAAAACAAAACTATCCTAATTTAGTGAAGGTCACTTTTAACCTTTCTATTTCAGATCACAGCAGGAAATAAAATAATAGCTGAGCTTTTCTATCTTTTTGGCATAATGGAAATCGTAAAACCATTTCAATCTCATTTTTATCAATTATATTGGCAACCTCTATTAACGTTTCCCTTTTTCTTTAATCTACCCTTTCTAGTTTCCATTCTGCCTGCCCTTGATAGAGGAGCTACAGAGCCTCAGGGCTACTCATCTGGGAGTAAATAAAAATGTTTGCCTACTAAAAGTGAATGATCCTGAAGGATTTCCCTTTGAATAGACTAAAGGTTGAAACTGCAAAGCCACTTCCCATTCTTTAGGGGTCTGAGTTTTCCTATCATCTGATATGTAAATTAATTAAACTATATCTTAATATAGATGAGGATTTGGCCTCCATGAAAACAGCACAAACTCACCTGAGCCAAAAAAAAAAAAAAATAATAATAATAATCTAATTCCTAATTTTATCCAGGGGAGTTTGGTGTTTTTTGACTCTACAGTTTGTTGTTGTTGTTGTCGTCTTGTTTTGTTTTTAAATCTCTGAATTGTCTGAGTCCTTGCTCCTCAAAGCGTGGTCCAAGAACTAGAAACATTGGCAACACTTGGGAGCTTGTTAAAACACAGGATCTGAAGTCATACTCTAGACTAATAAGAATGTTTTCAAATGAGAACTTCAGTTGATTCTGTTTATAATAATCTGAGAAGGACTAGTCTGTGTTAAACTGTGTCAAGTATTAAAACTAAAAATATACACAAATAAAAGAAACCCCTAAGTCTGTCTGCTGGAATCTAGACCCTCATTGCAGAGATGGGACTGAGTGAGTAAGTTAACCAGACATACAGGCTGGAGACAGAGCACAGGCTGAGGCTGTGAGATGGATTACGGCATGTGTAGGGCAAATGAGAAGTTAATGTTGTTGAAGCTTCATATATGATGAGGGGAGAATGGGAGGTTAGGCTAGGCAGGTTCACAAGGATCAGATTATTACTGACATTTTATGTCTTACGAAGAAGGTGAGATTTATGCTAAAGGTAATCGGGAACCATTTAAAAATAATTGAGCAGGAATGGAGTTGATGAAATGTACGTGTTAAAAGATTATTCTTACTGGAGTGTGGAGGAAAGACTACAGGGGTGAAACCAGAGTTTAAGTAGACCAGAAAAAAAGACTAATAAAATTCTTGGCACCTATTCTTCCTGCTTTATATGACTGTTGCAAGAATTAAATTAGGCTGTAGTTATGGATGCCAGAGGAAACTATAAAACATCAGGCAAACGTAAGAGAGAATGAGAACGAGGTGGTTATAATGTTTTGCTTTGTTTCTGTTTTCCTTTACCTAAGGAGGATCTTCACTCTATATTTGTTGGGCGCTCACCTCCAGAGTTGATCCCTCACTCAGCAGATTGGGGTGGGTCATTCATAATTTAAAGTTCCTCAACTGATTCAGACAAAAACCTATTGCACTGGAGAGCTGACATTCCTTGCAAACCAAGGCAAACACAACGGGTGGATTTTTCTTCACAGGATCGAATAATGATTTAGTCTAAAGATCATCCAGGGGACAGTAATCTATTAGCAGACACAGGATGCGATCCTTGAAGTTCAGCATATGCTCCCCATAAGCTTGGATGCTCTCAGCTCAGGGCTCAACAAAAAAAAGGATAACAAAAGGTTTATTTGCATAACATGTCCCTTTCCTCTCAGGTCTGGTTAGAAGTATCTGCCCAAGTGTTTCAGCAACTTAGTTTAAAATCACGCAGGTCTGCTAAGGGAGAATGTCATTCTCCTCAAACCAGATGGATCCTATTCCTGAGAGGCACATATAATTGTATTTTCCTCAAAGGCCCAGAGGAATCAAGCAGATTGGCAGGACATGAGCACTTGGTATCCACATCTCCACTCAGATGTGCTCACACGCCTGAGAACGCCGAGAGGAGCCACAGGCACGTTGTGCTGGAGAGCCAGATGGACCACCACCTGACTTGATTCCTCTGGACAGTGTTTTTAATTCAGGGACTACATTTTGATTTTCAGTCTTTGTCTCATCAGACTTGCACAGGTTTGGGGCCTAAACAGAGACCATTGGTTTCTGAATGGCAGTACAGCAATTTAAACTTAGGTAAGGCAGAATTCAGAGGTACAACATTTTTTTTTAATTTATTTGAAGATTCAGACTAAGGAGCATATTGAAATCTATAGTATCTCTATCAGTTTCAGCAAAAACATGCACAAACAAAACACCAGAAGATGCAAATTTCACAAATGTAGCATAACATATGGTACAGCTTCATAATATTTTCAAGTCCGTTGTTTTAATAAATCTTCATCAAATTATGCAGATGTCTCAGGAAGGTCAACCTAAAAACCACACATTTTATACATCCAAAGTAAATCTTGCGTTTCTGACAATCGTGCCCGTCTACAAAAGCAAGTATTAGTCAAGACCAAACAAATATTTCTATTAGAATGATTTAAAAGCATATCTGCCTTTATTTTCCTATTTTTATCCACTTTTGTAAGAAATTTCAATCAGTGAAAAGAGAAAAACTGGTGGAATATGTTGAAGTAGACATATTGCAGTGTAATAGGAAAACATTATCATGAAACTGAGACTGTATTGTTCCAATCTTCGTTTAAAGAGCCTGGGGGCAGAAGAGTGCTCTGATTCTGGCAGGGAATTTTGTCATCATGGCCAAGTAACCTTCACAGGTATGAATTTCAGCCCAGACTAGGGACATATTAAATCCCATTTTGACTTTAACATCCCCTCTCACTAGTGGAAAGCAATCTCAGACAACCTTGCCGTACCCTGAGTTATGCCACAGTCCTGGATCTTAGGACTGCAGTTCTAAGAAATGAGTTATCGGTTAGCTGCCTATGCAGGTTAGCCCTGTTCTGAGAAACGGCCCCTGTTCCTACAAGCTCTTCAGTTCTGGGAGTCTCCTGTTCTTTCTGACCCACTCTTGACACAAAGCCCTTTCTGTCTGCAAAAGTGCTTGATCCCACATACCCTACTGTCTCCCTAGAACTGTGGGCTAGCCTCGGGTTTCCATGGTTATACAATACAATTCTCCGTGTGTGAAAATTTCCTTCAAAGCTAACTTGCAAAATATTGCAGATTTAATTTCTTGGAATTGCTCATCTCTTGCTGTTGAACTTCCAGTTTTGTTAAAGAAGAAAAATAAGTTAAATTCAGCTGCAGTAACTCAGTTTTACCCATCCTTGCACCTATTGACTAAAATGTGAATTCGTTCAAAGGTCACATTTCCTATCAGAGCCATTTCTATTTTCTTAAGGATCTTCCTGCACCTTCTCTTTCTTCTCCAGGTAGCAAAGAAAGGCTTGTCTGTAACCTGGCATTGAGTGGGGGTGGACCTTCTTCTGTGCAGTGTTCCCTGAGTCCTTGCTTGCCTTTGCTGAGACGTTTCGCATCCTGCCTGGTCACGGGGGGTCTAGGGCTGGTGTTCACCAGGTATGGCAGGTCCCTGTTGGTCATTGAGCATCTGCTGAAATCCCCTGCCAAAACCTTCTGAGCTGAGACTCCCAAATACAGCCTCTCTCTGCCAACTCCCAGCCTCGACCAAATCACCAGTTCTATGGAAACATCTATGCCTTTTAAGGGTGTGAGCACTCAGGCTGTGTTTTTCTCACCTTTATGGAGAGTCCAGAGCTTTGTGAAGCTGACTTCAGGTCCACACATTTGGCCCTCTCTTGAATCAAACACCAGATGGCCATAAAGAAAAACATTTCTGCAAGTAACTTTACAATATTATCTACTTTATAATAATATCACCCAGCATTTACTACCTTAGCCTCAGTCTCTTTTGTAAAAGGAAAGGTTTGTATACATTTACTCTGAGGTCCCTTCTATTTTATATCCTATATTCATAATCTTGTGCCCAGGTAGGACTTAGAAAGAAGTCTAAAACATGGAAATGTTATGAAAAGGCCCATGTTGAAGCATATTGTTACTTTTCAGTCACTCAGTCGTGTCTGATTCTTTGTGACCCCATTGACTGCAGCATGCCAGGCTTCCCTGTCTCTCACTATTTTCTGGAGCTTGCTCAAACTCATGTCCATTGAGCCAGTGATTCCATCCAGCCATCTCATCTTCTTTCCTCCCCTTCTCATCCTGCCTTTAATCTTTCCCAGCATCAGGGTCTTTTCCAATGAGTTGATGCTTCCCATCAGGTGTCCAAAGTATTGGAGCTTCAGCATCATTCCTTCCAATGAATATTCAGGACTGATTTCTTTTAGGATTGACTGGTTGGATCTCCTTACTGTACAAGAGACTCTTAAGAGTCTTCAGCACCACAATTCAAAGTCATCAATTCTTCAGTGCTCACCCTTCTTTATGGTCTAACTCTCACATCCATACATGACTACTGGAAAAAGTCCATAGCTTTGACTAGATGGACCTTTGTTGGCAAAGCAGTCTCTGCTATTTAATATGTTGGCTAGGTTAGTAATAGCTTTTCTTCTAAGGAGCAAGTGTCTTAATTTCATGCCTGCACTCACCACCCATAGTGATTTTGGAGCCCAAGAAAATAAAATCTGCCACTGCTTCTATTTTTCCCCATCTACTTGCCATGAAGTGATGGAACCAATGCCATGATCTTAATTTTTTTAAATGTTGAGTTTTAAGCCAGGTTTTTTACTCTCCTCTTTCACATTCATCAAGAGGCTCTTTAGTTCTTCTTCACTTTCTGCCATAAGGGTGGTGTCATCTGCATATCTGAGGTAATTGATATTTTCTCCCAGCAATCTTGATTCCAGCTTGTGCTTCCTCCAGCCTGGCCTTTCTCATGATGTATTCTGCATATAAGTTGGATAAGCAGAGTGACAATATATAACCTTGATGTATTCCCTTTCTAGTTTGGAACCAATCTGTTGTTCCATATCCAGTTCTAACTGCTGCTTCTTGACCTGCATACAGGTTTCACAGCAGGCAGGATGGATGACATGGTACTCCCATCTTCTGAAGAATTTTCCACAGATTGTTGTGATCTACACAGGCAAAAACTTTAGAGCAGTCAATGAAGCAGAAATAGATGTTTTTCTGGAACTCACTTGTTTTTTCAGTGATCGAACAGATGTTGGCAATTTGATCTCTGGTTCCTCTGCCTTTTCTAAATCTAGCTTGTACATCTGGAAGTTCTTGGTTCTCATAATGTTGAAGCCTATCTTGAAGGATTTTGAGAATTACATTGCTAGCATGTGAGATGAGCGCAATTGTGCGGTAGATTGCACATTCTTTAGCATAGCCCTTCCTTGGGATTGGAATGAAAACTGACCTTTTCCAGTCCTGTGGCCACTGCTGAGTTTCCCAAATTTGCTAGCATATTGAGTTAAGCACTTTAACAGCATCATCTTTTATGAGTTGAAAAAGATCAGCTGGAATTTTATCACCTCCAGTAGTGATGCTTCCTAAGGCCCACTTGATTTCACACTCCACATTCCAGGGTATCTGGCTCTAGGTGAAGGATAACATCATCATGGCTATTGGGTCACTAAGACCTTTTTTATATAGTTCTTCTTTGTATTCTTTCCACCTCTGCTGCTGCTGCTAAGTCGCTTCAGTCGTGTCTGACTCTGTGCAACCCCATAGACAGCAGTCCATGAGGCTCCCCCATCCCTGGGATTCTCCAGGCAAGAACACTGGAGTGGATTGCCATTTCCTTCTCCAATGTATGAAAGTGAAAAGTGAAAGTGAAGTCGCTCAGTCATGTCTGACTCTTCGCGACCCCATGGACTGCAGCCCACCAGGCTCCTCTGTCCATAGAATTTTCCAGGCAAGAGTGCTGGAGTGGGGTGTCATTGCCTTCTCCGTCCACCTCTTCTTAACATCAATTAATTTATGTTGATTGATATCAATAATATCAGCTGATTTATACTATGGAAGCAGAAAACAAGTGCAAATAGTGAAAATCAATTGAAGTTGGGGAAATGAAACTAACAAAGAAGAGCTATAGAAAAGTTAGCATGGAAATATCAGGTAAAATGCCAATATGTATTTCATTGAAACCTACTAAGACAAACTGTTGGAACAAGAGAGTTTGTCAGGTGATAGCAAGAGCTCAAACACCAGGCCAGGATTCAGATATATAATGCTAGTCTCTGGGGAATCAGGGAAGAATGGAACAGAGAAAAGCAAAGTTACCATCTTACCAAGAATAGAGTGACAGTTTACACAGTCAGGACTGAGGCAACAATAAATAAGAAAAAAGTAAAGCTTTCAGAACTGGGTCATATGATCACGGCAAGAGTAAAAGCAAGAATAACCAAATTCTGAATCTTAAAATGACAAGCTAAAGCTCCTTAAATCCTTTCTGCTTATAAATTAGCTCAAGTTTTGACAGACTGCCACCAGGAAGCAAGCTCCAGTAGCCCAGCTGTGAGGAGAGCAGGCTTCCAGAGTCTGGGGAGCAGGCAGAACTAGACTCAATTTGCAGGGTGTGTGGGAGATTTCATTATTAACTCCAACACACAGACATTTTTAGAGCTGTAGTCTTTTTTAAAACTGAGAAATATTTGTCAAAATATCTAAGAGACTCTGTTTTATATTGCAATTATAATCCGCATATGAGTGGAAAAGTGTAAATTTCTGTTAAAAAAAAATACCAACCCTCCTGTTCTTTTCAATTGTGTTTTTGCTTTATAACCTTTTTAAATAGCTATGTGACTGTGGAAAATTCTGAAAGAGATGGGAATACCAGACCACCTGATCTGCCTCTTGAGAAATCTGTATGCAGGGCAGGAAGCAACAGTTAGAACTGGACATGGAACAACAGACTGGTTCCAAATAGGAAAAGGAGTTCATCAAGGCTGTATATTGTCACCCTGTTTATTTAACTCATATGCAGAGTACATCGTGAGAAACGCTGGACTGGAAGAAACACAAGCTGGAATCAAGATTGCCGGGAGAAATATCAATAACCTCAGATATGCAGATGACACCACCCGTATGGCAGAAAGTGAAGAGGAACTAAAAAGCCTCTTGATGAAAGTGAAAGTGGAGAGTGAAAAAGTTGGCTTAAAGCTCAACATTCAGAAAACAAAGATCATGGCATCCGGTCCCATCACTTCATGGGAAATAGATGGGGAAACAGTGGAAACAGTGTCAGATTGTATTTTCCTGGGCTCCAAAATCACTGCAGATGGTGAATGCAGCCATGAAATTAAAAGACGCTTACTCCTTGGAAGGAAAGTTATGACCAACCTAGATAGCACATTGAAAAGCAGAGACATTACTTTGCCAACAAAGGTTCGTCTAGTCAAGGCTATGGTTTTTCCTGTGGTCATGTATGGATGTGAGAGTTGGACTGTGAAGAAGGCTGAGCACCGAAGAATTGATGCTTTTGAACTGTGGTGTTGGAGAAGACTCTTGAGAGTCCCTTGGACTGCAAGGAGATCCAACAAGTCCATTCTGAAGGAGATCAGCCCTGGGATTTCTTTGGAAGGAATGATGCTAAAGCTGAAACTCCAGTACTTTGGCCACCTCATGCGAAGAGTTGACTCATTGGAAAAGACTCTGATGCTGGGAGGGATTGGGGGCAAGAGGAGAAGGAGACGACAGAGGGTGAGATGGCTGGATGGCATCACTGACTCGATGGACATGAGTCTCAGTGAACTCCGGGAGTTGGTGATGGACAGGGAGGCCTGGCGTGCTGCAATTCATAGGGTTGCAAAGAGTCAGACACGACTGAGCAACTGATCTGATCTGATCTGATGTGACATATTCATGAAAAATACAGAAATCATTAACAAATTATTGTAACATGAACACACATATCCAGGTCAAGAATAGAATATGACCACCAACCTGGGAGTGCTCCTCAGGACTTATCCTAATCATTTTAAATGTAGCTTTGAAAGTTTGGGCTTCCCTGTTAGCTCAGCTGGTAAAGAATCTGCCTGCAATGCAGGAGACCATGGTTCGATTCCTGGGATGGGAAGATCCCCTGGAGGAGGGATAGGCTACCCACTCCAGTATTCTTAGGCTTCCCTGATGGCTCAGCTGGTAAAGAATCCTCCTATGATGTGGGAGACCTGGGTTCGATCCCTGGGTTGGGAAGATGCCCTGGAGAAGGGAAAGGCCACCCACTCCAGTATTCTGGCCTGGAGAGTCCCATTGACTGTATAGTCCATGTGATCACAAAGAGTCAGACATGACTGAGTGACTCACTTTCTTTCACTTTGACAGTATGTTTTGGTAAGGAGACTCGTTCCCTTCAAGAATCAGAAAAGAATGTCAAAATGCTTGAAGCATATAGAAATAAGAGAAAAAATAATTGAAAGACAAGTTCAAATTAATTGTTATACCAAATCCAGGCTTCCAAGGACAAGGAGCTGGAGGGCAGAGTGGATTGAGGTGGACAGAAAATAATCTCTTGATGAAAACATGTCATTCAATCTTTCATTTGTGATGTGCAGAGGAGAGGAACTACACATTGTTATCTGAAAGTGGACTTAGGTTAAAAAATGTGTATTGCAAACTTCAGAACAACCACTAAAAAGAGAAATATAACTGACACAGTGAAAGGAGATAAAATGAAATAGTACGAAATGTTTGATTAGAACCAGAGAAGTTGGGGGGAAAGCAGAAATAAAAAGAAACAAACAGTAAATATAACTTAATATGCATTTGATTTAACTACAGTGCAGTTAAGTATATGATGGTTATTAATTCAACTTTATCAATTTCAAAAACCTCTTTAAGTGTAAACGATTTAAAAACAACAAATTGTTAAATGGAATACAAAAACAAGCATCAGCTATATGTTGCCTATCAAAACACATTTTAATATAGTGACCCAAGTACATTAAATGTAAAAATATTGAAGAAGGCTGTACCTGCAAACACTAATCAAAAGATTGATGATTTCAGACAAAGCAGACATTAGAACAGGGAAGTGTATCAAGGATAAAGATGAGTATTACATATTATAAAGGGGTCAATTTTCCAAGCATATAGAACAAATAGAACTGAAGGAAAAGTAGAAAAACTCCTTATTATGTTAGAGACTTCAACAGTCCCATGTTACTCAGTAGTCTCTAAAGTGTTAGTTGTTTAGTTGTGTCCAATTCTTTGCCACCCCATGGACTGTAGCCCACCAGGCTCCTCTGTCCATGGAATTCTCGAGGCAAGAATACTGGAGTGGGTTGCCATTCCCTTCTCTAGTAGTCTCTAAAACTAGATTTTAAAAGGGGATATAGTGAACACTACATTCTAATTGATAAAGTTGGCTCCCAGAGGTATGGGTTAACAATTTTGAAACCACCATACATGTGTACATTAGAATTAAACAAGTAAACTGTTGGCAGATGAAAAGATTCAGATTATCATTGCTGGAGCAGGAGATTACAGATAAGCAAGGGGAAAAGGCAAGGATAATCCATATGTTAATGGATCAGAGATTTTGACATCAATACGAACTCATGTTTAGTTAACATAGAAACAGATGGTTACATATAGAGATATCTACAAACACATACATATATACCAGTTAGTATATAAACATATACTGCTGATGCCGCTGCTGCTAAGTCACTTCAGTCATGTCCGACTCTGTGAGACCCCATAGACGGCAGCCCACCAGGCTCCCCCAGCCTTGGGATTCTCCAGGCAAGAACACTGGAGTGGGTTGCCAGTTCCTTCTCCAATGCATGAAAGTAAAAAGTGAAAGTAAAGTCACTCAGTTGTGTCCAACTCTTGCAACCCCATGGACTGCAGCCCTCCAGGCTCCTCCATCCATGGGATTTTCCACACAAGAACACTGGAGTGGGGTGCCATTGCCTTCTCCTAGGCGTATACTATACAGTCATATTTCTCTGTCAAATGAGAGGGCCTAGAAACAATGACTCTCTAGTAACACGCACACTTAGAATCAAGACCTTGATTTCCAGACTTCCCTCATGGTCCAGTGATTAAGAATCTACCTGCCAATGCAGGGGTCTTGGGTTCCATCCCTGGTCCTGGAAGATTCCACACATGCAGGACAACTAAGTCCATGCATCGCAACTACTGAGCCCACATGCTGCAACTACTGAAGCCCACAAGCTTCAGAGCCTGTGCTCTGCAACAAGAGAAGCCCCTGAAGCAAGAAGCTGGTGCAGTACACCTAGACAGTAGCCCCACCCCCCACCCCCTCCTTGTCACAGCTAGAGAAAGTCCACGCTTAACAATGAAGAGCCAGTGCAGCCAAAAAATAAATTTTTTTTTTTTTAATCTTGATTTCCAATGCCATACTCAAAAAGGAAAAAAAAAAAAGAAGAAGAAACCAAGATTCTTTGGAGAAGTGGCTGATTCTGAGACCGGAGCAGAAAATACACAAGATGACCTTGGAGCGTCTTGTAGTGTCAAAAAGTAAGAAAGATGAATTAAACACACACACACAAGAAAGGAATTATGTCAAAGAGCCAACTGATAGAGCTCTCATGTACAAAGCAGAACAATTGAAGTAGTATAGAATTATAACAGAAAGAATTTTTTTAAAGTACCCTTTAGTCCCTACTGATACAGATAAATGATTGAATAAATAAATAAATGGGGGAAAATAGACAAATAGCCCATGTAGAAATGTTCCATATAGTATATATAGATACTCCTTCTTTAAAAGATGTGACATAACTCCACTCCTGGGGCTGTGCACAGTGACTGCCTTCATAAGAGTACAGTACAGAAAAAGAAAAGGAAAGAATAACTTTAAAATGGACAAAATTGTTAAGCACTGCAGTTTGACTAGAATAACTTCAAAAGTGATAAATCATGTGGATAATATGATGTGATGAGAACTACATTTTAGCCTGGCATTCCTTCCCAAAACCTGTAACTCCAGTCTAACCATAAAAAAAAAAAAAAAAAACAGACAAAGCTCAACTGAAGGGCATTCTATGAAATGCCTAATCATTTCTTCTGCAAACTGTCAAGGTTATCAAAAACAAGGAAAACCTGAGAAACTGTGACAGTCAAGATGACCCCAAGGAGACATGACAATTAATTACAATATGGCTTCTCTGGTTTCCTAGATGAGATCCTGGAATAGAGAAATGAAATTAGGCAAAAGCTGAGGAAATCTGAATAAAGTATGGACTTTAGACAATGGTAAGGTATCAGTATTAGTACATTAATTGTAACAAATGTACTACAAATGCAAGACATTAATAAGAGAACTGGGTATGGGAACTCTGCACTATCGTCACAATTCATTTCTGTAAGTGTAAAACTATCCTAAAATTTTTAAAAAGTTTCTTTAAGCAATTTAAGCCTCTTTATTTAGTAATTAAAAAAACTTCCTCAGATTTTCAAATAATAGTCTCAATCACCTCCCTTCTAACCATCAAGGTTTCAGGAAACTTTAACACTTCATGTGATCCTGGTCACTAAGTTACAGGCTTCAGTGGACTGTTGGAAAGTCCGTCTAATAGGGGCTAA
Source organism: Bos grunniens (assembly GCF_055505025.1). Taxonomy (NCBI): domain Eukaryota; kingdom Metazoa; phylum Chordata; class Mammalia; order Artiodactyla; family Bovidae; genus Bos; species Bos grunniens. The sequence goes on along the minus strand of NC_141183.1, from coordinate 58,814,269 downwards.
GGTGATAAGCAAGATGATGCAGTTACAAACAAAAAACAAACAAAAAAAAAAAACGCTGCAGAGTATTTAGGATCCAGTGGCCAGGCAGTGTGGATGCTTAACGATTGTTAGCTAAAGGAAAAGCGCGTTTACTCACTCTATTATACCAATAATGTCAGAGACAAAAAATGAAACTTAAACTCATTTATAAGTGGAAAATGGTAGTCCTTGTTATGAAGCTGAAAATTATCTTAATGTGTCATAAAACAGACTACATATCATTAAAAGAAAAGTACGTGTGTATTATATATGTGTTTCTTAAAGAGTAAACCTAATAGTTGACCAACACTGATTAAATTATTAGTTTAGCAGAGTGAGTCACTTACTGAATTCAATTAATTTCTATGCTTATTGTCATTAAAATTAACTGACAAAACTTTTTAAAGGACATTCTCATCCTGTTTTTACAGTCATCAGCATTGGTTCTACTGAACAGAGTTGTAGCTATATTTCTTCTTAACAAACCATAGAAGCAAGATAGAATTTAAATGATTTGACTTTTAAACGGAAAAGTATATTTTTCTGCTCTCATTGGTTAGTGACAGGCAAGTAATTTCGAGACCCTAAAACCTTAACAGAAAGGAAGAGTATAAGGTTCCTATTTAATGTGATATGAGAACGCAAGGTTTGGATAAAAACTTTCTCCTCTCAATTTCAAAGTTTTTACTTCTTTAATTCTTGCTTCTATTGGTGACAATTACCGATTTGCTAATAAAAAGGATTTAATCACTATTAATATTTTTATTCTTATAGGAGTTTTAAAAATCATAAAATAGTTTTTAAAATGAATCTGAGATCTTTATTCCAGCAGCTAAAACTGATTTAATCCAGCTAACCATAGAACATGATTTATTAAATTATACAAGATTATTATTTCCATAGATCAAAATATTTGAAATAAAAGCATTATAAAATTAATGAATATAGTGTGGTTATCATAGACCATAATATACATTTTAAATATAATGTCTGACACACATAGGAACATAATAAACATTTGTTGAGTTCATCTATGCCATTTGTAGATTGGCACCTATTTTACACAAAGCTTTTATGAAATTATAAAGATACATAAGACTCTTGTGAATAGCTCGTGATTGCCATTAACTTTAGTAAAAGTGAATTTTGTTATTGTTTTCTTATCTTTATTCTTTTTTTTTCCTTTATTTTCCTCTTTCTTAAGAAAAGGCACAACTACATGGGCATTGTGCGATCAATGTTCCATCACTCTGTTACCCATCTAGCTATTTGAACCACAAAAACTAGGCACCACCATGAATTAAAATGGAAGTTTGCATAGTTGTGAATATGGTGCTGAGGTGGGAACAAATGATGTATTTGCTAATTTTCTCATACCAAGCATATCAAGTAATAGCAAATATTACACTATACATTCTATGTGCCATCATTCAATTACATTATCTAAATAGGAACAACAAACAAGTCTTCAGGGGCTGAACAGGTAAAAATTATGTTAAACAACTAGGATGCCAGGCAAAGGGGCATGGTCCTTAATAGTGCCTTTATTAATGCAAATTAAGCTTTATTAGAAAAGACAGAGGAACCAGAGATCAAATTGCCAACATCCGCTGGATCATGGAAAAAGCAAGAGAGTTCCCGAAAAACATCTGTTTCTGCTTTATTGACTAAGCCAAAACCTTTGACTGTGTGGATCACAATAAACTGTGGGAGATGGGAATACCAGACCACCTGACCTGCCTGTTGAGAAACCTGTATGCAGGGCAGGAAGCAACAGTTAGAACTGGACATGGAACAGCAGACTGGTTCCAAATAGGAAAAGGAGTACATCAAGGGTGTATATTGTCACCATGCTTATTTAACTTATATGCAGAGTACATCATGAGAAACGCTGGACTGGAAGAAGCACAAGCTGGAATCAAGATTGCCGGGAGAAATCTCAATAAGCTCAGATATGCAGATGACACCACCCTTATGGCAGAAAGTGAAGAGGAACTAAAAAGCCTCTTGATGAAAGTGAAAGAGGAGAGTGGAAAGTTGGCTTAAAGCTCAACATTCAGAAAACGAAGGTAATGGCATCTGGTCCCATCACTTTATGGCAAATTGATGGGGAAACAGTGGAAACAGTGTCAGACTTTATTTTTTGGGGCTCCAAAATCACTGCAGATGGTGACTGCTGCCATGAAATTAAAAGATGCTTACTCCTTGGAAGGAAAGTTATGGCCAACTTAGATAGCATATTGAAAAGCAGAGACATTACTTTGCCAACAAAGGTTCATCTAGTCAAGGCTATGGTTTTTCCAGTGGTCATGTATGGATGTGAGAGTTGGACTGTGAAGAAGGCTGAGTGCTGAAGAATTGATGCTTTTGAAATGTGGTGTTGGAGAAAACTCTTGAGAGTCCCTTGGACAGCAAGAAGATCCAACCAGTCTATTCTAAAGGAGTTCTTTGGAAGGAATGATGCTAAAGCTGAAACTCCAGTACTTTGGCCGCCTCGTGGGAAGAGTTGACTCAAAAGACTCTGATGCTGGGAGGGATTGGGGGTAGGAAGAAAAGGGGACAACAGAGGATGAGATGGCTGGATGGCATCACCGACTCAATGGACATGAGTTTGAGTGAACTCTGGTAGTTGGTGATGGACAGGGAGGCCTGGCATGCTGCGATTCATGGGGTCGCAAAGAGTCGGACACGACTGAGCGACTGAACTGAACTGAATTAAACTGATAATGAGTGATGTTGAGCATCTTTTCATGTGTTTGTTAGCCATCTGTATGTCTTTTTTGGAGAAATGTCTGTTTAATTCTTTAGCCCATTTTTTGATTGGGTCATTTATTTTTCTGGAATTGAGCTGCATGGGGCTGCTTGTATATTTTTGAGATTAATTCTTTGTCAGTTGCTTCATTTGCTATTATTTTCTCCCATTCTGAAGGCTCTCTTTCCACTTTGCTTATAGTTTCCTTTGTTGTGCAGAAGGTTTCAGTTTTAATTAGGTCCCATTTGTTTATTTTTGCTTTTATTTCCAATATTCTGGGAGGTAGGTCACAGAGGATCCTGCGGTGATTTATGTCAGAGAGTGTTTTGCCCATGTTTTCCTCTAAGAGTTTTGTAGTTTCTGGTCCTACATTTAGATCTTTAATCCATTTTGAGTTTATTTTTGTATATGGTGTTGGAAAGTGTTCTAGTTTCATTCTTTTACAAGTGGTTGACCAGTTTTAACTTGTTAAAGAGGTTGTCTTTAATCCATTGTATATTCTTGCCTCCTTTGTCAAAGATAAGGTGTCCATATGTGTGTGGATTTATCTCTGGGCTTTCTATTTTGTTCCATTGATCTATATTTCTGTCTTTGTGCCAGTACCATACCGTCTTGATAACTGTGGCTTTGTAGTAGAGCCTGAAGTCAGGCAGGTTGATTCCTCCAGTTGCATTCTTCTTTCTCAAGATTGCATTGGCTATTTGAGGTTTTTTGTATTTCCATAGAAATTGTGACATTATTTGTTCTAGCTCTGTGAAAAATACTGTTGGTAGCTTGATAGGGATTGCAATAAATCTGTAGATTGCTTTGGGTAGTATACTCATTTTCACTATATTGATTCTTCTGATACATGAACACTGTATATTTCTTCATCTATTTGTGTCCTCTTTGATTTCTTTCATCAGTGTTTTATAGTTTTCAATATATAGGTCTTTTGTTTCTTTAGGTAGATATATTCCTAAGTATTTTATTCTTTTTGTTGCAATGGTGAATGGAATTGTTTCCTTAATTTCTCTTTCTGTTTTCTCATTGTTAGTGTATAGGAATGCAAGGGATTTCTGTGTTTTTTATTTTATATCCTGAAACTTTACTATATTCATTGATTAGCTCTAGTAATTTTCTGGTGGAGTCTTTAGGGTTTTCTATGTAGAGGATCATGTCATTTCCAAACAGTGAGAGTTTTACTTCTTTTTTTTCCAATCTGGTTGAAAGTTTTCTTATACCTCCTTGCTATTCTTTGGAACTCTGCATTCAGATGGATTTATCTTTCCTTTTCTCCTTTGCCTTTAGCTTCTCTTATTTTCTCAGCTACTTGTAAGGTCTCCTCAGACAACCATTTTGCCTTTTTGCATTTCTTTTTCTTAGAGATGGTCTTGATGGCATGTTGGACTGCATGCACAATGTAAATACCTCTGGAACAGGAACTCTTATTTCCAATGCTCTACCTCAGTGGTTTTCAAAACGTGGTTTCCCACTTCTCCACCCTTAAACCTAGAATAGACCAGCAGCTTCAGTGTCTACCAGAAACCTATAAAAAATGCAAATTGCTGAACCCACTACAGACCTGTTGAATTGATTTCCCTGAGACATCCTGTTTGACTTAAGGAAGATTTAGAAGTATGCCTTTTGATGTCAAAATATTTAGGAATTTTAGGATTTTTCTTGTATCATTTTGGTATAGATTTCTAGTTTGATTCCATTATAAATGTAAGAGAACACTTTTAAATTATTTCACCTTTTAAAATTTGTTACGCTTTTTTTGTTTGTTTGATAGCCCAGAAAGTGATCTGTCTTGGAAAACATCCCATAAAAATGAAGTGAAATTCGCTCAGTCAAATCCAATTGTTTGCAGCCCTATGGACTATAGCTCACCAGGCTTCCCTGTCCATGGACTTCTCTAAGGCAAGAATACTGGAGTTGGTAGCCATTCCCTTCTCCAGGGGATCTTCTAAACCCAGGGATCTAACCCAGGTCTTTTACATTGCAGACACCCTCTTTACTGTCTGAGCCAGCAAGGAAGTCCAAATGTTCCATGGGCATTTGAAAAAAATGTACATTCTGATGTCAATGATAATTTATACCATAAATGCTAATTAGATCCTATTTTTGGGGGGTATTTAGTTCTTCAGTATCTTTGCTGATTTTCTAATAGCTCTACAAATTATTGACACAGGGATGCTGAAGTCACCAACAATTGCAGATTTGTCTTTTTTTCCTTTGTTCTGTCATTTGGCTTCATGAATTCTTAAGCCTTGTTTTTGGTACTCATACTTTTAGTTCAGTCACTCAGTCGTGTTTGACTCTTTGCAACCCCATGGACTGCAGCACACCAGGCCTCCTTGTCCATCACCAACTCCCAGAGTTTACTCAAACTCATCTCCATGGAGTCGGTGATGCCATCCAACTATCTCACCCTCTGTTGTCCCCTTCTCCTCCTGCCTTCAATCCTTCCCAGCATCAGGGTCTTTTCCAATGAGTCAGCTCTTCGCATCTGGTGGCCAAAGTATTGGAGTTCCAGCTTCAGCATCAGTCCCTCCAATGAATATTCGGGACTGATCTCCTTTAGGATAGACTGGTTGGATCTCCTGGCTGTCCAAGGGACTCTCAAGAGTCTTCTCCAACACCACAGTTCAAAAGCATCAATTGTTCAGTGCTCAGCTTTCTTTGTAGTCCAACTCTCACATCCATACATGACTACTGGAAAAACCATAGCTTTGACTAGACAGACCTTTGTTGGCAACATAATGTCTCTGCTTTTTATTGTGCTGTCTAGGTTGGTCATAACTTTTCTTCCAAGGAGTAAATGTCTTTTAATATCATGGCTGCAGTCACCATCTGATGTGATTTTGGAGCAGACACACAAAAAATAAAGTCTGTCACTGTTTCCACTATTTCCCCATCTATTTGCCGTGAAGTGACAGGACCAGATGCCATGATCTTAATTTTCTGAATATTGGGTTTTAAGCCAACTTTTTCACTCTCCCTTTTTACTTAAGGTTGTTACAGCCTCTTATAAATTGACCTTTTATCATTATTTGGTGTCCTTATTTGTCCCAGTAATTTTCTTTGCTCTGAAATCTAATTTGTTGGAGAAAAAGTTATTAGTATAACCATTCCAGGTTTCTTATAATTAGTGTCTGCATTATGTATCTTTTTCCTTTCATTTATTTTAGACCTACCTACATTATTATATTTTAACTCAGTTTTGTGAAGATATCTTATAATTGGGCCATATTTTTTAAGCAGATTCTGTCAATCTCTGTCATCTCCTTCTGCTACAGAGTCCATCTAGTGAGTTTTATTTCACAGATTATATTTTTCAATTCTACAATTTCCATCTTAGAAGAGACCCCTTCACCTCTAGCCATGCCTTCAGAGGACAGAAGTTCCAGACAACATCTTGAGTGAACTTTACCAGAGACTATGTGCTTAGTCACTCAGTCATGTCTGACTGTTTGTGACCCCATGGACTGTAGGGGTCTTCTCTGTGCATGGGGATTCTTCAGGCAAGAACACTGGAGTGGGTTGCCATACCCTCCTTCAGGGGATCTTCCCAATCCAGGGATCAAACCCAGGTCTCCTGCATTGCAGGCAGATTCTTTACCTGCTGAGCCACCAGAGAAGCCCAAGAATACTGGAATGGGCAACCTATCCCTTCTCCAGGGGATCTTTTCCACCCAGGAATCAAACCAGGGTCTCCTGCATTGCAGGTGGATTCTTTACCAGCTGAACTACCAGAAAGCTCTACCAGGGAAGACCTACCAGGGACTATGAACCATAACATTCATCTAAGGCATTCTCAGATTCTTAACTCAGAATCTCTGAGATGTTTGTTGTTTTAAGTCACTGATTTGTGGTATAATGTCTTATGTGTCGCCACCTATGCTAGTTTTTCCAGAAACAAATGTAGTAGGAAGGGATGATGTCAGGGATTTATTTCATTGTATCATTTTTATAAAGTGAAACATACTTTAAGAAGATTATGCCCAAACTCTTTAAGAATGGTATCAATAAACACCAGCCCAAGTTTGTTTTTTTTGTTTTGTTTTTTTCCCTTTTTTCAATGGAGAAAGTCTCTATCCCCAGCATGATTGTCAGAGACAAGGTATGTGTAAAAACTTAAATTTATTTATGCCATGTGCTATATCATTAGACCATTCGGAAAAATCTTCATGATGTTAGTATATTTTATTAGCCAGAACCCCAAAGATATCACCTTTAACTTGGTGGCAAATCCTTGACTTTTGAAAGGTTTTTATTTAAATAGTTTATAGCTGCAATGTCTCCTCTCTTATTCCAACTAAGAAACTGGTATCTGAAGCCCCTTATAGGTAAGAAATACATTTTTAAGACATATGGGAAGATATCTTTTCAGAGATAATTTTATCTACTTCAGGTCCCTGTCCAGTTGGAAAACTACCAAGCTGTTTGGACAATGAAACAAATCCCAAATAGCCACGCTCTTTTCAGATTGAGCTTTTAACCCCAAACCATCAATGGACACCTGGGATTGCAATCATGAGGGCTTATTTGACTGGATGGCTAAAATAACCAACACATAACACAAATAATTACTGTTGTTCTTTCTAACCCAACCCACCTGTCCAGGCAGAGAAAATTAATAACAAAATGGCCAAATGTGCAGGCCTACAAAAACTTGTTTTGAGAAACCTCTGAGGAATTTGGAAATCGGAATTTCTAATTTGAAGTGTTTGAAAGCATCTGTTCCTAGTATAAAATAACCAGATGTAAGATGATGTTATAGTTTATCCTGGGACTAAAGAGATAATATTTGATCATTCAATGACTATGAAGTCTTCGTTATGTTCTGTCATTCAAAGTCATACAAAGAAAATATAATTTGTGTTTACCCATGCACTGCTTAGGCAGATGGAAGCACAGCAGGTAAGTAAATACTGACATTCTCTTTCATGAATACCTTCAAAGAAAGGGTCAAAGATAAGATAGTAAGTAAAGTGAATGCAGATTAGGCAGAACATCTGTTTAAATGGGATAATGGAGAAAATATTCACCGCTTTTTCACATAGAATTTTCTAAGTTATCAATGAGCATCTGGTTAATTCTTCATTCCTCGCAGCCTACCATATTGGCCTTCTGATTAAAATAAATAGCTTGATAAAGTACAATTAGCTACAAGATATAATTTGTATATTCTCTTTTTTTTATTAGAAATTTGTAGTCTTATAAGCATAAGGGAAGGCATTTTGAGAAGTACAGCATTTTAAGAAAAACAACCTTTGAAATATCAAGTTATTCTTGCAGACATGTAATAGCAAATTAGAACTTCCATGGATTGAGTCATGAGTTTTAATAAATTATACTTCTAGTGGACAAAAAAGGAGACTCTTTAAGGAATAAAGAAATCAATATGATTTCATCTTAATTTATACCTTCTCATGCAATATACAATGCTTCTCATTTCCTTTCTTAAATCATTTCACCTCCCCAGAAAGCATTATAAGCCTTCTTTGATGATACAAGAAACCTCCTCCATTAAGCACTCTCTTCCAACTGGGTGTTTCATGGGATCTGATTTAGCTGATGGGAGTGGGATGTCCCTGTGTGGGGGACCCTAGGGGCCGAGGCCCAGGCTTACTTATTCACATGTCTAGTAATGTTTAGCTGTATTCTGGATATTGGGTATAGAAGGAGAGTGGGAGTTGAGATATCATTTTGTTTTGTTTTCAGAAAATGAATGTCTGAAGGTTATGCCGGCAGGCTGGGCATTCATAACACTTCAAGAGCTGAGTTTAGTTGAGGCTGGGCTGCAGTTTCAAAGAGGGTAACTTTACCTCCTACAACTTCTTGCAACAGCTAGGAGGATCAGGGATCAATCCATTTGATTTTGACATCCTTCTCTTTTTGTTAGTATGATGTATCACATTTTTGATTTGTGGATATTGAACCATCCTTGCGTCCTTGCAATAAAGCCCACTTAAACATGGAGAATGTGTTATTAGGGTATTGCTGATTTTGTAGAATGAATTTGGAAGCATTTCTTCCTTTTCAGTTTTTGAAATAGTTGGAAAAGGGTAAGTGTTTTCTTGTCTTTAAATATGTGATATAATTTATGTGTGCAACCATCTGGTCCTGCACTTTTGTTTATTGGAAACTTTTTTCTTACAGATTCAATTTCATTCCTAGTAAATGATCTGCTCATATTTTTTATTTCTTCCCGATTCAGTCTTGGGAGATTGTACATTTGCAGGAATTTGTTCATTTCTTCTAGATTGTCCATTTTAAACACTATATAATTGTTCTTACTAGTTTTTATGGTCCTTTTTATTTCTGTGGTGTCAGTTGCAAATTCGCTTTTATTTTTAATTTTAGGAGCATCGTTTTTTTCTTAAAGAGTCTGGATGAAAGTTTATTAATTTTATTATCTTTTCAAAGAACCCAGCTTTTGGTTTCATTAATCTTTTGTATTATTTCCTTTTATTGACCATGATGGCTACTCCATTTCTTCTAAGGGATTCCTGCCCTCAGTAGTAGATATAATGGTCATCTGAGTTAAATTCACCCATTCCAGTCCATTTTAGTTCGCTGATTCCTAGAGTGTCGACATTCACTCTTGCCATCTCCTGTTTGACCACTTCCAATTTGCCTTGATTCATGGACCTAACATTCTAGGTTCCTATGCAATATTGCTCTTTACAGCATAGGACCTTGATTCTATCACCAGTCACATCCACAACTGAGCATTGTTTTGCTTTGGCTCCATCCCTTCATTCTTTCTGGAGTTATTTCTCCACTGATTTCCTGTGAAAAGCAAGAGGGTTCCAGAAAAACATCTATTTCTGCTTTATTGACTATGCCAAAGCCTTTGATTGTGTGAATCACAATAAACTGTGGAAAATTCTGAAAACAATGGGAATACCAGACCACCTGACCTGTCTCTTGAGAAATCTATATGCAGGTCAGGAAGCAACAGTTAGACCTGGACATGGAACAACAGGCTGGTCCCAAATAAGAAAAGGAGTACATCAAGGCTGTATATAGTCACCCTGCTTATTTAACTTATATGCAGAGTACATCATGAGAAACGCTGGGCTGGAAGAAGCACAAGCTGGAATCAAGATTGTCAGGAGAAATATCAATAATCTCAGATTTGCAGATGACACCACCCTTATGGCAGAAAGTTAAGAAGAACTAAAGGGCTTCTTGAGGAAAGTGAAAGAAGAGAGTGAAAAAATTGGCATTAAGAAAACTAGGATCATGGCATCTGGTACCATCACTTCATGGCAAATAGATGGGGAAACAGTGGAAACAGTGACTGACTTTATTTTGGGGGGCTCCAAAATCACTGCAGATGGTGATTGCAGCCATGAAATTAAAAGACACTTACTCCTTGGAAGGAAAGTTATGACCAACCTAGACAGCATATTAAAAAGCAGAGATATTACTTTGCAACAAAGGTCTGTGTTGTCAAGGCTATGGTTTTTCCAGTGGTCATGTATGGATATGAGAGTTGGATTGTGAAGAAAGCTGAGCACCTAAGAATTGATGCTTTTGAACTTTGGTGTTAGAGAAGACTCTTGAGCATCCCTTGAACTGCAAGGAGATCCAACCAGTCCATTCTAAAGGAGATCAGTCCTGGGTGTTCATTGGAAGGACTGATGCTGAGGCTGAAACTCCAATACTTTGGCCACTTCATGTGAAGAGTTGACTCATTGGGAAAGACCCTGATGCTGGGAGGGATTGGGGGCAGGAGGAGAAGGGGATGACAGAGGATGAGATGGCTGGATGGCATCACCAACTCAATGCACATGAGTTTGAGTGAACTCTGGGAGTTGGTGATGGACAGGGAGGCCTGGAGTGCTGTGATTCATGGGGTTGCAAACAGTCAGAGACGACTGAGTGACTGAACTGAATTGATTATTTCCTTTGGTCTCTATTTCATTTATCTCTGCTCTAATCTTTACTATTCCCTTCCTTCTACTAACTTTGTGTTCTTTAATTTTTTTTTTCTAGTTCTTTTAAGTGAATGTTAGCTTGTTTATTTGAGATTCTCTTGTTTCCTAAAGTCAGACTGCATCTTATAAAATTTCCTCTTAAACTGAATCCAGGGAAATTTAGAAAATGGGGAATATACTGGGTTGTACTTGCAAGAAGAAGTAGTTATCACCAGTCATCAGAGGAGAGAGAGACAAATTACCACTGCATGCTGAAAATTGTTTTATCCATGGCTTCCACACAAGAATGTTGGGCAACACCATGGAACATATCTTCAGCTATTGTTTTGAGAAATCCTCCAATATTTTCTTTATGAACATTTTTAGTGGACTGTAAAATAAAAATCTTTGCATTGAAGAATAGTAAATATTCAGTTCAGTTCAGTTCAGTTCAGTTGCTCAGTCCTGTCCAACCCTTTGTGACCCCATGGACTGAAGCACCCCAGGCCTCCCTGTCCATCACCAACTCCCAGAGTTTACTCAAACTCATGCCCATTGAGTTGGTGATGTCATCAAACCATCTCATCCTCTGTTGTCCCCTTCTCCTCCTGCCTTCAGTCTTTCTCAGCATCAGGGTCTTTTCAAATGAGTCAGCTCTTCGCATGAAGTGGCAAAAGTATTGGAGTTTCAGCTTCAACATCAGTCCTACGAATGAACACCCAGGACTGATCTCCTTTAGGATGGACTAGTGGATCTCCTTGAAGTTCAAAGGACTTTCAAGAGTCTTCTCCAGCACCAAAGTTCAAAAGCATCAATTCATCTGTGCTCAGCTTTCTTTATAGTCCAACTCTCACATCCATACATGACCACTGGAAAAACCATAGCCTTGGCTAGACAGACCTTTGTTGACAAAGTAATATCTCTGCTTTTTAATATGCTATCTAGGTTGGTCATAACTTTCCTTTCAAGGAGTAAGCATCTTTTAATTTCATGGCTGTAATCACCATCTGCAGTGATTCCGGAGCTTCAAAAAATAAAGCCAGCCACTGTTTCCACTCTTTCCCCATTTTTTTTTTTTTTTTTTTTTGCCTGAAATGATGGGACCGGATGCCACGATCTTAGTTTTCTGAATGTTGAGCTTTAAGCCGACTTTTTCAGTGTCCTCTTTCACTTTCCTCAAGAAGCCCTTTAGTTCTTCTTCACTTTCTGCCATAAGGGTGGTGTCATCTGCATATCTGACGTTATTGATATTTCTCCCGGCAATCTTGATTTCAGCTGTGCTTCCTCCAGCCCAGCGCTTTTCATGATGTACTCTGCATAGAAGTTAAATAAGCAGGGTGACAATTTACAACCTTGACGTACTCCTTTTCCTATTTGGAACCAGTCTGTTGTTCCATGTCCAGTTTTAACTGTTGCTTCCTGACCTACATACAGATTTTTAAGAGGCAGGTCAGGTGGACTGGTATTCCCATCTCTTTCAGAATTTTCCACAGTTTCTTGTGATCCACACAGTCAAAGGCTTTGGCATAGTCAATAAAGCAGAAATAGATGTTTCCTGGAACTGTCTTGTTTTTTCGATGATCTAACAGATGTTGGCAATTTGATCTCTGGTTCCTCTACCTTTTCTAAAGCCAGCTTGAGCATCTGGAAATTCATGGTTCACATACTGCTAAAGCCTGGCTTGGAGAATTTTGAGCATTACTTTACTAGCGTGTGAGATGAGTGCAATTGTGTGGTAGTTTGAGCATTCTTTGGCATTGCCTTTTTGGGATTGGAATGAAAACTGACCTTTTCCCATCCTGTGGCCACTGTTGAGTTTTCCAAATTTGCTGACATACCGAGTGCAGGAATTTCACAGCATCATCTTCCAGGATTTGAAATAGCTCAGCAGGAATTCCATCACCTCCACTAGCTTTGTTCATAGTGATGTTTCCTAAGGCCCACTTGACTTCACATCCAGGATGTCTGGCTCTAGGTGAGTGATGACACCATCGTGATTATCTGGGTCGTGAAGATCTTTTTTGTATAGTTCTTCTGTGTATTCTTGCCACCTCTTCTTAATATCTTCTGCTTCTTTTAAGTCCCTACCATTTCTGTCCTTTTTTAGCCCATCTTTGTATAAAATGTTCCCTTGGTATCTCTAATTTTCTTGAAGAGATTTCTAGTCTTTCCAATTCTATTGTTTTCCTCTGTTTCTTTGCATTGATTGCTAAGGAAGGCTAACTTATCTCTCCTTGCTATCCTTTGAAACTCTGCATTCAAATAGGTATATTTTTCCTTTTCTCCTTTGCTTTTCACTTCTCTTCTTTTCACAGCTATTTGTAAGGCCTCCTCTGACAGCCATTTTCCCTGTGTTATACAATAAATCCCTGTTGCTGATCTATTTTATGTAAGCAGCTTGTATCTGTTAATTGTGTAATGCTCCTATTTTATCTCTACTCCATTTTCCCTTTTGGTAACCATAAGTTTGTGTTCCATGTCTGCAAGTCTGTTTCTATTTTGAAATAGATTCATTTGTATTGCATTTTAGATTCCACATAAAAACGGTATCATATAGCATTTGTCTCTCTGTCCGATTTACTTCATTTAGTATAATATTCTCTAGGTCCTTCCATGTTGCTGCAAATGTCAATATTTCATTCTTTTCTATGGGTGGATAATAATCCATCATCCCTGGAGTAGAAAATGGCATCCCACTTCAGTATTCTTGCCTGGAAAATTCTGTAGGACAGAGGAGCCCTGGTGGGCTACATTTCATGGGATCTCAGAGTGGGACACAACTGCGTGACTGAGCATGCCTGCAATAATCCATTATGGGGGCTTCTCAGATGGTTCAGTGGTGAAGAATCTGCCTTCCAATGCAGGAGACACAGGTTCCATCCATGGGCTGAGAAAATCCCCTGGAGTAAGAAATGGTAACCCATTACAATATTTTTGTCTGGAAAATTCCATGAACAGAGGAGGCTGGTGGACTGCAGCCCCTGGAGTTGCAGAGTCAGACACAACTGAGTGACTGAGCCTGTACACAAATAATTCATTAGGGTGGCTCAAATGATAAAGAATCTGCCTGCAATGCAGAAGACCTGGGTTCAATCCCTGGGTAGGGAATATCCCACTGGAGATGGGAATGGCAACCCATTTCAGTATTCTTGCCTGGAGAATCCCATGGACAGAGGAGTCTGGTGAGCTACAGTCCACAGAGTCGCAGAGAGTCGGACGCGGCTGTGCAACTAACACTTTATCCTTGTGTGTGTGTATACATATATACACCTAGGCATTTAGGTTGTTTCTGTGTCTTGGCTATTGTAAATACTGCTGCTATGAACATTGGAGGGCAAGCTTCTTTTCAAATTAGAATTTTTATCTTTTCCAGATATATGCTCAGGAGTGGGATTTCTGGATCATACAGTAGCTCTACTTTTAGTTTTTTAAGGAAGCTCATACTGTTTTGTATAGAATCACCTTATGTCTTTTAATTGGAGTTGTTGTTCAGTCACTAAGTCATGTCTGACTCTTTGTGACCCCATGGATTGCAGCACACCAGGCCTATCTGTCCTTCACCATCTCCTGGAGCTTGCTCAAACTCATGTCCATTGAGTCGGTGATGCCATCCAACCAGCTTATCCTCTACGGTCCCCTTCTCATTCTGTCTTCAATCTTAAGTCCATCTACATTTAAATTATTTGTTGATCGTTGTTGTTGAGTTGCTAAGTTTTGTCCCACTCTTTTTACAACCCATGGACTGTAGCCCTCGAGGCTCCTCTGTCTGTGGGATTTCTCAGGCAAGAATACTGCAGTGGGCTGCCATTTCCTTCTCCAGGGGATCTTCCTGACCCAGGGATGGAACCTGCATCTTCTGCATTGGCAGATGGATTCCTTACCACTGAGCCACCAAGGAAGCCCCTTTTAATTTATTAGTGAGATCCCCTGCAGAAGGAAATGACAACCCACTCCAGTATTCTTGCCTGGGAAATCCTATAGACAGAGAAGCTTGATGGGCTACAGTCCATGAAGTAGCAAAGAGTTGGACATGGCTGAGTGACTAATACTTTCACTTTGTTTCATGTACTTATTGCCATTTTGTTAATTATTTTCTGATTGCTTTTGTGGATCTTCTCTTTCCTTTTCTTCTTCTTTTGTTCTCTTGCTTTGTGATTTGATGACTATCTTTAGCATTATGTTTGGATTCCCTTTATTTTGTATGTATATATTATGCAGTTTTGGTTTATAGTTCCTATAAAGTTTATATATAACAACCAATGACTGTAGGTGTTTATTTTAAGTTGGTTATCTCTTAGTTTTGAACACTTTTCTTACATTTTCCTACCACCCCACAGTTTCTATTTTGACATCACATTTTACATCTTTTTATTTCATGTATGCTTTAACTACTTATTGTAGATATAGGTGATTTTATTACTTTGTCTTTTAACCTTGCTACTAGCTTTGTATGTGCTTGATCCACTACTTTTATGATATGTTTGCATTTACCAGTGAGATTTTTCTTTCATAATTTTTTTATTTATAACTTTGAAAATGAAAGTGAAAATGTTAGTCGCTAAGTCGTGTCCAACTGTTTGCAACCCCATGAACTGTAACTGCCAGGCTCCTTTGTCCTTAGAATTCTCCAACCTAGAATACTGGAGTGGGTTGCCATTTCCTTCCTTTCTTTTTTGCCATTCCCTGCAGGCCTGTGAAATTTCTATCGAAAAGTCAGTTGATAGCCTTATGAGGGCTTTCCAGGTGACGTTAGTAGTAAAGAACCTGCCTGATAACACAGGATACATAAAAGACATAGGTTTGATCTCTGGGTTGGGAAGATCCCCTGGAAGAGGGCATGGCAACTCACTTCAGTATTCTTGCCTGGAGAATCCCATGGACAGAGGAGCCTGGTGGGCTATAGTCCATGCGGTCACAAAGAGCCGGACGTGACTGAACCGACTTAGCACAGCACACACAGCCTTATGAGAGCTTCTTTGTACATAACTAGTTTTTTACCTTGCTGTTCTAAACACTCTCTCTTTATCTTCATTTTTTTATTTTTCATTTTAATCATGTGTCTTTGTATGAACCTCTTTGGGTTGCTCTTATCTGGGACTCTGTGCTTCCTGAATTTTATTAAATTTGAGCAAACTCCAATTTCCAATTTCTTTTTGGTTGGTATGGCTCTCTTTTTCTCCAAATATGAACTATTAAAGTGATACTTAAGTGATTCCATTGGATAAGATTAGCTTTATATGTGCTTGATTCCATTAGATAAGATTAAGCATGATTTAAGTATGGGAAAATATGCCAGTCAAATTGTTTTCCATGTGTTATTTAGATTCACCATAGTAGAATGCACCACCTTAATTTTTTTTCATGTTCCAATCATTTATTTGTCAAATATTTATCAAGAGCCCAACACTGTTCTAGGTTCTTCCAGCTAAATCCCCTTAGTACAGAGGATTGCAATTCAGGGTTTTCCAGGTTTTGCAAAAACAGATTTTTCAGGTTCCTGTGTCTCTTCTCCCACCCCAAAACACTTTAATTTACTCTGAATTAAATAGTATCAACAGAGTCAATAAAGAGAAATGTTTACTCATTTTAAGGGTCTTTTGGGGCAAAATTACAAAATTTGTAGAGTACTATTATAACTAAGACCTTTCAGGATCTATATTATTACTTAATTATTCATCTTGCAATAATAAGTGATTTTACATACTCTAATTCTAGACCTTTTGAATAGTTTTTAGGACATTAATTCATTTATTAAAATTAATTCCCAATTTTAATTCTGAACATATTGTGTAGCATTTTGACCTTCATGACAGCTGTTTCCTTACAAGCAGTCAGATGGTATTATTAATACCATGAAACTTTGCATTTACATCTCTTTGCGTCTTTCCTCAAGGAATAAGAGTGTTTCTGGGCTGAGTCCTAAAGAGAAATCCAGTATGTGAAGGGCACTGGAGGAGTGGTGAGTGGCTGTATTTCTCACCTGTGGTACACAAATCCTCACAGGCTCACTTCAGAAAGGGAGAGTCTTTTGAACAAACATATAAATGATTCACCATCAACTCTATTTTGTATTCAGTTCTAGCTGCTATAGAACTATTCTTTTCTTTTGTAGAGCAACCTGGAATTCATCAGAGACAACCCAAGCCAGCACTGAAAAAATCAATACTCCTCAGGCACTCACTCCCCTGTCACCTCCAGCTCCTCCTGTGTGTCCAGGCAGCCTTTCTGACAAGCAGAGTAGCATGTGAGCCGTGTGCCTACATGTGTATGTGAGGGCAAACGTTGCCCAGTGGAATCAGAGAAGTCTGGATTAATTCTTTTTCATATGAAGTCAGTATTACTCTGTAGCCTCAGATTTAGCAATTACACAGATGGAATAACAATTAAATTCCTGGAGACGGCATAGACTCTTTTTTCAAATGAGCACTCTCAATATAAGGGAAACTGAAATGGATATAAATATCTATAAATTATAAATGTATACTTATAAATGTAAAGTATATATGTGTAAGTTGTAAGTACATATAATGTGTATATAAATATATATATATTAAATGTATTTCAGTTTCCCTTATATTGAGAGTATTATTGTTGGGCATACACATCTTGATGAGAGTGATCTTGATGACCTCTTATTAGAGAGTCAGTTAAATTATAACACTCTTCTTGAGATTAAGCAGTTTATAGAAGTCAGGTAGAGAAGGTAGATAGTATTTTCTAATAGAGAGGAAAGCAACAAGACACTCATATGCTAGAATAATAGTATTGAGCCTGGCAGGGTGCAAATGACAGACTCAATACCTCTGAGTGAATATAATAAACTTGGAATAGCCGTTTACTCTCAGATATAGACTACATGTGCATTTACTTATGTTTTTATTCTTTGAAAATTTCTTGATTTGTCATTGGACCTAGATTTTATGACAGAACTGTTTTACTTTGTAACTCATTGAGTAGTAGAACTCAGAAGAAATCAACCTGAAATGTCTTTATCCAAATTGCCTATAAGAGATAGAAAATGAGGGGGGGGGGGAACCCTTAATTCCCTTAAAAGGCCTAAGATGGAGGAAAGAAGACAAAATTTTCCAGCATTAAATGGAATTTTCAAAATTTAAGTAACAAATTTCTTTTATATTTGGCCCCTAGTAGTATTTTAAAATGAAAAAGTGCTGGAAAATAATCAGGATTTTCATTATGATTGAAGTTAATGCTTCTTTTCTTCTTTCCCTCCCCGCTTCTTTTCCTTCAAGAACAATTCAGTCCAAATGCCATTGGGTGAAATTCTGCAGGTAGGCATCAAGTTGGATGGGGAATAAGGTAGACCCTGGCATGGGTGTTGAAACAAAGTCTGGTAAGGAGAGGATCCATGGGGGAATGCAGCAACAGTGATCCAGGATCTGCGGGCCCCAGGAGAGAGAGGAAGCCTGCATACAGGAGATAAATTGGTGGCATCCCAATGATGGAGGGGAGGGGTGTGTAGCAGGCAGCACCAAAAAGCGATTGGGGAATAGATAAACAAGTGAATACATTAAAGATGATGAGAGCAAAGTTTCTGTTTGTCAGAAAAAGGAATTACAAGTATGGAAAGGTAGGAAACGGGAAACTAGTTTGTGGTGTTGGATTTGAGTTGCAGACATCAGCGTGAACTCATGATTTTCAAAATGGATGGATGGATAGAGAGATAGACAAATGTATGTACGTGTGTATGCATGTATGTACATGTATTTAGATGTGGTGTGGGCATAGGGGTGTGTGTCTCTAGCCCCGCTACTAAGAGGGTCAGTACCACACAATACCAATAAGCATATTTAACATCCAGATCATGATGCTAACTACCATTTTCCTCCTATAGAATTCAGGACTTCTTGGGAAAATGGCTGGGAAGATACAAGCTGAGCCTGGAATATTTTCTGGTACCTGAAAATAAGGCAGCACCTCCAAAATAATGCAGATTTCTTAAAAGGACATAGTGTCATTTTGCAGGAGTACCACTGATCAAATCTGAGACAGCTTGACTATCAAAATAAATAATAGTAACTGATTATAATCAAGGAATAAAGCTGGAATCTACAAGTCCACACTGGTATAAAAAAAATCAACAGATAAACTGAGAGCTTAATGAGGAATGGTATATTTACATAGTCTCAAAATACCTCCTACAAAATACATATTAATTACAAAGTGAAGAATCCTGGCAGACAGTACCTTAATCAAGTCAACAAAGTTAACATCATTAGTAGTATGACAAATGAAACTGATGTGACACCTGATAAGAGGCAGTAAGAATGCTATATCATGAATGCTATATCATGTCTATGATATTCTACTAAAGGCGTATAGCCTGAACCGGACCCACTGGAGAAGGGATAGGCTACCCACTCCAGTCTTCTTGGGCTTCCCTTGTGGCTCAGCTGGTAAAGAATATGCCTACAATGCGGTAGACCTGGGTTTGATCCCTGGGTTGGGAAGATCCCCTGGAGAAGGGAGAGGCTACCCACTCCAATATTCTGGCCTGGAGGATTCCATGGACTGTACAGTCCATGGTGTCACAAAGAGTCGAACACAACTGAGCAACTTCCACTTCATTTCACTTCAGTCCTTAGAAAGCATCAGGCAAGCCAAGGGACATTGTATGAAGCAACTAGACTCAGGACCAGCACATGATCTGTGGAACCCAGTGCACACTGAAAAGGCAGGGACTCTTGTTCAAAACTTATTAACACTTTTAAGAAGCAACATTAGAGCACTAAACCAATTACAAAGTCTGTCTAAGCCTGAGGCCTTATCTGGTCACACAGGTCCCACACTCATGAAGCCAGGCCTGCCTGGCCCTTTCAAAAGAGTCATGGTCTTCAAAGTCAAAGGAAGACCTAGAGTCTGCTCCCTGCTGAAAGCAAAAAGACATGACAACAAAACACAACGCAATTTCTTCCCTGACTCCTTTTGCCAAAAAAGATATTACTGGGACAAACGGCAAAACTTGAAAAAGGGTTGAGAAAATGATGGTTGCAATGCATCTGTGATAAATTCCTATTTTTTGTCACTATATTTTAGCTACATAGGAAAACACTCTTGTATAGGAAATACACATTATAGCATTTGCATGTGATGGCAATTTTCTGTTAAATGGTTTAGAGAAAAATGAAGCTCTTTGTATAATACTTTCAACATTTCTGTAAATGTAAAGTCATTGAAAAAGAAATTAAATTTTAACGTGAACCATCTCTAGGTCTGACTTCCCACCTGAAATACTTAAAAAAAAAAAAACCAAACTTGGATGGTCATGACAATGAAGTTACTGCAAGCCCTTTTGTAAAATTATCAAAAGTCTTCGTCCAAGAAAGGCAGAGTTCTGATTATAAGGAAACACTATGGTTTCATTTCTGAGTTTCTTTGATGTCTGGGTTCAAAAGTCTCTGAAATCATATCATATTCTCACAAAGTGAATGTTTCATTGCAAGGCTGTCATCCCTTCCCCCACATTCCTCTCCCCATGAATAGTGATTTAGTTCATGGTAGCAAATGTAGTGAAGCTTACTTGAGAGACTAATAGACTAAGGCTGAAGTGATTGCATTCTTGTTTGGATCACCAAAACTCCACCTGGCTTCTCTCTTCTTTTGGTTGCTAATGCTCTTTCTTTGTCTTTCTTTCACACACACACACACACACACACATCATAAATAAGAATAAAATGGTAATAAAAATGAAATTAGCAGATTCTGATCCAGACATGTTGGCACAGACTGGTTTTTCTATGCTCTTCCCTACTCTTGAGAATCCCTTAAACAGCAAAGAGATCCAAGCAGTCCATCCTAAAGGAAATCAACCCTGGACATGCATTGGAAGGACTGATGCTGAAGCTGAAGTTCCAATACTTTGGCCACTTGATGTGAAGAGCTTACTCATTAGAAAAGACCCTGATGCTGGGAAAGACTGAAGGCAGAAGGAGAGGGGATGACAGAGGATGAGATGGTTGGATGGCATCATTGACTCAACGGACATGAGTTTGAGCAAACTCCAGGACATAGTGAAGAATAGGGAAGCCTGGCATGCCACAGCACATGGGGTTGCAAAGAATTAGACACAACTGAGTGACTGAACAACAACAACACCACTAAATACAACAACAACTCCTTGAAATAAAGCCAGAGGATATCAAAGAAGAATTCTGAGAGGGAGTTGGTGGTGGTGGTGGTTTAGTACTAAGTGTGTCCAATTCTTGCGACTCCGTGGACTGTAGCCCACCATGCAATTCTCCAGGCAAGAATACTGAAGTGGGTTGCCACTTCCTTCTCCAGGAGGTCTTCCTGACCCAGGGATTGAACCCGCATCTCCTGCATTGCAGGTGGATTCTTTACCTACTGAGCTACCAGGGAAGTCCTGAAAAGTAATTAGAGAAAGACAAACTTGCTTGGAACCCAAAGACTATAGAAACATCACGACAGCAGTCTTATGACACTCCACCAGTGCACCCCAACAGAAGCAAGTTACCAACTAACCAGGCATGAAAGCCCTTGACCCCCGACTGAGCAACAAAAGGCAACCCAGACAGACTCATTCCTCTTCTAAGGTCAAACGGGAGTCCCTGAGTAAGGAGAACCAGGCCCTGCTTCTCATTAGAGAGCCCTGCTAAGAAGCAGCAGCCAGTCCACAGCAAGGAGATCCCCCTTCCCACCACCTCATGAGGTCGAGTCCAGCAAGCCCCTTTGTCCATGGTCCTAAGATGCCATTTTTCAACTGAGAGACATCGAAGGGGCACCAGTCTGGGGGAATCCCTTCCACCCCCTGTGACAGCACTGGAGGGGGCAGTGGAGACCCAGGGCATCAGGTACACTAAACAGGCCACAGTGACACAGCAACGACTCTCACTATTAAATTCTCACAGAGTCACAGCCCATAAAAAAGCAGGCCAGGACTTGCATGCTTAAACCTTAAATCATGTGACTGTCTGCTAAATAAAAGATTTAAATAAGATTCAGTGTCCTAAAGGTTGTAGGCAAAATGTCCAGAATGCAGTAGATTAAAACTCATACCCCAAACCAGGAAAATCACAACTTGGAGGAGAACAGATAATTAACTGATGCCAGGGTTGGGATGAATCAGATATTTGGAGTTATGTGACCAGAGTTTTAAGGCAGCCATCATAAAAATACTTAAATAGTTACTTACAAATTCTCTGAAGCAAGCTAAAAAATAGCAAGACCCAATTTTAATAAAGTGAAAGTGAAGTAGCTCAGTTGTGTCCGACTCTTTGCAACCCCGTGGACTGTAGCCTACCAGGCTCCTCCCTCCATGGGATTCTTCAGGCAAGAATACTGGAGTGGGTTGCTACTTCCTTCTCCAGGGGATCTTCCAGACCCAGGGATCAAACCAGGGTCTCCCGCATTGCAGGCAGACGCTTTAACCTCTGAGCCACCAGGGAAGCCCTAGTTATAAAAAAAGAATTTAGTGGAAATTATAGAAGTGAAAAATATAATATTAATCTTTTAAAAAATTCAATGAATAGACTAAACAGAGATAGCAAAGGATAGAATCAGCGAGCAAAGGACGGATAAAAGAGCAAACTCAATCAGAACAACAGAAGAAAAAATGGGGGAAAAAACGGGTAGAACCTTTGGAAACCTGTGGGACAATGATGAAAAATCCAATATTCTCATCACTGGAATTCCAGAAGGAGAAGAGAGAGAAATAAGGTCTGAAAAAGTATTCAAAGAAATGATAGCTTTGAAACTTCCTCTGTATATTTCCAGGAAAGAATTGGTGTAAAAACAATCTCAGTTCAGTTCAGTTCATTCGCTTAGTCATGTCCAACGCTTTGCAACCCCATGAATCGCAGCACGCCAGGCCTCCCTGTCCAGCACCATCTCCCGGAGTTCACTCAGACTCACGTCCATCGAGTCGGTGATGCCATCCAGCCATCTCATCCTCTGTCGTCCCCTTCTCCTCCTGTCCCCAATCCCTCCCAGCATCAGAGTCTTTTCCAATGAGTCAACTCTTTGCATGAGGTGGCCAAAGTACTAGAGTTTTAGTCTCCTATAAATGTCCAAGAAGAAGAAAGAGGGAACTTGATTCATTCTTTCCTGGTCCTACATTAATCTATGGGATGATTTTAGGTAAGCTTTATCACTATGGCTTATGAGATTTCCATTTCTTCATTTGCAAAAGGAAAAAAGGGGAGGGTTAAGGGAGACAATACCTAGGGTCCCTTCTGAAGTGAAGTGTGAAGTGAAAGTTGCTCAATCATGTCTGACTCTTTGTGACTGCAGGCCAGAATACTGGAGTGGTTAGCCTTTCCCTTCTCCAGGGGATCTTCCCAACCCAGGGATTGAACCCAGGTCTCCCACGTTGCACGTGGATTCTTTACCAACTGACCCATCAGGGAAGCCCAAGAATACTGGAGTGGATAGTCTATCCTTCCTTCAGGGGGTCTTCCCCACCCAGGAATCAAACCAGGGTCTCCTGCATTTCAGGCAGATTCTTTACCAACTGAGTTATCTAGCCCTCTGAGTTAATAATATTTATCTTCGGATTTTTTCAATAGTTTTCTGAGCCCTAGAGGATATACGTATTTGAATCCTTCTTGTTCAGTTCTTCCCTCCCCTTTGGATGTGAGTTCATAGCTGATAAAATTTTAGTTCTCTAAGATCTGATCTGATGACAAGTTTTGCCCTTCCCTGACAACCTCCCCACCTCTACCTAATTCTCAGGTAAACACATTTCATTTTCATCTTTTTTGTTCAGGACATGTCTTCTATAATACTCTATATGTCATCTAGGCCATTTCAAATCCACATCTGCAAAGATCTTGACATTTATAATCAACACTTAAGTACCCCCATAACTCCTCTGATGTAGGGTAGAGGGGAACAGAAATTGCCAGGTGCCCACTGGAGAGTTTTGTGCATATAATGTCAGGACTCTCACCTACATTAGATTCGTTGGAAGACTGTAGAAAAGCACTTAACCTTTCTCTGCTCCAATTTCCTAATTTAAACACTGAGGAATAAGACAACCTTTGGGAAGCATTTCAGTTTCTTGGCTAAACAAAAATGCACTGGGTACTGAGGACTATCATCCCATTTGTGGAGCCCTTCATCTCTCTGTAAAGGAGCTTCTGCCTGCACTGGATTTCAGCATGTCTACAAGCTGCCAATGCCCTGCATTAAGTATTTCCTGTCATCTGTGCTTGTCAAAGATTAGTTTGCAGACATTTTGCAGAAAGCATACATAATACATACTGCTGAGCACAATATTTATCATACAACACCACCAGTGATTGAAAAGCATTGCCCATCAGCACCCTCCATTGCAGGGTCCCTCTTTGCATCAGCACACCCTAACTAGGCAGCATATCCCTCACCACTGGGTCAGGCCCAGTCCAACTCCAGAACCAAGAGTAGGAATTGACTCATTCTCAAGAGCATCAGCGTGTTCTCTGAATACATTCATGTAGTTTCCCATAAGGAAAAACTGAGAAGACAATAAATACATATTTTGATTGCTTAGTTTTCCCCATAAATACTCTGCTGTCCATTCCAGTTGAAAGTCAGCCCCCTTCTTACGGCCATGAGTTAGAATATAGGGGAAGAGGTATACTCTGTTGCAAGGGACATTAAGCAGCACCTCATCTTCCTTTTCCTAATATACACGCTCCTGGGATAATAAGATTTTGAACAAATTACTCTCTTTATTTCATGAGTGCCATGAATTCTGGCAAGGTTTACTTTGACAGCTATTTTAAAGGCACCATTAACTCTAAAAATCTGTCACACCAAGTTTGTCTCCCCTCCACTAATGACATCCTTGCCAAGAGTCAAAGTAGGTTTTAGCAGAGGGGAGGAGATGCTGGGACAAAACCAGGCAGGGAGGCTGGAGAGACCTCAGGTAAAGAGAGCAAACTCTCCCTTGGAGAGCATTCCACCTCTGTGCTCTCCCCAGAGGAAGGGCGTTTCAGGCTAGTTATCAACAAGTAACGCCCCTTTCCTTGTTCTGTTCAACACATAACATCACCAGTGTGAACTAACTTCTTTCTCTACTTGGACTTAAAAGTTGTCATTTTTTTCTTTGAGTTTCATTTGACAGTATTGTTCTTAGTGTGAAATACTCAGTTCTTTTACAACACTACCCCTTGTTGAGGCCAGCATGTGATAGCAAGAATATCATACTGGAGAAATACTGTGATCCCCAGTCGGGGATGATACTTCAAAATAGATTAGAAAGAAGATATGAGCCAGGTAACAGCGGAGAAGCAGGCCGGATACCTCAGGGGTGAAAGTAACACAAAAATCCTGTTCCCAATATATTGCTGCTGCTGCTAAGTCGCGTCAGTCGTGTCCGACTCTGCACGACCCCATAGGTGGCAGCCCACCAGGCTCCCCCGTCCCTGGGATTCTCCAGGCAAGAGTACTGGAGTGCCATTTCCTTCTCCAGAGCATGAAAGTGAAAAGTGAAAGGGAAGTCGTCAGTCGTGTCCAACTCTCAGCCACCCCATGGACTGCAGCCTACCAGGCTCCTCTGTCCATGGGATTCTCCAGGCGAGAGTACTGGAGTGGGGTGCCATCACCTTCTCCATCCCAAAATATTAGTGGAAAGCAATTCTAGAAAGAAAGGGAGGCAGAAACTCAGAATATATATGCATCATGTATATCTATTTCCAGAATGTTTTGTAGCCTGCTTGTGCCCCCTCATCTGTGAACAATGTATTATAACTTTTCTGTATCAAGTCACAAATACCTACCTTGTTTTGTTTAACATTTGGATCATAGTCACTTGTAAGAATCCTCATAACTTATTTAATCTCCTGATCTGTTTCTAGCTTTCACTACTATAAATAATTCAATACATAATTACTGGGTTCCCTAAAATAAATGTGTAAATTGTAGATGTAAAACTGACAGATGTAGAGTGAAAGTGTTAGTCACTTAGTTTTGTCTGACTCTTTGTGACCTCATGGACTATAGTTTACCAGGCTCCTCCGTCCATGGGATTCTCCAGGCAAGAATATAGAGTGGGTTGTCATTTCCTTCTCCAGGGGATCTTCCCAACCCAGGGATCAAACCCAGGTCTCCTGCATTGCAAGCAGACTCTTTACTGTCTGAGCCACCAGGAAAGCAATGACAAATGTAAGAGCATGCACAAATTGCCCTCCAAAAATATTGAATAGTTACAACCAGACCCCCTAAATATATGTATGGAGTGCTTCCTTCCCAACATCCATGTTAAACTGAGCTTTATTCATTTCTAATCTTCAGTTTTAAAATGTTATGTTCCATTATTATTTAAGTTTATATTTTTTGATACTGCTGCTGCTGCTGCTAAGTCGCTTCAGTCGTGTCCGACTCTGTGCGACCCCATAGACGGCAGCCCACCAGGCTCCGCCATCCCAGGGATTCTCCAGGCAAGAACACTGGAGTGGGTTGCCATTTCCTTCTCCAATGCAGGAAAGTGAAAAGTGAAAGTGAAGTCGCTCAGACGTGTCCGACCCTCAGCGACCCCATGGACTGCAGCCTTCCAGGCTCCTCTGTCCATGGAATTTTCCAGGCAAGAGTACTGCAGTGGGGTGCCATTGCCTTCTCCGTTTGATACTACATGAGAGTAAACATTTTAGCCCTTGTTTGCTGGTCGATAGCATTTTTGTATGTAGGTGTGTGTGAAATACTTTTTGGTTTTTTTTTTCATCAACTTTTCCATTAAGGTATTAATTTTTTCTCAGCTATTTACAAGCATTTTTATCTTTTATGTTTTATAAGTAGTAGCCCTACTTATATACTATGTAATTATTTTTCCCAGTTTGTCAGTTATTTTTTAATCTTGCCATGATGATTTTGCCATGAAGGCTTTTGAAAAATTGCATGATAAAATCTTGCAATCTATTTTTTGATGGCTTCTGACCTAAGGGTCTTCTTCAACTAAAATTAGAGATAGCCCTTGACTTTCATAGGTTTAATTTTCACACAAGCTGGAGTTCTCTATATTACGCTGCTGTCCCCAAACCATCTTGCCAATGATAAGCTCAGACATTTAGACGTTCAGTGTTTATGACATTAGGTCATAAACATTCCATTTTAATTATTGTATGTTTGCACTCCCCACTAGCCAAGGTCAGCTTCAACAGCATAGCTATCTTTAGCCTTGCAGTAGTGTTTCTACAGTTAATTACTATTACTCTGCATTGCTTTCACAAAGATTGGCTCTATAAGGCAATATTTTCACCTCTATTTGAATGGACCCTTGCCCCCACAAATTAGTTAGGTTGTTTACTGCTACTTGCTATTCCAAAAAACCCCAAAATATCAGTGGGGTTTATTATAAACTTACCAGGTAAGTTTATTTCTCATTCATATCACAGAACAATACAGTTCTGAATGGCTCTGCTTGAGCTGGTGACTCATCAGATTCCTTTGCTTGTAGGAGATGGAGAATGAAAGGCTATGTGAAACTACACAAATATTTGTGGTCAGGCTTTCAAATAGTCTATATGGCTTTCTCCCAGATTCCACTGGCAAGAACATAGTCCCAGTATCCCACACAGGAACAAAGGAGATAGAAATTTAGGTTTCCTGTATTCCCAGGAAAAGGAAACAAGACTTGAGAGCATCTAGCCAGTTTACCACATCTCCTGACTATACACATATCTATTGCTTTACTTCCATACATTTAGCTTTATAAATATTTCATGCACATGTATTATTAAAGAATGGAGCTATATGAATGGCAATATTTACCTGCTCTCTTTTATTACTTTTATGGTTTTATTTTTAACACTGCATATTGAATCCATCTGGAACTTGTTTTTGTATAAGGAAGCATGTAAAGTGTGAAATAAGCATCTACTTAAATTTGTCTTAAAAATTAAACATTAAATAATCCTTTTTATTTGCTAACTTGAAATGTTTAATTTATCATTCATTAAATTTTCATAGATTTAACAAATACAATTAAATGCTAACTAAATGCTAAGTACTTTTTTAACACTTTAAAAAGTTAAAGTACTTTATTCTCAAATAACCCTATGAAGTATTACTATTATCAGTCCCATTTTAAAGACCAGAAAACTGCAGGCTATAAGGACTACTGAATTACCCAGAATCATGGAATTAGTCATTTGTAGGACTGAATTTGAACCTAGGTATCAGGCTCCAAGGCAAGCTTTAAACCCTGTTACGCTGCCTCTGCAAACGTGGGAGCCCTTAATTGGATTCCTGTTGTGGCCATTACAGCAGTGGGTGGTGGTGGTTTAGTTGCTAAGCTGAGACTGATGATAACACACACACACACACACACACACTCCCCAAGAGGATAGGAAAAGATTTCCTATTTACACAACAAAGCTTTCTGGGGAGAGCACAGTAGGGTCCAAAGCAGGGCCAAGATGCCTTCAGGAACACGGAAAGGGTGCAGGCTGTCAATCTGTATTAGTTTGCTGGGTAACAAAGCTCCACAGACAGGGTGGCTTTGTTTTTAAATTTTTTAATTTATTTAATAGGAGGCTAATTACTCTACAGTATTGTAGTGGTTTTTGCCATACATTGACATGAATCAGCCATGGGTATACACGTGTTCCCCATCCTGAGTGGCTTTAAATAAACAGAAATGTAATTGTTTCATAGTTCAGAGCCTAGAAGTCTGAGATCAAGATGTCAGTGTGGTGGGTCTCCTCTGAGGGCCTGAGGGCAGGATCTGATCCAGGCCTCTCTCCTGGGTAATGCATCTTCATCTTCACATGCCATTCTCTCTGTCTAGCTGTCTGTCTCTAAATTTCTTCTGCTTATAGAGACATCGGGGCTTCCCAGATGGCCCTGTTAAAGAACCCATTTGCCAATGCAGGAAACCTAAGAGATGTGGATTCTCATCCTTGGGTCAGGAAGATGCCCTGGAGGAGAGCATGGCGACCCACTCCAGTATTCGTGCCTGAAGAATCCCATGGACAGAGGTCATTGCAAGTCATAGTCCATAGGGTCACAAAGGGTCAGACGGGACTGAGCAACTCAGCACACGTGCATAGGGACACCAGTCATACTGGATTAAAGCCCACTCTCATTACGTTATTTTAACTTGATTACCTCTGTTTAGGGAAAAAAAAAACTTCTCCAAGCAAGTTCACATCATTCTGAGGTCCTAATCTAAGCTATGGTTTTCCCAGGAGTCATGTACAGATGTGAGAGCTGGACCAAAGGCTGAGCATCAAAGAATAGATGCTTTCAAACTGTGGTGTTGGAGAAGACTCTTAAGGGTGCCTTGGACTGCAAGCAGATTAAACCAGTCAATCCCAAAGGAAATCAACCCTGACCATTCATCAGAAGGACTGATTCTGAAGCTGAAGCTCTAATATTTTGACCACCTGATGCAAAGAACTGACTCATTGGAAAAGACCCTGATGCTGGGAAAGATTGAGGGCTTGAGGAGAAGGGGGCAACAGAGGAAAAGATGGTTGGATGGCATCATCGACTTAATGAGCATGAGTTTGAGTGAGCTCCAGGATTTACTGGAGGATGGCAGAGAAGGCAACGGCACCCCACTCCAGTACTCTTGCCTGGAAAATCCCATGGATGGAGGAGCCTGGTGGGCTGCAGTCCATGGGGTCGCTAAGAGTCGGACACGACTGAGCGACTTCACTTTCACTTTTCACTTTCATGCATTGGAGAAGGAAATGGCAACCCACTCCAGTGTTCTTGCCTGGAGAATCCCTGGGATGGCGGAGCCTGGTGGGCTGCCATCTATGGGGTCGCAGAGTTGGACACAACTGAAGCGACTTAGCAGCAGTAGCAGCAGCAGCAGGGGAAGGATGGAGAGGCCTGGCATGCTGCAGTGCATGGTATTGCAAAGAGTCAGACACGACTGAGTGACTGAACAAGAAGAGTTATGACATTAACACACTAATTTGGTAGAGGGGACACAATTAATACATGATAAGGTTTTTATGGTGGTTAGGGATGGGGCCAGGGTGAGAGTTTCCCATGGACAAGCACAAACTTCTGTGGTTTTAACTTCACGCTGATGCCAAAAAGGGAACACTTGGGCCTTATCAGTTTGCCCAGATGTGAGCAGAAGAGGAGGAGAGAGGGGCAGGGCTTCAAACTGCCTGCAGACATCAAAAATGGAGTCAGACTCTATTACAGTTTTAACCAGGTTATTAAATCATTCCTGATCCAGCATCACTACAATGTTTTGGTTACTATAACTTTTCAAAAAGTAACAGCTTGATGCAGCAAATGCCCACCTAATCATCCTCTTTTTCAGAATTTAAATACTATGTGTCTAATGAATTTACTTTTCCAGATGAACTAATATAGCCAATTTGCCAAAGTCTTTTACCAACAATACATTTAATAGTTTGATTAAATTAGTATTAACATTAAATTGATATATGAATATAGGGAGAATTGACATTTTGCAGAGTATGGGTCTTCCCATCCAGAAATAATGTACCTTTCTAAATGTGTTCTTCTCCTCTTGAAGCACCAGCAGTAGCTACCCTCCAGTGACTTCATCTCCTAGATGAATGCCTTGGCACAGTCTTCTCCCACATTTTATGAGGGTTGTTCTGAGTGACCCTGGAATACAGTAGAAGAGACAGCATGTAACTTCAAAGGCTTGATCCTTGCTTCCTCTTGGATAGCTTCTTCTGGGAGAAGCCAGTCATTGTGCTCTGAGCACACTGCAGCACCTACAGAGGGTCCAGTTCGTGAGGGACTGGGGCCTCCTGTCAACTGGTCAGCCCAGTAATGAGACATCTTGGAATCAGATCCTTCAACCCCAGTCAAGCCTTTCAATAACTGTGACCCCAGTCAATATCTTAAATGTAACCTCATAAGAAACCCCAAGCCAGAAATATCCAATGAGCTTCTCCCAAAATCTTGGCCCTCAGAAACTGTGTTAAATAATTAATAATTGTTATAAATTTAAGGATTTCCCTGGACAACTGAAGCGACTTAGCAGCAGCAGCAGCAGGTGGCTCAGATGTAAAGAATCTGTCTGCAATCCAGGAGACACAGGAGACAGAAGTTTGCTTTCTGGGTCAGGAAGATCCCCTGGAGGAGGGCATGGTAATCCACTCTGGTATTCTTGCCAGGAAAATCCCTTTGACAGAGAAACCTACTGGCTTACAGTCCATGGGGTCACAAAGAGTCAGACACGACTGAAGCACCTGAGCTTGCATACCCAGACTTGAGTTGCTAAGATCTAGGGTAATTTTTTGGAGAAGGCAATGGAACCCCACTCCAGTACTCTTGCCTGGAGAATCCCATGGATGGAGGAGCCTGGTGGGCTGCAGTCCATGGGGTCGCTAAGAGTCGGACATGACTGAGCGACTTCACTTTCACTTTTCACTCTCATGCATTGGAGAAGGAAATGGCAACCCACTCCAGTGTTCTTGCCTGGAGAATCCCAGGGACGGAGGAGCCTGGTGGGCTGCCATTTCTGGGGTTGTACAGAGTTGGACACGACTGACGCGACTTAGCAGTAGCAGCAGGGTAATTTTTATACCGAAA
Source organism: Bos grunniens (assembly GCF_055505025.1). Taxonomy (NCBI): domain Eukaryota; kingdom Metazoa; phylum Chordata; class Mammalia; order Artiodactyla; family Bovidae; genus Bos; species Bos grunniens. The sequence continues at coordinate 58,783,096 of NC_141183.1, read as the reverse complement.
TAGATAGATGATAGAGAATTTCAGGTTTATGCTTTTTTCACAAACATCTCCACTTCTTGGTAAATCCATTCTTTGGTGTTTGACTTTTTTTTTATTAATACAATACCTTGAAAAGATAGAACATAACTATGTCATGTGATTTACAAAAATCACTCTGATACACATTTCAGATACTGCACCTTCTTTGCTGTAATGCTTAGTCTTGAGGACCAATTACATAACTTGGGTCACCCAGTTGTCATCAGGATAAAGAGTGAGGACAGGGGACGCTGTATTTCAGACTCTTAGCGTTTCCCAGTTCAGTGGAAGGAGATGACGGGATGAACAAGCTCAACTCAAAAGCAATGAACAAATATACTCCTTGTAACATCTTTCTCAGTCCCAGTTCACTTCCTTCCTGTCCCTGAGCACCATTCCACACGGGGCAGCAGGGACTCTCACAAGAGAGCAGAGAAGTCCAAGTCCAGCCATAAGTTTTCCTCTGGCATCTTCTCCATCTGTTTTTTTTTTTTTTTTAAACCTCCTCCTGATAGGTTCTTAATATTCAAAAATACATAATACACATTCATCCACATCAAAAGGTCCTGCCACTAGACCCAGCTACTCCTGGCACCTTGGTAACAAGGATAGAATTTAGAACCAACTATATGTGCCAAAGTCTCTGCTCAGACAACCCAAGTCACAAAGGAAAATTCTAGAAGCACTCTGCATCTGTCAGGGTCTACTGGGAGACAGAAGTTACATAAGTAATTTGCATAGAAAAAAAATTAATATCAGGAATTTTGATCCTGTGAAAAGGGGGATCCTCTTAATAGGGGGAAAGGGAAAGGGAATTCTAAAGGAATAGCAGATTTAGGAAACAGCCACTACCTTAGGGCTGAGAGAGCACCCAGGAAGGAGCAAACTTGGAAAGGCCATGCCTCCCCCGAGGCTGTCAGATCTCCTTGGAGCCATGTGATGGTGGCTTGATGGATGGGAAGACGCTTGGGGAGTCCGAGGGGTCAAGGTCAGTGTTAGCAAGTAGGAAGTGCCTGCGGAAGTAGCAGCGAGACTCCTGGAAACTACCCACTGTGGTGGTGCTGAGACTCATGACAAGCTGCCCACCGCTGCAGGAGAAAGAAAAGCACCAGAATCAATGCACGCTCCTCTTTGAAGGATTGGGGGCCGGGAGAGATCGTTACGGAGTTTGGGATCACATGTACACACAAAAGAAGTAACCAACAAGGTCCTACTGTGTAGCAAGGGAAGGCTACTCAATGTCATGTGGCAGCCTGGATGGGGGATTTGGGGGAGAATGGACACATGTGTACGTGTGGCTGAGTTGTTTTGATGTGCACCTGAAACTGTCACAATATTGTTAATCAGCTGTACTCCAATATAAAATGAAGTTTAAAAAAATGTGTGTGAACATCCCCTTTGTCCTGCAGCATTCCTCCAGCGCCCTCTACTGACAAAGGCTAGCATTATTCCAGTTGGCATAGCTCAGTTGGAATCTGCTGCAATGCAGGAGACCTGGGTTTGATCCCTGGGTTGGGAAGATCCCCTGGAGAAGGAAATGGCAACCCACCCCAGTATTCTTGCCCGGAGAATCCCATGGACAGAGGAGCCTAGGAAGCTACAGTCCACGGGATCGCAAGAGTCGGACAGGACTTAGCTACTAAACCACCACCACCACACTACACAAGCCCAGCGTTGTCTAGTATTACTAAAGAAAGGTGGATTTGGAACTGAGAGAAAACAAGCCAATGACCGGCATATGCTCTAAAGCACAATGAAATGCAGAATATTAAGCAGAAAAAATTTTAAAGCTCTTAGAAAAATAAGATAAATCATAGACATTATATAACTGGTCTCAGGTTCTACCTTAAAACTGGCAATTCAGTATTGCTTATCCTCTATTATAACTCTCTTCCACGAACCTCCTCAACATTATTATTTCCATTTTATGGACAAGGAATCTAGTGGGCCAAAGGATGTGCTCAGAATATTTCCCTTTCCAGCTCTCATAGTCACATTCTGACTGAGAGAAGAAATCAAGTTCAAAGTTCCTGAGAGACTACAGTTCTCTGAAAATAAAGGCTGTCATGTAATACCAAAATATTTTTATCACAATTTCTATTTTCCTTTCACCTCATTTCATTCTGCTAAATTAAATATATCAGCAGGAACACAATGAAAAGGGAAATCGTAATGAATTTTTGACCCAGGAGAAGCAACCATGCGCATTCCCTCTCACTGCAGTTGCTGACATGCAAGGATAAAATCCAGCAGTGTCTACTCCTGCTCAGAGAAAGTACTCAGGATATATATTCCACCTGGAGGCTATAAGTCTATGATCAGATCTGCTTTGGGGAAAAAAATCCTTGCTTCTCTCTTTCTTCTGTTTGAGTCTTCAGCATAATAAGCAATTTAATCAGCTCAGCTCCACTAGAATGCTTCAGATATTTGCATATTAGCACAACTTGTCTTTCTTTCCCTTATTAAAATTGGCATCTACCATCTCACAGTGCAGAACTGCAGACACAAGCACCCAGGGCCGACGACAGCAGAGATGCAGACGCTTGCTCAGTAACGTCCATGCTGGTCTCTGCTGCTCGTCCTGCCGACCTGCGCTTTACCAGCTACGGGAAATCCATGGTAGTCCTCCCCCAGCCAAAACAAATCTGATAAGAGATGTGCTTCATTCTTGTTAATGAAACTCCTTCCATAAAAGTTCTTCACCAAAAATATCTCTCTTGCACGACAAAGCATCAACAAGCCAAGGAAGAGGTGAGAACATGACAAATAATTACAGTAGTGATGGGACATCTGCAGAATTTATGTTACCATGTTTGTATAATGTATTCAGACAGACAGTGAGAAATTGTGCGTATCAATAAATTAGATACAAGGCTAGAAGTGCCACTAAAGAGAAAACCATGAGGTTTCATAATATTTGTAAAATGAAACCAAACAATCAAAGGGGCTTAAGGATCATGCCGTGATCTCCCTTAGCAACTAGTTTCTAGCTGTGTCAGCTTAGAATTACTATTAAAATGTTGAATTAAATTATTGATTTTTAAAATCTCACTTGCAATGTAAGGGAGAGACTGCTCTCTATCCATAAAATCCTTTCTCCCACACAGCCCCCCTTTCATGAAGTTGTGGTTTTGTGAGTAATTATCATCAAAGGAATATTAAGAAGCGATTTATTTTACTTTCCAGACAAGGCCTTTTGGAAATGAGTGTTCCTGCTCACTCTGCTTCCCCTTCCATCAACTGAATGCAAAAAATGCCATGAACTGCAGAATTGGGTGGGGGCGGGTGTCACAATTTTGAAGGAGCTTGTGTCCCTGAGTCATTAACAGCAAGAAAGTCAGACTCTTACCAACCAAGCATATCTACCTTTGGCTTTCTTATCAGAAAAAAATAAACTTTTACTGGGTTTGAAGCATTATAAATTGGGGGAGGTGGGTGTCTCTGAATGTTATGTATTTCTATATATTTTACCAAAATATAAGAATCCTTTTAGGCCAGGTAAAAGGTCTGCAAATCTGATCTATCCCTTCACAAATGCTGTTTGATTGCCCAGCCAAGTCATCTAATCTTTCTAGCCCTAATTTTATCTGCCAAGAGTGCAAATTTGTTTGATATGCCTGCAGAAAACATCTTCAGAAATACTTAAAGTGCATTTTTAAACTATGGTCAAAAAGTTGTTATATCAAAGAAAATAAATATTGCATATCTTGAGGTAGTTTTAGGATGCAACAGATGAGGCAGAATTTTGATTACAGGCTTTTGGCACATGCCAGCACTTTCTCACTGACATTTATTCAAAGTGACTAGTGACCTACAAAGCCACCAAAATATACATTGAAGCAACTGAAATACTGCATTCCAAAATACAAGTGCTTTATGGCATCGTGAATGATGCTTTCAAAATTCAATGTTTTCCATAGCATTAAGCATTGTGTTTTATGCTCAATACATATTTATTGAATTTAATTGGTCAACTGGGGAGGAGCATCCATTTCTCTTAACCTAGATTTGACTGGCTAAAATCATCAATATTTCCAAATACGCCTTGTACTTTCAGTGGATAGATTTCACATTCCCATCTACACTTAATGTCACTAAACTTGTAGGTTTGCTAATGATGAATCCAATGGCCTTTCCCTAGTCTCTTTTCATTTTCTTAATTTATAATAATTTTTGTTTTTTGAACCTGAAGAACACCTCTTTCCAAAATCATATTTTCTGTTAGTTACAGCAGTTCTATGTCATAGTAGCATGGTGGTGGTGGTGGTTTAGCTGCTAAGTCATGTCCAGCTCTTGAGACCCCATGAAGAGTAGCCTGCCAGGCTCTCTGTCCATGGGATTCTCTAGGCAAGAGTCCTGGAGTGGGTTGCCATTTCCTTCTCCAGGGGATCTTCCCAACCCAGGAATCTAACCCAGGTCTCCTGCATTGCAGACAGATTCTTTACCAACTGAGCTATAAAGGGAAGCCCTTAAATATAGTAGCATACATTCTATATTTCTATTCATTTTTGTCTCTTGGTTATTGTTTCCTCTTTCTTTTCTTACAGGCTCTCCTATTAAGCTGTTTTATCTCTCTGTTTCACATCTGAGCTAGTGATGCCCGAATTTTTATCTCTAGGTATGCCAATTTTCCTGAGATTTCAAATGTCTATTGTCAACTGCTTAAAGAATACATGTATTTTTCCTCCCCATCACTCTAATTTCCACATGTCAACATATTTTCTTCCCTCAGTCTGGATAGCTAGCCCCCTACACAGTTATTTGAATTAGTCGGTCACATCAAATTCTGCCAGTTTTGAAGCCTTTGAATAATCATTGAATTAGGCTTCTTCATTTTCCACATTAAATTTGATGCCAAGTCCTTTCAGTATCGTCTGCACAGCACCTATTGAATTCATCTCCTTTTATTGCTGTGATCAGCGTTTTAGTCCAGATGCTCAGTCCTCAAGTATGGGCTTGATTATTCTATTCTGATTGACTATAACTCCATGCATCCCCTACCCTCAACCCAAAGTACAGTTTACCAGTGGTTCTTAAATCTGACCTCACATTGAAATCCCTGCAGAGTTTTTAAGAACAGATGAATGTCAGGGCTTTCCCCTAGAAATTCTAATTGACTTTGGGGTGTAGTTTGAACTTCAGGATTTTTTTTAATTCTCCCAGATTATAATATGCAGCCAACATTGAAAACCACTGAGGTATCCCATTTCTAGGCTGTTTATTTCAAGGAAGTTTTCTTTTTCTTTCTCTCCTTCATGAATGTAGTAAATTATATCCATTGTTTCATTCTATTTTCTAACTGGCTTTTGCTGGCATATAGAAAAGCAATTGATTTCTACACATTGACTTATAAGTAGAAATATTAATGAACTTTTTCATCTCTAAGGAAGTCTTGATAATCTTGGACTTTCAAGGTTTATAAACACATCATCTGTATTAGTTTCCTATTACTCTTGTAACCAATTACCATAAACTTAGTGGCTTAAAGCAACACAAGTTTTAACAGTTCTGGAGCACAGAAGTCTTAAGTGGGTCCACAGGGCTTCCCTCCTTTGAGGGCTCTGGGGAGAGATTTGTTTCTGTGCCTTTGCCAGCTTCAAGAGGCCACCCACGTTCCCGGGCTTATGGCCCTTGCCTCCATCCTCAAAGCCAGCAGCTTTCTTCCTCTCTGACCTCTGCTTCCGTCTTAGCATCTTTTCCTTACCAGTACTCTGTTAAGGACCCTTGTGATTATTTGGGCCCACCTGGGTAATCTAGTATTATCTCTGCATCTCCTAATCCTTGATCACATTTGCAAAATCCCTTTTGCCATGTAAAATAACATAGAGGGTTGTTATTCATCCCACTATGTCTTCTAAAGATAATGATGACTCCCCTCCTGCCATCAAGGCTTTGTATCCCATTTCCTTCTCTTTTCTCTTGGTTTTGGTCAGTCTTTCCCCCATTATTGTTTAGAGTAATGATAAGAGTCCCACATTATGTGTATATTATTATTTATCCTTGAAAGCAGGCATCTCTATCTGATTCTCTTATTTGCTAAAAATAGCAGTTGGGATCAGGGTTGAGCTTAGAACAGTGGTCTCCTTCCTGGGAGACTCTCTTTCCTCAGTTTTCAGAATTCCCACTTTTAGAGTTAGGAAGGTTATTCAAACCTTCCAGGCCCTCTCCATATTGAATAGTTGAGTAGTAGTTATCTCTGTTCAGCTGAATCGGAAGGGAACTTAAAATGCTGATTTCTGCTTCCCCCTCTCCTCTACTCTGCATCATCCAAGTTCAAGTGTCTCAGACCAGAGGTGGCCTCAGGAAAAGGGAAGATGACATGCATTTCTAATAGCATGAAACTGGGTCCTAAGGGCGTGTTTCCTGCTTCTCCTTCAGCTGACTCGCACTCTTATCATCCTCATTCCTAGTGAGACTCTCTTTCTTTAGAGCTTTTAGGACAAGCTCATTGTGTTTAGGAATTTTTTACCCTTGTTTAGGTTTTTAAAAAATATGAGTCTATGAAGGGGGTCAACTGAGCAACATGTTTAAACTCACTTTTAAACACAGGTCCCTCCACCATTTCCTGCACTTTGAGTAGAGTCCGATTTTTACTAGACCAATATTTAGACTTCCTTAAAGAGCAATAACAGAATAGAAGAAATCAGCCAGACTGAAAAGGTGGTAGCAGAAGGAAAAACTGAGAGGAGAGAAACCAGAAGAGGCAATTTTACCAAGTGTCACAAAGGATTTGTTGTTGTTCCACTTCTCTGTTTGTCAGGTAGCTATTATCTTCTCTGTGTTATACACTTTGCAGTACAGAACAATGAACAGGTTCATCAAGTTTCCTTCCTCAAGCTCACATTCTAGTTGATGGAGAGAGTTAATAAATAAGCAAACAACATTAATGCCAACTTGTGTTAAATTCTAAAGAGAAAATAAACAAGATGCTAAGATGGGAGTGTTGAGATGGGGGGCAGTTGAGGGGATCAATGAAGTACTCTTGGAAAAAGTAACATTGCAACCGTGGCCTGAAGAATTAAAGAAAGCTTTCTTTTATAAGCCTGGAAAAGGAGGGTTTCTGATAGAGGACATGAACCCTTAGACAAGAGATAACCTGCCTCATCTGAGAAGCAAACTAGTATGAGAAATATCTCGGTGTTGGCAGGCAGGGCAAATGGCGGAGGCAGAGCAAGCAGCACAGGCGAGTGGGAGGGGAGCAGAGGTCAGATGGTGAAACTCAAACCCACGTGTCCCAGCTTGAAGTGGCACCTCAGTCTAGCATCCAGGAACAATTAATAATTATCTCAACTCACGTTTTCCCTCTCAGAAAAGAACGCTCCTCCATTTGTAACATGAATTTCTCTAATCCCCTCTGAAGAATGCAGTCCTACAATTAACCTCTCTTTCTTATATCATGTGAACAAAATCAAGAACCCTAAAGTAAAACCATGCATATATGCTCAAATAATATTTGACAGAGTAGCCAAAAATAATCAAGGGAGATAGGGTAGTCTCTTCAACAAGTGATGCTGGAGAAATTGTATATTCACGTGCAAAAGAATTAAATTGGACACTATCTTACACAATTCACAAAAGTTAACTGGAAATGGATTTTAGGACTTTAAGACCTAAAACCACAAAATTCCTATAAGAGACCATAGGATTAAGCTACTCTACATTGGTCTTGGCAATAATTTTTAAAATTTGACATCAAAAGCAAAAGCAACGAAAATAAACATAAACAACTAGGACTGAACTGAACTAAAAGCTTCTGCACAACAAAAGAAACCATCAACAAGATGAAAAAGCAACCTACAGAGTGAGAAAAATATTTGCAAACCATAGATCTGATAAGGATTAATATTGAAAATATCTAAAGAACTCACACAACTTAAAAGTAGAACAATTCCCTATTAAAATACGTGCAGAGGATCTGAATAGACACTTTTCCAAAGAAGACATACAAAAAGTCAACAGGCATGTAAAAATATGTTCAATAGACCATCTGACCTGTCTCCTGAGAAATCTGTATGCAGGTCAAGAAGCAACAGTTAGAACTGGACATGGAACAACAGACTATTTCCAAATCGGGAAAGGAATACATCAAGGCTGTATATTGTCACCATGCTTATTTAACTTATATGCAGAGTACACCATGTGAAATGCCAGGCTGGATGAAGCACAAGCTGGAATCAAGATTGCCAGGAGAAATACCAATAACCTCAGATATGCAGATGACACCACCCTTATGGCAGAAAACAAAGAACTAAAGAGCCTCTTGATGAAAGTGAAAGAGGAGAGTGAAAAAGTTGGTTTAAAACTCAACATTCAGAAAACTAAGATCATGGCATCCAGTCCCATCACTTCATGGCAAATAGATGGAGAAACAATGGAAACAGTGACAGACTTTATTTTGGGGGGCTCCAAAATCACTGCAGATGGTGACTGCAGCCATGAAGTTAAAAGACGTAGTCAAGGCTATGGTTTCTCCAGTGGTCATGTATGGATGTGAGAGTTGGACTGTGAAGAAGGCTGAGCACCGAAGAATTGATGCTTTTGAACTGTGGTGTTGGAGAAGACTCTTGAGAGTCCCTTGGACTGCAAGGAGATCCATGCAGTCCATCCTAAAGGAGATCAGTCCTGAATATTCATTGGAAAGACTGATGCTCAAGCTGAAACTCCAATACTTTGGCCACCTGATGCGAAGAACTGACTCATTGGAAAAGACCCTGATGCTGGGAAAGATTGAGGGCAGGAGGAGAAGGGGATGACAGAGGATGAGATGATTGGATGGCATCACCGTCTCGATGGACATGAGTTTGAGCAAGCTCCGAGAGTTGGTGATGGACAGGCAAGCTTGGCGTGCTGCATCCTATGGGGTCGCAAAGAGTCGGACATGACTGAGTGACTGAACAGAACTGATTACTAATCCTTGTGGAAATGCAAATCAAACAATAATACGATATCAATTCACATCTGTTAGAATGGCTATCATCAAAAGTACAGGAGATAACAAGTGTTGACTAGAGTATGGTGCACTCTTGTTGAGAATGTAAGTAAGTGCAGCCACTATAGAAAACAGTACCGAGATTCCTGAAAAATGGAAAATAAAACTACCATATGACCCAGCAATCCCATGTCTGGGTTTATATTCCAAGGAAGTGAAATGACCATCTCAAAGAGATATCTGCAACTCCCATGTTAAGCTGTTCATTGCAGCTTTTTCCATAATAGCCAAAGCAGGGAAACAACCTAAGTGCCTGTTGATGATGAATGGGATAAGGAAGATGTGGTAATACATATAAAATGAAATAGCATTCAGCCATAAAAAGGAAGGAAATCCTGCCATCTCTGACAGTGTGGATGGAGTTTGAGAGCACATGCTAAGTGAAACAAGTCACAGAAAGACAAGCAGTGCTGTGGAATCTAAAAAAGCTGAACTCATGAAGCTGACTGTGGAAATGTGGTTGTAGGAGATGAGGGGTAAAGGGAGTGGGGAACACCAGTCAAAGGGTAAACACTTCCAGTTTTAAGATGATTAACTTCCGGATGCAGCATGGTGGCTATAGTTGCTGCTAAGTCGCTTCAGTCGTGTCCGACTCTGTGCGACCCCATAGACGTCAGCCCACCAGGCTTCCCTGTCCCTGGGATTCTCCAGGCAAGAGCACTGGAGTGGGTTGCCATTTCCTTCTCCAATGCATGAAAGTGAAAAGTGAAAGAAGTCGCTCAGTCATATCCGACTCTTAGCGACCCCATGGACTGTAGCCCACCAGGCTCCTCCGTCCATGGGATTTTCTAGGCAAGAGTACTGGAGTGGGGTGCCATTGCCTTCTCTGGTGGCTATAGTTAACAGTATCATATTTTTTACTTTAGTGGCTTTGAAATTAGAGCTTTAATATTCTCACCATACAAATAATGTCAAAATGGTAACTATGTGAGGTGAAGAATATGTTAACTGACCTTATTATTGTGAACATTTCACAATATATACATGTATCAAATTATCACCTTGTCTATCTCAAACTTACATAATATTATATGTTAATTATATCTCAATAAAGCTGGGAAAAGGGAAAAACTAAGAAAAGAATTTTCTCTAGTAGAAAGGTAAAGAAATGATGAATAGTTGGAGGAGGGTTGTAGGATCAAGAGCATATTAAGATGTTAGCACTAATTTTTCATGCATATTAGATTTATCCCCTTAGAGATGTGGATGTAGGAAAAAGAGGGGTCAACTCTAGGGCTGAAGTCTTCTAAGAGTTTGCTGTGTGCTGTGCTTAGGCACTCAGTCATATCCGACTCTTTGCGACCCCATGGACTATAGCCCGCCAGGCTCCTCTGTCCATGTGGATTTGCTAGGCAAGAATATTGGAGTGGGTTGCCATGCCTCCCTCCAGGGGATCTTCCTGACCCAGGAATTGAACTGAGGTCTCGTACACTGGCAGCAGATTCTTTACCAGCTGAGCTACCAGGGAAGCAAGAGATTAACCTCTTAGAAAAGATTAAAGAAATACAGATTACAAATGGAAGAGATAGACTTTTCTGAAAGAAAATAGCTTACAAATGAAATAATTTTTAATTGTTTCTGGCTGCTAGATTGAGATAATGCTCCAAGGCTGAGCTACATGAATTTTAACTTACATTTGAATCATTTACCAATCTTTAGTTGCTATGTCCATTATTGTCAAGTTGTCTTCAGAGTCAGTGAATTTATAGTTACTTCTTAATTTTATTGTGAAGGGAGATCAACAGTTCATTCCTTTATTATTTCAGGTAGGCTAAAGATAACTGAAAAGTGAAAGTGTTAGTCACTCAGAAATGTCCAGCTTGCTGCGATCCCTATGGACTAGTCCATCAGGCTCCTCTGTCCACGGCATTTCCCAGGCAAGAATACTGGATTGGGTTGCCATTACCTTTTCCAGGGGGTCTTCCCAACCCAGGGACTGAACCCAGGTCTCCTGCATTGCAAGCAGAGTCTTTATTGTCTCCTGAAGAAGGATATGGCAACCCATTCCAGTACTCTTGCCTGGAAAATCCCATGGACAAAGGAGCCTGGTAGACTATAATCCATAGCGTCACAAACAGTCAGACATGACTGAGCAACTTCACTTTCTTCTTTTTCTTTTCTTTATTGTCTGAGCCACCAGGAAAGGCTAAAGATAGGGGAGAATTGTTTATAATATTTTCACAGAAGTTCTCTGCTAGTTTAAAGTAAGTAAAAGCAATTTTTGTTGTTGTTTAGACACTCACTCATGTCCGACTCTGTGAGACTCCATGGACCATAGCACGTCAGGCTTCCCCGTCCTTCAACATCTACCGGAGCCTGCTCAAACTCATGTCCACTGAGTCAGTGATGCCATCCAGTTGTCTCATCCTGTCATCCCCTTCTCCTCCTGCCTTTTATCTTTTCTAGTACCAGCATCTTTTCCAATGAGTCAGCTCTTCTCATCAAGTGGCCAAAGTATTGGAGCTTTAGCTTCAGCATCAGTCCTTCCAATGCATTTTCAGGGTTGATTTCCTTTAGGATTGACTGCTTTGATTTCCTTGCATTCCAAGGGGCTCACAAGAGTCCTCCAACACCACAGTTCAAAGGCATCAGTTCTTTAGTGCTTAGCCTTCTTTATGGTCCAACTCTCACATCTGTACGTGACAACTGGAAAAACCATAGCTTTGACTATACAGACCTTTGTAAGCATAGTAATGTCTCTGTTTCCTAATACCGTGTTTAGGCTTGTCTAGCTTTTCTTCCAAGGAGAAAGGATCTTTTAATTTCATGGCTGCAGCCACCACCCACAGTGATTTTGGAGCCCAAGAAAATAGTCTTTGACTGTTTCCATTGTTTCTCCATGAAACATGCCATGAAATGATAAGACTGGATGCCATGATCTTAGTTTTCTGAATGTTGAGTTTTAAGCCAGCTTTTTTCACTCTCCTCTTTCACCTTCATCAGGAGGCTTTTTAGTTCCTCTTCACTTTCTGCCATAAGGGTGGTGTCATCTGCATATCTGAGGTTATCAATATTTCTCCCAGTAACCTTGATTCCATCTTGTGATTCACCCAGCCTGTCATTTCACGAGATGTAAGTTAAATAAACAGGGTGACAATATAGAGCCTTGACATACTCCTTTCCCAATTTTTGTTCCATGTCCATTGTTCCATGTCCGATTCTAGCTGTTGCTTCTTGACCTACATGCGAATTTCACAGGAGGCAGGTAAGGTGGTCTGGTATTCCCATCTCTTAAAAAAATTTCCACAGTTTGTTGTGATCCACGCAGTCAAAGTTTTTAGTGTAGTCAGTGAAGCAGAAGTAGATGTTCTTCCGAAATTCTCTTGCTTTTTCTATGATCCAACTGATGCTGACGTTTTGATTTCTGGTTCCTCTGCCTTTTGTACACAGCTTGTACATTTGGAAGTTCTTGGTTCAAATACTGTTGAAGTCTATCTTGGAGAATTTTGAGCATGACCTTGCTAACATGTGAAATGAGCGCAATTGTGTGGTCGTTTGATAGTACTATGATTTAGTTTTTTCTCCAGAAAGTCGGTTTTAAGCATCTATATAACAGGTATCATGGACTATGAATTTAAAGATAGACGTTTTCTCTCTCTTTCCTTCTCTCCCTCTCTCTCCATCCCCTCCTCTCTGTCTCTCTCTCTCTCTGTCCTCCTTTCCTCCCTCCCTTCCTCTATCTTATCCATAGTTTAAATACTACTGACTTGCAACGTTAACAGTATTTCCCTCCTCTCAGTGTTCTCTCTAAGGGTGTCCTAGGATGATGCTTAACTAGAAAATATAATGATTTAAATGTTTAATTCTATTAACTAGGTCCAAAACAGTAAGACTGTATCAGTGTGGTTTATTTTTGACCAACATTTCCAAGCTAATTTTCCAATTAGTAGACTCAGTTGAGATATTATCAACTAATTAATGAAATTAGCTTATTATTTTCATAATAACATTCCTCAGCCATCAATCACACTTGAATAAGAGTTAGGAACTTTATGGTGGTTTATTAACAGGCGTGTAGGATGATTTGTTGGAAGATGTAAAAAGTCTAGAGAACAAGATCACTTCTTTGTTTGTACATCTGTTGGCAAATTAAATAGCCAGACTCTTTAATCTGAAAAAATGGTCTCCATTTTTTCCTTAGAGCTGTTTCTTAAAATCCATGGACAGTCCATACTTCTTTCTGATATCATTTACCCAAATTTAACCTTGGAATGAATTAGGTTTGAGCCTAGTTCTGACCCCTCAAAGCTCTGAACAACAGACAAATCAATTCATCATTGCTCAGTTATTTCTATGAATATTTGCCTTACACAATTATTGTGAGGATTAAGTGAGAAAATGTTTGTGAAAGCACTTTAAACTATAAAGCTAAATATAAATATATATATATATATATTTTTAATTTATCATCACTATTTAAATATGTCCTCATTTAAGGTCATTAAAAGTAATGCTTTAGGCCAGGGGTCCCCAACCTCTAATCTGTCTATCTATCTGTCTATCCCCAACCTGTCTGATAATCTGAGGTGAAACTGATACAATAATAATAGAAATTAAGTGTAAGGTGCTTGAATCATCCTGAAACAATCCCTCCATGGAAATAATGTCTTCCACAAAACTGATCCCTGGTTCCAAAAAGCCAGGGGACTGCAGCTTTAGGTAATAGTTATTTATGTACATATTTGTATAAAGCTAAATAGTAAGCAACTGGATAGTAAGTTAAAATCAGGTCTGATTTTTATTCTCCCCCATAAATGCATTCCATAAATGTGTGTTGAAATGTTTATTAAATGTTTTATAAGTTTGTTCTTGCATTTTAAAAATGCTTCCTATCAAGCACAGCCCTCAGTTTTCAAATACTTCACCTTATTGATCTCTTATACTTAGCTGGAAACTGTCCTGAGCATTTTTAATGGAAAACCTCATTTAAAATCATCCCAACACCTCTATAAGGCAAGGTGCTGTGGTAATCTCTTCCTTTAAAATGAGACTTTCCTACTGCAGACATTTTCTGATTCTAAAAAGAATGTGCTTACCTTTACACACTGGAAAGACAAATGAATCAGCTTGTGGTCCCACTCCTGGGAAATGTGTCATAAAAAGGGATTTGTTTTGCAACATCCTCAGCATCAATTACATTTAACATGGGAAACTTCAATTTCCTTGCCTAGCATATCTTGTGACATTTTCATTGACCTCTTAATTGAGAAAAAGCTGAGCCACAGGCTGTCAATTTGGATAATTTTAAAGATGAAAGGGAGATTTTTATTGATTTCATTCCAAAAGCATCAAGGCATGGACATGAGGCCCCGCCAACAGGAGCTTTGGAGAACATGATCCTTAGGAGCAGAGTCTGTATCTCTCACAGGGCCTAAGACAGCATGGAAAACGTAGGCTCCCAGTTAACTGCTGAATTGAAATGAATCAAGACTGTTACATTAAATGAGATACTAGAAGAAAAAGTCAAAGCAACAAATAACAAGTAGGTCATTGGAGAAATGAAGACAGAGGTAAGTTGCCCTCCATTTCAGATCCAGTAAGTATAGTAAGTTGACATGGGGTGTCCTCCAGAATGTTTAATGATGAACGATTTGTGTTATTTCATCACTTGCCCAGAGAAGAGAAATATGAAGCAGTACTTGGAATAAATTTAAAGAAAAAGCCTTTGTTTAATCAAACCATATTGTGGTTTGTTAAATGAGAAAGCTGGATGAAAATACCTTGAAACTTCAAAATATTCATCACATGGAGAACATTAATATAATACTTGAGAGCATGTGGCCTTCTCATCTTTGTCAACAATTCCTTCCCTTAGATGACGGGACTACGCAATGGGGTGAGTAGGAGAAATATGGGATTTCAAGTCAGACCAACAAGTTCAAATGTTATCTCTAATACTCTGAGCTTGAGCAAATTACTTCTCTCTGATGGTGCTTCTCAAATTTGGGAAGTGTGTAGAATCACCTAGGACTCCCAGGTGCCATCCACAGAGATTCTTTTTCAGTAAATGTACAGTAAGTTCCTAGAACCAGATTTTTAATAAGCACCCCAACATATTCTTTTTTCAATTGGAGGATAATTGTTTTACAATGTTGAGTTGGTTTTTGCTGTACAACAACAAGAATCAGCTGTAAGTATACAGATATCACCTCCTTCTTGAATCTCCCTTCCATAAGCCCCCATCCCACCCCTCAAGGTCATCACAGAGCACCAAGCTGAGCTCTTGTGATACAGAATAGCTTCCCACTCGCTATCTACATTACACATAGTGGTGTAAATATGTCGATGGCACGCTCTCCACATGTTCACCCTCACCCTTCCCCCATCATGTTCACAGATCTGTCCTCTATAGCTGCATTCCTATTCCTGCCCTGCAAACAGGTTCATCAGTATCATTTTTCTAGATTTTATATATGTGTGTGGTTAATATACAATATTTGTTTTTCTCTTTCTGACTTAGTTCAGTCTGTAGGACAGTCTTTAGGCTCATCTACCTTACTAGACATGGAACAACAGACTGGTTCCAAATAGGAAAAGGAGTATGTCAAGGCTGTATACTGTCACCCTGCTTATTTAACTTCTATGCAGAGTACATCATGAGAAACGCTGGACTGGAAGAAACACAAGCTGGATTCAAGATTGCCAGGAGAAATACCAATAACCTCAGATATGCAGATGACACCACCCTTATGGCAGAAAGTGAAGAGAAACTCAAAAGCCTCTTGATGAAAGTGAAAGAGGAGAGTGAAAAAGTTGGCTTAAAGCTCAACATTCAAGAAAACTAAGATCATGGCATCTGGTCCCATCACTTCATGGCAAATAGATGGGGAAACAGTGGAAACAGTGTCAGACTTTATTTTTGGAGCTTCAAAATCACAGCAGATGGTGATTGCAGCCATAAAATTAAAAGACACTTACTCCTTGGAAGGAAAGTTATGACCAACCTAGATAGCATA
Source organism: Bos grunniens (assembly GCF_055505025.1). Taxonomy (NCBI): domain Eukaryota; kingdom Metazoa; phylum Chordata; class Mammalia; order Artiodactyla; family Bovidae; genus Bos; species Bos grunniens. The sequence goes on along the minus strand of NC_141183.1, from coordinate 58,767,133 downwards.
TTCAAAAGCAGAGACATTACTTTGCCAACAAAGGTCCGTCTAGTCAAGGCTATGGTTTTTCTAGTGGTCATGTATGGATGTGAAAGTTGGACTGTGAAGAAAGCTGAGCACTGAAGAATTGATGCTTTTGAACTGTGGTGTTGGAGAAGACTCTTGAGAGTCCCTTGGACTGCAAGGAGATCCAACCAGTGCATTCTAAAGGAGGTCAGTCCTGGGTGTTCTTTGGAAGGAATGATGCTAAAGCTGAAACTCCAGTACTTTGGCCACCTCATGCGAAGAGTTGACTCATTGGAAAAGACTCTGATGCTGGGAGGGATTGGGGGCAGGAGGAGAAGGGGACAACAGAGGATGAGATGGCTGGATGGCATCACCAACTCAATGGACAAGAGTTTGGGTGAACTCTGGGAGTTGGTGATGGACAGGGAGGCCTGGCGTGCTGCGATTCATGGGGTCACAAAGAGTCAGACACGACTGAGTGACTGAAGTGAACCTTACTAGAACTGATTGAGTTTTGTTCCTTTTTATGGCTGAGTAATATTACATTGTTGAAGAAGGCAATGGCACCTCACTCCAGTACTCTTGCCTGGAAAATCCCGTGGATAGAAGAGCCTGGTAGGCTACAGTCTATGGGGTCGCTAAGAGTCGGACATGACTGAGCGACTTCACTTTCACTTTTCACTTTCCTGCATTGGAGAAGGAAATGGCACCCCACTCCAGTGTTCTTGCCTGGAGAATCCCAGGGACGGGGGAGCCTTTTGGGCTGCTGTCTATGGGGTTGCACAGAGTCAGACATGACTGAAGCAACTTAGCAGCAGCAGCAGCAGCAGCAATATTGCATTGTATGTACCACAATTTCTTTATTCATTCACCTGTTAATGGGCATCTAGGTTGCTTTCATGTCCTGACTACTGTAAATAGTGCTGCAATGAACATTGGGATACATATATCTTTTTGAAATACAGTTTTCTCAAGATGTATGCCCAGTGGTCAGATTTCTAAGTCATATGATCCCAAGATATTCTATTGCAAGTGGCCAAATTGTTCTCCCTCTAAGGAGGAGATAATAATACTCATTAGACTGTGGAACTGAGGGGTTTTTGTTAAGGGGAAGGGGAGGTCACATGAGATAATTAGTGGGAAGTCATATAGTTCAGTATTGGCACTTTGATGGTGCTAAATACTTGTCAGGAGTAATTACCAAAGGTCTATGGATGTCATCCAACAAAACCCACCACCACATCTGCTGTTCTCATGCTTCAAAGCTTTCCTCTTACCTCATGTTGCTGCTGCCATCAGCAGAAAATGCATCAAAAAACCATCTAAACGAGTGAATCAAATTTCAGTTTCTTAAATACATCTAAGAGGCAGTCATAAATACAAATGTATTGGAATAAACCTAAAATCTGCTGCTCCTAGAACGCCAAGTCCTGAAGCCCAGCTATACAAAAATGATTAAATTCACCGATGTGTCAGTCCGTGTCCAGTCCAAAAACAAAAGAGGAATGGCTCCAGGAAGTCTAGGTAGGGAGAATTTAATACAGCATTTAAGTGTTGGAATGACTAGAGGAGAAAAGAAAACTTTAGTTTGCTCAGACACTGGTAATGATAGAAAGCCTCTATTTCCTAATAGGAGTGAGGGAGCAAATGGGAAAATTGTGTTACTCTAATTCCCTGCTGTGCCATTGAATTTGCTGGCGCATCCACTGCTGTTTTTGGAACCCCATCCTTGGCAGAAAGCTAAGACACTTCTCTTCTGTTGATGCTGCTGTAAGTCCAAAGATATACTGAGCTGCCATCATCACAGACACCAAGGCCACAGGGACCATCCTACTGAGACACTGGTGTCTACAGCTCCCAGGCCACTCCTACCAGAGCCAGAGCCGGTAGGCCCGAGCTGTGGAGCTTTCCTGGTCACCGCTGCCACTGAGCCTCTCAGAACTCTACCTGAGCAAGACCTCAAGAGCTTGGACTTCTATTGTCTAAGGAATCAACCAGGAGGATCTGGCTTCTTTTCTCCTGCCCTCCAATATGCCTGCAGTGTCTTCAATTGGAAGAACCTAATTAGAAGGCAAGGGAATCTGAGAAATGTAGTTTTTAGGCCTCTAGTCTCCTGTGATAAAATGAAGGCACAAAAGTGAGGAAATGTTGCTAAAATCCAGCAAAGTATCAGAGCAACCTGCTGTATATCTCTTAGCAGATAAGAAATAAATCCATTTGTGAGGGTTGTCCAGACAGCAATGGATTAGAAGACTCACTTTTTAATTTTTATTCTTTCTATATTTGACCAGAAGTATGATATAAGATTTTAAGAATCTTATATCATAAGATGCTAAGTCACTTCAGTGGTGTCCGACTCTGTGAGACCCCATAGACGGCAGCCCACCAGGCTCCTCCGTCCCTGGGATTCTCCAGGCAAGAACACTGGAGTGGGTTGCCATTTCCTTCTCCAATGATGTAAGATTTTAAGAATAAGACAATAAACATGAAATTTAGTACTGGTAAGCTCATCAGAATTTTGATTTCAGAGATTTTACCATGAAAAGCAAGTGCAAGTTTTCAGTTGGAGCTTTTCATCACAGTGAATGGTGGGTTCCTTCAGGACTCACCATTTGTAGTCTATCAAATTAGTTCAGCCCCAGAAACTACTTTCTCCCTCAACTCTTTCCATACCTATTTCTGGAGTTATCTATTTAGCATCCAAACTATAATAACTGGGAAATGTTGCCATGCAAATAGATGCCTTCTTGAGAAGTAGATTCCATTGTCTGTGCCTCTTCATGATCTAATACTTGGCAAACATCCTTAGACATAGTAGTGTGATAAATGTTTGCAATTAATGCTATTACAAAACAAACAAATGCAATTTAAATAATAAAAGTAATTTAAATAAATATAATTTTAATAAATATTACCATTTTTACTAAATTTCCCCACTTTACTCTCATTTATGAACTATGTGCAATACACAGCAGATACCACAACACTTCACCCCTAAACACTTCAGCATCTATATCCCATGAACAAGAACATTATACTATATAACCACAATTCTATTACAATGTCAAGAAATTTAAGATGGATATAATAATGTTATCTAAAATGAAATTTATCTTTAAATTTTCCCAAATGCCCTTTATATCTGTTCACCCCCATGTCCAGAATCCAGAGTACATGTGTTGTGTTGGTTCCTATTCAACCAAAATAATCTCCTTTAATCTGGAACAATAATTTAGATCCGTTGACTAGTACAATACCCCATCTTCTGGACTTGCCTGGTTGATTCTCCATGATTAAATTCACAGTAAACATTATTGGTAAGAATACTGCATAGATGATATTATGTAATGTCCTGAATCACATTAGAAGGCACAGACTGTCAATTTATTCTACTAATGGGGCCCTAAATTTAACTATTTGATTCAGGTCAGATTAATGTCTGGTCTTTCTAATATGAAAGTATCCTTTCTCTGTCATTTAACAAGCAATCTCTAGAGTGATACTTTGAGAGGATGAAATATGCTGCTCTTTAACAATCTTACACTAAGTAATTTTAGCATCCTTGATGATCTTTGCCTGAATTAATTATTATATTGGTGGTATCAAAATTGTTATATTCTAATACTATCATTTCTTCTACATATCTTAGCTGGCATTCTATGAAGAAAAGCAAGAGTTGGACACAACTGAGTGACTAATACATTCCCATTTTTTGGTATTGTTATGGGTTCATGGTGGGCTTTCCTGGTGGCTCAGAGGGTAGAGCGTCTGCCTGCAATGCGGGAGACCCAGGTTCGATCCCTGGGTCGGGAAGATCCCCTGGAGAAGGAAATGGCAACCCACTCCAGTATCCTTTTCTGGAGAATCCCATGGACAGAGGAGCCTGGTAGACTACAGTCCACAGGGTCGCAGAGAGTCAGACATGACTGAGCGACTTCATTTTCACTTTCACTATGGGTTCATGTATTTTTTTTACTCATATTATACTCCATTGCCATCATTAATTTTCATGCTCAAATTGTCTCAAATTCAGCCAGACTCATCAGTTCAGCTCTTGCATCCATTTGAAATGTTCTTAGTAGTTTTTGAACACTTCCTTACTTTCAGGCACTGAAACATTCCTAGGTTCACCTTGTACTTTCTCAGCTTTAGTCCTGGAATTACAAATTTCTCAAAGGAGTGCTGCTCCATTTTATTGGATATTTAGGGTCCCACTTTTCTTAATGATGCCATTTAATTGAAGCTTTTCAAACTCAATTTGAAAAGCAATTTACTAGTGGGCCACTTCATTGTCTTCATATAATTTCAAGATGGTATTGATTTGAAACTCAGGCACTGATTGAACTGTTTCAAGAGGAATGGTTGATAGTCTCAAATTTTCCCAGACTGTACTATAAAAGATTAACAGCCAAAGTATGGAATAGAAAAGTTGAATTTGATTATTACCTGAAAGGATATTTTGAGTAGTTTATATCTCTACCTTTGTGCTTCTTAAATTTATGCCACAATGTGCATTACATAAAAGCAGTGTGCCTTGTCCATTTTCTTTCCCCCAAAATACTCAAACTGTGCCCAAATTATCTTATTAGTTCAGTATATTATTCTAAACTAGGGATCAGCAAAACTTTTCTGTAAAAATCCAGAAAATAAATACATTATATTTTCAATCTTTGTTGCAACCCCTTGACTCTTTAGTTGAAGGAAATCAGCCATAGAAAATATGTATATGAATGATTGTGGTTATGCATCAAATAAAACTCTTTTTGCAAAAATAGAAACTGAGTTGTAGTTTGCCAACACCTGCTCTAAACAAAACAAAATTAACGACAGCAACAATTATGACAATTCTTATTTCTATATTATTGCTGTTGTTATTTAGTTGCTAAGTCATGTCCGAATCTACAACTCCATGGACTGTAGCCCACCAGGCACCTCTGTCCATGGGGTTTCCCAGGCAAGAATACTGGAGTGACTTGTCATTTCGTCCTCCTGGGGATCTTGACTCAGGAATCGAATCCAAGTCTTCTACTTGGCAGGCAGATACTTTACCACTGAGACATCTGGGAAGCCCATATTATTGCCAAAACAATTATAAATGAAATTTGGTGATAGTCCTAGAGTCCAAGACATTCACTTTTAATGTTTTGCCATAGTTCCTTCCAATGTTTAACCTATGTACTTTTTCTGTTCCGTAATAGTCATTGTTCTCTGCACACGGTTTTTCTCCAGCATTTTTCATTAAATTCTGTAATCAAGACACTTCTTTGTAGAGACACTGCTGAATTTCCCCTGCTCTATCTTCTTCCACCCTCTCCGAGTTCACCTGCAGTTACGTGGACAGCTGCAAGACAAGCTGACAGCTTCCCAGCTCAGTCATCAGCACCTCTGTGTTTCTGCTTGAAGACTACCTCCAACTCCACGGGAGCTTTGGCCACCCACAAAGTGCCATGGATTCAACCTTCCTCAGTCAGCGAGGGACTAGAACTGGTGGATCCAGCTTCCTTTTTCTTCAGTGCCTATCTTGACAATTTATCACAGTTATGCTTTTGGCATATTTTCTCCAGTTTGTTGATGTTACCATTTTGTTTGTAAATGCTTTCTGTATATATGCTTTAAATATTTATGTATTTTTATTAATTGATTTTTACTGCTTTATTGGCATTAGGTTGATGAAATCCTCTCTCAGACAGTGATATTGCTTTATTGGCTTTAGGTTGATAAAATCCTCTTTCAGATAGTGATTATATATGTATTCTTCAATTTAACTTTAGAATAATTTAGACAAATTACCAAAATCTTAGGTATATATGATGAAATGATGAATTATATATGTACATAAAACTTAAAGAGAACTAAATTTTAACAAATACATTTATTGACATGTTATTTTATCATATTTAAACATTTCATCTATTAATTTAGATAGACTTTCCAAAGTTTAGTCTTTTTTTTCTCATTATTTATTTAATAATTTTTTATTAAAACATAGTTAATTTACAATGCTATGTTAGAGTTTGGTCTTGTTTAACATCTCTCAATAGTATTTACAGATTTCTTTGATACAGATGCCATGTAGTCTAAGTTAAAATTATTGCCAGGTTTTTCTCTACTTCATTGCAATTATGAAATAAGCATTTTTCTTATCCATTGCATTCTGTAAATAGGTAAGTTGTTTACTGATTTTGTACATTTACCTTGTACCTAGCTCAATTTTCATATTCATTCCTATACAATGTAGAAGTGCATTTATGAAGCTGTGTTCTGTTAAGACGCTATCAGCTATATACAAGAACTATATGAGAATAAGTTTTTTGAAAGTCTTTGTTGTAATGATATAAATATTTTGAGAAGGCCATTCATAACCCATTTACAAAGATATAATAATCTATGGTCTGTATATTTTGTTGCCTTTGCTTAATTCCTGGCTTAATTTAATATCTTTAGTTTCTCCTCATTCTAATGTGCTAGCTTTCTATATTTTATACCTTCTTATAGGTCTCCCTGGATAATCTCTAAAACCCCTAGAATTTAATTCCTTTCAAATGCTACTAACTCTAGACATTAGAAGTCTATTTTCTAAATATGCAAAAGAAATAGAATTTAGCTTCCTCCTTTTCAGTACAAATCAAATATTAAAATGCGCTTTACTCCTTTACAAAACATATGGTACAATGGAATTTTTCTTGTTTGTCAATGTCCAATTTTGTTTATAATCTTTCATGAATATAGGTTTTAAATGTTTATGTATTTATATCACTTTATTTTTTACTGCTTTATTGGCTTCAGGTTTAGAGATTCTCTCTTGGGTAGTGAGTATCTGATTCTTAGATCAAACCTCAGTTCTACAACTTATTGTGTGAACTTGGGTGAGTTTTGGGCCTCAGTTCCCTGATCTGTAAAAAAGTTTTAGGGACATTGAAAGTGTTAAGATGGCAGATTCTAATATGCCTGCCACACCTTCACGTTATTTATTTGATTAATTTTAGGCTCTCTCTTATTTTATAGTTATTCTTTAAAGTGCTTAAAGCACAGATTCTGCCTATCCCTATATAAAAGAAAAACTTAGGGGTGCCAAGGTTTACAATCATTCCCTATGGGAACCAATAGGGTTTTCTTTTCTTTTTCTTAAGGAAGAAGTTTTTTCTTTTTCTTTTTTTTTAAGGAAGAAGTTTTTAAGTTCCTTAAAAACAGGCCCAGAGTTCCTCATTGTGCCTGCCAATTCTGGAGACGCAGGAGACACAGGTTCAATCCCTGAGTTGGAAAGATCCCCTGGAGGAGGAAATGGCAACCCACTCCAGTATTCTTGCCTGAAAAATCCCATGGGCAGAGGAGCCTGGCGGGCTATGGTCCCTGGGGTGGCAAAGAGTCGGACATGGACTAACTGAACACGCACACAAGAACATTAACTGCCTCTTTCCCTGCCACCAGCACCTCCTCGGCATCCTTAATTTGTTGTGAAACTATTCCAGGACTCCCAACATGCAGCACCAAAAGCAATCAGACTAAGTTACTGGCCAAGAGGAGACCAGGAAAGTCACTTAACTGGTTTGTATGTACATATCCCTAGAGAATATATCACTGAGAATCCTTGATTCACACAAAGCCCTAAAAAAAGGAAGCAATTGGAGAGGATTCAAAAATACTTAAAGGAGATTGAAAAGAGGGACTATATCTACTCCCTAAGGAGCTATTCTTCCAGAAGAATGGGCGTTTGCTGCAAAGAGCAAGAAGGAAGAGGGGCAGGGCGAGTCATGCAGCACTAAGCCTGTACTTTAGACATCAGTTGTACTTTTGGCTGTGACACATAATTTAAAAATAATCTTGTATTTACCTCATTTGAAGAGCAAGTGAATCGAAGACAATATACACAGACATGCTCACACACACATTTACTTTTTTGTATAAAAAGGTGAAAGGTTGGCATTCATAACTTGATAACATTTTTAATGCCTTCCCTGTTTCTTCTGTATTCCTGCCCACCTTTGTCCTCTTTCTATTGAAATTTTCATTTCCTACACAGGCGCATTACAAAGGATGCAAGCATAAGCCAACAGATGTTGCAGAAAGAAAAAATAAAAGTTTACCACTGCTTCAAAACATAAAGATATATTTTTAAAGTGGATTGAGTCATGTATATCAGATTGCACATTTATATTTATTAGAATTTCTTTTCACACCACCACCTCTTAATGGCAGGGGAATTTGTTCCTTTAATTGACAATGAAGGGAAAGTTAATATGATCATACATGTCAACGGGGACTTTCCAAGTGGCTCAGTGGTAAAGAGTCTGCCTGCCAAGGCAGGAGACGCCAGAGACACCGGTTCGATCCATGGTTTAGGATGGTTCCCTGGAGGAGGATGTGGCAACCTGCTCCATTATTCTTGGAAAATTCCACTGACAGAGAAGACTGGCTGGCTACAGTCCATGGCATTGCAAAAAAGTTGGACACGACTGAGTGACTAAGCACACACACATATATTAATATCAGTGTAAGTGGCACCTGTGTAACAGAAAAAGCCTGTGTGTTGGTAATCTGACCAGCCTTTAAGAAGGCAAGTGTGTTGAATAATGGAGCGCATGTGCAAGGTTAAGTGGAAAAGAAACAGGGGCTGCACAGACTCCCTTGTAGTCTCAAATACCTTTAAGAAGATAGAACTATAGGGATTTGGGTGGCTTGTATTATCCATGTGGGCTTCCCTGGTGGCTCAGATGGTAAAAATCTGGCTGCAGTGTAGGAGACACAGGTTCGATCCCTGGGTTGGGAAGATCCTCTGGAGAAGGGAACAGCTACCCACTCCAGTATTTTGGCCTGGAGAATTCCATGGACTGTACAGTCCATGGGGTTGCAAAGAGTTGGACATGACTGAGCAACTTTCACTTTAATTATCCATGTAAGACAATAATAATTTTGATCCACCTTCTTAGGTCTGAATCCATGCTTCAGTTTAGAGTATATGAGACCTTTTGTGACCCTGTTTGTCTTTGTACATTATGCTGGCTAAAAACTTCACAGAGACATATTTCTTTGAGGTGTCTTTTCAGGTACTTTGAAATTTGTAAAATGCAAATTAAATGATAGTTCCATTCTTCCTTCTAGGGTGCCTGTTACAGAAAGGACCGTTGGGCAACCCTGATTATTCTGTATACTGGACAGTAGGTTTCACTTTGACTCATTCTTCACTTAGGATACATACTGAATTCATTGCCTACACCACCATGATAGATTCACATCTGTGTGATTTTACATTAGGTAAAATTATACATATCCCTTATGTATTTTAGAGAATACAAAATACTAAGATGTTTCCAGGGGAAAAGCAAACAAATAACCGTATCACTATATAGCGACTAACTTGGGTATATTAAAACTTACCTGGCTGAAAAAACGAAAATAATTATAGATGAAGCATCACAGTAAGTGGGCTCCCGGGAACTGATTCAGCTGACATGGCCACAGATGGAAATACATTTCCCTCAAATAAATGACTAATTGAATCTATGCCAAATAGAGTTCATTCCAAACAATTGTGAAACAAATGCATTTTAATTCTTTTTGTTAGTTCAATAGACTATTTTTCTTGGTTGCAGAGGAAAATAGCAATAATTTCTTTGTGTATAAGCTGAGAGCTAAGAGTTTCTTTTCCCGTTTCTCTTCTTTTCTCTAAACCGTTAGTAACAATTAGAGTTGCATAGACATATAAGTGAAGTAGAATTGCTTGTTTTGAACATTTGGGTAATGTGAAGAGGTCGTGGAATTTCTATTCCTAAAGATGCTTAAAAGTAGAAATATCCTTCTAAATGGCTCGGTGTAGCTTGTAATAATAGATACTGTATTCTATTCAGCCTGAAATGTGCCTGTAACTACAAGGATCTGATATATGGTAGAGGGTTAATAAACATTTTTTGAATGAGGTTCTAGAAACAAGAAACTAGATAAAAAGATCCTCAGAATTCAATTTTTACAATTTCAAAACAATGGTAAGGGAAGTAAATTCACACATTCATTCAGACAAAAAAATCATAGATTAAAAATAGATATCCAATTTATCATATACACACCCACAGATGGGTTCCATTTTGTCCAGATAAACTTTCTGACCAATGAGAATTTTAATGTTCTTTCAGACACCTTTATGATTTCAGTGTTCTTAAATTGCTTGAAGTCATCATCAACAGTATACAAAAAAAATCTCTCGTGAAAAATAGTGACCATCATTCTAATGCTTGCCTTCATTATTTCAGTAATGCTGCAAGGTACTGCTGAAAAGGAAACATTTAAGCAACTTCTTTTTTCAAAATTGGTATTTACTGCAGGAATCGTGAAACAAAATCAACAATGGTTTCTTTTGATTTATTCATTGCAGATGTGCAGCCCATTAAACTTGTCATTCCAAGTGGCAATTTTACTGCAATTAGGGCACAGTCATTATTCGTAGAATAATAGTGCACTCTGCAGGATTTCATTTCTAAATGCAAGATGTGCTAATTATGACTTCCGCAGAAACAGAGAACGATTAAAGAAGAAAAGAGACAGAGGAGAGGAGATGATGAAAAAAGAGAGATGGAGGCTGAAGGGAAAAAAAGGCACAATCAGAAAAGGATTTGTGGGATAGTGGTAAAGAGGCCCTGAATATTTTCACACCCAGTTCACTAGGAAAGGAAGTACCTAATTTAGAAGTGGAAGAAAAAGAAGTAGAGTTCTTCTGACTGCAAAGTACCCAGTCTCACATATTTCAGAAACCTGAGCTGGGCAGTTCCATTCTTTAAGAAGAAAATGACCAATGATCTTACTGTATATCTGTGTGTTATCTGAAAAGATAATTAGATATGATTCAACATAAAAATTTCAAGTAGGATCCACTTTTTTTCCAGCTTTGCTGTGGTACAAATAAAATTGTAAGATATTTATAAAGTGTATATTGTGATGATTCGATATATGTGTGTATATATATATATATACATATATATAGTGAAATATCTCCTCCCATATAATTAATTAACACACCAATCACCTCACATATTTAGATAGATGGGAAGGATGGAAGGGTAAAAACATTTAATGTCTACTCTCTTAGCAAATTTCAATTATACAATACAATGTTATCAACTATAGTCACCACACTGTAATTAGACCCTCAGATCCTGTTCAATCTATAGCTGAAAGTTTGTGAAAGTTTAGGGGAAATTTCTGTTAGCCCTTAGTAAATCTCTGTTTCTGTGACTTTAGCTTTTAAAAATAGATTCCATATATAAGTGATACCACATAGTATTTGTCTTTCTATGTCTGGTTTACTCCACTCAATATAGTGCCCTCAAGGCCCATCTATGTTTCTGCAAATGACTGGATTTTCTTCTTTCTGATGGCTGAACAATATTCCATTATACGTAATATAACACACTTTCTTTATTCATCCATTGCTGAACACTTGGATTTTTTTCTGTATCTTGGCTCTTGTGAATAATGCTACAATGAACTTGTGAGTGTAGATATCTCTTTGAGATAGTGTTTTCATTTCTTTTGGATACATATGCGGAGGTAGGAATCCTGGATCATATAGCAGTTCTATTTTCAATTTTTGAGAAACGTCCATGCTGTTTTCCACAGTAGCTGCACCAATTTACATTTTAACCAACAGTGCACCTGGTTTCCCTTTTCCCCAGAGCCTTGCCAACATTTATTACCTCTTATTTTTTCTGAGGATAGCCATTCCTTTTTAATATAATGGTATTTTTCCAGTTTTATTAATTATTGACATACACTGCTGTATTAGTTTATACAGTTTATGGTGTGATAGCTTGATTTTCATATATTGTGAAGGATAATAACCATTCTGAAGATATGAGGTGATATCTTCCTATGGCTTTGATTTACATTTCCTTGATGATTAGTGATGTTGAGAACATTTTAATGTATCTGCAGCCATTCATATATCTTCTTAGAAAATGTCTTTCCCATTCCTCTGCCTACTTTTTTAATCAGATTTATTTGCTGTTGAGTTTTATTACTTTTTTATATATATTGGATGTTAACTACTTATCAGATATATGGCTTGAAAGTATTTTCCTCCATCCCAGTCTTTTCATTTTGTTGCTGGTTTCCTTTGCTGTGCAGAAACTTTTTAGTTTGATGTAGTTTCAGTTGTTCATTTTTGTCCTTGTTACCTTTGTTTTGGTGTCAAATCCAAAAAATCATTGCCAAGACCAATGACAAGAGCATATGCCCCGTTTTCTCTTCCGGGAGTTTTATGGTTTCAGGTCTTAAGTCTTTTATCTATTCCCTGTCATTTTGAGTGAGTGGTGTAAGGTAAGGGTTCAGTTTTTTCTTTTGCACCTTAATATCCAGTTTCACCAGCACTATCTGAAACTGTCGTTTACTCATTGTATATATCAAGAATGTTTCATCTTGAGTGTTAACTCTGATCAGTTAGTGGTACCAGGGGATGAGAGAGTGGGAGTGGCAGCGTTTTCTTGCTTTTGATTATGGTAAAAAGAGGAATGAACAGGTATTCAGAGGATCTGTATTCAAGTTCCAACCTGACTTTATCATTGGGTTATAACTCCAAACTCCATGCCCTGGAATAGAGTCTTACATTTAATAAATATATGCTCAACTAAAAAGTCAGTAGATAGACCTGAGAGGACTCTGAATGACACAGCTGAGTTTGCAGAGTGCCTCCCCAGCATGTCTCATCCAGTCCTAACAGCAGAACTGTGGAAAAGGAGGTACTGCTGATAGCATGGCAGAGTGGAAAGAAAGCCAAAGAGGTGACAATACACGTCTGGATTTTAATGCAGGCTTTTCTGCTCAGTTTTATGACTTTTAAAATGAGATTTATAACAATAATAACTCCCAATGAGTGCAATAATGCCCACTTTAGAACGTGGCACTGCTGCTGCTCTTATTAGGACCGACTTTGTGACTTTGTTGTTGTTGTTCAGTCGTTCAGTCATGTGCAACTCTGTGCAGCTCCAAGGACTGCAGCACACCAGGCTTCCCTGCCTTCTCCCAGAGCTTGCTCAAACTCATGTTCATTGAGCCAGTGATGCCATCCAACCATCTCATCCTCTGTCATCCCCTTCTCCTCCCACCTTCAATCTTTCCTAGCATCAGGGTCTTTTCCAATGAGTCAACTCTTCACATCAGGTGGCCAAAGTGTTGGAGCTTCAGCTTCAGCATCAGTCCTTCCAATGAATATTCAGGGTTAACTAACCTTTAGAATTGACTGGTTTGATCTCCTTGCTGCCCAAGGAACTCTCAACAGTCTTCTTCAGCACCACAGCTCAAAGGCATCAATTCTTCGGTGCATAGCTGTTTTTAATATCTAGCTCTCATATCTGTACATGACCACTGGAGAAAGGATATCTTTGACTATACAGACCTTTGTAGGCAAAGTAATGTCTCTTTTTAATATGCTGTCTAGGTTGGTCATAACTTTTCTTCCAAGGAGGAAGCATCTTAATTTCATGGCTGCAGTCACCATCTGCAGTGACTTTGGAGTCCAAGAAAATAAAGTCTGTCAGTGTTTCCATTGTTTCCCCATCTAACTACCATGAAGTGATGGGACTGGATGCCATGATCTTAATTTTTCGAATGTTGAGTTTTAAGCCAACTTTTTCACTCTCCTCCTTCACTTTCATCAAGAGGCTCCTTAGATCCTCTTTGATTTTTGCCATAAGGGTGGTGTCATTTGCATATCTGAGGTTATTGATATCTCTCCAGGTAATCCTGATTTCAGCTCATGCTTCATCCAGCCTGCATTTCTCATGATGTACTCTGCACATAAGTTAAATAAGCAGGTGATGATATGCAGGCTTGATGCACTCCTTTCCTGATTTACAACCAGTCTGTTGTTCCATGTCCAGTTCTAACTGTTGCTTCTTCACATGCATACAGATTTCTCAGGAGGCATGTCGGGTGGTCTGGTATTCCCATCGCTTGAAAAATTTTCTACAGTTCGTTGTGATCCACACAAAGGCTTTAACATAGTGAATGAAGCAGAAGTAGATGTTTTTCTGGAACTCTCTTGCTTTTTTGATGATCCAACAGATGTTGGCAATTTGATCTCTGGTTCCTCTGCCTTTTCTAAATCTAGCTTGTATATCTGAAAGTTCTTCGTTCCCATACTGTTGAAGCCTAGCTTGAAGGATATTGAGAATTATTTTGCTAACATGTAAAATGAGTACAATTGTGTGGTAGTTTGAACATTCTTTGGCATAGCTCTTCCTTGGGATTGGAATAAAAACTGACCTTTTCCAATCATGTGGCCACTGCTGAGTTTTCCAAATTTGCTGGCATATTGAGTGCAGCACTTTCACAGCATCATCTTTTAGGATTTGAAATAGCTCAGCTGGATTTCCATCACCTTCACTAGCTTTGCTCATAGTGATGCTTCCTAAGGCCTACTTGACTTCACACTCCAGGATGTCTGGCTCTAGATGAGTGATCACACCATCGTGGTTATCCAGGTCATTAAGATCTTTTTTATATAGTTCTTCTGTGTATTCTTGCCAGTCCTTCTTAATATCTTCTGCTTCCTTTAGGTCCATACTGTTTCTGTCCTTCATTGAGCCTCTCTTTGTATGAAATGTTTCCTTGGTGTCTCGTGTTTTCTTGAAGAGATCTCTAGTCTTTCCCATTGTATTATTTTTCTCTATTTCTTTGCACTGTTTCCTTAAAAATGCTTTCTTATCTCTCCTTGCTATTCTCTGGAACTTTGCATTCAAATGGGTATATCTTTCCTTTTCTCGTTTGTCTTTTGCTTTGCCTTGTCACTTATCTTGACCTAAGCTTTAAGTTATCTTGGACTTTCCAATCTCACCATCTTGGAATCCTGAGGCCATGATGCTGTGAAGGTCAGTCTAGTCTAGTGAAGATTAAAAGGCTACAAATAAAACTGAAAAGTCTTTGTCCCTTCAACTGTCAGGTACATGACTGAAGCCCTGTTGGAACCTCCAGTCCCAGGGGAACCATCAGATGACATCAGATTATTTCCAGTGAGGCAAGGAGAGGAACCACTCAGATTTCACGTGCCTAGAAACATGAGAAATAATAAACTGTTATTGGTTTATACCAATAAGTTTTGCAAAGCTTTGTTACACAGGTACAAGAACAATGCTTACCTTCTAGGATTGTGATGAGGACTGAGGTAATACATTACATGAAATGACAAAAATATGAGAAATTCAAAGGGTCAGTAGTAGTATTATCTTTCTCTTACATATCTGTAGTAGGCTCATCACAACCAAGTGAATTAGGGTCACACAGCTTTTAATATGAAGAAATATAATATAGACATTAAAATCAAGAGCAAGAAATCTGTGGTCACACTTCCTGGATCTGATTATCTGTAAAATGAAGCAGTAATCATGCTAGCATACTGGGGTTGATGTGGATTAGTAGAGATAATACATATATATTAATTAGTGAAGTGCCTGGAACATAAGATGTACTTAATAAAGTGATGCATAATTATTTTAGTAAAGGTTTCCATTTTAAATATTAAATAAGTTTTATTGCCCTTCTTTAACAAAGTTACTGTTGAGTAGAAATTCTGTGAACCCTGAAGCAAATATATAATTTCATCCCATTCAATGATAAACACAAGATTAAGATCATGTGACAGCCTGCAGTTGGGAAATCCAGCCACAAAGACATGATTTTAGGGCCTCTTATACAGAGCCAGTGCCTAAATGATCCAACAGAAAGGTATGGGCAGATGAGGTTTCCTACAGTACAGCTATGCTGCTGCTGCTGCGTCACTTCAGTCATGTCCAACTCTGTGAAACCCCACAGACGGCAGCCCACCAGGCTCCCCTGTCCCTGGGATTCTCCAGGCAAGGACACTGGAGTGGGGTGCCATTTCCTTCTCCACTGCATGAAAGTGAAAAGTGAAAGTGAAGTGGCTCAGTCATGTCCAACTCTAGTGACCCCATGGACTGCAGTCTACCAGGCTCCTCCGTCCATGGGATTTTCCAGGCAAAAGTACTGGAGTGGGGTGCCATTGCCTTCTCCGAGTACAGCTATGACTCTGGAGTTAGTTTAGGTAAAAAGCAACAAATGAAGAAATGAGAATAAACTAAAATAATGGGGATTATCATTCAATAAGAAACCTGTATGCAGGTCAAGAAACAACAGTTAGAACCGGACATGGAACAATGGACTGGCTCAAAATAGGGAAAGTAGTACTTCAAGGCTAAGTATTGTCACCCTGCTTATTTAACTTCTATGCAGAGTACATCATGAGAAACGCTGGGCTGGAAGGAGCACAAGCTGGAATCAAGATTGCCGGGAGAAATATCAATAACCTCAGATATGCAGATGACACTACCCTTATGGCAGAAAGTGAAGAGGAACTAAAAAGCCTCTTGATGAAGGTGAAAGAAGAGAGTGAAAAAGCTGGCTTAAAACTCAACATTCAGAAAACTAAGATCATGGCATCTGGTCCCATCACTTCCTGGCAAATAGGTGAGGAAACAATGGAAACAGTGACAGACTTTATTTTCTTGGGCTTCAAAATCCCTGTGGATGGTGACTGCAGCCATGAAATTAAGACATTTGCTCCTTGGAAGAAAAACTATGACCAACCTAGACAGCATATTAAAAAGCAGAGACATCACTTTGCTTACAAAGGACGACATAGTCAAAGCTATGGGTTTTCCAGTAGTCATATACCAATGTGAGAGTTGGATCATGGGAAAGGCCAAGGGTTGAAGAATTGATGCTTTCAAACTGTGGTGCTGAGGAAGACTCTTGGGAGTTAACTAGACAGAAAGGAGATCAAACCAGTCAATCCTAAAGGAGATCAACCCTGAATATTCATTGGAAGGACTGATGCTGAAGCTGAAGCTCCAATTCTTTGGCCACCTAATGCAAAGAAATGACTCATTGGAAAAGACCCTGGTGCTGGGAAAGATTGAGGGCAGGAGTAAAAAGGGATGACCGAGGATGAGATGTCTGGATGGCATCACCAACTCAATGGACATAACTTTGAGCAAACTCTGGGAGATGGTGAAGGACAGGGAAGCCTGGTGTGCAGCAGTCCATGGGGTCGCAAAGAGTCAGACACAATGGAGCGACCAAACAACAACAGCTCAATGAGTTACCAGCCTTCCATCTGAAGTAGAACAAAGGAGTAACTCCATGCCTTTTTTTCAAGCATAATTCTATGCACGTCCCACTAAGAGGCAGGACCTGTGTTAGTCCAGACTAGGCAAGAACCGGTGTTAAGTTGGGATTAAATTTGCAAGGAGTTATTAGGGAAATAATCCGTGTGAGAAAAAATAGGAAAGGATATGGAAATGCTGGGAGGGCCATCAGACCATGATGTCAATGTCACTTCCAAGGATAGAGAGAGAAAAAAAAGTGTTTGATAGAAATGTTCTAGACAACCACATTCTCAAAAGAAAGTTTGACAAGGTCCTGAGAGAGTCCTTGAGCCAAAGTATCCATCAGATGTCCCAAACCAGCCAGGAATGGGTCAGCTTTGGTATCCCTGCCAAACTCAGGCATTGGCTGGAATCAGCCATGGGAAGGTACAGATGCCAATATGGCATAGATTTCAGAGCACAGCAACTAGGGCTCCTGTTCAGTGACATCTTCAATGATTCCACATGTGCAAGGAGCATTCTCAGTGCTGCCACAAACCCCCTGGAGAAAAGCTGGTGTGGACGGTCCTATGTACATTCACCAGGAAGGCATGGACATTCTGGCATACCAGTGGGTTTCAACTATAAATATAAGGATGATAAACAAGCAATAAAGCTACTCAGAGAACTATTCTTAAGTCTCACTAAAGGAGAGACAGTGTCAGGAACTGGAAGCGGTTTGTCTTTGTTTTGAGATATTGGTTTTACCTCAAGTGACATCTCTTTTTGCATAATTGATAGACAAGGATCTGTTCACAGTTGGATGAGTAGAGTGTTAAAAAGGTATCAGTAAAATTCAAATGAATTCTCTGACATCTCTGCTAACAAGAATAACTGCTGCTCTGCAGAGAGAAGTGGAATGAGGCTGAATAGACATCTCAAATCAAAGAATCTTTATCATCACCCGTATTTCAGAGAATAGTATTTCATGATGATATGCACAGGGATTTATATCTCTGAATGCAATCAAAGAGTTACTGTGTTCTCCAAATGAAATAACATAGTATTTTAATATTGACAACAGAAACCCATTTGCAATTCAGTTCATCAAGTAAATATATTTGTTTCCTCTGTCTCTTTCTGTCTCATTCTCTTTCTAAATTTTTTATATTCCCCTTTCAGTTAAAATTAAAAGTTTCACAACAGCTAGGTAAAAGCTGGTGAAAACACACATGATGATTTTTGAGGCTATACTATCCCATTATTTCTAGTAAGTTAGACATTTTATTCCTATAAGTATTTATCAGGAACTTACTATGTGTTCAGGGCCTTCTTCTAGGTATGCTGCTGTTAAGTCGCTTCAGTCGTGTCCGACTCTGTGCGACCCCATAGACGGCAGCCCACCAGGCTCCCCCGTCCCTGGGATTCTCCAGGCAAGAACACTGGAGTGGGTTGCCATTTCGTCCTCCAATGCATGAAAGTGAAAAGTGAAAGTGAATTGCTCAGTTGTGTCCAACCCTTAGCGACCCTATGGACTGCAGCCTACCAGGCTCCTCCATCCATGGGATTTTCCAGGCAAGAGTACTGGAGTGGGTTGCCATTGCCTTCTCCATTCTTCTAGGTATAAGTGGGAATAAAAATAATCACCAAGAGTCCATCTCCTTGGGAAATTTCCAACAGTACTGAAGTTCCCTGAGGACAGAGGACATGCCTTTCATCTCTAGAACTGTCACATACGGGGGTGCAAGTTGTTCACTGTGCAAAGATGTCCAGCCAAGGGAGTAAGCAAAAGTCTGGAAAAAAGCCATACTCTGCTCATCAAACTATGCAATCTGACACACAATTACGTCTTCTAAGAGAAAGGTTGCATTTCTTTCAATTGGCATGAAGTTGCTATCTGTCTAATGCTACCCTGAAAACAGCTCTGAATCAAGCATGAGCAAACCTAGTAGGAATGCAGTATTAATAAGTGAAACACATGCCTTTGAAAATGCAGTGCATATTCTATTGTCCAAATGTATGGTACAGAAAATAGCTTCTTTCAGAGATCAAAACAGGGGAGACTGCCACAAACTATATCATTCTTGGAAAACTATCTTTGTAGCAGAATCAATTCTCAAATACACACAAAAATGATTCATAACAGAAATAATTGAAAAGGTCAGAACAAAAGACATTGCAGGCTTTGAATGGAAATTGGATGATTTCTGAGACTCAGCAAAACTATCATTTTAGTGCCTTTTGCTCATTTTCATATTCTACCAAATCTGTATTTTTCTAATATTCATTGATTGGTAGCTAGACAGGCAAGTACTAAAGTAGAAAGATGAAGTCTAACTTGGAACAAATGCTTGTCAAAAATCAATCTACCAGAGAAATAGATCACTGCCTAATAATCCCATGCAGTAATATAGGAAAGAAAAATATCTCTCCCAGAACGTTCCTTAAAAGAGAAGAAGGTAGAATTATAAACTCAGAGAGTGAGTCTTATGGTGGGTGAGATGGTGGGTGAGCAAAGCATGAGATGTGGAGCCAACAAAGGTAGTTACAGCAAAGAAAATATCCCTACAAAGGGAAATCCTAATCAAGAATCTCTGAAATAAGACCAAATAAAATGTAATTGATTGGTCAATACATTATCACAGTCACTGGATGTACAGTTGAGACAGAAGGAAACTTGAAGGGGCTGATTCATTGGAAGGACTGGTGCTGAAGCTGAAGCTCCAATACTTTGGCTACCTGATGCAATGAGCTAGCTGACTCGTTGGAAAAGGCCCTGATGCTCAGAAAGACTGAAGGCAGGAGAAGAAGGTGGTGAGAGAGGATGAGATGGTGGGATGGCATCACCAACTCAATGGACATGAGTTTGAGAAAACTCCAGAAGATGGTAAAGGATATGGAAGCCTGGCGTACTGCAGTCCATGGGGCTGTAAAGAGTCAGATATGGCTGAGCGATACAACAGCAATATCCCAATATGCTGAACAACAGCAATATCCCAATACAAAATAAAAGGTTTTTAAAAATGAGGAAGTTAAGTAAAAGTATACTTTTTCTAAATAATTGCAGTTTTCATTGAGATGATGCTTTTAGAATTTTATTTAAACATATCTGGTACTTCAGCCAAAAACTTCAAACTGCATAAGGTACTTTAACTGGAATGTTGTGATCTAGAATCTGGCTGTTAGAACATGTCTGTGCACCAGCAGCACTGGCTTACTCTGGCAACATCGTAGAGATGGGGATTTTTAAGCCCCGCCCCAGACTAATTAAATTCAATCTGCATTTTATTTTGTGTTTGTTTTGTTTTATTCTTTACTGACTCGGGCCATTTTAACAGACCCTGATGCTGGGAAAGATTGAAGGCAGGAAGAGAAGGGGATGACAGAAGATGAGATGCTTGGATGGCATCACTAACTTAATGGAAATGAGTTTGAGCAAACTCTAGGAGTTGGTGATGGACAGGGAAGCCTGGTGTGCTGCAGTCCACGGGGTGGCACAGAGTCTCTGAGTGACTCAGCTCAACTGAACTGGTGACGGTAGAGATAGTAATACTATAGATACATGTGGTATAGTAAGTGTATTAGGCATATTGTTATTCAGTCACTCAGTCATAGCTCTTTGCAACCCCATGGACTGCAGCACACCAGGTTTCCCTGCCCTTCACTATTTCCCGGAGTGTGCTCAAACTCACGTCCATTGAGTCCATGATGCCATCCAACTATTTCATCCTCTGTTGCATTGGGGTTTTTTCCAATGAGTCAGCTCTTCACATCCAGTGGCCAAAGTATTAGAGCATCAGCTTCAGCATCAATCCTTCCAATGCATAGAGCCAACATAAATGAATAGCTATTAAAATAATTTTAAATGAATTTAGCTGTAACTGTACTTCTGAAACTACCTATCTCTATTCTTTTTCCCACCCCTCAAAACTGAAGAGGATTATTGTTCTTGTCAAAGAATTTAATTTAGATGAGCCCTTAAAAGTGACAACTTCAAACTTCTATGAGGTTTTTCACACTTAAGAAAATAGATAATTTAAAGCTAACTTTTTGTTTAAACAGATCAGAAGAGGTGTAATTTGGAAAGAGTAAGGAGAAAGAAATGGAAAGAAGGTAACATAGTTCTGCATTATGATATACTATTCAGAGACCAACACTTTTGAGAGACAATTTAAAATTATATAATTTTTAAAGTAATTTATTGACCGTCAAGTATATTCAGTTCAGTCACTCAGTCGCGTCCAACTCTTTGCAACTGGATGGACTGCAGCACACCAGCCCTCCCCATCCATCAGCCACTCCCGGAGCTTACTCAAATTCATGTCCATCGAGTCAGTGGTGCCATCCAACCATCTCATCCTCTGTCATCCCCTTCTCCTCCTGCCTTCAGTCTTTCCCAGCATCAGGGTCTTTTCTAAAGAGTCAATTCTTCGCATCAGGTGGCCAAAGTATTGAAGTTTCAGCTTTAGCATCAGTCCTTCCAAAGAGTATTCAGGACTGATTTCCTTTAGGATGGACTGGTTGGATCTCCTTGCTGTCCAAGGGACTCTCAAGAGTCTTCTCCAACACCACAGCTCAAAAGCATCAATTCTTCAGAGCTCAGTTTTCTTTATAGTCCAACTCTCACATCCGTACATGACTACTGGAAAAACCATAGCTTTGACTAGACAGACCTTTGTCAGCAAAGTGCCATCTTTGCTTTTTAATATGCTGTTTAGGTTTGTCATAGCTTTCCTTCCAAGGAGCAAGTGTCTTTTAATTTCATGGCTGCAGTCACCATCTGCAGTGATTTTGGAGCCCAAGAAAATAACATCTGTCACTGCTTCCCGTTTTTCCCCTTCTATTTGCCATAAAGTGATAGGACTGGATACCATCATCTTCATTTTTTGAATTATGAGTTTCAAGCCAGCTTTTTCACTCTCCTTATTTTGTATAGTTTGCCAGATTTAGATACCACATCTTCACAGGCCTTTTCAACTTCTTGTCATCCAAGCAGAGAACAATACTTTTTTTTAAGTGTCATCAAAGTATTCTTCCCATTTGTCGAGGTACACCAAATTTCTAAATGAATTCTTTTACACCAGTGCTTATCAAACTATAATGTAAATACAAAAGCCTAATGAACATGTTAAGATGAAGATTCTGATTAGTAAGTCTGGGGTGGGGGAGAATCTGCATTTCTAACAAGCTCCCACGTGATGCCAATGCTGCCTGGGACTACAGTTTGAATAGCAACGTTAAAATCTAGGTTTTTATTATTTGTTCAGTTTCTCCCTTCCTCTTTGAGAAACCAAATTCACTGTCTTTCTGTTTTCAGGCTTGCTAAATACTTCAAGAGTTGTGATTTTTTTGCATTGATGTGTTAAACAATTTGTTACAGATCTCCAATTAATTTTGAACAAAATGCAATCAAAATTAAACAAGTTACTATAAAAAATGTTATTACCATCACCATCATAAAACATTTAGTTTATTTTCTAGTTTCTTATCACAAATCAAACATTTCTGACTCATGATGGATAACTCAGAGAAGAGCCAATTCACTGGGAAAAACCTTGGGAAAGACTGAAGGCAAAAGGAGAAGAGAGTGGCAGAGGATGAGATGGTTAGAGAGCATCACTGATTCAGTGTACATGAATCTGAGCAAACTCCAGGAGACAGTGAAGGACAGGGAATCAGTCCATGGGGTCGGAAAGAGCTGAACAGGACTGAATGATTGAACCACAGTAAGCATACACTGCCATGCTGAAGTATTTTTTAAAATTCAACACCATGTTCATAACCAAAAAATTTGTAGTCTATTTATTATAAGTAGACATATATGGCAATATTTGTTATTTTGATATCTACAGTTTCCATTTTGATCAGTAAAATAGTATACTTTGTTTAGACACAGTTGTAAATAAAGTGTATACCACAACCAACTTCAAGTACATTTCTGCTCCGTGGCCTCTTACTTTAATAAAAACATTATTTTTACCACCATACTCCACTAAAATCTATATTCATATTTTTTCCACATAATATTTTGTAGTAAATGTAGACAGATTCAACTAAATTCATAATAGTATTGACAATACTGTTAGATATTATAATTTGGGCAGAATGATTTTGATTGCACTAATTGGGACTTGCGTGTGTGAATGTGGTCACAGTTGTGTCCAACTCTGTGACCCTTTGGACTGTAGCCCACCAGGCTTCTCTGTCCATGGGATTTTTCAGGCAAGAGTAGTGGAGTGGGCTGCCATTTTCCTCCTCTAGGGGATCTTCCCAACCCAGGGATGAAACCTGCATCTCCTGTGTCTCTTGCATTGCAGGTGGATTATATACCACTGAACCATCAGGGAAGAAAAACAAACTAAACAAACATAACTTGCACATCATGCTGTCATTTTTAAACATTAGATATTGACAGCCATTATGTGTGCTCAGACACTCAGTCGTTTTGGACTCTTTGTGATCATACGGACTGTAGCCCACCAGCCTCCTCTGTCCATGGGACTCTCCAGGTAAGAATACTGGAATGGGTTGCTATTTCCTCCTCCAGGGGACCTTCCTGACCCAGGGATGGAACCTACATCTCCTGTGTTTCATCCCAACCTGGGGACTGAACCCGCATCTGTTAGGTCTCCTGCATTGGCAGGCGGATTCTCTGCCACTAGGCCACCTGGTACTTAAAATTACACTATTGTTGAATTTGGGCTTCCCTTGTCAATTCCCTTGCAATCTGGAAGACCTGGGTTCAATCCCTGGGTTGGAAAGATCCCCTAGAGAAGTGAAAGTCTACCCACTCCTGTATTCTGGCCTGGAGAATTCCATGGACTGTATAGTCAATGGGGTTGCAAAGATTTATTTTCTACATGAAGTATTTGTTTTGTTTGTTTGTTTTTGTTCTTTTTTTTAATTTATTGATTTTAATTAGAGGCTAATTACTTTACAATATTGTATTGGTTTTGCCCTACATCAACATGAATCTGCCACTATACTGAAGTATCATTGAAATCTTTACAAAATCCTGCTAATGAAATTGTAAGCAACAATTACTTTCATTATGCTCATAAGGAAAGTTTGAAATAAACAATAAAATAAATTAATTTGAAGTCATCCTTTGATCTAAATGAAAAGTCATGGTTCACAAGATGAAATGCAAGTCCACCTTCTATAACTGTATGTTCAGTAATTGTCAAAGAGATTATATTCCTAAAGTAACTACTAACTTTCAAAATAGATGCTGATGCTCCTTTAATATTTTATTTATTTAGTATGTTTTCCACTCTTGGATTTTATACAGTCATCATTATCATGACAACATCCTTAATGAATAGTAATTGCCAATAAAATCTTACGAAAGCTTCATATTCATCAATATGTTTTTAAGAAACAAAAATTCATTTTAATCTCTTATTAAATATATATCTTTTACTTTAGCTCATGCAACAATAATTTATTACAAAGTAATAAAAAAAAGAAGCATAATGAAATAGTAAAATAATAGTTTTAGATAGAGTAACCCTAGAATAAATGACAAAAACCACTGTGGCAACAGCATTCCAATAAATATTTCTCCAACAACAAATGTTTCACATATATCTAACCTATAATTCTGCAAATTTCTCACTGTCTGTGTCTAGTACTTTTTGCATCTAACATCTCAAGGCACGACCACAGAAATTTACCAAGTATCCAACAAAAGGGCTTCCCTGGTAATAAACCTTCCTGAACGCAGGAGACCTGGGTTTGATTCCTATGTTGGGAAAATTCCCTAGAGAAGGGCATGGCAATCAGCTCCAGTATTCTTGCCTGAGAATCCCCATGGACAGAGGGTCTTGGCGGGGCTATAGTCCATGGGGTGGGGAGTCAGACACGACTGAAGCAGCCCGCAGAAACAGCAGCAATAAACCGTTCTCCCTTTTCTACCTAAAAATAGACATTCAGTCAGTTCAGTTCAGTTGCTCAGTCGTGTCTGACTCTTTGCGACCCCATGAATCGAAGCACGCCAGGCCTCCCTGTCCATCACCAACTCCCGGAGTTTACTCACACTCACGTCCATCAAGTCGGTGATGCCATCCAGCCATCTCATCCTCTGTCATCCCCTTCTCCTCCTGCCCCCAATCCCTCCCAGCATCAGGGTCTTTTCTGATGAGTCAACTCTTCGCGTGAGGTGGCCAAAGTACTGGAGTTTCAGCTTCGACATCACTCCTTCCAATGAACACCCAGGACTGATCTCCTTTAGGATGGACTGGTTGGATCTCCTTGCAGTCCAAAGGACTCTCAAGAGTCTTCTCCAACACCACAGTTCAAAAGCATCAATTCTTCAGCGCTCAGCTTTTTTCACAGTCCAACTCTCACATCCATACATGACCACTGGAAAAACCATAGCCTTGACTAGATGGACCTTTGTTGGCAAAGTAATATCTCTGCTTTTCAATATACTATCTAGGTTGGTCATAACTTTCCTTCCAAGGAGTAAGCGTCTTTTAACTTCATGGCTGCAATCACCATCTGCACTGATTTTGGAGCCCCAAAAAATAAAGTCTGACACTGTTTCCACTGTTTCCCCATCTATTTCCCATGAAGTGATGGAACCAGATGCCATGATCTTCGTTTTCTGAATGTTGAGCTTTAAGCCAACTTTTTCACTCTCCACTTTCACTTTCATCAAGAGGCTTTTTAGTTCCTCTTCACTTTCTGCCATTAGGTTCTCCTAAAAGAGTTCACTAGCAAGCACTTGATGCTTTCATTCAAACGAAGATGTTAGGATGTTAGCTCCCTTGCATTTGGAGAGAATCAGAAAAGAGAAATAGGCCATCACTAGTCATTTTTCATATCTAACCATGTGTTAAAGTAAGAATTCTTCACTGCACAAGCATCTCACACTTGACATGGCAGAAACTGGAAGTAGAAATGAAAAAATCAAAGGCACATTGCTTATTTTAATGTGGCTATCAACAACAATATTATGGTCAAAAAAAATGAAAAATCTAGGACAAGTGAAACTGGATACTATGATTATTGCCATAAACCAGGACTGCTTCAGGCAAAACATGAGGTACAGTCATTCTAATTATAATGTGAAGTACTATCCCCACTGTAAGAAAAACAATCTCTCAACTTATTAGGGAAGTTGGGAAAACATGTCTCTTGCCTTAAGGATTTAGGTGGAATGCAGTAGTTTTGCGTATAGGACAAATTTGGCCTGAAGACATTTTGTTAGCTTACACAGAGTTGTTTTTTATTTGAATTACTTACAAAAAATTAAATTGGAGATCTCACACATAGAATTGCATTTTCTCAGGAAGAAAGAAGGAAAGTTCTAAGGCTGAATTTCCACATACTAAAAATCAAACATAATGTCATATTGTCTCACAAATTCAAAGAGCACCACTTAGCTTGCATCTGATTTAGAACCATTATTCTAAATAATATTTAAACAAATAATTAAAACATTGGCATAAGTCCTCCATGTAGGTAGGGAATAGTGTGGATAGCCAGAAGCATAGCAAGTAGAAGAAAGCAGTGGTCCCAGAAAGAGATGCATATGAGCACAGTGATACAGAGTAAGGAACAAAACACATTCCAAAGATACCCCTACACTCAAAGTCAACCATTATCCCTCCAAAGGTGAAATTCTAGGATGCTTTCCAGTGTGGGAATAATTGTATTTCTCACGAACTGTTCTTTCTCTGTTATACTGTAATTTCCTTTAGTGACTCCAACCTTTTAATAAAATTGGTTATACCTACGAAGGCTTGCATAGCGGTGCTTTGGACAACAAGAAAAAAGAGAAGTAAAGGTTGGTGTGATTTTTCTGATGTGCAAGCATACTCTGGAAGGGGTTGTATGTGGGAGATCCAAGTGGTGTTCATCAGAGTGAGATATAGAGCACACAACCTTAAGAAGCTGCAATTCCATGAATAATCCATGACTCAAAAAGAATACGAAACTAACCCTCACTAACTGAATACAAGAGGAGGTGCAGAAATAGAATGAACAGCAGAAATATATATATACACACACATACATACACAATATCTGTAAATATACACACATTCATAAACACAAGTATAAATAAAAGACAATAGATGAATAGATAGAAAGATGGTTTGTTTTGCAAGTAATTCTTTATGAAAGAAAAAATTGATTAAAAGATTTGGAGGTCCTTAGTTTTCCTTGCAAAATTCTTGGAAACTAAAAAGTTGCTTCTTGTATCTTCCCAACACCTGTATAGTCACTGAGTGACATTGCATGCTCCAGTTTTGACACTGTAAGCATTATGCTAGTCTTTCTCATTGCCAGTTTAAAACTACGCCCTTATTTAAATGGCTAGAATGCATCTTGGCAGATAAGGTATATTGAGTAACGTCAATACACAGCTTGTTACGGCTGACAATGGATGCTCAGAAGGTGTCACACAGAAGCAGAACACAGCCTTCTTCCTGACCCAGGTTGCTTAAAGCTGAAGTGTGGTAAATTGGGCATGTCTGAAATGGAGCTGTCAGACTTGGAAGGTTTAATATTGATTTTTTTCCTACAGACCTCAAACAGACTAATGTACCTAGGCACTTGCACCAAGTACTTGAAAAATAATACTTATCAAAGCTACTAAAAATGCCCTGTGAAGTAAGGGAGCAAGTGAAATTATTACACAATCTATTATTTCCTTCTACAAATGCCCATATGATTCTATCAAGTTTCCTTCCATGGATTTATTCCAAGAATGCGTATAAGTTTCCCTTTAAAGACTGGCAATGGTTGTCTCAAGCATCGTGCTGAGAAGGAATCTGAGGCCATTTTTAAGCTAAAACTAGAGTGTCACAATCCAGGCTGGCCAGAGAGGTATGGGTGGAAAATATCAACACAAATGCTGGTGTCAACTGTAAGCTAAACTTCTGAGTGTGGCAGGGATTTGTTGTACCTGTTCTTATGTGGGGCCATGTTCAGTGCAGTTGATAAGTTAAAATGTTGTAGAGTTGTAGGGAAAGGTTTATTGTTGAACTAATTTCACCCTCCTGTCTAATTATATTACTATATGGGAGGGGAAAAAAAAAAAAAAAAAACTCTTAAAGGAACAAGGTAGATGTGTCAAGATTGAATTCTAAACAGAGTCCAAGATAGTATTCTGAGTAAGGTAGAAATAATTTTTTAATGACACGTCAAGTCAAAAAAAATGCAGGAAATGAATCTGAAGCAAAAGATTGATAACACTAACTAGGCAAATAGCAAGGGAGTTCAAGAGGAAGAATCTGGAGAAACTCTATAAGACAAAGATTTACAGAGGAAGAGAGCCCTTTAAACATGTCTGAAGTGGAAGCTGAGGGAGGAAGATGTTCAGGGTAGAAAGGTCAAGTTAAACACTCTAAATGTTAACTGAACATGGATTTGACCAACAACTGCAGTCAAGAAACCAGTACCCAGTGAACCACACACTACAAATATAGATGGGTAGACAGATAGATGTGCAATACATGACAGATATTTAAGAATTCATGTAATCTGCAAGGACATTAAATAAAATGGCTAACTGAAGAATATACACTTCCAGTGACTTTTTCGTTTGTCCAACCTTAAACATTTCTACAATAGGAGTTCTGAAAGGCAAACGAGTTAGAAATCATGTTTTGTAAGCTGAATAATGCCCCCTACCAAAGATGACTAATGTAGGAATTGGGTGAGGAAAATGACCTGCAGGAGTTTAGGGGGAAAGAATACTCACAATCAGAGACGTGAGCAAAGGGCAGACTTACTGAACTGAGCACCGAGGTCCTGGAGGATGCTCCAAACGAGAGCGGTAGATGGCGGCTTTCAAAGCAGAAAGAGAAAAGTATGGGAGGATTGAGTACTAATCCTGAAAGAATTTTAAATGGCATTTCTGAGGTCTACCTGGCAAGATATTTCTATCTTAGAAGAATTTTTAACCAATTTCCTTGTAATTTTGTGCTTGTTTCCCAACTTGGAGACCATTTTTGTTCTAGACTCTGCAACCCACTTGGCTCACCTTGTGTGCTTAGGAAAAGCTCTCACTTCTTTCTGAGCATGTAGTTTGGGTGTCAGTTCTAGTTTTTATGTTATTGAAAAGATTTTTAGAAGTTCAGTTAGAAAGTACAGTGAGTGGTGAGTAGCAACCTCCTAAAAACTAAGTAAATAGTGAAGTGAACCTCCAAAAATGACTGATTGAGCCCTAGATTAAACAAAATGTGTGTGTCTTTTGTTTAACAGGTGAAGCTAGCTAAGGAGAAAACTGAGTTGGTGGGAACTGAATTTTTTACAATAGGTTCTGTATGTTTTTCTTGACAGATCCGTCTTGACTGAAGAGTCTGTGTGGTTCTGGCAAGCACACCACCCAGTATACATTGAGGCATATGATGCCTGCAATCAACCTAGCACCCCTGCCCCCTCACACACACACACACATACACTGAGACAGAAAATACATGTATTCCCTGCTACACCATGCAGCTTTGGTGGCACCTCTAGGTTTCTCTGTGCACACTCTCTAGACAAATACCGAACCTGCCAACAGTGAGAAGTTGACATGTTACATAATTCAAGCCCAGATTTCTGGAGATTACAGATTGCTGAGATGAACACCGATGTGGTCAGTATGTGTATGTGCTTAGTCACAGTTATGCCCAACTCTTTGCAACTCTATGGATTACAGTCCGCCAAGCACCACTGTCCATGGGATTCTCCATGCAAGAATACTGGAGTGGGTTGCCATGCCCTTCTCCAGGGGATCTCCCCAACCCAGGGATAGAACCCAGGTCTCCTGCATTGCAGAGGATTCTTTACCAGCTGAGCTACCAGGGAAGACCTGTGGTCAGCATGTGAAGTGAAAGTTGCTCAGTCGTGAACTACACTTTGCAACACCATGGACTATACAGTCTGTGGAATTGTCTAGGCCAGAATACTGGAGTGGGTAGTCGTTCCCTTCTTCAGGGGATCTTCCCAACTCAGGGATCAAACCCAGGTCTCCCGCACTGTGGGCAGATTCTTTACCATCTGAGCCACCAGAGAAGACCTGGCAGTATATAGCAGTACCGTTTCCATTCTGACGGTGTTTCTGAACTGCGACCATACCTCTCTCCCACTGTATTGCCATGGAGCTGTGATGCGACAGCTCCATGGGATGAAAGAAAGGGAAGGATTAACTAGCATTTCACAAACATCAGTAATTTATAAAAGCTTCTATCATGATTTGTACCAAAGTTATACACTATTAGCACAATTATTTAATTGCATTATACTTTAAACTGACTGTTTATTTGGCCTCATCCTAAACAAATAACAACTATGATAATATATATTTAAGGGATAAATAGTATTATAAATGCTCATTAAAATCCATAATGAATGCAACAACAACAAAAAAACTTGTTTGCATATAAACTAAAATCATCCTATGTTTCTCACAAGTCACACTTTGGGAAATTCATATCTAATATAAAGCCCAGCTGAGAGCTTCTAGAATTTCAGACTGAGCCCAAAATACCCTGGCTTAAGCTGGAGGAAAAGGCAGAAGTGGAGAATTCTCATTGCAGACTTACTCTTCTCATCTAAATAAATCATCATTTTCTCTCCACTTTCCACATCCTTACTACTAGCAGATTCCATTCAAGTATCAGCAGCTGTTAGAAGAAATCAAAAAGAAAAAGAAACAGGAAGAAAAAAAGAAAACCCATATCTGGCAACTGAAATGGAATCAGCCTTGGTTTTCTGCTATTCCTGCATTTTTAGGTTGAAAGGCTACTATCAAAATATTGTGGTTATAGAAACATCATAATTATAGGATCTTGAATCCTGTTTGTTTTCATTCCATGCCTCTGCCTTTGTCTTTCTTTTAATCTCCTTAATGTACCATAATTATGTCTTCAGTGCAGGTCAATTATTTCTGAACTAAAAAACAAATTATCATCGTTACCTCTGATTATTCTTCCCTTTTCTTTGATCCTATTTTGTGCAACAACCAAAATTTTGTGCTCATTCAGCCCTCCTCTTCCTTGGTTGCATTGTTGGCAGAGCTGAGATACAGTAGAAAATCATTCCCCTGCCATTTCCAATACTCTCCTTTCTCTTCATCCCACTCTTCAAACACTTTTGGTGCCTGCATATTATCAAAGTATGTTCAAATGATCTTATTACCAACATAGCTCCTGGGTACCACTGCCTTTTTAGTCACAGTGCCTCTTTCATCTTTTTTCTTCCCAATCCTAGCTACATTTTCAAAATCCAAATTAGTACACAAAGGCCCATCTAAATAGCATTAATAACTTAAAAAGTTACTGCATCCTTTTTTCAATAATCCTGAGATTAATGGGCCTCAAGACTTATGTGACACAGAAAATTAACGAGATTTGATTGGAGCAATAATCCATGAATTATGAAGGACCTCTTTACTGTGGTTATAATGAAATTAGAAAAAAAAATTTTTTTTTTTGGTTGAAGAAGGAAGAAAGCAAGAAGGGGGTTGAAAGAAATTATCTTAAGAAATAATACTTGCAAAATAGAAATGCATAGGTGTTCTTGATTAAATTTTTCTCCATAGGTGTCCAGCGGAGTAAGAAGACCAAGAAGCAAAGTGATGTGTTTGCTTTCTCTGTGGAAATGGGATGCACACAAAGCATGGGGGAGCCACAGCCCAGGTGCATTCTTTGAGGCAATCTTCCTGGTTTGCTGGCATCAGCCCTCATGATGCACTTTCTTGCCCCATGTTGACAAACTGACGTCCCAGAAATCCCCACAGGAAAAACACTCTTAATGCCAGGGCATAGATGCCTGGTATCCAAACGTGCTGTGCAGCTAGGTGAAGTGAAAGAGAACTCACAGCAGGAACTTCCTCCAACTCCGTCTGGCCGGAGCTATGTACGTAATCAAAATCTTCACTCTTACCGTATCCCAGTGCCCTTTCTGTATCCTATGCGATGCTTTTCCTGTGTGTATTATTCTCTTCCATTCTTCATTGCTTTGAATCAAACGTGAGGAGGGAAAAACCTTAGAAATATAGCCCACTGTGGAATCTATTCAGCAAATAAGTACAACCAGATGCAGGTGCCACACAGAGAGAATCCTCTAGGTCTTTGTTCCGTGTAACTTAGATCTCGGGCATGGGATGGGAGGGTTGCAGTGCCAGACTGAAACGGAAAGGCTTGATGTTTTAGAGGGATCACATTATTTACAAGACAAATCACCTTTAAATGAGGTCGTCATGATGGGAATAGCACATGGCCAGAGGTCAGGATTCCAAGATAAAATTCTCATACTGTCCTGCCTCCAGCTGAGGGATTTTGAGATCACATAAGTTCTATGAATCTGAGGATCCCAGCTTCAGCTCCATCAGAGGGTTTCTCTGAGGACCTCTGAACTAATACATGTGAAAATGTCCAGCATTTAAAATAATGTACAAATACAAGACATTTGCTATGGACTAAATGTGGTGCCCTAAATTGTATATGTTGAAACTTTAATCCCCATAGTATTAAGAAGTGGGGCCTTGCTTCACGAGGGCGGGGCCCTCATAAACGGATTAGTGTCCCTACGAGAATGAGAGGGCTTCCTTACTCTCGGCTCTCTGCCCTGTGTGGGTACAATGGTGGTCTATAAACCAGTTGTTGTTTTTCAGTCACTAAGTCACGGCCGACTGTTTGCGATCGAATGGACTACAGCACACCAGGCTTCCCTGTCCTTCACTATCTCCCAGAGTTTGCTCAAACTCATATCTATTGAGTCAGTGATACCATCCAACCTTCTCATCCTCTGTTACCTCCTTCTGCTCATGCCTCAATCTTTCCCAGCATCAAGATCTTTTCTAATGAGTCAGCTCTTTGCATCAAGTGGCCAAAGTATTGTAGCTTCAGCTTCAGCATCAACCTTCCAATGAATATTCAGCATTGATTTCCTTTAGGATTGACTGTTCGATCTCCTTGCAGTCCAAGGGACTCTCAAGAGTCTTCTCCAGCACCACAATTCGAAGGTATCAATTCTTCAGCTCTCAGCTCTCATCGTCCATCTCACTTCTGTATATGACTACTGGAAAAACCATAGCTTTGACTATATGGACCTTTGTTGGCAAAATGATGTCTCTGTTTTTTAATACATACCTAGATTTGTCATAGCTTTCCTTCCAAGGAGCAAGTGAACTTAATTCCGTGGCTGCAGTCACCATCCTCAGTGATTTTGGAGCCCAAGAAAATAAAATCTTCCAGTTTTTAAACCAGTAAGAGGTCCCAAACCAAGAACCTGACCAGGAACTTCTCTGATGGTTCAGTGGTTAAGACTTCACCTTCCAATGCAGAGGATGAGAATTCAATCCCTGATCAGGGAGTTATCATCCTACATGACTTGTGGCCAAAAAACAAAACATGAAAAAAAGAAGCAATGTTGTAAAAAATTCAATAGAAATGGTCCACATCATACTAGCAAGCCAAATTCAACAATACAGTTTAAAAAGTCATACACCATGATAAAGTGGGGTTCATCTCAGGGATGCAAGGATTATTCAATATACACAAATCAATCAAAGTGATACACCACATCAACAAACTGAAGAATAAAAACCATATGATCATCTCAATAGATGCAGAAAAAGCTTTTGACAAAATTCAGCATGCATTTACTATAAAAACTCTTCAGAAAGTGGGCATAGAGGAAGCATACCTCAACATGCTG
Organism: Bos grunniens; assembly: GCF_055505025.1. NCBI lineage: Eukaryota > Metazoa > Chordata > Mammalia > Artiodactyla > Bovidae > Bos > Bos grunniens. Next base: position 58,733,387 of record NC_141183.1, on the reverse strand, counting down.
CTGCTACTGCTAAGTCGCTTCAGTCGTGTACGACCCTGTGCTATCCCATAGATGGCAGCCCACCAGGCTCCCCCGTCCCCGGGATTCTCCAGGCGAGAACACTGGAGTGGGTTGCCATTGCCTTCTCCAATGCATGAAAGTGAAAAGTGAAAGTGAAGTCACTCAGTCGTGTCTGACTCTTCACGACCCCATGGACTGCAGTCTACCAGGCTCCTCTGTCCATGGGATTTTCCAGGCAAGAGTACTGGAGTGGGGTGCCATTGCCTTCTCCTACCTCAACATAATAAAGGCCATATATGACAAACCTACAGTTAACATCATACTCAATGGTGAAAAGGTGAAAGCATTTCCTCTAAGATCAGGAACACTCTCACCACTTTTATTCAACATAGTTTTGGAAGTCCTAGCTATAGTAACCAAAGAAGAAAAATAAATAAGGGGAATTCAAATTGGAAAAGAAGTTAAACTGTCACTGTTTGCAGATGACATAATACTATACATAGAAGATGCTAAAGATGTTACCAGAAAACTAGTAGAATTCTTTTATTGGAACTTGGCTACACCAGTCTATGGGTGCTTTTATATTACAATGGCAAAATTAAATAGCAAGAACAAAGACCATATTGTTGCAGGAAGGGGGACCCCTTCTAGGGCCCGAAACTGGGCTCTTGTCTAACACTCGGAAATGAATTGTCTGAGGAGACACATGTGCTGACAAAGCAAGAGATTTTATTGGGAAAGGGAACCCAGATGGAGAGCAGCAGGGTAAGGGAACCCAGGAGAACTGCTCTGCCGTGTGGCTCACAGTCTTGGGTTTTATGGTGATGAGATTAGTTTCCAGGTGGTCTTTGGCCAATCATTCTAATTCAGAGTCTTTCCTGGTGGCGCACACATCACTCAGACAAGATGGATGCTATCGAGAGGGATTCTGGGAAGTGGACGGACAAGCGGTGTCTCCTTTTGACCCTTCCTGAACTCTTCTGATCGGTGGTGGCTTATTAGTTCCGTATTCCTTATAACGATCTCCTAGTCATAAAACAACTCATGCAAATGGTTACTATGGTGCCTGGCCAGGGTGGGCGGTTTCAATCAGTGTGCTTCCCCTAACAATATGAATCACATGGTAAATAAAATATTTTCTCCCTGGTCCTTTATCAAAGAATTTGCTACCCACTATTCTAGGAGCTTAGGATACAGCAGTGGTAAGCAAAAATTTGGTTGTTACAAACAAAAAACAAACAACCCTGCCCTCATGGTGTTTACATTCTAATGGGGGAAATCAGACAATATACTTAATTAACAAGTTAATCACGTAGTTAAAATTTGAAAGCTAAATGTAATGGGAGAGACTAATCAGGGTAATGGGAATGGGGTGTCTTTATAGGCAAGGGTTGCAACTTTTTTAAAAGTGCTCTGAACAGTTCTTACAGTGAGTTAAGGGTATAGAACACTTGGCCTGGGGCTTTACAGGCTTTGTAAGAACTTTGGCTTTTACTCAGTAAAATGGAAAACCACTGGCATTATTTAAATAGAGAAACGTCATGATCTGATTTGGTTTTTAAAGCCTTTCTCCAGTTGTTCTGTTGAAAATGATGTGTAGTAGTAAGATACAATCAAAGCAGGGAGATGAGTTAATAGGTTTTTGTAATATGGCAGGCAAGAGATGATGACTGTAGCAATAGAAATAATGAGAAATAATTGACTTCATGGAATATTCTGAAGGTAGTGGAACAGGGTTTGCTGATGGATTAGATGACAGGAAAGGGGTCAAGGGTGACTCCCCCTCCCCCACAGCAAGGTTTTTGGCTTAAGCTGCAAGATCAGAGCTGCCATTATTTGAAGGGTGGGGCTGAAGCAGATTTGAGAGGGAGTTAGTTTCCTGGGGCTACCATAACAAACTGCCACAATTTGGTGGCTTAAAACAACAGAAATTAGTTTCTCATAGTTCTAGAGGGCAGACGTCCCAAATCAAAGTGTCAGCAGGATTGCTCTCCCTCCAAAGGCTCTAGGAAAGCCTCAGCTCTCCCTTCAAAGGCTCTAGGAAAGCCTCAGCTGAGGAAATCTTCCCTCAGCTTTTCAGCTTCTGGTGGCTCCAGGCATTTCTTAGCTTAGAGCTGAATGACCATAATCTCTGTCTCTGCCTTCAAATTAACTTCTCCTTCTCTGTGTATCTTCTCTTTTACCTCTTATAAGAATACTTGTCATTAGATTTAGAACCTACCTGGATAATTCAGGATGATCTCATCTCAAGATTTTTAACCCAATTACATCTGCAAAGATCCTTTTCCAAATAAAGTCATATTCACAGATTCCAAGTAGAATTATCTTTCGGAAGGGGCCTCATTCAAGCTTCCACAAAGAGAAGACCAGAGTTGTATATTTATATATTAAATATGAGACTCCTCTGAATTTATTGAGTGGAGATATTGAATAAAGAAGCACATGAAGATGGAAGCCAAGAGTGCACCCACCCTTGTCTCTATCCATACTTGCTCAGATATCACAAGGGTTTCCCCTAACAATGGAGTAACTGGCAAAATGGTCCTTGATATAAAGTAATATGTGCTGCTAGATCAATCTTAATGTTGATGCCTTTAGGTGTAATACAAACAGCCTCTGCTTTCTCTTTTAAAGGATGATATGAATTTCAAATAATAAACGCTGGAGGGGGTGTGGAGAGAAGGGTACCCTTCTACACTGTTGGTGGGAATGTAAATTTGTACAGCCACTATGGAGAACAGTATGGAGTGTCCTTAAAATAACAAAAACAGAGCTAACATGTGACCCTGCAATCCCACTCCTGAGCATGTATCTGGAGAAAAGCATGATCTGAAAGGATACCCACACCCGAATGTTCACTGCAGTACTGTTTACAATAGACAAGACATGGAAGTAACCTAAATGTCCGTCGACTGAGGAATGGATAAAGAAGATATGGTGCCTACATACAACAGCATATTACCCCATTTGCAGCAACGTGGACGGACAAAGACAGTGTCATACTGAGTTGAAGTAAGTCAAAGAAGGAGAAGTATTGTATGAGATCCCCTATATGTGGAATCTAAAAAGAAATGATACAAATGAACTTAGTTACAAAGCAGAAAGAAACTCACAGATTTAAAGAATGAATTTATGGTTGCTGGGGGAAAGGGATATTTAGGGAGTTTGGGATGGACATGTACACACTGCTCTAATAGACAGCCAGGGGGGATTTGCTGTCTGACACCGGGAACTCACACCAGGGCTCCATGACAACCTAGAAAGGTAGAATGCAGGGGAGGTTCAAAAGGGAGTGACATATGTATACCCATGGCTGATTCATGTTGATGTATAGCAGAAACCAACACAATATTGCAAAGCAATCATCCTTCAATTAAATAAAAATAAAATGGATACCCAATAAGAACCTCCTGTATAGCACATGCAACTCTGCTCAACGTTATGTGGCACTGGACGGGAGAGGAGTTTGGGGGAGAATTGATACACATATATGTATGGCCAAGGCCCTTCACTGTCCACCTGAAACTGTCACAACATTATTAATCAGCTATACCCTAATACAAAAGAAAGAGTTCAAAAGAAAAAAAAATTGGTGTGTATTTGACCATGAAAAACAAGATTCTTGGAGGTAGAAAGAAAGCAAGGCTGTTTGTTTTCCTTCAGTGATGAGATCAAGCTTAGAAAAGTACAAAAGGCACTAATCAAGGCCACGGTTTGATTGTTCCTAGGAAAATCCCATGGATGGAGGAGCCTGGTAGGCTGCAGTCCATGGGGTCGCTACAGTCGGACACGACCGAGCGACTTCACTTTCACTTTTCACTTTCCTGCATTGGAGAAGGAAATGGCAACCCACTCCAGTGTTCTTGCCTGGAGAATCCCAGGGACGGGGCAGCCTGGTGGGCTGCCGTCTATGGGGTCGCACAGAGTCGGACACGACTGAAGCGACTTAGCAGCAGCAGCAGCAGCAGCAGCTTTGCCTTGTGAAACACTGTGAACATTTACAAACTGGGGTTAACAATCCAACCAATAGTTTGGAACAGCAACTTTCTCTACTCTACAAAGAATAAACGGTTTTGCTAGCAGCACTTTCTAACCCAGGGAGTTAACTAGCTGAGAAGGAATTTGACCATTAGACCACTTAATACTGACTCAACATAAATATTCTGCCAAATCAAAACTTCAAAGCTCAATATATTAATGAGTTCCTGGAGTCTCTGGAGACCTCTTGCTGGTCAGATAAAAGATCTATCAAGGCGCCTTCTTTTTAATTTAAAGTGAAAATTGATGCTCTTGGGGCCTCAAGTATAATCATGTTAATTTATTGGGGAACACATAAGGAATTGCCAAAAGTAGGAATGATCCAATTATTGGCTTAAATGAGTTTGGGTTTCCTTGTTTTTGTCAGTCTGGTCCATGAAGTACTTTCACTTTCAGACATTCAAAAGTTATTTACATAGGTTTGGGCCTTATTAATGCAGCTAAATAGACCCAGAGGTGGAATTACAGGCCTTCTCTAAAAAACAGTGAAGTTGATATACTAAGAATCGAATTTAAACATTAGCATTCGAGTCAAAGTTACTTTTAATAAATCACAAGAAAGTGGATGCCTTGGGACAGGATAGCTCCAGAGAATGCTGCTCAAATGTGGCTTTTTCCTCCAAAACGTTTCTGGCTCCATTTTTTTCAGAATCTGCCAGGAGAAAAAAAATCCTGACCTCATGGTTTGTTCAATGACATAAAGGAGTAAGTAGCTTCCTTAAGCTCCTACCAAGTAGGGAACATTAAGAAATCATTTGTTTCATCCTGGGCACGAAAGGGCATCTAAATGACTCTGCTACCTTACACTTTCAGGACAGAAATGAAAATGACCAGGAGAGGACTCAGGCATTGGGCTCTTTCTCTTACAGAAAGAGAAAGCGACACGCCTTGCCTCATCATCACTGCCCCTTGTTCTAAGGGGGACAGCAGTGGGAAGTTTTTAAAATAATAGTCTTTGGCATTAGGAGTACTTTTGTGAATCTCCATTTTGTAATTTGCCTGTCCTGTGACTTTTGGCAAGTCACTCAACTCTTCAAAACTTCATATCTTCTTATATAGAAAAGAGATAAAAATAGTCCATATTTTTTACAAAATCTATCAGTAGAGTTAAAAGTAAAGAATAGAACATATTGCCTAACACAAGGCAAGTAGCTTTTGTAGCTATAATTATTATTGCCTGAATACTCAAAGCAAGGTTGAACTGAAGTGCTAACAATTCCACACTTTTCTGTTTGAACTAAATGTCCTTTGATTACATCTTTCACCCAATCACCCCAAATAAGAGACTTTGATGAAAGGCCAACTTTGCTGAGAATGTGATGAGAGGTTTGCTTTCCTATTAGTGGGAGTGGAAAAGCTGTTTGTTCATTTTTGTAATTTGGCTGTGGATCTAAAGGCCCTGGGGAACCTGGCTCAAAGAACTAGAAGTTATTATTGAAAACTGAACATTTTTGATGAACCTAATAGCCAAAGGCAGATCAAGTCCACATAGAATGAAACCTAAAAGTAGGGCAATGAGACAAGCAGGGCTAAGGTAAAATTCAAGCCTCAGACTGTGGCAATAAATAATGCAATGGGTCAGAGTCAGTGAGAAACAGCCTAAGCCAGCACAAATGCTGATTAGGGCCGTTTTAAGGAAGGAAAAGTCTACCAGTGGTCACTGATCTTTATTTCCTGTCACTGCGAAGTCAGAAGCCAACTATATCTAAGACCCCAACTAGATAGCAGTTTTTCCAGATTACATTCATTGTTAATTTTCCTTTATAATAGACAGAAATATAGTCCTTAAAAGAAAAAAAAAAAGCTCTTACTTCTATCCTTTGGAATGTCTTACCTGCTTAACCTCATATTTTGCTCTGAGGTGGAGCTCACATTTCTCTACCTACAAGGGCACTCAGTGTCTTACTGAATAGCGTTACCAAGAGTTAAAAGACACTCTTTAAAGCCTATTGAGAGAAAAAAGAAGTGAGAATTGCGTACACAGACATGCACATATGTGTGTTGATTGGTGAGGGAGTCTCAAAGCCATCTCAAATCCTGAGGGTGAGCCTGGGTGACATGATCTCCTAATAGCCACCTGGTGATAATAGGCATCAGTCATTCAACCATTCCTTTAGCAAAAGTCTGAATTCAAACTAAATATGAATTTAGTTACTTCTGTTATTGGAATACATACTTTGTGGTTATGGACAAGGGAAAATAGGAGGTTATAATAACCCAAGTGAATGACAATATCATTTCAGATAAAATAGACAGTAAAGAAGGTCTTGAGAAATGATTGGATTCAGGATATATTTTGAAGGTGTCACTGAAATAATTGTATAAAAGAGAGGGAACTCGAGCTGACTCCAATATTTTTGGCCAGGATGACTGGGATAGAGCTGCCAGTCACTAAGATAATCCTGTGGGAGGAGCAGATTGGGAGCTTAGAAATCAAGAGTTCTGTTTTAGCCATATTAGGTCTGAAATGACAACTTCGCATCTAAGGGGGATGTGTTGAGTAGGCAGTTGGATGTAGGAGAATGATTTTGGGAGAGGCATGTGGGTTGTAGATATAAATTTAGGAGCTTTTAAGAGTTCAGATGGCTTTTAAAACCCTGAAACTGGGAGAGATAACCTAGGGAATGAGTATAGAAGCTGAGGAGAAGAGCTCTGAAGAATGGACTTCAGGGAGATGAAGAAGAAAAAACAGAAATTGAGGAAGAGAGAAAAGTAAAAGGGAAACTCATAAAGAGTAGTTCCTAGAAGCAAAGTGAAGAAAGTATTTGTGGGGAGAGAGCAAATTAGCCAAGATGGCGTGTCCAGGCTCTCTAGCCCCACGTTTTGTAAATAATGACCACATCACAGCGGAGCTCGTTTACAGCACTGCGCATGCGCTGTAATTCAAGAGGCACTCACTTGGTCGCAGGCTGTGTACGGTATGGCGTATGTGAGTTCCACCTAGAAAGCTGCAGCATTACTGCTGTGTCAGGGCCGTGTCCACTGGATCAGCCACGACAGGAGAGAATTTAGTGTGTCTACTGTTAGAGCTGCTGTGGCAACCAGGAGAGAATACAGTTATGGCCACTGCGCCAGCCAGGAGCGAGGTTGGGTTAGGTTAGGTTATGCTATGGCTGCTGCAGCAGCTGCTGAGTCATCCGGGAGAGCATAAATGCTTTTGTATTTCTACGATTCCTCGCATCTTCTTCCAGCCTCTTAGCTCACTCCTTGCCTACCCTGGGTTCCGCAAACAGTGAGGATAGTGTGAACAGCAAGACAGTTGGTGCTATGAACAGGATCAGCAATACCGTATTTCAAGAAGAGAATTGATCCGCTCTTCCTAATGATATTGATAGACCTAATGTGATAGGGAATAATAATCACCTACAGTATTTGGTACCATGGTGATCATAAAGACTGAGAGCAATACTCTTTCAGTGAAAGAGGAAATAAAAAATCAATTTAATGTGGGTTCAAAAGAGATTGAAAATAAAGGAAATGGAAACAGCAAATGTAGACACCTGGTTTTGGGGAATTTTTTTGTAAAAGGGAGAAAACCTTGACAAAGAGGTCAAACCACTTGCTAGTTTCCTGAATCATGGGGTGATTTAGGATACCATTAGGTTCCAGATCAAAATCCAAGTTGGCGACACTCTAAAGATCATGTGTTCAACCCCACTAGAATAGTGGGAGAGGAAAGAGATGAGTAAGTTAGTCCTGAAAGAAAAGTGAAAGTTGCTCAGTCCTATCTTACTCTTTGCGACCCCATGGACAGTACAGTCTATGGAATTCTCCAGGCCAGAATACTGAAGTGGCTACTCGTTCCCTTCTCCAGAGGCTCTTCCCAACCCAGGGATCGAATCCAGGTCTCCCACACTGCAGGCAGATTCTTTACCAGCTGAGTCACCAGGGAAGCAAATGAATCCTACTCATCAAAAAGGTTTTAGTCAAGTAGTCTGACTTACGATGTCAGAATCAGAAAAAAAAAAAAAAATGTAATTGCTTTTAATCCTTCAAACAATCCAATTACTTCCATATAGCAGACCCTACGCATCTGTGAATTTAACAGTAGGGGATTTTTGAATGTTCATACATCACTCTAAAGGTTGAAGATGTGTGGCTATTTGCAATTTTGCTAAGGAGAAATCTGGAATGTGTGTGCTGTCAGTCTGGTGTGGGGAAAAGGACCGCTTAACCCCACCTTCCAGCACCTGCATTTCATTCAGCTTTGCGGTTTCAACTGACTCATGTGAATGATAATATGTGGCAACAGTCTCAGGTAAGTTATTTAAGTTTTGTTTTTTTTTTTTCTGTATTTTACAAAAAAGAAAATATATCATTAAAATTCCTGTTTAGAGTAACTATATTTTCTGCTATGCTCAGTTGCTTCAGTAATGTCTGATTCTTTGAGACTTAATGAACTATAGCCTACTAGACTCCTCTGTCCATGGAATTCTCCAGGCAAGAATACTGGAGTGGGTTGCCATGCCCTTCTCCAGGGGATCTTCCTGACCCAGGGATTGAACCCACATCTCTTGTGTCTCCTGTGTTGGCAGGCATGTTCTTTACCACAAACACCACCTGGGAAGTCCAATAGTATATTAAATAGAACATTTGTTATAATCTTAGGACTTTAACTGAAGCTCTCAGGTTAAAAACAATAAAATCCCAAGATCTTTTTTTTTTTCTCTCTGCATGGCTAAATATCTAAGCACCATCATGAATAACAAAATGAACAAGGAAATTAATGATGAATTTGACTGATACAGGGGAGACAAGTAGGAATAGCTAGCATTCAACCTCAGTAGACAACATACTTAACTTATAATCACATAAAATTCTAGCCAAAATACACATATTCATGCAAGTTACTATATTTACTTTCAGAATCAGAACCCCTTTGTTTGTGGCAAAACAACAGATTTTTATGATATATATCCCTTGGGTTATGCAAAGAAAATTAAATTGAAATACAGACTTACAAGGTGTGATTTGTAAGAAAAGAGAAAGGGTCTAAGCACAAAGCAAAACAAACAAACAAAAAAAACACAAAAATAAGAATATAGTAGAAAGTCAGGGGAACTGAAAAATTGAATTTGGCATGTGATTTTATAATTTAAAATAATTAAAGACCCTATAATGGTTTGATCTATGATTGTACAAATTCTTATCAAATCATTATTGAATATAAGATGAATCCATCTTGCATTAAAACATAAACACATCAATGCAGTGACTATGAAAACTTTTAATCATCTTCTGTTTCTGTCTTATGAGTCTAGAAATTCAAATGATTATTGAATGGAATTGGTAGGAGAATTTTCATACAAGGGAAGAATTCTTTTCCTTTGTCTCTCTCTAAAGGTGGCGTCTCCCTTTTATCATGCCAAGAGAAATAATGTTTAAATATTGGGTTGATATCAGAAAAGAAGTGGTTTAATACTGGTTTAATGCCCTTTGAGCAAGAAAAATTCATAGGCCAGTCCCACGTTGCTATGGAGCCAAAGTGAAGCTAGGGATAGAGATGTTTAAAGAGTCTGCTGCGTAGCCAGGAGTTTAAGGGCACAAATGAACACAAATAGTAGTCACTGGGGAAATCTGAAGGTGAGAGACTGGCTGAATCATCCCTTGTCTGTACATTTAGAAGAGGGCCATTATTAATACATAGTGATAGATGATCACTCCTAGATAGAATCTGGGGAGACTGTGCTTCAGGATTTGGAAGAATAAGGAGGTATGAGTGTCCTAGGGCACAAGTAACTGTTGTGTTGGGCTTCTACCAAAGAGCATGCTTTGCTGAAATAGAGCAAGCAGCTTGTAAGAGGTTGTAGGGATTTCTGCTGCAGGCAAAAGTTTTGGAGGGTGTCAGGAGGTCCAGCCGCACCCCTATCAGGAGCCTGTACATGAGAGATGTGCCTGTAGGGCCCTTTGGAGAAGCCACTGGTAAACCTGCAGAAGAGTCAACATCTGGATGCCTGCCGTGAGATAGTGCATGTACAACCACAAGAGAAACACAAACAACGAAATAAAAAAATTCTCTCCTACCTTCTAGAACCCTCCTTTTGTCCTGACTTCAAAGAAGCCAGAAAAGGAGGAGGAGATGTGAAAGTTCCAGAGGAATAGTGACACGACAGTTTATGCCAGTTTTTACCTCTGTTACTCTAGCATTCTAAGATATTGCCTTCACACAAGAGGAAAGTGTTGCATGTCATAAAAGACATGGATATGTGCCGAGGTCCAGCCCTGGCTGATCCAGAGAGTTCGAAGCAGGGACAGCATCGGCAAGGATCAGGATACAATATTAGATATGAATTAGATATTAGATATTAATTAGATATTAGATATTATCAATTAGATATTAATTAGAGATGTAAAGAGTAATAGAATGAGGATAGCTCAGTAGGAAAGTTCAGTGGAGAAAAGAGGCTGGGTAGCTTGGTTTATGCGGGAGACCAATAAAACTTCAAGACAAGAAGTTTGCACCACTTACGTAGGCCGCAGGCGTCCTTCCATTCTCCCAAAGTAGAGGAGACACTGAGGCCTCTCCAGTCGGATCTTAGAAGCCCAGGCAAAATTAGTAAGCTTGGTGGGTTCCGCGCTCCAGATGGAGACTCAGCCAGAGTTTGAGAGAGAGAACGACATGGGGAGACCAGTATTTCGAGGAACTGATCCCAATTATTTATTTTCCATGGTCTACTTTTATACACTGAGATGTTATGCAAAAGTCGCGCAGGGTCAGCAGTCCTGACTTTTATCAAAGTCAGGTGCTTCATACAAATGTATACAGAGGTCTTAGGGGTGTTACATCATCTTCTGGCCAGAGGGCCTGCTGACAATTTATGACCCTCTCCTTGTGACAGCGGTCAGTCAACCAGGACACTTATTTCTCCAGGGGTGATTATTCTTAAAAAAGACTCCACCTTCCAAAGGTACCAGATAAAGTTACATTCCTATAGGGTGAGGGTGTAGTGGGTTTTAATTAAGGAAACAATTTACTTAGCCTAAGGTCTAATGTGATTAATATCAAAGGTTAATATTTATTTCTTTTATATATTCATTAGTGTGTATAAGGGCAGGGGATGTGAAGACTTAGCAACAAACATTGGCTCAACAAATGAAAAACCCTTCACCAATACAATTTCTAATCAGCCCACTATACTTATACTAATGGTTTTCTAACTTTTCTAAGGAACCTGTTTTTAGAAGGTTTAAAGCATCTCGTGCCTTTCACGGTTGGGAGGCTGTGAGCGATCACATGTGGCCGGACAAGCCTGTCAGGCAGGCTAGAGAACCTTCAGAGGAGTTTCTAGGTTAAAACACTCTTGTCACGCCCAGGAGTTTTTATTAACTGGAGCTCTAAGTTAACTCCTTCTCCGAAAGAGGTGGTGGGGGACAACCCCCCATAAAGTCAGAGGTGTAGGTGAGAGCACAAAGTAGTAAAGTAAGCAGGCTCTGGTTATGGGGGTAGATGCTCGAGGATTTCCAAGGGGGACTCCTGAGGCTCAATCCCGCCTTTGCGTATGTCGAGCCTCCTTCCTCATGACCTTTGCCACGGGGGGAGTGCATCACGCTGGCCCCCAACAGATATGGATATAAGGCTCTGAGAATGCAGAGGTAAGATTACAAGCTACTCACTCCTTGTTGGAGTCCTCTTTTGTGACTAATAGAAACTGAGAAATAAATTGTGAGGGAATGTGACTTTGTGTTCAACAGCCCATTCCCTGTTAGATTGAACGTCATCTAATTGGCAGAGTGGGCATTGACACAACTGGAGCACTGGAGGAAAACATGGTCGATACTAGACAACTCTAGATATTGATTTTAGATTATAAAATCATTAATCAATTGTACTATACATCTAGCTTTATTATTTCCCAAAAAGCATGTGGAGAAATAGGAAGTCAGTGACAACCATTATATAATACTTTGAAGGGGTGACCATGTTGTCGTTAACTGCCATAGCGACATCTTTTATTCTTCAAATCCATCCACACTCAGATAGCTTGTTTTTCTTCAGATTGCTGATATTCAGTGAGGCCAAGCAACAAAAGTCATTCACTTTTTTTGGAACTTTAAGCTTCCAACTGTAGAGGTTTTTGTAATTTTTGGTTAATACTAAATGGTAATTATGATTGTATATTCAACAACAGATCAGATACGTATTTCCTAAGTGTATGCCATCCACAGACATCCATTCATCAAACGTTTGATGAGAACTTACATTATTCTTCAGTTCTGCCAACAATCAGGGACTCTGTGCAGGAAATAGTCTCCATATGACTTGAAAGGACTCCAGCCTAATTGGAAAGTCTAACAAGGAAATTGTAAGTATGATATATTGTGTTGAGTGGTATATAAAGATAAATAAACAATACTCAACACGTGCCAATTACTTGCCATATATCTGTGAGTTGGTGACATCAAGTTGTCTATCAAGGATTCATATTCTTCTTCTGAAGGAAAGAGTTACTGCTGGGAAGAAGCTTCCCACATAGCTACTACCTTTCCCAGCCGCAGTCAGATATAAAGAGGACCATGTACTATGGCCAATGGAATGTGGGCAGAAGTGATGTTTTCTGAATTTCTCCATTAACCCTTCTCCTCCTCCCCAGGCATATATCCCAGCACTGTCACCTGAAATAAATAGACAGATAATAGACCATCCAAGAGAAACTTAAAAGTTACATGCTGATGATGGCAGAGACTCCATCAGCTGGGCCCCTGACTCACTGTGTGGAACAAAGTCGACCCTCTCTCATTTATAGAGTGAAAAATAAACTTCTGTGTTGTAAAACAACTGAGATTTGGGTATTTGTTGGCTAAGCAGCTACTTTGCCATTACTAATATACCCAAAGCACTTGTTACAAATGCCTGATATGATTAATCCTTTAAATCAATCACAACAAACTTAGGAAATGATTACTGCTATTATCCACATTTTATCAATGAGGAAACTGAGGTCCAGAAAGGAGATGCCATCTGTTCATGTTCACAGAGGTAGTAAGTAGTGACGGCACTTTATCAGTGAGTAATAATAAAGAGTAGAGTCATTATGGGCCCTGACCTTGAAGAGGTTTCAATCTCAAGGTTCAGATTATATAGATGTGAAAATTCCTAAATAGAAAAAAATCAAAAGCCTGAACAAGGAACCTAAAATCTCATCTGCATATTTCCAGAATGAATCTCCCTAAGTAATTAGAAAATGCAGTAATAATCCAATGATAGAAAGTTAAAATGATTTAAAATTATATGGCTTGGAAAAATTAATTCAGAAGAAATTAATGGTAGAAAGACATATACATTTGGCTTAACAGAATATAAATTTAAAACAATATAATTTTTATGCTTTCTAAGAGTGAGCTTAAAATCAGAAGTGTTTTATAATCAGTTTTAAATTTAATTTTATTCTTAAGTATTTTAAGCTAATTAAACCAACTATTGAATATTGAAATTTCTTTATGGGTATTTATCCACAAAGTTTTTATTTATAGATGCTTATCTGACTTATTCAAGACAAGGGGGAAGAATTTGAGGCAGCTTATAGAAAAGTGAACAATTGAATAATGTAAAACCTAGAAATAAGTGAGATAATTGGTGTGAAAAAGCCATGAAATAAAAAAATGTCAAAGATAAGACTGATGCAAAATTTGTAACAGATAATACATTTTCACAAGAGGACATGCATATTTATATCTGGTTTTCTGAGCAAAGAATAGTGAAAATATGATTAATTACTAGATTTACAATATTGTCAAGAGGAAGTCCAGCCTTTCCTGCTTGAGCATGAATGGAATTTATTCTGCATCCTCACATAGAAGAAGCTGTGTGACATAATAGACTATAAAGCTTCAATACCAGTATAAAACATGAAGCTGCAAGATTCACACAGCTGTTTCTTGTATAACACCCTTCAATACTGACCTTGGTGTCATTCCAAACCTAGCTCAGTAAAGACAGTTTATAAAGAGTCAAAATAATGCAGTCTGGGTATACAGTTCTCTAACTGCCTGAGCTGACCTTTAATTATTCCATCCCATCTACTTATTGGGAGATGATATAACCCACTTGGATAATAAACTAGATCAGCCTGAAAGCATTGACAGAAGCACATAGTTATTGAGTATTTACCGTAGACAGCTGAGAAGGTTGATTGTAGGAGGAATGGGGATTACAACCCCTGAGAGAAGAAATTAGGACCCATATTAAGCAAAACAGAAGAAAGAAAAAAAGAAAAAGAATAAAGCAAAACTCCATTGACACAGAATTTATGTAAAGATAAGCATGTAATAATAGTAAACAATAAAAAAGTCATCATTATCTTTAGATTCTCTTTTTATACAAAGAATGACCTGGAGCATCAAGGCACATATTTTGTTTTTTGTTTTTATTTATTTTTAACCATTTATCATTGTTTTATTTTATTTGTTTACTTTTTTTAACTTTTTCTTTTGCATTGGGGTATAGCTGATTAACAATGCTGTGATAGTTTCAGGTGAAGGGACTCAGCCATACATATATATGTCTCCATTCTTCCCCAAACTCCCCTCCCATGCAGACAAGGCATACGTTTTCGATTATTATTTGGGCTTCCCAGGTGGCCTAGTGGTAAAGAATCTGCCTCCTAATTCAGAAGACACAGAAGACATGGGTTCATTCCCTGGGTCAGAAAGATCCCCTGGAGAAGGAAATGGCAACCCCCTCCAGTATTCTTGCCTGGGAAATCCCATGGACACAGGAGCCTGGCAGGCTACAGTCCATGGGATTGCAAAAAGTCAGATACAACTGAGCATACACGCACACAATTACTGAATAAGGATTCTCTGCAACTAGTCCTTCCCTGCAACTAGTGATATACCCCTTGTACAGCAAGGGGTAAGGATATAATGACACATTTAAGTGCTGTTAATTAAGCCATGTATGGTCTTCCTCGTTTGTACACCTGCTTGCCCTGTTATTCAAAGAGCAGGAATAAAGTTGCCTAGCCCCAGAGAACACTCTGGTAGAAACTCCAAATGAGAGCTGCCTAGGAAGAGAGGGCAAGGTGAGCAAGTGGCTGGTGAAAGTGAAAATGTGTCAAATTATGTGTATCTACTGACTCATTTTAAAGTATTTTGCTCCCCAAACCCATGGCCCTAGGCCTTGCTGTTTTAGAGGTTTTAGTGCCCCCAAAGAGGTATCCTAACAAGGTATCCAGAAAGTGACAGCATAAAGGTTTCATTGCAATGGAGATAGACCTTAATTCCAATGCGGAGATAGGATTTTGACGTTCTGTGGAGCTGGAACACTGTTTTGAGAGCCTAGGAAACTTTCTATAAAACTGTTGTTGTTGTTCAGTCACTCAGTAGTATCTGACTCTTTGTCATCCCATGAACAGCAGCATGCCAGTCTTCCCTGTCCTTCATTATCTCCCAGAGTTTGCTCACACTCATATCCATTGTATTGATGATGCCATCTCACTGTCTCATCCTCTGTCACCCCCTTCTCCTTCTGCACTCAATCCTTCCCAATATCAGGGTCTTTTCCAATTAGTCAACTCTTCATATCAGGTGGCCAAAGTATTGGAGTTTCAGCTTCAGCATCAATCCTTCCAACGAATATTCAGGATTGATTTCCTTTAGGATTGACTGGTTTGATCTCTTTGCAGTCCAAGGGACTCCCAAGAGTCTTCCCCAGCCCCACAATTTGAAAGTATCTGCCTTCTTTGTGGTCCAAATCTCACACCTGTGCATGACTACTGAAAAAACCAAAGCTTTGACTGTACAGACCTTTGTCGGCAAAATGAGGTCTTTGTTTTTTGATACACTGCCGAAGTTTGTCATAGCTTTCCTTCCAAGGAGTGTCTTTAATTTTGTGGCTGCAATCACTGTCTGCAGTGATTTTGGAGCTGAAGAAAATAAAATCTGTCACTGTTTCCACTTTTTCCCCATCTATTTGCCACGAAATGATGGGACTGGATGCCACAGTCTTCATTTTTTCAATGTTGAGTGTTAAGCCAGCTTTTTCACTCTCCTGTTTCACCCTCCTCATGAGGCCCTTTAGTTCCTCTCCACTTTTGGCCATTAGAGTGCTGTCATGTACATATTTGATATTTCTCCCCACAGTCTTGATTCCAGCTTGGGATTCATCCAGCCTGGCATTTCACATGATGTTCTCTGCATGCAAGTTAAATAAACTGGGTGACAATATACAACCTTGAGGTACTCCTTTCCCAATTTTGAACCAGTCTGATGTTCCATATCCGATTATAACTGTTGTTTCTTGACCTGAATACAGGTTTCTTAGGAGACTGGTAAGGCAGCCTGGTATTTCCATCTTTTTAAGAACTTTCCACGGTTTGTTGTGATCCACACAGTCAAAGACTTTAGCATAGTCAATGAAGCAGATGCATATGTTTTTTCTGAAATTCTGGTACATTCTCTATGATCCAACAGATATTGGCAATTTGATCTCTGTCTTTTCTAAATCCAGCTTGTACATCTGGAAGTTCCAGGTTCACATACTGCTGAAGCCTGGCTTGAGAGCAACAGCAAAGATAAATAGAAGACTAACTAGTGCTTAGATCACTCAGAAAAGGTTAGGATTGACTGGTAGGAAAACAATCCATTTTCTAGGATGGCTAAAAGCATTTCTGAATCAATGAACAAGGAGGTAAGCTGTATGCACTAACCATTTACTCATTCATTTTTTCAGCACATTTATTGAACATCTACTTTATTCCAGAAACTATTGTGACTCTAATTCTTTACAGAAGTAAAAGCTATGTTTTAAATTTCCTTTTCTTGTTCACTATCAGAGTATTTAAATTTGAGATATTTAAAGATATTGCTTCATTTTGTCATTTTTAATAAACCTTTGTTCCATAGAAGAATTCTAATTGCATTTTTTTTGCTTAGCTTACTATTACAAATTTTTCTCCACAATCAGAAAGTGGTAGTGATGGTTTGCCATTTAATACAAAAGGGTAAATATTAAGATGGCATTATGACAGAACCAGGAGATATTGTGAACTTTGACCTTGGAAAACAGATTTTAAGGAAGACTATGGCATTGCCTCTGGGTGGAATAATTGGACATGACTTCAAGTGGCCAAACAAGAACATTTTACAATGGTAGGATAGAGCATCCTCTGAGCTATATAATCACAAAGAAGGGAGCTGTATGACCTGCAGGGAGCAGGTGGGATGCAATGGATGAGAAGCTTCAAAAAATATTGCTAAGAGACTTATACCCAAAAAGTATTCTGTGGCAAACAAATCATGTGCTTTAAGCTAAAGTAATACTTATGCCTTTTGCACAAGTGATTGGATTAGGAAGAATTTCCCAATTTATGGTCACCTGAAAAAAATGGTCCACTTTGGATGGTGGTTAACCAGCCCAACTTAACTAGGAAGATTAAAGGTAAAAGGTAGAAAGCAAAGCAGACACTCCTGGAGGGATTTCAAGAGCTATTATGAGAACAGTTAAGCACAGGAACAGAGACATTTCTTTATCCTCACTTAGCGCAGATAAAGTGGTACAACTCTCACAAACCAAAGAGGCAAATACCATGGTGTTTGGAAGTCAAGTGTTTTGAAACCTTTTATCCAGAGAATTAGGTGGCATAGTGGAGTAAATTCTAGATTTGGTTTCAGAAAACATGGGTTGAGAACTATTTAAGTCATACACTAAGTTTGTGATATCATCCCAATGTGTATACTGAATATTTTACTCATTAGGAAAATATTGATAGGTTATGGTGAATGGTGAACAGTGTTTGGTGACAACTCTGTGGTCTCCAAAGGAGAAGGTCTAACTCTGGGACCAAAGACACAGTCTCACTAATTCAGAGTTTTGTGCAGCAAAGATTTTTATTTAAAGTGACAGGGCAGATAAATCTTTTCTTCTCTAATTGCTGTGGTGAGGATTTCCAAAACTATACTGAATAATAGTGGTGAAAATGGGCACCCTTGTCTTATTCCTGATCTAGAGAAAATGCTTTCAGTTTTTCACCATTGAGAATAATGTTTGCTGTGGGTTTGTCATATATTGCCTTTATTATGTTGAGGTAGATTCCTTCAATGACCACTTTCTGGAGAGTGTTTATCAAAAATGGGTGCTGTCAACTAAAAAAAGAAGATGTACAACTTGAGAGTTGTGAGTTAAGTTTTATTTGGGGCAAAATGAGGACTTCAGCCTGGGAGGCAGCATCTCAGATAGCTCTGAGAGACTGCTCCAAAGCAGCAGTGGGGGAAAGTCAATATATATAAGGTTTTGGTGAAGGGGAGTTCAATGCCATGAAACACTCATTTTACAAAAGGTTTTTGTTAGTCATGAGGATCTGATGTCACCAGGAGGGGACTTAGTGCTTCTCTAGATATGAGGAGATGCAAGGATTGAGATCATAAAATCTGTTCCTAAAAGCATCCAACTATCTAAAGACCTGTCCCACCAGATTCCCTGGAGCGCAGAGCACCTCACTCCACCCTGAACTCCCTCAGGGGTTGCTGAAGGTCAACAGCTGTAGCAGCATGGGGTTCAGTCTCCATAGAGGCAGATGGCAAATGCCTTTGTTGTTCAGTCGTTGACAATGTCCTTGGTAAATGCTACTTTGTAGTTGACAGTGTTGAATTTTGTTGAAAGCTTTTTCTGCATCTATAGAGATTATCGATCCTTTTCATCTTTCAATTTGTTATTAATAATATGGTATATCACGTTGATTTGCATTGAAGAATCCTTGCATCCCTGGAATAAATCCCGCTTAATCACAGTATATGATCCTTTTAATGTGTTGTTGGATTCTGTGAGGTAGTATTTTGTTGAGGATTTTTACATTTCTGTTCATCAATGATATTGGCCTGTAATTTTCCTTTTTGGTGTGACACATTTGTCTGGTTTTGGTATTAGGGTAATTGTACCCTGCAGAATCCAAAAACTCTTGACTTTCATCCCCACATACTGCTCTAGCCCAGATCAGAGGTTCAGATGGAGAAACAGAGAGAGCACAAAATAGACCTTGGACAGATGTTGAGTGCTGGCTTGGTGTCAGACATTGTGGCTGGACCTCCAGAAATATGCGGCAGTGAGTAAGCATTCTGCTTCTCCACACAGAGCTTCTAGAAGCATGTGTGTATGTGTGTGTGTGTGTGTGTGTGTGTGTGTGTGTGTGTGTGCACATGCGCATGATTGCATGCAAGCTATGTATGTGAGAGAAGAGAAAACCTCCTCAACTTCTTTATAAATGGGACTACAGATAGTTAGATCCAGGGATATAATCAATGATGCGTCTCTAAAGTCTGAACATTCAGCAATTACATACTGAGAAAAAAAATACTGAAAATTCTCTAGTTTTAGTACTCAGAACTCTTTAAAAAAAGAAGCTGTAAAAAACAAGTATAGGGTATACGTAGCACGGAATGCAGAAAAGAATCAATGGAAAATGTAAATGAAAATAATTTTTTTAATACTATCCAAATAGAACTAAGAGAGACATTGCTCTTTGCTGTTTCCTACTTTTGGTTCAACCAGTTCCTATGTAAGAACAGAATAAAAGTTCATCCTAGAACCAATATTTATAATATTTTTTGTTGTTTCTTATATAAGTGTGCATAGATTATCTAACTAGGCTTCCCAGGTAGCACTAGTGGTAAAGAACCCACATGCCAATGCAGGAGACATAAGAGACACAGGTTCAATTCTTGGGTCAGGAAGATCCCCCGGAGGATGGCAGAGCAACCTACTCCAGTATTCTTGTCTAGAGAATCCCATAGACAGAGAAGCCCAGGTGGGCTACAGTCCATAAGGTCACAAAGAGTCTGACACAACTGAAGCAACTTAGCATGCACACACGAAAATTGCATATGTTGCTCATCTCATTCAGTAATTCTTTGTCAGTCCTTTGCTGTGTTTTAAAATACTGAGATAATTACTGTTTAGATTTCATATAGGTATATACATACATATATATATATATATAATTATTTTACAAAAACTCAATGTATGTGAGATAGATGCCAAATGAAAAACTGGCAAAACCCCAAATCCATTAAATGTTGCAGAATTTTACCTTAACTATGCCTGTCCTTGTTTGGCTGCAAAAGGAATTTGCAAAATTTTAAGAAGCACTTCAGTGGAAAAAATCTGATTCAGTATCAGAAGATTTAGGTTCAAATTCAAGTCTTTCCATTTATGAGCCTTACAATGTAGAACCTTTCACTTGAACTTTAAATTTTATTTATAAAAATTAAGTACCCCCAAAACTTGTTTATTCAAAAAGTATTTGTTGATGATTTATTACATGCCAGTCCTGCTTTCACAGAATAATTCTGGGATTTATGTGCCAGGGTGGTAACTTCATATGCCATAAAGGCACTGATGGCAAGTCCATCTATGGGGAGAATTTTGATGATGAGAGTTTCATCCTGAAGCATATGGGTCCTGGCATCTTGTCCATGGCAAACGTTGGCCCCAACACAAATGATTCCCTGTTTTTCATCTGCGCTGTCAAGACTGAGTACTTGGATGGCAAGCATGTGGTCTTTGGCAAGGTGAAAGAGGGCATGAATATTGTAGAAGACATGGAGCGCTTTGGATCCTGGAATGGCAAGATCAGCAAGATCACCATTGCTGACTGTGGACAAATCTCATTAATCTGACCTGTGTTTAACTTTACCACCAGACCACTCCTTCTGTAGCTGAGGAGAGCACCCTTTCACCCCCATCTGCTCGAAATAACCTATAATCTTTGTGCTCTCACGGCAGTTCTTTGGGTTCCATGTTTTCCTTATGCCCCTCCAAGTTTAACTGGATTGCAAAGTTAAATTTATGATTATGAAATAAAAACCAAACAACAGCAACAAAAAATGAGAAGAGCAAGGACTGTGGTTCCAACTGTTTAACTAGTGCACACTGTTTTTTAATATGTAAAATATTCTGTGATCTAGAGAATTCAGGACATAATCCAAAAATGCAGAATGCTAAGGCATGTAAAGAGAAACAAAACGAGATATATTGAGGCAATTCTCACACAATGTCTCAGTTACCCACAGACATTTGATGCTTATCCCTGTGTCTAATTATAGCCCAACCCAGTTCCTTTTGTGAACCTTCCTTCTCAATCCTCCCCAACAGCAGCATGGAGCATGGATTGCAAGGGGTCAACATTGGGATTAGAGACAAAAGTTATTAGAAGGATGTATATCTCTGTACCCTACAAATAAGAATAACATATGCTTCAAATTGCCCTAGAACACATTAAAATCAGCACATACTATTAATAGAACAAGGTAAAGAAACTTTAAAATATTTCACAGCAAAAAAAAAAAAAAAAAGACAAAAAAAGACCATATAAATAATGCATTAAAAATCCTGAAATAAAGACAAAATTTCCAACCAAAAAAATCAATCATTTAAAAATAGAAAAGACTTTTTGAAATAACAGTTGGGCAAGAGAAGAAAATAAAGCTGATTTTATAAGACAATATGTATAGCAACAGTGAAGAGAATAGTTTATGGTAAAAATTTATGGGATATGGACTAATTTATTGTGATGAAATTTTATACTATAATTGATGTCATCATTAAATAAGAGATAAAAATAAACCAAGCATTCAGCGCAGTAATTTATAAAAAACTAACATCAAATTAGACAAAGAGTGGCAGGAAGAAAGAAATAATAAAGATATATGCTATAAAGAGAATATAATCCCCAAAAGTAGTATAGAAAAGAATGTTACCATCAATGCAGAGGATATTTTTAATGGTTGAATAGTCTATAATTCTGTGCTTATATTTGAAAATTACAGTAAAATGGATATTTTCTAAGGAAGCAAAAATGACCAAAATTGTACCAAGAAGGATAAGAGAATAAAATAATGAATGAAGAAGGAATTGAGAAATATAATCAAAAACCAATTCCAGTTCCAAATATGGTTATAAGTGATTCCTTGCAAAATTTTAATTAGCAGAAAATGCAAATGCCACCTAAACGATTGTAGTGCAAATAAAAAAGATATAACTCTGCAATTCATTATACAAAGCTGGCGGATCTTGACAGCAAGATGTAAGATAGCACAAAGAGAACTAAAGTTTAGGCCAGGGGCTTCCCTGGTGGCTCAGACCTTAAAGAATCCACCTGCAATGTAGGAGACCTAGATTGGGTTGGGAAGATCCCCTGGAGGAAGGCATGGCAACCCACTCCAATATTCTTGCCTGCAGAATTTCATGGACAGAGAAGCCATGGAGTCACAAAGAGTTGGACATGACTGAGCGACTAAGCACATACCTAAAAACACTGATGGAAAAATTCTAAATAATAGTAAACTCAAGACATAAACATAATTAAAAGTATAATATGACTCAGCTTTATGCAAAGGAGCTTAAGTGGAAAAATTTTAAATCTAACTCATATCAGTAGGTCAAAATAGATAAATCATGTGATTATCTTGATACTGAAAAGATAACTTGCAAAACTTAATATCCACTTCTAATCATCTTAGTACCTTAATCATGTACAGAGTGAGATAATAAACTGATAATAAATGTCATTTTCAATTGTAAAATTCTAAAGTCATTCTCATTATAGTGATAAGATAACATTGCATGTGAGTATTACCACTATGGTCTTCCCTGGTGACTCAGATGATAAAAAATCTGCCTGCAATGCAGGAGACTTGGGTTTGATCCCTGGGTCAGGAAGATCCCCTGGAGAAAGGAATGGCTACCCACTCCAGTATTCTTGCTTAGAGAATTCCACAGAAAGAGGAGCCTCAGTTCAGTTCAGTTCAGTCGCTCAGTCGTGTCTAACTCTTTGTGACCCCATGGACTGCAGCACGCCAGGCCCCCCTGTCCACTGCCAACTCCCAGAGTTTATCCAAACCCATGTCCATTGAGTCAGTGATGCCATCCAGCCAGCTCATCCTCTGTCGTCCCCTTCTCTTCTTGTCTTCAATCTTTCCCAGCATCAGGGTCTTTTTCAATGAGTCAGCTCTTCACATAAGGTGGCCAAAGTATTGGAGTTTCAGCTTCAACATCAGTCCTTCCAGTGAATTTTCAGGACTGATATCCTTTAGAATGTACTGATTGGATCTCCTTGCAGTCCAAGGGACTCTCAAGAGTCTTCTCCAACACCACAGTTCAAAAGCATCAATTCTTCAGTGCTCAGCTTTCTTTACAGTCCAACTCTCACATCCATACATGACTACTGGAAAAACCATAGCTTTAACTAGATGAATCTTTGTTGGCAAAGTAATATCTCTGCTTTTTAATATGCTGTCTGAGTTGGTCATAACTTTTCTTCCAAAGAGCAAGCATCTTTTAACTTCGTGGCTGCAGTCACCATCTGCAGTGATTTTGAAGCACAAAAAAATAAAGTCTGTCACTGTTTCACACATTTGTTTAACTGGATGAAATTAATAAAATTCATGAAATTAACTTTTGGAAACAATATGGGAAAATAGAAACATATATTGCTTTTTATACAGTATTGTGTAAGTACAAAGATACATTGTACTTTTATCCAATCGATTTAACTTTGGTCCATCCAATAAAATTGAAAATTAATACTAACCCTAACTCAGCAATTCCACTTTAAGCTCTCTGAAGATTCTTTTTCATGTTCAAGGAGATAGGTACAGGTATGTTCATTGCAATCTTATTGCTATTAGTAAAAAGAGGGAACAGTCTATTTGTTAGGTCTAAAAATAGACCGATTTAGCCCTTAAATTGATCTGTATGTGCATATGCCATTACAATAAAGCTAGCTCACAAATCTAATGTTGAATGGAATAGAAGTACACAAACATTCATGCACACGCACAGAACCCCATTTCTTATTATTAAAGATAAAGCTATGAACTAATGCAGACAGATCTGTTCCTGTAGCAACAGCAACCCCACCTGCTTTGCTCGATCTCAACAAAAGTAGAAAATCCTTGAAATTTCTTCCTCATTATCTTCCCTGAAAGCATTTCCTGATAGCTGATGAATCATGAATAGCACTATTTGATTGCCATAGAGTTTTACAGAGTATGGAGAAAGCAATTTGTTTTTGTCCTTTCAAGGTTATGTTTTAAATAAAAATGTCAGGAATGGCTGAGGGATAATGACGGGGCTGATTTATGTCAGTCCATCAAGTAAGTGAACAAATCCCCAGTAAAAAAGGAAATGATGGTATATAGATTAAGACATTATGTTAGATATTAGCCATGTATTCAGAAATATTTGTGGATATGTACATAGATGCAATTGTAGATGTGTAGATAGATAGGTAGATATTCTTGCTGTTTATAAAAGATAGCTTTTTGCAACAATTGATCTTCCCCCTCTCCTTAAATAAACAAAAAGCACATGGACACAGTTCTGCCCATAGTCCAGAATTTGAGGGCTAGAAAGAGAGTTGCCTCCGAGATATTCTGGTCTATTCTTTCTCAAACACAGTACATATAATAATACATGATTTTTGTTCATATGTGAATATTTCATTTTAATAAATACTTTTTATCAGTTGACTCTTTATGCCAAACGTATATTCTTTTTTTTTTTTGTCTTTCTCTTTCTTTTTTTTTTCTAATTTTATTTTATTTTTAAACTTTACATATTGTATTAGTTTTGCCAAATATCAAAATGAATCTGCCACAGGTATACATGTGTTCCCCATCCCGAACCCTCCTCCCTCCTCCCTCCCCATACCATCCCTCTGGGCCGTCCGAGTGCACCAGTCCCAAGCATCCAGCATCGTGCATCGAACCTGGACTGGCAACTCGTTTCCTACATGATATTTTACATGTTTCAATGCTATTCTCCCAAATCTCCCCACCCTCTCCCTCTCCCACAGAGTCCATAAGACTGTTCTATACATCAGTGTCTCTTTTGCTGTCTCGTATACAGAGTTATTGTTACCATCTTTCTAAATTCCATATTTATGCGTTAGTATACTGTATTTATGTTTTTCCTTCTGGCTTACTTCACTCTGTATAATAGGCTCCAGTTTCATCCACCTCATTAGAACTGATTCAAATGTATTCTTTTTAATGGCTGAGTAATACTCCATTATGTATATGTACCACAGCTTTCTTATCCATTCATCTGCTGATGGACATCCAAGCATTTTTTCTGACCAAACGTATATTCTTACTATCTACCATTTTATGTTAATTTTTGAATAAGTTATTTAAGTTTAAAATGGATTGATCTGCACAATCTGCTTAATTTTTCCGTGAATCTAAGACTGTATGAAAATTAAAAACAAGTAACTATGGTTTGGTTGAAGGGAAAATAGTAATAAATAAGAATATAGGTGATCCATAGTCATGACAAACATTGTAAGGCAAAACACAAACTACAATAGATTTTTGGCTCAGACGGTAAAGCGTCTGTCTACAATGCGGGAGACCCGGGTTCGAGCCCTGGGTCGGGAAGATCCTCTGGAGAAGGAAATGGCAATCCACTCCAGTACTCTTGCCTGGAAAATCCCATGGACAGAGGAGCCTGGTAGGCTACAGTCTATGGGGTCGCAAAGAGTCAGACACGACTGAGCGACTTCACTTCACACGTTCTATACTGGGAATTTTATCTATCACATTGCCTTCATTTGTCACTGTGGTGGATATTTGTAACTTTGTCTTCTAAGGTAAGTCTACATACCCATCCTTATTGATGCACAGTAGCCAGGATTATCTGCTTTCTCCTGGAAACCTTAACGTTATGTTTATATTTCAGATAAGGCCAACTCAAGAGGCAAACATCACACCAGTAATTTAACAAGGAAAATTTAATATAAAGAGTAAAGAATGGTTAACACTAAAAGCAGTCAGAGAGAATTATATGGCAGAGCAGCAATTGAAGTTCGAATTGCAGCAAGCAGCACTGTTTCTAGGACTGAGGGAAAACAAACAAGGAAGGAATACAGAAACCTGTCGGAGTCCTTTCCACAAACTGAATTCAGATCTCTAAGGAAAGGTATGGATGCTGCCGGAGCGCACAACCAGTCGTGGAAAAGCAGCTTGCCAATGGGCAGCCACGACAGCTAGACTACAGGTCAGCCAGCTGCTGAACGGAAGAAGTAACTGCCGAAGAGTGAAGACTGCAACCAAACCGTGAGGCTGCAGAGGTGAGCATGTCTCCCTCCATTATCTGCACACACACACGTGCACACAAACCAACGTGGTGGCTATCCCAGCAGACTGGAAGAAGGAAAACCTCTTCCTGCTCTGGTCTTGCAGAACTCCTCCACCACACCTTATTATCAAAACTACACTGTGCCAGCTGGGAAGAAGAAGCGTCTACAGGGCTCAGCTCCAGTATCCAAAGCACAGTGAAGAAGAGTATATTTCAGACTAAGATGCAATAAATCCACAACGAGCACAGTCATTTAAAAATGTGATTCATGAAGACGCACTTCCAAAAAATGAGAACACACTGTGAGAAAACTCCTTATGTGCAGTGAAAATCTAGCCTAAGGTTTTAAGTCTGAATGGGTTCTTCAAAATGAGAAAAATATGAGAATTTGTATGTAAAATCTTCTATTTAAAATATTCATTTCTTGACCTAGAGCATATCATACAGAGTGGAGTAAATCAGACAGAAAAGGAGAAATACAGTATGATATCCCTGATACATGGAATCTAAGAAGAGATGATACAAATGAACTTACTTATAAAACAGAAACAGGCTCACAGACTTAGGGAAGAATTTATTGTTGCTAGGGGAAAGGGATAGTTAGGGAGTTTGGGATGGATATGTACACACTGCTCTATTTAAAATGGATAATCAACAAGGACCTACTGTAGCACATGCAACTCTGCTCAGTGTTTTGTGGGAGCCTGGAAGGGAAGGGAGTTTGGGGGGGAAATGCTATGCTATGCTAAGTCACTTCAGTCGTGTCCGACTCTGTGCGACTCCATAGACGGCAGCCCACCAGGCTCCCCCGTCCCTGGGATTCTCCAAGCAAGACCACTGGAGTGGGCTGCCGTGTCCTTCTCCAATGCATGAAAGTGAAAAATGAAAATGAAGTCGTTCAGTCGTGTCCGACTCTTAGCGACCCCATGGATTACAGCCTAACAGGCTCCTCCGTCCATGGGATTTTCCAAGCAAGAGTACTGGAGTGGGGTGCCATTGCCTTCTCCGTGGGGGGAAAATAGATACATGTATATTTATGGCTGAGTCCCTTCCCTGTTCACCCGAAGTTAACACAGGTGTTAATTAACTATACCACAATACAAAATAAAAAGTTTCAAAAAATACCCACTCCTTATCAACATTTTCTTAAGGGAAGCAGAAAATCTAGGAGCATTTTTTAAATAATTTAATTCCATAAAACGTAGAAACATTTTTATGGCAAATATATACAAAATCAAAAAATAAAAGATAAACTTGGGAAAATACAAACTATGTACATTACATATGAAAGGCAAAGAATAATTTTTATTAATTTATAAAGAGGCCCTTCAAACTGATTAGGAAAGAATAAATAAAACAATAAAAATGAACAAAAGTATCTGAAGAAACAATCACAGAAAATGAAATGCATAAGGCCAACATGAAAATACAATCAAGTAGAATAATTGACAAAACACAAAATAAACACAAATTTTTAAAAGGCCAAATTTTTCCTTCCAACTGAAAAATTTTAACATTTCATGAAACGGAAATAACAAGTCTACTCAGGCATTGTGGAAAGGTTTAACTTGCAACAATTTTTAAATAGCCTTCTGGCAGTATATATTAAAATTTATAATACAGACATCCTTTAACCAAGCAATCTTACCTCCAGGAATTCATTTTAAAAATAAAATATAGACATATGAATGTTTATAAAAGCATCATTTTATTAGCAAAAAACCTGGGAAATTTGGAACTTCTCTCAATGTGAGAATGTTTGAGAAAATGATACACATTCCTAGTATGGAATACAATTTACTTATTTTAAAAACTGAGTTATATCTTTGAGTGTTGACCTGAAAATGTATTCATGAAATAAGTGAAGTGAAAAAAATCCAGAATAACATATATTGTGATCTTGCTTTTAAAATAAAATTATATATGTACATAATTGGTATAATCTTGCATAAATAAATAAAATATATAGAATGACAATTTTATTTTTAACAGTGGATATATTGAAAAGAGCAGAATTGGAGCTTGAGAAAAAACACTATTCATTTTTTTAAAGCTTTTAATTTTGTATTGGAATATAGCCGATTAACAAACAATATACTGATACTTTCAGGTGAACAGCAAAGGAGTCAGTCATTCATACACAAGTATCCATTCTTCCCCAAACTCCCCTCCCATCCAGGCTGCCACATAACACTGAGCAGAGTTCCATGTGGTATATAGGAGGTCCTTGTTGGTTATCCATTTTAAATAGAGCAGTGTGTCATGTCCATTCTAAACTCCCTAACTATCCCTTCCCCCATCCTTCCCCCCCAGCAACTATAAGCTTGTTCTCTAAGTTTGTGCCTCTGTTTCTGTTTTATGGAAAGTTCACTTGTAACATTTCTTTTTAGATTCCACATAACAAGGGATGTCATATGATACTTCTCTTTCTCAAAACACTATTAATCTGACTCTAAATACTTACATAATGTTTAAATTATTGCACCTGCTGCTGCTGCTAAGTCGCTTCAGTCGTGTCCGACTCTGTGCGACCCCATACACGGCAGCCCGCCAGGCTCCCCCGTCCCTGGGATTCTCCAGGCAAGAACACTGGAGTGGGTTGCCATTTCCTCCTCCACTGCATGAAAGTGAAAAGTGAAAGTGAAGTCGCTCAGTCGTGTCCGACCCTCAGCGACCCCATGGACGCAGCCCACCAGGCTCCTCCATCCATGGGATTTTCCAAGCAAGAGTACTGGAGTGGGGTGCCATTGCACCAGGTATACATTATTTGTATCTATTTTTATTCTTCTTTTACAATATGGTTTGTCACAGGATACTGACTATAGTTCCCTGTACTATACAGCGGGATCTTGTTCTTTACCCACTCTATATACAGCTTGCATCTTTTATTTGTATTTAAGTGACTAATATTTAGACATGAAAAGTGGAAAAAGTGAAAGTGAAAGTTGCTTAGTCATGTCTGACTCTTTGCAACCCCATGGACTATAGCCTACCAGCCTCCTCTGTCCATTGAATTCTCCAGGCAAGAGTACTACAGTGAGTAGCCATTTCCTTTTCCCAGGGATCTTCCCTATCCAGGGATTGAACCAGGTCTTCTGCACTACAGGCAGATTCTTTACCATCTGAGCCACAAGGCTAGCTCAATATTAAGATACATGCTTGCTTGAAAGCTGGTTTAAATGGTATGGACCTAACAGAAGCAGAAGATATTAAGAAGAGATGGCAAGAATACACAGAAGAAGTGTACAAAAAATATCTTCATGACCCAGATAATCACGATGGTGTGATTGCTCACCTAGAGCCAGACATCCTGGAATGTGAAGTCAAGTGGGCCTTAGGAAGCATCACTACGAATAAAGCTAGTGGAGGTGATGGAATTCCAGTTGAGCTATTTCAAATCCTGAAAGATGATGCTGTGAAAGTGCTGCACTCAATATGCCAACAAATTTGGAAAACTCAGCAGTGGCCACAGGACTGGAAAAGGTCAGTTTTCATTCCAATCCCAAAGAGAGGCAATGCCAAAGAATGCTCAAACTACTGCACAATTGCACTCATCTCACACGCTAGTAAAGTAATGCTCAAAATTCTCCAAGCCAGGCTTCAGCAATATGTGAACTGGAACTTCCAGATGTTCAAGCTGGTTTTCAAAAAGGCAGAGGAACCAGAGATCAAATTGCCAACATCCGGTGGATCATAGAAAAAGCAAGAGAGTTCCAGAAAAACATCTATTTCTGCTTTATTGACTATACCAAAGCCTTTGTGTGGATCACAATAAAGTGTGGAAAATTCTTCAAGAGCTGGGAATACCAGACCACCTGACCTGCCTCTTGAGAAACCTGTATGCAGGTCAGGAAGCAACAGTTAGAACTGGACATGGAACAGCAGACTGGTTCCAAATAGGAAAAGGAGTACATCAAAGCTATATATTGTCACCCTGCTTATTTAACTTCTATGCAGAGTACATCATGAGAAACGCTGGGCTGAAAGAAGCAAAAGATGGAATAAAGATTGCCGGGAGAAATATCAATTACCTCAGATATGCAGATGACACCACCCTTATGGCAGAGAGTGAAGAGGAACTCAAAAGCCTCTTGATGAAAGTGAAAGAGGAGATTGAAAAAGTTGGCTTAAAGCTCAACATTCAGAAAACTAAGATCATGGCATCTGGTCCCATCACTTCATGGCAGATAGTTGGAGAAACAGTGGACACAGTGGCTGATTTTTTTTGGGGGGAGGGCACTCCAAAATCACTACAGATGGTGATTGCAGCCATGAAATTAAAAGACACTTACTCCTTGGAAGGAAAGTTATGACCAACCTAGATAGCATATTGAAAAGCAGAGACATTACTTTGCCAACAAAGGTCCGTCTAGTCAAGGCTATGGTTTTTCCAGTGGTCATGTATGGATGTGAGAGTTGGACTGTGAAGAAAGCTGAGCGTCGAAGAAGTGATGCTTTTGAACTGTGGTGTTGGAGGAGATTCTTTAGAGTCCCTGGACTGCAAGGAGATCCAACCAGTCCATCCCAAAGAAGATCAGTCCTGGGTGTTCATTGGTAGGACTGATTTTGAAGCTGAAACTCCAGTACTTTGGCCACCTCATGCAAAGAGCTGACTCATTGGAAAAGACCCTGATGCTGTGAAGGATTGAAGGCAGGAGGAGAAGGGGACGACAGAGGATGAGACGGCTGGATGGCATCACCAACTTGATGGACATGAGTTTGGGTAAACTCTGGGAGTTGGTAATGGACAGGGAGGCCTGGCGTGAGGAGATTCATAGGGTCTCAAAGAGTCGGACATGACTGAGCTGAACTGAACTGAATCTTCATTTTATTTATGGCTAAGGAAAATTGAGCAAATCTGGTATGAAGAATAATTCAAAATATTACACTTGGTGGTGGGTAAGGTCTCTTCTTTTCCAGTATTATATAAGGTGTGTGGGAGACGTGTTGTCAGATGGAAGAAGAGACTTTGGCTGCCTCAGGGATAAGTGGGCTGTGGAAAGGTTTAAAGGATGGATACAAATGAGCAAAGCTGAAGGACAGTTTTCTGAGCAAAGCTGAAGGACAGTTTTCTAAGCAGAAGTGGAGTAGGCAGTGAGTTCTATTTTCATGTTCTTCATTCACGAGAAATAGTATCATCAAGACAAAAAAATGCAAACCACCTTCACCCTTCAGAGTATAGCAGAAGGATCAGAGAACGCCATCTGCTGCATGCACTGTTACAGGAAATGAATTTCCTATGGTAGAAGCAATTTCAGATTTCTACTTCAAACTTAAAAATCGGAGGAAATTCTAGAAATAAGTGATCAAGGTACCTAAACATGGTATAAGTAAAGCCCAACAAAGCTATAAACAGCTATGAGAGAGTCAGCCTAAAGAGAAGAGGACCCTTCTGGACACCCCACGAGCAATCAAAATGTAATTGATTGTTTACAATGTCTAAGGTGGGAACACGCCTTTGGAAATAAAAGTGTGTGTGGGGAGGGGTGCGCTGAAGGCTACACATTGATTATCATTTTGTAGTCAATAAACTAGATTTCACTGAAGATAACTTTAGAATATGTGTTATTATACCTCCATTCTATAAATAAGCTTACGGAGGGAACTGACTTGCTTTTTTTTTGCAATGTTAGAAGGGGAAAAGCCAAAAACCAGACCCAGTTCAGATACCAACCTATATACTGCAGTGTCTTCCAAACTGGGTTAATTCACAGAAGGAAGTTAGTGAGCAGTCTGTTTCAGACTCAACATACCAACTGCATGCCAGCTATGTTTCTAGAAGAAACATTTGCTATGGAGAATCTGAACAAATAGACAGGTTCCTTTAGGAAGGTGAATATGTTTGGGGGGGTTTAACTCATCCAGGTGACTGGCTTCCAGAAGTGTAGCATACAAATGCCTACAGGATCCAGCCTGCCAATGTAAACAAAAAGTGAGCCCAGGAGCAACTGTGCAGTTAATCTGGCCCAGGGTAAAGTAAACGGGGCTTTCAAAGAGACACCTACTTATATAAGGGATGATAATCCCCATTACTTCTCCACTTAACAGCTCAATTTGGTCTGTTCTTAAACTTGGTAGGAGTGAATGGTGCTTCACAGTAGATTACTTCAAATGTAATGCCATGTTCCCACCATTAAGGCATATGATTGAAATTATTGATTCTATCTAATTAGAACTGGTAAATATTCACCATTATAGGTTTGGCTATGTTCCATTCAGTGCCTTTTTAAGCCGTCTCTCAACTATGGCTTGCCATCATTTCTGAAGGGATATTTTATATATGGGTACACACACACACACACACACACACACCAGCCATCAGGTACCTCAACAGCTTTTAATCACACATAATCTTTACAGGCAACATCTTAACTACATTAAGTTTCTCCTGGGGCATAGATATGACATTACATTGATGGCATTCTCTTCCAAGATGACTCATTTAATATACTGTTTGATAACTACAAATACTCAAAGTGTAGTCTAGTATTAGTTGCTCAGTCGTGTCCGACTCTGCAACCCCATGGACTGTAGCCCACCAGGCTCCTCTGTCCATGGATTTCTCCAGGCAAGAAAACTGGAGTGGGTTGCCATTCCCTTCTCCAACAAATACTCATAAAAGAGCTCAAAAAGGCGGGGATGAGCTGTTGCCCCAAACATGGTTCAAAGTCTCAATTAAATTCCTGAAAATTATTTGGTAAATCAAAGGCCATTGCATTCCTGACACTGTCAATAAACAGCTATGGACTCTCAGCATCTACAATTATAAAATAAGGCTTTATAGAGTTCTAGAAGCAACATACAAAATTTTACTTAAACCCATTTATGTCATTATTTGTAAATCTTCCCACTCTGAACAGGGTTGCCTCCAAAGAAAGTCTGTAGAATCTTTCCAAATTACAAAAGAGTAGGTACTCTCCTTAAGGCTCTCCAGAGACTCCTTCATTCTAAGGACTTTAGTAAACTCCTTTCATGTGTCCCAGAGTTTCTGGACCACTTGAGATGGCCATAAGCTCTCCATGGGATTCTTGCATAAGAAGCTGCACTTCTTGGTCCCAGGATCTATGCCACTAGGTGGGAATTGCTGGCTACATACTGGGCTGTCTTAGGAACAGAGATCCCTTAGCCTGTGACCATCTACATGTAGCTTCCCATCATGCCCAGGGCCATGGAAGTAGCCCCTGCAAGCATGTCTTAGCCACTGAAGCCTCCTTGCTAAGGGCTGGACCAAATCTGGGCCCTCTGCTGTACCTCTCCTAACCAGAGGGAGCAGCCTCACCCCTCCACGGACAGTCCTTGCTAGATACTAGAGTCTTAGAGGAGTTCACCCCTCTCTCAGATCCCTTGGCAACAACCTCAGCAGCCCATTGAGATCAGCTGAATGATTTCACATACTTCAGAACAGCAGTGTCTTCGCCACACGCGACAGAGGGTTTCCTCCCTTAACCAGGGCATTCCTGATGGGACCGTGTCTCTGAAAACTTTGCTGAATCTCAAGCAAGTATCTGAGCATTGGATGCCTTGACCAAATATTGGCCCATCTGCACATTTTTATAGAATTTTAGACCATTGCCAATGGCCAGTCTGTTCCCTCAAGGATTCCAGTTTCATAATTATGTGGTCATTTGACATTATCTCTTAGTTCACTGACACACTATTTTTTGTTTCGTCTTTTTCTTCTGTTGTGTTCTATTCTGGATATTCTTTCAAGTTTACTAATCTATCCCTCTGCTCCATTTAAACTTCTCTTGAACCTACCCAGTATGTATTTCATCTCAGCCATGTTATTTTTCATCTTCCAAAAGATATTTATACATATCAATCCAAAGATTATCATATATATAATTACAAGCCCTTTTAATAAAACACTGTGAAGCCCAAACAAAATACGCTGAACTCCATGCTGCTGCTACTGCTAAGTCACTTCAGTCGTGTCCGACTCTGTGTGACCCCACAGACGGCACCCCACCAGGCTCCCCCGTCCCTGGGATTCTCCAGGCAAGAACACTGGAGTGGGTTGCCATTTCCTTCTCCAATGCATGAAAGTGAAAAGTGAAAGTGAAGTCTCTCAGTCGTGTCCGACTCTGTGCGACCTCATGGACTGCAGCCCACCAGGCTCCTTCATCCATGGGATTTTCCAGGCAAGAGTACTGGAGTGGGGTGCCATTGCCTAAAACATCTGAGAATAAAACAGGGTTTAAAATCAGACAAAGAAGGGATTCAAATTCAGGATTCAATGCCCAATAGCTGTGTGGATCTTGATCAAGTATTTCAATTATTAAAATGTATTTTAACTTAGATTTTAACTGAAATGTTACAGAAGAGTGTCTGGTACTGTGTTTCCCAGAGTGAGAATGTTTAGAGTGATGCATGTCAATTTAATCCACAGAACATAAGCAAAGAATCAAAGCTGCAGCTCTGTTCAGCTGCTGAGCATAGCTTCCAGTCACACATACACAGCCACAGAGCCTGTCCGACAGGCCCACTCAGGCAGGAAGTCAAACCTGCAGCCCTGCCCAAATGTTGAGCACAGCCAGTGGCCCAGCACAACCAGAGAACCTGAACAGTGACCCTGAAAACCACAGAACCTGGCCCACAGTGCCCCTGGATGACTAAAGACAGCCTGTGCCTTGCCCGAGAGCCTGGCCTGTGACCACACCTAGCAGCGGGACACAGCCAGCAGCCTACCTGCTCACAGTGGCCCTTCCAACAGTGAAGCCATTTTAAAATCTGATTTTAAAATGGACAAAGGTCTTGAACAGACCATTTTCCAAAGAGAATATGCAAATGGCCGAAATGTATACAACTACAATAATTATCAGGGAAACAGAAATGAAAGCTCCAGTGAGATATTACCTCCTAGCTGTTAAACCATCTATTATCCAATAAAAAGAGATAAATGCTGGCAAGGATGTGGAGAAAAGGGAACCCTTGTACACTGTTGGGGGAAATGTGCATTGACACAGCCACTACGGAAAACACTTTGGAGGTTCCTCAAAATATTAAAAATAGAATTTACTATGTGATCCCACAATGCTCCTTTTGGATATATATCTGAAGGAAATGAAATCACTATCTCAGAAAGATATCTGTACTCTCATTTTCCTTGCAGTATTATTTACAATACCCAAGACATGGAAACAACCTTATTGCCCATGGGTGGATGAATGGATAAAGAAAATATGGTGTGTGTCTGTATATATAACATATACATATATGGAATATTATTCAGCCACTGAAAGCAAATTCTGCCCTTGTGACAGTACAGGTGAAACTTGAAACCATTAAGCTTAGTAAAGCAAGTCAGAGAAAGACAAATACTATGTGATCTCATTTATATGTGAAATCTAAAATTAAAAAAAACAAACTCATGAATACAGGCAAATCACAAAGATGGCATCCATCAGCCTCTATCTTTTTGGAGAGTATTTCAGGAGATCCCCGGATGTGTGTTAAATCAGATACCTGGCTCTCAGGCCAATACTCTAAGATGAGCCTCTTCCATGGAGACTGGGTCTTTTCCAGACAGCTGCCTCTGTGCTGGGTCTGAGGGTGGCTGAGTCCATGCAAAACCTTTAAGGATTATTTCTCAGTTTGCTATAGTCTAGTTGGCTTCAAAGCTAGATGCTCTGGGGGCTCATTTCTGAAGTGCAAGTCTTAAAAGCTAGATATGGGGGTGAAAACCCTTCACTCCTTACAGAGAAGCCCAGAATTTGGGGTTCTGTCCAATCATGGGTTACTGTGCAAGGTGTCAGAGATTTGTGTTTCAGTCTCTCCTGCCTTCTCGGATGTGGGTTTTTCTTGTTCACCCAAAATGTAGAAGTTGCTTAGCTAGTTTATCTTCCCCCTCCCCCAACAAAGGACATTTTTCCATATGTACCTGTATGAGGAAGTGGGTTTAGTCGCGTCCTTTATGGCCATCTTGAATTGAAACTGTTCATTCTTAGTGTGGTGTATAATTGCCTAACTATGGTCAAATTTCTCTTGGTCTCAGGGAAGCTTTTATGGAATGTACAGTGAGCAGACGCTTTCTATCCATACTTTGTTTTGGGGCACTAAGCTCTAATTCTTGGTTTATATGTTTGGTTAAAATATGGTCTTTAAGGACTGACTGTGAATCAAATAATTTCTAAGGGGAATTTTATTTTTTTTCCAATATGACTTGCAAAATTTAGGCTATGGTTTCAGGAGGCTGCTGGACTATGCTCTACAACCTGAGCACTGAAATTGAGACTGTTTTTGAGGATAATTTCCATTTGGATAACTTCCTCTGAAAGATTAGGGTTTTTTGTGCACTTAAGTCACTGTGCTAGGAAATGAAAGAAAAATGGGCTGCTTTTTTTCTTGTCTTTTACATTTCTTATTTCTTTGTGTGTTTGCTTATTTATTTCTTTGTGTGTTTGCTTATTTGAGACTTTTTTTTAAGAAAGATCAGTTTCCTCCAGAAAATTAAACTGAATATGAACTTCCTATTTTATAGTATACTAAAACTTTCTGTGTACCTTCATAAAACCTCCCCCAGGCAACATGCCAGGGAAGCAATTGTTAAATCACTTCATAACAGTATCAGTGGAATACACATAATCTTCTGCTCGGTCTTGAGAGAAACACATGAAGTAGAAATTAATTTTGTCCATCTTCAAGGAGCTTATAATCTATTTATCCATTCCATAAACACAGTCATAACTATTTTTGATAGATTACCATGTGCTAAGTTATAACTGGCTGGTGAGGTAGGCCATCCAAATGAAACTTTTATTCCACCAGAAACAAAAAATACAGTACTGCAATGCTAATATTAGCATTTTTATCAAAATGTTATTTAAAGCAGCATGTTTGTGTCAAATGAGTGATAAGATCTTAAGGCCAATGGGAGTTCAGATGAAAGAAATGTCAGAAGAAACGAGGTGAATCAAGGAAGAATTCATTGCAGACAGTATTTCAGCTGGCAAGTGAGGAGTTTAATTTGCCATCATAATTTTCTTGGCATCTGGCCCTTCCCAATCCAAATCTTTACATAAACTCCTTTCATCCTGGAAAATCACTGCACTCTATGCCTCTCTGTTTTTACCTCATCCCCAGTCATAAGTTCTGACTTCCAAGAATACTATTCCTAGAATAGTGTAGTTGACCCTGAAGAGACCTTTGGAACATGCAAGAGACAAAAGACCCACTCTTCACACTGAAGCAGGAACAGGGACCCAGAGGCCGGTCCCCTCGTTCCCCTCCATCAGTAGTAGCAGTGTTAGCTGCTCAGTCATGTCTGACTCTTTGCAACTCCATGGACTATAAAGCCCACCAGTCTCCTCTGTCCATGGAATTCTCCAGGCAAGAACACTGGAATGGGTTGCCATTCCCTTCTCCAGGAGATCTTCCTGACCCAGGGATCAAACCCAGGTCTCCTGTATTACAGGCAGATTCTTTACCATCTGAGCCACCAGGGAAGCTCTTTCCCACTGCAGCAAAAATCAAAAATCATAAGGAATGTATCATCTGCTTTAAACTACTGCTCCAGTTTAACTCACTCACCAAGTTCACCAGATAGATTAAATGGTTAACTTCCAGTGCTCAGACTATTAATTAGTGATGCATCCTAGGTGAGATCTTCCAGTCTGGTACTTCTGTTATTATTCACAGTTCATCATCAAAATAAGCATTACCTCTAATTTGCCTCAGAACCAATTAAATAATTTACAACAAATATTAAAAATTTTAAGGGGGCCAAAAACCATTAAACAAATCAAGAAGCTCTTCTGGGTGTGGGGACTCAGACTCGGTGACTGCATAGATTGCATGCCCACAAAGCCAGCCTCTTTATCTTTGTGTTGATCCTAAAGAGGGAAAAAAGAAAATGGGTAACTAAAAAAATGATTAATTCCAAGTGAAAGTCACTTTTGGCTTCAATCACTTTTTTCTGTGTTTTCCATCTAGGAAATGGATGAGTCATTCCGGCAGCATGTCTCTGGGGAGGAGGTCTGTAGTAGATGTTCCTGAGACTTGAATTTTACCCTCTAGCTGAAAACAAAAGAAAACAACAATAACAAAAAAAAAATCCGTGAACAATGATAACAGCCCATCAGTGACCCATTTCCAGCCTCCTTTGGTTTTATTAAGCTTTTCTGTTATAAACACTCTCCTTGACTACTTTATGTGAACTGAAGTTCTGAAGTCAGAAGGCAGGGTGAAATATTACAGCAATCAGGGGAGGATAGCCTGATTTGTAGGTGAAACAGATGGGCAATCAAGGGATTTGAGAGTTCTTTCTCTCCTGATGCATTTTTTGAAGTGCAGTGAGTAAACCAAACCTTAGAGAATTAGTCGGATGCAGGTAAACAAAGCTTTTCCCTTTTACTAGCTTTTTCTACCCTTCCACCCTAGCCAGGCCTCAGAGCAGAAAACCGCCAACACCTTTAAGCAGCAGAAGGGCTGTCTGAAGGGCTGCCAAAGAAATGCAGCAGGAAGGGGAGCACTTTATAGTTGGCTCATTTGATCGTGTCGGGTGGTAGACTGGAATCTATGATGCTGTCGTTCGGAAAAGAAAGGAATCAACATGAAAAACAGCTTAATTTTTTTCTATCTGGGCCCCCACCAAAGAACCACTTAGATTTTATTTTTAAAATAGTTCTGAGAAAAGAAAAGAAATAAATATTCTGGGTTGGCCCACATAACCATCAAAGGGCCAGATTCATAAACTCAGGGATTAGCATTTCCCGAGAGTTAACACATGGTCCTCCGAGGTGATTTAAATTATTTCTGACCCCATTTGCCTTAAAAATAGAAGAATTAAGCTTCCCTTAAAGGTAGCTAACTCTCACCATGAAAGGAATATAGTAGAGACTCTAATGCAAAAAAGAGAATAATCAAAAATGTTCCTGCTAGGTTTTGGGATATAGCATTTTTTAAGGGGCAGAATTTCCTAATTATATTTGCAGACATGAATGTATACATGAAACACGGAGTATACATTGACTCACAAGAGAAGCTACAGCATCTCAGAGCTTTCGGAGAGAAGGGTGTTATCAATTTGGGGTTGTAAAAGGTAGTTAATCCGTTTATGAATAAAAGACTCTATAAAAATTCTCCTTGTGTGCTCAGGAATAAACCACTGCATATACATGTAGTAATATTTAAAAGCAGGAGATCCCTTCCTGAATTTAATTTTTGGAAATGAGAAGATAACAAGCATGCCCAAATGTGCATATTTTTGGATAAGGATGAAATGGCTTTCATCATATTTTAAAAGAGGAATCAGGGCCTTTCATCAGTTCAGTTCAGTTCAGTCACTAAGCCATGTCCAACTCTTTGCAACCCCATGGACTGCAGCACACCAGGCTTCCCTGTCCATCACCAACTCCCAGAGCTTACTCAAACTTATGTCCATTGAGTCAGTGATGCCATCCAACCATCTCATCCTCTGTCATCACCTTCTCCTCCTACCTTCAATCTTTCCCAGCATCAGAGTCTTCTCCAGTGAGTCAGATCTTTACATCAGGCAGCCAAAGTGCTGGAGTTTCAGCTTCAGCATCAGTCCTTCCAAGGGACTCCCAAGCGTCTTCTCCAACACCACAGTTCAAAAGCATCAATTTTTTGGCACCCAGCTTTCTTTATAGTCCAACTCTCACATCCGTTCATGACTACTAGAAAAACCATAGCTTTGACTATACAGACCTTTGTCAGCAAGGTAATGTCTCTGCTTTTTAATATGCTGTCTATGTTGGTCATAGCTTTTCTTCCAAGGAGCAAACATCTTTTAATTTTATGGCTGCAGTTACCGTCTGCAGTGATTTTGGAGTCCAAGAAAATAAAGTCTCTCACTGTTTCCATTGTTTCCCCATCTATTTGCCATGAAGTGATGGGACTAGATGCCATGATCTTAGTTTTTTGAATGTTGAGTTTTAAGCCAGCTTTTTCACTCTCTTCTTTCACTTTCATCAAGAGGCTCTTTACTTCCTCTTCACTTTCTGCCATAAGGGTGGTGTTATCTGCATGTGTGAGGTTGTTGATATTTCTCCTGGAAATCTTGATTCCAACTTGTGATTCATCCACCCTGGCATTTCACATGATGTACTCTGCATATAAGTCAAATAAGCAGGGTGACAATATACAGCCTTAACATACTCCTTTGCCAATTTGGAACCAGTCTGTTATTCCATATCTGGCTCTAACTGTTGCTTCTGGATCTCAGGAGGCAAGTCAGCTGGTCTGGTATCCCCATCTCTTTAAGAATTTTTTGCAGTTTATTGTGACCCACACAGTCAAAGGCTTTGGTGTAGTCAATAAAGCAGAAGTAGATGTTTTTCTGGAATTCTCTTGATTTTTCTGTGATCCAACAGATGTTGGCAATTTGTTCTCTGGTTCTTCTGCTTTATCCAGCTTGAACATCTGGAAGTCCTCGGTCATGTACCTAACTTGAAGTTACCTGTACCTAACATGTACCTAACTTGGAGAATTTTGAGCATTACTTTGCTAGCATGTGAGATGAGTGCAATTGTGCAGTAGTTTCAACATTCTTTGGTGTTACCATTTTGGGGATTGGAATGAAAACTGACCTTTTCCTGTCCTGTGGCCACTGCTGAGTTTTCCAAATTTGCTGGCATATTGAGTGCAGCAGCATTATCTTTTAGGATTTCATCAACAGAAAATTGGATTAAAGATTTACTAAGCATGTGAAGAAAGCTGAGCACTGAAGAATTGATGCTTTTGAAATGTGGTGTTGGAGAAGACTCTTGGGAGTCCCTTGGACTGCAAGGAGATCCAATCAGTGCATTCTAAAGGAGATTAGTCCTGGGTGTTCATTGGAAGGACTGATGCTAAAGCTGAAACTCCAATACTTTGGCCACCTCATGTGAAGAGTTGACTCATTGGAAAATACCCTGATGCTGTGAGGGATTAGGGGCAGGAGGAGAAGGGGACGACAGAGGATGAGATGGCTGGATGGCATCACTGACTCGATGCACATGAATTTGAGTAAACTCCGGGAGTTGGTGATGGACAGGGAGGCCTGGCGTACTGCGATTCATGGGGTCGCAGAGTCGGACATGACTGAGTGACTGAACTGAACTGAACTGAACTGAAGGATGGCCCCACCCATCAGAACAAGACCCAGATTCCCCTATAGCCAATCCCTCCCATCAGAAAGCTTCCACAAGCCTCTTATCCTTATCCATCAAAGGGCAGACAGAATGAAAACCACAATCACAGAAAATTAAACCAATAACATGGACCACAGCCTTGTCTAATTCAGTGAAACTATGAGTCATGCCGTGTAGGACCACCCAAGACAGAGGGGTCATGGTGGAGAGTTCTGACAAAACGTGGTCCACTGGAGAAGGGGATGGCAAACCACTTCAGTATTGTTGCCTTGAGAACCCCATGAACAGTATGAAAAGGGCCTTTCATAGGGTTGCTCTTTTTAACATCCAAAGAATGGACATTGCTTCAATCCAACCAACACTTTTAGATTTCCTCTGGCTCAGGAACTCTGAAATAGACTTTTCTGATTTTTTGCTTAATGAACAGATATTCATGTGTGACATATAGGAAATGTCAAAAATGTACAATTATCTTGAAAATCTAAAACTGTAAGACTGATGGTTTACTCATTATGTTGAAACAAAGTAGGAAAACACGTTTTTCTTTATATACCACCCCATTCTCCATGACTGCTGCCAGCCAGAAACTGAACAACTCCCTTCTCCTGACCAAGCACTGATATTTGAAGAAGACAGCTTTCCACATCCACATCAAGGCTGAAATCCTCGGTGAAAGTGGAGGAAGAGAGAGAAAAAGAATTTGAGGGTTGAAAGAGAGTGGCCCTTCTGTTTACCCTACATTCCCACAAACAGTTACCAGAGGCAGCAAGGGAGAGAGAAAACACTCATGATACTGTAGGCTGAAGCCAGAGTATAAAGCTTTTTGTTCTTCTCTGGGTTCATTTGTGTTATTGCTGATGTTGCTCACATGTCCTCTAGTAGTTTAGAGTATCATGGGCAGCCACTGGGGAGTAAGATCAGATCTCAACTTATTATAGCAAGAACAAACCAGCTAAATTTCTGATAGAAACTAGAAGCTGGGCCGAAAGCTGCATACCTCAAATGTTCCTTGAGCTGTAAATCTGACAAGAGGATTTAATCACTATTCGAAGGAGCCGTGAGCAGAAAAAAAGAAAATTCACACATCATGTCTCTTGACTGAGTATCAATACAGCACCTATCCCATTCAAGAATGAGTGTTCTTAATTCTTTGAGTCTTTGAAAATATTATTATATAACATTAGGAAGGTCCAATAAGCAATGGACATGAATGGAATATAAAATATTTGTAATAATTACAATCTCCACTGCTTACTGCCAGTTACCTGTAAAGATCTAGTAATATATTTTTCACTTGGTCATGTCTCAAATGTGTCTCTCTCCCTAGATTATCAGAGAAGTAAGAAACTGCTTGTCTCCCTGACTCCTTTTCCCAGTCAGTTACATTAATTTAGAGATAAATGTCCCTGCATATGGTACTTCTAATATGTCTCATCATGGAGCATTTCAGTTTCTAATTTTATCCAAGCTTAATTCAGAAAAAAAGACTGAAATATCAATACTTAAAAATGTAAATTCATCTCTTTGATCTTTGCAAGCAGTATAGTAAAAGACAATTCTAGTTCTTCGGAGGTCATATACATCAGCCCTTTCCTTGCTTCCTCTGATTCTGCCCTATCTAGAATCTCTCTGCTGAATCTGTTGAAAAATCCCGTCCAGAGTCTATCCTACCAATCTCCACAGGTGTAAGATTTAGAATAATCACTCCAGAAATACATGTTCAGAATCTGTTTCCTGAACCATCACCGCCACTGCCACTCCAATCCCCTCCCACCTCCCCCATCACCATAATCACCTCTACTTACCCATCATTTTCCTTTCCAACACCATCTCTCCCTGTCTTCCTCGTCAGCAGCACCACAATTTATCCTCTGCTCAGTCTTCCCTATTTGGTCCCTCATCGCCTCTCGTCTCCACCACTCCAATGTCCTATTCCATACTTTTGATCAACACTCTCTCTTTCTTCCTCCCAGATCTGATGGGGTTTGGAAATGAGGCATGATCTCAGTGAAGGCCCTTCCCTCCAGGTTTCTTCTCTCTGCTGAGTTTCTATGGCTGCTGATACCTTTGGAAATTTGAGCTCCCTCACCCTAGAACTTGAAGAGTCCATTGTAGAACAGAGCTCTTCCTGAGCCCTACTCATGTGCCACTTTTCTTCATATTCCCTGATAGCTCAGTTGGTAAAGAATCCACTTGCAATGTAGGAGACCTCAGTTTGATTCCTGGATCCGGAAGATCCTCTGGAGCAGGGAAAGGCTACCCACTCCTGTATAGTTCATGGGGTCGCAAAGAATCAGACACGACTGAGCGACTTTCACTTTCAGTCCGTTACCAATTCAGAGAAGTAACCTCTGCTTGGAAACCTGATTGCCATCCCTTTTATCCCTTTCCTCAAAACGTTACCACAGGACTTTTCCATTTCCCTCCCAGAATCCAATCTCCCTGTGTTGGACTTTGCTTAGTTGCACAGTCGTGTCCGACTCTTTGCGACTCCCAAGGACTGCAGCCTGCCAGGCTCCTCTGTCCATGGGGACTGCCCAGGCAAGAATACTGGAGTGGGTTATCATTTCCTTCTCCAGGGGATCCTCCCAAAGCAGGGATCAAACCCAGCTCTCCTGCACTGCAGGCAAATTCTTTACCAAGAATTTGAGCCACCAGGGAAGCCCTACAATCTTCATAACCAAGTACATTTCTAAGCCTTTGCCTGATTCATTTTTGTTCCCACTCTTAACAGATCTGTGTCTAAATCCCACACATTATACTAAAGTCTTTCAGAATTGCAAT
Organism: Bos grunniens; assembly: GCF_055505025.1. Classification (NCBI taxonomy): domain Eukaryota; kingdom Metazoa; phylum Chordata; class Mammalia; order Artiodactyla; family Bovidae; genus Bos; species Bos grunniens. Next base: position 58,689,401 of record NC_141183.1, on the reverse strand, counting down.
TACACACTGCGTTCCTGTTTCTGCTTTGTGTTTCTTAGCTTCTACTGCCTTCTGTTGTTATTGTTGATCACTTAGTTGTATCCAAATCTTTGCAACCCAATGGATGCACGCCAGGCTTATCTGTCCTTCACTATCTCCTGGAGTTTGCTCAAACTCATGACCATTGAGTCGGTGATGCCATCCAACCATCTCATCCTTTGTCACCCCCTTCTCCTTCCACCCTCAATCTTTCACAGCATTAAGGTCTTTCCAACTGAATCAGCTCTTCACATTAGGTGGCCAAAGTAATGAAATTTCAGCTGCAGCGTCAGTCCTTCCAGTGAATATTCAGGGTTGATTTCCTTTAGGGCTGACTGCTTCAATTTCCTTGCAGGTCAAGGGACTCTGAAGAGTCTTCTCCAGCACCACAGCTCAAAAGCATTAATTCTCCCATGCTCAGCCTTATGTATGGTCCAACTCTCACATGCATACATGACCACTGGAAAAGCCATAGCTTTGACTATATGGACCTTTGTCAGCAAAGTGATGTCTCTGCTTTTTAATACCCTGTCTAGGTTTGTCATAGCTTTCCTTACAAGGAGCAAATGTCTTTTAATTTAATGGCTGCAGTCCCCATCTGCAATGATTTTGGAGCCCCCCAAAATAAAATCTATCACTATTTCCACTTTTTCCCCATCTATTTGCCATGAAGTGATAGAAAAGCTAGGGGAGCCAGAGATCAAATTGCCAACATCCGCTGGATCATCAAAAAAGCAAGAGCGTTCCAGAAAAACATCTACTTCTGTTTTATTGACTACACCAAAGCTTTTGACTGTGTAGATCACAACAAACTGTGGGAAATTCTTAAAGAGATGGGAATACCAGACCACCTGACTTGCCTTTTAAGAAATCTGTATGCAGGTCAGGAAGCAACAGTTAGAACTGGACATGGAACAACAGACTGGTTCCAAATCAGGAAAGGAGTACATCAAGGCTGTATATTATCACCCTGCTTACTTAACTTATATGCAGAGTACATCATGAGAAACACTGGGCTAGATGAAGCACAAGCTGGAATCAAGATTGCCAGGAAAAATATCAATAACCTCAGATATGCAGATGAAACCACCCTTATGGCAGAAAGCAAAGAAGAACTAAAGAGCCTCTTGATGAAAGTGAAAGAGGAAAGTGAAAAAGTTGGCTTAAAGCTCAACATTCAGAAAACTAAGATCATGGCATCCAGTCCCATCACTTCACAGCAAATAGATGGAGAAACAATGGAAACAGTGACAGACTTTATTTTCTTGGCCCCAAAATCACTGCAGATGGTGACTCCAGCCACGAAGTTAAAAGACAATTCTTCCTTGGAAGAAAAGCTATGACCAACCTAGATAGCATATTAAGAAGAAGAGACATTACTTTGCCAACAAATGTCCATCTAGTCAAAGCAATGGTTTTTCCAGTAGTCTTGTATGGATGTGAGAGTTGGACTTTATAATGAAAGCTGAACGCCAAAGAATTGATGCTTTTGAACTGTGGTGTTGGAGGAGACTCTTGAGAGTCTCTTGGACAGCAAGGAGATCCAACCAGTCCATCCTAAAGGAAATCAGTCCTGAACATTTATTGGAAGGATTGATGCTGAAGCTGAAACTCCAATACTTTTGACCACCGATGCGAAGAACTGACTCTTTTTAAAAGACCCTGATGCTGGGAAAGATTGAAAGTGGGAGGAGAAGGGGATGACAGAAGATGAGATGGTTGGATGGCATCAACGACTCAATGGACATGAGTTTGAGTAGGTGCCGGGAGTTGGTGATGGACAGGAAAATCTGGCATGCTGCAGTCCATGGGGTCACAAAGAGTCAGACACAACAGAGCAACTGCACTGAACTGAACTGATGGGACCCAATGCTATGATCTTCGTTTTTTAAATGTTGAGTTTTAAACCAGATTTTTCACTTTTTTGTTTCACCCTCATCAATAGGTTCTCTAATTCCTCTTCACTTTCTGCCATTAGAGTGGTATCATTTGTGTATCTAAGGTTACTGACATTTCTCCCAGCAGTCTTGATTCCAGCTTGAGGTTCATCCAGCCTGGCATTTCTCATGATGTACTCTGCATTTAAGTTAAATAATCAGGGTAACAATCTACAGCCTTGATGTACTTCTTTCCCAATTTTGAACCAGTCTGCTGTTCCATGTCTGGTTCTAACTGTTGCTTCTTGACCTGCATACAGGTTTCTCAGAAGACAGGTAAAGTGATCTGATAGTCTAAAGAGATAGTCCCATCTCTTTAATTGCCTTCTAGAGCCATTTTACTTTGAAATGTAAATCTGGTTTTGAGGAATAAGAATCCCAGAATTAAGCTAGGGTACTGAAAGATTTTTCTGTTCAATCCTTATAAGGAATGGGACACCTAGGCCAGATTTGATGAGTAACAACCTAGTATACTGAGCTTTTAAATTACTTCTGGTTTGCTGGAAATGTGAATGTGCCTAAATGACTTCTGTAAATGAAGTATTGCTGAAAGTCTATCGATTACCTGGAATCTGAGATAGATGCATGTGCCCTGTTTTCTTCCTGAAGAAGATATAGCATAAATTGCATTCTTAATATGAAAGCTCCTTTCTCAAGGGCGTGTCTTAAGGCAAGCTGATTGCCAAGAAGAAAACTTTCTAAACCAGTTCACAGGACAAAGGCCTAGCTCAATCCCAAAGAGTAAGAGAATGAAAACTTCAGTTTGCTACCAAATCAGCAAACATTCAGTGTAAAAGGACCCTTGAAACTGAAGTGCAAGAAAGTGGAGGCGTCTTAACAATGTGTTTTTTTTTTCTCCCTTGAGTGTGAGTGTGTTAGTCACTCAGTCATGTCCTACTCTTTTTGACCTCATAGTTGGGGTCCTCCGGGCTCATCCATCTTGCCTGGATTTTCCAGGCAAGAATAGTGGACTGGGTTGGCATTCTCTTCTTCAGGGGATCTTTCTGTCCCAGGGATCAAACCCAGGTCTCCCACATTGCAGGCAGACTGTGATCTAGAAACACATAAAGTTTCAATAACACAGAGTCATTAGCTTAGTGAAAGGTCAAAGCAGCACTCAAGGGTCTACCAACTACCATATAAAGAAACTCCTTGCAGCCTACTATATAGCACATGGGACTCTGCTCAATGCTACATGGCAGCCTGGATGGGAGGGGAGTTTGGGGGATAATGGAACATATATATGCATGTCTGAGTCCCTTCACTGTTCACCTGGAACCATCACAGCATTGTTTGTTAGTCAGCTATGAAGTGAAGTGAAAGTTGCTCAGATATGTCTGACTCTTTGTGACCCCATGAACTATACAGTCCATGGAATTCTCCAGGCCAGAATACTGGAATGGGTAGTCATTCCCTTCTCCTTGGGATTTTCCCAACCCAGGGATCGAACCCAGGTTTCCCGCATTGCAGGTGGATTCTTTACCAGGTGAGCCACAAGGGAAGCCCGTAGAGCCCATATATGGGGTATAGCCCATAATTAGCTATGAAGTTGCTCGGTCGTGTCCGACTCTTTGTGACCCCATGGACACCAGGCTCCTCTGTCCGTGGGATTTTCTAGGCAAGAGTACTGGAGTGGGTTGCCATTTCCTTCTCCAGGGGATCTTCCCGACCCAGGGATTGGACCCAGGGATCGAACCCAGGTCTCCCGCATTGCAGACAGATGCTTTACCATCTGAGCCACCAGGGAAGTCTATACCTCAATATAAAATAAAAAGTTAAAAAAAAAAAAAAAAAAACCTTCTGTCTACCCCACAATAATTCATTTATCTGTTACATTCACTTTTGTGTCAAAATCAGAATGTTATAATTAGGAAAAAGCCTTCAACATCCAAAACACATTTGCAGACACGCTGCAGACAGCTTCTTTGACTTGTCAACCTCAAAAATAAGACAGTAGCTATTTTACCAGCAAAATGGGCTTGAGGAAAGCAGAGAACTTCAGTTCAGGGCAAGCAAGGTATCGTGAAACAGGCAAGTTCAAAGAGACAAAAAGAAGGTCAGCTTTTGTTAGGTTTTAGGAAGAAACTGGGGAGGCTTGTTTTGAACAAAATTTCCTTGGAGAAGAAAAGGAGTTTATACAGTTTTGGTGTTTTCTCACCACCTGTACACTGTGGTTAGAGCTTTGTTGCTGGAACAGAGAGGATTCTTCCTTCTTTAAAGCAGGAAATAAAATTCCCAGGAGATTTATGTTCTCAGTTGTCAAAAGAATTCTTCTCTTCCTGCTTCCTGCAATGAGGGTGTGAGAGCTCCCCCTTCCGGCAGTCCAGGGCTGCCGGACTCCATTTTTTCTGAGGTTTTCTTTATTTTCAGAGCAAAAAATGAACTCTGACAAGCTTAGCAAGAACATGATCATTTGTTGGAAAGATGTTGGATAGCAACGTAGTGAATGCAAAGGCTGGAGAAACAGACACTGAGAAGGAGTTATCAGTAGCAGGACCACACTGAGACATGGGACTTTATATACAAGATGGGACTTTAAAACTGTCTTGAGAATATAAAGTTTGACAAAAAGAGAGAGGAGGGACAAGAAGCAATGATATGGGGTACGCACATATTCTGCCCATGTAGGTCTGTTATTTTCCCTGCACTGAATCAGACACCACAAAGCAAAATCATCTTTTGTTTCATCCCCTCAGAATGTTGTGTGACTCAGAGGACCGATTCCTTTAGATGAAGTTAATGAACTCATTAGTGTTCTATTGACCAAGCTGAAGATCTGTACTGAAGTATGATAGAAAGATGATGACATTTGGAGAAAATCAACTGAGATTTACATCCCTGCTCCTCTAATAACGAGACAAAAAAAAAAGTAATCCTTCTGAACCTTATCTGATATCTATAAAATGATTTTATTTTGTCCCTATTCTGTGAGATGATATATGTAAAGTGACTTGTGTTTAATGGGTGCTCAGTAATGATCATTCTTATTTCTATCTCTGGTATAATTAGAGGAATACTATCTGGAGCACATATAAAATTCTGGTCTTCTGCATTTCTTCACACATTAAATGAGAATTTACTGCATAGCTACAGTATGCCAGATACCATTCGAAAGACTGGGCAAGTAATAGCAAAAAGGACAAATAAAGTCCCTTCCTCATGAAGCTTACATGCTGAGAGAAAAGACAGTGACAAATAAGTAAACAAAAACACAAAATATAATCAGAGAAAAACCGTGGTGAGTGCTCTGAAAAACACAGTGTACAGTGGGAATTGGCTATATAAAAAGAGATGGCTTCTCTGAAGAGGTAACTCCTGAATACTAATGTGAATGATTTTTTTTTACAAGCCGACCCTGGAGAGATATAGAGAAAGACTGTCCAGGTAGAAGACACCGCAAGAATTAAGGCCCTAAAGTAGCAACGAACCTAATATTTTTGAACAAGAAAGTCAGTGTGAGTAAAGCTCAGAGGGAGTGGAATAGACTGTTAGGAGAGAAAATCAGAAAACCTGCTCTTGCCAGATCACACAGGGCTTACAGGCTTTTGTGTGGAGTTTAGGTTTTATTCTTGTATAATGGAAAACCGTGGGAGGGTCTTAAGAAAGTTAGAAATATAACTGGATTTCCGATTTTTTAAAAAATCATTTCTGACTGCTACATGGAGAATAAATTCCTGAAGACAGTCATCATCCCTCACTCTAAACACATTTTCATTCTAATCACAATTTTGGGGCTACAGTCTAGGTTAGTCATGAATTTCTTCAAATGGATACTGAACATAAAAGTTTGAGTGTTATCTAGTTTCAAGTACTATGAAATTATTTACCTCAGTTGTTCGGTACACTGTATGTATATGAATGAAATCTAGGATCATATTCATGAAAAACAAAAATTACTGCATGGCAAGATGCAGTAAGAATGACTAGATTCTCCCTGCTTGAAATAATTTAAAAATGAGATGAAATACATGAAACAAAGATTTTCAGACATTGTATGTTAGGTAGCATGGGATAATGATTCCCAAGAGAAGAAAAATAAGTAGAGTAGCTCTACAATTGCTCCAACTTACCAACACTGGAGTTATTTCTCCACTGATCTCCAGTAGCATATTGGGCACCTACTGACCTAGGGTGTTCATCTTTCAGTGTCCTATGCTTTTGCCTTTTCATATTGTTCATGGGGTTCTCAAGGCAAGGATACTGAAGTGGCTTGCCATTCCCTTCTCCAGTGGACCACATCTGTCAGACCTCTCCACCATGACCCGGCTGTCTTGGGCGGCCCCACACGGCATGGCTTCGTTTCATTGAGTTAGACAAGACTGTGGTCCATGTGATCAGATTGGCCTGTTGTCTGTGATTGTAGTTTCAGTCTGTCTGCCATCTGATCCCCTCTCTCAGTGCCTACCGTCTTACTTGGGTTTCTCTTATCTTGGACGTGGGGTCTCTCTTCAGATGGGATTTCTCAAAATATAAGCCAGGGGAAAACTAGAGAGTTTGTTTAAGGACACAAATTGGGTGATACTAGTAAAAACTAAAATTTGAGATCCACAGATATAAAACCAACATACTGAACTGATTCCATTACAGTCAAGATGCTGGTGTTCCAAGTGGGCAAAATTTCTCACAGAATTCTATCCTGAAAGTGATGATTTATTCCTGGTTATGTTACCAAAAGAAGCATGCTTTATTTATCCTGCAGCTTTGTAAGTTTACATGTTGTTAAAGTACTAAAGCATTTTAGGAAATAAAGAGCAAATAGTTAAGAAATACTTTAATGTAAATCAATAAGAGATAAACAATCTTCTGGTACAGTCACATAATAAAATATAATTCAGTGGCTAATGTGAGCTAGTAGATTGGCATGTGTCAATCAACATGGATCACTCTCTAAAATGTTGTTGAATGAAATGAGTTTCAAAATGTTCACATAATTTTTTTTAAATACAAAATATTATTACATATAAATTTTAAGCTTTTGTATATAGTGAAAATTTTTCAAAAGCATGGACTAGGAAGACTTACACAAAAGTTATGTTAAGGATTGACTCTAAGGAAGAAGAACGTTAGGGTCTTAGGAAGCATCACTACAAACAAAGCTAGTGGAGGTGATGGAATTCCAGATAAGCTATTTCAAATCCTAAAAGATGATGCTGTGAAAGTGCTGCACTCAATATGCCAGCAAATCTGGAACACTCGGCAGTGGCCACAGGACTGGAAAAGGTCAGTTTTCATTCCAATCAAAAAGAAAAGCAATGCCAAGGAATGTTCAAACTACCGCATAACTACATTCATCTCACACGCTAGTAAAGTAATGCTCAAAATTCTCCAAGCTGGGTTTCAATAGTACATGAACCGTAAACTTCCAGATGTTCAAGCTGGATTTAGAAAAGGCAGAGGAACCAGAGATCAAATTGCCAACATCTGCTGGATCATCAAAAAAGCAAGAGAGTTCCAGAAAAACATCTAGTTCTGCTTTATTGACTATGCCAAAGCCTTTGTGTGGATCACAACAACTGTGGAAAATTCTTCAAGAGCTGGGAATACCAGACCACCTGACCTGCCTCCTGAAAAATCTGTATGCACGTCAGGAAGCAACAGTTAGAACAGGACATGGAACAACAGACTGGTTCCAAATAGGAAAAGGAGTACGTCAAGGCTGTATATTGTGACCCTGCTTATTTAACTTATATGCAGAGTACATCATGGGAAATGCTGGGCTGGATGAAGCACAAACTGGAATCAAGATTGCCAGGAGAAATATCAACAACCTCAGATATGCAGATGACACCACCCTTATGGCAGAAAGTGAAGAAGAACTAAAGAGCCTCTTGAAAGTGAAAGAGAAGAGTGAAAAAGATGGCCTAAACCTCAACATTCAGAAAACTGAGATCAGGGCATCCAGTCCCATCACTTCATGGCAAATAGATGGGGAAACAATGGAAACAGTGAGAGGCTATTTTTAGGGCTCCAAAATCGCTGCAGATGGTGACTGTAGCCATGAAATTAAGACACTTGCTGCTTGGAAAAAAAGCTATGACCAACCTAGACAGCATAATAAAAACCAGAGACATTACTTTGCCAACAAAAGTCTGTCTAGACAAAGCTATGGTTTTTCCAGTAGTCATATATGGATGTGAGAGTTGGACTATAAAGAAAGCTGAGCTCTGAAGAATTGATGCTTTTGAACTGTGGTGTTAGAGAAGACTCTTGTGAGTCCCTTGGACTGCAAGGAGATCCAACCAGTCATTCCTAAAGGAAATCAGTCCTGAATATTCATTGGAAGGACTGATGCTGAAGCTGAAACTCCAATACTTTGACCAACTGATACAAAGAACCAACTCACTGGAAAAGACCCTGATGCTGGGAAAGATTGAAGGCAGGAGGAGAAAGGGATGACAGAGGGTGAGATGGTTGGATGGCAACACAGATGCAATGGACATGAGTTTGAGCAAGCTCCAGGAGCTGGTGATGGACAGGGCAGCCTGGTGTGCTAAAGTCCATGGGGTTGCAAAGAGTCGGACATGACTGAGCGACTGAACTGAAATGAAGGCTTCCCAGGTGGCGCTAGTTGGGAAAAGAACCCACCTGCCAATGCAGGAAGCACAAGAATACAGGTTTGATCCCTGGGTCAGGAAGATCCCCTGGGCCAGTGCATGGCAATCCATTCCGCATTCTTTTCTGGAGAATCCCATGGACAGAGGAGCCTGTCAGGCTGTATAGTCCATCAGGTCGCTAAAATTAGGACACCGACTGAAGCAACTTGGCACACAAGCAAGAACAGGATTAATGAGATAGAAACTTCAGCTTAAAAGAAATATCAGAAGTAAAAAGAAATTTGTCAGTTTCACATTTATTCATTTTCCATGGTGGGTACATAGGTGCAATATTATTCTCCATGTTCTTTTCTATTTTATTTTTTCCCAAATTTTAAAAAAAAATGTTATTTGCAGTTTGATATCTCAAAACATTATGAGAGTTATAAAACAGCTATAACGCAACTAGTGACAGAAATAATAAAGCTACATAAAAAAGCAGAAGAAAAATATGAGTCAGCTGTGATTTCTGTAATTACACTGATTGAATTTTGTGGTTATTTGGGGAAAGGAGATTCCATTCCCATATGTAACAGTGTCACAAAACAGCAGCTTGAGGTTTCAGGGGCACCTTGCTTTTTGATAGTTATGTCTTTTAAAGGGCTTTTGGGAATAACTTTTCTAAGACTCATTCCAACTCCTAAAACTTTTGGCCAAATTACATGCAAGCAGAACCCCCTGAACTTCACAGTCACCCCGCCGTCACCTTCAGGATGTGGAAATCTTTGCCATCGACGTGCAGCGCTTCATAAACTAGAAGACAGCAAATTGTGAGACATCTAGCTATAAGCCCCTGTGATGTGGCATTTATTGCATTGAGCACGTTGTAGACATTATTTCTTTGAATTCTCACTGCGGTACTGTGAGGTACATGTTATCATACCGATGTTACAGATGACAAAATGGATTCTATGAGGTTAAGACCCACAGCCAAAAAGACTGGCCCAGCATGTCTCTGAGTCCCCAGAAGCACAGCACAGACAACGGCTCCTGCTCCTTCTGCTAACAGGGAGAGTGTTCACGGTTAAGCAAGAGCAAAATGAATTATTTTAAAAGTCAGAAGGCAATTATTTGTGTCTTAAGTAATGAGAGCGAGTTTACCAAAAAGTAGAATGCAGATTGCCTTAGGGTCCCTGATAGTGTGATTTCCACTGTTAATTACTATAGATATTTCCCATGTCTGAAGCAGCTCTAACGTTGACCAGAATCTAAGCAGAGAGTGCTGTCTTGATTGATTTTGCCTTCTGCTCCCAAAGTCTCCCAGCCCCAGGGCTCACCCCATCAGGCCTCCGGCAAGAGCTGATTGGGGTTCCCACCAGGCCCGGTTACGCGCCTGTCATTTCAGCTCAGCTTTTGTAACCAGTCACCAGGTAACTTCCTCAGAGCTTCCCTCATAGCTCAGTGGGTAAAGAACCTACCAGGTATGAAGGCTGCGTTCCCATTAGCCCTCTAAGACTTTTTTTTTATAGAGAAAAGGGCATTAACTGAAATTGGAGTCCTTAAGTGATTCCAGGCGTGCTGCCTGAGTTTGGGGTTCCAAATACTACAAGGAAGCTTTTGCTACTAAGTTTGTCAATTAATTCCTCACACCCAAAGGGGATTTGAGAGAAGATTAAGCCATATGCTACTGATTGGTTTACACTTAACTCAGCAATATGTTTAGAAAGTAAGATTTGGTGGGTGCGAAAAAAAAAAAAAGGCAGAAAGAAACCTTGAAGTGCCTTTTTAATACCATTAAGGATTTATTTGCTTCATAGTAGTAAAGTAGAGATTTATTCCCAAACGTAATTCAAATCTAATCTCCCTTAACACCTTAAAAGTAAGGTGAAGTCAGCAACAGCTGGGTTTCAGCTGACTGCTCAGCATGAGCTTGGGAACATCAGGAGACTAGCGCAGGTTTCTGCACTGAGGATTCTGATAACTCCACCAGCCTTCAGAGAATATGTAAGACAGGAGCTTAAGGGCAGGGCTCACGACATTACATCTATTACTCATTTTCTCCAGCGTTTTTTTCCCCCACCAGTTCTTCGTGGGAGTTAGTTTCTGTCATCTGCTGTTCCCAACTGTTAAGGGTAAACTGTTGGGCAAAAGTCAACATGGAGAAGAAACTTACCACTATGTTCAGTAACGTGACTCGAGAATTCAGCGCTGGCATCATCCCCACCATTTTCCTCTCCTTCACTTCACTCCTGCCCCGTCCGCTCACATTCCGAGTAGTTCTCGAGTTTCTGAAGTCTTGAGAGGACCTGTAGACAAAGAGCGTTTTGACCGTAAAACAGCGTGTCAAGGAAAGAAGCCCTGTATTTCTTCATGTTGCGAAGCCTAATATTTCTAGGATAAGAAGCTTTATGGTTTTTTGTTTCTGTTTTTTATGTGGAGGACACTATGCTGCTGCTGCTAAGTCGCTTCAGTCGTGTCCGACCCTCTGCGACCCCATAGACGGCAGCCCACCAGGCTCCCCCGTCCCTGGGATTCTCCAGGCAAGAACACTGGAGTGGGTTGCCATTTCCTTCTCCAATGCAGGAAAGTGGAAAGTGGAAAGTGAAAGTGAAAGTGGAAAGGACATGTTGAGTCGTGTCCGACTCTCAAGGACCCCATGGACTGCAGCCTACCAGGCTCCTCCGTCCATGGGATTTTCCAGGCAGGAGTACTGGAGTGGGGTGCCATTGCCTTCTCCAGAGGACACTATAATGGGCACCATTTACAAAGATCGTGGCTCTGTTTCCTGCCAAATTTCTGGAGGCTGACTTTTAAGAGGGCAGGGTCATATGCCACAGACTTTTCTCTAAATTTATTTATATCCTCTCTTTATAAACAAGAGCTTCTGAAGTGGCCTCAGAAACACATACAAGAGAGTGAGATTAAAATACATAGATGGAATACCGGGACCATAGCAATGATGTCGATTCTCCTTGAACCCCCCATGAAAACAGATACAGCAACTAAAATCTCAAAGCAAAACTCACACAGACAACACCCATGACAACATGATATAACAAAGGTATTGCCACAAACCCCAAAATATAAGGGTGGGGAATGACCACTTAGAGCCAGAAGGCCCTTGTGATATCAGCATCTGGGTGGGATGAAGCCACCGGCATTACACACACCTGAGAACAGGGGACCTCAAAACTGTCAACAGAAATGCACTAAACAGCACATGTCACAGGTCGACTGAGGACAGGAGCCAATTCTGGGAGGACTTGGAACACTTCTTATAGACAGCAGGTATAAGGAATCTGTGGAGAGGTCTGAAAATGCTGAAAAATATGCTCCTTTCTGGACAAATGCCTTCCCTGAGGAGAAGTTGCTGGAAGGAAAATCCCTCCTGGACAGGACAGGGATGAGGGGCACAGGGAAAAGGAGATACCAGTAGGGGGGGCAGGAGTTACCAAGAGGCAGCTCTCAGAATGATTTCGAGGGAAAAAATTCAAAGAGCTCAAGCACAGGAAACCAGAATGACTACTTCAACCCAACCCTTTCCCCTAAACATTCAGGAAAACTAGTTTCACATGAAAATGAGCAACCAAAAAGGGTGGAGGTAATATGACCTACAAAATTCTCAGAGGGAAGCCCCGATGGCATAGCAGTAAGGAATCCACCTGCAGTACAGGAGATGCAGGAGACATGGGTTCAATCCCTGGGTTGGAAAGGTCCCCTGGCGGAGGAAATGGCAACTCACTGCAGTATTCTTGCCTAGAATATCCCATGGACAGAGGAATCTGGCGGGCTATAGTCCATGGGGTCCCAAAGACTTGAACACAACTGAGAGACTGAGCATGTATGGACACATGCAATATGACCTACAAAGCTCTCGTAAGCAAAACGGAGGACAAACGAATACCACTACAAATAATGGAAATACACCAGAAAGACATATGCACAACACAAAAAAAAATGGTGACCTACTTCCTCAAGTAAGCTAAAAGCTTATGAATGTGACCTAAGACAGAGTACAACATAAAAAGGTAAAATAAGAGGACAGAGCTCAAGAAAAATTTAAAATAAAATGCTAAAAATCATCTAGAAATGAAGAAGGAACCCAGAAGTAAATAAATATAAGTCAATGGACGTTGGAAAAGAAAAAAAAAAGTGAAAAACCGAAAAGAACTAAAAGAAATTGTTTTAGAAAATGAAGAACCAATACACCTGTGTTAACTTTCTATTGCTATGTATCAAATATGCCCCAACTGCTGCTACTGCTAAGTCACTTCAGTCGTGTCCGACTCTGTGCGACCCCAGAGACGGCAGCCCACCAGGCTCCCCTGCCCCTGGGATTCTCCAGGCTGTTGCCTGGAGTGGGTTGCCATTTCCTTCTCCAGTGCATGAAAGTGAAAAGTGAAAGTGAAGTCGCTCAGTCATGTCCAACCCTCAGCGACCCCGTGGACTGCAGCCTACCAGGCTCCTCCGTCCATGGGATTTTCCAGGCAAGAGTACTGGAGTGGGGTGCCATTGCCTTCTCTGAAATATGCCCCAAACCTACAGCCATATAATATCCCTCTTGGTTCTGAAAGTCAGACAGACATCAGTGGAAGAGATTATCCCTGCTCCGTGATGTCTGAGGCCTCAGCTGGAAGATACGGGGCTGGAATCATCTAAACCTTTGTTCTCTCATACGCCTGGCAGTCAGTGCTGGTTATTTTTGAGAGCCTGGCTGGATCTCTTGGCCAGAATACTGGAATGTGGCCTCTCCAGGTGGCCTGGGCCTCCCACAGCCTGAGGGCAGGGTCCCAAAGGCAAGTAGCCCAAGAAATAGCCAGGAGGAAGCTGTATTCTCCTCATGACCTAGACTCAGAGGTCATATAGTATCACTTCTTTTTCATCCATTGGTATCGGTAGTTTCAAAGCATGATCCAGATTCAAGAAGAGGGAGCAGAGACTCACCTCTCGATGAGAACTGAGTCAGCTATAATGTGAGGAGAGCATGAGGGTGGAGGAAGCATGTGTGTGACCATCTTTGGAAAAATACAATCTGATGCAAAACATCTAATAGAATCCCTGAGGAAGTTAACCAGAGCAATGGAGCAGAACAAATATACAATTTTTAACCAAATAAAACTTTCCTCTAAGTTAACTAAAAGAAAAAAAAAAAAAGTTGGCATTACATTCTGTAAGGATACACAATCTATCTGGGAAAATCAACCCAGAAGAACCCAAACCGAGATCTATTCTAGTAAAGCTATAGGACTGTTGTGAAAAAGAAGAAAAAAAAACCCTTTGGATATCCATGCAGACCAACCAATTCACTTATAAGGAAAAAAAAATAAAGGTGTCATCATATTTTTACACAGGTGCATCATTCCAGATAACAATGGAATAATATGTTAAGTTACTAAGGGAAAGATAATCTGAGCCAAGAATTTTACACACCAGCAAACTGACTTTTAAGTATAAAACCCACAGATAAACTATTATGAGCATGCAAGGATTTGAGGACTAAATGGTTCCTTTGGGCCTTTTCTGAGAAATTACTAGAGAGTAATACATTCTAAATGATCCAAGAGACACTGACATAAAGACTGGCGAACTGCTAGTTCAACTGGTGAACAGATAGTCTGTGAGACTCAGGTAATGGCTGTGCGACTGCCAGTCTATTGTACAATTAACCACAGTGTTCACTGATGGAAATATCACTCAAAAAAATCAGCTTTTATGCTACCAAATATGAAATGAGACCTATGATCTGCCCTTGAACTTTGTGGCCTGAAAAGAATATGAGAATCTAGCAAGAAGAGCATGTGGTCTTCATTGCAGTTATGACTGATTTGTATTGTACGATTAAGATTCTAAAGCCAATATTTATCTATTTTATTAGGCTCTCTATGAGCCTAATGAGAGGTGCTTTTATAGATATCCTGAGATTTTCTAACTGTATAGGTCATTGTGTTCTGTGCTGAGTCACTTCACTCATGCCTGACCCTGTGCGACTCCATAGACTGCTCCTCCGTCCGTGGGATTCTCCAGGCAAGAATACTGGAGTGGGTTGCTGTGCCTCCTCCAGGGGATCTTCCCGACCCAGGGATCAAACCTGCATCTCTTACATCTAGCCTGCATTGGCAGTTGGGTTCTTTACCACTAGCACTGCCTGGGAAGCCCTAGGTCATAGTGTGAATTCTTAATGTTGTGCTGAGTTCTTGTCAATCAACTCAAATTGACAAAAATAACTAATTAGTGTTACTAAAAGACAGTAACACAACAGTGTTTCTCTCTTTTTTAATTGACTCTCAATAAAATTTTGCTTTCACTATCCTTAGTTGGAATATAGAAAGTTATTCCTCATTTCTTCAAATCATCCCAATATTATAGTAAAAAGGTATAATTATGCATATTTTAAGTATCCTGAAAATATGCATTAATATATTTTAAAAGGAAAAAGTCTGAGATGTTTGTAACAAAATGCTCAATTTTAATTTATGAGCAACAATATCAGTTAAGATGTCTATTTAAGTTCATAAATTTTCAAATTTTGTATAAGAAAAAAACAGGTTTTGTCCTGACTGTTCCTTCTGTCTTGATTACTCTCCCCTCAGATATCCACATGGTTTGCTTCCCCTTCTTCAAGCTCCTTCTAAGCTGACTTCTCAGACCACCCTACTAAAACCTGGCTACTCCATCCCCACTCTCTGCTTAATTGTCTTTGTGCTAGCTCTCACTCTAATGTAACACACTGCTGTGTGTCTGCTGTGTTCACTGCTATCTCCCCAGTGCTTAGAAATGTGCCTGGCATATAGAAAACACTCAATAAATGCATTTCAATAAAAGAAACGAACAGACAATGGATCAGGGAAGGTTTAGATAATCCTTGTGACCAAAGGTTAAAGGTCATATTGCAAAGCATTTTTTGCCTTCATAGTCTTAGGACCCTATTCAGAACCTAGAAATCATTCTCTTACCCTTGTTAAAAAGATGAGGGAACTAAGATTTTAAAATGCTCTACTACTCACATGTGTAAGTAGGACACTTACTAGGGGTCAGGCTTCAGGTACCAAATTCAGTGCTCTTGTCCCTGTTTCAGTTGTGCTAAGTTATTTCAGTTGAGTCAGTGGAGTGAGCATTAAAAAACCAGCTTCAGGTAAGTAGTGCAAATAAAATAGCTTTGAGGAAAAGGAAAAATAGGAACAGGTTATATTATATAGTGAAATTATAGTGAAGTTGCTCAGTCGTGTCTGACTCTTTGCAACCCCATGGACTGTAGCCTACCAGGCTTCTCCGTCCATGGGATTTTTCAGGCAAGAGTACTGGAGTGAGTTGCCATTTCCTTCTCCAGGGGATCTTCCCGACCCAGGGATCGAACCCAGGTCTCCTGGATTGTAGGCAGACGCTTTACCCTCTGAGCCACCAGGGAAGCCCATATAATATAACCCATATAATATAACCCAGTGCTTCTCAAGTAGGGCACTTTTGCCCCCCCAGGGAACATTTGGCAATGACGGGAGAGATTTTTGTTGTCACAAATGGAGAGTACTACTGGCACCTAGTGGGTAGAGGACTGAGGTGCTGCTGAACATTCAGTGATGCATAAGACAGCCCCCACAACAAAGACTTATCTGGCTCTAAATGTCAATAGCGTTGAGGTTGAAAAACTCTGATAACTAAGGTTTCCTTAGTCTTTTGCACATCAAGCAAGACTAATGCACCATGAAAATTGGTAGTAAGGGATAGAACAATTATTATCACATTACCTAAAATCATTTAGTCCATTGTTTTAGTTTCAAACATTATTATTTAAAACAATGTGCTTTGCTTACATATAAAACCCTTTAATTGTCATTTAATTACCCTTCAATTCTTTTGCTTGTGATTAACTCATTAAATGTCTTACTAAGTAAAAACAACACAAGCAAATGAGCTAATTAGTGGCTAATTGTCAGTTACTAAAGATTACTACAAATGACTTACAAATGGCTAGCTTCTTTACTACTACTGGGAATTGCAATTGCTAACCTAAGTAATTAACTTCAATGTATATTTCAGGGTGTCTACATAAACTGCATGACAGAGCCGAAGCAAGAAACTTCCATCCTTTCATCCTTTCTTGGGGAAAGAATACATTAGCAAAAGGATTGTTGGCATTCACGACCACATGCCTCCATCCTGCGGCAGAGCCTGGACTGAGGAGCGGCATACTGGAGTCAGAACAAGCAAGACTCCAGAAGCGCTGAACTCAGAAGGTGTGGAGACAGCAGTGTTTCTAGCACTGGGATGCTAATACAGAAGCTGGAACTTAGGTCAGAGATCAGGAGTCAGAGTCCCACAACCCCATAAGATAGGTCTTATTATGGTAAACTGGTTCATTTACTGTTATTCCTTTGATTCAGGTGAGAAACTGGGCGCAGAGGAGTTCAGCCACTCACCCAAAGACACATAGTAAGCAAACAGGGATTCAAACCGCCAGTCTAGCCCCAGGAGTTGCTCTCTTTATTGCTAGCAAATGATGTCTTCTTCCTACTACACTGTCAACTCAGTACAGAGCCCACCCCTGCAGAGTGAAATAGATAGGCTTGTCAAAGAGGTGAGTTGAGGAGAATGTGTAATCTCAAAGAGTGGCCAGTTACATAGGTACCCTGGCCTCAGACACCAAACCATTGAATAGATCTTAAATCAGATAGATACTTTGGAGTCAGACAGATCTGGGTTTGGATTTTTACTCTGCAGATTACTCTTAGTGTCACTTCTGCTAAGATATTTAATCACTCTCAACCTCAGCTTTCTCATCTCTAAAATGGGAGTAATGTTTATCCTAAAAGTGCTAGAAACTAAATAAAATCATATAAAGCGATTACACTAGGACCCAGCATATAGTAGGCATTCCCTTCACTTTTATTGCTATAGCAAATAGTAATCTTGAAAGCATTTTGTTGTAATTTTTTATTTTTGTGTTAAAAGTCAATGTGCTGTACTCTATAAGTCAAAGGTAACACAAGAGAACTTTCTTGTTTCTACATCATAGAAATTTTTCTTTACAGTTCATAGTTGCATGGAGTAGGGGTATTTATAATTAAGGCAGTGGCCAAAAACATGATAAAGAAAATTAAGAGAACTTTTTTATGGCATTTTTTATGGAAGCTGATCTCCTACTTCCTAGGGGCACCAAGAAATAGGCCATAAACTCATTTGTTCTTTCATCACCTGACATTTACTGAGTACCTCCTGGCTGCTAGAGGCTAATTTATTCACTAGAAATATGTGTATGTGTGTGCTCAATTGTGTCCGACTCTTCACACCACCACAGACTGTAGCCCACCAGGCTTCTCTGTCCATGGATTTTCCAGGTAAAAATACTGGAGTCGGTTGCCATTTCCTACTTCCCGGCCCAGGGATCAAACCCATGTCTTTTGCATCTCCAGCATTGGCAGATGGATTCTTTACCACTTTGCCACCTGGAAAGCCCGTGAAATATAGACAATCTTAAAAGGAAATAATTTAAGAGAGGAAACAATGAGTTTTTCTCCATTCCACAAATACTTATGAAGCACTAAGTATAAAAAGGCAGAAGACACTGGCAAGATGCCTGCCTCTCCTGGAATTTAGCAAGTTATATGACATAACAGGGAGATGGGATACAAAGCACAGATACACAATACTGTCTTCAGATTGGGGATATAACGGGAACATCCCAGCAAAATATCCCTGATTTGAAAGGTGAAGTATGAATAAATGCTTCCTGAGACCCAGAGGCAGCAGAGCACTGTGGTCCTAAGCATGTGGTGAGGAGTCCCAGATCTGACTCTTCCTCCCTGTTTAACCTCAGGCAAGTTATTTAATTGCTCTATTCTCCTGGTCCCTCCTTTATAAAGCAAGGATAATAAGAGTACTTACTTGTGCTGTTGCTGAGTGTACTGATGCCTTAATAAATGCAAGCCCCTCAGAATTCTATCTGACTCTAATAAATGCAAGCCCCTCAGAATTCTATCTGGCTCATAATTAAGTGCCCAAGAAAGTTGGCTGTCATTTCTCATCCTTGCAGTTTCAGCTCAAACAAGAAGTGAATGGCATGTGCAGAAAGTCAAGGGCATGAGAACAGGAACCATTTGAGAGACTGCACATAGATTGATTGGACCGGAGCTGAGCATCCCTCTGGGAGACCAGATCACACGGAAGGAGCCTGGCTCCACTATTGACTAATCTGGATTTCATTGTGATGGTTATGGGTTATGGGAGACACTGAAGGATTTTTAAGCATGGGAGTGATTGGATCTAAATTCTATTTCAACAAGATGACTCTGTGAACAATGTGGGAAGCAGATGGGCCGGAGGCAGAACTGGTTGCAAAGGAATCAGTTACAGGGCTATTGCAATACTTTTCCAGGTGAAAATGTCAAGGGTCCTGACCTAGGGCTGAGCAGTGAAGATGAATAACTTTCTCCTAAGTGAAGCAGCCAGGTTGAAACTCTGATTTCGACCTCTTAAAAGATTGACCTTAAATCTCTTACTCATATATTGGGGTTCAAGATGTAAGAAGAAAATGTTTATGCATTTTTTTAGGGCTTGAACAATATGGCTTTTCTTTCTTTTTCTTCCTGTTCCTCAACAGATATTTCTTTCCTGGATAGTCTCAAGGTTGATGCATTCCAAGTGCTTGTAGACTTAGAAAGATTGCAGAAGAATCACTGGTTTCCACAGGCAGGCAGCAGTCTCCTTCTACATAGGACCCCTGAGTGGAATGCCAGAGAAAGACATCCTTTGATTTAAATCCCTAAGTATGCTGTGTTACCAAATCTACCTCCCATGCATTATAACACCTCCATGTACTGTATTTCATGACAAGAAGTGGGAGGAAATTTACTCTTAATCTCATCCATTTCACTGAATTAAATCATGCGCTTCTGAAATATGCATCTTAAATTACTAACAATTTGGATTAGTGTCATTTCCATAAAATGTGCTAATAATAAGTTATATGATTTCCCATTTCAGAGAAAGAACTAATTCATCAAGCTAACTGAGCTGCTTTAGAACCTCCTAAAAAGTGCAGATGAATGTGATTTCAGAATCATTTATTGTTAATGTGCAGAGCTAAATTTGTTGGCAAAATTCCTCTGGTGTTCTTAGTGAATGATTCCAGGTGCAGTTATTAAGGTCAAATACTACAATGTCACTGTCAAGATTTTTTTGTATAAAAACTAAGGGAGGATTACATGTTTCTTAATAGAGAGTCTCTTAATAAACTATGTCCCACCTGCAGCTCTTACGGCAAGATTCATCTCAATAAAAATGTGTGGTTATCAAGGTTTCAATTGTAGACTTAAGAAAATCATAAAATTATAGGCCTAGGTAGGAAGCTACTTAACTTACTGTCTGTTCCCTTGGCTCTAGATGAGACAATATGTAAAATGCTAAAATCCCCTTTAGTATGCGAAAGCCATCTCCAAGGGTCACGATGGTTTCAGCTGCTCTGGTGGGAAAGGCAGCAACTTCCTCTTTTTCTCATCATTCTACTTGGGCACCTGCCAAAGATACACATTGGGTCAAGAAGCACAACCTTTCAAACAGAAGGACCATTTATCTTATCAAGGGTATTCAAGGATTTGTACTTTCTCACTGCAAGTTCTAAATAGGCTTATTTAGGACCAGGAGAAAGATGACATAGGACAATAAATTTTCCAAGACTGCCGTTCTCTAAAAACCTGTTTCAGAGGTTGACAGCCCTCACAGTTCAGAATCTGAATATAATCTGAATATACATGCCAGACAGACTTTAAAAATCCAACCCTGATCTCTCCTTTTTCACATGTACAAACCTATTGATATGAAAGGGCTCCTTCAGGACATATAACTAGGCAAAGACAACTCAAGGAGTAGAACTCAATGATTGCACACTGTCCGAAAAACCCAAGTGCCTCCCTTGTGTTGCGAAATATACTCATGCTTCTAGTTCTCTTTGGATACTATGATTTTTATTTTCCTCTGTCATATTAGGAGGAGGGGGTATTTGGAGAATTTCACTTCTGACTTGCAAAGTTATTGAGAGTTGAGATATAGAGGAGAGAAATTTACAAGTTGTTGAGTCACTAGTGAATTGTTTTATTGCTTCAGGTGATGTGGTGAAGTGCCCCAAAGACAGCTATTCTTTGTTGAAAGGAAGAATCTCAACAATAAAGAGGAAAACTACCCTGCCTTCCCCTGTCCTCTGGGTAAGTCCTTTTGGCACTGGTGTCAGAGCCGAGGAAAACAGTGAACACGAATGGCCAGGGAAACGGAGTTTCTTGTGATTCTTCAGGAGATGAGGAAAATGACAAGGGAGAAGCAGCAATCATAGTTTCAAACTCCTGCCCCACTTTCTCTCCCTCAACCTTATAAAATAATCAAGTGTACCTACCAGTCCTTTCCTAGCTCTGCTTGATATTTAATTTAGTAGGGACTTGTGTTAAGGGCTGCATGCTTAAAAGGATTTATGAGCAGACTGCTTGCAGGAAGCTTTATAGTTTTAGGATTTCAACTCAAACACACTAAAGAGAGTGTTATTTCCTTATAGGAATCTCAATTTCTGCAATAAGGAAAACTGTGAAAATTAAAGCTGTTTTGTCTGAAAGGGCTCTATGTGTCTCCTGCATATTTTTGTCCAGGACCATGCACTCTGACCACTGGAGACAGGAGAGTGGGGGTGGGGAGTGAGAGGAGAGCCATGGACACTTCGTGATCTAATGTCATTGAAAAAATCACTTGGAGATTTCTGTGGATATTATCAGGACCTACAACAATCTATAAAGCTAGCTAAGTAGCCAAGAAATGCCTTTTTAAACTTTTTACTTACTTATTTTATTTTGGGCTGGGCTGGGTCTTTGTTGCTGTGCTCGGGCTTTCTCTAGTTGCGGTGAGTAGCGGCTACTGCTCCACGTGGTTCCCGGGCTCTAGAGCACAGGTTCAGTCGTTGAGGTGCATGGTTTGAGTTGTTCCATGCCGTGTGGGATCTTCCCAGACCAGGGATTGAACCTGTGTCCTCTGCATTGGCAGGTGGATTCTTATCCGCTGTGCCACCAAGGAAGTCCAAGAAATGACTTTGTAATCTTTCTATTGAAAGTACTTTTAAATGGTAAAATAGAGAAATCACAGACTGAGAAATGTCTGCCAGGTCAAACGGTCATTTGAATGTAAAGAACAAAATCTGGTCTACAGCCAGATCTGATGAATTTCCAAATAATAGATATGCAATTGAAAAAAAAATAAATAAATTGCTGTAAATCAAAGAATAGGAAGGAAAAAGTCCCTTTTATAGCCTTATGACACTTGCATAAATGGGACTAGACTTAGGCCAATCAGTAAATATTTTCAGGTTTTCAGGTCAGACTGTTATAACTACTCAATTCTACCATTCTGATGTGAGAACAGCCATAAACAATACAAATGGGCTTGGCTGTGTTCCAATAAAACTGTATTCATAAAAGCAGACAGTGGGCTGATTCTGGTTATACCAATCCTTGGTCTAGACCTTGATGCCAGGCTGGCTACTTAGACTCCCAAGGGGATAAAATTTCAAACTGAAATGTCCAAAGAAGAATTGTGTGAACTGGAGGTAATTGGGTTACCTTAGATGTCTTGTTGACAGATGCCATATAAAACTTTGGCGTATTCCTCGACCTTTCTCTTGATTTGGTCTTCTTGACTTTCTTCCATAAATTTCAAAGATTTATAGATTAAGGATCTGCTTCTGATTTGGTCTGCTTTAAATCATCCTAATTCAATTGTGAACAATAAAAATTGGATATCATAGACATGCAGAGCGGGTAGCCTGGTGATAAATCCAACCCACCTCAGTCTTCTAAGGAAAATCACAGTGCATTTTATAAATGTGAGGCACGAAAATGGTGATATAAGACTAGCATTAAATAAGAGACTAATAGACTTCTACTAAGTTTTTTCAATCCTCTTCCATGAGTCACCTTGTAAATTTGAAATGAGAGAATCACTAGATATTTTAACTCCCATGTTTTAGAGTTTTTATTGGAGAAATTATGTCTTTAAAATTCACACACCATTTATCACTTTGTTTTATGCAGGGTAAAGGAACTACCTAATATCCATATGTGTTGTAGTTTGTTAAAGACTTTCCTTATAAATCAGTCTCCAGCTGTGTGTCAGCAACATTGTCACACTGAGAAAAGGAGCCTTGGCTGCTTTCCATATTTTAGGCTTGTCTTCAAATGTCCAGAATGCATTTCAGCTCTATAGAATCAAAAACCTTAGAGGGAGGAAAAGCCTTAGCCAGTCTCTTCCTTCATCACCTAAGACAAGCACAGACCGGGCTCCCTTTCACGATAGGAAAGGAAGGAAAGGCTTCCTTTTCTTCCAAGCCCCATGTTGAAGGGGCTTCTCTGGCTGCTGCAGCAGTTTTTCTTAGCAAGAAAAGCCTTCCTTTCTGTTTTAACTTTGCTAGTCATAGCCTCGGCTAGCTGACTTATTCTAGAGAATTTCAAGATTTTTTTCAACACATGTAATATTTCAACTCTTTTTAAAATATTGATTCTTATGATTTTTGAATACACAGATATTCTCATGCAAAAGAATGCAATTTGTTTGCCTCTATTTGTTAAAGTACAAGTTGTGTGGATTCCTTGATTACAGAAAAAAAAAAAAAAATAGCACCTCTTTGTCCCATTCCTGATCACTTGGTCTTCCCAGCCCAGGGCTCCAAACTGTATCTCTGGCATCTCCTGCATTGGCAGGCAGATTCTTTACCACTAGTACCACCTGGGAAGCTTCATTTGATCTTCATCTACAGTTTATTTTCAATCCTTTATCTAAAGCAAGTTTCCTTCATTTGCCCTATAGTTGATCCCCTTCTTGCCTGTCAGGTCTCTCTTTAAGGGAATTGTTTAGCAGACCTGTTCTCAGGATACTCACACAAAGCCAATGCAAGTTATGTTTCTGTGTTAGAAAGGCACAAAAACTGCACCCTTTTCTGGTACAGCCATGAAGCATCAGGGAAAGAGATGAGATCCCGAGCTAAATGATCTCGATCCAGACACAATGCTGGCTCTGAGTACCTAACTCTGAGCCTCCTCTGAAAAGGGGGAATCATAATAACACCTCAGAGTTGTGAGGATTAAAGGAGATAATGCATGTAGAAATGCTCTGCAGACTGTCAGATGCTAATCTGTTATAATTTTCCTGATGACTTTCCAGTACAGAAAAGGAAAGTTATCTCATTCACATGGCCCTACTCTCCTTGGAGCCAGTTTTCCTGCGATAGGGTCAAACATTAGAGGGGTGTATCACAACATCTTCTGGTGAGTTTCTTGGCTCCCAGTACTCTGTGAAGGCCACATCAACATATGCTTTTGTAACCTATACCGACGCTGACCTGAGAAGCTTCGAGCAACAAGGCTCCACTTGTCCATATAGCCAGGGAGGGAGGAAACAAGGGGGAAAGAAGGAAATCAAAGAGTTAAAGGGAATATTAGATGATACTATGCCCACTCCAGTACTCTTGCTTGGAAAATCCCATGGACAGAGGAGCCTGTTAGACTGCAATCCATGGGTTCGCTAAGAGTCAGACACAACTGAGCGACTTCACTTTCACTTTTCACTTTCATGCATTGGAGAAGGAAATGGCAGCCCACTCCAGTGTTCTTGCCTGGAGAATCCCACGGACGGGGGAGCCAGGTGGGCTGCCGTCTATGGGGTCGCACAGAGTCGGAAATGACTGAAGTGAGTTAGCATAGCATAGTATGCCAGAGTTGTTTTATTTCTGTAGAAAGGAGGCTTTTCTTAAGCTATCCCATGCCTGGAAATGGTTTTATTCAGTTATACAGATCAAAGGGACCAAGCAGAAAATGGAAACAGCAATGGCAATGGGAAGCTCCCAGAATGTTTAGATAAAGATAAGGACTCTGGCCTTAGTAGTGAAATATGAACAACTGTCAGCTGAGAGGCCCTGAATCTTATGGACCGTAATATTCCCTAATGGTAAGAAGTGACTAACCCAGCATGAACTGTGTGGGATGAGAGCTGCCTGAAATCAGGAGAAACCCATCTGTAAAAAAGAACGTTGAAAGAAGAAAAGCCAGATAGGGCCACCATAAGCACTTTAACTCTTCTTTAGTAAAGAGGCTAAGAAGCTAAACTTAGAATCACGGCCTAAAAAATAAACATACAAAACAACGTTGTGTAAAATTTAACTTGTTTCATAGATATATAGGTATGCTTCTAAAATAAGTTTTGCTGATTGAATATATATTTTATAACTTCCAAAAAGTATTTTAGAAAATGACCTGACCTGTGATATCAACTAGCAATATCAGTATGAAGTCAAAAGCCGCTGATAGTCAAATGTCTGGTGTCCAGAACTGGCAAAGGAAGCAGCCCCGTAGCTCTCACAGAACTGTGTCAACCATCATCAGCTGTTTCCTATCTAGTTCTGCCACATTTCATTCTTACTGTGAAATGTGCTTCTGACTCATCTTTCCACATATTGTGAGTAGAAACTATTAGAATTTGGATTTTCAAATCATGGATGTTCATGGCGGTAGGGTGGTATGATAAGAGAATTCTTTCTTTAAAAAAAAAAAAAAATCTAAACTCAAAGTTCTACAAGTGAGAAGGAAAGAACTCTCAGAAAGACACACTCACTGAAAGAGAAGGGATAACTGTCCAAGGGTGAGTTGGCCTCTGATGAACACATCCCATTTTTAATCCTGACACCAGCCCGTACTCATTCCCTGAAGACACTGCCTTGTTGAGAACGACTAGAATTTTTAAATGTGGCCTGATTAAAATAAAGGAATTAATAAAACACAAACAAAGAGGGCACTGAAATGTAAAAATAGAATCATCACATTCAACAATGAATAGGCTTAGAATACCATTATAGCTAGTTTAACAGGCATGATACTATATACAGAGTATTAATAATAACATTTAATCAGAACTAAACTCCCTTTTGAACTGTTGTGTTGGAGAAGACTCTTTTTTTTTTTTTTGGTGGTGGTTTTTAGCTTATGTTTTTTATATATGAAAACAATTTAGCTCATGTCACACAAAACAAAAGCAGGTACAACAGTAAAACTGAATCATGAAAACCCCGATCAATTATTTTTAGCATGTCTCTTAACTTGTCATTCCCCTGGTTTCTTGTCTTCTGTGCTTGAGTCTTGAACAGGTAACCACTTGAAGGGGTGCCGGCGATAAATGGGCCATGGGGGAAGTGTCAGCAAACACGAAAAAGCAAATCCAGCCATAACTATATAGACAGTCCACCCGAACTGTTCAGCCAGGTACCCGTAGATAAATCCAACTATTACAGAAAAAAGGATAATTCCCTGAAACATCTGTTCAGCTAGCTTCTGGCCCTTGTAATCCATTTGCGTGGGCAGTGAGCTCAGATGCTCCAACATGTCTGGTTCTGAAGGCGGGCGGCAGAGCGAGGGCAGCCGGGACTCAGGGACGCTAGGGCCCGGGGTCAGCTTCTGCTGACGGGTCCAGCTCCACGGGCCTGCGGAGTCGAGGGTTGCGATGGCCGTAGTCCCGGAAGCGGATG
Source organism: Bos grunniens (assembly GCF_055505025.1). NCBI lineage: Eukaryota > Metazoa > Chordata > Mammalia > Artiodactyla > Bovidae > Bos > Bos grunniens. Next base: position 58,663,377 of record NC_141183.1, on the reverse strand, counting down.
TCTCCCACAGAAGACTCTTGAGAGTCCCTTGGACTGCAAGGAGATCCAACCAGTCCATCCTAAAGGAGATCAGTCCTGGGTGTTCATTGGAAGGACTGATGTTGAAGCTGAAACTCCAATACTTTGGCCACCTCATGGAAAAAGCTGACTCATTGGAAAAGACCCTGATGCTGGGAAAGATTGAGGGCAGGAGAAGGGGACAACAGAGGATGAGATGGTTGGATGGCATCATCGACTTGATGGACATGAGTTTGGATGGACTCCGGAGTTGGTGATGGACAGGGAGGCCTGGTGTGCTACGGTTCATGGGGTCACAAAGAGTCGGACACGACTGAGCGACTGAACTGAACTAAACTGAAACTGGCTTTGCTGTTATTAGCTATGCAGCATTGGAAATTTTTGTTTCCATAAACATAATTTTCCACCTTTAAAAAGAGATGACAGTATTTTTTTTTTCATGTTGTATTATGTGGCTCAGTCTCCCAGCAATGGCTAAATGATCCAGAGGTTTACATTTGACACAAGATGGGCTAATCAAAAGCTCTGTTCTGAGAATCTGGATATTTTTAACTCAGAGAGAGAGATTGAAAGACTCGAATGGAGTGACATCGGTACCATTGTTCAAGAGAAAATACCATACAATCCTGCATCTGAAATACTAGGGACTCTTTTTCTCCTTGCTCTTCCCCAGGTGCACTGAACTTATCCTTTGACCCTGAGAGACACCCAGTGATCTTTCCAGCAACTGTCTGTGGGTTTGTTGTGTTTTTTATGTGTGGCCTTAGTGGCCATAACTTGCTTTCTGTGTCTTGTAAACAGAAGAATTTTGAATCAAAAAGAAATAGGTCTTAGGAAGGAGAATGGTACAAGTAAAAATTTCTGAAGCAAGGAATCGGTCTAAAGTGGGGTCTAAATTGGTCTAGAGCTGGGAAGCCTATAGTGTAATACACAGCAATTGATTCAGTAATCCCTGGTTATCCCAGTCCGTGTGGTGTGGGTGGTATATGACTCAGGCTGGCCAACTGAATCATCAAAACCTAGACACTCATGGGAACTGATTAATTCGGGATAGGCTCATGACCTAAGAGGATTCAGTAACTCAACTGAAGGAACTTTGTTTCAATTTGGGGGAAGAAAGACTTTCTCTGTTGGACAATGAGGGGATGAAATGTAACACTGCAGCAGCAGTCTTAGCTTATTAAACAGAGAATCTGCCTGAGAAAGAATCAACACAGAGGAAAGGATAGCAGAGAATTGAAGAGAATGACCCTTTGTTTGAGAACTTGGGCCTTGAAGCCCTTTAAATTTTTTTGTAAAAAGAATATCTTTAATATATAAATAGTTCAACAGCATCGTTAAAAGCTTTTGGCCACTGATAAAAAGATGATTAGTCCAACTTGACAAAAACTTGACAATACCATTGCAATTTGAATTTAGGTACAACTGCTATGTATATAATGATAGTATGCAGGTAGTTTTTAATTATATATTTAAAAGATTTGTAATTTTATGCATTCAGTATTCACCATTGTCTAAATGCCTTGGCAAAACTTGGTGTGCTTAAGTTACTTCACTCGTACAAAGATGATGCCATAAAAAAGAGGGTCCATCTCTCCTGGGAGCCCAAGATAAAAGACACACACCAGCCTGTCCTTCTGCTACTACACTTGCTGGGAGCCACTGACTAGACAAGTGTTTCCTCATCTTATAAGGATAAAAAAATGACCCAACTTTTTTGAGGATGGAGGACCATAGGCTATCAGGGCATTTATACCATCTCCTTGGCCATATTGATGAGAATCTGTTAACCCTTGCTGAACTAAATGCTTTAGTTTGTTTCTTACTATATCTAAGACAGACAAGTAGTTGCCTTAAAGCTTGCTTTTGTTTTATCTACATTGCTGCTGCTGCTAAGTCACTTCAGTCGTGTCTGACTCTGTGCGACCCCATAGACGGCAGCCCATCAGGCTCCCCTGTCCCTGGGATTCTCCAGGCAAGAACACTGGAGTGGGTTGCCATTTCCTTCTCCAGTGCATGAAAGTGAAAAGTGAAAGTGAAGTTGCTCAGTCGTGTCAGACTCTTAGCGACCCCATGGACTGCAGCCTACCAGGCTCCTCCATCCATGGGATTTTCCAGGCAAGAGTACTACATTAAGTGATTCTATTTCTGTGTGAAAAGGCCCATTTACCTAGAAGGAAAAGAATCTTTCTAATTCCCACCTTTGAAATTAGAAGATTCGTTTCTAATCCCACTGATACACAGATATATGGCCTAGATGCTTCACAGATAGGAGCCAATAAATTCTCCTTGGCTCAAATACCAATTTGAATTGCATTTTCTATAACTTGCTACCAAAAGAGTCTAGACTAATAAGTCCCTGACCCACAACTAGGCTTATCTAGTCTTGCAGACATAGACAAGCCTGGTAAAATCCGCTCTCTCATCCTCAGAGTTCTTTGCTGATGAGTCTCATATGTTCTATTCTCACAAAACAATGCAGTATAATCAGCTGTTCACTGGAGGTAAGTTTATAAGTATATAAACTTACATTTATAAGGTCATTCCAAATGAATATAAATATCGATTCGTTTGTTGCTGTGTTATTGTTCAGTTGCTAAGTTGTGTCCAACTCTTTGTGACCCTGCGGACTATATAATGCTAGGCTTCCTTGTCCTTCACTATCTCCTGGAGTTTGCTCAGACTTATGTCCTTGGGGTCAGTGATGCTACCTAACCATCTCATCCTTTGCTGCCTCCTTCTCCTTTTGCCTTCAATCTTTCCCAGCATCAGGGTCTTTTCTAAGGAGTCAGTTCTTTGCATCAGGTGGCCAAAGGTTTGGAGCTTCAGCTTCAGCAACAGTCCTTCCGATGAATATTCAGGGTTTATTTCCTTTAAGATTGATTGATTTGATCTCCTTGCAGTCCAAGGGACTCTTAAGAGTCTTCTCCAACACCACAGTTCAAAAGTATCAATTGTTTGGCTCTCAGCTTTCTTTATGGTCTGACTCTCACATCCATACGTGACTACTGGCAAAACCACAGCTTTGACCGTACATACTTTTGTCGGCAAAATAATGTCTCTGCTTTTTAATATGTTGTTTACGTTTGTCGTAGCTTTCCTTCCAAGGAGCAAATGTCTTTTAATTTCATGGCTGTGGTGACCACCCACAGTGATTTTGCAGCCCAAGAAAATAAAACCTGTTGCTGCTTCCACTTGTTCCCCATCTCTTTGCCATGAAGTGATGGAACCAAACACCATGATCTTAGTTTTCTGAATGTTGAGTTTCAAGCCACTTTGATTGGTTTAAATATTTTTATAAACTATTCCATGAAAAGTACCCATTTAACAGTGGGAATCATACGCTAGTATTTTTTTTTTATTTGTTTTAATTGGAGCCTAATTACTTTACAATATTTTGGTGGTTTTTGCCATACACTGACATGAATCAACCACAGAGGTACATGTGTTCCCCATCCTGAACCCCCTCACCCCTCCCTCCCCATCCTATCCCTCTGGGTCATCCCAGTGCACCAGCCCTGAGCACCCTGTCTCATGCATCGAACCTAGACTGGCAATCTGTTTCACATATGATAATATACATGTTTCAATGCTATTCTCTCAAATCATTCCACCCTCGCCTTCTCCCACAGAGTCCAAAAGACTGTTCTATACATCTGTATACACTAGTATTTTTATATGCCCAATCCCTAGTAAAATATGTTAGGCATACTAGTTGCACAAAATGATGAAGTTAAATTGAATTAGAAAAATTCACTGGGGTAGGAGGATTTGAAGTGAGTTACTGCCAGTACAGAGTCCCTGTAAGCTATGTAAAAATGTTGAATGAGAAAAATCTCCTTTTATAAGAAAGAATAAAATGCACAATTATATCAACAAAGTTGAGAAAAGTTAAGCCAAGGGCTGCAGGCAGTCTGATGCTCTGGGGAGAGTAGAATTGCCTGTACTGGATAAGGAGTGAAAAGAGAAAAGGTATCTGCTCCGAAGTTACAGTTACAGAACCCAGAAAACTATTATAGTAATCCAGGCAGGGAGGAGGCCCAGTTCTGCCATGAGGCGGAGGCTAGTTTGTGCTCTTGGAGTCCACGGCAACCCCAGGACAGTCAGCGGGCCCCCAGCGGGTGATCCCACCTCTCTTGTGTTCTTCCTCATGCCACACTCATAGATCTGGTTAAAGCAGGGAGGCAGAGGCTGGGAAAGACTTTTGAGTAAAAGTTTGTCTTAGGAAAAAGCCCTAGTTAGGAGATAGTCCCCAGGAGCAGTTTTTTCCTAACTGAACTAAAGTTTGATAGTCCCATGTTTCCAAGTAGCCTAACTAACACAGAGCCTAGTTTCCCTATTGGAAAAGTAGACATAGTGCTATTGCGCTGTCTCCCTGGAGTTATTATAAGACCCAATGACAAAATTATCTACTGGTACATGAAAGAGCTTTGTAAATGTGAACGCAGTTCGTGATTACAAGTTTTATTTTTGCCCCTCCTTATGTCTGGACTTAGTGTCCTGGCTTTTAGAATCTGGCACTGTGTAAGTCGAGCGCTGGTGCTGCATAATTAAGGTAGGCTAACTGCTGCAAGCCACAGACCCCAAATCACGCTGGCTTATCGTGGCTTATCCCACCTGCTCACTCGTGCCACCTCCCATCATGCACCAGCATGTGATTTTTCATCCTAGCTTCTTGTATGTCACGGCTCCACCCAACCTTAGGTTCCTAGAGCCCTCTCTTTTCCACCACCAAATGAAAACGGAGTAAGGACAGTGAGAGAATTTTATGGACAGGTATGTAACACTTCAACTCACATTCTGTTGTGTAGAACCCAATTACATTGCCGTAGCCAACTACAAAAGTGATCTGGAAATGGTAAGCTTTGGTACCCAGCAGGATGAACAGAGCATGATTGTTGGGAGCACTAGATACAGACACTCAACCAAGGCATAATGAATGTATGCACTTCTTCAGCTTATATTACATGAAAAGATCCTCCCCATCTATGGACTCCCACAGCTTCTGGTGTGTGTGTGTGTGTGTGCCCTCAGTTGTTCAGTCATGTCCGTCTCTTTGTCATGCCATGGACTGTAGCCTCACTAGAATCCTCTGTCTGTGGAATTTTCCAGGCAAACATATTGGAGCAGGCTGCCATTTCCTTATGAAGGGGATCTTCCTGATCCAGGGATCAAACTTGTATCTCTTGAGTTTCCTGTGTTGGAAGGCGAACTTTTTACCACTGTGCCACCTGGAAAGCCCCTCTGTAAAACCTAATTAAGTACACTGTAAGTAACTTGAGTGCAGGAACTTTTTGTCACTTTCTTCTCACAATGCTTAAATATAGTGGGTGCTCAAAATATGCTAGTTGAATTGATAAAACTAGTCAGGTACATGATTCACATCCAAAATCAGCTATGGTTTCTTAAACACCTCCCACAGTGTCACATTGCTGCCAAGAAATGTTTGCCTCGTCAGAAAAGTTATTCCAAAACATAGGGCTTTCTACTCTTTTTCAAACCCAGAGACATCCATGACTAAAACAGAACTTGGTACATAGTAAGCACTAATTATAAATGTGATGGGTGAGTGAGTGAATGAATAATTTAGTAAGCTACAGATCCAGGAGTTTTATAAATCAACTAATTTTGCTATTTGATCATTCAAGCATTTGGAAATCAGTAACTTTAGCTCTTTTCTATCCTCTTATCTTCTTGTAGGTTTGGATCCCTGATCCATACAGGCTTAACTGACCCACAATCTGTTGCATCTAACAGCTAGTAACATTCTAACCTGGCAGATGAAAGACTTCAGTTTTAGTTCTCAATCAAACACTAACTTACTCTATGCTTTTTATCAACTCAGTAGATCCCAGGCCTGCTCCTTCCTCCTTATTTGTCATTCGTTTGGGGCTTTTCACACACTGGCTATACCGGCTTATCGTCTTGCATTAGTTACTGTCATGTTTCAGATTATCACATAACTCTTCATCTAGGAAGAGATTTTCTCCACAAATTAGTTGGGAACAATATGCAAATATGGCCCACATGTTCTTTGTTATTTCTGTCTGAGATGATTTTCCATGCACAAAACAGAAATAGATAAATAGTCTTGAGGTCCACTGATGAATCCTATATTCTATATTCAGTAGACACTTCACACCTGACCGTGTACCAGGTGTAACACAGAGCTACATTCAGTTATAGTCCTTGCTGTCAGGGAGCATCTAGTAGGGAAAGAAAGATGCTAAGCAAATACCTACCATGCATTGCCACAAGTTTATTAAAAAGTATAAAAGATAAAAGGAGTATAGAAGAAAAATGAAGAAATTTAGTAAACTGCCAAGGTTTAAAAAATCTCAGCTTCACCACTTATTAGCTGCAGGACTTTGACAAACTACTTAACCTCCCTGACCCTCAGTTTCCTCATTTGTAAAATTTTAATAATAACAATAACCATGTCATAGGGTTGTAAAGAGGATTAAATGTGTTCATATACATAAAATGTTTAGAACTGTGCTTGATTGCAGTAAATTTCTAACAAATGTTATCTATTATTATTATTTTATTGTCACTTTATCATAAAGTACAATAAAAATATGGTAAGTGATATGCCTGAATCAAAGTGTGTTTCAAATCAACATTTAGAAATAGTTCCTAAAAGCAAGATGGTTCTGAAAGTGTTTTAAAAGGCACTGTATGTTTACAGGGCTTTCCTGATAGCACAGCCTGCAATGCAGGAGACCCCAGTTCAATTCCTGGGTTAGGAAGACACACTGGAGAAGGGATAGGCTCCCCACTCCAGTATTCTCAGGCTTCCCTTGTGGCTCAGCTGGTAAACAAGCATTATTATTTGCCAAATTATAATTCTGTTGTTCTGTTTGTATAACTAGGATGAATCCAGCATATACTTACCAAAACTCACTTTGCACTGACCAAGTATATTACATTGTTCTGTCATTGAAATGGATCTGATAAGTATCAGAATTACTACTTTTCTGAATTATTATTGTAAGATACTAACTCGAGAAACCTTCTAGTTACCAGCAGAGTTTTACTGCTTTTTTTGCCGTGTCTTTGGGTTGCACAGATTCAAACCTGAGATTCAGAACTGAGCTGTTTGTGGATCTGACAGGCTGGTGACACTGTTGGGTATCTGTTTATATGATTTTATGGTGCAGGGTTGATGTATGAGGGAAGAATTTCATACAGGGAGCCTTGAGTCAAAGATAGAGGAGAGAATTAGATTTGGGAGGAAATTGCTGGGCATCTGTCTCCCTGCTGGCCAGAAGGACAGGATTCAAAGTCCTACAGAGAGAGAAAATAAGGCCAGAAACTATAAGTTAACGTCTGATAAGGGATATGTGAGATTCTGGGAACAAATTTTGCTTCTTCAGGACATGTTATGAAGTGAGGCAGAATCAGAGTGAGAGTGACTTTTATCACACCTAGCCCATCCCCAAACCCTTGTTCCACTGCTGCACACCCGACACACTTTGAATCCCCCCACACTCTGGACGAAACCAAACCCCCAAAGCCCCACGGCCTGAGAGTTGGCACGGGGCGCTGCCAAGCGTGTTGAAAGCTCAACCAGAGAGCAGAGCAGAGCATCCCGCCCCAGCTTGTTGCTGCGCATGTGTGTGCAGACGCCCCACATCTGAGGACTCCCAGAGGGAACTAGGAAAGGCTTTGAAAGAGACTGTGATTCTGTAAAATGGGAACTAACGGTCTGCACTCACAGAGGAGAACAGAGCGTCAGCAGCAGCAAACCATTTCACCACCCAGGAAGCCTCACGAGTGGATCCAAATGTACCTCTCTGCCCTAGGAGCCAGACCTTTTTCAGAACATCATTCTTCCAGCTTACTTCATATTATGGCCACGTCGGCACAATGGCTATTTATGGGGAAAGAAATGACAGAAAAATTAAAAATGGAATTGGAGACCTCCGTATTACTCTAAACTGAATTACTGCAGCATCCACTATTTGTGCTGCATTCTGTGCAGGCATGTGGGCGCACACGCGTTCCCACGCACACACACACACACACACACAAACATCACTTATTTTTTGTACCAGAGGAAGAATGCTCTAACCAACTCAGTTCAGTTCAGTTCAGCTCAGTTCAGTCACTCAGTCGTGTCCAACTCTTTGTGACCCCATGGACTGCAGCACGCCAGGCTTCCCTGTTCATCACCAACTCCTGCAGCCTACTCAAACTCATGTCCATCGAGTAGGTGATGCCATCCAGCCATCTCATCCTCTGCCGTCCTCTTCTTTTCCTGCCTTCAATCTTTCCCAGCATCAGGGTCTTTCCTAAGGAGTCAGTTCTTCCCATCAGGTGGCCAAAGTACTGGAGCTTCAGCTTCATCATCAGTCCTTCCAGTGAATATTCAGGACTGATTTCCTTTAGGATGGACTGGTTGTATCTCCTTGCAGTCCAAGGGGACTCTCAAGACTCTTCTCCAACACCACAGTTCAAAAGCATCAATTCTTCGGCTCTCAGCCTTCTTTATAGTCCAACTCTCACATCCATACATGACTACTGGAAAAACCATAACCTTGACAAGACGGACCTTTGTTGACAAAGTAATGTCTCTGCTTTTGAATATGCTGTCTAGGTTGGTCATAACTTTCCTTCCAAGGAACAAATGTCTTTTAATTTCATGGCTGCAGTCACCATCTGCAGTGATTTTGGGGCCCCAAAAAATAAAAGTCTGTCACTGTTTCCACTGTTTCCCCATCTAATTTAACGAACTAATGTTTACCAAAAAACAGGATCATTCCCATGTTAACCACCCACTTGACCAAGAGCAAGGCCAAGAAGTGAGGCACATTAGGACCATGATTCCAGAAGTGGTGAAAAGATAGAAGCTGCATCTTACATGTGCCTCCAAATCAGAATCCTTCTATCCCCAAATGGTAGAAATGCTTAATTAAATCCATATTTTTTAAGCACTCCAATCTTTTTAATGTAATTATTGTTCATCTTTTGCATCTGGGTAAATACTCCTATTTTGGCACAGAAAAAGAGAAGGCAGGCTCCAGAAACCATTTTGCTGCTAGGAGACCTAGAGGCCTGAAAATGAGTTTTTGACAAATTGGAGAGCCCACCCCCTTGCTCTGCATTTAGACAGCATGGGACATTTTGTGAGGCGGCTTCCTTCCTTCCATCCCTGAGCCCAGCCCACACAACATTGTTCAGAGCCCTCCTTGGAACTATGTGAAGCCTGGAAACCTTACTATTTCAACATGCTTTGGAATCACCCAGGATGTTTGCTGTGACCAAAGCAAGATTTTTAAATTGGAGTCCTTCCATTATTTGGCTTTGCCTACCTCCTAATGACCTATGCTGCTATGCTGCTGAGAGCGCATTCTCTGCTTTATTCAGCATCACGCTTTTATGCTGACTATACATTCTATGAGTGAAAAGACTCCTTTCAGATATGGCTCCGAACAGTTGATCTTAAAAGGTTTAGCCTTAACATTAAAAGGTTAAGTATTTCTATACACTCAGCCTTAATTTGGAATTATAGCTTCATTTGACTCCAGAGATTTTTAAAAGTTTCATGATTATTAAAGGCTTCAGCTCTCCCATGTGTGCCAAATTAAGCCAAGAAGGGTTGCAATTCACCACCATACTGAATGAGTTTTTTCCCACTCTGGGTTCTCACAGCACTTCAAACTTCCTTTTAACTCTGCATTTACTAGGTGTCAAAGTCATTTATGTCTTCCTTTCCCTCTAAAAGACAATATATTTTAGTTATCTTTTTATCCCCAAAATCTAACCAAGCACCTGGCAAGGACCCAATAGTTACTCAATATGTATGTTGTTGGCTTAAAATTTGACATGTTCATGACAACTATTTTAATACTTTTGGGCAATGCTTATACTAAAAATCATATTTCTTTTTCATCTATACCTCAGGTGTGTGAAAAACCACAGGCCTGCCTGAAACTATGAGAAGATAATAGTTCTAAGGGGGACAGAGAAGAATGGATAGGAAGATAATGGATATCATATCCATATCACAATTTCCCTGCTTCTTTACCTATACACTCCATCTTTTCTCATGTTTATTCAAGCTCAAGTTCTCCATTATCTCCACTAATGAAGAAAAGCTCTAGTATACATGGTGACTCAGAAGGTAAAGAATCTGCCTGCAATGCAGGAGACCTGGGTTTGATCCCTGGGTCAGGAAGATCCCCTGGAGAAGGGAACGGCTACCCACTCCAGTATTCTTGCCTGAGAATTCCATGGACAGAGGAGGCTGGTGGGCTACAGTCCACGGGGTCTCAAGGAGTCAGACACGACTGACACATACATAGTTCCAAAGAGCAGATAATCTAAATTACCCCCTTGTCCTTCTGGAGAACATATCATACAGAAGCAAGAGCCCTAACTTTAGGGACATAAGACTGAAGTCACACTTCCTACCTATAAGATGACCCTGGATGAGTCACTCAACTGTTCTGAAACTCAGTTTCTTTACCTGCAACACTTACCTTTCCTAGCCATAGGACTAGTGTCTGGATGGCACAATTTGTACTGTATTTTGCAAACCAAAAAACAGGGTACTTGTCTAAGATTATGTGAGTATTACATTTGGAATGGAATTTGATAGCAAGGAGTGATGAATAAGTTGACATAGAATTAATAGTCTCTGCCAAATAAATGTTAAAATAAGTTTATAGTTCTCAAGACTAAACCCAGTGACAATGTGGGTAGGCAGTCGATTCACCTTTTAGGTTCAGGGAGAACTGGCTGGGGTTATAAAAGAGCCATGACTGGACCATTATATGGTTGGTTCCTCTGCAGATAATCAAGAGTTGACTAATACACAGCAAGGGCACAAGACAGCACCTTGCTCCGCCGTTACCCATATGGTGTAAAAACGAAGGTGGCTAGTGCCAAATGCAGATCCAATTAAAACTTGGAAAGGTTGCTCCATTATCACATTTGCAGTCATAATTAAATTTGTCGCTGAGAAGAGCTGCCAAGCTTGCCTCTCTGTTTTGGAAGGTGGGACATCTGTTAACATTAGCATGGACATGGAGCATGGGAGAAAGTCACAAAAATTCTGCTTCAAAATGAACATTCAAAGTAAACTATAGTGTCTTTTAAGGCTCTGACTACTAAGCCTTCTATTGTTCTATTGCCTCCGTTTCCTTGTTACTTCTCCTAATTTGTGATTTCTTAATGTGAGTGAAAGTCGCTCAGTCATGTCCGACTCTTTGCAACCCCATAGACTATACAGTCCATGGAATTCTCCAGGCCAGAATGCTGGAGGGGGTAGCCTTTCCCTTCTCCAGGGCATCTTCCCAACCCAGGGATTTAATATAAAGGAATTTTCCCTGATATTTCTCATTGCCAGAGTCAAAACTCTGAATGATTAGAATTCAGATCTGACTAAAATTCAACAAGGAAGATGATCTATGATCAGAATTGAAAAGCTTTAAAGAAGACTCCCCTTTCATACTTCCTACAGAGGAGCTACCTAGGAAATGCTGGGATTGTATGTGACTTGATTCAACCACATATAGGAGGCAGCAAAGCTGGAGGGCTCTGGAGCACACAGTTAAGTACTAAGATCAATGTATGTGCATTATATCTTATAAACAACATGAGCTTTCACATTCACAAATTATTTTAAGCCAGATGGCAATCTTATATAGTAGATAGTTATCTTCTCATTTTGCAGAAAAGTAAATTAAAATTCTGAAACATTGAAATGCTGATAATCTCACAGCCAAATGGTAGAGAGAGGAGAAATGGAATGCAGGTTTTCTAAATCCTACAGCACATATTTGTACTTAATTTATAAGCTACATTAATTTATATCAATAGAGCCAAACATGCCACATTAAGAGCTAAATGTTTTCATCTAAACAATTTTTAATATTATGATAATGAAAGATTAAATTAAAATCCATTTTCCTGCCTACTAGGATGAAACATGAAGTTGAATAATATGACCAAAAAGCAACACTCTCACTATTTAGCCCTGAAACCCTACAATGGACTGTGAAGCACCGGGGCCCTGAAATTTACAATACCAAGAAGGGGAAGGAGAAGAATGTCATAGAAAGAGCTCTAAGCTGAGAGACTTGAGCTTTGGTGCTTGAAGCAAAACCTGGGCCAGATCATTTCATTCATTTCTGCATCATTTCCACAATAAGAGGACAAGATATGGCAGAAGTAGTTTCTCCCTAAGATCCTTTCCGGGCTTAAAAATATCATGATTCCCATGAAGGACACTGAACTAGAATTGGATCTTATATTTTCCTGATATATTGTCAGGTCTGAGTTTGAATGACTCTCAACTCATGTAGGTTTCACACTTACCAACCTTTTCCCTATAGCAATTCAGCTCCCAGACTCTCCAACAAATCACACTGAGTCTTTAATGATAATACACCTGAGCAAGGGAGCAAAAAAATTAAGCACTGCAATTAATGATGTGACAGTGATAGAGATCTCAGAGCACCAATTTATGGAGCAGGATTCTCAGAAGAGAAAGCAGCCTGCTAGGCCTGAATAGTTAATCTTAAGGGGTCATTTAAATTTATATGAAAGGTAGCTTGATAAGAAGATGGTAAAAGAAAAATAAAAGTATTCTGTGAATGTATAACTAAATCCAGTCCTTTTGTATGTTTGTACACATATACAGTGAATTCTAGAATTATTATTTTACATATAAAATAAGGAGATAGAAAACTGAAAATCAAGAGCAGTATGGAATATTTTGAAAGGTCAGGATTTTCCAGAGAGGGATTAATTTGGTATTCCTGACCCCCAAACAGAATGTGGCAAGCTTTTAGTCTATGAAGGACCTTTACACACACTGCAACCCTATAAAGAAGAAAGGTTGTTATTTCCCCCAATTTAATAGATGGATGGGGTACATTAATGGTTGTGACCAAAGTCACACATTAGGAAATCTGTTATTTGTTTGAAGCCACCAGAAATTAAAATTCCACAAAATATATAATTTCTTCTCATATGCCTGTTTCAGATGACCACTGTAACTTACTAATTCAAGTAGCTCTATTCCCCACCTCAAAGGCAACCAGAGGAAATAACTAAACACTCAAGAACATACATATCAGTAGAGCTAGTATGCAACCTTCCTGAGTCTCTTACAAGTGGTGGCCAAGACAATGCAATATACTGTCCTTTCCGTCAGAGTTTAGCTTATTACAGATAAAATTGTTTTGAATCTACATGACACAACCAGACTATACATGGATAAATGAATCCTTTATCCTTTAGGCATTTTCTTCTTTCAGTTTTTTATAATAACTACTATTAAATATATTAGTAACATTATACTTGGATAGCCATTACAGTTCAGTTCAGTAGCTCAGTCGTGTCCAACTCTTTGCGACCCCATGGACTGCAGCATGCCAGGCCTCCCTGTCCATCACCAATTCCCTGAGTTTACTCAAGCTCATGTCCATCACATCAGTGATGCCATCCAACCATCTCATCCTCTGTCATCCCCTTCTCCTCCCACCTTCAATCTTTCCCAGCATCAGGGTCTTTTCCAATGAGTAGGTTCTTTGCATCGGGTGGCCAAAGTATTGGAGTTTCAGCTTCAGCATCAGTCCTTCCAATGACTATTCAGGACTGATTTCCTTTAGGATTGACTGGTTGGATCTCTTTGCAGTCCAAGAGACTCTCAAGAGTCTTCTCCAACAGCACGGTTCAAGAGCATCAATTCTTCAATGCATTACAGTCGAGTACAATTTAAAAACAAAACATATTCCAATATCATATGAACTTAACTCTCTAATAAAGCCTTGTGATACATAATCTGTTGGCATTTCCACATTTGCTTAGTCAGCTCTTAAAAGGTATGAAAACTCAGCTCAATCCTGGAATCATTTCCCAACTTCCAAGTCTATGTTTCCATCACAAATTACACATGGTAATTTTCCCACTGGATTGAAAGCTCCCTGAGGTTGAGGGCCTCGTTCTCATTGTATACTTATCTCCTATCACTTGTTGTTGTTCAGCCGCTAAGTCACGTCTGAATCTTTGTGATGCCTTGGACTGCAGCACTCTAGGCTCCCCAGCCTTCCACTATCTCCCACAGTTTGCTCAGATTCATGTCCATTGAGCCAGTGATGCTATATAACCATCTCATCCTCTGCCTCCCCCACCTCCTTTTGCCTTCACTCTTTGCCAACATCAAGGTCTTTATTAATGAGTCAACTCTTCCCATCAGGTGGCCAAGGTATTGGAGTTTCAACAACAGTCCTTCCAAAGAATATTCAAGGTTGATTTCCTTTAGGATGGACTGGTTGGATCTTCTTGAAATCCAAGGGGCTCTCAAGAGTCTTCTCAGCACCACAATTCAGAAGCATCAATTGGCTCTCAGCTTTCCTCATCATCCAGCTCTCACATCCATACATGACTAATGGAAAAATCATAGCTTTGACCATATGGATCTTTGTTGGCAAAGTGATGTCTTTGCTTTTTAATATGCTATCTAGGTTTGTCATAGTTTTCCTTCCAAGGAGCAAGCGCCTTTTAATTTCATGGCTGCAATCAACATCTCCAATAATTTTGGAGACCAAGAAAATAAAATCTGTCATTGCTTCCACTTTTTCTCCTATTTGCCATGAAGTGATGGGACCAGGATGTCATAATCTTAGTTTTTTAATGTTGAGTTTCAAGCCAGCTTTTTCACTCTCCCCTTTCACCCTCATCAAAGGCTCTTTAGTTTCTCTTCACTTTCTGGCATTAGAATGGTGTTACCTGCATATCTGAGGTTGTTGATATTTCTCCTGGAAATCTTGATTCCAGCTTATAGTTCATTCAGCCCAGCATTTTGCATGATGTACTATGCATAGAAGTTAAATTAAGCAGGGTGACAATATACAGCCTTGTCATACTCCTTTCCCAAATTTAAACTATTCTGTTGTTACATGTCTGATTCTAACTGTTGCTTCTTCACCCACATATGGGTTTCTCAGGAGACACTAAAGTGGTCTAGAACTTCTGTCTCTTTAAGAATTTTCCACAGTTTGTTGTGGAACATTCACACCAGTCAAAAAGATTTGGGGTAGTCAGTGAAGCAGAAGTAGGTGTTTATTGGAACTCCCTTGTTTTCTCCATGATCCAGTGAATTTGATCTCTGATCCCTCTGCCTTTTCTAAATCCAGCTTGTACATCTGAAAGTTCTCCGTTCACGTACTGCTGAAACCTAGCTTGGAGGATTTTGAGCATAACCTTGCTAGCATGTGAAATGAGCACAAGTGTATAGTACTTTGAACATTCTTTGGCATTGTCCTTCTTTGAGATTCAAGTGAAAACTGACCTTTTTCCAGGCCTGTGGCCACTGCTGAGGTTTCCAAATTTGCTGATATATTAAGTGAGTATTTTAACAGCATGTTTTTTTCTTTTTTTTTTTTAGGATTTTAAATAGTTCAGCTGGAATTCCATCAGCTCCACTAGCTCTGTCTGTAGTTATGCTTCCTAAGCTTCACTTGACTTATATTCCAGGATGTCCAACTCTAGGTGAGTGACCATACCATCATGTTTATCTGGGTCATTAAGGCCTTTCTCCTATAGTTTCTCTGTGTGTTCTTGCCACCTCTTCTTAATCTCTTCTGCTTCTGTTCAGTACTTACCATTTCTGCCCTTTGTCGTGTCTTTTCTTGCATGAAATATTCTTTGGATATCTCCAATTTTCTTGAGATATCAAAGTCTTTCCCATTCTATTGTTTTCCTCTATTTCTTTGCATTGTTCATTGAAGAAGGCTTTCTTATCTCCCCTTGCTATTTTCTGGAATGCTGCATTTAATTGGTATATCTTTCCCTTTCTCCCTTCCCTTTCACTTCTCTTCTTTTCTCAGCTATTTGTAAGGCCTTTTAAGATAACCACTTTATCTCCTTGCATTTCTTTTTTTTTTTTTTTTGAGATGGTTTTGGTCATTGCCTCCTGTACAGTGTTATGAACCTCTGTCCATAATTCTTCAAGCACTCTGTTTACAAGATCTAATCTCTTGAATCTAATTATCATCTCCACTGTATAAATCCACTGTATAAATTCTAAATCATAAAGAATTTGATTTAGATGGAACCTGAATGGACTAATGGTTTTCCCTACTTTTTCAATTTAAGTCTGAATTTTGCAATAAGGAGCTCATGACCTGAGTCACAGTCAGCTCCAGGTCTTGTTTTTACTAACTGTATAGAGCTTCTCCATTTTTGGCTGCAAAGAACATAATCAATCTGATTTCGGCACTGTCCATCTAGTGATGTCCATGTGTAGAATTATCTCTTGGTTTGTTGGAGAAGGATATATTCTCTGAGCAACATCTTCCTTTGACAAAATTCTGTTAGCCTTTTCCTGGGTTTGTTTTGTATTCCAAGGCCATATTTGCTTGTTACCATGGGTATCCCTTGACTTCCTACTTTCGCATTCCAATCCCCTATAATAAAGTCATTTTTTTTTTTTTTGGTGTTAGTTCTAGAAGGTATGGTAGGTCTTCATAGAACTTTTCAACTTCAGCTTCTTTGGCATTAGTGGTTGAGGCATGGACTCGGATTACTGTGATGTTGAATGGTTTGCCTTGGAAACAAACCAAAAGCATTCTGTCATTGAGACTGCACCCGAGGAGTGCATTCTAGACTCTTTTGTTGACTATGAGGGCTACTCCATTTCTTCTAAGGGTTTCTTGCCCACAGTAGTAAATTTGCCCACTCCCATCCATTTTAGTTCACTGATTCCTAAGATATTGATGTTCAGTCTTGACATCTCTTGCTTGATCACATACAATTTACCTGTATTCATGGACCTAACATTCCAGGTTCCTATGCAATATTGTTCTTTACAGCATTGGACTTTATTTTCACTATGACACATCCACAACTGAACGTCATTTCTGCTTTGGCCCAGCCACTTCATTCATTCCAGAGCTATTAGTAATTGCCCTTTGCTCTTCCCCAGCAGCATATTGGACATCTTCCCACCTGGGAGGCCTCATCTTCTGGTGTCATATCTTTTTGCCTTTTCGTACTGCCCATGGCCTTCTCCAGGCAAGAATACTGGAATAGGTTGCCATTTCCTCCTCCAGTGAACCACGTTTTGTCAGAACTCTCCATCTTGACCCATCCATCTTGGGTGGCCCTGCAGGACATGGCTCGTTAAGTTATGCGCTTCATTAAGTTATGCAAGCCCTTTCGCCATGACAAGCTTGTGATCCATAAAGGGGAGGCTGTGATTCATGAAGGAGCTGTCACTTACAGGTGCTCAATAAGTGAGGCTGAACAGACAGATGAATGTAGCAATTGGAATCTATAGTCCAGGTAACATACTAGAAAATGTACATTTAACAAAATTCACTGCATTATTATTTGAGCTGATTGGCCAATGTTTTAAAATGTTCAACAGAGTTTATATTTTATATTTAAATTAAATACAAACTGCTTTCTCAGTAGACAGAGACTCTCAAAATCAAGGACTGGACAAACTCTCCAGGACCATCTGGTCCAATGTATGCCAGAAAAGTAAATAGGTGTCTAAATAACCCATGGCATTTTCTGTTTCATTTAAAGCTTCATTTCTCCCCCACCCCCACCCCCTCAAAACAGGAAAATAAAGAAGCTGCAAAGGTCACCTTTGTAGAACTTCTGGTACCTATCCAGAAAAATCCTGCTCCCTAGCCCTGACCCTTGAAAAAACAGACTCCCAAGAGTCCCTGGAAAATGGACACTTACATAAATCTGTCCCTGTTCAGACTTTCTTCTTCGTTCTTCTTCTGGTACAGTCTCTTTCCTCTCTCACACACTTTCGACTGCAGAACAGAATGTCCATTTCACACTGTTCAAAATCTCTGTCTCATTTTTCAGTGCTAAAACGATACAGGGCCCTGCAGCTTTTCAGACACTCATTCTTTTAAAGACATTGGCTGAACCAAGTTCATTGGCTGTGGGTTTAATAAACTCTCCCAGTGCTGGTATCTTTCAGCCTGTCAATTTAAAAATCCTTTCTTGAGCACCATAGATCACTGCAGAGAGAGAAGTGCACTCACAAAGAGAAACAGCAGGAAAATAGCAGAATGCAAAGACTGCAAATGAATGGCTGGAAGGCTGCCACTGATGAAGATAATGAATAGCCCAGTTGTAAATCAAATCACTTTAAAATGCAAAATGAGATACCCCTACTAGAAAAAGGTTGTTTATGTTCTGGCACCTTCAGGGGTAATGAACACAAGATATTAAGTATTATCCAAGTTGTCCACTTAAAAATTCTTAGATTTTCTACTCAGTATTCAACCCCATGCCTAAAAGACAAACAATACAAGCAGCTCTATCAGTGGTCTCGTTCCTTATTTACTTATTTCATTTTATTCTCACATAAAATCAGGACCATTCTTAAATCCAACCCCCCTTAAGGATAGATGGCCCATTTACTTCTCTCTCTTATAAATCTGATCCCATTCTCTCCTTACATAACGTGCTTTTCAACTTATCCACGTATTGCCTCACATTGCCTTTTAATTGCATATGTAATGTCTTGTCTCACCCAATAAAATCATAAACTACTTGAGGGTAGGAATAATGACTTACATTTCTCTTGTCTAATCCACAACAGCTGGGAGAGTGAAAAGCCCAGCACGGGTGCTCCATATAAACCCTCTGATATGAATAAAATGAGAAACTTGGAGGCTGAGAAAGTTTGATTCTGTCATTCCTTCTGGACTTAACAGAAATGCCATCTCAGCTTCTCAACTCATGCATTATTGATTTTTACAGGTGCCACCTTTTTAGAAGGAGATATGGAGCACAAACAGCCAACCACAGTGTGTTACTCTAATCAGCAACAATTTCAGTCTTATCCTAATCAGAAACCATTGTGTAGGGAGGATGGGTCCTGTAAATGACAATCATCTCACCATTGTTAAATGGTGAATGCGCCATAATATCATCAAAGCACAAAACTGCCCCAAAGTGTTCTCTTAAGTAATCATACTAAAAGATTAGGCACCAGCAGGTAATTTGGCCTTATCTTTCTTCAGAAAAACTTAGAAGGGATTTGAAGTAGAATAAATCACCATGAGCAATTGTAAGAACTACACAGGCCTTTTCGATATCTTCTGTCTTCACACATATGGGGAAGATAATTTTATAGTCATGATTTTCATACCATACTCTAGGCTCACAGTTCTTTTAGACTGAATAATATTCTCCTTCCTCCATCTAACATAGTGTACCTGTATTGATTCAAGCATAGGGTTTCCCAGAAATAAAAGATATTGACACAAGATTAATTGTAACCTGTGACTAAACCTGGAAATATAGGTTTTGTCAGCCAAAAAGAGAGATCAGCATATGATAAAAGACATTTTTAGAAAAAGATGGTAAAGTCAAGAACGGATTAGGTTTGGCTGGAATGTTTCTGATAATTGTTTTTAATAATTACTGTCATTTCTGGGAACTATATTATTTACTTATTCAATCTACACTCCTTAAGCATCTATGCTATTTAATCTATACTTATTAAGCCTTTCCCTTCTCCAGGAAATCTTCCCAACCCAGGGATTGAACCCAGGTCTCCCACATTGCAGGCGGATTCTTTACCAGATGATCCACAAGGGAAGCCCAAGAATACTGGAGTGGGTAGGTTATTGCTTCTCCAGCAGATCTTCCCGACCCAGGAATCGAACCAGGGTCTCCTGTGTTGCAGGCATTTCTTTACCACTGAGCTATCAGGGAAGCCCTATTAAGCATCTAGTATGTGCAAATAACTGTGTTGAGAAATGGAAGGCATACAGAGACAAAGATTTGTCCTGAGCCCTAAGCAGTCTTGTAATCTAGTACAAATATCACATTATACACAAAGAACATTAAGGCACCATAGGTAATATGTGAGAAGAAACATCAGTGTCTTTTATATGACTAGATGATGTTTCACACATCTACCATAGAAATTCCATATTCCATAGAACTTAAGATGCAGCAGACTTGTGATATACCTAAGAATCTGTATATATTTACAAACTTCAGATGACTCATAATTAGTCAAATTTGAGAGAGCTCTAATTAGAGAGATTGTAGTTTAGTTGGTGAGTGAGACAATTTATACATAGAATGATCAGTACACAATTAGGAAAATCATAATTATTCATTTTGTTTTGAGGAGCAACAAAGAGATAAATGTAGATGTGGGGAACCTTTGAAAATAGAACAAGTTGAGCTAAGCACAAAGGCAGGAAGTCACAGTGTGTATCAGGGGAGAGAGAAAAGTCAATCAAGAGAGGGGATTAGCAGCCAGAAGAGAGGGGGTCTTGTATAAAGCAGAATACAGAGGGTCTTGACTGACAAGATGATGAGTGAGCTTTGACTTAAATCACCAGGTACTAGGAAGAAACTGATAATTTTTCAATACAATCTGAGTATCACTTATGAAAAATTATTTGGCAAACAGGATTTTACAAAATGGATTAATCAAATAATTGGAAGTTTAGAAACAAGGAAGTTGTTGTTGTTCAGTCGCTAAGTCATGTCTGATTCTTTGCAGCCCCACGGACTGCAGCACGCCAGGCTCCCCTGTCCTTCACTATCTCCGGAAGCTTGCTCAAATTCGTGTCCATTAAGTTGGTGATGTTAGAAACAAGAAAGAAGATATTGTAATAGCTTGAGTAAAAATGAGATACTGAGCTAAGATAGTGGCAGTGGAAAGTGGAGGCTCTAACAAAGGAGAACTTGGAATAAAAGAATTAGAAAACTTGGTTACTAATTGTATATGGAGGGAAAGAGGGAGGTAGAAAGACGATGAGGCATTGCTAAGCCAGGTAGCCATGGGAGAACGGAGGTTACTAAAAACAAAGAATTCAGAAGTTAAGCAAGTTTGGCAGGCCAGGTAATGATTTTAATATTAGATTTGTTGAGTTTAAAGGATTTGAAGAGTATCTGAGTGGAAGTATCTGGTATAGAGATGGGGGTTCCAGGAAATGAGTGGAGCGGGCCACGGATAGAACAATCAAAAATCTTGTAGATACTCTTACCTGGGATCTAGCTCCTTCGATTGTGCTCCTTAGTATTCAGAGTTGGAAACTGGAGTCTGCACAACACACCTGCACACAAATGTTCACAGAAACTTTATTCATAGCTGCCAGAACTTGGACGCAATCAAGATGTCCTTCAGTAAGCAAATGGATAAACTGGTGCATATCCAGACAATGGGATACTATTCAACACAGAAAGAAATGGATTAACAAGCCATGAAAAGACATGGAGGAAACTAAAATGCATATTACTAAGTGAAAGAAGCCGATCCGAAAGGGCTACATATTGTATGACTGTATGCGTGTGTGTGTGTTTATAATATTCTGGAAAATTATGAAAACTATGAAAAGAGTAAAAAGATCAATGGTTGCCAGGGGTTGGAGAGAGGGAATGATGAAGAGATGGAACATAGAGGATTTTTAGGCTGGTGAAATTACTGTGTATAATACCATAATGGTGGACACATATTATTTTTATACATTTTCCCAGACCCATAGAATGTCCAACATCAAATGTGAACTCTCATGTGAACTATGTACTTTGGATGATAAAGATGTAGGTTTATCAGTTGTAATACATGTAGTCAGTCCTCTGTGAGGAATGTTGATAATGGGAGGCTATTTCCAGAAAATTCTCTAATTCTTTAACCCCTCTACCTTTCTCATTCTGCATTTTCTTTCATACTATTTATTAGGAACATGAGTATCTGCATTTGTGAAGACAGCAAAGACAATGGTAACAAAAAAAAATGAATCTTTGTAATTGTAGGCATCAGTATTGTGTGTGTCTTTTTTAAAGATTTAAATTTTTAGAGCAGTTTTAGGTTCATAGAAAGTTGAGAGAAAGATATGAGAGATCCCATATATCCCCTACCCCCACATATGGGATCTCTCATATCTTTCTCTCAACTTTCTATGAACCTAAAACTGCTCCAAAAATTTAAATCTTTAAAAAAAGACACACACAATACTGATGCCTACAATTACAAAGATTCATTTTTCTTGTTACCATTGCCTTTGCTGTCTTCACAAATGCAGATACTCATGTTCCTAATAAAGAGTATGAAAGAAAATGCAGAATGAGAAAGGTAGAGGGGTTAAAGAATTAGAGAATTTTCTGGAAAGGCAATAGGCAGGAGAGCAAGAGGCATCAATAAGAGGATCAACTTCCATAAAAAACTTTCCTAAGAAAAATACTTCTTTTACTATAATATAATAAATCCTAATTACTGATGAAGCTGTGGAGTGCTTAGGAAAGTGAAAGTGAAAGTCACTCAGTTGTGTCTGACTCTTTGCGACTCCATGGACTATACAGTCCCTGGAATTCTCCAGGCCAGAATACTGGAGTGGGTAGCCTTTCCCTTCTCCAGGGGATCTTCCCAACCCAAGGATCGAACCCAGGTCTCCTGCATTGCAGGCAGATTCTTAACTAGATGAGCCACAAAGAAAGTCCAAGAACACTTCTAATTGCTGCTAGGAGTGTAAATGAATACAACTGCTCTAGAAAATTTGTTGCTATTATCTATTAAGGCTGAACTTATGGATCCACCACTGTATGTGTGTGTGTAAGTGTATGCTAGGTTGTGTCTGAGTCTTTGTGACCCATGGACTGTAAACCCCCAGGCTCCTCTGTCCATGGGATTTCCCAGGCAAGAATTCTGGAGTGGGTTACCATTGCATTCTCCAGGTGATCTTCCCAACCCAGGGATCGAATCAGAATCTCTGGTGTTGGCAGGCAGATACTTTTACCACTGAGCCACCTGGGAAGCTGAGCATATGGATCCAGCTGAACATATGGATCCACCACCATGACTCAGCAATTCTACTCCTAGCTACACGCCCAATAGAAATACTATATGTACACAGTAAAAAGTCATGTGGGAGAGTTCATCACAACACTGTTTATACTAGTCAAAACTGGAATATAAACAAATGCCTCTCAACAGTTGTTCAGTCTCTCAGTCACGCCTGACTCTTTGCAACCCCATGGACTGCAGCATACCAGCCTTCCCTGTCCTTCACCCTCTCCTGGAGTTTGCTCAAACTCATTGTCCACTGAGTCAGTGATGCCATCCGACCATCTTATCCTCTGTTTATCTCATCTCTCAACAGTCGAATGCATAAATGCATTAGGACTAATAATAGATACTATGTGGTAATAAGAAAAAATGAAATATTGCTACTCACAACAACCTGAATGCCTGTGACAGCATAATAGCAAATTAAAGAAGCCAGACACAAAAGATTCCCTTAATATAAAGCTCAAAAACAGGTAAATCTATTCTGCAGTGATTCAGATCAGGAAGGTGGTTGATTTTTGGAGGAAGGCATAGGCTTTGAGCAGGAGGAGGACTTCCACAATGCTGTTAATATTCTATTTCTTAATCTGGGTAGTAATTACAAGAATATTCACTTTGTAAAATGCATCAAGCTGAATATTTATGATTTGTTTCTTTATGTCATGTATGCTCTAGTTTAGAAGCTTACTTAAAAATTGTATAGGACTGAAGATTAAGGCTGCTTTTCAGCTCTGGATATCAGAAAATGTCCTCTAAGGTAACATATAACCTGAGATTTGAAGGACTTCATTATTTGCTCTGGAATACACATTTTAATATGTACCTTGATCTATGACATGATTAATTAAGATTTTATGTTGATTAAAGAGAGAAGAAACATATTTCTACTGCAGCAAAAAAAAAAAATAGCTGCAGTAAATTGACTCTAATTTCAAATAGGTAGAAGCACCCTCTTTGATATTGAGTAGATCACTAGCCTAAAGCGTGTTCTGAGGACCAAGAGCTGAGACTAAAATAAAATACAAGAATAAGACTGGTCTAGATTTAATGGGTTGGGAATTGGGAAGGTTGGATTTCGGTCACATGAAAGCTATCTGCCGAAGGGAAGTAAGAATCACTAAATGTCAGCTCATTCCCTGGTGGATAAGGCTTGTTGTTATCATTTAGTCACCCAGTCATGTCCAACTCTGAGACGCCAGGCCCCCCAGACCTCACCATCTCTCAGAGTTTTCCCAAGTTCATGCTTGCATTGGTGATGCCATCCAGCCATCTCATCCTCTGATGCCCTCTTCTCCTTCTGCCCTCAATCTTTCCCAGCATCAGGGACTTTTCCAATGAGTTCTCTGTTCGCATCAGATGACCAAAATACTGGAGCTTCAGCATCAGTCCTTCCAGTGAATATTCAAGATTGATTTCCCTGAAGATTGACTGGTTTGACTTCCTTTGGACTGTTCAGGGGACTTTCAGGAGTCTTCTCCAGCACCACAGTTTGAAGACTTCAATTCTTTGGTGTTCTGCCTTCTTTATAGTCCAGCTCTCACAACCGTGCCTGATCACTGGGAAGACCATAGCCTTGGCTATACAGACCTTTGTTGGCAGAGAAATGTCTCTGCTCTTCAACACACTGTCTAGGTTTAGCACGGCTTCCCTGCCAAGAAGCAATGGTCTTCTGATGTCATGGCTGCAGTCACCATCTGCAGCGATTTCAGAGCCCAAGAAGAGGAAATCTGTCTCTGCTTCCACCTTTTCCCCTTCTATTTGCCTTGAAGCAATGGGGCCAGATGCCATGATCTTAGTTTTTTTAATATTTAGTCTTAAGCTGGCTCTTTCAGTCTGCTCCTTCACCCTCATCAAGAGGCTCTTTAGTTCCTCTTCGATTTCTGCCATTAGAGTGGTAGCATCTGCATATCTGAGGTTGTTGATGTTTCTCCCACCTATTTCAGCGTATAACTCATCCAGCCTGGCATTTCTCATGATGTGCTCAGCACACAGATTAAACAAATAGGGTGATAGCAGTCAGCCCTGTCATACACCTTTCTTGATCTTGAACCAATCAGTTATTCCATAAGGGATAAGGCTTAGAATCTGAAATACAGCAGCAGAATCTCCAAGCGGAGCCGCCCTCCCCAGCACTCAGGCTATCTGATAGGCAAGAGATTTCACATGAGCCAACATGACAAAGAGCAGAGATGAAAAATACCCTCTCCTCAACCCTCCTCCCACTCACACACACACCAAGTTTCGGGTGACTGGCGGAGGCCATCTGGAGCACAGTGTCAAGTAAGATTCTGAGGCAATGGGCAGCCTCAGCAGAAAAGAGTTCAGGGATGTCTCATTTGCTTATTCTGCCGCTAAGAGGAAGAAATGTGAGGTGACCGACTCATCTCAGGCTCCCTGAGACTCTCCCCATTTTAGCACTGAAAGTCTAGGATGTCTCTCACTCTTCCAGGAAACAATTACCTGACTTTGCCTTCTACGGTCTATTTCAAAAAGCCCAGTTTTTGCAGAAAAATAACCTGCTTAGATAAGGTTGCTTATCTCCTTTGTACAAGTAATTTATGATATATTTTGGAAACACCACTTTGTCTCTTAGAATCTCAAGTTCCTTGTATAAAATAAGGAAAATAAAATCTACTGTATGGGGCTATGAAAGAATGAAAAGGGAACCATGATTATAAAATAAAGAGCATTGCAAGTCACATCATGGAATCTCAATGAAAATTACTAGTTCACTCTTCTTTCTGGAACAGTAACTGAAATCACTGCTACAACTAGCACCCTCAGTGAGGCCAAGTCCATCACAGGACAAGAGTATGTGAACAGTCCCGTCCAAATCAGTTTCCCAAATTTTATTCTATAATCCTTTATTGCTGCTGCTGCTAAGTCGCTTCAGTCATGTCTGACTCTGTGCGACCCCATAGACAACCTCCTACCAGGCTCCTCTGTCCCTGGGATTCTCCAGGCAAGAACACTGGAGTGGCTTGCCATTTCCTTCTCCAAAGCATGAAAGTGAAAAGTGAAAGTGAAGTCGCTCAGTCGTGTCCGACTCTTAGCGACCTCATGGACTGCAGCCTACCAGGCTCCTCCGTCCATGGGATTTTCCAGGCAAGAGTACTGGAGCAGGGTGCCATTGCCTTCTCCAAATCCTTTATTAACACATATCAAAAATGGGCTCCAGAACAAAATACTTTCCAGATTCTCTGGGTTAAATAAAGTTAAACAGACTCTAAACTGAGTCTTTCCATCCAAGAGAGGGATGCAGGGAGTAGCTTCTCCAGCTACCTCCAAAATGTATTTAACTAAGAAACTTCCCCTATCCACTCCCCCTCCCCAACATGAATTATCTCTTAAGACTGCTGCTGCTGTTGCTGCTGCTAAGTCACTTCAGTCGTGTCTGACTCTGTGCAACCCCATACACAGCAGCCCACCAGGCTCCCCATCCCTGGGATTCTCCAAGCAAGAACACTGGAGTGGGTTGCCATTTCCTTCTCCAATGCATGAAAGTGAAAAGTCAAAGTGAAATCGCTCAGTCGTGTCCAACTCTTAGCAACCCCACGGACTGCAGCCTACCAGATTCCTCCATCCATGGGATTTTCCAGGCAAGAGTACTGGAGTGGAGTGCCATTGCCTTCTCTTAGGACTAGAACTCTTAAAATACACCTCATAAAATGTTGACCCATCTCCACTAAAGGAAAAGCAATGCAGAGCCCAAGTCTGAATGAGAAATGAGTCCAAAACCATTTGCTCCTCAAGATAGAAAATTATGGGTTAAAGGAATTCAAAGGTTTGAGAGTCAGAGATCTGTGGACAGGTTCACATTTTGATCATTACTGAGGTCTAGGACTCTCCCCATCTGCACAATGCAGAGAATGGACTAGAAAGTCTCCGTATGGCTCTCAATGTTCATCTTTTTAAAAGTATTCCCTTGGAGGCATGATTTAAATACCTTGGTCTTAAAAAGTTAACGACAGAAGCCTTTGCCATTTGGCTTTTGCTCCTCGGTTATTATTATTAGTTGTTATCCTTATTTCCTTTTAAATTCTTCACCAGCACACTCCCTCTATCATGTGGCATATATAAATTATGCCACCAGTTTCTGCTACTGACAGTCATTTCTGCTCCTTTAAACAAATTCTCCCTCTTCCACATCCCATGGCATGTTTTTCCTAGCTGAGAACATGAGTTTTCATAAAGCACCTCCACATACAGATTGCCTGAGCAAGAAAATAAACCTCACAATTACAGGGACCAGTGGTTCCCATGGCCATGCAGCGAATGCACTCCTGGATCTTTTTTTTTTTTTTTTTTCTGGTAAAACTGCAACAAGGACACACACACACAAAAATAGCATGATGTGAATCAATTCTTATGACAGTAATTGTAATGAGGATGGGAAACGGTACAACTTAGGCATTTGACATCCGAAGCTCCACTTGGTAAAAATCTAATCTATTTTTCATTAGAGTTTCCTCACAGAAGATCCTATGGGACAGGTCAGAAGTCCCTGCTCTCCTTGCAATCAGATTAGTCCATCTGGCCTCCTGCCATCTCTAAATGCTGTTCTCTGAACAACAGTCACATGCAGATGGACACTCGAGTGACATTTTTTGGTTTTAGTTAGGGAAGAAAATACAGTCCATTGTGCTGAAAGGTCCTGTTAACAGTGCATGTGGAAAAGCTATTGCTTCCATGAAAATTATGGGGTGAAATGTTGATGGTATTTAACTAGGGGACCCAAGAATTCTCAAACCGTGCCCTACTACCCTCTTAATAAGCAAGATTTCCATAAAAGCTTAACACAAAAGAAATTACAGCAAATGATTCATAAATTCTCTCTTTGTTTTTAGCTGAACTTTGCCGAATACTCCTTAAAGAAAACTGCTGATAATATTGCAGTTTGGAGGCTTTCCTGATACCTCAGTTGGTAAAGAATCTGCCTGCAATGCAGGAGACCCTGGTTCCATTCCTGGGTTGGGAAGATCCCCTGGAGAAGGGAAAGGCTACCCACTCCAGTATTCTGGCCTGGAGAATTCCATGGACTGATAACCCATGGGGTCGCAGAGTCAGACACGACTGAGCGACTTTAACTTTTATTTTCATGAAACTTAACTTTTAAAAATAATTTTATTTATGAATTTATTTTTATGTTTGGCTAGGCTGGGTCTCTGTCGCTGCGTGCGGGCTGTCTCTAGTTGTGGCAAGTGGAGGCTACTCTACTTGTGCGGGCGTCACATGTGGAGGCTTCTCTCGGTGCAGAGTGCAGGTTCCAGGGCCCGGGGGCTTCCATAGTTGTGGCAATGGGCTCAGTAGTTGTGGCGCATGGGCTTAGTAGCCCCATAGCACGTGGTAACAAATCTGTGTCCCCTGCATTGGCAGATAGACGCTTAACCACTAGACCACCAGGAAAGTCTTGCAGCTTACCTTTAAGGTCTATGGAGGGCCACCAGCTTCTCACATGCAAGCCTGGATCCAACTTTCACCAGCCTTGGGTCCAGCACAATGACACATGTTCGGGGGAAAAGAAAAAGGAAGACGGCCAACTCTGTTGGCTGGCCCTCCTCAGTTTACTAGTTGCAAGACCTGGAGAAGTGTTAATCAGACTCAGTAACCTAAACTCATATCTACAGTGACGCTGCCCACGAGGAAGAACCAGGCAAGATAGCGGGCTATGAGGACATGCACTCATCTTCTCTTACAAGAACTCCAAAATTGCACCTTGCTGTGGAACAACCATTGACAGGAGAATGTTGGATCCCACCACAAAAAGACAGTCCACATCCAAGGACAAAGGAGAAGCCCCGGCAAGATGGTAGGAGGGGTGAAATCAGGTTTAGAACCAAACCCCATATATGCCAGAAATGCTCAGAGGGCTCAACCAGAAGCTTGTGAGCACCAGGACCCAGAGACCCCACAGAGACTGAGCCAGACCTGCCTTTAAGTGTTGGAGTGTCTGCTGCAGAGGCAGGGGTCTCCACCTATGCTACTGGAGAAGAGTGGAGAAATAACTCCAAAAGAATGAAGAGACAGAACCAAAGCAAAAACAACAGTCAGTTGTGGATGAGACTGGTGATGGAAGTAAAGTCTGATGCTGTAAAGAACAATATTACATAGGAACCTGGAATGTTAGGTCCATGAATCTAGGTAAATTGGAAGTGGTCAGACAGGAGATGGAAAGAGTGAACATCAACATTTTAGGAATCAGCGAAGTAAAATGGACTGGAGTGGGTGAATTTAATTCAGATGACCATTTTATCTACTACTGTGTGCAAGAATCCCTTAAAAGAAATGGAGTAGCCCTCATAGTCAACAAAAAAGTCCAAAATGCAATACTTGGATGCAATCTCAAAAATGACAGAAAGATCTCTGTTCATTTCCAAGGCAAACCATTCAATATTAGAGTAATTCAAGTCTATGCCCCAACCAGTAATGCTGAAGAAGCTGAAGATGAGTGGTTCTATAAAGACCTCAAGATCTTCTAGAACCAACACCCAAAAAAGACATCCTTTTTATCATAGGGAACTGGAATACAAAGTAGGAAGTCAAGAGACACCTGGAGTAACAAGTAAGTTTGGCCTTGAGTACAAAATGAATCAGGGCAAAGGCTAACAGAGTTCTACCAAGAGAAGGCACTGGTCATAGTAAACACCCTCTTCCAACAACACAAGAGATGACTGTACACATGGACATCACCAGATGGTCAATACCAAAATCAGACTCATTATATTCATTGCATCCAAAGATGGAAAAGCTCTATACAGCCAGCAAAAACAAGACTGGGACTGGACTGTGGCTCAGATCATGAATTCCTTATTGCCAAATTCAGACTGAAATTGAAGAAAGTAGGGAAAACCACTAGACCATTCAGATATGACCTAAATCAAATCCCTAATGATTATACAGTGGAAGTGAGAAATAGATTCAAGGGACTAGATCTGATAGACAGAGTGCCTGATGAACTATGGACAGAGGTTTTTGACATTGTACAGGAGGCAGTGATCAAGACTATTCCCAAGAAAAAGAAATGCAAAAAAGTAAAATGGTTGTCTGAAGAGGCCTTACAAATAGCTGTGAAAAGAAGAGAAGCAAAAGGCAAGGAGAAAAGGAAAGATATACCCATCTGAATGCAGAGTTCCAAAGAATAGCAAGGAGAGATAAGAAAGCCTTCCTCAGGGATCAATGCAAAGAAATAGAGGAAAACAATAGAATGGGAAAAGACTAGCGATCTCTTCAAGGAAATTAGAGATACCAAGGGAACATTTCTGGCAAAGATGGTCACAATAAAACAGTATGGACCTAACAGAAGCAAAAGAGATCAAAAAAAGTGGCAAGAATACACAGAAGACCTATACAAAAAGGATCTTAATGACCCAGATAACCACAATGGTGTGACCACTCACCTAGAGCCAGTATATTGGAATATAAAGGCAAGAGGGCCTTAGGAAGAATCACTATGAACAAAGCTAGTGAAAGTGATGGAATTCCAGCTGAACTATTTCAAATCCTGAAAGATGCTGCTGCTAAAGTACCGCATTCAATGTGCCAGCAAATTTGGAAAACTCAGCAGTGATCACAGGATGGGAAAAAGTCAGTTTTCATTCCAATTCCAAAGAAAGGGAATGTCAAAGAATGCTCAAACTACAATTGCACTCATCTCACACACTAGCAAAGTAATGCTCAAAATTCTCCCAGCCAGGCTTCATTAGTATGTGAATCAAGAAATTCCAGATGTTCAAGCTGGATTTAGAAAAGGAAGAAGAACCAGGGATCAAATTGCCAACATCAAATTGCCAAATTGCTGGGTCATCCAAAAAGCAAGAGAGTTCCAGAAAAACATCTACTTCTGGTTTATTGACTACGTCAAAGCCTTTGACTGTGTGGTTCACAACAAACGGTGGAAAATTGTTAAGAAGATGGGAATACCAGACCACCTGACCTGCCTCCTGAGAAATCTGTATGCAGGTCAAGAAGCAACAGTTAGAACTGGACATGGAACAATGGACTGGTTCCAAATGGGAAAGGAGTATGCTAAAGCTGTATATTGTCACTGTGCTTATTTAATTTATATGCAGAGTATATCAATAGAAACGCTGGGGCTCGAAGAAGCACAAGCTGAAATCAAGATTGCCAGGAGAGATATCAATAACCTCAGATATGCAGATGATACCACTCTTATGACAGAAAGTGAAGAAGAACTAAAGAGCCTCTTGGTGAAAGTGAAAGAGGAGAGTGAAAATGTTGGCTTAAAACTCAACATTCAGAAAACCAAGATCATGGCATCTGGTCCCATCACTTCATGGCAAATAGATGGAGAAACAGTGGAAACAGTGGCAGACTTTATTTTCTTGGGCTCCAAAATCACTGCAGATGGTGAGTGCAGACATGAAATTAAAAGATGCTTGCTCCTTGAAAGAAAAGCTATGTCCAACCCCGAGCAGAGACATTATTTTGCCAACAAAGTTCAGTCTAGTCAAGGCTGTTGTTTTTCCAGTAGTCATGTATGGTTGTGAGAGCCGGACTATAAAGAAAGCTGAGTGCCAAAAATTGAAGCTTTTGAACTGTGGTATTGGAGGAGACTCTTGAGAGTCCCTTGGACTGCAAGGAGAGCCAACCAGTCAATCCTAAAGGATATCAGTCTTGAATATTCATTGGAAGGACCGATAATGAAGCCAAAACTCCAACACTTTGGCCACCTAATGGGAAGAACTGACTCCTTAGAAAAGACCCTGACGCTGGGAAAGATTGAAGGCAGGAGAAGGGGATGAGATGGTTGGATGATACCACTAACTCGATGGACATGAATTTGAGCAATCTCCAGGAGTTGGTGATGGACAGGGAGGCCTGGTGTGCTGCAGTCCATGGGGTCACAAAGAGTCAAGTACGAATGAGCGACTGAATTGAACTGAACTGCCCACTGCTACTGCAGCTGCTAAGTCACTTCAGTCGTGTCCAACTCTGTGCGACCCAATAGAGGGCAGCCCACCAGGCTTCCCCTTCCCTGGGATTCTCCAGGCAAGAACACTGGAGTGGCTTGCCATTTCCTTCTCCAATGCATGAAAATGAAAGTGAAGTCGCTCAGTCGAATCCGACTCTTCGCGACCCCATGGACTGCAGCCTACCAGGCTCCTCCGTCCATGGGATTTTCTAGGCAAGAGTACTGGAGTGGGGTGCCATTGCCTTCTCCGGAACTGCCCACTAGTGAACCTCTAATCAGTACTTTGGGCTTGAAGTCATGACTGAGCAGACTATAGACTGCAGATCATATCCAGTCCACCTCCTATTTGTCCTTATAAATAGAGTTTTATGTGAACACAGCTTTAAACGAAAACATGCCCATTTGTTTACATCTTATCTATGTCTACTTTGAGTCTATGACAGTAGAACTGAATAGTGGTTGAAAATATCATCTGACCTTCAAAGCCTGAAATATTAGCCTTAGGCATTTACCAGAATGCCTGGGAAGCAAACTAATAACTTTCTTCCCACTCAACAAGCTCACTTCTGTTCATATTACCCCGTTGGGTTTAACAATCAAGCCTGTATTCAATCAGGGGAATAGCTGAGGAACATCGGACATACAGACATTCATGAGGCTTTGTTTACTCTTTCTCTCTCATAAAATGTTTTTACCATAATTTTTTTTTTACTTCTATGATTTATCCTTGGGACATGTACAAAGCCATGTGTCATAATACTAGTCATAATAGTAGACAACATTTGGGGGGAAAAAACTATGTAGGGAAAGGCCAGAGCCGCATAAAACAGCATTAAGTATTTTCAAAGAATAGATACTATGCATATTAAAATTCCAAATAAAAGGTGGGACATAAAATTATGTGTTTTCAAAACTTTAAAAGCAAACACATATATGCAAGCACATATGTTTAAAGGTAGTTATTGTGTGATATGATTTCCTTCTCTTTTTCTTTTTTTGAATATTTCACATTTTCCTTCATAAGCATGAGTTACATTTAACATACTCAGATGGCTTTAAGACACTGGTTCAAGGAGCTACTTAAAGGGCCCAGACTGGAGTGTCTTATGTGAGGTTTTAAGTCGCCATCCATTTCCACCACATTTTTGAAAGCTTTGATTTTAACAAAGGGCCCCAGAGCTAAGAAAAAGTTGAAAACCACTATTACTTAGAGTGTTCTCAAAACTTTTTTGAAGTAGTTTTCAAAACCTTCTCTTCTGTTGCATGAGTGGATAAGAATATATTTTTCTTTGGGTACTTGGATTAATGATAAAGGAGGGTTCTATAAGGGTTCAGATCCTCGAGCTTACGTGACAGAATCCTAAGGCAGTGGGGCCAAACTGGTATAGAATTCAGAAACCCTGACATCTTAAAATGGTGAAATGGGGTCACAAAAATGTCCTTCCTTTGTAGTCATGATAAGAGGAAAATGGAAGGGAAGAGAACAGGGCAGCTCATCACTTTACAAACCAGGAAGCCCTTCCTGGGGCAGAGGAGTGACTGCTGCAGTTGGTCTAGATACCTAGAAAATGGGCTGCCTGACAGCTTACATTTTCTCCTTTTTTCTTCTATTTTTACCAACATTTTTAATTGTATTTTTTCACCTGCTTTTAATTATCTTTTTGATAAAAGGAAAAAACTTAAGAAATAAAACCCTCAAGTATTGCTTTGACAGGCAGATTTGCCTCAACACACCATCCAGACTAAGCCCCAACAAAGTCCCCGATAATGAAATGCATCCTCTGGGTTGACAAGTCAGTGTTGCATAAAATTGAGAAGCAATTTGCCTTCCTGTTGCTCTCAGTAGGTAACTGTTGCCTCAGGAACACGCCAGCTATGCTAAATGCCGTTTCCCAATACTGGGCTCAGAAAGTGTCACTATGGCAGCCTCGGAAGAAAGGGCGTGTGGTTTCACAGGGAAAGCAAATGAGATGTTAGCCATCGGCCAACACTTGCTATTTTGCTGAGGCTTCCATTGGTCAGTCACAGTAAATATTACCTTCACTCTTTCACACACACACACACACACACACACACACCATATACACATATGCACATACACACAAACACAATCATTCCCTTGGAGACTCCCTTCCTCCATCCAAGTCTTAACAGTTATTTTGTTCTTGCTATGACTAGTCAGTGCTATACATTAGAATTTCTCAATAGTGATCAACTCTATATTCTGGGATCTTGGCATACAGAGGAAGTTCAATAAATATTTGTTCAAAGAATTCAGAACAGAATTGCACAGGCGGTGTTATTGGTCCTCCTGGTCTGGACCTTTGGTCTGGCTAAAAACATTCTTTAGTAGATGCTACAATATTAACTCAGGTCAAAAATTAGTATCATGTGTGAGCTTGCCCACAGGTGAACCGTACAAAGCAGGAAAGATCCAACGCAGGTGATACTCTCAAGTCCAAGCAGGTAGGTAGAATTAGGATGTTCCATTTAAGACTAGAAGAGCTACAGTGATTGGATAAAGTTTCATAAGGACTCTGTTTTACATGAGCACCAGGAAGGTCAAACTTACTATGACAAGTAAGGCCCCTTGTCATTGATGTCTGATAGGAAAATGATTTGAAAAAAAAAGGAAATAAAGATAAAAACACAATCTCAGCCCTGTGCATCAAAACCTAGAAGAAATTATGCTGAGACTGTGGGGTGAGAGCCAGTCTATTCCTTCTGCCTCAGATCAAATTTCCTCTGATGTTAGGTGGAGTGAGTATAAACTTACAAAAAGGAATTAGGTGTAATAGACTTAGAGAGATAGTGAAGGACAGGGAAGCCTGGGGTGCTGATGTCCATGGGGTCCCAAAGAGTTCGACATGATTGAGCAACTGAACAACAAAACTTAGAGAGCACAGGGAGACAGAAAGCAGTCAAACAGGTAAGGTGTGGAGTCCAAGGACATTCAGTTGGAAATGGTTGAGTATCCTTGTAGATAATCAGTTCAGTTCAGTCGCTCAGTTGTGTCCAACTCTTTGTAACCCCATGAATCGCAGCACGCCAGGCCTCTCTGTCCACCACAAATTCCCAGAGTTTACCCAAACTCATGTCCATTGAGTCGGTGATGCCATCCAGCCAATCTCATCCTCTGTCGTCCCCTTCTCCTCCTGCCCCCAATCCCTCCCAGCATCAGAGTCTTTTCCAATGAGTCAACTCTTTGCATGAGATGGCCAAAGTACTGGAGTTTCAGCTTTAGCACCAGTCCTTCCAAAGAACATCCAGGACTGATCTCCTTTAGAATGGACTGCTTGGATGTCCTTGGAGTCCAAGGGACTCTCAAGAGTCTTCTCCAACACCACAGTTCAAAAGCATCAATTCTTCAGCACCCAGCTTTCTTCACAATCCAACTCTCACATCCATACATGACTATTGGAAAAACCATAGCCTTGACTAGACAGACCTTTGTTGGCAAAGTAATGTCTCTGCTTTGTAATATGCTATCTAGGTTGGTCACAACTTTCCTTCCAAGGAGCAAGCATCTTTTAATTTCATGGCTGCAATCACCATCTGCAGTGATTTTGGAGCCCCAAAAAAATAAAGTCTGATACTGTTTCCACTATTTCCCCATCTGTTTCCCATGAAGTGATGGGACCAGATGCCATTGTCTTCATTTTCTGAATGTTGAGCTTTAAGCCAACTTTTTCACTCTCCTCTTTCATCAAGAAGCTTTTTAGTAGTACCATTAATTCTGTGATTACATTCGTTGTTGTTGTTTTTCAGCCACTAAGTTGTGTCTGACTCTTTGTGACCCCATGGACTGCAGCACGCCAGGCTTCTCTGTTCCTCACTACCTCCTGGAGTTTGCTGAAGTTTATCTCCCTTGAATCGATGATGCCATCCAAACATCTCATCCTCTGCTGCCCTCTTCTCCTTTTGCCTCCAATCTTTCTCAGCATCAGGGTTTTTTCCAATGAGTCAGATGTTCACATCACATGGGCAAAGTATTGGAGCTTCAGCTTCAGCATCAGTCCTTCCAAGGGACTCTCAGGAGTCTTCTCCAGTATCACAGTTCTTCAGTGCTCAGCCTTCTTTATGGTCCAACTCTCACATCCATATGTGACTGAAAAAAACATATATAACTTTGACAATACAGATCTTTGTTGGCAAAGTGATGTCTCTGCTTTTAATATGCTGTCTAGGCTTGTCATAGCTTTCCTTCCAAGAAGCAAGTGTCTTCTAATTTCATGGCTGCAGTCACCATCCACAGTGATTTTGGAGCCCAAGAGAAGAAAATCTGCCATTCTTTCCACTTTTTCCCATTCTATCTGCCATGAAGAGATGGGACCAGATGCCATTATCTTAGTCTTTTGAATATTGAATTTTAAGTCAGTTTTTTCTCTCTCCTCTTTTACCTTCATCAAGAGGCTCTTTAGTTCCTCTTCCCTTTCTGCCATTAGAGTGGTGTAATCTGCATATCTGAGGTTGTTGATATTTCTCTTGGCAATCTTAATTACAGCTTCTAATTCATTCAGCCTGGCATTTCACATGATGTCCTCTGCATATAAATTAAATAAACATGGTGACAATATATAACCCTGTGAACCTTTACCTCCCTTACCCATTGTGAACCAGTAAGTTGTTGCATGTAAGGTTCTAACTGTTGCTTCTTGAGCTGCATTCAGGTTTCTCAGGAGATAGGTAGAATGGTCTGATATTTAAGAATTTTCCACATGTCTTAAAGAATTTCCCACAATGTGTTGTGATCCACACAAAGGCTTTCGCATAATCAATGAAAGTGAAATAGATATTTTTCTGGAATTTCCTTGCTTTCTCTATGATCCAGTGAATGTTAGCAATTTGATCCCTGGTTCCTCTGTCTTTTCTAAGCCCTGTGTGTACATCTGGAAGTTCTAGATTCAAGTGCTGCTGAAGTCTAGCCTGAAGGATTTTGAGCTAAACCTTACTAACATGGGAAGTGAGCACAATTGTCCGGTAGTCTGAGCATTCTTTAACGCTGCCCTTCTTTGGACTAGGGATGAAAATTGACCTTTTCCAGTCCTGTGGCCACTGCTGAGTTTTCCAAATTTGCTGGCATATTGAGTGCAGCACTTTAACAGCATCACTTTTTAGGATTTTAAATAGCTCAGCTGGAATTTCATCACCTCCACTAGCTTTGTTTGTAGTAATGCTTCCTAAGGCCCACTTGACTTCACACTCCAGTATGTCTGGCTCTAGGTGAGTGACCACATGATCATGGTTATCTCAGTCATTAAGACCTTTCTTTGTACAATTCTATGTATTCTAGCCCCTTCCTCTAATTTCTTCTGCCTTTGTTCAGTTTTTACCATTTCTGTCCTTAAAAGTCCATGCCCATTTTTGCATGAAGTGTTCCTTTGATAGCTCTAATTTTCTTGAAGAGATTTCTAATCATTCCCATTCTATTGTTTTTCTCTATTTCTTTGCATTGTTCACTTGAGAAGGCCTTATCTCTCCTTGCTATTCTCTGGAACTCTGCATTTAGTGGGTATATCTTACTCTTTCTCCCTTGCTTTTCACTTCTCTTCTTTCTCAGCTATTTGTAAGATGTCCTCAGACAACCACTTTGCCTTCTTGCATTTCTTTTTCTTTGAGATGGTTTTAGTCACTGCTTCCTGTATACTGTTATGAACCTCTGTCTGTAGTGCTTCATGCACTCCATCTACCAGATCTAATCCTTTGAATCTATTCATCACCTGCACTGTATAATCATAAGGGATTTTATGTAGGTCATACCAGAATGGACTAGTTGTTTTCCTGACTTCCTTTAATTTAAATCTGAATTTTTCTGTAAGGAACGGATGATCTGAGCCACAGTCAGCTCCAGGTCTTGTTTTTGCCAACTGTATAGAATTTCTCCATCTTTGGATGCAAAGAATGTAATCAATCTGATTTTGATATTGACCATTTGGTGATGTCCATCTCTAGAGTCGTCTCTTGGTTTGTTGGTTTGTTTGCTATGACCAGTGTGTTCTCTTGGCAAAACTGTTAGCTTTTGCCCTGCTTCAGGTTGTACTCCAAGACCAAACTTGCCTGTTACTCCAGGTATCTCCTGACTTCCTACTTTTGCATTCCAGTCCCCTATGATGAAAAGGACATCATTTTTGGTGTTAGTTCTAGAAGGTCTTGTAGGTCTTCATAGAACTGTTCAACTTCAACTTCTTTGGCATCAGTGGTTGGGCATACATACACTTGGATTACTGTGGTATTGAATGGTTGGCCTTGGAAACAAATCACATGTATATCATTTTTAGGAACAGCTTCACTCCCCATATCTATCTTTCCCAAGAAATAAACTTGCATGCCATATAAAGTTGGTTTCTCAGTAAAAGCTCAGAACCTAGTAGGTAAATGAACTCTAAGACTTTTTTTAATTCATTTACTTTAACATTTTTCTTACTGCCCCCTGTTAGTTCATTTCACAAGAAAATAGTGAATTACTTTGTTATTT
The DNA here is from genome assembly GCF_055505025.1 of Bos grunniens. Classification (NCBI taxonomy): domain Eukaryota; kingdom Metazoa; phylum Chordata; class Mammalia; order Artiodactyla; family Bovidae; genus Bos; species Bos grunniens. Next base: position 58,625,154 of record NC_141183.1, on the reverse strand, counting down.
TACCCCTATTGCTACTGATGAAGGAATTTAAGTTTGAAGTGTGTTCACAGAATAGCAGAGACTGGATCTGAATAAAGATTTCTCAGATACCAAAACCTACTTCTCAAATTCAGTTCAGTTCAGTCACTCAGTCATGTCCAACTCTTTGTGACTCAGCAAAGAACCGCAGCATGCCAGGCCTCCCTGTCCATCACCAACTCTCGGAATCCACCCAAACCCATGTCCATTGTGTCAGTGATGCCATCCAACCATCTCATCCTCTGTTGTCCCCTTCTCCTCCTGCCGTCAATCTTTCCCAGCATCAGGGTCTTTTCCAATGAGTCAGCTCTTCACATCAGCTGGCCAAAATATTGGAGTTTCAGCTTTAGAATCATTCCTTCCAAAGAACACCCAGGACTGACCTCCTTTAGAATGGATTGGTTGGATCTCCTTGCAGTCCAAGGGACTCTCAAGAGTCTTCTCCAACACCACAGTTCAAAAGCATCAATTCTTCGGCACTCAGCCTTCTTTATAGTCTAACTGTCACATCCATACATGACCACTGGAAAAACCATAGCCTTGATTAGATGGACCATTGTTGGCAAAGTAATGTCTCTGCTTTTTAATATGCTGTCTAGGTTGGTCATAACTTTCCTTCCAAGGAACAAGCATCTTTTAATTTCATGGCTGCAATCACAATCCACAGTGATTTTAGAGCCCAGAAAAAAAAGGCAGCCACTGTTTCCCCTGTTTCCCCATCTATTTGCCATGAAGTGATGGGACTGGATGCCAAGATCTTCGTTTTCTGAATATTGAGCTTTAAGCCAACTTTTTCACTCTCCACTTTCACTTTCATCAAGAGGCTCTTTAGTTCTTCTTCACTTTCTGCCATAAGGGTGGTGTCATCTGCATATCTGAGGTTATTGATATTTCTCCCGGCAATCTTGATTCCAGCTTGTGCTTCTTCCAGCCCACTGTTTCTCATGATATACTCTGCATATAAGTTAAATAAGCAGGGTGACAATATACAGCCTTGACGTACTCTTTTTCCTATTTGGAACCAGTCTGTTGTTCCATGTCCAATTCTAATTGTTGCTTCCTGACCTGCATACAGGTTTCTCAAGAGGCAGGTCAGGTGGTCTGGTATTCCCATCTCTTTCAGAATTTTCCACAGTTTATTGTAATGATCCACACAGTCAAAGGCTTTGGCATAGTCAATAAAGCAGAAATAGATGTTTTTCTGGAAATCTCTTGCTTTTTCCAGATCCAGTAGATGTTGGCAATTTGATCTAGTTCACAGTTCACATATTGCTGAAGAAATGTTCCTCTAAAAACTGTTGGAATCTTATTAACTGGCCACTTGGAATTTTATATTTTCAATAGAAAATTAGAACAATTTAAAATGTATATAGGGAAACAAGCAGTGGAAACATGTGGGAAAGAAGTCAATGTGAACTCAGAGATGCCCACAGCCTCATTAAGGGATTAAAATAATCCATTAAGTTGTGATAAATCAAAAGGGTTTCTCTCACCCACACCCAGCCTCATCTCCTTCTCTTTCTAACCTTAACAAGATGAAGCTACATCACCAAAAGATGAGCCATTCATAGTTAATAATATTAATGTTAATAAAATATTATCAGAGCATGAGGGTTTTTTAATCTTGATTTTCTGTTTGCACCTGAATTTCTGGCTTCTTTCTCTTTATACTGTCTTCAAAAAATAAATTCAATGATGTCAAACATCATCTTTAAGTGTTATACAATGTTTCATTCTAGTGGGGATAGAGCTCTTTTAGAAATGAGTTCTGAAATATCCTCTTACCATTATGGCCTGCATTAGAAAGTATTTGAAAAATAGATAGTTTTGCAGAAGTTGTTAAGGGGATCATCATATGAAAATTCCAATAAACACCTGAATTTCAAGTGATAGTAGAAAGCTATTTTGAGAAGTGTGAAAGTTGTTTTCTGTTTAGAAATATATCAATGTTTTAAAATTTTTCTTTAGTATTAAAAAAAAAAGAGCAGAGAGAAGAAACAGACATAGAAAAATCTTCTTCACTCATCAAAAACAAATTGACAAAGACAAATTTAACAGCTCCACAGGCCCCTCACAATGCTGTTTGCATAATGGGGACTCAATAAATATAGAATAAACAGATAACAAATCATAGCATTCTTTAAGTAGAAAATAGGAAGTACTAGCTTTCTCTATTGGGAAGCTAAATACCTCATTAGAAAGTGAACAGTGAGGACCCCACCTTAAATATTTGATATATTATTTGGTGAGTGTGTGTGTGTGTGTGTGTGTACATATATACATACGGTTTACCTTTGAACAAGGTAAGGGTCAGGGGTGTTAATTCTCCATGTAGTCAGAAATTTATGTATACTTATAGTCAGCTCTTTGCATCCTTGGATTCAACCAACTGCAGATAGTGTAGTACTTTGGAAAAAAATCCCGATATAAGTGGACCTGCACAGTTCAGACTTGTGTTTTTCAAGAGTCAACTGTATATGCAAATATATGCACACACACACTCATGTATATATTTTTAAATTAATTTATTTTCTTGTGCACAAACTAGGAAGAAAATTATCTTAATCACCTGTAATGCCACCACCAAGAAAGACAGCACTTTCTTGACATTTTGCTGTATAGTGCTACCTTTCGTCTCTGTCGTTATACATATATATACACATACACATAAACATATATATACATGAGCTTCCCTGGTGCCTAGATGGTAAAGAATCTGCCTGCAGTGTGGGAGACCTGGGTTCCATCCCTGGGTTGGGAAGGTCATCTGGAGGAGGACATGGCAACTCTCCAGTATTCTTGCCTGGAGAACCCCCATGGACAGAGGAGCCTCGTGGGCTACAGTCCATGGGGTCACAAAGAGTCGGACACGACTGAGTGACTAAGCACAGCACAACACATACATATATATATAAAAGAGAGTAAGATTATACATACACCCATAGAGTATATACATAAAAATCAAACAGTACATAGGCTTTTATTCTGCTTTTATGCACAACATTTTAACTGAGAATTTCCCAAGAAGATAAAAACAGTCATAAACATTTTTAATGACTGTACAGGATAATAAGTATCATACTCTATGAAACTATTTTACATTTATTTGTTTTTGGGGAATGATTATTACTTGTAGTTTTTCACAATTATCATTAAAACTGCAATGAATAATCTTCTATATAAACCAAGGATTATATTTCTTATCATTTCTTAAGATAGAGATTTGTAAGTGAACTACTTTAGAAATGATTTAAGGTGGTTTTTAACTTTAAATACATACGTGTTTTGCTTACAGAAGTAATATATGCTGTGGTAGGCAAAATAATGTAACCTAAAGATGTGACTAGGGCAGAAAAGTCAGAAAGATGCAACCTTACTGAAGGGAGGAGGCACTTGCCAAGTTTTAGGGGTGGCCTGTAGAAGCTGGATAAGACAATAATAAACTCTCCCCTTGAGTCTCCAAAAGAGGGACACGGTCCAGTCATTTTAGCCCACAGTGACCTGTGTCAGTCAGAGTCTCCAATCTACAACTCTAAGATAACTGAAACGTAACAAATGGATGTGGTTTCAGGCTGATGTTTTACCTCTGCAGTACTACGTTTCACCAACAATCAAACCTAACACACATGACCTACAGAGCATCTGGAATATGGGGAGAAAACACAAGGAAGGTAGGCAGCTATAATACTAGAACCCAGAACTTTTTAAAAATAGTAAAATGTAGGTTCCTTTCTTTCTGGTTAGCTTTTTTTAACTGACAATACATATAATTTTCTTTTTTTAAATTAAGGGTACACTGAATTCTCTAATTCTCTCCTAATATAAGCTCATTAAACAAATTTTGTTAAAAACTCATTTAAAACATTATTTGACTATTTCATTAATCTATCATTTGTACGCACTATAGCTAACTTATTATACATTAGACTATTTTCAAATATTTGTGGTTGTTAATTATTCTTTTCTTTTTTTAATCCCAACATTTTAACTTAAAAACTTTAAATATATTGGAAAGTGGAAAGACTCATTCTCTGAATAGCATACCAAACTCCTAGGTTTACTATTAATTAAACATTAACTAATTAATGTTTGATTATATTTAGCTGAGAATATATCCATCCACTTATTCTTCCTCTATACATCCTTCAATACATTTTGATGCATTTTGGAATTAACTGTAAGCCTCTCCTCTAAACATTTTAGCATATATTTAATTAACTAGCACTGAGTAAAATTTTCTTAATTAATATACATATAAATATATCTTTTCTAAATTATTGACTATTTTCTTAAAATAGCATTTTGGAAAGATAATAACTGGATCAAAATTTAAGAATATTTAAGGCTTTCAAACATATAAACAAATGGTTTTCAAAAGAGTTTTGTCAAGTTATATTTCTACCAGTAGTACTCAAAAATATCCATTTAATTATATCCTTGTTAATATTAAGTATTATAGTCTTCACTAATGTAATACCATAAAAATTGTATTTGTTTTTGTACTTTGAATTTGTTTGATTTTTTTATGATATGAAGCATTTTCCCATCTTTTTCATTTACATATTCCTCTGTCAATTTTCTAATTCAGGCATCTGCCTAGTATTCCATTCAAATTATAGTGGTTTTCTCATCAATTTGTGTGAGCTTTATGGGCTTCCCTGGTGGCTCAGAGGTTAAAGCGTCTGCCTGCAATGCGGGAGACCCAAGTTCTATTCCTGGGTCGAGAAGATCCCCTGGAGAAGGAAATGGCAACCCACTCCAGTACTCTTGCCTGGAGAATCCCATGGATGGAGGAGCCTGGTAGGCTACAGTCCACATGGTCGTAAAGAGTTGGACACAACTGAGCTACTTCACTTTCTTTTTGTATATTAGAATTATTGACAAAACAATATGAACAGCTTTAAGGAACTTGATGCATATTTTCAACTCCCAAAAAAGAATATTGGTAGTGGTTTAGTCGCTAAGTCATGTCCAACTCTTGCAACCACATGGACTGTATCCTTCCAGGCTCCTCTGTCTATGTGATTTCCCAAGCAAGAACACTGGAGTGGATTGCCATTTCCTTCTCCAGGAGATCCCCCTGACCCAGGGATCAAATCTGCATCTTCTGTATTGCAGCCAGATTTTTAACTGCTGAGCCACCAAGGAATATTACATATGGCATAATGAGACATGAGACAAACTCATAAAATCTCTAACTCCCAAATGATCAAATCTCTACATCTCAATAACTATCACTCAAGAAGAAAATAAAAATAATCAACATTTTCACCCTAAGATAAAAAACAAAGGATACTCTGATTAATACTGGCCTCTAAAATAATAAAACTTTGAACATTTCTTGTAAATCTGGACTCTAACAAAATTATCTTCTTGGGTTTTCGCTACACTGTAGTCTGAAGATGTGGAATCACCTCTCTGAATGGCATACTCATGTGAGAGAGTTTCTTCTTTCACTATAAGATCAACATAAATTTGGCAACCACGCAGTTTTGCACTGTTTCCCTAAAATGCTTTTTGTGTTCTGTATCCTCCTGGAGTCTGATTCTCCAGTAAATTCTGCCAAGGCCTTCCCAAGTGGCCCAGTGGTAAAGAATCCACCTGACAATGCAGGAGACACAAGAGACGTGGGCTAAATCCCTGGGTTAGGGAAATCCTCTGGAGAAGGAAATGGCAACACTCCAGTATTCTTGAGCGGAAAATCCCACAGACAGAGGAGCCTGGTGGGCTGTAGTCCATGGGGTTGCAAAGAGTTGGACATGACTGACCACACACACATACACACACACACACACACACAGAGTTACTAATGTAAGAGCTTTCATATCAGACTATCCCTCTTGCAAATAACACAAACTCTGAACAAAAAATTTTTTAAATGCCTCAATGACTGAAATTTTTTAAATGACTGAAATCACAGTAAAGCAACCAAAATCAAATAGAACATGGTAGAACATGGAAGGCATTTGACTCTTGAAAGTCTCACCATATTAAGTGAGATATATGTTATATAATTTGTTCCATAAGGGTACTCCATAGCTGCAGGCATGGAGTGGCTACGGTTTTCAAAGCAAGACATAGATTATTTTGTTTTGATTTGGTTTTGACCTAAGGAATCAAGAAAGGAGTTTGGAATTGCAAAAGAGGTTGGAAATTAAAGGGGCAAATTGCAGACGAAAAAGATATCCAGATCTTCCCAAATTTGCATGTGAGATTTTCCTCAAATGCTTGGCTAATCCCTGAACTGCACATACATGAGAGAGAGATGCCAAAGATACCAGAGCAACTAGAATCCTAAAAGAGCGGGATAAGGGAAAATATGTAATTCTTTATCTTAAAATTGGAGGAAGTTGGAAAATATCTCAAGCTTTTTCTGGAAATAAGACTAACAACTTAAGGAGTAAAGGAAACATTTCAGAACTAAAGAATTAGCACTAGGGAAATTACAGCAAGAAAGAGACCTGGTCTTATAGATTAAAAAACCTAGTCTTCACAGGTACAGGAAGATCAATCAGTAATTTAACTGCCTAATAAAGCAAAATTCAACATTCTTTAGTGGAAGATAACAGAATCCAGTCTCCATAAAGTGTCATTTAAAATATCCACTAGTCAATGAAAATTTATTGGATTTGGTAGGGGAGGGGTAGCACAGGGGAAGGACCAGAACATGTAAAGTTGAGAAAAATGTCATTCAAGAAAAATATACTCAGAACAAATCAGATTTGCTATTTTCAGATAAGATTTTAAAATAACTAAGGTAAAAATAATATACAGTTTATATAAAAAGACAAAGATGTAAGTGCATATATTGAGAATTTAATAAGAGATTTCCACAGTATAACAAGAAAAAATACAGTTAATCCTTGAACAACACAGGGGTTAGGGACACTGACCCCACACAGTTGGAAATCCTCATATACCTTCACATTTGGCCCACTGTATCCACAGTTCTGCATCCCTGGATTTATTTAACTGTGGGTCATGTAGTGCTCTGTGTGCGTGTGCTAAGTGGCTTTACTCACGTCTGACTCTTTGTGGCCCTATGCTCTGTAGCCCACCAGGCTCCACTGTCCAGGGGATTCTCCAGGCAAGAGTACTGTAGTGGATTACCATGCCCCCTCCAGGGGAGCTTCCTGACTCAAGGACTGAACTCCTGTCTCTTTACCTCTTTTGCACTAGCAGGAAGATTCTTCACCACTAGCACCACCGGGGAAGCCCTCCAGGACTGTAATATGTATTTACTGAAAAATATCCACCATGTGTAAGTGGACCTGCACAGTTCAAATCCATGTTGTTCAAGGGGCAACTATAAATCTAAAAACTAAATAATACAATATCTGAAACTAATTTTTTTAATAAAGATATTAAAAATAACCAAGGGAAAAAAAAACATTACATGCAGGGGAATAATGACAGAATGACAGTTGACTTCATGGTAAAAACAATTAAGGCCACAAAATAATAGAATAATATATGTAAAGTAAGCCTGGAGCTCTATATCTTATTAAAATACCCCTCAAAAATGAAGATAAGATAAAGATGCTTTCAGGAAAAAGAAAAAAGGAAGTAAAGAGAATGCATTGCCAATAGACTCACTAAAAGTTATTTAGTGAGTCTATTCCACCAAAAAAAAAAAGTGGATCTAAAGAAAGTTTACATATTAGACATATTTTAAAAAATATTTTTGCTTGATGGTTCCCTTTGTTTCTTTTATATAGTTGTAGAGTTTTACATAGACATATCTTTCCCTTCTTTGTTCCAATGTATAAATTGACAATGACAAAAGATGTGATTATGAGACAATTATTATGCTATAGCTTTATCTACTACTTTATTTTGTCCTGGCCAAAAAAAAAAAACTAGGTTTTATTATTACCCACTTGCTATATACTGTGACAATCTTTATTATTTTACCACTATTTGAGATGATGAAACGTAATTTACCCAAGATAGTTTTTACTGTCACTCCCATTTTACAGACTGCAGAATTGTGAATTTAGAAAAATTAGGCAATTTGCCTAAGTGAAAAAGCTAGTGAGTTGCTAGCTAAAATTAAATTGCAGCTTGTTGACTGCTGAGCCATGCTTTAATCACAGCACTCTGTATTGCCTGCATCTATCCTGAAAACTTCATTCCGGTGCAGAGATCAGGGACGTAATCACTGACAGTTTCCTATAATGCTTGTGTAGTTCATTATATTAAAATCTAACACTTTTTTTGGCTATATGATGTGAGATGAAGTTTTAAGTGTGTATTAAGTGTTTACGTGTTTGAGGGTCTGGGTCATCTTGCCTTTTCACTGATCATTCTATTGATGTCTGTGCCAGTAGCCTACTCTTAATGACTGGGGCCTTATGGAAAAGAGTTTTGACAGCTGAGCATCACAAAATTGTTCAGCTTTCCTTACTGTGACTTTTAAAAAAAAACTGATGACAAAAATCAAATCCTGCCTGAGGTAGGTTACACAAATTTCAGCCCTAGAAGCAAGTTTCCTTCAGCTGGTACAAGAAGCAGGGTCATTTTTGTGCAATTGACTAGTGTATTTGCATTTTTGACCCCCCTGCTGCCATCTAATCTTCAGCAAAGTGACATTTTGTTACACAGTTCAGATTGCTAATGTGGAAGAGAGATTTTCATCATCATGCTGCTCCCTGGGATAAGAGCAGCAATTGGGCAGTGCAGATTTATTAGAGACAGCAAGAGCAAAAGCTGCAGAACACACTGCTCAATTCTTCCCTCATAATTCTTGAAAATTTTCAGTCACTATATCTTTTTCACTCATAAATTTGGTTTTAATAGAAGAGTCATGAACGAGCTTCTGTCTTTTTCTTATCATCCAATGAAAGACCATTTCCTAGTCTGGAATGTAAATGAGGGCACACAAATCTTGCTCTCAGATAGCGAGATTTATTGACTAATATTATCTGTTCCCTTCTTCCAAAATTATGAACATTTTCTAGAGCACTGTGTAAGACAGTCTTTGCCTTTATACTTACAAAAGCTATAAATGGTGCTTGGAAGTCAAGCTTGCTTTTTGAGCTTTCTAATAAACATTTCAGAAAAGGTCTCTCCCAAAGGAGAAGTCCACAGATTGACAGCATGTGGGGATTTGGCATGCTGTGACAACTTGGATGTCACTTCCACTGATATGTGTCATCATCCTATGGAGACAGGATTTCAGTGGTCAAATATGACACCTGTGGTTTCACTGCACCCAAAGCTACCAGGAACAATTCACTTCCAACCTGCTTCTCCTGTATCAAAAGGGCAGGAAAGATTCATTTGCATGACCACTCTGAGACTATGGAAAGCCCATGAAAGAAAAGAAAGAAAGTGAAGTCCCTCAGTTGTGTCTGACTGTTTCTGACCCCACGGACTGCAGCGTGCCAGGCTTCCCTGTCCATCACTAACTCCCAGAGCCTACTCAAACTCATGTCCATAGTGTCGGTGATGCCATCCAACCATCTCATCCTCTGTCGTCCCCTTCTCCTCCCACCTTCAATCTTCAATCTTACAGTAGCTGTACTAGTTTGCATTTCCACCAACAATGTAAGAGGGTTCCCTTTTCTCCACACCCTCTCCAGCATTTATTGTTTGTAGACTTTTTGATGGCAGCCATTCTGACCAGCGTGAGATGGTACCTTATTGTGGTTTTGATTTGCTTTTCTCTCATAATGAGTGATGTTGAGCTTGTTAGCCATTTGTATGTCTTCTTTGGAGAAATGTCTGTTTAGTTCTTTGGCCTGTTTTCTGATTGTTTTGTTTTTTTTTTTTCTGGTATTGAGCGGCATGAACTGCTTGTATATTTTGGAGATTAATTCTTTGTCAGTTGCTTCATTTGCTATTATTTTCTCCCATTCTGAAAGCTGCCTTTTCACCTAGCTTATAGTTTCCTTCATTGTGCAAAAGCTATTAAGTTTAATTAGATCCCATTTGTTTATTTTTGTTTTTATTTCCATTACTCTGGGAGGTGGGTCATAGAGGACCTTCCTGTGATTTATGTCAGAGAGTGTTTTACCTATGTTTTCCTCTAAGAGTTTTATAGTTTCTGGTCTTATATTTAGATCTTTAACCCATTTTGAGTTTATTTTTGTGTAAGGTGTTAGAAAGGGTTCTAGTTTCATTCTTTTACAGGTGGTTGACCAGTTTTCCCAGCACCACTTGTTAAAGAGATTATCTTTTCTCCATTGCATGTTTTTGCCTCCTTTGTCAAAGATAAGGTGTCAATAGAGCACCTATTGATTTTAAAACATATATTCTTTCCATGCATATAACGGACATTCAAGAAATTAGCATTTACAGACCGTAAATCAAGTCTCAAAAGACTTCAAAGAACTAACATTATACAGATTAGATTTTCTTTCTGCAATGCAATTACATTAAGTATCAATAATAAAAATTAATAATTTCCAAAGATCTGGAAATTTTTAAATATCTCTTTTAAATCACTGAAAAGTTTAAAGGGAAATTATAACAGAAAGAGTAAAATACTTAGAAGAAACTATTGTGTATCAAAATCTGTGGAATATAGCTAAAATGGTTTTTAGAGGGAAATTTTAGCCTTAAAATAAACTTATGTTAGAAAATTAAAAAGTTGAAATTAGCAAGTGAAGCATAATAAAATTAGAAAAAGTAATTAAGTTAAAAGTGAAAATAAATGAAATGCAGAACAAAGTCATTACAGAGCATCACCAAAGACAAATTCAACCCTTTAAAGAGATAAACTAACTAATTCTCTGGAAAATTAATTCAGAAAAAGAGACAGAAGAAACAAACTAAAATGTGAACAAAAAGAGAAATAATTGCAGTTACATTAAAGATTTTTTTAAATGCTAAGAAAGTACTAAGAAAAACTGTATGTCAAACATTTTGAAAATGTAAATGAAGTTAAAATATATTAGCAAAAAATAATAACATCAAAAACAGTCAGGGAAATGTAGACAGTTTCATAACTATCTTAAAATGTTCACAAAAAATACACATTCAGGTAATACTGCAGAATATTTCCACCAAACTTCCAAGAAATATATAATTTCAAAATTCATAAAAGCAGAAAACAGAAAAATGAGAATTTTATAAGATAAAATTTTTTCAAATGTTCATCAGTTTTTCAATATGGTTATGTGAAGAAATAAGATATAGTTACACATTGGTCAGTTTGCAATAATTCTCTGTCCTTGGATTTTTTTTTTTTATTCTCCTAAATTCTTGTTTATCAATTTTATCTCTCTTTCTCCATATTTGTACACAGAAACCTGACAGCATAGTGTTTTATTAAATCTGCAAATTTGATGTATATGAGTACCAACTTTTCAAAATAAATTCAGGGATTAAGAGTTAAATCTCAGGTTTTTAGTGTAGGAAAATAGAAAAAAAGTTAAAATATTATCTGTCAGATCCTTGGGGAAATGATTATTCCCTCTATTTGAAGTAATCTAAAAAACCATAAAGAGAATAGAAGACTTGCTTGACCATCTAAAATTAAAAGGCATTTACATTGAAAAATAAAACAAGTTAAAAAGGAAAGAAAAAATTGAAAAAAATGTTTACAGCAGGTTGTTAATATATATTACAAAAATATATCTCAAGCCACAAGTAGATAAAATGGGCAACTGATAGCAGCAATTAAGTCACATAAAAGGAAATTCTAAGTAAAAAAAAATGGGAAATGTTCAACCTCACTATTAATAAAAATGTAAAGCCAATCTTGAGATAACTGTACTTATAAAATTATTCAACAGAACATCAGCCCTCCCCTGGATGGGACAAGAGCGGCCGGTCCAAAGTGACGATGTGAGCAGTGACAGACCTCGAAGCTCCAGCAGGCATGTCATTGACTAATGCCAAGATGTGTTGGACTCTGAAAAACAAAATTCTGTGGCTACACTGTACTGAATGAAATTAAACTTTTTTTTTTTGGCATGGAAAAAAATTTTTTTAATAAATAAATAATTCAAACTATTCAAAAGCTTAAAATATTCTAAAAAAGTGGGAATATTCTATTGATGCTGGTATATTCCTGTGTGTAAGGTAGTACAATAATTTTTTGAGTCTCCTAGAAGAAGAATCCTGGGGCCTCCCATGTGGCACTAGTGATAAAGAATGCACCTACCAATGCAAGAGACATAAGAGACATGAGTTCGATCCATGGGTCAGGAAAATCCTCTGGAGGAGGGCACAGCAACCCACTCCAGTATTCTTGTCTGGAGAATACCATGGACAGAGGAGCCTGGTGGGTTACAGTCCATAGCATCACAAAGAGTTGGACACAACTGAAGTGACTTAGCACAGCACAACATAGAAGATGGATCCTAAAGAAATAATAGAACAAAATAATGACAACAAGCTAAATCTATGAAGATAGTGCACTAATATCTATAACAGCAGATATTTGAAAAATATTTAAATGGTCATGTAAGTGATGGCACATTAAATTCGTGAAATAATGTAATATACTGTTATTAAGATAATATGAGCGCTACAGACCATTGTAGAAAGTAATAATGATAGCATAATATTAAGTAAAAACAGATTATAAATCTGATCACTGAAACAAGATGCCAGAGGAGTAGGTGAACGTGGAGTACATCTCTCTCCATGGATACATCAGGAATACACCTTCAGACACAGAGGGGCATGAGGAACACCAGCTAAGAACAGGTAGGAGTCCCTGAACAGTGGGAAAGAGTGTATAGACCCAAGCAAAACCCGGTAGGATCCAAGCAAAACTCAGTAGGATGAAGGAACTGGGGGAAAAACAGGAGTGTTAGTAGGACTGGATCTGCTCTTGGTAGGTGGGGAACTGAAGCAGGGGTCCGATCCCCATATCAGGGCAATTGTCTGAGTCACGGGAGGAACATTTAAGGCTGAGAATGAAACAGCTGATCTGTGGCAGCCTAAATGGAATGAGAATCAGATAGTCCTTGCCACAGCCATACAGACCCTGGACAGGGACACAGATCCCCTGGAAGGTGCAGTGGCTCAGAGCTGGAGTTTGGGAACTGTGAAGCAATCCCAGGGTGAGGATTGCTGTTGACTACAGAGAGACAGATCGCGGGGGTGTAAGGGAGGAGACTGTGGTGGGAAATGCCTGTGGAGGAAAGCCAGGCAGCCATGGAAGCAAGGCGATACTGCTGAGTCATGTACAGGGGGTGGAGCCATCACCATAGACTCTCTCCCCCACGCCAGCTATGGGAGCTGAACAATAGAGACTGACCCATCAAATGCCTGATGTACTGAACTACAGAGTAGGACCACACCCAGGGTGCCCCTTTAAGTGCCTGACACACCGATCTACAGAATAGGAACCCACCCAGGGGTGTCCCTCTATTGCCTGATGCGTCAAAAAACAGAGAAGGACCCCAGGCAAGGAAGCCCTCTAAGAGCCTGAATGGGCAGAGCTACAGAGAAAGCCTGGCCATAGAGGCGTTCTGATCGCCAGCTACGAGAGGCTCAATAAAAGACTCTGATAGGGCCACAACCCCTAGTGCAGAGGCAGCACATGTCCCTGCACACTTGGTGCCACCAGGGTCCCAGCAAGCCAAGCAGCTGCGTGACCTTCACAATCAACTCTCACTGGGGCAGAGCTGCCACAGGCAAAAAAAAAATTGTGCCTATGTACACAGAGTCACTTCGGTGGTATCTCTTTGGTGACTCTTTACAACCCTGTAGACTGGCCTGCCAGGCTTCTGTGTCAACGGGGGTTTCTCCAAGCAAGAATACTGTAGCATATTGGCCAATATTGGTCGCCATACCCTTCTCAGTTCAGTTCAGTTCAGATGCTCAGTCATGTCCGACTCTTTGTGACCCCATGAATCGCAGCACACCAGGCCTCCCTGTCCATCACAAACTCCCAAAGTTTACCCAAACTCATGTCCATCGAGTCAGTGATGCCATCCAGCCAATCTCATCCTCTGTCATCCCCTTCTCCTCCTGCCCCCAATCCCTCCCAGCATCAGAGTCTTTTCCAATGAGTGAGCTCTTCGCATGAGGTGGCCAAAGTACTGGAGTTTCAGCTTCAGCATCATTCCCTCCAAAGAGATCCCAGGGCTGACCTCCTTCAGAATGGACTGGTTGGATCTCCTTGCAGTCCAAGGGACTCTCAAGAGTCTTCTCCAACACCACAGTTCAAAAGCATCAATTCTTCAGCTCTCAGCTTTCTTCACAGTAAAACTCTCACATCCATACATGACCACAGGAAAAACCATAGCCTTGACTAGACGGACCTTTGTTGGCAAAGTAATGTCTCTGCTTTTTAATATTCTGTCTAGGTTGGTCATAACTTTCCTTGCAAGGAGTAAGCGTCTTTTAATTTCATGGCTGCAATCACCATCTGCAGTGATTTTGGAGCCCAAAAATATAAAGTCTGGCAGTGTTTCCACTGTTTCCCCATCTATTTCCCATGAAGTGATGGGACCGGATGCCATGATCTTAGTTTTCTGAATGTTGAGCTTTAAGCCAACTTTTTCACTCTCCACTTTCACTTTCATCAAGAGGCTTTTTAGTTCCTCTTCACTTTCTGCCATAAGGGTGGTGTCATCTGTGTATCTGTGGTTATTGATATTTCTCCCAGCAATCTTGATTCCAGCTTGTGTTTCTTCCAGTCCAGCATTTCTCATGATGTACTCTGCATAGAAGTTAAATAAGCAGGGTGACAATATACAGCCTTGACGTACTCCTTTTCCTATTTGGAACCAGTCTGTTGTTCCATGTCCAGTTCTAACTGTTGCTTCCTGATCTGCATACAGGTTTCTCAAGAGGCAGGTCAGGTGGTCTGGTATTCCCATCTCTTTCAGAATTTTCCACAGTTTATTGGGATTTACACAGTCAAAGGCTTTGGCATAGTCAATAAAGCAGAAATACATGTTTTTCTGGAACTCTCTTGCCTTTTCCATGATCCAGCGGATGTTGGCAATTTGATCTCTGTTCCTCTGCCTTTTCTAAAACCAGCTTGAACATTAGGAAGTTCACGGTTCACATATTGCTGAAGCCTGGCTTGGAGAATTTTGAGAATTACTTTACTAGCATGTGAGATGAGTGCAACTGTGCAGTAGTTTGAGCATTCTTTGGCATTTCCTTTCTTTGGGATTGGAATGAGAACCGACCTTTTCCAGTCCTGTGGCCACTGCTGAGTTTTCCAAATTTGCTGGCATATTGAGTGCAGCACTTTCATATCATCATCTTTCAGGATTTGAAATAGCTCAACTGGAATTCCATCACCTCCACTAGCTTTGTTCGTAGTGATGCTTTCTAAGGCCCACTTGACTTCACATTCCAGGATGTCTGACTCTAGGTCAGTGATCACATCATCGTGATTATCTGGGTAGTGAAGATCTTTTTTGTACAGTTCTTCTGTGTATTCTTGCCACCTCTTCTTAATATCTTCTGCTTCTGTTAGGTCCATACCATTTCTGTCCTTTATCGAGTCCATCTTTGCATGAAATGTTCCCTTGCTATCTCTAATTTTCTTGAAAAGATCTCTAGTCTTTCCCATTCTGTTGTTTTCCTCTATTTCTTTGCATTGATCTCTGAGGAATGCTTTCTTATCTCTTCTTGCTTTTCTTTGGAATTCTGCATTCAGATGCTTATATTTTTCCTTTTCTCCTTTGCTTTTTGCTTCTCTTCTTTTCACAGCTATTTGTAAGGCCTCCCCAGACAGCCATTTTGCTTTTTTGGTGATGTCCATGTATAGAGTTTTCTCTTGTGTTGTTGGAAGAGGTTATTTGCTACGACCAGTGCGTTCTCCTGGCAAAACTTTATTAGTCTTTGCCCTGCTTCATTCTGTACTCCAAGGCCAAATTTTCCTGTTACTCCAGGTGTTTCTTGACTTCCCACTTTTGCATTCCAGTCCCCTACAACATAAAGGATATCTTTTTGGGGTGTTAGTTCTAGAAGGTCTTGTAGGTCTTCATAGAACCATTCAACTTCAACTTCTTCAGTATTACTGTTCAGGGCATAGACTTGGATTACCATGATATTGAATGGTTTGCCTTAGAAACGAACAGAGATCATTCTGTCATTTTTGAGATTGAATCTAAGTACTGCATTTCAGACTCTCTTGTTGACCATGATGGCTACTCCATTTCTGCTAAGGGATTCCTGCCCGCAGTAGTAGATATAATGGTCATCTGAGTTAAATTCACCCATTCCAGTCCATCTTAGTTCACTGATTCCTAGAATATCGAGTTCACTCTTGCCATCTCCTGTTTGACCACTTCCAATTTGCCTTGATTCATGGACCTAACATTCCAGGTTCCTATGCAATATTGCTCTTTACAGCATCAGACCTTGCTTCCATCACCAGTCCCATGCACAACTGGGTGTTGTTTTTGCTTTGTCTCCGTCTCCTCATTCTTTCTGGAGCTATTTCTCCACTAATCTCCAGTAGCTTATTGGGCACATACTCCCCTGGGGATTTCATCTTTCAGTGTCCTATCTTTTTGTCTTTTCATACTGTTCATGTGGTTCTCAAGGTAAGAATACTGAAGTGGTTTGCTATTCCCTTCTCCAGGGGACCACATTTTGTCAGAATTCTCAACCACAACCCGTCTGTCTTGGGTGACCCCACACGGCATGGCTCATAGTTTCATGGAAACATGGCATGGCTCATATTTCATTGAAAAAAAAAAAAGTAAACAAGTGAGACATTATTAAACTTAAAAGCTTTTGCATATCAAAGGAAACTATAAGCAAGGTGAAAAGACAACCCTCAGAATGGGAGCAAATAATAGCAAATGAAACAACTGACAAAGGGTTAATTTTCAAAATATACAAGCAGCTCATACAACTCAATTCCAGAAAAACAACCCAATCAAAAAGTTGGAAAAAGAGTTAAATAGACATTTCTCCAAAGAAGACATACAAATGGCTAACAAACACATGAAAAAATGCTCAACATCGCTCATTATTAGAGAAATGAAAATCAAAACCACAATGAGATATCACCTCACACCAATCAGAATGGTCATCATCAAAAAGTCTACAAACAATAAATACTGGAGAAGGTGTGGAGAAAAGGGAATGCTCTTGAACTGTTGGTGGGAATGCAAATTGATACAGCCACAGTGGAAGATGGTATGGAGATTCCTTAAAAAACTAGGAATAAAATCACCATATGACCCAGTAATCCCATTCCTAGGCATATACCCTGAGGAAACCAAAATTGAAAAAGACACATGTATCCAGCTGTTCATTGCAGCACTATTTACAATAGCTAGAACATGGAAGTGACCTAGACACCCATCCACAGATGAATGGATAAAGAAGTTGTGTTACATATACACAATGGAATATTATTCAGCTATGAAAAGGAACACACTTGAGTTACCTCTGATGAGGTGGATGAACCTAATGCCCATTATATAGCGTGAAGTGAGTCAGAAAGAAAAAGATAAATATCATATTCTAATGCACATATATGGAATCTAGAAAAATAGTACCGAAGAATTTCTTTACAGGGCAGCAATGGAGAAACAGACATAGAGAGTAGACTTAGGGACATGGAGAGAGAGGAGGAGAGGTTGAGATGTATGGAAAGAGTAATATGGAAACTTACATCACCATATGCAAAATAGATTCTCAATGGGGGCGGGGGGGAGGGAGGTGTAGGAAGAGGGAAATCTGATCACCAAGATTACAAATTAACATATGCATGTAAAATTGAAAGGGCATTTGAAAACTAGGAAATCAATTATTGGATTAGAATAATACATAGTAAATGTCTTATAGTTTCTTGTTTAAGCTTTCTTTTATTTTATTGTAATATTACCTTTTAAATGTGAAAAAAATTATTTAATAAGTGAGGAGTGATGCAAGCTAGACTTTCAAATCCAGTGACTTTAGTGTTGTGAACATTTATCACAGTAAGTGGATTTGAAAGATGACCATTAAGCTTCCAATGGATTTATTTAACGATAATGTCAAGGCATTTGACTACAGTTATATGCTTCTTAGTAGCTCATCACTATCAGTAATTTTCCAGAACATTTTTCCTTTTCATTTAGCCAGATTCATGTAAAAGCCAAATAAATTCCAAAAGGCAATTTGAGTCCAAAATTATGGTTATTCTCATTTTACAGGTGATAAAACTGAGGTCCAAAGAGGTAATACATAGGTGAAAGATGTAATAAATAGATGAATCAAAATATGCAGATTTATATATAAGTATCTTTCTATATGGGTGGCTTTTATCTTTCTTCCCTGGTGGCTCAGGCAGTAAAGAATCTGCCTACGATGTGGAAGACCTAGGTTTGATCCCTGTGTTGGGAAGGTCCCCTAGAAGAGGGCATGGCAACCCACTCCAGTATTCTTGCCTGGAGAGTTCCATGTATAAAGGAGCCTGAAGGGCTATAGTCCATGAGTTGCAGAGAGACAGACATGTCTGAGTGACTAACATTTATCTATTTATTTATCTTTATATATAAGTATTTATATGTAAGTAAAGAGCTCTCTACAGTTTGAGATAAAGATATCTCAAATGAAATAGGAAGCTATATTGCCAGGTTTCAAGCACAGGTCTTCCAGTTGAAAATCTCATTTTCTTTTGCAAACTGGTAGGCATACTCAGTGAGATATGCATTTTTCTGCTCTTTGGGAAATGAATATGTATGTACACCAGGAAGTGTAACAGTATAGTTAAACTGTCATTTGAAACCCAAAGTGGACTTTAACTGTTCCTGCGTTTGCGGAGGTAGGGAAGCAGGGTAGAGAGTATGGTTTAAATCATACCACTTGAAAATGTGTCTATATGCTCATTAAGGGCTTCCCTGGTGCCTCAGCAGTAAAGAATCTGCCACTAATGCAGGAGACCTGGGTTCAGTCCCTGAGTCAGGTAGATCCCCTGGAGGAGGGAACAGCTAGCCACTCCAGTATTTTTGCCTGGAAAATTCCGTGGACAGAGCAGCCTAAGTAGGGGTCACAAAGAGCCAGACACTGCTGAATGACTAACACTTATACTTAAGCTCATGAGGGGTTTCCCAGTGGGCATTAGTGGTAAAAAAAAAAAAAAAAAAAAAACCTGCATGCCAATGCAGGAGACATTAGAGATGTGAGTTGGATCCCTGGATTGGAAAGATCCCCTGGAGGAGGGCATGGCAAGCCACTTCAGTACTCCTGTATTCTTGCCTGGAGAATCCCATGGACAGAGGAGCCTGGTGGGCTACAGTCCACAATGTCACAAAGAATCGGACATGACTGAAGCAATTTAGCATGCATGCATGCACACTCACTAAGAGAAGGGCAAAAGGAAACTGAAGCTTTAAAGCCTCTGCCAGTCCTTCTGTTGGACTAAAAAAGTTTAGCTTACTCTTGATTTTAGCAGAGTCCATTAATGGGTTTTTGGATGTGTGAAAGTAGACCCAAACTCAGTAGAAGGATGAAAAGATAAATCATTCTGTATAATAATGTGAAGGAAATTAAATCTAGAGAAAGGAAAGGAGATTATGTAGTAATGTGATGGATAGATTCTTAAAAGCATCTAATACTAAATTTTTGTCTGCAAAATGATAACTTTCATCATCATGTACCTTCCTGAAGATTGTGTGCATGCACACACACAAACACACATACACACACACACACACACACCTTCCATAAAGAATTTAGGAAATAAAGAAAAAAAGCTCAGTTTCATCCTTGATTAACTGTGCAGCCAAAGTAGTGTCAAAGGAGGTAAGTTGTAATTGTATTGAAACATCAAACCAAAAAAACAAAAAAAGAACATAAGTCCCTGAGAATCTAAAAAAAAAAAGTGTGGGCCAGTCAAAATGGCTATCATCAAAAAATCCACAAAAAATAAATCCCAGAGATGGTATGGAGAGAAGGAACCCTCCTACATTGGTAAAGCTACTATGGAAAACAGTATGAAGCTTCCTTAAAAAACTAAAAATAGAGCTACCATAGGACCCTATAATCCCACTCTGGGATAAGGGAATATATCGGGAGATATATCTGGAGATAAAGGATATATGCATCCCAATGTTCATTGCAGCACTGTTTACGATAGCAAAGACATGGAAGCAACCTAAATGCCCATCAACAGAGGAATAAATAAAGCAGATGTGGTACATACATATAACAGAATATTACACAGCCATTAAAAAGAATAAAATAACACCATTTGCAGCAATATGGATGGACTTGGAGATTGTCATAATGAGTGAAGTAAGTCAGAGAAAAGAAACATCACATGGCATCCGTTATATGCAGAATCTAAAAAGACATGATACAAATAAACATATTTCCAAAACAGACAGATTCAGAGTTAGAGAGCAAACCTATGTTTGCTGGGGGAAGCCTAGGAGGAAGGGATAGTTAGGGAATTTGGGATGGACGTGTACACACTGCTTTATTCAAAATAACCAATAAAAACCTCTTTTTTGGTGTTAGTTCTAGAAGGTCTTGTAGGTCTTCAGATAACTGTTCATCTTCTTTGGCATTAGTGGTTGGGGCATAGACTTGGATTACTATGATACTGAATGGTTTGCCTTGGAAACAAACCGATATTCTGTCATTCTTGAGATTGCACTCAAGTACTGCATTTCAGACTCTTTTGTTGACTATGAGGGCTATTCCATTTCTTCTAAGGGATTCTTGTCCACAGTAGTAGATATACTGGTCATCTGAATTAAATTTGCCAATTCCCACCCATTTTAGTTAATTGATTCCTAAAATGTCAAAGTTTTCTCTTGCTATCTCCTATTTGACCACTTCCAATTTACCTTTACTCACGGACCTAATATTCTAGGTTCCTATGCAATATTGCTCTTTACAGCATCTGACTTTATTTTCACCACCAATCACATCCATAACTGGGCATTGTTTCCACTTTGGTTCAGCCTCTTCATTTCTCCTGGAGCTATTTCTCTGCTCTTCTCCAGTAGCATATTGGACACCTAGTGACCTGGGGGTTCATCTTTCAGTGTCATATATTTTTGCCTTTTCATAATGTTCATGGATTTCTCAAGGCAAGAATGCTGAAGTGGTTTGCCAATCCCTTCTCCAGTGGACCATGTTTTGTCAGAGTAGGAAGTCAAGAGATACCTAGAGTATTAGGCAAATTTGTCCTTCAAGTACAAAATGAAGCAGGGCAAAGGCTAACAGAATTTTGCCAAGAGAACACACTGGTCATAGCAACCAACCTCTTCCAACAACACAAGAGGTGACTCTACACGTGGACATCACCAGATGGTCAATGCTGAAATCAGATTGATTACATTCTTTGCAACAAAAGATGGAGAAGCTTTATACAGTCAGCCAAAACAAGACCAGGAGCCGATTGTGGTTCAGATCATGAACTCCTTATTGTAAAATTCAGACTTAAATTGAAGAAAGTATGGAAAAATCACTAGGCCATTCAGGGATGACCTAACTCAAATCCCTTAGGATTATATAGTGGAAGTGAAAAGTAGATTCAAGGGATTAGATCTGATAGACAGAGTACCTGATGAACTATGAACAGAGGTTAATTTGGTTATGATCAAAACCATCCCCAAGAAAAAGAAATGCAAAAAGTCAAAATGATTGAGGAGGCCTTACAAATAGCTAGAAAAGAAGAGAAGTGGAAGGCAAAGGAGAAAAGGAAGCATATACTCATTTGAATACAGAGTTACAAAGAATAGCAAGGAGAAATAAGAAAGCCTTCTTAAGTGAAGAGTGCAAAGAAATAGAGGAAAGCAATAGAATGGGAAAGACCAGAGATCCCTTCAAGAAAATTAGAGATACCATGGGAACATTCCATGCAAAGATGGGCACAATAAAAGACAGAAATGGTATGGACCTAACAGAAGCAGAAGATATTAAGAAGAGGTGGCAAGAATATGCATGAAAAACTAGGCTTCAACAATATGTGAACTGAGAACTTTCAGAAGTACAAGCTGGATTTCGAAAAGCCAGAGGAACCAGAGATCAAATTGCCAACGTCCATTGGATTATTGAAAAAGCAAGAGAATTACAGAAAAGCATCTACTTCTGCTTCATTGACTATACTAAAGCCTTTGACTATGCAGATCACAATAAACTGTGAAAAATTCTTAATGAGATGGGAATACCAGACCACCTGACCTGCATCCTGAGAAACCTGTATGCAGGTCAAGAAACAACAGTTAGAACTGGACATGGAGCAATGGACTGGTTCAAGATTGGGAAAGGAATATGTCAAGGCTGTATATTGTCACCCTGCTTGTTTAACTTATATGCAGGGTATATCATGCAAAATGCTGGGCTGGATGAAGCACAAGCTGGAATCAAGACCTCCAGGAGAAATAGTAACCTTAGATATGCAGATGACACCATCTTTATGGCAAAAAGCTAACAGGACCAAAAGAACCTCTTGATAAAATAAAAGAGGAGAGTGGAAAAGTTGGCTTAGAACACAACATTCAAAAAACAAAGATCATGGCATCTGGTCCCACCACTTCATGGCAAATAGATGGGGAAACAACAGAAACAGTGACAAACTTTCTTTTTTTGGGTTCCAAAATCACTGCAGGTAGTGACTTCAACCATGGAATTACAAGATGCCTGCTCCTTGAAAGAAAAGCTATCACAAACCTAGACAGTGTATTAAAAGGCAGAGATGTCACTTTGCTGACAAAGGTCCATCTAGTCAAAGCTATGATTTTTCCAGTAGTCATGTATGGATGTGAGAGTTGAACCATAAAGAAGCCTGAGCACTGAAGAATTGATGCTTTCAAACTGTGGTACTGGAGGAGATGCTTGAGAGTCCCGTGGACTGCAAGGAAATCAAACCAGTCCATCCTAAAGGAAATCAGTCCTGAATACTCTTTGGAAGGACTAATGCTGAAGCTGAAACTCTAATATTTTGGCTACCCAAAGCAAAAAGCCAACTCACTAGAAAAGACCCTGAAGCTGGGGAAGATTGAGGGCAAGAGAAGAAGGGGGCAACAGAGGATGAACTTGTTGCATGGCATCATCAATGCAATGGACATGAGTCTGAGCAAACTCCAGGAGATGGTTAAGGACAGGGAAGTCTGGCATGCTGCAGTTCATGGAGTAACGAAGAGTTGGACGTGACTGAGCAACTAAACTACAAGAATTAACAAGGACCCATTGTATAGCACAGGGAAGGAACTCTGCTCAATGTTTTGTGGCAGCCTGGATGGGAGGGGCATTGGGAGGAGAATGGATACATGGATATGTATCACTGAGTCCCTTTGCTGTCCACCTGAAACTATCACAACTTTGTTAATGAGCTATAAAAAGGCTAAATATGTTTCATAAAAATTTTTTTAAAGTGTGGGACCATATTAGACTTAGCTCAGTATTTGAAATCTCAAAGGACAGGTTGGCTTCACAACATTTGCGAGTATAACGCACAAGTGGGTGACAGGATCTTTTATTTTTAAGTATTTGTATGTGGAAAAGGTGTGAATGAATCTTTCATAGCTTGGTTTATCCATTTATTCAGGAAATGTTTATTCAATGCCTATCGATTGCCAGGCATTATTACTCAATGCTGAGAATGTCCAAGAGAATAAGACATAGTTCTTTTTCTCAAGAACTAAATGGTTTAATGTGAGAGAAAGATAAGGAAATGGATGATTTTAATTTAGTGTAGGAAAAAAAAAACTAAGAAAGCAATAAATCATAGTATTTTGACAATATAAAGAAGAGACATCTAATCCAGGCTTAAGATCTGAAAGATTTGGGAACCACATCTAGATTTTCCAGAACACATCAAGTTTCAAATAATTTGCCTCCAGAGATATATTTTAAAATGTCAATCCATTGATAAACGATTCAAAAATGTGGTCATCACTCTCTTAATCAGTCAGGAATTTATTCATCTTTATATTTTCCACCTTTAAAATCACCTTAGGAGTGCCAGTCTGTGTCAAGATGGAATAAATTTATCATACAACTTCTCTTCCACTGCTTACAACTAAATACTCTACACAGAATACAAAAAGCATATAATGGAGAATTTTAAACAGCCGGAGTTTGTGGAGTTCATTGTTTTGTTCCTCCTTTTTTCCACTTCCTTGATCTCAGTGCAATGAGGTGTGGAAATGCAAAACAAAACGTCTGAAAGAAACATTCTTTTTCTGGCTAGTGCGTGTTCGGTCATGTCCGAGTCTTCGTGACTTCATGGATTGTAGCCGGCCAGGCTCCTCTCTCCATGGGATTTTCCAGGCAAGAAGCTTGCCATTTCCCATTCCAGGGGATCTTCCTGATCCAAGGATCGAACCCGAGTCTCCTGCGTCTCCTGCATTGGCAGGCAGATTCTTTACCACTGAGCCACCTGGGAAGAAGACTAGCCACCAGCTAGAGGACTGAGAAAAGGCCACCTGTGAAGTAGTGAGTGCCTAAGAAAACCCCCAAGGTTCTGTCTCTCGATCTCAATCTCTCTGTTTTCTCCTAGACGTGCCTGGAAGGCAGCCCAAGTTACACAGCTGAGCTGTATCACAGTGGGGCTGGGTGTGGACAGTGAGAGCACCCGAACCCCTGAGGGAAAACCCGTCTCTCTGGCCAGAGAAAGTGGGGAGATGATGCTTGCGGTCCAGGGAGCGTACAGGGATGTCCTTGTTGAGTTTTCCTCTCTCCTCATTACACCCCGGCAGCCCAGGCTGTGTGCAATTACAAGACTGCATGAGGCTAGCAGGCGTCATCCTGAGCAGGGAGACAGGAGACCCTGAGGAGCAGGGGGAGCGGGGCTAGGCCGAGGGTGAGGCGACGGAAGCGCTCGGGAAGCACATCTGAGGGCCAGGCTCTCAGCGCTGTGCGCGCAGCCTGTTCACACCACCCACCAGGAGGGGGCGCCTCCTCAAATTCTGCACCCCGGGTGTCTCACGCTTGAACAGGCTTTAATACAATTAGAAAAACCACTAACGTTTAAAGTAAAAGGAGGAAAGTTATCAAAGTGAGTTATAGATTTCTCCTTAGAAACTTTCAAAGCCACAAGAAAGTGGAATAACACCTTTAGAGTGTTGAAGGAAAGGACACTCAATGAGAATTCTGTATCCAGTATAAAAAAAATTTTAAAAGAGACCCTTAAAAAATGAAGACAAAATAAAGCCAATCTCAAATGGAGAAAAATATGTGAAGTTTCAGAAGTTTATCAGCAGAAGATCTGTTATAAAACAAACACAATAAGATGTGCCTCAGGTGGAAGGAAAATTAAACCAGAGGGAAACTTGAACCTTCAAGAATGAAAGAAAAACAGTAACAATGGCAGGTATCTGGGTAAAACGCAATAGACTTTTTCTCCTCTGATGTTCCTAAGATCTCAAATAAATGAAATTAAAATATAAAAAATAATGGAGAAATTTCAATGAAACCAAAAGTTGGTTCTTTAAGAAGATTAATAAAACTTATAATCATTAAAGAAAGACTGACCAAGAAAAAAAAGGGTGAGGATGCAATTTTCCAATATCAGGAATGTAAGTAGCACATCACTATAGACTGCACAGATATTAAAATAATAAGGATGTACTACAAAAAGCATTAAGCCCATAAACCCAGCAAAATAAATGAAATGGTCCAAATTCCTTGGAAAACACAAACTACCAAAACTCATTCAAGAAAAATAGATAACCGGAATAGTCCTATAAATTGAACTCCTGGTTTAAAATTTTTAACAAAAATACTCCAGTCCCAAGTGATTTCACAAGTCAATTCCATAGAAGATTTAAGGAAGAGAGTATATGCATTCTTCACAATTACATCCACAAAACAGAAGAGGAAAGAAGATATCCAGAATCATCTCCTGTGACGAGCATTACCTTGATAGCAAACTCAAAGACATTACAAAAATAAAAAATTTGGTGCATAAATTCAAAAAATCCATAAAAATAAAGTTAAAATATTAGCAAATCAAACAGTATATAAGATGGATCATGCACAGTTTGGTTTTTATCCCAGAAATGTAAGATTGTCTCAATATTCAAAAGTCAATCAATATAATTATTCATCTTAGCCGACTAAAGAAGAAAAAAACACATAATCACTTCAATAGATGCATAAAAACAATTGAGAAAAAATTAATGATTTTTAAAAGAAAAAACCTCTCAGAAACTATGAGCGTACAGGAACTTCCTTAACCTGATAAAAGTCATTTATAAAATAGAACAGTCTTTTGGACTCTGTTGGTGAGGAAGAGCGTGGGATGATTTGGGAGAATGGCATTGAAACACGTATAATATCATATAAGAAATGGATCGCCAGTCCAGGTTCGATGCATGATACAGGATGCTTGGGGCTGGTGCACTGGGATGACCCAGAGGGATGGTACAGGGAAGGAGGTGGGAGGGGGGTTCAGGATGGGGAATATGTGTACACCTGTGGCAGATTCATGTTGATGGATGGCAAAACCAATACAACATTGCAAAGTAATTAGCCTCCAATTAAAATAAATAAATTTAAATTAAAAATAAATAAATAAATAAGATGCTCCACAGATGGCATCATACTTAATGGTAAAAAACCAAATGTTTTCATCCTAAAATTGAGAATAAAGCGTGCTTTCACCACCCCTCTTCAGTATTATGCTGAAAGATCCAACCAGTGTCTTGAGGGAGGAATTTTAAAAGAAACATACAGATTAGAAAAAAAGTAAAGTTTCCTCTGTTCACAGGTGACATGATTATCTATATAGAAAATCTAAAGCAATCTATAAATGAGCTTCTAGAAATATTGAGTTTAACAAGGTGCCAGAATTCAAGGTCAATATACAAAAATCAATAGTGTTTTCTGTGTATTGGCAACAAACAATTACAAATCAAAACTTGAAAGAGTATCATTTACAATAATACCAAAATAATTAAATATATAAGTATAAACCTAACAAAATGCATTCAGGACAATGTGATGAAAAGTATAAAACATTGATGAAGAAAGAAAAATCGAAAAGGATTCAAATAAATGAGCAATATACCATATCAATAAATTGGAAGAGTCAATATTGCTGTCTAATCTGATCTAAAAAGTCAATACAATTCCAATCAAAACCTCACAACCTTTTTTTTCCTTTTGAATTTTTTATTTTATATTGGAGTATAGCAGATTCCCCACAACACTTTCAACAAGCATATTCTAACATTTATGGGAAGACAGCGCCACTAAAATAACCAAATAAATTCTTAAAAGAAGAAAGTCAGCAGTCTCAAATTACCCAATTTCAAGACAATATAAAGCTACATTAATTAAGATAGTATAGTGAATGGATAGCCACTTAGATCATTAGGACTGAATAGGGAGTTCATAAATGGCCTACTTATATATGGACAACTGATTTTTGACAAAATTGAAAAGGCAGGTTAATGGAGAAAGAGTTTTTTCAGTGATGGTGCTGGAACAACTGGATATCTACAGGCAGAAATAAAAATGAATCACAACTTACATCTTACTTTTTATTTAAAAATTAACAGAAAATAGATCTAAGTGTAAAATATAAAACTGTAAAAAGTTTACAAGAAAATATAAGAGATCTCTGGCCTCAGGTTGTGTAAAGAATTCTTAGATATGACACTAAAAGTATAATCCATAAAAGGAAAATCATAATAAACTGGATTTCATCAAAAAATAAAGACTTTGCCCTAGGCAAGACACTACTAAATAAAAATACAAGCCACAGATTAGGAGAAAACATTTACAAGTCACATATCTGACAAAGAATTTACAAGCAGAAACCACGAAGAACTCTTAAAATTCAATAACAAGGAAATAATGTACTTTGTTGGGTGCAGGGGATCTAAACAGACACTTCACCAGAGAAAATGTGTGGATGGCAAATGAGCATGTAAAAAGATGATCAACATCATTAAAAATATAATAAAGCACAGTTATTCAACTATTAGAATGGCTAAAATATAAAAAGCTGACAAAACAAAGTAATAGGATATGGAGTGCTGAGAATTCTCATACATAACTGGAAGAAAATGGTGCAGCCAATTTGGAAAATAGTTTAGTGGTTTACTATAATTAAACATACACTTATCATACTATCAGATTTCCCTGATAGCTCAGTTGGTAAAGAATCCACTGCAATGCAGGAGACCCTGGTCTGATTCCTCAGGTGGGGAGATCCCCTGGAGAAGGGATAGGCTACCCAGTCCAGTATTTTTGGGCTTAAGCCTTTGACTGTGTGGATCACAATAAACTGTGGAAAATTCTGAAAGAGATGGGAATACCAGACCACCTGACCTGCCTCTTTAGAAACCTATATGCAGGTCAGGAGCAACAGTTAGAACTGGACATGGAACAACAGACTGGTTCCAAATAGGAAAAGGAGTATGTCAAGCCTGTATATTGTCACCCTGCTTATTTAACTTCTATGCAGAATATATCATGAGAAACGCTGGGCTGGAAGAAGCACAAGCTAGAATCAAGATTGCAGGGAAGAAATATCAATAACCTCAGATATGCAGATGACACCACCCGTATGGCAGAAAGTGAAGAGGAACTAAAAAGCCTCTTGATGAAAGTGAAAGTGGAGAGTGAATAAGATGGCTTAAAGCTCAACATTCAGAAAACTAAGATCATGGCATCTGGTCCCATCACTTCATGGGAAATAGATGGGGAAACAGTGGAAACAGTGGCTGACTTTCTTTTGGGGGGCTCCAAAATCACTGCAGATGGTGATTGCAGCCAAGAAATTAAAAGACACTTACTCCTTGGAAGGAAAGTTATGACCAACCTAGATAGCATATTCAAAAGCAGAGACATTACTTTGCCAACAAAGATCCGTCTAATCAAGGCTATGGTTTTTCCAGTGGTCATGTATGGATGTGAGAGTTGTACTGTGAAGAAAGTTGAGCACCAAAGAATTGATGCTTTTGAACTTGGAGAAGTTGGAGAAGACTCTTTAGAGTCCCTTGGACTGCAAGGAGATCCAACCAGTCCATTCTGAAGGAGATCAGCCCTGGGATTCCTTTGGAAGGAATGATGCTAAAGCTGAAACTCCAGTACTTTGGCCACCTCATGTGAAGAGTTGACTCATTGGAAAAGACTCTGATGCTGGCAGGGATTGGGGTCAAGAGGAGAAGGGGACGACAGAGGATGAGATGGCTGGATGGCATCACTGACTTGATGGACGTGAGTCTGAGTGAACTCTGGAAGTTGGTGATGGACAGGGAGGCCTGGCGTGCTGCAATTCATGGGGTCGCAAAGAGTCAGAGGCGACTGAGCGACTGAACTAACTAACTATGGCTCATCTGGTAAAGAATCCGCCTGCAATGCAGGAGACCTGGGTTCAATCCTGGGGTTGGGAAGATCCCCTGGAGAAGGCAAAGGCTACCCACTCCAGTATTCTGGCCTGGAGAATTCCACAGACTGTACAGTCCATGGGGTTGCAATGAGTTGGACATGACTAAGCATCTTTCGCTATCATACTACTCTTCAATCTCACTCCTAGGTATTTGACCAAGAAATATGAAACTTTATGTTTACACACATACAAAATGTATACAAATGTTTACATCAGCTTTACTCATAGCTGCCAAAATCCAGAGATAAATGAAGTGTCTTTCAACTTGCAAATGAATAAACAAAGTACTATGCAGTCACTCAGTGAACTACTACTCGGCAATGAAAAAGAGTCACCTATTGATTAACACGGACGTGAATGACTCTCAAATGCATTTTGTTGGACCAAAGAAGTCAGTCACAAAATTGTTAGATTTTATCCTATGACATTCTGGTCAAGCAAACCTATTAGCAAGAAAACAGACTCGTGATGGCCAGAGGGTAAAGTTGGGGGAAACGCTGACTACAAAAAAGAATTATCAGATAATTTTCGTGTAACAGAAATTTCAGTGTCATAACTGTGGTGTTGTATACACAACTTTATTCACTTGTCATAAAGGCAAAGAACTGCATACCATGAAAATTGAATTTGCCGGATAAATTTTTTTTTAAATCTTAAATACCTTAAATACAGCTAAACACATAGGAATGTGAAAGACAAACCATTGACACTTGACCCCTACAAATGTTAAAAGGAAACAGGCCAAAATACTAAGTATCTAGATCATTATGACTGGAGAAGGCAATGGCACCCCACTCCAGTACTCTTGCCTGGAAAATCCATGGATGGAGGAGCCTGGTAGGCTGCAGTCCATGGGGTTGCAAAGAGTTGGACACAATTGAGCGACTTCATTTTCACTTTTCATTTTCCTGCATTGGAGAAGGAAATGGCAACCCACTCCAGTGTTCTTGCCTGGAGAATCCCAGGGACGGGGTAGCCTGTTGGGCTGCCGTCTATGGGGTCGCACAGAGTCGGACACAACTGAAGCGACTTAGCAGCAGATCATTATGAGAAAGTTAACAAGTATATTTTTTAAGGCTTTCATAATGGCATGTATGAGTTAAAGCCCATGTTAATGTTTCCATAGCTAGTTTTCACCTTGAACTCAAAGATTATGTGATCTAATCAAATGATAAGGCTCATCATGCAGAGACATGTAATATATAACCCTTCAAGAATCATTGTTCTTCTGAATAAAACATTTGGAGGCAGTTAATGGAAAGGTAGTAAGTTCATTGACTTTGTTATTATTACCATAATTAAGGCAAAATATAGCTAGCTAAAAAGGTCTTGCCAAGTTAATGAAGATTTCTTAATTACCCGAGTCTTTGTAGCAAGCCAACTTTATGTTAAACTAAATTTCCCCTTGTCACACTAAACACTTAATCAGAGAGAAGCTCAAAGTGGGACCCTGGAATTGGATAAGTGGAAGAAAATACAGAAATCACAGAATCAGACTAAACCCTTCATTTCACAAGCATGAAGTATAGCATCCTACCTTGTAGAATGGAATACAGAATTTAAGCTCTTATAATGATGATAGATGGTTTCAGGCTAGAATATGAAGTGCAAAATATCTGTATATGACATAGGCAGAGGGAAATTACCTTAATAATCTTAAAATATATGAATCTAGCTCCTTTGAGAATGCATGTGGATTTTGTTGGAGGGTTTATAATTAGTTCTGGCTTTGTAGATTGACTGAGAAATACCCTGAAAATAGACACATCTTAAAGTCTCACTCAAATATCTCAGGAAGTAGAGGGTGAGCATTAAGACAGGTTAATACTTTCCTTCTTAAACAGAGAAATAACATTTAAGAATCTATCATGTGCAAAGTGCTGCATTACACACTTCATATTTGATACATTTATTTTCTATTACAATTCTGTGTGTCTCTGTTAGTATATTTTCCAGGTAATGAAATTGAACCTGGGCTGAAAATCAACAGCAGTTCAGTAGTGGAGGCAGAGTTTGTACCCCCATTTTTTTCTTATGGCAGCTTATGTACCTATTCCATCATACTTTCTTCCTGATTCTTCCACAAACATCACACTTGCTATCACTAGGCAGGTGAAATAATAAACTTCTTCCCTGCATCATATTCTTTGCCTTCAGAACCAGCTCCAAAATCAAGCTTTGACTGGAAATCATTCAAAGCTGACTATTATTACTGTCTTCCCCAAATTCTTGGAGGATATTGGTGTGTCATTATCTAAGAACATTAAAGATGTATAAACCATATGACCAGTAATACCATTTTTGAGCATTTACTCTAGAAATGCATACAAATGCTGAGCAAGCTCCCTGTTTAAGAATGTTGATAACACCATTCTGTGCCAGAGCCCCAAACTGGAGATAATCCAAAAATCTATCAACAACAGAACAGATAAATAAAACATAGTGATTCATACAAGTCCATCCGCACAACAGCGTATGTGCAAAAATAAAAATAAATTGATTTGACACACAGCATGAATTCATCTTTCAAACAATGTTGAGCCAAAGAAGCAAGTTAAAAGAATTCTTACAGTAGGATTAATACAATATAGAGTTCAAAAATTTGCAAAGCTAAATTTATTCAGGAATATTTGCATACATGGTAAAATGATTTAAGAAAGCACAAGGGATTAAGCATCATAAAATTAATGATTTTATGAAGGGAGAGAAAGTAGTCTGATGGAGAAGAGCCTCGCAGGCTCTGGGTGTTGGAAATGGCTTATTTCTTGACTGGGGTTATGATTGCAAAGTATTTGCTCTATAATTATCATGTACTTTTATTTAAAAACTTATAAAATGTTAACAAAATTAAATGTTAAGAAACAAACCTCTTGGGATGTTATTTCATTCTTTTCAACAATAAACTCTGACTTCCAAATTGAACCTAATTTTCCATTTTAATTTTCAAGTGCTGAGAAAGTTCAAACTGCATGTGAGATTAAAAAGAAATGAGGACAATCGAGTGAAGCAGTTCCTGGAATTACTCAAAGAAGAAAATATTTATTTAGAATGTATTACATCTATGTTATATAATTATGAATTTATGACACATAAATATTTATTTATAGCTCTTTGTAGATTAGACAACAGAATCCTCACTAATTGAGTGTCAACTATGTGCTAAGACACAAACACACACATATATATTCACAAACCTAGAACCAATACAGGCGATGAATCAGCCCTCTTTAGAGAGAGAAGAAAATCAGTATTAAAGTGACTACAGATTATGGATGCATACACACAAAGACATCCAAGAGCTAAGTTTTCCTCTGAATTTTGAAGAAGGTGAGGTTCTTAACAATAAAAGATAAAGGAACATTTCACCACATGGAGGCATGTCACACACACAGAGCAGGAGTTAGCAAGTGTTAGCCAAAGAAGATTGAATATGGAAGGTTGACTTGACTGTGTAAGAGTCACTATAGTATCAAAGAGCATGAAGTGATAGTTGTAATATACATAGTATAAAAGAGAATCAAGTGATAGGGATGTGTGTATGTCAGAACACATACAGAACTCTCAAAAAATCAATATGAAAAAGATAGACATCCTAGATTTTAAAATGCAAAAAAGACTTGGATAGATATTTTACAAAATCAAATGTCAAAATAGCCAATAAATACATAAAAAATGCCCCATCTTAATTAATTATCAAAGAAATTCAAAATTAAATAAACTACCACATATCCACTGAGTGGACTAAAATGAAAGATCAACAATGCCAAAATGCTGGCAAGGATATGAAACAATGGAACATTCTTATTTTACTGGTAGGGATCTAAATTGGGACAACTTTGGAAAACGTTTAGTCGTATCTATCAAAGCTAAACATACATATACCCTGTGACCCTGCAGTGCCACTCCTGGATAGGCACTCAGTAGAAATGAGTGTTGGATCCATCAAAGACTGGTATAAGAATGTTAATGGAAGTTTTATTCATAATAGCCAAAAACTGAATATGGCAACCTAATGTCCATCCATTGTACAATGAGCAAAACTGGGGAATGGTCATATGCGGAAATAGAGCAACAAAAAAGAACGAGCTACTGATACATGTTACTGTATAGATGAATCTCACAGATGAAATACTAAATATTAGAAGTTAGACACTAAAGATTGCATGTGTTATGTTTCTGTTTCTTTGACACTTAAAAATAGGCAAAAACGTGGGCTACTCTGATGGCTCAGTGGTAAAGAATCTGCCTGCCAATGCAGGAGATTCAGGCTCAATACCTGATCGAGGGAGATCCTACATGCCACAGAGCAACCAAACCCTCATGCCACAACTACTGAGCCAGTATCTAGATCCCGGAAGCCGCGACTACTGAGCCCACGCGCTGCAGCTACGAAGTCCGCTCTCCCTAGAGCCCACGCTCTGCAACGAGAAGCCACTGCAAGGAGAAGCCTGCACACTGCAGCTAGAGAGTAGCCCCCACTTGCTGCAACCAGAGAAAAGCCCGCACACAGCAATAAAGACCCAGCACAGCCAAAAATAAATAAAATAATACAGAATACTATTTTTTAAAAAATAGGCAAAAACGTGTCTACGATGGTAGAAGTCAGAATAGTGGTTAGACCTGGTGGAAGGGAAACCACCCAGAAGGGGGGCAAAAGTGATCTTTCTGAGACCTTGGATATGTTTTTTGACTTGATCTGGGGGGTAATTATGTGGATTTACACATCTGAAAAATTCACTAGTCTGTACAATTAATATGTGTATGCTTAATGTAGTTAATATCTTAATAAAAATCATAAATAAAAACTATAGGGATCAAAAATTAAAATCTCAAGGGAGGTAAAGAAGTACAGGTCTAGCAAAAAGAGTGTAAATTATTTCTCTTCCCATCAAGGATTAATGCCCACATCCAATTTTATGTTGGTCATAAGATCATTAAAATTGAATCTAAAAGAATTTTAAAGAAAGAAATACCACATATATCTCAATTTCTAACCCAGTACTAAAAACATGAACTGTTTTCATTTATCCATGTTTCCTTGTATATTCCTTTTCATAGCTCCATACATTCTGTTACTAAAAGAGTCATTCTGTACACAAATTCTATATAGAAAGAAGTTAAGATTCAGAAACAGAGAATCTAATTTGAATCCTTGATGGACTACTTATTAGCTGTGCGACCCTTGCCAAATTACCCAATTTCTCTAAATCTTTGTTTGCTCACTTTTAAAAAGGGAACAAAAATATTATCCTCCTCATAAAGTTGTTATGAGAATTACATTAGGAAATGTGCATTTATAAGCACTGCTCAAATGTTCAGTAATTTACCTTAATATAGGTGATCACAGTGTGGATACAATTCTTCACTCTGCTATTCTCATTTCCTCTATAATTAGCATTTCTACAATGACCTGTAATCTTCATAGTAGTCTCTTTAATTTCCAACTCCCTTCATTTCACCAGCAGAAACTCATTCATTTGATGTTTGCAGTGTAGCCAGCCTAGTGGTCAATCATGATTGATCTAAACCAGTCAAAACAAACCTGTTCCCTACTTTCTAAGCCTTCCTTGCAACAGAGGGTGGGTTCATGTGATTAAGTTCTGGCAAATGAAATCTAAGGGGAAACCCACTGGGGGCAGAAGGGGTGCTTCTTGGCACAATGTCATATTTTTCTTGCTTATTGATTTCTATTTCTCTTTATTGCGATCCCCTACCCTCAGCCTAGTGCCATAATGCAAGCTCCATATGAGAACCTTGTCTGTTTTGATCAATATGCAGGGCTGTGCTAAGTCGCTTCAGTCATGTCCAACTCTTTGCAACGCTACGGACTGTAGCCCGCCAAGCTCCCCTGTCCATGGGATTGCAGGTGGAACCTGATTTATCCTCATAATCTGGAAAAGATCATACATTCTTCCTTTGAGATGCCTCCATGACTTGGAATATGTTGAACTAAACTTTAATAGCTGTAATAAACATACAAAAATATTAAAAACTCATGACTCTGAGTTTTAAAAACTCAACCCACTCCAAAATACTGGAGTGGGTTGCCATGCCCATCTCCAGGGGATCTTCACAACCCAGGGATCAAACCCACATCTCTTGTGTCTCCTGCATTGGC
The DNA here is from genome assembly GCF_055505025.1 of Bos grunniens. Classification (NCBI taxonomy): domain Eukaryota; kingdom Metazoa; phylum Chordata; class Mammalia; order Artiodactyla; family Bovidae; genus Bos; species Bos grunniens. Next base: position 58,589,797 of record NC_141183.1, on the reverse strand, counting down.
AGTAAGATTCTTTACCACTAGCGCCAACAGTCTTAATCTGGGACTAGTACCTAGAACAGGGTTAGGCAAACTACAGCCTGCAGCCAAATCCAGCCAGCTGCCTGTTTTGTAAATAATAAAGTTTTATTAGGACACAGACACTACATTTCTTTACAGATTGTGTATGGATGCTTTGGGGCTACAAAGACAGAACAAAGTAGTTGCAATAAAGACCAGATGGCCCACAAAGCCTGAAATATTTGCCCTGTTATCTACAGAAATAGTTTGCTGATCCCTGATGTAGAAAAGTGCTGAGCACAAAGTAGGCATTTAACCAGTTTTCAAGACTTGTTCAAATTCTGTCTCAAAAGCTACTGGAAAACCTTATTGGTACTCTCATTCTATAGACACATATTTTTCCTAATGACTTCTCAGTCATATTTTGGCAGGATCGCTTTTTAGGGAACTGTTTCATAGGTGGTAATCCCATACCAAGTCTCACAGATGGTAATTTCATACCAGTTCCATACCAACTTTCCAAAAGAAATAACTCATTATCTTGGAATAGAGTCATAAGTTTTTAATATTTTTGTATATTTGTTAAAGCTATTAAAGTTTAGCTCAATATGTTCCAAATCATGAAGGCATCTCAAGGGAAGAATGTAATATATTTTCCAGATTATCAGGATAAATAAGGTTCCACCTGCATTTTTTTCCTAAAAAGTACTCTAGATCTGCATTTGCCAACCCAAATTACACAAATGACCTGTTAGTTAAATAGTTAAATTTTCAATTACAACCAATTAAAATTGCATTTCATATATAATGTCAACATCAAGATTTTCCAAAATATAGAGCCCTTTTTAAATCAAATCTCTCTGTCATGCATATCTTTTATCACTGAAATAGAATAAAACTACTTTTAACTTAAATTTAGGGCATGAATTCCCATGTCCATTAAGAATCAACTTTTTCCCTTTGTTTCTCAGGAATGTAACTTTTTACATATTTTGACATTAAGTAATGAAAGTTTTTGCTACTGGAGATCAGTGGAGAAATAACTCCAGAAAGAATGAAGGGATGGAGCCAAAGCAAAAACAACACCCAGTTGTGGATGGGACTGGTGATGGAAGCAAGATTCGGTGCTGTAAAGAGCAATATTGAATAGGAACCTGGAATTTTAGGTCCATGAATCAAGGCAAACTGGAAGTGGTCAAACAGGAGATGGCAAGAGTGAACACTGATATTCTAGGAATCAGCGAACTAAGATGGACTGGAATGGGTGAATTTAACTCAGATGACCATTATATCTACTACTGTGGGAAGGAATCCCTTAGAAGAAATGGAGTAGTCATCATGGTCAACAAGAGTCCAAAATGCAGTACTTGGATGCAATCTCAAAAACGACAGAATGATCTCTGTTCGTTTCCAAGGCAAACCATTGAGTATCACGGCAGTCCAAGCCTATGCCCCAACCAGTAATGCTGAAGAAGCTGAAGTCGAATGGTTCTATGAAGACCTACAAGACATTTTAGAACTAACACGTAAAAAAGATGTCCTTTTCATTATAGGGTACTGGAGTGCAAAAGTAGGAAGTCAAGAAACACCTGGAGTAACAGCAAATTTGGCCTTGGAGTACAAAATGAAGCAAGGAAAAGGCTAACAGAGTTCTGCCAAGACAACACACTAGTCATAGCAAACACCCTCTTCAAACAACACAGGAGAAGACTCTACACATGGACATCACCAGATGGGCAACACTGAAATCAGATTGATTATATCCTTTGCAGCCAAAGATGGAGAAGCTCTATACAGTCTGCAAAAACAAGACCGGGAGCTGACTGCGGCTCAGAACATGAACTCCTTATTGCCAAATTCAGACTTAAATTGAAGAAAGTGGGGAAAACCACTAGACCATTCAGATATGACCTAAATCAAATCCCTTATGACTAGACAGTGGAAGTGAGACATAGATTTAAGGGACTAGATCTGATAGACAGATTGCTTGATGAACAATAGATGGAAGTTCATGACAATGACAGGGAACAAGACCATCCCCAAGAAAAAGAAATGCAAAAAGCAAAACGGCTGTCTGAGGAGGCCTTACAAATAGCTGTGAAAAGAAGAGAAGCAAAAAGCAAAGGAGAAAAGGAAAGATATAAGCATCTGATTCAGAGTTCCAAAAATAGTAAGAAGAGATAAGAAAGCCTTCCTCAGCGATCAATGCAAATAGAGGAAAACAATAGAATGGGAAAGACTAGAGATCTCTTCAAGAAAATTAGAGATACCAAGGGAACATTTCATGCAAAGATGGGCTCGATAAAGGACAGAAATGGTATGGACCTAACAGAAGCAGAAGATATTAAGACGAGATGGCAAGAATACACAGAAGAACTGTACAAAATAGATCTTCATGACCCAGATAATCACAAAGGTGTGATCACTCACACTCACCTAGAACCGGACATCCTGGAATGTGAAGTCAGTGGGCCTTAGGAAGCATCACTATGAACAAAGCTAGTGGAGATGACTGAATTCCAGTTGAGCTATTTCAAATCTTAAAAGATCATGCTGTAAAAGTGCTGCGCACTGAATATGTCAGCAAATTTAGAAAATTCAGCAGTGGCCACAGGACTGGAAAAGGTAAGTTTTCATTCCAATTCCAAAGAAAGGTAATGTCAAAGAGTGCTAAAACTACCACACAATTGCACTTATCTCACACGCTAGCTGCCGTCTCTGGGGTCGCAGAGAGTCGGACACGACTGAGCGGCTTAGCAGCAGCAGCAGCACATGCGAGTAAAGTAATGCTCAAAATTCTCCAAGCCAGGCTTCAGCAATATGTGAACCGTGAACTTCCAGATGTACAAGCTGGTTTTAGAAAAGGCAGAGGAGCCAGAGATCAAATTGCCAACATCCGGTGGATCATCGAAAAAGCAAGAGAGTTCCAGAAAAACAACTATTTCTGCTTTATTGACCATGCTAAAGCCTTTGACTGTGTGGATCACAATAAACTGGAAAATTCTGAAAGAGATGGGAATACCAGACCACCTGACCTGCCTCTTGTGAAACCTGTATGCAGGTCAGGAAGCAACAGTTAGAACTGGACATGGAACAACAGACTGGTTCCAAATAGGAAAAGGAGTACATCAAGGCTGTATATTGTCACCCTGCTTATTTAACTTACATGCAGAATACATCATGAGAAATGCTGGGTTGCAGGAAACACAAGCTGGAATCAAGATTGCCGGGAGAAATATCAATAACCTCAGATATGCAGATGACACCACCCTTATGGCAGAAAGTGAAGAAGAACTAAAGAGCCTCTTGATGAAAGTGAAAGAGGAGAGTGAAAAAGTTGGCTTAAAGCTCAACATTCAGAAAACGAAGATCATGGCACCCGGTCCCATCACTTCATGGCAAATAGTTGGGGAAACAATGAAAACAGTGGCTGACTTTATTTTTCTGGGCTCTAAAATCACTGCAGATGGTGATTGCAGCCATGAAATTAAAAGACGCTTGCTCCTTGGAAGGAAAGTTATGACCAACCTAGACAGCATATTAAAAAGCAGAGATAGTACTTTGCCAACAAAGGTCCATCTAGTCAAGGCTATGGTTTTTCTAGTAGCCATGTATAGATGTGAGAGTTGGACTATAAAGAAAGCTGAGCACCAAAGAATTGATGCTTTTGAACTGTGGTGTTGAAGAAGACTCTTGAGAGTCCCTTGGCCTGCAAGGAGATCCAACCAGTCCATCCGAAAGGAGATCAGTCCTGGGTGTTCATTGGAAGGACTGATGCTGAAGCTGAATCTCCAATACTTTGACCACCTGATGAGAAGAGCTGACTCATTTGAAAAGACCCTGATGCTGGGAAAGATTGAGGGCAGGAGGAGAAGGGGACGACAGAGAATGAGATGGTTGGATGACATCACTGACTCAATGGACATGGGCTTGGGTGGACTCAGGGATTTGATGATGGACAGGGAGGCCTGGTTGCTGCGCTCATGGGGTCACAAAGAGTTAGACACGACTGAACGACTGAACTGAACTGAACTGAATAAAAGTTTAATACCCAGTAGACTGATTTCAGAAATCCATTTCCTGTGTTCCTCCTTGCTACTGAGACCATGAAGTCTTCTACCAGAGTGTATCCAGGCAGTTCTAGCCAGGCTTTATCTTTGGCAGGACATAGGACAGACAGAATTAGGAGAAAGCTATATGCAAAGAAGCTAGAGTGCAAACCCACTAACTGCTCCCCTTCAACCACTACAAGATGTCTAAAAGGATTCTTGGAATTACATCTCAGCATTTCCTTCCTTGGGAATCTATCATTTATATCCCAAGACCAAACTTGTCTTTAGTGTTTCCTTTTTCAGCATTTGCCTCTTTACCATCCATGAAATTATGCCTCACCCTTCAGATTGAGTTTTTTGGGGGGGATTCTAAGCTTCATTCCTAGATGCTGTCTTGGGTCCACTTTAACTCTGTGGCCCTCAAGCCATCCTCACATTCAGCCAGATTCTCAGATTCCCAGTCTATGAGATTTGGTATGGGAATTTTAACAGGCAAACAAATATAATATAAATGTGTGGAAAGCGGATCAATTCATTGCAGGAGTCTATTGTCCCATGTGGTGGAAGTAGTAGATTATTCTGTTCTTTCTGTTTCTTTCACTTAAAACAACCACCAGGGAAGCGTTCTTGCTTTATTTCTGGCTACATTTCTCTTACTTTCCATTTATTCCCAGGTTCAGATCCTTAACATACCTCCCATCGTCATAAATATTATACTCATCAAAATTAAAATTAAAAAATAAACTAATGAATAAATCTAAATAAGATATGCTCACTATAAAAGGATCCTCTGATTTACCATAGTGTTCCCTTGTTTACTTTAACTGTGTTTAATGCACTTAAAATCGTACTGAATTGTAATACAAATTATCAGGAGCATTCTAAATAGAAAGAAAAAAAAATCTGTCCCATACAATATTCAAAAGGGCAAACATCAAAACAATGGAATCTCCTGATGCCTCCTTTTAGCCCAGAATGAGTGAACTCCAGGAGTTGGTGATGAACAGGGAGGCCTGGCGTGCTGCGATTCATGGGGTCACAAAGAGTCGGACACAACTGAGCGACTGAACTGAACTGAACTGAGCTGTATTTCAAGAAATGTTATGTGGGTCATCACTGGAATGGAAGCTCCCTGAGGGCCGGAATTATTGCCTATTTGATTCACTGTTCTCTCTGCAGTGCCCAAGGAGTGCCTGGCATTGTTAATGAGTTACTATGTAGTGTGGTCCTCATACAATAAATATTTGTTGATTAAATGACAAAACATTATTTATTTACTTCAACTAAAAAACGAGAGGAGAGTGAAAAAGTTGGCTTAAAGCTCAACATTCAGAAAACTAAGATCATGGCATCTGGCCCCATCACTTCGTGGGAAATAGATGGGGAAACAGTGGAAACAGTGTCAGACTTTATTTTTTTGGGCTCCAGAATCGCTGCAGATGGTGATTGCAGCCATGAAATTAAAAGACGCTTACTCCTTGGAAGGAAAGTTATGATCAACCTAGATAGCATATTGAAAAGCAGAGACATTACTTTGCCAACAAAGGTCCATCTAGTCAAGGTTATGGTTTTTCCAGTGGTTATGTATGGATGTGAGAGTTGGACTGTGAAGAAGGCTGAGTGCCGAAGAATTGATGCTTTTGAACTGTGGTGTTGGAGAAGACTCTTGAGAGTCCCTTGGACTGCAAGGAGATCCAACCAGTCCATTCTGAAGGAGATCAGCCCTGGGATTTCTTTGGAAGGAATGATGCTAAAGCTGAAACTCCAGTGCTTTGGCCACCTCATGCGAAGAGTTGACTCATTGGAAAAGACTCTGATGCTGGGAGGGATTGGGGGCAAGAGGAGAAGGGGATGACAGAGGATGAGATGGCTGGATGGCATCACCAACTCTATGGACATGAGTTTGGGTGAACTCCGGGAGTTGGTGTTGGACAGGGAGGCCTGGCGTGCTGCAGTTATGAAGTTGCAAAGAGTCGGACACGACTGAGCCACTGAACTGAACTGAACTGAAAAAACTTAAACTCCTTATAAACTATGACGCATAGTTTACTAGGATTGTAACACAAGCAGTCTGGCCCTAGGTCTACCTCACCATCCATATTTAACAGAAAGCTTTTTTAGTAGAGGTGACATGGAAATGAAGGGACAGACTGGGCTTTGTCGATTTCTGCAATGTATTAAATAGAATACAATGCAACATTTAGCTCATATGAGAGCTTAACAAATGCTAATGGATGCTGATGTATTTATCACATAAGTGAAAGAAAAAATGTACCAAGAAGCACAGTGGCTTAATGTGTTACATTTACATTTATTTTTAACATGATGTCTTGACAAATGTGTTGATAATTACTGTTTTTTCTGCAAGTAAATCAACTATTCTTTTGATACTGTATTTGAATTCCTTAAAAAATTCTTTCTGAAGTCACATTTACTTAATATATCTGTTAAATATAAAAGAGTCAGAATCTGGCTTTCAAATAAATAGCACCTAAAATTAAAAAAAAAAAAAAAGAAATGATGTTATGTTAAACTTCAAGCTTTCATAGTATAACTAAATCGATTAGCTCGAGTGAGTACCAGAGAAGGCAATGGCACCCCACTCCACTACTCTTGCCTGGAAAATCCCATGGGCGGAGGAGCCTGGTGGGCTGCAGTCCATGGGGTCGCTAAGAGTTGGACACAACTGAGCGACTTCACTTTCACTTTTCATTTTCATGCATTGGAGAAGGAAATGGTAACCCACTCCAGTGTTCTTGCCTGGAGAATCCCAGGGACCGGGGAGCCTGGTGGGCTGCCGTCTATGGGGTCGCACAGAGTCGGACACGACTGAAGTGACTTAGCAGCAGCAGCAGCAGCAGCAGAGTGAGTACTGTCTTTAAAAGACTTAGGTGTTTTTTCTTAATTGCTGCATAAATGTGTAAGTTTTGAAACTATAATGTTTGATAACAGTTCTACTCAGTATCATTTATATTTGGTATGTCCATGTGTTTGTGTGTTTCTTTTGTATTTTTTGCACATGTTTCAGATAAATGAGTGCTGGGTGCAAGTCGCTAAGTCATGTCTGACTCTTTGCTACCCCATGGACTATACAGTCCATGGAATTCTACAGGCCAGAATACTGGAGTGGATAGCCTTTCCCTTCTCCAGGGGATCTTCCCAACCCAGGGATCGAACCCAGGTCTCCCGCACTGCAGGCGGATTTTTTATTGGCTAAGCCACAAGGGAAGCCCAAGAATACTGGAGTGGGTAACCTAGCCCTTCTCCAGCAGATATTCCTGACCCAGGAATCAAACCGGGGTCTCCCGCATTGCAGGCTGATTCTTTACCAACTGAGCTATCATGGAAGCCCATTTATTTCAAATCTCTAGACCCAGTCATCTGGGAGTAAATTATCACTTGCCACAATCATCTGAAATTTCCTGGTAGATTGTTTCATGGCTCACTAATCCTGAAAGATGCTCTAAGATAGGAATTCTGTTATCAAATATTTTTAGGAAATGGTGAAACCTATACTCCTCTCTTCATTGATACTTAAGAAATTCAATAGTGAAGACCTGTGTATTTACAATAGTCAAATTCATAGAAACAGAAAGTAATTAGTAGTTACCAAGGACAGGGGACTTCCTTGTGTGGCTCGGTGGTGAAGAATCCTCCTGCCAGTGCAGGGAGACCCAGGTTCAATCCCTGAGTCAAGATCCCCTGGAGAAGGAAATGGCAACCCACTCCAGTATTCTTGCCTGGTAAATCTTGTGCACTGAGGAGTCTGGCAGGCTACAGTCCACGGGGCTGCAGAGGAGTCAGACAGGACTTAGCAACTACACAACAAAGGGCAGGAAGAGGGCAGAATAGTGGGTTATTGATCCCTGGGTATGGAAGTTCAGTTTGGAGATGGACAGTGGTGATGACTGCTCACACTATAAACGTACATCAGGTCAGTAATCTGTATACTAAAAAAAGGTTTAAATGGTACATTTTATATTGTGTATATTTTACCACACACATACAAAAAGATAACTCTTCTAACTTCCAACTCTTTTATGAGTTTTATGTGTTTTTGCACTTTAAATGTATTGAATTATACACTACATCTCTTTTTGAGTCTAGATGTTTACCTCAATGTTCTTTGTGAAATTCATCCATGTCATTATATATGATAGTACCCTGTTTTTTTAATAGCTTTAAAATATTTGCTAAAATGAGTAAACCACATTCTTCTGTCAACAGGAAAGGAACAGTAAAGATTTCTGTTTAACTTGTTTGGTGACCATTTCCAAATGTACTTAGCTGTGAAGTTTATTTTAACTATTTATTAACATTCCATAGATCACACTTTGGGATTGGTGGTCCATTTCAACTGTGTCAAGTTCAAGTACTTTCAATGTCCAGGTATGTAAAGTAAATGTGTGAAACAGTCTGGTATCAGGCAACAGGGAGTGATGGGAGCTATGGAACAAGATTCTCCCTCTCCTAAAGGATTTCAAGTTCAAAGTACCAAAATCAAGTGAGAGACAGAGAGAGAGAGAGAGATGAACAGAGAGGCAGAGATTTGTTGATCAAACAAAGCACATTCAGAAGGAAAAGTCAGTCCTTGGGCCACCTGTTTTCAATTCCTGATCTCAACCACCCCTCAACCAACAAATAAGAGCAAGAGTCTCAGTTATAATGTGTAACTTGCCCACTCCACACTAGGGCAGTAGATACTTTTTCATTTTAAACTTGAGGATGCCTGTTGTTACCCCCCATACCTGCTATACAGCAGTCATTTTGTTAGGCACTTTTCATAGTCTTAAAAAATATCTCCACAGGCAAAGGGTTATTAGATCCTATTTCACAGATAAGGAAAGAGATGGAAGATTATTTGATCTGCCCAAGGCAGGAGTAACAGAGCTGGGGCTTGATCTCAGGTATCTCTGCTCTAGGCAAGATAGGGTACCTAAGCAAGAAACAAAATTTCAACTGTTGTGTTGAAACTGACAAAGTTAAGTAAACAGGTATTTTCCAAAAACAATCAATTCACAGGGACTAACAAATAAATAAAAATAGTTTAACACTTGTAAATAGTAAATATGGCAGAACTACCACTGTTAAATACTGTGACCTAAGATCTTTTCACATTATTTATGCAATCTCCTGTCACTACAACACTACAAAAATAGGCATTAAATACTTTTGTAAATTAAAAATAAACCTGAGCCTGAGAAAAGTTAAGTAAATTTTCTGGATGACACAGATTTTAATAGCTGGAACTGATTGCCCTGTTCTTTCCTACACTGAGTTGCCTCTCATGTTTTAAATCTGTGGTTTTGGAGTAGAAAAGCAATTTTTTAATCGCTTCCTACATGTCAATATTAAAAACCATCCTTCCCCTCAAATAATCTCTGATAGTTTAAATATTGCTCTAAAACATATAATCTCCTTTAATCCTACTAATGACACTTTCAGCAGAAATGTAAATTTTAAATCCCTCACATTCCAGAGGAAAAAATTTGAGTCCCTCAAGTCTGAGACTTGGTATAAGGCAGAGCCTGGACACAAAGCCAGGTTGTCTGATTTTCATGATATTTCATGATTCCCAAAACACTGTACAGAAAAAAAAAAAACAAAAAAAGAGGTCTATTACTTCAGCTCCCATTTTGCGTATGGAGAGAGAACCAGAAAAAAAAAAAAAAAAAAAAAAGCACAAATCACAGGAAAAGAAAACCAAAACAGCAGCTCTATCTAAGATTACTGTGGCTGACAAAAAGTCCCTCAATTCCTCCAGACATGTCATATGTAATAATTATCCTCCAGAATCGAATGCAAAATTCCTTTAACAGTTAGCCACCATTTCCCCTTTCTTTGGCCTCTATTTAAATATTTAAACTGTTACCAACTGAGACCTATTGTAGGAACAAAATAAACAATGCCCTAATTATTGATACACAAGACAATTTGGATAACTTTCAAAGCCATCATGCTGAATGGGAAAAAGAAGACTTTCAAAAGTTTTTATACTGTGTGATTTCATTTCTATAACAGTTTCAAAATGACAGAAAGGGAAAACATATTAGTGTTTCCCAAGGACTTGGAATGGTGGGTGGGGAGTGGTGAAGACACAGGATTGCCATGGATGTGACTACAATGGGGTATCATGAGGAATTTTGAGGTGATGGAGCAGTTTTGTATCTTGGTTGGGGTGATGATAACAGAATCTACATGTGATAAAATTGCATAGAGCTACGCACACACAGAAATGTGAATGTGAACTGGTAAACTCTGAATAAGCTCTGTGGACTGTACCAATGACAATTTCCTGGATTTGACAATTGTACTATATAGATGGTGAGGTGTTACTATTGAGGACAACTAAGAAACCCAAGCTGGACTCAAAATTGCTAGGAGAAATACCAATAACCTCAGATATGCAGATGACACCACCCTTATGGCAGAAAGTGAAGAAGAGCTAAAGAGACTCTTGATGAAAGTGAAAGAGGAGAGTGAAAAAGTTGGCTTAAAGCTCAATGTTCAGAAAACTAAGATCATGGCATCTGGTCCCATCACTTCATGGGAAATAGATGGGGAAACAGTGGCAGACTTTATTTTTTTGGGCTCCGGAATCACTGCAGATGGTGATTGCAGCCATGAAATTAAAAGACACTTTCTCCTTGGAAGGAAAGTTATGACCAACCTAGATAGCATATTCAAAAGCAGAGACATTGCTTTTCCAGCAAAGGTCCATCTAGTCAAGGCTATGGTTTTTCCAGTGGTCATGTATGGATGTGGGAGTTGGACTGTGAAGAAAGCTGAGGACCAAAGAACTGATGCTTTTGAACTGTGGTGTTGAGAAGACTCTTGAGAGTCCCTTGGACTGCAAGGAGACCCAGTCAGTCCATCCTAAAGGAGATCAGTCTTGGGTGTTCATTGGAAGGACAGATGCTGAGGCTGAAACTCCAATACTTTGGCTACCTCATGCGAAGAGTTGACTCATTGGAAAAGACCCTGATGCTGGGAGGGTTTGGGGGCAGGAGGAAAAGGGGATGACAGAAGATGAGATGGCTGGATGGCATCACAGACTCAATGCACATGAGTTTGGGTGAACTCCGGGAGTTGGTGACGGACAGGGAGGCCTGGCGTGCTGCGATTCATGGAGTCACAAAGAGTCGGACACGACTGAGCGACTGAACTGAACTGAACTGAACATCTTTGCATTGATTTTATAATTTCCTGTAAATCTATAATTATTTCAAAAAATAATTTCAAAAAATTAAATCTCCTGATCTTAATGGAGACCTCATTGGTTCACCAGTATCTATGACATCACCAGCCAGGCCTTGGGCAAATCTGCTTTGCTGTTGTTCAGTCACTCAGTCTTGTCCGACTCCTTGCGACCCTCAGGACTGCAGCACAGACTTCCCTGTCCTTCTATCTCCTACAGCTTGCTCAAACTCATGTCCATTGAGTCAGTGATGCCATCCAACCATTTCTTCATCTGTCATCCCCTTCTCCTCCTGCCTTCTATCTTTCCCAGCATCAGGGTCTTTCCCAGTGAAAGTGGCCAAAGTGTTGGAGTTTGAGCTTCAGCATCAGTCCTTCCAATGAATATTCAGGGCTGATCTCCTTTAGGACTGACTGGTTTGATCTCCTTGCAGTCCAAGGGGCTCTCAAGAGTCTTCTCCAACAGCACAGTTTAAAAGCATCAGTTCTTCAGTGCTCAGCCTTCTTTAAAGTCCAACTCTCACATCCATACGTGACTACTGGAAAAACAAATCTACTTTACCAAATCCAAAATTCCCTTAGCAGGAGATCTCAGGGCTGCTGTCAGATGTATCCCAAGTCTAATCAAGTTGCTTCTGTTTTTAAAATACATCCATAAAATACATACTTATATACTTTATTCAAAGTTCAAATTCCTCATGGAGTATTACAAACAGGCTCATTGCAATCCGGATCCTTCTTGCTTTTCCAGCTTCACTATATGTCCCTCCTCCATCCCCCGCAAAAGAAATGCTTGTGGTTCTGATTATGCTCTTCCTTCACTCTGGAATGACTAGACTCCTGGTCATTCCAGAGTAACTCAGCTGTCCATGCTCAGGAGCCCAGAAGTGCTGCAGGCAGCTAGGGAAGGAGTCTCTCAGGAGATCACTTCCCTCTTCTGCAGACCCACGGTGTCTTTTGAGACAGCCTAGCTCTGCTCCCAGTTGGCCTTGCAGTTAAGGAGCAGCATACCAGTGTGAGCACTAAGTCGGTTCAGTTGTGTCCAACTCTTTGCAACCCTATGGACTATAGCCTGCCAAGCTTCTCTGTCCTTGGGATTCTCCAGGCAAGAACGCTGGAGTGGGTTGCCATGCTCTCCACCAGGGGATCTTCCTGACCCAGGGATCGAATCTACATCTCCTGAAGCTCCTGCCTTGGCAGGCAGTTCTTTACCACTAGCACCACCTGACAAGTCCCGAAAAGCAGCATACGGCAAGTCAAAGTTGGACTAGCCAACAGCTCCATTGAAGACGCCTCACAGCCTCTCCCAGTCAGGATTCTTAAAGAGTGTTGTCTTTGCCAAGCACTAAATCCACTCACCAGTATTTTGCAGCTAACCTCCTGTGATCTAGAAACAGTCTAACCTAAATTACCCCAGAAGGGAAGTATGTGGATTGTCTCTACCACAACTGCAGGCGTTTACTACCCAGCAAGGATCCAGAATTAACACTAGGGCCTGGCAATGACAAAAGGTAGCACTAAGACTCGGTATTGAATCAATAAATCTGCTAGACTTTGCCTACACGGGTAACCTCTGACAGGCTGAGAACAAACCATTTAATTTGCATCACACAACCCCAGGGTTTCATGGGCACCCATTTTAGAGGAGAAAACAATATAGCAGAGCTGCTTAAACCAGGCCCACCAAGTCAATCCAGTCCCATTCATTGTTTATCCTAAGGATTTCTGATCATTTCTGCTTCTTTCCACTCCTACCTTTCCATCCCTGGTGACTAATCTATTGACAAGCAGCAGCACTCCTGAAGGGGTGCAGTTCAAACAAAGTTATTCTGAGAGATTATTGAAGAGGAGTGGAATATATTGATGAGGTTGATTCTCGTCTCACAGAGTACACATTTTTATCTAGCCCTGAGCTGATTTTTAACTAAGAGGGACATGCTGATTAACCTTATCTTTAAAATCTCTTCTCATCATAACTGCACCAAACTTGCTGGATCACCAAGCAATACATATGGATAAGATAAAGAACTGTCGATCCTTCTAAATAATTCAGCTGCACATTAGTCTTGTGAACTCTGAGGGGCTGTGTTAATGTCAAATTTGCATTGGTTATCTGGGACCACAGAGTATTCAGGACATGTTTCTCACCTCAGCTAAAGGACTACAGAGGTGCTCATTCAAGATGGTAATGTAGAAAGATCCTGAACTTACCTCCCTCCATGGATACTCAGAATCTACAGCTATGTGATTCTGAATTTCCTCTAAAAAACACCACAAACTACACATCAGGCAAATGAAGAAAAACCCACAATCAAGCAGGTAGGAGCGGTTGACACACAGTGTTGACATAAATCCCACCCCCTTTCCTGGTGGCTCAGATGGTAAAAGAATCTGCCTGCAATGCAGGAGACCTGGGTTCAGTTCCTGGATAGGGAAGATCCCCAGGAGAAGAGAATGGCAACCCACTCCAGTATTCTTGCCTGAACTGCTACCCACTCCAGTATTCTTGCCTGAACGGCTACCCGCTCCAGTATTCTTGCCTGGAGGATCCCATGGACAGAGGAGCCTGGTGGGCTACTGTCCATGGGGACGCAAAGAGCTGAGTATGACTGAAGTGACTTAGCACCAGCAGATGACTCACAATTGGAGAGAACTCTCTGCCTGAGAAGTGAAGGATTTGAACCTCACATTGGGCACCCCAACTTTTAAGATTTGCACCTGAAAGACCCGCCTTCAAAACATCTAGCTTTGAAAGGCAATAGGGTTGATGTCCAGGAGACCCACAAGACTCTAATGAACTCAGAAACAATTCTGAAACTCTTGCACTCAGACTCACGCACCCAAGGGCCTCATGCAGAGGGACCTGGTTGAAAAGTGCCCAGAATTCCTTGAAAGGAAGCTCATTTACTGAAATACTCTCCTGGAGGGAGGGAAAGAGGGAGGCAACAGCACCATCTTCCCACTCCTCTCGGCCTCGTCTAACTCACTGTCTCCAGAAAGGAGTTTGTACCCTCCTCTGATCCCCTGACTTTTGTGGCTGCCACCAGGGGCCGCCTCTGGATCACCCGGCTCTGGTGGCCAGCAGAGCTGACACTCAAGGGTCCCACAGGACTAATCTGAAGCCTTTGGCACTGGCCACAGCTGAGCATTCTATGAGGGGGGCTTCTTCTGAAGAACAAGGGCTAATTCTCCATTTTTTTCCTCAGCCACTTTCCCTCCAGGCAGTAGAGATTTGCCCATAATACCTAGCAGAAAAGGAGAAGATATAGCAGTTGAAGCAGAAGGTTCAGCCTAGTGGATAGAATGGTTCTTTCTTTCCAGTCACCCAGAGCTATTTTGGCCAGTCCCAGACCATGAAAGTTACCTAGAGAGACATCACAACAATGTAGACAGATGCCTACAAGTTATCTGGTCAACTTTATGATCCAAGTTGAGACCTATACAGATCAAAATATCAAATATTGCAGAATCTGCTTAGAAACCCAAAATCTCATAGCAATTTTCTAGTTTAAAAAAAAATCACAAATATTTTGAATTCTAAATGCTCCAACTTGAAAAATCTGTATAAGGGCAAAGGCATATATGTAGAATTCAACTTCTACCTCATTGCACAATGCTAAATCCACCCATTTATTGAGTATCTGATCAACCACCTTAAATTAAAGGAAGTATTTCAGATGCTTGCAAGCAATTTAATCTAATTAATGGCTCAAGTATATGTCCCTTGGGAATGCATTCCAAGTATAATAAAAAATTAAAAAAAAAAAGAAACCATACCTTTTACAAAAGCAGTCTTCTACTCATTGCCTTCATAAAGAATTGGCAGGCTATAGATTCAACTGGTATACCACAGAATATTTATAAGTTCAAATTTTACTGGACAGAGAATGTTAAGAGTTAGACACTTAGAAGAATAGATTTATCTACTCTTTAGAAGGTAGGGCTGATCTGCCTGATAAGCAAAGATTTGGTGCTATTATAGGAGTTTCCAGAAACCCTAGACTAGAGGGTAGCAACCAATGTACAGCTGTTCGAAAAGAAGCAGAAACACTCACGCAAGCCCAAATTTACTGATGATGGCTGCAAGGAAGGTGCCAAAGAAGCAGTTTTAAAAAGGAAGGGAGGAATCCACAATGCCAGAAATGGAAGATTTGAAGGAAGGAGTCAGAAGTTTAAGGTCAGAAGGGGGTTAGATCAGACAAAAGATTACATCAGGAATAAGCAAGGAAGGTCCAAAGTCCTAACTAAAAAGACCATTCAGAGGTCTGTGGTGTGTCTTTACAACCGGGCAGTGAGGAAGACATAACCAGGTGGCTTAACACATCAGAAGCAGACTGCTGAAGCCTTTGATCACACAGATGGGAACAATGTATGGGTCAGTCATCTCAAAATAGGTCATGAGCGCCAAACGATTCTTCCAAGCCTTTGCTAAATCACCCCTGTGAAAAATAGATCACATAGGAATGGGCTCTAGGCACTGTCAATTCAAAACTTAACCAATGTTTTAAAATTTTTAAAAAGCTGTGCTCTCAACCCTTTTAAAATTTATACTCACAGTAAAAATTCAAGTCAGGTTCCTTAGTTTTCCCATCAAAATATTAACTTTTCTCCTTGTGCATTTTCTTCTAAAGCATATGAATCTCCTTCAATCAATAACAGAATATTTATGCGTAAGAAAGGAGACACTGATCTTCATAATATATTCTACCCATCTAATCTGCAAATTCTTCCAAAGCAACTGATATTCTACAGAGATAGGCTGAGAGACTTGCTAAATATTCATTTCCCTCAATTCTCTAAGCTTTATCTCTGAATCAAAGCAAGTAGCCCAGAATGCTACGTGCAAGGGTTATTCTATTAATTCACTATAGAAATGCCTTTACAGACTAGTTTAACATTTTGTCTTCTTATTGAAAGGACTGAAAATATGTTATTTCTTGCAAAATTGCTATTGAAAATAGCATGTTGTATAATACTTTCTATATAAAACATATCAAAAGCAAAATTAGAGCAAGAAAAGTATTAGATTCCCTAATAAATAGAAACATTTTTAGAAAATTATGTCTTTGAGGTTTTCCACCAAGATATCCAGGAAACCCAAAGTAACATTTTAGTACCTTTTCCATAATTAATTCCGTATTTCTCTACTCTTATCCTATTGGAGGGCCTCTCAAGTCATTCTTTTTAAAGAGGAAGAACAGGATGAATACATATTTGAAGCAAATGTAAGAATATTAAAGTTGGAATAATAATTACATTTTCACTACTGGTTTGATTTTTTTTTAATGAGTGTGAAATTCATAGTTAACTTCATTTATTAATTTCTCACATCTAGGAAAGTTCCCTGTGGCTGAAACAATGCTATGCATCTATCAATCTTTGTTTTATTTTCTTCTTCCTGGATATCCAGGAAGAACAAACTCATTGCTCAATCTGAAGTTAAGGTGGCACTGTGGATTCTGACCAATGAAATTTAGAAGAACAGACGTGTATCAATCTAAGCACGACACTTAAAACCATTCCAGGGACTTTGCTGGCGGTCCAGTGGCTAAGCCTCCATGCTCCCAACGCAGAAGGCCCAGGTTCAATCCCTGGTCAGGGAACTACATCCCATATGCCACAAGTAAGACCCAATGTGGCCAAAATAAATACATATTTTTTAAAATTTTATACTATCTTCTTGTACTCTCTTCCTGTACACTTCAGAAAACTTAGAAGCCGTGATAAGAAAGGAACATCATCAGAGGGTGCAGCCTCTCCCACACTGAACATCTGGCATCACTGGTGAATTCATTGATAAGTTCATTAATTGACCATTTTTGTAATTAGGTATAATTGGAAATCAGTTGGTAATAATATGAGTTGATAACTAATCAGTGACTACTGGTAATTGGTAACTAATTGGTTCATTAATTGGTAAATTATTTGGCAAATAAATTGATAAACTTTTTTCTGAATAAGTGACTGAGATTTCAAAGTTAATTTTGTTATCACATAGCCTCTTCTCTCCTTACTAGTTTCTGTGAAATATGTGATTCAAGAACCTTTCACAAAAATTTCCACCTTTTATTCTTGACTCAAATTGTAGCCTCAGATACTTTTTTGCTCTGTTATACTAATGAGCTGAACTAGAAAGCATGCAAATTTCTATGGCCTCCTCTTTACATGGTCTTGTTTTTTGTTTGTGGTAAAATAAACATAACATGAAAGTTCCCACCTTAACTATTTTCAAAAATACAGTTCAGTAGTGTTAAGTTCATTCCCATTGTTCTGCAACTAACACCATCATCCATCTCTAGAACTCTTTTGAACCAACAAAGCTAATACGCTATTGCTCATTATATAATAACTCTTCACTGCCTCCTACCTTTAGCCCCTGGCAACCACCATTCTACATGCTGTTTCTATGAGTTTGACTAGCCTAGGTACCTTGTATAAGTAGAATCATATAGCATTTGTCTTTTTATAACTGACTTATCATACTTGGGCTTCCCTGGTGGCTCAGATGGTAAAGAATCTGCCTATAATGCAGGGGACCTAGGATCCCCCTGGAGAAGAGAATGACTACCAATTCCAGTATTCCTGTCTCAATAATTCCATGGACAGAGGAGACTGGCGGGGGCCGGGGGGCGGGGGGAGGCATCCATGGGGTCCCAAAGAGTTGGACATAACTGAGCAACTAACACTTCCATTTGGCATAACATCCTCAAAGTTCATTCACACTGTAGCAGTGCCATAATTTCCTTTTGTTTTAAGGTTGAATAATATTCGATGTATGCATATACCACATTTTGTTTCTCCATTCGTCCATCAATGGATACTTGTGTTTCTTCCACCCTTTAGCTATTGTGAAAAATGCTGCTACAAACACAGATGTGCAAACATCTCTTCAATACTCTGCTTTCAATTCTTTTGGGTCAACACCCAGAAGTAGAATTGCTGGATCATATGATAACTTTGAGTTTTTAAAGGAATATCCATACTGTTTCCACAGTGGCTGCAGCATTTTACATCCTAACCAACAGTGCAAAAGAGTTCCAGTTTCTCTACTTTGTTCCCAACACTTGTTGTTTCCTGTCTTATTTTTTTTTTTACAGTGGCCATCCTGATAGGTATGAGGTGGTATCTCATTCTAGTTTTGATTTGCATTTCCCTGATGACTAGTAATGTTGAGCAAATGCTTACTGGCCATGTGTACATATTCTTTGGAGAAATGTCTATTCAAATCCTGTGGGATTGCAAAGAGTCAGACACGACTGAGCAACTGAACTGAACTGTACATATTTTTATTCAGTTCCTTGTTTTTTGCTCTTGTGAAGTTACCTACATGGTCTTTTAAAGTCCAAACCTGGTCAGTTAGCTCTTTCTTCATCCTTTTCCTTGCATTCTATTCAGAACTACTTCTCTCCAGAGACAAAAGCTTGGAAAGCTATATTTTCCTAAGGTAGGTTTTCTCTTTATATGCAGCTAAAGGTGGGATATTTATTTTCACGAAATGTAAAGACTAAAATTAATTTTATTTGAGGAGAAATTTCTTGAAAAGTTAGAGCTCTGTGTATGTCATAATAAATTTGTTCAGGTGCTCAGTCATGTCTGACTCTTTGAAATCCCATGGACGGCAGCATGCCAGGCTTCCCTGTCTTTCACCATCTCCCAGATTTGCTCACACTCATGTCCTTTGAGTCAGTGATGTCATCCAACCATCTCATCCTCTGCCTTCCCCTTCTCCTCCTGCCCTCAGTCTTTCCCATCATCAGGGTCTTTTCAAATGAGTCAGCTCTTCGCATCAGGTGGCCAAAGTATTGGCACTTAAGCTTCAGCATCAGCCCTTCCAATGAATATTCAGGGTTAACGGATGGACTGCTTTGACCTGCTTGAAGTCCAAGGGACTCTCAAGAAATCTTCTCCAGCACCACAACCTGAAAGCATCAGCCTTCTTTATGGTCCAAGTCTCACATCCGTACATGACTACTGGAAAAAGAATAGCTTTGACTATATGAACCTTTATCAGCAAAGTGATATCTCTACTTTTTAATATGCTATCTAGGTTTGTTATACTTTTTCTTCCAAAGAGCAAGTGTCTTTTAATTTCAATGCTGCAGTCACTGTCCACAATGATTTTGGAGACCAAGAAAATAAAGTCTGTCACTGTTTCCACTTTTTTCCCATCTATTTGCCATGAAGTTCATGGCATGTGGTTCCATTACTTCATAATAAATTAGTTTGCACAAATTGCCAGCAAGGATCCAGGCAAAATGTAGGGATTAACAGTGAAGGAAAAATGAGGCAAGATCAACTTAAGACTGATCATGCTGCTACTGCTACTGCTAAGTCGCTTCAGTCATGTCCGGCTCTGTGCGACTCCATAGACGGCAGCCCACCAGGCTCCCCGTCCCTGGGATTCTCCAGGCAAGAACACTGGAGCGGGGTGCCATTTCCTTCTCCAATGCATGAAAGTGAAAAGTGAAAGTGAAGTCGCTCAGTCGTGTCAGACCCGCAGCGACCCCATGGACTGCAGCCCACCAGGCTCCCCCATCCACGGGATTCTCCAGGCAAGTACTGGAGTGGGGTGCCATTGCCTTCTCCAAGACTGATCATATGGCCCTACAAAGAGGAGCTTAATCAAACAAAAGTATCTAAGTGGTCCACAGCATATTTTCCACAGACCACAAGATGAGCTGTTTGAGGTGAATTTCTAGAAAGTAAGTAAATTCTTATATGTCCAATTAAGAGAAATAAACATGCAAATCTAGGTCAGGATGAGGATAATTTACCACTTTCTTGCTTCTGAGGGGATCACTAGCTGTTTCCACTTCACCCTACACAGGTGTAGAAACACAGCCTTTCTCACCATTACTGCCATGACAGGTACAGGGCTCTCTACCTTCTTCCTCGGGGGTCGCATCCCGCTTTCCTCTTGGGCTTATGACTTATTTAGGATCTTACGAGATGGAGGTAAGCCATAAGTTGTTCACATCAGATATGTTGGGCAGGAACAGAGCAGTCTCCAAGTGCAAAAAGTGTTTTCCTCCGGATCCTCAGTAGACCTTGCACTGAAGACTGGTAGGGAGATGTCACTAGCCATAAAGAAATCTAACCGAGGCCCTGGGCACAGGTGATGCACCCCGGTCACGAGCAGGGAGACTGGATGATCACCCGCACCACTGACTGGCTCTGGTCACTCCTTGCTCAAGTCGAGTCTGAGAAGTATGAGGACACTGACTCAAAGTCCCTTCCATGGGCTCCCTTGACTCCAGCCCTAACACGCGCTTCCTCTCATCACTTCCTCTCCCTTCTGTCTCCCTCTCCCAGACCTGCATAATTTTTTCTATACTGAGGGAAAAAATTGATATTTGTAACACTTTTTCTTAATAATCTGAATATGACTCTTAGATACTAAACTTAAGAAATTCAAAAGCCATGAAGAGGCACCTATTTTTCCCTTGCTCTCTGCTAATACATCCCTACCATGATAAAAAAAAAAAAAAAAAGCACAGAAAAACCCGTGTGTCAATGAGGGTGGACAGCTGGCATTATGGCAGAAGAGCCTCAGTCTGCAGGCAATAACCAACAGCACTTTTCTATTCATATCTTAGTCAACACTTGAAGATTGGCTAATTAGCATAGAAAATAGCCAAAATGGTTTTCATTACTGAAATGTGTAGCATGTTAAATAACGCAATGAACTCTAGATATGGAACTCTCTTTGGGAAAATCTAAAGTACTTAAGATATGTGGATGGGCTAAAATGTTTTAGAGATATGCCTCATCCTTGCAAGACATGGGTATAAATATCTGAACAGCCTTCCACCTTTTTCCCTTTGGTACAATCTTGTTACCTGAGATTCTATTCTGGAAGCAGCATGCAGAGTCTTCAGATATACCTGCTATTTTTTAGTGCTCTCTTCGGCCTAAATTATCTTGAGGGGGGTAAATCAAGGTGGGGATATCCTCCCACCCATTTTTAAAGAGACCTGTATTACCTAAGCCTATGTTGCATGCTTCTCCTCATACTTTTTCCAACTCCCAACCTATGCAGTCCCTATCTGCTCTGCTGGCCTGATTTTTGCTTCTTATTCATCTTACATTCTTATATTCTTTTGTAAAAAAAATTCCAGTTTTTCTTGGCTTTTTTTTTCCATTTGAAGCAATGAATGCCACGGATCTAGCAGTTCAAATAAGGAACTGGAAATACAAAACAAAAAATCCAAAAACCTTTTTGATAGCTATTCCAAAAATATCATGAAGCCCTGACTGTCAACCTTGCTGATTGCTCTTTTGCATGATAAGAATTTTATTCATTCAGTAAGGTGTGACATTCTGCAGATACCCTCAATTTGGAGACAGTAAATTTCTTCTTTTGACGCTTTTATTTCAGGGGCTGTAATAGTATTTACTTAAGTATTTATCCCCATAATTTTGCAGGTCCTTCTTTTTCATCCAGGAAATGACCAGCACATCATTTCTGTCTCTAAATGGGAAGAGTTAACCTTGCGGATACTTTCTGGATTTACTGTTGGAGGCCCCAGCATCAGTCCCCTCTGTTTCCAGATTTGCAAATGAGACAGAGCTGAGCATTATCTCACAACTCATGCAAATTAGATGCCAGAAAGGCTATTGAAAAGGAAAGATGGTATCATCTGTCTTGCAAGGACATTGCTCAGATTGATAGCCCCACATTTAACCTCCTCTTTTCCTTCCCATGAATTAATAGCTCAGCTCACCCTCCCTATGAAGTCATCTGCTTTATTGAAATTAAATTCCAGCTACATTGGGAGAGCCACTAGATAAAATCTGTCACTTATTTCCTTTGTTCTCCTCAACTGTGGAAAGGTCCACAGCCTGAGGGAGAGATTGTGCTAAAGAATGTTTAAGGAAGACTTTTGATGTGAGTGGTGAAAGGGGTGGGGGCTAAAAGGGTAGTAAATACTCTTCCCTGATTTTCAGGTACTTACGCATCTGTGGCCAGGTAGTAAAGCACTGGTCTCTTAAACTGAAGGTCATGGGTTCAAACCCTGTCTGTACCTGGTTCTTGAGCCTGGATTTAGTAGTGGGGGCTTTGCTCGTCCCATGTATACTGCCCATTTCCTCTGCAGTGTGGCATTTTTTTTTCAGGGCTTCCCAGATGGTATTAAGAGTAAATAACCCATCTGCAAACGCAAGAGAAGAGACTTGGGTTCGATCCCTAGATCGAGAAGATCCCCTGGAGGAGGGCATGGCAACCCACTCCAGTACTCTTCCCTGGAGAATCCCATGGACAGAGGAGCCTGGTGAGCTACAGTCCATAGGGTTGCAAAGAGTCAGACACGACTGAAGCAACTTAGCACAGCACACATCTATGGGCTTTTAGCCAATGATATCCCTGCGGTCTCTGCCATCTTTACTGTGTTTCCCCTGATGTCCAAGAAATGATGCTGCTGGAAGTTATTCATCAATATACATCCTAATATATTATGGCTGCACAGACTACAGATTAATTCAACCTATTCCATGAAAATAAGACTACCCAAGCAATAGCTGGCATTATTTGTTTTGATATATTCAAATGAACCCATAATTAGAATTAAACCATCAATTAAGAGGCACACACGTGTCCAAGATCAGAATATAATTAGGAAACATGTCGAGGTAACTAGTTATTCATTGAACAAATATTTATTGAACACCTACTATGTTCTAGGGACTATTCTAGGTGCTTGGGATACACTGGCAAACCAGACAAGCTCATGGTCCTCAGAAGTTTATGATCATACTGGGAAACAAGAAACAACATACCATAAAATCAAATAAATAAATTCATTGATTTCAGATTGAAGTAAATGTCTTGATGGAGACAAATAGGGCAAGGTGATAGGGAGCACTGAGGTGGACGCACTTGGGGTAGGTGGTCAGGGAAGGCCTCTCTGAAGAGATGATATATGAGATGGGCCATGAATAATGGGAAGGAAGCAGATATAAACAAACTAAGGTTCAAAGCCCTAACGTCATACAGGCTCGAGATAGTCCAAGTATTTAGAGACCAGTGTGGCTGGAGTCTCCTGACTGAGTCAAAGGGATAGGAGGAACAGAAACCTGGTGGGCCTGGTGGGGAGACTCAAGAGTTTTCAGCTGGAGTTGGCATTATCTAAGTTTTAAAAACGCCACTCCGGGAATTCCCAGTGGTCCAGTGGTTAGGACTCAGTGCTTTCACTGCCATGGCCCAGGTTCAATCCCTGGTCAGGAACTAAGATCTCACATGTCACAAGCCACAGTCAAAAAAAAAAAAAAAAACCACTCTGATATTTTTATATCAAACTGGGTGAAAACTTGGGTAATGATGGAAAACAAATGAAGCAAAGACACTGTTAGGTGTTAATAGTGTAATTGAGGTGACTAATGGCAGGGAAATAGGCTAGGATGTGTAAGAAAAATAAGTCACATTGATTTTTGAATCAGAAATATCATAATTCTTTATTCTAAAACTGATGGATGCTGGAAAAAAAAAAAAAAAACAGAGACTGAACTAGTTTCCCTCCACTCAGAAACTTCTGGAGATAACATATGTTTGGAAGAAGAAAGGAAGCAAAAAGTGGAGGGAAATTACATCAATGTCATTTGCAACATAGAAAAAGAAGAGCAATAGTTTAGGAATCAACACCTTTTCTATGTTTTATGATTCCACCTACTCTTCTCAAGAAGAGATCAAAGGTTACAATGCAAATGCTTAAAGGCAAACTCAGATAAAAAGAATTTGACAATAAAACTTGATTTATGAGAGATGAAAGAAAATCTTAAAAGAGGAAATCTACCATTTGGGACAAGAAGAAAAACAGATAAATCTAGTCTTATTGGGACCCACTTTCAACCTGAATAATTGGATACTCAGAACTTCCGTTTAGTTCTGCTTTCTTATCAGATCAAAGTAAAGTCTTTCATGAACAGCACCTCAACTGTATAAACAAAATTGCCCCAGAATTTTCTTTCAGTGAAGGATTCTTTGTTTTACACATTCCCTTTTCAATCAAGTTGGGCAAAGAAAACAAAATTCTTACTGCGGCTTGAATTCCACAAGTGTGAACAGTGATGATATGAAGGGGATAGATTCAGAACACATACAAGTGATGAGATGGTAGTAATGAGATTTTGCTACTGGATTAGATATAAAGGGTAAAGAAATGGGAATAATCAAGGTAAATGCCTCAACTTTGGGCCTGAGCAGTAATGTAGATCTTTATGAAAGTAAGAGCCTTAGAAATGTACTGCTAAACTCCTTAGAAACTAAGGAATCTTAGCAGTTGAACTTTACTGGTTTAATAAAGGCTTCAAGCTTCTTGAGAGCAGGGAATAGAATCTGTGTAATTGTAAATGTCCAGCAACTAAAGTACTGAGAGTAGCCGAAGACGTGTACATTGCTATAGAGTGATGCTTGAACAGAAAATTTTATTAAGGAGGGTGTGGGGTCAGTAAATTAAGGAGCATTAATAGACTACCTAACATGGCTGAAAAGCCAATTCTTGTTAAGATCTAATAATTATTATCACAATCACTAACATTTGAATGATTACCTTGTAGTAATTTGAGGGCACCTTTATGTACTGTTTTACCTAAACTTCACAAAACCCTCTGGGAGTAGATCTTGTTAGTGTATTCATTTTACAGACGATGAAACAGAGACAAAGGGTGCTCAAACTTCTCCAGAGTCACAGGGTTAGAATCGGCAGAGCTAAACTTAACGCAGAAAGATGGTGAATGGTGTTCCTGACAGGCTTGAAGTTTCACTACGAGTGAGACAAGAAATTCTATGGAAACATGCCTTTCATAAAAGAAAACAGAATTTCAAGGAAGATACATTACTCCATTTGAAGTTCAAGGCCTGGAGAGCTCTGTGCAGAGCAATAGTTATGCTCTGATTGCTGTATTGTCCGCAGAGTGGCCCAGAGCATAGGATGGTGAGTCCTGGCCTCCACAGCTACATTTGCTGCCGAACTATCCACTTACGGAAACAATGTCTGCCCTCTCCCTTGGGTTAGGAACTCCGTGGCTTGAAACTGCAACTTGAGAGGATGTTTGTATGGTTTCCTTTCCTCTCTGTTTTATGTTTCTGCCAAGAAACAGGACTGATAAATTGTGTGTGTGTGTGTGTGTGTGTGTGTGATTTATTTTAAGGAACTGGTTCATGCAGTTATGAAAGAGCTAAGTCCAAAATCCACAAGTTGGATTGGCAAGCTGGAATCTCAGGAAGAACTGATATTCAAGTCTTAAGGCCATCTGCTGGCAGAATTTCTAATCGCTTGAGGGAGCTCAGTTTTCTCTTCTCTTCATGCCTTTAATTGATCAGATGAGATCTATATACATTATAGAGGGCGATCTGCTTTACTCAAAGTTCACCAATTTAAATATTAATCTCATCTGAAAAAACCCTCACAGAAGCATGACCTAGGTGCCGTGGCCCAGTCAAGTTGACATATAAAACCTACTATCAAACTCACTTAGGCAAAAGAAGGAACTATCAGAGGCCTCTAAATATTTTCATGTTCCTCTTTCTCAGGAAAGGCCCCAGTCTTTGGGGGAATGCAGCAGAATGCATAACTAATGGTTAATTACAGAATTTTGGAATCAAACCTGATTATGGGTCCTGGCTCTGCTACTTACTAGCTGTGTGACTACAGGGAGGTCACATTCACTTTCTATCCAAAGGTCTCTGATTTGTGAAAGAGATTACAGTGATTAACTCCCAGAGCTGCACTGAAATGACGGAAACAGCACGCTGTGTGACAGGCCTCCACAACCACCAGCGGGAGGAGCCGTCTAACTGCCCAGGGAAGGGTGAGCGCAACTATTTTCACAATGTGGAAGAGAAACATAGAAGAACCTAGATGATAGCCGTAAAAAGGAACAAACTGGTGTCGTTTACAGAGATGTGGGTGGACCTCCAGACTGTCATACAGAGTGAAGTAAATCAGAAAGAGAGGAGCAAACATCACACATTAATACATACATGTGGGATCTAGAAAAATGGTGTATGCTGCTGCTGCTGCTGCTGCTGCTAAGTCGCTTCAGCCGTGTCTGACTCTGTGTGATCCCATAGACGGCAGCCCACCAGGCTCCCCTGTCCCTGGGATTCTCCAGGCAAGAACACTGGAGTGGGTTGCCATTTCCTTCTCCAAGAAAAATGTTAGAGGTGATCTTATTTGCAAAGCAGAAATAGAAACACAGACATAGAGAACAAATGTATGGATACCAAGGGGGAAAGGTAGGGATGGGGCTGAACTGGGAGACTGGCACTGACCTGTATACACTACCATGTATGAACTAGTTATCTAAGCTGATGAGGACCCACCATAGCACAGGAGACTGTTGTGTGCTCTGTGCTGACCTCAATGGGAAGGATCTCCTAAGAAGAGAGGATGTATGTGTATGTGTGGCTGATTCACTTCGCTGTACCGCAGAAACTGACACCACCGAGTAAGTCAACTGTACTTCAACAAAAATTAATTACATTTCTTTAAAAAAGGAACTTAGGTTATAAAACCTTGCTTAATTCAATTCCCCAAAGCTAGACTGGTGCTAGGATCTATCTTTTCCTATCAAAACCCATAATGATAATGTCCCTTTCTTTGCACTACTTTGCTCATTGCTGTAGTTTAACTCGGCTTAACACTTACCTCTGTTCTTCAAATCAGAGTATTCTGAGGAAGCACAGAATGTTGATAGGTGTCACCCACATAAAAAAGGCTCCTGGTCACATGCAATTTAATATTTACACAGGCTTCTTTATCAGAATATTTCTCAGAGCCTTTAGGGTGCATAAGTACATTGAAATCTCTGAAGGAGGATATAATCTGCAACATTTCAAACTTAATTGACCACAGAGTCCTTTTTGATGTAGCTCTCCCACAGCTAGTGTTCTGCAGCACACTCTTTGGCAAACAATGTCTAATTGGTTCAAGTCTGCCAGCCTTCTCTTTCAGGTTAAATCGTAAAGTCCCAAGAGTAGAGAAATAACGGACCCTTTTATAGCCCTAATAGCACCAGCACAGTGCAGAAAATAGAGCATTTCAGTAAATATGTGTCAGTTGATAAAATTACTTTAATTATTTAATCAGCATATACTTTCTGTTTTCAGAGTGCCTTCTGCATGTTGGGGAGAAGGAAATGGCAACGCACTCTGATATTCTTGCCTGGAAAATTCCATGGACAAGGGAGCCTGGTGGGCTACAGTCATGGGATCACAAAGACTCAGACACAACTGGGCACACAGCACGCACACTGTGTGTTGGATATTATTCTAGGCACTAAGAAGACTAAATTTGGTGAATGCAACCCCTGCCTTTGAGAAACATTCAGTGCAAGACTTCCCTGGTGGTCTCAGTTCAGTTCAGTAGCTCAGTCGTGTCCGACTCTTTGTGACCCCATGAATTGCAGCACGCCAGGCTTCCCTGTCCATCACCAGCTCCTGGAGTTCACTCAAACTCACATCCATCGAGTCGATGATGCCATCCACCCATCTCATCTTCTGTCGTCCCCTTCTCCTCTTGCCCCCAATCCCTCCCAGCATCAGAGTCTTTTCCAATGAGTCAACTCTTCGCATGAGGTGGCCAAAGTACTGGAGTTTCAGCTTTAGCATCATTCCTTCCACAGCACACCCAGGGCTGACCTCCTTCAGAAATGACTGGTTGGATCTCCTTGCAGTCCAAGGGACTCTCAGGAGTCTTCTCCAACACCACAGTTCAAAAGCATCAATTCTTCGTCACTCAGCTCTCTTCACAGACCAACCCTTACATCCATACATGACCACTAGAAAAACCACAGCCTTGACTAGACGGACCTTTGTTGGCAAAGTAATGTCTCTGCTTTTCAATATGCTATCTATGTTGGTCATAACTTTTCTTCCAAGGAGTAAGCGTAGACCCTGGTGGTCTAAGGGTTAAGAATTCATCTGCCAATGCAGGGGACACAGGTTCACTCCCTCGTCCGAGATGATTCCACATGCTGAGAGCAACTAAGCCCATACACCACAGCTACTGAGGCCACACACTCCTTACCTGTGAGCCTCGGCTACTGAGGCCACACTCTAAAGCCTGTGAGCCACAGCTACTGAGCCCACACACTCTAGACCTGTGAGCCTCGGCTACTGAGTCCACACTCTAAAGCCTGTGAGCCACAGCTACTGAGGCCACACACTCCTTACCTGTGAGCCTCGGCTACTGAGTCCACACTCTAAAGCCTGTGAGCCACAGCTACTGAAGCCCCACATACTCTAGAGCTTGTGAGCCACAGCTGCTGAGCCCACACGCTCTAGAGCCTGTGAGCCACAGCTGCTGAGCCCACACACTCCAGACCTGTGAGCCTCGGCTACTGAGTCCACACACTCCAGACCTGTGAGCCACAGCTACTGAGGCCACACACTCCAGACCTGTGAGCCTCGGCTACTGAGTCCACACTCCAGACCTGTGAGCCACAGCTACTGAGCCCCACATACTCTAGAGCTTGTGAGCCACAGCTGCTGAGCCCACACGCTCTAGAGCCTGTGAGCCACAGCTACTGAGCCCACACACTCCAGACCTGTGAGCCACAGCTACTGAGGCCACACACTCTAGACCTGTGAGCCTCGGCTACTGAGTCCACACTCTAAAGCCTGTGAGCCACAGCTACTGAAGCCCCACATACTCTAGAGCTTGTGAGCCACAGCTGCTGAGCCCACACGCTCTAGAGCCTGTGAGCCACAGCTACTGAGCCCACACACTCCAGACCTGTGAGCCACAGCTACTGAGGCCACACACTCTAGACCTGTGAGCCAAGCTACTGAGTCCACACTCTAAAGCCTATGAGCCACAGCTACTGAAGCCCCACATACTCTAGAGCTTGTGAGCCACAGCTACTGAGCCCACACGCTCTAGAGCCTGTGAGCCACAGCTGCTGAGCCCACACGCTCTAGAGCCTGTGAGCCACAGCTACTGAGCCCACACACTCCAGACCTGTGAGCCACAGCTACTGAGGCCACACACTCTAGACCTGTGAGCCAAGCTACTGAGTCCACACTCTAAAGCCTATGAGCCACAGCTACTGAAGCCCCACATACTCTAGAGCTTGTGAGCCACAGCTGCTGAGCCCACACGCTCTAGAGCCTGTGAGCCACAGCTACTGAGCCCACACACTCCAGACCTGTGAGCCACAGCTACTGAGGCCACACACTCTAGACCTGTGAGCCAAGCTACTGAGTCCACACTCTAAAGCCTATGAGCCACAGCTACTGAAGCCCCACATACTCTAGAGCTTGTGAGCCACAGCTGCTGAGCCCACACGCTCTAGAGCCTGTGAGCCACAGCTGCTGAGCCCACACGCTCTAGAGCTTGTGCTCCGTAACAAGGAAAACCACTGTGATAAGAAGCCTGTGCCCTACAACTAGAGAAAGCCCCAGCATAGGAAGGAAGACCCAGCCATACATACATAATTAAAAAAAAAAAAAGAAACATACTGTCCAGTCCTTCTTAGAAAAGAAGAAAGGCAAGCATGTAAATACTTGTTAATTACTATGTCATGTTTACAAAATGTTGGGGTGATGTGAAGAAGGACATAATAGCCTCAAGCAAGGAGGCAGAGAATGGACAGGGAGGGTTGGAAAGGCTTCACTGAGAAGGTGACACGTGATCCTGAGATCATATTAAAACCTTTTAACTGTTCTTGAGGTAACAGGAGCAACAGATGGATTTTGGGGTCCTTGAAAATGTTGAGGAAGTTATCAGGAACAAGAAAAAGACAGAAACCAGGAACCACATGCTCCCAACTTGAGAACACAGGTGATAATGGTGTAGCGTGGTGTCTGTATTTCAGCCTAACTGAGACGACCACTATGGTCTTAGTTCCATCATACAATATCAGGACAATTGTCATTTCCCCATTCCAGGTAGCCCCATTTGGAACAACATTGTCCCTCCAGTATGAGGAATTACTAATGAATATTTGACTATTTCAAAACAGAATAAGTGAAAGTTCTGGGAAACTGAATGATGACATTGTTATAAACAGGTCTCATTTGGAAACCCCATGATATCTGAAAAGAATTACGTCAACAGCATCCTTGAAGATATTTCTGGTTTATTGTTTTTAATATGAGAGCATATAAGGAAGATACTTTGGTTGAAGCATGTTCTGTAATATAAGAAAAGGATTACAATTCCAGCTTGTAGTAATACCAGCAATTAACGAAATTGCTCTTTGGGGAGAACTCAACATATACTTTTAAACACATTAAAATTTTTACATGATCCTCTAAGGATTCTTCTAGAATAAGCAGCTCACTTGAAATCATAACTTGAGATAAGCCTCTAGGCTTTGAAATGATGCCACTATCTTCTTGCCTTTCTCCCTCAAGCCCCAAGTATTAGTCCTCCCCACACTGCACCACTTTATTACCACACGTGCTGTGGGTGGCCAAAGTCCACTGGACTTGTTTTCAGAGTAACATGATTTCACGGAGAATCTTCAATTCCATGCATAATAGAATAGGAAGTTGAAACAGTCATCATATGTCAGATTCCAAGAGGCCATAGCTCTTTTGCCATATTTGGTGATGCTGTGACAGCACCTGTCTTTCACAGGTGCCGTGTAGGGAGAAGGAGGACCCGCTCTCAAAAATGGGAGAAGGAGATGAAGCAGCTATTAACCCAGGAAACCCTCCTAAATGAAATAACCAAACCAAACAAGAAAACAGTAAAGCTCAGAATGACCTGGTTGTTCCCACAGAAGGCAACTGAATAAAGGACAAAGCCGCTGGCCAATCCCCAGGGCTCTGGCTTGAGAACAGAAGCCAGGACGTCTGCAGGCAAACAGAGGTCAGGCTGCTGCTCACCTGAGAGAATCCGGGGGGGGGGCAAGGTTCAGGGGGCGGGGGAACGGGGCTGCGGTTAAAAATCAGCTCTTGGTCCTCGACCTCAGAGGTGCTGGTGGGACACAGGGATTTGGGGTCTTCTCAGTTCTGCAATAAAAGCACTGCTTTCCATCAAGCCAAGGTCATCAGGTTCAGAGGTTCTAGAACTCCCTAACTATTTCAAGTGGTAAGTAATCCAATATGCCTGTGGTTTTAGGGCAAACTACTCAAGACTTACCTAACTGTAAGCTGAGCACTATTGATAATGACAGTTGGAATCTCAGGACATAACTTGAAGAACCCACACCCACAGCTCAGCAGGGATAGAGAATGGCCCAGGTGATACTGAAACATCCTTCGCCCTCAAAGTGGGAATGCTACTTGTAAGCCTGAGATACACAGGTGGAACTAAACAGAAGGAAGTGCCATCTGCCCAAGACCGAGGGAGCCCTGCCTGAGGAGGGATTCGTGGGTGCTAGGTCGCTTCAGTCGTGTCTGACTCTTCACGACCCCATGGACTGTAGCCCACCAGGCTCCTCTGTCCGTGGGATTTTCCAGGCAAGGGTACTGGAGGGGTTACTATGTCCTCCTCCAGGGGATCTTACTGACCCAGTGATCAAACCCCGCGTCTCTTACGACTGTTGCATCAGCAGGCGGGTTCTTTACCGCTAGCGCCCCCTGGGAAGTCCCCAGGGAGGGGTGCTCCTGTACAGAGGCTCATGCCTCATTTCCTTGACATAGGGCTGAAAAAGCTTCTGTCTGTGCTTCAGACAGTTGAATGTCTTTTTCTTTTCTGCTGAAAGTTTTCATGCTTCTACTATCCTAGTTTACTCTGTCTAGGAAAAATCACACGTGACCTAACACAATGTCCTCCTTGTGCGATGCCGTTCTCTCGCCAAGTAGACATGGGGCAAAGCACATTATGGAAAGCTATGTTGCTGCAGGACGGCCTCCTGGCTTTCTGCTCTACAGCTCTCCTCTAGACCATAGAGCCCCCAGGAGAACAGGGAACGGAGATGCAGTTGTGGTCCCCAACCACGGGACCCAGTGAGCCTCAAATGCACCACAGTTTCTCTTTCCATGCAACTGACAGCCAGGCAATGCCAGAGCTTGTAGGGAGTAAGCCCAAAGGTGGCCGAGGGCAGATGGAGGCATAATCTCATGAGGGAGCTTACAACATCAGAATGCCTTATGGGAGACAAGCACAGGCTAAGTACCATGGGTGCTTCTAGACCTTCAGCTTTACTTAGACTGGGCGGTGGCACAGTGGACAGTAAGGTGAAGAGAAATGAGAATGCAGCTCATGGAAGCCAGGAGGAAAGGGGTTATGAGAAGAGAGCTGCCACCTGCGTGCAATGTGGTTGAAAAGTAACAGGAAATCCCTGGATCTGGCAACATGAAAAATATTGTTTTCCTTGACAAGGGCAGTCACAGGGGACAGACAAAGATAGGAGCCGGAGGAGAGTGAACTGGGAGGAGAATGTGTTGTGAGGAAGGGCAGAGACTTTAGAGCAGGGGTCTGCAGAAGGCCAGATGGTCGATATTTCAGACTCTCAGCAATACGTGAACCGTGAACTTCCAGATGTTCAAGCTGGTTTTAGAAAAGGCAGAGGAACCAGAGATCAAATTGCCAACATCTGCTGGATCATCGAAAAAGCAAGAGAGTTCCAGAAAAACATCTACTTCTGCTTTATTGACTATGCCAAAGCCTTTGACTGTGTGGATTGCAATAAACTGTGGAAAATTCTGAAAGAGATGGGAATACCAGACCACCTGATCTGCCTCTTGAGAAATCTGTATGCAGGTCAGGAAGCAACAGTTGGAACTGGACATTGAACAACAGACTGGTTCCAAACAGTAAAAGGAGTACTTCAAGGCTGTATGTTGTCACCCTGTTTATTTAACTTCTATGCAGAGTACATCATGAGAAACGCTGGGCTGGAAGAGCACAAGTTGGAATCAAGATTGCTGGGAGAAATATCAATAACCTCAAATATGCAGATGACACCACCCTTATGGCAGAAAGTGAAGAGGAACTAAAGAGCCTCTTGATGAAAGTGAAAGAGGAGACTGAAAAAGTTGGCTTAAAGCTCAACATTCAGAAAACGAAGATCATGGCATCTGGTCCCATCACTTCATGGGAAATAGATGGGGAAACAGTGCAAACAGTGGCAGACTTTATTTTGGGGGGCTCCAAAATCACTGCAGATGGTGATTGCAGCCATAAAATTAAAAGACACTTACTCCTTGAAAGGAAAGTTATGATCAACCTAGATGGCATATTGAAAAGCAGAGACATTACTTTGCCAACAAGGGTCCGTCTAGTCAAGGCTATGGTCATGTATTTTCCAGTGGTCATGTATGGATGTGAGAGTTGGACTGTGAAGAAAGCTGAGTGCTGAAGAATTGATGCTTTTGAACTGTGGTGTTGGAGAAGACTCTTTGAGAGTCCCTTGGACTGCAAGGAGATCCAACCAGTCCATTCTAAAGGAGATCAGTCCTGGGTGTTCTTTGGAAGGACTGATGCTAAAGCTGAAACTCCAGTACTTTGGCCACCTCATGTGAAGAGTTGACTCATTGGAAAAGACACTGATGCTGGGAGGGATTGGGGGCAGGAGGACAAGGGGACGACAGAGGATGAGATGGCTAGATGGCATCACTGACTCGATGATGTGAGTTTGAGTGAACTCCAGGAGTTGGTGATGGACAGGGAGGCCTGGCATGCTGCAATTCATGGGGTCGCAAAGAGTCGGACATGACTGAGCGACTGAACTGAACTGATGGGTCTTACAGTCTCTGACACAGCTACTTGACTCTGCCATTGGAGGGTGACAGTAGCCACAGATACAAGCAAATGTGCAATGCTGTATTCGAATAAAACTTTGCTCATAGATGATGAAGATTGAATTTCGTGTAATCTTCACATCACAAAATATTTCTCTTCTTGTGATTTTTTTCCCAACCATTTACAAACAAAAAATCCTTAGCTCTTGAGCTGTACCAAAATGGCTGTCAGAGCAGATTTGGACTGCAGATCCATAGTATGCCAACTCCTATGATAATGTTGGGAGGAGATTTTCCATGAATGGTGTTGAGTAGATGACAGAGAATCTATAGATCAGAAGGGAATGCAAGGGTAACAGGGAAGAACAAATATGACTCCATGTTAGTTTCTTTTACCCTAACCTTTGTATTCTATTGCTTTGGCTACAAGTTAATCCCTAAAAGAATGCTGCCTATAGCTTGAACTGTACAGGATAGCCCATGCTCAAGGCTCTGACCTTTAAGGGTGAATACTTTTCCATTCATATGGAGATAAAAAGTTGCAGGACAGACAGAGAAGAACATTTGTCTTGTTGGAGGTTTACAGGAACATTGTTTCCTGACCTGTGTGGACACTGTAAGAACAAAGGATTCCAACACCAAAAAGTTTACACCAACCAACCGCGTACCCTCTTCCCACTTTAGTATTAAAAAAACCTGAATCTGACACTAGTCCACCATCTTCTCAGTCTGCCGGCTTTCCAAATAAAGACTGTGTTCCTTGCCCCAGCAACTCATCTCTCGATTCATCGGCCTGTTGTGTGGCAAGTGGTATTAGACTGGACTCAGTGACACAGGCTCCACGCGGGAGGTGTTTTTCTCGTATATTCTAATCTATCTTCAGCTTCTATCATAGGGCTTAGCATATAACAAGTGCATAATAAATATGTGCTATATAAATGAATTAATTTCAACCTAGGTCTGACTATTAAGTCCACCTACTTTCTACACTATCCCACTGCCACACAGGCACATGAATATCTTGAATTAGAACCTTCTAAATTCTCACCAGATAATAAAACAATAACCTGTATATGTTGTGTGCTGTGACCCCTTCACTCCTTCTGTCTATCACACCTGTCTCCAAACAGGCTGCTTACCTACTCACTCAGCCTTTCTTAAAAACTCTGACATAGACATCTGCTTATGTGTTCAGACTTTAATCCTGAAAATTTATTTGAGACTACATATACTGTTTTTGGAAAACAGCCCTGCTTGAGTCAGGAAATTCCCCACCTAAATCTGATGTCAATTTTCTTTTGGTGAAGAATTCCTTTTCTGAAAAGAGGTATCTAGCTAAATGAGAAGGCTCAGTGAAGAGATTAGAGAGATGAAGATGGATAGTAGGCAGATACATACACGTACATACAAGTACATGCACACATATATACAGATACACATTGACATACATACACGTATTTTCTCTTTGCTCTGTTATTTTCCTCCTTCTCTTTGGAGACCTGCTATCCTGTCTTTCTCACAAACAGCCTCTGAGCTGCTCTGCCTGATAAGCCTGTGAATGGGTAAACGCTTTCAGACTTCTCCAGGGTCTCTGGCAGCAATGCTGGCTGAGGGAACAGATAACTCTGGGTTTGAGGAATGACAGAATTTTCCTTGATCCACCAGCTGACTTGCTAAGCTCTCTGCTACACACAGATCCAGGGTTTGTGTTTTCAAAGATCACTCAGGAAGACAGAGCCAGGGAGAGGCACTGTCAGCATAGAATTTCCACTACAAAAATGACTCAAGGAGCACATGCTAACGTTGCTTTTTCCTCCTCTGAAGTCACATCACTTACAGTGTAAGCTACTTGGAAGGTAATCACACACTGGGCTGAGATATTAAAGCCTCCACCCACATTTTTAGTCTTATCATTCGTTGCACACTCCTTTTGATTCCTCGAAGCTCATATTTGAGTCATACTGAATTTTCTGCTATTTTTCAACAACCCATTTTCCTCCACCTCTTTTATGCCCTCATTTTGAAGCCTGCAACATACCTCTCTTTCCCACTTCTCCCTGGCCCTTAACTCTTTCACTCCAAGCCCCACCCATCCTTCAAGCCTTTACTATAACTCTCTTTCTTCCAGGAAGTTTTCTCATGTGCCCATGTTGGCATTCACATCTCCAGGTCCTGCCATGCATTTCAGTTGATTTCCTCTTCTATTGCACCACATGTCTAATACAGTAGATTTCAACAAACAGAGCATGTGCTCTAGGTAGACAGGTCAGGTCAGTTCAGTTCAGTTGCTCAGTCATGTCCAACTCTTTGCAACCCCATGGACTGCAGCACGCCAGGCCTCCCTGTCCATCACCATCTCCCAGACTTACTCAAACTCATATTCATAGAGCTGGTGATGCCATCCAACCACCTCATTCTCTGTCATCCCCTTCTCCTCCTGCTTTCAATCTTCCCCTGCATCAGGGTCTTTTCCAATGAGTCATTTCTTCTCATCAGGTGGCCAAAGTATTGGAACTGTGGCATCATCATCAGTCCTTCCAAAGAATATTTAGGACTGATTTCCTTTAGGATTGACTGGTTTGTTCTTCTTGCAGTCCAAGGGACTCTCAAGAGTCTTCTCCAACACCACAGTTCAAAAGCATCAATTCTTAAGTGCTCAGCTTTCTTTATGGTTCAACTCTCACATCCATACATGACTACTGGAAAAACCACAGTTTCAACTATACCAGACTGATCACTTGGATCACAGCCTTGTCTAACTCAAGGAAACTATGAGCCATGCCATGTAGGGCCACCCAAAGTGAACAGCTCATGGTGGAGAGTTCTGACAAAACGTGGTCCACTGGAAAAGGGAACGGCAAACCACTTCAGCATTCTTGCCTTGAGAAACCCATGAGTATGAAAAGGTAGACAGACATAGTTCAAATCTTACTTCTGCCAATTACTCCCAAGGGGATCTTAAGCAAGGTCAGTTAATCTCTCTGAGATTCTGTTTTCTCACTGATAAAATCCCTAAATGTTTCCAAGTTTGCATGACTAACAAATGAGCTCCTGGTATATGTGATAACACGGGACAGGTTTGTTCTTTCATCACATCCATTCGATAAAGAATGACTTTATCTACACAGCTTCCGTGGTTGCTCCTACTCAAATATTTTTCATAAGGGATCTGGCCTGTTTTCTTGAGAGGAAAACACCTCTCGAGAAACCCAAACACCTATAACTAACCTCTCAAGTTCAACAAAAATAGAATCAAAGTGTTACAGAGCAGAGGCATCTGGTACCATCATCTATCTTCAAATAAATCAATGTCCATCACCTGGTAGCCATGGGTGTCTGCACATGGACCCAACCTGAAAGAATCATTGGCCATTGTCTACTGCTGTGTTCTAGGCCCTAAAAACTGCTTCACAAAAGGTTTTTTTCTCTACATCATATCCCTTCAATGTGCTGACTATACCCATAATTATGGCAATACTTCCCTGGTTTGTAAACAAAGAGGAATTGTTGAAAGAAATAATTTAAAAGGCATTTTACCTTACATGACTGTCCTTTTACATTATCATATTATCAAATCTTTGATATTTCTGATTTCATCTTAATTCTCTTTTACCTTTACACATCTCTGTTCAAAGGGAGGATGATATTGAATCAAGTGTAGCTTCTCGGATTTTACAAAATGGAAAAATTAGAGTCATAATAGTGAGGACAATCGGCAATGTTGCCATTGATCTGCCTACCATGGCCAAAAAATCCAGAAGCCTAGTCAGTGGAGTCCCTGCTCAAAGGGTAGGCTCCTGCTTGGACTGTAGTCATTCTCAAAGCATGTCTGTCCTCCACCACACTGAGCTGGAATGACATAAGAAATGATGTGCTTTAAGTAGGATGTTTTCAATTTGTCATTGAAGAAAACCAAGGGTAGGAGGAACAAGGCAGGAGTTGACAGTGCCACAGGTAAAAGATATGCTTTCAGAAAAGGAGATTTACCCAAGAAGATGATCAGCTTGAAAAAATCAAATCTCCTCAGGCAAAGCAAACTATATGCTAGTAAAGGTGAGGTATTTCTCTCAAATCAGAGTTGTTGCAACCAGCTATTTGCTTTAAAGTGAGCCCTTAGTATTTGTGATTATAGATCCTGGTTTCTGTCATGTAGGGAGACTACTAAAGGAAAAAAAAGCAGAAACATCATTTCCTATGACCTGTGCCTGGGACTATTGAATGGTGCTTGGCTATTTAAATATGCTGTTTATACTGAATTCAAAGTGCATTATCTTATATCTTGGTTGATGTTGAAACACTTAGCCAAGTGCTTAATGTACAGGGAAAATGCATATATATTGGGGCTTACCAGCTAAGGTTTAAAAATAGGTAATGTCATAATGTCATCACTAGCTCTTAAGTTAACTCTTGATCATCCAGCACCATATAAACACAGTCAGTGCTTATTATCCACAGGGGACTGGTTCCAGGATCCCTAAAGGATAACAAATTCTGTGAATTTTCAACTTCCCTATATAAAATGGTATATTATTAACATTTGCATATAATCTATGCACATGCTCCTGTACACTTTAAAACATATCTAGATTGCTTCCAATACCTAATAAATATAAGTGAAAATTGCTCAGCCATGTCCAACTCTTTGCAACCCTATGGACTGTATAGTCCATGGAATTCTCCAGGCCAGAATCCTGGAGTCAGTAGCCATTCCCTTCTCCAGGGGATCTTCCCAACCCAGGGATCAAACCCAGGTCTCTTACATTGCAGGTGGATTCTTTACCAGCTGGGACACAAGAGAATGCTATATAAATAGTTGCCAGTGTGAAGAAAATTCAAGTTTTACTTTTTGGAACTTTCTGGAACTTTTGTCCCAAATTTTCTTAATAGTTTTTTTTTTTTTTTGATGTGGACCATTTTTAAAGTCTTTATTGAATCTGTTACAACATTGCTTATGTTTTATGTTTTGGTCTTTTGACTGCAAGGCATGTGGGATCTTAGCATCCTGATTAGGGATCAAAGTCATACCCTCTGCATTTTGGAAGGTGAAGTATTACCCACTGGACCACTGGGGAAGCCCCTCTCAAATATTTTTGATCCAGGGTTGGTTGAATTCATAAATATGGAACCCAGGGATACAGAAGACCAACTGTAAGGCCTATAGAGGAACCATTGAATAGTGGAGAAGAAATACTAGGAATCTGCTTAGGTGGTATCCTGAAGGAAGTTTGGATCTTTTAATAAGACTAATAGTTTGACAGAAAAACTCAAAGCTAAGGAACTAAGAATTCTGTATCCAACTCCACTGTGGGGTGGTTAGGGCATTTCCTAATACCAATAAGCAATGCTCTGACATCAGCTGGGTGTCCTACAATTCAGTTCAGA
This sequence comes from Bos grunniens, assembly GCF_055505025.1. Taxonomy (NCBI): domain Eukaryota; kingdom Metazoa; phylum Chordata; class Mammalia; order Artiodactyla; family Bovidae; genus Bos; species Bos grunniens. The sequence continues at coordinate 58,550,536 of NC_141183.1, read as the reverse complement.
TACCATCTACCTAGAGAGAGTGTCAGATCCCTCAGGCTGAGGGCTCCGTCTTACAGGACTGCTTCCCCTGCCAACTTAAACTTGACTTCTGTGATTCTGATCAACCAGCTATAGACAGAAGTTCTAACATCATTTCCTTGAGTTTGACCAATTCGTTAGAGTGACTCACAGGACTCATAGAAGCCTTTTACATACTAGATCACTATACCATAAAAGAATATAACTCAGGAATAGGCTGAAGGGGTGGGGGGGTGGATACACAGGGTAAGGCATGGGGAAGGGCTCAGTGCTCCCATGCCTCCCCAGGCTGCACTCTCCCTGCCTCTCCACGTGTGCACCAACCTGGGAGCTTTCTGAACTCAGAGCTTTTGGGATTTTATGGGGGTTTCATTACAAGGCACAACTGATTAATCACTGGCCATTGGCAATTGATTTGACCTCTAACACCTCTCCCCTCCCCAGAGGGTATGTGGAAGTGGGGGACACTAAAAATTCCAACACTAATCACTTGGTTGGGTCTCCTGGCAACCAGTCCCCTTGCTTGGGTGGGTCTAAAAGTCATTAACAGAAGACACCTTTGTAGTTTTCCTTATCACAGTGAAATTTCCAGATTTTTAGAAGCTCTGTGTCAGACAGAGGGATGAAAACCAAATATACATCGTGTGTGTGAAGTTGCTCAGTCATGTCCGACTCTTTGCAACCCCGTGGACTATAGCCTGCCAAGCTCTTCTGTCCATGGGATTCTCCAGGCAAGAATACTGGAGTGGGTTGCCATTTCCTTCTCCAGGGGATCTTCCCAACCCAGGAATCGAACCTGGGTCTCCTGCATTGCAGGCAGACGCTTTATCCTCTGAGCCACCAAAATATACGTTACTTATGGTAAATCACAGTATCACAAGAACAACCCAGAAGGTAGAGATCTAAAACAACCGAAGGGCGCTCCCTGGTGGTACTCATGAAATGGCAAACAAGCCCCAGCTGGCGGAGTGCCAAGGTGCCCGGCTAGTCCCTGTGCTGAGGAGGGGTCTAAAAGTCATTAACATGACAGAAGACATTTTTGTGGCTCTCATCACTTAATGAAATTTCAAGATTTTTAGGAGCTCTGTGCCAGAAAGAGGGATGAAAGCCAAACATATATTTCCTATTGTAAATCACAATATCACAGGGACAACCCAAAAGTTGGAATGACTGCACAATCAAAGGGCACTCCATGGTGATACTCATGAAATGGCAAATAATTCCCAGCCTGTAGAGTGCCAAGACACTGGGCTAAGAACATACAGGAAACTGACACCTGCTAGGGATGACCGTTTCTAAAAATAAGTCATCAAATTAATGAGCAAGATGCAAATCTAGGTCAGGACCTGTCAGATTCTTGATAAGAAGACATGTTAATAACTATAGCATATCAGACCATGTAATATGGGTTTTATACACCATACATCAAGCTGTAATACACCCTGCTTATTTAATTTATATGCAGAGTATATCATGCAAAATGTCGGGCTTGGATGAAGTACAAGCTGGAATCAAGATTGCCAGGAGAAATATCAATAACCTCAGATACGCAGATGACACCACCCTAGAGGCAGAAAGTGAAGAGGAACTAAAGAGCCTCTTGATAAAGATGAAAGAGAAAAGTGAAAAGCATGACTTAAAGCTCAACATTCAAAAAACTAACATCATGGCATCCAGTCCCATCACTTCATGGCAAATAATAGGTGGGGAAAGAATTGAAACTGTGACAGACTTTATTTTCTTGGGCTCCAAAATCACTGTGGACAGTGACTGCTGCTATGAAATTAGCTCGCTCCTTGGGAGGAAAGCTATGACAAACCTAGACAGTGTATTAAAAAGCAGAGACATTACTTCACTGACAAAGGTCCATGTAATCAAAGCTATGGTTTTTCCAGTGGTCATGTATGGATGTGAGAGTTGGACCATAGAGAAGGCTGAGCACCAAAGACGTGGTGCTTTCAAGCTGTGGTGTTGGAGAAGACTCTTGAGAGTCCCTTGGACAGCAAGGAGATCAAACCAGTCCATCTTAAAGGAAATTGACCCTGAATATTCATTGGAACAGAGAAGGCGATGGCACCCCACTCCAGTACTCTTGCCTGGAAAATCCCATGCACGGAGGAGCCTGGTGGGCTGCAGTCCATGGGGTCTCGAAGAGTCGGACACGACTGAGCCACTTCACTTTTACTTTTCACTTTCATGCATTGGAGAAGGAAATGGCAGCCCACTCCAGTGCTCTTGCCTGGAGAATCCCAGGGATGGGGGAGCCTGGTGGGCTGCCGTCTCTGGGGTCGCACAGAGTCGGACACGACTGAAGTGACTTAGCAGCAGCAGCAGCAGCAGCATTCATTGGAAGGACTGATGCTGAAGCTGAAACTCCAATACATTGGCCATACTGATGTGAAAAGCTGACTCACTGGGAAAGATCCTGATGCTGGGAAAGATTGAGGACAAAAGGAGAAGAGGGTGACAGAGGATGAGACGGTTCGATGGCATCGTCAACAATCAGTATGAGTCAGAGCAATCTGGGAGGCAGCGAAGGACAGGGAAGCCTGGTGTGCCGCAGTCCATGGGGTCGCAAGAGTGGGACACGACTGAGCAACTGCACAACACGCCTCATGCCATTTAATCATCACACTTCTGCAAGACAGGAATAATTTTCTCTACTTTGTAAACAAAAATGTTGAGCCCCCAAGAAATGAATGAACTTGACTCAGGTAACACAGCTGGTTAAGTGGCAGAGGCGGAATTTGAACTCCACATGTACAGTGCGTAAGCCTGAGTACTTACTACCACAGAACCTAGACGCCCATAAGGTCAGAGACAAGGGAATTAAAGACATCAGAAGGGTCAGTGAGGCCAAAGTCAAAAATAGAAGTAATCCATCTGCCAGTTGACTTTTAACTATTCTGCGCAAAGGCAGGAAGTTAAAAGATAGGATCTGACATTTCTTCTGGATTGCCAATGCACTTGCTTTCACATGCTGCATCACACTCCCTTTAAGTTGATCCCTATACCCTGTCTCCCTGAATTGGTCCAGGGACCTTTCTAAATTCCCTTATCTAGAATATTAATCTCCACCCTGTAAGGTCTCTTAGTCTCAATGTACCTGGCAGGTCCTATAAATATACTCACTCCACCAACACTAGCTGGAAACTTTAGCACACAGATCAGTCTCTGACTCAACTGATGTCCTTTCACTTGCCAGTCCTCAGCTCCATCCCTCCCACCCCGCTCCTGAAGAAGGGTTAACACCCAAGCAGGAAGTCACAGCTTCCTGAAAGAGTAGTAAAGCTGTGGGCTAAGCAAAAATTCCAGCTCTAATGATGATGAGTGCAAAGTTCCCAAAGAAGCCATAAATCAGACTTGTCAAGCACTCATACAGATTCTGTTCTGTTCTAGAAAGAGCATGGACCCTTTACAGATATTCAGGCCTGAGTAGAAATTTACACCACTAGCCTCCAGGCCATCACTGAAAAAACATTTTCTCTCTGCCTGAAAAATACTTGCAACTCCTTTTGCTCAGGTTCTGTTTGTTGATTCAGTGGATGCACCACTACTTTTCTTTTCAGGATCAGCCTGTCAGCTACCCAGCTCTTTCAGATTTTTCCTGAACTCCACATTTTGCTCAGAAAGTGCTTAATTGGTGCTTTAATGCCAGCTTAGTTCTCCCTCCATTATTCCCTGAACTCTGACAGCCTCATCACATTTCTTCCCTTTAATGTTTAATGCTATGATGACTGTTACTGATTAGGACTAAATTTTACCCTAGGATGCCTAGGGAATAGTCGTTTTTATTAAAAGTACAAGAAAAGGAAAGCCATTCTGAAAAATAGGAAAGATTTCTGTGATTTCCCTCTTGAGACTCACTGAGCAGAGAGCAGAGCTGGCTTGTGGTTATTATTTGATCAGCTAGAGCTAATCTGTGTTGATGCCTCCTGCCAAGTCCTGCCATTTGCGCATGATTTCTCATCTACTAATACATAATGTATAGATCTGGATATAGGCAAATCAATTATCCTGCTTCAGGGAAGCGAAGACAAACTAATGGAAACACTAGTGAAAGACTTCAGAAATATTGGAGAAATGGAGACCCAGGTGTTTGTGGTTTGTCAGCGTGTGGGGGGTTTCAGAGAGGTGGGAGGCAGAGAAAGGGGTCACAGAGTAAAAGGGAGGGAAAATAAGGGGCAAAATTTTATCACTTGAGGCCACAATAACCTGGCTGTACTATGCGGAGGACATCTGACTGTAAAAATAAAGTTTCATGGAAGACAAAGCCCAAATGATTCCAGGAATCATGGTTTTCTTGTTATATTGTTTTTTCTTGTGTTATATTATCAGATGCAACAAGATATATATTTAACTCTTTTGAGTCAAGCTAAGAATCGGCATGAATTCACACTAGAGAAATTTTAAAAACAGACTGTTCTAGGGAAGATTGTCTCTGCCATGTTTGAATTCTTCAGTTCACAAGAAATCTGAAAATTGTTGGCACAGACACAATGTCTTAATATCTGTGGGGGGTTAGAAGATGTGAAATTGGAAGGGCTCAGGGGTACTCTTGAAGGCTGATTGAACTTTACTGTGTGCTTGTGAAGATAGTTTAAATCCATCTCTCTCCAGGGATTAATTTTTTTAATTTTTGAGATATGCACCATACCCTTTCAGTTATTTTCATGTAAAAATGCTTTCGGATGCTATTATTTTTCGTAAAAATACAGATTTTCTAGGTGAACTTAATCTAGAATTTTATGATTTAAGACACTTGTAAGAAGCAGCTTTGTATACCACTAAGAATTGCAAGACTGGGTTCAGGAGCCAATGTAGTAGGAACTTAAGTATTTAAGTAGAAAAACAGATGAGTGAGTGAATGAATAAAAGGTATCATGTGCATTCAGGTAGAGATCCTGGATGCGTGTGGGTATTGGTAGATAATAACTTTAAAATGTTTTTAAATGATAACATTTTTACAAACATTTTAGATGATTATGACCTTTTCTCAGTACTTGGTAGTAAGTCCACCCTCTCTGAGTAACGCAGAAACCAGATGAGAGCCTTATATTTGTGAGGAGAATAAAGAAAACATAGTTACCCACTGTATGCACTTTTCGTTTGGGAAGTCACAACCCTTGGAGTTGACATAAGATTCAACTACAACACACCATTAAGAAAATTCAAACTAAGCAAACAGCAATAGATGGAACACAGTCTGGGACACTCAAAGTGAAATTCCAGACAAGTGGGGGAAATTCTGAATGGTTCAGGGAATACAAAAAGCCCAATTTACTCTTAAAAAAAAGTTTACAATTTGATGGTAGCCTGTAAAACTCAATATCGTAAACTTCTTTAAGACAGAATAATGTCATAATGTGAACACAGATATAGAAATAAATTTTGATGCTACCACTAATAGCAGCCGTCATGTACTGAATAGCCTGTGCTATGCACTTTATGTAACTCATTTCATTCAACACTTAAAACAGCCTGAAGCTGAGAGTTATTATTCACATCAGCAAATCAATGTGCAGCAGGTAAAGTTCTTTCCAGTGTGGCATAGTCAAGATGTAACAGAGATGGGACTTGAACCCAAGTCCATCTAACCACGAAACCTAGCTTGTGATCTCCAAGAACCACTGCATTATTTCCAGAAAAATTAATACAGAAAATTAGAATTTTGTTAATTTTTACTAATTCGGACATGGATTTAATATTGATGTGCCTATATGAAGGTCCTCTGCTAGGTACTGGAGACATGTAGGTGAATAAAGCATAGTCCTTGTCCTCTCAGAACTTATATCAAGCATAAGAAACAGACACAGGTGCAACAAAGTGTAACTCAGAAGTCCAAGTGCTGTGCAGTGATACGGCTGAGGAAGTAACTGACCGTGTAGAGAAGAAATCAAAATACATGCTTTTTGTAGAATAACTATGGATCTTCATAACTGGCATGATCAGCAATAAGATTAAGGACTGAGGAATTCCCTGGTGGTCCAGTGGTTAAGAATCCACCTGCCAACATAGCAGGCGTGAATTCAGTCCCTGGTCTGGGAAGATTCCACATGCCAAGGGGCAACTAAGCCTGTGCACTGTAACTACTAAAGCCCAAAAGCCCTAGAGCCCATGCTTTGCAACAAGAGAAGCCACCAGAAAGAGAAGCCCACACACCACAGCTAGAGAGGGGCACCCACTTGCCACGACTGGAGAAAGCCCACACACAGCAACAAAGATCCAGTGCAGCCAAAAGTAAATAAATAAATGAAAGAAAGAAAGTGACTTTACTCAGTCATGCCCGACTCTGTGCGACCCCATGGACTGTAGCCCACCAGGCTTCTCCATCCATGGGATTTTCTAGGCAAGAGTACTGGAGTGGGTTGCCATTGCCTTCTCTAGGGAATCTTCCCAACGTAGGGATCAAACCCGAGTCTCCCGCATCGCAGGCAGATGCTTTACCATAAGACTGAGGTGAGCACAGTATGTTACACCCAATGAGGTAAGTTTCTGATTCTGGTATTGTGCTTTGTTTCTGTGCAGAGCTCTATATAATTATGAAACATTTTATGAAATAGACCATGTCAAAGATGAAGCTGTAAGAAAAACCTCCCTGCAAAACTGGAGCATAAAAGTAAGAATATATTCAGTAACACAATTATTAACTAACTATTAATGAAATTTCACCCTTTTTACTTAAATAAATCAGCACTTCACATAAATCAGTATGTGCTGATTTACTCACACAGCTTTCTCCATTGTGAGTTGATTCTGCCTTTATTCAAAATTTCAAAAGAAAATGGCTGTGGTTTTTCAACATATCATTAAATGATAAGCTAATGTTCTTATAGTTGAGTAATAAAAAAAGAAATATAGATCAAAGAATAGCAAATAACTTAGTTCAGTAAATAATATGCTCATGAAAGTGAAAGTGTTAGTTGCTCAGTCATGCCCAACTCTTTGCTACCCCAAGGATTATAGCCCGCCAGGCTCCTCTGTCCATGGGATTCGCTAGGCAAGAAAACTGGAGTGGATTGCCATTCCCATCTCCAGTGGATCTTCCCGACCCAGGGATCAAGCCCAGGTCTCCTGCATTGCAGGCAGATTCTTTACCATCTGAGCCATCCGGGAAGCTCATGGTACTAAGCAAATAAAAAAACTCTAAGATACCTTTGGAAGGAATGATGCTAAAGCTGAAACTCCAGTACTTTGGCCACCTCATGCGAAGAGTTGACTCATTGGAAAAGACTCTGATGCTGGGAGGGATTGGGGGCATGAGGAGAAGGGGACGACAGAGGATGAGATGGCTGGATGGCATCACTGACTCGATGGACGTGAGTCTGGGTGAACTCCGGGAGTTGGTGATGGACAGGGAGGCCTGGAGTGCTGCGATTCATGGGGTCACAAAGAGTCGGACATGACTGAGCGACTGATCTAATCTGAAGATACCTTTGTACCTAATGATGAATCACATGCATAAAAATACCAAAAGGTGTGGGACTTCCTTGGTGGTGATAGGGACAGAGTAAAGGGACAAATTCCCCAGTGGCTCAGTGGTAAAGAATCCATCTCCAATGCAGGAGATGCAGGAGACACGGGTTTGATCCCTGGGTTGGGAAGATCCCCTGGAGGAGGGCAAGGCAACCCACTCCAGTATTCCTGCCTGGAGAATCCCATGAACAGAGGAGCCTGGCAGGCTGGGTCGCACAGAGTCAGACATGACTGAAGTGACTAAGCACACATGCACAGGTGGTTAAACAATTGACTTCACCGGGGATTGTAAGTAGAAAAAATATGGGAGACACCTGTAAGTTTACAATTATTCAAGAGAGCAAGCTTTCTTAACCACAAAACCAAGCAAGCTTGCTTAGCAACAAAACCACGCAACAGAAGCATGACACTTGCTGAAAACAATAAAACAGTGGCATGAGACCCACGTACTGTCCAATGAGCCCAGTGAGTTAATGATCCCTAGGACATACTCTTTGCACACATAAAAACAATAATTTGTGGACCTATCTTGAACATGTGCTGCTGCTGCTGCTGCTAAGTCACTTCAGTCGTGTCCGACTCTGTGCGACCCCAGAGATGGCAGCCCACCAGGCTCCCCCATCCCTGGGATTCTCCAGGCAAGAACACTGGAGTGGGTTTCCATTTCCTTCTCCAATGCATGAAAGTGAAAAGTGAAAGTGAAGTCGCTCAGTCATGTCCAACTCTTAGCGACCCCATGGACTGCAGCCTATCAGACTCCTCCATCCATGGGATTTTCCAGGCAGAGTACTGGAGTGGGGTGCCATTGCCTTCTCCATCTTGAACATGTAGGGACAAGAAAACTCCCCTGCTCAACTTGAAGGGGGAGCTGATAATAGAAGTATGAGATCTAGTCAGGAAATGCAAAGTTCTTCTCCCCCTCCCTACTCTGACTATAAATCTGTAGCCCAGTAAGTTCGTGGGCACAGCATGTATTGGCCACCCAACTGTAAACCTTATAAGCATCCTATTCCAATAAAAGTGAAAGTTGTGTCTGACTCTTTGCAACCCCAGGGACTGTAGCCCATCAGGCCCCTCTGTCCATGGAATTCTCCAGGCAAGAATACTGGAGTGGATTGCCATGCCGTTCTCCAGGGGATCTTCCCAACTCTTGGATAGAACCCAGATCTCCTGCATTGTAATAAATCCCTTCTTATCTATCACAGATTTGCCTTTCACTGCATTCTACCTGCACTGAGACATTTAGGACTATGGGAGCACTTTGGAGCCCTCCCCAAATTACCTCCCGAACCAAATGGTTCCAGAAGTCCAGTGGTTAAGACCCCATGCTTTCACTGCAGTGGGCATGAGTTCTATCCCTGCCTCATGCCGCAAACCATGGCCAAAATGATTAAAAAAAAAAAACAAAAAACTAAAGGTGCTCTATCACTGTGAAGAAGTTTTCATTAGGAAAAGACCACTGTGAACTAAAATAATACAGCTAGAAATGTTGTATATATTTGTATTTAAAATGTCTTATTTGGAAGACATTTGCACAGCAAATTTTAGGAAAGTTTTGAGGTCATGGAGAACTCATCTTTTGGTTTTGAAGAACTGTTGTCCTTATCAAAGAAAGTGAGGTAAAGATTTCTTAGATAGGAACAAAAAGCATAAAGTATCAAAGAAAAAAATTGATTTAAAAATATCTGGTTTCATCAGAATTAAGTACTCTTTGAAGACACTGCTAAGAAAATGAAAGTAAAATCTACAAAATGGGAGAAAAGATTTAAAAAATGCATTGTTGTTGTTGTTCAGTCATGCAGTCTTGTCCAGTTCTTTGCAACCACCTCATGAACTGCAGTATGCCAGGCCTCCCTGTCCTTCACCATCTCTCTAAGTTTGCTCAAACTCATGTCCATTGAGTCCGTGATGCCATCCAACCATCTCATCTTCTGTCAACCCTACTCTCCTCTTGCCTTCAATCTTTCCCAGCATCAGGGTCTTTTCCAAAGCGTTGACTCATCACATCAGGTGGCCAAAGTATTATAGTTTCAGCTTCAGCATCAGTCCTTCCAATGAATATTCAGGATTGATTTCCTTTAGGATGGACAGGTTTGATCTCCTTGCAGTCCAAGGGACTCTCAAGAGTCTTTTCTAGCACCACAGTTTAAAATTAATTCTTCAGTGCTCAGCCTTCTTTATGATCCAACTCTCACATCCGTACATGACTATTGGAAAAACTATAGCTTTGACTATACAGACCTTTGTCAGCAAAGTGCTGTCTTTGCTTTTTAATCTGCTGTCTAGGTTGATCATAGCTTTTCTTCCAAGTCTGCTGCTACTGCTAAGTCACTTCAGTCATGTCCGACTCTTCCCAACCCCATGGACTGTAACCTACCAGGCTCCTCCATCCATGGGATATTCCAGGCAAGAATACTAGAGTGTGGTGCCATTTCCTTCTCCATTCTTCCAAAGAGCAAGCATCTTTTAATTTCATGGCTGCAGTCACCGTCTGCAGTGATTTTGGAGCCTAAGAAAATAAAATCTGTCATTGTTTCCACTTTTTACCCTTCTATTTGCCACGAAGTGGTGAGACTAGATGCCATGATTTTTGGTTTTTGACTGTTGAGTTTTAAGCCAGTTTTTTCACTCTCTGCTTTCACCTTTACCAAGAGGTTCTTTAGTTCCTCTTTGCTTTATGCTATTAGCATGGTATCATCTGCATATCTGATATTTCTCCTGGCAATCTTAATGCCTGCTTGTGAGTCATCCAAAATGCTTATCAGATAATAAATTGATATCCAAAATATACAAAGGACTCGAAACTCAGGGACTTCCCTGGTGGTCCAGTGGGGTTAAGATTCAGCACTCCCAATGCCAGGGGTCTGGGTGCAACCCCTGGTCAGGGAACTAGATCCCATATGCTGCAACAAAGAACATGCATGCTACAATTAAAAGACCCTGCATGCCACAACTAAGGATCCTGTATGCTGCAACAAAGATCTAAGATCCTGAGTGCCTCAACTACGACCCAGTGGAGCCAAATAAATAAATACTTTTTTAAAAAAGAACTCTTACAACTCAATAATAAAAAACAAACAACACAATTAAAAATGGAAAAGATCTGAATGGACACTTAATCAAAGAAGATATACCAATTGCAGATAAGCACATGGACAGATACCCAATATCTTGATTTGTGGAGTACTTAATAACTAATAATTTATTAGTTGTTAGGAAAATGGAAATTAAAACCACAATGAGATATTCCTTCCTACCTGTTGGAGGCACTAAATTAAAACATCCGAGCATAGTACTAGGTGAGGATATAGAGCAAAGGGGACTCTCACAAGGAGGATGTAACATGGTCCACCACCTTGAAAAACAGCTTGGCAATTTCTAAAAAAGCTAAATACATACTGACCATACAACCCATCCATTCCACTACTAGGTAATTACCCGAGAGAAATAAACATATATGTTCACAGAAAGGCTGGTCATGAATATTCATAGCAGCTTTATTTGTAATAGCCAAAATCTGGGGGGATTGAGGGAATGTCCATTACCTTGTGAATGAATCAAAAATGTGTGGTATATCCATACACTTGAACATTACTTAGCAATAAAAAGGAACAACTATTGATACATGCAACAACAAGGAGGAAGTGCAAGAGCTTTATGCTGAATGAAAATGTCAGATTAAAAGGTACAAGTAGTTGATTCCTTGTATATGACATTTTGGAAAAGGCAAAACCATAGTGAAAGAAACACATGGAGTAGTTACCAAGGCTTGGGTAAGGCGGGGGGTGGGGGTGGTGGATATTGACTACAAAGAGGCAAAAAGGACATTTTGGGGGTGATGGAAACATTGTATATCTAGATTGTGATGGTGGTTGTGCTTAGCCACTCAGTTGTGTCCAACTCTTTGTGACCCCATGGACTGTAGCCCCCTAGATTCCTCTGTCCATGGGAAATCTCCAAGCAACAATACTGGATTCCAAGTAGAATTGTCACATGTAGGAAATCATAAATTATCATTTGCAAAGTGAAAGTGACAGTGAAAGTCACTCAGTCATGTTCCACTCTTTGAGACCCCATGGACTATACCGTCCATGGAATTCTCCAGGCCAGAATACTGGAGTGAGTAGCCTCTCCCTTCTCCGGCGGATCTTCCCAACCCAGGAATCAAATTGGGATCTCCTGCATTGCAGGTGGATTCTTTACAACCGAGCTATTTATTCAACAGTAAAAACAAAATTGCTACCTGAATACAATAATACAAGTTTTGCTGTTTTAAAAAATGACCATGCACTATTGAACCTCAAAAATTCTTCATCTATAAAAGAATATATTTTTTTTTTTTAATTTTATTTTTTAAAAAAAAATCACATGCTCCCCATCCTGAACCCTCCTCCCTCCCAACCTCCCCATACCATCCCCCTGGGCCTTCCCAGCGCACCAGGCCCAAGCATCCAGCATCGTGCACTGAACCTGGACTGGCATCTCGTTTCATACATGACATTTCACATGTTTCAATGACATTCTCCCAAATCTTCCCACCCTCTCCCACAGAGTCCATAAGACTGTTCTATACATCAGTGTCTCTTTTAAATGGAACAGAGGATTTTCTATTACACACTTAGAAGTTAATCATTTTTAGCTAATCTTTTCTCCTCTTTCAAAATCCTCAAGTTATACATTTCTCCTGAGGATTATAAAATGTATCTGAGCCAAATGGACTTAACTGGTTACATTTCTGCTTTCTCACAATGAACAAAATACAGTAATTAATAGGAGCATCCTTTATGTAACTTTTAAGGATTATTTCAACCTGAGTGCATGACATGTTCCCTCTGGTCTGTAGCACACTCTCTAATGAGCAGTATTGAAAGAAAAATCACACTTTCAAAGGCGAACTCGGTGAAGACCTGCTGCAATCGCAGGCTCAGGATGGCTGCCATCTGCAAGGTGATTCCAGCTCGCCACGTGCAGTTTGAAACCAGCAATTGCCTCTGACTGAGAAAGAGTGTAACATCACATTATCGTTTCTGAGCTTTCTGAAACACGGTATTTGGCCTGGCATGTGATAGATAGACTTCTCTCTCAGTTTATTTTCATTTCATTGTGTGGAATATTTCCCAGGGAGGACTCCAGAGAAGGAAATGCAGAAGGCTGCTCTGGGCACTGGTGGAATGGCCTGATCATTTAATTTTGGGCTGAGAGCTCAGGAGAAGAACTGCAGCTGCCCTCCAGAGCAGCTGATGCTTAGCATGGCACTAGGTGACACGTCCATACATCTTAATAAACCACCATCCATTAATCTGTTAGCAGCAACTCAAGGAAATACTCCAGTGGCACCAGCCAGGGTGTGTGTGTGCTAAAGGCTTGCAAGATGGACTGGAGGAAAGCATTACAAGGAAACTTAATGATAATGTTTTCTCTCCCACCACAAAATTGAGAAGAATGCTTCAAAGTAAAGGAAACACTGTTGGAAGAATCAGCTGGATATGGTGGAAACTGAAGGAGAGGCTCAAGCAAGCCAGATACGCATTGAGGGTTTTGGTCCCTGCTGATATGTGAAACAGCAGCTGCCTGCTCCTACAATGTCATCAATGAAAAAAAAAAAAAAACAATGGTTGGAGAATTATAAGAAATATTACTTCATTGACTTCTGGCAGTCCAGTGGTTAAGACTCCGTGCATCCCCTCAGGAGAGTGAGGGTTCAATCCTGGTCAGGGAACTAAGATCCCACATGTCACACCGTGCAGCCAAAAAAAAATGTTTTTAATAAAACTTTAAAAATGTAAAAGCATTATGGAAGCCAAAGGTTACAGGAGATAGATAAAAGCCAGTTGACTGGCTTCTTTGAGGTCTAGAGTCAAACCGATTTGTTACATGCAATGGATGAGGTTAAGCGGAAGGTAGGCAATAATGATACAGCAGAACAGCAAATTTGGAAAACGCAGCAGTGGCCACATGACTGGGAAGGGTCAGTTTTCATTCCGATCCCAAAAACAGGCAATGTCAAAGAATGTTCAAACTACTGCACAATTGCACTCATTTCATACACTCATTATAATGCTCAAAATTCTCTAAGCTAGGCTTCAACAATATTTGAACTGAGAAATTCCAGATGTTCAAGCTGGATTTAGAAAAGGCAGAGGAACCAGAGATCAAATTGCCAACATCCGTTGGATCATAGAAAAAGCAAAAGAATTTCAGAAAAAACATCTACTTTCTGCTTCATTGACTATGCTAAAACTTTTGACCATGTGGATCACAACAAATTGTGGAAAATTCTTAAAGAGATAGGAATAGCAGACCACGTTACCCACCTCCTGAGAAACCTGTATGCAGGTCAAGAAGTAACAGTTAGAACTGGACATGGAACAATGGACTGCTTATGTAACTTACATGCAGGTTCATCATGCGAAATGCTGGGCTAGATGAAGCACAAGCTGGAATTAAGATTGCCGGGAGAAATATCAATAACCTTAGATATGCAGATGACACCACCCTTATGGCAGAAAGCAAAGAAGAACTAAAGAGCCTCTTGATGAAAGTGAAAGAGGAATGAAAAACCTGGCTTAAAACTCAACATTCAGAAAACTAAGATCATGACATCTGGTCCCATCACTTCATGGTAAATGGATAGGCAAACAATGGAAACTGTGACAGACTTTATTTTCTTTTTTTTTTTTTTCAATTGGAGACAAGTCCTCGGGGACCCAGATGGGCAGTGAGCTGAGCAGACAGTGGAAGCAGGAGCCCTGCTCACTTGAGAAGTTGAGGCAGTGGCTGGGGCGAGGTTCAGACGGGCTGGACCGCCTCGCAGGTCCCAGCGACAGCGCTAGGGCGGGGCGCGCCTGACGTCTGCTCCCGCACCTGCGCGCCAGGCCCCCCAGACTTTATTTTCTTGGGCTCCAAAATCACTGCAGATGGTGACTGCAGCCATGAAATTAAAAGATGCTTGCTCCTTGGAAGAACAGCTATGACCAATCTAGACAGCATATTAAAAAACAGAGACATTACTTTGCCAACAAAGGTCTGTCTAGTCAAACCTATGGTTTTTCCTGTAGTCATGTATGGATGTGAGAGTTGGACCATAAAGAAAGCTGAGTGCCAAAGAATTGATGCTTTTGAACTGTGGTGTTGGAGGGGACTCTTGAGAGTCCCTTGGACTGCAAGGAGATTCAACCAGTCCATCCTAAAGGAAATCAGTACTGAATATTCATTGGAAGGACTGATGCTGAAGCTAAAACTCCAATACTTTCATCAACTGATGGGAAGAATTGACTCATTAGAAAAGACCCTGATGCCGGGAAAGATTGAGGGCGAGAGGAGAAGGGGACGACCGAGGATCATATGGTTGGATGGAATCACCAACTTGATGGACATGAGCTTGCACAAGCTCCAGGAGTTAATGATAGACAGGGAAGCCTGGTGTGCTGCAGTCCATAGGATCACAAAGATTTGGAGACGACTGAGCAACTGAACTAAACTCAGTTGAGCAGAACACTGGGCTTAGAAGGTTTACATTGGGATCTGTAGTCTGCCATTTGCTGACAAGTGACCTTTAACAAGTTACTGCAATAGTCTATAATTAAGTGATGAATATGGAAGTGCTTGGCACTGGCAACTGCAAGTCCAATTTTGCTTGATCTGTTTACCTGTTGTGGAGACTTCAATAAGTGTAGTTCGGCCTCAGATAATGACCATTTCTTTTTAAATGTTTTATTGTAAACAGTTTAGTGGCATAGAACTCATCAGTCAAGATGTCAATGTCTCTCTTGAGTAGGCCTACCAAGTGGGGTCACTCTCTTGGTTGACCCACCTAAATGCTTAATATACATTGTCTACACTTGTGTGTACTTACTACTAAATTACTTTGTAAGCATTCTTATGTCTGTTCATGTGACATACCCTGCCTCCTCAATTAGGATTATCGACTTATTGAGCCATAAGGTATTTTAAAAAGAGTTTATCCAAATTCTTCATTGTACAAGTGGGAATATCAAGGTCCAGGGAAGTCCAGTAACTTGTTTCAAATCATACATCAATTGGCAACAGAGTCGTTATTAGGACCAAGTGTTCTTCACTCCCTAGACGATGTTTCCTTCTCCAATTTCTTAGCACAAACGATTTTTAAAATAAGCATTTGAGGACAAGAATCAATTTTACTGCTATTGTTGTTTATATCTAAAATTCAATATCCATTCATTTATAAAGACTAATCAAAATAGCAAAATTAATGCACAGTTAGGTAATTAAAAGCCTGTGTGTGATAACTCTGCAGCAGAGGTACAAAGTGCTTTGGGATAAAAGAGAAAAAAGAGATGGATTTTTATCTAAACTGTTGCTAGTCTTCCAGAAAAACAGATAACTGGGACTGTCTTATTGAAGGACCGAAAAGAACTGACATCTAATTACAGAGGCTAGTTTGCTAGATACTAAGGAAATGGTCAGTGAAGAAGTAAAAGGAAAAATATTATATTTGGCTCCAATTACATCCCAGAGATAACTAATATTATGTAATGTTTCACTTTTTAAATATCTTTATATTTTTGTTCTCTGTATTTAAGGAAAATAAAAAGGTTGGAAATATATAAGGAAGGAAATATATCTCTGATCATCTATTAAGCTATGATATGCTAACCTTTGTTGTGATACTTGTACATCCATCATGTCATCACATCTTTGTCCAGCCTTCCTTGGCAATCTTCATTTCAGTGTTAATTGGGAAATACTTTATCCTTGTATGATCATTTTATGAATATGAACTAACAATAGATTATGTTCTTTCCACAGTTATTAATTAGGAAACTATTGTCTGCAATAATCTTAACTGGGGGAAAAAATGATTATTTTTTCACTTGAAGGATTTCTAAACATTGAGAGGCTATAAGAAGTAATCATTCACATACAGTGGTTTCCAAATCCAACTGTACCTCTGAATCCTGGGGGAAGCTTTTTGAAAATGTAGATTCCCAGACCTCATTCCCTTGAGATTCTGATTCTGTTCATCCAACGTGCAGGTAAGAAGCTGCAGTGTGTAAAACGTGCCCAGGTGATTTTAATGTGCAGCCAGTTGTGGAAAGCATAAGATACAGGAATGGTGTGTTTTCATAACATAATTTGGTTATTAGAAAATTCCAGAAACATTATTTTCATTGCAAGGACAAGTGTCGGTTATAAAGGGTTGCCAGGAACTCACAATGCCAGTAGGAAGGAAAAAAATCTGTCATCCACCTGGTATAATAAAACAGATTTTGCTGACCTATTGCAGCTACTATGTTTGAGAGACTGAGTTTTATTTTGCAATAAAAATAGATATAACGAGTCATAAAGAGAGGGTGTAAGAAATGCTCTGCTAATGAGGATGCGTGTCTGCATGCTCAGTTGCTTCAGTCGTGTTCGACTCTCCCGACCGCATGGACTGTAGGCTGCCAGGCTCCTCTCTCCCTGGGATTCTCCAGGCAAGAATCCTGGCGTGGGTTACCATCCCATCCTCCAGGGGATCTTCCTGACCCAGGGATCGAACCACCATTTCCTGCATTGCAGGCAGATTCTTTACCACTGAGCCATGGGTAGGTAAGCCCTGCTAATGAGGATACTGGTGGTTAAAGGGAAAGAAGCCATTTCACTTGAGACAATTAAGTGTGGACCTCCTCATGACCTTTGGAACCATAGTTACATGCTTTGCCTATAGAAACTGCCTCATCATAGAAATTTTTCAGGAAAAATAATGTTTGATACCATTGAAACAGTTGTTTTGGTTGACATTTTTTTAAATAACATCATGTTTAAATAATACAACTAATACTTAAGAGCAGAATGAACTACATTCTCTGCCATGAATAGGTATAAAAATAAATATGCAAATGTATGCTAGAAATAAGCACAAGGAATAGACACCTAATTCTGCCTCAGAGGGTGGGGGTGGGGGTGTGTCTTAAAGATTGGTAAGAGCTATGTATTAGAAAGGCATATTAGAGGGCATATTAGAAAAACTACTTAACTGCATTTGTTTATCTTTACCTTTTAGGAATTGAAGAGATTTTTAGTTATCTTTGTTTATTCCACAATCTTACCACTCTAGTAAGTCCTTCTTGAATACACTTAATCCTTTATATGTAATTTCAACTGACAGCAATCCTGCCCTAGGGACGTGACGTTTGAATGGTCTGAAGTCCCTACAGAGAGAAGTATTGATCTTTGCAGGCAACTCAAGACTCCTGGCTTCTCCCCCACCCTCGTTTTATACCTTCCCAAGGATGACGCAGAGTAAGGGGGAAGACATTTCAGTCTTCAGAGGGCAGGGGTGCTGATCAGGATGGCATCCTTAGACTGCGAGCTGTACTTTTACGGGCAGAATTTTAAAAAGTGTTAAAATGTTTATTAGATTTCCCTCAGGTGCCAGGCAGAGCGAGGGCTGCTTCCAAATGGAAGGAGGCTGACCAGCTTGCTCTGATGTCCGCTTTCCTAGGGTTGGGCTGGGGCAAAGCCAGCTGGAGGGACGCTTTTGCATCAGGACAAGGGGGCTTTTTTTGCACTCTGGCTCTCTTGGCATGGCTTTTTCTCTCAACAATGGGACAAAGTTCTAAAATTGGAAGTGGACTTTACGGGAAAACATTTTGGCCAGTCTCCATGCTTTGCTTCTAGGCTCTTAACTGAGGCAAACGGGGAATTTTCTATCATTTTGCACTCTCTAGAGTTTTGAGGTCAGAGGGCAAACTGCTAAGAACAAGGCATCAGTTTACCCTCTTTTATCTCCATTTATTTATCTCTTCCCAAGGGACTCTGCTGGAGTCTTTCCGGGTGACCCATCCCAATATCAAATCCATTCCTTCTCCTTATAGGAACCTCACCTCACCCTCCTCACTCCAACAGCAAGTGCAAGTCTACGCTGCGATCTGCGCTTTCAACCTCAGTTTCTTTCCTTCTAAAAATGTGTTCCAGGTAACTAAACATCTTCCTGGGTGTGCTTCTTAGTTCCAAGTAGTAACTTATCTGTAACTCAATCACTGAAGAGTCTTCAAGACTTTCCATCCAGCACCTGTCTATTCGTTTGCTATGACCAACCTACAACATCTGTCGACTCTTCCATGAATTAATAGGTCTGTAATTAAAATCCAACAGAGAGCTCAAAAATTAATTAGAACAGGAAACAGCTATGTGAGCAGCATGAAACATAGCTTTCTATAAAGAAAAGACAAGCTTCTTGTAAATCAAGGGTATACCACAGGCCTCTGTCCATCTCCACACCCTCTGGTCCCAGAACTGCCCTTTTCTGACCAATAACCTCATTGTGAAAGTGCCTGATAGAAGGTATCAATACATCGCCTTGACTGTCTGACTTGCTACTTAAAATCCAACCCAGAAAAGTCTGTTTCTCTTGCTTAAAGAAAACTGGAAATTTAGAAGGATCAAAGATCTTGTTGCTTACACCTGGGTCTTCTTCCTCAGGTATCCATGGCCTGTGTGTGGAGAGTTCAGTTTTCTGGAAGCTGCACTCATGGCACAAAGCTGTAGAAGCAGGACAGAATAGTGGTTACATACTGGAATCAAAAGTACCTACCGCTTACTGTGAGCCCTAGGGCAAGTGAACAATATTCTGCGCCTCAGTGTATAGCGCATAGCAAGTTTTCGATCTTAGCTATGCTATTAATTCAGTTTAGTCCCTACCAGAATGATGACAGCAATATCTGTTTTCACTGCTCTTAAGAGGGAATGCTGCTGCTAAGTCACTTCAGTCGTGTCTGACTCTGTGCGACCCCATAGACGGCAGCCCACCAGGCTCCCCCGTACCTGGGATTCTCCAGAAAGAACACTGGAGTGGGTTGCCATTTCCTTCTCCAATGCATGTAAGTGAAAAGTGAAAGTGAAGTCGCTCAGTAGTGTCCGACTCTTAGCAACCCCATGGACTGCAGCCCACCAGGCTCCTCCGTCCATGGGATTTTCCAGGCAAGAGTACTGGAGTGGGTTGCCATTGCCTTCTTTGAAGAGGGAATGCTAAGAAATTCATAATAACTTCAGTGTACTTCTAGATATATAGGAAATAGTTTCCAAAAGTAGAAACAAAGTGAAAGAAAATGAAGTCACTCAGTCGTGTCCAACTCTTTGTGACCCCATGGACTGTAGCCCACCAGGCTCCTCCATCCATGGAATTTCTAGGCAAGAGCACTGGAGTGGGTTGCCATTTCCTTCTTCGGGGGATCTTCCAAACCTAGGGATCGAACCTGGGTCTCCCGTGTTGCGGGCAGACACTTTACCGTCTGAGCCACCACGAAGTTTGGTGATTGGCTAAAATTTTTTAATAATAAATGAGAATAAATCAGAGAACTATATTTCAGCATAGCTGTGAAAGGAGATATATTCACAAATCCAAGAACTCAGCCCTTAAAAAAAAAAAATCTTTCTACCCTGAACAGTTGCAAAATTGCACCTTCTTTCTTATACTGTGGAAGAAAAGGACAAAAATTTCTTCCAAAATCTGTTATTTTAAGATTGGCAGTCAGAGAAGGGGACCATAAAACACTGTCAAAAATGACAAAGCTTGAATTAAATTCCAGGGGCTGTTAAGAGTGATGTGAAGAACTCATCTCTGGCCAGGGATAACTGACACGAAAGCATATTGATAAATAATGTAACCTTCCTTTAAACCTGTTCCCATGCAACCCGAAATCCTTCACTGCACTCAGGTGAGAATATGAAAAGGTTTCCCCGAGATCCTCAATAGAAGCAACAACTGGGATAAACTAGACGTGTCACGGAACAGTTTTCACCATCTGGAGCTCGAAGGCCTCACTGAACAGCCCCGAAGGGCCTTGCAGTTCCTCGTCAAAGGCCCCAGAGAAAATGTCTGTGCCTTTTCAAGGGAACCTTCACTTAGACACACTCAATCCATTCAAAGACTAGACACAAAGTCTAAGATGAATGATTAACAAAGAAAATCTCTTCACATAGTCAATATTCACTGATGAATATTTCATGTACAACTCTGACTCTCAACCTGCAGGCAGAGGAGAGTATTAGGCTCTTCAGAACTATCAGAAATAGAGATTCTTGGCGGTTCCCTGTAGCAACGGGAAATCAACTGTGTGGTTACATGTGGAATTAAGAACAACAGAAATCTCCCAGAAACCCAGGAATGGCTGGACTGAAGCTGGAATATGGTTTAAAAACTGTGAGTTTTTTCAGGACACACAATTCGCAAGATTCATCAGCATCAAAAGTCTGACAAACCTTATCAATGGTAATCCTCTCAGATTCTCTACTGCTGATACTATTAACCCACTACTTCACTCTCTATTTGGATATCATTTTTCTATCTTTTGACCTTAGTTTTCTAATAGCTGCTGACCACTCTGGGCTCCTGCTGTAGCTGATCCTACTAATGATTGCCCTAGCTAGCTAGCTAGCTAGCAGTCTAACAAGAGACACTACTTGATACTAAGTCTCATACCAGGTCCTTACTAAGGCTGCTGACTACCTGGAGACTGGCTAGTAGATTTGCTATCCTCACTTCAGTTCCCTCTCTTGATCCAATCAGCGAAAATGGTGGTGTCAAATGACTTAGAACAGAAATCTTCAAAGCATGGCCCACAGCCCAAATCTGGCCTGCCAGCTGTTTTTGTGTTTTGATTCGCTTATGTATTATCTGTGGCTGCTCTTGCACTACAAGGGCAGGCAGAGTTTAGTAGTTGCCCACAAAGCCTGAAATATTTACTATCTGGCCTTTTACAGAAAGTGCCTGCTGATCCCTGATTTAGAACACAGCCAGGCAAGAAAGTGCTCTGAAAAGGGGTTTTATATCAGTTTTCTTAGGAAGGGCTCAGAAGTAGAGCAAGTATTCTGAAGCTAAAAGCCTCAGGAGAAAGTGTCAGAGTTGTCTTAAGAAGCATTTGGATCTGTATGCATATTACTGATCAAATAAATATGCATACATTCAAATTATATAGATTACTTTTCTGAGGGTGAAATATAAATAAATTCACTTAAAAGTAATATTGATCCCACACTATCTCTTTAATAACTTTTTTCTCTGTGAATTAGAATGGATTTCCAGTCAGGTTGAGAACCTCTGATATGAAATATCAAAACAGTACATATCTGAAAAGCATTTCTGTTTAACTCTGGAATCAATTTGGTGTTTTTGTTATGTTTTTGTAAGGAACTTAGTAGGATATTCACCTTATAACATGAGGTTAAGGCTAATAATGAAATAATATCATGTCTATCACTTTGGAGCTTGTCTGATTTTTTTTTAAAGCCAGAGAAAAATAAAATGAGGAAAAACTGTGATCCCTAGATTCAAGGACTTGATGAAAAGTGAATTTTTTGTCAATTTGCACAAAAAATCAACTTTGCCCACTAAGTTATGAGTTCTTCCTTATTTGATGTGAGTACTTGGAGTACAGAGATTGGATTTTATCTCCTTCATATACCAGTAATTATTAGGGTGCTGGCAAAAGAGGGGCCTTAATTCTCCAAGCCAGGCTTCAGCAATACGTGAACCATGAACTTCCAGATGTTCAAGCTGGTTTTAGAAAAGGCAGAAGAACCAGAGATCAAATTGCCAACATCCGCTGGATCATCGAAAAAGCAAGAGAGTTCCAGAAAAACATCTATTTCTGCTTTATTGACTATGCCAAAGCCTTTGACTATGTAGATCATTACAATAAACTGTGGAAAATTCTGAAAGAGATGAGAATACCAGACCACCTGACCTGCCTCTTGAGAAATCTGTATGCAAGTCAAGAAGCAACAGTTGGAACTGGACATGGAACAACAGACTAGTTCCAAATAGGAAAAGGAGTACATCAAAGCTATATATTGTCACCCTGCTTATTTAACTTATATGCAGAGTACATCATGAGAAAAGCTGGGCTGGAGGAAGCACAAGCTGGAATCAAGATTGCTGGGAGAAATATCAATAACCTCAGATATGCAGATGACACCACCCTTATGGCAGAAAGTGAAGAGAAACTCAAAAACCTCTTGATGAAAGTGAAAGTGGAGAGTGAAAAAGTTGGCTTAAAGCTCGACATTCAGAAAACGAAAATCATGGCATCTGGTCCCATCACTTCATGGCAAATAGATGGGGAAAGAGTGGAAACAGTGGCTGACTTTATTTTTCTGGGCTCTAAAATCACTGCAGATGGTGGTGGCAGCCATGAAATTAAAAGACGCTTGCTCCTTGGAAGGCAAGTTATGACCAACCTAGACAGCATATTAAAAAGCAGAGACATTACTTTGTCAACAAAGGTCCGTCTAGTCAAGGCTATGGTTTTTCCAGTGGTCATGTATGGATGTGAGAGTTGGACTATAAAGAAAGCTGAGAGCCGAAAAATTGATGCTTTTGATGTGTTGAAGAAGACTCATGAGAGTCCCTTGGACTGCAAGGAGATCCAACCAGTCCATCCTAAAGGAGATCAGTCCTGGGTGTTCATTGGAAGGACTGATGTTGAAGCTGAAACTCCAATACTTTGGCCACCTGATGCAAAGAGCTGACTCATTGGAAAAGACCCCGATGCTGGGAAGGATTGAGGGCAGGAGGAGAAGGGGATGACAGAGGATGAGATGGTTGGATGGCATCACCGAGTCAATGGACATGGGTTTGGGTGAACTCCGAGAGTTGGTAATGGACAGGGAGGCCTGGCGTGCTGTGATTCATGGGGTCGCAAAGAGTCGGACACAACTGAACGACTGAACTGAACTGAATATGCGTTTGTAGAATAAACAAGTGAATGTTGCCATAAGCTCTCATGGCTCAGTTAGCAAAGCTGACAGACCTTTAACTATAAAGGAATCTGGACACACCTTTGTTAAGTGCTACCCCCCTCTAGAGATTGAAAAAACTCTGAAAGTAGAAGTTCTCCCTATAAAGCAATCAGGTGCAGATTTTGTGAGATCCAGACTTAACCAAGGCTTTGTCACCCTCCTGTTCACTGCAGTGTGGTGAGTACAGTATGGGAACAAACTTTGTATGTAAGGTTGGGTGCTGACATGGAGAAAGGTCTGGGCAGCCTAGGATAGGGTTAGAGTCAGACCTTTAATCCATGCCAGCACCCAATCTTCCATACAAAGTTTGTTTCCATTCTGTACTCACCACTTAGACAGAATTGCAACTGTCTTTTACTAGACAGTCTCTCTCAATAACTTGGAAGTTCATATTGCACCACTGTATAAAAAAATTGAATAGGTGGGAGTTCATATTGTACCTCCGTATAATAAAATTCCATAATTAATGAATAAATGATCTAATAAGGATATAAAACATAAGGCTTTATCTTCTATTATCCCTGACCATCTACGCCAATTGCTAGACCCCCTTCAACCTCACATCTTTCCTAGCATAGCCTCTCCAGGCAGCCTCTACTGTATTTCAAAGCTTGCACAACTCTAGGTATATATCTGCCATCCAGAGGTTCAAATCCCAGACATGGCTTTTATGAAACCATCCCTTTCTGCAGCCACCTCATTAGTGATACATGTCAATCCCCAAACAACCATCTCCCTGCTAAAAAACATCAGGTTTTACTGCCAATGTGAAGGCTAGGAGGAAAAGCAAGAGCAGCAGCATCCATCTGACTCCGCAGAGCAGCGAGCCTTTAGCAGAAAAGCACTCTGGAAAACACAGCACCTGCCCTTGCCTCCTCCGGCTGCCAGGAGTCATTCTGCCAGAATGCTGCAACGCAGCTAGGCCTGCGGGAGACTCAGAAAAGTAAAACAAGGCTGCCCTCTCATGGTTACCAAAAAAATGAAATGTTTTCTATTCTCCATATGCAGAAACCCAGGACATCCTACTGAAAATGTGAGTAATACTTACACCTTTTTAAAAGCGGATAATTTAAAGTACACTAAAGTGGGCTTCTAAGATAAGAAAACAAATGATAAATAAAACGGTAAGTGAAAAAATGCATTCTCTATTGAAAACCCTGCTCTAGATACAATTATAATCCTCATCAAGAATTCCTTGCTGGTTTCAGAATTTAAAGGCTGATGAACTAATCCTTAAAAACATGGAATTTCTTTCATAGGTGATTTTTTCTTTTTTAGGTGGTTTATTTTAGACTTTCGTTGCCTTACACAGCAGCAACATGGGTTCTATTCATTTATTCACTCACTGAATATCTATAAATATTTACTAAGGAATTTCAACAATTCTAAAATACTCTTTTTTTCATATTATATCATTTTTCGTGTTTTATCATTTCTGATGCATTTGGCAACCTGTGTGTTATAATTTGTCACCAGATGTGGCTAGAGTTGTCACTCCCTGGACACGTACAGTCTGCTTGCTATTGTTTGTGGCCACTTCAGGTTTCGGCCATCCCTCCCCAAGTCTATTTGAGGACCATTTGGGAAGAAAAAAGACAATCTTTCTTGTTGCTTGAGAAACATTTCATTGATACTTTCTGGTAAGATAAAGAAAGTACCACCAGCAAATCTTGCAAAATGGCTGTCAACAGTCTAGGACGAAATACTAGGAGGAAACAAGAGAGCGGTCTGAGGAATGCTGAATCACCAGTGCTCTTGACGGCACAAAGTATGACGTGGTGTGGAAAATACGCTGACACACTGACATTTGAGTCAGGAATGAGCCAGAAAAGTTGAATTATGTATGGGAAATTTTTTTTGTTATACTGTTTGCTTCCATTTTTCTGCTCCTTGTATGAACAGGAGTCATATATGCACAAAAAAAAAAAAAAAAATTCAGGACTATTATATCCCAAAAGGTTATTTAAACAAATATAAAATAAAAATTCTAAGTGACCAGGAAGCAGTAGGTCATAGTTTAATTGGATACCTTTTATCTTATTAATAGTTCCTAAAATAATAGGGCATCTTGCAACACTCTAACCTTCAATGAACCATGGAACGTACTAGCAATGCCACAGTCACTGAGCAACGTGGCGGTGAACAAACAGAACTTCCTCTACCCTCACAGAGCCAGATGAGGGGGAGATAACTATACACACGCAAACGAATCATGAAATCAGACCATTTCAAATAGTGGTAAATGCTGTGAAGACAGTAAAGCAAAGTAATAGGATAAAAGGAGGCCGGGGCAGAGAGAGGCTTAGATCAGCACCGTATGGAAATGAGAAAGCAGAGGAGAGTGCACCATCTCATCACAAGACATGAGAGGGGAAATGTGTTCAATAAGCAGGCAGAGGTCAACTGTGACAAACTGCATTAGGAGAAAAAGTAAGATGAATCGATAGGACTGTCCTTAGTACTGGGCGAGACGAGGGACTTCCCTGGTGGTCTAGTGGTTAAGACTCCATGCTTCCAATGCAAGAGTCATGGGTTCAATTCCTGGTCTGGGAACTAAGATCCCACGTTGTGGTGAAGCAGAAAAAGCAAAAGCAAACAAACAAACAAAAATCTGTTGGATCTTAGTATGGGCAAGACCAGCTCTTTCTGAGGGCCCAGTGGTTAAGAATCCACCTGCCAGTGCAGGAGACATGGGTTTGATCCCTGATTTGGGAAGATTTCACATGCCTTGGGGCAACCAAGCCCACACATTACAACTACTGAGTCCACAGGCCACAAAGCTGAAGCAAACGCGCTGAAAGCCTGTGCTCTGCAATAAGCACAGCCACAGCAATGAGAAACCTGTGCACTGCAATTGGAGTAGCCCCACTTGCAGCAGCTAGAGAAGGCCCGAACGCAGCAATGAAGACCCTGCACAGGCAAAAATAACAAGGAGGAGGAAGGAATGGCAACCCGCTCCAGTGTTCTTGCCTGGAGAACCTCATGAACAGTAAGAAAAGGCAAAGAATAACAAATAAATTAAATTAAAAAATAAATAATCATAAATTAAAGGGACCTTACAGCTAGATTAAAGTAGGTTGAAGGATGAAGGAGAGATAAGGATGTGGGTGAAATGCAGCAGGACATTGAGGCTACTGCTACATGTCTTGTTTGTAGGAAATAGGCTTCATTCAGCCTCCTTCGGAGAAAGCAATGGCAAGCCACTCTAATACTCTTGCCTGGAAAATCCCATGGACGGAGGAGCCTGGTAGGCTGCAGTCCACAGGGTCTCCAAGAGTTGGACACGACTAAGCGACTTCCCTTTCACTTTTCACTTTCATGCATTAGAGAAGGAAATGGCAGCCCACTCCAGTGTTCTTGCCTGGAGAATCCCAGGGATGGGGGAGTCTGGTGGGCTGCCGTCCATGGGGTCACAGAGTCGGACACGACTGAAGCGACTTAGCAGCAGCAGCAGCCACAGCCTCCTTGGGCTTCCCTGAGTTCCAAAGTGAGTGAAGTCACTCAGTCGTGTCCGACTCTTTGCGACCCCACAGACTGTAGCCTACAGGCCTCTCCATCCATGGGATTTTTCCAGGCAAGAGTACCAGAGTGGCTTGCCATTTCCTTCTCCAGGGGATCTTCCCAACCCAGGGATCTAACCCAGGTCTCCCGCATTACACGCGGACGCTTTACCCTCTGAGCCACCAGGGAAGCCCTGAGTTCCAAAGGGCAGCTTCAAACAGTTGCTCATCAGGGAAGGGAGAGAATGCAGAAACAAAGGAGGAGCAGTCAAGAAACAATGGTGCAGCCTCTGGTCAGGGTCCTCACTCCACTTCAGGGAATGGACAGAATAATCTTTGAGTTCTTCTGTAGGAATTAAGGCCCCCACCCAGGTACAGGAGGGTAGCTTCTGGCTGAACACCAGACTCCTGTAGCACCACCCTGTTACCTCACCACCAACCAATCCGAAGAAAGTCTGCACACAATGGAAGATAACAGACTCTGACTTCCTCCCTTAATAGTTCTCCTTTCTTAACTTTCATTCAATCAGAGCCTTCGAAATTGGGCTTTGGACATGAATCCACCATCAGGAGACCAGAATGGTGGTCTCCTGAATAAAGCAATAACCTCAGATATGCAGATGACATCACCCTTATGGCAGAAAGTGAAGAGGAAATGAAGAGCCTCTTGTTGAAAGTGAAAAAGGAGAGTGAAAAAGCTGGCTTAAAACTCAACATTCAAAAAATGAAGATCATGGCATGCAGTTCCATTACCCCATGGCAAATAGATGGAGAAACAATGGTAACAGTGAGAGACTTTATTTTCTTGGGCTCCAAAATCACTGCAGATGATGACTGCAGCCATGAAATTAAAAGACACATGCTCCTTGGAAGAAAAGCTATGACCAACATAGACAGCATATTAAAAAGCAGAGACATTACTTTGCCTACAAAGGTCTGTCTAGTCAAAGCTATGGTTTTTCAGTAGTCATGTATGGATGTGAGAGTTGGACCATAAAGAAAGCTGACCGCTGAAGAATCGATGCTTTTGAACTGTGGTGTTGGAGAAGACTCTTGAGAGTCCCTTGGACTGCAAGGAGATCCAACCAGTCCATTCAGAAGGAGATCAGCCCTGGGATTTCTTTGGAAGGAATGATGCTAAAGCTGAAACTCCAGTACTTTGGCCACCTGATGGGAAGAACTGACTCATTGGAAAAGACCCTGATGCTGGGAAAGATTGAAGACAGGAGGAGAAGGGGACGACAGAGGATGAGATGGTTGGATGGCATCACTGACTTGATGGACGTGAGTTTGAGCAAGCTCCAGGAGTTAGTGCTGGACAGGGAAGCCTGGCGTGCTGCAGTCCATGGGGTCGCAAAGAGTCAGACATGACTGAGCGACTGAACTGACTCACTGAATAAAGCAAACTTTCCGTTCCTACCAGCACCTGTCTCTTAAGTATTGCCTTTTAGGCAGAGAACAGCTGGGCCTGAGTTCATAATGTGGGGGAGCAAAAATAAATCTCTTTGGGTAGGTGTGTTTTTAGAGGCTATCAGAAACCGTGTGGTGGGTCTTCCCTGCAATGCAAGGTAGAATAACAAAAGGGCATGTTTTGCAGTTTGAAAGGGGCAATATTAACTTTAGCAAACAGGCAATAAATGAAAAAAAAATCATACAAAACAACTTTGGATTATAATCAGCATCCTAGAGGGCATAACCAAAATGACGTTGCAGAAAGTAGGGAATAGAAGCCTACTTTTGGCTTTGGGCTTTAACAATTTTGAGCACCAGCAATATGCCAAGGCATTCGTTTCAAGTGTTCAAATGCTGTGTCATTTAATCGTGAGACACTCTGAAAATACGGAATTGGCTCCCCTGTTATAGATAAGGAAACATGTTCTGAAAGAATGATTTGCCTGTCAAAGGTCACAGTTAGTAAATGGCAGCATTGGCATTTGAACCACGTTTAACATCTAAATTAATGTCTCTGTTTTCTTTGCAGTCCACATTCTCTCCCAAGGTTCTCCTGGAAGATAAATGTCCCTGGAGCATCCTCCCAGCCGGCTCTTTTCCCCACTCCAGCCTGAACGCTAGTTCTGAGTCGCTTGGGTGTTTTGATCCCCATTCCCACAAGACTTTTTCAGTAAATTGATCAAGAAATCATACATAAATCACAGCATGCCAATAGAAACTAAATATGTGACTGCTATAATACTGTGCTCAGTTGCTTCAGTCGTGTCCGACTCTTTGTGTGTGACCCCATGGGTCATAGCCTGCCAGGCTCCTCTGTCCATGGGATTTTCCAGACAAGAAGTGGAGTGAGTTGCCATGCCCTCCTCTAGGGGATCTTCCCAACCCAGGGATTGAACCCACATCTCCTGTATTTCCTGCATTGTAGGTGGATTCTTTACTGCTGAGCTACCAGGTGGTTGCTAACAGGACATTATTTTCTTAGATATGTGACACTTGCATATTTAACTAGTGACTTTTACAGAGACCTTGCCAAACCTCAAGAGCATTTTTCTAATAGTGGACATTTCAGTCCACCTAGTAGATTATTCAGTCCCCCTAGTAGATTAATAAACTAGCTAATATTTACTGAGCTTTAGTATATTCTGAGCAGCATTTTAAATGTTATACATATATCATCTCATTTTTCAAAACAACCTTATAAAATTAGAATTATTTTTATCATTTGAGATCTGTGATTTGAAACTAGGTGATCTGACTTGAAATCTGAGCTTGATTTCCAACACAACACACAGGAATTAAATTGCAAACTCCAAATAAGTGTGAACTATTGAGGTCATGAAAGCCACGAAAAGCAAGTTGACTTAGGTTATGAAAATATCCATTCCCTTGGTTTATTTTTCAGGTAAAACTTCGGTTTAAAACCTTATTGGAATCCTTTGAGATGAAAAAATTTAGCTAACAACTGCTCTTTAGTCCCAGATATCAGTTCAGTTCAGTTCAGTCACTCAGTTGTGTCCAGCTATTTGTGACCCCATGGACTGCAGCATGCCAGGCTTCCCTGTCCATCACCAACTCCTAGAGCTCACTCAAATTCATGTCCATCTAGTCGGTGATGCCATCCAGCCATCTCATCCTCTGTCATCCCCTTCTCCCCTTGCCTTCAGTCTTTCCCAGCATCAGGGTCTTTTCAAATGAGTCGGTTCTTCACATCAGGTAACCAAAGTATTAGAGTTTCAGCATCAGCATCAGTCCTTCCAATGAATATTCAGGACTGATTTCCTTTAGGATGGACTGGTCGGATCTCCTTGCAGTCCAAGGAACTCTCAAGAGTCTTCTCCAATGCCACAGTTCAAAAGCATCAATTCTTCAGCGGTCAGCTTTCTTTATGATCCAACTCTGACATCCATACATGTCTACTGGAAAAACCATAGGTTTGACTAGACAGACCTTTGTTGGTAAAGTAATGTCTCTGCGTTTTAATATGCTATCTAGGTTGGTCATAGCTTTTCTTCCAAGGAGCATGTTTCTTTTAATGTCATGGCTGCAGTCACCATCTGCAGTGATTTTGGAGCCCATCCGTGGGACTGGATGGCATGACCATAGTTTTCTGAATGTTGAGCTTTAAGCCAACTTTTTCACTCTCCTCTTCCACTTTCATCAAGAGGCTCTTTAGTTCTTCTTCACTTTCTGCCGTAAGGGTGGTGTCTTTTGCATATCTGAGGTTATTGATATTTCTCCGGGCAATCTTGATTCCACTTGTGCTTCATCCAGCCCAGAGTTCCTCATGATGTTCTCTGCATATAAGTTAAATAAGGAGGGTGACAATACACAGCCTTGACATGCTCCTTTCCCTTTTTGGAACCAGTCTGTTGTTCCATGTCCAGTTCTAATTGTTGCTTCCTGACCTGCACACAGTGCCAGATGTCAGTGGCACTTCTTAATTATAAGCATAAAGGAAGCTAATGAAAGCACTTTTGTGGCTCAAAGACCAACTGTGGAAGAAGAGTCAGTGTTTGAACTCATTCAACAAACTTCTGCTTAGCACTGCTCGATGAGGGGTGCTGGGCTAGATGCTGCAGGTGTTACCAAACCAAGCTTGAGTCCGCTCACCAGATGCACAGCAAAGCCAGTCTACTGACACTGGGTTGTGGAAAAGCAAAGTACAGTGTTTTGTGCAGGGCATCAAACAAAGAAAAGAAGAAGAGCAGCTAGTGCTCAAAAGACCTGAACTCCTTCCCCAGTGGCTTTCAGGGAAGGTCTTTTAAAAACAAACAACTCACCTCATTTGAGGTGCAGGTTGCAGGTTGCATTGTTAGCTTGTGAACTTTCTTCTGATTGGCTGGTGGTGAGGTAACAGGGCAATGTTTCAAGAACATCAGGAGGTTTCTTTATCATCCTTCTGGTTCAAACCAGTCTGGGGTCTATCTGTTGTCAGCTTTAGTCACCACCTTCTATCTGTGTGTGTGTGTGGTGGGCGGGGGGGGGGGGGGGGCGCGGTCTTAGTTTCTGTGGAACAACTCAAAGACACAGTTCAGAGTGTTGTGTATATCCCCCTTGAGGAGGAACTGCTGCTAAGTTGCTTCAGTTGTGTCTGACTCTGTGCAACCCCATGGACGGCAGCCCACCAGGCTCCCCCATCCCTGAGATCCTCCAGGCAAGAACACTGGAGTGGTTTGCCATTTCCTTCTCCAATGCATGAAAGTGAAAAGTGAAAGGGAAGTCGCTCAGTCATGTCCGACTCCAGGCGACCCCATGGACTGCAGCCTACCAGGCTCCTCCATCCATGGGATTTGCCAGGTAGGAGTACTGGAGTGGGGTGCCATTGCCTTCTCTAGGACTCTGTTTTATTGCTGAATTGTTGTTTCAGCTATCATTACTTTTCTTGATTGACTGGTTTTCCTTTTTCATTTTCTACATCCCTTCACTTCTCTAATTGTTACCTTCTTATCCCTGCTCTTTGGAACACAGAGAAGGCCTAGGAGACTGAAGCTTTTTCTACAAACAAGAATGGGGGACATGAAAGGGTTTTTGTACCTGGGAGGGTCCTGCAGAGTCTTGCTCAGTTGCACAGGTACTTCCCAAGATCAATGAAGAAGCGATTGATTGGAACCTGGCTCTGGGTGCAACGTGACGAAATGGAAAAGGGCCTAAACTTTGGAGTGAGACAAACTGAAATCCATCTCCCAATTCTGAGTGACTTTAGACAAGTCAGTTATTAAAATGGGAATAATGAGTCTTAATTTATAACTGTTTTTAGTATTAGAGATACCAAAGCACGTTTTCATGTTTGAAAATGCATTTGGCACCGTAGCAAATCAACAAGTGCTAGCTGCCATCACCCTGTCTCTTCCTGCCCCCTCTTATCTTGGGTATCTGACCTCAGCCGAAAGCCCAAGAGCAAGAGGAGAGAAAAGACTGAGCTTGGAAGTTAATTTCCAGAATAAAAAGTTGCTATGATTCAGATATTTAAAAATAACTGTGGAAATAGAGTCAACACATGTCTTTGTACATATAGCTTTCAAAAATAATAGGCAAGAATTATTGGGTAAAAACTTATTTTTAAAGATAATTAGTAGTAATATGTCTTTAGATGCAGAGGGTCTTGGCTATGTTTGAGAGAACCCAAGCTTCAGTCCAATTTCATCCCTAAAGAATATTAAGTCTTATAGTACTTAAGAACTGCTGGATTGAGCAATATTCATAGAGAAAGAAAGGGCAAGGAGACGGAAAAAAGACGCAAAGTGAGGCCGGAGACAGATGGGCTCCAGGTTACACATTTACAAGTGGCCTCTGTTTAAAACTAGCTTACATTACAACTGTTTACTGTGTCATGAGGCACAGAGAAGTGGGCTTCGGGCTAGCTGCTTAGAACTGTTAGCATTTCCTGAGACAAGAGCAAGGTGGGCCCCAGTTAAGGCATTTACAATCAGCTTCCTGTTTGCCCTCTGCATGGAAACGACAACAGAAACAGGGTAAATAGCCAGTGTTTGTCTCTTGTAAACACCTTTAAGGTAAAGTCATGGCAAGGACAAAGAGGTGGCAAAACACTGTTTGAGTAAAGGATTAAGGACTCTCCGCTGCCCCTCGCCCCCTTTCTGGGACAAGGAGGACACTAGGCATGCACAGAAAGGCTCCTCGTGGGTCAAAAGTCAGGGGATGATGTCAGGCCATAACGTGTCTTGCTTCTCCCAAAAGCCTTCACTTCAAGGCCCCTGTTGGCCGACGGGTACGTGTACACCCAGGGTAGACTATGTGTGGGAAAAGACGCCAGATAATTGACTAAAGGTAAACAAAGACCTGGAAGAACTGCCCTATTTAAATGACTTAATCACCACTATTCAGTGCTCCTCCTAAGAGGGACACCCACACCCTTTCTTTCTGGATGTGCAGATCTGCCTTACTTCTGTCTTAACAATCTGTTTCTCTGTGTGCTCTCCCACTTGTTGTGCTCTGTCTCTAATAAACTCGGTACCTGCATTTAGTTTCTGCCTCCACGATAAATGCATTTTTCACTGAGGGCAAAGATCTAGGGAAAAAGAGCTTCTAGCCTCTAGCCTTTGCTGGTCTGGTCAGTAGGACTACTGGTTTTCATCCAGGCTATTCAGATTCAGCATATCTAGGCTATTCCAGGCCAGCAGGGAATTAAGATTTAACTTCATTGCTTACTGCTGCCTTGCCAAGATCAAAAGGAATCTGAAACTGACAGAAGGAAAAAAAATTGAGGATAATTTCAAGATTTTTTTTTATTTAGGAAGGCATGGTATTTCCAATCTGGTATTCAAAGTATGGTACAAGCCAATCTGGGGACCTTTAAAAATCCTGATACCCTTGATGCATCCAGGTTCATTAAATCAGAATCTGTGAGGGTGGGACCCAGGTATCATTATTCTTTACAGTAGCTTATAGCTCAGTTGGTAAAGAATCTGCCTGCAGTGCAGGAGAAGCGGGTTTGATCCCTGGGTCAGAAAGATCTGGAGAAAGAAATGGCAACCCATTCCAATGTTCTTGCCTGGAGAATCCCCATGAACAGAGGAGCCTGGCAGGCTACAGTCCACAGGGTCGCAGGAGTCGGACACGACTTAGCTAAAAAGCCACCACCACAGGTGATTCCAACATATCAATAACTACGTTCATCAAAACAAGAAAGTCAGGCAGAATATTGAGATGGTGGAGGAAAGGGATCAGTATAAGTCTAGCTCTATTAACATTAGAGCTGGATGGAAAAATTCTTAAAGAGATGGGAATACCAGACGACATTACCTTCCTCCTAAGAAATCTGTATGCAGGTCAAGAAGCCACAGTTAGAACTGGACATGGAACAGTAGACTGGTTCCAAATAGGGAAACGAGTACGTCAAGGCTGTATATTGTCACCTGCTTCTTTAACTTGTATGCAGAGTACATCATGCGAACTGCCAGATTGGATGAAGCACAGCTAGAATCAAGATTGCAGGAAGAAATATCAATAACCTCAGATATGCAGATGACACCACCCTTACGGCAGAAAGTGAAGAGGAACTAAAGAACCTCTTGGTGAAAGTAAAAGAGGAGAGTGAAAAAGTTGGCTTGAAACTCATCATTCAAAAAACGAAGATCATGGCATCCAGTCCCATCACTTCATGGCAAATAGATGGGGAAACAATGGAAACAGTGAGAGACTTTATTTTCATGGGCTCCAAAATCACTGCAGATGGTGACTGCAGCCATGAAATTAAAAGACTCTTGCTCCTTAGAAGACAAGCTATGACCAACCTAGACAGCATATTAAAAACAGAGACATTATTTTCCTCACAAAGGTGTATCTAGTCAAAGCTATGGTTTTTCCAGTACTCATGTATGGATGTGAGAGTTGAACTATAAAGAAAGCTGAGCACTGAAGAATTGATGCTTTTGAACTGTGGTGTTGGAGGAGACTCTTGAGAGACCCTTGGACTGCAAGGAGATCAAACCAGTCCATCCTAAAGGAAATCAGTCCTGAATCAGTCATTGGAAGGACTGTTGCTGAAGCTGAAACTCCAATAGTTTCGTCATCTTATGGGAAGAACAGACTCATTGGAAAAGACCCTGATACTGGGAAAGATTGAAGGCAAGGGGAGAAGGGGATGACAGAGGATGAGATGGTTGGATGGCATCACTGACTCAATGGACATGAGTAAACTCCCGAGAGTTGGTGATGAGAATTTGGTGCTGCAGTTCATGGGGTTGCAAATGGACAGACACGACTGAATGACTGAACTGAGCTGAACTGAACTGAATTGGTTAAAGCAGCTGAACAACAACAGCAAGGCCTTTAAAATGTCTGGATACCAAACCTAACAAATCAGATTCTAGTCCCTTGAGGGGCTTATATCTAGAAGTGGGGAACATACTTCTAAACAAAGAAACAGTACAGTGTTATAAGCTCCAAGAAAGAAATCTGTAAGACAGGAAAGGAGGACTCAGTTCTCTTGGTCAGGAAAGTTTTCATGGAGAAGGGACAAGGAGAAGGCATCCTGAGGGAAATGGATAAAGAGGAAGAGGCAGGCTACAGAACTGTGGGAAGGCTAACAGGTTTAGCAGGTAGGGAGGAAGATGGAACCAGATGAAGCTCATGAGAAGTAGCAGCCAGAAAAAGGAGGATATGACAGGGAGGTGCCCTGAAAGGTGAAGGGGAAAGAAGGGTGGCTGGGATGGCATCACATAGCAGAGAGGGCAAAGAGGATGTGACTGTTAACTGGCTCAGATCTGATGATCAGATAGCTATGGAAATGTCCACCAAATGGCAGTCCATACTGGGACAGCTAGGGAGAAGAGTGGGGGTGCTTGGAATTGAACCCACTAGATAAAGAGAAGGATAAAGAGCAGTCTAGAGAAAATACTGTGGGGAGGGTTGGGGAAACACAACTTTTAATTTAAATATTAAAACAGAAAAGAGGTGCTTGTAGCAGAATAGTTTGGGAGTCAGGAGAAGGCTATTGTGGTACAATCTCCTATCTGGAGCAGAATGGCCTGGGGCTGGTCACTTCCCTTCTCTGGCTGTCCATGTTTTCATCTATAAGATGATGGGGTAGGGATTATGTGATTTATAAGGGCATGTGCAGAGAAGGCAATGGCAACCCACTCTAGTATTCTTGCCCGGCAAATCCCATGGACAGAGGAGCCTGGTGGGCTGCAGTCCATGGGGTCCCTAAGAGTTGGACACGACTGAGCAACTTCACTTTCACGTTTCACTTTCATGCATTGGAGAAGGAGATGGCAACCCACTCCAGTGTAGTTGCCTGGAGAATCCCAGGGACAGGGGAGCCTGGTGGACTGCTGTCTCTGGGGTTGCACAGAGTCGGACACCACTGAAGTGATTTAGTAGCAGCAGCAGCAGTCCAGATTTGACAACCTAAAAACTTTAGTGGTAAGAACAGAGTCAATCGAGAGGGTGAAAAAGACTCTTAACTGCCTAAAACCTAATGATGGATCAGCTTTGTTTCCAGATGTGTATTTGCCATGATCGGTCACCTCATTCTCCAGGTACCATATCTAGAACCCATCTTTTAAAAAGTAAATTGTACTACCTACCATCTAGGCTTTATCCATGACAGTACATAGAATAAAGTTTCTGCTTTTGGAATCAGAGAGTCCTTTACTAGCAAGGTGACTGTGGTTTTTCTAGTCTGTAAAACAGAGTAATAATAGTAATGATTTCATAGAGTTATTATGGAATTAAATGAGAGCATGTATGTAACATACTTAGAGCATGTATGCGTGCTGAGTTGCTCAATCATGTCCAATTCTTTGCCACTCCATGGACTGCAGCCCACCAGGCTCCTTTGTCCATGGAATTTTCCAGGCAAGAATACTGAAGTGGGTTGCCATTTCCTCCTCTAGGAGATCTTTCTGACCCAGGGAACAAACCTGCATCTCCTGCATTGGCAAGTGGCACCTAGAATATTGTTATAGTACAGATAATATAGCTCAGTTGGTAAAGAATCCACCTACAATTCAGGAGACCTTGGTTCAATTCCTGTGTGGGGAAGATCCACTGAGAAGGGATAGGTTACCCACTCCAGTATTCTTGGGCTCTCCTTGTGGCTTAGCTGGTAAAGAATCCGCCTGTAATGTGGGTTTGATCCCTGGGTTGGGGAGATCCCCTGGAGAAGGGAAAGACTACCCAACTCCAGTATTCTGGCCTAGAGAATTCCATGGACTGTATAGTCCATGGGGTTGCAAAGAGTCAGACACGACTGAGCGACTTGCACTTTTCCACAGATAATATTAGCATGCTTGAACAAGTATAGAAACAACAGGAGGACCCTGTGGCAGACGACTCCTATTCCTATCTTCTTCACGAGGTCTCCCTTTGAATCAAATAGATCCTTTAAAATAAATGAGACATATTTAATGAGCAGATTCATGTAGTAACAAAAATACAGGCTCTAGAATCAAGCAGCCATGACTCAAACTCAGGTCAAGCTATTTGAGTCTCAGATTACATATTTGTAAAAATGAAGTGCATAACTCCTGCCTTCAGGCGTAGGAAGACTACAATAAAATAGATTGCCAGTTCCAGGCATTTAAGTGTATTTAAAGTAAAGATTTTCTTTGCTTCTACCTAGCATTACGACTTGGAGAAGGCAATGGCACCCCACTCAAGTACTCTTGCCTGGAAAATCCTATGGACAGAGGAGCCTGGAAGGCTGCAGTCCATGGGGTTGCTAAGAGTCAGACACGACTGAGCGACTTCACTTTCACTTTTCATTTTCATGCATTGGAGAAGGAAATGACAACCCACTCCGGTGTTCTTGCCTGGAGAATCCCAGGGACGGGGGAGCCTGGTAGGCTGCCGTCTATGGGGTCGCATAGAGTTGGACACGACTGAAGTGACTTAGCAGCAGTAGCAGTAGCAGCATTATGACTTGTGTTTAGAAAGTTTCCTTAGAATTGAAGTTGTGGTGAGATTTTGCTCCTGGCACCCAGAAATTTTATTCTTGTTTCTTTCTGGGAGTCTGCCTCTTCTCTGACCTTGACTTAGCTGTGAATTCTATCCTACTCTCAGACCATAATAACATTGACAGGGTTGATTTTCACCCCTGGGGACTTGGGGGATCATAGAGAAAGTGGCAGAACACAGAAAGAAGGCTGCAACCATCACAACACCCTCCACGGGCACATGAGGAGGTAAAAGCTTCGGGTAGAGATCTTGGAGAGAGAGCAGTGAATGGTGGCTTGAAGCGAAATCTTAGTTCCCTGCCCAGGAATTGAATTTGGGTAGCCCAGATGAGAACGCAATGGCAACCCACTCCAGTACTCTTGCCTGGAAAATCCCATGGATGGAGCGGCGTGGTGGGCTGCCGTCTATGGGGCTGTACAGAGTTGGACACGACTGAAACGACTTAGCAGCAGCAGCAGTAGCCCAGATGAAAACCAGGAATCCTACCCACTAGATCATCAAGGCTAGAGGCTAGAAGCAAATTTTCCCTGGCTCTTGCCCCATTGAAAAATGCATTTTTCAAGGACACAAAAACTGTAAAAACAGGTATAAAGTTTATTATTAGAGACACACACAATTGGGAGAGCACACAGAGAGAGTTTGTTTAATTAAGACAGAAGCAAGGCAAAGATTCACACCTGGAGAGCAAGGGTGTGGATGTCTTAATGAGGAGGAGCACAGTAAAGAGGCAGTTAAATCATTTGTGGAAGGCAGTTATTCTGCATCTTTGTTTACTTTTGGTCAATTATCTTGATTCTTTTTCCACACCGGACCTGCCCTAGGACCCATCCCACAAGCATGTGCAACATTTTTCCAAGATGAATTCTAGCCCAGAGGCCTAATGGCGGGGGGGGCTCTTGGCATCACATATTATGGGATAGTGCCCCCTCCTTTTGACCCCTAAGGAGCCTTTCTGCACTTGTGCAGTGTCTCCCTTGCCCCAAGGATGGGAGCTCTTGATCTTCTACTCAACAGGGTTTAGTCCCTCTTTGTCCCTCCCATAACCGTTATCTTAAAGTGTCCACAGGGGACAAAGCCTGGCTACTTAGCCTGTTTCTGTTATATATAGTTAAGCATATAAATCAAATATATATTTTTATATACTTCAAATAAATATAATATTTATATTTCAAATCAAATATTTATATAGATTCAGAGATCAGTCGCTCAGTCATGTCCAACTCTTTGTAACCCCATGAATCGCAGCACGCCTGGCCTCCCTGTCCATCACCAACTTCCGGAGTTCACTCAGACCTATGTCCATCGAGTCACTGATGCCATCCAGCCATCTCATCCTCTGTCATCCCCTTCTCCTCCTGCCCCCAATCCCTCCCAGCATCAGAGTCTTTTCCAATGTGTCAACTCTTGGCATGAGGTGGCCAAAGTACTGGAGCTTCAGCTTTAGCATCATTCCTTCCAAAGAAATCCCAGGGCTGATCTCTTTCAGAATGGACTGGTTGGATCTCCTTGCAGTCTAAGGGACTCTCAAGAGTCTTCTCCAACACCACAGTTCAAAAGCATCAATTCTTCAGCACTCAGCCTTCTTCACAGTCCAACTCTCACATCCATACGTGACCACTGGAAAAACCATAGCCTTGACTAGACGGACCTTTGTTGGCAAAGTACTGTCTCTGCTTTTGAATATGTTATCTAGGTTGGTCATAACTTTCCTTCCAGGGAGTAAGCGTCTTTTAATTTCATGGCTGCAGTCACCATCTGTAGTGATTTTGGAGCCCCCCAAAATAAAGTCTGACACTGTTTCCACTGTTTCCCCATCTATTTCCCATGAAGTGATGGGACTGGATGCCATGATCTTCGTTTTCTGAATGTTGAGCTTTAAGCCAACTTTTTCACTCTCCACTTTCACTTTCATCAAGAGGCTTTTTAGTTCCTCTTCACTTTCTGCCATAAGGGTGGTGTCATCTGCATATCTGAGGCTATTGATATTTCTCCTGGCTATCTTGATTCCAGCTTGTGCTTCTTCCAGTCCAGCGTTTCTCATGATGTACTCTGATATAAATTAAATAAGCAGGGTGACAATATACAGCCTTGATGTACTCCTTTTCCTATTTGGAACCAGTCTGTTGTTCCATGTCCAGTTCTAACTCTTGCTTCCTGATCTGCATATAGGTTTCTCAAGAGGCAGGTCTGGTGGTCTGGTATTCCCATCTCTTTCAGAATTTTCCAGAGTTTATTGTGATCCACACAGTCAAAGGCTTTGGCATAGTCAATAAAGCAGAAATAGATGTTTTTCTGGAACTCTCTTGCTTTTTTCCATGATCCAGCAGATGTTGGCAATTTGATCTCTGGTTCCTTTGCCTTTTCTAAAACCAGCTTGAACATCTGGAAGTTCACGGTTCACGTGTTGCTGAAGCCTGGCTTGGAGAATTTTGAGCATTACTTTACTAGCATGTGAGATGAGTGCGATTGTGCGGTAGTTTGAACATTCTTTGGCATTGCCTTTCTTTGGGATTGTAATGAAAACTGACCTTTCCCAGTCCTGTGGCCACTGCTGAGTTTTCCAAATTTGCTGGCATATTGAGGGCAGCACTTTCACAGCATCATCTTTCAGGATTTGAAATAGTCCAACTGGAATTCCATCACCTCCACTAGCTTTGTTCATAGTGATGCTTTCTAAGGTCCACTAGACTTCACATTCCAGGATGTCTGGCTCTAGGTCAGTGATCACATCATCGTGATTATCTGGGGAAATTAAAAAAAAAAAAATCTCTTGCATGAGAAGTAGCAGTTATGTTAAAAATCTGCTTGTTGATTCCTTCCTTGTTCTCATGCCCTGATGGAAGGCTATGACATCAACAGCAGCCTAACCTGAAACTGACTTTCTCTTTAAGGTTGCTTGATTGTAGGGTTCAGAGAGTGAAATGCTTTGTACACTGTATAATATGAAAGAGATTAGGTTGGTGATGTCACAAGAGGTTTTCAACAGTGTCAGCAGAAGCTGTAGTGATGACTAAGGAACTGATAAGTAGCACCATATAAAGGAGTTCCCCTGGATATGCATGTGGAGAGTATTAATCACAGGCAGGAGATATTTACAACAAAAATGTTTCACTCTAGATTTTAGAATCCCAAGTATTAGCTTGCAAGGGTCAAGTAAAATCAGAAATAAATTAGAGCAAAACATCCAAGTGAGTTAGCCCCTTGGTGCACATTGGGATTGGTTTTGATTTATGTGCTTACATATGTGACTAGGAACATAAGGCAGATCTCCTCACCATTTCCAGGACCAAAGAAGGGTTCGTAGAGCTGGGCCCAAGCGGACCGCAGGAAGTGAGACCTGGAAGTGCAGGGAGCCCATGTGGTGCTAACTGCCATCACCTTGGAGACACTCAGCCTCCAGCAGGCCCTGGAGTCACGGAAGACTGTCGGGGTAGCCAATCAGATGTTCATCGAATGCCCCAGAAGAGGGAAAGGGCAACCGGGAAGCGGTTGAAGAGCTCAAGCTCGGATTTACATTCCAAAGCAGTTCTACGGCCGAACAGTCTGCTTAGGCAGAAGGAAAGCCCTTTCCTTTCCTCAGTTCGCGGGAGGACGGTTCCCAGGAGCCCGGAGCTCGCTCGGCGGCGCCACGCGGTCCCTCAGGAAACTGGGGCGAGACGACGGCCAGTGCCTGGTTTGAAGCCAGTCCGCCCTCCTGACCCTCACCTGCAGCCTAAGGGCGAGGGACACGCCTTCGCTCCCGGATCTCGGGGCCGGGTCAAGAAGCAGGGCGGGGTAAATATTTCCAGGCGCTCGATTCCCTCAGTGGCTAAACATTTGTTCTGTGGGTGCCAGACGCTGACCTGGGCGGGTTACGTGGCTAATGTTCACCGTGGCCTGTGTAACTCCGCGTTTCCTTCTCTACAAGGGGGCGCAGGAGGCGCCGAGAAGGGCAGCGCCCTGCCCCGAGAGCAACAGGATCCGCGCTCGGGCCCCAGCGGCGGCCCCCGGGCCCTGAAGCCTATCCCCGGGGCGCGGCACGTGCGCGCGCGGCCGACCCCTCCGGGGGACCCCCCCCGCCCCGCCCCGCCCCCACCAGGACCCCGCCCCGCCCCCACCAGGACCCCGCCCCCTCGAGGACCCCGCCCCGCCCCCTCCGCGCCCTCGCCCACGCCTCCGCCCCTCCAGAGACCCCGCTCCGCCCCCCTCCCTGGACCCCGCCCCCTGGGGACCCCGCCCCGCTCGGCGCCCCGCAGCAGCCGAGGGAGGAGCCGGGGTCGTGCGGGAGGAGTCGCGGGCGGCGGAGGCCGGGCGCGCTCGCAGCACGGCCATGGCGTTCGGCAGGAGTCACCGGGACCCGTACGCGAACTCCCTGGGCCAGCTGATAGGTAAGGGGGGCCCCGCGCCCCGACTCCGTTCCCCGCCGCACGGAACCGCGTGGGTCCCGGCTCGAGGAGCTCCCCGCTTCCCCGCAACTTTCCCGGGCCCGCGCCCGCCGGTGCGGCGATACCCCTGTTGCGACCCGTCTCTCTCGAAGCCCGGCTCCGCACTGTTCCCCAGCGCCTTCCAGCGCGGTGGGCGTGGGAGCGGACAGGTGGGTCGGGGGCGGCGGGCCTGGCCCTCCGCGGGGGTGCGGCCCTCTGGGGCAGGGCGAGCCTCTCCGAGAGCGAGCCAAGTGTTGTGCCCGCTCTGCGAGGGGAAAGTTCCAGGAGGGTGAGTGCAGTGACCTCGCCGGCACAGGCAGGTGTCCAGACGCGTGCTCGCGGATTCCAGGCCGTTACAGCCCGAGCTCCTTTTTCGAGAGGAACAAAGAGAAGGGACGTGCTGAGCACAGGAGCGAAGGGAGGGGAGCCAGGCTCTCTCTCGGGGACGCCAGAGGCCTCTGCGGGCCACCGAGGGCCACGCAGGTGTCTCCCCGACTCCTTTGGCTCTCCCGTGGGCGCGCCCCCGTCGACGTACGCGGAAGCCGGAGCCCGGCCCGGGGCTGCTCACAGACGCGGCTCCGTGCCTCCCTCGGGAATCGTGTGTAACACCCGTGCCCGGAGGTGCTAAGCAGAGCGTGATCATGTCGGCGAACTTGGTGGGACGAGGAAATCAGGAGACTCAAATTTGGACAGTTTATCCTGCAGCTTAGTTTACTGCTCTTTTAAAAGTACACGCCACTCAACCTGAAGCTTGGTTCCCACAACTTTATGAGATAGTGAGTGTAACTTCCATTGAGGAGGAAATGCTTTCCAAACTGTTGCTGGCTTTTTCTCTGTCGGGTGTTAAAATAAGCTCTGACCAGAAATGGAGTCGGACTGCATCTTCATAATCTGATTTATTCTTTGGTGGTTTGCACGTTTACTGACTGCCAACTGTATGCCTGGACCTGAAGCAGGCACAGGCAAGACCTGGTCTCAGACATCAAAGTATGGGGAAGATGCACACTTATATGGGGAAGTGATTATAGTACAGTACCTTTGCAAAGGAACAGAAATGTAAAACACCCAAAACTTATGAAAAGGGAGAACTTAACTCTGCCATGGCTTTTGAAGGATGAGTAGGAGATTTCTAGGAAGATGGGAAGGTGGGAGGAAGGAGCATGGAATGGGGAGCAAAGAAACTGGCTGAAAGAACCTTGTGACTAAACACAAGTTTGGTAAGCTTTGTCCATTTTGAATGCCAAATGCAGATAGTGCTTCTCCTAGGTGGGGAGCAGGATTGGCTTTGGAGTTCCGCCAGCCAAACCTTTATCCTCTTTTTAATCCTTTTAATTAATTTTTGCTCCTTTCCCGGTTGGTCCTCATGTTTTCACGCTCAGGAATATTCTCCTTTCCTTTTAGGAAAGATGTTAAGATCACTCAGGTTGAGTGTTCTATGATCCTCTTTGTAGGTGGCATTCTGTATTCTTAAGGAGGCTGTCTGGACAGGGAAAAACTATTTGATTGTCTACTGA
This sequence comes from Bos grunniens, assembly GCF_055505025.1. Taxonomy (NCBI): domain Eukaryota; kingdom Metazoa; phylum Chordata; class Mammalia; order Artiodactyla; family Bovidae; genus Bos; species Bos grunniens. The sequence goes on along the minus strand of NC_141183.1, from coordinate 58,506,991 downwards.
TCAGGTTCCAGGTACAGGAGCCTTCAAGTTATGTCTGGTGCAGCGCTGGTTAATACAGGTGCTGGCAAGTACACAGGCAGTTTCAGTAGATCTCTCTTTTTCTCAACACCACTCGGCCAAGGAGAATACGTGACTTAAAAAAGCAAACAAAAACAACCTAGATTTGATGCTAGTTCTACCTTGTACTGGCTGTGTAGCCTTGGGTAATTTCCTTAACCTTCTTGAACTTCTGTGTCATCATCTCTGACAGTGGGTTAAATGAAATTGCATGAAATACTTAGCAGTATGCCTTCTCTGAAAGACAGGCAGGCAGATGGAGATTTAGGTGGGCTGTTCTGGCCCTGAAGCCTTTATTAATAGGTCATTTATTACTGTGGCAACAGCAGCACTCTGAACCTGGATCTTGACTGATTCTTGAATTACTGGGAATTGTGCAAAAAAAAAAAAAAAACTGTCTGTCTTTTGGTGATGTAAACTTAATGGTGCTTGCTAGGGAACCCCAGGCAGATTGTTTCTAGAAAACCAGACATGTTTGGGGCTTCTCTGGTGCTTTAGACAGTAAAGAATCTGCCTGCAATGCAGGACACCCAGGTTCAATGCCTGGGTTGGGAAGATCCCTTGGAGAAAGGAATGGCAGCCCACTCCAGTATTCTTGCCTGGAGAATTGCACAAACAGAGGAGCCTGGCAGGCTATAGTCCATGGGGTCACAAACAGCCAGACGTGACTGAGTGATGAATACTTTCACTTTTTTTTGAGACATGTTTTATTCTGTTATAGCTCAAACTCAACATAACTTTTTCTTTGCAGAAAAGGCTACATTTGCTGGAGTGCAGACGGAAGACTGGGGCCAGTTCATGCACATCTGTGACATAATTAACACCACCCAGGATGGGTGAGTTCAGAGTGTGGTTCATGTGTTTGTCTCGTAAGAAGCATCAGAACTATAGTGTGTTTTCTCCTGCAAACTTGAGTTTTCTCTTGCAGACTTTGGTTTTCTTGTTGAAATAGTGTTTCCATCACCTTTTAAGCACCCACTGCCTTTTGAAGACATGTCAGCTTGAAATATTAGGATGGCTGTTTTTTTCAGCATGTGGAATATCTGAGAATCCATTATAATTCTTCTCTTTGCCTTTTCCTTAATAATTTCAAATTTTGTCTCTGTGAGGCTCAAATCCCTTATTCTTTAAGGAGAGGGGGAGATATTGTTTCCTTCATTAGGAATTCTTCTTGCTTTGATGGCCAATATTTTATGTTATTGTAATTGAAAAATATTATGAAGAAGCTAGTGGACTCCTGGTGGTGAACTGTCTCTGAGCAGTTGTCATTATCAACCAGAAAATAATCTAGCACTTGTTTTCCTCTGCCTGTCACAAGACAAGTTTTTTCTTCTGAATGCCAACTCATCCATGTTTACACTCAGTTCTTAAACAATATGGTATCTTTTGTTACACTTCTTAAACTTTAAGAAGTTGAAATTTAAAAAACAAAATCATTAAGCCTATTTTGTGACTTAGTCTGAATTATAACTTGTTGTAAGGGATACAGTTCTCTTGATTTTCCTGCACATTTAAAGTAATCATGAACAGCTAACGAGATTATCTTAGTTTATGTTGATGAATGCAGAGTTCCAAATAACAGGAAGGCGACATAAGAAAGACTTCCTCAGTGATCAATGCAAAGAAATAGAGGAAAACAATAGAATGTGAAAGACTGGAGATCTCTTCAAGAAAATTAGAGATAAAAAGGGAACTTTTCATGCAAAGATGGGTACAATAAAGGGCAGAAATGGTATGGACTTAACAGAAGCAGAAGAGGTGGCAAGAAAACACAGAAGAACTATGCAAAAAAATCTTCATGACCCAGATAATCACAATGGTGTAGTCATTCACCTAGAGCCAGATATCCTGGAATGTGAAGTCAAGTGGGACTTAGGAAGCATCACTATGAATAAAACTAGTAGAGGGGATAGCATTCCAGTTGAGCTGTTTCAAATCCTAAAATATGATGCTCTGAAAGTGCTGTACTCAGTATGCCAGCAAATTTGGAAAACTCAGCAATGGCCACAGGACTGGAAAAGGTCAGTTTTCATTCCAATCCCAAAGAAAGGCAATGCCAAAGAATGTTCGAACTACCACACAATTGCACTCATCTCACACAATAGCAAAGTATTGCTCAAAATTCTCCAAGCCAGGCTTCAGCAATACATGAATAGTGAACTTCCAGATTTTCAAGCTGTATTTTGAAAAGGCATAGGAACCAGAGATAAAATTACCAACATCCCCTGGATCATGGAAAAAGCAAGAGAGTTCCAGAAAAACATCTACTTCTGCTTTATTGACTATGCCAAAGCCTTTGACTGTGTGGCTCACAACAAACTGTGGAAAATTCTTAAAGAAATGGGAATACCAGACCATCTGACCTGCCTCTTGGGAAACCTGTATGCAGGTCAGGAAGCAACAGTTAGAACTGGACATGGAACAACAGACTGGTTCCAAATAGGAAAAGGAGTACGTCAAGGCTGTATATTGTCACCCTGCTTATTTAACTTATATGTAGAGTACATCATGTGAAATGCCAGGCTAGATGAAGCACAAGCTGGAATCAAGATTGCCGGGAGAAATATCAATAACCTCAGATATGCAGATGACACCACCTTTGTGACAGAAGACAAGAGGCAGAAAGAGCCTCTTGATGAAAGTGAAAGAGGAGAGTGAAAAAGTTGGCTTAAAACTTAGCATTCAGAAAACTAACATTCTATTTAAAACTAAAACTTAACATTCATGGCATCTGATCCCATCACTTCATGGCAAATAGATGGGGAAACAGTGGAAACAGTGGCAGACTTTATTTTTTTGGGCTCCAGAATCACTGCAGATGGTGTCCATAGCCATGAAATTAAAAGTCGCTTGTTCCTTGGAAGAAAAGCTATGACCAACCTCGACAGCATATGGACGTGAATTTGAGTAAACTCCAGGAGTTAGTGATGGAAAGGGAAGTCTGGCATGCTGCAGTCCATGGGGTCACAAAGAGTCGGACACAACTGAGTGACTGAACAGAACTGATGCTGATGAAGAAAACATTACACTTAATTGTTGACTCTATCAGTGGAAAGTGCTTAAAGTACTAACTAGTACTTTTAAGTATTTATAATGGTTTCTCTATAATCTTATTTCCCGCATTTGGTTCTTCTGAACCTTTTCTTCACTTATAATACTGACTTCTTCCTTGATAGTGCAAAAAGGGGATCTCAGTGTAAAATTGTTTTACTTATTTATTTTTTCCTTTTTTATTTATATTTATTTATTTAGCCACATCAGGTCTTAGTTGTGGCGTGTGGGATCTAGTCCTCTGACCAGGAATCAAACCTGGGCCCCTGCTTTGGGAGCTCACAGTCTTAGCCACTGGACTACCAGGGAATTCCCCAATTTTTTTCTTTTAAAACAGTATCTTTATTCTTTTAAGCTTTTCCAAGAGTTTAATCTTAGATTTTATATATGATCTTTTAGAAATATATCTATTATAAGAGTTACAATTGTAAATATATGTAATGTTATATAATTATATTATCATAAAATAGAAATTCTACCCATGCAAACATAACAAAATTAGAAGGTAATATGCAAAAAGGATTTGTATCTTTTTTAACTTTTGAAGTGTAATTGGCATACAACACTGTATAAGTTTAAAATGTACAGCAAATGACTTGACTTACATATATTACAAAACAATTTCCACAATAAGTTAGCATCACAGTTACACCTCATAAAATTACAAAGACAATTTTTTCCCTTTTGATGAGAACTTTTAGTGTCTACTGTCTTAATAGCTGTCAAATATATCATATAGCAGAATTAACTACAGTCATCATGCTGTACATTACATCCACATTACTTACCTGAAACTGATCATCTTGAAGCGAATTTGGACTGTCTACTTATACATGGTTCTTCCTTTTGTAACATAAAATTGTAGCATCAATTAGTCCTAGTTAGTCCTAACTCCTCCTCCTATATCCCACTGCCTGTAGGGTGCTTGGGGCTTTCCAAGTGGTGCTAGTGGTAAAGAATTTGCCTGCCAATGCAGGAGATGCAAGAGATGCGGGTTTGACCCCTGAGTCAGGAAGATCCCCTAGAGGAGGAAATGGCACCCCACTCCAGTATTCTTGTGTAAATAATCCCATGGACAGAAGAGCCTGGAAGGCTACAGTCCATGGAGTCTCAAAGAGTTGGACACAACTTAGCAACTCAACAAAAACAACAATAGGGTGTGTAGGAAATACTAATAATAAACATAGGTCACATTTTCAGAAATTCATTTCGGGTAAGGTGGTTCTGTGCATTGACATAGAGAGGGCTGTGGGTGTGAATGCGTTTCACATGTAGTGCTTTCTAGGCCGTGATCATCTGAATACGTTACTTGGTTTTCACAAGGAGGTAGTTGGTACTGTCTGCCTAGATATATGAGGAAACGGGTCTAACAAGTGCAGTCATCTGCTCAGTGTCACACAGCAGAACTAAGACCCTGGGTGTCTCCTCAGCCGTTCCTCTTTTCACGCTGCAGAGTGCTTTTCAGAGATGGACTTGCTTTCCACAGGGCCTGCATTGATGATTTTACTGTGTTTATTGTTGTAGGCCAAAAGATGCAGTAAAAGCTTTGAAGAAAAGGATTTCCAAAAACTATAATCATAAAGAAATCCAACTCACCTTGTCAGTAAGTACTTTAATGTTAAATTGAGATTAAGATTGCCTAAGTTATAGTCACATTTCTAATTTTGTGTCTAAAGGATACAAATACTCTGAGATAATAGGTGAGCAAAAAATATGTACAGTATGGATTAAAATGATTCATTTACTGAGAATTACAGAATCAAGGGAGTTTGGTTAATTGTAAGAGCATTTAATTTGGTGGAAAATGAGTGTTCCTGGAAAATCATATTTTCCTGGTTAGGAGATAAGAACTGGTAATGAGCAACTTGGAGGAACTGAGCTGATCAAGAAGTCTGTGTATGTGTTACACGTGGGGAGAACTGAAGCTTGAAAAACACCCCCCTCTTAGCTCCCTGCCTTGCTTGCGCATCTCTGGAATTCTGAGGTGCTGGCAGCTCTCTAGGGTCCAGCCAAGTTCTGCTGCCTGATGTAATTTGAATTAAGTTCTTTGTTGATAGAAACAATTCTGTGCACCGTGTTTCTTGATATGGCTGTAGACATTTATTTGATATGTTCCCGTTTTCCCCCAACCTTGGCTGTGTGACCCCTGCAGTTGCTGGATGAGTTGCCAGTTTCACGTCGGTACATTTTGTAGACCCTGCCTGCTGCCTGACCTGTGTGCTTTCTGGTGTCTTCTGAGTGCCTTTGCTGACCTCCTTCTGGCCCCACGCCACACCGGGCTGTGGTGCTCCTCTGCCAGCATCAGACTGCCCTTAGGAGGGTTGGGCATGGTTATCTAGAGGGCTGTGGAGCAGAGCTGAGCTTTGCCCCCCTTTTCTAGCTTCAAGGGGAAAAGAACTTAGCACTTCTTGCTTACTTGGAGAAGAAATGAAGTCTTAATGATCCTGTCACTGAAGAAACCCTACAAGTTAGGGTCAGAATACAGTTTTAGAGGAATCGTCTCCTCCACCTTTTTGGACCTCTCCCCTCTCCTTCACCATGGTCACCTCCTCAGGAAGGTCATGGAGTGGAGGGAACCAGAGAGAGGAGTAAGGTGCTCCAGGGGAAATAGGAGAACAGTGGGTTGGTGATGGAAAATCACCTTTGCCTGGTACTTTACCTGGTAGCTCAGCTGGTAAAGAATCTGCCTGCAATGCAGGAAATGCTGGTTTGATTTCCAGGTCAGAAAGATCTGCTGGAGAAGGGATAGGCTACCCACTCCAGTCTTCTTGGGCTTCCCTGGTGGCTCAGCTGGTAAAGAATCCACCAGCAATGCAGGAGACCTGGGTTCAATCCCTTTGTTGGGAAGATCCCCTGGATAAGGGAAAGGCTACCCCCTCTAGGATTCTGGCCTGGAGAATTCCATGGACTGAGGAGCCTGGCAGCCTGTGGTCCATTGGGTCACAAAGAGTTGGACACAACTGAGCGACATTCACTTTCACTTTGGCTGATGCTCTCAACAACCCCGTGAAGAAGTTGTATTATTGACTCCACTTCTCAGATGAAGAAACTGATACTTGGTGAGATTAAGTGATGTTTTTTTTTTTTCCCCCTCCAACTTTTAAGTAGCATAGGCAAGATTTCAGTGCAGGTCTCAGATTCTAAATTCCATGCCCTGGCCCCACACCACCTTGCTTGCCTGAACAAATCATGCCCCTTGAAAGAACAGTCACTGTGTTTCATTTGTGTCTTCAACTTCTTTGTGGTGGAAGATTTTGGGTATTAGGTGTTGACTGACTGAGTGTCCTTCAGCCCCCATCCCCTTCTCCTAGCATCCAGGAAGGACTCAGGGAGTGATTGTGATTTGGGGTAGAAAGGTATACAGCTGTGCCCTGAAATGGAGGATGTCCCAGGGCTGCTGAAGGTTAGGAGAATTGACTGAGGAATCTAAGGGCAGAAGATGAATTTACGCCATTTTCCAAATTTCAGCATGCGGTGTTTCACCTTCTGACAGCTGTGGATTCTGTATGATACCTTTGTCTCTCTGTTACAGCCAGCTTACCTGACCTTTCGGTGGTGGCTTTCTGTCCCTGGTCCATCACTTCCTCCATCCAGCTTCCTTCCCTCGGGACGAATCAGGACTCTCCCCTGAGGAAGCTGAGCTGTTCCCGAGTGTTGTGTCTTATATCCCATCTCTCTGTGAGTCCCCACACTTTCTCTCCTGCAGGTCATCTGATCACTCAGGCCTTGCTCACAGGAAGGCTGTTCCCTGTTCCATCTCTGGTAACTGTTTCATTCTCGCCTCCTGATTTCCATACCAGCACGTGACAGCAAGTGAGTCTAAGACCTGTGCCAAAGTAGAGGTGAGAGTCACAGGTTAGGAGCCAGAATAGCTCCTCATTGTTAGGGGCAGAGTTCATTAAGGTTCCTGCTTCTTGGACTTCTTTGAATTGGCCTTTGATTCTTGATAGCTTCATGCAGCTTTCCCTGAGTTCTTTATTTAATGGCACAGGCACCTCACCTCAGACTACTCACTGCACTGGAGTGGTGTGTTTAATTTTTTAGAACAGACTTTAATATAAACTTAAGCAGAGATCCAACCAGTTCATTCTGAAGGAGATCAGCCCTGGTATTTCTTTGGAAAGAATGATGCTAAAGCTGAAACTCTAGTACTTTGGCCACCTCATGCGAAGAGTTGACACATTGGAAAAGACTCTGATGCTGAGAAGGATTGGGGGCAGAAGGAAAAGGGGATGACAGAGGATGAGATGGCTGGATGGATATCACTGACTCGATGGACATGAGTCTGAGTGAACTCCGGGAATTGGTGATGGATAGGGAGGCCTGGGGTGCTGCGATTCATGGGGTCGCAAAGAGTCGGACACAACTGAGTGACTGAACTGAACTTAACTGAATTATGAGAGAAATTAGTCACAGAAACAAATATCCAGTGTCTGTCAAAGGCAGTTATTTGTTTACCAATAAACTCTTTAACAGTGGATCCTCATATATTACATTTCCATTTTATCATGGTGAAGTGATGAGAGCCTGTCAAAGTCGATTATAAATGTCCTTTGTATTATCTGTCATTTAGGTTCTCCATGGACTTGTTAGCCTTGATTAGCCTTTGCTGGGATCTGACTAGACTCTGATTTCCTACTATCAGTTGGTGGTGCAGTTTTGTCAAGAAGCCTGTTGTTTTGTCTTATTTTAAAAACCATTTAGTTATGAGGCTTTATAACTCTTTCTATCAAGAGATCGGAATACCAGACCACTTGCCTGCCTCCGGAGAAATCTGTATACAGGTCAAGAAGCAACAGTTAGAACTGGACATGGAACAACAGACTGGTTCCAAATAGGGAAAGGAGCACGTCAAGGATGTATATTGTCACCCTGCTTATTTAACTTATATGCAGAGTACATCATTCAAAATGCCGGGCTGGATGAAGCACAAGCTGGAATCAAGATTGCAGGGAGAAATATCGATAACCTCAGATACGCAGATGACATTACCCTTTTGGCAGAAAGCAAAGAGGAACTAAAGAGCCTCTTGATGAAAGTGAAAGAGGAGAGTGAAAAAGCTGGCTTGAAGCTCAACATTCAAAAAATGAAGATCATGGCATCCAGTTCCATCACTCCATGGCAAATAAATGGGGAAACCGTGGAAACAGTGAGAGACTTTATTTTCTTGGGCTCCAAAATCACTGCAGATGGTGACTGCACCCATGAATTTAAAAGATGTTTGCTCTTTGGAAGGAAAGCTATGACCAACTTAGACAGCATATTAAAAAGCAGAGACATTACTTTGCCAGCAAAGGTCTGTCTAGTCAAGGCTATGGTTTTTCCAGTAGTCATGTATGGATGTGAGAGTTGGACTATGAAGAAAGCTGAGCGCTGAAGAATTGATGTTTTTGAACTGTGGTCTTGGAGAAGACTCTTGAGAGTCCCTTGGACTGCAAGGAGATCCAACCAGTCAGTCCTAAAGGAGATCAGTCCTGAATATTCATTGGATGGACTGATGCTGAAGCCGAAACTCCAATACTTTGGCCACCTGATGCAAAGAACTAACTCACTTGTAAAGACCCTGATGCTGGGAAGTATTGAGGGCAGGAAGAGAAGGGGATGACAGAGGATGAGATGGTTAGATGGCATCACTGACTCAATGGACACGGGTTTGGGTGGACTCCGGGAGTTGGTGATGGACAGGGAGGCCTGGCGTGCTGCGGTTGATAGGGTCGCAAAGAGTCGGACATGACTGAGCAACTGAACTGATAACTCTTTTTTTTTGTATACATATATCCCCTCCCTTTTGAAACTCCTTCCCATCTCCCTCCCCATCCCATCCCTCTAGGTTGATACAGAGCCCCTGTTTGAGTTTCCTGAGCCATACAGCAAATTCCCATTGGCTATCTGTTTTACATATGGTAATGTAAGTTTCCATGTTACTCTTTCCATACATCTCACCTTCTCCCCATATCCGTAAGTCTATTCTCTATGTCTGTTTCTCCGTTGCTGCCCTGTAAATAAATTCTTCAGTACCATTTTTCTAGATTCCATATGTATGTGTTGCTGCTAAGTCACTTCAGTCGTGTCTGACTCTGTGCGACCCCATAGACGGCAGCCCACCAGGCTCCCCCGTCCCTGGGCTTCTCCAGGCAAGAACACTGGAGTGGGTTGCCATTTCCTTCTCCAATGCGTGAAAGTGAAGTCGCTCAGTCGTGCCCGACTCTTAGTGACCCCATGGACTGCAGCCTACCAGGCTCCTCCGTCCATGGGATTTTCCAGGCAAGAGTACTGGAGTGGGGTGCCATTGCCTTCTCCGATGTATGTGTTAGAATATGGTATTTATCTTTCTCTTTCTGACTCACTTCAGTCTGTATAATAGGTATTAGGTTCATCCACCTCATTAGAGCAGACTCAAATGTGTTCCTTTTTATAGCTGAGTAATATTCCATTGTATATATGTACCACAACTTCTTTATCCATTCGTCAATGGATATCTAGAGTCTAGTCTTGACTTGAATGAGTCAGTTATGATAAGTCTCAGCAAGATACTATTATTGTGAAGAGGAAAGTGGTTGAATAGGTTCCTGGGAATCAGTTAATTAGTTGAAGCACCCCCTAGGTGGTGAGTTATGGGGACTTCAGAATTAGTGTAAAATGTCTTTATTCCTCTAGAAACTTACAAAGTAAGCTCATCCCCTAAAGTGGCCTTAGCTTAGTTTGTTTTTCAGCTCTGGATGACCCTGGAGCCTGGGTTACTATGTTTCATTTAGAAATTTACCATGAGAAATAAAACTACCATGGAGCTTTTTTTCCCTAACATTTTTGAAAGGAATACTTATCTTGGCTCATCAATATTTTCTTTCTTGATGGGAAATTATCTGTGTGAGCAGACAATCACAGTACTTATATTTATTAAGGTCCTGCTATGTGTCAGGCTCTTCATATGCATCATTTTCCACTTAAGCCTTACAGCAGGTCTCTGGAAGAAGGTAGGCTCATTTTGCAGTTGATGATCCTGAGTCTTAGTCACGATAAGTGATTTGCCCAGCCACGTGCAAAGGGACAGCTGTGAAGCCTCAGATCAGCATACTCTGCAGTCTCTCAGTTGTTGCCTCCTCCTGGGTTCCCTTCTCCACCTCAGATTATGGTTTCTTGGTTCATAGGTTATGTGTGCTCAGTCGCTTAGTCGTGTCCAGCCCTTTGCAGCTCCATGGACTGCAGCCCACCAGGCTCCTCTCTCCATGGAGTTTTCCAGGCAAGAATACTGGACTGGGTTGCCATTTCCTCCTCTAGGGTAATCTTCCCAACCCAGGAATCGAACCCACATCTCTTGCATCTCCTGCATCTCTTGCACTGGCAGGTGAATTCTTTACCACTGTGCCACCTGGTTGAATCCAGCCTCCCAGTTGAATCCCACCTGGGTAGCTCCATGTTCATAGGTTATATGAACACATAAATTGCACCAAAGCCCAATTCCAAAATGTGTAGAAGCAAGGTATTTGATTTTTCCAATTCACCACTCTGAGTTTTATTGTTTAGCTAAGTGGGCTGGGGTGTGAGAGGTACCGTGACATGAAGGAAGAGGTGATAGCATAGAAGTAAGTAGTCCTGACACTCTAGATTCCAGTGGGAAAGCACAAAGGGCATGGTTTATGATCTCCAGATGTTAACATTCTCAGCATTTCATATTGACTCTTTGATTTTTATAGGTAACCTCCTGGGAATGTTGCCCATTAACATAAAATCTTGATACTCCAACAGTAAAAAGTGGTTTGTGGAATATTTAGCATTTCTTTTACTATTATGGAAGATGAGACTTGGAGGCAAAGTATTTTGCCTAAGACTGCTTAACTGGTTACGTGAAGTATTTCTATAAATTCCCGTTGAACTAGAGGCGCTTTTCCTCATCATAATAGTGTATCAAGCAAAAAGCCATTTGTTATTCAACTTGTCTTTCTCGAAACAACTTGTATTAAAATAGGTTCATCTTAATATGTTTTGGATTCTGATTTTATTTTCCTTTGGTTAAAGATTCTCCCTATGTTTCACATGCTGCATGTGCTCAGCTTCTGTATTTTATGGTTGCTTTTTTAGCAGCGATGCCCTTATAACTATAGCTTTCATATCTTCTTCTATTTGTATTGCCATTAAAGTGACACAGTACAGAGCATGGTATAAAATCAATTTTCAGGACTCCTTTTCTACAGAGATTATACCTATCCTGGTCATATTATGGTCTTTATGACCTCTGAGAAGGTGGAAGCATGGACACTAGAGATTTCATTGTGTTTTTAGATCACTTTCAGAAATCTGCTACCAGCTCATTCTTTCTTAGCCTGTCTTCTGTTCATGTTGCTGTATTGAAAATCTTTTTTTCAAGATGATTGATGACTCCACTAATCAACAAACCTACCTGAGTTTTTCTCACTCCATATACCTAACTGTTTGACACTCCATCGTCCTGAAAATCCTGCCCACTTTTGACTTTATGAGCATTATGTTCTGTTTATTTTATGCCTCAGTTTCCGTTGGTTGCTCTTGGGCTGCCTTTCTCCATCCTCCTTCCAGCCTCCCAGTTGAATCCCACCGTGCCTCCTCCTCTCTGCTCATGCGAGGCAGCCCCAGGTACTCCCTGCGGGCTTAAGTCTCTCCTGAACTGTATCTGTGCATGTACAGCTCTCAGCCAGAAATCTCCACTTGAATGTCTCTGTCCTTTTGTCTTAGTCATCTTGAGCAGCCTAACAAGGTACCGTCGATGGGGTGGCTTAAGCAATAGAGTTTTCTATTTCTCCCAGTCTATGAGGATCTGAAGTCCAAGGTCAGGGTGCTGGCAGGTCCAGTGTCTGAGGAGGGCCCGCCCTCTGGCTTGTCAATGGCTGTCTTCTCGTTGTATCGTCATGTGGCCAAGGAGAGATCTCTCTTATCCCTCTTTTCTAAGAAAGGCGGGAGAAGAAGGAGACGACAGAGGACTGGATGGTTGGATGGCATCACCGACTCAATGGACATGAATTTGAGCAAACTCTGGGAGATTGTGAAGGACAGGGAGGCCTGGTGTGCTGCAGTCCATGGGGTCGCAGAGTCAGACATGACTTAGCAACTGAACAACAACAATCTCGTTTATGAAGACTCCAGCCTCATGACCTAATTTCCTCCAAATACCATCATGTTAGGGATTAAGAGGTTCACCATAGGAATTTGGGAGGGACACAGACATTCAGTCTGCATCACTTATAAACTCAAAATATGTAAGTTTCAACACATCATTTTGACCTTAGGCCAGTCATACTATCCCATCCACTTCCAGATTTCCATCCAAAGTGCTATCAATCTCATGCAGAGTAACAGTCATTTAACTTTCAGCCTTTCCCTGTCAACAAATACCTAGTTGTTGGAAGTCCTTCCTTCATAATTCTCATGTCTTCCCCTTTCTTACACCCTCATCATCCTAGTTTAAGACAGTTTAAGCCTGTCTGCATCAGGCTCTATTAGGGGGTCCTTGCTGGATCTCTCCATCATTTCAGGGTCTTTGCCCTCCAGTTGCTTTGGTAGGGTGCTGCACCAACCTTCTCTCAAGTTCAGGACGGAGGTGTGATGGTGACAAACTAAGGACCCTCCAGTGGCTTCCTGGTGCCTTCTCAATAATGTCCATTCTTTACATTGCCACACAGCTTTCTGCACAGTCTGGATGATGCCCCTCCAGACTTATCCATCCAGTTCCCCAGGCTCTCCAGTTTGCCGATATAAAGAAGCCTCTACAAACCAGAAAACTTGTTTTCCTTCTCACAGCTCATACACTTCATCACCTGTACATAAATTTTTTTACGATTTACCTGTCTAGACTATTGCTTTATATGCATTTATCCTTTTCTTGACCATTTTTCAAAGGCCAGCTTAGGACTACCTTTTTCCAAAAGTCTTAAACACCTGGCCCTAAATGGTCACATCTGCCTGTAAAGGTCTGTAGCTGGAGTAACCATGTAAGTTTTCATCCAGGCAAGGACATTTTTGGAAGTGAAAGGAGATGATGTCCTTAATAAAGCTGGGGCAATAGGAATTCAGCAGGACTTTGCTGGAAACACTAGGACAAATGTCACCTTGTCTAGAGCCAGCATGCTTTGTTTGCACCTCGCACTGGCCCTTGACATTACCACCTCACATTGTTATGAGTTCTCTTATAATTGTGTCCTGGCTCCCCAACAAGATTGTCTGTTTGCTAAGCAATTGCATTATGCCTTAAATTTCCTCACATTCCCAGAACTGAACATTTTGCCATATATTTTAGTAGATAACCAAATTTTGTTTGTGCTGGTGGAAATCATCACTTAGCAATTTTTATCTTATATTTTGGAGGTGGTTTTGCCAAAGAGATAAAATGTTTGATTTTTCTCTTCAGCTTATTGACATGTGCATGCAGAACTGTGGTCCGAGTTTCCAGTCTCTGATTGTGAAGAAGGAATTTGTTAAAGATAGTCTAGTTAAGCTGCTGAATCCCAGATACACATTGCCAATAGACATTCAGAATAGAATTTTGAATTTCATTAAGGTAAGTCTGTTATATACCTGATGGGATAGTGAATGTCTAAGAAGCTTAATTTCCTAACTCCCAGTTGGCTCAGTGATCCTTTATAAGCCTGGGATTGAGCTTCAAAGTGTTTTTATTATTCTGTTTTCCATGTAATAATTTCTTGGCATTGGACTCTGGCCTTTTTCTGAAGAATTTATAGCCTTTTCCATACTTGTCTCTCAGTTTCTGTTTTATCCGGGTCAGACAGAAGAGATAGTGATGTATACATTTATTTTGCAGATATGGAAACTATCTTCTCTGGTCAGTAACTCACTGCCTGCAGAGTTATTTGGCAAAAGATCTACAGATGCTGTTTTAGAGTCTATTAATTTTAGATTTAGTACAGCAAAAAACAATAGTATCTATTGTAGAGTTTCACTAAATTGTTGAGGCATGGCAGTCTGATGATTAAAAATGTTTTACATTATTCTAATCTCTAAAAATGGACGTTTTGGACTTTCCTGGTGGCCCAGTGGTTAAGGTAATGTGCTTCCAGCATCTGCACTGCCGAGGGCACGGCTTCAGTCCCTGGTTAGGGAGCTAGGATCCCAGATACCACCTGCTGTGTGACACAGCCAAAAACAAGTAACCGCCCCCCCCCCCAAAAAAAAAAAAAACCTGCAAAAACTGTACATTTTGTGTATGGCATTCAAAAGTAGCTTTCTCTTTCTGAGGAAGCTTCGTAATTGTCAGTCTCTGATTTTTTGGTGGTCACTTTCAGAATTGTGTTTTGTTTCGCTGCTCTTTGCTCTCTGAAACTTTCCGTCTCTTGAATTCAGACATGGTCGCAGGGTTTCCCAGGAGGCGTGGATGTCAGTGAAGTGAAAGATGTGTACCTGGACCTCCTTAAGAAAGGGGTTCAGTTTCCTTCATCAGATGCAGAGACTGAAACAGCCAGACAAGAGGTAGGAGGCCCTTTTTTGACCTGTGTAGAGAAAGACAGTGAAGGGCTTGGGTCTTTTTTCATTGAAAGGAACGACTCTAGCTCCACCTAGCTTAAGCCAAAAGATGAATCTGTGATTTCATAGAATAACCAGGCCACAAGAAGGCTGGTGTTAACTGGATCTTTGGAACACCAGAGAACCAAGATTCAAACGCCTCGTTACTTGTCTGCTCCCCTTTGACAATCAGCTCGTTCTCTCCTCACAGACCAGTTTTCTCTATGTGGTAGATAACACGCCAGGCCTGCTATGCATGTGCCTGCTAAGTCACTTCCGTCTGACTCTGCACAGGGCTCCCCGGGTGGCGCTAATGGTAGACAACATAGCTCCCACATTTTCATGTTGCAGCCTTAGCTTTTTCAGATTCAAAGCTCACAATCGCAGAGAAAGGACTCATTGAATCAACATGGGTCAGTTTTCCATTTCTGCACAAGTTAAGTGAGGTCTTACAAGAATGTGATGGCTTCATATAGAAATCGTTTAGGTAGAGCAGAGTAGGGGCAGTTTTCAAAAGAAAAGATTGGTGCTAGACCGGCAAGGGTCTCTGTTAGTAGTCATGTAATAAATTTGTTTATTAATACTGTGCCCATAGAAGAGTCTCTTTATGTTCACATGTATTCACTCTCAAGTCTGTAAATAACTTTTCAGGTTTTGAACTTATAACACTTTGAGAGACTGACTATAAGTCAACTCTTGGCTTCCTGTAATGTAATGTAAAAACATAACATAAACACAGTGGTTCTTTCCATAATGTAAAAATAGTAGTTCTTCCCTTCTGTAGATTGGTGAGTCCTGCCTTGGTAGAAAAAGCAATTCATGTGTATACCACAGTCTGACCTTTGTGAAGGCTTTGTCCTGAGGGCTAACTCGCCCTAGTGAGTGAGTCATCTGAATGGAAAAATGGGCTTGCAGTGGCCAAGTTAATTCAAATAATAATATTTCCATTTTTCATAGATGTCCCTGAATCCACCACCGTCTGTTCCTTCTGCACCAGCTCTTCCTTCTATAGTTCCCAAGATCTCCACTATTACATTGGTCCCAGAACAGGTAACAATAGCAATGATTGTATTTATTCATGACTTTTTTTGCAGTTTGTTTATTCTTAGCAATGTTATCATAAGGTGGAGGTATCTTTTAGCCTCATTTTACAGAGAAGGGGACTGAAGTGTATGTGTATGATGGTTCAGCTCTAAGTGGAATTAATCCTATGAATTCTGCCTGATTCTGAAAGCCTGAGCTTTAACAATTGTGCTTGTCTAGTGGCTTATGTGGCTTTGTGGAGGCTTGGCTGTACCTGGAGTTTATATAAGCAGCTGATCCTGTTGCCCCTGATAAGACTGCCCATATGCCATTTCAGACAGCTCAGTGAATGGTAGTCTTATTACTGATATTAATTGTGCCAATCAAATTACATTTACTGCTTTGTCTATTATCTGTTTATCAAAGGTTTAGACAAGCAATTATTAAATGAAGCTCATTTCTATCCTGCTATAAGGGAACTATCATTTAAGACTTTGTAGGGACTTCCCTGGCGGTCCAGTGGTTAAGAATCTGCCTTCCAATGCAGGGGACACAGGTTCAACCCCTGCTTGGAGAACTGAGATCACACCTGCCACAGGACAACTAAGCCCGTACACCACAAGAAGCCCCAGTGTGGCCAAAGTTTAAAAAAAAAAAGACCTTGTATTATTATTATTTGGTATTATGTAGTAGTCCATGTGATTAATTCCTCTTGGAATTTAATCCAGGAAGGAAAAAAAAAAAACTGTTTTGATTCTTCCTTCTTTAATACAATGGGACTATAAAACATTCATTTTTTTTTCCTCCCCCATTGGTTTCCCGGAAATCCAGACTCACATTTGCAGTTTTGTCCAGGTTCCTGGTATGATCATCTTCTCTTTTCTCCATCTTGGTTCTAATCTGACTTTTCCCCTTCATCAACTTTCCTAGAGCATGTTTTTAAATGTAATGCAAGAGCTCTCAAGACCTTTTAAAAGGTGACAGATTATACACCTGTAAAATAATTATATGTACATTTATATAAATTTGAAAGTACTCAATTTTACAGAAGCGTTTTCTCTGCGAGCAGGAAGCAGAGTTGTTCTCTATGTCTCACTTCCTGGTTATTGTGTTGCCGTCTACAGATTGGAAAACTACACAGTGAATTGGATATGGTGAAAATGAATGTGAGAGTAATGTCTGCCATACTGATGGAGAATATTCCTGGCTCTGAGAACCATGAAGACATAGAGCTTCTGCAGGTGTAGTATGATTTCAGGGATGGTCGGTAGCAGTGTCTCTTATTCTCTAAACTTTGAGCCTGTGAGATGGAAGACACCCTCACATTGACTAGTCCATCCCCCCGCGTCTTTCCTTGATTTTTTTAAACTTAACAGGAAGATGCACGGATGACTTTTATCAGAAATGCAGTAGTAAGTTAGATGTGGTATTTACCCTCTTGCAATAAATAATTTAACATCATTAATCATCGATAGCCTTGCCATATACAATTTCAGTTAGTCTGTAATTGTTTTAAATGTGTAATGTTGCCTCTGTATCTATCTATTCAACAAACATAATGAGTAACTACAGTGCAGTAAAGGATGTAGAATGAGGAGGCTGTCCCTAGTCCTTAAGGGACTTGGGACTAGTAAGCAAGAGTGTTTTGTAAAATCAAGTGTTATAGAATTTCTGCTCTAATAGAAATGTATTTTATCATACTGTAGGTTCCAGAGTGGGGGGCACAGAGAAAGGGGAGGGTTTCTGGAAAAGTTCAGAGAGAGGCATTGCTGAGGCTGGGACCAAGCGAGTAGACGGTGCATTTGGACCTGTGTGAGCATGCGAAGGACCACCAGCTGTTCATTCTGACTGCGATGGGGGCCCTCCCAGACCCTTTTCTGTGTCTCTACATCCAGACCATTTCTTCCCTCTAATAGGTTTGTTCTAATTATCTATTTTAAATTTTAGCACACACTTCTAACATAATTTTAGAAGCAGAGGAAAAAAATCAGTTTCTAAATCTTTTTCTTCCCCCAAAAGTTATGGAACTTGACATATTTTTGCTTTTCTCTGATCCCCACTCCCCAAGTCTCATGTTGTTGTTATTTTTCCTTTAAGTCCTTTGATTGTTAGTAAGTGAAATTTTTCTTGATTATCGCTTGTTTGGGAAATAGTAAATGGTAAAAATGCCCTTTTTCAACATTACCACTTATATTTAACTGCTGTTTCCTTAAATCGTTACTAGTGGTAAACCTTGAGGGTTTACATGTCCAAAGATGTCTTTTGGCTGCTGTGTAAAGGCTCGCAGTTTTCTCTACAAATAGTTACTATCCTTCAACAGATAAAAGGGGTTAATACAGAATTATTTTCCATAAGTACTTCAAAGATAGTGCTTGCTTCATTATTCTTGTCCCCAGTGGTGCTGTTGAGAAGTATATTATGGATTATTGCACCTTTGTTTTATAATCTGTTTTCTCTGGTTGTATTTGTGACTTCTCTCTAATGCTTCTGAAATTTCACTATACTGTGTACAGGGGTGTGTGTGCATATGTGTATTTCCCGTAACTTTAACCTGCTTAGCACTTGATAGGCCTTTTGCACTGTCAACTTATGTTTATTTTAGTTCCGGGAATTCTCAGCTCTTACTTCAGATATTTCTTTTCTAGTATTCTTTCTATTCTCTTTGTATGGAACATCGTTTAGATGATGAGACTTTCAGTTATATTTTTCTTATCCCATCTCTTTTATACATTTTGATTCTTCCTTCTTTTGTGCTGTAGGTCTAGCAAAGCTTCTCCAGTTCACGTATTATTTCTTTTAAACTTGAATATCGGTTTGTCTATTCAGCCCTGCTAATGAACGTTTTATTTCAATAGTTTTTTAATTTTTATTTTTATTTATTTTTTTAACACCAAAAACATTTTGTATTGGGGTATAGCCAATTAAAAATGTTGTGATAATTTCAGGTAAACAGTGAAGGGACTCAGCCATACGTATGTATGTATTCATTCTCCCCCAGATACCCCTCCATCCAGTCTGGCATATAACATTCAGCAGAGTTCCCTGTGTTATACAGTAGGTCTTTTTTGGTTATTTATTTTAAATATAGCAGTGTGTACATGACCTTCCCAAAGTACTTACCTAAGCCTTCCCCCCAGCCACCACGGGTTCATTTTCTGTTTGTGAGTCTCTTTCTGTTTTGTAAGTCAACCATGAGTTTGTTTTCTATGTTTGTGTCTTTCTGTTCTATAAGTAAGTTCATTTATATCATTTCTTTTTAGATTGCACATATAATGGATGTTATATGATATTTCTCCTTGTCTGTCTGACTGACTGCAGTCAGTATAACATTGTCTAGGTCCTTCCATGTTGCTGCAAATGGCTGTATTTCATTCTTTTTAATGGCTGTTAATATTCCATTGTGTACACCACATTTTCTTTATCCATTTGTCTCTCAGTGGACATTTAGGTTATTTCCATGTCTTGGCTATTGTAAACAGTGCTGCAATGAACACTGGTTGCATGTCTCTTTTGCGGCCATGTTTTTCTCTGGGTATATGCCCAGGAGTAGGATTGTAGGGTCATACAGTAGCTCTATTTTTAGTTTTTTAAGGAACCTCCATACTGTTCTCCAGAGTGGCTGTGTTGTTGTTGTTGCTGTTCAGTCTCAGTCGTGTCCAACTCTTTGTGGCCCCATGTGGACTGCAGCATGCCAGACTTCCCTTTCCTTCTGGGAGCTCCATCTCCCAGAGCTTGCTCAAACTCATGTCCATTGAGTCAGTAATGCCATCTAACCATCTCATACTGTGTCATCCCGTTTTCCTCCTGTGCTCAATCTTTTCCACCGTCAGGGTTTTTTCTAATGAGTTGTCTCTTCACATGAGTTGGCCAAAGTATCAGCTTCAACATCAGTCCTTCCAATGAGTATTCAGGACTGATCTCCATTAGGATGGACTGGTTGGATCTCCTTGCTGTCCAAGGGACTCTCAAGAGTCCTCTCCAACACCACAGTTCAAAAGCATCAGTTCTTCAGTGCTCAGCTTTCTTTATGGTACAACTCTCACATCCATACATGACTACAGGAAAAACCATAGCTTTGACTATACAGACCTTTGTCGGCAAAGTAATGTCTCTGCTTTTTAGTATGCTGTCTACGTTGGTCATAGATTTTTTTCTAGTGCAGGAGGGTTCCTTTTCTCTCCACACCCTCTCCAGCATTTGTTGTTTGTTGATTTTTTTATGATAGCCATTCTGTTGGTGTGAGGTGATAATCTCATTGTAGTTTTGATTTGCATTTCTCTAATATCTTTTGATTTTGAATATCTTTTCATGTGTCTATTGGCCATCTGTATATACTCTTTAGAGAAATATCTATTCAGATGTTCGGCCCATTTTTTGAGTGGGTTGTTTGTTTTGATGCTATAAGTGTCAAAAGCTGTTTGTAAATTTTGGAGACTAATCCCTTATCAGTCACATCATTTGCAAATACTTTCTCCCAATATGTAGGTTGTCTTTTTGTTTTGTTTATTGCTTCCTTTTCCATGCAAAAATTTTGAGCATAAATAGGTCCCATTTGTTTATTTTTGCTTTTATTCCATTATTCTAGGAGAGATGGATTTAAAAAGATGTTGCCGTGATATATGTCAGGGAATATTCAGCCTATGTTTTCTTCTAAGAGTTGTAAAGTGACCAGTCCAACATTTACATGTTTAATTCATTTTGAGCTTGTTTTTGTATATGGGCTTAACGGATGATCTAATTTCATTTTTGACATAAACTGGCTGTCCAGTTTTCCCAGCACCATTTGTTATTTCAACAATTTTTTTATTTTAAAAATGTATTTCATTATAGTAGTTCTTTCATAGATGAGCTTTCCCCTTTTATCTTTAAGGATAATAATTTGTAAAGGTGCTTTTCCATTTGCTCTGTGGATTCTCTTTCGTTGGGTGCAAGTTCTCTTGTTCATCACCTCTTTCATTGTATTTCTCAAATATCTGGACAGATTAGTGATAGTCAGCTCATTTTTTAAAAGTAATTAACTCATTTTTGGCTGTACCGGATCCTCACTGCCGCACACGGGCTTCTCACTGTGGTGGCTTCTCTTGTCGTGCAGCACTGGTTCCAGGCGTGTGTGCTCAGTGGTTGTGGCACGTGGGCCCAGTTGCCCTGCAGCATGTGGGGTCTTCCAGGACCAGTGATCAGGCTGTGTTGCCTGCACTGGCAGGCAGGTCCTTAACCATTGGACCGCCCGGGAAGTCTCTTTAGCTCATTTTGTGTGTGAGACCTCTGACAGCTGGTCTGCATTCTCTGTGACCCAGCTTGCTCATGCTGAGGGAAGACACCGTTGCTGCATCTTGTGCTTGGCACTGTGTCTGCATATTTCTGCATTTGCTGCAGTTCCCAGACTATGTAGCTTTGACATGGGACTTCCTGGTGGCTCAGTGGTAGAGAATCCGCCTGCCAGTATTGGGGACTCGGGTTTGATCCCTGGGTGCGGAAGATCCCCTGGAGAAGGAAATGGCAGCCCACTCCAGTATTCTTGGCTGGGAAATCCCATAGACCAGAGGGTCCTGGTGGGCTACAGTCCATGAGATCACAAAGAGTTGGACGTGACTTAATGACTAAGCAACAATAATGGCATCATTAGCATGGGGTGATTCTGGGTGGGATGTATTGGGAGGTAGTTTCTGAGTTATATGTTGTGCAGTCACCCAGTTGTGTCTTTGCGACACCATGGACTGCAGCACTTAAGGCCTCTCTGTCCCTCACCATCTCCCTAAGTTTGCCCATGTTCATGTCCATTGCCTCGGTGATGCCATCCAGCCATCTTATCCTCTGATGCCCTCTTCTTCTTCTGCTGTCAGTCTTTCCCAGCATCAGGTACTTTGCTAGGGAGTCAGCTGTTGGCATCAGATGACCAAAATACTGGAGTTTCAACTTCAGCATCAGTCCTTCCAACAAATATTCAAAGTTGATTTCCCTTAAGATTGGCTGGTTTG
This sequence comes from Bos grunniens, assembly GCF_055505025.1. Taxonomy (NCBI): domain Eukaryota; kingdom Metazoa; phylum Chordata; class Mammalia; order Artiodactyla; family Bovidae; genus Bos; species Bos grunniens. Next base: position 58,485,395 of record NC_141183.1, on the reverse strand, counting down.
ATCTCCTTGATGTTCCTATTTTTTCTGGATGCTACCAGCATCTGCAAACGGTGTCCGTTGTCTCTGTCCCAAGCATTGCTCCCACTTGGACACAGATAGTCCTGCCTCTCTGTCTTGTCCCCTGTGGGGAGAGAGACATGGGTAGGGGTCGTCGTGCCTTAGTTGTTTGTTAGCTGCGCCTACTCCCATCTTCTTGTGGCTTCCCTGGTCTGTAGTCACAGAGCATCTTTCATTTCCTTCTGAGTTCTGTGGTGTACTCATTGTGGGCAGTCTCAAGTGTCCTGGATTGTTTATTCTAATCCAGGGGTCACCGTACTGTGGCCAGTAGGTAAAGAAAAAAGAACAGGTCATTTCTCAAGCTATATCTATGCAATCCTACCTGCAGAGAGCACAGGAGAGTCAGATAGACCCCCAAGGGGCCCCTGCCACTCCCACCCACCATCAATGGGTTTGAATTTGTGGTATCCCTCTGGTGCATAGAGGGTTTAAAGCCACAGCTTGGGAGCATCTTCTTTATCCATTCATCTGCTGATGGACACTTACGTTGGTCTTGGGTGTTATAAATAGTGCTGCTGTGAATATTGTGTCTGCATTTCTTTTTGAATTAGAGCTCTCATCTTTTCTTTATATGCCCAGGAGAGGGATTGCTGGGTCATATGGTTACTCTATTTTTAGTTTCTTAAGGAACCTCCATACTGTTTTCCGTAGTGGCTGTGCCAGCTTACATTCCCATCAAATTTACATTCCCTTCACACCCTCTTCAGCATTTATTATTTGTAGACTTTTGGTGATGGCCATTCTGACCAGTGTGAGATGAGACCTCGTTGCTATTTTGCTTTGCGTTTCTCTAATAAATAGTGATGTTGAACATCTTTTTGTGTGCCTCTTGGCCAGATGTGTGTCTTTTGATTGAGATGTTCATTTTTTGTTGTTGTTGTTATTGAGTTGTATGAACTCAGTATATTATTATACGTTTTTGAAATTAAGCCCTTGTGGATCACATCATTTGCAAATATTTTCTCCTAGTCTGTAGGTTTTCTTTTTGTATTGTTTGCGGTAGGGGACGACAGAGGATGAGATGGTTGGATGGCATTACCGACTCGATGTACATGAGTTTGTGCAGGTTTTGGGAATTGATGATGGACAGGGAGGCCTAGCGTGCTGTAGTCCATGGGGTCACAAAGAGTCGGACACAACTGAGCGACTGAACTGAACTGTGGTTTCCTTGTCTGTGCAAAAACTAATAAGTTTGATTAGATATCATTTGTTTTTTTTTGCTTTTATTTCAGTTGCCTTGGGAGACTGACCTAAGAAAACACTGCTACAGTTTACATCAGAGAATGTTTTGCTTATGTTCTCTTCTAGGAGCTTTATGGTGTTATGTCTTATGTTTAAGTTTTTAAGACATTTTGAGCTTATTTTTGTTTATGGTATGAGGGTATGTTCTAACTTCATCAGCTTATGTGTGACTGTCCAACTTTTCCAGTACCACTGGCCAAAGAGACTGTCTATTCTTATCTCCTTTGTCAAAGGTTACCCGACCGTAGGTGTAGTGTGAGCTACAAAGCTGTAGGTGTGACCATGGGTTTATTGCTGGACTCTGTTCTGTTCCATTGATCTAGAAGTCTGTTTTTTGTGCCAGTGACACACTGTTTTGATTACTGTAGTTCTGCAGTATTGTTTGAAGTCTGCCCAGGGTATGCCTCCAGCTTTGTTCTTTTTCCTCAGGATTACTTTGGCAATTCTGTGTCTTTTATGGTTCAATGTAAATTTTAGGATTATTCTAATTTTGTGAAAAGTAATGGGTGATTTGATAGGGATAGCCTTAAATCTGTGGATTGCATTGAGTATTATGGCCATTTTAACTGTATTAGTTCTTCTAATCCAAGAGCATCAGATATGTTTCCATTTCCTTGAATCATCTACAGTTTTCTTTATCTTCAGTTTTATCATGTTTGTTAGGGTTATTCCTAGGTTTTTTTTTTTTTTTTTGATGAGACTTTAAATGTTTTTTTTTTAATTGTTGTTTTTTACTTTCTGATATTTCATTTGTTAGTATAAAGAAACACAACACATTTCCATGTATTAATAATGTATCCTGCTTACCTTGCTCAGACAAGGCACTGGTGACCCACTCTAGTACTCTTGCCTGGAAAATCCCATGGATGGAGGAGCCTGGTGGGCTGCAGTCCATGGGGTCGCTAAGAGTCAGACACGGCTGAGCGACTTCACTTTCACTTTTCACTTTCATGCATTGGAGAAGGAAATGGCAACCCACTCCAGCGTTCTTTCCTGGAGAATCCCAGGGATGGTGGAGCCTGGTGGGCTGCCGTCTGTGGGGTCGTACAGAGTGAGAGACAACTGACGTGACTTAGCAGCAGCAGCAGCAGCAGCAGCAGCAGCAGCAGCAGCAGCTCACCTTGCTAAATTCATTTATCAGTTTTAATAGTTTATCTCTTGAATCTTTAGGGTTTTCTATATGGAGTATCATGTCATCTGCATATATACTGGCAGTTTTACCTCTTCCCTTCCAATTTGGATATATTTTATTTCTTTTTTGTGTGTGTCTTAATTGCTTTGACTCTGACTTCCAATACTGTGTTGAAGCAGTGGTGAGACTGGGAAGGTTTCCCACTTTTCACCATTTAGTATCATGTTGGCTATGGATTTGTCATAAATGGCTTTTGAAATGTTGAGATATATTCCTTCTCTACACACTTTGATAAGAGTTTTATTATGAATGGATGTTGAATTATCAAATGCTTTTTCTGCATCTACTAAGACAATCATGTGGTTTTTGTCTTAACTTATGTTGATGTGTATCACGTTGATTTTGCATTTGTTGAACCATCCTTGTGACGCTGGGGTGAATCTGACTTGATCATGGTGTATGATTCTTTTTCTGTTGCTAGATTTGGCTAATGTTTTGTTGAGTGGTTTTGAACTAATTACCAAGTTTGTTTATGTGGCCGGGCCAGGTTTTAGTTGTGGCCTGCAGGATCTTCATTGCAGTACAAGAACTCCACAGTTGTGGCCCATGGGCTCTGGAGCACCAGCTATGTGCTGGCATCACACGGGCTCTGGAGCGCCAGCTCTGTGCTGGTGTCACATGGGCTCTGGTCGTGCTGCCCTGGCTCGGGGCAAGTGGGCTTCGGTCATTGTGGCACATGGCTGAGTTGCTCTGGGGAATGCGGGATCTTAATTCTACCACTTGGGGTTGAATCCAAGTCACTTGGATGGTAAAGTGGATTCTTAACCACTGGACTACCAGGGTGAATACCCTGTTGAGTATTTTTTTGTTCATCTGTTTAAAGAGTCTTTGTTTAACCTGATATTTACAGACTTATTGACCAAAGACTATCCATTTACTAAATATCTCTTAATATCCTATAGAACATCACAGTGTAATATACATTGAAAAACAATCAATATTTTGGATCAGTGGCTTTAAGTGTATTATTTTTAAGATATTTTACTTAAGAATATTACATCATTTTGGTAATGATTTTTGGGGTTCTTAGTCATGGGCAAGTCATTTATCATTGGACTTAGTTTCTATCTATGTAAATCCTATGTATGAGGAGATTCATGAGGAACCAGGGATCAAACTGCCAACATCTGTTGGATCATCAAAAAAGCAAGAGAGTTTGAGAAAAACATCTACTTCTGCTTTATTGACTATGCCAAAGCCTTTGACTGTGTGGATCACAATAAACTCTGGAAAATTCTGAAAGAGACGGGAATACCAGACCACCTTACCTGCCTCCTGAGAAATCTGCGTGCAGGTCAAAAAGCAACAGTTAAAACTAGACGTGGAACAACAGACTAGTTCCAAATTGGGAAAGGAGTACATCAAGGCTGTACATTGCCACCCTGCTTATTTAACTTATGTGCAAAATATATCATGCAAAATGCTGGGCTGGATGAAGCACAAGCTGGAATCAAGGTTGCCAGGAGACATATCAATAACCCCAGACATGCAAATGATACCACCCTAATGGCAGAAAGCAAAGAGGAACTAAAGAGCCTCTTGTTGAAAGTGAAAGAGATGAACATTGGGGTACACGTGTCTCTTTCCCTTCTGGTTTCCTCAGTGTGTATGCCTAGCAGTGGGGTTGCTGGATCATAAGGCAGTTCTATTTCCAGTTTTTTAAGGAATCTCCACACTGTTCTCCATAGTGGCTGTACTAGTTTGCATTCCCACCAACAGTGTAGGAGGGTTCCCTTTTCTCCACACCCTCTCCAGCATTTATTATTTGTAGACTTTTGGATCGCAGCCATTTTGACTGGTGTGAAATGGTACCTCATAGTGGTTTTGATTTGCATTTCTCTGATAATGAGTGATGTTGAGCATCTTTTCATGTGTTTGTTAGCCATCTGTATGTCTTTTTTGGAGAAATGTCTATTTAGTTCTTTGGCCCATTTTTTGATTGGGTCGTTTATTTTTCTGGAGTTGAACTGTAGGAGTTGCTTGTATATTTTTGAGATTAGTTGTTTGTCAGTTGCTTCATTTGCTATTATTTTCTCCCATTCTGAAGGCTGTCTTTTCACCTTGCTAATAGTTTCCTTTGATGTGCAGAAGCTTTTAAGGTTAATTAGGTCCCATTTGTTTATTTTTGCTTTTATTTCCAATATTCTGGGAGGTGGGTCATAGAGGATCCTGCTGTGATGTATGTCGGAGAGTGTTTTGCCTATGTTCTCCTCTAGGAGTTTTATAGTTTCTGGTCTTACGTTTAGATCTTTAATCCATTTTGAGTTTATTTTTGTGTATGGTGTTAGAAAGTGGTCCAGTTTCATTCTTTTACAAGTGGTTGACCAGATTTCCCAGCACCACTTGTTAAAGAGATTGTCTTTAATCCATTGTATATTCTTGCCTCCTTTGTCGAAGATAAGGTGTCTATATGTGCGTGGATTTATCTCTGGGCTTTCTATTTTATTCCATTGATCAATATTTCTGTCTTTGTGCCAGTACCATACTGTCTTGATAACTGTGGCTTTGTAGTAGAGCCTGAAGTCAGGTAGGTTGATTCCTCCAGTTCCATTCTTCTTTCTCAAGATCGCTTTGGCTATTCGAGGTTTTTTGTATATCAGCAGATGAATGGATAAGAAAGCTGTGGTACATATACACAATGGAGTATTACTCAGCCATTAAAAAGAATACATTTGAATCAGTTCTAATGAGGTGGATGAAACTGGAGCCTATTATACAGAGTGAAGTAAGCCAGAAGGAAAAACATAAATACAGTATACTAACGCATATATATGGAATTTAGAAAGATGGTAACAATAACCCGGTGTACGAGACAGCAAAAGAGACACTGATGTATAGAACAGTCTTATGGACTCTGTGGGAGAGGGAGAGGGTGGGAAGATTTGGGAGAATGGCAATGAAACATGTAAAATATCATGTAGAAAACGAGTTGCCAGTCCAGGTTCGATGCATGATGCTGGATGCTTGGGGCTGGTGCACTGGGACGGCCCAGAGGGATGGTATGGGGAGGGAGGAGGGAGGAGGGTTCGGGATGGGGAACACATGTATACCTGTGGCGGATTCATTTTGATATTTGGCAAAACTAATACAATTATGTAAAGTTTAAAAATAAAATAAAATTGGAAGAATAAAAAAAAAAAAAAGAAAGTGAAAGAGAAGAGTGAAAAAGTTGGCTTAAAACTCAGCATTCAGAAAACTAAGATTATGGCATCTGGTCCCATCACTTCATGGCAAATAGATGGGCAAACAATGGAAACAGTGACAGACTTTATTTTCTTGGCTCCAAAATCACTGCAGATGTGACTGCAGTCCTGAAATTAAAAGACGCTTGCTCCTTAGAAGAAAAGCTACGAGCAACCTAGACAGCATGTTAAAAAGCAGAGACATTACTTTGCCAACAAAGGTCCAGCTGGTCAAAGCTATGGTTTTCCCAGTAGTCATGTATGGATGTGAGAGTTGGACTATAAAGAAAGCTGAGCACTGGAGAATTGATGCTTTTGAACTGCGTTGTTGGAGAAGACTCTTGAGAGTCCCTTGGGCTGCAAGGAGATCCAACCAGTCCATCTTAAAGGAAATTACTCCTGAATATTCATTGAAAGGACTGATGCTGAAGCTGAAGTTCCAATACTCTGGCCACCTGATGTGAAGAACTGACTCATTAGAAAAGACCCTGATGCTGGGAAAGATTGTAGGCAGGAGGAGAAGGGGATGACGGAGGTTGAGATGACTGGATGACATCACCGACTCAATGGACATGAGTAAACTCTAGGAGTTGGTGATGAACAGGGAGGCCTGGCGTGCTGCAGTCCATGGGCTTGCAAAGAGTCAGACACAACTGAGCTGATACGAGGAGGTTAAAAAGAAAATTAATCATTAGAGTTCCTATGTAGTAATCCCTTTTTAAAAATCCACAACTGAGGATGTTTACGGATAGAAATTTTGTGACTCACAATATTTAGCATGTTACACTAAAATTTTTAAAATTTGGTATCAAAGTAGAAGGGTATGTAGCACATAATATTTTTTAAGAAGGGACACAGCAATATTCCTAGTTGCATACAGTCTCCCCAGCCGTTCAGCGCTTTGAAATGTAGTGATAGGATTTTTCTCTCATGTTTTCATCCATCCGTGGCTAACAGTCCTTTCGTAAGATGTCCACTGAAACATCCCGTTCAAATGTGTGAATCCCCTTTTATTTGCTGCCATCCTGGAGTGTACTAAATGCCTTTTTGTGTCCAAGTCTTCGGGTCCAGATGTTTGGTTGAATTTTGCTAGGATAATGCTGATTTGTTGGTTGCTGTTTTGATGCCAGAGCTTAGGGCTGTGTGTTGCCTTGAATCGTAAAGAGACTGGGCTGTAAACCAGCTTCGAATGCACTCGTGGCCAATTCAGGTTGAATGGTTCTGGCCCTCAGTCAGTTTGTTTATGGAACCTATTCAATGTGCAACTTATTTGTCTCTCTTTGCTTTTTGGTAGGAGCACATAGAGATCTGGTGTGGGGGGTGCTGTTCTTAAATTCTTTTGACAAGTATTTGAACTTTTTCTAGTAATCTAAATAACATCATAAAAGGAAATTGTTTCTCTACTCACAACACTTTGGATACTAGGTCTGAATTTTCTTCCCTCACATTAAGTAATTCTAGCACCAGCTACCCAGAAACATCACAGACTCCACAGGTAAAAAGCTTAGTCCCACAAAGCTGTCCCCACTTCAGATGCCGATCACAAGTCATGGGTCCTCAGATTACCCACCCTTCTGCTCCATTTTGGCTACAAATCAAACTGGGAGCCCTGCGTCCCCCTCCTCAGGTTTAGTAATTTGCTAGAATGGTTCACAGCATCCAGGGAGACACTTTACTTACTATTATCAGTTCATTACAGAGGATACAGGCAAACAGCCAAATGATGTCAACTGAAAAATGTTCAACCTAAATGTTTAGAATTGTGTTTTATTTGATGGACAAAACTGAGGGCCGAGGCCCAAGACACAGCTTGTCACATGCTCTAAGGTACTACTCGGAAGAAGCCGGGAGGAGACATATGTAAGAGTTTTTGTAACAAAGACCAGGTAGCCAGAACATCAAAGTGTGTTAGTTGCTCGGTCGTGCCCGACTCTTTGTGACCCCATGGACTGCAGCCCACCAGGCTCCTCTGTCCATGAGATTTTCCAGGCAAGTATACTGGAGTGGGGTGCCATTTCCTTCTCTAAGAACATGAAAAGGTTACTGTTAGTTAAAGAAGACCAGGGCTTCCCTGGTAGTCCAGGGGTTAAGAATTCACCTGCCAGTGCAGGGGACACGGGTTCAATCTGGTCTGGAAAGAGTCCACGTGCTGCGGAGCAGCTAAACCTGTGCTCCACGGCTGCTGAGCCCGCATGGAGCCCGCGAGCCACAGCTGCTGGCTGAGCCTACGTGATAGAGCCATGCGCCTCAGTAAGAGAAATACTGCAGCGAAAAGCCCGCACACAACAGTTAGAGAAAGGCCACGTGCACAGCGAAGACCCAGCATAGCCATCAATAAAGTAATTGATTAACTAAGAAAACCAAGCTTCTCAGGTTAAGAAAGGTAGGGCTTTTCTATGTATGGGAGGATGTAGGAGTCTGGCTCTCTGAAATTATTCCTGGTTATCTGGGGCCAGCGTCCCCTGCTCTGGGGTGGGGGTGGCTGCAGAGGCGGACTGCTAGATAGCAGGTATCCTGCTTCTAGCCTAGTTCCCTCAGGGCTCACGTCAGGGAGGCTGTAACGTGATGGCTCACTGGCTCTGTGAAAGGGACTGTTTCTGCTATATCAGTGAACAAGGAGGTCACAGCCATCTGGGATTCTGGCCCTCCAGATGTGAATTTCTGAGCCCTGGAAGAACACTGCCTGCCATCCAACAGCCCTGCTGATGCTAACTGCCCTTGCTCCCTGTGGTGAGCAAGGAATTAAGGATGTGGATAATAAAATCACAGTATGCTGGCCCCAGATAGTGAGATGCAAATGAAAGGAACCATTTCAGTAAGCCCAGACTCTTGCTTCTTCCCATTTATAGAAAAGCGCTAAATTCCTTAACTTGAGATACCTTGTTTCCTTAGTTCGCAGTAATCTTTTGATGTTGAGACTACCTGCTCTTGCTGCAAGCTTCTGTATAACCTGACTCCTCCCTCACCCTCACCCCGCCTCCTGGAACAGTTCTCCGGGTCACTGGAGATGCTGTCTCCCAGACTTGAAGTCCCCAAAATTCCCACCAGAGGAAACGTAACTCTCGGCTTCCAGGTTGTGACCACTTTCTAAGCCGACAGCTGCAGCATCCTTTGTTTACGGTGGGGCAGGCAGCATTTTTCTCATTGACCAAGAATACATGCAGGGAACGGTCTGGAAGGTCCTGGACAGAGGGGCTCTGTCCCTGCGGAGTTGGGGTTCACTATCCTCAGAGCACTTAGACACGTTCACCACCCAGAGGCTCTCTGAACCCAGTTGTTCAGGGTTTTATAGAGATTCCATTACAGAGGCGGGATTTATTTAGTCACAGACTGCTGGTGATTAAGGCAGCCCCGGCCCCCTCCTGTCCTGGAGGTTGTGGGGTTGGTTTGCAAGTTTCAGCTCTGTGATTCCGGTCCGTTTGGTTTCTCAGGCTGCCTCCCCTGTCCGCCAAGAATCACCTCGTTAGCATAAACTCCTGCTTGGTTGAAAGGGAGTTACTAAGTATAACAAAGGCCGTTTCTCTCATACTTACTACTCAGGAAATCCCAAGGGTTTTAGAAGCTTTGTGTTAGGAACTGGGGATGAAGACCAAATGTATATTTCTTGTTTCGTAATATCCTATCTCACTATGGTTGATCTAAAATAATATGATGCAATTTATGGAAGTAGGGGAAAGGAATCTTGGTTCAGGAATCTGAAAATGAAACTGGCAAAGATAAACTGTGGAGAAACAGTAATTTTTTTAATTTGTACTTTTTCAGAGGTTTTCTCACAACTGTAAACGGTATAGATTAGTGAAGCAGGGCCCCCAGACATCACTGGCTCCCTGCCTACCTTCCCCTGCTAAGCCCCTGGGAGGCTTCCACAGGAGCCTGTGGGAGGGGGCTCCTCAGAGTTGGGGTGGGGGCCGGATGAGAGGCATTGAGGGCCCTAGAGCAATGCAGGGCGTACAGAGTGCATCTGTCCAGAAGTATTATAGGGTCTGAAGTCCACTCTGAGAGTTGGGAAATAGACACTATGTTTTTCAACTCCCAAACTAGCTAATCAATCTTTTTTTTTTCTTTTAACTTGTTATAATAGTTCATCTCTTTCCCAAACCTCTTTGAAACAACAGACAAAATATTGTCAACTACAAATTGGCACTTGCCATGGGCACTTGCCATCAATCTCTGCAAGGATTAACTCATGTGCTGCTGTAGCTGCTGACCTTCAACACCCGCTGAAGGATTTCAGGGCGGAAAGCAGAAATGAGGCAGGCTGTGCCCCGGGAAACTGGCAGGACGACTCTTTAGATAGTTAGGTATTCTCAGGAGCTAATTTTATGAGCCCAGTTCTTTTATCTGCTCATATCTAGAGAAGCAGGAAAGTCCTTCATGGTGACTGACTCTTCCTCATGACTCACAGAAGCTTCACCTTACAAAGAGTACGTGCTTCATTGCATGTCCTTCCCCCTTACCAGCTGCTTCCTTGTGGCTCATTCGGTAAAGAGTCTGCCTGCGATGCAGGATACCAGGGTTCAGTCGCTGAGTCGGGAAGATCCCCTGAGAAGGGACTGGCACCCCACTCCAGTATTCTTGCCGGGGGAATCCCATGGACAGAGGAGCCTGGTGGGCTTCAGTCCATGGAGTCACAGAGAGTCAGACACGACCGAGCGACTCATACTTTCTTTTCACTTGCCCCTTTACCAAAATCACATACATACTGTCCTTTCCCTGCATCTCTGAAACAGTTTCTCGGAGCTGTCTGAGGTGCCCAACTAAAACTTGACTCAAACCTCTCACACTGTGTTTCTTTTTAAAGTCCATGGTCTGAAAACTAAATTCCAAGGATTACAGGAGAACCTAGACAGACCACCAGAGGACCAGAAGAGGGAGAACAGTCACAGCCCAACGCTGAAGGTGGGGTCAGCCTCCCGAGGTTCCCACCACCCCAGGAGGAAGACGCCCTTCCATGGGACTTTCCTCAGAAGAGCTCTGTAGTAACCAGCACCTCCCTCCATGAGTGGAGAACTTCCAGTGTCACTAATCAGGCCGGAGCAAAAGGACTTGAAGTGACTCATGGATTCTCAGAGAGCCTGAGAGATGATAATGCAGTCAGGCTGCTAGAGTTCGCCCTACAGAGCTGGGGCGTCTCCTCTTTGCCATGTTCCTGCAAAGAGAAGCTTTTTCTCTGTAGCTGCTTATTCTAAGGTTTTAACTTAGCACTTGTGACAGCACGTGTGCAGGTTTTGGCCCACACTGGCCGATTGCCCAGTGCCACTGGATGTCTTAAATCAGGTAGTTGTTGGGACTTTTCTGGTGGTCCATCGGCTAAGACTTTGTGCTCGCGATGGAAGGGACTCAGTCCCTGTTTGGGGGACTCGATCCCCCATGCTACAGCCCAGAGTGGGCATGCTGTAATGGAAAAAAAGATTCCACGTGCCACAGGGCATCTAAGGCCCAGAGCAGCCAAATAAATAAAAATAAATATTTTTTAAAAAACTAAATTCAGTTCTGACACTAAGTACCCAGCATGCATACTAAGTTGCTTCAGTCGTGTCCTACTCTTTGGGAGCCTGTGGACTGTAGCCCACCAGGCTCCTCCTTCTCCAGGCAGGGATACTGGAGTGCTTGCCATTTCCTTCTCCAGGGGATCTTCCTGACCCAGGGACTGAATCCACATCTCTTACCTCTCTTGCATTAGCAGGTGGGTTTTTTACCAGTAGAGCCACCTGGGATCCCCTAAGTACCCAGAGTTAGCATCAGATCCCACAGGTTAAGGGCTTGGTCCCATAAGACCACCACACTTCAGATGCCCTTTGCAAGTTTGAGCCTCCTGTACTTCTGACCATCAGGCTATAAACCGGGGGTTCCCACAGGTCTCTCCTCAGGTTCGAAAATTTGCATGAATGGCTCACAGAACTTTAGGAAACACGTACATATATTTACTGGTTTATTATAACGGATATTACAAATGACGCAGATGGAAAACCAGGTTAAGAGATACAAAGAGTGAGGTCTAGGGCATTTCTAAACATGAAGCTTGTATCCCTGCATAGTTGGAGTGCACTCCCATCCCATCCCAGTGTGTATGTTCACCAGCCTGGAAGCCCTCTGAATCCCCAAGTTGATGGGTTTTTATAGAGGTTTCATTAAGTAGGCATGATCAATTAGCTCTCATCTCCAGTGCCCCTTCCATACCCTGAGGATAGAGGTCAGAGCTAAAAGTTCCAACCTTTTAATCATGTTTGGTCTTTCTCGTGACCAGCCACCATCCAGAAGCCCATCAAGAGTTTACTTGTCAGAACAAAAGATGCTCCTGTCACCTGGGAAGTTCCAAGGGATTAAGGAGTTCTGTCAGGAATGAGGTGGGGGAGGGGGGCAGCACAGATCAATATATATATATATATTTCATATATAGGTTGTAGCCATTCAGATGTTCCAGCTGCATGTGGGGGTCTTTGATCCATCTCAGCACCTTGTTCAGGCCCCAGGCTTGGTCTCCTGCCTCTTGGGGTGATTAGAGACGTGCCTTTCAGACGCTTGTGCCTTTATTGCCTCCATATCTGTGGATCCTATTTGGATTTAGCCTTTGAGGACTTCTTATGCTTTCTTCAAAGTTTAGGCATGTACATTAAAATATTTTTATATTGTATCCAATATTTTTAGGTATTTTCTTGTCAGGGATATTTTCAGGACAGAGTACAGTGCTGTGCAGGAAACCAAGAACTGTGTAGCTTTTTTTTTTTTTTCTTTAATTGAAGTAAAATTTACATAACATAAAGTTAATCATTTTAAAGTTTGCAATTTAAATATGCAATTTAGGGAATTCCTTGGAGACAGTGATTAGGACTCCGTGCTTTCACTGCTGAGGGCTCAGATTTGATCCCTATCAGGGAACTAAGATATCCTATAAGCCATGTGGCATACCCAAAAAATAAAAATGTCCAATTTAGCGGCATTCGTATTCACAACCATTTCCTGTTTATTATCTTTAACTTTTTATTTTGTACTGGAGTATGGCCAATTAACAATGTTGTGATAGCACAGGAACTCAGGCATCCATACACGTACATCCATTCTCCCCCAGACTCCCCTCCCATCCAGGCTGCCACATGACATTAAGCAAAGTTCCCTGTACTGACAGAGGAGGTCCTTGTTGGTTACCCATTTTAAATATAGGAGTATGTACCTGTCCCTCCCAAACTCCCTAACTATCCCTTCCCCCCAGTTTCCTCTATTTAGGTCCCAAACATTTCCACCATCCCCAGAGGAAACCCTCTACCCATTGCGCAGTCTCTCCCAATTCTTGTCTTTGCCCGGTCCCAGGCAGCCACTTCCCTGCTTTCTGTTCCTATGGACTTACCTTTTGGGAGTATTTCATATAAATGGAATTATAAAATATGATTCTTTAACTTACTATAATGTTTGCAAGGTCCACCCGTGTCATAAGATCTTTTACAGCCCACATTCCATTGTATGTATATACTTTGAATATATTTTATGTAGTTGTTAGTTGATGGACAGTTGACTTGTTCTGTCTTTTGGCTATTGTGACTAGTGCTGCCGTGGACAGCCGTGTGTAAGTCTTTGTTTGAATGCGTGTGCCCTTCTGAGTATATAGCTAGGAGTAGCATGACTGGGTCATATGGAAACTCTTTGTTTAACTTTGTGAGGAACTGGTAAACTGTCTTCCCCAGTGCCTGCACCATTGAACATTCCCACCAGCAATGCAGAGGGTTGCAGTTTCTCCACTTTTAGCCAACACTTGTTGTATTCAGTTTTCTTTAGCCACTTTAGGTGTGAGGTGGTATCTTCTTATACTTTTGATTTGCATTTCCCTAAAGACTGATGGTACCGAACGTCTCTATGTAACTTGTTAGAAAGTAAACCGGATCATGTTGCTGGAAACCCTCCATTGGCTTCCCTTTACATTGGGAATACAACCCAGCCTCCTTCCTCTGGCCATAAAACCTCCCCATCTCCTCCTGCCTTTCCTTCCATAGCATAGGTGCCCTCCTTGGTCTGGCCACCCTTCCGTTCCCAGACATGCAGAGCTCGTTCTTGCTGGGGAGCTGTTTCACCCTTGAGTCTCATGCTTCCTGTGTCTTCTAACAGCCCACGTTTTCTCATCCTTCTAACTTAGCACATTACCTCGTTGAGGGGGCTTCCCTGGCCCCCAGTGTAAAGTCAGCCACTTCCCAGGGGTGCCCGCGTGTCATCCCTCCAGCCTGCTGATTTTTCCTGCACGTTTGTGCAGCTACCTTTGCCTGCTGGAGTGGATGCTCCACAGGCTCGCCTTGTTTACTACTCAGGTTCTGCTCCCAAGCAGTGCTGAACCATGCAGTCACTCTGCAAAGATATCTTTAATATATCCATGGGTTTTCCCTCAATTTTATGTGGTTTAAAATTAAAATTTTTATCCTTGGTTTGAGTTAGAGATTTTACCTCCATTTATCTTTTTCAGTTCTATAGCTGGCTGGCTGAATGACTTTTATTAACAATTTATACCTTCTCCACTGATTGCAAACACCTCTTTATCACATTCTATATTTCAGAGCAAGGATATCTTTCCAGAGGCTGTTCTCTTGATTTGATCTCTTTGTCTATCCCTGTGTTGCTACCATAATATTTAAATTGCTCTGTTTTTGTGCTTTCTAGGGTTTATCGGTCAAACAGATGGCATGCTCCATTTGGGTAATTTGAAAAGAATTAAATTAAGGTACTGTTTATTTAGCAAGATACCGCAGGGTTCAGCGAAACCGTAGGAGCTAGCTTGTTACCCTGGGCTGTCAGCTGCTTTCTCTAGGCATAAATAGGCAAGAGGGAACTTTTTCCAGAACCAGTGGGAAGAGTCGCACACGGCAGGCAGCCGTGAGGGCAGTGGTGTCTGTGGCCGAAAGAGCAACGATGACAAGGAGCCTGACCACATCCCTCTGCACTCTCCCGCCTCCTCCCTGTGGGTCCCATCCACTGAGCCAGTCAGAAGCGAGGTGGCACGGGGCCTGGTGGCATGTTCCCTCTGGGTCAGCCTTGGGGCACTCAGCAGGGCAGCGTGTGGAAGGTGGGTCTGGAAGGCAAAAAGGTGTGCAGCCCATAGGAAAAGGCTCCACTCACAAATATCTTGGCTCTTATGCTTTACCAACCATCATAGTCATGTATGCAATCTGTTACTGTTAAAAGCAGCCTCTACTTGGAATCATTTCCTGGTTTGTCTGTTGGCACATAACTTCTCACAGCTGTTCTATTTATTTAAAACACGATCCCTGCCTGTTTCCTTCTGTCTGAAATCCAGTATACTTACTTGGAATCCCCTATCTGTTCTTCCAATCTATGCGGAAGAGTTAGCTCTTGAAGACCTGCTAATTCTCAGAGCTCCTTTCTCTTTGTTAGACTCTTAGGCATTAAAACTATTTTGGTGAAACACATTTCCCAGCCACTCTGTTGCTCCGGGACTTCAAACTTCATAAAGGGCAGAGACGAGATTTCTTTTAGTTTGCCAGAGTGGTGTGCTGAGATTCTGAGGTGCATCCAGTCTAATGAGCCTTGTGATGAGTTAAAAGTATCTGTTCTGGTCACAGCAATGAAACGTCGTTGCATGTTCTGTTCTTGCATTAACTCTGAATCACCTTACTCTTACCCGTGAGTGGCTGAGCTCCCGTTTTGGTTTTTGCCTTGACCTGGTAGGACAGTGAAAGAAGAGAATGTTTTAGTCTTGTGTAGAATAAAGTGAGCCCAGATTTTAAAAGCACAACTAGAATAAGTCTTCCTCTAACTTACTAGAAAAGTTAAAAATCATATGAATCGGAAATTTGGTCCTGTGAGAATAACTGGTAAAAAGTCATCTGCTCTAATGACTCTGTCTTTCCCATTCAGAGACTTGTAAGGTGTTAAGAGTGGAAGGCCCTTTCAATACCTTTGGGGCCATCTCCCTTTCCTTTACAGAGGAGGCTGCATATTTAGAAAGGTGATGATCTGTCCATGGCAGTGGCAGCAATGATAGGGCTGGAGTACAAACCTTGTCTTCCTGAGGCTTCATCATATCCAGTGTAGCGCTCCCTTCTCACTGTGAACCTGGACTGACTTTCTGACACAGGTGGCCAGCATCGTCTTGGGTTCTCTCGCTCTCCGGGGGGGAGGGCCTGGAGAGAGGAGGTGTGTGATGGCGGTAGGGCTAGACATACTATTTCCAGGGAAGGCTTGCAAGCAAACGCCTTTCTTCTCGTTATTACTTTCTCAAAGGATATGTTCAGATACTTTACTTTTTTTTACGGAGTTGCCCTGTGTTGGTAGGTGTGGGGCAGTTGCGTTTGGAGTTAAAGTGTGACAGAATCTTCTTCCTTAACTCCCAAGTGCTCTGTGGAAAAGTGGGAGCCATCTGGACGCCAGAAGCGGCGATTCTAGGTGAGCTCCTTTTTGTTTCACTCCCGAGACTTTTGAAATGATTGTTACATTCCCTTTGGCTTTGCAGCCTGCCTTTGCTTTGATACGGCAGGAAGTGAGGCAGTCCCGGGGCCCCGTGATGGCACTTGCACCAGCAGCTGTGCCTCCGTGTTTGGACTCCCTCCCCCTGGCTCCCCACATCCAGAGCCCTGTGAGAGCCTGCTATGGGGGGGGCTTCTGACTCGTCCTTTTGGTTCATGGTGCTTGATCTACAGCGTTTCCAGGTGGCTTGACTTTCTTCCGAGACAGACATCAGTTGCAAAGATCAGAGCGGGCCGGCTTTTGAAGAAGTTTTTCAGATTCTGCTTTGCAAACCTGCTGAGAAATGTGGTGTTCCTTTCATGTCTCCATTCCATCTGTCTCTTGAGAGGGCAAAGGGACGGTCTTCCCATGACGAGGGGCTATTGATGTTGGCTGCAAATTCATTTCAAATCAATTTCTACATTTTTGTCACAGGCATCTAACAGCCATTGTATTTCCTTGATCATGACATTGTTTTAGCAAGGCTGCCAGTGAGCAAGAAGATGAACTGTTTTGCACGCTAATGCAGAAAGAGGAAAAGTTCTCATTCCTCATGGCATTGCAGCAAAAGCTGTTCTTAGTTTTTTCCTTTGTTTAATACTGGGTCCTGGGTAGTGGCACAGGTCTTACAGGAACGTATTAGCTAGTTAACCTGCTAGTGATACCTCCTTGGGTATCCATAATACATTCATTGACTGCCCTATATTGCAGACAGAGTGTTGTGTTTTTTTTTTTAATTTAATTATTTATTGTTGGCTGCGCTGAGACTTTGTTGCTTTGACGCAGCTCAGCTGGCTGAGCTGGGTGTCTGGCTGCAGCAGGGGGGTTGTTACTCTTCATCCCGGCACACTCGCTTCTCATGGAGGTGCCTTCTCCTGTTGTAGGCCGCAGGCTTCGGGTGTGTGGGCTTCGATAGTTGTGACACACGGTCTTAGAGGCTCCGTGGTACGTGGGACCTTCGTGGACTAGGGATCGCACCCTTGTTCCCTGTGTTGGCAGGCAGATTCTTATCCACTGTGCTACCAGGGAAGTCCCACAGCGGGGTTTCAACCGCATCATTTTCTGTCCTTACAACAACCCTGCATGATGGTGGTTATCATTGTTTTATAGATGAGAAAGTAAACTGAGGCTAAATTTTAACCAGAGCCCGTATCAGGTATGTAGACGGGAGAGGCCTTAGGTCCACTGAGTCTAAAGTCTTTTCGTTTGCTCTCTTCCACGGGACCGTATGTGAGTCACGCTCAGCCACCACCTGACTGTTTTACGAGGACACCGCCACAGCCATGTGTTTACATATTGACCCTGGTTGCTTGCACCATGGCAGAGCTGGGTAGTTGCCACACAGACCATGTGGTCAACAAAGCAAACACTAGTTGGTATCTGAGACTTTAAGGAAAAGTTCGTCAACTGCTGCTGACAGTTACCACATCATTGGGAATGTGGCCAGTTTTTTTAGTTGTGCAATGTGAGTATGAAAACCCAGTCTGACATCTCTCTGTTTCACTTTTTTTCCCCCTTTCCCTTCTCTCCTGTCTTAACATTTTTGTTAAGATTCTGTGGAGATGGGGTAGCCTTTACCTCTGAGTCTAAATGCCAGCTAGTAGTGGCTTGATTTATTTAGAGATTTCCTGTTGGAACTCTTGTGATAGATTGTTTGAGATGCTAAATGGTTTTGTAAAGTGTAAGTTTTTCAGCAGGTCTGTCTTTCATGAGGGAAGAGATTGGATAATGTAATAAATAGTGCTACAACTTAGCCAGCTCTGCTGCTTTCATTGTGAAAGGGGAATGTCTCTGAGTTTTCGCCTGATTCTGATGTACTGTTGGCCTTCTCTGGTGGCTCAGACAGCAGTGTACTATTACATGGGCAAATTCTGGCCATGGTGGATTTTAAGGAATATTAGTATCAGTTTTATGCTCCTCAGGCTTATTGAGGGTTTGCCTAGGAGAAATTAAGTTGTAAGATGTGTGTGTGCTCAATTACTCATTCCCATCTGACTCTTTGTGGCCCCACGGCCTGTAGCCTACGAGACTCCTCTGTCTATGGGGTTTTCCAGACAAGAATACTGAGTGGATTGCCATTTCATTCTCCAGGGGATCTTCCCAACCCAGGGATCAAACCCGTGTGTCCTACATCTCCTTTATTGGCAGGCAGATTCTTTAGCATTGAGCCATCTGGGAAGCCCCCAGTTTTAAGGTAGCAGTTTTCAAATATCAGTGTACATGAGAAACACTGAGATGCTTATTAAAAGATGTGAATTCCCAAACTCTCAATTTTGGCGGTTCTGAATCAGTAAGTCTGCTGTAGGTGCTTCTGATGCTTATGAGAAAAAGCTGGTTTGGGGAGTGGAATCTTGTATAATAGTGATTCCAGGCCATCTAAATAAAGATGGGATTGATGACTAGTTTTTTAATCCAGGTCCAGTTTACCTTGGAATGTGATGTTGTAACTATAAACTTTACATCTTTAAGTAAAACATAACAGGAAAATTATACACTGTAAATGCATTTTAACTACTTCTTTCTTCCATTACCACAAATAACAATAGCACTTTATGTTTTATGCTTTATAGTTATAGAGTTCCTCATTATACACATCTCATTTGATTTTTATGTCACCCCTTGAGGTAGATGTGTGTGCAAGTAGTGTATTTTTCACTTATCAAGTAAGTAAACTGAGATTTAGAAAGCAAGTGATTATTTTTCCTGCCACAGCATAGCTAATAAGCCACAAACCTAGAATTCCTATACACTAGTTATAATTTCTAGTCCAGTGTTACAGCAGTGTATAATACATTATTGTCTTTATGATCCCTATTTGGATTTTTAGAGGAAAATATTGTTCTGATGTCCTTCTGATAAAGAAAGGATGAGCTGTCCATAGTTACATAGTTTGGTAATCTCCCATAGGTGACTCATGTGGAAGTGGTCACAATAGTATGAAAGGGAAAGGGTTAATCGCTCAGTTATATCCAACTCCTTGCAACCTCATGGATTGTAGCTTATTTCTCCATGGGATCCTCCAGGTAAGAATACTGGAGTGGGTAGCCATTCCCTTCTCCTGAGGATCTTCCTGACCCAGGGATTGAACCTGGGTCTCCAGTATTGCAGGCAGATTCTTTACTGTCTGAGCCACCAGGGAAGCCTTGGTTGCAGTCATTAAGAAGGGCAAATGAGTTGGTTTTTAGCATGGAAGAAGAAATCTCTCTCCTTCTTTGACAGAAACTTTATAAGACGGGTCGGGAGATGCAGGAGAGGATCATGGACCTGCTTGTGGTGGTGGAGAATGAAGACGTCACTGCTGAGCTGATTCAAGTGAACGAGGATCTGAATAATGCCATCCTTGGGTGTGAGAGGTGAGCAGTGGGCACCCTCTGACCGTCCTCCAGGGCTCCGTGTTCTCAGAGTGCCTGCCAGTGGACGCTCAGAAAGATCAAGAACACGTTTGAACACACGTGCCTGCCTCCCAAGGCAGGGAATTCTGGTCCTGCTCTTCCAGGAATGTGTGATACGGCTTGCGGGGATGAGCGTGACCTGGGCCGTGCGAGAGGCATTTGTGGGTGGTATAAGCTGTGTTTACACGCTGACCTGTGAACAGAGCCTGGATCTGAGTCACCAGATGTCGGCACTGCACACATCACTGGCTCTCAGACAGACCAGTGGTACAAGCTGAGCGTTGTCGTGCAAGTGGGGTTTACCCTGAGTTTGAGGTGGAGAACCACATGGAAATGGTAGTGAGAAGAGAAGAAGAAGATAGTCTAGACAAAATCAGAGCAGGGAGGGTAATCTGTATATGAACATGAACTTTTTTTTAAAATTCCATTCAGAAAAGAATGAAGGCAAAAATTTTAAATACAATCTTCCGTCCGTATCTGTAGGGGATTGATTCCAGGAACCCATGCCCCCAGCAACACCAAAATCTACAGATTCTCTAGTCCTTTATGTAAAATGGTGTAGTTTTTAAATGTAACCAATGCATAGGTTACATGTACACTTTAATGTACATCCTCCTGTATACTTTAAATCATCTCTGGGTTACTTATAATAACTGATAAATGTAAATGCTATGTAAATAGTTGTAAATACAATGTAAATGCTATGTAAATAGTTGCTGGTGCATGGCAAATTCAAGTTTCATTTTTAGAACTTTCTGAGATTTTTTTTTTTTCTTTTTCAAATATATTCAGTTTGAGGTTGGTTGAATCCTTGGATGTGGAATCCACAGATAAAGAACCTGTGGATACAGGTTTCTAACATTTTAGTTCTTTTCTAAACTTGTTTTATAGTCATGATTATATAAAGAACATATCCTTTTGTTTCTCTTTGATTTTCTTCACTGTATTTGTATACCCTATGTTCTTAAATGCTTTGGCTAAACCATTATTTTTAATAGCTTCTTAACAGTCCATTCTTCTCTCATAGTTCACTTGTTAGATGTTTGTTTCCAAGTCATTTATGTATTCATCAAAGTAATAGTGTTATAATCTATTGTAATCTATAGTCAAGCCTATAGTCAGGAAAGCATCTTCAATAATATATATATATATATTTACACACACACACACATGCTTGGAAAGTGGGATAGATGAACTGATTAGAGGTCTGTTTGCTGCGAATAACAGCCAGACCTGGTGCATGCCAGAAGGCAGGGAAGCTTCTGTGCGGAAGTCCCGTCTGAGCTGAGGACGGTGGGGGAGGCGCTGGCGGCATCAGGAGCAGGCCAGGGCACAGCGGGCCTGGGCCGGGGGGCGGGCCGTGCCAGGACCCATCCCCAGGGAGGGGCAGGCAGGGCAGCTGCTTTGACTGAGGTGGCTTTCTCCTCAGTCTTCGTGTAGAGTGCTGAATACAAACACAGCTTCAGGCAAGTCTCCTAGGCTCTTTGCAAACCTATCCCTAGGCCTTCCTGGTCCTCTAAAGATCCCCAAACTGCTTCTAGATCTTTGTTTGGAATAGGGACTGTACTGGCATTTGGGTAGGACAGTTTTCCCTTATGTGGCCCCTACTCACTGAATTCCAGAGGTTTTCCTCAAAGTGACATTTCAAGACGCCCTTAGGGGAACCTTATTTGCTGAGCCTTTCTGGAGTTAGTGGCCCTGTCTTCCACCAGCTGATGGAGAAGGGGACCCGTGTGACTAAGGGAAAGAGGTAAACAGGCCCGGCTTCAAACTCTGCTGTTCATTCAGGACCGATTGCTTGACTTTTTAAGACTTGGGTTTTCCCCTGTTTATTAAAGGGAATTCTACTACTGTTTGGAAAGGGTTTGTTTACTGTGTTTGTTTTTTGAGAATTAAATGTGATAATGTAGATGAAAGCAGCTAGCCGGTGCTAGCTCGTTAATTTGTTAATTTCTTGTCCTCCTCCTCTTCTTGTCCCACTGAGTCTTCTAAATTATGGTCTGGACTTTCCCCCCACTGATCATGAATGAACCAAGAGAATCGGGGAAGTAGATGCACAGCTGTGAAACAAGGTTTCCCTGTGTCTCAGCGTGAGAGCGAGCAGCCGTTCTGCCCAGATGTGCCGGGGCGCCCAGAGGCAGATGTGAGCCCCGCGACCATGTTCGCTTTCCCTCAGCAGCTTCTCACGGTCCTCACCCTTCGTTTGCTTTGGTGTAAATCTTTCTAAGTAGGAAGATGTCTAAGGAAAACCATACGGTTTTCAGTCGGGTGCCAACTCCTGGTTTTCATTTTGAAGAATTCTATTATTGCAAACCATAAGACCACTTACAAAAAGCTTCCTCTGAGGAGGAATGTTTGTTTATTTGGTCTTGATGCTAGGAGAGTGGGTTACTTCTGTGAACAGCTTTTTCTGAATGAGCTTTGAACCAGGACTTTGTTTCTTCTTGGAGGCTTTAGAGGAGAATCATTTCCCTGCAGCGTGCAGTTGATGCCATTTTCCCTGGCTCCTGACCTCTTTCCTCCGTTTTCAAAGCCGGCATTGTCTGGCTGGGTCCTTCCCACGTTGTATCCCTCTTGCTTCCTTCTTCTGTCTCCCTGTCCACATTTAAGGGCCTTCCTGATTACTCTGGGCTTATCTAAACAGTCCAGGACAATCTCTCAGTTAAAGTCTGCTCACTAGCAACCTTCAGCCCATGTGCCCTCTAACCTGACATACTCACTGTTCCATTGATTTACTATGTGGATGTCTTGGTAGGGGGATGATTCTGCTTACCAACGTCTGCCCTCTGTTCCTTAAAGATTCACATCCATCCCACAGGCAAAACACACTCATCCTGTTCCGGAATCTCCAAAAGTTTCCACTCGTTACATCCAGAGAATAGTTGTGCAGATAAGGAAACAGGAATTTGTTACTCAAGGCTTGGTTTGTGAGGGTTGGTCATACCTTGCACATAAGAAGCCAGTGCCATTAATAAACGGAAGAAGAGCCTGTGTGTTAGAACAGGGAAAATCCTGAAATCAGCCGTATTCTAATTCAGAGTAAGCTTTTAGACGCTATAGTGTATAGGTTCATGGAACTGATGTGTCGTAATAGTAACACTATGTGTTTCTGAAGCAGCTTTTAGTTTGCAAAGCATGTCCACATCCATATATTACCTATCTTCCTATATTTTGCTGTTTAAAATAGCTTTCTGAGGAAATGGCTCAAACACTACTATTCTCTGTGAGTAGTTGGACAACTGAAGGCCGAATGTATGGTCTTATAACTCCTCAGTAATAAAGCTAACACTTGTACTTTGGATTTCTGCCTTCAACGTCACTATTCTTTCAGACCTGTTCTCTTATTGATTTGTGTCCCTGCTCCTTCTTTACCCACAGTAAAGTAGGAACAGTGTAAAATTAAAACAAAGTTGTAAAAGGTCAATATTTTTGGGTGCCAAGCAAATTATAAAAATGAAGATTAAACAATGAAAACATGTTAACTGTATGTGAATTTTATGTAGAATGGTAACTTTTGACAATTTTGGCAAAATTGGAAGCATATTTGGGAATAAGGAGAATTTTTAAGTATGTGATATATTCATGGGCTTCCCTGGTGGCTCAGAGGGTAAAGCATCTGCCTGCAATGCAGGAGACCCAGGTTTGATCCCTGGGTTGGGAAGATCCCCTGGAGAAGGAAATGGCAACCCACTCTGGTACTCTTGCCTGGAAAATCCCATGGATGGAGAAGCCTGTAGGCTACAGTCTAAGGTAGGCTACAGTCTATGGGGTCACAAAGAGTTGGACACGATTGAGTGACTTCACTTTCACTTTCTGATATATTCATAAGGCAAAATATACAACAACTAAACGTTGTATTTCTGAATAACTAGAAAAATGATGTCAACATAATGGGAATTATGATACTGAATTATGTAAATATAATTTCAATAAAGTTTAAAATAGATTAACTTACAGAAAAAAAAATAGTACAAGGAAATACATAATGTTAATAGAGACCATAAAATTTGGTGATTGAATTATTAGTGTTTATAATATTTGTCCATTTTCTCATAGAACTGGGAAAAAGTTATTAAAGTACTTTATTGGGAATTGATTATGGATGAAGTTGGTGAATATTTGCATATTAATAATTTGTTAAATATTACAGCATTTTCACATGTTTTCTTTTAAATACTTGCATTTTGTTAATTCAAACAGGTTTACTCGAAACCAACAAAGGATTTTAGAGCAAAATAAGAGCCAGAGGGAAGATGCCAATGTAAGTAAATAGAAATGTTATAAAATAAACAATGGAAAATTTTACAAATTGCATGGTAAGGTGCAAAGCTTACCTAAAACAAGTCTTTGCCTTAATGACTTATTGAGTTATTGATAAGAGCTCATAAGAAGATTCTCTAATTAAGCAGGGAAGCCATGTTAGTGGTGAGATGGGATTACTCCTAGTGTTGCCAATGGAATGGAGAATTCTCTCCGAGGATACCTCCAAAATAAGATCTTCCTTTTTCCAAAGGAAAGTCTCTGGGGAGAAGGCCATGATAAACTGCCTTATGCAGTTTTTTCTAAATTGTGTTTTTGTTTGTTTTGTTTTCAGACTACCAGTGAACCTTCTGCCCCATCCTCAGATCTCCTTGACCTGAGTCCCAGCCTTCCAACGCCTAGGACCACCCTGGGAGAAGTCAGCACCCTGAATGCTCAGCTTTCAGACTTAAGTAAATAAGCACGTGGGTCTTTTCAGACCAGCAGAAGAGCTTAATGTGAAACAGTTCTCCTTGGTTTCTTGATTAAATGCAACTTGAGAATGACTGAAGTCAATTTGAGTATCAGAGAACTGTATCAGGAGATGTAATTACTTCTTCGCCAGTGGTTAGGTCTACCCAGTACAGGAATGGGATGTGTCTAGGGAAGGAGGTCCTTGAAACCCATCCCACTGGCTTGGAATTCACCTGGCCTGCTTACAGAGCTTGTTCAACTCCATGGCCAACATTTACACGTACTCTGAACCCATTCACTATTATCTTTGGGTTTCTCTGCCATACTACAGCATCAGGTAAGGGAATATTTGATACAGATAGAGAAAATCAGGAGTTATGAGGCCTCATGAGGTGAAATGTAGAGGATAAATCACAGACTTTTGAGTCAGAGAAGTCCAAGTTGAAATGCACCAGTCCAGTTCTGTTACTTCTTAGCCACCCAACTCTTGAGACTTTCCTACTAAGTGAGTTGCATTAATGGGTTTTTGTGAAAGTAGAGGATGATGTTGCACTGTAGGCTTAGAGTTAGCTATTTGTCTAATTTATTTGTTACTTCCTATTATCCTTCCCAAAGAGTTTTGGTAAATTACAAAGTAAAATGGGGGCTTCCCTCGTAGCTCAGTTGGTAAAGAATCTGCCTGCAACGCAGGAGACCTGGGTTCGATCCCTGGAATGGAAATATCCCCTGGAGAAGGAAATGGCAACCCACTCCAGTATTCTTGCCTGGAGGATCCCATGGACAGAGGAGCCTGGCGGGCTTCAGTCCATGGGTTCACAAGAGTTGGACACAACTTAGTGACTAAACTACCACCAAACATAATGAAAAATCCTGAAATCCAGAATTTTCTGCCAAGTTAAAATGAGTTTGTTTGCCATTTATGTTAGCAAGATTTTTTTAGAATCAAAATATTCAGTATTATTCAATTTGTGGTTTTCTTATAAATTCCTCCCTTCCTCCATTTCTAAAATGTTGGCTGCTTGCTTAGACCAGTGGGATGTTTGGAATCTATTATATTGAAGAGTTTTCAAGTTTTTATCAGTGTTTTCAGAGGGGGAGAAATAATTATTCTCTATGGGGTATCTCATGATTATGGAAATTTAAGAGTTTGGAGAGGTGAGAGTAGAACTTTGTATACCACACTTTTTACTTTTGTGCTTCACAGGAAAAGACATAAAATCCCTTCCATTCTGAGTCAGCCTGGGATTTTAGAAAACCCAATATAATAATTGTTACCTTCACAGCATCCTCTTTTTATGACAGGGAATTTCTCTCTCTCCAGTTGCGATAAATGTTTTTTAATTTTTGTTTGAGGAGATACCATGATTTTATGGTGATAAAACTAATCTCAATCTATTTCATTTGATGGTGGCAATGGAAAATCCAACAGAACTGATGGACAGAATGTTTTAAAGCTGAACAAGTACATTTTGTGTTCTAGATTTCAGCTCTCTGAGACCAGTTGTACCAAACAACTTCAAACCCAGTCTTAATACACAGGTGGATCTGCTAGCCTTGGAAAATACAGAAACACCCCTGTAAGTATGTTAGTAATACTCCAGAACTAATTCAATCTCATTCCTCATATTTAAGAAAACATGGCATAATAGAAAAGGTGGAGTACTTGGGAATCTGACATAACTGATACAGAATTTCAGTACTGCTCCTGGTGGCTCAGATGGTAAAGAATCCACCTGCGATGCAGGAGACCCAGGTTCAATCCCTGGGTGAGGAAGATCCCCTGGAGGAGGGCATGGTAACGCACTCCAGTATTCTTGCCTGGAGAATTCCATGGACAGAGAAGCCTGGCAGACTACAGTACATGGGGTTGAAAAGAGTCAGACATGACTGAGCAACTAACACATTCATTTTCGCTAGGGATCTGACATAACTGATTTAGACTTTCAGTACTATTTCTTAGTAGCTGTGCGACCTTGAATGAGAAACTTATCCAGCATGAGCCTTCATTTTTCTTCCAAGAATCCTCTCTAGGATTCTTCAAAAGATTCTGTGAAATGCTACATGTACCTCCTAGGATAGCACTCTGTACATAATAAGCATTCAATAAATCCTGTTTCTCTGTTTTTTTTATAGTGGTAACGGGAGGTAGGAAAACTGTATTGACAGTGAGGGGAACAGAAATGGCCACACAGATTGCAGAGCACTCGCTATGTGGGAGACACTTTGCTGAGCTGTTTTTATTTCATTTAATCTTTGCAATAGTTCTTGAATCAGTGCTGTTATCATTATTCCCATTTTATAGGAAAAAAGCCTGAGATTTAGGGAATAGAACTTACCCAAGTTCATATACTAATTAACTAGCAGGTCTGGTGAACTGATAGTTTACCAAAAAAGAAATACAAATGGGCCTAAAAACATATTTTTGCTCAGTGATGCTCAGCCTTACTTACAGTTACAGAAGTATAAGTTAAAACGCAATAAGACTATTTTTTAACCTCACAGATTGGCATAAGTCTGCATGTTTGTTAACGTGCTTTGTTGACTGTGGAGAGACAAATACTATAACAAAACTGTGCGGTTCTTATTAGGGGGCACATGGCAATTTCTGTTAAAATTATAAATGTATGTAAAATTATAAACATACCTTTGGACTTGCAGTCTCACTTCTAGGTATTTATGCTCACTTATGCAAAATAAAGTCAGTTGTTCTTGACAACATTTGTGCAATAGATAATTGGAAACAACTCAAATACCCTTCAGTTTGGGGAATAATTAAATAAACATCTACACACTGTATTATGCTGCTGGGGAAGAAAAGTAGGCCCTTACGTGAGGGACAATCACCAGTGTATTTATTATTAAGTAAGTAAAGCTGCAAAGCACTGTGTGTATACTCTCTTGCATTTGTGTAAGAAAGTGGGAAATAATAGATGCTAATATTTGCCTCTCTTTGCATAAAGAAATACAAGAAAAATGCAGAGGAACCTAAACAAAGTATAGAAAAGTGACTGAAAAACCTTAACCTAAGGTTAAGAGGAGGCAGGATGGAGTAGATAAATAGCAAAAAAAAATAAGCAGAAGTTAGATTTGCCTTCCGTCAAGGCCTATATTCTTTTTTTCCCTTTTAAATATATGTATTTCAGGTAATAGGCAGTACACCTCCATGTTTCAGATATCAAAGCAGTATTAAAAGATGTACAAGGACAATACTCGATCTTACCCCACTCCTATCCTGCCTGTTCCTACCCTTGGGTCATACCTGCTTCCACCCAGGGAACCCCTCTGTTAGTTTCTTATTTATCCTTCCAAAGGGTCTTTATGTAAATAGGAATATGAATTATTTTTCTCCTTTATTAAATGAAGGGCAGCAAACTGTATGTACTGTTTCAAAACTTTCTTTTGTTTTTCATACAACAGCATATCTTGGCTGTATTTTTATGTCATTGGACTTAGATTTTTTTCAGTCACTTTTCTGGTTAAAAAGAGGTGCAGAGGGAGGAGAAGAGAAAGGAGAATCAAACTAGGGAGAAAAAGAGGGGAAAAAGTGTGTAAGGGGAGAAGAGAGAAAGGAAAGATTCACGTGCTGTCATTTGAACCTCCAAACGATAAGGTTGGGTAGGTACCTTAACTTGACACCTTCTGGTATTGACTTCTGTGGTGCAAGTAATTGTTGAAATGTTGTAGGCAGAACTCCAGTGAAGTTGCTTAGTAAATCATGTTGTCTGAAGTAGCTGATTCTATTTTCCTTTATCCTGAAAATCTTGTTAGGAAAGATTGACCATATAAATGAAATCCCATTACAAAAAAAAATGTATAAAACCACACAAAGATCAAATCTTAGCTAATAGCTGCTTGGTATCATGGATCTCATACTTCAAGGTGCATAAAAATCACTTGAGTGACTATTAAAAAGTAAAAGGGCTAGACCCCAGAAACTCTGATTCAGTAGCAGGAATCTTTAGTTTTAAAAAGAGTTTCTGGGGAACCATAAAACAGTGATCAGCTGATCATTAGAAACTTTATTTTGATTGTCTACCCAAGATCCAGATATCAAAATAATTATAGTAGTTCTTAGAATTCACTGGAGTGAAAGATAATGGGTGACATCCGTTTTGTTTTCTAGACAATGTCTTTTGAACATATTTTTTCTAATTTTTGAAAACTTACCTGAATGATACTATCACTAGTCTGGTTTTTTATAGTGTTGGAAATTGAAGCACTAAAGTTCCCTAAGGCATCAATCTGAGTTGAATCAGGTGTGAAAGATTACTTGTAGAAAAAAGTGAAAGTTGCTTAGTCATGACCAACTCTTTGCAACTCCATGGACTGTAGCCTGCCAGGCTCCCCTGTCCATGGAATTCTCCAGGCAAGAATACTGGAGTGGGTTGCCATGCCCTTCTTCAGAGGGTCTTCCTGACCCAGGGATTGAACCTGGTTCTCCCACATTGCAGGCAGATTCTTTACCATCTGAGCCACTTGGGAAGCCCAAAGATTATAAGAGGCGCAATCAGCTGTCAAAATATCTGGCAGTCTTAAGGTTTTCCCACCCCTCTTTTGTTTGCAGTACAATTTATCACACAACAAATGAGTGATGGAATTTCTCATAATGGACCAGATTCCTGAAAAGCAGTGATGATGATAGGATAAAGTCATATTTATAGCCTACTTAGTATCGGGCAGCAGGCTAAGAATAAGACATGCTCTCTGGTTCCCTAATCTAGTGCTCCTTGCAGTGCTCTGAGGTAGGTACCCCCAGTACTCACTGTACTGGTGAGGAAACCAAGACCGAGAAATATCAGCTTGCCAAACAAAAGGTTGTCCAACTAGTGCAGAAGGAGGATTCAAATTCAAGTGAATCTGATTTCAATACCTGCTCTCTCTCTTTTTTTTTCTTTTCACTCTAATTTTATTTTTACAATTTCCATATGGTAAAATTGACCCTTTTTTTGTTTGCTGCAGAGCTCTGTGTTTTTTCTAACATATATATAGATGCATGTAACCATCCCCACACTCTGAATATGGAATAGTTCATTATCCAAAAAAACTCCCTTATGCTAGTCCCTTATAGTCACCCCCCACCCCCAAGCCTCAGCAGCCACCAGTCTGTTCTGTCATTACGGTTGGTCTTTTTGACAATAGGGTCTGAATAGTCATATGGTATGTGATATTTCTGGAAAGGTTATGTAAAATTGTTTGCTTCGTGTATTTTGAAGCTCTTTCAGTGCATTTGCATTCAGGATTGTTGTCTTCTTGGAGAATTGACTCTTTTTATCATTATGTAATGTCCCTCTTTATCCTTTGTAATTGTCTTTACCTTGATGTTTACTTTGATTGTAATCAAAGCCACTCTAACTTTCTTTTGATTATATTTGTATGGTATATCTAACTTTTTACTTTTAACTATTTGAAGTGAGTGTCTTGCAGATAACTTATGGTTGGGTCATACGTTTTTAAATACTCTCATAATGTCTGTCTTTAATTGGTATGCTTAGACTGTTTATATTTAATATGTCTGGATTAGGACCACTGTTGTGTGATTCGCTTTTCTGTTTGTTTCCTTTGCTGTTTTTTTGGTTGTGTTTTGTTTTTTCTGTTTCCTCTTTCCTTCATACTTTGGGCTCTTTGGATGTTTTTGATATCCATTTTATTATGATACTATATTTTTGTACAGTTTATATATGGGGAGGGGAGGACTGGTTGCTCTAGGAACTGCAATTTTTTTAGTGTATTTAAAACCAGTATTTTCCCATTTGAAGTGAAATATAGAAATTTTATACAGCTCTCCCCTTTATATGATAGTTATCATATATATTATGTATATATATGTTAAAAAACCACTACCAATGAAAAATTATTTTACAATTTTTTCATAATACAGTTTTTACTTGCAGCCCTTAAATAAATTTTAAAGACTCAGGAAGAGTAGAATAGTCTGTCATATTTACCTAATATTTACCATTCCTGTTGCTTTCCTTTCATTTTCCTCTGGTACAGTTTCTCTTGTCTCTGAAGAATTTCTTTTTGCATTATTAATTTAGAGAAGATCTGATGGCAGTGAAGGTTTCTTAGTATATTCTATGTGAGTATTTCATTTTCAGTTTTGTTCCTGAAGGATACTCTTACTGGATATAAGGTTCTGGGCTGACGGTTCTTTTGTTCTAGCAGTTTTTAAACACTGCTCCAGTGTCTTCTGGCCTAAATGGCTTCTAATGAGAAATCTAACATTCATTCAAATTCTTGTTCTGTGTTGACTCCGTGTTACTTCTTTCTATCTGTGCTTTCAAGAACTTTTATTTTTTTCTATTTAAACAGTTTGATTATGATATGTCTAAGTATGGCTGTCTTTGTTCTACTGAGTGTATTTGTTTCCTGTGGCTATCACAAAAACATTACCAGAAACTGGGTAATGGAACTCACCTTCTTAGAGTTCTGGAGACTAGAGGTCTGAAAGGAAGCAAGGCGTCTCCTCCCAGGACTCTGAGGAGAGAAGTGATTCTTCTGGGAAGCGTGGGCACTCCTTTACTTCTGTGTCTCGTGGCCACACACTTTGCTTTCTTTCTCCATCTTCACATTGCCTTCTCCCCAGAGTTTCTCAAGTCCCTCCCCAGATCCCCATTTTTCTATTTTAGGGTCATATATCGTTGGATTTAGTGCCCACTCAAACATCATCTCAGTATCCTTAATTATATCTGCAAAGACTCTTTTTCCAAATAACGTGACAGTCACAGATTCCAGAAATTAGGACAAGGACATAACTCTTTGGGAACCTCCATTCAGCTTATTACACTGAACTTCTTGAATCTGTGGATTTTTCTGTCACCAAATTTGTGACGTTTTCAGCCTTTATTTCTTCAAATATGCTTTTCAGCACTACATACTTCATTCCCCCTCTGGGACTTTGGATGACCCCATTGGACTGTTGCCGTCTCATAGACCCATAGGGTTCTGTTCATGGCTTTTCTCACTCGATTTCCTCTGTCATCTCCATTTTGCTGTTTAGCTCATGCTCATTCTG
Source organism: Bos grunniens (assembly GCF_055505025.1). Taxonomy (NCBI): domain Eukaryota; kingdom Metazoa; phylum Chordata; class Mammalia; order Artiodactyla; family Bovidae; genus Bos; species Bos grunniens. Next base: position 58,454,159 of record NC_141183.1, on the reverse strand, counting down.
TATTTTTTAAAATTTTAGTTAATTGTATTTTTTAATTCTAAAATTACCATTTGACTCTTCTTTATTATCTTGTGTTTCTTTGCTGAGAACTTCTATTGAATGTTTTTTTTTTTTTTCCAGTGTTCACAGTTTCTTGTTGAAGCATTTGTATAAAAAGCTGCTTTAAAATTGTGAGATAATTTAATCATTTGTGTCCTCTATTCATAGGTATCAAGCACTGCTGTCTTTTCTCTTACAAGTTTAAATTTTCTCAGTTCGTCATATGCGTAGATTTGGGGTTGTATCTTGAGCATTTTTAATGATATGAAACACTGGGTCTTATCTAAGTCCTGTGTTGAATGTTGGTACTTTGATTTTAGCAGGCAGACAACCCAGTGACGTTTATGCTGCAGTTTCAGCCTGCCTTCTGTGTGCTTTCGTTCTGATGTCAGTTACATTTTCAAAGCCGTTGAGTGTTACTGAGATGCGTCCCACACGCGTGCCACCCATTTGTCACCGTAAGGTCTGGACAGCAGGCTGTGTGTTCATTTCTCAACATCCTTAACCCACTCTAGTATTCTTGCCTGAAAGATCCCATGGATGGAGGAGCCTGGTAGGCTACAGTCCATGGGGTCGCAGAGTCGGACACGACTAAGCGACTTCACTTTCACTTTCACTTGGCATTGATTGGGATCAGCCATGGATGCATAGATCAAGGTGTAAGCACAGGATTTCATAAACAACTTTGAAGTCATTGTCCTGAATTCCTCTGTCTTTGTGATTTCCCTGATTCTTTGCTTTCCTGGGATTCCCTTTTTGGTTTCTCCAGTCAAAAAGCTACAGGTTTACTGTGTCATGCATTTCCTTGACTACGCTTGTATTGGGGACCAAACGGCAGGACAGAAAGGGTAAAAGAAACAAGGTTTTGCCTCATCCTCTTGGGATGATCACAGTTCCCCTCTTAGAGTGGAAGTTGCCTCTCAGAGGTTTAAGCCCCTGTCGGTCCCCGTTGCCTCTGCTGTCACTGCGGCCGCCTTGGGATTGCCCGGGGATTCGAGTGAGAGAAGGAAGAGGAAGAAAGGGACGAGGCTTGCCCTGCACACTCTGGGCACTGGGGTTTCCCTTCCTGCTCCTTGAGTGAGAATGAGCGTCTTCTCCTGGAGCTGTGTGTCCTCGCTGTCCAGGTGGGCTTTAGGCTGCACTGCATGCCAGTTTGGAAATACCCAGAGGGGCAGAACATGGTAAGTTCACCAACAATTCATTGATACTCCAATTCTAGTCTTCTTTCCCAATTAGCCTGTAATTAGTATTTACCTTGCAGTTCTCAGATATTTGCCCCATGCCTTCTATCCAGATTTTATAGTTGCATTTGGTGAAAGAGACAGGGCAAATGTGTTTACTCCCAACTGCAAACTGTCCCTGCATCCTAACCTCTACTCTGCCTTGCCTTTCATCCTTTAGAAGTAGCTGCTCTCATGCGGAGACTGAAGGCTCTGCTGTGACCGATAGAGTGCGCTCCAGGTCTCGGGCTGCTGCTGCCCAGCACCAGTGCTTTGTCCTCATTCTCTTTGGCGTTTGGGCATTATGACCTGGTGGGCACCAACACCACTGGCAGTTGTTCTATACAATTAATACTTCTGTGCAGTCTGAAGGTGCATTGTGGGTATTGCTTTTAGACCAGGAAGGTCATCTTTTTGCACTGTGTTCTCACTGTAGGGTAATCATGCTCTATTATCACACTATCCTAGGTTTGCCCAAAGGACCAGCCAAAACCTCGCCTCAAGTCATACATACGAGAGTGTAAGTAATGAAGGACTTCCCGGGCAGTGCCCCCAGGGAGCAGATTATCATGCTAAAATGGAGCTCCCAGTCCTTAATTCTCAGGTTCTGCGCAAAATTTCTTCATAAGGTGTTAATGAAGCCCTTGTTAGGGCTTTTCCTTGTTGCCTCTTTGGTCTCACTTCCATTAGAAAGATAGTAAAGGAACAGAATTCCCCTGGAACTGTTTTTATTTGCTATCTGTGCTCTCTTTGCTCCCATCATCTGACGGACTTCAGGCAAGTTCTCCTCTCAGCCGCCTCACGGGCTGAGCTCTTGTCAAGGTCACCAGAGACCTCCCGATGACTGACTAGTCCTGCAGTGCTCAGCGCTCATCCTGCCTGATCAGCAGCAGCTGAGACCCGTCACCTCCTCCCGTCTGCACGCGTGCTTTCCGACACTGCGCCCTTCAGGCTGTCCCGCTGCTCTCTTCTGCATCTCTTTGCTGACCTCTTCTCCTCTACCAGCCTCTCAGTGTTGGAGACCCCGGGAGTCAGGCCTCAGATTTCTCTGCCCACATTCTTTCCTCTCTGGTCTTTGGTCTTGTATCAAGAAATACCATTCACACTCTGAGCACTTAGAAGCTGTTTCCAGTCCATACCCCTTCCCCACGTGCAGAGCTCACATTTCCACCTTCCACTTCACATCTCCCCTTGCTTGCTTTCAGCCTCAGCTCCCGATTTGCTGCTTCGGCCGTCTTCCCCATTCTGTAAATGGCCACTGTTTCTGTTGTTCAGGTCAAAAACCTTGGGAAGCTGTGCTTGGCCTTTACCGTTTTACCTTTGCTTTCAAAATATATCTGTCATGCAGCCACTTCTTCCCACCTCCCCTTCACGTCCCAGTGCAAGCTACATCAGATGGGGACCGCAGTGGCTTCCCACAGGGCTGCTGTTCCAGCCTCCGCCTCCCTCTCCACCCCCACCCCATCGTACAATCTGTTCTCCAAACAGAAACCAGAACAAATCTTTTCTAAAAATAAAGTTTATGTTACTCATTTGCTCTAAAGCCACCTGTGGTTTTCTGACTCCACTTTACTCGATAAAAGCCTGAGAAGCCACTCTGACCTCTCCCATTGCCTCTCCAGCTGTACTTCCGGCCCCCTCCCTTGCCTTACTCTGCTTCAGCTGCACTGGCTCTGCCTGCTTCAGAGCATATGACCCATGTCCCCTCAGATAATCACAGGACCCACAGGGCTCTGCTCCATGTCCCCAGTGGTGAGGCATTCTCTTGACCAGGTCTGACAGATACGCTTTTTTGTACTTAATGGTTTTGCCTCTTTGAGGCCAAGGTTTTATATTCAGTGTGGGACAGGAGACTCTGGAGTGAGCCATACATTCCTGGTTTTTGGGTTTTAAGCAATATATTTTAGTTTACATTTTATATGGGAATTAAGGTGCAGGGGGCATGAAACCAGACAGAAAAGCAGTAGGTTTTATAAGGGGATATTACCTTAAAAACTAAAATAATAGTTAATCATTAGTAATTCTTATCTGATTAAGAATATATAGTTCTTGGGATAGTGCCACTTGGAAGGCTAGGAATCAAAATCATAAAAGCTTAGAATGTTTATTTGAACGTGTGCTTTGCTCTCTTCAGTTTCTGGAACATTCAAATTCAGTATTACTGCAGCCAGTTAGCCTACAGACCGTTCCAGCAACACCATCAAACCAGAGACTGCCACCTCTGCCCAGCAATCATCCAGGTACTTAAGACCTTATTATCTGCACCAAATAAGGAAACTTATGAGAATAGATGGGTCTGCTAGAGATTTATTGGTGACTAAAGACAGATATGCAGAGAGAAGAAATTATAGAGTGCATTTGTATTTTTAAGCTACATGAGGTAAATTTAAGGCAGATTTCATTATGACTGTTGTTGTCATTTGTCACTAAGTCACATCTGACTCTGCAACCCCATGGACTGTTTGGTTCCTCTGTCCAGGGGATTTCCCAGGCAAGAATATTGGAGTGGGTTGCCATGCTCTTCTCCGGGGATCTTTCTGATCCAGGCACATCTCCTGCATTGGCAAGTGGATTCTTGACTGCTGAGCCACAAGGGAAGCCCCGTGACTGACATGAGGAGACTGTGGAAATGCTTGTGTTGCACTGAACACTATATTCTGAGTGCTGAGGCACATGAACCTTTAGTCCGAGTCTGGGCGTCTGTAGACTTGTACTGGGCAGTAGCACTGGGACACCAGTGTGCTTGTTTCTGGTTGTCAGGTGTTCCTTAGGATCTTCTGTGTGAGGTCAAAGTCAGACAGAGAGCACAATGTGTGTTTCTTTTTGTTGCCTACAGCGATGACAAAGAACGATCTCCAGCCACCCAATTACTGTGAAGTAATGGAGTTTGATCCCTTAGCTCCTGCTGTCACCACAGAGTAAGTCATTTACAAAATGATTATATTTTTTGTCTTGGTTCCCTTTGGTAGCACAGCTCACAGGGTTTGGTTATACATTAACTTTGTTTAGGCCTTAGCAGAAATCAATGACCTTACATAAAAGTGATTTATGAGATTTTGTGGTGGCTCTTGCTCTTAATGTTGGTCTTGTCATTCTTGACCTTGTGACTTAAAAATAAAAACACTGGGGTTGCACACTAAGAAATAAGCAGAACCATCATGTGCATTAGTGTCTTCCTTATAGATGCCTTGGAAGAAAGTCAGATTCTTTCCAGGTCGAGAAAGGCAGTATTCACTGATTGATGACTCTTAAGTACCACGTTGATGGATATTTTAGTTGTTCTTTGACTAATGCCAGAAAAAAACTTACATAAGGACTTGTTTTTAATCTTCACTACCTATGACAATAGTGTGCTTATTAATGTAAAAATTACTTTTTAACTTGGAATCCTTAAAGCAGTATTGTGATTTCATATTGGTCAAGTGTATATAAATATTTATGGGATGGTAACCTCATTAGTGGAGTAGGAAATGGCAACCCACTCCAGTATTTTTGCCTGGAGAATTCCATGGACAGAGGTGCCTGGAGAGCTATAGTCCGTGGGGTCACAGAGTCAGACACAACTGAGCATGCACACAGGCTCATTAGTTTTAATATATTTTGACTAACTGAAAGTTACCGCCAAAATTGTTTAAAATGATTAAAGCTTTTTTATAGAAATGATTGTTTAGAAACTAGCAGCCTACAGGCTTTATCTTGCCTGCAACTGTGTTTTGTTTGACCTATGTGAATTTTAAATATGCACATAAAAATTAATTGCCAGGTTAAAAGATGGGATATTTCACTAACTATCTGAACTTCTGGATGGTTGTTGATATGACAACTGTGCCAAGCCCGCATTTTTACACGCTAGCAATAGTATGGGGCTGCACTGTCTCAGTTCACAAGGCCCCCACATACCTTCATCTGATCTGCTTGACATGTGCAGGCATTTGAGTTTTTGACCCTGACCCCCTGGTTCACACCCTCAGTGTAGCGATGTTTTGGAATGATTTGTAAGTGAATGAAGCAGGCCTGCAGAACCTGTCTCATCTTAAACAGGCAGCCACTATGCAGTCCCAGGCTTATTACAATAAGCTTAGGAGTTCATTAAATATTTTTTCCTAACAGGATTGTGAAACTTTCATTCTGCTTGATAAAGTATCACTGAATATGTTAGTGGTTTAAGGAATTAGAAACTAGTTAAACTAGGTATGGTGTCTCAAGAACGCATGTTTTTTTAATCAGTTTCTCCAAGCAAATAGGAAGCAGATTATTATAATCTAGTTAATTATGAGATAGTTGTAAATAGTTGTGGTGGTGTAGGAGATGTTAAAGGTAAGAAATAGCAAGAAGCTGGAGAGGTGAAGTTTGGGGACTCCCTACCACTTTGAAAGCTCGTGACGCTTTCACATTGTGGTGCTGGAGAAGACTTTTGAGAGTCCTTTGGACTGCAAGGAGATCAAACCAGTCAATTCTAAAGGAAATCAACCCTGAATATTCATCGGAAGGACTGATGCTGAAGCTGAAGCTCCAAAACTTTAGCCACCTGATGCAAAGAGCCAGCTCACTGGAAAAGACCCTGATGCTGGGAAAGATTGAGGACAGGAGGAGAAGAAGGCAGGAGAGGATGAAATGGTTACATAGCATCACCAACTCAATGGATATGAACTTGAGCAAACTGTGGAAGATACTGGAGGACAGGGAAGCCTGGCATGCTGCAGTCCATGGTGTGACAAAGGGTCGGACATGACTTAAGGACTGAAGAACTACCACCGCCACTGAGTTCTTACTTTCTGCGTGGTAGGGTGTCTCAATCTCTTTAAATGCTACATGAGATCCAGGGAACTTCTCCCTAAGGAAAGCATAAAATCTTACATGAAAAGTCCTGGGATTATCACATCACTGGTTGTCCATGAACCCCAGGTTAAGAATTTCTACTCCAGCAGAACATAGATTATAGTACTTATGAATATACATACATATACATACACAATTCACTCATTTGACATATGACTGAAAATTGACTATGTACAAGGGAAAATGATTGGTGCCTAATTTATAACGTTGAACCTAATGGAGGGCAAATCTAATAAGGAGGCAGAAATTAAATCAGCAGGCAAACATGTATTTGCAGTTTGTGTTAATAGTATGAAAGATATTGACTTGACAATATATAACAGAAAGAACTAATTGGGGGTTAGAGAAAGCCTGAGAAGTGACATTCAAATTAAGACCTGCAGTTTTTAGTGTAGTGACAAGTTTGGGAATCTGTTGCAGGCACTGGGGAGAGAAATGGAAAAGTCAGGAACAAAGAGAACAACACGGAACCTATCCCCAGATGTGGAAATCGCAGTTTGGAAACAAAAAGAAGGGAGTGCACAAATGCGATGAACGTCGCTGAAGACAGACAAGGACTCAACACTAGACAATGGACTAAGTGACAGATAATCTTGAGTGATTCAGTAGAAGTTGACAGGGACAGAGGCAAATCTCAGTGCATTAAAAAGGGATGAAGTAGATGGTACACAGGCAGCTTACAAAGAAACTTAAACACGAAGGACTTGGGGAAAGTGGTCTGGTAGCTAGAGTATTACTGACGCAGTTAAGTAGACATCGGATAAAGGACTGTATTATTTTGTAAAATGGGAAATGCTGGAACATCTGTGAATCCTGAGGGGTAAGATTTAGTAGAGAATGAGAGGTTGAAGATTCAGGGAGGGAGACTGAGTGAAGTGTTCAAGAAACCAGGGGTTAATAGATAGGATCATAAAAGTAGATGATGGTGCAGATGAAAACAGATTTGAAGATTTGGTGATGGTAACATCAGGTTTCCACGTAGACATTTAATTTGTTAAGATATTAGGTTTTTCCAACCGAGAGGAGGGGCGTCAGAGATTTGAGTAGCGTGAAGAAGGCTAAAATATTTCTGTGGAAAATGAAAGACAAAACTGAGAAACATTAAAATTTCTGGACCATGCTGGCACTTCTTGAAGTTAGTGATTATGTCTTCAAAGTGCTTTGATTTTTATGAGTTTTTTTTCTTAGTCATGTGTTGCTATACTGTGTATATTAATGCCATATTTGTAGGTATAGATATTTTCTATCTATAGACATACGTTAAGACAAATGAAGACTATCACAGAAAAATGACTATATACAAAGTACAAAGAAGACAGGGGTTAAATAAGCTAGAATATTAATTTTTAATGTTTAAGCCAGGGAAAGCTGAACAATTTTTGCTTTTTTTTTTAAAGCAGAAAGCAAGCTGTCTAAATTTGAGCCATATTTCTCATTAAATTATATGATGGTTATATAAGATACATATTTGTAAGATGCATGGGAACAGCAGCATTAGGATCTAAAGTAGTTTTTATAATGTAAGCTTCAGGGCAGAGACCTTTGTTTTTATTTATTGATATAGCCTCAACACCTAAAATGGCACCAGATTTTTGCTTTAAGATGATGGCAGTTAAAAGCCAAAATAGTACATTGAAATTGATCTATAACCATGATATTTATCAATTTACCATGATGACTTGTTTCAGAGCTATTTATGAAGACATTGATGTTCATCCCCACAAAGGAGCTCAAAGTCACAGTAATTGTTGAGGTAAAGACTTCAACTCACACACCTTACATCCCACATGATTTTAGTGTAACTGTCACTTTCTACATTTATTATTTATGTTCTGTAAGGGCCATCTCAGTCTGACACTTTGATGAGTGAAGTTACACAAGTTCCTATGTCATTCAAATTGTAATGATCAATGAGACAGATTCTTTGTGACCATGTTAGCTAAAAATTATAAATCTTGGGAATGCAGAAATCGGTTTATGGTATAAAAATATTAATGCTAACAAAAACAGCTAATCAATAAAAAAATTCTTAGCAATAGAATCAGATTTGTATTCTATGTACAGTTAATACTTGGTGACTGGGACTGGTAGAACCCATTTATTGTTATTCTAGGTTGGTCTGGATTCTGTTGCTTTACTAATCATTCCATTTATTTACTAATAAATGCACACAGCCACCAGTAACCTATTAACCATGTTTATTCCCTTCACACTTGCCGTGTGGAAGCAGTACATTCCCACCTTTCCTCTACTTGACTGTGGCTGTCTACTTATCAAGGACTTTTCCCCAGTCCTTGGAGAATAATTGACTCTTCTTTTTACTCCAGGTGGAAATGGATGACCAGTTCACTAGCAGCATTATGGGTGCCAGTTTTCCAAAAGGTGGACCCTGTCCAGCTTTGAGACCCACAAGTTAGACCTTCCAAAACATCAAAACCACAGTGGAACATTTTTCCTCTGCATTAATGAGGTTTAAACAGAAGAGTCACAGTTGGGTTCCTGACAGCAGCTTAAGCTTTATCTCAGAAGAACTTGGTTGTAACATATATTCCCTTAAAACTTAGGCAGAACAAAAATTCATGGTACTGAGGCCAACCAGGTTAAATGTAGCACCTTATGTTTTCACAGGCCTTCCTACATTTATAATCATCACAAGAGATGGGGTAAGAGTAGATGAAGACTGTTTCAGTACAAAATAATTGTTAATAAGTGAAAGCCTGATATGGAAAAACTGTATGATTCAGGAAGAATACTTGAGTGCCTTTATTTACCTAAAGTTGAATGTAAAAGTCAATTTGCACTTCTTTATAAATAACACTCTTATTTAGAATTATAAGTTGTGAAAGCTTTGATGATTGTAGTTCAACTGTATTTCAGGTTTACCCTAAGAGGTCACTGGATTCTACATTGGTTGCCTTTAAATACAATTCTTTATAACACTAAATGGTTGTTTTTGTCTTTTTGGAAGAAAGTCTATTGGAAAACATTCAGGATAACTTGTACTTTCCTTTGTCACAAATTATAATGACAAATGAATTACTATTAAAACAGTTCAAGAACTTTTTCTTTTTTTTCAGAAGAACTTCTAATGTTAGTAAATCCTCACAATCCCACTTATGATTTAAAATCTGGGGACTTGGAATTATCACAAGAAACGTTGGAAGCCTACTAGATATACTTAATGCATTTTATTTAAATTTCATGGTAGCAGACTTTCAAAGTACTTATTTAGTACTCTGAATGTAAAATAGCCCTAGATTTTAAAGGGGAAATACAGTCAGATTTGAAGTCAAAATGTAGTCTTTGGGTAAGCTGTTAGGGCTCAGTGATTACTCTTTTGTTTTGAGCTTTTAGAATAGTGACTATTCGTAATGAAAATAACCAACTATTTGAGAAATAATAATAAATTTTATTGCTACAAGTACGAAGTGCTGATAACCTAAAGGGGAGCTGAATCAAGTTTCTGCTAACATACATGGTTTGAACTGTCGTACATTTTAAGTAGGATAAATGAGTTGGGAAGAAAAGAACCGTCCGTACATAACATTTAAAACAGAAGGCTTCATATTAGTTTAAATACTTCTCTAAGAAGACAAGGTACATGACTTTTTAAAAATCACAAATTTGAAGCAGGACTTAGTTGCTGATTTGAATTATAGCCTGGGACTGGCAACGTATGCCCCTCCTTTGCTTCAAAAAAAGTGTAAGAAAGAGTGATGAGATCAACATTCACCATTCTTGGATCTTCAGCAAATTCAGGATCTATGTAGAAAAATACTGGCATATCTACTTCCTCTTGTGGATTAAGCCTTTGTTCTTCAAAGCAGAAGCACTAAAAGTTATAGAAAAGTATTCATTAATTAGTATTTCTATTCTGCTACCTAGAATAGAAACTGTGCTTCATTTATTGGCTTTAATAAGCATACTGTTAATTATAATCTTTAAATTCTATGATAGGATAACAGCATCTTTCATCTCTGATTGAGTTTTGCTTTTAAAGATAGAGAATCAGCAAATTCTTCTAATCTTAAAAAAACTGATATCCATATAGTTTGGCTCTCAACCTCTGCATAATTATTATAAGCAATGAAAAAAATAGTTTGAATTTTAAAATAAATGAACTTTCAAAAATTTGTATCTTCTAAAAAAACACTGCAGTAAATTTAGTACCAAACAATCTCATGTACTTTTATCACATTCTGTAACATTTGCATTTAGTTATACCTGTATTTTATTGAAGTACTGTCCAGCTTCAAATGGTACAACATTGTATGTAGAAATTCCGATTACTGGTTTGTCAGTAGGATTCTTAGCTTTATAAAACGCCAGTGCTGTCTCTCCTGGCACTACCTGTTTTAAGGAAAATACACATTATCAACACTTTAAATCTTACAAATCTGCACTCCATACTAAATTAGTATTTTCATTTCAGACCATAATGCCTAATCTAATTTTAAGAGTCAGCAAAATAAATTGAAGATCAAGAACATTTGATTTTCAAATGTTACTTGCATGTCAGTGGAGAACCATTGCTCTACACATACATTACGGATTGTTCTCTTATATGTCTGAAGTCTTGAAGTGATAAGCTGCAGATGAAGTTATTTAAAATGTGTCCAAGAACAGCCAAGTCTTCTTAATTCTTAACACTTACCCTGAATATTATATAAACTGACTAAAGATTCTGTTTAGAAAAAGGCTTCCGTTCTCTTGGTGACTCAGACGATAAAGAATCTGCCTACAGTGCAGGAGACCTGGATTCAATCCCTGGGTTGGAAAGATCCCCTAGAGAAAGAAATGGCTACCCACTCTAGTATTCTTGCTTGGAGAATTCCATGGACAGAGCACGGTAGCGGGCTACATACAGTCCACGGGGTTGCAAAGAGTTGGACATGACTGAGCAACTTTCACTTCACTTTTTAGAGAACGTTACCAACCTTAAACTTAGTTTACAACCAGAGTAAATTATATGTATGACCAAAATAAAACAACTAAATAGAAATTTTATTTAGCCAAAAAGCACTAATACTTTTGAGAGAAAATAATGGATAAAATAAATCGCAAGCTTTAAAGTATTTGGACACTGACTAGTGTCCAAAGGATGCTGTCACATGTACCAGATTAGCCACTAATACCTTGTATACTACTGTGTGACTGGAATTAATACTCAGAACCACAATCTTTAACACCCTCAATCACTGAAGAGATTCAGTCAGGATTACTAACCTGGGAAAGCACTAACATTCATAGAGTTTTCCAATAAGAGTTACAATTAAACTTTTCTGGTTATTCCTCAGTTCATGAGGTAATTTCAGTTAAATCTTCTAGGCAAGATGTTAGGCAACTTTTAAGGTGCATAGTCTTTCTGAGCTAGAATATAACTTTTTAGTATGATTACTTCAAAAATCCTTAAATTTATTTTAAGAGATAGGGATGCTGCTGCTGCTGCTGCTGCTATGTCACTTCAGTCGTGTCCAACTCTGCGACCCCATAGACAGCAGCCCACCAGGGGATTCTCGTCCCTGGGATTCTCTAGGCAAGAACACTGGAGTGGGTTGCCATTTCCTTCTCCAATGCATGAAAGTGAAAGTGAAGTTGCTCAATCGTTTCTGACCCTAGCAACCCCATGGTCTGCAGCCTACCAGGCTCCTCCATCCATGGGATTTTCCAGGCAAGAGTACTGGAGTGGGGTGCCATTGCCTTCTCCGAGAGAGAGGGATAGTTTGATGTAAACCAGTAAACTACTTTCCAGCGTAACCAATGTTTTCCAACAGTTTCTTATATCATCTCTACCTGGGGTAAATAAGTTTAAGTGTTAGTCACTCAGTTGTGTCTGACTCTTTGAAACCCCAGTGACTGTAGCCCGCCAGGCTCCTCTGTTCATGGGATTCTCCAGGCAAGAAAGAATACTGGAGTGGGTAGCCATTCCCTTACAGGGGATCTTCCCAACCCAGGGATCAAGCCCAGGTCTCCCGCATTGCAGACATATTTTTTACTGTCTGACACACCAGGACAGCTGTTCCTACTCTCAAGATTGGTGACCAGAGAACTTTTTAGTGAACTCTTAATATGATTCTAATAAAAATAGGACATTTTCCATTGGTCCAAAGTAACTTTTATTATGACGCCATGTAACTTAAAAGAATACCTTGTTACATTAGGTGTAGTGCACTGTCAAAAAGTAGTCTGTGGAAATAAAAGAATTACAGTAATGGAATGTGTCAGTATTCTGAAATTAAGTTCAGATGAATGTTTCCTAAATTGTGAAACAGTAAGTGATGAAAGAATCAATCTTTAAATTGGAAAAAGCAATCTTTTAAACATTGCTTTAAGTACTTACATATATTTCTGTTTGCTGAGGTCTAAAGTTCCACTGGAGACTTGCATGCACATCTGCATTAAAGGTGATTTTAATGATGCGATCCTTAACAGGTACCATGTTTTCAATCTGGTCTGACGCATGACCTGCTACTGCTGATCCTCCAAGTCCAGTAGTCTAGGAAAAGATAACAAGGCATAATATGCTAAACAAAAGTACAGTAGTTTTAGGTGCTGATGACCTATTTACTGGATGAAACAAAATTTTAAAAACAATAATCCAGTAGCAGCAAGGTTTATATACTATCACTGACCATTTCCTATGAATGTGCTAATGATTTGACCACTTTTTGGGTGTCAAGGGTCTATGTATGTTAAAGTCATATTTTTCTGTAATCACCTGGTTGTAAAAATGATCAAAAATGAATCATCTGAAAGAGAATGGACTCTCCACTGATAACAGAGCTCTGAATTTTTAGCTGAACTTTTCATTAAACATCTTTCTCCTTATTGCTAGTATTTCATAATAACTATTATGAATAGAAATAAAATATACCCACAATGCTGTCATTTCAATAAAACTAATTCCATTTTCCATATTCTTATCTGGTCCTTTTCTGTATCATAACTTTTAGTGGACAGATTAGTTTGTAAACTCACTTCTACAGTCTGCTCTCCTCAAGCATCGTTAAGTATTTTGCCATGTTGGTAAAATGTTTCTGTAAATGTTTTCTGTATTTTTTAGTACTGTACAGCTTTTACATAGATATCATCAGTTAATCAGAGAACCTCTTTGGTCACTCAGTGGACTAATCATAAGGCATCAGGATCATCTGTATCTGACACTTCTTGTCTATCTTCATTGCCATTACTTATTTCCTTATCAGAGATGCTTAAAAAAAATTCCTTACTTCCAGGGTCATCATTCTTCTGATGCTTGAGGTTGCCAGAATTGTGGTCTCCGGATAATTAATCTGTTACTATACTGGGAAAAAAATACCAAATTTGAGGCTATGGAAGACTCCCAGCAAAGTACAGTACTACTACCTTAGCTTGTTAAACAAGTCAATCAGCTTCACTAAACTGCCACACATTATGAAACTACATTATAACCCTACGAGACACATCAGAGGGCAAGCCTTTATTTACCCTTGTTTAATCAGAGGGCAAGCCTATTCTTCTGTTCAAGAAGGCTACGTTTTAAGATGTAACTTGTTTCTGAAGAACCTGAGTCACTTGTCTGACAGTCTCTGAATACAGTCTTCAAATTAGTGTGATGATTTGCAAAATTAAACAATAGAAAAAGGCTCTGAAAAGAAAATGTCCTGTGCTCCAGTCTAGTTCTGTCACTAAGTAGCTCCAAAAACTCAATTTTACTTTCTTTGGGCTACACTTTCTATACTCATAAAATGAGCTTGGTGTATGAAGTCGTTTACATAATCCCTTATTTTTGGTTCTAAAGTTCTGTGATTCCAAAAATTAAAAGACGTTCTTTTGGAAATGTCACTACTGAACATCCAACTGTGATTTAAGTTTAGGATTGCAAACCACAATAGATTTTTACTTTCCTGCCCCGCACTTTCATCCATGTGAATGAAATCTGTCGTTCATTTCAGTTTGCGGCAGGGTTTCATTGGCACTAATGACACTTTGGATAGGATAATTCTTTGTTTTTCTGGCGGGGGTGAGGGATGGGTCTGTTCTCTGCTCTGCCCACTAGGCAGCACGCTCCCCCTTCACCTACCAGGTTGTGGCAACTAAATTGTCTTCAGATATTGTTAAATATTCCCTGGAAAATAAAATCACCCCCCCCCCCGCCCCCGCCCATGCCCCGTGGTTGGGGAGATCTACACTAGATGTTTTGGATTCAGTTCTGTTTATGATTTCATCAATGGTAGTTTGGGGATTTATGCTTGGTCCAGGCTAGCTTGTGATGAACATTAACTCACATTCTACACTCATCCTCCAGCAATCAAGCCACTCCCCCTTCCCATATAAGTGCTGATATTCAGTTCAGTTCAGTCCAGTCGCTCGTTGCGACCCCATGAATCGCAGCACGCCAGGCCTCCCTGTCCATCACCAACTCCTGGAGTTCACTGAGACTCCCGTCCATCAAGTCAGTGATGCCATCCAGCCATCTCATCCTCTGTCGTCCCCTTCTCCTCCTGCCCCCAACCTCTCCCAGCATCAGAGTCTTTTCCAATGAGTTTAAGAGACTAAAAAGTTCTTTAGATTCCAGTTTCATTATTATTGGCGATTCCGATGTACAACAAAGTTTGGGAATCAGCTATTACTCACTTAGTGAATGAACCCAAAGTGTAGCTCTCATTCATGGCACGGTTTTAAAACAGAAATTCCTGGACCCTACCCAGGTCTCCTAATCAGAATCTCTGGGGTAGGGAAGCCCTGATATGTTTAAGAAGCTCCATGGGTGACCTAATGCCCAAAGCAGCAAACTACTGCTTAAGAACTTAGCAAAACATGGATATGTAACAGGTGAAGTAGCCCTGTGCCTGCGGTTCTCAAACATTAAGTCTGCATCACAATCTGCTATGGAACTTATTAAAATACACATTGCTGGGCCCCAGAGTTCCTGATTACCCAGTTCTGGAGTTGGATCCAACAATCTGTACTCAAGTTTCCCTCTCAGGTAATGATGCTGTTGCACTGGAGTTTCTGATCTAAAAGGGAGCTCGGAGGAAGGACATTACAGTTACATATTAACAAACGGGAAAAGCCTCGAAGTCCTAAGTCATCTATACAAAGTCCTAAATCACAGTAGTTTGTACAGATAAAAAGCTACTCCCAGTTTAAGCATAAGTAGGAAGCAACTCCCGTTTCCAGGGTTAGCCTTTGCACAGAACCTGTATGTGTTTCACAGAGGGAAAGTATGAACATAAATTACATTTTAAAAGCAGGCAGGCGTGTGAGCAGCAGGAGATTGCTGGATACATGAGTGTACGCTGCAGACCTTTCGGGTGTCAGCTCTGAGAGCAGGGAATTTCACTCGGCAGTGGGGTCCGGGCAAGAACACAAGAGCTCGAGTTGGACCGGCAGCTCTGTCACTAGCTTTCCTGATGAACTTCAAGGCCCGTTTTCCTCTGGGACAGTCCTCCACCGGGGCCCGCGGAGCCTCGAGGTCTAGGGAGCCGCCCCGGCCCTCCGCCCCTCCAGAAGGGCCGCCCGGCGGGCCGCGCCAGCCCTACCTGGCAGTAGAGCCGGTAAAGGGGCACGGCGGCGTAGGACGCGCCCAGCATGCCCACCGCCGCCGCGGCCATGTAGGTGAGGACCGTCTTGTTCCGCCGCCGCCAGTCCTCCTCCTGCGAGCGCGTGTAGGGGTTCGTGCTCTTCGGCCGCCGAGCCGGCTGCTCCGCCGGGCTCGGGCGCCTCCATGTCCCAAGCCGCCTCAGTCCCTGCTCAGTACCCGCCGGCCCGCTCCTCCCCGGCCGGAGACACGGCTCTGCCCTCTCAGCAGCCCGGGTTGGGCGCCCAAGGTGGCTCCAAGACCACCCGCAGAAAACGACGCGTCTCCAAGCCGGACGCCAGAGCCCTCCCATGACGCCCGGAACGCGCGTCCGCCCGTCAGGGGCAAGGGGGCGGATCTCGCGAGGCCTCCTCGGTCTCGCGAGCTCTGGGTTGAGCCCGCCGCTGCCTAGGCTACGGCTCTCAGGTAGCCGCTTTTGCGGTCGGGCTACGGAGGCCCGGTGGCCGGGTAAGTTCGCGATTTTGTTAATAACTGTTCCTCCCACTTCGCTTTCCTCCAGTATTTGTTTAACTTACTTTCAGGAAAACGCCTCGCGCTCCTCCGCGTGCACTCCATCATCACATGGCTTGTGTCCCTGAAATTTCCAGCCCCCAGCAGGCTTTGTCTCGCCCTGGCGGCTGCCCGCGGCCGTGTCCCGCGCGGGCCCTTGGTGGCCGGTCCGCTATCGGTGTCCTGGGTTTGGGCTCAAGAATTACCTCTCCCAGGAAGCCTTCCTGTGTCAACCACAGCCCGCTTGGACCCTCGCACACCTTTATTTTCTCAGCTCCTGCGAATCGGCTTCTGTTGGTCTCGTGTCCCTTAACCACTTGCCCAGTGAAAATTAACCAGTTCTGGGACGGGAGAGACGTCGTCAGACTGGTTTTTGAGAGGATGGTGACCGGGATGTGAGGATCATTTAAGGAGGGGTTGAAGGGAATGGACTGCTTATCTTGAAAAATAAACGCACGGGGGATATAATAGCTTTTTTCAGTTGTCCTGCAGACCAAGCTGGGGCGGACTGCATAGCCCATTTTGCCGTAATGAAAGGAAGCATCCTGCAAGCAACTATTAGAGATCAGATTCCGAGGTTACACAGGTCTAGATTCATACCCGGGTCCTCACTATGGCCTTGTGTCGTTAGGCCAGTTATTTGACCTCTTTAAAACTTAGCGGCCTTACTTGTAAAATAAAAATCGTAACAGTATATATGAAGATACTTTATTGCTAATGTCCAGAGTAGTTATAATTATACCCATTTTGTGGATGAAAAAACTGAAATCCTGAGAAGTTAAATGACTTCAAATCATTCAACATTTTATTTATTGTACTACTGTGGGCCAGACATCGTTCTACCTACTGGGGCTACAGCACAGAGAAAGTCCAAGAAGATCAGTTATAGAATGTGTCCTTTTACTGAAGGGACTCAGGAGAAAGGCAAGTAACAGATACACAAGAGTTTCAGATAACAATCAGTACAGTGTGATTGAAAGTCAAGAGGAGGGGCACTAAAGAAAGGTCTATTTGAGCTTAGTCCAGGGCGATGATAAGGAGCAACCTACCAATGACAATTCTAAGTCATGCAAAGGCAGGTAGGCAAGAAAGAGCTACTTACCATTGAAAAACAAAAAGGAGGCCAGTGTGTTCCTAGCATTGTGAGCAGGAAGAAGAGTGGTAAATGGGTCAGAGCAGGTATACAGGGCCAGGTAATAGAACCTTTTAAGCCATGTCCAAGGTTTATTTATTTATTTATTTTTTTAACTGGAGTATCAAAGGGTTTGTATTTTATTTTAAAAATAATATGAAGCTTACAAGTGAAATCTGATTCCCATTTTTAAAAAGATGCTGGTTTTGGAATGGAGAGTGGACTAAGGGGAAGAGAGCAAAAAAAAAATAGAACAGTTAGGAGGCAATTGCAGTAGTCCAGGTGAGTGATGATGGTCACCTTGAAAGAATAATTGATTAACTTGTGGTCACAGGGCCAGAAAATTACAAACCAAAAAATTTAAAAAAAGTATCTTCTGACTCTTCTACTTTGGCACAAAAATTTCAAGATTCTTTGATTCTGAAAATTTATTCTTGTGTTATGAGAATGTTTGCCAGTTTTTTTTTTTTTTTATCTGTAACGACCTTAGTTCTTACACTAGATTGTCATCTCTATTACGTTAAAACGTGTCATATTTTAAATTCCTTACAGCATAGACTCAAACCCCATGCAAATGTTAATGTCACTGAAACCAACAAAGCATTCCCTTTGACTATTCTTTTTTCCAGGCAACCCTTCAATATATCAACAGGTAGCAGCATAAATTTGTCAATAATAATGTCTTTGTTTTGGATTTTTGCTTATAATTAATTGCAAATGAAATTACTCTTTTCCAAGGTACAGTAATCTTGATAGCAGTAGAACAGTGTTGACTGCAGTTCTTAATGAGCCTGAATATGCTTGTGATGTTGCATAAATCATTCTGATAAATAATGCTAAGTAATGGCTTCTACCATGAATGAAATGCGGACACCTTGGGCAAGGCTAGTGCAGCCCTTTCCTGGAGGTAGAGATGTTTATTTCAAACTTAAAACATCAGGGACTGGACTGATATCTCAGACTTGGCACATTTAATTTGTAATATCATTTTTTAGCAACAAATAATTGGATCTTATGAACCCTTTCTAGTTACCTATCAGATCAGATCAGATCAGTCGCTCAGTCGTGTCCAACTCTTTGCGACCTCATGAATCACAGCACGCCAGGCCTCCCTGTCCATCACCAACTCCTGGAGTTCACTGAGACTCCCGTCCATCAAGTCAGTGATGCCATCCAGCCATCTCATCCTCTGTCGTCCCCTTCTCCTCCTGCCCCCAATCCCTCCCAGCATCAGAGTCTTTTCCAATGAGTCAACTCTTTGCATGAGGTGGCCAAAGTACTGGAGTTTCAGCTTTAGCATCATTCCTTTCAAAGAAATCCCAAGGCTGATCTCCTTCAGAATGGACTGGTTGGATCTCCTTGCAGTCCAAGGGACTCTCAAGAGTCTTCTCCAACACCACAGTTCAAAAGCCATCAATTCTTCGGTGCTCAGCCTTCTTCACAGTCCAACTCTCACATCCATACATGACCACAGGAAGAACAATAGCCTTGACTAGATGAACCTTTGTTGGCAAAATAATGTGTCTGCTTTTGATGCTATCTAGGTTGGTCATAACTTTCCTTCCAAGGAGTAAGCGTCTTTTAATTTCATGGGTGCAGTCACCATCTGTAGTGATTTTGGAGCCCAGAAAAATAAAGTCTGACACTGTTTCCACTGTTTCCCCATCTATTTCCCAGAAAGTGATGGGACCGGATGCCATGATCTTCGTTTTCTGAATGTTGAGCTTTAAGCCAACTTTTTCACTCTCCACTTTCACTTTCATCAAGAGACTTTTTGGTTCCTCTTCACTTTCTGCCATAAGGGTGGTGTCATCTGCATATCTGAGGTTATTGATATTTCTCCCGGCAATCTCGATTCCAGTTTGTGTTTCTTCCAGTCCAGCATTTCTCATCATGTACTCTGCATATAAGTTAAATAAGCAGGGTGACAATATACAGCCTTGACGTACTCCTTTTCCTATCTGGAACCAGTCTGTTGTTCCATGTCCAGTTCTAACTGTTGCTTCCTGACCTGCATATAGGTTTCTCAAGAGGCAGGTCAGGTGGTCTGGTATTCCCATCTCTTTCAGAATTTTCCACAGTTTATTGTGATCCACACAGTCAAAGGCTTTGGCATAGTCAATAAAGCAGAAATAGATGTTTTTCTGGAACTCTCTTGCTTTTTCCATGATCCAGCGGATGTTGGCAATTTGTTCTCTGGTTCCTCTGCCTTTTCTAAAACCAGCTTGAACATCAGGAAGTTCACGGTTCATGTATTGCTGAAGCCTGGCTTGGAGAATTTTGAGCATTACTTTACTAGCGTGTGAGATGAGTGCAATTGTGCGGTAGTTTGAGCCTTCTTTGGCATTGCCTTTCTTTGGGATTAGAATGAAAACTGACGTTTTCCAGTCCTGTGGCCACTGCTGAGTTTTCCAAATTTGCTGGCATATTGAGTGCAGCACTTTCACAGCATCATCTTTCAGGATTTGGAATAGCTCAACTGGAATTACATCACCTCCGCTAGCTTTGTTCGTAGTGATGCTTTCTAAGGCCCACTTGACTTCACATTCCAGGATGTCTGGCTCTAGGTCAGTGATCACACCATCGTGATTATCTGGGTCGTGAAGATCTTTTTTGTACAGTTCTTCTGTGTATTCTTGCCATCTCTTCTTAATATCTTCTGCTTCTGTTAGGTCCATACCATTTCTGTCCTTTATCGAGCCCATCTTTGCATGAAATGTTTCTTTGGTATCTCTGATTTTCTTGAAGAGATCCCTAGTCTTTCCCATTCTGTTGTTTTCCTCTATTTCTTTGCATTGATCGCTGAAGAAGGCTTTCTTATCTCTTCTTGCTTGATCATGTCCAATTTTACATAGTAGGTAAAATAGTAGGTTATTTTTCATACAAACCATTTAGGAGGGGTGACAGTTGAGTGAAATAGGTGAAGGTAGGAAAAGAAGGAAAAATGGGGAAAAAAATGGTTTGATAGTCATGATGTTTTCTTATCCGATTATTGGTTTTTTAGGCTTTCTGAAGATTCAAAGATTATAAAGATGTATTGTTTTTAAAATTTGGTTTGTAATTACATTTTTTAGTATCTTTACTATGTGTTTAGTATGTTTACTGTGTTCATTATGTTTTCCATTTAGTGCAGGATAGTGGCATAACGTTCTCTCAGTAAGTCTGAATATGCTAGTTTCTTACTTCCTGGCAGCTTCCTTTAACTAACATATTTGAAAGCCTACTCCATTTAAAAGGTCTTGAATAAGTTTATATGATTGACAGTTAAGGTGAAATGAAAACAGAAGTCATTTATCAGTAAAAGCCATTTTTTTTCAAGTAATGGTTTTCAAGATCAGTGCCAGCCTCATGGGTTTGTGAACTGTGCAGTCAGTCACACAGGGCCTTGCTCTTAAACAGGCCCCTTACTTAGTTGGACCATGTACTTAGTTTAATGCTCTGCTGTCACTATCTTGAAATTGTTAATAATTTTTTTTTTTTAACAAGGAGCTTTATATTTTCATTTTGTAGTAACCCCTTCCCCCAGATTGATTATATCTCAGATGGCCTGACTGACATTTTGACATAATTCAGGCTAGGGTTCAGTCAGCCTACCTAGAGTGAGCAGAAGTTAAAGATAAGAGATAAGGCAAAAAGCAAATGCAGGTCTTCTGAGAATAGTCAGATTGTATGAAATAAGATCAAGCAAAAATTCATATTCCTTACAATGACCCCTAAGATTCTAAGACCCTACCTGCTTCTCTGACTTCATTTTTCTCTCACCATCCGCCATGATACTGCCACACTCTTTTTGTTCTGTAAACTCTCCAAACTTTTTGCTGCCTTGATACCTGTTCTCCACCTGGAATTCTGGGTCCCTGTTTTTCTCCTGGCTCATCTATTATGTGGATCTTAGCTGGAATTTAAATTAAATCTCCTGTCTAGTCACATATGATCTGTTACCTTTCGGTATCTGAAACTAGCTCATGTTGTTTCCATTTTTATTATCTCCCAATGAAACATGTATATGCCATAAAAGCAGAGGCCTTGGCTTATTAGGCATACTGTCATAAGCATTTAGGACAAGGGGTACATAGGATTGCATTGCTTACCAAGCAGAGGGCAGTCAGTCTCAGGAAACTTGTGTGAGCAGTAAGCTGTTGGTCTAATTATCTCCTTTCAAGAAGCCTAGAACTGCTTCTTTGAAGCAATTATCTGTTGTTTCCCACTGGTTTGGGCTGTGGCTTGCATGTTGCTATCCTTGCAACTTCAAGACAAATGAGTTGCATTGCTGATGGGCTTCAGTTCAGTTCAGTTGCAAAGTTGTGTCCGACTCCTTGCGATCCCATGGACTGCAGCATGCCAGGCCTCCCTGTCCATCACCAACTCTCGGAGTTTACTCACACTCATGTCCATTGAATCAGTGAGACCATCCAACCATCTCATCCTCTGTCGTCCCCTTCTCCTGCCTTCAATCTTTCCCAGCATCAGAGTCTTCAGCTCTTCACATCAGGTGGCCAAAATATTGGAGTTTCAGCTTCAGCATCAGTCCTTCCAATGAATATTCAGGACTGATTTCCTTTAGGATGCACTGGTTGGATCTCCTTGCAGATCAGGGGACTCTCAAGAGTCTTCTCCAACACGACAGTTCAAAAGCATCAATTCTTCAGTGTTCAGCTTGCTTTATAGTCCAGCTCTCACATCCATACATGACTACTGGGAAAACCATAGCTTTAACTAGGTGGACCTTTGTTAGCAAAGTTATGTCTCTGCTTTTAAGTAAGCAGAGGTTACTAGGTTGGTCATAACTTTTCTACCAAGAAGCAAGTGTCTTTTAATTTCACGGCTGCAGTGATTTTGGAGCCCCCCAAAATAAAGTCTGTCACTGTTTACGTGTTTCCCCATCTATTTGCCATGAAGTGATGGGACTGGATGCCATGATCTTAGTTTTCTGAATGTTGAGCTTTAAGCCAACTTTTTCACTCCCCTCTTTCACTTTCATCAAGAGGCTCTTTAGTTCTTCACTTTCTGCCATAAGAGTGGTGTCATCTGCATATCTGAGGTTATTGGTATTTCTCCCAGAAATCTTGATTCCAGCTTGTGCTTCATCCAGCCCAATGATTCTCATGGTGTACTCTGCATATAAGTTAAATAAGCAGGGTGACAATTTACAGCCTTGCTGCTGCTGTTAAGTCGCTTCAGTTGTGTCTGACTCTGTGTGACCCCATAGACGGTGGCCCACCAGGCTCCGCCGTCCCTGGGATTCTCCAGGCAAGAACACTGGAGTGGGTTGCCATTTCCGTCTCCAGTGCATGAAAGTGAAAAGTGAAAGTGAAGTCACTCAGTCATGTCTGACTCTTAGCGACCCCATGGACTGCAGCCTACCAGGCTCCTCCATCCATGGGATGTTCCAGGCAAGAGTACTGGAGTGGGGTGCCATTGCCTTCTCTGATACAGCCTTGACATACTCCTTTCCCCATTTGGAACCAGTCTGTTGTTCCATGTCCAGTTCTAACTGTTGCTTGCCGGGGTCCAGCCCTGGCTGATCCAGGGTATTCGAAGGAGAGACGGCGTAGGCGAAGATCAGGAAACAATTGCTTAATTAAACGTTAATTAAGGATATAAAGAGTAATAGAATGAGGATAGCTCAGTGAGGAAATTTAGTGGAGAAAAGCGGCTGAAATAAGGATAGCTCAGTAGGAAAATTCAGTGAAGAAAAGAGGCTGAATAAAATTCCAAAGCAGGGAATTAACGTCACCTACGAATGCCACAGGCGTCCTCCTGTTCTCCCGAAGGAGAGGAGACACTAAGACCTCCCCGGTCGGATCTTAGAAGCCCAGGAAAATTAGTAGGCTTGACAAGCTTCCCCGCCTCAGAGGAAAAATTCAGCCAGAAGGTGAAAGAAAGAATGACATGGGGAGACCAAATTTCGGTGAACAAAAAAGGGGTGTACTTTATTTTTCAAAGTAGTTTATACCTTAAGTTGTGCATAGAGGATAATGGGGGAAGGGGTGGAGTCATGCAAGGACAGCAGTTCCTGGTTCTAATCGAAGCCAGGCTTTCAAACTTATATGCAAAAGTTCAGGTGATTTACATCATCTTCTGGCCAGGAGGCCTGTTAACATTTTAAGAAACTTATTTTTCTCTAAAAGTGATTATTCCAAAGTCAGGTGATTATTCTAAAGTCAGGCGCCAGCCTCCAAAAAGCATTGGATAGAGTTGCATTCCTGTAGGGCAAAGGTGAGGTGGGCTCAATCAAGAAAAGAATTAACTCAAGCATCCAAGGTTACAAACATTGAGGCTACTACTTAGATTTCTATACACCCATTATATCAATCAATACAGTGCCAAGGACACAGTAGGTAAGGGGTATGGAGACTTAGCAGCAAACATTGGCCCAATAAGTGAAAAACCCTTCACCAATACAATTTCTAATCAATCTTTTAACTACTCAAAGGAATCTGTGTTTAGTTTAGAACATCTCCTGCCTCTCACAGTTGGGAGGCTCTGAACAATCACATGTGGCCGGAAAAACCTATTCAGGCAGGCTAGAGGATTTCCAAAGGAGTTTGTAGGTTTAAACACTGTCATACCCAAGAATTATTAACTGGAGCTGTAAGGTAACTCTTTTTTCAGAGAGAGGTAGTGGGGGACAGCCCCCCGTAAAGTCAGAGGTGTAGGTGAAAGCACAAAGCAGAAAGTAGGCAGACTCTGGTTTTGGGGGTAGATGCTCGAGAATTTCCAGGGAGACTCCTGAGGCTTGATCCCGCCTTTGCGTATGCCAAGCCTCCTTCCTCAAGACCTTTGCCAGGGGCAGAGCTTGCTCCCTGCAGTTGCTTCTTGACCTGCATACAGATTTCTCAGGAGGCAGGTAAGGTGGTCTGGTATTCCCATCTCTTTCAGAATTTTACATAGTTTATTGTGATCCACACAGTCAAAGGCTTTGGCATAGTCAATAAAGCAGAAGTAGATGTTTTTCTGGAACTCTGTTTTTCAATGATCCAGCAGATGTTTGCAATTTGTTCTCTGGTTCCTCTGCCTTTTCTGAATACAGCTTGAACATCTGGAAGTTCACAGTTCATGTAGTGTTGAATCCTGGCTTGGAGAATTTTGAGGATTACTTTACTAGCATGTGAGATGAGTGCAATTGTGTGGTAGTTTGAGCATTCTTTGGCATTGCCTTTCTTTGGGATTGGAATGAAAACTGACCTTTTCCAGTCCTGTGGCCACTGCTGAGTTTTCCAAATTTGCTGGCATATTGAGTGCAGCATTTTCACAGCATCATCTTTTAGGATTTGAAATAGCTCAACTGAATTCCATCACCTCCACTAGCTTTGTTTGTAGTGATGCTTCCTAAGGCCCACTTCACTTCACATTCCAGGATGTCTGGCTCTTCATGAGTGATCACATCATCGTCGTGATTATCTGGGTCATGAAGATCTTTTTGGTACAGTTCTTCTGTGTATTCTTGCCATCTCTTCTTAATATCTTCTGCTTCTGTTAGGTCCATACTATTTCTGTCCTTTATTGTGCCCATCTTCGCATTAAAGGTTCCCTTGGCATCTCTAATCATCTTGAGGAGATCTCTAGTCTTTCCCATTCTGTTGTTTTCTCTATTTCTTTGCACTGATTACTGAGGAAGGCTTTTCTTATCTCTTATTTCTTATCTTTGGAACTCTGCATTCAAATGGGTATATCTTTCCTTTTCTCCTTTGCTTTTTGCTTCTTTTCTTTTCTCAGCTATTTGTAAGGCCTCCTCAGACAGCCATTTTGCTCTTTTGCATTTCTTTTTCTTCGGGATGTTCTTGCTCCCTATCTCCTCAATGTCACAAACCTCCGTCCATAGTTCATCAGGCACTCTGTCAGATCTAGTCCCTTAAATCTATGTGTCACTTCCATTGTATAATCATAAGTGATTTGATTTAGATCATACCTGAATGGTCTAGTGGTTTTCTCCACTTTCTTCAATATAAATCTGAATTTGGCAATAAGGAGTTCATAATCTGAGCCACAGTCATGTCCCAGTCATGTTTTTGCTGAATGTATAGAGCTTCTCTATCTTTGGCCATCTCTTTAGATTCCATATATATGTGTCAGTATGTGATATTTATATTTGTTTCTGACTTACTCACTCTGTTTAATAGACACTAGGTTGCAATCTGGATTCCTTTTATTTATTTTTCTTCTCTTATTGCCCTAGCTAGGACTTCAAAAACTATGTTGAATCATAGTGGTGAGAGTGGATATCCTTGTCTTGTTCCTGATCTTTGGAGGAATGCTTTCAGTTTTTCATTGAAAACTGAGAATAATTTTTTGCTGTGGGATTTTCATATGTAGCCTTTACTCTGTTGAGGTAGGTTCTTTCTGTGCCAATTTTTTGAAGTGTTTTTATCATAAATAGATGCTGAATTTTGTCCAAGGTTTTCTCTGCATCTGTTGAGATGATCATATGGTTTTTATCTTTAAATTTGTTAATATGGTGTATTACTTTGATTGATTTGCATATATTGAGGAATCCTTGCATCCCTGGAATAAACCCGACTTGATCACGGTGGATGAACTTTTTAATTTATTATTGAATTCTGTTTGCTAGAATTTTGTTGAGGATTCTGGCATTTATGTTCATTAGTGATATTGGCCTGTGATTTCCTTATTTGGTGTTGTCTTGGCTTGGTTTTGGTATGAGGGTGATTGTGGTTTCTTAGAATGAGTTTACAAGTATTCCTTCCTCTGCAATTTTTTGGAAGAGTTTCAGACAAATAGGCATTCACTCTTCTCTAAATGTTTGATGGAATTCCCCTATGAACCTATCTGGTCCTGGGCTTTTGTATTTGGGGAGAGTTTTGATCTCTGTTTCGATTTCAGTGTTTGTAATTGGATTGTTCAAAGTTTCGTTTTCTTCCTGGTTCAGTCTTTGGAGGTTGACCTTTTCTAAGAATCTGTTCATTTCCTCTAGGTTGTCCATTTTACTAGCATATAGTTGCTTATAATGTTCTCTTATGATCTTTTGTATTTCTGTGTTTTCTGTTGTAACCTCTCCTTTTTCATTTTTAATTTTGTTGATTTGATTTTTCTCCCTTTGTTCCTCGATGAGTCTGGCTAGTGGTTTGTCAGTTTTGTCTGTCTTCTCAAAGAACCAGCTTTTACTTTTATTAATCTTTGCTATTGTTTCTTTCATTTCTTTTTCATATATTTCTGCTCTGATCGTTATGATTTCTTTCCTTCTGCTGACTTTGGGGTGTTTTTATTCTTCTTTCTCCAGCTGCTTTGGATTTAGAGTTAGGTTGTCTATTCGATGCTTTTCTTGTTTCTTGAGGTATGACTGTATTGCTATAAACTTTCTTCTTAGAACTGCATTTGCTGAATCCCATAGGTTTGGGGTCAACGTGTTTTCACTGTCATTTGTTTCTAAGAATCGTTTGATTTCTTTCCTTACTTCTTCAGTATCTTCTTCATTATTTAGTAATGTATTGTTTAATCTCCTTGAGTTTGTGTTTTTTGCAGTTTTTTTTCCCCTGTAGTTGATATCTAGTCTCATAGCATTGTGATCAGAGAAGATACTTGATACAAATTCAGTTTTTGTAAATTTACTGAGGTTTGATTTGTGGCCCAAGATGTGGTCTATCCTGGAGAATGTTCATGTGCACTTGAGAAGAAAGTGTACTCTTCTGCATTTGGATGGCAAGTCCTAAAGATATCAGTTAGGTTCGTTTGGTCTGATATTTCATTTAAGGTGTGTATTTCCTTACTGATTTCTGTTTTGATGATCTGTCCATTGGTGTAAGTGGGGTGTTAAAGTCCCCTACTGTTACTGTGTTGCTGTCGATTTCCCCTCTTATGCCTGTTACTGCTTGCCTTAGGTGTTGCGGTACTCCTACGGGTGCATAAATATTTACAACTGTTATGTCTTCTTCGTGGATTGATCCCTTGATCATTATGTAGTGTCCTTCCTTGTCTCTTATAATATTCTTTAAAGTCTATTTTGTCTGAAATAAAGATTGCCACTCAGCTTTCTCTTGGTTTCCATTCACATGGAATATCTTTTTCCATCCTTTTACTTTCAGTCTGTATGTGTCTTTGGGTCTGAAGTGGGTCTCCTGTAAGCAGCATATATTTGAGTCTTATTTTTTTATCCATTCAGTCAATCTGTATCTTTTGGTTGGTGCATTTAATCCATTTACATTTGAGGTGATTATTGATACATATGTACCTATTGGCATTTTCTTGATTGTTTTGGGTTTGTTTTAATAGGTCTTTCCTTTCTCTTGTGTTTACTGGCTGTGCAAGTCCCTTTAGTATTTGTTGCAAGACTGATTTGGTGGTGATGAATTCTCTTAACTTTTGCTTGTCTGTAAAGCTTTTGAATTCTCCATAAATTTTAAATGAGATCTTTACCATCTGCCAGCAATCTTGATTCCAGCTTATGATTCATCCAGACCAGTATTTCACATGATGTGCCCTGCATATAAGTTAAACAACCCTAGGATTATATAAATAGCTAATGCTGTCTCAAAGAATTTCTGCTGTCAGTTGTACAAATAATTGTCACAATTTCTAAATGCTGTTATTTCTTTGTGTGTGTGTGTGTGTGTGTGTGTGTGTGATGACACATAATACTGAATCTGTAGGTCTAACTTTACAACAAGGAATGTTTACATTTTTAATATTAGTTGAGTGAATTATGTGTGCTCATTTGTGTCCAACTCTCTGTGGCCTCCTCAACTGTAGCTCACTGGGCTCCTCTTCCGTGGAAATTTCCAGGCAAAGAATACTGCAGTGGGTTAATTTGTAGGGCCAAAAAATAACCTTTAAAGGTATAAATGATCTTGTTATTCAAGGGGGCAGAGTAGGTAGGTGGCTGCTCAAAGTCACATGCTCCTAGGCAGCAGAAATAGAACTTAAACTTGTATGTCTTAACTTTTAGTCCAGACTTTCTCCAATGCACTGCATTTCTAAACAGAATCAGTGGCAAGAAGAATTCCACATTTCTTTTTAAAGAGACTGGTAATTTCAGGCTGTTGGTATTATGAGTCTCTTTGACTAGTCATTTCTTTTGAAATTATAGCAGAAAAAGATATGTTTTGTTTATTTGTGTGTGTGTGTACTGAGTCATGTCCAAATCTTTGTGACCCAATGGACTGTAGCCCATGAGGCTCCTCTGCCCATGGCAAAGATTACCAGAGTGGGTTGCCATTTCCTCCATGGGATCTTCCTGACCCAGGGATTGAACCTGAATCTCTTGTATCTCCTGCATTGGCAGGCGGACTCTTTACCACTAGTGCCACTGGGAAAGCCCTTATTTATTCGTATTTATTTTTACTACTTGCCAAGTTGCTTACAACACAGTAATCATAAGACATTATTTAAAGGATATAGCCAATTTTATTTAGCAAACACCAGATCTATGTTATTTTCTCTTTCAGCTTTAAAATTTGCTGGTACTTTAACAAATGTAAATAAAAGAATGACTTAAAAGGGGGATTCATGTTGATGTATGGCAAAACCAATACAATATTGTAAAGTAATTAGCCTCTAATTAAAATAAATTTAAATTAAAAAAATAAAAATAAATAAAAAAGAAAAATAACTTTAAAGAGGGATGACTAGAAGGAACCTATCTTGAATACCAAACCTAAGAATTAATTTTTAAAATATTTTTTCTTTATTATCAAAATAATACAGCAAAATATATATCCTCATCATTTAATATTCAGAAAATAATAATTTAAAGACAAAACTTAAAAATAGCTGATTTTAAAAATAAACTTATCAGTCATTATTATTTACATTTTAGTTATATTTTTCCATAACTGTGATTTTAAATGATGAAATTATTCTGTCCATTTTGTTTTTACACAGCTATTGTTTTTCACATAATAGTGTATTGGGAACTTCTTTCCAAGTCAACAAACCGGAAGGAATGGATCTGCATGATCATTTTTTATGATTATCTAGTATTCTTGTATGTGGGTATATTCTAAATTATTTAACCAATTATAAGTTTTTACATTTTTAGGTGGTTTCTGATGTTTTGTCATTATTAACTAGTCTATGATGATATTCACGAGCTATTATATTTTTGCATGCTTCCTGGATCACGACTTGCCACCTGTAGAGTTTTAAAGAGACTTTGTGTCTTGCTTTCATAGACAAACTCTGGATTTCCTACCATTACTAATATCCTGTTTCCCCAAATGCCCTCATTAAGATGTTTCTTCTTTCTCATCTTTCCTAATCCGTTTTTTCTCTTATTGTTCATAATTGTTCTTTAAATGTGCTAAATTTGGAGGTATATTTTACAGGTACTAAAAGCCACTTTAGTACTTTAAAATGTGCTAAATGCTTTTGAGGTATATTTTACAAGTACTAAAAGCCACACTTACCTAACTTTCTTAGATGTTTCTGACCTCAGCCAAATCTTTTTCAGTTCAGTTCAGTTGCTCAGTCGTGTACGACTCTTTGCAACCCAGTGAATCACAGCATGCCAGGCCTCCCTGTCCATCACCAACTCCTGGAGTTCACCCAAACTCATGTGCATTGAGTCAGTGATACCATCAAGCCATCTCATCCTCTGTTGTCCCCTTCTCCTCCTGCCCCCAATCCCTCCCAGCATCAGGGTCTTTTCCAATGAGTCAACTCTTTGCATGAGGTGGCCAAAGTACTGGAGTTTCAGCTTCAGCAACATTCCCTCCAAAGAAATCCCAAGGCTGATCTCCTTCAGAATGGACTGGTTGGATCTCCTTGCAGTCCAAGGGACTCTCAGGAGTCTTCTCCAACAGTACAGTTCAAAAGCATCAATTCTCTAGTGCTCAGCTTTCTTCACAGTCCAACTCTCACATCCATACATGACCACAGGAAGAACCATAGCCTTGACTAGATGGACCTTTGTTGGCAAAGTAATGTCTCTGCTTTTGAATATGCTATCTAGGTTGGTCATAACTTTCCTTCCAAGGAGTAAGCGTCTTTTAATTTCATGGCTGCAGTCACCATCTGCAGTGATTTTGGAGCCCAAAAAATAAAGTCTGACACTGTTTCCCCTGTTTCCCCATCTATTTCCCATGAAGTGATGGGACCAGATACCATAATTTTCGTTTTTTGAATATTGAGCTTTAAGCCAACTTTTTCACTCTCCACTTTCACTTTCATCAAGAGGCTTTTGAGTTCCCCTTCACTTTCTGCCATAAGGGTGGTGTCATCTGCATATCTGAGGTTATTGATATTTCTCCTGGCAATCTTGATTCCAGCTTGTGCTTCTTCCAGCCCAGCGTTTCTCATGATGTACTCTGCATATAAGTTAAATAAGCAGGGTGATAATATACAGCCTTGATGTACTCCTTTTCCTATTTGGAATCAGTCTGTTGTTCCATGTCCAGTTCTAACTGTTGTTTCCTGACCTGCATACAAATTTCTCAAGAGGCAGGTCAGGTGGTCTGGTATTCCCATCTCTTTCAGAATTTTCCACAGTTTATTGTGATCCACACAGTCAAAGGCTTTGGCATAGTCAATAAAGCAGAAATAGATGTTTTTCTGGAACTCTCTTGCTTTTTCCATGATCCAGCGGATGTTGGCAATTTGATCTCTGGTTCCTCTGCCTTTTCTAAAACCAGCTTGAACATCTGGAAGTTCATGGTTCACGTATTGCTGAAGCCTGGCTTGGAGAATTTTGAGCATTACTGTACTAGTGTGTGAGATGAGTGCAATTGTGCGGTAGTTTGAGCCTTCTTTGGCATTGCCTTTCTTTGGGATTGGAATGAAAACTGACCTTTTCCAGTCCTGTGGCCACTGCTGAGTTTTCTAAATTTGCTGGCATATTGAGTGCAGCACTTTCACAGCATCATCTTTCAGGATTTGAAAGAGCTCAACTGGAATTCCATCACCTCCACTTAGTTGAACATAAAATCAGGAAATGCCCTGTATGTCCTGTCTGGAATCTGGTTACTTAATGTAGTGTGTGGACCTGAAAGAACAATTTATGCCCTTGGAAAGGCTAACAATGAGTGCTCTTTCTTATGGAAAAGCCTCCTTCATCTCCTTTTTTCTTAAGTCTTAAAACATAAGCATAAACTCTCACACTCAATAATCGACTAAAGATCCTGAGTCACTTGATTGAAACAATCTGGTGAGTCTTCAAAGACATTTAAATGTATATCCCCTCAGTAGCTTCTGTTGAAACACCTTTCTCATGTGATTTTTAATTATTTATATATTTATTTTTGTGGTTTTATTTGTTTATTTACTTATGGCTACATTGGGTCTTCATTGCTGTGTGTGGGCTTTCTGTAGTTACAGCCAGTGAGGGCTACTCTAGTTGAGGCATTCAGGCTTCTCAGTGTGGTGCTTTCTCTTATTGCCTAGTGCAGGCTCTAGGTTGCAAGCGCTTCAGTAGTTCTGGTGCACAGGTTTCGTTGCCCCTCAGCACATGAGATCTTCTTGGATCAGGGATTACACCTATGTCTTTTGCAATGACAGGTGGATTCTTAATCACTGGACCACCAGGGAAGCCCCCCCCAGTGCTTTTTAAAATAATGATGGTGATGGTAATGAAGTAGGAGGCGAAATAGTGGAGAGGGAAGAGATTGTTTGGTTTTGGATTCAGTATTAAGCCAATACATCTTTCCTCCACTGTTACTACATCTTGTCCTTTGTCTATTTCCTTTTGGTTATCTTTTCACTTTAGGGGAACAATTAAAAGACTTTAGGGTTCTTTGGCAATATTGCTTGTTACGAAATTTGAAGTAGGTATAAAAATTTATTGAGGTGGAGGAATTAGGTTCCTGCTCATAAAGCTCCTATGAGTCTATTCTAGAAGTGTTATTTTAGTCTTTGTAATAATAAATCAGTAAGTCTTTTTTTCTTTAATTATAGTACCATGCCATACTTTATTTTTTGAGTATATTCTTTTTTTTAAATTGGAGAATGATTCCTTTAAAATATTTTATTGGTTTCTGCCATACAACAATGCAAGACTTCCAATTAATTAGTTGTCTATAAGTTGTATGTGTACATGTATTGAAGTGCTAAATAAGGTGCACTTGGATATAAATCCACATATTGCAGTTACATAGATTTCAACGAAAATCTAACATATTAATTATGCCTGTTATTCCTTCAACTGGTTTATTAGTAACATTTACAAAAAGACATTTGGTAATTTCCTAGTTGTCCAGTGGTTAGGACTCTATTCTTTCACTGCCATGGGTGAAGTTTCAGTTTCTGGTCAAGCTGTGAGGAGAAGCCAAAAGTTAAAAATAAAATAAAGACATTAAATCACGTGGTAGAATTTGGGATGAAATAAATTGTTTTCTAAAAGGTACTTTTCTAGGTATTCCAAAACCAGTTTTTTACCTTTACAAAATAATAAGTGTTTTAAAAGGCGTTAAATGAATATCAAAAATGACTAAGAATTAAACAAATCAGAAATAGGCTTCCCAGATGGCAACAGTCGTGAAGAATTGGCTTCCCAGGTGATGCTAGTGGTAAAGAACCTGCCTGTCAATCCCTGGTTCATTCCAGTGTTCTTGCCTGGAGAATCCTGTGGACAGAGGAGCCTGGTGGACAGTCCATGTGGTCACAGAGAGTAGGACAGAACTGAAGCGACTTAGCATGCACACACGCCAATGCAGGAGACTTAAGAGATGTAAGTTGATTCTTGGGTTGGGAAGATCCCCTGGAGTAGGGCATGGCAATCTACTCCAGTATTCTTGCCTGGAGAATCCCCTGGAATGAGGAGCCTAGTAGGCTACATTGGGTCCATAGTGTCACAACAAGTCAGATATGACTAAAGCGACATAGCAGCACACATATGAAAATAAGTTTAAAACACTGCAGTAGGTCACAAAAGAAGACTTGAACAAAAAGAAGTATGTACCAAGTTTTTTGACAGGAAAATTCAACATCAAAAAGGTGGATACAAATACTTCTTCAGTCAGTTCATGAATTTAACATGCATGAGTGTATGCTAAGTTGCTTCAGTCATGTCCAACTCTTTGTGACCCTTTAGACTGTAATTCACCAGGCTCCTTTGTCCATGGGATTCTGCAGGCAAGATTACTGGAGGGAGTTGCCATGCCCTCCTCCAGGGGGTGTTCCCAATTGAGGGATTTAACCCACATCTCTTAATGTCTCCTGCATTGCCAGGCAAATTCTTTACCCCTAACGTGATTCCCCAACAATTAGCATTAAAAAAAAAAAAAGGAGATTTAGATGTTAATGTATAAAAACACCAAAAATAGCCAGGGAGGCTTGATTGAAAAAGAGCAGTAAGGAGGGATTGGTCTTACCAGACATAAAAATATAATCTCCATCATTAAGATAAAATAGCATGGTATGTGAATATGTAGACTAACAAATGGGCCAGAATAAAAAGTCAGTTGTAGATCTAAATGCTTATGAGATTTGATGTATGATAAAGGTTGCAAGTGGGCCTTAGAAAGCATCACTACGAACAAAGCCAGTAGAGGTGATGGAATTCCAGTTGAGCTCTTTCAAGTCCTGAAAGATGATGTTATGAAAGTGCTGCACTCAATATGCCAGCAAATTTGGAAAACTCAGCAGTTGCCACAAGACTGGAAAAGGTCAGTTTTCATTCCAATCCCAAAGAAAGGCAATGCCAAAGAAGGCTCAAACTACCACACAATTGCACTCATCTCACACGCTAGTACAGTAATGCTCAAAATTCTCCAAGCCAGACTTCAGCAATACATGAACCATGAACTTCCAGATGTTCAAGCTGGTTTTAGAAAAGGCAGAGGAACCAGAGAACAAATTGCCAACATCTGCTGGATCATGGAAAAAGCAAGAGAGTTCCAGAAAAACATCTATTTCTGCTTTATTGACTATGCCAAAGCCTTTGACTGTGTGGATCACAATAAACTGTGGAAAATTCTGAAAGAGATGGGAATACCAGACCACCTGACCTGCCTCTTGAGAAACCTATATGCAGGTCAGGAAACAACAGTTAGAACTGGACATGGAGCAACAGACTGGTTCCAAATAGGAAAAGGAGTACATCAAGGCTGTATATTGTCACCCTGCTTATTTAACTTTTTTGCAGAGTACATCATGAGAAAAGCTGGGCTGGAAGAAGCACAAGCTGGAATCAAGATTGCCAGGAGAAATATCAATAACCTCAGATATGCAGATGACACCACCCTTATGGCAGAAAGTGAAGAGGAACTAAAAAGCCTCTTGATGAAGGTGAAAGAGGAGAGTGAAAAAGTTGGCTTAAATCTCAACATTCAGAAAATGAAGATCATGGCATCTAGTCCTATCACTTCATAGGAAATAGATAGGGAAACAGTGGAAACAGTGTCAGACTTTATTATTTTGGGCTCCAAAATCACTGCAGATGGTGACTGCAGCCATGAAATTAAAAGATGCTTACTCCTTGGAAGGAAAGTTATGACCAACCTAGACAGCATATTGAAAAGCAGAGATATTACTTTGCCAACAAAGGTCTGGGTAGTCAAGGCTGTAGTCAAGGTAGTCAAGGTTTTTCCAGTAGTCATATATGGATGTGAGAGTTGGACTGTGAAGAAGGCTGAGCGCCAAAGAATTGATGCTTTTGAACTGTGGTGTTGGAGAAGACTGTTGAGAGTCTCTTGGACTGCAAGGAGATCCAACCAGTCCATTCTGAAGGAGATCAGCCCTGGGATCTCTTTGGAAGGAATGATGCTAAAGCTGAAACTCCAGTGCTTTGGCCACCTCATGTGAAGAGTTGACTCATTGGAAAAGACTCTGATGCTGGGAGGGATTGGGGGCAGGAGGAGAAGGGGACGACAGAGGATGAGATGGCTGGATGGCATCACTGACTCGATGGACGTGAGTCTGGGTGAACTCCGGGAGTTGGTGATGGACAGGGAGGCCTGGCATACTGCAATTCATGGGGTCACAAAGAATTGGACACGACTGAGTGTCTGAACTGAACTGAAAGTTTGCATTTCAAATCATTGGGTAAACAATAGTTTATTTAATAAATGTGTTTGTGACAACTGAGTGATCTTTTGGGGAAAGAAAAGTTGGATCTCTCTCTTATTCTGTGAACTAGTTGGATTCCAAATGGGTGAACGATTTTAGAATGAAACTATAAAAAGTACTGAAAGGAAATGTGAGAGTTTTTTTGTGACTTTGGAGTGGGGAAGGACTTACATTTGACTTAAACCAAAAATCATAAAAGAAAAGATAAATTTAGCCACAAACTTTTGCCTAAACAACAAAAAAAACCCTGTAACTATGAATGAAATAACCTCAGATATGCAGATGACACCACCCAAATGGCGGAAAGTGAAGAACTGAAGAGCCTCTTGATGAAAATGAAAGAGGAGAGTGAAAAAGTTGGCTTAAAACTCAGCATTCAGAAAACAAAGATATGGCATCCGGTCCCATCATTTCATGGGAAATAGATGGGGAAACAGTGGAAACAGTGAAAGACTTTATTTTGGGGGGCTCCAAAATCACTGCAGATGATGATTGCAGCCATGAAATTAAAAGACGCTTGCTCCTTGGAGGAAAAGCTATGACCAACCTAGGCAGCATATTAAAAAGCAGAGACATTACTTTGCCAACAAAGGTCTGTCTAGTCAAATCTATGGTATTTCCAGTAGTCATGTATGGATGTGAGATTTGCATTATAAAGAAAGCTGAGCACTGAAGAATTGATGCTTTTGAACTGTGGTGTTGGAGAAGACTCTTGAGAGTCCCTTGGACTATAGGGAGATCAAATCAGTCTATCCTAAAGGAAATCAGTCCTGAATATTCATTGGAAGTACTGATGCTGAAGCTGAAACTCCAATACTTTGGCCACCTGATGTGAAGAGCTGACTCGTTGGAAAAGACCCTGATGCTGGGAAAGATTGAATGTGGGAGGAGAAGGGAATGACCAAGGATGAGATGGTTGGATGGCATCACAGACTCAATGGACATGAGTGTGAATAAGCTCCTGAGTTGGTGATACAGGGAAGCCTGGCATGCTGCAGTGCGTGGGGTTGCAGAGGCACAAATGATTAAGTGACTGAACTGAACTGAACTGAACTGAAGAACAAAAGGAGGAAGATATGCTTGCAGTTCTTAGTGCAGACACGGGAATAATCTCCCTAGGATTTAAGAACTAGAAACTCGACAAAGAAAAGCTAACAATGAATTAAAAAAACTGGCAAAAGGAATGCACAGTTTACATAAAAAATTCTGAAACCATAAAGAAATGCTCAGCCTCACTCAGGCTACATTAAGAAACCATTTTCATCAATATGACTGTCAAATCCAAGATATATAGTATATCATATTGGTGAGAATTTGCAGTAACAGGCAACTGCTGTTGATGGAGTGGTAATTAGTACAATTCTGATATAGGGTAGTTTGGCATTTTCTGTCAGATTAGCAGGTGTATAAATTGATTTTTCTAAATTTATCTTACAAATATATTTGTACAGGTGTAATATGACCTATATATAAAGATTTTTTTATAGCATGTTTATAATAGCAAAAAATTTCAAGCAATCTAAATATCAGAAGGGAATAAATAAATACAGTCATACATAAAGTAGAATACCATACAATTGTAAAAAACAGAATTAGTATGCCATGTAAAATATATGAAAAGAATTCCAAGTTATATATTAAGTTAAAAAAAGAAACAGGTTGTATAGTAGTGCATATAGTATGCAAGGCTAACACACACTCCACAGGACCTGTCCGCATCAAGAGTCTGTATGACCTATACCCTCTGGGATTTTACAGTGCACAGCCTGAACAGCTGGATGTTTTGTGCCTGATTGTAGCTACTTTCTGTGTCAAAACAAAAGTTAAGGATTCAGAATATTTATTCATCCTTGTTTATTGTATTTAAAAGAACTAAAAGGATTCATAAGCAACTGAAATAGTGGATACGTAACTGTTTAGAGATGGTGTGGAGGTGAATAGGATGGCTGTATACATGCATGTGTGCATGCTGAGTCACTTCAGTCATGACCAGCTCTTTGCGACCTCATGGACTGTAGCCAACTGGGCTCCACAGTCCATGGGATTCTCCAGGCAAGAATACTGGAATGGGTTACCGTGCCCTCCTTCAGAGGATCTTCTCGACCAGGGGACTGAATCCACATCTTAGGTCTCCTCCTTTGGCAGGTGAGTTCTTTACCACTAGTGCCACCTGGGAAGCCCATATATTTAGATACATATGGCCTGGATAATTCCATCGGCAGAGGAGACTGGTAGGTTACAATCCATGGGGCTGCAAAGAGACACAACTGAGATTAAACATACATACATACACACACACACACACACACACACACACACACACACACACACACACATATTTCCCCACTGCAATGTATTTACTTATTTAAATTTTAAAAATAAAAATATTTCATTATGATACTTTAATCAAGTTAACATTTAGCATAATATCTGTTAGATGTGTTTATCCCTTTGCCATTTGTTTTCTTTATTTTTAGTCTAGTAAAAAGAACTAGTTTAAGCAAGTACTGAATGTCACATCTCTGAGAATATAAATTATTAAATCTGTATTGAAACATGCATGGTAGGCAGATTTTTATCTGATGAGATTTTTAATTATATGGAATAAAACTTTTAGTGCAGTTGTGGGAGTTATATATCAAAGTAAAACTCTTAATTTTTTTTCCAAAATAGATCCATCTTCTATTTTTCTCCAGCATTTCACTTTCTCTGTTTTTGCTGACCTAACCGTTTTCGGTTATGCGTCACCAAACAAGAAAAACAAAATATTTTCTTTCAAAACATTATTGAAAGAATAGTGTTTTCTTTCTGTGTCATTAATGCTGTGAAGTTGGGGTGCTGGGGTGGAGATGTAACATTACACAAACCCCTATCAATTGAAGGTCTGCTTGCTTGTATAAAGGACAGAACAAGAGGCAAGCTAAACAGAGGGAAAGAAAAGGCATTTTAGGATTTTTAAGAATATGACAATGGATACCTTTTCATGTGGAGGCAAAAACAAAAAATAAGGCCTGCTGTTTGGATAGATAAGATTAAACCAATTTCATTATTATAAAGAAGTTTAATTTAGGTTGGTGCAAATGTAATTGCAGTTTTTTCATTTTTGAAATTTGTCATTTGGTATTGGAATACATGAAGGACAAGCTGGAATCAAGATTGCTGGGAGAAATATCAATAAGCTCATATATGCAGATAATACCACTCTAATGACAGGAAATGAAAAGGAACTAAAGACCCTCTTGATGAAAGAGGAGAGAGAAAAAGATGACTTAAAACTTAATATTCAAAAAACAAAAATCATGGCATCCGGTCCCATCACTTCATGGCAAATAGACAGGAAAAAATGAAAACAGTGACAGACTTTGTTTTCTTAGGCTCCGAAATCACTGTGGATGGTGACTGCAGCCTTGAAATTAAAAGACGCTTTCCTCCTTGGGAGAAAAGTTTTTCTTTTCTCGGACAAACCTAGACAGTGTATGAAAAAGTAGAGACATCACTTTGCCAACAAAGGTCTATCTAGTCAAAGCTATGGTTTTTCCAGTAGTCATGTACGAAATGTGAGAGTTGGATCATAAAGAAGGCTGAGTGCTGAAGAATTGATGCTTTTGTATTTTGGTGTTGGAGAAGACTCTTGAGAGTCCCTTGGCCTGCAAGGAGATCCAACCAGTCAATCCTAAAGGAAATCAGTCCTGAATATTCATTGGAAGAACTGATGCTGAAGCTGAAGCTCCAATACTTTGGCCACCTGATGTGAAGAGCCAACTCATTGGAAAAAAATCCCTGATTCTAGGAAAGATTGAGGGCAGGAGGAGGAGGGAGCAACAGAGGAGGAAATGGTTGGATGGGATCATCAACTCAGAGGACATGAGTTTGAGCAAACTCTGGGAGATGGTGAGGGACAGGGAAGCCTGGTATGCTCTAGTTCATGGGGTTACAAAGAGTCAGACATGACTGAGCTACTGAACAACAACAAATTGTAATACATTCTTAAGTAAATGTGGTTATATTTTAATACACATTTCTTTATATTTTTTTGCTAGTGACTTAATTTCTTGCTATTTATTTTATATTTATTTTAGAGTATGGAAATGATGTTAGACAAAAGCAAATATGAGCAGTTTTCTTATTCAATTTTATAAATGTGTCATAAGGCAGCAGCTCCAACTCACAACATCAACAACACATTTGGCCCAGGAACTGCTAACAGAAGTGCAGTGGTGGTTCAAGAAATTTTGCAAAGAAGACAAGAACTTTGAAGATGAAGAGCATAGTGGCTGGCCATTGAAAGTTGGCAGTGACCAACTGAGAGTCATCGTTGAAGCTGATCCTCTTACAGCTACACAAGAAATTGTCAAATAACTCAACATTGACCATTCTAAGGTCGTTGTTGAAACAAATCCATTAGAGGCAAATTGGAAAGGTGAAAAAACTCGATAAGTAGGTGCCTCAATGAGCTGACTGCAAATCAAAAAACTTGTCATTTTGAACTGTCATCTTCCTTTTCTCTGTGCAACTACAATGAACCATTTTCCAATGGGATTGTGACGTGTAACGAAAAGTGAATAGTATACAACAGCCAGCAGTGACCAGCTCAGTGGACGGACCGAGAAGCTCTAAAGCACTTTCCAAAACCAGACTTGCACCAAACAAAGGTCAGGGCCACAGTTTGTTGGTCTGCTGCCTGTCTGATGCACTACAGCTTTCTGAATTCCCATAAAACCATTACATCTGAGATGTAAGCTCAGCAAATTGATGAAATGCACCAAAAACTGCAAGGCCTGCAGCAGCTTTGATCTATAGAAAGGGCCCAATTCTGCACAACACTAGCCAACCACGCATTGCACAAGCAACACTTCAAAAGTTGAACAAATTGGATTATAAAATTTTGCCTCATCTACCATATTCACCTGACCTCTTGTCAACTGATCACCACTTCTTCAAGCATCTGAATGTTTTGCAGGCAAAACATTTCTGCAACCAGCAGGATGCAGAAAATGCTTTCCAAGAGTTTATTGAATCCCACAGCATGAATTTTTAAACTACAGAAATAAACAAACTTGTTTCTCATTGGCAAAAATGGGTTGATTGTAATGGTTCCTGTTTTGATTAATAAAATATGTGTTTGAACCTAGTTATAATGATTTGAAATTCACAGTCCAAAATCGCAATTACTTTTGTATCAACCTAACATCACTTTCGTAAAAGAGAAACAGCATATTACTACATTAACTAACACTCTTTTCCTGCTTTGTTGGAGGATGACATTTTTCCACATTAATTGGTTTTCCAGCATGCTATAGTGAAAAAAACTTGCGTTTGAAGCCAGGTAGAACTGGATTCAAATTCTGCTTTACAGCTATTTAGCATTGTGGTCATAGACAAGTCACATAGTTTCTCCATTAACTGATTTTTTTTTTTAATGTAAAATGGGTGCATATTACCCGTCTTCTGGTGCTCCTCAGAGGGTAAAATGCTCTAGTAGCATGCCTGGCTGTATTGATGTTGCGTGATGACTCCTCCATGTCCCCAGCACCCAGTGTATACCACTGTCAGAGCACTCAGCACCCTCCTGATGTCTGTTCATTTGATTATCTCTAGGGATAGACTCTTTGCTTTTTTTTTACCTCCAACACTTAAGACAATGTCAGGTATGTTAGGTGAATGAAATAATTTAAAAACTGAAATTCTGTTTTAATACTTTAAAGTGGTAAAAAGTTTAAGTGACGCTATGTGGAATCTATTATAGAATTTAACAATGACACATCCATTATGCTGATGCTGGGAGGGATTGGGGGCAGGAGGAGAAGGGGACGACAGAGGAGGAGATGGCTGGATGGCATCACTGACTCGGTGGACGTGAGTCTGAGTGAATTCCGGGAATTGGTGATGGACAGGGAGGCCTGGCGTGCTGCGATTCATGGGGTCACAAAGAGTTGGACACGACTGAGCAACTGAACTGAACTGAACTGATGATATTCCATGATCCAGGGACCCAGTGCCCTGTTAAGACAAATCACTACCAGATCTTACTTGCTTTGGTAACACTGAAGAGGGCTCAGTTTTTTACATCTCCCTTAATCCTCCTGGCAACCCTTTGAGTCCTTACCTTAATATGAAGCGATGCCAGGAAGTTAGGTAACTTTCTAAGACTGTATGGCTACCATATAGCAGTATTGCCATTTGAACTCAGCTTTTTTTTTTTTTTTTAACTTAAATCTAATGTATTTTCCATGGTATTAAATAAGACAAGTACATTTGAAATACTTAGCACAGTGTGTGACGCATGATACCAAATGGTAGTTGCTAATATTATTGTAATACCAAAACTTCATCACTGAAGGGTTGGGAATCTTCTCCAAACATGTATTAATAAAGCAGTCTCCAATGTATTTAAAGAAACTTACTTTTAGAATTGAACTCTCTAATACAGCTGCCTTAATCTTGTGGACTGATGTAACAGCTCTTGACTGTGGGTCATTACTCTGTCAAGGCCTAGGATTTTAAGCTCTTCCCTCAAGTTCCCGTCCCCCGCCCCCCCTTCCTCCGTGGGATACTGAGTAAACTTCCTGCTTCCTGGCCATTGGACTCTTGCTGCAGACAGCAGTGTTGTTTGGGGGCTTCCCTTTCCTGCTGCTGTTGCGCATGCTCCCAGTTTCTGTTGCTTGCTACCACAGGGGCTGTGAAAGTTGAAGCAGGTTTTTAACACCCAGGCCAGTGATACAACTCTGTGTTAGGATCCCAGAAGGTAGTTGGTGCTTTTTTCAGAGTCTGTTTAATTTATTGATGAAAGAATCAAGGGTTTCTTTCACATAAATAGTTGGAGAAGAGATTTTAATTCTCTGCCTCAGTTTCTCTCTGCTTAGAACTATGGTCCTGAGTCCTCAGCCTCTGTGGGATTCTGTAAGATAGGTTGATCTACAGCTCTAGCTGTTTTTGAGGTCAGAATTTTGCCATGAGTCAGATATGGTGTGCTGAGTTAGTGGTTGCCTTTGGGCTTCTTAGAGGTGTAGCATGCCTGGGCTTCTTGGAGGTATAAATGCCACTTCTGTTTACCCCAGTACACCCTACAGATATTACCATTTTCTTTATGTGTGCTCAAACTTAAAAGTGTTACAAAGCCTTTCCCTAGCTTTCTGCTTCTTCAGTCCTCTTTTTACCAATTATCATCCTACTGTCTATTTTTTGTCTTCCAGAAATTTATTGAAATTTTTCATCTCATGGCTTTTCTTTCATTTTTTTCTTTAACATTATGAGTTTATACTGTTTGTAATCCTTTACTCTTGTATTAGTGGGCGCTTAGAGGGAAAAAAGACACATGCCAAAGTCACGCTGACGTTCTTAACTGAAAATCAGATTTTTTAAAAAATTTAACTTTACTAAGGTATTTTTGATTTATAACAGATAGCACATATTTCTACTGAGACAGTTTGGTACATTTTGACATGTGTATTAAAACCATCACTACTACCTACTGTACCTATGAAGAAACTGACACTTGAAGGAGCCTAGAAGCTCAGATTGGAACCCAGGCTTGTCTGATGTCAAGTTCCAGTCTGTGGGCTCTGAAGTCTGAGTTCTATCTGGGAAAACAACAACTGACTATTTCTCATTTGCATAGGGAAAGAACGAAGTCTCTGAATCTAGCTGCTGCTGCTAAGTCACGTCAGTCGTGTCCGACTCTGTGTGACCCTATGGACAGCAGCCCATCAGGCTCCTCTGTCCATGGGATTCTCTAGGCAAGAATACTGGAGTGGGTTGCCATTTCCTTCTCCACTGAAAGTAACTACTCATTTCTTTAATAAGAGGGTTGTGCTAAATGATCCTGACGTCTTTTTCCACTTCAAGTTTTTGTACTTCATGTGTATTTCCTATGCAGAAGTGGTAAATCTCTGTTCAAATACAGTTTTTTCAATTAAATGAAACTGTACTATTCTCTGTAATTTTCAAGTGGAGTTATATAAGACATTAAGAATAGTATTTTTTTTTTCTTTTTATAGGAAAGCATTTAAGAAGCTCTTGGAGTAATATGAGTCAGAGTAATGTCTGCAGGAAGTCCCTCAAGATAGTTAGGTGAGACAATATGAATTTTTTCAGAGTGTATTGTATAATTATTTTGCAGACAATCTGACTATAAAATTCCTAGCTTTGTGCTCATAAGAGACATTCTGCTCAGTCTTTTATTATTATGTGGTTTTTAAGCTTAGTAATGGTGGAAGCTACAATAGTTACCTAATACTTAAAAACTGTGTTCTAGAAAATACAGATTTTTATATAATGATATAGATATAGTCCTATAACTCCATCTAACTATCTATCTATAGAACTGTCTCTACAGTTCTCAGATATTATCAGCAATGACTAAAATGTCATAGCCTAAAATATATAAAATACATCTATCATCTATACACAGGCACATATTGTTTACATGCCAAGTATATATGTTTTTATGCAAAGCTGAAATCAAATTTGACTGTTCTAAGATATGACAATTTATTTTCTACTTCTCCAATCTTAGGAAAAAGAAGAATTTATAGACTCTTCATCAAGATCTTCATTTACGCAGCTGTTAAATCCAAGGCTACAGTTGTGGTGAAACCATGAATAAAAATACATCTTCTGTAGTATCATCCAGTCTACTTGAAAAGTAATTTCTAAATTAAATTTAATATGTTTTGAAGTAGCATGGTTTAAAATATGTAGAATATTAATGAATGTTGGGAGAAAGTTTCATACAGCTAACTACCTGTGGTGTAAGATAGTGGTAATAAAAGGCTGATCAGTAATTACCTTTCATTGTAAATCAAGGTATAGGGTAAATCCTGCATTCTCTTTTAGAATTATTTATAGAGCTGGATTTTTAAACATTTGATCTGATTTTTTAAATATCCAAAATATTTTATAATTCCAGTATAACTATAACATAATGTAAAATTAACGTTTGCTGAGTAACAAGCTCTAATAGCTTAAAACAAGCAAG
The DNA here is from genome assembly GCF_055505025.1 of Bos grunniens. Taxonomy (NCBI): domain Eukaryota; kingdom Metazoa; phylum Chordata; class Mammalia; order Artiodactyla; family Bovidae; genus Bos; species Bos grunniens. The sequence continues at coordinate 58,409,925 of NC_141183.1, read as the reverse complement.
CATTTATTCTTTGTCATGATTCTGTGGACAGTGCCGGTCTGCACCGGATCCTGTAGGATGGCCTCACTGATGTGTTCTGGGGCCTTGTTTAGAAGGTTGGATGGCTGAGGTCTCTTTCAGCCTGGTCTCCCCTCCTCCAGGCAGCGAGCTCAGGCTTTCTCAGGTGGTGCAGAGTGGTTCCCAGCAGCAGGCACGAGTGGTTTTCAAATGTCTGTTTTCCTCACATTTGCTTATGCACCATTGACTGAAGCAATATAGGTAACAAGTCCGAATTCAAGGTCTAGAGTTACAGACTTTACTTTTTAATGGAAGGAACAGTAAAGCCACGTTCTTGGGGGCATCCAGACAGAGATGGGAAGAATTGGCCATTCTGCAAACATGTGACACACATGTAACAAAGTGTATTCAGAGAAGGCCTCCTTTCAGTCTTACCCTTCTTTCTGTGCCCTCCTTCTCCTATAAATAGCCATCTTTTTTCTTAATTCCTTTTCACTGTTTCTTTTTGAATGAGCAAATATATATCCATATAAATATATATGCATGTCATATATACGTGTGTATATAATTATATTTTTTCTCAAAATGATTGTTTATTCTGTATAAAGTTCTACTGGACATTAGACATTCTTCTACTCTTGTGAGTATACACCAGTGTTGACTCAAGTTTTAAGGTCTTTGCTAGAGAATGATGTCAGGTCAGAGTATCTTTTTCTAATGCCTCCTCCTGGGAGCACTGGGAAGCTTCAGTCTCCTAGGGACAAGCCAGGCCCAGCTGTGTGGTGGATGAAGAATTCTGTCCACAGTGCTCCATGCACTGGTACTGAACAGCTTTGCTCTGTGACAGCACAGAGTTTTATTCAACTTCTTAAGGCAAAATAAAGCTAATGAGAAAGAAATATATTACTGAGGCAAGATGTCCCCAAACACCCAATATCCCAGGCTCCACTTGCCAGTGCATTCTTAACAAAAAGGTAGCATATTATATATAGTGGCATTTTTTGTTGTTTTTTTAGAAATGATTTTATTTATGTATTTGTGGCTGTGCTGGGTCCTCGTTGCTGCTTGGCCTTTTCTCTGGCTGCAGAGAGCTGGGGCTGCTCTCTAGTTGTGATGGCGCGGGCCTCTCACTGTGGCGGGCTTCTCTTGAGCACAGGGTGGATGGTTGTGGTGCACGAGCTTAGTTGCTCTGTGGCTTGTAGGATCCTCCTGGACCAGGGATTGAACCTGTATCTCCTGCACTGGCAGATGGATTCTTTGCCACTGAGTCACTGTGAAAGTGAAAGTCCCTCTGTCCTGTCTGACTCTTCCGGGCCAGAATACTGGAGTGGGTAGCCTTGCCCTTCTTCAGGGAGTCTTTCCATCCCAGGGACTGAACCCAGGTCTCCTGCAATGCAGGTGGATTCTTTACCAGCTGAGCCACAAGAGAAGCCTAAGAATACTGGAGTGGGTAGCCTTGCCCTTCTTCAGGGAGTCTTCCCAACCTGGGAATCAAACCAGAGTCTCCTGGATTGCAGGTGGATTCTTTACCAACTGAGCCATCAGGGAAGCCCTGAGTCACCAGGGAAGTCCTGTGTATATGATGTTTTGACCAGACCTTTTGTAAACTAAAGTTATGTCCTGATGGTCACTTCATATCAGTTTATAAAGTTCTTCCTTGTACCTTGTTGTAACTGTTAGTATTCTGTTCTTAATATATCAATATCATAGTTTATTTATCCAGTACCTTATTGATGGACATTTGAATTTGCAATTTTTGGTGATTACAAATTATGCCAAATAACTAACCTAGTATACAAGTCATTTTATATTTGTCACCAAATTATCTTTGGAAAGGTTCCTAAAAATGAGATTGTTGTATTAGAGGGTAAATTGTTGTTGTTGTTTAGTTGCTAAGTTGTGTCCGACTCCTTTGCCGCCTCATGGACGCTGGGTTTTCTGTCTATGGGATTTCCCAGACAAGAATTCTGGAGTGAGTTGGCATTTCCTTCTCCAGGGGATCTTCCTGACCCAGGGATCAAACCCATGTCTCCTGCACTAGCAGGTGGATTCTTTACTACTGAGCCACCAGGAAGGCCCAGAGGGTAAATTCAGTTCGGTTCAGTCGCTCAGTCATGTCCGACTCTTTGCGACCCCATGAATCGCAGCACACTAGGCCTCCCTGTCCATCGCCAGCTCCCGAAGTTCACCCAGACTCACATCCATCAAGTCAGTGATGCCACCCAGCCATCTCATCCCAGACTCACGTCCATCAAGTCAGTGATGCCATCCAGCCATCTCCTCCTCTGTCGTCCCCTTCTCCTCCTGCCCCCAATCCCTCCCAGCATCAGAGTCTTTTCCAATGAGTCAACTCTTCGCATGAGGTGGCCAAAGTACTGGAGTTTCAGCTTTAGCATCATTCCTGCCAAAGAAATCCCAGGGCTGATCTCCTTCAGAATGGACTGCTTGGATCTCTTTGCAGTCCAAGGGACTCTCAAGAGTCTTCTCCAACACCACAGTTCAAAAGCATCAATTCTCTGGCGCTCAGCCCTCTTCACAGTCCAACTGTCACATCCATACATGACCACAGGAAAAACCATAGCCTTGACTAGATGGACCTTTGTTGGCAAAGTAATGTCTCTGCTTTTTAATATGCTATCTAGGTTGGTCATAACCTTCCTTCCAAGGAGTAAGTGTCTTTTAATTTCATGGCTGCAGTCACCATCTGCAGTGATTTTGGAGCCCAGAAAAATAAAGTCTGACGCTGTTTCCACTGTTTTCCCATCTATTTACCATGAAGTGATGGGACCGGATGCCATGATCTTCGTTTTCTGAATGTTGAGCTTTAAGCCAACTTTTTCACTCTCCACTTTCACTTTCATCAAGAGGCTTTTTAGTTCCTCTTCACTTTCTGCCATAAGTGTGGTGTCATTTGCATATCTGAGGTTATTGATATTTCTCTCGGCAATCTTGATTCCAGCTTGTGTTTCTTCCAGTCCAGCAAAACTAGAAATTACTAAATCCCCATTTCAGAGGTTGTACCATTTTTTATTACCACCAACAATATGCAAGAGCACCTCTTTCCTAAAGCCTTGTCATATATTGTCAAAGTTCTAAATTTACATTGATCTGATTAGGTAAAAAGCAGTATTTCTGCCTGGATTTAGCTTGTAGATTCTCTTACTGTGATTAAATTTGAGCAGCAGAACTATTTCTAATTGCAAAAAAAATTAAGTAATGTAAATTCTTAACAAGGAGAGACTTTTTAAAAAAAAAAATTATTTAGTTATTTGTTTGGCTGTGTTGAGTTTTGGTTGCATCATGTGGGATTTAGTTCCCTGACCAGGGCTCAAACCCACGCCCCCTTAATGGGAACACAGAGTCTTGACCACTGGACCACCAAGGAAGTCCCACAATGAGGGAATTTTAAAGTAAGGTCCTAGCAAGTAAATACACTGCTGTGTTAATCATAGATACTCTGTGCTGGGGTTAGAAAAGGAGGAATACTTTACTGAAATAGTAATGTGTGCTGGAGATCGTGTGTACCCCCATTGAGAGGAATTCACATTTAGACAGTTTAACAGGTAGACGCTTACTCCTTGGAAGGAAAGTTATGACCAACCTAGATAACATATTCAAAAGCAGAGACATTACTTTACCAACAAAGGTCCGTCTAGTCAAGGCTATGATTTTTCCTGTGGTCATGTATGGATGTGAGAGTTGGACTGTGAAGAAGGCTGAGCGCCAGAGAATTGATGCTTTTGAACTGTAGTGTTGGAGAAGACTCTTGAGAGTCTCTTGGACTGCAAGGAGATCCAACCAGTCCATTCTGAAGGAGATCAGCCCTGGGATTTCTTTGGCAGGAATGATGCTAAAGCTGAAACTCCAGTACTTTGGCCACCTCATGCGAAGAGTTGACTCATTGGAAAAGACTGATGCTGGGAGGGATTGGGGGCAGGAGGAGAAGGGGACGACAGAGGAGGAGATGGCTGGATGGCATCACTGACTTGATGGACGTGAGTCTGGGTGAACTCCGGGAGTTGTCGATGGACAGGGAGACCTGGCATGCTGCAATTCATGGGGTCGCAACGAGTCAGACACGACTGAGCGACTGAACTGAACTGAACTGAACTGAATGAGACCTTTGTTCCCTTTCTTCTTCATCTCCCCCGCTTCTAGGCTTCATCTCTTTATTTCCTTGCAGCCTAATCTCCCATCAAGAAAGATTTTAAAATCTGACAACAGAACATTTTCTGCCTTTTTTCCTAGCTGACTATTACCCTAGTAACCACATAGGCCTTCTTATCCTAGAGTTGAATTCAGTGTAATACAACCATAATGGATATGCTCTAAGTGCTATATAAAGATCAAAATACTCAAAAATATGGAGTTTTGTTTTTTAAAGTTTTAATTTCTTTCGTTATCCTTTTTTTATGATTTAACTTTTGAATACAAGTCCTTATAAAGATATAGCTAGAATTTCTATGGCAGAAGTTAAATATTAAAAAAATTTTAAAGCTGTAACCTTATGTAAAATATGAACTAACTCTTTTTAACAGTGGTTTCTGTGATGGCACATTTGAAGACAGCTAGAAGTCCTGTATTCAACAATAGCTTTAATATACCCGTGAAGCATAGAGGTTGAAGTGCTCTTAAATCTTAGACCTTACTTAGACCATACTTTGGCTCTGGAGCAAGATAGACCAGGCTCACATTGCTGTTCTCCAGCTTTGTAACTTTAGGCCACCAAGTCAACCTGCCCAGATTTGAGTTTTTTAGAAAAATGAGGGTAATAATATTAGGGATTTTGTAAATATTAAATGAATTGAATAGCATAATGTGTGAATATTGCTTAGCGTAATACCCACTACACCATAAGTAAGCCCTGAGCTTCATTTCATACTTTACTCAAGTTCTTTTGGACCAGTAAAAGTCTGTTCTGACCACTATTCAGAAACACAACTTGGGGTGGGGGGAGGGTGTACATTTTGCAGAATTCTTTTTAACAGTTCCTTCCTTCCTAATAGCATCGCTTTTATGTCCAGCAGAAATCACAGCTGGAGCATGTGCTTTGTACCAGGAAAATACTCTTAAAGGATAAATTGAGTTTTTGGGGGGTTTTTTTGAGATTCAAATGAAGGTTATATTTATTTTGCTTTAAATGGCCACAAGCGTGTCTTTTCAAATTCACTTACCCGATTCATTAAAGTGTTTCGTTTTGGAATCCTAAAGTGTAGTAGAAAGTCAGTTAAAAGCAAGTCTCTGCAGTTACCTTTAATAAATCTTTAAGTTTGTTTAAATAATATTTTTAAAGTATTCTTCTACTCCAAATAAATAAGCATTATTGCTGTAATTTCTCTTATTGTTTGGTTGTTTTACAGAAAAATTAGAATTAGTGCTAAGAAAATCCATTTGATTGCCTTTGTATGATCATACTTTTAATAATGTCATTGCTAGTATGTACTGAGTATTTTGAATTATCTAGGTCTAAGAATTTAACAAATATTTTAAAGAAAAAATAGGTACCCATCTCTGGGCAGGGTCTCCCTGGTGGACCACCATCTCTGGGCTAATTTATGCATGGTAATTTACTTTATCTTAGGGATCCTGCCTTTCAGATGATTACAGTTACCAAGAAAACAGGCCTTGGTCTGAAGATCCTAGGAGGAATTAACCGGAATGAAGGTCCATTGGTATATATTCAGGAAATCATTCCTGGAGGAGACTGTTATAAGGTAAAAATGAAGATAAAATAACCCTTCACCTAAAAAACAAAACCACTAGTGATGAGGTTTGTTTCATCATCAGTAAATTTTTTATGTTAACTGAATATCCACTATGACCATTTCTCAGTGAAAGACACAGAGAGAGTGTAAGTAGACCTTTACACTCAAGGAGCTTTAACCTAACAAATGCATAAGAAATAAAAATGAATTAAATATGAAAAAGCAGATTTCAAGCTCTAACTAAAGGTTATATATTTTTAATTATATGCTGTTCAACTTTTATCCTAAGTCTGTCTGAGAGAAATCATATCTGAAGACATGTTCTCTATTCACTGCTCTGAGTTTGGGTTAAGTTAGATCAGTTAAACTGTGTTCATTTGGCCTCTCTTAAATGCAAAACAAAACTAAGCAAATAAAATCTATTGATTTGTGAATTTGCAGTAATTCTTGATAAGTTTGTGGTCACTTACTTGTCCAAATGAGAAATTAGATTTAGAATTAAGGCTAGAAATTATCTTTTTTAGGAATGAGAAAGCCTTACTCTTCTCATCACTGTAAGAAATATGTAAATCATGAATTCTTTGCTCTTGCTGCTAGGAAGCTCAGATTCATATTTGAAGCATTTAGGTAACAAATTGGTTACTATATTTTCATGCTCATTTCTCTTGAATTTCATGTTATTTCTGTTTTGCTAACGTGATTCTATATTTCTTTTGTTGAAAATTTCCTTCAATCCTTTTTGGAGAGATGTAGTATATAAAGAATTTAATAAAATATTCTATTAATATCAAGCTATTTAACATGAGAAAGGATCCTCTTACAAAGTTTGTTTATATTGTTCTTATTCTAGTTGTTTTTGTTGAATAAATAGTCCTACCCTTACCCCGAGTCCTATCTCGAACACTGTTTAGCAAACAGTTTGTTTATTCAAGTGGATTTTTTCCAAGTTAGGAAAAAAAAAAATCAATTTAACCAAAACTTTGAAAGCAATAGATTTAAATTTTCTCAGGCTTGTGGAGATAATACGGTGTCTTCCTAATACACTTACCAAGCTGTAAGTGTTACACAATAAGTATAGGATATTGTCTCTGGAGTAGGCAATTGCAACCCACTCTAGTATTCTTGCCTGAAGAATCTCATGGACAGAGGAGCCTGGCAGGCTACAGTCCATGGGGTCACAAAGCGTCAATCAGACAGGACTGAGCAACTGAGCATACAAACATACAATAGGATATTATAATGATATAATTTTGAGCTACTGAATTTAATTTATTAACTAAATAAGAACATACTTAAATGCTAAATTTAAACAAATTCAAACAAACAAAAGACAAAATTTTTCTTTTAAGAATTGAGATATATTACTTTAGTTTTAAAGCTAAAGGATGTGTGTATTCGGTATGGCTAAGCTATATCTTAGACTATACTTGAAGTAATGCAATAGATTATGGTACCTACCAAGTGATAAGAATTTACTTTTAAAACAAACATCAATTTGTGCTTTTTTTTCCCCCCATGAAAAATATTTGTACATAAAGTAATAGTAGTGACTAGGTGCTGAGTGACTCATCTCCTGTCAGCAATCACTGAATAAGAAATTATACCTGTAACATACATTTTCTCTTGCTGATTTTCTGAGAATTCTGTTGTTTGAAAGGGTATTAGAAAGCAAAACCATGTAATAAAGTATATTCTGTATTTACCACTAGAGAGCAGCATTGGGTTATTAATGTATTTTTACAGTATTTGGTTGTGTTCAAGAGAAGAAAACTGCCAATATAGAGAAGGGAGTAGACAGAGAAGAGTAAGTGAGTTTTTAATGCTTTCAGTTGCTTTTATGTACTTCCTCAAGATGGAGAAGTACATACATCTTTTGCTCTGAAAAGACAAATAAATTCAATTTTATATAAAAATATTTTAAATGAATAATAGAATTTACTTTGTTCTAAATACTGTGTTCTTGCCCAAAAAAATCCCATGGACAAAGGAGCCTGGTGGGCTACAGTCTGTGGTGTCGCAAAGAGTCAGATATGACTGAGCGACTAAACAACAGGAACAACAAATACTGTGTTAGGCTTGTTAAAACTTCTAATCTGCACAAAATTTCTGCATGTATATTCACAGAATAGGAAACAGGCTCATAGGTTATCCTTATAAGTTGGTACACTGAGCAACCATTAATATTTTTTAAATGCATATGAGTGCTTTCACTTGCTGTTATTTTAACATTATATTGTTTCAGAGCTAATAATATAGCCAATCTCAAGCTTATTCCCCCTCATACACACTTAAAAATATTTTTCCTTTTGGAAGATATGAGATAGAATACTGGTTCAGTAACCGAAATGGTCATGTTTCTTTGAAAAAACATACTCAGAGTTCAAACTTGAAACATCTTGAAATGTTTTTGCTGCTTCAAGTAGGGAAGAAGATTCTTAATTCTCTCAGCTCTAAGAGCTAGAGGTAGCCTATAGGTTCGGAACAACTATACTAGGTACTGAGTTAAGGGAAGGATTAAACATGGGAACTCCAAGGCTCTTTTCTCCCCACCAGGCAATTCCGTATCAGTTTGGAGTCCTCAGTGTTCAGTCTTAGAAATTTTGGGGGGTGGGACATTCCTTTGACCTTCATACACACATATCCGATTGCCTGATCCACATTTCCACTTGGATCTCTTCAAGGCATCTCACATGCAACTTGTCTGAGGCAGGATTTATGATAGTCACGTCATACCTTCATCTACCGATTTCTCCCCAAATAGACCTTCTGCCATTGCTGCCAGTTTCTGTGAATGACACCTTCCAGTTGCAAAAAGTCAAAAAACCAGATCTCATCCTAACTACTTCCTCTCCCTTAACACCCATATCTAATTCATTAGTACTTACTGTTGACTGTTTCTAAACAGTTCTTGAATCCATCAGTCTTCTTGATCTTTACCACCATCACCTTTGTTTAAGTTATCATCAGTTCAATTCAGTCACTCAATCGCGTCCAACTCTTTGCAACCCCATGAATTGCAGCACGCCGGGCCTCCCTGTCCATCACCAACTCCCGGAGTTCACTCAGACTCATGTCCATCGAGTCGGTGATGCTATCCAGCCATCTCATCCTCTGTCGTCCCCTTCTCCTCCTGCCCCCAATCCCTCCCAGCATCAGAGTCTTTTCCAGTGAGTCAACTCTTCACATGAGGTGGCCAAACTACGGGAGTTTCAGCTTTAGCATCAGTCCTTCCGAAGAACACCAGGACTGATCTCCTTTAGAATGTACTGGTTGGATCTCCTCGCAGTCCAAGGTACTCTCAAGAGTCTTCTCCAACACCACAGTTCAAAAGCATCAATTCTTTGGCGCTCAGCTTTCTTCACAGACCAACTCTCACATCCATACATGACCACAGGAAAAAACATAGCCTTGACTAGACGGACCTTTGTTGGCAAAGTAATGTCTCTGCTTTTGAATATGCTATCTAGGTTGGTTATAACTTTCCTTCCAAGGAGTAAGCGTCTTTTAATTTCATGGCTGCAATCACCATCTGCAGTGTTATCATCAGTTTATATCAAACCTCACAAAGAGCTTTGTCTGCTCTTATACACCGTTCTTATTTCCCTCTCCACCTATCCTGGTGCTGCTGCTGCTGCTAAGTCACTTCAGTCATGTCCGAGTCTGTGCGACCCCATGGACGGCAGCCCATCAGGCATCCACCGTCCCTGGGATTCTCCAGGCAAGAACACTGTAGTGGGTTGCTGCCGAGAGCCGGCGAGAGGCACTCCACTCATGGCAAAGGTCATGAGGAAGGAGGCTCGACACATGCAAAGGCGGGATCGAGCCTCAGGAGTCCCCCTGGATATTCTCGAGCATCTACCCCCAAAAAACCAGAGTCTGCCTACTTTATTGCTTTGTGCTCTCACCTCTGACTTTACTGGGGTCTGTCCCCCACCACCATCTCGCTCTCTCTGATAAAGAGTTAACTTACAGCTCCAGTTAATAAGTTCCTAGGCATTAGGAGTGTTTAAATCCAAATCCCTCAGATAGCTCTCTAACTCACCTGACAAGTTTACCCGGACTCCTACAGCTATGCATGTGATTGTTTACAGTCTCTCAGCCTCGAGAGGCACGGGAAGCTTAAGATATTCAAATAGCTTAAAGCCTCTCAGAGAGTTAGACACTGTCAGAATAAAACTAGTAAAAGATTTCATTGATGAGCCAATGCTTGCTGCCAAGTTTCCACATCCCCTGTATTTATCCTTGAATGTGTATTAATTAATATAGTTGGTATGTAGAAAAAATAAGTAGTGGCCTTGGTGTTAGCAACTTTAGACCCTTAAGGTAATAAATTCTTTCCTTTGTTGTAAACCCACTACACCTCTGCCCTATAGGAATGCAACTTTATCTAACACCTTTGGAGGATGGCGCCAAAGCTTAAAATAATTACTGTTAGAGAAAATAAGTCTTATGGTTGACAAACCTTTGTCAAGAGTCATAAAATGTTAATAGGCCTTCTGGCCAGAAGATGATGTAAATCACCTAAACCATTTGTATAGGATAAATTTGCAGGAAAGAAACCCTGGTTTTGATAAGGATCAAAGACTGCTGACTTTGTATGATTTCACATCCCCTATTATCCTCTAAGTGCAACTTAGGGTATAAAAGCCCCTGTTGAAAATAAAGCTATGGGCCTTGCTCACCAAAGCTTGGTCTCCCCATGTCATTCTTTTTCTCAATTTCTGGCTGAAGTTTCCATCTGGAGCGTGGAGGTCCTTTGCGACCATTTATTTGCCTGGGCTTCTAAGACCCACTTGAGAAGGTGTCTAAGGTGGGGCACCTTCCGCTATTCGAGAGGGCGCCTGCCGCCTCCGTGGTCAGAGCTAACCTGGTGTCACAGGTTATATTGATTTTCCACGTAAACCAAGCTACTCAGCCTCTTTTCTCCACTGAATTTTCCTACTGAGCTATCCTCATGCTATTACTTTTTATATCTCTAATTAATATTTAAATAAATCGCCAATGCCGTCTCCCCTTCGAATACCCTGCATCAGCCAGGGCTGGATCTCGGCAGGTTGCCATTTCCTTCTGCAATGCAGGAAAGTGAAAAGTGAAAGTGAAGTCACTCAGTCGTGTCCAACTCTTAGCGACCCCATGGACTGCAGCCTACCAGGCTCCTCCATCCATGGGATTTTCCAGGCAAGCCCTGCTGCTGCTGCTGCCGCTAAGTCACTTCAGTTGTGTCCGACTCTGTGCAACCCCATAGACGGCAGCCCACCAGGCTCCCCTGTCCCTGGGATTCTCCAGGCAAGAATACTGGCAAGCCCTACTAATACTTAATTGGCTGTAAGGCTCTGTATAGAGTGACTTTTGCCCCTCACTTCTCTGACTCTCCATTCCTGTGCTTTCAGAGTAGCATTCTTTCGGTCCTTGGAAGGGGCCAAGTTCTTTCTCATCTTGTATGCTGCTCCCTCTATCACCCACCGCCCCCATTACTTTTAAACATGAACCCAAAGACCACTTCCAAAGAGAGATATTCCGTGTTCCCCGCCCCCATCCCACCGCCCAAGTCTAGAGCCAGGTTTTTCCTGCCTGCGTGTCTTTCCTTCTTGTCACCTGTCTGCTTGTTTTTTCCCTTCATAATCACCAGTGCCAGCCTGTGGTCGTACATCAGTATCTGTGATTGTGTTTACCAACTCTGCCTGAACTACAAATCTGAGAATGTTTCCTAAGTCCACAGATCTTATCTGGTTTTATTAACAATAATATCTTTAGTCCCTAGCATGGTGCCTGACACATATTAATTACTAAATTAATAACCAATGAATGAGTAATTCTTTAGTCATGTTGCTGAGAATTACTGATTTGCCTGTTTACCATTCGACTGCCACCATCTGGTTCCACACCAAAGTGCCTTTTCTTCCTAGCTCTTTATGTCTAATTCTGAACAATACTTTTTTTTCTTCTTTCTCTGCTAATACTGTACGGAGGGCAGGTAGGAATCAGACATTTTTCTTCAAACCAGATTTATTTTACTTACCTGATTCTAGGGTACACACACACACGTACAGTATCCTTAGGTTCCAAAGCTATGGGCTCAACCAACCTCAAATTGAAAATATTCAAAAAAACAAATTCCAGAAAATTCCAAAAAGCAAACTTGAATTGCCATAAGGCAATTATTTACATAGCATTTGCATTGTATTAGGTATGATAAGTAATCTAGAGATGATTTAAAGTATACAGGGAGGGTGTGCATAGATTTCATGCAACTATTATGGCATTTCATGTAAGCGTCTTCAGCATCCATGGATTTTGGTATCCAACACCGAGAAATGACTGTATGCATATGGATACACACCAATATTTATAAACAGATATATAGATAAGTAATTACGTGTGTATGTACATGCACATGTGTGCTTTCTAAGTTGCTTCAGTCATGTCAGACTCTTTGTGACCCCATGGACTGCAGCCTGCCAGGCTCGTCTGTCCATGAAGACACAGGCATGAATACTGAAATGGGTTGCCATGCCCTGCTCCAGGGGATCTTGCCAATCCAGGGATCAACCTCGCATCTTTTATGTCTCCTGTATTGTCAGGTGCATTCTTTACCACTAGCACCACCTGGGAAGTTCCATACACATACATAGGGGTTTGTGTGTGTACATATGTTTGTATGTATATATTTTCTCTCTAGCATCTCTGAAATTGAAATGGGTCTTACAGTAAATGTCATGGTGTAACTGGCAGCACATTTTTCAGTGTTACATAAAATAATGGCATATTTCATAATCAGTATTATAGATCTTAGATGTGATATATTCAGAATTTTTTTTTTGGTCTAATCTTACAGATTAAGACAAAGATCATATAAATGGATACTAGTAGTCATTGCTCACAAAAGATTATAGCTGGTCATATCTAACTTTGAAAAGAAATCTATTTTCAGGATTTGCTGAGTGTGTCTCTGGAGCTGGGACGAAGGCTTTTTGGATAGGTAGGACAAAGGTCTCTAGATGACAAGGAACAGAGAAACCAGTCCTTTGGTGGGAGCTAAAGCAGTAGCAGCCAAGAGGATTCACATTACAGTGTCACGTACTTTTCTCCTTTGCCACTGTTATTTGTTAGAGCCACCTTAATTTCTTCAGTGTTTCCTGGGCCTTTCTCATTTATTGTGGACCTGTTGTATACTTGGCACCATGCTCAGGGAAATAACCATGAAAAGGGCATAGTTCTGGTCAGTTGAAAGAATGTGTGCTGCTAATTTGGGAGTTGCTAAAGTAATATAGTCTCATGGGGAAGAAAAAGATATGCAAACAAATAAGGACAGGATGGAGTAAGTACAGTAATATAGATAACTGAAAGTGTTTTTGGAGCAAAGAGAAGGGGACAGTGAAGTAAGTTCACAGTGAAGTGAAGTTGGAGAAAACCTATAGCAGAGTTAATGTTTGAATTTGGCAGTGAAGTTTAAATGAGAGTTCATCAGACAGAAGTGTCAAGGTGAGTGGTGGCATTCTAGACAAGAATTAATATGTATAAGCACATTAAAGTTTGAAAGACCGTGGCAGATTTGAAGAACATTTTCTGAGAATAGGATGAAGAATTTATATGCTGAGGAGGGAAAGTGGATATGAGGCTAGAGAAAGTAGGTTGCATCTAGTTTGTTGTTCTAGGTTTGGGAAATTCAGGAGTTTCAGCTTTTCCTGTCAGTGGGCAGTCATCAAGGGTTCTTAATTTGAGGACTGGGAGGATTAAATTTGCTATCACTGAAAATTGCCTTCAACAGATAACGGGATTCTGATTCACTTCTCCGTAACACCTACAATGGATTAGGATTTTATATACGTTATTTAATTATCACGGCAACCTTGTGCAATAGGTACTTATTCCCCACCTTGCAGCTAAGAAAATGAGTCTCATGGAGATTAAATAAATTGCCTGCATTCACATTAATAACTAGTATTGTGAGAGGACACCTCCATTGACACTTCATGAAATTATGGGAAAAGAATCTAAAAGCTCGCAGGAGCAATCTTTGTAGTGAGGAATACTGAGTTAGAGTCAGGCTGTGTGGATAGTTTCTGATGCTGTGGTAATACATTGTTTGGAAAACTGTGTAATGGTCGTTATAATATGAAATGGACAATATTGATAGTTTTTAACAGAAGTATTCAAGAATACATTATTATTTCAACATCTTTATAAATGTCAACGTGAAAGAATTCAGACAGAAGCTGGGTGTGCGAAAGTGCTTGGCGCCTTGCCTGTCGTGTTGTGTAGTTGCTCAGTAAGTGCTGAAGCAGAATCTAGACAATGTGGAAGAGGCCTTGGCAAATCCCTGAAGTCACGATCTTCTCAGACACATTAATTAAGCTGGGGCAGAATTCATGGGCTTTGAATGCCAGACTTTTACAGAAATAGCTTTGTTTTAGTTTGCAGGTTCTGACTTTTAAACCGGTTCAGAAATTCACATGATCAGCTAAGATCTTATTCTTGGAAGCAAAAAAAAAAAAAAAAACTGCTGCAAGTACTTTTTAGAAAGAAAAAAATTAATAAACACCAGAAGCCACAGTCAGAGACTTTCTTCCTCTCTTCTCTGACTCTTGTCTTCCTGGAAAATACTACTTCAGTACATTGGTGTACCTTAATATTAATATAAGGTATGTTAAATTGCCTTTTTGAGAGCTTTTTTCTCTGTATGGCCAATACCGTGTGGCCAGAGAAGAGATTGTGGGAGAAGGTAGGTCACCTCAATCCTTTTGCTGACTTCTGTCTTCTGAAGGCCTCCATAATGCTGACAGCCAGCTGTGGTTTCTATAAAATATACAGAGAGAGGAACCGTCTCTGGCGATTTAGAATTTAGTTCTTTGTTCCTTGTGGATGAGATTGTGCACCCCCTGCATCCCCTTCCTTCACCTTCTCTCATTGTTTATGAACATCTTAGCTAGCAATCTGTGGAGCTCAAATTCGAATTCAGATCTATCTGGTTTCCATGCCTTGTTCTCTTTTCTCCTCACCAGTCCACTGCCTCTGAAGGCTTCTGCCTAAATAACAGACAGAGTGGAGTTACCATCTGGCTTATAGTCATCATCATGGAATTTTCCCTTTTCAAGGAAGTTTGATGAAAGCCAGGAACTGTTAATACTAAGAGTATAGACTAAAACAAAATAACCATATATATACTGTCCACGACCCCAATTCTAAAAGAACTCTTTTCCCCTTGTCAGAGTCCTTTAAATGCTTTGCTTCAGTGAAGCAGAGCTTCCTTCATTGTTCCCTTTCTTTCCCTAAATTATTGCCAGGCTTTGGGATATAAATTAATAGTAGTGTAGTCACTAAATTTCAGTTATAATCTACCTTTTTAAGCTGATTCTAAGGAAGAATTTTTTGCAGATTCCAAATGGAATAGAGTTGGACTTAACAGACATTTATTTATTTTTAAGCTAGATTTTTAAAAATCACTATTTTACCCTACTTCCAATGCAAATTTTGGAATATAGAACCAAAATAAAATTCATCTGGTTAGAAACATTGTTGAGCTTAAATGTCATGAAGTGAAAGTCACTCAGTCGTGTCCAACTCTTTGCAATCCCATGCAGTCCTTGGAATTCTCCAGGCCAGAATACTGGAGTGGGTAGCTGTTCCCTTCAGGGGATCTTCCCGACCCAGGAATTGAACTGGGGTTTCCATCATTGCAGGCGGATTCTTTACCAACTGAGCCACCAGGGAAGCCCTAAATGTCATGAGCGTTTGCTTTATTTTAATGGGATGGAACTTTTCTTTTTAGTAATGTAATATTTTACACATACAAAAAGATATTGGAGCAGATGTCTAACTTATAAAGCATAATAGTGAAATGAACACCTATGAATCCATTTAGACTTCACTGTTTGACTTAAGTAGAAAATATTACTATTAAGTCTTCCTATGTGTTTTCTTCCCACTCCATTACATTTTCCACCCTCCTTTTCAGCATTAAGTGCTCTCCAGAGTTTTGTTTATTCTTTGGTAACTTTTACTAGCCTTATCTTTTTGCCTGTGGCAAAACGGTTGTTTTGTTTCTTTGTTTGTTACCATTTCACTTTAACCTCGAGGAAATGACATCCTCAGACTAATATTTAGCATATTAAATCACATGTTCTTGTATGTAAGTTTCTAAGTATAGTCTGAATATAGTTGACTTAAATGCATATGCTACTAAAGTCTGTCATCAGACTTGGTTTTATAAAATATTACAAAATCAGCTCCTTCATTTTACTGAACATGTAGAATCCATATGGTAGATACTTTCTCCATGCTGTTTAGCCTCTTCCAGCATTACTATTGTGTTTTAGTTCCCATACACTGATCAAATGGAAGGAGGGGGGAAAAAAGTCACTTGTGAATATAGCAATTGTGTGTTCTCAAACTTTGCTAGTTGTATTTAATCACATGCTTATAAAATCCAATTTCGTTTTCAAATACTATATATTTTAAATCAAATTGACATCATGGTTTTATATTTCAGAATGGTCATAGGGTCATTCACTGAGATTACCATATCTTTTATTACACAGTATTTAGAAAGAACATGTTTATATTTATTTGCCTTCCTGTATATTCAGTGTTCAGTGTAAGAGATAATAATAAATACATTTTAAAAAAATATTGTTACTCAACAGTAGTGAAGTGAAGTCGCTCAGTCGTGTCCGACTCTTTGCGACCCCATGGACTGTAGCCTACAACGCTCCTCCGTCCATGGGATTTTCCAGGCAAGAGTACTGGAGTGGGTTGCTGTTTCCTTCTCCAACTCAACAGTAAAGTAACAATGAATCACCATTGTTATGTATAATGCAGTTCAAATCAAAGATTAGTTATCCAAGGATATAGCTTAGACGATGAGACTTTTTCAAAGCTATTTCCTTGAATTTGTGGAATTTACTTAAATACCCTCAAGGGTAAAAATGCTTTTTAACTTTATAAACTTTTCCCTAGTTGTAGAAATAATGCTTTCTGTATTTGTACTAATGACTGAGAAGCATCTTAGGAACTGAAAATGAAGAGAATTCATTTCTTATTTTCTGGTTTGAATTAAAAGACAAATGAAAATGAAGAAAACTTACCTAATGTATACAGTAAATCTTGTAACATTTTAAACAGTTAGGCTAGTTTTAGGCAGGGGGACTTCCCAGGTAGCTTATTGGTAAACTACCTGTCAAAGCAGGAGATACAGGAGACGCAGGTTCGGTCCTTAGGTCAGGAAGATCCCCTGGAGGAGGAAATGGCAACCCACTCCAGTATTCTTGAACAGAGGAGCCTGGTGGGCTACAGTCCATGGGGTTTCAGGAGTTGGACATGACTGAGCACACACGCATATAGTCATTGGCAGAGATAGGTCCTGGAAAAGACAATGCCAGGCAGCCAGTTAGGATTGGTTGTTATTAGTAGGATGTCAGTAGAACTCCTTGTATAACCAACTGGTCCTATATCAGTCACAGGAGGGACAGCAGATCCAGAAAAGATGATGTTTGACCATGAACAGAAATGTGGGTAGAATCAATATAGTTAAGATCATTGGCTGAATTTTTAAAAATTCTAACTGTGAAGTAACTCTTAATGTTTGATGGGTTGAAAGATACAGGAATGCTCAGAAAGTAAACTGAATGAGTCTTATATTCTGAAATATCCTAGAATTATTTAGCATACTTTATCACAGACAGACCTGTGTTTGTCTCATACAACTGACCTTTTAAAACAGGTTTCTTTTCCTAGTATACCAGGATGTGTCTTCATATCTTCAGGAAACCTTAACATGAAAGTTTATTCTAGGAATACATGAACATTTCCATTTCGTTCATGTATATTAGCAAAGTGAAAGTCACTCAGTTGTGTCTGACTCTTGTGACCCCTTGGAATATACAGTCAATGGAATTCTCCAGGCCAGACTATTGGAGTGGGTAGACTCTCCCTTCTCTAAAGAATCTTCCCAACCCAGGAATTGAACCCAGCTCTCCCACATTGCAGGGAGATTCTTTACGAACTGAGCCACAAGGGAAGCCCAAGATTACTGAAATGCATAGCCTTTCCCTTCTCCAGGGGATCTTCCTGACCCAGAAATTGAACTGGGGTCTCCCGCATTACAGGTGGATTTTTTATGAACTGAGCTGTCAGGAAAATGTGTATATTACCAAACCAGACTTTAATGAAAACTTTTTACTGTTGGGACTGTCTAAAATTTTCTTTTTGCTCTTTTCTTTAAGTCATTCTTTACTAATACTGTGCTTTGCTTTAATTGTGTCAAATTAATACATAGAAATCCCTTGCATTCCTATGCACTAACAATGAGAAAACAGAAAAATTAAGGAAACAATCCCATTCACCATTAAGATGAAAAGAATAAAATACTTAGGAATAAATTTACCTAAAGAAACAAAAGACCTATGTATAGAAAACTGTAAAACACTGATGAAAGAAATCAAAGTTGACACAAATAGATGGAGAAATATACCATGTTCATGGATTGGAAGAATCAATATAATGAAAATGAATATACTTCCCAAACCAATCTACAGATTGAATGCAATCCCCATCAAGCTACCAATGGTATTTTTCACAGAACTAGAACAAATAATTTCACAATTTGTATGGAAATACATAAAACCTCGAATAGCCAAAGCAATCTTGAGAAAGAAGAATGGAACTGGAGGAATCAACCTGCCTGACTTCAGACTATACTACAAACCTACAGTCATGAAGACAGTATGCTACTGCCACAAAGACAGAAATATAGATCAATGGAACAAAATAGAAAGCCCAGAGATAAATCCACACACCTATGGACACCTTATCTTGAACAAAGAAAGCAAAAATATACAACAGAGAAAAGACAATCTCTTTAACAAGTGGTGCTGGGAAAACTGGTCAATTCAGTTCAGTTCAGTTCAGTCCCTCAGTCATGTCCGACTCTTTGTGACCCCATGAACCGCAGCACACCAGGCCTCCCTGTCCATCACCAATTCCCGGAGTTCATTCAAACTCACGTCCATCAAGTCAGTGATGCCATCCAGCCAGCCATCCCCTGTCGTCCCCTTCCCCTCCTGCTCCCAATCCCTCCCAGCATCAGAGTCTTTTCCAATGAGTCAACTCTTCGCATGAGGTGGCCAAAGTACTGGAGTTTCAGCTTTAGCATCATTCCTTCCAAAGAACACCCGAGACTGATCTCCTTTAGAATGGACTGGTTGGATCTCCTTGCAGTCCAAGGGACTCTCAAGAGTCTTCTCCACACCACAGTTCAAAAGCATCAATTCTTCAGCACTCAGCTTTCTTCACAGTCCGTCTCTCGCATCCATACATGACTACTTGAAAAACCATAGCCTTGACTAGATGGACCTTTGTTGGCAAAGTAATGTCTTGCTTTTTAATATGCTATCTAGGGAAAACTGGTCATCCACCTGTAAAAGAATGAAACTAGAACACTTTCTAACACCATATACAAAAATAAACTCAAAATGGATTAAAGATCTAAATGTAGCACCAGAAACTATAAAACTCCTAGAAGAAAACATAGGTCGAGCACTCTCTAACATAAATCACAGCAAGGTCCTCTATGATCCACCTCCCAGAGTAATGAAAATAAAAGCAAAAATAAACAAATGGGACCTCAGTTCAGTTCAGTCTCTCAGTCGTGTCTGACTCTTGGCAACCCCATGAATTGCAGCATGCCAGGCCTCCCTGTCCATCACCAATTCCCGGAGTTCACCCAAAGTCATGTCCGAGTCAGTGATGCCATCCAGCCATCTCATCCTCTGTCGTCCCCTTCTCCTCCTGCCCCCAAGCCCTCCCAGCATCAGAGTCTTTTCCAATGACTCAACTCTTCGCATGAGGTGGCTAAAAGTAATGGAGTTTCAGCTTTAGCATCAGTCCTTTCAAAGAACACCCAGGACTGATCTCCTTTAGAATGGACTGGTTGGATCTCCTTGCAGTCCAAGGGACTCTCAAGAGTCTTCTCCAACACCACAGTTCAAAAGCATCAATTCTTCGGCACTCAGCCTTCTTCACAGTCCAACTCTCACATCCATACATGACTACTGGAAAAACCATAGCTTTGACTAGACAGACCTTTGTTGGCAAAGTAATATCTCTGCTTTTCAATATGCTGTCTAGGTTGGTCATAACTTTCCTTCCAAGGAGCAAGCATCTTTTAATTTCATGGCTGCAATCATCGTCTGCAGTGATTTTGGAGCCCCAAAATATAGTCTGACACTGTTTCCACTGTTTCCCCATCTATTTGCTATGAAGTGATGGGACCAGATGCCATGATTTTCGTTTTCTGAATGTTGAGCTTTAGGCCAACTGTTTAACTCTCCTCTTTCACTTTCATCAAGAGGCTTTTTAGTTCCTCATCACTTTCTGCCATAAGGGTGGTGTCATCTGTATATCTGAGGTTATTGATATTTCTCCCGGCAATCTTGATTCCAGCTTGTGCTTCTTCCAACCCAGCGTTTTTCATGATGTACTCTGCATAGAAGTTACATAAGCAGGGTAACAATATACAGCCTTGACATACTCCTTTTCCTATTTGGAATCAGTCTGTTGTTCCATGTCCAGTTCTAACTGTTGCTTCCTGACCTGCATACAAATTTCTCAAGAGGCAGATCAGGTGGTCTGGTATTCCCATCTCTTTCAGAATTTTCCACAGTTTATTGTGATCTACACAGTCAAAGGCTTTGGCATAGTCAATAAAGCAGAAATAGATGTTTTTCTGGAACTCTCTTGCTTTTTTGATGATCCAGCGGATGTTGGCAATTTGATCTCTGGTTCCTCTGCCTTTTCTAAAACCAACTTGAACATCTGGAAGTTCACGGTTCACATATTGATGAATCCTGGCTTGGAGAATTTTGAGCATTACTTTACTAGCGTGTGAAATGAGTGCAACTGTGCGGTAGTTTGACCATTCTTTGACATTGCCTTTCTTTGGGATTGGAATGAAAACTGACCTTTTCCAGTCCTGTGGCCACTACTGAGTTTTCCAAATTTGCTGGCATATGGAGTGCTGCACTTTCACAGCATCATCTTTCAGGATTTGAAATAGCTCAACTGGAATTCTATCACCTCCACTAGCTTTGTTCGTGGTGATGCTTTCTAAGGCCCACTTGACTTCACATTCCAGGATGTCTGGCTCTAGGTCAGTGATCACACCATCATGATTATCTGGGTTGTGAAGATCTTTTTTGTACAGTTCTTCTGTGTATTCTTGCCATCTCTTCTTAATATCTTCTGCTTCTGTTAGGTCCATACCATTTCTGTCCTTTATCGAGCCCATCTTTGCATGAAATGTTCCTTTGGTATCTCTGATTTTCTTGAAGAGATCCCTATTCTTTCCCATTCTGTTGTTTTCCTCTATTTCTTTGCATTGATCGCTGAAGAAGGCTTTCTTATCTCTCCTTGCTGTTCTTTGGAACTCTGCATTCAGATGCTTATATCTTTCCTTTTCTCCTTTGCTTTTCCCTTCTCTTCTTTTCACAGCTATTTGTAAGGCCTACCCATACAGCCATTTTGGTTTTTTGCATTTCTTTTCCTTGGGGATGGTCTTGATCCGTATCTCCTGTACAATGTCAGGAACCTCCGTCCATAGTTCATCAGGCATTCTATCTATCAGATGTATTTATACTTAAAAGCTTTGCACAATGAAGGAAACTATAAGCAAGGTGAAAAGACAGCCTTCAGAATGGGAGAAAATAATAGCAAATGAAACAGCTGACAGTTAATCTCAAAAACATACAAGCAGCTCAATACCAAAAAAATAAGTGACCCAATCAAAAAATGGGCCAAAGAACTAAACAGACATTTTCCAAAGAAGGCATACATATGACTAAGAAACACATAAAAAGATGCCCAACATCACTCATCAGAGAAGTGTAAGTCACAAAGAGGTATCATTTCATGCTGGTCAGAATGGCTGCCATCAAAAAGTCTACAAACAATAAAAGCTGGAGAGGGTGTGGAGAAAAGGGAACCGTCTTACTTACACTGTTGGTGGGAATGCAAACTACTACAGCCAGTATGGAGAACAGTGTGGAGATTCCTTTAAAAGCTGAAAATGAAACTGCCAAACAACCCAGCAATCCCAATGCTGGGCATACACACCGAGGAAACCAGAATTGAAAGAGACACATGTACCCCAGTGTTCATCGCAGCACTGTTTACAATAGCTAGGACATGGAAGCAACCTAGATGTCCATCAGCAGACGAATGGATAAGAAAGATGTGGTACATACACACAATGGAATATTACTCATCTTTTAAAAAGAACACATTTGACTCAGTTCTAATGAGGTGGATGAAACTGAAGTCTGTTATGCAGAGTGATGTAAGTCAGAAAGAAAAACACCAATACAATATATTAATGCATGTATATGAAATTTAGAAAGATGGTAATGACAACCCTATATGCGAGACAGCAAAAGACCACATGTATATAAAACACACTTTTATACTCTGTGAGAGAAGGCAAGGGTGGGATGATTTGAGAGAATAGCATTGAAACATGTGTATTACTGTATGTGAAATAGATGACCAGTACAAGCTTGATGCATGAAGCAGGACACTCAAAGCTGGTGCACTGGGACAACCCAGAGGGATGGGATGGGGAGGGAGGTGGGAAGAGGGTTCAGGACCAGGGGATACACGTACACCCATGGCCGATTCGTGTCATTGTATGGCAAAAAACACCACAATATTGTAAAGTAATTAACCTCCAATTAAAATAAATTAATTAAAATTTTTAAAATTGTGTCAATAATATTTTTAAGAAACACCTTAATCAGTTTTTTTACAAGTATTACTATTTTTATTAGGATGGACGTTTGAAACCAGGAGATCAACTTGTCTCAGTAAACAAGGAGTCCATGATTGGTGTATCATTTGAAGAAGCAAAAAGCATAATTACCAGAGCCAAGTTGAGGTAACTATTCTAGCCAAAAGATAGAATGAATCATTTAGCATGTCTCCCTAAAAATAGAAATTTAAGTTGTCCTAGTACTTACTTTAGACCCAAAACAAGTCTTTTTTGCTAATATTTGAAATGTCATCTTAGAATTCAATTGTACTGTATCCATAAAGTGATTTCTTTTTAATGCTAGGTCAGAATCTTCTTGGGAGATAGCATTCATAAGACAGAAATCTGACAGCAGCCATTTAGAAAATCCATCTTGTTCATCCCTTTTACAAGCTACAGGAGAATATGGACCTCATGCCTCAAAATTTAGCCTTATTTCTTCTCCTGAAACACTAATTCCAAAGACCTCATCCACTCCCAGATCTACAGACGCCATTTTACCTTCTTTGAGGAGGAATCAGGTAATCTTGTCTTTCTCTGTTTGTTTACATTGTCCATAAACCCCTGTGTGTCATTATGTTTAATGTATACATAATGGAACTATAATTTTGATAATATAGTTTTGTTAACCAATTGGTGTTTCCTTGAAAGATCTTTTTTGTTTAAGATTTTTATGTTTGTTTAAGATTTTTATGCTGTGCTATTAATAATTTTTCAGGTCAATGTATTCTATGTCAGGAAAGTCATAATCAGGAATGGCATCACGAAGATATGCTTAGATATCACTCAAAACTGTGATATGAAATGTTACATTTATTTTCAGATAGTCTCTCCTATTATTCCATTCATTTTTTTTTTCTATTTTCTGCTTGACTGAAAACGAACAATCTTCCTTTCTGTTCCTCAGCTCTTTTCTACACAGTGTAGGTAGATATTGTTCCCTCATATGCATATGCTGGAATATAATTCACCTTTGTTGTTGTTCAGTCGCTAAGTCATGTCTGACTCTTTGCGACCCCATGGACTGCAGCATATCAGGCTTCCCTGTCCTTCACTGTCTCTTGGAGTTTGCTCAAACTCATGTCCATTGAGTTGGCAATGCCATCCAGCCATCTCACCCTCTGTCACCCACTTCTCCTCCTGCCTTCAATCTTTCCCAGCATCAGGGTCTTTTCCAATGAATCACACAAAAGGGGGAGTTTCTACATGAAAATCAACATAATTACAGTCATCCCTTGATATCTGTAGATATCCATGACAACCTCCTCCCACAGCCCCCACAGCAGATACCCGAATCCAAGGATGTTAAAGTTTCTTGTATACAATGGTGTTATATTTGCATATAATCTATGCATACCCTCCCCATATACTTTATGTCATCTCTAGATTACTAGTAATAGTTAATACAGTATAAATGCTATGTAAATAGTTGCTGCTGCTGCTAAGTCGCTTCAGTCGTGTCCAACTCTGTGCGACCCCATAGACGGCGGCCCACCAGGCTCCCCCATCCCTGGGATTCTCCAGGCAAGAACACTGGAGTGGGTTGCCATTTCCTTCTCCAATGCATAAAAGTGAAAAATGAAAGTGAAGTCGCTCAGTCGTGTCCAGCTCTTAGCTGGTGCTGCAAATTCAAGTTTTGCTTTTTGGAACTTTCTGGAATTTTTAAAAAAATAGTTTCAATTTGCTTTTGATTGAATCTGCAGATGCAGAACTGGTAGCTACGAACGGATGACTGTAATTACTAATCGCTACAGTGCAGTCAATAATGAAGTATAGAATAGAGCATATACTCTATAAAACAAACTTGAAACTCAAGTAGGCTTTTAATCAGTGGGACAAAATTCATCATAGGTATCTTCAGTTCTGGGTCCATGCTGCTGCTGCTGCTGCTAAGTCACTTCAGTCGTGTCCGACTCTATGCGACCCCATAGACGGCAGCCCACCAGGCTCCTTTGTCCCTGGGATTCTCCAGGCAAGAACATTGGATTGGGTTGCCATTTCCTTCCCCAATGCATGAAAGTGAAAGTGAAGTCGCTCAGTCATATCTGACTCTTTGCGACCCCATGGACTGCAGGGTGATGAGTAGGTGACAACCTAAGTAGTCAGAGTGGAACTCTTACTCAGGTGCCTTTCTCTGCTTAGTACTAACGCTACTAAGTCCATGCTAATCAGATATAAAGTTTAAGATTTTCTCTTAGCTCTTATACTTTTTCATTTGGGGTTATAATACCTTTTCAGAGACATGGTACATAGCCTTATATTTTGTTGTCCTGGTTATGGTAGAGCTAAAAGCAGTTGTTATTTTAATTCTGAATTGCTTTGTTTGAAGGTGAATATACCAAAATTTTAAAGGTTTCGATTTTCGGGACTATTGCTTTAATCTCATTAATCATTCTTTTTATGTTAACATGAACTCCTAGTCTGGTCTTTGACCTACTTTAGAAAATGACATTTCATATTCCTCATTTTCTTTAGATAAAAACTGGATACAAGAAAACAGAACAGATTCCAATTACTTCTTCAGACAACAGCCCTACAGATATGTCTAATACAGGTAAATGTACATTTAATTCCTTTTTCCTGTTATTTTTTTCAATATCTCTCTCAATGAGTGCATAATGTGACAATAAACTTTAAAGAAGAGTGCATTATTTCTTTTTTCTTCATTGAATAAAAGAGCAAAAATAACCTATCATGTGATGATCTCTGTTAGATTATGATTTTTATTGAAAATTTTCCTGAACAAAGGGTTGTAATTTTAAAAGATAAATTATCATAATAGTATCTATGAAGCTGTAGTAATCAATGGACTGTTAAAACCACATAATGAAAACTCTTCTTTAAATCAAGATTAGGTTTCCTTGCCCTTTTAGTGAAATCCTGGTGAGGTATATTAAATGCAGCTTGCAGAGAAATTATAGACGGGAGCATAGCTTAAGAAAAGAAATATTTTTTATTTTTCTTGGAAGAGATTATATAGATATAAATTGAAAAACACTTGAGTATTATGAATTCAGTATTACTGTTTCTTAATTTTCATGAAATGACTTATTGATGTTTTTAAACAATAAAGGATTAATTGTGTAAGTTACCCATAAAAAAAGGATTTTTATCAATCAGTAAAGTGTTTCCAGGCTCAAGAACACAATCTTCCCCTTAAATTAAATTTTACAGAAACTGAAGTTTAGAATATAGCTCAGATAATATTCCGGGACATATTTTTTAGAGCAGAAGTGAAAGCTTCTGTCTTTCAATTCAATTTTACATCCTCCTCCTTTACCCCGAAGCTAGTACATAGTTTCTGATTTGTCACAAAATACCCAGGTGGTGTTCATGGTAAAGAATCCACCTGCCAGTGCAGGAGACACAAGAGATGAGGGTTTGATCCTCTATCAAGAAGATCCCCTGAACTAGGAAATGGCAACCTGCTCCAGTATTTTTGTCTGGAAAATTCCATGGACAGAGGAGCCAGGTGGTCCACAAAGAGTCAGACGTGACTGAGTGACTGAACAAGATACAGAAATCAGTAGGGAAAAATTTCTTGGCAAAAGTCAGACATCATCTGTATCTTGAAAGAAGTGATAAACATCAATGGATGGATGAAGATAAGAGATCATCCTAAGTGAATGAGGCACCATCATCAAAAGCAAAAAAGTAAGGATGAGCTACATGTCAGATGATCCTAGGAGGCAACTCCAATTAGAGCAAGGAGATCCTACAGTAATGAATAAACTGGGGTAGATTTACATCAGTGACTATAAGAAATGATGCTTGATTTTGTTGTAGAAAAATAATCTACTGAAAAATTTGAGTGAGTAAGCTCTATGTAAATATTAAAATGCAATTAGAATGGGAAATTTTTCTAGAGTTGAAATGGAATTGACTTCAGGACGAACCATTTTCTTCCACACGAATGTATTAGACAAGATCCTTCTGAGGGGAAAAAACAAAGTCAACTCTAAATTCTGTAGGTAACTGACATACATTGTGACTTGTTTAAAGTAGTTATTTATAAATTCCCAAATTAGATCCTTAACTGCCACATCTAAACTCCTTCAGCCAGCTGGTATTTATTAATCTTAAAAATATATGAGTGTTAATATAATCTCAACAAAAATAAACTTAATGAAGCAAATCTACCCCTGTTCCCATCTCAAAAGCATTCTGAAGTGTAAAACTGGATGTAGTTAGTCGCTCAGTCACGTCTGACTCTTAGTCACCCCATGGACTGTAGCCCGCCAGGCTCCTCTGTCCATGGGGTTCTCTAGTTGAGAATACTGGGGTGTGTTGCCATGCCCTCCTCCAGGGGATCTTCCCAACCTAGGGATTGAACCCAGGTCTCCCATATTACAGGCAGATTCTTTACCATCTCATCCACCAGGGAAGCCCAAGAATACTGAAATGGGTAACCTATCCCTTCTCCAAGGTATCTTCCCAACCTAGGAATTGAATCGGCGTCTCCTGCATTGCAGGCAGATTCTTTAGCAGCTGAGCTACCAGGGAAGCCAGTAAAACTGGTTAGAATTTTTTAAATCCACTTTATACTTGAGTATGCCTTTGGAAACTATTCTGTTATATAAATTTCATAATTCAGAATCCAGCTGTTTACTACTGCCATAAGCTGAATAATGGGTGAGTTTATGAGGAAGCTAAAACCACACTAAAGACATTCCTGAGGAAGTCAGTAAAGAATTATTACATGAAGAAAGACAACCATTACTTTAACTTTACCACAGCAGAAGCCTTAATTCTCCTACAGTAAGGCTTTTATAACTGAAAACAAGCTAGTGATGAGAAATACATCCATGGGAAGGTTCGTGGTATTTATTAAATGGCATTGATTTTTGCACTCATAAAACATTTATTTCCTTTTTTCTAAAAAGAAGAAAAGTAAGAGAAGATCCAAGAGAAATAAGCCATAGTTTGAAAATTCTCAACCCCCCACCACATGAGTAAATAAGGCGCTCAAGGCTGAAACTGAGAGGGACACTGGAAGTTGAGGAAAACTGTCTTAAGTGCGTGCTTTCCGGATCAACCTACCATGAATTACAGCATGCACAAATGCATGATTTATGCCTAGATCCTCCTAAAGTTTTGGTTCAAGGTAAAGATTTAGGGGATACTTGGCTAGAAAAGAGATTTTGGTAAACCACTGAGGGTTAGTATAATTTTACATTAATTTCCTGTTTAATCTTTGTCTGTATGTATGACTCTTAACAGTACTTTATAGTTTACATGGGCTTCCCAGGTGGCACTAGTAGTAAAGTACCCACCTGCAAATGCAGATAGACTAAGGGATGTGGATTTGATTCCTAGGTTGGGAAGAACCCCTGGAGGAGGGCACGGCAGCTCACTGCAGTATTGCTTGGAAAATCCCCATGGACAGAGGAGCCTGGCGGGTAACAGTCCATGGGGTCACAAAGAGTCAGACACGACTGAAGCAACTTAGCACACATGCATGCATGGTTTTCATAGTAGTTTTGTAGGGTTTTTAATTTTACCATTACAGTTCCTATACAGTGATCTGTTTTATTCCTCCTGCTTTACGGATGAGAAGACTGATGATGAAAGATATTGACACATTTAAACAATTGGTTTAAGAAGTCATAAGAGATTAGAATTCTACATGGTCACCTACTTGCCGTATGATCTTGTGCTAGTTTCTTTACCTTCTGGAGTCTTGGTCTCATCATCTTTAGTTGGAAATAATAATACCTGTGTCACTGTGGTTATTGTTGATTAATGCCCTTATGTGCATAAAGTACTTAGTGTACTGCCTGCCTAAAAGTAAGCATGGTGGTTTAGTTGCTAAGTCTTGTCCAACTCTTGCGCTACTCTTCTCTTATATCCACTGTTGGACATAGGGAATGTTTATGCCTGGATGTAGGAAAGTTATGACCAACCTAGATAGCATATTGAAAAGCAGAGACATTACTTTGCCAACAAAGGTTCATCTAGTCAAGGCTATGGTTTTTCCAGTGGTCATGTATGGATGTGAGAGTTGGACCATGAAGAAAGCTGAGCACCGAAGAATTGATGCTTTTGAACTGTGGTGTTGGAGAAGACTGTTGAGAGTCCCTTGGACTGCAAGGAGATCCAAGCAGTCTATCCTAAAGGAGATCAGCCCTGGGTGTTCTTTGGAAGGAATGATGCTAAAGCTGAAACTCCAATACTTTGGCCACCTCATGCGAAGAGTTGAGTCATTGGAAAAGACTCTGATGCTGGGAGGGATTGGGGGCAGGAGGAGAAGGGGACGACAGAGGATGCGATGGCTGGGTGGCATCACTGACTCGATGGACATGAGTTTGAGTGAACTCTGGTAATTGGTGATGGACAGGGAGGCCTGGCATGCTGCAATTCATGGGATTGCAAAGAGTCGGACACGACTGAACTGAACTGAGGAAAACATAAGTGAAAACACATGCCTTGGTATGTGTCCCTGTCCTGCCCTCTCTTGCGTCTCCTCTACACCCCTTCCACACACGCTTGAATTGAGTAATTCACACTCAGGGTTAGTCTCAGTCTGAGTTCATGTTTAAGTTAGCGTGGGGCCACCTTGTGTTAGTGTGCATTAATGGCAGGTCAGGAACCAGGCTAAAAAGTCATTGTCAAGACTCACATGTTCACACCCTGAAAATGGAAAATAAGGTTTGACTTATCTCGTACTTGGGTTTCCATACCACTTCATGCTGACCTTTTATGCTACACTTCAAGTTTGGCAAAAAATTTCTCTTAAGAGGAAAAAGAATGTATTCATAATTTATTTTTAGCCCTTGGCCAACAATTAGGTATCACAGTAAAAAGGCATCTTTGTTGCCTTTGTCAAATTTGTAAAAATTCTATTATACTAAAATCAGTCTTTCTCAACCTTTGAATTCCATTTAAAGTTAAAAGTCAGTAACCGTTTTTTTTTTTTTTTTTTTTTTTATGATCTTGACACCTATAAGTTATATTCAAGATTTTACATAGAATGTTAAGGAAGTGTTAAAGGTTTAGAGGAAGACTATTTATTTTCATATGCACTTCTTATGTTCTTAGGAAAGAGAATGCAAATCATTTTGTACTTAGAGACAGATGCTCTGAGAAATTAAAAAAAAAATTAAAACACTGCATAAAAATGTGACATTTTAAAAAGTTTTTTCTCTTCCTCTTGTTTCTATGTAGAACTAGTAAAATACCATTTAAAAGTGTATTTAGAATGGTGACAATTTAGATACAAGGATTGACATGAATTGCAGAAATCTGAGAAAATGTGGCATATTAAAGCAAATAATTTTTCAAATTCTAGTCTCTTGGGACACCTGGTTTTTACTCATAAAGCAAGGATAGAGCTTGTCTAAATAGTCAGGGTATACTGGGAAGGCGTTAGAGAATGGGTGAGAGGCGCATGACGCTCAACTCTTGAGAATCATTTATGCTCCTCAAAATACAATCCTTCGGTAAAATAAGAAATAGGATTTTCAGTTTAAGAAGTTCTCAGACTAATCATACTTTATGTGCAACCTTGAAACAGTTTGCATTTGTGAGTTTTTTCCATAGTACCTTCAGAACTCATATAGCAGACTACTTTTGCCAAAGAGAAATTATGACCTTTTTGAATTTCTAATATGATTTTACTAAGTTTGGAAGAAAAAAAATACTTTTCATTTTGCAATTAATAAGGCATTATGATGACAGGGTAAGTGGTGGGATGTATGTTTGTATTTTAAATTAATATTTCTGTGGGACTTAATGCATAATTGGCTACTCTTTTTAGACCACGTCTTTTAAGGCTTAAGTGAAGCTGGTTTATATGATACATTGTAGATTTAAAGAACAAAAAATAATGAAAACAAAAGTGAAAGCTGCCAACTGATTAGCCAGAATTCTTACTGAACAGCAGGAGCCAAGAACACCTCCTGTCAAATGAAAAGTTCTATTCCAATTAAATTTCCAATTAATGTGTACCCTGTTGTCTCTTAGATATTGCCCCTGCTTGGACTGATAACTATGGGCCACAAGGAAAGAAGATTTCCCTAAATCCATCTGTCCGCGTTAAGGTGGAGAAACTGGAAATGGTAAATACTTGAAATTTTTTCATCTTTCTTCCGTGAAACTATAGCAAGGAAGTATTGTCATTCTTTGTGAGGATAAAAGATTGGAGCCATTAGTTTCTTGAGTTATCTATTTGCAGTTAATTAGACTTCAAACCTGTAATGGCAATAAGTACAAGGAAGTAATACCCCATTACTCAATTTTTGAAAAAGTGAAGGGAAGCTAAATCCTAAACAACAATATATAAACCTACTAGATAAAAAGAAAATGGTAGCAATGTACCCAAAAAATCATATAGAGGATAAGTTTATATTGAGAATTTCTATTTATAAAAGAAACAAGATGATTAAAAAAGAAAAATTATAAGCAGAAAAAGATTTTAAAACTTTTCCTCTCAGGTTACCTGGGAGCTGACAGCAAAAATATATGAAGGTTTTTGGGTTGTTCATTTGTTTTTTAAATATGAAAATGGATATAGTGCTAAGGGTTCACAGCCTCTACTTTCCTGGCAGTTTTTGTGGATAATGATTTTTTACATTTAGGAAGAGTATAAAAATGCATAGCTAGAGTAATTATGCATTAACATTCACGCACATATTCAGACCTTTGCATGGTCCTCTAATAATACCTTTATCAACACCAGTTTGAATCTTACTCATTGTTCAAATTCTGACTCAGTTCCAACTCCTTTGTCCAGTTTCTTGCTAATGTTTATAGTTTAGGCCAAAACTGCCATTTTTGCACATCTGTAGCATTGAACATCACTTTACAGTACCCTGAAATCTTCTGTGTTTTATCAGCGAGTGAACGCTTGCAATCTCTTTGTACCACTACTTAAATCTGTACCACCACACCAATCTGATTTGTGCTGTATAAAATTTTCTCATTAATTAGACACTTGATATGTCTCCCTTGTGTCTTCAAAATCCTGAGTATCTTTTTTTGTGTTTTACTTTCTTTTTGTGGCTGAAATGTAAGTTCTGGATAATGGCAAGTTTTACAATCAGTAACATTAACATCATCAAAAAATAGAATGTTTGAGGTTTAAAACCATATCTGTTAATATCTAAAAATAAATAACGACTGTTTTTTAATGATATTGCTGTTTTATACATTTTGGAATATCTGAGGTTTAATACTAATCATTCCTCTGGATAAGGAGAAAATTATTCAGCTAATGACTTTACCTGGCAGTGTTTAGTCCTTGAATTAAGCTAGTTAAATTTTTCTAGCACATACTTTAAAAAAATGATTAATTTTCTTAGAGATACGAAAATCATCTAAATTTGTATTGATTCCAAGTTGCTTGCATATTGAATGGGTATTCCACTTTTAGTCCTCCTTTTAGCCTAAGCAAATTGATTATTTTTGTAGCAAAATAAAATTAGTTTTATAGCCAAGGAAACCTACATTCTGTGTAACCTACATTCTTCCCTGCTTTTATTCCAGATATTTTCAGTGACTGTATTTAGTAGAGCAGTCTTTGTTCTCAGAGTTTGAAACTAAATTTCATGCAATAAATTTTTTTTCTAAAATCTGTTTTATCTTCTATCCACCCATGTTTTCTGAGTTACTCTTACCTTTTTGAATAGTTGCATATTAATGTATTAATATCTGTATCAGTTTAATTTAAAATAGATCCTTCTATTTTAGTTGCTACTTTGTAGACAGATTCAACTTTATTGTCCATTACATTTTTAACATATTTCCTATTTATTGATAAATGTGTTCAAGTGTTTATAATAAAATTCTATCTTTTTACTCTGTTTCCTATAAGTATTTACATATAGTATCTAGGAAATTGGTAATATAAAATATTTCACAAGGAAAAGGTGTTGACTGATTGTGTGGTTATTAAGTCATTAGCCAAAGCAGTACAATTTTTTTCTTTTCTGGGTTGCAATTTATTTTAAGAAACAATGTCCCAGTTATCTTATTTTCTTCCTTATCCATCATTTTTCTTAACAGAACAGGTTAACAAAAAATTGGGGGGGGGGTACAATTTTTAAGAAAGGCAGAGAAGTTAGAATTTGATGAGGAAATTATCTGTGAAATGTATGTTTCTGGGGCATTGTTTTCATGAACTCCTACATGTTTTAGTAGTGTAGGGAGACAGTTTTATATCAGGATATACTGGAAAGTAATTTCTAACACTGAACTAATACTATGTGTCTTGTTTGATCCCATTGTTAAACTTATAAGTAGGTATGGTTAAACATAGAAATAAGGATATACTTTTTAGTTGGCTTGAAGGTGAAAAATTATTGCACCTCCTTGCTATCTATATTTTTGTACCTGAGAAAGATGCTTTGGGTTACAGATGCCATTTCACTGATGTTTACTTTACTCTTGCCATTTCTATAACATTTGAATAAATCTGTAGTGAGCAGTGGTACCCAGTGTCTGAACATAGTTAATGAGGTGGTCTTTGTATTAGGTTGGGAAGTACGTGACTAATATATTAAGAAATGACAGTTTTAAAATTCATCATTTTTTGGATATCAGAAAAAGTTAAGGACATTTATGTGTCTGACAAATTTGCATTTTTATTTACAGTTTAAAGATGATATTAGTTATTCAAGAAATTATTGGAACTTATTTTTAATCAAAGATACATTACCTGAAATTCATTTTTCTAATTGAAGTGTAGTGGATTTACAGTATTATATTAGCTTCAAGTATCTCACATTGTAATTCAGAATTTTTGCAGATTATACTCCATTATAGGTTATTATAAAATGACTATAATTCCTTGTGCTATACAGTAAATCTTTGCTGTTCATCTCTTTTATATATAGCAGCTTATATCTATTAATCCCATACCTGAGATTTGTCCCTAATTCCCCCCTTTCCTCTCCTCTTTGATAATCATAAATTTGTTTTCTATACCTTTGAGTCTGTTTTGCATATATGTTTGTATTGTATTTTCGATTCCAAATGTGGTATCATATAATTCTTGTCTTTGTCTGACTTATTTCACTAAGCATATTCTCTAGGTCCATCCATGTTGCTGCAAATGGCAGGATTTCATTTTTCATGGCTGAGTAGTATTCCATGAGATGTACACTCACACAAACACAAGCACATACCCATCTTCTTAATCCAGTCATCTGTTGAGAGGCACTTGGGTTGCTTACATGACATAGCTGTTATAAATAGTGCTGTTCTGAACATTAGGGTGAATGTATCTTTTTGAATTAGTGTTTTCATTTTTTTCCCAATAAATACCCAGGAGTAGAGCTGGTGAATCATATATGGTAGTTCTAATTTCAGTTTTTTGAGGAAGCGATTTACTATTTTCCAAAGTTTCAGCACCTGTTTACACTGCTTTTAACAGTTGTAAAAGGGTTCCCTTTTGTCCATCTCCTTGCAACATTCATTATTTGTAGGCCTTTTCAATGGTAAGTCATTCTGACGAGAGTGAACTGATTATCTCTTTATTGTTTGGATTTGCATTTTTCTTGTAATTAGTATTGTTGAGTGTCCTTCCATGTGCCTATTAGCTGTCTGTATATCTTCTTTGGAGAAATGGTTATTCAGGTTCTGTGTTCTGTCCATTTTTTGATTGAGTTGTCTTTTCTTTTTCAATATTGAGTTTATGAATTTTTTATATGTTTAGGATATTAATCCCTTGTCTGTTGAATCATTTACAAATATTTTTTCCCATTCCATAGGTTGTCTTTTCATTTTGTTTATGGTTTCCTTTGTTGGACAAAAGCTTTTAAATTTAATTAGGTTGCATTTGTTTATTTTTGCTTTTATTTCTTTTGCCTTAGGAGTCTGATTAAAAATAATATTCCTATAATTTATGTCAAAGAGTATTCAGCCTATGTTCTCTTCTAGGAGTTTTATGGTTTCTGTTCTTACATTAGGTCTTTAAACCATTTTGAGTTTATTTTTGTATATGGTGTGACAGAGTGTTCTAATCTCATAATTTTACACGTGACTTTGGTTTTTCCAGAACCACTTGTTAAGAGATGATCTTTTCTCCATTGTATGTTCTTACTCCTTTGTTATAGATGATTTGGCCATTTGGGGTCTTTCCTGTTTCTATATGAATTTTATGATTGTTTCTTCTAGTACAGTGAAAATGTCCTGATATTTTCATAGAGATTGAACTAAATCTGTAGATCTCTTATTCTACTTTATATCAACTTCAATTTCCTTCATTGTTGTTTTATTAGTTTTCAGAGTATACTTTCACCGTAAGATTATTCCTAGGTATTTTATTCTTTCTGATATGGATTTTAAAAGGATTCTCTTTCTGATATTTCATTATTAGTTTATAGACCACAACATAATTCTGTATATTAATCTTGTTTCCTACTACCTTGTTAAAATCATTTATTAGTTGTAAAATTTTTCTGTAGAGACTTTAGGGTTTTCTTTCTATAGAACAGATGACTCTCAGATGTCATCTGCAAATAGTGACAATTTTATGTTTTCACTTTCAACTTGGATACCTTTCATTTCTCTTTCTTGTCTTATTGCTGTGGTTAGAACTTCTAATATTTACGAAGAAGTGGTTACAGTGGGCATTCTTGTCATGTTCCTGAATTTAGCATGAAGTAATTTAGCTTTTCATCAGTTAGTATTATCTTGGGTTTGTGTTTGTTGCAAATGGCCTTTACTATGTTCAGATGTGTTCTTTCTATATCCACTTTGATGCAGGTTTTAATCATGAATGGATGTTGTATTTTGTCATGTGCTTTTTTGCGTCTTTTGAGGTGATCATGTGATTTTTATCTTTCCTTTGGCTAATGTGGTATATCCCATTGATTGATTTGCATACACTGAATCATCTTTGTGCCCCTGCAATGAATCCAACTTAATCACGGTGTATAATCTTTTTTATGTATTATTGGATTTGGTTTGCTAATATTTTTTGAGGATTTTGCATCTGTATTCATCGATGATATTGGAACATAATTTTTTTGAGGCATCTTTGTCTGGTTTTGATATCACAGTAATGGTGGCCTTGTAGAATGAATTTGGGAGTGCTCCCTCCTCTTCAAATGTTTTGAAATAGCTCGAGAAGGATAGGTATAAGTTCTTTATATGTTTGGTAGAATTCCCCGGTGAAGCTGTTTGGTTGGTCCTGGACGTTTGTTTGCAGATTCTATTATTTTTATTACAGATTCTATTTTATTTCTAGTGATTGTTCAAATTGTCTGTTGTCTTCTTGACTCAGTCTTAGCAGGTTATATGTTTCTAGAAATTTGTCTGTTTCTTCTAGGGTGTCCAGTTTATTTGCATATAACTGTTTATAGTATTCTCATGATTTTTTGTATTTCTGTGGTGTCAGTTATTATTTCACCTGTTTCATTTCTTAATTTGTTTATTTGGGTCCTCTTTTTTCTTCTTGGTGAGCCAGGATACACATTTGTCAATTATATGTATCCTTTAATTGTCTTTTTTTTATCTCTATTTTATTTCCTCTGTGGAAATAATAATTTCCTTCCTTCTGCTGGCTTTGGCTTTGTTTGTCCTTTTGCTAATTCTTGTGGGTGGTAAGTTAGGTTGTTTATTTTTTGAGAAAGACCTGTATCACTGTGAACTTCCCTCTTAGAACTGTTTTTGGTTTTTGTTTTTTTTTTTTTCCTTTTAAAGATCTCAAAGATTTTATAAAGTTATATTTTCATTTTTATTTGTTTTGAGGTGTTTTCTAATTTCTCTTTGATTTCATCATTGACCCATTTTAATAGCATGTTGTTTAGTCTCCATGTGTTTATTCTTTTTGTATTTTTCTTTCTGTGGTTGATTCCTAGTTTAAGACCATTGTGGTCAGAAAAGATACTTGGTGTAATTTTTTAGATTTGTTCAGATTTATTTTGTGTTGAGTATGTGATCTGTCATAGAGAACATTTCATGCATACTTGCAGAGAATGCATATGCTTCCTTTGGGGGGAATGAAGTGTCCTGTAGGTATCAATTAAATCCAACTCTAGGACCTTATTGATTAGGTACTAATCAGTAGGACCTATTGATTAGGTCCTAATGACAATTAGGACAATAAGGACAATTAGGACCTAATCAATAGGTCCTATTGATTATTGGACCAATTATTGATTTTCTGTTTGGACAATTTGTCCATTAATGTCAGCAGGATGTTAAAGTTCACTGTTATTGTACTATTGTTATTTTCTTCATTTGTCTCTGTTAATACTTGCTTTATATATTTAGGCCCTCCCGTTATTAGGTGCATACGTTAATGAGTGTAATATCTTCTTATATTGATTCCTTTATTATTACATAGGGCTTCCCTGGTGGCTCAGGGGTCAAAGCATCTGCCTGCAATGCGGGAGACCTGGGTTCAATCCCTGGGTCAGGAAGATCCCCTGGAGAAGGAAATGGCAACCCACTCCAGTATTCTTGCCTGGAGAATCCCATGGATGGAGGAGCCTGGTGGCCTACAGTACACGGGGTCACAAAAGAGTCGGACACGACTGAGCGAGCGACTTAACAGTGTTCTTCTTTGTCTTTTGTGATAACCTTTCTTTTAAAGTCTGTTTTGTCTGATACACACACTGTTACCACTTTCTTGGCATTTTCATTTTGCATGGAATAGCTATTTTCTATCCCCTCACTTTTAGTCTGTATGTGTCTTTAACCCTGAAGTGATTCTTTTCTAGACAGTGTATTGAAGGATTTTGTATTTTTATCCAATCAGCCATCCAATGTCTTTTGATTGGAGTGTTTGTTCTATTGACATTTACAGGAATTATTGATAGGCTCTAGGAGTTGGTGATGGACAGGGAAGCCTAGAGTGGTGCAGTCCATGCGGTTGCAAAGAGTCAGACACAACTGAGCAACTGAACTGAACTGAAATTACGTACTGCCATCTTATCACTTATTTTTTTGTCATTTTTGTAGCTCTTCTCTGTTTCTTCTTTTTTTTCTTTTCCCATTGTGGTTTGTAAGTTTTTGCTCTGAGGTTACCGTGGGATTCATGTATGTTGAGCGAAAGTCATATCTACTTCATTTAAACTGAAAGACATTTAAATTCAAATGTGTTCTGGAAGACCTACATTTTTTTCTCTCCTCCCCCATATTTGGTTTTGATCTCAGATTTTACATGTTAATGTTTATCCCTTAACTATCTACAATAGAGTTGCTTTTATAGTTTTTTATCTTTTAATCCACATACTGGTTTATTTAAGTAAACTGTGATCTCTATTATATATCTGTCTTTTCTAATGGGCTTTATCCTTTCCTACAGATGCTTATTTCCTTAGAGGCATCTTAGAAAAGATCCTTCAGCATTTTTTTTTAAGGGTAGATCTGGTATTACTGAATTCATTCAGTTTTTGCTTGTCTGAGAAATCATCTCTCCTTTTTTTCTACATGACAATATGGTTGGGTAGAGTCTCCACATTTTGAATATACATGCTACTCCCTTCTTACTGGCAAAGTTTCTACAAAAAAATCAACTGTTAGCCTTATGGATATTCCCTTGTATACGACTCTTTGTTTTTTTCTTGCTGCTTTTAGAACTGTCTCTTTAACTTTTACCATTTTAATTATGGCATATCTTACCATAGGTATGTTTGGGTTCATCTTTTTAATGAACCTCTGTGCTGCCTGTGCCCAGATAATGTTTCCTTCCTTCAGTCTGGGAAATCTTACAGCCACAACTTAATCACATATACTTTTGATACCCGTTTTTCCTCTCGCTTCTCTTCTCACATTATAGGAAACCCTATAATGTGAATATTGGCATACTTAGTGTTATCCCAAAGATGTCATATATTACTTTTTAAAATTTGCCTTTCTAACTGCTATTTTGATTGGATGATTTCCATTATTTTATCTTCCAGATCACAAATGCATTTTTCTGTGTCATTTAGTTTGCATCCATTTCTTCTAGAGTTTTTTTTTTTTTAATTTCAGATATTTAACTAATTATCTGTTTTCAACTGTATGTTTTTTATATTTTCTAGTTCCTTGTTCAAATGATCTGTGTTTAGATAAATTATTTTCCCTAATTCAGTTAGCAATGTTTTAAAGTCTTTATCTGGAAAATTATTTCTGTTTCATTATTTACTTTCTGCAGGGATTTTCTCTTACTCTTTCATTTGAGAGTAGTTCCTCTGTCTTTTCATTTTAATTTTCTCTGTCTTTGTTAATTTAGATGAACGATGTACCTGTTGTGGTCTTGAGGGAGTATTCTTATGTGAGAGCATCCCTATGCAGACTGCATGTGCCCAGTGTCTTTAGTGGGAGGGCTGGATTTGATACGGGTGCCTATCACATCTTTCCTCAGGGTGTGCTGGCTCCTGTCACTTTGGTAGGGGGTGTGGCTGGTGATGGAGGAGCTAGAGCCTGCACAGGGTATGAGATGGGACTTCTCTGCTCACTGAATGTCACCACCCTGTCAGGGTCAGGATTTGCTCCCATGTTGCCAAAGCAGAATCCCTGAAGGTCAGGCTAGAACTGGCTCTGTTTCCCTTAGTATGTATTTTTACTTCTTGCACTGGGGCCTTTGCCCCAAAGGAGGGGAGTCCTGCAGCAAGTGGGCCTGTATATTTACAGAGGTCTAAGTCTGCCTCTGCAGACAACAGCACCCCTGCTCAGATGCAACCCATGTTCGCCCCTTTCCCTGGTTGTGGTCCCCACAGATCTAGTGCTGTCCTGTGGCTTAGAGTGAGCCGAGCTGGGGTGTTTGCTCAGTGTAGGCCAGTATACTTAGCGAGGCAGGCGCAGGAAGTCTGCCCCCATGCTACCGTCCTAAATGTGGGCTGTTTTGGGGGCACTTCTTGAGCAAGCCACCACTGCCTACCTGGGCTACACCCTGCACCCCCAGGTCACCTCTGCATCCCTAAGCCAAGTCTTTTCCCAGGTCTTGGGTGCCCCAGGTCCAGTACATGCTGTGACGTAGAGTGAGTGGGACTGCGTGTTCTCTCTGCTTGGACTGAGGAGCACAGCAAGGCGGCAGCTGCTAGGGCAGACCTCTCTCCATCCTGTGCTAGTACCTGCCCACTCCTCTTGAGTGGACTCTAGGCTCCTCTACCCTTTCTGTCTATTCTTGCAGTTCTCCCAGTACCCACGGGGGCTTGTGTCTCCCCAGACCGGGACTGGGACACCCAGTCTGTGGTTCAGCCCACTCACTTCCAGGATGAATGTCCGTCCATGTGATCTCTCTTTTCCTCTAAGTTCCCAACCACAGGCATAGGTCCCAACCCTATCACTTCTCTTCCCGTCCTGCACAGTTAGCCATTATCTTTCTTTCAGTATCAGTTGTATGAAGGTCCTTATACCAGTCTCCAGTTATTTTTCCTTGAGAATTGTTCCATATGTCAATGTATTTTTTATGTGCTTGTGGAAAGAGGTGAGCTCCATGTCCTCCTACTCTGCCATCTTCATCTCCCATCAAATTACTTCCAGTGTAAATTTATGAGCTTACCTCCCTCACTGACATTCTGTGTTCTTCCAGAATAAATTTTACTTTCAGCAAAACTTTCATCTGTTACTGTTTAGCTCAGGAACAATTTACACTGTAGTTAATTGCATTTTTCAGTATTATTATTGCTTAATATAATAAGAACCACTGTATATTGAGTACCTTCTGTGATGGATATTTTATTTGCATTATTTTTATAAAATCGTTTTTATTTCTTTATATGAAAATATTAACTATATGCAAGAATGATTGAATTTTATGTCTAAAGTTTAAAGAATAATAAAACAAATATACATGTACCCACCACCCAGGTAAGAATGAGAATCTTTGACATTGCCTGTGCCTTTCTTCTTGATCATATATACCTCTTTCCTCAATAGGTAATGCTATTCCAAATGTTGAGTATCATTTATATGCTTTTCACAAGTTGATTGCTAAAATATTAACAAGATCAAAGTGTTTACTTTCAGCATTGCTTAAGTTACTGTTAAAATTTTCCTTCTGTTTCCTCATCTCCTAGAAAAGCATTTGACTCATAGTATATGCTCAGAAACTAATTGTTCGATTGGTGTATTTTTTTTCCTAAAGTAACTGTACAAATTTTCATTCCTACCAGTCTTATGGAAGTGTTTCCATTGTTCCATATACTTTACAGTTAATCTTATTATAATGCAGTTTTACTTCTTTATCCTGTCTTAATTTTAAATTTTTCTTTGTTCCTTTTTAAAATCCCTTCCCCCTCCCCCCATCTTTACTGTATTTTTTTTGGTTTGATTATGTTTGATTTTTTGGTCATTGGTTTTTGCATTTTATTTTTATTCTTCTCCATCATGTTTAGAAATTAAGTCTTTTCTTGGTAATCTTATTGGTTACTTTAAAATGTTAACATTCATCTTGAACTTAGTCTTAAGTTAATCAGAATCTTTACCTTTCTTTCGGACATACAAGGTACTTATATACTTAACACTTTAACTCTGATTAGCCTCTTCCCAGCTTCAGTTCAGTTCAGTTCAGTCGCTCAGTCATGTCCAACTCTTTGCAACCCCATGAATCGCAGCACGCCAGGCCTCCCTGTCCATCACCATCTCCCGGAGTTCACTCAAACTCACGTCTATTGAGTCAGTGATGCCATCCAGCCATCTCATCCTCTGTCGTCCCCTTCTCCTCCTGCCCCCAATCCCTCCCAGCATCAGAGTCTTTTCCAATGAGTCAGTTCTTTGCATGAGGTGGCCAAAGTACTGGAGTTTCAGCTTCAGCATCATTCCTTCCAAAGAACACCCAGGGCTGATCTCCTTTAGGATGGACTGGTTGGATCTCCTGGCAGTCGAAGGGACTCTCAAGAGTCTTCAACACCACAGTTCAAAAGCATCAATTCTTCGGCGCTTAGCTTTCTTCACAGTCCAACTCTTGCCTCCATACGTGACCACTGGAAAAACCATAGCCTTGACTAGATGGACCTTTGTTGACAAAGTAATGTCTCTGCTTTTCAGTATGCTATCTAGGTTGGTCATAACTTTTCTTCCAAGCTTACATGCTTATAATTACCCACTATTTGACTTTAGTGAGGCATTGTTTCTCTAATTCACTTTCTTTGCAGTCACCTCCTAACCTCACATAACCATTGAGTTTCTAATTTATTTTTTCTTTTTCTTTATTTTTTGTTATTTAAATAGTAAAAGTATGATAACACATTTACAGGAGAATTGGAAAATGCAGAACAAAGTTACATATTATTCCAATATATACTACAATTACTTTTAAGTACATAAACTGAAATTTTTATTAATAGTTGAAGTTTCAATATCAAACTCTCAAAAATTAATAGAATGAATAGACAGAAAAGTAGAATGATATAGTAGACCTGTAAAGCACT
Organism: Bos grunniens; assembly: GCF_055505025.1. Lineage (NCBI taxonomy): Eukaryota > Metazoa > Chordata > Mammalia > Artiodactyla > Bovidae > Bos > Bos grunniens. The sequence goes on along the minus strand of NC_141183.1, from coordinate 58,368,118 downwards.
ATGAACCAATTCAACATAATTAAGATTTATTGTATTTTCATACAATGGCAGGATATGAATTCTATTCAAATTCGTATAGACTGTAAACCAGGAGACACTTTAACATACCCAGGAATATAAAACAAGGTGCAAAAATGTCATGGTCTAAATCTATTGAAATCATACAGAGTCTGAATTATGTTAGAAATCAACATCAAAAGGTATTTGAAAATAACCCACATATTTTTAAGTGCAATATGACATTTACCAGGAGAGATCTTTGACTTAGCCATTGAAAGTCTCAATAAAGTTGAAAAGCTGAAGAAACACAGAGGATGATTGTGGAGAAGAAAGCATGTAATGAGAAATTAATATCAAGGTACTTTAAAAATCTCATGTATTTGGAAATTAAATGTCCATTTTTAAATGATGGGTGTATCTAAGAAGCCATAACAAGGAAAATTAGAAAACATTTGTAACAGAGTGAAAATGAGAAGAGAATTTGTCAGAATTTGTTGCATGCAGCTAGAGCTGCTCAGTGACTGGATTCAACATGGAATCTTGAATAAGGTGTGAAAACAACATGATTTGTTATTTTCTATCTAGTATTTTAATAATTTTGAAGTATGAACAGAGATAGGTAATATTTTATAGGAGGCAGCGATCAAAACCATCTCAAAGGAAAAGAAAAGCAAGAAGGCAAAGCAGTTATCTGAGGAGGCTTTACAAATAGCTGAAGAAAGACAAAAAGTGAAAAGGGAGAAAGGGAAAAACATATCCAACTAAATGAAGAGTTCCAAAGAATAGCACGGAGAGACAAGAAGGCCTTATTAAATGAACAGTACATGAAACTAGAAAAAGTAAATAAGGGGAAAGACTGCAGATCTCTTCAGGAAAATTAGAAATATCGAGGCAACATTTTGTGCAAAGATGGGCACAATAAAGGACAGAAATGGTAGAGACCTAGTAGACACTGAAGAGATCAAGAAGAGATGGTAAGAATACGTGGAAGAACTATACAGAAAAGAGCTTAATGAACCAGATTGCTTCAATCGTGTGGTCAGTCACCCAGAGCCAGAGATTATGGAGAGCAAAGTCAAGTGGGCCTTTGGAAGCACTGCTGTTAATAAAGCTAGTGGATGCGATGGAATTCCAGTCGAACAATTCAGAACCTTAAAGGATGATGTCATCAAGGTGTTGCACTCAATATGTCAGCAAATCTGGAAGACGCAGCAGTGGCCACAGGACTGGAAAAGGTCAGTCCTTATCCCAGTTTCCAAGAAGGGTAGTACTAAAGAACGTGCTAACCATTAGACAGTTGCACTCGTCTTCCATGCTAGTAAGGTCATGCTTAAAATCTTGTGTGCTAGGCTTCAGCATTTTGTGAGCCAAGAGCTTCCAGGTGTCCAAGCTGGGTTTAAAAAAGACAGAGGAACCAGAAATCAGATTGCCAACATTCACCGGATAATAGAGAAAGCAAGGGAATTCCAGAAAAACATCTTACCTCTGTTTCATTGACTATGCTAAAGCCTTTGACTGTGTGGATCATAAACTGTGGAAAGCTCTTAAAGAGATGGGAATACCAGACTTAATGGTTCAAGATTGAGAAAGGAGTACAACAGGGTTGTCTGCTGTCATCCTGTTTATTTAACCTATACCTGAGCACATCATGAGAAATGCCAGGCTGCATGAGTTACAAGCTGGAATCAAGATAGGCAGGAGAAAAATAAACCTCAGATATGCAGATGATAACCTCTCTAATGGCAGAAAGCAAAGAGGAGCTAAGGAACCTCTTGATGAGGGTGAAGGAAGAGAGTGAAAGAGCCAGCTTAAGGCTTAAGACTAAACATTAAAAAAAAACAAAAAAAAACTGATCATGGCATCCAGCCCCATTCCTTCATGGCAAATAGAAGGGGAAAAGGTGGAAGCAGTGACAGATTTCCTCTTGGGTTGTAAAATCACTGCAGATGGTGACTGTGGCCATGAAATCAGAAGACGTTGCTTCTTAGCAGGAAACCTATGACAAACCTAGACAGGATGTTGAAAAGTAAAACATTACTCATCCGACATAGGTCCATATCATCAAGGCAGTGGTCTTCCCAGTGGTCACATACGGTTGTGAGAGCTGGACCATAAAGAAGACAGAACACCAAAGAACTGATGCCTTTGAACTGTGGTGCTGGAGAGGACTCCTGAAAGCCCATTGGACAGCAAGGAGATCAAACCAGTCAATTTTAAGGGAAATCAACCCTGAATACTTGTTGGGGGGACTAATGCTGAAGCTGAAACTCCAGTATTTTGGTCATCTAATGCGAACAACCGACACATTGGAAAAGTCCCTGACACTGGGAAAAACTGAGGGCAGAAGGAGAAGAGGGCATCAGAGGATGAGATGGCTGGATGGCATCACTGATGCAATGGACATGAACTTGGGTAAAGTTCAGGAGATGATGAGGTCTGGGAGGCCTGGCAGGCTATAGTCTATGAGGTCGCGAAGAGTTGGACACGAAGACAGAATAGAAAGCACTGTATGTAGTTTAATTTTGGCAAAAAGATACATTATTTATTTTTCTAAATATATAGATTCTATATTCATAGAAGCTGCTGCTGCTGCTACGTCGCTTCAGTCGTGTCCGACTCTGCGACCCTATAGACAGCAGCCCACCAGGCTCCCCCATCCCTGGGATTCTCCAGGCAAAAACACTGGAATGGGTTGCCATTTCCTTCTCCAATGCATGAAAGTGAAAAGTGAAGTGAAGTCGCTCAGTCATGTTGGACCCCCAGCGACCCCATGGACTGCAGCCTACCAGGTTCCTCCGTCCATAGGATTTTCCAGGCAAGAGTACTGGAGTGGGGTGCCATTGCCTTTTCCGATATTCACAGAAGTCAGGAAAACTGATAACCAGTTGACAAACAGTGTTTGTCTCTGGCGCAGTGGTTCTTAAGGTCAGGGATGCAGGTGTTTTGCCTCAGGGGACATTTGGCAATGTCTCAGGACATTTTGGGTTTTTACAATTCGGAGAATGCAACCAAATTAGGACTCATTAAAAAAAAAAGAGAGAAAATACTTCCTAAATTGTTATATATGAAAATTTTAAATATTCTTCTAAATAAGTAATGTCAAAAACATTGCTAGTAAATATATAAAGAAATCTTACTTGTATCAATAGTTAGAATACAAATGAACAAACAACATACTATTCCATAATCAACATACTGACAAAAGTGTGATAACAACAAATAGTTCACTTTTTAAAAATTTAAATGGTGTTCAACTGGATTAATGTATTATTATTATCCATTCTCTGATTCATGGACTTTTTAGAATTAATCCAGTCTGTTTTTTATAATTACATTTTACATGTCTCCTCATCATAGGATACATGTACTGTCAACTTTCTTAGATACTGTAAAATTGTTCTCCAAACTGGTTGTACCAATTTTTGCACAATACTAGTATATAAGCACTTCTATTCTTCTACCTTCTTAATAACATTTGCTGTTATCACACTCCAATTTTTGTCAGTATGTTCAATATTAAACTATAACACTGAGGTAAAAGATAAAAATAGTTTATAAGGCTATCCTTTGTCTTATACTGTGTGAAATCATAAATATACCAGAGTGCGTGTTATTAGGGAATAAATGTAGTGGCCTCAAATCCTGAACAGGAAGGATACCTTAGCTTTAGGGTAGTGGTTCCTGCTGAGAAACGATGGAGAAAGCTTTCAGCCAGGTGTGTGATGTTTATTTCTTAAATCGGCAGATATCAATGAGTGTCTATTTGACAGCAGGTAAATAGGTGTTCTTTGTATCATTGTCTTTACTTTTTTTTTTCCTTTTTGCTGTATTTGGAATATTTTTTATGATTAAAGGAAAAGACTATCAAAAGTTAAGAATCATTATCTTCTATGCAAGACTATGACTGTGTAGACAGGGCAGGCAGATGATGCTGACTTAAGCTCTAGAATCACTTTTGAAGAAATCTCTTGATGTTTTCCCTGCCTCTTGTGTCCTTTTCTTGCTACACCTAGCCATCTATACGTTGACCAGTTTATTTGCTGTGGGAGTCTGGCTGGCTGCAGTCCATGGGTTCTCAGAGTCAGACATGACTGAGCAAATAAGCACACATACCCTGTACCCACTTTATTAAATTGCATAGTACACTTATTACATTTATTTATATGTTCTTTTCACCATAGAGATGATGGTAGGTAGTAGCTGTATCTTGTTGGTATGTGCCTTTGCATAGTTTCAGTTGAGTTCAGTTCAGTTCAGTCGCTCAGTCGTGTCTGACTCTTTGTGACCCCATGAATCGCAGCACACCAGGCCTCCCTGTCCATCACCAACTCCCGAGGTTCACTCAAACTCACATCCATCGAGTTGGTGATGCCATCCAGCCATCTCATCCTCTGTCGTCCCCTTCTCCTCCTGCCCCCGATCCTTCCCAGCATCAGAGTCTTTCCAAATGAGTCAACTCTTTGCATGAGGTGGCCAAAGTACTGGAGTTTCAGCTTCAGCATCATTCCTTCCAAAGAAATCCTAGGGCTGATCTCCTTTAGAATGGACTGGTTGGATCTCCTTGCAGTCCAAGGGACTCTCAAGAGTCTTCTCCAACATCACAGTTCAAATGCATCAATTCTTTGGTACTCAGCTTTCTTCACAGTCCAACTCTCGCATCCATACATGACCACAGGAAAACCGTAGCCTTGATTAGATGGACCTTTGTTGGCAAAGTACTGTCTCTGCTTTTCAATATGCTATCTAGGTTGGTCATAACTTTTCTTCTAAGGATTAAACGTCTTTTAATTTCATGGCTGCAGTCACCATCTGCAGTGATTTTGGAGCCCAAAGTGCATAACAAATAGTAAACACTAAATAAATACTTGGTAAATGAAGTGATGGATGACTAAGCAGATTTCAAAGGAGGAAGCAATATATAAAGAGCAATTACTAGTATTAACTTTTACCTTCATTTTAGTTTTGATGTTCTTGCCAGAATCTAATAATAGGTCATTTTTTAGATTTTATGCACCAGTTTACAGTTATATTTTGCTATATATAACCTTTTAATATAAACCAACAGTGATTTCCATTAGAGTTTTGTTTATCTTAAACCAAAAAGAAACCTGAAAGAAGATAATCCAGGGCTGGCATGGAGGTTCCTTTCTATCTTTCTGCTCCACCATCTTTATTGAGGTAGCTCATGAACCAAGATAACTACTTAAATTCCAGCAATCTTTTCTTTCTTACCCCCTTTCTTTTCCTTCCTTCATTCTTTTTTTTTTTCCCCTTTTCTTTTAATTAAGACTAAAGGGAGAAGGACAAGGGACAAGAAGCACCTACCCCTACTTTTGAAAGACTTGCTAGAAGTTCCCTGCAAGTTTGCCTTCCGTCTCCTTGACTAGTACATGGTCATATGGCCTCATCAAGCTGAAAAGGAGGCTGGGAAGTGTCTCTTAGCTAAATGATGATGTTTTCAGCTAGAAATTGTGGTTCTGTTACTAAAGAACAAGGAGAGACTGAACATTGAAATAGTAATACAACTATCAGTCTCTGAAATTTTAACCAGCTATGGGTACTAAAAAGAGGCAGGAGAGAGAAGTGGGTTCCAGAGAATGCTTTTTAGTTTATTATCTGTGTAAGCTTGCCCATAAACCAAAAATTAAAATATTTTGTATTTGACCCAATTCTTGGCAACCTTAGTTTTGGTCTCAAGTACAAGATATCAAACAAAAGTCTACATTGTCAGATTTGTTAAGATTTCCTTGCATTTTTCTTCTTCCTTGTCACATATTTTTAAAAACTAACAAATAGTTTGAATTTGGTTCTAGGGATATGCTTATAAATTTGACACTCGTTAAAGTGCTAGCTTTCCTTGGGGGAAAAAGTGAGGTGGTGGAAGATCAAGAAGCTAGTTTTTTATGGAAAATTAATCCATAAATAGTTATCAGACTTTTTTTGATCATGGTCACTGTTCCTGATATTGATTCTTTTCACTGGGTTATAAAATAATGTGTAATGAAGTTTTATTCTTTGGAGATTAGAAAAATTGCTTCACATACATCCTTTCCATTCCAGGCTCTAAATTATCTTGGAATTCAGCCCACAAAAGAACAACACCAAGCCCTGAGACAACAAGTACAAGTAGACACAAAGGGGACGGTGTCTTTTGGAGGTAAGGTTAAGTTCATCATGCAACGTTAGGTTGCATCATCACAGAAACTTGGTCAAAGAGTTGTTGTGGCCCACATTTATTAAGAGTGCCTCTTCTTTAGAAGTAAATAAAGAAAAACAAAAACCACATCTATTAATATTTCAGGTTCCTTAAACGGTGGGACTTCGTTGGTGGCTCAGCAGTAAATAATCCACCTGCAAAGCAGGATATGTGGGTTTGATCCCTGGGTCATGAAGATCCCCTGGAGGAGGGCCTGGCAACCCACTCCAGTATTCTTGCCTAAGGAATCTCATAGACAGAGAAGCCTGGATAGCTATATACAGTCCATGGGGGTCACAAAGAGTCAGACACAACTGAAGTGACTGAGCATGCACATAACGCCTTATACAGTATTCTAAAAACTCAGAATTATTGGCCTAACTGAGTCAGCAGAAAGGAGAACTTTCTTAGAATCTTTCAGCTTTAAAGTATCATTCTATCATGTTATGTTCTGTTTTTAATTTGTTCCATAAATGTTTTCAACCAATATGATATAATAATATCATAGACTTTGCACTATTGGAAATTTTGATGGTTTTTCATTAACTGATAATATAAATAATTCTATATTTAATATAGCTTTTTTTCTTCTTTCTCTTAGGATAAATTCCCACAAGTGGCTTAGACTTTTCACATGTATTAATAAATTGTTTTTCAGAGACATTTTACACACATATTTATTCTGCCACTAGTATGTTTGAATGTAACTGTTTTTTGTATCCTTGACAGCAGTAAGAATTTAATTATTTTTTACAGAGTAGATGCAACATTGTATCATTCTAAAAGCATCAGCATTGCTAAAGAACGAAATTTGGGGTTTTGAAGTGATAAAAAAGATATATTTGATCCCCTCTCCTTTTGAAAATCATCACAAAATAATGAGAACAAGAAACAGAAATACATGTACAACCACAGTGAATAAGGACAGAAAGTAAATGAGAACAGTAAATGAGTTAGTGAGCAGAGGCATGTAAAGCCCAAGTGTTTGAAAAGATAGAGGAATCACACCAGAGAGCAAGCTGATTCCTGGAAAGGTTTAGGAATTGAGAGCATCAGGTACTTAAGGCTGGGTGTAGGCAGGGCATTTAGAACAGAGTTGTTAGGAATCTGTGTAAGGAGCAATTAGGTATGCTTTTCCCTGCCCTCAAGCAATCCAGCAACTACCACTAGATGAACATGTCACACCCCATGTCTCAGGAAACTTATAGTTTGCTAGGTAGACATTAGGCAGTGTTATATAACAATCAAGAGCATATGACTTTCAGTCAAATCTTAAATGGAATCTTGCTTTGCTACTTACTTGCCAAGTTAACTTATCTTAGCCCTAGATTGTAAAATGCAGAGGTTTAGAGGGCCTATCTCAGAAAATTCTGGAGATGAAACTACAAAGTGCCATTCCTAGCATTTGAGGCAGTTATAGAAACATTCACTGCTATTATTATTATTACTGCTACTACTATTGTTGTTATTATTAAGCCTATTTAAGTAAGTTAAATTTTAACCATTATTGTAACGATAGCTTTAACTTCATGTAGAGAAAGGTAAAGTTAACTGAGATAAGGTTAAGTGCTGTATTCTTACTGAAATGTGTTCTGTTTTAGATTTTGTCCACGTTGCCAGAAACTTGTTTTGCTTGCAATTGGATGAAGCCAATGTTGGTGCACATGAAATTTCCAGCATATTAAATTCACAGGTAGAGTATGCCCTATAGAGTTGTCTTAATTGCACTTAGATCAGATCAGATCAGTTGCTCAGTCGTGTTCGACTCTTTGTGACCCCCTGAATCGCAGCACACCAGGCCTCCCTGTCCATCACTAACTCCCGGAGTTCACTGAGACTCACTTCCATCGAGTCAGTGATGCCATCCAGCCATCTCATCCTCTGTCGTCCCCTTTTCCTCCTGCCCCCAATCCCTCCCAGCATCAGAGTCTTTTCCAGTGAGTCAACTCTTCCCATGAGGAGGCCAAAGTACTGGAGTTTCAGTTTTAGCATCATTCCTTCCAAAGAAATCCCAGGGCTGATCTCCTTCAGAATGGACTGGTTGGGTCTCTTTGCAGTCCAAGGGACTCTCAAGAGTCTTCTCCAATACCACAGTTCAAAAGCATCAATTCTTCGGTGCTCAGCCTTCTTCACAGTCCAACTCTCACATCCATACATGACCACAGGAAAAACCATAGCCTTGACTAGACGGACCTTTGTTGGCAAAGTAATGTCTCTGCTTTTGAATATGCTATCTAGGTTGGTCATAACTTTCCTTCCAAGGAGTAAGCGTCTTTTAATTTCATGGCTGCAGTCACCATCTGCAGTGATTTTGGAGCCCAGAAAAATAAAGTCTGCCACTGTTTCCACTGTTTCCCCATCTATTTCCCATGAAATGACGGGACCAGATGCCATGATCTTCGTTTTCTGAATGTTGAGCTTTAAGCCAACTTTTTCACTCTCCTCTTTCACCTTCAAGAGGCTTTTTAGTTCCTCTTCACTTTCTGCCATAAGGGTGGTGTTATCTGCATATCTGAGCTTACTGATATTTCTCCCAGCAATCTTAATTCCAGCTTGTGCTTCTTCCAGCCCAGCATGATGTACTCTGCATATAAGTTAAATAAGCAGGTGACAATATACAAATATATGAAATACAGATAATTTAAAATCAAAAGTGAAATTTTGTCTTGATCTCCTTTATCCTCCTTTCTCACTATTCCATTATGATACTCCCATCTTTAAGTTTACTACAGAAAAGTACTTATATCTTAAGTGTTAACTCTAAAATATTACTGTCTGAACCACCCTTGTGTACTCAGCAGCCACATCAAGAAACACAGTGTTAAAGAAACTGCTGGAACCCTGATGTCTCCACCCCCGTGTTCCTTTCTAGTTTTCTAGTGCTAACCCTCCCCACCCCAAGTCAAGATAACAAACCCTACTCTTTGGCCCTCTAACAACATAGATCTCTTTTGCTCTTTTTGTGCTTTATCTAAAAAGAAGTTGTGAAGTCTGTTAACTTCATAAGTCATTTGTTCTATAAAACTTTGATATTTTTATTGTCAAATCTTTCAGTCTTCTCTTTATGGATATTTTATTTTGGTATATTATTAAGGAAGATCTTTTCATTTTATAGTGTATATATATATAAATATATATATATATAGCATACTCTTTATAAATAATTTTTGCTTATGCATGAGGTTGGGCCTCAAATGAATAACCACTTGCCCTTATTCCATCATCATTTATTCAATAACTATCCTTTTCCACTTTTGCAACTAATTTAAAATACAAATTTTAATATCTCCTAAATTTCATATGAATACCCAGATATTTCTAGACAAACCACTCTGTTCCGTTGATTTATTTCTTTCTGCCAGTACAGTATTATCTTAATTACTCTAGCTTAATAGATCTAGGTTGATTGTTATCTGTTAGGTCAAGTCTTTCCTTCTTTTGCTAGCTTCTTGATTTTTATCTAACTACATGATCTTTAGAATCATTGTGCTATGGTAATGAAAATTCAGTTGGGACTTTCTGTTTTTAATTGGAATTTTATTGAATCTAGAGGATGGTTTGAACGAAGCAAAATGGTTTATTTCTCCATTCATTTAGATCTTTGTTGATGTTTTGAAAAGAGGAAATTATAACTTGGTTCATAGTGGTCTTGAATATTTCTTGCTAAGTCGAATAGGTACACTATAGTTTTTGATGCTATTGAAACTGGGACTTTTTTTTACCATTATACTTTCTAATTGATTAATATGGAGAAGGCGATGGAAAAATTGATTTTTGAATGGCTATTTTGTGTGATGCCACTTTATTGAACTCCCTCATTCCAGTTATTTTTCAGTTATTTATCTTGAGCCTTCTAGGTAGACATTTGAAGTTAATTATTTTTGTCTCTGTCACAATTTTTTACTTTTTCTGAGTAATGTTGAATAAGAGCTACAAAACTGAGCAAGAACCTATTTCCGTGATATTTGAGCCATTGAACATTTTTAATTTTTGAAAAGAAGCTAGCATTATCTTACTTAATGAGCAGGTTTTACAGTTGGCCATTGAACTACATAGGTTTGTACTGTACAGGTCCACTGAATCACAGGTTTTTTTCAGTATTGTATACTATAGTACTACATAATCCAAGGTTGGTTAAATCACTGGGTGCAAAACCACAGATGTGGAGGGCCTACTGTAGAGTCATACTCAGATTTTCCACTATGTGAAGGATCATTGTCCCTAACCCCTCACATTGCTCATGGGTCAGCTGTCCATGGGTCACAGTTCCTCTGAAGAAATTTAAATAATAGAAACTTTACCTGTTCCTTAAAGGCTTGAAAATGTTTCATATGCCAAGTGATTGGGGCCTAGATCTTTCAGGAGAGGGGATGTTTCCTATAGAATGTCTTCTAAAGTGGGTTTATTCAAATGTTTGTTCTTTTCTTGGGTAATGTTGTTGATGTACATTTTCCTAGAAAAGATTTCCTTTCATCAAGATATTAAAATTTATTAAACATTAACATGGATTTTTTTCAGATTTTTAATCCTTACTTTTGATGATACTGCTTTTTATTTTGTAGGTGTACTGCACAAGTTTTTTTTTTTTGGTTCCATCACACAGCTTATGGGATCTCAGTTCCCAAATTAGAAATCAAACCCAGGCCTCTGCAGTGAAAGCAATGAATACTAACCACTAGACCACCAGGGAACTCCCAACACAATTTTTACACAGTACTCACACTCACAGGTGTTTTTTTTTTTTAATCTTTAAATGTTTGACTGTGGTGGGCCTTTGGGGCTGAGCATGGGCTTTCCCTAGTTGCAGTGAGCAGGACTACTCTTTGTTGGGGTGGGTGGGCTTCTCACTGCAGAGCGCCGCCTCTAGGTGTATTGGCTTCAGGGGCTGCAGCAGAAGGGCTCAGTAGTTGCGGCTGTTGGCTCAGTAGTTGTGGCACACGGGCTTACTTGCCCCATGGCATGTAGGATCTTCCTAGACCAGGGCTTGAACCCACGTCTCCTGCATTGGCAGACAGATTCTTAACCACTGGGCCAACAGGAAAATCCCATATCCATAAGTTTTTATAGGTAATATTTTAATAATCACTCAACAGTATATAATTTTTCTGTTGTGGATATGTCTTTGACTCTTATTTTAAACTGTTTTAAACATTTTCTAGTGATATACTATAGTTCCCTTTTGGTTACTGGTTTCTAGTTTAATTTAGAGGGCCATATTCAGAGACACATTCAGAGACATATTTAATTCAGACATTCTATGTGGTGTTAATCCTTTGACCATGTACCCAGTATATATTTTATGGAATGTTTTCTGTTGTGTGAAAAGCACGTATGTTTTACAGTTGTTGGGTGCAGTGCTTTCTGTGTGTCAGGTCAAAGTTCAAATCATGTGGTTCAAATTTTCTATTTTCTTTTAAAATTTTCTCTTTCATTACTTATTGTTGTTTTTGTTGTTGCCTTTTATTGTATTGTCTGTTACTGAGAGAGAGATGTTTTAAAATTTCCTCCATTTGGCTCTGCTAATTTTTGCTTTGCATATCATGAGCCTTTATTATTATTTTTATTTTAGAATTGTATTCTGACAGGTTGTTGAATCTCTTCATCTTTAGAATGTTTCTTGCTTTAAAGCTACCTTAGTCTAACTGTGTAGTGGTTGGTTGTTTGGTTTGGTTTTCAACTATTATAAACATAGTTTTTAAAGTTATAATTAAACTGTATTATTATATTAGTTTCAGGTGTATAATATAGAGAATGAGTTTTATACATTATGAAATGATAGCAACAATAAAACCAGTTACTACCCATCACAGTAAATGTTGTTACAATGTTATTAACCGTATTCTCTATGTATACATTACGTCCCTGTGACTTATTCATTTAATATATTTGGAACTTTGTATGTCTTAATGCCCTTCACCTATTTCACATCCATCCCCACCTGTCTCCCCTCTGGCACCCACCTGTTTGCTTTCTGTATGTATAGTCAGTTTCTGTTTTATTTTGTTCCTTTTGTTTTTTAGGTTCGACATGTAAATGAGGTCATATGGTATTTGGTTTTTTCTGAGTTATTTCACTTAGTGTAATACCCTTCATGTTCATCCATGTTGCCACAAATAGCAAGATTCCTTCTTTTCATGACTGAGTAATAATGTATATATAAAACATTATATATATGCATGTGTGTGTGTTTATATGTATGTACCACGTCTTTATTTGTTCATCCATTGACAGACGCTTAGATTGTTTCCATATCTTGGCTTTTGTAAATAGTACTGTGACATAATAGGTGTACATATATCTTTTTCAAGTAGTGTTTTATTTTTCTTCAGATAAATACCCAGAAGCAGAATTACTGGGTTGTATGGTAGTTCTCTTTTCAGTGTTTAAACATTATTTATTTATTTTGGCTGTGCTGGATCTTTGTTGCTGTGTGCAGGCTTTCTCTAACTGTGGTGAGCGGGGCCTGCTCTGGTTGCAGTGCCAAGCTTCTCACTGTGGCGGCTTCTCCTGTTGCAGATCCCAATGCTGGAGCACCCAGGCTTCCGTAGTCGTAGCGCGTGCGGTTCAGTAGTTGTGGCGCCCAGGCTCCAGAGCACGCAAGCTTCCGTAGCTGTGCACCTGCGCGCTGGAGCTCAGGCTCAGTGGTTACAGTGCATGGGCTTAGTTGCCCTGTGGCATAAAGAATCTTCCTGTACTGGGGATTGAACCTGTGTCCCCTGAATTGGCAGGCAGACTCCCAACCATTGGACCACTAGGGAAGTCCTCTTTTCAGTTTTTTGAGGAAGCTCCATACTGATTTCCAAAGTGGTTGCAACAGTTTACAATCCCACTGACAGTGTGAGAGTTTTCCTTTACATCCTTACCAACACTTGTTGTTTATTGTCTTTTTAATAATAAGCTTATGATATTTGCGGAGAAGGCAATGGCACCCCACTCCAGTACATTTGCCTGGAAAATCCCATGGATGGAGGAGCCTGGTGGGCTGCAGTCCATGGGGTGGCTAAGAGTCGGACACGACTGAGCGACTTCACTTTCTCTTCTCAGTTTCATGCATTGGAGAAGGAAATGGCAACCCACTCCAGTGTTCTTGCCTGGAGAATCCCAGGGACGGGGGAGCCTGGTGTGCTGCCATCTCTGGGGTCACACAGAGTCGGACACGACTGAAGTGACTTACCATAGCATAGCATATGATATGTGTGAGGCGGTTATCTCAGTGTGGTTTTAATTTACATTTCCTTGATGATTAGTAATGTTTAGCACCTTTCAAGTTCCTGATAGCTGTCAGTATATCTTCTTTGGAAAATGTCTGTTCACATCCCCTGCCCATTTTTAATTGAGGTTTTTGTTCTTTGATAATGTGTTGTATGAGTTCTTTTTGTATTTTTAATATCAACCCCCTTATTGTATATATCATTTGCAAATAACATCTCTCATTCAGTACGTTGCATTTTCATTTCATTGGTGTTTTCATTTGATGTACAAAAGCTTTTTAGTTTGATTTATTCCCATTTGTTTATTTTTGCTTTTGTTGCCCTTGCTTGAAGAGAGATACAAAAAAAAATAAAATGGTAAGGTTGATGTCAAAGAGTATACTGCCAATGTTTCCTTCTAGGAGATTTATAGTTTCAGGTCTTACAGTTTTTAAGTCTTAAATTCACTTTGTGTTTCATTTTGTATATGGTGTAAGAAAGTAGTCCAGTTCATTCTTTTGCATGTAGCTGTCCAATTTACCAGCACCACTTATTAAAGAGACTCTCTTCTCCATTGTGTGTTCTTGCCTCTTATGTTTTAGATGAATTGACTCTGTAAGTGTGGGTTTATTTCTGGGCTGTTGATTCTGTTCCATTGACCTATGTATCTGTTTTTGTGTCAGTACCAAACTATTTTGATTACTGTAGCTTTGTAGTGTATGTTCATGTTTTGGACTGTGAAACCTCCAACTTTGTAATTATTTTTCTCAAGATTGCTTTGAATGGACTGATCACTAGAAGGGAAATAGAATATGTAATTTAAAAAAAGAAAAGCTTCCCTACAAACAAAAGTCCAGGAGCAGATGGCTTCACAGGTGAATTCTACCAGACATACAAAGAACTTTTACCAATCCTGCTCAAACTCTTTCAAAAGACTGAAGATAAAGGAACACTCCCGAAGACATTCTATGAAGTCATTATCCTGATATGAAAACCAGACAAAATTACCACCAAAAAGAAAATTATAGGCAATATCTTTGATAAATATAGATGCATAACCTCTCAGCAAATATTACCAAGCTGAATCCAACAGTACATAAAAAGGATCATATACCATGACCAAGTGGGTTTCATTCCAAGTTCACAAGGATGGTTCAACCTGCACAAATCAATCAGTGTGATATACCACATCAAGAAAAGAAGTAAAAAACCACATGATCATCTCAACAGATGAAGAAAAAGCATCTGACAAAATTCAACATTCATTCATGATAAAAACCCTTACCAAACTGGATGTAGAAGAAACATATCTCAATGTAATAAAAGCTGTGACAAACCCACAGCCAGTAGAATATTCAGTGGTAAAAAGCTGAAGACCTTATCACTAAAATCTAGGACAAGGACGGCAATTCTCACCACTTCTTTTCTACATAGTATTAGAAGTCCTAGCACAGCAATCAGATAAAAGATATCCAGATTGGAAGGAAAGAGATAAAGTTCTCATTATTTGCAGATGAAAAGATACTATATATAGAAAACCCTAAAGACTCCCCATAAAAACTACTAGATCTGATAAATGAATTCCGCAAGGCAACAGGGTGCAAGATTAGCATTTAAAAATAGGTTGTATTTCTTTACACTAACAATGAAATATTAGAAAAGGAATGTAAAAAAGCAATAACTTTTAAAATCACACCAAAAAAATGATGCTTAGAAATGAACCTGAATGAGGAGGTGAAAACTTATGTAACTATAAACATTAATAAAGGTAATTTAAGATGATTCAAAAAAATGCAAAGATATTATATGTTCTTGGATTGGAAGAATTAATATTAAAATGATTATACTACTCAAAGCAATGTACAGATTTAACCTGATCCCCATCGAATTACCCATGACATTTTTCTCAGAACTGGGAAAAAAAAAATCCTAAAATATGTCTGAAACTATAGAATTGCCACGAAACCCAGAATTGCCAACCAATTCTGAGGAAAAAGAACAAAACAGGAGGCATAACCTCCCAGATAGATATAATAATCAAAACAACATACATTGGCACAAAAACAGATACAAAGATCAATGGAAAAGAATAGAGAGCCCAGAAATAAACCCATATAACTATGGTCAATTAATCTTTGACAAAGAAAGATAGAATATGATAGGAAAAAAGACTTATATATATGACAAGACACCATGGAACTCCTAGAAGAGAACATTGGCAAAGTATGCTTTGACATAAATTGTACCAGTGTTTTTTTTAAGTCAGCTTCCCAAGGTAGTAGAAATAAAAACAAAAATAAACAAATTAGGACCTAATCAAGCTTACAAGCTTTTACACACCAAAGTAAACCCATAAACAAAACAAAGAGACAATCTATGAAATAGGGGACAATATTTACAAACATTGCAACCAACAAGGGCTTAATTTCCAAAACATAGAAATAGGTCATAAAACTCAACAACAACAAACAGATAATCCAATTGAAAATGGACAAAAGACCCAAATAGACATTTCTCCAAAGACATACAGTTGGCCAATAGGCCCACGACAAGATGTTCAACATCATCAATTATTAGAGAAATGCAAATCAAACTACTATACTTCACACCAATCAGAACAGCCATCATTAAAAAGTCTATAATAACAAATGCTAGAGAGGGTGTGGAGAAAAGGGAACTCCTACACTTTGGTGGGAATGTAAGTTGGTGTAACCACTGTGGAAAACAGTATGGAAGTTCCTCAGAAAACTGAAAATAGAATTACCATATGATCCAGCAATCCTGCTGTTAGACATATTAGCCAAACAATACATGTACCTTCATAGCAGCACTATTTACAGTGGCCAAGACACAGAAACAACATAATTGTCCATCAACAGATGAATGGATAAAGAAGATATAGTACATATGTACAATGGAATACTGCTGCTGCTGCTGCTAAGTCGCTTCAGTCGTGTCCGACTCTGTGCAACCCCATAGACAGGCAGCCCACCAGGCACCTCCGTCCCTGGGATTCTCCAGGCAAGAACACTGGAGTGGGTTGCCATTTCCTTCTCCAATGCATGAAAGTGAAAAGAGAAAGTGAAGTCGCTCAGTCATGTCCGACTCTTCACAACCCCATGGACTGCAGCCTACCAGGCTCCTCCGTCCATGGGATTTTCCAGGCAAGAGTACTGGAGTGGGTTGCCATGGCCTTCTCTGACAATGGAATACTACTCAGCCATAAAAAATGGAAGTAGTGCTGTTTGCAGCAACATGGATACACTTAGAGATTATCATACTAAGTGAAGTAACTCAGAAAGAGAAAGACAAATGCCGTATGGTATCATTTTTATGTATTGAAGGTGAAGGTGAAGGTGAAGTCGTTCAGTCATGTCCGACTCTTTGCGACTCCATGGACTGTAGCCTACCAGGCTTCTCTGTCCATGGGATTCTCCAGGCAAGAATACCGGAGTGGGTTGCCATTTCCTTCTCCAGGAGATCTTCCTGACCCAGGAATTGAACCTGGGTCTCCTGCATTGTAGGCAGACGCTTTACCATCTGAGCCACCAGGGAAGTCCTTTTATGTATTAATAGAATCTAAAATATGACGCAAATGAACCTATCTACAAAGTAGAAACAGACTCACAGGCAGAGAACAGACTTGTGGTTGCCAAAGACTGAAGTCAGGGGAGGACTGGACTGAGATTTTGTGGTTTGTAGATGCAAACTGTTATACTCAGACTTTTAACATCTTTCCTGTCTCTTTTAACTCTTATTTCTCTTCCATATTGCCCTAGAATGTCACCCCGATATGTTATAATATCAAGGTTAAAAATCTTTCCTTAGTTACCCTATCATTTTGCTACCCCGAAATTTAAATAAATTCAAATGTATTTGTTTTAACTTGCTATGTTCATAAACTCTTACATATTAAAATTTTCTTCTGAATTGGTTAATCATTATACTATTGATACACAGTCAAAAATTTAAGTTTTATATGTGAATTTTGATAAAATTTTTAAAGGTAATATTTTAAATGTAAATTCACATTTCAATGGGTTGGAAGGATTATTTGCAATCCAGTTCTGTCATTTATAAGATTTCCATATATGCCTGGGCCTTTCTAGACTGTTTATTCTACTGGTTGACTTGACTTCATAAGTCTTAATATATTTTCCCACCTTGTTGTTCTTTTCAGATATTACTTTGGGTATCTTATCCATATAAATTTTAGCCAGAATCTTGCTACTTTGAACTTACAGATTATTTTGGGAAAAATCGACATCTTTATAAGTTTAAATCTATCTGTGAACATGTTTTGGCCTCTTATTCATCTATATCTTCTCAATGGCGTATAATAATACACTTGTATTTTTTTCCAATACAAGCCTTATTAATCTCTGTTAGATTTATTTCCAGATACCTCACACTTTTTTGCCATTATAAACAGTAGGGGTTTTTCAAAGACTGTTTATTTTAGAGCAGGTTTCGGTTCACTGCAAAATTAAGGGGAACGTACAGAGATTTCCTAAATACCCTCACCTCTATACATGCCTAGCCTTGTCTGTTGTTGCCCTCCCCTTCAGAGTGACACATTTGTTATAATTGACGAGCCTACATTGATAATCACCCAAAGTTTGTAGTTTACACTATGGTTTACTCTTGGTGTATACATTCTGTGTTAGGTTAGGACAAATGTATAGAGACATACATCAATCATTATGGTATCATACAGAATATTTTTATTACATAAAAGATTCTCTGTGTACTGCATATCATGTCTCCGCAGCCTTACCCTGCCCCCATCCAAATCCATCACAACCACTGATCCTTTTATTGTCTCCATAGTTTTGCCCTTTCTAGGGTGTCGTATACTTAGAATCATACAGTATATAGCCTTTTCAGATTGGCTTCTTTCAGGCAATAATATGCATTTAATGTTTCTCCATGTCTTTTCATAGCTCTTATCTGGATGGTTATTTATCCATTTACCTACTGAAGAACATCTCAATTGCTCCAAGTTTGGATAGTTATGAATAAAACCTCTGTAAATGTCCATGTGCACGTTTTTGTGTGGACATAATTTTTCAATTTCTTTGCGTAAATACCAAGAAACTTAATCAATGGACCGTATGTTAAAAGGATGTTTAATTTTGCAAGAAGCTGCCAACTCTCTTCCAAAGTGGCTGTACTGACTTATTCTCATCAGCGATGAATGAGCATTCCCAAATACCTAGTGATTTGGGAACTCAGGAAATCACCCAGCTCTCCCTGAATTGAGGCACTGATTTGGCAAAACTGATTCTGCAGCCTTTAGAGTAGGAAGACTGAAGCAGTAAGAGCAGAGTTTCCCTTCCTCTCATCTAGGTGTTATGTTCTTACCTACTTAGTGTGACAGCAGAACATTGTTTTCTAATTGCCAAACAGTATTAGAAGCTAACATACTCATTTCGATGAGGAAAGGCAGAGGTAACTGGGCTTACATAAGCCAAGTAGGGAATGAGCATGCAGAGCTTTCTTAGCAACTGCAAAGAAATACTTGGTCTCCAAATTAGTAATTTACTTCCTTTTTATCAATACTAATATGATTTTAGAGCAGATAAAAATGTATTCAGTATGAGGCATTTTGATAGCAAAAGCAAAGTGCTGATGGTAATTGTACAAGGCCTACATGCCAATAATTCCCTGTTTGTAGCTTCAGATCAAATATTGTGCAAGAGTCATTATATCAGTGTACAAGAATTCTTGTCAACACACAGAAGAGTCCCCATTAAATGTTGGCTTTCCTTTTTTTTTCACCTGAATCCACAAATCCACGATAAGAACCCATTTTTACTTCACCACACTCACATGTGTAACTGAAACAAAAATCTCAAAGCATTACTTAGCCTTTTTTACATCCTTGTGTTCTTATCTAATGCTCAATTCCAGTCCAGTAAATATTAGGTCTTATAATTTACTAATGAGTTATGCACCACCATTTGAAAATACCGTTAAAAATCAGTGCTTGTCGAGTAGCTTACCAGAAACAAATTCTAAAAATACTTTCAGTATTATTCCCAAGTTTTTTTGTTCTATTTTGTTTGTTTGTTTGTTTTAGTTAACACTATAGTGCCCCATATGAATATCAGTTGATCTGAGGTCAGGCTACTGACATTCTGTGAAGATGGGGAAATTCCAGTGTGCTCACCCCCTCAACCATGTCATCTTAAAGAAGAGAATCAGATTTGGTAATCCATCTGTTAAGAATGCTTATTTTTACCCATATGTTTCTCTGGTTTTTTGGCTTGTATTTTCCTTTATTTTTTAAAAATATTTTTACTGAAGCATAATGGATACAGTAATAAATAGAATCATACAATATGTACTCTTTTGTAACTAGCTTCATTTGCTGATCATCCTGTCTGACTCAAGATTTCTTGAAATGCTGTCTTTTAAGAAGGAATTGCTGAGTCTGTAAGTCCTGCTTTTGTTTAGTGGACAAAACCTTTTTGCTTTTGGAATAATATGGCATTTAGAACCAAAAATATAATTATCTTGCTGTGATTCTAGTCATCACTGCTATATTAAAAATTCACACAGTGCTACACCTGCTACTGGCACAAGATTACATCTAGAAAAGGCAAGATTGGAGCCTCCATTTAGCAGTGTTCTAAACTTAGCGTCAGCAGATGATGGTCCATGATGATACGATGGGTTTACCACAGTAATCACGTATCATAAATAGGTTATATTAAAATCACAACTGGGGTCTTTGCTCAGTCAGTTAAGTGATTGTATTTTAACAAGGGAAATAGAATAGAGTGGGAAATATTAACGTAAACTGTGTATAATAAAAGTGATAATGTTTAGCTGATAATTGGGTCATGATATAAATGGTATTTCTCACTGTGTGTAACAGTAAGTACTTTATAGTCACTTCACTATACACTCATCTGTAAAAGATTACTTGTATATTAAACAGCTACAGTGTGTGGCATTGTTAGTTGCTCCGGCACAGGTTATAAGGTAAATAAAACTCAAGCCTATCCCTCAGGAAATTTAGGGTATAATGTAAGAAAATTCATGGATACAGATAAAGTTTAAAAATGCGTTGTGATAGGGCCATAGTAATAATAGAACTCAGAACACTCAGGGAAAATTCGTAACGGAGGTGGCATATGAGTGAGTTTTCATTTTTTGTTTTGGTGTTTTCTTGGCTATGCCACATGGCATGCTGGACAGGGGATCAAACTCAGGTCCCCTGTCGTGGAAGCATGGAGTCCTAACCACTGGGCTGCCAGGGAATTCCTTGAGTGAGTTTTGAATCGTATAGGATTTTATCTGCTCAAGAGGTGATCAGAGTGATGAGTATTCGCATGAAAAAATAAATGTGTATAATGTGATAGTAAGCAGAGAGTAATCTACTTTTTAAAAAAGATAGTTGAGTACATGCAGGTCAGAGAAAAAAGGAAGAATAAATATTAAACTTAGACACTGACTGATGCTGAAGCGGAAACTCCAGTACTTTGGCCACCTGATGCAAAGAACTGACTCATCTGAAAAGACCCTGATTCTGGGAAAGATTGAAGGCGGAAGGAGAAGGGGATGACAGAGGATGAGATGGTTGGATGGCATCACTGACTCAGTGGACATGAGTTTGGGTAAACTCCGGGAGTTGGTGATGGACAGGGAAGCCTGGCGTGCTGCAGTCCATGGGGTCGCAACAGGTCGGACATGACTGAGCAACTGAATTGACTGACTGTACCTGTTAAGTTGGTAACTATTAAGGAGAATAGTGATATGATCAAAGTGATATTTTAGAAATAGTAATCTTAAATAGTATTGTTTATCTTGGAAGGGGTTAAAGTGGTGGTTGGTAGTCTAGACATGGAACCAAAGAAAGACTGCAAGTATGGATGAATAAAGAGAGGTGAGAAGAATGAGAAAGGAATGGAGAGACAGATCTAAGACATTGACCAAAACAAGTATGCCATCAATGAGGCATGCGTTTGAATGTCAGAGCAAAGGAGAATGAGTTAAAGATAACCCCAAAGTTTTTTATTAGGGTGATTAATGATATACTGGTTCTTTTACTAGGAAGAAGGAATAAGAAGAGAAAGGTAGAGAAGATGATAGGCTGTGTTTTGGAAAGAGTAAGTTCATGATGCTGACTGGTATAAATAACCGAAAGGCAATAAGGAACTATACATCAGGAGAGGGATTTGCAGATTATGTGGAGGGTGATAGTTGTAATGGCATGGCAGTGAACGTTATCACTCAGGGACAGCTTGTAGAGAAGGTGGCAGAAAAGGACAGACTTTGGGGAACTTTTCTCCATTTAAGAAATAGAAATGAAATGAAGTCATTAGAAACAGCCTAAATATCCTGAGGGTAGATGAAATAGTAGAGTATCAAAAACCTAGGGAAGAGAAAGTTGCGAGGACACATGGCTTGAGCAATACTATGTGTGAGAAAGTGATTAACGAAAGTCGATGAGGGGCATATTTTTTCTCATAGCAGGTTGTTTGGTGACACTACAAGTAATTATTATTGAAATGTGGGGAGGGAGGAAAGATATGTAAACCAGATTATAAGAAATAAAAGGATTAGGCAGGGGAAAATAAGGGAATACACAGGAATTTTAAGGAAAGGAGGTAATTGGATGGGCTGGTTCATAATAGAAGGCTTTATCAATAAAATTAGACTGAAACAGAGGTTCTTGTTCTATTCTGTTTAAGATGAATTGAGATTGTGAATGTGGCCAGTGCAATAGTAGCTATCCAGAATTGGCAGAAGTCAAATAACTTTAAAATGATGATGATGGAGCAATAGTGAAGGGAGAATTGAGGTGAGGCCCGCTGAGCGCAGTGCAGTGACTTTCTGTAGGGTCTTATGATACTACATAGCAGACTTGAGAAAGCAGAGTAGAAATGATTCATAATGTTATTTACCAAGTATCACAGAGGTCAGGGGGCCCAAGGGTTGAAAATGATATCATGAGAACCAGGTAAGAGCTGGAGGTAGATTAGAAAATAGGTATCTGTCTGGAATCATTGATGTTAAATAGCAACAGTTTATCTCATTTGATGCTGCTTGTTTCAGTTCAGTTCAGTCGCTCAGTCGTGTCCGACTCTTTGCGACCCCATGAATTGCAGCACGCCAGGCCTCCCTGTCCATCACCAACTCCTGGAGTTCACCAGACTCACGTCCATCGAGTCAGTGATGCCATCCAGCCATCTCATCCTCTGTCGTCCCCTTTTCCTCCTGCCCCCAATCCCTCCCAGCATCAGAGTCTTTTCCAATGACTCAACTCTTCGCATGAGGTGGCCAAAGTCCTGGAGTTTCAGCTTTAGCATCATTCCTGCCAAAGAAATCCCAGGGCTGATCTCCTTCAGAATGGACTGGTTGGATCTCCTTGCAAACCAAGGGACTCTCACGAGTCTTCTCCAACACCACAGTTCAAAAGCATCAATTCTTCAGTGCTCAGCCTTCTTCACAGTCCAACTCTCACATCCATACATGACCACAAGAAAAACCATAGCCTTGACTAGATGGACCTTTGTTGGCAAAGTAATGTCTCTGTTTTTGATTGAAGCATATTTGTTGTTACCCCAGATTATTTAATATTCTCTTTTATCTAATGAAACAACTCCAAAATAAGAAACTGAATCTTGTTATTAGAATGCAAAAGCCTAAGACTCATCAAAAGAGGATTTTTAAGTTAGCTCTCATAATTAGTATCTAATGTATAACTTTTCTCTCGTATTTTAATATTGACAGTTTCTCCCCTGTGATTGCTTTGTTGCTGTTGTTCAGTTGCTGAGTCATGTCCAATGCTTTGTGGCCCCACGAACTGCATCATACCAGGCTTCCGGTCCTTCACTGTCTCCCAGAGTTTGTTCAAACTCATGTCCATGAATCCGTGATGCCATCCAACCATCTCATCCTCTGTCACCCCCTTCTCCTCTTGCTCTCAATCTTTCCCAGTATCAAGGTCTTTTCCAGTGAGTCGGCTCTTTGCATCAGGTGGCCAAAGTGTTGGAACTTCAGCTTCAGCATCAGTCCTTCCAATGAATATTCAGGACTGATTTCCTTTAGGATTGACTGGTTGGATCTCCTTCCTGTCCAAGGGACTCTCAAGAGTCTTCTCCAATACCACAGTTTGAAAGCATCAATTTTTTGGCCCTCAGCCTTCTTTATGGTCCAACTCTCACATCTGTACATGACTGCTAGAAAAACAATAGCTTTGACTAGACCCGACTTTTGTTGGCAGAATGATCTCTGCTTTGTAATATGCTGTGTAGGTTTGTCATAGCTTTTCTTTCAATGAACAAGTGTCTTTTAATGTCATGGCTTCAGTCACCATCTACAGTGATTTTGGAGCCCAAGAAAGTAAAATCTGTCACCGCTTCTACTTTTTCCTCATCTGTTTGCCATGAAGTGATGGGACCAACAAATTTGGAAAACTCAGCAGTGGCCACAGGACTGGAAAAGGTCAGTTTTCATTCCAATCCCAAAGAAAGGCAATGCCAAAGAATGCTCAAACTACCACACAATTGCATTCATCTCACACGCTAGTAAAGTAATGCTCAAAATTCTCCAAGCCAGGCTTCAGCAACACGTGAACCATGAACTTCTAGATGTTCAAGCTGGTTTTAGAAAAGGCAGAGGAACCAGAGATCAAATTGCCAACATCCACTGAATCATCAAAAAAGCAAGAGAGTTCCAGAAAAACGTCTATTTCTGCTTTATTGACTATGCCAAACCCTTTGACTGTGTGGATCACAATAAACTGGAAAATTCTGAAAGAGATGGGAATACCAGACCCCCTGACTTGCCTCTTGAGAAACCTGTATGCAGATTAGGAAGCAACAGTTAGAACTGGACATGGAACAACAGACTGGTTCCAAATA
Organism: Bos grunniens; assembly: GCF_055505025.1. Lineage (NCBI taxonomy): Eukaryota > Metazoa > Chordata > Mammalia > Artiodactyla > Bovidae > Bos > Bos grunniens. The sequence goes on along the minus strand of NC_141183.1, from coordinate 58,343,855 downwards.
GGAAAAAGAGTACATCAAGGCTGTATATTGTCACCCTGCTTATTTAACTTCTATGCATAGTACATCATGAGAAGCACTGGGTTGGAAGAAGTACAAGCTGGAATCAAGATTGCCGGGAGAAATATCAATAACCTCAGATATGCAGATGACACCACCCTTATGGCAGAAAGTGAGGAAGAACTAAAGAGCCTCTTGATGAAAGTGAAAGAGGAGAGTGAAAAAGTTGGCTTAAAGCTCAACATTCAGAAAACTAAGATCATGGCATCTGGTCCCATCACTTCATGGCAAATAGATGGGGAAACATTGCACACAGTGGCTGACTGTTTTTCTGGGCTCCAAAAGCACTGCAGATGGTGAATGCAGCCATGAAATTAAAAGACGCTTACTCCTTGGAAGGAAAGTTATGACCAACCTAGACAGCATATTCAAAAGCAGAGACATTACTTTGCCAACAAAGGTCTGTCTAGTCAAGGCTATGGTTTTTCCAGTAGTCATGTATGGATGTAAGAGTTGGACTATAAAGAAGGCTGAGTGCTGAAGAATTGAGGCTTTTGAACTGTGGTGTTGGAGGAGACTCTTGAGAGTCTCTTGGACTGCAAGGAGATCCAACCAGTCCATCCTAATGGAGATCAGTCCTGGGTGTTCATTGGAGGGACTGATGTTGAATCTGAAACTCCAGTACTTTGGCCACCTGATGAGAAGAGCTTTCTCATTTGAAAAGACCCTGATGCTGGGAAAGACTGAGGGCTGGAAGAGAAGGGGATGACAGAGGATGAGATGGTTGGATGGCATCACCGACTCGATGTACATGGGTTTGGGTGGACTCCGGGAGTTGTTGATGGATAGGGAGGTCTGGCGTGCTGCAGTTCATGGGGTCGCAAAGAGTCAGACATATCTGAGCGACTGAACTGATGGGACCAGAGGCCATGATTTTCATTTTTTGAATGTTGAGTTTTAAGCCAGCTTTTCACTCTCGTCTCTCACCCTCTTTAAGAGGCTCTTTAGTTCCTCTTTGCTATTTGCCGTTAGGGTGGTATCATCTGCATATCTGAGGTTATTGATACTTCTCCTGAGAGTCTTGATTCCAACTTGAGATTCGTCCAGCCTGGCATTTGCATCATGTATTTTGCATATATGTTAAATAAGCAGTGTGGTGATATACAATCTTGACTTACTTCTTTCCCAATTTTGAACCAGTCCATTGTTCCATGTTCTGTTCTAACTCTTCCTTCTTATCTTGCATACAGATTTCTCAGGAGGCAGGTGATTCCTTAGAAACAGATGAAATGGAAAAGCTTAAGCATGAAAGAAATAACGCCTTGGAAGAAGTGAAGACACTTAAGGTAATCTCCAATTTAGCTTCCTTATATTTTCTTTTGTATAAAGAAAAGAAAGAAAATTATCTTGTGTTGAATTCTGGAGTATCGAGACTTAGTTTTTGTTTTTGTTTTTAAGAATATCAATATCAAATAGCTTAGTATAGAATATTAATATCAAATTAATATTTATTTCCTTAGCTGACCTTTAGAGAGTAAAATTTTTAGCTCATATACTCATTATTTATATTTCACAGTCAGTGATTTCCTCAGCTGACCTTTAGAGAGTAAATTTTTTAGCTTACATACTCATTATTTGTATTTCACAGATTCGGTATGAACAGTGTGATTTGTAATCATACCTTCTAATCTGACTACTTCTAACCCCTTTTTTTTTTCACACTGGTGGGAAGAAAGGAGAGCCAATGAAGCAAGCCATGACAATTTTAGATCCTCAGATGTTCATTGGAAAATACATTTTCTCCTGTATTCATGTGAATGCTTCAGGGACATCTTGTTTTGCTAACATAAATTGAAATTAGTGGATTGAGATTTAAGGGAAATAAAAACACAATATATTTCCCAAATATACTGTAAGATTTTGTTTCTCTATATATGTTTTAATTTTGTGTTTAGAATATTAAATTTGTATCTTAATTTTTATGGAAAGCCATTATATTTTTCAGGTCTTCAAGAAAAGCAGTGTAACTATTTGTTTTCCACTAATTCATCATAGGAATATATTTAAACTTTTTTATGTGTTTATTTTTGGCTGTGCTGGGTCTGAATTGCTGCACAGACTTTCCTCTAGTTGCAGAGAGTGGGGGCGACTCTCTAGTTGCAGTACACGGCCTTTCGTGTGGTGACTTGGACAGCTGCAGAGCGCGGGCTCCAGGGCATGCGGGATTCAGTAGCTGTGGCACATGGGCCCAGCAGTTGTGGTGCCCAGGTTCTAGAGCACAGGTTCAATAGTTGAACCTGTGCACAGGCTTTGTTTCTCCATGGCATGTAGGACTTTTCCTAGGTCACGTTTCGAAAGCCTGAGTCACCTGCATTGGCAGGCAGATTCTTTATCACTGAGCCACCAGGGAAGCCCCAAATTATTTTTAATTAGTTTTTAAATAACTGAAATTCTATTATTTGTTTCATTTTTATTGAGGTAAAATCTTTACACCAAATTAAAAAGAGAAAGAAATTTCCTTGCTACCTTAGTCTTTAAATTCTGACCTCTAGAGGAAGCTATTGTTTAACATATCTTATTTACCCTTTCAGAGACTTTCTCTGTGTACTCAACCATATGCTAAAAAATATGTGTATATATGCTTCTTTTAATTCCACAGAATTGTTTCATATATTATACACTTTTTTACAACTTATTTTCTTTTTTTCTCTTTGTTGTTAGCATTATATCTTGGATAACTTTTCAGGTTAATATATAAGAATCTACCTAATTCTTTTCAGTGCCTCTCCTATCCTCCAAAGGTTCTGTTCTAGATTATTTAACCAGTTCCCTATGATGAAATGAAAAAGATCTGAGAGCCTCAGAAAATTCTGATGAACCATAAGATTCAATGACTTACACAGAGTAAATTATATAAAAATGCTATCTTACCAGTATAACCAACACTACAGATGTTTTTTAAGAGAATAAGAAAAAACAACTGTCAATTATTAAAGCTAAATTTATATTTTTCATCTTAATTCTTGATCATGTCTAACTCTTTGTGACTGTAGTTTGCCAAGCTCCTGTGTCTGTGGAATTCTCCAGGCAAGAACAAAGGAGGTTGCCATTCCCTACTCCAAGGGATCTTCCTGACCCAGGGATCAAACCCGGGTCTTCTGCATTGCAGACAGATTATTTACTGTCTGAGCTACCACGGAAGCCCCAGTGTTTATCATTGTTAAATTTAGTGATATATTTTTTTTTTTTACTGGAATATCAGTGGTAATAATTAGAATTTTAATTTAAAGATGTATTCATTTAACATTTAAACAAAGCTTTCCAGAGGAACTATTGAGTAAATCAGGATTTGTATGTAAAATTCACGAGATGTAACTGAACATATCCTACTGTGATAAAACCTGAAATCACAGGTAAAATATATTCTGTATAATTTCCTTCACCTGAAAACCTATCTATTGGCTGAGAGACATTTGCTTAAATACAGAAAACACTACACAGCAATAAATGTTTTGTGTGAGATAATAATCTTTGTACTTTGAGTTTTTCTGCTTGTATTATACCACATATACACAAAAAGCAGAGGTTGTTAAATGGATTTCACAGAATGTGTAGATGTCTGTCATCACTCCCCATTATCCTGTGACATCTCTGTTTATCATGTCTGATTTAAGGTACAAGTAAAAATGGAAACAAGAAAATTTGATGCCAATGGCTAATTTTTATTCTGCAAGAATGATTTTTAAAGGTTCCATGGGCTTTATTTAACTTAAAGGCTTTCTGCAGAGTTCACATTGCTACTGCTTTGCAAAGTTGAATGAAAATAGATATATTTTCCATTTACAGATGCGAAAAACTAGGACACCAAGAGTGAAGGTGACTTAGCAGAGCATAAAAGCCTAGGAGCCAGAAGTTTCTTGGCTCCTGTTCTGTGGCAGACTCGTTAGATTGCTATATTGTATTCATCTTCACGTACCTTCATTTCATCTCTTAGACAAGAATGAGCTCAAGTATAGCAGAAAGTAGATTGCTTCTTGTAAACATTCCAATGTTGCCATGAATGTTTACCACTCATTATAATCTTCTAGCAATTCCTCTGCTCAGGTTATAAGTAAAATGGCTCTTAAAGTATCTCTGATTTGATCAATAAAACGTGGATTTATGACATAACAAAATTGAACGTTTTAGCGTGTTATTCTCAATATCCTTAATTTTAAGTTCAAAGATTTTAATATTTGTTTGGGATGCCAATGTTATTCCACCTTAGTAACTATTATTTCATATTTTGATTACACTAGTTATATGTTCATTTTTATGGATAATCTTACAAAAATTAGCTAAATTGGGAACATTATGGTCAACTCTGTTTCATAGTCCTCTTTCGTATGTACGGTAAGAGGGACTTCTAAGTTACAATAGTCATGCTCTTCAATTTGCAAACTCTTTGACAGTGATAGCTATTATCTAGCATTTAGTTGACATTTATACATTTTGATCCTGATTGACTTATTTTGGACCTCAGATTTTTAGGTTTTTTAAAAAGTGGCTAGTAAGGAGTTTCCTGGTGGCCTAGTAGTTAGGAGTCCAGGCTTTCAGTGCCGTAGCCTGAATTCAATTTCTGGTCAGGAAATGAAGATCCTGCATGCTGCCTGGCACAGGAAAAAAATGTGACTAATTATAGTAACAGAAAATATGTTTACATCCCAATTATACTGTAAAGAGCTAATTACTTTTAAATGGCATGTAAAAGGCAGAAAAGTGACTGGGAGCTACAAATCCAGATTCTAGAAACTGGATGTTTGAGGAATTTGTAAGCCTTGAAACAAAGCCCTAAAAATCATGCTCATTGATGCCTTCTTAACAGGTTGTTAATTCAGTGGCTTTTTAATACAGGAAAAATTGTTTGAATCGGAAAGGCAGAGGAAGCAATTGACAGAAGAACTCCAGAATGTGAAACAAGTAAGTGCATATATTGTTTATTTGTGTCTTGTGGATGTGTGTATAGACAAATGAGGTATAAGTGCAATGCATTGATACGTGTAATATCTGAGAGCCTACAGATATAAACAGCATAGCATAGTGTACTGCTGCTTTCAGAGTTGGGGATCTGTGGACTGAAACGATCAGTCTCATTGCTTTTCTACCCTTTTTTTCTTTCTCTTCTATTTTTCCTTTTTCTTTTCTTCTGTTACTCATATTCATTTTATTAAAAGTAAAAGCAAATCAAGGGGGGGAAAAAACTTCCAAGCCAGAGCATTTTTAAATTTTTTTTAGTAATAAAAAGTAAAAATTTATTTTCACTCTTTATCATTCTTCGAAGAATTTTAAGTAACTTACAGCGAAACAAATGCAATGATATCATGAAATAGAGATACCAGTAACAAATAAAAGGTTAATAAGAGTAGAAAGTTAAGAGGACATTGCTATAGAACAGTGGCAGTCACCTGATTTTGAATCTCCCCAATATTATCCTCCCAGAAAACATAACATTTACAGAGCACATAAAACCATACAGGAACCCACACCTTTTTTTTTTTTTGGATACATCATGCATGGCTTCTGGGATCTTAGTTCCTCGACTGGGAATTGAAACTGGGCCCACGGCAGTAAAAGCACTGAGTCCTAACCCCTGGACTGCCAGACAATTCCCAGGACCTCTACCTTAAACGTGGCTATTGGATAGAGAGCACCAGAACCTTCACGGCACATATAAATAGAGTTCAAAATTCCAACAAACTGTTGCAACTTGCCTGCCACTGAAACGTGAAAGCAGGGGAGGCTTAAAAACTCTGAAAAGAGTAAGGAGAACAGAGTAATCAGACAAAGTACTGCAAGTAAGATCGCCTCCAGAAAGAGAAAAATGCAACTATTAATGACAAAATACTAAACAGTGGCCAGGATTTGGTGGTTCTCAGAACTTGAGGAAGTATGTGCAACCAGAAGCAGCAGCGTTCTAGAATCATTGTTTGGAGAAAAGAATCAAATAAATAGAGAAGGGGTGGTATCCCTTGGAGGCTAAGAAATAATGAGAAAAAAGGAAATAAGAGGGGGAAATTAAGGGTCTTGCAGAAATGAAAGAGAAACAAGACATACCAAGCCTCCTCCATGTACCCTCCACCATGACCATCAACAACATGATCCATAAAAAGAAACTGCACAGAAGAGGGTGCTGTTGAACTAAGAACTCTTTCTGTGAAAGAAAAAGGAATTGGAAAAAAAACAAAAAATCTGTCCTTGTCATTACAAAACAACTGTAAATATCAGACAATATGAATTAAAGCTTTCTTCCTGATGAAAATACCACAGAACAATTCAACCTTAAAACTGTAACACAGAATAACTCAAAATAAGGAATTAAAAACAAAGACTTAGAAAATGACAAAAAAACAGGGATAAATGAAATGAGAGTTGATAAAACCTGGGAAAGAAAGAGAAGAAAAAGACAAAATGATGCTAGAAATGAAAACTATATTACAGGTTACCCAAGGAAGAATATAATCAAATGAAAAGGTATCAAAGTAAACCAGAAAAATAAGAATGAAGTAAGTAAAGGATTTTCATGAGGAAGTAAATCAAAACAACTGAACAGCACTAATATTTTGAACTATAATCCAAGAACACTTTCAGAAGTAAAAGATGACCTGGAACTATTATTGGGTGGTGGGGAAAGGTCGGTTTAGGGTACGTCCAGGCAGGCTTCAAAGACGGAGGGGAAGTGCGTGGTCCCTCCAAATGAGAGGTCAGATAACGCGCAAAGGTGATAGAGTGAGACCAGCACCAGCCTCCTGACGCAGCATACAAAGTAAGGCGTTTGCGCGGCGGCGTCTTCACGAAACGAAAGGATGTGTGCATCAAGAATCCTGTATCCCACCAAGTCGACTTTTAGGTATCAAGTCAACAGTTACAAATGTGCCAGGATTCAGGAAATAATACATGCATATAGTATTCCTGAAGAATCTGGTAGAGGTGAGTTTTCCCCAGCCAAAAAATGACTGGGGTAACTTTGGCAAGAATTTCCAAACAATGAGCATTTCCTATATGTTACTGTATAGCCAAGCCCAAAAAGAAAGATGCCGTTTTGCAATTTTTTTTTTTTTTTTTTTAATGAGAGGATGAGGGAGAATAAAAGGGGAAAACAGCATAAGATCATTCTGTAGTATAATGGTCAGTGAATATCACTTCAAACTGACAGCAAACAATAAAAAGATTAGGTAAAGACTGAGCAAATTTTTGGATTTTGTAGAATGAAAATATGGATCTTCCAATTACCAAAAGAAATCCTTTTTAAAAAAAGCAAAAATGTCAAAATGCAGTAAATATATACAACAATTTCAACAGAAGGCAGTATAACAGAATAGAGACTGAATACAATAGTAATCTAATATAAATGGGATAATTTAAATGGGTTTTCATAGGAAAATATAGTTTACCAAAACTGGCCTCAGTAGAGGTAGAAGCTTAACCATAGAAGAAATAAAGTTACCAAGAAGCCACCTTACAAAAAAGGACCAGGCCAAAATCATTTCACAATTTCATTTCACAAAGTTTTAACCAAAACTTTGGCATTTAATCCCAGAACTACATAAATGGGTTCAGATATTTTAAAAAAGCAGAAAGAGAAAGAAACAAAGAAAAATTCCAGATTTTTTCCTGGGAGGAAGTATAACATTGATGTCTAAACCTGACAAAAGTATCACAAAAAGAAAGAATGCAGTTAAAAAACTGCAGACTAAAAAAGCAACCAGGGACACATGAATTGGAAAAGAATAAATAAAACAGTAACATAATAGAAATCTTGAAAACCCTAAAGAATCAATGATAAAAATAACTCGTTGGGAAATTCACAAGCTAGCAAGAAATAAAATTAATATGCAGAACTCAGTTACTGGACCACATACACAAATTGTAAGGAGAAGTTTTAGTCGTCTAGATGAAACCAAAAATTATGTAGAAAAATGGGTAAAAGACATGAACAGACCATTCACTGAAAAAGTTATTGAAGGTCATATGAAACATATAAAAAGATTTTCAGTCTTTCCCACAAGAGAAATGTCAATTAAATCTATGTTGAGATAGGACTTCCAGCTCCTAGTACTGAGCAAGATACAGAGAATGTTCTCCAACAGAAAACAGCTCTAAAACTGGTTTTGTTACACAGGTTTTAAGGAATTACCAAAGGAATTGGAACATGAACATAGACACCTGCTCCTCTGGGAAGAAGGGAACTATGTGAACTATATTTCTTGATCCTGGTTTTAAGCTTGGAGCTAGGAGAAGGCAATGGCACCCCACTCCAGTACTCTTGCCTGGAAAATCCCATGGATGGAGGAGCCTGGTGGGCTGCAGTCCATGGGGTTGCGAAGAGTCGGACTCGACTTTAGCGACTTCATTTTCACTTTTCACTTTCATGCATTGGAGAAGGAAATGGCAACCCACTCCAGTGTTCTTGCCTGGAGAATCCCAGGGACGGGGGAGTCTGGTGGGCTGCCGTCTATGGGGTCGCACAGAGTCGAACACGACTGAAGTGACTTAGCAGCAGCAGCAACAATTTAATACCAGTGGAAACTGACCCCCAGTTAGGGTCACTTGATGTTTGAAAATGTTCACAGACACTTTAATGAGGAAGCACTGCTTATCATCAGGGCTTCCCTGGTGGCTCAGTCAGTAAAGAATCTGCCTGCAATGCGGGAGACCTGGGTTCGATCCCTGGGTTGGGAAGATCCCCTGGAGAAGAGAACGGCTACCCACTCTAGTATTCTGGCCTGGAGAATTCCATGGACTGTATGGTCCATGGTGTCACTCGAGTCGGACATGACTGAGTGACTTTTTACTTTCACTGCTTATTACCATACATGGTACTAGAACAAGGGAATATTTGTGTGAGAAAAATCTAATCTTAACCCCTACTTCATATCATATTCAAAGTTCAGTTCAGTCACTCAGTCATGTCTGACTCTTTGAGACCCCATGAACTGCAGCACGCCAGGCCTCCCTGTCCATCACCAACTCCTGGAGTTCACTCAAACTCACATCCATTGAGTCGGGGATGCCATCCAGCCATCTCATCCTCTGTCATCCCCTTCTCCTCGCTAACTCCAAATGGATTATAGATCTAAACATAAACTAAAATTTAAATTCAAAAGAAACTTTTGTGATGTTGGGTTAAGCAAGGTTATCAAGCTGTATATCTAAAATGAGTAAATTTTACTATATTTAAATTCTACCTTAACAAAGCTACTTTTTAAAAATATGCCAATACAGTTTTTCTTCCGTTAACAAAAATTCAGATGCTTGACGGTGCATTGTTGATGAGGCTGTTGTGAAACAGGCATTTTCATACATGCTAGTGGTAGTGCAACGGAGAAGGCAATGGCACCACACTCCAGTACTCCTGCCTGGAAAATCCCATGGATGGAGGAGCCTGGTGGGCTGCCGTCTATGGGGTCACACAGAGTAGGACACAACTGAAGCGACTTCACTTTCACTTTTCACTTTCATGCATTGGAGAAGGAAATGGCAACCCACTCCAGTGTTCTTGCCTGGAGAATCCCAGGGATGGGCGAGCCTGGTGTGCTGCCATCTCTGGGATCACACAGAGTCGGACACGACTGAAGTGACTTAGCAGCAGCAGCAGTGGTAGTACAAAACAGCACACGGCTGCGAAGGAGAATTGGGCATTTCTAATAAATTGATGTGTACGTTTACCATTGAGCCTGGCAACCTCACTTCTAGGAATTTACCCCAAAGAGATACCTCTAATACTATTGAAATACCTAGGCACAGTATTTTTTTGTGGTATTATATGTAATAAGAAAATATTAGAAACTACCTTAATCTTCAGTATAGATGATTGAATGAACTACGATCCACACATGAAGTGGAGCACTCTGCTACTGAAGGAAATCTTAACTCAGTAGCACAGAGTGATTTCCAGGAGATGCTGTCAAATTAAAAAAAAAAAAAAGTACAAAAGAGTATGTATGGTATTATCCTTTATTTTAAAAAAATAACCATACTGAAGAAAAAGAATCAATTCAAGTAATTTACCAACATGGTATTTATGTTCAGTGTTTGACAGGTTGCAATAGAGTTAGAAAAGAATCAAAAACAAATCCCAAACGTTTTATAGTATGAGAAAAATTGAATAGCATGTGTTGTTGTCTTGTTTCTGAGGTATGGCCAAAGCCATTCTGAAACAATTTAAACAATTTTAAGATGTAATAATGCATGCGTGCTCAGTCTCTTTAGAGTCTGACTCTTTGCGACCCCCATGGACTGTAACTCACTGGGCTCCTCTATGCTTGGGATTCTGCAGGCAAGAATACTGGAGTGGGTTGCCCTGCCCTCCTCAAGGAGATCTTTGCAATGCAGGGATCAAGCCCGTGACTGTTATGTCTCCTGCATGGGCAGGTCAGTTCTTTGCCACCAGTGCCACCTGGGAAGCCCAAGGCGTAATATAGGTCTCCTGTATTACAAAATCAAATGTTTTGATTGTTGTTGAAAGCCAGAATCCTCAGTGAAAAAACAAAGACATACAAAGCAGAATTTAGGAAGTCAAGAAAGAATCCTTTGAATGGACTAGATTGGAAGGTATCACTCTGAATGCATTATTTCTAAAATATATATCTATGTGAATATGAATATATATGTGCCCATATATATGTATGTGTGTGCAGTTTATGTGTGTGTGTGTGTGTGTGTGTGTGTGTATGTGTGTATATATATTCCTAGCTCTAACAGCTAGAAGAGCCAAGAATCACATATCCCACTAGCAATGAGCACCTAGCATATCCAAGTGCCTAGAAACTATTCCCCACTAATAAGAATCCAGGCTTCTTGGAGAAATAACTGATTTCAAGACTGAGGGTGGGTAAGTACAAAATAAGCTTGAAATGTCTTATGCCAGAAAGTAAGGAAATCCCCAAAATGGTCAGCATGTGTCATAAGAAACTAGCTTGATGCACCACCCTCCACTCACCAGTCTGAAAGTAGTTGAGCACCAAAATAATTAAATATAGTGATGAACTAACAAACCATTGGAAAAAAGTGATTCATGAGTCCATACCATTAGTAAAGAAGTGAATTAATTAATGGAGAGAGCTGAGGGCTCTTGGTCATTAAAGACTGTTGAGTGCTGACTGGTAACAACAGTTATCAGAGTAGCTGCCAGATTTGGGAAGTCAGCATTTTGCATGTTTCAGTAATGACTGGATCAGACTAGAATCATAAAATGCTTAATCTAGGGGGAATTTTTTTTATGACAATCAGAATATTCACATATTTATATGGCTTTAAAGTGGCTATCTATAAACTGCTTATTAATTGCAAGAGGAAAACAGTAATTATATGGTAGTGAAATCCTAGACAACTCCTAAACTGGTACAAAAAAATGGATATCACCAGTGAAGAACAGATGGATATGTGTGACTTCAAATGCGAAACCTTGAAAGGACACAACATCACTTATGTAGTGTTATGGCTGAGAATGTATGAACCTGAACCTGGCCATGAGGAAGCATCAGCCAAGCCCCAAATGAGGACAGTTTTATTTATTTTTAAAGGTGTATGTATCTGTGTGTCTGTGTGTGTATAGTGTTATATTCTTGAGAAATGTGAATGCCATAAAAAATAAAAGAATCAAAAGAAAGAAGAACCAAAGAAAGAGAGAAAGGAAAGGACAAGGTAAAGAGGCAGGGAAGGAGGAGAGAGTGAGAGAGACGGAAGAAAGAAAAAGAAAGAAAAATGAAGAAAGTATGATGGGAGGGAAGAAGGGTGGGGGGGCGGGGAGTTCCAGATTAAAAGACGGTAAAGAGACATGAAACTAAATAAAATACCTGACCCTAGACTCGATCCTGCACTGAAATGGGGAAAACACTACAAGGGATGTTACTGAGTCAGTTGACAAAATTGGAATACAGATGACAGATTAGGTAATAGTATTGGCTCTGTGTTGAATTTCTTAAATCTGATAGCTGTACTATGGTTGTGTAAGAGAAATCCTTTTACTTAAGAAATACTGAAGTTTATAGGGATAAAGAACCCTTGAATAGTTAGAATATGTGTGTACATATTTACATATGTGTGTATATATATGAGAGATTGAGAGTCTGCAAAATCTTGGTAGCAGCAACCTCAAAATATCAGTGGCTTGCAAGAATATTTTATTTCTCACTCATGAACATGTTGGCAAAAAAGTGACTTTGTGAATTAGGTAAATCTGGGCAAAGGATGTAAAGATGTTCTTTGTACTGTTCCTACTCTTGCGAGTCTTGTGTACACTTGAAGTTATTTCCAACTAAAAAGCCTGTAAAAGTCCTCTATTTTTTGACCAAAAACTTTTGGACCCCCATTTTATTAAGCTTTGTTGTAGTTCGGTGCTATATCTGCATCAGTTTATATGGCCAGGCCTTTTTACGTATTAGTGTATCTTTGCATCCTGCAAGTGGACATTTATAAGTGAAAAGTGAAGTGTTGATCACTCAGTCGTGTCCAAGTCTTTGCAACCCTATGGACTATAACTCGCCAGGATCCTCTTTCCATGGAATTTTCCAGGCAAGACACTGGAGGGGTAGCCATTCCCTTCTCCAGGGGATCTTCCCTACCCAGGGATCAAACCTGGGTTCTCCCACCTTGCAGGTGGATTCTTTGTTATCTGAGCCAGAAGGGGATCCCATTTACAAATATTCTTTCTTAATTTTTACATATAGAATAAATTAGAGGGTGGGTTTTTTTCCTCCATTTAATTAAATTTTTCTTTTCTTCAGAATGCTTAGAACTTAAAAGTTTTGGAATATCAAGCATAGTTAATTAAGGTAATATGATAGTGTGTGTGTGTGTATATATATATAATAGCACATAGTAATTATGTAATAAATATTAACTATTATGGTCATTATTATTAATAATAGAAGAAATATTAGGTGCAGAGAAATAGGTGAAAATGATTTGTTTTAACAATTTTATTTAGAGGAATAAAACCTAATTTTGACTGAGAATAAGGAGACTTTGTAGAGAAAAGGTGACACATGAACTAGACCGTACATGTGAAGGGGAGAGCACGCCAAGCAAAGAGTGCAACCTGAGAATCATGGTACGAAAGAAGAAGTCTTATCTTGAGAGTCAAATCAGCTGACTTTGTATGCTAAGTTAACTATTATCTCTTAATGTTTTTGTATCTAAAATGTGATGATAACACCTGTTTATAATTTGTTCATAGGACTTGAGAGTTTAAGAGCCTAAAACTACCAGGAATATAATAAATTCCTAAAAAATAATAATTTGTATTTGTATTAGTTCATCATCATCACCTTGTCATTATTAAAGGCTTGGGGACATAAGGAAAACATAAACAGATGAAAGCATTAGGAAATAACATTTGAGGGCTGTCGGGGAGTTTTTGTCTTGGAACCAAAGCAGGCAGGCACTTGAATACCAGTCTAAGATTTTAGACAATGGATCGCCATTGAAGGTATTTGACAAGAGAAGAAAGATCAACTTGTTCCATCTATAATCTGATTCCTCTTTCCTCCACACTCTACATCTAACTTGTTGGCCCTCCTGTTTAAAAACTGCAGTTTTGCCACTTTTTATCACTTCCATCACTGGTCTAAGCCATCATCATCTCCTGTCTGTTGAAACTATAACTTCCTACCAGATCACCCAGCTTTTACCCTTGCCCCACTCCCATACAGTCTAATCTGAACACAGCAGCCAGAAATAGGCTTTAACTTGTTAGAACCTAACTTTCCATCTCAGAGTGAAAGCCCAGCTCCTACAGAGCCTGCCCTCCCTGGTCTGCCCTCCTACCCCCACCCCACACCCCTTTTCCTCAGTGACCCCATCTCTTACTACTTTCCCCCCACCTACCCTCCTTGTTCTCCAGCCCCTCTACCTCCCTGCATCATTACCCCACTAACGCTCCAGCTCTCACTGTCGGTGGATAAGTTTTTTGGCATTCCTGATTGCTTTCTTGTGTATTATTTACTTGTTAAACTTGTATCCTTTATTTGTATCCACCAACTAGAGGGTAAGCTTCATGAGGAGGGCAGCTGTCTTTCATGTGTTCTCTAATTTACCTTAGAACCATCACTGACATAGAGTAGTATTCAGTAAATATCTGGTGAATGGATGGATGAAGAATGGTGAATGAAGACTACCTATACTTTAAGAAAGTTAACCTAACAGCAGATTTGGAAATAACTGAGTATCAGATAAGAGGCTTTTATAAAAGTCTAGACCTGCAGTTTCTAATAGAAATATATTGGAAACCAACTATGCCTTGTCAGTTTTCTAGTAACCACATTTTTTAAAAGCATGAAAAGAAACAGGTAAAATTATCTTAGATATATTTTTAGTCTAATATGTCTAAAATATGGTCATTTTAACATGAAAAAGTATTAAAAATTCATTAGACATTTTTACATTCTTTTCTCATACTGTATTTTTGAAGTCCAATGTTACTTTACACTTAAAGTGAATCTTAATGCATGCACTAAATTTTCATTGGAAATAACTGCTGTGATTTTGTTTAACAGCATTTATAGTTAAAAAGTAGATTCATATACCCAAATGTTCCAAATAAAGTTAAAAAGTTTGCAGTAACTGAAATGAATACCAAAAATCTTTTTCTTTTAATATTTATGTCCCTATTGGCAAAATTTTTTCATATTTTTAGAAGATTCAATCTTTAAAGCAAAATCACTTAAAAACTACATCTTTTCAAGTTAAGTATGTCACTAATTCTGGTTACCATCAATTTCAAAGAAGTATTGCATATACTGAAAGCAACTGTAAATTTATCAGTATCAACTAAGCAGATGTCAAAATTTTTAAGGTTTTTGAACCATCTACATATTATCAGTAATAAAATCTACATAATGATTTGTGTTAGATAATAGATAAATCATTATTACTGACTTATGCATTTGAAAATTTTCAGTATCAGTATAAATTCTTACACTTGTCTAGCTTCACAAATAAGCTTTCTCGTTCCTTGGAGCTTCAAATTTAGCTCATTCATGTACAGTGTGATATTGATAATAAAATGTAAATCACACTTCCATTTTTTGTGTTTTTAATTGTTAAGTATTAGGCAACCAATCATTTAAGAAAATCTTCAACTGAAGTTAAAAATACAGTAAGTCTTCATTAAGCTCTTCCACAACTCAGCCAAGTAGCACTAGCAAAGAGCACAGGATCTTTAAATCACTGTCTTTTAAACTAGTGACTAGTCATCAAATTTGCACATATACATTAAACAAGGTTAACAGCTATGTCCATGGTGTTTTTCATATGGTCAACTTCAAGAAACTGAGACAGAAAATTTCAAAATAAATCCTACAATGGCATGAAACAATGAAGAAAACAGTCTGTTGTTTGAAAATGCCAACAAATCAGAAATTTTGATCCAAGGTAGCTGGAGCACCTTCTATTACAATAAAAAAAAAAAAAAAAACTTTTCAAACTTTTCTTCATTATCCAACTGAAAGTCTCATGTGACACATGTAAAAGTTAAAATATCTATGCCATAAGTCTGAATTTTTTAGGCTGTAGATTGACAACCTTATGTAAATTTGGAAGTCCTTTAAGACAATACCTCCCTTGGGAATTCCCTGGTGATCCAGTGGTTAAGACTTGTGTTTTTACTGTGGGGATTCAAGTTTGATCCCTCTTCTGGGAAGATCCTGCAAGCTGTATAGAGCAGCCAAAAAAAGAAAAAGAGACAATATCTGCCTGAAGTATGCATTTAATATTATCTCATATCATGTGGCTCATCTAAAGCTGAAATAAAGTACTTGCAGTTTTTCAAATTTTAAATCATTTGATCATTGATGTTGTTAGAAATGTCTTGTATTCTGTGAACATGTGTGAAATAATTGAAGATCTTTTATTTTTATAAAAAATTTCTTCTATCAAAACCAAAATTACCACATTGATTTAGAAATGGTTTACTCTTTTATGCAAAAAAGCCAACCAAGCTGGTCAAAATTAACAAATGTTGAACATTTACTTCTGATTCCAAGTGACTAATTTCATTAGTTCTTACTTAACTATTAAGAGAAAACTTTTATTTATTTATTTATTTTAATTTTTGGCTACTCTGGGTCTTCATTGCAAGGCTCAGGCGTTCTCTGGTTGCAGGAGCAGGGGCTGCTGCTCTTCCCATCCTTGAGGGTGCGGTCATTGCCATCTCACCTCTTGTGGAGGAAGCAGGGCTGCTCTTCCCATCGTCACAGGCGCTCTCATTGCCATCTCTCCTCTTGTTGTGGAGGGAGCAGGGCTGCTCTTCCCATCCTCACGGGCTCTCTCATTGCCCTCTCTCCTCTTGTGGAGGGAGCAGGGGCTGCTGCTCTTCCCGTCCTCGCGGGTGCTGTCCTTGCCGTCCCTTCTCTTGTTGTGGAGCACAGGCTCCAAGGCGCCCAGGTTCTGTCACTGCAACTGGCAGGCAGGCTCTAGAGCAGACTCACTGGCTGTGGCTCCTGGGCTTAGTTACTCCTAGGCATGTGGGGTCTTCCCATACCAGGGATCCAACCTGTAATCCCCGCATTGACTGGCAGATTCTTAACCACTGGACCACCAGGGAAGTTCAAGAGAAAACTGTTTAACAAGCTCATCACACATTTGCAAAAATTCTCTCAATTGCTCACTTTTCATATGGTTAAAAAAACTTTATACAACAAACAGCTTTGTAAATTGCAATTGCATTCATCATAAAATTTTCAAAATATTTTCCTCTAGTTTTTTCTTTTGCATTACTAGCTAATTCATCTTATTCTTCATCAGTATGTCTTCATTTTAAAAAAACTTTCTCCATACCTACTTCTTTAAGTATAAATAATTTAACTGTAGTCTAATAAAAATAAGTATTTTCATTTAATTACCCATCATGATTTATGCAAGTATTACTGTAACTCATGCTGTCTACATAAAATAGATAAGAACACTTATTATATAAAAAAATTTGAAATTAATTAATTCATTGACAGTGACCAGATTAGTTGTTTATGTATACAACTCAACTGCTTCACATGCCTGACACAAGCACTACAATTCAACACTAATGTCTTAAATGATACAATGATAAAAGTGCAATATAATTCTACCAAAATAATAAATATTGTGTAATGGAAAAATATTTTATGCTTATTAAGCTTTTAAACTTAAATGCAAACTGATGAAAATTAAATGAAAAGTTCAGTTCTTCAGTCAACTCAGCTATATCTCAAGGGCTCAACAGTCACATATAGGTAGTGACTACCACACTGGACAGGGCAGATCCATAGCTCTGCATCCCTGCTATTCAAAGAGTAGTCAAGGACCAGCAGGGTCAGAACACCTGAAACTTAGAAAGCCAGGGTCTCAAGTCTTACCCCAGACCTACTGAAACAATCTGCATATAACAAGTCCTTGGGTGATCTGTAACGTACCTTAAAACTTGAGAAGTGCATGTCCAAATTAAAAGCAACGGAGGATTTAATCAGATACTGGGCATAGAGTTATGCCAAGTACACCAGGGGCATCTGTGTGAGAGATACCATGAGGGTAAAGTCATCCAGACTTAACAGGGATAGCTTGTGCAGTAATAATCAGAAAAAGCAATCAAGGCTTTGTAATCTGGTGGCTGAGAGTCTGTAATAATGCAATTAACAAAACAGGAGAAATGAGATTGAGAGTTAAAATGTTTTAATTCATAGTATAGATTAATGTATATTCTCTACTTTTAGCAAAAGTAGTTTTAAAAATATTATATGTGTGTCTGTATATACAAACACATGTGTACATACTGAGACAACTATTCATTTCGGAAACAAGCACTTGCAATAAAAATATACAACCCAAAATTAATCCTAAAACTTTAAATTTTTTAAAATTTAATTGACTTTGTATACCATTTATCTTCTCTTATGTATGTGAAATGTTATTATTCTGTTTAAGGGGATTTCTGACTTACTGTTAATGAAAGAATTTCTGTGTTTTAGAAAATACTACTCCACTTTTCTAAGGATTGATTTCTTTTTTTACAATTAGCATGTCTTTAAAAATTATAAATAAAATGTAGTTTTTATTAACTCTTTTCTTAAAAACTTTTAAAAACCAGAAATTTGAATTGTATGAAATTTGGCAAAGTTTCTTCCCCTCTTTTAAGTATCCTTTTGAAGATCTTAATGTGAAACCAGTACAGTACTAATAATTTCACCATATACAACCTTTAAATACATAAGTAATCTAATTGTTAAAACACTACTAGATTGATTTTCAATTTATTTTACAATTCTGGTTTCCAGTTAGTTCCAAAGGGAAAGAAAACACAGTTTGATAACCTTTGCTTACTTAAAACTTTTGCTTGAATTACTGTGAGACCTGATTCTAAAAGCAGAATCTTCCCTTTTTAAGGGAATATATAGCTATTTAAATATAGCTATATATTTATATATATAAATAGCTATTTATATATATAGCTATTTAAATTATAGAAATTAGTTTACCTTTATTTAGTGCAATAGCCCAAGAAGAAAGCATTGAAGAACTGAAGACAGGTAGAATGGGGAAAAGGGAGAGCAAGGGGAGAGAGAAATAAAAGAATGAAAGAACAAGCTGTGAAAGCCTCCTTTTCTACTGGAAGAATCAGGTACCTTCATATTTTTTTTCAACCAGGGATGGCTACCAGAATACTGTTTTGTAAAGAACTGTTCATAGTATTCTCCAAACTCTAAGTATATTTTACGAGTTTTCATGCCTTATAGAATAATCCAACCTTACCGTTTAAAATCATGAACACAATTTCCCATGAAATTATGTGTACTGCTTGTTATTTTTTCTTCAAGTTCTAACAACTTTTAACAGGCATGGGCCATTTTTCTAGCAACTTCTTTTGATCAAGAGCTTTCTAAAACTTAGTCTCACACGAGTTGTTTTTAAAGTTTCTTTTAGCATACTGTTATGACCTGAGGCAGCAATGAATTGGTGAACAGTCCAAAGCCAAAATATTTAGCTTGTCTAAACCAGTCCTTGCCCTAAAGAAACAGAGGAAATTGTTCATTTGGCAACTTCTCCAAGTTCAGATAAGCCTGGTTGTAGTTGACCTCACCTGTGCAAAGATTGGGTGGAACATTTGAGGAGGGTGTGAAGTCCTGAGGCTGAAACCTGAGGTTAGATCAGCACAGGATTCTCTGTGGACAGTTGAACATGACCTTAGATACAGTTGGAACAGCTGGCATCTGAGCTATCTTGGTTTATGGATTAAGCAGCAAAGGAAACTTTAAGAACAAATGAAACATATTTCTTCAAGGAACAACAATATGTGATTACTAAAAATATTCACATTTTCATACTTGGGGAGATTGGTTAATTTTGTATATTTATTAAAGAAACAGTAAAACCTCTAACTTTTAGAATTCATGTGAGTTCTTATACCCTTTTTATTCTTCTCTAGTGATCTGAACTTTTTCCAATAGTTCCATATGATACTAGCAGATATTCCAAGATGTCAATCTCATCTTTCGAGGGAAAAAAGAAGTAAACTACATATATTTGTCAGTTTTTTTCTGTTCTGAAAGGGGACTGTAATAAAATGTTCCTCTATTCCCATTTCAAATGGTCACTTGTAACCTCAGAATGTCAACCTGTATTTTCTAGCAAGTATCCCTCCTGCTACTCTTATATAGTCTCAGCCACCTCCGTCCACACCCCTCCTCTTAACACCTAGCAACCACCGATCAGTTCTGTATAACTTTGTCTTTCCAAGCATGTTACATAAATGTTATCATATAGTGTGTAACTGTTGAGGATTGGCTTTTTTCACTCAACAGCATTCCTCTGGGTCCCATATAGGTTTTACATATTTATTAGTTGTTTCTTTGTATTCCTGAATGTGTATAAAACTGGTGAAATCTGATTAAGGTTGGTGAATTGTATCAATGAAATTTCCTGACTGTGATGTTCTACTATTTTAATGCAAGATATCACCATTGGACAAGACTGAGTGAAAAGTACAGGAAACCTCTCTGTTGTATTTCTTACAACTATATGTAATCTGCAGTGACCTTAAAATGATTTTTAATAAGGAAATAAACAAAACAAGAAAAAAGGATCCTCTTTGAGAAAAGAAATTATAAATCTCCTACAATAAAGCCCAGATAATCAGGATGGTGTGATCACTCACGTAGAGCCAGACATCCTGGAATGTGAAGTCAAGTGGGCCTTAGGAAGCATGACTATGAACAAAGGTAGTGGAGGTGATGGAGTTCGAGCTGAGCTATTTCAAATCCTAGAAGATGATGCTATGAAAGTGCTGCATTCAATATGCCAGCAAATTTGGAAAATTAAGCAGTGGCCAGGGACTGTAAAAGGTCAGTTTTCATTCCAATCCCAAAGAAAATCAATGCCAAAGAATGCTCAAACTACCACACAATTACACTCATCTCACATGCTAGCAAAGTAATGCTCAAAATTCTCCAAGCCAGGCTTCAACTATACGTGAACCGTGAACTTGCAGATGTTGAAGCTGGATTTAGAAAGGGCAGAGGAACCAGAGATCAAATTGCCAACATCCACTGGATCATAGATAAAGCAAGAGAGTTCCAGAAAACCATCTACTGCTTTATTGGCTACACTAAAACCTTTGACTCTGTAGATCACAACAAACTGTGGAAAATTCTTAAAGAGATGGGAATATCAGACCACCTGACCTGCCTCCTGAGAAATCTGTATGCAGGTTAGGAAGCAACAGTTAGAACTGGCCATGAAACAACAGACCGGTTCCATATTGGGTAAGGAGAACATCAAGGCTGTATATTGTCACTCTGCTTATTTAACTTATATGCAGAGTACATCATGAGAATCACTGGGCTGGATGAAGCACCAGCTGGAATCAAGATTTCTGGGAGAAATATCAATAACCTCAAATATGCAGATGACACCACCCTAATAGCAGAAAGCAAAGAGGAACTGAAGAGCCTCTTGATGAAAGTGAAAGAGGAGAACAGAAAAGCTAGCTTAAAACTCAGCATTCAAAAAACTTAAGATCATGGCATCGAGTTCTATCACTTCATGGCAAATAGATGGGGAAACAATGGAAACAGTGACAGACTTTCTTTTCTTGGGTTCCAAAATCACTGCAGATAGTGACTGCAGCCATGAAATTAAACAACACTTGCTCCTTGGAAGAAAAGCTATGACCAACCTAGACAGTGTATTAAAAAGCAGAGACATTTTGCTAGCAAAGGTCCATCTTGTCAAAGCTATGGTTTTTCCAGTAGTCAGGTATGGATGTAAGAGTTGGACTATAAAGAAAGCTGAGTGCTGAAAAATAGATGCTTTTGAACTGTGGTGTTGGAGAAGACTCTTGAGAGTCCCTTGGACTGCAAAGAGATCCAACCAGTCCATCCTAAAGGAAGTCAGTCCTGAATATTCATTGGACGGACTGATGTTGAAGCTGAAGCTCCAATACTTTGGCACCTGATGTGAAGAACTGACTCATTGGAAAAGACCCTGATGCTGGGAAAGATTGAAGGCGGGAGGAGAAGGGGAACACAGAGGATGTGGTAGTTGAATGGCATCAGAGACTTGAAGGACATGAGTTTTAGCAAGCTCTAGGAGCTGGTGATGGACATGGAAGGGTGTGCTGGAGGCCATGCAGTCACAAAGAGTCAGACACGACTGAGCTACTGAACTGACAATGATAGCAATCTGGGTGGAAAAACATATCAAATAAACTTTGAATTCATTTTTCAACTTTAATTCCCTTCAGTTCAGATCAGTTCAGTTGCGCAGTCATGTCTGACTCTTTGTGACCCCATGAATCACAGAACACCAGGCCTCCCTGTCCATCACCAACTCCCGGAGTTCGCCCAAACTCATGTGCATCGAGTCAGTGATGCCATCCAGCCATCTCATCCTCTGTCGTCCCCTTCTCCTCCTGCCCCCAATCCCTCCCAGCATCAGGGTCTTCTCATGAGTCAACTCTTCACATGAGGTGGCCAAAGTATTGGAGTTTCAGCCGCAGCATCAGTCCTTCCAATGAACACCCGGGACTGGTCTCCTTTACAATGGACTGGTTGAATCTCCTTGCAGTCCAAGGGACTCGCAAGAGTCTTCTCCAACACCACAGTTCAAAAGCATCAATTCTTCGGTGCTCAACTCTCTTCACAGTCCAACTCGCACATCCATACATGACCACTGGAAAAACCATAGCCTTGACTAGACCTACCTTTGTTGGCAAAGTAATATCTGTGCTTTTTAATATGCTGTCTAGGTTGGTCATAACTTTCATTCCAAGGAGTAAGCATCTTTTAATTTCATGGCTGCAATCACCATCTGCAGTGATTTTGGAGCCAGAAAAATAAAGTCTGACACTGTTTCCACTGTTTCCCCATCTATTTCCCATGAAGTGATGGGACCAGATACCATGATCTTAGTTTTCTGAATGTTGAGCTTTAAGCCAGCTTTTTCACTCTCCTCTTTCATTTTCATCAAGAGTCTCTTTAGTTCTCCTTCGCTTTCTGCCATAAGGGTTGTGTCATCTGCATATCTGAGGTTACTGATATTTCTCCCGGCAATCTTGATTCCAGCTTGTGCTTCTTACAGCCCAGCATTTCTCATGATGTACTCTGCATAGAAGTTAAATAAGCAGGATGACAATATACAGCCTTGACGTACTCCTTTTCCTGTTTGGAACCAGTCTGTTGTTCCATGTCCAGTTCTAACTGTTGCCTCCTGACCTGCATACAGGTTTCTCAAGAGGCAGATTAGGTGGTCTGGTATTCCCATCTCTTTCAGAATTTTTCACAGTTTATTGAGATCCACACAGTCAAAGGCTTTGGCACAGTCAATAAAGCAGAAATAGATGGTTTTCTGGAACTTTCTTGCTTTTTTGATGATCCAGTGGATGTTGGCAATTTGATCTCTGGTTCCTCTGCCTTTTCTAAAACCAGCTTGAACATCTGGAAGTTCATGGTTCACATATTGCTGAAGCCTGGCTTGGAGAATTTTAAGCATTACTTTACTAGTGTGTGAGATGATTGCAACTGTGCAGTAGTTTGAGCATTCATTGGCATTGCCTTTCTTTGGGATCGGAATGAAAACTGACCTTTTCCAGCCCTGTGGCCACTGCTGAGTTTTCCAAATTTGCTGGCATATATTGAGTGCAGCACTTTCACAGTATCATCTTTCAGGATTTGAAATAGCTCAACTGGAATTCCATCACCTCCACTAACTTTGTTCGTAGTGATGCTTTCTAAGGCCCACTTGACTTTACATTCCAGGATGTCTGGCTCTAGGTGAGTGATCACACCATTGTGATTATCTGGGTCGTGAAGGTCTTTTCTGTACAGTTCATCTGTGTATTTTTGCTGTCTCTTCTTAATATCTTCTGCTTCTGTTAGATCCATACCATTTTTGTCCTTTATTGAGCCCATCTTTGCATGAAATGTCCCCTTGGTATCTCTGATTTTCTTGAAGAGATCTCTTGTCTTTTCCACTCTGTTGTTTTCCTAAATACTTTAATGAGAATCAAAATGACCTGTGTCCAGTGTTAGAGTTTGCCCAAGAAACTGCCTAAGTTAAAGACAGCTTGCTTGGATAAAGAACACAAAAACAGCCTAGTTGGCATTACTGTTTGCAGACAGCAGCCGTAGCTAGTGATTCACTGAAGGTGAATATAGCATTTTAAACAAGCTTTAAACAAACATGTATATTCCAAATACCCAGATAGTTGTTTCTTTATAATGTAGGAAAGTTTTTGCTGTTTTAAGAAGTCTGAGGGAAATTTTCCTACCCTATAGATACTGTAGAGTCATTTTAATTGTGTTAAACAGACTCCCAGAATTTTCGGTGTTAAGAGAAATTTGGAAGGAAGTGTTCTTTTCATAGAAACCTTTCAGTTCAGTTTGATTACAGTATTTTCTGTATCAGTTGGCTTAATCAGAACTGGTGTTAGGATTCAGGTTTCTGTACCATGAGCCACTGTTTTTCTGGCTCTTCAGGGACCACACTCACCATTCTTTCCTCAGTTTTTTCACACATGCCTGCAGTAACTTATAAGGGCCACTTGGGGAGGGAAATGTTTGAGCTTCTTTTATTTAATTCTTATTTTATGTCAATGCAGTGTGAAAGCTAGACATAATCTCTTCAAGGAGCTCTCAATCTAGTAAGAAAAATTTAAAAAAAGGCAAAATCATCACTTTGTAGAAAGCCCTTCAGAATAAGTGCCCTAGAGATGGTGAGTTGTCAGAGGCGTGATTGTACACCAAAGTAGCTATGCTGCCTATAACTTTCCTTGTTAACCAAATACGAGCAATTACAAATCTGTAACATTGCATAAGTCAGTGGCTAAGAGAGCACCTTTCCAGGGCATATTTCAAACATTTAGGCAGATGCCAAACATTTTATGTTTCTTAACACAAAGTGAGAGCAATATATGTTAACTTGGCTGACAAACTAGTAAATTTTACTCAAGGAGGAAGTAGTGATAAGGCAGTTGATACCATAAAACTCCTTTCTTGGCAGTTTAACACGTGAGAAACACTTTCGTTACTCTTACTTTGTTATGGGACTCATGACACTGTGTTAAATGATTTATTCACAAACTATTTTAGAATTAAAAATAAGAGTTCTCTAGTCCTGCCTAACCCTACATAATTAAATCACCCTATTTGAAAATATTGTGTGTACTTTGATTCATTGTCATCCATGTTAGATATACCAAAGATTGTCTATGACCATGGGTTTCAAAGTAAATTGTGAATTGCATCACAGTTCTTCATATCCAAGGTAGCTGGTTTCCTGATACATTTCTTGTGACCATATATGTACCTTATATTTCATTTGCATCCCTTTCCTACTCTTGCTTTTTCTACTTCATTTGTGTTCTTAGTAAGAAATTATTCTGTTGTATAGAGTATGAGATGAGAAGCTACACTTTATACTTTCTTTTCCAAATAGCTTTTTGTCGCACCATTTATTTTTATGTGGTATCTCCACTACCATTGGGTATCTTTGGTGGCTCAGATGGTAAAGAATCTGCCTGTGATGCAGGAGACTCAGGCTTGATCCCTGGGTCAGGAAGATCCCCTGGAGAAGGAAATGGCAACCCAATTCAATATTCTTGCCTGGAAAATCCCACAGACAGAGAAGCCAGGCGAGTTACAATCCACTGAGTCACAAAGAGTCGGACATGACTGAGCAACTAATACTTTCACTTTCCACTACCATAAATTAAATTCTCATATAATCTACGGGTCAGTTTGGGGCTATCTAATTTTTCCAGTAGCTTTGTCAATAAATATTGGGTGGATGAATGTTTTATCTAACTCTTCTTTGGCTAGTACCAATTTTTATATTTTATATATACCTTAAATTCTTGGGCCATGTCCCACCTTATTCGTTTGTTTGTTTTTTGTTTTTCCTTCTTACTGTTGTTATTTATTCAGTATTTGCTTATCAGTTCTCACTGACTTTTTTCTTCTTAATGAATTTAAGAATCTTGTTTATTACTTAGATCTTATTATGTGCTGTGCCATGCTTAGTCACTCAGTGGTATCTGACTCTTTGTGACCCCTAGGACTGTAGCCTGCCAGGTTCCTTTATCCATGGGGATTCTCCAGGCAAGAATACTGGATTGGGTTGCTATGCCCTCCTCTGGCAAATCTTCCCAACCCAGGGATGGAACTCAGGTCTCCTGCATTGCAGGCAGATTCTTTACCATCTGAGCCACCAGGGAAGCCTATGAATACTCTAGTGGGTAGCCTATCCTTTCAGGGGATCTTCCTGACCCAGGAATTGAACTTGAGTCTCCTGCATTGCCTGCGGATTTTTTACCAGCTGAGCTACCAGGGAATCCCCAGATCTTATTATAGCTAGATTCAAATTTGGAATTCTTGGTCAGGTTCCATCAAAATAAAGAAAATTTGATAAAATTTTGATCCTAACTGAATTCTCTAAAGGTTAATTTGGAAGGAATACATTTCTGTTCTTAAACCCCAAACTTCAGATGAATTTTAAATATTTGACAACTGGAAAAGTAGCCTCTGAGTGATACTAGGTTTCACTGAACAGGATTTAAATTCTGATTATTAAAGAAATTTCCAATACTATCTTCTTTTGGTACACTTGTAACCAGGACTGGAGAAGTAGGAAAATAGTTTTCTTTTATGTCAAATCTCACTAAACCAGAAAATACATGTTCAGGGTTAAGTATACTGTCAAAACAGGGTTTTAACTAATTAATATTTATATTGTGAGCAAAGTTCACAGGGTAAAATTTATTAGATAGATGTACTTGTGTGTCTGTCTTTGATTAGGGACTTCTGTTTATAAACAGAGATTAAACATTGTTTCTTTGATTTTCTTTGATGTTCAGAGTCAGAATTCAATTTTGCACCTTTTGGAGGATGAGGCAGCTGCAGGTAAAGAAGTTGACAGCTCTTGGGAGGGTTAATTAGAGCTAATTATAATTTGATTGACCTGCTTTTTCTCCAGAAAGCTGAACCAAGTCTTCCTTTGCAAAGTGAGGATTTTTTCTTTTTCATACAAACTAAAGAAAATCTTATTTGTTGAGCTTACAAATATCTATCATTTTTCACACTTACAAAGGAGTGTCACCACATGAATCATGGAATCAAGGATTTGGGTAGGATTGGACAGGACTTTCAAGATTATATAGTCCTTGAGAGCATATATTCATTATATTAACTTATGATGGAAAATTATCAATTTTAGGGAAATATAAACTTGGTGTACATAATTTTTAAGTCTGTTTAATGAGAAATCAAGCAATAAAATTGTCGAGCACAATAAAGTGTAGCTCTCTGTCCTTTTTCAACCTTGGTATTCATTCCACATGGTTTAGATGTAATTTCATTTACTTGATAAATACTATAAAAGGAGTTTGTTTTAATTCATGTATAAAGAGAGCATGATGAAATGATTTGCTTTTCGTTATGTGCTATTTTTCATAGCATGACTTATGGTTGTTATTGTAATTACTTAAATGAAATACAATTCTACTAATATTGCTGTAAAATTGAAACCTTCATATGAAAGCTTTATACCTAACAAAATTCTATAAGGCAATTATATATGAAAAAATAGTCATTTTCACTATTTGTCAACTCAGTTACATGTCTTATTTATGTTGAATGGAGGACCTGTTAATATTAAATAGGGTTTTACTCTCAGACAACTTGTGTTCTACTTTCATCAGTCAAGATCTTTTTTGTCATTAGAAAGTTTGGGAGTAAAATATTATTTTCATGACAGTTTAACAGAGCAGTAGGAAATGCTAAATAGCCTGTGGAGTAATTACAGACAACAGATATTATTAAGGATAAAAGGAGGGGAGGACTTCCCTGGTGGCTCAGAGGTAAAGAATCTGCCTGCCAATGCAGCAGATACGGGTTTGATGCCTGCTCTAGGAAGTTTTCACTTGCCGTGGAGCAATGAAGCCTGTGTGCCGCAACTACTGAGCCTGTGGTCTGGAGCCCGGGAGCCACGACTACTGAGCCCACATACCACAGCTTCTGAAGCCTGCGCACCCTAGAGCCTGTGCGCCGCACCAAGAGGAGAACCCGTGCACCACAAATGGGGAGTAGCCCGCTCTTGCTGCAACTAGAGAGGAACCCGCTCCACAGCTAAGACCATTTTAAGCTTAAGTGGTCTGGAAAGATGAGAAAAGATAAAATCTAAAGTAGATTTTGAAGAATAGATGGCAGCTGGATGAAGGAGAAAAAGAGGAAAAATATATTCACCTAGTGGAAAGAATAATGTGCTCAAAAGTATTTTGGAGGTGAGAGAGTTTAGTCTGGGAAATTGGTAAGTGAACGCACTTGGATATGTTAATCCATAAGAGAGTCAGTGTGCTAAAACTGGAAAGACTGATTTGGAACAAATAGTGGAGAACCTTCAAGTGTAGAGATTGAGAATATATTTATCGTGTACCATGTTCTTAGCAACATTTTATCTAGGTTTGTTTCCTAGGCAATATTTCAGGAAAATTGATCCTTCAGAAGTATGCAGAGTACATTATAGTGAAGAACAGAGTATGCAGTGTGCACCTATGTGTGAGGTGTTAAAGACATGAATAATAGCTTGATGGTAAGAATGGATATTAAGGAGTGGTGCAAACATCACCAGTGAAGAATTCACAGTGCCTGATAACTGGTTAGGTATGGAGGCGGAAGAGAGGGATGGATGTACACCCAGAGAAGGCAAAAGGAAAGGAAGGGGAAGAACACACATCAGAGACGTACATAAAGTTCTGTGAATTCATTTTCTCCTCCAACAATGTCATGGTTAAGGGATGAGTTGTAGATTCCTTTTTTGAACCACTAGCAAATTATTTGAGATCATCCCTTGAGAGGAACATTAAGCGTATTTTAATAAAATCAATACTTAAGGAAACTAAATATAGCTTGCTTTTAAACATTTTTCCTTCAACATCCCTCTTCCTGCAGTAACCCTTAATCTTTTTCACAGGCTGTAATGGGACCAAGACCAAGAAGGGTTTTCCAGTGAGTGGATGTAGGAAGCTGATAAGAGCAGTATTCTTTTGGGCTTGGTAGCATAAGTTACAATACACTAAAACATATATCTCTTGGAGGCCTCCTTTTTCTCCTGTCAGCAGTTGACATTGTGAAAGATTTACTGATTAGCTTAAAAATTACAGAACTTCTCAGTTTAGTGATGTGGATGTGCTGCCTAATTACAAATGAGCAACTGCAGTTAGTGCTTTTTCCTTCTACTTTGGGGAGCCGTTAAAACTCACAACTAGAGAAGGGAAGGTTTTACATAACTGTTGCTAACGTTAAAAAAGACGTGCACGTTTTACTTCCAAAGAACTGCTTGAGTGCCTCAGTCATTTCATCCAGTCTAGCCCTCTCAGCGCGTTGGTGATTATGTGTCTATTTGAAAACAATGAAGAGGAACAGGGAAAAAGTGTACCAAGAGCTGTAGTTCTTTAACCCTTATTGTGAGAGTTGTTTTGAGCTTATAAAGTGGATGCTGTTATTTACCCTTATACAAATGAAAAAACTGAGTCTTGGGGAATTACAGAGCCAGAAAATGAAAAAAAAAATCATATATCTAAGATTCTGAAGTATATCTAACGCCCATATTTTTTATTCAATATCATGTTAATGAAACAGTGGCAGGTTTTATTTTCTTGGGCTCCAAAATCACTGTGGACAGTGACTCCAGCAACAGAATTAAAAGATGCTTATTGCTTGGAGGAGAAGCTATGGCAAACCTAGCCTCCATTTGAAAAAGCAGAGACATCACTTTGCCAACAAAGGTCTCTAGCCAAAGCTAGAGTTTTTCTAGTTTTTCTAGTAGTTTTTCTAGTAGTCATGTACAGATGTGAGAGTTGGAACATAAAGTAGCCTGTCAACTCATGGCACTGGAGAAGACTCGAGAGTCCCTTGGACAGCAAGGAGCAAGCAATCCTAAAGGAAATCAACATAATATTCATTGGAAGCACTGAAGCTGAAGCTCCAGTACTTTATCCACCTGATACAAAGAGCTGACTCACTGGAAAAGACCCTGATACTGGAAATGACTGAGGGCAGGAGAAGAAGCGGGTGACAGAGGATGAGATGTTTGGATGGCATCACGGACTCAATGGACATGAGTTTAGGTAAATTCCAAGAGCTGGTGATGGACAGGGATGGCATGCTGCGGTCCATGGGGTCACAAAGAGCCCGACACTGCTTAGTGACTGAACAGCAACAACAGTGCCTTACAGGGAGAAAAGTGCTGTATATGGAAACATATGGTATTTTGTCCTTTGAGCTTATGCTGCCCTTTGTCTCAACACAATCACATAGCGAAGTTCTTGTAGCCTACAAAGATTTTCATTAGTGTGAAGTATATTTTCAAAGGATTTGGTCTGATCTTCCCTGACGGTTCATTGTGAAATTCTAAGGTGGAAAATCCTGATTTAACAACCAGACAGTGTAAGTTGAAGTCATTTTCTCTGTGTCACTAAAACAATGTTATGTCAGGGATATGCCTTCATAATTTAGGATTCCCTTTTAGTGCATTTCTTTGTACTGCTTAATATTAAAATGCATAATGCTTTTGTTGATTTTTCTGATTTGCTATTACATCTTTGTTGTTCAGTTGCTAAGTTCTACCTGACTCTTTGTGACCCCTCGGACAGCAGCACGACAGGCTTCCCTGTCCTTCACCGTCTCCCAGAATTTGCTCAAACTCATGTCCTTTGAATCTATGATGCCATCCAACCATCTCATCCTCTCTCACCCTCTTCTCCTGCCCTTAGTCTTTCCCAGCATCCAGTTCTTTTCCAGTGAGTTAGCTCTTTG
The DNA here is from genome assembly GCF_055505025.1 of Bos grunniens. Classification (NCBI taxonomy): domain Eukaryota; kingdom Metazoa; phylum Chordata; class Mammalia; order Artiodactyla; family Bovidae; genus Bos; species Bos grunniens. Next base: position 58,313,544 of record NC_141183.1, on the reverse strand, counting down.
CATCAGGTGGCTAAAGTATTGAAGCTTCAGCTTCAGCATCAGTCCTTCCAATGAATTTTCAGAATTGATTTCTTCTAGGATTGACAGATTTGATCTCCTTGCTGTCCAAGGGACTCTCAAGAGTCTTCTCCAGCATCACAGTTCGAGTGCATCAATGCTTTGACGCTCAGCCTTCTTTATGGTCCAGCTCTCACATCTGTACATGACTACTGGAAAAACCATAGCTTTGACTATATGGTCATTTGTTGGCAAAGTGATGTCTCTGCTTTTTCATACGCTGTCTAGGTTTGTTATAGCTTTTCTTCCAAGGAACAAGCGTCTTTTAATTTTGTGGCTGTACTCACCATCCACAGTGATTTTGGAGCCAAAGAAAGTCAAACCTGTCAGTTTCCACTTTTTCCCCATTTATTTGCCATGAAGTGATGGGACCAGGTGCCAGGATCTTAAGTTTTTTGAATGCTGAGTTTTAAGCCAGCTTTTTCACTCTCCTCTTTCACATTCATCAAGAGACTCTTTAGTTCCTCTTTGCTTTCTGCCATTAGAGTGGTATCACTTGCATATTTGAGGTTGTTGATATTTCTCCCAGCAATCTTGATTCCAGCTTCTGAGTCTTTCAGCCTGGCATTTCTCATAATGTACTCTGCATATAAGTTAAGTAAGCAGGGTAACAATATACAGCCTTGACGTATTCCTTTCCCAATTTTGAGCCAGTCCATTATTCCATGTCTGGTTCTAACTGTTGCTTCTTGCCCTGCATACAGGTTTCTCAGGAGACAAGTAAGGTGGTCTGGTGTTCCCATTTCTTTAAGAATTTTCCACAGACTGTTATGATCCACACAGTCAAAGGCTTTAGTGTAGTCAGTGAAGAAGAAGTAGATGCTTGTTTGGAATTCCCTTGCTATTTTATGATCCAGCGTTTTCTAACTTTTAAACTGAATTAATCTGTACCTAACAGAGTAAATCAGTGAACTAGCTACCACATTTCGCCTGATTGGATTTCAGGCTCATGGTGAGGTACTAGGAAAATTCTGGCTCAATTATTACTGACATAGGAGGCTTTACAGTTATTAGAAAACAGCCCAGGAGGAAAAGAAAAAATGGATTTATGTGATCCTGTATTGCTAAATGTGGCACACTGCTGCTATCTTTTCTTTACTGCTTCCTCTAACAGTCGTCATTTCAATGCACTGATCTTTTAAACAGCCATTCAGTGGGAATTGGGCTAGAACTTTGCTAAGGGGTCACATTTACCAGCCTGACAGTTATACATTTACAAAAGAAATGACATGAATTTATTCAGCAGCAAAACCTCTGCATCTCTTACCACCCCACTGCATTTCACACCGTATTACCATCAGTGCACCATAATGGCTGTATAAATTCCATTCAGATTCTTCATTTAATTAACTAGCGTTCTTTGAACAAAAATAAAAGTGCTGTTTGTATAGAGGAATAAAGGCTGTATGAAGCAACTGTGAAGGAGACAAATCATCGAATTAGTTATTCTTCATTGCTGCTATGGTGAATTCTCTGCCCCTCCCTTTCTCTTCAGTGATAATATTATTTTTTTCCTAGCCTGATGGAATGGAAAATGGGGAATGGTGTAGCAGCCTCAAATGTGTTTGAGTGTGTTGTAATGGCCACATCCTGAGCTCATGCAGGGCTGGGCCCCGATGATGTTGTCATCTACAAGTGATTTGTTTTTTTAGCATATTCTGTAGCCAAGACTGTGGACTTTGTAACTAGACAGCCTGGGTTCAAATCCCAGCTCTGCCACTTACTAAGTTTGTGATTCTGAGCAAACTACTTAACTTTCCAGTTTCCTGTCTATTAAATGAGGGTAAAACTGGGCATACCTCTCACAGCACTGGGTAGATTATTTGAGGTGATCTATCCAAAACATTTAGAGCCCTGTTGACACATACTAGGCCGTTACCTCCCATTTGTGCAGTTTTTTGTGAAGTTGATCCAGTTGTGACACTGGTAACCCTTGATCGTCTGGGCTGAACTGACGGATGTGTTAGTTAGATAGGTGTCCTTTTACCGCGTCTCTGCTCAGCACTCTCCAGTCGCTTTCCCTCTGGCTGTGAGTAAAACTAAAGTCCTTACAATGGCCTACAAAGGCTCTCAAGATCTGTCACTCCATGCCAGCACCATCCCTGCCCAGAGACCTGTGAGCACTTTACCCCCATGTCCTGCACCCCCTCCTTCCTGTCCTCTCCTCCTGTCTACTTCGGCCACCCAGAGTTCCTTGCTGATCTCTCAAGATGCAGAATGCTATGGATGCACAATGCTATCTCAGTTCCTTTGCACAAACTGTTCTCTCTGCCCAGAAAGCTCCATCCCTTCTGCTGTTCTCTGATTAAAAGTCTTCTAAGTGAGCTCTTCATTGACTCTCTCTAGTTTGTCATCTCCCCAAACTAGATTATAAATATCGGGGGACAAAAGGAGGACTTTGTATTGTGTTAGGTGCTCTATCTTCAGTACCTGAGACAGAAACTGACACACAGTAAGTACTTAATAGTTATTGAATGTAAGAATGAAAAATTGACCCTTAAAATATGTCCTGTAGTAAAAATATTTCTAACCCTCCCCTAGGCTCAAACAAAAGCAAGCGTCCTGTAAAAGCTCCCAGAAAATTAAAATAGCCATAGTTGAATATTAGCCACGGCAATTGGAGCAGAAAGTTCCATTGCAGAGAAAAACAATTTCTGCATCAAGTAAAAAAAAAAAAGAAAGAAATGGTTTACATTATAGCAAGTGCAATATTAAATTATATTGGTGTCCTGGGAACTATTATTGAGCCAGCACCAAGGCACAGTTTTGAGAGTGCAAATGCTTTGGGCCACACCATCCACTTCCTAAGATGAAAAATACAGCGAGTGTATAGTTTTGGTTTTGTTTTTATCATGTAGTGGTGGAGTAAAATGGTGAGAAGAGCATTAATGTTGGAGTCAGGTAAAGCTGGGTTTAAATTTTGGCACTGGTATCTGCCCTTGCATAGGTTATGTTACCTCTCTGAGCCTCTGTTGATTATGTATAAAATGGCTTCTAGTAATGCCTTTCCCTCAGTGTTGTTCTAAATGTGGTGAGCATTGCATCCTATAGAAATGGCTGTATATTTTACTACTGAATTCTGCCTTTTGGCTTAAATCAAAATGGGGAGGTAGCTCTTAGACTGATGTCTAGGAATAAGATTTGGCTCCTGGGGCTTGGACCACTGAGAAGCCCTTAACACTATAAATCTCTCAGCAGGATCTGATGAAGCTGCAAAAACCTTCATAGAACATGAGCCCTACCACCTACTTGACTTGTAGAAGTCTGCTCTTTTTATCTTTTGAGCCAATTCTTATTCTATTTTCCATTTTCAATTTTCTTCTGCTTCTCTTATTTTCAAAATTCTCTCCTAAATGTGTGAAGTTGGAGAGTCCATACTGAAAGTTATCCAAGAAATCAAGGAAAAGTAAGGTCACGCATGACCTTAATTAAATAACATGAATATTAGTTTTCTTTTTTTTTTAATTTTATTTTTAAACTTTACATAATTGTATTAGTTTTGCCAAATATCAAAATGAATCCACCACAGGTATACATGTGTTCCCCATCCTGAACCCTCTTCAAATTGAGATGTGAATAATATAACTATATTGATTCATTTTTTGAATTATAACTTCCAGAAAGAAGAAAATAATTTGTTTAAACTGCTACTATTTTTACATTCTTTTCTTCAATGACATTATTTTTTTAAATATTTAGGAAGCCAAAGCTGTGGTCGAAGAAGCAAGAGCCCTGCGAAGTCGGCTTCATCTTGCCGAAGCTGCGCAGAGACAGGCACAGGGAATGGAAATGGATTACGAGGAAGTGATCCGTCTGTTAGAGGCTGAGATTACAGAGCTGAAGGCTCAGCTTGCTGATTATTCTGACCAAAATAAAGTAAGCAAAACAGTTCCCTTTTCTGGTTACCATGGTTTCCTTGCCGTAGCTATGTATCCTGTTTTCATTTTTTTTTTCGTCTGCACTTCTAAACTAGGTCAGTGTTTGTCTTCTGTTATTCAGTGGTAGGATGATGTGTCATGGTGGAGGTAATGTGAAGGTTATGAGCCTCCCTTTATCCAGATAGCTTTGGGATGGAAAAGTATGTGCCCCAAATTTATTTGGGTCACTGGTCAACATTGTACAACTCAAGCATTAAGTCCCATTACATTGATTTCCTCCTTTTTCCCTAAACTTGCTAATTTGTCTTTTAATTCTGTTTTACTCTTTGTTTAGAACACTTGAGGAAGTGTGAAAGTTAAATAATTTTTTGCCAAAGGCCCAAGTTAATTAAGAGAAAGAAACTTGAGTTTGAATTTAGCAGGCTTCAATTTCAGTAGCAAAATACTGAATGCTTTTCAGAAGGCAATGTGACCTTTCTTTTAATGTGAATTTTTTTTTATTATGTGATTTTGTAAAACATTATATGTACTATATTCATTGAATGGTCTTCAAAAACTGTAATAGACATATATACTTTATTTTCACTGAAATAAGGTAGAAAATTAAATAAATTGAAATAGATATTTTATAACTTCCTAGAATTTTTTTCTAACCATAATAAGTGTTTATGTCTCTAATCCAGTCATCTTTCAAGAGAACATAAAACAAATTTGAAAAACTTACATTTATTTATTTAAACATAAAAGAGTTAAATACTTTAAATATACTAAGTGGAAATGAAACTAATTTTAGAAAAGCAAGATACAGAAGAAAGTCTGAAATTTTCTTTGGTTATCTAAGAGATACGTTTTTCACATTTGCCATTTAAACGAGTTCCAAAAGAAGTCTGATGTTCCTGTCACCCATTGATAATACCATAAGGCCAAGGGGGAGCAATACTTTAGATGGCAGAAATACTAAGGAATGTTGCATATATTTATTATTCTTGACCTAGGTTTATGTTCTGAAATCAGAGATATATGCTTATTTCATGTGAGTAACTTAACATGATTCTGAAAATATTGGTGGGATTATAAAAATATTAAAAGTACTTTTTAAATAATAACTTGATTTATTTTCAGAGGGATAATCAAGTCTTTAAAAATACTTTCTTTTTAAATAATATAACATTTAAGTAATTCATATGAATTTATTCAATGTTTTAAAGCGTAGGTTATTTGCTATTCTCTATTTCAGCTCCTAGCTGAAAAACATTTTTGTCCTAAGTTTTGTGGTAATATAATTAATTCAGCTCTCTTTTTTAGCATAATGGTGTCTCATGCCATTCAGAGGAACAAAATTTTGTTAAGAGAACAAAATCCTAAACTAAGCCATTAGCCCATGTCTGAAAATAATCATTTTTTTTTTCCCAAGAGATGTTAGAGATGAACATCTCAACATTTTCCAAACCCAATACCAGTGGAGAAAAAGAAGGAAACTTTTTTTTGTTTGAGATTGCTTGAAGAGATACTCACCAAAATATTACAGAATTCAGATTCAGATATTCATTTTTAAAGCAGATTATTTTTATAACAATAAATATTTTTCTTACAAGTTTTCCCTTATATTATCATTATGTTTACTTATCTCCCTTTTTATTTATTTTTTCCTTCAGCTTAAGAAATAAAAACTTACCAATACATTTGAAGACCCACAATGTCCCTTTCCAATTTCATCCCATAAAACCACTTTCCTAGATTTAATCTTAACCATTTTCTTGATTATTTTACTACCTGTATATATATATCCCTTAGTCTTCACTGGTGGCTCAGACAATAAGGAATCCACCCACAATGCAGGAGACCTGAGTTTGATCCCTGGGTACGAAAGATTCCCAGCAGAAGAGAATGGCTACCCACTCCAGGATTCTTGCCTGGGGAATTCCATGGACAGAGGAGCCTGGTGATACAGTCCATGGGGTTACAAAGAGTTGGACATGACTGAGCACTTAAGCATGCATGCACATATCCCTTAACAATGTATTGTTGAATTTTGCCTGTTTGTCAACTTTATATGAATAGAAAACATATTACTTTTATTATTCCGACTTGTGTTTTTTTCACTCAAAATTTTGTATTTGTGATTTATTTATTTGAAGTTTATAGCTAGTTCATGTCTTTTCATTGCCTTTTTTGTATTCCATTGAGTGGATATATTACAGTATATTTGTCCATACTATATTTGATAGACAGTACAACTGTTCATTTTCTTCTTTTATGAACAGTGTTGCTAAAAAGTTTTGTATGTATATCCTACTCCACATGTGTAGCAGTTCTCTTTTGTTCATACTAGAGTGGAATTGGTAGGTTGAGTGATGATTGTATGATCAGCTTTACTAATTACAATTAGGCAATGCCAATTGTGTTTGAAAGTATTTAAACTGATCTTAACTCAGTGTTCAGTGACATCAGGTGATTAGCTTGAAATGAGCCATGTAAGATTATTTACACCACGAAATGCAGTAAACCAGGGCTTTGCCTCTTGTCCCAGATAGCCAGTTGAGCTAATATTTATGCATTTATGAGGCAATTTTGTTTCTATGTGAAATGTTTTTATTTTTGATGTTGTAAAACTCTTCTCCTGAATTTATGCTTGCCTTTGCACCCTAAAGTGAAATGAACAGCTGTTATTTTCATATAATCCAATTAATCGATCTTTTCCTTCATGTGTCTTTCTAGAAGTCCCTGCATTCTCAAAAATGTTTCTGTATTTGTCTCTAAAAGTTTTTAAAATTTGATCCTTCTTTCATGGTTTTATGTCATTGTATGAGATAGGGGTCCATTTCATTCTTTCTTTCTTTTTCTAAATGAATGATAAACTATCCCAGCCCCTTTCATTCAAAAGCCTCTTTTACTCTAAATCTTCATCTGATGACCCTGTCTAGTTCTTTTTCTTTACATGTGTGGTGGCTACATAATCCTTTGATCTTTTATCTGTATTTTTTTTTTTATGATTTTCAGGTTTTTTTTTTTTTTTAATTCTGCCTGTATTTTAGACTCAGATTATGAGTTCAGTTCAGTTCAGTTGCTCAGTCGTGTCCGACTCTTGGCGACCCCATGGACTGCAGCACGCCAGGCCTCCCTGTCCATTACCAACTCCCGGAGTCTACCCAAACCCATGTCCATCGAGTCAGTGATGCCATCCAACCATCTTATCCTCTCTTGTCCCCTTCTCCTCCTGCCCTCAATCTTTCCCAGCATCACAGTCTTTTCAAATGAGTCAGCTCTTCTCATCAGGTGGCCAAAGTATTGGAGTTTCAGCTTCGACATCAGTCCTTCCAATGAACACCCAGGACTGATCTCCTTTAGGATGCACTGGTCTCCTTGCAGTCCAAGGGACTCTCAAGAGTCTTCTCCAACACCACAGTTCAAAAGCATCAATTCTTTGGCGCTCAGCTTTCTTTATAGTCCAACTCTCATATCCATACATGACTACTGAAAAAACCATGGTCTTGACTAGATGGACCTTTGTTGGCAAAGTAACATCTCTGCTTTTTAATATGCTGTCTAGGATGGTCATAACTTTCCGTTCAAGGAGTAAGTATCTTTTAATTTCATGGCTGCAGTCACCATCTGCAGTGATTTTGGAGCCCAGAAAAATAAAGTCAGCCACTGTTTCTACTGTTTCCCCATCTATTTCCCATGAAGTTGATGGAACCAGATGCCATGATCTTAGATTTCTGAATGTTGAGCTTTAAGCCAACTTTTTCACTCTCCACTTTCACTTTCATCAAGAGGCTCTTTAGTTCTTTTTCACTTTCTGCCATAAGGGTGGTGTCATCTGCATATCTGAGGTTATTGATATTTCTCTCGGAAATCTTAATTCCACTTGTGCTTCTTCCAGCCCACCATTTCTCATGATGTACTCTGCATATAAGTTAAATAAGAAGGATGACAATATACAGTCTTGACGTACTCCTTTCCCGATTTAGAACCAGTCTGTCATTCCATTCTAACTGTTGCTTCCAGACCTGCATACAGATTTCTCAGGAGGCAGGTCAGGTGGTCTGGTATACCCATTTCTTGAAGAATTTTCCACAGTCTGTTGTGATCCACACAGTCAAAGGCTTCAATATAGTCAATAAAGCAGGAGCAGATGTTTTTCTGGAACTCGCTTGGTTTTTCGATGATCCAATGGATGTTGGCAATTTGATCTCTGGTTCCTCTGCCTCTTCTAAATCCAGCTTGAACAAATGGAAGTTCACGGTTCACGTACTGTTGAAGTCTGGCTTGGAGAATTTTGAGCATTACTTTGCTAGCGTGTGAGATGAGTGCAACTGTGTGGTAGTTTCAACATTCTTTGGCATTCCCTTTCTTTGGAATTGTAATGAAAACTGACCTTTTCCAGTCTGGTGGCCACTGCTGAGTTTTCCAAATTTGCTGGCATATTAAATGCAGCACTTTCATAGCATCATCTTTTAGGATTTGAAATAGCTCAACTGGAATTCCATCACCTCCACTACTTTTGTTCGTAGTGATGCTTCCTAAGGCCCACATGACTTCACATTCCAGGATGTCTGGCTCTAGGTAAGTGATCACACCATTGTGATTATCTGGGTTGTGAAGGTCTTTTTTGTACAGTTCTTCTGTGTATTCCTGCCACCTCTTCTGAATCTCATCTGTTTCTGTTAGGTCCATACCATTCTGTCCTTTATTGAGCCCATCTTTGCATGAAATGTTCCCTTGGTATCTCTAATTTTCTTGAAGAGATCTCTAGTCTTTCCCATTGTATTGTTTTCCTCTGTTTCTTTGCAATGATCACTGAGGAAGGCTTTCTTATCTCTCCTTGCTATTCTTTGGAACTCTGCATTCAAACGGGTATATCTTTCCTTTTCTCCTTTGCTTTTGGCTTCTCTTCTTTTCACAGCTATTTGTAAGGCCTCCTCAGACAACCATTTTGCTTTTTTGCATTTCTTTTTCTTAACATGGTCTTGAGCCCTGCCTCCTATACACTGTCATGAAACTTCATCCATAGTTCTTCAGACACCCTATCAGATATAATCCCTTGAACCTATTTCTCACTTCCATAGTATAATCGTAAAGGGTTTGATTTAGGTCACACTTGAAAGTTCTACTGGTTTTCCCTACTTTCTTCAGTTTAAGCCTGAATTTGACTAAGGGGTTCATGATCTGAGCCACAGTCGGCTCCCGGTCTTATTTTTCTGACTGTATAGAGCTTCTCCATCTTTGGCTGCAAAGAATGTAATCAATCTGATTTCGGTGTTGACCATCTGGTGATGTCCATGTGTAGAGTCTTCTTGTGTTGTTGGAAGAAGGTGTTTGCTATGACCAGTGTGTTCTCTTGGCAAAACTCTGTTAGGCCTTATATGATCTATTTATTAGACTGGCTACATCAGGTCCTAGTTGTGTCGTGCAGGACCTTCATTGCGGCGCATGCACTCTGTAGCTGTGGCACACGGGCTCAGTAGTTACGGCACAGGGGCTTCAGTAATTGCAGCATACAGGCTTTTAGTTGCGGAGCACGGGCTTACTTACTGCATAGTATATGGGATCTTAGTTCTCCAAGGGAGCAAACCTGCGCCTCCTGCATTGCAAGGCGGATTTTAACCATTGGACCACAAGGAAGTCCCTGTCCTTAATATTTTAATTTTGTCTATGGTAAACAACAGGTAATTGGATTTTTTTCCCATTTTACTAGTTTTTGACCTTTAATTGGAAAGATCTTTCCATTTACATTCTTACTCACTAATGTACTTGGCTTAATTTCTGCCCTTTTATTTTCTGCGTTTTATCTGTCCCATGTTTTCTAGTTGTTTGTCGTGTCTTACCTCCCTCTCGCCCCTTTTGTTTGGATTGGGTCAGATTTTTCCTGTGTTCCCCCACTCCCGTTTATTTTACTGCGCTGCTTTCACTTTCAGGTGGCTCAGATGGTAAAGAATCCACCTGCAATGTGGGAGACCAGGGTTCAATCCCTGGCTTGGGAAGATCCCCTGGAGAAGGGAATGGCTACCCATTCCAATATTCTGGCCTGGAGAATTCCACGGACAGAGGAGCACAGCAGGCTGCAGTCCATGGGGTCTCAAAGAGTCGGACACAACTAAGCAACTTTAATTTTCATGCTAGTTTAGAAGTTAGACACTTGTTTCTAATTGTAATGATTATCTTGTAATAGCAATGGTAGCTTTCTATTTTAACTTAAATTATAAAACTAATCACTATCAGTCTACTTCTAAATACTGTAAGAACTTTACTACAAATCCAAGTCTCTTTCTATTTAATATTTTGTAATTATTTTAGTTATTTCTTGACTTTTAACATCATAAATTAGATATTATTACAACTTCTTTTGTGCTGTCAATCTTTGTTTAGATTGACCTCCATGTTTATCATTTTCTTTTTTCAACATTCTTGCATTTCAGAACTTTTTGCTTGAATTGCTTTCTTTTTTCCTGAAGTACAGCATTTAGAAATTCATCTTTCAAAGATAGGATCTGTTGTAATGAAATTTATTTTTGTTTGTCTGGAAACATATTCATTAATTCTTGTTCTTGAAGTGTAGCATTTAGGGTGTTAAACTGGCACTGAGTTTCTTTAATGTTTTTGCTCCATGGTTGTGATATCAGATTTCAGTCTGTTATTTGTTTGCAGTGTGTTGTTTCTTTTTAGGTGATTTTATCTTAAGTGGTCACAAGTTTGACTATGGTCAGCCATGTATTGAGCTATCTTTATTTGTATGCTTGAGATTCAAGGAATGAGTTTCCTGATCTGAGTAACAGTGTCTTTCACTGTTTCTGCAAAACCTTAAGCTGTTATCCTGACCTATTTCTCTTTAATTATTTCTTGTCTCTCCTATGTAATTTATATTGGATATATGATAGATCTTCTGGTTACTTTTTCCTTACCTCTTCTCTTTTCATATTTTCCATTTTTATTTTTCTGCTCTATTATACATTTATTTACCTCTGTCTTCCAGTTCACCTGTTCTCTTTTCAACTTATCTTAAGGTGCTGGACAGCAAACACATTAACTGAGTTTCTAGTTATTACTGCCTTTTTTTAAAATGAAGGATACTTGCTTTACAATGCCATGGTGGTCTCTACCGTGCATTAGCACAAATCAGCCACAGTTGTGCATGTGTCCTTCCCTCCTAAGCCTCCTTCCCGCACCGTTCCACCCTGTGGGTCGTCACAGAGCACCGGGCTGGCTCCCTGTGCTGTACAGCCACGTCCTGCTGCTTGTCCGCGTCACACCTGACGGTGCACACGTGTCAGTGCTGCGCACTCAGCTCACACTGCCCGCTCCTTCCCCTGCTGTGTGCACCAGGCCATTCCCTGCGTCTGCCTCCATTTCTCCTCTCTAAACGTGTTCTTCAGTACCATTTTTCTAGATTCCACATGCATATGTTAATATACGATATTTGCTTTTCTTTTTGTGACTTCAAACTGTATAACAGGCTCTAGGTTCATCAACCTCACTATAGCTGACTCAAATTCATTCCTTTTTATGGCCGAGTAGTATTCCATTGTATGTGTCTATATATATGTCCATGTATTTATATATATACATACATACAACTTCTTTACCCATTTTTCTGTTGATGGACATCTACGTTGCTTCCGTGTCCTGGCTATTGTCAATAGTGCTGCAGTTAACATTGGAGTGCATGTGTTTTTGAATTGTAGTTTTCTCAGGATTTATGCTCAGTCATGGGATTGGTGGGTTGTATGGTAATTTTATTCCTAGTTTGTTAAATCTCCATACTATTCTCCATAGTGGCCATTTCAATTTAAATTCCCACCAAGAGTGTAATAGGGTTCCCTTTTCTCCACATCACTTCCAGTATTTATTATTTGTAATTTTTTTGTTGATGGCTATTCTGATTAAAAGACACTGCTTGCTCCTTGGAAGAAAAGCTATGACCAACCTAGATAGCATATTAAAAAGCAGAGACATTTGCCAACAAAGGTCTGTCCAGTCCAAGCTATGGTTTTTCCAGTAGTCATGTATGGATGTGAGAGTTGACCTATACAGAAAGCTGAGAGCCAAAGAATTGATGCTTTTGAACTGTGGTGTTGGGAGAAGACTCTTGAGAGTCCCTTGGACTGCAAGGAGATCCAACCAGTCCATCCTAAAGGAAATCAGTCCTGAATATTCACTGGAAGGAGTGATGCTGAAGCTGAAGCTCTAATACTTTGGCTACCTGATGCGAAGAGCTAAATCATTTGAAAAGACTGTGATGCTAGAAAAGATTGAGGGCAGGAGGAGAAGGGGACGACAGAGGATGAGATGGCTGGATGACATCACCGATTAGATGAACATGAGTTTGAGTAAGCGCTGGGAATTGGTGATGGACAGGGAGGCCAGGCATGCTGCGGTCCATGGGATCACAAAGAGTCGGACACCACTGAGCAACTGAACTGATGATGACTCTGATTGGTGTGAAGTGATATTTTATTTTTGTTTTGCATTTCTCTAATAATGTGCAGTGTTGAGCATCTTTTCATGTGTTTATTGGCCATCTGTATGTCTTCTTTGGAGAAGTGTCTGCTTAGGCCTCTTGTCTGTTTTTTGATTGATTGTTTATTTTTCTGATATTGAGCTATATGAGCTACTTATGTATTTTGGAGATTAATCCTATGTCAGTAGCTTTGTTTGCAATTATTTTCTCCCATTCTGAGGCTTGTCTTTTAATCTTGTTTATTATTTCCTTTGCTATGCAAAAGCTTTTTAAGTTTAATTAGGTCCCATTTGTTTTATTTCCATTACTCTAGGAGGTGAGTCAAAGAGGATCTTGCTGTGATTTATATCCAAGAGTGAAAAATATGAAATGCTTCATAAATTTGTGTATCATTCTTGTGCAGGGGCCATGCTAATCTCTGTATCGTTCCAATTTTAGTATATGTGCTAAGTAAGCACTGCATTTTTATTTCTAAGTTTGATTTTTTTACTTCATCTGGATCTATTTAGATAGTATCTTGTCTCTTTATTATGCATTAAATTCTTTCTTAGTTTTTAAAGCATATTGAACATTAGTTCAGTCCAGTCGCTCAGTCGCGTCTGATTCTTTGTGACCCCATGAACTGCAGCACACCAGGCCTCCCTGTCCATCACCAACTCCCAGAGTTTACCCAAACTCATGTCCATTGAGTCGGTGATGCCATCCAACCATCTCATCCTCTGTCGTCCCCTTCTCTTCCTGCCTTCAGTCTTTCCCAACATCAGGGTCTTTTCAAATGAGTCAGCTCTTCGCATCAGGTGGACAAAAATATTGGAGTTTCAGCTTTAGTATCAGTCCTTCCAATGAACATCCAGGATTGATTTCCATTAGGATGGACTGGTTGGATCTCCTTGCTGTCCAAGGGACTCTCAAGAGTCTTCTCCAACACCACAGTTCAAAAGCATCAATTCTTCTGTGCTCAGCTTTCTTTATAGTCCAACTCTAACTATATTCTGTATTCAGTCACTTCAGTATCTCCAATCTCTGTAGGTCTGATCCTATAATTTGTGTCCTTCAGCTGACTTTTTATCCATAGTAGCTTATTTACTGAGGCCATCATCTTTTGATACATTAAATGTAGGAATTCTTTGATATCTGAATTTAGAAATTAACCCACTAAAGAAAGTTTGTGTTTGCTTTTACCAGTCAGGTAAAATTTAAACTAAATTTTCAGCTTATGAATGTACAGATCACATAAGTAATATAAATCCTGATCTCTAACCTGCATGAGTGGTGCACTGGGGTCTACCATTCACCAGAGCCAAAATCAAGAGGTTTGTTTCTCCCTAATTTACCCATTAAAGTTCTCCTGTTTGTGCCTGATGAAACCCCAAACTAGAGGCCACCAAGAATCAGCAAATACCCTGAGATAAAGTTGTGCTCCACTGTACTCTCACTTCAGTGGGTTCAGGCAGCAATGCTGTTGCACGTCTTCATGAAATTCCTTTACTGTTCACGGCATTCTTTTACTTCTCCGCCAGCTCAGCTTCAAATTGGGTCATGCTACATTAAATATGTATGTGTATCTTCAGCATGTTGGATTATGCCACACTAACAGGGGTTTCTGTCAGCATCTGGTAAGCCATGTTGTCCAAAAAAGCCACCATAAGCTAACTAAAATGTGTTTTACTGTAACAATCAATAGAGTTATATGTGTGTGCTCAGTCACAGTCCAACTCTTTGCAGCCCCATGGAGTGTGGCCTGCCGTGGTCCTCTGTCCATGAATTTTCCAGGCAAGAATACTGGAGTGGGTTGCCATTCCCTACTCCAGGGGATCTTCCAACCCAGGGATCAAACCCACATCCCTTGTACCTCTTGTACTGGCAGGCAGATTCCTTACCCCTAGCCCCACATGGAAAGCCACTTTAGGGTTCAGTTCAGTTCAGTTCAGTCACTCAGTCGTGTCCGACTCTTTGCGACCCCATGAATTGCAGCTCGCCAGGCCTCCCTGTTCATCACCAACTCCCGAAGTTCACTGAGACTCACGTCCATCGAGTCAGTGATGCCATCCAGCCATCTCATCCTCTGTCGGCCCCTTCTCCTCTTGCCCCCAATCCCTCCCAGCATCAGTGTCTTTTCCAATGAGTCAACTCTTCGCATGAGGTGGCCAAAGTACTGGAGTTTCAGCTTTAGCATCATTCCTTCCAAAGAAATCCCAGGGCTGATCTCCTTCAGAATGGACTGCTTGGATCTCCTTGCAGTCCAAGGGACTCTCAAGAGTCTTCTCCAACACCACAGTTCAAAAGCATCAATTCTTCGGTGCTCAGCCTTCTTCACAGTCCAACTCTCACATCTATACATGGCCACAGGAAAAACCACAGCCTTGACTAGACGAACCTTTGTTGGCAAAGTAATGTCTCTGCTTTTGAATATGCTATCTAGGTTGGTCATAACTTTCCTTCCAAGGAGTAAGCATCTTTTACTTTCATGGCTGCAGTCACCATCTGCAGTGATTTTGGAGCCCAAAAAAATAAAGTCTGACACTGTTTCACCTGTTTCCCCATCTATTTCCTATGAAGTGATGGGACCAGATGCCATGGTCTTCGTTTTTTGAATGTTGAGCTTTAAGCCAACTTTTTCCACTCTCCACTTTCACTTTCATCAAGAGGCTTTTTAGTTCCTCTTCACTTTCTGCCATACGGGTGGTGTCATCTGCATATCTGAGGTTATTGATATTTCTCCCGGCAATCTTGATTCCAGCTTGTGCTTCCTCCAACCCAGCGTTTCTCATGATGTACTCTGCATAGAAGTTAAATAAGCAGGGTGACAATCTACAGCCTTGACATACTCCTTTTCCTATTTGGAACCAGTCTGTTGTTCCATGTCCAGTTCTAACTGTTGCTTCCTGACCTGCATACATAGCTCTATTCCTAAGATGTGGTCTTACTGTGGTCTCAATTGAGGATCCAGGGTGTTCAGATAAGCTTCTCTTCTCTAATTGGTCAAACACCAATGACTTACAGCCAAATGTAAACTTCAGAACCTCTGTTTAGCTTACATTCCACCATAGTGGACCAGCCTTTTAATGCCTGGCTGTGCATATGCATAGCTTAGAATCCTGCTAAAGACCAAGAGATACTTAGGTATAGTTTCGCAGCTTTTATTTTGTGTTGCTTCCTCTTATCTTCTACCATGCCCCACAGGTTTAGCCATCTCTAAATTTCAATTTTTGTTTCCTCAGCTCAGTAAAACCCTATCTTCTTTTTAGACCCTCTTTCCCTATGCCATGTTTTGAAGACTTTAGACAAAAGGCCAGTCATGGAGCTTAACTTTCATGTTTTCAGTCTCTCCAGAATCCCGATCTTTCATTGCCTGTTGCCCAAAATCTGAAAGCAATTGATTCGTATGCTTTTCCTGCTTTATTATTAATATTTTCTTATTGTAAAAAGACTAATAAAGTAGTAGTTATTCCCTCCTGTGTGGAAGGAGTAATATATAATCAATTTTATACTTTTCTTTGTGTGCCATTTATCAATGTAGTTCCCTTCAACTTCAAATTTGCTTCATTGCTTGCTCTGAAGAAACTGAATTGGAACCCTGACAGCTGGTACAATGTTAAGCTTTGTCAGTAAAGTTATATGTAGCTTATATTATACAATTTTCAGCATCCCTATGCAGTTTAACTTTTAAAAATATTGCAATTAGTTAAGTGACCCTCCAAATAAAAAGATATATACAATAAGAGAAAATCCCTTTTGATATTTCTGTCCAGGAAAGTGTTCAGGAGTTAAGAAAGAGAATCACAGTACTGGACTGCCAATTGCGAAAATCAGAAATGGCGCGGAAAACTTTTGAGGCATCCACTGAAAAGCTTCTCCATTTTGTAGAGGTAAATTTTCCTGTTACATCGCTTTATGTCCATTTTTAAGAAATGTGTAGACAACTGACATATAGATAAATGTCATGGTGTTTGTTGGCTAGTGAAACCTTCCCTGGGCTCAAAACAGCAATGCTGACTTCAGTTCACTTTAGTCAGTCAGTCATGTCTGACTCTTTGCGACCCCATGGACAGCTGCACACCAGGCCTCCCTGTCCATAACCAACTCCAGGAGTTTACTCAAACTCATGTCCATCGAGTCGGTGATGTCATCCAACCATCTCATCCTCTGTCGTCCCCTTCTCCTCCTGCCTTCAGTCTTTCCCAGCCTCTGGGTCTCTTCCAGTGAGTCAGTTGTTCGCATCAGGTGGCCAAAGTATTGGAGTTTCAGCTTCAACATCAGTCCTTCTAGTCAATATTCAGGACTGATTTCCTTTAGAATTGACTGGTTGGATCTCCTTGCAGTTCAAGGGACTCTCAAGATTTTAAATTGCTTAGATAATGAAAAGAGTAGCTAACATACAGATTAAGAGAAATGATTGAGATAGAGTTATATGATCCTTAATATATGCTATGTTTTAATGAAAACTTTCTTAAAACTTTTGATACTAAGTAAACATTGGTTGATAAATGCTATGCTATGCTAAGTCACTTCAGTCGTGTCCAACTCTGTGCAACCCCATAGACAGCAACCTACCAGGCTCCCCCGTCCCTGGGATTCTCCAGGCAAGAACACTGGAGTGGGTTGCCATTTCCTTCTCCAATGCATGAAAGTGAAAAATGAAAGTGAAGTCACTCAGTCGTGTCGGACTCTTCGCGACCCCATGGACTGCAGCCTACCAGGCTCCTCCGTCCATGGGATTTTCCAGGCAAGAGTACTGGAGTAGGGTGCCATTGCCTTCTCTGAGTTGATAAATACCCTTACAGAAATATGTCTATGTATTATAATTCTGAGAATTGTATGTTAATGTAACTGATTTTTCTATATATAACAAAAATACCTTTCCAATAATATGGGTGGAGGGGTTATAAATATTATTTAAACAAGAAAAAACATTTTAAAAAGCTATCAAAGTTACATATTGCCTTTACTGTTTTGTTTGTCTCTAGGCTATTCAAGATGTATTTTCTGATAATTCTGCACCTTTGTCAAATTTAAGGTAAGAAAATTCAAGTGCTTTCATCTGATACTTGTGGCTAAAATGCTAAAATCTCTTATAGCCTTGAGATAGTCAAAGCAATTTTTCCCTTTTATACAGGATGCTACTAGCAATATACTTCTACTTCTAGCAACATGTGCTTGAAGAAACATAGGAAAACTTCACCCTTTACTGTGAAAGTAGCAGTTCAGTAAACAAAGATGATTCACTATTTTAGGTTTCCACATAGCATTTTTGAATTTAGAAAATCGCCTATGCTGGTATAACTTTTAACTGATTTTATTGTAATATTTCTTCAAGTGAAATCTGATGTTTTTATTGTTATCTGTTATCATCGGATTTCACTGCTTATGGTGCTGGCTTATGGGGCTTCCCTGGTGACTTTAAAGAATCCGCCTACCAATGCAGAAGACTCGAGTTTGATCCCTGGGTCAGGAAGATCCCCTGGAGAAGGAAATAGCAACCCACTCCAGTATTCTTGCCTGAGGAATCCTGTAGACAGAGGAGCCTGACAGGCTACAGTCCATGGGGTCACAAAAGAGTTGGACACAACTTAGTGACTAAACACCAACAATAGCAATATGCTGCTTATGATGTAAGATAATTATGTGAATTCCATGATGATTATTTTCAGTAAGGATGTTAAAATACTCAGCAATTAATTCTCCTTTTATGGTTTAAACATGACCCCGACTTCTACCACCCAAGGTTTCATTGTGGCCTTGAATAATAATTCAAAAGTTTTAATATTAAAAATGACCTTTTAAAAGCCAGAGTCTGCTCTTGCAGATTCATGGAACAAAGGTAACTTTAAAAAGCAACATTAATATATATATAACTGAATCACTTTGCCTTATACTTGGAAGTTATTCAGTATTGTAAATCAACTTTATATCAGTTTTTTTAAAAAAAAAAAAACAACCTTAAGCAGCTTTTACCACAGCTTGAAAAGTTAAAGGAGTTTAAAAGTTAAAGTTAAAGTTTAAAGGAGTAAAATTTGGCTCAGTCTTTTTAATACACTGTGTCTTCTGTAGTGGATATTGGCCTTGGTCTTCTACACAGAAAGGCTCTGTATTTGAATTTGAGAATTAATGCCTTAGTTTTTCCTTGTGAATTAATGCTGTCTTGCCTAGGAAGATGGATTATAAGTAATGATGCCTTTGTTGTCAGTTTAAAATTGTCTCTTTTCAAGTAAAAGTTTTAACATAATGGTAAAAGTAAAACCTTGCATTTTAATTGTATCAGACTTTCAGGTGAAATTTGCATTTTTTAAAAGTGGTATAAATGCTCTAGGCTGTTTTAGATTTAGGGACAGCAAATGGAAGAGATAATTTAAGAGATAATATCAGTAGCAAATTTAGTAGTAGAATTTGTATTTAGTATTACTAATTCAGTTCAGTTCAGTCACTCAGGCATGTCCAACTCTTTGCGACCCCATGAACCACAGCACTCCAGGCCTCCCTGTCCATCACCAACTCCCGGAGTTCACCCAAACTCATGTGCATTGAGTCGGTGATGCCATCCGGCCATCTCATCCTCTGTCGTCCCCTTCTCCTCCTGCTCCCAATCCCTACCAGCATCAGGGTCTTTTCCAATGAGTCAAGGTAGTAGTAAATGTCTATTTGATGAATTTATGTTTAACTGTTTAATTTAAATGTCTACAAGACTAAATAAAAGGCTACATCATGTAATCCAAACAATGATTTAGGAGGAGCTGTCCTTCTATTCCTTGTCCTTATACATAAGGTCAACCTAATATTTTAAATATCCCTATTTATTATGTATTAAAGAATTAAAAACAAGTATTATTTTGTGAGCATCATTTCAGTTTATGACTATAAGAATACAGTGTTCTCAGAAATCAGAAATTTTCTGCAATTTTATAGCTAATAAGAATTCAGATTTAGCAAAGATAGATATTCTTCATTATGTAATAAGTTCAGCTTTATTTTCTTGCCCTCATAGTGAAAGAAGAGCTCTGTTAGCTTCCCAGACGTCCCTCACGCCATTGGGAAAGAACGGACACAACATCCCAGCAACACTGGCACTCGAGTCTAAGGAACTTGTTAAATCTGTCCGTGCCATACTTGATATGGATTGTAAGTTTTCTATACGTTTTCACTCTTTTAAAAATCACTTATTTAGCAAAACAAAAGAAGAAAATTTCACATTTGGTTGTTTACTCTTGTGAAATGTATTGGTTTGCCTATGGTGAAATTGATAGCTCTTTGATAAAAACCTTAAAAGGTTTAATGCAACCAGTTGTAGGAGAAGAATATTTGTTTTATTTTAAGTGCTCAAAATGACTTCCAGCAGAAGATAGCTGGTTAAGACTTTTTTTTTTACCTCTACTTCCATCTAAAGTCTCTTTGAAATGGTATAATAAATTCTAAAAATAAATCCACAACAGCACTGGAGACCTGGAAGGGTGGAATCAACCTTGAGGGATTTTTTAATAGTATAGAACAGATGGAATAAAATTGAAGGTAAGGCCCAACTGAGCAAAAGACCCTAGAACACAATAAAGATGAATGACAAGGCTGCTGAAACATTAAATATAACTGTGAAAACCCCCCGGATCACAACCAGAGAAAATTGGGAACAAACCCTGGGGCAGTCAGTAGGGTAATTAATTACAGGGCTGCAGAAGAGCTGAAGCAGATCCCTGCTCTTCAGAGCTGAGGGAACACTCTCTCAAGGAGCTGCATGTTCTGTCATGGACGCCTCCAGCGCTCTCAGTGACCTCCGCGCTGACAGGGAGATCCTTGGGGAAAGCTTCAGGATTGGACATTGCCATCCTTCCCTCTTCCTGTCTCCAGGCACTTGTTCCCCCAACATATGTTTGAACTTCCTTTTTATTGTCTGTTTTCTGTCTCTTTGCTTGGTGTCAATCTGTCTGCCACTTGTCTTTGTATTGGCCTTTTACATTTCTCTATTCCTCTAGTTTGTACTCGTAATCTCTATGCTAGGGACCAGATACACACACACACGCACACACACACACACGTAGCAAAAGTCTATGTTAATATACTAAAGAATTAAAAAATAACAAAAGAAAAAGTCTGTTTTAATCAAGTATTAAAATAGTAAGTAAATCGAATATTAAAGTAGGAAGTCATCTACTACCCAGGACTTTGAGTAAGTCCTGAGGAGTAGATGACTTGATTTAGTAAAATTAGGTAATATTCAAGACTCTTCCTGCAAAGTAACATTTGACTTTAAAACAATGCTATAGAGGATCGGAATCCATGCTTCTAAGAGTATTTGCTAAATTTTTGCAGGGAGCATTTTTTTATAATTTTGATTAACCTATTACATTTTTTTTTTAATTTTTTATTTTTTTTAAATTTTATTTTTAAACTTTACAATATTGTATTAGTTTTGCCAAATATAGAAATGAATCCGCCACAGGTATACCTGTGTTCCCCATGCTGAACCCTCTTCTCTCCTCCCTCCCCATACCCTCCCTCTGGGTCGTCCCAATGCACCAGCCCCAAGCATCCAGTATCGTGCATCGAATCTGGACTGGCGACTCGTTTCATACATGATATTATACATGTTTCAATGCCATTCTCCCAAATCTCCCCACCCTGTCCCTCTCCCACAGAGTCCATAAGACTGAACTATACATCAGTGTCTCTTTTGCTGTCTCGTACACAGGGTTATTGTTACCATCTTTCTAAATTCCATATATATGCATTAGTATACTGTATTAGTGTTTTTCTTTCTGACTTACTTCACTCTGTATAATAGGTTCCAGTTTCATCCATCTGTTTAGAACTGATTCAAATGTATTCTTTTTAATGGCTGAGTAATACTCCATTTTGTATATGTACCACAGCTTTCTTATCCATTCATCTGCTGATGGGCATCTAGGTTGCTTCCATGTCCTGGCTATTATAAACAGTGCTGCGATGAACATTGGGGTACACGTGTCTCTTTCCCTTCTGGTTTCCTCAGTGTGTATGCCCAGCAGTGGGATTGCTGGATCATAAGGCAGTTCTATTTCCAGTTTTTTAAGGAATCTCCACACTGTTCTCCATAGTGGCTGTACTAGTTTGCATTCCCACCAACAGTGTAAGAGAGTTCCCTTTTCTCCACACCCACTCCAGCATTTCTTGCTTGTAGACTTTTGGATCGCAGCCATTCAGACTGTGTGAAATGGTACCTCATAGGGGTTTTGATTTGCCTTTTTCTGATAATAAGTGATGTTGAGCATCTTTTCATGTGTTTGTTAGCCATCTGTATGTCTTCTTTGGAGAAATGTCTATTTAGTTCTTTGGCCCATTTTTTGATTGGGTCATTTATTTTTCTGGAGTTGAGCTGTAGGAGTTGCTTGTATATTTTTGAGATTAGTTGTTTGTCAGTTGCTTCATTTGCTATTATTTTCTCCCATTCTGAAGGCTGCCTTTTCACCTTGCTAATAGTTTCCTTTGTTGTGCAGAAGCTTTTAAGTTTAATTAGGTCCCATTTGTTTATTTTTGCTTTTATTTCCAATATTCTTGGAGGTGGGTCATAGAGGATCCTGCTGTGATGTATGTCGGAGAGTGTTTTGCCTCTGTTCTCCTCTAGGAGTTTTATAGTTTCTGGTCTTACGTTTAGATCTTTAATCCATTTTGAGTTTATTTTTGTGTATGGTGTTAGAAAGTGTTCTAGTTTCATTCTTTTACAAGTGGTTGACCAGTTTTCCCAGCACCACTTGTTAAAGAGATTATCTTTAATCTATTGTATATTCTTGCCTCCTTTGTCAAAGATAAGGTGTCCATATGTGCGTGGATTTATTTCTGGGCTTTCTATTTTGTTCCATTGATCAATATTTCTGTCTTTGTGCCAGTACCATACTGTCTTGATAACTGTGGCTTTGTAATAGAGCCTGAAGTCAGGTAGGTTGATTCCTCCAGTTCCATTCTTCTTTCTCAAGATAGCTTTGGCTATTCGAGGTTTTTTGTATTTCCATACAAATTGTGAAATTATTTGTTCTAGCTCTGGGAAGAATATTGCTGCTAGCTTGATAGGGCTTGCATTGAATCTATAAATTGCTTTGGGTAGTGTACTCATTTTCACTATATTGATTCTTCCAATCCATGAACATGGTATATTTCTCCATCTATTAGTGTCCTCTTTGATTTCTTTCACCAGTGTTTTATAGTTTTCTATATATAGGTCTTTAGTTTCTTTAGGTAGATATATTCCTAAGTATTTTATTCTTTCTGTTGCAATGGTGAATGGAATTGTTTCCTTAATTTCTCTTTCTGTTTTCTCAGTATTAGTGTATAGGAATAAAAGGGATTTCTGTGTGTTGATTTTATATCCTGCAACTTTACTACAATCATTGATTAGTTCTAGTAATTTTCTGGTGGAGTCTTTAGGGTTTTCTATGTAGAGGATCGTGTCTGCAAACAGTGAGAGTTTTAATTCTTCTTTTCCCATTTGGATTCCTTTTATTTCTTTTTCTGCTCTGATTGCTGTGGCCAAAACTTCTAAACTATGTTGAATAGTAATGGTGAAAGTGGGCACCCTTGTCTTGTTCCTGAATTTAGAGGAAATGCTTTCAATTTTTCACCATTGAGGATAATGTTTGCTGTGGGTTTGTCATATATAGCTTTTATTATGTTGAGGTATGTTCCCTCTATTCCTGCTTTCTGGAGAGTTCTTATCATAAATGGATGTTGAATTTTGTCAAAGGCTTTCTCCGCATCTATTGAGATAATCATATGGCTTTTATTTTTCAATTTGTTAATGTGATGTACTACACTGATTTATTTGCAGATATTGAAGAATCCTTGCATCCCTGGGATAAAGCCCACTTGGTCATGGTGTATGATCTTTTTAATGTGTTGTTGGATTCTGATTGCTAGAATTTTGTTAAGGATTTTTGCATCTATGTTCATCAGTGATATTGGCCTGTAGTTTTCTTTTTTTGTGGGATCTTTGTCAGGTTTTGGTATTAGGGTGATGGTGGCCTCATAGAATGAGTCTGGAAGTTTACCTTCCTCTGCAATTTTCTGGAAGAGTTTGAGCAGGATAGGTGTTAGCTCTTCTCTAAATTTTTGGTAGAATTCAGCTGTGAAGCCTTCTGGACGTAGGCTTTTGTTTGCTGGAAGATTTTTGATTACAGTTTCAATTTCTGTGCTTGTGATGGGTCTGTTAAGATTTTGTATTTCTTCCTGGTCCAGTTTTGGAAAGTTGTACTTTTCTAAGAATTTGTCCATTTCTTCCACGTTGTCCATTTTATTGGCATATAATTGTTGATAGTAGTCTCTTATGATCCTTTGTATTTCTGTGTTGTCTGTTGTGATCTCTCCATTTTCATTTCTAATTTTATTGATTTGATTTTTCTCCCTTTGTTTCTTGATGAGTCTGGCTAACGGTTTGTCAATTTTATTTATCCTTTCAAAGAACCAGCTTTTGGCTTTGTTGATTTTTGCTATGGTCTCTTTTGTTTCTTTTGCACTTATTTCTGCTCTAATTTTTAAGATTTCTTTCCTTCTACTAACCCTGGGGTTCTTCATTTCTTCCTTTTCTAGTTGCTTTAGGTGTAGAGTTAGGTTATTTATTTGACTTTTTTCTTGTTTCTTGAAGTATGCCCGTATTGCTATGAACTTTCCCCTTAGGACTGCTTTTAAAGTGTCCCACAGGTTTTGGGTTGTTGTGTTTTCATTTTCATTCATTTCTATGCATATTTTGACTTCTTTTTTGATTTCTTCTGTGATTTGTTGATTATTCAGCAGCGTGTTGTTCAGCCTCCATATGTTGGAATTTTTAATAGTTTTTCTCCTGTAACTGAGATCTAATCTTACTGCATTGTGGTCAGAAAAGATGCTTGGAATGATTTCTATTTTTTTGAATTTACCAAGGCTAGATTTATGGCCCAGGATGTGATCTATCCTGGAGAAGGTTCCATGTGCGCTTGAGAAAAAGGTGAAATTCATTATTTTGGGATGAAATGTCCTATAGATATCAATTAGGTCTAACTGGTCTATTGTATCGTTTAACGTTTGTGTTTCCTTGTTAATTTTCTGTTTAGTTGATCTATCCATAGGTGTGAGTGGGGTATTAAAGTCTCCCACTATTATTGTGTTATTGTTAATTTCTCCTTTCATACTTGTTAGTATTTGTCTTACATATTGTGGCGCTCCCGTGTTGGGTGCATATATATTTATAATTGTTATATCTTCTTCTTGGATTGATCCTTTGATCGTTATGTAGTGACCTTCTTTGTCTCTTTTCACAGCCTTTGTTTTAAAGTCTATTTTATCTGATATGAGTATTGCTACTCCTGCTTTCTTTTGGTCCCTATTTGCATGGAAAATCTTTTTCCAGCCCTTCACTTTCAGTCTGTATGTGTCCCTTGTTTTGAGGTGGGTCTCTTGTAGACAACATATGTAGGAGTCTTGTTTTTGTATCCATTCAGCCAGTCTTTGTCTTTTGGTTGGGGCATTCGACCCATTTACGTTTAAGGTAATTACTGATAAGTATGATCCCGTTGCCATTTACTTTATTGTTTTGGGTTCGAGTTTATACACCGTTTTTGTGTTTCCTGTCTAGAGAATATCCTTTAGCATTTGTTGGAGAGCTGATTTGGTGGTGCTGAATTCTCTCAGCTTTTGCTTGTCTGAGAAGCTTTTGATTTCTCCTTCATATTTGAATGAGATCCTTGCTGGGTACAATAATCTGAGCTGTAGGTTATTTTCTTTCATCGCTTTAAGTATGTCTTGCCATTCCCTCCTGGCTTGAAGAGTTTCTATTGAAAGATCAGCTATTATCCTTATGGGAATTCCCTTGTGTGTTATTTGTTGTTTTTCCCTTGCTGCTTTTAATATTTGTTCTTTGTGTTTGATCTTTGTTAATTTGATTAATATGTGTCTTGGGGTGTTTCGCCTTGGGTTTATCCTGTTTGGGACTCTCTGGGTTTCTTGTACTTGGGTGATTATTTCCTTCCCCATTTTAGGGAAGTTTTCAACTATTATCTCCTCAAGTATTTTCTCATGGTCTTTCTTTTTGTCCTCTTCTTCTGGGACTCCTATGATTCGAATGTTGTAGCGTTTAATATTGTCCTGGAGGTCTCAGAGATTGTCCTCATTTCTTTTAATTCGTTTTTCTTTTATCCTCTCTGATTCGTTTATTTCTACCATTCTATCTTCTAATTCACTAATCCTATCTTCTGCCTCTGTTATTCTACTATTTGTTGCCTCCAGAGTGTTTTTAATTTCATTTATTGCATTATTCATTATATATTGACTCTCTTTTATTTCTTCTAGGTCCTTGTTAAACCTTTCTTGCATCTTCTCAATCTTTGTCTCCAGGCTATTTATATGTAATTCCATTTTGATTTCAAGATTTTGGATCAATTTCACTATCATTATTCGGAATTATCGGGTAGATTCCCTATCTCTTCCTCTTTTGTTTGGTTTGGTGTGCATTTATCCTGTTCCTTTATCTGCTGGGTATTCCTCTGTCTCTTCATCTTGTTTAAATTGCTGAGTTTGGGGTGTCCTTTCTGTATTCTGGCAGTTTGTGGAGTTCTCTTTATTGTGGCGTTTCCTTGCTCTGTGTGGGTTTGTACAGATGGCTTGTCAAGGTTTATTTGGTTAGGGAAGCTTGTGTCAGTGTTCTGGTGGGTGGAGCTGTATTTCTTCTCTCTGGGGTGCAATGAAATGTCCAATAATGAGTTATGGGATGTCTATGGTTTTGGGGTGACTTTGGGCTGCCTGTATCTTGGAGCTCAGGGCTGCATTCCTTGCTGCTGGAGAATTTGCTTGGTATGTCTTGCCCTGAAACTTGTTTCACTCAGAGAGGTTTACAGCATTATATGGAGAAGAGAAGAGTGAGGAGGGAGTTAGAGGTGACCCGAATGAGATGAGGTGGAATCAGTAGAGGAGAGAGTGGTCTATTCAGTAATCTCTTCCTTATGTGCACTCCACAACTGGATCGCTCAGAGTTGTTCACAGAGTTATACAGAGAAGAGAAGAAGGAAGAAGGTGGCAGAGGTGGCCAGGAGGATAAATGGGGGGAATGAAAAGGAGGGCGACAGATCCAGCCAGTAATCAGTTCCCTAAGTGTTCTCCACCGTCTGGAACACACAGAAATTCACAGAGTTGGGTAGAGTAGAGAGGGGTTAGGGAGGAGACACAGGCGACCTGGTGGAGAAAAAGGAGAGTCCAAAGGAAGAGAGAGCAGTTAAGCCAGTAATCTCGCTCCCTAGTGAAAAATGGGTACTGAAGATTGGGTTCTTAAAGGTACAAAATTGGTAACAAATACATAAAAGCAAAATTTTAAAATCTAGAGTAGAGTTTGGAATTTCAAAAATACGATGTTAAAGAAAAGAAGAAGGAAAAGAAAGAGAGAAAAAACGAACAAACAAAAACAAACAAGGTCGCAAAAATTATAAAGAAAATATAGGTACAAAATTGATAACTAATACCAAAAAGCAAAAGTTAAAAATCTAGAGTAGAGTTTGGAATTTCAAAAATACAATGTTAAAAAAAGAAGAAGAAAAAGAAAGAGAGAGAAAAAAAACAAACAGGAACAAAGTCGCATAAATTATCAAAAAAAAAAAAAAAATACAGGTACAAAATTGATAACAAATACCAAAAAGCATAAATTAAAAATCTAGAGTAGAGTTTGGAATTTCAGATATACAATGTTATTTAAAAGAAGAAGAGAAAGAAACAGAGAAAAAGAAAAAGAAAAAATAAAAAAGGGTCACAGAAATTATAAAAAAAAAAAAAAAAAAACTATAGGTACAAAATTGATAACAAATATCAAAAAGCTAAAATTAAAAATCTAGAGTAGAGTTTGGAATTTCAAAAATACAATGTTAAAGAAAAGAAGGGAAAAAAAAAGGTCAAAAAAATTATAAAAAAAAATATATATGAAGTTTGCTTTAAAGAAAAGAAAAATAGGGTCTTCTTTTTTTTTTTTTTTTGCAAAGTAATCGGTTATAAAAGTGGAAATTAAAGGAATAATAGAGGACTTAAAAATTGTTTTTAATTAAAAAAAAAGAAAGAATGATCGTACAAATAGTAACAATATATCTAGGGCTTTCTCTGGTTTTGTTTTGAGTATTGTGGGTTCAGTTCATTTTTGGCTAGTTCCTTGGTCTGACTTACATTTCTCAAGATCTATAGGCCCCTTCCTATGTAGTTGGTAGTAACCACAGGGTTTTAATCTATTGCCTGTAGCCTCCAAGGCGTTTCCCTCTGTTATAGCTTCTTCTGTTTGCTGGTCTCTTCAGTGTCTGGTTTCCGCCCGGACACAAAGGGTACAGTGGAGGACACTTTTTTTTTTTTTTTTTTAAGGCTCACTTATTCAGTGACGCTGAGGGGAGGGAGGTAGGGAGGGATGCTGCAAACAAATAACACTGGCATGTGCTCGCAGTGCCTCAGCCACACTGGGTCTGCCCCCTGTTCACGGCGCGTGTAGCCTCTCTGCCCACGCTGCTCAGGCTCTAGGTTGCTCCGCTGGGAACCATCCGTGGCCGGCCCTGGGCTGCCTGTACTTCCCAGGTCCAAGCCACTCAGGTTCAGGCACTCGGGTAGTCCTCAGAGGTGCAGACTCTCGGTTGGGCCTGCGTTTTGTGCCCTTCCCAGATCCGAGCAGCTCAGGTGATGAGGTGTTTGGCGGGCGCGATTGCTGCGACTTATCGCCTCCCCGCCGCTCGGTTATCTAGGTGTGCACCGGCACACGTTCTCAGGGAGGTGTTGACCGTCCAGACCCCCAAGAAGTTTTAGTTAGCAAAGAAGCCTGCTTACAGTTTTATAGATAATGTCTCTCTGGGGCTGCGATTGTCCCCTTCCGGCTCTGGCTGCCTATCACCGGAGGGGGACGGTCTGCCACCGGCTATCTCTGTTCAGTCCTTTGTTCCGTGCTCGGGCCTGGCGGTGTCATAGGTTAGGGCTGGCTTTTCACGTGGAAGATATCCCACAGTCTGGTTTGCTAGCCCAAATTATTTCTCTCAGATAGCGCTCGGGGTATTCAGGCCAGATTCTTGGGATGCAGCCCACGCCGCGCCTCCCTGCCCAGCCCCCGCTTGCTAATGGCGTGTGCAGGCGTCTGCGCTGCTTCTCCGCTGGGGGATTTACTGTAGGGCTCGCAATGTGCGGGGTTTAATTGTTTATTTATTTTTCCTCCCTGTTATGTTGCCCTCTGTGCTTCCAAGGCTCGGCACAGATTCGGCAGTGAGAAGGTTTCCTGGTGTGTGGAAACTTCTCTCTTTTTAAGACTCCCTTCCTGGGACGGAACTCTGTCCCTCCCTCTTTTGTCCCTTTTTTTGTCTTTTATATTTTTTCCTACCTCCTTTCGAAGACTTGGGTTGCTTTTCTGGGTGCCTGATGTCTTCTGCCAGCATTCAGAAGTTGTTGTGTGGAATTTACTCGGCGTTTAAATGTTCTTTTGATGAATTTGTGGGGGAGAAAGTGTTCTCCCCGTCCTACTCCTCCGCCATCTTAGCTCCTCCTTCACATTTTTTTTAATTAAATGTATTTTAGAAACCCTGTAAGAGCTCTTTATGTGAAGAAATTCTGTGTTTTTAGGGGGGATGAGAATAACCACTACTAATGTATTCTGTGTAAGATGGGAATTTTATGTCAGACATTTTTAGTGAGGGTGGCAACAGCAGAGCAACACCTGCACAGACATCGCCCTGTGCACATTGCAGTCATTCGTTTTAATTACCTTGCTACCATTAACCTTGATATTTGTCAAACATGATTATTCACAGAAATTTTTTGAAGTTCAGCAGAACTTCTTTGGAAGAAAAGTAAAGAATTATGTCTACACTTTTTATCTGTTAATAGAATTATACCTACTCTGCTGTTTAAAACTCATAAATAGTTTCTATGTTGTCTTCTTATTTAGAAATACAGTTGCTAATATTTGCATATTTCCCAGCACTTTTGTAATTATATATAACTTATCTTTTAAGTTGATAATTCAGATAAACTCAGCTCATTTTTCTTTGTTTTTAAGCAGTAGCTTTTTCTATCTATAATGCAAAGGAGAAAATCACTATCAGGAGGTAGATAATTCAGCTCCTCCACTTCATTTCCTTTGACCTGGCTATCTGATTATTTCAAGTTACAGTTTGAAGTTTTCATTTGGGTAATTATCTCCACTTTCTTGTTAATTTAAGTACACTCCAGGATGTTATACTGTGGAATTTCCTTAGAAATTAAATTAAGATTTCTTAGGTCTTATAACTTTAAAAGCAGTCTCTAAGGGATGTCTAGAGGACAGTTCCAAACCATTTTTGGATCTTGTACTCCACTGAAATTTGATGAAAGTCCTCTTCCCAGAAATGTGCAATTGAACACATTTTTTCATCCATTATCAGAGGGTTTATGAATCCCAACTTAAGAACCCCGATGTAGAATTACAGGGAACACGAATGCTTTCTAGAGCATTGCAAACATGGCCATCCATCTCTCCAAAAAATACCTCTAGTGGTGGAGAAGTCTGTGAATCATAGAGGTAGCCGAGTTCAGTAGCACTTGGAATCCAGGTAAACAGTGTATCTCAGAATCTCGGTATCTCCCCAAAGTGCCTCAGAGAGCCTCTCAGTCGGTCAGCCAACCTCAGTAGCCAAGTTACCACTCTGGCCTGTTCCCTCATGTGAAAGGCAGAGATCATAATGTCTCAAGGGGCAGGATCGAAGGATTACACAAGGTACATGTCAAGGACCTGAGAGTATACGATGTTCCATAAATCGGTGTTACTGCCACTGGTACCACATTATTTAAAGTACTTAATTTAAATAATTAATACTTTTTCTGTATGGTAATTATTAAGTAATTTTCTAAAGCTTCATTCAACTTAAATACATTTGAAAATGTGATAGATGAAAGCTTTTCTTAATATATGACATTTAATGTTATTATCGATTTCCAGTTAGAATGTTATCATCACAGGAAGCTGCGGTTACACATCTGAACTGGCATCTTATCTTTCAGTTGTTTATTGCTAACTATAAGGAAACTTAGGTTGCCTCTGTTCTGTTCACCTTCAGTGAAACAGCATGTAGACATAATAAACATTTTCAATCAGTACTGGCACCCCTGGAGGTCTCTGCATTGATCTCCATCAGTATTTACGTGATCAGTGTTGTGATGCTTTAGTGTAATCTTTATTTGAAATACCTACATCTTTTAAAGTGTAATGTTTGTTTGATTTTATAACAAAAGCAGAAAGAGGCAGTTCTAGTTAAGAAAAATGCACATTAAAGCAGTATCTGGCTGGGTGTCCAATAGGAGGTCTTTTATAAAAAGAGAAGTTGTTGACTTCCTGGTAAATCGACAGCATAAGCACAGGCTTCTTTCTACCTTCCTTCCCATGGAAATGGTAAACGGAATGTAAAAATGGGGGAAGTCTTTAACAGCACTAGCAGGTACAGGCAAATCCCAAAGGCTTGTCAGTATAGGACAACTAGAACCACATAGAAGAGAAGAACAAAGGTCTGTCTTGTTCTATCTCTGCTGAATAACAGTTGCCATTTTGGGAGTAACTGGAGGGAAGCCTGGCTGGAGAATACTCCTTAATGCATTGTAATCTGAAACGGTAATGAATACAGAGACTGGCTAGAGGTACTCAGACTCTTTTTACTCTAATATTTTGGTGAGTCAGTATCATTTGGTGAAATCCTCAGGGTCTATGTGGATTCCATGTCAAGCAGAAGGTCAGTGGGGCTTGGTCCGTTAGGCAGCCTAGATACACGTTAGACCTGACACACTCTGGGTCCCACGAGAGATGCATGTAAAGAAATAAATGTAAAGGAAACCTGACACCACAGGCCACAACGCTCTGCACAACCGTCTCTGGTCCTGGCTCATGATTCACTCCCCTCAGACTGCTGCAGTGCCCTCGTACCTGCAGCAAGTGCACGTGGGCCAGCCTCCAACCTGAGCTTAGATCACAACTTCAGCAACAACTTGGTTGCATGTCAGAGCAGCCAAGGGTCCACACCTTGAAAAGGTCAAAAACCAATTCTGAGTAAAGAGCTCTCTACATTCAAGACTTGTATAAAGAGATACTCATTCATTCAATTCATTCAAGTTCTTATAAACAAATATGTATATGTATCAGTTCAGTTTAGTCACTCAGTCATGTCGGACTCTTTGCGACCCAATGGACTGCAGCACGCCAGACCTCACTGTCCATCACCAACTCCTGGAGTTTACACAAACTCATGTCCATCAAGTCAGTGATGCCGTCCAACCATCTCATCCTCTGTCGTCCCCTTCTCCTCCTGCCTGCAATCTTTCCCAGCATCAGGGTCTTTTCTAATGAGTCAGTTCTTTGCATAAGGTGGCCAAAGTATTGGAGTTTCAGCATCAGTCATTCCAGTGAATATTCAGGACTGATTTCCTTTAGGATGGACTGGTTTGATCTCCTTGCAGTCCAAGGGACTCTCAAGAATCTTCTCCAAAAACATTGTTCAAAAGCATCAATTCTTCAGTGCTCAGCTTTCTTTATAGTCCAACTGTCACATCCATACATAATACTGGAAAAACCATAGCTTTGACTAGATGGACTTTTCTTGGTAAAGTAATATCTCTGCTTTTTAATATGCTGTCTAGGTTCATCATAGCTTTTCTCCTAAGGAGCAAGTGTCTTCTAATTCCATGGCTGCAGTCACCATCTGCAGTGATTTTGGAGCCCAAGAAAATAAAGTCTGTCACTATTTCCATTGTTTCCCCATATGTTTGCCGTGAAGTGATGGGACAAGATGTCATGATCTTAGTTTTCTGAATGTTGAGCTTTAAGCCAACTTTTTCACTCTCCTCTTTCACTTTTATCAAGAGGCTCTTTAGTTCTTCTTCACTTTCTGCCATAAGGGTGGTGTCATCTGCATATCTGAGGTTATTGATATTTCTCCCAACAATCTTGATTCCAGCTTGTGCTTCATGTAGCCCAGCATTTCTCATGATGTACTCTGCATATAGTTAAATAAGCAGGGTGACAATATACAGCCTTGATGTACTCCTTTTCCTATTTAGAACCAGCCTGTTGTTCTATGTCCAGTTCTAACTGCTGCTTCTTGACCTGCATACAGATTTCTCAGGAGGCAGGTCAGGTGTTCTGGTATTCCCATCTCTTGAAGAATTTTCCACAGTTTGTTGTGATATACACAGTCAAAGTCTTTGGCATAATCAATAAAGCAGAAGTAGATTTTTTTTGGAACTCTCTTGCTTTTTCGATGATCTGATGGATGTTGGCAATTTGATCCGTTTCCCCCACAGTCAGTCTCTCCCATCAGGAAGCTTCCATAAGCCTCTTAATCCTTCTCCATCAGAAGGCAGACAGAATGAAAACCACAGTCACAGAAAGCTAATTAAACTGATCGCGTGAACCACAGCTTTGTCTGACTCAATGAAACTGTGAACCACGCCATGTAGAGCCACCCACGGTGGACAGCTCATGGAGGAGAGTTCTGACAAAATGTGCTCCACTGGAGAAGGGAACGACAAACCACTTCAGCATTCTTGCCTTGAGAACCCCATGAACAGTTGAATAGGATGTATATGTATACATAGAAATATTTGATTATGAAAAAGTCCACTGTCAAGAAAATAAGAGATAGCTGTTGAGATTCAAGATGGTAGGGTGGTCTCATTCAAAAACCTCCCCATTCTGTTCCTACACTTAGAAATGACGTTTAAAATTGTGTGTGTTCAAAAGATAAAAACCAAGAAATGAATGCCTCCCTACACCAAAAAACAGAAGGTAAAACTGTAATCATAACTGGAGTCTTAGGCTTCTGAGACCAATAGAATTAATATAGGCAGATGGAGCAAAGTTGCAAACACCCCTGAGAACCGAAGTGATGCCAGAGCAAATGAAGCAAGGTACAGGAACATTTCTGTAGAAAATACACTTCTTTTTTCAAGTCACTCACATATTAGGCATTTTTTTTTAATCTTTTCAATTTAGGAGCCACCTGGGCCTGCCACCAATTGAAGCTGAAAGTAAATATTCTCATCCACTATAGATGGGAATATAACCTCACACAACATTTTGGGAGTCAGCTTTGTAGTATATATTAAGACCTTTTAAAATGTCTATTTCAAAATATTTTTCAAAGATAAAAATGTTTTAATGATCATATATTTTAACCCAATAATCCCATCTGTTAGTATTTTTGCAAAGAAAATAATGAGTGATGTGCATACAAATGTGTATACAAGTACTTTCATCATGGCATTTCTTATAACAGCAGAAATATGGATGTTCAACTGTTGAGTAATTATATAGTTTTTACTCAACCCATTGAAAATAAGGGTGAATTTTCCCCAACAAGCAATGACCATCTAACAACACATATTTGTTTATGTAAGACTCCTGACTCGATTTAGGTATTTCTGTCTGAAATCAGCAGTATTCTGACTTTTAAAATTAGAATGTCAGTAATGGCTGCTTTTTATCTTTATATTCTGATGCTAACTAGAAGTTATTTAGACATGGGAAAAGTCTTTCTGAGAAAAAAGGGAAATGTGGTACTATAATATTTAAAGGCCTTCATAATTTTTCTTTTAAATCTAAAACTCACACTTGATATAACATCTTCATCTTCTCATTCTACTTATTCTAGGTCTCAAACTCTCATCTTTGCTTTCCTTATTTCTTTCAAAACATATTTTTATTAACCAACATGAATTTATTTGGTGGAAATCAGCCATACTCTTTAGAATGGGCATTATGGTATTTACTTCCATCTAAAATAATCATACTATTAATATATCTTTCTTCTCCTAGAATTGGGGGAAATGATTCATGTATAGCAGATAGGTTACATGATTCTGATGCCATTTGAGAGACAGTTTCACTTGTTTTTTAAGGCTGACCTTTTCTCTAGTGACTTGGTTATTCAGATTCAGATAATAACCACTGTAAATATTCATGGTGTTTTACCATTCAAGGAATATGGTAAACTTACATATTCTCTTGTATTGTTACAGACTGAAAGTAGGTTACTGCTATAATGTTCCATTAAGAAAATATATCAAATTTAATCTTGGTGATTTCTGGAAAATCAACTATGCTTGAGTTATTCAGTTTTATTTTAAGAAGGCAAATTATTATTAGCCTCAAGAAAAATAATTAATTTTTTCCTAGTACAATTTTCAAAAATAAAAAAGTGAGAGAAAAATAGATCATTTAAGAGAAGGTAATCTTTTAGATTCACTTAGATTTTTTTACCTCATTCTTTCATTAGCTATTTATTGGATATCTTCAATGGGCACGACCCTCTCCTAGGCCTTTGATAGCAGCATAAACAAAGTCCTTGCTCTCAAACTGTTTAAATAACTGTAAGGGCAGAGATGGACAAACAAGTTGGCAAATAAGTACATGACAATTCCAGATAGTGACGACTGTTAGGCATGTAATAAGCCAGTTGTGTAAGGAAATATGAGTATGTGGTAATGCTACTGTATTTGAAGAGAAGATATTTGAACTGAGATCCAGCCAGCAGGAAACCTGTATGGGAAGAGCTTTTTAGACTAAGTACAAAAGCCTTGAGATAGGAGCAATCTTAATGTATTTGAGAGGGAAAAAAAAAGTCCTGGGGTATTTGATATATATGAGAAAGCAGAAGAGTAGCCAGGAGGTAAGGGTGGAGATGCAGAAAGGATCCAGATCATATAGGACTTTGAACACCATAAAAGGAGTTTGGATTTTATTTTGAGTATCATAGGAGCCATTAATGGTTTTAAGCAGAAAGGAAAACATTATCTGGTCTACATTAAAAAAAAAAAAA
Organism: Bos grunniens; assembly: GCF_055505025.1. Classification (NCBI taxonomy): domain Eukaryota; kingdom Metazoa; phylum Chordata; class Mammalia; order Artiodactyla; family Bovidae; genus Bos; species Bos grunniens. The sequence goes on along the minus strand of NC_141183.1, from coordinate 58,278,382 downwards.
ATCACTACTCAGGCAGTTGTTTGAAACTGGACTCTAAGAGTAACCAAGAGTGAAGAGAGCAGGAAGACTAATTGGCTATTACACAATTGACATAGGAGATGACAGTACCGTGGGCTAGGTTTGGAGTAACAAGAAACAAATATTCGCTTTTAAAAAGAGAAGTTGGCCAGTGTATATAATTTTTTGGAACATTTGAAATTCGATATTAATGTTTAAACTTGATATTTGTTGAATATTGGGTCAATAAGTAACCAAAAGTCCACAAGCCCAAAGCAGTTGCCTGTCATTATTTTGGATCTTAAACTACCTCATGTTTCCCTACTGCTCCTTCTGCACATTAATTAACTGTTGGGTATTCGCCCTATATGTTAAATAAATTTCTGAGAATTGAAGTCCTGAGATAATTTAATAATACCAAATCCATAGTTGTTGTTGTTTACTCGCTAAGTCATGTCCAACTCTTTGCAGCCCCATGGACTGTAGCCCACCAGGCTCCTCTGGCCATGGGATTTCCCAGGCAAGAATACTGGAGTGGGTTGTCATTTCTGTCTTTGTGGGATCTTCTTGAATCTGTAGTAGCCATCACCTGTTCTTGTTTGGTACATAGGAAACATATATAGTACAGTTTGTCAGTCTTAAAAATCAGGATTCCACTCTGTTTCCTGTATTCAATATACATGTGTTTCCTGTATTCAGTATACATATACAGATATTCAGTAACTCAATCCCAGAGCTTCCATATGGTATTTGTCTTCATAGATGATCATTTCCAGGACAGTGTTTCAGAAATATACTTTAATCACATACTGCCAGCAGCTGTAGATATAAAAGCGTGGCTAGACTGTAGCCTGCCAGTCTCTTCTGTCCATGAAATTCTCCAGACAAGAATACTGGAGTAGGTAGCCATTCCCTTCTCCAGGGGAACTTCTTGACCCAGGGATCAAACCTGAATCTCTTGTATTGCAGGCAGATTCTTTATGATCTGAGCCACCAGGGAAGACCAGACAAGCAAGACCTAATTTCTCCCACAAGACAGGAATAAGCTGTCAAGGGGATAACAGAATGCACAGCATATAGGATTTAATTAAGTAAATGTCTGTATACCTTAGCACTAACATGGTGAACAGACTATAACTTAAAATGATTTCCAACACAAAAGCAGAAAAAATATAGGAATACTTCATAAATTACAGAAGACATGGATGGTAGAGTGTAGGGAATTAGCTCTCTTCTGAGAAATGAAGGTCTGTAATTCCTGGCACAATTAGAACTGACTATAATAACAGAATGTCTAAAGTGTAGTCCATGTTTCTATCCTATAACTGGACAAACAAAATGTAGATGATGGCAGAAAGAAATATTTTCCCTCAAGGCCTGAAAATGTCCTCATTCAAACTGAATGCGTTCTTTTAGATTAATGGAATAGGTGTTCTCCAGAGTTCATATGAGGACAAAGTATTAACAGCTCATCTCAGGAAAGACAGCAGCAGTAGCAGTTGTGTGCAGTTACAGCTTTAATAATTATTTAATAGGATAAAATAGTTCAATTTAGATCCAGAAGTTCCTTCCTTCAACAACAGACTATTAATATTATTGTTACAGATAAAATATTTTAAAATAATAATACCAAAGATACAGAAGGTTTTTTAAATTCTATCCATTTTAAAGTTTAAAAGAACTATTTTACATCCCTATGTCCTCATACAACCCTGTGAGATAGTCATTGTTATTTCTACTTTAAAAGATATGAAAAGATTAAGGCTCAGAGAACTGAAATAATTTTCTTAAGCCACATACTTGGAAAGTACAATGCCAGAACCCTAACCTAGGCCTTCTACTAATATTAAGTCCTATGAGTCTCACAGGGGTATAGTTAAGTCATTATATCACAATTAACTGGTGGATTTTTTTTCTCTTGAGAGTATATAAAATAGCAGGGTGCCCTATATCCAGTATCATCCTAAGTAAGATAAAAATATGATGACCTCTTGGAGTCTTGACTTTCTGTCTCTAAATTGGGATACAGTCTTCATAAGGTTGTTTCAAAGATTAAATGAACTAGTATGGGAGCACTTTTTAAAATATAAAAAGTATGTTAGTGTTACTGGCTTAGTCATGTCGGACTCTTTGCAACCCCATAGACTGTAGCCCACCAGGCTCCTCTGTCCATGAGATCCTTCAGGCAAGAATACTAGAGTGGGTTGGCATTCCCTTCTCCAGGGGATCTTCCCAACCCAGGGATCCAACTCAGGTCTCCTGCTTTGCAGGCAGATTCTTTACTATCTGAGCCACCAGGGAAGCCCTTTAAATATAAAGTGCTTTGTAAATATGAGGTTATGGAGATTATGTTTTAGAGTCCATTTTTTAAATTTTAATTAGAATCATTGACCAATTTTCATGATGTAACAAATATTCAGAATAAAGCAACAGATTACATTGATTCAGGAAGCTTTAATACTTTTCACTGCATAGAAGAATACCTGACTCACTGATATAGTTATTTTCTCAGGTCAGATTGGGAGAGCATCTTTTTTCTTTTTCTTTTAATTAAAAACATCTATAGTGTTTGTTTGTTTGTTTTTTAGAGCAAACATTTGTTACTTCTAAAATTAAAGCATCCTTAAGTACAATAAATGTTTAAGCATCATGGAAACCTCAGAGTAAAAATTAAAAGCTCTCTTTGGAACCATTTAGAAAATATTGTATAAAGAGGGAATAATAAATGTATCTAAGAAAAAAAACTTAAAATCTTTAATAATGTTTTTCACAAATCTGTGACCTTCTGAACTCATCCATCTGCATATCTGATGTTATTGATATTTCTTCCGGCAATCTTGATTCCAGCTTGTGCTTCTTCCAGCCCAGCGTTTCTCATGATGGACTCTGCATAGAAGTTAAATAAGCAGGGTGACAATATACAGCCTTGATGTACTCCTTTTCCTATTTGGAACCAGTCTGTTGTTCCATGGCCAGTTCTAACTGTGGCTTCCTGACCTGCATATAGGTTTCTCAAGAGGCAGGTCAGGTGGTCTGGTATTCCCATCTCTTTCAGAATTTTCCACAGTTTATTGTGGAGAAATATCAATAACCTCAGATATGCAGATGACACCATCCTTATGGCAGAAAGTGAAGAGGAACTAAAAAGCCTCTTGATGAAAGTGAAAGAGGAGAGTGAAAAAGTTGGCTTAAAGCTCAACATTCAGAAAACAAAGATCATGGCATCTGGTCCCATCACTTCATGGCAAATAGATGGGGAAACAATGTAAACAGTGTCAGACTTTATTTTGGGGGGCTCCAAAATCACTGCAGATGGTGATTGAAGCCATGAAATTAAAAGACGCTTACTCCTTGGAAGGAAAGTTATGACCAACCCAGATAGCATATTGAAAAACAGAGACATTACTTTGCCAACAAAGGTCCATCTAGTCAAGGCTATGGTTTTTCCACTGGTCATGTATGGATGTTGGAGTTGGACTGTGAAGAAGGCTGAGCACCAAAGAATTGATGCTTTTGAACTGTGGTGTTGGAGACGACTCTTGAGAGTCCCTTGGACTGCAAGGAGATCCAACCGGTCCATTCTAAAGGAGATCAGCCCTGGGTGTTCTTTGGAAGCAATGATGCTAATGCTGAAACTCCAGTACTTTGGCCACGTCATGCGAAGAGTTGACTCATTGGAAAAGACCCTGATGCTGGGAGGGATTGGGGGCAGGAGGAAAAAGGGACGACAGAGGATGAGATGGCTGGATGGCATCACCGACTCGATGGACGTGAGTTTGAGTGAACTCCAGGAGATGGTGATGGACAGGGAGGCCTGGCATGCTGTGATTCACGGGGTCGCAAAGAGTCGGACAAGACTGAGCAACTGAACTGAACTGAACTCATCCAACCAAGTTTACTAATTAAATTAAAGTGATTAGATTTGGGGACTATACAATACTATTGGTGCTTCTCATTTCTTTTATAATAACCCCCAAATGCTAAAGAAACTTGAACTCAACACAGATACAGCACTTGAAGTGAGATGTCTACTTCTTGGACAAGATCTTAGGTAAATTCCTCAACTTCACTTTTGCTCCATTTGTAAAATGGAAAGATGAGCATCATAGCTCATTACATTACAGGATAAAATGAAATAACATTGTGAAATTAGCTTTTACTTAGAAATTAGTTGTTTGCACCTTAAATAATATATTTGTAGATTCATTTTTCCTAGTATAAGGCAGAATAGTATACTGAAGAGATCATATCTTGAATTCAGATTCCAGCTCTAAGACCTAATATTTGTGCAGAGAAGTCCAAAAAGGGGTTCTGTAAGCTCTCTGAGTCTCAGTTTCTTCACCTATGAAAATGGAGATGTCATCAGCTCATGAGGTTGTTGGGAGGATTGCAGAAAATGTAACTGAAGTAACTAGCTGATGAAAGTTAATGTTTATAAAGTGACTCATATCTGGTAGGTACTCAGTACACATCATCATTGTCACTATAATCGTCATCATCACTGTCATTATGTGAAACAAGTTTGCCCTTGCAGCCTACTCTGATACGATCAGCCGTTCTCTTCTTCCCTCTATTTTTAGGCGAGGGGAAGCTGGAAAGCTTGGAAAGTGGTGAAAGATTTCTATTGATATAGATTTATGTACTTTATCATCATTAAATCTCTGAGAACATGTAAAACCAATGTGCCAAAACCTCTGAAAACAATTCAAAATTAACATTTCACTCTTTGATACAACAGTAAAATTTGAATAGGAAACCAAACTTCAACTTCATTTTTTTCATGGATATAAAGCTTGAAATAATAAAGAAATTTATGTCTAACTAGTAGCTTCAAGGGCACTCAGATTATACACAGCATTGTATGTGGAAAGGGAGGTCTTGCTAACCTTGTATAGAAAATAGAAATATTGAAATTGCCCATGGATTGCTATAACTAGTTCTCTGCAAGACTTTGACAGACATTTCACCAATGTAAAGGAGAAGTAAGCCATATAGATATCTGGTGCAAGAGTGTTCCAGACAGCAATTGCAAAGGCCTGAGGTAGGAGGGGGTCTTGTATATTTAAACAAGCCAAAGAAGACATCTGGACAGAGGGATCTAGCTCATTGCATCGTCAGTCCTCAGCTGATTGTCTGCTTCTCAGAAGGCCTTTCCTAACTACCCATTTCATTTGAGCCTTCTGTCTCCCTCCAAGCTCTGTTACACTCCCCTATTTTATTCTGTCCTTAGGACAACAGACTGTTTTTTTATTTTCTTGTTAACTTTCTGTCTCCTCCATTAAAATATGAGATCCCCTGAGAACAGGGATCTTGGATATCTTGTTCACTACAATTCAGGTGATGCCTAAAACAGTACCTGGCACATGGTAGGTGATCATGAAATAGTCATATTTCATTATGATAGTATCTGTTTAATGAATATATTTAATATATATGTTTCAATATCATTTACTTCGATATGAGCTTAAACTAATGCGGCCCCATTTCTGTTCAGCAGAGGGCTGTTATTAGCAGTGTCCCTCACTCAGTCTGCAGTGTTAGTGAGTACTCGCAGAAACCAGCACACTCACACAATGTTGGTAGATACTGCTCAGTGCAGCTCTTGTGGAGAGCAGATGTCTGTGTCTCTAGGAACCTAAAATGTACATGTTCCTGGACCCTTTAGTTTCATTTCTAGGATCTATTATGGAAATTAATTCCCATTCATATGCGTGAATCTAACAAACGCAAATATCCATTGTATATGCACATCGATGTCAGATAGTTCTTTCCACAAATATTCATTGAGTAAATGTGTATCAGGCATTGAGAACAGAGGCTGGGTCTACTCACGCTGAGGATGTTCCAGAGGCAGGTGAAACTTGAGGAGCCCCAGAATCACCTCTTCTCTCTTGTACCTGTAGAACCTAGGTGGGGTACCATACAGCATCAGCTGAGACTTTCTGACCAAAATAGTTCCATGAATGGCCACCCCTTTTTTTCAAAGCAACAAATCTGGTAGAAGGGGAAGAAGACTATTAAAAGCTGTGAACTGTGAACAGTGCATCATAAAAGGTGATAGAGATGAAAAAGAAAGAAACATTAGTGAACCTGTAAGAGTGGACATCAACAGCCTAGGCAGAAAAAGTGTATGAATGATACTTTCTCAAAGTAGATCATTAACTAGTGCATGCCAAGCTGCTGTAACACTGAAGCACTTTAACTGTTTTGTCTAACATCTGCTGGAATTGTAGCTCTTCTGAAAGTGTCTGGAGAGATTGTGGTTAAGTTTGTACATATTTGGACACATATCACAGATTCCATGAAAGCAGTTTTGTCTTTATTTTAAATTTAGATAAAATGGATTTGTTCTCATGTTTAGAAACCATCAGTGGTTTGTGGGGTAAGAAATCCTAAAAGGAAAACTCTACTGTAGACAATACCTTACAGTCTCAGTAGGAAAGAAAAGGTAGAGATATACAAATAAATCAAGGGAGACCTCACAGAGCTCTTAGCTTAGGTGTTCAAACAGATATACAAGTATTGAACAAAGAAACAACCTAGAACTAACAAGAACTCTTCAGAATAGTGGCAGGAAAGTTAAAGCCTGAATTAACTCAAGTTTTTGAAAAAATTAGAGATGAGGCAAAATAATATTAAGCAGTGACAAAGAAAAAGAAGATTTGGTGTGTTAAGTTAATGTGTCACTGACTCGATGGACTTGAGTTTGAGCAAGCTTCCGGAGTGATGGACAGGGAATCCTGGTGTGCTACAGTCCAGGGGGTCGCAAAGAGTCAGACACGACTGAGGGACTGAAATGAGCAGTGGGGAAAGTCTGAGTGTGACTTTGGTAGGCAGACTCTTTGGTTATCTCTATGGTCCCTGCTTTCTGGTGCTCATGCCCCTGTGGGACCCCTCCCCTAGAGTATGTACAGGACCTCTGGTTTACTTGCACCAGCAGAATTCAGTAAAGATGATACATGATAACATTATATAAGATTTTAGTGCACACTTTGCTGTAGTCTCTCAATCCCTAGCTTCAAAGATGTGAACTGCTGTGTTGGAAAACCCACACAGCAAAGAGCTGAGGGTAGTCTCAGGCCAACCACCAGGAAACTGAAGCCTTCGATCCCGTCAGATCAGTTCAGTCGCTCAGTTGTGTCCAACTCTTTGTATCCCCATGGACTGCAGCATGCCAGGCGTCCCTGTCCACCACCAACTCCTGGAACTTGCTCAAAGTCATGTCCGGTGAGTCAGTGATGCCATCCAACCATTTCATCCTCTGTCATCTCCTTCTTCTCCTGCCTTGAACCTTTCCCAGCAACAGGGTCTTGTCGAATGAGTCAGTTCTTCGCATCAGGTAGCCAAAGTATTGGAGTTTCAGCTCCAGTGAATATTCCAATATTCCATCCAATGAATATTCAGGACTGATTTCCTTTAGAATGGACTGGTTGGATCTCCTTGCAGTCCAAGGGACTCTCAAGAGTCTTCTCCAACACCGCAGTTCAAAAGCATCAATTCTTTGGCGCTCAGCTTTCTTTATGGTCCAATTCTCACATCCGTACATGACTACTGGAAAAACCATAGCTTTGACTAGATGGACCTTTGTCAGCAAAGTAATGTCTCTACTTTTTAATATGCTGTCTAGGTTCATCATAGCTTTTCATAGCTTTTCTTCTGAGGAGCAAGCATCTTTTAATTTCATGGCTGCAGTCACAATCTGCAGTGATTTTGGAGCCCAAGAAAATAAAGTCTCTCACTGTTTCCGTTGTTTCCCCAGCTATTTGCCATTAAGTGATGGGACCAGATGCCATGATTTTTGTGTTTTGAATATTGAGTTTTAAGCCAGCTTTTCCACTCTCCTCTTTCACTTTCATCAAAGGGCTCTTTAATTCCTCTTCGTTTCTGCCATAAGGGTGGTGTCATCTGCATATCTGAGGTTATTGATATTTCTCCTGGCAATCTTGACTCCAGCTTGTGCTTCATCCATCACAGCATTTCGCATGATGTACTCTGCATATAAGTTAAATAAGCAGGGTGACAGTATACAGCCTTGACGTACTCTTTCCCAATTTGGAACCAATCCATTGTTCCAAGTCCCATTCTAACTGTTGCTTCTTGACCTGCATACAGATTTCTCAGGAGGCAGGTAAGGTGTTCTGGTATTCCCATCTCTTGAAGAATTTTCCACAGTTTGTTGTGATCCACACAATCAAAGGCTTTGGTATAGTCAATAAAGCAGAAGTAGATGTTTTTCTGGAACTCTCTTGCTTTTTCTATGATCCAGTGTATGTTGGCAATTTGATCCCTGGTTCCTGTGCCTTTTCTAAATCCAGCTTAAACATCTGGAAGTTCTTGGTTCATGTACTGTTGAAGCCTCACTTGGAGAATTTTGAGCGTTTCTTATCTAGTGTGTGAAATAAGTACAATTGTGCAGTGTTTTGAACATCCTTTGGTATTTACTTTCTTTGGGATTGGAATGAAAACTTTTCCAGTCCTGTGGCCACTGCTGAGTTTTCCAAATTTGCTGGCATATTGGGTGCATCAAGTTTTAGGACTTTCACAGCATCATCTTTTAGGACTTGAAATAGCTTAGCTGGAATTCCATCACCTCCACTAGCTTTGTTTGTAGTGATGCTTCCTAAAGCGCACCTGACTTCGCACTCCAGGATGTCTGACTCTAGGTGAGTGATCACACCATCATGGTTATCTGGGTCATTAAAATATTTTTGTGTGTAGTTCTATGTATTCTTGCCACCTGTTCTTAATTTCTTCTACTTCTGTTAGGTCTGTACTGTTTTTGTCCTTTATTGTGCCCATCTTTGCATGAAATGTTCCCTTGGTATCTCTAATTTTCTTGAAGAGATCTCTAGTCTTTCCCATTCTATTGTTTTCCTCAATTTCTTTGCATTGATCACGGAGGAAGGCTTTCTTATCTCTCCTTGCTATTGTAGAACTCTGCATTCAGATGGATGTATCTTTCCTTTTCTCCTTTGCCTTTAGCTTCTCTTCTTTTCTCTGCTATTTGTAAGGCCTCCTTAGACAATTTTTCATTTCTTTTTCTTGGGGATGGTCTTAATCTCTGCCTCCTGTACAGTGTCATGAAGCTCCATCCATAGTTCTTCAGGCACTCTGTCTACCAGATGTAATCCATTGCACCTATTTCTCACTTCCACTGTGTAATGCTAAGGGATTTGATTTAGGTCATACCTGAAAGGTCTAGTGGTTTTCCCTACTTTCTTCATTTTAAGTCTGAATTTGGCAATAAGGAGTTCATGATCTGAGCCACAGTCAGCTCTCGGTCTTGTTTTTGCTAACTGTATAGAGCTTCTCCATCTTCCGCTGCAAAAAATACTATCATTCTGATTTTGGTGCTGACCATCTGGTGATGTCCATGTGTAGAGTCATGTCTTATGTTGTTGGAAGAGGGTGTTTGCTATGACCAGTGTGTTCTCTTGGCAAAACTCTGTTAGCCTTTGCCCTGCTTCATTTTGTACTCCAAGACCAAACTTGCCTGTTACTCCAGGTATCTCTTGACTTCTTTCTTTTGGGTTCCAGTCCCCTATCATGAAAAGGATATCTTTTTTTGGTGTTAGTTTTAGAAGGTCTTGTAGGTCTTCATAGAACCATTCAACTTCAGCTTCTTCAGCATTAGTGCTTAGGGCATAGACTTGGATTACTGTGATATTGAATTATTCGCCTTAGCAACGAACAGAGATCATTTCTGTCATTTTTGAGATTGCCCCCAAGTACTGCATTTTGGACTCTTGTTGACTATGAGGGCTACTCCATTTCTTCTAAGGGATTCTTGCCCACAGTAGTAGGTATAATGGTCATCGGAGTTAAATTCACCCATTCCAGTCCATTTTAGTTCACTGATTCCGAAACTGTCAATGTTCACTCTTGCCGTCTCCTGTTTGACCACTTCCAATTTGCCTTGATTCATGGACCTAACATTCCAGGTTCCTATGCAGTATTGCTCTTTACAGCATCAGACTTTACTTCCAACACGAGTGACATCCACAACTGGGAGTTGTTTTCACCTTTACTCCGGCTCTTCATTCTCTCTGGAGTTATTTCTCCACTCTTCTCTAGTAGCATACTGGGCACCTACCGACCTGGGTTCAATCCTTTAACCACAAGGAACTGAATTCTGTTAATAATACCAAAGCCTTCCCGGTTAAGCCTCAGATGAGACTGTGGTCTCATCTCACTCAAAGCAGAGGACTCAGCTAAGCCTCACTCAGATTCCCAACCTGTATAAACTGTGAGATTAAAATTATATGTATTATTCTGAGCTGCCAAGTACACAGTAGTCTGTTTAACAGCAATAGAAGACTAATATCATATGCTAGTGCCATTGCTTCTACCTTCCTAGCTGAGAGAATGACTGTCAAAGCAGCAATGCTGGAACTTTCTCCGGAATGAAAACATTTCCTTCGATTAAAGTAAGAGATACAAGTTACATTTGTAGAGTTTTGAATCACCTCATGGGGTGACTCTTTTCTGTCTCCCCTGTTTCTTTAACTCTTTTCTATCCAATTGAAGGAAGTTTGAGGGGAACTGACGGATGCCCCTTTACAACTGTAATGAAGACAGGAGCCTCCAGAAGCACACAGCTGCTACATTAGACATGGTGTCGCGAATCTTCCCGAGAGAAACCGCTCTCCCTCCTCCCGGGGCGTCCTCTCATTCACATGTCACACTCCCAATACTGATCACAGTGCCTGACACATAGCTGATGCTCAGTGACTGATGACTGCTCCTTGTTAACTTACCTCACCTATAAATCCAGTGAGAAAGAAGAAAAGTCATTATCCCTCCTTACTGTGGTTCTTTTCCTTCCTAGATTTTTGGTAATGAAAAGGTGATCATGACACTCATTTATTTATGTACAGGAAAGTAAATGAGCACTGAGAGTCCAGAGATGAGTGAATTGCTCTTTGTTCATAAAAGAAATCTGTAAAGCCTAACATGAATACCAATAATTCTATAATTCTTTTTTCCTTCTCAGTCTGCATACTTGTGTTTAGTTTCTTTTTTTTATTGAGGTATAATTGACATGTTTAATTTAATATGAGTCCTCTTCAGTGTTGATAAATGCCAAAAGCTTAATTGTCTGATTCCAAATGATACTGACATAATGGACTCATTTGTTATGTCTCCATTTTCTATCTTCACATCACATAAAAGTACAAGCCTTTTATAACCTGACAATAATTGGAATGCCTTTATCTTTTATTCACTTTATTGTCAGCTTCCCTCTTTGTAGACTTCTAGTGGAAACATAATTTTTACATTATTCATTCCTGTTCAGTACATTGAATGCCTGCTACATTGTACCTCATTACTAAGAATTTGTGAATCCTTTATACATACTCTCATTAATTAATTCTTAATTGCTTTGTTGGACATTACTGATGACAAATACTCCAAAGTTTTGGTTTCATTTGTGTAACATGTAAGTATAAAATGAACAAAATATATATACTTCATTGCTTTTACTGTCCATATCAGAAGCATGGTAATTTTTAATCTAAACTAAAGAAGTGAAAGTATTTCAACTCATAATGTTATTATTTATGAATTAGGAAATTACATATCTGTTAAATTGAAGCCTTTAAAAAAAGAAAAAGATGAATTAATAAATGTTCAGGGGCATGTATATTGCCTACTGCTACTGCTAAGTCGCTTCAGTCGTGTCCGACTCTGTGCGACGCCATAGATGGCAGCCCACCAGGCTCCCCTATCCCTGGGATTCTCCAGGCAAGAACACTGGAGTGGGTTGCCATTTCCTTCTCCAATGCATGGAAGTGAAAAGTGAAAGTGAAGTCGCTCAGTCGTGTCCGACTCTTCGCGACCCCGTGGACTGCAGCCTACCAGGCTCCTCCGCCCATGGGATTTTCCAGGCAAGAGTACTGGAGTGGGGTGCCATTGCCTTCTCCAGTGTATTGCCTAAGAACATGGTTAATTTTTTTTAATTTAATGAGCAATATATTATTTTTCCTCTGCAGTCTGTTCTCTTCTGGTCTTTAATACATAAATCATGCCACATCACTCTCCAAGTCAGAACTCTCCAATGACTTCCCATCACACTTAGAATAAGAGCCAAACACCTTACCATGGTTTATAAGACCCTTCATCTCTGGCCCTGACTAGCTGTCTACTACCCTTCTCCTGCTTATGTTACATGAGTCTCATTGATCTTTTTATAGTTCTTCAGACATGCCAAGCTCATTTCTATGCCAGTGCCTTTGCACTGGCTTTTCCAACTCCCGAGAATCCTTTCCATTTAGATCTTCACAAGACTTACTCCTTCATTTCGTTCAGGTCCGTGCTCTCATGTCTTCTTTGGAAAGAGGCTTTTCCTGGCCACTCTACTAAAATGCTAGCCCCCATCATCACTACCAGTCACTCATAATCTGTCTGTACCCATGTTTTTTTAGTAGCACTGCTTTGCCATCTGAAATTGTGTCTGCCCCTCAGCACATGCACTTCAGGAAGGTAGGGTCCTCTCTTGTGTTGTTCACCACTGTAGCCCCTGAATCTACTACAGCATTTATTCAGTGTGTGTTAAGTAAATAAATGAATAGAATCCTAGAGGTACCCTGTGTAGAATTAAACAGCAGTTGAAGAGAGAAACAAGAAAATAAAGTAAAAATAACATGAATTTTCACACCTGAATTATTGGAGTTTGGTAGAACCATTAAAAGTCACAAGGAACTCAGAAGGAAAGACAGATTGGGAAAGAAGTAAGACAAGTTTTGTATCAGACATTAGAAATGCTAGTAGGCATTGAGAGGGAGATGGGAAAACAGGTCACGATTGGAGATGCTATGTAAGGAATAATTGATTGTCTTCCTGATCGTTGAAGCCCTAAGGTTGCAGCCAAAGGATGTAACAGGAGAAGAAGGAAAAGCCCTTCTGTGACGAGCTCAGGAGAGGGTCCAGATGGGGGCAGTCAGGCAGGACTTAAAGCTCCGGGAGAAGAGAGTTTCAAGAAGGGAGTGTTAAACAGTTCTAAATGCTGATAACAGGAGGGCAACATGTGAAAAATAGATTGGCTGTGATGGTAAGCATTTGTGACCTTTAAGAGAGAAGCTTCAGTAGATTGGTGAAGGCAGGAATACATTTTACACCAACACTGTCTTGAATGTCAGTTTAATCTTTCCTCTGTGATTCATAAGGCATTTCAGCATCTCTAAGGACCTCTTGGTCATTTTGTAAATATCAATTATGTAACTCTGTAGTTTAAAAGGTGTTGGATTAAGGGGAAAAGGTACAGGACATTGAAATGAATCTATACTGATCCTACAACATACGGTAGAAGTTACTTAGTTTAAACACATCCGCGCCTGCGCCCAGGTTTCTGTGTCTTTCTGGTGCGGGATGCAGCGTGCTCTGTGAGCTGTCAACAAAGTGTCGATGTAGCACGTGCGGTTTTTTACATTACAAAGTTCTAAGATCAAAGGGAAAATGTTAGTTAGGACAGCAATATTTTTATGTTATTGTCTGCTGACATAAAAATGTGTTGAACTTTTATTTTTGTTATTTTGAAAAGAAGGAATAAGTAGGAGAAATTGCTCATAATCCACCACCAAGAGGCCATCATTGTTTACATTTTCACTTTCAGTCTTTTATTCAGCTTTTTAAAACTTCTAACACTTTTATGTTATTTCTTACGTAATAGAAGGAGGAATATAGTAGCTAAAAGCAAGAGCTTGAGAATCAGATTACTTGGGTTCAAATCCCATCTCTGCCTCTTATCAGCAACATGATCTTGATGAGTTTCATAACCAGTCTGCACCTCAGTCTCTTCACCTATAAAGTACAGGAACAAATAATTCTTTTATAAGCCAATTTGTCCTGATACCTGGCATATAAAACAGAGTTGATCCCATACTCTTTCCACCTTTCTTTCCAAACTTACTTGTTGTATTTTCCTCCTCCACTGGCACTCATTGCAAGACTTTTCATCACTTTCTGATGTTTTGTACTTTTGTCCTTGGTTTTAAGGTGCAAATACTGTTTCCAAATAAAATCTAGGTTGGGAGCCACCTCTCCTAGATACTAAGCTAATATGAGAAACTGAGGAACCCAGTTGAGGATTATAGTTGTCTACAATGGCCTTAAAGTTGCACTGCACCCCCATGTTAAAGTCAAATATGGCCTGACTCTGCTCTAAATAAAAAAGGACAGTAAACTAATGAAAGCATTTGATTGTCTGTATCAGAGTTATTATTCTGAAGCCATTTACCATACAGTGATAATCAAGTGCCTGGCTGGGCTGTTAAAGTAAGATGTCCCTTCGGGCACCACATCACAGTCATGTTATGTGCAGACTGTTGTGACAGCAATGTTTCTAAGACTAGGTTAAATGTGGACTATTTAAGTAACAGAGACTTCAAGGGAAAACAGTTTTCTCTTTTGTTTTCTTCAGGAAAGTATTTGAATTTATTTCAAGGTTATCTTTAAAGAAAGGGGAGGTTAAGAAAAATGGTCATGTTAGCCTTTTGATTAAAGTAATTGCTCAAATAGCATCAAGGCAGAAGAACACAGATATAATAGATGCAACAGCTCTCTCAGGACTTCATGACTGAAAACAAAACTAAGCCCCTAGTTCTCCCAGTCAAACTCAATGGAGCACTTGGGTGTGACAATTACAGTCGTATTTCCCAGAACCAAACTTGATTTTGAGTGTTTGGCACCCTTTCAATTACTCTCCTGTTTAGGACTCAGAATAAAATAGTTGAAGTATCTATAATATTCTTTCTTTGTGAGCAAGGTTTTTATCAACCTTACTCTTTTCTGAAAACATATTACTATGTTCTAGTAATGTAAGGTACATTTTATCCAAAAGTGGATCTGTCTTTATTGATAAGGTTACTGACAAGGTTCTGTGAAATGCATTACTATGCTATGGGTTGTAAAGTTTTTATAAACAACAAAATGCTCTTGTTTTGTTGCTTGAGATGATGGTGAATTGACTAACTTAAGGAAACAGGCTGCTGCAGGTTTTTCTAAGTATCTTGCAGTAAATCAACCTTCAAAGACTTCCTTAGGAAACAGATTGGCGCTTTTTAAAAATATAAATGCAATATATTAAACATAGTTCTTAAATCATCTAGTTCTTTTTTCTAATCCAAAAATAAGAAAAATATATCAATTTGTAATATGACTTCCTAGAGATCTGAATAACAAAAAGCATCGACGTTCTTAATCCAGGATAGCTGTCAATTTCCTAGTTCTCTTGTGTGTTTTGTTGTGTGTGTGTATGTTAGTCATTCAGTTGTGTTCAACTCTTTGTGACCTCATGGACTGTAGCCCACCAGGCTCCTCTGTCTGTGAGATTTCCCAGGCAAGAATACTGGAGTCAGTAGCCAACCATTCCCTTCTCCAGGGGAATCTTCCCAACCCAGGGATCGAACCCAGCTCTCTCGCATTGTAGGTGGATTCTTTACCAGCTAAGCCACAAGGGAAGCCCTTACTGAAACATACACATTTATAAACGTATTTTTTAAATGCTTAAAGGAGATTTGCTATTTCCCAAAGACCTGATAAATGTACTCAAAACATTACTTTGGAATGTTTGCATTTGAGAGTATAACTTAAATATTTTATTGTCAATGTATTTTGTGGTATTTTATTGTTTCCAAAGGCCATTGTGCCTAAATGGCAGCACAGAGGTTGTGTTTACCATAATATCACATTCAGAAAACCATGAATGCAAGCCAGTCTATTGGAATGCACAGGCCAGCAAGTATGCTCTTTTCTATTTAGTCAACTTTTGTTTAAACATGGTTTACTTATTTGAGTGGAAGTTAACAAAACACTGAGCCTTTATGATCCTGTCGTAGCAGTGCTCTGTTATGTGACCTAGATTTCGAATCTCCGTAGTATTTCCTGTGTGAAACTAGTGTAGTCCCTCTCTGTGCCCCTACCACAATACTAAAATGTGAGTCAGCTATGTAGAGACACTATCTGTGGAAGGGTTCTTTTTCATCAAAACCTTTGTTAATAAAGAAAAAGTACATAGTGCTATTTATATTCCAGATGAGCTAATAAGTTAGGTATAATTAAGAATCTTCCTAGGAGGAAATTGCTTGGGAGATATTTAAAAATTCACTCCTTAAATTTTTTTTAAATAATATGCTTTTTTGTATACATAAAGGATTTTCTTATTTCTTAGTCTGGTGTAACCTTGAAATTCTTAGTAGGCAGAAACTGTGACCTTTATTTGTACTGAATATTTTTAATCTGTTCTCTTCAAAGAATTTTTCTTGTTATTGCAAGGTACTATTATAATTTCATTTTTTTAAATGAGCATTTACACCCTGGAAACACCTGTTCAGTTCTGTCCTATGTGAAGTGACATTGGCAGATTTCAGCCATACTGTAGCCTTTCTTTTTTTTTTTTTTTTGTTTTATTATTGCGAGTTTATTTATTTCTGTCAAATATCTTTTATTTATCTTAAAACTTGAGTTATAACAGACATAATATTGTAACAAGTTTTTATGGTGATGGATGGTAATTGGACTTGATGTTAATTATTGCTTAATGTATAAAAATATCAAATCACTGTTACACCTCTGAAACTAGTATGGTATAGTATGTCTGTCATACTGTAGCCTTTCCTCTTGGCTCAGCCCTTAGTATAAAAAAGACTAGTTGTGAAATAACAGCCATTGTGCTATAATATTACTGCTAGGAAACCAGATAAATTGATTGCACATGCATCACATGGTCAAGGCTTCCCAACACTCCGTTCTTGACTAAATAGCACAGCAGATTTTAAATATTATGCATATCAAAGAAGTATAGGTCTATCCGAATTGGCTACACAATAAAATAGAATGATAGTTGCAGCTATATCTAAATAATATCAAACATCTGTATTACCAATGAAATACTGGCTCATCTAGGTATAGACATGTACATTTATGTGGGCAGAACGACCGAATGATTAGTTGAGTGGCTAGAGCTTGTGTTTGACTCTCACCATAGGCCCAGAGCATCACTGTGCAGCATTCTCCTTCAGGCTCTGTTCTCTCCCTTAATCGCATCTCCATTTCTGTTCCTTCTTCCCCATCCTTTCCTTTCTTCAACAAATTCTGATTGAGAACCCACACTGTATGTTGAGTGGGGATGGGAGACATAGCCTTACTGGAACCATGTAGAGAGTAATTGGATAGTTTTTATTTTTTATTTATTTATTTTCATTTTGTTTTATTTTATTTTTAAACTTTACAATATTGTATTAGTTTTGCCAAATATCGAAATGAATCCACCACAGGTATACCCGCGTTCCCCATCCTGAACCCTCCTCCCTCCTCCCTCCCCTACCCTCCCTCTGGGTCGTCCCAGTGCACCAGCCCCAAGCATCCAGTACCGTGCATCGAACCTGAACTGGCGACTTGTTTCATACATGATATTATACATGTTTCAATGCTATTCTCCCAAATCTCCCCACCCTTTCCCTCTCCCACAGAGTCCATAAGACTGATCTATACATCGGTGTCTCTTTTGCAGTCTTGTACACAGGGTTATTGTTACCATCTTTCTAAATTCCATATATATGCGTTAGTATACTGTATTGGTGTTTTTCTTTCTGGCTTACTTCACTCTGTATAATAGGTTCCAGTTTCATCCATCTCATTAGAACTGATTCAATGTATTCTTTTTAATGGCTGAGTAATACTCCATTTTGTATATGTACCACAGCTTTCTTATCCATTCATCTGCTGATGGGCATCTAGGTTGCTTCCATGTCCTGGCTATTATAAACAGTGCTGCGATGAACATTGGGGTACACGTGTCTCTTTCCCTTCTGGTTTCCTCAGTGTGTATGCCCAGCAGTGGGATTGCTGGATCATAAGGCAGTTCTATTTCCAGTTTTTTAAGGAATCTCCACACTGTTCTCCATAGTGGCTGTACTAGTTTGCATTCCCACCAACAGTGTAAGAGAGTTCCCTTTTCTCCACACCCTCTCCAGCATTTATTGCTTGTAGACTTTTGGATCGCAGCCATTCTGACTGGCGTGAAATGGTACCTCATAGTGGTTTTGATTTGCATTTCTCTGATAATGAGTGATAGTTTTTAAAGTTTAATTATATGCTTACAAATTATGGTAAATGTCCTAAAGAATATGAACATAGTATCATTTATTTATTCAGCAAACATTTCTGAGGATCAATGATGTGTCAGGCGTTTTCTAGGAACGAATGAAACAAAATGATCCCTACCCTCATAGAGGAAACTGGGAGAGGAAAGAGTGGACTGTCTCTGTGGTAAGATTTAAGTAGAAACTTGAAAGACAACTAAGAGTCAACTGTCTTAACGACCCAAGGAGAGAGCATTCTAGGCTGAGGCAAAGAGCTGCCTACTCAAAGGAATGAAAGGAGACCAGGATAGGTTCATTTAGGGAGATGGGGACAGTTAAGGAGGGTCAGCTTTTGAAAAATAAAACTTAATTTTAGAAAAATTATATGAAATTTTCCTGTGAAGCATGTGGTGGAAATATTATTGGGGAATTGCTTATACTAGCCTAAGGTCAGAAGAAAGGCTGTCCTGGAGAAATAAATGTGAGAGTCACCAGCATGTATAGAATTTTTAAAGCTGTGAAAGTGGTAAGATCACCTGGGATGAGAATATAGTAGGGAAAAGAAGGGGATGCAAGACTGAACCCTAGGAATATTTACATGGCTACAGAGAAAGAAGAAACTGAACTAAAAAGGAATGATCTTTTAAAAATTTAGATGACATTTTTCATTTTCTAAATTTAGGTACAACACTATGTGTGTATAGTATTGTGGAAACCAGGAAAAACTGAAAGCTTTTAACAGCATATACTATTTTTTAACTTATTTTATATTGGGGTATAGCCAATTAACAACATTGTGATAGTTTCAGGTGAGCAGCGAACGGACTTACCCATATGCATACATAGATCCATTCTCCCCTAAATCCCCCTCCCATCCAGGCTGCCACATAGCATTGAACAGAGTTCCATGTGCTATACAATAGATCCTTGTTGGCTGTCCATTTTAAATATAGTAGTATGTACATGAAGAACTATGGACAGAGGTTTGTGACATTGTAGAGGAGGCAGGGATCAAGACCATCCCCAAGAAAAAGAAATGAAAAAAGGCAAAATGGTTATCTGAGTAGGCCTTACAAATAGCTGTGAAAAGAAGAGAAGCGAAAAGCAAAGGAGAAAAGGAAAGATATACCTATTTGAATGCAGAATTCCGAAGAACAGCAAGGAGAGATAAGAAAGCCTTCCTCAGTAATCAATGCAGAGAAATAGAGGAAAACAATAGAATGGGAAAGACTAGAGATCTCTTCAGGAAAATTAGAAATACCAAGAGAATATTTCATGCAAAGATGGGCACAATAAAGGACAGAAATGGTAGGGACCTAACAGAATCTGAAGATACTAAGAAGAGGTGGCAAGAATACACAGAAGAACTATACAAAAAAGATCTTCACAACCCAGATAATCACAATGGTGTGATCACTCAGCTAGAGCCAGATATCCTGGAATGTGAAATCAAGTGGCCCTTAGGAAGCATCACTACGAACAAAGCTAGTGGAGGTGATGGAATTCCAGTTGAGCTATTTCAAGTCCTAAAAGTTGATGCTGTGAAAGTGCTGCACTCAATATGCCAGCAAATTTGGAAAACTCAGCAGTGGCCACAGGACTGGAAAAGGTCAGTTTTCATTCCAATCCAAAAGAAAGGCAATGCCAAAGAATGCTCAAACTACCACACAATTGCACTCATCTCACATGCTAGTAAAGTAATGCTCAAACTTCTCCAAGTCAGGCTTCAACAGTACATGAACTGTGAACTTCCAGATGTTCAAGCTGGTTTTAGAAAAGACACAGGAACCAGAGATCAAATTGCCAACATCTGCTGGATCATGGAAAAAGCAAGAGAGTTCCAGAAAAGCATCTGCTTCTACTTTATTGACTATGCCAAAGCCTTGACTGTGTGGATCACAATAAACTGTGGAAAATTCTTCAAGAAATGGGAATACTGGACCACCTGACCTGCCTCCTGAGAAATCTGTATGCAGGTCAGGAAGTAACCATTAGAACTGGACATCGAACAGCAGACTGGTTCCAAATCGGGAAAGGAGTATGTCAAGGCTATATATTGTCACCCTACTTATTTAACTTCTGTGCAGAGTACACCATGTGAAATGCTGGGCTGGATGAAACACAAGCTGGAATCAAGATTTCCAGGATAAATACCAATAACCTCAGATTCACAGATAGCACCACCCTTATGGCAGAAAGCGAAGAAGAACTAAAGAGCCTGTTGATGAGAGTGAAAAAGTTGGCTTAAAACTCAACTTTCAGAAAACTAAGATCATGGCATCCGGTCCCATCACTTCATGGCAAATAGATGGGGAAACAGTGACAGACTTTATTTTTGGGGGCTCCACAATCGCTGCAGATGGTGATTGCAGCCACGAAATTAAACGACTCTTGTTCCTTGAAAGAAAAGCTATGACCAACCTAGACAGCATATTAAAAAGCAGAAACATTACTTTTCCAGCAAAGGTCTGTCTTGTCAAAGCTATTGTTTTTCTGGTAGTCATGTATGAATGTGAGAATTGGACTATAAAGAAAGCTGAGTGCCAAAGAATTGATGCTTTTGAACTGTGTTTTTGGAGAAGACTCTTGAGAGTCCCTTGGACAGCAAAGAGATCCAACCAGTCCATCCTAAAGGAAATCAGTCCTGAATATTCATTGGAAGGACTGATGCTAAAGCTCCAATACTCTGGCCACCTGATGTGAAGAATTGCCTCATTTGTAAAGGCCCTAATGCTGGGAAAGATTGAACGCGGAAGGAGAAGGGGAAGACAGAGAATGGGATGGTTAGATGGCATCACTGACTCAATGGACATGAGTTTGAGTAAGCTCTGGGATTTAATGATGGACAGGGAAGCCTGGCATGCTGCAGTCCATGGAGTCACAGAGTCATTCACGACCGAGCGACTGAACTGAACTGTATGTATATGACCATCCCGAACTCCCTAACTATCCCTTCCCCTCCAGCCACTGTAAGTTCCTTGTCTTTGTCTATGAGTTTCTTTCTATTTGTAAGTTCATTTGTTTCATTTTTTTTTAGATTCCCCATATAAGGGATATCATATGATATTTTTTCTTGTCTATTTGACTTAGTATGACACTCTCATCCATGTTGCTACAAATGGCGTTATTTCATTCTTTTTAATGGCTGAGTAATATTTCATTTTATATGTTGTACCACGTCTTCTTTATCCGTTCCTCTGTCAATGAACATTTAGGTTGCTTCCAAAAAAGCATATACTTGAGGTAATTATCCTGGTAGATAAATTTTTAAAAATTATTCTCAGCAAATTGTAAAAAACTCCATAATCATTAATGTATATATTTTTCTGTTTTATGTATTTCTTTTACCTTATATAGTGTTGTGCTCAGTAGCTCAGTCATCTCTGACTCCGTGATCCCATGGACTGTAGCCTGCCAGGCTCCTCTGTCCATGGAATTTTCCAGGTAGAATACTGAAGTGGGTTGCCCCTTCCTACCATAGGGGACCTTCCCAAACCCGCATCTTTTGCATCTCCTGCATTGGCAGGCAGATTCTTTACCACCAGTGCCACCTGGGAAACCCCATATTTTATAGTATATGATATATAATACATGTATGTATATATCTTTTATATATCTATTACAGAACCACTTTATAGAATTGTAAGTATAAAGTTCTAAATACAGAAACAGTATATATTTTTAGATAGCAAGTATTTTATATATATATATATATATATTTTTTTTTTTAGAACCACTTTCTCCAACGTAGAAACTATCTTAACCAATCTTAATAGGTCCCTCTCTAGTACTACCATGATCTTAAACTGCTACCAGTTAAAATGTATATCAGAGTTGATTGTTTCCAAAATGATTAATGCCAACTGTACTTGCCACTGTAAATTAATTGTAATTTTTGTAATTTGATGAAATGTGAATGTGGAAATAAAAAGTTGATTTTACAAAAACTAAGTTGAATCCTTTAGAGATTTGATAATGGTGAATTCATATTGTTATTGATTAGATGTAAGAAAGGCTTACCAGGTAGCTCAGTGGCATAAAGAATCTTTCTGCCAATGCAGGGGATGCAGGTTTGATCCCTGGGTCAGGAAGATCCCATGGAGGAGGAAATGGCAACCCACTCCAGTACTCTTGCCTGGAAAAGCCTATGGACAGAAAAACCTGGCAGGCTACAGTCCATGGGGTTGCAGAGAGTTGGCTACAACTTAGTGACTGAGCACACAGCACAGATGTAAGAGTCATTTGTAACAGACTGAAGGAAAATTATAAAAGTCTAGAAGGATTCTTTTGCTCTTCAGTTGTTTCACAACTGTTCTTAATTCTCAATCTACTTTAAAAAACCTGAAACTGGAAATGATAGCTGATGCATTTTGAGTGTGGTTTCTACAAGAAAAACAACACAGACCCCTATCAAAGGAGTGATCAATAAAGAAAAGACTAACCTAATAAAGATTGGCAATTGAATGTGTTATTTATATGTTTTTATTTAAAATAAAATATATAAATATAAAATAATATACCCACATATATATATGATACTTTAACTAACCTATGGTTAGTCTTCTTCTGTAGCCAATACAAAGGTAAACTTTAACTCAGCCTAAGTCCATTACCAAAATGCATTAACAAACTTATCATTGAATAAATGGAACCTTACAATAAAAGTTTACTCCTTTTCTTTCATGATTTTGCTATTTGGATATTTCAAACAAGGAAAATGACTCTTTGAATGTCTTGAATTTTCTAACCATATGTGTTTTTCTAAGCATATTGTGTTTTTACACTCAGCCTTTGTTTCTTTGCTATAATAATAATAAACAAAAATGAAAATATTAGTCACTCAGTTGTATCTTTATGACCCCATGGACTGTAGCCCACCAGGCTCCTCTGTCCATTGAATTCTCCAGGCAAGAATACTGGAGCCATTCCTTCTCCAGGGGATCTGCCCAACCCAGGGATCAAACGTGGGTCTCCCACATTGCAAGCAGATTCTTTACCATCTGAGCCATCAGGAAAGACCATATAATAATCATATTGGTAACTTTTCAGAATACAATTACGTATAAATTTAAATCAACATTGTTACCTCACTTTTATTCTCAAATATAACCTCAGTTAAGGTTAATAAAGTATACTTCTCAAGTAGAAAATGATATAAATTATAAAGGTTCAACTCTTGTTTTCTTAAATTCTCTTTACAATTAGTTCCAAACCTTACTTAGAAGACACAAGGAATAATAATTTTTAATACTGCTACATGTTAAATATCAGTTCCTACTGTTCTATAAATTTAGCTGCAAGTCTTTAATTATCAGTAATAATAATTCCTTTATTGACTATGCCAAAGCCCTTTACTATGTGGATCACAATAAACTGTGGAAAATTCTGAAAGAGATGGGAATACCGGACCACCTGACCTGCCTCTTGAGAAACCTATATGCAGGTCAGGAAGCAACAGTTAGAACTGGACATGGAACAACAGACTGGTTCCAAATAGGAAAAGGAGTACGTCAAGGCTGTATATTGTCACCCTGCTTATTTAACTTCTGTGCAGAGTACATCACAAGAAACGCTGGGCTGGAAGAAGCACAAGCTGGAATCAAGATTTCTGGGACAAATATCAATAACCTCAGATATGCAGATGACACCACCCTTATGACAGAAAGTGAAGAGGAACTCAGAAGCCTCTTGATGAAAGTGAAAGAGGAGAGTGAAAAAGTTGGCTTAAAGCTCAACATTCAGAAAACTAAGATCATGGCATCTGGTTCCATCACTTCATGGCAAATAGATGGGGAAACAGTGGAAACAGTGTCAGACTTTATTTCTTTGGGCTCCAAAATCACTGCAGATGGTGATTGCAGCCATGAAACTAAAAGACGCTTACTCCTTGGAAGGAAAGTTATGACCAACCCAGATAGCATATTCAAAAGCAGAGACATTACTTTGCCAACAGAGGTGCATCTAGTCAAGGCTATGGTTTTTCCAGTGGTCATGTATGGATGTGAGAGTTGGACTGTGAAGAAAGCTGAGCGCCGAAGAATTGATGCTTTTGAACTGTGGTGCTGGAGAAGACTCTTGAGAGTCCCTTGGACTGCAAGGGGGTCCAACCAGTCCATCCTAAAGGAGATGGGTCCTGGGTGTTCTTTGGAAGGAATGATGCTAAAGCTGAAACTCCAGTACTTTGGCCACCTCATGCAGAGTTGACTCATTGGGAAAGACTCTGATGCTGGGAGGGATTGGGGGCAGGAGGAGAAGGGGATGACAGAGGACGAGATGGCTGGATGGCATCACCAATTCGATGTACGTGAATTTGAGTAAACTCTGGGAGTTTGTGATGGATAGGGAGGCCTGGCGTGCTGCGATTCATGGGGTCGCAAAGAGTCGGACATGACTGAGTGACTGAACTGAACTGAACTGAATAATATTTTCAAATTAAAATTCCATATTTAATAGTCAAATTGTGAACAGTGTGGGATGCCAAGTGGTTAAACTGAGGAGGTAATAAAATAGAGTATAATAAAGGACAGTGATCCAGGGGGGGAAATAGAGATGAAGACTCCCAGAATTTATAAATTAGGTTTTACTTTGATAAATATTTATTGATTTAGTTGGCTGCATTGGGTCTTGGTTGCAACATGCGGGATCTTCATTGGGTCACACAGAATCTTTGCTTGCAGCACAAACTCTAGTTGTGGCAGGTGGGCTCCCGAGTACGTGGACTTCAGTATTTGCCATGTGTAGGCTTAGTTGCTACATGGCCTGTGGTATCTTAGTTCCTCAACCAGGAATCAAACCTGTGTCCCCTAAATTGCAATGCAGATTCTTAATGACTAGACCATCAGGCAAGTCTCCATAAATTATATCCTTAAAGTAGATTTGATTTATTGGATTTTTAAATACTGTTTTTTTGTACATATGCACAGATGTCTAATAAGTACAATGTCTGTGATCCCTAGCTGTAAATAGTTAGATATCATTCTGTTAGTTTTGTGTTGCTGACCAAGTAGCTTCCTTCCAGAGATATGCACGGTGCTTTGAGATGTGAGTATTATATAGCATCAGAAGTTAAGTCTTTGGGCTATCAGATTGAAACACAACAAGAAGACGAACTTGGGCTCAATTCTGAAGAAGATCTTTGGACAATCAGACCTATCCTGTGTTTCCCATCACTACAGAGCCTGGAGAAATCATATAAAACTTGTAGATATATTAGATGAAAATGAAACTGCTGAAACCCCTCTGTATGTCTGCCACAGAACATGAGCATTTTGTGCAGTCAGCAAAGATCGAGGGGTTCCGGGGGACTGAGATACGATCCTTGCTGTGTTTGCCCACCTGGATTTTGAGGTAGAGCACTACATATCCTAGAGGAAGAAGTGCCATTTTATGATTTTCACAAGGCCGCCAGCCTTCCAAGACCCACACCTGAGTTGCATCAACTCAGAGGAGGTGCTGTTTTCTAGCACTGGCACATTTCCAACCCATAATGGGACCTTTTTTTCCTTTGTTCTTTTTAATGTCACCATAGGCTAGAAGGGGCCTTGTTCTTATTCAGGTTAGTCTTGCCTTCCATTTCCTTCCCACCAACACTAAGCATCTGACTAAGCAAATGAAAGGAAATGAATTAAATATTCAACTCAGAAAGTAAATTTTTTGGAACCAAATATGTTTTAGTAGGACTCAGTCCCCTCAAGGAGCTAGCAGTATATGGAAGAAGGGGAACAAAATAACTATGCAAATTATCATAATGCTAAATATCTTCATATTAACTATTTTATGAATGGTATAAAGTGCCAGTAGCTCAAAAGAACAATGAGAGAAATTGTTTTAAAATCAGGCAAGCATTTACAAGGAATGAAACACTTAAGATTTGGCTCTGAGAAATTTTGAATGGCAGCAATGGAACCAAAAGGGTATTGTAGTGACTAGAAGATAAAAGAAAAACTGTCATAATTTAACAGCACTGAAAAACTTTGAGATACAAGGTTGAAACAGATATCTCATTATTTCTCTACTATAAGCAACACAGTCTTGAGAAAATATTGCAACATGACTTATTAACTATTTGCGCTGATACCCTAAGGTCCCCACGGGCTCGGGCACACTCAGTCTGACAGGCCTTGCTCTCTTACCTAACCTTAATCCACCCTCTTGTTGTTTTTGTTTTGTCATCTGTGGCAGACTGATTGTCCTACCAGGTGTGTCACAGCAGAAACTGTAAAGCCAGGTACTTGCTTTCTGAACCTCCTGCTCCTCAGGGTAGCCCATTCCTGGCCAATGACATATGAACGAAAATCTGCTTAGGGACTTCCGTAAAGCTTTTGATTAACGAATAAGGACAGATGGAGCTCAGACCACTTTTTTTCCTTTCTTCCTGTCTTCAGTATAGATACGTCTATAGCTTTGGAGGCCCTGCACCTACAAGCTTGCACTGGGGTAGAAATGTAGAACCCGAGGCCTTGATGCTATTACTGGGCACACTCTGGGCTGCTTAACTCCCGCTTGTTTGCCCCTGTCGTTGGCTGGTCTGTCACTTTCAGCTGAAAGCGCTCCTACTAATGTGCACCTCTTTTCCTGAATCGCTTCAGGCAATCTTGCTTTTACAAATCTGAAGATAATCTTACTTCTTGGGATGTGCATACTCAACAAAATATTGTTGAACATTCACCGTGCACCAAAGACTATACTGTGTGCCAGAAAGTGATACAAAGATTTAAAACTCAAGGAACTCATGTTTGCCATGAAAGAGTGATACGTGCTATGACAGAAACTAGTACAAACCACGGAAGTACCACAGAAGAGGGAGAAATGAATCCTGCCAAGGAAATTAGGGGAGGATGCACAGAGGAAGTACCCTTTAAGTTGGTTCCAGCTTGATGAGCAGAAGTTTACAAGGCAGAAAAGAAAGGAAAATGTTAGTAATTTTAGACAGAGTTAATAGCCTGTGCACATGCAGTGAGGAGTTGAAAGAGCATGACATGTATTGAGGAAAAGCAAAACATTGAGAGTGGTTGGAACATTTGGCTTTTTTTTTTTTTTTATGAAAGACTCTTTAAAAATGAAAATAGAATTAAACTCCATTAAGCTACTTGTATAATTAATAGAAGGTGGTTAATTTAAATTCTGTCTACTTTGAATGTATGAAAACATGAGCTGGTCAGAAATTTCTCTCTAGATTGTAAATTCACATATTTAGATGTATGTGTTGGTGTATGACTTTCTAAGGAAATTAAAATATTAAGATTAGGAGGAGATTGCCTAAAGTAGAAGCAACATTTAAACACTTTTGAAGTACTTGTTTTTGTTATAAATATTTAACATTTTTAGTTAAAGGTATTACAAACAATCATTAAAATACATCATTAAAGATCATTATGTCAAATCAAAGTGTAAATGAAAGTGGGAAAATAAATTTTCTTAATTAGAAAATCTCTTTGAGAGATTTCACTAGTTCCTCCTTTTTTCATTCAAATTTGAGAGTTTTTAATTCCTTAAGTTTGTTATCCATCTTCTTTTCTGTTATTAATTAAAACAAATACATAATTTTAGAAAGGTTTGCTGAAGCTCCAGTCCTAAAACCCCAGATTCCAACATAGTATTTGGCACGTCTCCAACCTAAGCACTTTTGTTATCAGGATCCCCAAAATTAACAGCTTTTCTTTTTGTTCAGTAATTTAGTATAGTTAAATAAAAGGGAAAGAAATGCTTGGGGGCCTAAAGCTGGATATGTTGGTATAAAGCTAAGGGGAGATTTGCAGAATTGACATCTGATTTACTGGGTATGGTTGTCTATATCAGTCAAACCAAATCAATATATAGAAATAAAAATTGACTTTATAATTGCAGGTGTTTTTCTACTGAATTATCAGAAATTATCATCATCACTGATCAAATGAGAGATAATTCTCATATTTCTTAGCTTCTTTTGATACTGATGATCCTTACTAAGTTCTGTTCGATTGAAAAATGCAAATAAGGAATATGTGTTCAGGCCTTACATTTTACATGACACCTGTTTACCTGCTGTTTTAGAAAGTATGACTCTATAAGACATTTTCAGAATAGACTCTGATTCATTTTAATAGATAGATATAGATGCACTTAAAAAGAAGCTAGGACAAACAATAGGATAAATTGTCTTAGAAACACTTTTTGCCCTCCCATCTCACAGAAGATTTACCTAAAGTGATGGGTTTAGCACTCAAAAGAAATTTATTTTTATTGTACTGATTAGCAGATTTTACTTTTAAATAATTCAAAATCTTTTAAAGAAGAGTATGGATTTACCTCAGTGTGGTCAATCTAATTTCTGTCAAGTAAACTGATTTACCAGTGTGCAAAATTTGGATCCATTTTTATAACTGTATTAGCTAACTCAGGCTGCCATGACGAAATACTACAGACTGAGTAACAACAGAAACGTTTTTCTCACAGTTCTGGAGGCTACAAAGTCCAAGGTCAAGGTCCCGGGAACATAGGTTTTATTCTGAGGCCTCTTCTTTTGACTTGTAGGCAGCTACCATCTTTCTGTGTGCTCACATGATCTCTTCTTTATTCACACATGAGTAGGGAGAGAGGGGTCAGAATCTCTTTTCGTAAGACAGTAGTTTTATCAGATCAAAGCCCCACCTCTATGACACCATTTGTCATTAATTACTTTCTTAGATGCCCCCACTGCTATACACAACCACACTGGGGGTTGGGGCTTCAACATACGAATTTTGCAGGAACACACACACTCAGTCCATAACAACAGCAAAACTGTTAAGCAGGCAGTAGTTAATAATTGAGAATTAATATACTGTTTACATTTGAAAGAGAAGTCTGAGTACATTTTTTGCTCTGCACAGAAGTTACATTATTACAGAGTAGCATATTGGATGATGTCTAGATCAGAAGTTAAATTACTGACCTTCCATATAATTGACTCTATGATAAAGCTTCTTAACCTATTTTGGCATCAGTCTCCAATTTATAGCATTAGACAACTGAATCAAGAATTTCTAAAATCTCTTTCTACTCAAAAACTCTTTGATTCTGAGAGTTCCACTTTCAGTATGACTGAATAATCTCCTGACAGACTGTCTTTCAAAACTCAATTATAAACCCTGGGAAAAACAGAAAAACAACCACTTGAAGCCTCTAGAGAGTAAAATCAGGCAGATTCTGGACAATAGTCAAAAAGTGGAAGAAAGAACAAACTGGGGATACGTTTCTTGTTTGTTCCACTTGCAGATTGAGGGCAGGACCCAGGGCTGGGACTAGAGTGAGGCAAGCAGAACCCTGTTAAAGGGAGCACTCACTCTTGGGTGCTGACTCTTCACTTACATGAATAGCCTGAGGGTAAGCACCTTCTTAAATTTTGAACCATGGACACCTTGCTTGCCTCACTCTACTCCAAGACCTAACAGGACCCATGGGGCAGTAAAACTCTGATAACCTGAAGTCTCTATGACATAAAACTAGAATATGAAGTTTGAGGCAAACTTTACTGATGGAAAGTGAGGGAAGAAAAGTTTAGAGAGGAGACAGCCAAATACGGGGCCCCCAAATTCTGTGTATAAATTCCACTCGACTCTGTGACTGACCCAACCAAGCTCAGAGAAGATTGCAACAGTCCAGCCAAGGGGGTATAGAAAACTGAACTGAGATTTCAGTCATTGCCCAAGAGGTAGATAGAGCCTATAGCTTGAGTCTGACCAAGTAAATCTCCTGCAAAACTGAAAATACCAACACTCTTCAGAGTAATTATAATGGAACTCAGAGTTTCTACCATATAACATTCATAATGTCCAGAATGTAAAACACAATTACTCAATGTAAAAACAAACAGGAAAGTATGACATTCTTAAGCAAAAGGACAAAGAACAGAGACGGACTCCCAAAGGATCCAGGTGCTGGAAAAGGATATAAAAGTGCTTTTTAAAACTATATTCAATGAAGTAAAGGAAAATATATTCACAGTGAATGCAAAGATAGGCTATCTCAGCAGATAAATAGAAATCCTTTATTAAACTAAATGGAATTTCTAAAAGTAAAAAGCATAATGTTTCTAAAAATTATGGTAGTCTGGGGAATGGTGGTAGAAATCATCAGAAATGGTATCCTTCTGGGGTGATGGTAGTATTTCATATATTGATGGTGTTTTGAATTACACAGGTGTAAGCCTTTGTCAAAAATCAGTGAATGTACAGTTAAGGTTTGTGCATTTTATTGTATGTAAATTACATATCAAAGGAAAAATTCTAGATACACTCCCCAACTGAAAAAGTCCCTAAATCAGAGACTTGCCTACATCCTGACAAAGACACTCTGGTATATGACTGTTGTCTTTGAAGTTCATTCAAAAGTGGTCATTGAGTGAATATATTCCACAGTGGTGAGCATTCCAGGTAGAAAGAACAGTATCTGAAGAACCATAGAAAGGAAGACGTCAATACTTGTAGGAGACTGGACAATAAGTAAGAGTACTAGGACATGAAAGTGAAAAAAGATTGAAGCTATATTTAAAAAGTGTTTTTTTTAATGAGGTTGTTTTTATTGCTGTCTTGAGGAAAGTTCCCTGTTATTTTTAATTTAAAAGGAATAATTTATATATAATAATAAGTGTGCAATTCACTGAGTTTTGATAAATATATACAGTTACATAATGCCACCATAATCACGTTAAAGAACATTTCCATCAGCGCAGAACTTGTTCACGTGCCCCTGTATGGTCAGTCCGTTAGCCCTGGAGCCAGGCAGCCACTGATCTGCCTTCTGTCACTGCAGTTTTGCCTTTTCGAAAATTTCATATAAATAGTATGTAGCATCTTCCACTTAGTACAGTGCTTTTGAGATTCATCTATGGTGTGTGCATCAATTGTATCAGTGTTGTTCAGCAGTATTGATTGATTGATATTCCACAATTTATCCAGTCACCACTTGATGGGCATTTGAATTCTTTTCATCTGGGGCTATTATGAATAAAGCTTCAGTGAAGATTCAAGTATATCTTTCTGTGGATATGTGTTTTGAAAAGATTTTAAATGCCACACTACAGATATTTTACTTTTGTAAGTGGTAGTCAACTATTCTGTGAGCACTAATATTCTTTGAAGAGGAGAAAATGCAAAGTTCTTTTATTTGCGTTTATAACTCTTTTTTTTTAATTTTTTATTATTATTATATATATTTTTTTTTTACTTTACAATATTGTATTGGTTTTGCCATACATCAACATGCATCCACCACAGGTGTACACATGTTCTGAGTTTATAATTCCTTAATGTAATCAGTCTTGAGTTTATCTGACTGCATGAAAGCTATTGCTTAAAAATTTTATCTGCTCTGCTAAAGTGCTTTTATTGCTTGTCTTTGCATCTTTTTAAAAATATATTTGATAAAAATGTAACAAATCTTTTTAAAGGTGAATACCCAAAGAGGGACTTCCCAGGTGGCACTAGTGGGGAAGAACCTGCCTGCTGGTTCAAGAGACATAAGAGGCGCGGTTTGCTCCTTGGATTGGGAAGATCCCTGGAGGAGGGCATGGCAGCCCACTCCAGTATTCTTGCATGGAGAATCCCATGGACAGAGGAGCCTGGCAGGCTACAGTCCATAGTGTCACAAAGAGTCAGACACAACTGACACAAGATTTAACACATATGCACACACACGTGCAAACCTCCAAAAGAGGTTTTGTTTTTATGATTTTTAAAAAATTTATTTGAAAGTAATGTGAAATCCTTTAATAGATTTTCAAATAATCACATTTTTTAAAAATTTAAAGACAAGGATGTTAACAGCAAAATGCTACATGATTAGGTACTAGTGATGCTTAGAGTTCCATTATTTGCCCTCTGGGTAGAAACATAAATGATCTTGATTTAATTTCATCTGCTCTGTGATAGTGTTTCTAAAACTGCATGTCTGTTGGTCCTCTACTATCCTGTTGTCAAAATCCACAAGCAACAGTTGTGCAAATATTTGTATGAAAATCCCCTGGTGAGTACAAAGGACTTAATAACAACAATAAAATTTCAAATATGTGCTGGATTCCCCGAAACATCAGCCTTCATAGGAGTCAAATTTCTGCAGTCAGTCAACAGTATTTCTTGAGTGCCCGGGCTGTTCTGAATCTGGTCACCATTTACCAGTCCTTGGATAGCGGTCACTAAACAAATGTGAGTAGAAAAAGTGTTGAGTGAAGTTTCTAAGAGGGCCTAGGTAGGTAAAGAGCCTGAGGTACTGCTGAGAATGTTCGGGAGATTACCCTGCTGGACAAGCATGAGGAGATTTTGACCAGGGAGAGTTTGATGAGATTCCAAATCAGATTGAGAGACGGAATCTAGAAATTTCAGTCCACTGTCTCTAAGCTCACTTTTTCTGCCCAAGTTTCAGTTCAGTTCAGTTCAGTCACTCAGTCGTGT
The DNA here is from genome assembly GCF_055505025.1 of Bos grunniens. Classification (NCBI taxonomy): domain Eukaryota; kingdom Metazoa; phylum Chordata; class Mammalia; order Artiodactyla; family Bovidae; genus Bos; species Bos grunniens. Next base: position 58,245,897 of record NC_141183.1, on the reverse strand, counting down.
CTGACTCTTTTCGATCCTATGAATTGCAGCACGCCAGGCCTCCCAGTCCATCACCAACTCCTGGAGTTCACTCAAACTCACATCCATCAAGTCAGTGATGCCCAAGTTTACTGTGCCTAAATTTAAGGAGTACCCTTTTATGTTTTCTCTCCCTCTCCCTTTTTATGTTTCTATTTTCCTAAATCAAGTTTGTCTACCTATTACTCTCAGTTGACTGTTCAGTTCAGTCACTCAGTCGTGACCAACTGTTTGCGGCTCCGTGAATCCCAGTATGCCAGGCCTCCCTGTCCATCACCAACTCCTGGAGTTCACTCAAACTCACATCCATCGAGTCGGTGATTGCCATCCAGCCATTTCATCCTCTGTCGTCTCCTTCTCCTCCTGCCCCCAATCGCTCCCAACATCAGAGTCATTTCCAATGAGTCGACTCTTCGCATGAGGTAGCCAAAGTACTGAAGTTTCAGCTTTAGCATCATTCCTTCCAAAGAACACCCAGGACTGATCTCCTTTAGAATGGACTGGTTGGACTTCCTTGAAGTCCAAGGGACTCTCAAGAGTCTTCTCCAACACCACAGTTCAAAAGCATCAATTCTTCGGCTCTCAGCTTTCTTCACAGTCCAACTCTCACATCCATACATGACCACAGGAAAAACCATAACCTTGACTAGATGGACCTTTGTTGGCAAAGTAATGTCTCTGCTTTTGAATATGCTGTCTAGGTTGGTCATAACTTTCCTTCCAAGGAGTAAGCGTCTTTTAGTTTCATGGCTGCAATCACCATCTGCAGTGATTTTGGAGCTGAAAAAAATAAAGTCTGCCACTGTTTCCCCATCTGTTTGCCATGAAGTGATGGGACCAGATGCCATGATCTTAGTTTTCTGAATGTTGACCTTTAAGCCAACTTTTTCACTCTCTTCTTTCACTTTCATCAAGAGGCTTTTTAGTTCCTCTTCACTTTCTGCCATAAAGATGGTGTCATCTGCATATCTGAGGTTATTAATATTTCTCCTGGCAATCTTGGTTCCAGCTTGTGCTTCTTCCAGCCCAGCGTTTCTCATGATGTGCTCTGCATAGAAGTTAAATAAGCAGGGTGACAATATACAGCCTTGATGTAATCCTTTTCCTATTTGGAACCAGTCTATTGTTCCATGTCCAGTTCTAACTGTTGCTTCCTGACCTGCATACATGTTTCTCAAGAGGCTGACTGTTCAGTTCAATTCAGTTCAGTCACTCAGTTGTGTCTGACTCTTTGCGACCCCATGAATCACAGCACACCAGGCCTCCCTGTCCATCACCAACTCCCAGAGTTTACTCAGACTCATGTCCATCAAGTCGGTGATGCCATCCAGCCAACTCATCCTCTGTTGTCCCCTTCTCCTCCTGCCCCCAATCCCTCCCAGCATCAGAGTCTTTTCCAATGAGTCAACTCTTTGCATGAAGTGACCAAAGTACTGGACTTTCAGCTTTAGCATCATTCCTTCCAAAGAACACCCTGTGATTGATCTCCTTTAGAATGGACTGGTTGGATCTCCTTGCAGCCCAAGGGACTCTCAAGAGTCTTCTCCAGTACCACAGTTCAAAAGCATCAATTCTTCGGCGCTCAGCTTTCTTCAGAGTCCAACTCTCACATTCATACCTGACCACTGGAAAAACCATAGCCTTGACTAGACTACGAACAAAGCTAGTGGAGGTGATGGAATTCCAGTTGAGCTATTTCAAATCCTGAAAGATGATGCTGTGAAAGTGCTGCACTCAATATGCCAGTAAATTTGGAAAACTGAGCAGTGGCCGCAGGACTTGAAAAGGTCAGTTTTCATTCCAATCCCAAAGAAACGCAGTGCCAAAGAATGCTTGAACTACCGCACAATTGCACTCATCTCACACACTAAAGTAATGCTCAAAATTCTCCAAGCCAGGCTTCAGTAATATGTGAACCGTGAACTTCCAGATGTTCAAGCTGGTTTTAGAAAAGGCAGAGGAACCAGAGATCAAATTGCCAACCTCCACTGGATTGTCGAAAAAGCAAGAGAGTTCCAGAAAAACATCTATTTCTGCTATTGACTATGCCAAAGGCTTTGACTGTGTAGATCACAATAAACTGTGGAAAATTTTGAAAGAGATGGCAATACCCGACCACCTTACCTGCCTCTTGAGAAACCTATATGCAGGTCGGGAAGCAACAGTTAGTACTGGACATGGAACAACAGACTGGTTCCAAATAGGTAAAGGAGTACATCAAGACTGTATATTGTCACCCTGCTTATTTAACTTATATGCAGAGTACATCATGAGAAACGCTGGGCTGGAAGAAGCACAAGCTGGAATCAAGATTGCCGGGAGAAATATCAATAACCTCAGATATGCAGATGACACCACCCTTAATGGCAGAAAGTGAAGAGGAACTAAAAAGCCTTTGAAGAAAGTGAAAGAGGAGAGTGAAAAAGTTGGCCTAAAAAAAAAGAAAGTTGGCTGACTGTTAGTTGCAGACAAATAATAGTGTCCAATTCAGACTACCTAACATATTGCTGATAATATGTTGTCATTAACCAGAGGTAGTCAAGCTTACTTGACAGCAGCTTTGCCACTCTTAGTTACTGAATTCAGTCTTGCTGAATGGAGAAGAAAGGAGAAGATGCAGTTCATTTTCCCTTCTGATATGTGGATTAATTCATGTTCAGCAGCCACTGACCTCTTAATACCTTTATTATTGTAACAGTGGTAGTGCTTTAAAGAAATCCTGTTTATCTTTGTACACTTAAAAGTAATTAGGAACACACACACATTTAGGCTTGATTATGCAGAGAGATCTCTAGTGAAGAAAGTTTCAGTATGTTTTATGCCAAGTTCTATTAGTGCACAAAATGAAGTCTACTCTATGTTATTGATTTTAAGCCAAACAAACCTAAACCAGATCATTCCCCCAGCATTGTCTGAATGCCCAGAGACAATACCCAGTGAAATCCCACATTCTCGTCTTCAGTCTGGGTCATGGGATGAAAGCTAGCCACATAGGAAAGAACATTTCAGCTGGCTTCTCGAATGTCTGCATATCAGAGTTCAGGAAAATCACCCCATGGTTTTAACTGTAAAAATAACTGCCTTTTTTTCATCTGTTGGGAAAAAAAATGTAGAAAATAAATGTTAGCTTTTTCCATCTTCCTACGTGGGTATTAGGGTAGTAGTTGCCCAGAAAGAGTGACAAGATAAAGAGGACTATGAACCACCAGATGACTTCTAGGAATATTTTTACCGTTTTGTTCCTTTAATATATTATAGCTTTTAACCTGCTCAGTGAGTAACCTCTAATTGGAAAAAACTTGTCTAATTATGTTAACATTTAAACTCCTGAATTTGAGACATACAAATATAAAAACATAAAATCTTCCTATATTATATAGTCATTTGCTTTTTTGTTTGTTTAAATGATAATGTGTGTTGTTGTTATTCAGTTGCTAAGTCTTGTCCAACTTTTTGTGACTCCATGGACTGCAACAACGCCAGGCTTCCCTGTCCTTCACTGTCTCCTGGAGTTTGCTCTCAAACTCATGTCCATTGAGTTGATGATGCCATCCAACCATCTCATCCTCTGTCACCCACACTTCTCCTCCTGCCCTCAATTTTTCCCAGATTCAGGGTCTTTTCCAATGAGTCGGGTCTTCACATCAGGGGGCCAAAGGATTGATTGGTTTGAGCTGCTTGCTGTCCAGGGGACTCTCAAGATTCTTCTCCAGCATCACATTTCACAAGCATCAATTCTTTGGTGCTCAGCCTTCTTTATGGTTCAGCTCTCACATTTGTACATAACTACTGGAAAAACCATAGCTTTGGCTCTTTAGTTCCTCTTCGCTTTCTGACGATGTATATGACCATGTGTAAAAAATCAGGTCACAAATCCAAAATTGTCTGTGAAAATAGAGTTTATGCCAGTCTAATGTTAAGGAGTGTTTAAAGCACAATTCAGGAAATCTATATAGTTTTTTAATAAATTATTTCCTTAGAAAGTTTTTATACTTAAAATACTATATTATTTGGTTATTTATAGGTTACAACCATCTCTCAGTATAATAGATTCCTTTTTCATAGGAAAATTAGCAATACTTCTTTTAAAATTGGCACTGCCGGTCATACCTACAAATTAACGTGTACAATCCTAAATCTAACATTAGAATTTCTCTAAAATAGACTGCTTTGTCTTCGAGCCTAAAAATTATTTCAGTTTCTTTCAAAAGAGTGTTTTTCTAGGTAATAATGCAGAATTTGAGATGTTGAGAGTTTTGGGGTTTTTTTTTTTTTTTTTAGTTCTTCAAAAAATTAATCAAAATATTTTTGGACCATTTAAAAATATTGATTGTTAGCAATGCTAACAAAGTTAAGGAAATGGAAGCAGTATGACAATAGTTAAGAGTATAGGCTAGCACCACTTTGCCTGGATTCAAATTGTGACCGTACCATTTTTAACAGTATGACAAGGGGCAAGTTCTTAAACCTCTTTATTCCTTCAGTTTCTTCTCAGTAAGATGAGGTCAATAATAGCACCTATCTCAACTGATTGTTAGAATAAACTGAGTTAATATTTATAAAATATTTTTATAAATTTATAAAACATCTGATAAATACATAGTTTATTGTTAGAATAGTGATTCTCCACATTATTAGAGACCGATTGGTTTCATGTAATCATCTTTTGGACAAAACAGTATTTTCCATCTATTCTATTTGAATTTTGGAATTTTCTCTTAGGACCAGGGAGATAAGAGATGGGTTCCACAGTGGTTAAACTGGAGCTGGCTAGAACCAGCTTATAAGAATTTTGTGAGCTAATTGTGAAACATAACCATTGTTAACAATTAAAAATTACATTAAAATTTCAATTTAAATATTTTTTAAAAAAGAAAAATAAATACTCAAAACTTACCACTTCCTAATTATTTTTCTTATCTTTGTTATTGAAGTTATTTATATCTCTTATGTCTGGGAAATCTACATTGTAGGGTACTACTACTCATTTCTTCCCAACTCTGTAGTTCATTGACATCACATAAGTAGCTTGAAATCAGTCATTCATAGGAGTATTTACACCACAGAAATCAGTAAATACTATAAATTAGGGATCCTTCTGCCCCCAAAATCTCATTGTTGTACATTTATCATCACACCACGCAGTGAGTGTCAGATTGTCCCACCGGTTTCTGTTATTCTTTTACTAAATGTTAGCATGAGTGAAATAGAGATGATATGATTTCCTGTATTAAGAGAAGATTGTAAAAAAATATCGCAGCATATTAGTAGAGATTTCCCCTGTAGATAAACACCTTTCCTGTATTAAATGTCCAGAATACTCTATGTCTGTAGAACCATAAAAGATGAAGACAGAGCTATTATTTTTCTTACTCTGAGTAATAGCAGTCTCCTTTTGTATATCATTGCATAGTTATATATTCTTTGATAAGAGCCTCATGATAACCCTGTCAGCTAGGCAAGATGACTGCTACTCTCACTGTCATACAGACTCCACAAGACTATTACTTTCCAGTGGTTTTTCCGTTTATAGTTGAGGAATATTACATATAGATTCAGATTTTTTGTGACTGCAAAAAAAATTTCACTATGTGATGAATGTTACATTCTTTAGTGAAGCTTCATTAATTGTGAGTTAGAGATTCTCTCTCTTTTTTCTCATAGCCACCTTTCCCCGACTTTTTTCCCTCTCCTTTCTCTTTTTCTCAAGATGGTGCGTGCGTGCTAAGTCACTTCAACCATGTCCAACTCTTTGCAACCCTACGGACTGTAGCCTGCCATGGGATTCTCCAGGCAAGAACACTAGAGGGGGCTGCCGTGCCCTCCTCCAGGGGATCTTCCTGACCCAGGGATCGAACCCAGGTCTCACGTCTCTTTCATTGGCAGCCAGGTTCTTTACCACTAGTGCCTTATGGGAAGCCCTTTCTCAAGATATCAGATGCTAAAAGTCAAATGTGTTTGAGTTTTTATAACAATTACACTAGCAAATGTTTTTTCAGATAGATTTGGGTTTTTTTTTTTTTTTTTGAGCTCTCCGAGACCGATGCCGTTGTCTTTGTTGTATTTTAGAGTTCTCATTCTCCGTCATTTTCCCCGTCCCAGCTCCCGCCATCATCTGTGTGAGTCCACCACGTTTACCGCCCAGTTCATTTTGTCCAGTGCCCATTTTTGCCCGGATTACTGTGGTCTTCCATTCCCACCACAGTCCTTGGCACCAGCCGACAGTGGTTCAGACTCCTGACTCTCCCACTCAAACCTCCCAGCTTTCCACTCAAAACATGGTTTACTATCTTCAGTGAGATGTGCTTTCTCTGTCCTTCAGCTTCCACCGTTCTCATCTTCTTATTCAGCTTAAAGTCTGGGGCCCGTTATTCCGATCATTCTTACACATTCCCTCAGCTCACCTGGTGCTCTCTCCTTCCATCCCATCATTTAACAAGACTCTGGGCCTCAACAAGCTCAGTCTCTACCTTCTGCATAATATACCCATGTAATACCCATGTAGTGAGCAACCCTGCAGTCACACAACCATAATTCACTATATTCCACTAGATCTTTTAGTGGGTAGTTACCTTAAAGCTCAGCATTGTCTCTGGATCTGGTTCTGTTTGTGATTTTATCTTTTGGCAATGGATCTTTTTATTTCCTCTTGCTTTTCTGTGTCTCATAATTTTGATTGTCATTCACTGAAGGTACAAAACTATAGGGACTGAGGCAAGTGTTATTTAAACTCAGATACGGGTCTGTCTTCTGTGTCAGGCCTTTAGTGTGGGGAGGGTTCTTCACCCTCATTTGTAGGCAGGCTGGTTTTGCGTTTTATTTCCAGGCTTGTGCGAAGCTTGCCGCAGGCTTCTCATTCCTCCAGTGCCTGTCTGCTGTCCTCCTGTGCTTCAGTGAGGGCTGGGTGCTGGGGGTGGGGGCCCTCAGTATACCTGTTGCCAACTCAGCACATATTTCCTGTCTGCTCTCTCGCCCTCCCCCAGAGCAGGCAGTTCGGTGCCAGTTGGTGCCAGGTGAGCGGTGGATGGGGGAAATGGAGGCTGTAGGAGGGGCTCTTGGCTTTCCTACTGCAGTCTCTGGGCTTTAGGCAGGCTCTATGCCCGAGTCTCAGGGGCAGGACTTTCTCAGCCTTCCCGTCCCTGTTAGCGAGCTGCTGAGTGCTCAGGTGGGCTTCCTGCCCCCACCTTGTGGAGGTCAGACTGTGCTTCATTTGCATCAGTGCGGGGCTCCAGATGTGGACGGTCTCCTTCCCTTGCCTCTCCGGTGACCAGTGTCAGTGCAGGGTGGACACCAGGTTTCCACCCCCAGGGCAAAGGCAGTTTCCTGCAGCCTTGTGGGGGACTGGGGCTGTGACAGTTCCTTGCCCCGCCCCCAAGAACAGATGAGCAGCCTTGTGTCACACAAAGTCCTGTCCATGGTGTGGGAGCTGGAGTGGCCCTTGCTTCTCCAGCTGCAGCCGCTATTACTTCATGTCAGAGGAGAATCCAGGGTGTGGATGATACGCCTGCTGCACCCTTGAACCTGTGCGGGTCCTGTGTGCACCCACACCGCCCAGAGACCCTCTGAGGTCTCCTGCCCACCCTCAGTCTTTCTCATGAGAGAAAGCAGGCTCTCTTGTATCTAGGGCTCTGGGGACACCAAACTACCTTGCTAGCCGATAAGCAGGCTTTACAGGTTGATTACAGTTTTAGCTGTCTTCTTCTTGCCTCCTTTTATGGCAGCACTTCTTCCTGTGCTCTGCCAAGAGAGAATGAGTTCACATGGCCCGTCTTCTCTCACGGGGGCTTACCACCCTTTGGAATCCAGGTCAGCTGAGGGTCACTCAGTGAGGAGCCAGTCTCTGAGCTGTGCGGCCCTCCCCGTGTAAGGTCAGAGCAACATTCTCTCGCAGTTTTCCTCATCTTAAGCAGCAGCAGATCTGCTTCCCTTTTAAGAAATTTTCAGTTTTCACAGGACCTGCAAACCCTGTCTCCCCACCCAGTCTCCTGTCGCTGCCCTTCGCCCTCGCTCACCACCCTCCAGTAACAGTGCTGTCTCAGTCCCTCAGGTGTGCCGAGCTCTTCACCCTCCCGGAGCCTTTGCACTTCCTGTCACACTGCAGCCTAGGGCGTTCTTGCCCACATCTGTACCCGGGTGACTCCAGCAATTCCAGAGATTCTTCCTTCCTCCTTCATCCCTTTCTCCAAACTGTGCATAAAACACTTCCTCGTTCTTCCTCACAGCTGGACAGTATCCCCGTACCTGACATGTTCTCTTTAATCAGTCCCCAAGGGTGGTTATTTAGATTTTCAATCTTTTGTTTTTATAATTAATTATCTTGTACATAAAGGCTATCTGTAAGATAAATTCTTAGAAGAACTGCCGGATCATATAGAGCCAGTTCAGGCATTTCCCTGGTGGCTCAGATGGTAAAGAATCTGCCTGCAATGCGGGAGACTCATCTTCAGTTCCTGGGTCAGGAAGATCCCCTAGATTCACTATGTGAATTTACTAATCACAGGGACAACCCACTCCTATATTCTTGCCTGGAGAATCCCATGGACAGAAGAATCTGATGGGCTACAGTCCATGGGGTCACAAAGAGTCAGACACAACTGAGCAGCTAACATTTTTCAACCTAAGTGGTTAAGAGTTTGGGCTCTACTATCTGCCAGCTGTGTAACCTTGGGCCGGTAATGGAAGCTGTCCATGCCTGTTTCTTTATTTGTAAAATGAGAGTAATAACAGGACCATTAAAATTGTTGTGAGACATGAGAAAGTCAGTACATGTGTAACAAGTGTCCAACATATGGCCACTCCATTATTGTGAACTATTGTTATTGGCATTTAAAGTTTAGGTAGATCTTGACAAGATTCTCCCATACATGCTAAGTCGCTTCAGTTGTGTCCAACTCTGTGTGACCCCATAGACGGCAGCCCACCAGGCTCCCCCGTCCCTGGGATTCTCCAGGCAAGAACACTAGAGTGGGTTGCCGTTTCCTTCTCCAATGCATGAAAGGGAAAAGTGAAAGTGAAGTCGCTCAGTCGTGTCCCACTCTTCACGACCCCATGGTCTGCAGCCTACCAGGCTCCTCCGTCCATGGGATTTTCCAGGCAAGAGTACTGGAGTGGGGTGCCATTGCCTTCTCCATCTCCCATACATATGTGATCATATTTATACACCCATCAATATGAGAATATTGCCTTTTCATACCCTCAAAACAATGTCTTATTACACTACTTTTTACCCTTCACTAACATGATGAATATGGCCTTTCATAATAGTTTAATTTGTATTTTTCTTGTGAAGAGTGAAATTAAGCTTATTTTCATATTTTAAGTATGTTCATGTCTTGAATGTTCTACATGTTCTACAGACTCCTATTTGTCATTTCTTTTACTGATTTGTAGAAGTTATTTATGTATTAAGGAGTTTAACTTTTGTCTGTGCTATGAATTACTCTTTCAGAGTATTCAATACTTTTTTCCTAGTACTTATTCTTATTTTTTATGATGTCTTTAATTATGATTACTTTTTTAATGTTCCATAAGACCAGGGTCCAAGTTTATTTGTTATTCATTATCTATCGAACACCAAGCAAAATGCTGAACATATAAAATTAATCAATTACAAAAAATGATCAATAAATATTTAATGAATGGGCCAAATATGACAAAGAGAACTTTAATACATAAGTGGACTGGGGAAATGGAAGGGAGCTATTTTGTATGGACGTGTGAGGAGTTTGGTTTTGGATACACGGAGTGTTAGGCGACAGCCGGTACTCTAAGTTGAATTTGCAGGAGACTCCACTTTGGCAAAGTACTCATGAAGAGTACACTGGAACAAATGATCTGTGAGGGAAAGAATGTTATGTGAGGGTTCATAAACAAATACTTGCAGTCAGAAACAATAGTTGTCTTAACAGTTTTAAAGCAAATAAGAAAAGGAAAATAAGAGCATTATATATTTGCAAGTATTAAGATGTGGGGAATGTAGAAAAATTCTAATGCCTTGGGTCTATTGCTAATATAACAATTATCAAAAAGTATCTAGATAATATGTTGTATTTATACCCAAATCACTTACTATGAAGTGATGAAAACCTTTACTATGGGAAAATTGAATCCATCATAGTTATATAAGCTTGTAGAAATCAAAAGTGCCCTTTCTCTATAAAGTAGGATATTTGGTTTATCAGTATATTGTGGGTTTTGGTTTATAAATGGACAGTGATTGTGGTTTCCATCAATGAACTCTTACTGAAATATAGCCGCTATCACTTTAATACCCAAGTCTGTTTTTTCAGACTGTATTACCTGCATGAAAAAGAAGAAACTATGCTGTTTCCTAAAAGGAAATACTGTTTTTTCAGAACAGATAATTTATTCTAAAATACTATTTAATTCACAAGAATATCTTGATGGCTACAGTCATTGATAATCATTTTGACTTATATAGATATGAACTGGTACCTTTAATAAATCTGTTGTGAAGTTATAGTTCTTGTAATAATTGTAAGAAAATAATCAGACAGAAACTTTATTTAGATGGCATGGGGATGTGGTATCCCAGTGTCAATCTCAAATTTCAAAGGGTCCTATGGATTAAAAGATACTATCTTTAAAGTATGCATATTTTTTCTCCTCGTTTAAAAAAAAAAAAAGACTTGTGATTTAAGATGAGAAATATGACTGTAACTGCACTTGACAGACAAGTCATTTAAAGAAAAATCTTAGTCACATTAGAATGACTTTCTACTTTTAGCATGTCTTTGCCTTATTGATTAGCATTCCTGGCATTTCTGAACATTTTTGTCATAAAAGCATGGTTTTTGTGTATAGTCATCAGATTCTTCCCTTCAAGTGAGAGACTTGTCAATGAAGAATGAAGTGATCTGTAACAAAAGATGCAGAAAGCGTAAAGAAGATAAATCTATATGAACTGGAGCAGCAACAGCGGTTGATCACGGCCTGTCTGACTGAATGTGTGCTGGCCATGAATACTAGCAGAGATGTATTCAGTGTCACTTCAGGGGCTTTTAAGAAACCAGTCATTTGCTCATGATGAGTCCCCAGAAATGCTTATTTTCTGCTTAAAATAGAAACATTTATTCATTAAGAAGTAAAAGAAACTCCTAGGTGGCCTGTGTTAATCTGCAGAGGAAATAATTATAGAATTTTGGGCCAAGGTCTTATTTTATACAACTTGTGTTAAAAAGATTGGAGGTAAATATAAAGCTTGTTCTGTTTTTCTTAGTTATAAAAACAGCATACTTAGAGCTGTTCTCAAAGAATTCAAAGTAAATGGTGATCGAGTAAGATTTTATTTCATTTATAGTTGCTCTTCCTGATTTTTGCTCTGCTGCTTGTGAGACTTTGAAAGTGAAGTCAATGGTTTGTTGTTATAGCTTAATTACTTTCTAAAGAAGTAAGCTACCTGTGCCATGAGTCTGTTCTTTGGCAGAGGAGACTTCAAAGGAGACTTGATAAGTCAGTACCAAAGACTGATCCAATTACAACCCTTAATAGTACTCGGGTGGAGCCAAGGGATGGAAACCTTGTGTTCTAAAGGAGTACCTCCCATGTATGAGCAGTAAACCCTTTGCAACCCCATGGACTGTAGCCCACCAGGCTCCTGTGTCCATGGAATTTTCCAGGTAAGAATACTGGAGCAGGTTGCCATTTCCTTCTCCTGGGGATCTTCCCGACCCAGAAAGAGATCAAATGTCTCTTGCACCTTTTATATTGGCAGGCAGATTCTTTACCACTGGCGGCACCCGAGAAGGCCGACCTACCCGTAACTGGAATGTAAGAGAAGGGGCTACCTCAACCTGAACCTGTTCTGTTGGCATGATGAGGATAAAAATGTACTCATTTATAGAAATATGGTCAAATAATTGCTTGCTTACTTCAACCTGCATTTCTTTACATCTGACTAATTATTCTCAACCCCATTACAGAAATGGAAGCTAAGTTTAGCAAATTATTTGGCCATTTATGTTTAGTCCACAAAATTCTTAACAAAATAAAATACCACAATCCAAGGTAAATCAATTTACTAAGCTTTCAAAATTCATAAGGTATTTTGTCTTGTGCAAGAGCTACTTGCAAACCCCTGCTGATCTGGCACTCATATAGCAATTCCCTGTAGAACTGAGCGAAAGAATGTAAAGGGAGCCAATTAATGAAACTTTGAGCCCAAATAGATAAGCAGAGGCCATCTTGTCCATCCTTCTACCTCCAGGCAAAAACCATCCGCTGCACCACAAGTTTTGGCGTGAATCCTGCTGACAAAAATGCTCACCACATGTAAATGACAAGTCATAATCCATTTAATGCAACTAAAGCAGATTGTTAGCTGAAGACTTATTTATTGTGTTCTAAGATGCTGAATATGAAAGCTCATCTGAATTGTTTTAATTCCTCCTTCTCGACAATTATTTTATACAAGAAACATCAAATAATTGTAAAGCAGTGGGAATTCTGTGCCCAGGAAATAAAGTTATCTTTACCATCTTATTAAATGTGTTTTTTGTTTCCTTTCACTGTAGGTCTACCTTACGGGTGGGAGGCAGCTTACACAGCAGATGGAATCAAGTACTTCATCAAGTAAGTACAAGCCTCCCAACCAAGTAAGCATTTTTCTTCACATCTGGAGAGAACCTGGAAGTTGCAGAATAATCAGTAAAACCAAGAAACCCTCTTGGAGGTTACAAAAATTAGTAACAAGAAATGAAACTTCACCATTTTCATCTCATGTGATTTAAATGTTAATATCATTTAGGGAGGATAAAACCTAATAATTAATTCAAGGGAAACATCAAAAAATTGGAACAAGACTGTCATTTAAACCTAAATGTTACTACCTGAATTCATTTCTGGCTAAAAGTATTAATATTTATGCAAAGTTAATATCTATTGAAACAATCTGTTTTGTGTCTTAAAACATTAACAATAATACTAATAACAATCAACATTTTTCATGCTTTACAGTATACACAGTTCATTCATTCTGCAAAGATTCTTTGAGCATTTGCTGCGTGGCAGGCAATATTCCATACTATAGTGAAATATATAGACTGTTTCTCTGATATTAGGGAATTTACTTAATAGGGAAGAAAAACATTCACTATATAACTGAACAGACAAATGAGACGGTATAAGAACAGATCCCATCTCAGTGGAGTCTCAGAACATCCTTCATGTATAGATGAAGAAAATAAGTACTAGAGTAGTTGCCCAAAAATCCACAGCTAACTAAATCACCAAACCAAAAGAGAATCCAAGTCTTCTGCCACCAGGATTCTTTCTGCTGTACTAGACTGTCACTGATAGAGACCTTTCTTTTAAAGTCTTGACAGAAATGCGTTTTCTAGCTGCTGGCCGGCTGTGCTTCCAGTGTGCTCTGGGTAACTCTTCTCACTTCAGAGTTGGAGTTAGGAGAACACAAAGGGGACTCCCAACCGACTCTTCAGATCTCAAGAGACTTTCTTTTTTTTTTTTTTTTTAATTTTATTTTATTTACTTTACAATATTGTATTGGTTTTGCCATATGTCAAAATGAATCCGCCACAGGTATACCTGTGTTCCCCATCCTGAACCCTCCTCCCTCCTCCCTCCCCATACCCTCCCTCTGGATCGTCCCAGTGCACCAGCCCCAAGCATCCAGTATCGTGCATCAAACCTGGACTGGTGACTCGTTTCATATATGATATTATACATATTTCAATGCCATTCTCCCAAATCATCCCACCCTCTCCCTCTCCCACAGAGTCCAAAAGACTGTTCTATACATCAGTGTCTCTTTTGCTGTCTCGTATACAGGGTTATTGTTACCATCTTTCTAAATTCCATATATATGCATTAGTATACTGTATTGGTGTTTTTCTCTCTGGATTACTTCACTCTGTATAATAGGCTCCGGTTTCATCCACCTCATTAGAACTGATTCAAATGTATTCTTTTTAATGGCTGAGTAATACTCCATTGTGTATCTGTACTACAGCTTTACATGGCCTTTTTTTAAGCAAATGATCCTTGATATGCACGTGGGGAGGAAAAGAGAGATGTGTCCTTGCTGCTCTTTCAAATGTACAAGTAGTTTTCTAAGCAATATCCACATTTTGAATTCTTAACTTCTGTGATTTTACACAGATTCCCACATCTCTCTTCATCTCAGTTTTCTCATCAAAAAATAAGGGGGATTTTACGTGTTTTGTAGAGTTGTTAAATGTTAAGCACCTACCGTAAAATTCTGAACACAATAGATTTCTAAGACAGTCATCATTAATTTACAATATGGAGAAAACATCATGCTGGAAAAAAGAACAGGAAAAATTGTATGACATTTAAAACATTGAAAATTCCAAAGCTTCATATTTTAAAAACATTTAAGGAAAAGCTAGGGGTAAAGCTGGCAAAGTATTTTCTTGATTTATTTTTCTTTTGGTCTCTAGCAAAAAGTAATTAACAAAGGAAAGGTGTAGCCTGTAACACATGAAGGAGAAAGGGACTTCGGGAGCAAAGAACTCAGGAATTCCATGTACAGATTACATTTAGGGTCACTTCCCAAATCATAACTCTTCCAGAAGGAACATTTTGCTTCAATATGCTCTTTTAAGTGTGTTTATTCCTGAAAGACTTGAATCACTATTGTGTAGGGATGGCAAGAAAATGAAAAATCACATTCAAATTTATGTCAGTTGGTAAAGAATCTGCCTGCAATGCCAGAGACCATGGTTTGACCTGGGTTGGAAATATCCCCTGGAGAAGGGATAGGCTACCCACTCCAGTATTCTTGGGCTTCCCTGGTGGCTCAGCTGGTAGAGAGTCCACCTGCAATGTGGGAGACCTGTGTTTGATTCCTGGGTTGGGAAGATCCCCTGGAGAAGGGAAAGGAAAGGCTACCCACTTCGGTATTCTGGCCTGGAGAATGTCCATGGGGTCACAGAGTCAGACACGACTGAGCAAGTTTCACTTCACTTTTCTTTCTTATGTTCACTTTGTGACGCATACAGGAAAAAATGTAGCGATGGGGGATGATGCTTAGCAACCAAGCATCTGTTAGGTATTTTTTTTTTATGCATTGTATCATGTAATCTTCCTAACAATGTGGAAAGTGGGCATTGCTCAGCTCTTAATAGGATGATATGATGGTGGTGAGCTGCATCCTGCTCTCAACCATGCCTATCCTGGAAGATCCCCAAAAGAAGTGTTCCATCAAAGGAAGGCAAACTAGCCTTCACTGTAAACCAGGGTTCTTAATTCAGAGGCCTTTGAAAAATGTCAGTAAAGGGGTCTGGATCCAGTGGGGAACTCCTTCACCCCAGCTGCGCCTTAGCCATCTGTCAGTATCCTGACATGCAGCTGTGTCAGAGCCTACCCAGTGCCCTGTGAGGGAAGGGTTCTAACGGCACCGTCACCCACCACCAAAGAAGATGAGGGGGAGAGAGACGTGAGTGTGAGAGGATCAGAGTGAGTGTGCCCCGTTGCCTGGGACCCAGAGGTTTAAGCCACTGTCCTTTGCGGGCTGGAACAGTAGCCTCAGGCTGCGCTTCTGCCGCAAAGGAAAATAGCATCCAAGGAGAGGAGGAAAGAGAAGTAAGCAAGCTCTTTGACTGCCTTGAGATCTAGCTCAGTCTCTGAAGAAATAGAAAGAGACACTGCATTTGTGTAGTCCACTCCAGTCATAGAAAACACATTTCTTAGGGAGTTCTCCTCCTTGACCTTAATCTTGACTCCTACCAAAAGCAGAAAAGAGATAAGATTTTTTAAAGCATAGTGGTGGGTATCCTTATCTCTCCATTACAATTGGAGAAACTGTGGAAAAGAGGCTAAACTTGTCCAGGTCATGCAGTAGTAAAATTTCAGAGTCAAGGTACAGATCCAGGGTTGTCTGAGTCCAAGCTATCCCCCCAAAACATGCACCCATGCTGCACCTCTCCATCTCCTTATTTTAACATGGTATGTTTACATGTGACCAGAAAAATTTTTAAAGAGATCTTGATTAAGTTAGAATTCTATACTTGTCTCATGGAGGAATGGGTGCTTACCATCCAGCACCAACATTTATTTTAGTTTAACTATTCTTAATGGATGTCTTATTCTAAAAGTATTGCATGCTTCCCTGCCTTCTTGTACCAAGGCCAGTGAACAAAATCATTATGAACATCAGTCTTAGACACAGTTCAGTGAGTTCTGCAGGGGAATATTAAGCAGTATAAGCTAGAATAGAGACAGAGCTACCATCTCCCCCTGCTCTCAACATGCCTGGCCATCTCCTTATCTCCATTCCCCCTTTTTATCCTCTACACACTTTACCATCTTCCCCAGGAGTTTCTTATTTGAGGAAGTCAGGATGCCAAATAATCAGACTAATTTGAATTGCTTGTAAATAGTCCTTGAGTGCCTGATGGCATAAAAGATGGTGTAAAAGAATATGCTTGCAATGCAGGAAACCCGAGTTCGATCCCTGGGTCAGGAAGATCCCCTGGAGGAGGAAATGGCAACCCACTCCAGTATTTTTGCCAGGATAATCTCACGGACAGAGGATCCTGGTGGGCTGCCATCCATGGAGTCACCAGAGTCTGACACAACTTAGTGACTAAACCACCACCAGTCCTAAAGTGTGAGTCTGCAGGGGATTGTATGTGAATCAAATATGTAAGTTCTAATGCCAGTGCATTTGTTTGAGGAAGGCCATCTGGTGTAGGCAAAAGAAGAGCATGGGCTTTGGATTTGCAGCAAGTTGGGTTCAAATGCTGGTGGCTGCATAGAATTGCTGAACAACCTCGGCATGTGTGCTTAACCTCTTTGTGCTTTAATGTCTACATTTATAAAATGGAAAGACTGTCACCCTTCAGAGAGTGAATTCCTCACAGAATGAATGAGTCTATGTCTGTAAAGAGTGTATCATGACACCTGAGCCAGACCATACACTTTGAGCCAAGGTTAGGCCTCTCCACTCACTCCTCACTGCCATCTCCATGAGGGTTTCATCTCAGCTCTTAGCTGCATTCAGATGGGTTGCTAAATAAGTAATGTCCGAATAAGCAAGCATCCACTTTATGTCTTCCTTGAAACTATTTAGACTTTTGTTTTTTCATCTTTTCACTCTCCCAACCAAAATTTTGAGCCTGGATAGACTGTGTTAGCTTTTGAGTAGGAGTAGTTCATTTACCGTGTGAATCGTACTTTGGGGTAAGAATAGCAAGGAATGCACTCAGGTCATTGCCTCTGTCACCTTTACTTAAAAAGAACAGTGACTGAAATCACCTTTCCAGAACACTGGAGTACATGATAGTCTGTGTACATACAATCTCTTCCCTGAGATTGACACCTGTCAGTGTCTTCCCAGAAATTGAATGGTTCCATCTGGTGGAAGCCTAGCCTCGGGCAAAGGAATAACTGTCAGTGCTGTCCCGAGAACACCTAGATGAAGACGGTCCTCACTGAATATTCCGACCCACCCACATGTCCACTGCACATGCATTAACGCTTTGTAGTCAGTCATCTGCTTACATTCTGACACAAGAGAAGAAAGCGTTTTACCTGGTGTAAACAAGTATAGTCAAAATGCTGGCGTTCTTAGAGCCAGTGTTTCATGGAATTAACAAACTTCCATATATATATATATATGTGTATATACAAATATTTGTATTCACATATGCAAATAGGCAGAGCTTACTCACTTGCTATATATATCAATGCATTCAAGGGAAATTTTTCTTATATTCTCATTAGAGAAAGAGTTGCAGCATTCTTCTATTCAATGACAAAATGCCACTTATCTTGATGTTACTGTACTGAAACTATCTAGTGAATCTGACCATCTTACCACCCAACTTCTTATCTTCCGTTTGTCGGTATATACTGTTACATGTTTACAATGGTTTTTTGACATGATCCCACTTTAAAAGTTCATATACTTTGCATGTTATAATTTAACAAAATTAGTATAAGACCTATGTTTAATAGTAAAAAATGAACTTAAATATTACAAACTAGAATAGCTGCTACATTGCTTTCATTGAACTCTTTTTTTTCTTTTGAAAAAAAATAGAGATTCACTGTGATCAATAGCCTTGATTTCATGTACTAATTCTCTATTGCTGCTTAATAAATTCCCACAAATTTTGCAGCCTTAAACAGTAAACATTTATTTTCTTACCCAAATTTCAGAGGGTCAAGAACCAGAAGTGCTTTTGCTGAATCATTCTGATTCTCTCTCTGTCTGGATTTCTCATGAAGTTGTAATCAAGCTTTTAGCGAGGTCTGGGAATTGAAGAGTAGCTTAGTGGGGCTGGAATATTTGTTCCAAGCTCACATGAGAGGTTTCGGTTCCTCACCGTACCTGGACCTTTCTCCATTGTATCAATGGGTCATAGAGCTGCACAAACATGGCAGCTGGCTTCCTCAGAGCAAGGGACAAGAGAAACAGTGAGAGAAAGAGAAATACCAAAATAAGAGCTGCAGTGTGTTTTATAACCAATCTCAGAAGTGAGCAGCTTACTTTCTGCCGTATGCTGCTGTTCACACAGACCATCCCCGGCACAGTGTAGGAAGCAGCTACATAAGGGTGTCCATGCCCGAAGGTAAGGAGCTGTCCTAGAGGATGCCTCCCTCGCTGCTGTTTCACAGTGTAGTGTGTGTAATATATTAATAATTAAATCATTACATAATCTATACATCTGTATAAACAACACAAAAAATCTCAGTTTCATATTCTGGCTTGAAACATTAAGTTGTACTGTTGCTGATTTTTTCAAGTCCGTATAATCATTGGTTTTTAAAAGTTACTCATACTTGACTTATAGTTCCTTTTTGTTGATACACCTTTATATCAGATCCTGAAATCTGAGATAGCACTCCACATATTATAAAACCTGTTCTCCATTACATAGGAGATATTAACTTCCAGCCTTACCACTGCATATCAGTAAAACCTGAGCAGTCTGTGATTTCTGAATAAAACAGGTTTCTGTCTGTAGCAGAGAAGGCAAATAGATTTCACCTCACTTTCTCAAGTGTTGCTTATGAAGAATTCTGAGGCCACATTCAACCTCACCAAAGTGTGTCTTGATTCATCAGCAGTGTCTGCTGTGGGTGCCAGGGGAAGAGGCGTGTGGGACACGTGCCACATCTTGTGGTCTCTGGTCTTCCAGAGCATGTTGCCAACACAGGAACTCTGTGGGATGAGCAGTAATAATGCAAACTGTAAGCTGGAATGAAAAGTTAAACAGTGATGCCTCCTCCCAAAACAAGTTCAGTATATAAGAGCTTTGCCTTTATGACTTCAAAGGAAAGCTGATTTCCAATGGGCATGTTTTTCTCACATCTTTCTAGTCCAAGTTCATTAGCTACCCTAAATGACTGTCTGAATTTGGGTTGTTAAAGTGTTAGTCAGTCATGTCTAACTCTTTGTGACCCCGTGGACTGTAGCCCACCAGGCTCTTCTGTCCATGAGATTCTCCAGGCAGAAGTACTGGAGTGGGTAAACATTCCCTTCTCCAGGGGATCTTCCCAACCCAGGGATCAAACCCAGGTCTCCTGCATTGCAGGCAGATTCTTTACCATCTGAGCCACCAGAGATGCCCAGCTTGGGGTAGAATATCCTATTAGGTTGTTTCCAGGCAGGAAAAAATGTAGATCATAACCTGTATATGAATGAAATTTGCCATTGTCAGCCTGCTGTATTAATTAAAGGCTTAAGTTAGATTCATCATCTCATTTATAAAATAATGTACATAGTGTCTGTGTTAGATAATTCTAACATGACTAGAAATTAGGGCGATTAGGGAAGGGACGGTGGAGAGCAAGGGATGTTTTCTGGATTGGAAATTAAAAGCTACTACTTTTAAGTTTTCCTAAATCCTTGGCAGATGATTTTTTTTAATTTATTTATTTTTAACTGAAGGATAATTGCTTTACAATATTGTATTCATTTTGCAAAGAGTTGGACACGACTGAGAGATTAAGCGACACACACATACGTTGACATGAAGCAGCCATAGGTATACATATGTCCCCTCCCTTTGGAACCTCCCTCCCACCCTCTCCCACCCCTCTAGGTTGTCATGGAGCCACAGTTTGAGTCCCCTGGGTCATACAGCAAATTCCCACTGGCTATCCACTTTACGTATGGTAGCTTATCGATTTCCACGACACTCTCTGTAGTCATCCCACCCACTCCGTCCCCCCCGTCCCGTGTCCATACTCTGTTCTCTATGTCTGTTCTCCCTGCTGCTTGGCAGATGGTTTTAACTCCACTTCAGTGGATACTGTCAGGAGCCCTCCCTCTGAAGACCTCATTAATTTGGCTGCTTTGATTAATTTTGAATGAGTTAAGAAAAACCCACAGACCTCTAAAGTTTAAGTCTCACTTGATGAACTGTTAGGGCAATTTCTATGCTCCTAACTTCAGCATCAGTAAGGAGCAATGGGGTAGGCTCCTCAACCCTGAGCATTTCATTCTTAATAAGACTATAATGAAGAAACCAGCAGAGGACTTGAGGGAGGGAATATGGAGCTTTTTAACGGTTTGTTCCAAACACTTCTCAGCTATGAGTAAATTGTAAGGTATTGAAACCAGGTTTGGATGTACACATCTATGTGATGACTGGTTTAGAATATCCAGTAACTAGTACAGTGCCTGGTAGGTGTACGGACTGAATAACTATTAATATTTATCAAATGAGTGAATACTGTCTTTAAGGAAGCAGTTTTTTGGGGAAAAATATGGGCCTTAGTATCAGAAAGAGCTGGTTTTGTTTTTTTGTTTTGCTGCATGTGTGGCTTGTGGGATCTTAGTTCCCCGACCAGGAATCAAACCTAATTCCTGGACCACCAGCGAATTTCCCAGACCTAGTATCTAGTGTTTATGCCACCATTTTTTAGTGTAAACTTGGTGTAATTGATACTATTTCAATTGTCTGTACTCCCATTTCTCATCAAAAAACAAAGATAGCAGTTTATCCAGTTTTGAGAGTTGAATAAAATAACTCACCTGCCACAGGTGAGTGCATAACAGATGTTGGTTTCCCCTACCTTCCCTTACATTATTCTACTGCTATTTGCCAGTGGAAGAGTTTTAAATGACAGCATTTGCACAGTTGTAAATAGAAACCAACAGCCGAAACCTACCCCATGCCCCTCCCTAGCCAGCCAGAGCTGGGTGACAGGAGCAGAGAGGTGGCGGTGCTCAAGAGCCCGAGACGCCTGCGCTAGATATTCTATAAATACGACACGGGGCATAGCCGCTGAAGCACAGGATGAGCAACTGTCATTCAGACAGAAGGCCAGCCAGCTGTCCAAGGTTGCTCAGAATGCCACAGCCCACTGAAATGAATAAAACATCCAGATCCAAACAGACAACATCAAACTCTTTCCCCCCCCCCCCCATTTAACCGATGACAGGTATGACTGAGGCAGGAAGCATGTTTTTTTTTAGCATTTTATCAGAAAGATATTAAAAAAAATCTTTAGAGATTGTGTGAAGTACTTTGGAAATTCATTACCTTTCTAGGGTTATACTTTTTTCTTGATTTATATTTTGTTTAATTGTTTTTAATTTTGGAAATTCTAAAAATACAGAACATTATGAAAAATAATAAAATATTATCCAGTACCCACTAACATTTTATTATATTTTCTTTTAGTATTTTTTAATTAAAAAATAGGACATTTTAGATCAAAGTGAAATCCCCTTTGTTCTCCATTCTCTGTCTTATCCCATCCCTGGGGACAATTGCTATTACGAATTTAAGATATATTCTTAAAATATTTTTAATACTTTTTATGTACAGAGGACATACGAGTGTATTTTAAATGTACAAGAGGGACAGTTTACCCTACAAAGTTTTTTGTATCTATCATCTTACAAGTTGCTTTTCTCATTCAGTATTGATTTAACCATGAATATCTTGATTAGTGAATGAGCCTTATTTGTTTTATTTATGGTATTTGTAGGGTTATATTAAATACTTTCATTTAGCCAAATATGTAATCTTCTCTCCCTCCAAGACCCTTTATTTAAATTGCTCAATAAATACTAACTTTTTTGTCACTTTCCCTTCCAAATTTGGTCACTGTATTAATCTGCTAGGGCTTCCATAACAAAATACCACAGACTGGGTGGCTTAAACTGGGTGAGAACTTTTTTCTCACAGTTCTGGGGGCTAGAAGGCCGAGATCAAGATGCCGTCGGGATTCACATCTTGCGAGGACCCTCTTCTGGGTGTAGACAACTGCCTTCTCACTGTGTGCTCACATGGCCTCTTCTCTGTGCATGGAAAGAAAGGTCTAGAGTGTCTTTCTTTTCTTACAAAGACACTAATCTCACTGGATCAGGGTCTCACCCCCATGATCTCACCTAATCTTAATCATCTCCACAAAGGCCGCTTTCTCCAACAGAGCCACATTAGGGTTTAGGGCTGCAACACAGAGCTGGGAGGAGCGGAGGACCCAGTTCATTCCATGGCAGTTGCTTCTTCCTTAAATTACTTTACATTTCCATAGATCTCTAGTACCTTTTTATTCAGCCAATAATCTCCAATATGATATAGCATATAATCTTTCTTGCTGTATATTTGCTGAGTTTCATGCAAATTGCAAGAATTAATATGCACCCAGTGCCCCTTCCCTCAAGACATAGTCTTCAGTGGGAGAAGTAGCTGACAGGGTGTGAGGGTGTGGTAAGTGGAATAATGGTTCCCCAGTAATATTAATGAGCTAATCCCCAGAATGTTTGAGTATATCAGGTTCCATGGCAAAGGAGCCATAAAGCTGTAGGTGGAATTACGGTTGCTAATCAGCCAACTTTAAAATAAGGAGGTTATCCTGGGTTATCCATGTGTGACCAAACTAATCACATGAGTCCTCAACGGTGGAAAAGAGAGGCCAAAGGAAAGAGTCAAAGGAAAAGATATGACAACCAGAGATATACTGTGTGGCTGACTTTGAAGATGGAGGCTGCAAGTCATGGAATGTGGGTGGCCTTTAAAAGCTGGAAAGGAAAGGAGATGGATTCTGTCCTAAAGCCTCCAGAAAGAAATTTAGCCTTGCCAACACCTTGGCTTGAGCTCGGTAAGAACCATGTTGGACTTCTGAGCTACAGAACCATTAGTCAGTAAGTTAGCATTTTTTAAGCACTGTGTTTGCAGCCATGTGTTACTGCACCAAGAGAAAACTAATACACAAAGTTAGAAGTGCAGGGGCGAGAGTGATGCTTATGATGGACCTATTATGTGTCAGGCATAAAACTAGGGAATTTATATGTTTTCTCTATATTTATTAACACTGTTAAGACAGTTCTTATGTTTTCTAGATTGGGAAACTGAGACTCAAAGTTTAAGTAAGTTTCCCTGGGACATACAAGTAATCCAGTGAGTGCCTGTTTTTCAGTCACTCAGTCATGTCCGACTCTTTGTGGCCCCATGGACTGCAGCATGCCAGGCTTTCCTGTCCTTCACCATCTCCCAGACCTTGCTCAAACTCATGTCCATTGAGTGAGTGATGCCATCCAACCATCTCACCCTCTGTCGTCATCCCCTTGCTGTCTGGGCAATACACAATTTCAGACCAGGCCTGCGTGGTCTACTCTACTGCTGTGTGACCTTGGACAGGGCACTGGAGCTCTCTTAGCTTCAGTTTCTTCAGTTGCCACATGATGTGCAAAGTTCAAGTCTGCTTGGGAAGCAGGCATCACACATAATTTTTATTTATACTGGATGAAGTTTTTATGAATTTTGTGATAAATGCTTTTAAAATGCTTTAGAGATATAGTCTGTGATCACTGAATTAATCAGTCATATGAAGTACACTCAAGTCATGACCCCATGGACTGTAGCCCATCAGGCTCTTCTGTCCATGGAATTCTCCAGACAAGAATACTGGAGTGGGTTGCCATTTCCTTCTCCAATTAGTCAGTACATTGCATCTTATAAAGCTAAAGAGCTCTTTTCAAGTGATGTCATTTAATCCATCCCAGAGCCTCCATATATATTGTTGTTGAAACCAACCCATATAATAGAGCCTCAGAAAGGAATATAACCAAGTGGTAAAATTCTCAGGAGTCAGATTTGGATCCAGATCCTGGCTCTAACATTCACTAGTTTTATTACCTGGGGTAATGGATTTCTTTGGAAGGAACGATGCTAAAGCTGAAACTCCAATACTTTGGCCACCTCATGCGAAGAGTTGACTCATTGGAAAAGACTCTGATGCTGGGAGGGATTGGGGGCAGGAGGAGATGGGGACGACAGAGGATGAGATGGCTGGATGGCATCACTGACTCGATGGACGTGAGTCTGAGTGAACTCCGGGAGTTGGTGATGGACAGGGAGGCCTGGTGTGCTGTGATTCATGGGGTCGCAAAGAGTCGAACACAACTGAGTGACTGAACTGAACTGAACTGAACTGAATGTATTTCACCTCTCATATAGTTTAGCTTCCTCATATATAAAATGAGAATAATAAATGTAACTATCTCTCCTTTACAATATAAACATAAATCCCACCCGGCTCCTCTGTCCATGGGATTCTCCAGGCAAGAATACTGAAGTGGGTTGCCATGCCCTCCTGCCATGCCAGATCCTCCAGGGGATCTTCCTGACCCAGGGATCAAACCCATGACTCACGTCTCCTGCATTGCCAGGCAGGTTCTTTACCACTGGCACCACCTGGGAAGCCCATGTATAAAATATAAATATGTAAGTATATAAACCAGGATCTGTAATATTTATAAAATATAAGCATAAAACAAGTCTATTCTAAAAAACAGCTAAGCCAGTTTATTCACAAAGCCAAGGTGGTACCGTTAGAAACCATCAGTATGTAAAGTTCATGGGAAAACTGTAAAGGCTGGAGGCATATTTGATTTTTATCCCATAACTTTTTACTGTAATTCCGGGTTTCTGTTTTATAGCACTCACTCTCAAGTACCTTTTGCACTTAGGATTATGGAGTCTGTAACACTGATAAAATACCTCAAGAGTTTAGAGATGGTCTCATATAGGACCCCTCAAAGTTTCCAGTTTTGTGATGCTGTTCTTCTCTAACATAATATGTGTATTTATATCTTTATTTTTTAGTGTAGTCAGCTTAACTTTGATAGAAAAATAATATTAGGATTAGTATAAAAGTAGTTGAAACTATATATTTCAAATAATTTTAGTTTTTTTAAGATTTGAAATTTGGTAATTAAAAAACACATTTAGTCAAAAGTTTATTAAACTTGTTTTATTGGATAAATTAAATGAAAGCTTTACAACTTGTATTATAATTCTTACCATTTTATTATAATAATATTAAAAATTAAAATAACTTCTATATTTCATCTACTTCTACTCATAAGTTGTAATTTAATATAGAAACTTTGGCAAAGGTGTTGCAGACTTACTTCTAATTAAATTTAGTTTCCATTAATCTATAGTCTGACAAAGTCTTTTAATTACTGACATATGTAGAGTAGCCTGAAAATACATATTTATTGCCTGGTTTTTGTATTTTAGAAAGACAAGCTCTTTGGTTTATAAAAATTTGTACATATATTTACTGGGAAAGTAATAGTCACGGCCTCATCTTGAAACACTCTCTTGTAGTCCTTTAGAGTATCACTAGCTCACGTAAGGATGTAGAGGGAGCTGAGAAATGCAGTCTCTGCCTGGGAGCTGCCTCCTGATGACAACTCTACAGTGTGGGCTGGAGAACATAAACTTAGGCGGACACTGCCGAAGGGTACGTTAGAATGTACAAACACGCCAACTGTAACAGTCTATAAAATTGCTTATTAGTATCTAATAGTTCAGTGTTTAGGTACCAGTGTCAGTTGGACATGTTCTTAGAGGTCTTCTGAAATTTCTTATCCTATAACCATCAAAAACTGCATCAGTTTTTGAAAGTTACCCAAAGCTGTCATCTGAGACCATAAAACAGCTTCTCTTTTGGAAAAATTTATTGTATCCCCTTTAGACTTGGGATGTTTTTGACTATACAATAATTGACAGCAATCTAAGCCTGTGTGTATTACTTGAAAAAATATAATTCATACTTTTCATACTTTTTCAGGGCTTTTCAGTATTCATTTTTTATAAGTCTAGTGGCATAGTAATTTTTTCTAATATTATGCATAAGTAATATATTACTGTAGCTTTAGATTCTTGTATGTAATGTAATACATAGGCCTAAAGATCTTTTAATTAATTGGATTTTTAAATTTTAAAATATATCTTATGTATTTTTTATAGAGAATGCCATAAATATAGAATAGAAATAAAACTTGTCTTCAGAACCATAGAGATTTGGGATCCTGCTAATATTTGATCAGAGCCTCACCAGATTTCCAAATGCCTACTTGCAAAATTCTCAAAGTATTCTGTCATATTTACAGAGTTCATTAATGAGAAATATTCATTTTGATTTTAGGGGTATATTTCCAAAATTATGTAAGAGAGAACTCTTTATACTGTGTATCAGTGGGAACAAACTGCTTGCAGTCTTCTCTTAAACATGTTTTGGAATGGATACTTTCTGTTACTAATATGTAGTCATTCTCATTAACAGTGACGATTACATGCTGTGTCACCAAGGTTTGGTGACGTTTTTGTCTTTATTGACATGATTCACTTTTTGTTCTTGCCTTTTGATTTGTTTTCAATTGGGAATATTTTTTATTAACTTTTTAAATTTTTCATTACTACTTACAGTTTATGGCCAGCTCTTAAAATTTTTCAGTGATTCCAAGATACTGGTGCCAGAAACATTTTGGATTAACATATTTATTTGTCTTTATTTTCTGATTCATACAAATATTATATACATATTATTACTCTGCCCTTCATAAAAAAATCATAATTACTTTGACTTCTTATTCTTCAGGTTTATCTTAAATAGATAAAATAATGCATGCGATCTTGTTAAACTCACAGTGACATATAAATAGTATCATTTACAATGAAAGATTAACAAAAGAACCTCTTTCATCATCACAGACTATTACAAAAATGAATTTCTACAAAACTAGTGCACTTTTTTATCTTTAAACCACTTTTCTCTTAATAAGCTGTCCTAAATTTTTATTTTGAAAGAAAGCATTTTGCATGCTAGGAGGTAAGAAACATAAGCAGGGTAATTATAATGGGATTTAAATAATTCACTTATATTTCTTTGCCAGTAAAATAAAGCATGTTCTCTTGAGGGTTTTTTAATAAGCTCTAAAATATGTCTTTCAAATTACTAATATTACAAAAGGAAACATACAACACTGTCATCTTCCTGGCTCAAATGTTACTGTTTTCAACAGTAGATTTGGCAGTCATTCAGAGGCAAGTCGTATTAGGCTTTTTCAATTTTCAGATATATCTGAACTGCTGTTGATTGCTCCCCAAATCAGGTCAGATGCACTCTCTGCAGGAAGAGTTGCCAGAGGTACTGTATGTTCAAATGGAAGATTTTCGTGTTTCATAGTCAGCCTCATTTATTTTCCAGACCTCTAAATTTTTCATAGAAAGTAGCAGCATCTCACTTTGTGAACTATGGAGTCTTTATTAATTAAACAGAGTCAACAGGGCTGATTTATTCCCTCTCTTCTCAGTTGAATTACCAAGCACACAAATCAGAGAGGAAATATTTCTAATATAGAATGTTTGCCTAGCCTGTAAATCTGGGATTATCTCATCATACTGATTATGGCAAAGCTCTTTAGTCACCATGCTCACTAGGACATAAAAGTGAATGGTACACACACAAATGGCCCCATTCCAGCATCACAGGAAGAATTCCAAGTTTTTCTTACAGTAGTCAGAAGGCCCTAATTATTAAAAATTTTTTAAAAGGCAGAAAAAACAAACAACAACAACAACCATGATCTTTATTGAATACTTACTTTTTGCCAGGCACTTTTTGCATTTTAGAAGCATTGGTTCTGGATGGTTTTACAAAAAAACCAGGTGTGAAATGTGTACTTGAAGCATAGAAACTAACCCTCTGTGGCTTCAGTTTTATTTTTTCTATTCTATTCGCATGTTTGGTGCTAAGGATGTGTTTTCCAGTTGTGAACAGAGAAGTATATTGTGAACATAAGATAATCAATGTTTTTGGCATTATTTTGTATTTGCAGAAAGATCAGATATTGATTTGTTGATATAAAGTGCCTAATGAAGCTTACTGTCAAGGATGACTTTCTGGTGGTGGACCTTTCTAATATTGATTGTTCAGAGTCTATAGCTACATCT
Source organism: Bos grunniens (assembly GCF_055505025.1). Taxonomy (NCBI): domain Eukaryota; kingdom Metazoa; phylum Chordata; class Mammalia; order Artiodactyla; family Bovidae; genus Bos; species Bos grunniens. Next base: position 58,217,668 of record NC_141183.1, on the reverse strand, counting down.
TCTTGAACATTTTACTTTTGCTTATTTTATGTTATCAATTCAGTGGAATGTCCGTATATGGGCAGCAGTAATATTTCAAGCATGAGAATTTGTTTTTTAATATAAATTTATTTACTTTAATTGGAGGCTAATTACTTTACAATATTGTATTGGTTTTGCCATACATCAACATGAATCCTGCCATGGGTGTGCACGTGTTCCCCATCCTGAACCCCCCTCCCACCTCCCTCCCCGTACCATCCCTCTGGGTCATCCCAGTGCACCAGCCCCGAGCATCCTGTATCATGCATCGAGCCTGGACTGGTGATTGCTTTCACATATGATATTATACATGTTTCAATGCCATTCTCCCAAATCATCCCACCCTCTCCCTCTCCCACAGAGTCCAAAAGACTGTTCTATACCTCTGTGTCTCTTTTGCTGTCTCACATACAGGGTTATCGTTACCATCTTTCTAAATTCCATGTATATGTGTTATTATACTGTATTTTTAAGTCATCTAAGAAAGCATGCACCTGCAGTCACCCCTCGGGTAACTGTGCCTGGTTCTCTTCCTTCCCACCCTCCCCAGTTAGGAGGCATTGTAGGAGAGGAAGGATTCACAATAATTTATAAAGTCTCATCTTTGAGCTAACCTATTACAAATGTGCTGATAAAGAGTAAAGTGAATACACTAAGATATTAAAATTAGCAAAACTATCCCATCAAACGTAACTATCAGTTTTAAATGGGTACTTTGCACAGGATGGTATGTCCTCATTTGCCCTTGCAGTAGTATTCTAGCCCTCTGTGTTAACACTCACTGGTAATTCCTTAAAATCACTTTCAATTTAGGCAGCTTTCCAGCTTTAAAAAACCCTTGAAATGAAGTTAACCTGTGCAAAATCACATGCTTTGTAGGTTTAGCCTCCATAATAAGAAACTGTGCTAAACCATTTTAAAGAGTTCATAGTAATATGGATTATGGTCAAGAGAATAATATTTCTTTGTGTCACTTAGCCACACTCTGAGGTTTTAGAACTATGAAAATATCTGGCCTTGCCACCTCCACCTTATTCTTAAACAATTTAAGTACTTTTAGTCTGTCATGAAACTATAAGTGATCTTCTTCCTTAGAAAGCTGCATTTTCAATATCTAAACAGAGGAATTGAACAATTTGTTTTGGGGGATATAGATGGAATTTAGAGTACAGGATTGAAAACAAATCCAGTAATGACACTGAGCCTGACCATTGGTATTAAGTCCATCATCAACAGCCAATATAGTAAGTGCCTGTTTGCAGTCAAGCCCAAATTGTGCTCAATGGTGCACTCGTCCCGTGTGTGCTAACAGGCCATGGTGCTTTAAGTATTATTACAACTCTTCAGTCGCTCAGTTGTGCCCAACTCTTTGTGACCCCATGGACTACAGCATGCCAGGCTTTCCTGGCCATCACCGACTCCCAGAACTTACTGAAACTCATGTCCAACGACTTGGTGATGCCATCCAACCATCTCATCCTCTGTCATCCCCTTCTCCTGCCTTCAATCTTGCCCAGCATAAGGGTCATTTCCAGTCAGTTCTTCACATTAGGTGGCCAAAGTATCGGAGTTTCAGCTTCAGCATCAGTCTTTCCACTGAATAGTCAGAATTTATTTCCTTTTGGATTGACTGGTTTGATCTCCTTTCAGTCCAAGGGACTCTCAAGTCTTCTCCAGCACCACAGTTTGAAAGCATTAATTCTTCAGCGCTCAGCATTCTTTCAGGTCCAACTCTCACATCCATACATGACTACTGGAAAAACCATAGATTTGACTAGACAGACAATTGTCAGCAAAGTAATGTCTCTGCTTTTTAATATGCTGTCTAGGTTGGCCATAGCTTTTCTTCCAAGGAGCAAACATCTTTTAATTTCATGGCTACAGTCACCATCTGCAGTGATCTTGGAGCCCAAGAAAATAAGCCTGTCACTGTTCCATTGTTTCCCCATCTATTTGCCACAAACTGATAGGACTGGATGCCATGGTCTTAGTTTTCTGAATGTTGAGCTTTAAGCCAACTTTCTCACTCTCCTCTTTCACTTTCATCAAGAGGCCCTTTAGTGCCTCTTCACTTTCTGCCATAAGAGTAGTGTCATTTGCATATCTGAGGTTATTAATATTTCTCTCTGCAACCTTGATTCCAGCTTGTGCTTTATTCTGTCTAGCATTTTGCATAACGTACTCTGCATATAAGTTAAATAAGCAGGGTGACAATATACAGCCTTGACATACTCCTTTTCCTATTTGGAACCAGTCTATTGTTCCATGTCCAGTTGTAACTGTTGAATCTTGACCTGCATACAGATTTCTCAGGAGGCAGGTAAGGTGTTCTGGTAGTCCATCTCTTGAATTTTCCACAGTTTGTTGTGATTTACACAAAGGCTTTAGCGTAGTCAGTGAAGCAGATCAGATCAGATCAGTCACTCAGTCATGTCCGACTCTTTGCGACCCCATGAATCACAACACGCCAGGCCTCCCTGTCCATCACCAACTCCCGGAGTTCACTCAGACTCATGTCCATTGAGTCAGTGATGCCATCCAGCCATCTCATCCTCTGTCGGCCCCTTCTCCTCCTGCCCCCAATCCCTCCCAGCATCAGAGTCTTTTCCAATGAGTCAACTCTTCGCATGAGGTGGCCAAAGTACTGGAGTTTCAGCTATAGCATCATTCCTTCCAAAGAAATCCCAGGACTGATCTCCTTCAGAATGGACTGGTTGGATCTCCTTGCAGTCCAAGGGACTCTCAAAAGTCTTCTCCAACACCACAGTTCAAAAGCCATCAATTCTTCGGCGCTCAGCCTTCTTCACAGTCCAACTCTCACATCCATACATGACCACAGGAAAAACCATAGCCTTGACTAGACGGACCTTTGTTGGCAAAGTAATGTCTCTGCTTTTGAATATGCTATCTAGGTTGGTCATAACTTTCCTTCCAAGGAGTAAGCGTCTTTTAATTTCATGGCTGCAGTCACCATCTGTAGTAATTTTGGAGCCCAGAAAAATAAAGTCTGACACTGTTTCCACTGTTTCCCCATCTATTTCCCATGAAGCGGTGGGACCGGATGCCATGATCTTCGTTTTCTGAATGTTCAGCTTTAAGCCAACTTTTTCACTCTCCACTTTCACTTTCATCAAGAGGCTTTTGAGTTCCTCTTCACTTTCTGCCATAAGGGTGGTGTCATCTGCGTATCTGAGGTTATTGATATTTCTCCCGGCAATCTTGATTCCAGCTTGTGTTTCTTCCAGTCCAGTGTTTCTCATGATGTACTCTGCATATTAGTTAAATAAGCAGGGTGACAATATACAGCCTTGTCGAACTCCTTTTCCTATTTGGAACCAGTCTGTTGTTCCATGTCCAGTTCTAACTGTTGCTTCCTGACCTGCGTACAAATTTCTCAAGAGGCAGATCAGGTGGTCTGGTATTCCCATCTCTTGAAGAATTTTCCACAGTTGATTGTGATCCACACAGTCAAAGGCTTTGGCATAGACAATAAAGCAGAAATAGATGTTTTTCTGGAACTCTCTTGCTTTTTCTGTGATCCAGCAGATGTTGGCAATTTGATCTCTGGTTCCTCTGCCTTTTCTAAAACCAGCTTGAACATCAGGAAGTTCACGGTTCACATATTGCTGAAGCCTGGCTTGGAGAATTTTGAGCATTACTTTACTAGTGTGTGAGATGAGTGCAATTGTGCGGTAGTTTGAGCATTCTTTGGCATTGCCTTTCTTTGGGATTGGAATGAAAATGGACCTTTTCCAGTCCTGTGGCCACTGCTGAGTTTTCCAAATTTGCTGGCATATTGAGTGCAGCACTTTCACAGCATCATCTTTCAGGATTTGGAATAGCTCAACTGGAATTCCATCACCTCCACTAGCTTTTTTCGTAGTGATGCTTTCTAAGGCCAGATGTTTATCTGAACTCTTTTGCTTTTTCTGTGATCCAGCAGATTTTGGCAATGTGATCTCTGGTTCCTCTGCCTTTTCTAAATCCAACTTGAATATCTAGAACTTCTCGGTTCTGTACTATTGAAGCCTGGCTTGGAGAATGTTGAGCATTACTTTGCTAGCCTGTGAGATGAGTACAATTATGCAGTAGTTTGAGCATTCTTTGGCATTGCCTTTCTTTGGGATTGGAATGAAAACTGACCTTTTTCAGTCCTGTGGCCACTGCTGAGTTTTCCAAATCTGCTGGCATATTGAGCACAGCACTTTCACAGCATCATCTTTCAGGATTTGAAATAGCTCAGCTGGAATTCCATCACCTCCACTAGCTTTGTTCATAGTGATGCTTCCTAAGGCCCACTTGACTTCTCACTCCAGGATGTCTGGCTCTAGATGAGTGATCACACCATCGTGGTTATCTGGGTCGTGAAGATCTTTTTTGTGTAATTCTTCTGTGTATTCTTGCTACCTCTTCTTAATATCTTCTGCTTCTGTTAGGTCCATACCATTTCTGTCCTTTACTGAACCCATCTTTGCATGAAATGTTCCCCTGGTATCTGTAATTTTCTTGAAGAAATCTCTAGTCTTTCTCATTTTATTGTTTTCCTCTATTTCCTTGCACTGATCACTGAGGAAGGCTTTCTTATTTCTCCTTGCTATTCTTTGGAGCTCTGCATTCAGATGGATATATCTTCCCTTTTCTCCTTTGCCTTTCGTTTCTCTTCTTTTCTCAGCTATTTGTAAGGCCTCCTCAGACAACCATTTTGCCTTTTTGCGTTTCTTCTTCTTGGGATAGTTTTGATCACCACCGCCTGTACAGTGTTATGAACCTCTGTCCATAGTTCTTCAGGCACTCTTGTCTATCAGGTTTAAGTCCCTTGAATCTATTTGTCACTCCCACTGTATAATCATAAGGGATTTGATTTAGCTCATACCGGAATGGTCTAGTCATTTTCCCTACTTTCTTCAATTTAAATCTGAATTTTGCAGTAATGAGTTCATTATCTGAGCTACAGTCAGCTCCAGGTCTTGTTTTTGCTGACTGTATAGAGCTTCTTATTTTTGCTGACTGTATGTAGTCTTCTCTGTAGACTATATAGAGCTTATTGAATGTATAGAGCTTTTGCCTTGCGCTGGTCATAGCCAACATCCTCTTCCAACAACGTGAGATGACTCTATACATAGACATCACCAGATGGCCAATACTGAAACCAGATTGATTATATTCTTTGCAGCTGAAGATGGAGAAGGTCTATACATGTGTATTTTAAAAGCCTTATTAGACACTTTGGAAATGTTATTCTGTAATATTTTAGGAAGTAGGAGATTCTTTCAGATCCACAATCTTATCTGATCTTCGTAAGGGCCAGCCCTCGGGTGCACTTGGTCTAAGACCTGATGCTGCTCTGAGGTTGAGTTTGGGTAGGATGGGACACAGGAAGTGGGTCTAGGATGGATAGTGCCGCAGGGTACACCAGGGCTAGAATGAGCATCGAAGGAGAAGAAACAAGTCAGCCTGTTCCAAAAGCTATCTCTGCAGGACCAAGGAGCTGGTCAGATAGAGGTAGATTCAGGCAAGACATCCAGCTGAAGGCTGGGATTGGATACTAGTTCTAAGAAACACCCTCCCTCAGTAGGGGCCCATGCAGTGATGTTTGACCACCCCCTGAAAATGCACCGTGTCTTTGTACACCCTTCCTTACCTCTGCTTGTGTTCTTCCCTGAAATGCCTAGTTATTTGTTATGAAAATATGTTAGGTACCATAGATTCAAAGTTAGCAAACCCAGTTCCTGCCCTCACATGCAGTGAGAAGGACTAAGAATAAATAGTCACTTGTAACATAGTGTGAGCAATAAGGCCATTGGCACAGATGGGAGGAATCTTGAGGGGTATTTGATTCTTTAGAATTAGAGTTAGCTGGATAAACAAGGTGGGAAGGAGGAGTATTGTAGCAGAGAAGAAAGCGTGGAGGCAGGTAAAAAGCAAGGTGTTTCATACTGTGGAGCGTGTATTTAATCCAGAAAGCATTAGTTGGCACTGAATTTTTAGCAGGTGAGCAACAGTGTATGATTTGTCATTTAGAAAGATCTCTTGGCTAGAGTGGGGAATGAATTAAAAAACTAGAACAGAGGCAGAGAAACAAGCTGTTTCAGTGACCCTAGTCTATAGCGTTGGAAAAGAAGAAGGAAAAGACTCCAGAAATGTTACAGAGTGACAGTCACAGGACTTGCTGATGGGTGAGGAAGAGTGAGCAGTTGAAGGTGATCCATTCTCCTGCCTTGTTTTGTTATTGTTGTTTTTGTTTTACCAAAAATAAAGAAATGGGGTTTTTTGAACCTAGAAAACATATCTAAAGACTTTTAAAACTGGATCCTGAGTCCAGTGCCAACTGCTTCGTAATGCAGGGGACTGCAGCAGGGTGGAAGCAGTGTCAGCGGGATCACTGCTTGCACAGGTAGAAGGGCAGTCTCTCCAGTCGTGACTGTGCCTCCTCTTGTTCTTCCTCCCAAGCCACGTAACACAGACTACGTCCTGGGTGCACCCCGTGATGAGCGCGCTGAACCTGTCCTGCTCAGAGGAGGATGAAGAGGATGGTTCCCGAGAACCTCCTGACCAGAGGAACTCATGATTTCCTGTGGGAAGCTGCACTCCGTGGTCTTCCAGCGGCTCCATCTACGCAGATAACTCTGAGACACAACATCTAAACGAGGAGTAAAACACACACTAGTTAGTGAGGTTGTGAAATGGAGACTCTGGATTTAAGCTGTTTTTGTACAACTTTTGGATATAACTGTATACATTTGCAAAATTGATTGCCACTATAGTAGTTCTTTAAGAATAATCTAGTCCTATTTTTTAATCATATGTAATTAGATTTCATAATATGTATAATTTTTCATATGTAATTAGATCTTTGTAATTTTACATTTAGTTCTTTATGGAATATCAGACAGTGGTTTTTATAATTAAGACTTTGAAAAATTATGTGAACATAGTGAAACACTTCATTTATTTGATAATTCACTAATCTTTTATATGCATATCATAGGAAGGTGATTTAAGCAAGCTTTGGGGAGTTCTTATGGATCACATTTAGACAACTATCTCACAAGCCACTGGATACAGCTTATATCTTGAGGATGCTTTCTAATTTACAAAATGCTTTTCAGACCCTGTCTTATGTAAAGCATACAATGTGCCTGTGAGGCAGCTCCAGTGGGTATTTTATAATTAGGAAAATAGCGTTCAGAGAATCGAAGCCCCTCTCCTGGAGCTGAGGCTCACACCATTGTCTTCCAGTTCCACACCCAGGCCCCTTCGCCCGACACACAGGGCCGTGGGGCTCTGTTGATACAGCTGAGCTTCACCGCTGTGCACCCCGGGAGCCACAGAGACTCAGGGGACACGTCTGCATTTAAACATGGCTCCCAACCGGTCCACGCTTCTTTATAAGCCCTTCCCCCACACACTCAACTGGCAGAGGCAGGGCTTTGTGATGCTGTTACAAACAGCTTCTTTTCAACAGCTCACATTTTTCTAAAGTAAAGTGACTGGCTCCCATCAGGGATTTGCCCAGCTTGGGTTATACTTGCTGGAAAGGGGGTTTGAGAGGGGCCAATGAACAGAGAATAGAGGGGCATCCAGAATCTGTGTCGAAAGAGACATCCATCGGCCTCCAGACTGATTATGCTTTTGATCTCATTTTCATTTTATTGTAAGGAGAGTTTCTGGAAGGAATGAGCCATTGACTTGCAGTGCTAAAGATTTTCTCTCCGTTTAATGATTTAAAGCTGGAGCTGGGAAATGAGGATGGGGGAGGGAATGGAGTTGGGAGGAAGTCATTTTAAATGCTCTGGGCATTGAGTACCAACTGAATAATAAAAAGGGACTTATCCTTACCCAACGTTGTTAATATTGTTAGGTAATATACTTAGGAGGAAAGTCAGCAAGAATTATTAAACATCTTTTGGTGAAAAAGACTCATTTTGCAAATGAGTTCTTATGTAGAATCTCAATACTTGTAATGGATTTTTTTTTAAAATATTACTGTCTTACTTAAAAGATAGAGGCTTGGAGCTCAATTAAAACAGCAAACCTAAAACTCCTTAGGATATATACTGGCAGAATTATCGATTATAACCATTTTGTAAATGAGTAAACTGAGATTTTAAGAGTTCACACAGTAAGTCAAACTTAGAACTAGATCCTGAGTCTCCGAGTCTGCTACCCTTCATATGGTATGTTATATAGACCTATGCTCTAAATACATGTGTACATTATACTCACACATCCCTGAATATATGTAGGGTTTATAATTCTGTCTTGAATGATAACATAAGTCAAATCCAGGGTGATAGGTAGTCATTAGCCCTGAGAAAAGTTTCAGAAGGGCTGCAGAAGACCTGAGTTTCCCCTGACAGCTCTTTGAATATTGGGAAGCTGCAGGGAGACACGTTTTGAGAGAAGGCCCCGAGGGAGCTCTTTCCTTACGTCCCCTAGAGATGAGTGAGGTTCTCAAACACCCCAAGTTACTTTTATACGTTAGTATCTATAATCGTGAAAGTACACAGTATTTGTTGTTGCCGAATTAATGGTACAAAATGTCCCTCCCCTTCCTGGGAGTGTTTTTCTAATTAGTTTCTAGTGAGGAAAACACAGGAGACGCTCGAATCACTTGGCATCAAGGTTCTCAGGGCACATTTCACTGGCGGAGGCCTCATACATTGACTTTGCTGTTTGGTGGCACTTTCCTCACTGATTCCTAATTGAACACCTAAGGGAAAAGGCCTATGAAAATTGTAATATCAGGGACTTCCCTGGCGGTCCAGTGGTTAAGACTCTGAGCTCCCACTGCAGAGGGCACAGGTTTGATCCCTGGTCAGGGAACTAAGATCCCACATGGCACACAGGACACAGCCAAAAAATAAATAATATCTAAAAATAAAATTGAATATTACTTATTGAGCTTATTGTGCCATATGTTTGTGATGGCAATTTGCATATATTATTTCATTATCTTCTTAAAACAGCCCCATGAGGTAGAAATTATCTATGATCATCCCCATTTTGTAAAGAAGTTTACAGTTAGAGAGAATTGCTAGTCTTTGCATCAGGGTCCACACAGCACCCAAGAGTGGAAGCTGGGTCAGAAGGCAGGTTTCCCAGGGCTGTTCTGGTAAACCACTGCACCACTTAGAGCCATTGTATGTGACACTGGAGGGCAGAGCTGGGATCCATGGGTCAGTTTTACGAAGAAACAGATTCTAGCTCCGTTCGATAAGGAGCTTTCTGGTAGTTAGGATGCATCAGGACAGAATTCCCCAGGAGAAAATGGAAGCTATGTCCCAGGAAGAGTTCCATCAGTCTAACTCCTTATTATGAGACCATTGCCGAAGAGGCTCAGGGTTCTCTGCCTGGACCACCTGAGCACTGTCTGAGATCTCTTCCTCCGTATGCCTCTGTGACCTCTAAACCAACAGATAAATGCCCCAAGAGACGCTCAAAGAAACATATGGCAGGGACTCATTAAGAATCCTTATTCAACACAGGAAGAGCCCCACAGTTAATTTGGAATGAGTCGACATTTATATAGTCCATCTTTCAAATTCTTCTCCTTTGACTGACTGACTCAGATTTTAGGATTAAAAAAGCTCAATGTTCTTCTGTGCTTCCACCTCACTTTACTAAAGAGTGAGCTGGCTTATTGACCAAGCATCACCACCATGCCAAGCAGGGTGCTAGGCACTGGGGTGCAGTAGGGCAATGGCCAACCACTTCCTGGGGTCTACTTACTGCTGCTTAAAACGTGGAAAGCTTGTCGGGTAGTCAGAATTGAATAGCTTTTCTTTCATTTTGATTTTTAAAGTAATCTATTTCCATTTTTAAAAAATGAAGTAGTAGGGATTTGAATGAAGTTAAAAAAAATCTCACTTTCTCCAGGGAGCCATCACTGATACTTCAATGGGTATTTTTACTGAAAGGAAGTTATACTGTTATGTATCTTTGAATTAATATATTGTAGTTATTTTCACAGTGATACACAGATTAATGTTATATTTCAAATGTCTCTATAAAATATCACTACCCAGATAACTCCTAATTTCTGTAGCCAACAATCTATTGATGAACTCTTAGGTTAATTTAAGTCGTATTCTGATATTGTACTGATCTAGATAATATAATTGCTCTTAATTTTATCATTTCAAGACATTAGAGACATCAGAGTTTATTAAAAGGTCATATGTACTATAAAATACAATCTACTCTGTCCATGAACCACCCCCCCTCCTTTCCTCTGAGCCAGGTTAAAAATTTCCTTTATGCTCCATTTTTAAAAATTTTTTAATTTTATTGAAGTATAGTCGATTTTCCTTTATGATCCTTATTGTCCTTGTGTTTGACTTTATGCTAGTGTTTATCATGTTGTACAGGATTTATTTATTGTTCTCATTTGATAGTTTGTGAGTTCTTGGGAGGGGCTGTTTTTTATTCTCCCTGTCCTTAGAATTTATGCATGTGTTATGTCCTCCATGATTCTTTTTTTCTCCAGTTTTATTGAAATCTAATTGACCTACAATACATATAAGTGTTTAAAAAAAGTCTTTTGTTACTAACAATGTCCCAGTGAACTTTCTCACGTTCATTAAATCCTTTTCCTCATATATCTATGCACTCTTGTGCCAGTATGTCTATAGCGAGAATACATCCTTAAAAGTAAATTGCAGACTTCCCTGGTGGTCCAGTGGTTAGGAATCTGCCAATGCAGGGGACGGGAGTTCAATCCCAGGTCCGAGAAGATTCCGCATGCCTCGGGGCCACTAAGCCTGCACACTGCCTTTATTGAGCCCATGCTCCCCAGCAAGAGAAACCACCGCAGTGAGAAGCCCCACACCGCAGCGAAGTGTGGCCCCCACTTGCTGCAACTAGAGAGACCGTGTGCAGCAACAGAGACCCAGCACAGCCAAAAATTAAAATGAATTAATTTTAAAAAGTAAATCACTACATCAAGGTCGTGATGTAGCAAATCAGCAATCACTTTAATTTTGATAAATATTCACAAATTTTCCTGTGTAAAAATAGGACTGCCAGCACTAATGTGTGAGAGCTTTTCTTCTATGTGTTATAGGACACTTTTTTTAGTCCAAAGATTGCCAATACCATTTCTGATTGTTTTTGTCCTTAGAAGAGTGATCTTCTTTCCATCATTGTTTAAGGACCAGAATTTCTCCATCATTGGGTTTTAGCTGCCCCTTGGCAGCAGAGGCTGACTCGCTTTATGTGGGGGGAGTCTAGCAGTGGCCAGTTCACTGTGTGTCAAGCACATCATTACGGTCATCTTTTTACTTGCAAGTATTGGCCTTTCCTACTTTACATATAATGATGGTGAGGACCAACTTTTAAATGAGCTAACTTGGGTGAGAGGCCTTGGTAAAGTGCAAAGCACAATACAAACGCACTTTGAGCCCTGGTTTCCCTGTCTGTGAGGGGATAGTCATCCTCTGACAGTCCGGAAACCATTCAACTCAATAGCCACTTCCTGAGCACCTGCGAGACGCCAGACAAGACGCAAGGGCTTGAAGACCCCACACTGGATAGTTCTGATTCCCAAATCAAGAAGCTCATAGTCCGAAACCTTTTCCCTTTCCTTCCTTTTTCCTCAGAAACATTTTACTTTTCCTTAAAGGAGTAAGAACTTAGGGATCTGGTTAGTAAGAACCCCTGAAGAGAGGCCCTTTATCACTCTCTTAAATTTGAATGATTCCAAAATAATATTCCAAAATAATAACACCCCTTGACTAGAAATGAAAGGATCATACTGTATGAAGGGCCTCTCCAATAATAAATGCTAAGCAGCTGTAAAAATAAGGAGTCAAATGATACTTTTCATAAATTGTTTTCAAAATTAGAAAATATTATCCTTTTTCTGGGGTAAATGGACATTTTATTTTCTCTGCTAAGTAAAATACAACTCTTTCAAAAGTGAACACACTTGAATTTTACAATATACAGAACAAAAAGAACTAAACTAACACAAAAACAACTTACATAGCATGTAAATTTTGAGAGGATGAAAAGAACTTTGAATAGAATACACCCATGAAAATTAACTTTAGACATAAAATCCCAAGATGTTTTAACCACAGCTAACCACATATAATATCATTGGACCTACATGATGGTTATATAAATATTAAATGCAATTCTGTATTTGCTTTCTTCATGTGACTTCTTACATTTAACTAATACTTCTTTTGTTAATTTTGTTTCAATTTCACTCTCAGGGTACCGGGGTGGTCTGAGGGACAGTGCAGTCAGATTAATAGCTCTGAGCCCTCCTCATTCCTGCTCCCCCATCACCAAAATAGTCTCTGGCATTTTACCCTGTTCATTTCTTTTACATTATGTGTCAATTTGTAATGACATATTTGTTGATTATCTTTCTTAATAAAGAGAATAAGAATGAGAGTGTGTTCCATGATGGCAGGCATTTATCCGCCTCATTCACCATTGTAGGAGGGGTCCAGCGCCATGGAGGAGGAGCTAACACAGTGCCTGAACACAGTAGGTGTTCAGTGCATCCTTGCAAATGGAATGTGTAATGAGCTGTCCATAAGTAAGACTTATTTCCCACTTTAACTCTCATGCCCTTGTGTTCATTTATTCACGTTCACAGTTACTGGATGCTACAGATGCCAAACACTGCAAAGTCTCAGAATTCAACTCAAAACAGATGTAGTCTTAGCTCTTATGTGATTTATATTTTATGCAAACGACATTCAACTGAAGTTAACCAAGCTTTTTCCATTTATTTTCTTTATTCCCCTTAATTTATTCCATAGCTGAATTTCTAGGCCATTTAATGTCATTGCCTTGAGAAAGGTATGTGACATCAGAAAGCAGAGGAACGCTTGCTCTTTTGAGTTTCAAAAGTCTGACTCCTTAGGGAACTGGAAAGGATTCATGATTTAGAACAAAGATTTGAAAGCACATATGATGCAAAAGAGTAAGGCTTTCCTACTCCCACTCTAGGATATAATTCTCCTGGCTGTGGGAGAGGACAAATAACAAAACTGTTAGAGGGGCTCAGAGAAATGGGCTGGGCCCCAACTCCTGGACCACCTTCCTGGGAGCAGTAAAACCTGGTGATATGCATTAGTGTTGAGCAGAGGAAACCCACTCCTCACTGTGCCCCAGATGGAAGTAATTGCAAGGTGTGTACAGGCAGATGGAGCCTTGGACAACATCAGTGAGCTTCCTCCAGCCCAGTGTGATTCATACTGAAAGATCAAATGGATTTCCATGAACCCCAAAGGATCACAAGAATAGGAAGACCCTCCCACGCCCCCACCAGACCTAAAAGAGGTTTTTTTTTTCCATTTCATCCAGTTAATGAGGATTTTTTTCCTTTGAAGCCTCTCAGTGAAACCCAATTTGGACAATGACATCACACCATCCAAACCCAGAGTGCCCTAGCACTTAGTAAGTCTCCCAGAGTTTAGCAATGACTAAAGAGGGAACTACAAGGTGACTGAGATTAATATTGGTTGAAATCACTTATACCCTGCTCATAATGTTCCCTTCCTCCAGAGGAAAACCTCTAGATAACCACAATGGTATGATCACTCACGTAGAGCCAGACTCTGGAGTGTGAAGAAGTCAACTGGGCCTTAGGAAGCATCACTACAAACAAAGCTAATGGAAGGGATGGAATTCCAGCTGAGCTCTTTCAAATCTTAAAAGATGATGCTGTTAAAGTGCTGGACTCAGTTCAGTTCAGTTCAATCACTCAGTCGTGTCCAACTCTGCAACCCCATGGACTGTAGCATGCCAGGCCTCCCTGTCCATCACAAACTCCCCAAGCTTACTCAAACTCATGTCCATTGAGTTGGTGATGCCATCCAACCATCTCATCCTCTGTCATCCCCTTCTCCTCCCGCCCTCAATCTTTCCCAGCATCAGGGTCTTTTCCACTGAGTCAGTTCACATCAGGTGGCCAAAGTATTGGAGCTTCAGCTTCAACATCAGCTGCACACAATATGCAGCAAATCTGGAAAACAGCCATGGCCATAAGACTGGAAAAGGTCAGTTTTCATTCCAATCCCAAAGAAAGGCAATGTCAAAGAATATTCAAACTACCACAAAGTGCACTCATCTCATATGCTAGCAAAGTAATGCTCAACATACTCCAAGCCAGGCTTCAGAAGTACCTGAACTTCCAGTTGTTCAAGCTGGATTTAGAAAAGACAGAGGAACCAGAATTGCCAAATTCTGCTGGATCATAGAAAAAGCAGAAAAACATCTACTTCTGCTTCAAAACCTATGCTAAAACCTTTGACTGTGTGGATCACAACAAACTGTGGGAAATTATTCAAGAGATGGAAATACCAGACCATCTCACCTGCCTCCTGAAAAACCTGTATGCAGGTCAAGAAGCAACAGTTAGAACTGGACATGGAACATCAGACTGGTTCCAAATTGGAAAAGGAGTACGTCAAGGCTGTATATTGTCACCCTGCTTATTTAACTTATATGCAGAGTACATCATGCAAAATGCCAGGCTGGATGAAGCACAAGCTGGAATCAAGATTGCCGGGAGAAATATCAATAACCTCAGATATCCGGATGACACCACCCTTATGGCAGAAAGTGAAGAGGAACTAAAGAGCCTCTAGATGAGAGTGAAAGAGGAGAGAAAAAAAAAAATGCTGGCTTAAAACTCAGCATTCAAAAAATGAAGATCATGGCATCCAGTCCCATCACTTCATGGCAAATAGTTGGAAAAACAATGGAAACAGTGCCAGACTTTATTTTTTTGCACTCCAAGATCACTGCAGATGGTGACTGCAGCCATGAAATTAAAAGATGCTTGCTTCTCAGAAGAAAAGCTATGATCAACCTAGACAGCATAGTAAAAAGCAGAGACATTACTTTACCGACAAAGGTCCATCTAGTCAAAGCTATGGTTTTTCCTGTGGTCATGTATGGATGTGAGAGTTGGAGTATAAAGAAAGCTGAGCACCAAAGAATTGATGCTCTTGAACTGTGGTGTTGGAGAAGACTCTTGAGAGTCCCTTGGACTGCAAGGAGATCCAACCAGTCCATCCTAAAGGAAATAAGTCCTGAATATTCATTGGAAGGACTGATGCTGAAGCTGAAACTCCAATACTTTTGCCACCTGATGTGAAGATCTGGACTCATTGGAAAACACCCTGATGCTGGGAAAGATTGAAGGCAGGAGAAGGGGACGACAGAGGATGAGATGGTTGGATGGCATTACCTACTCAACGAACGTGAGTTTGGTCAAGTTCCAGAAACGGTGAAGGACAGGGAAGCCTGGTGAGCTGCAGTCCATAGTGTTGCAAAGAGTCAAACACGACTGAGCAACTGAACAAGAAGTGAGTAACGCAGCTGAGCTGGCCTGTCTGCCTCCTCACTCTCAGGTAAGAGCTGACTTGCTTGGTGACTTTCAGGTAAAGAAAAAGACGTGTACTGTTTCTGAACGTTTGTTAATATGTTCTCCTTTCTCTGATCCATGCCAACACTGCCGATTAGTTTGGCTTTCCTTTTTATTACCTGGATAATGTCCACGGAGACAATATGTCTTTCTCCCTCTCTACCATACCTGTCCACATCAACCTCCCCACTGCATTTCGGTCGGAATTCTCTTTCTGAAACACACATTTGACTCTTGTTCCCTTGCTGGTCTTCAGTCCTCAGCACCTTCCATTATCTGCCCCTTCCTTCTTTTCTCCAGCCTCATTTCTCAGGCCCCACAGTCATTCAGACAGACTGTATAGGGAACTCCTGCCTTGGTCGCTCAGCAGATTCCTCCTTCTTTAGACACCACTCGGCCCAGCTCTTCTCTGAAGATCCTGACGTGCTCCATCCTCCTTCCTCCACCAGCAGGCACCGCCTCTGCATTTGTTCACACCTGTTCAGCCCCTCTTGCCACTCCACTCGAGGGCAGTGAAGGAAGAACTTCCACCGCCAGAGAAGTTGCTGACCTGCTTGTCCAGGTCCCACTGGGACACTACAGTCATTCACTAATTTATTTATGCCTAGTGAGCTGGGTTTCTGAGACTTCAAGGCTGAGATCTGACTCTACGCTCTCCTTTGTGTTTCCTCTGAACGTGGTAACAAGCTCTCATTAAAGCCAACTAGTCTCTCACCGCGGCTGTCCCACTCAGCATCCCAGATAGGAGAACACCTTAGGGAGAGCTGGGGGGATGGGAAGACAGAAAGGTGGCTCAGCCTGTTGTTTCTTACTTGTCCTTGTGGCAGGAGGGTGCTTTTACCTAGAACCCGGATGCTGAGAGGGTTAGCTGAGTGGAGACGTGCTCTAAAATCCTACATCACCCCCCGTCACTGCAAACCTCTTACTAAATCCTATCACACTGTGTTTGCAATTAATTTTGGCATGAAAGGGAGGCATGTGTCTCTCCTACAGACTCTGAGTCCCTTAAGAGTCCATATGTTATTCTTCATCCCTCTCATTGGACATGGCACAGTGATGTTCAGTGAGTGTTTACAGAATACATTGTAAAGTGAATTATTGCTTTCAAAAGCTCTTTTGCTGTTTCCTGTGTCTGGTAGGGAAAAACAAAGTGAATGAAAAAGAAAGTGAGATGGGAGTTTAGCACATCGACACCAACTAGTTCTACTAACTTGGAATGATGTGATGGGTTTTGCTAAAGAAGGCAGCGTATGCTACATAAGTTTGACCGTAAAACTCACAGTGTAATTACAGAAGGATTGTTAAGTATATATGCAAACTTTGTTGATTTTTGCATACATACAAAAGTCCTGCACAGTCCTGCAAAAAACCTTGATTTTTTCCCAAGATTTTGAAAAAACACAACAGGATGGTTTTGGTATGGAAGGGTAGGTAAAGCCCATAGCAAAGTAACTGTGCTTTTCAACGCAACAGTGTTAAACTTTTGTTGTTAAACTTCTGTTCTTACCGGTTAATTAATCATGTTGCTGAAGAATTGATTTGGCACAAAAGAGTTATGTATTGCCACGGTACTCTGAAGGTGCAGAAATTATCCCATCTATAACTAAGCACATTGGAATTGCTTGTGTATGCTGTTTCACAATAAAGAAATTCATCATTCATCAGCAAACTATGGGGTGAGAAAACAGGAAGACAAAACAAATTGGGTGGATATAAAGTTACCTTGGCATATAGACAGTTCAAGTGAGACATTTCTTTGAAATGGAAAATGAAAAGATGTTTATGGGCAGATCCTATTAATATTTCTATATGCTGAGTAGTTTTATCATTCAGCAAAATGGCTGTCCAGGGAGGCCTTACAAATAACTGTGAAAAGAAGAGAAGCAAAAAGCAAAGGAGAAAAGGAAATATATAAGCATCTGAATGCAGAGTTCCAAAGAATAACAAGGAGAGATAAGAAAGCCTTCCTCAGCGATCAATATGAAGAAATAGTGAAAAACAACAGAATGAGAAAGACTAGAGATCTCTTCAAGAAAAGTAGAGATACCAAGGGAACATTTCATGCAAAGATGGGCTCGAAAAAGGACAGAAATGGTATGGACCTAACAGAAGCAGAAGATATTAAGAAGAGGTGGCAAGAATACACAGAAGAACTGTACAAAAAAAAAGATTTCATGACCCAGATAATCACGATGGTGTGATCACTCACCTAGAGCCAAACATCCTGGATGTAAAGTCAAGTGGGCCTTAGAAAGCATCACTACGAACAAAGCTAGTGGAGGTGATGGAATTCACTTGAGCTATTTCAAATCCTGAAAGATGATGCTGCGAAAGTGCTGATGCCAGCAGATTTGGAAAACTCATCAGTGGCCACAGGACTGGAAAAGATCAGTTTTCATTCCAATCCCAAAGAAAGGCAATGCCAAAGAATGCTCAAACTACTACACAATTGTACTCATCTCACATGCTAGTAAAGTAATGCTCAAAATTCTCCAAGCCAGGCTTCAGCAGTATGTGAACCATGAACTTCCAAATGTTCAAGCTGGATTTAGAAAAGGCAGAGGAACCAGGGATCAAATTGCCAACATCCCCTGGATCATCGAAAAAGCAAGAGAGTTCCAGAAAAACATCTATTTCTGCTTTATTGACTATGCCAAAGCCTTTGACTGTGTGGATCACAATAAACTGTGGAAAATTCTGAAAGAGATGGGAATACCAGATCACCTGACTGGCCTCTTGAGAAACCTATATGCAGGTCAGGAAGCAACAGTTAGAACTGGACATGGAACAACAGACTGGTTCCAAATAGGAAAAGGAGTACGTCAAGGCTGTATATTGTCACCCTGCTTATTTAACTTATATGCAGAGTCCATCATGAGAAACGCTGGGCTGGAAGAAGCACAAGCTGGAATCAAGATTGCAGGGAGAAATATCAATAACCTCAGATATGCAGATGACACCACCCTTATGGCAGAAAGTGAAGAGGAACTCAAAAGCCTCTTCATGAAAGTGAAAGAGGAGAGTGAAAAAGTTGGCTTAAAGCTCAACATTCAGAAAACAAAGATCACGGCATCTGCTCCCATCACTTCATGGGAAATAGATGGGGAAACAGTGGATACAGTGTCAGACTTTATTTTTGGGGGCTCCAAAATCACTGCAGATGGTGATTGCAGCCATGAAAGTAAAAGATGCTTACTCCTTGGAAGGAAAGTTATGACCAAACTAAATAGCATATTCAAAAGCAGAGACATTACTTTGCCAACAAAGGTCCATCTAGTCAAAGCTATGGTTTTTCCAGTGGTCATGTATGGATGTGAGAGTTGGACTGTGAAGAAAGCTGAGTGCTGAAGAATTGATGCTTTTGAACTGTGGTGTTGGAGAAGACTCTTGAGAGTCCCTTGGACTGCAAGGAGATCCAACCAATCCACTGTGAAGGAGATCAGTCCTGGGTGTTCTTTGGAAAGACTGATGCTGAAGCTGAAACTCCAGTACTTTGGCCACCTCATGTGAAGAGTTGACTCATTGGAAAAGACTCTGATGCTGGGAGGGATTGGGGGCAGGAGGAGAAGGGGACGACAGAGGATGAGATGGCTGGATGGCATCACCGACTCGATGGACGTGAGTTTGAGTGAACTCTGGGAGTTGGTGATGGACAGGGGTGCCTGGCGTGCTGCAGTTCATGGGGTCGTAAAGAGTCAGACACGACTGAGCGACTGAACTGAACTGAACTTTATCATTCAGGGCAGTAATCCATGCATTTAATCTAATACCAGCTTTTCGTTTTTGTGTAGTGATCACACGGCTTATATATAGTTCTCTGTGTATGTTAGTTGTTCAGCCGTGTCTGACTCTGTGATTTTACATACTGTAGACCATCAGGCTCTTCTGTCCATGGGATTTTTCAGACCAGAATTCTGGAGTGGGTTGCCATTTCCTTCTGCAGGGGATCTTCCCAACCCAGGGATCAAACCCAGGTCTCCTCTGTGTCCTCCATTTCAGGCAGATTCTTCACCCACTTAGCCATCAGTGAAGCCAATATAGTTCTGTGATCACCATTAAAAAATAAAAGGCTGGCACAAAATTAAATGCATTGATTACTTCTCTGAGTAATGTATAAACATGTATATACATTTGTGTATATATATATACATGTATATATGTATATAATGTATAAATGTATAAACATACATTTATATGTGTATATGTACACACATATACATGCTTTAGAAGAATAAGAAATATTTAATAAAGTCTACAGATTTTTAAGAATATGATGAAATGTTGGCCTATCACTCACAGATATAACCCTTAATATGACTCATATAAGGTGAAAAGTCTATGAAGTTATCTTAGGTTTCCAACGTTGCTAAGACTGTTCATTGATTATATTCTTTCTATCTCTGAGTAGCATATTCTTGATTAGTATTTAGTTCAGTTCAATTCAGTCACTCAGTCATGTCCAACCCTTTGCAACCCCATGGACATGATTAGTATTGGGTTGGCCGAAAAGTTCATTTAAGTTTTTCTATAAAATGTTTTGGAAAGCTCAAACAAACTTTTTGGCCAACCAAGTATTTCACCCGTGGTCCAGTGGTTAAGAATCTTCCTGCCAATGTGGGGGACATGGGTTCAATCCCTGGTGTGGGAGGATTCCATGAACCATAAGGCAACCAAGCCAGTGTGCCCGCACTGAGCTTGTGCCCGCAGAAGCTGGTGAGCCCGCACATGCGCAGCCTGTGATTCGCAACAAGAGAAACCAGCACAACAAGCAGCCCACATGCAGCAACGAAGACCCAGCATGACCAAAAATAAATAAATGCATATAAAGCCAAAGTAGAGCCAAAGAAGCTTTTCAAAAAAGCCATCAATTATAAGACACACCACTATTTTATGTAAAACCAAAAATGATAAAAAGAATCTAAAATATGACATGGTAGTTTGAATTTTGTCTTACGGCTTTTTAAGTAAATCTAAGAGCTATTTTAACATAGTGTTTATCATGTGTGTGTATAAAGGAAAATTAAATACAAGTAAATTATGATATTCCTAAAACTTCTGTATATTCAGAGTGGAACTCTTCTGAATCTCTCTTTTAATCAGTTTTCATCCACATTTTTCATAATAACATCCTATCTGCCATCAAAGTGAAGTTTTTCTTAAAGGACTGTTCTACTACCATCCCTAGGGGTTTTTTCCTGGGCTTTAACATCTGTTCTGAAGTTTGATGCTGGTACTTTTTTGATCTTTTCAAAAGGGTTTAATAGAAGAGCTTTTAGACTAATCGGGATTTATATTCCTTCCTCAAATAGTGCTTAAATGCTTTATCTCCTGAAAAGTAAAGGAGTAACAGTCCATTCACATCTCAAGAAGAAGAGCCAAGTTCATGCATGCATGGGCAAAGACAGTTGTATTGGTTGCCTTTGGCAGCGTTGGCGGCACAGGTGAGTCCAGCTGCTTTCCTGGCCCACAGCACGTGCAAGATATCATGGGTTGTAAGACACACCTTGCAGTGTGCTCAGTTCCCCTGAGGTGAGAAAATTTTTGAGTTAGGAGGGAAAAGATAGGAAATAGAAAACTAGGACTAACACAAAGGGAGGAGGGAAAAGCCCACATAGGGGCATGATGTCAAGCAAAGCCCATCCATCAGAGGGTGTGAAGAAGGGATAGCATTTTGGCTCAGTCCCACAGGGGAGCTCAGGAGACAGTGTAAGTCCTACCCATGTCCGTTGTCCAAGCTGAGGCTCCCCCCACCCCTCTGTCATTGGTTAAGCACAGGAAGCCTGGCAGGAAGATGTGAATTTCTAGGTCCTTTGACCTCTGTGTAGACAAGGTGGGCTCCACAGCCCTGTAACAAAGAGAAGCAGGGCCAGATGTTGGGAGTAAGAGCGCACAGAGCTCATGTTCACGAGGGTGGTGGGCGGATCTGAGAGTGCGGACTGTGTCCACTACATGTCCCGAGTTCAAACACATTTAAATCTGAAAGATGTGTGTCTTAGAGCTGATGGAATATGGGACAGAGGGTCAAATTTCCTTCTTCCTGACTCATCTCAGAGTAACCTTAAAATTGAGTTAAAGATGAAATGTCTTAACATGAAAACAGAATGGCCTTTCTAAAATAGCGTGTAATTCAATCAAAGGTACTTTAAAGGCTATTCCTAAAAATCCTAACAAAATACTTGGAAGAGAGCAAGCAATTCTGCCCCTCCATTGACAGGAATTGAATGCCTGAACTATCTAGGACAGATTAACTGTGTTATCTACTCTGTGAAGTCAATCCTTAAGCCTGTGGACAATTCAGATTCCTTCAATAACCCATACCAGTGCCTTTTTCCTGCCAATTTCAAAGAAATTAGACATAAGCTTCCCCCTTCTGTGATATGAGGTTTGCCTAGAATTATTGATGAGTTACCTAAGATATGATTTAAAAAAAACAAAACATTTTAAAAGCACAATAATACTCTATGTTGGTTGCATCAATAGCCTTAGATATTTTGCGGGCATTGATAAATCACTATAAACTTCTGGAAAGCAGTCTTGGAACACCGATCAAAAACCTTAAAGATATTTAAACTTTTTGACCCTATAGTTCTAGTACTGTGAATTTATTCTCACATGCGTGCATGCTAAGTCACGTTAGTTGTGTCTGACTCTTTGTAACTCTATGGACCATAGCTTGCCAGGCTCCACTGTCCATGGGCTTCTCCAGGCAAGAATGCTGGAGTGGGTTGTGATGTCCTCCTCCAGGGCATCTTCCCAACCCAGGAATCGAACCTGGGCTTCTCTCTTTTTAAAATTTATTTATTTTTTTAATTGAAAGATAATTGCTGTACAGAATTATATGGGTTTCTGCCAAACACTAACATGAATCAGCCATAGGAATACATATGCCCCCTCCCCTCTTGAGCCTCCCTCCTACCTCCTTCCCCATCCTACCTCTCTAGGTTGTTATAAAGCCCTGGTTTGAGTTTCCTGAGTCATACAGCAAATTCCTATTGGCTGTCTATTTTCCACCTGGTGATGTAAGTTTCCATGTTACTCCCTCCATATATTCCGCCTTCTCCTTCCTTCTCCTCCCATCCCCTGCCCCCATGTCCATAACTCTGCATCTCCATTGTTGCCCAACAAATAATTTAATCAGTACCATCTTTCTAGATTCCATATATATTTGTTAGTATATATTTGTTTTTCTCTTTCTGACTCACTTCACTCTGTATTTTAGGCTCTAGGTTCATCCACATCATTAGAACTGACTCAAATGTGTTCCTTTTTATGACTGAGTAATACTCCACTATATATGTGTACCACAGCTTCTTTATCCATTCACCTGTCAATGGACATCTAGGTTGCTTCCATGTTCTAGCTATTGTATATAGTCCTGCAGTGAACATTGGGATACATGTGTCTTTTTCATTGTTGGTTTCCTCAGGCTATATGCCTAGTGGGATT
Source organism: Bos grunniens (assembly GCF_055505025.1). Lineage (NCBI taxonomy): Eukaryota > Metazoa > Chordata > Mammalia > Artiodactyla > Bovidae > Bos > Bos grunniens. The sequence continues at coordinate 58,194,807 of NC_141183.1, read as the reverse complement.
GCTGGGTCATATGATGTGAATCCATGTCTCTTACATTTCCTGCCTTGGCAGGTGGGTTCTTTATCACTAGAGCCACCTGGGAAGTTTATCCTCACAAGTGACTACAACTTTAGATTCTAAGAAAATGTATTGAAAAGGTTTTCTGAAGCACTATTTAAAATAAAAAAGTCCTTTTATAGGCCTTGGACTTCCCCTGTGGTCCAGTGGTTAAGAATCTGTCTGCCAATGCAGGGGATATGGGTTTGACTTCTGGTCTGGGAGGATTCCACATGTTGTGGTGCGGCAAAGCCCATGGGCCTCAATTACTGAAGCCCACACACTCTAGAGCCCGTGCTCCATTGCAAGAGAAGCCACCTCAAGAAGAAGCCCTCACATCACAATGAAGAGTAGCCCCTGCCCCCTGCAGGTAAAGAAAGCCTGCTCAGCAACAAAGACCCAGAGTGGCTAATAAATAAATAAATGAAATTTTACAATAATAGATATGCAGATGACACCACCCTTATGGCAGAAATTGAAGAGGAACTAAAAAGCCTCTTGATGAAAATGAAAGAGGAAAGTGAAAAAGTTGGCTTAAAGCTCAACATTCAGAAAACAAGGATCATGGCATCTGGTCCCATCACTTCATGGGAAATAGATGGAGAAACAGTGGATACAGTGTCAGACTTATTTTGGGGGGCTTCAAAATCACTGCAGATGGTGATTGCAGCCATGAAAGTAAAAGACACTTACTCCTTGGAAGGAAAGTTATGACCAACCTAAATAGCATATTCAAAAGCAGACACATTACTTTGCCAACAAAGGTCTGTCTAGTCAAGGCTGTGGTTTTTCCAGTAGTCATGTATGGATGTGAGAGTTGGACTGTGAAGAAAGCTGAGCGCCAAAGACTTGATGCTTTTGAACTGTGGTGTTGGAGAAGACTCTTGAGAGTCCCTGGGACTGCAAGGAGATCCAACCAGTCCATTCTAAAGGAGATCAGTCCTGGGTGTTCTTTGGAAGGAATGATGCTAAAGCTGAAACTCCAGTACTCTGGCCACCTCATGCAAAGAGTTGACTCATTGGAAAAGACTCTGATGCTGGGAGGGATTGGGGGCAGGAGGAGAAGGGGACGACAGAGGAGGAGATGGCTGGATGGCATCATTGACTCAATGGACATGAGTTTGAGTGAACTCCAGGAGTCGGTGATGGACAGGGAGACCTGGTGTGCTGCAATTCATGGGGTTGCAAAGAGTCAGACACGACTGAGCAACTGAACTGAACTGAACTGATAGGCCTCAAACCAGGAGAACATCTGAGTAATATATATCTAACGTGATGGAAAATACTTAATAATATTTAAAGACCCAGGGAAAATATCACACTATAACATTGTGGAAATAAAAGAAAACAGGTGTCTGTTTACAGTATGATATCAACTGTATTTTATATATAAATACTATAGAAGACCTTGAAGAAAATATTAGATCAAATTATCAGTAGTATTTATTTTACTTGTTATATTTTTCTACATTTTAAAAATTCTCTATGGTAAGAAATTTATAAGAAAAAATAAGTGGTAAATTTATAAGAAAAAGTGGTAAATTTATAAGAAAAAATAAATTTTATATACGGAAAAAAATATATGTGAGCTGATGATAGTTTTTGTTTCCCCATTATTTCCTAGGAGAGTTTTGCTTTAGAACTCTGTATACAATCTGGTAAAAGTTTTTAATGCTGTAACATGAGGGCTGAAAAGAGGAATGGTTGGGCTGTGGGTATGAATGAGACCTGGTCTGTATTCTCAATACTTAAGTTGATTATTATGGAAACAAAAAAATATTTGCGTTTAATATTTCTGTCTACACCTCTTGTGTGGCCAGATTCATTGCCTTTAACTCTTATTCAGAATTTTTCTCTTGCTAGAAAAATAAGATTGTCACAGATGAGATATTCCTTTTTTCATTCTCTAGTTGGATGGTAGCATAAAGACTGAGGCTTTCATTGCTATTATGGATGGCAATTTAAATATTCCTGAACAATATCATTGAGAAAACATCCTGCAGGTCACCCGAGTTTTCCGTCTATATCTTGCCTTTTTCAAAGATCCTGGACCTGTTTTCTCCCCACTGAAAACATTTAAGCAGTAAAAATAGCAGGGGATTTTAGCAAAGTTGATGTGTCATTAGGTTTTTCACTTTAATTCTTTACACCTAGAGCCAGGTCTGAAGTATTCCTCCTTTGGACGCAGTGGCTGGTGCTGGACTGTGCCCTGAACTAGGTGAGCCTCTGAATAATGTCTTCTCAGGAAGCACAGAGATGGGAATATCAGACCACCTTACCTGCCTCCTGAGAAACCTGTATGGCAGTCAAAAAACAACAGTTAGAACCAGACATAAAAAAACAATTTGGCTCAAACTTGGGAAAGGGGTACATTAAGGCTACATATTGTCACCCTGCTTATTTAACTTAGAGCACAGTACATCACATGAAATGCCAGGTTGGATGAAGCTCAAGCTGGAATCAAGATTGCCAGGAGAAATATCAATAACCTCATATATGCAGATGAGACCACCCTTATGGCAAAAAGCAAAGAAGAGCTAAACAGCCTCTTGATGAGGGTGAAAGAGGAGAGTGAAAAAACTGGCTTAAAATTCAACATTCAAAAAACTAAGATGATGACATTCAGTCCCATCACTTCATGGCAAATAGATGGGAAAACAATGGAAACAGTGACAGATTTTATTTTCTTGGACTCCAAAATCACTGGACAGTGACTGCAGCCATGAAGTTAAAAGATGGTTGCTCCTTGGAAGAAAAGCTATGAAAACCTAGACAGTTATTATAAAGCAGAGACATCACTTTGCTGACAAAGTCCGTCTAGTCAAAGCTATGGTTTTTCCAGTAGTCATGTACAGATGTGAGAAATGCATCATAAAGAAGGCTAACCACCAAAGAATTGATGCTTCTGAACTGTGGTGTTGGAGAAGACTCTAGAGAGTCCCTTGGACTGCAAGGAGATCAAGCCAGTCAATCGTAAAGGAAATCAACCGTGAATATTCATTGGAAGGACTGATGCTGAAACTGAAGCTGCAATACTTTGGCCACCTGATGTGAAGCTGACTCATTAGGAAAGACCTTGATGCTGGAAAGCCAAAAGCTTTTGACTGCGTGGATCACAAAAAACTGGAAAATTCTTAAAGAGATGGGAATACCAGACCACCTCACCAACCTCCTGAGAAATCTGTATGCAGGTCAATAAGCAACAGTTAGAACCACACGTGGAACAACAGACTGGTTCTAAATTGGGAAAGGAGCACGTCAAGGCTGTATATTGTCACCCTGCTGATTTAACGTATATGCAGAGAACATCATGCGAAAGAAATGCTGGGCTGGATGAAGCACAAGCTGAAATCAAGATTGCGAGGAGAAATATCAATAACCTTAGATACGGAGATGACACCACCCTTATGGCAGAAAGCAAAGAAGAACTGAAGAGCCTCTTGATGAAAGTGAAAGAGGAGAGTGAAAAAGTTGGCTTAAAATTCAACATTCAAAAAACGAAGATCTGGTCCCATCACTTCATGGCAAATAGATGACAGACTTTATTTTTTTGGTGCAGATGTTGACTGCAGCCATGAAATTAAAAGATGCTTTCTCCTTGGAAGAAAAGCTATGACCAAACTAGACAGCATATTAAAAAGCAGACACCTTGCTTTGCTGGCAAAGGTCCATCTAGTCAAAGCTATGGTTTTTTCCAGTAGTCACGTATGGATGTGAGAGTTGGACTATAAAGAAAGCTGAGAGCCGAAGAATTGATGGTTTTGAACTATGGTGTAGAAGAAGACTCTAGAGAGTCCCTTGGACTGCAAGGAGATCAAACCAGTCCATCCTAAAGGAAATCAGTCCTGAATATTCATTGGAAGGAATGATGTTGAAGCTGAAACTCCAATACTTTGGCCACCTGATGAGAAGAACTGACTGCTTGGAAAAGACCTGTAAAAGACCTTGTAAAAGATGCTAACAAAAGTTGAAGGTGTGAGGAGAAGGGGGCAACAGAGAATGTGCCGGTTGAATAGCATCACTGACTCAAAGGCTATGAGTTTGAGCAAACTCCAGGAGATAGTGGACAGAGAAGCCTGGAATGCTGTAGTCCATGGAGTTGCAAAGAGTCGGACACAACTTAGTGACTGAACAACAATAACAGGAAGCACAAAAACCTTAGAGTCCCTCTAGTCAACCATCTCTCAAATGAAAGAAGCCTTTAAAGCATCACAGTAATAGCTACCTGAGTGCCTGATATCACTGTTGGTCATTCTCTGTAGAAGTGAGTTCTTGTCCTATTAAGATCAGCAGTCGGCTCTCCTGGAGGCACACTGCAGCCTCTTTCCTTGTGATGTGAGCTCACTAGACAGACCACCATCGGGGGTAGCAGTAAGAACAAGCCTCCCGGGGGTCATTTGGATGATGATCAGGAAAGTCACCCAAAGGAGATATTCAGGTAAAATCATCTGGAGAGATTTTAAAAATCATGAAGCTTAGTCAGACTCCAGGCCAATTACAAATAATCTCTGGGAGGAGGACCCAGATACCTGTGCTTTAAAGATCCTCATGATTACAGTGTGTAGCCAAGGTTAAGAATCATTTCCCTGGACTATCTTGGAGTCCAGGTAACCAGAACTTCCCAAGAAGCAGGCTGCTGAAAACAAAAGTTATAGTCTCGTGCATACATTCTTACAGTCACAAAATTGAAACTGCAACCTCAACAAAGCTTACAATCAGATATGCACACACATACTCTCCAATTGCGTGACTTCCTTTGATAACACTTCCCCATTTTGCATATTTGAAGACTGCCCCTAAATCCTGTTTATTTTTTTTAAATGTCAACAATAATGCCACAACTCACATTTTTACAGAATTTACAATTTAAAGTTTGTATCTCATGATAACTGGGTGAAGCAGTCAGGGCAAGCATTCTTTCTGTTTTGCATATGAGAAAACTGAGGCTCAGATAAGTTATGTGAATTTCTCAAGCCATGTTATGGTTACCAACTGTAATCGTATTCACAATTTCCCTGGGACTTTCCCGGTTTTAAAAGTAGAGATCCCACATCTCAGGAGCCCTCTTAGCCCTTGGCCAGCCAGAGTGGTAAGTCACTCTGCACCTACAGCAAGAGGTTGAGATGGGTCCCAGGTATCTGTTCTGAAGGACTGTAGAGCTTGTGTAAGCCAGACCCTACTTTTTTCAGGGGGAAGAAAAGATCTGGGTGAATCTCCAGAACATGTGCTGGATCTCCTTCCACTCTGAGATTGATGTAGCGAGCCTGCCAGGGCGAGAAGAAAGAAAAGTGATGGGTCTCCACCTCCAATTGTATTGATAGAACATTCCCTAGGACTTGAAATTCCCAGACCACAGAGCAGAAAGTTGTGTCAGGTTTGTCTCTGTTTCTGTTTTGTTATTGTTGGGTTATTATAATTTTGGTTTAATATTTTTAAAATAATCATACAGAAAACTGAATTTCTTGAGGGGTGTAAAAATTCTATGAATTTTTAATGCAGCATGCATAGACACATTTGACCACCACCTTAATGAAGAAAAATGGCAACCCACTCCAGCATTCTTGCCTGGAGAATCCCAGGGATGGCGGAGCCTGGTGGGCTGCCATCTATGGGGTCGCACAGAGTCGGACACAACTGAAGCGACTTAACATTAGCATTAATGAAGAAATAGAGCAGTTTTATCACCCCACAAGCTCCCTTCTACCCTCCTTGTATGACATACTCAGTCCATCTCCAAATTCTGGCAATCACTGTTCTATTCTCCATAACTATAGTTTTGTCTTTTTGAGAATATATAAATAATCATAGCATGTGTAAACTCCTGAGACTGGCTTCTTTTACTCAGCATGCCTCTGAGACGCATCCAGGTCACTGGGTGTACCAAGTTTGTTCATTTTCGTTACTGAGGAGTATTCCATTACATGGGTGGACCCCAGCTTGTTCCTCCATTCACCTACCGAAACACATAGGGTTGTTTCCAGGTTTTGGTGATTATGAATTGAGCAGTTATAAACATTCATGTCTTAATGTTTGTTTTTCAATTGTGCTTTAAAAAAATGCCACATAATATAAAATTTGTGTGCTGGCTTTTGTATACACATGTGTTCACTCCTCCAGGGGAAATACCTGGAGGCAAGAGTGCATAAGCATGTGTTGTGTTCATTTTTTTATTGCTGCTGTAACAAATTACCGCAAACTTTGTAGATTAAACAATACAAATTTATTATCATCTCACCATTCCATAGGTCAGAGGCCTAAAATGGGTCTTAGCAGGCTATATCCAAGCTGTTAGCAGGCTGCTCTAGAAAGAAACCCGTTTTCTTGCTCATTCAGTTACTGATAGAAGTCAGTTAGTGAACTAAGAACACTCTTTCCTTCTTTGGCTCATGGTCCCCTTGCTGCACTCTCAAAGCCATTCACATCACATCTCTATCTGACCCAGCCAGGAAAGATTCTCTGCTTTTAAGGACTCAGGTGGTTTGAGTAGATTCAGTTCAGTTCAGTTCAGTTCAGTCGCTCAGTTGTGTCTGACTCTTTGTGACCCCATGGACTGCAGCACACCAAACTTCCCTGCCCATCACCAACTCCCAGAGCTTGTTCGAACTCATGTCCATCAAGTTGGTGATGCCATCCAACCATCTCATCCTCTGTTGTCCCCTTCTCCTCCCACTTTCAATCTTTCCCAGCATCAGGGTCAATGATCCTTCCAATGATTCAGTTCTTTACATCAGGTGGCCAAAGTATTGCAGTTTCAGCATCAATCCTTCCAATGAATATTCAGGACTGATTTCCTTTAGGATTGACTGGTTGAATCTTCTTGCTGTCCAAGGGACTCTCAGAAGTCTTCTCCAACACCCAGATAACCCAAGATAATGTCACCATTTCAAAGTCTATATCCTGGGGAGTGGCTGAGATGGCAGTGTAGGTAGACAGCTCACTTCCTCCCACAGACACATCAAAATTAAAACTATTTATGTAGCAGTTTGTTGATGAGGAAAAACTAGAAGACTTGCAGGAAAGATCTTCTACACTGAAGATATAAAGAAGGAAACACAACAAGACAGGAAAGAGGGGTGGAGATGGGGAGTAGTCGAGACCATAACCCTGTTGGGCAAGCCACAGATAAGAGGATGATTATAATTGCAGAGATGTCCCCTAGGAAGCAAGGGGCTGAAGTCCCACATTGGGCTCCTCAGCTCAGGGATCCTGAACCAAACAGTCAGCTTTGATGCCTACGGGTGACCCAGAGTGCTGCGAGAGTCAGAGGCTTTACTCGACAGAAAGTCTCACATACTCCAGGACCCGGGGCAGAAGCAGTAATTTGAAAGGAGCATAGGTCAGACTCACCTGCTGATCCTGAGCCTCCCAAGAGGCAGAAGACAACCAAAGTTCACCCTGGGACATAGACACTGGTGGAAATCATTTTGGAGAACTTGTTCTACCACATGGACACTAGTGTTGGTGAGCACCATTTTGGAATCCTCCCTCAGCTCTGAGACCCAGACCCTCCCACTAGACTGTTGGCACCAGTGTTGGGACACCTCAGGCCAAGCAACTAGCTGGACAAATGACACAGCCCACCAACCAGCACTCCTGCTGTCTAAAGACTCCCTGAGCCCATGGCTGCCCCAGATCTGGCCTTGTTGACCAGAGGACCCAGACACCTGTGCTCTCTCACTGTGCCCTGACTCCCCCATGCCTGCAGCAAAAGACTCTGGGACTGTCTCTGCCCAGCAGTGGGCTGGCACTAGCCCTCAGACCAGCCTCACCCACCAACAGGTAGGCCCCAGCCCTAGAAACCTCTAGGCCCCAGCTCTGCCCACCGGGGGCTGAAAACACCAACTCTGGGGCCCTTGAGTCCTGCAGCCCTAGACCCAGGGCCTGATTCCACCTGCCACAGGGCAGGAGCTCGCCCCAGGGTTTGGCCTCACCCATCAGCAGGTGGACACCAGTCCCAGGGCCACCATGTCCCCACATCCTGATGGATGGGACCCAGCCCATCCAACATCAAGCCAGCACTAGCCCCAAGACCCCTCTGGCCCCAGCCCCACCCACCAGCAGTTTGAGACACGTTGGAATCCTTAGTCACTCCAGAGTCCATCCCCACTTACCAGCAGATGCACACTAGTTTTAGGACACCCCAGACTCCACAGCCAGCCATGTCAGGAATTAGTCTCACTCACTATCAGGTCAACACTAGATCCAGGACCCCTAGCCCCACAACCACCCACCTCAGAACAGGACTCTGTCCACCAGAGGGCCATCATTAACCCCAGAACTCCCTGGGACCTAAAGTCAGCAGCTTGAGGCCCAATCCCACCCACCAGTGGCCAGAAGCTTTCACACAAGGCAGGTCCTAGCAAGCAACCAGACTGGGGACCAGCCACACCTACTAGACCACCCAGAGTAGTCAGTCCATCACAACATAAGGACCCATACAGCCCCCACAAAATGCACCCCTAGAGCATATATCTCTGGTGACCAGAGTGGGATGCATATGATGTCTCCTACAAAAGACCATTTCTCCAAAACTGGGAAATGCAATCAACCTCTCAAGTAAATAGATATAAAAATAGCAAATTAAGCAACCAGAAGCAATAGAGAAATATGTAAATGAAGGAACGAGATAAAACCCTAGAACAAGAACTAAGTGAAGTGGAGTTAGGCAATCTACCTGATAAAGTATTCAAGGTAATGATCATGAAGATATTCAAAGTAACTCACAAGAAGTTTGGGTGAACAGAGTGAGAAGATAGAATTTTTTAACAAAGAGTTAGAAAATATAAAGAAGAATCAGAGATGAGGAATACAATAATTGCGATGAAAAATCCACTAGAAGCAGCAGACAGGAGATTAGATGATACAGAGGAACAGATGAGTGAGCTGGAAGACAGAGTAATGGAAGTCACTGAGAAGTGAAGTCGCTCAGTCGTGTCGGACTCTTTGCCACCCAATGGACTGTAGCCCACCAGGCTCCTCCATCCATGGGACTTTCCAGGCAAGGGTACTGGAGTGGGTTGCCATTTCCTTTTCCAGGGGATCTTCTTGACCCAGGGACTGAACCCAGGTCTCCTGCATTGCAGGCAGACACTTTACCGTCTAAGCCATAGGAAGTCACTGAAGTGGAACAGAAAAAGGAAAAAGAATAAAAAGAAATGAAGATGATTTAAGAGACCAACATTGAGCATACTAACAGTCACAGTACAGGGGTCCCAAAAGGAGAAGGGAGAGTGCAGGGGACAGAGAACACATTTGGAGACTTAATAGCTGAAAGCTTCCCTAACCTGGAAAAGGAAACAGACATCCTGGTCCAAAAACCACAGAGAGTACCAAATAGGATCAACTCAAAAAAGACCACACCAAGACACACAGTAATTAAAATAGCAAAAATTAAAGATAAAGAGAATGATAAAAACAATAAAAAAAAGGCAACAAGTTATGTTTAAGGAATCTACATTCTCAAGTAATGAAAATAAAAACAAAACTAAACAAATGAAACCTAATTAAACTTAAAATCTTCTGCACAGTAAAGGACACCATAAAAAAGTAAAAGACATCACACAGAATGGGAGAAAATATTTGCAAATTACATGACTGATAAGAGATTAGTTTTAATATATATAAAAAGCTCATAAAACTCAATATCAAAGAAACAAACAACCTAATCAAAAAATGGGTAGCAGATATAAATACATATTACTTCAAAGAAGACATACAGATGGCCAAAAAGCACGTGAAAATGTGCTCAGCATCACTAGTTATCAGAAAAACGCAAATCAAAACTGTTAACACAATGATCACATCACACAAATCAGAATGGCTATCATGAAAAAGGTCTACAAAAAAATACATGCTGGAGAGGATGTAGAGAAAAGGGACTCCTCCTACAGTGCTCATGGGACTGTAAGTGGGTAGAGCCATTATATAGAACAGTATGGAGTGCCAGGAGCAGAAGAACCGCCCATGGCAAAGGTCATGAGGAAGGAGGCTCGGCATACGCAAAGGCAGGATCAAGCCTCAGGAGTCCCCCTGGAAATTCTCGAGCATCTACCCCCAAAGCCAGAGTCTGCCTACTTTCTGCTTTGTGCTCTCACCTACACCTCTGACTTTATGGGGGGCTGTCCCCCACTACCTCTCTCTGAAAAAAAGAGTTAACTTACAGCTCCAGTTAATAAAGTTCCTGGGTGTGATAGTGTTTCAACCTACAAACTCCTTTGGAAGTCCTCTAGCCTGCCGGAATAGGTTTTTCCGACCACATGTGATTGCTCAGAGCCTCCGAACTGCGAGAGGCATGAGATGTTCTAAACTGTCTAAATACAGATTCCTTTGAGCAGTTAAAAGATTGATTAGAAATTGTATTGGTGAAGGGTTTTTCACTTGTTGGGCCAATGTTTGCTGCTAACTCTCCATATCCCTTACCTGCTGTGTCCCTGGCAGTGTATTGATTAATATAATTGGTGTAAGTAGTAGCTTTAATGTTTGTAACCTTGGACCCTTGAGTTAATTCTTTTTCTTGTTATAGCCCACCACACCTTGACCCTGTAGGAATGCAACTTTATCTAATGCTTTTGGAGGGTGGCGCCTGACTAATCACCTTTAGAGAAAAATAAGTTTTCTGAAGAAAGGGTCTTAAAATGTTAACAGGCCTCCGGGCCAGAAGATGATGCAAATCACCTAAACTTTGCATATGATAAGTTTGCAGGAAGAAAGCCTGGCTTACTGCATGACTCTACCCCTTCCCCCATTATCCTCTATGCATAACTTAAGGTATAAAAACTACTTTGGAAAAAAAAGTACGGGCCTTGTTCACCGAAACTTGGTCTCCCCATGTCGTTCTTTCTCTCACCTTCTGGCTGAATTATTCAGCCTCTTTTCTCCACTAAATTTTCTCACTGAGCTATCCTTATTTAACCACTCTTTATATCTTTAATTAACGCTTAATTGATCTATTGTTTCCTGATCGCCAATGCCGTCTCCCCTTCGAATTCCCTGGATCCACCGGGTCTGGACCCTGGCAATGGAGTTTTCTTTAAAAAACTAAAAGAGCTATATGATCCAGCAGCCCCACTCCAGGGCATATACCCAGAGAAAACCATGTTCACTGCATCTCTGTTCACAGTAAACAAGACATGGAAGCAACCTAAATGTCCATCAACAGAAGCATGAATAAAGAAGGTATGGTATATGTATACAATGGAATACTACTCAGCCATAAAAAAGGACAAAATAATGCCATTGATAACAACATGGATGAACCTAGAGACTGTCACACTAGGTGAAGTAAGTCAGACAAAACAAAAAAAGACAAGCATCATACAATACACTCATATGTGGAATCTAATTTTTTTAAAGTGATACAAATGAACTTATTTACAAAACAGAAACAGACTTACAGATAATGAAAACAAAATTGTAGTTCAGTTCAGTCGCTCAGTCGTGTCTGACTCCCTGTGACGCCATGGACAGCAGCACACCAGGCTTCCCTGTCCATCACCAGCTCCCACAGCTTACTCAAATTCATGTCCATTGAGTCAATAATGCCAAACAACCAGATCATCCTCTCATCACCTTCTCCTCCTGCCTTAATCTTTCCCAGCGTCAGGGACTTTTCAAATGAGTCATTTCTTTGCATCAGATGGCCAAAGTATTGGAGTTTCAGCTTCAGCATTAGTCCTTCCAATGAATATTCAGGACTGATTTTCTTTAGGATGAACTGGTTGGATCTCCTTGCAGTCCAGGGGACTCTCAAGAGTCTTCTCCAACACCACAGTTCAAAACCATCAATTCTTCGGTGCTCAGCTTTCTTTATAGTCCAACTCTCACATCCATACATGACTACTGGAAAAACCATAGCTTTGACTAGACAGACCTTTGTTGGCAAAGTAAGGTGTCTGCTTCTTAATATGCTATCTGGGTTGGTCATAACTTTTCTTCCAAGGAGCATGCGTCTTTTAGTTTCATTGTTACAGTCAACATCTGCAGTGATTTTGGAGACAAAAAATAAATAAAGTCTGACACTGTTTCCACTGTTTCCCCATCTATTTGCCATGAAGTGATGCCATGATCATAGTTTTTTAAATGCTGAATTTTAAGCCAACTTTTTCACTCTCCTCTTTCACTTTCATCAAGAGGCTCTTTAGTTCTTCTTCATTTTCTGCCATAAGAGTGGTGTCATCAGCATATCTGAGGTTATTGATATTTCTCCTGGCAGTCTTGATTCTGGCTCATGCTTCATGAAGTCCAGATATTCTCATAATGTACTCTGCATATAAGTTAAATAAGCGGGGTGACAATATACAGCCTTGACTTTTTCCTTTCCTGATTTGGAACTAGTCTATTGTTCCATGTCCAGTTCTAACTGTAGTTTCTTGACCTGCATACAGATTTCTCAGGAGGCCGGTCAGATGGTCAGGTGTTCCCATTCTTTATTTTTTTTTTTTAATTTTATTTTATTTTTAAACTTTACAATATTGTATTAGTTTTGCCAAATATCGAAATGAATCCACCACAGGTATACCCGCGTTCCCCATCCTGAACCCTGCTCCCTCCTCCCTCCCCTACCTTCCCTCTGGGTCGTCCCAGTGCACCAGCCCCAAGCATCCAGTACCGTGCATCGAACCTGGACTGGCGACTAGTTTCATACATGATATTATACATGTTTCAATGCTATTCTCCCAAATCTCCCCACCCTCTCCCTCTCCCACAGAGTCCATAAGACTGATCTATACATCGGTGTCTCTTTTGCTGTCTCGTACACAGGGTTATTGTTACCATCTTTCTAAATGCCATATATATGTGTTAGTATACTGTATTGGTGTTTTTCTTTCTGGCTTACTTCACTCTGTATAATAGGTTCCAGTTTCATCCATCTCTTTAGAACTGATCCAAATGTATTCTTTTTAATGGCTGAGTAATACTCCATTGTGTATATGTACGATAGCTTTCTTATCCATTCATCTACTGAGGGACATCTAGGTTGCTTCCATGTCCTGGCTATTATAAACAGTGCTGCAATGAACATTGGGGTACACGTGTCTCTTTCCCTTCTGGTTTCCTCAGTGTGTATGCCCAGCAGTGGGATTGCTGGATCATAAGGCAGTTCTATTTCCAGTTTTTTAAGGAATCTCCACACTGTTCTCCATAGTGGCTGTACTAGTCTGCATTCCCACCAACAGTGTAAGAGAGTTCCCTTTTCTCCACAACCTCTCCAGCACTTATTGCTTGTAAACTTTTGGATCGCAGCCATTCTGACTGGCGTGAAATGGTATCTCATAGTGGTTTTGATTTGCATTTCTCTGATAATGAGTGATGTTGAGCATCTTTTCATGTGTTTGTTAGCCATCTGTATGTCTTCTTTGGAGAAATGTCTATTTAGTTCTTTGGCCCATTTTTTGATTGGGTCATTTATTTTTCTGGAGTTGAGCTGTAGGAGTTGCCTGTATATTTTTGAGATTAGTTGTGTGTCAGTTGCTTCATTTGCTATTATTTTCTCCCATTCTGAAGGCTGCCTTTTCACCTTGCTAATAGTTTCCTTTGTTGTGCAGAGGCTTTTGAGTTTAATTAGGTCCCATTTGTTTATTTTTGCTTTTATTTCCAATATTCTGGGAGGTGGGTCATAAAGGATCCTGTTGTGATGTATGTCAGAGAGTGTTTTGCCTATGTTCTCCTCTAGGAGTTTTATACTTTCTGGTCTTACATTTAGATCTTTAATCTATTTTGAGTTTATTTTTGTGTGTGGTGTTAGAAAGTGTTCTAGTTTCATTCTTTTACAAGTGGTTGACCAGTTTTCCCAGCACCACTTGTTAAAGAGATTGTCTTTAATCCATTGTATATTCTTGCCTCCTTTGTCAAAGATAAGGTGTCCATTTGTGCGTAGATTTATCTCTGGGCTTTCTATTTTGTTCCATTGATCAATATTTCTGTCTTTGTGCCAGTACCATACTGTCTTGATAATTGTGGCTTTGTAATAGAGTCTGAAGTCAGGTAGGTTGATTCCTCCAGTTCCATTCTTCTTTCTCAAGATAGCTTTGGCTATTCGAGGTTTTTTGTATTTCCACACAAATTGTGAAATTATTTGTTCTAGCTCTGTGAAGAATACCGTTGGTAGCTTGATAGGGATTGCATTGAATCTATAAATTGCTTTGGGTAGTATACTCATTTTCACTATATTGATTCTTCCAATCCATAAACATGGTATATTTCTCCATCTATTAGTGTCCTCTTTGATTTCTTTCACCAGTGTTTTATAGTTTTCTATATATAGGTCTTTAGTTTCTTTAGGTAATATATTCCTAAGTATTTTATTCTTTCCGTTGCAATGGTGAATGGAATTGTTTCCTTAATTTCTCTTTCTGTTTTCTCATTATTAGTGTATAGGAATGCAAGGGATTTCTGTGTGTTGATTTTATATCCTGCAACTTTACTATAATCATTGATTAGTTCTAGTAATTTTCTGGTGGAGTCTTTAGGGTTTTCTATGTAGAGGATCATGTCATCTGCAAACAGTGAGAATTTTACTTCTTCTTTTCCCATTTGGATTCCTTTTATTTCTTTTTCTGCTCTGATTGCTGTGGCCAAAACTTCCAAAACTATGTTGAATAGGAATGGTGAAAGTGGGCACCCTTGTCTTGTTCCTGAATTTAGAGGAAATGCTTTCAATTTTTCACCATTGAGGATAATGTTTGCTGTGGGTTTGTCATGTATAGCTTTTATTATGTTGAGGTATGTTCCTTCTATTCCTGCTTTCTGGAGAGTTCTTATCATAAATGGATGTTGAATTTTGTCAAAGGCTTTCTCTGCATCTATTGAGATAATCATATGGTTTTTGTTTTTCAATTTGTTAATGTGGTGTATTACATTGATTGATTTGCAGATATTGAAGAATGCTTGCATCCCTGGGATAAAGCCCACTTGGTCATGGTGTATGATCTTTTTAATGTGTTGTTGGATTCTGATTGCTAGAATTTTGTTAAGGATTTTTGCATCTATGTTCATCAGTGATATTGGCCTGTAGTTTTCTCTTTTTGTGGGATCTTTGTCAGGTTTTGGTATTAGGGTGATGGTGGCCTCATAGAATGAGTTTGGAAGTTTACCTTCCTCTGCAATTTTCTGGAAGAGTTTGAGCAGGATAGGTGTTAGCTCTTCTCTAAATTTTTGGTAGAATTCAGCTGTGAAGTCGTCTGGACCTGGGCTTTTGTTTGCTGGAAGATTTTTGATTACAGTTTCAATTTCCGTGCTTGTGATGGGTCTGTTAAGATTTTCTATTTCTTCCTGTTCCAGTTTTGGAAAGCTGTACTTGTCTAAGAATTTGTCCATTTCTTCCACGTTGTCCATTTTATTGGCATATAATTGTTGATAGTAGTCTTTATGATCCTTTGTATTTCTGTGTTGTCTGTTGTGATCTCTCCATTTTCATTTCTAATTTTATTGATTTGATTTTTCTCCCTTTGTTTCTTGATGAGTCTGGCTAGTGGTTTGTCAATTTTATTTATCCTTTCAAAGAATCAGCTTTTGGCTTTGTTGATTTTTGCTATGGTCTCTTTTGTTTCTTTTGCATTTATTTCTGCCCTAATTTTTAAGATTTCTTTCCTTCTACCAACCCTGGGGTTCTTCATTTCTTCCTTTTCTAGTTGCTTTAGGTGTAGGGTTAGGTTATTTATTTGACTTTTTTCTTGTTTCTTGAGGTATGCCTGTATTGCTATGAACTTTCCCCTTAGGACTGCTTTTAAAGTGTCCCACAGGTTTTGAGTTGTTGTGTTTTCATTTTCATTAGTTTCTATGCAAATTTTGACTTCTTTTTTGATTTCTTCTGTGATTTGTTGGTTATATGGCAGCGTGTTGTTCAGCCTCCATATGTTGGAATTTTTAATAGTTTTTCTCCTGTAGTTGAGATCTAATCTTACTGCATTGTGGTCAGAAAAGATGCTTGGAATGATTTCTATTTTTTTGAATTTACCAAGGCTAGATTTATGGCCCAGGATGTGATCTATCCTGGAGAAGGTTCCATGTGCGCTTGAGAAAAAGGTGAAATTCATTGTTTTGGGATGAAATGTCCTATAGATATCAATTAGGTCTAACTGGTCTATTGTATCGTTTAACGTTTGTGTTTCCTTGTTAATTTTCTGTTTAGTTGATCTATCCATAGGTGTGAGTGGGGTATTAAAGTCTCCCACTATTATTGTGTTATTGTTAATTTCTCCTTTCATACTTGTTAGCATTTGTCTTACATATTGCGGCGCTCCCGTGTTGGGTGCATATATATTTATAATTGTTATATCTTCTTCTTGGATTGATCCTTTGATCATTAGGTAGTGACCATCTTTGTCTCTTTTCACAGCCTTTGTTTTAAAGTCTATTTTATCTGATATGAGTATTGCTACTCCTGCTTTCTTTTGGTCCCTACTTGCATGGAAAATCTTTTTCCAGCCCTTCACTTTCAGTCTGTATGTGTCCCCTGTTTTGAGGTGGGTCTCTTGTAGACAACATATGTAGGAGTCTTGTTTTTGTATCCATTCAGCCAGTCTTTGTCTTTTGGTTGGGGCAGTCGACCCATTTACGTTTAAGGTAATTACTGATAAGTATGATCCCGTTGCCATTTACTTTATTGTTTTGGGTTCGAGTTTATACACTGTTTTTGTGTTTCCTGTCTAGAGAATATCCTTTAGTATTTGTTGGAGAGCTGGTTTGGTGGTGCTGAATTCTCTCAGCTTTTGCTTGTCTGAGAAGCTTTTAATTTCTCCTTCATATTTGAATGAGATCCTTGCTGGGTACAATAATTTGGGCTGTAGGTTATTTTCTTTCATTGCTTTAAGTATGTCTTGCCATTCCCTCCTGGCTTGAAGAGTTTCTATTGAAAGATCAGCTGTTATCCTAATGGGAATTCCCTTGTGTGTTATTTGTTGTTTTTCCCTTGCTGCTTTTAATATTTGTTCTTTGTGTTTGATCTTTGTTAATTTGATTAATATGTGTCTTGGGGTGTTTCTCCTTGGGTTTATCCTGTTTGGGACTCTCTGGGTTTCTTGGACTTGGGTGATGATTTCCTTCCCCATTTTAGGGAAGTTTTCAACTATTATCTCCTCAAGTATTTTCTCATGGTCTTTCTTTTTGTCTTCTTCTTCAGGGACCCCTGTGATTCGAATGTTGTAGCGTTTAATATTGTCCTGGAGGTCTCTGAGATTGTCCTCATTTCTTTTAATTCGTTTTTCTTTTATCCTCTCTGATTCATTTATTTCTACCATTCTATCTTCTAATTCACTAATCCTATCTTCTGCCTCTGTTATTCTACTATTTGTTGCCTCCAGAGTGTTTTTAATTTCATTTATTGCATTATTCATTGTATATTGACTCTCTTTTATTTCTTCTAGGTTCTTGTTAAACCTTTCTTGCATCTTCTCAATCTTTGTCTCCAAGCTATTTACCTGTGATTCCATTTTGATTTCAAGGTTTTGGATCAATTTCACTATCATTATTCGGAATTCTTTATCAGGTAGATTCCCTATCTCTTCCTCTTTTGTTTGGTTTGGTGGGCTTTTATCCTGTTCCTTTGTCTGCTGGGTATTCCTCTGTCTCTTCATCTTGTTTAAATTGCTGAGTTTGGGGTGTCCTTTCTGTATTCTGGCAGTTTGTGGAGTTCTCTTTATTGTGGCGTTTCCTCACTCTGTGTGGGTTTGTACAGGTGCCTTGTTAAGGTTTCTTGGTTAGGGAAGCTTGTGTCGGTGTTCTGGTGGGTGGAGCTGTATTTCTTCTCTCTCCTTTCGAAGACTTGGGTTGCTTTTCTGGGTGCCTGATGTCCTCTGCCGGCTTTCAGAAGTTGTTTTGTGGAATTTACTCGGCGTTTAAATGTTCTTTTGATGAATTTTTGGGGGAGAAAGTGTTCTCCCCGTCCTACTCCTCTGCCATCTTAGCTCCTCCCCCCCCAGGTGTTCCCATTCTTCAAGAATTTTCAAGGCTTTGGCATAGTCAATAAAGCAGAAGTAAATGTTTTTCTGGAACTCTCTTGCCTTTTTGATAATCCAACAGATTTTGGCAATTTGATCTCTAGTTACTCTGTCTTTTCTAAATCCAGCGTGAACATCTGTAAGTTCACGGTTCACATATTGTTGAAGCCTGGCTTGAAGGACTTTGAGCATTATTTTTGCTAGCATGTGAGATGAGTGCAGTTTTGCAGTAGTTTGAACATTCTTTGGCATTGCCTTTGTTTGGGATTGGAACAAATACTGACCTTTTCCAGTCCTGTGGCCACTGCTGAGTTTTCCAAATTTGCTGGCATATTGAATACAGCACTTCCACAGCATCATCTTTTAGGATTTGAAATAGCTTATCTGGAATTCCATCACCTCCACTAGCTTTGTTCGCAGTGATGCTTACTAAAGCCCACTTGACTTCGCACTCTAGGGTGTCTGGCTGTAGGTGAGTGATCACACCATCATGGTTATGTGGGTCGTGAAGACCTTTTTTGTATAGTTCTGTATATTCTTGCTACCTCTTCTTAATATCTTCTGCTTCTGTTAGGTCCATACCATTTCTGTTCTTTATTGTGCCTATCTGCATGAAAAGTTCCCTTGGTATCTCTGATTTTCTTGAAGAGATCTCCAGTCTTTCCCATTCTACTGTTTTCTCTATTTCTTTGCATTAATCACCGAGGAAGGCTTTCTTATCTCTCCTCGATATTCTTTGAACTCTGCATTCAGATGGGTATATCTTTCCTTTTCTCCTCTGCCTTTCACTTCTCTTCTTTTCTCAGATATTTGTAAGACTTCTTCAGACAAACATTTTGCCTTTTTGCATTCCTTTTCCATGGGGATGGTCTTGATCCCTGCCTCCTGTGCAATGTCATGAACCTCCATTCATAGTTCTTCAGGCACTCTGTCTATCAGATCTAATCCCTTGAATCTATTTCTCACTTCTACTGTATAATCATAAGAGATTTGATTTAGGTCATGCCTGAATGGTCTAGTCGTTTTCCCTACTTTCTTCAATTTACATCTGAATTTGGCAATAAGGAGTTCATGATCTGAGCCACAGTCAGCTCCTGGTCTTGTTTTTGCTGACTGTATATAGTTACCAAAGGAGAAATGTTGTCAGGGGAAGGGTTAAATAAGGAGCTTGGAATTAACAAACACACACTACTGTATATAAAATAGATAACCAACCAGTAGCTACAGTATAGAACAGAACACTCTACTCAATATTCTGTGATAACCCATATGAAAAAAGAATTTGATAAAGATTGAATATATGTATGTGTATAACATGTGATCCTAAAGGAAATCAGCCCTGAATATTCATTGGAAGGACTGATGTTGAAGCTGAAACTCCAATACTTTGGCCACCTGATGCGAAGAGCTGACTCACTGAAAAAGACCCTGATGCTGGGAAAGATTGAGAGTAGGAGGAGAAGGGGAAGACAGAGGATGAGATGATTGGATGGCATCAATGACTCAATGGACGTGGGTTTGGGTGAACTCTGGGAGTTGGTGATGGACTGGGAGGCCTGGCATGCTGTGGTTCATGGGGTTGCAAAGAGTCGGACGCAACTGAGTAACTGAACTTAACTGATGTGTATAACTGAATCAATTCGTTGTACATCTGAAATGTACAGTATTGTAAATCAACTATAATCAAATAAAATTTTTTAAGTAAATAAATAATAAAAAGAATTGAGAATAAATCATTCTATCAATAAATAATATGATGATTTTAACTCTAAAAGCCATACATACAATCATCTCAATACATTCAGAAAAACTTTTAACAAAATTCAACATCCATTTATGATAAGAACTCTCAGCAAAGTGGATATAGATGGAATGTACCTAAACATAATAATGACAAGCCCACAGGTAACATCAGACTCAATGGTGAAAAGCTGAAAGCATTTCCTCTATGATTAGAAACAAGACTAGGAGGCCCACTCTCTCCACTTTTATTTAACATAGTATTGGAAGTTCTCGGAGAAGGCGATGGCAACCCACTCCAGTACTTTTGCCTGGAATATCCCATGGACGGAGGAGTCTGATAGGCTGCAGTCCATGGAGTCCTGAAGAGTCAGACACGACTGAGCGACTTCACTTCACTTTCACTTTCACTGGAAGTTCTAGCCACAGCAGTCAGACAAGAAAAAGAAATAACAGGAATATAAGTTGGAAAGGAGAAAGTAAAATAGTCACTCTTTGCAGATGACAAGATACTTTAGAAAATCATAAAGACACCACTAAAAAAACTACTAGAACTCATCAATTAATTTGGTAAAGTTGCAGGTGCAAAATTAATATATAGAAATATGTTACATCTTTTGTTGTTGTTGTTATTGCTGTTCAGTCACTAAATCATTTTGAACTCTTTGCAACTCCATGGACTGCAGCACACCAGGCTTCCCTGTCCTTCACTATCTCCCTGAGTGTGCTCGAACTCATGTCCATTGACTCAATGATGCCATACAATCATCCAATTCTCTGGCACACCCTTCTACTTTTGCCTTCAATCTTTCTCAGCATTAAGGTATTTTCCAATGAGTGGACTCCTCACATCAGGTGGCCAAAGTATTGGAGCTTCAGCATCAGTCCTTCAGTGAGTATTCAGGGTTGATTCCCTAATAGCTCAGTTGATGAGGAATCTGCCTGCATTGCAGGAGACCCCGGTTTGATTCCTGGATTGGGTAGATCCACTGGAAAAAGGATAGGCTACCCACTCTGGTATTCTTGGGCTTTCCTTGTGGCCCAGCTGGTAAAGAATCTGCCTGCAATGTGGGAGACCTGGGTTCAATCCCTGGGTTGGGAAGATCCCCTGGAGAAAGGAAAGGCTACCCACTCCAGTATTCTGCCTGGAGAATTCCATGGACTTGTATAGCCCATGGGGTCACAAAGAGTCAGACATGACTGAGCGAGTTTCACTTTTGCTTATGCTTTAGGATTGACTGGTTTGATCTCCGTGTAGTCCAAAGGACGCTTAAGAGTCTTCTCCAGCACCACAGTTCCACGGCATCAGTTCTTCCACACTCAACCTTCTTTATGGTGCAATTCTCACATCTATACACAACTACTGGTAAAAATCATAGCCTTGACTTACAGACCTTTGTCAGCAAAGTGATGTCTCTGCTTTTTAATTTGCTGTCTAGGTTTGCCATAGCTTTTCTTCCAAAGAACAAGTCTCTTTTTTTAATATACATTTATTTATTTTAATTGGAGGCTAATTCATGCATCAACATGAATCCTTATTGCCAAATTCAGACTTAAATTGAAGAAAGTAAGGAAAACCACTAGACCATTCAGGTATGATCTAAATCAAATCCCTTATGATTATACAGTGGAAGTGAGAAATAGATTTAAGGGCCTAGATCTGATAGAATGCCTGATGAAAATGGAATGAGGCTCGTGACACTGTACAGGAGACAGGAATCAAGACCATCTCCATGGAAAAGAAATGCAAAAAAGAAAAATGGCTGTCTGGGGAGGCCTTACAAATAGCTGTGAAAAGAAGTGAAGTGAAAAGCAAAGGAGAAAAGGGAAGATATAAACATCTGAATGCAGAGTACCAAAGAATAGCAAGAAGAGATAAGAAAGCCTTCCTCAGTGATCAATGCAAAGAAATAGAGGAAAACAACAGAATGGGAAAGACTAGAGATCTCTTCAAGAAAATCAGAGATACCAAAGGAATATTTCATGCAAAGATGGGCTCGATAAAGGACAAAAATGGTATGCACCTAACAGAAGCAAGATATTAAGAAGAGATGGCAAGAATACACAGAAGAACTGTACAAAAAAGATCTTCACAATCCAGGTAATCACGATGGTGTGATCACTGACCTAGAGCCAGGCATCCTGGAATGTGAAGTCAAGTGGGTCTTAGAAAGCATCACTACGAACAAAGCTAGTGGAGGTGATAGAATTCCAGTTGAGCTATTCCAAATCCTGAAAGATGATGCTGTGAAAGTGCTGCACTCAATATGCCAGCAAATTTGGAAAACTCAGCAGTGGCCACAGGACTGGAAAAGGTCAGTTTTCATTCCAATCCCAAAGAAAGGCAATGCCAAAGAATGCTTAAACTACTGCACAGTTGCACTCATCTCACACGCTAGTAAAGTAATGCTCAAAATTCTCCAAGCCAGGCTTCAGCAATATGTGAACCATGAACTTCCTGATATTCAAGCTGGTTTTAGAAAAGGCAGAGGAACCAGAGATCAGATTGCCAACATCCACTGGATCATGGGAAAAGCAAGAGAGTTCCAGAAAAAAAATCTATTTCTGCTTTATTGACTATGCCAAAGCCTTTGACGGTGTGGATCACAATGAACTGTGGAAAATTCTGAAAGAGATGGGAATACCAGACCACCTGATTTGCCTCTTGAGAAATCCGTATACAGGTCAGGAAGCAACAGTTAGAACTGGACATGGAACAACAGACTGGTTCCAAATAGGAAAAGGAGTACGTCAAGGCTGTATATTGTCACCCTGTTTATTTAATTTATATGCTGAGTACATGATGAGAAACACTGGACTGGAAGAAACACAAGCTGGAATCAAGATTGCCGGGAGAAATATCAATAACCTCAGATATGCAGATGACACCACCCTTATGGCAGAAAGTGAAGAGGAACTCAAAAGCCTCTTGATGAAAGTGAAAGTGGAGAGTGAAAAACTTGGCTTAAAGCTCAACATTCAGAAAATGAAGATCATGGCATCCGGTCCCATCACTTCATGGAAAATGGATGGGGAAACAGTGGAAACAGTGTCAGACTTTATTTTTGTGGGCTCCAAAATCACTGCAGATGGTGACTGCAGCCATGAAATTAAAAGACGCTTACTCCTTGGAAGGAAAGTTATGACCAACCTAGATAGCATATTCAAAATCAGAGACATTACTTTGCCAACAAAGGTTCATCTAGTCAAGGCTATGGTTTTTCCTGTGGTCATGTATGGATGTGAGAGTTGGACTGTGAAGAAGGCTGAGCGCCAAAGAATTGATGCTTTTGGACTGTGGTGTTGGAGAAGACTCTTGAGAGTCCCTTGGACTGCAAGGAGATCCAACCAGTCCATTCTGAAGGAGATCAGCCCTGGGATTTCTTTGGAAGGAATGATGCTAAAGCTGAAACTCCAGTACTTTGGCCACCTCATGCAAAGAGTTGACTCATTGGAAAAGACTCTGATGCTTGGAGGGATTAGGGGCAGGAGGAGAAGGGGCCGACAGAGGATGAGATGGTTGGATGGCATCACTGACACGATGGACGTGAGTCTGGGTGAACTCCGGGAGTTGGTGATGGACAGGGAGGCCTGGCGTTCTGCGATTCATGGGGTCGCAAAGAGTCGGACACGACTGAGCGACTGATTTGATCTGATCTGACCTGAACAGGAATCCACCACGGGTGTACATGTGTTCCCTATCCTGAACCCACCTCCCACCTCCCTCCCCATCCCATCCCTCTGGGTCATCCCAGTGCACCAGTCCCGAGTACCCTGTCTCATGCATCAAACCTGGACTGGTGATCCGTTTCACATATGATAACATGTTTCAATGCCATTCTCCCAAATCATCCCACCCTCACCCTCTCCCACAGAGTCCAAAAAGACTGTTCTGTACATCTGTGTCTCTTTTGCTGTCTCATATACAGGGTTATCATTACCATCTTTCTAAATGCCATATATATGCATTAGTATACTGTATTGGTGTTTTTCTTTCTGGCTTACTTCACTCGGTATAGTAGGCTCCAATTTCATCCACCTCACTAGAACTGATTCAAATGTATTCTTTTTCATGGCTGAGTAATACTCCATTGTGTATAGGTACCACAGCTTTCTTATCCATTCATCTGCTGATGGGCATCTAGGTTGCTTCCATGTCATGGCTGTTGTAAACATTGCTGCAATGAACATTGGGGTACACATGTCTCTCAATTCTGGTTTCCTTGATGTGTATGCCCAGCAGTGGGATTGCTGGGTCGTATGGCAGTTCTATTTCCAGTTTTTTAAGAAATCTCCACACTGTTCTCCATAGTGGCTGTACTAGTTTGCATTCCCACCAACAGTGTAAGAGGGTTCCCTTTTCTCCACACCCTCTCCAGCATTTATTGCTTGAAGACTTTTGGAGAGCAGCCATTCTGACTGGCATGAAATGGTACCTCATTGTGGTTTTGATTTGCATTTCTCTGATCATGAGTGGTGTTGAGCATCTTTTCATGTATTTGTTAGCCATCTCTGTGTCTTGTTTGGAGAAATGTCTGTTTAGGTCTTTGGCCCGTTTTTTGATTGGGTCATTTATTTTTCTGGAATTGAGCTTCGGGGGTTGCTTGTATATTTTTGAAATTATTTGTCAGTTGCTTCATTTGCTTTTATTTTCTCCCATTCTGAAGACTGTCTTTTCACCTTGCTTATAGTTTCCTTTATTGTGCAGAAGCTTTTAATTTTACTTAGGTCCCATTTGTTTATTTTTGCTTTTATTTCCAATATTCTGGGAGGTGGGTCATAGAGGATCCTGCTGTGGTTTATGTCAGAGAGTGTTTTGCCTATGTTCTCCTCAAGGAGTTTTATCATTTCTGGTCTTATGTTTAGATCTATAATCCATTTTGAGTTTATTTTTGTGTATGGTGTTAGAAAGTGCTCTAGTTTCATTCTTTTACAAGTGGCTGACCAGTTTTCCCAGCACCACTTGTTAAAGAGATTGTCTTTTCTCCATTGTATATTCTTGCCTCCTTTGTCAAAGATAAGGTGTACATACGTGTGTGGATTAATCTCTGGGCTTTCTATTTTGTTCCATTGATCTATATTTCTGTCTTTGTATCAGTACCTTACTGTCTTGATGACTGTGGCTTTGTGGTAGAGCCTGAAGTCAGGCAGATTGATTCCTCCAGTTCCATTCTTCTTTCTCAAGATTGCTTTGACTATTCGAGGTTTTTTGTATTTCCATACAAATTGTGAAATTATTTGTTCTAGATCTGTGAAAAATACTATTGGTAGCTTGATAGAAATTGCATTGAATCTATAGATTGCTTTGGGTAGTATACTCATTTTCACTATATTGATTCTTCCGATCCATGAACACGGTATATTTCTCCATCTATTAGTGTCCTCTTTGATTTCTTTCACCAGTGTTTTATAGTTTTCTATATATAGGTCTTTAGTTTCTTTAGGTAGATATATTCCTAAGTATTTTATTCTTTTCATTGCAATGGTGAATAGAATTGTTTCCTTAATTTCTCTGTTTTCTCATTATTAGTGTATGGAATGCAAGGGATTTCTGTGTGTTGATTTTATATCCTGCAACTTTACTGTATTCATTGATTAGCTCTAGTAATTTTCTGGTGGAGTCTTTAGGGTTTTCTATGTAGAGGATCATGTCATCTGCAAACAGTGAGAGTTTTACTTTTTTCTAATCTGGATTCCTTTTATTTCTTTTTCTGCTCTGATTGCTGTGGCCAAAACTTCCAAAACTATGTTGAATAGTAGTGGTGAGAGTGGGCACCCTTGTCTTGTTCCTGACTTTATGGGAAATGCTTTCAATTTTTCACCATTGAGGATAATGTTTGCTGTGGGTTTGTCATATATAGCTTTTATTATGTTGAGGTATGTTCTTTCTATTCCTGCTTTCAGAAGAGTTTTTAATCATAAATGGATGTTGAATTCTGTCAAAGGCTTTCTCTGCATCTACTGAGATAATCATATGGCTTTTATTTTTCAATTTGTTAATGTGGTGTATTACATTGATTGATTTGCAGATATTGAAGAATCCTTGCACCCCTGGGATAAAGCCCACTTGGTCATGGTGTATGATCTTTTTAATGTGTTGTTGGATTCTGATTGCTAGAATTTTGTTAAGGATTTTTGCATCTATGTTCATCAGTGATATTGGCCTGTAGTTTTCTTTTTTGTGTGGCATCTTTGTCAGGTTTTGGTATTAGGGTGATGGTGGCCTCATAGAATGAGTCTGGAAGTTTATCTTCCTCTGCAATTTTCTGGAAGAGTTTGAGTAGGATAGGTGTTAGCTCTTCTCTAAATTTTTGGTAGAATTCAGCTGTGAAGCCGTCTGGACCTGGGCTTTTGTCTGCTGGAACATTTCTGATTACAGTTTCAATTTCCATGATGGGTCTGTTAAGATTTTCTATTTCTTCCTGGTTCAGTTTTGGAAAGTTGTACTTTTCTAAGAATTTGTCCATTTCTTCCAAGTTGTCCATTTTATTTGCATATAATTGCCGACAGTAGTGTCTTATGAGCCTTTGTATTTCTGTGTTGTCTGTTGTGATCTCTCCATTTTCATTTCTAATTTTATTGATTTTATTTTTCTCCCTTTGTTTCTTGATGAGTCTGGCTAATGGTTTGTCAATTTTATTTATCTTCTCAAAGAACCAGCTTTTGGCTTTGTTGATTTTTGCTATGGTCTCTTTTGTTTCTTTTGCATTTATTTCTGCCCTAATTTTTAAGATTTCTTTCCTTCTACTAACCCTGAGGTTCTTCATTTCTTCCTTTTCTAGTTGCTTTAGGTGTAGAGTTAGGTTATTTATTTGACTTTTTTCTTGTTTCTTGAGGTGTGCCTGTATTGCTATGAACCTTCCCCTTAGCACTGCTTTTACAGTGTCCCACAGGTTTTGGGTTGTTGTGTTTTCATTTTCATTCATCTCTATGCATATTTTGACTTCTTTTTTGATTTCTTCTGTGATTTGTTGGTTATATGGCAGCGTGTTGTTCAGCCTCCATATGTTGGAATTTTTAATAGTTTTTCTCCTGTAGTTGAGATCTAATCTTACTGCATTGTGGTCAGAAAAGATGCTTGGAATGATTTCAAGTTTTTTGAGTTTACCAAGGCTAGATTTATGGCCCACGATGTGATCTATCCTGGAGAAGGTTCCATGTGCACTTGAGAAAAAGGTGAAATTCATTGTTTTGGGATGAAATGTCCTATAGATATCAATTAGGTCTAACTGGTCTATTGTATCATTTTAAGTTTGTGTTTCCTTGTTAATTTTCTGTTTAGTTGATCTATCCATAGGTGTGAGTAGGGTATTCAAGTCTTCCACTATTACTGTGTTATTGTTAATTTCTCCTTTCATACTTGTTAGCATTTGTCTTACATATTGCGGTGCTCCTGTGTTGGGTGCATATATATTTATAATTGTTATATCTTCTTCTTGGATTGATCCTTTGATCATTATGTAGTGACCTTCTTTGTCTCTTTTCACAGCCTTTGTTTTAAAGTCTATTTTATCTGATATGAGTATTGCTACTCCTGCTTTCTTTTGGTCCCTATTTGCATGGAAAATCTTTTTCCAGCCCTTCACTTTCAGTCTGTATGTGTCCCTTGTTTTGAGGTGGGTCTCTTGTAGACAGCATATATAGGGGTCTTGTTTTTTTATCCATTCAGCCAGTCTTTTTTGGTTGGGATATTCAACCCATTTACGTTTAAGGTAATTATTGATAAGTATGATCCCTTTGCCATTTACTTTATTGTTTTGGGTTCGAGTTTATACACCCTTTTTGTGTTTCCTGTCTAGAGAAGAGCCTTTAGCATTTGTTGGAGAGCTGGTTTGGTGGTGCTGAATTCTCTCAGCTTTTGCTTATCTGTAAAGCTTTTGACTTCTCCTTCATATTTGAATGAGATCTGTCATGCGAGTGTATGTTCCTCGGTTCTTTGTCTCGTCACAACAAAGATTTGGAGTGATGGACATTAAAGCCCTCGGCACATCACAGCTCTTGGGTCTTGGATAAACCGTGCTACAGCTGTTAGGCAAATCAGTGTTACAGCTCTATTTTATTTAGAAGATAGCAGGAGGAGAGAAAGAGAGAGAGAGAAAAGAGCGCACGCACGCGGGAGAGAGTCTGAGAGAAAGCGCTTTGGCTCCTCCCTTTATATGTTTTTTGCCTCCACCTGGGCCTGCCCTATGCAAATTGGGCTTAGCCAGGAATGCTGTTTGTTCTGTTTGTTCTGCCTGAAGTCTTCACTCTGGTCCTTGGACCTTCCTTGTCTTTTAGCCACCACCATTTTGGACTCCTTTTCCCTGTTCTACCTACCTAACATTCCCCCCTCAAGAGATGGGAGGCCCAATTCTTTGGGAATAGGGGCGTCGAGGTCTTTCTGGCTACTTCCTGCTGAACTGGGGTGGCGAGGGGTATTGGGCCTCCCCCTCTTGCTAGTCTCAAGCCTCAGAGTCCTTATAGTGGTGTCCAAGTGTGTGTGATATTTTCTGTGGTCAGCTGTAGTTTTATATCTTTGTTGAACTGGCACTGCATGTTGTAGCTGGTTGACCTGGGCAGAGACAAAACAAGTTAGACAATTGACAGTACATAGAATAATCATAAGCATCATCAATATAGCATAACAAGGACTAGTAGGGACATTCGTCAATTTTAAATTCACATTGCCAGGATAGCTCAAGTCCCTCCTTATTCAGGAATCAGAAGATCAATCTCCTGTCTGTCTTGGAGTACAGTCTCTGTCAAGCTGTGTTGGCTCCTTAGAGTTATCCTGAGAAATCTTATCCCCAGAAACCAGGTTTTGGGGGTGTTCATTAGAATGACATTCATTGGTAGTTCTGAATAGGTATCTGAGATCTCCCAGGGGCTCACAGGTGTATTGAGTGTCCTCTTCTGTTTTTTTCCATGGCTTGACTCATGAGTAGTGAATCCAGGAGTCATGTCCTGGTACCTTGACTGCAGTAGGTGTAGAAAGTATTACAGGGTAGGGGCCCTTCCATGTGGGCTGGAGTTGAGCCTTTGGGGCCCCATCTTTCCAGACTTTAATTAGGACTTGAGTTCCTGGAGCATATAGTGGTGACTCTTTAGAATCTTTTGGGTCCTGGTTCATACCCCACAAGCGTATATCCTGTTGGAATTGCCCAATGGCCATGGTATAAGACTGGAGGGTCTGAATCTCTGGATCTAGGAAGAGGCCATTGACATAAACAAAAGGTCTCCCATATAGCATCTCATAAGGACTAAGACCAATCTGTTCCTTAGGGGCAATGCGGGTGCAGAAGAGAGCTATTGGTAAAGCCTCCTTCCATCCCAGGGAGGTCTCCTGGGTTATCTTTTTTATTGCTGATTTTAAGAATTGATTGGCTTTATACTTTTCCTGAAGATTGAGGCCTCCATGCACAATGGAGATAATAAGTAATGCCCAATGCTTTCGAGACTCCTCGGGTGACCTTAGAAGTAAATGATGTCCCATTGTCATTTTGTAATGACCTGGGCAGCCTTAGCCTTCTCGGTCCGGGTGGGAAAGCCTTCAATCCATCCTGTGAATGTATCTATCATAACTAATAGGTATTTATACCCTTGAGAAACTGGTATCTGGGTGAAGTTCATCTGCAAGTCCTCTCCTGGGTAGGCCCCACGTCGTTGGACGGGCTGGGCCAGCTGGGGTCTTCGAGCTCCTTGGGGGTTGTTTAATTGGCAAGTGCGACAAGAGGAGACAACCTGTCTTATAGTTGTTTGGAGGCCTGTTCCTCTGAAGGACCTTTCTAGTAATCTTTGGAGGGCCTTTTCCCCTAAATGAGTGGTGGCATGTAAGGAGTTAACCAACTTCCATTGGAGGTTTTCAGGCAGAAAAAGGAGTCCCTCCTTTTGGAACCACCCCATATGATCTTCTTGAAAGCCCTCGCTGTTAGCTTTAAGAGTCTCACCTTCAGTATATGAAGGAGTTTCTGGCAAATTAGTCTGTGGAACTAAGGTGGCGATCCCTATTAGGTCATGGTTCTGTAATGCTGCTCTCCTAGCTGCCTGATCAGCTGCTTGGTTCCCTCGTGCCACTTCCATGTTCCCTTTTTGGTGTCCTTTACAGTGGGAGACTGAAACCTCAGTGGCAGATGGGCTGCCTCCAAGAGTCGAAGAATCTGATCAACATATTTGATTGGGGACCCTCGGGTGGTCAAGTGACCCCTTTCTTTCCAAACAGCCGCATGTGCATGTAGCACCAGAAAGGCATACTTGGAGTCAGTGTAAATGGCTATTCTTTTTCCTTTTCCCAGCTCTAAAGCTCGAGTCAGGGCTATGAGCTCAGCTAATTGGGCTGAAGTACCTGGTGGCAGAGGCTTAGCCTCTATGGTCTCAAAATTGGAGATTACTGCATACCCAGCTCTTCTTTTTCCATCCAAGACAAAGCTGCTTCCATCAGTGTACCAGATTTCCTCAGGATTGGTCAGAGGATCTTCTGACAATCCCTCTCGGGGTTTTGTCCAGTGGTCCAAGGTTTCTAGACAAGAGTGAAATGGAAGAGAGCCCTCGGGGGTAGGGAGGAGGGTGGCTGGGTTAAGAACCTCACAAGGGGATATAGTGAGGCCTGGATTTTCCATCAGCATTACATGATATCTGAGGGTTCTTTGATCAGACATCCATAAATGGCCTCTCCCATTTAGGAGTTGTTTTACTTGGTGGCTAGTAAAAATAGTTTGCCCCCAAAAGAGAGTTTTAAAGCATCTTCTATCATGATTGCAATAGCTGCAAGATTTCTAAGGCAGGGGGGCCAACCTTGGGAAGTTGGATCGAGCCTCTTGGATAAGTAAGCTACAGGCTGGGGCTCAGATCCCACTCCCAAGGTTATTCCCTCTCTTTCATGGACATAAAGTTGGAATGCTTTTTCTGGGTCTGGCAACCTCAAGGAAGGTGCCTGAGTTAAGGCCTGTTTTAGTGTAGCTTCTGCCTCCTTTTGAGGATTTCCCCACATCAGTGGGATTGAATCATCTTGTCCCTTTAAGCTTTCATATAAGGGCTGGGCAATTAGACCATAGTTGGGTATCCAGATTCTACAATAACCAGTTAGCCCCAGGAAAGCTCGCAATTGTTTTCGAGTTGTGGGGGAGGGCAACTGGAGAATTCCTTGTACCCCATCAGAGGACAGCCTCCTGGACCCATGTGTAATCTGAATTCCCAGGTAAGTGACCTTTGTCTCGACCATCTGTGCCTTAGTACGGGAGACTTTATATCCCCTTTCTGCCAAGAAGTTTAGAACCTGAATTACATGTTGTTGGGCGCTTTTCTCATCTGGAGAGCAGATTAGTAGGTCATCTACGTATTGTAATATTTTCCCATTAGGTCCCAGGTCCAGATCTAGGAAATCCCAGCTAAGGGCCTGTCCGAACAGGTGGGGGCTATCTCTGAACCCCTGAGGTAATACTGTCCAAGTCATCTGTTGGTGTTTTTCTCCTGGGGCCTCCCATTCAAAGGCAAAAAGTTATTGGGATTCTTTAGCCAGTGGTATGCAAAAAATGCATCTTTGAGATCCAAGACAGTAAACCATTTGGCACTGGGTGGGATTTCTCCCAAGATTACATAGGGATTGGGTACTGTGGGATGGAGGGAGACTACAGCTTCATTTATAATCCGGAGATCTTGAACCATTCGCCAGGTTCCGTCTTTTTTCTTTACTGAGAGGATTGGGGTGTTACATGGCGAACTGGTAGGGACCAATAGCCCACAAGTAAGGAATTTATTTATTAAAGGTTGTAGTCCCTCCCGAGCCTCTCTTTTGAGAGGATATTGTTTCTGGTTAGGAAACCGAGTGGGATCTCGGAGGACAGTGATGACCGGTTCAGCTTGGTGGGCTCGTCCAGGAATCCCCTGGTCCCACACCTGGGGGTTAATTTTGTCTTCCCATAGTTTTTGGTCCCTCTCTATTGAAGGTGTAATGGGTTCTTCAGTAGTAACCAGGAGCTGTAGAGCTCTAGGGGCTGAAAAACTTCCCATCACAAGGGTGGTACCCAGTTTAGTGAGTATATCTCTTCCCAATAAGGGGATAGGACACTCAGGGACCACCAGAAACTGGTGGGAAAATATTTGTCCATCCCAGCAACAAAGAAGTGCTTGGGTGAATCTTTTAGTAGTTGCTTTTCCTGTAGCACCCAAAATGGTACAGGTTTGGGAGGAGAAGGCTCCGGAGTAGGAGATCAAGACAGAGTAGGTAGCCCCTGTGTCAGCCAAGAAATTCTCGGACCTACCTGCCACATCCAGTTGCACCCTTGGCTCCAGCCCCGTGATGGTCATCTGTGACAGGCGGGCTGGCTGGAGTAGGCCGCTTCAGTCCTCTTGAACCATAGTGAGGGAAGGCTTGGCACTTGACCTTGAGGCTCTTGGGTCCCGAGGGCAGAGTGCCACCTAATGTCCCAGTTGATGGCATTTGTGGCAAACTGTTCTAGGAGACTTGTCACGGTTTGGACACTCTTTGGCCCAATGCCCCACCTGTCTACAGATCAGGCATCTATCTCGTGCCTTGTCTCTCAAGGACTCAGGGTTTGCCATAGGGCTTCTCTGGAGGGCGGCCAGCATCTGGGCATGCCTTGTCTCTTTCTTTCTCTCCTTCTCCTGGGCCTTGGCCTCCTTCTCCTGTTCCCTGTTATAAAAGGTATTGGTGGCTGTCTGGACCATCTCATCTAAAGAGGCAGCAGGGTCCTGCTGTTGTAGTTGCTGTAACTTAATTCTGATATTTGATGCACACTGGGACAGGAATTTGTCCTTTAAAATCACCCGTCCCTCTTAAGAGTCTAAGTCCAGGTTGGTAAACTTTTGGATGGCCTCTTTTAGCCTCTCCAGAAAGGCAATGGGGTTCTCACTGGGCTCCTGAGTTATTGCTGAGACTGGGCACAGTCCCACAAGTAGTAGGCTTTTTTTATGTTTCCATGGGTGGACTTCCTTAGGGAAGTCTTTCTAAAGCTTATCCTACCCAGAACGGTTGCAACCTGAGAGCCAGGCATCCCTGGGTCAGGGTGCAGATCCCCAGGCAGGCTGAGGCATGACAGTCTCCTAGAGATCCAATCCCCAGGCAGGTCGAGGCGTGACGGCCTCCTGAGAATTGGGTCCCTGGGCAGGTTGAGGCGTGACAACCTCCTGGGACCCCTGGGACTAGAGGATCCCCGAGCAGGTTGAGGCGTGACAACCTCTCAAAGACCGATCCCTAGGCAGGTCAAGGCGTGATGACCTCCTGGGACCCCCCCAGACTGGAGTTTGAGCGTCCCCAAGATCTCCAGTGTTACCAATGCTGGGTAGAATTAAGAGGTTTGTTTTGCCCACTGTGGACGGGAATAGATATGATGTAAGTTCATCCTACCCAGAACTGTTGCAACCTGAGAGCCAGGCATCCCCGGGTCAGGGTGCAGATCCCCAGGCAGACTGAGGCGTGACAGCCTCCTAGATATCAAATCCCTGGGCAGGTCGAGGCGTGATGGCCTCCCAAGGATTGGGTCCCTGGGCAGGTTGAGGCGTGACGACCTCCTGGGACCCCTGGGACTAGAGGATCCCCGAACAGGTTGAGGCGTGACAACCTTTCGAAGACCGATCCCTAGGCAGGTCAAGGCGTGATGACCTCCTGGGATCCCCCGGACTGGAGTTTGGGCGTCCCCAAGATCTCCAGTGTGACCAATATTGGGTAGAATTAGGGGTTGGATATTATAGAGTATTTCCCTCCCAAGGCATGAAACAGGAGGGAAGGGGGCAGAGCACAAACTTTGAAAGAATGACATAAACCAATTAAAATCAATTGAGTCCAAGATGACAAGTCAACTTCAAGTAAACCTTAATCCCCAATCTATAAGCCAACAGACACACCCAGAGGTGGCAGGACAGCTCCAAGGCACAAGATCAGAAGAGGGAGAAGTGGGTGGTTCCCCAATGGCTGGGATGATCCTCTCACTCATTAGCATATGAATTCCATCCCCTCACAAAACCTAGCCAGGCCTAATACCATGGCCGCAGCCCTTGCCCTCAGCAATGGTTCACACCCTGAAGAGTGGCTTCTCTCTGGATCCTAACAAATCTACCTCTTATCACTTTGTCTCTCAATGAATTTTTGCAATGAGACACCAGAGCCTGAATTTCACTAGTTTTGGCCGGGCTTGAGTCCCGGGAGAGAGCTGAAGGACAGGAGGAAAAAGCAGTGGGAAAAACATGCCAAGGAATCCCCTTCATAGCCCGCCGGAAAATTTGCTGAATATCTGACCGGTGCTCACAGTTTCATTGGTCTAATCTTTGGCACAGAGAAGAGAAAGCACAGAAGAACCCCACCGGCTTGTGTAACAGCTACTGAGGCTCAGCAGATAGCGCCTTTGGGACATGCTGAGGAGCAGCCTCTCCAGAGTCCCTCAATTGTGCCCCTGCCGCCTGCCTGTTCACAGGAGGTTCGAGGAAACAAGAAACGAGAGATTGTAAAGGTCCCTCCAGCCATAGGAGCGAGGACCTCTTACCTTAACCGGAGGTCTTCTGGAATCTGAGACTGGGCCACGTGAGCCTTCTGCTGAGTTCGTTTTTCACTGTCCCGGTTTCCAGCATGATGGGCCTTCCCCTGCGCTGGGTTTCTTCATCTTCTGCTTCTAGGCGGGAGCTTCGCTGAGTTGGGCTCCTGCTATGCTTGGCCTCTTCCGCGAGGAGGTTGTTTCAGCCAGGTTAAATCCGAGTCACGGCACCATAGATGTCACGCAAGTCTATGTTCCTCGGTTCTTTGTCTCGTCACAACAAAGATTTGACATTAAAGCCCTCGGCGCATCACAGCTCTTGGGTCTTGGACAAACCGTGCTACAGCTGTTAGGCAAATCAGTGTTACAGCTCTATTTTATTTAGAAGATAGCAGGAGAGAGGGAGAGAGAGAGAGAAAGAAAAGAGTGCACGCACGCGGGAGAGAGAGTCAAGAGAAAGCGCTTTGGCTCCTCCTTTTATATGTTTTTTGCCTCCACCTGGGCCTGCCCTATGCAAATTGGGCTCAGCCAGGAGTGCTGTTTGTTCTGTTTGTTCTGCCTGAAGTCCTCACTCTGGTCCTTGGACCTTCCTTGTCTTTTAGCCACCACCATTTTGGACTCCTTTCCCCTATTCTACCTACCTAACAGATCCTTGCTGGGTACAGTAGTCGGGGCTGTAGGTTATTTTCTTTCATCACTTCAAGTATGTCCTGCCATTCCCTCCTGGCCTGAAGAGTTTCTATTGAAAGATCAGCTGTTATCCTTATGGGAATCCCCTTGTGTGTTATTTGTTGTTTTTCGCTTGCTGCTTTTAATATTTGTTCTTTGTGTTTGATCTTTGTTAATTTGATTAATATGTGTCTTGGGGTGTTTTGCCTTGGGTTTATCCTATTTGGGACTCTCTGGGTTTCTTGGACTTGGGTGATGATTTCCTTCCCCATTTTAGGGAAGTTTTCAACTATTATCTCCTCAAGTATTTTCTCATGGTCTTTCTTTTTGTCTTTTTCTTCTGGGACTCCTATGATTCAAATGTTGGGCATTTAACATTGTCCCAGAGGTCTCTGAGATTGTCCTCATTTCTTTTAATTCGTTTTTCTTTTTTCCTCTGTGGTTCATTTATTTCTACCATTCTATCTTCTACCTCACTAATCCTATCTTCTGCTTCTGTTATTTTACTATTTGTTGCCTCCAGAGTGTTTTTGATCTCATTTATTGCATTATTCATTATATATTGACTCTCTTTTATTTCTTCTAGGTCCTGGTTAAACCTTTCTTGCATCTTCTCAATCCTTGTCTCCAGGCTATTTATCTGTGATTCCATTTTGATTTCAAGATTTTGGATCATTTTCACTATCATTATTCAGAATTCTTTATCAGGTAGATTCCCTATCTCTTCCTCTTTTGTTTGGTTTGGTGGGCATTTATCCTGCTGGGTATTCCTCTGTCTCTTCATCTTGTTTATATTGTTGTGTATGGGGTGGCCTTTCTGTATTCTGGCAGTTTGTGGAGTTCTCTTTATTGTGGAGTTTCCTCTCTGTGGTTGGGGTTGGACCGGTGGCTTGTCAAGGTTTCCTGGTTAGGGAAGCTTGTGTCAGTGTTCTGGTGGGTGGAGCTGGATTTCTTCTCTCTGGAGTGCAATGAAGTCTCCAGTAACGCGTTATGAGATGTCAATGGGTTTGAAGTGACTTTGGGCAACCTGTATATTGAAGCTCAGGGCTGTGTTCCTGTGTTGCTGGAGAATTTGCATGGTATGTCTTGCTCTGGAATTTGTTGGCCCTTGGGTGGTGCTTGGTTTCAGTGTAGGTATGGAGGCGTTTGATGAGCTCCTGTCGATTAATGTTCCCTGGAGTCAGGAGTTCTCTGGTGTTCTCAGGATTTGGACTTAAGCCTCCTGCTTCTGGTTTTCAGTCTTATTTTTATAGTAGCCTCAAGACTTCTCCATCTTGTCCTGAAGATCCCAGACAAACCCCCAAGATGAAAGCTTATGGAGCCAAGTGTCTTTTAATTTTACAGCTGTAGTCACCATCTGCAGTGATTTTGGAGCCCAAGAAAATAAAATCTGCCACTGTTTCTGTTTTTTCCCCATTTGCCTTTGAAGTGATGGGACTGTATGCCATGATCTTCATTTTTTTGAATGTTGAGTTTTAAGCTGGCTTTTTCACTTTCCTCTTTCACCCTCATCAAGAGGCTCTTTAGTTCCTCTTTGCTTTCTGCCATTAGGATGCTGTCATCTGCATATCTGAGGCTGTTGTTATCTCTCCTGGCAATCTTGATTTCAGCTTGTGTGTGATTCATCCAGCCCAGAATTTCACATGATGTACTCTCCATATAAGTGAAATAAGCAGGTGACAATATACAGCCTTGACATATGCCTTTCTCAATTTTGAACCAGCCCATTGTTTCACATCTGGTTCTAATTGTTGCTTCTTGACCTTCATACACATCTTTTGGGAGACAGGTAAGGTGTTCTGGTATTCCCACTTATTTAAGAATTTTCCAGTTTGTTGTGATCCACACAGTCCAAAGTTTTAGTGTTGTAAATGAAGCAGAAGTAGATGTTTTTTGTTTTTTGTTTTTTTTCTGGAATTCTATTGCTTTTTCTATGATCCAGTGGATGTTGGCAATTTGATCTTTGGTTCCTCTGCCCTTTATAAATCCAGCTGAGGTATTGGAAGCTCTTGTCTTACATGCTGTTGAAGCCTAGATTGAAGGATTTTGAGCATAACCTTGCTTGCCTGTGAAATGAGTGCAGTTGTAGGGTAAACACTCTTTGGCATTGACCTTCTTTGTGATTGAAATGAAAACTGACCTTTACCAGTCTTGTAGCATTTTTATACACTAACAATGAAATATCATAAAGAGAAATTAAGGAAAAATACCATTTGCAATTGCATCAAAAAGAATTAACTACCTAGGAATAAATCTAACTAAGGAGGCAAAAGACCTGTACTCAGAAAACAATTAAGACACTAATGAAAGAAATTGAAAATGACACAAAGAGATGACAAGATACACCGTGTTCATGGATTAAAAGAATTAATGTTAAAATGACCATACTACACCCAGGCAACCTACAGATTCAATGAAATCCTTATCAAAATACCAATGGTATTTTTCACAGAACTGGGACAAATATTTCTAAAATTCATATGGAAATACAAAAGACCCAGAATAGCCAAACAATCTTGGGGAAACAAAATGAATGAAGCTAGCGGTATCATGCTTCCTGATTTTAAATTCTACTACAGAGCTACTATAACCAAAACAGTATGGTACTGGCACAAAAACAGACACATAGATCAATGAAACACAATCAAGAGCCCAGAAATGAACCTCAACTTATGTGGGCAATTAATCTGTCCCTATATTCCATTAAGAGAATACAACTTTTGCTCTAAAGTTAAAACTGTTATAATATTACAGGATCTTAAAGGGAAACCCTGATGCCTAACCTCATGACATCTACAACTTCTTTCACATGAGTGTCCCTTCTAACAAATGTTTAATTGTGTATGTAGACTTCACAAGGAACCATTGGGGGAGGGCAACTGATAGGAAGTAAAAATGAACTAGAAGGGATTTTTTGTGTATTGAAGAACCATTCCTAAGCAGGGGTGAGAGATTTTCCTTACCACTGAATTAAATAGATATATAGATACCAAATCTTCTTAGAACAATATGACTTCTGAGATATATCACACCTGGTGATGCTCATAGATGAATCACTGAAAATTAAGCAGAGGGAGGAAATCATATTGCTAGCCTTCTGGAAGTTCTTATCTACATCTGTACAATAAGGCAGCAATCTGGAGCTGTCTTGAGAATTACCTCCAAGAATCTAAAGTTGCTATAAACCATTCCAGAGAATTTGAAAATCCTAATCTTACCTGTACCAAGTAGAGTACTTTGTCAGAAACCTGGCAGGAAATAGAAACCACCACAGATGGTCCAAATGAAGATGTTACTTATAGAGATGTGGTGAGGGTTCAGGGAGGACGCAGTTGATGGTGAAGCACCCAGAAACTAACAGTAGTTAGAAGCCATTTCTACTTCTAGGGCTAAGGGGTAGAGGAAGATGTAAGGCTGCATAGACTGGGCACTGGATGACGGAGGAGAAGGTTCCTTGCTGAAGGGACATAGCTGCTCTCAGAACACAGTGTCAAAGCAAGAAGGGGCAGAAAGGAGTGTCCTTACCTTGCTCTCCTCCCACACTCCCTTCTCCTGTGGTTACTTCCCACTGCTGGGATGAAGTCAGCTCAAAACACCCAGCAGAAGAGCTTAGGGCTCCTTTTCTTCCTGGGGCTGAGAGAGCAGGTGGAGGATAACCAGCATAAGGAGTCAGCCAGGCACTCCTGATCTGTGTGCAAGAAAAGATCTGCTCTCTGAGAAATTTCATCAGAAGGCATAAACGGACTCACTCCTTGATGGATGATTCCTGCCAGCCTTCTAGGTACACCAGTGCTGCCCCTCAATGAGATGAACACGGTCCTCAGGCGCACAGAGCTTACTGCCCAGGGGGAGAGGCAGTCTGATAGACCCACCTGAAGGTGTGATAGCGGCTCAGAGGAGAAGCAGCTGACCTAGTGTAAGAGACCAGGGAGAGGACATCCCTGGTAGTCCAGGGGTTAAGCATTCACCTGCCAATGCAGGGGACAAGGGTTTGATCCCCGGTCTGAAATGATTCCACGTGCTGCAGGGCAACTGAGCCCATATGCACAACTACTGAGCCCCTGAGTGCAGCTCCTGGAGCCTGTGCGCCAGAGCCCATGCGCCACACAAGAGAAGCCACTGCAGTGAGAAGCCCGCCCACCACAGCCAAGAGTAGCCCTTGTTCGCTGCAACTAGAAGAAGCCTCCCTGCAGCAGCGAACACTCAGAGCAGTCAAAAATAAATGAATTAATTAAAACAGAGATCAGGGAGAACTTCTTGGAGGAAGTTATGCCTAAATAGAGATTTAAATAGTGAGTAAGTAGAGAGGGCCTCCCAGTAGGAGTGGAGAGGTGAGACCCAGTAGGAGTGGAGGGGTGAGATGGCAGAGAGGTGAGGAGGAGGATGATACAGTGCGATTCAAAACAGCCAGAGCATAGTCTGGGGAGTAGGTGGTGAGAACAGCCTGGGGGAAATTTAGAGAGGTGGGCAGGGCCAGATAGCAAAAGACCCTGTAAGCATGCTAAGAAATGTGGGCATTATTCTAAGAATAAGGGTGAGGAATGGAAAGATTATAAGCAAGGCAATGGCGTAATCAGATATTTCTCAAGGCTCTCCAAGGTGTGAAGGATAGATGGGCAAGGAACAAGAGGGGAAGGAGTTTCACAGTACGGCCCCTTCTCTGTCTGAGACCCTGACCAAGTCTCTCAACAACGCTGAGCTTCAGTTTCCTCACCCGCATGACAAAAATAATCAGCTTCACCCAGTCAACCTCCCTGATTGGGGCAAGAATCAAGACGGACATGAACAGGCTCTGGCAACTATAAAGCACAGTTAGAACTCCCACCAGTGCTGTGAGGAAAAGAGAATGTGGCTGAGATCATTATACATATTTCCCAAGGAAATCTGCATGGTCCTCTGACCCATTTCCCAAAGACCAGAGAGGAAACTGAGGATGAAGCAGGCCCAGAGCCAGCACTGAAGAGCATGAGCCTGCCGCAGATTCTGAAATGGAGACTCCGTTTCCTGCCCCGCTACCCACATCATGTGGCTCATGATCATTGTCCCATAAATATGAATTGATGAATGGCTGAGTGGGGCTTTGTTTTGCTTGTTTTCATTTTTGCAAACTCTCTTATGACCACAGAGGGAAAACTAAATTAATGCCATATGCCTGTAAAAATGCCTCTGACATCTTTTATTGTAATGGAAGATGACAATGGTTATCAGAGCAGAAGGAACATGCTTGAGTGAAAGTAAATACCAAACACCTTTTGGGAAACAGAGCACCTCCTGATGACCTTTGCAGATGTTCAGCTTCCTGAAGCACAGCACCCTGGAGTCTCATGGCAGTCTAACCAGGATTTCCTCCTGTTTCCAGGAGTGTGCCTCCTCCTTTTTCCTGGGTTGCACAGAATTTTAAATGTCACGGTAATCACATTTTTCCCCAGGATAACATGAAATATCATTGGAGCTTAATGGAGATGAACAAATGATTAAATTCAGATGTTACTGATATATTACATTGCAGAAATTACATCTATTTCACAAGCCATAAATCCTCTGAACTTTGTAGCACAATAGGTAATAAAACTGCAAAAGCTACTGTTTCTGATTTTGTGCCACCCTTTCTACCCAATCCAAGTAATTCACACCTATCACCTCAATCCTTCAAGGTAGGCATTATCATCTCCATTTAACACATAAGTGCAGACGAACTCATTGACCTACTCAAAATCACATGACTTGTGGATGTGTGAATGTTCCCCCACTTAAGCTCTATGGCCTTGGCAGAGTTACTTTTCTGTTCTAAGCCTCATCTGTGGAACAGAAATAACAAAATACTGAATTCATTAGGATGTAGAGGATCATATTAAATGAGAGGCTATGTCACCACTTTCTGCAGTGCCTGCTACCCAGTAATCACTTACTGCATTAGTCAGGGTTCTCCAGAGAAACAGCACCAATGATATATATTAAATCATGTGACATTATTAATATAAATTTATAAATCATATAATATTATATAGTAAATAAAATGTATTACATATCATATTATAAGGGATTGGCTTTATGCTATTATGGAGGCTGAGAAGTCCCGCCATTTGCAGTCTAGACATTCAGGAAAGCCATAAATATCGATCCAGTGTGAGTCCAAAGGCCTGAGAACCAGGAGAGCCAAGTTCTACTCTGAGTGCAAGAGAAAGACCCATGAAAAGGCTAGAAAACTAAAGAGAGGGAATTCTTTCTTATCAACCTTTTATACTATTCAGGTCTTCAGTGGATCGAATGAGCCCACCCACATTGTAAAGGTCAATCTGTTTTACTCAGTCTACCAGTTCAAATGTTCATCAGACCCAGAAATACCACCACAGACATGCCCAGAAATAATGTCTAAATAAATATCTGACTACTCTGTGGTCCAGTCAAGCTGACACATAAAATTAACCATGGCACTTACTAAATGGTGTTTTGTTAGCAATATTATTGCTATTGTTATTACTGTAGATTTGGCAGTCTGTCTGTCTAGCCACTGTTTCACTTTACCTCAAAACCAAAAGCAGCCACTAGTATAATGATAATAAAATCAAAAGCCACATACAATTTTTCCTTCCCTCAGGGCGTTTTTCGACATCTCGCATATTTAATTCATGGCAAAGATTCTAACCACCGGGGCTGTTTTCCCTAAAACTCTTGGGAAAAGGTGGGAAGTCATATTAGTGATTCAGAAATAGGAGAATGCCACATATTGAACCCTAGAGCACTAAGGGGAAGTAAAAGGCCTAATTAACAGCTTGCCAACCCTCTAGGCTAAAGCTGTGAGTGTAGATAACCAAGTAAGGAAAAGTTTAAACCATGAATTAAAAGAAGGCGCATCCTTGGGCTGAGGCATCTCATTAGATGCTCCGGTATCACACTAAATAAGAAGGAAAAAATTAGTTTAAACCTGAAGGCAAGCACACAACATGTGTGTGTGTGCACTTAGTCAGTGATCTGACTCTTTGTGGCCCCATGGACTGTAGCCCACTAAGCTCCTCTGTCTATGGAATTTTCCAGGCAAGAATCCTGGAGTGGGTTGCCATTTCCTCTTCTAGGGGATCTTCCCGACCCAGGGATTGAACATGTGTGTCTTGTGCTTCCTGCACTGCAGGCAGATTCTTTACCACTGCACCACCTGGGTAGCCCATATATATGTGCATATGTGTATATATACAAATCCATTGTAGAAAATACCCTATGGCATTTTTCTGCTCCTAAACCTGTGTTTCATTTGCTGAGGGGCCCATTACCTACACACCACCTTCATGTCTGATGGTCGGGTCAAAAAGTTCTGAACTTGAAATGCAGCCCTGCCATGTTCTAGACATGTTACCGTGAGCCAAATATTCATCTCTGAGCTTCAGAGGTCCCTCCACTGTCATAAACTCCAAAGAGCCCATTGGAAGTTTAAGGAAAGTGCTTAGTGTGTCTGGCACTTAACAAGACCTCCATAAATGTGAGCTTTCTTTCCACTTTCCATCACCCATGTCAATAAGGGGGAAAGTAAGCTTTTGTTAAATTACTGTTATTTTTAAATGACTGAAAGGTGGTATTCATTCTTCTCTGTATAAGGGAATAGCTAGAAATGAAAGAAACCTCAATTCCACTGGTTATTCTACTGAGCCTTCTTAAGGGTCACAGGTGAGGAACACGTGGATAAGAGTCCCCCCCTACCCAACCTTCCACTTCAACTAGAGTTCATTTTACTTTGTGCATGCCTGCTTCCATTTAAGACTTCATTTTAACGAAAGATTCCTCAGAGCACAATCGCAAACCCCTAATCTATTGCAAATCCATTTTAGAGATAAGGAGACAGAAACTTTGAAGGTGAGGCAGCACCCCCTACAACCATATGAGACAGTCTTAGAACACAGATTCTTGGACTCCTGGGTCACTGTGCTGTCATTTTAAGCTATAACACCTCTCTGTGACTGATGTGGGAATGGTAATATGGTGTGGAAAGACAGCCTCTGTTCTCACAGAGCCCAGGTTTACACTGAGGGGAATGTCCCAGAAAGAGACTCTGGATGGGAGAGAGAAGCTTTAGTTGTAGCCTTGAATCATGATGGACGCCCCATACAGCCTACGGAAGTCCAAACCAAACCCCTTTCTAGGTTTCTATTTTAAGACTCCACCCTATACAGCTACACAGAATAAGCCATGTTTTGCTTTCTACTAAAAAGGCCTAGTTCATTCGATCTCACTGAAGATTGCGGGGGGCGGGGGGGTGGGGTGGAAGGAGAGGTGAGGTGCAGCCCTGCTGAACTCACAGCCTCTCCCCTGCCGACATCTGTCTGTGTTAACCTTCCTTTTGTCTCCCTTCACTTCCTCCGCCTATGATTGCCACAGAAAATGACAAATTCTTATCCTTTTCTGTAGTTATTCATTTTTCTCCCCTCCTTGATTGTCCAAATCTATCAAGGTATTTAACAAATTTGAAAATCTTCATGCTCTCACTAACCACATCTTTTAGAATATAGTTGTTGTTAGATACAAAAAAATTATGCAAAACCTGAAATTAAATTATATTCTGAGAAATATGAAATGAGAACTTAGAGCAGTGGTTCTGAATTTTTCCTACTTAAATTTCACCTTCTCTTTGGAGGGCTCTCATAATTATTTTTGCCACTATCTTTCCCAGGTACTGGAGAATGTTCCATTTACCTTAAAACCCACTGCACAAGCTTGGACCTAATTCTGCTCTTTGGTTCCTTTAGGCAGCACAGAGAGAGGGCAGTTTCATTTTAAGCCAATTTAATTAAATAGTTTCTGAAATGGTAAGCTAAGAAGCCATCATGAATGAGACCAGTGCTTTTCTAAGAGTCATAGGAGAGCTTGTTTCCTCCCTCTTTCCACCACGTAAGGATGCAAGGAGAAACTTGCCATCTGCGACCCAGAAGAGGACTCTCATCAGAACCCAAGTATGCTAGCACCATGATCTCGGACTTCTAGCTTCCAGAAATGTGAGAAATATATTTCTGTTTTTGATGAGCCACCCAGTTTTTTTTTATACACCCAAATTAAATAAGACATCACCAAAACACTAATAAAAATATAACTATCAAGCAAACAGAAGAGGGAAATGAAATGATGAAAAAATTCAAACATTACAAATTCTTTTATATTCTTGTCTTCTGACAAGAAACAAGAAATATAGGAGTACACATTGGTTGACATAAACAGAAGGCTAACAGTGAAATGAGAGATCCAAACCAAATATATCAGTAAAAAATTTTGCATAAACTGGACCTAACTTTCCAATT
This sequence comes from Bos grunniens, assembly GCF_055505025.1. NCBI lineage: Eukaryota > Metazoa > Chordata > Mammalia > Artiodactyla > Bovidae > Bos > Bos grunniens. The sequence continues at coordinate 58,150,683 of NC_141183.1, read as the reverse complement.
AAAGACAAAGATGCCAGGCTTTATAATAAAACAAAGCTCAGCTATCAACTACTCACAAGAACAATCTAAAATATGGAGATATTATAAAAGTATATAAAAGTAAAAAAGTGAAAAAGATATACTATGCAAAGAATAACTGTAAAAAGCTAGTGTTGCTAAATTAATATCAGAAAAATGCATTTTGTCAAAATATTATAAAGGAAAAAAATAAATTCTATAATTTAAAGATCTTTTATTTACTAGATGTTGTTGTTCAGTCACTAAATTGTGTCTGACTCTTTGAGACCCCATGGGCTGCAGCACACCAGGCTTCCCTGTCCTTCACTGTCTCCCAGAGTTTGCTCAGATTTTTGTTCATCGAGTCAGTGATGCTATCTGTCCATCTCAACCTCTGCTGCCCTATTCTCCTTTTGCCATTGATCTCTCCCAGCATCAAGGTCTTTTCCAACAAGTCGACTCTTCGCATCAGGTGGCCAATTATTGGAGCTTCAGCTTCAGTGTCAGTCCTTCCAGTGAATATTCAGGGTTGATTTCCTTTAGGATTGACTGGTTTGATCTCCTTGCAGTCCAAGGGACTCTCAAGAGTCTTCTCCAGCACCATGATTCAAAGGCATCAATTCTTTGGCACTCAGTTTTCTTTATGCTCCAACTCTCACATCCATAATGACTACTGGAAAAATCATAACCTTGACTAGATGGACCTTTGTCAGCAAAGTGATGTCTCTGCTTTTTAATAGGTTTAATAGGTTTGCCATAGCTTTTCTTCCAAGGAGCAAGTGTCTACTAATTTCATGGCTGCAGTCACTGTCTGCAGTGATTTTGGAGCCCAGAAAGTACAATCTGTTTCCCCTTCTCCTTGCCATGAAATGATGAGACTGGGTGTGATGATCTTTGTTTTTTGAATGTTGAGCTTTAAGCCAGCTTTTTTTCTCTCCTTTTTCACTTTCATCAAGAGACTCTTCACTTTTCTGCCAGTAGAGGGGTATCATCTGCATATGTGAGGTTGTTGATACTTCTCCCAGCAATCTTGATTCCAGCTTGTGATTCATCCAGCCCAGCATTTCACATGGTATACTCTGCATATAAGTCAAATAAACAAGGTGACAATATACAGCTTTGTCATACTCCTTTCCCAATTTTAAACCAGTCACTGGTTCCATGTAAAGTTCTAACTGTTGCTTCTTGACTTGCATACAGGTTTCTCAGGTAGATATGGCGATTATACATTTATATATACCAAGTAACAAAGGCCAAAATACACAGAACAATAACTGATAGAAGAGGAGAAATAGACAAACCCAGTATCTTAGTGGAGGTTTTATCACACTTCTTTCAGTAACAGTATATGTAGTAAAAAAAAAAATCAATGAAGATAAAGATAATCTGAACAACACATTGGTAAATGTAACCTAATTGCCATGTATCAATATTCTACTTAATAATTGTAGCATACACATTTTTTCCAAATACATATGAAATAATTATAAAACTTAACTATATCCTTGATCAAAAACAAGTCTCAACCAATGTCAAAGGACTAAAATCATACAGAATATATTTTTAAATTTAGTACTTAATTAAGCTAAGAATCAAGGACCCCCAAAATTATAAATTCCATGTGTTTGAAAACTAAGAAATAGCCTTATAAATAATACATTATTCAAAGGAGGAAAAATCAAAATTAAAAATTATAAAATATTTTCAATGAAAGATCTAAAAGATAAAGGAAACTATAAAAACACCTTTGGTATACATCTTACAGGAAGTTGCTACTTTTATTGTATGCATTCTAAAAGAAAGACTAAAAAGTGGTGAAGTAAGTAATCATCTCAACAATTTAGCAATAGAAAGGCAAATAATAAGCAAAGAAAATGGAATAAAGAAGAAAAATAGTAGAAGCAGAAGTTAGGGAAAGAGAACAAATTTACAATAGAGAGAAATCAACAAAGACTAAAGAAGCTTCTTCTGGTAAGATTAATGAAAATAATAATCAGTAAGGATAATCAAGAAAAAAGAGAAAAAGAAAAAGAACCAGCATTAGGTAACAAAAAAGGAAAATTATTAAAGATTTTACAGATGTTAAAAGATAGCAAGAGAATACTATAAGCAATTTTAGTTCATTAAATTTTAAAGTTTGATAGGACCAGAAAACACTTTCATTAAAAAATACAATTTGTAAAACTAACACAAGAAAAATAGAACATCTGAATCATCTTATAACATCAAACAAATTGAATCTATAATCTTAAACTCTCCACAAAGAAAACCCAGTACCAAATAGTTTCACCAGTGTATTCTAGAACATTTATGGAAGACATAGCTAACTATACACAAACTGTTTCAGAGAATAAAAAGGGACACTCTCACACTTGCTTATGAGATCAGCAAAATCTTTATGCCAGATTCTGACAAGAACATTACAGGAAGTGAAAATTACAAGATGATTTCAGTCATGAAGATGCAAGAGGTATAAACAATATGTTAGCAAACAAAATCCAGCAATGTTGAAAAGGTTAATGCATTTTAACCAAGAAAGATCTAGTCCCAGAAAGCAAGACTGATTTCACAACTGTCAAAAAATGGAACAATTAACTCACTATATTAACAAAATAAAGGCTAATTATCATATTGTCCTCTCAGTGCAGAAAAAACATTTAACAGAAGTCATCTCCATTTTATGATTTAAGAATTTCATAGCAATCTCAAAATAGAAAATTTCTTGATATTATACAGGATATCTATTTTTAAAATCCACACAGAAACCATACTTAGGGGTTAAATGTCCTATGATACACCATCACTTTCAGGATGAGTCCAGGCTGCTTTGTGGTCTGCTGGCTCCACACATGAAACCTGGGTCCCAGCCTTGGGCAACCATTTGCAGCTTCTCAAACTTAAAAGTGATGTAGGCCAACCTCATTTCACAAATTTCCTATTAAACAGATATCCTGCTGCCATTATAAAATTGCTTGTCTACAAGTATCTCTCAAATTCTTGCTGACATGAAAACAAATGAATTTTTGAATAAAAATGAATTAACCAAGTAGTTTGGAATAAATAACTTTAAATACTGAATGCCATGAAGCTTTCAGGATTAAAAACAGTATGTGGAAAGAAAAGCACTAGCTGTATTTCAAGCTAACATAAAAAGAAAAGAGGCTTTAAGAATTAATAGCTGGACTATATATTAATACTTCTAACACTAGTCAAATTAGAAGAAACTTGGGTGTATAATACATGTAGTATTATAAAAGAATAAGTACGCAAGGAAATAAGTGCGTGCATGCTCAGTTGTGTCCAACTCTGCGATCCCATGGACTGTGGCCCACCAGGCTCTTCTGTCCATGGGATTTTCCCAGCAAGAATACTGGAGTGGGTTGCCATTTCCTTCTCCAAAGGAAATAAGTATTGGAATCCATATGGGTAAAATATGCAGTGCCCCAGATCCTAAGGACACATGATGTTTAGATCAAAAGAACACAGCAGTGCGAGAAGTTGAATTTTGGGATTAAAAATATGAACTCAAAAACGACCTGGGGAAGAGGTAGTGAAATGACAAAATCATCTTATCTGTGTTGTATGCATGGTCTTTGGAGGCCGACAAACCTAGGGAGAAGTTAAAAAGTTCCTTGTGAGCTTCTGCCAACCAATTAACCTCCCTGAGGGCCAGTTGCCATGAACATTAAATGACAAATGAGTATACTTTCATGTGAGTCCTCCCCACACAAAAAGTTCTCCATTCATTCCTCTGGCCCCACTTCAAAGCTGCATCTTCATTTTCACAAGTGACAAAGAGCAAGACAAGATTCTCCATATCCAAAATAGAAACGGTTCATTCCTCAAATCAAAAGGGACAAAGAAACCACAAAAGGTAATCACTCCAATGAGCCTCAGAGGCTGTGGAGCTAAGAAATGCACTGTTGGCTAGAGCTGTCTTATGCAGACAGAGTATTTTACAAATCTTTTCCAGACCTCTGCTGAAGCTTCCCTCCAGAATGTATTGCCTTCATAAGTATGTTCAATGAACAACTTGCCGGCCAACTAGTTGTGCACAAAAGTGTACTCAGTCGTAAGATGGTTTGCAGAAGAAGAGCAGAGAGGTTTGTGCATCAGCAAAAGCCTTGCGCGGAAGATAACTCATTACTTTAGAAGTGATCAAGCTTCAGAAGGAACCAAGAAAACTCTATTATGCTCTTACGAACGTGGACAGCCAAATATGTGCTGAACGGCTCTTCCCGTGGTTCTTGCCAAAAGGGCTGATGTGCTGTGTTGCTGATTATATTGGCTTTTTTGGTTCTTTTTTTAACTCCAGGGCTCTATGGAATCCATTCTTAGAATACCAAAGATTATTACAAATCCCAGAACTTGTGAGCCAACCTAAACTTGACTGGGCTGAGAGATGGATGACATGCCATCCAAAAGCTGGTCCTTGGTCCTCTCTGAATGGAGCAGGAGATGCAGGCATACCATTGACGAAGCTCCCTCCCAAAGTTATGAGGCTCTAATGAAAACATATTTGAATTCCCTCCAGGGGAGGCTGCCAAGAACCTGAAGGAAGGGAAGAAGGATCTAGAGAAAGGGGATGACTGTGAGGGAGACAAGTTCTAGCCCTCCAGACATGTCAGTTCCCTGTTTCATGGGGACCTGAAGAGAATGAAGGGCTTCCCAGGTGGCCCTAGTGGTAAAAACTCGCCTGACAATGCAACAGACATAAGAAAAGCTGGTTTGACTCCTGGGTCGAGAAGATCCCCTGGAGGAGGGTATGGCAACCCACTCCAGTATCCTTGCCTGGAAAATCCCATGGACAGAGGAGCCTGGAGGACTGCAGTCCATGGGGTCACAAAGAGTCAGACATGACTGAAGCGACTCAGCACGCACACATATATGCAGAGAGAATGAAAGCACTCAAAGAAAGAAACCTTTCATGATTATCTTTAGGGCACACAGACAGAAGAATTACAGAGTACTGATCTTTGCTCAGATAGAAAGCCCAGAAGGATTAAATTCTAGCAACCTGGGTATTAAGTGTGCCAGATGCTGTACTGAGCTTTACGTGCATTATCTCATTTAATCTTCATGATTTGCCTGCAACCGGGACTCTTATCTCCTCCATTTTATAGATAGAGAAGTGAGGCTTAGCGGGGCTATGCAACAAGCCCCACACCCAATAGCAGTGAGCACTGAACTCGTAACTGAATACTGCCTCTCCACTGAAAATAATCTATGGCAAAAATAATCCTAACAAAGCACTTAGCACACCATTAAAATGGAGAGGGCCCTGTGAGGCCCTCCTGGGTACAAATTCTTTCCATGTCCCCCCATTTCTTGTTCGTAAGAAATAGACTTCATTCCCTGAGTTCCAAAAGGTAAATTCAAGCAGCTATTCACTAGGGAAGGGAGGGAATGCAGAAACAAGGGAGGAACAGTCAAGAAACAGTAGTGCAGAATTGGGCAGGGCCCTGGTTCCTCCTCAGGGAACAGACATAGCAATATCTTTTAATTCTTCAGTAGGAACTAAGGCTGGCACTGATGTACAAGATGGTAACTCCAAGCTAAGTACACAATTCCTGGAACACCGCCCTATTACCTCACCACCAACCAATCAGAAGAAAGTCTGCACACAGTGAAAGATAATGAACACTCTGATTCCCTCCTAGAGTGACTGTCCCTTTAAAAACTTTCATGGTTGAGCAGAATCTTTGGAGTTGGCTTTTGACATGAGTCCACCTTCTCTCCAGATTGCCAGCCTTTTGAATAAAGCAACCTTTCTTTTCCAGTCAACACTTACCTCTCAGGTATTGGCTTTCAAGCAGCAAACAGCTGAATCTGACTTCAGCAACACCATAACTATTCAATAAACAGTTATTATTGAAATAATTAATTAACTAATGTTATTATTATTATGTTTGTCAGGAGAAATATCAATAATCTCAGATATGCAGATAACACACCCCTTATGGGAGAAAGTGAAGAGGAACTGAAGAGACTCTTGATGAAAGTGAAAGAGGAGAGTGAAAAGCTGGCTTAAAAGCTAAGAACATGGCATCCGATCCCATCACTTCATGGCAAATAGATGGGGAAACAATGGAAACAGTGAGAGACTATTTTCTTGGGCTCCAAAGTCACTGGAGATGGTGATGGCAGCTGTGAAATTAAAAAGATGCTTGCTCCTTGGAAGAAAACCTGTGACCAACCTAGTTCAGTTCAGTTCAGTCACTCAGTTGTGTCCAACTCTTAGTGACCCCGTGAATTGCAGCACACCAGGCCTCCCTGTCCATCACCAACTCCCAGAGTTTACCCAAACTCATGTCCATTGAGTCAGTGATGCCATCCAGCCATCTCATCCTCTGTTGTCCCCTCTCCTCCTGCCCTCAATCTTTCCCAGCATCAAGGTCTTTTCAAATGAGTCAGCTCTTCATATCAGGTGGCCAAAGTATTGGAGTTTCAGCTTTAGCATCAGTCCTTCCAATGAACACCCAGGACTGATCTCCTTTAGAATGGACTGGTTGGATCTCCTTGCAGTCCAAGGGACTCTCAAAAGTCTTCTCCAATACCACAGTTCAAAAGCATCAATTCTTCGGCACTCAGCTTTCTTCACAGCCCAACTATCACATCCATACATGACCACAGGAAAAACCATAGCCTTGACTACACGAACATTTGTTTGCAAAGTAATGTCTCTGCTTTTCAATATGCTATCTATGTTGGTCATAACTTTCCTTCCAAGGAGTAAGCGTCTTTTAATTTCATGGCTGCAATCACCATCTGCAGTGATTTTGGAGCCCCTAAAAATAAAGTCTGACACTGTTTCCAGTGTTTCCCCATCTATTTCCCATGAAGTGATGGGACCAGATGCCATGATCTTAATTTTCTGAATGTTGAGCTTTAAGCCAACTTGTTCACTCTCTTCTTTCACTTTCAAGAGGCTTTTTAGTCCCTCTTCACTTTCTGCCATAAGGGTGGTGTCATCTGCATATCTGAGGTTATTGATATTTCTCCCGGCAATCTTGATTCCAGCTTGTGCTTCTTCCAGCCCAGCATTTCTCATGATGTACTCTCATAGAAGTTAAATAAGCTGGATGACAATATACAGCCTTGACGGACTCCTTTTCCTATTTGGAACCAGTCTGTTATTCCATGTCCAGTTCTAACTGTTGCTTCCTGACCTGCATACAGATTTCTCAAGAGGCAGGTCAGGTGGTCTGTTATTCCCAAACCTAGACAGTGTATTAAAAAGCAGAGACAGTATTTTGCCAACAAAGGTCCATCTTGTCAAAGCTATGGTTTTTCCAGTAGTCCTGTATGGATGTGAGAGTTGGACTATAAAGAAAACTGAGCACTGAAGAATTGATGCTTTTGAACTGTGGTGTTGGAGAAGACTCTTGGTTGTCCCTTGGACTGCAAGGAGATCCAGCCAGTCAATATTAAAGGAAATCAGTCCTGAATATTCATTGGAAGGACTGATGCTAAAGCTGAAACTCCAATACTCTGGCCACATGATGCAAAGAACTGACTCATTGGAAAAGACCCTGATGCTGGGAAAGGTTGAAGGTGGGAGAAGGGGACGACAGAGGATGAGATGGTTGGATGGCATCATCGACTCAATGGTCATGAGTTTGAGCAAACTCTGGGAGTTGGTGATGGACAGGGAAGCCTGGCGTGCTGCATTCCATGGGGTCGAAAAGAGTTGGACACGACTGAGTGACTGAATTCAACTGAATATTATTATAAAGTCTTTGTAATAAAGATTCCCTGGTGGCTCAGATGGTGAAGTCTCCCCCTGCAATGCAGGACACCTAGGTTCGATCCCTGAGTTGGGAAGATCCCCTGGAGGAGGGTATGGCAACCCACTCCATTATTACTTGCCTAGAGAATCCCCATGGACAGAGGAGTCTGGCAGCCTGCAGTCCGTGGAACAGCAGAGTTGGACACGACTGAGCAACTAAACACAGCACATTACGAAGTCTGCACTGGATTAACACAGATCTGGCACCAATCTCCTGTGTGTTTTTGTGAAAATTACTTGACTTCTCTGGGTCAATTTTCCCCATCTAAAAAGAGTTTAGACTAGATGCTCTCTAGATTAATGAGTCATATGACATGCCAACATTGAAACAAAACTATCCGTCTAGTGTACACCAGAACCCTCAATATAACTTTAACCCAAGTCCCTTCAGCTGTATTAAATTGCTTCTCTTTCTCAAGAGGAAAAAAAAAAATGCATGGGGACTGGAAACACACACATCTTTCTAGAGCACCCTGTGACTTGGTTGCAGAGGGCACTGCCATTAACTAAAGGGTCCTTTGTCATAGCCGTCACTTCATTCTCAGTGACCAGATTGTCCCAATTGTCTCAGTCAAGATTTTAAAGGACCCCATGAAGCACTTCTCTCTTTGCTCAACCCAATGACTCTTTCCTGGCAATTGAAATGCAGGGTTTTTTCTGCCAAAATGACAACACAAGGGCAGGAAAAACCTATTTGAATGTGCTCAGAACAAAACTATGACCTTGAACATTTTTAGCAGCTGCTTTACTTTCCTTTAAAATTCCTTGTGTGTGTGTGTGTGTGTGTGTGTGTGTGGTTGTTAATGCAGTAAACAATATTGCATGGACAGAATTTATTGGACCTGAAAATGTTGATTGTTTTTATGTTTGTCCTTCGGCATCCTGACCTTACTATACCACATCCTTTTCTCAGCTACCACTCGTCTGCTTCTAGATGTGTTCATTCTTCTCCTCTATCCAGTCTCCATCAAGGTCTCCTCCTCCAGAAAGCCTTTCTTGAGTCTGTCAGGTAGACATGGACATGTTTTTTAGGAATAAATTACACCTGAGCCCAGGGCTCACGATGTCTCCCTTTGGCATTCTCACCTAGCAAAGTACCCGATGTAAGGTAGGCATCCACACAGTCAGGTAAGCACAGTCAGCTCTCCCTCTATATTTGTTGGGTCCACATTCATGATTCAAAAAGCTAGTGATTAAAAATATTTGGAATAAAAAGTTCTAGAAAGTTCCACAAAGTAAAACTTCAATTTGCTTCATACTGGTAACTATTTACAAAGCATTTTCATTGTATTTACAACTATTTACATAGCATTTACATTGTATTAGGTATTATAAGTAATCTATAAATTAATTTAAATCTAAAAATCTCATAAGATTTATGAGAGTAAGTGCATAGTTCATGTGCAACTACCATGCCATTTTGTGTAAGGAACTTGAGTGGATTTGTGTGCCCACATGGTCTCCTAGAATCAATCCCTTGTGGATATCAAGGGACTACTGTTCAGTTGACCCTTGAAAAATGTAGGAGGTTGGGGTGCCAACCCTCCATGCAGTCAAAAATCTGCATATACCTAGAGTTAATTCTCTGTATCCACAGTTGGCCAGCCAAGAAGTCATCCAACTGCAGGTGTGTAGTAGGGTAGTAATTACTGTTGAAAAAAATTCACATTCAAGTGGATCTATGCAGTTCAAACTTGTGTTGTTCAAGGGCCAACTGTTATTTGGTGAATGAATCTTGAAAGGATACTTCAAAAAAATCAATTAAAATAGTAAGTAATAGATTAAACAAAATGCAATTACAAGAATATGTGTTATGAGGATATGATGTGAATGTGTGTTAAGAATATGATAATGCTTATGAATGTGTCTACAGCTAAGCAATAATTATATTACTGATCATTTTTCCTTTTTATATAGACTTTATGAGCTATGTGACTTGAATAGACCTGGTGTAAGTAGAAACCAAAGACAGATCATTTATCTGGGAGAGAGGAAGATGGAGGTCTTAAAAATCCAAATACATTTACATCAGAGCTTACTCTGAACCTAAACCCCATTCCTATCACTGGATGAAAGGATCACCAACAAGCATCTATGAGAAGCAGGCTGACCATCACTGCCCTAGATCTAAGAAAGATAAAACAAGTCCATGGTCAAGTTACAGGTCCCAGCTGGAAGTAGAAAGCTTAATGTGGAAGACTGAAGGCTGAGTTATGAAGTGGTTCTGAAAATAAATCTATACAAGGAATTAAATTCAGAATCTCTCTCTTCTCAAACACTGATGAGATCTGTAGCCCCTATTCAGACAAAGCTGCTGCCTCGAGGCAGTTCTATGTAGGCAGCGTGATTCGATACAAGACTGACTGTAAATTTAGCTCTATAACCTTGGTCATACCACTTACTCTCTGAGCATTATTTTTGTCAGTAGAGGTAATACCACTTATCATTACATGTTGTTGAAAGTAGGAATTTAATAAATATTACTTTCCTTCTCTCCAGGTAATTGGAGAGACAGTATTTGGCCACTAGAGAAAAAGAACTGAGAGGGAAACTTCCTAAACTGGGGAGTAATTGCCCAAATTTCCAACTGGGGAACATGCACTGTTGAAATAAGCTGACTGTAAAAAGGATCATAAAAAGTGGGAATCCTCTTTTTATGCCAAAAATTGGCATCTATATCAAATCACTCACTTTAATTCCATAGATATTTTGTTGCATACCTACTATGTGACAGATATTGTTCTGAGCCCTCAGGATATGGGGAGGATAGGAGAGACAATCCTTGCTGTCAGAGGTCACATAGTGAAAGTGAAAAAGTGAAAGTGAAGTCACTCAGTCATGTCTGACTCTTTGAGACCCCATGGACTGTAGCCTACTAGGCTTTTCCATCCATGGGATTTTCCAGGCAAGAGTACTGGAGTGGGTTGCCATTTCCTTCTCCAGGGGATCTTCCCACCCCAGGGATCGAACCTAGGTCTCCCACATTGTAGGCAGATGCTTTACCGTCTGAGCCACCAGGGAAGACATAAACTATCAGGAAAGATACTTGTTCAAGAGGTACACACATATGAGGGACTTTCCTGGCAGTCTACTGGTTAAGACTGCTCTTCCAGTTTAGGGGGTATGGGTTCAATCCCTGGTTGGGGAACTAAGATCCCACATGCTGCATAGCACAGCCCAAAAATACATTAAATTTGAAAAAAAAAGTACATGTGTGATAAGCCTTTTGAAAGGGTGCTAGGGGAGCACGGTGTTAGCCACTCAGTCATGTCCAATTCTTTTTGATCCCATGGGCCGTAGCCTGCCAGGGAATTCTCCAGGCAAGAATACTGACGTGGGTTGCCATCCCCTTCTCTAGGAGGTCTTTCCAAGCCAGGGATTGAACCCAAATCTCCTGCACTGTAGGCAAATTCTTTACTGTGTGAGCCACCAGGGGAGCATAGTGTCTAGTCTTAACCATCAAGCTTATCTAAAAATCCCATTGATACTGAGAGTAAATCAATGAATAAAAATAAATTGGTAGATTTTTTATTTTCCTCCACCACTCACATTACCTAGATATTTCTTGCATTCTTACTATGTGCTAAACCCCAAGGAGACAGAAATAAAAAAGAAGCTGTGAACAGTCTCTGCTCCCTCAAACCTCAAAAGCTATCAGAGAAAAAACAAAATAAATGGCAGAGATGCCAATTGATATCATGAATCAAAGGCTTTGGAAACATAGCAGGGAATGGTGGATCTGTTCCCAAGGGGAGATTAAAAGCCCACCAAGAAGGACATTCAGCATTGGGCTTTGGCTGGCAATTTCCATTCTACCCTCTGAGCTTTTACACTATAAGGATAAGTGATGCCTGCAGTGCCAGCTGGTATTGTTAACAACTTGAGGCATTAATGTAATACAGTGATGCCCTCGGAAAATAAATAGAGCTGATAAAGAAATTAACGTGTTCAAAAACAAACGCATCATCTGCTGACTTGTTCACATCTCCTTCACACAGGGTGAAGTTTACTCAGGGCTAGAAAGAAAGACTGCAGAAGCGAAATTCGACCCACAAGTGATAGCCAGGGGAAGTACCAGTGTTTCCTCCTGAGCCTCATGTACTAAGTAATGGAAAAGCTTACTTTTGGGGGGCCCTTTGCAGTTTTCAAAATAACTTTACATACAGATTTTATTGGTTCTGCCCAACAAGTTCTGAAAACAAAGAGTGGGATGTGTTGTCATTCCCACTATACAGATGGGGAAGCTGAGACTCAGAAGAAGCCATTTCTGGAGTCACGTGCCAGAAAGGGGTGAAGGGAATATCAGCTCTCAAGGCTTCTGATTTTCCCTTTCCCGATCTTTGGATGTCCTCAGGCAGTTCTCAACTATAATGTGCACACGAGCCACCTGGGAGTCACAAATGCAGAGTTGGAGTCATAATGTGGGGCAAGGCTTGAGAGTCTGTATTTCCAGCTGACTTCATGCTGCTGCTGCTGGAGAAAGGCAGTCTTCACAAGAAACCATAGTCATAGCTGTGTCTCCCAGAAGAAATTATTTCAAATGGTTATGACAGTGGGTGATCCTTCTTACTTTCTCAAAATACCAAGTAGCAGTCCCTCAACAACTTTCACCTGTGTCAGCTTTTTCCCTTTGATGTTCGTGGGTCATGGGAAGACTTCTGTTAAAGTACATCTGTCTCACTTCTCACCCTTGTCTGGGTCTCTTCTAGTCTCTTGCTGGGTCTATCTTAGTCTCTGATTCTGACTATATAGGACCCTCTCTCTCTTGCTTGACCATCAATCCATATTCTTGAATTACAGTGACAAGTAATGGCTCACATCTCCATTGTGTCCTGTGTTCTAAACAAAGGCTAACTCACTCTGCTGCCTTTCAGTATAATGTTGTCATTGTGGTTGTTCAGTCACCCAGTCATGTCTGACTCTTTGCGACCCCATGGGCTGCAGCATGCCAGGCCTCCCTGTCCCTCACCAAGTTTGTGTCCATTGCCTCGGCGTTGCCATCCAGCCATCTCATCCTCTGATGCCCTCTTCTCCTTCTGCCCTCAATCTTTCCAGCATCAGAGACTTTTCCAATGAGTTGGCTGTTCGCATCAGATGACCAAAATACTGGAACTTCAGCTTCAGCATCAGTCTTTCCAATGAGTATTCAGGATTGATTTCCCTTAAGACTGACATAGAAAGTATTGACATAAGAAAATATTCAGTATAATTGACAATGGCAATCATCCTCATAATTAATCAATCAATACCTGTTCACTAACTGCTCCAAGGTACTCGGACATATTAGGCTTCAAAATGACCTGCCTAGAGATAAGACCCAAGATGGTTTAGGACAAGGATAACATAGCATCAGGAATAAGATAAGGGGATACTTAGAGTAAGTCAAACTGTGTTCTTGGAAGTAAGAATAGAAAGAAAATATGTTCAATGCTGTAAAATACGGGGGAAAAGTGTAAGACATAGTTATTTCTCGTCACTTCAGTCGTGCCTGACTCTTTGAGACCCTACGGACCACAGCCCACCAGGCTCCTCTGTCCACGGGATTCTCTAGGCAAGAATACTGGAGTGGGTTGCTGTGCCCTCCTCCAGGGGATCTTCCTAACCCAGGGTTCGAGCCTGAGTCTCACGTCTAACCTGCATTGGCAGATGGGTTATTTACCACTAGCGCCACCTGGAAGCCCTATTTCTAAGATGCTTTAAATCTAGTTGTGGAATTGATGATGAGAATAATTACACTCATTTTATTGATGGTTCAGTTCAGTTCAGTTCATTTGCTCAGTCATGTCCGACTCTTTGCGACCCCATGGACTGCAGCACGCCAAGCCTCCCTGTCCATCACCAGCTTGATGGTAGAGGATAGTTATTAGTATATTTGTTCAGTTTTGCAATCCAGCATTGTGTGACAAAGCAGAGAGGGGCCACATTTCCCTCCTTGGTCACCATCTGATGAGGCTCCCAGGTGATCTTGGTTTCATCTGGTAAGGGGTGACCATGTGACCTCAGCCAAGAGAATCAAAGACTCTCTCCTTAGAATTTGAATTTTGAGCAGAGTGACAAGAAAGTAGTTTGAGCTGACACCCTGGATGGCAGTGCCCCAAGAATTCCCCACCAGTTTTTGCGAGAGCTTCTTTATCTCCTGTCCTCTGAGTCTTATTCATCAGCTTTTCTTTTTATTATGTGAGCAGTCCCATGGCCTTCCAATAGTTGCCTGGTGTATGTAAGTTGGCCAGAGAGTTGTTTAAATCAAAGAATTCTAATTCAAAACCACCTATATTTGGTTAGGTTCTGTGTTGTGTGCTTTTATGCACATTTACTTTAATCATCTCCAAAATCAAAAGACTTCAGTGCTGTTGAGTCTGATAGGCATATTCTCTCTTTATCTGAATTCTGAATGGAGAAAAAGACAAAGGTCCCAAACATATCATCTTTATTACTGATAGAGCATATATTTTCAGATGAATGGATTTTCTGATACTATAGCCCAGAAGTGAAAAAACTCATACAGGTGCCCTGTGTCAGAGCAGACCTCCTAATGCAGAGGCAGTCTTCTACAGAATATCTGTCATGAAGCAACAGAGAAGGAAGATTCCTCATGTGGTCACTCACTCTCAAGAAAAAGGAATGGAGGAGCCAAGAATGATCAATTTGTTCTTCCTGAATTTACCAGTCAAGTCAGTTACTCTTCCGTACTTGTCCTCTTTACATTGCAATAAGCAAGAGGGAAGAAAGGCATTGCTGCTGCTAAGTCGCTTCAGTCATGTCCAATTCTTTTCGATCCCATAGACCGCAGCCCACCAGGCTCCCCCGTCCCTGGGATTCTCCAGGCAAGAACACTGGAGTGGGTTGCCATTTCCTTCTCCAATGCATGAAAGTGAAAAGTGAAAGTGAAGTCACTCAGTCGTGTCCAACTCCTAGTGACCCCATGGACCGCAGCCTACCAGGCTCCTCCATCCATGGGATTTTCCAGGCAACAGTACTGGAGTGGGGTGCCATTGCCTTCTCCAAGGAAAGGCATTAGGGCTTTGATAACAATTTAGCTCCTTCTGCAAGGAAGGAAATACCTGGAGAAGGGGAGAATCACCCTTCCCAAGAGCAGTTAGCTCCCATGTTGTTAATCCTAACTATTCCCAAGAATTTGCTAAACATTGTGTATGGATTATGTTATATCATCCTCACAATCACTCTCCTAAGTATCTACTAAAAGCATGCTCATTTTACAGATGAAGATACTTGGGTTTAGAGAGATTAACTAACTTCCCAGGAGACCCAGCTAGTGTGGGGTAAAGCCAGGCTTCAAACCCAAGCAGTGTTGACCCGATTTTGTGTCTATGTCACTGTCCCAGAAGAGCCTGTTCAAGGAGGAAACTGACACCAAGAGAAGTTAGCCCACTGAGATAGTAATTGGTTAAGCAAGATTTCAAACCCGCAATTAGATCTGACAGCAAACAGCATGTATTTAACCATTATATAAATGTGCAAAATAGTCAGAAAATTTGAATACCAAGAGGCACTCACAAAAGAAAAACATGAATTTACTCTAGAGCACTCACACAAACAGGGCTTCCCTGATAGCTCACTTGGTAAAGAATCTGCCTGCAATGCAGGAAACCTTGGTTTGATTCCTGGGTCAGGAAGATCCCCTGGAGAAGGGAACAGTTACCCACTCCAGTGTCCTGGCCTGGAGAAGTCCATGGACTGTGTAGTCCATGGGATCACAAAGAGTTGGACACGACTGAGCAACTTGCACTTTGCTCTCACACAAACTACATAGATGGCTGGTGTTAGGAACTGGATATTAAAAGGTAGGTGGGATATATTTTAGAGAAGAAAATAGCAACCTGCTTCAGTATTCTTGCCTGAAAACTCCCATGGACAGAGGAGCCTGGCAGGCTACAGTCCAAAATGTCACAAAGAGTTGAACATGATTAAACACACACACACACATGGGATATATTTTGAGGAAGGCGTTTCAGTCTGAGACCAGCATGAATCCTAGGTGTCTGGGTAAAAGTGAGCTTAGAAAGCATGGCGTCCATGAGGAAGATGAAGAAGCAGGGACCTAGGAGGTGGGGTGAGAAGAGGACGGAGCGCTAAGAGCATTATATCAAAGGACCACATGTGAGGGGATCAAAAAGATAGATGAGGAAATCAAATAGACGAAATCCCAATTACAGGATTTTAAACCAGACAGACAAATTTAGGGTATAAGATGCTTGAGCACAGTTTGAGGGAACAACCTGCCACACAAGCCTGTCAGTGATCCTCATCATGGAGGAGGATGGGATGGAATTGAAGAGACCTTGTGAAACCCTAGTGGGTTCTCATCATGGAGGAGGATGAGATGGAATTGAAGAGACCTTTCGAAACCCTAGTGGGTTCTCATCATGGAGGAGGATGGGATGGAATTGAAGAGACCTTGTGAGACCCTAGTGGGTTCTCATCATGGAGGAGGATGGGATGGAATTGAAGAGACCTTGTGAGACCCTAGTGGGGACCTCAGTCCAAAAGGAAGGTGATGAGAGACGGAACGAGGCACTAAAACCCCCCTGGAGAGGTAACAAAACCCACAGAAAAAGTGGTAACTGAGAGACTCCTGCAATTTGGTGGCAGGAATGATTCAGGGAGGCATCGGAGGGAAAAAGTGAAAACTTATATCAGTGTATAAATTAAGGGATTTGAAAATATCATTTGAAGAAACTGGAGAAATAAAAATTTGGCTTTGGAAATCTGGTCTTTTGTTCCTGGGCCACTGTCATCACCTTAACCAAGACCTGAGCTCAGGAAAGGGCCTTATTAGTCCCACCAAGGCTTGTATCCAGGACTAAGACAACAGTACTCTCGGGAAAAAGAAAAAGGAAAAACATTGACCTTTGAGAAGAAGGATTTTTTAATTATCCCAGTTAGAGAAATGCAGGCAGAAGCAGCCGACAGGAGGAATCTGAGGGGAAAGGAGAACTCGCTAAGCTTGGGAGCCGGTGTTGCATCAGCACTCCCCAACTTGTGGCTCCCCTGGCGCCCTAGGGCCCTTCTCAGCACTGACATGCTTGCCCCAACAGCAGCCCTGCAAGGCTGACACTGTAATCCTCATTCAAGAGACGAGCAGTGAGGCACAGAGAGGCTGCACAACATGCCCCAAGTCACAGCATTAAGAAGGGTCAGAGCTGGGTCTGAATCAGCAAGGTGGCTTTTAGAGGATTAGTTCTAATGACAAAAATGAGCAGTTGGGGCAATATGAGCAAACCATCATATCAGCACTTCTGAAACTTTTTAACTATTAAAATTCTTATTTATTCCTAGTTAAATCTTCCTCAGGAGATGGGCAGATAGATGGTAGACAGATAGACAGACAGACAGATAGATAGATAGGAAGAAAAGAGCTGGACTTTTCCAGGGCTTCCTGATAGCTCAGCTGGTAAAGAATCCACCTGCGATGCAGCAGACCCGGGTTCAATCTCTGGGTTGGGAAGATCCCCTGGAGAAGGGAAAGGCTGCCCGCTCTAGTATTCTGGCCTGGAGAATTCCATGGACTTCTCCAGGGGGAGAATAGTCCATGGGGCCGCAAAGAGTTGGACATGACTGAGCAACTTTCACTTTGACTTTCATTCCAGGTTAAAGGAACACAGTGAGAGTCAGGAATCGAGCCTCTCTTGTCCCCCGTTATTTCCATGGACATTAGGCTGTCCATGGAAACGCAATCAGAACACAACTGCAGTGAGAAGCAGCTCATTCCTTTCACCTCTTACTCTTCTAAGTATTAAAGAATGTATACAAGGAAAATCAGAGATTGAAATATCAGCTTTACTGATGGGCCTCTGCTAATGACTAGATTGGAAAACACTGTGAACTCTTCCAGCTTCCTCGTTGAACTAAATCGATGAACTACCAATGCACATACAGACAGGAGTAGGATCACTCATCATAGATTCAGACAGATCAGAGATTAAGAGAACTAGAGACAAGAGACAAGACATCACTCTGAACAAAGCTAGTGGAGGGGATGGAATTCCAGTGGAGCTATTTCAAATCCAAAAAATGATGATGTGAAAGTGCTGCACTCAATATGCCAACAAATTTAGAAAACTCAGCAGTAGCCACAGGACTGGAAAAGGTTAGTTTTCATTCCAATCCCAGAGAAAGGCAAGGCCAAAGAATGCTCAGACTACTGCACAATTGTATTCATCTCACTCATCTAACACTCTGGCAAAGTAATGCTCAAAATTCTCCAAGCCAGGCTTCAACAGAAAGTGGACCGTGAACTTCCAGATGTTCAAGCTGGATTTAGAAAAGGCAGAGGAACCAGAGATCAAATTGCCAACATCTGCTGGATCATCAAAATACCAAGAGAGTTCCAGAAAAACATCTATTTCTGCCTTATTGACTATGCCAAAACCTTTGACTGTATGGATCACAACAAACTGGAAAATTTTTAAAGAGATGGGAATACCAGACCACCTAATCTGCCTCCTGAGAAATCTGTATGCAGGTCAAGAATCAACAGTTAGAACTGGACATGGAACAACAGACTGGTTCCAAATCGGAAAAGGAGTACATCAAAGCTGTATATTGTCACCCTGCTTATTTAACCTATATGCAGAGAACATCATGTGAAATGCTGGACTGGATGAAGCACAAGCTGGAATCAAGGTTTCCAGGAGAAATATCAATAACCTCAGATATGCAGATGACACCACCCTTATGGCAGAAAATGAAGAAGAACTAAAGATGATGAAAGCAAAAGAGGAGAGTGGAAAAAGTTGGCTTAAAATATTCAGAAAACTAAGATCATGACATCTGGTCCCATCACTTCATGACAAATAGATGGGGGAACAATGGAAACCGTGACAGACTTTATTTTCTTGGGCTCCAAAGTCACTGCAGATGGTGACTGTAGCCATGAAATTAAAAGACACTTGCTCCTTGGAAGAAAAGTTATGACCAAACTAGAGAGCATATTAAAAAGCAGAGACATTACTTTGCCAACAAAGGTCCATCTTGTCAAAGCTATGGTTTTTCCAGTAGTCCTGTATGGATGTGAGAGGTGGACTATAAAGAAAGCTGAGCATTGAAGAAGAGATGCTTTTGAACTGTGGTGTTGGGAGAAGACTCTTGAGAGTCCCTTGGACTGCAAGGAGATCCAACCAGTCCATCCTAAAGGAAATCACTCCTGAATATTCATTGGAAATACTGATGCTGAAGCTGAAACTCTAATACTTTGGCCACCTGATGTGAAGAACTAACTCATTGGAAAAGATCCTAATGCTGGGGAAGATTGAGGGCAGGAGGAGAAGGGGACGACAGAAGATGAGACGGTTGGATGGCATCACCAACTCAATGGACATGAGTTTGAGCAAGCTCCGGGAGTTGCTAATGGACTGCAGGCATGCTGCAGTCCAGGGGGTCACAATGAGTTGGAAAAGACTTTGCAACTGAACTGACTGAGACAGGAGGTTTAGCTGTACAAGAAACCTGTGCAGTGGAGAAATGTCAAACTTTCCCCTTTTACTCTGCCTTACACGTAGCTGGTAGAGATAGGTAGAAGCTGGGTGATGTGCACAATTCTATGGGCACCTGAATGATGTCCTAAGGTGCAAGAGTCAAGGGCATGTTCATAATATGCAATGATCTGTACAGTTCAAGTATTAACCAACAAAAGTGGGACCGGATATTAAGTGGTCATACGTTTAAACCAACCGGGAGGGGGAAATGGCTGAGAATAGTTAAAATCTAGTGGAAAGCACAAGAGAAGAGCATTTTTGACATACCACCTTCTGGGTCAACAGCCAGTCTGTACAGTGGTGATTGGTCCAATAAGCAAGGTCCAAATTTGTCAATGGGCTTCCCTGGTGGCTTAGATGGTAAAGAATTTGCCTGCAATGAGGGAGACTGGGGCTCAATCCCTGGGCCAGGAAGATCCCCTGGAGAAGGGAATGACAACCCACTCCAGTATCCTTGCATGGAGAATTCCATGGCCAGAGAAGCCTGGCAGGCTATAGTCCATGGAGTCGCAAAGAGTCAGACACGACTGAACATAACAAACACACAGATTGGTCAGTACTCATCTGATGACCTATGCAGAAAGAGTCTTAGATGGGACTACGGAGCTGAGGGGTGTTCTGAACATCTGTCTTTAGAGTTCAAGCATCCAGACCTCATTAAGGTCCAAGACAGAAACCTTTTCACTCCTGTGAAGACTTCCCTGCTTACTCTAAATTGTTTCCCTTCTATATAAGTCCTCATAACAGCTTGTATCTCATTTATGATACTCCTCTTCATTGGACTGGATGCCTTATTCATCCTTGGATCCCACTGGTTCTCATTCAGTGGCAATTTTTGATTGTCACAAGTTGGGCTGGGATGGTGCAGGGAGAGGGCATCTAGCAGAGGCCAAAGATGCTGTTAAACTTCCTACAGTGCACAGAACAGCCACCACCCCTCAACTACACAAATGTCCCGTGTGGCCAAAATGTCAACAATGCCAAGGTTGAGAAATCTTTCTATATCCCTAGTGCTTCACACATGGTAGGTGTACAATAAATGTCTGCTCAGTGAAGAAATAGATGAATGGATGGTTTGTATTTTCTTCAGTAGCTCATCTCCTACTTGAAACCCCTACTAAGAGTTGGCCTGTGGGTGTTGTAGCTGGTTGTTTTTGGATGAATGGTCGGTCATGGTGACCTGCATTTTGTAAGATGGTACATGACTGATCTGCTTATTCCTTCTCTTCAGCAGTGCTCCATTGCCTATAGATCAAAATGTTTATGCCTAAAGATGGCATACGAGGCCCTCTATGATCAGTCCCCGCCTACCATGTACCATTCTCCATTGCATATCCCGTACTCCTGCCAACTCCACTAAATTATACTCAGCTCACATACATACGCTGCTGTTTAGAATTTTCATGGCTTCATTCAACGTCTTCTCCTTGCCTAGAATTTGCTATACAACCCTATACCATAGCTACTAGTTGAGCTTCCATTCACCTAGTTTAACTTTTCTATCTTACTTTTATGTATGGCTGATCCTGGAAGGGCAGGGGTTAGAACTGCCCAAGTTCACTTACATATGAATTTTTTCCCAATAAATACACAGTTGTCCCTAAGCACCTGCAGGGTATTGGTTCCAGGACCCTCCTCGCATACCAAGATCTGAGGATGTTCAAGTCCCATAGGCTTCTGTATCTGCAAAATTTGTGTATGTGTTTTAAATTTATACTTGCAGCTAGCTGAATCCTTGGATGGGGAATTTACCAATAATAAAGATGATTATATTCAACTTACAGAAGTTATCAGGCATTCTTTTGTGATTTTCCTTGTTTCCCCTGCTCCCATATAGGATTTTTATGACATTATATTACATCAGATTGTTTGCACATATGTCCTTCTCATCTAAACTGTGAACTCCTTTGAGATATATATCTCCCCAGCACCTATCTCCATTCCTGACAAATAAGAGGTAGTTGTTGTTCAGTTGCTAAGTCATGTCTGACTCTTTGTGACCCCATGGGCTGCAGCATACCAGGCTTTCCTGTCCTTCAACATCTCCCAGAGTTTGCTCAAATTCATGTCCATTGAGTTGGTGATACCATCCAACCATCTCATCCTCTCTTTTCCTTTTATCCTCCTGCCCTCAATCTTCCTCACCATCAAGGTCTTTTCAAATGAGTCAGTTCTTCACATCAGGTAGCCAAAGTTTCAGCTTCGGAGTTTCAGCTTCAGCATCAGTTCTTCCAATGAGTATTCGGGGTTGATTTCCCTTTAGGATCAACTGGTTGATCTCTTTGCAGTCCAAGGGACTCTCAAGAGTCTTTTCCAGCACCACATTCAAAAGCATCAATTCTTCATCAGTCAGCTTTCTTTATGGCCCAACTCTCACATCCGTACATGACTACTGGAAAAACCATAGCTGTGATTGTACGGACCTTTGTTGGCAAAGTGATGTCTCTACTTTTTAATATGTTGTCTGGGTTTGTCGTAGCTTTTCTTCCAAGGAGCAAGAGTCTTTTAATTTTGTGGATGCAGTCACCATCTGCAGTGATTTTGGAGTGCAAGAAAATAAAATCTGTCACTGCTTCCACTTTTCCCCCTTCTATTTGCCATGAAGTGATGGAACCAGATGTCAAGATCTTTGAATGTTGAGTTTTAAGTCAGCTTTTGCACTCTCCTCTTTCACTCTCATCAAGAAGCTCTTTAGTTCCACTTCACTTTCTGACATTAGGATGGCATCATCTGCATATCTGAGGTTATTGATACCTCTCTTGGAAAACTTGTTTCCAGCTTGTGATTCATCCAGCCTGCCATTTCGCATGATGTACTCTGTATACATCTGTATACAAGTTAAATAAGCAGGGTGACAATGTACAGCTTTGACATACTGCTTTCCCAATTTGGAACCAGTCCATTGTTTCATTTCCAGTTCTAACTGTTGCTTCTTGACCTGCATACAGGTTTCTCAGGAGGCAGGTAAGATATTCCCATCTCTTTAAGAATTTTCACAGTTTGTTGTGATCCACACAGTCAAAGGGTTTAGCATAGTCAATGAAGTAGAAGTAGATATTTTTCAGGAATTCCCTTGTTTTTCCTATGATCCAACAGATGTTGGCAATTTAAACTCTGGTTCCTTTGCCTTTTCCTAAATCCACCTTGTACATCTGGAAATTCTTGGTTCACACACTGTTGAGGCCTAGCTTGAAGGATTCTGAGCATTACCTTGCTAGCTTGTGAAATGAGCCCAACTGTACAGTAGTTTGAGCATTCTTTGGCATTGCTCTTCTTTGAGATTGGAATGAAAACTGACCTTTTCCAGTCCTGTGGCCACTGCTGAGTTTTCCAAATTTGCTGGCATATTGAGTGCATCACTTTCACAGCATCATCTTTCAGGATTTGAAATATCTCAGCTGGAATTCCATCACCTCCACTAGCTTTTTTCATAGTAATGCTTCCTAAGTCCCACTTGACTTCACACTCCAGGATGTCTGGGTCTAGGTGAGTGACAACACCATCATGGTTATCTGGGTTGTGAAGATCTTTTTTGTACAGTTCTTCTGTGTATTCTTTCCATATGTTCTTAATCTTTTCTGCTTCTCTTAGGTCCATACCATTTCTGTCCTTATTGAGCCCATCTTCACATGAAATATCCCCTTGTTATCTCCAATTTTCTTTAAGAGATCTCTAGTCTTTCCCATTCTATTGTTTTCCTCTATTTCTTTGCATTGCATTAAGAAGGCTTTCTTATCTCTCCCTGCTATTCTCTGGAACTCTGCTTTCAGTTGTATTTATCTTTCCCTTTTCCCTTTGCCTTTCATGTCTCTTCTTTTCTCAGCTATTTATAAGACCTCCTCAGACAACCACTTTGCCTTCTTACATTTCTTTTTGTCTGGGATGGTTTTAGTCACTGCTTCCTGTAGAATGTTACAGACTTCTGTCCATAATCCTTCAGGCACTTTGTTTACCAGATCTAATCCCTTGAATCTATTTGTCACCTCCACTGTAAAATCATAAGTGATTTTATTTAGGTCATACCTGAGTGATCTAGTAATTTTCCCTGCTTTCTTCAATTTAAACATGAATTTTTCAATAAAGAGCTCATGATCTGAGCCACAGTCAGCTCCTGGTCTTGTTTTTGCTGACTGTATAGAGCTTCTCCATCTTCAGCTACTAAGAATATAATCAATCTGATTTCAGTTGGTGATGTCGCGTGTAGAGTTGTCTCTTGTATTATTGGGAAAACTCAATAATTGTTTGATGGATGAATGGATTAATGAATAAAGAATGTTATACAAATAGTCCTGTCACTAGATTAGACTTAATGACAATCCTTTGATGTTTAAGGCCTAAACCCATAGCTTTGGACAAATCAGTTTAATCTGCACATTGACATATAAATAGCCAAGTAGTAAAAAAGTTATGATGAAGGATATGCATTATTTTAGCATGTTTGCAATAAATCCAGTCAACAAATCTCTTATTGACCATTCTTGATATAAGACACCAGATCCTAGGATTTCTCTGGCTAAGACTAATGGCTAAGACTCCATTCTCCCAATGCAGAGGGCACATTTGGAGACTCCATTCTCCCAGTGCAAATCCCTGGTCAGGGAACTAAGAGTTTGCATGCTGATATATATGGAATTTAGAAAGATGGGAATGACAACCCTATATTCGAGACAGCAAAAGAGACGCAGATGTATAGAATAGTCTTTTGGACTCTGTGGGAGAGGGAGGGGGGTGATGATTTGGGAGAATGGCATTAAAACATGTATAATATCATATAAGAAATGAATCGCCAGTCCAGGTTCAATGCAGGATACAGGAAGCTTGGGGCTGGTGCACTGGGATGATCCAGAGGGATGGTACAGGGAGGGAGGTGGGAGGGGGGTTCAGGACGGGGAACATGTGTACACCCATGGTGGATGCATGTTGATGTATGGCAAAACCAATACAATATTGTAAAGTAAAAAAAATAAAATAAAATAAAAATTTAAAAAAAGAGTTTGCATGCTGCAAGTAAGAGATCCCACGTGCCACAACTGATATCCAGCACAGATAAATTAATTAATTAATTTTTAAAGCTATAATAATAATAATTACTAATAAGCCAGATCCTTAGACCTAGGATGGCAAACCAAGATGCTATGGATATATTAAATTTGCCTGCATATAAAAATCATCTGGAAAACTATTAAAACATTAAACAGATACCTCAGCCCTAACCAGTTAAATCAGAATCTCCTGGGGCATTGAGAGGGCAGGCATGACTTAAAACACTGAATTCACAAGTGTTTTAATGTGCAGACAAGACTGAAAACTTCAGCAGCTCTGCACAGAGAGAGACACTCCAAGTAGCTATAAGAAACTACAGTTCCCCTGAAAAGGAAAGTGACCAATGGAAAATTTCTATTTTATATAGAATTGGAGGGAGAATTAATCACTGTTTCACACTGTGGGAACCAAGCCCATCACTTCCACCAGGGACTGTACAGTGGAAAAGCTGACCTAATTTCTTTTAGAAATTCAGGCTACAATAGTGAAGAGCAATGCCGTGAGGATCACAGGTCAGGCAGATTTGGGAATGCCAGACACTTTGATTTCTTCCCACTTTGATTTCCTCCCATTTCCTTCAGCATGGGAACTATACCATGCATATGTGGAATGACTGATCATGGACTCAGCATTGAGCTAATGATATAGCTCTTAAACTAGTTTCCGGTGTTATTTTGATGAGGGATTCTTAGCTAAGGGTGTACATCAAAATCCCCAGAGAAGAATTTTAAAATAAAAATCTCTGGAGATAGAATCCATTTTGCTTGTTTATTGTCAATTCCTTGGGTGATTTCCGGGGTTGTCTCCTATTTACCTATAAGTATTTTAAATGAATCAGCATCTGGTATAAAATTGATTCATCAGCTTATCAAACTTAAAAGCAAAAAGAAGACCAGCATCACCTTCTGAATTTACTGAATTCCTGCTTTTTCAATGAAAGTATATTTATTCCTAAATAAAAAGTATTACTTAGAGACCAAGTGGCATACAACTTCATCCAGGACATGAACAGCAAGTAGGCAATATTCTGTTACTAATGCTAGCATCTGTTCTGCGTTTTCAGCTGGAAAGCAAGTATTTCCCATCTAACTCTGCTGATTCACTCACTGGAGTACTGTAATGTTAGGACAGATTTTCTCTTTCCATGCCAATGAACTCAGTTGGCCTCTTACAATTACTAAAATTAATTTACAGAAATATGTAATAAAAATCTTTCAAGGAAAAGAAGACTGAGATACTTGTGGATTGGAGCATGGGCACATTCTACTAACATCACATCTCTGCCAATGGCCATTTGCCATGCTGTTTTAGGTCTACATCTGCTGCTGGTTAGCAAAAATTCCATTCACAGCTGTCCAGATGAATCAAATGTCCAATTAGCATTTCTTGCTCAGTGACAGGATTCTGCCCAGAACAAAAATTTTGAAACAGAAAGCACAAAAAAAGAGAAAGTTTGATTCGTATTCTTGCTGAAAACAGTACTTTGTGAATTCTTGAATGCCTTCTTAGGGAAAAAAATTATAGAAAGCTAACAAAATCTGCTAACAATGTTTTTTTTTTTTTCTTTAAAAACAGTTAAGTTCAAAGCATTTCGGTTGATCATATGCATGCCTTCCTGATGAAAAGCCTCAGTCTGTTCCTTTCTGTTCCTCAGCTCCGAAACACCATCAACATCCGAAATTTGCCATCCACTACAACTGAAAGATGGTTCCACTAATAAATCCGTCATTCATTTTCAGTTTAAACTGAAAAGTTTAAACTAAGGTGACAGGAAAATGAGCTCAGCTCAGTTTTCAGATTTCCCTTAATGGTGGTACCTAGCCCAGTTTTCAGATTTCCCTGTATGTTCAAGTATGCTAAGGTACTCATCGAAATACATAGGATTTTAACTCAAAAAAACTCAAGAGTAGAATAGCTCAGGAAGCTCTTTGTATTCCCCTACTGCTTAAAGCCTTTCCAATGGTTTTTCAGCTTCACATAGAATAAAATTACCAAGGCCCAGCATGGTTCAGTCTCCACTCTCAACCCGTGGCTCTCTCCCCTCAGCCCATATGCCCCAGATACACTGGCCTAATTTCAGTTCTGCATCTCAGTCAGCCAACATCTTCCGTACCCAGGGCCTTTGCACATGCTGTTTCTCCTGAATACTTTTCCTTTCTCTCTGTCTTTTACAACTCTACTTCCTCTGATAGTCTTTCTGGATTATATTTGTCTAGCCCCACCTTCCTCTTGTTGTACATCCTTTCTAATTTTCTTCTTTGTTTCTTGTACATCACAGTTTACAATTCATTTTTTCTGTGTACACTTTTTTTTTTTTTTTTGGCTTTTGTCTCTGACCAGAAGGAAGTCTGTAGAAAGGCATAGCTTAAGTTACTTTTGTTCATCGTACTATCTCCACTGCCCAGCATAGTGCCTTTTACTTACTAGCATCTCAATAAATCCCAGAGCCCTATGAAAATAAATGAGTGAATGCATGAGTGTTGATTAATATTTTAAGTAACCATGTGACCAAACCATACTATACAATGGAACAGACATCTTTCTTTTCTCTGTACAGCTAGTGAAACTAAGAAGGTCTTCCTAAATAAGGACCTTTATCTGTAACGCTATTGCTGCTAAGTCACTTCAGTCGTGTTGGACTCTGTGCAACCCCATAGACGGCAGCCCACCAGGCTCCCCCGTCCCTGGGATTCTCCAGGCAAGATCACTGGAGTGGGTTGCCATTTCCTTCTCCAATGCATGAAAGTGAAAAGTGAAAGTGAAGTAGCTCAGTCAGGTCCGACTCTTAGCGACCCCATGGACTGCAGCCTACCAGGCTCCTCCGTCCATGGGATTTTCCAGGCAAGAGTACTGGAGTGGGGTGCCATTGAAGGAAGTGAAAATTTTCGAAGTAACTTAAATTCCATATTAATAACTGATGTTTGTAGAGCACTTTATAGCTCACAGGCTTCCTTGTACTTTTACCACCATTATCTTTCCTATGTTATAGAAAAAAAAGCACTAAGTACTGGAGAAGACTCTGATGCTGGGAGGGACCGGGGGCAGGAGTTGAAGGGGATGACAGAGGATGAGATAGCTGGGTGGCATCACTGACTCGATGGACGTGAGTCTGGGTGAACTCCGGGAGTTGGTGATGGACAGGAGGGCTGGCGTGCTGCGATTCATGGGGTCGCAAAGAGTCGGACACGATTGAGTGACTGAACTGAACTGAACAGAGCACCTTCTTAGTTGCCCAAGATTACAAATAAATAAAGGACAGAAATGGGACTCAATTCCAGGTCAATAGATACTTAATTTACTGGTCTTTCCTCCCTAATCCCTACCTACCTCATTAGTTTCTCTGTCTTGCAGTCAGGTTACTTCTGCCCAAGTCTGGAGACAATTTTCAGAAGAATCTACCCTGAAGGAGAAATACAGCTTGATTTCAAATTTGATTGAATGTACTGCTAAATTAACTTGCTGGAGAAAATTCATTTTCTAGGAGTGGCTTCAGCATACATTTTAAACAATTAACAAACACAGTGCATATGTTAAAAAATAAAACCAAACCATAAAAAATGGACAATGGAAGAGACCGAGTCAACAGAGGCCACCCTGTCCCTAACCCACAGGGTGTCACTGCTATGCGTATAAAGGAGAGTCATAGCCAGAAGACTTATCCATATTTTTTTCTTTCTGGAGACAGTTATACACATGCTTTGCATAAGTAAAGTACCCCCTTAGTCAAAATTGTTCCATTCACTGTCATTTTCCCATGCCAGTGTTGATTTTTGTGACAAGCTTCACTATTAACACTGTAGCCCAGATGTTTCCATAGCAGCGTGTGAGCTGTGGCTGCAGAAATAGGCTTCCCCTACACAGTCACACTGATGTTTAAAGCAGTAATTACAAGAGTGATTTATTAAGTCAGTTAAGCTTTGTTTTTTTTTTAATACAATGATTATGCTGTTTTATTTAAATAATAAATGTTCATATAGAAATTATTTTCTTATTATTGTTTTATTCAAACTGAAAATCAAAATTAAGAAGGGAAGATAAAAGAGGGAAGAGGAGAGAAAGGAGGAGGGAAAATGTGAGGGCAGGAGTGGGGAGAAGAAGGGAGGGGAGGGGGTTATTTTCCAGAATGTCGGTGTATTATGTTATTAATGAAAATAAATTTAAAGATCCAATTTCTTTTTCAATATTAAGATGCTTTGTAATTATAGCATTTCTCATTTCCATCAACTTCCAATTCCCTTCTCAGCATGCCTGGGAAATGTGAACATATTCTGGGTAAGAAGTCTAATCAAGATGCAACTGCTAAGGTCACAGTGAAGGAAATGTTCACAGGGAGGACTGAGATAAGTAGCACTGGGAGATCTGCTCTGTTTGTATTTGCTTCCTCAGCAGTTTTCCTTCTCTTTCAAAATTTTGAGCAGAGAGCCATCTGCAAGGCTGAGCATGCATAAACACAGTTAACTGTTGTCTCCAAATGCAACTTGCAACATATTTCATCTGAAGCATTTCATAACGTTCAGAATTATTATGCTACAGAATAGTTAGCGTAAATGGTAAACAATTCACATCAAGTGTGGAATTACATTTACATTGTTAAATCAAAATGTTTTCTTTTTTCTCTTGTTCTTGAGTCTTCAGTATCATTTGTATTTGTATCAATAATTTATATTTAACTCATTCAAAATAATCAAGACACCCAGATATAGACATGCACACACACACACACACACACACACACACACATTATACACACACACGGTGACGGAGTCAGTTCAAAAGCTAAGACACCCAATGCTTCAGATCCAAATCCTCTTCATGACGACTCAAGTCCTGCTCCTCTCCCACCAACTCAGCCCTTTTCACAGTCTGCCTTTGAGGTCCTTCAATCTTGGGAATACCTGATCTGTATATACACAATTAGACAGCATATTACTGTCTAATAAAGCAGACATTACTTTGCCAACAAAAGTCCATCTAGTCAAAGCTATGGTTTTTCCAGTAGTCGTGAATGGATGTGAGAATTGAACTATAAAGAAAGCTGAGCGCCAAAGAGTTGATGCTTTTGAACTGTGGTGTTGGAGAAGAATCTTGAGAGTCCCTTGGACTGCAAGGAAATCCAACCAGTCCATCCTAAAGGAAATCAGTCCTGAATATTCATTGGAAGGACTGATGTTGAAGCAGAAACTCCAATACTGTGGTCACCTGATACGAAGAGCTGACTCATTTGAAAAAACCCTGATGCTGGGAAAAGTTGAAGGCTGGAGGAGAAGGGGACGATAGAGGATGAGATGGTTGGATGGCATCATGGACTCAACAGACATGAATTTGGGTAAACTCTGGGAGTTGGTGATGGACAGGGAGGCCTGGTGTGCTGCAGTCCATGGGGTCGCAAAGAGTCGGACATGACTGAGCGACTGAACTGAACTGAACTGATATACACAATTCTCACCTTCAGGCCCGATCTGTTAGATATTTGAGAGTCCAAGGGAAAAACAAAGGAAATCTATATAGGTATTGAGTATAAGAAGTCATGGCAGGTGTTTATCTACGGATGATTTGATTTAAATCTTTCAAGAGTCTAGCCAGTCTGATACTGTACATACTTGTATAAACACAATAACATCCATTTCTGGAAAATGATAAATAGACCATAGGTAAAAACTTCTTTCCAATGAGTTTGCTGAGCTGGGACAATGTAATTCTGGACCTGCTGGAACTTATATTTCCTAGCTACAGGAAGGAGTTCCTCTGCTGTAGTTGTGAATAAGGCAGAAAGGCCAGCTGGCATGCTTCCCCTTCTGTATGCTTTTGCATGTGTTGTTCTCTACATCTAGAACACCTCTTTTGCTTTTCTATCCAAAAAGAATCATATAGCTAATTCCTATCTCATTTCAGATATCAGCTCCTGCAGGAACTCTGTCCTCTTTCCCTGTGTTGGGTTACATGTCCCTGCTCTGTACTCTATAAGCATCTTTTACTTACACGTATAATTGAAATCATCAACAGCACTGCAATTACCATCTACTGTTTTTCCCATCCTCTACTTGATGGGATTGTCACACAGAGTGAGCATATCCTGGTTATCATTGCATTCACATCATTTGGGAAAGTAGCAGGTACTTCAGAGAAGGCAATGGCACCCCACTCCAGTACTCTTGCCTGGAGAATCCCATGGACGGAGGAGCCTGGTGGGCTGCAGTCCATGGGGTCACTACAAGTCAGACACGACTGAGCGACTTCACTTTCACTTCACTTTCATGCATTGGAGGAGGAAATGGCAACCCACTCCAGTGTTCTTGCCTGGAGAATCCCAGGGACGGGGGAGCCTGGTGGGCTGCCGTCTATGGAGTCACACAGAGTCGGACACGACTGAAGTGACTTAGCAGCAGCAGGTACTTGGTAGCAAATATTAGGTGAAATCGAAAACTGTTTCTCAAACTCTGAAAGCTGTTGCGAATTATGTCGCAAAGAAATAAAGGTAAATTTACTCTTAAATTTCAGAAATTCTAAATTTTCCTAAATTCTTAGGGGTAAAGTTAGAACCAGTGAAAATTATAGGCAGATTTTTTTAGCACAATATAAGAAAAGAATTTTTATCAATCACATGGTTTCAATATTTTCTGTATGTCTGTGGTTTTATCAGTTTTACTATGTTCTGCATATTTTCATTTTCTTTGTTACTTATTATCATTGGAGTTTATAGCACTTCTTGAAAATATAATTTATAATGTATTTTTGGTCATTTTTGGAAAATTTCAGTCAATATCCTTTCAAATATGCTTCTACCTCCTTTTCTCTTTCCTTTACTTCTAGGGCTACAGCTACAGACAAGTATGATAGACCTTCTCACCATGCTCCCCTATCCTCCTGTTTCTAGTGCTCTTCTTTCCTTGATTGGGAGAAGGGCATGGCAACCCACCCCAGTGTTCTTGCCTGGAGAATCCCATGGACAGAGGAGCCTGGCAGGCTACAGTCCACAGGGTCGCAACAGTTGGACACGACTGAGTGACTAACACACTTTCCTTGTATTATTCCAGATATTTTCTTCTGACCTGTATTCCAATTCACTATTTTCTCTTTAGCTGTGACTAAAGTGATGCTAAACCATTTAGTTCTTAATTTCAGTTACCGTATTTTTCATTTCCACAGTTTTTATTTTCTTTTTCATAGTCTCTTGACCTCTGTGTAATTCTCCATTTTGTTACCCAGTTTCTTGAACATGTTAATCATAGTTAATTTAAAGTCCACACCTGATAATTCCAACATCTAGATTTGTGGATTTATTTCTATTTCCTGTTTTTTTTTAATCTAAAATTTTGTTAATTATTATATCTTTCCATGACTGGTTATTTTTTGTCAAATTCTAAATATTGTGTATGAAAAAGTACAGAGATAATTCAAGACTACAAAAAATGTTACCTTCTACAGAAAAGATTTGATTTGCTTGTGACAGCTGTTACAATAGCCGTAGTTCACGTTAATCACCTTAATCCCTTACAGCTGAGTTTCAGTCTTTGCTTGAGCTAGGGTTAGTCTATTTCTGGCTTCATCTGCTTTGTAAGTATAGCCCTTCAAGACCTGCAGCTGGAAGCCTTGGGTATTTGTTTACAAAGGTCCCTCTTCCCTGGTGGGCTCTGTGCTCATTTTGGCAGGGCTCCCTTCATATGAATCAAAAGAAAACTCTCATTAACACCTCAGCCTCTCAGTCACCAACTGATACCAACTGATTATGGACTTCATCTCCTCTGAGTTCTTACCCTCTCCAGTACTTGCTGTTTCAGTAGCTCTTTCAAAACCTTCAAAAAGATTATACACGTGTACACTTTAATATATATATAAAATCCTCCAACATGTTTATGTATACTTCTACATCATATTTCCTGCTATCTTGGTAGTTTTCCAGTACCTTTAATTTTTTTTTTTTTTTAATATACATTGTCCAGCCTATGTAATAGTTCTTAACAGGACAACTTGTAATCTATCACTACCAGAAACAAAATCCTACTATAGGGACTTCCCTGGTGGTACGGTGGATAAGAATCTGCTTGCTAATACAGGGGACACAGGTCTGATCCCAGGTTTGGGAAGACTCCACATGCCTTGGAGCAACTAGGCCCCCGTGCCACAACTACTGAAGCCCGTGCACCCGAGAGCCTGTGAGCTGCAATACTGAGCCTGTGTGCCTGGAGCCTCTACTCCACACACGAGAGGCCACCACAGTGAGAAGCCCGAGACCCACAGCTAGAGAGCAGCCCCAGTTTGCTGCAACTAGAGGAAGTCACACACAGTGATGAAGACCTAGCGTAACCAAAAATAATCATAAGTAATTTTTTAAAGTTAGATGTAGAAAAAAAATCCTACTATAGAATTTTATGTGAAGCTGGAGTTCAGTTCAGTTCATTTCAGTTCAGTCTCTCAGTCATGTCCGACTCTTTGTGACCCCATGGACTGCAGCACACCAGGCTTCCCTGTCCTTCACCAACTCCCGGAGTTTACTCAAACTCATGTCCATTGAGTTGATGATGCCATCCAACCATCTCATCCTCTGTTGTCCCCTTCTCCTCCTGCCTTCAGTCTTTCTCAGCATCAGGGTCTTTTCCAATTAGTCTGTTCTTCATGTCAGGTGGCCAATATTGGAGCTTCAGCATCAGTCTTTCCAATGAATATTCAGGACTGATTTCCTTTAGGATTGATGGGTTTGATCTCCTTGCAGTCCAAGGGACTCTCAAGAACCTTCTCCAACAACACAGTTCAAAAGCATCAATTCTTCAGAGCTCAGCTTTCTTTATACTCCAACTCTCACATTCACACATGACTACTGTAAAAGCCATAGCTTGGACTATATGAACCTTCTTGGCAAAGTAATGTCTCTCCTTTTTAATATGCTGTCTAGGTTTGTCATAGATTTACTTCCAAGGAGCAAGCATCTTTTAATTTCATGGCTGCAGTCACCATCTGCAGTGACTTTGGAGCTGGGGAAAAAAAAAAAAAAAACTGTTTCCATTGTTTCCCCATCTCTTTGCCATGAAGTGATGGGATTGGATGCCATGATCTTCGTTTTTTGAATGTTGAAATTTAAGCCAGCTTTTCACTCTCCTCTTTGACTTTCATCAAGAAGCTCTTTAGTTCCTCTTCACTTTCTGCCATAAGGGTGGTGTCATCTGCATATCTGAGGTTATTGATATTTCTCCCAGCAATCTTGATTCAGCTTGTGCTTCATCCAGCCTGGCATTTCTCATGATGTACTCTGCATATACGTTAAATAAGCAGGGTGACATTATACAGCCTTGACGTACTCCTTTCCTGATTTGGAACCAGTCTGTTGTTCAATGTCTGGTTCTAACTGTTGCCTCTTGACCTGCATACAGATTTCTCAGGAGGCAGGTCAGGTGGTCTGGTATTCCCATCTCTTGAAGAATTTTCCACAGTTTGTTGTGATCCACAAAGTCAAAGGCTTTGGCATAGTCAATAAACAGAAGTAGATGTTTTTCTGGAAATCTTGCTTTTTTGATGATCCAACAGATGTTGTCAATTTTATCTCTGGTTCCTCTGCCTTTTATGAATCCAGCTTGAACATCTGGAATTTCATGGTTCACGTATTGCTAAAGCCTGGCTTGGAGAATTTTGAGCACTACTTTGCTAGTGTGTGAGATGAGTGCAATTGTGTGGTAGTTTCAACATTCTTTGTCCTTGCCTTTGTTTGGGATTGGTATGAAAACTGACCTTTTCCAGTCCTGTGGCCACTGCTGAGTTTTCCAAATTTGCTGGCATATTGAGTGCAGCATTTTAACAGCATCATCTTTTAGGATTTGAAATAGCTCAACTGGAATTCCATCATCTCCACTAACTTTGTTCATAGTGATGCTTCCTAAGGCCCACTTGACTTCACACTCCAGGATGTCTGGCTCTATATGGGTGATCACACCATCATGGTTATTTGGGTCATGAAGATCTCTTTGTATGGGTCTTCTGTGTATTCTTGCCACCTCTTCTTAATATCTTTTGCTTCTGTTAGGTCCATACCATTTTTATCTTTTATTACACCCATCCTTTCATGAAATGTTCCCTTGGTATCTCTAATTTTCTTGAAGAGATCTCTAGTCTTTCCTATTCTGTTGTTTTCCTCTATTTCTTTGCACTGATCACTGAGGAAGGCTTTCTTATCTCTCCTTGCTATTCTTTGAACTCTGCATTCAGATGCTTATATTTTTCCTTTTCTCCTTTGGCTTTCACTTCTCTTTTCTCAGCTATTTGTAAGGCCTCCTCAGACAACCATTTTGCCTTTTTGCATTTGCTTTTCTTGGAGATGGTCTTGATCACTGCCTCCTGTACAATGTCATGAACTTCCATCCATAACTGTTCAGGTATTCTGTCTATCAGATCTAATCCCTTGACTCTATTTCTCACTTCCACTGTATAATCATAAGGGATTTGACTTAGGTCATACCTGAATGATCTAGTGGTTTTCCCTTTCTTCAATTTCAGTCTGAATTTGGCAATAAGGAGTTCATGATCTGAGCCACAGTCAGCTCCTGGTCTTGTTTTTGCTGATTGTATAGAGCTTCTCCATCTTTGGCTGCAAAGAATATAATCAACCTGATCAGTATTGACCACCTGGTGATGTCCATGTGTAGAGTCTTCTCTTGTGTCAGAAGACGGTGTTTGCTGTGACCAGTGCGTTCTCTCGGCAAAACTCTGTTAGCCTTTGCCCTGCTTCTTTGGTACTCCAAGGCCAAACTTGGCTGTTACTCCAGGTATCTCTTGACTTCCTACTTTTGCATTCCAGTCCCCTGTGATGGAGAGGACATCTTTTTATAGTGAGGTTGGAGTTATGACTGGATAAACCATAAACTTTATCTGAAGGAGTAAATGCAAGAGAATAGCTAAGGAAAAGCTATTCCTTGTTTTTAATTACAAGGAATTTGTCTTTATACCACAAAGTTTTAGTAATAAAACTGTATGATGCTGAGACAAGAATAGCAACAGATCCATATAACAAAAAACAATATAGAACTTTTGGTTGTACTGCCATGGAAGATGGCAGAGTAGAAGGACGTGTGCTCATCTTCTGCGAGAACACCAAAATTTCAGCTGTTTGCTAAACAACCATCGACAGGAGGATGTTGGAACCCACAAAAAAAAAAAAAAAAAAGATTTTCCACATCCAAGGACAAAGGAGAAGCTGCAACAAGAAGGTAGGAGGGGTGCAATAACATTAAAATCAAACCCCATACCCATCAGAGATTCCTGAAGGGCACAAACAAAACCGTATGTGCACCAGGACTCTGGGAAAGGAGCAGTGACCCCCACAAGAGACTGAGCCAGACCTGCCTATGAGCACCTGAGGGTCTCCGGTAGAGGCGTGGGTCAGCAGTGACTTACCATGGGGACAGGGACCCCGGCAGTAGCAGGCCTGGGAGCCACAGAGCGTGGCATTAGTCCTCCTGAAGGAGGTCGCCGTTAGCCCTACAACAGAGCCTGTAGCCCTGCCATAGAGCCAACTGATGGGCAACCCAGAAACTGCAGAACAATTATACCAGACAAGTTCTTGCACTGTTGCAAAGGTTCTAGGCCCCACGATGGACTTTCCAACCTGCGGATCCAGCAAAGGGACTGGGAATCCCCAGGAATCTGACTTTGAAGGTCAGCAGGATTTGATTACAGAACTTCCTCAGGACTGTGGAAACAGAGACTCTTGGTGGGTACAAACAAAACCCTGTGTGCACCTAGACCAAGGGGAAAGGAGCAGGGACCCCACAAGATACTAAGCCAGACATTTATTTACTATTTCTTATATATTATATTTTTCAAGGAAGAATTTCACCTCACAGAAAACCAATGCCAGATGAATTGACGATCCAAAGTTTCAAACAATCATAATAGTGAAGTAGAGAAATCCTTCTTAGGTTAACACACAAAGGAAAAAACAACAGATTGTCCACATTAAACAAAAGTTTATAAGGCAAACGAAAATATATCATAAACAGGGTTAAAATTAAACAGATAACAAATAGGTAAGCAACAAGCTGGGAAAGGCATGAATGTCAGATATTTATGTAGACAGAGAGACAGAAACGGAGAGAGGGAGACAGAGAAACAATTCTAATACAAACCAATAAAAAGATTAAAACTATTCAAGGTGAATAGACAATCTACATTACAATTTTTTCAAAAGTCTTTTTGAAGATGTCCAACTTCACTACACTTGAAAAAATATGAAAAACAAAATAATAAAAGATAGTTTTTTTAGCTTTCAAATTAATATATACCTTCTGGCAAGAGTGTGAGGAGATAGGAACTCATATATTTTTGGTGGGAAGAAAAATTGATGCAATTTTTATAGAGGACAATTTGGCAATATTTATCAAACTGTAAAACATGCCTATCATTTCACTTCTAGGAGTCTCTCTTACAGAAATATTGGCACTTGGGTAGAAGGAAGTATACGCAAACATCATTTCTAATTGTGTAAAACTTGGACACTATCCAAATGTCCCCTACGTAAAGGAATGGTTAATTAAATTTTTTGTTTAAGTTAAATAGCATACTATAAATCTATCAAGAAGTATAAGGAATTCTATACTTATTATATATTTGTTAGTGGGAAGAGCAAATTATAAAAAAAATAGTATTGTTGCTTTAAAAATTCTACTTCTGTGAATATCATGTATATTTTATGTGTGGTAACTATGTGCATGTGTACGTAGCATATCAAATGAGTTGAAGTCAATAAACAACAGAAAATGGCTGTGCGTTTGTTTCTGTTTCCCCACCCTCAGTTGTATGATACTATAACAAGCAGACCCCACAACCTCTTTTCTAATAACTTGAAGGTACTAAAAAACATAGCAGTCTAAATCAAAACTTCAATTTCACATCCAATTTAAAACCCTCTCACCTCTTCCGAGCAGAGGCTTAACTGTGGTTTAGACACCAGTGGTGGCGTTTATCCTCTTTCTCTTTCTTCCTTTTCCCCATCCCTTGCTGATGACTTCAACAGTGTCAAGTCAGGGGAAGGGAGGTCTTAAATGGAAAGAGTCAGATGTTTGGGCTTCCCTGGTGGCTCAGATGGTAAAGAATATGCCTGCAATGTGGGGGACCTGGGTTCAATCCCTGGGTTGGGGAGATCCCCTGGAGAAGGGAATGGCAACCCACTCCAGTATCCTTGTCTGGAGAATCCCATGGACAGAGGAGCCTGGTGGGCTACAGTCCATGGGGTTGCAAAGAGTTGGACACAACTGAGCTACTTCGCTTTCTTCCTTTCCCACAGGCATAAGCCATCTATATAGGGAGCCCCATTACTGGGTCTGAAACAGAGAAGAAAAGTCAAAGACCTACAAATTCCTTTCAAATAACAATATTCCAAATTAATTTCTAGATGCTTTACATAGGCTGTTACTGATGACACTGTTGGTCTCATTTTGCTTTGTTTTAGTAAATCCTGACCCACTCCAGTACTCTTGCCCTGAAAATCCCATGGATGGAGGAGCCTGGTGGGCTGCAGTCCATGGGGTTGCAAAGAGTTGGGCACGACTGAGCAACTTCACTTTCACTTTTCACTTTCATGCATTAGAGAAGGAAATGGCAACCCACTCCAGTATTCTTGGCCTGGAGAATCCCAGGGACTTGGGAGCCTGGTGGGCTACCATCTATGGAGTCGCACAGAGTCGGACACGACTGAAGCAACTTAGCAGCAGCAGTAAATCCTGGGTGAGTGTGTATCATGCCTCGCTTTAGAATATGAATCACTGGGACTCTCCTGGTGGTTCAGTGATTAGGAATCCACCTGTACAGGGAACGTGGGTTCAATACCTGGTCTGGGATGATCCCACATGCTGCAAAGCAACTAAGCCCATGAGTCACAACTACTGAGCCAGCACGCTGGAGCCCACGCTCTGCAACAACAGGAGCCACTGCAGTGAGAAGCCCACACAGCAAAACCAGAAAGTAGCCCCACTCACCACGGCTAGAGGAAGCCCACTTGCAGCAACAAAGACCCAGTGCAGCCAAATATAAATACGCAAATATGTATTTTCAAAAGAAGAATATGGGTCATTTATCACCTACTATCTTCAGTTTTAGTGAAAATTCAAAACAATAGGAAATATTCCATTTAATACCCTATCACATCTGCACTCCGCCCTCAGCCCAATCTCATACACACAGATATATATGTACATATCTGTTTTATTACAGGGGGAAAAGAAATAGGAGACCCACAAACCATGAACATTGGTGGCCTCCGCAGTGGAATGGGGGGCAGTGTGAGGGGTGACTTTGATTTTCACTCTATATTTCTCTAATGTTGAATTTGCTTACAACAAGCATGTAATTCCATTGTAATTAAGAAAAAATAAAATAGTAACGACAGTAGTAATAATAAAACAATGATAATAGCTATCATTTTTAAGTCTCAAAGTACCAGGCTTTGTGCTTGATGCTTTATTCACATTATCTATTTTAATCCTTTTCACGGCCCCATAATTTTGCCCATTTGATGGATGAGGTTCCTTTGAGCAACCTGGCCAACATTTTCAACTGTGCTGGGCTTGGAAACCAATCTAGTCTGCCTCCAGAAATCCTCAACAGTTCTTCTGGTGTATTCTAATCTAGCACGTAGCAGGGCAGCAGGCAGCGCACCACTCAGTGTTCGTCAATTGCAGGCTGCGTACTGCCTCTTCCTCTGTAGCACCGAGCGCAGTCTTAGGTGTATGTATGTTAGGTGCTCAGCAGGGCTTCCCTGGTGGCTCAGATGGCAAAGAGTCCACCTGCAATGCAGGAGACCTGCCTTTTATCACTAGGAGGAGAAGATCCCCTGGAGAAAGGAATGGTTACCCACTCCAGTACTCTTGCCCGGAGAATCCCCTGGACAGAGGAGCCTGGTGGGCTCTAGTCCATGGGGTCATGAAGAGTTGGATATGACTGAGCAACTTAGCACACACGCAGGGGCTCAGCAAACACTTGCTGAATGGATGGAGACGTCATAAAATTTATCGGAGAAGGCGATGGCACCCCACTCCAGTACTCTTGCCTGGAAAATCCCATGGATGGAGGGGCCTGGTGGGCTGCAGTCCATGTCGCTAGGAGTCGGACATGACTGAGCAACTTCACTTTCACTTTTCACTTTCATGCATTGGAGAAGGAAATGGCAACCCACTCCAGTGTTCTTGCCTGGAGAATCCCAGGGATGGAGGAGCCTGGTGGGCTGCCGTCTATGGGGTCGCACAGAGTCAGACACAACTGAAGCAACTTAGCAGCAGCAGCAGCAAAATTTATCATCCAAACTGGGACACTTCTCATAGTGAAAGTGAGTCTACTTTCAGCTACATAGGCTCAGCTCATGAAAAATCAGGATTGTTCTGGGAAAAAAAGGATGTTTTCCTCTCATCCTTTTGATGGAAGGAAGGAAATAAAGGGGAGGGAGGGAGGGAGGGCGGGAACAGGAGAGCAGAGAAAGGGAAGAATACATCCATGGTGATTTATTGTACTGCAAATTTTTGTATAGTACATAAAGCTTTCTCACAATTAATGATATGAAGCTGGAAAATAAAACAGACCTCAGAGAAGTAGTGTATCTGTGTAAAAGAGTTTATTATGTTAGTGATTTCAAGTTATACTATAAAAGAGGAGGGATGGAGAGCTATAAGGAAGGAAGGGAAGTCTGAAAATTTTGAAGGAAAATAATTCCGTTTATTTTCAGCCCTCAAAGACAAATAATGTCTGTGTGAAAGACACAATGATACATCAAAGAACAAAGGACCTGGAGACTAAGTTCTTTCCAACAGTTTAGGTAGAGAAGTTTAGGTCTTCTCTGAGGGGCTGAGCTGGAAGTTGCTGGGAGGGGACACAAAGCCTTTCATGCCCGGGACCAGCTGGGGCTCATCCAATTCTGACCGCTCAGCTGAAAGGACAAAGGGCCTGAGCTGGGGAATAAGAGGCCTGAAGAAACTTCCTGGACAAGTGGTTTAAGCTTCTCTGAGTCTCACTTTCCTCATCTGCTCATTCAGGATAAAACAGTTACCTCACCACAGTTACCTTCTGTATTCATTAAATACAGGAGGTGTGCATCCTCCTAGCCAGGACCTCTGACTGAGCAGCCTGGGATCTGTGTTCCACTTGTCTGTGCTCCTTCACATCTGCTGCTGATACTTTGGACCATGTATCTTTCCAGGTGTGGTAAAGAATCCACCTGCCAATGCAGAAGATGCAAGAGATGACGTGAGTTCAATCCCTGGGTCAGGAAGATCCCCTGGAGGAGGAAATGGCAACCCACTCCAGTACTCTTGCTTGAAAAATTCAATGGACGGAGGAACCTGGCGGGCTATAGTCCATGAGGTGCAGAGAGTCAGTCACGACTGAGCATGCACACAAATAGACTGAATATTTGTGTCCCCCACCCCAAATTCATATGCTGGAATACTAACCCCCAAAGCGATGGTGTTAGGAGGTGGATCTGGTGGGAGTGAATAGGTCATGAGAGTGGAAGCCTCGTGGGATTAGTGTCTTTTACAAAAGAGGCTGCACAGATCTTGCCCCTTTGTGAGGTTACAGTGAAATGACAGGCATCTGTCTATGGGGAAGCACGGCCCCTCATAGACCCCTCATGCCGAATCTGCCCTTGCCATGATCTTGGACTTCCCAGTCCCCAGAAATAAATGTTTGTTGTTTACAAACCACCTAGTATGCTTTGTTGTAGCAGCCCAAATGGACTAAGACAAAGCACATCACATTCGTGTTGCCTTGCAGGACACATCGTGCACTGAAACGACAGCTTCGGCTGGCTGAGAACATAGGTCTCCATCTGTCTCACTGATAACTGAACCCAGGGAAGGCAAGACAAGGCTCGAGCGGGAATGCTGGGAGAAGATGCAAGGAGCTGTAGGAACTGCAGACAAGCTTTATTCGCTAATGGCTGATGCAGCAGCAAGGCAGACATGCTTTATTCTAATGGCTGACGCTGACCCTAATGCAGCCACAGGGGCTTTTCAGGTGGTGCTTATATAGGTATACAGGCCAAAGGTGGCACATGACCAAACAAGTACACCATGATGCGTGTGTGCATTGCTATAAACAATCTTAGCTCTTACATACCCATGCAAAGTCATTGTTTATAAACATGGGGGCGAGAGAGCCTGACCACCGCCATCTTGGTTAATTG
This sequence comes from Bos grunniens, assembly GCF_055505025.1. Lineage (NCBI taxonomy): Eukaryota > Metazoa > Chordata > Mammalia > Artiodactyla > Bovidae > Bos > Bos grunniens. The sequence goes on along the minus strand of NC_141183.1, from coordinate 58,109,204 downwards.
CTGTTTCCTGACATTCCACCCCTTCGGGGTCTCTCGCCTCACAATCTACACCCAGTCCACCTTCTGTTATATCCTCTTGGTGAGTAACACTGGCCTTGGACCAACATCCCACAGCAAGAGTAGAGGCTACAGCAACAGACTACTAGGGCACAAGCTATACTCCCAATACATAGCAAAACCCAATGCCGGGTACTGGATGGGTGATCCACACACAAGGGGGCTAGGTACTCATCACCCAGGGTACAACCTGGAACTCATATTGCAGTCCTTGCCTCCATGGGGCAAGGAGAGTGACCCACCATACTTACCTTCCATGGCCAAGTCCAGTCTACCATCTGTCCTTGTGAAATCTCAGTTGGAGTGGGCAGCAGGATATTGCCATGGGGATCCATATCCAGGCTCTAACACAGATGCAGTGGCATGATGCAGGAGAGCCTCCGCAGGGGCAACTCTACCCTGCAAGGTTTCTCATTAAAGACCCACAAGACCCCCATAGGTGTCAGGCCTGTCTTTCAAAGAGGGTATTTTTACAGCATTCACAGCCCGTCCACATGATTTCAAATACTTTATAAGCTCTGGTGCACACTGTTCTAAATCTGCAAGAGAATCAGAGGTTAGTAACACACCATCAATATAGTGGAACGGTTTCACTGATGTTGGGCTCTTCCATCTCACCAAGTCTTCTGCATGAGGAAGACGTATATACTATCAGGCTGTGTAGGTACCCTAGGGGCGGGACCTGGAACATCCACTGGGTCCCTCCCAAGTGAATGCAAATCTATCTCTCATCGGCTATAGCTGTAGAAAAAAAAACATTAGCTAAGGCCACCACATGGTGATAAGTGCCCAGCGCTGGGGTCAGTAGGTCCATCAAGTCATGAACTGATGGCATGGCAGCATGCATAGGTGGCCCCAGCTTATTCAGCTCTTTACAGTCCACAGTCCTTCACTATGAGCCATCAGGCTTCCAAACAGGCCACACGGGGAGTTAAATGGGCTCTGAGGGGGCCATACAAGGCCCACTTTCACCAGCTCAGCAATGCTGGTGCCTGTTTCTTCATGGGCGACTGGTAGGTGATACTGTCTCACAGCTGTTACCCTCAAGGCGCTTGCAGTAACTGTGGGGGATGCCTTGTGTATTCCCTCACAATGGGCTTCACTACATGCAATCGGGGATGAAACTCCCCTGCAGAGGTTTGCAACATTAGGCCTTGTGGAACACCTATCCCCAAAATGTCTTCCAGGATCAGGGATACACGCACAGTACACCTAGGCACAGGGAGTCATCCGATTCCCAGGGGTAAAGACACAGCCTTACTGCTGGCCGCTATAGCCACCAACTTGTGCACTAGGACGGAGAAACTGCTCCGGCTTGCTGTAAATAGGGCTGCATTCGGCACTGGGGTCAACCTTAGCCATTACTCTGTACATTAGCCTGTGACAGTGAATTACAAGCTCTACGTGTGGCCTCTGGCCCCCGCTTGAGCTCATCAGGTGGGCACCTTGGCCTGATGAAAGTGGCATCTTTGGCCTATTCAAAGTGGAAAAGGGCATGCAAAGGAACAGCCTTGGGCGCCATGGAATCTTCTAACTGAGCTACCCGATTCTCTTGCTGTGGGTGCTTCTCACACTTGATAAACTGCTGCTCCGGTCTCACTTGACTCTACAGCTCTAGAAGCGTGGCACTGGGCCATTTATCACTTTGATTTCCGTCAGCTGCCTTTGCCAGCAGATTGGCCCAGATTTGCATTCGTGTCAACTGGATGGGGCCTTTACCAGCTCAAACCCCTTTTGGAGTCTTCACACTTCTAATCCCCTTTGCCTGCCACCATCCCTCTACTTCTTCCAAGCTTGCCTCCACTGAGGTCACCTGATAGACGGGAGGGCCCACAAGAGGTGCAGGAATGGCAGTTGATGACATGAAGGAAGTAGATGGAGCACTGTTCAAAATGGTGTCTTGCCTGCTGCCTGTAAAACGCTTGTCATCTGGGCCTCAAGTGTTCAAGTTAAACATAGACTGTTTCATGCCCACTTCTCTCAAAACTTGGGTCAACTCAGCACAGGTGTGCCACTTACTCACAGTGCCCAGGCATTCACACGGCACACTTGGCAGCATTAATCCATTCCATCAGGGTGTGTGTTTGGTTAGGAGCCCTGAAGGGTCACGTGTCACCTGGTGGTTTAGTTGCTAAGTTGTGTCCGACTCTTGTGACCCTATGGACTGTAGCCTTCCAGGCTCCCCTGTCTGTGGGATTCTCCAGGCAGGAATACTGGAGTGGGTTTCCATTTCCTTCTCCAGGGGATCTTCCCGACCCAGGGTCTCCTGCACTGGAGGCAGATTGTTTACCAGCTGAGCTACCAGGGAATTCCTAGGGTTCTGAAATCTTGGTCACAATGAGTGTTTACAGATGCCAATCATTCTATCTCATCCCCAGAACAAACAATACCATCCACCCCTGTGTCCCAGAGTTGCATAAGCCAAGCTGCCAAGGGTTTCCCTTGCTTCTGCCAAAATTGCTTACACAAGTCAACCAACTGCACTTAGGAATATGGTTGATGATAAGCAGTGTACACAATTGGGGGCCCTTAGAGGATGCCCCTCCCAGGTCATAGGCTCCTCATGTTTCACCTTCTGCTGCATGACGGGCTTTGATAAGTACAGACCCATGGTCTCATCATGTTCATTATCACCGTCCCTTATCACCTCACTGTCAAAGGCACTGGGTTTGGCAATAAGAACACGAATTTCTTGCTCCAGCATATGTATCCACGGTTCTAACCCTTCCTCCTGTCTGTGTAATTCACGCCCTTGCACAGCATCATGCAGGGCACAATCCATTTTAGCCTTCCGGGCAGTCAGGAAAATCCACGCTACGGTCCCAGCAGCAGTAGACACTGTTTTGTCCAGCAAACGGGAACTCACCACTTGTAACACCTTTTCAAGGCTATCTGGTGACCGTTTCACCACCTCCCAGTCTTCCACTGGGGCCCACACAGAGAGGACTGTGGCCACCGGGTACCGCATACTATGTACGCAGTGGCCACTGGCTTCCTCCATTGGAACCTCAGGCTCCTCTCCCTACCGGGAATCCTGACGGCTACACCGATTGTCTCTCTGATTGCTGAACTCAGGGTGGGCAAGGCAAGAGGGGGAAGCTGGAAGAAGACACGAGGAGCCGTAGGAACTGCAGGCACGTTTTACTCGCTAGTGGCTGACGCAGCAGCAAACGATTCCCAGGTGGTGCTTGTGTAGGTATACAGAACAGAGTTGGCACGTTGAGTACACATGATGTGTGTGTGTGCATTGCTATAAATGAGCTCAGGTGTTACATAACCATGCAAAGTCATGGTTTACAGAACGTGGGGTGAGAGTGAGAGGACATGTGCAAGACAGCCTGGCCATCGCTATCTTGGCTAATTGCTATTTCCCTACACCATCTGACCATTTATGCCCATCTTCCAAGAGGATGCCCACTGTGAGGGTCATTGACTTTTCATTGACTTGACTTGAATGTGGGATTCAAGGCAGTCTCAAGAGGCAGGCTGACCACATGAGGTCTAACACCCCTGGTGGTAAGTAGGTCCATAAAACCGGGTAAGCATGTGTGTGTGTGTGTGTGTGTGTGTGTGTGTGTGTATTTAGTGAGAATAAAGAAGTGAGATGAAAATGGCTGAGGTCACGGATGAACCACAGAGTATCTTCCAAGCATCCTGAACCCCTGCGTCTAGAATGTCCACTTGTTCTAAACATTCAGGGAGAAGAAAGCTGAATCACTGACATCCTATATAAGCCTACATTTTCTGATGGCATTTTACATCATTAAAGCTTAATGAGAAAAGCCTGAGCAGGGGAGCAGTCTAGCTTATTAAGCTCATTTTTGGGTCTATTTTTCATTTTATAAAGAAATTCAGATTCAAAGCCTGCACAACAAAGAAGCGTTCACTCCCCTTTGTGAAGTAATATGTTTGTTTTGTTTACTTTAAATTGGGCTTAAATTAGGCCTCAGAAGGAGGGAATTCATTAAAATCCTGATCTGTAATGTTGGCAAGTTGCCATCTAAAAAGCCTGCATTATTTCCTTTGATAGGGTTCAGAGGAGAAATAACAAATGCCAAAAATAAGATTATGGTTTTACTTGATGTGCCAATTTATTATGTTTCCATCAGACTGCAAAATCACATTAGAAAGATAAAGATGAAAAAGATTAATTCTTGATAGGTAGATTTTTTTCCCCACTTAGAATACACATAGACCGTGTATGCATTATTTATGTTTTCTTCTAGTATTTTCTGCGAAGAGATACACATGAAAATCCATGAACATACATGTGTGTGGTAAAATTGACATCATACCTCACACACAAATTGTATCCTTCTCTTTTCCACTTAATACTATATTATTATTATCATTGTTTCTGACCAAATATTAGTTGATGACAAATTTTAAGTATTTTCATAGATAAGGCATAAATTCTTATTAATTGAAGAGGCCCCTATCATTATCTATAGGGACCCTTCCCAGTTTATCATCATTGTCAGTAATGTATGAGAACTAACCATGTTAAATATAAATTTGGAATCAGATATCTCTTTAGATTCTTAAAAATGGAATTTTTATATTCAGAGAAGTGCTCATTTTAAAGCTTATAGGATACTTCTTATGAAATATCTTCCCATGAAACTGGATAGGGGGCCAAATATTCCCCCCTCCCAGCCTTCAGCATTATTAAATCATGTCACTTTATGAGTGTCCTTTGCACATTTTTATACAAGTGTTAATACTTGTATAATACAAATTTAAAAATTTTTAATTTAAGACTATTAGCCCTTCATTTTGTTTGTTTGCAAATGAATTTTCCAATTTGTCATACACCTTTTAATTTTGTTTTTGGTGACAGACTACTCACATTTTTAGGTAGCCAGATATACAAACTTTTTCTAAAGACCTCTTCCTTTGCTTTTATGCTTTAAGTCCTTGTCTATTTCTAGTTAGTTTACTACCTGCCAATACTTTCTTCTTGTTTTAAAATTTTATAAAATATTTGATCTACATTAAATTCATCTTCTGGAAAGTGTAAAATAAGAATCTAAGTTGAATTTTTCAAATAGATTTAACTCCCTCAATATCAGTTTCTGAATACTCATTTCTCTGTTGTTTGCAAATGTTCTTTCATGATACATTTGATTTCTTCCATCGTGTTCTACTTATTCCCCTTTTGTTTTTGGCAACTTGCCCCAAAATTAAGGTAGTTGGGTAATTTGTTTTGATAACTGATAGTTTACAACCATTTAAACATTTTTCCTACATTTTCTTAACTGTCTTTATTTTATTCTTTCAGATGAAATGTATACTCATTTGAAATTTGACAAGCTCCCAACCAATTTAATATCCCACTGAGATCATGCTGCACCTACATATTTGTTTGGGGAGTGCTTGTTTTTTATACCGTGGTACTTGGGAGCATGGGTCTCTAAGAGGCAAGAGTTCAGATCTGCGGTTTGCTGCTCACAGCTATGTGACCTGGGCAAATGGCTTGACTCCTTCTGGCTCCAGTGTCCTCCTCTGGACTATGAGCTCCAGGAGAACAGGTCCTCTTCATGGTGTCTCTCCAGCGTGGTACAAAATGGGCACTCAATGAATATGTTATGAGTGAATAAATGATTAACTGAATCCATCTACAATTCATCCAGAAATACTATGAGGATATAAATTAGGAGACTTAAAAATTTTAACTTCCTAGTATAGTAGCTAATGGAGAAGGCAATGGCAACCCACTCCAGGACTCTTGCCTGGAAAATCCCAAAGACAGAGGAGCCTGGTAGGCTGCTGTCTATGGGGTCGCATAGAGTCGGACACGACTGAGCGACTTCACTTTCACTTTTCATGCATTGGAGAAGGAAAGGGCAACCCACTCCAGTGTTCTTGCCTGGAGAATACCAGGGAGGGCGGAGCCTGGTGGGCTGCCGTCTATAGGGTCGCACAGAGTCGGACACGACTGAAGTGCCTTAGTAGCAGCAGCAGCATAGTAGCTAATATGTACTTTATGTTCAATACTTAATTATTACTGTCATATTTTTAAAAAATTCTTTCTTTCCTTAATTTTGGCAGCACTGGGTCTTCATTGCTGTGAGGTGGCTTCTCTTATTGTGGAGAATGGGCACATGGGATCTTCCTGGACCAGGATTGAAACTGTGAACCCACATTAGCAGGCAGATTCTTAAACACTGGACAACCAGGGAAGTCCTTATTATTGTCATATTATATTTATGACCTTTAGTCCTTTAAATAGGAATTTGAAATTTGTCTCTTATTCAAATACTTTTTGTATTTCTCAGTAAATTTCTGAGATTGATACCATCCATTTTTACTTATGCTTGTGTACATGCTAAGTCGCTTCAGTTCTGTCCAACTCTTTGTGACCCCAGGGACTGTAGCCCCCAGGCTCCTCTGTCCATGGGATTCTCCAGGCAAGAACACTGGAGTGGGGTGCCATTCCCTTCTCCAGGGGATCTTCTTGACCCAGGGATCAAACCCACATCTCCTGCATTGCATGGCTGAGCCTCTGGGAAGCCCCTTACTTATGCTTCTTCCCAGGTATTTCACCTGTTGTGTGTGTGTGTGTGTGTGTGTGTGTGTGTTTTAAAGACATTTCACTACATTTTTAATTATCATTTGTTAAAATGGCCAAAACCCTGGAATGATAGATATCAATTACATCTATATACCAAAATGAGATGCCCTTCACTTTCAAGGACTAGCAGAAAAGGCTATGAAAATCAGTTTTACAATCCTTGTCTTTTTACCTTCTCAAACATCACAGAGTTAAATGCAGAGGTGAGGAGAATTTGGAAATGGAGACTTTTTAAAAGAGAGAACGGCCTCAAATCTGCGTCCCATTCCACACCCCCTTTCTCCCACACAACACCGATGCACCCATGGGGAAGGGTGTTGGATGCTTTCCTACCTACACACATCCAGTGAAAGCGGATGCATCAGGGGCACTCACAGAACTGGTTGAGCGTGCCTGGAACTGGTGGCTTGATGGTATGGCATCTGAGTCATGCCTCTAAAGGAAAGAGAGTCTGAAGCAGCTTCAGAGAGAACATAGAGAGCTATAGTGGAATAAAACGGTGCCCACCACCAGCAGATCTAAGAGACCTGAGTCTCCTGGAGGCCAGATAGGCTCACTGGAGCTACCTGATGGCACAAGAAGACTTGATCAGCAAGGGGCAGGAAGTGGGCAGCTGAGGGAAGAGCTGGGATGACCATCCAGGTGTCCCTCCTCCATGTCAGGACAAGGCGTGCATGAAGACCTCAGTGGCAGCAGCTCTGCCAAGAAGCCACAAAGTGCTCCAAAGAAAGTCTCCTTTAAGTAGCTGAGACCAGGGAGTGACAATGCCCAACATGGACTGGGGAAGACATTCCTGCCCTCTTGCCCCTCCTGCTTTCCTCCCACCCCTACCCACCCCCCTGCCCGCCCATTTGGACTCTGCAAGGTCAGAACTGGTATCAGCAAGTAGAGTGGTGAAATGGAAACACACCAAAAGCTAGAAAATGGGAGAAGCTTTAACTTAATGGGAGCTTGGACTTTAGATTGGAATGAGAATGCTTGAGGATTAAAGTGACCTGAAGATGTATTAATTATCTCAGAGAGGCAGAACCCAGGCCATCAAGACCATTACTCCCAGCTTTTGCCCTCGATTTTACCCAAGAAAGTAGGAAAGAATAAGCCCTCCAAAATCAGTACACAGGAGCAGTGGTAAGAACAGTAGCAAGTTGTTTTCTGTTGTATCCTTCAAATTCTGACATTCAACATGACAGTTATATTGGTCCAAATTACAATATTATTTTAATAATAACCATGAAAAAAATTATGAAGTGAGTCAAGCAAATTAGGAAAGTGACATTCAGTTATTTATCTTAGGGAGTTCATATAGCAGCAGATATGTTTTTAAGTGTGCAAAGATCAAACCAGTAAACCATGGGGATGGACCATCATCAAGACCATTACTCTGTCTGTAGACCAAGTTACAACTAAATCAGGCTTCCCTGGTGGCTCAGTGGTAAAGTGCGGGGAGCGAGCTCCGCCTCTGGCAAAGGTCATGAGGAAGGAGGCTTGGCATACGCAAAGGCGGGATCAAGCCTCAGGAGTCTCCCTGGAAATTCTCGAGCAATCTACCCCCAAAACCAGAGTCTGCCTACTTTCTGCTTTGTGCTTTCACCTACACCTCTGACTTTACGGGGGGCTGTCCCCCACTACCTCTCTGAAAAAAGTTAGCTTACAGCTCCAGTTAATAATTCCTGGGTGTGACAGTGTTTAACCTACAAACTCCTTTGGAAATCCTCTAGCCTGCCTGAATAGGTTTTTCCGGCCACATGTGATTGTTCAGAGCCTCCCAACTGTGAGAGGCAGGAGATGTTCTAAACTGTCTAAACACAGATTCTTTTGAGTAGTTAAAAGATTGATTAGAAATTGTATTGGTGAAGGGATTTTCACTTGTTGGGCCAATGTTTGCTGCTAAGTTTCCATATCCCTTACCTGCTGGTCCCCGGCAGTAAAGAACCCACCTGCCAATGCAGGAGATGTAAGAGACATGGATTCAATCCCTGGGTTGGAAAGATCCCCTGCAGGAGGGCATGGCTACCCACTTCAGCATTCTTGCCTGTCCAAGTGAATCGAATGGACAGAGGAGCCCGGTGGGCCACAGTCCATAGGGTGGCAAAGAGTCAGACACGACTGAGCGACTGAGCATGTGTGCAAGCATAACTAGATCATCTGTGTCAGATGCAAATTTCCTCTATTAAGAAATCTGTAATGGAGATTTAATTAAATAAAATGAAAAAATTTCAGAGGAAGCCCTTTGCCACCAAGAGCCCTAATGTAAATAGTGGATATTAATTTTCAGGCCATAAAACTTATGGACACAAAGAGCATAACTTTGTAAAAATTTTCTGTAACTCATCCAGAGTCTTCATTCTGTCTGATATAGAGTATATAATCTATTCAATCCAGATAAACTGTAGAGTAAGACTTAATTATTCTACCCCTAATGTGGCATTGAAAGTGAAGTTGCTCAGTCGTGTCCAACTCTTTGCAACTCCATGGATTGTAGTCTAACAGGCTCCTCTGTCCATGGGATTTTCCAGGCAAGAGTACTGGAGTGGGTTGCCATTTCCTTCTCTAGGGGATCTTTCTGACCCAGGGATTGAACCCAGGTCTCCCCGACTGCAGGCAGAGCCTGGTAGGCTACAGTCCATGGGGTTGCAAAGAGTCGGACATGACTGAGCAACTTCACTTCATTTTAACGTGGCACTGAGCTTTGAGAGGAGCTTTGGTGGGATGGGATGTCTGGTCTGCAGCTTTCCCTCTGTATCTGATGGACGTTGCAGGGATATAAAGCACCTTGTGTAAACTCTGTCGTTACTTGGGTCCCTTCTGTGTCTTCCAGCATATGTTCCATCCTGCCTTGCCCCTGGCTGAGGGTCATAGAGGTCATTCTCCTCATTCTATGACCAAGCTCTTTCAGGTGAGCCATCCTCTGTCAGCCATTCGGCATGGTTCTTAGGGGCATATGGAATTTTTGATCATTATGCCATGCCTCTCGAGTGTCATAAGAGCCATTGGGATGCAGGGATATGATCTCAAGCCCTCTTTGCCTAGACCTGCCCTGTCCCCATTTACGGAGTATAGCCATTCTCCATAGCAGATGTGAAAGACTTCTCTACAGCACCACCCCACCTCACTCTTATCTGGGAAGCAGCACACAGGTCTTCCCTCCTGTGGATATTTCCCTCCCTCTCTGGGTTGTGTCCTGTCTTTCTCAGGCGTATTCAGGGCAGGGGGAAGGGGCCAGGCCCATCTCTGCTATGGACTGGCAGCTAAGCTTCCTCATTCTTCTCTTGAGCACCTCCTTAGGCAGGCTGTCATCTTTTTCTATAGAAAGCTATGCATTAGTTCAGTTCAGTTCAGTCACTCAGTCGTGTCCAACTCTTTGCGACCCCATGATTCGCAGCACACCAGGCATCCCTGTCCATCACCAACTCCCGGAGTTCACTCAGACTCACGTTCATCGAGTCAGTGATGCCATCCAGCCATCTCATCCTCTGTCATCCCCTTCTCCTCCTGCCCCCAGTTCCTCCCAGCATCAGAGTCTTTTCCAATGAGTCAGCTCTTCGCATGAGGTGGCCAAAGTACTGGAGCTTCAGCTTTAGCATCATTCCTTCCAAAGAAATCCCAGGACTGATCTCCTTCAGAATGGACTGGTTGGATCTCCTTGCAGTCCAAGGGACTCTCTAGAGTCTTCTCCAACACCACAGTTCAAAAGCATCAGTTCTTCGGTGCTCAGCCTTCTTCACAGTCCAACTGTCACATCCATACATGACCACAGGAAAAACCATAGCCTTGACTAGATGGACCTTTGTTGGCAAAGTAATGTCTCTGCTTTTGAATATGCTATCTAGGTTGGTCATAACTTTCCTTCCAAGGAGTAAGCGTCTGTTAATTTCATGGCTGCGGTCACCATCTGCAGTGATTTTGGAGCCCAAAAAAATAAAGTCTGACACTGTTTCCACTTTTTCCCCATCTATTTCCCATGAAGTGATGGGACCAGATTCCATGATCTTAGTTTTCTGAATGTTGAGCTTTAAGCCAACTTTTTCACTCTCCTCTTTCATTTTCATCAAGAGGCTTTTGAGTTCCTCTTCACTTTCTGCCATAAGGGTGGTGTCATCTGCATATCTGAGGTTATTGATATTTCTCCTGGAAATCTTGATTCCAGCTTGTGTTTCTTCCAGTCCAGCGTTTCTCATGATGTACTCTGCATAGAAGTTAAATAAGCAGGGTGACAATATACAGCCTTGACGTACTCCTTTTCCTATTTGGAACCAGTCTGTTGTTCCATGTCCAGTTCTAACTGTTGCTTCCTGACCTGCATATAGGTTTCTCAAGAGGCAGGTCAAGTGGTCCGATATTCCCATCTCTTTCAGAATTTTCCACAGTTTATTGTGTTCCACACAGTCAAAGGCTTTGGCATAGGCAATAAAGCAGAAATGGATGTTTTTCTGGAACTCTCTTGCTTTTTTGATGATCCAGCGGACATTGGCAATTTGATCTCTTGTTCCTCTGCCTTTTCTAAAACCAGCTTGAACATCAGGAAGTTCACGGTTTACATATTGCTGAAGCCTGGCTTGGAGAATTTTGAGCATTACTTTACTAGCATGTGAGATGAGTGCAATTGTGTGGTAGTTTGAGCATTCTTTGGCATTGCCTTTCTTTGGGATTGGAATGAAAACTGACCTTTTCCAATCCTGTGGCCACTGCTGAGTTTTCCAAATTTGCTGGCATATTGAGTGCAGCACTTTCACAGCATCATCTTTCAGGATTTGAAATAGCTCAACTGGAATTCCATCACTCCACTTTGTTCGTAGTGATGCTTTCTAAGGCCCACTTGACTTCACACTCCAGGATGTCTGGCTCTAGATGAGTGATCACACCATCATGATTATCTTGGTCATGAAGATCTTTTTTGTACAGTTCTTCTGTGTATTCTTGCCACCTCTTCTTAATATCTTCTGCTTCTCTTAGGTCCATACCATTTCTGTCCTTTATCAAGCCCATCTTTGCATGAAATTTTCCCTTGGTATCTCTAATTTTCTTGAAGAGATCTCTAGTCTTTCCTATTCTGTTGTTTTCCTCTATTTCTTTGCATTGATCACTGAGGAAGGCTTTCTTATCTCTTCTTGCTATTCTTTGGGACTCTGCATTCAGATGCTTATATCTTTCCTTTTCACCTTTGCTTTTCACTTCTCTTCTTTTCACAGCTATTTGTAAGACCTCCCCAGACAGCCATTTCGCTTTTTTGCATTTCTTTTCCATGGGGATGGTCTTGATCCCTGTCTCCTGTACAATGTCACGAACCTCATTCCATAGTTCATCAGGCACTCTATCAAATCTAGTCCCTTAAATCTATTTCTCACTTCCACTGTATAATCATAAGGGATTTGATTTATGTCATACCTGAATGGTCTAGTGGTTTTCCCGACTTTCTTCAATTTAAGTCTGAATTTGGTAATAAAGAGTTCATGATCTGAGCCACAGTCAGCTCCGGTCTTGTTTATGTTGACTGTATAGAGCTTCTCCATCTTTGGCTGCAAAGAATATAATCAATCTGATTTGGTGTTGACCATCTGGTGATGTCCATGTATAGAGTCTTATCTTGTGTTGTTGGAAGAGGGTGTTTGCTATGACCAGTGCATTTTCTTGGCAAAACTGTATTAGTCTTTGCCCTGCTTCATTCCATATTCCAAGGCCAAATTTGCCTGTTACTCCATGTGTTTCTTGAATTCCTACTTTTGCATTCCAGTCCCCTATAATGAAAAGGACATCTTTTTTGGGTGTTAGTTCTAAAAGTTCTTGTAGGTCTTCATAGAACCATTCAACTTCAGCTTCTTCAGTGTTACTGGTTGGGGCATAGACTTGGATTACTGTGATATTGAATGGTTTGCCTTGGAAACAAACAGAGATCATTCTGTCGTTTTTGGGATTGCATCCAAGTACTGTATTACGGACTCTTGTTGACCATGATGGCTACTCCTTTTCTTCTGAGGGATTCCTGCCCGCAGTATTAGATATAATGGTCATCTGAGTTAAATTCACCCATTCCTGTCCATTTTAGTTTGCTGATTCCTAGAATGTCGACATTCACTCTTGCCATCTCTTGTTTGACCACTTCCAATGTGCCTTGATTCATGGACCTGACATTCCAGATTTCTATGCAATATTGCTCTTTACAGCATCGTTCTCCACTGATCTCCAGTAGCATATTGGGCACCTACGAACCTAGGGAGTTCCTCTTTCAGTATCCTATCATTTTGCCTTTTCATACTGTTCATGGGGTTCTCAAGGCAAGAATACTGAAGAGGTTTGCCATTCTCTTCTCCAGTAGACCACATTCTGTCAGACCTCTCCACCATGACCCACCTGTCTTGGGTTGTCCCACGGGCATGGCTTAGTTTCATTGAGTTAGACAAGGCTGTGGTCCTAGTGTGATTAGATTGACTAGTTTTCTGTGAGTATGGTTTCAGTGTGTCTGCCCTCTGATGCCCTCTTGCAACACCTACCGTCTTACTTGGGTTTCTCTTACCTTGGGCGTGGGGTATCTCTTCACGGCTGCTCCAGCAAAGCAAAGCCTCTGCTCCTTACCTTGGACAAGGGGTATCTGTCCTCACCGCCCTTCCTGACCTTCAACATGGGATAGCTCCTCTAGGTCCATCCAAGCCACCGCTCCTTGGATGTGGGGTTGCTCCTCCCAGCTGCCTCCCCTGGCCTTGGGTGTGGGGGCGTGGGGTAGCCCCTCCCGGCCGCCGCCCCTGACCTGGGATGAGAGCTATGCATGGGTGTGTGCTAAGTCACTTCAGTCAGTGTCTGACTCTTCTTGACCCCAGGGACTGTAGCCCACCAGGCTCCTTCTGTCCATGGGATTCTCCAAGCAAGAGTACTGGCGTGGGTTGCCATGCCCTCCTCCAGGGGATCTTCCCGACCCAGGGATCAACCTGTGTCTCTCATATGTCTCCTGCATTGGCAGGCGGGTTCTTTACCACTAGCGCCACCTGGGAAGCCATAGAAGGCATAGAGGGAACTCTATACCTGGCTCTGTCAGAGGTTTAGCCAAGCAACAAGCAAAAAACCCACCAACAACTTTATATTTTATAAATAAAGGGCCTTGGATTTCAAGACTAATGTCTCTGCTCTGAGTTTCAAGAGTCTGTTTGGAATTTTAAAAAAGAAAGAAAAAAAAGACTTTGCCCCTATTCTAGTTTCTTTGTGTCTCCTCTCTGCTAAGTCAAAGTAGAGAAGGTCATGGTGTAAAGGAAGGAACCAAACGTTAATATTTCTGCATTTTAATCGGTAACACACGTGGTTCAAATCTCCAGTTATCTGACAAGTCACCACACAAACACCCACTTTCTCTTCTCTCCGAGCCAACAAGGAGGAAGACAGTAGTTCGACAGTTTCCTGAGCCTATGGGTGGGGAAAGAGACTCAACAGCAGGCATATACATGCCTATTAATCACCCAAAAGTGCACTTCGAAGCCAGTTGGATCGATGGAGGTCGGCTAAGAGAGGTTCTAGCAGATCTGTGCTCTCCTACATCAGAAGTACCCCTGCAAACAGAGGGTAGAAATAAAAGCAATCATATCCAAGGGGATTATTACTGATCAGCTTTAAGCATTCAGAAAATTATTTGTTCTCATGAAGTTTTAATTTTATGCAGTTGACAATGTGAAATGAATGACAAAGAAACCTATCCACCTACATCCTATATATTGGACAATGAATACATTTTAACTTTGTAACAAACATAACCAGATTAATATGCCTCTAACTTGAAATGACTTTGGAATTGTCAGAAAAGTGTACTGGGGAGTGCGAGGGCCCACCTCTATTTAATAATCAATTTGCAGGGTCTTAATTAAATTCTCCTTTGAGCCTCGAGAAAATAATGTGAGACTGGAAGGTATAACTTGAACTAAATTCTCCAACAGCCACAATAATAAGTAGGGAGAAATAATATTAAGATCATTTCAAGATAAAAGGAAAATGGAATTCTTTCCTATCATACATTCTCTGTTAAAAGGACGAACTAACATGTGAGAAAGAAATTGGATTTCCTTGGGGTTTTTGTTCCACAAGGCAGAATTATATTTCAGTTTCAAGGAAGTCATGAATCAGAGAGAAGGTAAGAGGAGAGAGACCAAGCCCCTACTAAGGGTACAAGTGAAAGTGTGCAGTGGCTTGAAATCACATTCCAGTAGAACCCTGAATTCTCTGGTCTCCTGCCTTCCCCTGGCAGGTGCTGAGAGAGGTAGGATTTATTCATCTGCTCCTTGCCATTACCTTGCCCTTCTGCTGTGTTGTTAGGTGAGTCCAGTTTCCCCTGTGGTGGCCTTGACTGTCAGATATTCTTTGCTGTCTCTGCTGCGTTCCTAACCTCAGGCTCTAATGGCCTAGCTTGACCTTTCCACTGCCAGTCAAATGGAGAAGATTCTCTCTTCAGCAATAACACAACTTCTTTGCGTGAAACCCCAGAGCATATCTTGGCTCCCGCCATTTTCATTCATTCATTCAACACATATTCAACAAATGTTTAACCCTCAGCTAGAGTGCCAGGTACTGGGGCTGGCACTCAGGGCACAGTGGAGAGTAAGTCAGTGATGATCACTGATTTGTGGAGCACAGCATCTAATATTGCACTTCGCTTCCTTCTCTAGTAAACTCCAGGAAACCTCCTCAGTGCTGAGGAACACAGTGGTGGCACTTTCCAGGCTGCTGCTCAAAAGCTCTGGTTCCCACCAGCAGTTGCCCAGCATCTCAGCATCTTACTGCTCCGCCTTGGAACAAACTTTCTGCCCATGCAGGCACTTCCCCCAGACCCTGTCTTCCACTCACATTTCTCAAATGTTTTAATCACCACATCACAGAAATCAACACTCCATTTTATTTCTTGCCATTTTTCCCCAGATGGGTAGTGGGCTACAATGAACATGGAATTTCATCAGCCCTGGTGGGCCTCAGCTATACTGATTACATGGGAGAGGATATGAAAGAGTTGTTGCTCTTCAGTCGCTAAGTTGTGTCTGACTCTTTGTGACCCCATGGACTGCAGCACTCCAGGCTCCCCTGTCCTCCAGTCTCTCCCAGAGTTTGCTCACATTGAGTTGGTGATGCTGTCTAACCAGCTCAATCCCTTCTCCTTTTGCCTTCAAACTTTTCCAGCATCAGGGTCTTTTCCAGTGAGTCAGCTCTTCATATCAGAGGGCCAAAGTATTGGAGCTTCAGCATCAGTCCTTCCAATGAATAATCAGGGTTGATTTCCTTTAGGATTGACTGATTTTATCTCCTTATGGGCCAAGAGACTCTCAAGAGTCTTCTCCAGCATCACAATTCAAAAGCATCAATTCTTCAGCACTCAGCCATCTTTTTGATCCAATTCTCACATCTGTACATGACTACTGGAGAAACCATAGCTTTGACTATATGGACCTTTCGTCAAAATGATGTCTTTGCTTTTACACGCTATCTAGGTTTGTCATAGCTTTCCCTCCAAGGAGCAAGTGTCTTTTAATTTCATGGCTGCAGTCACTGTCCACAGTGATTTTGGAACCCAAGAAAATGATATCTGTCACTGCTTCCATTTTCCCCCATACTTCTAGATGAAGGAGTATCCAACCTTAAGAGTTGAATGTTCATATTATAAAAAACTAGGCAATGGACAGTTGAAATTCTTGGTTGAAATACTAAATAGAGAATGCATTTTGTACAATTTAAACACTTTTCCTCATAGCTGAATGGTAAGGAATCCATTAGCATTCTTAGAAAAGAGTGACAAGGTTAGTTTTGTACTTCACATCATGCGATTTATTTATTATCTAGGGAGCTTTGAAGGTGAGAATGTTTAGACAGAATTGGGATGAACTATAGTAACTCTTCAACTTAAAGAGAAAAGGTATCCAACTGACTTCTTTACCTTTTTCTCTTCAGGGTAGTGCCTTCATCCTTCCCTAAAATCCCGCACTGCAGGGACAACCAGCATTCCCTTTCTTCTTAAAGGGTTGGCCGGTCAAAAAATAGTTCGACAGAGCTGTAATTTTACCTAGGCCATAGTTGCAGACTCTGCTCATGCTGGAAAGGAACCTGAGGTTCTGAGCATCATTCTCTGAGATAAGGAGACTAGGGTGTCTGGTCTCAAGAAGGTAAGAAGGGGAGGAAGTTGAGGAAGAAGGTGGTTTTCAATCACTAGTCAACTAGTCCATATTACAGACCACCTTGCCACCAACTGAGGCCCTGATGACAAATACCTCTGAATTGAGGTCAGAAGTCAGGCTCATTCTGGACGTCCCTGATGGTCCAGTGTTTAAGAGTCCACCTGTCAATTCCGGGGTTCGACCCCTGATCCGATATCTGAGAACGGAGATCCCACATGCCATGGAGCAAATAAGCCTGCGCGCCACAACTGCTGACCTCACGCTCTAGAACCCATGCCTTGCAACAAGAGAAGCCACCACGGTGAGAAGCCTGCACAGCACAAGGAGAGGAGCCCTGCTGGCCACAAGTAGGAAAGCCCGCGTGCAGCAACAAAGACACCATGCATGCAGCCAAGGCCCGGCGCAGCCAAAGGCAAGTCAGCCTCATTTCTCTGGTCTGCACTGAAAGGGGTCCTTTTACATGTTATGGGCTGTAGGTTTTCTGGTTGGAGGAGCATGTGCATAGATCTAGGGAGGAACTGAGAAAGATACTGAGTGTTAGCAGGCAGGGTGTGAGCAACTATACCGCTCTGTGCACGTGTGATCCCCTGAGCTGTCGTTCACTTGCTTACTCCCATTAGGAGGGTGAGATCATGAGGTCAGTAAGACTGACTGAAGATGGACCGACAAAATCATGTTATCCAGGGATGCCAGAGGAGTAGCAGCTGCAAAGAGGACATCCTGGCAAAGACCAAAAACAGAGCAGGTTTGACAGCCTTAAATGCACAAGGTACACCTAGAAA
Organism: Bos grunniens; assembly: GCF_055505025.1. Classification (NCBI taxonomy): domain Eukaryota; kingdom Metazoa; phylum Chordata; class Mammalia; order Artiodactyla; family Bovidae; genus Bos; species Bos grunniens. The sequence continues at coordinate 58,091,658 of NC_141183.1, read as the reverse complement.
GTATCCTGATTTTCTACAGTGGCTTTATTGACTAAAGGCAGAATCATTTAAGTGCAAGAAACTATGGAATGCATTTGAGAAGTCTAGCATTTTGTCAAAAAATCGATGCAGAAATATGATGTGGGAATTTTTCCTGGACAAAGGGAAAAGGCAAGTTGGCCCCAGCCTAATCAAGATTAACCTATTTATAGGAAGACCATGGCAAGACAGTCAGACTCAACTGACGTGACTTAGCAGCAGCAGCAGCATGGCAAGAGAAGAGGGTTGGTTAGCCAGACAAGTGTAGAAAAATGGGGATCAGAGAGACAAAATTTGACCTCATGTGCTCAGCACCCAGCAGAGAGAGATTGTAAGTGTGGAAGATTTGCCCCTGACTCTTTGTGACCCCATAGGCTGTAGCCCAACAAGGCTCTGCTGTTCATGAAATTTCCCAGGCAAGAAAACTGGAGTGGGTTGCATTTTCTTCTCCAGAAATTGAACCCATGTCTCCTGCACTGAGAGGCGGATTCTTTACCACTGAGCCACCAGAGGAGCCCACAAAGCATTTGGGAATGGAAATTTGTGCACTATATCTATGGGGATGAGTCTAGCTTTTATCTGTCTGTGCTCATTCACTTCAGTCATGTCCAACTCTTTGTGACTCTATAGACTGTAGCCCAGCAGACTCCTCTGTCCATTGGATTCTTCAGGCAAGAATACTGGAGTGGGTTGCCATTTCCTCTTCCAGCAGATCTTCCCCAACCAGGGATCGAACTCATATATCCTGCATTGGTAGGTGTATTCCCTACCACTGAGCCAGTGGGGAAGCCCTAATCTAGCTTATTGTCACTCAATTATATTGTAATTCACTATGCTTTTGAACTGTGGTATTGGAGAAGACTCTTGAGAGTGCCTTGGATTGCAAGGAGATCCAACCAGTCCATCCTAAAGGAAATCAGTCCTGAATATTCATTGGAAGGACTGATGCTGAAGCTGAAACTCCAATACTTTGGCCACCTAATGGGAAGAACTGACTCATTTGAAAAGACTCTGATGTCTTACCCAGGAGTAAGAAGTAACACATGGGTGACAGAATCGAGTCCCATGAGCATCTTATTGAACTGTACAATGAGCATAATATAGCACGACTGGATTTAACACAGAGAAAGATCAAGCCATGCACCTGGGTTCTACAAGGCAATCACACATCCGACCCAGCTGAATTCTTTTAAATCATTTAAGCCACACCCTTTTCTTACTGTTCATGGGGTCTCAAGGCAAGAAAGAAAGAAACTGAAGCTGAAACTCCAGTATTTTGGCCACCTGATGCGAAGAACTGACTCATTGAAAAAGACCCAGATGCTGGGAAAGACTGAAGGCAGGAGGAGAAGGGGACAACAGAGGATGAGATGGCTGGATGGCATCACTGACTCAATAGCCATGAGTTTGGGTAGACTCTGGGAGTTGGTGATGGACAGGGAGGCCTGGTATGCTGCCGTTCATGGGGTCACAAAGAGTTGGACACGACTGAGTGAGTGAACTGAACTGAACTGAACTGAACCCACACCCAAGCTGCACAACTGATATCCTGGGAAACTCAGTCCCTGGCACCTTACAGAGCTCGAGTCTAGAGCCCTAGTGCCCACGGTCACAGCTAATTCACTTCTTGACCCAGTCTGTTGCCTCAGCTCCTGCCCTCTGACCCCATCCCTTGGCTCTGGCCGCAGGCTCCCCTCTGCTGCTGTGGGGCCATTTCCCCCACTTTGACCTCTTCTGGTTTACACTCAACCCTCTTTGAGTCCAGTCTATGGGACCCACACCAGCACCTTCTCTGAGAATAGAGAGCTTAAGGACAGAATGCCCAAGGCATTGACCCATCTTGGCATCCATGAAAATAAACACCCATGGAGAAGACAGTTACTTGTGTGTGTATGTGTGTGTGTGTGTGTGTGTGTGTGTGTGTGTAATCGTCATTCTTTTTCTTTCACTGTATACAAATGTATTTATAAAATTCATTCACATTTTATTGCCACCTTTTTGTACTTTACAACTTTAGATATTTTGACCGTGAAAATATTCTTCTATGACAGGTTCATTGAAAATGCACGTCAGAACTTTTTAAAAGTATAGTTTTTTTAATTTCTAAACTTTAAGAAAATATCATGCATTCAGTTCAGTTCAGTTCAGTCGCTCAGTCGTGTCCAACTCTTTGCGACCCCATGAATCGCAGCATGCCAGGGCTCCATGTCCATCACCAACGTTGTCCTGGAGTTCACTCAGACTCACGTCCATCGAGTCAGTGATGCCATCCAGCCATCTCATCCTCTGTCGGCCCCTTCTCCTCCTGCCCCCAATCCCTCCCAGCATCAGAGTCTTTTCCAATGAGTCAACTCTTCGCATGAGGTGGCCAAAGTACTGGAGTTTCAGCTTTAGCATCATTCCTTCCAAAGAACACCCAGGACTGATCTCCCTCAGAATGGACTGGTTGGATCTCCTTGCAGTCCAAGGGACTCTCAGGAGTCTTCTCCAACACCACAGTTCAAAAGCATCAATTCTTTGGTGCTCAGCCTTCTTCACAGTCCAACTCTCACATCCATACATGACCACAGGAAAAACCATAGCCTTGACTAGACGGACCTTTGTTGGCAAAGTAATGTCTCTGCTTTTCAATATGCTTTCTATGTTGGTCATAACTTTCCTTCCAAGGAGTAAGCGTCTTTTAATTTCATGGCTGCAGTCACCATCTGCAGTGATTTTGGAGCCCCCCAAAAATAAAGTCTGACACTGTTTCCACTGTTTCCCCATCTATTTCCCATGAAGTGATGGGACCAGACGCCATGATCTTCGTTTTCTGAATGTGGAGCTTTAAGCCAACTTTTTCACTTTCCACTTTCACTTTCATCAAGAGGCTTTTGAGTTCCTCTTCACTTTCTGCCATAAGGGTGGTGTCATCTGCATATCTGAGGTTATTGATATTTCTCCCAGCAATCTTGATTCCAGCTTGTGCTTCTTCCAGTCCAGCGTTTCTCATGACGTACTCTGCATAGAAGTTAAATAAGCAGGGTGACAATATACAGCCTTGACGTACTCCTTTTCCTATTTGGAACCAGTCTGTTGTTCCATGTCCAGTTCTAACTGTTGCTTCCTGACCTGCATACAGATTTCTCAAGAGGCAGGTCAGGTGGTCTGGTATTCCCATCTCTTTCAGAATTTTCCACAGTTTATTGTGATCCACACAGTCAAAGGCTTTGGCATAGTCAATAAAGCAGAAATAGATGTTTTTCTGGAACTCTCTTGCTTTTTCCATGATCCAGCGGATGTTGGCAATTTGATCTCTGGTTCCTCTGCCTTTTCTTTTTTTTTTTTTTCCTTACCCCTCACTGCTTTATTTTTCTCCATAGCAATGATCACCCTCCGAGGCTTTGTATGTATTTATTCTTGTTCATCTGTTGTCTGTCTTTCCCTGTAGAACGCAGGCTCTGTGAGGACAGGGTTGTTGTTTTTTTTTTTTTTTTTTTTTCTGTTTTGCTGTGCAGTGTCTCCAGCGCCCAGATGGAGGCCTAGCACGTAGTGGGCGCTCAGTAAATATTTGTTGAAGAGTCAATGAAACTAGACTCCCTCTCCTTCCTTCCATTTCCAACTCTGAGACTAACAGCTGAGCACTGTCCTCAAAGGGGATCGACCGGCCACTGGAAGACTTTGGACACGCGAAAGCATTAGGCAAAAGTCACAGGTCTGTTCTCCACGCTGTTGCCCAGACTCTGTTCTCAACGGGTGCCAGCAATGATGCAGGTCAGATGGTGCGCAGACCGTTCTGAAGAGAAGCTTAGCCTTTGTCCCCACCATCTTTGCTGGATCAGGGGATGGGGAGAAAGGAAACCAAAATGGGGGAAAGCAGAAAGGCCAGAGTAGGTTTTTATAATTACCATCTTTCAGGAGTATTTTTCTTATTTAAAAAATAATACTGATTTTCTGGGGGGAAAAAATTCCATGGAAAACTTTCCTTCTAACCAAAATGGTGAGAAAGGCAGGTATAAAAATGGAGAAGGCAGGTGTGAAGATGGAGAGGCAAGTGCGGTCATGGGGAGGTGGGAGTGAAGATGGAGAGGCGGGTATGAAGATAGAGGGGCAGGTGTGAAAGTTGGGGGAGGCAGCTGTGGGCACGGGAATGCAGGCTCACCCCTTGTTAGCTGTAGCGAGAGACGGGGGCTTCCCTTTCACTTCAGAGAGAGAAGAGAAGGCTCTGAGGTATCAACAGCCTGGACTATTAGGAAAAGGAAGACAAAGAATCGTGTTTTCTGAACATGGAAGGAATGGCTCTCTGGCTTCTGGGGCTAGCTGGTCTCCTCCAACTCCAGCAGGTCATCCACGTATTCCAGGACCTCTCCCTCATCGTCATCCATGAGATTCTCCTTAGCAAAGTCATACAGCTCTTTCTGGAGCATGGTCACGTTAAAGAACTGGACTGCTTCCGGTCTGGGCTGGAAATGCTCGTCCGCCAGCGCCCACTTGTCCCTGTGGTACTGATAGTACTCCAGGTTCTGCTGCATGACCTTGTCGCTCTGGTCAAAGAGCAGGTAGCTGACCGCGCAGGGCGCCGCATTCTTCAGGTCGTTCAATTTATAATAAGCGAACTGCAAATAATGATACATGGTAGCCAAAAATTTCTCCACCGGATATCCTCCTATGACAGGGGTGAGGTTCTCCTCACACTGAATTTTGCATTCCAGGACCTCCACATAATGATCTGCGATGGAAAGATAGAAATCCTTGAAGTCCCTGATCTCCCGGGAGCCCTCGCAGGCAGCGAGACACTCATAGAAGGCCTTGAAGAAGTCAGGAAGGGCCAGCTCCATGTCGGTGATGCATGTTCTCCAGTTCTCGCCATTGTAGGCCCGCACGGCTCGGATGAACAGGCTCTCGTACGACTTGGTTTCCAAATGTTTAATGTAGTCCTCGGCATCGGGCAGGCTCTTGTAATAAGCCATGTTTCTCTTCATCATCTCGTCATCAGGATGCTTCAGTAGAAAGGTGTGAGCAGCTGCAATGGCTTTCGGAAGATTATTTGCCTTGAAGTAGGCGAACTGCAGGAACTTGTAGGGCTCTCGGCGCTGGAAGTCCGCCAGTACTTCGCGGCTGGGTTTCGACTGGCGGAAGGCCGGCAGGCCCTGCTTGCAGCGTTTGAGGCAGTGCGCTTGGCGCAGCAGGCCCCCGAAGAGGCGCAACTCCGGGTAGCGCGCGAGGCCGGCGGTGGGCTCGGGCTGCGGGGCCCCGCTGCAGTTGCGGTGGCAGAAGGCCTCGCTGTCCCGTAGCAGGCGGTGCAGCCGCAGGCTGATCTCCAAGTAGCCCACGCTCTCCGCCCAGTGCTCGCTGCTGTATTGGTCCAGCGCGTGCCGGTAGGCCGACTCGAGCAGCATCAGCTCGTCCTGCGGGAAGCTGTAGCGCTTCGTACTGGGCGCGCCCCGAGTGCAGCGCGCATACCGAGCATAGCAGCGCCAGCAGCGCCGCGGCCGCCCGGCGCCCTGGCTCCATAGCTCCAGGCGGAAGGAAGGAAAGAGTCCTCTGCCTTTTCTAAAACAAGCTTGAACATCAGGAAGTTCACGGTTCACATATTGCTGAAGCCTGGCTTGGAGAATTTTGAGCATTACTTTACTAGCATGTGAGATGAGTGCAATTGTGCGGTAGTTTGAGCATTCTTTGGCATTGCCTTTCTTTGGAATTGGAATGAAAACTGACCTTTTCCAGTCCTGTGGCCACTGCTGAGTTTTCCAAATTTGCTGGCATATTGAGTGCAGCACTTTCACAGCATCATCTTTCAGGATTTGGAATAGCTCCACTGGAATTCCATCACCTCCACTAGCTTTGTTCATAGTGATGCTTTCTAAGGCCCACTTGACTTCACATTCCAGGATGTCTGGCTCTAGATCAGTGATCACATCATCATGATTATCTTGGTCATGAAGATCTTTTTTGTACAGTTCTTCTGTGTATTCTTGCCACCTCTTCTTAATATCTTCTGCTTCTGTTAGGTGCATACCATTTCTGTCCTTTATCAAGCCCATCTTTGCATGAAATGTTCCCTTGGTATCTCTAATCTTCTTGAAAAGATCTCTAGTCTTTCCCATTATGTTGTTTTCCTCTATTTCTTTGCATTGATTGCTGAAGAAGGCTTTCTTATCTCTTCTTGCTATTCTTTGGAACTCTGCATTCAGATGCTTGTATCTTTCCTTTTCTTCTTTGCTTTTTGCTTCTCTTCTAATTTCAGTTTTTTTGAAGGGAAATACAGATGATCAAAACTGGTTCAGAAGGATGTCCACTTGGCTGGGTCTCTAGCTTTCAGCTCTCTGAATGACGACCCTTGTCCACCTGGTCACACATCCATAGTGGGTGATGCAATTATTTGTATGTTTTGTCAAGAGCAATCAGGTATTTTGAAAAGCATTTCATTACCTCCAAATTTTCCTTGTTTAGGACTTAATCTTTTAAGACCTGAAATGCACCAGAATCCAGCCATGGCTGCATTCAAAGGCTCCTCTAGAGTCTCCCACTCTTGGCCCTTTCCTACCATCTCTCCGGAGAAAGGAGCTGTCCTCCGTTTGCCATGCTCCGTGCTCTGCGAGTTAGGTCAGGTGGCTTGGGGAGGGGCCAGAGAATCATAAACACGTTCTCAAACTGGTGACTCCTGGTGATTTCAGGCTGGTTTCCAAGCTGTTTGCTGAGGTAGGAGGGCAGATGGAGTTCTTAGTAACGGCCATCCACACACACCCTTCCAGACTCATCGCTGGGCCCTGCAGACCGTCTCTGCTTCTCCCTCTGAGAAGGAACCAGAGGTGAGCTCTGATGTCACTTGAAGTCTTTCTATATCTCTAGCTGATTCCAGTTTCCTCTCATGAGGAGCAAAACCAAACCTCCCAAAGCTACCCATGTCAGCTACGGCCCACTTCATCTTCCTGGCAACAGGGCCCCCTGAGGACCTTCCCTCAAGTTCTGGGAAGAATGTGAGAGTGCAGAAAACCACCCTTCAGAGCGCGCACCCACGACTACGGAACGCACGTCCCCACTCAGACCCGGAGGACTGCCTCTGCGCCTGCCTCCTGCTGTGGTCTCTGGATGGAGCCCGTTTCCAGCTCCTGAGGCCTTCCTGACTTCAGTGCAGGCTCAAAGCGAGCCTGCCCCATGAAACATCCGTGAGTCCCTCTCACAAGCATCCAGTTCGCTCAGAACCTGTGGCCTTAGCTCTCGCGGCCTCTCTCTGGTCCCCTCGTGTTAGGCTGCTCAGCATAGAGGTCTCCACTCACTCACTGGACTGCAGACTTCTTTGCAGCACAGTGACTGACTCACCTTTATTTTCCCCACAGGCGCTCATTACCCTAAAAGCTGCCTGAGTTCCTGATGCCCTGAATGAAGCTGCTTACTTCTGTTTCTTCTGGGACATATCACAAGTGATTCTTCTTTCCAACCACACTGTCACCTTCCAACTCTGGCTCCCAGGAGCCCCCGGCTGAGTTCTTTCTTAGAATCAGGGAGAGGCCTCTGGGTTTCTTCCCAGTGCACACCCACACTGCACACACCCATCTAATGCCACCTTAGCCTGTGGGTGAGGAAGCCACCGACAGCAGCTCTTCCTGGGCCCTCCATACCCCCTCCCGGGGTAAAGACATCAGGGACCCCCTTCAGTCACTTTGGGGAGAAGACCGAGACCTCCACAGGCGTGCACCTCCCAGGAGGAAGTTGGGACGGCGGTACCTACAGTGGCCCACAAGCTAGAAACGCAGGCTCTTATCAAAGTCTTTTCTGACTCTAATCTCTTCAAGGGGCACTTCTCTTCCAGATTTCTTCTCTGTAAAGATAAAATCAGTGCCTCCCGAGCGCCTCCAGCTTCAAACCCTAATATGAAAATGAAAACAAAATACACACAGACTTGTCCTGACCGAAATAGAAAGGGATGTGGCTTCATCTCTCTTGCTTGATTTCTCTTTCCCTGGTTTCCTCTCCGCCTAGCAGCTGGCCCCATGAGAGCTCCTGGGAACCACAGGACAATTTTAAACCACTGCAGAGATGGCCACTGAGGACCCCTCTTCATCTGAGTTTCTGATATATAGCTTGGACAGCAGCAACGGCCTGATATGGAGGGGAGTTGAGGGCAGCAAAACTCGTTACTGAGGAGAACCTGAGATCTACCTAGGAACGTGGTCACTGTGTGTGCACACGTGTCACGTACCAAAGTTCCAGGCCACAGCAGTGTGCAGCTGCTTAGGAGCAGGGCTGTGTTTTATCAACCTCTGCATTCTCACCACTTGGCATGTGGTCATATCAAAGCTGCCATCTCTCTATCACATTTGAGGACTTAGTAATTATGAGTTGCTCTCCACGCCTCCTCTGACAGAGCATTAAGTTCAACACTGCTTTGTGTCTAAACTATTAATAGTTGGTTGTGCATCGGTCTTGTCACTCTGCTGTAGGATACCCGAGGGCATGGATTGTATCATATTCATCTCTGCCCACAACCAGGCACAGAGGACAGAAGGAGCCAAGGGTGAGAAGTCAGGCGAGTCAACTTGAAGGTGTTCATAAAGCAGCCGGCGAGCCAGCAGTAGGAAGTTTGAGTGGGTAGAGGATGATCCATTTCAGCTGTGGTGGGGTTAGAACATGGGGCCAGACTCTGGCGGGCAAGAGGAAGGCCCCCAAAGGCAGGATCGTACTGAAATCCTCAGTGTAGGCTCTGGACTGGTGGCAACCAGCAGGGTAATTCTCTGTGCTTCAACTCATCCTTTGCCAGCTTGAGTGGATAATATCACTCACCTCGGAGGGCTCTTTTGAGAATGAACGGAAGACGTGTAAAGTAGTTAGCATGGTGTGGGCACCTAATAAGTTCTCAAGCATTAACTATTATGTCATTATTTTTGTATGCAACTCATAAAACATTTTCCCAAATCAGCCTCGATTTCTCAGAAATATTCAGTAGGTTGGGTGCTCTGAAAATAGCTATGAAAGGAAGATTCTCAATAAACTACTAATAAATAATTGGGCAAGGTCTTACCTGGAGCAGCTGGAGCAAAATACCATAGACTGGGTTATAAACAACAGGAATTATAAACAACAGAAATTTATTGCTTAGAGTTCTAGAGGCTGAAACTTCAGACTCAAGGTGACAGCATGGCTTCCTTTGGTGAAAGTCCTCATCCTGTTCATAGCCCATGCGTTCTTGCTGGGCCCTCACAGCCCAGCTGGCCAGGACCAGGGTGTTCTCTGGGGCCTCTCTTCTGGAGCACTAATGCCATTCATGAGAGTCCCACCCTCATGACCTACACACTTCCCAAAGACCTACCTGATAAAATTATCTTTGGGGAGAGGATCTCAACGTAAGAATTTTGGGGGGATATAAACATTCAGACTGTAACAGGGAAGATGTTCAGGCATAAAGAGAGAAACACACCCAGAGACACACAGGCATGCCTGATTCTTTGCTTCTGGGTCTGTCACACACACACACACACACACACACACACACACACTCCCTTTTCCAGATGTCCCCTGGATAGAATTCTGCAAACAATATGTCACAGCAAGCACTCTTGGTTCTGCCCCTCCAGGGATGATCCTTGAGCCAACATGGAGAAAGGCATTCTCATCACAATTTCCGTTGAGAAGACTGTGGTTCCTTGGGATGAGGAAAGCCTATGATAAAATGTTGGGCATGAATTGAAAAAGTAACTACTTTTACTGCAGAGAATGGAGTACAAGAAACAATTTATTCAGGCCCTGAAATGTATCTCCCTTGTTCTGTTACACACTGAATCCATCCTTTACAAAGCAAAAGTGGATATATATGTGAAATCTCTTGTGGGGTCACTGCTCCTTTCTCCTGGTCTTGGTGTGCACAAGATTTTGTTTGTGCCCTCCAAGGGTCTGTTTCTCCAGTCCTGTATAAGTTCTGGCAGTTCTATTCCGGGGTTAATGGTGATCTCTTCCAAGAGGGCTTATGCCATACCCAAGTCCGCAGCACCCAGAGCCCCTATCCCTGCAGCAGTCCACTGCTGACCCATAACTCCACAGGAGACACTCAGACACTCAAAGGCAGGTCTGGATCAGTCTCTGTCAGGTCTGGTGCACACAAGGTTTTGTTTGAGCTCTCCGAGCGTCTCTGGCGGGTATGGGGTTTGATTCTAAATGCGATTTCACCCTTCCTACCGTCTTGCTGGGGCTTCTCCTTTGCCCTTGGAAGTGGGGTATATATTTTTGGTGGGATCCAACATTCTCCTGTTGATGGTTGTTCAGCAGCAAGTTGTAATTTTGAAGTTCTCACAGAAGATGAGTGCACGTTCTTCTACTCCACCATCTCCTTCAGCAGAAAAGTCTGACCCAGACTTGCCTGTGAATGTGCAGGAGTCTCTGGTGGAGGTGAGGGTCAGTGGTGGCCTGGTGCAGGGCCAGGGGCACTGAGTGCACCAGTGAAGGCATGGGACCTTTTGAAGGACATCCCCATTATCTTCATTACCTCCACCATAGTTTGGCCTCAGGTTAAACAACAGAGAGGGAACACAGCACTGCCCATCAACAAAAAAATTGGATTAAAGATTTACAGAGCATGGCCCCACCCATCAGAACTACACCCAGCTCCCCCTAGTCAGGCTGTCCCATCAGGAAGCTTCCACAAACCTCTTATCCTTCTCCATCAGAGGGCAGACAGAAGGAAAACCACAATCACAGAAAACTAATCAAACTGATCACATGGACCACAGCCTTGTCTAATTCAATGAAACCATGTGCCATGCCATGCAGGGCCACTCAAGACGATTGGGTCATGGTAAAGAGTTCTGACAAAACGTGGTCCACTTGAGAAGGGAATGGCAAACCACTTCACTGTTCTTGCCTTGAGAACCCCATGAACAGTATGAAAACACAAAAAGATAGGACACTGAAAGATGAACTCCCCATGTTGGTAGGTGCCCAATATGTTATAGGAGAACAGTGGAGAAATAACTCCAGAAAGAATGAAGAGATGGAGCCAAAGCATAAACAACACCCAGTTGTGGATGTGCCTGGTGATGGAAGTAAAGTCCAATGCTATAAAGAACAATATTCCATAGGAACCTGGGATGTTAGATCCATGACTCAAGGTAAATTGGAAGTGGTCAAACAGGAGATGGCAAGAGTGAATATTGACATTTTAGGAATCAGTGAAGTAAAATGGACTGGAATGGGTGAATTTAACTTAGATGACCATTATATCTACTCCTGTGGGCAAGAATCCCTTAGAAGAAATGGAGTAGCCATCATAGTCAACAAAAGAGTCTGAAATGCAGTACTTGGGTACAACTCAAAAACAACACAATGATTTCTGTTCATTTCCAAGGCAAACCATTCAATATCATGGTAATCCAAGTCTATGCCCTGAGCAGTAATCCTGAAGAAGCTGAAGTTCAATGGTTCTATGAAGACCTATAAGACCTTCTAGAACTAACACCCCAAAAAGATGTCATTTTCATTATTAGGGACTGAAATGCAAAAGTAGGAAGTCAAGAGATACCTGGAGTAACAGGTAAATTTGGCCTTGGGGTACAGAATGAAACAGGGCAAAGGGTAACAGAGTTTTGCCAAGAGAATGCACAGGTCATAGCAAACAGTCTCTTTCAACAACACAAGAGGGGACTCTATATATGGACATCACCAGATGGTCAACACCGAAATCAGATTGATTATATCCTTTGCAGCCAAAGATGGAGAAGCTGTATACAATCAGCAAAAACAAGACCAGGAGCTGACTATGGCTCAGATCATGAACTCCTTATTGCCAAATTCGGACTGGAGTTGAAGAAAGTAGGGAAAACCAAAGACCTACAAGACCTTTTAGAACTAACACCCAAAAAAGATGTAATTTTCATTATAAGGGACTGGAATGCAAAAGTAGGAAGTCAAGAAACACCTGGAGTAACAGGCAAATTTAGCCTGGGAGTACAGAATGAAGCAGGGCAAAGGCTAATAGAGTTTTGCCAAGAGAACGCACTGGTCATAGCAAACACCCTCTTCCAACAACACAAGAGAAGACTAGCACCAGATGGTCAACACTGAAATCAGATTGATTATATTCTTTGCAGCCAAAGACAGAGAAGCTCTATACAGTCAGCAAAAACAAGACCGGGAGCTGACGGTGGCTCACATCATGAACTCCTTATGGCCAAATTCAGATTTAAGTTGAAGAAAGTGGGGAAAACCACTAGACCATTCAGGTATGACCTAAATCAAATCCCTTATGATTATACAGTGGAAGTGAGAAATAGATTTAAGGGCCTAGATCTGATAAATAGAGTGCCTGATGAACTATGGACAGAGGTTTGTGACATTGTACAGGAGACAGGGATCAAGACCATCTCCATGGAAAAGAAATGCCAAAAAGCAAAATGGCTGTCTGAGGAGGCCTTACAAATAGCTGTGAAAAGAAGAGAAGTGAAAAGGAAAGACAGAAGCATCTGAATGCAGAGTTCCAAAGAATAGCAAGAAGAGATAAGAAAGCCTTCCTCGGTGATCAGTGCAAAGAAATAGAGGAAAACAACAGAATGGGAAAGACTAGAGATCTCTTCAAGAAAATTAGAGATACCAAGGGAACATTTCATGCAAAGATGGGCTCGATAAAGGACAGAAATGTTATGGACTTAACAGAAGCAGAAGATATTAAGAAGAGGTGGCAAGAATACACACTGCTGCTGTGAATACACAGGAGAACTGTAAAAAAAAGAGCTTCATGATACAGATAATCACGATGGTGTGATCACTCACCTAGAGCCAGATCCTGGAATGTGAAGTCAAATGGGCCTTAGAAAGCATCACCACAAACAAAGCTAGTGGAGGTGATGGAATTCCAGTTGAGCTATTCCAAATCCTGAAAGATGATTCTGTGAAAGTGCTGCACTCAATATGCCAGAAAATTTGGAAAACTCAGCAGTAGTCACAGGACTGGAAAAGGTCAGTTTTCATTCCAATCCTAAAGAAAGGCAATGCCAAAGAATGCTCAAACTACTGCACAACTGCACTCATCTCACACGCTAGTAAAGTAATGCTCAAAATTCTCCAAGCCAGGCTTCAGCAATACGTGAACCGTAAACTTCCAAATGTTCAAGTTGGTTTTAGAAAAGGCAGAGAAACTAGAGATCAAGTTGGCAACATCCACTGGATCATCAAAAAAGCAAGAGAGTTTCAGAAAAACATCTATTTCTGCTTTATTGACTATGCCAAAGCCTTTGACTGTGTGGATCACAATAAACTGTGGAAAATTCTGAAAGAGACGGGAATACCAGACCACCTGACCTGCCTCTTGAGAAACCTATATCCAGGTCAGGAAGCAACAGTTAGAACTGGACATGGTAGAACAGACTGGTTCCAAATAGGAAAAGGAGTACGTCAAGGCTGTATATTTCCACTCTGCTTATTTAACTTCTATACAGAGTACATCATGAGAAATGCTGGGCTGGAAGAAGCACAAGCTGGAATCAAGATTGCCAGGAGAAATATCAGTAACCTCAGATATGCAGATGACACCACCCTTATGGCAGAAAGCAAAGAAAAACTAAAAGGCCTCTTGATGAAAGTGAAAGAGGAGAGTGAAAAAGTTGGCTTAGAACTCAACATTAAGAAAACTAAGATCCTGGCACCTGGTCCCATCACGTCATGGCACACAGATGAGCAAACAGTGTAAACAGTGAGAGACTTTATTCTTTGAGGCTCCAAAGTCACTGCAGATGGTGACTGCAGCCATGAAATTAAAAGACGCTTGCTCCTTCGAAGAAAAGCTATGACCAACCTAGACAGCGTATTAAAAAGCAGATATATTGATCTATATTTCTGTCTTTGTGCCAGTACCATACTGTCTTGATGACTGTAGCTTTGTAGTATAGTCCGAAGTCAGGCAGGCTGATTCCTCCAGTTCCATTCTTCTTTCTCAAGATTGCTTTGGCTACTCGAGGTTTTTTTTTGTTTTTTGTTTTGTTTTTTTTGTATTTCCATACAAATTGTGAAATTGTTTTAGTTCTGTGAAAAATACCTTTGGTAGCTTTATAGGGATTGCATTGAATTTATAGATAGCTTTGGGTAGTATACTCATTTTCACTATATTGATTCTTCTGATCCAGAACATGGTATATTTCCCTAGATCAATGGAACAAAAGCCCAGAGATAAGTCCATGCACCTATGGACATCTTATCTTTGACAAAGGAGGCAAGAATATACAATCTCTTTAACAAGTGGTGCTGGGAAAACTGATCAACCACTTAAAAAAAAAAATGAAACTAGAACACTTTCTAACACCACACACAAAAATAAACTCAAAATGGATTAAAGATCTAAATGTAAGACCATAAACTATAAAACTCCTAGAGGAAAACATAGGCAAAACAGTCTCTGAAAAATCACAGCAGGATCCTCTACAATCCACCTCCCAGAGTAATGGAAATAAAAGCAAAAATAAACAAATGGGACCTAATTAAACTTAAAAGCTTTTGCACAATGAAGGAAACTATAAACAAGGTGAAAAGACAGCTTTTAGAATGTGTGAAAATAATAGCAAATGAAGTAACTGACAAAGAATTAATCTCAAAAATATACAAGCAGCTCATGCAGCTCAATTCCAGAAAAATAAATGACCCAATCAAAAAATGGGCCAAGAACTAAACAGACATTTCTCTAAAGAAGACATACAGATGGCTAACAAACACATGAAAAGATGCTCAACATCACTCATTATCAGAGAAATGCAAATCAAAACCACAACAAGGTACCATCTCATGCCAGTCAGAATGGCTGCTATCAAAAAGTCTACAAACAATAAATGCATGAGAGGGTGCAGAGAAAAGGGAATCCTCTTACACTGTTGGTGGGAATGCAAACTAGTACAGCCACTATGGAGAACAGTGTGGAGATTCCTTAAAAACCTGAAATAAAACTGCCATATGACCCAGCAATCCCACGGCTGGGCATACACACTGAGGAAACCAGAATTGAAAGAGATACGTGTACCCCAGTGTTCATCGCAGCACTTTACAATAGCTAGGACATGGAAGCAACCTAGATGTCCATCAGCAGACGAATGGATAAGAAAGCTGTGGTACATATACACAATGGAGTATTACTCAGCTATTAAAAAGAACACATTTGACTCAGTTCTAATGAGGTGGATGAAACTGGAGCCTGTTATACAGAGTGAAGTAAGCCAGAAAGAAAAACATCAATAAAGTATATTAATGCATATATATGGAATTTAGAAAGATAGTGACTATGACCCTCTATATGAGACAGCAAAAGAGACACAGATGTAAAGAACAGACTTTCAGACTCTGTGGGAGAAGGTGAGAGTGGGATGATTTGAGAGAATAGCATTGAAACATGTATATTACCACATATGAAATAGATGACCAGTCTGGATTCGATGCATGAGACAAGGCACTCAGGACTGGTGCACTGGGATGACCCAGAGGGATGGGATAGGGAGGGAGGTGGGAGGGGGGTTGAGGATGGGGAACACATGTACACCGATGGCTGATTCATGTTGGTGTATGGTGAAAGCCACTACAATATGGTAAAGTAATTAGCCTCCAATTAAAACAAGTTAATTAATTTTTTAAAAAAGCAGAGACATTACTTTGCTAACAAAGGTCCATCTAGTCAAAGCTATGGTTTTTCCAGTAGTCATGTATGGATGTGAGAGTTGGACTGTGAAGAAAGTTGAGCACCAAAGAATTGATGCTTTTGAACTGTGTTGTTGGAGAAGTCTCTTGAGAGTCCCTTGGACTGCAAGATCAAACCAGTCCATCCTAAAGGAAATCAGTCCTGAATAGTCATTGGAAGGACTGAAGCTGAAGCTGAAGCTCCAACACTTTGGCCACCTGATGTGATGAACTGACTCACTGGAAAAGACCCTGATGCTGGGAAAGACTGAAGGCGGGAGGAGAAGGGGATGACAGAGGATGAGATGGTTGGATGGCATCACCGACTCGATGGACATGAGTTTGAGTAAGCTCCAAGAGTTGGTGATGGACAGGGAAGCCTGGCCTGCTGCAGTCCATGGGGTCACAAAGAGTCAGACATGACTGAGTGATTGAACTGAACTGATGTGAAATCTATACATACCACTTCATAGACCAGGTTTGTAAAATAAGTTCATTTTTCTGCTAATAATAAAGTCTATGACTCTAAGGTTACACTTATTGTTGAGAGACTCTTTCTCCCTGCTGTGCAATTGCTTCTTTCTGTGATTCCAGGTTATTGGGAGAATTAAATAAGTTATTACAAGAAAAGTGTTTACACTAGTGTCCAGCTCAATTCTAACAGAATAGCACTCACTCAATAAATATTCTTTATTATTATTCCCACCATCAATATCATTCCCAGTATTTAAGTTTGGCCAGTGGGGCTTCCCAGGTGGTGCTAATGGTAAAAAGACTACTTGCCAATGCAGGAGATGTAAGAGATGCAGGTTCAGTTCCTTGGTGGGGAAGATCCCCTGGAGCAGGAAATGACAACCCACTCCAGTATTCTTGCCTGTAGAATCCCATGGACAGAGGAACCTTGTGGGATACAGTCCATGGGGTCACAAAGAGTTGGACACAACTGAAGCAACTTAGCACACATTGGAGTCTGAATTTGGGAAGCCAGCTAGAGGCAAAGGATGTCATGGACGCAATGGTTGTTGACACTGCTCACAAATGTACAGGTCCCTGGTCTTCCTGGCACCAGCTAGAAGCGGACTCACTCAGCTGCCTATGGTTGGGTAAGGCCACATGACTAGTTCTGGCCACTGGGTTGTGAATGGAAGCAACACATGTTCACCTTCACAATGGAGTTTTAATTGCTGATGCAGAACCTGCCAGAAGACCAGCAATGTTGCAGATGAGGGCTGCTCCTTCTGTCCCCAAACTCAGCTGAGAACAGTGATGAGATGGAACAGAATTCCTGCCAGCTTGTAATGGCTGTATAGCACGAGCAAGAAATGTCTTCACTCTTTTAGCCACTGCTGCTGCTGCTGCTGCTAAGTCGCTTCAGTCATGTCCGACTCTGTGCGACCCCAGAGACAGCAGCCCACCAGGCTCCCCCATCCCTGGGATTCTCCAGGTGAGAGCTCTGGAGTGGGTTGCCATTTCCCTCTCCAATGCATGAAAGTGAAAAGTGAAAGTGAAGTTGCTCGGTCATGTCCGACTCTTAGCGACCCCATGGACTGCAGCCCACCAGGCTCCTCCGTCCATGGGATTTTCCAGGCAAGAGTACTGGAGTGGGGTGCCATTGCCTTCTCCACTTTAGCCACTAGAGTTTGGGTTTGTTTGTTTTTGTGACTCACTCTAGCCCAACACCGGAACTCGATTAACTCAACACAAGCTATTGCATGGCAAGTGCATCTTCAAAGGAGGCTGTGGCTTATTGAAAATTCAAAAAGGTTTTTTGCCAGTGGCTCTTTCTGCCACAGCATTTCTCAGGGCCAGGACATGGGGGGAATTATTTCTGGGAAAATATGGGAGAAGGGAAAGTAAAGTTCCTCCTTCCAGCATTTTGCTCAACTATGAGCTCCCAATGTTGTGGTCATTCCTTGCTAACATTAACTCGGTGATAAGTTGGTTCAGCCCCAGACACATGCTTCATCCACAGTTTGACAAATGCCCTGTCCCCAACCAAGTCACCTCTCCATCACTGTGATATTTTGGTATCCTTTTTCACCAACTGGTTTCAGTCAATACCATCTAAATCATCAGAAATTTTCAAACATGTTAAACATCAAAAAGGAAAGTAAAAGGGAATTTCCAGCCCTTTCAAAAGCCCTTAGCTCCTTATGCAAATATGCTCAAACCTACTGTCTAATCTTTAAACTCTCTATACTGGAAGAAAGGATGTCTTTGTCACACCCCAAATGTCTCCCAATTCCCACATATCAGACATCTGGTTTTTTCTCCTGGCTTTCCATAGCATCATAGCGCTGGGCAGAAAACTTCATTGACCATTTCTCAGGATCTCTGCAGTTTTCTGTTTTTAGGGCATACATACATGGTGATTGATGACATAGCATGGCACAAACACAGAGGATACAATTGGAATCATTCCTGACCCCTCCCTTTCCTTCCCACATACCCAGCCAAGTGATGCTGAGATATCTTTCATCCTGCTTCCTAGGAAAGGATGATGTTGGGGCGGGGGCAGCTGGGCACAGGAAGTGCATGGACCTGCTGTGGGGTGACTGTGATCGCCTGGCTTGTCACCGAGCACACGTGAAACACCCTTGGGTACTCTCTGGTGTAACTGGATGAGACATGGACAGGATGAGCAGGAGGGAGCAGGAGCCAGGGCAATTTTAATAATTACTGTGCATCTATACCCACAAGGGCTATACACCTGGGACACCTCGTTTCTTACACGCCATCACCTCTCACTCCTCTCCAATGCAACCCTCCCCTGTGCCAATAAGTCTGGTCACTAATCTTGAGAATACTGGATTCATTTGTACTCCTTTGCTCATACGGCATTCAACCATCTATATAGCTCTTCCCTCGTCCTCTGTTTATTTGACCTAACCTAAGCAATCCTTCAAGGCCCTCTTCTGTTTCTTAACTCTTTAAACTAAGCTCTGCCTACATGGTCTCTCTCTGCCACATTGTATTATCATCCATTTATGCACTTAATTGCATGCCATCTCATCATTATTTTAATAGTTTCCAAGTGTCTGGTTTGCCTAACTTAACTACATTTCCTTTGAGTTTAGGGGTAATGAATGTCCTCCATTTTTCTACAAGACGCCTGTGTTTCCATATATAGTAGTAGTCTAATATTTATTGTATATGTGGATAAAGAAATAGCACACACATATGGTATGTGTGTGTGTGTGTGCTTAGTTGCTGAGTCATGTCCGACTCTTTGCAGCCTCCTCTTTCCATGGGATTTCCCCTGCAAGAATATTGGGGTGTGTTGCCATTCCTTTCTCCAGGGGATCTTCCTGACCCAGGGATCGAACCCACATCTCCTGTGTCTCCTGCATTGGCAGGCAGATTCTTTAGCACTGAGCCACCTGGGAAGTCCTATGGTATTTGTATACTTCCTTTATATGGTTCTGCCAAAATGTCATCACTTAATCTCTTACCATAACTTTGTTTTTGTAGTAGTGGAGACAGATTTTCTCTGATGTAGTACACCCTCATTGGGAAGATGTACATCGTGGGAAAAACTGCAAATTCTCTGGCTGCATCATTTGGGATAAACCAAGATGGTGACTGCAGCCATGAAATCAAAAGACGCTTACTCCTTGGAAGGAAAGTTATGACCAACCTAGACAGCATATTCAAAAGCAGAGACATTACTTTGCCAACAAAGGTCCATCTAGTCAAGGCTATGGTTTTTCCAGTGGTCATGTATGGATGTGAGAGTTGGACTATGAAGAAAGCTGAGTGCTGAAGAATTGATGCTTTTGAACTGTGGTGTTGGAGAAGACTCCTGAGAGTCCCTTGGACTGCAAGGAGATCCAACCAGTCCTTTCTAAAGGAGATCAGCCCTAGGTGTTCTTTGGAAAGAATGACGTTAAAGCTGAAACTCCAGTACTTTGGCCACCTCATGCAAAGAGTTGACTCATTGGAAAAGACTCTGATGCTGGGAGGGATTGGAGGCAGGAGGAAAAGCGGACAACAGAGGATGAGATGGCTGGATGGTATCACCGACTGGATGGACGTGAGTCTGGGTGAACTCCAGGAGTTGGTGATGGACAGGGAGGTCTGGACTGCTGCAATTCATGGGGTTGCAAAGAGTCGGACACGACTGAGCGACTGAACTGAACTGAACTGAACTGAAGATCTACTATCCAACCCACACCTGAAAAGGGGGACAATAAAAACAATAGGAGTAATAAAAATGATGTGGGTGCACTGTTTGCTTCCTCAAGATCCACATGCAGTATGTTTGCTTGTTCTCTCTAGCTCCCCTCAAAGCAGGTGGATAATGGACTAAGCCAAATGAATGAAAATAATCCCGTCTCCAGCTACAGTTGTTGGTTCAGATGTGGGCACTTGTCCCAACTCAGGTCAATGAGTAAGGGAAAGGTGTTTGCTTGCTGACTCTGAAAAAGATGCATTTTCACTAAGTGAGACCTTCCCAAAGCTTTAGATGAAACTGACATCATGGAAAGCATGGTGGACAGATGGAAAGAAACTAGTTACTGGTGATATTGTTTAGCTGCTGCATCAAACTGTCCCTGAAGTCCATCCTGTCCTGGACTTGAGTAAAATGAGCTACCTGTTCAAGGTCAACTCAATCCACTTAGAGCTGGATTTTCTGTTACTTACAACCCAATATAACCTATAAAGACAATAACAGTTCATCACAAACTCAGAGAGTAATTGGGAGTGTAGAGGTTAATCACAGATGCAAAACTGCTGCATTGGTTTTTACCATGCAAATATTTGTTGCTGACAGTTGCTGTGTTAAGATTTCTTCCCTTAAGACATACAACATGGAGAGGATCTTAAAGGTGTAGCAGTCTTGTGGGGGAGAGGGATTATCTTGGGCATTAAATTTTTCCTCAACAGAGATTCCGGAAAGCTTGAAACACTAAAACACAAGCTGATCGGGATTAAAGGTGCAGCAGATACTGCATATGACAAATTTCTAGAAGGAAATGATTTATATAGAACCTGGTGCATAGCACAAAGTAAGTGCTAAATAACTTTTCAATTTTAATTTTTAAAAATAAATTAATCACACAAGGTACAACGTCGAAGTTACCAAAGTTAGTGTCAAGTCGGTCTCTCTTCTTCCCGGGACCCCTCAATCATACCTTCCTTTTCATTTCTTTTGTATATTTCCAGAGCTCTTTATAGGCTCCAGTAGCATCCCATACACAGTGCTGTGCTCCATGTTTTTAGATTCCATAACGTAACCTGGAGGTATCTCCGTATCAGCGTCTATAGAGCTGTCCATTTCTTTTTAAACACTGCTGCTGCTGCTGCTGCTGCTAAGTCGCTTCAGTCGTGTCCGACTCTGTGCGATACCACAGACGGAAGCCCATGAGGCTCCGCTGTCCCTGGGATTCTCCAGGCAAGAACACTGGAGTGGGTTGCCATTTCCTGCTCCAGTGCATGAAAGGGAAAGTGAAAGTGAAGTCGCTCAGTCGTGTCCGATTCTTCGCGACCCCATGGACTGCAGTCTACCAGGCTCCTCCGTCCCTGGGATTTGCCAGGCAAGAGTACTGGAGTGGGTTGCCATTGCCTTCTCCGTTAAACACTGCAGAGAATTCCAAACATTGCCTAAACGCAGTTTCTTTCCCTGAATGTGACTTTAGAGCGTTTCCCACCGTTTGCGGATGTCACACAGTGATGTCATGATTATCCTTCTAGGGAGGCATTGCACAGAACAGAGAGCGCATCTGCAGGAAGCATTCTGAGCCGTGGAATTGCTGATTCAAAGGGCTCGTGTACAGTAACTTTGTTTTCATTTCTGAATTCACAAATGCTAAATTCGATGCTCTGGGGCAGCCCCCGGGGTCACCTCAGCAGCTCTCTGAGCCGTGGGTGGTGGCCGAGGAATCCCCAGCTCGCGCTGAGCTGGGCCGCACACCCGGCCCCCCTCGCGCGCTCCAGGCCCGGCCCGCCACCCCGCCCGCGTGTCCCGCCCGCGCGTCCAGCCCGGGGCCCGGAGGAGCGGCACGTGCGAGTCCACGTGAAGCTGCCGGGGCGCGCAGAGCGCAAGTGCGCCTGCGCGGGCGGCGGGAAAAGTAGGTCAGACTCCCGCGTCACGTGACCCGCTCCCCTCAGCGCCCCCGGCGCCTCCCGCCCGGGCGCACCCGACAGGCGCTCCGCAGCCAACGTGAGCGGCGGGCGCGGCCCGCGAGCGCCCGGCGCCCGCGAGGATTCACCGGTTCTCGTCCCTCCCGCGCGCTCCGCTCCGAAGTCGGGCGGGCGAAAGAAGCTCCGCTCGGAGCCTCCCGGCGCGGAGTAGGAGCGAAACGCTGAGGGCGGCGGCCTCCCCTCGCTGACTGGGTCGCGGCTCGTTGAGGCGCCGCCGGCTGCGAGAAGGGGGCGCGTGGCCGCTCCATGTCGGCCGGACTCCGAGCCTTCGCGGTCCCTGTTTATGAGGGAACTTCAGACATTCCGGGAAACGGACTGTGTCCAGGGAATCTTCCCAGCCCAGGGATCGAACCCAGGTCTTCCGCACTGCGGGCAGATTCTTTACCGCCTGAGCCACCAGGGAAATGGGAGAGTGACTGGTTCCTGGACGTTTGCGGGAATGCTCCTCAGGCCCCGTTTCTAATCTGCCCCCCGCCCCCCGCGCCCCACCCCGAGATACCTCACTGCGAGGATTTTAGGCACATTTCTCACCTTCCACAGGAGACTTCAGAGGTGATGGGTGCCCATGGGGCTGGCTGTGTATGAGGCAGCTCTGAATCAACTGAAACCTGGGTTTTGTGTATTAGGAAAAACTATTTCTTGTCTCCACCCTTTCTGATTTTAAACCTTTTGCACGAAGACGGGCTCCGCCTAAGTGGGTTGCAAACCAGTGGAAGAGACCAAAGAAGTCAGTGGGCCACACCGCAGTGGGCTGCAAATCCTTCGATAGAGGTGTGCCCAGGTGTTACATAAGCACAAAGGAGGAGGGGCCCCCAAGCGCAGGGGTGGGTACCCTGAGTCTTGACGGCTAAGTGGGAGTTAGCTGGCAGAAAAGTAAGGCAGAGAGGGTGGGTAAGTGTTCCAAACAAAAGGAGCTACTAATAGTTACATAATGTTTCCCTCACAGATTTCTTCACTGTAATTGTTTTAGCCATGCATGTAGTTGGAATGTATGTACTTTCCATTTATGTTATTCTAAACCAGTCTTTAATGAACATCATTATGCACAATGCTTTCCCCATTTCACTTTTAAATAAGTCCCAGGAAAAGGATGGGTACATAGAAGTCACAAATATTTTGTAACTTTTGTAAAGCACTGTCAAATTGTTTTCCAAAAAGAGTTATTTTAAACTTGTATCAAGGTAGCATTTAAATATTTAGCATTGAGGCTAGTAAGTCACCCTTTAATTATTTCAAATCAACATAGTCTGATGAGATTAATGTTTTATTTACCAAAATGCCATAAATCATAATATATGCATTTCTAGTTTTCATGACGCATGATAAAATTCTGATTGAATTCAAGTCTTAAAAATGGAAAATACCAGATCAGTGCATTTCATCCTTACAGGGAACCAGGTAGTGTGTGTGTGTGTGTGTGTGTGTGTGTGTGTGTGTTGGGAGCGGGGGTTGAGAGTTGAGGGACAGAGAATAGGAGTGAGAAACTAAAGCAGCACTAATGTCCAATACTTGTCTCTGATTTCTTGCTGTGAATCAAGAGGAACAGAGAAGTTAGCGCCACACAAGTCAGAACAAGCAAGGAAAGTTCCACACCTTGCAGCAAATGTCAGAACAGCAGCAGAATCAAAGGGGTCCAGAGTTTGACCCAAAAGGCCACCATAACTTAGAGGAAGCCTGATCACGTGTTGGGAAGGAAATTCCAGAAACCTGCATGCTTCCCAGCTAAGTCTCTGTTGGCATCTGTACCTACAAGAAGAAAACAGTACTGTGACACTCAAAAGGACATTTAGGGGGAAAAGTAATTTAGGTAATAGGGACTATGAAAGCAGAACATACCTTCCTTTTTGCCTATATTAAGCTTGATGGTTAAGGAAAGCAGAAGCATGGTACAGTTTTGATTTTGCAGACACAAAGCTATAGTTCACATTGTATTTTTCCCTAATATCTATTCTGCCCATTGGGTAATGACCATACACTTTGGGGGAAGGGACTTACCTCCCAGCAGCCTCTGGGGCTGGCATTGATTGAATTAACAAATCAGAGTAGTCCCATTGCATTTTTATGAAAATTAAAAGAGTTAATTCAGCAAAAGCACTTAGAAGGGTGACTGCCACATGTTAAGAGCTCAGTGAACATTTGTTGTTGATACTGTTGTTAACGATTAGTGTAACAATGACTGTTCAATCAGAGAAAGCCTGAACTTGTTTTAGTGGTTATTTGATGACCTTATTTCTTCTAGGAAGGAGATAAAGATGTGTAACAACTGGTGCCATCTTTCCACCTTGAGGGGAGCCAAGCCAAGCCAAGCCAACCCCACACCTGATAAAGGGGCAGAGGAGGCCACACCCTGATCAAACAGCACTTGAAGCCTGCGCTATCTTTTGAGACAAACACATCCCATTTGTTACTTCCGTCATTGAAGTTATTGTTCAGTTGCTAAGTCATGTCCCATTCTTTGCAACCCCATGGACTGCAGCACTTCAGCCTCCTCTGTCGTCCACTATCTCCTGGAGTTTGCTCAGATTCATGTCCATTGAATTGGTGATGTTATCTAACCAGCTTATCCTCTGCCACCCCGCTTCGCCTTTGCCTTCAATCTTTCCCAGCATCAGGTTCTTTTCCAATGAGTCTGCCCTTTGGCCAAAGTATTGGAGCTTTTCCAATGAGTCTGCCCTTTGGCCAAAGTATTGGAGCTTCAGCAGCAGTTCTTCCAGTGAATATTCAGGGTTGATTTCCTTCAGGATTGATTGGTTTGATCTCCTTGCAGTTCAAGGGACTTTTAAGAGCACCACAATTCGAGAGCATCAGTTCTTCAGTGCTCAGTCTTCTTTATTGTCCAAATCTCACATCCATACGTGACTGTTGGAAAAACCATAGCTTTGACTATGTGATGTCTCTACTTTTTAATATACTGTCTAGGTTGGTCATAGCTTTCCTTCCAAGGAGCAAGCATCTATTAATTTCATGGCTACAGTCACCATCCACAATGATTTTTGCACCCAAGAAAATAAAATCTGTCACTGCTTCCACTTTCCCCCTTCTATTTGCCGTGAAGCGATAATGGACCAGATGCCATGATCCTAGTTTTTTTTTTTTTTTTTAATGTTGCATTTAAACCAACTTTTTCACTCTCCTCTTTCACTGTCATCAAGAGGCTTTTTGGTTTCTCTTCACTTTTTGCCATTTAGAGAGGTATAATCTTGAACGTCTGGAAGTTCTCGGTTCATGTACTATTGAAGTCTCACTTGGAGGATTTTGAGCATGACTTTGCTAGCTTGTGAAATGGGTGCAATTGTGCAGAAGTTTGAACATTGTTTGGCACTACCTTTCTTTGTGATTGGAATGAAAACTGACCTTTTCTAGTCCTGCGGCCATTGCTGAGTTTTCCAAATTTGCTGACAAATTGAGTGCAGTGCTTTAATAGCATCATCTTTTAGGATTTGAAACAATTCAGCTGGAATTCAGACACTTCCTCTAGCTTTATTCATAGTAAGGCTTCCTAAGGCCCACTTTACTTCACACTCCAGGATGTCTGGCTCTAGGTGGGTGACCACACCATCATAGTTATCTGGGTCATTAAGACCTTACTTGTACAGTTCTGTGTATTCTTGCCACCTTTTAATCTCTTCTGCTTCTGTTAGGTCCTTACCATTTCTGTCCTTTCTTATGCCCATATCTGCTTCAAAGATTCTCCTGATATCTCCACTTTTCTTGAAGAGATTTCTAGTCTTTCCCATTCTACTGTTTTTCTCTGTTTCTTCACATTGTTCATTTAAAAAGTTTTTCTTATCTCTCCTTGCTATTCTCTGGAACTCTGAATTCAGTTGGGTATATCTTTCTCTTTCTCCCTTACCTTTCATTTCTCTTCTTTTCTCAGCTATTTGTAAGGCCTTCTCAGACAACCACTTTGCCTTCTTGCATTTCTTTTTCTTTGCAATGGTTTTGATCACTGCCTCCTGTACAGTATTATGAACCTCTGCCCATAGTTCTTCAGGCATTCTGTCTACCAAACCTAATTCCTTGAATCTGTTTGTCACCTCCACTGTATAATCATAAGCAATTTTATTTAGGTCATTCCTGAATGGTCTAGTGGTTTTCTCTACTTTCTTCAATGGAAGCCTGAAGTTTGCAATAAGGAACTCATGACCTGAGCCACAGTCAGGTCCAGGTCTTCTTTTTACTGACTGTATAGAACTTCTCCATCTTTGACTGCAAAGAACATAATCAATCTAATTTCAGTATTGACCTTTGGAGTTAGGTTATCTGTTATTTGCCAACAAAAACAGGTAACAAAAGTGCATGTCTTAAGAATGAGATGATACTCCCATATTTGAACATCTGCCCGTGTTTATTTCATTATACGATTCTTTTACTTTTCCCCCTAGAGCGAGAAAAAAGGGGAGGGAAGAAGAATTGTTCACAGTGGAAGCCAGCATCTCAGGGAAATATTTTGTTATTGCTTCTCAGTGTACCATCCCCAGAGAAGGCAATGGCACCGCACTCCAGTACTCTTGCCTGGAATATCCCATGGATGGAGGAGCCTGGTAGGCTGCAGTCCATGGGGTCGCGAAGAGTCAGATACGACTGAGCGACTTCACTTTCACTTTTCACTTTCATGCATTGGAGAAGGAAATGGCAACCCACTCCAGTGTTCTTGCCTGGAGAATCCCAGGGACGGGGGAGCCTGGTGGGCTGCCGTCTATGGGGTCGCACAGAGTTGGACACGACTGAAGCGACTTAGCAGTAGCAGCAGCAATACCATCCCAGGAAGGCAGGCTCCAGCCCAAGGGTTCTGAATCAAGGGTGCACACCAGAATCACCTGTGATCCTTTTTACACACATGCCCAGGACTCTGCTCCTCAATATTTTGAATCAATGATTCTGGAGAAGGGCATGTCTGTGGAAAGAACTACAGGTATAATGCATCACACCACTAGCTCTGAACTGGTGTTTGATCCAAACCTTTCACAGTGGAAGTTCACAGTGGAAGCTCCAAACCATTCCTGGGTCCTTTTGGCCAATTATGTTAAAACACCTTGAAGCCTATGGATATAATCCAGGAAAACTGCACACATATATCTTATCTGCAGTTAAGAAGGACAATTCTTTTTTTTTTTTTCCAAAGTTACATATTAAGAATTCTAGTTGGTTGAGTGGAGAGAAAGCATCCAAGTAACTTAAATTTTTACCTATTTTGCCATTCTAAATGCAGTTAGCTTTTCTGAAACTAGGAGTAATGTTTTGCTACAGTGCTGATGTACTCCACAAACAACAACAAAACTTTGCATGGCGTTTGCAGTAGATGCAGAGCAGTATTTGGTATCAGTGTGCTTTGTTAAATCACTGAGGTATATTTTGGAATTACAGCACTAAAATAACAACAGGCTTGATTCCGTCAACTCTCTTGGAGGGTTTGTGTAAGGAAATTGCATTTGCCTGCTGAACTGTAAATTAAACAGGTTCTTCCACTGCCTCAGCCATGCATCTCTGTGGCTGCATATGGAATTTGTTCTCACTGGACTTCAGTAAAGAGCACCCAAAGAGAAAAAAAGAGGAAACTTTACTCAACACATTGAAAAGCAAAGAATTTCCTGCTTTCCCCAGAAGTTCAGCTTTTGGAGCAGTGGAATAAACAGATATTTTGAAGTCAAACAAAACTGTTTCAAACCCCAGCTCCTTCCAACCACAACTAGTTTACATGTATAACTACTTGTTACTTCACCTTCTGAGCTACAGTGATTTGACTCTGTGCATGGCAAGTCACACTCATGTGGCAGGGCGGTTGGCTGTGAGTATCAGAGTAAAGATGATGTATGTAAAGTGCTTGGCATGTGATGGGTACCCTCAACTGAGTCCTGGCGTCATCATTATTATTTTCTTAGAAAGAAAAAAATATGCAAATAAGCAAGAATTTACTTTTTCTTCAAAGTTCCCTCTTAATAAGAGGAATTCAAAGGAATGAAAATAAATTTGGAAATCTCCGACTTGCCTCTTGGTAACCACAGATGCTAACTCTACAGTGGCTACTTCTTTATAGACATGTACAAGTACGAAGGTATATAAGCACAAAATGTGTGCACATACTAAGGTATACGTGACATTCTCGAGGGAGGGAAAAGGAGCCCTTAAACTTCCTTTGATCTGCACATTAGCTGTGAATTGATAGTTCCACTTGAAATAGAGTGAAAGCTCAAACTCCATGGAGTTGAGGCACAATCTTTTTCAATACAGGGAAAGTGGATTCAAATAGAATATGTAGTATTTACAAGATCTCAGATTCTTATAGAACCTAAGATTACTAAGTACAAAGCAGATGGCTGTAAACTATACTTCAGTTGTTAAGAGGAAAAGGAAGAAGAAAATTGAGCCCTTAAAAAAATTAACCTTCTAAAAAAAAAAATTAACCTGTTAAAGTTGGGTCAAATTTTTGTATCAACTTGAGTTTCCAGGGAAGTGGAAGCAGAAAGGAAGGAAGGGTTGTGATATTAACATCAGACATTCAAAACCAAGGGGAAGTATAACTACCCCAAAGGATGCATGTGTGCATGCTCATTCACTTCAGTGGTGTCTGACCCTTTGCCACCCCATGAACAGCAGACTGCCAGGCTCATCTGTCCATGGGATTTTCCAGGCAAGAATGCTGGAGGAGGTTGTCATGCCCTTTAGGGAATCTTCCTGACCCAGGGATCAAACTCAGATCTCCTGCATTGCATGCAAGATTCTTTACCCTCTGAGCCACCAGGGAAGCTCCACCCCAAAGTATAACTGCCACAAATGTTTTCATACCAAATAACACAAAAAAGTAAAACATGACTAATGTTGAAATAAACATCAATAGTTTAACCTGTATATAGAGAATACACATCCTTTTTAAGCATTGGAACATTTATAAAAGTAACTACAAACACTTGACAAATTATCAGATATCCTAAAGGATTTTGGAGTGATGTTTAGGCTTTCTGTGTTCTTTCATACTTTAAGCCAATGTTTTTATAAGAAAATAATAGGATTATTTTAATTTAAAAATAATACCTAATAATTACTGGATGCTCACTGTTTTGCGGGTATAGATGTAGCATGTGTCCTGACACTTCATTTCATCCTCACAGGAATACCAGAAGTAGGATGGTAAACACTGATGGCATCAACCTTCCTCTATGTATATTTTCTCTACTTTATCCATAATAATAGAAGTTTTAGGTAGACATGCACCACACAGCTAAAGACAAGTTTTCTCAGCCTCCCTGGCTGCTAGGTGGCCAATGGATTGGATGTGAGAAGATATGAGTATGACCTCTGTCCCACCTCCTTCTTTTGATCTTTCCCACTGCTAGAGCACAGACAGTGGACATGGTGGGAAGCCATATTCAACCAAGACTTAGAGGGCCTCCTGCAGGGCAGGAGGAGTAACATGAGAGCGAAGAACCTGGCTTCCTGATGCCAAGGAGCTCCAGACTGGCCTTGAACTGTTTGCATTCAGGCTGCTATAAGAGGGAGAAATAAACCTCTGTCTGTATTTCTGGCTGTGCTGGGTCTTTGTTGCTGTGCATGGGCTTTCTCTAGTTGCAGCAAGCAGGGGCTTCTCTTGTTGCAGAATGTAGGCTCCAGAGCACACAGGCTCCAGCAGTTGTGGCTCCCAGGCTCCAGAGCACAGTCTCAGTAATCATGCACAGGCTTAGTTGTTCAGAGGCATGTGAGATCTTCCCAGACCAGGGATCAAGCCTGTGTCCCCTTCTTTGGCAGTTCCCAACCACTGGACCACCAAGGGAGTCCATAAACCTCTATCTTATTTAAACCACTATTAAGTTGGTATCTGTTAAAGATACCAAATCAATATTGTGTTACTATCTTATATTGTGTAGATTTTCTTTTGAGAATTGTAACTTTTACATTATGTTCTATAACCACAATTATTTAAAAATTCATTTTATGCTTCATGTATTTCAGTGTTCACCAATAATCCTTATGTGCCTCAACACCATCCCTTTCATAAATATCTTAGTCTTAATCATGCCCAGTGGCCCTGGTGGTATCTTTTCATTACAAAAGGAAGAAATGAGTGATATATTCCCAGAGGTCTTCATATTTGAATGCCAATTTTTAAAAATTGAAATATAGTTGATTTACAATATGGTGTTAATTTCAGGCGTACAGCATAGTGATTTAATATTTTTGCAGATTATACTTCATTACAGGTTATTAGAAGATAATGGATATAATTCTCTGTGCTACACAGTGTATCCTTGTTGCTCATATATTTAATATGTAGTAGTGAATCCCATGCTGCTAATTTATCCCTCCCCACTCCCCTTTCTCCTTTGGTAACCGCAAGTTTGTATTTTATGTCTGTGAGTCTGTTTATGTACATTCATTTGTTTTATTTTTTAGATTCTACATATAAGTGATATTATATAGTATTTGTCTTTCTCTGACCTATTTTACTAAGCATAATATTCTCTAGTTCCATCTACATTGCTGCAAATGGTAATATTTCATTCTCGTTTGTGGCTGAGTACTATTCACATATATATACATATATAAAGGAAAGTGAAGCCGCTCAGTCGTGTCTGACTCTTTGCGACCCCATGGACTGTAGCCTACCAGGCTCCTCTGTCCATGGGACTTACCAGGCAATAGTACTGGAGTGGATTGCCATTTCCTTCTCCAGGGGAATCTTCCCGACCCAGGGATAGAACCCAGGTCTCCCTCATTGTAGACAGACGCTTTACTGCCTGAGCCACCAGGGAAGTCCTACACATGTATATACACATATCATATTTTCTTAAATTAATCATCTGTTGATGGGAACTTGGGTTGCCTCCATGTCTTGCCTGTTGTAAATAGTGCTTCAGTGAACACTGAGGTGTCTGTATCTTTTCAAATTACTGTTCTCATTTTTTTTCTGAATATAATAGTCTGGAGTGGAATTGCTGGACCACATGGTAGCTCTGTATTTAGTTGTTTAAGCTCTACACTGGTTTTCATAGTGGTTGCACCAGTTTACATTCCCACCAAGAGTGTACAAGTGTTCCCTCTACATCCTCTCCAACATATTGTTTATAGACTTTTTTATGATAGCCATTCTGACTGGTGAGGTTATTCCTCACTGCAGTTCTGATTTGCATTTCTCTAATAATTAGCGGTGTTGAGCATCTTTTCGTGTTCCTGTTAGCCATCTGTATGTCTCCTTTGGGCAAATGTCTGTTCAAGTCTCCTGCCCATTCCTCACTCCCTTTTTTAATTGAATTGTTTGTTTTTGTGCTATTGCGTTTTATGAGCTGTTTGTATATTTTGGATATTAACTGTCAGTTGCATAGTTTCCAATTATTTTCTCCCATTCTGTAAATTGTCTTTCTGCTT
The DNA here is from genome assembly GCF_055505025.1 of Bos grunniens. Classification (NCBI taxonomy): domain Eukaryota; kingdom Metazoa; phylum Chordata; class Mammalia; order Artiodactyla; family Bovidae; genus Bos; species Bos grunniens. The sequence continues at coordinate 58,060,518 of NC_141183.1, read as the reverse complement.
TGTTGATGGTTTCCTTTGCTGTGCAAAGGCTTTTGAGTTTTATTAAATCCCACTTGTTTAGTTTTGCTTCTTTTGCTTTGGGAGACTAATCCAAGAGAATATACCCACAGTTTATGTCTAAAAATGTTCACCTATGTTCTCTTCCAGAATTTTATGGCTTCATGTCTCCCATTCAGGTCTTTAAGCCATTTGGAGTTTATTTATTTATTGTGGTATGAGGGAATGTTCTAATCTCATGCTTTGACATGTGGTTGTCTAGCTTTCCCAGCACTTGTTTTTTTTTCTCTATCATGTATTTTTGCCTCATTTGTTGTGGATGAATTGATCATTGGTGGATGGGTTTATTTCTAGGCTCTCTATTCTGTTCCATCGTTTTGTCATGCCTATTTTCTGCCAGGATGACACTCTTTTGATTATTGTAGCTTTGTGGTATAGTCTGAACTCTGGGAAGATTATACCTCTAGCTTTGTTCTTTTCTCTCAGGATTGCTGTGGCAATTCAGGGTCTTTTGTGGTTCCATATAAATTTTAGAATTATTTGTTTTAGTTCTATGAAAAATGTCCTGGGTATTTTGATAGGGATTGCATTAAATCTGTAGACTGCTTTGGGTAGGATAGCCATTCTAATAATATTGATTCTTCTAATCCAAGAACCTGAGATATATTTCCATTTCTTTGAATCATCTTCAGTTTCCTTCATCAGTGTTTTATAGTTTTCAGCATATGTCTTTTACTTCCTTGGTTAAATTTGTTCCTCAGTATTTTAAATTTTCTGATGCAATTTTAAATGGGATTTTTTTTTTTTACTTTCTCTATTTCTTTATTAGTGTGCAGAAAATAACAGATTTTTGCATATTAACCCTGTATCCTATAACCTTGCTGAATTCTGTTATTAGTTCTAATAGTTTTGGGGTGGAGAATGACAATTTGTTTATTTTAGAATCCTTTCTTTTTGGCTGTATTGTCTGGCATGTGGGATCTTAGTTCCATGACTGTGTCGCCTGCATTGGGAGCACAGAGTCTTAACCATTGGCTGCCAGGGAAGTCCCGTGTTTTAGAATTCTTGAGTCATTTTCCTTCCCTCTTCGGTCTCTGGGGATTGCTTTTTGTTGTTGTTATTTTTGTTACCTTCTGGGCTGAAGGTTCCTTTGAGATCAGCCTGATCATTTCTTCTTTTGGAATAACCTGATTTCTGCTGGGGCACTTTTGGATTGTAAACTTTAGACTAACAACTTCACAAAGATTATGTAATAGCAGTAGTCAATATTAATCATTTAAAAAATACTATAGACCCTTTATGGTGTAGTTCTTTGGTTTCCATCTTTCCATTTTCTTGTTATATTAACTTTTCTTTTTATTCTTTTATCTTCAGATATGCCAACTGTCTAAACTCATTCATCCATTCAACAAGTATTAAATAAATGTTGGTCACCATATTTAATGTTACTATGTGCCAGGCATTGTTCTAGATGCCAACAGTAGAGTAATGAACAGGACAAAGTTTCCACTCCATGGAGCATAACTTTTAGTAGAAGGAAGCAGAAAATAATTAAACAGAAAACTAAGCAAGAGCCTTTCAGATGGAGATACGTTTTAGGAAGAAAAACCAGGATGACCTAACAGCATGACTAACAGCATGACTACCAGGAAGCAGTGGATTAAGGACAACTTCAGTGCTTGAGCTGAACCCTGAATGACCTAAAGAAGCCATTCATCCACGATCCTCAGTTCCGCTTTCTTTGTCTCACGAAAGCCCAGTAGAGGATTTCTGAAAGTGGATTCCAAAATATATCTCAAATCATATCACTTCTCACCACCTCAGCTTCTACCACTCTAGACCAAGCCATCTCTCTTTCTCCACTGGTCTCTCTGTTTCCACTATTATGCATACTCTCTTGAAACTGCTTTCCTTTACCATCCATGCAACTCCTGAAGAATCGGTCAGATTGGGTCACAACCTTGCACAAATCCCTACAGTGACTTTCTATGACAGAGTTATTTTCAACCAGAGAGCATTTATTTCTTCTCCTTTTGCTAATAGAATTACCTAATTTTAGCTAGGAGGCTTCCCTAGTGGCTCAGTGGTAAAGAATCCACCTGCGAATGCAGGAGACAAGAGTTCAATCCCTGGGTTGGGAAGATCCCCTGAAGAAGGAAGTGGCAATGCAGTCCCGTATTCTTGCCTGGGAAATTCCATGGACAGAGGAGTCTGGTGGGGCTTCAGTCCATGGGTTCACAAAAGAGTCGGACACAACTTAGTGACTAAACAACAATTTTAGCTAGGCACATTACCCAGCTTCCTTTGCAGCCAGTTTTGGTTATGACCAAATTCTGGTCAACAGGATGTGAACAGAATTGATGTGAACAATTCTAAATTGTGCCCTTAAGAAGAAAAGAGCTGTCAGGACTTTCCTAGTGGTCCAGTGGTTAAGAATCCATCTGCCGATGCAGCAAACATGGGTTCAATCCCTGTTTCAGGAAGACCCCATATGCTGCGGGACAACTAAGCCTGTATGCCACAGCTTCTGGGTCCGAGCTTGGGTCCTAGATCTCGTGAGCCTCAAATACTGAAGCCTGTGGGGCCTAGAGTCTATGCCTGCTCAGCAACCAGAGAAGGCACCGCAATGAGAAGCCAGTGAAACACAACTAAAGAGTAGCCCTCGCTCACCAAAACTAGAGAAAGCCCTCACACAGCGAAGACCCAATGCGGCCAAAAATAAAGGGATAAATATTTAAAAAGAAGATGAAAATAGCTGTCCTTTCCTTCTCCTTTCCCCTGGGTCTCATGGGGACCGTGTGGTGGTGACCTGCCTTCCACTGTAGATGGTGCAAACTATGGGAGATGGTAGGAGAACGAGAGCAGGTGGTTCCTGCCACTGTGGAGGCCCTGGGGTTGCTTACTTTCAGACTGAAGAGGGAGAGAGAAATAAACTTCTGTGTTACTACTTAGGGCTGTGAGCAGAAATGATGTGTGGTACTTCTGGGTCATGTCTTCAAAGAATAGATCACCTTGCCTTTGCCTGACTTTGCTGTCTAGGGTACAAACACAGTGACAGCAGAGGGAGCAGTCATCTGGGGTTCAGAAGTGGAAGTGGTGTCCTGAGGATGACACAGCCACTGCCTGCCCCTAGGCTGGTATGTGAGAGAGAAATACCTTCTTACCCATTGGAACCTCTGTACCGTTGGGGGCCTCTTTGTTACAGCATCGTAGATCCTACCTAGCTGATACATTTCCTTTTGCACTTAAATTGGAAGTCCTTGATAAGAAGACAGTGTGTCTACTTCATAGGGAGGCCAACACCTAGCACAGTGTTCAGAACAAAGGATGTACTAAAAATAGCAGAGCCAAGCTGGAATCAAGATTGTCGGGAGAAATATCAATAACCTCAGATATGCAGATGACACCACCCTTATGGCAGAAAGTGAAGAGGAACTCAAAAGCCTCTTGATGAAAGTGAAAGTAGAGAGTGAAAAAGTTGGCTTAAAGCTCAACATTCAGAAAACAAAGATCATGGTATCCGGTCCCACCACTTCATGGGAAATAGATGGGGAAACAATGGAAACAGTGTCAGACTTTATTTTTCTAGGCTCCAAAATCACTACAGATGGTGACTGCAGCCATGAAATTAAAACACGCTTACTCCTTGGAAGGAAAGTTATGACCATCCTAGATAGCATATTGAAAAGCAGAGACATTACTTTGCCAACAAAGGTCCATCTAGTCAAGGCTATGGTTTTTCCTGTGGTCATGTATGGATGTGACAGTTGAGCTGTGAAGAAGGCTGAGCGCCGAAGAATTGATGCTTTTGAACTGTGGTGTTGGAGAAGACTCTTGAGAGTCCCTTGGACTGCAAGGAGATCCAACCAGTCCATTCTAAAGGAGATCAGCCCTGGGATTTCTTTGGAAGGAATGATGCTGAAGCTGAAACTCCAGTACTTTGGCCACCTCATGGGAAGAGTTGACTCATTGGAAACGACTCTGATGCTGGGAGGGATTGGGGGCAGGAGGAGAAGGGGATGACAGAGGATGAGATGGCTGGATGGCATCACTGATTCGATGGACGTGAGTCTGAGTGAACTCCAGGAGTTGGTGATGGACAGGGAGGCCTGGCGTGCTGCGATTCGTGGGGTAGCAAAGAGTCGGACACGACTGAGAGACTGAACTGAACTGAACTGAACTGTCCCTCCCCCCACTTTGCTCAGCACATCATTTTGATGCCTGGAAACCCTAAGGTAATGTGACTATGTTTTAATGGGAAACTAAATACTGGTAATTAGAAAATGTTGTTCGTAAGAGGATCACATCACTGCATATGTTTGCCAGGAAATGTCTTGCTATATTTTTGACATTAAAAAGGTTCCAATTTTGGGGAAAGTGAGGCACTGTTGATTTCATGCCTTGTAACTGTCACAGATAGCTCTTTATCCAATCTAAGCCTTAGTTTTCTCACACTTCTTAGAGCGCCTGCAGGAATGAATTCATTAGACATTCAGTGGCAGAAGCTTGATGTGCTAGCCCCGTGTGGTGGTACCAGTCCTTTTCTCACACAGTTAAGGCCTGTGAATGTCAGCCCACTGCCAGGGCACTAATTAAATTGGGCAACAATCAAAGCTCTGACTAGAAAATCCACGGAATAGTGAAGAGAGGCCTCATCTCGCTCAGCCTCCTCCAGCGGCTGGCACTACAGGGAGAAAAAGACAGCCAATGGGATTTCTACCAAATACCAAGGTTATCAGTGCTTTACACACATTGTTTCCTTCATACCTTACGAGGCCCCCTTCAAATCATCATTATGATCCCCACTTTATTTTTTTAATTTTTTAAAAAATTATTTTATTTTTTTGGCTGCACTGGGTCTTTGCTGCTGCTGGTGAGTTCTCCCTAGTTGTGGTGAGTGGGGGCTACTCTCTGTTACAGCGGTGCATGGGCTTCTCACTGCAGTGACTTCTCTTCTGCAGAGCACAGGCTCTGGGTGACTGGGCTTCGGTAGTTGCAGCATGTGGGCTCAGTCGTTGTGGTGCTCAGGCTTAGTGGCTCTGTGGCATGTGGAATCCTACTGGACCAGGGATCAAACCCGTGTCCTCTGCATTGGCAGGCAGCTTCCCACGCACTGTGCCACCAGGGAAGTCTGATCCCTATTTTACCGATGAGAAAACCGAGGCTTAGGAGACTTGGCTATTTGATCACAAATGCTGAGCAAGGAAGTTATGAAGCCAGATTCTCTTGTGTTTGTTAAAAACTCATGCTCCCTCTGCCCGCAGACCTTGCCCCCATCCCAGGCTTCTGACAATGTGATGAGAGATGCCAGGGAAAGGCGTTCTCAGGCCTGGGGCACTCTGAGCTCAGTGTCGTCATCTGAAAACAGGGGTGCTGGGGTTAAGCTAGATGAACTCGGACTCTTGTGGGAAGAAACGTGCGAAACCTGCAAGTGGTGTAGGAATGACACAAAGTGCTTTCCAGTCCACACATTAGAACGAGGTCCACAAGCCGTTCCTTGTAGCCACCATAGCCCTGGGCTACAGCTTCCCACAAGCCCCAAGAAAGCCAAGGATCTACGGCTTTGTTTACTAAATGTATATTGAGTGCCTTCTAGGAGCCTGACCTTGTGCCTGGGTCACACTGGTCAACAAGACATGTGTGATTCCTGGCCTCACAGAGCTTATACTTTAGCAGGGGGAGCAAGCCAGAAACAAAGAAACAAAGAATTACACATTTAAAAGGTATTTATAAAGAAGCAAATAAGGCTTTGAGAAAAAAAAGAGTAACTAGACTTTAGAGAGGGTGGGGGTGAGGGGCAGACCTAGAAGGTTAGCCTTTGACTGACTGGTCCAGGCAGAGCTCCAGGCAGAGGGAGCAGCGTGTGTAAAGGCTGAAAGCTGGGAAGAACGAACCAGGCTCAAGGACCTGAGGCTTGAGTAAGTGAAGCTAGAAATAGAACCAGGCTCCAGATATGCAAGGCTGAGACTGAGAGCTATAGTAAGGAGCTTAGATTTTAGCTGAAGTGCAACAGAAAAGCATGAGAAGGATTTTAAACAGGGAGGAAAAGTGATCCAATACCCTCACCTTTTAAAATCCTCATCCCTTTGGGGGATAAATTTATTGAAGTATAACTTAAGTTCAGAAAAGTCCACATACTGAAAGTGTTCAGCTCAATACATTTTAACAATGTGAAGATCTCTATTTAAACAGCACCCAGATCAAGGAACAGAACATTACTGCAAGTCCAGAACCTCCCCTGAAGTCCCATCCCATTCATGTATCCACCCCTGACTCATGCAGAAGATGGCTCCTGGCAGCTTGCGAGTGATGAGGATCAAATTTTCAGGAGTCTATGAAATGGTTGTTAAACACAGGAACTCTCAAAAATTTATATAAATTTCTAATTAGATACATTGTATTAAAAGAAAAGGTTAGAAATTTTAGAAATTAATGTATAGTAACAGAAAGCAGATCAGTGTGACCTGGAGATGGAGGTGGGGGGCACCAGGAAATTTGGAGGTTGGTGGATGTGTTCATTATCTTGATCATGGTGAAAGTTTTCTGTGTGTATACCGAAATCAAAACTTGGTGTGTACAGTAAATCATCTGTAGTTTACTGTATGTCAATTATACTTCAACAGAACTGTTAAAAAGAAAGGCACCTAGAATGTAGCTTGCTAAATATTTGTTGAGAAGCTGGGTAAATTCAGACAAACTAGGAGGGTTCAAGAAAGAATGACACTAATGGAGAAAGTAGCATCTACATATATACACTACCATGTGCAAAATAGATAGCTGGTGAGCTGGTATCAAGATTGCTGGGAGAAATATCAATAACCTCAGATATGCAGATGACACCACCCGTATGGCAGAAAGCAAAGAAGAACTAAAGAGCCTCTTGATGAAAGTGAAAGAGGAGAGTGAAAAGGTTGGTTTAAAGCTCAACATTCAGAAAACTAAGATCATGGCTTTTGGTCCCATCACTTCATGGGAAATAGATGGGGAAATAGTGCAAACAGTGTCAGACTTTATTTTTTGGGGCTCCAAAATCACTGCAGATGGTGACAGCAGCCATGAAATTAAAAGACGCTTACTCCTCGGAAGGAAAGTTATGACCAACCTAGATAGCATATTGAAAAGCAGAGACATTACTTTGCCAACAAAGGTCTGTCTAGTCAAGGCTATGGTTTTTCCAGTAGTCATGTATGGATGTGAGAGTTGGATTGTGAAGAAGGCTGAGCGCCAAAGAATTGATGCTTTTGAACTGTGGTGTTGGAGAAGACTCTTGAGAGTCCCTTGGACTGCAAGGAGATCCAACCAGTCCATTCTGAAGGAGATCAGCCCTGGGATTTCTTTGGAAGGAATGATGCTGAAGCTGAAACTCCAGTTCTTTGGCCACCTCATGCGAAGAGTTGACTCATTGGAAAAGACTCTGATGCTGGGAGGGATTGGGGGCAGGAGGAGAAGGGGCCCACAGAGGATGAGATGGCTGGATGGCATCACTGACTCGATGGATGTGAGTCTGAGTGAACTCCGGGAGTTGGTGATGGACAGGGAGGCCTGGCGTGCTGCGATTCATGGGGTCGCAAAGCATCAGACACGACTGAGCAACTGAACTGAACTGAGCTGAGCTGGTGTTGCTGTGTAACACAGGGAGCCCAGCCTGGCGCTCTGTGATGACCTGGAGGGGTGGGGGAGGGGAGGGAGGCTCAGGAGGGAGGTGATGTATGTGTAATTATGGCTGATTCGTATTGCTGTATGGCAGAAACCAATACAACATCGTAAAGCAATTTTCCTCCAATTAAAAAATAAATTAAAAACAAGGAAAAACAAGAATGGTGCAAATTGAGAGGGTAGTTGGACATCTGAAGTCATTTCAATCATGCCTTCTTAGAAGGCATTAGCTGTTTCAAATTTGCATGTGAGTGAGGGTACAGATCATTTGGAACACAGAAAAAGGTAATGAATACTCAAAATTATCTACTTCCTGTGCATTCTACTACATTTTATTAGTATTTATGCTCTTGAGGTTATTTACATCTATCCATCCAGTGGAAATTCCATATAATGTTGTGCTACAATACAGCTTCTCCCAACTCTGAATTAAATGGCGTTGTTTTAGCAGCTTGAAATTGGCTGAGATAGGAGTTTTTACACCCAGGAAAACAACTAATAGTGGCTTCTAGACCCATAGAAACTTTATACATAGTACATACTCATGGATCTGATGTCTTTGCCTTCTTCCATATTGCATTTACGAGATATTCATTTCGTTGCATAGAGTGGATTCACTGAGAGGAGAATCAATAGCAAGGGTACAAGGATGGGAGAGGTGGACACCAGTGAAGAGGCCCTTTTGGCCAGATTTTGCTTTTACGATGATATCAAGGGGGAGGCAGAGCTTTGGGATGAAGCACGCTGTAGTTGACCCTGATCCCAATGTTAAGAAGAGTCACAGCTCCTGGAAATGTTGGGGGAAGAGACAGGATTGGGGATTGCATGAAAAGTAAAATGTACACACACACACACACACACACACACACACACCTGAAGATGGAGCACCAGTTACAGGATTTGTAGAAAATCCTTGGAGTATTAGGTGTACAGGGAATACATATGGTAAAAGAGACAAGGTTCTTGTAGACAAAGCAGATTGCAGCCATGAAGACTCCCACACTTTTGTTGAAAAAGCAGGGGTTACTATAGATCCTTGGTTTCAAGGAATTCTTTAGTTTGAAACAGGATGAGGAAGGTAACTAATATACAAAAAGAGAAGGAGGAGGAATCTTACCTCAGTGGTAAAACTGTACTAATAAGACAGAGAGAGGAGAAAACCAGGATAAGGATTACAGAGAGGAAGGGCTGATTTTTATCAAGGTTCAATATACAAAGGTCTGAATGAGTTGAAAGAAAAGGAAATACTTCCATTCTTTTGTGTGCCTTGCGTGTTTGTTCATTCATTCATGCATTTAATATCTGTGTTTCCAGCAGAAGGCTCAGTGCATTTGGTGAAGAGGCAGTGTCTGAGCCTGGAACTTTGCTTTTAGAGGTAAAGTTTTATTTTGGCTGGAGAGGAAAAGACCAGACATTCAATAGAAGAGAGAGAAAAGGAGAAGAGGGAAGAGGAAGGGAGGGGAGGAAGCGATATGAAACAGGGGAGGGAAGCCAGCCCTTCTGCTTTTCCTCCCCCTCCCTTTCTTCCACAATGGCAAGTGCCCAGTGAAGTCACTCAATCGTGTCTGACTCTCTGTGATACCATGGACTGTATCCCACCAGGCTCCTCAGTCCATGGAATTTTCCAGGCAAGAGTACTGGAGTGAGTTGCCATTTCCTTCTCCAGGGGATCTTCCCAACCCAGGGATCAAATCCGGGTCTCCCGCATTGCAGGCAGACGCTTTACCGTCTGAGCCACCAGGGAAACCCCAGGGGGACAGCATTCCCTTTTATTTCTAATTTTTTCAACTTACTAGTGTTCTAGCATAGAACCGTCTAGATATCACGAAGACGAGTACAACGATAAGCTCTAAAACTGATCCAGGACCTAGGGTAGCATTTTTACAGTATAATCCCAGAACCACATAAATCAGCATAACTTTCTGTAGAGGGTTGAATCTGGTCCCATCAAGAAGATTTGTCAAGGAACTTCCCAGGTGGTCCAGTGGTTAAGAGTCTGCCTGCTAATGCAGGGGACATGGGTTCGATCCCTGGTCTGGGAAGATTCCACATGACTCAGGGCAACAAAGCCCCTGTGCCACAACTACTGAGCCTACACTCTAGAGCCTGTGCTCTGCAACAAGAGAAGCCACTGCAATGAGAAGCCCACACGTCACAACTGGAGAGTAGCCCCTGCTCATCACAACCAGAGAAAGCCCACACACAGCAATGAAGACCCAGGGCGGCCAAAACTAAAAAAAGGGAAGATATGTCCAAGTCCTAACCTCCCAGTACCTGTGAATGTGACCTTATTTGGAAATAGCATCTTTGCAGATGAAATTAATTTAAGAATCTCCAGGTAAAATGCTCCTGTATTTAGGATGAGTTCCAAAACCAATGACTTGTATCCTTATAAGAGAAATAAGAGGGATATTTGAGACCCACATCACAGGCTAAGGCCATATGGAGGCGAAGGCAGAGACTGAAGCGATGCAGCTACAGCCAAAGAATGTCCGGAGCCCCCAGCAGCGGGAAGAGGCCAGGAGAGATTCTCCCTGAAGTGCCTTTGCAGGGACCCTGATCTACCAGTATCTTCAGTTTAGGCCTCCAGAACTGTGAGAGAAAAATTCCTTTCATCTTCAGGTACCACATTTGCGGTGATTTGTTAGGGAAGCCCTAGGAAATTAATTGGGCCATGCTAAGTCACTTCAGTCACGTCCGAGTCTTTGCGATCCTATGAACCATAACCCACCATGCTTCTCAAGAATACTGGAGTGGATTGCCATGCCCTCCTCCAGGGGATCTTCCCGACCCAGGGATTGAACTTGTGTCTTACCTCTCCTGCACTGGCAGGCGGGTTCTTTACCTACTAGCTCCACCTGGGAAGCCCTAGGAAACGATCCCCCTTGATGCAAACATAGTGCAAATGACTTAACAAGTAAACAACAACAACAGATTACTAAATGAAAACTCAGCAGCAGGCCCAGGAATCTACATTCTAATGAACCCCTCTAAATGTTAGTATATAAGGCTCGACAACTGCAGATAAAGAACAACAGAGTGTGGCTTCTGTCTTTTGGGATCGAAGTGGCCCAATATTTCAAGAATTTTTTTTTTTTTTAATGAAATAGGAAATCCCAAAGGCTGTCTTCCACTTTCTCAGCACAGAAGCCAGGATTATCAGGCAGAGGCATGAGATGCCCAGATTACTGTTATTGGAGACGTATAATTACTTAAGCCCTGACTGAGTAGCAACTGGAGCCGCAAGCTGGAGACCTAGTAACTGGTCTCACTGGACAGGAAACCTCTGTGATTGTGCAGAAACTAATGAGGAAGGAGAGCTGCACGGTCAAGGGCTGGTGTCGGCAGGTAAACAGAAACCAAGCTGGAGAGGTAATGGAGAATCTGGGAAGCTTGATAAGAAACACAACTGACACTCAGACGTGGATAAGAGCTGACGGGTCAAGGCGGAAGGACCAAGTCCTGAGCTCTGTAAATGATATTTTCCACACCTCTGAATGTAAGCAAGTAGAAACAGTTGAAACATGAGTAGAGAAAACAATGGTTAGGCAAACTAATCAGCACCTTTGGATGACCCAGGCAAAAGACTCTAGATATTGGTGTTGCCCCCCAAAAATCTACATATTTATGCTTTCAAACTGGTATGTGGTGGGTACAGTGTTAGGTATGGTGACAAATACCAAGAGAAAAGAACCCTACTCTCGAGGAGCAGGGGGGAAGACGGACATGAGGCCAAGAGTTTCTGGGGCACAAAGGAGGATGAAGTGTTTTTGAGGGCATCGGGGAGATTTCAACAAGGAGTGGCAGCTGTACTGAGCCCGGAAGGCCGAGACAGGCATTCCTGAGAGCTGTGAGAGTGGGACTCCTCATGATCACTCAGCTCACACTCCGGGCCAGGCTCTAGTCCCAGCCCTTCCTATATATTAATGCACTTAACCCTCCCCTGTGAAGTGGGTACAAGTGCTACCCTCATCTTATGGCTGGGGAAGAAGCTGAGGGACTTGCCACACATCATCCAACCGAGAGACAGTGGTCAGGTTTTGAGCTCCCGGGTCTTGTTCCCGAACCGCCCGCTGCCTGCTGCCCTGCTGGGGGAGCTGGAGTACAGGTGGGGGTCCTGGGCCGGGGCTGGAAGGAGCCTGCAGGCTGGTGCCCAACTGGGGCGGGGCGTCTGCTGCAGGAGAAGGGTGGGTTTCATTCTGCAGGCAGTGTGGGGATACTGAGGGCTCATAGTGAAAGGAAAGAAACCAAATCCCGATTAGACTTTTGGAACCTAAATTTGGAGGAACACTATTTTGGGAAGGCAGGAAGTGAAGACGGAAAGTTCAGGGGCAGCAGTGGGTAAGGAGGTTCCCCTCAAGGGAGAGCTGCAGCAAGCCTTAACCAAGGCAGCAGCAGTGAGGATGGAAAGTTCGGTTCTGTAGCTTCTAACTTGCTGACCCAGCAAACTGGTGCCATTGGGGAGCGGGGGAGAGGAAATGCAACAGGGGAGGGGTGGGTGCATTTGAGAGTAGGACGAAAGAGGAGTACTATTTAGAGTTATTTTGCAGAGAGGACTAGACTCTCAAATATTTGGAAAATTACCGAGTTTGGTGGCATCTAAGCTTACTTGGTTGAACAATATAATTGTGCCAGCCAGGTCATATTGTTTCTGTTTTCTTCATATTATGGTGGTTTGACATTTGACATCTTAAAAACCTTCCTACCCGTTTTGGGGCTAGACAATTCTTTTTTAAAAAAATTAATTTGGTTGTGCTGGGTCTCGGCAGCCTGCAGGATCTAGTTCCCTGACCGGGGATCAAACCTGGGCCCCTGCACTGGGAGGACAAGAGTCTTAACCACTGGACCATCAGGGGAGTCCTGGGGCTAGGCAATTCTTACAGATAGCAAAGGACTCAGCTGGGAGCACACTCTGGAAATACATATGAACCAACCCAGAGTCATACCTCCTCTGCCTGTTCTGAACACCCTCAGGGCGATATTACTTTGCTTTAAGTACCCTGGGTACTCCGCAAATAGGACCACCCCTATAGCCTGCAGCTGATATTATTGAACTAGCCAGCTGTAGACTGTGGACTCTTCCCCGCCTCGCCTTTCCGGCAGAAATTAAAGGTCACCCAGGTTCTCCGCTCACTCCTGCCCCTTCAGCCTCCTAACCAGCCCTGGTGCTTCCCCACGTGGCCCTGCATGGGGTTGCCATGCCTCCTGTTTCTAGGACCTGTGAGTATATTAAACTTGTTTTCACAAGCCTCTCCTTGTTCTTGTCTTCTCTTGAGGCCACATTTGATTGCTCATCACCTGAAAAAGCACAAAACACAGGCAAAATCACCAACTCTGTCACCAAAAGAAGCTTTCCACAGCCACAGACTGAGCTGTTACCCTTGAGGGGAGAGATGGAAGAATACGGTTCAGTTCAGTTCAGTTCAGTCGCTCAGTCGTGTCCGACTCTTTGTGACCCCATGAATCGCAACACGCCAGACCTCCCTGTCCAACACCAACTCCTGGAGCTTACTCAAACTCATGTCCATTGAGTCAGTGATGCCATCCAACCATCTCATCCTCCGTCGTCCCCTTCTCCTCCCACCTTCAATCTTTCCCAGCATCAGGGTCTTTTCCAGTGAGTCAGTTCGTCACATCAGGTGGCCAAAGTATTGGAGTTTCAGCTTCAACATCAGTCTTTCCAATGGATATTCAGGACTGATTTCCTTTAGGATGGACTAGCTGTCCAAGGGACTCTCAAAAGTCTTCTCCAGCACCACAGTTCAAAAGCATCAATTCTTCGGTGCTCAGCTTTCTTTATAGTCCAACTTTCACATCCATACATGACTACTGGAAAAACCATAGCTTTGACTAAATGGACCTTTGTCAGCAAAGTAATGTCTCTGCTTTTTAATATGCTGTCTAGGTTGGCAATAGCTTTCCTTCCAAGGAGCAAGCATCTTTTAATTTCTTGGCTGCAGTCACCATCTGTAGTGATTTTGGAGCCCCCCCAAAATAAGGTCTCTCACTGTTTCCCCATCTATTTGCCATGAAGTGATGGGACCAGATGCCATGATCTTAGTTTTCTGAATGTTGAGTTTTAAGCCAGCTTTTTCACTCTCCTCTTTCACTTTCATCAAGAGGTTCTTTAGTTCTTCGCTTTCTGCCATAATGGTGATATCTTCTGCATATCTGAGGTTATTGATATTTCTCCCGGAAATCTTGCTTCCAGCTTGTGCTTCATCCAGTCCAGAACCCCCTACTCCTGGGACTTCCTCTTCCTTCCATTCCAACCATTTGGTCCCATTTGGGGTGGTCACATTCCTATCAACTACAGGACACCACTGCCCACTCCCAGAATGGGCAGCTGATCTAAGCTGGGCCCATTTGAGCCTGTCTATAAAACCAAGAAAGAGAGTTAGTCCATCTCTGGTGGAGGAAAGCCAAAGATATGAAATTCTTAAATGACTGGAAGCCACACAGTGCATGGAAGAGGCCAATTTGCAGAGAGAGAATCCAGAGACAATGAGAAGGCAAAGCAAAGCCAACCCAAACTCCTCATACTCGCCTCAGCCAGTGTGGCTTTGGCTTATGACACCCCAAGAATTTTCATCAATAAAACCTATCAGTGTCTATCTCCTAGTGTTGTCTTGAACATGGTCTGTGATGATGCAAAGTACTTAGCACAGAGCCTGGCCTGGTCCGTGCTCTACATATAGTCACTGCCATGGTTAAGATCATTGGTATCATTCTTCTTCTTGTGAGCTTGGCATTCCAGAAACGGAACAGCCTAGAGTTCCAACTGTGCTATTCTATGCCTGTGTGCCTTACACCCGGCATACCTCTCCCACTCCCCACCTCCCTCATTTACTCCTATTCTATCCACAAAACCTTCCTGAGGCCACTCTCTGAAGCCCTTCAGTAAGAGGCAGTCACTTCCCTCTTCACACTGTCCGTCTCTCTCAATTGTATACTGATGTACGTATCTAGCTAAGTGACTGTCTTCCCAGCTGATTGCAGGGAACCCCATGTTTCTATTTCTCTTCTTAGCTTGAATCCTCAGCATCCAGGACAGCGCTGGGTCCCAGAGAGCTCTCCTTCACCCATCAGCATTCTGTGCCTTGAGAAGAGGACCTGCAGAAACAGAAAGGCAGGCCTGCTGAAAGCTCCTCAGTCCTCATGTTCCCTGCCTGACGAAAAAAGCACTAACAGATGGGAAACAGTGTGCTTGGAGCCTAGTAAAATTAGTGTCCAAAAAGCCAGGAAGGTTGCCTCCAGCTCTGAGCAAAGACCAGCAGATTCGAAGCCTGTGAGACATAATGAGCTGGAATAAAGTGAGCCTAGAATGTGTCTGTCCGTGTGTGAGAAGACCTAACGCCACCTCCAGCCAAGCAAGGCCCTTTCTCCTGCCTTTCCCTCCCAGGCTCTGAGCCCCTGTGATGGACGTGTGCACATCCTCACAGTTGTGCAATGGGAGGGAAGTCTCAGCAAGATCGTGTGCACCCAGATAACACTGCCTGGTGTCATTAAGGCCATGCAACTCACTTGCCTGGCTCTAACTCCATGTTCAGCAAGGATGCTCCCATGGAGTGTCCCTACAGGGCAGGAAAAACACTATCCAGCTGATACAAATTTTTAAGTATTGTTAGAAGTTCAACACACCTGGCATGCCCAGTGCTTCTTTACAGAAGAAAGCTGTGCCAAGTTGATCTGGCCACACATGGCTTAGGCCACATGTTTGGGTAAAACCAGCTACCTTGGCCTCTAGTAATTGAATCGATTACCAATGTCCCAACAAAAACACCCACTTAAAGGCATTGGTTTGGCCACTTGTTATGAGATGGCCCATGTGAAACTCCACCCAGTGCAAAATCTGGATATAGAAAATGGTGGTGAGGTCTGTGGATCACGTTTTGTCTTGGAGTGAAGATGCAATGAACAGAGGGAACCTGCATTCCTGTGTGATGAGATGCCCTTGTTCCTAATACAGCCCTTGTTCCTAACACATGCCCTTGAGCCTAACACGCAGCTTGGAAATTATATTTTAGAGTGTGGTTAATGGTCAATTTTGCTGAGGCTGACCGAGCCTGGATTCTAGAAAACTGAAGGCTAGATTTTCAGTCATGGCAAATCCTTGCCTCTGTAGCTCAAACATCTCTAACTTCACTTATACTGACTAGATTTGAAATAATTTTCATGTGCTAATTAACACCCTATATAGGGATTTCCCTATAGCTCAGATGGTAAGGAATCTGCCTGCAGTGCAGGAGACCCGGGTTCAGTCCCTGAATCAGGAAAGATCCCCTAGAAAAGGAAATGACAATCTCCTCCAGTATTCTTGCTTGGAGAATTCCATAGACAAGGAGCCTGGTGGGCTACAGTCTATGGGGTCCCAAAGAGCAGGACATGACTAAGTGACTAATACACAATTAACACCCAGATTTCTATTCCTCACCCTTTAGTAAGATATAGGAAATGGATATCTTTTCCATAGTCTGGTTGAAAGGCTATTAGGGATCTGCTTTATTGGATTCTTTCATTGAACTTCAAACTCATACGTCTTTTGGAGTCTGGAAGCAATAGAAGGTGGCTACCCTGGGTTTCTCGCTTTCGCGAGAAAAGTGTGAAAAAAGAAAAGGACACATGTGTTTGGATTAAAAGGAGCATCTAATGTCACAGGCCAAAGAAACAGGTATGTAGACTCACAAATGGAACACCCCTGCAAAGAACAGAAAAATCGAAAATGCAAAAGTGCCCCAGTTAACAAGTTCTCACATACAGTCAGTCAGTTCAGTCGCTCAGTCGTGTCTGATTCTTTGAGACCTCATGGACTACAGCACGCCAGGCTTCCCTGTCCATCATCAGCTTCCAGAGTTTACTCAAACTCATGTCCATCGAGTCAGTGATGCCATCCACCCATCACATCCTCCATCATCCCCTTCTCCTGCCTTCAATCTTTCCCAGCATCAGGGTCTTTTCAAATGAGTCAGCTCTTCACATCAGGTGGCCAAAGTATTGGAGTTTCAGCTTCAGGATCAGTCCTTCTAAAGAATATTCAGGACTGATTTCCTTTAGGATGAACTGATTGGATCTCCTTGCAGTCCAAGGGACTCTCAAGAATCTTCTTCAACACCACAGTTCAAAAGCATCAATTCTTCCCTGTTCAGCTGTCTTTATTATAGTCCAACTCTCACATCCATGCATGACTACTGGAAAAACCATAGCCTTGACTAGATGGACATTGGTTGGCAAAGTAATGTCTCAGCTTTTTAATATGCTGTCTAGGTTGGCCATAGCTTTTCTTCCAAGGAGAAGCATCTTTTAATTTCATGGCTGCAGTCACCATCTGCAGTGATTTAGGAGTGCCAAAAAATGAAGTCTCTCACTGTTTCCATTGTTTCCCCATCTATTTGCCATAAAGTGATGGGACCGGATGCCTTGATCTTAGTTTTCTGAATGTTGAGTTTTAAGCCAACTTTTTCACTCTCCTCTTTCACTTTCATCAAGAGGCTCTTTAGTTCTTTGCTTTCTGCAATAAGGGTGATGTCATCTGCATATCTGAGCTTATCGATATTTCTCCCAGGAATCTTGTGCTTCATCCAGCCTGGCGTTTGTCATGATGTACTCTGCATATGTTAAATAAGCAGGGTGACATATACAGCCCTTCCAAGCACCTTCACATGCATTCTCATTTAATCCTCCTAGTGATTCTGTGAGCTTTAGTTTTTATTTCACACAAAGAAAATGGAGATCAGAGAGGTTATCCAAGGTCAAAGGACAGAGGAAGAATTTGAACCAGAGGGAAGCCCAGTGAGTTTACTGGATGGATGACTGTCATTCTTTTACTGCATGGAGGTTAAGAGCACATGTTTTGGAGTCAAGCAGAGCTGTTTTCAACTCACAGGTTTTCCATGTCCCAGCTAGGCATAGGACCAAGGCAAGTCACTACCTTCTTTAAGCTTTACTGTTCTCATCTGTAAAATGGGGGTGACAGTGCTCCACACCCTATGCTGATGTTACAAGCAAAAAATGAGATAATATATTAAAAGTGTCTAATGCTGTGCCAGAACACAGTTAAGCACACAACAAATGTGACTTTTCCTCCTTCGTGTTGTTCTAATTACTACTTTAGTAGGAGATACCAAGGTATGTCTCACCCCAAACTCTGTACTTATTCTACTGTAACACACTATATTAATTTTTTTCTCTCCCTTTTCAACATACTGTATATCTGTTCTTTCCTTCTCGTCAACACAATTTTTCTTCGCTTTCCTCTGGATTGCAGTAAACCACACTTACCTGGCTTACCACATCTACTGCTTTTTGTTTCTTTGTTTGTTTTAGAAATTAATATTAAGGAATTAAAGATAGTTTAAACAAAATCCCATGTATTTGGAAATTAAACATCCACTTATCAATGATGGGTGTATCTAAGATGGCTTACCACCTCTTACAGGTATCTGTCTTTCCTACTCCTTGGGACATTTCATTTAGTAAACACCCCCAGAACCCAGATCCAGGGTAGGAAGCCCAGCCCTGGTCCTTCACACGAGTCATCCTTTGGACAAGAACTTAGCCTGCTAAACATGTGTTTGCTTTTGGTTTGCGTCTTTCTGCACCAAGTGAATGGATTTGAGGGTCTCTAGTAGTTAAGCTAATTAAATATAATTTTTCCGTCTTTGGTATTTTAGCCGGGATAGAGGTTTCAGGAAGGAGAGAGGGAAAGCTGGGTGAGGCGTATCCAGCTCAACTCCCATGTGATGTCTTTTACTTCTGAATTAATTCCCTGGATAAAGTGCCCTTTCTGGCAACAAGATAAACAGGTTCATCTAGAGGTTTGGCTCGCTGGCACATAAAGGCTTTTATAACCTCAGTGGCTGCTTCTCAGCACCCTAGGCTCCCAGCCACTGGTAGGGTACAGTGGCAGGCATTGTGTGCTCAATAAGCTTTCACACCCACTGGGAACCTGAAACACAGATGCTGCTTACCCTGCAAAGACCTTTATGCAGACCTGCAGGGCAGTGCCAAGGTGGCAGCATCAAATCTTCCCCCACTAGGCTGCAAGAAAGACTTCCTCACTCAGTCTCACCCAAGTTCTGAAATGACAGGCCAGGTGCAAACCACTGGCTGGACAGAAGGCTGATTCCCACACCGTCAGGGCAGAGCAGGGCTGTGCTGACAGCTTTTAAGAGGTTGTCTGGGAAACCTTTCTTCCAAGGTCATTTCTATTTTTAGGACAGTTCCATACTCCAGGAGCCTCTGCTATCCTTCCCTACTTGAAGAGACAACTAAAGAGTTTCCACTGATCTGTTAAATGTTCTCCTTACAGAATTTATTTGTTTGGATGTATGCAACAGAGGTTTAGCTTTGACCTTTTTATCCCCCAAGCACATGAGGGTTAGGACAGGAGGGCTGAAAATATTCACATTTGTAACAAAAAGCATTCAATAGACTCGATTATTTACTCTTAGACATAAAAAGCAAATTAGCCATGCCTCTGCCTCTGACTCTTATTTACCTTAACATGGACAGCTTTGTAGGTCTTGTAACAAACCAAATGGGCCATCCAAAGTGAGCCATCCATTTTAGCCTTGAACTTAGATGAACTTTGTTCGGCTGCTTGATGCGAATCAGAGCCCAGGAAACTTAGAAATAGCATTATTCTGTTCTTGGAAATAAAGCATCCATTTTCCCTTGAGGATCAAAGGTTTTGATCACTCACAAATATACAGTCAAATAATTTTCAATAAATCTACCAAAGCCACTCAAGGGGGAAGTAAAAGTCTTTCCAATAGTTGCTGCTAGAACAATCGAATATTCCCATGAGAAAAAAAAGAAAACAGAGCCTCAACCTCTATCTCAGTGCTATCCACAAAATTTAATTTGAGATGGGTCATTGACTTAAAAGGAAAAGCTTAAACTATAAAAGGTTTAGAAGAAAATATCTCCAAAACTCAGGATGCTTAGTTCACCAAAAGTAATAGCCATGAAAAAATTTTTAATAAGTTGAACTTCATTAAAGTTCCGTGAGTCCATGAATTTTTGCTCATGGAAAGGCAATGTTAAGAAAATTAATAGGAAAGCCACAGAGTGGACGGAAACACATGTATCTGCCAAAGGACCTGTTATCCAAAGTATATAAAGAACTCCTAAAATTCAATCATAAAAAAGACAAACAACCCAGTTTTAAATTGGGCAAGGGACTTGGGCAGTTTGCACAGAAAAATATACAAATGATTGATATGCACATGAAAAAGTTCTTAACATTGTCATCATGAAAATTCAAATTAAAAACACAATGAGACATTCATCCACTTTAATGGCTAAATATTTTAAAATTGACAGAGGTAAATGTCAGTAAGAATTCAGAGCAATCAGGATTCTCAACTGCTGCTGGAAATGCAGAATAAGTCACCTACTTCAGGAAGTTGTTTGGCAGTTTCTCATAAAGTAAAACATGTATCCTTCCAATGAAACCAATTGCCCTCCTATTTGTTTATCCAAAGAAATGAAAACACATTCACAGGTTGTCTATGTTCTTTCTCCATATCTTGACCAATGTCATTCCTTTCTGGAATTCCCTTTTTCCTACCCGCATCCCTGATTTCCACATGTACAAATACTATGCATTCTTTTTATTTATTTTTGATGTGGACCATTTTTAAAGTTGGGCTTTCCTGGTGGCTCAGATGGTAAAGATCCCTAGGTTGGAAAGGTCCTCTGGAGGAGGGCATGGCAGCCCACTCCAGTATTCTTGCCTGGAGAATCCCATGGACAGAGGAGCCTGGTGGGCTACAGTCCATGGGGTCGCAGAGAGTTGGACACAAGGGAGCAACAAAGCACAGCACACCACATTTTTAAAGTTTTACTGAATTTGTTACAATATTGCTTCTGTTTCACTGTTTTGGTTTTTTCTGCCACAAGGCATGTGGAATCTTAGCTCCCTGATTAGGGATTGAACCCACACCTCCTTGATCACCAGGGAAGTCCCCAAATACTATGCATTCTTAATGTCTTGTTTTGAAAAAGCTTGCTGCAAGTTCCCCTCCCTTATCTTTATTCTCCAGATCTCTCTTGTACTCTTTCTGTGTTTCTCATGTGTGTGTTTGCTAAGTCGCTTCAGTCGTGTTCGACTTTTTCTGACCCTATGGACCATAAACCACCAGGCTCCTCTGTCCATGGGATTCTCCAGGCAAGAATACTGGAGTGGGTTACTATGTCCTCCTCAAGGAGATTTTCCCAACCCAGGAATCAAAGCCACATCTCTTATGTCTCCTGCATTGGTAGTTGGATTCTTTACCAGTAGCGCCACCCGGGAAGCCCATGTCTCTCACACACCATCACTTTCCACATTGGTTACATATGGCATATCAACCAGCCAGTCTCTAAGCTCCTACCTGACCTGATCCCTCTGGTCTGACATCTTCACCTGGCACCCAGAGCTTTACACAAGTTGTTTTGAACTAGTACTGAATGAATGACTGAGTGGACATATAATCATCCAATGACACACTGGACTTATGGCCAGAAGATCTTGATATAATGATGTTTGATAAGTTCTCTAATCTCATTTGCCTTTATTTAAGATAAAATAACTGTGGTAGACTTTTACTTTGGGGACCTCCTAATGAACTATGCCACCCAACTTCTACCCCTCTGTATAGTCCCTCCTCACACTGACTTGAGATTTGACCACAAATCTGACTTTGACCACTGGAACATTAGCAAGCAAAATCTTAACAAGTGCTGCAGACTGAGGCTTATCTTAGATGGCTGGCTCTTGGCAGCCCTGAGCTGTCATGTAAGAAGTCAGACTACACGGCTGGAGAGACCATACAAAGGCCACGTGAAAGCAGACAAGCCCTAACACCTCATGTAGAGGAAGAGAAGGCTGGCCATTTCAGTGTCCCAGCTGAGTCTAGTCCAGATTTCAGGACGAGGAGAAGAAATAAAACAGCTGTTCTTTGAAGCCAGTAGATTTTTGAGTGATTGTTTGGAGATGTCATCTCTATCTACCCATTTTTGCTCCTTTAAAACTATATTGTATATGCCAGGCTCTAAACTAAACTTTTTTGAGGGTTAGAACTATGTCTTATTCATCTTTTCCTCCTCAGTTCCAGTATAGGTCCCTGGCATACAGCTGGTGCTCGATACATATATGTGACATTATCTTGAAGCCTGATGTTTTCAGAATTTGGTTGAAGTCTGAAACACTCTAGCACTGTCTCACCTACCTTTCCTCATAATTTTCAAATGAGGAAAAATGTAGAGGTCACTTGATCATATATGCCCAATGAGAAGGAATCTGTGGCTCAGAGAGGGAAAGGCACTCACCAGAAGCCACCCTGCCAAGGGTCCCCTCCACCTGGTCTCCGGTCTTCCAAATGCCATGGGGGACTCCAGGGAAGAGCCACCAAGAATTTCCACCCCCCAGAGGTAGTCTTAAAAAAAAACAAAAACTTTTTATTTTGTGTTGGGGAATAGCTGATTAACAGTGTTGTGATAGTTTCAGGTGACTAGTGAAGGGACTCAGCCGTACACATAGGTATATCCATTCTCCAGCAAACTCCCCTCCCGTCCAGGCTGCCACATAACGTTGAGCAGAGTTCCCTGTGCTATACAGGAGGTCCTTGTTGGTTATCCGCCCACTCTTAGCCAGTGTTTACAAAGGCCTTTCTGTCTTATTGCAAGATTGTATTAATTTGTGCCCCTTCACTCTTGCAGACCTTTCGGGAGATGACAGTACCCTAATCTTAGCGAGGAGATGTGGGAAGGAAAGGTGAGGAAGACCCAGATGTCTGTGTGTGGGGGGGGGGGAGGGGCTCCCCAGGCCTGGATGCCAGCGCTACCAGCCGAGCTATACCCGGCTTCACGCAGAACTCAGCGATCACCACTGCCTGGCGGCATACTGGCCAAGCACAAACCTGCAGCTGCTGTGGTGGCCTTGAACAGTTATATTACTTTGGGGAAAATTTTACAAAATCGTTTTTAATACCATGCAGACTTTGTAACCCAGGCCCAGTTATCTGCGTTCTTTTACAGCAAATATTCCTGAAATACCATTCAGTGTGTGTGTCTCTCCTGCCTTCACTCAACTTTGGGCCAGAGTGTATCCCTATTAACATTGCCTTGAAAGCTCTGGAAACAGTTCGCAGTGCTCCTCTGTGGTCCCCTCTCTGGTTTTTATTATGTCTCATTTGAACTTCTAGCAAGTCCTTATTTTTCTGAGGTTGTGGGAGCGGGGCAAGAGAAAGGGCGCTAAACTTGGCTGGGGCCGGGGGGAATATTCAGAAGAGTATCCTCGATTGGATCCTAAAGATCCTAAAGCAGTCATTGACCAACTTGGCTGCTCCTTAATCACTCTGGGAGAGATTTTTCAAACGCCCTAAATTATCCCCAGGTGGAAAACTAAAGAGATAAATTTCTCATTCGTCTTCTTACTGTGAAAAAGTTCGGTCCTCAGCGCAGGACCACTGCCCCGAGGGGACCTGGAGTCCTTACACCCTTCACCGCCCGCCGGCACCACAAGGCTCCAGAAAGTCGGCGCGCGCGGCGACGCTACACTCGCGGCGGGGGCGGAGCCTCGGCGGGGGCGGAGCCCGCTGGGGCGGGGCCTCAGTGGGCGGAGCCTAGGGCCCTGCCCCCGAACGCCGCTGGGCGCGCGGGGCGGGCACTGACGTCACTCCCGGCCGGCCGCGGCACATGGGCGGCCGGCTGCGCTGGGCCGGGCGCTGCGCTGGGCCGGGCGCTGCGGGGCCGCCAGCGCGGGGGGCAGCGGCCGCGGCGCGGGAGGGGCGGGGCGGGGCGCGCGGCCTCGCGCTCGCGCTCGCGCCGGGGCGGTGCGGGCTCTCCGCCTTCTGCAGCGCTCTGCATGTTTTTCCTTTCTTTTTCGCAATTTTGAGCGTTGTGCATGACGAGAGGTTCGAGGCAGGTGAGAGCATCCCGCCCGCCGCGGAGGAGCCCGCGGGCACTCGGCGCGCTCCCCGGGGGTCGTCTGCGCTGGGAGCCCGAAAGTTCTTTTGGTTTTGTGTTTTTATGCAGATGTATTTAAAAAGACATAAGTAATTTTTTTTTTTTCCTTCTCTTGTCTCCACCGCCTTGAAAGCTAATACTTTTGGCAAAGGACGGAGGAAAAAGCTCAGCAACATTTTGGGGGGAGGTTGGAGTTTTTTGGTTTTTTTTTTTTTTATTTAAGAAAAAAAAAATTGAGTGCATCGCGATGGAGAAAATGTCCCGACCGCTTCCCCTGAACCCCACCTTTATCCCGCCTCCCTACGGCGTGCTCAGGTCCTTGCTGGAGAACCCGCTGAAGCTCCCCCTTCATCACGAAGACGGTGAGCGCTGCCCTGCTGGCTGCCCCTCTGGGGGCCCCCCTCCCGGGCCGGCACCCCCGGAGCATCCCCCGCTCCCCCACTCCCGGCACCCCGGCCCCGCTTGAATGAAATTGAGGCACTCACCTATCGCCCCACCCCTCCTCCCCCCCAAAAGGGAGGGGACGTTTCTGTCGAGGGGACATTCCGGGTTGCTAGTTGAGCGCCGGGGCCCCGGCCGGGCCTTGCGGGTCCTCTCGGGCGGCGCAGGTGGGAGACAGAAGTTGACAGGTCGGCGTCCCCGAGGTCGAGGTGCACCCACACGCGGAGCGAAAGCACCGGGGCGAGGGGCGCCCCGCTCGCCGGGGAGTGAACCCCAGGGCCGGGCTCCAAGCGGACGGGGGCTTGAGTCAGGGGTCGCACCGCGGAGCCGGAGTATTTGCGATAGTGCTGATCACAGCTCTTAGTTTTAGCGTTTGGAGCTCCCGAGGCGACAGCGGAGACGCGCGTTGTCCCGGGCTGGGTGCTTCAGACCGGGAGATAGGGGCTGGGGTGGGCTGGAGGAGTGGTCCCTGGGCGGGGTGCCGCACCCCCCCACGCGGCCCCCTTCGCCGCGCACTTTCCTGGTAGGAGGGGAGAGCGGGGCAGGCTTAAGTGTAACCGCACCGGAGCCTCCTTTGGCCTGAACCCTTTCTGGGTAAGTCCCAAACCTTCCCCGGGCAACCCTGGCTGGGGCAGGCCCGGAGAGGTCCTGCGTGGAGGCGCCGGATCCAGTTGGTGCCGCCAGGGATTTGTCATTTGGGCTGGCGGGTTTCCTGCCATAGGTATCCCAGGAGCAAATGTGAACTGTGAGGTGAGCCCTGCGGCTCAAGAATG
The DNA here is from genome assembly GCF_055505025.1 of Bos grunniens. Classification (NCBI taxonomy): domain Eukaryota; kingdom Metazoa; phylum Chordata; class Mammalia; order Artiodactyla; family Bovidae; genus Bos; species Bos grunniens. The sequence goes on along the minus strand of NC_141183.1, from coordinate 58,035,700 downwards.
TAAAGTCTTAAAAGATCCTTTGGCTGCAAGCAGCTGGGGCATATTCGCATTTTTCTTTCCTAGGACAACCTGTTGCATTGCAAGAGCCGAGGGGTTTGGTTCCCAGTCTGCAGAACAGAGCTTCCCTCTTAAATCCCCTTTAAGGAGGGGCACTTGGGAGGAAGGTGCTGCCTGCAGTCTTTTGCATCTGTGGGAGTTTTGAAGTCAGATTCTTGGGAGATGAGACTGTAGAGGATTAGAAGGGATGGCATGGAGGCTGTAGAAGCCAAATTCCTTAATCACAGATTTCACCCGCACTTGAGGACTAGTAGACTTGTCCAAATCCAGAGCGCTGGTTAAAGACCTAATGGGGTGAGGGATACTTGCAGGTAGAAAATAGCTGTACATCTCCGTCATAGGTTCTCAGAGGAACCACCTTTTCTGGTAACTGTGCTTTTGACAGGTTCCATACATGTATAATTTTTGAATTCGATCATACCTAAGTGTTTGGGGAAGAGGAGGAAGAAAACACTTTTGTATTTTAAACCACACCAAAACAAAAAACTTCTTTTGTAAAATACAGTGTACCCCAGTGGCTTTAAAAGCAAACACATGTGGGCTAGGAAGTTCTCAGCTTTCCTCTCTGCAATGTGATACATTGGTTAAGCTCCCATAGGCCTCAGAGCCTCCGTTTCTTCATTGTGAATGGAAGTTGTCACTATTTGCAAGTTTATTATGAGATTTTTTGGGGGAGAAACATATAAAAGAACCAGGTATGTTAGTAGGTGCTCAATACAGGGTATCAAAGAAGGGCAGAGAGTCCCTGCTTTACCAAAATTAGCATTACTAATGCACTGGCTTTCTAAATCTGAATGACCTCATATTGTCACTGTAATGAATTTCCTGGAAGATAAATCATGCCTAGTTATTGGCTGTTTTCTTAAAAAATCACAGCAGTTGTATGTAATTGCAGGTGTTATTTTCCCACTGTAGTTTTAAATTATTGTCTCCTTAAATAATGCACTGAGGGCTGTGCCGTGTTGTTTATATCCTAGACCAGTCTCTAGCCCTGTCCCGAGGACTAGTGCTTTCTTTCCAAAGTAAATAGGAAGATGTCGAAAAACAGGCAGAGATCCATGTCCTGCCTGAACTTTTAACTCTAGATCCACAAGAAACAGCAGCCAGAGAACAGCCCCGGTATGTGTGGAAAGTAGTTTTGTAGCAGAAGCCAAGGAGGAGTGATTAAAAAAAAAAGTGAGACTTTTTCACTGTCTTTTTTAAACTCCAGTATTTTCCCTTGTTTTGCAGCATATAGTAAGGATAAAGACAAGGAAAAGAAGCTGGATGATGAGAGTAATAGCCCGACGGTCCCCCAGTCAGCATTCTTGGGGCCCACCTTATGGGACAAAACCCTTCCCTATGACGGAGATACCTTCCAGTTGGAATACATGGACCTGGAGGAGTTTTTGTCGGAAAATGGCATTCCCCCCAGCCCGTCTCAGCATGACCACAGCCCCCACCCTCCGGGGCTGCAGCCGACCTCCTCAGCGGCCCCTTCCGTCATGGACCTCAGCAGTCGGGCCTCCGCACCCATTCACCCTGGCATCCCACCCCCAAACTGTGTGCAGAGCCCCATGCGACCAGGTAAACTCCCAGATGGTTCTGCCTTCCCGTGGGGAGGAGGGGAGCAAAGGGGGAGGACAGAGCTGACATGAACGTCTTGATCCTCCGGGGTGCATCTGAAAAGGGGAGCCTTGGATTTCAGCCACGGTAGTGGTTGTCCCATTTCAGCGAGCGCATCACCCAGAGAGTCTGCTAAAGGCTGACTCTATGGAACCTACTCCCAGAAATTCTGACCTTTCAGGTCTGGCTGAGGCCTGGAATATGCATTTTTATCCAGCCCCAGTGGGGATTCTAATGCAGCTGATCCAAGGACTGCAGTATGAGGAAAGCCAACCTGTGGTTAATGATTCAGATAATTTAGGCCCCTGTCTCAACTCCTGTCTTTTCCTCCTTCCCCAAGTACTCAGATAAAAGGACCTTGCTGAATGATTTGGGTGGACTATCTGTATAATGCTGTGGTTTACCTGTATTCATTGTTTTTTTCGGCCTGAAGGGGAGCAAGATGTGAGAGAGGGGTGGGGAGCAGGTATCTTTTTCATCCATTTCATCTTGTGTTGTCAGTTGAGAAACTGAGTCTTAAAGTAGTTTTCACCTTAAGCATGACTTAGCCTTCTTCAGCATCAGATCCTGTCTTTCTCTTCACTATTCCTACCAAATTGTTCTTTTTTTTCTTTTCACTTTCATCTGTTCACCACACGTAATCCACTTTTATCAAAACCTACAAGGCTGGCTTTAAACGGTGTTGAAATATTGCACAAAAACGTTACCTGAAATGACCGGTACTTCAAAACCCACCCACAAACGCTCAGATGTAAACACAAGTGAGGGCGCTCTGTCTCCGTGCCTTTAGCCCCCTGTCGTACAAAACACACAGGAAGAAAAGCCGTTTCATGTGCACAGGTAACCGGGAACAAAGATGCAGGGGATAAATTGTCGGGAAGGTCACCGAGCCAGGGGCCTTAGCTGCGGGGAGGCCAGAAAGCAGGACAGTGGGAGACTTGCGCCGGAGATCATTCCCGAATCTGTGTCCTCGGCTCCTGTAGAATTTCTGTGGCACACAGAGCGAGATGAAAATGAAAGGAAGCGGTGCGGAGGAGGAAGAGAATGCCTCTGCCTCGAAATGTTAGTATTGGAGTTAAAGCTCTCCCATTGAGTCTCTCTGTGCAGCCCCTTCTTCGAAACCCACTTTGAATTATAGCTTCCAGGGTGCTGCCTGGAACAGCATGAAATCTTAGCCCCTGCTCCCCACCGGGGGCCACAGAAGCTTATGGAGACACTCCTTTCATGTGAGCCTGACCCCCTGTTACTTAGGACATACAGGGGCGTTCTCCCAGCAACAGACTACAGAATAAATAATCGTCAGAGCAAGAAGAGAGTCAGGAGGAAGGGCACAGAGGCCCGGTGAGAAGGCTTAGCTGTCCCTCTGTCATCTGCTCACAGCAGTGGGACTTTACAAAGTGCTGCAGCCTTTCTGGGCCTCGGTTTCCCTTTTGTGCTGGAGGGTATCATTTCTGTTCGATTGGGTCATTGTGAAAATTAGAGATAATGTGTCTAAGAGGTCAGATGACTAGCGCTAGATATTTCTTAATGAGAGCAGTTATGATCATTATTCTGTTCGTGTCAGCTTCCATCATTTCTTCCAATGCTTGTCTTCTGAAATACCTTCATAGAGTAACTAGGTACAGTGTATAACCCAATGTTATGTAGAGAAATGTTAGGAGATTTTGACCAACAGTTTTTGGCTTGCAGTGTTCTAAGCCTAACACTTGCACTCAGTTGACAAGTTATTTCTCAGTCCTCTGTTCATGTATAGGATGTGTGTCATGTCAGAAATACTGCATTTTCCCCCCCCAAAAGGCATGCTGATTGTCGGGTCCCCACCCTCAGGTTCCTACTGAAAAATCAAGAATTGGGATTTTGGAGCTTGAAAGTCATTTGAATCAATATTGATCAATGACTTTCAGAAACTTGTCATGCCGTCCTCAAACTTGCAGTCCATAATAAAGGACTCCTGCTTTCGGTTGGCTGTCATTTTGTTAGGTTGTGGAGTTAAAGATGCTTGGATCAAAGGGTGCCCTGGGACCTAGAAATAAGTTCTTCACTTACATGCCTTTTCTCATAATGGAAGCACACTTCATAAATAATACTCTTCAGTTCATTTAAACTCAATGATATTCCTGACAACAAATGGAAAATAAGTTAGAGCTCTTCTTGAAATACCCAGGGCAGATAAAATAACACTGCTGTTCTTACAGAGGTGATAATGCAAGGTGAATTCTAGGGAATGTGGAACTGATGGATGGTATATCACAGGCTAACCTGAAAAAGGAGAAAGTCCTTCCTGATTCTGTGTAATCACAGTGGTGACCCGAATAGAAATACCAAGTAAACCTTGAGGAAAACAAATCCTGAGAAGGGAAGAGCACAGAGGTGGCAGTGAACGTTCTGGGAACTACAGCATCTCAGTCTGGAGCACGATTTCTCAGCTTTGGCACTCTTACGTTTCAGGTCAGTCTTTGCTGTAAGGGCTGCCCTGTGCTTTGTGGGGTGTTTAAGGGCATCCCTGCCCTCTCTTCCGTAGAAGCCAGTAAATCCTCCCCACCCCAACCTGTGTGACCAGTAAAAATGTCTCGGGTTACTGCCAAATGTCCCCAGAGGGCAAAATCACCCCCTCCCTCTCCCCACCCCAACCCCGCCCCAGAACTACTGATCTCAACTTGCGATTTGAACGGCCACATCTGGGCTTAATTCAGGATCCTGTCACACACACGGATGCTTTATACCTCCTGTAATGCGTTATGGCAAAACTTTTGAAGCAGTCAGGAGACCTTAAGTTGCCAAGAAGAAATATAACATTAATAAGAGCATAGTTATCCACTTTTAGTTAATAAAACTAAGACATCAGGCTAATCAGGAGATAATTGCAAAGCAATTTTGTTAAACATTTGTTTTCTACTCTCTGCTCAGCATGCATCTTTTGAGTTATACTTGGTAGCATTGTACCATTAGTGTTACCTGTGTGGCTGAAGGGAAGTGAAAGAGATGACAAATTATGCATTTCTAGGTTTACCCCAAGTGTGTCTTGGAATGACAAGGTGAGTGTTCCTGTGAATTCTCTTACTGTTTACCCTGACTGCCCTCCAAGCCCTCTCCTATTTTATACACCCATCATTATTCCTCTGTTTACCTGTCTGTTCAAAGAATGAGTTAAATATCTGAATACAGTTTTCCTTGAAGAAATAACCCAGGGATCCGCTGAAGCCTCCTCTAGCAGTGGGGGTTATTGCTATGCTTTCTGGGCTGACATCTTAATCAGGAGCAGTGGTGGTTCCCGGATGCTGTAGGCATCGGCAGGGGCTTCTCAGGCATTTGAGGTGCAGCTTCCTGGATATTCCTGAGCCCACAGGGATGGCAGGAGTTGTCCTGAGCACTTCAATGTTTGCATGTCAGATGCTATCAGAGGCGGTGCCCGGGAGTGCTTTCCTGGAGGTATGTGCTGCATTCTGGAAAAAAGAAGAATCAGTTTGCCCTGAGAATTGAGTGATTGCTTTAAGGACAGCAGTCCCTTTAGGGAAAGTCATCTATAGCAGACAAAGGCAGAGTTATTTTTAAATCACATGCTTGTAAAGCCAGAATTGAAATTGTTTCCTCTGGTGGTTTTTCTTTGAATAGCTTGGAGGTGTCCTACCACCATTAAACCCATATTCAGCTGAGAATTACGAAGCCTCTCTTTCCAGTTCTGAGAACGATCTGGGTTGTGGTGAAGGCTGGTTATGGAGTAAAGTGAGAACCCTTCTGTGTGGGGGTGTGTGTGGAAAGAAGAGGGTGGGGGGGTCGGGGAGACCCCACTGGAGCTTGGCAGGATGGAATCAGCGTTGTGTGTGCTCTGTTCTCCTCTTGTAATGAGGTTTTGATGTGGAAGGGAAGTGCCATGGGATCCGAATCGTGATGCCGGGGAGTTCTGTGCTGGGGGCTCTGAGATTACGAGGGGTCCTGCTGAAGCAACAGAGTTCTTTGGGCTTTTCTGACGCTGTGAGACGAAGCTTCGATTTCTCCCTGCCCTTAAGGGTGTGCAGTTCATGTACCTTCCCGTCCCGCGTGCTGGTCACGTCTGCGGGTTGGGAGCGCTCTGAGGTGAGGTGCACTGTGCCCCGCGCGTCTTGGGAGTACTTTCCATTCATCAGGATCAAGGAGGCCTTAAGGGGAGAGCGTCAGCTTTGTCCTCGAAGTGGGCAGACTTTTTTTGGTTTCAGTTTCTTGTACGAGTTCATCTTCTCCACCACACCCTGCAGAGGACAGGCTTGCCCTGCTCTCTTGGCTTTGCCGTCTATAACGTTCCCAGGACTGCACATCTTCTGGCAAGAGGTGTTTCTGGATAGGGGTGCACAGTGAGGGTGACGAGGTGCTTAAGAGCATCAGCTCTGGGCCCAGGGACTTGTGTTCACAACCTGGACGTATGCTGGCGTGCTGTGTAACTTTGGGTCCACTTCCTGACCTCTTTAAGCCTTGGTTTTCCCAGCGGGAGACGGACACTGGACATAGTCCCCCTCCCATGGGGTGTTAGCGGGCTGTGTGACACACGCCTCCGCAAGCTGGGAGCTGAAGGGATGTCATGGCTTGCCAGCAGGGAAAGGAACGGCCTGTTCCCAACCCCAGTCTTCAGTGAGGGATTTGTTTCATCCAGCACCCTTCCCACTGCAAAACTAGGACGTGCGGTGTTTTGTGGTCCCCCCCACAGCGGGCCCTATACCCTGGAGGCTGCCTGACTTTTTGGCCTCATTCTGGATTAGAACAAGCCACTTCCCTGATGTTACCCCAGCAGTTTCTGGGTTCTCACCTCATGTCCTCCAGTGTAGACACAGCTGCTTGCCAGGTGCCCAGCCCCCAGCTCCCTCCCGCGTGAGCCCCGACCCTGGCTGCCTGCCCAAGCGCTCTGTGTGCCCCAGGCACGTGGCTGTGCCCCGCGGAGCTCGCCCAGCCCTGGGTGGCGAGCTGGCCGCCTGCCACCCTCCCGCCCCCACCCTCGCTTCCCTTCCCAGGCACGCCACTGCGAGCGCAGTGAGCCATCGTAATCCTGACCCTGGCACGAGAAGGCCGAGCTCCGGAGGACCGTTCCCATGCCAGGGAAGCCTGCTCTGCCCCACATCCTAGCCAGACCCCAAGTGCCCAGCTGCCCAGAGGCGCTGTCTTCTCTGTGCCGCTGTGGTGGGCAGGCTTCCTGCAGGCCGGCTCCTGCCAAGGAGCTTGGCAGAGGCTTTTCAGTTCAGCCCGGTGTCTACCAGATGAGAAAAATAGCAGTGTAAAGACAGAACTAGGTAGAGCAGAACAGGGTGGGGGAGGTGGGAAGGAGGGGGCCGCGATAACATCCTGGTGCGGAGAGCCAGAGGGTGACAGACAACAGTGATTTATTGGGTTTCGCAGAAGCCTCCCCGCCAACCATTGCTAATCACTTGTACCCAGGAATCATTTTTTATGTCTCAGCAGTGAAGATGGAGGGAAGCAAAAGGGTGGCAGGGGAAGCATTAAGACGGAAAAAGCTTTGGAAGAGAATAAATGAGAGAGGGACGGGGAGGTGCAGGGCCTGCATTTGGTTCTATAATGGGGAGGGCCGAGAATATTGGTGCCAGGTCATATCCCACTTTATTATACTGTTTGGTGTTCCCCCAGCATGTGTCTTAACCTGAAACCACTCAAACACTGTTTTGGAATAAACTGGAATGTGCTTCCAACCTAGGTGCTTGCTGGCTCATGTTCAGATGTCCATCAGGGTGATCTGTGTTTGATACGCAGGTCATCCAAGCAGTGTGTCACTCTTGTAGGGCACAGGATCCCACAAAAACACACACCTGGTGTAAATCCCGTCCCTGCCACACTCACCCACGCTCTTGGACACATCCTTTAAATGGTGTGAGCGTTGCATTTCCCATCTGGAACTTCGGAGAAATCCCTGGACCTGCCTCCTAAGCTGTTGAAGGATTGCTGGAGGATACTTGGCACAGTGATGAGCCCACAGCAAGGGCCCAGTCACAGCTGCTCTGAGGGCTTCCTCATTCCCGTCTGGTCTCATCTCTCATAGGAGGACCTCATCTCTCGTTGGGTTCCTGGGGAGTCTCCACACTTCTCCCTTCCTGGCCAGTTAAGGCCTCTGGAGTTGGCGTTTCTCCTTTGCTTCTCTGCTGAGTCTTGCTCACCCGCTTCTTCACCTCTGAGTTTTAATTAACCTTGGATCGCTAACTGTAGCCTTTATTCAGTCCTCCTTGCTCATGAGATTAAAAAATCAGACAAGCAAAATGTAGCCCAAAGAAGTTCTTGAGTAGAGGATTTCTCCATGACATATATGGCTAGTAAATCAATCAGTCAATCAGTTGATGTTACTATTGTGAATTTTTACTAATAGGCAAGAATCCCACTTGAAGGAAATACAGTGAACTCAGGGGTAAAGAAACCATACAGGCATGTTAGGGCGCTAGGAAAGGAGGAAAGTCTAGTCCATCCTTCTGCTTACCAGCAGGACTTTCCAAAAGCATTCCAGAATAATTCCTCCTCCCCTCCAGAGGTCCTTTAATGGAGAAATCTTGACTCTTTGCACACATTTATCTTCTTATCTGCAAAGTAACACCTTTGTTGGGTTGATGCGAGGTTTCTGATGTCCGTGAAAGCCAGCGTGGCACCTCCCATAGTAAGCAACCCTGACCCGATCAGCCCCATCACTTTCCTCTTGTCAACAGTGGGAAGACGAGGAGGCAACAGAGGAAGCCGTCAGAGCTGGGGGCGCGTGGGTGATCCCCAGCAATAGCATCAGCTGTGGATTTGTGCTTCCTCCTGGGGAAGACAGACAAGGGTATGATCGAGCTGCTTGTCTCAAGGAGATGGGAGTTCAGCAGGGAAGATGGAGCATTTAGGTAAAACCATGAGTGACGGAACAAGCTAGCATGTTCCAGGCCAAAGGATGAGTCCATGGAGGCCTCCCGTATCTACTGAAAGAGGAGGGTGGAAGAGTCAGCCCAAAAATGAGTAATAAAACCTCTGAAAATTAATGCGGGGGCAGTGCCAAAGTCAGTCAGGGCTGCCAGGTCTCAGGGAAGCAGCCGCTGTCTGGGGCGGGAGGGCCTGGGGGTGGTGCTTCTTGGGGAGTCAGGCCTTCCTGGGTCTTGTGCGTGATGGAGGAGCCGGGATGGACAGCAGCAATGGTGTGGTGGAGCGTGGAGGCAGGAACGCCCGTGGGTGTCCAGGGAGCAGGGTGTCGATCCAGTTCGGCTGGTGCAGAAAACTCACACGAAGGAGGCAGGAGCATGAGTCTGCAGAGGCAGGTGCCAGCCAGGCTGGCAGCTTCATGAACGCCAGGCTCCTGAGCTTGAACTTGGTCCAGGAGGCAGTGGGGAGCCATTGAAGGTTTCTGAGCAGGGAAGCGGCATGTGGATGTTTCCGCTTGGGTTCAAGGTTGGATTTGAAACATTTTTAGATACTTCACAACAGTTTCCTCTGGCAAACCGGGACTTCCTTATTTTTGTTGTTTGGAAAATAAACACTCTTCCTTGAACATCAAACAGCTTTTCAAAACACAATGTTCTAATGATCTAGAGAAAGTGATTCAAAAACACAGGGTTTAAGTTTCACTTATAAAGCCCATAATTTTGATGATTGGGGGAAACCCTCTTTGGCAAGAAAAGAGTTTGAGGGATGTGAATGGTTCAGAATTTAGAAGTCCAAAAGCAGACCTGATCTCACAGAAGCAGACAAACCCAATCTATTAACATTCATGACTTTAAAATGTCTCTATATTATAAAACTTACTGGGTTTGCAAACAAGTATGTTAAACCTCTTTCTATGAGTGTAGGTTTTTGTTTGTGCCTTTGTGTGTGTGTGTATATGTGATTGTGAGAGAGGGAGGGAAGGACCCAGTGATACAAATAGTACTTGATTATAAGGATTACCTGCAGCAGTAATATCAGGCTAAAACACTTAGGCGAGCGTTTGGCCAGCTTAGTAATTTTACTCCTGAGAGACAAAGGAATCCTTGTTGCAGTTGTGTATTCTTGAGTCCTGACCTTGTGTTTGTGGCTCCCTTCTTCCCTGAAGACCGGAATTAATTGCATGTCATGCAGAGATCGGGTGGTTGGGGGTTGGGTGGGGGTTGTGCTGAATTGCTGCTGGAGGAAAAGGAATTTGTGGGAGCAGACAGGCTCTGAGGGAGGGAAGGGGGCTGCTGAACAGCACCTGCATGAAGTAGCTCGCTCAGGTACCCCTGAAGTGTTCTCTGAGATCAAGCTAAGATTACAGAAAGCAGGAGGAGTTGCCATAACCCAAATCAGTTCACTTAAGGGAAAAAAAAAAAAAAAAACGCAGTGAATGTGTGCAATTTCACCTCCAGCTATGTACAGTAGACAATTGCAGGAGTGTTGGCAGAATCAAGCATCTGTTGGGGAAAAACTATACAGTACTTGTTTCTGTTAAATTGGCTTCTGGTGGATACACACTCCATGACTTACTATGAAAATTCCAAAAATGTTTTCCTTCCTTTCTGACTTTAACAAGTATTGTCACTGTCTCAAGTTCCTAGCCATCCAGCTCATAATGGGAATCCAGTCTCATTGTCTGTCCTGAAAAATGGCAGTTCCATTGTCAGACAGATCTCCTAAAAGTTTTGTTTTTAGAAGTTTAATCTAGGGTTTTTTTTTTTTTTCCATTAATGATTTTTGGAAGAATGCTTTGGAATTTGGGGTCTTGTAATAAGAGACGGCTTGTGGCTAATTAAGCCCCTTTCTGTCTCAAATCTTGCCCGGGAGACCCTAGATTCCTAAAAACAATGAGCGCATGCTGCTGCAGAAAGATGCTCCAGGGAGCTGCAACACTAAATCATCTGTGACAAAATGTTCTCTTAGACAGTGGGATTGCATAAATGGCTCAGCAGAAATAAGCGCCTTGGCAGAAGCTTCTTGAGTGGGAAACAGCAGTGCTTTCTTCTGTAACTGGCTCTGGGTAACAGTCTGCTGGGAGGTCCTTGCTGGGGAACCCACGCATGGGCCGTGGAGTAGAGAAGGAAAGCTTCCCTGCCGCTCTGTAAGTGTTTTCGCACTTAATGGAAAGAGTTAAGTGAGACTGGCCATTCAGGCCCAGTAAATGCCTCCTGAATTGAATGGCAGAGTGAAGGTTTGTTTGGCGAGGGATGCCACCAGGCCCTGGCCAATGGGAATCAAGGCTGTAAACCAGATGAACAAGATCATCTAGATAGGCAGTAATCAGATTACCCAGAACAGATACTTCAATACCCCAAGACAGGAAGAGTTATTCTAAGGAGAGTGGCAAAGAGTCAAACTCTGTCTGCCTAAAGGATTGATCAGAAGACTTAGTTCACTTTAGAATGGATTTATTGTGCTATGGGTTTAGTTAGAATCACGGAAGGAGATTATGGAGGCTTTTACTAGAGAGAACTTTTAAAATAGGATGGAGATCTCATATCCAGTTCGAATATGCCAAATGCCACTGAAAGATTTATGGAAGAAAGAGTAAATAATATAAAATGTAAAGACAGAAATAAAGCCTTGATAGAGTTTCTGAGGATAGGAAAAGGAAAATTTGTAGAACTGACGTCATAGGAATTTGGTAGAATTCATTTCATCATGATTGATTTCTTTTTATTAATATGCTTTCCAGGGGAGTTGTGGGTTTTTTCCCCTCATAGAATCTAAAGTATGTTTATTTCAAATGACCAGTAACACCTGAATGATTTTTTAAATGATATTTATATTCAGGTCAAAAATATGTTTAGCATTGTAAATGAAGTTAACCCAGACATATCAGGTCTCCTAGTGATATTTAGTTACTGGATTCCTTAGACGTTTAAAGGTAAAAGATGCGAAGTTTCAGTATTACAAAAATTAAGTGTAAAGAAGCAATTTGAGTTTACTTACATTCTACTTATTTCTCTTTTTATCCTCAAGCTTACTTGGCAGTAACATTGCATTGATTCACATTTTGTGATCATTTGATCTTGCATCGATCAAACTTAAATCTGGATCTTTGTGTTCTTTGTAAAGATATTACCAAACAAATTAATTATGCAAATAGAATTTTAGAAGGCACATTGAACTTATTTGAGTACTAAACAGGCTTTAAAGGCCTTCTCTGTGTCTATACATCCACGTTCTTAACCACAGCATGTATCAGCAAGGAGTAAAGGAATTTCTCTCATCCAGCTGCGTCAGTACTTCAGGTTAGTGTGACCAGCAAGCTGTGGCAGTTTGTCTGTCTGCCCTCCCCCACCTTGTCCCCATCTACTAAAGTTTCATCTTTGTAAGCTTACATTTTCACATAAGTGCATGGAACCAAACGAGCATTTTTGTTCATTTTCATCCCATCAGAGAGGATGTTGTGCAAGAGTGGTGTTTTCCCCGAGGATTTTCCTCATGAACTCATCACCTGCTGGAGCAGACTCCTCTCCTTCTTCCCTTCCCCTCACTGGTGGGCAGCACAGTGTGGTTATAATTCCTGTCTTGGTTTAGATCTTCGAGCCAAGATGGACCCGCTCTCTAACTCTTCTGCCTTTGTTTTCTCCTCTGTAAGTGGGGATGGCGAACACCCGCTTGAGCTTCAGCGGATTCCTGGAGGAGTAAACGAGATGCTCTGTGGAAAAAGTGGTCAGTCTGAATGGTAGCCATCGCCACTTTCATTTGCTCTACAATGACGGGTTTTCTCTTTTCCTACTTCCATCGTCATCTGTGGACACTTACGTGGGAACGGGTTTTGTGCTGCAGCAATCATGGCCAGCAGTGATTGCTGTAGCCATGCTCTCTGCCTCTTGTATGGAGAAAAGGGTGATGGAGAGGCCGAGCTGGGAGCGTCCTCTGTACTGACCTCAGTGAGCAGATATCCAGCCCCCGCACCCCGACAACCCTGTTTGTGGTTCTGTAACAGTACATGCTGTCTTTCTCAGGCAGCAGTGTCTTCCGTCTCCACCCTCCTTGCCATCCTCTGACTCTGTGCCTGGAAGACCCAGAGAGACTAACGGGGGAAATGGGACAATTCATTTCTCTTCGTGCTCTCAAGCTTTTCCAGTGTGTTACAGGGTTGGGGACTGGGCTTCTTCTTTCTCCTTTCTGGTGACACCTTTGGGTCATGGACTGGAAGACTGGCCGTGGCCCTGCTGTGGGCAGCGGGGTGTGGAGCAGAGTGAGACCGTGGGCTTCCATGGTAAAAATCCCCAGCTTTCTGCTCCCCTGGTGCACATCTCGCAAACATTTTCTTAACCCTCCCTTCAAGATAAAAACATGGCAGAGGATGCCTCCAGAGAGGGCAGATAGAGCCTTCTGTCAGAGTAGAATGGAAACCAAGGAAACAGAAGTAAATGATTTGGAAGAAATGTGTGAAAATAGTTTTTACACAAAGGGGTGAACTAGAAGTCAATTAACTTAAGACTCGGGATTGACCTGTTATGACCGTCTTTCAGCCAGATTAGAGATCTGGCCCTCTTGGCGTGGGTCTTCATACAGTACAGAGGGCACTGTACACATCGGTGTGGCAGGATAAGCCTTTTCAAGGCATAACAGTCCTGTCTTAAGGATGGTGAAGTACATCAGCATCAACCTAGGCAAGACTTCCCTCTTGGGAGGGGAGTTTGATTTCAGGGAAAGCTCCCTCAGCCTGATTTCACATCCAGTCACACACCTCTGAGCTTTTATAAAAGACTAGACACCATGCTCCTAAGTTTGAATGAACTAAACGCTATGACATCATGGCTGTACTCATTATGTGTTCAGGCCAGGATGGTGCTGAGCATTTAGTGTAAGGGTCGTAGGAAATCAAGTCACGTTAGAAATGAAATTGGTTTCTGGAATTTACTCTGCTCCCAGGAGCATTGACTCTTGTGGATCCATTGCCAAAGCACGTTTTCTCTTTTCTTCATCCGTCTTTCCATTCTGATTACAAGCTGCTTAAAAATAAATGTAGGCCTATCTCAGTAGCCCAAAACCATGGAGATCAGGATTAAATAATTTTAAGGCAGAAATAACAAGCTTTGATTAAGACGTTCAGAAAAACACGGTCCTAATAGCATCTGCACATTCCTTTTGGATCCTTCAGACACTAAACTAAGCGGGAGCCCGAGAAGCCGTGACACCCTGGGCAGATCACTTAAACTCTGAGCCCTGTTTTCGCGTCTGGAACATTGCAGTCTTATTTCATAGGAATGCTGTGAGGGTTGAGTGACATTAAATGGGCTAATTGGTGAACAGATCTGGAGAGTTGTCCCTCAGTGTTAACTCAGAGTGAGAATCTAGTATTAAAGCGCCACTTTGAGGCTCACTGTTAGATTTCTGAGTTGCTAGGCTGAGTCTTTGCAAGCCTCCTGATGTGTCTTTAGATACACTAACAGATCTAATGTCTGGTTTTAGCTGTGCCAAGACCACCCTCTCTTGGTTTATCAGCCTCTCTTGGTTTCACCTCTTCATTTGTAAGATGGGAGTAATCTATGTTTTTCTAACTTACAAATAAATATAAGATAGCCAATTAGAAAACTGACCAAATTAAACTCAAATCAAAGTGTAAGTTCTGCGAGTGTTATTGTTTCCCTTGGGTTTTAAGTGGCAAAGGGGAAAATACATAGCAATAATTGCAGGGCAGGCCATTTACAAAACACTGAGTTTGGAATCAGCTAATCTAGGTTCTGGCTTCCCAGGGGGTGCTCGTGGTAAAGAAGCCACTTGCCAATGCAGGAGACATAAGAGACACAGGTTCAGTCCCTGAGTTGGGTAGATCCCCTGGAGAAGGACACGGCGGCCCACTCCAGTATTCTTGCCTGGAGAACCCCACGGACAGAGGAGCCTGGCAGGCTGCAGTCCATGGGGTTGCAGAGAGTCAGACATGACTGAGCGAGTTTGCACACACACTCGCAATCCAGGCTCCAGGCCTGGTCTGCACCGATGGGTGGTGTGTCTCTGGACAGGTCACTGAATCTCTGAAGGCCTCAGTTTTCTTATCTATCAAACACAGGTGCTATTTTAAGCTCCATGACCCTGAATTATAAGGTTATTATGAACTAAAAGACTAATATTCAACTTTTGTTGCAAAAAATGTAAATTTTCTTGGGGTGATGGTACCACTCCTAAGCTGGTCAGTAGATTGAGAGTCTGATGTTCTGCCACTCATAAAGGATGACAGCATTCAAAAAGTAAAACTGAAAAGCAAAAGATATTTGACACCATTTGGGGTGGGTGGGGGGAAGGCAGCAGCATTAAAGCTCTTTACTACCTAAAACTCGGTCTTCATCCCGTTCTGAATGGGAACTACTGACTTCTCTCTGGTGTTCAGCATTCCAGAATAACCCTGAAAGCAAGTTTTCTGGCTGAAATCACTGCTCCAAGGGTTAGAGTTTTTTTTTTTTTTAAGTGGTGTTTTATTAGCCAGAGAAATAATTTTTAAAAAAGAGAAGCAGGAAAACCCCAAGGCCCACAGCTAGCTCTGATGGAACTTCTCTGGAGGGCTGCGGCCCGTTGTGCCCTGGCCTGCCCCTCTGGGTGGCCGGGTTTTTGTGTGAAGGAACTTCCCATGCAAGCCGGTTTCTCCCCAGCCATTTTTGATGGATTAGGAGGTACCTGGAATGTCTTGAAAGACTGAAACTTGGTCTGGGCTCAGTGGAAAGAGCTCTGTGATGGATTAGGGATGTCTGATGGATTAGGAGGTGCCTGGAATGTCTTGAAAGACTGAAACTTGGTCTGGGGTCAGTGGAAAGAGCTCTGTGATGGATTAGGGATGTCTGCTCTGAGCGGAGGTAGGACCTTGTTTGTGCCGGGTCTTTGCTGTCCCGACTGGGCGGGGTGGGAGGATCCTTTGGGACTTGTCCTTTCAGTGGGAAGAAGGTCAAGGACTTCCGCCAGTGCTGTTCCTGGTGTCCTGGGAAAGTGCTTATCCAAGTCCCTGGCAGGTACTGTTCAGCTCTCAGCAGGAGTCTTCCTCCGGTTAGTGTCGCAGGATGGAAGAAGGGAAATCTGTTGATTCTGTACCATGGTCACAGGACCGGTGTTGAGGGTGGAAGGAAGCTGTCATTCCAGCGGTCACCATCAGATTCTCGTGGAAACTTCAGCACGCAGACCAGGGCACTCGCCTTCCCGCAGGGCAGCTGTGCACCGCGGAGCCCTGCAGACTGTGGCGGCGGAAACCCAGCCCTCGGAAGGACCGGGAGGCTGGGCCCTCGGGACACTGCACACTGTGATTCTTGACGTTTAAAACAGAAGTTCTGTTACCTGAAAGAGCATTGGAGAATTTACCAACCTGTATAGGTTTGAGGATGACCCTCAGGTATCCATGTTAGCAATTCTGAAGTTGACTTCTCTTCCCCTTCAGAATGTGCTGGATGTTTTTGTACTCTTGATATGCTTTCCTAGCGATGTTTAAACTCTTCAGATTTTCCTTTTTGTAAAGCACACTCAGGGGGAGAGTAGAGTGGTTTTTGCAGCTCCCCCAGTGTGGTTCCCCCAGCCAAATGTCTTGGAGACCTCCTAACTTCCTAACTTTAAATCCATCAGCCACACTGTGCGTGCTTGTGTGTGCTAAGTCACTTCAGTTGTGTCCGACTCTTTGTGACCCTATGTAGCCCACCAGGCTCCTCTGTCTATGGGATTCTCCAGGCAAGAATACTGGAGTGGGTGGCCATGTCCTCCTCCAAGGGACTTTCCCTACCCAGGGATCAAACCTGCATCTCTTGTGTTTGCTGCATTGGCAGGCAGGTTCTTTACCACTAGCGCCACCTGGGACCACAGGCTCGACCACACTAAAGGATTAATAATAACTGCAACTTATTGAGCACTTACTGAGCACTCCCAGGAGCCAGGGTCGCTGTGTAACAAGGGTCAGTTGCAGGAGTGAATGGGGCCGCGCGTGAAGTGGGCTCGAGGTTGAACATTGTCTTTTGAGAAGTGACAGGTTCACTGAACGTGGACCTGACTTCCTCTGCTACTGTGGTTTCCTGCCGTTTCCAGTGCCTGCACTTGGGCTGTGCCTACGATTAACTTTCAATTATCCTGAGGCCGATAAACCAGTTTGCAGATTAACCAAGGTGAAGGCTCACCTGGGCTTGGGAGGTACTCATCAATTCAGCTGCCCCACAATTAGCTGGTTCTGGTTGACTGCATACCCCGTGGTCCAGGAGCCTGAGGGCTGGGCTGCTGCAGGGGAGGAGAGCTAAGTGCCAGTGTCTTCTGGGACCTTCCATCCCTTTCCATCAGGGGAGCCCACAAGCCTGGCAAGTCCTGCAACCTCCAGCACATCCCCTGAGACGTTCGGAAACTCCTGGGGCCCCAGGGCTCTGCCTGTGCCCCCAGTACCTTCCAAGTTGGGGAGATCAAGTTAGCTAGAGGGCACAGTTCCTTTGACAGTCCTGGAGAGGAAGTGATCTACGGTGTTGAAAGAGACTCAGCAAGCAGGGGCCCTAATTCCCCCTTTCCTCCCCGTGAATCCCCCACCCATGGTGCCCCCAAACGTGGGTTTGCAGGCTTGAGTCCGTGGGCAGTGGCTACCTCCTGTGGTCAAAGGAGGCTGAGGCCACAGTGGCAGTGAGGCAGGAGTGGCCCACAAAAGCGAGGCGTGTGCCAGCCTGGAGCATACACAGTCTAACCCCGAAGCCAACCTCCTGCCACCCTGGGAGGGATCTCAGTTGTGGGGGAGGAGCCTCGAGTCCAGGGTAAACTCCACATCTTGAGAAAGTGCCCATGAACTTTGGTCTCTGGCCCGTCAAGGAAGAGCAAGCCTTTGCTCAGGACATGCTCGCTGTGCCTCCGTGGATTATCTGATGTTTAAGCAGCTTTCGCGCAGGCGCCTGGCACGACCTTTCACCTCTGACTCGGGGCTCATCCCACACCTGCCCGGCCTGGCCGCCCTGGGCGGTGCAGTCGAGGTTGCCGACCGCTGCAGCCCTCCTCAGCCTGGCCGTGGGTTTCCTCGGGTCCTTCCCTTTGGCTCACGTTTTCCCAGGGCTGCCTGTGTGTACAGTCTAGATATCACATTTTATTAACACAAAGAAATCTGCTCTGGCTGCCTGGCTCTTGCAGTCACATGGAGAGAAATGTGCTCCTTCACTTCGCCAGCCCGCAGCTCTGTGCAGAATCCAGCCGCGGGCTGGGCACCGCGCCAAGCTTACATTTCACTTTGGAACACACTTTCGCATCACTCCTTGGCAGAACATCCACGGCGGCGTCTATTTGGGGAGTGAGTTAGAGAAGTGTTATTTCCCTCTTATGAGTGTCGAGAGATAGGACCTTTAAAGCATGTTTGACTGGTCCCCGTCCCTGACGTCTTAAGGGGGCCCAGGTAATGCGGGGACCCAGCGAAGCATGGCAGCGGCGGGCGGGAGAGGCCTCCTCCAGGTTCCCCTGTTTCCTAAGTCAGTAAACATAGCCAGGACTGCCTGGGACAGAGAAACTCAGGCCAAGGTAATAACATCAAAACCAAAGTCCTGGAACTCTTGAGTAAACTAGTGACCCTCCCAGATAAAACAACTTTGTTGTCCAAATCTTCCTTTCCAAAGATCTAAGACTTTTCAAATGCTGGTCCAAGGCCAGCCATTGAAAGAAAGAGCTTCAGCAAGCCTCCTGGAATGGCAAACACTGTTAAAATAAACAAACGAACTTCTTCCATTCAGTTTTCCCTTACTGGTCTATTTTTATTTCTGCCCCCCCCACCTTGGTACTTAACATTTTGTAATCCCCTCCCTTCTGCACCTCTGCTCCCATCCTCACCTCACTTTTCTCTGGGACTGAGCTCATTGTTTCGCCTTCAATAACACAAATATCTAATTTCAAAAAGAGGAATTGGGGGAAAGGGGTGGTGTAACCTCCTCTTTTTGGTGTTGGCTCATACACCATTCTTACAGGTGGATACCTAAGCCTGACTTGGGTTTGAAAAGAACTTTGGTTCTGGAATTTTAAACCCCGATTAGGAAAGATCAGAATGGTCAGAACACAGAGATTCATTGGAATCATACTTACCTCTCTTTTCTCAATGAAATTGACCCCTCTTGAAACAAACAAAAAATTGAAAATAAACTCTTTTTTTCCACATTGTGCCAGCCCATACATCCTTTGGGGATTTCTCAAGTGCCAAGTCTTATTCTGATCCTAGTGTTGACTGCCTTGGAATGTTGCTTTTGCTGTCAGTCCCATCTAGCCAAACAGCAACTAATAAAGATTTAAGAAACTTTTTCATCCACAAGATGCATACGGCAGCTGCTGCTTCATAGAACAGAATGCCACGGATCCCCTCCCCCCATGAGAAGGGTGCCCAGAATCTTGGGGACCAGGATGCAGGCTCTCCTGCCAGGCATCTGGACAAGTTTCTCCTTACTCTGCAGAAGGGAGGGGGCAGAAACCCATGCCACCTGTCTCCAAAACCTGAAGGTAATTAGCTTTAAAAATAATGCCAAGTTCTCATGGTGATGGTAGAGGCCTCAGCACAGTGGGGGGTGGAAAGAGGGCTACTTCACAGAGTAAAACTGTTGCAATCACATTAGTCATTTCAGGTGAGGTCAGACAAGGTTATTGGAGAGATGAAAGTTGCCCTGCAGTTTCAAAGAGATCTCCTGAAAGCATTGAGAAATGGTTGAAGTTCAGAATCTTTGTTCTCCTTCCCCTTATAAGCAAGACAGGTTTTTTTTTTAGGGTTTTTTTTTTGTCTCTTTTTCCTTTTGGATGGGCAGAAGCTCTGGTGGACGACGGGGATGGTCTGATCTGCAGTCTGGCGGGTGTGTTGTGTGGGTCACCTGCTTTCTACGTTGGCCACGGTGAGTGTGTAAGCTCTTGGCTCGCTGCCATCTGCCACCCAGCAAGATGGCACCTCGAGGTGGCTACCCTCTGCCCTTGCTTGGGGGAGGGTTCAGGGAATGTAACTTGATGATATAATTAACTGATGTAATGCACACTGCTTTTCTTACTGCTTTGAATGGCAGGACACTTGCCACTCAGAATTGACTGTGTTGGGACTTTGAAAATCAGTAGATTAAGTGGCTGGGCCTGGGTTTGACCTAGTCTCGTGCCAATGTGGGTACTTCCGTCCCATGAGAGTTTTGCATAAAACAGGTGGTGGTGTGTTGAACCCCATGTTCCCCAGAGCACTTGTGTGGACTGTACCCCTGCTCATGGGTGTCCAAGAGACAGGGATTGGGCGTTTCTCTCAGGCACCAAAGCCCATGCTTTGCCCCATGGTTGGTGTACGTGCTTCCCCAGTCAGCATTTGTTGAGTGAGTGAGACCGCAAAGACGTTACTTTCACCATAAATGGTTTTCCAGGAGCACTTGTGCTCACTTCAATATCTTCGGCAGAATTTGGTTCAAAATGGCAAGTCTGTATGGAAGGTCCGGGGGATGTGATGAGCTCCTTTAGGGCAGCGCTGAGTCAGGGTGGTCTTGGAGGAGGGGCCGTGCGTACAGACCCTGGTGGACGGTGATGGGGTCAGGGCTGACCTCAGGGCTCCAGTGAGCTGCTCTTTGGGCTGTTTTCTGATAGGTTGTTGAATAGCCAAGGATGAGAGATTACAAACAAAGGTGGGTACTCACTCAGCCCTGACTTTCCATGCCAAGTGGCAAGCCAGCAACTCCAGACTGTTCCGTGTCCCCAGATCACCTGTAAGAGTTGTGAAACTCATTTAACAGGTACTTAATCGGAGTTTTAACTGGGCAAGTAAGAAGTCCCATGTTGGGTTGGGGGAAGGGAGGAATGGAGAGGAATCCCAGTTTTTTGAAAAACACCAACTTATAGTTCTTCAGTTAGCAGATGCAGAGGCCTCTCCAGTGACACGTTAGGATGTAACTCCCCTGAGCATAGGGTTTGTTGGTTTGAGGAAGGCTGCTCTGTCCTCACCAGCCAGTGGCTGGGGCCTCTGAGATAGACAGGGCCCTGCTGGAAGGAGAGGGGCTTCGGGGGCCAACCCTGTGCTGAGGATGGCCTGGGGGCCGGAGCTGCCCTTCTGGCCTCCTGTCCTCTGCCATGGCAGGTCAAGAATTAGATTGGGTTTTGGCTGGATCTGTGATGTCCTCAACAGTCTCTGAGCAGAGTTCATTCTAAGCCCCCTGCCCGCTGTGTGCCCACACCAGAAAACGCAGTGTGAAGCTTCTGGAGGCCCCTGGAGGTGTGGGACCCTCCCCCACGTGCTGCTGCTGTTCAGTCTGCTGTGTCTCAGTTTAGTAGAATGTTGGGGAAAAGAACCTCCCTCCTACTAGGGTGAGGTCGCAGAGGCCTCTGGAGAAAACAGAGCAGAAAATTATTCAAACAACTGCGGCATTTGAAAAATCATTTTGAGAAAGGTTTAAAATATTTTTTAAAAACTGCATAGCAAGCACCCTTCCATTATCCAGGGTGAATTAACATCTTGGCATATTTACCATGTATGTTCATATATAAATGTATGTATTGGTTTATGAACTTAAAATGTTACAGATCAAGTTGTGATTTGGGGGGAACTTTTAAAAAAGAGCCATGTATAAACTCATAAGGCGGAACATTAATAATTCCGAATCTGCTTTCTCGGGTGCAAATCTGTCCTGGCCCTTTGGGTCCGCCGTATTAATAAATAAGCCTGGCTTGAGTCTGGTTAGGAAGGCCAGGCTGGCTCATAGGAACACGGCGTTCCGCTCGGTTAGCCTTTGTCAGAGGGGGGCAGGCGGCTCGTTGGCACAGAGTCCTGGGTGTCTGCCTTTGGAATGTGAGGGGAGTATCCCTTCACTTCAGGGGAGACTGCACCAGGGCCATCTTCCCTTGGTGCGGAAGAAAAACAGACAAACGCACAGAGCAGACGTTCAGAGAAGAGCGTGGTACAACCCAAAGCTGCATGGTGAGCTGTGATGCCCGCTCACCCCAGGGCACCCAGCGTCACAGGGGAGGCCCGTTAGGTGAGGCAGCCGGACCGGTCACCCTCGTGCCTTCTTTCTTGACAGCTGAAATCCTGAGAGTCAGGCAGTCTGCAGTGTGCACCAGTTTTTCTCTGAACACAGAGCTTCCTTCAAACAGATGGGTAAAAAGGAACAGTGTGATTAACAGCTAATCCTTCTCTAGTATTTACTGTAGCCTGGGCTACAAGCTAGACTGAGTGGTTTTACATGTACAATTAAAACTCAAAGCAAGCCCTGGGCGCTGCTATTATTGGTACTAGGTAGGTACTATTATTATGCTCCTTGCACAGAGGAGAAAACCAAGGGCCGGAGAAGGAGCAGACAGCCGACGGAGTCCGGTCAGTGGGCAGCCGGGCTGGCTGCGGCACCTGTGTGCAGGCCCACCCTCCTGTTTCCCCGCAGGAGATGCTTGCCTTCATGGAAGGTGGAGAACTCCCGGGACCTCGGAACCCCCGTGTGGATGGCATGACAGTGTCAGGCATCCTGGGGACCTGGGTGTGGAGGGGATGCCAGCGAAAGGACCCCCAAACCAGGCCATGCATGTGTCTGTGGCTGCACTGAGATCACACCGCCCCGGCCTGGGGAGGCCAGCTGTCAGAGCGCAGGCTTCCCTTTCAAATCATAGCGGATGTGACTTAAAAATGGATTCTGTGCTTTGGTACGGCTCTCAAAGCCACAGAGCCTTCCAGTCCGATCTTAAAAGTGAACCTCAGTGAAGTGGTAAACACAGCCATCCCGGAAGAGTCAGGGACACTCTAGAGGCTTGGCAGCACGCAGTGCCTCTGTGCCGAGCTCGTGGCGCGGTCTGCGGAGGGCGGAGGGCAGGGGCGGGCCCCCAGGGCCCAGGCTGTGCTGATCTGCCCGGTGCAGCAGGGAGGCCTGTGGGGCCCAAGAACACCAGTCCTCCGTGCTGAGATTTCCTTCCTCAGCCCTCCCGAGCGGCTGGCACGGAGAACCACGCACGGCCATGTGGACGTGCCGGGCGGCAGCTCTGTGCTGCGCCATCCGCGGGTGGGTGAAGGGAGTGCGCACCTTCACGTGCTTTTCAGAGACATGCTTACCGAGAGCTCCTTGCAGACTCAAAACGTGGGGAACGGGTGTTCACAGAGTCAGGTAGGTGAGGAGGCTCAGGGCGTGGAGCCGGCATTTGGTAAATATTAGTTCCCTTCCCCTTCCTGTGTGTGAGGCAAGTTGTACAAGTGAAGCATCAGCAGTTCAGATGCAAAAATAGAGCTCCATGTGAGGATGTGGCCTCTTTTCCCTGCGTGTGGACCAGATGTCAGGCTGCCTGGTGAGGACTCCAGGAATGTGACAGCTTCCTTCTTCGGGGCTTCACTGCTTCTCCCCATATGGAGGAGCCTCCCTCTCGATGCACTTCTTGGATCTGAAAAACAAGAATGAAAAAGAGGATGGTATAAAAGTCTCAGGAATGAACTTTCTGTATTCTCCTTCTTAAAAAAAGCATTTGCACATGTGTTCTTTGGCTCTTACCTTCAGGTTTGATACCTGGTCACCACATCATTATCCCTGTTACTTAACATGATAAAAATTAATGGAGGATCACAGCAAATGAACCTTTGTTTTCAGTGCATTTATCCTTTTCCTTACCTGACATTTACTGAGGGCCAGCTGTCAGGCTTTGAACTAGATGTTGGGAATTCAGAGATCAGGAGGATGTTATCTCTTGAACTTGAGAAGTTTATGAACTACAAAGAGATAGATAAATAAATGTGACTAAAGTGTATGGGTCTTCTCTGGCAGTCCAGCGATTAAGATGCTACACTTCCACTTCCCTGCTGGTTCAGATGGTAAAGAATCTGCCTGCAATGTAGAAGACCTGGGTTCAATCTGCGGGTTGGGAGAGCCCCTGGAGGAGGGCATGGCAACCCACTCTAGTATTCTTGCCTGGAGCATTCCATGGACAGAGGAGCCTGGTGGGCTACAGTCCATGGGGTCGCACAGAGTCGGACACGACTGAGTGACGAAGCACACTTTCATTGCAGGGGGCGCAAGTTCAGCCCCTAGTTGGGGAACTAAGATCTTATAAGGCACATGCCATGGCCAAAAAATAGAGGGGGGTAAAAAAAAAAGTACCACTTGGAAAGAAATGAAAGTTGTAAAGAAAGAAAATAGAAATTAAAAAAAAAAAGGTGTTAAGGGTATGGACAAAGTGAAGTCAGGAAGGCAAGAGTGGTCAGCTCTGAATGGGGTGCAGAGAAATGATCAGAGATGAACTGTGTCTTGAAGAATGAGCTCAAATTATTCAATGTGAAGTACATATTTAAATGACTCATTGAGTTTTTCTTGACTGATACTAATTTCCATTAAATACGCTCAAGAATTAATTCAGATCATAGCGTTAAGGGACATGAGACTAAAATTTTAAAATGAGAGGGAAAATAATAAAAAGAATGTATATGTGATGAATACCCAGAGAAGCGAGGCTTTGGTGTGTGGTGAGGGGTCGGGGGTCTGCACTCCAGGGCAGCTGAGGCACGTGTCTCAAACGTGGCACATTTAAAGAAGTTGGGAGGTTAGAGGCGGTGAAACTGATGGAATTTGACAGTTGCTGTGGCAACACACCCACTTTCAGAAAAGCATTTGGTGGGAGGGGAGGAAAAGGTGTGGTCCTTGCCCTGGGCTGCCTTACTCCCCACATTGCCTGTTCTGGCCAAAGGTGAGGATGGATTGAGAAGGACAGACGCCCCACGTGGCTGACTGTTGTCTGCTTTTGTGGAACTGACTCTGGAATAAGATAAGGAGATAAGTAAACCAGAGCAGACAACTGGGGACCATTTGAACAGGAGCGGGCGTTCTGAGCAAGCCCATTGCCTTCAGGAAAACATCTCCCAAGCACTGTATTGGAATATATTGAATGACCCATGGATTTCTGTGAAAAAATGCACATGGCACAAATGTGTGTAAATCTCCCCTATGGAAGCAGCAGCAAAGAATGCTGTTGGCATAAAAAAAGAGTCCTGAGAGGAGCAAAAAGACTTTGGTTTATGAAAAATTGGTTTTGAAAAGTTTTGGCCCAAGAGCTGGGTGATTGTCTCTGCGGCGCCACCTTCTGGCACGTCAGAGGTATGACATGGTGTGAATCTCTATGGGTGGTGGGTTTCCTTACTGGCTTCCATGTGCTAGCTACTTACCTCCACGTGGGCTGTATCTTCAGACCTTTGGTTCAGGACTCAGCGACACAACATCAACAACAAATTGGTTCTCGACTTCGGCCTCATGTGAGACTCTCTGGAGGAGCTTTTTGAAAAAAGTTATTTAAAATAATTTAATTACAAAAGAAATAGTTCAGTCGCTTAGCGTGTCCGACTCTTTGCAACCCCATGGACTGCAGCACGCCAGGTTTCCCTGTCCATCACCAACTCCTGGAGCCTGCTCAAATTCATGTCCATTGAGTCGGTGATGCCATCCAACCATCTCATCCTCTGTCGTCCCCTTCTCCTCCCACCTTCAGTCTTTCCCAGCATCAGGGTCTTTTCCAGTGAGTCAGCTCTTCGCATCAGGTGACCAAAGTATTGCAGCTTCAGCTTCAGCATCAGTCCTTCCAGTGAATATTCAGGACTGAGTTCCTTTAGGATGGACTGGTTGGATCTTCTTGCAGTCCAAGGGATTCTCAAGAGTCTTTTCCAACACCACAAATCAAAAGCATCAATTCTTCAGCACTCAGCTTTCTTTATAGTCCAACTCTCACATCTACACATGACTACTGGGAAAACCATAGCTTTGACTAGACGAAGCTTTGTTGGCAAAACAATGTCTCTGCTTTTTAATATGCTGTCCAGATTGGTCATAGCTTCTCTTCCAAGGAGCAAGCGTCTTTTAATTTCATGGCTGCGGTCACGATCTTCAGTGATTTTGGAGCCCTCCCAAAATTAAAATCTGTCACTGTTTCCATTGTTTCCTCATCTGTTTGCCATGAAGTGATGGGACCAGAGGCCATGGTCTTAGTTTTTTTGAATGTTGAGAAGTAATATATGACCAGTGTAAAATACAACTTGAGTTCCTATATCTCATTCCCAGATTTAACAGTCAGCAGTGCCTTGGATACTCTTCCAGACATTTTCTTTGTGTGTATAAATACATGTGTACATATATTTATAGAGAGATTGATTGTGTAGAGAAGTATGGAAATATACGTATATGCACACACTATACGAAGAATATGTACTATACATAATGTTATGCAACTTGCCTTTTTTGCTTAATGTTTTTTGGATATCTTTCCATATGAGTATATGGAGCTCTCCTGGCTGCATGGAATTCCATTGTCTGGATGTGCTGTAATTTATTTAACAAGTACCTTTAGCTTGTTTTCATCCTTGGTTGCCATTCTCCATACATTCAGCATATTTAAAGTGTAAGTCCCTAGATGTGGAATTACTGGTTCAAAGTGTGTAGGCTCTAAAAGAATTGTACTAGTTCCTATCAAAAGTGAGTGTGAAGGCTATTTCTTCTTTCATTAAAAAAATAAATCAATAAAACAAACTGAAAACAGAGAGTTCCAGGCCCCATTTTCAGAGCTTCTGACTGAGGTGGGAGAGGTATTTGAACATCTATATGTTTTAAAGCTCTGCAGGTGAATCTGGGCCATAACCAGGGTTACCCCCTCAGACAGGGGGTAAAATTAGGAACCGTGCTCCTAGGTGGTGATGCCTCGGTTATGCCCTTTCAGATCCAAATAGCAAGGCTTCCCTTTTGGTGGCCAGCTAGTGGGTAATTCCTTACTGCGTGGCCTCAGATTCCATTAGAAGAGACAGAGTTTGTGGATATGAAAGTCAATACCTTGCTGTCTGACTTCAATATGAAGAGCCCCTGGCCTGGCCCACTTTGGGGAGTAACAGTGTCTCCTTTCTTCTGCTTAGTTAGCTTCAGGAGATAGAGAGAAAACGGACATCTTTTCTTCAGAGAGCCCGTTGTAAGCATCCTCCGTCTCGGGGAATGACTCCTCCTGCACAGCGTGTGTCAGAAGAAAGTCTCCGCCTTCATTGCTTTCGGTCGCTCTCCTTCTGTCCTTTGAGGCTGTGCTCTGCCATCCCCTTCCATGCCTCTGTCCGTTGAGCTGTGCCAAGAGCGGCGTCCTTGCCCGCTGGCATCAGGGCATCACGTCTCGCTTCACGCCTCCCACCCGCTGGAGGGATACATCCCTGTCCCTCCGTCCCTGTCCGATACGTCTGTCCTTTCATTTTTGAGGAAACACCCCTATCCCTGCCCATCTATTGTTTGCCCACGTGTCTTTTCAGTTGGTTTCTTTCTCTCATTCCCATGTTTAGGTAAGAACTGCCTTTCGTTAGCTAAGGAGTTTCTATCAATATTAGGAAATCTGAGTTGACTGGGGTGGTGGGGGCGGGTTGCACGCTGGAATGACAAAGGTCACGGAGGCGCTGGGCCCCGCTGGGTCCACCGAAAGGTCACAGACTGTGCCGGGCCCCCCGTCCCACGCGTGGTCCTGGCAGGCCCTGGCCTGAAGCTCGAGAAGGGGTTTCGCAACACGAGGACCCGCACGAGTGTTTGATGCTGACTTGGTCCTCGTTTCTGTTTACCCAAGAGGCACGCAGACCTCACCTTGTGCCTGGGGAATAGAAAGGCAGATTTTTGTCCCATATAGATTTTTCTACATGAGGCAGGAGCCAGATGGGTTTAGCTTGGCTAATCTTAGTGCAAGCTGGAAAATTCCAATTTTTCCGAAACAACACATTTCTAAGAAATTGTCTGGTTTAGAATATTATGCTAATATATGTAAGGGAACCACATGACTCTGGGCTGACTTACAGCGAGGCTTATAAATACGTAGGAAAATGTACCTGCATCTCCCTTGTCCCCCACCAGCATGGTGGTGGCAAGGACTAGATTCCGTTAAGCCCCTCCATTTTTATTGCTTGTCAAAACCAGTGCCTGTTTGGCAAATATTCCGTTGTGTAGGACTTAAATTTATTTGAGAAAACCTGAGTGTCTGCCTTTCCCAAGTCTCGGCATGCATGACGCATGCTCAGTGAATGTTGATTCAGGTTTTACATCGCTGGAAACAGTGTGTGTTGCTCTTTAGTCTTCCCTTCTCCTCTGCCCAAATAACCGAGACCAAGCTATCACTTCTTTAAAATGCAGTTCCTCCCATGATACCTCATCACCAAGGTGTATGCCCATCGGACGAGAGTACCCATGCCGGGAGCACCTACGTGAAGCAGAGTGCCCGCCTTGCCCCGGATGAGACGCTGGGTGGGGTGGGGGGCACACAGTGCGTTTTGTTCAGGTACCAGCTGACTCTGTGGGGTTAAGCTGATTTCCCCCTCCCCAAGAATCCATATCCCCGAGATAGCAGAACCCCACCCCACACCCCCACTGCGACTCCTGTTGCCTAGCAACACTTATTTAGTAACCTTTCAGAATCATCATTAATACTGAGGAAGAGAACCTCCCTGCTCCATGTTACATACACAGCCTGCGCACTGCAGACTTCTCTGTTGTGGGCTGGAGGGGTATCTACGGGCATTTTTTATCTGTCATCCTCTGTCCAACATACACTCTCCAGACCAAGAGTGAATCAAAAGATGTCACGAGGACTTTAGGGGACATCAAGGCAGTGGATGCAAAGGAGCCACTCTAGGCTGGTCGCTCAACATCCCTCAGAGAGAGCTCCCCCAGAGGACGCGGAGCAGACATGGACATCCCGAGGAGCGGGTCAGAGCCCCGGACTCCGCCGCACGAGGGGTCCAGGGGAGGGCTGCTTGGCGGGAATTGTTGGCCATGGCCCGTGGTATTCCTGTTGTAGTTTGGGCAGGTGTCAGTGGTGGCGGGAGTGTAGAGAGAATAGGGCTTTGGAAGTAACCCAAGTCTGAATGTAAGCTCTTGTACCTCACTGGTTGCTCGACCTGGAGCCAGTTATCAAGCTGTAACGCGGCGAACCCTCGCTCAGTCAGCCCATGACACCAGCTTGTCCAGGAATGAGTCCACTTCCTGCCTTTCTGTCCTCTCCAAGAACTGTCCGCAGACTCCTCTAAAGCTCCCATCCCTGGAACGTCAAGATTACCCCACGGCCTTTTCTCTGATTTTCTTCTTGCCCTGTATTATCTCCCAGGGGATCTCGAGGCTGTGAAATCCGTGTCTCTAGTTACAATTGCGCTTCTCAGGCCTGGACTTTTGCCTAAAGCTGAGGTCCACATCCTCCGGGGTCTCCATCTGGAGCCCAGAGGTGCCTGGATTTGGTGGAGCCACACACTCTGACTTTTCCTCTGAAAGTGCTCAGGGCGCCGACTCCTGGGTCCCGGTGAGTTTTATCACCTCCTTTCTGGCTGTCCAAGCTGGAACCTGCTCTCTCCTGCGCTGCCTCACAGATTTACGGAGTCTCATATTGATCCTACCTCATCAATGACTCTTAAATCCAGCCTGCCCTCTCCCAGCGTTGGGGGAGCTGCTCAGCACGTCCTGCCTCCCCTCTGATGCCTCCTCCACTGTTGCCATGGTGTCACCTCATCACTCACTCACCAGCCCCTTGAGGGTGAGATCTGGCCACCGAGGGCCCCTCTCTGTCCGGTCTCAGCTCTTCCTTCCCCTCTCCTCGACCTCTAAGCTCCAGCTACCCCCTGCTCTCAGTTCCCTGCCTGATCCAGGAGTTCTTCAACATCTTCATGGCCTCACAGATTCTGTTCTCTCTGTCTCTTATCACCCCTTATCTCTTTACTTGTCCAGCCAATGTTGAGAATCCTCCAAGATGCCAACTCCCTCTGAGAAGCCTTTCCCAATGTCCCTGCAACTCCCTCCAGGGATCTGGCTTAGTGATCGGCCTTTGGCCTCCACCCTGTGGTTCCCTGAGCAAAGCTCTCCTGTAGCACTTAGCACCTGCTGTGAACACCTGTGTGCTTACAGTGTCCACCTCCAGGCTGTGTGCTGGGTTTTATTTATGTATTTTCACAGCTTGGCTTCCCTGGTGGCTCAGGTTTGATCCCTGGGTCAGTAAGGTCCCCTGGAGAAGGGAAAGGCAACCCACTCCAATATCCTTGCCTGGGAAATCCCATGAACAATGGGCTACAGTCCATGGAGTCACAGTGTCCAACACCACTGAGCGACTCTCTCTGTCTCTCTCTCTCTCTCTCACACACACACATACACACACACACACACACACACACAACAAAAGTAAATACACAACTAGGAAACTGACAGCTCTGCTGGATTAAGAACATGCAAACTTTTGGTGCTTCGCTGGTGGCTCAGACAGTAAAGAATCTGCCTGCAATGCAGGAGACCCGGGTTCAGTCCCTCGGTTGGGAAGATCCCCTGGAGAAGGAAATGGCAACCCACTCCAGGATTCTGGCCTGGGAAATCCCAGGGACGGAGGAGCCGGGCGGGTCCATGGGATCACAAAGAGTCAGGCACGACTGAGCAACTAACACACACACGCTCAGAACTTAGTCCATAGTAGGTCTTAGTAAATGTTTGTTAAATCAATGTTTTAGTCAACAAGCCTTTGTTTTACTTTATTATTATTATTTTAAAATATTTATTTGGCTGCACCAGGCCTTACTTGCGGCACACAGGATCTAATTTCCTGACCAGGTTCAGATGCAGGCCCCCTGTGTTGGGAGTGGAGTCTTAGCCACTGGACGGCCAGGGAAGTCCCAACAAGCCTTTGCTAATCATCTTCTGTGCAAGGCATTGGCCAGGCCTTTGCCTGAAAAGATTTCCAGTGTAGTTTGAGAACAGATAATTGCTTAAAAGCTATAGAGTCACTTAACCTGAGAAGCTTCCAGGCCAGCATATGCTTGCATGAGATATGATATAGATATTAAATGTGAGGCATGTTGGACGTTGTCACCAACACTGGGACAGTCAGTGGGAGGGGGGCTTGACTTAGACCTTGAGGGGCGGTCAGACAGGTAGAGGTGGAGACGATGAGAAGCAAGAGCATCTGGAACAGGGCCAACCAGCGTGGCTGGACTGAGAGCGGAGCAGGGCTGAGGTCATCTCGGCCTCTGGACAAAGCTTGGACCAGGTGGCAGAGCGAGGCCGCTGGCGGCCTTGATCGGGTGGAGGTGCTGTTTGAAGTGCTCAGGACAAGCCTGCAGGGGGCAGGGGGCCCAGCGAGGAGGGCACTGCATCAGCCCAGGTCCTCAGGGATGGCCTGTCCCGCCTCTGACGGATCTGAACCAAGATGCACAGCCTCCCCAAGACTTAAGGATGGTTACTGCTAGAGCTGGAATGACCTTTGCTCTCATCCTGAACTCGCATCTCATTATATAACTGGTGCTCAAACCAGAGCCCAGGGGGTCTCGCCCACAGTCCGCGTCACTGGCCTGGTCTCTGGATTCCAGTCCTTTTGCATGAGATGGGCGTGGTCCACACCTGAAGCCTGAAGGAAGAAGAGATAGGAGACGGCAGCGTCCAGGCCTTGGGAGACCCAGGGAGAGGGGCTGGTGGTCCCTGCAAGCTCAGCCTTTGAGTTCGGTTCCCAGCGGCAGTGAGTGACAGGCCTCGAGTGGCTGCACCCTGACCAGCGCAGGACTCTGAACTCTGGGTAGAGAATTTCAGAGTGCGCTGGCTGGGCGCCGAGGCAGGAGGCCTTAGCAAAGCTTATTTACTTTTGGGTGCTCAGCCTTGAGACTCTCACAGGAAAGAATTTGTGTGGATCGCCTTGAGAAGCCACACCTGAGTCCTATTCATGTTCACCCGGAAACTCAGGCTTTCAAACAATTCTGTTTCTCTTCCTATGTTTGTTTGGATAGGTTGAGGGGTTGGGAGAGGAGGAAGGGTGTCGCTCAGGGGAATGTGGGCCATTTGTTTGCTGCCGGTTCCGGGGTTTGCCGTGGACGTCAGCAAGCCCTGTGCTTACCTCGTCCCCGAATCCAAATAAAAACTCACATGGCCCAGGGGAGAATAGTCAGTTTAATAACTCGCCCTGGCAGCACTTTGAAAACTGCAGGTTTCAAGTGACTAGACCTGCAGATTTTCACCAACTCGGACAATTAAAGAGGCTCCAGGGACCTCAGCAGTGCTGACTCCAGTGGTGCGTGTTGTCATTAGAAACGGAAAGAGCCTCCGAAAATAGCCTCCAGGTATGGAGAGCTTGCTTCTCTGCTTGATGAGAAGGTAGCCCCATCCTAGCGGGACCTCCATAAACTGCATAGTGGCTCAGTTTCTCCGCAGGTACCATGTGCCCACTGGCCCTTGGGGCTCTGCAGGGCTGTCAGGAGGGCAGGACGAGGCCATCGACACTCCGTGTGCACTTGAACCAGGTCCAGAGGCAGCGAATAACGCTGGGCAGGAGCCGCTCTGGTGTCTGCTCCTCCTCGGAAACCAACATCACCACTGTTTCCATGCAGGGGGCCGAGGAAGGGCAGAGGAGGGGAACCCAGACCCCGCTTCATCCCCTCCAGATGCCTCTTGTCGCTTGTCCTCTGTCCCATGGAGATGCAGAAAGGATTGACATGGTCATTCTAGATGAGAGCCCTCATTCCCTGGGCGGCCTGGGGAGGATTACAGCCACGCAGTTCTCAGAGGGTGTGTCTGATGTGCAGAGCATTCAAAGGCTGGGCAAGCAGGCAGTTGGTGGGATTCAACCTTGCACTTCCCAGGTCTTCACCCGCCATGCATTTCCTGCAAGTGCAGAGGAACCAAGAGGCCTGCTCTTGTGCAGCGGCATGCCATGACTTGGGATGGAGTGAGCAGAGACAGGAGAGTACAGGGGAGGACCGGGCACCATTTCCCATCCGTGGCCCTTCCGACTCACCTGTGGTTGATGGGGGGAGGGAGGGTCAGCGTTGCCAGACCTGGAATCCGGCCTGCACCCGCTGGCTTTGGTCTGTGGGGCTGTGAGTACATTTCCGGCCACCTTTTTAATCCCCTGCACCTGGCGATGGCATGCGCCCAGCAGGGAGGGACTCTGGCCCTGGGGAAGAGGAGCTGGAGGGGCTCTGTCACTTCGTCTAGGGAACAACGGTGTGGTGGCCGGTGGGCCCACGCATGCCTGGACCCCCGGCTGGAGCTTTGGTGCTGCTGCGTGGCACTGAGTGCCAACGGGGGAGGCTCTGAGCCCCTCAGCTGTCAGTCGGCTCAGGGAGGCAGGTTTCTTGCTGACTCCACTGGCAAGATTTGCGCTGATCCACACCCTTGGAATGAGAGGGCTTGCTAATCCAGCCCTGGCCTCTGCCAAATCAGGAGCTGCCAGATCAAGTCAGGGCCATTTTGGGTACTGGAGCGCGATCCCAGAGCAGCGTGCTTGTCCTGGACGCAGGGTCACACTTGGTGACGTCCAGCAGGCTTTGCTCGGGTGGCAGCTGGCAGGCAGTGTGTGCTGGAGGGCGGGGGCGCAGACGCTGCCGTGTGGCCACCCCACACCGTGGCCAGTGCAGCCAGCCCCGGGGAACTCACGAGAGAGCAGGACTCTGCGTGGGGGAGCGGCTGGCCCCGGTCACAGAGCTCGTTAGGGGCAGGTGCACCCTGAGTCCAAGTCCATCTGTGCTTTCAGGCGAGCCCAGCGGTCTCCAAAGGATGGGTCAGAGGGGACGGACAGAGGCTGGAGCAGGAGCCTGAATGGTGTTTCCCCTGTCTGTGCCCAAACGCAGACCCAGAGTTAATTAGCGTGCTGACCACTCAAGGGTGTAGATGTAAAACACGCTCCCCCGTGACATGACCTTTGCAGCCACATCCCATAACAGCACAGACAAGGCCTGGTCTCTGGCCATCCAGCAGCTCTTTAAAGATGATGAGTGATATATAAAGATGCCTGCATGATATGTAGCCAGGAGCCCCGGCCCTCTGGGCCATTAGTTGATTTGTTGCTGAAGGCGTGTCCTTGGCATGAGCGGCCGTTCAGGAGGACCGAGGTGGTGGAGGCGGGGAGGGAAAGGAAACGGGGCGGCTGGCTGCCCTCATTCCTGGGGCTCTCGTCCATGCCTGGGGGCATCCCTGCCCGCTTGGGGAAGCATCCACGCCCAGGAGCATGGCGCGCCCTGGGAGACTGAGCCCCACCAGTCTCCCTCCAGCTTTCCAGCTGCATGACTGTGTGTGTGTTGGGGCGGGGGGGAGGATGTGGATTTCACCTCTGACCCTCCTCTTCCTAATCCGTAAATTGTGGGGCAGGCTCATGGGTCAGTGGGAAGTTGTCCATGAGGCCAGGAGACCCAGGTCCTGACACTGAGCTCAGTCGGAGAGTACAAAATCCCTTGCTTTCCTTTAAGGCATTTCTGTGCTTAAGAGCTTGGGCTTTAGAATCAGAAGAATTGGGAGGTGAGATTCTGTTTCATCTACCAGTTGGGCAATCTTGGTTCATTATTTAGCATTTCTGAGTGAGTGAGTGATAGTTGCTCAGTCATGTCCGACTCTTTTCCAGCCCCTGGACTGTAGCCTGCCAGGCTCCTCTGTCTCTGGGATTCTCCAGGTGAGAATACTGGAGTAGGGTGCCATTCCCTTCTCCAGCATTTCTGAGCTTGTCTTAAACTGTCTGGAAAAAGGGGGTACTAATGATTCGAACTTACACACATATCTTGAGGATTAAGTGAGGTGGTACATGGGAGGGGTACCTAGGGGGGTGCTGACCACTGACCTTTGCTCCTAACAGCGACTTCTCAGTGGGCGGAGGCCTGTCCACCAGCCCACAGGGCAGCATTTCACTCACTCTCTCAGTGAATGGAGCAGACAGACCCTTCCTTACGTTCATACATAATGGGTTGGTTTGGCTTCTCAATGTTGTGTTTTACCCATGTTTCTGTGGAGAGCCCATTTCTGTGGAGAGCCCATTACTGTGGAGAGAGTGTTAGGAAAGAGCTGCTTTGATCAAACTGATCTTTATAGGGACCTTTCAGTGTATTTGTTCTGCAATCATGGACAGCACTTACTGGGCACCTTGTCTGGATTTGGCACAAGGGAAGTGTATGTGTGTGTGTGTGTGTGTGTCTAAAACAGAGACAGAGGGATTTGTTTTTGCCTTGAAGTTAATGTATCAGCCAAATAAGGCTCAGGACACTAGAAAAGTGTCAAATGTTATGACAGATTCACAGCTGCTGGAATTGAAAAGGACTCTTTCAAATCTAATGTTTGGTTAAGCCTTTTCTTTCTCCTCTTCTTCCTTTTCTGGGGGCTTCTTCTCTTTGCAAAATGAAGCAAAGTCCAATTTTAAAAGCTCATTTTTATTTCTGTCTTTGAAAGTAAAAGAGGCTCATTATAGATAATTGGTAAAATATAATAAAAAGAAAACATATTTCCCCAAACAGTCCTCATTATGAACCAGGGGTATTTATTTCCATTTGTTCAGTGGTTAGTATTAAACGTCTCCTCCATGCAGGCTCCTTCTAGAAGCTGGGGATACAGCAGCAAAGAAGACAAGGTCCCCATCCCCTGGTTCTTACGTGTTTGTGGAGGGAGGTCTCTGACCAAGTCAAGCAAATACAAAAGATAATTTGGGGTAGAGATGCATTTTGCAAAGGACATGAAACAGGGTGGTTTGGTAGTTGGGGCAGAGCAAAGTCAGAGAGTGAGGGGACGTGGCTTTTGCACCGGCGACTAAAGGACGGAGAAGGGCCAGGCAGGCAGTGCAGGGGAGAATGTTTAGGTTAAGGAATCCTGAGGACCCAGACCTGGAGGTCCTGCTTGGGGCCTGAGGAGCGGAGGGAAGGCTGCATGACTAGGCCTGCGGGGTGCGGAGCCTTGAGCGGCAGTGCAAAGTCTTTGGAGGGTTTCAGATGGGAGGGTGACCAGCATAGGTCTGTATTATTTTTTTTATGTTTATTTTTGGCTGCACCACGTGGCATGTGGGATTGTAGTTCCCCAATCAGGGACTGAAACCACGCTGCCTGCTGTGTCAATGCAAAGTCTTAACCACTGGACCACCGTGGAAGTCCAGGTCCATTTTTAGAATGTTTTCCAGGCTGTGTGGAGAGTCCATTGTGAGGACTCGAACGGAAGGGGGGGAGCAGTTAGGAGGATGAGAGAGATGCCTCCCAGGTGGCTCAGTGGTAAAGAATCCGCCTGCCAATGCAGGAGATTCGGGTTTGATCCTGGGTTGGGACGATCCCCTGGAGAAGGAAATAGCAACCCAGCTGCCTGGGAAATCCCAGGGACCAAGGAAGCTGGTGGGCTACAGTCCATGGGGTCACGGAGAACTGAACGTTACTGACCATGCACTCACACACACACACTCAGATGCGCAGTGAAGAAACCATGAAGCTTAGACGAGGAGGTGCAGTCTTTTTATTCAATTTTTTAAAAGTATCTGGGATCATAGTATTTATTTATCTATCTATATTTTTGGTTGTGCCAAGCAACTTGCAGAATCTGAGTTTCCCAGCCAGGGATCGAACCTGCAGTGGAAGTGCAGAGTCCTAACCACTAGACTACCAGGGAACTCCTCATACTCTGCTGCTGCTGCTAAGTCACTTCAGTCATGTCCGACTCTGTGCGACCCTAGAGACAGCAGCCCATCAGGCTCCCCTGTCCCTGGGATTCCCCAGGCAAGAACACTGGAGTGGGTTGCCATTTCCTTCTCCAATGCATGAAAGTGAAAAGTGAAAGTGAAGTCGCTCAGTCATGTCTGACTCTTAGCGACCCCACGGACTGCAGCCCACCAGGCTCCTCCATCCATGGGGTTTTCCAGGCAAAGTACTGGAGTGGGGTGCCATTACCTTCTCCGCCTCATACTCTGGATATTTCATATTTGTATTTATATGGAGACCACTGACTACTTCCCAGGCACTGTGAATTATGTTGAGCACTTCATCTATCAGTTAAGTTCAGTCACTCAGTTGTGTCCAACTCTTTGCAACCCCATGGACTGCAGCACGCCAGGCCTCCCTGTCCATCACCAACTCCCGGAGTTTACATAGACTCATGTCCATCATGGCATCATTGGTGATGCCATCCAACCATCTCATCCTCTGTCGTGCCTTCAATCTTGCCCAGCATCAGGGTCTTTTCAAATAAGTCAGTTCTTCACATCAGGTGGCCAAAGTATTGGAGTTTCATCTTCAACATCAGTCCTTCCAATGAACACTCAGGACTGATCTCCTTTAGGATGGACTGGTTGGATCTCCTTGCAGTCCAAGGGATTCTCAAGAGTCTTCTCCAACACCACAATTCGAAAGCATTAATTCTTCTGCACTCAGCTTTCTTTATAGTCCAACTCTCACATCTGTACATGACTACTGGAAAAACCATAGCTTTGACTAGATGGACCTTTGTTAGTAATGTCTCTGCTTTTTAATATGCTGTCTAGGTTGGTCATAGCTTCTCTTCCAAGGAGCAAGCGTCTTTTAATTTCATGGCTGCACTCACGATCTGCAGTGATTTTGGAGCCCCCAAAAATAAAGTCTGTCACTGTTTCCACTGTTGCCGCATCTATTTGCCATGAAGTGATGGGACCAGATGCCATGATCTTATTTTTCTGAACTTTTAAGCCAGCTTTTTCACTCTCCTCTTTCACCTTCATCAAGAGGCTCTTTAGTTCTTCACTTTCAGCCATAAGGGTGGTGTCATCTGCATATCTGAGGTTATTGATATTTCTCTTGGCAATTTTGATTCCAGCTTGTGCTTCATCCAGCCTGGCATTTTGCATGATGTACTCTGTATATAAGTTAAATAAGCAGGGTGACAATATACAGCCTTGACGTACTCCTTTTCCAATTAAGCAAATGAAAGAACTCAGCTGTAATTCTAGCACCTCCACTAGCTTTGTTTGTAATAATGCTTCCTAAGGCCCACTTGACTTCGGATTCCTGGATGTCTGGCACTAGGTGAGTGATCACACCATTGTGGTTATCTGGATCATGATGATCTTTTTTGTATAGTTCTTCTGTGTATTCTTGCCACCTCTTCCTAATAGCTCCTGCTTCTGTTAAGTCCATACCATTTCTGTCCTTTATTGTGCCCATCTTTGCATGAAATGTTCCCTTGGTATCTCTAATCTTCTTGAAGAGATCTCTAGTCTTTCCCATTCTGTTGTTTTCCTCTATTTCTTTACCCTGATCACTGAGGAAGGCTTTGTTATCTCTCTTTGCTGTTCTTTGGAACTCTGCTTTCAAATGGGTGTATCTTTCCTTTTCTCCTTTGCCTTTCGCTTCTCTTCTTTTCTCAGCTATTTGTAAGGCCTCTTTAGACAACCATTTCGCCTTTTTGCATTTCTTTTTCACATTCGTTTCTCACACAGCCCTATGAGACAGGCATGGTAATCCGCGTTTATAGATGAAAAAACTTAAACTCAGAGAAGTAGATTTTTAAAAAGGAAAAAAATTCACCATAGTTTCTGTCCTTACTAGGAAGTGGGGACAATTTCTTTCTGGTCCTTTACTCAAACACCCAAGTTTATAACCTATAGGTGGCAAAACGAGAAATCAAACCCGAGTCTGACTCACTAGACGGCTTAACCACTACTCAGTACATTTTAAAACCTTGTTGTAATCTTAATGTTATTGTATAAGCATCTCCCCAAGTACAGCAGCTCAGCCCGTAGATCAGTCGGGTTGCCACGACAGTGTTTACCAAACACTCACAAATGCTCAGTAGCATTCACAGATGAAGGCTTATTGTTCCCTTGTCTGAAACGGCTATGAGTTGGTCAGGTGGCTCAGCTGATCTTGGCTGGACTTGCATGTCTGGGGAACAGGTGACCTGGGCTGGCCTGGACTGGCCTGCCCCCTGTCCCCCTCAGCCCCTCCCCACACTGCAGGCTCGTGGGGCGGTGTGACTGGTGGGGACTGAAGTGCTGCAGAGAAGCAGCAGGACGTGCGAGCCCTCCTTAGGCGCAGCCTTGGAGTTGACACTGTCGCTTCTGTTACGGTCTGTCGGCCAGCGCTCGTCACAGGGCCAGCCCAGATGCGAAGGCTGGGGAAATAGACTCAGCCTGGAACTGCAAGGTCGCATGTAACAGAACACGGGGAGAGGAAGGGGCAAGACCTCTGGCCTTCAGGACACTGCTGTCTTTGCAGAGTGCTTGTTAGACGGGCCAAGAGGTTCCTGCCGTTGGAATAAAGACCTTCGGGGCCCAGAGTCAGCCTCAGGGTCCAGGAAGCCCGAATCCTTAGGATGTGCTTGTAGGGCCTTTATTTAATGTCAGTACCTAAAGTGGTCACTCATGATGGACCCTTGAACGTTACAGAGTCTTCTAGGTTAATTGGTTCCCTGTTACATAAGGATTCTCAGAAGCAGGGTATTTTGCAGTGAAGTGAGCCCTGATGATGGTTTTCCTCTGAAGGCAGTGGGTGCAAAGACAGTCAAAAGTGCTATTTCATACTCAAATTATGACTGTGTGGGGTCAAAGAGGTTGCTCGATTCTTATTAAGTATGTAAGAATAAGAAACACCCTATCTTCAGTTATGCTCTTTGGAGGCTTAGGCATACCTACTCTGTGACAAAAGCAGAGGCCAATCTTTGGTTTCAAGATAACTTTTAATCTCTGTCCAGATTTAAGCCCTTTGTTCCACCCTTTCCACCAGAAATCCTCCTTGGCTCTCCTAGAAATGACTTTCACTGAGATGCTTTTAGGAAAAAGAAAACTATGTCCCAGCAAACTGCAGAGTCTACACTATGGGGTTGATCCTGTCCACCCAGTTCTTTCAGAGAAAGCCCTGGAAAAATACCAAGCTCAGACTTAACAAATACACGAAAAGAGAAACAAAACATGTGATCATCTCAACAGATACTAAAAATGCATTTGAGGAAATGTATTATCATACATAATTTCTGATTTAAAAAAAACAACAGTAACTCTCAGTGCAGTAGGGCTGGGAAGGTTGGAACTATTTTAGCTTCTCAGAAGGTTATCTACTAGGGGTCTAGAACAAAGCTTAAGGATGTAAGGCATTAAAAGTTATTTTCATTAAAGTCTGGGGCAGACTCTAACCTCATCCCTTTAACTCTGTTTTTTTTTTTGCAGAGCCTAGCCAATGCAGTGAGTTATTTTTTTTATTTTTAAAGTAGAAATTATAAACACTGAGACAACAACTATCTCTAGAGGCAGAAAAGATTATTTACCTTGAAAACTTTGTTAGAGCTTTTAGAACTAATAAGGGAGTAAAGTGGCCTTAAAGATATAAGAAAAAGATGAAATCATAAAAATGGAGAGTATACTAAGGATATATTGAATATTTTAAAGATATCAGTTGTCCCCAAACTAACCTATGGTTTCATTCACTCGTCATTCAAAATCCCATTAATTTAAAATATAATTTAATGTATCCTGAAATTCCTATTTCTATGAGTATAAGAATACTGAAGAAAATCTTCCAAAAAGAACCATAAAGAGGGCAGAACTTGCCCTTTCAAACATCAAATCTTACTAATACCATCATATTAATCCAATTGGAAAGTATTATGTAAAGGCCCTTGCTTGTATGTTATACAAAAATAAATCATAGGTGACTCAAAATCCTAAAGTATAGTTATATTAAAGTATGCATGCTAAGTCTCTTTAGTCGTGTCCGACTCTGTGTGACCCCATAGACGGCAGCCCACCAGGCTCCCCTGTCCCTGGGATTCTCCAGGCAAGAACACTGGAGTGGGTTGCCATTTCCTTCTCCAATGCATGAAAGTGAAAAGTGAAAGTGAGGTCGCTCAGTCATGTCCGACTCTTAGCGACCCCATGGACTGCAGCCTACCAGGCTCCTCTGTCCATGGGATTTTCCAGGCAAGAGTACTGGAGTGGGGTGCCATTGCCTTCTCCATATTAAAGTATAGAGTAATATATATGTGTGTATATATATATATATATATATATACCCACACACATATGTACACATATACATGTATATATATATACATGTATATGTGTGCATATAGTATGATTTGGGGATAGAGAAGATATGAAATTAGAAGCCATAAAGAAGAAATTTTTAAGATATTATTACTATATTATAGTGCAAGATCTCACCCATAGTGCAAAACTCTAAGCAAAGCTAGAAAACAAATAGTCTGGGAGAAAATATTTTCTACAGAGAAAACAGATGAAATGATTATATCCATAGTTGATATACAATTCTTTCTATAAAGAGTGCTTACAAATGAATAAGCAACAAAATCCACTTAAAAAGGAGCAAAAAATAAGAAAAGGGTAGTATACCGGAGAAGAAATAAATACCCAATAGACATGTGAGGTGTTCAGTCTCACTACTAAGAAGGAAATGTAAATTAAACAATAGTGATATTTGTGTAGTCAGATTGGCAACATTTTAAAACTTATCATTTAATTTGTACAAAAATGAACTCTCACAAATGTTGGTGCAAGTATAAATAGATAAGACTTAGCAATGCTTTTAGAAATTTAAAAATACTTGCCTTTTGTAAGAGCAATCTCACTTTTAGAAATCTCTTCTATAAAAACACTCACATACCTAAAAATGCATCAGTTGGGAAATGATTAGGTAAATTGTTATATCCAAATTTTGGGAACTACTCACCCTTTAAAAAGAACAGAGTAGTTCTGTTTGTACTAACATGGGTAATTGCATATGGTATACTGATATATAGAAAGAGTAATGTAAGACCTAGGGGTACTATAATCCTACAGGATTGAGAAGTTCACACTAAACAGTTAAAGGTATCCTTTGGGAAGAGCAGCAAGATGGATTGAGGGCAAGGGAGACACATTTCTGCATTTGTTGAAATTTTGCAATGAACATCTATGGTAATTTAAAAAATTAAATGATTCTTAATTTGAAAATTCTTATTAATAAAATTTTGCAAATCCACAAAAAGTAGGATAAAATAATAAAGATCCTCCCTCCTGTTACTCAGGGATACTGTTAACATTTAGTAATAAAGGGGGAAATAAACGTGTCCAACAGAGTTAATGCAGTCAAAAATATAGACAAACAAGATGATGCAAGGGTATCTTGGGAGAAGGGAGACCTGGATGTTTCTCAGGTCCTTTGCTGGGTGCTCTGCGATGCTGGGAAGCCACTG
Organism: Bos grunniens; assembly: GCF_055505025.1. NCBI lineage: Eukaryota > Metazoa > Chordata > Mammalia > Artiodactyla > Bovidae > Bos > Bos grunniens. The sequence continues at coordinate 57,994,331 of NC_141183.1, read as the reverse complement.
AAAGCCATTGACTCACCTGCGGTCCGGGTAGGTTTTCTCCATGCTTCAGGTAGGGCTGACCTACTTCCATTGGAAGAAAGGGCTGAAGAGAAAGAATGCAGATAAAGGTTCTGCCTCATGTGAAGTGTAATTGTTAGAATGTCCATGAATGAATGTCAGCAGCCAGCATTTCTGAGGGCCACCATTAAATGAGCAATATTCTTTATAGAAGCAGAATTCTGAAGTAGGCACACTGGGAGAAGCGGGTGGGGATAAAACAGAAGAAAGATGAAAGACCATGTGGTCAGTAGGGGAGGAGTGTGTGTGTGTGTGTGTGTGTGTGTGTGTGTGTGTGTGTGTAAAGCTTAACATGTATAAAGAAATAGAGTATAATGTTTAAATACAATGTAAGTACTTGAAGTAACTGAGCAATTAGATGGTAGGAGAGGGTATTTATGCCTCTGTGTGTGTGTGTGTGTGTGTGTGTGTGTGTTTGTATCGGGCAGGGGGAGGGGGTATGGGGTGGCTTTATTATTAAGTTCAAAGAGAGTTCCTAAAGGGAAAATAAAATACCAGTTTGAGTCAGACACGGCTCATTCTCTCAGTCAGTGTCGAGAGGCACAAGATCAAATCTGGCTTGACACCATCCACTGCAGATCTCAGCAGCCACTAGAAGCTGGAACCAAGCAGAGCCTGGCTAATGAGAATCTCCATCCTCTGCCAGTGCCTGGGGGCCCATCCCTTCCTCTCTGGCAAGCAGGATGCAAAGAGAGCTCAAAGCAGAGTGAGGACCAAAAGGTCACCCAGAACATTCATTCTGCAAGCTCCCCACCAGGCCTTTCTGAAAAACAGACAAGTGTGGTTTCACAGTTTAGCCAGAAAGCAAGCCAACGGCTTTGCCCTTCAGTCCAGGGTAGGTTCTAATGGCACCCAGAGGATGTTCCACGTGACAGCCGGCCTTCAGCAGTGAAGGCAGAGGAGGACCTGGGCCAGACCCAGCTGAGGCATATCCCCTCGTGTATTCTTTGGGCGTGAAAGGGGTGACTGTAAAATTCAAGTGAAACTGGAAGTTAGGATTCAGAGCTCCCCACATAAACACTGCAGTCTGTTATCAAGTTCATGTTCACCAGTGAGACACTTGCCAAAATGCAGTCAACTTGTTGCTCTGAGGACCTTTGTGCGTTTCGGCGGCTTGGTTCACAGCTGCCTCAGGTGGAAGTTAGAGCATCTCCACCATGTCTTTTCCATTTTGCTTGGTGTTTCTGGAGTGCACGTGTGGGTTAGGTGCAGCCTGCCGGCTCATCTCCCGTGTCCAGTCCTGTCCCCTTCAGCTCACTCCTCACACTTTCCAAACCTCAGCTCCGCCTGTTGCTTTCGTGCTCAGAACCCCTCAGTGACATTCAAGGCCTCTTGAACATCCCTACTGGCCACCTTCCTGACCACATCTCTTGCACTTCTGCCTCTCTCAGTCTCGTGCTCTGACAGCCACCCAGGACTGCTCGTGGTTCCTTCAAAACCTGACCCCCTGTCTTGGGTCTGTCCCTGGATTACCTTTGTGGCTCAGTTCTCTGTGTAGAGATGCAGCTACGCCAAGCATCCTCTCTGGGAAGTGTTCCCTGGCCTCTTTGTGTTGTGTCCTGTTCCTCCGCTCTCTGCAAGCATGTGTGGTTTCCTTTCACCCCTTCACTATATCTCACTGGTTGGTTTTAATCTGATTCCCTGACTCACTTGGAAGAAACCTTAAAGGTGAAAAAAACAAAGTACCTGCCACAGAGTTGGTGCTTCGGGATTACATTATAGGAAGGGATGAACGTGTGCATTTTTTAATTTAGCTTGTGAATATGTGTACGTGGGTCTTTGTTTCCCCCTATCTGACACACGAGTAAAGTGTTCAGCCTGCTGTGCCTCAGGGGGGATGTTGGGGTCACATTTAAGTGAGCTTAAGACTCTTCACCTCGTCCTGAGTGTCATCAAGTAGACGGCAGTCGATAGCCCACTCCTGGGCTTCCATAGAGGGCTCACGAACTAAAGCTCCTGTGCTCTTCCAGGCCAGCTGCTGCCAGCCAACCGCAATACTCCGAGCCCCATCGACCCCGACACCATCCAGGTGCCGGTGGGCTACGAGCCGGACCCGGCCGACCTCGCCCTCTCCAGCATCCCCGGCCAGGAGATGTTTGACCCTCGCAAACGCAAGTTCTCCGAGGAAGAGCTGAAGCCACAACCCATGATTAAGAAAGCGCGCAAAGTCTTCATCCCGGACGACCTGAAGGTAAACGGGAACTGGTAACTAGGCTGTGGGCAAGTGGAGAGCGGGGTCGAGAGAGGCCAAGACTGATAATTTTCGGCCCCATTTTTCAGCACGTGACAAGACTGGTTGCTTCCTCTGTGGGTGTCTTCTGTACTGTGCCTTTTGTATCTTGATAATGTACAGAAATAAGGAAAAGCAATAAAATGAAGTACTTTGCAGCCCATGAAGGAAGCAAGCCCACTGCTATCTGCAAGGAAACCCATAAAAGCCTAGTAAAGTCAAATCTGGATCTTTCAAGGTTGGAAAGGGGAAAAAAAAAAATATTGGGAAGGATACCTAGACCTCAGAGTCTTCAAGGGTTACCTTTCCTTTGGGAGTTTAATGCTAATTAACTGCTGCCATTTCTCTGTAGGCCTCAGGGAGTAACAGCGAGACAGGACCTCTCTCCACATTGCCAACCTTGGATGCCAGGGTGGGATGTTGTTAAGGAAGCTGGGGCGTTTCCTGACCCTATTTATAAGTAATGTTGACTCTGCATCTCACGTAGTGATCACTTGAGTATCTCAACAAAAGGTTAATTTGGGGTTCTTTTTTCTCTACTGTGTTGAAGGGACACATTATTTATAAAGGAAAATAGATTTACCTTAGGAAATCAGATGCAACTTAAACAAAATTAATCCGACACCTTTATGATACCTTAGGAAGATAATTCTTTCTAAAATTATGCCATGCCTACTGATACCAAAATAGAACCATTTTTGATTAGCCATTGCTTAGAATTGTCTGTGTTTATGCTGCTTTCTAATCATATGAACAATAGAGATGTGATTGTATACATTCAAGGCATTGGAAGCAGGCGTAATTAGGTCTTTTCTAACTTCTCAAACCTAAACATGGTTCACATGAAGAGAACTCCTGTTGGGAAAATAGGGAGTTTGGGACATTATTCTGGAACCACTGTAGACCAGTTATGCCTGCTTTTCAGACCTAAAGAGCACTGGAGGAAAACATGCCTGCAGATTTGTCACTGCTGTCATCCAGCACCTGAGATTACCTGCGGTGGTGCAGGGTCATAAAATGTCCGAGGTGAAGGGGACCTCAGAGGCTCATTAGATCAAAGTGGTCATGGCACCACTGAGGAAATGGAGATAAAGGAAAGTGAAGGTGAGCCCTGGTAGTTAGAACAAGACCCAGCCGGGTCCCCAAGTCTGCTAGCTTCCAGAAACATCACTGCAGCATGTGGCCCCGACAGGAGCTACAACAAGGACCTCCAATAACTGTCATCCTCAATAACTGTCAGACTCAAAGGAGGAAAGTGCATAGTAAACACACCAGAAGACAGAGACTAGTCAGGGAACTGATGGTTAGCCAAAGATAGAATAAGAAAAGAGCCCCTGGGATTAGGTCCTGGGCAGTTTAAGTACCTTCTTTCAATGGATGCTTTTCCTCACCTTGTGTTCTTAGTCATCCAATTCTCTGTATTTTAGAACTGGCTTCTTAAACTAAACCAGGGAGCCCATTCAGCATGGATGTCCTCTTGAGTGGAGGCAAGTTTGAAGAGGTGCTGCTATATAGTAGATAAAACCTCTAGCCAGACTTGCACAGTCTCTGAATTTACAAGTTTAAAGCAAGGAGCAAGCTGCTTTAATTACCCAGGTAACCTTGGCAACAGAGGCCACGTGAACATCGCTGTGCTGGAATTATACATGTTACCGCCGCCGCGGCTGGACGTGGCCTTTCCACGTGCCAGTGTGGGGAACAGGCAAGAACGTTCTCCTGCCAGGGGTCTCTGGATTCCTTCAGTTGAGAGCAAAGCCTCAGGCCCCAGACCAGGAGCACGGGTGAAACAGGACGCAGAACTCTAAGGTGTTTCTTGTGCAGCAGGAGGACTGAGCTGGGGCAGTGGGAGCCACATGTGCGGCCTCCAGCGCTGGCTGAGCAGACTGAGTGCGCGAAGCGGCCCTCACTGCCTGCACTTCCTCTCTGGAGCCATTCATCTGGGTTAGCAGGCATCTCGCCCCCACCCAGGAAGATGAAGGGGTGGCATACTGGTTCCTAACTGAGAATCAGTTTAATCGCCTTGGTGTCTTTCAAAGACCCATTCATTCACTTGACAAATATTTTTCAAATGCTAGTGTCTGCCAAGTCAGGGCCTGGGGATTCAGAGGTGACCCACTACTGACATTGTTCCTACCCCCGAGTGAGAAAAAGGGAGTGCTGATATGTCAGGAGGGGCCTGCTGAGTGGAGGTGGCATCAAACACAGACCCTCAAGAAGATGGGACTGGACTGAGGGTGCTTTGCCAGGTGGTGGTGCCTCGGGAGCCAGATGGCATCTGACCCTGGGAGGTAGAGGGAAAGGACACAGGTGATGTATCAGCCCCAATCAGTACTTCTGCATCCCACTCCCATTCTGAGGTAACAGAGCGGGGGAGGCTGGTTTTGTTGTCGGGGACAGCCCTCCTTCCATCATTCCTGCCTCCTGTGTCCCCTGCTCCATTCCTACTTCCAGCTCCCCTCCAACCTGAGACGGTCCACATTTCACACCTTGGCTCGCTCATCTGTTCATGTGCACAGGAGGCTGGGAAATGAAAGTACCTCAGAAGTGAAAAGAGCTCAGAAATCGGTTGTTACACTGAGGTCAGCTGGTGACTCCCCTGGTCCTTAAGACCTGATCCCAAACCTCCAAGGCCTGTGGTGGTACCCCTTCTCCATCCCCCTGAAAACACAGCTTCTTCAATTTCCCAGGGCCTTGTTCTCCCGACTCCCTGGCCCCCGTGTGCAACTTCTGATACATCCTAAGTTAGTCCCTCTTTCAGATCATCTTGGAAACCACACTTCTGGGAACACTGATGAGAGTGGTAGATTTCCTGATTTACCTAGGGCGTGGATCTGGGGCTTACTAACATAGACAACATCCATCAGAACTGGAGGTTTCACTGTTAATGTGCCATAGACCCTCTCACCCCACGGAGTCTTAGGCTCTCTTAGCTCCTCCCAGCTTCTTTCCAGCCAGCTGGCCTGGCCTCTCTCCTCTTCCTCCAGCTCCCCACGCCCTTTTCCCAATGGCAAGCAACAAATCCTGCCCCATGGTTTCCAAAGGATAGCCTCCTAAGAATTCTTTGGCCATTATGAAGATCATGTTTTTCACTTTGTTATATATTATTATGAAATGTATAGTAAGCTAGGAGTGCTTTATAAATAAGAGAACAATACTAGCTTGTGAAAGGCAGACAGAAGGTGCCTGCACTGACTTTGTCTCACACCTCCTGTCTGCTGGGCAGTGTTGGCTGAGGGTAAAGGGCAAGGATGGGGCAGACCACTGACCTTGCAACTTGCTTGGAGACTTGCCCTCAAACCATGTGACCTCCTCCAATGCCAAATACCCCTTGGAATCCTGGGGCAGGGTAAGAACTGACCTCACTCACTTATTCTGGGTGGTACTAACTGCGGGTATTAGCATTGCTAGGATTGAGGAATTTACTATTGCAATGTGTTGAAAAAAAGGGGTTGCAAAACCCACCTGGTGGCACCATAAATGGAAGAAGACTTACGTTTCTTAATGCTTCTAGGACGGTTTTCCCTTTTTTGGCAGAGAGAGCAGTGATGGGGGGGAAAAGGGACTGTTTTCAAGTCGACCACAATCAAACATTGCTCAGGCTAAGAAGGCCTAGTTAACAAACAGTTAAAAAAAGTTATAGTAAATTATTTAAATGCTAGCCATGAATAAGAACTTATTAATCAGTGGCCAAGTGGAACTTTATTGTTTGTTTTTAATTGCCAAAGTATACATGCCATTATAGAATATTCTAATAGTTCAGAAGGACATAAAAACTCAAAGATCCTACCTTCTTCAATTTCCCTTCTGAAGGCACCACTTTTAATAGCTGGGTATCTGGATTTATACTATTTCTGAATATATATTATTACTTAAAAAAAAAAAAACGAAGTGGGATGAGAACCTATTGATCTGCAAATTTCCACTGTTTCTGCCCATACAGTGATATGTCTCTAGCATCTTTCTGATTCAGCAGGATCATTATTTTTAATAGTTGTGTGACTCTATCATGATGTAGTTATCAAAGCTCCTACTGATAATTGAGAGGGGAGGGGTTGCCCATTTTTTTCAGTTTTGGACAGTTCAGTTCAGTCGCTCAGTTGTGTCCAACTCTTTGCGACCCCATGGACCGCAGCACCCCAGGCCTCCCTGTCCATCACCAACTCCCGGAGTTTACCCAAACTCATGTCCATTGAGTGGGTGATGCCATCCAACCATCTCATCCTCTGTCGTCCCCTTCTCCTCCCACCATCAATCTTTCCCAGCATCAGGGTTCTTTCCAATGAGTCAGCTCTTCGCATCAGGTGGCCAAAGTATTGGAGTTTCAGCTTTAGCATCACTCCTTCCAAAGAAATCCCAGGGCTGATCTCCTTCAGGATGGACTGGTTGGATCTCCTTGCAGTCCAAGGGACTGTCAAGAGTCTTCTCCAACACCACAGTTCAAAAGCATCAATTCTTTGGCGCTCAGCCTTCTTCACAGTCCAACTCTCACATCCATACATGACCACAGGAAAAACCATAGCCTTGACTAGACGGACCTTTGTTGGCAAAGTAATGTCTCTGCTTTTGAATATGCTATCTAGGTTGGTCATAACTTTTGTTCCAAGGAGAAAGCGTCTTTTAATTTCATGGCTGCAGTCACCATCTGCGGACAACACTTTAGTAAAAACGCACCCTTGTGTGCGCAGGTTGAGTGAGGACTGCCCTAGGGAGAGAGCCCAGGCGTGAGGTGGCTGTTCAGCTCTTGACAGACATTGCTAGGTCGTCTTCCAGCAATACCGTACCAGCTTATCTCGGAAAGAACGTGCGCCCAGGGAAGGAAGGGGTTGAACAAAGAGAAGGAATTCGGCCTGTCCGGGGGGTGCAGGGCCTGCACCCCACTTGGCGGGCTTGCGCTCTGCCTGGCGGGAGAGGTGGCCTGACGGAGGGCCAGGCCAGGGAGGGAGGCCCGGGCGGCCGCGCTCTGACGCATCATGTGTCTCCCGGCAGGACGACAAGTACTGGGCGCGGCGCCGGAAGAACAACATGGCGGCCAAGCGCTCGCGGGATGCGCGGCGCCTCAAGGAGAACCAGATCGCCATTCGTGCGTCCTTCCTGGAGAAGGAGAACTCAGCGCTGCGCCAGGAGGTGGCGGACCTGCGCAAGGAGCTGGGCAAGTGCAAGAACATCCTGGCTAAGTACGAGGCCCGGCATGGGCCCCTGTAGGTGGGCGGCGGGCGGCCGCGGCCCGGACAGGCCTTCACCACAGCGACCGACCTTTCTGACATCAGCACTTTACCAGACGCAGCAACACGACGGACTCACGTTTTGGGGGGTGTGTTTGTGTGTGTGTGTGTGTGTGTGTGTGTGTGTGTGTGTGTGTGTGTGTGTGCTCCTGTGTGGTCAGCGCGGTGTGTGTGTGTGTGTGTTTGTGCCCCTGTGTGGTCAGCGAGTGTGTGTGCGCGCTCGTACATCCCTTTGCGCCCGCCATTTTGAAACGAAAGGTGCCATGTTTTTACTGGACTGAGGAGACCGCGCGGGTTTCCTGGTCCCCGCCCCCTCACCCCACTCCCGCCCTTTCCTGTGGCTTCATGTGTGCTCCTGCCCACTCTTTCAGGACCTTCTCGGGTTCACTAAAAAGGGCCCTGCTGAAATAGTAGATCTCGGTTTTCAAGACCACAGGCTCTTGTTTCTGTTTAATCTGTAAGTTACCATGCTAGTAAGGTGCACAGAGTAATTTAGCACTACACTGCAGCTCCATTCAGTTATAGGTTGCTTTCCTCACTTCTTAAGTTTTGGTGATAATCGTCTTCAAATTCAAAGTGCTGTTTAGATTTACTAGATCCCATATTTACTTAACTGCTCTCTACTAAGTTTCCTTTTAACTCTACCAACTCCAGCGAGTAAGAGTACTCTTATAGAACACAGAGTGTGTTTTTGCACTGTCTGTACCTAAAGCAATAATCCTATTGTACGCTAGAGCATGCTGCCTGAGTATTACTAGTGGAAGTAGGATATTTTCCCTACCTGAGAATTTCACTGTCTTTTAAAAAGCAAAAATTACAGTAATGTATTTGAGCATGCCCAGAACATCCCCAGGACCGGGAAGCAGAGGGAAACGCCAGGTCTAAGAACAAGGGGTTAACTTATCAGTGTACAGCCAAAAAATGCATCTTGGAACAGCTTTTGACATTGATGTGTTTGCTTTTGTTTTCTCTCTTTTCCCATGCTCCCAACCCCAATTTTCTAGTTAACTTTTTTGACATCCCTCTTGATATTCAATACAATTCAATTACTTAAGATTCAGTTTTCCCCATTTTTTGGTAATGTATATATTTTTGTGAATTATACCTTGTTGTTTTAAAAAATCAGTTAAGTTAATAAGTTGATGTTTCGTAAAACCCCTTTTTCTTAGTGGTGTCATATTTGAATGCTTCATAAATTAATGATTCTGGAGCTTATGTTTCTTATTCTCTGTTTTCTTTTGAACGTATGTGCTCTTATTAAGTGGACTTCTGAAAAATGAATGTAAAAGACACTGGTGTATCTCCAAAGGGGATGGTGTTGTCACAAACTGTGGTTAATCCGATCAATTTAAGTGTTTACTGTAGACCAAAAGGAGAGATTATTAAATTGTTTAATGTTTATACAGAGTAATTATAGGAAGTTCTTTTTGTACAGTATTTTTCAGATATAAATACTGACGATGTATTTTGGAAGACATATATTATATATAGCAAAGAGAAAAGGAAAACTATTCCATGTTTTAAAATTATATAGCAAAGATATATATTCATCAATGTTGTACAGAGAAGTGCTTGGGGGTTTTTGAAGTCTTAAATATTTTAATTTTGTCACTGACACATCAGCATGTTTTCTGCTTTAAATTAAAATTTTACAACAGTATCGAAGCTTGCTGTGACGAATTCTGCTCTAAAATATCTAAGGAGTTTTCTTATTTCCTATTAGGTCTCAGAAAGAAAACCCAAAACCACAAAATGGATGTTAGTCAAATATTTATTGGATGATACAGTGATTTTTAGGAAAAGCATCTGCCACAGAAATGTTCACTTCAAAATTATGAGTTTCTAAAAATGAGTATCACTGCAAGCATCCCCCAAAATTCTGTTCCCCTCTGTGGGCACATGCATCTTACACAGTATAAGGTTAATATCGGTGCTATGTGTATGATTTATAATTTGATAGCTGTCTTGACCTTAAAGGTGATTGTTCTTTTGTTTCACTAACTTGTGTTAAGAGATTTTGCTGTTGTTATAAAGAAACATTTTCTGCAAGATTAAAATACCCTTTTATCAGTGGGATTTTGTAGTTTCCTGTGTCCAGAGTATATGATTCTTTAATGACCTTTATTGGTTCTTTAATGGTGATCTCCTTATCAATCTGTTAGCAATGCTTCTCTCTTACTGTTATAGTCTTGGGGAATCTGAATAGTGGAATATTCCTACAGATATCCCTTTTTATCTGAAGCTACAGATTATGATGGGAGATGGATGCATATTGGAATTGAAATAACCTTGTTCGGGTAAATAACTAATAAAATAAAACCTCTATCAAACTTAAGCAGAACTGAATTAATGGTATTCAGAGACACAAGTAAGCATGGAGTTGGCCTTTTTATAGGTAAAGAGACTAACTGCAGCAGAATTGTTAAATAGTTCAATGTCTAGCAAGAAAGCTGGAGAAGTATTGAAGGATTGTACTGAAGACAATCCAAATTCATTGAAGTTTAAAATGGTAACTGAAAAAACTGTATTTGAGTACTAGTCTTTCTGAAATTAGGTTGCTTGTATCTGATGAGCATCACAGATGTTTTCTGCAGAAGAAATTTAAAGATCATAATAAAACTTATTCTTTGGCGTGCCAGGGGAGGTTTCAGAAACCTACCTCGTTTTAAAATTTTTAAAGCTTTGGAGTCTGTACAGGTGCCTTATATGTAGGTCATTGTCACCACACACAAGCACTCAACCCCTGAACTCACTGCCTTCTGTCTAGGGCAGTCAGCTAGTAAATAAAGCAGTCCTGCTAAATGACATGAGAAGGCACGGCCCGATTTGGAATGACTTGGATCATCCAGGGTCAGATGAGTTCCGCAGACTGCAGCTATTAAAAGAGTCCTGTTGTCATTTTTCACCTTTTCATCATAAGCATCTTTCAGAGATTAATTACTTGGCCATTAAAAATGAATCCAAATCATATTATGCCAACATCATTTAGACATGATTTGGAATGAGCAGCCTAGGACTTCTTGACAAGGTCACATCCTCCTTTTGACTGGACTTGCAAAGAAAGGCAAAAATTGATCAGCCTATGGTTCTGCTTGTGCCACCTGGAGGACATAGGTAGGGAATGGGAGGGCTGTAAGTGATCACTTCCTCCTCTTGAGAAAGTGGACGCTTTTGACCATTCCAAAACCCACAGTGAGCAGGATAGTGACAGGCCTTTCATCTTCACATATGACAGGCCGCTGTGAAACCATCGTTTGAAGCAGAAAGACCGTTTGCTTCATGAGCACGCAGATGGAATTCTAGCACTGGGTGGAGAGGAAGCAGTGCTAGAAAGCCCAGGGGTTCCTTCCAACTTACCGGTTTTGTGAGGAACTCAATTCTAAATATATGTTTGAAAGGTCTTGAGTCTGTTTGGAGAAGAGTCAATAAGAATTTTAAGTAGAGTCACTCCCACCCCCATTCCAAATTAAAACAAAGGTCATTCTGTAAAATGCAAAGGAGTTTGCCTCCCTTATTCCTAAAGTTCCTTTTAGGAAAACTTAATTCGTGTTAATCAGAGCAGTTTCAGAAGGTGATAGACACCTGCTCTCAGTCTGCCAGCTTCCTGCTAAGGGCTCCTAGGCCCCCACTGAGGAGGCTAAGATCTCCTCTAGGTTTTCTCTACAATTAATGCCATTTTTTAAATGAGCAAAGCCATGTTTTTAATCATGATGCATTGGATTTGGCAACTAAAGGCAGTACATTTTGCTGAGGGCTAAGTGTATGTAGAGGAGTGTGTGTGTGTGTGTGTGTGTGTGTGTGTGTGTGAGAGTAGTTAAGGCATAAAATCTTTCATGTGGAGCACCTTACCAAACGTAACAATAATCACCATTATCCTTTTGGCAACACCACAAAGATTGCATCTGTTAAACAGGTACAAGTTCACTTGATGTCAGTGTGTTTGTACACCATGGTTTTGGTTGCTGTTTATGCTGTTAAGTCCAAAACTTTGTCTGTTATTCTTAATGTTTAATAAAATTTGAATTGTTTCCTGTCTTTCATGTATTTTTGTTGATAGTCTGCTGGATATCGGATTCTATTCCCAATTCTATCACCAAGAAGCCATTGACAGATTAATTACATAGATGATTAATAATATAATTAGTGAGAAATTAACATTTATTGGGTACTTACATGTCAGACCCAGTGCTAAACACTTGCAAGGAATATTTAATCCCACATTAACCTCATGAGATAGGGACAATTGTTATCTCCGTTTATGGAAGAGAAGGTAGAAGCTTGGAGAGGTTATGTAGCTGGTAGAAGTGACAGCAATGAGTTCTGGTTCATTAGATGGGCATTATTTAGAGTGGTGTTCCCCTAAAACCAATCCAAAGGCTGTTTTCTGGTCATATATTTGAGAATCATCTGGAAACATATTACTAGACCACAGACTCAGTGATTCTGAATCAGTGCATCTGGGATAGAGCCTGGAAATCTGAACTGCTTAAAGACTCCCAGCTAACTTGCATGTGTGGCCAAGTAACTGGAGCCCAAGGATTTACAGACTTGACCTTCATCTGAGTTCATGACCTTGGGGGAATCCATGTAGAAGCTTCAAAACTTCTGTAATTACCTGGAATTGCATGCAACTTTTTGTACATAAACAATTTTCTGTAGAGGGGATCCATGGCTTCCCACCCCACACAGGAATCTGTGCTGCAAGATGGAATAAAAAAATCCCTGATTTACAGGAGAGGTGATGTAGTGTGGTGGTTCCCAGCCCAGGCAACCCATTAGAGTCACCTGGGAAGCTCAGAATACTGCTGCTGTGTGGGCCACAGCTTCAGCCAAGGAGCTCAGCATCTCTGGCAGAAGAGAAAGGGCTCCAATGAGGAGCCCAGTGATTCAGAGCTGTCACTTCATAGGTGTGTGACCTTGAACAGCCACGGAGCATTTTTAATCTCCTCTGTGAGATGAACTTCCACTCTCCATCCCTGGGGGTCATGGGGAGAACTAATGACATAACAAATGCATAGTCTGGCTCATTGTCAGCCCTCAATAAATAACTGCCATGGGGACCCAGGGAGTCGAATGTGTGCCTGGAGCACTTTTCCCAATTCAGTATTTCAGACCATTTGTTCCTCCAAAGAAGGCAGAAAACAATTCTGTGCAGAAGAAGGGGCAGGTGGCTGGTGGGGAGGGAAATCGTGACGCCCCAGCATGGGTGTGGTTTGTATTCCGACACCCCTAGTAGATCCGAGCTTTGGCCAAGCTTGGGGGACATCCATCAGGTGGCCCCTTCCAGTTTAAGCAGTCATAATTCAGAGTTAGCTCTATTTCACCACCATCAAATTGCTTTCTCCTTCCTCAGAGGAATAGGCACAATGACCTTCAGGTTCTCTGAGTAGGTGATTCTGTGTTTTTGCATTTTCAGATCTTAGATGGAATGATTGCTTCTCCACGCCTGGAGAGACGTTTGAGTCTCAGATGGCAGGAACTGATGAGAAGCCCCGCTGCAGATGCCCCCGTCACTCACAGTCACTCAGTCCCTGAGCCAGTCACATGCTGCCTTGGGGGTGGCTTTTCCACTCACATTTAAACATTAACACACCATCCGTCCCCAAGCCCTTTCTCTTCAAAACACAGCAATACCATTCCTTCTTTGAAAATCACTGGCTTGGAAGTCTCTTTGTGCGTCTTTAGCCGGGATCTGGGTGGAAATTATGGAAATCTTGCCTTTGTGGTTGGGCGATGGCTCCTTGGTAATAAAGGTAAGGGAACTACTGAAGGAGAAAGTCCCAAGTGAGGAAAGTGGTGAGCGTCTTCTGCTCCTCTGTGCTTTGAGTCAGTGAAGACTTGGGCGCAAAGGCCCCTCTCTGACTTTTCATTGTGCAAAGCCTGGCACAATAGGAAAAGGCAAAAGTTACTGAGTCCTAAGCCTTGTACCTGCCACATCTCACTTAATTCTTATGCTATGAAATTGCTACCAATATTTTTCCTGTTTTACAGGTAAAGAAACAGGTTCATGGAAATGAAGGAAGCAGAATGTAAACCCAGACAGGATGTCTGAGTCCCGAGTTTGTGTTCTGTGCTGCTATTCTCCGTGACTTAAATGAGGGACTCAGCAAAGGCAAAAGGCAATTGCTGTGATTAGGAGGGTGAGCCCAGGGCATGCAAACCTGGACTTAAATACCCCTCTGTTATTTACTGTGTGACCATAGACAATTCACCGAAGCACCCTGAGCTTTACTTGCAAAACAGACATACTACTACTCTCCGTAGGGTTGTTGTAGGATTAAGTGAGGGGAGAAGGCAATGGCACCCCACTCCAGTACTCTTGCCTGGAAAATCCCATGGATGGAGGAGCCTGGTAGGCTGCAGTCCATGGGGTTGCTAAGAGTCGGACACGACTGAGCGACTTCACTTTCACTTTTCACTTTCATGCATTGGAGGAGGAAATGGCAACCCACTCCAGTGTTCTTGCCTGGAGAATCCCAGGGATGGCGGGGCCTGGTGGGCTGCCATCTGTGGGGTCACACAGAGTTGGACATGACTGAAGCGACTTAGCAGCAGCAGGATTAAGTGAGAACATGCATTTCAAACACTTGGATCAATGTCCAGAGTATAACAGGAATTCAACAAATATTTGCTTTTTGTGGTAATAATAGCAATTATTAATAAGTATTGCTTGATTTAATTTCACTAGCAATGTGCTACAATGGAGTCAGACTCTACGTTGTGTATTTTAGTGGGTGCACTTTTATTTTGTAAATCCTTGACTATGTTTAGGTGACATGCCTCTTTTGGATGAGTAAGTGGGAGAGCTGTGATCACTTTATGGGCCTAGCTGTGTTTCTGAGATTGATCTTATAAAATCCATGAGGCATCACCAATTTTAAGTCAACTCTGTTGCCTCTGATATTATTGAGAACCTGGAGATCTTTGCTTTAACGAATGTACCAAGTGGTGCTGAAAGGCTGACCCTTGCAGTGTGAGGGCAGGCTAAGGCTCACAGAGACGAGAAGTCATGAGTGGCTCTCAAGCGTTTTTCATTCGCTTCTGCCTTCAGGCCTGCCCCAGTCTCCACACTGTACATCTACATTCATATATCCATCTGTATACCTCTATCAATACCTCTATCAATCCTTGTTAGCTCCTGCTAATCACATGAAGAGATAGGCTGGGGCCCCCATGGTCTATGACGAGAGTAAGAAATATGTCAGCAGCTTACTAAACCCATTGCTTTCTCAGGATTTCCCTGGCTATCCAGTGGTTAAGAATCTGCCTTGCAATCCTGGGAACGTGGGTTCAACCCCTGGCTGGGGAACTAAGATGCCCCACGCCACAGAGCAGCTAAGCCCACACTCCACAACTCTGAGTCCACATGCCCTAGAACCTGAGCTATGGCTACAGAGAGGCCTGCACACCACGTGGATCCTGCGGGTCCTGCATGTCACAATAGGACTCGATGAGGCCACAAAACCCCATTGCTTTTCTAGACATTCACCGAGACCACCTTTTCCAGCCCCTCTTGCACTTGGTGTGTCCAGACAACTGGATTCTGGCCCATGGCATGTGAGCGGGAGTGAGCCAGGCATCGATTCACAACTGGCCCACAGATATCTCCTTCTTTCTCTTCTCCTGGCTCCAGCAGATGCCTTGAGAAGATGCAGACTCCAGGAGGAAGGGACTGAGGTCTCTGAATCACTGGACCGTCACATGAGGGGCAAAAACCCTGCTCTGGACTAAACCTTTGAGATCCTGGGACTGGTTGTTACAGGGGTCAGTCCGCCCTGACTTGAGAACCTTCTTCTGCAGTTCAGTGTCCTTACTTGAGGTCTTCGCATCTTTGCCAGTCTCCCTCCCAGGCTGGGGAGTGGGGCTGGCTCCTTGGAACCCAGCTCTCACATACAGGACTTTGAGGTCTACCTGCCTCCTGGACACACCTGCCACCCTATTTTGGCCCAACCTGTTGGGCTGAACCTTCAGAATATCACTGCCTTCCTGTGGCCTCAGTTTTTCCTGGATTGAACAGTATCCACAGCTGTCCAGCCTCCCTCAGGAGAAGCAGCCTCTACCTCCAGGTCAGCTTTTCCAGCCTCAACCGTCCCCCTAGCCTAGACTTTTTCCCTGGCTCCTTGGCCCTGCCTCCCTCCCCCACCCCAGATATTCAGATACTTCCCTAGAAATGAGGCCTAACATTTCTCAGAGCACTGATCCTCCCAGTTTTTGACTCACATACTCCCTAAAATTCTTTGTAAATCATGAACCCACATTGCACATTATAAAGCTAACATCTAAAATTTCTCATCACAAGTATGTGGTACCATGCTGTGCTAAGTCGCTTCAGTCATGTCTAACTCTGTGCGACCCTTTGGACTGTAGCACACCAGGCTCCTCTGTCCATGGGATTCTCCAGGCAAGAATACTGGAGTGGGCTGCCATGCCCTCCTTCAGAGGATCTTCCTGACCCAGGGATCAAACCTGCATCTCTTCAGTCTCCTGCATTGACAGGCAAGTTCTTTACCACTAGTGCTACCTGGGAAGCCCCATCACAAGTATTAATAGTTGCAAATAGAGCAATAGCTGCTCTAAATATCAGCATTTTCATAAAGCACAGCATACCTCTTCCTAAAGTAGCCAATGAGGTACAAAACCCCAAGTGACTGGATACCTGCCAACATCCACTTGAAAAATGCAGCTGGAATTTGTATGTCATTTCTTTTTCCCTTGAAATCATTATTTTAATGGTATTGTCCATTACTGAATTTGTTTCTAATGTATATATTTGGGGGCTTATAATTATGTCTTGTATTGCTCCTCCATGTTTTTCAGCTGTCAAACCATATCTATAGACTGAGATTATTTTTATTTTCTGTGAAAATAAGGCCCCCCCATTTTTAAAATTTCTTTAGGTGTGATTTACTTTTATTACCACTTTTATTTACCTTTATTACCACTATGCAATTGATCAAAACCACATATATATGTTAAATTTTTGGAATTTTTTTGGAATTTGTTTTTATTACATATATATAATAAAATTCTTGCCTGGAGAATGTCATAGACAGAGGAGCCTGGTGGGCTACAGTCCATAGTCTCACAGAGTTGGACACAACTGAAGCGACTTAGCACGCATGCACACACACACACACACACACACATATATATGGCTCCTTGAATTTGAAGATTATGCTAGCTCAAAGCAGGGTGTTGGAGATGGATGGGGGGTAAGGAGCAGGAAGTTCATTTGGGCAAGTCTTACATTTTTGAAGGGTTTAGGATGCTTAAGTAGGATGCTTGAGTTGTCATCAAATGAATATACATTTACAGAGATAGAATGGCAGCTTTTCTTGGAACTTTCTCTGGGCACTTCTTCATCTTTTTGAATATACCTTAAAGTCCATAAACAGAAGTGGTCCCAAGCCTCCCTCCCTCTCCATTGTGGGGGCAGGATGGCCTCCAGGTCTGGAAGGGCTCTCTAGGGAGGGTGATGATTGAGCTGAGTGAGGGAAAGCAAGTTTGTCAGGAAACAATGGGCAGGGATATTCCAGGTAGCAGCACAGTGGGGAGAGAGACCAGAACTCTCCTAGACTATTAGAGGATCATAAAACCAAGAAATACAAACAGGAAGTAGAGCAACAACATTTTTATGTGTTGAAAGTGAAAGTGAAGTCATTCAGTAGTGTTCTGCTCTATGCAACCCCAGGGACTATAGCCTGGCAAGCTTCTCTGCCCATGGGATTTTCCAGGCAAGAATACTGGAGTGGGTTGCCATTTTTTTCTCCAGGGGATCTTCCTGACCCAGGGGTCGAATTCCTGTCTCCCTCATTGCAGGCAGACTCTTTACTGTCTGAGCCAGTAGGGGCGACAACAATGTTGGATCCTAGGGTCTGAGGGGCAATGTGATGGGAAACGAGATGTGGCAAGACCATAAAAGTCCTTGCATGTCACTCCAAGGCCTTTGGAATTCATCCTAATCAGGAGAATGACACAAGCAGACTCCTTAGAAAATATTAGCCTGGCAGCTATATGGAAGAAGGACTGCAAAGAATTAGGAAGAGTGGAGGGCTGAGGAAGGTTCTCACGTTCAGTTCAGCGGCTCAGTCGTGTCTGACTCTGCGACCCCATGGACCGCAGCATGCCAGGCCTCCCTGTCCATCACCAACTCCCAGAGTTCACCCAAACTCATGTCCATCGAGTCAGTGATGCCATCCAACCATCTCATCCTCTTCTCCTGCCATTCCCTTCTCCTCCTGCCCTCAAGCTTTCCCAGCATCAGGGTCTTTTCAAATGAGTCAGCTCTTCGCCTGAGGTGGCCAAAGTATTGGAGCTTCAGCTTCAACCTCAGTCCTTCCAATGAATACCCAGGACTGATTTCCTTTAGGATGGACTGCTTGGATCTCCTCGAAGCCCAAAGGACTCTCAAGAGTCTTCTCCAACACCACAGTTCAAAAGCATCAATTCTTCTGTGCTCAGCTTTCTTTGAAGACCAACTCTCACATCCATACATAACCACTGGAAAAACCATAGCCTTGACTAGACAGACCTTTGTTGACAAAGTAATGTCTCTGCTTTTTAATATGCTGTCCAGACTGGTCATAACTTTCCTTCCAAGGAGTAAGTGTCTAATTTCATGGCTGCAGTCACCATCTGAATAAAGTTCTAGGGATGTGATGGGTGGATGGATTCAGAGCCGGTCCATAGAGTTTGGTAGGAGGATCCCTCTAAGGTTTCACTTCCGTGACTTCTGGTGATCAGTGATTCACAGCTAGTGGTGCAGAGAGGGAACGTCTGGGGAATTTGTAAAGAAACCCGTGCTGCATCCTCCGGAAACATGCAGCCTCTGGTTTGGAAGACCAGCCTGCTTCCCTAGAGAACTCTCCTAGCTGCATCTCCTCTGCACATCCTTGGTTGACCAGCACTGATTCTCTGAGAGTGATGTGGATCCCTGACTGGCAACTTTGGCAAGCTTCAAAGAGGGAGGGAGGCCGGAGGCCACTTCTCTTTTACAGATGTGAAGGTGTATTTTAAAAGATGAAGAGGTGCCCCAAAAGAAAACGTTACAAAAAATGTTGTCAGTCTATCTCTGTGAATATATATTTGTTTGGTGACAAATAAAACATCCTTATTTGATACCATTCACCTTTCACTTAAAGAAGCCAAGGCTCAGACTTCCCTGGTGGTCCAGTGGCTAAGACAGGGAGCCCGGGTTTGATCCCTGGTCAGGGAACCAACCAGATCCCATGAGCTGCAACTAAAGTCTCTGGCGGCCACAACAGATGGAAGATCCCATGTGCTGCAACTGAGACCTGGTGCATCCAAAATAAGCAAATATTTAAAAAGAAAGAAACCAAGGCTCAAAGAGTTCTCCAGTCAGAGTCTCTGGAGCAGAGCTTACACCCAGGAAAAGTTGATGCCAGGATTTTGCACCAGGATTTTGGGCTCCTGAGCCCTCTGCTGTCCAGATGTGCCGATCCTCGCCACCCCCCCTTGCCCTGCACAGACCAGTAGGGCTGGGGTATTTATACCTTGTGAGCCCGCACTTTATCCACGGCTGCCTGAACTAGGAGGAACACCTAACCCCAGAGAAGCCACTTCCTTGAGACAGCTGGGCATCTGGTCTAAAACAGAGGCTCTTAAACCTTGCTGCTCATCTGAATCACCTGAGGGAACTTTAAAACATATCCTGATTCCCAGGCCATACTTCAAACCAGTTGTTATCAGAATATCTGCTGCGGTTGGTGGAACCCAGACATCACTACTTTTAAAATTTTCCCAGGTGATTCCAATTGCAGCTTGTGGATTAGCACACTAAGGCTTTGAAGTTGAATTACCCTTGAGTTCAAACCCTGTCTCTGATATCCATTTACTTAATAAACAAATATGCATTAACCATTCCTGATGGAGAAGCTCTTTTAGGCTAGTAACACTGTACTTAATTTTTCTGAGCCTCAGAGTCATTTAATGTCATCTTAATATTGTTTGCATTAAGCGACATATATAAAGCACCTAGCAACTTGAAATATTAGACATTCAACAAGTATTAGTTCCTTCTCTCACTCTTCCCAACTCCTCCTTTCCTTGACCTTGCAGGAGGTAAATAAGAAACTCAAGGAAGGAGGAGCCCAGGGTTGGAGTCCTCATTCTGGCCTTTGAAATTCAAGAGTTGCTGCTGCTGCTGCTAAGTCGCTTCAGTCGTGTCTGACTCTATGCGACCCCATAGATGGCAGCCCACCAGGCTCCCCTTCCCTGGGATTCTCCAGGCAAGAACACTGGAGTGGGTTGCCGTTTCCTTCTCCAATGCATGAAAGTGGAAAGAGAAAAGTGAAAGTGAAGTCGCTCAGTCGTGTCTGACTCCTAGCGACCCCATGGACTGCAGCCCACCAGGCCCCTCCGTCCATGGGATTTTCCAGGCAAGAGTACTGGAGTGGGTTGCCATTGCCTTCTCCGAATTCAAGAGTAACACAGGACAAAAAACAAGGAGGCCTTTTCACACTTTTGCCCCTTAGGCTAGATTTACTTGTAAGATTCCTATTCTAGCATACTCTGTGTTAGTCACTCAGTGGTGTCTGACTCTTTTCGAGCCCATGGACTATAGCCTTCCAGGCTCCTCTGTCCATGGAATTTTCCAGGCAAGGATACTGGAGTGGGTTGCCATGTCCTTCTCCAGGGGATCTTCCCGACCCAGGGATCGAACCCACGTCTAACATACTATCAGTTCAGTTCAGTTGCTCAGTCGTGTCCGACTCTTTGCGACCCCATGAATTGCAGCACACCAGGCCTCCCTGTCCATCACCAACTCCCGGAGTTCACTCAGACTCACGTTCTTCAAGTCAGTGATGCCATCCAGCCATCTCATCCTCTGTTTTCCCCTTCTCCTCCTGCCCCCAATCCCTCCCAGCATCAGTCTTTTCCAGTGAGTCAACTCTTCACATGAGGTGGCCAAAGTACTGGAGTTTCAGCTTTAGCATCATTCCTTCCAAAGAAATCCCAAGGCTGATCTCCTTCAGAATGGACCAGTTGGATCTCCTTGCAGTCCAGGGGACTCTCAAGAGTCTTCTCCAACACCACAGTTCAAAAGCATCAATTCTTTGGCACTCAGCCTTCTTCACAGCCCAACTCTCACATCCATACATGACCACTGGAAAAACCATAGCCTTGACTAGATGGACCTTTGTTGGCAAAGTAATGTCTCTGCTTTTGAATATGTTATCTAGGTTGGTCATAACTTTTCTTCCAAGGAGTAAGCGTCTTTTAATTTCATGGCTGCAGTCACCATCTGCAGTGATTTTGGAGCCCCCCCCCCCAAAATAAAGTCTGACACTGTTTCCACTGTTTCCCCATCTATTTCCCATGAAGTGATGGGACCAGATGCCATGATCTTCGTTTTCTGAATGTTGAGTTTTAAGCCAACTTTTTCACTCTCCTCTTTCACCTTCATCAAGAGGCTTTTTAGTTCCTCTTCACTTTCTGCCATAAGGGTGGTGTCATCTGCATATCTGAGGCTATTGATATTTCTCCCAGCAATCTTGATTCCAGCTTGTGCTTCTTCCAGCCCAGCGTTTCTCATGACGTACTCTGCATAGAAGTTAAATAAGCAGGGTGACAATATACAGCCTTGACGTACTCCTTTTCCTATTTGGAACCAGTCTGTTGTTCCATGTCCAGTTCTAACTGTTGCTTCCTGACCTGCATACAGATTTCTCAAGAGGCAGGTCAGGTGGTCTGGTATTCCCATCTCTTTCAGAATTTTCCACAGTTGATTGTGATCCACACCGTCAAAGGCTTTAGCATAGTCAATAAAGCAGAAATAGATGTTTTTCTGGAACTCTCTTGCTTTTTTGATGATCCAGTGGATGTTGGCAATTTGGTCTCTGGTTCCTCTGCCTTTTCTAAAACGAGCTTGAACATCTGGAAGTTCACAGTTCACGTATAGGAGAGCAAATGGATTAAAAAATCTTGGAGGGTCTTCCCTGGTGATCAAATGGTTAAGAATCTGCCTTCTAATGCAGAGAACTTGGGTTTGATCCCTGGTTGAGGTATTAAGATCCCACATGTCCTGGAGCAACTACTGAGCCCACACACATAATTACAGATTCCCTGCATGCTACAACTAAGACCAGATGCAGCCAAATAAATAACTTTAAAAAAAAAGAAAAAGGAGTCTTGGAGAATCTTTCATCCTGATTTTAAGATGAGAACAAACATTTGCTGGTGGAGACTAGATTCCATCCTAGGTTTGCAAACTTCCAGTGTAATGCTCATTCAGAAACATCAAACTTGCCTCCTAAAAACTGAAACGGAGCAGGGACCTGTGGCACTCCTGGGCATAGAAGCCTTTCTATGTCCCCCATTTCTTGTTTGCAGGGTATAGACTCCTGTCCCCATGACTTTCCCTGAGTTCTAAAGGGCAGATTCCAACAGCTGCTAATCAGGGAAAGGAGGAGATGCAGAGAGGAGGGAGCAGCAGTCAGGAAACAAGAGCGCAGCTTGGGGGCCAGGGCCTGACTCCATGTCAAGGGATGCACAGAGCAATGCCTTTGAGCTCTTGACAGAACTAAAACTCCCAACAAACGGAAGATGGTGGCATTCTTCATTCCAGACTGAAGAACCGGAGAAGCTCATCAAGACTAGGAGACCATCCGAGACCCTGCACACACTTCGATCCTTATCAGAAATCCTGCCCCTGCACCACTGTTATAACACTCACCAAATCCCCCTGGGTTGGGGCACACAGTTTTTGAGGGGCACAAGCCTGCTGGGTTCCCCTTTGTGTGGCAAAACGGTAAATATTCTTTTCTACTTTAGTCAAAACTCTTGTCTCTGAGATTCCATTCAGCCCCAGTGCACAGAGGCTGTTTTCAGCATCAGAGCCATCGTCGCATCTTTAATTTTTCACTCCAGTATAAACTGGTAGCAGAGCAGCATGGAATTTTGAACCCCAAGATCAGCACTGACTTCTTAAAGCACCCCCAAATTAGCATGTAAGACCAGAATGCTTGGTTTACTAACACGGCTGTACCCTACTCCCCGTATAGATGGCAGCCCCTAAGCTACTTCTTCCTAGAAAGTCTGAAGCCATCCCCGAAAATGAGTCCCAGGAGGTAAAGAATCAGAGATCTGTGCCCTGCAGTGTGGACCCACAGTCCCCTGTCAGATGGGAATTGCGCAGCTTTCCTGGGTAGCAGGTGGCTTCCAGCATGACGCACAAGGTTCAGCCAGAAGCGAGGTTTCTGCTCCAATTCTGTCCTTTCCCCGGGCAGCCTCCTGTGACTTGAGAACCCGGTGAAAGGAGAGAGAGAGAGAAGGGCGGGTCTCCTCGTGCACCTCTCACAGGGGAAGACACATTCAGGGACGGAGAGTGTGTGCAGCGCTGCCCTGGGTACAGGCCCCCGACGTGTCTGAACACCACTGCGCCGCAGAAGGACGCCTCACCCGCGTCTCACTGGCCCTGTCAGCAACCCCGGGAAGGGCCCAGGAAACGGCTGGCGGCCCCAGGCATGCTGCAAGGCCAGTGAGGAGCGCGGCCTAAGCTGCGCAGTGACTCCGACTTCCCTGCGCTCCCTGAGGGGGTGTGCGGACCCCAGCCCAGCCTGACTCTCCTCAGTGCCCTGCGAACGCACCTCGACCTCCTCAGCTGTAATTAATGACCTGTGAATCAATTGTAAGAGATGCTTCTGACGGGGTGAGGACTCCCCTCCCACCGCCTCTGAGGTCCGATTAATATCTGAAGCCAGAAACCAGGGCTGGTTGATTTCCTTTGAGATGGGACTGCCTTTCCTAAACGTGCGTCTTCCCACCTCGATCCTACTGCTTGCCCTCTCCCTAACTTTTCTGCTCACAGCTGAAGGCAGGGCCCTTTGATGGGCCTCTCCGACAGCACAGGGACCCCTCCCCGTCTCGGGCGCACCCCCTCCTCCCGGGCAGGCGGCAGAACGCGGGTCCCCCTTCCTGCAGGTGCCCTGCCGCCTGCTGCCTCCCTGGAACTACAGAGGCAGGCAGACGCGCACAGAGGCCTCATGAAACGGTACCTTAAAAGACCAAAGGGCCTTTCTTTCTTTTGACAGAAGATGAATCTCAGAAATAGAAGAGTGATTTTAGAAGGCGATGGGGGTGGGTGAGCAGAAAGGGGGAGCTGGGGTCTGCGCGTCTGCGCCCTGGGCCCTTCCCCTCCTCGGCCCTCCCCCTGCTCCGACCCCGTGGTCTCTCCTCCCCTCCGTCGCTGACCCTCTGCCCTCCCCACTCCCTCGTCTCTGCCGCGTTTCTCCCTTCCCACCCGCTTCTCTCCTCCTCACTGGTGTGCTGGGTCGAGAGGGGACGTGAATGAGCAGAGGGGATGGCTACAGGGAATCGGGGCCAGAGACTCAAGGCCCCCAGCAGACGGATGGCACGGGGAACGCCCGGACTCCCCGACCCGCCTCTGCGACCCCATAGACCCCGCAGCTGGTGCTCTGGAGCCAGACCCGTCCGCCGCAGCCATACTCAGAAAGCCTCCCCAAGGCGCTTTCAGGACGGCCCAGGAAGGTCTGGGTCAGAGGATGCCTTTGAGACATTTCCTGGGATAAGCTCTTTGTGGCCTAGAGAGGGAAAGCGACTCTCTGAATGTCACACGCAGTTGAGGACAATTACGATGATCCCCCCACCCGCGGACAGGCACTGTTCCAAAGAGCAGTCTGTCTCCTCTCGGGTTCGTTTCCCTGTGGACCCAAGGGGCAGAAAGGATGGCGAAATGGAGGCACTGGCTCCTAGGCCCTAGCAGAGCCTTTAAGTACCGAATGCTATTCATTCTTCAGGACACATGGAAATGCTATTTTTTTCCGTGAAATGTCCTCTTGAGAGAGTCAGTTCTTAGGCAGGTGTTAAGAGGTCCGGGAGTCCCAGAGGAGAGAGGGGTCTGGGGTTCTCGAGGAGGAGGAGAGGGCAAACCTTTTTCTTCCCTCTACATTCCTTAGTCTTAGTCACATAAAACGGTGTTTTTCTTTAAGCCCAGAACTGATGATTACACAAAAAACAATTCAGTTTAAACCCTATACTAGGGATTATATAACAATGTATCCTGCTTGAGAACAGTTTCTCCTTCCTGGAAGCCTTCTGACTAATCCTGATATTTTAGAATGTAAATTATGGGAGTGGGTCTGGTAGGATCTTTCTATTCTAGTGGGTCTTTCTAGGATCTTTCTGGTAGAATCTAGCTTTCTAAGTTCTAATCCTGTTGTCCTGAAACATATATTGTGGGAGTGGGTCTGGTAAAATTTTCACAAGCTTGAGACATTCTTTTGATATATTGTAATAACTAATTAAAAAGCACGTAATTCCCTTGCTGAAGACTAGCAAGGGGGCACTCTCCACGCCCTTCTGATGTCTATGTCAGAAGTTACCTCTGTCCCTTCTCACTGTGATAAACTTCTGCCACACGACAGCCCTGACTGGTCAAGCCTGGTCCCTGGTCCCAAAGCTAAATCTTCTTCAGAGATCACAAATCCAACATCCTTCACCGTAAGCTTACCCCTCTGATCTCCTGGTTGGACACAGTTACTCCCTCCCCTGAACCTCACCCCTTTTCCAACGCAGCTCTCCACCTGCCCCTCTCTTGTGATGGCTAACTTCCTACAGTCCGTAAAACAGCCCCTCCACAAAGACACCAGCATCTTTGAGGGCAGAGACTGTATGTTATGGATGGAAAAGCAAACATAACCCTAACTAATAAATGTGTCATTTTTATTCTTTCATTTGTTTCTGTATTTGCATATTTTTATGCCAAGAATTAGAAAAGGTGGGGGGTGGAATCTCGTGGTGGAACACTGATTCCTTGAAACCTGACTGACCACATAGACCTTTCCCTAACAACAGAAAAATGGAACTTAGCTCCTCCAGGAAGTGTTCATCCAGAGCTGGTGGGGCCAGAAGGCAGGACGGGTCAGCCCAGGGTGTAGGCGGTAAGGGGCTTCACTGTCAGAAGTGATTTTTAAAATGATAATATCAATGTTCTGTTAATCAGCCATTTTCTCTTTTTTGTGGAAGAAAAATTTTCCAAGTCTTAACCAAATACAATTAAATTCAGTGGACTTTCTGTTAAAGGTATTTTAGTGGAAATTTTCAACTGTGGAGACTTTGGAAAACTTTAGAATAAATCTTGAAGAGAAACAGGACACAGAAAGTATTGCAATTTCTGGAACTGACTGAAAAATGGGATGTCTTCTGTATCTTAGCTGAACTTACTCTTAGGTAGGTATGAAAATTTCTACTTGTACACCTGTTTCTTTATATGAAAGAAAATTTCAAAATTAAGACTAATAAAAAATTCTTTGATCAACTATGAGTGAAGATAGCTTGACAAATCTGACTGCATTGTCTATCAAATAGGAATATGCAGACTAATTTTGACAGAGAAGGCTAATTTTAACTAAAATCATTGACAAATTTGTCGAACTCAAGGCGTGAATATAGAATCTGTAATATCATTATTCATTATTTCAACATATCAATACACAGGTATAGTTTTTCTTTTGAAAGAAAATACATTCATATAATTTAAAAGTATTAATATAGTACTCTTCCTTTTTCACTGCATGTATATTTATCTTTTTATTACTGACATGATTATGTATATGACATAAAAAATTTAGTTTTCTGCTTGTCATTATTTATTTTAATTTGATTATCACTGAAAGTAATCATGTAGAGAGGAAAGGAAGTTAAAAATGATCTGTTCTGAGTATGCCCCAAGCACCAGCCTGCCCAGGATGTGCAGTTTCTTGTTGATAAAGCCTTTGACTTATCCACTTGACACAGCATTTTAGAAATGAAGCTCCAGTGGGGTTATGTCTCTAGGGAAATTAAGGTTTATCAGTTGTGTCTTCCTCATTAAGTAGTAATCACCTTGGCTATGGGTTCCTAGCCTATTTTCACAAGTATGAAAGGAGAGATACAACTTACCCCCTTGAACTCAATCCCCCATAACATATATGTAAGAGGGTTGCTCCATCTTGGCACTAGACATCTGGAGCCAAGTCATTCTTTACTGAGACTGTTCTCTGCAGCACAGTATGTTCACCAGAATCCCGGCCTCTACCCTTGGGTAGAGTGTGACAACCAAAATTGTCTATGGAAATGGCCCCAGCTGAGAACCACTATATTAGACAGAGATTCAGCATGGGCCTGGAAGAAGCCTTCTTCTAGGTTGGTGAACTAGAACAAGGCTCTGACCATCACTGAGCCTCTGTTTTCTGCATCTGTAAAGTTGGAATAAAGCATCTACTTTGATTTGCCATCAAGTTCCAAATGATAATGTATGTGAAGATGACTCAGAAACTCTAAATCTATTTGTGGATTTGTAAAGCAATCATTATAGAGAGGTCAAAATTTTTACACTGCAATTCAGTTGTGCAAAAAAAAAAAAAAAAATTTAGCTCTAAAAAGTATAATTGATTTCATCAATTTATTTGAGTCCCCAAAAAACTTAATTGGCCAATTAAAAGTAATTTCTTGTTTTCTAATTTAAAACAGGTTCTTTCATTCAACTTAACAAGTTCAGGTTAAGAGTCCAATCAATTTAGGGCTTTCCTGATGGTCCAGTGGTTAAGACTCTGTGCTTCCATTGCAGGGGGCGCAGGTTCCATCCCTGGTTGGTGAACTAACATCTCATATGCCGTGCTGCATGGTCAAAAAAAAGAGCGAAAGAAAATAATTCAATCAGTCCAAAATACAAAGGTCCGGGGAAGTTTCTCTCAAGATATCTCTCAACCTTTCTCTCTTTCTCTGGGTTGTGTCTGGGTAGAGGCCATGAGGGACGATAGATGGGCCCCTGGGCTGAACAGCTGGAGCTTGTCAAGTAGAGTAAATTGGATCTTTGTTTTCCCTAGACATTTCAAGGATCAACTCAATGGCAGGAGCTGATCTCTGCTGGAATAAAAAGATAAGATGACCACATCTATGACTCCTGAGGTCAAGGAGCCCTCCCCAACTGCACATGCATAGGAAGACTTCTCAGAGGTCAAAAAGGGAAGGGACACTGCTTCATAATAGGTACTGTGAAGCTCCCATAGGCCTCTGCACTGGAATCTATCTTGGCAAAAAGATGTGCACAGATATAGGGGAGGGCCCTGGGACAGAACAGATGTGGGAAAAGAAATGAGGTAATTGGCCAGATGAGGACAAAGACCCAGAGGAACTGTCCCTATATGAAGATTTAACCACCTCTTTACTGTACTTCTCCTCATTGGGAAGGACGCCCACACTCTTTCTCTCCAGGTATGTATTCCTGTTTGTTTCTGTGCAAATAAACTATTTGTACATGAGCTCTTGCATGTGTTGTGCTATGCCAATAATAATAATACTCACTGCCCAACAACCATTGAGAGGAGAATGTTGGATCCCACCAAGAAAAGATACCCCACATCCAAGGGCAAAGCAGAAGCCAATTAAGATAGTAGGAAGGGCTTTGCTTAGATTCAAAGCGCATAATTGCCAGAAATGCTTGGAAGGCTCAAACAATGCCTGTGTGCACCAGGACCCAGGGACCCCAAAGAGACAGGGCCAGGCAGCTTTGTGTCTGAGTGTCTCCTGCGGAGGCAGTCAGCAGTGGCCTGCGTAGGGACAGGGCCTCTGGCTGCAGCACATCTGGGAGGCACGGTCTGTGGCCTAAGTCCTCTTAGAGGAGGTCGCCATTAACCCCACCAAAGAGCCACTGAGCAGATGACCCGCAAACGGGAGAATAATTATACCAAAGACATTCTCGCACTGTTAAAAAAATTCTAAGATACACAACAGATTTTCCAACGTGGGGATCTGGCAAAGAGACTGAGAACCCGCAGGGAATTTGACTTTGAAGGCCAGTGGGATTTGATTACAGAACTGCCACAGGACTGGGGAAACAGACTCTTGAAGGGCACAAACAAAACCTTGTCTGCACCAGGACCAGGAGAAAGGAGCAGTGACCCAACAACAGACTGAACCAGAGTTGCCTGTGAGTATCCAGGAGTGTCTGGCAGAGACATGAGTTGACAGTGGCCTGCTGTGGGGTCAGGAACACTGACAGCAACAGTCCTGGGAGCAACAATTCTGACCATCAACAGAAAACTGCATTAAAGATTTACCGAGCATGGCCCCGCCCATCAGAACAAGACCCTGATTCCCCCACAACCAGTCCCTCCCATCAGGAAGCTTCCACAAGCCTCTTATCCTTATCCATCAGAGGGCAGACAGAATGAAAAATGCAATCACAGAAAACTAATCAAACTGATCATGTGGTTTACAGCCTTGCCTAACTCAATAAAACTATGGGCCATGCCGTGTAGAGCCACCGAAGATGGATGGGTCATGGTGGAGAGTTCGTGGTCCGCTAGAGAAGGGAATGGCAAACCACTTCAGTGTCCTTACTTTGAGAACACCATGGACAGTAGAAAAGGCAAAAAGATATGACACTGAAAGATGAACTTCCCCAGTCAGTAGGTGCCCAATATGCTACTGGAGAAGAGTGGAGAAATAACTCCAGAAAGAATGAAGAGATGGAGGCAAAGTGAAAACAACACCAAACTATGGACGTGACTGGTGACGGAAGGAAAGTGAGATTCTGTAAAGAACAATATTGCGTAGGAACCTGGGATGTTAGGTCCATGAATTTAAATTGGAAGTGGTTTAACAGGAGATGGCAAGAGTGAACATTGACATTTTAGGATTCAGTGAACTAAAATGGATGGGAATCTGAAAATTTAACTCAGATGACCATTATATCTACTACTGTGGGCAAGAATCCCTTAGAAGAAATGGAGTAGCCATCATAGCCAACAAAAGAGTCCAAAATGCAGTACTTGGATGCAATCTCAAAAACCACAGAATGATTTCTATTCATTTCCAAAGCAAACCATTCAGCATCACAGTAATCCAAGTCTATGCCCCAACCAGTAATGGTGAAGAAGCTGAAGTTGAATGATCCTACGAAGACCTACAAGACCTTCTAGAACTAACACCCAAAATGATGTCCTTTTCATCAGAGAGGACTGGAATGCAAAAGTAGGAAGTCCAGAGATACCTGGAATTAACAGGCAAGTTTACCCTTGGAGTACAAAATGAAACAGGGCAAAGGCTACCAGAGTTTTGCCAAGAGAACGCATGGGTCATAGCAAACACCCTCTTCCAACAACTCAAGAGACAACTCTACACATGGACATCAGCAAATGGTCAATACTGAAATCAGATTAGTTATATTCTTTGTGGCCAAAGATGGAGAAACTCTATACAGTCAGCAAAAACAAGACCAGGAGCTGACTGTGGCTCAGATCATGAACTCCTTATTGCCAAATTCAGACTTAAATAGAAGAAAGTGGGGGAAACCACTAGACCATTCAGGTATGACCTAAATCAAATCCCTTATGATTATACAGTGGAAGTGAGAAATAGATTCAAGGGATTAGATCTGATAGAAAGAGTGCCTGAAGAACTATGAACAGAAGTTTGTGACATTGTACAGGAGACAGGGATCAAGACCATCCCCAAGAAAAAGAAATGCAAAAAGGCAAAATGGTTGTCTGAGGAGGCCTTACAAATAGCTGTGAAAAGAAGGGAAGTGAAAAGCAAAGGAGAAAGGGAAAGATATACCCATTTGAATGCAGAGTTCCAAAGAATAGCACGGAGAGATAAGAAAGCCTTCCTCAGTGATCAATGCAAAGAAATAGAGGAAAACCATAGAATGGGAAAGACTAGAAACCTCTTCAAGAAAATGAGAGATACCAAAGGAACATTTCATGCAAAGACAGACACAATATAGGACAGAAATAGTGTGGACCTAACAGAAGCAGAAGATATTAAGAAGAGGTGGCAAGAATACACAGAAGAATTGTACAAAAAAGATCTTCCTGACCCAGATAACCACGATGGTGTGATCACTCACCTAGAGCCAGACATCCTGGAGTGTGAATTCAAGTGGGCCTTAGGAAGCATCACTATGAACAAAGCTAGTGGAGGTGATGGAATTACAGCTGAACTATCTCAAATCCTAAAAGTTGATATTAAAGTGTTGCAGTCAGTATGCTAGCAAATGTGGAAAACTCAGCAGTGGCCACAGGACTGGAAAAGCTCAGTTTTCATTCCAATCCCAAAGAAAGGCAATGCCAAAGAATGTGCAAACTACCACACAATTGCCCTCATCTCACACGCTAGAAAAGTAATACTCAAAATTCTCTAAGAGAGGCTTCAACAGTATGTGAACTGAGGAGTTCCAGACGTTTAAGCTGGATTTAGGAAAGGCAGAGGAACCAGAGATCAAATTGCCAACATCCATTGGATCACATAAAAATCAGAAAAACATCTACTTCTTCTTTATTGATTATGCTAAAGCCTTTGACTGTGTGGATCACAACAAACTGGAAAATTCTTCAAGAGACGGGAATACCAGACCACATTACCTACCTCCGAAGAAACCGTATGCAGGTCAAGAAACAACAGTTAGAACCGGACATGGAGCAATGGACTGGTTCCAAATTGGGAAAGGAGTGCATCAAGGCTGTGTATTGTCACCCTGTTTATTTAACGTATATGCAGAGTACACCATGAGAAATGCCGGGCTGGATGAATCACAAGCTGTAATCAGTATTGCCCCTGGTGGTCTAGTGGTTAAGAATCCTGGTTTTCACCCAGGTTTAATTTCTGGGCAGGGAATTAAGATCTTGCTTCAAACCACTGCTCACTGCTGTCTCCCAGATCAGCAGAAGTTAAAAGTCTACGGCAGCAGGGGGTAGTCACAGTTCCATGCGCTAGTCATAGGTATGTGCTGACCCATGAGCCATTCTTGTCTGGTTCCTGGGTATCTACCTTGGTAGGGAATCCTGCCTTGTCCTTTGGAGCTTTGGTGCGGCCTCCACCTTGGCATTCAGAGGTGAATCCCTGCTCCCTGCAGCCATCTTATCCACCACCCTGATCTATTTTGATCATTTATTTCAGCCTCTGCATCCCCCTGGGGGTCCAGGAACTCTCAGATGTGGACCCTGCATCAAACTGGAGTCCATAGGTCTCCACAAGTCGGACCTCCCGGAAACCCTCCTGAGCCCTGGTTCCGGCTACCCAAGGGCCAGGGTTACAGGAGCTCTGGGCCCACCTGGGCAAAGATACTTGCATTTCCCCGGGGGTGAGTCATCCTATATTCCCTAACTGGGTGTTTCTAACCCCTGCTAAATGTCTTTGGTTCCATCCCACCCTCAACAACTGAGGTGTGACCTGGAGCTGAGGAGCAGAAACACCCACACCTCATACTCCCTGCCCTGTTTTCTCTCTCTCTAAGCCCCCTTCTCAGACTGCAAATGCATTTCCTCCCCTTCCTTCTGGGTGTCGAGTTCCCTTAAGGTCCTGTCTTCTTCCTTTGCTACTCTGTAGCTTTCCTCTCCATCTCAGGGGCCATATAGCCAAAGGGATTGGGGAAAGAAACATATTTATCAATAATGAAAATACATTGAGATGTATTTCAAAAATATTACAGTGAGGGCTTAGGGCTTGGTGGTGGGAAAGAGGAATCCTCTGAACATGAAAAGCGTGCTCCAAACTGTCTTCACCCTTCAGCTTCCTGTTCACTCCCATGGAGACCAGCTCCTGCCCTGGCAAAGCAAAATCTGTCCTAAGAGAGATGTCTCCTAAACCTTTCCCTCCTCCTTGTCCTTGTAAGCTTTCCTTTCTTCTCATCCTCCTTGTTTTTCTGTCATCATCTCCTCTCTATCTGGATTTGGTTTCCTGTATCATTCGCTCTTGGGAGCTATCCCTTGGAAAGAGGCCCCTGGGTTAGCAGAGGGAGGTCTGCTTGCTTTCTCCTCTTTGCTGAGGAAGCTGGCCTGATCCAGCTGCTCTGGCAACCAGTTTTCCAAGGAGAGCCGCCAAGCTTGTGGAGCCTCAGCACAGGGAGCTGGGACAGCATCTCCTGATGGAAAAGCCATTCCAGTGGCTTCCTTCAGAACCACATAGAAGGGCCAAGGCAGACCCCAGAGTTACTCACCAGCCTGAGGTGCTCAGCAAGCAATCCCCAGTGGCTCCATCAACAGCTCCCTTTGAATTTCAAAGGGAATTAGCCTACAACCTATTCAGGGCCAGCGTTGCATTCTTGATAGCACTCCAAACACACTACGTGCACATGCACGCATGTGCGTGCACGCACACACACACACACAATGCACACACATGGACACATCTCCCCTCCAGCTCTGTTGAAAAGCCTGGATTAATATAATGAAACTTCTTCTGCCTCATGAACTAAAATAACTCTGGCATCCCCTTCTGGATGGATTTTAATTAGGAAAGACACAGCATTTAAATTATGCTTATTACTTGCAGTTGCTTGTACAGGCTGTGCGCTTAGGAAAAGGCAATGGAAGTCATGTGAGCTGGAGTTTTTAATGGGATGGCTCTGGAAGGGGAAAAACAGGCCAAGAGCATTTTAAATCTTTCCTCCCCTTGTAGGCAGCCTGGCTGAGAAAAGAAGTCCAGGTTCTGATATCACCATCGTCATCACTAATATTCCTTGAGTGCCTCCTCCATGCCAGAATCCCAGCTAATAAGTATTTTATATGCATAATCTTATTTAGTCAAAAGAATTAGAATTTGACCAATAGAACTTATTAGAGGCCATTTCCAGGGGAGACCGGGGACAAACCTTAGCATGAATCAGGGATTCTTTTCCTCCCTGGAGCTGCCAGGTGCCTGTCACAGTATCTACTAAGAGTACATGTGTGATGAATCAATCAGCAATAAATATGTGACTGAATGTGGATGTGCTCAGGATGAATCAGATGCAGAACTGTGTGTGGGAATAGAGTTTAATCACTCCCTGGAGCTGAGGCCTGGTCGCAGACCTTGTTTTTGTGTAGACCAGACAGGCAGTGCATTATTCCATTAACTCCTCAGTGGATGGATAATGTGATGGTGGGGTTTAAAATTTGGAAGAACAGAGAGAATTTCTCTCCCCTTCCACTTTCCCCAAAAGGTCTATCGGTATCTCACAAGGGATAAACTTCCAGGCCACAATTATGATTTTAGGCAAATTGTTAATCTCACTTGATCCATTTCCTCAA
The DNA here is from genome assembly GCF_055505025.1 of Bos grunniens. Lineage (NCBI taxonomy): Eukaryota > Metazoa > Chordata > Mammalia > Artiodactyla > Bovidae > Bos > Bos grunniens. The sequence continues at coordinate 57,960,789 of NC_141183.1, read as the reverse complement.
CTATAATGTGGCTGTCTGTGATGCTAACATCTACCTCAGGGAGTTTTCTGAAGATAATGAAAGACCAGATGTGTCGCTGAGGAATAGGGGCACCAGTGTATTAAATGGTGTTACCATCATTACTTATTCAATCACCCAACAAATATTTGATTATCTATTATGCATCCCCCATTCTAGATGCCTCTTCCTTTTTTCTTTCATTCTTCATGTACAAATGTGACAATTGGACCATAAAGAAGACTGAGCACCTAAGAATTGATGCTTTTGAACTGTGGTGCTGGAGAAGACTCTTGAGAGTTCCCTGGACTGCAAGGAGGTCCAACCAGTCAACCCTAAAGGAAATCAGCCCTGAATATTCATTGAAAAGACTGATGTTGAAGTTGAAGCACCAATATTTTGACCACCTGATGCAAAGAGCCAACTCATCGGTAAAGACCTTGATGCTGGGAGAGATTGAGGGCAGGAGGAGAAGGGGATGACAGACAATGAGACAGTTGGAAGGCATCACCTACTCAATGGACATGAGTCTGAAGAAACTCCAGGAGATGGTGAAGGACAGGGAAGCCTGGCGAGCTGCAGTTCATGGGGTTGCAAAGAGTCGGTCATGACTTAGCAACTCAGCAACAACAATTCTATATGCTGGGGGCACAACAGTGTATGGGACAGACAAGGCTCATTAGTGGGGCAGGGGAGACAGACAATAAACAAATAAAGTAGGTAATTTCAGATTACAGCAAATAGAGAATAAAAGAAAACAGTGAAAAGGCTGTGATGGAGTAGGGTAGGGAAACTTTAGTCAAAATCCTCAGGGAAGAGCTCTAACAAAAATTGCCTGTTAGGCTGGGATCTGAATCAAAAGAGGAAGAAACCAGTGTATATATGCCTGACTCCTTCACTGTTCACCTGAAACCATCACAACATTGTTAATCAGCTATACCCCAATACAAAATAAGATAAATTTTAAAATAAAGAGGAGGAAGAAACCATGTGACTGGTGAAGAGCAATTCAGTCAACAAAAACAGCACATACAAAGGCCCTGAGGCAGAAAGGACATTACAGCAATGCTGAGACAGGAGGTCAATGAGCTTGGTGAGTAAGAAGCAGGGATTCCAGGAGAGAGCTAGACGGGTAGACAGATGCCAGATCATGGGAGGACTTGGTAGAGTTTGGATTTTATTCTAAGTGCAGTGAAAATATTTGGAAAATTTTAGTAGAGGAGTGGTGTGTTCTGATTTACATTTTAAAAGATCCCTCTGGCTGTCACATGGAGAATGAATTAGAACGAGACATATGTGGAAGTTAAGTGGAATAGTCGAGGGCAGAGGTGATGGTAGCTGGACTGGGGGGCAGCAACATGATGGAAAAGCCTGGACCCAGGCAGTAAGGGAACTGAGCCTAGAGCCCTGCCTGCTACAGTACCTGCCCCTCTGGCCCGCTGTGTGCCAATAGAAACAGTCCTGCTTTTCTTTTGTTTTAAGCAGATTTCCCATTTAACAGAGATTCCTGAAGAGCCAGGAGGTCCCTGGGAACTGCTAAGGTCTACACCCGAGGGAGATCTACGTGCTGATGTGATATACATTGCTAAGCATCTCCGCAGTTCATCCTCCTACAGTGCTGGCCCCGAAAGGGCTGGGACGCCCCGGGAAGGGCAGGAAAAGAGGGGCGAATGGGATCTTGGGGCTCCTGCAGAGTAGGTGGCTTCTCATCCAGAAAGCGCAGGTCTGAGGTTACAACCTGTTCCCATATAAGGGCAGCTAGCTTGCTGGCAGCAAGAGAGACCATGTGGGGGGTGTTGGGGGACAGCAGTGGGCGACCCTGGCCTCCGGTGCTGGCTGGGAGCACGCCCTTCACCCTTTACTGAAGGGCTCTTCCTTTGCAGCACTTCACATCCTCCAGATGTGAGAAGGAATGGCTGCAACACTCTGGGGGGCCTTGTCTCTCAGTGCCCTGGGTTAAATGCCACCCTGAGTTTTAGACATCGTAATTCTTTGTTCATGGGTCCTTCTCCCTCATGGGAGAGTAGTCTCACTGCTGCTGCTGCTGCTAAGTCACTTCAGTCATGTCCAACTCTGTGCAACCCCATAGATGGAAGCCCACCAGGCTCCCTGGTCCCTGGAATTCTCCAGGCAAGAACACTGCAGTGGGTTGCCATGTCCTTCTCCAATGCATAAAAGTGAAAAGTGAAAGTGAAGTCGTTTAGTCATGTCCGACCCTCAGCGACCCCATGGACTGCAGCCCTCCAGGCTCCTCCAGTGGGGTGCCATTGCCCTCTCTGAGTTTCTCTGAAAGGTATCCTTGGACCACAGCGAAGGAACTGGTAGGCCACCAGCAAAAACTGCCTAAGAGTTAAATCCTGGAAGCACAGAACTGTTATTGTCTCAAGCTGGATGGTAAGAATTTGTAAATCTTAAGTCCAGGGATTCTCAGCCATTGTCTGTCACAGACTCTTTTGAGAAAACAATGACATCCATGGACCCTTCCCCGCCCCTCGCCCAAATTTACACATAAATTTTTTTAATATGCAATTTTTTTAAACAGGTGGGAAATGACTTATCCAAAGCCACCAAACTTTTCTGTGCCGGTTGTACCCAGAAGCCCAGATGTCTTGATCGCCTACCCCGTGCACTCTGCCACATGTGGACTCTGCCACCGATGTCACGGGGAGGGTACAAAGATAACGATCAGAACCATTCCAAGAACTGGCCCTGGGCAGAGTTCTCAGAATGCAGCTGATGCAGAGATAGGCTGCCTGGGGCTGCCTGATCACCTGGGCCTGTCCCGGGCAGGCCGGAGGAGCCCAGAGGGTATCGGAGTCCAGAAAACAAGTGACTGCTTAGTTGTCTCTGAAAGCAAGGCAACGATACCAGGTGTGCGTTCAGGAACCCAAACCTAATCATAACCCCCCATGAACTCATTTCAACCTCCGGGTACAAACACCTAGGACCCCCAGAGCTCCACCCTTGCCTACAGGCGCATTTAAGAGGGAGTCACTGAGCACAGCCGGGCTGGGGTGCCCCTCAGAGCCTGCCCCCTGCGTGGCTGAAGCCGGAAACACACGTCTGCCGGGCGTACCCCCGACTCCCGCTTCCTGAGAGAGAAGGAGAAACAGCATGTGCTGGAAGCTATGAAGCCAGAGGAGAAACAGAGGGGACGTCGGAAGACGAAGAGGCGATGGCTTCCCTCCTCTGGGGCTTTTCCGCCTAAAAGCGCTGTCTTAAGGCCACGTCACAGAGCCCCCAGCACAGGTTGTAATGACTGAGGAGACCTGGAGGGGAAAAAATAAAGGAACGTTCTCAGTAACCATCCTGACCATTTTCTTCCTTCAAGAGCCATAAGGCTGGGTCCTAAGGAAAATAGAACAAAACACTCAAAAAAAAAAAAAAAAAAAAAAGACAGCTAACTTCCCTCTGAGGACGGTCTTTAAGCACCAGAGGTCCGGTAAGGCAGGACCGCACGCGGAAGCCGCCGTGTGGACAGGCCCGCCGCGGCCTCCCCGGCTGCACGCCCTGTGCCTTCCCGCGGAGGGCAGCGCGGCCCGCGCAGGCCCTGCGGCGCAGGAGGCCCCAGGCTGCCGCCCTCCCCTCGTGGACCGGCTCCCCTGCCTCACCCTTCGTCAGCCCGCCAGGCTCCTGACAAACCCCATTCTGTCTTGTTCAGCTCAGATGTTACCCTTTCCATGTTGCTTTTATTCTCGGACCCACTCTTTCCTCTGCGGAAGACGAGGCCGCCTAACATTATGTGCCTGTTGTGTAGCCACCGTGTGCGACATACAGTCTCTTGAGTCTCAGATCTAGGAATAGCTGGACTGCTTCAGAACTCCTCTGCGTTTAGCTTGGCGCTCTGAGTCATAACTAACCATATTTCTTTTCTTTACCGCTTTGGATGCTGAGAATCTTAAAGCCGAATTTGTGCCCCCATCACTAGCAATTATACAGACTCTTAAGATGGGATCCAAAATTCTAAACTTGTTTCCTGCTTTAACCTATCCTTGATTTTAAAATGTATTATAAAAGAAAAGGTCATTATGTTAATTTTTATTTTGAGTAGGTAAATTCAAATCCTATCTGAAATGGGACATGATACAAAGAAAAAGTTACAAGTATTATATATACCTTTTGTGTGTGTGTGTGTGATTGGCATGATAATCTTGCAAGTTGCAAGGCAAGTGGAGCTCAAAGAGTTTACATCACTTATTCAAGATAAGAGCTAGGTGTCAAATCAACATCTGACTGATTTCAGAGTTCAAGCCTTTGACAGTCAAATTGCCTATACAGGCAGGCTTGCTTATTTTGTACCAGGCTTTGTGCGGCTTATCCTCAGAATATTATCTCATTTATCCTGACAACCATCCTACAAAACAGCCACAATGATTACAAACGTTTAAGAGAGGAAGAAATTGAGGCTCAGAGAGGTCAAATATTTGTCCAAAGGTTCTCCGCATGCTAAGATTCAAATTCAAACGCCTGAACTTGGAATCTCTGCACTTTTTTCAGGTTCTATAACTTACAATAGAGATAAACATATAAAAAGGCTTCCCAGGGGGCACTAGTGGTAAACAACCTGCCTGCTAATGCAGGAGACACAAGAGACACAGATTCGATCCCTGTGTCGGGAAGATCCCCTGAAGGAGGGCTTGGCAACCCTCCTGCCCAGAGGATCCCATGGACAGAGGAGCCTGGAGGGCTACAGTCCATAAGGTCACAAAGAGTCGGACGTGACTGAAGCGACTTAGCACGCACGCAAACATATAAAACGCCAGACTCCTAATTGTTTGACTTATTTGGAATGCCCAACTGCCTGATTAAATCACAAAGGCTTATCCGCTGACAAATCCTAGTGGAGAAATGGGTGTCTGGGTAGAAGTAGGTATTTCTGAGTTTCACAGTTCTTCATGGAGCAGATGGATCAGAAACACAAAGTCTGTGTGCAATACTGGATTTTAAATACCAGCCTGAGCACTGACAGAGGAAGATACCTCGCACCCAAGGGGTGGAAATGAAAGCCTTTGGAAAGGGCAGTGCTGCTCACAGGCGCCATCTGGCAGTAGAGGTGAGAAATTGCTCCCAGAAAGAAACCCACACACAAAATGGAATTCCCCCAAAGTATGAAGTAGTCATGCATGGACCTGAGAGTTGGACCAAAAAGAAGGCTGAGTGCTGAAGAATCGATGTATTTGAACTGTGGTGTTGGAAAAGACTCTAGAGAGTCCCTTGGATAGCAAGGAGATCCAACCAGTCAATCCTAGAGGAAATCAGTCTGGAATATTCACTGGAAGGGCTGATGTTGAAGCTGAAACTCCAATACTTTGGCCACCTGATGGGAAGAACCAACTCATTGGGAAAAGACCCTGATGCTGGGAAAGATTGAAGGCAGGAGGAGAAGGGGACGGCAGAGGATGAGATGGCTGGATGGCATCACCAACTCAATGGACATGAGTTTGAGCAAACTCTGGGACGTAGTGAAGGACGGGGAGGCCTGGCGTGCTGCAGTCCACGGGGCTGCAAAGAGTCGGACACGCCTGAGTGACTGAACAACAATGAAGTATAATGCATTGGGCCTCTTATGTTTTGAGTGCATAATGTACATATTTTTCTATGTACATAATGTACATATTTTCTACATACCTATCCTTAGGGAGATATGATTACCTTTGTTTTATAAATGAGAATTTTGAAACTCAAAGGTACTAAGTATCTTGCCTTAAGAAGCTTGACCACAGTTTGCAGAGCCTCCCTCAACCTCTGTTTCCTCTGGACCAGGCAAACTCTCAGAAGTTCCTCAGGCCTCCTGCCTTCTCTAGTCCTTCTCAGCTGGAATCACAGGTGGTCTACACTCCACCTTAAGCTGTTTGTCCAGGCAGGAACCACATTAGCGGGAGGATCAATAGGGCTGGTGTCCCCCTTGCCTACAGTTGCCTGATTCACAGCACAGAACTCCTGGCCCGGGGACTGTCAGACGCTCCACCCTGAATTGCAGGGCGTTGTTACCCCATGCTACACTCAACAGCTCCCCTCCCAGGGAGTGGGCGATGCTGGATTCTCCTCTTTTTGTCCACTAATCATTGACGAGGTGCCCTCAGGATTACAGAGAAAAAGAAAAAATGTATCCTCATCCTCTCCTCTCTCCTCCTTCTATCCTGAACTCCACCACAGCCCTGAATGTGGCTGGGAACTCTGGTCTCATTGACCCCCACGACACCACCCCGGGAGCTGTTGAGCAGCGGCCCAGGCTAGGCCACACAGGAACCAGCCTCTGCAGCGAGACCGCTTCCCCAGACCACCCCTCCCGGCCCCGCCTCACCCGGGAACTGCTGAGGCTGCAGATGAATTCTTCCTCGTCATTGTCCTCTGGAAAATATGTGCAGAGATGAAAACAAGGCTAGAAACTTGAGGGCAGACCTATGTTGCCTCAATTTTCGAAAGGAGACAGTGATGACTCGTTGATATTTCACAAAGTATAACATCCTTTAGAAACAAAGGATGTGTGAACAGTAAAGAAATAGTGAAGCATGAGAGCCGGAAACATTTGCTGTGAATAAATCATGTAAAATTAGCCAACTTACCTTTTGAGAAAAAAGTTGTCTTACTGGTAGATTTTGTCATGCCAGTGGCACAGTTTGGAAACACAAGGATTCCAAAAATTTTAATGGAGGACAAGTCCCCCCGGAGGGGTACCCAGTGAAATACAAAAAGGCTGGTCGGTGCTGTGACTCAGCCAAGTGAATTAAATGAAACCAAGAAGCATCCTTACTGATGCAGGATTCACAGTTATTTGACATGCTGGATCAACAGCAATAAAGAAAAATGGAATTTAATTAGTGGAAATGAAAAGTCTTAGGCCTCCTTAAAAACAACTAAAGGAACCTGTTCCTAGCTACTACAGGAAGGAGTAGCCAGCAGCTCATGACAAAAGATCGAGGCTTTTGACCACCACAAGCCAAGTGTAAGTGAGACTGTGATGCCATTGCTTAGAAAGTCCTGCAGCCAGGCTTCCAGTTTGCACAACGGCAGAGTGGAGACTTGCGAAAATCTGCTTTTCCACAAAGCAGGAAGAACACTGAATCAGTGTTTTTAGAACTATGGAAATGAACAAAAGTCTTGCAACAATCCAAGGAATATTTATTCAGGGAAAATGTCTGGCTCTCATCAAAAACGTGCTTTGTGCATTTAAACTTGTCCTATTCCTGTGTCCCTCATATTTATATGAATATATATGTATATGTTTCTCTGGAGGAGGAAATGCAGTATTCTTGCTTGGAGAATTCCATGGACAGAGGGGCCTGGCGGGCCACAGTCCATGGGGTCGCAAAGAGTCGGACACGACTGAGCGACTCTCAGTCATATGTACATATCTAGATATATATACCGGAGAAGGCGATGGCACCCCAATCCAGTACTCTTGCCTGGAAAATCCCATGGACAGAGGAGCCTGGTAGGCTATAGTCCATAGGGTTGCAAAGAGTCCAACACGACTGAGCAACTTCACTTTCACTTTTTACTTTCATGCATTGGAGAAGGAAACGGCAACCCACTCCATTGTTCTTGCCTGGAGAACCCCAGGGACCAGGGAGCCTGGTGGGCTGCCGTCTATGGGGTCACACAGAGTCGGACACGACTGAAGTGACTTAGCAGCAGCAGCAGATATATATACATGTATATGATCTTAGCAATGCCCCTGGTACATAACCATCACTTAATAAATATTAGCCTAAAGATAATGCTTCCTTCTTTTTCCCCTTCCTATAATTGTTGTGCCTCCAAATATGTATGCATATCTGTCTGTGCATATACACAGTATATAATACCATACATAGCATATATGTATGTACACAGTACTTACACAGTATAGTAGTTTTGCGTACATATATGATCAGTTGCTAGATCCCCTTCATTTTTCTTTCCTAGTTTTCATAGGAGCTAGAAAATCCTGGCAGAAGTAGTGGCCTCCTAGTCCATGCTGCTGCTGCTGCTAAGTTGCCTCAGTCGTGTCTGACTCTGTGCGACCCCATAGAGGGCAGCCCACCAGGCTTCCCCGTCCCTGGGATTTTTCCAGGCAAGCACACTGGAGTGGGTTGCCATTTCCTCCTCCAATGCATGAAAGTGAAAAGTGAAAGTGAAGTCATTCAGTCGTGTCTGACTCTTAGAGACCCCATGGACTGCAGCCTACCAGCCTCCTCCGTCCATGGGATTTTCCAGGCAAGAGTACTGGAGTGGGTTGCCATTAGGGCTCCCATGTACAGGGCTGGGGCAGGCTAGGTTGTCTCCGGGAAGTGAGACAAATGTGAATTATAACTCAGGACAAGAAGCAAGATTAACACAAAAGTATGGCTCAGACCCTGAGCCTGTGCTGGTGTAAGACAAGGGGCAGAACACGAGGGGGGCAGAAGAAGTGGGGCAAGCGGGAAGAAGAGGATGAGGGGCCCAGGCTGCAGGGGGCTCAAGAAGGCTGCAGGTAGTGCCCCTCCACCCCCCTGCGCACCCTCCCCGGCATCCTTCACCCTGAATCTCCACCTACTCACTCTGCTCTCTGGACCACTGAAGGGGCTTGCAAATTGTGCTACCCAGAGGTACACCCAAGGGTCTCCCAACATTTAATTTTAAAAATTGTGGCCAGTTTACTGTTTGGGGGCTGCAAGAAGGTAAGAAAGAGGCATGGTAGGTGAAGACCTGGGTCCCACACTCGTGTTTCAGCAAGAACATCAGCTTCATTTTCACTTCTCTTAACTACTGGAGTTTCTCTTAAAATTTAGCTTTGTTAAGAGTTTTCACTGCAACAGTGTTTGGCTTCTCATTGGTCTGCTGCAACATTGCCTGGGCATCTCTGACTTTTGCCACTCTTTTTCCCTGCACTCTGCTCTAAATAAATCATGCCAAGTGCTTCTTCATTAAGGTACCTACTTCCTGCTCCAAAATATCTGTTGACTTTGTATTATTCTCTGAGCAAATCAAACCCCCAGCTGAGCCCCTGGGCCCTCTTCAACCAGAATGAAAGGAATCTGATGCTATTGAGAACCCTTAGTGCTTGGCAGGCACTCAATACGTAAACACCAACTTATGATATTTGATTGTAATTCAAGGGAACTTTGCATCCTCCCAACTTCTAGAACAGGACCTTGCACAAGGGCTTTCACAGCACTTCCTTGTACACAGCTCAGTTTCCATGGGGAAGCAACTGGGCGATGTTTAGGAAGATTCTGAATTTATACCTTCTGCAGAAAATGATGTGGTAATGTTTAGAAAGTGCCTTAAAATTTCGCCTTCTGTTGTCTGGAAAAATACCTGCTTCTGGCTGGTCCTCGATGGAACTGTTGGGATGACCTAACTGAATCCCTGGAGTGGCTCATCACTACACCTGGCTCTTGGTGCCCCCTTGTGGCGATCTGTTGCCATGCAGCGTTCAACCAGAGAAGGGAGAGCTGTTCTTTAGCGGGTGTTGAACTCTGAGAGGACCACCACGGGAGAATTAGCTCCTTTATCCTCACCGCGCTCCTCTGAGGTTGCTGCCGTTGGTTTCATAACTTATTCTAAGTACCATACCTAATAAGTGGCAGAATAGAAATTTGGACCCAAGCTGTTAGACCAGGGCTTGTGCTCCTGACAGCTATGCTAACATGCCAAGAGACATTAGGGGAGGCATATAGTGGATGAATTAAGAGATAGACTTTCTGGAATAATGGAGTATAAAGCTTGGCAGGCTTTCCCCCAAACAAAATAACAACTGAACTGAGGATATTATTTAAAACAGTCATCACTGAAAGCCTCTGGAAAGATGCCCTATGGGGATATAGCAAAAGAGAAACATTTGTTCAAGAAAATCTAAAGTATCTCAATAAAAACAGTGAAAATCTGTGGTGTGTGAGCCCCACTCTGCTCCACTGCTCTCCCCACTAGCTCCAAGTTTTGGAAGTTCTGCCCAGGGCACGTGTAGCCAAACCCTCCATTTCTCCTGAGACCTGGGTCTGGGGCTGCGGTTTGACCCCAGAGGAGGCAAGAGGCTGCTGTTTCTCAGCTTCCAGCCCCATTTTGCAGAAGTTGCATTCCAGAGAGTCATACCAAGAGGACTAGGTCTCCCTCTCCTCATCTAGCCACACCTGTGGGGCAGAAGCTCTTCCCCAGGCAAGTTGAGGGTCCCAGGGCCCTGGTTGCCCACACTTGCAGGGCAGAGATGATATGAGTGTCCACACCGCCTCCCACAGAATACACTCTTTAAGCAAGGGCATCCCTTTGGGAGAGAGGCTCTCTGGCCCAGCTTCAGTGCACTGGTACCACTCATCTGAATCTAGCGGGACAGGCAGGCCACAAGAAGGAACAGCTCCACAATTCTGAATTTATTTGGAATAAAGAGTGGAGAGCTTCCTGCCTAAAAGCATTGCTGAAAATACCCGTGATCTTCATGGAGAACAACGGGAGAGACTGTTATCTGCGGGATACAGGCAAAATGGTGGACCAGGCAGAAGCCTAATCGAGAGAACCAGGGACAGAGAAGCCCAGCAGAGCACCCCACTGGTCACAGCCGGCTCTGGGGGTCACGCTGCCCGCCTTGGGAACCGTTAGAGCAGGGCGAGGACAGAGGCGTCACCGGGACGCGGAGAGGAGAGGTTCCAAAGTGGTGAGTGTGGGCGGCGGGCCGGAGGGGGAAGTCTGCCACGTGGAAAGGAGGCCTGGAGACCGACTGCTCCTCTGAGCTAAGCAAGAGGGGTGAAGGGAAGGGTGTGGAGCTCGGGGGGCGTAGTGTCACTGGTTTGTAAGATTTTAAAGTGGGGGCTCTTCCGTCCTTTGTGTGTAGACAGGATTGTGTGTGAGCCAGGTAAGAAAGGGCAATTCATGACATGTGATGTAGAAGGGGTGTGGCCTTGGAGTGAAGAAACCCAGGCACATGGAAAGGACGGCCTTTCAGAGGAGGAAGCGCAGGACGACGACGAGGAGGAGGGTGCCTGCTTTCCTGGACCAGACAGAAAAGAAGCTGGATGCAGACACAGGACGATGTCCCGCGTGGTCAAGGAAAGACGGGCGCACTTCCACGTGATGCCCTGGATTTTAACCAGGAAAATATAGAGATAAGCCGGGGAAATCTGAGGCGTGAACAAAAGGGGTGGGGTCAAGCGGATCGAGAGAGAGCGTGGGAATCCCTGGCAGCATAGTGTACCCAGCTGAAGTCAGTTACTCAGCTCTTCATTTAAATTGACAATTGGCTTCAATCCGTGGCCTTCTGTGGCTGTTCCTGGAAAAGTTGGTGTATAGAAACTGCTCCACCTGTGAGGTGTGTGTGATGAGAGGAAGGAAGGGTAAGAGAGACAGTGGCGGGGGAATGACGGAATGATCCATGAACTGTAAGTGAGGGAGACTGAAGTGATATCAAGAAAAGAAAAAATTAGTCAGTTCAGTTCAGTTCAGTCGCTCAGTCATCTCTGACTCTTTGCGACCCTATGGGCCACAGCACACCAGGCTTTCCTGTCCATCACCAACTCCCGGAGTTCACTCAAACTCATGTCCATCATGTCGGTGATGCCATCCAACCATCTCATCCTCTGTCGTCCCCTTCTCCTCCTGCCCTCAATCTTTCTCAGCATCAGGGTCTTTTCAAATGAATCCATTCTTCCTATCAGGTAGCCAAAGTATTGGAGCTTCAGCTTCAGCATCAGTCCTTGCAATGAATATTCAGGACTTATCTCCTTTAGGATGGACTGGTTGGATCTCCTTGCTGTCCAAGGGACTCTCAAGAGTCTTCTCCAACACCACAGTTCAAAAGCATCAATTCTTCAGAGCTCAGTTTTCTTTATGGTTCAAATCTCACATCCATACATGACTAACAGAAAAACCATAGCTTTGACTAGATGGACCTTTGTTGGCAAAGTAATGTCTCTGCTTTTTAATATGCTGTCTAGGTTGGTTATAGCTTTTCTTCCAAGGAGCAAGCATCTTTTAATTTCATGGCTGCAGTCACCATCTGCAGTGGTTTTGGAGCCCAAGAAAATAAAGTACCACTGTTTACATTGTTTCCCCATCCATTTGCCATGAAATGATGGGACTGGATGCCATGATCTTTGTTGTTTGAATGTTGAGTTTTAAGCCAACTTTTTCACTTTCCTCTTTCACTTTCCTCAAGAGGCCCTTTAGTTCTTCTTCACTTTCTTCCATAAGGGTGGTGTCATCTGCATATCTGAGGTTATTGATGTTTCTCCCAGGAATCTTGATTCCAGCTTGTGCTTCATCTAGCCCGGCATTTTGCATGATATACTCTGCTTATACGTTAAATAAGTAGGGTGGTAATATATAGCCTTGATGTACTCTTTGTCTAACTCAATGAAACTATGAGCCATGCTGTGTAGGGCCACCCAAAATGGACAGATGGGTCATGGTGGAGAGTTTTGACAAAGCCTGGTCCACTGGAGAAGGGAATAGCAAACCACTTCAGTGGTTTTGAGAACCTTGAGAACTCCAAGAACAGTATGAAAAGGCAAAACATAAAAGTTGGAAGAATAGATTGGAGGTCTCCATGAGGCTGAAGAATTCCATGAGGCAAGACAGGAAGATGTGGTCCATAAATCAGATCATCAGGTACTTGGAGACAAAGTCCGTGGTGGATCTCAGGCTCCTAGGCTGTGGCGCTGCTACGGAAGGTCGGGGAGCTCAGTCCCTGAGCTGAGTCCCTGGACCAGGAGGCAAAGCCCGTGGATAACGGGCTAGAATCTGGAGGTAATGTAACCACAGAGCAAGAGGAAAGAAGGCAACAGAAGGCAGCAGGAGCCCCAAGGGAGCTGGGTTTGCTGTTGCTATTGTATGTTTTTTTGTTGTTTGTTTAACACCGAGGTAGAGGAATAACTTTTGGAAGCAGCAAGGACCCACATGGAGGACCGTTCTCCCATCAGACCCTGAGCTGCGGGAGAATGAGGGGCACATACTGGCTGGGGTCTCAACTCTGGCAGAGAGGTGAGGGAATTCTCAGAGGAGTGTCTGAGGATGGATGAGTCTGCTGATCACTCAGTGGAAGTTCTTGGTGGCAGAGTTAAGGGTTGGAGGGAGAGGAGGAGTTAAGGGTTGGCTGGATGGGGCAGGGGCTGTGTAAAGACAGGCTTTTATTTTTCTAAACAGCACTAAATTTGCTGATTGTTTGGTAGGTGACTTACATAATTTGTCAGTGACATATGTTTGTGGTCAGTCACCTCTGACTCTTTGTGACCCATAGACTGTAGCCTGCCAGGCTCCATGTCCATGGAATTTTCCAGACAAGAATACTGGAGTGGGCTGCCATTTCCTCCTCCAGGGGATATTGCCCACCCAGGACTGAATCTGTGTCTCCTCCATTGGCAGGAGGATTCTTTACCTCTGAGCTGCATGGGAAGCTAGCAACATTTATATGTATATAAAAATTATCTCCTCCTACTCAAAAAACTGACTATAGAAAATTCCATTGGCCTCCAACTTTATTTTATTTTTCTAGCATTTTTTAATGGCTTCCTCTGCTTTTTTAGACATTGTGGGCCCTCAATGGTAGTTGTAGTTTTGACTTGATTCAGCCCATTTGGAAAACAAACCATTAGGAAGCGCGTTTGGGCTTCGTTTTGTGAAAGAAGCAAAAAAACCCCTGCAGTATCTATTTCATTAGCAGATCAGGCCCTGGGGAGAGGTGAGAATACTCTGGAAAGAAAAGTACAGCAGGACTAGGGGAGAGATCAGCCAAGCCCCACAATTCAATTTTACTCTTTCCAGACCACACCTCAGTCAGAGCAGCTGGACTAGATAAGGCTCTTAAGATGCTGAGATTGATATTCAGATGAAACGTAATGTAAGGAGGACTTTCTCTCTCAGGTTGAGAATGTTTTCTTTAGGGAAAAATAGCAGGCAAAACAAAGGAAGTGCTGAGGCTTTCCAAGAAAATGAGAACAGGAGAGGATGATGGGGAAAATGGTTTAAATGTCCCAAAGAAAGGCTGTGCTTGTCTGCACAGGTCAGGTCTGCCTGACAGACAGGTCAGAAATGTGTCCAGCCGTCTGCGGCTCTGAATGCATGGTAACAAATCCCCTGCAATGGTCCAGCTTTTGATTGCCTCAGCAATGGCATTGTTTGTGGCCACAGAGACCCAGCTACTCTTCCTCTTGCTAAGGAACGCTTAGAGCCATTCACTGGGGCCTTATTTAAAGATATTACATTGATAAATTAAATGGAATAATATATCCAGCTTGCCTAGCGCATAAGAAGGCTACTTTCTTTCCACTCCAGTTATTATACAAACACAGTGAAACAATGGACAGCACACATTGCTCTAAAGAATTGCTTTTCCCTCTGAATTTTAAAATGGCAATAACTGTAATACTGAAGCTATTATTGCTCTCGTTGACTCTAAGTCTCTTGACACTGGCTGGAAGTGTATGTGAAGTGAGTCTTTTCTTGGCCTCTCCCCCACAGGCTTGGTGATGCAGCCTGGTCTAGAAAGTGGTCTTACAGCAATTGTGGTAATTACCACCCGGATTGAGATGCTCCTGCACGTCAGTTAGGTCTGTACTGGGCATATGTTCTCTCTATTTCCCAGGACCTCTGTGAGTGAGGTAGCAGCATCCTGATCTAATGGATGAAGAAACTGAAGCTTAGGAGAGTCTTGGCCAAGACGGTTTTATTAGTGATGAAATTCATAAATAAAAGGTTTTATTTAATACCTGCCATGTCAGTGGTGAAGCATAGCTAACCCTTGATTAGAATCTTCTGAAGAATTTTAAACTCTTTTCAAACTATTTTTTAAGCTTGGGTCACTGTGATCCAACACCAAAGGCAAGCAGTTGAGAATGGCAGGTGGGAATTCTTGCCCATCTTACCTTCCTTTTTCCTTTTTTGGGCGGTGCCAGCTCTTCATGCTGCACTGGGCTTTTTCTAGCTGTGGCTAGCAGGGGCTTCCCTTGCTTGCCGTGCGTGGGCTTCTTGCCGCTGAGGCTTCTCTTGCGGAGGAGCATCGGCTCCAGGCGTATGATTTCAGTAGTCCTGGCTCGAGGGCTCTGAAGGACACAGGCTCAGTAGCTGTGTTGCTCGGGTTCAGTCACTCCGAAGCACGTGGGATCTTCCTGGATCCCAGATCAGGGATCAAACCCATGTCTACTGCATTGGCAGGCAGATTCTTAACCACTAGACCACCGGGGAAGGCCAGGAGGCAGATTTTTTTTTTTAATTATTTTTTTATTTTGGTTATGTCGGCTATTTGTTGCTGCATGCAGACTTCTTCTTGTTGGTGTGGGCGGGGGCTCCCACCAGAAGTCTGGTGGTCACGGGCTTCTCATCGGGGTGGCTTTTCTTGTCGTGAAGCCTAGGCTCCAGGAGCACTTCAGTGGTTGCACTGCGTGAGTTCAGTAGCTGTGGCTCGCAGGTGCTAGGGCGAGGGCTCAGTTGTTGTGGCGAAAGGCTTTAGCTGCTCCCGCCAAGTGGGATCTTCCTGGACCAGGGCTCCAACCCGTGTTCCCTGCACTGGCAGGCAGATTGCTATCCACTGCGCCACCAGGGAAGTCCCTAGCTTCTCTTTCTTGGACACTGCTGATTTTGATCAAAACATAGCTCCAACTATAGGGGTCTGCCCTTGGGTTTTCCCTTCTCCTTTGCCACTGTCTCTGGGCAACTTCACTTATGCTTAGGGCTTTAACTGCCAACTCCATTCTGATGATTTCCAAGTCTTTAATTACAGTTCAATCTCTTTCCCGAGTTCCAACCCATTTAGTCTTATAAAACTTAATTTTTGTTGGTTAACATATACATTTTACACTTAGCAACAGGTGTAAACTCTGAAACATCCATCAGAAAAGAATGTCCCTGAGGCACTTACACAAGAGGATATCAATAGACATTCACACAGTGACATCTCGGACAGATAAGTGCCCTTAGATCAGGTCACCAAATAGGAAAGATAGACAGCTTGAGCGGAGAGCATGGGACATAAAATGAAATACATATGTAGAGACTGACCATCATTTGAAGCCAACCCATTTATATCCAGCTACTCATGAGATGTCTCCTCCTGGGTATTCCTAAGGGACCTCAAGCTCAATATACCCCAAACCGAACCCATACCATTCCCCCAAGCAAGTGTCCCCTCTTCCAGTTTCCATATACCCAGAGAGTCACGGCTGGAACCAGCAGGTCACAGAATCCTCCCACTCTTTCTGTCTCTCTTCCTGTATCCTGTTGGTGGCCCAGCCCTGCAGAGGAGAGATTCTTGGAATAAGGTCTCCAGACCACCTGCAGCAACTCCATCTGGAAACAAGTTAGAAATAACGATGCTTGGACTCCATCCTTGTTCAGAACGAGCATCTTTGGGGCTGGGACCAGCAATCTGTGGTGTAACAAGCCATCCCTGTATTCTGGTGACACTCTAAACTGACCTGGTTTATTAGCTCTCTAATTACTCCATTCTGGAAGCTCCTAAGTCAAGTCTTCCTCTTCTCGAACCTGAATGAGTACAATCATTTCCTAACCATGTACCTTTCTCCAGCTTCAGACCCCTATGAACTTCCTCCCCTTTCTTGCCAGCATGCTCCCTCCAAATGAAAATTTGATCATGTCTCTACCACACATATTAGGCTGGTGCAAAAGTAATTGCATTTTGCAATGTTCCAAATAGGAAAAGGAGTACGTCAAGGCTGTATATTGTCACCCTGCTTATTTAACTTCTATGCAGAGTACATCATGAGAAATGCTGGGCTGGAGGAAGCACAAGCTGGAATCAAGATTTCCAGGAGAAATATCAATAACCTCAGATATGCAGATGACACCACCCTTATGGCAGAAAGTGAAGAAGAACTAAAGAGCCTCTTGATGAAAGTGAAAGAGGAGAGTGAAAAATTTGGCTTAAAGCTCAACATTCAGAAAACTAAGATCATGGCATCCGGTCCCATCACTTCATGGCAAATAGATGTGGAAACAGTGGAGACAGTGGCTGACTTTATTTTTCTGGGCTCCAGAATCACTGCAGATGGTGATTGCAGTCGTGAAATTAAAAGACGCTTAGTCCTTGGAAGCAAAGTCATGACCAACCTAGACAGCATATTAAAAAGCAGAGACATTACTTTGCCAACAAAGGTCCATCTAGTCAAGGCTATGGTTTTTCCAGTAGTCATGCATGGATGTGAGAGTTGGACTATAAAGAAAGCTGAGTGCCGAAGAATTGATGTTTTTGAACTGTGGTGTTGGAGAAGACTCTTGAGAATCCCTTGGACTGCAAGGGGATCCAGTCAGTCCTGATCCTAAAGGATCCTGATCCTAAAGGAGATCAGTCCTGGGTGTTCATTGGAAGGACTGATGTTGAAACTGAAACTCCAATAATTTGGCCACCTGATGCGAAGAGCTGACTCATTTGAAAAGACCCTGATGCTAGGAAAGATTGAGGGCAGGAGGAGAAGGGGACAACAGAGGATGAGATGGTTGGATGGCATCACCAACTCAGTGGACATGAGTTTGGGTGGACTCCGGGAGTTGGTGATGGACAGGGAGGCCTGGCGTGCTGCGGTTCATGGGGTCGCAAAGAGTTGGACACGACTGAGTGACTGAACTGAACTGAACTGAATGTTGAACTTTGCTATTTGATATTGGAATACATTCATAAATAAATGTGGTTTTGCTATACATCATTTTAACGCGTATTTCTCGCCTTTTTTTTTTTTTTTTTGCCAGTGACTTATTACTTGCTGTGTATTTTATATTTATTTTAGACTATGGAATTGATGTTAGACAAAAAGAAAATTCGAGTAATTTTCTTATTTGAGTTCAAAATGGATTGTAAAGCAGCAGAGACAGCTTGCAACACCAGTAACACATTTGGCCCAGGAACTGCTAATGAATGTACAGTGCAGTCCTGGTTCAAGAAGCTTTGCAAAGAAGACAGGAGCCTTGAAGATGAGGGTGTGGTGGCTGGCCACTCGAAGTTGACAATGACCAACTGAGAGCTATCATTGAAACTGATCCTCTTACAACTACACGAGAAGTTGCTGAAGAACTCAACATCAACCATTTTACAGTCATTTGACATTTGAAGCAAACTGGAAAGGTGAAAAGACTCAATAAGTGGGTGCCTCATGAGCTGACCAAAAGTAAAAAAAAAAAAAAATCATTGTTTTGAAGTGTTGTCTTCTTTTCTTCTACACAGCAGCTGTGGACAGTTTCTCAATTGGATTGTGACATGTGATGAAAAGTGGATTTTATACAACAACTAGTGATGACCAGCTCAGTGGCTGGACTGAGAAGAAGCTCCAAAGCACTTCCCAAAGCCAAACTTGCACCACACAAAGGTCATGACCACTTTTTGATGGTCTGCTGCCCATCTGATCCACTACAGCTTTCTGAATCCTGGCGAAACCATTACATCTGAGAAGTATGCTTGGCAAACCAGTGAGATGCATTGAAAACTGCAATGCTTGCAGCCGGCACTGGTCAACAGAAAGGGCCCAATTCTTCTCTAGGACAACACCCAACCGTAGGTCACACAGCCAACACTTCAAAAGTTGAACAAATTGGACTCTGAAGTTTTGCCTCATCTGCCATATTCACCTAACCTCTTGCCAACTGACTACCACTTCTTCAAGCGTCCAAAAACTTTTTGTAGGAAAAATGCTTCCACAGCCAATAGGAAGCAGAAAATGCTTTCCAAGAGTTTGTCAAACCCTGAAGCACAGACTTCACATTACAGAAGTAAACAAACTTATTTCTCATTGGCAAAAATGTATTGATTGTAATGGTTCCTATTTTGATTGATAAAGATGTGTTTGACCCTAGTTATAATGATTTAAAATTAATAATCCAAAACTGCAGTTACGTTTGCACCAACCTAATAACTTTCTTCAAAGTTTCTCCAGTGCCTAAGGGGAAGAAAATATAATGCAGGCACATAGAATTATTTAGTGTGGCTACTAGACAATTTTTTAAGCTGAAAAAGAAACTGGACTTCCCTAGTGGTGCAGTGGATGAGACTCCAGCTGCCAGTGCAGAGGACGTGGGCTCACTCAGTCCCTGGTCCAGGAAGATCCCACCTGCCTCGGAGCAACGAAGCCGGGTGCCACAAATACTGAGCCCACGTGCTGCGACTCCCGAAGCCCAGGCGCCTCTGGGCGTCTGTGTTCCGCAAGGAAAAGCCCCGCAGTGAGCCACAGGGAAGAGTAGCCCCCAGCTAGAGGAAGCCCTCACGCAT
This sequence comes from Bos grunniens, assembly GCF_055505025.1. Classification (NCBI taxonomy): domain Eukaryota; kingdom Metazoa; phylum Chordata; class Mammalia; order Artiodactyla; family Bovidae; genus Bos; species Bos grunniens. Next base: position 57,941,633 of record NC_141183.1, on the reverse strand, counting down.
CAGTGAAGACCCAGTGCAACTACAACTAATTAATTAAAAAAGAAAAGAAAGAAACCGAAAGATCCCACATGCCACAAGTAATGATCCTGAGTGCCGCAACTAAGATCCAGCACAGCCAAATAAATAAATAAATATTATAAAGATAAATGAATTTAAATAATTATTAAAACCCTATATATCTAAATGTTATTTCAACATGCAATTAATATAACAATGAATAAGGTACTTTACTTTTTTTTCCAAGTCATTGAAATCTGGTCTACATCTTCACGCTTACTGTGTATCTCATTTCAGATGTTTTCATGGAGAATATTCGGCTTATATTTAGATTTCATAAAATTTGCAAGTTGAAAGAGTTGAAAGCGTAGATGTACTTATCCAAGGTGCTCCAAATATACTTAAGGGTTTTTCGATAGCTGAATTGAATACCACTTTTAAAATTTAAATGAATTAAAAATGAACTTCTCAGTCAAGAGACCACGTTTCTAATGCTCTCTAGTCGCACGCGGCAGTGCCGCCAGCCCTCAGCGTGGCTTGGAGAGCGAGCCTGACCCTCAGCCCCTCTGGGACCTGCTTCCTCCCTAGCCTCAGTGCCACCCCTCCCCGCCCTGCTTCCCTGAATGGTTCACCACAAGGAAGTGCGTTTCCTGAGATACTTGGGTCGTTTCAGTGCCTCAGGACCTCCCCCATGACACCTCCTTCCCCTCAGTTCTCTCTCCCTCATCTCCTTCTCGATGTGGCAAAACCACTTATTTTTTAAAGTCAGCCCGAGAGACACCTCCTCCATTAAGCCTCCATCTCTGCTCCCCAGGACTGACCAATCCTTCTCTGAGCTGAACTGTATCACCTTCTAAGACTCATATAAATACTGAATTTTATTTACTTGCTCATATTTCTTTTTTTAATTAAAACATTGCTTATTTTATATCGGCATATAGTTGAGTAACAATGTTGTGTTTGTTTCGGGTGTACAACAAAGTGATTCAGTTATACATGTATACATATCTCTTGCTGCTAGTTGGTAAACTCCTGAAATCTTGTTATTCATTTCTTTTTACCCATAGCACCTAGAACACCACCCCAATGAACACATGAGTAATACCCAAGTTTGTGCCTTTTTGTTATCACATACTCTCCTCCACGGACCTGCAGGGCAGCGGTTCACTATGACTGAAGAATTAGTAAAAATTGTAGCTATGTGAGACGATGGATCTGTTAATTAATGTGATTGTATTAATCCTTTCACAGTGTATACATGTATCAGAACATCACACTGTATATCTTAAATCATATTGTACAACCTAAATATATACATATTTTTAAAATATATATATATTTTATTGAAGTATAGTTGACTTACAATGTTTCAGGTGCACAGCAAGGTGATTCAGTTATATAAATACATATATATTATTTTTGAAATTATTTTCCATCATAGGTTGTTACAAGGTTGACTCTGGTTCTCTATGCTATATGGTAAACCTTTGTTGATTGTTGCATATTTATTTTTTAATTAGAAATCTAGCATTCTATTCACACTAGGTCAAACGAACGGAATCAAAATGTCATAATTTTTTAAATTAGGCAAAAATTCATAAGTTTTCTAAAATAGTACTTATTTTCATATATGTATATTAAAGCTTTTCTACTACACCTGATAGAGGCTTGAGGAAGATTAAAAACAAAGAAGAGATGGAGAAATTGGAGAACATAAACTAAATGAAATGGGAGCACTGAATATGAAATAGAAAAAGTGAAATAAACTAGATAAAAGTAAGATCATCATATAGTACAGTTGTTTTTAAATATGACTGCTCATTAGAAACATATCTAGAGCTCTGGAGGAAAAAAGCAATACCTGAGCATTTGTATTTTTCAAAAAATTTCAAGATAATTCTGATATGCACCTGGATTTTGAAAAGCAATTACAGGTTTTTCTATTATATCCTAGTTTTGGTGATATAGAATTCTATTATTTTTCTGTTGACCAATCGTGATAAATGGTGTTAAGTGAGTAATAATAGTAATAATCACAATAGTAAAAGAAGTTTGTCAATTTTCACAATCAATAGTCAGACAAAGAATAAATGATAATTACAATTGCAAGCCATAATAGGAACATGATTAATTTAACAATATGAAATAATTACATTAATTACATACAATTTGGGGGGCGGGGGTCAAGCAGAGTGATGTGGTAAGTGGAAATGCATTTACATTCAAGGTAATTATTGATAGTAATTATTGACACTATTACCGTTTTCTTAATTGTTTGGGGTTTGTTTTCTTTACGTCTTTTCCTTCTGTTGTGTTTCCTGCCTAGAGAAGTTCCTTTAACATTTGTTGTAAAGCTGGTTTGGTGATGCTGAATTCTCTTAATGTTTGCTTGTCTGGAAAACTTTAGGTTTCTCCATCAAATCTGAAGGAGAGTCTTGCTGGGTAGAGTATTCTTGGTTGTAGGTTCTTCCCTTTCATCACTTTAAATATATCATGCCATTCCCTTCTGGCTTGTAGCGTTTCTGTTGAGAAATCAGCTGATAACCTGATGGGGTTCCCTTGTACGTTATTTGTTGTTTTCCCTTTTTGCTTTAAATAGTTTATCTGTAATTTTTGTCTTGATGTGTTCCTCCTGGGACTCTTTCAGGGACTCTCTGTGCTTCCTGGACTTGATTGACTATTTCCTTTTCCATGTTCAGGAAGTTTTCACCTATTACCTCTTCAAATTTTGTCTCAGGTCCTTTCTCTCTTTCTCCTTCTGGGACCCATATAATATGAATGTTGGCATGTTTAATGTTGTTCCAGAGGTCTGTTAGGTTGTCTTCATTTTTTTTTTTTCTTCAGTGGCAGTGATTCACACCATTTTTTCATCCAGATCATTTATCCATTCTTCTGCCTCAGTTATTCTGCTATTGATTCCTTCTAGTGTATTAGTCATCTGTTTGTTCTTTAATTTTTCTAGGTCTTTGGTAAACATTTTTTTTGCATCTGCTCAATCTTTGCCTTCATTCTTTTCCAGAGATCCTGGGTCATCTTCACTATCATTAATCTGAATTACTTTTCTGGAAGGTTGCCTATCTCTATTTTATTTAGTTGTTTTTCTGTGACCTTATCTTGTCCCTTCATCTGGGACATAACTTGCTGCTTTTGAATCATGGTTAACTTTCTGTAGTATGATTTTTGTTTTAGCTGCTGTGAGACAGTGCTTTTTCTTGCTTCTTCTGTCTGCCCTCTGATGCATGAAGCTTCTTGATGGGAGGGACTGGTGGTGGGAAAAACTCGATCTTGCTCTGGTGGGCAGAGCTTTGCTGAGTAAAGCTTTAATCCAAATACCTGCTGATGGGTGGGGTTGCCCTTCTCCCTGGTAGTTGTTTGGCCTCAGGCAACCCAGCCCTGGGGTCTTTGGGCTCTATGGTAGGGTTAATGGTGACCTCCAAGAGGGTTTCCACCAAGGCAGACCTTCCAGTGTCCCCTTCCCTGTGGGGCGCCTACTGACCCACACCTCCACAGGAGGCCCTCCCACACTAGCAGATACTTTTGGTTCCGTCTCCTGTGGGTCACTGCCCCTCTCCTCTGGGTTTTGGTGGGTGCACAACTTTGTCTGTGCCTTCCAAGACTGGAGTATCTGTTTCCCTCAGTCCTCCGGAAGGCTATAACCAGATCCCACCAGCCCTCAAGGCCCGATTCTCTGGGGATTCCCAGTCCCTTTGTTGGATCCCCAGGCTGGGAAGCCTGAAGTGGGGTTCAGAACCTTCACAAGAGTGTGAGAACTGCTTTGATATCATTGTTCTCCAGTCTGTGGGTCACCCGCCCGGTGGGTATGGGATTTGATTTGATCGTGACTGTGTTCCTCCTACTATCTCAGTGCAGCTTCTTTGTCTTTGGAGGTGGGGTATCTTTTTTTTTTGATGGTCCTCTTGCTGATGGTTGTTCAACAGCTAGTTGCAATTTTGGTGCTCTTGCAGGAGATGTGGAGAAGGTGATGGCACCCCACTCCAGTACTCTTGCCTGGAAAATCCCATGGACGGAGGAGCCTGGTAGGCTGCAGTCCATGGGGTCGTGAAGAGTTGGACACGACTGAGCGACTTCACTTTCACTTTTCACTTTCATGCATTGGAGAAGGAAATGGCAACCCACTCCAGTGTTCTTGCCTAGAGAATCCCAGGGACGGGGGAGCCTAGTGGGCTGCCGTCTACGGGGTGATGAGCGGACATCCTTCTACTCCACCATTTTGCTACAATTCTCATTTGAAAAATCATACTTCCATAAAACTGGAAAGGAAAATAAATAAAAATTTGAAAAAAAAAAAAAAAAAGTATTTGTGCTCTTGCAATTGTCATGTTATGGCAATGTTCCTAAAGCTGAAGGACAAGAGATGGGCTTTCTGCCTTGCCATTTATTCTTTCTCCAAAGGTGACAGGCACACTGCTGAGTGTTCCCTTCACAATGGAATTAGAAACAGAAGACTGTAAGCTCTGGTGATTGTTATCTTTCTCTGGTTTTCCTGGACTCAGTGCTTTAACTTCTCTGAATCTTGGTGTCCTCCTCTGTAAAATGGATGATGAGTCGTGCTGTCACTTCAGTCATATCTGACTCTTCGTGACCCTATGGACTGTAGCCCGCCAGCCCCTGTGTCCGTGGGATTCTCCAGGCAAAAATACTGGAGTGGGCTGCTATGCCCTCCTCCAGGGGATCTTCCTGAACCTGCATCTCCTGCATTGCAGGCCAATTCTTTACCCACTGAGCCACCTGGGAAGCCCTAAAATGGATGATAACCTAATGCACTAAAGAATGTAAAATGTGCTATAAACTGGAGTTAAGCAAACGTAAGGTCCTATTTATCACTTACTCTCACAAGGTCACTAAAAAAGATGAGAAGAGAGGAAACGCCTCCTTTATGCCTGTGGAGGCAGGTGAGAAGCGAGGTGCGTGGATGAGGCATGGATGAAGTCACGGCTGTCTCATCCTGTTTCTTCATCACATTATGTCTCCATAGGGAGGAGGAGCCGTTTTGCACTCTCATTGGTTCTGGGGTGTTACCCAATTCCTATGTCTGGCTTTTTCTCCTCCAAACCTTCTTTTACTGTCCTGAGATCTTTCTATATACAGGCCGCTACATAAAAGATTTCTGAAGTTCAAGGAAGGACTGAAAAGCAATAATAACATTGTTAAATTATTGGGAGTTAAGATTGTCAGGTGTAAGCTGTAATGATTTAGCTCAGGATACTTGCTGAGCTGGGGACTTCTCTGGTGGCTTAGCAGTAAAGAATCCACCTGCCAATGCAGAAAATGTGGGTTTGATCCCTGGGTCAGGAAGATCCCCTGGGGAAGGAACTGGCAACCCACTCTAGTACTCTTGCCTGGGAAATCCCATGACAGAGGAGCCTGGTGGGCCACAGTCCATGGGGTCACAAAGAGTTGGACACAACTTAGCAACTCAACAAAAAAACGACAAAGACAGCTTGCTGAGCTGGGTTCCCTCTGCCTGCCTACTCCTCCCAAGGGGAAGAACGTGACAGGGTTGGGAGGAAAATAAGACAGCAGGTGGTGAGTGTACCCGAGAAGGGGTGCTCCTCCCCAGAGTCAGCTTCAAAGGGGGTGGGACGAGTGGCCCTGGAAAAGTTTGAGTTCCAGCAGTGGGAGGCCCTGCCCTAGGCCTGGGCCCCAGTGGCGCCTCACATGCCTGTGGCTTGAGAGCAGAAGGGAGATATAATGCCAGAGGCTGAGAGCAGAGAGAGTCCAAAGCAGCCAGTGGCTCAGTTTCCTAAGCTCCAGGGAGCCTTCCTAGGGAGACACTCACATTTCTTTGTGTATCCAAAAACGAGTATGAGAGAACTGGTCGACCTGATGGTGTCTGCGTCATGCTGGGGGAGCTGGTCCGCCAGCCACACTGCAGGTTAGGCAGAGGAGAGGTCTGGCAGAGGCCAGCACAGTGCTGACAGGTGCCCCCTCAAGTGTCTGATGCCTCCCCGACCTCTAATGCCCACTCACTGTGTGATGATCAGAACTCAGATGCAGTCCTTGCAACTGCTTGGAAGGAAAAGTAGAAGACATGGGATTAATCAAGACAGCCTGGAACTGGCTTGGCTAAGAATTCAGTCAGACGGGGGTAAGGCAGGGGATGGAGACTTTTATAGAGATGAAGTCAAGTTACACAAAATAAAGTTGGGATGCAATTAGAAAAAGCCTGTGCATAGAAATAAAGACCAAGTGCAACCAAAAATTAAATGTGTGTGTTAGTCTTTCAGTCGTGTCCCACTCTGCAGCCCCATGGAGGCCAGGCTCCACTGTCCTTGGGATTTCCCAGGCAAGAATACAGGAGTGAGTTGCTGTTTCCTTCTCCAGGGCATTTTCCCAACCCAGGGATTGAACCTGGGTCTCCTGTATTGAAGGCAGATTCTTTACTGTCTGAGCCACCTCGGAAGCACCAAAACATAAATAAATAAAACTTTTTTTAAAAAGTAGGGGAGAATAACCAATTTACCCTGTAGAAGAATTCTAGATAATTGATGTTGACATTCTGCCCTCAAGAGGGGCAGCCAACTCCCCGCTCCCTAGTGTGGGCTGTGTGTGTGCTTGGTGACTTTTCAATTTGGACATGCCATACAGCATGCAGAATCCTAGTCTCTGACTGGAGATCACACCCAGGGCCCTGGGTTCTAGGAGTGCCCTAGAGTGCAGAGTCTTAATGACTGGATCACCAGAGAAGTCCTGGCATGGTGACTTTCTTCCCAAGAGTGCAGGGTGGGAAAAGAGGGAGAAGGGTAACTTGCCAGTGGAGAAAGCCAACAAGCAACGGCTCAGCCAGGTGGACCCAGGTCAATGTCAGGAGTGGTAGGTCGTGTTGATAGTAGGCACTCCTGGTACGACATGATGAGAATGGCACTTTGCCGATTTCCCTCTCAAGATCCATAACCCTGTCTTACCATGTGCTAAACATCAGACACATCCCAGGCGAGGAACATTCTAAGGCTACCTGACTCGTCCTCCTCAAAATCGTCAAGGTCGTGACAAACAAGGGAAGACTGAGAAGCTCACAGCCGCGGGGAGCCTGAGAAGACATGATGACTCATTGTATCTTGGATGGGATCCTGGACCAGATAGAGGGCATTAGACAAAAACTAGGGAAATCTGGATCAAGTATAGACTTAGTTAATCATGATTAAGCAATTGTGATTCATTAATTATGGCGAATACACCATTCTAGCGGAAGATGTTAATAACAGGGAAAGCTGGGTGAGGGGGTATATGGGAACTCAATACTATTGGCACGTTCTGCAAATCTCAAATGATTCTAAATTTAAAGGTCTATGGGAAATACATGAATCTTTTAAAAAATGATTAATTGGGACTTCCCTGGTTGTCCGGTGGTTAATACTCTGTGCTTCCACTGCAGAGGGCACAGATTTGATCCCTGCCCATGAATGTTCCATCTGTTGTACAGTGTGGCCAAATAAATAAATATATCAATTACACAGTGAAAAACACCGCTGTGCCTTTATTACTGGCGTTATCAGGGTAGGGCTGAGACGAAGGCCCTATACAAGAATTATCCTATTTTCCTGTGACTCAAGTGGGAGTCAGTCAGTTTTGGTTGAAGTAACACAGAAAAGAGCTTTTATATTCCTGTCACAAATATGTGGCCCCTCCAGTGCCTGGCTGATTCTGGATGAACACGTTTTCTGCACCATCGTCTCCACAAACTTTGCTCTCTGATGTTAATAACTCTGTTAGCAGCTCTTTGGTTGTTCCTTGAGCCAGAATATCTACTACATCAGCTAGCTTCTTTTCAGAATCCAGAAGAGAGTGGAAGATTGGAAGTCAGAGTACCTTTGAGTGTCACTTGATCGCCATGCTCTTTGACTTGAGCTTTCTCATCCCTTACTTCTTTAGCCATGAACTGATGATAATGATGGTCCTGGGGGTAGTACAAGCTTAAATGGTGGAAGGTATGTGAAAGCATTCTGTGACCTAGAAAGGGCTGTGATATTTTATTTTAGAACGTGCTTCTCTTCTGGGAGATTAGGACTTCCTGTGTCTCATCCCCTTTTAAGCAACACTCTGGCTTATTTACTCAATTCAGCTTCACAGACATTTGTCAAGGATCATTAACACGTCAGCCACACGAAGTGCCTCACCTGGGTAATGACGTCCCTGAAAAAGTAAGAAGTAGAGAAACTCAGGTTTGTCAGAATCTCCATCGCTTGGAAGAGTTGCATGTGGCTGGATGGACAAGCTGCTTGGGTGGGGATTATAATCCACAAGAGGCATTCGTGAGTCCTGACGCCTTTGGTTGCTGGACATTGAAAACCTGAATCAAAATGGCCTAGATAAGCTGTTGGTTCACCTAACTGGGAGGTCCAGTGTTAGGAGGTCTTCAGGGTTCCATGATACAGTGGTTTAACCACAGCATCAAGGGTACAATTTTTCCTTTTTCTGTTATCTGTAGTGATGGCTTCATCCTGTAACTAGCTCCTTTCAGGGTATGGGATGGCTGCCAGCAGCAAGTGGAGTTCTTAGCTTCCTTGTTCATGATAAGGCAGGATGGGGAGGGCACTCACACCTCGTGACCTTGACTGTCTTATCTTAATTAGCCTTTCCCACCTCCTGTCTCTTTCTCTAAACTCTCTGCATTCTTCCTTTCACAGTTTGAACTATTATTTACTTTGCTATTTTGCTTATTATTTATTTATATGTTTACTCATTTATAGTCAGCTCCCTGTCTGGAATATCAGCTTCGTGGGGTCATGGATTTCATCTTGTTCACAGTGGTCCTTGACCCACCTTCTAAGGAGAGTGGGGATCCTCCTTGACCTACAAGAGAGAGGCTGAGCCTGCAAGGGCGGTCCTCCTTTCCTGCCTCCTTCCTAAGTCCACAGTGCTTCTTGCTTGGGTCCTGACCCCTTGGTGGACGTCGAGATGTTACTGGAATTAAGATGATCACAGGGGCCACTTTGAAGAGGTCTTTCCAAATAAATCATCTTGAGTTGGTTTAGTCTGGTTAGAAAAACAGAACTGTTGACCAGATTTATCTGGGGAAGCTGGGAAGACAAGGTTGATGGACAAATTGTCCCTGCAGTGAGAAGGGCAGCAAGGTCAAATGGGTGACCAACAAAGTGGCATAAGATGAACAGATTAGGACCAAGTCGGAGCAGAGGCGGGCCATGGTCGGGCTTCTCTCCTGCAAACCTCTGTCTACATTCCTGAGCATATTAATCACACTCTTGCATGGCTATGCTCCAAGGGTCCTATGAAAGATTAATAATAGTTCTTCACAGTTTTAGAGCATTTCATAACTTATAAGACATATTCCCAGACATTATCTCACTTCATTGTCACAGCCATTCTGTGCGGTTGGCTTGATCACTCCTCTTTTGCAAGCAAAGAAACCAAACTTCAGAGCGACTGTCCAAAAGCCATGAAGTTCAGAAGAGGGAAAAACTGGGTACAGACGTTTTCCTTCAAGTCTTGAGTTCATGCTGCCTCAGTGCAGCTGAAGAAAAATGGGCTAATGATTTCCTAATGAAAACACATCTTTAGGCCTAGGCTTTTTTATTTTGCATTATTTGTCATTCCATTTAGAATTGAGTTGCTCTGTACTTTTATATACATATGTAATTTTCCATAACAGAAAAGCTTAAAAAATTAAAAGGATGGGGTTAAATGGCTTGGCCAGCCCCCAGCAGAGAGAACCACAGGAAGGTCAGGCCCCAAGGAAGTCAGGTGCTGAAGGGTTTGGGTTTCAGTGCTTTAAGATTTGACTTTAAAAAAGAAATGAGAAAAGAACATTTGAGAATAAGAAATAAGAAAAATCACGTGCATGCACAAGCAGCTAAAAAAAAAAAAAAAAACACAAAGGGATGAGTTGTTCCCTCCAGGTTTTATATTCTCTTGCCAGATCATTTAATTATGTTTCTATTCTTTTTTTCCCAAATTTAATTTTCCCCAGACTTAAATAAGGAGCAGCTGATGCTTCATAGAAGACTTTGTGGAGCAGCCTTTCTGGAGGTGTTATTTGCAGGTCCTGGCTTGATGTCCATTTCACTGTGTGATCTTGGGTTATTATTTCCCTCCTAACAGGTTCACTTTCTTTGACTGTAACATAGAAATAATACTGTTTACCACCAAATGACCTCCCAAGAAAACTGAAAAAGAAGGCAGGGTGATAGCCACGAAGGCACTTGGAAATTTTCCAAAGTAGAATGTCTTAAGCTGGGAGACGTTATTATTAGAGTATTCCTTGGACTCACCTGAGTTTGTGGGTCACTACAGTCCAGGACTCTGGCAGCCCCTGCTGCCCTGGAATTAAAGTTGAAAGGACTTAAGTGGTCAACCTGCCTGGGATCTTAGAGTTTCTGAAGCTGGATGTCTTCTGATTGATTTGGTTGGTTGGACACAGATTTCATCCCAGGAGGTATTATTGATTTGCGCAGATGATTCAGGAACCAGAGTGTCCTGAGAAAGAGATGTGGTCAGTCCTTGATTATCCATGCTAAGGGGCAGATCATAATCTCAAAGAACAGGTCATCTCAAGGACTGGGATTATTTATCTATTGGCAATACCTTGGCATTCAGGATCTTAGTTCCTTGAGTATGGATCAAACCCATGCCCCTTGTACTGGAAGTTTTAATCACTGGGCCACCAGGGAAGTTCCAAGGAGTGGGATCATTTTAAGTCAACATTGCAATAATACAATTTTTTTTTTTTTTTTACCTCCTTAACTTTGTTGCTCAGGCTTGACTTTGTAAAATGGAAGAGGGTTGACCAAGATAGATTTTGGGTGGAGGGAGGAAGGTCATGTGGGGTTACTAAGCCTGGCTCAAGACTCATCTTTCTTTGCTTTCCCTTTCAAAGGCTTCAGGACAGGTGCTGTTGGCTTATCTTGTAACAGGAGGGAAAGGGGCAGGGCAAAACTTTTGAAAGAATGACATACCCCAAGGACACAACATAAAGCAATTAGAATCAAATGGGTCCAAGATGGCAGACAGGCTGACTTTGATTAGACCTTGATCCTCAGTCAGCAAGCTAAATACATACCCAGAGGCACCATGATAGTTTCAAGGCACTGTCAAAAGACCAAGGAGTGGCCCAGTTCCTGAAAATCTCCACCCCTTCTCCAAAATAGATGGAATAATCCTCCCACTCATTCAGTTCAGTCGCTCAGTCCTGTCTGACTCTTTGTGACCCCATGAATTGCAGCATGCCAGGCCTCCCTGTCCATCACCAACTCCCGGAGTTCACCCAAACTCATGTCAATCGAGTCAGTGATACCATCCAACCATCTCATCCTCTGTCGTCCCCTTCTCCTCCTGCCCCTAATCCCTCCCGGAATCAGGGTCTTTTCCAATGAGTCAACTCTTCACATGAAGTGGCCAAAGTATTGGAGTTTCGGCCTCAACATCAGTCCTTCAAATGAACACCCAGGACTGATCTCCTTTAGAATGGACTGGTTGGATCTCCTTGCAGTCCAAGGGACTCTCAAGAGTCTTCTCCAACACCACAGTTCAAAAGCATCAATTCTTCGGCGCTCAGCTTTCTTTATAGTCCAACTCTCACATCCATACATGACCACAAGAAAAACCATAGCCTTGACTAGACGGACCTTTGTTGGCAAAGTAATGTCTCTGCTTTTTAACATGCTGTCTAGGTTGGTCATAACTTTCCTTCCAAGGAGTAAGCGTCTTTTAATTTCATGGCTGCAATCACCATCTGCAGTGATTTTGGAGCCCCATAAAATAAAGTCTGACACTGTCCCACTCATTAGCATATGACATTACCCAGCCTATAAAAACTAACCATGCCACATTTCACATTTCACTCACTGTCTGCGATTGCCCACAGTCTGTATGTGGAGTGTGCTTCTCTCTGAATCTGAATATGTACATTTCTTACCTATCACTTTGTCTCTCACTGAATTCTTTCTGTGATGAGACATCAAGGATCTGAGCTTCATTAGATCCTGAAACCGTGTACCATGGGTTTTGGCTGGGTTTGAGTCCCAGACACATGGGTTCAAGTCCCAAGGAGGGTTTTGGCTGGGTTTGAGTCCAGTACATGGGTCCCAATCTGTGGTAAATGGTTTCAATCTGACAGCCTGGTTTCTAAGTTTCTTCTCAACAAGATGTTCTTTCAACAAGTGCTCCTGTCACGCGAGTGTATGTTCCTCGGTTCTTTGTCTCGTCACAACAAAGATTTGGAGCGACGGACAATAAAGCCCTCGGCGCGTCACAGCTCTCGGGTCTTGGACAAACTGTGTTACTGCTCTTAGGCAAATCAGTGTTACAGCTCCATTTTATTTAGAAGATAGCAGGAGAATGAGAGAGAGAGAGAGAGAGAGAGAAAGAAAAGAGCACACGCACGCAGGAGAGAGAGTCTGTGAGAAAGCGCTTTGGCTCCTCCTTTTATATGTTTTTTCCTCCACCTGGGCCTGCCCTATGCAAATTGGGCTTAGCCAGGAGTGCTGTTTGTTCTGCCTGAAGTCTTCACTCTGGTCCTCGGACCTTCCTTTGACCTTCCTTGTCTTTTAGCCACCGCCATTTTGGACTCCTTTTCCCTATTCTACCTACCTAACACTCCCATCAGTGCCATTAACTTTATTTAATCATTCATTCATTTGCTTATTCAATGTATGCTCCAAGTAGCTCCTATGTGTTGAGTACTTCTTAAGGATCAGGTGTACAAAGATTAGAAACTTTCCTTTACCTTGAGGTCTGTTGTGGGGAACAGATGAGTCCCATATGGTGTGATTAATAGCTGTCATAGTGGAATGTCTTTGGTGACTGTGAAGGAGGAGCCCTTCCTAAACCCAGCAGAGACAGTAAAGACTTCCAGGAGGAGTTAACACTTGGACTTGAAGCCTCAGTAGGAATTTTTCATGTGGATGGATATAAGTGACTGTGGGGTGAGGGAAAGCATTCCAAGAGGAGGGCACAGCATGTACAAAGGCATGCAGGCATGAGACAGCAATGGTATATTTGAGGAACAGCTAGTATTCTGATTGGCCGGACGGTACCTGTGGATTGGCAGTAGAGGAGTCCAGGTAAGTAGGTCCCAGATCCAGCACCAGGCTTATCCTGAAGGACATGGGGAACCACTTCCGGGAGTCAAGTCATTCTCATTTTAGAAAAAATGCTCTGGCAGGAATGTAGATACTAGAATAGAGACATGTGAGATTGAAGGAATGGGGTGGATGCCCCGTTGGGAGCTTTTGAAACAGGAGGGAAGGGGACAGGGCATGTTGTAAAAGAATGACGTAGCCCTAGGACGTGACATAAACTGATTAGAACCAGACAGATCCAAGATGGTGGATAAGTCTACTTCTACTAGGCCGTGAGCCTCAGTGTAATACATTAGCAAGCTAAATGACACACTCATGGGCACCATGACAGTTCCAAGGCTGACCGTAAAGACAAAAGGTGGTGGCGGCCCAGTTCCTGGAAGTCTCGGCCTCTTTCCTCTGACTCAGACGGTAAAGAATTGCCTGCAATGAAGAAGACCCAGGTTTGATCCCTGAGGCAGGAAGATCCCCTGGAGGAGGGCGTGGCAACCCACTCCAGTATTCTTGCTCGGAGAATTCCATGGACAGAGGAGCCTGGTGGGCTATAGTCCTTGGGTTCACAAAGAGTTGGGTGTGACTGAGCGACTTTCACACTTTCCCCCAAATAGTGGGAATAACCCTTCTACTCTTTAACCTATGAAATTACTCAGCCTATAAAAACTGACAACCCCCACACCCTTGTGCTGCTCTCATTTTCTGAGATGGCCCGCACTCTGTCTGTGGAGTGGGTTTCACTCCAAATAAATCCACTTCTTACCTATCACTTCTCTCACTGGATTCTTTATGTGATGAGACATCAAGAACCTAAGCTTCATTAAGTTCCAAGACTGGGTGTGATCTCAGTTAAAAGACTGTGGGTTCAAGTCCCAGTGTGGGTTTTGGCTGGATTCGAGTCCTAGCCCATGGGTTCAAGTCCCAGTCAGAGGCTCACAGTTTCACTTTTATAGTAAATGAGCTGAGAATGGATAAAGGCCTCCACTCAGCAGGTGTGGATGGAGGAGGGGAGAGTGGAGAGAGAGATCTGAGCAGAGGGTATGAGACTAAGGAGCTGGTGGAAGGTGGGGGTCTAGACTGACTCCCCTGTTCCTGGCTTAGGTGACTGTGATGACCAGCCCACTGGCTTACATAGGAAACACAGGGGGAGAATCAGGCTTGGGAGGAAGTTGATTTATTTCGCTTTGAAAAGACTGAGGTGAGTATGGGACATCCATGTGGAAATAGCCAGTATGCAAGACACGAGAGTGTTTGGGGCTAGAGACCCTCACCATGGACATCAGTGAGGTCACCCAGGATGAGTGGGGAGGGAGAGGAAGCAGGAGGGCCACAGAGGACCCCAGGCATCTGATGGTCGTTCAGTCGCTAAACTGTGTCCAACTCTTTGTGACCCCATGGACTGCAGCACGTCTGTGGTCTACTATCTACCGGAGTTTGCTCCAATTCAGGTCCTTTGAGTTGGTGATGCCATCTAACCATCTCCTCAGGAAACTGATGTTTTAGGTGAAGTAGAGCAGGACAATCCAGGAAAGAAGACTGAGTAAGAGAAGTCAGAAACGCAGCGGGGAGCCAGGAGGCAGCATGTTAGGGAGGCCAGGGCGGATTTCAGAAGAGACAGTGGACAGAGTTGTCAGGTTCCTAGGGAGGGTAAGTCTGATAAAAGCCAAAAATAAGGGGCCTGGTTGGTAGAGCAAGGCTTGTAACATAACTGATGGGCTTGAGGAACAGCCTTATCGAGGAGGAGGGCTGCCCTTCACTGACAGGGGAGATGTAAAGAGCTGGGAAGGAGAACCTCCTTGTTCTAGTTCCTCAGGTCAGTTCAGTCCAGTCGCTCAGTCGTGTCTGACTCTTTGTGACTCCATGAACCACAGCACGCCAGGCCTCCCTATCCATCACCAACTCCCAGAGTTTACTCAAACCCATGTCCATCAAGTCAGTGATGCCATCCAACCATCTCATCTCGTCCCCTTCTCCTCCCACCTTCAATCTTTCCCAGCATCAGGGTCTTTTCCAATGATTCAGCTCTTCACATCAGGTGCCCAAAATACTGGAGTTTCCGCTTCAGCATCAGTATTTCCAATGAAAATTCAGGACTGATTTCCTTTAGGATGGACTGGTTGGATCTCCTTGCAGTCCAAGGGACTCTCAAGAGTCTTCTCCAACACCATAGTTCAAAAGCATCAATTCTTCTATGCTTAGCTTTCTTTATAGTCTAACTCTCACACCCATACATGATTACTGGAAATACCATAGCTTTGACTAGAAGGACCTTTGTTGGTAAAATAATGTCTCTGCTTTTTAATATGCTGTCTAGGTTGGCCATAGCTTTTCTTCCAGGGAGCAAGCGTCTTTTAATTTCATGGCTGCAGTCACCATCTGCAGTGATTTTGGAGCCCCTCAAAATAAAGTCTCTCACTGTTTCCATTGTTTCCCCATCTATTTGCCAGGAAGTGATGGGACCAGATGCCACGATCTTAGTTTTCTGGATGTTGAGTTTTAAGCCAACTTTTTCATTCTCTTCTTTTACTTTCCTCAAGAGGCTCTTTAGTTCTTCTTTGCTTTCTGCCATAAGGGTGGTGTTCCTAGCCAGGAGCTAGTCCACATTCTCCAGGGCACCTCTGATGAGGAAGAACTTTTGGGAATGGAATTCAGTGCCTCCTGATTGTCAGGTCCTGTGTTACACACTTCATGCAAATAATGTCACCATAGTCCTAGGAGGGGACAGCCTAATCTCCCTTTTCAAACAGAGGACATCAAGGCTTAGTCGAGTCACTTATTCCTCTCTTTTCCACCGGCCAGGTCACAGCCTCCAAAGCAGATCTGTGAAGAGCCAGCCCTTTGTCTCTCACTGGCTCAAGTTGCTAAAGCTGATAAGGAAAGAAGATAGTCTTGGGCCAGACACAGGGTAGATTTCCACCACTGAGGCCACCACAGAAGCAAGTTAAATCAATGGGCAGAACAGAGATAAGACACTGCACAAAGCAGCTTTCTTTTCCGGGAGCAAAGATCAGCTAGGGAGGGGTGGAGGTGGGGGCAGGTAGGGGAGAAAGTCTGCAAATCTCCCTCTTAAACAATCAGACAGTTCAAGGCTGCTTGTGAGGAAATACACGGGCCCACTTCTTATTTCTAAGATTGGTGCTCATTTTTAAATTAATACTTTTACAGTGTTTGACTATATTCTGAGATTGGTTTTATTGCTAAAATCTGCATTTTAAAGATAAACCAAGACCCAGGGTCTTGCACATGTGCTTTTCTGCTATTTAGGAAATGAGCTGCCCAGCCGCAGTTCATTATTGAGAGCACAGCATTGGGATCTCTCTAGATGATCCCTCAAGGAATTCCATCGCTAATCACAACACCAAACATGTGCCCGCGGACCTTACAGTGGCTTCCAAAGCCCTATATATCCGCCATTCAGTTCCCCTTTTAAAGGAAAAATAATCCATGACACTTGTGAGTAGGCAGACTCTTTCAGAGGCTACCGCAATGGCGTTTTGGAGTAAGGGCCACTAAGCTCAATACAATGACCGGGGGGAAGTTACAGTCAAGGAACGGGGCTGCGGGCAGGAGTGGGGTGGTCAGTGGGTGGAAAATGACCGAGCAGGCCAGGGTTGTAAGATACCAGTGCCGGGGGATGAGGAATTTCATTAGCTCCCACAGGTAAGGATTTTCCCTTTAACTGACCCAGCAGGATTCATGCTAAGACTGGACTAAACAGGCCAAGGACAGAGCCCGAGGTCAGGGACTTGTCAGAAAGGGAACTCGGGAGGCTGAATCGAACTCGGTCAAAGGAGACGGGCTCTGGCAGCCTCCCTGACGTCGCTGCCGAGAGTGCTCCCAGCCTGCTCACAGGGCTCCTCCCGGCCCCCTCTGTGCTTGCGCGGTCCCTCCCCAGGAAGGCCTTTCGCAGCGGCAATCGGCCCCGCGGGTCCTTCCAGTCTCCCCTCTCAGAGAACGCCTGTCCTGAGCACAGGTCCTCCCGCCCCCACGCCCCCTGCCTCTCTCCTGAGTGCTTTCCTCCACGGCACCATCTGCCAAGCCGTTTACCTGTACATTTTGTTTATAGTCCCTTTCTCCTCCAGGAGAATGTCAGTCCCATGAGGCAGGAATTTGCTGTCTCCCCAGTGCCTGGAACGGCATCTGGCATGTCGGAGGGGCTCACGCTTTGTTGAATGCATTGAATGCCTGGATGCTGAGGGTCTCCATAATACCTTCAGATCTTGATTATCTACGTCCATAGCAAAGGATGACAGTCCCCAGGGTCGGAAGCCCCTTCCAGCCAACTCATAGCTTACTTTTACCAGGTGTTATTTCAACTTGTATACAATAACCCAAGAATCACCTCAGATGTTGCTCAGTCACTCGGTTGTGTTCGATTGTTTGTGACCCCATGGACTGCAGCATGCCAGGCTTCCCTGTCCTTCACCATCTCCTGGAGCTTGCTCAAACTCATGTCCATCGAGTCAGTGATGCCATCCAACCATCTCATCCTCTGTCGTCCCCTTCTCTTCCTGTCTTCAGTCTTTCCCAGCATCAAGGTCTTTTCCAATGAGTCAGCTCTTTGCATCAGGTGGCCAAAGTATTGGAGCTTCAGGTCAGATGAACCCTGGAATATTTGCCACCCATAAGAATTCTAAGGTGTTATGTGCTTAGGCGGGGTTGAAAACGGGAAAAGGAAACCCAAAAATATCGGACAAAGAAACCCATCTAGGAGTTTGCTGCAGAACACTTCACATGCATACAGGGTCATCTTCCTCAATCGCCAGAGGAATAGATGAGTGACCCACCCTCCTTTTGTCAAAATCTTGGCTCCCTGTGCACCAATGAGAAACAGAAATACAGACGCAGTTATGGAGAAGGAAAGAGTGGCTCTATTTCTTTGCCAGGCAAAGGGGGAACACAGTAGGATAGCGCCCCAAGAATTGTGCCCCTTTCCTGGTGAAGTGTTGTTATTTAGTCACGGATTCGTGTCTGACTCTTTTGCGACCCCATGGACTGCAGCCTGCCAGGCTTCTCTGTCCATGAGATTTCCCAGGCAAGAATACTGGAGTGGGTTGCCATTTCCTTCTCCAGGGCATCTTCCCAACCCAGGGATCAAACCCACTTTGGCAGGCAGATTCATTACCACTGAGCCACCATGGAAGCCCGATTAGAAAGAGATTGTCTATTTAGGCAGGCGTATGTGATAAGGATCAAGGCAGTAATAGTCTACTTCTGTCTTCTGCAAGTTTCAGAAGGGTGGGGTTGCTGACAACATTAGGGTGTGTGCAGGGTCTGAGGTGGTCTAATCTCCTAATCTTGATGAGTTTCCCTTTAATCCTGTGGTTTTGTGGCTGCTCCTCCCTTGATTAGCAACTGTTTGAATCTGCTCTTTGGAACTCAGAGAAGGTCATGGAGGCTGGAGTCTTGCCTATAAGAAATGGTGAACAAAAAGGCCATTGTGCCTGGGAGTCCCACAGCGCTCTGTTCAGCATCACACCCTCTCTCTTCTCCCGAGAGGTCGTGTACAACAGGCCCTTAGTAGGCAATCACACAAGCTGCTACTACTATCTGCCGTCAGCATCATCTTCCCTCCAGAGGCCCCACGCGGCGTTTCTCAGGAGCACCCATGCTGTTTAGGAAACCTGTCGGACTGTTCGCTGCCACGCGCCCCTGCTCATTCTTTCCCTGTGCCCAGACTATCATCTCCGCCCTACCCTGTCTCTACTCACTGCCCCCTTATTTCTCATCTCCCTAGTAAGTCCCCACACACCCTGCCAGTCTCAGCTGAAACTGCCTCTACGGGGAGGACTTCGGACTCCCCTGGGCAGGGTTAATCACTTCCTCCAATAGCAGCCAATACAAACACTGTGATTAGGTTGTATTATAATTACTAATTTGTCCCCAAGTCCTCTCCCCAGGAGAACACAGGGGCCTAGAAAGCACAGACGCAACTTACTGTCAGCGCCAAAGGAAAGGTCTCAGCGGGCAGGTGTCTCTCACGCCTCACCCTTGCCTGGGAGGCTGGGGAAAGCCCACTTCAAAAGCACCTGACACGCTTCTGAGCTTTTGGAGTGCAGGGAGGCTCTGAGAGCAGACTTCACACAGGCTTCCTCTAAGGCGTGTTCTTCCAAAGCAACAGCTGATTTTCAGAGGATTTGAATCTGGCCCAGCAGATGCAAATCTACTGCCCTGAACAAGGCAGCTGTTGAAAAGCTAGTTAAAGCAGCCACTTCCTACCTGTCGGCTCACACTGGCATGTTGACTGGCCACTGTCATTTGGAAAGTGCCAGAAAACAGGTCAGCAAAACTCCACTAAGGCCTTGGAACCAGATAAAGGAGTGGAGCCAGGGGATCATCTGGCCTGAGTGACAGGCAGGAGTTTTGTCTTTTTATAGCATCCGCAGTAGGAGATCAGTCTCTAGCACAGATTTGATACCCACAAAACAGTTGATAGTGGCTCAGACATGAGTCAGACCATAAAGAAAGCTGAGCACTGAAGAACTGATGCTTTTGAACTGTGGTGTTGGAGAATACTGTTGGGAGTCCTTTGGACTGCAAGGAGATCCAACCAGTCCATCCTAAAGGAGATCAGTCCTGGGTGTTCATTTGAAGGACTGATGTTGAAGCTGAAACTCCAATACTTTGGCCACGTGATGCAAAGAGCCGACTCATTTGAAAAGACCCTGTTGCTGGGAAATGTTGAGGGCAGGAGGAGAAGGGGATGACAGAGGATGAGATGGTTGGATGGCATCACCAACTCAATGGACACGAGTTTAAGTAAACTCTGGGAGATGGTGAAGGACAGGAAAGCCTGGCATGCTGCAGTCCATGGGGTCGCAGAGTCAGACACAATTGAGTGACTGAACAACAACAGACAGTAAAGAATCTGCCTGCAACGCAGGAGACCTGGGTTTGCTCCCTGGGTTGGGAATATGCCCAGAAGAAGGGAATGGCTACCCACTCCAGCTGGACACAACTGAGTGACTGACACTTTCTCTTTCAAACATTTGATGGATGAACGTGCAACTTCAGGGGGAATAAGCTGAGATAAGACGGAGGAGACATTGTATATTGTAGTTGACAGTAATTCTTCATTTTTAGAAGTCCCTCAGTTGTTTCTCTGCGGCTGCCCTGGGCCCTGGTCGCTGCTCGAGGGTTCTCTCTGTGGCGGGCGGGGCTGACCTCTGGCTGCGCTGTGGCGGCTCCTTCCTGGGGCGGCTGCTCTTGTGCGGCCCAGGCTCCAGGGCACGGGGCTCAGTAGCTGCGGCTCATGAGTTTACTTGCCCCGCGGCGTGGGGGACCTTCTTGGACCAAGGACTGAACCCATGTCCTCTGCATTGGCAGGCGGATTCTTAACCACTGAACCACCAGGGAAGCTCCTAGAACTGATTGTTGAACAAGCCATCGAAGGTGGGTCTGGTAGGTGAGCCTCCAAAGTGGCACGTGTAGCAGCAGGCACGGACCACATTGCTGCCCGGGAGCGTGGCCCAGTCAACCGGGGGCCTCCGGGTTGACTAGGTGGAGGGCGCATGTTCTCCTCTGGGCACAGAAGGAAAACTGTCCAGCTTTCCTTGCCCACCCTTTGTCCACATAGTGCTCTGGATCTGTTTCAAGAAATAGCGAATATTTAAAGAACATTGGTAACAGAGGGCACTAAACCACTAGAAAGCCAGGGGTGACCGCCTGCCTCAGTTTAGCTTCAGCCACAGTCCCATGAACTTCTAAGAGCTAAAAACTGCAGGAGACTTTTTAAGAGCGCCACTAACTGTTCCTTCAGGTTGCTTCTGCTTGAAAATCTCTGCAGGTGGGCTAGAATCATTTAAAAGCTCAGCCATATGGGGAGGCCATTTGTGTAGCGCCAGTCATATGCCAGAATGCATGAACTAGGCACTTCTGGGGTATCATTTCATCCTGGGGCTGCAGCCCGAGGGAGGTCCTGGACCCCTTCTGCAGGTGGGCATGGAGGCTCCAAGGTCACGAGGGATTTACTGAAGCTCATCTTCACTGGCAATCTGTCCCAGGCTGGCTGATCCATGCCAACTCAGTATGCAGCTTGCAGATGAGATCAGAAAACACTCATGTTTTAAAAGAACCAAATCTTCTTGATGGATAGCATTTCCTGACCTTTTTGGTGGCTGATATTGTTTGGGTGCCGTAAATTTGATCTGGCACGGAATACCAGGGGTAGATGCAACCTCTCCCAGCTGGGGCTGACAGCACGTTTCCCAAGGCCCTCCTGAAGCCTGGCCAGTTGTTTCGCCTTGGCTTCCGAGTGCAGGCAAAGTCTGAGCGACAGTGAATTGTGTAGAAGAACGAGAGAGCTGTTGTGTTGGACAGGCTCCTGATGGCAATAGTTTTGACTCGCTTTGCAAGCGGCTAGACTGCACAGTGGCACTGCTTCTTGGAAAAATCACCCCGCTGATACATCACAGGGAAGCACGTAGGGGGAAGAGGCGCAGAATGTAAGAGGTTGGCACTGTCTGTTCCAACTAGCAAAAGCAGCAGAAAGACGCGAATGCAGTAATTCTAACCTTGTTAAACTAAAAACATTTCTCAGGTCCTCTTGGGAAACTTTATTTTGCTTCCCAAGGAAGGAAGTGAATCGGCTTCTTCGAGGTCAGTTTCATTTGGAAATTTTCCTTTTTCACTTTCCATCTAATTGGCACACAAGAAGAGTAGACATAACCTGAAAATGTCAAGCAAAAATCTGGAGGTTTGGAATGAGTCTCATTTTTAAAAGGTCTTCCTTTGGGCTTCGCTAGTAGCTCAGTGGGTAAAGAATTTGCCTGCAGTGCAGGAGACCCCGGTTCGATATCTGGGTTGGGAAGATCCCCTGGAGAAGGGAACGGCTGCCCACTCTAGTATTCTGGCCTGGAGAATTCCCTGGACTGTATAGTCTGTGGGGTCTTAAAGAGTCGGACAGGACACAGCGACTTTCACTTTCACTTTGGGTAAACCCATTAAGAAAACTTTGACCCAGGGATTGCACTCTTGAGAATGAAAACTCTAAGACTCCAGGATCCCTGGGTTTAATCTGGCTCTGACACTTATCTTGAGCAAGGAAATTCATTTATCTGTGCTTGTTTTCTAATCTGTAAAATGGAGATAAAACTGTCTACGCATAAGGTTTTTTGTAAAGAGTGAGATAGTCCATGTAACTAGCACAGTACCAGTCCCCCAGACATAGAAAGTACTCAAATTGTTTCTTATTATCTCAAAGACCCAGTCACAAACAGGGGCAAAACTTTATGCAAAGCTGTTCATACAGCACTGTTTACAGTAATGAAAAATCTGAATCTAAAACCCCCCAATTAGGTGAATGACTAAAACAGGCTGCATGTCTGGTCTGGAAAGATAATGGAGCCATTAAAAATGTTGGCTATGAAAGCTATATAATAATTTTTTAAAATGTTAATATAAGCAGGAAAAAGCAGTTACATAATTGCATATGTGGCATATTTACAACTGTACAAAACAAAAACCAAATTCCTTAAATAGCAGGGGAAAGAATGGCAGAAAATACAAGATAATGCATTAGGATGAGCGGACTCCTAATTGAGGGCAGTCTGCACTGAGGCTCACGGGTTACAGAACCAAGTGTTATTTCAGTTTATTATTACATGCAGAGAAGAGGACCAGAGGGAGGCAGGATAGGCAGAACAGCTTTCCAGACTTTCATAAGTTTAGTTCCAGTTGGAGGATAATCGCTTTACAGTGTCGTGTTTGTTTCTGCTGTGCAACGTGAATCAGCCAAAGGTATGCATGTGTCCCCTCCCTCTGGAAGCTCCCTCCCGTCCCGCTGGCATCCCTCCCCTCTAGGTCGTTACTGAGCCCTGAGCTCCTGTGTTGTACAGAAGCTTCCTGCCAGCTGTCTGATCTCCACACCGTAGTGTCTATGTTTCAGCGCTACTCTCTCAGTTCGTCCTGCCCTCTCCCTGCCCTGCTGCATCCGCAAGTCCGCTCTGCATGTCCGCACCTCCATCCCTGCCCCACAAACAGGTTCATCAGCACTGCTTTTCTAGATTCCGTATATATGTGTTAGTATACAATATTCCCCTCTTTCTGACTTAATAGGCTCTAGGTTCATCCACTTCAGTTCAACCAACTCAAATTTATTCCTTTCTATGCCTGAGTAATATCCCATTGTCTACATGCACCACAACTTCTTATTCATTCATCTGCTGATGGACAACCAGGTTGCTTCCATGACCTGGCTATTGTAAATAGTGCTGCGATGAACATCGTGTTGCATGTGCCTTTTACATGATGGGTAGTCGGTCCTCTGAACCCTTCGGTAATCTAGCTTGGATTTTCCCTTATTTAGGACACAGTCTCATGTTTCCATGCCAGTTTCTCATCAACTTTTACTGTGGTCGCTATGAATGTTCTAGCGGACCCTTGGTCAGGGAAGCCAGTGAGGCCAAGGAACTGGAGTCAAGCCAGTCGGTGAGAGCCGCGTTGGCTTTCAGGGACCAGATCCACTGGGTATAACAAGTGTGTCCTGAAAACACTTTATGTTGTCTTTCTCATGCATGACACTACCCTCCAACCTGCCTCTCCCTTTCCACTCTCATTCCCAGGCCTCTTTCCACTTCTGCTGTGAGGGTGGCTCTGCGCTGCGGATGGAGCTGGGTGAGACTCAGCTCCTGCCTGCAGAGGGGTGGTCCCGGCCACAGAGAGGGCAGACAGACAAACACTCCCCAGGGCAAAGGATGGGGCCAAAAAGGGTCAGCGGTGCTGAGGCCTAACTGGGAGGGCACATGGGGCCGGAGCCTGGGAGTGCTGGTGGAGGTCTGGACCCAGCAGATCCTTCCAAGCCGAGGAAGAGCGGGTACGAAAGCACAGGGACAAAGGCACCATGAAGGCAAGATGTCATGGGGCTAGTCCGTGGGGTTCAGTCGGGGAAAGAATAAGGAAGAGTCAGCATGAAATTAAAAGACGCTTGCTCCCTGGAAGAAAAGTTATGACTGACCTAGACAGCATATTAAAAAGCAGAGACATTGCCAACAAAGGTCCATCTAGTCAAGGCTATGGTCTTTCCAGTAGTCATGTATGGATGTGAGAGTTGGACTTTAAAGAAAGCTGAGCGCCGAAGAATTGATGCTTTTGAATTGTGGTATTAGAGAAGACTCTTGAGAGTCCCTTGGATTCCAAGGAGGTTGAACCAGTCAATCCTAAAGGAAATCAACCCTGAATATTCATTGGAAGGACTGATGCTGAAGTTGAAGCTCCAGTACTTTGGCCACCTGATGAGAACTGACTCATTGGAAAAGACCCTGATGCTGGGAAAGATTGAAGGTGGGAAGAGAAGGGATGACAGAGGATGAGATGGTTGGATGGCATCACCAACTCGATGGACATGAGTTTGAGTGAACTCCGGGGGTTAGTGATGGACAGGGAGGCCTGGTGTGCTGCGGTCCGTGGGATTGCAGAGTCAGACACGACTGAGTGACTGAACTAAACTGAGCATGTGAAGAGGCCACAAGCCATAGGCAACCTGAGCCGTACAGAGCCATACAACCGTCAGTGGCAGTCCTGAAGCAGGGGAGAGACATCCTCATTCTTTCAGGGGGATGACGCTGGTAAGCGTGGAGGATGAGCTTGTCTATTGAGTGTGACCAGTGGCGGGTACACGAGGAAGTGGCTACAATAGTCTGAGAATCGCTTTCTAGGGCTTTATAGGGAGCTGCAGTGGGAAATGGGTTGAGGAACCAGATCAGGGAGCTGGGCCTGAGGTGGAGGTGACAGCTCTGGCTGCCTGGTTGAATCTTGGGGGTCGGCAGTCAGAGAAATCAAGGATGTAGACGGCTATGGCCATGCCATCAACCAGGATAAGATATTTCAGAGATGAGTTTGGTGGGGGAATGAAGATGACCTCAGCTTGGGACCGGGTGAGGAAAATGTGCTGGAGGTGGGGAAGAGGCAGTTGATTAGAGAGGTCTGGCCTTCAGAAAACAGTTTAGGCTGGAGGTACTGATAAGGATTGATGCTTTCAAACTGGGGTGCTAGAGAAGACTCTAGAGTCCCTTGGACAGCAAGGAGATCCAACCAGTCCATCCGTTAGGAAATCAGTCCTGAATGTTCATTGGAAGGACTGATGCTGAAGCTGAAACTCCAATACTTTGGCCACATGATGTGAAGAGCTGATTCATTTGAGAAGACCCTGATGCTGGGAAAGACTGAAGGCAGGAGAAGGGGACGACAGAGGATGTGATGGTTGGATGGCATCACTGACTCAATGGACATGAGTTTGAGCAAGCTCCAGGAGATACTAAAAGACAGAAAGGGCTGGCACGCTGCTGTCCATGGGGTCACAAAGAGCTGGACACAAATGAGCGACTGAACAATTGATAAAGAAGGAGATACACAGAGTGAGCAGATGCTCCAGGAAGAGATGAGGTTACCCTGGTGGACTAGACAACAGAATTCTAAATAAAACCTCAAGACACCCAATCTTCAAATAGATTTGACAGAGGTTTGTGTGAGGGTTTACTGAGGTTCTAAACTGTGTGAAAACTGTTCTCTTTTCCATGTGTATGCCTGACCAATTTTCATTTCAAGTTTTTGATCCATTTGTTCTTGCTGACTCTGACAATGCTGTGATGCAAACTGAATAGGAGGCTTTAGAACTGGAGAGAACCTGGGTTCCTGTCCCAGCTCCCTGAATGAGCACGAGGCAGGTAAGCCTGACTGTTTCCTACCCTGCAGAAGAGGGAGAATGAAATCCAACACTCACAGAGTTGTTACTCACTTACAGTATGTGTCTGCTTGGTAACAAAAAAGCGTGTAAGCTCAATCTTACAGGATATTATATAAACTAAACCAAAAGGCTTCTCTGGGTAACATCATTTATAAAATTTATAATCCTTAGGCCCAGACTAGCATATTTTAAGCTGAAAATGTGGTTAAATGTTTGCACTGGTTCTAGCAATTATTAAAAAGTGGACTAGAAAATTCTAGATGACAGGGTACATTTGTTTTTATTCCCATCCTGACTTTTCAAAAAAAAAAAAAAGAGAGGAAAAAAAGGCTAGTATACAAATTACATATGCTAGATGAGCTCAGGCGTTCAAAAATGCATTATCATTTTCACAGTCATCTAATTTAGAGACAGTGGAACAAGTCCAAGTAACAATTTTATTTTTGTCTACAGCACAATTTTTTACATACACTTTAGTGGTTTTGACAGTGGTACTTTTGAGCAGATTTCAAATGAATCCACAAAAGTTAATATACTTAAAATTAAATATACACAAAAAACAAGAGGCATCCAGATGCTCAGAGCCATGCAGAAGGGATGGTCTGGTTGGCGTTTTCACTGGGTACCTTGCCTATTTGGGGTTGCAGAGAGTCGGACATGACTGAGCAACTATTAACTTTCACTTTTGCCTGTTTCAGAATTCATCAGCAAAAGGCAGTTCTTCTGCTCCTCATTCCCATATAACTTATCAAAGTCAGAGTTCTAAGCATACACACACACAAAATAAACCCTCCTTTAAGGCTACATCAGTACAAAATTTCAATGAACTGAATTCAATATACTGTCAAACTAACAATTCCAGTGATCTTACCCAATCACTAGAAAACAGGCAATATCAGCACCCGATCTAAATGCAAGGTTATTTATTAAAACACCAACAGGAGATTAACCAAAAAGCAACTAATATGTTAATCTTAATATAAGACATTGAAGAAAAACCAAAAACAATATATTAAATATCACTCCACTGAGCCAGGCTGTAACTGATGGACAACAGACATGTGAGTTTGTCAAACAGTGCTTTAGATACTTTTCTAAGATAAAAAGTGTATCAGGAGATGCAAAGGAAAGGGAGAAATGTGAATTTATGCATTGAGTTCCACAACTTAAAATGACTATCAAAACGATAATATAAAGCTAAGTGACAATAACTTAACCACTGGGCACCAGACAGGCATGACCACTATTCACTGTAATTCACAGCGCTCTTCAGGAGTGTTCGGTGGACGGCCAAGCCAGCAATCCTGTCTTAATACAGACTGGATACTCCTCTGTGGGAAAAGACCCCGAAGAAGTCATGGCAAAGGCATAGAGAAAAAGTTCAACCTTTTGAAAAAGTTAGTGATATCAAAATGCTTTTCTATCGCTGGGAAACCAAACTAGGTCAAATATGTGGCCCAAAGCAGCATGGAATTCAGAGTCAGAGGTTGGCAGGAAAGTTTTGGAAAAGTTGCAGCTTTTAAAAATTGGCAATCTCTCCATGCTTAATAAAACTATCAGAGAAGAGGTATAATGTTTGTTCATTTGTGGAATGTTGACAGACTGCTGCAAAAATTCACATGAATGAAGAACCGCACAGATGTGCTTCAATGAAGTATTTTTTAAAAAATTTACAAAAAACTGAAGTTTCTATTTAAAAAATAACTACGTATGCCAAGATGAAACATGGTAAAAAGTAGTGTAATTTCTAGTCATGATTCTTTTAACAGCTAATGGGAAAGTGATAGAAATCATTTTCTCTTAAAAAGGAAGTTTTGTTATTGCACTGACTTTTACAATCTGACCTAGTAATTTAGAAAAATCATGTAGTAAAATCTGTAAAATTAAAATACAAAATTCTGGTTTGTAAACATCAGTTGGCCAAGTCTCTCCAGAGTCCTTCATGATAGTGGAATGGAATGAATAATTAACTCACTACCTTATTTACTTGCTGTGAGGGGGAAAATCCCAGAACACAGCTTTCATAACTTTCACAGTAATTATATTCAAAAGATATAAAGAAAGTCAGTGCAGTTGTCTTCTTTTCTTCCTCTGTGCAATTTTCAGCTCTTATCCCACTCTTAAGTGCCATAACTGAAATAATACTGGTTTGGAGACCTAGTACAGATTGGTCATAAATGTCGCATAAAATCTGTAGGACTTCGGTAAAGATATTTCCAAATGGCATAGTAATGCACTGCAGCTGCCGTGGCCACAAACAGGTGCCAGATGGCATGCGCAAATGGAATGATGCCATCGCTCTTGAAGAACACAACTCCCAGGCAATAAATTAAGCCCCCGCAGGCAAGTTCGTGAAGTCCATCCGTGTTGTTCTGTCAACAGAGGAAAAAAACGAAAAGGTTTTGATGTTACTCTGATGACAGCTAAAACCATCCCTGCAAATGCCCCCTAAGTCTCCTGATTTTCCAGACAACAAAGCAGCTCTGCACAAACAGAATCCTTATCTGTACACATGAACTACACTTAAATCGACCTGGATTAACCTCGGAAATCAGCCGTCTGCATCTCACCAAGCAATCAGGTTATAGGTTCCAAGGCAAACAGCAGCATCTTCTGCTCATCTATAGCTTGTTTAAGCAGACTGCAATCGCATCTAAAATGAATGGTCATTCATTTGATAAAGTACAGTCCTTGGCTTTCATCTTTCTCTTGAGCAGCCTTCTTCCCTACTAAGGTACACTCAAGCCGCTCTGCTTATAATCCACATCTCCAGCACGGTTTTCACTCCCTTTGTCTTCCTCAAACTCTGTTCTACACTAATCACTTTCCTCAGACTCCTCCTGTTTCTGTGAGCTTGTGGCTCCCTTACAGCTGACATAGCCAGAAGGAAAATCCTTGCTAGGAGTGACCTCTGAGATCGTATAGCACAATACAGTTCCTAGCCTTCTAGATGCACCAGGCCTTTGTGTCTTTGTGCTTGGGAGTGTTTTAGCTCAGCAGGAAATTAACAGTCAGGTGTGCTTTAGCACAAAAAGGAGACTTTATAAAGTACTCTTGGTTTTCAAAGCCCTTGACTCATCTACAAGATGAGACCGGGCTGTGTGAATGGCAGGTGAAGAGAACAGAGGCAGGGCTCAAGATGCTGATGGACAAACTCACGAGGGTTTCTGGAGACCAGAACAGGGAGGTCTCCGGTTCCGCAGGGTGAGTGGGAACCTACAGCAGCTTGTGGCCAGGCCTTGGAAGGGACAACGGTGGGGGTGTTCTGGAGGCCTGGGCCCTGCAGCCTTGGGAGCCTTGGAGCAGGGCCCTGCAGAAGTCCAACAGGGGACTGGGGGGCCCCGGTGCGTGGGCTGCCTGTGCCGAGGTGAGGGCGATGGCCACATTGGACACAGAGCCAGGCGTGAGGAACCAGGCCGGGGGCGAGGGCCAGCCCCATCTTCAAAATTCACATAGGCACCGTGGTGTTCTGCAGGATCAAACAATGAGGAAGGAGACTTCTCAGATTGCTCCTTAACCTTGGTCAGATGGGACATCAGTCAGATTTCATTTTCTTTAAAAAGTAAAACATAGCAAAACAAAACACCAGACACATTTATTATTTCCTAGAGGTTATAGAGCAATTAATATCCATTAATAAGAGTACATCATAAGAAATGCTGGGCTGAAAGAAGCACAAGCTGGAATCAAGACTGCCGGGAGAAATATCAATAACCTCAGATATGCAGATGACACCACCCTTATGGCAGAAAGCCCAAGAAGAACTAAGGAGCCTCTTGATGAAAGTGAAAAAGTTGGCTTAAAGCTCAACATTCAGAAAATGAAGATCATGGCATCTGTTCCCATCACTTCATGGGAATTAGATGGGGAAACAGTGGAAACAGTGGCTGACTTTATTTTTTGGGGCACTCCAAAATCACTGCAGATGGTGATTGCAGCCATGAAATTAAAAGATGCTTACTCCTTGGAAGGAAAGTTATGACCACCCTCGATAGCATATTCAAAAGCAGAGACAGTACTTTGCCAACAAAGGTCCATCTAGTCAAGGCTATGGTTTTTCCAGTGGTCATGTATGGATGTGAGAGTTGGGCTGTGAAGAAAGCTGAGCGCCGAAGAATTGATGCTTTTGAACTGTGGTGTTGGAGAAGACTCTTGAGAGTCCCTTGGACTGCAAGGAGATTCAACCAGTCCATTCTGAAGGAGATCAGTCCTGGGTGTTCATTGGAAGGACTGATACTAAAGCTGAAACTCCAATACCTTGGCCACCTCATGCGAAGAGTTGACTCACTGGAAAAGACCCTGATGCTGGGATGGCAGGAGGAGAAGGGGACGACAGTGGATGAGATGGCTGGATGGCATCACCAACTCAATGCACATGAGTTTGAGTGAACTCCAGGAGTTGGTGACGGACAGGGAGGCCTGGCATGCTGTGATTCATGGGGTCGCAAAGAGTCGGACACGACTGAGCAACTGAACTGAACTGAGTAATACAAAATTCCCTGTATACATGTATTAGGGGCATTTTCCTTAGAGAGGGTTAGGTTTTCCTAACAGAGGGTTAGGATTCTTACAGGAGCATCTGACCTCCCAGTGAAGAGTCACTCATCTAACATAGCCTCCTTATTTTAGAGATGAAGAGACTAAAGTCAGAGAGATAAGTACTGCTTTATCAACTTTCAAAGAACCAGAACATGGTTAATCTTAAAACCAGATTATGTCTGCTTCATTATCAACACCATTACTGTGTTTCTATGTCCCTATTAAACGTTTGAAACATTCATTTAATCTTCATAACCCTAAATTAAGTATTTTTATCCCAACTCCACAGATGAGAAACCTGGAACACACAGAGGATAAATAATTTGCCCACGGCCATGGAGCCTTTAAGTACCAGAATCAGGATTTGAGTCAAGACCAAGGTGTTTTGTTTCCTGAAGTTACATTCCTTTTTTAGGGAGGGAGCGAAGTCTTTTAAAGACTGATGATTCATTTATATAGTGTAATGCATAGATATTAAGTGGACTGTAAGGTTTTGTGAAATGCACACTTTTATGTAATTCATATCACCCCTATGAAGATACACAAATATCCTAACACTCCAGAAAGTTCTTTGGTGACCCTTCCCAATCCTAGACAACCCCTTCCACTAAGGCAACCATTGTTCTTGTTGCTATTACCACAGACTAAGCCTCTCCATTCTAGAAGCTCACATAAATGGAATTATACTGTATGTACAGTTCTGCGTCTGGCTTCTTTTTTGCTCAATATAATATTTTTGGTGCTAGTGATAAAGAACTCGCCTGCCAATGCAGGAGATGTAAGAGATGTGGGTTCGATCCCTGGGTCAGGAAGATCTCCTAGACGAGAAAACGGCAACCCACTCCAGTATTCTTACCTGGAAAATCTCACGGACAGAGGAGCCTGGCGGGCTACAGTCCATGGGGTTGCAGAGTCAGACACGACTAAAGCGACTTAGCTCGCAAGTGTGCACATGTATGCATGCTAGTGCTAATGTCATTCATTCCTTTCTATTACTTGGCATTTCATTAAGTTTTAATATCCTTTCCATTTGGGGGCTATCATGAATAAAATTTAATCCTTAAACTGTTTTACAAGTCCTTTTGTAGATACATGTTTTCATTTTTGCTGAACTATAAATGTGTGCTTAATTTTATAATAAACTGCTAAGCAAATTACCAAAGTGGTTGCATTTTATATTTTCCAAAACAATGAATCAAGGCTCTAGTTATTTCACATCCTTGTTGGTATTTGGTGGCGTCAGCCTTTTTAATTTAACTATTCGGTATGGTGTGGTGGAAAGCTTTTAATGTTCATTTTCGTGATTTCAGAGATGACTGGTGACATTGAGCAGTTTTTCAAGGGTTTACTGGATACTTGTATCTCTTTCTCTTTTTATTATTGATTTAGAGTGCTACACTGTGTTTGGTACATATCCTTTGTCAGATACATATAGAGAAACCAAATTTCTCCCAGCCTGAGGCCTGACTGTTCAAGTTCATTGATCTTTTCTTCTGCAGTATCCCATCTGTTCTTAAATTCCTCCAATACATTTTTTTTTTCAACATATAGTTTTCAGATCTAGAATTTTCATTAGGCTTTTCTTGCTTATCTAGCAATATTTGTTTAGTTAATGGATGCCAAGAGTACAGATTTTGTTGTTTTCCAAACGTTGAGTTTGTTCTGCCATTTATTTACTAGAGGATCAACTTTATCCTTTGAGGTTTCTGGGCTTTGTTATGGGAGTGCCACAGCTTTGTCTAAGATGTGATCTTGCTAGGGTCAATGGAATACTTATTTTGCTCTGCGTGGTCTCTCCATTCTGGCTGGTTAGAACTCTGGGATCTCCAGTACTGGGCTCATTCAGGAATATCCACTTACTTCACAGCCTTTCAACAGCTATCTTCAACCAGGGTATGCAGCGTCTTGCCCAGCACAAATGCAGCTTAGTATTTGGGCAAGGGCACAAGTAAATCCCTTTGCAGATTTCTGGAGACTCTTCTCTGTGAAGCTCCCTCGTCTCCAGGACCCTGCCCCAGCCCAGTGAGCTGAATTGTTGGTTTGTTTCCTCCACCCAGATGGCTGCTCCTGGACTCCACTTTCTTTCACTGTAGTTTGGAAAGCATTCCAAACAGGGAGAAAACTGCAGTGCATTTGAAGCTCATCTTTTGGTTTCTCTCTCAAGAATCATAGTCCTATATGTCTGTGTCCAATGCCAAAAAATTGTTGTTCATGCACTTTTGTAGCATTTTTATAGCTCTTTGTGGTAGAAGGGTAATTCTGACACTCGTTATTCTGACTGCAACACCAAAGGTTTGAGTCTTCATCATCTGTGCTGTTCCTGCTCCTTCAGATGCCTGGTTCCTTTTGACCTGGTCTCTGCTCACCGGTTTCATACAGAACTTGTGTCATCTGCACGGTCACACCCCTCACATGTCTATGCACATTCAGACGCTGCTTCCCCGTGCCCGGGCCTCCCTCCACGCTGGGTCCGTCTCCGTGCCACCTGCGCCACTCTTCCGCCTCTTGGCTCCCGTCTGTCCTTCTGAATCAGCGTGAATAGCATTTCCTCGGGTATTCTGTCAGGCCCTCCCAGAGTAGGCTGCACTTTCCCCAAAGCCTTATAAAACTTGATGACCACTTCTTATTTTATATGAATGGTATTTTTCTGCTTGATTCTAAGTTCTATCAGGGCAAGGGTGGGGATTTTCCTGTTTGATAAACGTGAACAGTAGTCACCTGTTATTGTGCCACTTGAAAATGTCCATGAAAGATTTACACTAGTAAAAATACTGGATAAACTTGTTTTTACGATACCCAGAGGGAATTTACCTGAAGCTTCACTCTAACAATTAGTAACCTATCACCCAGACCTTGCTCTGGGTGTCCTCAATCGCCTTCCAGGCAGATTTTCTCACTTCTGTCTTTCACCTCCCTCCTCTCACCATTCCCTGATGCCTTTACCAACTAAACTATATGTATTTTCGGTGCAAGGTAAATTACTAAAGCCATTATAAATCTTGTATCTCAAAGAACATATCTCGTTACAATCTCATAAAGCATACCCTTTGAAAAAACACAAGCAAACATAAATCCTAAATATTTTACAGGCATTTTTGTGACCAGAGCGAGAACTATATACAGCAAAATTCTTACAAAGTGCCTGTGAGCTCAGGAGTGAAATTACAGGTACATTTCTGACCCTTGCAGGCTAAGAAGAGAGTTCAACTAAACAAACCATGACTTCCTTAATTAATACAGTAGCCAGTGCCCAAAAATGCAGAGTATAGACTGGAAATACATAAGCTAAAAGCACAAGTGAGCAGTGGGTGGGATTGTGAGGTCGTTACGTTATTGTTCCAAACTGACAAATACACATGGATTTCTCAATACTGATTAGTCTGACTCCTACAGGTAATGCCACATTTTCACTCAGTAAAGTCCCCAAAGGACAATTTCAAGCAAAGTTAAAAAAAAAAAAAAAGCACTTTCCTGGGAAAGAGAAATAATACGACTTAAAAGCAAGTGAAAGGAAATGTAAGAGTGAAGGGATTCAAGAAATATCCAATAAAATGTTGAGCCAAATGACCTTTTGAAGTCCTTCCAATGCTTAAATTTTAAGAAGTCATTAATTTAACTGTTTACAATAGCCAAGACATGAAAACAACCTAAATGTCCATCAACAGAGGAATGAATAAAGAAGATGTGGTACATATATACAATGGAATATTACTCCACTATAACTGAGTAATATTTTTAATATTACAAGCCATTAAAAAGGATGAAATAATGCCATTCGCAGCAACATGGATGGACCTGGAGACTGTCATACTGAGTGCAGTCAGTCAGAGGAGAAACACTGTATGACGTCCTTTATATGATACTGAGTGCAGTCAGTCAGGGGAGAAACACTGTATGACGTCCTTTATATGATACTGAGTGCAGTCAGTCAGGGGAGAAACACTGTATGACGTCCTTTATATGATACTGAGTGCAGTCAGTCAGAGGAGAAACACTGTATGACGTCCTTTATATGTGCCATCTAAAAAGAAGTGAAACAAATGAACTTATTCACAAAATAGATACAGACCCACAGACTCAGAAGAGGAAGTTATGGTTGCCAGGAGGGGAGGATGGCAGGAAGGGCCAGGGAGGGAGTCTGGACTGACGTGCACACACTGTTATATTTAAAATGGACAACCACAAGGCCCTACTGTACAGAACAGGGAACACTGCTCGATGTCATGTGGCAGCCTGGATGGGAGGGGAGATTGGGGGCGAATGGATACATGTGTATGCAGAGGTGCTTTGCTGTGCAGCTGAAACTATCACAGCATTGTTAACTAACTATCCTCCAATATAAAATAAAAAGATTTTTAAAAAATGAAAAAATTTACCCTTGTCCATGGATTTAGGTTTAAGACACTAAGTAACTTAAAAAATTCCCACCTTCACATTATCTCACACCTCTTTGGGTAAAGGGTGGGAGTGGGGTTATCGCCAAGAACAAATACAGCAGATTACCATATGGAAGGAGACACTTGGGTATATAGCTTTTCCAAACTGCAGACAGCAAGCAGTGCAAGTTGTGGCACTTTGTAATTTATATATTTTTTCTTTTGAGTCTCTAATAGGCACATTATAACTTCAGAAATAAAAGCTACAGATTGTATCTATAGACATATTAAAAGTCACAGTGATTGGAAAGAAAATAAGGTGAAATAACTAAATTATGAAGAAACTTACCATTGATGTTACCACCAAGGCAGGAGAAAAGCCCATTGTGAGATAGAAAAAGAGCTCAATCACCTTATACCTGCAGAAGAGAAATGTGTTAATATAATTTATCTATTCCTACAACACTTAAACCATTTCCTTGCCATTTTTTTCTTTTGAAAAACAAATGTAAACTCTTAATGAAATGTATTTTCCCTACAGGAGACCATTACAGACTGAAATACTGTAGTTGAGTATAACAATGAACGAATATTTCTTTCAGGATTGTTGTTGTTTAGTCATTAAATCCTATCTGACCCTTCTGTGACCCCATGGACTCTAGCCCTCCTGGCTCCTCTGTCCATGGGATTCTCCAGGCAGGAATACTGGAGTGGGTTGCCATTTCCTTCTCCAGGGGATCCTCCTGGCCCAGGGATTGAATCTGCATCTCCTGCATTGGTAGGTGGATTCTTTACCACTGAGCCACCAGGGAAACCCTTTCAGGATTGATAAGGCATCAAATTCTACATGCTACACGGAAAATGTTCTTTGCCCAAAGTTATCACTGAATCCAATTAACCGTGCACCCTCCCTTTCTAATCCCAGTGTTTGCCTTCACCATCATTCCAATTCATCACTATAAGACACTGAAATTATGAAGCTGCACAAGGAATAGCTTGGCGCCTCCTCTATCAGTGGCAAAGGGATGGGAGCCTTAAAGAACTAAGGGAATGTGTTTCTGATGGTCTATTTTGTATCTGCACAAGCTCTTAATTTGTAAGGCTCATCATCTTAAATGCAGATTATTTGAAAATGCTAAAAAAACACACTGTACTGAAATTCAAGCTATATTTATGCCTAGTCAAACTACACTTTAAGTTTGTCGAAGGCAAGGACCAAAGTATATTTATGTTTGGATCTGCAGGGCCTAGAACAGTATGTGGCACCATTTAGGTTTTCCCTAATACCTGCCAAACCAAATGGCCAAGGGTGACTCGCATCTCGTTCTTAGTGTTTTGTACTCAAAGTCCACCAGGAAGTAATCATATCAGGGAACTGGGGAAGAATGTGGGTTTGGTTTACATCAGAAGGCCTGAAACAGGATAAAAAATAGTTGTCTTACTTTACTTCCTATTTTATCCAAGGGTATAAATTAGGGGTTTGAGTCTGAGAAGCAAACTGTTCCCTTGGATATATATATATAATGCATAACACCACTCAGAATTGCTAATTATGGTCAAAAATGCACTTAAGTGAATTTCAAAGTTACAGAGAAGTTAGCTAAAACTACTATTTTCTTCTGAAAAGAGAAAACAATTTACTTTGTGACAAGCACACGTTATAGTCAATTCTGAGGGCCATTCTGCCAAAAACAATAGATAAAGAATTTAATAAACTGTATCCAAATAAATGATTTCATGGTTGTGAGTTTCTCAAGTTCAGGCATATGAAATGATGAGAAGAGCCATGGAATAGGAACTAGGCCACCTGGGTCCTAATTCCAGATGTGTCACTGATTTCATGCATGTACTGAATGTTCTCAGTTTTCAAGCATGAAGCAAAAATAGACGACTTGAAGGTCTCTTCTAGAACTAAGATGCTAAATTTCAATAAGCTTTCTTTTTATATTGCTTCACACACTAGGACCTTTGAATACCAGGTTAAAAAAAAATGTGTTCCATGGTGAGGATACTAAGAGTTCATATACCCTTCCAAACATCCCCCTTCCCAGGAGTCTTGGGTTGGAACAGCTGCTGGGCTCCTAACTAGGTTAAGTGTTATGCTGAGGGCTTAATATCGATTATCTTCAACCTTCCTAGAAACTTAGAAAAGCAGTTATTTTTCTCATGTGGTAACTGTAAGTCACAGAGGCAGGCTAGTTTGTAGAT
This sequence comes from Bos grunniens, assembly GCF_055505025.1. Lineage (NCBI taxonomy): Eukaryota > Metazoa > Chordata > Mammalia > Artiodactyla > Bovidae > Bos > Bos grunniens. The sequence goes on along the minus strand of NC_141183.1, from coordinate 57,904,779 downwards.
ACAACTAGTCTGGCTGAGGATGTGAAGTGAAGTCTGACTCATTTCAGAGTCAGAACTGAACTGCCATTGCAGATGAGGGAGAAAGCTACTTTGTCCTTCAGCTACATCATGTGTTACACAGGCACCATTCATTTGTCTACAGCAATCTGTCCACCAGTGATACAGAGCAAATGGTTCTGAAGATTTATTAAAACAATATATATTTTGTTTATGTATTTCTACTATTTTGAAGTACAAATGTAAAGTAAATCATACTGTAATGTAGATAAAATTTAGGAAGTTAATTTTAAAGGTATTAAATGTAAATTATTTTCTCTTACTTTTCATGGTAGAGAAATACATAAATGGTTCCTCCAGCTGCCATGAGCCAGATAAACCAACGCATATGAGATGCCAGGGGTCCAAGTTCACGGAGATTTAACCTAAAAATGTAAACATGACAACAGAGAACAGAAGTGATAAATGAAAGGAATTCATAAAACCTGTGTTTTCCTCTAGTCCTGAAAACTGATAGAGAAGGTAAGAGGATAAGACCAGAAAGAAAAAGCACTCAACATGTGGTGGAGGTATCTGGGCAACTGGGGTAAAATTAATAACTTAAAGAGACATGTACAGGTGAGCCCCAGCACACCACGACACCCGACTTTCCTGATTAGGCGGGCTGCTGCAGAGGCCACTCGCCTTCTCACTCCTGACTGTGTACTTGAGAGCAGACTGTTTACAAAGATTACTGAGAACAAAACCCTCAACTGGATCCCACACACACAACAGATACCTAATACACAGACCAAGTATCTCTGCCAAGAGAAAACATCAGAAGAATTAGCCCAACATACGTCATGTAAGATATTTTGTTAGAATTTAACCATGGACTCCTGTGAAGCCTGAACTTAAAATGCTACAAATTCATCTGTACTAAATTCTGATTAATAGATATGGGGGAAAAAATGTTATTCTGAATGACTATTACTACAAAATTAGTATTTCCAAATGGAAAAGGTACCATCTGCATATCGAAGACTTACATGTGAACAAACTGTTTATTGTAATATTTGTTTCCTCAGTCTACATTTAAAATTTTTATTTACTTATTTTAAATTGAGGTATACTTCACAAAAGCCTCCAAGTATTCTCGCTCCAATATGATGCAGACCTATAATTTAGTAACAGGTACTGGGGAGAGACAGCACTTACTTTTTACTACAACACATAATTAGGTTTCTTTTGAATGATGGATGCTACATTAGTCAGAATCCAGAGACCGGGTGTTTCTAATGACTATAGTAGTTGACGGCATAATGTCAATTTCCGAGTGGTTAAAACTGGACCATACCGTGGTAGAGGAAAACTAACTTTTCTTTAATTATGGATTCAAAACAGCACAAGACTCTATCTTGTCTATACCGAAAAGACAGGAAGAACCAGGACACTGAACTGAATACCAGGCATTTTAAATGGCTAACTAATTAGGCTAGCTCTCTTATTCACATAGCTGAAGAAATGAGAGACGCACTCCATATATAGTAGCTACTGTGCTGTGAAGACAAGCAGTGTGAATTTCAAAAGTTAGCTTGTTTTCTTTACATATATATTTATAGCATTTCCATTTAAACAATTAGATGTCCAAGTATTCTGAATAGCAGAAGCACAAAGAAAGAAAATGGAAGGCAAAGGTAATCTATTTCCAAAGTGAGCGTGCTACCTACACACAACTTTGTAGCACTTCTCTGGAACATTCCAGGGCAGATGTGTATTCTGAGTGTCAGCAACCTTGTTTCCTTACAGTCTGCAAGCTGACTCAAGCAAATCAAAATGGGAAAGGAAAAAAAAACCTGTGTATGTATGTTTTTTGGGGTGGAGGGCAGGGACAGGAAGACAGGAGGGAAGAAGGACTGAGAATTCTCTCATAAAAATGCTGTCTTCAGAAAAACTGTATCTTACCATGGAGCGTAAGACGCAGCAATGAAGAAATAGATGACCATTCTATCGCACATGTGAAACCAATGCTCCACTGTCCTGTGAGGGCAAACACATCAGACAAAGTTTTCAGAAAACTGTAAGACTGGAAGTAGGGGTTGTCACTCCGCTAGGCCACAACAGCCACTCTTGTTCCTAGTTCTCATGGCATACATAAATGGGCTTTCAAAGTCACACAGCTTTCTTTTTTTTTTAATAAAATGAAGCCACAAATAAAAGCTTTATTATTAAGATTACACATACCAAAGATTCTCTCCATGTAAGAACCCCACAACAATCAGAAACTCTGAAACTATTAAACAATAACAAGCAAAATCTGTGCTTTCTGATGTTTTCCATTTCTTTTAGAGACTATCTAACAGGAAAATGAAGTTCCCCGAGGACAGACCACCTCTCAACCCCTATCATGGTGCAGGGCACAAACCTGTGAGGGCTCAGTAAAATACTCCCTAAAGCCACAGTCTTTTTACAATGTCTCTGAAGCAGCCTTTACTCCAAGTACCTTAATGCAGACAATAAGTTGCAATAAAGCAAATTTAGAAACTAATTTAGGAACAGCAATGACACAAACAAGGGGAAAAAAAAAAATGGTCATCTGCTGTCAAGAGGGTAGCCGCCTGCACTTCTAAGCAAGTTTTCTCCTGCAACTGAAGGGTCAGGAAGTGTACAACGATCCGGCTCCCCGAGGTCTATTCACAGAGCGGATAAGACAGGATCTGCCCTTCACTGAGGGAACGTAAAAAGTACAAACGCACTGCACTGTCTTTAATCCACTTTCAGCCCAAGTGGTGGACACGACGGCTTGGTGGTTGACCAGCATTAGACCTGCCTCGCCACACACCCTGCGGTGGCCAGGGCAGGCCGAGGGTGTCCAGCCAGTCAGTGCTGGTCACTACATTAATGTTCTCAAGCCTGACTGCCTTTCAGAATCGTCCAGGGAAGCTACAATACAGTCACAAACTCCAGGCCAGCAGATCCTGACTTAACAGGGCTAGAAGATGAGGCAGAAGGTAGAGGGAAGAGGGGAATCTCTTTTTTTAACTGCTTGGACGACTGTGATTCTGAGCCAGTTCTGGGGCCTTTCTAATTCTGCTTTCCAGACGGTGGCAGCACCCAAAGTCAAGCTGCAGCTTGTTCAAGACCCACCCCGAAGGGACTGCCCTGCCGGCCCAGGGCTGAGACTCCATGCTGCCAGCACTCGGGGCCCAGGCGTGAGCCCTGGCGTGGGAACTAGACCCCACCTGCCACAACTAAGAGTTCATCTGTGGCAGCTAACACCTGGCGCAGCCAAAAAAATAAACAAATGAATAAAATATTAAAAAAATAAAACCCCACCACCCGCCTCTCTGACACTCACCCTCCAGAAACAACATCTGTATCAGAGTATGTATGAGCATTAAATGAGACGATGCGGCCATGTGATTAGCACAGCACCCAGCACATAGTAGGTACTTAACCAATACTCATTCCCTTCCCTCTTTTACTTAAATTAAGGATATACTGGGATATTTTTAAGAATTAATGCAATTAAAATAAATAAAATTCCACCCACAGCTTACGATTCTAGCAGTGCTACTACAAGGTTCAAGAGAGACTGGTTTCTCTTACACCTTCTTCTCAGGCCTTGGCAGGGAGGCCCTGAATACTGAAGCAGGTACCTACAACTCTTTATTGATTCAGAAATCTAGACAGCAAAGCCAAGTCAGACAAGGCAATCACAGGCACTGCACTATGCCCAAAAGATAATGAAGTGCTCTGGCCTCTGCGACAGTGTGTCCTGAAGAGTCAGGATAGGTACTTTTGAGGCATGCTTCTGAGTGTGTCCCTGGGCTCCTTCATGATTCAATGCTGTGGTTTTATTTTAAGCTCAGGGAACTGTCAGCTTCTGGGTGAAGGTAGCAGACTACAAACTATAAGCAATAATGTGAAGGGTGTGGTGGAAGTAAACCTCAGGACCGGAGTCAGAGGACCTGGGATGATCAGATTCTGCTGCAATCGATGACTCGGGCAAGTCAGGGAGCTTCTCTGGGTCTCAGTTTCCCCAGGTGAAAATGATGGGTCTTGGATTAGATGTTCCTTAAGAATCCTTCTTGGAGAAGGCAATGGCACCCCACTGCAGTACTCTTGCCTGGAAAATCCCATGGACGGAGAAGCCTGGAAGGCTGCAGTCCACGGGATCCCTGAGGGTCGGACACGACTGAGCGACTTCACTTTCACTTTTCACTTTCATGCATTGGAGAAGGAAATGGCAACCCACTCCAGTGTTCTTGCCTGGAGAATCCCAGGGATGGCGGAGCCTGGTGGGCTGCCATCTATGGGGTCGCAAGGAGTCAGACACGACTGAAGTGACTTAGCAGCAGTAAGGATCCTTCTGGTTCTAAAACTCTGATCTTTAAATGTGAGGAAACTAGTAATCATCTCATCACTAGCAGAATCCCAAATCCTGCTTTTAAATAAAGCATATCTTTTTAATGTTAGATTGTCCAAATAGCTTGAGATTTCTTTGAACATTCTATAAAACCAAAAATTACCTTCTAATATTATACTAAATCACTTTTGGTCTGTTCTAAATCCTCCTGAGAAGAAATTTTGCCCTTTGGGGTTGTACAGATTCTATTTCATAAGCAACTAAATGGTGTGCTCTACCTTTGTATTCTCCCCAATTAACTCTTCACTCAAAGGATGATTGCTTTTATGTTCTTCTCGTTGGGAGGTGAGGGACCGCAGTATTGTTTGGAAAGCATTTAATAGCTAATAAGTAGCAACATATGTGTGTTTTGTTTGAGTAGATACACTGGATCTAATTCTGAAAGCTGAACTTCACAGAACAGTAACCTGAGCTGTAATATACCTGCAGTATAGCTGCAGTGATTGTAATTTTCAGTCACCCTCACATGCATCATCTCATTCACCTATCACAACAGTCCACCAGTCGGGCATTACCATTCTCATTTTAGTGATGAGGAAACTGAGGCTACATGAGGCCAGGTTGCAGGGCTGGGACTGAAAACCCAACCGATGAGTCCAAGCCCAGGGTCCTGCCCACCACCCCGCAGCTGCAGTGGAGAACAGGCGTCAGGGTTCCACACTGTCAGTCCTAGGGAAGCAATGTGGGTTGGTTTGGTTGTTGGTTGGTTGGGTTTTATTTCGGCTGAGCAGCGAGGCTTGCAGGATCCCTGACCAGGGACTGAAGCCGGGGCTCCAGCAGTGAGGGTGCAGAGTCCTAACCAGTGAACTGCCAGGGAATTCCCAGCAATGTGGTTTTGTTTGTTTTTTGAACAAAGACCCACTTTTTAAAGATACACATGGGGGGTCCTCAAACTCCTTCCAATCCATAGAAAATTTCCTGAGCAATGAATGGGACAGTTGAGTCTACCAGGAAGGGCAATGTCCACTCTTCGCCTCAGCTGCCCAAAGCATGCCAGCAGGAAAGGCCAACCTGAACCAGTGATTCTGTGTGATCTGTTCAAACAGCTGCCATTCACGGTACCTTAAGTGGCTCTTTTTCCATGCTACAATGTGAAATACTGTGGAAACGATGAAGAGGGCACAGAGGCCCATTCCATAAATCCAAGCTGTTATCTTTTCCCAGCAGTCATCAGAGAGCCGGTGAAGGAGGGCACTGCCCACAATGGCCGGAACAATGAGGAACTGAGAGAGAGGGAAAGAAAAATAAATATTCAGTAAAACGCTGAATTGAGAGCTGTTAAAAATACCCAAGTTTATGAGGGACAACTTCAGGAAGATCACTTTAAAACACACATCTCCTTTCCCGGATAATTAGAACAAGCACCAGATGAAGCTGACGTTTTGCTGCGCTGAGAACAGGTGCTGTGTTTAGGGGCCCGGAACCTGTGCCTGCCAGTGGGGACATGGTCAGGCAGCAAAATGACTCAACTGTTGCAAAACAGACGTCCTCTAACCTAATTTTGCTACCAAGCACGTACCCAGATTTCCCAGGGATGACTTGATCTTGAGATAGTCCTTCCTGTTTCCCCAAAGTGCTACTGAAAGCCCAAATTTCAGCAAAGGGTAACTAAATGAATTAAATCAGTGCATATAACGCACATACCACACTCAAATCATTTGTCCCATCATACGTCCTCATTTCTAGTCGGGATGTCTACATCCCACCAGTTTGGGGGCTACTGTAGAGTGAAAAGGGGTGGAAGGGTCTTTGCATTATCTCATTTTCTGAGATTCATTTACCTATTTGGCTGTGCCAGATCCTGGATGCAGATGCGCGATCTAGTTTCCCAACCAGGGGTTGAACCCAGGCACCCTGCACTGGGAGGATGGAACCTCAGACATGGGGCCACCAGGGAAGTTCCCGGGTTATTTCATTTTTAACAGCACCTTTCAAGTAGACAAAGGTAATCCATTCCTACCGAGTCAAATAATTTTAAGAGACTAGGATCTTAAGAGGGAATTTTGCTTTTACGCCATATTTTACACTACATATGGACACAAAGTGCAAAGTCTAGCCATAACAGTATGACTAATAAACATTTTATAATAATAGAAATCATCAGGAGAAATCAACTACTTTATTAGATACCAGAATAAACATACCTGGCAAAGAATGCAAACTTTAGAAATCTCATCTATTTTTGTCTCCAACACCTATGTTTTCTCTCTTGCAACAGAATATTAACTCTTCCAGATAGGATCAGCACTGAATTTCAATGCTGATTACAATGGCTGAGAACAAAATGTGAAAATTAAGGACAACAAAGTAAATTTTTCATAAAACAAAATTTATTTTGAGACTATGTCCTTTCTATTTTTTTTTATGTTAAAGTATCTTCCTGAGAATTAGATGGAAGTTTTTTGTTTTGTCATTTTTAGAAATTTTAATGCTCTCTGAAATCCAAAAATCAGGGATACAGTTTAGTAAGTTTAATAAGATGACGTTTTCTGTTCTAAAAAATTAATGTGTATGTTTTGTCAGTTTTCCCTTAACTTTGGTTTATATAAGTGTTCCTGATGACCATCCAGGACAGATAAACTAAAGGATTATTCAGGTCTACTTCAAGAAAATACTATTCTTAAAGGTGACCTGTGCATCTCAACAACCAAACAATTATATTTAAATGCTCAGCATTATGCTAAATAATAAGCACTTCACTGGTTGCTTTCATAGGTCAGTATTTTGAAAACTATCAGGACACTATTTTTCTACCTTTTATCAGTACTTTGCAGTTGGTAAATGGATACAATGATGGATGTATACTGGAACAATAAGTGAAAGAAAAGGCCATATAAGCTATCATTCAAACTTTATATCCCTTATATCCTAATCCTGACGTAGACTTAAATACATACACACACGTACACACACACGCTTATTTTCTTAAGGGCCTGTGGACAATTATCTTAAGAAATAACTTTAATTTTAGCTCTGTTAAATTCATCAGACATTTAGTTAAGAATAAAAAATGGAAACCCAAATGTCTGTCAAAAGATGAATGGATAAAGAAGGTGGGATATGTATAAACACATACATACATATACACATACACATGTAATAGAATATTACTCAGTCCTAAAAAAATGAAATATTGCCAATTTGCAGCAATATGGAGGGACCTAGAGATTATCGTACTAAGTGAAGTAAGTCAAAGAAACACATGATATCATTTATATGTGAAATATAAAAAATAAAATAAATGAATCTATACACAAAGCAGAAACAGACTCACAGACATAGAAAATAAACATGACAACCAAAGGGGAAGGGGAGTGGGGGCAGGAAGGGGGATAAATTAGCACTACGGGATTAACAAATACACACTACTAGACAAAATAGAAAAGCTCAAAGATTTATTGTATAGCAGAGGGAACTATATTCAATATCTTATAATAACCTATAATGAAAAAGCTGGCTTAAAATTCAACAGTCAAAAAATGAATATCATGGCATCTGGTCCCATTACTTCATGGCAAATAGAAGGAGAAAAAGTAGAAACAGGGACAGATTTTATTTTCTTGGTCTCAAAATCACTGTGGACAGTGCCTGAAGTCATGAAATTTTAAGACGCTTGTGCCTTGGAAAGAAAGCTATGACAAACCTAGACAGTGTATTAAAAGGCAGAGACATCACTTTGCCGACAAAGGTCCGTATCGTCAAGGCTATGGTTTTCCCAGTAGCCATGTATGGATGTGAGAGTTGGACTGTGAAGAAGGCTGAGCACTGAAAAATAGATGCTTTCAAACTGTGGTGCGGGGTAAGACTCTTGAGAGTCCCTTCTACTGTAAGGAGATCAAACCAGTCAACCCTAAAAGAAATCAATCCTGAATATTCATTGGAAGGACTGATGCTGAAGCTGAAGCTGCAAAACCTTGGCTACCTGATGCGAAGAGCCAACTCATTAGAAAAGACCCTGATGTTGGGAAGACTGAAGGGAAAAGAAGAGTGGCAGAGGATGAGACGGCCAGATGGCATCATTGCCGCAACGGACATGAATCTGAGCAAACTCTGGGACATAGTGAAGGACAGGGAAACCATGGGGTCACAAAGAGCCACACACGACTTACTGACTGAACAACAGATGAAAAATAATCAGAAAAATGTGTGTATATATATATATATACGAATAAAACTGTATCACTTTACAGTACCACTGAAACTGTCATAGTATTTTAAATCAACTACACTTCAATTAAAAAAAAGAGTAAAAGATGGATATCTAGAAAGTACAGCTAATAATCAAATTAGGCTGTGCATTCTTTAAGTATGGACTCTAAACATTTTGACCCTCTGGGGTTGTGAGGCTCACTTCACAAAATATGTGTCATTAATGCAAAGACAGGGGTCAGCTCAAATCTAGAGAATTTCACCAAATCCTTCCTGCCCTAAGAATCTAAGCCGCAGGTCCAGGGAGACTGTCCACTAGTGAGGTTACTCCAAATTTCATTACTGAAGAAGCCCTTTAACGGGGCTTCTTCAGGGCAAGCATGTACAAAGTAGGTAGAAACTCTTTTCTAAAGAAAAAATATTCAGCAAGATTCTAGCATTTTACTTATTTAAATAAAAATATTTTGAGCACCTAAAGAAAAAGGACAGTGATAAAAGAGAGTAACATTTCAATACCACAAATAACATTTGAATTCTACTATTATAATACTAGGGCATGGCAACCCATTCCAGTATTCTTGCTTGGATAATTCCACGGACAGAGGAGCCTGGTAGGCTATACTCCATGGAGACTCAAAGAGTCGGACACAACTGAGCGACTAACACTTTCGCTTCACTATAATACATAGAACTGATACTTTAGAAAGTTGGATTTCTGCTAAGTAATGACCAGACAGCATTGTTCTATTAGATTACAAGGGAATCTACCAAAAACTAGTTTATTTCAGGTTTATTTGGCATCACGTTCCTTTATAGAAAACACTATTCTCTGGAGAAGGGGCTTAAAGAAATGAAAAGGCACAACTTGAATTCAAGCAAATTTTATTCCAATAACATTTATATGTAACCTACATATTATACTAACACTGTCTAAAATAACTGAATCAGCCTGTTCTAAACACTCTTCACTAAAGAGATAAATTGATCTCCTCTATCTCTTATCTTCAGACTATATACCAACCACCATTTCCCCTCAAAAAATTTCACTAGATGCAACTTTCAAAGGGAATAATGAAATCATAGATAAAAGGAAGTTTATAGTGACACAAGAAAATGCCAATAAAATGAAAATACACACATAAACACAAACAATGGGCTTCCCTGGTGGCTCAGATGGTAAAGGGTCTGCCTGCAATGCGGGAGACCTGAGTTCAGTCCTTGGGTCAGAACGATCCCCTGGAGAAGGAAAAGGCAACCCACTCCAGTATTCTTGCCTGGAAAATTCCACGGACGGAGGAGCCTGGTGGGCTACAGTCCATGGGGGTCACAAAAGAGTCGGACATGACTGAGCAACTTCACTTTCTAGATAGTTTTGCTTTTCTTATGTATTTTTCAGTATTTTCCATTTTTCTTAAAATGAACATGTTTTGCTTTTAGAAGGAAGAAAAAACTGAATTCAGGAATTAAACTTTTCTTTTACAGTAAGGACTAACATCTGCTCTGAGAAGCAATGACGACCGTGGGGATGGGAAGGATGCGGCTACCTATTTTAGGGGATCACTCAGGGGGAAAAAATCTTTCTCAGCAAATGGGGTGAACACTTCTTGCCAAATGAACACAGCTGACTGTCTTGAAAAGGTAATTCATTTCATTCCAGGGGTGACAGTCTTTATAAATAATTTCCTTTGGTTTTTCTTATAACTAAACACTTAATTTCTTTCAAAGAAGATCTTATCTGAGAAAGCAAATTCAGGATCAACAGAGCTGACTGTAGGTCAGAGCACTCAAAGTATCTAACGGCTCACAGTTTCTGATGACATGACCTAGTACTGATACGAGGTCAGGAAAGGTCACAGGGATGGGTGAACCGGATTGACAGGGCTGAGATTAACAGAGATGATCGCCCCTTCTTCCCACCAAAGCGCTTGGGAAGCATGGAAAAGGCAGGCAGCTCGTACTCACTGCATGTGTGTAACAGTTAGCAGCATGTTCGTAACAAGTTGGCTTGTAGCGGCCATTGGCAGGGGCCCGGTGGTTCATGAACCTGTAGAAACAAAAGACATCCCATGAGAAAAGCTCAGAGTATGTAAAGAACGATGGGAAAGCTTGTCAGAGTTTGCCTGGTCTTTCTAACTGAAGAGGTGACTGCTGGAAATACCTAGCTACTGGAACAAAACCAAAGCCACAAAGCCGGTGTAAACTGAATCAAAGCCTTTGTCTAAAGTGCATGCCCTAGTTAACTGGATTCAGTATTCTTTCAGTTCATTCAAAAAAATCTTCTACCAATGAAAAGCAAACAAAACTCCTATCTATCCCCTTCAACTGGTACTCTTCAACTGGGATACTTAAAAAAAATAAAAAATTAAAAATGGCATAACCAAATCTGAAATCTAAAAAAAAAATCAAGGTCATTTTCCTAAACTTTATAAATACCAGTAACCACGATTTAATGTGAATTCAATGCATTTGAAAGTTCCTATTTTGTCTCTCAAAATGTATAAAGCTTTATATATATTAGATCTTTAAATGCTCCATCCCATTATTAGCAGGGCTGCCAAACCAGTTTCCCTGTATTGCATTACCTGTTCCGGCCCCAGACAGCTTAAATAAATGATACTTGGCTGCCTCCAGGCCACTGGAAACAAGAGGTCCATTTTCACCTGCATTCTTCCTGAATTAAAAAGAGTTTGCTTCAAAATCTAAATATGTGACTAGTGCCTGACACACTGGCCAGAACAGTCATGTGTGCCTGGGCTTAGTCGTGTCTCTTTGTGACCCCCATGGACTGTAGCCCCTCGGGCTCCTCTGTCCATGGAATTTTCCAGGCAAGAATACTGGGGCGGGTTGCCAGGATCTTCCCAACCCAGGGACTGAACCTGAGTCTCTTGCGTCTCCTGTAGTGGCAGGCAAATTGTTGATCACTGAGCCGCCCGGGAAGCCCCTAAGAGCGCCTGAATCTAAATACCAACACTTGGTGTGTACACGTGACCTGCCTCCTGAGAAACCTATATGCAGGCCAGGAAGCAACAGTCAGAACTGGACACGGAACAACAGACTGGTTCCAAATAGGGAAAGGAGTACGTCCAGGCTGTATATTGTCACCCTGTTTATTTAACTTCTATGCAGAGAACATCATGAGAAACGCTGGGCTGGAAGAAGCACAGGCTGGAATCAAGGTTGCCGGGAGAAGTATCAATAACCTCAGATATGCAGATGACACCACCCTTATGGCAGAAAGTGAAGAGGAACTAAACAGCCTCTTCATGAAACTCAAAGAGGAGAGTGAAAAAGTTGGCTTAAAGCTCAACATTCAGAAAACGAAGATCATGGCATCTGGTCCCATCACTTCATGGCAAATAGATGCAGAAACAGTGGAAACAATGTCAGACTTTATTTTTTTAGGCTCCAAAATCACTGCAGATGGTGAGTGCAGCCATGAAATTAAAAGACGCTTACTCCTTGGAAGGAAAGTTATGACCAACCTAGACAGCATATTGAAAAGCAGAGACATTACTTTGCCAACAAAGGTCTGTCTAGTCAAGGCTATGGTTTTTCCAGTGGTCACGTACGGATGTGAGAGTTGGACTGTGAAGAAAGCTGAGTGCCGAAGAATTGATGCTTCTGAACTGTGGTGTTGAAGAAGACTCTTGAGAATCCCTTGGACTGCAAGGAGATCCACCCAGTTCATCCTAAAGGAGATCAGTCCTGGGTGTTCATTGGAAGGACTGATGCTGAACCTGAAACCCCAGTACTTTGGCCACCTCATGCGAAGAGCTGACTCATTGGAAAAGACTCTAATGCTGGGAGGGACTGGGGGCAGAGGAGAAGGGGATGACAGAGGATGAGATGGCTGGATGGCATCACTGACTCAACGGACATGAGTTTGGGTAAACTCTGGGAGTTGGTGATGGACAGGGAGGCCTGGCGTGCTGCAATTCATGGGGTCGCAAAGAGTCGGACATGACTGAGACTGAACTGAACTGAACTGATGGGCTTGGGGCCTGCAAGATGTCAACAGGCTTTACACAATAGTGCAGGTTTTTGCTTGAGTTAGTTTAAGGGGGTGTGGGTAGGAGGAGGAGACTGTTACTTGTCACTAACAAGTTCTGACTAGTCATGTCTTATCAATTAACACGATGGAAAAACGGTACCAGGCTAAACCAAATGGCACAGACAGGTTGCCAAAAACTGACTAAAAACACGTGGCCAAGCAATTCCAAATAGTGTCCAGTTTATGAACAAAAGACCAGCCAACATTTCTCCCTGAGTTAAAGAAGGGCCTGGTAGCCCTAGAGCAAATGAGTAAAGATCAAGTGGCAGTCCCTGCCAAGCTGACACAGAAAGTTCGAGTGGAAGATCCCTTAGGGAACGGAGTTGGCACTGTGAAGACACCTTCCCTGTCTTCACCAAAGGGCAGCTATCTAACTAACATGCAAAAGATACACATACTGAATGGGATTCATCACACGGCTTGGAAACTATTAGAGAGAAATGTACAGTTAACAGCTTCAGAATTACTCCAAGATATTCTCACACATAGATAAATAAATCTTTTCTCCCCTGACTATCCTTTAAATAATTTCACTAATTTCCTAAGGGACTAGAGTGTTGCTATACGGCAGTTATTAGTAAAAAAGAAAATAATTACACTCTTGGGAAGGAGGCTTTAAAAGTGTCCCCTGCATTCAAGGGCCTACAGGATTATCAGCCTGAGACACAAGGACAGGGCTCTAAGTAGCATACCCCATTAGGAATTGTAAAGGGTAAAGAGTAAGGCTCCAGGGTGGCTGAGGGTAGATTAAACTGCAAGCACTCTCTGCAGGGCATGCTCAGGAGGGTTGTCCACCCACCACCAGCCTGCAGGCTAAAATAGCAATTTATATCTCTGGCAGCCCAAACTAAAAATAGTCAGGCTATAACAGAGACAGGGATAGACTTTAAAAGCACGGAAGCTGAGTGGCCATGTGTGTAACATGTTTGTGCCCACCTGGAATCACTCAGGTTAAAAATGAACTCAGAAGTTGCAGAGAAAAATATTCCTTCCATGTGACTTAAGGTAGTTTCTCTCTAAGGGCAGGGTCAAGATTCTGGCAGTAAGGAAAGGGAACAGCAAGTATGTCAGGCACCGTCTGGGGCCCCATGGGATGGCACATGGTTCTGCCAGGAAATTTACATTTTCCATTTCTCTCTGATACAATCATGCCTCCCATTGCCTCCTGAAGAAATCATTATGAAGAAATTAGTCACCCAAGACCTACATGAAAAGCAGATGTAAAATGCAAATAAACCCCCCAACACTGAGGCTATTCTCTTTGCCCCAAAAGAATGAGGAAGGTTCTCAAGAGTTATGGGAAACAGCACCCACTTAGGCCAGACACCTCCACTTAAAGCAAAGCCATTCTGATGGTCATCCAATGCTAGAAAACATTCTAACACTGGGTGTGTTGCCCATGCCGCAACAACAGAAGCCCCCCAAACAAGTGCCACAACTAGAGGAAGCCCATGCGTGCGGGCTAGGTCACTTCAGTTGTCTGGACTCTTTGCGACTCTATAGACCGTAGCCTGCCAGGCTCCTCTGTCCATGGGATTCTCCAGGCAAGAATACTGGAGTGGGTCGCCATGCCCTCCAGGGCATCTTCCTGACCCAGAGACTGAACCCGTGTCTCTTAGGTTTCCTGCCCTGGTAGGTGGGTTCTTTACCAGGAGTGTCTCATGGGAAGCCTGGAGGAAGCCCCTGTGCCCCAAGAAAGAGCCCACATGCTACAGCGAAGATACAGCATAGCCTTCCCCCCATCCCAATTTTTTAGCCCAAAACAGTGCCTTCTGAAGGTAAATCCGAAATGCACCATCAGACCTCAGAGCCTGAGATCAAATCTCAGAAGTTGTCCTTAATTCCTCTGTATTTCCCCATACTCCAAATGCAAGTACTGTCTGTGCTATCTTCAAAATACATTCCAAAACAGTCCCAGTCTCTACAGTTTCAAAGTTACTACCTTAAATCAAGACATCGACTCCTCTGGTCTGTAGACAAAGCTCTGGTCTCCCTGCCCGCCCGCACATGGACTCTCTTCTTTACCCAGCAGCCACGAGTCTGTTAACACCAGATCACATCACATGCTAAGCCCAGCTTAAAACCTATCTGGCTTCCCAAAGTGCTTGGCAACAGGGCCTCCTCTGCAGGCCATGAGCCCTCCCGACTTCTCCAGCCAGGGGCTCCCTTCCTTTCCTCTCCCCCTCCAGCCAATCACAGCCTTTCTGCTCCTCCAACCAACCAGGTCTGATCTGACTCAGAGCATCTGTGTTTGCCGTTTATGTCTGCCCAAACATTCTCCTCCAGTGTGCCCAGCTCTCCTCTCACCTGTCAAACTCGGCACAACCATCCTACCTAAAGTATCAATTCAGCAGAGCCCTTATCACAATTAGTAAGAACTGGACTTTTTGAACTTATTTATTTCATCTTTCCCCACTGTAAAGTGAATTCCATGAAGGCTGCCTTGTCTATTTTTTCATTTCCAGTCCCAAACACAAAGTCCAGCTGGTTGTTGGAACTTAATAAATAAGTGTTGAATGAGAATAAAAAGACAGACATTTTGCTGCTGCTGAAGCATTTTATTATCCTAACTGAGAGAGATCCTGTCGGCAGTTAGTTTCACTGGGGATTTCTGTATGCAACAAAAACAGGCAGTCTTAGAGCCAAGAGAATCCTCGATCTTGTGAAAACAAAATGGACAAAGGACAAGACCATGAACATTTCAGGGGCTCCTTCAACATCATTCGAAGGGGCAACAGAACTGATCCCTACATAGAACCCTACTATTGATATTAGCTGTCCTGTATGAATAAGCATGATGTTTAGGAGAAAGTGCCTGCAGTGAGAGGTGGCGATAGTGGTGGCAGCCATTTAACTTAATTACTAAATAAGGGAAATGGCACATATAAGGAAACAACTTCAGTGTTCTTCAGTGTTCACTGAACGGTGTATGATTCGATGCTCCTGAGAACATGGAACAAAAAGAGAGGCAACAGGCAGCACTGGAACACTTCCTAATGCTTTAGAATAAGACGCCTTACCACATACTCAATTTGAAACTAACCAGTGGTCACGAGGCTGGAGCTAAGGAAAGCAGTATCCTTTTCTTTGGATTTCTGGTTGCCAGGCTGGAGAAATGAGCACACACCAACAGGACACTTTAGAAGCTCTGGGTCCTAGGCCTCTGCACTATCACACAGATGTTGTGTGTGGGTGGGGAGACAGAGGTAAATGGCTGCATGGGTGGTGGAAAGGGACATGAACCCTTCTGTCTGCCCCGTTCTAGCTGTGTGATGATAGCAGGCTCTTTTATTCTCTAAAGCTCTTCTATTAAATGCGTAGAAGTTTGCCTTTCAGGGTTACAGTTAGGGATGAGATGAGTTACCTACAAATACCCAGCTACTGCCTGGCACTGATAGGCACTCAATAAATGTTAGCAAGTATTCTAATCAGTCAGAGATGCTGTGAAAGGGAGAGAATGACTCTGTGCAGTGTGGGGGTAGAATCAAGAGCGAAAGGGATACAGCACAAAAGATAAAAGGTGTCCCAGTGGGATTTTTCACATCCTAAGATTTTTGAGAAGCCATGCCTGCATAAAGCCCTCCACTTACTACACTGGGTTAGGCGTCCTTATAGCTCTTCTCCACATATGGCAGAGCTCTGGAAGTTGATCCAAAGCCACAGTGACTGCCAAGTTTCCATTATGAACAAACCAGCAGGGTGTTCAAGTTTTCTTATAAGTTAGACATAGCCACAAAGGATGGCCTAATGAAATGTTTTTACTGCAGTCAAATGCTCTTCAATGGAGTCCTGGTGAATCTATCAAAAGGAACACAAGGGCTTAAAGATAAGTGTGTTCCTCTTTCTAGTTCCTCTGTCATTTACAACCTGTAACTATCCTAAATGCTCACAAGATGGATAACAAACAGCTTTTAAGAGGTGCAGAACAGTACTCTCAATATGTTAATGTATAGACCACAATATATTACTTATTTGCAGACTTTATTTCTAAGTTCAAGTTGATTTATAGAAATATCTTTGCAAACAAGAAATTACGGGATCATTCATTCTGCAAAGAAAATCAGGGCAGGTCTAGATGTCATCAAGAAAATAACTGTTAAATATCCACTGACATTGTGCAGTTGCTGCGGAAATTACAACGTCTATGCTATACCAAAAGAAAATGCCTGTATTTTTAATTTTTAAATGAATGGAATAGAGGGCAAAATCACATTACAACTGTGATAATAAGGACTGCATAGATTAGTGTCCAGCAAACAAGAAGAGTTCAATCAGCTGAGATGGTAGGATCTTAAATAAAGATGTGTTTGTTTTTCATTTCTCTTAATACTGCTAATGTTTGTGCAACAAACAATAACACAAGTTCCTTTTTTTCTTTCTTTTTCGAGAGAAGAACTGAAAGGATAGAAAAGAAATAGAACTCTTTAATCTAACAAAAACCGGTAAATGCACAGAAGACTGCCATGGTTCCCGGAAAACAGGAAGAGCACAGATGTGCAGAGAAGTAAAACCAAATTAAACAAACCACATACAGGGTTTTGCCAACCATTGCTGAACCTGTGTTACATCCTCCCTTGAAGCCCCTCCAGTCCTCATGGCTGACTTCATGTTCTAAAGACAGAACATCATGGTTCCCTTTTGCCTTTGGAAGAACTGATATGATGTTCCCATTAGGCGAACATTGCCAGGCATTCAACACACTGAGTGATAAGCAATGTTCAAAAGTTAATCCAAGTCTTCATCCTGATCACTCCAACTCTCCCTGTGCAAATGTCACTCTGGAGAAGAAATGAGACCAGCAGAAGAGGTGAGAGGGTTTCTAGGGATTAAAGCATTGGAAAGAAAAACAAAACAAAACAAAAAACCCATACTTCAAAATCCTGTAATAAAAAGCAATGCCTAAAAACGCAACAAAAGCCTTAAGAGATTTCATGCATTTTTTTTTTTTTTTTCAAATTCTACTGCACACTAAGCTAGCCTGCTCAGGGTGAAGGCCTGGGAGTGGGGATGCTAGCCTGATTCAGACAAAGGGATGGAGAGTTACCACAAACACACGACACGTGAACTTTCACCCACTTACACGAAGGAGCATTAGGGGAAAAAAAAAAAAAAAAAAAGCGCAGAGCTTCCTCTCGAATTATGGCCAGCCTCCATTCATTGCTAGATGGCAGGGACCTGGAGTCAGGATTAAGGCCAAGTTATCTCCCCAGGCTGGCGTTCCCACCGGCTTTCCAGCCAAAGAGCACCCGGCCATCCTTCCGGGGGGCCTCCTCGGTTCTTCGTTTCCTAACCCAGGCGTCTCAACTGGTCTTACCGCCCAGAAGCTAATGCCCCGGCGCGGTGACCCAAAATAGCACACGCTGGGGCTCTAAGCCCGAGAACCCCGCAGGCAAGGCTAAACCGGCGGAGCCTGCCTCAGTTTTCCCCACCGCCACGGCAGTTCAAAGACAAGCGCCGGAAACCCCCAGCACCCCTGCGGGGCAACCTGGCTCGGGTCCGGGCGCCTCGGGGGCCCCCCAAGGCCGGTTAGGGATGCAGGCCAAGGCTGGGGTCGGATGATCCGGGGTCGGAAGATCCGGGGCCGGTGCCCGCGGCCGGCGTTCAGGTCCCCGGAGCAAGCGAGAGGCTGTCCCTGCAGGGCAAAGCTGGGCGGGCAACCGACCCCCCCCGGGGAAGGCAACCGGGGTCCGAGGGCTGGGGACTGCAGCCCGCAACAAGCAGCGGGGTCCCGGGCCGGCGCGAGACCAGCTCCCGGAGCGGGGCCGCCCGGGGACGGCGGGGCGGGAAGCCCCCGGAGCACGAGAGGAGGACCAGGCGGGGCGCCGGGCCCCACACGGGCGGAGGCTGGTCCGGGACCCGGTGCCGGCGCAGGCGGCGGGCCTGGGGCGCTGCCCTCTCACCGCTGGAATCGACTCTGGAACCGCATCGATGCTCCTGCTCCTCCGCGGGGGCCGCGAGCTCCGTCTCGTCAGCGCCGGCGCCCGGGTGCGCGGCCCGCAGGAGCTGGGGCGGCTCCGGGGGCCGCAGCGGGCCCGGCGGACCGCTGGACCGGGCAGGGGAGACGGGGCCGGGCCGGGGGTCGGGACCGGGCCAGAGCCAGACCGGGCGCCTGGGGGCGGGAGGGCGGCCCTTAAACGGCCCGGCCGCCTCCCGCCACCTCCCGCCGCCCTGCCCTGCCGCCCCCGGCAGGGAGGCCCCGCCCCGCCCGGCGCCCAGACCCGCCCCCCGCTGCCCGCGCCCCGCCCGCCTGCGTGCTCCCGCGGCCGCCCGCGCGTCACCGCGCCCGGGGGCCAATCAGCGCATGAGCGGAGCCGCGGCCGCGCTGCCATTCATTCCCGCTGGGGCAGGAGAGGGACGGGGCCTCCCGCCGGGGGCGGGGCTACAGAAGGGGCGTGGTCTCCCGGCGGGGCGGGAGACAGAAGGCGGTTCACGGCTCGAGGGGTGGAGTTGGAGCGAGAAGATAGAAGGGCCCGATGACAGGAAGAAAAATGGTAAAGGAGGATGTGAGGCACGGCTCTTGAAAGCGACTGTGGTGAAAACAGCAACAAACAAAGGACCTCTGTCTGTGTTCTAGTCCTGACTCTGTGTCTTTCGTTCTTCAGCATTCCTTTCTTCATCCCTCCGTTCGTTTATTCCTTCATCATTTTCAAGGTCAGCTACCCCGAGGCTGTTATGCGAGGTTCTGGGGTAGATTTTTAAAATCTTTCCTCGCCTGTCATGTAGGGATGCTTACATGTAATCCTTTCACTTATTTGCTTAATCCAAGCAACTCCTAAATAAACCAAAAAGTAGATTTGAATCAGGGTCCTGTGGGAAAAATATAAACTCAGAGGGCTTCCTGTAAGAGGTTCAAAGAATATTTAATGAATGATGATTTTTTTTTTGGGGGGGGGGTAGAGTTCTTGGGATGAACTAAGCTATGTACAACTTTTAATCATCTTCAAAGGCCTCAATGATAGTTTGTTTTTCAATTTTTATATATTTATTTATTTAGTGCTGGGTCTTCATTGAGTGCAGGCTTTGTCTCGTTGCCCTGAGTGGGGGCTACTCTAGTTGTGGTGTGAGGTTTTCTCACGTTGGGGAGCGTGGGCTCTAGGGTACATGGGCTCCAGTAGTTTCTGCCCGTAGGCTCAGTACTTGTGGCGCCTGGGCTTAGTTGCTCCGTGACATGTGGGAACTGACACGGATCAGGGATGGAACTCGCGTATCTTGCATTGACAAGCGAATTCTTACCATTGAACCACCAGGGAAGTCCCTGGTTTTATTTTTTCTTTTTTAATTTTAATTTTTTTCCCAACTGCATCACATGGCCTGTGGGATTCTTGTTCCCCAGCTTGGGATCAAACCTGTGCCCTGCAGTGGAAGCCAGGAGTCCCAAACCACCGGACCTCTAGGGAAGTCCCAAATGGCTGATTTCTTGATTCCTTCCCTTGATATGGCTCCCTCCAGGTATCCTGTCCACACCATCACTGACACCCCAAACTTCAGGCTCTCAAGCGGACAGTAGGTCAGCCTACTGGAAGTGGTTAGTCGACATGCAGTGGGAACATTGGAAAGCTGAGAAGTAGTTCACCCAAAATTCTGGTTTCTTTTCCTTTAGCATCTTCCAAGTTGGCTGGATCTAGAAGGGTGCTTTCCATGGTTATTTCCATCAGTTTCCCAGGAGATAAGCATTATCTTACTCATTTCACAGATAAGGAGGCTGAGAAGTTTAGAATCTTACCAAAGGCTAGGATTTGCTCCTAGCTTTGTCTAACATTAAAGCCTCAGATCCTTTCAGCCCCAAACTGCCTCTCCCTAGGTTGTAAAGTTGTATATTTCTTTAATTTTTTTTTTTCTAAAAGTCAGAAAAATGACCATGGATTGAAGGTTTACTAAACTGCTCTGTCCAGCCACTGGGTTAAATGAATTGGTGGGGGAGGGAAAGGTCACAAAGGAAATAACTGATAAAAACAGATTTAAAAAATAACGATATGAAGTAACATAGGAAGGATTGAAAACAATGAACCAGCAGATGCTAGGTCACATCCTAGCAATGGTTTAGGAATGTGCAGGAGACTGAGACGCTAAGTGTGGTGAGGCTAATTAGGAAATGGGACACATGAAAGAAGGAAGTCTGGAGATGCATTTTTAAAGAGATGATGGGCATGACTTGGCACACATCCTTTCGTAAAGTATAATAGCTTGGAAAACATAGGAGATGTGATCAGTATGGGGAAAACTTGTGAATGGCCACCTAGGTTTAGAAACATCATTATGAATGGCATTTACCAAGGTGGGGGAAAATGAGTGAGATAAAAATTAGATCAAATCAGAATAAAATATCTTGACCTATTTTGTCTCTTCCACGGAAATATTGTAGGAATATAATACACAGGAATATTTAACAAACTAAAAATGGCTTGTGTAAATAATATGATCACAAATTAAAATCAACCTCATTCTTAGTGACTCTCCCAAGTGAAAGCAATTCTCGAAAGATAAAAATAAAAACCATGAAAGAGTTTAGAATTGAACACCGCCCCTCCTCCCTTTTGTACTGAGGTATCCATTTGAATCTTTGTTGTTGTTGTTTTCATCTTTTTGAGGAGAAATCCTGAGTATGTTTTCAGAAAAGAGGTACTACATTCAACTTAGAGATTAGCATTTTTAAGTGAAATAAAATGGAGTTTTTCACATTAGCAGGATGTGACATTTTTGTTGAGCTCAGAAATATACTAGTTCTTCTTTCTGCAAAACAGCAGACAATTATTTGCATAGCCTCTGCCTGGAAAAAAGGATTTGCAAAGGAGCAGATGCCAGCTGCAGAGGAATCTCTTGGGAGAACACCTGTCCTGCTTGCTGAGGGCCACAGAGTTCCTGACCGGATGCTGACCATACTAGGAAGTACCTGAAACCTAGTCCTTCAGCTGCCATCATCCAATCCGAAAGTAGCAGCTCTGCTGCAGACTGTGGCCTCAGATGACCAAGGAGGTTGCCTGAACTCCTAATTGCAAATCGTATTCTATGACTGGCTTTCAGTGTGTCTCTTTACAAATATGACAATGTAAAGCAGTTATTAAAATGTAAATGCTCCCATCCTTTTTTCCCTTTCCTGAAGACAGGAATGCTATCTTAGTCTTAGTTCTTAGGGTTTTGCCCACATTTCCTTATTGTCTTCGTCCCTACTCCAAGCTGCATATGTTGAAATCCTAATGCTCAATGTGATGGTATTAGTGGGGTGATGGGAGAAGGGGTGAGAGGTGATTAGGTCAACCACCACCCTTATGAATGAGTTTAATACCCTCATAAAAGAGCCATGAGAGAGATCTCTGGCCCCCTTTCATCATGTGAAAACCCAAGTCAGCAGTCTTCAACCCAGAAGAGGGTTTTCATCAGACCCTCATCATTCTGGCAGTCTGATCTTGGACTTCTAGATTCCAGAACCATAAAAATAAATGTCTGTGGTTGATAAGCCACCCAGTCTTTTTTTTTTTTTTCTTAATAGCTCAAGTAGACTAAAACCTGACCTTCAAGGAATACCTGTCTCTTTCATGTTCAGTTCCTAGACCTTCACAATGAAAACAGCTGGAGAGAACAATGGGAAGAAAGATCTAGAGAGAAAAAAGAGGCCTTGGCAGAGAGGCTATATTGGTTTACAAGATGGAAATGAGTGAGAGAAAAACTTTCCATAATCTGGGGGATATTGACCGTTATTGACCCTTGTGCCTTCAGTCAACTAAATCTTGGACTCTGTTGACCTAACTCCCAATTCTGTGCTGAATTCCCCTCTGCTGAAGGCATGAATATATTAACATCTGCCCTTAGCTTAAGACTTTCCCAATTTTGCTGTTCTTGGAAACACTGCTTTGGGAAAGATCCACAGTATTTCCATTGCTTGCTGTAAGTAATCAATCCTTCCTTCTCCTGCTCTTTGGCTTGTCTGTGTCTTTTGGCCCCACACCAAGGTGAACTCAATTTTCCAATAACAAGTTTTGACCCAGATGGGATATCTCACCTAACCTCTTTGGCTTTCTCCAGCTCCAAATATGCTACGCAGTGGGCTGCGGTAGCTCACCTGGGTGAATCTGTCTGTGTTTCTGGGGGACTGTGGGGAAGGGCGTAGGAGAATCCCTCTTGGCACCTGATTGTCAAGTCTGTGCACAGCAGACACTGTGGACATCTTGATTTAAGGAGTTGCTTTGGAGAGGTGAGTGACATTTATTCCACAAGTTAGCTTCAAAGCTCTGTCCCCATCTCAAGGTGGGAGAATGAATGATTCAGGAACTGAATAAGTAATCAGATTTGCTCTGGTTGTCTTGGAGAGTCTGAGAGATCCGAGAGGTTGTAAGACATCCCTGCCCTCTGAGTCCTGGAGGCTGATCAAGGATGCCTGATTGCGAAACCCTTCAATGACACAATCTGTATTTCTCTTGGTTTAGACCCTCATTAGGGGGCTTTGGTAACTTAAATTATTTCTAGAGGAGTGCCAGCTTGGTATACCTGAACAACCTGCATATACACTTAAAAATCTTTTTTAACTTTTTTTTTTGTATTGAAGTATAGTCAATTATGGAAAATTCAACTGTGGGAAATTCTGAAAGAGATGGGAATACCAGACCACCTGACCTGCCTCTTGAGAAATCTGTATGCAGGTCAGGAAGCAACAGTTAGAACTGGACATGGAACAACAGACTGGTTCCAAATAGGAAAAGAAGTACGTCAAGGCTGTATATTGTCACCCTGCTTATTTAACTTCTATGCAGAGTACATCATGAGAAACGCTGGGCTGGAAGAAGCACAAGCTGGAATCAAGATTGCCGGGAGAAATATCAATAACTTCAGATATGCAGATGACACCACCCTTATGGCAGAAAATGAAGAGGAACTAAAGAGCCTCTTGATGAAGGTGAAAGTTGAGAGTGAAAAAGTTGGCTTACAGCTCAACGTTCAGAAAACTAAGATCATGGCATCTGGTCCCATCACTTCATGGGAAATAGATGGGGAAACAGGGGAAACAGTGTCAGACTTTATTTTTTTGGGCTCCAAAATCACTGCAGATGGTGATTGCAGCCATGAAATTAAAAGACACTTACTCCTTGGAAGGAAAGTTATGACCACCCTAGATAGCATATTAAAAAGCAGAGACATTACTTTGCCAACAAAGGTCCGTCTAGTCAAGGCTATGGTTTTTCCAGTAATCATGTATGGATGTGAGAGTTGGACTGTGAAGAAAGCTGAGCACCGAAGAATTGATGCTTCTGAACTGTGGTGTTGGAGAAGACTCTTGAGAGTCCCTTGGACTGCAAGGAGATCCAGTCAGTCCATCCTAAAAGAGATCAGTCCTGGGTGTTCTTTGGAAGGACTGATGCTGAAGCTGAAACTCCAATACTTTGGCCACCTGATGCGAAGAGCTGACTCATTTGAAAAGACTCTGATGCTGCAGGGGGTTGGGGGCAGGAGGAAAAGGGGATGACAGAGGATGAGATGGCTGGATGGCATCACCGACTCAATGGACATGAGTTTGAGTGAACTCCGGGAGTTGGTGATGGACAGGGGGGCCTGGTGTGCTGCAGTTCATGGGGTTGCAAAGAGTCTGACGTGACTGAGCG
The DNA here is from genome assembly GCF_055505025.1 of Bos grunniens. Taxonomy (NCBI): domain Eukaryota; kingdom Metazoa; phylum Chordata; class Mammalia; order Artiodactyla; family Bovidae; genus Bos; species Bos grunniens. The sequence continues at coordinate 57,880,583 of NC_141183.1, read as the reverse complement.
ACTGAACTGAACTGAACTGAATGTTTCTGCAAAAAGTGTTTTGCCTTCAAGAAGATTCACAGGAAGGACTTTTTGACAATTACTTGTTTCTGATAAATTTCAGATCATACTGCTGAACTGGATAATAAATTAAAGAATCTTAATGAAAACCCCAATGACTTCATAAAACTATTAAGAGAAAGGATTAGTTACCTTATGAAAAGTTTCAGCACAGCTAACTTAAAAAAGCCTACATGGTCCATTCAGTTCAGTTCAGTTCAGTTGCTCAGTTGTGTCCAGTTCTTTGCGACCCCATGAATCGCAGCATCCCAGGCTTCCCTGTCCATCACCAGCTCCCGGAGTTCACTCAGACTCATGTCCATTGAGTCAGTGGTGCCATCCAGCCATCTCAACCTCTGTCATCCCCTTTTCCTCCTGCCCTCAATCCCTCCCAGCATCAGAGTCTTTTCCAATGAGTCAACTCTTCGCATGAGGTGGCTGAAGTACTGGAGTTTCAGCTTCAGCATCAGTCCTTCCAAAGAACTCCCAGGACTGATCTTTAGAATGGACTATTAACCAGACTTAATTTTGCAAGCAAATTAGTTTTAATTTGGCTATACTTGTTAGAAATGAGGGTGATTTTAGGAAGAAAAAGATTATGTTTCAGGGGATATTAAATTCTAGTTTTGTTAACTACGGTCTGTATTTACTGCCTAAAACTCACTTTCCAGATAGTTCCTTGCTGCTATGTTATAGTACTGTAAAGTTTAATGGAATTATTAAAGTGACCCTTTTCAGAAGGGCCTCTGCATTGGACTGGTCTATACAAAGGCTGGTGACCCTAGAGGACATCCGCACCAGGAGTGGAAAAGACCACAGCAGTGATAGACAGCTGACCTGGGAATCTGGACCAGGACCAAGACCCCTCCTACTCATTTAATTGAGCTCTTTACCAAATGTTTGTCTCATTATCAACTCTGGAATTTCCCTCAATGTTTAGGATGGAAAGGAAATTCTCTAGTGTAATTGTCACATAATGTAACTACTCATGGTCTGTATTATGGCTTGCTTTAAGTCTACTGCTAAAAGCACGTGTACAGACTTTCTGTGACAGTTCAGTATAATTGATAACATGTATAGTTTATAACATTTTCCTCCATTAACATAACTATAAGCTTGTTCTTAGAGTTCAAAACTCTAAGAGTTCAAAACTCTGATTAGTTTTCCCCAAATGTGGTTGACTAGGCAAATATATGAGCAAAAAGGAGGCCTTGCATCGTTTGAAATGATGGAGTTATGACAGGCAGCAAGCACCCTTGCATGTAGGGACAAATATTTTGATCTATCGAAATATTTGCAATCAAAAGATAGAAATTTTCCAACTGAGGAGGTTATTGTGACCAGCACATGATTTGAATCAAACTTGACGCTGACTAGAGTGGTCAGTTTTGTGACCTATAAACATGCATTGTACATCTGTTTGGCTGTTGAGGAGGGGAATACATTTCAAAATAAAAAAATTAGAGGATGTTGTCACTCACATAGAGGTTTTAAGGAATTTTACCCTGTAAGCCCTAAAAGATAGTAATCAAGATGCCAATCTGCTGAACTCAAATGTTTCTATGATTAAAAAAAAAATATGGTCCCACGAAAACACATGGCCCTTGATATTTTAACAGTCTCTCAAGAAAGAACATATGTTATTATATAATACATATCAAATGCTACTTTTTTGTACCTGATGAGACTTTTAATGTGATTCAACTTATGATATATATAAAAAATCAACTCTCATCTCTGAATTATTCCCTTCCTGTATTTAGTTGCTCAGTTGTATCTGACTCTTTGTGACCGTATGGACTGTAGCTCACCAGGCTCCTCTATCTGTGAAATTTTCCAGGCAAGAATACTGGAGTGGCTTGCCGTTTCTTCTTCCAGAAGATCCTCCCAATGCAGGGATCAAACCCAGGACTCCTGCATTGCAGGCAGATTCTTTACCATCTGAGCTATTTGGGAAACCCCTTCCTAGGTTAGGGGAAATATTAGAAAACTAGTCTGACTTAGGGGAGTCTTGGCTCATATTTCTACATCGCAAAGTTTCTGTTAATTGTTTCTCTTGCTATGCCTCTCCTATACATGCTACAATAATCCTATTCAAATGAGGTGCAAATGCTACTTCAGTTCAGTTCAGTCACTCAGTCGTGTCCAACTCTTTGCGACCCCATGAACCGCAGCACGCCAGGCCTCCCTGTCTATCACCAACTCCCGGAGTCCACCCAAACCCATGTCCATTGAGTTGCTGATGCCATCCAACCATCTCATCCTCTGTTGTCCCCTTCTCCTCCTGCCCTCAATCTTTCCCAGCATCAGGGTCTTTTCAAATGAGTCAGCTCTTCGCATCAGGTGGCCAAAGTACTGGAGTTTCAGGCTCAGCATCAGTCCTTCCAATAACACCCAGGACTGGTCTCCTTTAGGATGGACTCGTTGGACCTCCTTGCAGTCCAAGGGACTCTCAAGAGTCTTCTCCAACACCACAGCTCAAAAGCATCAATTCTTTGGCGCTCAGCTTTCTTCACAGTCCAACTCTCACATCCATACATGACCACTGGAAAAACCATAGCCTTGACTAGACGGACCTTTATTGGCAAAGTAATGTCTCTGCTTTTGAATATGCTGTCTACGTTGGTCATAACTTTCCTTCCAAGAAGTAAGCGTCTTTTAATTTCATGGCTACTTCATGAATGCTGCTTCAGTGGACTCCAAAACTTATCTAGCTTGAGCAGCAAGAGTTTCACTCATCTAACTAGGGATTCTACAATACCTGTTCTCAGTGGGAAGCAGTTACAGAAGACTGACCTTAGGCCCTGTACTGCTTGAGATTGAAGAGTGAAGTATCTCAAGGGGGGATTTTGTAAGCAGATAGGGTACAGGGTCTTTTGGCTTGATACCCACCAAGAGGTGAACTCGATTTGGGGGTAACAGAGACAGCACAGCATATGCAAAAGCATGATATGTTTTAAGAGCTGCAATTCCACATGCTTTAGGTCAAAGGCATTTGTGGAGAATTGTCATAGATGAAGATGGAGTCATAAGAAGGGTTCAGATTAAACAAAGGACTGATGTGCTAGACCAAGGAGATTTGGTGTTTTTTCTGAAAGCAGTAGAGACCTGTTTAAAAAGTTTGAACACACAAATGAAGTGATCAGTTATATACGATGAAATTTGTTTGGAGAACTGGAGGGGTGTGGACAAGATGGTCGGTACATCAGTTCTATCCAGTGTAACTTTCAATGATGACAGAAATGTTCTATATCTATGCTGTCCAATGTCATGGTATGTAGCCACTTACACTACTGAGCACTTGAAATGTGGCTAGTGTATCTGAAAAACTGAATTTTGCCAATACTTAATTTTACTAAATTTAAATGTAAGTGGCCACACGTGGTCAGTGGCTACCATATTGGGCATCACTATTCTATATCATTTCCTTTTTGTCTGTCCTAAGAGAGACCGAGTTTTTCAGCTGGGCACGTGGTTGCACAAAATAAAGATGCCTTATAGCTAAGTGTGGGCCATATGACTACATTCTGGGTAAAGAGATATGTGAGCTGAAGTGCAGTTGCTGGATGGTGGATGAAGGACTTCCCCCGCACCCAGGTCCCTTTCTCCACAGACTGAACTGCAGTGTAGGGGAGTATGCGGCAGAGCAGGGCAGAAAGATAGACAGAACTGGGCCCCCTTGGTCCAGAGTTGTCATGACAGCCAGACTTTTGAGCAACAGAGAAATAAAGTTCTGTCTTGTTTATACCACTCTAATTCTGGCCTTCTCTCACATGCAAGCTATTCTAATGGTTACTGTGAATAAAGCTGGAAATGGAGTGAGCAGGTGAAACATGATTAGAATAATCCAGCCAAGAAGTGGTGCAGGCCAGAAGTAGAGTAAAGCCATCGGGAGGCAGAGAAAGGAGCTCATCTGAGAAGGATAAAAGGACTCTTTATACAAAGCCTGAATCTGTGAAAACTCAAGGAGGAATAGTTCCATCCATGACTGCTTCTGTGAGCATCAAGTTAAACTCACAATTCAGTACCATTTAAAAGTAGAAATCTAAAGAGTAAAGAGAAACAAAAATAGAACATATGCTCTTCACATTCAGCTCAGGATGGTAGCAATACAGATAAAATTAAATCAGTGTAGTACCCTTACCTATTCAGAAACTTCAGAAATCTTTGTATTTGGATTAAGTTACTGAGAGCCAACTTACAGTAAAAATCCTAGAATAATTTAAATATCTGTCTTTTGTGCCTATATATCACCAACTCCATGTCAACAAAAAACATTGATGGCAAGTGTTAAAAGATGTATTAATGAAAAAATAAGATTAATTAAAAAAATAAAATGCAGCATGTCCATTGCTTGCCAACAGTTTCTTAAGACAATGATATTTTAAGCAAATTAAGCAAGTTTTCTATTCTCTTTTTTACACTAAACCTTTGCATCAAAAGCTGTTTCTGCACATTGTAAAAAAAAGTTCTGGTTGAATACAGTTTGATTAGGAAAGATCTTATAGTATTTTGAATGAAAAAAGGAACTGTCACCCTTACTATGCAGGTCAAGCGGCCGGGCCCAAACCTGTTTTCAGTCATATAGACTAACTGTGTTTTATGAACAAGATGACACAAAGGCCCTCAACAAACCAAAACTGACCAGCTGGACCAAGATAGTGACTAATAGTCATCACTTTCATTGCCTTGATTTATGTCTCTGTTTCAAGAGTACTTGATGTCCAGCAGAGCTGCTTTGGAGCTATACTTTGAGAGATACATGCTTTGAGAGGTACACAATAGTCAACGGCTTCACACTGGCTCTGGTTTGACCACAGGAAAGAGCCTGTTCAGATGAAACCTGGAAGTGCTTGAAAGTTACCTTTGCTTCACTGCCATGCTAAGATATCCACCCAAAGCAGTAGATTTGTGCTCTGCTGGGCACAATTTGTGCCATGTGCAAGGGAGTCTGAGGGCCTGCACATGCCATCTGTTTCTGGAAATCCCTGTCCTCCCCAGTTTCTGATGATGTTCCTGCCTCTTGTCCCTTGTAAGTTCCCTACTTTCCTCCCTTCGGAATCATGAGTGCCTCTCCTACATTCTCTGGCCACTGAGTAAAAGCCTGTCTGGCTTGTGCCAAACTCAGTTTTGTTACTGACAACGTGAATATAAGCAGGAAACTATTCCCTGACTGAGGCAGGTGACTTTGGTTCAGATAGGCTTGGGGGTGTTTTTCTGAAAGCTATTCCTCTTTCTCTTTTTTTGTGGGGGTGGGCGGTGCTGTGCTGAGAGACTCGTGGGACTTTAGTTCCCCAACCAGGGACTGAACCTGAGCCCTCTGAAGTGAGCGCACGGAGTCTAACCACTGGACTGCCAAGAAATGCCCCTAAAAGCTCTTCCTTTGAAATGGAATCAAGGGCCTATGTCTCCCAGTCTTGGTGGGAAGATAGATTCCTTGCTTTAGAAACTGCCAGCTACCCAACACAGCTGGCTGCTAGATTTACACTAACTAACCTTTTGTGCAAAAAAGCAAAATGGCTATATGGGGAGGCCTTACAAATAGCTTTGAAAAGAAGAGAAGTGAAAAGCAAAGGAGAAAAGGAAAGATATAAGCATCTGAATGCAGAGTTCCAAAGAATAGCAAGAAGAGATAAGAAAGCCTTCCTCAGCTATCAATGCAAAGAAATAGAGGAAAACAACAGAATGGGAAAGACTAGAGATCTCTTCAAGAAAATTAGAGATACCAAGGGAACATTTCATGCAAAGATGGGCTCAATAAAGGACAGAAATGTATGGACCTAACAGAAGCAGAAGATATTAAGAAGAGGTGGCAAGAATACACAGAAGAACTGTACAAAAAAGATCTTCATGACCCAGATAATCACGATGGTGTGATCGCTCACCTAGAGCCAGATATCCTGGAATGTGAAGTCAAGTGGGCCTTAGAAAGCATCACTATGAACAAAGCTAGTGGAGGTGATGGAATTCCAGTGGAGCTATTTCAAATCCAGAAAGATGATGCTGTGAAAGTGCTGCACTCAATATGCCAGCAAATTTGAGAATCCCTTGGACTGCAAGGAGATCCAAGCAGTCCATTCTAAAGGAGATCAGCCCTGGGTGTTCTTTGGAAGGAATGATGCTAAAGCTGAAACTTTGGCCACCTCATGCAAAGAGTTGACTCATTTGAAAAGACCCTGATGCTGGGAGGGACTGGGGACAGGAGGAGAAGGGGACAATAGAGGATGAGATGGCTGGATGGCATCACCGACTCAATGGACATGAGTTTGAGTGAACTCTGGGAGTTGGTGATGGACAGGGAGGCCTGGCATGCTGTAATTCATGGGGTCGCAAACAGTCGGACACGACTGAGTGACTGAACTGAACTGAACTGAACTAAATAACAGCCTCAACTTCAAAGGTATTGTGAGGAGTAAATAAGATAATGTCCTTATATACTCTGAGTAGTCATGACACATAATACATGCTCAATAAATACAGCTGTGTTATTATTACAGGAGCTCCGGTATTTATAGCTCTTGGTTAAATACTCCAAATCCCAATATGACATTCTCAGTTGGGAGAGCCATTAGCTGAACCTTATCTCTTGAGGTTTTAGGTTTCTATGAAGCAGGCTTTCAATGAACTGACTTCCCTCATCCAATTAACTCAGGCTAGAAGATGAACTCTGACAGAACAACACAATTGACTCATCCATCATTTCTCCAGGGGCTCTAAGTGCAGGGACAGTTCTTTCAGAAGAGGGTGTGAGTGTGGCTAGCTCCTGATGTATACAAGAATTTGTTCTCAGACATTGAATTTTAGTAAGTGGTTGCACCCCCTGGGTTATAGGCATCTACTTTTTGTTTTGCCACTTGGGCTATATTGTATTCATGGGATTCTCAATGGACCATAAAGAAGACTGAGCACCTAAGAATTGATGCTTTTGAATTGTGGTGCCAGATAAGACTTGAGAGTCCCTTGGACAGCAAGGAAATCAGATCATCCTAAAGGAAGTCAACCCTGAACATTCATTGGAAGGAGTGATGCTGAAGCTGAAACTCCAACGCGTTGGCCACCTGATGCGAAGAGCTGACTCTTTGGAAAAAACCCTGATGCTGGGAGGGATTGAGGGCAAGAGGAAAAGGGGACAACAGAGGATGAGATGGTTGGATGGTATCACCAATTCGATGGTGATGAGCAAGCTCCGGGAGGTAGTGAAGGACAGGGAAGCCTGGTGTGCTGCAGTTCATGCAATGGCAAAAAAATCGGACACCACTTAGCGAATGAACAACAATTTGGGCTACATGAGGAATTCCCCCCATCTTCACCCTTATGCTTTCTTACATCCCAGAGATTCATGGACCCAGCCCCCATCTGTCAAATGCCTACAGTGTATCAGGCACCATAGTCTTCATTGTGCAGGGGGCAGTGCTGGGGTCAGGTCAGAGGACGGATGGAAAGACGAAAAAGTAGCAACTTCTGTCTTTCAAGGTACTTAAACCTGGTGGGTTTCATAAAAATAACTCTAAACCAAGGGGGAGTATGATGAATATGGTATGCCTCCATAGGCATGAAGGGTTGACTCCACAGAAAGGGATAAATACATTCCGTCCATCTGCTGGGATTATAGAGAAAGTCTTCACAGACAAAGTCATTTGGCCTGGACAGTGAACGGTGGTGGTAGCTTATGGTGAACGATGTCAGATTCATGATCTCCAAAGATTTAGCTTCGGTACCAGGGACCAGGCTTGATCACCCAAGAGCTTTTGTGTAGCAGAGTTTTATTAAAGTATAAAGACAGAGAATGCTTCTGACATGGACATCAGAAGGGTGATGGAGAGTGCCCTGGTCTTATCAAGGTCTTATGTACTTTTACCAGACCCACTCCCACAACATACTTCTTAAATTAGCAAGGTTAGAACTAACAATAGAAAAGTCTTACCAGACCGACTCCCACATAAGATAACATGATTAGTATACCTTGTTGTTATATAATCCTTAGTACAGAGTTAAGATGAGTTGTTTTGCTGTGTGATCATCAGCTCTGGGCTTAAAGAAAATAAAAAGGTATAGCTTAAAGAATATATAGTAACTAATAACTTAAAGAAAATAGCTCTAGGCTTAAATAAAAGTCTTATGTGACTAAGACTAAGGAACGTTTATCCTTTTCTCCTCCTTGAGAGCCCTGGACCTCTTTCTTGAGGGCTCCGGACTCCTTATTAACCTAAGAATCAGCTCTCTCAGTGGGAAGATACTGACCAATTAAGATGAGTAAAAACTATATTACACACAAGTTTTGTAAATATCATGAATGAGATTTTAGAGGTAAGAAAGGACAGAGCCCATTAAGTCCCAGTTAATGGTCTGGCTTTGTTCTACTATAGGTTATTTTCTTAATGAGGAAGAATGTGTCATGTGTGTAGAAACATTGGCATCAGATCATAATGGACCTTGATCCCAAGCAAAAGAGTTGGTGCTTAATTTAAAAATGCAAGTTGAATCTATTAAAGTAATAAAATCAGTTCAGTTCAGTTGCTCAGTCGTGTCTGACTCTTTGCAACCCCATGGACTGCAGCACACCAGGCTTCCCTGTCCATCACCAACTCCCAGAGCTTACTAAGTCTCATGTCCATCAAGTCAGTGATGCTATCCAACCATCTCATCTCATCCTCTGTCATCCCCTTCTCCTCCTGCTTTCAATCTTTCCCAGCATCAGGGTTTTTTCCAATGAGTCAGTTTGTCAAATCAGGTGGCCAAATTGTTTCAGTTTTAGCTTCAGCATTAGTCCTTCCAATGAATATTCAGGACTGCTTTCCTTTAGGATGAGCTGGTTGGATCTCCTTGCAGTCCAAGGGACTCTAAAGAGTCTTCTCCAACACCACAGTTCAAAAGCATCAATTCTTCAGCACTCAGTTTCCTTTATGGTCCAACTCTCACATCCATACATGACTACTGAAAAAAACATAGCTTTGACTAGATGGACCTTTGTTGGCAAAGTAATGTCTCTGCTTTTGAATATGCTGTCTAGGTTGGTAATAGCTTTTCTTCCAAGGAGCAAGCATCTTTTAATTTCATGGCTGCAATCACCATCTGCAGTGATTTTGGAGCCCCCAAAATAAAGTCTCTTACTGATTCCATTGTTTCCCCATCTATTTGCCATGAAGTGATGGGACTGGATGCCATGAGCTTAACTGTTTGAAAGTTGAGTTTTAAGCCAACTTTTTCACTCTCCTCTTTCACTTTCGTCAAGAGGCTCTTGAGTTCTTTTTCACTTTCTGCCTTTAGGGTGGTGTCATCTGCGTATCTGAGGTTATTGATATTTCTCCCGGCAATGTTGTGCTTCACCCAGCCTGGTATTTTGCATGATGTACTCTGCATATAAATTAAATAAGCAGGGTGACAGTATACAGCCTTGATGTACACTTGACTTCACATTCCAGGATGTCTGGCTCTAGGTGAGTGATCACACCATCATGATTATCTGGGTCATGAAGATCTTTTTTTGTATATTTCTTCTGTGTATTCTTGCCACCTCTTCTTAATATCTTCTGCTTCTGTTAGGTCCATACTATCTCTGTCCTTTATCATGCCCATCTTTACATGAAATGTTCCATTGGTATCTCTAATTTTCTGAAGAAATCTCTGGTCTTTCCCATTCTGTTATTTCCCTCTATTTCTTTGCATTGATCACTGAGGAAGGCTTTATCTCTCCTTGCTATTCCTTGGAACTCTGCATTCAAATGGGTATATCTTTCCTTTTCTCCTTTGCCTTTAGCTTCTTTTCTTTTCTCAGCTATTTGTAATAAAGTAATAAAATATCTACTGTCTAATTTTGCTTTATGTTCTTACTTATCGGCTGCATGTATTATAGAAGTATGTCCATTTAAGTGATCTTTCTCTCAGTTTCTGGAAGGCAGGGATTATATAATAACTAGTGTAGCCTGAGTACTCACTCACCTTTGTATCTGCCAGGTGCTAATCTAAGCACTTGACCTGAATTATGTCCTCCTACTAACTCTGTGACACAGGTACCATTATCTTCATTTTACTGATGATGACGTTGGCACTGAGCAGAAAGCAATCTGTTTGCCTGGAAAACGATAAAGCTGATACGTGAACGTGGGCACACTGGTGTGTCACACTGCACCTTGCTAGCAGTTAATCCTTCGCAGCAACACCCAATCTAGACCAAGCAACAATTCTGGCCTTTAAGGAAAATAATTCCATGCACAAGGTGATGCTTTTGACAATCATAAACATACAGGATGGAGGAGGCCTTGTTACCTATGGCCTAATTATCCATGCATGGCCTTTCTCTGCATCTGAGAAATAAAAATTGTAGCCTTGACCCAGACTTGGGCTGTGGAAGAAGATCCCTGCCTCAATCAAAGACCAGAGAGCAATTCTCTAAAGGACCCCAAGCCCTGAATAATTTATGAAGTGACTCATTCTTCCTCTTAAAGGAAGCTTTTACTTTCAAACCAAAAGAACAAACAGAAGGACAGGTGTTTTCTTAGAATCACCAAGTATCAGACTTAGAAGGTGTTTTAACTACTGCTACTTCAATGTCCCCGCTCCAAATTCAGTTCTTGGATTTCCCTTTACCACAGCACTATCTGTCTCAGCAGTTCAAAGCCCTTGTTTTGTGTGATACACCACCTTTGCTAATGAGATAAGAGTTGGTGTTCAGTTCGGTCACTCAGTCGTGTCCAACTCCATGCGACCCCATGGACTGCATGCAGCACTCCAGGCTTCCCTGTCTGTCACCAGCATCCAGAGCTTGCTCAAACTCATGTCCATTGAGTTGGTGATGCCATCCAACCATCTCATCCTCTGTCGTCCCCTTCTCCTCTTGCCTTCAGTCTTTCCCAGCATCAAGAGCTGGTGGGTTGTGTGCAATTCCTGGCACCTGCTTTTGCCACGCCTTTTATTCCACTCAAAGAGAATACATAATGCACACAGTTAAAAGGGATGCTGTTACAGAGACAGACTTGATTTTATTCTAAAGTATGCAATTTTAAAGTCATTCATTCGCAAAAGTTGGCAGTTTAACTCTTAATAGCCAAAATTACTGGTAACTCTTAACAGCCAAAATTACTGGTAACTCTTAATAGCCAAAATTACTGGTAACACCCTGCTTGGCTGTTCTTGATACATAGATTTTGTGCATGAAAAGTGCTAAGGTCACCAGTGGTTGAAATCATCCAGGGATGGGGAGTTTGCCCTTTCCAGTGGGAGCCAATGACAACTTTGGCAGTTTTACCATCAGCAAATTCTTCCTTTTATTCAGTTGAAAAATTTCTCTAACTGCAGTGGGCCCTTTACAGCATTGGGGAATCCCTTTGTCCCTGGCTCTGCCTCTTCTCCTAGTGTTCTGAAAACCTGTTCTGAATCTTCACAATTCTCTTCAAGTCCTCCATTCCACTTGTATTTCCCACACTCAGAAGATGACGTTCCTTGGGACATTCTAACTTCTCAGGAAGCGTCTGCTGGGTGAATATCTCTTCCTCTACCAAATAGTTGACATGAATGCCCTAAGGATTCCAGATTCTATCCTACCAATGATGTTTAATTTTAGTCACATGTCAGAATCACCTGGGAGCTTTAAATAAAGATGCTCAGACCAGTGAAACCAGAACTTCAGAGGGTAAATGTGTGAACCAGATTTTGGTATCATTCCTCTTGGGCACTGGTATTTTTAAAGCTCTTCAGGTGATTCTGAGATAGGAGGAGGGTAGGGCACAACCTTCAAAAGAATGACATAGCTGTTGAGGGCACTACAGAAACTGGTTAGAACCAACTAGGTCCAAGATGGTGAAAGATTCAACTTCCTGTAAAACTTAATCCTCATTGTACTCATTATAATATTGATCCATTAGCTAAATGACATACCCACAGGGCCCGTGACAGTTTTGAGGCTAGCCATAGAAGACCAAAAAGTGGTTGGTGGCTCAATTCTTGGAAATTCCCACTCCTTCTCCAAAATAGTTGGAATGAACTGTTGAAATTACCCAGCCCATATAAACCAAACACCCCATATTTGGGGGCCACTCTCACTTTCTGGGATGGACAGCATTCTGTCTGTGGAATGTGTATCTCTCTAAATGCTGTGGCTAACTCTTAAATTCTTTCCTTCATGAAGCCAAGGATCCTCACTTGGTGGCCCGTCCCACAAACCTGCCTGAGACCTGGGACATGACCATCCTCTCATGCCCTGTTTTTCTTGCAATAATTCCAGGGTGCATCCACGTTTGAGAACTTCTGGTCTGAAACTCAATTCCTGCTGTACAAAACATGGTCCTAGATCACCACCATCATTATCATCTGAGAGCTGGTTAAAAATGTAGAAACTCAGGCCTCACCTATTGAATACGAACCTGCATTTTACCAAGATACCCTGGGATTTCTATGCACTTTAAAATTTGAGAAGCAGTGGTCTAGACACTCTAAAGCAGGATTCACTGAACTGAAATCCTTAGGTCAAATCCCACTCACTGCTTTTCTTGTAAATACAGTTTTATTAACAAACTTCCTTCATTACCTTACACTCTTTATGGTTATTTTTGTGCTACAGTGCAGAGCTGAATGGGGATACCATGAAGCTGACAAAGCCTAACATGTTTACTGTCTGTCCCTTTACAAAAAATGTTTGCCAGTCACTGCTTTAGAAGATGGAGCGGTTAAGTTCAACCATGAAAGCATTTGTCAAGGCATGGGTGGAGGGCAGGGCAAGTGTCCCTGCCCTTATGTTGGTGATGCCCCTTGTGAGGACAGGGCTTCTGGCACATAGGCCTTTTATATGTACTTACCAGGGCCATCCTGCCAAATGAGCCTGCTATTTCTTTTGAAAACTTAAAAAAAAAAATTTATTTATTTTTAATTTCAGCTATGCTGGGTCTTTGATGCAGGGCAGGCTTTTCTCCAGTTGTGGTGAGTGGGGCCTAACCTCTAGTTGCGATGCAGGGGGGCTTCTCATTGCCATGGCTTCTCTTGTTGTGGAGCACAGCTCTAGGCATGTGGGCTCAGCAGACACGACTCCCAGGCTCCAGAGCACAGGCTCGGTAGTCAGGGTGCTCAGGCTTGGCTGCTCTTCAGCACGTGGGATCTTCCCGGACTGGGGATCGAACCTGTGTCTCCTGTATTGTCAGGCAGGCTCTTTACCACTTAGCCACTAGGGAAGCCCAAGCCTGTTTATTGCTAACAGAATTAATTCCGGATCTACTCTCCAGAGAAACAGATGGGCTGGCACTGATGTGCTTTCAGACTCATGCTCAGATCAGACACAAGCAGACATTTTGTGTCATTTAAATGATGTTGCAGAATCATTTGACTAATGCAATATTGCAAAGTCTCTACCAGAAAAACAGGACTGCGTGAGTCAGGAAGATGAGCCTTGTGCCTGAAAATCCAGATGATCTTCTACTCTACTTCCCCCTCAAAGATAAAAGGGTTTCTTCCCCCACCACCTGGTGTCAGCTTGATTATATCTTTTTACAAATGTGTGTGTTTCACGTTCATTAACCACTGGCCTCCGGTGAGAAAGTCAGAATTTACTTGATTTGTCCAGGAGAGAGGCCTTTGAGCTGACCTGCTTTATGGGCCACTTTGGTAGCTAGCACAGATTGGGAAGGTGCCCATCTTTCCTCTGTAATCATAGAACAGAGAGAAGCTAACTAGCCTGTGGCGATAGAAGCTTGCTCCAGTGGACACTACATAGTATTGCTTCTCAAACTCAAACATACTAGAAATCACCTGCCCAGCTTGTTAAACTGCAGATTCTGATTCAGTAATTCTGCACCTGCGCCTGGGAATCAGTATTGTCTAGCAGGGTTCAAGGTGAAGTTGATGATCCTGGCATCATGCCTTGGAAAATAAGAGTCAGGGTGAGGGTTGCCAAAGCATGGCCTGTGGCCTCAAGTGGCCTGCAGCCTGCTTCCAAAAATGAAGTTTTATTGCAGTCCACCCATCTCCTTTATCTGACATCTTGTGCAGTTGACAGAGGTTATCCAGGCCTTCCCCAGTGGCTCAGTAGTAAAGAATCTGCCTGCAGTGCAAGAGCCACAGCAGACTTGGGTTTGGTCCCTGGGTTGGGAAGATCCCCTGGAGAAGGAAACGGCAACCCACTCCAGGTTCTTGCCTGGGAAACCCCATGGACAGAGGAGCCTGTCGGGCTATAGTCCGTTGGCTCGAAAGAGTCGGACGCTGAGCAGCTGAGCACGCATGCGCACCTGACCTGCCATGCCTAAAAGAGAAAAAGTCTAGAGCGTCAATTCTCCAACCGTGGGCCAAGGGTGGCCTGCATCAGCATCATTTGTAGGGTTGGTTCCAGATATTGATTCCCAGTGTCATCCCAAGCTGCCTCTGAAGACAGTCTGGGGTGAACCTGACGAGCCTCGTGGTTGTCAAGCTGCCTGGGTTCCGCTGATGGGCCACCCTGTGCAAGTCCGCGGCCCGGCGGAACCTGCCAGAGACGGCCACGGGGGGACGTCTGCCCGGCACGGGAGGCGTTTCTTTGGGGAACGCCTACTTCATTAAATGCATAACTCTGGCTCTTGCTGAGGCTTTTGGAGCCCTGCTGTCTCTCTTTCCTGCCATCCAAGTCCTGATGGAAGGTGGGCTGTTAGAATCACAGTGGCGTTGGCTGGGTCCTCAGGAGGCTGAATCTTAAGTGGAAATGTGTGTGCTAGAGCTTTATTAGGGACTGGTCTTGGATTAGCACCTGTAGAAGAGAGAGAAGGGGGACAGAGTGGGGAGGGGGGAGACAAGCGGGCCTGGGGGAGGGCGAGAAAGTGGGCTGTAGGGTGGTTTCAGCTGCGGCTGTAGGCAGCCCACGGGAAACTCTGAAGCCCAGACAGCCCTCACAAAGAGGGTGAGAGGGTCAGAGCTCGGTGTTTGGAGCCACTCCACAGCTGCCCTAAGAGGGCACGTCATTGCCCTGCCCTCTTCAGCCAAGACCATTCCTGAACAGGGCTGAGAGTGGAAGGCTGTCTCCCAGCAACTTTCTCAGCAACTGGAGAAACAATTCCTGCCTTTATTCTGAAAGGGGGATCTGGAAAGTGCCTCACAGCCTCCACTCCACAAAGGGTCATATTTATAAATGGCAACTGCCATTCACCAGACTCCCATCAGGTGCCAAGCAATACCTTCGTTTATTTCATTCTCATAGGACTGTTCAGTTCAGCTCAGGTGCTCAGTCGTGTCCGACGCTTTGCAACCCCATGAATCACAGCACGCCAGGCCTCCCTGTACATCACCAACTCCCAGAGTTTACTCAAACTCATCTCCATTCAGTCAGTGATGCCATCCAACCATCTCATCCTCTGTCATCCCCTTCTCCTCCTGCCCTCAATCTTTCCCAGCATCAGGGTCTTTTCCAATGAGTCAACTCTTCGCATGACGTGGCCAAAGTATTGGAGTTTCAGCCTCAGCATCAGTCCTTCCAAAGAACACCCAGGACTGATCTCCTTTAGGATGGACTGGTTGGATCTCCTTGCAGTCCAAGGGACTCTCAACAGTCTTCTCCAGCACCACAGTTCAGAAGCATCAATTCTTCGGTGCTCAGCTTTCTTCACAGTCCAATTCTCACATCCATACATGACCACTGGAAAAACCATAGCCTTGACTAGACGGACTTCTGTTGGCAACGTAATATCTCTGCTTTTTAATATGCTATCTAGGTTGGTCATAACCTTCCTTCCAAGCAGTAAGCGTCTTTTAATTTCATGGCTGCAATCACCATCTGCAGTGATTTTTGGAGCCCCCAAAAATAAAGTCTGACACTGTTTCCACTGTTTCCCCATCTATTTCCCATGAAGTGATGGTACCAGATACCATGATCTTCATTTTCTGAATGTTAAGCCTTAAGCCAACTTTTTCACTCTCCTCTTTCACTTTCATCAACAGGCTTTTGAGTTCCTCTTCACTTTCTGCCATAAGGGTGGTGTCATCTGCATATCTGAGGTTATTGATATTTCTCCCAGCAATCTTGATTCCAGATTGTGCTTCTTCCAGCCCAGTGTTTTTCATGATGTACTCTGCATAGAAGTTAAATAAGCAGGGTGACAATATACAGCCTTGACATACTCCTTTTCCTATTTGGAACCAGTCTGTTGTTCCATGTCCAGTTCTAACTGTTGCTTCCTGACGTGCATACAGGTTTTTCAGGAGGCAGGTCAGGTGGTCTGGTATTCCTGTCTCTTTCAGAATTTTCCACAGAAACCGTTAGGAGACTGGAATTATGAGCTTCCTTTTCAAGATGGCAGGACAGAGGTTCTGAGAGGGTAAGTACATTCCCCAGGGCCCCACAGCAAGTAAACAATTGGATAGTGATTCCAATCTAGACTTGCTAACACCAAAGGTCACAATGATTTTCCATTAAACCTGCATTTCCCAGTTTGTATTCTTCAGAACAGATTGTTGATAAGTATTGTATGAAAGAGAGAGAGAGAGAGAAAAAAAAAAAAAACTATATGGTCAAATAGCTTTTGGAAGAGCTTCCGGGTAGCTCAGCTGGTAAAGAATCCGCCTGCAATGCAGGAGACCCTGGTTAGATTCCTGGGTAGGGAAGATCCCCTGGAGGAGGAATAGGCTACCCACTCTAGTATTCTTGGGGTTCCCTGGTGGCTCAGACAGTAAAGAATCCGCCTGAAATTTGGGAGACCTGGGTTTGATCCCTGGGTTGGGAAGATCCCCTGGAGGAGGGCAAGGCAGCCCACTCCATGATTCTTGCCTGGAGAATCCCCATGGACAGAGGAGCCTGGCGGGCAACAGTCAACGGGGGTCACAAAGAGTTGGACATGACTGAGTGGTGAAGCAAAGCACAGATTTTGGAAATCTTTCATTAAACATAAACAGGTTTATTTCTCAGAACCTTTAACATGTCAGTGTGAAGCGTGAATCTCTGAGAATCAGTAACATGCAATATTCCCCAACCTTATTTAAAAGGGAAACTGTTTGGTAGCCGAATGTGCATGGACCGCCTTTGCGGGGAGGATGCATTGCTCTAAATGGCCTCCTTTTAAGCTTCCTTCTGGGGGGAGATGGAAGGATTTGCCCTGAAAGCAGGCAGCCGGGTACCTCCGCCCTCCCTTCCCTTGTCAAGAGAGCTTTTCACACAGCTCTCTTACAGAAGGAATGGAATGCTGAGTTTATACTTTGTTACAGCCTTTGGTCCTGATTTAGAAACACTGGGGCTGAGAGTCCTGAGCAGAGGGAGGGAGGTCAGCCTCCCAGCGAGGATGGCAGAGTGAAAGTCGGGTAAGGCCTTTGCATGGTTCCACAGGAGGCCGGCACCCTGCTTGGGACTCCCCCAAATTCTGCGTGGTCTGGGTTTATGGCTACATCTTGTAGTTGACAATATACTACACGTGTCTTTAAAGCTAACAATGGCAACAGACAATAGAGGCAACTTTAAATTCCTTCCAAAGGAAGTTTGAACCACCTCCATTTCATACATACATATTTAGTGTTTGTGTGAAACAAAGGCGAAAAATCAATCAGGATGCAAAGTTACTCTTAGGAAAAACCTTTTCTCAAGTAAGAAAATGCCCAGGGAGTGCTGGGAGGTGGGGGCTGGAGCTGGGGGGGGCTGGCGGCCACAGAATGGATGGAAGGTGGGTGGGTGGGGGTTTAGGCATCGTCATCTGCTTTGCTGCTTACTTTGAGAGTTCCAGTTGAAACATGGGGGTAACTGCAGACCTGCGTACAACTTGCAGTAATCAACCCCATTTGAGGATGCAGTTAGAGGATTAGAATCCGTATCACCTCTAACCACTTGGAGTAGTTGGCCTCTGTCATGCTCCGCACCCTTAAGATGGAAAAGCTCTTTGGCTGGACAGTTTTGGAGACCGAACCGATTTGAGCAGAATTCTTGTGGTCTCCTCTTCCCATCTGATCTTCCTGGCCTGTGGGTAATTTAGGGTATATGTAGTGCAAACCCTGTTACTGGGGATAAGAAGTTGAGGAAGTGAAGAAGGCTGCAAGTGAGCTTTGTGTTTCAGACCATTTCTCTTCTGAGAGGCAGGCTTGCAATTAAAAGTCCCCCCACCGCGCGCCCACGTTTGAATCTTGAATCTTTTGGCTCAGATCACAAGGAGTTTCTACACTTAGTCACCAGATAAACAGACTGGTGGGGTAAAAAAAGGGGCCTGGGAGTGGTTGCCGAAGACACTTTTGAAACAGAACCATAAAACATTAAAGGGAAGGATTTGCTCAGCTCTGAGAAACTTTGTTTAAAAAATTCCACAATTGAACAAAACAGAACAGATCAGTTGTGAAACTGACGATTCTAAGGTCAGGTTACAACAGGCTAAGTTGCAAAGAATCTTTCACTTTTTTGGCCAGACTCTTCATTTCCCAAGAGAAGGGCCCAGAAAGGTAGAATCTCTTTCCCACGTCCAAGCCCCAGGGCTGTTAGTTGCGGAGGTAGGAGGAGAGTGCTGACTGCTTCCCCGTCTCACTATCAAAAAGGAACGATTCGACACCTAAGTTACAAACTGAACAATGTTGTGGCAGGATTGAGGTGGTTTTATTATATACAACTTCCTAAGAGATCAGAAGCTGCATTAATGAATATTTAAGGGGTAAAAATGGAAGACATGAATTTCCTGAGTCAGAAGAGCATTAAATAATCCGGAATTCAGGTGGCTTTCATTTGAAGCTTGCGTCATATCTGTTTCTGGCATTTACTGTAAGTGGGATAATTCACCATCAGGGGTTGGTCTTGAGACAGCCCCATGCTTTTAGCTTGAGAGATCTGTACTGTAAATTGAATATGTTCCTCATCATTAAAATGAGAAGAATATTACAACCTATCTCAAGGAGCTGTTATGGTAATTAGATACACTGTGAATATAAAGACCATTGCCTGCCACATAGCACACAGTCAGTAAACATTAGCTATTTTTTGTTGTTCTAATTTTGATTTTTTAAATAAATTCTAATTTGGAAAAAAGTTCTAATAGTTACAAAAGTTGAGAGAATAGTACGATGATCACCCAAATATCCAACATCCAGATTTCACAATAGTTAAATTTGCTTTCCCTTCTTATAGGCACATGTGTGTGACTGTGTTATTTTTTGTTTTTTGGCTAAGCCTCTTGAAAGTAAGTATTAAACATTGTGACATGTGTGCCCCAAAAACTAAGAATGATTTCTTTCATACTATATCATTATAAGAACACGATATTAGTTCCCTAATAACTAATTTCCAGCCTGTAATCAGATGTTCTTAATTGCCCATTTTATAGCTTCTTTGGAGCCACTGAAGGTTTATATGGTGTATCATGCCTTTCTAGTTCTTTAATTGCCCCTAATCTAGACCAGTGACCCCCACTTGTTCCCATTGGAATTGATGTTTTGCAGAAAGAAGGCCAGTTGGTCTTGAGGAATGTCTTACTTTCTGTCATTATATAGTTGTGGTGTGATATAACTTATTTCTCTGTCTTGAATATTCCCTGTAAGCTGGAGACGAGGTCTAGAGGCCTCCTGATATTCAGGATAAATATTTGGGCAAGAATACAGCGATTCCCATGTTGTGTTGGCCCTTCACATTGTGTCACTTCCATAGGCACATCATGTCAGCTGTTATTTTTACCAAGAAGGGGTGTAGTACTTCAGCCTTCCTCAGCGGTCCTTTGAGTCACGTGTCCAGGACATGGTACCAAAAGGTAGAGTTAATCTCCGTGTGTCGTGTGACGGTAGCTGTGGGGTGAGGGACGAAAACCACCACCATCACCAGCAGAACCGATGATTGCCATGAAAGACTTTGGGTTACGCAGAATCACTCTACGGGCTGGTCGTATAGAGTGTCTCCTGTGCGGTTTGGGGTGACATTTCCAAATTTTAATTCAGCTAATTAAACATTTCCAAATATTGTCATTGGCCAGATATCCTGCCAAATACCTGGGTTGGGAGATGAATCTGAGCAAAAGAGTTACAGTCTAGTGACTTTCCAAAATTCTTTCAATACTGGCTAAAGGGAAGGGCTAATTTTACTCTCAGTAAGGCCATTATTTGTAGGTTGTAGGACCCCAGTGAATTCTTTAATTATTCTCAAAGTTCAAGCGGAGCTGAACTAGGGGATAACACAGCAGACGAGGCCATTGACAGAGCAGACTTAGGAGGATGTGGTTAGATAGTATTCAGTGAGTGATGAGTTAACTTTCTTTCTACTCACCCAGTCATCATCTGGAAAACCACTTCAGGTCAGGAAATCAGCTTGTGGTAGACATGAAAAGCTAATGTTTACTCAGTAGTAACTTCTGCTTTGTCTGGAAATGAGTGTTACTACTATCTGATTTTTTTTTCTCCCCATAATAATTATCACATGTCAGTTAAATGGGTTCAAACCCTGGCTTCCCCTCTAATGGTTGTGTGATTTGGGACGATGAACCTCATCGTTTCCATAACCATTGTTTTTAGCTGTAGTAAAACATGCACAACATGAGTTTTTGCAGTTTTAACCATTTGAGAGTGTGGAGTCTGGCAGCCTTAAGTGCATTCACAATACTGTGCAACAGTCACTGCTCCCTGTTTCCAGAGCTCTTGCATCATCCTGAATAGAAAGCCTGTACCCCCCAAACCACAGCTCCTGCTCTCCCCTCCCCTTATCCTCTGGCAACACCTGTTCTGCTTTCTGGCTCTGTGTATTTATCCATATTAGGTGCCTCATGTAAGTGAAATCATATGTGTGCTTTTGTGTCTGATTCATTTCACTTAGCATAATGTCTTAACATTTTTTCTTATTGAAGTATGGTTGATGTACAATATTATACAAATTATTGGCGTACGGTAAAGTGATTCATAATTTTAAGAGTTATATTCATTTATAGTTATTATAAAATATTGGCCATATTCCCCACGTGGTATAATATATCCTTGGAGTTTATTTTATACATAATAGTTTGTACCTCTTAATCTCCTGCCCCTATATCGTCCCTTCCCCTTCCCTCTTTCCATGGATAACTACTCATTAGTTTCCTATATATGTGAGTCTTGAGCATAATAATGCCTTAATTCTTACCTATGTTGTACCATATACCAGAATTTCGTTCCTTTTTAAGACTGAATAAAATTCCTGTGTGTGTGTGTGTGTGTGTATATAAATAACAGATTTTGTTTATCCCTTCATCCCATCATGGGTATTTGTATTATCTCCATACCTTTTAAAGGGGACAATAATATCCATTTCACAGGGTTGTGAAAATAACCAGGAAAAGGCCTGGGACATAGTAGGTGCTCAGTTAATGTTCTTTTCTTCCTTTCTCCCTGGTACGAAGTTCATGTATTTCCTCTAGCACTTAAGTAAAGAAATGTGATGAGAAGGACAGGATAATTCTTTTCCATTCCCTGTGCCTTTCTCATCCCCTGTTACAATTCCTCTCATCTATTGCTTGGCTCTTTAAGTTATTTATGGGAGGAAGTTTTCCTGAGGTGTCCCTCTTCCTGAGGTGTGGGAGGTGGAACGGAGCGGGCGGGATGAGTGTGGAAGACAGAAGCAGGCTCAAGCTGGCGGTTGGTTCCGGGACGTGAAGAATACTTGTTAGCTGAAGGATCTGCTGACTTTTTCCAAAACAGCAATAGAGCTCTTGAGAGAGATAGAGATCTTTGAAACTTGACCCTCCGTATTGCAGAAGCCTCAAGTGTTTAGATCTGGGTCAGCAACACTGGAAAATGAAGATTTTTATCTCACTTCGATCCGTTTCTTCTTTCTAGGTCAATTCCCCCAAACTGCAGTAAATAAGGGCAACATTTTTCCTTCTGTAACTTAGAGGAGACATATGTTTCAAAAGACTCTGAGAAGGAACATATTTAATTTTTAATTTGAGGAGGTTCAGAGCATGCCACCCTTTATAATAGGCCACTCTGACATAGGATTATTTTGAGCCAAGGGCAATGAGAAAAAGCAGACACAAGAAAAGCTCTCTGCCTTCCCCTTCTCTGCTCCGAAGGGCAGGATGATTGTTAATCACTGAAGACAACTTTGGACCGAGATGGCCCCAGGGGAATCTAGGTAACAAACTTTGCTAAATAGCCCTTATTTTCCATTGGTTTTCTCCATGTATTTACCTTCTCGCAATTTGCTGCCCCTGAAAACTTGAAGGGCCTCTTCCTTTGTCTTGTCATATCGCTACAAATCTGTTGTTCTTTTGCTAAGATGCTATAACAAACCTAAATTCTAACCTCCCTTTTGAGCTATTTATCACTGAATCCTCCCATCTGTATGCATGATACATATGCTGACAAACCTCTGTTTCACTCTTGTGAATCTGTCTTTTGCCCGTCTAAATTGCAAGGACAATCAACCTGGGCCTGGGCCGAATAAAATGTTGTTTGTTTCTTTCTTTCTTTCCCTACAAATTCTTCTTATGGAATATAAGTAGTGTGAGTTTCTAGAAGCCAGTCACATTAAGCTTTCCTCTCTCTCTTTTTTGACCTGGATTGTTTTTCAAAGTCTTTATTGAATTTGTTACAATATTGCTTCTGTTTTGCGTTTTGGTTTTTTGGTCATGAGGCATGTGGGATCTTGGCTCCTAAACCAAGGATTGAGCCCACAGCCCCTGCATTGGAAGGTGAAGTCTTAACCACTGAACAGCCAGGGAAGTCCCTTGCCCTAGTTTATTGAACAAAATAAATCATCTGCAAAAGTCCACATTTTAGTATTGCTAATAAGTTATGTGCATCCCATCTCACAGTGGATCATAGATCACAAGGCCAGTGGTAACTAAGGTGGGTCTAAGATGCCTACCTGTCTGACGTAGGTGCAGCAGGCTAAGATGTACCCTTCTGAGCAGCTCGTGGTCTACCTTGCCTGCAACCAGATGAAGCCTCAAGCTCCTCAACAGACAGACAACCTCCCCCAGGCCATCAAGACAGATGACATGCAACCACCAACGCTGCCCTGCAGTGTTAGCCTTTGAGGGCTGGACCACAGCTCTGGTCACTGAGGTTCTAGGAGAATATCTGGCAGGTGCCAGCATTCCTTGGCTTGTGACCACATCACTCCCACATTCAACGGCCAGCACCTTCAAATCTCTCTCTGCTCCATCCTCTCAATGCCTTCCCTTCTGTGGAGCTAGGCTTCTCCCTTTAGAAACCAATGCCCAGACAGCCAGAGAGACTTGCCCGCCAGAGTCACAAAACAGACTGGTGAAGAGGAGGGACTAAAATCCGAATCTCTTATGCCAAGCTGAGCACATTCTTTTGCTTCTTTACAAATCAGCTGATATCTGGTTGACTTTCCGGTCTTTGAGTTGTAAGTGAAGTGCTCAGGGTATGCTTACTGAAGGGTTTCTTGAAGTTTCTGTTTGGGAGCAGTACCTATTGAAGAGCTATCTACCCTATGCAAAGTCTTTTACTAAACACTATAATGGAGAAATGAAAGACATAAAAGTCATCGTGTAATGGGAATCCTGGACAGGAAGAGTGATTACCCTGAAAATGGTGTGGGGACATTTGGAGTGAGGTGGTAACTGATAGCTGTGGTGGGCTTGGTGATGGTTCCATGTTACAGAGGAAGTGAGTGAGGCCCTGGGAAGTGAGTGCCTTGCCCACACTCTCACAGCTGCTTACTGCAAAGCCAGGCGTGGAACCCAGGTCTTTTGATCCCTGGGTTTTACTCTTTGCTTTCTGCTTAGGACCTAGTGAGAGGGAACTTGCAATTGAGTTAGGAAACAGAGGTTCACAGCCACAGAAAGACAGGATGAGCAGAGCACAGATAAAGTGCTGAAGCATGAGTTGAGTCCAGACGGTAACTGGAGAGTTCCATAGGCACTCCACCTGGACACATTTCTTTCTTTTTTTTTTTTTTTCAGTTTACCTTCTGTCTTTATAAGTAAAGTTTTATCAAGACATAGCTATGCTCATTCATTTGCATGGCATCTATGGCTAATCTCGAAGAAGGCAATGGCACCCCACTCCAGTACTCCTGCTTGGAAAATCCCAAGGATGGAGGAGCCTGGTAGGCTGCAGTCCATGGGGTCGCTAAGAGTTGGACACGACTGTCCAACTCACTTTTCACTTTCATACACTGGAGAAGGAAATGGCAACCCACTCCAGTGTTCTTGCCTGGAGAATCCCAGGGACAGGGGAGCCTGGTGGGCTGTTGTCTGTGGGGTCACACAGAGTCCGACATGACTGAAGCGACGTAGTAGTATGGCTAATCTTATACTTCAATAGCAAAACTGAGTAATTGCTGCAGAGGCTACTTATGACTTCTGTCGTTGTTGTTGTTGAGTCGCTCAGTCGTGTCCGACTCTTTGCGACCCCGTGCCCTGTAGCCTCTCAGGCTCCTCTGTCCGTGGAATTTCCCAGGCAAGAATCCTGGAGTCGGTGGCCATTTCCTCCTCCAGGGGATCTTCCCAATGCAGGGACCGAAGCTGCGTCTCCTGCATTGTGGGTGGATTCTTTACCACTGAGCCGCCTGGGGAAGCATATGTGAACAGCCAAGCCCAAATATTTGCTCTCTGTCTCTAGAAAAGATCCCAGTTTTAGACCTATGGTTCACAAACACAGGTCAGAAATCCATACCTCGTAGGCCACATCAGATCCAAAGAGGAACATAAAATACGTTGACATAAAATAATAAAATAGCCAAATTACACATTTGTGTACTTTTTCAGAATACATTTCTAATTCACTCTCTTCTCTCCATCTCCCTTGGCAGCATCTTGCTACTTAAAGCCCCCCAGGGGCTTCTTATCACCCTTAGCCTGAGATCCAAACTCCTGATTGTTGCCACCAGGCCTTGTGTGATCCAGTCCCTGCCTCTTCCCCAACCTCATTTTTCACCACTGTCTTCTTCCCTCACTGTCCTCCAATACCACCAACCTGGTCAGACCCGACCAGCCCAAGATCTTCCTGCCTTTGGGCTTTTGCACTTGCTTTCTCGTTTGTCTAGAATGTTTTCCTTTTGGCTTTTCCTGTGGCTGACTCATTTTTGCCTTCAAGTCTCAGCTCAAGTAGCTCCCCAAAGAGTCCTTAAATTGGGTTCTAGCTATTTCCTTCTTATGCTTCTTACCACATACTGACGCCGTCTTGTTCGCTGCTTTGTTTTCTTCTCTTGCCACTAAAATAAAAATGCTCTGAAAACGGCCTTGAGAAATATGTATTTTCCAGGCACCTGGAACAGTGCCAGACACATAGTAGCTATTTGACAAATACTTGTTGAATAAAGGAATTTACCAGCTTTCCTAAACTAAGCTGCCTGAGGAATTACTATTTATTCCTACAAAGAAGATTTAAGAGTGTTTCTTTTTTCTTTTTTTTTTTATCTTCTGGGACACTGATAGTGCCTATCAAAGGCTCTGAGAAGTTCTAAAGTAAACACTTAAGAAAACTCAGCAGTCCCCGGGTGTATTTTTCCACATATCCTTTTGTCAAGGAATTTGCATGAATATCCCTGAGTATAGGTGCTCCACAGAACATAGTCTGGGAAGTTCTGGTATAGAAATCCTGCTACATTCTGTTAAACTACCAGTTTGTTTGAAAACAGCTGTCGCCTCTAGACTATACACACGTGTGTGTAAACACAGCGTTGTCTATAGAAAGAGCGGAGCAAAGCTGGTGGCGGGGTTGGGTTATAACAGTGATGCCAGAAAGAAAACTCGCAGGATGGAGAAACAGGAGATTCTCAGGTCGGCTCATGAATCCCTGGCACTGAATGGAGGAAAGTGAGGTAGGACGTGTTCTCAGCTTCTAGCGGAGGTTTGACCATGACCCGGACAAACCACAGAAGCCACAGAAAGCTCCAGCTCTTCTGCTCCGAATGCTCCCCTCCCACAGTGACTGTCCTGTGCTGGAAAACGGGCTTTGTCGACCCTCAGTGTATGTCCTGAGTGACCTGAGAGGCACCCATGAATGTTTAACTTTGCTTTCTAATAAGAAAAATGATTCTGACAATCACTGCTGCCTATTTTTTCAGTACTCCCCAACAAATTATGTCTTTTCGTTTATCACCCAGTGAAGGCAAAGCTATTAGCTCTTCTGTCCATGAGAATCTCCAGGCAAGAATACTGGAGTGGGTTGCCATGCCCTCCTCCAGGGGATCTTCCCGACCCAGGGATTGAACCCACATCTCTCACATAGCCTGTGTTGACAGTTGGGTTCTTTTTTTTTTTTTTAAATATAAATTTATTTATTTTAATTGGAGGTTAATTACTTTACAATATTGTATTGGTTTTGCCATACTTTACCACTAGCGGCATTGTGGAAGCCCAGGCCATGGTTAGGAATATAAAATATCCTCTTTTTCTAGCTGGCCCAACCTGAAGTTCAGAGATGAAAAGTGCAGTGCTCAGCGGTCTGCCGCAGGTGAAGCCTGTGGTAGGAGGCTGTGTTCCCACGTGGTCACCCACCCTCTTCTCTGAAACACACCACCTGGGCAGTTCCTCAGACTATGAGGCCATGCAACTTGGTTTCCAAGCATAGGTCTCTCTTATTTTCCACTCTCCTTCTCCCTTCCTTTCACTTTCAAGTGAAAATGCAAAGCATATCCATTATCCTACACATGTCTTGGCAAGGTCAGCACTGATCCGACTGAAGATTCTTACTCTGGGGATGATAATAGTGGTCCCCAGGTGGATTTATCTTTTAAACTTTTACTGAAGTATAACATATACACTACATGGTCGCATATGTACACTGAATGAATCTTTAGAAGCTGAATACCCTTACAGCCAGCACTGAGAACAAGAAACAATATGACCAGCTTCCTGGGAGCCCCCATCACTCCTGTCTCCCCCTGCAGGTGTGGAGACATACACCACAGTGTATTAATCCAGTCTACTGTTAATGACAGGTCCTAAGGTTCCAATACTTTGGCCACCGGATGCGAAGAGCTGACTCATTAGAAAAGAGCCTGATGCTGGGAAAGGTAGCAGGTGGGAGAAGGGGATGACAGGATGAGATGGTTGGATGGTGTCACTGCCTCAATGGACATGAGTTTGAGCGAGCTCCTGGAGATGGTGGAAGACAGGGAAGCTTGGGTGCTGCAGTCCATGGGCTCGCAATGAGTCAGACACAACTGAGCGACTGAACAACTGAACAACAGGTTTTAACAGTAATTTCTGCAGATGCTCAGAATAGTTGATCAAGACTATTTAAGCATGGCAGTGGTATGGCTCTTCATTAGGTGACATGTGAAATAATCTACAGTTATGTCCTACTCAGTGGACATGAGTTTGAAAAAACTCAGGGAGATGGTGAAGGACAGGGAAGCCTAGCTTGCTGCAGTCTCTGGGGGTCGCAGAGTCATACACAACTTAGCAAGTGAACAGCAACAACAACAACAGCAGTATTGTCCCTTTTGAGGGCAATAGCAGAACCCTGGTTTTCTAAGAAATACCGACCAGCGTGGCATTGTGGGAATTTGCCTTCTGGTGTGACCCCATCAGTTCCCTGTTTAAACACTTGTCTGGCTGGAAGGATCTCAGGGCAAGTTAGAGTCAAGCCTACTTCCTCTTCTCTCTCATTACTAGCTGATCACTCAGTGTCATCTGGTCAGCTGTGGAATTTTTGACACACCAGAAATAGCTTTCTTAGACAGTGGGTTTTGAATGTGTGTTTGGTAGGAATCTTCATATTAAAAAGAAACTATTTAATAGGTAAGCTAAAAGATAAATGAAGCCCCTACATAAATTATCCCAGACAAAATAAGTCTTCAAAATAAGGTAGGAAAGGAGGAGAAAGGGAAGTGTGTGTGACATTTGGATGCACATTACAAAAGCGAAGAAACCAGCCCAGGAGGTCCAAAACTGTCCTGGCGAGGTTAACTTTCTCAGTCAAAAACAATCACACCCAAGGGATTGCCATCTGTTGAAAAATAACACCTGTATTGCTTTGTTTTTAAAACGATCACTTGTTACCCCAATAAAAATTTTTAAGAAATGATCATGTATTTTTTTGAATGTAGAAAACATAGAAAAACAGAGCAAGAATTTTTAAAAGCTAATTTCACAACTTTTAAATTATCAACTTTTTGATGAATATCCTTGTAGTTTACAGATCTATTCACATGTCTTTTTATAAGAATGATAGTATACTTACTTCTCTGCAACTTTCTTTATTTCTCTAAATGTGTGTCATGGGCTTCCTATGCAAATAAGGCACACCGGCAAGTTAAAAATCTCTGGCTTCTCATTTGAGAAAAACACAATAGGGAAGGTGAAATAGTCAAGACAAATGTAAAAAATTCAAAATATGTCACAGGCATTTCCCCCACTAACAGCTCTTCTACAGTACAATGATCATATTTTTTTTTTCCATCTTGAGAAGGTGCCATAATTTATTTAACATCCTCTATGTGTAGAGACTACTGCTAAGTTGCTAAGTCGCTTCAGTCGTGTCCAACCCTGTGCGACCCCATAGACGGCAGCCCACCAGGCACCCCTGTCCCTGGGATTCTCCAGGCAAGAACACTGGAGTGGGTTGCCATTTCCTTCTCCAGTGCAAGAAAGTGAAAAGTGAAAGTGAAGTCGCTCAGTCGTGTCCGACTCCTAGCGACCCCATGGACTGCAGCCCACCAGGCCCCTCGGTCCATGGGATTTTCCAGGCAAGAGTACTGGAGTGGGTTGCCATTGCCTTCTCCGATGTCTTTGTTCATAAGTAGAACAAACACTCCAGTGGATAGTTTTGGAAATCTCAGGGAGTGTTCATTGTTGTTTACTTAGAATAAATCCCTAGAAGAGGTATGCTGCTGCTGCTAAGTCACTTCAGTCGTGTCCGACTCTGTGCGACCCCATAGACGGCAGCCCACCAGGCTCCTCCATCCCTGGGATTCTCCAGGCAAGAATACTGGAGTGGGTTGCCATTTCCTTCTCCAATGCATGCAAGTGAAAAGTGAAAGTGAAGTCACTCAGTCATGTCTGACTCTTACGACCCCATGGACTGCAGCCCACCAGGCTTCTCCTTCCATGGGATTTTCCAGGCAAGAGTACTGGAGTGGGGTGCCATGCCTTCTCCGAGAAGAGGTATTGCCCATTCCAAAGCTATGCACTCAAGACATTTTGATACTGCTTTTCAAATTGCCCTCTAGAAAGATTGTACCAGTTTAAAGAAGGCTGAGAGCTGAAGAATTGATGCTTTCCAACTGTGGTGCTGGAGAAGACTCTTGAGAGTCCCTCGAACTGCAAGGAGATCAAACCAGTCAATCCTAAAGTAAATCAACTAAATCAATCCTGAAGTAATTCAATCCTTGTATATTAATTGGAAGGACTGTTGCTGAAGCTCCAATACTTTGGCAATCTGATGGGAAGAACTGACTCATTGGAAAAGACCCTGATTCTGGGAAAGATTGAAGGCAGGAGGAGAAGGGGACAACAGATGAGATGGTTGGATGGCATCACTGATTCAATGAACATGAGTTTGAACAAACTCTGGGAGATGCTGAAGGACAGGTAAGCTTGGCATGCTGCAGTCCATGGGGTCTCAAAAAGTCGGACATGACTGATAAACTGAACAACAACAAAATAGTCCCACCAGCAACTTTTATGAGTGTTTACTAGTGCTGAGAAAGTGTGAGCATCCAAAGAAGTGTCTGGAAATGTGATAGGGGATATATGGTATTTGGTGGATTTTTTAACTTGTGTTGTACATGAGGTATCTGTTCTCTTTCTACTTCTGACACCTCTCACAGTAGGGCCAGTGCTCATTTTTCCAATCCTGCCTCCTATTCTTCTATACACACACACACAACACACACACACATACACACAGATTCATGTGTTCCTAACTTTACTTTTCCAGTTTTTCTTTTCCCCAGAGTACTCCATCTACTCTCACCTTAGCCTTACCAATAATATGTCTCAAAATCTATCATCTGAGACTATTTCAAAGGTCACATCCCTCATCAGGTCTTTTTTGACACTCTAAAACAAACGCAATCTTTCCCATTTCTTCTGTAGTTCTTTCCTGTTACTTATCTCACTTTATCTGAGTCATAGCTATAGTTAGCTCCAGAATGAGAGATGTGGCCCATGTCCTAGTGGTATTTGGCAGTTGGGGCAAGTCATTTTCCTCTATAGCATCTCAGTTTCCTCATTTGTAAACTGAAGACTAATTAAGGCTGGATGGCTTTAAAGTACATTTCACATTTAACAATTTATCATTCAATCTTTATATATGACTTATCCCATGACTTGGGACTTCCCAGGTGGCACAGTGGTAAAGAATCTGCCCGACAATGCAGGAGACCTGAGTTCGATCCCCGGGTCAGGAAGATCCCCTGGAGGAGGAAATGGCAAACCACTGCAGTATGCTTGCCTGGAAAAATCCCATGGACAGAGGAGCCTGGTGGGCTACAGTCTATGTGATCATGAAGAGTCTGACACGACTATGTGACTGAGCATGCATGCATCCCATGACTAAGACAGAAATCCTTAAATATCCTCAAGTCACTGGTGCCTTTGAGAATCTGATGAAAGTTTTTGAGCCCTATTTTTCCCCCAATGGATTTAGAATTATGAATATTTAAAAACAATATGTTTATACAAGCATCACTTGAAGCCCATGAAAGGCCTTGAGGTTAAGAACTATAGCTCTCTTTTTCCAAAAAGAAAAAAGTTATTTATTTTGGTTGCCAGGGTTCTCAAGAATTTCCCACAGTTTGTTGTGATCTGCATAGTCCAAGGCTTTGTTGTAGTCAATAAAGCAGAAGTAGATGATTTTCTGGAATTCTCTTGCTTTTTCAATGATCCAACGGATGTTGGCCATTTGATCTCTGGTTCCTTTTCCTTTTATAAATCCAGCTTGAACATCTGGAAGCTTCTGGTTCACATGCTATTGAAGCCTGGCTTGGAGAATTCTGATCATTACTTTGCTAGCTTGTGAGATGAGTGCGGTTTTGCAGTAGTTTGAACATTCTTTGGCATTGCCTTTCTTTGGGATTGGAATGAGAACTGACCTTTTCCAGTCCTGTGGCCACTGCTGAGTTTTCCAAATTTGCTGCCACATTGAGTGCCGCGCTTTCACTCTTTCATCATCTTTTAGGATTGGAAATAGCTCAACTGGAATTTCATCACCTCTACTAGTTTTGTTCATAGTGATGCTTCCTAAGGCCCACTTGACTTCACATTCCAGCATGTCTGGCTCTAGGTGAGTGATCACACCATTGTGGTTATCTGGGTCGTGATGATCTTTTTTGTGTAGTTCTTCTGTGTATTCTTGCCACCTCTTCTTAATATCTTCTGCTTCTGTTAGATCCCTACCATTCCTGATCTCCTGATCTTCCTTGATCTCTTGATTTCCTTGGAGATCTGTATGCAGATCAAGAAGCAACAGTTAGAACTGGACATGGAACAACAGACTGGTTCCAAATAGGGAAAGGAGTATGTCAAGGTTGTATATTGTCACCCTGCTTATTTAATTTATGTGCAGAGTATATCATGCGAAATGTCCGGTTGGATGAAGCACAAACTGGAATCAAGTTTGCTTAGAAAAGTATCAATAACCTCAGATATGCAGATGATACCACCCTTATGGCGTAAAGTGAAGAAGAACTAAAGAGCCTCTTGATGAAAGTGAAAGTGGAGAGGGAAAATGTTGGCTTAAAACTCAACATTCAGAAAACTAAGATCATGGCATCCAGTCCCATCACTTCATGGTAAATAGATGAGGAAACAGTGACAGACTTTATCTTCTTAGGCTCCAAAATCACTGCAGATGGTGACTGCAGTCATGAAATTAAAAGGCTCTTGCTCCTTGGAAGAAAAGGTATGACCAACCTTGACAGCATATTAAAAAGCAGAGACATTACTTTGCCAACAAAGGTTCATCTAGTCAAAGCTATGGTATTTCTAGTAGTTAGGTACGGATGTGAGAGTTGGACTATAAAGAAAGCTGAGTAATGAATAATTGATGCTTTTAAACTGTGAGGTTGGAGAAGACTCTTGAGGGTCCCTTGGGCTGCAAGGAGATCCAACCAGCCCATCCTAAAGGAGATCAGTCCTGAATATTCATTGGAAGGATTGATGCTGAACCTGAAACCCCAATACTTTGGCCACCTGATGTGAAGAGCTGACTCATTTGAAAAGACCCTGATGCTGGGAAAGATTGAAGGTGGGAGGAGAAGGGGACGACAGAGGATGAGATGGTTGGATGGTATCACTGACTTGATGGACATGAATTTGAGCGATCTTCGGGAGCTGGTGATGGACGTGGAAGCCTGGTGTGCTGCAGTCCATGGGGTCACAAAGAGTCGGACGTGACTGAGTGACTTAGCTGACTGTCTGGGTCTTAGTCGCAGCACATGGGAGTTCAGTGAGGCAAGTGGGCTCTCTAGTTGTGGCCTGTGGACTAGTTGGCCCCATAGCATGAGTTTCTAGACCAGGGTCAAAACTTGCGTCCCTGCATTGAAAGATGGATTCTGAACCACTAGACCACCAGGCAAGTTCCAACTGTGGCTCTTTAAGTCTATGTTTTGTTAATTTTTGTTTCTCTTTTGAATATAGTAGGAAAGGTCAATAAATTTTTTTTGCAATGAATCATTTATATAGTAAGGTTGTGAGACTAAAACATAAAGAGTTGAATTTACTCTTTGAGATTTGAAGAGAAATTTCATTACTTTTTAGTTATCTTGGTGTTAAATCTCCACCCATATCAACATATTAAATAAAGCAAATTGAGGGGCTTTCAGAATACATTCAACATAGACCATGACTTTTAGTCTTTCAGACACTCTTAAACCTCAGGCATTTTGATGATTCTTACATAATAGTCTGCAATTTCAGATTTCCTATCCGAGGATTGCAGATCAGCAAGCAGTTATAATGTAGTGGTTTTTCCTCTAACACAAGAACACCGATTTTTAAGAGATAAGTTCATGGGGTAGGAATAGATTGGGAGAGGATAAACCAGGCATTTTTCACATAAATCTGCATTACTAGAAAATACAAAATTGCTCTCTAAATGAAGAACTGTGTTTACCAGGCTTACATTAAAAACAAAATCCTGTTGACAGCTCTCAAGTTCTTTATCAGTATCTATCACAAAGGGAAAACATTTGTAAATGCCATTAACCCACAAGCAGATCTTGAGAGTAATGGTAATGGAGAGTTGGGATTTGCATGCTGTCTGAACTGATTTACGCTGTTTTATATGCTCCCTGTTTTTAGACTGTTTCCTATTGTTCCTCCTTCCTACTTCACATTAAATGGAAAACAATGCAATATAAGGGCTTCCCCCATAGCTAAATCAGTAAAGAATCTACCTGCAATGCAAGAGACCTGGGTTCAATTCCTGGGTCAGGAAGATCCCCTGGAGAAGGGAATGGCAACCCACTCCAGTACTCTTGCCTAGAGAATCCCATAGCCTGGCAGGCTACAGTCCATGGGGTTGCAAGAGTCGGACACAACTTAGTGACTAAATCATCAGCACCAATGCAATATAAAGTGTTTAGTCAATTTGGAGGGGGGCTTTAATCCTTACTTTGAACTTGGATTTTTCCTCTTGGTGCAATTCAATGCTAGAGCTGAGAGCAGTGACTTGATCCTGTTTCCAGGGGGTTCTGTTACTTGCTTTCTCTAATTTCACCTCTATCCAAGCAAACAAACAGACCTGCCTCTGACCCACCATGCATGGCAGGAACTCAATATTTCTTTTGATGATGCAGGCCTATTGTGATGACACATATTTACACAGAATAAGAAGGTGAGAGCACACTATTGATGATTCTGGACTTCAGTCATCTGTGTCACTCTGCAGTCTCTAGGTCATCAGCTTTGACTCATCTCTGCCACTCACTGGACTGCCACTGGCAGTCATTGGAGCCAGTTTTCTGCAGCTCAGTCCTAGATTTCTTTTGTTCAAACTTGCCCATCTGAAGAAAATGCAAAACCCATCTGGTATATGCACAATATATGTGACTTAAGTGTATAGGAGCCCTAGTTAAGGGGCAAAAAGTTGGCTAAAGTGCCCTCATCTCAGAGAGGCAGTCCCTAGTCTCAAGATGTGGTTGCGCCCTCCAGCTAGAAACTCTCATAATACTTAGTTCTTTACAATTTTGAGATTATTACCATCATATTTATATAGCTAATCATGGACTTACTTGTTTTCCATATTTCTTCATAAGGAACTGTGTCTTCTTTTTGTTTGTTTTAAAAAAATCAGTACGTTTAGAACATTTTTTATTTTGGCTGCATTGGGTCTTCATTGCCGTGTGAGAGCTTCTCTATTTGTGGTGAGAGGCTTAGCTGCCCTGAGTCACGTGGGATCTTATTAATAGTTCCTTGACCAGGGATCAAACCCACATTCCCCATATTGGAAGGTGAATTCTTAAGCACTGGACCATCAGGGAAATCCCAGAACTGTGTCTTTTTTAAAACCAACAAACAAATATATTTCTCCATATCTAGAGTTTAACAAAGTAGATGCTCAAAAATATTTCTTGAATAATTATTATTATTACTACCACTACTAGTAATATTATTATGACTGTCATTTCTAAAAATAGTAGTAGCAAGTATTGTAGAGTTATTTACAAAGTGCTACACATTAACTCAGCATGGACGGAACTTAAAAGCATTGCTGAGTGATAAAGGAACATTTCAAGCTCTATATCATAACACCCTTTACTTATATTTAAAAGACATGAATATAAAAATCAGCACTTTGTAGATTTTAAAGATCTTCACACACCTAAGCACATACAAGAAGCGTATTAGAGAGGAAGAGAGTTTTGGGGGAGAACAGCAGTGGTGTAGAGAGTAAATTGAGAAACATGATACAATTAAGGAGTGAGTCCTCACCCAGACTAATGGTGATAGGAAACTGAGGACTAAGAAATATGATTATCTCAGCTCTGACCTAAGACCAAGGAGAGAGAGAGTCATCTATATTAGATTTTGGAAAAACCTAAAGTAATTATTTGTACGACATTTTGAGTACATTCAATTTCTCAAATACCTAATTCTTGACTCAACATCCCCTTGTTCCTCCAAACCAACATCCTGTTCCTCTTCCTTCTCTGTCTCTTTTCTTTTGCTCACATGCTCTCAAAATATTTTCATCAAAAAGAAGTAATTATCCATTCAGCAACATAGATGACTTACAATGCATCATGCTAAGTGAAAAAAGGCCAGATGCAAAAGGCTCTCTATTGTACTCTGTTCATATAACGTTCTGGAAAAGGTAAAATTATAGGAACAGGGACAGGGCAGTGGCTGCCAGAGGCTGAAGGTGGGGAAAGAGGATTGACGGTAAAGATAGAACTTGTTAGAATGATGGAGGCGTTCTGCCTCTTGACTACGGTACAAGTTACACAGCTGTGTTAGTGGGCCTGGGGTTCTATGGTAAAATATCGCAGATGCGGTGGTTTAAGCAAATAGCTTCCATGAGTATCCAGAAAAATACAACTTGTGCATTTTTATGACCTATTTCTTTAATGAGGAAAAAATCCCTAGACATCTCCCTCACAGTGGTAGTCCTGAATGAGTTAAGAATGTCCGTGAAATCCTATTGTTTTTGATTCTGTAATATGGTTAATAGAACACTTCAGGGCAGAGAGTTCCTGTGGAGAAAGCTGCAAATGTGGGCAACATTAGGAACCCACTGGGAGAATGGTCTGGCAGAGCAGACGGGAAAGGCTGTAGAGAGCCTCTGGTGGGGGCCAAATCCACACTTTTCAGGGTAAAGTAGAACTAACCCTCCACTTGCCCCCTTGTCTGGGGTTAGTTGAGATCAAACTCGAAAAAACAGAGGACAGATTTGAGGGCAAGCATGTTGGTGCTGTGGAAAGCGTCTGGCCTTAAGCTGAACCTGGGATTTAGATGGATACGCTTGGGTTTCCATAGTGGCTTCTCCACTTATTATCTTGGAAAGTTATTTAACTTCTCTGGATCTTTATTTCCTTGTCTGGAAAATGAGTGAATGAGAGCCAGCATTCAGAATTGTCCTGAAGATTAGAAATAAAGGATATAAAGCCCCGGGCTGGGGCTTTCTGTAGGGACTCAACAATCTACAACATTTGTTATGCATTGTGATTTGAAAAGCAGAATTCAGGACAGGTCGGGTCCAGAGATAGAGCACTTGACCTACGGGATCACGGGCTTCTGATGTGGTCTAATACTCTAGAGAGCGTCTTTGGAGGCCAGTTTCTGTGTCTAAGTGATGATAGAAGACTTGTTTTTCTCTTCTAGAACCCCAGAGCTCCTTTCTGGATCTCTCTGTTAAAAGTCTTCCCTTATGATGACAAATTTAGTACCCAAAGAACTGGGGTTTTATTTGAATTCACCCAGGAGCATTTGATCTCTAAGTCAAAAGGAAAGGATCTCTCTTCTGCCTTAATGGGGGCTTCCAAGGATCCCCTCAGGCTTGACAGTAGTGCAGTTATGGGGTCAACACACATAACAGGGGAGTGTCGATTGGTAAGTCTGCTGGTTGGCGTGTTGGGAGGTGTTCTGCCTTAGAAAATAAGAAGCCTGGGCTATTGAGCTGTTTTTGTTTATCTGTTTTTTTCCTTTAAGGAGATGATTTGAGGTAAATAATTGTTCTTTGGGTTTCATTTTCTTACTGTATGAAGGGAGAATGTTGAATTAAATGACTTTTAAGGTCCTTTCCAGTTAAAGATATTCTAATATTCTATAGTTTGAAACCGGAGGAGGATCTTAATTGGTTGATTTCTACTGAGTTGGCCAAAAAGTTCTTTAGAGTTTTTCATAAAAAATATTATAATTTATTATAACATTATAAAATATATAAAATAAACAAAGTATTATAAATAAATAAATAAATAATAATATAGAATTTTATAATAAATACATTATTATAAATAAATAATTATAAAATATTATAGAAAAACCTGAATGAATATTTTAGCCAACCCAATGCAAAGCTTGAGAGCATCCACTCTATGTGGAGGCCTGTGCTGTGTTCCAGGCAGACAGGGAGGAACAAGCCAGGCCAGCCCACTCCCAGCCTGAGCTTGTATCTCTGTCACAATGCTTCATGTCTGGGGTCAATTTCTGTTTAACACTTTAATCAATGACTTCTAGGCCACGTTCATCCCGTTTGTGGAGAGTTCAGAGTTGGGAGTATTGACATGGTAGAATCTGATTCTTCAAGTATCAGGCTCAACAAAAAAGTAAGCACTTTTAAAATTTAGGAAGATGGACCAAAACTCACAAGATAAATATATAAGGTACAATTAAGTACAGATAGAAAATCCTTAACTAAGGTTTAAAATAAATCAGATTTGCAGGTACAGGATAAGACGTCTTGGGTGGTAGCTTTAAGCATCTGATACACTTTTCTGCTCAGCCTCCAAAGGTTAAAGAGTCACAAAGTAACATTAGTCACAACGTTGGAGAAGAATTGAGTCCCTGGGAGGGATTGGGGGCAGGAGGAGACGGGGCCCACAGAGGATCAGGTGGCTGGATGGCATCACCGACTCGATGGACTTGAGTTTGAGTGAACTCTGGGAGCTGGTGATGGACAGGGAGGCCTGGCGTGCTGCGATTCATGGGGTTGCAAAGAGTCAGACTGAGTGACTGAACTGAACTGAACTGAAGATCTCTGTGCTTGATAGTTTTATAACACCAGCGATGTGGCCGGGCACCAATTCTATCATCTCTTCTACTTCCATCCCCTTTCTTTTCTTTGCTCCTTTGACAGCAGGGTGTGCCTTATCTAACACTGTATCCACACCTGCATTTCTGGTCCATAGTTCCTTGATTTACTTATAACAGGCAATTTTTTATTTTTTCCAGAGAAAATTTGCTCCTTATTTGGGTATCAAAGGAGGCTCAGCCCTCCAGCCCAGGGGACCGGGGCACTGAGAAACGGAATGAGGGCCCCACTCCAAGCCCTCCCTAGATGCAGTAGATGAGGAGAGGAATCCCATTTTAGGCAATTAATGCAGTAAAATAATGCCTGATTTTACAATAGTCCATGTGGATTTTGATATCAGTGAACCGTGTGATAGAACTGCCAGGAAATACTAAGATCATCTTGGCCTGTATTAACAGAAGTTTGCAGTGGGCAGTAAGAGAACTCTGTATTCTGTGCTAGGCAGAAACGTCCACAAACATTGCATCCCATTCTGGATATCACATTTAATGAGAGACATTAAAATTGGAGACTGTCCAAAGAATAATGAACAAGTTGGTGGCTGCCTATCAGTTAAGGCCATCCACTTTGCAATCAGACAGACCTGCTCAGGTCCAAGCTCTGACACCTACTGTGCGACTTTGGGAAAGTTACTGAATCTCTCATAAGCTCAGTTTCTTCATGCAGGCAATGGAAATAATTAACGGTACCTGTCTCATGGAGCTATGGCAAGAACGATGAGGATGATGATAAACTATGATCTATATTTGAAGGAATTAGAATTGTTTAGCCAGAAAATTGAAGATTTGATGGGGAAAGGAAGAGGGAAGTGAAAGGGAGGTGAGATCTATTTTTAGACATTTGAACAACTGCTATTAGGAAGAGTTATTGGATTTCTTTTGGGTGATTCTCATGACAGAATTAGGTCAAATAGTAGGATTTGCAGAGAAGAAGATGATACTGTCTTAAACATATGGCAGAAATTTTTAACAAATAGCACTGTTAAAAAATGCAATTCAAGATCATACCAGAATGTTCAGGCAGATGCTGACTTCCATGCCTTAGGATAGTACAGAAGGGAGTCCTATATTGAGTGAATGAGTTTGGGCTTTTAGGTTCTCAAACTTGGCTGTGTCTCAGAATCATCTGGGATCAGGGCTCAAGAATCTCTTAAGTCCTTCAGGTATTTCTGATAAAGTCAGTACCTGCACAGGCAATTTAGACCCTTTGGACTGGAGGATGGGTCCCTTCGCACCTACATTAGACTGTGATGGGATTCTGGTGGCAAGGTCCTGAGAGCAAGGAGATAGGAAGATTAAAAGAAAAAAGTGCCAAGCATACTTTGCAGTATTGGGGTCGAACGGATGTTTCATGTAGATGGGTGGTTGGAATCTAGTTGGAGTGAAGTTAGGGCCAGTGTGTGGAGAGTTTTAGGTGTGAGGTATGGAAGCTTGAGGTTATATCAGGCAGGGTTCCGTGAGAAATGTGACCCAAAGGAAGTTGCAAAAATCCCTCATTCTAGAAGGGTGAAGAAAGGCAGTTCCAGATGCTGTATTTCATTCCTCTTGGAGTTCACCATCTTGGAACCTATAGCTTGACTCATCACTTTCTATTTTCTTCATTTCTGAGCTACCATCAGTTGGACAATGTGTGGTGATAGATCCGTGATACGTTTTTAAGGCATCTTTGCATCCTTGGTATGTGGAAAGAAAGTGAGGACTTTCATGTAGGTAGTTCTTCAAGGTTGTAGAGGAAGCATCCACACATCTGCTCAAGTGAAAAGCAATAGTCTCGAGATCACAGTCTTGATGATGTCAGAGGTGCCAATGGCTGGAAGCCAAAGTTCAGGGATTTCCTTAAGAGACAAGTTCTGCCTACATCCAAGCCACTGAATTCTGTAATGTAAGCACTTTTGTTTTTATCTCAAGGCAATTCTCAAGTTAATTAGTTATGATTACTAGCTCTACTGCATGAGAATGCACAGCAACAAAAGCGGGAAATGAGGTCATCAGGAAGATACCCCTGAGTGTTCTGAGACAGCAAAGGGAGGAACTGCAACTGACCACACCGACCAATTTAAGTCTTAAAAAACAAAAATCTAAAACAAAAACCTCCTCCCCAGTCCTCACGAGCCAAAGACAAATACTGTACTTTCACAGCGTTCCTTCTCATATCTGCCCGCCTCCTGCGGCCGTGTCACTGAAGATGGTTCAGCGGGCAAAGAACAGTGGGGCTGGTCAGAAGCTCTGCATTTAAGGGCTTGCTTGCTTTTGTCAGCTACGGGATTTGGGGCCAGCCAGTTTCATCACCTGTTGCAGGTAGAGATGCCAGCCTTTTAGGGTGTTGGGAGCCTTGTGAGTGAAGCACCTATGACCATACTTATTGTTTGACAAATGCAGATTGAGTTCATGTTGGTCTCCACTGTAGGTCTCTGACTGAGCTAGCACGTGATTTGCATGGCCCTACCTTTGTGCCTTCAAGATCATCCAGGATCGTCTCCACTATTCTAGCAATGTTCCTAGCTACATGTCTAAATCTGCATGCTTTCAGGGAGCATTGTAAGAAGGTGTATAAGGGTTTGGGAGTTCTATTTGTTTCTTAGAGCTGCTGTCACGAAGTACCAAAACCTGGGGGGCTTGAAACGACAGACGTTTATTGTTTCATATTTCTAGCAGCTAGAAGTCTGACATTCAGGTGTCGTCCTGGCCGTGCTCTCTCTGATGGCTCTAGACAGGACCTCTTCTTAACTCTTTCATCTTCTGGGCTTTGCTATCAGCCCTTGCCATGCTCTGGCTGCAGACATATCATTCCAGCCACGTGGCTGTCTGCTCTCTGTGGGTCTCCACATTATCTTCCCTTTGTGTTGTCTTCCTCTGGTTTCAAAGTTTCCCTTCTTATAAGGATATTAGTCATGTTGGATTAGGGTCCACTCTAATGAGCTTCTTTTAAGCTGATTACCCCTGTAAACATCCTATTTCTATATAAGGTCATAAGCTGAGATAGTGGGGATTCGGACCTTAACATAACTTTTGGGAGGCATGCAATTCAACCTATGATAGGCGCCATGGATACCTGTGTTCAAACCTTGGCCTTGCCATCTATTACATATGATCTTGGTTGAGTTATTTATCTCTCTAAGCCTTGTTTCCTCATCTGTAAAATCAGGACTATATTATTAATCACCTCATGAGGTTGTTTTGAGGATACATTTTTCAAGTGTCTGGCAAATGATGAAGGAGAAGGGCATTTTCATAGACATATCACTGATTTTTAGAGAGAGGAAAGCCCTTTCCCCAAGCCCCCAGAAGGGGTGGGTCACATTCCCATGTCCTCAGTACAAGAAAGGTTGGGGAAGTGGATATCTGATATTTTCACTCTCAACAATGAGACATGGGCCCTGCCAGCTATAAAAAAGTTAATACGCTGAAACCTCAGTTAAAGAGAGTTGGGAGACCAGGAAAGGGCCCCAGATGACAGCGGAGCCCAGTGAGAAGAAAGACTCTTCTTTCTTGGTGAGGACTCACTTACGGGCTCTTTGCTCGCGACAGCCTCTCACCTTCCTTTTCTTCTCTGTAAAAGCACGGTCCTCCCCTTGTGCTGTGGGGACTCACGTGTGGCTCACCCTGGTTGCAGATCCCAAATTGCAATTCTCTGCTGACTCTGAAAAAACCCATCTTTGCTGGGGAGATACCTGGCCTTCTGTTTGTTTTAGGTCAATGAAGCAAAGAAGAGGTAAGGTTTGGTGGGAAATAGTCATCAAGTAGGCAGTCAACAGTGTCTTTCCTATTCCTTTCCTTTGCATTTCCCCCAAAGAACTTGGGCTCTCTCTGAGTGTTTATACAATAAGTGCTCAGGTATGAGTCAACTAATGGTGGGCAGTGGTAGAGTTGGCTGGGGTTCCTCTCCCCACAGTTCAGGGGCCTGAATGGCAGTTTCCTTCCACCCCTTGTGACCTGAATCACCAAACTTAGTTGAAGATGTGACACTTTCCTCAGAGAAGAGTACAGTTTTGCCATCAAGGGTACCTGATACATTGGTCCCTTTACCATGTCAATAAAGGAATAAGACAGATACCACCAGCTGTGTTGGAAACTTATAGGAGGAGCTTATCCCTCAGATTTTGTTCAGCCTCAGAAACTAAGCCTCAGGTCCCCAATTACCCAGAAGTGTTTAGGAATGATAGTAGATAAATTCAGGAAGATAGAAAAGCTCTTTTCAAGCGTGTTTCTTAGCATGGAATTCCTTTTTCAAATAGACGCTTACAAAGGAGGCTAATGACCCAGAGGGATGGTACGGGGAGGAAGGTGGGAGGGGGTCCAGGATGCGGAGCACGTGTACACCCGTGGTGGATTCATGTTGGTGTATGGCAAAACCAATACAATATTGTAAAGTAATTAGCCTCCAATTAAAATAAACAAATTTAAATTAAAAAAATATAAAACATATTTCAGCCATAAAAAAGTTGAGCACCAAAGAATTGATGCTTTTTAAAAATTTTTATTTATTTACTTTTTATTGAAGGATAATTGCTTTGCAGAATTTTGTTGTTTTCTGTCAAACTGCAACATGAATCAGCCATAGGTATACATATATCCCCTCCCTTTTGAACCTCCCTCCCATCTCTCTCCCCACCCCTCTAGGTTGATACAGAGCTCCTGTTTGAGTTTCCTGAGCCATACAGCAAATTCCCGATGGCTATCTCTTTTACATATGGTAATGTAAGTTTCCATGTCACTCTTTCCATACATTCCACCCTCTCGTCCCCTCTCCCTATGTCCATAAGTCTATTTATTCTCTATGTCTGTTTCTCCATCGCTGCCCTTTCAATAAATTCTTCAGCACCGTTTTTCAAGATTCCATATATATGCACCAGAATATGATATTTATCTTTCTCTTTCTGACTTACTTCACTCTGTATAAGAGGTTCTAGGTTCATCCACCTCATTAGAACTGACTCAAATGTGTTCCTTTTCATGGCTGAGTAATATTCCATTGTGTATA
The DNA here is from genome assembly GCF_055505025.1 of Bos grunniens. Lineage (NCBI taxonomy): Eukaryota > Metazoa > Chordata > Mammalia > Artiodactyla > Bovidae > Bos > Bos grunniens. The sequence continues at coordinate 57,838,025 of NC_141183.1, read as the reverse complement.
TGTACCACACTTCTTTATCCTTTCATCTGTCACTGGACATCTAGGTTGCTTCCCTGTTCCAGCTACTGTAAATAGTGCTGCAATGAACAATGGGATACATGTATCTTTGTCAATGTTGGTTTCCTCAGGGTATACGCCTAGGAGTGGGACTGCTGTGTCATACGGTAGTTTTATTCCTAGTTTTTTAAGGAATCTCAACAGAGTCTTCCATAGTGGCTGTATCAGTTTACATTCCCACCAACAGTGGAGGAGCCTTCCCTTCTCTCCACACCCTCTCCAGCATTTGTTGTTTGTAGACTTTTTGATGATGGCCATTCTCACCGTTGTGACTTGGTATCTCATTATAGTTTTGATTTGCATTTCTCTGATAATGAGTGATGTTGAGAATCTTTTCATGTGTTTATTAGCCATCTGTGTATCTTCTTTAGGGAAATGTCTGTTTAGGTCTTTTTCCCATTTTTTGATTGGGTTGTTTGTTTTCCTGGTATTGAGTTGTATGAGTTGCGTGTACATTTTGGAAATTAATCCTTTGTAAATTGTTTCACTTGCTATTATTTTCTCCCATTCAGAAGGTTGTCTTTTCACCTTGCTTATAGTTTCCTTTGCTTTGCAAAAGCTTTTAAGTTTAATCAGGTCCCACTTGTTTACTTTTGTTTTTATTTCCATTAGTCTAGGAGGTGGGTCATAGAGGATCTTGCTTTGATTTATGTCATTGAGTGTTCTGCGTACGTTTTCCTCTAAGAGTTTTATAGTTTCTGGTCTTACATTTAGGTCTTTAATCCATTCAGTTTATCTTTGTGTATGGTGTTAGGAAGTGTCCTGATTTCATTCTTTTACATTTAGCTGTCCAGTCTTCCCAGCACCATTTATTGAAGAGGCTCAACGGATGCTTTTGAACTGTGGTATTAGGAAATACTCTTGAGAGTCCCTTGGACTGCAAGGAGATAAAACCAGTCAATTCTAAAGGAAATCAAGCCCGAATATTCATTGGAAGGACTGATGCTGAAGCTCCAATACTTTGGCCACCTGATGGAAAGAACTGACTTATTAGAAAAGACCCTGATGCTGGGAAAGATTGAAGGCAGGAGGAAAAGGGGATGACAGAGGATGAGATGGTTGGATGGCATCACTGACTCAATGGACTTCAGTTTGAGTAAGTTCCAGAAGTTGGTGATGGAAAGGAAAACCTAGCGTGCTGCAGTCCATGAGGTTGCAAAGAGTTGCAGACAACTGAGCGACTGAACTGAACTGAATTGATTCTGCTTGAAATGGGTTAGTTGGGAAGCCCATCATGCCTGATGCATTTGCCTTATTCTTTTGTAGTGTTTTCTAAGACACCTTTTTGGAAGTACTCAGCCACCTTGAAAGTTCAAAAACCACTGGATTAAATATTCATTGGTGAGGATGTTACTTCCATCAAGAGTACATACTGGAATAGGCGTTTTTGTGCATATCACCTCATTTAAAGTTATGATGGGAATACTATTAACCCTATTTATTATAGAATGAAACTAAGGCTGAGAAGTAATTTGCCCAATTTGTACAGCTGGAAAGAGGCAAAACTGGGTTCAAAAGCAGCATAGCAAGTGGAGGGTCTTGCTCCCAGCCAATGGGCTACAACTGGCACACAACCAGATTTGTGCCAGAATGTGATCTGTATACACATCTAGATGTTGCAAGGATCCGAATGCCTGCCTGTGGTTCTAAGCGATGCTATGGAGAAGGTGAGTCCTGTTCATATGCCTTCGGGTGTTGTACGGATACAGAATCCTGTGGGAACACTGGCTGGAAGCTTTGTCTATGGATCAGAAGACCAGGAAGTCTCTGTTCCCTGAAGTTGGTGCAGGATTTGCAATTGACTCTAGGAATGTCTAGGAATAATGTGGGGATCCTGCTGTTCCACTGGGAACAGAGAGTACCCTCTCTTTGGGGAAATGGAGCAGATTAGAATTCAGAAGAAACCACAGAGAAGGAGGCTGCCCACGGGTCTGCAGGACCTGGAGAACTGGCCTGTGGGCTTCCTTTTTACTAGAGAGAGGTTCCATTCTCCTTCCCAGACTCAAGATCAGATAAAGACATTGTGGAGAGGAGTTGAAAGCGGCATCCTCGCCAATGAACATTTAACCCTGTGGTTTCTGAACTTCAAGGTGGCTGAGTACTTCCACAAAGGTGTCTTAGAGACACTGCAAAGGAATAACGTACATGTACCAGCAGGTGGGCCTGCAACCCCATCATATACTTTGAGTTCCTAGCTGAACCACTGACGTAATTTTTACTATAAACCTTACCCTCGACCTTTTGACCCTTCTTTCAAAAACATGATCATTGCTGAAAACTTCTTGACTTTTCCTGTGAGGCAGGGCCTGGCTAGTGGGAATGTCCTGTAGGAACCTTGTCACCGTGTCCAGCTGAGCACCGCAAGCAGAGGGAGAACAGAAAGAATCTGGGTGGGATCTTGTGCCTGCCTAGATACTCTGTTGTTTTGGCCTCAGCACGGGTGAAGGGGCTGAGAAGTAAACAGTGAGCTGCACAGGAAAGGCAGGGCAGGAAGAAGGATGTGCTGGGAAAAGAACAATGCCCTGCAGACTATCCGCAGCCCAGCCTGAGAACTAAATGGTTGGGAACACAAAGGCAGTTTGGGTTTCTCATAAAATCAAAACCCATTGTATTGTAGTTCTTATGGAGTTGGATTTAAGGGTGAAAACCTCTCCCAAACTTCTGGTCTCAATCCTAGATCTGCTAAAATAGACTCAATAATGGGACCTGAGCATCCATATTTATTTTATTTTTTAACTTTACAATATCCATATTTTTAATAAGCTTTTCAGGTGTTTCTGCTTAGCTTGCTCTTTGAATGGATTTTGGGGATGCATAACTCACATCTTTTGGTTAAATCCCCCCAATCCATGTGGTTTATAAGAAGCACTGAGGTGCAAGATTTCCTTTGATTTCTAATAATAATTATCACGTGGGTTGCATTTCATAGTAGTTGAAAGAACTCTGGTTTGGGAGCTGGAGACCTCAGATCTAATCATCATTTTCTTTCAATTTCCAGTGATAATTTGGACTAGCCACATAACTGCTGTTTCTTAGAGATAATGGTTGCTCCTTGCACTATCTTATAATCATCACAGAGTCTGTGTAATAGCAGGGGCATATCTCTTATATGCAGTGTTACAAAATTTCTTCTCACTTAGATTTTCCAATGCTTCTCAATTTCTTTAGGCAAATTATAGACTGTAGCATTTCACTTATCCTGAACTTAGCTTGTCATACAATCACAATAAATGACGTAAGGGAAAAGCACATTTATGTGTGCGCATGTATACAAACATCCATTTTCTTTCTCTCTGTTTCCCTCTCCCTCTCGCTCACACGCACCCCTTTAATTAAACGGCCAGACCAGATGGCACTAAGTCTCAAGATACTTTACATGCACGTAATCCTCTTAGACCCTTACTCAGAGCTTATTTACTCTTACTCTATGTGTAATTCTAACAGAGCTTGGTGATCTGGCTGCTAAGCCTTATGTAGAATAGAAGCAGCAAATAGAACAAACATGGGATGAGATGGGGGGATGCTGAGACCATCAAAATCGAGTGTTGTATGCTCATCAAAAAAGACAGAAAAAGAACGAGAGAAAGAAAAAATGATAACAAAGCAATTTGGAGCCACTGAGTTTAGGGATACACAATCCCTCGTGCCTCCATGGAGCCTGGCAATGCTGTGATACAGCACAGTCTGATCCTTTCTGTTTCTGAGGCTGACTCTGAATCATCAAAGTGGCTAAATTAGGTTCTGTATTTTAGGCTTGAAAAACACGGACATGGGTACTCTAGCTAAGAAAGATGTATATCTAAAACGTTAAAAGCCTTCAGAGAAGATTTGGTTTCTGAGAATCATTGGAATCACATAGTTTTAGAACTGGAAAGTGTCATAATCATAATAGAATTACAATTTATTACGTAATGTTTTGACAATAACCTTCACAATTGAGCTAACCAGACACGACCTACTGTTTCCTGTTAATAGAAGTTGGTGGGCTAGACAGAGGAAGTCTTTTTGCCCTCTTTAGATGAATCTTAAGATCCTCTCCAAAAGTATAGAGAAGGAAGTTAGAAGTAAAGAATTTATAAAGTGCTACTCAAGCTGCACATGTCCAGACATCCTTCCTACTCCTTCCCTTTGAGAACCCTGTATTCCCTAGCACACCTACATACCATCTGCTCCATCCTGGCCGCCCGTGTGAGTGTGCGTGCTCAGGCACTCAGTTGTTCTGACTTTGTGACTCCATGGACTGTAGCCTGCCAGGATCCTCTGTCTATGGGGTTTCCCAGGCAAATACTGGAGCAGGTTGCCATTTCCTACTTGGATCCCTAGGTCGGAACTTTGGATCCCTAGGTAGGATTTTCCAGACCTAGGAATCAAACCTGAATCTCTCCCATCTCTTGCACTGGCATGCAGATTCTTTACCACTTAGCCACCTGGGAAGCCCCTGTCCACCTACCCACCCAGGCCCAAATCTATTTCTGTTCCTCAGTCTAGCTCAGCACCACCTCCTCCAAGACACTGTCAGGAATTTTTAGTTGAAACTGATCTCTCCTTCTCTGAATTTCCATGGTATGTTACTAATCTCTCTCATTGTACATTTCAATTTCTATATTGTAGCACTTTGTTTTTAAATTATGGCTTCTTCCTTTTAAGAACTTGTAAATTGCTTGAGGACAGAATCTGGATTTGGTTCATTTCCGTGTCTCCAAAAGCTCTTGGCACAGTGTTTCACAAATACGAGGCATTTGATAAATGCTTGTCGAGTAAATAAATGAATGAATCAAGCCAGCCAGATATCTGTCATTTGCATTTGTCAATGCTACATTGCTGTATTACAGAAATAAATCAGGGACTCCAGGGGAAACATGAATTTACAGACAGAGGTATTAACATGGAAAGTTAGTACACTGATTCTTTTACCTTTAGGGAAGTAACAGCTTTCCCTTTTCTTAAAGTATGGGGCTGAGTGGTGGTCTCTCTCAAACGAAGAGAAAGTCATTGATTATCATCAAATTGTGGCCTTGTACTTATGGCTGCAGCTTTAAAGCACACTTGCTAGACACTCTGATCCCTTGGCTGTTAACAAAAGCAGTCTAATAATACCTTATATTTGCATAACAAAGAGTTTTCAAAGTGCTTTAGTAAACATAATTTCTTTTGGCTGTCATGACAAAGTGTAATGGCAGGTAAGACAGATGTTACTATCCTTAATTTTCAGATGAAGACTCTGAATCTCAGTGAACTAATATAAATTACAGAAGAGAAGCTACATGAGAATTCCCACATGTGCCATTCTTGGCAGCTCTCAGTCTGGCACCTAAGCCAGTAAAACACACAGCAATAATTGATCCACACCTTTCTTGTTTGGTTCAGCCCAAGTGTTCTTCTGCATCTGTGAACACCCACAGTGAGCATTGCTTCCACCACTCATTTTGCATTTCCTAACTTATATTGCTAGTGCTTTTTTTTTTCATAGAGGTGATATGATGGTTAATTTTATGTGTCACTTGACCAGGTAGGCCATGGTCAAACATTAGTCTACATATTGCTGTGAAGGTATGTGTTTTTAGATCAGATCAATATTTAAGTCAGTTGGCTTGGTGGAGAACATATTGTCTCCCATAATGTAGGTGAGATTCATATAATCAGTTGATAGCCTTAAAAGAAGAGGAAATTTCCCTAAGAGAGGATCTTGCCTCCAGAAGCCTTAAACTTGAGTTGTAACATTGGCTCATTTCTGGCTCTTCAGTCAGCCTGCCTGCTCTGCAAATTTTAAACTTGCCAGGCCCACAATTGTGTGAGGAAACTTAGAGTAAATCTCTGTCTCTCTCTACATTCATACATATACAGTGTGTGTGTATATAACTGTATACACACACACACACACACACACACACATTCACTAGTTCTATTTCTCTGGAGAACCCTAATACTGACAATTCCTAATTTATGAAGATAATTAGTTTTATAAATATGTTTAGCTTTAGCATAGAAGAACTCAATGAATTCATAATGACACAAACATTTAAAAAATGATATCTTCCCATCTGAAAGCAAACAAACAAAAAATGTCAACAACAAAAACAACAACAACAACAAAAATACCACAAAACTCTGGGCAGCATTGGAAGGGTTTCAACTCCTTACTCTGAAAACCGATCATCACAAGGAATGAGTTCAGTGTTTATTCTGTCCTTCCTATAAACTGTACTGAAAGTAACCCAGCCCTAACCAATGAAGGATAGTCTTCTTTTTATTTTTCTCTTCTTGACTTAAATTTTTAATTTTTATTTTGTACTGAAGTATAGCTGATTGTCAATGTTATGTTAGTTTCAGGTGAACAGTGAAGGGACTCAGCTGTACATATACATGTATTCATTCTCCCCCAAACTTGCCTCCCATCAAGGCTGCCATGTAACATTGAACAGAGTTCCATGTGCTATACAGTAGGTCCTCTTTGGTTGGCATATACTTCTTTACAAAAGAATTCTAGTTAATAAATGTGGAAGGAGTGATGGAGCTAGAATTATTTCTAACTCCTAACACATGACTATTTCTTTGTACTGATCACTGAGGAAGGCTTTATTTCTCCTTGCTATTCTTTGGAACTCTGCATTCAGATATATCTTATATCTTTTTTTCTTATATCTTTCTTATCTTGTATCTTTCCTTTTCTCCTTTTCTCTTCTTGACTTAAATTTTTAATTTTTATTTTGTACTGAAGTATAGCTGAAGTATAGCTTTTCACTTCTCTTCTTTTCACAGCTATTTGTAAGGCCTTCTCAGACAGCCATTTTGCCTTTTTGCATTTCTTTTTTTGGGGGATGGTCTTGATCCTTGTCTCCTATACAATGTCACAAACCTCCATCCATAGTTCATCAGGCACTCTATCAGATCTAGCCCCTTAAATCTATTTCTCACTTCCACTGTATAATCATAAGAGATTTGATTTAGGTCATACCTGAATGGTCTAGTGGTTTTCCCTACTTTCTTCAATTTAAGTCTGAATTTGGCAATAAGGAGTTCATGATCTGAGCCGCAGTCAGCTTCTGGTCTTGTTTTTCCTGACTGTATAGAGCTTCTCGATCTGTGGCTGCAAAGAACATAAGCAATCTGATTTTGGTGTTGGCCATCTGGTGATGTCCCTATGTAGAGTCTTCTCTTATGTTGTTGGAAGAGGGTGTTTGCTATGACCAGTGAGTTCCCTTGGCAAAACTCTATTAGCCTTTGCCCTGCTTCATTCTGTACTCCAAGGCCAAATTTGCCTGTTACCCCAGGTGTTTCTTGACTTCCTACTTTTGGATTCCAGTCTCCTATAATGAAAAGGACATCTTTTTTGGGTGTTACTTCTAGAAGGTCTTGTAGGTCTTCAGAGAACTGTTCAGCTTCTTTAGCATTACTGGCTGGGGCATAGATATTGAATGATATTCAATATATTGATATAGATATTCAATGATAGTGAATGATTTGCCTTGGAAATGAACAGAAATCATCTTGCTGTTTTTGAGATTGCATCCAAGTACTACATTTCAGACTCTTTTGTTGACTATGATGGCTACTCCATTTCTTCTAAGGACATGGAACAACAGACTGGTTCCAAATAGAAAAAGGAGTACGTCAAGGCTGTATATTGTCACCCTGCTTATTTAACTTCTATGCAGAATACATCATGAGAAACGCTGGGCTGGAAAAAGCACAAGCTGGAATCAAGATTGCCGGGAGAAATATCAATAACCTTAGATATGCAGATGACACCATCCTTTTGGCATAAAGAAGAACTAAAGAGCCTCTTGGTGAAAGTGAAAGAGGAGAGTGAAAAAGTTGGCTTAAAACTCAACATTCAGAAAACTATGATCGTGGCATCTGGTCCCATCACTTCATGGCAAATAGATGGGGGAACTGTGGAAACAGTGGCTGATTTTACTTTTTTGGGCTCCAAAATCACTGCAGATGGTGACTGCAGCCATGAAATTAAAAGACACTTACTCCTTGGAAGGAAAGTTATGACCAACCTAGACAGCATATTAAAAAGCAGAGACATTACTTTGCCAACAAAGGTCTGTCTAGTCAAGGCTATGGTTTTTCCAGTGGTCATGTATGGATGTGAGAGTTGGACTATAAAGAAAGCTGAGCTCTGAAGAATTGATGCTTTTGAACTGTGGGTCCCTTGGACTGCAAGGAGATCCAAGAAGTCCATCCTAAAGGAGATCAGTCCTGGGTGTTCATTGGAAGGACTGATGTTGAAGCTGAAACTCCAATACTTTGGCAACCTGATGCAAAGAGCTGACTAATTTGAAAGGACCCTGATGCTGGGAAAGATTGAGGGCAGGAGGATAAGGAGACAACAGAAGATGAGATGATTGGATGGCATCACCGACTCAATGGACATGAGTTTGGGTGAACTCTGGGAGTTGGTGATGGACAGGGAGGCCTGGTGTGCTGCGGTTCATGGGGTTGCAAAGAGTCGGACACGACTGAGCAACTGAACTGAACTGAACTTGACTTAGTGACTGAACAATGCAATCATTCAGGCAATGATCGGCAATGAATGAAATCATGAGATGAAAGGTCGATGGAGAAATTTATGACGGCTTAACCATGTGGACACCACTTGAATCCATTCATCAATTTCTTATTACTAAAAGTGGGACAACCAGACATTGTATATCTCTTGATATGAGGCAATATATAGCAAACAGAACCTTTAAGGAAGAACTCTTGCCAAAAAAGTTTTACCCGAACAATGTATAGGAAATACAGCAGCTAAAAAGTAAATAATGAAACAAGTGAATCAATTCCAAGTGTGTAGGGTGACCAAAAACAGAAGAGTGTTATTCATAATTATGCTGGGACAAAAGACATAAACTGTACCAGGCAAAGCTAGAAGAAAGATCATCGTAAAAATTGAGTTTTCTGATTGCAATGACATGGCCCAATTTTGCTCACCTATTTCCTTCTTTTGGTGTTCAAATAACACTCAAAAGTTTGCTTCCTGAGTCAGACAAAGATACAAGTTCTATGTCTGCTGAGTCTGCAGTGAAGACTACAAAAACGTGCCCACTTGACTCTTGGAGGCTGGAAGAACTTGTATCTCATCTGACCACCAGGCAGAGGTGTCCCCTTGCCAGTCTGTGGGCATGGGGGCTGCATTATGAAGTGCTCCCCCAATGCCTTTCTGTCCATGGGGCTCCCAAAGAGTTGGACACAGCTTAGCAACTGAAGAACTACAATGACTGAGATTCATTGTAGTAAAATGGAAAAATACACCTAAATACAAAGAAGAAAATTTGCACGATTTCCCAGATGCAAAACTAATATTAGGTTGGTGCAAAAGTAATAGCAGTTTTGCCATCCTCAGGTCCCCTCAGAAGTCAGGAGGGTCACTTTCTTCTTGCCATCACTGTTCTTGGTGAACTTTGCCTTCTGCATGGCAGAGACACTTGTCCATCCACCTGCATGTCTCAGGGTTACTCAGCCTTCTCCAAACATGGGGTCTGGGCCTGCCGATGGGAGTTTACCCAGAGTCTGCGTGTACCCCGCCTGTGAGGCTAGACATGGGGCTCCACTGGCATTTGGATGAATGGCGTTTGGATGAATGGCATTTGGGTGAATGGCGTTTATTGAATTTTGCTGTTTGATATTGAATACATTCTTAAATAAATGTGGTTATGCATCATTTTAATGCATAATTCTTGATTTATATGTATATTTTTGTTGATGACTTTTTACTTTCTATTTATTTTATATTTATTTTAGACTAGGGAAATGTTAGACAGAAAGCAAATTTGAGCAGTTTTCTCATTCCAGTTCAAAATGGGTCATAAAGCGGTGGAGACAACTTGCAACATCAACAACACATTTGGCCTAGGAACTACAAATGAATATGCAGTGCAGTGGTGATTCAAGAAGTTTTGCAAAAGAGACGAGAGCCTTGAAGATAAGGAGGGTAGTGGTAGGCCATAGGAACTTGACAATGACCAAATGAGAGGATCATTGAAGCTGATCCTCTTAGAACTACACGAGAAGTTGCTGAAGAACTCAACGTTGACCATTCTAAAAGTAGATTATGACAACTGGCGATGACTAGCTCAGTGGCTGGACTGAGAAGAAACTTCAAAGCACTTCCCATTCTTCTTTCTCAAGACTGCTTTGGCTATTCGGGGTCTTTTGTGTTTCCATAAGAATTGGTAGAGACGTCTGACAGAATGTGGTCCACTGGAGAAGGGAATGGCAAACCACTTCAATATTCTTGCCTTGAGAGCCCCATGAACAGTATAAAAAGGCAAAAAGATAGGGTACTGAAAGAGGAACTCCCCAGGTCAGTAGGTGCCCAACGTGCTACTGGATATCAGTGGAGAAATAACTCCAGAAAGAATGAAGGGATGGAGCCAAAGCAAAAACAACACCCAGTTGTGGATGTGATTGGTGACGGAAGCAAGGTTCAATGCTGTAAAGAGCAATATTGCATAGGAACCTGGAATGTTAGGTCCATGAATCAAGGCAAACTGGAAGTGGTCAAACAGGAGATGGCAAGAGTGAACATTGACATTTTAGGAATCAGCAAACTAAAATGGACTGGAATGGGTGAATTTAACTCAGATGACCGTTATGGAGTGAGTTGCCATTTCCTTCTCCAGGGGAATCTTCCTGACCCAGGGATCGAACCCAGGTCTCCCGCATTGCAGGCAGACGCTTTACCGTCTGAGCCACCAGGGAAGCCCATAAATCAACGAAATGCACTGAAAACTATAATGCCTGCAGCCGGCATTGGTCAATGGAAAGGGCTCAGTTATTCTCCACGACAGAAGCTGACTGCATGTCACACAACCAATGCTTCAAAAGTTGAACGAATTGGCCTACAAAGTTTTGCCTCATCCGTCACATTCACCTGAACTCTCGTCAACCGACTACCACTTCTTCAAGCATCTCGACAACTTTTAGCAGGAAAAACGCTTCCACAGCCAGCAGTAGGCAGAAAATGCTTTCCAGGATCTCAAAACACAGATTTTTCCCCTATGGGAATAAAGAAACATTTCTCATTGGAAAAATTGTAATGGTTCCTACTTTGATTAATAAAAATGTGTTTGAGCCTAGTTATAATGATTTAAAATTCATGGTCGAAAACTACACACAGTTAGCTTTGCATCAAACTAATAATACTTAAGTACATGTGCTTTTAGGCAGACATATGTATAATTTTTGTACTGTAATGGAACCATATTGTATATGCTATTTGGAAATTTGCTTTTATGCACTTAATATTATATCATTAGTATATTACCATGTCAATAAATTCACTGCTACAATGAATGCCTACTATTCCATTGTAATGCTGCACCATAATTTGTTAAACCATTTCTGCTTTTAAACATTTAGCTTGTTGCCAACATTTTGCTCCTAATTAAACTTTGTTATGTTTCCATCGAAGAAATTTACGAAAGTGAAACTGCTGGGTTAAGATGCTCTCAAATTGTAAAGGCTTTTGGCACATACATCTGGTCAAGTTGCCCTACAAATAGTTCGTATATATGTATATGCTCAGCAAGAGCATGTGAGCCCTCATCTTCACCCCCTGCCCCCAATCCCAACATCATCATAACAGCTAATGTTTATTGAGCTCTTAGTATGTGCCTGACAATGTTCTAAGCATTTTATTCTTGGCAGTTCACTTAATTGTCAAAATTTCTGTGTGGTAATTACTAGAATGATTCAAAACATATGACGGGACAACTGGTTATACATAATTGTATTTTAAAAACAGAAGTATGTGTGGGACTTCCCTGGTGATCCACAGGTTAACAATCGGCCTGCCAACCCAAGGGACATGGGTTTGATCCCTTTCCTGGGAATGAAGACCTCACATGCTGCAGGCTAACTAAGCCTGTGGTCCGTAACTACTTAGCCTGTGCGGCCTAGAAGCCATGCTCCACAACAGGAGGAGGCACCACAGTGAGAAGCCCAGGCAACCGAAACCAGAGAGTAGCCCCCAGTCCCTGCAGCCAGAGAAAAAAACAGGCCGCATGGCAACAAGGAGCCTGTGTGCCACAAGACCCAGCAGAGCAAACACACAAACAAAACCCCCAAACTGAACAAAACACCAAAAACGATTTAAAAAAAAACCCCAAAACAAAATCTAGAAGTGTGTGAATAAAAGCAAGTAAATAAAAAGCTATTTCCCCATCTTAAAATCCCACTCAATTGAATAAACACTGTTAAAATTTTGTGTGTATTTGTCTAGGTATTTTCTAAGCTTACGAAACGTGTGTAAATGTACTTTGTTTTTTGAACACAGAAGAGATCATGCTACATATACAATCAAATTCCTCTGCCATCAGCATTTTCCTTCTAATGATATATGATGGCCACTTTCCCACGGCAGTTCCCACAGATTGACCTCATTCCCTTTCACACTTGCATGACATTCTATTGTATGAATGTGCCATATTGGCTCATGTCTCTCATCTCTCTGACCAGGCTGTGAATTCTATTATCTATAGCACAACTCTTTGTCACTTAGCAAGATTTTAGCTCATAGAAAGTGAACAATGGGTGGAAAAACTGTAGAGTGTGTTTTTGTCTCTGAAAATCCAGGTATATGAAATGGAATAGCCCATCTGAGAATTGTCACCTTTAACAAGTTGCTGCTACTGCTGCTAAGTTGCTTCAGTCGTGTCCGACTCTGTGCGACCCCATAGACGGCAGCCCACCAGGCTCCCCTGTCCCTGGGATTCTCCAGGCAAGAACACTGGAGAGGGTTGCCATTTCCTTCTCCAATGCATGAAAGTGAAAAGTGAAAGGGAAGTCGCTCAGTCATGTCCGACTCCTAGCGACCCCATGGACTGCAGCCCACCAGGCTTCTCCATCCATGGGATTTTCCAGGCAAGAGTACTGGAGTGGGGGTGCCATCAACTCTTTAAAGTTATTTTAAAGTTAATGCCTTTAGCAACTGGTTCTATTTGGTTGTGTGTTTTTTGTGACTCATAACATCTTTGAAGTTTACCAATCAGTTGCACCACCCAAAGCATCTCAAGTAGATTGGAAAATCACTAGAAAGGTACTTGGGAGGCCTGGGTTTTGGTACTGACCATGCCGTGTGACCTTGAGCACGGCACTTTTCCTTTCTGCTGCTCCGTACTGTTGCACTAGGGTTTGGGACTGGGGCCATGAGATTCTAGGCTTTACAAGTCAGAGCATTATCCACCTCTGTGAGCCATGCAGTAAGAATAGGCATGACAGCTCACGTTCCCTGAAGAATCATGTTACCTCTTGGCACGTACGCTTGACATTTATTAAGAAGGAAAAGTACAGAAAGGGGAGCATATGACACAGTCTTAGAATGAGAGTGAGAAGTCAGCCAAATCTGCTGTACGGCCTCCCAGAAGCAGAGCTGGAGAAAACCGGTCTGTGCTACTCACTCTCTCCTACTTCAGGCACCTTCCAAACAGCTTTGCAACCACAATTTGGAATGCCATTAAAAGGGAGACAGTAGGGTCATATGTAAATTCAGTTATTTTATTTAGAAAGCAAAAGAAAGATACCACCTTATACATACACACACTCTGATTACTAATATGAAAAATGTACGTACAAGTGGCAGAAAATGCAGCAAAATAGTATGGTGATTATCTCTGTGTTATGGGTGTTTCCTATTTTATTTTCTATACTTTGCTCAAATTTTCCCTAAAGGATAGATAGTCCTTTTACAGTTGGAAACATGCAATCAGCAATACACAAATACTAGTAAAAAAAAACCCAACCATGCAATTACACTAAATACTACTGGAGATCACTTAGGGTAGTTGAAATCATCATTATCTTTCTTTCTGTTTCCAGAGTTTTTAAGTTTACCTTAACAAACAGGTATTAATTTGAGAAGGAAAAACAATCCCACTAGGGCAGTTGAGTACACCAAATTCATTCTCTCCCTTTTCTTTTCTAAAGAAACTCTGATTTGGTGGGGGTGGGGGGAGAATATCAATGTATCCATAAAAACTGCACCTTCCAGAGACAGTGGGGAAGACATTTGATTAAGTTCTAGCCAGTGAAATATGAGTGGAAGTTGTTGAGCCTATTTGACTGGTATCACGAGCATGATGCCTCTTTGCCTTCCCCTCTTATTCCTCTCTCTCTTTGCCTGGAACGCAGATGAAAGGTTTGGCAATGCCGTGGCGATTTTGTACAAAGATAACCTCAGAGTTAGAAATCATGAAGGAAAGCTGGTGGGGAAAAGCAAAGGTTCCTGGGCCCTTGGGGGTATCTTGGAGCCATTGTACTTTGTTGAACCATCTCCCTCCCAACTTCAAGACGCAGGAGAGGTAACAGCCTTCATTATGTTTCAGCCTCTGGGTTTTGTGTCATGTTAGTCATAGCTGAGCACAATCTCTAACTAATACATCCACTTACAAAAAAGCATTTTAATTCCTAACCGCTGTGACTATGTGAAAACGAGTTTTCAGGGGGAAGGCAGTTGAATTCACTTAGGATGGAAATAAAAGGCAATGTTCTACTAAAAATTAAGGACTGTCTCTGAGGCTCCAATAAATCCAATCTGTTTCACATTGTCAGTGTTTCACGCTTGGTGGTAAGTTCATTATTTTTACATTTGGGGACAATAAGTTTGTTAATATATCCCAGCAACTAGAAATCAATGCATCACCATATGCCTAAACTGAGACCATTTGTCACAGTTTATGCTCCTTCCAAAGAGTGCAAAACAGACCTTGACTTGAAGAAGCACCAACGTGGGGGTAGTTATTTGAAATGTCAGATGGAAAACATGTTCGAAAATGGGGTGCGTATACGACTCCTGTGAAAGAAAAGGACTCAGCCCTCCATTAAGCCTCCTTTGCGGCTCCCTGATCAACAACAATGCCCCAACCAAAGGCATATTTTCAGGACAAATCCTCCTATCTGTAGTTGTTTCGTCCTAAAATGCCAGGAGAGAGGAAAGGTCAGGAGAAAGGAGAGATGTGGGGTCAAAAAAGCCAGAGCTGGACGGACCTTGGGTGGCTGCTAATTAACTTCACTACTTTCTTCTCTAGGTGAGCAAGTGGGGCCTGAAGCCTCCCAGGGAGTGAGTATTTATGGTGAATTTAAAGTTCTTCCTTAGACAGGAAAGAATTTGGAGAATAAAGTGATAGATAAGAAGTGGATTTATTTAGAGAGACACACACTCCACAGACAGTGTGGGCCATCTTGGAAGGCAAGAAAGGCTTGAAAGATGGTGTGATTAGTTTCTACAGGCTGGGTAGTTTCATAGGCTTATAAATGAGAGGATTATTCTGATTATTTTGGAGAAGGAGCCAGGATTTCCAGAAATTGGGCCACTGCCCACTTTTTGACTTTTTATGATTAGCCTCATAACTGTCACAGCCCCAGTGGGCATGTGACTTAGCATATGCCGACATATTAAATGAGTATAGAATGAAGCTCAAGGTCTACTGGAAGTCAAATCTTCTGCCATCTTGGACCCAGTTGGTTCTAACCAGTCTTTATCATGTCCTATGGCTATATTGTTCTTTCAAAGGTTGTATCCTGCTCCCTTTACTCCTATTTCAGCAGCAGAGTTGACATGTGGCAGGACAAAGTACAAGAGAACTTGCAGTTGTTTTCCTGGTGGTTTAGTAGAGGAGAAATCAGAGGGAAAGAGGAAGTTGGGTGGTTTGGTGGTGCCGGGAATGGATGGAGAGGTGGAGGGACTCACCTCCACTGCTCTGGTTGCCCAGCCTCTTCGCCATGTGCCTGTGGGCGAGCAGAGGGGGGCGGCCCATCATCATCCCGGCTGCTTCGCTCATTACAAGATTACGTACCGCGTGGGGACGTCAGAGCAGCCCTGCTCCGTGACGTGGGGACGTCACAGCTCCCTTCTGTGTCTGGGGCAGTTTGTTTCCACGGGATAGTCATTCCTATTCTACAATTGAAGTAAGACGTCTCCCTTTCTCCAATAGGATGAATATTTCCTGATGTGTTCAGTCCTTTACTGGGTGCTGGGGATGCTGAGACAGGCACACTGGACTCTTTTGTTGGAGATGTTTAAGATCCAGCCAGAAAAGAGAATTCAAAATAAAGGAATAGGATTTACAAAGTAGAAGAACTTGCCTTTGCATATTAAAAAAAAAAAAAAAAACTCATCAAGGAATTTGCCAAAGCAGCCTTAGCTGTACAAAGATCTAGTCCAAACTTGAAAACTACTGCTCATTATTAAAAAAAAAAAAAAATTTCCTAGACAAGTTTCCCAACCCCATTCATCCAGAGCAAAACCTAGAGTTAGGTGGGGAGAGATTAGAGGCAGATTATTCCCCTTATACACAGACAAAATATGGGAGCAATGTGGTGGAATGGTGTGGAGCAGTGGTCTCCAAGGTGAAGTGAATAAGAAAATTTGTAACGCAATAAAATGTGTAAATACATATGTGTATGTATAAAGTATAGTATGTATATACAAAGTATAACTAGCTACAAATCTAGACTTAAATATGTATTTTAAATCAATGTATACTTATTTAAATATACACACAGAGATGAATAATAAATTTTTCTTTACTGAAAGGAACATAGGCTCAGAGGTGCTTGGAGGTCACTGGTTTGGAGAATGGGCTTTAGAGTCTTAGCTGCCCAAAATACATAAGATTGGGAAAAGGTCAGTACCTCTTAGAGTAACTAAGAGGTAACTTATATGAAGAGGCAGACAATATATGCAAAGTGTTTAGGAGTTTTTCCGGCTACTTGGCAAGATTTGTGAGGACGAGACTTGCATCTGTTGTGTGCTTAATGTATTTCTTGGGCCTGGCACAAGGCCTGTAAAAAGTAGGTCAAATATTTGTCAAATTAATGAGTGATCAATAGCTGTAATATACACAATTGCTTCCGTGTTAGCTGTCACTGTGCTCGTACCTGTGCTGCCCCAGCAACGACATTGGAATACACGGAAGTGACAATGGCATTGTGACTGAGATTACCTTTAGTTCACCCCAAATTTAAAAATAGGTAAATCATTCACAAACTTAGGTAACTTATTTTTAGTTAACACATGACTTGTGGACACCTCACGACTGATGGTGATTCATCAATATGCTATCACCAAACTTTCTATATTCTGTGATCTAATCTGATTGGATTCTTTCATGAGAGATGTTTATACAAATCACCATATAAACAGTGCTTTTTTTTTTTTTAATAAAACTCAGAAAGGGCAAATGAGAGAAAATGATGATAAAGTATAAGAACAGAAGAGATTTAGGTTAAATTAGTGTAGACTTTCTTGTCGTTTAAGAAACCGATTGTTTCCTTAACTGGACCTGATTTTCCTCCTGATTATGTGTCTAATGACTGTTACATAGAAATTCTTCTCCAAAACTCTGTTGTAATATTAGGTTTTCTGCCTTCCTTAATGGCAAGCAACGTGTCATAGGTAAATTTCCGTGGTAAGAGCGTCCTTATCAATTCTGATAAACAGTTCAGACTCCAAATTCCACTGCCGCGTTTCCCCTGCCGTCCTGTTGGCCAATTCTAAGCCTCCCCGTGGAGCCACAGGCTTCTCTCTCCCTGGTCTCCTTCATCCTCACCAAGTCCATATTTTTCTAGTCTCTCATAAGCCTTGCACAGCTTTCAATCTTAGATCACAGGTGAGCCCCCCGAGCTGTAGATGCACCCAACAGAGAACCAGCAGATCCTATCACATGGCTGGTGTCTAATTTAGTAACAGTCAAGTACTGAGAAGCTTTGAACGAAGAATAAGTATGTGCAGACAATTTCCCACTGTCTTAGGAGGATGTGAAATAACTGAGATCTTTCTTAATCTTAGTGTCACAAACCCTTATCTGGAACAGTGACAGCCCCGAAAGGTCAAAGTCGAGGTGAACTGTTACAGCAGGGGAAAGACACTGTTCTCAGGGAAGATGAAATAATGAGAAAAGGCCTGTTCTTCGTGCTCTTGAGCAACACTGGGCTGTGTCCTCTAGTTTTCAGGGGCTTTTGCCCGCCTCAAGAGGATTGTGTTATTGGTGTTCCCTGAAAGTAAAGGCAGTGAGGGATGTACTGCAAAAGTGTGCACTCAGTAGACCCTGCTGAGTATGCTCTGCTACTCTGCATAGACTCTGAGCTGCTGTGAAACTACAGGCAAACTCGGGGCTGAGCCAGGGTCCCAGGGCTCTGTGCATCCCATTCTGTCCCCTAAAGGTTCAGACAAGACAATCTGAAATTCCCTTGTCCCTAAACTAAGAACAATGGGTTCCTCCTACAAATTTTCTGGCAGTGAGAACAGTGAGTATCTGGCACTGACTAAGTGGCTTTTGAAGTAACGATGGCCTAGCTGGAGGGATGTGGGTTCTTTAGGGCTAGTTCTGAGGGCTAGTTCTTAGTTTCTTTTCTTCCTTCAACCCAGTAGGTTTGCACTTGGCCTCAATACTATCTTTTCTTTGTGACTGGCTCTTCCAGTTTATAGAAGTGAGAGTTCCTTCCTCTTAGGCCTCTCGGTTACCCTTTCCATTCTGTGAAGCAAAACCACAGCACATCTTCTTTCTAAAGACATTTCTCCTGTACTCCACTCTCCTTAAAATCACAGCAAATGACTACTCTGTGTAGTTCGATTTCCCAGGTAACTGTGAAAAAGCTTGGCCTTCTAGCTTCTGCCCAAGGCCCCAACTCAGCATGGTATCATAGCCAAAAGAATCATGTCACTAACCCCAAGTGAAAGTGAAGCTGCTCAGTTGTGTCCGACTCTTTGCGACCCCATGGACTGTAGCTTACCAGGCTCTTCTGTCCATGGGATTTTCCAGGCAAGAGTACTGGAGTGGGGTGCCATTGCCTTCTCCAGAAACTAACCCCAAAGGACCTTGAAATATTAAGCATCCCATTATGTGTTGCAAACATTATCTTGGAAATGGCAACCTACTCCAGTACTCTTGCCTAGAAAATCCCATGGACAGAGAAACCTGGTAGACTACAGTCCATGGGATCGCAAAGAGTCAGACACGACTGAGCAACTTCACTTTCACTTTCAAACCTATCCTAACAACTACCACAAACCAAGTGGCTCCAAATTTGGCTCAAATGGTAAAGAATCTGCCTGCAATGCAGGAGACCCAGGTGCAATCCCTGGGTTGGGAAGATCCCCTGGAGAGGGGAATGGCAACCCACTCCAGTATTCTTCCCTGGAGAATCCCATGGACAGAGGAACCTGTGGGCTACTCTCCATGGGTTCACAAAAAGTCAGATGTGACTGAGTGACTCACACTTTTAAGTGGCTTAAACAACAGGAATTTATTGTCTCACAGTTCTGGAGGCAAGAAGTCTGAGATCAAGATGTTGGCAGGATCATGTTTGCTTCAAAGGCACGAGTGTAGGATCTGTTCTGGACCTCTCTCTTACCTCTGGTGTGTGTGTTAATAGCCCAGTTGTGTCTGACTGTTTGCAACCCCATGGACTGTAGTCCGCCAGGGTCCTCTGTCCATGAAATTCTCCAGGCAAGAATCCTGGATTGAGTAGCCATTCCCTTTTCCGGGGGATCTTCCTGACCCAGAGATTGAAGCCAGGTCTCCTGCATTGCAGGCAGATTCTTTACTGTCTGAGCTCCTTGACAAGTGGTAGAATAGTCTTCACAGACATTCTCCTTATGTGTATGTCTGTGTCTAGATTCCCTTTTTCAGAAGGACACCAGTCATGTTGGATTAGGGGTCTGCTTGGCTCCACTATGACCTCCTCTTATCTAATTACACCAGCACTGATGCTGTTTCAAAACAGGATCACATTTGGCAGTAGCAGGGGTAATGAC
Organism: Bos grunniens; assembly: GCF_055505025.1. Classification (NCBI taxonomy): domain Eukaryota; kingdom Metazoa; phylum Chordata; class Mammalia; order Artiodactyla; family Bovidae; genus Bos; species Bos grunniens. The sequence goes on along the minus strand of NC_141183.1, from coordinate 57,818,203 downwards.
TTGAACACCCATCTTCAACTTGTCACAGACACTTTCTCTTATTTCCAAATTCCTGTGATGTGTGGCAGCTCTCCAACCCCATCCTGCTTCTCCTTGAAGCACTCCAAAACAAACCTGGGTCTTCAGGAGCATCTCCACCTTGGAGTGACGGGGCTCCCATACAATTTCACCTTATCAGCTGGTATTATAATAACAGTGGCTTTCATTGTGTTGAAATCCTACCATATGCCAGATATTTTATGGATATCACACTAAACCTCACCAACATTAACTTTATATTTAATGGGCTTCCCTGATGGCTCAGTTGGTAGAGAATCCGCCTGCAATGCAGGAGACTCCAGTTCGATTTCTGGGTTGGGAAGATCCCCTGGAGAAGGGATAGGCTACCCATTCCAGTATTGTTGGGCTTCCCTTGTGGCTCAGCTGATAAAGAATCCTCCTGCAATGTGGGAGACCTGGGTTCAGTCCCTGGGTTGGGAAGATCCCCTGGAGAAGGGAAAGGCTACCCACTCCAGTATTCTGGCCTGGAGAATTCCCTGGACTGTATAGTTCATGGGGTCACAAAGAGTTGGACACGACTGAGCGACTTTCCCTTCACTTCACTGTGTTGGAATCCTACCATATGCCAGATAGTTTATGTATATCATTCTAAACCTCACCAACATTAACATGTTTAAGTTGGGAAAGGTTTCCGCAGTAACAGCAGGTACTGACAGAAGGTTTTGAGCTTGGCATTTCTGGTACAGAGCTCTGCCTTAGGCCGCTTATCTTGGTGTCTTTCGGAACATCAGAAAATTCTCTGGCCCAATTATCCTAATTTATTTTTTCTTTGCTGGAAACCGCAGTCATCTTATTCAGAAGAGAAAATGTGAAAAACCGTTAGATTGTTTAACAACTTTTATCGAGCAACCTCCCAGGTATGTGATTCTAGCATGGGAGAGGGGAAACAAAGAACAAACACGGGTGTGGATGGCTGAGAAAACATCGAGAGCAGAGGCGACACGCTGAGGACTGAATTCAGACGCTGCCTCCCACGCAGACCAGCTGCGTGGCCTTGCACAAGTTCTAGTGTTTTCCTGAGCCTCCATTTTCTTATCTTTAAACGACCCTTAGTTGTGTCTGTCTCACAGGGGAGGGTGAGGATTAAAAGAGATGTGAATAAAAAGTGTCTGTTATGTAGTAGATTCCTGATAAACCTCTATTCTCGTCCTCCTTTCCTTTGCCTTGAAAGTGTTTTGTTTGTGTCCTTCCCATGGCTGTCATCCAGATAAAGCCAAAATACTGCATTTGCTTTAATAAAAATTGTGCGTGATGGGAGAATAATGTTAAAATTAAAAGAAGGTGAAATAAGGGAGCCTTAATTCCCAAACGAAGCAAAAATAAGGCTGTAGAATTTGACTATAAAAGGAACTCCTTGGTTCTAGTTGGCATCCATTTCACCAGGCTTTAAGACATTAGTTTCATAACTGTGCAACTAAAAATTCCACTGGGAATTAAAACTTCATTTGAGAAATAAGAAATAAATCATAAAGTTTTAAAATACAAACAGGTAAGAGATCATGCTTACCTGAAAGACGACTGGAGGACAAATAAGGGAAAGGGAATAATGGGATCTTTGCGTCTGTCCGGAAGCCAAGTGTTCTTGGGGAAATCACTCTTCCTTCTGGGCTATTTCCTCATTGGTAAAATTCTTAAAGATACTTCTTATAAGATTCTAAGTGTACGTTGCCATGCAGAAAAGATTGTTTTAAAAGCTGGAAAGCTTGTTACTTTTGGAGAACACAACTCCAAATGAACCACAAATCAAATGAAACAAAGACGTGGAAAAGCTTAACACCCTTTATTCCAACCTTCACCTTAGAGTGTCTTTGGTTTCCTCCTTTCCTTCTTTTTTCTTTCCTCTGACTTTATTTCTGTTCCCTTTTCTGTTGTAGTTGTTATTTTAACTATTTGGTTTTCTGTTCTTCTCCTTTCTCTTAGAATTTATTTTTCTTTCCTTCCATCTGTTAATTTTTTCTCTTCAACTGACCACAATATGGAATTGAAATATAATTGAAAGATAGGATTACAATTAATATTTTTGCCATCAGTTTTTTTGTGGCCCGTGGGTTTTTTTTCTTCACTGATATATTTTTGTCTCCACTAATTTATATACATATCCCCATGATGGGGAAGTAAATAAGGTTAGTCCAGGTGAAGTTCACACTAGGGCAAGGGCAAGTTCTTAGAAGCAGCCTGTGAATTTACTCTATTTTCCCATTCATTTTATATTTTAACTATTAAGGTAAAGATGATTTTTGAGTATAAAAGAAAAAAGTTCCTCTGAAAGATTTTCAATATAATTTTCAAATCACACATTTAAGAGAAAATATGATTTTATGATAAAATATAAAGAAAAATTTTAAATTATGAAAATGAAATTACTGAGGTTTTCTTTATCCAAAGACCCACTGCTGAAGTTAACAGGCAGACTGGGACAGTATCTCCTCTTTAAGTTTTCTATAAGTTAAAATGAAATTTAATTTCTCATTTTTTCCTCCCAAGTTTTGGAAGCCATCAAACCGTCACAATCCGTGAACTCTCTAATCTCTGTCTATACTATCTGTTCTGTCTAAAATGCCATCTCCTATCCTACTGAGAAAGAAGCCCCCAGCACACTTCTGTCCTCCTAGAAAATGGTTGCTTAATAACTTTCAAGACAAATCATCTTGTCTTTGAAGCCTGAGTCTAAGAGGATATTGTTTACTCAACATTGTTCAGATGTTTCTTGAGCCCCTTCTGTGTGCTTGGCACCCGTGACTCCTCAGACTCCTGAGCTCTGGGCAAATTCCTAGCAGAGGCTTGGCAGTGCTTTCTTGTCCTTCATCCTCTGGGTCACGCCTGATTCCTCCTTTTCCTTTTAGGCAACAAAAGGAGGGGGGTCATGACACACTCATTTCTTTGTATTCCGACAGGGCCTGACTAGAAAAAGGGGTTTAGTAAATCAACAAGTGAACATGTAAGTTGCTCTGAGCTCACAGAAGGGAGGGTTAATAAAAACACATATATACAATGGAGATGCTAATTCAAAAGGTGGTTAAGACTCCAGGCTTCCAACGCAGGAGGCATGGGTTCGAATTAATTTAAAAAAAAATTGTGCAAATAAATGAATGAGCAGGAAAATAAATTTATGATTAGTAGCAACAAAGATGGAGAAGGAAATGGCAACCCACTCCAGTGTTCTTGCCTGGAGAATCCCAGGGACGGGGGAGCCTGGTGGGCTGCCGTCTGTGGGGTCGCACAGAGTCGGACACGACTGAAGCGACTTAGCAGCAGCAGCAGCAACAAAGAAAGAGGACAAGAAGACAGCAAGTAGCGCTGGGGGGACTGAAACACCAAGCCATGGGCCCTGATAACTTTTGCAGAGTCCTCAGTAACTTTGCAATGGACCAGGTCAGACTTGCTGCTGCTGCTGCTAAGTTGCTTCAGTCGTGTCTGACTCTGTGTGACCCCATAGACGGCAGCCCACCAGGCTCCCCCGCCCCTGGGATTTCACAGGCAAGAACACTGGAGTGAGTTGGCATTTCCTTCTCCGATGCATGAAAGTGAAAAGTGAAAATGAAGTCACTCAGTCGTGTCTGACTCTTTGCGACCCCATGGACTGCAGCCCACCAGACTCCTCCGCCCATGGGATTTTCCAGGCAAGAGTATTGGAGTGGGGTGCCACTGCCTTCTCTGGGTCAGACTTGAGGACTGAAGATTAAACATCTTGATCAGAGGGGTGAAAGGGAATACTGCTAATATTCATCATAGCAGCTCACCTTATGTGCCAAGAATCGTCTCAAGTGTTTTCAGTAAATAAACTTGTTTAGATAACCCTAACAGCCTGGAGGTCTGACCACTAGCTCTGAGTTTGACCACAAACAAATGGCTCTGGTCATACAGCTAGTAAGTGGAGGAGGCAGGGTCTGAATCAACTTCATGGTTAATCACCACACTCTTCAATTACTGTGTTCATTTTATTGACCCACAGTGAGAAGTAGAATGTGAAGAGCTGGCATTTATAGAAATAGTTATAATCTTAAGTCTGGGAAAGCTCAATGGTTGCCTTGAAAAGAGAGGATATGCAAAGTATGCAGTAGATTTGAGCTAGTTCCATTTCTCATTACACACACACACACACACACACACACACACACTATTGCATTCTCTTCTTTAAATCTTTACTCAAACGTTAGTATCTCCTAGAAGTTGCAAGGACAGCTTCATCAGGAATGTGCTTGTAACCAGCTTTGACTAACCAATAGTATTGCTAAGATTTTGTACCTGGAGGCCTTGACCAAAGGCCACTGTGGGCTTCTTACCTTAAATAGTTGCTTTATCCACAAGGAGGATGACGAGAAAGCAGAAAGGAAGGCAGAGCTCCCACTTGCATAGGCCAGCGAGACGTGTGTGCAGACAGCGCTGTAGCCCGTGGGGACCGGCTTGTCCACAGCCTCTTGTGTTCTCTCCCAGTATCCCCCAGCCAGGCTTACACCACGGTGCTCTTCTTCCCCAGTGGGGTGTGATTCCCAAAGTGGAGGCTGGACCTCCGTGCCCAGGGGGCCCCCGGGGAGCCTTGCTGCATCACCACCAGGCGGATGGAGGGCTGGGCATCCAGGGAGGCCTCGGGTGCGTACTCCTTACTGGGGTCCTTGCCTCGGCAGTCATAGAGCACGCAGGAGATAAGGAAAACCAGGAGCAAGATGACGTAGCTGGAGACTAGGATGATCAGGTTCAAGGTGACAGGGTCGATCTCTAAGTAGAACTCCATCACATGGCACACGGTTGGGAAGTGGGTTTAGAGCAGGGCGGTGGGGCCAGTTGAGGGTTCTGGGAGCAAACCCTAGCTCGATGGAATAGCTACATTGGCTCTGGAATAAAAATACATTAATCCCTACTGCTCCAGGAGACTTCACAGATTAAAGCTGCCCGGTTTAATAACTTAAGCTCTTCTGCTAATACTACAGCTACCAAAGCACAGACACTGTCTCTCATCACTTCACCTACATAGAGAGAGAAAGAGAAAAAGAGATAGTTCATATGCTACCCAGGTGTGGTATGTAAGCAGGAGGTCCATTCAGTGTCCAAACAGTTTTGCTGAGCAGAAGAAAATCAGTTCAGTCAGTCAGTTCAGTCACTCAGTCGTGTCCAACTCTTCGTGACCCCATGGACTGCAGCACGCCAGGCCTCCCTGTCCATCACCAACTCCCAGAGCCTGCTCAAACTAATGTCCACTGAGTGAGTGATGCCATCCAACCATCTCATCTCGTCCCCTTCTCCTCCCGCCTTCAATCTTTCTCAGCATCAGGGTCTTTTCAAATGAGTTAGCCCTTCGCATCAAGTGGCCAGAGTACTGCAGTTTCAGCTTCAGCATCAGTCCTTTCAGTGAATATTCAGGACTGACTTCCTTTAGGATGGACTGGTTGGATCTCCTTGCAATCCAAAGGACTCTCAAGAGTCTTCTCCAGCACCACAGTTCAAAAGCATCAATTCTTTGGTGCTCAGCTTTCTTTATGGTCCAACTCTCACATCCATACATGACCACTAGAAAAACCATAGCCTTGACTAGATGGACTTTTGTTGGAAAGTAATGTCTCTGCTTTTTAATATGCTGTCTAGGTTGGTCATAGCTTTTCTTCCAAGGAGCAAGCATCTTTTAATTTCATAGCTGCAGTCACCATCTGCAGTGATTTTTGGAGCCCAAGAAAATAAAGTCTGTCACTGTTTCCATTGTTTCCCCATCTATTTCCCATGAAGTGATGGGACCGGATGCCATGAACTTAGTTTTCTGAATGTTGAGCTTTAAGCCAACTTTTTCACTTTCCTCTTTCACTTTCATCAAGAGATTCTTTAGTTCTTCACTTTCTGCCATAAGGGTGGTGTCATCTGCATATCTGAGGTTATTGATATTTCTCCTGGCAATCTTGATTCCAGCTTGTGCTTCTTCCAGCCCAGTGTTTCTCATGATGTACTCTGCATAGAAGTTAAATAAGCAGGGTGACAATATACAGCCTTGACATACTCCTTTCCTGACTTGGAACCAGTCTGTTGTTCCATGTCCAGTTCTAACTGTTACAGAAGTAAGTGCATACAGTTAAAACTTGGGTTGTTCTGTAAAAATTGTGAAGTATGGTCATCTTTAATATAAGAGAGGCTTATTAATTTTATTTTCAAAGTGAAAATATAGTTTATTTACAATATTATATTAATTTCATGGTGCACAACATAGTGATTCAATATTTTTATAGATCATACTGTTTAAAGTTTTATAAAATATTGGCTATATTTCCTGTGCTATTTATCTTAGTCATTTTATACATAATAATTTGTGCCTCTTAATCCCCTACTCCTACCTTGCCCCTCACTGCTTTCCTCTCCCCACTGGTAACCACAAGTTTGTTCTCTATATTTGTGAGTCTGCTTCTGTTTTATTTGCTTCATTTTTTGATTCCACATATAAGTGATAATATACAGTATTTGTTTTTCTCTATCTGACTTACTTCACTAGGCAAAATACCCTCCAGGTCCATCCAGTTGTCATCATTGCAAACGACAAATTGTCATTCTTTTTATGGCTGACTAATATATGTATTGGAGAAGGCAATGGCACCCCACTCCAGTACTCTTGCCTGGAAAATCCCATGGACGGAGGAGCCTGGTAGGCTGTAGTCCATGGGGTCACCAAGAGTCGGACACTTACTGAGAGACTTCACTTTCACTTTCATGTATTGGAGAAGGAAATGGAAACCAACTCCAGTGTTCTTGCCTGGAGAATCCCAGGGATGGCGGAGCCTGGTGGGCTGCCATCTGTGGGGTCGCACAGAGTCGCACACAACTGAAGCGACTTAGCAGCAGCAGCAGCAGCAATATATGTATTAGTCAGTCACATCTTTATCCATTCATCTGTTGACTGACAGACACTTAGGTTTTGTCCTGGCTATTATAAATAATGTTGCTGTAAAGATAGGGGTGCATATATCTTTTCAAATGTTTTCATTTTCTTCAGATATATACCCAGGAGTGGAATTGTTGGATCATCTGATAGTTTTATTTTTAATGTTTTTTTTCTTTTGGTTGAACCTCCATACTGTCTTCCATAATGGCTGTGCCAGTTTAAAATTCCCACCAACCGTGTACAAGTGTTCCCTTTTCTCCACATCCTTGCCAACATCTGTTATTTGTGGTCTTTTTGACACTAGCCATTCTGAGGTGTCAGGGGCGGGCTCACTGTGGTGTTGCTCTGGGGTTTCCCTGATGATCAGCGATGTTGAGCATCTTTTCATGTGCTTGTTGGTCATCTGTATGTCTTCTTTGGAAAAGTGTTTATTCAGGTCTTTGCCCGTTTTTTAATCAGGTGGTTTGTTTTTTTAATATTGAGTTTTATGAGCCATTTATATATTTTGGATATGAACTCCTTATTGGACCTATCTTTTGCAAATATTTTCTCCCATTCAGCAGGCTGTCTTTTTCATTTTGTTGCTGGTTTCCTTCACTGTGGAAAAACTTTTAAGTTTAGTTAGATTCCATTTGTTTATCTTTCCTTCTGTTTCCTTTTCTAGCTAAGGGATATTTTAATGCCAAGTATCCATCTTTGGAAGGATTTGAGTGTTGAGAATGGATGTTTTTATTTAATAAAAAGACCATACTCAGCCCCTGACATTTTCACTCTTTTTGCCTTTGTTGGTGTTTTTCATTCATTAATTCAAAAACAGTTTTTGAGCTCCTCGTATGTTCTAGGTACTGTGCTAAGCAATATTGAGACAGAATTATTCAGTCTAGCAGGGGAGACAGACATTAAACAAATACTTGCAGAAGTCCCCATTTAAGAACAATGGGAATTGGTTTATAAAAGACAAGGAGAGGGTGGTAGGAGAGTGTATCCCAAAGTGAGTGCGAGAAAGTTTCCATGAGAAAGAGACATTTAACCTATGACCCCAATGATGGTCAAAATTTAGCCAGGTTGGAAATGGAGGCAAGATTCTTCAAGCCACAAAGAGCATGCATGAAAGTTCTGAGCAGAAAAAAGCCTGGAAAATTAGAGGAGTTAAAACAAGGGCAGCGTAACTGTCGTACAGAGAAAGAATGGGGAGCGTAAGGAGAGAGAGTGGGGCAGGGGTCAGAATGCAAAGGGACGTGTGTGCCCTGCTCAGGGCTTTAGAGTGGGTGCCAGAGCGAGGCTGCCCCTGGATCAGCTGATACAGGGGAGGGAGGGGCCAGCTGGACTTAAAAGAGCTCCCCTTAGTCACTGTGTGCATGCAAGAAAATAAGCAAAATGAAAAGATCAAATAAAAATACAGATATTCCTTGATTTATAGTCATCTTCCTGCCTCAGTGCGGTGTGTGTGCTAGGCGGGTCTGACTGTTTGCAACTATACGGCCTGCAGCCCACCAGGCTCCTCTGTCCGTGGCCTCAGGGGCAGCCTGACCGAGTAGCCCTTCAGAGGAGGGCTGAATAGGCCTGAATAGGCTCCCAGTAGACGTCACAGGTGCGGGACCTGGGCAGTTGCACAGGCCCCTTGCTCAGAACTTCACACTTAGTTTAGTGCCCTGCTGTCTCCATCTTCAAATTTTTAATAATTTTTTATTGTGCGCTGGGCTCACAAATTATGTATCTTGCTTGGTCTCATATGTATACAATTTTGGCCGGACAGGGCCATTTCTCCAAGAGCTAATGGGACTCTTTTGATGCTGCTGGTTAAAGGTCAAAGGTCCTGGAGATCTTCTGGCTTATCATCACAGTTAAGCTTTAATGTCCTAGCAGCTTCGGTCTATTCCTTTATTCTCAGCCTCTCTGGGAATGGGACGGCTTAGGGCTGCTGTAGAAAAGCATTCTTATTGATCTGGAGACCTTTTCCAAATAAAGTATGTCATGAGTCCGTGGTTCTGGACGAAGCTGTGGGATTATACTAAAGAAGATGAGTGGTTCTCAAACACGGCAGATGCCGAGCCACCCTCACCATCATCAGCTGGGCTTCTTAGGAGTACAGAGTCCCAGATCAGTGCCAGATCTATTGAATAACTCTTTGGGGCTGGAATCTGCGAATCTGCATTAGTAACAGACTTCGTGGACAATTTTGATATGTGACCAGGATGGAGAATCATGGCTACAGACGTGTGAAAGAAGGATGTGTGGAAAATGGGTCACCAGGGTAGTTGTTGGCCACTGAGATGCCAGAGGAGGCATACAGCAGAGACATCACACTGTCCAAGGCTCTGAGTCAAAGAGGCTCAGACAGTTCATTTTGTCATGGGAAAGTCCTTTTCCTGGTGGTCATTCACATCTATCAAGCTCACAGGAGACTGACATTCAAAACAGAATACCAGTTTATTCAGTTACAGTGCAAAATACACCTGTCACAAAGTTGGGAGGTCTTGTGCTGAAATGACCATAGTTTTTACCTCCCTGGAGGCAAATCTACAGACGAAGTTCATTTATAATAGAAAGTTTCTTGCTGAGCACAGAAACTCAGCAAGTAGGGTTGTCTGGTGCTTCTCTAAGTCGCATCGGTGATCCCAGACCACAGGAAGGCTATTTAAAAGCAAGTATATACCAGGTAGTTAGTTAGTTTTGTCCACACTGAACTCTAGATTCCTAACTTCTACAGTAAACTGACATTCACACAGCACAGGCTCTTCTGCATAACACTATTTGGAGTTTTTCTTTTTTTTGATAACTTTAAACAAATGATACAAAAGCTTGCTAAAATTGAGACGTACATGCAGTTTGTGAGGCTGAGCCTACTGTTTGCTACAGCATGGATCGTAGCCTGCCAGGCTCCTCTGTCCATGAAATTCTTCAGGCCAGAATACTGGAGTGGGTTGCCATTCCCTTCTTAAGGGAATTTGCCAACCCAAGGATCAAACCCAAGTCTCCTGCATTGCAGGTGGAGTTTTTACCATCCGAGCCACCAGGGAAGCCCATAACCCACCAGGCTCCTCTGTCCATGGGATTCTCCAGGCAAGAATACTGAAGTGGTTTGCCATTTCTCCAGGGGATCTTCCTGACCCAGGGATGGAACCCAGGTCTCCAGCATTGCAGGCAGACGCTTTAACCTCTGAGCCATCAGGGAAGCCCATATACAGTTTAGTCCACATTAAATTAACCTGAAATGTATGCAGCAGCTCTGCCACATGTAGTGGAGTTTCCGCATCAGCTCCACGTTTCTCTGTGCGACAGTGATGACCCGCAGTCATGGCGGCTGACCTGGTCTGGCCACCTCTCTTGCACTGTCTCAGTTCTACTGATTCTCTCGTGATGTCCCAGAATATTTTGTTCAAGGCTCTTGTCTTTGAATCGGTTATCTCATTACTATCTGCAGATAGCACTTTTGTCTTTGTATCTACCAGTGCCCAAAAGGTCATTTCAAATCCAGCCTTATGGAGGCTTTGCTTCCTTAAAACGTGTTCCGTGAAACGCTGGCTACCTGGTTTGTTCACCCCGGGGGATGGCTGCCTTATTCCTACTGCAGCCCAACATCTCAAAGCATCTTCCTGGCACGCCTGATCATTAAAGAACTTTCCTTTTGTGCCATCTAGTGGCCAAAGCAGAGACTGCTAAAGGGAAAACTGCAATGTCAAGCTGGAAGGACTTTCTAATCAGCAGTAGAGGGTAACAGCCACAGTTCAGAACAACCCCTTGAGGTAGTCAGGCATGGTCATTCTTTCACTCATTTACAAACATGTATTGTGCACTTACCATTTGGCAGCCTGCTCGACGATGTGATGAATGCAGAAGCTGAAGGGAGAATGCTAGTGAGTAGGGAGGGAGAGCATCAGCTTCATCCTAGGAATGAAGAAACTGAAGCTCACAGAAGCAGTGGAGTTCTAATTAGCTCATTCTTGTTCCCTTTCTCCCTCTCACCCTTCCGCCTCTCTTTTCTCCTGCCGAAATATAAATAAAATATCTACATAGAATACGTTATGCTGTGTGTTCTAATCAGATAGATTTTCCCTGGGCTCCCAGTTATGTACACACTTATTCATAATTTAGACCATTTTGTCTGCTGAGCTAGAACATCACCTAATAATGCCAGACAAATGTGTTCCATTTAAGTCTGGGGGAGAACGGATACCTGTATGTGTATGGTTGAGTCCCTTCGCTGTTCACCTGAAACTATCACAGTATTGCTAATCGGCTATAACTCAATACAAAATAAAAGTTAAAAAAAAATGTGTTCCATGTAAATGCATTTACAAGCAGCTGGTGTTTATTTCCTTTTTTAAAAAATTTATCTTGGCTGTGCTGGGTCTTTGTTGCAGCACGAGAGAGATTTTTAGTTTTGGCCTGTGAACTCTTGGTTGCAGCTTATGGGATCTAGTTCCCTGACTGAGGATTGAATCCTGGTCCCCTACCTTGGGAACCTGAAGTCTTAGCCACTGGATCACCAGGGAAGTCCAAGAATTTATTTCTTAAAACTCCAAAATATTTTTGTATTTTAACCATGCTGGATAGGAGTTTAACTGATATTCACACTGCCTTGCTTCTTCAATAAAATACAGGATTCCAAATGCCTTGTGTACAAGCTAAGTTGCTTCAGTCATGTTTGACTCTTAGCGACCTTATGGATTGTAGCCTGTCAGGCTCCTCTGTCCATGGGATTCTCCAGGCAAGAATACTGGAGTGGGTTGCCATGCCCTCCTCCAGGGGATCTTTCTGACAGGGACTGAATCTGTGTCTCTTATGTTTTCTGCATTGGCAGGTAGGTTCTTTATCACTAGTGACACTTAGGAAGTGTAGTTTCAATTTTTAATAACTTTAGAGGTAAAAAAGTCACAAACTTACAAAGGAGTCATTGGAAGTCTAATTATTTTACAATTGAGGACAGTGAAGCTCATGGAAGTGATTTGCCTTAGAGCCAGTTCAGTTCAGTTCAGTTCAGTCGCTCAGTCATGTCTGATTCTTTGCATCCCCATGAATCGCTGCACGCCAGGCCTCCCTGTCCATCACCAACTCCCAGAGTTCAGTCAAACTCATGTCTGTCGAGTCGGGGAGCCAAGCAGATGGTAAATGATAGAATCAAGACTTAAAGCCAAGTTTTGAATTCTAATCTAATGTTTTTTCACTGGAGTTATTAACTAGGTAGAGAGGAAAATGAAAGAGGTCTAGCTGTATTACATGTTAGAAAAGCAAGAATGGCAATCATCATAAAAGCCAAATGATAACCATCTGTATTTTCAAAAGTCCACTTGACCTAAACATTTTCCCTGTGAGAACATAACTCCACCTCCAACCCACAGCCCCTCTCAACTTTCCAGTCAGAATCTAGTGTGTGGTTCACCTGGGACCTACTGGGAAAACACTGCCACAAATTATCACAGACCAAATTTAAGATATTTTTCCACCTCAGTTCAGGTCAGATCAGTCGCTCAGTCGTGTCCGACTTTTTGTGACCCCATGTACTGCAGCACACCAGGCCGCCCTGTCCATGGCAAAAACACCCAAAGCTTGTTCAAACTCATGTCCATTGAGTCAGTGATGTCATCCAACCATCTCATCCTCTGTAGTCCCCTTCTCCTCCTGCCCTCAATCTTTCCCAGCATCAGGGTCTTTTCCAATGAGTTGGCTCTTGCATCAGGTGGCCAAAGTATTGGAGTTTCAGCTTCAGCATCACTCATTCCAATGAACACCCACGACTGATCTCCTTTAGGATGGACTGGTTGGATCTCCTTTCAGTCCAAGGGACGCTCAAGAGTCTTCAACAATACAGTTCAAAAGCATCAGTTCTTCAGTGCTCAGCTTTCTTTATAGTCCAACTCTCACATCCATACATGACTACTGGAAAAGTCATAGCTTTGACTAGATGGACCTCTGTTGGCAAAGTGATGCCTTTACTTTTTAGTACACTATCTAGGTTTGTCATAGCTTTTCTTCCAAAGAGCAAGCATCTTTTAGTTTCATAGCTGCAGTCACCATCTGCAGTGATTTTGGAGCCTGAGAAAATAAAGGCTGCCACTATTTCCATTTTCTCCCCATCTATTTGTCATGAAGTGATGGGACCAGATGCCATGATCTTAGTTTTTTGAATGATGAGTTTTGAGCCAGCTTTTCACTCTCCACTTTCAACTTCATCAGAGGCTCTTTGCTTCCTTTTTGCCTCTGCCATAAGGGTGGTCTTCATATTTGAGGTTATTGATACTTCTTGCAATCTTGATTCCAGCTTGTGATTCAGCATTTCTCATGATGTACTCTGCATATAAGTTAAACAAGCAGGGTGATAATAAACACCTTGATATACTCCTTTCCTATGGTTCATTTTTCCGTGTCTGGTTCTAACTGTTGCTTCTTGACCTCCAGACAGGTTTCTCAGAAGGCAGGTAAGGTGGTCTGGTATTCCCATCTCTTTAAGAATTTTCCACAGTTTATTGTGATCCACACAGTCAAAGGCTTTAGTGCAGTCAGTGAGGCAGAAGTAGATGTTTTTCTGGAACTCTCTTGCTTTTTCTATGATCCAACAAATGTTGGCAATGTGATCTCTGGTCCCTCTGCCTTTTCTAAATCCAGCTTGTGTGTCTGGAAGTTCTTGGTTCACGCACTGTTGAAGCCTCGCTTGAAAGATTTTGAGCATCACCTAGAGCCTCTAGAAAGGACCAAACCTGTTGGCATTCTTACTTCAGACTTCCAGTCTCCACAATTGAAAGAGAATAAAATTCTGTTGTTTACTTGGCTCTGTTTGTGGCATTTTTGTTACAGAATTACTAAAAAATGAATATACCATCTCTATAATGCTTAGGGATTGTGGAGTAATCCCAGAGCATGGCGTGGCTTGGAGCAAAATCAAGTTCTCCTATGGATATACTCCCTTCTGTTTCCTTTAGACAGTTGCTCTTCTAGCTCTGGCTGTGGTTCCTGGCTCCTTCTGCTCCGGTATGGCTCCATTTTGAAAATGCCTGAGATGAAAGAAAATTCCTGAATGTGAAATTTGCTTCCACAAAAATAAACATAAAAATTTCAATTAAAAACAGCAACTGGGAGAGAACAAGATGGCAGAGGAGAAGGTGGACGTGGAGTACATCTTTCTCCATGGATACATCAAGAATACACCTTCAGACACAGAAGTACTTGCAGAACACCAGCTGAAAGCAGACAGGAGTACCTGACCAGTAGCAAAGAATATATATAACCACGCAAAACTCGATAGGATGAAGGAACTAGGGGGAAAGACAGAGTGTTACTAGAACTGGACCTGCCCATGGCTGATGGGGAAACTGAAGCAGGGGTCCGACCCCCCTTCATCGGGGTGATTGTCTGAGTCAGAGGAGAAACATTTAAGGCTGAAAGTGAAACAGCTGATCTATGGCGGCCTAAATGGAATAAGAATCAAACTGTCCTTGCCTCAGTCACACCTACCCTGGACAGGGATGAGGGTCCCCTAGAAGGTGCAGTGGCTGGGAGCTGGAGTTTAGGGATTGTGGAGTAATCTCAGAGTGATGGCAGCTGTTCACTGCAGAAAGACAGACCAAGGGGATGTGTGGGAGGAGACTGTGGTGGGAAATGCCTGTGGAGGAAAGCCAGGCCGCCATGGAAGCAAGGCAATACTGCTGAGTCACGCGTAGGAGTTGGAGACATCACCAGAGCCTCTCTCTCCCGACATGCCAGCATCGGCAGCTGAACTGATAGACTGGCCCATCAATTGCCTGATGCACTGAATTATAGAGTAGGACCCCCGCCAAGGTGCCCCGTTAGTGCCTGATGCACTGATCTACAGAGGAAGACCCCAGGCAGGGGGGCCTCTTTATGTGCCTGATAAGTGGAACAACAGAGAAGGACCCCAGGCAAGGGAACTCTCTAAGTGCCTGAATGGGTGGGGCTATGGAGAAAGACTAGCAAAGAGGCCTTCTGATTGCCAGCTACCAGAGGCTTGAAAAAAGACTGATAGGACCATAACTCCTGCAGTTGAGGCAATCCATATCCCTGCACACTTGGTTCCACCAGGGTCCCCATGACCCAAGCAGCTGTGCCAACTGAGGCAGAGCTGCTACAGTAAAAAAAAAAAAAAAAAATTATGTCTATGCATGCAGGGTCTCTTTGGTTGTGTCCAACTCTTTGAGAACTTGTGGACTGTGGCCTGCCAGGCTTCTCTGTCAGGAAGGTTCTCCAGGCAAGAATACTGGAGTGTATTGGCCAATACTGGTTGCTATACCCTTCTAGAGCACTATGTTCCCTTCTGCCCTAGCCACCAACTCCCCTGAGTACCTGGTGCTTCCAGAACCACTGTGACCCAAGCAGCTGCACCACCTCCACACCTGGCCCTCACAAGGGCGAACCCAAGTCCTCCAGGGCAGCCTCAGGAGCTAAACCCCAGTGGATGACCCACAGGCAGGGGTGGAAATAAAACCACAATTGAAACCCAGGGGCAGTGTGGCTAAGGAAGAAGACCCAAAACCTTCCCACCAGGTGTACAAGCTGGATTAAATCCACATGATCAACTAGGCAGACTGTGCCTATGGAATATATAAAAGGCCATTGAGAGTTGCCACTAGTTCTCGTCGCTGTGGACATTGGAGCCAAGAACACACAGGAGTAGGACCAGATTAGAGTCTGAGCTGCCCCACAGCAGGCCCAGAGATCAGCAGAGTTGGAGGGCATCCTAGGGAGGTGAGGTGGGCTGTGACAAGAGAAAGGACTCTGACAGCAGTGGCTCATGAAAAAATTTATTATTCTTATGTTTTGACTTGTTCTGTAGTTTCTTTTGGATTTTTTTTCTTTTCTCCCCCCACTCCACTCCCTGTTGTAGTTGTCAATTTTATTGGCACTATGAAATCTAATTAAGCTTCTGAGTTTTTTTTTTTTCCTTTTTTCAATCACATTTTTTATTGTTGTTATAAACCTCTGCCTCAACGTTGGGCTTTTGCAGTTCTGTGGAGTTTTCCTTTTTTTTTTTTTTTAAATTTTCTCTCTCTTTTTTTAAATTTTAGTTTTTAATTTTTTAAACATATATTCCTTTGTTTGCTTTTCCTACTGTTCATTTCCCCTTGCAGTTAATCTTTAATATACATAAATCTTCTTTATCTACTTCTATTTAACTTTGCACATCTATTCTTTCTTTCTTTTCTTTTCTCTCAACATATTTGTTAGTTTTGTTTTCATTGCTCTATTCCTCACTTGGCACCTTCCTTTAGTTTTGTTTTCCAGTTTGTGCTTTAGTTAGTTTTGTTCTTAACTGGTAGATATAATTTTTGGTTCACTGGGTCAGTCTATTGTATTTTATTTTTGTTGGACTGTTTTGATTTTGCCTATGGATATATATGTATATTGCATTATTTTAATTATTATTTGCCTGATTTTGCAACTGCCATTTGTCTGGGGTTCATCTTTGCTTTTTCTCTTTTGGTATGTGTTTTAATCTTACTTAATGCCATAACAAACTACTTGTGGAATCTTCATTCCTGACCAGAGATCAAGCCCTGAGCCTTTGGGGTGGGAGCACTGACTCCAAGACCCTAGACTACCAGAGAACTAACCCTAGGGAGTTCTCACCCTAGATAGTGAGAACTCACACAAAGAAAACCACTTGAATACAAGATCACCCACCCACCAGGAGCACCCTATGCAAGACCTTATCCAAACAACAAACAAAACAAAACCACAAACCCAATCATCAACAGACAGGATTAGCACAGCACACAGCCCTGCCCATCAGAGGAAAAACAAACAAACAAACAAAAAACAAACTCAGCATAAAACTCACCCTATATGAAGCTTACACAAACCACTGCACTAACCTTAGGAGGGCAGAAACCAAAAGGAAGAAAGAAATCAACCTTGAAGCCTGGGAAAAGGAGACTGCAAGCACAATTAAAAAAAAAAATAAAAATGAAAAGGCAGAGAAGTACTGCACAAATGAAGGAACAAACTAGAAACACAGAAGTCCAAATAAATGAAGAGGAAATAGGCAAGCCACCTGAAAAAGAATTCAGAATAATGATTGTAAAGATGATCAAAAATCTTGAAAACAGAATGGAGAAAATGCAACAATCAATTAACAAAGACCTAGAAGAACTAAAGAATAAACACACAGAGACAAACAACACAATTACTGAAATTAAAAATACTCTAGAAGGAATCAATAGCAGAATGGTGGAAATAACTTTTGAAGAGCAGAATAAAGTAAAAAGAATGAAAAGAACAAGTATAGTCTCAGAGACCTCTGGGACAATATCAAACGTACCAACATTTGAATTATAGGAGTCCCAGAGAAAAGAAAGGGTATGAGGAAATTTTTGAAGAGATTATAGTTGAAAATTTCCCCAACATGGAAAAGGAAAGAGTCAATCAAGTCCAACAGGCTCAAAGAGTCCCAAACAGGATAAACCAAAAGAGAAACATGCCAAGACACATACTAATCAAACTAACAAAGATTGAACACAAAGAATATTAAAAGCAGCAAGGGAAAAGCAACAAGTAACATAACAGAGAAACCCCATATGTTTAACAGCAGATCTTTCAGCAGAAACTGCAGACCAGAAGGGAATGGCAGGATATATTTAAAGTACTGAAAGGGAAAAATCTACAACCAAGGTTAATCTACCCAGCAAGGATCTCATTCAAAATTGATGGAGAAATAAAAAGCTTTTCAGACAAGCAAAAGTTCAGAGAATTCAGTACCATCAAATCAGATTTACAACAAATGTTAAAGGGTCTTATATAATCAAGAAATAATCAAGAAATACAAGAGAAGAAAAAGATCTGCAAAATCAAACCCCAAACAATTAAAAAAATGGCAATAGGACCATATATATCAATAATTACTTTAAATGTAAATAGATTAAATGGTCCAACCAAAAGACACAGATTGGCTGAATGGATACAAAAACAAGACCCATATATATGCTGTCTAAAAGAAAACCACTTCAGACCTCAAGAAACATATTGACTGAAAGTGAGAGGATGGAAAAATATATTCCATGCTAATGGAAAGCAAAAGAAAGTGAAGTAGCAATCCTCATATCAGACAAAATGGACCCTAAAATAAACACTATTACAAGAGATAAGGAAGGGCACTATGTAATGATCAAGGGATCAATCCAAGAGGAAGACATAACAATTGTAAATATCTATGCACCCAACATAGGAGCACCTCAATACATAAGACAACACTAACATACATAAAAGAAGAGATTGACAGTAACACAATAATAGTAGGAGACTTTAACACCCCACTCACACCAATGGACAGATCATCAAAACAGAAAATTACTAAGGAAACACAAGTCTTAAATGATACATTACATGAGATGGATCTTATTGATATCTTCAGGACATTCCATCCAAATGCAGAAGAATACACCTTCATCTCAAGGATAGATCACATCTTGGGGCACATATCAAACCTCAGGAAATTAGAGAAAATTGAAATCATATCAAGCATCTTGTCGGAACACTATGCTATGAGACTAGATATCCATTACAAGAAAAAAACTGTAAAAAACACAAACACATGGAGATTAAACAATTTGTTTCTAAATAACCAACAGGTTACTGATGAAATCAACAGGGAAATAAAAATATTTCTAGAAACAAATGACAATGAAAACATATCTCAAAATCTATGGGATGCAGCAAAAGCAGTTCTAAGAGGGAAGTTTATAACAATACAACCCTACCTCAAGAAACAAGAAAAACATTGAATAGACAACCTAAATGTTCACCTAAAACAACTGGAAAAAGAAGAACAAAATTAACAAAAGGGAAGAAATCATGAATATCAGAGCAGAAATAAATTTAAAAAAAATGAAAGAAACAATAGTAAAGATTAATAAAACTAAAAATTGGCTCTTCAGGAAGATAACAAAATTGACAAACCTTTAGCCTTATTCCTCAAGAAAAAAAGAGAGAAGAATCAAATCAACAAAACTAGAAATGAAAAAGGAGAGGTTACAACTGACAATGCAGAAATACAAAGCATTATAAGAGACTATTATGAACAACTGTATGCCAATAAAATGGATAACCTGGAATAAATGGAGAGATTCTTAGAAAAGTTCAATCTTCCAAGACTGAATCAGGAAGAAACAGAAACTATGAACAACCCAATTACAAGCACTAAAATGAAGCTGTGATCAAGTCTCCCAAAATACAAAAGCCCAGGGCCAGAAGGCTTCACAGGAGAATTCTATCAAACATTTAGAGAAGAGCTAATGCCTATCCTTCTAAAACTCTTTCAAAAAATTGCAGAGGAAGGAACACTTCCAAACTCATTCTACAAGGCTACCATCACTCTGATACCAAAACCAGACAAATATAACACAAAAAGAGAAAATTACAGGCCAATATCACTGATGCACACAGATGCAAAAGTCCTCAGCAAAATTTTAGCAAACAGAATTCAGCAATGCATTAAAAAGTTCATACACCATGATCAGTTCAGTTCAGTCGCTCAGTCATGTCTGACTCTTTGCGACCCCATGGACTGAAGCACGCCAGCTTCCCTGTCCATCACCAACTCCTGGAGTTTGCTCAAACTCATGCCCATTGAATTGGTGATGCCATTCAAACCATCTCATTTTCTGTTATCCCCTTCTCCTGCCTTCAATCTTTCCCAGCATCAGGGTCTTTTCCAATGAGTCAGTTCTTCGCATCAGGTGGCCAAAGTATTGGAGTTTCAGCTTCAGCATCAGTCTTTCCAATGAATATTCAGGACTGATTTCCTTTAGGATGGACTGCTTTGATCTCCTTGCAGTTGAAGGGACTCTCAAGAGTCTTCTCCAACACCACAGTACAGAAGCATCAATTCTTCAGCACTCTGCTTTCTTTATCATGATCAAGTTGGGTTTATTCCAGGGATGCAGGATTCTTCAATATATGCAAATCAATCAATGTGATACACATATTAACAAATTGAAAGATAGAAACAGTATGATAATCTCAATAGATGCAGAAAAAGTCTGACAAAGTTCAGCACCCTTTGTGATTAAAACTCTTCAAAAACTGGGCATAGAAGGAACCTATCTCAACATAGTAAAGGCCATATATAATAAGCCTACAGCAAACATTTTTCTCAATGGTGAAAAACTGAAAGCAGTCTCCCTAAGATCAGAAACAAGAAAAGGGTGTCCACTTCCTTAATACCACTATTATTCAACATAGTTTTGGAAGTCCTAGTTACAGCAATCAGAGAAGAGAAAGAAAGGAATCCAGATCAGAAAGAAGAAGTAAAGTTCTCACTGTTTGCAGATGACATGATGCTGTACCAAAATATAGACATTAGTACCTAAATATACTTAAATAAAAATCTTAAACAAATGATCATAAAATTATAGAGTTAATCAGTGAATTTAGCAAAGTCGCAGGATAGAAAATCAATACACAGAAATCACTTGCATTTCTATATACTAACAATGAAAAATCAGAAAGATAAATTAAGGAACCAATCCCATTCACCATTGCAACAAAAAGAATTAAATATCTAGTAATAAACTTACCTAAAGAGAGAAAAGAACTGTACACAGAAAATTATAAGACACTGATGAAAGAAATCAAACATGACATAAACAGATAGAGACATATTCCATGTTCCTGGGTAGGAAGAATCAATATTGTGAAAATGACTATACTATCAAATGCAATCTACAGATTTAAAGCGATCCCTATCAAATTGCCAATGTCATTTTTCACAGAACTAGAACAAAAAATTTCACAGTTCATGTGGAAACACAAAAGGCCTTGAATAGCAAAAGCAGTCTTGAGAAATAAGAATGGAGCTGGAGGAATCAACATTCCTGACTTCAAATTATACTACAAAGCTACAGTCATCAAGGCAATATGGTACTGGCACAAAAACAGAAATATAGACCAATGGAACAAGACAGAAAGCCCAGAAATAAACCCATGCACCTATGGATACCTTGTTTTTTACAAAGGAGGCAAGAACATGCAATAGGGCAAAGACAGTCTCTTCAATAAATCGTGCTGGGAAAACTGGACAGCTACATCACTTCATGGGAAATAGATGGGGAAACAGTGGAAACAGTGTCAGACTTTATTTTTTTGGGCTCCAAAATCACTGCAGATGGTGACTGCAGCCATGAAATTAAAAGACGCTTACACCTTGGAAGAAAAGTTATGACCAACCTAGATAGCATATTGAAAATCAGAGACATTACTTTGCCAACAAAGGTCCATCTAGTCAAGGCTATGGTTTTTCCTGTGGTCATGTATGGATGTGAGAGTTGGACTGTGAAGAAAGCTGAGCACCGAAGAACTGATGCTTTTGAACTGTGGTGTTGGAGAAGACTCTTGAGAGTCCCTTGGACTGCAAGGAGATCCAACCAGTCCATTCTAAAGGAGATCAGCCCTGGGTGTTCTTTGGAAGGAATGATGCTGAGGCTGAAACTCCAGTACTTTGGCCACCGCATGCGAAGAGTTGATTCATTGGAAAAGACTCTGATGCTGCGAGGGATTGGGGGCAGGAGGAGAAGGGGACGACAGAGGATGAGATGATTGGATGACATCACTGACTCGATGGACATGGGTTTGGGTGGACTCTGGGAGTTGGTGATGGACAGGGAGGCCTGGCGTGCTGTAGTCCATGGGGTCGCAAACAGTCGGACACGACTGAGTGACTGAACTGAACTGAACATGTAAAAGAATGAAATTAGAGCACTTCCTAACATCATACACAAAGATAAACTGAAAATAGATTACAGATCTAAATGTAAGATCAGAAAATATAAAACTCTACAGGAAAACTTAGGCAGAACACTCAGTGACATAAATCAAAGCAAGATCCTCTATGACCCACCTCCTAGACCAATGGAAATAAAAACAAAAGTAAACAAGTGGGACCTGATTGAACTTAAAAGCTTTTGTACAGCAAAGGAAACCATAAGCAAGGTGAAAAGACAACCCTCAGAATGGGAGAAAATAATAGCAAATGAAACAACTGACAAAAGATTGATTTCCAAAACACACAAGCAACTCATACAACTCAATACCAGAAAAACAAACAACCCAATCAAAAAGTAGGAAAAAGACCTAAACAGACATTTCTCCAGGGAAGACATACAGATGGCTAACAAACACATGAAAAGATGCTCAACATTGTTCATTATTAGAGAAATGCAAATCAAAACTACAATGAGATACCACCTCACATCAGTCAGAATCAGTTAGTCAGTTCAGTCACTCAGTCGTGTCCGACTCTTTGCGACCCCATGGACTACAGCACGCCAGGCCTCCCTGTCCATCACCAACTCCCAGAGTCCACCCAAACCCATGTCCATCGAGTTGGTGATGCCATCCAATCATCTCATCCTCTGTCGTCCCCTTCTCCTCCTGCTCTCAATCTTTCCCAGCATCAGGGTCTTTTCCAATGAGTCAGTTCTTCTCATCAGGTGGCCAAAGTATTGGAGTTTCAGCTTCAGCATCACTCCTTCCAATGAACACCCAGGACTGATCTTTAGGACGGACTGCTTGGATCTCCTTGCAGTCCAGGGACTCTCAAGAGTCTTCCCCAACATCACAGTTCAAAAGCAATCAGTCAGAATGGCCATCATCAAAAAGTCTACAAACAACAAATGCTGGAGAGGGTGTGGAGAGAAGGGAATGCTCTTGCACTGTTGGTGGGAATATAGATTGATAAAGTCTTTATGGAAGATGGCATGGATATTCCTTAAAAAATTAGGAATAAAACCACTGTATGACTCAGCAATCTCACTGCTAAGCATATACCTTGAGGAAACCAAGTTGAAAAAGACACAGATAACCCATTGTTCATATTGCAGCGCTATTTACAGTAGTTAGAACATGGAAGCAACCTAGATGTCCATTGACAGATTAATGGATAAAGAAGTTGTGGTACATATACACAATGGAATATTACTCAGTCATAAAAAGGAAAACATGTCAGTTCAGTTCAGTTGCTCAGTCGTGTCTGACTCTTTGCGACCCCATGAATCGCAGCACACCAGGCCTCCCTGTCCATCACCAACTCCTGGAGTTCACTCAGACTCACGTCCATTGAGTCAGTGATGCCATTCAGCCATCTCATCCTCTGTCATCCCCTTCTGCTCCTGCCCCAATCCCTCCCAGCATCAGAGTCTTTTCCAATGAGTCAACTCTTCACATGAGGTGTCCAAAGTACTGGAGTTTCAGCTTTAGCATCATTCCTTCCAAAGAAATCCCAGGGCTGATCTCCTTCAGAAAGGACTAGTTGGATCTCCTTGCACATTTAGGTCAGTCTAATGAGGTAGATGCACCTAGAGCCCATTATACAGAGTGAAATAAGTCAGAAAGAGAAAGATAAATATTGCATACTAATATATATGTACGGAATCTAGAAAAATGGTACTGAAGAATTTATTTACAGGGCAGCAGTGGAGAAAGAGATATAAAGAATAGTCTTATGGACATGGGGAGAGGGGAGTACAGGGTAAGGTATATGGAGAGAGTAACGTGGAAACTTACATTACCGTATGTAAAATACGTCCCAATGGGAATTTGCTGTGTGTCTCAGGAAACTCAAACAGGGGCTCTGTATCAACCTAGAGGGATGGGATAGGGAGGGACATGGGAGGTATGTTCAAAAGGGAGGGAATATATGTATACCTATGGCTGTTTATGTTGAGGTTTGACAGGAAACAACAAAATTCTGTAAAGCAATTATCCTTCAAAATAAATAAATTAAAAAAATTAGCAACTGGATGGCAGGCCCTGACATGACCCCCTTTTATATATTGCCAATAAAATCCTTGGGAGACATAGAAAACTATGAAGGCCTACAAAAGAAATAAAAAAGGCAGTGTAGCAGGGGGTAATATTTTAAAGATATTAAGGGATTGTTTCTCCCCTCTTCCCTTCTCAAGAATTATTTGAACCCATTTTTCTTCTCGTACATAATCCAGGATTTCTAAAGGTAGTGACTTTCAAGAGAGATGCATCCTGAAAGAGGCAAATTAATCATTCTTGAGCTTCTTTGTAGACTTCTGTAAATTTATGCCACAGTCCATAGGCTTAGGGCCAGCATTGAGGGGAGAGTAAAGACCATTTTTAAAAATTATAACATATTGACTTTGTGTATCAGGAGACCAAGAACATAGAATTTACACCACAGGCCAAAAGTAGGAAAGGGAAAGAAAAGAATTTGAGTAACTCCCACCACTTCATGGGAAATAAATGGGGAAACAGTAGAAACAGCATCAGACTTTATTTTTTTGGGCTCCAAAATCACTGCAGATGGTGACTGCAGCCATGAAATTAAAAGATGCTTACTCCTTGGGAGGAAAGTTATGACCAACCTAGATAGCATATTCAAAAGCAGAGACATTACTTTGCCAACAAAGGTCCGTCTAGTCAAGGCTATAGTTTTTCTAGAGGTCATGTATGGAAGCGAGAGTTGGACTGTGAAGAAAGCCGAGCACCGAAGAATTGATGCTTTTGAACTGTGGTGTTGGAGAAGACTCTTGAGAGTCCCTTGGACTGCAAGGAGATCCAACCAGTCCATTCTAAAGGAGATCAGCCCTGGGTGTTTTTTGGAAGGAATGATGCTAAAGCTGAAGCTCCAGTACTTTGGCCACCTGATGCGAAGAGTTGACTCATTGGAAAAGACTCTGATGCTTGGAGGGATTGGGGGCAGGAGGAAAAGGGGATGACAGAGGATGAGATGGCTGGATGGCCTCACCGACTCGATGGATGTGAGTTTGAGTGAACTCCAGGTGATGGTGATGGACAGGGAGGCCTGGTGTGCTGCGATTCATGGGGTCGCAAAGAGTTGGACACAACTGAGCGACTGAACTGAACTGAACTTTACTACTCTTAGGGCAATGAGTTGAGAGGGGGAGTCCAAGAGGGAGTAACAAGAGCTTAGATGCTACAAGAGCTGTGCCCCTGTGAAGGCCCTTCCCTTTCCCCACACCAGAGACTGTAAACTGATTCATGCTTTAGCACTCCAAAGCAGAAAAGCTGGGGATTTGATTCCATAGTATCACTGTTGAAGACTTTCAGACTCTTGGGGAAGCCCCATGCTCAATGTGACACTGAGCAGCAGAGTGCTGGAACAGCACAGAACAATTTCCCAAATAGGAGATAACTGGACAAGCCAGGGCTACATTACAATCAAAAGCAAATCAAGGAAAATAGCCAAGAGTTTCCAGAACTCCAAAATGGATGACGATGGAAGAGTTGAGTGATGTCTGATTGAAAGGATTCTACCAAAGGGCAGAGAGTGAGCAGACTGCCAGCGGTAGGATTGGAGGCTTGGAGAGGAGCAGTGAAGTAGCTGTGCAGAGTCTGATGCCCAGGAACAGGGGGTGGGGGCAAGCTTCACATCAGTGGGGGACATTGAAGACAAGTGGAAATACGTAGACCACATATTCCTTACCCAAAGCTGGGACCTAAGACCTCTGGAACTTAGATGACTCCCAGAAAGAAGGTGGGAAGAAGGAGACAAGTGAGAATCCAGAACTTGAATCAGTATTTACTTCGCCAAAGATGAGAGGCTACCCCTGGTTGTTTAGCTGGTAAAGAATCTGCCTGCAATGCAGGAGACCCAAGTTCAATTCCTGGGTCAGGAAGATCCCCTGGAGAAAGGATAGGCTACCCACCCCAGTATTCTTGGGCTTCCCCTGTGGTTCAGATGGTAAAGAATACACCTGCAATGTGGGAGACCTGTATTCGATCTCTGGGTTGGGAAGATCCCCTGGAGGAGGACAAGGCAACCCACTCCAGTATTCTTGCCTGGAGAGTCCCCATGAACACAGGAGCCTGGTGGGCTACAGTCCATGGGGTCACAAAGAGTTGGACACAACTGAGTGACTAAGCACTATAGCACTCCCCAAAGATGAAACTTTAAACAAGAAGTTGTTGAACTTCTTTTTATTGGCAAGATTGTGTTTTCATTATTGGCAGATGAGGAGTCTTCTGAACTAATTTATCTTACTAACAGAGAAATGAAGCAAAATAGAAAATGAAGGTTTCGTGTACTTGAGTTATGCCTGTAAGTTATACAGGCATTAAAGTAAGATTGAAAGATAACCTAATACCAGAGTTTGACAGACTCTTGACTAACCATCAGGTAGACGGAGCTGGATTTATCAGTATTTAAACAGTCTTCACTGCAGGGCATAACCAGGGCATTATGAAGTAAAGAATGTTTCAGGATAGTTGGACATTCATCCAACCAACCCTCCCATCTGGCCCTGTACTATAGACCCAGGACCCATAGAACTTTATTGCTTTTCCCATCCTCAGCATCTTCAGTGCAAGGGAAGTGAGTATGAAAGAGGGGTGGTGGAGGTGGTGCTGCCTAACATCACGGGCATCCACTCCTCACAAGTTAAAGATACAGGAGTACAGTGTGATGATTTGACAGGTTATAGATCATGGATATCTCAATAAAGCTGAAAAAAAGAAAAAGAAGATTAAAGAGAACAAAAAGATAGCAGGAACCCTGAGAAAAGGCACAATGGGCAGAAGAAAGCTCCATCTCTATAACAAAGCTGTACCAGGGTCAGGTCACAGAGGATGTGGTAAGCTCTACTAGAGAATTTGGATTTTACTCTAATTGCCACAGGAAGCTATCAGAGAGATTTCAGTGGATTGACAGTGATCACTCTTACTCTTGGAGAAACTTGCTATGGCTGATCTTCAGAGAATGAGTTATCAAGAAACAAGAGTAGGAGAAGAGGGATGCATAAAGGAGGCTGCTGCAATGCTGCAGGTGAGATGTGGTGAAGGCACGGACTAGAATATTGATGATGCTAAGTGGCTTGGATTTGAGAAATATATGTTGCACTTGCTGAGGGTTGGGTGTAAGTGATGACTGAAAGAGGATTTTGGCCTGAGCAACTGAATTTAGGGTGGTACCGTATGCAGGGAGTCAGACACAACTGAATGACTAAGCACAAGCAAGGTGATACACATATATTGTGTTAGGCTTCCCAAGTGGTGCAGTGGTAAAAAAATCTGCCTGCCAATGCAGGAGACACAAGAGATGCACGTTGAATCCCTGGGTTGGGAAGATCCCCTGGATTAGGAAACGGCAACCTTCTCCAGTATTCTTGCCTGAAAAAGCCCATGGACAGAGGATCCTGGTGGGTTATACTCCATGAGGAGGCAAAGAGTCAGACATAAGTGAGCGACTGAGCACAGCCCAGCACATATATGGGATTACCACTTAATTACATGCTTGTGGCTGGTGGTTCTCCTTAGGGTTAGTTAAACTTTCGATGTTGAGGAGGTAACTGGATATATGGGTCTGGATCTTAGTAGGAAGACAGTGGTGCAGGTATGAATTTTGAAGTTAGCAATATGTAGGTAGTATTCATAGTGATGGAACTGGACAAGATGAGATTGGAAGAAAGTGTAGATAGGGAAGAGAAGAAGGCTAAGGATAGGAGCTAGAGTAGTCCAACATTTAGAGACTCAGCAGAGAAGAAAGAGCCAAAAAACAAAACAGAGGAGTAGCCAGTGAGCTAAGAGGAAAAGTCAGAAGGTGGCCAGATGACTATGAAAGGAAGAGGTAGCTGGTGGTCAAGACTGATGGATAAAAGGGAAAGGTATGTTTAGAAATAGAACTCAGGTTGACAATTTCCATGGTATCAGAGAAACCCAGGAAAAAGTGAGTATGAAAAAGAAGTAGCCAACTGGGTTAAAAGCTGCTAAGTGATTGGGCAATACAAGAATAGGGAATGACCATTGGTTTTTTTGGGACTTTAATAAATACTGTAGGAGTTTTTCATGAAGGGGATGGGGTGAGGAATAAAACCCCAAAAAAGCATATTGAGAAAAGAAGATAAGAAACTAGAGATAGTGAGTATAAATGAATTTTGAGGAGTTTGGTTGTGAAAGACTGCAGAGAAATGGGAAGTAACTGGAGACCAGTGTGGGAGTGAAAAAGAAGTATTTGTTTAAAAGAAGCGTTTTAGATGAATGATATCAAGACATGTATGTGAGTCAGTGGGGAAAGTCCAGTTGTGAAAGGGCAGTCAATAATGCAAGAGAAAAGGGAAGACTATAGGGTCAAATTCCTCTAGCAGGGAAGAGACCCAGTGCAAACGTGGCAGAGTGGGTCCCTGCTGGGAGCTGGGACGATTCTTCCGTTGTATCAATAGAGAAGGGAAAGTGGGCTTTGAGTAGCTTTAGTGGTAGGAAGATGAGGTTAGTTTCATCTGATTCCTGAGTTTTGTTTTGTTTTCCACTCCAGAATGAGTCAACGTCCTCAGCAGAGATTGAGTGAGGGACATGTGTGTCTGTTGAAAACGAGAAGTTTTAAAATATTTGCGTTGGAGAAAGAAAACAAATATCCTAGGGAAGTGGGGTAAGAGTGTTGGGCAGTGTTGAGTTGAGATTAGTCATCGTGAATTTAAAACGAGACATTTTAAATATTTGCACACACGTGGGAACTATAAAAATGGTACTAATGAACCCATCTGCAGGTCAGAAATAGAGACGCAGAGGTAGAGAATGGACTTGTGGGCATGGCGGGGGCAAGGAGAGGGGGGACAGATTGAGAAAGTAGTACTGTCACACACACAGTACTACGCATAAAGTAGACAGCTAGCGGGAAGCTGCTGTATAACACGGGGAGCCCAGCCTGGCACTCTGAGATGATTCAGGTGGGTGGGATGGGGGAAGGAAGGCTCAAGAGGGAGTGGATATATGTATACTTATGGCTGATTCACGTTGTTATAAGGCAGAAACCGATACAACATTGTAAAGCAATTACCCTCCACTTAAAAATAAATTCAAAAAGATAAATGAAAAAAAAAAATGAAGTGAGGTGTTTAGCTCAAAGTAAGTAAATGGTTTGGATAAGCTGATTGGAGGTTTAATCAGATGAACAAAACAGGAGGTAGGACCAGTAATGGAGTTGAAAAGGAAATGATTCTCAGATCAAAGCTTCTTAAGCTGGAGGGAAATGGAGGGGGAGTGGAGTAGTGATATATAGTAGGGTCAGTGCAATGGCAGTTCCTATGTGGTCAAGAGAGGGCTGAGGCAGATAAATGAGTCCTCACCATGAAGGTTGGAGATGGTGGGTGGAGAGGAGCGTGACTAGAACTGAAATTTTGGAGGGTGTAAGTTTACTGGTGATGATCTCAAGATTTTGGGAGAATCATGAGAGTGTGGATGCCTGAAGTGGAATGGAGGGCACATCCTCTTAACTGAGTAGTGAAAAGTCTGCAAAAGAGAAGATTGAAATTGCCAAGAAGACTGAAAGGGTAAGAGCAAAGAGAATGAAGCCAGATGAGCACTAAAGCCCATGATGAGCAGGGAGTAGTCAGGAGGTGGCCAAATGACAAAGGGAGAGGTGTCTGGTGGATGGGGGGAAAGATACGTTTAGAAGTAGCACTCAGGGTAACAAACCATCTGCTTAAACTGTAGCTATCAGGTAGGTGGTATAACAAAGTAATACAAACTTTGTAGTTTGAGACAACAGAAATCTATTCTCCCACAGTTACAGAGGTTAGAAGTACAAACTCAGCATTACTGGGCCAAAATCAGGGTGTTGCCCTTCCTCCAGAGATTCTAGGGGAGAATGTGTTCCTTGTCTCTTTCATACTTTGGAGGCTCCTGGCACTCCTTGGCTCGTGCTTTATATCTTTCCAATTTTCAAAGCTACCACCTTCAAATCTTTCTCTGCTCTATCTTCATATTCCTAGACAGTATATTAAAAAGCAGAGACATCATTTTGCCAACAAAGGTCCATGTAGTCAGAGCCATGGTTTTTCCAGTAGTCATGTATAGATGGGAGAGCTGGACCATAAAGAAGCTGAGAGGTAAAGAATTGATGCTTTTGAACTGTGGCGTTGGAAAAGACTCTTGAGTGTCCCTTGGACTGCAAGGAGATCAAACCAGTCCATCCTAAAGGAGATCAGTCCTGAATAGTCATTAGAAGGACGATGCTGAAGCTGAAGCTCCAATACTTTGGCCACCTGATGCGATGAACTGACTCATTGGAAAAGACCCTGATGCTGGGAAAGATTGAAGGCAGGAGGAGAGGGGGATGACAGAGGATGAGATGGTTTGAATGGTGTCACGAACTCAAAGGACATGAGTTTGAGCAAGCTCTGGGAGTTGGTGATGAATAGGGAAGCCTGGCGTGCTGCAGTCCATGGGATTGCAAGGAATTAGACATGGCTTAGCGATTAAGCGCAGCCGAGAGGAGCCAGCCCACATCCGAGGTCAGGGGCAGAAGCCGGGAGGACCCCATGCCCAAAGGGCGGTGGCCAAGAGGAGTTACCCCACGTCCGAGGTCAGGGGCAGTGGCCGAGAGTACCAGACTGCGACGGCGCAGGAATGGCCAAGAGGAGCTACCCTGCGTTCAAGGTCAGGGGGACCTGCCGAGAGGAGATACCCAACGTCCGAGGTCAGGGGTGGCGACGAGAGGAGTTACCCCGTGTCCAGGTCAGGGGCGGCGGCCGGGAGGATCTACCCCACTCTCCTAAGCCTGAGGCCAGGGGCTGCGGCCAGGAGGACCAACCGCACATCCAAGGAGCCATCGCTGCACCGGCGCAGGAGGGCCTAGAGGAGCTATCCCACGTTGAAGGTCAGGAAGGGCTGCAGTGAGGAGATATCCCTTGTCCAAGGTAAGGAGCAATTGCTGCGCTTTGCTGGAGCAGCCGTGAAGAGATACCCCACGCCCAAGGTAAGAGAAACCCAAGTAAGATGGTAGGTGTTGCAAGAGGGCATCAGAGGGCAAACACACTGAAACCATACTCACAGAAAACTAGTCAATCTAATCACACTAGGACCACAGCCTTGTCTAACTCAATGAAACTAAGCCATGCCCTTGGGGCAACCCAAGATGGGCGGGTCATGGTGGAGAGATCTGACAGAATGTGGTCCACTGGAGAAGGGAATGGCAAACCACTTCAGTATTCTTGCCTTGAGAACCCCATGAACAGTATGAAAAGGCAAAATGATAGGATACTGAAAGAGAAACTCCCCAGGTCAGTAGGTGCCCAATATGCTACTGGAGATCAGTGGAGAAATAACTCCAGAAAGAATGAAGGGATGGAGCCAAAGCAAAAAGAATACCCAGCTGTGGATGTGACTGGTGATAAAAGCAAGGTCTGATGCTGTAAAGAGCAATATTGCATAGGAACCTGGAATGTCAGGTCCATGAATCAAGGCAAATTGGAAGTGGTCAAACAAGAGATGGCAAGAGTGAATGTTGACATTCTAGGAATCAGAGAACTCAAATGGACTGGAATGGGTGAATTTACCTCAGATGACCATTATATCTAATACTGCGGCAGGAATACCTCAGAAGAAATGGAGTAGCCATCATGGTCAACAAAAGAGTCCAAAATGCAGTACTTGGATGCAATCTCAAAAAGGACAGAATGATCTCTGTTCGTTTCCAAGGCAAACCATTCAATATCACAGTAATCCAAGTCTATGCCCCAACCAGTAACGCTGAAGAAGCTGAAGTTGAACAGTTCTATGAAGACCTATAAGACCTTTTAGAACTAACACCCAAAAAAGATGTCCTTTTCATTATAGGGGACTGGAATGCAAAAGCAGGAAGTCAAGAAACACCTGGAGTAACAGGCAAATTTGGCCTTGGAATATGGAATGAAGCAGGGCAAAGACTAATAGAGTTTTGCCAAGAGAATGCACTGGTCATAACAAACACCCTCTTCCAACAACACAAGAGAAGACTCTATACATGGACATCACCAGATGGTCAACACCGAAATCAGATTGATTATATTCTTTGCAGCCAAAGATGGAGAAGCTCTATACAGTCAGCAAAAAAAAAACCAGGAGCTGACTGTGGCTCAGACCATGAACTCCTTATTGCCAAATTCAGACTTAAATTGAAGAAAGTAGGGAAAACCACTAGACCATTAAGGTATGACCTAAATCAAATCCCTTATGATTATACAGTGGAAGTGAGAAAGAGATTTAAGGGCCTAGATCTGATAGAGTGCCTGATGAACTATGGAATGAGCTTTGTGACATTGTACAGGAGACAGGGATCAAGACCATCCCCATGGAAAAGAAATGCAAAAAAGCAAAATGGCTGTCTGAGGAGGCCTTACAAATAGCTGTGAAAAGAAGAGAAGTGAAAAGCAAAGGAGAAAAGGAAAGATATAAACATCTGAATGCAGAGTTCCAAAGAATAGCAAGAAGAGATAAGAAAGCCTTCTTCAGCGATCAATGCAAAAAAATAGAGGAAAACAACATAATGGGAAAGACTAGAGATCTCTTCAAGAAAATCAGAGATACCAAAGGAACATTTTATGCAAAGATGGGCTCAATAAAGGACAGAAATGGTATGGACCTAGCAGAAGCAGAAGATATTAAGAAGAGATGGCAAGAATACACAGAAGAAGTGTACAAAAAAGATCTTCATGACCCAGATAATCACGATGGTGTGATCATTGACCTAGAGCCAGACATCCTGGAATGTGAAGTCAAGTGGGCCTTAGAAAGCATCACTACGAACAAAGCTAGTGGAGGTGATAGAATTCCAGTTGAGCTATTCCAAATCCTGAAAGATGATGCTGTGAAAGTGCTGCACTCAATATGCCAGCAAATTTGGAAAACTCAGCAGTGGCCACAGGACTGAAAAAGGTCAGTTTTCATTCCAATCCCAAAGAAAGGCAATGCCAAAGAATGCTCAAACTACTGCACAATCGCACTCATCTCACATGCTAGTAAAGTAATGCTCAAAATTCTCCAAGCCAGGCTTCAGCAATATGTGAACCGTGAACTTCCTGATGTTCAAGCTGGTTTTAGAAAAGGCAGAGGAACCAGAGATCAAGTTGCCAACATCCGCTGGATCATGGAAAAAGCAAGAGAGTTCCAGAAAAACATCTATTTCTGCTTTATTGACTATGCCAAAGCCTTTGACTGTGTGGATCACAATAAAGTGTGGAAAATTCTGAAAGAGATGGGAATACCAGACCACCTGACCTGCCTCTTGAGAAATCTGTATGCAGGTCAGGAAGCAACAGTTAGAACTGGACATGGAACAACAGACTGGTTCCAAATAGGAAAAGGAGTAAGTCAAGGCTGTATATTATCACCCTGCTTATTTAACTTCTATGCAGAGTACATCATGAGAAACGCTGGGCTGGAAGAAGCACAAGCTGGAATCAAGATTGCCAGGAGAAATATCAATAGTCTCAGGTATGCAGATGACACCACCCTTATGGCAGAAAGTGAAGAGGAACTAAAAAGCCTGTTGATGAAAGTGAAAGTGGAGAGTGAAAAAGTTGGCTTAAAGCTCATCATTCAGAAAATGAAGATCATGGCATCCGGTCCCATCACTTCATGGGAAATAGATGGGGCAACACTGCAAACAGTGTCAGACTTTATTTTTCTGGGCTCCAAAATCACTGCAGATGGTGAATGCAGCCATCAAATTAAAAGACACTTACTCCTTGGAAGGAAAGTTATGACCAACCTAGATAGCATATTCAAAAGCAGAGACATTACTTTGCCAACAAAGGTCCGTCTAGTCAAGGCTATGGTTTTTCCTGTGGTCATGTATGGATGTGAGAGTTGGACTGTGAGGAAGGCTAAGCGCCGAAGAATTGATGCTTTTGAACTGTGGTGTTGGAGAAGACTCCTGAGAGTCCCTTGGACTGCAAGGAGATCCAACCAGTCCATTCTGAAGGAGATCAGCCCTGGGATTTCTTTGGAAGGAATGATGCTAAAGCTGAAACTCCAGTACTTTGGCCACCTCATGCGAAGAGCTGACTCATTGGAAAAGACTCTGATGCTGGGAGGGATTGGGGGCAGGAGGAGAAGGGGACGACAGAGGATGAGATGGCTGGATGGCATCACTGACTTGATGGGCGTGAGTCTCAGTGAACTCCAGGAACTGGTGATGGACAGGGAGGCCTGGCATGCTGCGATTCATGGGATCGCAAAGAATTGGACACGACTGAGTGACTGATCTGATCTGATCTAGCGACTAAATAACAACGTTTCTATTACTGTCTCCTCTGTGTGTGTGTGTTAAATCTCTCTGCCTCACTCTTAGGATATATGTGATTGCATTCTGAATTTACCCAGATAATCCAGGATAATCTCCCCATCTCAAGATCCTGAATTTAATGGCATCTGCATGGCAACCCACTCCAGTACTCTTGATTGGAAAATCCCATAGGCGGAGGAGCCTGGTAGGCTGCAGTCCATGGGGTCGCTAGGAGTCGGACACGACTGAATGACTTCACTTTCACTTTTCACTTTCATGCATTGGAGAAGGAAATGGCAACCCACTCCAGTGTTCCTGCCTGGAGAATCCCAGGGATGGGGGAGCCTGGTGGGCTGCCGTCTATGGGGTCGCAGAGAGTCAGACATGACTGAAGCAACTTAGCAGCAGCAGCAGCAGCAAAAATTGCCATACAAAGTAACATTCCAGAAATTAGAATGTGGATCTCTTCTTAGAGTTCGTTTTTTAACCTACCACATGGAGTATGAAAAAAAAAAACAACAGCTTTTGTTTGAGAAAGCTGTGGGGAACCAGTATCTTCACAGGTGGTTATTTTTCAATAAAAATGATAGTAGTTAATAACAGTAATTGTGATAATTTTTACTTTAAAATATCTGGCTGGAACCTTTATTATTTCAGAAATAAGCATGTATGTAACTTGTATGTAACTTGAGGCGGTTAGAATTTCTGGATTACTGAAATAAATCTTTTGTCAAAACACCTGTTTTAATAATCATACACTTAATTTCATTCATAAGAAATTTCAAAAGTAATTCTTCTGCATCAAAAATTTACAAATGGCATGAGAGAGATAAATAATGGTCTATGGAGTAGAGAAGGCAATTCTGCTAGGGGAAACTAATAATGCATTCTTTCCATTACAGTCATAATTGATATAGTTCATGAAAGAAGTCTCACTTTTTGTTCTGTTTTTTAGTGATTCCTCTGAAAGGCAATGCAAAAAACCAGATCTAAGGAGAAAAATTACTTTAATAATTTCAAGTGTAAAACAAACAGGCTTTTCTGATAAAAGCTTTAAAGCTTGAAGAGATGAGAAAGACAAGCATGTATGCCTTTAAACATTGCAATAAATTTTTCAAAAGTATTCAGCAATTATGCATATGTTGCTTGTATGCATTTTAAAAAAGTGACAATTTTCATGCTTTGAGCTTTTTCCCCAAGTGTTTTAAGGATATTTTGTTCTAGAAGTTTCAAAAATAAGAATTATACAAATACAATATAGAACTGGTGGCTCAGACAGTAAAGAATCTGCCTGCAATGCAGGAGACCTGGGTTCAATCCCCAGGTTGGGAAGATCCCCTGGAGGAGAGCATGGCAACCCACTCCAGTTTTCTTGCCTGGAGAATCCCAAGGGCAGAGGAGCCTGGCGGACTGGGCTCCATGGGGTCGCAAAGAGTTGGACACGACTAAACAGCCAGTTTAATATAGAACAGGAATTATACATATAATTAACTTTGTGGGCCGCTCTAACAATGTTGAACAATGAGAAGCCAAACATGATAACATCTGCACTGTGAGGACAACGTGGAGAACTCCTATGTCTTTGTTTTCTGTTTGGTGCTTCTGCTAAGTTCAATGGAAGTAAAGTCATCACTTTTCCCCAGATATCCAGAACCCCTCACCAACTCACCACAATTATGTTAAGTGCTAAGTTCTAAGTGTTCAAAAAAAGACTGCAGATGACCCTTTACTTCTCTTTGGTCCCTTTACCAAACCCCTGTATCACTTAGGACACTACTCATTAATATTCCACATTCCAAAAAAAAAAAAAAAACACCCCAAACAAACAAATGTAGGTACACAAGTTTGCTAAATTTCACTTAACCAAATAAATTTAAAAATAGATAAAATACTTAATTCCTGCATCAAAAACCTTGGTTTTCACATTCATTAGAACATTTCAATGTTGTTGCTCAGTTGTTCAGTTGTGTCCAGTTCCTTGGGACCCCATGGACTGCAACATGCCAGGCTTCCCTGTCCTTCAGAATCTCCTGGAGCTTGCTCAAACTCATGTTTATTGAGTCAGTGATGCCACCCAACCACCCCATACTCTGTTGTCCCCTTCTCCTGCCTTCAATATTTCCCAGCATCAGTCTTTTTCAATGATTCGGCTCTTTCCTTCAGGTGGCCAAAGTATTGGAGCTTCAGCTTCAACATCAGTTCTTCTAATGAATCTTCAGAGTTGATTTCCTTTAGGATTGACTGGTTTGATCTCCTTGCAGTCCAAGGGAACCTCAAGAGTCTTCTCCAAAACCACAGTTCAAAAGCATCAATTCTTCAGCACTCAACTTTCTTTATGGTCCAACTCTCACATCCATATGCCATGACTGGAAAAACCATAGATTTGACTATACAAACCTTTGTTGGCAAAGTAAAGTCTCTGCTTTTTAATATCCTGTTTAAGTTTGTCATAGCTTTTCTTCCAAGGAGCAAGCATCTTTTAATTTCAGGGCTGCAGTTACCATCTGCAGTGACTGTGGAGCCCCAACAAATAAAGTCTGCCACTGTTTCCACTGTTTCTCCGTCTATTTGCCATGAAGTGATGGGACTGAATGCCATGATCTTCATTCGTTGAATGTTGAGTTTCAAGCCAACTTTTTCACTCTGCCCTTTCACCTTCATCAAGAAGGTGCTCTTTAGTTCCTGGTCACTTTCTGCCATAAGGGTGGTTTTATCTGCATATCTGAGGTTATTGATATTTCTCCAAGCAATCTTGATTCCAGCTTGTGCTTCATCTAGCTTGGCATTTCACATGATATACTCTGCATGTAAGTTAAATAAGCAGGGTCACAATATACAGACTTGCTGTACTCCTTTCCCTATTTGGAACCTGTCCATTGTTCCATGTCTGGTTCTAAATGTTGCTTCTTGACCTGCATACAGGTTTCTCAGGAGGCAGGTAAGGTGGTCTGGCATTTCCATCTCTTTGAGAATTTTCCAAAGTTTGTTGTAATCCACACAGTCAAAGTCTTTAGCATAGTCAATGAAGCAGAAGTAGATGTTTTTCTGGGGTTCTCTTGCTTTTTCTATGATGCAATGGATACTGGCAATTGGATCTCTGGTTCCTCTGGCTTTTCTAAATCCAGCTTGTACATCTGGAAGTTCTTGGTTCACGTACTTTGAAGACTCACTTGGAGAATTTTGAGCATGGCCTTGCTTTTGGGCGAAATAAGTGCAACTGTGCCAGAGTTTGAACATTTTTTGGTATTATCTTTCTTTGGGATTGGAATTTAAAAAAATGACTTTTTCCAGTCCTGTGGCCACTGCTGACAGGTTTTCCAAATTTGCTGGCATGTTGAGTGCAGCATTTTAACAACATCATTTTTTTTAGGATTTGAAAAGCTCAGCTGGAATTCCATAACCTCCACTAGCTTCAGTTCAGTTCAGTCGCTCAGTCATGTCCAACTCTTTGTGACCCCATGAATTGCAGCATGCCAGGCCTCCTTGTCCATCACCAACTCCGGGAGTTTACTCAAACTCATGTCCATCTAGTCGGTAGCTTAGTTCATAGCAAAAACAAGACTGGGAGCTGACTGTGGCTCAGATCATGAACTGCTTATTGAAAATTTCAGAGTTAAAAGAAAGTAGGGAAAACCACTAGACTATTCAGGTATGACCTATATCAAACCCCTTAAAATTACACAGTGGAAGTGACAAATAGATTCAAGGGATTAGATCTGATAAATAGAATGCCTGAAGTGATGTGTTCCTAAGCTTTGTTCATAGTGATTCTTCTTAAGGGCCACTTGACTTTGCACTCCAGGATGTCTGGCTCTAGGTGAGTGATCACACCACTGTGGTTATCTGGATCATGAAGATGTTTTTTGTATAATTCTTCTGTGTATGCTGGGCTTCCCTGATAGCTCAGTTGGTAAAGAATCTGCTTGCAATGCAGGAGATACCAGTTCAGTTCCTGAGTCAGGAAGATCTGCTAAAGAAGGGATAGGCTACCCACTTCAGTATTCTTGGGCTTCTTTTGTGGCTCAGCTGATAGAGAATCTGCCTGCAATGCAGGAGACCTGGGTTTGATCCCTGGGTTGGGAAGATTCCCTGGAGAAGGCACAGGCTACCCCACTCCCGTATTCTGGCTTGGAGAATTTCATGGACTGTGTAGTCCATGGGTTTGCAAAGAGTCAGACACAACTTAACGACTTTCAATCTGTGTATTCTTGCCACCTCTTTTTAATATCTGCTTCTGTTAGGTCCATACTGTTTCTGTCCTTATATTGTCCATCTTTGCATGAAATGTTTCCTTGGTATCTCTAATTTTCTTGAAGAGATCTCTAGTCTTTCCCATTATTTTGTTTTCCTCTATTTCTTCGCATGGTTCATTTAGAAAAGCTTTTTTATCTCTCCTTGCTATTCTTCAGAACTCTGCAGATTCAGAACTCTGCGTTTCCTTTTCTCCTTTGCCTTTTGCTTCTCTTCTTTTCTCAGCCATTTGTAGTGAAAGTGAAAGTGAAGTCGCTCAGTCATGTCCAACTCTTTGTGACCCCATGGACTGTAGCCTACCAGGCTTCTTCGTCCATCAGATTTTCCAGGCAAGGGTACTGGAGTGGGTTGCCATTTCCTCCTCCACAGCCATTTGTAAGGCCTCCTTAAACAATCATTTTGCCTTTTTGCATTTCTTTTTCTTGGGCTGGTTTTGATCACTGCCTCCTGTACAGTGTTATAAATCTCCATCCATAGTTCTTCAGGCACTCTGTTTATCACATCTAATCCCTTGAATCTATTTGTCACTTCCCCTGTGTAATTGTAAGGGGTTTGATTTAGGTTTGTGCTGACTGTATAGAGCTTCTCCACCTTTGGTGCTGCAAAGAATATAATCAGTCTGATTTTGGTATTGCCCATCTGGTGATGTCCATGTGTGGAGTTGTCTCTTGTGTTGTTGGAAGAGGGTGTTTGCTATGATGAGTGTGTTCTCTTGGTAAAACTCTGTTAGACTTTGCCCTGCTTCATTTTGTACTTAAAGGCCAAACTTGCCTGTTACTCCAGGTATCTTTTGACTTCCTGCTTTTGCATTCCAGTCCCCTATGATGAAAAGGACATTTTTTGTGTGTGTGTGTGTGTTAGTTTTAGAAGGTCTTGTAGGTCTTCATAGAACTGTTCAAATTCAGCTTCTTCGGCATTAGTGACTGGGGCATAGACTTGGATTACTGTGATATTGAATGGTTTGCCTTGGAAACGAACAGAGATCATTTCTGTCATTTTTATGACTGCACCCAAGTACTGCATTTTGCTTTTGCTGACTATGAGGGCTACTCCATTTCTTTTAAGGGATTCTTGCCCACAGTAGTAGATATAATAGTCATCTGAATTATATTCTCCCATTCCAGTCCATTTTAGTTCACCAATTCCTAAAATGTTGATGTTCACTCTTGCCATCTCCTGTTTGACCACTTCAAAGAACATTTTCGAGTTACTCAACATGAGAATTGAAAATGTGTGTGTGCTATTTGGCAGAGAACTATGGAATTTATTCTCTAGAAGAAAAAGCAGGCCTGAAGCATTATATTACTGGCACACTTGAAAAGTGCTCACAAGTTCTTTTTTTTTTTTTTTTTTAATTTTAATCAGAGGATTATTACTTTACAATATTGTGATTTTTTTTTTTTTTGCCATAGGTATGGATGTGTCCCCTCCATCCTGAACCCCCCTCCTGCCTCCCTCCCTACCCTCTCCCTAAGCCTATGGGTCCTTGCTTCATGCAATGGACTTACACTGATTATCTGTTTTACATATGGCAATGAGTTCTTACCTTCTTTTTTTCTCTAGATACTTTGAGACTATCCTGTTCCCTATAACTGGTAGCACTCGCTTTCTTTTTAAACAATTATTATTTATTTATTTATTTTTGGCTGTGCTGAATCTTCGTGGCTGAGTGTAGGTCTCTCGTTGTGTGGCTTCTCTTGTTGCAGAGCACAGGCTCTAGGGGCATGGGCTTCAGTAGCTGCAGCTCGCGGCCTTGCAGGCTGCAGTCTGCAGGCTCTGGAGAGCAGACTTGGCAGTTGCGTCACACGGGGCTTCATCGCCCCATGGCATGTGGAATATCCCCAGACTAGGGGTCAAACCTGTGTCCTCTGCATTAGCAGGAGGATTCTTAGCCACTGGACTACCAGGGAAGTCTCAAATTCTTATCTTCTAAACTTCAACAAAAGCTGCTTGCACAAGCCAGATATTTGATGTATTAAGAAGTAAGAAGCTGGTCACTTCACTTCTTTCTACTGCCTCCAGTTGTTAGAATACTGGCAACACGCATAAATGTTTACTGGATTCAGGTAGATTCCCAGCATCAGACTGATGGGATCATATTTTAGAGCTCCATACACCTGTGTGACTTCTGCATGCTTGATTACTTTCTGTTTGTCATACAGAAGAGACATGCTGCAGAGAACTAATCCACCATCAGTTGCCACTGAGTACGGAGTGGCACCAGCCACAGTGGGAGGTCAAAAAACATAGATCCCAGTGAGGACACAGACCAGACCCAGGCCCACTCCCTGGGCTCCCATTTTCAGAAACTTCTCACTGGGCACACACACCTATGGTCACAGGGAAGAGGCCTCCCACAATGCCAACTGTGTACCACTCAGCTCTGAGAAGAGGCCCCCTTAATACAGTCAGAGGAGCCACCACTGCACACATCACACCAGGATACGGTAACCGCGCAAGATGCTTGGGGCCTGGACTTTAGTCATATGATATCAACAATACCAACACTTCAGCTTCAATCATCGCTGACAGCAGGTGCCATTGAAACTGCACCCATTGTTACACGAGCCTCTTATCATGAAGTTCATGAGAGCAGTTCTGCTCACTTCCAGAAAAGACGAGCTGTGAAACCAATACTTCTGCGAAGTATGTATAGGTGGAACGAATTCTATCCTTTACATGAAAGTAAAAGTGAAGTTGCTCAGTCGTGTCCGACTCTTTGCGACCCCGAAGACTGTAGCCTACCAGGCTCCTATGTCCATGGGATTCTCCAGGCAAGAATACTGGAGTGGATTGCCATTGCCTTCTCCAGGGGATCTTCCCAACCCAGGGATTGAATCTGGGTCTCCTGCATTGCAGGCAGACACTTTAACCTCTGAGCCACCAAGGAAGCCCATCCTTGTACATTGCTCTTGCTGCGTCGCTTCAGTCGTGTCCGACTCTGTGCGACCCCATGGACTGCAGCCTACCAGGCTCTTCTGTCCATGGGATTTTCCAGGCAAGAGTACTGGAGTGGGTTGCCATTACTGAGGCTAAATTACAGCCATTTCAATCGCCCCAATCCCATTAGACATTCTCAGCCCATAGTAACACAAAGCTCATAGACCAATATCTTCCCATCGGATCTATTTAAAATGTTTTTTCCAACGATGGTTCCAAAGCTGCCACCGTGAGTTCTTGGCCAGTTTTCCCATGCTGGATTCCAATTCTTGTCTTTGTGGCATATTCCCTGCTGGGTGTTATGAGCTACTGATTCTTCGTCATGGAATTCTTTTTTTTTTTTTTTAAGAATTGTTTCCAATTGTTTACATGTTGCTTCCAATTCTTTACATAAAAGAATAATTTTGTATAAACAACAAGGACCTACTCTATTGCACAGAGAACTATACTCAATATCCCACAACCCACAGTGGAAAAGAATCTGAACAAGAATACATACATATATCCACATATATATACATATGTATAACCGAATCACCTTGCTGTATACTGTAAACCAGCTATACTTCAACAACAAAAATAAGTCCATGATTCACACTTTTAAAAAAGCTATATTTAAAAGTGTACTTTGTGAAGTCACTTTACTTCTGTGCTTGTTTAGTCTATTCCCTACCCATATATATGTATATATATATATATATATATTTTTTTTTTTTTTTTTGCATATACTTCCAGTGTTTCTTATTGCAGGTATTGGCAAATTCAAATATATAATTATCTTCCCTAATTCTTTACTCAGAGGGTAGCATACTGTAAACACTTTTTCACACTTTCTTTTTTTTTTTAAATTTATTTTATTGAAGCATAGTTGATCTACAATGCTGTATTAGTTTCACGTGTTGTTGTTGTTGCTTAGTCACTAAGTCATGTAAGACTTTTGCAAAGTGATTTAGTTTTTTAATATATATGCATATATATTCTTTTTCATGTTATCTTCCATCGATGGGATTCTTCACCATAGGGAAGGTGAAAGCTGGGTGGAAAGTCCTGGAAGGTGGTGTCCACAGACACACAAGTCTTGCAGCCAGCATGCTGGTGCAGCAGGTTTACCGGGCACATCTGAAATGCTCAGTCCCTGGTCCCCTCAGTGCTCAGTTTCCCTTTAGGGCTGGCAAAACACAACCACACACATGTCCTGTGCCCTCCATCCACCTCTTACTCTATAATTTTCACTTCATAAAAATTCTCTTGAGCTAAGATCTCAGACGGAGAAGGCAATGGCACCCCACTCCAGTACTCTTGCCTGGAAAATCCCATGGATGGAGGAGCCTGGTAGGCTGCAGTCCATGGGGTTGCTAGGAGTCAGACATGACTGAGTGACTTCACTTTCACTTTTCACTTTCATGCATTGGAGAAGGAAATGGCAACCCACTCCAGTGCTCTTGCCTGGAGAATCCCTGGGACAGGGGAGCCTGGTGGGCTGCCATCTGTGGGGTCGCACAGAGTCGGACACGACTGAAGCGACTTAGCAGCAGCAGCAGCAAGATCTCAGACAATGTGAACAAAAATCAGGGAAGAAATAAATGAGTAGAACTATGCTAAAGTCTTCATCCTAAATAAGAAAAATTCCCAAGAAGGGTAGTACTAAAGAATGTGCTAACTACTGGACAGTGGCACTCACCTCCCATGCTAGTAAGGTCATGCTTAAAATCTTTCATGCTAGGCTTCAGTGTTATGTGAACCAAGAACTTCCAGATGTCTAAGCTGGGTTTAGAAAAGGGAGAGGAACCAGAGATCAAATTGCCAACATTCACTGGATTATAGAGAAAGCAAGGAAATTCCAGAAAAACATCTACTTCTGTTTCATCAACTACACTAAAGTCTTTGTGGGGACCATAAAAAACTGTGGAAACATTTCAGAGAGATGAGAATACCAGACCATCTTACTTGTCTCCTGAAATCTGTATGTGGATCAAGAAGCAATACTTAGAACCCTGTGTGGAACAACAGATTGGTTCAACATTGAGAAAGGAGTATGTTAGCGCTGTCTGCTTTCACCCTGTTTGTTTAACCTGTATGTTGAGCACATCATGAGAAATGCCAGGCTGGGTGAGTTACAAGCTGGAAACAAGATAGGAGGGAGAAATATCAACAACCTCAGATATGCGGATGATACCACTCCAGCAGCAGAAAGCGAGGAAGGAACTAAAGAACTTCTTGAAGGTGAAGGAGGAGAGTTAAAGAGTCAGGCTTAAAACTAAATATTAAAAAAAAAAAACAACTAATATCATGGAAGTGAAAAGCAAAGGAGAAAAGGAAAGATATACCCATTTGAATGCAGAGTTCCAAAGAATAGCAAGAAGAGATAAGAAAGCCTTCTTCACTGATCAATGCAAAGAAATAGAGGAAAATAATAGAATGCAAAAGACTAGAGATCTCTTCAAGAAAGTTACAGATACCAAGGGAATATTTCATGCAAAGATGGGCACAATAAAGGACAGAAATGGTATGGACCTAAAAGAAGCAGAAGATATTAAGAAGAGGTGTCAAGAATACACAGAAGAGCTATACAAAAAAGATCTTCATGACCCAGATAACCACGATGGTGTGATCACTCACCTAGAGCCAGACATCCTGGAATGTGAAGTCAAGTGGGCCTTAGGAAGCACCACTACTAACAAAGCTAGTGGAG
The DNA here is from genome assembly GCF_055505025.1 of Bos grunniens. NCBI lineage: Eukaryota > Metazoa > Chordata > Mammalia > Artiodactyla > Bovidae > Bos > Bos grunniens. Next base: position 57,774,430 of record NC_141183.1, on the reverse strand, counting down.
GTGATGGAATTCTAGTTGACCTATTTCAAATCCTAAAAGATGATGTTGTGAAAGTGCTGCGCTCACTATGATAGCAAATTTGGAAAACTGAGCAGTGGCTACAGGACTGGAAAAGTCAGTTTTCATTCCAATCCCAAAGAAAGGCAATGCCAAAGGATGCTCAAACTACCACACAATTGCACTCGTCTCACACGCTAGCAGAGTAATGCTCAAAATTCTCCAACCAGGCTTCAACAGTATGTGAACTGTGAACTTCCGGATGTTCAGGCTGGATTGGAGAAGGAAATGGCAACCCACTCCAGTGTTCTTGCCTGAAGAATCCTAGGGATGGGGGAGCCTGGTGGGCTGCCATCTCTGGGGTTGCACAGAGTCGGACACGACTGAAGTGACTTAGCAGCAGCAGCAGCAGCAGCAGCATCAGCAGAGGAACCAGAGAACAATTGCAAACCTCCTCTGGATCATCAAAAAAGCAAGAGAGTTCCCCCCCAAAAAACCCCACGTCTACTTCTGCTTTATTGACTATGCCAAAGCCTTTGACTGTGTGGATCACAGTAAATTGTGGAAAAGAGATGGGAATACCAGACCACCTACCTGCCTCCTGAGAAATCTGTGTGCAGTTCAAGAAGCAACAGTTAGAACTGGACATGGAACAGCAGACTGGCTCCAAATCGGGAGAGGAGTATGTCAAGGCTGTACATTGTCACCCTGCTTATTTAACAGATATGCAGAGTGTATCATGAGATACAGAGTATCTTATATGCAGAGTATATCATGAGAAATGCTGGGCTGGAAGAAACACAAGCTGGAATCAAGATTGCTAGGAGAAATATCAATAACCTCACATTTACAGATGACACCACACTTATGGCAAAAACTGAAGAGGAACTAAAGAGTCCCTTGATGAGTGTGAAAGAGTAGAGTGAAAAAGTAGGCTTAAAACTCAACATTTAGAAAACTAAGATCATGATATCTGGTCCCATCACTTCATGGCAAATAGATGGGGAAACAATGGAAACAGTGACAGAATTTATTTTTGGGGGTTCCAAATCACTGCAGATGGTGACTGCAGCCATGAAATTAAAAGATTCTTGCTCCTTGGAAGAAAAGCTATGACCAACTTAGACAGCATATTAAAAAGCAGAGACATTACTTTGCCAACAAAGGTCCACATAGTCAAAGCTATGGTTTTTCCAGTAGTCACGTATGGATATGGATGTGAGAATTCAACTATAAGGAAAGCTGAGCACCAAAGAATTAATGCTTTTGAACTGTGGTGTTGAATAAGACATTTGAGAGTCCCTTGGATGGCAAGGAGATCCAACCAGTCAGTCCTATAGGAAATCAGTCCTGAATATTCATTGCAAGTACTGATGCTGAAGCTGAAACTCCAATACTTTGGCCATCTGATGTGATGAACTGACTCATTGGAAAAGACCCTGATGCTGGGAAAGATTGAAGGCAGGAGGAGAAGTGGATGACAGAGGATGAGATGGTTTGAATGGCATCACCAATGTGATGGACATGAGTTTGAGCAAGCTCTGGGAGTTGGTGATGGACAGGGAAGCCTGGCATGCTGCATTCTGTGGGGTTGCAAAGAGTCGGATATGACTGAGTGATTGAACTAAACTGAAGATCATGGCATCTGGGCCCATTACTTTACGGCAAATAGAAGGGGAAAAAGTGGAAGTAGTGACAGACTTCCTCTTCTTGAACTCTAAGATCATTGCAAATGGTGACTGCAGCCATCAAATCAGAAGCTTCTTGGCAGGAAAGCTATGACAAACCTAGACAGTGTTTTTTTTTTTTTTTTTGCATTTCTTTTTCTTGGGGATGGTCTTGCTCCCTGTCTCCTGTACAATGTCACGAACCTCCACCCATAGTTCATCAGGCACTCTGTCTATCAGATCTAGGCCCTTAAATCTATTTCTCACTTCCACTGTACAGTCATAAGGGATTTGATTTAGGTCATTCCTGAATGGTCTAGTGGTTGTCCACTAGAAATGGTTTTCCACTGGAAAGCAAAATGGCTGTCTGAGGGGGCCTTACGAATAGCTGAGAAAAGAAGAGAAGCAAAAGGCAAAGGAGAAATGGAAAGATGTACCCATCTGAATGCAGAGTTCCAAAGAATAGCAAGGAGAGATAAGAAAGCCTTCTTCACTGATCAATGCAAAGAAATAGAGGAAAAGAATAGAATGGGAAAGACTAGGGATCTCTTCAAGAAAATCAGACATACCAAGGGAAAATTTCATGCAAAGATGGGCTCAATAAAGGACAGAAATGGTATGGACCTAACAGAAGCAGAATATATTAAGAAGAGGTGGCAAGAATACACAGAAGAACTGTACAAAAAAGATCTTCATGACCCAGATAATCACGAAAGTGTGATCAATCACACTCACCTAGAGCCGGACATCCTGGAATGTGAAGTCAGGTGGGACTTAGGAAGCATCACTACGAACAAAGCTAGTGGAGATGATGGAATTCCAGTGGAGCTATGTCAAATTTTAAAAGATGATGCTGTGAAAGTGCTGCACTTAATATGTCAGCAAATATGGAAAACTCAGCAGTGGCCACAGGACTGAAAAAGGTCAGTTTTCATTCCAATCCCAAACAAAGGCAGTGCCAAAGAATGTTCAAACTACTGCACAATTGCATTCATTTCACACGCTAGTAAAGTAATGCTCAAAATTCTCCAAGCCAGGCTTCAGCAATATGTGAACTGTGAACTTCCAGATGTTCAAGCTGTTCAAGCTGGTTTTAGAAAAGGCAGAGGAACCAGAGATCAAGTTGCCAACATCCGCTGGGTCACTGAAAAAGCAAGAGAGTTCCAGAGAAACATCAATTTCTGCTTTATTGACTATGCCAAAGCCTTTGACTTGAGTAAACTCTGGGAGTTGGTGATGGACAGGAGGCCTGGCGTGCTGTGGTTCATGGAGTTGCAAAGAGTCGGACACGACTGAGCTACTGAACTGAACTGAGACGGTGTGTTGAAAACCAAAGACTTATTCTGCTGACACTGGTCTGTATAGTCAAGAGTATGGTGTTCCCAGTGGTCACTTACAGTTGCGAGAGCTGGACTGTAAAGATGACAGAATGCCAAAATATTGATGCCTTGAAACTGTGGTGCTGGAGAAGACTCCTGAAAGTCCCTTGGACAGCAAGGAGATCAAACCAGGCAATCTTAAGGGAAGTCAACCCTGGATGCTCAGTGGAAGGACTGATGCTGAAGCTGAAGTTCCAGTGTTTTGGTCATCTGATGTATTCAGTTGAGTCATTGGAAAGTCCGTGATGCTGGGAAGACTGAGGGCAGAAGGAGAAAAAGTCATCAGAGGATGAGATTGCTGGATGGCATCACGGATGCAATGGACATGAACTTGGGCAAACTTCAGGAGATGGTGAGGGATGGGGGGCCTGGTGTGCTGCAGTCCATGGGGCCACAAAGAGTTGGGCATGACTGGACAACTGAACAACAACAAAAAGATCTCAGTCTATCTGAGGAAATCAGGGAAGGAATAGATTAGTAGAACTATGCTAATGTCTTCATCTTAAATAAAATAGTTCAAGATACAAATTATTAATGTCAGCAATTAGAAAGCAATTTTGTAGCTTGCTTTTTAAAATATTGACAAGAACTGTTGCACCACTCTAGTCGTTCACTTTAGGAACAGCACACTCTATCACTTACCTGGTCTGCCTTCCTTTCTTCTGCTCTCTTTTCCCTTTCTGATTAGGAATGTGTCACAGACATGATGACATTCTATATTTTTTTATCCGAATATCATACCAGCTGGAAGCATTCTGCGTTCCTTTTGGCTTTGGACTTTTCATAACCTATTATCAGAGCATAGACGGTTAAAGATGGCTGCTTTATCCAGTTCCCTAGGCAGGATTTATGTAATGTTAGTGCTCATTTATTTTGATATGGAGATTGAGCTTGGGAGGATGTGCATGGATTTAAGCTGTACACTTGTCTCCAGGATACAGAGAATGCTCTGATGCACTAAAACTTTGACAGTGCTGATTGGCAGGATGCCAAATGCAACCTAGAGGGCATCATAAGCAGTAGATGTCATAACAGAAATTCCTGGTGGTTTTCCTTTGGAAATACATCAAGATTCTAAACCTTTCTCACTAACTTCACTATTTCTACTTTACTGTTACCTCCCAATGTAACAATTGTAACTAGCTGGATTGCTCACCATTCCCCACTCCCTGACTCAGTCTATTGTCAACATGATAATCTGAGTGATTCTTTAAAAACATAAATCAGACCATGCTCAAAACCTTCTAGGGATTTCCCACTTGACTTCAGCAAAAGTCAACATCCCTGCAATGATAGAATAGGGCCCGACCTAGCTCTCCTCTCCTTTCCAAGCACTTTCCTCCTCATCTATTCTGCTCCAGCCAAGTGGATATTCCAAGCCACTTCCACCTCAGGAGCTTTTTTTTCTAACTGGAAGAAAGTTGCTTTACAATGCTGTGCTGGTTTCTGGTGTACACAACGTGAATCAACCGTTGTTGCTGTAGTAAGTTGTGTCTGACTCTTTGCTGCAGCATGCTAGGCTTCCCTGTCCTTCACCAACTCCCAGAGCTTCCTCAAACTCATGGTCATCGAGTCAGTGATGCTATCCAACCATCTCATCTTCTGTCGTCCCCTTCTCCTCCTGCCCTCAATCTTTCCCAGCATCAGGGTCTTTTCCAGTGAGTCAGCTCTTCACTTCAGGTGGCCAAAGTATTGGAGCTTCAGCATCAATCCTTCCAATGAATATTCAGGATTGATTTCCTTTAAGTTTGACTGGTTTGATCTCCTTGGGGTCCAAGGGGCTGCAGCACCACAGTTCAAAAGCATCAGTTCTTCAGAGCTCAGCCTTCTTTACGGTCCAACTGTCACATCCTTACATGACTACCGGAATAACCATAGGTTAGACCACACAGGTCTTTGTCTGCAAAGTGATGTCTCAGCTTTTTAATACACTGTCTAGATTTGTCATAGCTTTTCTTCTCAGGAGCAAGTGTTTCCTTTTAATTTCATGGCTGCTGTCACTGTCCTCAATGATTGGGAGCCTAAGAAAATAAAATCCACCACTGTTTCCATTAAAAAATGGAAAAACCCATCCATTTGCCATGAAGTGATGGGACTGGGTGCCCTGACCTTCAGTTTTTGGATGCTGAGTTCTAAGCCATGAGTATACACACATTCCCTCCCTCTTAGCTTCCCTCCCAGCCCCCCAGCCCCCTCTAGGTTGTCACAGAGCGTTGGCCCGAGCTCCCTGGGTTGTCAGCCGCTTCCCACCAGCTATCCACTTTACACATGGCAGAGTACGTGTCAAGGCTGCTCTCCCAACTTGTCCTTCCTTCTCCTTCCCCCACTGTGTCCGCAAGTCTGTTCTCTGTGTCAGCATCTCCATTCCTGCCCTGCAGTTAGGTTCATCAGCACCATTTTTCTAGATTCCATATTTATGCATTCATATATGGCATCCAGTCCCACCACTTCATGGGAAATAGATGGGGAAACAGTGTCAGACTTTATTTTTCTGAGCTCCAAAATCACTACAGATGGTGACTGCAGCCATGAAATTAAAAGACGCTTACTCCTTGGAAGGAAGGTTATGACCAACCTAGATAGCATATTCAAAAGCAGAGACATTACTTTGCCAACAAAGGTTCATCTAGTCAAGGCTATGGTTTTTCCAGTGGTCATGTATGGATGTGAGAGTTGGACTGTGAAGAAGGCTGAGCACCAAAGAATTGATGCTTTTGAACTGTGGTGTTGGAGAAGACTCTTGAGAGTCCCTTGGACTGCAAGGAGATCCAACCAGTCCATTCTGAAGGGTATCAGCCCTGGGATTTCTTTGGAAGGAATGATGCTAAAGCTGAAACTCCAGTACTTTGGCCACCTCATGTGAAGAGTTGACTCATTGGAAAAAACTCTGATGATGGGAGGGGTTGGGGGCAGGAGGAGAAGGAGATGACAGAGGATGAGATGGCTGGATGGCATCACTGACTCGATGGACGTGAGTCTCAGTGAACTCTGGGAGTTGGTGATGGACAGGGAGGCCTGGCGTGCTGCAATTCATGGGGTCGCAAAGAATTGGACACGACTGAGCGACTGATCTGATCTGATATAATATGATATTTGTTTTTCTCTTTCTGACTTACTTCACTCTGTATAACAGGCTCTTGCTTCATCAACCTCAGTTTCCCCCCAGAATCTTAGAACCTGATGTTTTCTTGAAATGTTCTTCCTCCAATTATCCACATGACTTGTTTCCTGACTTCCCCATGTCATTGCTAAAACATGACCATAGGAGAGGGGCTTTGCATGACCACTCCTTACAAAATAGTCACTCCCCTGCACCCTGTTCAGGGGGCTCCCCTTCTCCTTTATTTCCTTTCTTGTTCTCCATGGCACTTGTTCACATTCGATGTACTCCGAGCTCTGTTATGTATTTTCTTAGATGTAGATCTCCTGGAGTGCAGGCTTCATGAGGGCAGGCAGCTTGTTTCACACATGGATGGATCCTGGCACACCACCCAGAGCACGGCACAGGAGGTGCTGAGTATGTATCTGGGGATGGCCGTCACAAGCATACCTCTTGGCTTTCTTGGTAAAGTTTCACACTGCTTATTATGAGATAACGGTCATAAAAAGAGACGTCCTAGATGGGGGACTAGAGACAGTATCATACAATGAGTGGAAAGGTCAGGCCTGGTGTTGTGGGTTGAATTGTGTCCCCTCAAATTCATATGATGAAGCCCTAACCCCCAGTACCTTAGAAGGACAGCATTTGGAGACAGGTCCCTTAGAAAGGTGATTAAACTAAAATGAAGCCTTACAGTGGGTCCTCATCCAATATGGTTGCTGTACTTAGAAGAGAGGACATTTGGACATGCAGGGAGATACCAGGGCTGTGCACACATGGCAAGGCCATGTGAGGATTCAGTAATAAGGTGACCTTAGGAGAAGTGAAACCTGTCAAGACCTGGGTTTTGAACTTCTGGCCTCCAGAACTGTGAAAAGAAAAATTGGGTTGTTTAAATGACTCAGTCTGTGGTATTTTGCTATGGTAGCCCTAGCGAATTAATAAGGCAAGTGATATTTTGAGTTGGACTTGCAAATGTCTGGGTCTGCTTATATATATGACACCAAGCGGGAAACACAAACTAATTGAAGGTTTTTAAAGGTCCAGTGATTCCAGGGAGTTCGTAATCACTAAGAGAGAAAGGTATCCTACTAGTAGAAATTGCACAGAGCTAGGCTGACTTCAGAGTTGATTCATTGGAAAAGACCCTGATGCTGGGAGGGATTGGGGGCAGGAGGAGAAGGGGACAACAGAGGATGAGATGGCTGGATGGCATCACTGACTCGATGGATGTGAGTCTCAGTGAACTCTGAGAGTTGGTGATGGACAGGGAGGCCTGGCGTGCTGCAATTCATGGGGTCTCAAAGAGTCGGACACGACTGAGCGACTGATCTGATCTGATCTGAGGCTGACTTCAATCTCAGGGTAAAAAAGGCTTCCCTAATGGGAGACCCACCACCATGTGCCAAGTCTCCTTCCAATGGATTTGCATGAACTGAGCCACCCGGTTCTCCCAGCAACTCCAAGAGAGCTTGTCACCTAATTTTTCATATGAGAACACTAAAGCACAGACAGGGTGGCAAAGTTGGCCAAGGTCATAGGTTTTAAGTGGCAGAACCAAGGTTCAAATTAGGCGGTGGCTCTGAAACTTGTACAGAACTTGGAACTTCTACATTCCACCTCTTTTTATGTGTCTTACCATGCTTGCAAGAGGATTTCCCCCAACATTTAGATTTGCTAGTCACCGGTCTATCCGTTTAGTTTCTATTAGCACCAACCTACCTTTTCAGCTTAATTTTTTTTGCTCATATACATTTAGAAAAACCATATCATCCCTTTGTCTCTCAACTTTTCCCTCTCCCCTCTTCTTCTCCCATGTCCCTGCTTTCTTGGTCTTTGCCTCCCTCCTTGTGTTTTTGAGGTCATTCTAGCTTCCTATAGAGCCTTCTGTCCTCATTCTTGCCTCCTATCCTTATCTAGAACCTACTCTTAGAGATCAAATCCAAATCCCAACTCCCCCATAGGGTCTTACTTTCTTCTCTGAAAATTTCATTGTACACACAGATAATTTGAGAGTTAATCATGTACTTTTTAATTAAAATTCTTCTATATTTGGCTCAATATTATGTATAAATATCCTCAAATCTTAACTCTTCAACAGTTTTATGTCTCATTTTCAAAATAGACCTGATTCATTGAAGACATGGATGAAATACTCCATATGATAATCTGAAAATAGAGACATTGATCTGCTTTGATATGCAAAAACAGTCAAGATAGAAGAAGGAGATAATAAATGTCATTCTAATTGACAGCTAGCATCATGTTGAATGCATTATATACATTAGCTCATTTATTCCTTACAGTGTGTAAGTATCATTATCGCTATATTATAGATGAAGGAAATGAAGGTTAAAGGTACTGTATAGTTTGTCCAAAGTGATACAACTTGTAAGTGTTATGCTAGCATTTGGAAGTGCTGTGATGGATTAATAAGAAGGATTTATAATAATAAGGAATTTAAATACTGTGAGTTATCAGAAAAACTAGAAAGTGAAGTCGCTCAGTCGTGTCCGACTCTGCGATCCCATGGACTGTAGCCCACCAGGCTCCTGTGTCCATGGAATTTTCCTGGCAAGAATACTGGAGTGGTTGCCATTTCCTTCTTCAGGGGATTTTCCCAACCCAGTGTTCGAACCTGGGTCTCCCATCTTACAGGCAAGCTCTTCACCATCTGAGCCACCAGAGTTATCAGAAGGGAGAATGCAAATTGACCTCGGAAGTTCTGGTAGCCATAACCTAGAAAATTTGGTTGTCCATCAAATTCTCTGTTCTTCTTGAGCACACAGCTGGACCACGGCAGTTAGGTGTGGATTTATGCCTGAGCTTTAGCCAGTGGGTTTGAGCACAAAGGATGGAGGCTGTCTCTGAGCTTGTCTTTTCCAGGATAGGATGCAGATGCTGCTGCTGTGATCCTGCAGGTGACACAGCCACGCAATGGAAGAAACCCAGGCCCCTGAATCACCACATGGAAGCCTGCTGTTAGGGGGACGCCACCCTGACATTGTGACGTGAGCAAGAAAAGAGCTTATTGGAGGGACCTACCTGTTACTGCAGCCTCGTTGACCTAACTGCTGCAATCTAGGAACTGGCAAGGGAGTCGGAGAGCTCTCAGCCTGGAACTAAGAATTTGCTGTGGAATGTAAAGACCGTCTTAGAATACCTCTCACTCACAAATTGGCAGCCTCTATTTCACAGATGGTGGGGTAACAGCAGAAGTGTCTGTTCATTAGTGGCAGCCTATGGTCGATTGTTGGAGAAGGGCCTGGTAACTAGCTCCATTATTCTTTCCTGCAGAATCCCATGGACAGAGGAGCATGGCGGGCTACAGTGCATAGCATCGCAAAAAGTCGGACAAGACTGAAGCAATTTAGCATGCACGGTCCATTGTGCCACAAAACATTTTTAAGTAGAATGAAACAAACTGGAGAATAACATCTCTTATAGTGATGAGGAATAGACATTTTCCATCTGCCCCTAAATTGAAAATTCCCTGATTCAGGCACAGCAGTTTCTAAAGTTTCTGAATTGTAATGGCCCAAACATAATACCTTATAGAACAACTGAGAATTTATAAGGTTCTATAAAAATTCAAATTACAATGCTTCTTGCTACTTTAGTCAGTAGTTCAAACATAAAAAATTAAAATTTTAATTAAAAAATTAAATAATTAATTAAATTAAAAATTAATTAATTAAATTAAAAATTAATTAAGTAAATTAAACATTAATTAAGTAAATTAAAATTAAATTAAATTAAGAAATTAAAAATTAATTAAAAATTAAATCTGGATTAAAAAAATCTGGAGGATTGATACGATTTATGAAAAACTTTTAAATGAGTGACAGAGTTAGACACACGGGTTAAGATGACGCGTTCCACTGAAGGTCTCTCTTTTGCCTTCACTGCCCTCTGTCATCCGTCCAGTCTCCTTTGAACTCCTATTTGATGTCAAGAACTGCCTTCTGTGAAGCATTTCTAGGCATTTCACTCATGTAATCACCCAGCTCTGTGGGACTCTGAAGAGCGGTGCTCTCCACTGAGTACGGCCTCAATCCTGGCTGCAGCCTCGGAAAGAACTTGAGACTTTCCTGTCCGCTCTCTCCCTCTCACACTCCTGTCTTCTTACCATTTAACAGTGTGTTGATCCTCAGCCCAAGGACGGATTCTGTCTTGGTCTCACTCGCTTCCTCGGGCAGGCGGCTGCAGTCTCCCTCCCTGACAGTAGAGGGTGCCAGAAGACCACAACCCCTTGGAAGTCAGGCTTACCGTCGTTTTCCTTCCCAAGTGGAGCAGGAAATGGTCACGTGGTTTTTGGATGATAATGGAAGTTTCTCATTTTCCACCTCTTGATATCGCCGGTGACATTTTTTTGGCAGAAGTTGAGAAAATAGACTAATTTTTCCCACATGACCACTCATTGTTTGCATCCATCCCCTTTCTCTCTCCTCTTCATACTGTCTTCTCCTCTTACAAAAGCTGTTTTTGCTCCATAATGCATCTGTTAGATTATCTGTGGGGACTGTCCAAATCCCAAGCTGCCACAAGTTTCGAGGCTCCCCTCTGTACTTACCTGAGTTGGCTGGCTCACTTAAGCTCATCATATGGAAAGCCCCCAAAATGGAATTGTTAAGGAAGAAGATATCCTCTGAATCCTGTAATACAGTCAAAAAGTGTCTTTTGGTTGCTGTGTGGTTTGGCAGATTTGTAGATTAATATGGTGGTTGGACTGTGTTTTAGGGATGGATCAGGATTCTGCTGTATTTGTTTTCTGTCTCAAATAGGCATTTTACTGCCAAAACAACGTGAAGGGAAGGAAAAGGAAAAACTGTTGGGCCATTATCCCTGACTGCTATGGAAAATCCAGAGACCAAAGCTGCCTCAGCCATAAACGACATTTTTTTCCCAGTAGGGATTCTCTGGTTTACTCAGAGTCGTTAATTCCTGCAACTATCGTCCAAATACAAGCATTTTGTGTTCATCCAGGATACAATGAGCCATATTTCTCAGAAGTCAGAGAATTTTGGAGAAAGGAGAGGCAAAGGTCGTCTGAGGCAGTTCACTCACTTTAAAAACAGGTCAGAAGTCTGAGGTCACTTAGCCTGTTGGATCCTAATTTTCTTTAGCCTGTGTCTCTGTCTCCTACGTATTGTCTTATTGTTGACGAAGGTAACTTGTCAGGGAAATTGTATTTTCTTAGATTGTCCTGAGGCTGAAGGCAGGCAATTATTTATTACGTTATTGAAGTATAACTGATTTATAATGTTGTATGGGTTTCTGCTGTATAGGAAAGTGATTCAGATATTATCAGCTATGCAGTAGGACCTTGCTGCTTATCCATTCTGTGGATACTAGCTTACATCTGCTCAGTCCAACCTCCTACTCTTTCCCTTCCCCAAACTTCTCCCCCTTGACAACCACAAGTCTGTTCACTATGTCCATGAATCTGTTTCTGTTTCATGGTTAGGTTCATTTACGTCATATTCTAGATTCTATGTATAAGTAATACAATATGGTATGTCTTTATCTGACTTAATTCACTGAGTGTGATGGGGCTTCCCTGGTGGCTCAGCTGGTCAAGAATCCGCTTGCAATGTGGGAGACCCCTGGGTTCAATCCCTGGTTGGGAAGATCCCCTAGAGAAGGGAAAGGCTACCTACTCCAGTATTTTGGCCTGGAGAATTTCTTGGACGGTATAGTCCATGGGATCGCAAAGAGTCAGACAGGACAGAGCGACTTTCACTTTCACATGTCTTTCTCTGACTCAATTCACTTAGTGTGATAATCTCTAGTTGTTTATCTTGTTACAAATGGCATTATTTGGTTCTTTTTCATGGCTGAGTAGTATTCCGTGGTATGTATTTACCATATCCTCTTTATCCATCCATCCATCAATGGACGTTTAGGTTCTTTCTATGTCTTGGCTATTGTGAATAGGTACTGCTATGAACATAAAGGGTACATGGACCTTTTTGAATTAGAATTTTGTCTGGATGTATGCCCAGGAGTGGGATTGCTGGATTGTCTGTTAATTCTGTTTTTCTTTTCTGAGGAACCTCCGTATGATTCTCCATAGTGGCTGAACCACTTTACATTCCCACCAACAATGTAGGAGGGCTTCCTTTTGTTCACATCCTCTCCAGCATTTGTTATTTGTAGAGTTTTTAATGATTCTGATTGGTGTGAGGCAGCACCTCATTGTAGTTTTTGGTTTAAAGGAGGCAATTCTAATCAGAAATATTTATCTATCTACTTGTGTATCTCTTGGAAAGAAATGCCTCATGCGACCTCTTACCCATAGAGGGCACTCTCTGAGCAGGAAATTTCCCTTCTAGACCATTTTATAGTCAGAAAAAGTTGGGCAGTCCTAACTAGATCCCTGGAGATGGGAACTACCAACACAGGCTTGAAAACCTTGTATCTAACCTCAGAACGTATTCAACCTAGTGGGGGCGGGAGGCGGGGGCGGGGGGGACAGGAATCAGGATCTGCCTACTCTGGCCAGAAGGCTGTCACCCATTTCCTCCTGAGTCTGCATCTGCACAGCTTCACGTGTGTGCTCCTGCTCGCCTCGGCCTGAGACGCTGTTCCTTTCTTCAGCCTCTGGAAAATTCCTAGCCATAGGTCAGAGTCCTAAATTGTCCCTTCACTTTTCAAACCTTCCCTCCTCTGTATTCCAGAACTTTTCACATCCTAGGATTAGAGCACATATTAACCATTATTTTAATGTGTCTTGCTTTCTGGACTTTGAAACCCTTTTAGGAGCTTCGACCATGTTATCTTCTTGTTATCCTCAGTGTCTGGCCCTGTGTAAGGTCCATAATAAATGCCTGAGAAGTGTTGTTGAATATATGAATACATAAATCAATACAATTATGATTTTTTACTAACTAGGATATCATCATAGATGAGTGGGATTATCTGAGGCAGTCTGAAGCCTACAGCTTAATTAGTTTTATTTTTCTTGCTAAGGTATTTCAAAGAAAATATATTTTGCATGTACAAAAATGTAGCAAAAGAAAACGACTGTTATCCAAAATATACAAAGAACCCTTAAAACTCAAACTAAGTTAACAAACAACCAATTGAAAACTGGATCAGAGACCTTAAGAGACACTTCACTAAAGTACAAAGATGGCAAATAAGTATATGAAGAGATGCTCCACATATATCCTCAGGGAAATGAAAGTTAAAATAGCAATGAGATACCAGTATACACTTATTAGAATGGCCCAAATCTGCAACACTAACACCAAATGCTGGTGAAGATGTAGCTAATAGGAACTCTCATTCATTGCTGGTGGGAAAGCAAAATGTTACAGCTACTTGGGAAGACAGTTTGGCAGTTTGTTACAAAGCTAAACATATTCTTAGCATGCATGCTAAGTCACTTCGGTTGTGTTCAACTCCGTATGATGCTATGGACTGCAGCCTGCCAGGTTCCTCTGTCCATGGGATTCTCCAGGCAAGTATACTGGAGTGGGTTGCTGTGCCCTCCTCCAAGGAATTGTTCTGACCCAGGGATCAAACCCGTGTCTCTTATGCCTCCTGCATTGGCAGGTTGGTTCTTTACCACCGCGCCACCTGGGAAGCCCATTCTTAGCATATGATCCAGTAATTGTGCTCCTTGGTATTCACCCAAAGGAGCTGAAAAGTTATGTCCTAATGAAAACCTTCATAGCGATGTTTATAGCAGCTTGATTCATGAATGCCAAAACTTGGAAGCAACCAAGATGTCCTTCGATTGTCAAATGGTAAATAAACTATTATTCAGGAGTGATGTCACCAAGTTGGCAACACAGATTGTTCCTGACTTCTTTCCTCACCACAAGAACAGCTAACAACAATTCAAGGACAAGTCACCACTGAGAGACTCTTAGAACACAGAGCTGAGGTTGGAACAGCACTGAGAGCTCAGAGACCAAGACAGACGCGTTAGAAGGTGAGAGGAGCCTCTGTGGGCTGACTGCAAGGTCCTGCCCCAGGCCGCCTCAGCATCGCGCCAAGGAGTCGCCCCTGAGCCTGTGACCCCTCCAGTGGGTAGAGAGAGCCTGGCAGTGGGGGGACATCCAGACCCGTCATCTAGGGAGCCCCCATGGGAACTGCAGGGAATCTGACTGTGACGGAGAAAGGGGCGGGGCTTGCAACCACCAGCGCCAGGATCGTGTCAGACCCGGTTCCTACCTGCAGAGCCCAAGCGGAAGACGCAACCAGCAGCTCTGCCCAGCAACAGAACCAAGTCAGCGGAACAGTCTGAGCAGGGGGCCATGGTCAGCCAGGCCCACTTCTGAGTGTAGCTCTGGAAGGTTATTCAGGGCTAAAAAGAAATGAGCATTTCATGACTCGATAAAGCCATGAAAAGGCAAGGAGGAAACTGACACGCATGTTACTAAGTGAAAGAAGCGGATCTGAGAAGTCTGCATACGATATGATTTGGACTGTATGACATTCTGGAAGAGGCAACACTATGGAGACAGTGGAAAGGCTAGTCATTATGAGGGGTGGGGGCTGGGGGAGGAATGAACAGGCAGAACACAGAGGATTTTTAGAGCAGTGAAAATATTCCCTAGGATGTTATAATGATGGATGCATGTCATTATGTATTTATATAAAACTGCAGAATGTATAACACTGAGGATGAATCCCAAGGTGAACAGTAGACCAATGGACATTGGGTGACTATGATGTGTTAGTGTAAGGATTATCCTTATTTATTCTTACTAAGGTTTATTCTTAGTAAGAAAATGTACCACTCTGGTGAGTGATGCTGGTAATGGGACAGATTCTGCCATGGGACAGCAGGGGGAATATGGTGCATCTCTGTACTTTCCTCTGAATTTTGGTGTAAACCTAAGACAAATAAATAACTTTTTTTTTTTTTTTTTAAAGAAGAGATGTAGCTAAAAATATCTGGACCAAGACACCTGGGTAGAGTTCAATCTGTGCCACATTCTTCCTGTGTGACCTTGGATGTCACTTAACCTTTGTGGGTGTCTGTGGCCTCACTTGCACTTTTAAGGGATCCCTTAGATTTTTTTTTTTTTTTCTGGGTTTTTCTAGCACTAACTTCTTAAAATTGCCTGAAGGAAAACTCAAAGATATTAATATTCATTCTGGGGAAAAAGAGAAAGTGTTGTTCAGAATCATCCTTTTCAGGTTTCCACTAATTGCAGTATACACAGATGTTAAAAAGCAGAATATGGTGTGTTATAAAAAAACATAATATGTTAAGAAATAAAATAGTCTTTTTAAAAGGCTAGCTGGTTTTGAATATCTTCAGTTGAATTTTATCCATCAAGTCATGACTAATTTTCTATTAAAAGTATTTTATACAATACTTACATCTAAATTTTCCTCTGAAATGAGTTAATGCATGTAAATACAATCTAGCTATAGCACATGAGTCTTCATTGAGGACATCCTTGTACACCATGTTGAGTCAGCTGAGACTGTTTCCATTGTCATTCATAAAAGACTCCAGGACAGCCCTTTGGGGAGGAGGTGTAGAATTGACAACTTACCATCAAACTGAAAGCTGAGCTCTCTCCCAAAGCCAGAGAGAAGGAAGGGAAAAAAGGAAACAAAATGAGAAATCTTGGTTTAAAAACAACAAAGTTTCACAAATCCTTCACAAGAAGCCCTACACTCCACTGGGATTTGGCAAAAGATTATTTGGATTGGTCGCATGTAAAGATGGTAGGAATACAACATGGCTTTTTCAAGATTGTCTGGGGCAGTAGAGGTCAGTGGTGGTGATTTGAAGAGGCTGGTGAGGATTGTAAATCACTCTGTCTCACAGAGTCGGACACGACTGAAACGACTTAGCAGCAGCAACAGCAGCAGCAGGGATGTGAAGCTAATGTTGCTTCCTGAACTCAGAACCTCATCCCTCCACTGCCATCTACAGACCAAGTCCTGGGGTCCTCCCGTTAGCCATCTAAATCTCACTGGGTGTTTAGGTTGCTTCCATGTCCCGGCAGTTGTAAATAGCGCTGCAGTGAACACTGGGGTGCATGGATCTTTTATTTTTTTAAAAAACTTTTTATTTTGAATTGGAATATATCTGATTAACAACAATGTTGTGATAGTTTCAGGCGAACATTGAGGGGACTCAGCCATAAATACACATGTATCCATTGCCCACCAGATCCCCTCCCATCCAGGCTGCCTCCTAACGTAGAGTTCCCTGAGTTACGCAGTAGGTCCTTACTGGCTACCCATTTTATATATAGCAGTGTGTACATGTCAGTTCCACACTCCTTAACTAACCCATTCTCTGACCTTTCCCCCTGGTAACCGTAGGTTCATTCTCCAAGTCTGTGAGTCTGTTTCTGTTCTGTAAGTAAGTTCATTTGTATCATTTCTTTAAAAATTCCACATATAAGGGATTCTCTTTCTCTGTCTGACTTACATCACTCAGTATGACTTACATCACTCAGTATGACTTACATCACTCAGTATGACTTACATCACTCAGTATGACTTACATCACTCACTATGACAATCTCTAGGTCCATGCATGTTGCTGAAAATGGCATTATTTAACCCTTGTTTTGCTGAGTAGCATTCCATCGTATATATGTACCACATCTTTGTCTGTTCTTTTATCTATGGACATTTAGGTTGCTTCCATATCTTGGCTATTGTAAGCTGGGGTGCATGTAGCTTTTCTTTTTTTTAAACTTTTAATTTTGTTTTGGAGTACAGCTAATTAACAATGTTGTGAAAATTTCAGATGAACAGCGGGGGAACTTGGCCATACACATACGTATATCCATTGTACCACATGCTCCCCTCCCGTCCAGGTTGCCACACAGCACTGAGCAGAGTTCCCTGTGCTGTACAGTAGGTCCTTGCTGGTTATTCATTTTAAACATCGCAGTGTGTACATGTCCATCCCAAACTGCCTAACCATCCCTTCCCCTAGGCAGCCATAAGTTCATTATCTAAGTCTGTGGGTGTGTTTCTCTTTTGTAAGTTCATTTGCATCATGTATTTTTTAGATTCCACATATAAAGGGTGTCATACAATATTCTTCTCTGTCTGACTTACTTCACTCAATATGGCAATCTCTAGGTCCATTCACATTGCTGAAAATGGCATCATTTCACTCTTTTAAATGGCTGAGTAATATTCCATTGTATTTATACATTTCTCTGTCAGTGTGATGGACAGACATTTGGGTTGCTTCTGTGTCTTGGCTGTTGTAAAGACTGCTGCAGTGAACGCTGAGGCACATGTATCCTTTCAGGTCATATTTTCCTCAGAATATATGTCCAGGAGTGGGATTGCAGGGGCACATGGTAGCTCTATTTTTAGTTTTTTAAGGAACCTCCACCCTGCTCTCCATAGTGGCTGCACCAATTTACATTCCCTCCAACACTGTAGGAGGGTTCCATTTTCACCACATTCTCTCCAGCATTTATTATTTGTATATTTTTTCATGATGGCCTTTCTGACTCATGTGAGGTGATACTTCATTGTATCAAGTTTTGATAGTGATGTTAAGCACCTTTTCTTGTGCCTTTTAGCCATCCATGTGTCTTCTTTGGAGAAATGTCTATTTAAATCTTCTGCCCATCTTTTGATTGGGTAATTTTTTTTTTTTATATTGAGCAACATGAGTTGTTTGTGTATTTTAGAGATTACTCCCTTGTCAGGTGCTACTACATATAAAATAGGTAAATAATAAGGACCTACTGTACAGTATAGGAAACTGCTCAGTACCCTGTAATGGGAACAGAATCTAGAAGAGCGAATATATGTACATATACGACTGCTTGACTTTGCTGTACACCTGAAAATAACACTGTAAATTAACTGTACTCCAATAAAAACTAAAAAATAAAGAAAACAACAAACAACAAAACAAGCCATCCTAAAAAATTTCAAACCAAAAGAAAGAGTTAAACTGGAAAAATGTGTTTCAATTAAAAAATGATGAAACAACAATGACAAACAAAAAATAATATAAATCTCAGTGGGAGCAGAAGGTTTTCTCTTCTTCTTCTTTCTTTTTAGAGGGTTTTCTGCTTAGAAATCAGGACGGAAATCTAACAAGCTGTAGAACTAATTAATGGGGATGGTTCCAGGAGGCAGTTAAAAATGCATAAAAAAAATTGCTTGGATGTAGAATTGCTTGTATGTAATTTGGGAATTATCCAGGAAAAAAAAAAAAGATGACCTTTCCCCCCCACCTCACTCCTTCTTTAAACAAGTTTAATGGTCGACGTAGGCAGCCAGGCTCAGGGAATAAAGTAGAGGCATCCTATTTAGGTCTGGCAAATAATAAGGATTTAATGTCCTTGCTCCCCCACACAGCCGTCATCATAGTTCAGGTCTTCTGGAGTTCCAGATTCCATTTCTGTTTCCTTCCAACCCACTCTTTTATTTATTCTTAATTGGAAAATGAATACTTTACAATGCTGTGTTAGTTACTACTGTACAACAAGGTGAGTGAGCTGTATGTATACATGCGTCCCCTCCCTCTTGAGCCCCCTCCCGCCCCTCTCGGTCATCACAGAGCCCCGAGCTGAGCTGCCTGCGCTCTACAGCAGCTTCCCACTAGCGCTCTGCTTTACACATGGGTGTGTGTGTGCCTCAGAGCCTCTCTCCCAGTGCACCCCACCCCCCTCCCCTCTGTGCCCACCTGTCTGTTCTCTGTGTCTGGGCCTCTGCTCCCGCCCTGCAAATAGGGTCAACAGTACCATTTTTCTAGATTCCAAATACATATGTTAATATATGATATTTATTTTCCTCTTTCTGACTTACTTTACTCTGTATGACACACTCTAGGTCCATCCACAGCATTACAAATGATCCAATTTTGTTCCTTTTTATGACTAATATTCCATTGTGTATATGAACCATTACTTCTTTATTCATTCATCTGCTGATGGACATCTACAACCTACCCTTTTAAAGCAATGTATCCTCTTTATCACTCTGGTCTTTGTCAATCTGGATCTATGTCATTCATGGATTAAAGGCAGAAGATCTCAGTCATGCAAGGACCTTCAGAATCCCAAGACTGCCCGCCTTTCCCTTTTCTCCAGCAGATGGATTTCCCTACACATGGAGTTTCTCGTGTTTCCTTTTGGAGTGGTGGCTGCTCATGAGTTCATGCCCTTCCTGCAATGCCCTTTCTCTCCTGTTGTCTTGGTGTACTCCCACGAATCCTTCAAAACTTGCTCCAGTTGTCGCTTTTGCTTGGACTTCTTACATCTCCCCAAGCCAGGATCCTTTAGACCTGCTTACATTTTCTTTGTGTGCGACAAGCAGGCCTCCACTTTTGTTTTCATTTCTCTTCCCCTAACTAAACTGTGACCATTTCGTATTTATATTTATGACTTTGCCTCCTAGCAGCATCAGTTGTACCGCTGAGGGCAATAAATATTTGTGGGATAAATAAATTTCTTGGTACTTAACTCTGGTCTCAGTAAAGTGGGAATGTTATTTCACATTAGCTACATATTGAGAGAAATGAATGTAGAAGTAAAAAAAAAAACCACTTAAATTGTTTTTCCTTTGAAGTCCAACCCTATTTTGTATGGACTGCTTTTACTGTGACTGCGTATCAGTACTCAATCACCATTTTATGTAAACATGGAGCCACAGTAGACGGCATTGTTTAAGAAATGGAATGTAACCATAAAAATAAGCTTCAGAACACAATAGTTCTGAAGGGGACCCAAGTAGGAACTAAACAATCAGACAATGGTAAGATAAAGTTAAAGACATCAAGATGACGTTCAGAGATATTTGCAGTCAAGTGGAAGATGTATTTCTCCACTGTGTAGCAGTAAGTCATTCATGTGCAACCCCAATGTCAGCTGTGTATGACCTAGTCCTCTCACCTTCTGAAGTCAACTTTTATTTTAAAATCCAAATAATCTATTGCTGTGGAAAATCCCAGCTGTGGATTTTTGTGGAGTTTACTTGTCTTCATCTGTGCTACAGTGCGCTTCCTAAATACTGTTCTTGGTTCCTACTACTGTTTTCTTTTTCTTATTGAAGTTTTGTGGAAACTGAAGGGATTACAGCATAGCATCATGTAGACAGCACTTTAAAAATGAGCATTAGATTCATTGTCCTAAAATTACCTGTTCCTGGCTGGTTATAGGGAGGTGGTATGGAGGGCTGACCTTCCTTCTTGTGGCCCATGCCTTCTGCTTATCATTCCTTATTGTCCTGCCTGGGTTGCCTGCTGAAATTCTTAGCTCTTCTCAGTTAATTGTGAAGAGTGATTCACTTTTAATCTGTTCATATCCTTCCAGATTATGGCTGGAGGTAGGGTGGGTGGACATTCACAATGAGGTTCAACACAATGCACGTATTTTTCTAAATGAACAGCATCTCTTATCATGTGATACTATTCTGCAGGATTATAGAAGAGACAGTCTACTCTAAGCAGTAATATTCTACTTCTGGGTAACCATAAAAATAGTTGCCTTCTCAGTTCAGTTCAGTTTGTCACTCAGTCGTGTCCGACTCTTTGCAACCCCAAGAACTGCAGCACGCCAGGCT
This sequence comes from Bos grunniens, assembly GCF_055505025.1. NCBI lineage: Eukaryota > Metazoa > Chordata > Mammalia > Artiodactyla > Bovidae > Bos > Bos grunniens. The sequence goes on along the minus strand of NC_141183.1, from coordinate 57,753,761 downwards.
TCCCTGTGCATCACCAACTCCCAGAGTTTACTCAAACTCATGTCCATTGAGTTGGTGATGACATCCAACCATCTTATCCTCTGTCACCCCCTTCTCCTCCTGCCTTCAATCTTTCCCAACAACAGGGTCTTTTCAAATGAATCAGCTCTTCGCATCAGGTGGCCAAAGGATTGGAGTTTTAGCTTCAGCATCAATCCTTCCAATGAATATTCAGGACTGATTTCCTTTAGGATGGACTGAATGGATCTCCTTGAAGTCCAAGAGACTCTCAAGAGTCTTCTTCAACACCATAGTTCAAAAGCATCAGTTCTTTGGAGCTCAGCTTTCTTTATAGTCCAATTCTCACATCCCATACATGACTACTGGAAAAACCATAGCTTTGACTAGGTGGAACTTTGTTGGCAAAGTAATGTCTCTGCTTTTTAATATGCTGCCTAGGTTGGTCATAGCTTTTCTTCCAAGGAGTAAGCATCTTTTAACTTCAAGGCTTCAGTCACCATCTGCAGTGATTTTGGAGACCAAGAAAATAGTCTCTCACTGTTTTCATTGTTTTCCTGTCTATTTGCCAAGAAGTGAAGGGACTGGATGACATGATCTTAGCTTCTGAATGTTGAGTTTTAAGGCAATTTTTCACTCTCCTCTTTCACTTTCATCAAGAGTCTCTTTAGTTCTTCACTTTCTGCCATAAGGGTGGTGTCATCTGCATATCTGAGGTTATTGCAATCTTGATTTCAACGTGTGCTTCATCCAGACCAGAATTTCACATGATGTACTCTGCATAGAAGTTATGTAGGGTGACAATATACAGCCTTGATGTACTCCTTTCCCAATTTGGAACCAGTCTGTTGTTCCATGTCCAGTTCTAACTGTTGCTTCTTGACCTGCATACAGGTTTCTCAGGCGGCAGGTCAGGTGGTCTGGTATTCCCATCTCTTTAAGAATTTTCCACAGTTGCTTTCTAGGCTCAGAATTTTATAGAGCTGAAAACATGGGAGCCCAGAACATCTAATTTGGAATAAACATTAGAACTCAGATGAACAGGATATATCTGTCTTTTCTTTTCCTTTGTCTATATGTTTTCAACAATTTTCCCTCATGATGTGAAATCCAGATGTGTAAAGGTTATATGGTTAGCTACTCTTGTTCCGTCAATATTGGTAATGACCTCCAAATGAGTCAGGTGATCTGTGTGTGTGTTTCAGATGCTCAGTTGTGTTCAATGCTTTGTGATCCCATGGACTAGAGTCAGCCTTTGACTGTGTGGATCACAACAAACTGTGGAAAATTCTGAAAGAGATGGGAATACCAGACCACCTGACCTGCCTCTTGAGAAACCTGTATGCAGGTCAAAAAACAACAGTTATAACTGGACATGGAACAACAGACTGGTTCCAAATTGGGAAAGGAGTACGTCAAGGCTGTATATTGTTACCCTGCTTATTGAAGTTGTATGCAGAGTACATCATGAGAAATGCTGGACTGGAAGAAGCACAAGCTGGAATCAAGATTGCCAGGAGAAATATCAATAACCTCAGATATGCAGATGACACCACCCTTATGGCAGAAAGTGAAGAACTAAAGAGACTCTTGATGAAAGTGAAAGAGGAGAGTGAAAAAGTTGGCCTAAAGCTCAACATTCAGAAAACTAAGATGATGGCATCTGGTCCCATCACTTCACGGCAAATAGATGGGGAAACAATGGAAATAGTGACAGACTTTATTTTCTTGGGCTCCAAAAATCACTGCAGATGGTGACTGCAGCTATGAAATTAGAAGATGCTTGCTCCTTGGAAGGAAAGTTATGACCAACCTAGACACCATATTAAAAAGCAGAGACATTACTTTGTCAACAAAGGTCCATCTAGTCAAGGCTATGGTTTTTCCAGTAGTCATGTCTGGATGTGAGAGTTGGACTATAAAGAAAGCTGAGCACTGAAGAATTGATGCTTTTGAACTATGGTGTTGGAGAAGACTCTTGAGAGTCTCTTGGACTGCAAGGAGATCCAACCAGTCCATCCTAAAGGAGATCAGTCTTGGGTGTTCATTGGGAGGACTGATGCTGAAACTCCAGTCTTTTGGCCACCTGATGCGAAGAGCTGATTCATTTGAGAAGACCCTGATGCTGGGAAAGATTGAAGACAGGAGGAGAAGGGGGTGACAGAGGATGAGATGGTTGGATGGCATCACCGACTGAATGGAGATGAGTTTGAGTAAACTCTGGGAGTTGGTGATGGACAGGGAGGCCTGGCATGCTGTGGTTCATGGGGTCGCAAAGAGTCAGACACCACTGGGCAACTGAACTGAACTGAACTGGACTATAGTCGGCCAGGAACCTCTGTCCATGGAATTCTCCTCACAAGAATACTGGAGTGGGTAGCCATTCTCTTTTCCAGAGGATCTTCCCAACTCAGGTATTGAACCCACGACTTCTGCATTACAAGTGTATTCTTTACTGTCTGAGCCACTGGGGAAGCCAAAGTCATGTGCTATTTGCAGGCTATATCATCAGCCCTATTCTTAGTTAATAATGCTTTAAGTTTGATGCAATATAATTATTTATTTTTAGTGGAATTTAACTTGAATGTATCAAAATTACTATCATTAAATATATTCAGCTTTGATTACAATTACAAACTTGTACAACAAATCTTGTGAAATTTATGTTGGTAGCGGTCAAAGAACTAGCAAGGAGACACCTGTAACTAGCTAGTCTGTTAAAAAAATCCTCAGTAATATTAAAAATTGGCAACAATGGCTATAATTAATTGAGCATTCTGATTTGCCAGGCACACTTCTAAGCACTTTGTGTGTAAGGGCTTCCTTGCCGAAACTATATGAAGTAGGGATCCACATGGTGCAGATGTGGAAATAGAGGAACAAAAAGTTTAGCAACATTTCTTGGAGAGAAACAACAAAATGTCCCTCCAAGAAAGGAAGGAATTAACAAATACTCTATTGGACTTCATTTGGCCTATGGGTCTCATGTTGTATTTTCACTGTTCCAGATGATGTAAAGAGTCTAAGATCCACAGAGAAGAGACAGTTGTAAAGACTTGGACATTCACTTTGGTCCATTTTGCATCATAGCATCTGCTCCCCTTTATCTGAAGGGCTTTGGGGCTTTAATTTTTACAGAATGTGGCATGTATTTTGCAGCTATCTGGAAGCAGTCTACAAATAGCAACCAAGGGGCTCCATTGGCTATTTTATTCATCTATTAGTAGGAACATTTTCCCATTGTTCTCAAAAATAATTAATTATGGATTCACTTGTGACTGATTCAGGAATGCAGCTGGATATTACAATAAAAAGTTCTACTACTATGACCCTCTATTAACCTAATAAGTACACTATCATCCTAGTTATACATTAGAACCTAAACTTCACAGAATAGAGACTAGCATGGAAAATAAGACAAAAATTCTAAATGTGCAACCACCTTTTAATAATTTGGAACTTTGTGATACTAAGCTACTTTCTCTCTGAGCAAATGACAAGTTAATTCAGAAAAAAGGAGGGGGGGAAAGCAATCCAAAAGATTTCCTCGTGACAATTTTCAGTTTTGTTGAAAAAAGCCAATTTAACAGTAGCAAATATTTTTGATGCTAATGGTAGAAATTGGTTCAAGTTACTCTAAGCCAAAAGGAAAAATTTAGTATAATGACCTGGGAGCCATAGCAGGAACGCACATGTGACTCAAAAAGGACTAGGAGGGAAAAAAAAAGGACTAAGAAGGCCAAAGGAAGCCCAGAAAGCAAGCTTTCTTTATATTTTGCTTCCATTTCTTTCTGCAAATTCTCTTGCTCTCTTTGTCTTTCGTTTGGTCTGTCTTTGCGAATCGGCTCTCTCTGCTACTAACACTCATACGATAATGGCTGTGCCCCAGTTCTCAAGTTTATGTAGTTTTCATATAAGTGAACCCAAACCCATATTGAGGTTTCACTCTCTCAGTCACAGAGCTCTGATTGGCTCATTTTGGCTCTGATGCTCAACCACTGCCAATCAAGTGAGTCCTGAGCGTGCTTATGTAACTAACACGTGGCTTAGAGAACCAGAGTGGAGAGCTGTTCTCAGGAAAAAAGGACTTGTGAGCAGGACATACATCACAGAGGTCTCTTCTATTACCGTGTCAACTAGGTCTTTGTGTGAACCAGCCTTTAGAAATTCAAGGACTATGTAGAATTCAAAGACAGTGTCTCTTCTATCTATCCACCCAGGCACATTTTTAGACTACATCATTGAGTATGTAATTAGGTCAAAAAAATTGAAAATCAGCCAGAGTAAATCAAAATGTTAATTTGAGTTTGCAGTTAAACAGAAAATATAATGGATCTCAAAGCTAAGAGGAAGAGCTTTGGAGTCTTATTGACACCACACCCTTAATTTGTGTGGGTAATTGAGATGTATCCAAGCTTTAGTCTTGCTGATGCTGTTTAAGATTTAGCTGAAAGTAGACAACCACATTTTTTTTTTTTTTTTGCCATAATGGATAGTCACATCCTTGGAGACTGTAGGATTTTCAAATGCCTGCATATAATTACATAAATCAATCTAAGGGATGCCATTGTAGAGAAAGAGGAAATTTTTGTCTTGTCTCTGATGTATCTATTGTATTCTTCTAAGACATGAAAGAAACTTGAGCAATCATCCAGTTAGATCATCTTCCTTTACAGATGAAAAATGAAGCACAGAAAAGGGAGTTGACTTGTCTATTATCTAATGACATTCCTGTGGCATTTCCAGGATTCAAATCCTAGATTCCTGTCTTTCTATTATGTTCTGCTGTTAATAACAGGACTCACAAAACAAATGACCCACTGCTAGGGTGTTATATTTTCACTAGTTTCTAAATTAATTTTTTAACATTTGGACTAATTCCATCTAAATTTTTTTCATACCTTGAATGTAAATGCTCTGGAGAATTTTCTGATACAACTAACCTATAACAATAACTCAACAGCAGAAGATGATTAAATAACAGAGAAATATGTTTATATTTTTGCTGTCTCTTGTTTTGGTGGAGCACTAGGTTTAAATTTTCTTAATTGCAGAAGGAATATCAGCAAACCAACACTGTAATTTGGAGTAAATTTGTCTTCCATTACAAATTGTTAAGAAATTTATAAGGACAAATTTACATAACTATAATTTTGTGTTTTGGAACCATAAGAATACATGGGTCATAATGTCTTTTTACTTCTGTTTTCTCCATTCCATGTGGGCAGGCTCAAGAACTGGGCTTTAAATTAGAAATTGTAGACTGGTTCATAGATTTATATGTGCACAATATTCATTCAATCTTTTTCCTTTTATTGTCCACAATGAACAAAGAGGAAATGTGACTAAAGAGATTCTACTGATCCAAAGATAGCCATGCTAAATTCTAATATGCCTTCTCAGTTCTAAATAATTTGGGAAGTGAGGCATGACGATAAGCAGGAAATTGAAAAAAAAAGTTAAATGTAATGTGCCAATCTCCTTTGGCGAAATCGTCAAAGAATTGATGCTTTTAAACTGTCGTGTTGGAGAAGACTCTTGAGAGTCCCATGGACTGCAAGTAGATCCAACCAGTCCATCCTAAAGGAAATCAGTCCTTAATATTCATTGGAAGGACTGATGTTGAAGTTGAAACTCCAATACTTTGGCCACCTGATTCGAATGACTGACTCATTGGAAGAGACCCTGATGCTGAGAAAGATTGAAGGCAAGAGGAGGAGGGGATGACAGAGGATGAGATGGTTGGATGGCATCACTGACTTGATGGACATAAGTTTGAGCAGGCTCTGGGAGTTGGTGATGGACAGGGAAGCCCAGTGTGCTGCCGTCCATGGGGTCGCAGAGAGTCGGAGAGGACTGAGCGACTGAAATGAACTGAACTGAACTGAATATCCCTTGACCAAATGGGGCGTGGAGTTTGAGTTCTGAATTCCTGGATTGTAATTTGTCCAAGTTTTAGATATACATTGCATTATTTGTCTTTTCAATTTTACAGAATAATATATTTGCTTCTCTAGTTTATCTTTCAGAGAAGGCAATGGCACCCCACTCCAGTACTCTTGCCTGGAAAATCCCATGGGCGGGGGAGCCTGGTGGGCTGCAGTCCATGGGGTCGCTAAGAGTCAGACATGACTGAGCGACTTCACTTTCACTTTTGACTTTCGTGCATTGGAGAAGGAAATGGCAACCCACTCCAGTGTTCTTGCCTGGAGAATCCCAGGGACGGGGGAGCCTGGTGGGCTGCCGTCTATGGGGTTGCACAGAGTCGGACATGACTGAAGTGACTTAGCAGTAGCAGCAGTTGATCTTTATTTTAATTTCAAGATCTTTATTTTTCTGAAAAAAGCAGGGTTTGCTGGGAAGCCTAAGCACATTGGTGATTATAATTTTTTAAACATTTTAATTAAAATTACTATTAAAGAAAAGCAGACTCATAAAATATAAACTAGGGTTGAAGGAGTCCTGCTCCCTAACATTGGGTTGTGTTCCTCAGGAGGAGAAACCTTAAACTCTTAGCTGATTTATCTGAATTTTATCCCCATGTTTTTAAATATGCTAAAAATATATTGACTTTTTCAATTTTAGATATTATTTTGCCAACTGACTCTCTGTGCACAGCTTTCCCAACTCTTCTTCTTCTTCTGGTCTACAGCTGTGACAATATTTCCACGGTTATAATATTATTAACACTGAATTTTGGGTTTCCCAGTTATAATATTGGGAGCTAGGAGTAGAAGTTTGTGTGTATATGTACAAGGAATGTTAGTATACACATTAAGTCATTTTTTCCATTGTCAGCAAATGATATAAGATATAAAATTTAAAAAAAAATCAAGTGTTTATAAAAGGAGAAGAATAAGGTTTCTAGGCAGACTCTGCTCCTTGATAAATATATTTAAAAAATTAAAATGTATATTTATTTTTATCAAAGGAATACATAATTACATGTTACTCTGTGGAATAAGGATTGTTTTTCCCAGCATTAATCATTGCCTTACTTTTTGACTTGCCTGTTTTGCACACGTCCATCATTAATCCATTCTAATATGCTCTACTGAAACTGAATGCCTCTTCTTAGCACTACTGTACTTATTTGGCTGCATCGGGTCTCAGTTGTGGCACACGGGATCTTTGTTGCATCCTGTGGGATCTTTCACTGCAGTGCATGGATTCTCTAGCTCAAGGGCTCCAGAGGCTGTGGGGTCAGTAATTGCAGCACATAGGCTCAGGTGCTCTGCTGGCATGTGGGATCTTAGTTCCCTAGGTAGGTCCGATCACCTACCTCTCCTGCACTGCAAGGCAGATTCTTAAACACTGGACCATGGGAAGTCCCCTCAGTTTGATTTTAGTTAATCAGTTCATTTTTCTTGGGGTCACCCATGTTGGAACTTTCTAACTTCTTGTGCCAATCTTGGTAGGTCTGTGGGCGTGATGACCAGCTAACATCCTGGGACATCCCTTTACCTTCATTTGGAAAACTTCTTGTCCTTCTTGGGTCAGATCTTCTGTTTTCTGGGTCCTTTTACTGGGCTATTTTCTCATTTTGTGGGGTATATTTTCTAGCCATTTGTTGAGAAAGGGTGCTTGGCAGGTAATTAAAAAAATTTTTTTTTTAAATTTTATTCGTGAATTTATTCAGAACAAAATGATCTATGTTCCTGTAGTCTCATTATATTCACTGGAAAAAAGGTGATCACAACTTAGGGTCATTCATGCCCCAAAGTGGTTTTTATGGTGGAGCTGAACTGAATGCCTCCTCTTCCCACCCCTGGCCTACAGGCATTGGCTCCTTTGAGGGCACAGTGGAATGAGGGGGTGACATGGGGCCTGGGAGCTGGGCCCTGTTTTAACATCCTGAGTATTCTGTTCTATGATGGGCTGTAGACAAGAGTTTGCTGGACATTCTAGGAAGTTTTGGAACTGATGTTGTTGGGACAGTTGTCTCCTTCTGCGCAGAATGTGTGCTGACCCTAAGCCAGCCCCCAGCCTGGGGGAGATGCCTGCACTGGGGGTGTGCAGGCCTGCAGGGAGGGCAGGGAGTGGGGCCTTTGTCCCAGGCTCACATAGTGAATCGTTTGCTATTGCTGTGCTTGGGGCACAGCCAGGCCAGGAAAGCAAGTAACAGACACAATGGTAAAATGAGCCAGCATCCATGCATGTGAGCTCCATGCAGATCCCAGCTCTTGTGTTTTACAGGTATTGCCTCATTCACACTCAACAATAAATCTGAGCTGTTTCTGCCCTTCTTACTCTCATCCTACGTTGAGGAAGCAGTGGCAAGGAGGAGTAAAGTCACTTGCTTGAGTCCACAGGGCCGGTAAGTGGCAGACCTGGAACCTGACCCCAGCTCTTTGCTGCCTCTGGACAAGGAAGGTCTAAGTGCCTCTGAACATGTGACTGCAAACACTCTTCAATGGGGGCAATGCTGCCCACCAGCTACCAACACTTCTACAGTCTGCAGCTCTGTCTTCAAGGTGCGGTCTCAGGGTGCTCAGTCCAAGTCCGTGGGATGATCCTAGGCTGGGGTCCTGGTGGAGCTCTGGAAAGGCCCAGGGGAGATATGGTGGGAAAGGGGCAGGTGAGGAGATGTGTCAGGTAGTCAGGTCCCTCCAAACCACAGGGCATGGTTACTGTTCTTCAATGTTTCTGTTGACTATTCAGTCACTTAGTCGTGTCTGACTCTGCAACCCCATGGACTGCACACTCCAGGCTTCCCTGTCCTTCACCATCTTCTGGAACTTGCCCAAACCCATGTCCATTGAATCGGTGGTGCCATCCAACCATCTTGTCCTCTGTCATCTGCTTCTCCTCCCGCCTTCAATCTTTCCCAGCATCAGGGTCTTTTCCAATGAGTCAGTTCTTCACATCAGGTGACCAAAGTACTGGGGTTTCAGCTTCAGCATCAATTCCTCCAATATTCAGGGTTGATTTCCTTTAGGATTGACTGGTTTGATCTCCTTGTAGTCCAAGGGACTTTCAAGAGTCTTCTCCAACATCACAGTTCAAAAGCACCAATTCACTCAAAGCCAGTGCTCTGGGACAACTCAGAGGGATGAGATGGGGAGAGATGTGGGAGGGGGGTTTCAGGATGGGGGGACACATGTGCACCCATGGCTGATTCATGTCGATGTATGCCAGAAAAACACCACAATATTGTAAAGACATTATCCTCCAATTAAAGTAAATAGATTAAAAAAAGCATCAATTCTTCAGTGCTCAGTCTTCTTTATGGTCCAACTCTCACATCCACACATGACCACTGCAAAAACCATAGCTTTGACTATATGGACCTTTGTCAGCAAAGTAATGTCCCTGCTTTTTAATATGCTGTTTAGGTTTGTCATACATGAATGTAAATAATAATCTCTTGTTTGCTCATTAAGACAGAGTAAGCTCTGTAGCTTGGAGAATCAGCTGAGATGAGACTGGTATATATTTCTTCTCCCAAGTTCTGTGTCAAGTGTGCATGTGGTGTGTTTACAGGGATATAAGTGAGCATCAGGGGTATGAGATGAGATTACACTTATACTTCAGTTGTCAGGAAACTTAACCAAAGGCTTTTCTTTAGCTCTGTTAATGGACAAAAAGAATGGCTGCTTTCTTATCAAAATGATGTTCGGTCTTACATTTATCCCCTTCCTACCATTTTGAATTGTCAGCTCATTTATTTTAAGCCAAAGAGGTGGACATGTTGGAGCATTTGGCTCATGTCAGGCAAAGGAGGCAATGCTAAGACTTCTTTTCAAAATTATGGGGTTTGGCAGTTTCTCCATGACCCGGCCCCCCTAGATCTCAGGGAGGCAGTGAGATACTTTGATCAGCTCCCTGCAGGACACATAATCTCACTGTCATTTACCTTAACCTGAGCTGTCAGAACAGGATGTAAGGGCCTGATACAGGTAAGAAAGAAAGCCTAGCTCTGTAACTGCATTGAAGAAAGCTGAACAGATCTGGGCCTGGGTGTCAGAACTGCTGGCGGCTCCCTGACAGTGAGGCACAGAGTCTTGGCCCAGCTGCTCAGAATTGCAGCACTGGGCTCTGCTATTCGTTTTCTTTTTGTGGACGATGCCATCTTGATATTTCTTGAGGTTAAGTGCTGAGTTTTCTGCTCGTACAGTGAGAAGGTCTGCAGAAGTAGATGTAATGGATTTTGCTCTCAAGGTACTGACAACCTACAAGTAATACAATGAAACAGCCCATAGGTTCACCTTTTCATCTTAGACCAGGAGCTCCAGAGAGCAGGGCAAGACCTTGCTACTCTCTGCTCTCTTTCATGGCCTCATTCATAGCTGGTGCTCAAGCTTTTGCTGTTATGATTTACCTTCATGATTAAATGCAGATGGTGCAACTTTGGGGTGACAAATAGAGTCCAATGAGCCTGACATACATGCAGGGCATTTTGGGGGCTGATGGAGTGGAGCAGAGGGAGTTGTGGAGGAGCAAGGAGAGTCGGGTAGAATGGGGGTCCTGCGCCCGGGGGGGTAACGTTTCAGTTGCTTGATGGTAGGTAAAGTATGGACAGATTGTAGAGTGGTCCTGGTGATACCAGATGGAGGATCTTAGTCTTATACAGTCTCAAGCTTTTCAAGGAACTTTCCCAAATGCTCCAGACACAATTAGTTGTTCCATTCCACACCTCCCCACAGGAGATTCCCACTCTCTGCTTTGGCTTTGATTGTCATCTGCTGTGTCTAGATACGTTTATACATAAATCTGCTCCCCTCCTTTAGAATGTGAGTGGTGACTTAGCTATCTGTGATTTCCAGTGCCCAGGACCACACCTGATATGGAATAGATACCCAGTGAATATGGTTGCATTAAAATGAAGTGGGGTGCCTGGACTGCAAGCGAGGTGGGGTGGAAGTGGGCAGTGCCCTCATGGTGAAGTTGGCTGAAGTATTTGGCTACCAATCAGACAGTGACGTTTCTTCAGAAGGCATTTCATGACCCAAAGTATTTTTATTCTACTCTCTTGTGTGGTTGGTAGTGTGTGTGTAGAATTCTATTTGGAAAGTCATTCATTTGAATTTTGAAGACATTGCTTCTTTGTTTTCTAGGTTCAAACATTTCTGTGAAGAAGACTAACATTAATATGATTCACAGTTGTTACAGTTTGTTTTAAATAACCACAATGAGGTACCATTTCACGCCTGTCAGAATGGCTGCAATCCAGAAGCCTACAAGCAATAAATGCTGGAGAGGGTGTGGAGAAAAGGGAACCCTCTTACGCTGTTGGTGGGAATGCAAACTAGTACAGCCACTATGGAGAACAGTGTGGAGATTCCTTAAGAAACTGGAAATAGAACTGCCTTATGACCCAGCAATCCCACTGCTGGGCATACACACCGAGGAAACCAGAATTGAAAGAGACACGTGTACCCCAATGTTCATTGCAGCACTGTTTATAATAGCCAGGACATGGAAGCAACCTAGATGCCCATCAGCAGATGAATGGATAAGAAAGCCATGGTACGTATACACAATGGAGTATTACTCAGCCATTAAAAAGAATACATTTGAATCAGTTCTAATGAGGTCGATGAAACTGGAGCTTATTATACAGAGTGAAGTAAGTCAGAAAGAAAAACACCAATACAGTATACTAATGCATATATATGGAATTTAGAAAGATGGTAACGATAACCCTGTATGCAAGACAGCAAAAGAGACACTGATGTATAGAACAGTCTTTTGGACTCTGTGAGAGAGAGGGAGAGGGGGGAATGATTTGGGAGAATGGCATTGAAACATGAATAATATCATATAAGAAACTAATCGCCAGTCCAGGTTCGATGCAGGATACAGGATGCTTGGGGCTGGTGCACTGGGATGACCCAGAGGGATGGTACAGGGAGGGAGGAGGGAGGGGGGTTCAGGATGGGGAACACGTGTACACCCGTGGTGGATTCATGTTGATGTATGGCAAAACCAAAACAATACTGTACAGTAAAAAAATAAATAAATAAATAAAAATTTAAAAAAAAATATACCATCTTGCTATTAGTTGTGTATTTGTACCATATATATTTTGTTCCCTTTTCCTAGTCTTCTGCCATTTTTCAGATTAATTTAGTGTTTTAAAAATTCCATTTTATTTGTTTATTAACTATGTCCATTTTTTGTGTAATGCTTTAGAGTTCATGGGCTTCCTTGGTGGCTCAGCTGGTAAGGAATCTGCCTGCAATGCAGGAGATCTGGGTCCAATCCCTGGATTGGGAAGATCCCCTGGAGAAGGGAATGGCTATCTGCTCCATTTTTTCTGGCCTGGAGTATACAGTCCATGGGTTCTGCAAAGAGTTGGACATGACTGAGTGGCTTTCACCTTCACTTTAGAGTTTATAGTATACATCTTTAACTTTTCATAGACTACTTTCAAGTAATATTAAATAACTTTACAAATAGTATAAAATTTTTGCAGTAGTATAATTTTATTTCTTGTCTCTTGGCCTTCGTGCTATTTTTGCTATTTATTTTACCTCTATTTAAATTATACATCTCATATCACATTTTTATTTTTGGTTTAAACAGTCTTCTGGTGATTAACCTTATATCTTTTGTGAGTCTTAAAAAAACTCTACTTTCGTTTCTGAAAGGTACTTTCTCTAGGATTGGAATTCTAAATTGGCAATTTTGTTTGTTTGTTTCTGTGTTTTAAAGATGCTCCAGTGTACTCTGACTTACATTGTTCCTGAAGAGAAGTCTTTTGTTATTCTTATCTACATTCCTTTGTATGTAATGTGTCTTTTTTCCTTTTGGCTGCTTTTATGATTTTCTCTTTACCACTGTTTTTAGCATTTTGGTTATGATATACTTTGGCCTATTTTTCTTTATGTTTCTTGCACTTTGGGTTCATTAAGCTTCTTGAATCTGTGGGTTTACTGTGATATCACATTTGGGAAAAATGTTAGCCATTTTTCTCCTTCAAATATTTTTTTCTCTTTATCCCTCTCTCACTTCCGTTCAGAGACTCCAATTGCATGTTATTAGCTCTCTTCAAGTTGTCCCACACTTACTTTTCTTCTTTAATATTTCTTTTTTTTGTACTTTATTTGAATAATTTCTATTGTTATGTCTTCAGTTTCAATACTATTTTATTTTTCAGTGTGTAATTTATTAAACTCATACTGTATGTTTTCAATCTCAGACATTATAATTTTCATCTCTAGAAGATCAGTTGGGTCTTTGAGAAATGTCTTCCGTATCTCGACTTGGTTTGTCTTACTCTTGAACATGAGGAATATAGTAATAATTACCATTTAATGTCATTGTCTACTAATTTTTAATATCTTTGTCTTTTCTGGGTCTGTTTTTACCGATTAGTTTTTCTCTTCAGTATGAATTTTGCTTCTTTGCATGCCTGGTGATTTTTGATTGGTTACCAGACATTGTAAAATTGTTGGATGTTTTTATATTCTAGTAAATATTCTTTAGCTTTGTTCTGGGAAGCAGATCAACTACTTATAAGCAATAATTTCTTCATTTTAGGCTTGCTTTTAAGCTTTCTGAAGCAGGGTTGGAGCAGCCCTTGATCTGGGACTAATCTTTCTCCAGGACTGAGATGACTTCTTTCTTAATGTTCTACCTAGTTGGCCATGAATTACAAAACTTTCCACTTTGGCTGATGAATACAAAAATTATTCTTGGATGTGTGAATCCACTAATTGTCATCTCTGCTTCTTTGGGTTTTTCTTTCCATGGTCTCATGTGGTTTCCCCACATGCATTTCCTGGTCAAAACTCAGCTGAAAATTTGGACGGGATCTTTTGAACATTTAATCTATCTGTGTAGATGCTGTCTCTCATAATTTGCGTTACAAACTCTAGGCACTTTTATCTCCTTGGATACACAGCTCTCTCTCCTCAATTCAGAAAGATGCCTGAGCTGAACCTGAGTTTCACCTCCCTGCACTACTGCCTGGAAATATCTGTAGGTAGTAAACTGGGGCAGCTGGGCTTACTCTGCTGTTTTTAAGGGAATCTGCCCCGTACTGCCTAATACCCAGTGCCCGGAAGCCTGAAAAGCATCGTTTCTCTCTTTCTCTCTCTCTCTCTCACACACACAGACATACATGTATATATTTGCCCATTTAAAAAGTTGTTTAGTGGAAGAGTAGGTCCGGATGTGTGTTACTCCATCTTTATTGGAGGTGGAAATCCTATTACTCTACTTCTGTGATAAAACTTAAGTTTCTTGCGTATAAACTACTTAGTTTTACTTTGGAATGCTTACATAGGCCACTCTAGGTGGCAGCATTAGGCACGATGTCATCACTCTTCATTTTGTAAAAATCACTGTAAGGGTCTTTATTTCTAGCATCTGTAAAGTAGTTCAATTCCTACCTCAACAGATATTTGTTGGGAGTTAGGTGCCTGATGCTTAGGATGTAGAAGTATAGCAGACACATGAGGTCTTTTCATTCAAGGAGAAAACATTAAATAAATAAACATAATACAGTAGCATCCTATCACTACTTCCTTACCCTGCTTTATTTTTTTCTATAATACTCTTTGCTACCTGGTATATGATATGTGTATTTTAAAGTTCTTTGGTTTTACTCCAATAAGACTGTAAGCTCCATGAGAACAGGAACCTTGTGGTTTCTTTTTTAACAGCTATGTTACCAAAGCCTAGAAGAAAGTCTGGAGTACAGTTCTATGCTATTCTGTGCTTAGTTGCTCAATCGTGTCCAACTCTTTGCGACCCCATAGACTAGCCCGCCAGGATCCTCTGCCCATGGGGATTTTCCAGGCAAGAATACTGGAGTGGGTTGCCATGCCATCCTCCAGGGGATCTTCCCAACTTAGGGATTGAACCCAGGTCTCCCACATTGCAGGCAGATTCTTTATCATTTGAGCCACTTGTTTGTCAGATAAATGAGTGTTGAATGAAAGAAATGAAAGAATTACAAAGAGAAAGGCCATAGTATAATGAATTTTACAACCTGGAATGCCTCTCAGGATGCAGTCATAGGCACCACTTGCATCAGAAACATTTCAGGTGATTATTTACTATGCAGATTTTGACCCCCTCCTCAGATCCACTGATGTTGAATTTCTCAGGGTTGTTACTGTTGTTCATTCAGTCATGTCTGACTCTTTGCAACCCCAGGGACTGCAGCATTCCAGGCTTCTCTGTCCTTCACTATCTCCCAGAATTTGCTTCAAACTCATGTCCACTGAGTCAGTGATGCCATCCAACCTCCTCTGCCACCCCTTTCTCCCTTTGCCTTCAGTCTTTCCCCGCATCAGGGTCTTTTCCACATCTTTGCATCAGGTGGCCAAAGTATTGGAGCTTCAGCATCAGCATCAGCCTTTCCAATGAATATTCAGGGTTGATTTCCTTTAGGATTGACTGGTTTGACCTCCTTGTGTCTTTTAACTTCACAGCTGCAGTCACCACCCACTGTCACTGTTTCCATTTTTTGCCCATCTATTTGCTGTGAAGTGATGGGACTGGATGCCATGATCTTAGCTTTTTAAGTGTTGAGTTTTAAACTAGCTTTTTCACTCTCCTCTTTCACCTACATCAAGAGGCTCTTTAGTTCCTCTTCACATTCTACCATTAGCATGGTGTTATCTGAATATCTGAGGTTATTGACATTTCTCCTGGAAATCTTGATTTCAGCTTGTGATTCTTCCAGCCTGGCATTTTGCATGATGTACTCTGCATATAAGTTAAACAAACAGGGTGACAATATACAGCCTTGACATACACCTTTCCCAATTTTGAACCAGTCCATTGTTCCATATTCAGTTCTAACTGTTGCTTCTTGATCTGCATACAGGTTTCTCAGGAGGCAGGTTAGGTGGTCTGGTATTCCCATCTCTAAGAATTTTCCACAGTTTGTTGTGATCCACACAGTCAAAGGCTTTGGTGTAGTTGATGAAGCAGAAGTAGATATTTTTTTTTGGAATTATCTTGCTTTTTCTATGATCCAGTGGATGTTGGCAATGTGATCTCTGGTTCCTCTGCCTTTTCTAAATCCAGCTTGTACACCTGGAAGTTCTCAGTTCATGTACTGTTGAAGCCTAGCTTGGAGGATTTTGAACGTAGCCTTCCTAGCATGTGAAATGAGTGCAACCGTGTGGCAGTTTGCACATTCTTTTTTACACACCCTGTGTAGAGAAAGAGCACATTAGCCAAGATGGTGTGGTCAGGCTTTCTTGCCCTATGGCCTCTTGCTCTTGCCCCATGTTTTGTAAATAATGATTATGTTACAGCTGAGATCACTTGTAGCACTGCACGTAAGCTTCATGAGGTACTTGATTAGTCACAGGTTGTGTGGTTATGTTGTGCTATGTTATGCCTGCTACTATGGCTGCTGTGCCAGTCAGAGAGAATAAACGTGTCTGCAGTTCCTACGGTTCCTCGCATTTTCTTCTAGCCTCTTAGCTCACAGCTTGCCTACCCTGGGTTCAGCGAGCAGTGTGGACCGTGAGATACGGTGAGACAACTAGCTCTGTGAACAGGATCAGCAATACAACCGGTGCAGTCGGCAGGATGAACAGCAGTCCGCCCTGAATTTGGAGAACTGGTTTGAGGTATAGCGAAGGTTGGAGAGAAAGTAGTCACGTCAGTGAAACACCACATACTGTTTGTGTGTGTGTGCAATCTTCAGGTGGGCAGGAGCTATTTCAAGAAGCATTTTCAGCAGGGGAGTGACATGATTTTTGGTCTATGTTTTTAAAAAGATAACTCTGGCTCTAGTAATGTAGTTTGGTTTAACTCAAAAGTTGTCCTACCTTAGAGCTGAGGTCCCATATGTACAGAAGAGCTCACATGCTTTGCAATCAAATGGACCGGACACAGTGTCCTTTTAGCTGTGTGACAGAGAAAAGGTTTATAACTCTCTTTCCTTACTTTTGCCATGAGCAAAATAGGGAATAATACTTTTCACACTGGTTTTTCTAAAGAACTAAGTGGTTCAACTGATTCAAAATACCTGGTGCGTAACAGTCACGAGAATAATGTTGGTTTCTTGTAACCCTTATTCTCAAGGTCCTTTTGTCCTTTGAAGGAAAAGCAGGGAAGTACAACAAACACTGGTATCTCCAGGACTCTTGTTGATAAGCTGTGAAATCCGTCTCAGATTTGAGACATCCTGTCCAGTGTTGGGGAGATCCTGGGTAGATACAGACTCCTAGAGGCAACATCAGGAAAAGGAGAAGAAACTAGTGTGACCAGTTCTTGCTGGAAAAAAACATGGATAATTTATGCTCAGAAAGCCTGTCATTAGGGACTAAGACTGGAGGCCAACTGTTTAACAAGATCTTTGTCAAAGACCAGCACAAATCACTTTAGTTCCAGTAATGAAGTTTTCCAAGTATTTCATTAGATTTCTCTCTTCCCTGGTGATTTTGGCTCTTGATTGCAAAGGAATAAAAATGTCAAGAACATTTTGTACCTTGTTTTTCTTTCTCTTCCCTTCTTTCCTCCCTTCCTTCCTCCCTCCTTTCTTTGTTCTTAACTTACATCTTAAACAACCTCTAAGAGTTGGACTTGTTTTGCATTTTCTGTTACTAGAAGTGAGTGATGTTTGAGCAGAGATCTGTGTTCCCAAGCCAAACTCATGTTCCTCCCTCTCACACATCTTCTGCTGTGTACAATCATCTCCCATTAAGTCGCTCGTTAAGTTTTACATTGTCTGAGTGTAACCTCTTTCCCGTTTGAGGCTGTCCTTAGTGTTCATTGTAACCAGCTTTCCAGCTGGCTTTGACCACCTGATGCAAAGAACTGACTCATGGGAAAAGACCCTGGTGCTGGAAAAGATTGAGAGCAGGAGGAGAAGGGGGTGAGAGAGGATGAGATGGTTGGATGGCATCACTGACTCAATGGACATGAGTTTGAGCAAACTCCAGGAGATAGTGAAGGACAGGGAAGCCTGGTGTGCTGCAGTCCATGGGGTCATAAAGAGTCAGACATGGCTGACCAACTGAACAACAACAGCAGTTTGAAAATGCTAAGTTTGGGAGAAATCCAACAATACAAATCAAATACGTAATTGATTTTTATAAGTTTAGAGTTCAGAGGAGAGCTCAAAGCTGTGATTACAAATTCCAGCTCCATCAATATGTAGATGATATGTCAGTTATAGTATCAGATCAGATCAGATCAGTCACTCAGTCGTGTCCGACTCTTTGCGACCCCATGAATCGCAGCACACCAGGCCTCCCTGTCCATCACCAACTCCCGGAGTTCACTGAGACTCACGTCCATCGAGTCAGCTGTGCCATCCAGCCATCTCATCCTCTGTCGTCCCCTTCTCCTCCTGCCCCCAATCCCTCCCAGCATCAGAGTCTTTTCCAGTGAGTCAACTCTTCGCATGAGCAGGACAAAGTACTGGAGTTTCAGCTTCAGCATCATTCCTTCCAAAGAAATCCCAGGGCTGATCTCCTTCAGAATGGACTGGCTGGAGGACCTTCAATACTGTGAATCGAGTTTGTTTCTCATTCATGTAATGGTTCAGAGGAGGTGGGTGGTCTGGATGAGGTAGATAGCTCTAGTCCACAAGATCATTTAAAGATCCAGTTTAAATGTATCTTATTGATTCATTATCCCTTTGAATATTATTTTTTCTTTGCATGGTTGACATTCACTTCCTACACCAGGACCACATTCCATCATTTGGAAAAAGGAGAAAAGATGGCATATTCTTTTTAAGAAACTGACCCAGAACTTTTATATTTTGCTTAGCTGCAAGAGAGGCTATAAATACAGTTTCTAACCTGACCACGTGGTGAGGTGTCAATTCCACTAATGAAAGGAAAGGAAAATAGATACCAGAAGGCAATATGTATATATATTTTCTACTACACAGACAATGTATGAAGTCAAGGGAATGGCTATACAGGGTTTATCAATGCTGGTACAGTTAACATTTTGGGCAAATAATCCTTTGTTGTGAGAGGCTGTGTATTATAGGATTATGTATCAGAGTTTAGCAGTTTTGCCATACTTTACCTTCTAGACGCCAGTGACATCCTCCCAGATATAACAATCAAAAATGTCTTGTGTACTTGACAGACATCCATTAATGGACCAAATTAGTTTAGAACCACTGGCTTAAATAGCAAGAGAGGATAGAGAAAGAGGATGAGGGTGAGGCTGCTGGAGTTTGAGGGGTACCACTGTTTAAGGATGGGGTAGGGGAACTAAGTGAGTGAACAGACAGGCAAGCAGTAGTCAATGGGATATAATAAAAGTCAGGCCTGCAGAGTGTCATGAAAGGGAGTTCCAATATAGTAGGAATGGTTGACTATTGCAATGATTCCCTGGAATCAACTGAGATGAGAATAAAATGTGTTCACTGGATTTGGCAATATGGAGATTACTGGTAACCTAGACAAGAATAGTTGGTTGTTTAGTGGTGGAAATGAAATTCAGAGCACAGTGAGTAAAGAGTAAGTAAAAAATAAATTAACATAATATTTGTAGACAATGCTTAGGCAAATGAAAAAGTACAGGAAAATGGAGTAGTGGCTGGATGGTTATAAGAGTTCAAGGGAGTGATTTTCTAAAAATGGAGATGCAAGAGCTTATTTTGTATGAACTGAATGGAATAACTCAATATAAAGAGAGTGATATGATCCAGAATAGAGAGGAAATAACCATATGATGATCAAAGTCTTTGAGGAGATGAGACCCAGTGCACTTACTGAGAGACTGACCTTTGGGATGAGAAAGGATATCAGGGTGGTAACTGGCAGGAGATGAGGATGCAGTTATGTCTGTAGATTTTCTGATGGGAATATGAGGGAGTTCCCATAGGATGAGAACTGTCAGTGAAGCTGGATGTGGGCTCCTGGGCTGAGAGTGATGGGGTCACAGAGGTGCTGTGGCATGTGGCTGGCAGTGAATGACTCAGGGATAACATTTGAAGGCAGGTTGAGAGTGTACAGTGTTGAAAGAGGTCTCTGAGATTTGAGGTCAGGTGTCTAGAGAAAGATCAGTCTCCCTGCTGGGTGGTTACATTAGCAAGGGATGGGCTTGCTTAGAATTCCAAAGTGAAGTAGCCAACTGTGTGTCCAGAGAATCTGTCCAAAAAGTCTACCCTGGAGTTGCTTCCCTCCCAGTGGGTGAAAGCAACTCTCTACTCAGCTCCAACTTCTGGGCATGTGTCTTAAAAGAAAAAGAAGGGCTGAAGTCTTAAGTATTCCTCATACACCAAGATGAGAGCTTGTGAGAAGCTTGTATGTACTGCTTATAGGAAATTAGATTTGACCCTGAGTGGATCATACAAAATAGGTCCTTTTTACACAGATCCTTGGCATTTACTAAAGGTGCTTTTAGGAACTTCCCTGTCAGTCTAGTGGTTAAGACTCTATGCTTCTACTGCAGGGAGCATGGGTTTGATCCCTGGTTGGAGAACTAAGATCCCATATGCTGTGCAGCACAAAAAAAGTGATTTGAATAACACAACATAATATAGAAGATTTAAAAGCACAATGAGGCTAGATATGCCTCATTCTGAAAGTCTGTTACTAATGATGACTAAATTTAATTGCAGCAGTGACTAAACTGATAAATCCAACAGAAGGCTGATTTCCTGAAGGTTCACCAGTGGCTCAAGCCTAGAGCAAGAATCCTCAACCCTGCCTTGTGCAGTGTTATGCTAGTTTTTCATAGGACAGCATCAAGATTTGAATAGGTTAAATCATTTGCTTTAGTTATGATTGAGACCCAGGTCTACCTGACTGCAGTGGTTAAGCACTATGTTCTAAGATTTACTGTAGTCAAAAGATATTTATTGAGCATATTTGCAAGATAAGAGAAGTCTTAATCAGACATCATACGTGCCCTTGAAGCCTTTGTAGTTTACTAGGAAAATACTAATCCTCTACAGGGTATGGCAGATGATCGACTCAGGAATGAGACCTCACCTTTTAGAAGACTCCTAGGTGGGTGTAACAGTGGAAGTGGGCCTTCAAAAGATTCATGTTGCTCTAATATAGACTGTGAAGAAAGCTGAGTGCCGAAGAATTGACGCTTTTGAACTGTGGTGCTGGAGAAGACTCTTGAGAGTCCCTTGGACTGCAAGGAGATCCAACCAGTCCATTCTGAAGGAGATCAGCCCTGGGATTTCTTTGGAAGGAATGATGCTAAAGCTGAAACTCCAGTACTTTGGCCACCTCATGAGAAGAGCTGACTCATTGGAAAAGACTCAGATGCCAGGAGGGACTGGGGGCAGGAGGAGAAGGGGATGACAGAGGATGAGACGGCTGGATGGCATCACTGACTCAATGGATGTGAGTCTGAGTGAACTCCGGGAGTTGGTGATGGACAGGGAGGCCTGGCGTGCTGCGATTCATGGGGTAGCAAAGAGTCAGACATGACTGAGCGACTGAACTGAATTGAATATAGATTGTCATTTTCTGTCTTTTTTCAGAAAACTATGGGGGAGGAATTGGCCCTAATTTCATCCCAGTACAGAAAGACAAAAGAAATGAAGCACATCTTACTCTGTGCTGAAAAGTTTTGTGTTAAACGTTGTCCCAGAGGTTTCTTAGGATGTCTTCATTTGTTGTTTTCATTCTTTTTTTTCTGTATTCTGAAGCAGTGATTTCCACCATTCTGTCCTCCAGTTCACTTATCTGTTCTTCTGAATCAGTTATTTTGCTATTGATTCCTTCTAGTGTATTGTTAAGCTCTGTTCTTTCTTTAGTTCTTGTAGGTCTTTGGTAAACATTTCTTACATCTTTTCAATCTTTTCCTCTATTCTTTTTCTGAAAGCCTAGATCATCTTCATTATCATTATTCTGAATTCTTTCTCTGGAAGGTTGCCCATCTCCACTTAATTTGATAATTTTTCTGGGGTTTTATCTTGTCCCTTCATCTGGAACAAAACCCTCTGCTTTTTCATCGTGGTTAACTTTCTGTGATGTGGTTTTGGTTCTAGCTCCTGTGGGATTGTGGCCTTTCTGGCTTCTTCTGTCTTCCCTCTGGTGGATGAGGTTAAGAGACCTCTGTAAGTTTCCTGATGGGAAGGACTGGTGATGGGAACAACTGAGTCTTGCTGTGATGGGCAGGGCCATGCTCAGTAAAACCTTAATCCAATTCTCCACTGATGGGTGGGGTTGTGCTCCCTCTCTGTTGGTTGCTTCCCCTGAGGTGGCCCAGTCTTGGGGTCTACTGGGCTGTATGGTAGCTTTGATAGTGACCTCCAGGACTGCTGCTCCCAGGGCCTCCATGCCCATGGTGAGCCACTGCTGACCCACACCTCCCCAGGAGACCCTCCAACACCAGCAGGGAGGTCCGGTTCAGTATCCTGTGGTGTCATCACTCCCTTCCCCTGGGTCTTGGTGCATGCAAGATTTTGTTTGTGTCCTCCAAGAGTGAAGTCTCTGTTCCCCCCAGGCCTGTAAGCAAATCCTACTGGCCTTCACAGTCTGATTCCCTGGGGATTCCCAGTCCCTTTGCCAGATCCCCAGGCTGGGAAGCCTGATGGGGGAATTCAGAACCTTCACAAACAGTGGGAGAACTTCTTTGATACTATTGTTCAGGTATGAGATTTGATTTTATTGTGTTTGCACCCCTCCTACCAACTTGTTCGGAGAAGGCAATGGCACCCCACTCCAGTTCTCTTGCCTGGAAAATCCCATGGATGGAGGAGCCTGGTAGGCTGCAGTCCATGGGGTCCCTAAGAGTTGGGCACGACTGAGTGACGTCACTTTCACTTTTCACTTTCATGCACTGGAGAAGGAAATGGCAACCCACTCCAGTATTCTTGCCTGGAGAATCCCAGGGACGGGGGAGCCTGGTGGGCTGCCGTCTATGGGGTTGCACAGAGTCAGACACGACTGAAGCGACTTAGCAGTAGCAGTACCAACTTGTTGCAGCTTCTTCTTTGACTTTGGACATGAAGTATCTTATTTTGGTGGGTTCCAGCATTTTCCTGTTGATGGCTGTTCAATAGTTGAGATTTTGGTGCTCTCATAGGAGGAGATGAGTGCACTTCCTTTTACTCCACCATCTTGAACCAGAAGTGTTTGAAGATTTTTTGATGATGGATATTCTGACTGATATGAGGTGATATATTATTGTAGTTTTGATTTGCATTTCTCTAATACTTAGTGATGTTAAGCATTTTTTCATGTGCCTCCTGGCCATCTATATGTCTTCTTAGGAGAGAGGTTTATTTGACTCTTCTGTCCATTCTTTTGACTGGAATACATACATATATATATATATATATATATATATATATATATAGTGAAGTCGATCAGTCGTGTCTGACTCTTTGCGACCCCATGGACAGTAGCCAACCAGGCTCCTCTGTCCATGTGATTTTCCAGGCAAGAATACTGGAGTGGATTGCCATATATATATTTAATTGAGCTATATGAGCTGTTTGTAAATTTTTATATATAATTTAAATTATATATATATTTAATTGAGCTATATGAGCTGTTTGTAAATTTTGGAGAGTAACCCCTTGTTGATCACATTGTTTGCAAATATTTTCCCCAATTTTGTGGGTTTTCTTTTTGCGTTGTGTATGATTTCCTTTGCTGTGCAAAGCTTTTGAGTTTAATTAGATCCCATTTGTTTTTATCCCATTATTCTAGGAGATGGGTTGAAAAAGATTTTGCTGTGATTTATGTCAAAAAAGTGTTCAGCCTATGTTTTCCTCTTAGAGTTTTATAGTGTCCATTCTTACATTTATGTCTTTAATTCATGTTGAGTTTATTTTTGTGTGTGGTGTTAAAGAATGTTCTAATTTCACTCTTTTATATGTAGCTGACCAGTTTTCCCAGCACCATTTATTGAAGGGGTGTTTTTTCTCCATTGTATAATTTTGCCTCCTTTATCATTGATTAACTGACTATAGGTGCATGGATTTATTTCTGGGCTTTCTGGTCTATTCTACTGTTGCTGCTGCTACTGCTAAGTCACTTCAGTCATGTCCGACTCTGCGACCCCATAGATGGCAGCCCACCAGGCTTCCCCATCCCTGGGATTCTCCAGGCAAGATCACTGGAGTGGGTCTAATCTATTCTATTGATCTATATATTTGTTTTTGTTCTAGTACCATGCTGTTTTTATGACTGTAGCTTTGTAGCATAGTCTGGAATCAAGAAGTCTGATTCCTCCAGCTCCATTTTTTCTTTCTCAGGATTACTTTGGCTATTTGGAGTATTTTTTTGTCTCCATACAAATTCTAAGATTTTTTTTGTTCTAATTTTATAAAAAATGCCATTGGTAATTTGATAGGGATTGCATTGAATTTGTAGATTGCATTGGATAGTGTAGTCATCTTTAACAAAATTAATTTTTCAATTCAAGAACATGGTATATCTTCCCATCTCTTTAGTTTTCAATTTATAGGTCTTTTGCCTAAGGAAAATAGATCTCTAAAAATGGATTGCTCTTTTGGAATGACAAAGACTGACTAGGCCAGGAGGTGATGAGAGGAGAGACGGAATAAGAAGAGGCAGTGAGAGGGGATGAGGCTGAAGCCTCACAGAGTCAGGGAGTCTATGAAACATAAAGGGATCTCCAAATATGATTTGAAGTTGTGTGTGTTGTTCTAATATAAACTCTCCATCTACTTAGACATATGCACCTGATGAGACGTGCTGTTTTTTTTTTTTTTTTAAACCAAGGAAGATGCCAAGTTCTTATCTGGGTGATCTGGGTATAGAGATAAATAGCAGGACAAGAGCAAGATCATCAACCACATGGTTGCTGCACAGAGGAAGCAGGATTTAAGAGCCTGCTTGAGTTTGAAGAAATGCACAGAAAGTTGGAGGTAGACTTTGGAATTCTGTAAGGAGGGCATAAGAGAGTGGAGTTGAGGCAGTCTTCTCTAAAGTTTAAGGGCAGAAAGACTTCAGAGGACTCTGGGTGAAAGTATTTCTCACACTGGTGAGGGAGGAATTAGCAAGCCCTTTAGTTTATGAAAAGATGGGGGAAGTTGGAAAAGTATGGGGGAAAGGAAATGAGAGGGAGACAGAAAGAACACAGAGGAAAGTGCAAGTGAGAGGGCCTTGCAGGGAGGCATGGGGGCTCCCTGGATCTCCCTGAGTGACGGCTAGGTGAGAAAGGCCCCGGGTCAGTCCTCGTGGGCTGAGAACAGGCCCGGCCCCTGGTGGAACATGGGGATCAGTAGAGCACACTCTGTCTTTGTGCCATTTGTGAGTTCTGAGGGAGAAGAGGGGCTGCTGGGCTCAGCTCGATGTTGTGCTTTATCCTGCCTTTCAGACGGTGGGCCACCAGGACTCTCCCAAGGACTCCTACTTGCAGGCACAGTGGCTGCTTCGGCCAAGCTGCCCACTGTTGACCACAAAACAGGCTGAAGTCTGTTGTCCCTTCAACTGCATAGGTGGTACCCTAGAAAAGGCACAGGAAGCGGGGAATGTTTCGCCATCAGCAGCAGCCCCTGGCTGCAGCGGCCTTTCAGTTCTCTAGGTCTGGGGCTAGCTAGGGCCATGTCATCTCCTCGGCGAGCAGGGAGCTGGAGCTGTGGTAGACGGGGTGAGGGGGAAATGGTGAGGGAGAGGGTGGGGACAGGCAGGAGGCAGAGGCCCCGCAGACAGCAAGGGATGAGAAGCAAAACAGGTTTCTTGGAAATGGAGCTGCTTCTAATAAAGAACAGCCTGATGTGATAAGAGCAACGTAATCCAAAACAGACAGCTCACATTTCCCTGGAAGTGAAGAGCCAAACAGCAACTGGATTTTGACTGTTTCCAGATCACTGATTCGAGCCAAGTCCTTCCCCAGGTTTTGGGTGTGGAATGGGGTGGGGGAATCTTTCTTCAAAGGCTCCCACGACTCTATGGCAAAGAGAGCAAAGCCTCGGGAGCAACACCCTCTGCTTCCCAACCAATATAGCCCCTTCAGCACTGCAGATAGAGGGATGCAAAGTCCTCCTCCTTTCAAATCCCCCTCCTCTGCCCCCACCCCACAGCTGCTTCACAAAGTCATCCAACTCAGAAAGGGTTGCCCACACCCTTGCTGTGTGGAGGGCTTGTCTGATTCTAAGAGGCAGAAAGTAAATGGAATCCAATTCACACAGCTCACAAAAAGAGGACTTCATCTGATAGCCCTTGTTCAAAGGAGTCAGTGGTGAGACTCGATATTGGATCAAACAACTTCCCCCCACCCCCACCCCCTCCTAACCCTTTGTTTTGGCTGATTTCCTCCTAAGCAGGATCCCCAGAGCTTTCTCAGGCTTGTACCAAAACACAGTTTGATTTCTTGCACCATCCAAAGACTGCAGTTTCTGAAACCTTGGCAGGAGCAGTCTGTTTCTTTGGCAGTGAGACAAGGAAAGGGGCAGGTCTCTGAAGAAAGTGGGACCTTAACTCTAAGCTGAGAGCTCAGTGGACTTGAAGAAAGAAGCCCAGTGTTGTCCCAGAGTCTTCATTTACCCCTGAGAGTACCACAGGGGCAATTCCAAAGCAGAGAGAGCTGTGCAAAGGCAAGGGCGGACATTTGATGCTTCAACTAAAACCTAGTTGGGGAGATGAATAAGAAAGGGCAGTTACGTAACTTTCCCACATGTGAGCCGCATTCTAGCCTGGGCACGGGTCCCTCTGTGAGCTTCCCTCTCTTGATCCAAATGGGCTCTGGGTTTCTGAGTCCTGGATGCAACTTGGTGGAACATGATCTCTCCTTTTCTTGTAACTGTCGCAGAGCCCAGTACAGCAACATTGAGTTCCGAGTGTGTGGGGGGCCCTAAAAGGAGCTAAGTGCTGTGGTGGCTGTTGAAAGAATTGAAGACATGACTTGTGGCCTGACAGGCGAGGAAGGACACACTGCCTGGTTTATAAATGGATTAGCTCAGACTTAACAAGATGTAGACATGACTGCAAATTAACAGTGAAAGCGTGGTACAAATTAATCTGTTTATCTGACATGTAAGAAATTATATACAAGATCCTGTACCTATTAAAATTTAAGCTCTGTTAGGTCAGGGATTTTGCTCTGTTTTATCTCCTGTTGCCTCAAACCAATGCCTGGAATAGTGCTTAAGCATCCTGCACATGTTAGAGACTCAATAAAATTCTGTTAAGTGTATCCATCCATTCCAGCACCAAAACTTGTATGTTAAGCGCCTGATAGAAATCTCTCCTTAATTCCTCATACATTTTATTAATATCCTAAAAATAAGAGACGAAACAAATTTTGCTTGCTGATTCAGGTCTGATTCCAACCTTGTGCTCATGCTCAGCCACTAAGTTGCGTCATGGACTGTAGCCCACCAGGCTCCTCTGTCCATGGGATTTCCCAGGCAGGAATATTGAAATGGGTTGCCATTTCCTTCTCCAGGGTACCTTCCTGACCCAGGAATTTAACCCATGTTTCCTGCATTGGTAGGCGGGTTCTTTACCACTGAGCCACCTCTGAAGCCCAATTCCAGCCTAATTAGAACATCATAAGAAGAGGTTGCTTTCATCAGGTACGTGTGTCTGTTTGCCCTCTGATCAATAAATAGCTTCTGACTATTTTGAGTTCTACTGTTGTGTTTGTATTGTTTTCCTCTATTCTCCTTCACAGGTAAATTGCGATTTTAATATTTTTTTTTAAATTTATATTCTTTGGGCATCTGCCTATAACTTCCTGAATTCTGATTTGCTGCTTTGAAACTGTGACTGAAACGTCCGTCCTAGTGGGAGAAGGAGCAGGCCCCAGAAGTCTGGGTTTGGGGTCACCTCTGCATTTTGTGTGTGTAACTGACAGGTTGATTAACCCCCGTGGGGTTCAGTGTCCTCACTTTGAAAATAGGAATAAAAATATCCCATGGTTACTGGGAGAACTCAGGCACCATTCTCCCTACTGTGGTCACATCCACCCTCTCCTTGGCTCCTCCTGCTTAGAATCAACTTCTTTGTTTAAACATCACATGCACACACACACACATTCATATAGCGGAATCAGTTTTTTGTACACCTAAAACTAATACAACACTGTAAAAACTACACTTTGATAAAAAATGAGTGAATTTAAAATCTCAGTTACAAAACCCAATCTGCAACACACCTAGGGTAAAAGGAGAGCACTGTGAATGAGATAAGAATGGTCAATCCTAATGCAAAACGATAGCTGAACCATAAAGAATTCCAATGAGGGACAAGTGATACCTATGGGCACATACATAAGGCAACCTATCCGACAAGAGTCCAGGGAACCGTTACCTAAGTTTCGCTCTAAGTCACAACCGTAATACACAACATGAAGGCCATACACAGTGTCACCAGGTTCATCACAGTGAAGGAAGGTTACTGATTGCTCACATTTACTGAGAACATAACTGCATGCAGGGATGGTAGGGAGCATTTCACATGAATTATTAATATTCTTAAAAATGCTTTGAAGAAGGGGTTATGGTTATTCCCATTTTACAGAGGATAAAACTGAGGTTTAAGGAGGTTGTATAATTTGCCTAAGCTCACACCACTACTGAGCAGAAAATATGGGAGGCCATCCAGGCAATCTAAGAGTCTCCATTTAAAACCATACTGTTATTATTGCTATGAAAGAAAATTTCAAGGACACATATAACAGTGGGCTGTGACATAGTATGGAGAGCTGGGGTCAGAGAAGGCTGCCCTGAGGAAATGATGTTTAAGCTGAGGTCCAAAGGGAAAGAAGGAGTTAACTAGGCAGATGGGCTGGAATTGGAGGAGCTTTGCACGCAGAGGAAATAGCATGTGGGGTGGGCCTGCCTTGGAAAGCAGTGTGATACACTTGAAGAAATAAAGGAAAGTTCATGGTATAGGCTGTTCATCTTATGGTTACAGGACTGGAACAAGTGATGCCTGTGTACGTCAGAGGAAGCAGAGTCTTGGGGAGAGAAATGAACTGATGTGGGTCAGCAGATTTCGGCTCGGATCATACCAGAGTGGGCACGCCCCTGAAGCAGTGGCATTATTTATTTCTTTCATTTTTTTCATTTCTACCTCAAGATTGTTCACTAGAAGATAATATCTTCTCATCCCTCTGCTTAAAAGTCATTGCTCTCTGGATGAAGATGAAACCCCTTAAAATTCCTCCCAGCGCTGGGTGGTGTGACTCCTTCTTGCAGTCCGGCCGTCTTATTTATCTGCTCTTCCTGCTCTATCCTCCAAACTCCCCTCCACGCTGAGTTTTTCCACTCCCCATGCTCCTTTCTACCTTTTTCTGCCTAAACAGTTATCCTTTCTCTCCTAACCTTGCTTCTGTATTCAAAACTATTTTTGCAGCACCTACAATGTGCCCATTCCAGTATTCTTGCCTAAAGAATTCCATGGACAGAAGAGCCTGGTGGGCCATCGTCCATGATGTCGCAAAGAGTTGGACACAACTGAGTGACTAACACTTTCACACTATATGTGTCAGGCACTGTTTAAGCATTGGAGTTGCCACTAAAATTCAAGATGTGTATAGGGGATTGGGGCTGGGGAGGCAAGCAAACAGAAAAGTCCAAGAAGAAATACCAGATTATGCTAACAGCAATGCAGAGAATTAAAGTCAAGGGACAAAATGGAGAGAAATTGGGTATACTTTAGATCAGGTGGTCAAAGGAGATCTGTCTAAGACAAAGTGTTAGTCACTCAGTCATGTCTGACTCTTTGGGACCCCATGGACTGTAAGCTCTCCAAGCTTCTCTATCCATGGAATTCTCCAGGCAAGAATGCTGGAGTGGTAGTCATTCCTTTCTCCAGGGGAACTTTCCGACCCAAGGATTGAACCTGGGTCTCCCTGCATTGACACACATAGCTCAGTTGGTAAAGAATCCACCCGCAATGCAGGAGACCCTGGTTCGATTCCTGGGTCGGGAAGATCTGCTGGAGAAGGGATAGGCTACCCACTCTGGTATTCTTGGGCTTCCCTTGTGGCTCAGCTGGTAAAGAATCTGCCTGCAATACGGGAGACCTGGGTTTGATCCCTGGGTTGGGAAGATCCCCTGGTGAGGGAAAGTCTACTCACTCCAGTATTCTGTCCTGGAGAATTCCATAGATACAGTCCATGGGGTTGCAAAGAGTTGGACACAACTGAATGATTTTCACTTTCACTTAACTCCCTGCATTGAAGACAGATTCTTTACCATCTGAGCTACTGGGGAAGCCATATATATATCTGAAAGTGAAAGTCATTCAGTCATGACTCTTTGCAACTTCATGGACTATATAGTCCATGGAATTCCCCAGGCCAGAATACTGGAGCGGGTAGCTGTTCCCTTCTCCAGGGGATCTTCCCAACCCAGGGATCGAACCCAGGTCTCCTGCATTGCAGGTGGATTCTTTACTGTCTGAGACACCAGGGAAGTCCAAGAATACTGGAGTGGGTAGCCTATCCCTTTTCCAGCAGATCTTGCTGACCCAGGGATTGAATCAGGATTTCCTGTATTGCAGTTGGATTCTTTACCAGCTGAGCTACCAGGGAAGCCCTATATATATATATATGTGTGTGTGTGTGTGTGTGTGTGTGTGTATGGAAATATATATTTCCTTATATGGGGTATGGTTGCTTTACAACAAATATTGTGCTAGTTTCTGCTGCACAGTGAACTGAATCAGCTATATCTATACACACATCCCCCTCTCTTGGAGCTCCTGCCCCCATCACACCCATCTAGGTCGTTACAGAGCTGAGCCTCCTGTACCTTATAGCAGGTTGGCACTAGCTATCTGTTTTACACATAGTAATATATACGTATATGTCAATCCCATACTCTCAATTCACCCCAGCCCCTTCCCCTGAACTGTGTCCGTGATCCATTCTCTACATCTGCATCTCTATTCCTGGCCTGCAAATAGGCTCACCTGTACCATTTTTCTAGATTCCACATATATACATTAATATACAATATTTGTTTTTCTTTCTGACTTGCTTCCTTCTGCATGACAGTCGCTAAGTGCATCCATGTCTCTACAATAAAGGCATGGTATTAAGGCGAAATTTGATTGATAAAAGGAGCCAGTCAGCTCAAAGGCCATAATTTGGGAATCAGCGTGGAGTGTCTGAAGGTCTGAAAGGATTGCGTGACTGAAGGAAGATTAAGGATGAGGCTGGGGGAAGGAGTGGAAGCAGTAACGGATGAGGTCAGAAGATGCCAATGAAAGGTCCCATAGGGCTGTGGCGGGCAGTGGGGAGAAGTTTGGATTTTATTCAGTTTCCATCAGAGGAATTGTAGAAGACTGATATGATATGATATTCTCTTAGACGTTTCACTGCACACATTCCACACGCATTGCTGTGTGGGGAATGGGCTGTAGGGCCTAGAATGAAATAGCTCTGGATAGGCAGGATAGTGGTGCCATAGCTCTGGGTAGTGATGGGGAAAAGGTGAAAAAATGGTGCATTTGGTATATTACGAGAACAGAACTGGAAATGTTAACCGATAACTGCCTTTGGGGAGGAGAGATGAGGGAAAGAGAAGAATTAGGGATAAATTCTAAACTTTTAATTGGATCAGTTGGAGAAGTGTTTGTACCACTTATAAAAATAGAAAAGGCTGGGGGAGATGAGGATAGTTGTGGAGAGGGACTGAGAACTCCGTTTTGTACATGTAAGTGTGAGAAGGCTATACGCCCGCCAGGAAGAGGAAGGACATGAACACATGATGTTTAGAGATGGGGGAGTTGTGTGGCTAGAGAGAGAAGGGGATCTGACTGCATAATCCTTGACCATCATGCACATTTTCACTCAGTTCCTCCCTCCTCATCCCTGTTGGAATCCCTGATGTCACAGCCATCAAATGCCTTTCCTTTGTAGCCCTCCAGACAATTGAAATCTAAATTTACTTGGATAATTGTTTGATAATGGGATGACTGTGTTATTATGGTAACTTTCTGAGGGTACAGACTGTGTCTATTTTGTTTATCATGTTAAGAAAGTTCACCCAAAATTTGGAAATAAGATGTAAACGTGACACACAGAGAACTGTGTAATAAACCTGGTTATCATTTGACACACTACTTACCATTAATTAGCACCCAGACTTTGTGAAACTGGCACTGAACTTGTAGAAAACTGATATAACACAAATGATTGTGTCCAGCAGAGAGGATTATTACTACAAATGTTATAGTTTTATTATGCTGGAGGAAACTGTGGGCTTTGTATCCAACTTTATAGTCTTATTCCAGCATTCAGTTTTTCTTTTTTATTGTTTATTATTTAATGTAAAATTTACCATTTAAGTCTATAGTTCAGTGGTATTAAGTAGATTCATAATATTGTATAACCATCACCATTATCCATCTTCAGAACATTTAAAAAACTGAAATTCTATCCCATTAAACAAGAACTCCCTACTTTCCCTTCCCCATAACCCCCTCAGCCACCACTGTACTTTTCTGTCCCTATGAATTTGATTATATTAAGTACTTCACATAAGTAGAATGACACAGTATTTGTCTTTTTGTGACCGGGTTTATTCACTTAGCATAATATCCTCTAGTTCATCCTTGTTGTACCATCTGTCAAAATTTCCTTCTTTTTAAGGCTGAATAATTTGTTGTTGTTCAGTCACGCAGTCACGTTTGATGCCTTCTGACCCCATGGACTGCTTCCCTGTCCTTCACCACCTCCTGCAGCTTGCTCAAAAGCTCATGTCCATTGAGTCGGTGATGCCATCAACTATCTCATCGTCTGTTGTCGCCTTCTGCTTTCCATCTTTCCCAGAATCAGTGTCTTTTCCAATGAGTCAGCTCTTTGCATCAGGTGGCCAAAGTATTGGAGCTTCAACTTTAGCATCAGTTATTCCAATGGACTGTTCAGGGTTGATTTCCTTTAGGATTAACTGATTTGCTCTCCTTGCAGCCCAAGGGGACCTTCAAGAGTCTTCTAGAGCACCACAGATCAAAAGCATCAATTCTTCAGCAGTCAGGCTTCTTTATGGTACAACTCTCACATCCATATATGATGACTGGAAAAACCATAGCTTTGACTATATGGACCTTTGTCGGCAAAGTGATGTCTCTGCTTTTTAATATGCTGTCTAGGTTTGTCATAGCTTTTCTTCCAAGGAACAAGCACCTTTAATTTCATGGCTGCAGTCACCATCCGCAGTGACTTTGGAGCCCAAGAAAATAAAGTCCATCATTGTTTCCTTTGTTTTCCCATCTATTTTCCATGTAGTGATGGGACCGGATCCCATAATCTTCATTTTTTGAATTGGATCACATAAAGCTTAACTATTCATCTCTTGATGGACACTGGTTGTTCCTCAGTTTTAGCTATTGTGAATAATACTGCTATGAACATGAGTGTACAAATATTTCTTTTGGTTATACATCCAAAAGTGGAATTGTTGGAATACATGTATTTTTAAATTTAACTTCAATTTCTTCCAGGAATGTTTCATGGTTTTCATTATTACAAGTATTCCACCTCCTTGGTTCAGTTAATCCCTAAGTACTTTATTATTTTTTTGAAGTTATTGTAAATAGAATCACTTTCTTAATTTCAATTTCAGGTAGTTTGTTAGTGTGTAGAAACACAATTGACATTTGTTTGTTCATTGTGTATCCTGATACTTTTCTGATCTCATTTATCAGTTATGACAGGCTTTATCTACGTTTATGTGTGGAATCTATAGGGCTTTCAATGTATAAAATTGTATTTAACACCTGCAAACCAATAATTTTATTTTTTCTTTTTCAATGTGGATGTGTTTTATTTCTTTTTCTTGCCTAATTACTCTGGATAGAACTTCCAATACCTGTTAAATAAAAGTGATAAGAGTCATCCTTGCCTTGGTTTCTGATCTTAGAGGAAAAGCTTTCAATATTTCACCATTATGTATGATATTTGCAGTGAGTTTTTCACATATGGCTTTTATTATACTGAGGTAGTATCCTTCTATTACTAGTTTTTGAGGGTTTTTTTTTTTTTTAACCAT
The DNA here is from genome assembly GCF_055505025.1 of Bos grunniens. Taxonomy (NCBI): domain Eukaryota; kingdom Metazoa; phylum Chordata; class Mammalia; order Artiodactyla; family Bovidae; genus Bos; species Bos grunniens. The sequence goes on along the minus strand of NC_141183.1, from coordinate 57,719,935 downwards.
GAGAGAGTTTTAAATTTTGTCAAATGGTTTTTCTGCATCAACTGAGATAATTACATAGTGCCCCCCCCCCAACCCCGCTCACTTCATTCAGTTAATGTGGTGTATTACATTGATTATTTTTTGAATGTGGAACCATCTTTTCATTCCAGGAACAAATTCCATTTGGTCATGGCGTATAATCCTTTCAATAAATATACTGCTGAATTCAGTATTTTAGTATTTGTTGAGCATTTTTACAATGATGTTCATGCTTGTGTGCTGAGTCGCTTCAGTCATATCTGACTCTTTGTGACCCCATGGACTATAGCGTACCAGGCTCCTCTGTGCATGGAATTCTCCAGGCAAGATTACTGTCCTCCTCCAGGGGATCTTTCTAAACCAGGGATCGAACATGCATCTTCTGCGTCTCCTCCATTGCAGGCAGATTCTTTACCACTGAGCCACAGGGGAATCCCACTGATGTTCATAAAGGTCTGTGATTTTTTCCTGTAATGTCTGGTATCGAGTAATTCTGGCATCATAGAATAAGATAGGAACTGTTACTTCCTCAACATTTCTTGGTAAAAGTTTGAGAAGGATTACTATTAGTTCTTCTTTAAATATTTGGTTGAATTTAGCAATGACATCATCTGTCAAGAGCTTTTCTTTGTTGAGAGACTTCTGGTTACTAATTCAATCTCCTTACTAGCTATGGGTTTATTCAGATTTTTTATTTCTTTGTGACTTAGTCTCGGTAGGTTTTGTGTTTACAGACGTCCATTTCATCTGGTCATCTAATTTGTTGATATACAGTTGTTCACAGTACTCTGCAATGAAACTCTTTATTTCTGTGAAATTGATAGCAGCATCCCTACTTTCTTTTCTGAATGTTGATATTGAATACTCTTCCTTCTTTCTCAGTTCAATTAGCTAAAGGTTTGTCAATTTTGTTGTTCTTTTCAAAGAACCAACTTTGGTTTTGTACATTTTTGCTATTGTTTCTCTGTTCTGTTTTTCTCTGCTTTAATCTTTATTATTTCCTTCCATCTGCTAGCATTGGATTTAGTTTGTTCTTTCTCTAGTTCCTTAAATTGTAAAGTTAGGTTGTTGATTTGAGATATTTTTTGTTCTTCAGTGTAGGCATTTACAGCTATATATTTACCCATTTAACACCTCTTTCAATGTATTACATAAGTTTTAGTATTCTCTGTTTTTGTTCTTATTTGTCTTTAAGTGTTTTCCAGTTTTCCTCTTTGATACATTGGTTATTTAAGAGTATGCTGTCTAATTTCCACCAATTTTTGAATTTTCCAGTTCTCCATCTATTATGGATCTCTAACTTCATCCTGTTGTGGTCATAGATTCGCATGATGTCAATGTTTTAAATTTTTTTTTTTTTAGTTTTCTGGTTTTTTTTTAAATTCTATTTTATTTTTAAACTTTACAATATTGTATTAGTTTTGCCAAATATCGAAATGAATCCACCACAGGTATACATTTGTTCCCCATCCTGAACCCTCCTCCCTCCTCCCTCCCCATACCCTCCCTCTGGGTCGTCCCAGTGCACCAGCCCCAAGCATCCAGTATCGTGCATCGAACCTGGACTGGCAACTGGTTTCATACATGATATTATACATGTTTCAATGCCATTCTCACAAATCTTCCCACCCTCTCCCTCTCCAACAGAGTCCATAAGACTGTTCTATACATCACTGTCTCTTTTGCTGTCTCGTACACAGGGTTATTGTTACCATATTTCTAAATTCCATATATGTGTGTTAGTATACTGTATTGGTTTAAGTCTTAATTTGTGGCTTAACATATGACTATCCTGGAAAATGGACTATGTGCACATAAGAAGAATGTATATGCTGTTTGTTGAGTAGAGTTCTGTATGTGTCTGCTAGCTCCATTTTTGTCTATTGTGTTGTTTAAACCTTCTATTTCCTCACTTCTCCTCTGTGAGGTTGCTTTGGTGTTATTATTGTTAAACTGAGGCTTTCCCCATACATCTTTCTTTCTCTCAGAATATATGTAATACAATATATTGATATAACACATAATAAATACATAATGTATATTGATGATATTATATTATACTATGTTGTTCTTTTGGAGAAGGCAATGGCACCCCACTCCAGTACTCTTGCCTGGAAAATCCCATGGATGGAGGAGCCTGGTGGGCTGCAGTCCATGGGGTCGCTAAGAGTCAGACATGACTAAGCGACTTCACTTTCACTTTTCACTTTCATGCACTGGACAAGGAAATAGCAACCCACTCCAGTGTTCTTGCCTGGAGAATCCCGGGGACGGGGGAGCCTGGTGAGCTGCCGTCTATGGGTTTGCACAGAGTTGGACACGACTGAAGCGACTTAGCAGCAGCAGCAGCAGCATGTTGTTCTTTAGCTGCTAAGTCATGTCTGACTTTTTGCATTCCCATGTAGCCCACTAGGCTTCTCTGTTCATGGGATTTCCTAGGCAAGTGTACTGGAGTGGATTGTCATTTCCTTCTCCAGAGGGATCATCCCAACCCAGGGGCTGAACCTTTGTCTCCTGCATTGCAGGCAGACTCTTTACTGTTAACCCACCAGAGAAGCCCATCTTATAGTATATATTAATATATACTGTTAGTGAAATTGAAAGTTGCTCAGTCGTGTCTGACTCTTTGCGACCCCATTGACTATACAGTTCTCCAGGCCAGAACACTGGAGTGGGTAGCTGTTCCCTTCTCCAGGGTATCTTCCCAACCCAGGGATCAAACCCGGTCTCCCACATTGGAAGTGGATTCTTTATCAGCTGAGCCACAATGAAGGCCCAAGAATACTGGAGTGGGTAGCCTATCCCTGACCCAGGAATGGAATTAGGATCTCCTGCATTGGAGGAGGATTCTTTACCAACTGACCTGTCAGGGAAGCCCCAATACTATTTAATATATATGAGCAAATATCTTACACTATGTATTTATATATTATAATATATATTTATATTAGTTAATATACTGTTATTTTATTATATATTATTATAAAATATATTATATATTTATAATAAATAATACATTATGATATATAATGCCTTATATATCATACAAGATATGTCATAATGTATAATATGTAATAAGTAATATAGAATTGTTTATTATACATTATAAATGTATTGTAATACATGTTATATATTACATTTAATATATTATAACATAATAGTAATATAATATACAATATACATAATACAATATATGTAACATTAATGTAATATATAATATATATAATAAGTTATATAATGTATATATCTGTCTTGTATCTTTCCTTGAACCAGCTTTGTCATCTTGATGAATCCCTCATTAGTGAGTAAAATACAAAGTACAGCTTTGACGTATTCACTACGTAGTTTTACAACAATTATGTTTTTAAGATTTTGAAAATTGTACATGGCAACCATTTGCAGTCTTTAAAACAGTTCACAGAGTCCCTGTCACAGATTACTTGTTCAATATGTATTTGTAAATGAAAGAATAAGTTGTTGTCCTTGTTCAGTCACTAATTTGTATCCGGCTCTTTACGACCCCATGGACTGCAGCTCATCAAGCTTCCCTGTCCTTCACCATCTCCCGATGTTTGCTCAAACTCATATCATTGAGTCAGTGATGCCATCCCATCATCTCATCCATTCTCTGTCACCCCCTTCTCCTCTTGTCCTCAATTTCCCCCAGCATCAGGGACTTTTCCAGTGAGTTGGCTCTTCCAATCAGGCAGCCAAAGTATAGGAGCTTCAGCTTCATTATCAGTCCTTCCAAAGAATATCCTGTGTTGATTTCCTTTAGGATTGACTGGTTTGATCTCCTTGCTGTCAAAGGGAGTCTCAAAATTCTTCTCCAACACCACAGTTCAAAAGCATCAATTCTTGTGGTACTCAGCCTTCTTTAAAGTCCAACTCTCACATCCGTACATGATAACTAGGAAAACCATAGCTTTGACTATACAGATCTTAATCTATGTTTCTCATAGTTTTCCTTCCAAGGAACATACATCTTTTAATTTCATGGCTGCAGTCATCATCCTGAGTAACTATGGAAACTAAGAAAGTAAAATGTCGCTTCTTCTACTTTTTTCCCTTCTATTTGCCATGAAGTGATGGGACCGGATGCCATAGTCTTGGTTTTATAAATGTTGAGTTCTGAGCCAGCTTTTCCACTCTCCTCTTTGAAGTTGTCCTATAACTGGGCTTCCCAGATGGCTCAGGGGTAAAGAATCTGCCTGCCAATGCAGGAGACTCAAGAGACATGGGTTTGATTCCTGAGTCAGGAAGATCCCCTGGAGGAGGAAATGGCAACCCACTCCTGTATTCTTGCCTGGAAAATCCCATGGACAGAGGAGCCTGGCAGGCTGCAGTCAGTGGATTTGCAGAGTCAGACACACCCACACACCGACTTGTAATGAGAATTTCTTTGGGAAAATGTTTGATAAATAAGCTTTGAGTGAGGGCCCAGGGAGTCCACCAATTAAACATATTTGCAGTGTAGCACATCTCAAGAGCTACTATCTTTGACAAAACAATAATCAAGAAAATTGTATAGCTTGGCATTGGATCTTCAATGCAATTTTTTGTTAGCATATTATTGAGAACAAGTGTGGAATTGATCTGGGACTCCTTAAAGACCACAAAATTACTAGTTAAAATAACTTATGGAATAAATAATATACATTTTACAAAGTTGTTAGCATAAGTATAATGAGGTAAGTGATGTGCTTAGTCCCTCAGTCGTGTCTGACTCTTTGTGAACCCATGAACTGTAGCCTCCCAGGCTCTTCTGTTCATGGGATTCTCCAGGCAAGAATAATGGAGTCGGTTGCCAATGAGAGAGTCAATTCCTAGGCAGGTTGATAAGAAGTCCAGGGTCCCCGAGGAGGACAGAGGGGTCTGGAATTCTCAAGGAGGAGGAAAGGGTAAATGTCTTTTTTTTTTTTTTTCTCTCTCTCTCTCTCTCTCTCTACATTCCTTAGTCATATAAAACGTTTTTTTTTTTTTTTTCTTTAAGCCAGGAATTGATGGTTATACAACAAACTCAGTTTAAACTCTATGCTATGCTAAGTCACTTCAGTCGTATCTGACTCTGTGCGACTCCATAGACGGCAGCCCACCAGGCTCCGCCGTCCCTGGGATGCTCCAGGCAAGAACACTGGAGTGGGTTGCCATCTCCTTCTCCAATGCATCAAACTGAAAAGTGAAAGTGAAGTCTCTCAGTCGTGTCCGACCCTCAGCGACCCCATGGACTGCAGCCTTCCAGGCTCCTCCGTCCATGGGATTTTCTAGGCAAGAGTATTGGAGTGGGGTGCCATTGCTTTCTCCTTAAACTCTATACTAAAGATTATATAACAACAATGGATCCTGCTTGAGGACAGTTTCTCCTTCTTGAAAACCTTCTGACTAATTCTGTTATCTTAAAATGTAAATTTTGGGAGTGGGTCTAGTAAAATTTTTACAACCTTGAGACATTCTTTTGATTTATTGTAATAACCAATTGAAAAAGTATATAACTCCCTTTTCTAAGACCATCGAAGGGGCACTCTCTGTCTTCCTTCTGATGTCTATGTCAGAAGCTTTCTCTGTCCTTTTCATACTTTAATAAAACTTTAATAAAATAAAAAATCTTCTTTGGAGATCAAGAATCTGACACCGATCACTGTAAGCTATCACCATGCTCGCCTCCAGGGGATCTTCCCAACCCAGGGATCGAACCCAGGTCTCCCGCATTGCAGGCAGATTCTTTACCGTCTGAGCCACCAAATATGTATGTATAATATAAAAGGAGTATGTAGCATTGTTTTAATATTTATTTCTATTCCCTCTTCATTAAGGTATTGGTGAAATTCTTACTCAGTTTCAGATCAGGAAAATGCCTGTCTCAATTTATTCTAGAGTCTAGGCTCTCTCTCTGGCCTTATTCAATTTTGAATGGTCCACTGATCTTGTTCTTTGACTTAATTTCTGGCCTGTATTAAGTAACTATTACCTACTTCTTTCAGTGACTTCGTACAGAATGCTGGAAATTTTCAACCTGTCTGTGTACAATTGCTCAAAGTTAAGATTTTGGATGTATCAACACTATTTCTGTAGTTTCAATTTCTACTCTGATGCTAAAATCTGGAATTCTATAAGAGCTGACCTTTAAAATACCCAGCAAAATGGCAATTTAACAGCAGGAAAACACGCCACCTCCCACCTTCTTTTTGTATTCATTTGCCTCTACTTATTATCAGTAAATCATTTGAGAAACAATGTGTCTCCCCTCATGTTTCCTTTCTGCTGAAACTGCTTCCTCCTCATTTTACTCTTCTTGTTAGAGGAAGAAGGGATTGTTGAGTAACTCCATGGCACTTTTTGGGAGTGGTATTCAGGACGAATCTTAAAAATGTCTGTCCACTGTATAGAGACTCTGCAGATCAGTTCAGTCACTCAGTCGTGTCTGACTGTTTTGTGACCCCATGGACTGCAGCATCCCAGGCTTCCCTGTCCATCACCAACTCCTGGAGCTTATGCAAACTCTTGTCCATAGAGTTGGTGATGCCATCCAACCATTTCATCTTCTGTTGTCCCCTTCTCCACCCACCTTCAATCTTTCCCAGCAACAAGGTCTTTTCCAATGAGTCAGCTCTTCGCATCAGGTGGCCAAAGTATTGGAGTTTCAGCTTCAGCATCAGTCCTTCCAATGAATATTCAGGACTGATTTCCTTTACAATAGACTGATTGGATCTCCTTGCAGTCCAAGGGACTCTCAAGAGTCTTCTCCAGCACCACAGTTCAAAAGCATCAATTCTTCAGTGCTCAGCTTTCTTTATAGTCCAACTCTCACATCCATACACGACTACTGGAAAAACCATAGCTTTGACTAGTTGGACCTTTGTTGGCAAAGTAATGTCTCTGCTTTTTAATATGCTGTCTAGGTTCATCATAGCTTCTCTTCCAAGGAGCAAGTGTCTTTTAATTTCATGGCTGCAGTCACCATTTGCAGTGATTTTGGTGCCCAAGAAAATAAAGTCTGTCACTGTTTCCATTGTTTCCCCATCTGTTTGCCATGAAGTGATGGGACCAGATGCCATGATCTTAGTTTTCTGAATGTTGAGCTTCAAGCCAAATTTTTCACTCTTCTCTTTCAGTTTCATCAAGAGGCTCTTCAGTTCTTCTTCACTTTCTGCCATAAGGGTGGTGTCACCTGCATATCTGAGGTTATTGATATTTCTCCCAAGAATCTTGATTCCAGCTTGTGCTTCATCCAGCCTGGCATTTTGCATGACGTACTCTGCATATAAGTTAAATAAGCAGGGTAAAAATATACAGCCTTGACATACTTCTTTCCTGATTTGGAACCAGTCTGTTGTTCAATGTCCAGTTCTAACTGTTGCTTCTTGACGTGCATACAGATTTCTCAGGAGGCAGGTCAGGTGGTCTATTCTTACTGCAAACATATTAAACATTTCTGATGGTGATAAGCAGCCCAGGGACTTGCTGTTTGATTATTTATACCTGTGCAATATGTCCTTGAACATATTTGTTCTTTTGATGGTATGAAAGTCTTTTGCATTCATCTCAATATCCGTGGCCATTCTACCATTTCACTTTCTGTGTAAAATGGCACATGGGCATGGACAAGAGAGTAGTGGCCTAGAGGAGATATGTTTATAAACAGGATTTTAAATGAAGATTATATGAAGAAGCATGGTGCTGAAGCAGACAGAGGAGGCATTTTAGAGAATTATAGTCTAAGTAAAGACACAAGAGCAATGTGTCTTCAGTCTTTTATTCATTTGTTCAACAGATATTTATTGACCTATACTACGTGCTCATAATCTGTTCATGATAACAGGGAACATAGATAAGTAGGACATTATTCTAGGCAAGTTGTAGAGACAGAAAGTAGACTAGAGAGTATCAGGGGCTGAAAGCAGGGGAAAATGTCAAGCAATTGCTCAATGGTTACACAGTTTATGTTTGGGTTGTTGAAGAAGTTTGGCAAATATTAATATATGGTGGTGATGGTTGTACAACCTTGTGCATATAATCAATGCCACTGAATTGTACACTTTAATAGGGATAAAATGGCAAATTTTATTCTTATACATTTAACCACAATTTGAAAACTTCATAATGTGTTCATGCCATTGACTCATACACTTTAAATGGGTGAATTGTATGGTATGTGAACTAGTTCTCAGTAAAGCTGTTAAAAAAATAAGGCACTATTCTTCTCCCTTCTTTTATCTTTCCCCCTTTAAGCTTCCCTGCTGCTAAGTCGCTGCAGTCGTGTCTGACTCTGTGGGACCCAATAAACGGCAGCCCACCAGGCTCCTCCATCCCTGGGATTTTCCATTCTCCATCTGCCATTTCCTTCTCCAATGCATGCATGCATGCTAAGTCGCTTCAGTCGTGTCAGACTCTGTGTGGCTCCATGGACAGCAGTCCACCAGGCTCCTCTGTCCACGGAATTTTCTAGGCAAGAGTACTGGAGTGGGTTGCCATTTCCTTCTCCTTAAGCTTCCCTAGTAACACTCAAGTAATGAATAGTGTGACTTATCTTTGTAATGTTAAGGAATAGACATTGTGACCTCTTAATGACTGAATATAATTATCCAGGGGCTGAAAGGTCAAAGGAAATGTAATCGAACTTAAATTGTGTTTTTAGAAGCTTTTAGTTTCAGTTCTGTTTCTTAAAGTAAGATCAAAGAAAGCTTTGTAACAATGGTAACATTAAAGATGAACCTTGAAGGACAAAAAAGGTGACAAGAGAATCAAATTCAAGAGAGGATATTCTGGCAAAGGAGACAGTGCGGATAAAGCAAAGAATTAGGAAAAGCCATGGTGTGATTCATTAAGTGTTGTTTAGTTTCCCCCAGTGGCCCTAGTGGTATAGTTGAAGCTAGAAAAGTTCTGAAAATCCTACTCTCCTAAATAATTGGAATTGCGGTTATTCCTCCTGGAAAGCCTTCTCTGACCTTCAACACTGGATTAAGTGAATAAGGCCCCATTCTTGCCTTACAGAAATTCAGGTCCAATGAGAAAATCATTCTATGAACAAATGATTAACAAAGCACAAAGCATTAACAATGCACAAAGCATTACAAAGTATAAAATATCAACATTGAATGGTTAAGAAGACATTTAGAGAGTTGCTTTGCTTCAATTGAATCACTGCTTTTCTGTTACAGTAATAAAATATTTTTTATTTTTAGGCATATCAGCCCAGAAAAATGAGTGACATTTCTTCACATGCATCTACTACTCTCATCTGAACTGAGTTGTGATGAATGTCACAGCATCCATTCACTCACAACCTGAATGTAGTAATGACAGACACAACCTAGGGAGTTTTACATTCGGATTGCCTACCTTACTTTCTTCCCTAACTTCCAAATGATGTCTGAATTCCCTCATCTCTTTTTCTGTTTGCACAACTGTAAACCTTCATTTATATAGTGCTCTGTTAGGTCATTTGGTACCAGTGCAACTGCACTTAGTAACAGTGCAATTATTGCAAACACAAAAGTGGTCCTGAGGTTTTACGGGAGAACTCACTCATAAAGCGATGGTCTAGAACATGCAAGCTACACTTGAATTGATTTTTGATGATGGGTTATTTAAGCCTATTCAGTTTGGTTTAAATTGTTAAATTCAGACATGATTTTAAAATTCACATGAAACTTTAAGACCTCAGAGTACATTTTTTCTGGCACTCAAATGTCTGCTTTTGCCAGTCATTGTTGCAGTGCTATATATTATTGATGCTCTCACTTTCTCTTTTCCCTTTCTTTCCAGGTTTCCTGTGCACAGTCTTCTACATCATCATGCTACCTTCTAAATAAAATGTTTATTTCTGTTTGCATGTATCCATCCCTATATCTATGTTTAAGGTAAGAAATTCTGTTAAGATAAACACAAACTGAGCAATTGTGATCTATAACGGGTACATTCTTTGAAGTTCACGCTTAAAGTTTCAAAACATAGATTCCCAAATCTATCATTGTGGTCCATAAAGAATATATGGCTGCCAAACTCAGGTTAGGACTCTGATTCTTTTTAGCCTCATCTTTATTTTCTATAACTATGGTTCAACATTCAAAAAACTAAGATTGTGACACCCAGTCCCATCACTTCATGGCCAACAGATGGGGAAACAATGAAAACAGTGACAGACTTTCTTTGCCTGGTCTCCAAATCAATGAAGATGATGACTGCAGTCTTGAAATGAAAAGACACTTGCTCCTTGGAAGAAAAGCTATGACCAAACTAGACAGCATTTTAAAAAGCATAAACATTACTTAACTGACAAAAGTCTGTCTAGTCAAAGCTATGGTTTTTCCATTAGTCATGTACGGATGTGAGAGTTGGACCGTAAAGAAAGGTGAGGGCCAAAGAATTGATGCTTTTAAACTGTGGTGCTAGAGAAGACTCTTGAGGGTCTCTTGGACAGAAAGGAGATCAAACCAGTCCATCCTAAATTAAATCAGTCCTGAATATTCATTGGAAGGACTGATGCTGAAGCTGAAACTCCAATACTTTGGCCACCTGGTGCAAAGAACTGACTCATTGGAAAAGACCCTATTGCTGGGAAAGATTGAGGGCAGGAGGAGAAGGGAACGACAGAGGATGAGATGGTTGGATGGCATCACCGGCTCAATGGACGTGAGTTTGAGCAAACTCTGGGGGTTGGTGATGGACAGGGAAACCTGGTGTGCTGCAGTCCATGGGGTCACAAAGAGTCAGACACTACTGAGCGACTAAACTGACTGCTGCTACTGCTGCTAAGTCGCTTCAGTCGTGTCTGACTCTGTGCGACCCCATAGATGGCAGCCCACCAGGCACCCCTGTCCCTGGGATTTTCCAGGCAAGAACACTGGAGTGGGTTGCTATTTCCTTCTCCAATGCATGAAAGTGAAAAGTGAAATTGAAGTCGCTCAGTCGTGTCCGACTCCTAGCGACCCCATGGACTGCAGCCCACCAGGCCCTTCTGTCCATGGGATTTTCTAGTCAAGAGTACTGAGATTATTATTAATATTAATATATTATTAATAGTTATTGTTCTATAACTATGAGAGGACTGCACCAAGTAATGGCTGATGCTCCAATTAGGCAGATATTCTTATACTGAGTTTCCCATCTGATATAATGAAGCTTTTCCATGGGCTATGGAAATGTTCCCACCAGACAATAACATTCACGAGAGTTGGATTTTATTTGTTTTCTTTACATTTATTTCCTAGCATGGAGCCTTGCTCAATAAATCAGGATTGAATTACCAGTTACTGATTTCATTAATACACCCTGAGATGTCATATTTATTTTGCTTCAATCCACCAACCAGACAGATTTGGCCATGCAGTTTTTCCACTTCACAGTCTCTGAATGGAGTTGCAATGCCTATGTAGAGAATGAAATCTAAACCTCTTCCTATGGCATTTAAGGACATGCACAATCTAGTTCCATCTACATGATGATGTAGAAAATCATGCACAGATAAGACGTCAGCCAGGAAGCTTAGGAAGAGAGGAAAAACAGAAAGTATTAGCCCCATTTCCTGACACTCTGCCCTTGTACAACAGTCACGTTAAACTACTTATTGCTATTTCACTGCTCCACCCATCAATTTTGAAAATTCTGGCTGCAAATTTGTGATATATTTTTATAAATTTGATTTGCAAATCCTATAATATGGAGAGCTGAGGTTTTCCTATACATTGTAAGTAAGTGATCTTTGCTTTAATTGTGAACTTTATCCTTTACCTTTATCCTTTTTTAAAAAAAATCAATTTATTTATTTTAATTGGAGGCTAATTACAGTGTTGTGGTGGGTTTTGCCATACATTGATATGAATAAGCCATGGTTGTACATGTGTCCCCCATCCTGAACCCCCCTCCCACCTACTTCCCCATTGCATCCCTCTGGGTTGTCCTAGTGCAAATGGCTTTGAGTGTCCTATTTCATGCATTGAATTTGCACTGGTCATCTATTTCATATATGGTAATATACACATTTCAATGCTATTCTGTCAAATCATTCCACCCTCACATTCTCCAAACAGAGTCCAAAAGTCTATTCTTTATACCTGTGTCTCTTTTGCTGTATTGCATATAGGATTGTTGTTACCATCTTTCTAAATTCCATATATATGCATTAATATACTGTACTGGTGTTTTTCTTTCTGACTTACTTCACTCTGTATAATAGGCTCCAGTTTCATCCATCTCATTAGAACTGATTCAAATGCGTTCTTTTTAGTAGCTGAGTAATATTCCATTGTGTATATGTACCACAGCTTTCTTATCCATTCGTCTGCCAATAGACATCTAGGTTGCTTCCATGTCCTAGCTATTGTAAACACTGCTGCAGTGAACACTGGGGTACATGTGTCTCTTTCAATTCTGGTTTCTTCAGTGTGTATGCCCAGCAGTGGGATTGCAGGGTTGTATGGAAGTTCTATTTCCAGTTTTTTAAGGAATTCCCACACTGTTCCACATAATGGCTGTACTAGTTTGCATTTCCAACAACAGTGTAAGAGGGTTCTCTTTTCTCCACACCCTCACCAGCATTTATTTTTTGTAGATTTTTGGATAGCAGCCATTCTGACAGGCGTGAGATGGTACCTCATTGTGGTCTTGATTTGCCTTTCTCTGGTAGTGAGTGATGTTGAGCATCTTTTCATGTGTTTGTTAGCCATCTGTATGTCTTCTTTGGAGAAATATCTGTTTATTTCTTTGGCCTATTTTTTTTTTTTTTTGATTGGGTCGATTATTTTTCTGGTATTGAGCTGCATGAGCTTTTTGTGTGTTTTGGAGATTAATTTTCAGTTGCTTCATTTGTTACTATTTTCTCTCATTCTGAAGGCTGTCTTTTCACCTTGCTTATAGTTTCCTTCATTGTGCAAAAGCTTTTAAATTTAATTAGGTCCCATTTGTTTATTTTTGCTTTTATTTCCATTATCTGGGAGGTGGGTCATAGAGGATCTTGCTGTGATTTATGTCAGAGAGTATTTTGCCTACATTTTCCTCTAGGAGTTTTATAGTTTCTGGTCTTACACTTAGATCTTTAATCCATTTTGAGTTTATTTTTGTGTATGGTGTTAGAAAGTGTTCTAGTTTCATTCTTCTATAGTTGGTTGACCAGTTTTCCCAGCACCCTTGTTAAAGAGATTGTTTTTTCTCCATTATATACTTTTGACTCCTTTGTCAAAGATAAAGTGTCCATAGGTGTGTGGATTTATCTCTGGGCTTTCTATTTTGTTCCATTGGTGTATATTTCTGTCTTTGTGCCAGTACCATACTGTCTTGATGACTGTAGCTTTGTAGTAGAGTCTGAAGTCAGGCAGGCTGATTCTTCCAGTTCCATTCTTCTTTCTCAAGATTGCTTTGGCTATTCAATCTTTTGTATTTCCATACACATTGTGAAGTTATTTGTTCTAGTTCTGTGAAAAATACTGTTGGTAGCTTGTTAGGGATTGCATTGAATCTGTAGATTGCTTTGGGTAGGATTCTCATTTTCACTATATTGATTCTTCTGACCCATGAGAATGATATATTTCTCCATTTATTATTTGTGTCACCTTTGATTTCTTTCATCAGTGTTTTATAGTTTTCTATTTATAGGTCTTTTTTTTCTTTAGGTAGATTTATTCCTAAGTATTTTATTCTTTTTATCACAATGATGAATGGGATTGTTTCCTTAATTTCTCTTTCTGTTTTCTCATTGTTAGTGTATAGTAATGCAAGGGATTTCTGTGTGTTAATTTTATATCCTGCAACTTTACTATATTCATTGATTAACTCTAGTGATTTTTTGGTGATGTGTTTAGGGTTTTCTATGTAGAGGATCATGTCATCTGCAGACAGTGAGAGCTTAATTTCTTCTTTTCCAATCTGGTTTCCTTTTATTTCTTTTTATTCTCTGATTACTGTGGCTAAAACTTCCAAAACTATGTTGAACAGTAATGATGAGAGTGGGCATCCTTATCTTGTTCCTGACAAAGGGGAATGCTTTCAATTTTTTGCCACTGAGGATAATGTTTGCTGTGGGTTTATCATATATGGCTTTTATTATGTTGAGGTATGTTCCTTCTGTGCCTGCTTTCTGTAGAGTTGTGTTTTTTTTTTTTTTAAATCATAAATAGGTGTTGAATTTTGTCAAAGGCTTTCTCTGCACCTATTGAGATATCCACATGGCTTTTATCTTTCAATTTGTTAATATGTGTATCACATTGATTGATTTGTGAATATTGAAGAATCCTTGCATCCCTGGGATAAAGACCACTTGGTCATGATGTATAATCTTTTTAATATGTTGTTGGATTCTGTTTGCTAGAATTTTGTTGAAGAGTTTTGAATCTATGTGCATCAGTGATGTTAACCTTTAGTTTTCTTTATTTGTGGCATCTTTGTCTGGTTTTGGTATTAGGGTGATGATGGCTTTGTAGAATGAGTTTCGAAGTTTACCTTCCTCTACAATTTGCTGGAAGAATTTGAGTAGGATAGTTATTAGCTCTTCTCTAAATTTTTGGTAGAATTCTCCTGTGAAGCCATCTGGTCCTGGGTTTTTGTTTGTTGGAATATTTTTAAGTACAGTTTCGATTTCTGTGCTTGCAATGGGTCTGTTAAGATTTTCTATTTCTTCCTGGTTCAGTTTTGGAAGGTTATACTTCTCTAAGAGTTCGTCCGTTTCTTCCAAGTTGTCCATTTTATTGGCATATAGTTGCTGATAGTAGTCTCTTGTGATCCTTTGTATTTCTGTATTGTCTGTTGTGATTTCTCCATTTTCATTTCTAATTTTGTTGATTTGATTCTTCTCCCTTTTTTTCTTGATGAGTCTGGCTAATGGTTTGTCTATTTTATTTATCTTCTCAAAGAACCAGCTTTTACCTTTGTTGATTTTTGCTATATAGTCTCCTTTGTTTCTTTTTCATTTATTTCTGCTCTAATTTTTATGATTTCTTTTTTTCTGCTAGCCCTGGGGTGCTTCATTTCTTCTTTTTCTAGTTGCTTTAGGTGTAAAGTTAGGTTATTTATTTGAATTTTCTCTTGTTTCTTGAAGTAAGACTGTATTGCTATGAACCTTCCCCTTAGCACTGCTTTTACAGTGTCCCATAGGTTTGGGTTGTCTTGTTTTCATTTTCATTTGTTTCTATGCATATTTTTATTTCCTTTTTTATTTCTTCTATGATTTGTTGGTTATTCAGAAGCGTGTTGTTTAGCTTCCATATGTTTGTATTTTTAATAGTTTCCCCCTGCTGTAGTTGACATCTAATCTTACTGCATTGTGATCAGAAAAGATGCTTGAAATGATTTTAGTTTTTTTGAATTTACCAAGGCTAGATTTATGGCCCAGGATATGATCTATCCTGCAGAAGGCTCTGTGTGCACTTGAGAAAAAGGTGAAATTCATTGTTTTGGGGTGAAATGTCCTATAGATATCAATTAGGTCCAACTGGTCCATTGTGTCATTTAAAGTTTGTGTTTCCTTGTTAATTTTCTGTTTGATCTATCCATAGTATGTGTGAGTGGGGTTTTGAAGTCTCCCACTATTATTGTGTTACTGTTAATTTCCCCTTTCCTACTTGTTAGCATTTGCCTTATGTATTGAGGTTCTCCTATGTTGGGTGCATATATATTTATAATGGTTATATCTTCATCTTGGATTGATCTTTTGATCATTATGTAGTGTCCTTCTTTGTCTCTTTTCACAGCCTTTATTTCAAAGTCTATTTTATTTGATATGAGTATTGCTACTCTTGCTTTCTTTTGGTCTCCATTTGCATGAAATATCTTTTTACAGCCTTCACTTTCAGTCTGTATGTGTCCCTTGCTTTGAGGCAGGTCTCTTGTAGACAGCATATATTGGGGTCTTGTTTTTGTATCCATTCAGCCAGTCTTTGTCTTTTGGTTGGGGCATTTAACTCATTTATATTTAAGGTAATTATTGAAAAGTATGACCCTGTTGCCATTTACTTTGTTGTTTTGGGTTGAGTTTATAAACCTTTTCTGTTTCCTGTCTAGAGAAGATTCTTTTGCATTTGTTGAAGACCTGGTTTGGTGGTGCTGAATTCTCTCAGCTTTTGCTTGTCTGTAAAGCTTTTGATTTCTCCTTCATATTTGAATGAGATCCTTGCTGGGTATAGTAATCTGGGTTGTAGGTTGTTCTCTTTCATTACTTTAAGTATGTCCTGCCATTCCCTTCTGGCCTGAAGAGTTTCTATTGAAAGATCAGCTGTTATCCTTATGGGAATCCCCTTGTGTGTTATTTGTTGATTTTTCCTTGCTGCTTTTAATATTTGCTCTTTGTGTTTGATTTTCATTAGTTTGATTAATGTATGTTTTGGGGTGTTTTGCTTTCAGTTTATCCTGTTTGAGCCTCTCTGGGTTTCCAGTTCTTGGGTGGCTATTTCCTTCCCCAGTTTAGGGAAGTTTTCAACTATTATCTCCTCAAGTATTTTCTCATGTCTTTTCTTTTTGTTTTCTTCTTCTGTGACTCCTATGATTCGAATGTTGGGGCATTAACATTGTCCCAGAAGTTGTCCCCATTTCTTTTAATTTTTTTTCTTTTTTCTTCTCTGCTTCACTTATTTCCACCATTCTATCTTCCATATCACTTATCCTATCTTCTGCCTCAGTTATTCTACTGTTGGTTCCCTCCAGAGTGATTTTGATCTCAGTTATTGCATTATTCATTATTGATGGACTCCTCTATTTCTTCTAGGTCCTTGTTAAACATTTCTTGCATCTTTTCAATCCTTGTCTCTAGTCTATTTATCTGTAACTTCATTTTGTTTTCAAGATTTTGGATCATCTTTCTTATCATTATTCTGAATTCTTTTTCAGGTAGACTCTCTATCTCCTCTTTTGTTTGGTTTGGTGTGCATTTATCATGTTCCTTTACCTGCTGAATATTTATCTGCCTTTTCACTTTGTTTAGATTGCTGTGTTTGGGGTGCCATTTCTGTAGGTTGGAATTTCGTGGTTCTTCTTTACTGTGGAGCCTTCTCCCTGTGGGTGGGGTTGGACTAGTGGTTTGTCAAGGTTTCCTGGTTAGGGGAGCTTGCGTCTGTATTCTGGTGGGTGGAATGATCTCTTCTCTATGAAGTGCAATGAAGTGTCCAGTAGTGAGTTTTGGGGTGTCTATGGGTTTGGCATAGCTTTTGGAAGCCTGTCTTTTAATGTTCAGGGTGTGTTCCTGCTTTGCTGGAGAAATTGTGTGGTATGTCTTGCTCTGGATCTTGTTGGCTCTTGCATGGAGCTTGGTTTCAGTGAAGGAATGGAGGCTTTTGGGTGAGCTCTTTTCTATTAATATTCTCTGGAATCATGAGTTCTCTGATATTTTTGAGTTTTGGAGTTAAGCCTCCTCCTCTGGCTTTCACAGCAGCCTCAAGACTTCTCCACCCATCCAACACAGATGATAAAACACCTAGGTTAATGGTGAAACAATTCTCCACAGTGAGAGACACCCAGAGAGGTTCACAGAGTTACAGGTAGAAGAGAAGAGGGAGGAGGGAGATAGAGGTGGCCAGGAGGAGAAGAGGAGTCAAAAGGGGAGAGAGCAATCAAGCCAGTAATCACACCCCTAAATGAAAATGGATACTGAGGATTAGATTGTTAAAGGTACAAAATTGATAACAAATACCAAAAAGTAAAGACTAAATATCTAGAGGTTCAACTCTCAAAATTACAATATTAAAAATACAAAACAAAATCAATCACAAAATTTATTATATATATATATTTGCTTTAAAATAGGGTCTTTTTTTTGCAAGATAATAGTAGGTCATAACAATGAAAATAAAGGAGTAATAAAGAGCTTACATTTAAAAAATAATTAAAAAGTGATAATAGTAAAAATGTATCTAGGAATTTCTTTGAAATTGTTGTGGTCTGTGTGGGGTCAGTTCAGTTTCAGATGGTTCCTTGTTCCAGCTTGTTCTTGTTCTCAAGGTCTATAGGTCCCCTCCAATGCTTAGTCAATGCTAACTACAGGGTTTTAATCTGTTCACCTGTCACTTCCAGAGTGGTTCCCTCTTCTTTATTTTGGCTTCCTCTGTTTGCAAGTATTTTCAGTGTCTAATTTCTACCCTGACACAAGGAGGTGAAGGCAGTCACTCATTTAGGCTCACTTGTTCAGTTGTGTTGTGGGGAGGGAGGAACACTGCAAACAAATATCACGGGCATGTGTGGGAAGTGCTCAGTGTATGGACCACCCTGGATTTGCCCCAGATCAAGGTGGCGTGTGCTTCCCAGGTCTACATTGCTCAGGCTCCAGGGTGCTCTGCAGGGGAACTGTCCAAAGTGGGCCCTGCATTTCGTGCCCTTCCCAGGTCTAACCCGCTGGTGTTCTCAGATACTCTACAAGGGCACAGACTCTGTTGGGCGTGTGTTTTGTGCCCTTCCCAGGTCCGAGAAGCTCAGGCGACCAGGTGCTTGGCAAGTGCACTGTCCCAGGTGGGCCATGCATCTTAATCACCTCCCCGGTCCTGGCCGCTCATCCATGAGTCTCCTCTGGGGAGCTAATCTCAGGCTGCAACCCTCCTGGTAGATGTCAACCATCCAGGATCCCAGGAAGACGTGGTTAGCAGCTGGGAGCCTGCTCAGTTTGGTAGAGGATGCCAGTCTCTGGGGCCCAGATTGTAGCAGCCCCTTGCCTTCCAGCTTGGCTGCTGCCCACCTGGCTCTCTGCCTCCGGTGAGGGGGAGGGGCCTGTATGCAGCCGGCCAGATCTCCTTTGGTGTTAGCTCAATCCTTTGTTCTGTGAGTGGGCCAGGCTGAACTTTAGAGCCTTTCACTGGAAAGCTCTTTTTTTCTCTCTCTGGCGATCCCACAGTTTGGGTTGCTATCTCAAGTTAGCTCCCTCAGATTGTTCTCAGGGCATTTAGGCCCGGTACTTACCCTAAGCACCAATTATGTGGCCCATGCCTCCCTGTCTTGTCCCCACTTGCTGATGGTGGATATGAACATCTGGGCTACTTCTCTGCTGGCAGTTGCAGTTAGGCACATATTCTGTTTTTTTCTTTTTCTCTCCCAGTTATGTTGCCCTCTGAGATTCCAAAACTCTCACAGACCTACCTGTGAGAGGGTTTCCTACTGTGTGGAAACTTCTCCTCCTTCACGACTCCCTCCCCAGGGCGGGTCTCCATCCCTAACTCTTTTTGTCTTTTATATTTTGTCCTATCTCCTTTTGAGGAGGTAGGGCTGCCTTTCTGGGTGCCTGGTGTCCTCCGCCAGGCTTCAGAAGTTGTTTTCTGGAAGTTATTCAGCATTTGAATGACCTTTTAATGAATTTGTGGGGAAGAAAGTGGTCTCCCTGTCCTATTCCTCCACCATCTTGGGACCACTCCCTCCTTTTTTCCTTTTTAATGTAGGCATTTTAATAATTTGGTGCTTGTTTGATTCTTGATATATGTCTATTTTTAATTTTTATGGAAAATCCTTCTCATAATCTTATCCCTCTCTTCATTTATTCTCTGAACCATTGTTTCATCATATTTTTTTAGTATTAAATATTTAAATTTGTGTAACCTAAAAGTTTTCTGGAAACATGCAAAAAATTATCTTCTCTAGGCAACCAAAATATATACTATTGGTTGTGTTTGTTCTATGTTATTAATGTTTTCTTCAGTATGTCTGTGTAACTTTTATTAATTTACTGACCTTACACTTTGTGGCATTTATATGTATTTCTACTTCACAAAATTAGTCCTTGAGATAACTAAAAGTTGTACAGTTTAGAGAGAGAGAGGTAGACAGATAGACAGAAACAGAGACATAGAGACAGAGAGACTCATTTTGAGGAACTGGCTCCAGTGATTGTGGCAGCTTGGCAATCCAAAATCCCCTGGGTAGGCAGGCAGGCTGGAGACCCAAGCAAAAATTCCAGTCTGCTGGTAGAAACCCATCTTGCTCTGGGGAAAGTCAGTTTTTTATTTATTTATTTTTCTTTAAGGCCTTCACCTGTCTGGATGATGGCGACCCATCCAATCATAATCCATCCATTATGGAAAATAATGTGCTTTATTCAACGTCCATTGATGTAAATGTTAATCTAAACCAAAAAAATTGTTCACAAAAGTATCCAGAATGTTTAACTAAATATTTAGGCACCCTGGCCCAGCCAAGTTGACACATAAAATTAACCATCCCGGAGAGTGGCACTGCAGTGCGTTTAGCACCATGCCAGTTTCATAAACAATACACTATTTGAGTGTGTGGCAGTGAAGAAAGGGGACATCTAAGTACTCTTGCCTGGAAAATCCCATGGACGGAGGAGCCTGGTAGGCTGCAGTCCAAGGGGTCGCGAAGAGTCAGACACGACTGAGTGACTTCACATTCACTTTTCACTTTCATGCATTGGAGAAGGAAATGGCAACCCACTTCAGTATTCTTGCCTGGAGAATCCCAGGGACAGGGGAGCCTGGTGGGCTGCCATCTATGCCCGGGTCGCACAGAGTCGGACACGACTGAAGCGACTCAGCAGCAGCAGCAACATTTCCGAAGTGGCAGATTCTATCATGATTTCATAGAAGGAAGTTATTTTTCTGGAATTTTAAGAATAAGTGTTGTTAAGATTAGTAGTAAGAGTCTTTTTCACATAGATCATCCTCATGATAGTGTGGCTTTAAGAATTTCATTGAGTGACTTAGGCGACTATTTCCTTTCTAAGTATCCCACTCTTCAGAGGCTTTGGTGCCTTTAGTTTTTCTCAGTGCCACATTACTGAGTGTGAACAAACCTCTTATCATCTAAGGGAGTGATTGCCAGGTACAGTGTGCCATTGTCCCAAACTGCTTTTTAAAAATTTTAATAAATTTTGTTCTAGAAAGAATTTTACCCAACATTTTATAAAGTGTGTTCTGTGGCACACAGGGCCTGAAAGATATTCTGGGGAATAAAAGGTCAAATATATTTTAAATAGGTGTTCCCAGGAGGTGCAGTTGTAAAGAATCTGCCTGCCAAGCAGGAATCACAAGAGGCTCGGGTTTGATCCCTGGGTTGGGAAGATCCCCTGGAGTAGGAAATGACAACCCACTCTAGTATTCTTGTCTGGAAAATTTCATGGACAGAGGAGTCCAGTAGGCTACAGTTCATGGGGTTGCAGAGTCCAAGACAACTGAGTACCACAATACCACCATATTTGCAAATGGTTATATGTGATTCCTTTCTTAGAAGTTAACAGGACACATGTATATTTATTAGAATGGTGATAAAGTAATATTAAAAAATCCTACCAGTAGACACTGGATTTTCTTTATAAAAGAGAGAATTATATTTGTTTAGTAAAATACTTTTCTAAGCTGCTGGGAGAAGATGAGGTCCCAAGGACATGGATTCAGTTCAGTTCAGTTGCTCAGCCATGTCCAACTCTTTGCGACCCCATGAATCGCAGCACGCCAGGCCTCCCTGTCCAAAACCAATTCCCGGAGTTTACCCAGACTCACGTCCATGGAGTCAGTGATGCCATCCAACCATCTCATCCTCTGTCGTCCCCTTCTCCTCCTGCCCCTAATCCCTCCCAGCATCAGAGTCTTTTCCAATGAGTCAACTCTTCGCATGAGGTGGCCAAAGTACTGGAGTTTCAGCTTTAGCATCATTCCTTCCAAAGAAATCCCAGGGCTGGTCTCCTTCAGAATGGACTGGTTGGATCTCCTTGAAGTTCAAGGGACTCTCAAGAGTCTTCTCCAACACCACAGTTCAAAAGCATCAATTCTTTGGCGCTCAGCCTTCTTCACAGTCCAACTCTCACATCCGTACATGACCACAGGAAAAACCACAGCCTTGACTAGACGGACCTTTGTTGGCAAAGTAATGTCTCTGCTTTTGAATATGCTATCTAGGTTGGTCATAACTTTCCTTCCAAGGAGTAAGCGTCTTTTAATTTCATGGCTGCAATCACCATCTGCAGTGATTTTGGAGCCCAGAAAAATAAAGTCTGACACTGTTTCCCCATCTATTTCCCATGAAGTGATGGGACCGGATGCCATGATTTTTATTTTCTGAATGTTGAGCTTTAAGCCAACTTTTTCAGTCTCCACTTTCACTTTCATCAAGAGGCTTTTGAGTTCCTCTTCACTTTCTGCCATAAGGGTGGTGTCATCTGCATATCTGAGGTTATTGATATTTCCCCTGGCAATCTTGATTCCAGCTTGTGTTTCTTCCAGCCCAGCGTTTCTCATGATGTACTATGCATATAAGTTAAATAAGCAGGGTGACAATATACAGCCTTGACGTACTCCTTTTCCTATTTGGAACCAGTCTGTTCTTTCGTGTCCAGTTCTAACTGTTGCTTCCTGACCTGCATACAGATTTCTCAAGAGGCAGGTCAGGTGGTCTGGTATTCCCATCTCTTTCATAATTTTCCAGAGTTTATTGTGATCCACACCGTCAAAGGCTTTGGCATAGTCAACAAAGCAGAAATAGATGGTTTTCTGGAATTCTCTTGCTTTTTCGATGATCCAGCGGATGTTGGCAATTTGATCTCTGGTTCCTCTGCCTTTTCTAAAACAAGCTTGAACATCAGGAAGTTCATGGTTCACGTATTGCTGAAGCCTGGCTTGGAGAATTTTGAGCATTACTTTACTAGCATGTGAGATGAGTGCAATTGTGTGGTAGTTTGAGCATTCTTTGGCATTGCCTTTCTTTGGGATTGGAATGAAAACTGACCTTTTCCAGTCCTGTGGCCACTGCTGAGTTTTCCAAATTTGCTGACATATTGAGTGCAGCACTTTCACAGCATCATTTTTCAGGATTTGAAATAGCAAGATACAAAGTCACAAGGGAGATGATTAAATCACTGTGCCTTAGAAATACATAGAGACTTTGGGGTGGAGGAGGATAGAGAAAAGAGAAGAGAGGAACAGGAGGAAGGATAAACCACAGTAACTGAGTAACAGGGTAGATTTCGTTATTTTCCTCATTGCCATGTAACTCCAATTTATTATAGTTTGTTTCACAAGCAAAGAAGTTGTGTGAGAAGAATGTGACTGATTTCTTCACTTGTGTCAACACTGAGTTGCAGTTAGGGGAATAGCTGTAAGACACAGCAGAGAACCAAAATTCAGGAAACATGGGCTGTCAGAGCCAGTGGTGATCATGGGCTTATATAAGCATGGGAGTATTTCATAGAAATGTGGGAAGTAATGGATTCTCCCTCAAGCCAAAGCCAAGGGGTTCATAACCACCTTTCTTTTTCAGTCCTAAAGTACAGAAGAGCCCAGCTCGCATCTGAATTGTGTGTATGTATGTTTTCATAGACAGGTGATGAAAGTGCACTAAAATGTTGTCAAATGACCTTTCTCAGTGATTAACTCTCAAGCAGCTTTTACTTTCTTCTCTATTTGTTGTTGTTGTTCAGTTGCTAAGTTGTGTCTGACTTTTTGTGACCCCATGGACTGCAGCATGCCAGGCTTCCCTGTCCTTCACCATCTCATGGAGTTTGCTCAAATTCATGTCCATTGAGTTGGTGATGCTATCTAACCATCTCATCCTCTGCTGCCCCCTTCTCCTTTTGCCTTCAATCTTTCCCAGCATCAAGGTCTTTCCCTACCAGTAAGCTCTTTATATCAGGTGGCCAAAGTATTGGAGCTTCAGCTTCAGCATCAGATCTTCCAAGGAATATTCAGGGTTGATTTCCTTTCGGATGGACTGGTTTGATCTCCTTGCAGTCCAAGGGACTCTCAAGAGTCTTCTCCAGCACCACTATTTGAGAGCATCAATTCTTCAGCACTTGGCCTTCTTTATGGTTCCACTCTCACATCTATACATGACTACTGTATTTGAATCTTCTCCAGTAAATATGCACTATTTTTTATAAACAGATTAATTAAATTTTTAATTTTTATTACTAAAATGCATTCTCAAATATTGCTTCATTCAGTTAGGCTTTTGGTAGACATTTGGCAGCCCTCTGCTCCCCAAGATTGCCTACTCCAAGACTAAACCTCTGGAAGAGCTTAGAATATAGCTAATTAAAGTTTCTGATTACAAATCCACATGTCTTAATAGATAGTCTAGCTGAGGTAGGATCGATAGTCCTTTATGGAATTAAATCTGACAGCACAGGTAGTTGAAGAAGGCCATCCTCCTCTGCTATGAAGTGACCTAAGAGAGCGCCCTCAGTTTGGAATCTCATAGAAATCAATATATTGCCCTAGGCTTAAACCATTCTTTAATTTATTACAGGCTTTCTCTTGTTGGAAGAATTAGGTAGGTGGTTTTTCAACTAACTAAATTTTAAGGTTAGAATTTTTTCTTGAAAATGTATTTGTACTGTTTTTGTTCTATTTTCAACCACATTGGTCCCTGGGAAAATGTATTTTTCCTATTTGGTCACCAAGACCCCATCTTGACTTTAGGCCATGATCTTGGGGGCACAAACTAATTCATGTGGTTGGTTAGGCTTGAAACACTCTTAGCTCTGGTAAATCACACAGCATTTTAGGGCTTTTCCTCAGCTTTGCTTCTGTCCATGTGGTTTCCTTCCTTCTGTCTATTTCTCAAGAGTCAGTGCAGCAAGGGGGTCACAAGCATGCACTTGGGAGTCTAATGGTTGACTTCTAACCTTGACTTGGCCATTCAGGGAAGGCATGATCTCGTGTAATCTACTTGCCCTCTCTGTCTCAAGTGACTCATCTATAATGTGCAAATAAAAACAACACATTCCTCAGAAGTTGTTGTGAGGATTAATTAGATGATGGATGAAAAATCCTTAGTAGACTCTAGCACATCCTGAGTACTCAAATAAACATAAGCTGTTATTTCTTGAAAAACACCATCTCATTTTCTACTTCCCTTCAACCTTTCATGATATTCTTGTAAGGCTGATATCAGAGCCTACTTAATCTCCAACTGTTTCCACATCTTCACTTATTTTCATCAGGATGCAGTAAAAAGAGTGTGGACTTTGAAGTTAGGGAGACCTGGTTTAGAACTGTGGGTACTCAACTTACTGTGTGATTCCTGGCCACTTGTGGCCCTTAATTTTCCAAACATCAGTTTTTTCGGGTGTAGAGACAATAAAACCAACTTAAAGAGCTTGTTGTGAAGATGATTAGTCCCCATCCCTTTGATGCCACTTATCAAGGTACTCAGCCCATAGTAGATGCTGCAATGAAAGTAAGCCACACACTCTTTCTTTGTATCTGAGTTTAAGATTTCACTTCCTCAGTCATCCCACTGCCTGTCTGGAATCGCCTTACCTTCCTCTCACCCCCTGCCTTACCAGAAAAGCCATATCTTCAAGTCTCATTCAAGAATAGATTAGTAGGAGATAAGAATCTGCCTGCCAATGCAGGGGATGAGGATTCGATCCCTGGTCCAGGAAGATTCTGCATGCCACAGAGCATCTGAGCCCCTGAACCACAGCTACTGAAGCCCATGTACTTAGAGCCTATGCTCTGCAACGAGAAGCCACTGCAATGAGAAGCCCACATACCACAAGAATAGACCCAAACCTCAACACGAATCAGCCATAGGTATACATATATCCCCTCCCTTTTGAATCCCCCTCCCATCTCCCTCCCCATTCCACCCCTCTAGGTGGATACAGAGCCCCTGTTTGAGTTTTCTGAGCCATACAGCAAATTCCCACTGGCTATCTATTTTACATATGGTAATGTAAGTTTCCATGTTATTCTCTCCATGCATCTCACCCTCTCCTCCCCTCTCCCCATGTCTATAAGTCTATTCTTTTTGTCTGTTTCCTTCAATAAAAAATAAACTAAAAAAAAAAAAAAAAGAATAGCCCCAGTTCACTGCAGCTAGAGAAAGTCTGTGAGCAGCAATGAAGACCCAGCACAACTAAAAGTAAATAAATAAATAATAATTTATAATTTAAAAAAGAGTAGATTAGTAGGATTATTAACATCTGAATTTGAATCCTACCTTTCCCATATTTAAGCTGGTTAAGTTTGGGTACAGTTTCTGACATTCTATTTTCCCTCTTCTTTAAAACAGAAATAATGATAAGTACTTCAAAAAGCTGTTGTGGGTATCAAATTAAGTTTACTTAGTATATTTCAAGCACCTGCCATGAGCCCGCCATTATGCTAGGTAGTGGGATTGAAACTGAGCCAGCTGGATAGTGTGTTTGTACAGTGCTGAGCACAGAGTTTGGTATCCAGAAAGCTGCAGGTGGTAATGTCTGCTATCATCACCATCACCAGCATCATCATCATTATATCTGTGTTATGTTACATAAGCATGGAATCATTCAATTACATTTTAAATCCTCTAGTCTCAGTCAAAATAAAGAAATCATTCTATCTTCTATGGAAGTTTGGGGAACTGCCTTTCCACAGAGGTAGTCCTGATACATGATACATCACGCAACAGTTAAAACCACAAGTAAGATGAATTTTTTAAAGTCATTCTTACATATAATTGAGGTTGCAAATCATTGGTGTGGTAGTTAGTACCTGACTGAAGGGTAACTGTAGACTGTTTAATCCTAAGGGACAAATAATGTTTTAAATATTAAGTGACTGAACAGTAGGATGGATAGATTATGGTATGTTCATACAATGAAATGCTACCCGGCATTGAAAAACAATGGGCTACATCTTGCCAAATGTAACAAAGTGGAAATCTCACAAATATTATGAGCAAAAGAGGTCAGATAAAAAGAATATAATATTGTATGGTTCAATTTACGTCATGAGCAAGACAGACAAAACTTATCTATGGTGGTAGAAGTTGAATAGTGGTTATCTTTGGGGGAGTAGGAATTGACTGGCAAGGCCACAAAGAAAACTTCTAGGTGATAGAAAAGTCTTCTAGTGATCTGCTGCTGCTGCTAAGTTGCTTCAGTCGTGTCCGACTCTGTGCGACCCCATAGACGGCAGCTCACCAGGCTCCCCCGTCCCTGGGACTCTCTAGGCAAGAACACTGGAGTGGGTTGCCATTTCCTTCTCCAATGCATGAAAATGAAAAGTGAAAGTGAAGTTGCTTAGTCGTGTCAGACTCTTAGCGACCCCATGGACTGCAGCCCACCAGGCTCCTCCGTCCACGGGATTTTCCAGGCAAGAGTACTGGAGTGGGGTGCCATATCTAGTGATCTGCTGCTGCTGCTGCTGCTAAGTCGCTTCAGTCATGTCCGACTCTGTGCAACCCCATAGATGGCAGCCCACCAGGTTCCCCCGTCCCTGGGATTCTCCAGTCAAGAACACTGGAGTGGGTTGCCATTTCCTTCTCCAATGCATGAAAGTGAAAGTGAAGTCGCTCAGTCCAATCCGACTCTTAGCAACCCCATGGACTGCAGCCTACCAGGCTCCTCCGTCCATGGGATTTTCCAGGCAAGAGTAGGTGGTGACAAATGATCTCTATTTCTTTCTTTCTGTTGCTCTAGCTCTGGCTCTCAGAAGCTTGATACATTTTATATATGTTAAAATGTATCCAGTTGTTAACTGAAGATGTGTGCAAATTACTAGATGTAACATTGCATTTAATGTTAATAGTAATTCAGTTCAATTCAATTCAGTCACTCAGTCATGTGTGACTCTTTGCAACCCCATGGATTGCAGCACATCAAGCTTCCCTGTCCATCACCAACTACCCAACTTGCTCAATCCATTGAGTTGGTGATGCCATCCAACCATCTCATCCTCTGTCGTCCCTTCTCCTCCCACCTTCAATCTTTCCCAGCATCAGGGTCTTTTCCAGTAAGTCAGTTCTTCCCATCAGGTGGCCAAAGTATTGGAGTTTCAGCTTTAGCATCAGTCCTTCCAATGAATATTCAGGATCGATTTCCTTTAGGATTGACTGGGTTTGACCTCCCTGGAGTCCAAAGGACACTCAAGAGTCTTTTCCAACACCACAGTTCGAAAGCTCAGCTTTCTTTATGGTCTAACTCTCACATCCATACATGACTACTGGAAAAACCATAGCTTTGACTAGACAGACCTTTGTTGGCAAAGTAACGTCTCTGCTTTTTAATATGCTGTCTAGCATATTAGACATATGTCTAGCATATTAGAAAAGCATATTGGTCATAGCTTTTCTTCCAAGGAGCAAGAGTCTTTTAATTTCACTGCAGTCACCATCTGCATTGATTTTGGAGCCCAAGAAAAGAAAGTCTATCACTGTTTCCATTGTTTCCCCATCTATTGGCCATGAAGTGATGGGACTGGATGCCATGATCTTAGCTTTTTGAATGCTGAGTTTCAAGCCAGCATTTTCACTCTCCTTTCACTTTCATCAAGGGGTTCTTTAGTTCATCTTTGGGTCCATATTGGTGGTGTCTTCTGCATATCTGAGGTTATTGATATTTCTC
This sequence comes from Bos grunniens, assembly GCF_055505025.1. Classification (NCBI taxonomy): domain Eukaryota; kingdom Metazoa; phylum Chordata; class Mammalia; order Artiodactyla; family Bovidae; genus Bos; species Bos grunniens. The sequence goes on along the minus strand of NC_141183.1, from coordinate 57,691,677 downwards.
CCAGCAATCTTGATTCCAGCTTGTCCTTCATCCAGCCTGGCATTTTGCATAATGTACTCTGCATATAAGTTAAATAAACTGGATGACAATATATAGCCTTGACACACTCCTTTCCCAATTTGGAACCAGTCTGCTGTTCCATGTCTGGTTCTAACTGTTGCTTCTTGACCTGAATACAGATTTCTAAGGAGGCAGGTAGGGTGGTCTGGTATTCCCATCTCTTTAAGAATTTTCTACAGTTTGTTGTGATCCATACAGTCAAAGGCTTTGGTGTAGTCAATAGAGCAGAAGTAGATGTTTTTCTGGAACTCTCTTGCTTTTTCAATGATCCAGAAGATATTGGCAATTTGACCTCTGGTTCCTCTGCTTTTTCTAAATCCAGCTTGATCATCTGGAAGTTCATGGCTCATACACTGTTGAAGCCATAGTTGGAGAATTTTGAGCTTTACTTTGCTAGTGTGTGAGATGAGTGCAATTGTGCGCTGGTTTGAACATTCTTCTTTGGTATTACTTTTCTTTGGGATTGGAATGAAAACTGACCTTTTCCAGTCCTGTGGCTGCTGCTGAGTTTTCCAAATTTGCTGGCATATTGAGTGCAGCATTTTAACATCATCATCTTTTAGGACTTGAACTAGTTTAACTGGAACTCCATCACCTCCATTAGCTTTGTTCATAGTGATGCTTCCTAAGCCAACTTGACTTTTCACTCCAGGATGTCTGGCTCTAGATGAGTGATCATGCCATCGTGGTTGTTGGGGTCATTAAGATCCTTATTGTATAGTTCTTCCGTGTATTCTTGTCATCTCTTCTTAATATCTTCTGCTTCTGTTAGGCCCACTGTTTCTGTACTTTACTGTATCCATCTTTGCATGAAATGTTCCTTTGGTATCTCTTATTTTCTTGAAGAGATCTCTAGTCTTTCCCATTCTATTGTTTTCCTCTATTTCTTTGCATTGATCACTGAAGAAGGCTTTCTTCCCTCTCCTTGCTATTCTTTGGAACCCTGCATTCAGATGGGTATATCTTTCCTTTTATCCTTTGCCTTTAGCTTGTCTTCTTTTCTCAGCTATTTGTACACAGATCTAATCCCCTGAGTCTATTTCTCACTTCCACTGTATAGTCATAAGGGATTGATTCAGGTAATACCTGAACGGTCTAGTGGTTTTCCCTACTGTCTTCAGTTTAAGTCTGAATTTGGCAATAAGGAGTTCATGATCTGAGCCTCAGTCAGCTCCTGGTCTTGTTTTTGCTGACTGTATAGAGCTTCTCCATCTTTGGCTGCATAGAATATAATCAATCTGATTCCTGTATTGACCCTCATGGTGACACATGTGTAGAGTCATTTCTTGTGTTGTTGGACGAGGGTGTTTGCTATGACCAGTGAATTCTCTTGGCAAAACTCTGTTAGCCTTTGCCCTGCTTCATTTTGTACTCCAAGGCCAAACTTGCCTATTACTTCAGGTATCTTGACTTCCTACTTTTGCATTCCAGTCCTCTATGATGAAAAGGACATCTTTTTTGGTGTTAGTTCTAGAAGGTCTTATAGGTCATCATAGAACTGTTCAGCTTCTTTGGCATTCTTGGTTGGGGCATAGACTTGGATAACTGCGATATTGAATGGTTTGCCTTGGAAACGAACAGAGATCATTCTGTCATATTTGAGATTATTGACCCAAATACTGCATTTCAGACTCTTTTGTTGACTATGAGGGATACTCCATTTCTTTTAAGTGATTCTTGCTCACAGTAGTAGATATAATGGCCATCTGAATTAAATTCTCCTAATTCCTTCCATTTTAGTTCACTGATTCCTAAATGTTGATGTTCACTCTTGCCATCTCCTGTTTGACCACTTCGAATTTACCTTGATTCATGGACCTAACATTCCAGGTTCATATTCAATATTGTTCTTTACAGCATTGGACTTTATTACTGTCACAGTCACATCTACCACTGGGTGTTGTTTCACTTTGGCTCTGTCTCTTCATTCTTTCTGGACTTATTTCTCCACTGTCTCCAGTTGCATATGGTGATTACAGTGAAGATCGCTCAGTCGTGTCCGACTCTTTGCGTCCCCATGGACTGTAGCCTACCAGACTCCTCTGTCCATGAGATTTTCCAGGCAATAGTACTGGAGTGGATTTCCATTTCCTTCTCCAGGGAACTTCCTGACCCAGGGATCGAACCCAGGTCTCCACATTGTAGACAGACACTTAACCGTCTGAGCCACCAGGGAATTGGGCACTTATTGACCTGGAGAGTTCATCTTTCAGTATCATATCTTTTTGCCTTTTCTTACTGTTCATGTTCTCAAAGCAAAAAGACTGAAGTGGTTTGCCGTTCCTTTCTCCAGTGGACCACATTTTGTCAGAACTCTCCACTATGACCCATTTGTCTTGGTTGACCCTACAGGACATGGCTCATAGTTTGAGTTAGACAAGGCTGTGATCCATGTAATCAGTTTGGTTAGTTTTCTGTGATTGTGGTTTTCATTTTGTCTGCCCTCTGATGGATAAGGATAAGAGGCTTGTGGAAGCTTTCTGATGGGAGAGACTGACTGTCATATATATATAACAATAAATATTACAATTAAGATTACACTCCTACAAAGTAAGTCTTCCCGGGTGGTGCTAGTGGTAAAGAACCTGCCTGCCAATGTAGGAGACACAGGAGATGGGAGTTTGATCCCTGGGTTGGGAAGATCCCTTGGAGTAGGAAATGGTACCCCACTCCAGTATTCTTCCTGGAAAATTCTAGGGGCAGTTGAGCCTGGCAGACTATAGTCCATGGCACTGCAGAGAGTCAGATGTGAGTCAGCAACTAAGCACACACTACAGGTAAATCTATGTACACATCACTCTGTCTCTCTCTCGATTCCCATTAAAATTAGTTATGTATATAAAGTAAAATTGTATACATAATATTTGTAAATTTTATATAAATATATAAATTTAAATTATATATAAATGAATTGCATATAAATTTATATATGTTTTAATATATAATTACATATATATATGTCTGTATAAAGTTTTTTTCCTCCTGTTTATTTACTTCTCAGTTCATGTGTAGTTGAGGCTGGTATGAGTTATATTTCCTTTTTTTTTGAGTTGTATTTTCTAAGTGTGGTCTTGGCTCTTCTCTTCCTTCCTCAAGCTTCTCAGCAGTACTTTTGGGGGAGGAGGCTGGTCAGTGGGTTGTGGGGGAAAGTCATGGGACAAATACAAAAGTAGTCTTGGGCTTAAGGTGTACTGTCAATTATTCTTAAAGTGGATCATCTGTATGTGGTAAGTGCTCATTATATGAGGCTCTTAGGCGTTTTCTCCTGGTGTTAGTAATGAAGTGCTGCACCTTGGCCTGAGATTAAATCGAAGAATGGCAATTACAAGCAGGGCTCTAGTTTTCCAAGTTATCATTTGGAGTGGATGATAATGATGTTGGAAGTGCTGAGGCTGTGATGGACCTAAGAGGAGAGGGTGGCATGTCCGGCTTCGAGCACTTTCCAACTTACACATTTTAGCCTCTGCCATCTTTTTCTTTATATTGGGTTGATTTGGAGTAAGGAGCTGGTTTCCTGGCTCCGTCTCACTCCGCTTCCGGGGACAGGCCACGACGGGCCTGTGTAGAGTGCAGCTTGCTCTGTGAAGTCTGAAAGAGGAAAACGTTGATGGTCCAAACACCGTGTTGTAAGTGACCATGTGCTGGGAGAGTTCATTTCCCAGCTGGGCCCACAGCCGTGGGGGTGGCGGGGAGGGTGGTGAGACCAGGCAGCTGTTAAGACCTGTAAGGGAGAGGGAGGAGGTTACAAAGAGAAGGCGCCAAGTAAATATAGCTCTTCTTTTTTACATAACAGAGAAAGAGAGAGAAATATTGGGTCACCCCAGACAAACAGGGAAAGGAGTGCAGCTGGGAAGGTGGGAAAGACAGAAACCAACCGCTAAAGAGCACTGACTTGACAACCTCCAAATCACAATTAGGAGCCACTTCCTGGCCTCACATTTTCCACATAAACACTCGGGCGCTGGGCAGAGTTAATGGGCCCTGACTCCTGCCGGGAGCAGCTCCGGCCAAGCCCGGCCGCGATTGACGTCAAGGCCCAGCGTCTCAGAGGAATGTGCCCGCTCCCCGCGCTTCAGGGTCTGACCCTAACCTTTCCCAGATGTGCAACTGTTCTTCCTTCCAAACAGGGAGTTTCAACACTGGGCATTGTGTGCGCTCTCAGCCCCGTCCTGGAGCCAAAACAAAAGTCCCAGTTCCTGCGTTTCAGAACACGATTGTCGCCCGCCGGCCTTTCTCTCTGAGCTGCTGGGCCGTCCTGCTGGAGGCGGTCCCGGGGCCTGGGTCCCTGCTCTGCTTCTTATCTCGCCCCCAAGCTGCCTCCGCAGGTTGCCTCTGTGTGTCTGGCTGCGGAGGGCCGGGAGTCCCGGCAAGCAAGGGCTTTTAGGCTCCAGCTCCTCCCTCCTCCTGCCTGAAAGCCCTGCCTTTCCTGGCTCCAGGCACGCAGGCTCTTTGCAGCTGAACTAACACTTCTCCGTAGTAGGTGCTTGTGGCCCTGTGGCTTTGCCCCCTCTATTCAGCTTGCTGGAATGTCCTCTTCCCTTTCCCGTTTTTGACTTGGTGGACAGAGAGGCCTCATTCAGTTCTGAAGGCAGTGCAAGCTGGAAGCCTTTTCCTGGCCCCTTCTCTCCTGGTGTGAGTTGGCTGCTCTCTGTGGTTTTGCTGCCCTACTTTATAGAGACTGCAAACTTTATGATTCATGACACTGGGGGTTTCTTTTCTCTCCCTGCTTTATGTTTTCGTTGGTTATTCGTGTGTCTCTTTCTCCAGCTAGATTGTAAGCCTTTCAAGAAGAAGGACATTTTGCTCATCTCTGAACCTCCCATTTAGTGGAATACATAATAGATATTGGGACTTCCCAAGTGGTACTAGTGGCAAAGAACCCACCTGCCAGTGCAGGAAACATAATGAGACGTGGGTTCAATCCCTGGGTCAGGAAGATCCCCTGGAGGACAGCTTAGCAACCCACTCCAGTATTCTTGCCTTGGAGAATCCCATGGACAGAGGAGCCTGGAGGGCTACGTCCATAGGGTAACAAAGAGTCAGATTTGACTGAAGTGACTTAGCATGCATGCATAATAGGTATTTAATAAATGTTTGTTGAATGAATTAATGAATATGTCCAAGAACATGAGAACAACGATGATGCAATAGAAATCAGGTATTTCCGTGATTTTGGAAGAGTTAGTGTTGACAAAAGAGCAAAGCCTTGAAGATGAGCATAGGAAAATAAACACAAAATTTACACAATAGGGACAATTGCTGTTGCTAGTAGAGGTCCTTAACCTTGTCACTTCTTAAGTCTTTCACCGATTTTATCTCATTTTCTTCTTACAACATCCCTTTTCCAAGTGGCTTGGGGAGTCTATAATCACTGTGTTATTTCAAGTTTCTAGACAATATAATTCTGTAGCCTTCAGTGGAGACATATTCCAAGGCCTCTCAACCCTTTGGAAAGCCCTAAATCCCTTTGCTGCAGACCAAGTGTACTATCTATTACAAAGCAGCTGAACAAAGAATCTTGGCTTTAAAGTTACCTCTGTGCTTATTATGTGAAAACTAAATTTCCCCTCCCTTCTGCACTCACAGTTACCATCAGCCCTTCTTTCCCCCAAGCCTAAAACCCCTGATGGAGAATGAATATAGATAAGATGGTAACAGAGTCCACATAGCAATCTGGGCATAATTAGTCTGCCTTTCCCCCCAAAGATAAGAATGGATACTTAAGAAAGAGCTACATACATCAATGCTAAGCTTTCATTTGTTGTTGCAAAATTCCAGATGGGAGTTCCCAATGGGAATAACAATTTGCCTTCCCACCATCAGACTGGCGCCTCAGGGACAGACTCCTCAGGGAATCTGACCCTAAATGGGCAGAGCTCCAAGAAAGCACAGGGGAGATGTCACAATGATGTCACTTTAACAGCCAGGAGGCAACTATCTCTTTCCTGGAGGTATACAATTATAAGGGTGATTTCAGGACTTATGGCAGATGTGAGGCTGGGGGGCACAGGGTATCTGCTTGTTATCATGTCAACAAGTGGAGTTAGGAGAAAAGTCCCCTTATCTGCCTGTTTTCTGGAGGGAAAAACCAAAAGTGGTGATGTCTTTCCGCTAATCTGGAAATCTTTCTGGCTTCCCACTGGAAAAGGAAATTTCCACAGTGAGTTTTCAATTTGCTGCTTCTCTTGGGGTAGGAAGACATCTAATTTTAGTATAATCAAGAGCTAAGTGGATTAGGCCCTTCAGAGTTGCTCAGGATTTCTGATTATGTGAAATAATTTATAAATTTTATAATACAACTATATATTATAATTATATTTATGTAATTATATACAAATATAAATTATGTGAAATATTTTTTAATTATGTAAATAATATGAAAACCAGGGTTTTAATTCTCTATTCCCATATTTCTATGCAGCCTCCTTAAGAACTGCCTTCAACAAAATAGGATGGAGCGGTTTGTCAAAGTTATAGGGATTTTCCCAAGGAAACTGTGAACTGGTGAAGCTGGGAGCACTGTAGGAAATTTATATTTTCAATCAGAAACAAAAGATGTATTTTTTTTTCCAGAAAATTTTTTAAATTTTTCTTTAATATCAGTGCTGGGCTTAAGAATTTAGATTATGAACATTTTCAAATCGTGGAATAAGGTTTGCATTTCTTTAAACTTGCACTGACTGGTACTTCTGAGGTGACAAAAGCAAGAAAATGATGGGAAAAAGTAAAACTAATCCCCAGCCAAATCAGATAGAGGAACAAGAGGAGGAGAGGGGAGAACAAACGCTTGCTGACATACCGCAAAGGAAGGAGGAGACCTAGGAAAGTAAAGCTGTCCTATTACTTCCCCAGGCAGGAAGCTATTGCTGACTTAATTTCATGGGTACAAGGAAGAGTAAAATCAACACGTTATGGTTCTGATGAGAGATTTAACTCTCATCATCTAATGTTTGCGAAAAACATTCCACCCCAATGATGAGGAGGTGGAAAAGAACAATGAAACTTATCAGTGCTGCTTATGGATTATGGTCTCCAAATTACTGTTTCTAATAAACACTTAGGGTGTGCCTACTGTGTGCAAAGTATGGGCATTTGTATGTACTGGGATGAATAGGCCACTTGGCCTCTTCTATCAAAGTGGTCCTGAGTTCTCTGAAGAAGTTTGGACCAAAAGGATAATGAGGGGGACCAGTAGAACTCTTGAATGAGTTCTTCTTGCCTTAAGGTTCCAAACTGCTGTATAACTGGATCATGTTTTTATTGTCCTCTTGTGTGGAGGAGAGTTTCCCAGGTGGCACAAGTGGTAAAGAATCTGCCTGCCAATGCAGGAGACATGAGAGATGCACGTTCAATCCCTGGGTCAGGAAGATCCCCTGGAGAAGGAAATGGCAGAGTATTCTTGCCTGAGAAATCCCATGGACAGAGGTGTCTGGAGAGCTACAGTTCATGGAGTTGCAGAGTCAGACATGACTAAGCATGCAAAAGCATGTGTGGTAGTCGTCTTCTCTTGCCTCTCTCTCTTTCCTCCTTTCTAACTTCCTTCTTTTTTTCCCCTCCCCATCCTCACCATCCTTCTCTCTTTTTCATTCTCACCATTATCAAATTAAGGAAATTGCTAAGGCTTTTAAAAATTATTTAAATATTGTTAAATTTTATAACACTTTTCATCTATTAAGGTGATCATATTGTTTTATATTTCTTTATTCTATTAATTTGGGGGAATCACATTAGTTGACTTTTATTTATTTTTTAACTAATTAATTTATTTTAACTGGAGGCTAATTGCTTCACAATATTGTGATGGTTTTTGCCATACATCAACATGGGTCAGCCATGGGTGCACCTGTGTCCCCCTATCCTGAACCCCTCTCCTTCTTTCCTTCCTACTTCATCCCTCTGGGTTGTCCCAGAGCACCAGCTTTGAGTGCCGGGCTTCATGCATAGAACTTGCATCGGTCATCTGTTTTACATATGGTAATATACCTGTTTCAGTGCTATTCTCACAAATCATGTTGCGTGACTTTTAAATGAATGAACTAACTGTGTACTCCTGGGATAAACACTATCTAGTTTTTCTTTTTGTGTATTTGCTGGATATGGCTATGGTTCTTTTTAGGGTGTTTACATCTTGTTCGTAAGTAAGAGATTAGCCTATGAATTTCCTTTTTAAGACCTTCGCACATTTAACTTAGTATCAATATTACAAAGATCTTCCTTGACTTACAGTAGGGTTACATTCCAATAAACGTATTGTGAATTGAAAATATTGTAAGCAAAAAATGCATTTAAATTTTCCTGCTAAGTCACTTCAGTCGTGTCCGACTCTGTGTGACCCCATAGATGGCAGCCCACCAGGCTCCGCCATCCCTGGGACCAAAATCATAGCTTAGCTCAGTTTATCCTAAATGTGCTCAGAATGCTAATATAACTTAGAGTTGAGCAAAATCATCTAACACAAAGCCTATTTTATAAGAAGGTACTGAATATCTCATGGAATGTATTGAATACTGCACTGAAGAATGGAAAGTGTCATGGTTGTCGGTGTTTTGGTTGTTTACCTGCTGTGACCATGTGACTAACTGGGAAGTGTGACTCTGCCCTGCCCAGCATTGCTAGAGAATATTTACCACATATCAGAGGCCTGGGAAGAGATCAAAAGTCAAAATTTAAAGTATGATTTCTACTCAGTGTGTGCTGCTTTTGCTCCATCAACCTCAGATATGCAGATGACACCACCCTTATGGCAGAAAGTGAAGAGGAACTCAAAAGCCTCTTGATGAAAGTGAAAGTGGAGAGTGAAAAAGTTGGCTTAAAGTTCAACATTCAGAAAACGAAGATCATGGCATCTGGTCCTACCACTTCATGGGAAATAGATGGGGAAGCAGTGGAAACAGTGTCAGACTTTATTTTTCTGGGCTCCAGTGTCACTGCAGATGGTGATTGCAGCCATGAAATTAAAAGACACTTACTCCTTGGAAGGAAAGTTATGACCAAACTAGATAGCATATTGAAAAGCAGAGACATTACTTTCCAACAAAGGTCTGTGTAGTCAAGGCTATGGTTTTTCCTGTGGTCATGTATGGATGTGAGAGTTGGACTGTGAAGAAGGCTGAGCACCAAAGAATTGATGCTTTCGAACTGTGGTGTTGGAGAAGACTCTTGAGAGTGCCTTGGACTGCAAGGAGATCCAACCAGTCCATTCTGAAGGAGATCAGCCCTGGGATTTCTTTGGAAGGAATGATGCTAAAGCTGAAGCTCCAGTACTTTGGCCACCTCATGTGCAGAGTTGACTCACTGAAAAGACTCTGATGCTGGGAGGGATTGGGGGCAGGAGGAGAAGGGGACGACAGAGGATGAGATGGCTGGATGGCATCACTGACTCTATGGACGTAAGTCTGAGTGAACTCCGGGAGTTGGTGATGGACAGGGAGGCCTGGCGTGCTGCGATTCATGGGATCGCAAAGAGTCGGACACAACTGAGTGACTGAACTGAACTGAACTGAACTGAAGTGTCTTGATCCTAATCCTGTTTCTAATTTTTCCAAGAGTATCATCTTGGACAAGTTACTTTATTTCTCTTCAGTTTTAACATCCATAAAATGGTACTAATATGTAACAACATAAATAGAAATATAAAGATTAGAAAAAAATGTATATGCAGTAGTTAGCATTGTTACCAATACAGAGCATATACTTAATAAACCATAGCTGTTGCTGTAATTACTGCTGCTGTAACTGTTGTTATGACTGATCGCTAGAGCTGAACCTACTTTTCTATTCTGCAATGGAATGTTCTGCCTAATGGAGTATAATGTTGCTGGGCATATACTGTAAAAGTCTTTATTGTATTTTGAATCACAAGTCTTTATTGTATTTGTATTTTGAATCACATACACATCACTGAGATTGTGTATGGGGTCATATATATGTGGTTAGTAAGGATTTAGGGGTCTGGGGTCCAGGAAAGGAGATGTAGCTCATAGAAGTCTCACTGAAGGGAAGTAACTGACCTTTGCAACATGGTGGAGAAACAGCAGGCAGGGGATGGATGGCCATCATGGGTATGGGAACAGCTATCATGTATCCATGATCTAGTATTTACTTGTTTTTGGTCATGTTACATGGCCTGGAGGATTTTGGGTCTCTGACCGGGGATTGAACCTGGGCCTTGCAGTGGAAGTGTGGAGTCCTAACTAATGGACTGTCAGGGAATTCCTTTTTTTTTTTTTTTGAAATTGAAGTATAGTTGATTTACAATGTTGTCTTAGCTTGTGGTGTACAAGAAAGTGGCTCAGTTAACTTATATATATTCCTTTTCATTATGGTTCATCATAGGATATTGGATGTAGTTCTCTGTGCTATTTACTAGGACCCTGTTGTTTATCTATTCTATATATAGTAGTTTGCATTTGCTCATCCCAAACTCCTCACTTACCCCAACCACTTCCCTTTTGGAAACCATAAGTTTGTTCTCTATGTGTATGAGTCTGCTTCTGTTTCATTAATAAGTTCATTTGTATGTGATTAACCATATCAACAAAATAAAGAATAAAGATCACATGGTCATCTCAATAGATGCGGAAAAGTTTTTGACTAAATTCAAATATATGATAAAAACTCTCCAGAAAGTGGGCATAGAGGGTCAGTTCAGTTCAGTTGCTCAGTCATGTCTAACTCTTTGTGACTCCATGGACTGCAGCATGCCAGGCTTCCCTGTCCATCACCAACTCCCGGAGCTTATGCAAACTCATGTCCATAGAGTTGGTGATGCCATCAAACCATCTCATCCTCAGTTGTCCCCTTCTTCTCCTGCCTTCAATCTTTCACAGCATCAGGGTCTTTTCCAATGAGTCAGTTCTTTGAATCAGGTTGCCAAAGTATTGAAGTTTCAGCTTCAGCGTCAGTCCTTCCAGTGAATATTCAGGACTGATTAACTTTAGGATGGACTGGTTGGATCTCCTTGAAGTCCAAGAGACTCTCAAGAGTCTTCTCCAACACCACAGTTCAGTAGTGCTCAGCTTTCTTTATAGTCCAACTCTCACATCCATACATGACTACTGGAAAAACCATAGCTTTGACTATGTGGACCTTTGTTGTCAAAGTAATGTCTCTGCTTTTTAATATGTTGTCTAGGTTGGTCATAGCTTCTCTTCCAAGGAGCAAACGTCTTTTAATTTCATGGCTGCAATCACCATCTGCATTGATTTTGGAGCCCAAGAAAAGAAAGTCTATTACTGTTTCCATTGTTTTCACATCTATTTGCCATAAAGTGATGGGACCGGATGCCATGATCTTAGCTGTTTGAATGTTGAGTTTCAAGCCAGCTTTTTCACTCTCCTCTTTCACTTTCATCAAGAGGCTATTTAGTTCTTTGCTTTCTGCCATAAGGGTGGTGTCATCTGCATGTCTGAGGTTATTGATATTTCTCCCAGAAATCTTGATTCCAGCTTGTGCTTCCTCCAGCCCAGCATTTCTCATGATGTACTCTGCATATAAGTTAAATAATCAGAGTGACAATATACAGCCTTGATGTACTCCTTTCCTGACTTGGAACCAGTTCCTAGCAAAGTAAGGCTCAAAATTCTCCAAGCCAAGCTTCAACAGGGCATAGAGGGTACATACCTCAACATAATAAAGACCATATATGACAAATCTACCAGCTAGCATCATACTCAATGGTGAAACCTGAAAGCATTCCCTATAAGTTCAGGAACAAGATATCCATTCTCACCACTTTTATTCAACACAGTTTTGGAAGTCTTAGCTACAGCAATCACAGAAGAAAAAGAAGTAAACAGAATTAAAATTGGAAAAGAAGTTAAACTGTTACTGTTTGCAGATGACATGATACTTTACATAGAAGATTGTAAACCTACCAGAAAACTACTATCATCAATGAATTTGGTTAAGTTATAGGTTGCAAAGTTACTACTCAGAAATCTGTTGCTTTTCTGTACACTAACAATGAAAGATCAGAAAGAGAAATTCAAGAAGCAATTCCATTTACCATTGCATCAAAAAGAATAAAATACTTAGGAATAAACCTACCTAAGATGGCAAAAGACCTGTACTCTGAAAACCATAAAATGCTGATGAAAGAAATCAAAGAAGATATAAACAGATGAAAAGATATATCATATTCATAGATCATTGTTGTTCAGTCACTCAGTAGTGTCCAACTCTTTGCGGCCCCATGAACTGTAGCACTCAGCTTCCTTATCCTTCACTATCTCCCAGAGTTGGCTCAGAACTCATGACATGAGCCAATGATGCCATTCAACCATCTCATCCTCTGTCTTCCCCGTCTCCTCCTGCCCTCAATCTTTCCCAGCATCAAGGCCTTTTCCAATCAGTCAGCTATTTGCATCAGGTGGCCAAAACATTGGTGCTTCAGCTTTAGCATCAGTCCTTCCAGTGGATATTCAGGATTCATTTCATTTAGGATTGACTGCCTTGATCTCCTTGCTGTCTAAGGGACACTCATGAATCTTATCTACTGCCACAGTTCAAAAGTGTAAATTGTTTGACACTCAGGCTTCTTTATGGTCCACCTCTCACATCTATAGACAACTACTGGAAAAACCATAGATTTGATTATATGGACCTTTTGTTGGCAAAGTGATGTCTCTGCTTTTTAATACATTGTCTAGCTTTGTCACAGCTTTTCTTCCAAGGAGCAAGTATCTTTTAATATCATGACTGCAGTTACCTTCCCCAGTGATTCTGAAGCCCAAGAAAATAAAGTCTATCACCGTTTCCATTTTTTCCCTCATCTATATGCCATGAATCTTATCTGATGGGACCAGATGCCATGATCTTAGTTTTTTGAATGTTGAGTTTTAAGTCAGCTTTTTCACACTCTTCTTTCACCTTCATCAAGGTGAAAAGAGAGGATTTTCAAGCATCATCAAAAAGTTCTTTAGTTCCTGTGCACTTTTTGTCCTTAGGGTGGTGTCATCTGTATATCTGAGGTTATTGATATTTCTCTCAGCAATCCTGATTCCAGCCTGAGTTTCATCCAGCCCAGCATTTCATATGATGTACTCTGCATTTAAATTAAATAAACAGGGTGACAATATACAGCCTTGACATACTCCTTTCCCAATTTGGAACCAGTGCATTGTTTCATGTCTAGTTCTTGGCTTGCATACAGGTTTCTCAGGAGGCAGGTGAGGTGGTCTGGTATTCTTCCCATCTCTTTAAGAATTTTCCATAGTTTGTTGTGATCCACACAGTCAGAGGCTTTGATGTAGTCAGTGAAGGAGAAGTAGCTATTTTTGTGATTCCTAAAATATTAATGTTCATTCTTGTCATCTCCTGTTTGCCCACTTCTTATTTACCTCGATTCATGGACCTGACATTCCAGGTTCCTATTCAATACTGTTCTTTACAGCATCAGACTTTACTTTCACCCCAAGACACATTCACAACTGAGTGTTATTTCCACTTTGGCTCAGTCTTTTCATTCCTTCTGGAACCATTTCTCCACTCTTCTCCAGTAGCATAATGGACACCTACTGACCTATCAGGTTCATCTTCCAGTGTCGTATCTATCTGCCTTTTCATATTGTTCATGGGGTTCTCAATTAAGAATGCTGAAGTGGTTTGCCATTCCCTTCTCCAGTGGTCTACGTTTTGTCAGAACCCTCTACCATGGCCCATCTGGGTGGCCCCACAGGGAATGGCTCATATTTTCATTAAGTTACTCAAAGCTGTGACCCATATGATCAGTTCGGTTAGTTTTCTGTGATTGTGGTTTTCATTCTGTCTGCCCTCTGATAGATGAGGATAAGAGACTTGTATAAGCTTCCTGGTGGGAGGTACTGGCTGTGGGGGAAACTGGGTCTTGCTCTGTTGGGCAAGGACTTGTCAGTAAATCTTTAATCCAATTTTCTGCTGATGGGTGGGCCTGTGTTCCCTCCCTATAGTTTGGCCTGAGGCCAACTCTTGTAGGGATGTTGGCAATCTCCTCCAAAAGGACTTATGCGTGCACGCTGCCTCCCAGGACTGCTTCTATCAATGCCCCTGACCCCGTGGCAGGCCACTGTCACCCATGCCTCTGCCGGAGAGTCCCACACACAGGCAAGTCTGGCTCAGTCTCTTGTGGGCTCACTGCTCCTTTCTCCTGGGTCGTGGTACACACAAGGTATCGTTTATGCCCCCCAAGAGTCTCTGTTTCCCCAGTCCCGAGGAAGTTTTATAATCAAATCCCTCTGACCTTCAAAGTTAGATTCTCCAGGGATTCTCAGTCCCTTTGCCAGACCCCCAGTTTAGGATGTCTGTTGTGGGGCCTAGATCTTTTTGCAATGTGTGAGAACTTCTTTGGTACAATTGTTCTCTAGTGTGTGGATCGCCCACCCTGTGGCTCTATAGTGGAGCTAATGGTGACAGGAGACGGGAATCAAGACCATCCCTAAGAAAAAGAAATGCAAAAAACCAAAATGGCTGTCTGAGGAGGCCTTACAAATTGCTGTGAAAAGAAGGAAGCAAAAAGCAAAGGAGAAAAGGAAAGATATACCCATTTGAATGCAGAGTTGCAAAGAATAGCAAGGAGAGATAAGAAAGCCTTCCTCAGCGATCAAGGCAAAAAAAAAAAAAAAAAGGAAAACAACAGAATGGGAAAGACTAGAGATCTCTTCAAGAAAATTAAAGATACCAAGGGAATATTTCATGCAAAGATGGACTCAATAAAGGGCAGAAATGGTAGGAACCTAACAGAAGCAGTAGATATTCAGAAGAGGTGGCAAGAATACACAGAAGAACTGTACAAAAAAGATCTTCATGACCCAGATAATCAGGATGGTGTGATCACTCACCTAGAGGCAGACATCCTGGAATGTGAAGACAAGTGGGCCTTAGGAAACATCACTATGAACAAAGCTAGTGGAGGTGATGGAATTCCAATTGAGCTATTTCAAATCCTCAAAGCTGATGCTGTGAAAGTGCTGCACTCAATATGCCAGAATATTTGGGAAACTCAGCAGTGGCCACAGGACTGGAAAAGATCAGTTTTCATTCCAATCCCAAATAAAGGCAATGCCAAAGAATGCTCAAACTACCGCACAATTGCACTCATCTCACATGCTAGTAAAGTAATGCTCAAAATTCTTCAAGCCAGGCTTCAGCAATACATGAACCGTGAACTTCCAGATGTTCAGGCTAGTTTTAGAAAAGGCAGAGAAACCAGAGATGAAATTGCCAACATCCACTGGATCATCGAAATAGCAAGAAAGTTCCAGAAAAACATCTATTTATGCTTTATTGACTATCCCAAAGCCTTTGACTGTGTGAACCACAATAAACTGTGAAAAATTCTGAAAGAGATGGGAATACCAGACCACCTGACCTGCCTCTTGAGATACCTATATTCAGGTCAGGAAGCAACAGCTAGAACTGGACATGGAACAACAGACTGGTTCCATATAGGAAAAGGAGTACATCAAGGCTGTATATTGTCACCCTGCTTATTTAACTTATATGCAGAGTACATCATGAGAAACGCTGGGCTGGAAGAAGCACAAGCTGGAATCAAGATTGCCGGAGAAATATCAATAACCTCACATATGCAGATGACACCATCCTTTTGGCAGAAAGTGAAGAAGAACTAAAGAGCCTCTTGGTGAAAATGAAAGAGGAGAGTGAAAAAGTTGGCTTAAAACTCAACATTCAGAAAACTATGATCATGGCATCTGGTCCCATCACTTCATGGCAAATAGATGGGGGAACAGTGGAAACAGTGGCTGACTTTACTTTTTTGGGCTCCAAAATCACTGCAGATGGTGATTGCAGCCATGAAATTAAAAGATGCTTACTCCTTGGAAGGAAAGTTATGACCAACCTAGATAGCATATTAAAAAGCAGAGACATTACTTTGCCAACAAAGGTCCATCTAGTCAAGGCTATGGTTTTTCTAGTGGTCATGTATGGATGTGAGATTTGGACTGTGAAGAAAGCTGAGCGCCAAAGAATTGATGCTTTTGAACTGTGGTGCTGAAGACTCTTGAGAGTCCCTTGGACTGCCAGGAGATCCAACCAGTCCATCCAAAAGGAAATCAGTCCTGAATATTCATTGGAAGGACTGAGGCTGAAGCTGAAACTCCAATCCTTTGGCCACCTGATGTGAAGAGCTGACTCATTTGAAAAGACCCTGATGCTGGGAAAGATTGAGGGCAGGAGGAGAAGGGGACAACAGACGATGTGATGGTTGGATGGCATCACCGACTCAATGGACATGGGCTTGGGTGGACCCTGGGAGTTGGTGGCCACAGGGAGGCCTGGTGGGCTGCGGTTCATGGGGCTGCAAAGAGTCGGACACGACTGAGTGACTGAACTGAACTGAATGAACTGAATGGCGACCTCCCCCAAGAGGGCTTATGCCAGACACTGTGCCTCCCAGAACTGCTGCTGCTAGAGCCCCAGTCCCCATGGCAGGGCACTGCCGACCCATGCCTCTGCAGGAGACCCTCAAACAGTCAAAGGCACGTCTGGCTCAGTCTCTTTTGGGGGTCATTGCTCCTTTTTCTGGGTCTTGGTGTGCCCAAGGTTTTCTTTGTGCCTTCCAAGCATCTCTGGCAAGTATGAGGTTTGATTTTAAATGTGATTGTGCCCCCTCCTAATGTCTTGTTGCAGCTTCTCCTTTTCCCTGGCTGTGGGGTATCTTATTCTCTCATTTAATTCTTACCACAGCACAAAATCTAGTTCGTGGATTGGAAGAGTAATATCATCAAAATTACTATACTACCCAAGGAAATCTACAGATTCAATGCAATCTCTATCAAATTACCAATGACATTTTTTCCACAGAACTAGAACAAAAAATCTCAAAATTTGTGTGGGAACACAAAATACCATGCATAGACAAAGCAACCTTGAAAAAGAAAAATGGGGCTGCAGGAATCAGGCTCCCTGACCTCAAACTACCCTACAACCTGCAGCCATCAAAACAGCATGGTGCTGGCACAAAAATAGAAATTTGAGATCAATGGAACAGGATAGGAAACCCAGGAATAAGCCCATGAGCCCATGGTCAATGAATCTATGACAAAGCAGAGAAGTCTACACAATGTTGGAAAGACAGTCTCTTCAACAAATGGTGCTGGGAAAAATGAACAGCCACAAGTAAAAAGTGAAATTAGATCATTCTTTAACTCCATAGTTACAATAAGTTCAAAATGGATTAAAGACCTAAATGTTTCAGTGGACACTATAAAACTAGGAAAACATAGGCAGGACACTCTGTGACATAAATCATAGCAACATCTTTTTTACCCATCTCTCAAAATAATGGAAATAAAAGCAAAAATAAATGGGGCCTAAACTTAAAAGCTTTTGCATAGCAAAGGAAACAATAAATGAAATGAAAAGACAGCCCACAGATTCAGAGAAAATATTTACAAATGATGTGATCAGTAAGGGATTAGTCTCCAAAATCTACAAACAGCTTATGACACTTAACAGCATTAAAACAAACAGCCCACTTAAAAAAATGGACAGAATATCTGAATAGACATTTTTTCAAAGAGGGCATATAGATGGGCATATGAAAAGAAAGTCAACATTGCTAGTTATTGGTGGTTTAGTTGCTAAGTCATGTCTGACTCTTGTGATCCCATGGACTGCAGCCTGCCAGGCTCCTCTGTCCATGGGATTCTCCAAGCAAGGATACTGGAGTGGATTGCCATTTCCTTCTCCAGGGTATCTTCCTGACCCAGGAATCAAACCTAGTCTCCTGCATTGCAGGCAGATTCTTTACTGACTGAGCTATGAGGGAAGATTTGCTAGTTATTAGAGAAATGCAAATCAAAACTGCAATGAGATATCACCTCACACAAGTGAGAATGGCTATCATTTAAAAATCCACAAACAGCAAATGCTTGAGATGGTGTGGAGAGAAGGGAATCCTCCTACATTGTTGGTGGGAGTATAAATTGGTGCAGCCACTATGGAGAAGAGTGAGTATGGAGGTTCCTTAATAAACTATTATTAGAGCTAACATGTGACCCTGCAGTCCCACTCGAGGGGATATATCACAAGGAAAACATAATCTGAAAGGATACATGCACCTCAATATTCATTATCTGTTTACAATATCCAAGACGTGGAAGCTACGTAAAGGTCCATCAACAGAGGACTGGATAAAGAAGATGTGGTACATGTATATAAAGGAATGTTACTTAGCCATTAAAAGAAGTGAAATAATGCCATTTGCAGCAACAAGGATGGGCCTAGAGAGTGTCATACTGAGTGAAGTAAATCAAATAGAGAAGGAGAAATATTGTATGACGTCCCTTATATGTGGAATCTAAAAAGAAATAATACAAATTAACTTACTTACAAAGCAGTAAGAGAGACTCACAGACTTATAAAAACAACCTTATGGTTGCCTGGGGTAGGGGGGAAGGGACAGTTAGGGAGTTTGGAAGGTCATGTACACACTGCTGTATTCAAAATGGGTCAACATCAAGGACCTATTGTATAGCACATGGAAATTTACTCAATGTTATGTGCCAACCTGGATGAAAGAGGGTTTGGGGGAGAATGGATACATGCATATATATGGCTGAGTCCCTTTGCTGTTTACTTGAAACCATCACAACATTGTTAATGGACTATAAATGAGTGTTAGTCACTCAGTCTTGTCTGACTCTTGGCGACAACGTGGACTGTAGCCTGCCAGGCCCCTCTGTCCATGGAATTCTCCAGGCATGCATACTGGAGTGGGTAGCCATTCCCTTCTTCAGGGGATCTTCCCAACCCAGAATTGAATCCAAGTCTCCTGCATTGCAGGCAGATTCCTTACCGTCTGAGCCACCAGGGAAACCCAATTCCCAATGCAAAATAAAAGTTTAAAGTTTGAAAGAAAAGTTCATTTGTATCATGTTTTAGATTTTACATATAAGTGATATGGAGAAGGAAATGGCAACCCACTCCAGTGTTCTTGCTTGGAGAATCCTATGGACAGAGGGGCCTGGTGGGCTACAGTCTATGGGGTTGTAAAGAGTCAGACACGACTAAGCCACTAACACATACACACAGAAGTGATGTATGACATTTGTCTTTTTCTTTCTAACGTACTTCACTTAGAATGATAATCTATAGGCCCATCCATGTTGCTGCTCATAGCAATATTTCATTCTTTTTTGGGGGCTTAGTATTTAATACTTTGCCTTTTGAATGTTGCAGTCAATAAAGTGATATTATATATTACAGAGTGGCTCTGCTTGTGCTTGGGTTATTAAAGGATAGAAATGTATTCATTCTTAGGGTGCCACGTCTTGAGAAGCTGATCGTGAGATATTAAGAATATTCTGCAAAAAGCAGATGTAGTCTCAGATGGTTGACTGAGGTGACAAGAGACAAACAGGTTGGACTATGCAATATCCCAACGTGCCTCGGGGATTCTCAGAAATACTTGGAACGAGGAACCTGGTAAAAGACTGAGAAGGATAGGAGATGGACAAATTATGCCTGACATCATAGAAAGTTGTGACTCACTGTAGACAAAATGCGACTCACTATAAATTGTGACTGCACTATAGATGCAGACCCTCCGCATCGCAGCATTTGTTGTAAACCCTCTCGGCTAACATCATCCCCACACAGCTCTTTGTACATGCTAGTTTCAGGACAAGTGTCTGTTGCCTCCCCTCCTGCTTGGAGGGCTCCTGGAGGCAGTTCTTTTGATCTCAAACAACTAGATTTGTGAGCTCCCTGCCTTGGGCTCTCAGCCACTACAACAGTCAGCAGCACAGACTTCTGAAGGGGATCTGGCAAGAATACAGTGGCTACAACCACCACCCAGCCTCAGCAACATGTGTCCTCAATTTCTCTCTTCCCTGGGTGGGTATGGGGTGGGAAGCAAAGAAAATAAGTCTGCTGATTTCTTAAACTCATGCATATTTATTCTTGGAACATATGCTTCTTTTCTCCCTCAGGGCTAATGAAACCTGCTTAGAACTTTCATTTCCACATCTAAAATGATACGGCTCATTTCTTATCATCCCTTGAGGAATGACCAGTTGCTGGTGGGTCAGGGAACTCCCAAACGGGGTAAAAATGGAGCTGATTCTCTTTTGAAAATGTCAGTAAACCTTTCCTTACGCCTAAATATGACCCCAGGAGACCTGAATTCTTTAGTTACATTCTTCCAACTTCAGTAATTGCTTAGGGAAGCCACTTGGAACAAGGGCTGTGAGCAATTCAAAGGAGTTTGGCTGCCTCTGGGACCACTTCTATAAACTCATAAATTCTTCAGACCTCATAAATTCCAATGAGGCTGAACACAGCAAGCCCCTCTTCTTTGGGGACAGACCCTGTTCCCTTTCACCCTAAGCAGTGGCTCTCCCAGGCTTTGTTATGGCTTCTTTGGAACTCTGTACATAGCAACCAGGGCAGGAGGTGAGCTCGTCTCTCCCTATTAAATATGATGCCATGAAGCTGTTACTGTCAGCTACTGCCATTAAAAGGACAGCTGTTAATCTGTCTTCAGTGGAAAGAGATGACCTCCTCTCTCTTCCTGCTTCTCAAAAATAACCATCTTTTCCCTCTATCCTGATCACAAAATGCATCACTGACCTAGAGGGACACTCTGAGAATTTTCCCAGGCATGCTCCACCAGCAGGCTCAGAGTCGTGAACTTGAAGACAAACTTGCCAGGCTCTCAGGGAGTCACACTGAGGCTCCAACCTTCACACCCTCCCCCTAAGCTGTCCCAGTGGTTGGGCTCTGCAGTAAGAGAGGTTTCTTCCTTCAGAGAAGTGAAATGTACAGGAACTCTCCCCCACGCCTCCTGCAACAAGTGAGGGAGCTATCCTGTAGAGAGATGTGTGTGGGAGGGGGGCATGCGCATGCATGCTTCCATGTTTGCGTGTGCACAGGGTTTTTACGTGTGCATGGAATGGGCATGTGTGAGTTTTTGTGTGTATGTGTGTCATGTGTGTGGTATGTTGACAGAGAACTTCAGTCTTTCTCCCTCTTTCCCTATCCACAGCCTGCTTCTCCTTAACCCAAGGTGAAGTGAAGTGAAGTCGCTCAGTCGTGTCTGACTCTTTGCGACCCCATGGACTGTAGCCTACCAGGCTCCTCAGTCCATGGGATTTTCCAGGCAAGAATACTGGAGTGAGTTGCCATTTCCTTCTCCAGGGGATCTTCCTGAACCAGGAATTGAACCCGGATCTCCCACATTGTAGGCAGACACTTTATTGTCTGAGCTACAGAGCTCTCTTTTAACCCAAGGTAATCTTTTTTATCTGCTTAATCTTATCTAACTTTGTGGGTATGTGTGCAATAAAACACTGACCAGAATTCTGGCAAAGGGGATTGTTTGAATGTGTGAACAGTTACTCTTTGTTTGGTAGAGGTGTTTTTCTGGACCCCAGTTTCTGGAGTCCACTGGGGTAAGAGGACATTGTCCTTTGCTGACATTGAAACGCTGACCCACCATCCCACATGTCCGGCCTTGGTTGGGAGACTATGGGCTCTGTGTGAGGAAGAAAGATGTGTAGTATCCTGATAATCCTATCTGGTCAACAGATGAGCTAGGTGGGAAAAGACAATGGCTTCTTTTTAAAAAACATACCAAAAAAAAAGCCTTTTATTTTTATTATTTTATTGAATGATAATTGCTTTCACAGTGTGGTGGGCTCTGCTGTACAATTATATGAATCACTCATCAGTTCAGTTCAGTTCAGTCGCTCAGTCGTGTCCAACTCTTTGCAACCCCATGGACTGCAGCACACCAGGCTTCCATTACCAACTCCCAGACCTTGCTCAAACTCACGTCCATCAAGTCAGTGATGCCATCCAACCATCTCATCCTCTGTTGTTCCCTTCTTTTCCTGCCTTCAATCTTTCCCAGCACCAGGGTATTCTCCAATGAGTCAGTTCTTTGCATCAGGTGGTCAAAGTATTAGAGTTTCAGCTTCAGCATCAGTCCTTCCAAAGAATATTCAGGACTGATTTCCTTTAGGATTGACTGCTTTGATCTCCCGGTAGTCCAAGGGACTCTCAAGAGTCTTCTCCAACACCACAGTTCAAAAGCATCAATTCTTTGGTGCTCAGCTTTCTTTATAGTCCAACTCTCACATCCATACATGACCACTGGAAAAACCATAGCTTTGACTAGCCAGACCTTTGTTGGCAAAGTAATATCTCTGCTTTTTAATATGGTGTCTAGGTTGGTCATAGCTTTTCTACCAAGGAGCAAAAATGTCTTTTAATTTCATGACTGCAGCTGCCGTCTGCAGTGATTTTGGAGCCCCCTGAAATAAACTCTCTCACTATGTCCATTGTTTCCCTATCTATTTGCCATAAAGTGATGGAACTGGATGCCATGATCTTAGTTTTCTGAATGTTGAATTTTAAGCCAACTTTTTCACTCTCCTCTTTCACTTTCATCAAGAGGCTTTTTAGTTCCTCTTCACTTTCTGCCATAAGGGTGGTGTCATCTGCATGTCTGAGGTTATTGATATTTCTCCCAGCAATCTTGATTCCAGCTTGTGCTTCATTCAGCCTGGCATTTCTCATGATGTACTCTGCATGTAAGTTAAATAAGCAGGGTGACAATATACAGCCTTGATGTACTCCTTTCCCAATTTGAAACCAGTGTGTTGCTACATGTCTGGTTCTAACTGTTGCTTCTTGACCTGCACACAGATTTCTCAGGAGGCAGGTAGGTGGTCTGTTATTCCCTTCTCTTTCAAAATTTTCCACAGTTTGTTGTGATCCACACAGTCAAAGGCTTTAGCATAATCAATAAAGAAGTAGTATATGTTTTTCTGGAACTCTCTTGCTTTTTTGGTGATCCAACAGATGTTGGCAATTTGATATCTGGTTCCTCTGCCTTTTCTAAATCCAGCATGAACATCTGGAATTTCACAATTCACATACTATAGAAACTTGGCTTGGAGAATTTTGAGCATTACTTTACTAGCATGTGAGATGAGTGCAGTTGTGTGGTAGTTTGAACATTCTTTGGCATTGCCTTTCTTTGGGATTGGAGTGAAAACTGACTTTTTTCCAGGTGGCCACTGCTGAGTTTTCCAAATTTGCTGACATACTGAGTGCAGCATTTTCACAGCATCGTCTTTTATGATTGGAAATAGCTCAACTGGAATTCCATCATTTCCACCAGCTTTGTTTGTAGTTATGCTTCCTAAGGCCCACTTGACTTTACGTTCCAGGATGTCTGGATCTAGGTGAGTGATCACACTGTCGTGGTTATCTGGGTCACGAAGATCTTCTTTTTATAGTTCTTCTGTGTATTCTTGCCACCTCTTCTTAATATCTTCTGCTTCTGTTAGGTCCATACCATTTCTGTCCTTTGTTGTGCCCATCTTTGCATGAAATGTTCCCTTGGTATCTCTAATTTTCTTGAAGAGATCTCTGGTCTTTCCCATTCTGTTGTTTTCCTCTATTTTTTTGCATTGATCACTGAGAAAGTCTTTCTTATCTCTCCTTGCTATTCTTTGGAACTCTACATACAGATGGATTTATCTCTCCTTTTCTCCTTTGCCTTTAGCTTCTCTTCTTCTTATAATTATGAATCACTCATAATTATATATATATCCCCTTCCTCTAGAGCCTCCCCTACCCATTCGACCCCTCTGGGTCATCACAGGACACCAGGATGGGCTCTCTGTGTTATATAACAGCGTCCCACTAATTATGCGTTTTACACAGGATAATGTGTATATATCAATGCTACTTTCTCAATGTCTTCTAGCCTCTCCTTTCCCTACTGTGTCCACAAGTCCATTCTCTATGGCTACATCTCAATTTCTTCTCTGTAAATAGGTTCATCTGTACCATTTTTCTAGATTCCATATACATGTGTTAATATACAATATGTGTTCTCTTTCTGACTTACTTCATTCTATATAACAGGCTCTAGGTTAATCCACCTCACTACAATTGACTCAAATTCTTTCCTTTTTATGGTTGAGTAATATTCCACTGTATATGTGTACCACAACGTCTTTATCCCCTCATCTTTTGATGGACATCCAGGTTGCCTTTAATGTCCTGGCTATTGTAAATAATGCTGCAATGAACACTGGGGGAATATGTGTCTTTTTGAATTGTGATTTTTTCGGGGTGTATGCCCAGTAATGGGATTGCTGTTTTATATGGTAGCTTTATTCCTAGTTTGTTAAGGAACCTCCATACTATTCTCCATAGTGGCTGTAACAATTTACATTCCCACCAACAGTGCAGTAGGGTTCCCTTTTCTTCACATCCTTTCCAGCATTTATTTGTAGTTTGTAGTTTTTTTGATGATGGCCGTTCTAATCAGTGTGAGGTGATACTTCAAAGGAAACAGTAAGCAAGATTAAAAGACAGTCCACAGAATGGTAGAAAATAATTGCAAATGAAGCAACTGACAAAGGATTAATCTCCAAAATATATAAGCATCTCATACAGCTCAACATCAGAAAAACAACTAGCCCAATCAAAACATGGGCAGAAGACCTAAACAGACATTTCTTCAAATAAGACATACAGATGGCCAATAAACACATGAAAAAATGCTCAACATCTCTGATTATTAGAGAAATGCAAACGGCTTCTGACTGGTGTTCAGTCAAGCACAAGTGCCTGTGTTTGTTCCAAAGCTTTCTCCATTTAATAATGTGTCCTAAAAACATCTTGCAGATTTAATGTCTTCTTCTTCTTCTTCAGGGACTCACTGACACAATCACATTAACTGAGTTCCCATCTCTGTATACGTCTGGAAGTATAACATGAGATTTAAAGCCAGATAGCCTCCAGTCTTGAATTGGGCTACTAATCAAGTAACCTTGAAAAAGTTAATTAACTTTCAGTTATTTTATTTGGAAAAAGGGGGAAATAACCATGCCTGTGACCAGTAATAGGAGACCAGTAACAGGGCTATTGCACAGATTAAATGAAACTAATTTACAAAGATCTTAACATGATACTTTACAAATTGAAAGTGCTGTTAGTGACTTTTATCTTCCCTTCCTTGCTCCTAGCTATTGCTGGTGTCAACTCTTTCACACTCATCCCTTCCCCTTCCCGCCCTATTATGTTGGTTTCCTGAGGTTGCCATGGAAAGTACCATAAATTTGGTAGCTTAATACAAAAGAAATACATTATTTCACAATTCTCTAATCTAAAAGCTTGAAGTCAAAGTGTCGGGAAGGCCATACTCCATCTGAAGACTCTGAAGAGGAATCTCAAGATTCATGTCTCTCGAATTCACTTCTCTAACTCTATTAGGACATTACACACTTTTCTCTGCTTTTATTGCTATGGCCTATAGCAACATCCTTCTGTGTAACTATACTACTCTGTAGATAGATCTTTCTTTTTCTCTGGTCTCACTCATATCTATTCTCACATTGCATCCAGGGTGGTCTTTTTAAAGTATAGATAGATCTGATTAAAGTTTTTTCTTCTCCAAAATCTTTACAATCCCTCAGTATTCTTGAGGGTAAAATTCAACATCCTGGCATTCAGGGCTGTTGCTTTTCTAATGTACCACTAATGTCTGTAGTAAACATCCTCAAATGTCTCAGCCATTTCAAGTAAGTCTAAGAAAAGAGAACTTTACTTTCAGTCAGCAAGACAGGCTTATTCCAGGCTGTAGTCCTGTAGACCAGGCTCATTTAAGTGGAAAGTTTATTGAGAATTTCTCGGAATAGGCATTAACACAGGTGTGAGTGTGAGGAAGGAAGATGGAGACCAGTTCTAGAGAATTTGTGTTGAATGCCGGACTTGAGGGCTGAGCTTGTTTCCATAAACAGAGATTGGGAGCTCTGGAGCCAATGAAATGAATATCAGATTTGGAAAGGGGAGACAAATTGGTGAAATAGTTGAGTCTAATGCTTGAACTGAATGAGTGTGATGAATTCATTCATGTATAACAGACTAGTCAAGTGGCCTGGGTCAGGCTGGCTAACATCACTAGGACATTTTACAGTCAGCTTCCACAAATCTTTCTGGTCATCAGGGAGGGCTGATTGGACCCCAGAGCCCAGGGACCTAATTCCTGTGACTCCCTATTCTCTTTCTTCTTTGTTTATTCTGTAGGATCCAGGGCACTGACAGCTCCAGGCCATAACTTGTGTTTATAGCTTCTTGCTGTTGTGGTTTTAGAAACAGCTGGGCAGATGGAAGAACTGAGCTTTCACTGTTTTGAAAATGTCCGGCCTTGTTTGTCTTAATTCTTGCTCTATTGCACTTCTAGATTCTGAGTCAGATTGGACTCAGGCTGAACATGAATCGGGAGATGGAGCTTGACTTGGTGAAATCTAGAGAGCTCTATCTCTGACACTATGAATCTGAATCCAACAAATTAGCTGACTGAGGTAGGACTGTCTTTTCCTCCCAGATTTGGCCAATATGCTCAATGCAGGACTCTTGCTGGATAGCTGACATCTTGTAATCCTTTGGCACAGGCTGTAGCTATGAAGGCAGTGAAGAACTTAAGATGCTTCAGAAGTGATTACAGGCTCGCAAGACATAACTACTTCTCAAACCTATGTTGAAATTTATTACAAAACTTTTTTTCCTTAGCAAAGCATTCCTTGACTGTAAGTAATTTCAGAAAATAAACAGACTCAGAGGGTTTTAATGCTGGACTAGGCCTTGGGGATAACTCTGTCTCAGTTCAGGCTGCTATAACTGAAGTTCATAGACTGGTGGCTTAAATAGTAGTTATTTCTCATAATTCTGAAGGCTGGGAAGCGTGAGATCAAGGTACTGGCAGGTCAGGTGCTTGGAAGGGCCTGCTTCCCAGCACATAGACAGTCACCTTCTTCCTGTATCTTCACATGGCCAAGAGAGATTGTACCCGTGTCTCTTCTTATAGAGGCACTGATCCCATTCAAGAGAGCTCCACTCTCATGACATAATTAATGCCAAAGACCACTCCTTCAAACACCATCACACTGGGAATTAGGCTTTGGTATTTGAATTTGGGAAGACAAAAATATCCTGTCCATAGCATAGTCTAACATCTTCATGTAACAAAGGGAAAATTGAGGTTCAGGACCATGAAGTCTCTTGCAAGGGTCCCTAAGCCAGTGAGCAGGTTGTCTATTTTCCAACACAGAATTTTTTCCTCTGACATCATGACCATGATTCTTGCTGGTTATTGAGTGATGCTATTTCATTCTCTCAGTCCTGCCTTGACTATTTTTTTCCTTTCCTTTCACTTAAGAAAAGAAGTAAGACAGTTTATAAGAACACAGAGGAGTTTGATTCTGGGAAGATGGTCAGCTAGCTTCAGCCTTCTTCTTCTTCACTCTCAACTTCCAACTTCTCCTTCTCCTGATCTAGGTGGGGGAGTGTTGAGGCTGAGTTGAGGAGGGAACATTGGGCAGAGGGCTTTCTTTCTCAAGAACAGAAACAGAGCTGGAAAGGTAATTGCCCCATCAGGATAAGGAAAGGTCTGCATGGAGGATTCTGAGTATACGTTGTTCTAAGGGAACGGGCAACATCAGCCTTGATAATATCTGGTTTATTGGTCCCCATGAAGCCAAGCAGGAGCTGGATCTGCCCTGGCCCTTAGAGCAAGGTGTAAGGACCTATCATGTGCTAGAATGTGGAAGCACCCTTCATATCAGGCAACTGACAATCTTCTGGTTTATAAGTGGCCATTCTTTGGGGGGTAGAAAATATTTCCCCCACATTTGTGTGCCTGACACCAGTTAGGAGACTCCAACCACCAGTCTTAACATAAGTGAATAGACAAAACAGAATGAAAACTCAACTAAGTGGTCTTAGAAGTCAGAAGAGAAAGAAATGAGTCAGAACTAGTAGAGCCCTTTCCATGAATGGCTTGCTGGAGTATGACTGCTGACAGTCTGAACTAAAGCTGACAGGGACACAGTAGGAGTCTCAAGTTCACCCAAAACCACATGATTTCTCAATTCAACAATTTAGCAGACTGAGGAAGAGGATGGTCCCTGTGGAGGCAAGTGGGAGAAATATCTCAAAGCCTTGAGAAAGGATTTAAAGAAAGAAGTTCTGAGGAAAAAGAAGTTTGGGGAGAAATACTTCAAAGACTCAACATGTGATAAACAGCAGTTTAAAATAAGTTTGGGGAGAAGTATTTCAAAGATACTTTGAAATGTGATAAATAGCAACATGTGATAAACAGCAGTTCAAAAAGGAATTAGGAAGAGAATCAATGCCCTAACAAGTAATAAGGAGAGAGGGTGTCCTGAGTTGAAGACAGATCTGAACTTGCAGATTAAAAGGATTTATCAAACTAAAAGCAGGACTGATAACAAATAACTTTCAGCAGGCAATATTTTGGTAAAATCTGAAATCCCAAGATGATATAACTCTTAGAATCCTCTGGAAAGAAAGAACAAGTTACTTACAATGGAAAAATAACCAGGAAAATACTGAACTTCTCACCTGTAACATTAAATGCTAAAAGATAATGGAGTAGCATTTTGGGGTTATAAAGAAAAAATCAGCTTTATAAAATCCCATCAGTCAGTTAAGTTCAGTCGCTCAGTCGTGTCTGACTCTTTGTGACCCCATGAATTGCAGCACACCAGGCCTCCCTGTCTATCACCAACTCTCGGAGTTTACTCCAACTCATAAAACAATATAAATGTTATTTGTTTTCTAAGACATATTAAAATATTTGTTGATATTCAAGTCCAGAATGTAGCATTCATCACTTTCCCTAACATTACATTGGTTAAAACTGACTCATGTGACTTCAGCAGATGAATGGATAAGAAAGCTATGGTACATATACACAATGGAGTATTACTCAGCCATTAAAAAGAAAACATTTGAATCAGTTCTAATGAGGTGGATGAAACTGGAGCCTATTATACAGAGTGAAGTAAGCCAGAAGGAAAAACACCAATACAGTATAATAACGCATATATATGGAATTTAGAAAGATGGTAACAATAACCCTGTGTACGAGACAGCAAAAGAGACACTGATGTATAGAACAGTCTTATGGACTCTATGGGAGAGGGAAAGGGTGGGAAGATTTGGGAGAATGGCATTGAAACATGTAAAATATCATGTATGAAACAAGATGCCAGTCCAGGTTCGATGCACGATACTGGATGCTTGGGGCTAGTGCACTGGGATGACCCAGAGGGATGGTATGGGGAGGGAGGAGGGAGGAGGGTTCAGGATGGGGAACACATGTATACCTGTGGCGGATTCATTTTGATATTTGGCAAAACTAATACAATTATGTAAAGTTAAAAAAAAAAAAAACTGACTCATGTGACTTCATTTATACCTGGGGACAGCCTGGGGAATGTGAGCTGGCTGACTTATGCCCTAAAACAAGAAAGATAGTGCTAATGAGAGAATCTAGGGAAAGGTCTTCTTGTTTCCTTACTAGGTGTTTTCTGAATCTTACCTAATTATTGTGATGAACTAAGATCCATGAATAATCTATGAAATCCATGTAGCTTTCATTCATTCATTAGATAATCCTTGTGAATCTGCTCTCTGCCAGAGCCTGCTGAGACTGAGAGAGAGAATGATCTTGCAGTGTCCTGATCAGTTGTGAAGAGTTGGAGGACAGTGTTCAAGGTTGTATTGTGGGTTTGAAGTCAAACAGATCTCAATGAAACTCCAATCCTGGCCATGATAGAGTAAGCTTTAGAGAGTTATTTAATCTTTTCAAAGCCCAGGTGCCTTATGAGTAAAGTGGGTGTCATAATATCCCATAGTCCTGTCTTTATGAGAATTAAGTAATCAAAATAGAATGCATGGAGCACAATTATCCTAGATCTTAGAAGACCATGACCACAAGAAAATCAGATCCCATATATTTATCATAAAAATTAGTTTCACAATTCCATTTACCATCACATCTAAAAGAATAAAATACCTAGGAATAAAGATACCTAAGGAGGCAAAAAACCTGTACTCTGAAAACTATACAATGTTGATGAACGAAATCAAAGATGACACAGATGAAAAGATATACCATTTCCCTGAATTAGATGAATCAATACTGTCAAAATGACTACCTAAGGCAATATACAGATTCAGTGCAATCCCTATCAAATTACCAATGACATTTTTCACAGAAGTAGCACAAAAAATTTAAAAAATTTGATTGGAAACACAAAAGGCCCTAAATAGCCAAAGCAATCCTAAGAAAGAAAAATGGACCTGGAGGAATCAGGCTCCCTGACTTCAGACTACACTACAAAGCGACAGTAATCAAAGCAGAATGGAACTGGTGCAAAAACAGAAATACAGATCAGTGGAACAGGACAGAAATTCCAGAAATAAACCCACACAATTAGTGGTCAATTAATCTATGACAAAGGAAGCAAGAATATATAATGGAGAAAAAAGCCTCTTTAGTAAATGATGCTGGGAAAACTGGGAAGCTACATGTAAAAGAATAAAATTAGAATATTCTTTAACATCACATACAGGAATAAATTCATAATGGATTGAAGATCTAAATGTAAGACCATATACTATAAAACTGTTAGAGAAAAACATAGGCTGAACACTCTTTGACATAAATCACAGCAAATTTTTGGACCTGCCACCTAACTCAATGAAAATAAAAACAAAAATAAACCAATGGGACCTAACTGTACTTAAAATAGTTTGCACAGCACAGACTTGGAGAAAATATTTGCCAACAATGTGACTGACAAAGGATTAATCTCCAAAATATTCAAAACAGTTGTTGTAGCTTAGTATAAAAAAAGCAAACCCAATCAAAAAACGGGCAGAAGATCTAAATGACATTTTCCAAAGAAGAACATACAGATGGCAAGAAGGCACATGAAAAGATGTTCGACATCGTTAATTACTAGAAAAATGCAAATGGTGTGAGGTATCACCTCACATCAGTCAGAATGGCCATCATCCAAAAGACTACAAACAACAGGTGCTGGAGAGGGTGTGTTGGTGGGAATGTAAATTAGCACAACCACCACAGAGAACAGTACGGAGGCTCCTTAAAGAAACTGAAACCAGACCTACCATGTGATCTAGCAATCCCACTCCTGTGCATATATCTGGAGAAAAGCATACTTTGGAGAGATACATGTACCCTATTGTTCACTGTAGCACTATTTACAATAGGCAAGACATGGTAGCAATCTTAATGTCCATCTACAGAGGAATGGGTAGAGAAGATGTGTTACTTATATACAATGGAATATTACTCAGCCTTGGAAAAGAATGAAATAATGCCATTTTCAACAACATGGATGATTATCATGCCAAGTGAAGTAAGACAGGCAGAGAAAGACAAATATCATATGATATCATATATATGTGGCATCTAAAAAATGAGTTTATTTCCAAAACAGAAAGAGACTCACAGTTGCAGAAAACAAACTTATGGTTACCAAAGGGGAAAGGTGGGGGAGAGGGATGAACTAGGAGTTTGGGATTAACATATACACACTACTATATATAAAATAATCAATAAGGACCTACTGCATAGCACAGGGAGCCCTAATCATTATTCTGTAATAACCTATATGGAAAAAGAATCTGAAAAGAATGGATATATGTATATATATAACTGAATCACTTTGCTGTACACCTGAAACTAACACAGTGTAAATCAACTATACTCCAATATAAGATAAAAATTAAAAAAAATTAGTTTCATTGTGTATATGTACCACAATGTCTTTATCCATTCATCTGTCGATGGATGTCTAGGTTGCTTCCATGTTCTAGTTATTGTAAATAGTGCTACAATGAACAATGGGATACATGTGTCTTCCTCAATTTTGCTTTCCTCAGAGTATATGTCTAGGAACGGGATTGCTGGGTCATATGGTGGCTTTATTCCTAGTTTTTTAAGGAATCTCCATACCTTCTTCCATAGTGGCTGTATCAATTTACATTCCCATCAACAGTGCAAGAGCATTCTCTTTTATCCACACCCTCTTCAGCATTTACTGTTTGTAGACTTTTTGATGATGTAGATAGTCAATGGGAATTTGCTGTGTGGCTCAGGAAACTCAAACAGGGGCTCTGCATCAACCTAGAGGGGTGGGATGGGGAGGGAGATGGTAGGGAGGTTCAACAGGGAGGGGATATATGTATACCTATGGCTGATTCATGTTAAGGTTTGACAGAAAACAACAAAATTCTGTAAAGCAATTATCCTTCAATAAAAAAGAAATAAAAATTTAAAATATAAAGTAAAAAAAAATATTAGTTTCAGAAAGTTAAAAAAATCACTATGAACACATGTAGTACAGAAGGGTATACAAGGAGGAAAGAAAACACCTACCCTTTTTTCCTCGTCCTACTCCTCTCAGCTCATCAGGTTTGCCATTCTCGCCTAGCCTTTCAGAGATTTTCCCTGTGTAGGTGAGCATCTGCACACATGTGTGTACGCTTTAAAAATTAAAAGTGGACTTATGCCAAGCAGTGTTCTGTATCTTGCTTGCTTTATCACATAATGTACCGTGGACATGTCCCCATATCACTCTGTGTAACCTAGCTTATTCTTTGGCTGAATAATGCTTCACAGTATGTGTGTGTATCACAGTCTAAGTGTTCCCTGAAGTGAAGTTGCTCAGTCCTGTCTGACTCTTTGCAACCCCGTGGACTGTAGCCTACTACGCTCCTCTGTCCATGGGATTTTCCAGGCAAGAGTACTGGAGTGGGTTGCCATTTTCTTCTCCAGAGGA
Organism: Bos grunniens; assembly: GCF_055505025.1. Classification (NCBI taxonomy): domain Eukaryota; kingdom Metazoa; phylum Chordata; class Mammalia; order Artiodactyla; family Bovidae; genus Bos; species Bos grunniens. Next base: position 57,658,972 of record NC_141183.1, on the reverse strand, counting down.
TCTTCCTGACCCAGGGATCGAACCCAGGTCTCCCGCACTGTAGGCAGACGCTTTACCATCTGAGCCACCAGGGAAGTCTCGTGTTCCCTACTGAAGATATTTGACTTATTTTCTGACTTTTGGTTATGGCTACAATGCTGTCACAAATACCTAAGTACCTTTCTATTTACATACATCAGAGTGTACCTGCAGGGTGAATTCCTAGAAATTCAGTAACTGACACAGGGATACACACATTTTATATTTTGATAGAGATTGCCCTTCCAAAGGAATTATATCAATATTTATTCCTACCAACCAATTTAGCAGAACTTCCCCATCCCCTGCCATACTCATCACCAAATTACTTTCGAGATGAAAATGATATCCCAGTATTTTTCAGTGTGAATTTTTTAATGACTAGTGAGTTTGAGTATTTTTTTCATGTTTGTTGTCATTCAGTTGTCTCTTTATTCTCAGATCCATGTTGTTTACCATTTTTTAATATAGGATGCTTCTCTTTTTAATAAAGGCTTTTTCAGAGTTCTTATTATAAGGATATTAGCTTTGGTGTCAAAAGTGTTGTAAATATTTTCCAATGTGCTGTTATTCTAAATATTTGCTCATGGTATTTTTGCTCAATGTATTTTTTATTGCAATACTTATTATTCTTTTAAATATATGGTCTCTGGGTTTTATACCCTCATCAGAAGGGACTCTCTCACTATAAGATTAAATTTTAAAAGTAACTATATTTCTATTAGTACATTTTAAAAAATATTTGAATCTATCTTACATCTGGATTTATTTTTGAGTAAAGATTAGGGTTTCCCTGGTGGCTCAGAGGTTAAAGCATGTGCCTGCAATGCAGGAGACCTGGGTTCGATCCCTGGGTCGGGAAAATCCCCTGGAGAAGGAAATGGCAACCCACTCCAGTATTCTTGCCTGGAGAATCCCATGGACGGAAGAGCCCGTGTCCGACTCTGTGTGACCCCATAGATGGCAGCCCACCAGGCTCCCCTCTCCTTGGGATTCTCCAGGAAAGAATACTGGAGTGGGTTGCCATTTCCTTCTCCAATGCATGAAAGTGAAAAGTCAAAGTGAAGTTGCTCAGTCGTGTCCAACTCTTCGCAACCCCATGGACTGCAGCCTACCAGGCTCCTCCGTCCATGGGATTTTCCAGGCAAGAGTACTGGAGTGGGGTGCCATTGCCTTCTCTGATATTTCCCACTATATATCCATAAATATTTTGGTATATTTTTTGAGTCATTGTCAGTCAGTCAGCTCAGTCGCTCAGTTGTGTCTGACTCTTTGGAACCCCATGGACTGCAGCTTGCCAGGCCTCCCTGTCCATTACCAACTCCCAGAGTTTACTCAAACTCATGTCCATAGAATCAGTGATGCCATCCAGCCATCTCATCTTCTGTCATCCCCTTCTCCTCCTGCCTTCAATCTTTCCTAGCATCAGGGTCTTTCCCAATGAGTCAGTCCTTTGCATAAGGTGGCCAAATTATCGGAGTTTCAGCTTCAGCATCAGTCCTTCCAATGTATATTCAGGACTGATTTCCTTTAGGATGGACTGGTTGGATCTCCTTGTAGTCCAAAGGACTCTCAAGAGTCTTCTCCAACACCACAGTTCAAAAGCATCAATTCTTTGGTGCTCAGCTTTCTTTATAGTCCAACTCTCACATCCATACATGACTACTGGAAAAACCATAGCCTTGACTAGACGGACCTTTGTTGACAAAGTAATGTCTTTGCTTTTTAATATGCTGTCTAGGTTGGTCATAACTTTTCTTCCAAGGAGCAAGTGCCTTTAATTTCATGGCTGCAGTCACCATCTGCAGTGATTTTGGAGCCCCCCAAAATAAAGTCTGTCACTGTTTCCACTGTTTTCCCATCTATTTTCCACGAAGTGATGGGACCAGATGCCATGATCTTAGTTTTCTGAATGTTGAGTTTAGTATTCCATTAATATGCTTGTCTTTTCAGTACTAACACTAAATAGTTTAAATTAATGTAACTTTATAATTTTAAAATAATATTTGACTAATGTTCACTTATTGTTTTTTGTTTCAGAATCTCCATGTCTATTCTCATGTATTTATGTTATAAGATAAATCATTTTTGTGATGTTATTGGATTTGAGTGGATTACCATAAATTTATAGATTAGAGAAACTGGTTTATTTTAAATATTCAGTCTTTCAGTCTTCTATGTTCTTTAGATGAGTTTTAACATTTTGCAATAAAAGTCCTGCCCAGTTCTTTTTAAAATATTTCTGAATATTTTAATCTTTCATTTGCTATTATAAATTAGATTTTACAATTTCCATTATGTTTTCTAATAATTTTTTTCTTAAGTTATCAACCACTTACTGAATTCTCTTACTTTTAGAAGATGTTTTTCAATAGATTTTTCAGGCTTTCAAAGTATAAATTACATTATTTATAAATAACGATCATTTTTCCTTGTCTATTTTTTTAAAATTTCTGAATCACATCTCTGTGTCTGTGTTTGTCAGACTGCTTTGGGAAGTATTTCCAGAAAGAAGTTACATAAAGGTGGTGATAATAGCCTTCTCAGCTTAAAGAATATTTATGAGTTTATCATTAAGTGGGTAGTATAGTTTGAGATCTTTTTTTTTATCACATTGAAGAAGTATTCATCAGCATCTATTGAAAACAGTGTATGCTTTGTGGCCCTTTACTTGTTATTGTGATGACTTGTAAGAGCATATTTCTTAACATTGAACTATTGGATTTCTGAACAATCCTTAGATAAGTCCTGAAGTATTATTACACACTGTGCTGCTAAATTCTCTGTAATATTTGTTTTATATTTTAGCACTGATATAAGTCAGTCAGAGTGAATCTTTCCTGGTAGCTCAGCTGGTAAGGAATCTGACTGCAGTGCCAGAGACCCGGCTTCGATTCCTGGGTAGGGAAGATCTCCTGGAGAAGGGATAGGCCACCCACTCCACTGAGCGACTAAGCACAGAGTGAGTCTTAGGTACTAACTTTGTCAGATATTTGTCTTATTATGATGGCTGCATAATAGTAATAAGGAATCTTACTTCTCACTCTGTACTCTGTAATGATTTGTAAAACTCTGGTGCTTTTTGACAACTTTCACAGGTGGTGTATTTAATTTTTTCCCTCCCTTGAGTCATTTTTGGCACTTTTTATTTTTCATGAAGAGTCCATTTCTTGCAGGTTTTGTGTAGACCTTACAACTATTTCTTATGCTGCTGTTGCTGCTGCTGTTGCTTCAGTCGTGTCCAACTCTGTGCGACCCCACAGACGGCAGCCCACCAGCCTCCCCCGTCCCTGGGATTCTCCAGGCAAGAACACTGGAGTGGGTTGCCATTTCCTTCTCCAATGCATGAAAGTGAAAAGTCAAAGTGAAGTCGCTCAGTCGTGTCCGACTCTTCACGACCCCATGGACTGCAGCCTACCAGGCTTCTCTGCCCATGGGATTTTCCAGGCAAGAGTACTGGAGTGGGGTGCCATTGCCTTCTCCGAACTATTTCTTATACTTATCGTCATTTTCCCTTCCATGGTTATTTTTCTATTCTTATTTCTTCTCATTTTTTGTCTTGATGAGTCTTGATGCCTACAGTGATTTACCTATTTTATTATTCATTTTAGTTATGGTTCTTTTTCAAAGATCCAGATCATACATGCATTTTAATCTTTTTTTGTTTTTAAGTAATTAATTTCTTCCTTTAGTTTTATTGATTGATTTTTATGTTTTACTTTGCCTAGTATTTTCTTTCTATTCTTTTTCTACTTTTTGGGTCAAATGCTCAGTTAATAAATTTATATACTTTTTTATTCATATATTTACAGTTATTTGGAGAAGGCAATGGCACCCCACCCCAGTACTCTTGCTTGGAAAATCCCATGGATGAAGAAGCCTGGTAGGCTGCAGTTCATGGGGTCACTGAGGGTCGGACACGACTGAGCGACTTCACTTTGACTTTTCACTTTCATGCATTGGAGAAGGAAATGGCAACCCACTCCAGTGTTCTTGCCTGGAGAATCCCAGGGACGGGGGAGGCTGGTGGGCTGCCGTCACGAGTCAGACACGACTGAAATGACTTAGCAGTAGTTACAGTTATTAACTTATTTAATTCTAAATATAGCTTCATTTAAGTTATACAGTTTTTTTACATATTTGTATTAAAATTTATTGAAGTTACACATTTATATTATTTACAGGGTAAAATAGTTATGTAAGATTTTATTATTGGTGTGTGTGCATTCTAAGTTGCTTCCATCATGTCTGACTCTTGTGACCCCATGGACTGTAGATCACCAGGCTCCTCTGTCCAGGCAAGAATACTGGAGTGGGTTTATATTCCCTTCTCCAGGGGATCTTCCTGGCACAGGGATGAACCTGGGTCTCTCGCATTGCAGGCAGATTCTTTACCATTGGTGCCACCAGGGAAGCCCCACAGTAATAATGATCTTACTATTGCAACTCCATGTTCTTATCATTTAGTTGGATGAAGCTAATTGAAATATGCATAAGATACACTTTTACACTGTACCTTATATTAATATCTTCATCCATTTATTGTCTACTGATCTGCCATATGCTACAGAGACGCCAGTGAATCTTCATACAATTTTTTTTATGTAAAAGGGGCTCTTTTTCTGGCTTAACCAGGACAGTTCCTTTCATTTGAAGATTTCCTAGGAAGACAAATTTCAACAGATTATGTATAAAACTCATTAAACTTGCATATATGTAAGTGTTTATATAGACACCTGTGGTAAAAGTTCAATGTATTATTAGACTCCAAGAGGCCATGGATGATGAAACACATCATTACTTAATGTGACACTAAGAAAGAAAAACTAAAGCCAATACACCCTAATAGATTATGACACATCATTGATTTTAAGAGATGTAGCAATGTCAGATGCTAAAATGTGAAAAAAAATTGTGTATCTGAATGTAGACCAATTATGGCATATGCTCTTTAGTTGCAAATTATAATTAAAATCTTAGGTTTGTTCAACACTTTTGTGACTCAGTTCAAAGATTATGACCAATGAAATATAAATTGAGGAGGAACTCCAGCAGATCATTGGCTAACTAGGCATCTGAGTTCAGCTTGAAAAGTGGCATTTCAACATCTTCTCCTCTGTTCTCATTCTGGATGTCCCAGACACGACTAGACTGCCTCCGTCTCCTTGGCCAGACTACACATCGCTGAGCTGAGTCTGCTGCTCAGTCAGGAAGGAGCCTGTCCTGTTCTGTGTCCAGGATTTGGAGATGTCTTCTTGGACAAGTTTAAGCTGCTAAGCCTGGAGATGAGCTTCTGCTGTTTTGTTTTTCCTGCCAGGACCACGTGTGTCACAGCTGGAGTGTCTTCGGCAGTGGTCCCACAGTCGGAAGGGCAATGTATCATTGGCCTTCTTCTTGCTCTTGACAGGCATCTGCTGCTTTCTTGACAGCAGTCCATAGCTCCTCGGTTGTTTCCATGCCGTGGCTATCAGGACCCCAGTGTGTGGAAATACAGAACCTAGAAGCCAACGTGTCCAGCCAAAGCAACCAGCCCTAAATCTGAAAACACTTCATGTTTCTCTTTATCTTAAACATTTATACACAGCCAGTACTTAATTTTGTGGGTTTTAAATATAAATGTAAGTATCTTCCCCAAAATATTTAAGTAACATGGCTCCAAGAAAATGTGCCATGTGTATACATTCTTGCTTTGCAAAAACCACACACCACTTAATTGTGAAATTACTCATCCTCCACTTGGAGAAGCATATAAAAAGGAGCCCCAGAGCATTGGTTCAAGTTCTGACTTTGTCATTTAGGAATTATGTGACTTGGGGAAGTTAATTAAAAGCTCAATTTTCAGTTTTTTTCATCTGTAACAGGGGGATTAAAACCACCAAACTCATGGGATTATTGTGAAGACAAAATTGTATATTTAGATTGCCTGCCACAGTCCTGGGGATATGGTAGGTGGTCAATGGCAGTTACTAGCCTTTCATTCTGCTTTTTCCTTTTCTAAAGAAATAGCTCTTCCCACCCCTCCAGCCTCAGGCCTAGAGAAAGAGCACCATGTGGAGGGCAGGTACCATCCAGCTCATCTCCTGCCTCAGCCAAATCTGCAATTTAAAAGCACCCTGAAAATAGGTTTGCCTCTACCATTTTCTATATTCCACATATATGCATTAATACACAATACTTGTTTTCCTCTTTCTGACCTACTTCATTCTGTATGAGAGATTCCAGGGCCATCCACAACTCTACAAATGACCCAACCTGATTCCTTTTTAATGCTAAGTAATATTCTGCTGTGCATATGTGCCACATCTTCTTTATCCATTCATCTGTTGATGGATATTTAGGTTGCTTCCATGTCCTGGCTATTGTAAATAGCACTTCAATGAACGTTAGGGGGCATGTTTCTTTTTGAATTATGATTTTCTCAGCATATATGCCCAGTAGTGGGGTTGCTGGTCACATGGTAGGAATAGAGATGCAAATGTAAAGAATGGACATGTGGACATGGGGAGGGGCTGGGAGCTGGGAAAAACAGGGAGACTGGGACTGACATTTACACACTTGTTTCTCGTTTGTAAGTCATGACTCTCTATGACCCCACAAGCTGCAGCATGCCAGGCTTCCCTGCCCTTCACTATCTCCCTGAGTTTGCTCAGACTCATGTCCATTGAGTTGACAATGCCATCCAACAATTTTATCCTCTGTCACCTCCTTTTCTTTGTGCCCTCAATCTTTCCCAGCATCAGGGTCTTTTCCAATGAGTCAGCAGTTCACATCAGGTGGCCAAAGTATTGGAGCTTCAGCTCCAACATCAGTCCTTCCAATGAATATTCAGGGTTAATTTCCTTTAGGATTGACTGGTTTGATCTCCTTGCTGTCCAAGAGACTCTCAAGTGTATTCTCCAGTACCACAATTTGAAAACATCAGTTCTTTAGTGCTCAGCCTCCTTTATGGTCCAGCTCTCACATCCATACATGACTACTGGAAAAACCATAGCTTTAACTACATGGACCTTTGTCAGGAAAGCGATGTCTCTGCTTTTTAATATGCTGCCTAGGCTGGCCATAGCTTTCCTTGCAAGGAGCAACCATCTTTTAATTTCATGGCTGAAGTCACCATCTGCAGTGATTTTGGAGCCCAAGAAAATAAAATCTGCCACTGTTTCCACTTTTTCCCCATCTGTTTGCCATTAAGTGATGGGACTGCATGTCATGATCTTAGTTTTTTGAATCTTGAGTTTTAAGCCGGCTTATACACTATCATGTGTAAAACAGATAGCTAGTGGGAACCTTCTGTACAGCTCAAGGAGTTCAGTGCAGTGCTCTTTGGTGACCTAGAGGGCTGGGATGGGGGGGTCGCTGGCAGGAATACCCAAGAGGGAGCGGATATATGTATACATATAGCTAATTCACTTTGTTGTCCAGCAGAAACCAACACAACATTGTAAAGCAACTATATGCCAATTAAAAAACAAAAGCACCCTGATAAGAGAGCTGCCTGAGCTTATCTTTAAAATCCCCAGACAAGGAAACTGATCATTTGGCACTCATTTCAGCTCTCAGAGTTTCTTCTTTTGCCTATTTGTCTGTTCACAATAAACATGCATTAGACCTATCTATGCCAGGCACTATTCCAAAAGGCACTATATTATATACAAAAAGATATTAGACACTATTCCTCACCTTAAGATGGTCAACATATAGCAGGAAAAAATCTGCAAATAAACAGTGGTAATGCTAAGTAGTCAGCTTTATAATAAAAAAATACCCACAGATCACATAGGACAGACACCTTTCAGTAGTTGGGAGTGGATGGATGACACGGAAGTATTAGAAACATCTCCCAAAGGAGGGGACACCTGACCTATGACTTGACAAGCAAAGGAGACAGGGATTTCAAGGTTCATTTTAGAGGTAGAGAGCATCATTCAGGAAAGTGAAAGTTGTTAAATAAATAGCATGGATATCAAGAGGAATGATGAAGAGAATGAGGTAGTAGATAACAAATGTGTTGTCCAACTTTATTCCCGTGAAATGAACATATAAAACAGAAGGAAGAGGCAGTGGTTAGAAAGGTTACTGTAGTAGTCCAGGTATGTTTTGCTGAAAATCCAAGCTAATGATTGGAGCAGAATGAGAAGTCAGAGACATGAAGGACGTAGAACCTTCAAAACAGCATGTCCAACTCTAAGTCACATAGAATCTGTCTCTTTCATTATCAATTTCCACTCCGCATACAGTGTTTAGGGCATTTGGTGTTGTATCACTAAAGTGTCATCAATATATGGTTGCCATAAGAAGCAACAGAAAAATTGGTTAAGAAATTTGATATTAAAAGTCTGACCATGATAATGCATTATTTTTATCATATAAAGAACATACTATCTATTGCTGAGTTAAATGATAAAATGAATATTTCCACTCACATTATTTTTTTAATTGTTAATTAATTTTATGAGGTCAGTGTATCTTCAGGCTGATGGGAAGTTTATGCATAATAGTTATGTGGTTAAAGTTTGTTATAAACTACAGGGTGCTTTTATATACATTTGCTCATTTGATTCTTCCAATGGCTCCATGAAATAAACATTTACCCACATTCTACAGGCAAGGAAACTGAGGCACAGATTTTCTCAAGGTCATCCGATAGCTAAGCCAGGAATTGGTCTCAGGTTGGTATCATTCCAATGCCACTTTAAAAACAATGGGATCAAGATTCCATCTCCTCCTGGGAAGATAGTCAGGGACTCTGGGTTATAGCAGGAATCTGCAGGATGAGATGAGAATATGTCTTTGTTCATACAACTTTCTCCCTGACGTTCTCTAGACAAATCACTTGGCATGCTCTTGAAGGGGTGGGGGTTTATTTAGTTTTTCTGGATGTTTCTTTAAGGATGTTAAGAGGAACAAGCCAATACTAATCTCAAACAGGATATCCTTCAGGGAAAACACTCCACACTAAATACAAACAAGAGATTTCAGACTGAGGAATCGCAGACACTGTACAGTCCCTTTAATTTAGTTCTTGGTGTGTGCGTGCGTGCATGAGAGTGTGTGTGTGTGTGTGTGTGTGTGTGTAGTTAGTTTCAGAGTATCTCTTGGACTTTTAATGGACCACCTACTAGGGGGTGTGTGAATCCTTCTCTCATTCTCTGTAAATCTTGGTGAAAATTTCTTCAGGATTCTCTCTTTCTATATATGCTTGTGCACATATTTTTTTCTGTGTATTTGTGTAGTATCACCTCTTTCTCTCTCTTTCTCCTTATCTATTTTCTAATGAACTTGCTCTTGGAGTAGTCAGGTCCATTAGGACATTTGAAACAAGATCAATGAGCTCACTCCCCCTAAGTCCAAGCTGGACCACCCACAGTGAATCATGTGACCCAACTAAATGTTTGCTGGGGACCGATCTTTAGCAGATTTTGCTATCCTCTGTTTTTTTTTTTTTTTTTTTTTGTCCTCTGGTTTTAAAGTTTAGCCTCCACTGTCTCTTGGATCATGAAAAGTAGGAATCTACCTCTGTAGTCTTCTTGCTGAAGTTCAATCAGTGTCCCTGGAAGAAAAGGGAGTGACACTTAAGTTGCCTAAGTCTCTGTTGCGTTTGTGTTTGAACATCCCTTTCCTGCCTACCAAGTGTTCTTCTGAATACCCCATTGTTATAGTCCTACTCACCACCCTTTTGAGGGATTTAATGGCTAAATCAGATCTTTTTTCATGGCATGTCTCGAGGCGGACCCCAACTCTTATCTCAGCAACTGATCTTTCCCACTGCAAACTTGGTGCCAGTGTGTCCTGGAACCCTTTCAGCCCCTGGGAGAGCACTTCAGAGCAAACAAATGGAAATACCAAGAGGATATTTACAGCTTCTGACCAAGCTCCCAATTTCCTTGGCTGGTCCTGTAGACAATATACTCCTGCATTAGGCTTCAATTGTGCTGTCAGAAATTGATACAGGACCAAGATTGAAAAAATATTATGCTAAGCCAGTCAATAGGCAAACAAAACATTCCCTACCATTTCTTTAGAGGATCTTGGGCTAAATGTTTGTTTGCTTTAACAGTGGTATCTCAGCCATCACAGACTCTCAGCCTCTCCTGCTTAAGCTTCCTGATCTATTTCCCAGGAACCTGAGGGAACTTGGCTTTGGAGTAGGGGGAGCCTCATGGTACCTAAGAGCTTATGCTTTCCTCATATCAGCAGACAAAGGTGCAGACTTGCAACTTTGCTAGTAAGTTCCCTGGTGGTGTGACCACACCACGGGCCCCACTGTGCAAACTCATGTTAAAGCAATTCTGAATGGAAGCATTGCCTATGTCCATCCATCACCCTTGATGCCAAAACCTCTTGTCGCCAGTACTATCAACCAACCGAAGCTGACAAATTGAAACCTTTAGAGAGAAAGGCAGTCAGCTGTAGGGTGTTCTTTAGTTAGTTTCTTCTGTTTTAGAAGCTAGTTCTTTTTCAAGAATCTAACCACCCATTAAGAATCCAAAGCAGTGTTTTAGAATCCGTGATCTGTAATGAGGTCCCACTGAATTCTGCTTGTCCCCTTTCATCCATGCCGTCATGTTCATTTCCCCCAACTTCCACACCTGCCTTTGTTCCTTTGTATTTGTTCACTGAACCTACAACTCCTTTCTTTTCTCTGCTTTGAAAAGTCTGCTCATCTGTTCAGATTTGATTTAAACCTTCAGTCCATCCATTAGGATGTGATGTACACAGCCCCAGGCCTCTTCATTTCCTCATCATTTCTCTCATTTGCTCTTTCTACCACCACTTTTATAGTATACAGAGGAATACTATACTGTATACAGGAAGAACTTCTCTAGGGCCAGGATGAGGGGGAGTTGAGTGAGGGGGTCTAAGACATAAAATGTAGGGAGGCCCACACTCTCAGAGTTGAGCACTTAAATTTTGAGCCCTAGGCACCTTGCTTGCCTCACCCCAGTCCTTGCCATGCTTTCCATGAACAAATTCTCTCTCAAGAAAGAAGGTACAAGTCATATAGGCCTAAGAGTAAATGTATTGCCTTTTATTCAAATACTATGCTTAGGTTGCTTTCTATTGATTTTTTCAGTTTAAGGTCTTAGCTAACAATTTCTTTCCATGCTGGAAATGATACAGCTCTCTTAAACAGCCCCCTACTCCCCCTACACACACACTTTCCTTCCCACATTCTCACAGCATAATCCACATCACACTTTCACAATGATGGGTTCAATAGCTTAAATTTACATTATTATAACCATTTAGAGAAGCACAAGCTGGAATCAAGATTGCCGGGAGAAATATCAGTAACCTCAGATATGCAGATGACACCACCCTTATGGCAGAAAGTGAAGAAGAACTAAAGAGCCTCTTGATGAAAGTAAAAGAGGAGAGTGAAAAAGTTGGCTTAAAGCTCAACATTCAGAAAACTAAGATCATGGCATCTGGTCCCATCACTTCATGGCAGATAGATGGAGAAACAGTGGAAACAGTGGCTGACTTTATTTTTCTGGGCTCCAAAATCACTGCAGATGGTGATTGCAGCCATGAAATTAAAAGACGCTTACTCCTTGGAAGGAAAGTTATGACCAACCTAGATAGCATATTGAAAAGCAGAGACATTACTTTGCCAACAAAGGTCCGTCTAGTCAAGGCTATGGTTTTTCCAGTGGTCATGTATGGATGTGAGAGTTGGACTATAAAGAAAGCTGAGCACCAAAGAATTGATGCTTTTGAACTGTGGTGTCGGAGAAGACTCTTGAGAGTCCCTTGGACTGCAAGGAGATCCAACCAGTCCATCCTAAAGGAGATCAGTCCTGGCTGTTCATTGGAGGGACTGATGTTGAAGCTGAAACTCCAATACTTTGGCCACCTGATTCAAAGAGCTGACTCATTGGAGAAGACTCTGATGCTGGGAAAGATTGAGGGCAGGAGGAGAAGGGGACAACAGAGGATGAGGTGGTTGGATAGCATTACCGACTCAATGGACATGGGTGTGGGTAAACTCTGGGAGTCGGTGATGGACAGGGAGGCCTGGCGTGCTGCGGTTCATGGGGTCACAGAAAGTCAGACACGACTGAGCGACTGAACAGAACTGAACTGAAGACATCATCATATCAGAGTCTGTTGAGTATAGTATTTATATTTCCCTTTTCTATACTATTTTACTTTTCTTAGAATTGATGATTTCTTTAACATTTTATTTTTGCTTAATTATTCATTTGCCTTTCATTCACTGAAACCTCAATCATTTATGAAGCTACAAAACTCCTTTCAGTGCGCTCACACCACCAGGGGACATCCTTTATTCCTTCTCCCGCCTGTCCCCCTAGAGTCCTCCATTCTCCGAGCTGGATTGCTCACCTCTGGGCCAGTTGCTCAGCTCACAGGGAGGTTGCCTTTCATCCTTTCCTGGGAGAGCCTTCCCTTCTCTGTCTTGGAGCTCAGGACTTCTTTATTCTTGGTTTACACTCTTCCTGTAGAACAAATCTTCAAGAATGTGTCTGTAAAAAGTGACATCTTGATTTTCCACTCACAGTTAATGAATAGTTTGACAGAAGGGAGTTCTGGGTTAAACTTTTCCCCAATGACAATGAAGCATTGTTTTATTGTCATCTAGCTTCCAGCAGTAGTATTAGGAACACTTTGATTTCTGATATTACTATGTGACTCTCTCACCCCAACCTTTCCCTTTCTTTGGAAGTTTTAGGACTTTCTCTAGTATTTTCTGAAATTGTATGATGACGTACCTTGGAATAAGTATTTTTTAATGCATTGTGTTGGCCGCTCGGTATTTTGTTTTCCTTTTGGTTTAAATCTAGAGATTTAGTACTGGGAATTTTTCTTATTTTCTTATTTTGTAAGTTTCCTTCCTTCTATTGTTTTCTCTTATTTTTTTCATCTCTCTTTCTAAAATTCTTATCAGTTAAATGTTGGCCCTTGTTCCAGCTATCTGGTATATAACAAGCCACCTCAAAATGAAGCAGCTTAAAATAATAGCATTTACTTGGCTCACAAATCTGTGATTTGATCAAAGCTTAGTGAAGATGGCTTCATCTCTGTTTTACCTGGCATGTCTAATGGGCCTAGAGGTCCTACTTCCAAGATGGCTCAGTCGCAGGGCTGGCAAGTTGGTGGGGCTTGTTGATGGAGGCCTTGGTACCTTTCCATATGGGACTCTCCACAGAGCTGCTTGAATTTCCTCTGATATGGTGGTGGGCTCCAGAGTAATGTTGTAGGAGGACTGGATAGGACTTGTAAGTGAAAGTCCCAGAAAACCATGACTACCACATTCTACAGGTCAAGCAAGTCACCATGACCTCTTCTTTAAAAGAAGAGGATTTAAACTCTACATTTCAGTGTGAGGAATAGTAAAGAATTTCTGACCATCTTTAAACTACCCTGACACTCACTCCTTTGATTTTTAATATACTTCTCTCTTATTTTCCATTTCTGACTTTTTCTCTAGGTTTTAGATTTTCCTCTATTTTTCAGACCTTCAACTGACTTTTAAAAACAACAATTTTTAAAAATTATTATATTAGTCTATTTCCACAAACTCTTTTCTTAAAATTCATCAGTTTTTGCTCTGTGGGTACAATATTTTTTATCTTCTAAGGGTGAAAATTGTAGTTTCTTAGTTTCAGTTTTCTTCTGCTCCAGGCAAGTTCCCCCTTTCTCTTATTCTTTTCCTTCTTCCCCTCCTTTTTATTTGTTTTGATGTCTGTCTTTAATATTAGAGACTTCCCAAACATCTTGGGTTCTTTGGCTAAATAAAGCTCTTAAAAGTTGAACTCAGGGTGCAGACAGAGTGCATTGAATGCTAGGCATCATTATAGAGTGATCACAGCTGAGTCAGATTTTCATCATATGAAGTGTCATTATCTATAGGACTTTTTTTCTTTTTGGTCTGGGAGGAGAGTGGCAGCCTGCTTCTGTGAAAAAGAAACATTCAAATCCTGTTCGGCAAGTGTAATAAGACAATGTGTCAGAAGTCTGGGAGCCTTACAGAAAAATGTGAACATTCATTTGAGTAGCCTCGTTTTCAGCACAGCGTTTCTCTCTGCTCCTGTCTGCACTTGGTGGCTCCAGCTCAGAGCCCCTGTGGTTCACTTGTGTAGAGAGCAAGTCTTTAACTTTCATTCTGTTCGCTCTGGTGGAAGAAGCGGACGAGGGGAACTGACTGCTCCATACACATCCTATTTTGTCTTACCTGTCAACTCTGCTCTCACGGCTATCTGGTATCTCAAATTCCTGAGCCTTTTTGGAACTTCCTGACCCTAAATCATCTTGCTTCATTTTGATTTCCCCTTAGCATTCTTTGATTTTAGCATTTCCTTCCTAGTAAGTCTATCATGCAATTATCCTTTCTCATCTTCAAAAATATTAACATATTAAAATTTATTTCTTTTTTCTTTGTGCGTATGTGTTTGTGAGTTTCTGCTTTACTGTCGTTTTACTGGAGTTTTGAGAGGGAGTGGAAATATGTGTTGCAGTTTAACCAGAAATCTACTTGTACTTTTCCCCTACTAGGGAATACTCAACTGTTTCTATTGTGATAAGAGCAGCTTCCTTCCAGATGATCCTGAGGAGAGCTACAGTAGACCAAAGACTCTCTCATTTCTGATCTTCAGGACAAAGGCATGCTTAGTATAGCAGATCCAGGCAGTGAGGGAGCAACTAGGAGCCATGGCTGCCACTGAGAACTTGTGGACTCACATCTCACACAGAGATGAGCAGAGCCAACTGCAGTCCAAGCTCCTGCCTGCTTCCACGTTCAGGAACCTAAGAAAAAAAAAAAAACACACATTTATTGGATTTGTCAGTAACTAGGCTAAGCTCTTAGATGTGGTGTATCTTATTTAATGCTTATCTCAACCTTGAGAGGTAGGTATTGTTATTATCTCCATCTTAGAGACAAAACATATGAACCACAGAGAGTTTTAATACCTTTCCAAGGCCACACGGTTGGTTCATGGCAGAACTAACCCAGGAGGTCTATTTTGGGACTGTTCTGTATTTCACTTTGCCTCCCAGTTAGATGTCATCTTTGAGATGATGAGGACCTAATTCCTCATTGTCTTCAGGGACTATCATATCTAAACTAGGAGTTTTTGTCCTTCCTGAATACTGAGGGGAGGAGACTCATTAACTTATTGTTTTTCTTTTGAACTTTTTGTTTTGTATTGGAGTATAGCCGATTAGAGACACATTAACTTTGCAAACATAAAACCAGGAAGTAAGGGGAGATCTTACGTTGGGTCATCATAATTTGGTTGAGGAGGATGCAGGATGAAACATGGAAATGAATGAGAAACATATCCCAATATCTGTATAAACTACATGGATTAGGTTTTAATGAATAAGTGCCTTTTATATTCCAGGCAGACTTATTGCTTTGCTTAAGCTTTAAAACAACCTTCAGAGAAAGGCGATTTTTCAATTTTTAAGATGAATTAGCTCATAATCAGATTGGTTAAGATACCTGTCAAGGTCACATGGATAAAAAAGCATAAAGCTGGGACTCAAACCCAGATCTCCTGACCGTAATCAAACTTTCCCTTTTCGAGGGAGGACTTCATTGTTTTCAGGAAAACTGATATCCACCATGAACATCTTTTATCACACTGTTTGGCGTGTATCAGGCCTTAGAAAGGTCTAAAAGGTCAAATTAATCTGATTGAGATTCTATTTAAGGTTGGCATTAGTTATAGATCCGGGACAAATGACATCATCTCAGGATTTTCACCTGAAAGATACAGATGATAACACTTTCAACATAGAAGAACAAATAGAAAACACTCTGCACAGTGGCACATGGACCCACATTTCAAAGAATTGTAAATATTTACAACAGCCCTGTGGTCACACTATATCTTAGGCTGTGATAGGCTATATCAGGCTCTATTTGAAAAATGCATCTACCTTTAAATGAAATTCCCTGGTGGCTCAGATGGTAAAGAATCTGCCTGCAATGCAGGAGACCCAAGTTTGATCCCTGGGTTGGGAAGATTCCCTGGAGAACGAAATGGCAACTCACTCCAGTATTCTTGCCTAGAGAATTCCATGGATAGAGTAGCCAGGTGGACTACAGTCCATGGGGTCTCGAAGAGTCGGACACGACTGAGAGACTGACACTTTGAATGAACTCCAGGAGGTGGGGTCAGGGCCTTTCCCTCATGCTTTGCTATTTAGTACTCTATGGTGCTGACCGCTGGTCTTTGGTACAGAAGGGAGATACATCATGTGGAACCATTTTACAAAGTTGTTTTAACTCATGTGGACATGGCCTTATTTATGACTTACTGACTTTCCCGACGCGCATCCTTTCTCTTCTCCGGGTTCATCTTTCTTTAAGAATTCCTCCACACAGTGATTTCCAGTATCTGGTTAAGATCTAACTGCTGACAAGTCAGGGGAGAGGGCTACAAGTCTGATTTATCACTGGGTTCCTGGGGATGCATCTCATAAAAAGCAGATTCTGATTCATGATGTCAATAGTGAGACCTAGCATTCTTCCTTTCTAATCAACTTTTGGGGGCCACATGCTGCTGCTCCTTGGAGCACATTCTGAGCAGGGAGGGTTCAGAAAAAGTCAGAAGATTAAAAAAGAGAGAAAGAAAGAAAAGAAAAAGTCAGAAGATGTGGGCCAGAGTTACTAACTGTGGCATCTTGGACAAGTCACTTTCCTCTCTAATCCTCAGAGTCTTTATTTTGTTAAAATGGGAAACGCAGCACTGATAATACAGCTTAGGTTCCTAAGGGTTCAAAGGAAGCTGTTAATATAACATGGCTTAATTTCATTTTGTTTGAAGCAAAAGAACTCCCTATTTATTTTTTTTAGTATAAATTTATTTATTTTAATTGGAGGCTAATTACTTTACAATATTGTATTGGTTTTGCCATACATCATTATGAATCCACCACGTGTGTACATGTGTTTCCCATCCTGAACCCCCTTCCCTCCTCCCTCCCTGTACCATCCCTCTGGGTTGTCCCAGTGCACCAGCCCCAATCAACCAATATCATGCATTGAACTTGGACTGGCGATTCATTTCATATATGATATTATACATGTTTCAATGCCATTCTCCCAAATCATCCCACCCTCTCCCTCTCCCACAGAGTCCAGAAGACTGTTCTATACTTAAGAAATTTATGAAATTGTAAGTGGTCTGTGAAGCACTGCTTCTTAATTTAAAAATCTGATTTTTGCATAATGAAAGTTATTCAATCAACTAGAATCTGGCATAGAGATGACCTGCATTTACCTCTAGTAGGACTCAAATGACTTTAATTTATGTTTATTTGAAGGTGGAGATGAAGAAAAGAGCTGTGAGAAGGATTTAAGGAAAACTTACAGTAATTATTAAGCATTACAAGGTAGAATACAAATAAAACAAAAAAAAATACCCTTCATGATAAAAGCAGATAATTTTTTAAAATTTATTTATTTTTAAGAAGAGCTTCATAAGTTCTGCGGCTGCTGTTGCTGCTGCTAAGTTGCTTCAGTCGTGTCCGACTCTGTGCGACCCCAGAGACGGCAGCCCACCAGGCTCCCCCATCCCTGGGATTCTCCAGGCAAGAACACTGGAGTGGGTTGCCATTTCCTTCTCCAATGCATGAAAGTGAAAAGTGAAAGTGAAGTCGCTCAGTCGTGTCCGACTCTTAGTGACCCCATGGACTGCAGCCCACCAGGCTCCTCCATCCATGGGATTTTCCAGGCAAGAGTACTGGAGTGGGGTGTCATTGCCTTCTCCAAGCACCATAAAATGTCCAACACGTGGCTATCAAATAATTAACAAAATCAGAATATATTTGGTGTCAGAACTCAATGTATAACTTATACTGATCAGATTCATTTAGCCTCATTCATTCCATTTGAACTTCCAGTTAGTGTAATGTGATAGTAACAACAGTAATGATCATAAAGCAACCTACAACTAATTCAGTTTATAGAATCCACTTCTTATTGAAAGCAGTTGAGGGGCTTCTTGCCAAAATAGCTCTCCTCAATTTCTTACAGACTTTCTGAAAGTTGGAAGCTTTTTCCAACGCAGGTCTTCCTATCTGATGGGTAAAGAAGGTACTTGGGTCTTCTTGTACCCTGGGCTTTGACTACAAGGCTCTGCATTGCTTTGGACACCCAATTAGTCTTGTACCTGTGAACATTTGTTTAGTTTCTCAAATTTCCCAGCTTCTCAGAATAATGAATCCAAAGGTGGGGGTGTCTCTGTATTTGGGGAACAAGTTGTGGCAATCTAACAATGTTTCTTTTTAGAGGAGAGGAGTAAAGAATCCTTGTGCTTGTACTGAGATACAATTAGTGCTGGCCATGAGGTCCCTGGGCTCTGAGGTGTGACTTAGATGGAAAGAGCTAAGAAGCCCCAGGCTAGTGGTTCTCAAAGAGTGGTCCCTGGATGAACACCTCAACATCACCTGGGATCTTGTTAGAAATGTGACATTTCAGACCTTAGCCCAGGTCCACTGAATCAGGAATTCTGGGGGAGGCACCCAGTACTCTATAGTGTAACTCATTTCCCAGGTGATTCTGATGCATGATAAAACCAGAGGACCGCTACCCTAAACCAAAGGTTTCCACTGGAACCAAAGCCATCTCGGCAACTTCTTTCTTCAGTCAGCCCAGAGGTTATGAGTTTCTGGTCACTGTGCAAGCTCATTCTTAGGCTGGCACTTCTTCAACTTGGATGTACCCAGAAACCTCCTGGGATCATGTTGTAATGTACAGTATAACTCCACTGCATCTGCGGAGGGTCCTGTGGCATGACAACCACAGGAAGCAGGCAGGGATGCTGATCTGCCCATGGTTCCAGTCATGAACCAGCCACTGATAGAGATGGGTGGTTGATCATTCTCAGAGTAGGAAAGCCTTACATCATGTATTCTTTTTTTTTAATTGAAGAATAATTGTTTTACAGAATTTTGTTGTTTTCTGTCAAATATCAGCAAGAATCAGCCACAGGTACACCCATGTCCCCTCACTTCCAAACCTCCTTCCCATCTCCCTCCCCATCCCACCCTTCCAGATTGTTACAGAGCCCTTGTCTGAGTTCCCTGAGTCATACAGCAAATTCCCATTGGCTACCTATTTTACATATGGTATTGTAAATTTCAATGTTACTCTCTCCATACATCTCACCTTCTCCCTCCTCCCTTCCCCACCTGTCCATAAGTCTGTTCTCTATGTTTATTTCTCCATTGCTGCCCTGCAAATAAATTCATCAGTACCATCTTTCTAGATTCCATATACATGCATTAATATATGATATTTATCTTTCTCTTTCAGACTTACTTCACTCTGTATAATAGGCTCGAGGTTCATCCACCTCATTAGAACTGACCTAAATGTGTTCCTTTTTATGACTGAGTAATATTCCATTGTGTATGTATATATGTTATATATATATATATATATATATATATATATAATTTATCCATTCATTTGTCAATGGACATCTAGGTTTCTTCCATGTTCTAGCTTTTGTAAATAGCGTTGCAATGAACATTGGGGTACATGTGTCTTTTTCAACTTTGGTTTCCTTGGGCTACATGCCTAGGAGTGGGATTGCTAGGTCATATGGTGGTTTTATTTCTAGTTTCTAAAGGACTCTCCATACAATCTTCCACAGTGGCTGTATCAATTTACATTCCCACCAGCAATGCAAGAAGGTTCCCTTTTCTGTACACCCTCTCCAGCATTTATTGTTTGTAGACTTTTTCATCATGGCCATTCTGACTGGTGTGAGGTGGTATCTCACTGTAGTTTTGATTTGCATTACTCTAATAATGAGCAGTGTTGAGTATCTTTTCATGTGTTTGTTAACCATGTGTATATCTTCTTTGGAGAAATGTCTGTTTAGGTCTTATTCCAACTTTTTCATTGGGTTGTTTGTTTTTCTGGTATTGAGTTGTATGAGCTGCCTGTACATTTTGGAAATTAATTCTTTGTCAGTTGTTTCCTTTGCTATTATTTTCTCCCATTCTGTGGGTTCTATTTTCACCTTGTTTGTAGTTTCCTTTGCTGTGCAAAAGCTTTTAAGTTTAATTAGGTCCTACTTGTTTATTTTTGTTTTTATTTTCATTACTCTTTGAGATGGGTCATTAAGGATCCTGCTTTGTCTTTAATCCATTTTAAGTTTATCTTTGTGTATCGCATGAAGAAATGTTCTAATTTCCTTTACACATAGCTGTCCAGTGTTCTCAGAATCACTTACCAAAGAGGCTTTCTTGGCCCCATTGTATATTCTTGCCTCGTTTGCCAAAAATAAGGTCACCTTAGGTGCATGGGTTGATCTTTGGGCTTTCTATCTTGTTCCATTGGTTTACATTTTTGTTTTTCTGCCAGTACCATACTCTCTTGATGACTGTAGCTTTGTAATGTAGTCTGAAGTTAGGGAGGTTGATTCCTCCGGTTCCATTCTTTTTTCTCAGATGATTTGGCTATTCGGGATCTTTGGTGTTTCCATGTGAATTTTGAAACTTTTTGTTCTAGTTCTGTGAAAAATGCCATTGGTAATTTGATAGGGAATGCATTGAATCTGTAGATTGCATTTGTAGTATATTCATTTTCACAATATTGATTCTTCCTACCCAGGGACAGGGAATTTCTCTCCGTCTGTTTTAGCCATCTTCGATTTCTTTCATCAGTGTCTTATAATTTTCCACATACAGTTCTTTTATCTCCTTAGGTAGGCTTATTCCTAGATACTTTATTCTTTTTGTTGCAAAGGTTAATGGGATTGATTCCTTAATTTCTCTTTCTGATTTTTCATTGTTAGTATGTAGGAATACAAGTGATTTCTTTGTATTGATCTTATATCCCATGACTGCTATATTCACTGATTAGCTCTAGTAATTTTCTGATAGTTTCTTTTGAGTTTTCTATGTATAGTATCATGTTATCTGCAAACGCTGAGTTTTACTTCTTCTTTTCCAATCTGGATTACTTGTATTTCTCTTTCTTTAATTGCTGTAGCTAGGACTTCCAAAACTATGCTGAATAATAGTGGTGAGAGTGGACACCCTTTTCTCATTCTGGATCTTAGAGAGAATGCTTTCAGGTTTTCACCACTGAGAATAAAGTTTGCTGTGAGTTTATTATGTATTGCCTTTACTATGTTGAGGTAGGTTTCTTCTATTCCCATTTTTTGAAGCATTTTTATAATAAATGGGTGCTGAGTTTTGTCAAAGGCTTTTTCTGCATCTATTGAGATGATCATATGGATTTTATCTTTCAACTTGTTAATATGGCATATCACAAGGATTGATTTGCATCTATTGAAGAATCCTTGCATCCCTGGAATAAACCCAACTTGCTCATGGTGTATGAGCTTTTTAATGTGCTGTTGAATTCTGTTTGCTAGAATATTACTGAGGACTTGTGCATCTGTGTTCATCAGTGATACTGGCCTGTAGTATTTTTGTGTGCTATCTTTGCCTGGTTTTGGTATTATGTAGATGGTGGCCTCGTAGAATGAGTTTGGAAGTGTTCCTTCCTCTGCAATTTTTTGGAAGAGTTTCAGAAAAATATGCATTAGCTCTTCTCTAAATATTTGATAGAATTCCTCTGTGAAGACATCTGGCCCTCAGTTCAGTTCAGTGCAGTTGCTCAGTCATGTCTGACTCTTTGTGACCCCATGGACTGCAGAACGCCAGGCTTCCCTGTCCTTCACCAGCTCCCAGAGCTTGCTCAAACTCATGTCTATAGGTTGGTGGACTCAACCACTGCACCCTGTGTTGTCCCCTTCTTCTCCTGCCCTCAATCTTTCCCAGCATCAGGGTCTTTTCCAATGAGTCAGTTCTTCTCATCAGGTGGCCAAAGTACTGGAGTTTCAGCTTCAGCATCAGTCCTTCCAATGAATATTCAGGGCTGATCTCCTTTATTATGGACTAGTTTGATCTCCTTGCAGTCCAAGGGACTCTCAAGAGTCTTCTCCAACACCACAGTTCAAAAGAATCAGTTCTTTGGTGCTCAGCTTTCTTTATAGTCCAACTCTCACATCCATACATGACTACTGGAAAAACCATTGCTTTGACTATATGGAAGTTTGTTGGCAAAGTAATGGCTCTGCTTTTAAATATGCTGTATAGGTTAGTCATAGCTTTTTTTCCAAGGAGCAAGCATCTTTTAATTTCATGGCTGCAGTCACCAGATGTAGTGATTTTGAAGGCCTCCAAAATAAAGTCGCTCACCGTTTCCACTCTTTCGCCATCTATTTGCCATGATGTGATGGGACCAGATGCCATGATCTTAGTTTGATCTTAGTGTTGAGTTTTAATCCAACTGTTTCACTGTCCTCTTTCATGTTCATCAAGAGGCTCTTTAGTTCCTCTTCACTTTCTGCCTTAAGGGTGGTGTCATCTGCATATCTGAGGTTATTGATATTTCTCCTGGCAATCTTGATTCCAGCTTGTGCTTCATCCAGCCTATCCAGCCTTGACGTACTCCTTTTCCTCTTTGGAACTAGTCTGTTGTTCCATGTCCAGTTCTAACTGTTGCTCCCTGACCTGTATACAGATTTCTCAGGAGGCAGGTCAGATGGTCTGGTATTCCCATCTCTTTAAGAATTTTCCAGTTTGTTTGATCCACACAGTCAAAGGCTTTGGTATAGTCAATAAAGCAGAAATAGATCTTTTTCTGGAACTCTCTTCCTTTCTGGATGATTCTGCAGATGTTGGCAATTTGATCTCTGGTTCTGCTGCTTTTTCTAAATCCAGTTTGAACATCTGGATGTTCACAGTTCATGTACTGTTGAAGTCTGGCTTGGAGAATTTTGTGCATTATTTTGGTAGTGTTTGAGATGAGTGCAATTGTATGGTAGTTTGAACATTTTTTTGCCATTGCCTTTGTTTGGGATTGAAGTGAAAACTGATCTCTTCCAGTCCTGTGGCCACTGCTGAGTTTTCCAAATATGCTGGCATATCGAGTGCAGCACTTTCAAAGCATCATCTTTTAGGATTTGAAATAGCTCATCTGGAATTCCATCACCTCCAGTAGCTTTTCTCATAGTGATGCTTCCCAAGGCCCACTTGACTTCACATTCCAGGATGTCTGGCTCTAGGTGAGTGATCACACCAT
Source organism: Bos grunniens (assembly GCF_055505025.1). NCBI lineage: Eukaryota > Metazoa > Chordata > Mammalia > Artiodactyla > Bovidae > Bos > Bos grunniens. The sequence goes on along the minus strand of NC_141183.1, from coordinate 57,635,874 downwards.
TGTGGTTATCTGAGTCGTGAAGATCTTTTTTGCATACTTTTTCTGTGTCTTCTTTTCATCTCTTCTTAGTATCTTCTGCTTCTGTTAGGTCCCTGCCATTTCTGTCCTTCATTGTGCCCATCTTTGCATGAAATGTTCCCTTGGTATCTCTAATTTTCTTGAAGAGATCTTTAGTCGCTCCCATTTTATTGTTTTCCTTTAGTTCTTTGCACTGATCATTGAGGAAGGCTTTCTTATCTCTCCTTGCTATCCTTTGGTACTCTTCATTTAGATGGGTATATCTTTCCTTTTCTCCCTTGTCTTTCACTTCTCTTTTTTTCTCAGCTATTGTAAGGCCTCCTCAGTCAACCATTTTGCCTTTTTGCATTTCTTTTTCTTGTTGATGGTCTTGATCACTGCTTCCTATACAATGTCACGAACCTCCAACCATAGTTCTTCATGCCCTCTGTCTATCAGATCTAATTCCTTGAATATATTTGTCATTTCCACTGTATGGCTTTTGTGTGTGTGTGTGTGTGAGTTTTTGATCACAGTTTCTATTTCAGTGTTTGTAATTTACTTGTTCATAATTTCTATTTCTTCCTGGTTCATTCTTGGGAGGTTGAACTTTTCTAAGAATCTGTTAATTTCCTCTAGGTTGTCCATTTTATTAGCATATAGTTGCTCATAATATTCTCTTATGATCTTTGTATTTCTGTGTGGTCTGTTGTAACCTGTCCTTTTTTATTTCTAATTTTGTTGATTTGATTTTTCTACCTTTTTTTCTTGATGAGTCTGGCTAGGGTGTTGTCAATTTTGCTTATCTTTTCAAAGAACCAGCTTTTAGTTTTATTATTTTTTTTTGTTATTGCTTTGTTTCTTTTTCAGTTATTTCTGCTCTGATCTCTATGATTTATTTTTTTCTGCTGACTTTGGTTTTTCTTGTTGTTGTTGTTCTTTCTCCAGTTGCTTTAGCTGTAGAGTTAGATTGTCTATTGGATGCTTTTCTTGTTTCTTGAGGTAGGATTATATTGCTATAAACTTCCCTCTTAGAACTGCTTTTACTGAATCCCATAGGTTTTGGGTCATCATGTTTTCATCGTCATTTGTTTCTAGGAATCTTTTGATTTCCCTTTTTATTTCTTCAGTAACCTCTTTGTTATTTAGTAATATATTGTTTAATATCTATGAGTTTGTGTTTTTTGCAGTTTTTTTCTGTAGTTGATATCTAGTCTCATAGCATTGTGTGCACAGAAGAGACTTGGTATAATTTCAATTTTATTAAATTTACTGAGGCTTGATTTGTGGCCCACGATGTGGTCTATCCTGGAGAATGTTCCATGTGCACTTGAGAAAATAGTGTTTTCTTCTGCATTTGAATGGAATGTCCTGAAGCCATTAAATATGTCCATTTGGTCTAATGTTTCATTTAAGGCTTGTATGTCCTTATTTATTCTCTATTTTGATGATCTATTCATTGGTGTAAGTGGGGGGCTAAAGTCCCCTGCTATTACTGTGTTACTGTCGACTTCCCCTCTTATGCCTGTTAGTGTTTCCTTAGGTATTAAGGTGCTCCTATGTTGGATGCATAAATATTTGCAATTGTTATGTCTCTTCTTGGACTGATCCCTTGATCATTATGTAGTGTCCTTCTTTGTCTCTTATAACATTCTTTATTTTAAAGTCTATTTGTCTGAAGTAAGGATTGCCACTCTGACTTTCTTTTGGTTTCCATTTGCATGGAATATTTTTTTCCATCTTTTTACTTTCAGTCTTTATGTGTTTCTAGGTCTGAAGTGGGTCTCTTGTAGGCAGCATATATGTGGGTCTTGTTTTTGTATCCAGTCAGTCTGTATCTTTTAGTTGGTGCATTTAATCTGTTTATATTTAATTATTGATGTATATGTTCTTATTGACATTTTCTTAATTATTTTTGGTTTGTTTTTGTAGGTCCTTCCTTTGCCCTGTGTTTACTGGCTATGTAAGTCCCTTTAGTGTTTGATGTAAAGCTGGTTTGGTGGTGTTAAATTCTCTTAACTTTTGCTTGTCTGTGAAGCTTTTGATTTCTCCATCAATTTTGAATGAGATCTTTGCTGGGTTAAGTAATCTTGGTGGCAGATTTTTTTCTTTCAGTACTTTAAATATATCCTGCCATTCCCTTCTGACCTGCAGAGTTTATGCTGAAAGATCTGTTGTTAATCGTAAGGGTTTTCCCTTGTATGTTACTTGTTGCTTTTCCCTTGCTGCTTTTAATAGTCTTTATGTGTGTTTAATCTCTGTTAGCTTAATTAGTTGGAGAAGGCAATGGCACCCCACTCCAGTACTCTTGCCTGGAAAATCCCATGGATGGAGGAGCCTGGTAGGCTGCAGTCCATGGGGTCGTTAAGAGTTGGACACGACTGAGAGACTTCACTTTCACTTTTCTCTTTTCATGCATTGGAGAAGGAAATGGCAACCCACTCCAGTATTCTTGCCTGGAGAATCCCAGGGACGATGGAGCCTTGTGGGCTGCCATCTCTGGGGTCACACAGAGTCGGACACGACTGAAGCGACTTAGCATAGCATAGCATAGCTTGATTAGTATGTGTCTTGATGTGTTTCTCCTTGGGTTTATCCTGTAAGGGACTCTTTGTCCTTCTTGGACGTGATTGACTATTTCCTTTTCCATGTTGGGGAAGTTTTCAACTATAATTTCTTCAAAAAAATTTTCAGTGCTTTTCCTTTTTTCTTCTTCCTCTGGGACCCCTATAACTCGAATGTTGGTGCATTTAATATTGTCCCAAATGTCTCTGAGGCTATCCTCAATTCTTTTAATTGTTTTTCCTTTATTCTGTTCTTCAGCAGTTATTTCTACCATTATATCTTCCGGTTCATTTATCCATTCTTCTGCCTAGGTTATTCTGCTGTTGGTTCCTTCTAGAATATTTTATTTACGTAATTGTGTTATTCATCTCTGTTTGCTTATTCCTTATTTCTTCTATATCCTTGGTGATTGTGTTAACTGTGTTAATGGTTTCTTGTATCTTCTCCATTCTATTTTCAAGTCTTTGGAGCATCTTTAGTATCATTATTCTGAATTCTCTTTCAGGTAGATTGGTTATTTTCTCTTCATTTATGTGGTCTTGTGAGTTTTTTTCTTGTTCTTTCATTTTTTCAGTATTTCTCTGTCTTTTTATATTTTCTAACTTGCTCCATTTGAGATCTCCTTTTCCCAGGATTTAGGGTTGTATGTCTTCTTCCTTTTGGCTTTTTCCCTTGGAGTGGAAGGTAGGTTGAAGGTTTTGTGTTGACTTCTTGTTAGGGGTGACTTATGCCTGTGTTTTAGTGGGAGGAAATCAAGAAGATCAATCAGGTAATTATAGAAATAATGGGACATATACAGACACTTCCATGTATACAATTATAACCAAACTATTCTAAAGAATTGAGTACAGGAGACTGACTTGGTGAGCAAGGGAAACCAAAAGTGTTATCGACCAATTAAAAGCAGAGCCAACTAATGCTTAGCCTGGAAAACTGAGCCTGAGCAGAGTTTCAACTGGGGAATATAGCAAAGAGAGCTCAACATTTTAACCTCAGTTTCACTTCCCCACTAGCCTGCCCAAGTCTGTTGGCCACGTTGTCATGTTTGGGTCCTGCTCTCACATCATGTATTAGGTGGGGTAGTATCTTCTCCAAGAGGATGAAAATTGGTTGGGGAGAGGAGGGAAAAACAATCTTACTCTTTGAATAAGAAAATCACAGGTACACACGTAGTGCTTAAACAGATATGCGGTATATCTGTAGTATTAAGCTTTCATGAGAAAAAATGATTAGAAAAAAATGTCTGTAAGAGCTCCTGTGGGCAGGAGGCTAATATTAAAAATTAAGGTTGAGAATCACTGCCTTATACAGATAAATTAGTGGAGCCAGCCTGTCCCCATCTGTGATGCAAGTAGGAAGGCTCTGTCACCATTAACACCTTATTGGCTGGGGAATTTTTGCAGAAACTAACACCTTAATACCTGTGGCCAGCAATTTGTTATGTAAGTGAATAGTGAAACATCTCGGGTCAATGGCATTCAGGTAACAAAAGACATATGTCTCTGGTCAATAATGTAGGTCCAGCTATACACTTCTTACCACAGACAACAGCAGAGAACACCTAAATGAGGGGACTGCAGGATTTCTAGGATTAAAACCTTAATGGGAATCAGTGGTTTTCAGCACCACCCTCTATGCTTTCTTTCTTTATGTTAGGAAGAATGCAACCCAGTAATCGGTTGAGATAGTAACAATTTTACAAGACCCATGAGGGGTATAATTTATCATTAAGTCTCAAGGCCTCAGATAGCTCATGTGGTTTTCAGACTCAGAAGAAGCACAGAGACTTCCCTCATGCTCAGTGGTTAAGACTTCGCCCTCCAATGCAGGAGGTGTGGGTTTGAACTGTAGTCAGGGAACGAATGTAGTCAGATTCCACATGACTTGGGGCCAAAAAACTAAAATATAAAACAGAAGCAGTATTGTAACAAACTCAGTAAAGACTTTAAAAATAGTCCACATTAAAAAAAATTCTTAAAAAGAAGCACAAATAAGGACTGAGAATTTAGAATGACATTCTTAGCAAACAATGAATGGAGGGTGTTCACCCTGGACCTGCCCCTGGGGCAGATGAGAACTTAGGGACTCCTGCACTCTCTCCTCCATGCTGCTGGCCCAGTGGGATTTGTGACACCTGTGATTTACTAACTGGCTCCCATCCTGAGCAGAAGAAACCTGGCACCTTTAACTTCCAACCTGTCCTGGCACAGCACCTGGGTAAGCTTTCTGAGTCCAAGCCTCCTCATCTACAAAATAGCAGTGCTAAATTGTAAGATTATTGTAAGGGTTAAATGAGATAAGAACCAGGCACTTACTTAGCCCTCATTTAGTTGATGCTGTTCTTATTGCTGCCTTGGCTGTTATTGCCAAAATGACAACTGGGTAATGCTCCATAAATATTTGATGAACTACTGATGAGTGGGTGCAGCCTGTTTACTTCTTTCTCTCTGTCCTGTTTACATTGTCCTTATCTGAAGTTTGCCTAAAAGAAGGTCCCACAGACCACACAGTCATACCTTTATGGCCACATAAGCCACCTTGAGCCTTCCCCACCACTCCACTTTCATCCCCAGCATTCTGGAGCTACAGATATCCATCTCAGCATCCTGTCTGGCCACCACTTGCTTGTCTGATCTTACAAAGTTGGTCTGACTCATGTGAGCAAAAGTCTTTTCTTGATCATAGTGTGGTCTATTCCTCACTTTCTTCCTTTGGCACATTCATGAGTTCCTCTAAAGATTGAGAAGTCACTTCTGTCTTCTATGGGACTTTCTTGCATGATATACTAGGTCCCCTATTATCCTAACCAGACATGGCAGCAGGATAGCTATAAACTGCTGCTAGTAAGTATATCCAGAGGTCAGCAAACTTTTCTTAAGGAAAGTGAAAGTGGAGTCGCTCCGTGTCCGACTCTTTGCGACCCCATGGACTGTAGCCTACCAGGGTCCTCTGTCCGTGGGATTTTCCAGGCCAGAATACTGGGATGGGTTTCCATACCCTCCTCCAGGGGATCATCCTGACCCAGGTGTTGAAGCTGAGTCTCTTACATCTTCTGCTTTGGCAGGCGGGTTGTTTACCACTACCACCACCTGGGAACCTGAGAGGGGATAAGTATATATAAATATGTATATATGAATAATCTGTGGTCTGAAAGGAGACTGCAGAGAGGGGGTTAAAATATTTCCACATATTCTTTGAAATGTTTCCATTCAAAAGGTGGATGCAAATTCTCCTCCTCTTACATTCATGTTAAATTTATCAGCTGACTTCTAACGTCTAGAATTTCGTAGATGTGATGCTCTAACTTCGAAAGACAAGTCACAGAAAGAATAGTCACATCTGGTTCTCTCTCTCTTGGACCACTTGCTCTCGGAGAAGACAAACGCTGCGCTGTGAAGACACTCAAGCAGTTTTTTGAGGAGGCTTTTGTGTGGGAAACGGAGGCCTCCCACCAATAACCAGCATCAATTTTTCAGCCATGTGAGTAAGGTACTTTGAAAGCGAATCCTCCAGTTATGTCCCCTGCATGACACCGGTGCCTCTAAAGATCATACTGCTCTCAGATTTGAAGTTTTGCTGCTAGCGAGGAAAAGAAAAAATGTGTCAGGCGATAGAAGTAAGAGAACAAGGGACAGGAGGGAGGAATATGAAGCGTGAGGTACAGGAAGGTCTGGAGCAGCGCCAGCAAATACAGCCTGAGGGCCAAAGGCGACCCAGATCCAGTTGAAAGTTTTTTTTTTTTAAGGGTTGTTATAGTGACTCACAGACTTAGAGAATAAATTTATGGTTGCTGGGATGAAGGATGGGGGAAGGGACAGTTAGGGGTTTGGGATGGACAGGTATACACTCTATATTTAAAATGGGTAACCAAAAAGGACCGGCTGTGATGTACAGGAAACTCTGCTCAATGTTATGTAGCAGCCTGGATGGGAGGGGAGTTTGGGGGAGAATGGACACATGTATACATATGGCTGAGTCCCTTCGCTATTCAACTGAAACTATCATGACATTGTTAATCGGCTATACCCCAATATAAAATAAAATGTTTTAAAAAACAAAGAGTTGTTAATAAAATAGAAGACTGTGAAACAGAATTTATGTGGTCCTTTTCAGGAAAAAAATTTGCTGACTCCTTAGTCTAGAGCACTGAAGAAGGATCTGGATTGAAGATAAAGATTTTGGAGTCAAGAGCATCTCAGAGGACTTCCCCGGTGGTCCAGTGGCTAAGACTCTGCACTCCCAGTGCAGGGGGCCTGGGTTCAAGTCCTGGTCAGGGGACTAGACCCCACACGCCACAGCCAAAAGTTCAGATGCTGCAGCTAAGACCTGGCACAGCCAAATAAATAAAAATAATAAATGCTTTTTAAAAACAGCATCTCAGTAATCTTTGAAGTTAAGGGAGGAGATGGTTTGATATATGCATCTGGGACTTAGTTCCCAGGTCTGTTACCACTGGGGAAGAGATGAACCTTAGGAAGAGCCTTGACCCTAACCTTACGCTAGTTATAGACGACTGTGATTCCAACTTCATTCAGGCTGTGTTCCTAGGGAGAGAGAGGGAGGGATTGTAGATGTTTCTTCAAATCTCTCTGGTTTGATGGAAAAAGTACCTTATTTGGGAGTCAAAATAACTGGATAAAACTAAACACCATTAGAATTGCAACATAGTCATGTACATAATATGTCACAGTTGAAAGTAGAGCCCATAATGGACTTTTAATATAACTTTCTGGAATTAAAGCAACTGGATACAGGTCCTAGCTTTGAATGGCCTCAAAAAGTCCTTTAGCCTGATTGAGGCTCAGGTTACTTAATTTATATCATGGGGATCATGCCGAGGATTATATATGATGAAATTTCTAAAAGCATTTGTACCCTAAAAATGTATAAGGAAGGAAATGTTTTATTCTATTTTCAAAGGTGGGGAAATAGTTCACATCTTTGTCCTCTGGTGATGCAGAGTTTCTGTTTATCATGACGTATATCACAGATTACATATATGCTGCTGCTGCTGCTGCTAAGTCGCTTCAGTTGTGTCTGACTCTGTGCGACCCCATAGACGGCACCCCACCAGGCTCCCCCGTCCCTGGGATTCTTCAGGCATGAACACTGGAGTGGGTTGCCATTTCCTTCTCCAATGCATCAAAGTGAAAAGTGAAAAGTGAAAGTGAAGACGCTCAGTTGTGTCCGACTCTTAGCGACCCCATGGACTGCAGCCTACCAGGCTTCTCCGTCATGGGATTACATATATAGACAGTTCCTAAATTGAGGTTACTGTGTTTCTCAAGAGAATCCAGTTACATCGGTTAGGAAAGTCTTTTCATAAACAGATATCTCTTCACAACTAATGATAGATGGGAATGAACTGTCTGTACTATTCCTACTTAAGTGAAAGAAAACTTTATGAGTCTTGGCTAACACAAGGAATACAATACTCAGTGTTTTATTCCCATATGCTCTTTTGCCTCAAAAATTGAACTTTTTTCAGTTGTTTTTATTTTTGAAGAATTTGCCTTTTGGGAAGAAAACAATACATCTAATCTCTACCAGTGTTTTCAGTGGAATAAATTTCAACCACCCCAGTGAGCGCAACGAGAAAATGAGTTTGACCTTGTTCATTCATTTCATTATTCCTTTAAGAAAGTTGCAGCATCACTGAAAACCTTCTAAATTGTCACATGGGGATGTCAGGCCATCTTTGGTCTTGGCTGGGGTTTTGAGAATCAAATCTGGAATGATGAGAGGTGGAAAGATTCCTGCCATTCTTATCTGCATGTCTGAACTTTTTTTCGTTTGCTTCCCCTGTTTGGATTGGTGTGTAGATTTCAGGTGACCTTTTTGTTTCTGACCCAGGACTCTCTTTGCCTGGTGCATCTGAAAACTACCTTTTAGGGTTCTTACACCACAGCTAGGAGCAATAGGTGCTGTGCTCCTTTCCTGGCCCAAGTTTGTGAGCACCTTTAAAAGCCACTTGTCTATATTTAAAATTACTTCCTTTACATGTACAGTAAGATCTAAATCACATGGTTCAAAATGAGCAGTATGCAGGGGGCAATCTTCTACCATCTCTCCTTCAATTGCTGTAAAGACCACCGCACTGTCCGCTATCAGGTCCAACCCTTCCTTCCGTCCCTTCCCAGGCTTTGGGTCCAGCCTTTAGTCTGTTGCAAAACACAGGACTTTAGAGTCGGCCCTTGTAAGTGAGATTTTGAGTTGGAACCTAGATTCATGGGCAACCAGCTCAGGGGCATGAGACTCAGGCGATACATCAGACAAGGAGTTCCCTTGGAATCACTTGCACTGGTTGCCTTTCTATTCTATTTTGACCTGCTATTGTTTGCAGACAGAATGGCTAAAGGTTGTTTCTGATCCCCTGAGGACTGTATCAGATTTATATCAGTAATTAAAAGTGTGGTGCGTAAGGTGGCTGAGTGCATCCAGCAGTACAATTTTAGGCAGGAAACAGAGAGCTACTCCCTTTCACTCACGAGTTACAACAGCGCTTATTTGAATACTTTATCTCGGTCCAGCTGCCAGAAAACTTTTCATTCTCCTCCCTTACACACAGGGAGCCGCCTTTCCTTGGATATCTGAACTCGGAAACATTTAACATTCTCCCAGGAAATAACTCCATTCAAAGCTATTGTTTTTAAGTGCTAGAGTGATTGACTTGAAAGCAACTTGCGTAAATCAGTGCTGTTGATTACTAAACACAATGGTAATTGCTGGGAGGGTACTAAAAACACGGTATGAATAATATGGCACAATTGAAAGTAGAATCTATAATGGGCTTTAAATAATATCATATACAGCAGTTAAAGGAACAGAGCTGGCAAGCACACAGCTCGTCTGCTTGCACCACTTTTCCTGTTTCTCCACGTGGTGAGTATTTTTAAGTGATCGTATTTTTTCCCTTCTGCACTTGGAAGTTTCAGAAGGCTTTTCAGCTAGTGTTTCAGTGGCCATTATCTATCAACTGTATTTGCACGAAGGCCGAAAAGGGTTTTCGGTCCTAATGTTCAAGATGATGAGTTCTTTGAGGGTGATGGCAATATTTTAGTCGTCTCTGTTCCCAGCACCTGGGGTCAATATTTGTCACATAATAAACACTCAGTAAATGGTTATTAAATTGAAACCTGACAGTACTCAATTACTGAGCCAAGAAAATCTTCCCAACTGTGTCTGTGTGTGTGTGTGGACACCCTGTCTCCTTCAGTTCTCACAACCGAAAATGGTCTGAGAGTGGCCTGAGCCCCAAGGCAGTGACCTCTGTGAGCAGTTTTGTTTAATTACCCTGCTGTGCCCTTCATATTATTTTCTGTATTTGCCATGATGTGGAAGGATTAGGGGACAGGTTGGGAAGTGCTAGGTAAGATAATATCTCTCTGGACAATATCAAGATTAAATAACACATTATCAGCTCGTTTAAACGGTAGCTCTGTATTACTTTATGAAGTATTTTGGTTCCTTAAGATGTCAGATAATCACAAATAGTAAAATATGTCAATAAAGTAAGGAAGTAATTATTACAATCAAATCCCATTGTGGTGATGTATATGTGTGTGTGTACCATTGGGAGCAGTACAATAGGGAGTTCTTGCAGCTTTCTGAAGAGGTCTCATCTCTTAGAAGGCATAGCCAAGGAATTCTACATATATGGGTTAGACAATATTAATGACATTTTTATGTGCAGTGGCTATAAATACTTTCACTGGGAGAGAAATCCTATAAATCTTCAAAGAGAAATGAGACTTTTCTTCTATTTTTTGGTCATGCTCTCTGAATTCTAAATGTGGTAAAAGATGTTCATAACCAGCATCAAAGACATGAGCTGAAATTGAAACCATCTACTTGAAATTGGAAATATTTCTGAAAATCCAGGACATGTAGCTTCTATTTTTCTACTAGAAGTGCACACAGCAGTGTTTTGAATGATGAAGAGGGCGTGGGCAGTCTTGGAGGCAGAGTGAGAGGGGAAGCAGGCATCATAGGTTGTCCAGGCATTTTCGCTATGACAAGTTTCTAGGTTGTGTGGTGAATAGAGAATGTGCAAAATGACAGAAAGGTGGGCTTAAGTTCTGGTTCTAAGTCTTTCTAGCTGCATGGCTTTGAGGACTAAGCCTCAGTTTCCGATAAGAAAAGCACCTGAACAATATGTGCTATACAAGTCTCTATGAGGACTAATGAGGCAATGTGTATAAAGCCCTATATCTGGCACTATTAGGTCCTCAGTATACCCCCTGGGTCATTCCCATGACTCAGAGAGAACCAGACCACCAGACAGAACAGACTGGGCAGCAGATGTAGGACCCTCAAAGCCTACCGGACACAGACTGCAGGGTTAGTGATAGAAAGAGTTGCTCCTAAGGCTTTGGGAGAATTTAATGAGTAGCTAATGGTAGGTGGTAGCAAGAGTCTAAGACAGTCCCCAAGATTCCTTCCCTCAGTGTACACATCCTGTATAATCCTCTGACTTTGAGTGTGAATAAGACATGTTTATGGTGGGATAGTCCCTCTTATGATTTGATCATGCTATGCCACATTTGAAGAAAGGGATATTAGCCTTTTGCAACTGACCTGATCAAATAAGCCCTAAAAAATATAGAGCTCTTCCTGAAGAACGAAATCCATTGTGGGAAGGGTTTTTGCTGATGTTGTTGCTGCCTTCAAAGATGTGCTGTGCTATGCTAAGTTGCTTCAGTTGTGTATGACTCTTTGCCACCCTATGGACTATAGCCTGCCAGGCTCCTGTGTCCATGGGACTCTCTAGGCAAGAATACCCTCCTCCAGGGGACTCAGGGATCAAACCCACATCTCCTGCGGCTCCTGAATTGCAGGCGATTCTTCACTGCTGAGCTAGCAGGGAAGGCGGCCTTTGAAGACAGAGATCAAATGGTAAGGACCTCTTCTAGGACTTAAGAGCAGACTTTAAGAGTTTAGAGAACCCCCTGTTGACACTGAGCAAGGAGCAAGGAACTGAATTCTGCCTCTGCTAGAGGACCATGAGCTCCAGATAAGAAGAGAGTCCAGCTGATATAAAGCCCCAAGCAGAGAACCTAACTACACTGTGTCTGGACCTACTTCACTCTGTGTAATAGGGTCCAGGTTCATCCTCCTCACTGGAACTGACTCAAATGCATTCCTTTTTATAGCTGAGTAATATTCCATTGTGAATATGTGTATATGGACAGGAATTGCAAAGTAAGTAAGTAATGGATGTTGCTTTAAGTCACTAAATTTTTGGTTATTTGTCATGCAATGTTTTTCCAAATAGCTAGAAAGCTCATTGACAGCAGGATCCAGTTCTTGTCACTGTGCTTCCTCAGATAGTCCAAGAAAGTATTTGATCAAAAATTGAGATGAGTTCAAGGAAACCAGAAATGAAAAAGACACATGTACCCCAATATGCATTGCAGCACTATTTAAAATAGCTTAGGACATAGAAGCAATTTAGATGCCCGTCGATAGATGAATGGGTAAGGAAGTTGTGGTACATATTCACAATGGAATATTACTCAGCTATAAGAAGGAATGCATTTGAGTCAGTTCTAATGAGGAGGATGAACCTGGACCCTATTACACAGAGTGAAGTAAGTCAGAAAGAGAAAGACAAATACTGTACATCAGCACATATATATGAAATTTAGAAAAATGGTACCAACAATCCTATATGAAGAGCAGCAAAGGAGACACAGACATACAGAACAGACTTCTGGACTCAGTGGGAGCAGGCGAGGGTGGGATGATAGGAGAGAACAGTATTGAGACATATACATTACCATATATAAAATAGATAACCAGTGCAGACTCAATGCTTGAAGCAGGACGCCCAAAGCCAGTGCTCTGGGACCACCTAGACGGATAGGGTGGGGAGGGAGATGGGAGGGGGTTCAGGATGGGGGGAACACATGTGTATCTATGACCGATTCATGTTGATGCATGGCAAAACATCACAATATTGTAAAGTAATTGTCCTCCAATTAAATAAAATTTTAAACATAGTTGTTGGGTTGAACATTTTTATAGCCTCTAGTCTGGGGGGCTACAGTCCATGGGGTGGTAAAGAGTTGGACATGACTTAGCGACGAAGCATGAGCCTCCTACAAGGCATTCACATCCTCCAACTCATTTGGTCCTCACAGTGTGCCTGTGATGCTGAGGCAGGGTGGAGAGGGAGCTGAAGCTCAAAGAGGAAGAGAGATTTTCCTGGGGTTAAAAACAATCTCATTATGGTCGCTGGGGGGAAAGATGAGGGGAAGGGATAGTTAGGGAGTTTGGGATGGACATGTACACACTGCTATATTTAAAATAGATAACCAACAAGGACCTACTGTATAGCACATGGAACTCTGCTTAATATTATGTGGCAGCCTGGATGGGAGCAGAATTTGGGGGAGAATGGATACATGTGTATGGATGGCTGAATCCCTTTGCTGTTCATCTGAAACTATCATAACATTGTTTGCTAATCTGCTATACCCCAATTAAAAAAAAAATCCCATGCCTTCATAATCCCCAGTCCCATGTAATTTCCCTACATAAGAGCTTTCTCCATTTCAAAGATTAGGATGTGAACTATCTGGTACTTTGAGCAGAGTTTTGCTGCAGAGGACCTTGAAGTTTCCAAAGGATCCTCTCATATTTTCCAGAGTTTTGAGGAGTTACATGATTGTAACTTTTCATGCTCTATTTCTGAAGGACACACCAATCAAGGAAAATGTTCTTTTTATTTATACTAACGTTAAAGTGAGAGGCACAGTGCTCCAGGGAACTATTTTAAAGGCCAACAATTGACACAAATATGTTGGCAACTCACCAAATTCAGAGCTTATTAGGAAAGTTAAGGATCTTGGCATTTGTGAAATTACCCCTGATGATACTTACAGCCGCTTCAGGATTCAGAAGGACTCTGGGGTGGGCATCTTGTATTTCTTGGTTCTGAGGCCATTATGCATCCTCCAAATGTCAGCATCGTTACTGCCTAACTCTTTCATTCATTCATTTAACAAGTTTCTGAATACCTACTGTGTGAGAGGCATGGTATTAAATACCAGGAGTATCAGTTCAGTTCAGTCATTCATTTCTGCCTGACTCTTTGCAACCCCGTGAACCACAGCACGCCAGGCCTCCCTGTCCATCACCAACTCCTGGAGTTCACCCAACCCATGTCCATTGTGTTGGTGATGCCATCCAACCATCTCATCTTCTGTCGTCCCCTTCTCCTCCTGCCCTCAATCTTTCCCAGCATCAGAGTCTTTTCAAATGAGTCAGCTCTCTGCATCAGGTGGCCAAAGTATCAGAGTTTCAGCTTCAACATCAGTCCCTCCAATGAACAGCCAGGACTGATCTCCTTTAGGATGGACTGGTTTGTTCTCCTTGCAGTCCAAGGGACTCTCAAGAGGCTTCTTCAACACCACAGTTCGAAAGCATCAATTCTTCTGTGCTCAGCTTTCTTTGAAGACCAACTCTCACATCCATACATGACCACTGGAAAAACCATAGCCTTGACTAGACGGACCTTTGTTGGCAAAGTAATGTCTCTGCTTTTCAATATGTTGTCTAGGTTGGTCATAACTTTCCTTCCAAGGAGTAAGCGTCTTTTAATTTCATGGCTGCAATCACCATCTGCAGTGATTTTGGAGCCCAGAAAAATAAAGTCTGACACTGTTTCCCCATCTATCTGCCATGAAGTGATGGGACTGGATGCCATGATCTTAGTTTTCTGAATGTTGAGCTTTAAGCCAACTTTTTCACTCTCCTCTTTCACTGTAATCAAGAGGCTTTTTAGTTCCTCTTCACTTTCTGCCACAATGGTGGTGTCATCTGCATATCTGAGGTTATTGTTATTTCTCCAGGCAATCTTGATTCCAGCTTGTGCTTCCTCCAGCCCAGAGTTTCTCATGATGTACTCTGCATATAAGTTAAATAAGCATATTCTTTTTCCTATTTGGAACCAGTCTGTTGTTCCATGTCCAGTTATAACTGTTGCTTCCTGACCTGAATACAGGTTTCTCAAGAGGCAGATCAGGTGGTCTGGTATTTCCATCTCTTTCAGAATTTTCCACACTTTATTGTGATCCACACAGTCAAAGGCTTTGACATAGTCAATAAAGCAGAAATAGATGTTTTTCTGGAACTCTCTTGCTTTTTCGATGATCCAGCAGATGTTGGCAATTTGATATCTGGTTCCTCTGCCTTTTCTAAAACCAGCTTGAATATCTGGAATTTCACAGTTCACATATTGCTGAAGCCTTGCTTGGAGAATTTTGAGCATTACTTTACTAGCATGTGAGATGAGTGCAATTGTGCAGTAGTTTGAGCATTCTTTGGCATTACCTTTCTTTGGGATTGGAATGAAAACTAACTGACCTTTTCCAGTCCTGTGGCCACTGCTGAGTTTTCCAAATTTGCTGACATATTGAGTGCAGCACTTTCACAGCATCATATTTTAGTTTGAAAGAGCTCAACTGGAATTCCATCGCCTCCACTAGCTTTGTGTGTAGTGATGCTTCCTAAGGCCCACTTGACTTCACCTAGAGGATGTCTGCCTCTAGGTGAGTGGGAGTGATCACACCTTTGTGATTATCTGGGTTGTGAATATCTTTTTTGTACAGTTCTTCTGTGTATCCTTGCCACCTCTTCTTAATATCTTTTGCTTCTGTTAGGTCCCTACCATTTCTGTCCTTTATTGAACCCATCTTTGCATGAAATGTTCCCTTGGTATCTCGAATTTTCTTGAAGAGATTGCTAGTCTTTCCCATTCTATTGGTTTCCTCTATTTCTTTGGCACATAAAACCAGACCTGGTCTCAGTGAGCAAATCATGTTCTGGGAAGCTGTTGTTGACACTCAGGGAGAATCTGGGCAATCTTAACTATGGTCTTGTTTACCATGTGTGAGATAGATTTTTATAATCAATATCTCTTATATGGTAGTTCTTTTGTGTCCTTGGTTCATTAATCCAGCCTATAATCTTCTCTGGGTCAGGGAATGTGCCCTTCCTTCGTTGTATGTGTAGGACTGTTGTGCCTTCATACAACTGATTAAATAATTGAATGAGTAAATGGAGGAATGGATTCCATATTTGGAGGTGATTGTCTTTGTAAACTCAGCCAGGCTGGGTGCTTTTTTGTTTGTTTGTTTTTGTTTTTTGTTCTCGGTTGAAAGCAATCATTGTTTATGAACAGGTTTATCAAGTGGAGACCCTTAGCAGGAGACCCGGCTTTGATCCCTGGGTCGGGAAGCTCCCCTGGAGAAGGAAATGGCGACCCACTCTGGTATTCTTGCCTGGAGAATCCCATGGACAGAGGAGCCTGGCAGGCTGCAGTCTATGGGGTCACAAAAGTCAGACATGATTTAACGATTAAACCCCCACAGTGGCAAATAACCCATTTGCCAATGCAAAAGATGTAACAGATGTGGGTTTGATCCCTGGGTTGGGAAGATCTCCTGGAGGAGGGCATGGCAACCCATTCTAGTATTCTTGCCTGGAGAATCCCAAGCACAGAGGAGCCTGGAGGGCTACAGTCATAGGGTTCAGAGAGTTGGACACAACTGAGCACACATCATGCACTGTTTATTAACTGACCATGTTACAAATGCAATTCTGGTAGATGCCTTAGCTTATCTTTCTAATAGGTCTGTTTATCTGGTCTTTCCTGTTTTCAGCATTTCGACTTTCTATAAAAGGAGTGGTCTTTTTCTTCATTCCACCTCATATGATTTGAAGGACCACAGAAGTTTTTTGCTTCTTTGAAGCATTTTCTAACAGTATAGATATCATGGCTCAGATCCTATACGGAGATGATGCCATATTCGCCAAGATATTGAGCAATCAACGCATTACAAGATGGGTGTTTTAGTAAGCTCTCTTCACTGCTTGGATCACAGCAAACCCTCAGTACACATTTGTTGAATTACAGGTATTCTTCACAATCAAGGATGTTTTGTTTGTCCCAAACATGATAGAAATCCTGAACCTATTTCCCATGGACTCTCATCCTCAAAGGAGAAAACTCGACTATTAAAATCCTGAACAGGTCAAAATCAGATTCTCAGTCATCCCCCATTTTTGCCTAGGAATCTGGAGATGTTGCAACAGCTATTTATAATTGCAGCACAAATCCCAAATTAGCAAGGCTAAGTGGAAGAATCAGTTAACCATTACTCCTGGCCCCTTAAAGCATTGTTTAAAAAAAAAAAAAAAAAAGCCACAACGACATTGACACTACTGCCGGAGGTTTTAAATAACCGCCAGTTCTGACTGAGGTTCTTATGCCAAGCACTCCCTACGCACGCTGTTTCCCTGGCTCCCTGGGCAGCAGATAACTAGTCAACACGCCCTGGAAACCCCTTTTAGACCTCAGGATCCGTTAGCAACAACACAACAAACAGTAGAAAGGGCTTCTGTGTGTAAGCTTCTGGATGCTTCAAGAATTGTTGCTAAAATAAGGCGGGCAAAGCCGCAGGTGTTCTCAGCCTTCAGAGAAACAGGCTCCTAGTGCCGAGTGAAGGGCAGGCAAGTTTGGCTGGGCCTAAATGGAAGTCCTTAGTATAAGAGTCATGGACAAGTTGGCAGAAACAGTGGCAAGGAAGCAGAGTTGGATGCATTCCTTTTCTTACCAGACATACCTACTGTCTAATTGAATTCTTTAACCCCAGGCTTCTCCCCTCTAAGTCATTATTAATGTTGTGTCTGGTTATCTTTTGGAAACTTATATTAGACTGTGCCATTTATTCTTAAAATTCCCATCTGAATTGCCAGGGCATAGAGAACAACGTCAAGTCCATGGCAAACACTGAGCCTCCTTCCACTACCTGGGTACAAATTATTGGGCAGCCTTATCTTTGTCTTACCTTATCCACTGATATCTGTGGACACTGGGCTTCAGCCTCAGGGAACTTCATCGCCACATGTACCTTTTATCTGCAGGGGACATTTGTCAATATCTGGAGACGTTGTTTGTAGGGGTGGATGTGCTACTGGTAATTGGTGAGTAGAGGCCAGGAATATACATCCAACGGCACACCCAACTGTTCCTTACAGTATTGGAATGTCCAGCCCCAAATGTCAGTGGGGTCAAGATAGAGAAACCCTCAGCTAAACCCTCTACCTAGAATGCCCTCCCATCTTCCTCCCTCCCACCCTCCTGCCCTCCCTGCATAATCTCCTTTCAGGCCCTGCAGAAATTTCCCTCATCTGTGAAGTCCTCTCAACCCTGCTCCCTGCTCTCTTATTGTTTTAATTTCTCTGTCTGATCCTATAAGGTGGTTTCCTAACCTCTACTAAAACACTTCTAACATTCCACTCAATTTAGTTTTCAAAGAAACACAGATGACAAAGTTTACTTTCCCCTTAAGAACTCAAACAAGTTTTTGAACTTCCAATTCCATGCTAGTTAGAAGTCCAGACCGCACATCTGTGCCCCCAGGGTTTTCACAAATAGTGGTCACACTGGCTGATCTAGGTGACCCTATCCTTCGTGTGTGGCTTGTCACTAGCCTCTGTGTGCCTTTCAGTGTGCTGGGTTCTGCACCACCCCAGCCCAGACAAGAAAGGCAGGCCATTCCTCTGTATTTACAAAACCTCAACTCACATGAGTTAATTTGTGCAGAGTGAATTTTACTGGAAGGAAGAGTGGAGGTGAGATTTACACTGCAGTAATCCGAACAGTTCAAAGTTAGCTTCCGAAAGCCTCAGCCGAGTTCAACATCTCGCTTCCGAAAGCCTCAGCCATTCTCTTCTGGAGATGCTTTGTAATTGCTTCCACATAATGCTCGGGGAGCAGCACCTGGTTCACCAGCTCCTCACTTGGCCCTGCCTCTCTTCTCTCCTATTCACTCCTGCCTTCTGGGATTAGTCCCAAGAAATGTAATTAATTTTCACCTTCTTATGTTTGGTCCTGCCTTTTCCATTTCCCCAACTCAGATCTGTATCCACCTTTGCTCAGGCAAATCAACCAAGGTTCTCAAGAAATGAAAATAAAAATGGGAAAGTGTGTTTCCAGATAGCGACCTTGGAAGGAACATTGTTTAAAAACAGCCTTTTTCTCCTCTTTATTCTATTTTTCTACCTATTCCAGGTCTATCTTGAAAAGACACTGAAGAATGGAGAGTGAAACCCATTTCTCTCTGTTGCAGAGCCTAGGACAGTGCTGGCGGAGAAGGCAATGGTGCCCCACTCCAGTACTCTTGCCTGGAAAGTCCCATGGATGGAGGAGCCTGGTGGGCTGCAGTCCATGGGGTCGCACAGAGTTGGA
Organism: Bos grunniens; assembly: GCF_055505025.1. Lineage (NCBI taxonomy): Eukaryota > Metazoa > Chordata > Mammalia > Artiodactyla > Bovidae > Bos > Bos grunniens. Next base: position 57,617,054 of record NC_141183.1, on the reverse strand, counting down.
CACGACTGAAGCGACTTAGCAGCAGTAGCAGCAGCAGAACAGTTCTGGGCACACTACTGATGGTCAGAGGACATTGAAATTGCTGTGCTCTCATTTTGGTGCTGATGTGCAGAGGGGAATGGTTGGGGTTTCAAGTTGTTTCTGGGAGTTGGGACGGGGAGCCTGTTTAAATTTCACCTCTGCTGGTGAGCATGGTGAAATGAAAAAATAAATGTGCTAAATGGGAACAACTTACTTCCTCTCACAGCTTGTGCATAGATGTTTACACTTGCTGAGTATTTCTAGAGGAGGTGCCAGCTCCGTCAATGTGTGACACCTTTGACTCTCATAGGAAGGGAAGGACAGTCAGTGGCAGTGGGGCTTCTTTCTTCTGTGGTCATTTAGTACCAGGACACATGGTGTGCACAATTTTGTGGGCAGAAGATTTTTCAAAGGAAGAATCCTGGGCTTGGCTTAGGGAGGTTAGTTATCTGCTGAGGGTACTTGATTCACAGGTAAACAGTCCTTGGAAAGGCTGCTGTTAGACCACTTTCCTGGTTTGCGGCACAGATGCACTTAATCCTTAGCCCCTCTGGGAAGCTCCAGGCTTATCGGGGCTGAGCAGAGGTCCATGCTCGAGGCAAGGAAAGTAGAGTGCAGCAGAATTTGGGGTTTGGTACTACTGATACCACTTTTTCTACAATATTGTGATTTACTGGGGCATTTTGAAAGTTCTAACCACAATTATTTTATACTTCCAATGGTAAAATGCTTATAAAGTGCTTATACTTATAAAGTACATTTTTAACTTAAAAGAATACAAACCTGTTGAATACACAATTGGTTTGGAATTTCCTATTGTAGTAGCAAGAAAAGAAACACTTAAAATGTTGTTAGGAGCACTGTCAATAAGAACATTGAAAGCTGCGTGCACAAACATCCTGAATTGAAAGTTAATGTGGTGGAAAGGAAGGAACAGGAAGCAGGGAACATAAGAAGACATACTTTGGAATCCCATTCCTGCCAACAGCTAACTCTGAGAACTTAAGTCAGGATCTCAGTTTCCTCATCTCTCTGTGAAAACAGGATAACAGTTGTCCTGCCAACATTATAAGTTTGCAAGGTGGATCTAAGGAAATAGAAGACTTGGAAAAGCTTTGGGAAGTTAAAGCAGCTTTGCAGAGAATAACAATAACACTGGCATTATCTGGGTCAGAATGGCTAAACCAGGTAACTGTCTTGTAACAGAGTTTTTTCAAAGAGTATGTCATGAGTATGCAAACTGGCAGTGTTCAGGCCTTGTGCTTTGATGGGCCTTTGTTGTTTGGAGATGCATTCACTGACGGGGCTTTTAAGCGGCTCTGATATAGCATGGGGTGAGAAAGGCAGAACACTGGATGATGGTGAGATGGAGATGTCGAAACCACAAGGCCCAGGAGCTGCCCATAGATATCCTGAGGCTGCTTGTTGGTCACCGGAGACATTCTTTTAGGGACTTTCAAGAGAGTTGTATCTCGTTTTGCCCCCCTGGCAATCTATCCTCCCGTTTATAGGTCAAGGGATCTCCATTCCTTAGTATAAAAACACTATCCAGCTTAAAATACAGTTACTTTCCGCCCTCTAATTCGCACAGTCCTATTTGGAAACCCCTTTGCTGTACCCTGGTGGCTCAAACGGTAAAAGCGTCTGCCTGCAATGCTGGAGACCCAGGTTCAATCCCTGGGTCGGGAAGATCTCCTGGAGAAGGAAATGGCAACCCAGGGCTACAGTCCATGGGGTCGCAAAGAGTCCGGACACGACTTCACTTTCACTTTTAAGAGAGTTTACTGTGCTAGTAAGATGGGAATCACACACTTCAGGGCCTCTTTGAAGGAGAACCTGCAGTTCAGTGCACTTCTGCCATCCACAGAGAATGAACACTTGCAGTTCATTGCCAAGTACGTTTCTCTTTAGGGGTATGTAAAAGGCTTGTGTAGGCACAGGGCTAATGTTCACTCTCTCAAACACAGGTCTAGGAAGATCCTTCCTTCCTAACTCAAAATTTTCTGTTACTTGGACCTTTCCGTGAACCTTGTACCTTATGTGTGGGAATGGTGCTTCCCCCTTGAAACTGGTGGAAATCTCCTTTGAAGACCCAGTGGGGCATCATGAGGTGGAGAGGATGGGATACTGTGGGTACCACTCCTATCTCTGGAGAAGGAAAGGGCAACCCACTCCTATTCTTGACTGGAGAATCCCGTGGAGAGAGGAGCCTGGCAGGCTACAGTTCATGGGATTGCAAGAGTCGGATATGACTCAGCGACTAAACCATCACCACCACCACCACCCCCATCTCAGGAGCAAACGTATTTCACAAGATGTGAAATATGCCCATTAGCAAACTTGAAGACAGTAAAAGAGTTCAGGGGAAAGGTGCCTTATGGCCAAAAGGTATAGACACATTCCTTTTCAAGCTTTCTGTATCAAGCCTTGTTCTGATAGGAAACAGAAAAACAGTGACCCTCAAGTGAGGTAATGAAGGGGAATGTAATAAAATGACTACCCATGAAAGTATTGGGGGAGTTAACGGACGTCAATAGGATGTGAGGAAATGTCCTGGAGCTAAATAGTAGCTGGGAGACATTACCAACCCTGGATCTGATGGGGTGTGAGGGAGAGTCATTATCTGAGCTCAGAGCTGCAGGAGTCAGACAAGACCCTAGGCTTGGGCGGAGGAACACACAACTAAAGCCCAGCAATGAGAGAGGGAGTGTGATCACTCTGACTTCACTATTTCTTCACCCTTAGCCTCCAGTCAGGGTTCCCCATTCACTGAGTCCCCCAGGGAACCAAAGGCTAAGGGCCAATGTAAAGATTGCCTGTAGCCTCCCAGAGGTTAGAGAATCTTCTCATACAGGAAAATAGAAGCTATCTAGCACATTTTTCTTGGCTAAAATATCCCATTTTAAAACAAAACACTAAAAAATATAACTTATGGAAAAAACATAGGAGTCACCAATGTGGAGACCAGAGTTCTGATCAGAACTCTGTTACTCGTTTGCTGACGTCTTGGGTGGGTGATGTTCCCTCTCTTTTGGTGCCTCCCTTTCTTTCTTATCCAGGAGGGTATGCAGACGAAGTGGGTTTATTAGTGCTAGTGTGTGCTGAACATCTTGAGCCCTTGTAATCAGAGGGAGAGATTGAGCAGCTGTAGATATTACATAGAGGAGGGGGAAGAATAGTGATGAGGCCACTTAGAGCCCTACAAACCTGACGGAAAAGGAATAAGAGCAGGAGGAACAGAACCCTGAGACTCTCCCCTCCCTCTGTGTTCAGGAAGGCTTTGGGGGATATTTACCAACAGCTGCAGATGTGGGCACTGAAGCGAGAAGACAGGGAGGCTGTGTTTATTGCTGAGTAAAATGAACACTGTTTTCATTTAGTGGCTGCTTGTTGTTCTTGCCTAGTTGCCAAAAAGCACATCCATGATTATGTGTCTCAAACTGGCTCTCTGTTCGCTGCCCACAGTTTAAAATGTATGGTACAGAAAGTGTGGGGTTGTGCTCACAAGTAAAGGAAACATTAGAAGAGACACTTTCTATGAGATGTCAGTGAAGTACAGATCTAAGTCAAATCTCGAGTTAAAAATATAAGAGAGGAGTGTGTAATAAGTGGAATATATGAGAGAAATCAAAGGCAAAATGTGCGTAGCCCCTCCTAGCAAAGAATAAGTCAGGTACAGAGAATATCTAGACAGACTGGTCACTGCTGGGGTAGGATCTAGTTGCATGATACTCAAAGCCACCAGGATTTGGAAGGGACACAGGATAAGTGCTTACTTACTATACCCAGAAAGTAGAAGTCCAAGAAAAGAATACTAGAAAAAGGCAAACAAGTTAACATTTTAAAATATGGAGCACCTTATTATTATTTTTTTTAATCTTAGTGTCTTATACAACTGTAATCACACCTTCAACTAGATCTTTAGCCAGGCTCTATAGGGAGTACCTGAGATTTAGAAAACTTCTCTAGAAACTACATAGCATGCTCTTTATTTCCATCCAAGCCAACAATCGTGCCTCAGATCTCAGTCCCATCTGAAATCTTTCCACAACTTCTCTGACCAGGGCAAGCCCTCCTCTCATAACTCTGGGGACATCATCTCTGTAGCACTTACCCTTGTTGCAGTTTATACTTATGTATTTGATTGCTGCCTTCCTACCCCATAGAGTGTAAGCTCCATAAGTGAAGTGAAGTCACTCAGTCATGTCCGACTCTTTGCGACCCCGCGGACTGTAGCCTACCAGGCTCCTCCGTCCATGGGATTCTCCAGGCAAGCGTACTGGAGTGGGTTGCCGTTTTCTTCTCCAGGGGATCTTCCCAACCCAGGGACTGAATCCGGGTCTCCTGCATTGGAGGCAGATGCTTTAACCTCTGAGCCACCAGGGAAGCCCAAGCTCCATAAGGCCATGCCTATTTATCAATCATCACACTCCCAGATCCTAAGTCGGTCTATGGAACTGTGTAGGTTCTTAGCCACATCAATTCAGTGGATAATAAAGCTATGAAAACACGTCTGGTTTCTCTGATTTTTATATTTCTTGGTATCTGAAATCTCTTGCTACTTGGCTTCTTCATGTTGATAGTTTGACTGCATATTTTACATGACTTTGATTTTATTTCCTACCCTGGAGATTGTCTTGGCTTTAAGATCTGTATCTAATTAGACAGTAGTGGGTGCAGGAATCACACAAGTAATTAAAGAACAAAGTACTTGAAAGAACAAATAAAAAGGGTCAGAACAACTGATAAAAAGAAAATGCTATGTACTTTATTTCAAATATACTATTTATAACAAATATTTATCCTTAAATTGCATTTCTGCAACTTTTTGGTTATAAAATTTTTTATACCTGTTAAATTTCCAACTGAACTTATTTGTTTCTAATCACATAAATAATAACTCAATGCTATAGAAGTTTTAGAAAGGTAAAAAGAAATATAGTATCCATGACTTTGAAGTAAAAGCAAAATTATAGTTCTGTCATTCTCCAAATTTTACATATGCTTTTGTATTTTGATACGCAAAGTAAACCAAGTAAGTGTGCCATAAGGAGAAAAGGAAAGATATAAGCATCTGAATGCAGAGTTCCAAAGAATAGCAAGAAGAGATAAGAAAGCCTTCTTCAGCGATCAATGCAAAGAAATAGAGGAAAACAACAGAATGGGAAAGACTAGGGATCTCTTCAAGAAAATCAGAGATACCAAAGGAATATTTCATGCAAAGATGAGCTCGATAAAGGACAGAAATGGTATGAACCTAACAGAAGCAGAAGATATTAAGAAGAGATGGCAAGAATACACAGAAGAAGTGTACAAAAAAGATCTTCATGACCCAGATAATCACGATGGTGTGATCACTGACCTAGAGCCAGACATCCTGGAATGTGAAGTCAAGTGGGCCTTAGAAAACATCAAACAAAGCTAGTGGAGGTGATGGAATTCCAGTTGAGCTATTCCAAATCCTGAAAGAGGATGCTGTGAAACTGCTGCACTCAATATGCCAGCAAATTTGGAAAACTCAGCAATGGCCACAGGACTGGAAAAGGTCAGTTTTCATTCCAATCCCAAAGAAAGGCAATGCCAAAGAATGCTCAAACTACCGCACAATTGCACTCATCTCACACGCTAGTAAAATAATGCTCAAAATTTTCTAAGCCAGGCTTCAGCAATATGTGAACCGTGAACTTCCTGATGTTCAAGCTGGTTTTAGAAAAGGCAGAGGAACCAGAGATCAAATTGCCAACATCCTCTGGATCATAGAAAAAGCAAGAGAGTTCCAGAAAAACATCTATTTCTGCTTTGTTGACTATGCCAAAGCCTTTGACTGTGTGGATCACAATAAAGTGTGGAAAATTCTGAAAGAGATGGGAATACCAGACCACCTGACCTGCCTCTTGAGAAACCTGTATGCAGGTCAGGAAGCAACAGTTATAACTGGACATGGAACAACAGACTGGTTCTAAATAGGAAAAGGAGTTCATCAAGGCTGTATATTGTCACCTTGTTTATTTAACTTATATGCAGAGTACATCATGAGAAACCCTGGACTGGAAGAAACAAGCTGGAATCAAGATTGCCAGGAGAAATATCAATAACCTCAGATGTGCAGATGACACCACCCTTATGGCAGAAAGTGAAAAGGAACTCAAAAGCCTCTTGATGAAAGTGAAAGTGGAGAGTGAAAAAGTTGGCTTAAAGCTCAACATTCAGAAAACGAAGATCATGGCATCCGGTCCCAGCACTTCATGGGAAATAGATGGGGAAACAGTGGAAACAGTGTCAGATTTTATTTTTCTGGGCTCCAAAATCACTGCAGATGGTGACTGCAGCCATGAAATTAAAAGACACTCCTTGGAAGGAAAGTTATGTCCAACCTAGATAGCATGTTCAAAAGCAGAGACATTACTTTGCCAACAAAGGTCCGTCTAGTCAAGGCTATGGTTTTTCCTGTGGTCATGTATGGATGTGAGAGTTGGACTTTGAAGAAGGCTGAGCACCAAAGAATTGATGCTTTTGAACTGTGGTGTTGGAGAAGACTCTTGAGAGTCCCTTGGACTGCAAGGAGATCCAACCAGTGCATTCTGAAGGAGATCAGCCCTGGGATTTCTTTGGAAGGAATGATGCTAAAGCTGAAACTCCAGTACTTTGGCCACCTCATGTGAAGAGTTGACTCATTGGAAAAGACTCTGATGCTGGAAGGGATTGGGGGCAGGAGGAGAAGGGGCCGACAGAGGATGAGATGGTTGGATGGCATCACTGACTCGATGGACGTGAGTTTGAGTGAACTCCGGGAGTTGGTGATGGACAGGGAGGCCTGGCGTGCTGCAATTCATGGGGTCGCAGAGTCAGACAGGACTGAGCAACTGATCTGATCTGATCTGACCGTTATTTTAAACTGTTTCTGTTTTTCACTATGATAAATAATCAGCAATAAACATACTTCTTATTGTAAAAGAAATAGAGAAAATGCTATAGACTGTGTTTGTGCCTACCCTCATGCCCCGATTCATGTTGAAATCCTAACTTCCAATATGAAGGAATTAGAAGGTGAAGGGGGAGCTTTGGGGGAATTACATCATGAAGGTAAAATTTTCATGAATGGAATTGTGCCCATGTAAAAGAGACCCCAGAGAGCTTTCTCTCCCTTTCTGCCTTGTGAGGACACATGGAGAAAATGCCATTCTTTTAACCAGATATCAAATCTGCCAAGACTTTATCTTGGACATTCAGTATCTAGAACCGTGAAAAAAAAAAAATTGCTGTTTTAAGCCACTGTGTGTGTGTGTGTGTGTGTGTGTGTAGTAATTTGTTATAGCTGCCTAAATGGATTAAGACAAAAATTGAGCTAAAAATTCATTTTATTGACATTTGGCTGACTCTAATAGTAAGGCATGGAATATGGGAACCACAAGAGAAGACAATCAAAGAATGCCCTGAAATAATAAACACAATTAAACATATTTGAATAAAGACATTTGAGCTCATTAATACAGACTCTTATAACTTTAGGTCTCTATGACATCAATGGCTTTCTATTATGCTCTTACCTCTACACTCCTTTTAGTTTGTTCAGAATAATGCTTCCAAATTAAACTTCTAAAATGCCTATTGGCAATGTAATTGTTTTCAATGCACATTTCCACAGGGCAGACACATAAATAAAAGCCCCCAGGAATTTGGAGGAGCTTATACTAACGTTCGGAGAAGGCAATGGCACCCCACTCCAGTACTCTTGCCTGGAAAATCCCATGGACGGAGGAGCCTGGTGGGCTGCAGTCCATGGGGTCGCTAAGAGTCTGACATGACTGAGCAACTTCACTTTCACTTTTCACTTTCATGCACTGGAGAAGGAAATGGCAGCCCACTCCAATGTTCTTGCCTGGAGAATTGCAGGGACAGGGGAGCCTGATGACCTGCCATCTATGGGGTTGCACAGAGTTGGACATGACTGAAGCGACTTAGCAGCAGCATACTAACCTTAGGACACTGGTGCTGACTAGCACCATTTTCGAGTCCTTCCTCAAGCCTAGTAGAGCCTAGGGCTTACCCACCCACCAGTGGGCTCAAGTCAGTCCTGAGTGCCCTGAGTTGGGAATCCAGCCATGCGGGACCCAGCCAGCGGGCCAGCAGCCACTGCAAGAGGCACTGCCTAACAGCCAGCCAGGCTGGGGGCAGCCTATCAACAGCATGCCCACAGAAGCTGGCCCTGCATCAACAGAAGGGCCTGTGCAGTCACTGAGTGGGCATTCTGAGAGCCTACAGCTCTGGTGAACACAGGGCAGTATGTTGCTAGACCACATAGGACATACATTACATAAAGCCACTTATCCAAGACCAAGAAATGTAACTGACTTACCTAATAAGTAGAAATGAAAACAGAAAATCAGGTAGAAAAAGGTGACTGAGGAAAGGAATCCAAATAAAGTACTAAAGACGGTCGTCAAATCACAAGCGAAGAAAACAAAGAAGAAACAGAGAACTTTAGAAACAACCAGGGAACAATTAACAAAATGGCAGTGAGTACATACCTATCAATAATCATTTTAAATGTAAGTGGACATTTAAATTTAAATGGAATAAATGCTCCAATTCGAAGACATATATATTCTTCCCTGGTGGCTCAGTCAGTAAAGAACCAACCTGCAATGCAGGAGACTCAGGTTCAATCCCTAGATCAGGAAGATCCCATGGAGAGGGGAATGGCTATCCATTCTAGTATTCTTGCCTGGAGAATTCCATGGACAGAGGAGCCTGGTGGGCTACAGTCCATAGGGTCACAAAGAGAAGGATATGACTGAGTGACTAACACTCTCACTTTCAAAGACGTAGAGTGGTTCAATGAATTAAAAAAATAAGGCCCATATATATGCTCCCTGCAAGAGACTCACTTCCAACCCAAACACACACAAAGACTGAAAGTGAGGGGATGGAAAAGATATTCCATTCAAATAGAAATTAAAGTTGGGGAAGAAATACTTATATCAGACAAACAGACTTCAAAATAAATATTATAAAAAGAGACAAAGACATCGCATAATAACATCAGAAAGAGTACCTAGACGCATAAGTCACATATTAAAGATCAAGGGAGAAATTGACAGTAGGTCTAAGATTGAAGCTGAAACTCCAGTACTGTGGCCACCTGATGCGAAGAGCTGACTCATTGGAAAAGACCCTGATGCTGGGGAAGATTGAAGGCGGGAGGAGAAGGGGACGACAGAGGATGAGATGGCTGGATGGCATCACTGACTCAGTGGACATGGGTTTGGGTGGACTCCGGGAGTTGGTGATGGACAGGGAGGCCTGACGTGCTGCGATTCATGGGGTCGCAAAGAGTCGGACACAACTGAGTGACCGAACTGACAATAACAGTAGGTGATTTTTAACACCCCATTTATATCAATGGACAGATCATTTAGACAGAACATCAGGAAGGAAACCCTGGTCTTAAATAACACTTTAGACCAGATGAACTTAATAGATATATGTGGAACATTCTATTTGAAGCAGTGCTATACACATTTTTTTTTTTTCAGGATCATACATCATGATCAAGTGGGGTTTATCCCAGGGATGTCAAGACGGTTTTATGTCTACAAATCAATCAACATAATACACTAATACACCACACTAACAAATTAAAGAATAAAAGTCATGTGATCATTTTAATAGATGCAGAAAAAGCTTTTGACGAAATGCAACATCCATTGATGATAAAAACTCTCAACAAAGTGGGTGTAGAAAGAATATACCCCAACATAATATTAACAAAGGCCATATGTGATAAAGGCAATAGCAACTCAATGGTGAAAAGCTGAAAACATTCCCTCTGTGATCAGGAACAAGATAATAATGCCCACTCTCACCAGTTTAAGTCAACATAGTATTGGGTATGTAATTCAATATAGCATTTAATTTAACATAGTAGTCAGACAAAAATTAAAATTAAAAAATACAAATTGGAAACAAGCAATCACTCAGTTGTGTCCAACTCTTTGCAACCCCATGGACTGTAACCCACCAGCCTCCTCTGTCCATGGAATTCTCTAGGCAAGAATACTAGAGTGGATAGCCATTCCCTCCTCCAGGGGATCTTCCTGATCCAGGGAACGAACTGAGGTCTCCTGCATTGTAGGCAGATTCTTTACTGTCTGAGCCACCAGGGAAGCTCAGTGATCCAGCAATTCCACTCCTGCATATTTTTATGAAACAAAACACTAATTCAAAAAGATGTGTATGCACCCCTATGTTTAGTGCAGCATTATTTATAATGGCTAAGATATGGAAGCAGCCTAAATGCCCACTGATAGATGAATAAATAAAGAAAATGTGAAAATACATACACATGCACACATATGTGTGTGTGTGTGTGTGTGTGTGTGTGTATGAGACTGAGCCAGACCTGCCTTTGAGTGTTTGAGTGTCTCCTGCAGAGGCACGGGTCAGCAGTGGCCTGCTGCGGGGACAGAGTCCCTGGCTGCAGCAGACCTGCATCACGCAGCTTGGGCATAAGCCCTCTTGGAGGAGGTCACCATTAGCCCCATCATAGAGCCGCTGAGCAGACAACCCACACACTACAGAAAAATTATCGAAAGAAATTCTTGCACTGTTAAGAAGTTCTAGGACCCACAATGGATTTCCCAACCTGGAGATCTGTCAAAGGGTTTGAGAACCCCCAGGGAATTTGACTTTGGAGGCCAGTGAGATTTGATTACAGAACTTCCACAGGACTGAGGAAACAGATTCTTGGAGGCCACAAACAAAATTTTGTGTGCACAAGAAGCCAAGAGAAAGGAGAAATGTCCTCACAAGAGACTGAGTCAGATTTCCCTGTGAGTGTCCAGGAGTCTCCAGTGGAGGTGTGGGTCAACAATTTGGCCTCAGGCCAAACAACAGCGGGAAAACACAGCCCCACCCATCAACAGAAAATTGGGTTAAAGATTTACTGAGCATGGCCCTGCCCATCAGAACAAGACCCAGTTTCCCCCACAGTCAGTCTCTCCTATCAGGAAGCTTCCATAAACCTCTTATCCTTCTCCATCAGAGGGCAGACAAACTGAAAACCACAGTCACAGAAAACTAACCAAACTGATCACATGAACCACAGCCTTGTCTAACTCAATGAAACTATCATCCATGACATGTGGGGCCACCCAAGAGGGACAGGTCAGGGTGGAGAGTTCTGACAAAAATGGCCCATTGGAGAAGGGGATGGCAAGCCACTCCAGTACTCTTGCCTTGAGAACCCCACAAACAGTATGCAAAGGCAAAAATATATGATACTGAAAGATGAACCCTCCAGGTTGGTAGGTGCCCAATATGCTACCGAAGAACAGTGGAGGAATAACTCCAGAAAGAATGAAGAGACAGAACCAAAGCAAAAACAACAGTCAGTTGTGGATATGACTGGTGATGGAACTGAAGTCTGATGCTGTAAAGAACAATATTTTATAGAAACCTGGAATGTTAGGTCCATGAATCAAGGTAAATTGAAAGTGGAAGTAGAGGTGATGGCATGAGTGAACACCAACATTTTCAAAATCAGTGAACTCAAATGGACTGGAATGGGTGAATTTAAGTCAGATGACCATTATATCTACTACTGTGGGCAAGAACCCCTTGGAAGAAATGTAGCAGCCCTCACAGTCAACAGAAGAATCTGAAATGCAGTATTTGGGTACAATCTCAAAAAGGACAGAATGATCTCTGTTTGTTTACAAGGCAAACAATTCAATATCACATTCAAACATTCAATATCACAGTAATCCAAGTCTATGCCCCAACCACTAATGCCAATGAAGCTGAAGTCAGTGCTACAAGACTTTCTACAACTAAGATCAAAAAAAGATGTCCTTTTCAATATAAGGGACTGAAATGCAAAAGGGTGAAGTCAAGAGACACCTGAAGTAACAGGCTAATTTGGCCTTGGTGTACAGAATGAAGCAGGGCAAAGGCAAATAGAGTTTTGCCAAGAGGACACACTGGTCATAGCAAACACCATCTTCCAACAACACAGGAGACGACTCTACACATGGACATCACCAGATGGTCAATACCAAAATAAGATTGATTATATTCTTTCCAGAAGAAGATGGGGAAGCTCTATACAGTCAGCAAAAACAAAACTGGAAGCTGGATGTGGCCCAGATCGTGAACTTTGTATTTCAAAATTCAGACTTAAATTGAAGAAAGTAGGGAAAACCACTATACCACTCAGGTATGACCTAAATCAAATCCCTTATGCTTATACAGTGGAAGAGAAAAATAGATTCAAGGGATTAGATCTGATAGACAGACTACATGAAGAACTATGGGTAGAGGTTCCTGACATTATACAGGAGGCAGTGATCAAGACCATCCCCAAGAAAAAGAAATGCAGAAATAGAAAATGGTTGTCTGAAGAGGATTTACATATAGCAGACAAAAGTATACAGGCTAAAGGCAAAGGAGAAGGAAAGATACACCCATCTGAATGCTGAGTTCCAAAGAAGAGAGACACAACAAAGCCTTCCTCAGTGACCAATGCAAAGAAATAGAGGAAAACAATAGAACGGGAAAGACTAGAGATCTCTTCAAGAAAATTAGAGATACCAAGGAAACATTTCAGGCAAAGATGGGCACAATAAAGGAAAGAAATTGTATGGGCCTAACAGAAGCAGAAGATATTAAGAAAAGGTGACAAGAATACACAGAACTATACAAAAAAAGATCTTAATGACAGAGATAACCACAATGGTGTGATCACTCACCTAGAGCCAGACATCCTGGAGTGCAAAGTCAAGTTGGCCTTAGGAAGCATCATTATGAATAAAGCTTGTGGAAGTGATGAAATTCCAGATGAGTTCTTTCAAATCCTAAAAGTTGATGCTTTGAAAGTGCTGTACTCAATGTGCCAGCAAATTTGGAAAACTCAGCAGTGGCCACAGGACTAGAAAAGGTTAGTTTTCATTCCAGTCCCAAAGAAAGGCAATGCCAAAGAATGTTCAGAATACCACACAAATGTACTCATCTCACATGCTTCCAAAGTAATGCTCAAAATTCTCGAAGCTAAGCTTCAACAGACCGTGAACCATGAGCTTCCAGATGTTCAAGCTGGATTTAGAAAAGGCAGAGGATCCAGAGATCAAATGGTCAACATCCATTGACCACTGGATCATAGAAAAAGCAAGAGAATTTCAGAAAAAATCTAATTCTGCTTTATTGACTATGCCAAAGCCTTTGACTGTATGGATCGCAACTAACTGTGGAAAATTCTTCAAGAGATGGGAACACCAGACCACCTGACCTGCCTCCTGAGAAATTTGTATGCAGGTCAAAAAAGCAACAGTTAAAACCAGACATGTAACAACAGACTGGTTCCACACTGGGAAAGGAGTACATCAAGGCTGCATATTGTTACCCCTCTTATTTAGCCTACATGCAGAGTACATCTTGTGAAATGCCAGGCTGGATGAAGCACAAGCTGGAATCAAGATTGCTGGGAGAAATATCAATAACCTCAGATATGCAGATAATACCACCCTTAGGGGAAAAAGTGAAGAGGAACTAAAGAGCCTCTTGATGAAAGTGAAAGAGGAGAGTGAAAAAGCTGGCTTAAAACTCAATATTCAGAAAACACATATCATCGCATCCGGTCCCATCACTTCATGGCAAATAGATGGGGAAACAATGGAAACAGTGATAGACTTTCTTCTTTTGGGCTCCAAAATCACTGCAGATGGTGACTGCAGCCATGAAATTAAAAAATGCTTGCTCCTTGGGAGAAAAACTATGACAAACCTAGACAACATATTAAAAAACAGACAATACTTTGCCGACAAAGGTCTGTATAGTCAAAGGTATCGTTTTTCCAGTAGCCATGTATGGATGTGAGATTTGGAAGCACTCAGAAGGCTGAGTGCTGAAGAACTGATGCTTTTGAACTGTGGTGTTGGAGAAGACTCTTGAGAGTCCCTTGGACTGCAAGGAGATCCAACCAGTCAATCCTTAAGGAAATCAACCCTGAATATTCATTGGAAGGACTAATGCTGAAGCTGAAGCTCCAACACTTAGGCCTCCTGATGAAAAGAGCTGACTCATTGGTAAAGACCCTGATTTTGAAAAAGGTTGAAAGCAGGAGAAGGAGGGGATGACAGAGGATGAGATGGTTTGGTGTCATCATCGACTCAATAGACACACATTTGAGCAAGTGCTGGGAGTTGGTGAAGGACAGAGAAGCTTGGTGTGCTGCAGTCCACGGGGTCACAGAGAGTCAGATATGACTGAGCAACTGAACTGAAATGAACTGAACTGATACGTATTTTCATGTGGATCGTAGCATGCCAGACTTCCCTGTCCATCTCCAATTCCTGGAGCTTGCTCAAACTCATGTCCATAGAGTCAGTGACACCATCCAACCATCTCATCCTCTGTCATTCCCTTCTCTTCCTGCTTTCAAACTTTCCCAGCATCAGGGTCTTTTCCTGTGATTTAGTTTTTTGCATCAGTTGGCCAAAGTTTTGGAATTTCAGCTTCAGCATCAGTCCTTTCAATGAATATTCAGGACTGATTTCCTTTAGGATGGACCAGTTTGATCTCACAGTCCAAAGAACTCTCAACTATCTTCTCAATCACCAGAGTTCAAAAGCATCACTACTTCAGGGCTCAGCTTTCTTTATAGTCCAACTCTCACATCCATACATGACTACTGGAAAAACCATAGCTTTGACTAGACAGACCTCTGTCGGCAAAGTAACCTCTCTGATTCTTAATATGCTGTCTAGGTTGGAGATAGCTTTTTCTTCCAAGGAACAAGCGCCTTTTAACTTCGTGGCTGCAGTCACCATCTGCGGTGATTTTGGAGCCCCAAAAGTAAAGTCTGCCACTGATTTCCCATCTATTTGCCATGAAGTGATAGGACTGGATTCCATGATATTTGTTTTTTGAGTGTTGAGTTTTTTTTTTTTTAATTTTATTTTATTTTTAAACTTTACATAATTGTATTAGTTTTGCCAAAGAATTTTAAGCCAACTTTTTCACTCTCCTCTTTCACTTTCATTAAGAGGCTCTTTAGTTCCTTTTTGCCTCTGCCATAAGGGTATTATCTTCTGCATATCTGAGGTTATTAACATTTCTCCTAGCCATCTTGATTCCAGCTTGTGCTTCATCCAGCCTGGCATTTCACATGATGTACTCTGAATATAAGTTAAATAAGCAGGGTGACAGTATAAATAAGCTCTGACGTACTCCTTTCCCTA
Organism: Bos grunniens; assembly: GCF_055505025.1. Lineage (NCBI taxonomy): Eukaryota > Metazoa > Chordata > Mammalia > Artiodactyla > Bovidae > Bos > Bos grunniens. The sequence continues at coordinate 57,601,797 of NC_141183.1, read as the reverse complement.
TTTGGAACCAGTCTGTTGTTCCATGTCCAGTTATAACTGTTGTTTCCTGACCTGTATACAGGTTTCTCAAGAGGCAGGTCAGGTGGTCTGGTATGCCCATCTCTTTCAGAATTTTTCACAGTTTATTGTGATCCACACAGTCAAAGGCTTTGGCATAGTCAATAAAGCAGAAATAGATGTTTTTCTGGAACTATCTTGCTTTTTCGATGATCCAGCAGATGTTGGCAATTTGATCTTTGGTTCCCCTGCCTTTTCTAAAACCAGCCTGAACATCTGGAAGTTCACAGTTCACATATTGCTGAAGCCTGGCTTGGAGAATTTTGAGTACTACTTTTACTAGTGTGTGAGACATGAGTGCAGTTGTGTGGCATTCTGAACATTCTTTGGAATTGCCTTTCTTTGGGATTGGAATGAAAACTGACCTTTTCTAGTCCTGTGGCCACTGCTGACTTTTCCAAATTTGCTTGCATATTGAGTGTAGCACTTTCACAGCATCATCTTTTAGAATTTGAAATAGCTCAACTGGAATTTGTATGTAATGTACTGCATAGGGAATATAATTAATAATGTTGCAATAACTGTATTATGACAGATAGTAACCAGACTATCATGGTGATAATTTTGTAATGTATACAAATACCAAATCCCTGTTGTATGCCTAAAGCTAATATAATATTATAAGTCAAGTATACTTCAATTAAAATAAAATGAAACCTAGATCTTGAAAGAATTGGAAACAGAAAGTCTAACTATATTAGGTAATTGAAAGGCAAAACAAAACAATTGTTACTGTATTCAACATTCTGAAGGCATAATTTAGTAATTCAATAAAGGGAACAAAATGTGCAAAAAAAAAAAAAAAAACACCTCAAAAATAAGATAACCAACAATGCAATTTAAATTTAGGGAAAATATCTAAACAGACTTCTCCACTCCAAGGAAGGTGTACAAATGGTAAATAAGTACATGAAAAGATGCTCAGCATCATGTGTCATTCAGTTCAGTTTAGCTCAGTTCAGTCACTCAGTCCAGTCACTCAGTTGTGTCTGACTCTTTGTGACCCCATGAACTGCAGCACGCCAGGCCTCCCTGTCCATCAGCAGTTCCCGGAGTTCACCCAAACCCATATCCATCCATCGGTGATGCCATCCAGCCATCTCATCCTCCGTCATCCTCTTCTCTTCCTGCCCCCAATCCTTCGCAGCATCAGAGTCTTTTCCAATGAGTCAACTCTTCACATGAGGTGGCCAAAGTGTTGGAGTTTCAGCTTTAGCATCATTCCTTCCAAAGAACACCCAGGACTGATCTCCTTTAGAATGGACTGGTTGGATCTCCTTGCAGTCCAAGTGACTCTCAAGAGTCTTCTCCAACACCACAGTTCAAAAGCATCAATTCTTCAGCGCTCAGCTTTCTTCACAGTGCAACTCTCACATCCATATGACCACTGGAAAAACCAAAGCCTTGACTAGATGGACCTTTGTTGGCAAAGTAATGTCTCTGCTCTTCAATATGCTATCTAGGTTGGTCATAACTTTCCTTCCAAGGAGTAAGCGTCTTTTAATTTCATGGCTGCAGTCACCATCTCAGTGATTTTGGAGCCCCCAAAAATAAAATCTGACACTGTTTCTACTGTTTCCTATCTATTTCCCATGAAGTGATGAGACCAGATGCCATGATCTTCATTTTCTGAATGTTGAGCTTTAGGCTAACTTTTTCACTCTCTTCTTTCACGCTCTTCAAGAGGCTTTTTAGTTCCTCTTCATTTTCTGCCATAAGGGTGGTGTCATCTGCATATCTGAGGTTATTGATCTTTCTCCTGGCAATCTTGATTCCAGCTTGTGCTTCCTCCAGCCCAGCATTTCTCATGATGTACTCTGGATAGAAGTTAAACAAGCAGGGTGACAATATACAGCCTTGATGTACTCCTTTCCCAGTTTCAAACCAGTCCATTGTTCCATGTCAGGTTCTGTTACTTCTTGACCTACATACAGGTTTCTCAGGAAACAGGTAACATGGTCTGATATTCCCATCTCTTTAAGAATTTTCCATAGTTTGTGTGTGTGTGTGTGTGTGTGTGTGTGTGTGTGTGTGTGTGTGTGTGATCCACAAAGGCTTTATCTAGTCAATGAAGCAGAAGTAGATGATTTTCTGGAATTCCCTTTTTTTTTGCTATGATCTAATGAGTGTTGGCAATTTGATATCTGGTTCCTCTGCCTTTTCTCAACCGAGCTTTTACATCTGAAAATTCTCTGCTCATGTACTGTTGAAGCCTAGCTTGAAGGTTTTTGAGCATTACCTTGACAGCATGTGAAACGAGCACAATTTTTGGTAGTTTGAACATTTTTTGGCATTGTCCTTCTTTGAGATTGGAATAAAAACTGACCTTTTCCAGGCCTGTGGCCACTACTGAGTTTTCCAAATTTGCTGGCATATTGAGTGCAGCACTTTAACAGCATCATCTTTTAGGATTTGAAATAGTTCAGCTGGAATTCCATCACCTCCACTAGCTATGTTTGTTGTAATGCTTCCTCAGCTCACTTGACTTCACACTCCATGATATCTGGGTCTAGGTGATTGACTACACCATGGTGGTTATCCAGGTCATTAAGATCATTTTTGTACAGTTCTTCTGTGTATTCTTGCCACCTTTTCTTAATATGTTCTGCTTCTGTTAGGGCCTTGCTGCTTCTGTCCTTTATTGTCCCATCCTTGGGACCCTTCCCTTGTTTTCTTTGGTTTTCCTGAAGAGATCGCTAGTCCTTTCCATTCTATTGTTTTCCTCTATTTCTTTGTATTGTTCACTTAAGAAGGCTTTCTTATCTCTCCTTGCTATTGTCTGGAACTCTGCACTCTCTTGGGTATACCTTTCCCTTTCCCCTTTGCCTTTTGCTTCTCTTCTTTTCTCAGTTATTTGTAAGGCCTCCTCAGACAACTACTTTGCCTTTTTCCATTTCTTCTTCTCTTGGGTGGTTTTGGTCACTGCCTCTTGTACCTAGTTATGGGTCTCTGTGATCAGTAGCTGTAAATTTCCAAGCTTTGGGTCTCCTTTATTTTGTTAGTGCCTGACTGCTCTATCTTAATGAATGTTAATGATTTAAACACACTTTATTCAGTCTATACAAAATCCTAATTATTTTTTTGAAACAAAAATGGACTGAATACACAAACCAATGAAGATATAATTGGAAAAGAGAATATGAATATAAATTGGTATTACATCCCTAGTACTCTTCTGCTTGATGGTCAGGAAAAGGAATTGAAACTCCCATGAACAAGAGAGAAAGCTGGTCATGTGGTCTTTCCCATCCAGGTGGTTTTTAGATATATCAGCCCACAAAGAAGTGGTTTAAAAGAAGGTTTAGAGATGAGAGATATTTGTGAATTATTTGTATATTCTAGTCCCAGCCAGAACATATATAGATACAATCTTCTAGACAGTAATAGAATTTAATGCACATGGACTCTGCCAGAGAACTTAGAATATGAACTCCATGAGGAAAATGTTATTTTCTATTTTGTTCTTTCATGTATGCTCAAGGTCTAAAGAATAAAAACTCAATAAATGGACAAAATGGTATCAAAAATGCAAACACATATAAAGTATGCAAAAGAGAAAGATAGTATAAATACAACCTTAAATGAGTAGGTGCAAAAAGAAAATTTTTAGTTGGGAAGAGAGACAAGAAAGGAAGAACAAGAGTACCAGTTGCCCAGAGGTATAGGAATTATTGTTGGAGAAAAGACCAAGTCTGACTATGGTCTTCTGTTGCTCCATTCTTCACTGGGGTATTTTCTTGGGACTTCAACTGACAGGGACACAGTCGGTGCGGCATCAGCCCATTGCCTTATATTCCCAAAAACATGAACACAGAAAGCAGACAAATTTGGAGTTTGACATGAGTGCAAAAAGACTTGCAATATTTATTGCAGAGATAGTTATGAGCTCAATACTTCTAAGGAGGTACTACAATTTGGAAGTAGGAATGTCCATGGGAAAGGAGAGTTCCTCTGAAGAGTAAAGATTTTTTAAAAGGGAAAGATTTATATCAGGTGGAAAGGAAGATGGATGGATCAGAGGGTATAAAACTCCAAAAGAAAGTACCAAAGGTTATCTTCACTTGTGCACCTCAAATGTCACCTAAAATGTACACTTCAAATGTCAAAACTTTCATAAAAAACAACCAGAGAGGACCGAATGAGAGGATGTCTAAATAAATGCTTTGCCAAGTGACAAGTGAAATCCGCTCAGTCATGTCTGACTCTTTGCAACCCCATGGGCTATATCCACGGAATTCTCCAGGCCAGAATACTGGAGTGGATAGCCTTTTCCTTCTCCAGGGGATCTTCCCAACCCAGGGATCAAACCAGGGTCTCCACCATTGCAGGCAGATTCTTTACCAATTGAGCTATGAGGGAAGCCCAATAAATGCTTTGGAAATCATCAATTTTACGTTAATAAAAATCACATACCTGTGGGTTCTCAATTAGTATTTGATGACTAGAGATGGACAGAGATAATATTTGGGGATGTTCACTCAGTAAAGCCTCAAGCATCAGTGCTGACTGACATCTAAGAATGTGTGTGTGTGATTTTTTGTTTGTTTGTTTTAATGCCATCACAAAACCTAAAAGGAAACCAAATGCAAAAAAAGTGCCATTAAAACAATATTAAGGTTCTACCAGACCGAGAAACAGAGGGAACTCAAGAATATCAGTTTTCAACACAAAGAGCGTGAGGACTGTGTATCACGACATTGCTAATCAATGTACCCACAACAAAGGCTGGATGCCTCTTAAAGAAGTGAGAACCTCACACACTGCTTGCGGGAACATAAAATGATATAGCCACTTTGGAAAATATTCTAGTATTTCCTCAAATGATTATATGAGGAAATATATGAGTCATCATATGACTCAGTCATCAGATTATATGAGTCATCATATGACTCAGCAATTCTACTCATTAAGAGAAATGAGAGCATCTACTCTAGCGTTAGTCACTCAGTTGTGTGTGACTCTTTGTGACCCCATTGACTTATGGCCTGCCAGGCTCCTTTGCCCATGGAATTCACCAGGCAAGAATACAGCAGTGGGTAGCCATTTCCTTCTTCAGGGGCTTTTCCCGACCCAGGGATCAAATCCAGGTACCCCACATTGCAGGCAGATTCTTTATTTTCTGAGCCACGAGGGAAACCCAAATGAGAGTATACTTCCACACAAAAACTTGCATGTGAATGTTTACAGCAGCATTGTTTGTAAAAGTCAAAAGACGGAAACAACCCACCTGATGGAGATCTTCTGAAGAGAGGGTTTCTGAAAGGAGTGTCTGATACCTTCAAATATAAAAAACACTGACTCAGAGAATGAGTTGAGATAGAAGAATCCTAGAACTCAATGATCTTTTAAAAAATTTCCATCTTGTAGATTTTTCTTAGAAACCTAGAAAAGAAACAAAATGAATTGTAAGCTATAGATCTTTTGGTATTGTTGTCAATATATTCTTTATTCATGAAAAGTATTTAAGGATTTGATCATGCAATTTACATTAACAAGAGTAATTCCCAGTTGTGATCAATATAGCTTTTTTCTTTCTTTTTTTCCTGAGAGGATATAGTAGAAAATGGAAATATGACATTGCAAAGGCCTATGAAACTGGCCTGGCCAATTTTTCACATCCATGATCACTGCTCCAGGTTTATATATCATCAGTAGAAAGTATTAAGAACATGAATTATTTATCTGTAACATAACTACTCAAGCACTAAATTATTAGAAGACTCTTTTCTATTTTTCTATCTACTGATTATACACAAAATATTTACAAGTATGCCACAGTGAAAATATCTGGAAGAAATGAATTTTTATCAATGTCTAATACCAGAAAAATAGGAACTTTTGGAAGTGACCAGAATTGAGCAATTTTTAAAAGAAATTAAAAAGTCTTTGTTTATTTTGGTTGCACTGGGTCTTCGTTGTTATGCATGGGCTTTCTCCAGTGTGTGGGCATCTCTTGTACAACACAGGGCACACAGACTCCGAAGTCGTGGTACATGGGCTGAGTTGCTCCATGGCATGTGGAATCGGCCCAGACCAGGGTTCAAACCTGTGTCTCCTGCATTGACAGGTGAATTCTTATCCACGGCACCATCTGGGAAGTCCAGAATTGAGCAATTTTTAAAACACATTCTGCATAAAGGAGATGTCAATGATCAATTTTATAAATATTCTCATGAAATGTAAGCAATTAAATTTTTAATTGGTAATCTGGGAATTTAAATGAAATAAGCAAAGTCATAGTAGACGCCTTGTCATCATTTATCCATATATTCTTCTAACATTTGTTTACTGAGGGCTGCTATGGCCCAGGCTGAAAATAAAACAGTGAACAAAGGAGAGGGGGGCAGAGACACTGCTCAAGGAAGGGGCTCAAAAGCATGATTTTTCTTCCCTTCTCTTGCTATTGCACAGAATCACCATGCCAAAGCAATTTTTCTTCAGAGTTGTTGTTTGACTTTATGTAACTACAATGTAATTGGAAACATTGATGCATAAACTCAGGGCTGATTCTCAAAGAAAGTGCCATGAATTTTTACCAAAAAGACACACAACAATTAAGTCTTCTATGAGAGTTGTAAATTATGGCTTGCTTCTAAGTCGAGGTCAGGGAGAGCATTTTTAAATAAACACTTCTCTCATCTCGATGAAGAGAAGTAACAGAAAATGAAGCTAAGAAGCTTCTCCTGACTTCACTGCAATCCCTCATGTGACTTTGGGAAGTAGGTGGGACACACCTTCACATCCCCCACTGCTGCCAGGAATCTAGAACCCTCCAGGGTTAGGAAAACCCCTAGCCACCTTTAGGAAATCTTTAAGTATGGTTTAAAATATTACTCTCAGGCTGGGACTAAAAACTTTCTGGGCACAACCATGAAGAATGACCTGGGCTGGACTGAACCCTTTGTATTTTGTCGAAATGGAAAAATAAAGAATATCTATCTTAATGGTTTGCATCTCCTCCCTTCTTTCCTTCCTTGTAGGCACAATCAGGTCTGTATTTTTCATTATTATATCTTAGCACCTAGCAGAGTTCAGAGTGCAGATATTTGATAAACATTGAATGATTGAGTGAATGAATGAGTGAATGAATGAATTTAGCAAGTATGTGTGGTTCATCCTTACTGTAATAAAGGATGGTGTAACAGTCTTGTATTTCCTCATATTGATGCCCTTGTATTTAGGGAGCATCAGAAATGGCAGGTTTATATTCCCTTCTACAACATACTAGCCTTGTGAGCTCAGGGAATCACTGAAGTCTCCTTTAACCTCACTTACCTGTTTCTAAATTGGATAATACATACCTGTCCTATCTACCAGGCTGCTATGTGGTTTGGTAGATTGAATGTGTGTGAATCCTTCTATAAACTATTAAGCAATTAAGTTATTTTGGACTAAATAAGAGATGATACTATGAAACACTAATAATTATAAGAGTAAAATGATTACAACATGAGAGAAGTTCAGATAACATGCCAAACATATGGTTCACATTGTGAAAGTAATAGACTAGTATTGTAAACTCAGCCTTCAATTTTATAGATGAGGGAACTGGTTTATAAAAGTTATGTGACTTGTCCAGGGTCACACAGCTAATAGGCAGCTCAGATGGGATAGTCAAATCTCTTTTATTGATTCCTGTGTCTATTCCACATTCATCTCAGTTAACTTGGAAACATATAGCTAAAGATACAGTGGTATTATTGCCATTTTTCTACCATTTCATTTTTCGATATCTTTCTTATTCCAGAATTAGATTTTGTATAAAAGTATATCTTTTCTACCTATCTTAAATGGTCATCAGGCATCAATCAGAAGAGAAATAAGCTTTCTTGTCTATTAAATAATACAGTGATTTTTTTTTTTCTGATAACCTTTGTATCATTGGTTCATGAGGAAAAAAGTACTGGGTTTCTTGTTCAAATAAACAGGTGGTCAGTTTCAAATATCAATAAATGGCAGCTAGAGGGCTGTAGTCTGTCTTCATCTCCCACTTGGGCCATTCTGTCAGGATAAGGATACCCTGCTCCCTCAGGAGAAATATAGCCTTGGAAGCGGAGAGTGAAGATTAAAGCTGTCCATCGATGTGAGCTCACTGTATTATCAGCAAGTAATATATCTCCATATTCTGTGACAGTAACCTTGTGATCTGGACTGGGGTCCTCTACACAGAATCCTGGATCTCAGCTAGGTGGACGATATAGCTGGAAGGGATGGGACATGTCCCAGAAAAGACTGTAGGGGACTTTCCTGTGACACTCAAGTTTAAAAGAGAACATTATCTGTGTCCTTTTGGGCAATGGGGGCTGGATTCCTGGACAGGACAGTAGTAAGCGTCTCATCGCTTGCTCTGGGGGTTCTAGCACAGAATCTTCATATGTTCCAGACATCCTACAGCTGCAGTCTTGCATCCTTTCCCTTCAAATGCTCCGGAGTCACTCACGGCATGCTTCTGACAATTGTTTCTTTTTGAAAGTGAAAGTGAAGTTGCTCAGTCGTGTCCTACTCTTTGAGACCCCATGGACTGTAGCCTACCAGGCTTCTCAGTCCATGGGATTTTCCAGGCAAGAGTACTGGAGTGGGGTGCCATTCCCTTCTCCAAGGGATCTTCCCTACCCAGGGATTGACCCCGGGTCTCCTGCATTGTAGACAGACACTTTACCCTCTGAGCCACCAGGGAAGCCCTGCACACTGATTGTTGCTCCGTCCTCTCAGACTCCAGAACAGTCTGTGATGGCCTTTATAAAGGGACTCATTTGTCCTGTTTTCTGCCTGTCATTATCCTGTTTTTCCTCAGCTGTTTCCTGGGAGGCACCTCCAGCCTGGATAAAATGTGAGCATTTTATCACCCTGTTTATACTCCTTCTTGGTGTTAGCTCTATGTCTAGGACAGCGCTGCTTGTTACTGGCCTTCACCTTTTATTCATTCTGTAACCTTGGGCAAATTATTCATTTTCTCTGCTTCAGTTTTTTAGAGTAAAACACAGAGGGCCAGAAGGTGAGTAGAGCACAGTGACTGGGAATATGAGTCTGAAAATAAACTATGGGGCTTCAATCCCAGCTCTGTCATTTCTTGCTCAGGGCAGTGATGTCAAACTTGAAAGATAGATCACATCCATAAGCCTCAGGTTTTTCTCTTACTCAAATGGAGATCATAACAGTATCTACTTCACAGAACTGAGATGATGAGGTAACAAATGAGATAACACTGGTCAAGTGCTTAGCATAATGCTTGGCACTGAGGGAAGAGAGGTCAGCAAAGAGATGATGTTGCTGGTGATGATGATGGTGGTGATGAGCGCAGCCAAGCCCTAATGCTAGCTTTGTTGGTAAGTCATTCTCTTTTCTGTTCTTCTAACTTAAAAGCCCCTGTTCTTTTATGTCAAAGGAAGGGGAAAGGAAAATAATAATCCCTTATGTTTCTCAAGTAACAAGAGTGATCAAGAGAGAAGAAGTAAGAAGAACGACAATCCTGCAGTGCCTAGAATGAAAACCACATCACAGAAGGTAAATCAGAATGAAAAAGCAGAGGGTTACATCCTCGGTGAAGGGACAAGATAAAACCCCAGAAAATCAATTAAATGAAGTGGAGACAGGCAACCTTCCAGAAAACAAATTCAGAATAATGATAGTGAAGATGATCAGAATAATGATTCTGAAGATTTCAGAAAAAGAATGGAGAAGATGCAAGAAATGTTTACCAAAGACCTCGAAGAGCTAAAGAACAAAGAAACAGGTTAACAATACACTAGAAGGAATCAGTAGCATAACAATTGAGGCAGAAGAATGGGCAAGTGACCTGGCAAACAGAATGGTGGAAATCACTGCTGCAGATCAGAATATAGAAAAGAGAATAATAAACAACAAACAAACAAAAATAAAGACAGCCTAAGAACCCTCTGGGACAACATTAAATACATCAACATTGCATTATAGGGGTCCTAGAAGAAGAGAGAGAGAAAGGACTTGAGAAAATATTTGAAGAAATAAAAGCTGAAAACTTCCCTAACATGGGAAAGGAAACAGTCAACCCAGTCCAGGAAGTGCAGAAAGTCCCAGGTATGCTAAACCCAAGGAGGAACACACTGAGACACATACTAATCAAACTGACAAAAAATAAAGACAAAGATAAAATAATAAAAGCAACAAAGGAAAAATGACAACATACAAGGGAACTCCCATCAGGTTATCAGCTGGTTTCTCATCAGAAACTCTACAAGCCAGAAAGGAACGGCACAATATATTTAAAATAATGAAATGGAATAAACTACGATCAAGAATACTCTACCCAGCAAGACTCTCGTTAAGATTTGACCAACACCAACAAACCAGCTTTACAACAAATGCTAAAGGAACTTCTCTAGGCAGGAAACACAAGAGAAGGAAAAGACCTACACAAAACAAACCCAAAATAATTTAGAAAATGGTAAGATCATATGTGTACACGCACGCATGCTAAGTCTCTTCATTCATGTCCAACTCTTTGCAACCCTATGGACTGTAGCCCACCAGGCTCTTCTGTCCATGGGGATACTCCAGGCAAGAATACTGGAGTGGGTTGACATGCCCTTCTCCAGGGGATCTTCCTGACCCAGGAATTGGACCCATGTCTCTTTCGTCTTCTGCATTGGCAGACTATTCTTTACCACTAGGAGCCACATACTGATAATCACCTTAAATGTAAATACACTAAATAAACCTTACACTGTTGGTGGGAATGCAAACTAGTACAACCACTATGGAGAACAGTGTGGAGATTCCTTAAAAAACTGGAAATAGAACTGCCTTATGATCCAGCAATCCCACTGCTGGGCATACACACTGAGGAAACCAGAAGGGAAAGAGACACGTGTACCCCAATGTTCATCGCAGCACTGTTTATAATAGCCAGGACATGGAAGCAACCTAGATGTCCATCAGCAGATGAATGGATAAGAAAGCTGTGGTACATATACACAATGGAGTATTACTCAGCCATTAAAAAAAAATACATTTGAATCAGTTCTAATGAGGTGGATGAAACTGGAGCCTATTATACAGAGTGAAGTAAGTCAGAAGGAAAAACACCAATACAGTATACTAACGCATATATATGGAATTTAGAAAGATGGTAACGATAACCCTGTATACGAGACAGCAAAAGAGACACTGATGTATAGAACAGTCTTATGGTCTCTGTGGGAGAGGGAGAGGGTGGGAAGATTTGGGAGAATGGCATTGAAACATGTAAAATATCATGTATGAAACGAGATACCAGTCCAGGTTCAATGCACGATACTGGATGCTTGGGGCTGGTGCACTGGGACGACCCGGGGGGATGGTGTGGGGAGGGAGGAGGGAGGAGGGTTCAGGATGGGGAGCACATGTATACCTGTGGTGGATTCATTTTGATGTTGGCAAAACTAATACAATTATGTAAAGTTTAAAAAAAAAAATAAATAAAAAAATAAACCAACCAAAAGAAATAGACTCGCTAGGCAAATGAAAATATGTGCATGTATGCACTTCCATTTACAACATCACTCTACTTAATCCCTCTAGTTCAGTTCAGTTCAGTCGCTCAGTTGTGTCCGACTCTTTGCGACCCCATGAATCACACAGCACGCCAGGCCTCCCTGTCCATCCCCAACTCCCGGAGTTCACTCAGACTCACGTCCATCGAGTCAGTGATGCCATCCAGCCATCTCATCCTCTGTCATCCCCTTCTCCTCCTGCCCCCAATCCCTCCCAGCATCAGAGTCTTTTCTAATGAGTCAACTCTTCGCATGAGGTGGCCAAAGTACTGGAGTTTCAGCTTCAGCATCATTCCTTCCAAAGAAATCCCAGGGCTGATCTCCTTCAGAATGGACTGGTTGGATCTCCTTGCAGTCCAAGGGACTCTCAAGAGTCTTCTCCAACACCACAGTTCAAAAGCATCAATTCTTCAGCGCTCAGCCTTCTTCACAGTCCAACTCTCACATCCATACATGACCACAGGAAAAACCATAGCCTTGACTAGACGAAACTTTGTTGGCAAAGTAAGTAAGACATTTGTTGGCAAATGTCTCTGCTTTTGAATATGCTATCTAGGTTGGTCATAACTTTCCTTCCAAGGAGTAAGCGTCTTTTAATTTCATGGCTACAGTCACCATCTGCAGTGATTTTGGAGCCCCCCAAAATAAAGTCTGACACTGTTTCCACTGTTTCCCCATCTATTCCCCATGAAGTGATGGGACCGGATGCCATGATCTTCATTTTCTGAATGTTGAGCTTTAAGCCAACTTTTTCACTCTCCACTTTCACTTTCATCAAGAGGCTTTTTAGTTCCTCTTCACTCTCTGCCATAAGGGTGGTGTCATCTGCATATCTGAGGTTATTGATATTTCTCCCGGCAATCTTGATTCCAGCTTGTGTTTCTTCCAGTCCAGCGTTTCTCATTCTGTACTCTGCATAGAAGTAAATAAGCAGGGTGACAATATACAGCCTTGACGTACTCCTTTTCCTATTTGGAACCAGTCTGTTGTTCCTCTAAATTATGTGTTAATATTTTATATTGTTAAAGTGAAGTCCCTCAGTTGTGTCCTACTCTTTGTGACCCTGTGGACTGTAGCCCACCAGCTCCTCAGTCCATGGGATTCTCCAGGCAAGAATACTGGAGTGGGTTGCCATTTTCTTCTCCAGGGGATCTTCCTGACCCAGGGATCGAGCCCAGGTCTCCCGCGTTGCAGGCATACACTTTAATCTCTGAGCCACGAGGGAAGTGGTTAATCACCATTCCATTACGGCTTGCAATTGTGATTGTCTTTTATTTTTTATCTGGCTATCCTTTGAGAAAACTTACAAACATATTTTAATATTATGATTATATATGTATTATTCACTTAATAGCATTCTATCATGATTGGTCAACAGAAAATAACAGAATTCTATATCACTAAAACTACCATTTAATAGGAAAACCTGTGATCACGTTTTAAAATCCAGATGCATGTCAGAATTATCTTGGAATTTTCTGAATAATACAAAAGCTTAGTTATTGCTTTTTTTCTCCAAAGCTCCAGATGTGCTTTCTGTTGAGCAACCATGTTTAAAAATGACTGGATTATATGATGATCTTTAACTTTTATCTAGTTTGTTTCATTTTTGTATTTTATATTCAGTATTTTCATTTCATTTAGTCTATGTTTTCCAATTTCTCCATCTGTTTCTTGGTTCTTCTTTCTTAAGACTTTATCAAGAATAATAGAAAAGCTTTTTATACGTGCACACACACACATACACATATATATAGTATGTGTAATATGATGTATATATTTTAGAAAACTTATGAAGTTTCACCTAGCTATAAAATTGATTCCACTTGTTTGACAAAGTATGAATAGAATGCTAGATTTCTAATTTATGTTCACTAAAAACTTTGATATGTAGTTCCCCTGGTGGCTCAGATGGTAAAGCGTCTGCCTGCAATGCGGGAGACACGGGTTCGATTCCTGGGTCAGGAAGATCCCTTGGAGAAGGAAATAGCAATCCACTCCAGCACTCTTGCCTGGAAAATTCCATGGACGGAGGAGCCTGGTGGACTACAGTCCATGGGGTCGCAAAGAGTCGGACACGACGATTTCTAATTTATGTTCATTAAAAACTTTGATATAGTGTCATGTATTTTGGCATCTAGTATTACTGCTAAAGGTCTAGAAAATTTGTCTTAGTGACTCTTTTTGAAAAAAAAAAAAAATTGAATGAGGCTTGAAACTTTTAATCCAATACTGAGAATAAGAAGAAATACTATGTTGTAAAAAACAAAAAACCCAGGAAGTTAACATGTGACACAATATTACTAACTGAAATACAGATTTTGTTCAAATTGCACAACATTTTATGCTAAAGTCCATTATTTAGTTTCATAACTTATTCAAGGTTCACATTGTATTTAGTAGCATTAAGCAGCTTCAGCAGAATGCAACAAATTCTGGTAAATTCTCTTTTAATTTTTATTCCATTACAAATATTTTCTAGCTTTCCTTGTTGTGGCTTCTTAGATACACCCAGTATTTAAAAATGGATATTAAACTTCCAAATACAAGGTTTTTTAAAAGCATCTCTAATATTAATTTCTCATTTTGGTATTAATTTCTCATTTAAATGCTTTCTTCTCTGCAATCACCCTCTGTGGGTTCTTTTTTAAGTCTTCTAACTTTATCAAAGATTTCAATGGCTAAATCAAAGATATCTCTTGGTAAATGTCACGTTGTACTTGAAAAAGTGTGGGTTATTTTCAAATATCTTTTGATATTGATTTCTAACATAATTTCATAGTGATAAGAGAAGAGACTCTGTATGATTTCAATACTTTTAAATCTAAAATTTTCACCTTGTTTTAGGTCCCTGAATATGTTCCAGCATCTCCTAGTTTATAGTCTATTGGACTCTGAATAGAATTTGTTTCCTACTATTGTGAATTGTGTATTCCTACTAATGTGAAAATTGTATAAATCTTAATTATGTTGAAGTGGTTCATGGTGTTTTTCAGGTCTACTATACCCTTTTACTTCTCTGTATATTCATTCTATTCATTTTTGAGAGTTTGATATTGTAACTCCAACTAAAAATCTTAATTTATCTACTTAAAAAACAATTGCAATATATAGTAGAACTATATGTAAACTTTGTTCTGTATTTTCCAAGTATCCTGTAAGTGTGTTATCATACTTTCATAATTTAAAAAATAAAAAAGAGAAAAAAATAGTGGTCAAGAACAATGGTGAGTATGAATGTACCTTGAAGACAGGTAAAGAACCACACAAATGCAAGGAAATACTATTTCTGATGTCTCCTTATCCAGGTGAGTCGACACTGCTCTAGGTCTATGTAACTCAGAGACATTCACCTTCAGTTCCTCAGTCAATTTTTCAAGTAACACATTTCAAGCACAATGTCTCTCTCCACAAACAGCAAGGACCTAACAGAAGCAGAAGAGATTAAAAAGAGGTGGCAAGAATACACAGAAGAACTATACAAAAAGTTTTAAACGATGATGGTGTGGTCACTCACCTAGAGCCAGACATTCTGGAGTGTGAAGTCAAGTGGGCCTTAGGAAGCATCACTACAAACAAAGCTAGTGGAAATGATGGAATTCCACCAGCTATTTCAAATCCTAAAAGATGATGCTGTTAAAGTGCTGCACTCAATATGCCAGAAAACTTAGAAAACTCAGCAGTGGTGACAGGGATGGAAAAGGTCAGTTTTTATTCTAATCTCAAAGAAAGGCAATGCCAAAGAACATTAAAACTTCTGTACAATTGCACTTGTTTCACATGCTAGCAAGGTAATGCTCAAAATCATTGAAGCAGGCTTTAACAGTATGTGAACCAGGAACTTCCAGATGTACAAGCTGAATTTAGAAAAGGCAGAGGAACTAGAGATCAAATGGCTAACGCCCATTAGATCATAGAAAAAGCAAGAGAATTACAGAAAAACATCTACTTCTGCTTCATCAACTATTCCAAAGCATTTGACCGTGTGGATCACAACAAACTGGAAAATTCTTCAGGAGATGGGAAAACCAGACCACCTGACCACCTGAGAAACTCAGACCACCTGAGAAACCTGTTTGCAGGACAAGAAGCAACAGTTAGATCCAGACATGGGACATGGACTGGTTCAAAACTGGGAAAGAAGTACATTAAGACTATATTGTCACCCTGCTTATTTAACTTATATGCAGCGTACATCATAAGAAACCCTGGGCTGGATGAAGCACAAGCTGGAATCAAGATTGCCGGGAGAAATATAAACAAGCTCAGATACGCAGATGATACCACTCTAATGGCAGAAAGTAAAGAGGAACTATAGAGCCTTTTGATGGGGGTGAAAGAGGAGAGTGAAAAAGCTGGATTAAAACTCAACATTCAAAACACTAAGATCATGGTATCCAGTCCCATCACTTCATGGCAAATAGATGGGAAAATAGTGGAAACTGTGACAGATTTTATTTTTGGGGGCTCCAAAATCACTGCAGATGGTGACTGCAGCCATGAAATTTAAAAGACAGTTTTCTCCTTGGAAAAAAAGCTATGACAAACTTAGCATGTTAAAAAGGAGAAACATCAATTTGCTGACAAAGGTTCATATAATCAAAGCTATGATTTTTCCAATAGCTATGTACGGATGTGAGAGTTGGACCATAAAGATAGCTGAGGGCTGAAGAATTGATGCTTTTGATTTGTGGTGCTGGAGAAAACTGAGAGTCCCTTTGACTGCAAGGACATCAAACCAGTCAATCCTAAAGGAAATCAACCCTGAATATTCATTGGAAGGACGGATGCTCAAGCTGAAGCTCCAATATTTTGGTCACCTGATGTGAATAGCTATCTCATTGGAAAAGAGATGCTGGGAAAGATTGAGGGCAGGAGGAGAAGGGGGTGGCAGGAGATGAGGTGGTTGGATGGCATCACTGACTCAGTGGATATGAGTTGGAGCAAGCTCTGAGAGATAGTGAAGGACAGAGAAGCCTGGTGTGCTGCAGTCCGTGGGGTTGCAAAGAGTTGGACATGACTTAGTGACTGAACAACTACAACAATATATTTCAAACACAATGCCCTTTCCACAGAGACCCATCACTGTTGTTTGACACACTTACAACACACTTCCTTTGAAGAAAATGCTTATTGAATGTTGTACAATAAACTATTTCCTGCCCCAGTGTGAAACAACGGAGACTTACAGGCGCTTTCTCTGTTTCAGTGAGCTGGATGCTGGATGCTGTGTTTTCTCACAGCCTAACCAACTCAACTTCCCATCTCATTCCCAAAGGATTAACTCCTTCTGCTCAAAAGGGAGCAATTCTCTTGGAGCTGGCAAAAATGTATCTAGTCTAAGTCTGTAAACATAGCAGGATAGACCAGGTCATTTGACTTTTTCTTGGAGGCTGGCTCTTCTTAAGGATCACTTATACTGAACCAAAATGACCAGGACTCCAGAGGGTAAACTCCAGAGGGTAAACTCTTGCCATCACCAGAATGATGGCAACCTTGCCCTGCTAGCGTTCAGGGGTTAGGATTTACCAAAAAACTCAGGTATTTAGTATTGTAAGTACTGGACACTCTCTTCAGTGGCCCTTTCATCAGTTCCTGTTGGTGATTCTTGTTACTTGGGCTGGTCATGCTGACTCTGGAGTCTTGCTATTGACAACAGGGGACTCATCTGACTCGTCAGTTCTTCCCTTCCTTGTCTGCTATAGAGCACTGGTGAGGGAGTCACAAGACCTGAACTTGAAACCTGATGCAGATTTCCTAGCTGTGGGTGCAAGGGCAAGTCAGCTTAGCCTCTTCCTTTTCTGTACAGTGGGATTTCATTAGTCTCCCTATATGGCTGTCGTGAAGGTTAAACGGCATAGTGAATGAGTGAACCAGTTTTCAACAACTGGTACATGAGAGGGTCTCAAGCATGCTAACTGAAATTTGATTCTTCTGAATCTAACTCCTTATCATTTTCATATCCTCCAGATCCTTCTAGTCTTATTCTTAGCTGTGGAGCCCTTCTTCATTATTATTTATAACCCTCCAGTGGATACACTGACCTTTGCATTTGGTGCTTAGAAAATGATTTGCCTCAATATTCTAAGACTATGTCAATTAAAATAATTTAGTGCATATTTTAAGGCTTCATGGTTTATTTCTACTGGAAAAATCTAAATGCAAATGAAATGTGCTTCTCATGTACAGATGGTCCATGTAATATTTACATCTTGTGAAATGAAACTCATGGGAAGCCTTGTGTAGACAGTCCACATGTCCTCTGTTTTCTTTGTTAGAGATTAGAGAATATGATGGGAAAAACAACAAGAGTATGATGAAAATCTTTGCTGAAATCACATGAATTTGTATTTTGCTATAAGTAGAATCATTTGGCTATTCTAAGCAAATGCTTTAAAAAAATTTTTTCCCATGTGTGTTGCACTGTTTTTAATCCTATAGGAAGTTGAAGAAAGTCATGATGTAATCTCTGCTCAGAGAGAGAAAATGAGCTTTCTCACAAGCTCTGTCTTTGTGTATAGTGCTTGTACTTAGCTGCTCAGTCGTGTCCGACTCTTTGCGACCTCATGGACTTCAGCCTGTCAGGCTCCTCTGTCATACAGAGAGTTTTAAGGATGGATTGAAAATTACAAAGATGGGCTTTCTAATAGGAATCATGATTCCCAAACTTGGGGTCTGATTATTAACTTAAATTAAAATTTAATGAATATCTATTAAATGTGTACTACAACTAGTGACAGATGATTAATGATAAAGTCCAGTCTGTGTCCTTTAGAAGAATTTAGTTTAATTGATGGAAGCAGACAAACAACTGGATAATTACAATGCAGTGTGATCAGTGCAAACGTCAGTCCTATAAAAAGGAGTTGAAAACATACACATATATACACACATATACACACACACGGGGGCTGAGGTGGGTTTTAATCCCCACTAGAATGCCAGTTTCCTCCTCTAAAATGTCCCAGCATTTTATGTGAATTTCCATCATGGCCTTTTACCATTTTTGCATCCTCCACAAATATTTGTAGAATGAATGAACAATTTCCTTACCTTTTCCAAACACAGGAAGCCCATATCTATAGCTGAATAGTTGCTGCTCGATATCTGATTCTGCATACTAGCAGCCAAGCTGCTAGCCGAGTGATAAAGTTCCTTCGAACCCCACCCCTGAGAACTTGTATCTCTGCACGACCCTGAAAGGGGAAAGGATTTAATTAAATGCGTAAATCATCAAAGAAAAGAACCCACCTCTGGAACTTTCAGTATGGCTGACTTGGTGACGCACTGTGCTGGGGGAGGGGGTGTTAAATGAAAGCTGTGGTGAAAGGACCTTTCCAAATATTCATCCAGAAGCACTCTGCTGCTAATCTCGCTTGGCCTGTGGTCCCCTGCACGTCTCACTTTGCTTCTCCAACCCCCATGTTTACTCTGGTTTCTGTCTCTGCTCTGACCCTTCTCAGTCTTGGTGACCTGCCTTATTACCCTTATCTGACCTTTGTTTCCACCTTTCCTCTCTGTTCTTTGCGTCCTCTTGATGTTAGTATTACCTATAGCTTCAAGCAAAGAACAAGGCAGCTTCCTCCCCGAGATACACTCTCAGTCTGGGGCTGGGTGGGTCCCCTGCATTTCCCCTTAGGGAGGACAAATTTGAACAAATAAAGGACCATGAGACAGAGATGTTTGAGTCCCACATATACTGCTCACCAACTGTGCAATCTGAGATAAGAGAATTTATCATTCTGTGTCTACATTGTCACCTGTAAAAAGAGAAAATGTCTACCTCAGGTGGCTATGCAAATCAAAATTGAATGTATGAATAAGTGCCTTGGACAAAAATGACATTTAACTACTAGCAGTTCTATCCCCTGCCACCTCTCCCATCCATGTGCTCTGTTTGCTCCCAGGCCCTGATGCCAATATGACATTCCTTCTAAATCAGAAAGAGTGAGCAGACCCCTTCCTTGGGAAACCCCAGACCCACCTCGCTGTGGTGTTTCTTCCTGCTGTTCAAAGGTTGTTTTCTGTTTGCTCTCTTGGTTCATCTCAGGAACACCGGAGTATTCCTAAATCCAACTCATGCCAATTATATTGCAGTTAACTCATTGATAGTTGAATGTGACACAAATTCATGTATCAATAATAATACCAAAAGAATCAAGGTTCTCAAAAAAAACAGGGCTATGTTATATTATTTCCAAAGGTATAAAACAGGGGTATCCTGGCTATCTTATTTTTAACTTCTACCTTAAGGATTTTATATTACCTTTGTGTATAAATAAT
Source organism: Bos grunniens (assembly GCF_055505025.1). NCBI lineage: Eukaryota > Metazoa > Chordata > Mammalia > Artiodactyla > Bovidae > Bos > Bos grunniens. The sequence goes on along the minus strand of NC_141183.1, from coordinate 57,581,947 downwards.
TTTAGTAACATGAATTAAATTGTGAGAATATTTTTGCTTTAGTAACATAGACCTAAGTAGCTCTTTGTTCCCTGAGCCTCACCATGTTGCCCTCTTGAAGAGAGAATGGCAGCCTCTTGCCCTGCTGACATGTCAGCTGTGTGGGTGCACCAAGAAAGAGCCGCAGTTTAAGGGGTTTCCAGAGAAGACCAAAAATGCATTCAAGACACGGAATCAAAAAAAGTGTGCCACAGTAAGAGAATATCCCAATTGCTGTCATCACTAGTCTTGTGCGTTGGGGCCCTATTAAGCAAAATAAAGGTTACTTGAACACATAAAACACGTGCCAAAAGGAGCCCAGGTTTTCAATCATTTGAGTTCAATCCTCTAACCTTCAGAACATGGGCTCAGTACATATTCTTGCCCCTCATCCTTACCCATTCTTGGGGATTTGGAAGGCAAATGAGGCACATCACTCCATGTATAAGTCAGGGTTCTCCAGAAAGAAAGAGTGTATATATATATATGGATTGGACATCACTCCATGTATAAGTCAGGGTTCTCCAGAAAGAAAGAGTGTATATATATATATGGATTGGACATCACTCCATGTATAAGTCAGGGTTCTCCAGAAAGAAAGAGTGTATATATATATATGGATTGGACATCACTCCATGTATAAGTCAGGGTTCTCCAGAAAGAAAGAGTGTATATATATATATGGATTGGACATCACTCCATGTATAAGTCAGGGTTCTCCAGAAAGAAAGAGTGTATATATATATATATGGATTGGACATCACTCCATGTATAAGTCAGGGTTCTCCAGAAAGAAAGAGTGTATATATATATATATGGATTGGACATCACTCCATGTATAAGTCAGGGTTCTCCAGAAAGAAAGAGTGTATATATATATATGGATTGGACATCACTCCATGTATAAGTCAGGGTTCTCCAGAAAGAAAGAGTGTATATATATATATGGATTGGACATCACTCCATGTATAAGTCAGGGTTCTCCAGAAAGAAAGAGTGTATATATATATATATGGATTGGACATCACTCCATGTATAAGTCAGGGTTCTCCAGAAAGAAAGAGTGTATATATATATATATGGATTGGACATCACTCCATGTATAAGTCAGGGTTCTCCAGAAAGAAAGAGTGTATATATATATATGGATTGGACATCACTCCATGTATAAGTCAGGGTTCTCCAGAAAGAAAGAGTGTATATATATATATATGGATTGGACATCACTCCATGTATAAGTCAGGGTTCTCCAGAAAGAAAGAGTGTATATATATATATATGGATTGGACATCACTCCATGTATAAGTCAGGGTTCTCCAGAAAGAAAGAGTGTATATATATATATATGGATTGGACATCACTCCATGTATAAGTCAGGGTTCTCCAGAAAGAAAGAGTGTATATATATATATGGATTGGACATCACTCCATGTATAAGTCAGGGTTCTCCAGAAAGAAAGAGTGTATATATATATATGGATTGGACATCACTCCATGTATAAGTCAGGGTTCTCCAGAAAGAAAGAGTGTATATATATATATGGATTGGACATCACTCCATGTATAAGTCAGGGTTCTCCAGAAAGAAAGAGTGTATATATATATATGGATTGGACATCACTCCATGTATAAGTCAGGGTTCTCCAGAAAGAAAGAGTGTATATATATATATGGATTGGACATCACTCCATGTATAAGTCAGGGTTCTCCAGAAAGAAAGAGTGTATATATATATATGGATTGGACATCACTCCATGTATAAGTCAGGGTTCTCCAGAAAGAAAGAGTGTATATATATATATGGATTGGACATCACTCCATGTATAAGTCAGGGTTCTCCAGAAAGAAAGAGTGTATATATATATATGGATTGGACATCACTCCATGTATAAGTCAGGGTTCTCCAGAAAGAAAGAGTGTATATATATATATGGATTGGACATCACTCCATGTATAAGTCAGGGTTCTCCAGAAAGAAAGAGTGTATATATATATATGGATTGGACATCACTCCATGTATAAGTCAGGGTTCTCCAGAAAGAAAGAGTGTATATATATATATGGATTGGACATCACTCCATGTATAAGTCAGGGTTCTCCAGAAAGAAAGAGTGTATATATATGTATGGATTGGACATCACTCCATGTATAAGTCAGGGTTCTCCAGAAAGAAAGAGTGTATATATATATATGGATTGGACATCACTCCATGTATAAGTCAGGGTTCTCCAGAAAGAAAGAGTGTATATATATATATGGATTGGACATCACTCCATGTATAAGTCAGGGTTCTCCAGAAAGAAAGAGTGTATATATATGTATGGATTGGACATCACTCCATGTATAAGTCAGGGTTCTCCAGAAAGAAAGAGTGTATATATATGTATGGATTGGACATCACTCCATGTATAAGTCAGGGTTCTCCAGAAAGAAAGAGTGTATATATATATATGGATTGGACATCACTCCATGTATAAGTCAGGGTTCTCCAGAAAGAAAGAGTGTATATATATATATGGATTGGACATCACTCCATGTATAAGTCAGGGTTCTCCAGAAAGAAAGAGTGTATATATATGTATGGATTGGACATCACTCCATGTATAAGTCAGGGTTCTCCAGAAAGAAAGAGTGTATATATATGTATGGATTGGACATCACTCCATGTATAAGTCAGGGTTCTCCAGAAAGAAAGAGTGTATATATATATATGGATTGGACATCACTCCATGTATAAGTCAGGGTTCTCCAGAAAGAAAGAGTGTATATATATATATGGATTGGACATCACTCCATGTATAAGTCAGGGTTCTCCAGAAAGAAAGAGTGTATATATATATATGGATTGGACATCACTCCATGTATAAGTCAGGGTTCTCCAGAAAGAAAGAGTGTATATATATATATGGATTGGACATCACTCCATGTATAAGTCAGGGTTCTCCAGAAAGAAAGAGTGTATATATATGTATGGATTGGACATCACTCCATGTATAAGTCAGGGTTCTCCAGAAAGAAAGAGTGTATATATATATATGGATTGGACATCACTCCATGTATAAGTCAGGGTTCTCCAGAAAGAAAGAGTGTATATATATATATGGATTGGACATCACTCCATGTATAAGTCAGGGTTCTCCAGAAAGAAAGAGTGTATATATATATATGGATTGGACATCACTCCATGTATAAGTCAGGGTTCTCCAGAAAGAAAGAGTGTATATATATGTATGGATTGGAGTATTGGAAGATCAGGAGCTTGGGGAAAGGTTCAAATCTCTTTTGGGCATTGTAAATAAGTTTGAGATTCCCCTAAAAATACAGCTAATTTAAGATTTCAGAATACTAAAGAAGAATCAAGATAACTGGATTATCCTGAATGGTAGACAAGGTTGTCTCATAGATAAAAAGCTACACAGTCTATGGGTATTCTCTTGGGGTGTTTGATGAGTGAAGTGGGTATTTGTTTTCACCTGAGGAGAACATTTTCCACCTTTGGTGATTGCAGTCTGGCATGGCGATTGGAATTAGGATTTCCCACCTGCTTGTGTTGTCAGAAATGGATTTATTTTTTACTCTGAAGTCCTTGTTTCAGATTCCTCTATTCATCACAGTTTTCCTAAGCATTCTCTCACCCTCCAACTCAAGAGACTCCTAATTCCTCTTAAAGACATCACTTCTTAAAAATGGAGGTTGCCTGTTTCTCTTTGTATTTTCAGGTGAGTAAAACCTCAGACTTTTACTCACCTGAAATTGACCTGCTCAAACTGGAGTGAGGGTTGAAGTCTTGGAGTTTTTAGCTAAAGATCCACACTCCTCACATCATCCAGTGTCCTTCCTTTCTGCTTCCAGATAACAACTTCCTGGTACTTACAGTACCAACACCTCCTCTTGCTCACTGAGTTTGGGCATCTGCCTTGCTCTCTCTTTCTACCCAAAGGTCTGTGGTTACTCCAGTGTCCTTGCCCCTTTGCTCACATATTTGGCTGCTGGGGAAGAACAGAAAGAAAATAAAACATACACCTGGAGTCAAAATATTACTTGGGGATTTTGGGTGAAGAATGTGCTTATTAAAGTAAACACACATAGAATATGCTTATATCGAGATTTTAAAGACAAAGCAATAGCTATGGGCTGCTGAAGACTATGAGATCAGATCATAGTCTCAGATCAGATACCATGTTGTATCTTTAAGCATTCTTTGGTGGAGAAGCCTGAGAAGTGTTGCCTTATTACCATGTTCCTTGAGTGCCTTGAGTCACAAGTTCCCATGGCCACACCAATAAATCTTATTTGTCATCCAGAATTTGTTAGTATCTAAAGTTTTATTTCCAAACATCATACTCTCTCCTATACACCTTGCCAATTTGATTGTAGGAAAATGGTGTTTCATTGTTTACATTCACATTTCTTTTGATTCCTAATGAGACTGATTTCTTTTATGTTTGTGGTCATTTTTATTGTTTCTTATTTTCTTACTGTGTCTATTTTCTTACTAATGATTAACACCTTCACCAATAAAAATGCTTCATTTAATTATTATTTCATTTTTATGTCATTTACTTAAAAATCACTGAATTGTTTTTAGTTTGGCTAATTAAAATAAAAAAAAATCATTTTAAGAATAGGTTTAGACTCAGATACATTTTAAAAATATTACTTTAACACTGAACTGTGCTTTATTTTGTAGGTGGGGAGGTTTCATGTGGCAATTTACCTGTGGAAGTTCTTCTGAAATGAACCTATTTCTTGCCTGTGGTAGTTATGTGTACTATGTAGAAGCTCATAAAGAATTCTCTTTAGTTATTTTCATTAATTTTTGTGTTCAAACCTTCATATCCTTGGGAGAGGTTTTCTTTTTTGAAAGCAGATCCTTTTTTATTTTAATGACTGATCAAATGAAATATCTAGTTAATGGTATGTATCCAGAGCTAGCTAGTACTACTGGGATCTTTGAAAAGATCCAAGTAAGTAAAAGGGCTTCCCAGGTGGCGCTAGTGGTAAAGAACCCGCCTTCAATGCAGGAGACCTAAGAGAGGCGGGTTCAGTCTACGGGTCAGGAAGATCCCCTAGAGGAGGGCATAGCAATCCACTCCAGTATTCTTGCCTGGAGAATCCCTGTGGACAGATGAGCCTGGTAAGCTACAGTCCATAGAGTTACAAAGAGTCAGACATAAACTGAAGCAATTTAGCAAGTAAGTAAATCCAAAACAGACCCTTAGATATAAAACACACAGGCAGTAATTACCCCCTACTTTACCAGCTGCTAAGACAGAACAGCAGAGTTCAGTTCAGGCCAGTTCAGTCACTCAGTCACGTCTGACTCTTTGCAACTCCATGGAGAGCAGCACACCAGGTCTCCCTGTCCATCACCAATGCCTGAAGTTTACTCAAATTCATGTCCACTGAGTTGGTGATGTCATTCAACCATCTCATCCTCTGTTGTCCCATTCTCCTCCCACCTTCAATCTTTTCCAGCATCAAGGTCTTTTCAAATGAGTCAGTTCTTTGCATCAGGTGGCCAACTATTGGAGTTTCAGCTTTAGCATCGGTCGTTTCAAAGAATATTCAGGACCGATTCTTTTAGGATGGACTGGTTGGATCTCCTTGCAGTCCAAGGGACTCTCAAGAGTCTTCTCCAACACCACAGTTTAAAAGCATCAATTCTTTGGTGCTCAGCTTTCTTTATGGTCCAACTCTCTCATCCATACATGACTACTGGAAAAACCATAGCCTTGACTAGACAGACCTTTGTTGGCAAAGTAATGTCTCTGTTTTTTAATATGCTGTCTAGGTTGGTCATAACTTTTCTTCCAAGGAGCAAGTGTCTTTTAATTTTATGGCTGCAGTCAATATCTACATTGATATTGGAGCCCCAAAAATAAAGTCTGTCACTGTTTCCACTGTTTCCCCATCTATTTTCCATGAAGTGATGGGACCAGATGCCATGATCTTCGTTTTCTGAATGTTGAGCTTTAAGCCAACTTTTTCATTCTCCTCTTTAACTTTCATCAAGAGGCTTTTTAGTTCCTCTTCACTTTCTGCCATAAGGGTGGTGTCATCTGCATATCTGAGGTTATTGATATTTCTCCTGGCAATCTTGATTCCAGCTTGTGCTTCTTCCAGCCCAGCGTTTCTCATCATGTACTCTGCATATAAGTTAAATAAGCAGGGTGACAATATACAGCCTTGATGAACTCCTTTTCCTATTTGGAAGCAGTCTGTTGTTCCACGCCCAGTTCTAACTGTTGCTTCCTGACCCGCATGCAGGTTTCTTAAAAGGCAGGTCAGGTGGTCTGGCGTTTCCATCTCTTTCAGAATTTTCCACAGTTTGCTGTGGTCCACACAATCAAAGTCTTTGTCATAGTCAATAAAGCAGAAGTAGATGTTTTTCTGGAATTTTCTTGCCTTTTCAATGATCCAGTGGATGTTGGTAATTTGATCTCTGATTCTTCTGCCTTTTCTAAATCTAGTTTCAGCATCTGCAAGTTCATCGTTCATGCACTGTTGAAGCCTGGCTTGGACAATTTTGAGCATGACTTTACTAGCGTGTGAGATGAGTGCAATTGTGTGGTACTTTGAACATTCTTTGGCATTGCCTTTCTTTGGGATTGGAATGAAAACTGACCTTTTCCAGTCCTGTGGCCACTGCTGAGTTTTCCAAATTTGGTGCCATATCGAGTGCAGCACTTTCACAGCATCATCTTCTAGGATTTGAAATAGCTCCACTGGAATTCCATCACCTCCACTAGCTTTGTTTGTAGTGATGCTTCCTAAGGCCCACCTGACTTAGCATTCCAGGATGTCTGGCTCTAGGTGAGTGATCACACCATTGTGATTATCTGAGTTGTGAAGATTTTTTTGTACAGTTCTTCTGTGTATTCTTGCCACCTCTTCTTAATATTTTCTGCTTTGGTTAGGTCTCTGCCATTTCTGTCCTTTATTGAGCCCATCTTTGCATGAAATGTTTCCTTGGTATCTTTAATTTTCTTGAAGAGATCTCTAATCTCTCCCATTCTATTATTTTCCTCTATTTCTTTGCATTGGTCACTGAGGAAGGCTTTCTTATCTCTCCTTGCTATTCTTTGGAACTCTAAGATGGGTATATCTTTCCTTTTCTCCTTTGCCTTTTGCTTCTTTTCTCTTCACAGCTATTTGTAAGGCTTCTTCAGACAACCATTTTGTCTTTTTGCATTTCTTTTTCTTGGGGATGGTCTTGATCCCTGCCTTCTGAACAATGTCAAGAACTTCTTTCCATAGTTCTTCAGGTACTCTGTCTATCAGATCTAATCCCTTGAATCTATTTCTCACTTCCACTGTATAATCATAAGGGATTTGATTTAGGTCATACCTGAATAATCTTGTGGTTTTCCCTACTGTCTTCAATTCCAGTCTGAATTTGGCAATAAGGAGTTCATGATCTGAGCCACAGTCAGCTCCTGGTCTTGTTTCTGCTGACTGTACAGAGCTTCTCCATCGTTGGCTGCAAAGAATATAATCAATCTGATTTCGGTGTTGGCCATCTGGTGATGTCCATGTGTAGAAATGTCTCTTGTGTTCTTGGAAGACAGTGTTTGCTATGACCAGTGTGTTCTCTTGGCAAAACTCTATTAGCCTTTGCCCTGCTTCATTCTCTACTCCAAGGTGTAATTTGCTTGTTACTCCAGGTATTGCTTGACTTCCTAGTTTTGCATTCCAGTCCCGTATAATGAAAAGGACATCTTTTTTTTAGTTGTTAGTTCTAGAAGTTCTCGTAGGTCTTCACAGAACCATTCAACTTCAGCTTCTTTAGCATTACTGGTCAGGGCATAGACTTGGATTACTATTATATTGAATGGTTTGCCTTAGAAATGAACAGAGATCATTCTGTCATTTTTGAGATTGTACCTAAGTACTGCATTTTGGACTCTTTTGTTGACTATGATGGCTACACCATTTCTTCAAAGGGATTCTTGCTTACAGTAGTAAATAGAATGGTCATCTGAGTTAAATTCACCCATTCCAGTCCATTTTGTTTCATTGATTCCTAAAATGTTGATGTTCAGTCTTTCCATCTCCTGTTTGACCACTTCCGAATTGCCTTGATTCATGGACCTAACATTCCAGGTTCCTATGCAATATTGCTGTTTACAGCATCAGACTTTTCTTCCATCATCAGTCACATCCACAACTGGATATTGTTTTTGCTTTGGCTCCATCTCTTCAGTCTTTCTGGAGTTACTTCTCCACTGTTCTCCAGTAGCATATTGGGCACCTCCCGACGTGGGGAGTTCATCTTTCCGTGTCCTATCTTTTTTCCTTTTCATACTGTTCATGGGGTTCTCAAGGCAAGAATACTGAAGTGGTTTGCCATTCCCTTCTTGAGTGGACCACATTTTGTCAGAACTCTCCACCATGATCCTTCCATCTTGGGTGGCCCTACACAGCGTGGCTCATAGTTTCATTGAGTTAGACAAGGCAGTGGTCCATGTGAGCAGACTGGTTAGTTTTCTGTGATTGTGTATTGTTAGTGTTCTGTGTATTGGAATTTAATATTAGGACCTTACACACAGCCTTCGGTTCCCTTTGCACAATGAGACTCTGTTTCTAGTAACGCCCATCTGTCTGCTTCCCTCCTTCTTTTCCCAGGGGTCCTCTCAGGCCCTCAAGCTAATAAATTGATGGTGGGCTCTGCCCAGGAATCTGCCCAGTGTTCACAGATATGTCAAAATCCACAGGTGGTCAGAGTCTCAAGCCAGACTCTCTGCCCACAAGCCCTGTGTACTGAGGAGTCAGAGGGCAAATTGTGGTCAGAATCAGGGGGAGTAGCAGCTACTTAGCTTCTGGAGTTAATTCTGTTCCTGCAGCCCCAGACATTTCTGGTTGAATACAGCCACTCACACAAAATCTGGAAGCCATTTGGTGTGCAAAGGTACCTACAGACTTCAGCAAAGCAGAGCTGAAGGCAGCTCCTGGCTGTACAAAAGACATAAAGATACACATCTTTTTAAGAGGTCTGGAGGCTTCTTGATAGAGTTTCTGGCTGAAAAGTTGTTGAAGAAAATCCACTCTTGCAACATTTTCTTGAAGCTCAGACCCAGTGGAGTTTGAAATAGGACCAGGGAGCACCCTTAGTACAATTAATTCATGGAGTGTCCACAAAGGGATCTGTCTGCCAATGGTCAGAAAACGAGGACACTGCCACCACCCTCTTCTCATCCTTCAGTCAGGAGAGCTTGGCCCTCCTGTAGTAAGTATAGCAGTAAGTGCTCAGGAGGCAAACGGAATCCCTGGATGCAGTGTACCCAGAGTCTCCTGGGAACTCACAGCAGACTTCCTATAATCTCAGCTTTGGAGTTTCTGAACCAATAGCAACAACAACACCAAACAAGATCTAATCCATTCTATTTCTGACTTAATAACACCCCTTCCACCTCTTCCTTCTCTTTCTCTCTTTCCCCTATAATCCAACTTCTTACTCCCTTTTACCGTTATTCCTGTACTTTCAGCTCCTTCCATCTCCCTTGCCTCCCTCTTCTCCCCTTTCCCTTCCTCCCTTGCTCTTGCTGTTGATCCTCTTAGAGCTGAGCAGAGGTCAGCAGAAGACTGTTGACTCTAGACTCTTCCCACCTTCTTGATCATGGTCTGGTAGTGCCTCATGACTGAGAGGGAAGGGTGCCTCCCTCCTGGGTTCATGAGTCTGAGCCCTGAGACATTTCCTCTAGCAACCTTGCTAGCAGCTCATCTTCCCAGAGAGAAGGTGGTCAAACTTCCAGAGTGAGACCTAGAGGCAGAAACCACTGGGGAGACCCACTGGGGGTCACAAGGTGGGCTTTAAGAAGGGGGAGGACATGCAGCCAGGGGAGAAACAGACCTCCTATGATCTGGTCGTACTTTCTTTGTGTGAACTTGGATGGGGGACCTCTCCATGCCTCAGAGCTCTAGCTACAAAAGTGGAGATGCTGGTCTCAAAGGGCTTCTCCCATTCCTTAACTAATTGGTCCATTTTCTTACAGTATTGCCATAAAATTACAAGCTTATCTCTCCTATAAAAAGCATCATCCTTTTTGAGTAATGAACAGGTTTATAGTGTAAGTGGCCCTTGAAAAAAATTTCCAAGCAGAGAGAGGAGAGCAGTTCCTGTTTGAATCTAATCCTGAGACTGAGTTGCTGGCTCCACCCTGTCTTCCTCCACCCCCCACATCTCTGGCTCCGACACAGTAGCCTTTTCTCACTGACACCACCCACTGGCTCCAGGAAATGTGAGCTCCTTCTGTCTCCAGGGTGTGCACGGGGGTAAATCTTGTTAGAAACTCGGAAGATTTGGAGGTTAAAAATGGGCCGCTTACTGAAAAAGGAAGCAAAAAACCCAGCATTTCTGAATACAGGCTTCTGAATGTGTTTGAGAACCAAGTTGGGATCAGCTAAACTCTCCATCCATGTTGTTTTGGGGGCTGAGTTTCTATAACTTGTGAAATCTGCAGGCTCTCTCAGAAGACTCACCCACTCCAGTCTTTATAGGAACTAAATTCCAGTGTTACCACGAGAGTTCTGACAGTCCCCTGAACTGGCTCAGTGATGGGAATGTGACCAGTGTTTACCAACAGTGTTTACTTAAAGAGTCATCTGGTGGGACAGGGTCAAGGGGACAGATCAAAGATAGCCGTCCTTCACCACCCACTCTGCTTGCCCAGCCCACAGCTCCGGTCTTGTTGGCTAAGTTCCTCGCATGCTATGAATGGTGCACACAGCCTCCCTGTTCTTACGGCTGATTAAACCTCTGGGAACAGAAAGCCAAATCAAGAAACTCATCTGGGGAGAGAAGTACTGGTTGGTTGATTTGTTTCCTTGTCATCAGGCTTGATTTTTTGTCCTTGTTCAGCACTAATTGTTCCCACTGCCCTGACATAGCAAGACCTACGTGAGGATGGTCAGTAGTAGGCTTGGCCTTTGCTCCACTTCTGTGGCCGGGCGCTGCCAAGAAAGGGGAAAAGGGTGGAGCTCGGACATGATTCCCATTAGGGGAAAACAGATTAAAAGTTAGGGCCATGACGTATACTAGTAAATGCATTGTTCTGTCTAGTGAGGATGGCTCTCTCTGAAGACGGGAATGAGGTTAGAAAACAGATGCTTGCCCCTGAGAGTCTCGACAGGGCAGGGAGCTGATCTGGCTCTTCTTTCTACAGTATTTCAGTTTCAACCTTTTTTGTGGATGATGCCCAGAGAGTCCTGGCAACAGACACCTCTGGTATTCAGACCCCAGCAGCCCTTTCTAAATTATTCTCTTCATAAATTATTATGCAAGGAGACTAATGGGGATAGCTTTTATCATTGACACTATGCCTGGAAATCTTTGGGGTAGAACGGGGACTTCTCTTCCAGACGCTTTGTGACAATCATGATTGCTCCCCAAACCTTTGGAGTTACGCTGGTAAACCCTGCTTTCCTTTCACAGGTGGAGAAACAAGGCCAGGTGACTTGTGACTGGATGCTTTGGACCCAGGTTAGAAGTGAGACACCCTTAAAGGATTCCACTTTCCACTACTTGCCCTACTTTGAACCTCAGGAATGGGGAAGAATGTTAGACATACATGTCCCAACTTAGGCCACTGCTTGTAAAGTCCAGTGAATGATACAAAGTGCATAATTTCTAATATAAAACAGCAACTGAAGCGACAGTGAGTAAGATGTCAACTATTAGGAAGACCGGTGCTGGGAACATTTGGAATGCAAAAAGGTGCCCTCGAGTCACATTTCTTTGAGAACTTTCGCTGTTATTTGAGTAGCCTTCTGCCATTGCTGTCACCCAGCCCGCTGAAGATTTCTCTTCCAAAGACAGTGCTTCTGGGAACATCATCCTGTCCCTGAGTGACTCCTTCCCTACGTGTCCTGGGCCAGGTGGTCAGAGTGCCTCTTTCCTAAATGTGTGGAAATGTCAGGCTCTCACGACCCTGAAGAGTAATGACATGGCTGGCCTCACGGCTCACCCCAGACCTGGCCACCGCAGTGATGCCACACCCTCATCTCCATTTCAACTTCCTTTTTCACTCAATCACCCCCTCCAGGAGCCTGCCTCTTCTCTCAAGATAGATCTCTCTCTTATGCTCTCTCCACATTCCTCCAGATGTCACAGATAAATAAGTCTTTCTAGGTACATCTCAGTTTTATAGAGCTGTGTCATGCAAGACATGTCTCCCGCCGGTGCAATCATTCTTGCTTTCACAATCGCTCTAGATCAGGTCCTCCAAAGTCTCAGATCTAGAAATTTCCTTTCAAAGTATAGCTATCCCAGGGGGAAGTCTAAGGCATACACCTCCAAGATGTTCTTCCAACCATCATGCTGACTTTCGCACTTCTTTTATTAGAGACCTCTGTGGCTAAATTTTCATGCATCATTTCTCCATTTTTTTGCCCATCATACAAACCACCAGCCTATTTGAATGACACAGAATTCATATTTATATATGACATTCAATACAAATATGCCTGTGTATAAAATGTAATCCCATTTAAATTAAAATAGAGATAGCATACACACACATATGTGTGTGTGTGTATGCACACAAACTCAGGGACACTTGCTGTTTAAATATTTTAGTTATTTGAATTATGAAAGTAAGCTGTACAATGTTACAACTCAACAAGTGTAAATGAATCTAAAGTCAATGAAAACCATGTGCATTTATACACACTTTCACTTACCACATCACTCTACTTAACCCCTCAAAATGTAATTATTTTATATTGCTAGGTTAACCATGTTTCCATCATGGTTTGCAGCTGTAATTATCTTCTATTTTTTTGTCTGGTTATTAATTGTGAAAACATATAAATATCTTTTACTATTGTGATTAAAAAAAAAAATAAAGTCAAGTGACTATCCTCACCCTCTTCCCCAGTTCCACAGTGAAAGGTGGACAATGGCATAGTATACACGAGTAGGTGGATATATGTGATTAAAAAAACCCCACATTTTTAGTGTTTTTACTTGGTATATCATGACTATTCTTCTGTATTAATATACACATCTTCCCAGTTTTTCTGTTGTTTTAATTTACTAGTTTTTAAGAGTAAACAAATCCCAAAAGTAAAAGCAGTAAATGCACATGGCCACAAATGTTTACAATAGAAAACATCCAGTGGAAAGTGTCTCAGCCTTCCACAGACTTCAGTTTCCCTTTCTCAGAAACCACAACTTTTAGCACTCTCTTGTGACTTGTTTCTGAAATTTTGGACAATGCATCTCCTTCAAATGGAAATCCCCTCACCTTCCTCTTCTCTTCATATTCATGCTGCTGCTGCTGCTGCTAAGTCGCTTCAGTCGTGTCCGACTCTGTGCAACCCCATAGACGGCAGCCCACCAGGCTCCCCCCGTCGTCCCTGGGATTCTCCAGGCAAGAACACTGGAGTGGGTTGCCATTTCCTTCTCCAATGCATGAAAGTGAAAAGTGAAAGTGAAGTCGCTCAGTTGTATCCGACACTTCGCGACCCCATGGACTGCAGCCTACCAGGCTCCTCCGCCCATGGGATTTTCCAGGCAAGAGTACTGGAGTGGGGTGCCATTGCCTTCTCCCTTCATATTCATAGATTAGGGGGAAAAAGATAAAGAAAACCATTTTATTTCATGAATGCTCAGGGTCTTCCTGACTTCATGAAGCACTGAATAGAAATCAGACATTTCTCAGAGAAAGTCACAAAGTATCTTTAGTTGACAAAGGAGTGTTGTGATAGCTCAGAACTAGAAAGAGACATTGCTATTCAAGTCCAGAAGTTGAAACTGTTGAAAGCTGCAAATTATCTTGAGAAAAAATAAGCATATATGTGTTTGCAGGAGGCTCACAGATGCCTTGATGATCAGCCATGGACTCTAGATTAAGAACACCTGATCTGGCCCAGTCTCTTTCCTTCTCTCACCCTTCATTGTGCAGAGAGGAAACTGAGGCACAAGTGGATGAATATCATGACGGCTGGAGTCAAAGCTGTAATTGGGATGAAGGTAGGTCTCCTGACACCTGGTCCACTGGTTGCTTCAGATGGCATGGCCATAAGGACACTCTGTTTAATCTTCTCCACACCTAATAAAGAAGTGAGGTCATCAGGAAAACAAACAGTGTGGTGAATCTTCCTACATAATAGATTAAGGGAAAACGGGCTGCCAAGTTGTTGGGTGATAGATTATATAATATGCCTATTAGTGTATAAGTTAAGAATCTCCAAAGAACCAGACCAATGGGATGTGTATATATAGGGAGATTTATTGTAAGAAATTGGTTCATGATACTATGGAGTCTAGAAAGTCCAACATGTGCTGAGTGGACTGGCAGGCTGGAGATCCAGTGAAGAGGTGACACCGTAGCTCAAGTCCAGAGACACCTGCTGCACAATTCCTTTTTGCATACAGGAGATCAAGTTATGGTTCATTAAAGCCTTCCACTGATTAAATAAGGCCTGCCCACATTATGGAAGGAAAGTAATCTACTTTATTCAAAGTCCATCAACCTAAGTCCAAAAACATTCTCATGGAAACATCCAGAATAAGGGTCAACCAAACATCTGGTCACTGTGGCCTAGTCTAATTGACACATAAACCTTTTCATCACAGACTCTTTCTATCAGTTTCTTTAGACTTAGGTTAAAAACTATTGGAATGTGTTTGGAATTGGAAAACATTTACTGGAGTGAACGATGAATTTTTACTATTCTTTGATGATGAAATCCAAATGTGTAATTTTCAATACCAACACCCAACTAGTTAATGAACTGTGTGTATGTTGTGATGAGGTTATGCTGGAACAAGAGATTTTATACACAAATGATATTAAATTTGAAGACTTCCTTGGATTCTAGAAAGTGTTCAGAAATTCAATGTTGTGAATTTCCTCTCCTTAAGAGTCATTAGTTCTTTAGATAAACATGTTTAGGCACCAACTCTCAAGTCAGGAATTGTGTTAGCTACTGAAGAAAAAGAATAGTTCTTTGTCAAGAAACTTATGGTCTAATGGGAAGAGTAGATAAGAAAATGGAGAAGGCAATAGCAACCCATTCCAGTACTCTTGCCTGGAAAGTCCCATGGACAGAGGGGCCTGGTGGGCTGCAGTCCATGGGGTCGATAGGAACCGGACACGACTGAGCGACTTCACTTTATTTTTTCACTTTCATGCATTGGAGAAGGAAATGGCAACCCACTCCAGTGTTCTTGCCTGGAGAATCCCAGGGACGGGGGAGCCTGGTGGGCTGTTGTCTATGGGGTCGCACAGAGTCAGACACGACTGAAGCGACTTAGCAGTAGCAGCAGCAGCAGCAGCAGCAGATAAGAAAAATCCCCTCTCCCCCTCCCCACCCATTTAATGCTCTGAAAAAGATTTGCACAGTGTGGTAAAGAAAGCACGTTCTCAAGGATAGCTCCTCTATCACAGTTCATTCCCTCTCCATGCTTACTGCACACTCTTGCTCCCAAGATAGAGGCAAGCATCCCCTTGGCTGACTTGCTTAACTTTCTTCATCTCAGTCCATCACAAGTTCTATAACTCCAGAATCCAGTTTCCATACAATGGTCTTATCAGAACAAAATTATTTCGGTATTTTTCAGGTGCAGTGTAGATTGGGCAATGAAGTATTTATGTCCAGAGTATAATTTATCATTTCATCTTAAGAGAAACCACGTCCACTGATTCAGATTCTGAGAAGCACAGCCTCTGGCATCTGAGTAAATAGAAGCCCCTCTCAAGGAGGCAGCTGGGCATTTGATGGATAAATGAAATAAGGGTTCCATTAAGAAGGTCACTGAGTTGTACAGTTATGTTAGCAATTATCACAGAGGAAGTTAGTCTGGGATTAGGACCAGATTTTCCAAAGCTGGACTTGCAAACACCATGGAAGTGGACTTTCCTGTTGGTGATAGAAAGATTGACATTTACAGCAGTCTTTTGTACAGAAATGACAAGTCTGATTATTCTGAAGGTTGACCAAGTGCACCGTTGATTAGATTATGGGTTTAGTGGGTATTTCAATTTCTGGTTCCCTGAGAGCTAGCTTTAAATTGTGGATCCAAAAATTTAACCTCTGATACCTTCGTACTATGCTAGCCCAGGTTGTCTCTTTTGGGTGAGTTGGGGGAGGTGTCAACTATTTACAATTAAAGACAGACAGCATAGCACAGACTTATAGACTGGTTATGAAAAGCCCAGTTTTGTCATCCTAAATTGACTAATAGTTCTCCTGAAACCCATTGTACTTTTGTTCCAAAAGAACTTATGCTCCAGTTCAAAATTTAAAAATTAAGCAATGGGTGTATACACTGAATATTGAGAGTAAAAGAGTGAACATTTATTATTTTTCTCCCAAACTCAGAATGAATCAAACCTTATCCTGTTGAAGAAAATAGTCTCTTCTTTTCAAATGGGACCTAATATCTGGAACAGATTAAAATGGGAAGGAGTTTAATGTTGTTTACTTTTGAGTCAACAACAAAAAAAATTGTTGGAAAACAATCCCTGCTATCCAGAAGAGAGAAAAATGGAAAAGATGTCCAGTTAGGTCAACCCCAAAGAGTATTTTGACTTTACCTTGCTAACTTGCCCTGCGTCACAAGAGGAGGACTGAAAATTTTAATAAAAATATTACCATGGTAGTATTAACTAGTTAAGCTTTTGATATTATTCAGTGCACTTTAAAAGAAACACTCAGATGTCACTTTTTTTCAAGCTAATCATATCTATAAACCAGCATTAAGAAACAGTCTGGAAGAGTTCAACAGTGTACAAAAATTGGCTATAATTCTTTCAAAACGTTGTAGAATAAACTTACAAACAGTGAAACATAAGATTTAAGGTGGAGCAGAGACAGATTAGAAGTCAGTCATGATCTTTATGTAAAAAAATACAATTGCTAAGAACATTAAAAAATTACCAAAAGTATTATGCTTTTTGGCTGGATGATGTAAACAATAGCATGGACTGCTGTTTGCAATCATGTTAAAACAAGGCTCAATGATGATTATGTTGGCAGTTTATCTTAGGGAGCCTCTTATTGCTACAAGGAGGAACACAAGGGATGAGCCAAGACTGAGAAATGTTTTCATCAGCAGTGAGTCTTGTTAAAGTCTGTGAAGTTATTGCTTCCTCCAACACCATGACACTTAAAGACATCTCAGTGACCCTGGCTATTATGATGTAGCAGCTTAAACACTTTGGTATCAGTCAACAAATAGCCAAAATAGGGTTTCTGGAAAGATATTAAATGGCTAGGAAATATGAGTGGAAATGTAGTATACTTTCTATAAATCCTAATTTATAAAAATAGTATGGAAATTTAGAACTGTTCTACAGATGTCCCTGATTGCATCTTCTTTTTATCTCATTGGCTCCTTTCCCTCAACCCATGACTATTTTTAATGATGGTGTTATTTATTTTTTATTTAAAAAATTTTACTGGAGTATAGTTGATTTGCAATGCTATTGTTAGTTTCAGGTGTTGAGCAAAGTGGATCAGTTACATATACAGACATATCCACTCTTTTTTAAAGATTCTTTTGATTATGGCATTTTTTTTAATAAAAAGATGCTTTTAGCATAGTTTTTGACATTTATTTTTATTTATCTATTTGGCTGTGCGGGGTCTCAGTTGGAGCGTGTGGAATATTTGGTACTTGTTGTGGCAGGCGGGATCTTTAGCTGCGGCACGTAAACTCTTAGCTGTAGTGTGTGGGTTAGTTTCCCCACCAGGGATCCAATCCAGGCCTCCTGCAGTGGGAGTGTGTCCTAGACACAGGACCACCTCAGGGAAGTCACTATATCGTCATACTTTTCTATTAAACATGTGAAAAATTAGCATACTTTCATTATGTGCATTTCCTTATCTGCATCATTTTGAGTTTACTAAAATTTATTTTCACGGCAATCGTTCTTGCCCAAGTCACCAATGATGTCCTAATTTCCAAACATCTAAATCAATGGTTTAGGTCCCCATCTGACTCAATCCCTAAGACACTGACATTATCACAGTCTCCTCTTTTAAAATCCTCTCTTTCCTTGAAACTCAGAGAAACTTCCCTTCTGGCTCTCTTCCCGTCTCTGGCTCCCAGTCTTTTTTTTTTTTTTTACTGGTTTCACTTCCTCTGCCTTAGATGTTCATAGTCCAGTAGGTTCCATCCTAGTCATCTTAGTAATTGTGAACAATCTCACTTCTCCAGTGGATTCTGCAAACACTTATTTCCAGCCCACAAATCCCAAAGTTCAGCAGACATTCATAAGTTCAAAGATCATTCCTTGAGAAACTTTTATGTGCTAGACAGTGGGAATACAATGAAGACTAGTTATCTGACTTTCAAAGTTCTTAAAACTTAGAGTAGAAAAAAGCACAGATAGTCCCTTTACAGAGGGATAAACAGAATTATGCTGAAAGGACTATTTGAACACAGAGAATCACCTCCCTCTTGTTCTCATCTCCCTTTTGAACTTCACAGATGTGTTCCCAGCTCTTTAACTGAAGTTCTTAGTCACAACCAACTTGTCATGCTGAAAAGAAAATAACTTATTTCCCTCCATCCCTCTGACCCAACACCCTAGGCCCACATCTTGCACAGATATTTCCTATTTTAGTCAATAATAAAACAATATAAGCAGTTGTCTAAGCTTGAAGTCCCACAACCCTTTTTATTTTCCACCTATTTTTTATTTTCTGCATCTCTCAGATCTACTATCTCCTTTCTGTATTTGTTCTGTGGGAAATCTTGTTCATGAGAAAGAACCACAAGTGCCCTGACCTTGCTCACCCTGGGCTTCACATTGCCCCCTCTGCTCTTACTCTATTCTGTGCCTCAGCCTCCAAGGTTCTCCCAACTTTGATACTTGCTGTGCTGCTTCTTGGCTTCAAGGCTCTTGCACACACGGTTCCCTTTGCCTGAAACATTCTTCTCATTCATTGCTGTTAACTTACTTATTCACACTTGAAGTCAGTGGTTCTCAAATATGTGTGTGCATGTGAAGGGGATTGTACCCCCAGGACAAAAAAAGGTACTGGCCAGGGAGGTTGCAAAACATCCTACAATACGCAGGACAACACTCACACCATAGACTTATCTGGCTCCAAATGTCAGGAGTGCTGAGATGGAAAAAAATTTTTCTAGGTCTCATCTCAGGGAAGATTTCTTTGACACAATCAGAGTTTCTATTTTTCTCTCCCAAAGTACGCCATTGTTTTCCTCAAAGCACTCACCTCTCTGTAGTAATGCATCGTTTGAGAATAGGGACCACATCTATTTTGTTAGCCGTTTTGTCCTCAGTGGTTGGCTCAGAGTTATGTCTACTGAATATTTCTTTGAAGGAAGGAAGAAGGAAAGGGGCAGGGGGAAGGCAAAGGAAACGAGGTAGCGAGATATATCTTTGTTTCATGAGCTCTAAATCTGTCAGTAGTTTGCTGATATAATTAGCCATTCTTTTTTGTTCTCATCTGCAAAGCCAAATGTTAACATAATCTTGCTTCCATGGCTTAGTTGGGGGATGAATAAATGTGCTTCTGTCTGTGATCAAGTATAGAAATCATGGGAAATGATGGTGCGAGGGACCACAGCATGAGATGAAGTGATGTGTGTAAAGGCAGATCAGGAGTTCAGTTCAGTTCAGTTGCTCAGTCATGTCCGACTCTTTGCGACCCCATGAACTGCAGCACCCCAGGCCTCCCTGTCCATCACCAACTCCCAGAGTTTGCTCAAACTCATGTCCATTGACTCAGTGATGTCATCCAACCATCTTATCTTCTGTCATCCCCTTCTCCTCTTGCCCTCAATCTTTCCCAGCATCAGGGTCTTTTCAAATGAGTCAGCTCTTCACATCAGGTGGCCAAAGTATTGGAGTTTCAGCTTCAATATCAGACCTTCCAATGAACACCCAGGGCTGATCTCCTTCAGAATGGACTGGTTGGATCTCCTTGCAGTCCAAGGGACTCTCAAGAGTTTTCTCCAACACCACAGTTCAAAAGCATCAATTCTTCAGCACTCAGCTTTCTTTATAGTCCAACTCTCACATCCATAAATGACCACTGGAAAAACCGTAGCCTTGACTAGATGGACCTTTGTTGACAAAGTAATATCTCTGCTTTTTAATATGCTGTTTAGGTTGGTCATAACTTTCCTTCCAAGGAATAAGCGTCTTTTAATTTCATGACTGCAATCACCATCTGCAGTGATTTTCAAGCCCAGAAAAATAAAGTCAGCCACTGTTTCGACTGTTTCCCCATCTATTTGCCATGAAGTGATGGGACTAGATACCAGATCAGGAGAGAAAGAGAGTAAAAATAAAGCATAACTTCTGTCATAACAGAGAGGAGGCAACAATGCCCCAGGAGTTAGACAGTCATATGTCCGCATGACCTCTCTTCCCCAGCAGGGTTGGCTGTGGGCATGGTGAGCACCATCAGTGAAGAGAGGTTGAGAGTAGAAAGCAGATGCAGCAGTGCAAGGAGGGAGACGAAGCACCAGTGGAAGACAAGGAGCACATCCCTAGAGGACTTCTTATAAACACTTCCACTAAGTGGATCATCTAGTAAAGAGTCTTCTGCAAGGACGAAACTCTAAAGGGACTCTTTTACCTATTTATTTTAAAATTTGTATTGGAGTATAATTGATTCACAATGTTGGGTTAATTTCAGGTGTACAACATAATGGATCAGTTATGCATATGCATATATCTGGGCTTCCTAGGTGGCGCTAGTGGTAAAGAACCCACCTGTCAATGTAGGAGACATAAGAGTCATGGGTTTGATCCCTGGGTCGGGAAGATCCCCTGGAGGAGGGCATCACAACCCACTCTAGTATTCTTGCCTGGAGAGTCCCGAGGACAGAGGAGCCTGGTGGCCTACAGCCCATGGGGTTGCAAAGAGTCAGACACAACTGTAGTGACTTAGCACATACATGCATCCATTCTTTTTTAAGATTCTTTTCCCATATAAGCCATGACAGAGTATTGAGTAGAGTTCTCTGTGCTATACAGTAGGTCCTTATTAGTTATCTATTTTTTTTAATTTTTTTATGTTTATTGACGGCATCAGTCATTATAATCATTACAATGAGTTGTATACCAACCTGCATTGATTTTGTTTCATATATACATATGCCTTTTCTCCCCATGATTGGCCATTCCTTGAAATCAAGGATTAAATACACTTTGTAATTCCTATTGCCCATAGCAAATGAATAAATCAGAGAATATCAAAACCAAGCACAAAAAAATTTCAAGAATAAAGTTTTTTCTACTATTAAATAACAAGATATAATATACAGATGATGAAGCACCCAGTTAGGATTTGTTAATTAGCTTAGAATAGTATGTTTAGAAATATACCAATTTTATATGCAACATGGTTTCTACATTCTTTTTTTTTAAATTTTATTTTATTTTTAAACTTTACAATATTGTATTAGTTTTGCCAAATATCGAAATGAATCTGCCACAGGTATACCTGTGTTCCCCATCCTGAACCCTCCTCCCTCCTCCCTCCCCATACCCTCCCTCTGGGTCGTCCCAGTGCACCAGCCCCAAGCATCCAGTATCGTGCATCGAACCTGGACTGGCGACTCGTTTCATACATGATATTATACATGTTTCAATGCCATTTTCCCAAATCTCTCCACCCTCTCCCTCTCCCACAGAGTCCATAAGACTGATCTATACATCAGTGTCTCTTTTGCTGTCTCATACACAGGGTTATTGTTACCATCTTTCTAAATTCCATATATATGCGTTAGTATACTGTATTGGTGTTTTTCTTTCTGGCTTACTTCACTCTGTATAATAGGTTCCAGTTTCACCCATCTCATTAGAACTGATTCAAATGTATTCTTTTTAATGGCTGAGTAATTCTCCATTGTGTATATGTACCACAGCTTTCTTATCCATTCATCTGCTGATGGGCATCTAGGTTGCTTCCATGTCCTGGCTATTATAAACAGTGCTGCGATGAATATTGGGGTATATGTGTCTCTTTCCCTTCTGGTTTCCTCAGTGTGTATGCCCAGCAGTGGGATTGCTGGATCATAAGGCGGTTCTATTTCCAGTTTTTTAAGGAATCTCCACACTGTTCTCCATAGTGGCTGTACTGGTTTGCATTCCCACCATTAGCCAGACTCATCAAGAAACAAAGGGAGAAAAATCAAATCAATAAAATTAGAAATGAAAATGGAGAGATCACAACAGACAACACAGAAATACAAAGGATCATAAGAGACTACTATCAACAATTATATGCCAATAAAATGGACAACGTGGAAGAAATGGACAAATTCTTAGAAAAGTACAACTTTCCAAAACTGGACCAGGAAGAAATAGAAAATCTTAATAGACCCATCACAAGCACGGAAATTGAAACTGTAATAAAAAATCTTCCAGCAAACAAAAGCCCAGGTCCAGACGGCTTCACAGCTGAATTCTACCAAAAATTTAGAGAAGAGCTAACACCTATCCTGCTCAAACTCTTCCAGAAAATTTCAGAGGAAGGTAAACTTCCAAACTCATTCTATGAGGCCATCATCACCCTAATACCAAAACCTGACAAAGATCCCACAAAAAAAGAAAACTACAGGCCAGTATCACTGCTGAACGTAGATGCAAAAATCCTTAACAAAATTCTAGCAATCAGAATCCAACAACACATTAAAAAGATCATACACCATGACCAAGTGGGCTTTATCCCAGGGATGCAAGGATTCTTCAATATCCACAAATCAATCAGTGTAATACACCACATTAACAAATTGAAAAATAAAAACCATATGATTATCTCAATAGATGCAGAGAAAGCCTTTGACAAAATTCAACATCCATTTATGATAAGAACTCTCCAGAAAGCAGGAATAGAAGGAACATACCTCAACATAATAAAAGCTATATATGACAAACCCACAGCAAACATTATCCTCAATGGTGAAAAATTGAAAGCATTTCCTCTAAAGTCAGGAACAAGACAAGGGTGGCCACTTTCACCATTACTATTCAACATAGTTTTGGAAGTTTTGGCCACAGCAATCAGAGCAGAAAAAGAAATAAAAGGAATCCAAATTGGAAAAGAAGAAGTAAAACTCTCACTATTTGCAGATGACATGATCCTCTACATAGAAAACCCTAAAGACTCCACCAGAAAATTACTAGAACTAATCAATGATTATAGTAAAGTTACAGGATATAAAATCAACACACAGAAATCCCTTGCATTCCTATACACTAATAATGAGAAAACTGAAAGAGAAATTAAGGAAACAATTCCATTCACCATTGCAACGGAAAGAATAAAATTCTTAGGAATATATCTACCTAAAGAAACTAAAGACCTATATATAGAAAACTATAAAACACTGGTGAAAGAAATCAAAGAGGACACTAATAGATGGAGAAATATACCATGTTCATGGATCAGAAGAATCAATATAGTGAAAATGAGTATACTACCCAAAGCAATTTATAGATTCAATGCAATCCCTATCAAGCTACCAACAGTATTCTTCACAGAGCTAGAACAAATAATTTCACAATTTGTATGGAAATACAAAAATCCTCGAATAGCCAAAGCTATCTTGAGAAAGAAGAATGGAACTGGAGGAATCAACCTACCTGACTTCAGGCTCTATTACAAAGCCACAGTTATCAAGACAGTATGGTACTGGCACAAAGACAGAAATATAGATCAATGGAACAAAATAGAAAGCCCAGAGATAAATCCACACACATATGGACATCTTATCTTTGACAAAGGAGGCAAGAATATACAATGGATTAAAGACAATCTCTTTAACAAGTGGTGCTGGGAAAACTGGTCAACCACTTGTAAAAGAATGAAACTAGAACACTTTCTAACACCATACACAAAAATAAACTCAAAATGGATTAAAGATCTCAACATAAGACCAGAAACTACAAAACTCCTAGAGGAGAACATAGGCAAAACACTCTCCGACATACATCACAGCAGGATCCTCTATGACCCACCTCCCAGAATATTGGAAATAAAAGCAAAAATAAACAAATGGCACCTAATTAAACTTAAAAGCTTCTGCACAACAAAGGAAACTATTAGCAAGGTGAAAAGGCAGCCTTCAGAAAGGGAGAAAATAATAGCAAATGAAGCAACAGACAAACAACTAATCTCAAAAATATACAAGCAACTCCTACAGCTCAACTCCAGAAAAATAAATGACTCAATCAAAAAATGGGCCAAAGAACTAAATAGACATTTCTCCAAAGAAGACATACAGATGGCTAACAAACACATGGAAAGATGCTCAACATCACTCATTATCAGAGAAATGCAAATCAAAACCACTATGAGGTACCATTTCACACCAGTCAGAATGGCTGCGATCCAAAAGTCTACAAGCAAGAAATGCTGGAGTGGGTGTGGAGAAAAGGGAACTCTCTTACACTGTTGGTGGGAATGCAAACTAGTTATCTATTTTATATATAGTAGTATGCATACCAGACCACTTGACCTGCCTCTTGAGAAACGTGTATGCAAGACAGGAAACAGCAGTTAGAACTGAACATGGAAGAACAGACTGGTTCCAAATAGGAAAAGGAGTACATCAAGGTTGTATATTGTCACCCTGGTTATTTGACTTACATGCAGAGTACATCATGAGAAACGCTGGACTGGAAGATTGCCGGAAGAAATATCCATAACCTCAGATATGCAGATGACACCACCCTTATGGCAGAAAGTGAAGAGGTACTAAAGAGCCTCTTGATGAAAGTGAAAGAGGAGAGTGAAAAGTTGGCTTAAAGCTCAACATTCAGAAAACTAAGATCACGGCATCTGATCCCATCGCTTCATGGCAGGTAGATGGGGAAACAGTGGAAAGAGTGGCTGACTTTATTTTTCTGAGCTCCAAAATCACTGCAGATGGTGAATGCAGCAATGAAATTAAAAGACGCTTACTCCTTGAAAGGAAAGTTATGACCAACCTAAACAGCATATTAAAAAGCAGAGACATTACTTTGCCAATAAAGGTCTGTCTAGTCAAGGCTATTGTTTTTTCAGTGGTCATGTATGGATGTGAGAGTTGGACTATAAAGAAAGCTGAGCGCCAAAGAATTGATGCTTTTGAATTGTGGTGTTGGAGAAAACTCTTGAGAGTCCCTTGGACTGCAAGGAGATCCAACCAGTCCATCCTAAAGGAGATCAGTCCTGGGTGTTCACTGGAAGCACTGATGTTGAGGCTGAAACTCCAATACTTTGGCAACCTAATGCAAAGAGCTGACTCATTGGAAAAGACCCTGATGCTGGGAAAGATTGAGGGCAGGAGGAGAAGGGGATGACAGAGGATGAGATGGTTGGATGGCATCACTGACACAATGGACATGGGTTTGGGTAAACTCCGGGAGTTGGTGATGGACATGGAGGCCTGGCGGGCTGCAATTCATGGGGTCACAAAGAGTTGGACATTACTGAGCAACTGAACTAAACTGAGCTGATGCATACGTCAACCCCAATCTCCCAATTTATTCATCCCGTCTTATGCCCTGGTAACCATAAATTTGATTTCTACATCTATGACTCTACTTCTTTTTTGTAAATAAGCTCATTTGTACTGTAACGGACTCTTTTAAAAGACAGTGAGCTTGTAACAGATGGAGAACAGGGTTGGCTGGCGTTCCTGTCTGGGGAAGGTGAGCTAACCTGGTGTCTTCTTCTGTGAGGGACACAGTGGAGTGAGATCAGGAGAGGGGGCTTAGAATGCCCCTGCCAATGGGCAGCCTGCTGGGGGTAGTTGTGTGTCCAGAGCATTGGTGATAGGAGGCAGCAGGGAAGGAAAGTGCTTAGCTGAGTAGCTGGCAAAGCACGACAGGACTGGAATGTGATTATTCTCCTGTGATATTCCCATATTTTGTGTAAACTTGTTCAATATCACAACATTCTTTCTCCAAAATATTTATTTTATTTATTTGGCTGCCCCAAGTCTTAGTTGTGGGGTGCTTGGGATCTCTGATCTTTCTTGCAGCATGGCATGTGGGATCAGTTCCCTGACCAGGGACCAAACCCCTGCATTGGGAGCAGAGTCTTAGCCACTGGGCCACGAGGGAAGTTCCTCACAAGTTTCGTATGGTTGGATTTCATCTGGAAAAGAGAGAAAAGGCAGACTTCCACATCTGAGTATGGTGTGCTGCAGCCCTGATGAAGTTGTAGGAACTCAGGAGAAGAGGCAGAGAGAAGCTGAAAAAATGACAAGTGAAACTGTGGGCAGAGCTTTCTGGGTCCTCAGACTTTGCCCTCAGCTCTGAGTCCTCAGCCTCTGAGGACTTGGGTGTATAGGCTTCCGCTGGGATGAGGGCTGGCGTTGAGTGAGAAATTACATAGTGAGGACACCGTGTTCAATCACATTGTGAGGCAACCCATAGATATCATATGGAACCTTCAATGAAGTCCAGGTTTGAAAGCAAACAGGATTTGCTTTGGGGAAGAAGAACCTAGAAGTGCTGGAAGTAATTATCTAATCCCACTAACAAGTCTTACCTTGAAAGAGTGAAAGAATCTCTTTCTCTCAATCAATAAAATATCACAAAAAGGGAGAACTTGACTTAGCTGAAGAGATTGTCAGACATTTAGAGACTAATTTAAATCAGCTTAAGATACAAGGCCAGGCAGAATATCATAATGATGTATCTGTATATTGGTGGGAATGTAAATTGATGCAGCCACTAAGGAGAACAGCTTAGAGGTTTCTTAAAAACTAAAAATAGAGCTACTATATGATCCTTCAATCCCACTCTTGAGCATATATTTGAATAGAAACATGGTCCAAAAGGACCCACATACCTCAGTGTTCATAGCAGCAATATTTAAAATAGCCAAGACACGGAAGCAACCTAAATGTTTATCAACAGAGGGATGAATAAAGAAGGTGTGGTACATATATACAATGGAATATTACTCAATCATTAAAGAAGAATGAAAATAATGCCACTTACAGCAGTATGGATGGAATTAGACATTGTCATGTTGAGTGAAGCAAGTCAGACAAAGAGAAATACCATGCAATATCACTTATATGTGGAATCTAAAAAAAAATGATACAAATGTACTTATTTTAAAAACAGAAACAGATTCACAAACTTAGAGAATGAACTTAAGGATACTAGAGAGAAGGGTAGTATGGAGGAGGGATAGTTCGGGAGTTTGGGATTGCCACATACACATTGCTGTATTTAAAGTGGATAATCAGCAATGATCTACTGTATAGCACAGGGAACTCTGCTCAATATTATGCAACAAATTGAATGGAAAAAGAATTTGAAAAGAATAGATACATTTATATGTATAACTGAATCACTTTGCTGTGCATCTGAAACTAACGCACCATTGTTAATCAGCTATACTCCAATATAAAATAAGTTGAAAAAAATCTGTTTGTATAAAATTGCATGACTGTATGTGCATGCCTGTGTGTGTGTACAGATATATAAAGACATAGAGAGGTTGCTGTTCCCTCAAATGACAACAGTGGTCGTTTTTGTGTTATAGTATTTATATTGTGGTGATATTTATATTCCTTTCTGGCTTATACTGCTTTTTACTTTTTTACAACATGCTTTACACTTATGATTAAAAGCAATAAAATTACTCTTGAAATTTGGGAAAAGAAAGTATTTCTCTCTCTCTTTTTCTAATTAAATATGTATACAAGATATATGCCACATGCTGTGCCTAGTTGCTCATTCTTGTCCGACTCTGTGACCCCATGGACTGTAGCTTGCTAGGCTCCTCTGTCCGTGGGGATTCTGCAGGCAAGAATACTGGGATGGGTTGCCACGCCCTCCTCCAGGGGGATCTTCCCAACCCGGGGATCAAACCCAGGTCTCCCACATTGCAGGTGGATTCTTTACCATCTAAGCCACCAGAAAAGCCCATGGTGTAGACTATCTCTTCTTCAGGGGATCTTCCTGACCCAGTAATCGAACTGGGGTCTCTGGCTTTGCAGCCAGATTCTATCTATTGAAATCATAAGTACGTAGCTGTAACAAGCAATGAACAACATTGTAAAAAAGAAAGCACTTAAAAAGTCATGCTTTTCTGTTTTCAAGGAAAATAAATTTTATAATACTGTGTAATATTCAGCATTTTAAAATACAAAACACTGAATGTTATATTTAATATTTGAAATATAGGGCAAAATATGAGCCAGGCTATGAGAAGAATACAAGCCAAGAGCCCAAGGATTTGAGAAGCTTGACATATCAGTCCCAGAGATAACACTGAGATAGGCTCTCTCCAGGAGAGGTCTTGCAGCTGCTTCTCACCCTGTCTCAGGAATTCTACAAAGGAACACCAAAACTGCACTCAAAATCCCCAATATGAAGGCAATTAAAATGCATTCAGAAACTACTATTCCAGGAGCTGTAAGATGCTATGCAAACATTGACCCTTTAATACTTGTAAGAAATCAATGAGATTTTCATCTCCACTTTACAAATGAAAAAACTGAAGCTGATGTGTTACTTAACTTGGCAGACTTCACACCCCAGTAAGAAAGCCAGAGGTGGGATTCAGGACCTCCTGACTTCATTGCTCTGGTTCTGTCACATACATCTCAAAGGCTCACCTCCATCCGGTCCCATCACTTCATGGCAAATAGATGGGGAAATTATGGAAAGTAACAGGCTTTCTTTTCTTGGGCTCCAAAATCACTGCAGATGGTGACTGCAGCCATGAAATTAAAAGACACTTACTCCTTGGAAGAAAAGCTATGACCAACCTAGACAGCATGTTAAAAGAAGAGACATTGCTTTGCTGACAAAGGTCCATCTAGTCAAGGCTATGGTTTTCCCAGTAGTCATGTATGGATGTGAGAGTTGGACCATAAAGAAAGCTGAGCGCTGAAGAATTGATGCTTTTGAACTGTGGTGTTGAAGAAGACCATTGAGAGTCCCTTAGACTGCAAGGGGATCAAACCAGTCAATCCTCAAAGAAATTAGTCCTGAATATTTATTGGAAGGACTGATACTGAAGCTGAAACTCCAATATTTGGCCACCTGATGTGAAGAACTGACTTATTGGAAAAGACCCTGATGCTGGGAAAGATTGAAGGCGGGAGAAGGGGATGACAGAGGATGAGATGGTTGGATGGCATCACCGACTCAATGGACATGAGTTTGAGTAAGCTATGGGAGTTGGTGATGGACAGGGAAGCCTGGCATGCTGCAGTTCATGGGGTCACAGAGTCGGACACGACTGAGCCACTGAACTGAACTGAGGGGACCTCAGCATGTAATAAAAAGGAACTAGGTTTATGATAAACATAAATGATGTATGTGTCTGTCATTCACAATCCCCATGGGAAGCAGAGGGCACATTCAGTTAGGTCATTGAGAGTTGAACAAAGGAGCCATTTACCAAGTTATAAGCATACATACAGAGAAGGAAATGGCAACCCACTCTAATATTCTTGCCTGAAAAATCCCATGGACAGAGGAGCCTGGCAGGCTGTAATCCGTAGGTCACACAGAGTCGGACACAACTGAAGAGCCTTTGAATGCACACGAGCATACATACAATACTGATACTATGTATAAAATAATTAAACAATGAGAACCTAGTGTAGAGCACAGAGAACTCTACCCAACGCTCTGTGGTGACATAAATGGGAAGAAAATCCAGAAAAGAGGGGATACATGTAAACATATAGCTGATTCACCTTGTGGTACAGCAGAAACTAACACAACATTTTAAAGCAATAAAATTAATCCAATAAAATTGAATTTAAAAATAAATAAAATATTTAATTAAAAAAAGAATGATCTGTCATTTGGAGACATGTAGTTTTTTTAATTTCATTTTATTGAGACGCAGTTGACATAAAAGTTTTAGGCATATAATGATTTGTACAATATAAGGGGATTTGATATATGCATGTATTGTGAAATGATCACCACAGTAAATCTAGTAAATCTGTCCAGCACCATATATAGTTACAATTTTTTTCTTATGATGAGAACTTTTAAGATTTACTCTCTTAACAACTTTCAAATATAAAGTACAGTTTATCAACTATAGTCACCAGGCTACTTCATTCCCAAGACTCAGTTTATGACTATAAATTCCTACCTTTTGATCATCATCACCCATTTTGTCCATCTCCCACCCCCTCACCTCTGCCAATCACCAATTTGTTCTCTGTATCTATGGCTTTTTTTTTTTTTTTTTCGTTTCAGATTCCACACATAAGAGATAATTAAAAAACATTTTAGTGGGGGATGGAGGGGAGAGAGATAAGGAGTTTGACGTTAACATATACACACTATTGTATGTAAAATAGATACACGAAGACCTGCTGTATAGCACAGGGGACTATATTTGAGACTTGAAGTTTTTACTGATTCCTCATGAGGTTCCCTGGGAAGGGACAAACGAGGCCGACTCAGCATTACTGTATCTTTATTCACAGTCACTGAACACATGCAGAAGGGCAAAGATGATGCTGTCAGCACCTCCACGGGGAGCAACGTGGAAGATTCCAATACAGTATGTGCTGCTGTAAACAGGCCCTCTGAGTGGTGTGTCATGGACATGTGAAGGAGACCTCAGATGCCCACACATTTGTCTTCATAGCTTTCAGTCCCAACCTTGCTCACTCAATCTCAAGAAACTTCAACACATCGAAACCCAGAGCACTCTCAAGTCTGTATTCTTCCATTCTGACATAGAGGAAACTGAGGTCCAGCCTAAAACATTAGTGCAATGCCTTACTTGCTTTGAACCTGATGAAACGAACTTGTTCAAACTCATATTAAGCAAGTAGGTATTATGGAAACCTAATCTTTGACCTCCAAATTCTGGCTGATGGGGAGTGTTGTTCTCAAACAGGGCCTTACCTGTCTGGGCCTTGGTGTCTTCATTTTATGAGAGGAGTATCATGGTAATGTGCTTCCAAGGTTATAATAAGTAATATATTAACATTAATGAATATTAATAATTAATAATAGTATATTTATAAATAATATATAATATAAAAATGAGTGAGTGCCTGCAAGTTTTATAAACCCCAAACTGTAACACAATTTAACCAGTTATCTACTAATAAATGAACACGATTCACTGACAGCCAACTCTACCATCCTCCACTTAGACTTTGGAGACTGGTTCCTGTTTGAGGATTTTGCTCTTTAAAATTCCCTTTCTTCTGCTATGAGAAGGGCACAGCAACCTGCTTCAGTATTCTTGCCTGGAGAATCCCATGAACAGAGAAGCCTGGTGGACCATAGTCTATAGGGTCTCAAAGAATTGGACATGACTGAGCGACTTACCACGAATGATCTCTAGTTCACCCCTATTATCTTCATAATCCACTTTTGTCCACATGACTTCACCAGCTTGAGTTTGCCAAAGTCACAAATGATCATCAGAAATGTTTCAGTATTAAGAATTGAAACAAACTCTTTTCTCGACTCCCAGTAAATATTTACTTAATGTCTGTTATGTGCCAGGCACCTGCCAGATTCGAGGGATATAGTAGTGGCAAGACACTGAAGGGTCCTCCAGAGGTTTCCTTTAGAAGAAATGAGGCTACATTTAATTCTTCACCACTTACATCATTCACTTCCAGTGCCTTAATAGAAGCAGGATTCTTCCGTGGTCTGGAATCCGCCAGGCACTTGTGAGCAAAGCGGTCCTCAGAGAGTCTCCATGGAGATGGAGCATCAGTGGGGGCACTATTCTTAGCCAGGCCATTTTCGGTTCAGCTTAGGGGTGTGACTTCCTTTAGTTAGTTGTTGTCGTTCAGTTGCTAAGTCATGCCCAACTCTTTGCAACCCCATGGACTGTAGCACACCAGGCTTCCTTGTCTTTCATTATCTCCCAGAGTTTTCCCAAACTCATATCCATTGAGCTATTGATACCATCCAACCATCTCATGCTTGGTTGCCCCCTTCCCCTCCTACTCTCAATATTTCCCAGCATTAGGGTCTTTTCCAGTAAGTCGACTGTTTAGTTAGTTAAGCTTTACAAATATTTGCTTATTGGGGAGTAAACCTTCCTGGTTCATTATACCTTTATTGCCCGGGTCTGGGAAATGTTTAGGAAGTCTATTGCAGGAAGGTTTTGCAGGATTGATTGGACACGGAAAAGATGGAGAGATGGGAAGAATCAAGATGACTTTGTGACTTGGGGTCTGAGGAATGGGGTGATTGGTACTGGCATTTATTAAGAGAAAATGTACTGGAAGAGAAACAGAGTATTTTGGTTTGTTTTGGAGAAAGATTATGAAGTCAGTTTGAGAGGAGTTGATGGAGAGGTACTGTATGAGACATTCAGGTGGGATATCCAATATGGCAGCTGAATTCACAGTGTGGGACATCAAAAAAGAGCTGAAGAAAAAACTGATGAATTACCAGCAAATAATAACAAAACCCTGAGAGTGGAAATATATGTCTTATGGGAGATGAACCACAGTATTCAATAATCCAGATAGAGAGAGTAGTTTTATATATTCTGTTGAATTGTTTCAGGATCCAAGCTTCTTCCTTTGGGGAGAAAAACAAAAAACAACAATTAAAAAAAGTAAACAAAACAAAAAATCCAACACCACCTTTTCTTCTAATACTGTCTTTAATCTTATCTCATCTAGTCCCTTCAGCTTCAACTCAGATAATCATTCCTTCCAAAGGAAGGAGGCAGGCATGGAATTTGAATTAAATTCTAAGAGAATAAGCCAATAAATTTCCTTTCCACTCATGTGCAATTCTGTCTCACCCCAATTGTGACTGATACTGCTGATTGAATACAGGGTTATGCATCTGTGGCTGATTTAAACAATGTCCTGCAACACTTACTCTGCCATGATCAAATCTTTTGTATTCTTTTAACTTTGCATTGTTTATGAAGAGGCTTTTTTATTTTTGCTTTTTTTTTTCTGTGAGAAAGTGGTGGTATGCACGCATTCTATGAGACAAAAGGTCTAGCATTCTATCTTAGCTGTTTTTTTCAGCTGAGAAAATTTTAGTCCCTTCTCTCAGATGCAAAGTAATAGCTGCCATCAGGGCGTTGCAAGACTCAGAGTTGCCTGTGTGAGGTGGGAGCTAGTCGCAGACACTGTTAGTTGTCTGCCCAACATATCTGCTCTCCTTCTTTCTTTCCAATAGAATCTCAGTTTTGTTCGGGATGGCGATGCACCTAAGAAATTGACTCTTTGTTCCGGGTAGCACTAGTGGTAAAGGATCTCCTGGCGATGCAGGAGACATGAGAGATGTGGCTTTGATCCCTGTATCAGGAAGAACCCCTGGAGGAGGTCATGGCAACCCACTCCAGTATTCTTGGGGCTTCCCTGATGGCTCAGATGGTAAAGAATCTGCCTGCAATGCAGGAAACCTGGGTTCAACCCCTGGGTCAGAAAGATCTCCTGGAGAAAGAATGGCTACCCACTCCAGTGTTCTTGCCTGGAGAATTCCATGGACAGAGGAGCCTGGCGGGCTACAGTCCATGGGGTTGCAAAGAGTCAGTGACTGACACTTTCACTTTCAAAAAATGAAGAAACATTGGCAATTTTATGTGGTTTATTCTAAAGCAAACTGACTTCTAGGGGTGGCACAGAGCTCTTCTGGTCAATGAGATGATGGAGGAGGTGCACTGGAGGAGGTTTACATCCTTTCTGAAATAAAAAGGAGAAGCCCATTTGATCCAGGAATACAGACGTGGTGCCTAGAGGAGTAGCTAACATGTTGTGGCTGTGGGGGTGACTGTCATGTACTAGAGGTGATGAAGCAGGAAGCCAGAGTAGCCTTGAGCAGTGATAGTTCCCTCAAGAAATAAACTTCTTACTGGTTTCCTGGTTTCCTGGTTGGGTTTTTTGCTGCCTGAGGCTGACTGAAATCCTTTCTGATACTATGCTCACCAACTGTTGGTTTCTCTTCACCTCCCTTCTGATATATATATATATATATATATATATTTAATTCCGAGATTCCTTAGGACCTGAGATAAGCTTTCTTCTTCGCTCAGAAGTAATTCCAAGCTACTGGATGGGAATACCTCAGAGTGCAGTGGTTATTTGTTGAAATGTCCTCACCCTCAGCCCAACTCTATCATTTCTTCAGCACGTACTGCATGCAGGCATCATGCTAAGCCTTTGGTATATGTGGTCTCATTGAGTCCTCAAAATAAGCCTATCAGTCAGTTCAGTTCAGTCACTCAATCGTGTCCAACTCTTTGCGACCCCATGAACTGCAGCACACCAGGCCTCCCTGTCCATCACCAACTTCCGGAGTTCACTCAGACTCACGTCCATCAAGTCGGTGATGCCATCCAGCCATCTCATTCTCTGTCGTCCCCTTCTCCTCCTGCCCTCAATCCCTCCCAGCATCAGAGTCTTTCCAGTGAGTCAACTCTTCACATGAGGCGGCAAAAGTACTGGAGTTTCAGCTTTAGCATCATTCCTTCCAAATAAGCCTATAGAAAAGTGGAATCAATCAGTATTCACATTTTATAGAGAAGAAAGACAAGGGAAAGATGGTAATCAACTTGTTCAAACCCTACAGCTTCTAACAGGCTGAAACTAGACTTGAATTCATGTCTATTCCCAGCCCCTGGGCCATGCTGCCCTGATGTTTTCCTTGTTCTGTGACCTAGTCTGATGAAGCCTTTCCTCCTTACAGAGGTGTTCATTTCTCTCCTCTGCCTGGCTCTAACAACACTGTTCAATAGAACTTTCTGTAATGACAGAAATGCTATGCATCTTCCCTTTTAATACTGTAGCTATTGGCCATATGTGATCACTGAAGACTTGAAAGTTTGCTAATGCCACTAAGAAATGGAATTTTTTGATAAAACTTGGGAGATTATTTAGGAATAAACTTTATTTTATATATTTTTCCAGTTTATTGAAAGTCAAGCATATCAATTATCTTAAGATGTACAACATAATGCTTTTCTTCTTTATTTTTTCTTCATTTATCTATTTTTAATTAGAGGATAATTGCAATTTTGTGTTGATTTCTGCCATACATCACTGTGGATCAGCCATAGGTATACATGAGTCTCCCCTCCCGGAGCCTCCCTCCCGTCTCCTCCCCCATTCCAGCCCTCTCGATTGTCACAGAGCCCTGGTTTGAGTTCCCTGAGTCATACAGCAAATTCCCACTGGCTGTCTATTTTACATATGTTAGCGTATATGTTTCCATGCTACTCTCTCTGTTTATCCCACCCTCTCCTTCCTAGCCACCCCCACACCCATAAGTCTGTCCTCTATGTCTGCATCTTTACTGCTGCCCTGCAAATAGGTTAATCAGTACCATCTTTCCAGATTCCATATATATGCGTTAGTATACAATATTTGTTTTTCCCTTTCTGACTTACTTCACTCTGTATAATAGGCTCTGGGTTCATCCACCTCATTAGCACTGATTCGAATTCACTCCTCCTAATGGCTGACTAATAGCCTATTGTATATTTGTATCACCGTTTCTTTATCCATTCACCTGTTGATGGATATCTAGATTGCTTCCATGTCCTAGCTCTTGTAGATAGTGCTGCAGTGAACGTGGGGATACATGTGTCTTTTTAAATTATGATTTTCTCAGGGTTATAGGTCCAGTGGTGGGATTGTTGGGTCATATGGTAGCTTTATTCCTAGTTTTTTAAGGAATCTCTATTTGGTAAAGAATTCGCCTACAATGTGGAAGACCTGGCTTCGATCCCTGGGTTGGGAAGATCCCCTGGAGAAGGGAAAGGCTACCCATTCCAATGAGTCAGAAAGGACTGAGCAACTTTCACTTTCACTTTCATATTGTCTTCCATAGTGGCTGCGTCAATTTACATTCCAACCAACAGTGCAAGAGGGTTCTCTTACCTCCACACCCTCTCCAGCACTTATTGTTTGTAGGGTTTTTGATGATGGCCATTCTCTATGGTATGAGGTGATACCTCATTGTAGTTTTGATTTGCAGTTCTCTAATAATGAGTGATGTTGAGATTCTTTTCATGTGTTTGTTAGCCACCTGTATGTCTTCTTTGGAGAAATGTCTCTTTAGGTCTTTTGCTCACTGCCTGATTGGGTTGTTTGTTTTTCTCTTATTGAGTTGCATAAGCTGCTTGTATATTTTGGAAATTAATCCTTTGTCAGTTGTTTCATTTGCTATTACTTTCTCCCATTCTGAGGGTTGTCTTTTCACCTTGTTTATAGTTTCCTTTTCTGTGCAAAAGCTTTCAAGTTTAACTAGATTCTACTTGTTTATTTTTATTTCCATTACTCTGGTAGGTGGGTCATAGAAGATTTTGCTGTGATTTATGTTATAGAGTATTCTGCCTTTGCTGTCCTCCAAGAGTTTTATAGTTTCTGGTCTTATATTTAGGTCTTTAATGCATTTTGAGTTTATCTTTGTTCTAACTTCATTCTTTTACATGTAGCTGTATAATGTTTTGATATATGTGTATCTCGCAAAATGCTTACCATAAGTCTAATTAACATTCATTGCCTCACACAGTTCTTTTCCTTGTGATGAAAAATTTTAAGATCTTGCAATTTTCACATGTCAGATACAGTATTGTTAACTGTAGTCATCAAGCTATACATTATATCCCCAGAACTTAATTCTCATAACTGGAAGTTTTTACCTCTTGACTACCTTCACCCATTTGCCTTGTCTCCAACTGCCAGTCTCTGTAACTGCAAATCTGTTTTCTGTTCCTCTGGGTTTGAATTTTCAGGTTCTACATATAAGTGAGATCACACAGTATTTGTCTTTCTCTGTCTGACATTTCACTTAGCACAATGACCTCAGGGTTCAAGCATGCTGTCCCAAAGGCCAGATTTCCTCTTTTTTTTTTTTTTTTTAATGGCTGTGTGCTGTAACGGCTAAGTCGCTTGTCATGTCTGACTGTTTGTGACCCTATGGATTGCACCCTGCCAGACCTCTCTGTCCATGGGATTCTCCAAACAAGAATATTGGAGTGGATTGCCATTTCCTTCTCCAGGGGATCTTCCCAACCCAAGAATTGAGCCTGCGACTCCTGTGTCTCCTACATTGGCAGGTGGGTTCTTTAACACTTGTGCTACCTGGGAAACCCTTTTTAAGGTTAAATCATATCCATCTGGGGACTTCGCTGGTGGTCCAGTGGCTAAGACTGAGTTCCCAGTGCAAGGGGATTGGGTTCAATCCTTGGTCAGAGAACTAGATTCCACATGCCACAACTGAGGAAGAGCTTGCATGCGGCAGCTAAAAGATCCTGCGTGCCTCAAAGAAGGTTGAGCATCGAAGAATTGATACTTTTGAACTGTGATGTTGGAGGAGATTCTTGAGAGTCCTTTGGATTGCAAGGAGATCAAAGCAATCAATCCTAAAGGAAATTAGTCCTGAATATTCATTGGAAGGACTGATCCTGAAGCTTAAGCTCTAATACTTTGGCCATCTGATGTGTAGAGTCAATTCATTAGAAAAGACCCTGATTGGGAAGGAAATGGCAACCTACTCCAGTATTCTTGCCTGGAAAATCCCAAGAACAGAGGAGCCTGGAGGGCTACAGTCCCTGGGATCACTAAACAGTCAGATACAATTTAGCAAATAAGCAACAACAAATTATAATGGGAAACTTGGGGTTGGGTAGGAATGTGACATAATCTAATTTATGATTTTGGCTGGTGAGTCAGAAAGGATTGAGGGGCCAAGCTAGCATTTAGTAAGCTAATATAATAGTGCTAATAAAAAATGATACTGTCTTGGGCTACAGTAGTAGCAATGGAAATTGACAGAAGTTGATGGATTCAAGATAACTTTTGAAGACTGAGCTAACAACTTGGCTGCTGCTGCTGCTAAGTTGCTTCAGTCATGTCCAACTCTGTGTGACCCCATAGATGGCAGCCCACCAGTTTCCCCCATACCTGGTATCCTCCAGGCAAGAATACTCTTCGCTAGTGAATTGGATATACACTATGTGGTTAAGAGTGAGACCAAGAATGACTTCTAGGTTATTAGCTTAAACAATAAAATGTAATATTGCTATTAAATTAATAGGGAAAGCAGGAGGAAAAACAGTGTTGAGGGTGCAATTAAGAGTTCCATTTAAAGCAAATTAAATTTGAAGGTATTTCCTAGTGAAAAATTCCAGTTGAGCTATTTAAAATCCTAAAAATGATGCTGTGAAAGTGCTGCACTCAATATGCCAGCAAATTTGGAAAATGCAGCAGTGGCCACAAGACTGGAAAAGGTCATTTTTTTTTCATTCCAATCCCAAAGAAAGGCAATGCCAAAGAATGCTCAAACTACCGCACAATTGCACTCATCTCACATGCTAGCAAAGCAATGCTCAAAATTCTCCAAACCAGCTTCAACAGAATGTGAATTGTGAAAATCCAGATTTTCAAGTTGGTTTTAGAAAAGGCACAGGAAGCAGAGATCAAATTGCCAATATCTGCTGGATCATTGAAAAAGCAAGAGAGTTCCAAAAAAACATATATTTCAGCTTTATTAACTATGCCAAAGATTTTGACTGTGTGGATCACCACAAACTGTGGAAAATTCTGAAAGAGATGGGAATACCAGACTACCTGACCTTGCTCTTGAGAAGTCTGTATGCAGGTCAGGAAGCAACAGTTAGAACTGGACATGGAACAATAGACTGGTTCCAAATAGGAAAAGGAGTACATCAAGCCTGTATATTGTCACCCTGCTTATTTAACTTATATGCAGAGTGGCTGGATGAAGCACAAGCAGGAATCAAGATTGCCAGGAGAAATATCAATAACCTCAGATATGTAGATGACACCACCCTTATGGCAGAAGTGAAGAAGAACTAAAGAGCCTCTTGATGAGAGTGAAAGAGGAGAGTGAAAAAGTTGGCTTAAAGCTCAACATTCAGAAAACTAAGATCATGGCATTTGGTCCCATCACTTCATGGGAAATAGATGGGGAAACATTGGAAACAGCAGCTGACTTTATTTTTCTGGGCTCCAAAATCACTGCAGATGGTGACTACAGCCATGAAATTAAAGGACACTTACAGAAAAGGAAATGGCAACCCACTCCAGTATACTTGCCTGGGAAATCCCATGGACAGAGGAGCCTAGTATGCTACAGTCCATGGGGTCACAAAGAGTTGGACATGACTGAGCAACTTCACTTCACTCACTCCTTGGGAGAAAAGTTATGACCAATCTAGACTGCATATTAAAAAGCAGAGACATTACTTTGCCAACAAAGGTCCGTCTAGTCAAGGTTATGGTTTTTCCAGTAGTGATGTATGGATGTGAGAGTTGGACTATAAAGAAAGCTGAGCACCAAATAATTTATGCTTTTGAACTGTGGGGTTGGAGAAGACTCTTGAGAGTCCCTTGGACTTCAAGGAGATCCAACAAGTCCATCCTAAAGGAAATCAGTCCTGAATATTCATTGGAAGGACTGATGTTGAAGCTGAAACTCCAATACTTTGGCCACCTGATGCGAAGAACTGAATCATTTGAAAAGACCTTGATGCTGGGAAAGATTGAAGGTGGGAGGGGAAGGGGATGACAGAGGATGAGATGGTTGGATGGCATCACTGACTTAATGGACGTAGGTTTGAGTAATCTCCAAGAGTTGGTGATGGACAGGGAGGCCTGGCATGCTGCAGTTCACAGGGTTGCAAAGAGTTGGACACGACTGAGCGACTGAACTGGACCAAGTGAAGATATTAAGTAGGAAGTTGATTGTAACATTTGGGAAGACAAGATTAATATATATCAATTTTTAATTCAATTACAAACAGTTAATATTTAAAGCCATGGGACTGAAAGAGATCACCTAGAGAGGAAGTATCCATAGAAAATAAGATGATAAAAGGATAAGCCTTCTTTGAACACCCTTAATTTAAAATACATCAGGTGCCTGAGTCATTTTGATCATGAAATAAAATGCCACTTTTTGCACTTACCTATGAAATGCTTTTTTATACTATGTCATGCAGATGGAAGAAACACAAGCTGGAATCAAGATTGCCAGGAGAAATCTCAATAACCTCAGATATGCAGATGACATCACCCTTATGGCAGAAAGTGAAGAGGAACTCAAAAGCCTCTTGATGAAAGTGAAAGTGGAGAGTGAAAAAGTTGGCTTCAAGCTCAACATTCAGAAAACGAAGATCATGGCATCCGGTCCCACCACTTCGTGGGAAATAGATGGGGAAACAGTGGAAACAGTGTCAGACTTTATTTTTCTGGGCTCCAAAATCACTGAAGATGGTGACTGCCGCCATGAAATTAAAAGACGTTTACTCCTTGGAAGGAAAGTTATGACCAACCTAGATAGCATATTCAAAAGCAGAGACATTACTTTGCCAACAAAGGTTCATCTAGTCAAGGCTATGGTTTTTCCTGTGGTCATGTATGGATGTGAGAGTTGGACTGTGAAGAAGGCTGAGCACCGAAGAATTGATGCTTTTCAACTGTGGTGTTGGAGAAGACTCTTGAGAGTCCCTTGGACTGCAAGGAGATCCAACCAGTCCATTCTGAAGGAGATCAGCCCCGGGATTTCTTTGGAGGGAATGATGCTAAAGCTGAAACTGCAGTACTTTGGCCACCTCATGTGAAGAGTTGACTCATTGGAGAAGACTCTGATGCTGGGAGGGATTGGGGGCAGGAGGAGAAGGGGACGACAGAGGCTGAGATGGCTGGATGGCATCACTGACTCGATGGATGTGAGTCTGGGTGAACTCTGGGAGTTGGTGATGGACAGGGAGGCCTGGTGTGCTGCAATTCATGGGGTCGCAAAGAGTCGGACACAACTGAGCGACTGATCTGATCTGATCTGATGCAGATAATATGAAAGTAAAATGTGCAAAGTGTTCAGAGTAGTCTATTCTTACTACTGTATAGATTGGAGCACTGAGAGATGAGATTTCAAGACTCAACACCACACTGTTAGTAAATGATGAAGTTAGGCTCAGAACAGAGATCTTTCTAATTCTACTCCATAGCTTTTTCTATCATGTTGGAAATTCTCCACCAGGAAATACCATGCCCCCAGGGTTATTGCTGAGGCTGTTTGCCTGTACATTAACAACCCCATTTTAAGATGCCTGTGTTCCAAAGTCTAATTAGTTTTCTGTCCTAGCCTTTGTTCTCTAATGTCACATCTTGCTGCAACCTGCCTCAGAGAGTTTCTCCCTCTACTGATCTACTGTTACTATGCTATAAGCTGTGAAAATAAACAATCAAGACATAGAATTATTAGGAATATAATAAGTTAAAACAGTCTTTGAGAGACTTTGATTAGTTTTCTGTCATGATCTTATTGTACAGTCTTAAAATATGTCATGGCTATTCAAGGCCTTTGCTTATTATCAATTATGACATTAACATTAACATTTGTGTGATAAAACTGATTAACTTGCCAAAAAAAAAGACCCTGATGCTGGGAAAGATTGAAGGCAGGAGGAGAAGGGGACGACAGAAGATGAGATGGTTGGATGGCATCACTGACTCAATGGACATGAGTTTGAGCAAGCTCCGGGAGATGGTGAAGGACAGGAACGCCTGGTGGGCTGCAGTCCATGGGGTCACAAAGAGTCAGACATGACTGAGTGACCGAACAACATACCCATTCAGTTGTCAGTGGACATAAGTTGTTCCCATCTTGATTATTGTAAATAATGCTCTAATGAACATGATGGTATCTATATCTCTTTGAGATAGTGATTTTATTTCCTTCACCCAGAAGTAGAATTGTTGGGTCATATGGTAGTTCTAGGGGCTTCCCAGGTAGCACTAGTGTTAAAGAAGCTGCCTGCCAGTGCAGGAGACTTAAGAGGCATGGCTTGATCCCTGGTTGGGAAGATCTCCTGGAAGAGCACATGGCAACACACTCCAATATTCTTGTCTGGAGAATCCCATGGACAAAGGAGCCTGACAGGCTACAGTCCATTGCATTGCAAAGAGTCTGACTTGACTGAAGCGACTTAGCACATGGGGTAGTTTTATTTTTAACTGTCCACAGTGGCTGCACCAATTTGAAATTCCACCAACAGCGTACAAAAGGATTCCTTTTTTCCCACATCTCCACAAACATCTGTTATCTCTCGTCTTTTTAAATTTATTTAGTGGCTGCTATATCGGACAGTGGCACTTTCAAAGACCACAACCAGAATGAGTCCCTTAGGCGTCTGCTTCTGGTGAATATATCCTTGACATTGATGATATTTTCTGGGGCTCACAGTTGTCCTCCACAGACTTTGCTTATGGAACTGACTAGAAAGAATCAAGCCTTTCAGTAACACCACATCTTTCTTCAAATGTACTGCTATGAACATGTCAGCATCTGGTTTCAATGTGTCATCTGTGACTCTTTTGCAGCAGAGGTAAAATATGAAAGTTGCTGTGAAATGATGGTAAAAAAAAAAGTGACATTTTTGTGAGTGACAAATTGTTATGAAACCATCATTTCTTAAGGTGACTGATTTATCTAGGTAGCTTGCATATTTAACAGGTAACACTATGAAATGAAAACCAAAGTCATAAAATGCCATAATACTTTTATATTTTGAAGTTAAAATATCATCTATAATTTTCCTATTTGTGCCTGGGTAGTAGCCTCACTTTTATTTCATAATTGGGTTCTGGGTGGTTTCTGACACTATTAATTGAATCTTTGCATAGTGAAGTAATTAAATCTCATCAGTGGAATTTCCTAAGAAATTTATTTATTTATCCCAGCTAGTCAAATAGCTAGGATGGATATATACAGCTTTTTATAAACTTCCTCTGAGTTATCAACTTGGAGAGAATCACAAAGCATAAATATAATGCTATTTTATCTCCCTAATTTGAGGCAGGAACTTAAATCTCTTACATGTAGGGAATGAGACAGAGTGCTATGTAAGAAATTTAGGAGCCTTGATTTTCTACTAATAAGCCATGACTTTGGTCAAGTAGTCAACCTGTCTCAACTTCAGTCTCATCATACATAAATATTGGGAGGATGAAGATAGTCTTTTCTGGACCTAGAGATTGTTGTACTGAGTGAAGTAAGTCAGATGGAGAAGGAGAA
The DNA here is from genome assembly GCF_055505025.1 of Bos grunniens. NCBI lineage: Eukaryota > Metazoa > Chordata > Mammalia > Artiodactyla > Bovidae > Bos > Bos grunniens. The sequence continues at coordinate 57,538,967 of NC_141183.1, read as the reverse complement.
ACATCATCTGATATCACTTACATGTGGAATCTAAAAAGAAGTGTTTAAATGAACTTATTTGCAAAACAGAAATGGGCTCATAGACTTAGAGAATGAACTTACGGTTACCAAGGAGTTACCTGATAGGAATAGTTAGTGAGTTTGGAATCGACATGTACACACTGCTATATTTAAAATGGATAATCCACAAGGACCTACTATATAGCACAGGGAACACTTTAATGTTATGTGGCAGCCTGGATAGGAGGGGCGTTTAGGGAGAATGGATACATGTGTATGTATGGCTGAGCCCCAGTGCTGTCCACCTGAAGCTATCACAGCATTGTTCATCAGCTGTGTGCTGTGCTGGGCCTGAGTCAGAGGTTCAGATTTGGGAAGAGGCAAACCACTCGAGCAACAGCACAAACTACTAAAGTTCAGACACACAGACCCTTCGTTTCTGCTTGCTTGACTATGACAAGGGGTATGGTGTCAAGTGTGAATAGGATGTTTGAAGAAGGGTAAAGAATAATCATACTTGTGAAAAATGTGGAGGAAGAGAGGGAAAGATATAGGAATGGAGGAACAAAGAGAGGTGGAACAGAGGAGAGGTTGCAGAAGGAAAGTTGAAGAAGAAAGAATGCTACTTACTATACTTTTTTGAAGTATCTTCTGTCACGGTTCTGGGCACACACTAGCTTAGGTCACAGTCCTCAGTTATCTGGATTATTGCAATGCATTTCTAACTTGTACCCTTCCCATGAGTCCTGCAACCTCCATTCTGCATCTGCAGCCAAAGTGATTTTCCTAAAACACAGATCTGATGAGCATGTCACCCCCTTGCTTAAAGTCCTTCATCAGCCTTTCCATCACTCCTCTGAAATGAAATCCTTCTGAGATCATCATGCTCTGACTATTTCATGTCCCTACAGCAATGGTTGGCAAACTTTTTCTGTAAAGTCCTGATAGTATTTTTTTTTTCTCTCTGCAGGCCAATTGGCCTCTGTTGCAACTATTCAAGTTTACCATTAAGTCAAATCAACGTGGCTGTGTTCCAATACAACTTTACTTATAAAAACAGTTGGCCCTCCAGCAGGCCTTAGTTTACTGACGCTTGCCCTATGAACTCAAGATCACCTCCTTCATTCAACCCTTAACCCTCTGCACTCAGGACCCAGTGAATTATTTGCAATTCCCTAGTAGTACCCTGCTCTCTCTCAATATCATAGTTTTGCATACACTTTGCTGCTGCTAAGTCGTGTCCGACTCTGTGTGACCCCATAGATGGCAGCCCACCAGGCTCTTTCTCCCAGTCTAAATCACCTTTCCTAACCTCATGGCTCAGTTAACCCTCACTCATCCTTGTGATTCAGTTTAAACCTCCTTGGCCAGCCTCACACAAGCACTGTGTTCCCACTTTTGACACTGAAGTGTACTGACTTGTTGGCGTTTGTCTCTCATACCTCACTACCCTAGGCAGTTGGAAGGCAGCAGCCTAGGGTAATGTTCCTCTTTTATTTTCTGGAAATTAATAGACACTAAAATCCATGTGTTATTATAAGGATTTGATACCTGAGGTATCACTTGCTCTATTGCCTAGTGGCAGAATGAGTGTGTGATACTGACTCTGATGACTGAGTCTGGAACAATATAGGTCATATTTTCAATAATTCCAGTTCCTAGAAGTAAGGGGTTTGATATTAAAACCTAGAAAGGAGAAACTGACCTTAAGTCTCTTCAGTTTATTTTCCTGAATCCTAGTTTATAAAATTAGAGGTGAAAAAAAACAAAAACAAAAACAATAACAACAAAACATCAACTGTACTAGTAGGGTTATTTGTATGAGTTACATGAAAAAATGTTTGGCACATGAGCATAATCTTGAACACACATGTAATATGTAACTGATATGTAATTATATTGCTAGTATATGTTATGTTAATAATCTTTAATGATAATGATGTTGGCAATGAACAAATGCAGGTGGTGTAGGACCAGCTTGACTTCTGATTACAAAGAAGTTGTGTGTACTACACCCTGGCTTTCTTCCTCATTGTAGGTTTTCATTAAAATATCCAAGAGTAATGAAAAGATGGAAAAAGCTTTAGAGGGCTTGAGACTAGGAAAGAGTGTCATCCACAGAACAGAAACTTTGAGGAATCTGCAAAAGATATTCTTTAGAAAGGACCAAATGATACCCTAAGGTTAATACATGACACCACTTCACGAAAAAAACAAAAGTTACAGAAAAGTAGGTTGAAGAAATTCCTTAAAATAGATAATTTGGAGAGGCCAGAGAAGGACAAGGAACAGTGGAGTATGTGAGTCGTATGTAAAAGTATAGATTTAGTAGTGCTGTAATTGCTATAAGAGTGAGTAGGATAATACTGTCATTTTTTGTCATTTCTTGAATAATTATTCATTTTGGTATAAATCCTGAAGGAACAGATGGGCAACACATCACTTAATTTGTCTTCTCGGATTCCACTTTGGCTCAGCGGTATGAATCTGCCTGCAATGCTGGAGACACAGGAGATGCGGGTTCGACTCCTGGGTTGGGAAGAAATCCTGGAGGAGGGCATGGTAACCCGCTCCAGTATTCTTGCCTGGAGAATCCCATGGACAGAGGAGCCTGATGGGCTACAGGCCACAGGGTCTCAAAGTGTCGGACATGACTGAAGCTACTGAGCACACGCGCACAAAACAATCTCTAGAGAGGCTCTGAGACTAAGGTCTTAGTTACCTTAAAAAGATACTTGCAAGTAGCCACTCAAAGGAGACTATAACCTCTACAGATTATTCCTGAGTTTGGATCAGATGAAACACAACACTGAATATGAGTCATTAATCTAGACCCAATAAAGAAGAAGAATCTACTGGCACTCTCTCCTTAGGTAAATGAATTATTAACCATGAATAAGTTCATAGTTAAGCAGTTTACTAGGCTAAAGTCTGGGAGAAGTCTCAAGTGGACAGTGAGAAAAATCAAATGAAAAATAATTAAATAAACTTGCTCTTTCAGATTGAGAAAATAGGATAAAATCAATATGAAACCTATGATAACATAACCACTCAACATGTGGTTGTAGATTGTAGGAAAAAACTGGCAGTATTTCCAAGTTAATGGCACTCCATAAGGAGACCAAGCAATAGTCTCTTATTTAGAACAATGAGGATATGAGAAAAACTCACTAACCCAACTCTGTATTATAAGGAAAAACTTTAAAAATTTTTATTTTACATTGGCGTATAGCTGATTTACAATGCTGTGTTAGTTTCGGGTGTACAGCAAAGGGATTCAGGTATACATACACATACATTCTTTCTTCTTTAAAAGTTTATTTGTTAATTGAAAGATGATTGTTTTACAGAATTTTATTGGTTTCTGCCAAACATTAGCATGAATCAGCCATAGGTTTACATATCTCCCCTCCCTCTTGAACCTTCTTCCCATCTCCCACCCTATTCCACCCCTCTAAGCTGTTAAAGAGCCCCTGTTTGAGTTCCCTGAGTCATACTGCAAATTCGCATTGGCTATATATTTTATATATGGTAATGTAAGTTTCCATGTTACTCTCTCCATACATCTCACCCTCTCCTTCTCCCTGCTTTCCATATTCATAAGTCTGTTCTCTATGTATGTGTCTCCACTGCTGCCCTGAAAATAATTTCATCAGTACCATCTTTCTAGATTCCCTATATATATGTGTGTGTGTGTGTATGTGTGTATATATATATATATATATAACATTTATCTTTCTCTTTCTGACTTGCTTCACTTTGTGTAAGAGGCTCTAGGTTCATCCACCTCATCGAAACTGACTCAAATGGATTCCTTATTTATGGCTGAGTAGTGTTCCATTGTATATATGTACCACAGCTTCTTTATCCCGGAGAAGGCAATGGCACCCCACTCCAGTACTCTTGCCTGGAAAATCCCATGGATGGAGGAGCCTGGTAGGCTGCAGTCCATGGGGTCTCGAAGAGTCGGACATGACTGAGTGACTTCACTTTGACTTTTCACTTTCATGCATTTGAGAAGGAAATGGCAACCCACTCCAGTGTTCTTGCCTGGAGAATCCCAAGGACAGGGGAGCCTGGTAGGCTGCCGTCTATGGTGTCGCACAGAGTCGGGCATGACTGAAGCAACTTAGCAGTAGCAGCAGCAGCAGCAGCAGCAACTTCTTTATCCATTCATCTGATAATGGACATCTAGATTGTTTCCATGTTCTAGCTATTGTAAATAGTGCTGCAGTGGTGATGGCCATTCTGACTGATGTGAAGTGATATCTCATCATAGTTTTGATTTGCATTTCTCTAATAATGAGCGATGTTGAGTATCTTTTCATGTGTTTGTTAGCCATCTGTATGTCTTCTTTGAAGAAATGTCTGTTGAGGTCTTTTCCCCACTTTTTGATTGGATTGTTTGATTTTCTGATATTGACTTTATGAGCTGCTTGCTTATTTTGGAAATTAATCCTTTCTCAATTGTTTTATTTGTTATTATTTTCTCCTATGCTGTGGGTTGTTACCTTGTTTATAGTTTCCTTTGCTGTGCAAGAACTTTTAAGTTTATTTATTTATTTATTTTTTATTTTTTAACTTTACAATATTGTATTGGTTTTGCCATATATCAACATGAATCTGCCACAGGTATACACGTGTTCCCCATCCTGAATCCCCCTCCCTCCTCCCTTCCCATACCATCCCTCTGGGTCATCCCAGTGCACCAGCCCCAAGCATCCAGTATCGTGCATCGAACCTGGACTGGCGACTCGTTTCATATATGATATTAATCACGTTTCAATGCCATTTTCCCAAATCATCCCACCCTCTCCCTCTCCCACAGAGTCCAAAAGACTGTTCTATACATCAGTGTCTCTTCTGCTGTCTCGTATACAGGGTTATTGTTACCATCTTTCTAAATTTCATATATATGTGTCAGTATACTGTATTGGCACTTTCACTTTTCACTTTCATGCATTGGAGAAGGAAATGGCAACCCACTCCAGAGTTCTTGCTTGGAGAATCCCGGGGACGGGGGAGCCTGGTGGGCTGCCATCTATGGGGTCTCACAGAGTCGGACATGACTGAAGCAACTTAGCAGCAGCAGCAGCATACTGTATTGGTGTTTTTCTTTCTGGCTTACTTCACTCTGTATAATAGGCTCCAGTTTCATCCATCCACCTCATTAGAACTGATTCCAATGTATTCTTTTTAATGGCTGAGTAACACTCCATTGTGTATATGTACCACAGCTTTCTTATCCATTCGTCTGCTGATAGACATCTAGGTTGCTTCCATGTCCTGGCTATTATGAACAGTCTTGCAATGAACATTGGGGTACATATGTCTCTTGCAATTCTGGTTTCCTCAGTGTGTATGCCCAGCAGTGGGATTGCTGGGTCATAAGGCAGTTCTATTTCCAGTTTTTTAAGGAATCTCCACACTGTTCTCCATAGTGGCTGTACTAGTTTGCATTCCCACCAACAGTGTAAGAGGGTTCCCTTTTCTCCACACCCTCTCCAGCATTTCTTGCTTGTAGACTTTTGGATCGCAGCCATTCTGACAGGCATGAAATGGTACCTCATTGTGGTTTTGATTTGCATTTCTCTGATAATGAGTGATGTTGAGCATCTTTTCATGTGTTTGTTAGCCATCTGTATGTCTTCTTTGGAGAAATGTCTAGTTAGTTCTTTGGCCCATTTTTTGATTGGGTCATTTATTTTTCTGGAATTGAGCTGTAGGAGTTGCTTGTATATTTTTGAGATTAGTTGTTTGTCAGTTGCTTCATTTGCTATTATTTTCTCCCATTCTGAAGGCTGCCTTCTCACCTTGCTTATAGTTTCATTTGTTGTGCAGAAGCCTTTAAGTTTAATTAGGTCCCATTTGTTTATTTTTGCTTTTATTTCCAATATTCTGGGAGGTGGGTCATAGAGGATCCTGCTGTGATGTATGTCAGAGAGTTTAAATATGCCCACTTGTTTATTTTTATTTTTATTTCTATTAGTCTAGGAGGTGAGCCATAGAGGATCTTGCTTTGATTTATGTCATCAAGTGTTCTGCCTATGTTTTCCTCTAAGAGTTTTATAGTTTCTGGTCTTACATTTAGGTCTTTAATACATTTTGAATTTATCTTTGTGTATGGTGTTAGAAAGTGTTCTAATCTCATTCTTTTACATGTAGCTGTACAGTTTTCCTAACACCACTTATTGAAGAGACTATATTTTTTCCACTGTGTGTTTTTTCCTCCTTAATCAAAAATAAGGTACCCATAGGTACGTGGGTTTATCTCTGCGCTTTCTATCTTGTTACATTGATCTATATTTCTGTTTTCTTAATGAGTACCATACTGTCTTGATTACCTTGTAGTATTGTCTGAAGTCAGGAAGATTGATTCTTCCAGCTCCATTCTTCAAGATTGCTTTGGTTATTCGGGGTCTTTTGTGTTTCCATTTGAATTGTGAAATTTTTTTGTTCTAGTTTTGTGAAAAATGCCATTAGTAATTTGATAGGGATCACACTGAATCTCTAGATTGCATTTGGTAATATAGTCATTTTCACAATATTGATTCTTCCTACCCAGGAATATGGAATATCTCTCCACCGTTTATGTCTTCTTTGATTTCTTTCATTTTATAATTTATAATTTTATGTATACATTTCTTTTTTCTCTCTAGGTAGGTTTATTCTCATATATTTTATTCTTTTTGTTGCAATGATAAATGGGATTGATTCCTTAATTTCTTTTTCTGATTTTTCATTTTCAGTATATATGATCACGGTGTATGAGCTTTTTAATGTGCTCTTGAATTCTGTTCGCTAGAATTTTGCTGAGGATTTTTGCATCTATATTCATCAGTGATATTGGCCAGTAATTTTCTTTTTGTGTGCTGTCTTTGCCTGGTTTTGGTATCAGGGTGATAGTGGCCTCATAGAATGAGTCTGGACATGTTCCTTACTCTATAATTTTTTTTGAAAGAGTTTTAGAAGGATAGACATTAGCTCCTCTCTAAATGTTTGATTGAATTCACCTGTGAAGCCATCTGGCCCTGGGTTTTTGTTTTTTGGGAGATTTTTGATCATAGTTTCAATTTCAGTGCTTGTAATTGGGTTGTTCATAATTTCTATTTCTTCCTGGTTCAGTTTTGGAAGACTGAACTTTTCTAAGAATCTGTCCATTTCTATTTCTTCAGATTGTCCATTTACTCCCATATAGTTACTCATAATTGTCTTTTATAATCCTTTGTATTTCTGCATTGTCTCTTGTGACTTCTCCTTTTTCATTTCTAATTTTGTTTATTAGAAACAAGTTTTTTTGTTCCTTGATGAGTTTGGCTAAAAGTTTTTCAATTTTTGTTTATCTTCTCAAAGAACCAGCTTTTAGTTTTATTAATCTTTATTATTATTTCTTTCATTTCTTTTTCACTTATTTCTGCTCTGATCTTTATGATTTTCTTTCCTTGTGTTATTTTTTGGGATTGTTTTTTGTTGTTGTTCTTCTTTATCTGGTTGTTTTAGGTGTAAAGTTAGGTTGTCTATTCAATGTTTTTCTTATTTCTTGAGGTAGGATTGTATTGCTATAAACTTCCCTCTTAGAACTGCTTTTGCTGTTCTGAATTGCTGTGTTGTATAGTTTTTCAACTGTGTTTTCATTGTCATTTGTTTCTAGGAATTTTTTTTTAATTGCCCTTTGATCTCCTCAGCAACCTGTTTGTTACTTAGAAACATATTGTTTAACCTCCGTGTGTTTGTGTTTTTTACATGTCTTTTCTTATAATTTATATCTAGCCTCATAGCATTGTGGTCAGAAAAGATGACTGACACAATTTTAATTTTCTTACATTTACTGAGGTTTGATTTGTGACCCAAGGTGTGGTCTATCCTGGAGAATGTTCCATGTGCATTTGTGAAGAAAGTGTATTTTTCTGCATTTCAATGTAATGACCTGAATATTTCAATGAGATCCATCTGGTCTAATGTGTCACTTAAGGGTTGTGTTTTCTTACTAATTTTCTGTTTTGATGATCTGTCCATTGGTGTGAGTGGGGTGCTAAAGTCCCCTATTATTTTTGTATTACTGTCAATTTATCTTTATATGTCTGTTAGTGTTTGTCTTATGTATTGAGGTGTTCCTACATTGGGTGCATAAACATTTACAATTGTTATGTCTTCCTCTTGGATTGATTCCCTTGATCATTATGTAGTGTCCCTCCTTATCTCTTGTAATAGTCTTTGTTTTAAGGTCTATTTTATCTGTTATGAAGATCGCTACTCCAGCTTTCTTTTGACTTCCATTTGCATAGAATATATTTTTCCACCCTCTAACTTTCTAACAGTCTATACGTGTCTTTAGGTCTGAAGTGGGTTTCTTGTAGACAGCATATATATGGGTCTTGTTTTTATATCCAGTCAGTCTGTGTCTTTTGGTTGGAGCATTTAATACATTTACATTTAAAGAAAAAAAAATAAAGTAATTATTGATATACATGTTCCTATTGCCATTTTCTTAGTTGGTTGGGGTTTGTTTTTGTAGATCTCTTTCTTCCCTTATATTTCTTGACTATATAAGCCCTTTTAATATTTGTTGTAAAGCTCGTTTGGTAGAACTAAATTCTCTTAACCTTTGCTTGTATGTAAAGCTTTTGATTTCTCCATCAATTTTTAATGAGATCTTTGCCAGGTAGAGTAATCTTGACTGTAGATATTTCCCTTTCAGTACTTTAAATACATCCTGCCATTCCCTTCTGGCCTGCAGAGTTTCTGCTGAAAGATCAACTATTAAACATATGGGGTTTCCCTTGTATGTTACTTGTTACTTTCCCCTTGCTGCTTTTAATATTCTTTCTTTGTGTTTAATCTTTGTTAGTTTGATTAGTAAGTGTCTTAGCACGTTTCTCCTTGGGTTTATCTTGTATGGGACTCTGCACTTCTTGGACTTGAATAACTATTTCCTTTCTGATGTTGGGGTAATTTTCAACTATAATCTCTTAAAATTTTTTTTCATACCCTTTCTTTTTCTCTTCTTCTTCCAGGACCTTTATAATTCAAATGTTGATGTGTTTAATATTGTCCCAGAGGTCTCTGAGACTATCCTCTGCACTTTTCATTCTTTTTACTTTATTCTGCTCTTCAGCAGTTATTTCCACCATTCTATCTTCCAGCTCACTCATCCGTTCTTCTGCCTCAGATACTCTGTTATTGATTCATACTAGGGTATTTTTAATTTCAGTAATTGAGTTGTTTATCTCTCTTTGTTTATTCTTTATTTCTTCTAGGTCTTTGCTAAATGTGTTAATTGATTCTTGCATTTGCTCCATTCTATTTTTTAGGTTTTGGATTATCTTTATTATCATTATTCTAAATTCTTTTTCAGGTAGTTTGTCTATTTCCTCTTCATGTATTTGGACTTGTGTGTTTCTAGGTTGTTCCTTCATTTGTGCAGTATTTCTCTGCCTTTTCGTTTTTAAAAACTTACTGTATTTGACATCTCCTTTTCCCAGACTTTAAGGTAGAATTCTTTCTTTCTTTTGCTTTCTGCCCTCATAAGGTTGGTTCAGTGGTTTGTGTAAGCTTCATATAGGGTGTGACTTGTGCTTGCTCTCTGGTGGGAGGAGGTGAGTTTTCTTTTTTCCTCTGATGGGCAGGGCTGTAAAAGATGGTAATCCTGTCTGCTGATGATTGGGTTTGTATTTTTTTTGTTGTTTGTTGTTTGGATAAGGCATCCTGCACAGGTTGCGGCTGGCAGTTGTGTGATGCCGGGTCTTGTATACAAGTGGTTGCCTTTGTGGGAGTTCTCACTAACTGATACTCCATGAGTTAGGAGCTCTCTGGTAGTCTCGGGTCTTGGAGTCAGTGCTCTCACTCCAAAGGCTCCAGTCTTGATCTCTGGCTGGGGAACAGAGATTTGTTATGGTATTAAATGGAATTAAAGTAAATACAAAAAAAAAAAAAAGAGAGAGAATCAAAAGATACACCCCAGACAAATGGCAATTACAAAATCAAGCCAATAATAATTAAATAATCGAATATATACACATACATATACACCCATAAACAAAACCAAAACAGTAAAAAAAAAAAAAAAAGTACAATAGATTGATCAAGCGAACAAAGGAAACCAAAAATGATATCCACCAGTTAAAAACAAAACTAACTAAAGCACAAACTGGAAAGCAAAACTAAAGCAAGGTTGCCTACTAGGGATTAAAGCATGAAAACAAAAGACGCTAACAAACATGGTGACAAAAAGAAAGAAGTAAAAAAAGATAGAATAGCAAAATTAAGTAGAGGTATAAAAAAGATTAATATATATTAAAGATTAACTACAATGGTAAAAGAACAGTAGGAAAAGCAAACAAAAGAATAAATGTAGAATAAAAACAATAAATTTTTAAAAATTAAAAAATAGAAAAAAATAAAAAAGAAGGAAAACCCTATAGAACCACAAAAGGCCAGCAGAAGTATATAGCAGAAATAAAAAGTGTTATTGAAAACATTCTCAAAAGCTTAAATAGATGTAATGGTACTAATAAAATCAGCAACTACAACAACAGAGGGGAAAAAGGGAAAAAAAGAAAAATATACAGAAGCAGCTACAGAACAAGTCAAAATATAAGAATAATAAATGAATAATAAATGTTTTTCTTGAGTCTCTGCTGTCAGCGTCCTGTCCCTCGCTGGGAGTTGCAGTCCACCAAACCTCCTTAGGATGCCCTCCAACACGGGGGTGGTCTCTGGACCTGCTGTGGGGGCAGCTCAGACTCTAATCTGGTCCTGTTCTTGTGTTCTTGCCTCCAATGTCCACAGCCGTCAGAACTAGTGCATTTTCTTTTGTGGGAGCTCTCACTGTCATTTTATATATTCCATAGACATAGAGTCTGCCTACTTGATTGTGTGGATTTAATCTGCAGCTTGTACAGCTGGTGGGAAGGTTTTGAGTCCTCTTCCTTAGCCACACTGCCCCTGGGTTTCAGTTGTGGTTTTATCTCCCCCTCTGCATGTGAATCGTCCACAGGGGTTTGCTCCTGAGCCTGCCCTGGAGGACTTGGGTCTGCCCTAGTGAAGACCAAGTGTGGAGGTGGTGCAGCTGCTTGGGTCACAGGCCTTGTAGCACCAGATACTCTGGGGAGCCTGCAGCTAGGGCACCTAGAAATAGGGTACTCTATAAGGGCATGACAATAATAATAAACCTGCCATGCCCAGGTTCCCATGGCAATCTGGGAGGCCCATTTTGAAATATAATTGATTAAAAATGTTGTGTTAGTTTCAGGTGTATAGCAAAGTGATTGAGTTATTATATGTATACATGTATCTATTCTATTAAAAATTCTTTTCCCATTTAGATAGTTACATAATAATGAGTAGAGTTCCCTGCGCTATGTAGCAAAATTTTGTTGGGTATCCATTTTAAATACAGCAATGTGTACATGTTAATCCCAAACTGCTTTACCTTCCTTCCCCCTCATCCTTCCATAACCATAGTTTGTTTTCTAAGTTTGTGAGTCGGTTTTGTAAATAAGTTCATTTGCATCATTTTTAAGATTCAGCATAAGCGATATCATACATGACATTTGACTTTCTGTCTGACTTATTTCACTTAGTGATAATCTCCAGGTCCATTCATGATGCTGCAAATGAAATTATTTCATTCTTTTTAAAGGCTAAGTAATATTCCATTGCATATATGTTCCACATCTTCTTTATCCATTCCTCTGCTGATAGACATTTAGGTTACTTCCATGTCTTTGCTATTTTAAATAGCGCTGTAATGAACATTGGTGAGCATGTATTATTTTCTTTGGATATATGCCCAGGAGTGAGATTGCTGGATCACAGAGTAGCTCTATTTTTGAATTTTTAAATTTTTAAATAGAATCTCCATACTCTTCTCCACAGTGGTTGTACCAATCTACATTCCCATCAACAGTGTAGACGGATTCCCTTTTCTTCACATCCTCTACAGGATTTACTGTTTGTAGACACTTTGAAAAACTCAGCAGTGGCTACAGGACTGGAAAAGGTCAGTTTTCATTCCAATCCCAAAGAAAGGCAATGCCAAAGAATGCTCAAACCACCACACAATTGAACTCATCTCACACGCTACTAAAGTAATGCTCAAAATTCTCCAAGCCAGGCTTCAGCAATATGTGAACCATGAACTTCCTGATGTTCAAGCTGGTTTTAGAAAAGGCAGAGGAACCAGAGATCAAATTGCCAACATCCCCTGGATCATAGAAAAAGCAAGAGAGTTCCAGAAAAACATCTCTTTCTGCTTTATTGACTATGCCAAAGTCTTTGACTGTGTGGATCACAATAAACTGTGGAAAATTCTGAAAGAGATGGGAATACCAGACCACCTGATCTGCCTCTTGAGAAATTTGTATGCAGGTCAGGAAGCAACAGTTAGAACTGGACATGGAACAACAGACTGGTTCCAAATAGGAAAAGGAGTTCGTCAAGGCTGTATATTGTCACCCTGTTTATTTAACTTATATGCACAGTACATCATGAGAAACGCTGGACTGGAAGAAACACAAGCTGGAATCAAGATTGCCGGGAGAAATCTCAATAACCTCAGATATTCAGATGACACCACCCTTATGGTAGAAAGTGAAGAGGAACTCAAAAGCCTCTTGATGAAAGTGAAAGTGGAGAGTGAAAAAGTTGGCTTCAAGCTCAACATTCAGAAAACGAAGATCATGGCATCCGGTCCCATCACTTCATGGGAAATAGATGGGGAAACAGTGGAAACAGTGTCAGACTTTATTTTTTGGGCTCCAAAATCACTGCAGATGGTGACTGCAGCCATGAAATTAAAAGATGTTTACTCCTTGGAAGGAAAGTTATGACCAACCTAGACAGCATATTCAAAAGCAGAGACATTACTTTGCATTACTTTGCCAACAAAGGTTCGTCTAGTCAAGGCTATGGTTTTTCCTGTGGTCATGTATGGATGTGACAGTTGGACTGTGAAGAAGGCTGAGCGCCGAAGAACTGATGCTTTTGAACTGTGGTGTTGGAGAAGACTCTTGAGAGTCCCTTGGACTGCAAGGAGATCCAACCAGTCCATTCTGAAGGAGACCAGCCCTGGGATTTCTTTGGAAGGAATGATGCTAAAGCTGAAACTCCAGTACTTTGGCCACCTCATGCGAAGAGTTGACTCATTGGAAAAGACTCTGATGCTGGGAGGGATTGGGGGCAGGAGGAGAAGGGGACGACAGAGGATGAGATGGCTGGATGGCATCGCTGAGTCGATGGACGTGAGTCTGAGTGAACTCTGGGAGTTGGTGATGGACAGGGAGGCCTGGTGTGCTGCGATTCATGGGGTCGCAAAGAGTCTGACACAACTGAGCGACTGATCTGATCTGATTCTGACTGATGTGGTGACCATTCTGATTCACTCTAGTTTTGATTTACATTGTTCTAATATTAGTGATATTTAGCATCATTTCATGTGATTTTTGGACACTTGTATATCTTCTTTGGTGAAATGTCTCTTTAAGCTTTCTGCTCCTTTCTTGACTGACTTGCTTTTCCTGTATTGAGCTGCATGAGCTGTTAGTATACACTGGGTATTGATCCCTTGTCACTTGCATCATTTGCAGATATTTTCTCCCATTCTGTGGATTGTCTTTTTCTGTAAGGATTTCCTTTGCTATGCAAAAGTTTTTAAGTTTAATTAGGTTCTATTTGTTTGTTTTTCTTCCCACTACTCTAGGTTGTTTTTGTTCAGTCACTCAGTCGTGTTCCACTCTTTGCAACCCCATAGACGCAGCACACCAGGCTTCCCTGTCCTTCACCAACTCCCGGAGCTTGCTCAAATTCATGTCCATTAAATTGGTGATGCCATCCAACCATTTTATCCTCTGTTGTCCCCTTCTGATCCTGGCTTCAATTTTTCCCACCATCATGTCTTTTCCAGTGAGTCAGCTCTTCACATCAGGTGGCCAAATTATAGGAACTTCAGCTTCACCATCATTGCTTCCAAAGAACACCCAGGGCTGATCTCCTTCAGAATGGACTGGTTGGATCTCCTTGCAGTCCAAGGGACTCTCAAGAGTCTCCTCCAGCACCACAGTTCAAAAGCATCAGTACTTCTGTGCTCAGCTTTCTTTATGGTCCAGCACTAACATCTATACATGACTACTGGGAAAACCATAGCTTTGACTAGACAGACCTTTGTCAGCAAAGTACTATCTTTGATTTTCAATATGTTGTGTAGGCTTGCCATAGCTTTTCTTCCAAGGAGCAAGGGGCTTTTAATTTCATGGCTGAAGTCACCATCCACAGTGATTTTGGAGCCCAGGAAAATAAAGTCTGTCACTATTTCCATTGTTTCCCATCTATTTGCCATGAAGTGATGGGACTAGATGCCATGATCTTAGTGTTCTGAATGCTGACTTTTAAGCCTCTTTTTTCCATTATCCTCTTTCACCCTCATCAGCAGGCTCTTTAGTTCCTCTTTGCTTTCTGCCATAAGGGTAGTGTTATCTGCATATCTGAGGTTGTTGATATTTCTCCTGGAAATCTTACTTCCAGTTTGTGCTTCATCCAGCCTGGCATTTTGCATGATGTACTCTGTATAGAAGTTAAATAAGTAGGGTGACAATATACAGCCTTGACATATTCCTTTTCCAACTGGGAACCAGTCCATTGTTCCATGTCCACTTCTAACTGTTGTTTCTTGAACTGCATACAGATTTCTCAAGAGGGAGATAAGATGGTCAGGTATTCCCATCTCTTCAAGAATTTTCCAAAGTTTGTTTTGATCCACACAGTCAAAAGCTTTAGCACAGTCACGGAAGCAGAAGTAGATGTTTATCTGGAATTTTTTGCTTTTTCTATGATCCAATGGATGTTGGTAATTTGGTCTCTGCTTCCTCTGCTTTTTCTAAATCCAACTTGTACTTCTGGAATTTCTCAGTTCATGTACTTTTGACTCCTCGCTTGGAGAATTTTGAGCATGACCTTGCTAGAAAGTGAAATGAGTGCAATTGTGCAGTTGTTTGAACATCCTTTGGGACTGGAATGACAACTGACTTTTTCCAGTCCTGTGGCAACTGCTGAGTTTTACAAACTTGCTAGCATATTGAGTGCTGCACTTTAGTAGCATAATGTTTTAGGATTTGAAACACCTCAGCTGGAATTCCATCATTTTTGCTAGCTGTGTTTGTAGTGATGCTTCCTAAGACCCACTTGACTTCAGTTCATGATGTCTGGCTCTAAATGAGTGATCATACCATAATGGTTATCCAGGTCTTTAAGATTTTTTTTTTTTAATAGTTCTTTAGCGTATTCCTGCCACCTCTTCTTAATATCTTCTGCTTCTGTTAGGTCCACACCATTTCTGTCTTTTATTGTGCCCATCTTTGTATGAAATATTTTCTTGATATTTCTAATTTTCTTGATGAGCTCTCTGGTCTTTCCCATTCTATTGTTTTCCTCTATTTCTTTGCACTGATCACTGAGGAAGGCTTTCTTATCTCTCCTTGCTGTTCTTTGGAACTCTGCATTCAGATGGGTTTAGTTTTTCTTCTTTGTCTCTCACTTCTTTTTTCAGCTATTTGTGAGGCCTCCTCAGACAACCATTTTGCCCTTTGCATTTCTTTTCCTTGGGGATGGTTTTTGTCACTGCCTCCTGTACAAACCTCAGTCCATCTTCAGGAACTCTGTCTAATACCTTGGATCTATTTGTCACTTCCATTGTATAATCATAAAGGATTTGATTTAGGTCATACCTGAATGGCCTAGTGGTTTTCCCTACTTTCTTCAATTTAAGTCTGAATTTGGCAATAAGGAGTTCATGATCTAAGCCACAGTCAGCTCCTGGTCTTGTTTTTGCTGACTTTATAGAGTTTCTCCATCTTTGGCTAGGAGGTGGATCCAAAAAAATATTGCAGCAATTTATTTCATAGCATGTTCTGCCTATGTTTTCCACTAAGAGTTTTTTTAGCATCTGGCCTTACATTTAGGTCTTTAATCCATTTAGAGTTTATTTTTGTGTGTGATGTTAGAGAATGTTCTAGGAAAATTCTTCATAGCCTGAAATAACACTCTGGGAAACATCAGCAAATGTTAGACAAGTTAAAGATGAATGAAAAACAAAAAGGCCAAGTACTCACACAAATGCTACCAGAAATATGTGCAAGAGAAACAGAATTTTCCCAGTGAATAGATAAAGAGCGAAAACTTAATGAGGACAGTGTAATCTTGATACCAAATCACATGTAAAAATCTTTAGAAAAATGTCTTAAAGACAAATAAATATAAGCACATTTGATAATCATGAGTCAAATGACTCAATAATCTAACAATTTCTCTCCAGTTTAATCTACAGAGTCTATAAATTCTGATCAGACGTCTAGATTTTTTTTTTGAACTGACCATATCATTGAAAAGCATATTTGAAAATGCAAAGGGCCAAGAACTAAGATAATATTTAAAAAGCACAAAATTGGAGACTATATATGGGGTGTATTAAAAAACTATAGGAATTAAGAGAGCTTGATATTGGAACAAGGATATAAAATAATGAGCAGAATGGAAAATCCAGTGATTGATCAGCATGTGACATGCAATCATCTAGTCCATGACAAAGGTGCCAAGGCACTGCTGTGGGAGGAATAATTACCAATCGGATAAATAGAAAAGGCCAGCTGAACATCCATTTTTAAAAAAGAACTATTACCTTACGCAATATACAACAGAAATGCTAGATAGACCATGGACTTAAGTGTGAAGGCTAAACTTGTAGAGTTGGCAGACAATAACAGAAAAATATCTCCATGATTTTCATGATGAAGACTTCTTAAACTTGCCACAAAAAGTCTAGTGGAAAATAGGCTTTATTAAAATTAAGAAATTGTGTTCATCAAAAGATACTATAAGAGAGTTAAAAGGAAGACAGTGGGAAATGATATTTTGATTCCATATATTTGACAAAGAACTTATATCTAGAGTATAAGTATTCCTAATTATTCCATAAGCTTACCTAAGAGAGCAGAAATGCTAAAACCCATCAACATGAAAAAAGAAAAGGACAAGTAATTAGAAAAGTAAACTCATATGGAACGAGAAAGCACAATCTAGGGAGAGAAAAAAAAGAGAAACCAAAAGAAAAAGGCAATGATAAGAAATGTTTGGAGATTTTGTTAGTTTGTCAGTGAGAAGACAATATAAACTAAGGAGATATGGTTCGTGTGTAAATATCATTTAGTAAAACAATGACAAGGATAAATAAAATGATAGATGGGAATGCTGTTGGAATATTATTAAGTGTTATATTTTTAGATTTTGACAATTAAACTTTTTTGGAATTCCGAAGGAAAACACAGTTGGATGATATTTCTGTCTTAGTAGCTCAACTGAAGGCAAAACTGAGCTGAAATAAACAGAATATCTGTGCCATCAATCATTTGTCCACAAGGAGCTTCATAAGTGTGTCCAGTACCTTCCAGTTTCTCCTCCAGACCCATTCTCCAACCCTACCTCCCTACTCGCTCTTTCCTCTGCTCCAGGAAGGAACTGACTGCAGGAATCCCTCTGGTTCCATGGGTGTGGTCACTAGGACATGCTTTCAGGATGTTGAAGGGAAGAGAGTGAGCTCCTTGTGTTGTTTCCCACCTCTCTTCCTGCCAGTTGCTCCCAGCTGGCCACTCTCCACTCACTTGGCCACCTCTACAAATACGTCTTCTAGAATTTCATAACTGCCTCTTCTTACACACCTTGGGTCTTGGATGGTTCCTATCCCTGAGGAAGCCCGCCCATACCTTTGAAAATAGTTCCTTTATGGACCTTCCTCAAATCATTCATCTTGACTTGAGTGTGCCCCCATCTCCTTCTGGGTTTCTAACTGGGAAACATGAGGCAGAACATTCATAGTCACACAGTCACTTCTGCTTTTCTACTCTTTCCTAATGATTTTTAGGGAAAAAGATTCAGTGTTTTCCCTCAGTGACACATCCAGCATGAAACCTTCCCAATAACGAACATATTAAGCACTAACCTTAACTTTGCTGATAGAAATTCACACTTTATACACAATGAAAATCTATTCTTTGTTCTTTTTTATGCCTGTCACTGGGATCATAGGATGTCAGTGTTAAGAAGGAACATTGAACAACATCAAATCCAGAGGTGGCCAAACCGTCGTTCCTATTTATGCTCTGACACATTTTCTAAATTTCAAAAGGATAAATGAAAATTATCCATTCGTTTACAACAGGATCACACAGGTTATTCTGTTGTTTGCAATGTATTAGTGGACAAGAGTTTTCCAAACATCCACCCCATATGAAAAGCCTGGGAACTCACCAACCTAATTTAACCTCTTCCTTGGAGTGCAGAGAGATTATAGCTTCTCCAAATGCATGCAGTTAGCTTGTTGCATAACTTGGAACACAGCCCTGGTTTCTTTGCTCTCAATTAGTGCTCTTTCCATTACACAATCTTCCTTCTTAGATGAAAACTTCCTGCCTCAATATAGTTTTATTATCCATGTTCCTTTGGGATAAATCTCCCAAAAGCAAATTATCAGGTAAGCGAAATGCCAGTTTGAGTATCAAGATAAACATAGCCTTATTACTCAAACTGTGGCCTGAGAACTAGCTGCATCTATATAGACAAAGAATTAGTCACTCAGTAGTGTCCAGCTCTTTGTGATCCCCTGGACTGTAGCCAACCAGAATCCTCTGTCCATGGGATTTCCCAGGTAAGAATACTGGAGTGGGTTGCCATTCCCTTCTCCAGGGGATCTTCTTTACCCAGAGATCAAACCCTGGGTCTCTTGCATTGCAGGCAGATTCTTTCCCAGCTGAGCCATCAGGGAAGCCCTGCATCTATATAGGCTGGGAGCCAATTAGAAATGCAAGCTCTCAGCCCCTACACTCACCCGCAACAAGATCCCCTGGTGATTCATAGACACACTAGAATCTGAGACACTCTGGTCTGAGATCTTGATAATTTCAAATCTGTGAATGACAGCTAGAGGTAGTCTGTCTCCAGAATCCAGATACACAAGTAAATGACTATTTTCTCCACCTTCATCACCCTTAGTGGGATTGGCTATAAGAAGGCTCATGAGAAGGACAGTCCGCAATCCCTTTCTTTTCAGAACAACAGACTCAATGCTGTGTTAATACCACCCCACCAGACACCCAAGAGTTCTTTGCTTCTAGAGTAAATATTTCCAACTTGCCCAGTGTCGGCTGTCTTCACGAGTTAGAGCTCCTTGAGAATCCATGTTTCTTCCACCTCATTGCCTGAAACCTGCTAATGGAAAATAGGAAATTAAAATTGACGGAGATAGGGGTGGGGAGGGGGGAAACCCAGCTGGACAAAGGGAAATCATTTGGAAATTAAAAACAAAATAAAGTATGAATCCAGGAGTCTGGGAGTTGAAAAGGGAAGTTTTATGTAATTCTAGCCAGTTGATGTCATTGTAGCTCATTCTCTGACCCACTAGAGAGGCCAAGGGAGGGGGGTGTGGAGGTGGGAAGGACCCAGACATTCTCCTTTGGGCCTGATGTGTGCAGGATGAGGTCAGTGAGAACAAAGGATGTGTCTGAGCAACAGCCAGAGCCACTTCCCTGCAGAGATGATTCCGCAGTCCCAAAGAGGGGCCACTGAGAGTTGAAAGTTCTGTCATCCCTTCTGGCCCGCCCCCACCCCCACCGCCCCCACCAGTCTCTCTGTGGCCTCCGGAGCCCATCCTCACTGTGGTGAAACCTCCCAGGCTTCTAGCTCATCTGTGTTCAGGAATGGGAGGGTTGGGGCCACTGACACACACCAGTATCCTGCAGCCTATTATTTCCTGCCTGTCCTGGCTCCCCTCCAAGGCCCAGCATGACAGGTGGATGAAGTTCACGAGAAAGCTCAGCAATGGGCCAGTTTTCCAGGAATGCTGCTGCTAACTAGATTCACAAATCAAGCAGCCCTGCACCACCCCAGGCTGAATGGAGAGCCAGATGAATGGGGCAGAGGATTTTTTTTTTTTTTCTCTGTCTCCAGTCTGGATCCTGTGATTGTTTCAGCTGGTATAAGCAACTCCCTGCTCAGGCTCCAGGGTTCGAAGTGCTTCTCAAAGGTGCTTAATTCAAGCCTCCACTCCCAGCTGAAACTCTGAGGTTGGGAAATGAAAGGAAGGACATGCCCCTGGGACCATGGCATCAGGGAGCACTGTCAGGACCTCAGACCGCTCCAGCAAGAAAGGTCTCAGGAAGATTAGCAATCTGACTGTGGAAGCAGGAGTTGGGAAAAGCAGAAACAGAGCACTGCGTTTAATATTCCATCCACAAGGATGTAAAGAGCCAGGTTAAAATTAGAGAACTTATTTTTTTTCAAACAGGGCTTGCAATTGTATAAGTGTCTGATCTTTCAATGTGCTAATGACTTTTCCCCCTCAGTAAAACCGAGCTGATAGAGCAAATAATGACGCAAATGTTTTTTGTCTGTTGCCTCAGGCTGAGCAGTTGCTTTAGCAACCCTGAGGCTGTTGTACGGGCTTCCCAGGGGCCTCAGTGGTAAAGAACCCGCCTGCCAATGCAGGAGACACAAGAGACATGGGTTTGATGTTGAGTCAGGAGGTGCCCTGGAGAAGGAAATGGCACTCCAGTATTCTTGCCTGGAAAATTCCATGGACAGAGGAGCGTGGCAGGCTACAGTCCATGGGGTTGTAAAGAGTCAGACATGACTGAGCACACACAATTGAGAATTCCTTGAGCACCTAATTTCTGCCCCCATTCCCGCCCTCAGCTATGCTGCTGCTGCTAAGTCACTTCAGTTGTGTCCTGACTCTATGTGACCCAATGGACTGTAGCCCGCCAGGCTCCTCTGTCCATGGGAGTCTCCAGGCAAGAATACTGGAGTGGGTTTCCTTGCCCTCCTCCAGAGGATCTTCCCGACCCAGGCATCAAACTTGTGTCTCTTCTGTCTCCTGCATTGGCAAGCTGGTTCTTTACCACTAGCATCACCTGGGAAACCCCGCCTCCCACTATACAGAAAGAGAAAAGAGAGGGGAAGGACAGTGCATATAAGCAAGTTGCTGCCTTCCTGGAGCCCATAGACAAGCAAGAAAGACAGACACATAGGTGGGTAAATTGTATTACAGTGTTACTAGCAATGAGGTGGAGCTGTGTGCAAATACCATGGCAACACACAGGAAGGAAACACTGGAAAATATAACACTGTTGGGAGAGGGAGAGTTGTACTTTTTATGATTCTAGGTAAACTGAGTCAGAATGCAATGGGCCTGGATTACCAGATCTTAAGGCCAAAAATCTGCAAATGGAGCTGGCAGCTGGGAAAGATGA
Organism: Bos grunniens; assembly: GCF_055505025.1. Classification (NCBI taxonomy): domain Eukaryota; kingdom Metazoa; phylum Chordata; class Mammalia; order Artiodactyla; family Bovidae; genus Bos; species Bos grunniens. The sequence goes on along the minus strand of NC_141183.1, from coordinate 57,517,677 downwards.
CTTTGGATAGAAGAACAATCTGTGGGCATCTTCTTGGATACCAATGATCACCATCTTATCCTGATATGGCTCAGGTAGCATTCTGCAAATGAAGAATTTGCAGAAGTCCTTAGAAAGTTCCCTTCAAATTAGCAGGGATGCTGGGGTAGCTAGCTTCAGAGTTTGAAAGATGTCCTACAGGTCAGGAGGGACATTTTGGGTAAAGACGTATGTGTTCCATGATATGACCCAGTATCTAAATGACTGACTTCTACTCTTGCCTCCATGGTTAAGCAGTAAGTATATCTTGCCAGTGGTGTAATATCAGAGGAAAGGAATGAATCTGAAGGGTCATCGATCTTGCACCCCAAGCCACTTTTCGAGATGTGAACTTGCATTTCCAATTTCCTGTAGATGTCTCCACATGCAAGCCTTTTTAGTATCTCAGACTCTATGTAGCTAGACTAATGAAAGTTACCATTTTCTATCAACTCTGTCCTTCTCATTTCCCTCCATATTTTTGTTAGTAAAACCAACAGTCTATCATTCATCTCATTTTCTTACCTAGCCTTTATCCCAAACTCCACTGATACCTGGCAGAGGCCATAAGATAGATACCCTCAAGGTATCCCCAGATAGGAGTAGAAGTACTTGTGTCTAAATCCAAAAAAACAGGTGCAGAGAGCATGAATCCACTTAACAAAATTCCTTGGAGGCTCCCTAAGCCTGGTCCCCAGTCTCTCTTTTATTTTTTTCTGATCTGCAATGCTTGTCTCCTGATCCAGACTTAGCATCTGCTTTTATCTTTGATATTTGAGGCTCCAATTCAACTTTTCTAGACTGTGGATTAATGGCTCATCTCTGGAACCTCAAGTATTGCAAATACTCATTAACTGGTCTCCCTTCTTTCAGTGTCTTCCTGTCTACTTCGGCATTCCAAAAGAGATGACTTTAATCATCCAAATAATTCCTTTAATTTAGTATTACTCTATAGATAAACCTCAGGAGTTCTTCCATTGTCTACAGCATAAATACTAAATTATTTTGCCTGGAAATTTAGTGAGGAACTATACTAATTGATTCTTACCTATCTTTCAAGATTTATCCTCACCATTCCCATAGATGAATTATTTGCTTTACTGTCAATCGAATTTACTTACTTTTTAAGTAAAGTGTACTTTTATTTTTGGCTGTCCCACAATTCAACCACACTGCCTTCTTATTTGGGGGAATAATAAGGGTCAAATGCACCATTTCTTCCCTCTTTGGAGAAGGCACTGGTGACCCACTCCAGTACTCTTGCCTGGAAAATCCCATGGGCAGAGGAGCCTGGTAGGCTGCAGTCCATGGGGTCCCTAAGAGTCAGACACGGCTGAGTGACTTCACTTTCACTTTTCACTTTCATGCACTGCAGAAGGAAATGGCAACCCACTCCTGTGTTCTTGCCTGGAGAATCCCAGGGATGGCGGAGCCTGGTGGGCTGCGATCTATGGGGTCGCACAGAGTTGGACACGACTGAAGAGACTTAGCAGCAGCAGCAGCAGCAGCAGCTTCCCTCTTTGCTTCTATGACATGAGCACAAACTTCGGCTTAGCCAATCAGATGCTCCCACGCAGGACAATGACTAGAAAGTGAGTGATACAGAGACAGAGAAGCAGTTGGAATTCACTTATACTGGTGGTAGGGGCACTGGCTGAGTCCTCTGGCAGTTGTTGCAGCGTCCTGACTAGATTATTTTTGCTGAAATACTATTATGCTGCTTGCCTCTAGGCTTTTGGGAGTATGTTTGATTCCTACCTTTTTCTAAGCCTAGTCCTCCAACTTGTTGGTGATTCTGTATGCTACTGATGTTTTTCCAGTACATTTCCATCATCGTTCTTACAGATGCGCAATTTCTTCTGTTTTCAATCTTAAGAATCCTAACTGATCTATCCCCCGAAGCACCTCGCTGTTTTCACCATTGTCTCTTCGCTATGCTAACTCTGTGTATAGAATGTCTTTCTAACTTCAGTCTCTTTTTTCCATATCAAGCTCAAATGTTACTTTTCTGTATTTTAAATTGATTTTTAATTGGCAGATAATCACTTTACCATGTTACATTAGTCTCTGCTGTACAATGTCATGAATCAGTTATAAGCATACACACTCTACCCATCCTGAACGTCCTTCCCACCCCCACCACATCCCACCCCTCCAGGTCATCACAGAGCAGCAGGCTGAGCTCCCTGAGCTCAACAGGCTGAGCTCCAGCAACTTCCCGCCTACCATCTATTTTAGTGTATAGATGTCAGTGCTCTCTCTCAATTCATCCCACCCACTCTTTCCCCTGCTGTTTTCTTGATCATCTGTGCCCTGTGAGCCAGATCCTGAGCTACGAATGCAGAGAGGAATACACAGAGGTAAAATATGCAGAGCCCAAAGTCACAGGCCCTCTGCTCACGCTGATGCCATGCTTAGTAAAAGGCAAACATACAAGGAACAATTACATTTCCCAAAGATAAAAGCCAGAATGAAGATACGTAGTATGTTCACTGAGGCATGAAGGGGAACGTTCTTGTGCTAAGCTTCAATGCAGAGGGATTGACAGGAATTGAACTGGAGAAAAGGCAGTACAGGCACAGAGCCAGCATGTACAGTGGCAATGGAGTGAGAAAGAATACGGAATATTGAACAATGACTGAAGTCCAATGTGTCTATGTGTCTATGAGACATAGCATGTGAGGGAGGGACAGTGGTGGGAAATCAAGCTGGAGGAATGGAGCCTGTCTGGTGAGTTCAGTCATGTGGGCTCCACCCTCCAGGCGACAGTGTCTTAGCCTTCTTGATCATGCATTCCATCACATTTGTTTGAGCTTCTGCCCAAATATATGTTCACCTAAATGGCGTGCTGCAATTCATGGGGTCGCAAAGAGTCAGACACGACTGAGCGACTCAACTGAACTGAACTGAATTATAATCTTATCTAGTATTTTGATGGATTCATGTATGAAGTACTAATTATATGAATTTCATAATTAATTTTTTAAAGTTATGATAATACAATACTAATGTTGTCTTCTCACATGCCAAAGGTTGTCTTGCTGGCCTCAATCTGTTATTAGAAAGTTCGTTAGGGGGTGAATGTATATTTGCTTTTCTGTAAGATAATTGCACAAGCAGAATGGGAAAAGAACTAAAGCAAAATCCTTGAGTTCTAAGGTGTGTAAAATGTACTTGGATTGCTTTAGAAATAAAGAATCAGAGTCCCCAGTGAGTTAATGGAAGTAAATACTATTCATCAATAGCTATGAATATTATGAAAACACAGTCAGACATGTATGAAAGGATTTGATACCTCACACCACCAAGGAAGAATTCTCGACAAAAGCAGCACATTTGAATTTGATCAAGGCTTTACCTTTCCGTAATAGTTAAGACATTATTATTAATTGTTATATAATTATAAGTAAAGTATATAATAAATTATAAAACTAGTTATTAGAGAACATTATTATAGAAATTAAAGAAAATATAGGGGTTAAGTTATACCACAATAATATAACTAACAAAATACAGACTCTGGCAAACTTTATAGGACAAATAACCCAATTTCTTCAACAAATAAGAAGCAGAGAGGGAAACGGGTGATAGAGGAAGAAAAAAGAGCTAGGTGATGTATCAGCCAATTGAAATGTAGGAAAGTTACTCAGGTTTTGATTCAAAAAATTGTGAGGCAACATGGGAAATATGAATACTGACTAGATGTTTGATACAAAGAAAATATTCTTAATTTTTAAAGAAATAATTGTAATAATGATAATAATTGTAATAATTCTAAATTTAAAAAATTAAAAAAATTCTAAATTAGTCTTTAAAAGTCTTTATTATTTAGAGATACACACAAATATTTTCAGATGAAATGATGTGCTATCTGAAACTTACTTTGAAATATTCAAAATAATTTGGGGAGAGGATATTAATCAAATAGCATTGGCCACGAGTTGATAATAATTAAAGCTGGTGCTAAATCCATGGTCAGTGTTTCATTATATTTTTCTCTTTTCTTTTGAATATGCTTGAAAGCTTCCTAAAAAAATATTTTACATTCGGATTCCTTGGTTTCATTCCCTGTAGATTCTGATGCCATAGATCTACAGAGGTACTCAGAAGTCTAAATTTTTAACAAGCACCACAGGGAATTTGGAATCAGATGGCCCCTAAACCATAACAGAGAAATCAGTACAGTGACATGAAGGGAAGAATCAAATAGGAGAAACAGGCAGCTTAAAGTACAGTATGGTAGGTGCTCAAGATAAATACCTGCCAATTATATTGGATCATTGTTTACAAATAATTGCCCCAAATCTTAATAATGTTTGTGTGTAATAATCAGGGTGTGATTACTGGTGCTGTTTCCTGATACAGGCTTTTTCTTTTTTTTTCTATTAGATTTTTTAAGAATCTCCTCATGCTTTCCTCATGAACTAAGGCTAATTCCCTGATTAGATAATCATCCTTGTGAATGCTTTCTTCCTAATCACAATGGTAGGAGAGATGTCGCCAGGCCTTCCAGGAAGGGAGAGACACCCAGTTGTGACCACTCAGTTGGCATCGGCTCCCACTCCACCCCTTCCAGGAGGAAAGGCTCTCATAACCCTGAAAGGGGACGGAGCAGAGAGCTGACCCATCCGTCCCAGTGCTGTCAGCTCCCATCAATCCCCACACACTCCCACACCCCCTTTTTCTTTCCACATTTGAGACTTTTTCAACTGGAAAACACTCCAGGTCCTGGGCAGAGCTAAAGACACTCCAGGTCCTAAAGACAGAGCTGCTTGTGTCATAAGGCAAACTAACTGAAAAGCGGAAGGCCCCGACATAGCTTTCAGAACGTGGGTCCCTCTCCAGCCTGGAACCTGCAGGCTGAACCTCCTGCTGGCTCAGACTCCCTGGGATTGTGAATGTGCTTTCCACTCAGGCAAAGCTCTGTTGTCCTGCCAGCAACGGAAAAGCAAGCTTCCAGAAGAATCCCCTCCTCTTGAGTAGTTCCAGGCTTCAGACCTGTCTGGATGAGCTCATGTCAGGGGTGGTAGATTATGGCTGCCGTCCACACCCTGCTCCCTTCCCCAGCACAACTGTGTGTTCAGTGGCCTTGCCCCTCCCACATTAGCCAGGAAGCCTCATTGTGCCCCACGGACAGGGTAACAAAACAACAATGGCAAGAGATGGGCACTGTTCATACTCTGATTACGCAGACAAAGATGTTGAACTTCAAGGTCTCAGTGATTTATCCAAGATCACTCAGCTCGGGGTCAGAGCTAGGATCAGGTAATCCTGCTTCAGGTTCTGTGCATTAACTCCCTCTGAAGTTCTCGGCTGCTTCCCTTGATGCAATCAACCTGCCTTTTATATCCTGCTCTCCTCCTGCCAATGTGGCGTGTGTGCAGTCCCCTGAACACATCCCACTTATATTCATATATCTCCCTTTCCTTTCACCTTTCTTTCCTCCTGAAATGCTTTCCTCTCCTCAACTCCAATGTCACCAACTGTCCCTGCCCCAGCTTCAAGGTCCATGTCAATGGCACTTCTTCCAAGGTGCCTTTTACCATTCCTCTCCCCACTCCCATCCACAAGCGACAGTTTCTTCTTTTGCACCTTCATAATCTTCTGATAACATTTTTTGTCACTCACTCTTGTTTCCTTTTCTTGTATTTTTCTTATGTGGCATTATGGCCACATGGATACTTACCTTAAGAATCTGTTACATGCAACCTCCTTGAGCCTAATAATCATTTATTATTCAGCTTTTTATTTTCCCCAGCATTTACAACAGTGTTTGTTTTATAGTGAAAGTGAAGTCGCTCAGTCGTGTCTGACTCTTTGCAACCCCATGGACTGTAGCCCACCAGGCTCCTCCCTCCATGGGATTTTCCAGGCAAGAGTATTGGAGTGGGTTGCCATTTCCTTCTCCAGGGGATCTTCCCGACCCAGGGATCAAACCCGAGTCTCCCGCATCCCAGGCAAACACTTTAACCTCTAAAAATCCATTGAATTGAATATATACAACTGTGAATATAGATATATATAACTGAGTTATATATCTGTAACTTAGAAATATATGCATATATGTGTGTGTATGTATATATATATATATAGTTTTCACTTATCAAGTGGTGGTGGTTTAGTTACTAAGTTGTATCTGACTCTTGTGACTCCTTGGACTGTAGTCTGCCAGTCTCCTCTGTCCATGGGATTTCCCAGGCAAGAATACTGGCATGCATTGCCATTTCCTTCTCCAGGGAGTCTTCCCCACCCAGGGATTGAACCCAGGTCTCCTGCATTGCAGGGAGATTCTTTACCGACTGAATCACTGCTGCTGCTACTGCTGTCATTTCAGTCGTGTCTGACTCTGTGTGACCCCACAGATGGCAGCCCACCAGGCTCCCCCATCCCTGGGATTCTCCAGGCAAGAACACTGGAGTGGGTTGCCATTTCCTTCTCCAATGCATGAAAGTGAAAAGTGAGAGTGAAGTTTCGCAGTCGTGTCCGACTCTTAGCGACCCCATGGAATGCAGCCTACCAGGCTCCTCCGTCCATGGGATTTTCCAGGCAAGAGTACTGGAGTGGGGTGCCATTGCCTTCTCTGGACTGAATCACTAGGAAAGCCCTTTTCATTTATCAAGATGTAATTAAATGCAGGGAGAGGTGAGATGCTGCAAAGGATTAACCTTGTGATTAATCTATATCCCATTACTATAAAACCTTCTTAAGCAGCATCTGTAATGTATGTCTTTGCCAAATCTGTATTTGCATATACACACACTGCACATGGACTTCCTCTGAGTCTTGAGTGTCTTGCTTCCACTTCTCTGCTTCACATAGAGGAGGTAGCAAGGGCTAAAAGGTGGAGATACAGAGCAGCAGAGGCGGGTTGACATGATCAGATGCTCAGCCTCAACCTTCCTTGCCCTTTTGTGATTCCGGATTGGATTGAGTATGTGAGGAGGGAAAGGGCAGCCCTCTGGGGAGATTAATAATAAGGTCTGAAGGATGAAGATCAAAGAACGGCTTTGGCAGCAGACCATGTAGTAACCGGCAGAGACTCTCTGATCTCTATGTGTTCTTCTATGCCCCATGTGATCTCAAGCTGCATTTTGCACCCTTTCCTGGGGTCAGCACCCTTCTCAGTTACACTCCACCTTTATTTCTTCTAACCTCCACCTCCTAACAGCTCTGCTGTTCACCTACCATCAGAGAGAACCACTAACACAAGTTTTATAAAACTAGTATGAAACCAGATTTTAGCTAGTATGAAAGTTTAGGGGAACTTTTCTTAGAATATCTATCCCAGATGAATTATCCTAATTGGTCTTCTACAGCATTTAACTGCACTAACTAATCAAGTCATAAACCGTGTAAGAGTTTACCTTCTAAAGCATCTATTGCATATTGTCTGGGATTTACTCCAAAATAATCTGGTGTTTAATGGGGATTGGGGGAAGGGTACAAAGGAACCAAATGGCCATGAGCTGGCAGTTATTGAAGTTGGCTGATGGGTACCTAGGGGTTCATCATACCATTCTCTCTCGTTTTAGTATATGTTTGAAATTTCCCTCAATTTTGTTTCTTTAAAAAGAATCTCTTGTTTTCACATTCTGCTCTGCACAATTCTAGCATGGTTAGCCTTTCTGTTTTAGGAGGTGGGAGATCTGGCACCTCTGCGTTTTTCATTGTCCCAACTTGTCTCATCTTCTTTACCCGACACAGCCGGGGAAACAGGGGTCTTTCTGCTTGGCGAATCTCAAATACTATCCACCAAGTGGCCCGGGAACCTTGGCCTTTGCCAGTCTGAATTCCCAGACTCCTTTCATAACCATTTAAAAACATGTCACGGTAGCAGGAGTTGCAAGTCCGAGTGTTGTATTTTTACTGGGAACTTCATATTCTGCCGCTGGGCTGCAACTAGAAACTAGGATGGTGGCTCTTTTGTAAAAGTCACCGTGTTCTTTTTTCCTTTTCTCATTCTTTCTCTCTCTCTCTCTTCTTTCCCTGCTATTGGAAAAGCATCTACTGATGGGAGGTTACCAAGTAGAGGATACAGGAACTTTCTGGTGTTGAATGTTTCCAGGATATCCGTAAGCAAAGCTGTTTGCCCTGCTGTGAATGACTTGGTAGATCAGCAGCCTGAGTACCCTTTTGGGAGAATTATTGTTGGTCTGGGAGGAAAATATGCTTAAAACTCAAATATGAGACCCTATATGAAAGGTGACGTTCAGGTTGTACTTTACACCAGCGAGTCAAATGGCATCTCTGAAGTCACACCAAGCAGTCAGACTTGCCATTTGATCCACAGCAGACCTCATTCTGCATAAACCATATCCAAAATGTTATCCCACCCAGGGGGCAAGCCCTGAGACCCCTCACTGGCAGGCGTTCTTTGAAAGTTGCTCTCAGGAACTTCTCCTGAGGTGCTGCCTTTCTTTACAGCTTGTCTGATTCCGTGAAGCCAGAGACTCCTTGAACAACCAAGAAAGGCAAACTGAAAAAATAGAGCAGTCTGACTGGTTAGAAGCCCTGGGCTGTGTAGGAACATGGCCAGAGCCTGGATTTACGACTGTCAGTCACACATCTCATTTTGCACAGGAGAGGCATTTCTTTAATCCACCTGTTCAATGATTTATCATGCTATGTGTTTCCCCTTAATTGTCATTTGGGCAAAGTCTTTATGTTGTAAGGTGATACCCTAGTATTTTTTAATGACCTTAGGCAAAATGATTGACACTGGATTCTGGAGTCAGATGTTCCTAGTGACGCAACTTGCTCTCCCAGTAGCAGGAGAGCTTCCTGCCATGATTAAGTTAGAACTGTGAGAGTGCTAAAATGTGCTCTGAGGCAAGCACTTTTATTATAGAGTCTAGTTGCAGAGAAGTGAAGCAACACAAATCTTGCCTCCAAATATCCCTTTTCGCTCTGGACTAGCCACTCTCTATAGGAAAGCAGTGTGTGCCGGACACTCAAAATACAAGTGTTCACAGTCACACTTTACCCAAACCTACAACTTTTCTGGCTCTATCCCTTCCTTCTTTTCTATTTCTTTTTCTGGGTTCATAGGACAATGTGATCATGACTGATTTATGTCTGGCAGGCTGCCAGTCTCTGAACTCTCATTAACTAGCCCAGTCAAGCAAGACATAGCCCAGTCAAGCAAGTTCAAGTCCATTCTGTATTTGAACTTGAAATGGAAAATCATCTGTATTTTCTTTTCTCAATAGGAGGCTGAGATGGAGCAAAAGTGTAATTCTATTTTTTTTTTGGATGTGTCCTAAAGTTCCCAATGAGCTCTGAGTGTCAGAGCCACTGTGACTCAAGGCTGGATGGTCCTTGTTAAAATAGCACAAAGGACTTTCTCAACGTCCCTGCCTAGTTTCTCTCTATTACTATTCAGGGTTCCTAGGCAACGAGTATTTTTAGGATATGGTTGCCTCCTGAGTGAATATTCTGAATCATTAAAGATTCCTTAATTTATCAACATAGCACCACAAGGAATGCATTGAAACCAAAACACAAATAAGGCTATGGCCTATAAACATGTTATTAACTTAGAAAGGAAGAGGAAATCAATAGACTGTCTTGAACTCCCATTAATTTTACACTCAAGATTCTTACAGGTATGCATTCCAAATTACTATAGACATTGCGTTCCCTTTCTACTGATACTGGAATCATTTCCTTTGGTACTGGAATCCAAATGTATGAGGTTAAACACAGACTGGGAAGTTGACCCTATATGCTTTTACTCTTTTTGTAGAATTATGCCTGAATACCTGAACCAGACTTAATTGAACCACAAAACATTTCTTTTCACTGCTTACATTTTCAGTACCTCAATATGAGTGCTCAGTAAATACTGGGCAAATGAGTGAATGAATAAACAGAGAGGAACTTCATCCTAGAAGGGAGCTGGCATGCTGGCATGACTCAGTAATTCCCTAGCATTGTCACATACCAGACTCATTTATAAGTGCTTTATTCGTAAAATGTTTGTTGTGTTTCTCCAAGTAAAACCATATCTCCCTCCTCATTCTTTATTCTAATGATTGCTCATTATAATAATTCAAACAACATAGAGGATTCTAAAGAAAAACTTGTCTTAAAGTTAAAAAATAAAATAAAAAAATAAAAATAAATAAAAATAAAATAATACCCCAGTGGTATACATGCACTTAATGACATTCTATAATTTTTCTTTGCTTAAATGAACTCATTTATACTTACAGTTTATTTTATAAGAATGGTGAAAAGTGAAAGTGTTAGTCACTCAGTCATGTCTGACTCTTTGCAACCCCATGGACTGTAGCCCGCCAGGCTCCTCCGTCCATGGAATTCTCCAGGCAGGAACACTGGAGTGGGTAGCCATTCCCATCTCCAGGGGATCTTCCTGACCCAGGGATTGAACCTGGGTCTCCTGCTTTGCAAGCAGATTCTTTACTGTCTGAGCCACCAGGGAAGCCCATAAGAATGGTATTGGATGATAAATATTAGCTGAAAGCTTTTTCACATAGTATATTGTAGAGATCCTTCTAAATTAATATGTGTACCTAGCAATCTGCCTTATTCATTTTATTAGCTACAGAGTTTGATCCCTGGGTCAAGAGGATCCCCTGAAGAAAGGAATGGTTTACTGAGTCCAGTACTCCTGCCTGGAGAATTCCATGGACAGAGGAGCCTGGCAGGCTACAGTCCATGGGGTCACAAAGAGTTGGACATGACTGAGTGACTAACACTTTCACTTTTATATATAATATAGACATACCATATTTCATTTAAAATTGTTTTGGTGTATGTGTTTACATTCTGGCAAGTCAGAAATATAATAGAACCTCAATATGAGTTCTATTATATCTCTAACTATCATGCATTTCCAGAAGTAGGATACAGAGCATACACATTTAAGTTTTAATAAAATATGGCTGTATTACCTGATTCTTAACCCTTACCAATTCTTGTATTTATAAATCCTCTACTTCATTATAAATCTATTGGAAAATAAAATGGTATCATTTTGTGGTTGTTAATTTACATTCCCTGGGAACAGTTTGTTTTTAAGGACCGATTCTAGGGCCCACTTTGAATCTACTGAACCAGAATCTCTGGAGTCAGCACTTGTGAATCCTGGTCTCTGTAGAGCTGCCAGGTGGGTCTGATGCAGTCAGTGTTTGGAGAGCCATTCGGGAAGCACTGATCAAAATCATCTCCTGGTTGACACATAAGCTTCCATTATTTAGAAACAAAACAAAATCCTCAACAGCAATAAGATCTGATTAGTGAAATCTGTGTGTGTGTAATAATGTCATTTTTATATGACTTTAAACTGTACTTATTTTAGATGTTGATGCAAATCTCAATTCACCATCTTAACTTTTTAAAAATGTCTGTGTCCAGCCAGAAAAGACAATAAAGCATAGCGGATATAGATAATCTTATTTGCAAAACAGTCATAGAGACAGAGAGAGCAAACGTATGGCCACTAAGAGGAGAAGGAGGTGTGGGATGAACTGCAAGATTGGGACTGACATATATAATATATATACTATCGATACACTGTATAAGGCAGATAACTAATGAGACCCTACTCAGCGCTCTGTGGTGACCTCAGTGGGATGGAATTCCTAAAAAAGAGGGGATATATGTTTAAGTGGGGCTTTCCTGGTGACTCAGTGACAAATCTGCCTACAATGTAAGAGACTCAGGTTCCCTCCCTGGGTCAAGAAGATCCCCTGAAGAAGGGAACGGCTACCCACTCCAGTATTCTTGCCTGGAGAATTCCATGGACAGAGGAGTCTGGTAGGCTACAGTCCAGGGAGTCACAAAGAGTTGGACATTACTGAGTGACTAACACTGTTTTTTCTATGGTTGATTCATTTTGCTGCACAGTAGAAACTAACACAACATTGTAAAGCAACTATACTCCAATAACAATTCATTTTTAAAAATAAGGCTTTTTAGAAGCATCCTTAACAGCCAACCAGTGACACAGACCTCCAACCAAGGGTGGGCATCCTATAGGAGCCTCCAAAGCCCAGGGGCAAAATGGAATGGAAAGGCAAAGACCTGCATCTGGGTGTGAGTCTTATTCCTAACCTGTTGGGTCACAAGCAAGCTGTTTAACCTCTCCAAGCCCCCATTTCATCATCTGAAAATAAGAATAATATTTCATTGAACTTATGGAAAGGAGTTAGAAAGGCAAGGCAGGTGAAAATGCTATGTCTACTTCCAAGTGCCATGTAAAGGCTAACTGGCCCTCTAATCAGATAGCATGATAGTGTTCAGGTTTTTCTGAGATATATGCATTTGGATAAGGATATACTGAACATAGGGGCTTCCCTGATGGCTCAGCAGTAAAGAATCTGCCTGAGTTGCAGGAGACCACCTGCAGTGAAGGAGACATAGGTTTGATCCCTGGGCTGGGAAGATCCCTTAGAGAAGGAAATGGCAAGCCACTCCAGTATTCTTGCCTAGGAAATCCCATGGACAGAGGAGCCTGGCAGATTAAAGTCCATGGTGTCCCAAGAGTCATCATGACTTAGTGACTAAACCACCACCACCACCATACTGAACATAAGGAATCTCTGATTGAAAGAGCAAAAAATTAATATGTATATGGATTTGGAGGGTGTGGGTTCCTGTCAGATAGGACCTAACACAAATTCTTGTGTCAACTCATTTTCTCTTAGTGTTTGCAATTTCACTTCTAAGGTAAACTGCTGTTTTTCTACCAACATCCCATTTAAACTGACTTTCTCAGAGTTTCTGTACTTTTCAGTGTCTTAAAAACTCACTCAATCATACATCAGCCATGCTTTAAACTTAATTTTAAGATAGGTAAAAGCAGGGGTCTTCCCTGGTGGTCCAGTGATGAAGAATCCACCTTGCAATCCCAAGGTTCCCTCTAGAAGTACCCCGGTTCCCCCTCTCACTCCCCGCACCTAGCTAACTGTTCTTCCAGTCTCGATCTCATCAAGTCATCGCCTTCATCTTCAGTCCCCCCTACAGTGTGTTATCTTTTCCGGCTATGAACTCCGTCATACCCTGTCCCCCAGTTTCAGGCAGAGGCTGGCTGATATTCAGAGTTTTGAGTTTTCCATGCAGGAAACTCAAGGAGGCCAGGGATCAGAGTACCAGCTTTGGTGGTGGGAGATGTGGCAGACAGCCCCAAGTTCTGGCGGCAGATGGTTCAGAGGTCATCTGCATTTTCAGTCCTGGCTTGCCCAAACTATTGAGCTGGTCCTCAGTGTTAGCTTGGACTCTTGATCCTTTGTGGCTCAGCTTCTGCTGGGACTTTATTCAAGAATCAGGTATTGAAAATTTACTGTGTACCTGGGTGTCCGGGCATTGCAGTTAAGTAGTAGATCCTACTCTACTACTGAATGATCTCAATTACTTGGCTTAATTTGTGCCCCAGTTTCCACATCTGTAAAATACAGGTAATAATAATACCTACTTCATTGGGTTGTTGTGAAGATCAGGTGAGAGCCTGCATTCAAACAAAGCTCAGAGAGTAATGCTTAGAGTATACTGAGTGCCCAGTAAATACTGTTGTTCATACTGTGAGTTAAACTCCAGTCTCCAGTCTGCTTTCCTGGTCTCAGAGCACTTCCCTGAGAATTTGTCTCTTGCTGCTTTGCTTTTTCAAAGCCCAGGTCTAAGTTTTATGTTTACACTCTAATTTCTTCTCCCATTTCTAACCTGCTCTGCCTTATCACAGCCCAAGTTCTTGGGAGCATTCCCTTTCTAAAATATATACTGAAAAGCAAATGTTATACCCATTGGAACAACTACAATGGAAAAGATGAAAGTGTAAAAATATTGATGGAGATGTAAAGCTTCCAGAACTCTTACAGTGCTGGTAGGAGGATAAATTGATGCAGACATTTTAGAAAAGTGGCAGTTAGAGCTGAACACAACCTATCCTTTATTTAATTCAGGGATCCCACTGCTGGTATTTCTCACCCTAGGAGTTGTGTATGTACGTAAGCAAAAAATCATGTAGAAGAAATTTCACAAGAGCACAATGTTAGTTATCTCTTCTTGAATAACAAATTACTCTAAAACTTAGCAACTTGTAACAACAAACATTTATTATCTCACAGTTTCTGTGGCTCGGAAATCTGCGAATGACTGAGCTGGATGAAGGGTCAATTCACCCATTAGGCACAGTGTGTGCAGTGCCTGGGGTCCATGGCGTTTGTCAGTACAATTTCCTTCTTGCAATAAGTGAAATTCATCTTTCTTTTGTTTTGTTTTCCGGTGACAAGAGGGCTGAGGACCAATCAAGTCATATAATCACATAAGGCAACCCTGGCTGAGGGTCTCTCGGGAGGTTTTGGTCAGACTGTCAGCTGGGACCACAGATCCACCTCCACAGTGACTTGAGTAGTGGCTGGCAGGTCTCAGAGCTCCTGTCCAGCCGCTGGCCAGAGGCTTCAGTGTCTCCCCGCGCAGCCTCTCCATGGTGACCTGAGTGTCCTCCCAACGTGGCAGATGGCTTTCCCCAAAGAAGGGAGGGAAAGAGAGGCACCAAGGTGAAGCCTCCGCGTCTTCCAAAATGGTTATCTTGGACATGACACACCATCACTTCTGCCACGTTCTGTTGGTTACACAGATCCTGAGACAATGCAGGAGACGTGTGAATACAGGAGGTAGGCCGCTCAGGAGCCTGGCTATCACAGGGACTATCTATTTTCTTTTATTATTATTATTTTTTTAATTTAATTTTATTTTTAAACTTTACAATATTGTATTAGTTTTGCCCAACATCGAAATGAATCTGCCACAGGTATACCTGAGGATAACTATTTCACAATGCTGTGATGGCTTTTGTCATATAGTAGCAAGAAGCAGCATCAGGCAAACAAGATCCCCTCCCTCTTGAGTTCCCCTTCCTCTTCCCTCCCGCCCCGCCCCTCTAGGTCATCATAGAGCACTGGCTTTATGTTCCCCGCATCATACATCGATACACTGGCTATTTCTCACGTGGTAATATGTATGAAACTAGAAACTATCTGAATGCCTTTCACAGTAGAAAGGATAAAAGATGGTGTATTCATACAATGAATACTACACAGCGATGAGACCAAGCTCTTTGTGATGACACACAGCAGTGTGGATGTACTTCACAAACATAATATTTCACTGAGGAAGCCAGGCACAGGGAATACATCCTATGTTTCCACTTATGTAATGTATGGATGTGAGAGTTGGACTGTGAAGAAAGCTGAGCGCTGAAGAATTGATGCTTTTGAACTGTGGTGTTGGAGAAGACTCTTGAGAGTCCCTTGGACTGCAAGGAGATCCAACCAATCCATTCTAGAGGAGATCAGCCCTGGGTGTTCTTTGGAAGGAATGATGCTAAAGCTGAAACTCCAGTACTTTGGGCACCTCATGCGAAGAGTTGACTCATTGGAAAAGACTCTGATGCTGGGAGGGATTGGGGACAGGAGGAGGAGGGGATGACAGAGGACGAGATGGCTGGATGGCATCACTGACTCGATGGATGTGAGTCTGAGTGAACTCCGGGAGTTGGTGATGGACAGGGAGGCCTGGTGTGCTGCGATTCACGGGGTCGCAAAGAGTTGGACACGACTGAGCGACTGAACTGAACTGAACTGAAAGATTAGGCAAAGCTACTCATGTGTCAGAGGCGAGGATGATGGTTCCTCCTGGAGAGATAATGACAGGATGGGGTCAAAGGGAGTTTTGAGAGACCTGCAGTATTCAGTTTATTCATCCGACTCTACAGGTTCTGTATGTGTGTGTGTCGGTGTGTGTGAAATTTTACTTTTCTCTATGCATATTATCCTTTAAAGTTTTCTGAAAATAGGTGTTAGAACACCTTTTTGGTCTCCTTTTCCTATCATTCTGGAAATGATATCAGCCACAGCTAAGTATAAACCTGGGGTAATTATAATCTCTGGTCAGAAAATTGGTCTGACTCAAAGCCCACCAGCCATGAAAACTTGGATAAGCTACTAATCTCTGGGAACTGTAGTTTGCTTATCTGAGAGCAGGGTGGACGTGCACTTCTAGCCTCAAAGTGTGACAGAGAATACTGAGTAATGTCAGGTACAGTTGAGGCCCATCACATATGGGGTCAAAGAGTAATGTGAAAGTCAAGCGCAAGCAAAGTACCTTTGAAAATTCCTTAGATGAGCCTTAAGTCACTTTAATGCCCTTGAGGCCCAAAGATCAGGAACAAGGAATTTACTTTTTTTTCTTTTCTTTATATTTCTGTCCTGGAAAGGGGTTTTCCCTTTGGAACAGGGGTTTTCCCCAGATTATTTTGGTTCTAGAAAGCTTTTGTGGATAATGTCAAGGTTAAAGTGACTCATTAATGTCATTTAACCAAAACAGGGGTTTGCTTGATTCTTGATGGCATGTTGAGGCAATAAATAGAGAAAGAAGCTGAGGTTAACATTAGAGAGATAAATAACAATTTATTTCAAGAGGGTAGTACATTATAGTTGACAAAACTTAAATCATTTCTTTAAAATTAACCTTATTTTACAGATAAGGCTTAACCTCTCAAGATCAAACTAGTTTTACAGGAGAGCTTGGATTCATAACCAGAACTTCCAAGTTCAGAACCATAATACAGGGAAAACCCTGGTCTCTATCTCTGTCTGTGTGTCTGTCTGTCTCTTAGGGTGGTGGTGGAACAGAGAGGTAGGTCTGGGAACTTGTGATCTGGCTCTCCTGGGCTTATGCGGCCCTAGCCACCTGTATGACCCTCCTGACCTTGCCATCTTTAGGTGAGATTCCCTAAATCAGATAAGATATTGAGGTGGGGCAAGCAGAGTTTCTCTGGTGGCTGTGGTTCTTATCTGGGCAGAGACTTGCTGCCCACAATGGGGTTAAAGGTTGTTCCTGTGCATTCTGGTATGTGTGAAGTCTAGGAAATGTTTTGCTAGGTGATACAGTTGGTTTCTGATGCTCCAGGGTGGGGCCAGTTTATCTCTTCAATACATATATGCCTGCATCATGCTTATGCATGCATTTGACATGTGCTTATCACTAGATAATCAAACCATTTGTAAAGACAAACCTTCACCATTACAGACATATGTTATGAGATGCTTGTGATACCATGATTCAAGTCTGGGTTTATCCTCCTCACGGGAGTTGGGAGCCACAGTACACAGGACTTGGCTGTGCCTTACAGTCTTGCAAGTGTGTAGACCTTTTAAATGTGACTGGAGCCTCCCTCAACAGGGCAAGACCTTCCTGTACTTACTAGAAGAACCCAGAATTAGCCATTGCAAAGTGACTTGGGGAGGAAGGCAGGGGTGGGTTCAGGGGAGAATCTTCTCCAACGTCTCACATCAAGGAGAGATATCACTATTTCCAGTATGATCCTATTTCAGTCTTTACAATTTAAGTCATTCCATGGGGTTTCTTTGGGGACTCTTGGGTAGCAGCATGAGGCCCCCTGGTGGCCTGAAATAATTCACAAGCTTACTTTTTAAGCATTTGGAAGGGCAGGTGTAGCTGGAGAAGCCCAAAGGTAGTAAATACTCATCTGGACCAGGCGCATCCAGTAGGGCAGGGTAAGGAGGATGACTTATTCTGGGAGAGGTGAGAACTAAAGAATTTACTTTTAAGAGATGAAAACAAATGAACTCTAATTCTGGATAAACTGCTCAACGCTCTCTGATTTTTATTCTTTAGTTTGTTTAGCAAACACTTGCTGTTGAGTATCTAATGTGGGAAGGACATTTTATTAGGCATCACACAGGGGGTTTAAACACATATGACACATTATGTACTTCTAAGAAGTTTTGGAAGAGGATTCTACATTTATGGCATTATTGTGGTAGAAAATGAAAGTTGCCATCAGAGACTGTATAGGTAGAGACTCTTGAAGAAGCAATTCCTTTCAGATAAATGGGAACCTCTAGGAAGAGACTGCCAGAAAGGGCAATGGCACCCCACTCCAGTGTTCTTGCCTGGAGAATCCCAAGGATGGAGGAGCCTGGTGGGCTGCCTTCTATGGGGTCACACAGAGTTGGACACTACTGAAGTGACTTAGCAGCAGCAGCAGCAGCAGGAAGAGGCTGCACTTAAGTTGGGGCTCTAATGAGAATCAGAGTTTGGGTATGTTTGAGTTGGAGAGGGAAAGGATGGCATTATGCAGGAGGGAAAATAGAAGTTTGAACGTACATGGAGGCAGGAAACTTGAAGCCTGATTCAAGGATAGGGAGTCGTGTGGTCTGGCTACCTCATATGAGTTTTCAGGTTGAGAGTGAAAGCTGGATACATCTGTTTGGATCAGACACAGCAGAACCTTGAACACTGGCCTGAGAAATTTCTTCATCGAGCAGAGGGGATTTTTTGGGATATCTTCAGGCCAAAAAAAAGAAGCACATCAAAACACAATATTCCTTCCACTGTCATAAACACAATGCCATATACGTTCATTTGGTCCAGAGGAGGGGGGACCTGCCTGTGTTTAAGATAATTGTAATATACTCTACTGTACTGAACTCCAAACTTCTGCCATGTGACCTTCAAAGCCAGGAGAAACTAGGCCATCCAGGTGTCGCCCCTTAACACAACCATCTGAGCTCTAGTGCGCACTCAGTGCCAGAGGGCTCAAATATTTAATTAAAGTCCTTGATAGGACGATTTCCATCAAACGTGCTATGCTAGGCTTCCTTTGTTTTTCCAAGGTTTAGGAAAGGCTTTGTGTCTATCTTTCCACTCTAGTTTAATGTAGTTTAAATGACACGAACCAGGGATATTTCTGGCTAGAGTTATGGTGTAGAGTCCTAGCTGTTCATTATCCACAGAATTCAAGCAGTAATCCTATTTATGTTGCATTATAACTAACTCAGCTGAGCAGTCCGAGAAGCTACACAATGCCTGGCATATAGCTGGTGCTCAAAAATATGGTACACAAATAACCACAGATTCAATAAATACGTAGGACTCCCTGGTGACTCAGATGGTAAAGAAGCTGTATGCAGGGCAGGAGACCTGGATTGGATCCCTGGGTCAAGAAGATCTCCTGGAGAAGGGAATGGCTACCCACTCCAGTGTTCTTGTCTGGAGAATTTCATGGACAGAGGAGCCTGGTGAGCTACAGTCCATGGGGTCGCAAAGAATCAAACACAACTGAGCAACTAATACACATGTAATACATATTTAACAACATATTATACAATTTTTGACCTCTGGCTTTGATTTCCTAATTGTAATGACATAGAAATCTTTTAAAAGGACATAATTCTTAATATTTTTCAAAAGTTATAAAAAATGGTGTGACAAAAATAGAAATCTTTGAGTTAAATTAGGAAGAAGCAACATTTGAGAGGAATACAATTGAGATGTTGCCGACGCAAGGGAAGAAGGGCAATTTGTAACCGCAGTAACATAACGACAATAGAAGTAAGCATTTGAGAAGTTTTAGTAGGGACTTCCCTGGTGGTCCTGTGGCTAGGACTCCAAGATCCCAGTGCAGGGGGCCTGGGTTCGATCCCTGGTCAGGGAACTAGATCCTAATTGCTGCAACTAAAAAGAACCCGTATGTGGCAATCAAAGTCAAAGATCCCCGCATGCTGCAGCTGGGACCTGGCATAGTCAAAGAAGTAAGAAGTTTCAGCAGCAATGAGTATTTATTATTTTGAATGAACTGTACATGAAACTTAAATTTTTACATGAAATATAAAAATCATCAAAAGTGCTGTTTAGGATTATTTTAATATTAATTTATCCCCCCATGTGATCTAGTAGCTACACATTTTACCTTTTTTAATGATCTGACACATCATTACAATCATGTAAGAACTGTCCAATGTTAAAACATAAAAAAAATATTAGTTTATTCCTCAAGAAAAGTACCACCAGTGATGCTTTACTGAACATGAAAAATAAACAGATGCCAGAGAATCAACTTTTCGGGAAAAAGAAATATCATAGAGTTTCACGGGTGAATGCAAAGTCCAAAGTAGATCAGACTCTCAGCAGAACATTCTTGGGATATAACATCCTAATAGTGTGGGTTATCTCCTTTGGAGGCAGGTCACTGGTGTGCCAGAACTCATCTTTTCTGGCCTACTTTCCAACAAAACGTCTAATGCCACGAACCTCTCATGACTCCTAAAATATTTAATACAGAGGGTTTTCAGTCTTAGAATAGCCCTTGGAGTTAAGTTTGTCGTTGAAGAAGAAAGCAGTCATTGCTCACAGACGAGAGCCCCGCGCACCTTCCGCCGTCAGGCCGACCCGTGCGTCTGGTCCGCGCCGAGTGCGTGCTCCCCACAGCCGTCCTGGGTGCCCTGGCTGATGAGGTGACAGCAGGTCCTTCAAGTCACGCGTCCCAACTGGTCTCATTCGGCCCTAAGCAAACCAGCCTCTCTGATTCACCACCAGAGTTGTCTGGCTCTCCCGCCTCTTGGCTTTCTTGCTCCTCTGCCTCACCTTCCAGCACAGAGCGCTGGACGCTAACAGAAAAAGTCCCAGGGACAGAAGGACCAGGCCCAAGATGGAGATGATGGAGCCATGGGAGTTGAAGCTGTACGCCACGGCAGTGACCACGGTCCCGGTGATGAGGACCACCACAGCGAAGGGGATGACGCAGCGGTAGCAGGAGAGCTCAGCGCCCCCGGTGGCGGCCGCCAGCTGAATCTCACTGACCAGGGGCACCAAGGTAACCACCACTTCGCCATTGGCATTCTTTTCCATCGCCACCGGCTTGGGAGACTTTGGGGTTCCCAGGATCTCCTTTATGGGCTCGTCTGTCATTGTTACAGTGGTGTCTCCTAGCTGAGTTCACAGACTAGATCTGGGTGGTCTCAAAAACTGTGGGCAAAAACTGTGAAGACAGGAGATGTCAGCTGAATGCATTAGAGTGAGCCCCACAAGTAGCAGCAAAGACCTGGGGAAACACCACTATGTTCTTTTCTTTTCTAGGAGACATGGATGCCTGTGAAAATCAACTTTAATGTATTTTTTCCCCAACTTTTGCATTCTCTTTGCATTGGGCAGAAAGCAAGATAAAGCAGAGAACCATAAAGAAAGGGAAGGTATATAAGCAGGAAGCACTTTACAGTGCTTAATACTCTCTGGCAGCCTACAAATGTTTTACAAGCTTTTCTCCTTTGTCTATTGCTTTCTTTCCTCTAAACACAGAGAATCCTTAATCTTAATCCCAAAACACCCTCATTCAAAAGGAGAGCGTGTTATAAACAACATTTCTCACAGTCCATTCCACACTCACAGCAACCTAGACGCTGCCAGTATTTCCGGGCATAACATGCATTCTTTCCAAACTATGGCCCATTCACTGTGCACCAAAGTAATGTCAAGACCAGCAGCCAGCATTTAAGTGATATTTTTCTATATCAACTGACGGTCAACAAGTCTTCATTGTTGTAACTATTAAATGCAATGAAGCAGGCATCCTGGGTCCATGGTGGGAGTGCAGTGTGGCAAAAATTCAGTGATAATAATGCTAGGATTTGTGATCTAAAATGTGGCAATATCCTTTGATGCATTTGAAAAGAGAAAAATAAGAAAAGCAATTCAACAATTTTGTTGGATATAATTTTTTGCTTTTTTATGTTAAAGAAGAGGCCAACTATGAGAGTAATTAGCAGTTAATTTACAAATTTTCCATTAAATTCAACAAGGAATTTTGACATTATATGTACTACTTGTTTTAAAAGAATGAGCATACTAGATTTTCAATAAAGATTTACAAGCTCACTTTTACCCCATGCTCCAGTGTACGAAAATGTCATGCGATTCATCTTTGTAAATATTTTGAACCTGAACATTTCAGAAGGAAATCTGAAACTCTCCATCAAAAATCTCTAGGTGAAATGCCATCGCTGAGAAAACAGTGGACACTCCTGTCTTGTTTAGGCATGGCAAGTCATTCTCTTTCACCCTTGAGAAGTGATCTAGCAGCTAAAGTGTTGAACAGTTACAGTTATGCTTTAAATGAAAGCATTTAAAGGAAGATAGCAGAGATGATTTCAGTGAGATGACAACTTTGATCCTATTAAATACTCACTGAAAACTAATTCAACCCCAAAGTCAGACCTCACGGGTTCTTCCTTGCCCTGGGAGGTCAAAATATCACTCCTTATCCAATGAGCTAAAAGTTAGAGCTGTCTATTTGCATGAGACTTTCAGTCACCAAAATTAATCACTGCTATTCAAGATACCTTAATGACTGGCTAGATCAATAAAAGCATATTTGAGATTCTGTCTGAAAGGAAAAAAAAAAAACTTCAACCCAAAGCTGAAACTTCAGCTAACTTAAAAATGAGGCTGTGTCCCCCAAGTGTTTATACTTACATGTACCTCAGAGAGAAGCAATCCATTACCAGGGAGACCCCTGGACCTGAGAGAGAAGGAACAGCAGTCTGAGCTTCTTCTTGGACTTCTGAGAAGGCAGCCTGTCACAGCACCTCTGTCAGGAAAGTGACGGGACAGGGATCTCTGGGGAGGAGAAAAGATATAAAATGCTGTGGGTTTTAGATCCTGAGCTCTTTCTCTCACTCTACCCCTTCCTAAATGACGCTTGTCTTTCCCTCTCTCTTTTTATTTCCTCCCCCGCCGGTTTGCTCCTCCCTGACATTTTTTTTTTTTTTCTTCTTTCTTTTCCTTGCCAGCAGATTCTGAGTTTTGGCTTCCCCCAGCTCTGCTCAGTGACATGATAAGTCAGAATCATTTTAGAGTCCCCAGAGACACAGGAGGCAGCTTTTACTTTTATTTCTCTTGCAGCCTTTACTGAGCGCACTGCTTTGCATTACTCATTTTTTCCCCAGCCAGACTCCAAATCTTCCCCCGCCCAGCAGGCATTTTCACAAGAAAATCCCCGAGTCAGCGTTGCAGACCCAGCTGAGGGGACGGGGCCGAAGGGACAGACACTTTTAGGGCTGCGGGAACAGCTGTGAAGTCATCGGGCAGCTGAATCCAGCCTCTAAGCCAACAAAAATCTATGTTCCTAGGTTTCCTGAGTGTTCTTTCTTCATGTGTGTGTGTGCTGGCCATCTGAAGCGTAATACCTCCCTCCCCCGCTTGTCTCATTGGATGATAATTCATTTAGGAATGAGGGTGGAAGATACAAATGTTTGTGGTTAAGGGTGAAAACCAGTCATTCTGATTTAAACATGATTACTAGGAAGTGAGTAGCCTTGGCAATACTGAAATTGTCATCATCACCATCTCTCATTTATAGAGCACCTCCCATGGGCATGGCACATGCAAGGTGCACGCATTAACACTAATGCTCACAACTTTACAAAGGAGTTTATAAGCAGTTTATAATGAGGCTCAGAAATGTTAAGCAATCTGACAAATGTCATAGAGAGAGAGACTCTTGGTTTAACTCTAGTCTTTAACGGGCACACTAATCCTGCAAGGGGCTTGTTAAATGCAGATTCTGATTTAGTAGGTCTGTAGCTTGATCCTGGCTGATGCTAATCAGCTGCTCCTAGACCCACTTTAAGGAAGAAGATATTTTCAATATTCAAATACATATGACTGGATATATCATATTCTCAAACGATAAAGGTAAAGGTCTATTTCCCACCCCCTGTTGCCAAATGGGCTTTAAGCGACACATGAACTATTTAAAATTTGAAAGCCACAGATTGTTTTTTGGAGCGAAAAATGAGATCATATGTCTTTTGGAGTGAAAAATGAGATCATACCGGGTGACTCTTATAAGCTCATCCTATACTTCTGTACCCATGGTGGATTCATATCAATGTATGGCATAAACCACTACAATATTGTAAAGTAATTAGCCTCCAATTAAAATAAATAAATTTATATTAAAAAAAGCCATCTTCTATTTTTAGTCTGTACAAGTTTTAATAACTTACTTTCAACTGATATAAGTAACACTAAAATATAAGTTAAATCTTGAAGGAGATTTGTTTTCCTTCTTTCTCTTGAGTTAAGTTTCTCTAATTGCTGGTGGAGGGCATGGATGTTCTTAGGCACCTCACCGCTGTTCTACCAGAGCTCACTCTTTCCAGCCTAGTCTAGAAATAAGGCCCTGGTGATTTTGTCATAAAGGGACAGGGGCGAGAAGTATTTCTTCATTGAAAAGAAATAAAGCTGAAAAGCTCCAGAGGCTTTGCTGAGTCAGGGAGCCCAGCCTGTTGAGCTGGGCTGGAGGGCCTCAGCTACTATCCTTGGACTTTAAAGATGTGGTTATAAGGGACACAGCCACCCTCCAGGAGGAGTGCTGTTGCTTGGTATTCGAGATAAGGGGTATTTAGAACCAGAGCATTTAAGCACTGGCCAGCAATGCCCTGGGAGGATGGGGATACTGGGGATTCTTGAGGAGCTCTGTTTGAGAGCAGCTATGTTTCCACTGCAAACTGTGACCTCTGGGGGCAATTCCTCTTTACTTTCTAGCAGGGGCCTCTTCCGCCTCCCCACAGCATAATCCAATGACCCCACTGAAGCCCTGAATATCACCCTATCCTGTTGAAGACCATGCTTTCCCATTGTCAAAGTCAAAGGTACATGATTTGAATTTCTCCCAGAAAGAAGCCAGAGGCAACTGGTAAGCTCTTGGCTGAATTTATAATGAGGGGCAGAGAGTGTGTCTGTGAGCTGGGAGCAGGGTAGGTCTGTCTGTGTTGCTCCGAACACCCAAGCCCTCCTCAGCCTTTTCAGGCTTCAGAATTCTAATTCTTATTCACAGAGCTGCATCTGCCCGCACACACAGATGCACATCTTCAGATTCTAACAGCTGATGACTTGCACTGATTGATACAGAGAAGTAGAAAGTAGAAAGCAGAAATTGTATTTCAAGAATAGATACCTGGGCTTCCCTGGATGTCCAATGGTCAAGACTTCCCCTTTCAATGCAGTGGGTAGAGGTTCGATCCCTGGTTGGGGAGCCAAGATCCTACATGCCTGGAGGCCAAAAAAACACAAAAAACACATGAGATAAAAGCAATATTTTAAGAAATTCAATAAAGACTTTAAAATGACCCATATCAAAAACAATCTAGAAAAAAAGATGAAATGACTTAAAAAAAAATGAAGAATAGATACCTATCATTACACTCAAGTACACCTACAGTTTTAAATGACTTTTAAGTCTTCAAATCAAAATTCAAAGAGAATTACTAGTGATCAAAAGTCTTTGAATGACTTTTTCTCCCTCCTTTCTGTGCCTGTTAGAAATTAAACCCTCCTGAGAGTGCCTTAAGAAACACCTGCCCCCGATGCAAAATCTCATCTATAAAGCAACTAGCCTTTTTCTTCTGCAAGGCTTTGCTCAGAAGGGAGAGGAAATCTTTCTGGTTCTTTTTAAACACAAGGCTCCAGGAGATTCCTTTAAGCTTTGAAAGCTTTTCAGAAAGCTTCCAATTCATGAATTAAATCTACATCCTCCTACCCCACCTCACCCCTCCAAAGACTTCCACATTTCTCTTCCAGATCTTTCAAAAACCAGAGATCCTTACCTTTCCTAGCCAGAATTGGACTGAGACAGCTGCCAGCTCTGGCCTACAGCCACCCAGAGACGGGGATGCAAATCACTACACCAGGGACCGTAGGCAAAGTACTCAGCGAGGCTTAAACACAATCAAGGGACCGGAGAAAAACTGATGAGAGGAAATTCCTTAAGTGCTGCTGTATTTTCTTCTCTGTTTCCCTCTACGAAAATGGAATCCATATAATTTTTTTTTTAAAAAAGGGATCCAAGTTTGGACAGGGTGTCCTCCTTTGTTTTTCTTTCTTTGTGTCCTCATTCAGGCTTTCATTTTCAAGATTTTCCTTATTCAAAGCCCCTATTCTGAGACTATTCTTCTGTAGGACTATGAACCTGAAGAAAAGAATTTTGCAATTCTTGTCCTACCCCTCTGGAAGGGTCTGGGGTTGGGGAAGTATGTAAGGTGGGTAGTGAGAAGGTAAACTTATTATTATTTTTTTTTTTCTCACCATGACAAGCAAGTGATAAGGGAAGTAAACGAAGAAGAGATCAGCTGATGGTGAAATGGTCTTTGGTGCCCTGTGGGGACTCTATCCCTAAAGCCAGAGGAGAGGTCTTTTCATGCTGTTCATGAGAGGGTGGGAAGGCACCGTGGAAATGGAGGTGCACAGGAAAATCACATCTCTAGGCAACTGAGCTAACATTCTACCAAAGACATCATAAAAAGCAGAATTAAGGAACACTGCTATTTTAAAGAAAACTTCCCCAAATTAGGGGCAAAAATCTCAGTGTACTTAGAAACAAGCCAGAAACAAAGTTATTTAGATAAGGGGGATATAGAAGTGGAAGTGGAAAATGGAGCGTACCATGACCAAGAGGAGATTTTGCTTGTTTACCTTTAGTAGAAGCCAAACGTTCAGTTTCTCGATTGGAAAGGGTAACGTGTTGATTTTGCCATTGGATAGATGCTGTTGAAGACCTGGAAATTCCTCCTTTGGGAAAGCACAGACTTCATTTTGTGAGGCGCATCCCCATGTGCATTCGATTACTCACATACTTACTTTCAGTTTGCTTTGCTTGGTGGGGTTGAGATGGCTTTTTTTCAGCAGCCCTGAAGATGCCAGTTCTTGCCGGCCCTCTGTCCAATCACCACATCGTTTGATCTCTGTCATCACCCAGTCCAATTGGATCCAGTGAGGTTCAGGAAGCTGGCCAGAGTTTCTCCTTTCCAATGCTTCTTTTAAGGGTGTGTCTGCATTTATGCTCTGAAATCATGGACGTTTTGGAAAGTGATCTGTGCTTGTGTGTTCAGTTTGGATACCAGGTCATATTATTATTGCTACCCCACCCCCTACCCAAAGCACTTCTATTTGAGGACTAGACAATCAAATAGAGAGATCTGATAGTAACAAGTGAAATGATGGGTATGCCTTCAGTTTGGTTCGGTTCAGTTCAGTCCCTCAGTCGTGCCTGACTCTTTGTGACCCCATGAACCGCCAGGCTTCCCTGTCCATCACCAACTCCCAGAGTTTACCCAAACTTATGTCCATTGAATTGGTGAGGCCATCCAACCATCTCATCCTCTGTTATCCCCTTCTCCTCCCGCCCTCAATCTTTCCCAGCATCAGGGTCTTTTCCAGTGAGTCAGCTCTTGGCATCAGGTGGCCAAAGTATTGGAGTTTCAGCTTCAACATCAGTCCTTCCAATGAACACCCAGGACTGATCTCCTTTAGGATGGACTGGTTGGATCTCCTTAGATATAAGTATATATTTTACTATAGTAAGGTACCCAAAACTCAGAAAATCCTCCCAGATACAGAAAGAAATACACATGTTTTAGATGCAGACTGTGGTTACCATTCTCTTAGCCATTTTGTTCTGAGTTATGAAAGATTCAGTTCAGTTCAGTTCAGTCGCTCAATCATGTCCGACTCTTTGCAACCCCATGAATCGCAGCACTCCAGGCCTCCCTGTCCATCACCAACTCCAGGAGTCCACCCAAACCCATGTCCATCAAGTCGGTGATGCCATCCAGCCATCTCATCCTCTGGCGTCCCCTTCTCCTCCTACCCCCAATCTCTCCCAGCATCAGTCTTTTCCAATGACTCAACTCTTCGCATGAAATGGCCAAAGTACTGGAGTTTCAGCTTTAGCATCAGTCCTTCCAATGAACACTCAGGACTGATCTCCTTTAGAATGGACTGGTTGGATCTCCTTGCAGTCCAAGGGACTCTCAAGAGTCTTCTCCAACACCACAGTTCAAAAGCATCAATTCTTCGGCACTCAGCTTTCTTCACAGTCCAACTCTCACATCCATACATGACCACTGGAACAACCATAGCCTTGACTAGACGGACCTTTGTTGGCAAAGTAATGTCTCTGCTTTTCAATATGCTGTCTAGGTTGGTCATAACTTTTCTTCCAAGGAGTAAGCGTCTTTTAATTTCATGGCTGCAGTCACAATCTGCAGTGATTTTGGAGCCCAAAAAAATAAAATCTGACACTGTTTCCACTGTTTCCCCATCTATTTCCCGTGAAGTGCTGGGACCAGATGCCATGATCTTCGTTTTCTGAATGTTGAGCTTTAAGCCAACTTTTTCACTCTCCACTTTGACTTTCATCAAGAGGAATTTTAGTTCCTCTTCACTTTCTGCCATAAAGGTGGTGGCATCTGCATATCTGAGGTTATTGATATTTTTCCCGGCAATCTTGATTCCAGCTTGTGCTTCTTGCAGCCCAGCGTTTCTCATGATGTACTCTGCATATAAGTTAAATAAGCAGGGTGACAATATACACACTTGATACACTTCTTTTCCTATTTGGAACCAGTCTGTTGTTCCATGTCCAGTTCTAACTGTTGCTTCCTGACCTGCATACAGGTTTCTCAAGAGGCAGGTCAGGTGGTCTGGTATTCCCATCTCTTTCAGAATTTTCCGCAGTTTATTGTGATCTACACAGTCCAAGGCTTTGGCATAGTCAATAAAGCAGAAATAAATGTTTTTCTGGAACTTTCTTGTTTTTTCAATGATCCAGCGGATGTTGGCAATTTGATCTCTGGTTCCTCTGCCTTTTCTAAAACCAGCCTGAACATCTGGAAGCTCACGGTTCAAGTATTGCTGAAGCCTGGCTTGGAGAATTTTGAGCATTACTTTACTAGCGTGTGAGATGAGTGCAATTGTTTGGTAGTTTGACATTCTCTGGCATTGCCTTTCTTTGGGATTGGAATGAAAACTGACCTTTTCCAGTGGCCACTGCTGAGTTTTCCAAATTTGCTGGCATATTGAGTGCAGCACTTTCACAGCATCATCTTTCAGGATTTAAAGTAGCTCAACTGGAATTCTACCACCTCCACTAGCTTTGTTCAATTATATAAACATAAAAATCTGGAGCTGATGAAATCAAGTAACATTTTGGGAACTGAAGGAGGGATGAATAAATTCTCTCTCACTGTAACAAGAACTCATCATCTTTCTGGTCCCAAAGGAGAAGAACTGATTTTCCTGTTTCAAATGTAAATATATACTGAAACAGCTATGATCCTGGTATGTTCCAGGTATCTTGCACAGTCCTCTATGTTTGTATACCATTTCTTCAGAGGCCTAAGATGAGGAAGCTCAAAGGTAAAGAGCCATAGCAAATTGGGCTGATGCTTTCCCAAGAGAAGTGCCCAACCCTTGGGTCAGTCTCCCTTATTGGGCTATGGGTCATGTAATCAGGGGCTCGTGTAGCCCACCAGTTTTGCCTTCTCCAGGGAAGGAAAGGGACCACAATGCCCTGCACTCCTGGCCATTCTTGCTGATCCCTGATAATATAGGACCCTTCTATGCCTTTTGACAGAAGCAGTGACCCCCAGCCTCGGGTAACAAATGTCATTTGACCATAAAATGATGCACACAAGCATTGTGAGCCCAATCCACTCCTAATCAGCCCCACAACTCTAGATTTCAACATCAGTCTGGTCCCAGGGATTTGAAACCACCCTGTAACATACACAATTTTCTAAAATTCCTTATCTGTGATGTTCTGTAGGGTCAGCTGGTTTCTCTTGCTCCACAACCATAGGGCAGAACTTGCCTTCTGACCTGATTCTCCAGATCCCAGTTGTGTAGCTCTGGTCTTAAAGTGATTGGCAAGGGATGGGCATGCCATTTTGGGCCCCGACTCCCAAACAATGAAACCGTAGATTTTAAGCTCTGTGCCTCAGTAAGAGGAACGTGCATTGAGTTTCTTTTCACAGGTAGATTTTGTTATGTCTTGGTTTTGGAGAAAGAAATGGGGGTGCAAGGGGTGTCACTGTCCCCAGATCTAACTCCAGGCTGCTTCATTCTGCGTTGACCTATACAATATGTCCAGTCTGGTGAGGAGAGAGCACAGTAATGCTTATCCAGCATCTAATATGCACCACTGACATACAGACCCTGTCTCAGGTACTTGTATTTTTATTTTACTGATGAGGAAACTAAAACCAAGCTGAGTGAAGTACTTGCCTGGGATCCACTGATATTTACTGCAACCCTTTTGGGTGCCAGGGGCTTGCTGGATGTTCTAGTTGAGCAGATAGAAACCAGTTAGCAAAGCAAGGTCTCTGCTGTCAGGGAGCTTACAGCCCAGAACAGGAAAGCCACAGGTAATTTTTCTCTGAAGAAAGAATACCAAACTGCTATGAGAAGCCCCTGGAAGATAGGCTGTGGAAGGAACAGCCTATATATAAATGTAGCTCGTGTGTGTGTGCTAAGTCGCTTCAGTCATGTCCAACTCTTTGCAACCCTATGGACTGTAGCCTACCAGGCTCCTCTGTCCGTGAAGAAATTCATACAGGAGGGGAGTCACTACAATGGTAGAATCAGTAAAACTTGACAGTCAAGAGAGGGGGTTGGTAAGGTTTTTAAGTCTATGTAATTAATGGCTTGGTGATATTGTCGGCAGAAACAGAGGGCAGGGCGTGGAGGGTATACACTTAGCTTGTTTATCACAGCTATCCATTTCTCCAACAGAGATGCAAATGCCTGAGGAAGTGGCCTTCCTCTCTGACTACTGATTTGTGACACATGGTCTGAGTTGCCAAATATGTTTTTATAGTCTCACTGATGAATTTTCCACTAAAAGTAAAATTGAATTTATAATTCAGTTCATTTTATGAAAACAGAACCGCAGACACATATGCAATACACATAGACGATTAGAGATTGCTAGCTTTCTGCCTGAACAATAAATATTTAAGAATTCTCACTCAAGATTTTGAATGTACTGACGATAAGCAAATAATATATTGATTCAATTTTAAACTACTCAAAAACAAGAACATAGCTGTGCAGTTCTTTTTGTACAGTGCCTAGCATGAAAAAAGCACCTCATAGATGTTTTCTGGGAATGAAAATGATTTCTCCCAATGATCACTTTCCGAAGTACCACTAACATACAAGAGTAAGTATAGAATGTTCATAATACTTTACAATCAGAGAAACTGCCTTTGTTATTAAAATTCAGTTCAGTTCAGTTCAATTCAGTCACTCAGTCGTGTCTAACTCTTTGTGACCCTATGGAGTGCAGCATGCCAGGCTTCCCTGTCCATCACCAAGTCCCAGAGCTTACTCAAACTCATGTCCATCAAGTTGGAGATACCATCCAACCTCATCCTCTGTCATCCCCTTCTCCTCCCACCTTCAATCTTTCCCAGAATTAGGGTCTTTTCCCATGAGTCAGTTCTTTGCATCAGGTGGTCAAATATTGGAGCTTCAGCTTCAGCATCAGTCCTTCCCATGAATATTCAGGACTGATATCCTTGAGGACTGACTGCTTGATCTCCCTGCTGTCCGAGTGACTCTCAAGAGTCTTCTCCAACACCACAGTTCAAAAGCATCAATTCTTTGGCACTCAGCTTTCTTTATAGTTCAACATTTGCATCCATACATGACTACTGGAAAAACCATAGCTTTGACTAGAAGGGCCTTTGTTGGCAAAGTAATGACTTTGCTTCTTGATACGCTGTCTAGGTTGGTCATAGCTTTTCTTCCAAGGGACAAGCGAAGAGGTAATTTTATGTTGCCCCATGAGTTAAAGCTTAAATATAAAGGCAGTCCCAGTCCATTCTGGATTTCTTTAGAAATGTCCTGTTTTGAGTCTCACTCAGTGCAAGCAAGCTTTCACATTGGGATTTACCAGGATCAGGTTAACTAGAAAATCCCTCGTAAGTTTCTAAAAGATAGTATCAGTAATTGTGTCAATGAGTAAGGAAAATTTTTGCCAAGTAAGTAAACAAGTAAAAGGATGACTTGACACTGAAATCAGATATAAACTTGAAAACTGAGATATTATTCAAATGGATTACTTCAAAGTGTCCAGATATTTAGTGCTAAGTACATTAGTTATTTAGTTGTAACTAAATAATTATTCATTTAGTATTTGCATTTTTCCAGCATTCTTTGGGTGGTGGGCATCCTGTAGACCCTGCAATGGTTTTACCTAATAAGAAACACGTATTTATTGAACACTTACTTTATATTATACTGTTATATACTTTTTATAGATTTATTTTTTATTTAATACTCATAAGTAATCCAACAGGTAGGTGTCAGACAGTGTTGATATACAAATGAAGAGATTAAGTGACTTGTTTTGGGAAGTCACCATTTGGATAATGGTGAAACTAGAACCAAAGCCTGTTTAAAGATTTTGACCCAATCAAAAAATGGGCCAAAGAACTAAATAGACATTTCTCCAAAGAAGATACACAGATGGCTAACAAACACATGAAAAGATGCTCAACACCACTCATTATCAGAGAAATGCAAGTCAAAACCACAATGAGATACCATTTCACGCCAGTCAGAATGGCTGCGATCCAAAAGTCTACAAGCAATAAATGCTGGAGAGTGTGTGGAGAAAAGGGAACCCTCCTACACTGTTGGTGGGAATGCAAACTAGTACAGCCACTATGAAGAACAGTGTGGAGATGCCTTAAAAAACTGGAAATAGAACTGACTTGTGACCCAGCAGTCCCACTGCTGGGCATACACACTGAGGAAAACAGAACTGAAAGAGACACGTGTACCCCACTGTTCATTGCAGCACTGTTTATAATAGCCAGGACATGGAAGCAACCTAGATGCCCATCAGCAGATGAATGAATAAGAAAGCTGTGGTACATATACACAATGGAATATTACTCAGCCATTAAAAAGAATACATTTGAATCAGTTCTAATGAGGTGGATGAAACTGGAGCCTATTATACAGAGTGAAGTAAGCCAGAAAAAAAAACACCAATACAGTACACTAACGCATATATATGGAATTTAGAAAGATGGTAACAATAACCCTGTATACAAGACAGCAAAAGAGACACTGATGTATAGAACAGTCTTTTGGACTCTGTGGGAGAAGGAGAGGGTGGGATGATTTGGGAGAATGGCATTGAAACATGTAAAATATCATATGTGAAATGAGTCGCCAGTCCAGGTTCGATGCACGATACTGGATGCTTGGGGCTGGTGCACTGGGACGACCCAGAGGGATGGTATGGGGAGGGAGGAGGGAGGAGGCTTCAGGATGGGGAACACGTGTATACCTGTGGCAGATTCATGTTGATATATGGCAAAACCAATACAATATTGTAAAGTTAAAAAAAAAAAAATAAAGATTACCTCCTAATTCCTGTGCATTATCGTTTCTGTGTTCAGATGATATGCACTCTTTCTGTTGCTCATAGGAATTTACAGTCACAACAGAATAAACTCTGGGTTTGGACAAGCTGGTTTTGCCAGAAAAAACATACAATCACCTTCCCACAGAACCTCTGTGGTGACCCATTGATGAGAATAGGATCAGCTCAAGAAACTATTTGGAAACATTTTTATTCACTTTAAAATCTTTGATGTTCTCGACATGGGTGGGTGGTGGGAAAGGGAGCCATTTGCCAAGCAGAACTGAGGTCAAACTAGAACTATTTATCTTAATGAACTTATCTTATGGAACAGTGCAGAGAACAGATCTCTCGCTTTCTTTCTTTAGATAAAAATTTTAAAGTCTTGTTTCACAAAGGTGCCTTTCTGTCTCCTTCTTGTTTACTTAAACTACATAGGAAACAGGCATTATTGTCTTTGTGAAAGCAATTGTAAAACTTGGTGAAACTAAAGACCCTAAGATAGCACATGGCCAAAGAATGACAACACATTTTCTTTCCTCCTCACTGAGGGCTCCAAGTCCACTTTGAACTCCAATGGACCACAGAGCCTGGTCAGTAAGTCTGCCATTGGCATCTCTGATTGACTTCTAACTTGAGGGGCTTCATGGTCTCAGCGGGGCCTCTCTCCCCTGATTTATTTCTATTTATTTTCTAAGGTAAACTTAGTTTGGAAAATTTTCTTTACAGTTCTGATATGACTCATTCTTTCTTTCCAGGGTTACAGGGTAAGGTTTTGGATCGCTTCCACAACAAAATTAACATTTCTGACTCTTCACTCTTGTGCAATGAAAGCAACCATAAACTGAAAGTCAGGAAATCTGAGTTTGAAGCTTTTTTCCTCTTTGTGGCCTTGGGCAAGACACCCAACCTCTCAGAGTTCCATCTGTCAGATCTCAGGGTCCTGTCTTGTAGATTCTTTACTATTCTTTTCTTTCTATTGTAAAAATCCTATTTGGGCTTCTATAATTTCCCATATCATTATCAGAGCACATAGATGAGACGACTAAGGGAAAGAGCTAACAAAACTACCCAAGCTCTCATGGTATGACTGATGGGGAAGCCCAGGGATGATCTCTTTGGGGACAGGAAGCAAGTACTGCTGTGTCTGCAAGGTTTGGGGACACAGAATTTTTCAAGTTGGAGAAGCAATTGGGACCCCCAAGAACTGCCCAGAAAGTGTCACATGGAGTGTACATTTCTTCAGTGCTTCTCCCGTCCCAGGAATCCAGGAAGAGTAGCTCTCCTGCTGTGTGACTTGTACTAAAGCAGTAGATTCCTATATAAGCACCCAGTTCAGAACAAAGAAAAGAATTAGTCTACTTAGTTAGTCTCTTTCTGAAATTCCTTTTTATTTTCTTTGAGTTTGCAATTTTACCACTGTCAAATATATTCTGTATACCAGTGAGGAGCTGGATTACCTGCTTTAGACTTGCACGGAGTACTTATAAAAAGTACTGGTTTCAGGGCTGTACCCTAGAACTACTGTGTTCCTGCATCAGGATATTTATGCATGTGTGTGTATGCTGGTAGATCTGGAATCTGTATTTTTTATTCATACCCCACATGAAGTTTGAGATCTTCTGCTCAACACTAATATAACAAACTATTGAGTGCATGAGCCTACACCTCTCTGGTTAATACCATCAATGGTTCCCCTTCACTGAAGAGTCACCTTCAGCTTAGATCAAATTATAGATATGTGTACAATAGACTATGTCGCGTTGCTCTCGCCTGTTGGTTCTTTTGGATACTTGGGATGCTATTTGCTCATTTTTCCTGATACTTCAAGCATCACCTGCTTCCCTGATAAATCCTCCACCATCTTACGACCAGGCAGAGTTGAGTCCTTACACTGTATCCCTATACTGCTCTATGCTAGGGGTTCTCAACCTAGGCTCTTTGGACATTTGGGGCTGGGTAGCTCTTTGCTGTGGGAGGCTGTCTTGTTTATTGATGAATCTTAGCAGCATTCTTGGGTCTCCCCACGAGATGCCAGTAGCAGCTCCCAAGTTGTGAGAACCGGAAATGTCTTCAGGCACTGCCAAATGTCTCTTGAGGAGCAAAGCTGTACCTGATTGAGGGCACTGCCCTAGACTTACAAACATCATAGCCCGAGCCAAGTCATGTGGGAAGTTGCTGGTCATTTATCTCCTCTGAGATCCCGAGAGTTCCAGAGTCGGGGTTTTGCCTAGTGTATCCTTCTGTCCCCTGTATAGCACCTTAAACCTTAAAACTTAAAAAAAAAAAAAAAAAGTCTATTTGGCTGCATCAGGCCTTCATTGTTGACATCTGTTGTGTCATGAGGGACCTTTCGTGTGGCGCATGGACTCCGGATTGTGAGGTCTTCAGCAGTTGCCACGCACAGGCTTCGTTGCTCCGAGGCACGTGAGAGCTTATCTCCCCAACCAGGGATCTCAGCTGCGTCCCCTGCAGCTGCGCAGGGGGGTTGTTAAGCACTGGGCCTCCAGGGAAGTCCCCTTAGCAAAACTTGACGGATGCACTAGGTGTCAGAAGAGTTACATTTTAGCTTATGTTGGTGGGCTCTATGTTTCAGATGTGGTGACGCTGGACAAACCAGTTAGCATCCCTGTGCCTCATTTGTAACCCTCAGCCTTGTGCCTTTGCGTTCCCCATGGATGGAATGAGAATGGATCTGTAAAAGTACGAAGTGGAGACGGAAGCCTGCTGAAGGCAACCTGAGGAAGACAGGGTGCTCTCATGTTTTCTCCAGACACAAAGCTTGGGGAGTACTGAAAATTCAGGTTATGCAAAGAGTACAGTGCCCTGTACCAATATCTGGAAGAGATCTTTAATCTGGAGCATTATAAACGCAAGGAACTTTGTTAAAATGAACAGACTGTGGAAACCTTAAAGGCTCAACTCCCTGCCCCAGATAGGCCTTGTGGGTCTAATAAGGACCCAGCCGGGCCTGAGGGGGCCCTCTCTGCCCTAGTCCGGTCCAGTGTTCTGTGGCCTCCAGGGGCTGTCAAACCCTTTCCTTAGCCCCATTCTGTTCTGTTCTGTGCTGGGGCTCCCTTGTTTCCTGGCCTTGAATGTCAGTGCAGGAAGTTACCAGGTTTTACATCTATAATTGCTCAGAATACGTGGCATTAATAAGGGAGCCTCTTCACTCTTTGTAAAGAGTTTTTCCTCTAGTATAGCCTATGGAATTCCTCTCCAGTTATTTATTATCTTCAGGAAGGGTCTCCCCCCTACTCGGTCTCTCTCTCTTTGCTTACCTACTTTATGACTTCCTTTTACACCCTGGGCATTCCATCGCTGTGGCCTCTGTGCTCTCCCAGCACTGTGGTGGGCTGGTTTATATACCTCCCTCGCTTTTCTAACAGAATGAACTAGTTTCCATGTTGAGTTCAGCTGAGAAAAATCTCTGCTGCATGGAAACATAGGCTCTGATACTTGTGTGTGTGTGTGTGTGTGTGTGTGTGTGTGTATGCCACCATCAACTCCCCTCCAGCTGCAGTTGGCCAGAACTTCCCCATTAATTATTTCACATCCCAAACATGAAGGCTACAAGCATTCACAAATTGTAAAACTACACAGACATGTCAAAAAGTCCCGAATGCATATACTGTCAGGGCTACAAGAGAGCTTGGTTACCATTTAATCTAGGTCTTCCATTTGAAGTTTGTGACTACTGAAGCCTGACTTCCTCAGAGTATTTTCTTTGCAGTCTGACCATCTCAGAAAACCACCCTGAATCATTCTGTTCCTCTTTAAATGCATCACAGATAATCTCTATATTCCAACTGTTTCTGTACTTCATGATCCTTCTCTAAGCTTAAAACAATAATTTCTTTTCAATACAGGGCTTGGAGACATCTCCTCTGAAAGAAGTGGTAGGTGTTTCTAAAATGGTGAGGTCTGTGTATTTTTACAGTAACACATGGTTTAGAGCAATGAACAGGATGTTTTTCCCATTGTCGTCATTGTTCAGTCCCTAAGCAGACTGTTTGTGACCCCATAGACTAAAAGCATGCCAGGTTTCCCTGTCCTTCACTAGCTCCTGGAGTTAAATCAAAGTCATGTCCATTGAGTCGGTGATGCCATCCAACCATCTCATCCTCTGTCATCCCTTTCTCCTCCTGCCTTCAATCTTTCCCAGCATCATGTCTTTTCCAATGAGACAGCTCTTCGTATCAGGTGGCCAAAGTATTGGAGCTTCAGCTATGGCATCAGTCCTTCCAATAAATATTCAGGGTTGATTTCCTTTTGGATTGACTGGTTTTATCCTTGCAGTCCAAAGGCCTCTCAAGAGTCTTCTCCAGCACCACAATTGGAAAAGCATCAATTCTTTGTCCCTCAGCTTTCTTTGTAGGCTAAATCTCACATCTGTAAGTGACTACAGGCAACACTATAGCTTTGAGTCTATGGACCTTTGTCTGCAAAGTGATGTCTTTGCTGTTTAATATGCTGTCTGGGTTTGTTATAGCTTTTCTTCCAAGGAGTAAGCATCTTTTAATTTTGTGACTGCCGTCACTGTCTGCAGTGATTTTTGAGCTCAAGAAAATAAATTTGTCACTGTTTCCACTTTTCCCCATCTCAGTCTGTTCAGTTACTCAGTTGTGTCTGACTCTTTGTGACCGCATGGACTGCAGCATGCCAGGCTTCCCTGTCCTGCACCAACTCCTGGAGCCTGCTCAAACTCATGTCCATCGAGTCGGTGATGCCATCCCACCATCTCATCCTCTGTCATCCCCTTCTCCTCCTGCCCTCAATCTTTCCCAGCATCAGGGTCTTTTCCAAGGAGTCAGTTCTTTGCATCAGGTGGTCAAAGTATTGGAGTTTCAGTTTCAGCATCAGTCCTTCCAATCAATATTGAGGACTGATTTCCTTGAGTCACAGACTGGATGGACCTCCTTGCAAGACTCTCAAGAGTCTTCTTTAGCACTCAGCTTTCTTTATAGTCCAACTCTCACATCCATACATCACTACTGGAAAAACCATAGCTTTGACTAGATGGACATTTGTTGGCAAAATAATGCCTCTGCTTTTCAATATGCTATCTAGGTTTGTCATAGTTTTTCTTCCAAGGAGCAAGCATCTTTTAATTTCATGGCTGCAGTCACCATCTGCAGTGATTTTGGAGCCCCCCAAAATAAAGTCTGTCACCATTTCCACTGTTTCCCCATCTATTTGCCATGAAGAGATGGGATGGGATGCCACGCACCTGCTACTAGGTTATCTGAAGAGCTCATGGATAGTTTTTGGGTTTTA
The DNA here is from genome assembly GCF_055505025.1 of Bos grunniens. Lineage (NCBI taxonomy): Eukaryota > Metazoa > Chordata > Mammalia > Artiodactyla > Bovidae > Bos > Bos grunniens. Next base: position 57,479,339 of record NC_141183.1, on the reverse strand, counting down.
TTTTTTAAAAAGAATAAGCAGTCTGTTTTATTGAGTGCTCAGAGTAGGAATCCATGGGTATTGAGGATCTCTGGGAACTTGTAAATTTCCTTCTCTGTTCTTTTTGTCCTGTTTCCACAGCCTCATGAGCTGCTGCTTCTTGTGGAAATAGATCATGACCTTCTTCTTCCTCTTCTCCTCCAGGGTGGCTGTAACTGCCTGGTTCTCCAGCCAGCCTCCTGAGCCAGGTGCCCTAGGTGGGGAAACTTCTGCATAAGGTTCAGACGCATGACTCAGAGAGCAGCAGGAACATCATCCACTTTTTTGCCATGGAGTACTGGGATCCCTCAAATGCCCCGAGGCAGTCCAGAGCAGCCTGGCCTCGTGTCGTCCTGGGGGCAACATGCCTGTGGGCAGAGACAGTGGGCTTGCTCAGTGGGGCATGCGAAGACACTGCTGCCCCTGCCAAGCAGGCAGGGTGGTGGCCACAGATGGCAGTGCCTGTGGACTCATCTCATGAGCGGGAAACTTGAACATGAGTGGGAAAAGTCCTCATCACTGGCCTCCTGGACAGCTTGATTGAAAAGCTTGACAGCCTAAGATCCCAATGTTATTCATTGCTGATCAAGAATAGTGTGTCCTTGGGAATTTCAGATGGGTAAAAATTATAATGAGGAGGGAGAGACTGGTATAGGATTTCAAACTTTTTTTGAGCACCCACCTTGAAGAAAAAGCTGAGAATTAATAGTCCTCCCCCTGCCCTGTACACTATTCCAAACTCATTCTACTGAAAAATTCTTCACATTTACGGTTTTATTTTTAATTTTTCTTTTTTTATTTCTTTTTAAAATTTATTTTAATTGGAGGCTAATTACTTTACAATATTGTATTGTTTTTACCATACATCAACATGAATCCACCACGGGTGTACATGTGTTCCCAATCCTGAACCCCCTTCCCAATAATTACATTTAAATTAGGTCTTAGAGAAAGAAGTTGGTGCCTCTTACACTTTTCAGAGTGGTCTGAGAAATGCTATATCAATGCATGTGAGGAAAAAATAAGAAAACAAGATTTTTTACAGTTGTGTTTTTCAATCAATACCTAAAATAGTGACCAGTAGCAAAAACTCACTGGTGCATCCCCAAGCAGGATTCTAGGCCAGTCAGATTCATCTTCCCCCACCTCCCCAAGCTGTGGACTCCACACCACCTCTGCAGACCCCTAGAACAGATAAATAATGTAGGATGAAACAAGCAGACTTTTGATGGGCTTCATTCATGGCTCAGATGGTAAAGAATCTGCCTGCAATGCCTGAGACCTGAGTTTTATCCCAGGGTTGGGAAGATCCCCAAAAGAAGGGAATGGCTACCCACTCCAGTATTCTTGCCTGGAGAATTCCGTGGACAGAGGAGCCTGGCAGGCTACAGTCCATGGGGTCGCAAAGAGTCAGACATGACTGAGCAATTTTCATTCACTTCACTTCACTTCATGAAGGCAAAGAGCATCAGGAAGAAAATATCCACCACTTTGGCAAAGAGGACTCTGGATTCCTGAGAGATGTGAGCTGTGAGTGTGGAGTTTGCAGTCAGTGGAGAGAAATGACTCCCTCTCCCCTGTGCTGCTCAACCCCCTTTGCCCTTCCCCTCCCAGGGCCTTTGACAAAGGGATGCTGCTGCCCCTTCAGCTGACTTCCCTCCTCCCTCCCTTGCACAGCCAACTAGTCACAAATCTGGGGAAGTACCCAGGGAACTGCTCCATACAGACCAAGCAGAAGTGAAGAGACTAAATTTCTCACTAGGAACCCAGTCCCATCTCTTTGTATCTACATGAAGTCTACATGTATCTCCTCCTCCATAGGAGGAGATCTCATCTGTATCCAGATGCCTTAGGAATGATTCCTCCTGAATGAGTTTCTTCTCCCTGTTCCCTCTCGCACTCTGTGAAAATTATCACAGAACAATGATGGTTGGGAATTGGAATGGGCCAAGAATTGGCAAGCAGTAAATGTCATGTCACAGCAGACATTGACAAAGGTCCCATGTGGGTCTCAGCTGGCATCTCTGGGGATAGAGTTAACACGGATGGGACAGATTTTGCATAAATGATGTAATTTTTTTTTCAAAGAACAATTTGATTTATTTAAATCAAAATGAACAAAAAAGCTCCAAATCACCTATGACACCCAATCCACACAAAAATCTGTCCTCTGTATCTATGAGCTTGCTGTCTTTTGCTAAATAAGTACTTAAAAGAACAAGAGTACCACCATCCACAATCATGATTATTTTTTAAAAGAGAGACCACTTGAGAGCAAAAACAAGAAACAGGACATATCCTCTCCACACTGCTTTTATTTTTCATATTTTTTTCAGTGCATCTCTCCAAATCAGCTCAGGTCAGTTCAGTCACTCAGTCGTGTCCTACTCTTTGTGACCCCATGGACTGCAGCACGCCAGACTTCTTGGTTCATCACCAACTCCTGGAGCTTGCTCAAACTCATGTCCATTGAGTCGGTAATGCCATCCAACCATCTCATCCTCTGTCAACCCCTTCTCCTCTTGCCTTCAACCTTGTCTGGCATCAGGGTTTTTTTCAGTGAGTAAGTTCTTCCCATCAGGTGGCCAAAGTATCGGAGTTTCCGTTTCAGCATCAGTCTTTCCAATGAATATTCAGGGTTGATTTCCTTTAGGATTGACTGGTTTGATCTCCTTGCAGTCCAAGGGACTCTCAAGAATCTTCTCCAATACCACAGTTTAAAAGCATCAATTTTACACCACTCAGCTTTCTTTATGGTCCAACTCTCTCATCCATACATGACTACTGGAAAAATCATGGCTTTGACTAGACTCATCCTTGTCAGCAAAGTAATATCTCTGCTTTTAATATGCTGTCTAGGTTTGTCATAGCTTTTTCCCAAGGAGCAAGTGTCTTTTAATTTCATGGCTGCAGTCACCATCTGCAGTGATTTTGGAGCTCAAGAAAAGAAAGTCTGTCACTGTTTCCATTGTTTCCCCATCTATTTGCCATGAAGTGATGGGACTGGATGCCATGATCTTCGTTTCTTGAATGTTGAGTTTTAAGCCAGCTTTTTCACTCTCCTCTTTCACTTTCATCAAGAGGCTCTTTATTTCCTCTTCACTTTCTGCCATAAGGTTGGTGTCATCTGCATATCTAAGGTGATTGCTATTTCACCTGGCAAACTTCATTCCACCTTTTGCTTCATCCAGCCTGGCATTTTGCATGATGTACTCTGCATGTAAGTTAAATAAGCAAGGTGGTAATAAACAGCTTTGATGTATTCCTTTCCCAATTTGGAACCTGTCTGTTGCTCCATGTCCAGTTCTGTTGTTTTTTGATCTGCATACAGATTTCTCGGGAGGCACGTAAGGTGGTCTGGTATTCACATCTCTTTAAGAATTTTCCACAATTTGTTGTGATCTACCCAGTCAAAGGCTTAGTCAGTGAAGCAGAAGTAGGTGTTTTTCTGGAATTCTTTTAATTTTTCTATGATTCTACTGATGTTGGCAATTTGATCTCTGGTTTCTCTGCCTTTTCTAAATCCTGCTTGCACATCTGGAAGTTCTTGGTTCATGTACTGTTGAAGCCTAGTTGGAGAATTTTGATCATGACCTTGCTAGCATGTGAAATAAGTGCAGTTGTGCAGCAGTTTGAACATTCTTTGGCATTGGAATTAAAACTAACCTTTTCCAGTCCTGTGACCACTGCTGAGTTTTCCAAATTTGCTGGCATATTGAGTGCAGCACATTAAGAGCATGGTCTTATAGGATTTGAAATACCTCAGCTGGAATTCAATCACCTCCACTGGCTTTGTTTGTAATGATGCTTCCTAAGGCCCACTGAACTTCACAATCCAGGATATCTGGCCCTTGGTGAGTGATCACACCATCGTGATTATCTGGGCCATTAAGATCTCTTTTGTATATTTCTTCTATGTATTCTTGCCACCTTTCTGAATATCTTCTGCTTCTTTTAGGTCCATACCATTTCTCTCCTTTATTGTGTTCCTCTTTGTATGAAATATCCCTTGGTATCTCTAATTTTCTTGAAGAGATCTCTAGTCTTTCCCATTCTGTTGTTTTCTCTATTTCTTTGCATTGATCACTGAGGAAGGTTTTCTTATTGCTCCTTGCTATTCTTTGGAACTCTGCATCCAGATGGATATATCTTTCTTTTTCTTCTTTGCCTTTCACTTCTCTTCTTTTCTCAGCTCTTTCTAAGGCGTCCTCAGACAACCATTTTTCCCTTTTGAATTTCCTTTTCTTAGGGATAGTCTTGATCACAACATCTTGTGCAATGTCCCAAATCACCATCCATAGTTCTTCAGGTACTCTGTCTATCAGATCTAATCCCTTCAATTTGTTTGTCACTTCCACTGTATAATCATAAGATACCTGAATGGTCTAGTGGTTTTCTCTACTTTCCTCAGTATAAGTCCGAATTTTGCAATAAGGAGTTCACAATCTGAGCCACAGTCAGCTCCCGGTCTTGTTTTAGCTGTCCGTATCAGATCAGATCAGTCGCTCAGTAGTGTCCAACTCTTTGCGACCCCATGAATCACAGCAGGCCAGGCCTCCCTGTCCATCACCAACTCCAAGAGTTCACCCAGACTCACATCCATCGACTCAGCGATGCCATCCAGCCATCTCATCCTCTGTCGTCCCCTTCTCCTCCTGCCCCCAATCCCTCCCAGCATCAGACTCTTTTCCAATGAGTCAGCTCTTCGCATGAGGTGGCCAAAGTACTGGAGTTTCAGCTATAGCATCATTCCTTCCAAAGAAATCCCAGGGCTGGTCTCCTTCAGAATGGACTGGTTGGATCTCCTTGCAGTCCAAGGGACTCTCAAGAGTCTTCTCCAACACCACAGTTCAAAAGCATCAATTCTTTGGCGCTCAGCCTTCTTCACAGTCCAACTCTCACATCCATTCATGACCACAGGAAAAACCATAGCCTTGACTAGATGGACCTTTGTTGGCAAAGTAATGTCTCTGCTTTTGAATATGCTATCTAGGTTGGTCATAAATTTCCTTCCAAGGAGTAAGCGTCTTTTAATTTCATGGCTGCAGTCACCATCTGTAGTGATTTTGGAGACCAGAAAAATAAAGTTTGACACTGTTCCACAGTTTCCCTATCTATTTCCCATGAAGTGATGGGACCAGATGCCATGATCTTCGTTTTCTGAATGTTGAGCTTTAAGCCAACTTTTTCACTCTCCCCTTTCACTTTCATCAAGAGGCTTTTGAGTTCCTCTTCACTTTCTGCCATAAGGGTGGTGTCATCTGCACATCTGAGGTTATTGATATTTCTCCTGGCAATCTGGATTCCAGTTTGTGTTTTTTGCAGTCCAGCATTTCTCATGATGTACTCTGCATATAAGTTAAATGAACAGAGTGACAATATACAGCCTTGACGAACTCCTTTTCCTATTGGAACCAGTCTGTTGTTCCATGTCCAGTTCTAACTGTTGCTTCCTGACCTGCATACACATTTCTCAAGAAATTTGTATGGCCATCATGGTCAACAAAAGAGTCCAAAATGCAGTACTTGGATGCAATCTCAAAAACGACAGATTGATCTCTGTTCATTTCCAAGGCAAACCATTCAATATCACAGTAATCCAAGTCTATGCCCCAACCAGTAATGCTGAAGAAGCTGAAGTTGAACAGTTCTAAAAGGACCTACAAGACCTTTTAGAACTAACACCCAAAAAAGATGTCCTTTTCATTATAGGGGACTGGAATGCAAAAGTAGGAAGTCAAGAAACACCTGGAGTAATCGGCAAATTTGGCCTTGGAATACGGAATGAAGCCGGGCAAAGACTAATAGAGTTTTGCCAAGAAAATGCACTGGTCATAACAAACACCCTCTTCCAACAACCCAAGAGAAGACTCTATACATGGACATCACCAGATGGTCAACACTGAAATCAGATTGATTATATTCTTTGCAGCCAAAGATGGAGAAGCTCTATAGAATCAGCAAAAACAAGACCAGGAGCTGACTGTGGCTCAGACCATGAACTCCTTATTGCCAAATTCAGACTTAAATTGAAGAAAGTAGGGAAAACCACTAGACCATTCAGGTATGACCTAAATCAAATTCCTTATGATTATACAGTGGAAGTGAGAAATAGATTTAAGGGCCTAGATCTGATAGATAGAGTGCCTGATGAACTATGGAATGAGGTTCGTGACACTGTACAGGAGATAGGGATCAAGACCATTCCCATAGAAAAGAAATGCAAAAAAGCAAAACGGCTGTCTGGGGAGGCCTTACAAATAGCTGTGAAAAGAAGAGAAGTGAAAAGCAAAGGAGAAAAGGAAAAATATAAACATCTGAATGCAGAGTTCCAAAGAATAGCAAGAAGAGATAAGAAAGCCTTCTTCAGTAATCAATGCAAAGAGATAGAGGAAAACAACAGAATGAGAAAGACTAGAGATCTCTTCAAGAAAATCAGAGATACCAAAGGAACATTTCATGCAAAGATGGGCTCGATAAAGCACAGAAATGGTATGGACCTAACAGAAGCAGTAGATATTAAGAAGAGATGGCAAGAATACACAGAAGAACTGTACAAAAAAGATCTTCACGACCCAGATAATCACAATGGTGTGATCAGTGACCTAGAGCCAGACATCCTGGAATGTGAAGTCAAGTGGGCCTTAGAAAGCATCACTACGAACAAAGCTAGTGGAGGCGATGAAATTCCAATTGAACTATTCCAAATCCTGAAAGATGATGCTGTGAAAGTGCTGCACTCAATATGCCAGCAAATTTGGAAAACTCAGCAGTGGTCACAGGGCTGGAAAAGGTCAGTTTTCCTTCCAATCCCAAAGAAAGGCAATGCCAAAGAATGCCCAAACTACCACACAATTGCACTCATCTCACTCGCTAGTAAAATAATGCTCAAAATTCTCCAAGCCAGGCTTCAGCAATATGTGAACCTTGAACTTCCTGATGTTCAAGCTGGTTTTAGAAAAGGCAGAGGAACCAGAGATCAAATTGCCAACATCCGCTGGATCATAGAAAAAGCAAGGGAGTTCCAGAAAAACATCTCTTTCTGCTTTATTGACTATGCCAAAGCTGTCTGTATAGAGCTTCTCAATCTTTGACTGCAAAGAATATAATTAGTCTGATTTCAGTATTGACAATCTGATAATGTACACGTGTAGAGTCATTTCTTTTGTTTTTGGAAGAGTGATTTTTCTGTGACCATGTGTTCTTTTGGCAAAACTCTGTTGGCCTTTGCCCTGCTTCATTTTGACCTCCACGGCCCAACTTGCCTGTTACTCAAGGTATCTCTTGACTTCCTACTTTTGCTTTCCAGTCCACTATGATGAAAAGGACATTTTGTTGTTGTTGTTGTTGTTAGTTCTAGAAGGTCTTGTAGGTCTTCATAGAACCATTCAAATTCAGCTTCTTTGGCATTAGTGGTTGGGGCATAGACTTGAATTACTGATCTTAAATAGTTTGCACAGAAAATGAACATAGATAATTCTGTTGCTTTTGAGATTGAATCCAAGCACTGCATTTCAGACTCTTTGTTGACTATGAGGGCTACTCCATTTCTTCTAAGGGATTCTTGCCCACAGTAGTAGATATAATAGTCATCTGAGTTAAATTCACCTATTTCAGTCCATTTTAGTTCACTGTTTCCAAAAATGTCAATGTTCACCCTTGCCATCTCCTATTTGCTACTAAGTCGCTTCAGTCGTGTCTGATTCTGTGCGACCCCATAGACAGCAGCCCACCAGGCTCCGTCATCCCTGGGATTCTCCAGGCAAGAACACTGGAGTGGTTTGCCATTTCCTTCTCCAATGCAAGAAAGTGAAAAGTGAATGTGAAGTCACTCAGCTGTGTCCAACTCTTTGCAACCCCATGAACTGCAGCCCACCAGGCTCCTCTGTCCATGGGATTTTCCAGGCATGAGTACTGGAATGGGGTGCCATTGCTATCTCCTGTTTGGCCACTTTCAATTTATGTTGATTCATGAACTTAACATTCCAGGTTCCTATGCAATATTCTTCTTTATAGCATCGGACTTTGTTTTACCACCACCACATCTATAACTGTGTGTTGTTTTCACTTTGGCTCAGCTTCTTCATTCTTTCTGGAGCTATTTCTCCCCTCTTCTCCAGTAGCACATTGGGCACCTACCATCCTGAGGAGTTCATCTTTCAGTGTCATATCTTTTTGCCTTTTCATGGGGTTCTCAAGGCAAGAATGATGAAGTGGTTTACTATTCCCTTCTCCACGTTTTATCAGAACTCTGCACCATGATCCATCTGTCTTGGGTGGCCCTACATGGTATGGCTCATAGTTTCACTGAATCAGACAAGGCTGTGGTCCACGTGATCAGTTTGGTTATTTATTGTAGACTATCCTGAGTTTCCTGCTCGGGTTCTCACAAGGCTGCCATCAGGATCTCAGTGGGGTGTATTCCTTTCTGGATCTCGGTATCCTCTTCCAAGCTCGTGGGGCTGTCAGCAGAATTCAATTCCTTGTAGCTGTAGGGCTGAGGGCCCCTCTTTCTTTCTAGTTGTCACTGGGGTCCTCTCTTGAGCCTTCTCACAACATTGACTTTTGGAAATCACCAAATCTATATTAATTAATCCAAGAGTCAGAGATGTGACGTATCATGTCAAATCCTATAAAAAATAATGGAGAATACAAATCCTTTGATGTATGTTGGTATTAATTATTGGTAGTATCATGAGGTTCTTTCATGAGGCCAAGGTGTTGTTTATGTCTGAAGATTTCTTGATTATTTGAGAGACAGCATGAGGAAATCAGCATACCCAGACATAAATACCTTGCTCAGAGAATCTCTAATCTTGACACACCTCCAGAAACCACCCCACCTTCATCTTTAAAAGAAGAGTGTGTTCTACAGAATGTTGTATGAAAAGAAATAGTAAATCTGAAAGCATTTAATAACTAGAAAGTGATCTGTAGCTGTGAGATTTTGTCAGTATCTCCAAGATTTATTGTTTAATCAAAACCCCATCAAGACTGTGTTAATCTGCTTGCAGTATTTGATGCAATATCAAAATATGTTCTATGTAGAATACTACTGAGTATTATGTATATGTTAGTGCCTGGCACAAAATAGACACTCTATTATTTTCTGTTCCCTTTACAGAAAATGAAGATCATGGCATCCAGTCCCACCACTTCATGGGAAATAGATGGGGAAACAGTGGAAACAGTGTCAGATTTTATTTTTCTGGGCTCCAAAATTACTACAGATGGTGACTGCAGCCATGAAATTAAAAGACGCTTACTCCTTGGAAGGAAAGTTATGACCAACCTAGATAGCATATTGAAAAGCAGGGACATTACTTTGCCAACAAAGTTCGTCTAGTCAAGGTTATGGTTTTTCCTGTGGTCATGAATGGATGTGAGAGTTGGACTGTGAAGAAGGCTGAGCACCGAAGAATTGATGCTTTTGAACTGTGGTGTTGGAAAAGACTCTTGAGAGTCTCTTGGACTGCAAGGAGATCCAACCAGTCCATTCTGAAGGAGACCAGCCCTGGGATTTCTTTGGAAGGAATGATGCTAAAGCTGAAACTCCAGTACTTTGGCCACCTCATGCGAAGAGTTGACTCATTGGAAAAGAGTCTGATGCTGGGAGGGATTGTGGGCAGGAGGAGAAGGGGACGACAGAGGCTGAGATGGCTGGATGGCATCACTGACTCGATGGACGTGAGTCTGGGTGAACTCTTGGAGTTGGTGATGGACAGGGAGGCCTGGCCTGCTGCGATTCATGGGGTCGCAAAGAGTCGGACACGACCGAGTGACTGATCTGATCTGATTTGATCTTACCCACTGAAAGTACATACTTTGACTCTCTAGCTAACACCAAACATTCTGCAGAATGATAGTCAAGCTGCAATTATGCTTCTGTGATCCTTTTGAAATTTTCTTTGATAAACAAATGGAGAGAAAATCAGAATAATCTCTATGTTATGAAAAATTTCATCCTACTCATTCATCAGCTTTTTCACCTCACTTCTTTCTCTCTCTCTTTGCGCCCTCTACTGACTGCAAGTTTGTATTGATTTAGCAAATTGAACTGATTTGAACAAAGTGAAAGCGAAAGTTGCTCAGTCGTGTCCAACTCTTTGAAACCCCATGGACTATACAGTCCATGGAATTCTCCAAGCCACAATACTGGAATGGGTAGCTGTTCCCTTCTCCCGGGGACCTTCCCAACCCAGGGATCAAACCCAGGTCTCCCGCATTGTAGGCGGATTCTTTACTCAGGTTTCCTGCATTGCAGAAGGATTTTTTACCAATTGAGCTATCAGGGAAGCCCCATTTTGAACAGAAAGATTATAGTTCTCCAGCCTGTGACTATGACTAATATGTACGTTACTTTTCTCACAAAAAAATAGGATCAGGCTGCATATGTTTTCAAAAATGTGCTTTTAGCACTAACTGTGTATGGCAAACATCTTTCCACGTCAACAAATGTATCATCATACCAGCTACATGGTGTTGCGTTGTAAGGATGTCCCATCCTTATGAGAGCAATTTGAGTCTGCCTCAGGTTTTATCGTTGCTATTTTTGCATAATATTTATGCCTCATATTCTCCATGAAGATATGTTAGAAACTAGAGCCAAAATGGATAACACTCCGTAATTAACCCTGGAATCTAAGACAGATACATCAGTACTAAGAGTCACACTACACAGTACTGCCGAATATTTCTCCTGTCAGTTCCCATTCCCGGCGCTGCTTATCTTTTCCTACTAAACTGCACCAAAATATGTCACAAACAAAGAGCAAACTTTTTAAAAGATTTAAAATCTTGTTTGCAATAGGATCCAAGAAGATAGTTCATCTCCAAAATGAGGATTGATTATCATGAATAAGGAAATAATTGAGGTCTGGAAAGATTGAGTGAAAATTAGAAATGTCTTTGGCATGTTCACCTCCTGCTGAAGGATTGAATGCCCTAAATTATACTGAAAAAAAAAAAATCAATTAATGAAGCTGAAAAAAAAAAAAAAAAAAAACAACTTGAGAGCTCTCTGAAGACTCACAGGAAAACAACCAATAATTAAAAATAATGAGAGAAAAGATAAGAAATAAGGAATCCAACAGATGTAATTATGCAAAATAGGAATTCCAGAGCAGGAAATGAAACCAGAAGAACACGATTAACAATTAAATGACAGAAGATATTTTTGAGTTAAAGAAATATTTGTTTGAAGCTTTACAAAGATCCACTAGTGAACTCCGGGAGTTGGTGATGGACAGGGAGGCCTGGCGTGCTGCAATTCATGGGGTCGCAAAGAGTCAGACACGACTGAGCAACTGAACTGAACTGAGCTGAACTGAAGACTTCCTTGGTGGCCCAGTGGATAAGAATTCATCTGCCAATGCAGGAGACACAGGTTCCATCCCTGCTGAAGGAAGATTCCACGTGCTGGGGAATAACTAAGCCCATGCGCCACAACTTCTGAGGCCACGTTCTGGAGCCCAGGAGTTGCAGCGACTGTACCCGTGTGCTGAGGTATGGAAGCCTGCACGCCTAGAGCCCGTGCTCGGCAGCAAGAGAAGCCACTGCATGAAAAGCCCGCGACCCCAACGAAGAGTAGCCCCCACTCACCACAGCTAGAGAAAGCCCGCATGCAGCAACAAAGAGCCAGGGCAACCAAAATAATAAATAATCTTTTAAAAAGGCTCACTAAAAACAAATGAAACACATGCCTAGGTATACTCAGGCAAAATTCTTGAATATAAAAGACAAAGCAAGCTTTTTGCATGAATTGAAGCTTTTAAAACACAGAAAATCATGCATTCTAGAGAAGAACACATATCAAGCTCTTCTTCCTAAACCTAAATGCCAATCATCAATGTTTACAGAACTTTGAGGATGGGTCAAAATTAAGAATTCAAGAATAGTAAAAACATAGCTTAAAAGAGCTAAAACTGAACAATAAAAGCATGGTTTTCCTCAGTGTGTATGCTCAGCAGTGGGATTGCTGGATCATAAGGCAGTTCTATTTCCAGTTTTCTAAGGAATCTCCACACTGTTCTCCATAGTGGCTGTACTAGTTTGCATTCCCACCAACAGTGTAAGAGGGTTCCCTTTTCTCCACACTCTCTCCAGCATTTATTGTTTGTAGACTTGGATCGCAGCCATTCTGACTGGAGTGAAATGGTACCTCATAGTGGTTTTGATTTGCATTTCTCTGATAATGAGTGATGTTGAGCATCTTTTCATGTGTTTGTTAGCCATCTGTAGGTCTTCTTTGGAGAAATGTCTATTTAGTTCTTTGGTCCATTTTTTGATTGGGTCATTTATTTTTCTGGAATTGAGCTGTACGAGTTGCTTGTATATTGAAAGAGACACGTGTACCCCAATGTTCATTGCAGCACTGTTTATAATAGCCAGGACATGGAAGCAACCTAGATGTCCATCAGCGGATGAATGGATAAGAAAGCTGTGGTACTTTTACACAATGGAGTATTACTCAGCCATTAAAAAGAATACATTTGAATCAGTTCTAATGAGGTGGGTGAAACTAGAGCCTATTATACAGAGTGAAGTAATCCAGAAAGAAAAACACCAATGCAGTATACTAACACATATATATGGAATTTAGAAAGATGGTAACAATAACCCTGTATTCGAAACAGCAAAAGAGACACTGATGTATAGAACAGTCTTTTGGACTCTGTGGGAGAGGGAGAGGGTGGGATGATTTGGGAGAATGGCATTGAAACATGTAAAATATCATATGTGAAACAAGTCGCCAGTCCAGGTTCGATGCACGATACTGGATGCTTGGGGCTGGTGCACTGGGATGACCCAGAGGGAGGGTATGGGGAGGGAGGAGGGAGGAAGGTTCAGGATGGGGAACACAGGTATACCTGTGGCAGATTCATTTTGATATATGGAAAACCAATACAATATTGTAAAGTTTAAAAATAAAATTTAAAAAAGGAAAAAAAAAAAAAAAAGCATGGTTTTGAAGCATTCTGCAAATGTAAAAATACAGTTCTTTAAGGAGAGGATTGACGTTGTAAACCACAACCGTAATAGCTTAGTGAAAGGTAGCATAAAATCACTGTATTTTTTAATTTGGGGGGATGAGATTAATATTTTATATTGAGTCTAGTTGATGCACAGCACTATGTAAGTCACAGGTCTACACTACACTGATTCACAGTCTTAAAGCTTATACTCCCTTGTTAGTTGTAAAACATTGCCTGTGTTCCACATGCTGTCCAATGTCTTTGTAGTCTATTTTATACCTAATAGTCTGTACCTCTTCACGCCCCTCCGCACTTTTCCCCCTAAACTGGTAACCACTAGTTTGTCCTCTGTATCTGTAAGTCTGCTTCTTTCTCATTATAGGCATTAGCTTGTTCTACTGTAGATTCCGCATATAAGTGATCACATACAGTCAGGCTTTCTCTGACTTATTTCACTTAGCATAATGCCCTCCAAGTCCACCCATATTGCTGCAAATGGCAAAATTTCCCTCTTTTTTATGATCAAGTAGCATTTCATTGTATATATAAACCACTTCTTCTTCCTTTTTTAAGAGACAAAAATCTTTTACTGTCAAGCACTATGCATCACCTGGAAACCACGCATTGTGAGGAGGTTGAGGCTGAGGTTCAGGGACTCAGAATCCAGCACCCAAAACTACATCAGACACGTGAGTCCTGCCAGGCGGAGAGGAGATCTTGCAGGACTCACAGGGGTATCAGAGGAGGGTAGCGCATCCCCTGATGGGAACTGCGGGGAGACCACATTACATGCCAGGCCACCCACAGCCACTGCCAGACCTCTCTGCTAGCTCCCGGCCTCCCATCACCGTCCGGCCCAGTGTGCAGTGCCCAGGGCCTGCCGTAGTCTCTTCTCCAGCACCAGGAACTCTTGGGACATGGATTGCCATGCTGTGGTCAGTCGCTCAGTCGTGTCTGACTCTTTGAGACCCCATGAATGTAGCCCGCCAGGCTCCTCTGTCCATGGGGAGTCTCCAGGCAAGAATACTGGAGGGGGTCGCCATGTCCTCCTCCAAGGGATCTTGTGAACCTAAGGATCAAACCCAGGTGTCCCACATGGCGGGTTGACTGTTCACCCTTGGAGCCATAAGCGAGGCCCTGGGACATGGATTATTTATTCCAAGTTCAGGAAAATATACATTTCGGTAAGAGCTCTACAGTGAATGGCTCTGTACTCTGGGAAGCTTCACTGCATTTAAGTAGGGACCGACATTCGTGGGAGCAGCTACGAGAATTCGCCTCCAATCACAGTCTGTGGCAGGGTTCTGAGCGCCAATCTGTGACTGCGCTGAACACATCCTCAGCAACACCCATGCAAGGACTAACTCTGAGAGGTGGAAAAGCAAACTCAAGCCTCAATGCTGAGTTCATTACAACTTCTCGAGAATCTCATCAACAGTCCATGCGGTATAGTTTCAAAAAGTAAGCATCTTAAGGTAAGCAGATAACTCTTTTAGAACCTCCAGTATATTTTCTGGCTATATTTATGTGGGGCTCTCTGTCTGCAATGGGTGGCCTGGAAGATGCTGTTCCTCAGGACAACATGTGATCACAGGACTTGGATGGCCCAGTGGGACTGAGGGGAGCTGAGTACTTGGGAGGAGGCTCCCTTCTGGTTTCAGTTGGAGACCAACTTCTAAGGCACAGTCCAGGGCCCTGCAGTCCTCTCCCCGTATCCTCTGGTGTAACACTTAATGTAGTCTTCCCCTTTATTCCTGAAGACCTCCTTGTCCCCTAAACGATGTTCTGCAGCTTCTATATCCAGTGGATCACCAAAATTCAAAGGATCAGTAAATAAAGAGTTTAGTCCCCAAACAGCATCCTTCAGCGTCCTTGTGGGGGCCCAGTCAGTGCCCTGAGACGTGTCTCGCCTTTTCCTGTGGACTTGGGGTGCCAGACCTGGGTCAAGCAGTTCACTTTGGGAGGCACCGTGTTGTATGCATCGAAAACTTCAGCTCCAAACTGAAATTTTCCAACCTGTTAGTAACCCTTATCTAGGGTGACAGCTGAAAGCAATGAAGCTCGCTTGGGTCGGAAAAATGCACTTTACACCTATAAGGTAAATTAGCTTCAAGTTCTATAACCTCTTTAACAAACAGCCTGTCTGTCACAGAAACCTGCCGAGTGGAGTCAGAGGCTGTGGGTGACACCCAGGACCTTTGAGACTGTCCTCGCGCTTCAGTTTGCTTGCCAGCGTCAGCATCACTGCGATATTTATCCTGGGCCTCTGGAGACAGGCAAGGCAGGCCAGTGCCCAGCACCACAGTGGGCAGGGGATGTTGAGACTCAGCCCCTCGCCTGTGCCACATCTTCTTTGTCCTTCATCTGTTGACAGACACAGGTTTTTTCCATATCTTGGCAGTTATAAATAATGCTGCTATGAACATTGCAGTGCATTTGTCTTTTTGAATTAGTGTTTTGGGTTTTTTTTTTTTTATATACACCAGGAGTGGAATTGCTGGATCATACGGTAATTCTATTTTTATTATTTTAGTAATCTCCTTACTGTTTTCCACAGTGGCTGCACCAAAGTACATTCCTGCCAACAGTGTAACAAGGTTCCCTTTTCTCCACATCCTTGCCAACATTTGTTATTTGTGTTCTTTAGGATGATAGCCATTCTGACAGGTATGAGGTGGTATCACATTGAGGTTTTGATTTGCATTTCCTAGATGATTGTCGAAGGTGAGCATCTTTTCATGTGCCTGTTCGCCACGTGCATTTCCTCTTTAGAAAATGTCTATTCAAGTCTACTGCTCATTTTTCAACTGAGGGTTTTTTTTTTTTTTTAATGTTGAGTTATATGAGCTCTTTATATATGTTGGATACTAACCCCTTATCAGTCATCAGATCAGATCAGATCAGTCACTCAGTCATGTCTGACTCTTTGCGACCCCATGAATCACAGTACGCCAGGCCTCCCTGTCCATCACCAGCTTCCGGAGTTCACCCAGACTCACGTCCCCTTCTCCTCCTGCCCCCAATCCCTCCCAGCATCAGAGTCTTCTCCAATGAGTCAACTCTTCGCATGAGGTGGCCAAAGTACTGGAGTTTCAGCTTTAGCATCATTCCTTCCAAAGAAATCCCAGGGCTGGTCTCCTTCAGAATGGACTGGTTGGATCTCCTTGCAGTCCAAGGGACTCTCAAGAGTCTTCTCCAACACCACAGTTCAAAAGCATCAATTCTTCGGTGCTCAGCCTTCTTCACAGTCCAACTCTCACATACATACATGACCACAGGAAAAACCATAGTCTTGACTAGATGGAACTTTGTTGGCAAAGTAATTTCTCTGCTTTTGAACATGCTATCTAGGTTGGTCATAACTTTCCTTCCAAGGAGTAAGTGTCTTTTAATTTCATGGCTGCAGTCACCATCTGCAGGGATTCTGGAGCCCAGAAAAATAAAGTCTGACACTGTTTCCACTGTTTCCCCATCTATTTCCCATGAAGTGGTGGGACTGGATGCCATGAGCTTCGTTTTCTGAGTGTTGAGCTTTAAGCCAGCTTTTTCACTCTCCTCTTTCACTTTCATCAAGAGGCTTTTTAGTTCCTCTTCACTTTCTGCCATAAGGGTGGTATCATCTGCATATCTGAGGTTATTGATATTTCTCCCGGCAATCTTGATTCCAGCTTGTGTTTCTTCCAGTCTAGCGTTTCTCATGATGTACTGTGCATATAAGTTAAATAAACAGGGTGACAGTATACAGCCTTGATGAACTCCTTTTCCTATTTGGAACCAGTCTGTTGTTCCATGTCCAGTTCTAACTGTTGCTTCTTGACCTGCATACAGATTTCTCAAGAGGCAGGTCAGGTGGTCTGGTATTCCCATCTCTTTCAGAATTTTCCACAGTTTATTGTGATCCACACAGTCAAAGGCTTTGGCATAGTCAATAAAGCAGAAAGAGATGTTTTTCTGGAACTCTCTTGCTTTTTCTATGATCCAGCAGATGTTGGCAATTTGATCTCTGGTTCCTCTGCCTTTTCTAAAACCAGCTTGAACATCAGGAAGTTCAAGGTTCACATATTGCTGAAGCCTGGTTTGGAGAATTTTGAGCATTACTTTACTAGCGTGTGAGATGAGTGCAATTGTGTGGTAGTTTGGCCATTCTTTGGCATTGCCTTTCTTTGGGATTGGAAGGAAAACTGACCTTTTCCAGTCCTGTGGCCACTGCTGAGTTTTCCAAATTTGCTGGCATATTGAGTGCAGCACTTTCACAGCATCCTCTTTCAGGATTTGGAATAGCTCAACTGGAACTCCGTCACCTCCACTAGCTTTGTTCATAGTGATTCTTTCTAAGGCCCGCTTGACTTCACATTCCAGGATGTCTGGCTCTAGGTCAGTGATCACACCATCATGATTATCTGGGTTGTGAAGATCTTTTTTGTACAGTTCTTCTGTGTATTCTTGCCATCTCTTCTTAATATCTTCTGCTTCTGTTAGGTCCATACCATTTCTGTGCTTTATCGAGCTCACCTTTGCATGAAATGTTCCTTTGGTATCTCTGATTTTCTTGAAGAGATCCCTAGTCTTTCCCATTCTGTTGTTTTCCACTATTTCTTTGCATTGATCGCTGAAGAAGGCTTTCTTATCTCTTCTTGCTATTCTTCGGAACTCTGCATTCAGATGTTTATATCTTTCCTTTTCTCCTTTGCTTTTCACTTCTCTTCTTTTCACAGCTATTTGTAAGGCCTCCCCAGACAGCCATTTTGCTTTTTTGCATTTCTTTTCTATGAAAATGGTCTTGATCCCTGTCTCCTGTACAATGTCACGAACCTCATTCCATAGTTCATCAGGCACTCTATCTATCAGATCTAGGCCCTTAAATCTATTTCTCACTTCCACTGTATAATCATAAGGGAACTAAGCCCGAGGCCAAGGGCGGCAGCGGGGAGGAGCAACCGCATGACTGAGGCCAGGGGCGGTGGCCGGGAGGACCAACCCTTCGTCCAAGGAGCAGTGGCTGCGCGGGCACAGGAGGGCCTAGAGGAGCTATCCCACATTCAAGGTCAGGAAGGGTGGTAGTGAGGAGATACCCCTCGTCCAAAGTAAGGAGCAATGGCTGTGCTTTGCTGGAGCAGCCATGAAGAGATACCCCACACCCAAGTAAGAGAAACCCAAGTAAGATGGTAGGTGTTGCAAGAGGGCATCAGAGGGCAAACACACTGAAACCATACTCACAGAAAACTAGTCAATCTAATCACACTAGGACCACAGCCTTGTCTAACTCAATGAAACTAAGCCATGCCCGTGGGGCAACCCAAGACGGGCAGGTCATGGTGGAGAGATTTGACAGAATGTGGTCCACTGGAGAAGGGAATGGCAAACCACTTCAGTATTCTTGCCTTGAGAACCCCATGAACAGTATGAAAAGGTAAAATGATAGGATACTGAAAGAGAAACTCCCCAGGTCAGTAGGTGCCCAATATGCTACTGGAGATGAGTGGAGAAATAACTCCAGAAAGAATGAAGGGATGGAGCCAAAGCAAAAAGAATACCCAGCTGTGGATGTGACTGGTGATAGAAGCAAGGTCCGATGCTGTAAAGAGCAATATTGCATAGGCACCTGGAATGTCAGGTCCATGAATCAAGGCAAATTCGAAGTGGTCAAACAAGTGATGGCAAAAGTGAATGTCGACATTCTAGGAATCAGCGAACTGAAATGGACTGGAATGGGTGAATGTAACTCAGATGACCATTATATCTAATACTGCAGGCAGGAATCCCTCAGAAGAAATGGAGTATCCATCATGGTCAACAAAAGAGTCCAAAATGCAGTACTTGGATGCAATCTCAAAAACGACAGATTGATCTCTGTTCGTTTCCAAGGCAAACCATTCAATATCACAGTAATCCAAGTCTATGCCCCAACCAGTAACTCTGAAGAAGCTGAAGTTGAATGGTTCTATGAAGACCTACAAGACCTTTTAGAACTAACACCCCAAAAAGGTGTCCTTTTCATTATAGGGGACTGGAATGCAAAAGTGGGAAGTCAAGAAACACCTGGAGTAACAGGCAAATTTGGCCTTGGAATACAGAATGAAGCAGGGCAAAGACTAATAGAGTTTTGCCAAGAAAATGCACTGGTCATAACAAACACCCTCTTACAACAACACAAGAGAAGACTCTATACATGAACATCACCAGATGGTCAACACTGAAATCAGATTGATTATATTCTTTGCAGCCAAAGATGGAGAAGCTCTATAGAATCAGCACAAACAAGACCAGGAGCTGACTGTGGCTCAGACCATGAACTCCTTATTGCCAAATTCAGACTTAAATTGAAGAAAGTATGGAAAACCACTAGACCATTCAGGTATGACCTAAATCAAATCCCTTATCAGTCATCATTTGCAAATATTTTCTCCCATTCAGTAGGTTGTCTTTTTGCTTTGTCGATGTTTTTTTTTTTTTTTATTCTTGATACTAATACATATAATCTGTATATTCAAAAACCTTATTGTTAGTAGAATTTTTTCACCTTTTCTGGTGTATAGAATGTCTTCTGTTTTTAGTTATTACTGCTTAACAAACCACCCCAAAGCTTAGAGGCTTGAAACAACAACCATTATTTGTTTTGCTTGTGTATCTGCAACTTAGGCAGGACTCAGTGAAGCCAGCTCACCTCTGCTCCATGCAGTGTTTGCTGGGGCAACTCAATGGAGTATGCAAATGGTGGGTTAGAGGATCTACTTTCAAGATGACGCACTTGCATTGCTGGCAAGCTAGTTCTGCCTGCCAGCCAGGAATTCAGCCCGGGCTGTGGACTAGGGCCTTTGGATCCCCTCCAAGGCTTCTTGGCCTTCCTCACGTCATGGTGTCTAGAAACTGAGGCAAGCCTCCAGAGGAGCAGGAAGCAGTATTCTCTTCTGTGACTTGGTCCTAGGAGTTACAGAGTATCACTTCTGGGTGTGGGCAGAGGTCACCCTGGCTTACGATGAGGGGATGTAGGCACTACCTCTCGCTGGTGTGACTGTCACAGTCATATCATAGGAGCTTATGTGGGATGACAGATACTGTCATGGCCACTTTTTAGAAAGTACAATTTGTCAAATTACTAAAGGGGAGAAAGTATTTCAAAATTTCCTTATCAGATCAGATCAGATCAGTCACTCATTCGTGTCCGACTCTTTGCGATCCCATGAATCGCAGCACACCAGGCCTCCCTGAGAAACGGCTAAAATTAGAAAGATTTGAATTTGAATCCTGACTGTAATACTTACTTTCTCTGCATCTATGGACATTTCACTTAGTCTTTTAAAAACTATTTGTTAAAGGGAAATACTGATATACAATGCCTAGAGCTTGTACCTGACTCATATTAAATAGTCAATAAATGATCATTTCTAAAAAAAACAAGTATGACTGGGATACCAATGTTCATATTGTTCCAGAAGTTCTAGCCCAGTGATTTTCAAGTTTAGTTTTGAAAGTAGAACCCGTTTCCCCTCATAACTCTTTTGCAAAGCGATTAGAAAACCAACAAACGCTTAGCTCTTATTTTTGAAGCAAGATTGGGTGTCTGGAGCTCTCCCTGCTCATGTACTTTACTTCCCATGACGGAGCTGGAGACATCTGCTCAGATGTTTCAGTCCATATGATAACATGGGAAAGGAAAATACTTGGTATAGTTATTGGATAAGCTGTGAAACATTTATCTTCCCCACACCTGACAATATGATTGTCTGTGTAGAAAACTAAAAACAACTTAAAAACTAGTGGAACTGACAAAAATAATTAAGTATACAATTCATATTCATATATATATATATACACATGTGAATATATAGGAAGATCCACAGAATTCTTATATTAATTCACTCAGCAGATATTTATGTGTAAAAGTGAAAGTTGCTCAGTTGTGTCCAACTCTTTGTGACCCCATGGACTATACAGTCTATGGAATTCTCCAGGCCACAATACTGGAGTGGGTAGCTGTTCCCTTCTTCAGGGGAACTTCCCAACCCAGGGATTGAACCCAGGTCTCCACATTGCAGGCGGATTCTTTACCAGCTGAGCCACCAGGGAAGCCCTATTTACATGCAGGTATGTGCTTGTAACGGGGGATACAGTGGTGAAAGGGATGGGCAGGTGTCTGCTGTTGGACTTATGCTCTGATGGAGAAGGCGTGTGCTCAACTAACTACAGATCAATATCATTATTGGAGAGCAAATAGCACTTATTTGTTTACTTTTCATTGCTTTTCCACTCTCCCCACTGAGGGAGTAAATTTTATATAGGAAAAAAGGTAAATGGCTGAGATAACAAATAAAAGAGGCTGAGGAAGAGTCTCTAGAAGGAAGATTTAGGCTGAAACCCAAAAGATTGGAATGAGTGAAGGGTGTCAGGAGAGCAGCTGAGGCAGAGAAAAGAGTGAGGGCTGCATTTCTGAGCTGAGGAGACACTTGGTATAACCAGAAACTAAAGAACAGCAGACTGTGGCCTAGTGAGTTAAGGGAGGGTGGAGAAGATGGGGAGGAGATGCAGCAAGGGCCAATCAGATGGCAGAGAACTCTACAGGCCAGGGGAAGAAATGTTAATGATATTTACTGCACCCTGAATCCAAGGAATGGTTACAAGTAGGCCAGGGGGTGGGGTGGGATCACAGGATGACTCAGCATTTTAATGCAGCTCTCTGTCTCTGTGTCAGGAGTGGACTCCAGCAGGGAGACCATCAGCAGGTCACTAGGACATCAGGAGCAGTCATGTGGCTTTGGTGAGGTGAGAAGTGCAGATAGCAAGAAGTGGAAAAATCCAAGCTCACATGTGGGAAGTACAAATGGCAAAAACTTGAAAAATCATACTTTGGTTTTGAAGGAAAGAGAGTAGTATCATTGTAAGGTTTCTTAACTTCCAAAGAAATCTGATCTACTCTCATGGACATGCAACCCTAGTGAGACAGTGAGCAGAGAGGACCTGAATGAGACCTTTTCCAGGTGGAAATGGTCTAAATTAAGTCGGTAGAAGTTATGAAGAACGTGGTCTACAATCCCAGTCAGGCTTTGGATTCCAAACTTGAGTGCTCTACTCTAAGGGAAGATTCAAAGCACCAATTTTTATGCTGATTAATATGAGAGTGCAGCTTTTCAGTCTGGGGGTCACAACTGAAGTGAAACCCTAGACTTGGCCTGAAACATCCCCTGTGGTGATTAGTCAGGGCAAAGGAAGGGACTTTGTAATACAACACTTCCGGCTACTCTCTGAATCCCTTTACTGGAAGATGGTGGATAACTTTATTCTCTGATCCCTTTCAGGAGTCAAGCAGATCTAGTTTTTTGAACTATCATTTTCATTTAATAAAGTTCACATAAGGTACATATTTCAACAAGCAAAACTATAAACTCCTTTCCCTAGCAGCTGATTTGTGTGCATTGTATTTGTATTAGCAGGTGGAATACACTAGGGACCCTGAGTTTTCATTGGATCGGTGACAACATGATTTGACTAACTGGATAATCTAGTTATTATTCAAGGTATTACCTCTTTATACTACAATGTTCTCATCTATAGAAGTGGTGGACTAGATAATAGGTAACATACACTAACTACTTTCTATAGTAAATTGTGTTTTTGTGAACGGCAAGCTAAAGATAAGAATTTGCACCTCATGCATCTTTGTACCCTATATGTATGATCTCAAATACATAAGGGAAAAATGTCACCAGTACAGTCTTCCCTCAGTATCTGGGATATTGATTGTAGTACCCTTGAAGATACCCAAATCCACAGATACCCACATCCCTTATGAAATGGTATAATATTTGCATATAACCTATGCACATCCACATACACCATAAATTATCTTTAGTTTACTTGTAATGCCTAATACAATGTAAATGTTACAAAAAGAACTGCCTGTGTTAAGCATTTTCAATTTTTTCTTTCTGTTACTTTCTGGATTTTTTTTTATGTTTTCAATGTGAGGTTGATTGATATCAAGGAAACTGACGGATATGAAGGGCTCACTGTACAAGGAGAAATCAGCAAATTCACATTCACAGTGGGACATTGTAAAGGTTCTTTTCCAGGAAATAGATTGATCAAATAGACAAAAAATTGGTGAAGATATGAAAGGCTTGAGCATATAGTTTACATGCTTGATATAAAGGGGTTTTATAGAACGTCCTAGCCAATAAATAGACACACATTACTTGCAAACTCTCATAAAATATTCATTAAAGTTGATGATTCCATAAGTCACAAATATTTTCAACCAACTGGAAACACTCTATAGCACTCTCTGGTGACAATTGTAAAAGACAAAAGAAGGGAAGAAAAAGGAAACAAAATTAGCCAATCTCTCCCCTCACCCCATATATTTGAAAACAAAACAAAACAAACACACACTTATTCTAGGAACTTAACCAGCAATTAATTCCCTGCATCAAATTCCTTGGTGCTTAAAATAAACAGAAACTTCTTCTGTCCTGCACCTACTCTTGACTGACTATTGTTTACATTAAAACACAGGAACTCCTGTTCAGTTGTATACTATGAATAAATCAAAACCCAACATATGAATTGGTAGAAGACATTTGTTACTCACAAAGCCAACCAAGGATCAATACTGATAATATATACAGAACTAGGAATCAGTGAAAAAAACCCAAATAACAAAATTGAAAATGTGAACAGGTAGAAAACCCAAACAGCATAAGCACACATGAAAAGCGGCTAAATTTCCATAGCAACCGGAGAAATGCAAAATAAATTACATCATTAATTGTTTAAATTAAATTGGCAAAAACTAAAAAATTACATGTTGGTGAATATGGAGGAAAACAATAGCTCTGACAAAGTATTCTGGTTAAAATGTAACTGATAGCATGAAACACAAATTGAAAAGGTCAATTAAATGTGAGGATACACATACTGTATGTCCAGCAGTTGCATTCCTATTACTATATTGAGAGAACTGCTAATATTGCATAAAGAATTCACATTGTTTTAATGGCAAAAAAAAAAATGTTGATAAAACATAATGACGATCTACCAACCAGAAAATCAATAAGTAAATTGTGCTTTATTCATTATATATCTTTTAAATTAAAGAAAAAAAATCTGTAAATCATGGACAAATCCTGAAAATACTGATGAATAAAAAAGCAAGTTATAGAAGGATGTACAGAGTAAGCTACTTAATAGTGTTTACAGACCATAAATTTGCCCTGAAAACTGTGAATGTGAATGAGAAGGATATTGTTAACTTCAACAATAACTGATTTATTTTATTTCTTTAAAAAATTATGAGTCAAATAAGAAACAATATCAATGTATAGGCTGGATGGTGGGTTCAAGAATGTTACACTCTACACATCAGTAATGCTTAAAATTCTCTAAGCTAGTATGTGAATTGAGAACTTCACGTATGTGAAGAATCAACAATACACGAATTGAGAACTTCCAGGTGTTCAAGCAGGATTTAGAAAAGGCAGAGGAACCAGAGATCAAATTGCCAACATCTGTTGGATCATAGAAAAAGCAAGACAATTCCACAAAAACATCTACTTCTGCTTCATTGACTACGCTAAAGCCTTTGACTATGTGGATCACAACAAACTGTAGAAAATTCCGAAAGAGATGGGAATACCAGACCACCTTACCTGCCTCCTGAGAAATCTGTATGCAGGTCAAGAAGCAACAGAACCAAACATGGAACAACAGACTGGTTCCAAATCGGGAAAGGAATACTTCAAGGCTTTATATTGCAATCCTGATTACTTAACTTTTATGCAGAGAACATCTTGCAAAATGCTGGGCTGAATGAAGCACAAACTGGAATCAAGATTCCCTGCTGAAATATCAATAACCTCAGATATGAGACGATACCACCCTTATGGCAGAAAGTGAGGAAGAACTAAAGAGCCTCTTGATGAAAGTGAAAGAGGAGAGTGAAAAAGTTGGCTTAAAATTCAACATTCAAAAAACGAAGATCACGATATCTAGTCCCATCACTTCATGGCAAATAGATGGGGAAACAGTGGAAACAGTGACAGACTTTCTTCTCTTGGGCTCCAAAATCACTGCAGATGGTGACTGCAGCCACGAAATTAAAAGACACTTGCTTCTTGGAAAAAAGCTATGACAAACCTAGACAGCATATTAAAAACATTACTTTGCTGACAAATGTCCATCTGGTCAAAGCTATGGTTTTTCCATTACTGGTTTTTCCAGTAATCATGTATGGATGAAGAGTTGGACATAAAGAAAGCTGATGAAGACCATAAAGAAAGGAGAAGAATTGATGTTTTTAAACTGTGGTGTTGGAGAACTTGAGATTCCCTCGGACTGCAAGGAGATCAAACCAGTCAATCCTCAAGGAAATCCGTCCTGAAAAATTACTGGAAGGACTGATGCTGAAGCTGAAGCGCCAATACATTGGCCACCTGATGCAAAGAGCTGACTCCTTAGAAAAGACCCTGATGTTGGGAAAGACTGAAGGCAGGAGGAGAAGGGGATGACAGAGGATAAGATGGTTGGATGGTATCACCAACTCGATAGACATGAGTTTGAGCAAGCTCCAGGAGTTGGTGATGGACAGGGAAGCCTGGGGTGCTGCAGTCCATGGGGTTTCAAAGAGTGAGACATGACTGAGCAACTGAACTGAACTGAACTGAACACTTCAGTATATTTGGAATTTGTGAAGTTTAAACAAATAAGAGAAATAATTCTAATAAAGTTATGAGACTATAATTGTCATTAATAATAGCAGAAGAAAAAGAAAACACCATTCTGAGATACTATGAAAAATGAAGGAATAATGAATGCTCACCAATGCCTAACTTTGCACAGGGAACAAAGTTAGGCTTTACCTATTGTGATTGATCAGTGTTTTGGTTTTATTTTTAGTTGGGGGACTAAAAGAATATGTGTTCTTATTCACCAATAAAAGGTATTAGGCACCAAGAAACTGAAAAGTTAATGAAATGTATTATATCATAGACAAAAACATCTGTGTATGGATCAGAACTACTTTCCCTGGGACAGTTTTCACAGTACTAATTTGGTTTGTGGGTTTCCAAGATAGAGCCATGGTCATGAAAACTAGCTTTGCAGTTAAAAAATTTTAGTGTTTAAGAATCAGGAGAGTCACTTCAATTTTTTAAACTTGATTACATAACAGTAATATAAATATAATAATACAAATGAAAGCACTCTGTAAAGTGAAGGCAAACACTTATGAAATGTGTTATCTCAGAGCGTGTTCAGTCACCAAGTCATATCCAACTCTTTGCAACCCTATGGACTGTGGCAAGCCAGGCCACAGATGGTCCCTCACCATCTCCCAGAGTTTGACCAAGGTCATGCCCACTGAATCAGTGATGCCATCCAACCATCTCATCCTATATTGCCCTCTTCTCCTTCTGCTTTCAATCTTTCCCAACATCAGGGTCTTTTCCAGTGAGTCAGCTGTTTGCATCAGGTGGCCAAAGTATTGGAACTTCAGCTTCAGCATCACTCCTTCCAATGAGTATTCAAGGTTGATTTCCTTTAGGATGGACTGGTTTGATTTCCTTGCTGTCCAAGGGACTTTCAAGGTTCTTCTAAAGCGCCAAAGTTCAAAAGCATCAATTCTTCGGCACTCTGCCTTCTTTATGGTCCAACTCACATCCGTACGTGACTACTGGAAAGATCATAGCCTTGACTATATGGACCTTTGTCAGCAAAGTGATGTCTTTGCTTTTTCATACACTAGGTTTGTCATTGCTTTCCTGCCAAGAAGCAATGGTCTTCTAATTTCATGGCTGCAGTCAGCATCTGCAGTGATATTAGAGCCCAAGAAGAGGAAATCTGTCACTGATTTCCACTTTTTTCCCACTGATTTTCCACTGATTCTACTGTCCACTTTTTCCCCTTCTATTTGCCATGAAGTAATAGGACCTGATGCCACGATCTTATTTTTTTTTTTAATACTGAGTTTTAAGCTGGATTTTTCACTCTCCTCTTTCACCCTCATCAAAAGGCTCTTTAGTTCTTCTCTTTCTGCCATTAGAGTAGTATCATCTGCATATCTGAGGTTGTTGATATTTCTCTAGCAATCTTGATTCCAGCTTGTAACTCATCTGGCCTGGCATTTCACAAGATGTGCTCTGCATATAAGCTAAAGAAACAGGGTGACAATGAGCAGCCTTGTCATACTCCTTTCTCAGTTTTGAACCAGTCAGTTGTTTCATGTAAGGTTCTTACTGTTGCTTCTTGACCTGCATACAGGTTTCTCAGTAGTTAATTCGAACTTCTATAGCTGAGCTGATGTGAATCTGTTTCAAAGGCCATCCGAATCACATTTGTTTTATTCTATTCAACCTGTAATGTTGAATGTCTGCTCCTGTTAAAATACTCAAGAGTTTTATCTTGCTAGGGCAATGGAGTAGCAAAGTAGGGTGATGAACCTGTTGCCAGGCTCCAAAGCTCATAAAACAGTAACCTATAAATTGGTTAAGAGTAGATTAAGTCTGCTGAATACTTGTTGTAACAGAAACTGTGCTAAGAGTTTTTGTTTAATCCTTAAAATACCAGTTTTAAAATCCATTCTATTATACTCTCCAGATTTTACATGAAGAACTGAAGTTTAGAAAAATAAAGTAACTTGTCCAAGTTCACATGAGTAGATCAGAGGCAGAGCTGAGGTTTGGAGCCAGTTCTGTTGGATTCTAGAACCTATTTCTCATTTCTAGGTCACCTCTTACTGATATGGGATCTAAAGACATGAAGCCGGAGAAGGCAATGTCACCCCACTCCAATACTCTTGCCTGGAAAATCCCATGGGCGGAGGAGACTGGTAGGCTGCAGTTCATGGGATCGAGAAGAGTTGGACACGACTGAGTGACTTCACTTTCACTTTTCACTTTCATGCATTGGAGAAGGAAATGGCAACCCACTCCAGTGTTCTCACCTGGAGAAATCCAGGGACGAGGGAGCCTGGTGGGCTGCCCTCTATGGGGTCTCACAGAGTCGGATATGACTGAAGCAACTTAGCAGCAGCAGCAGACATGAAGCAGAGAACATAATTTCTAGTCCAATTAGATCTGCGAATATTTTTATGCCTAAAAGACTAATGAATCATAGCCATAAAACTATAAAATTTAATACTGAAGAAGAATTCAGATATCACCCTTAGTTTATTCTTTTACTTATTTACATACTCATGTGTTTATAGATGTCTATTGATCAATATTTATCAAAGTGGCTAATGTTAAAAGATAAAAGAATAAAATTAAATAATAAATAAGAATTCTTCTTAAGTACTGATCCCCTGGAGAAGGGAATGGCTACCCACTCCAGTATTCTTGCCTGGAGAATCCCATGGACAGAGGAGCCTGGTGGGCTACAGTCCATGGGGTTGCAAAGGGTCAGGCATGACTGAGTGACTGAACAAGAACAACAAGGTGAGATTTTATGCTTTCATGGCTCTAATAGGTATTATAGGTACAAAGATGCATGAGGTGCAAATTCTTATCTTTAGCTTGCCGTTCACAAAAACACAATTTACTATAGAAAGTTTTTAGTGTATGTTACCTATTATCTAGTCCACCACTTCTATAGATGAGAAAATTGTAGTATAAAGAGGTAATACCTTGAATAATAACTAGATTATCCAGTTAGTCAAATCATATTGTCACCGATCCAATGAAAACTTGGGGTCCCTAGTGTATTCCACCTGCTAATACAAATACAATGCACACAAATCAGCTGCTAGGGAAAGGAGTTTATAGTTTTGCTTGTTGAAATATGTACCTTATGTGAACTTTATTAAATGAAAACGATAGTTCAAAAACTAGATCTGTTTGACTCCTGAAAGGGATCAGAGAATAAAGTTATCCACCATCTTCCAGTAAAGGGATTCAAAGAGTAGCTGGAAGTGTTGTATTACAAAGTCCCTTCCTTTGCCCTGACTAATCACCACAAGGGATGTTTCAGGCCAAGTCTAGGGTTTCACTTCAGTTGTGATCCCCAAACTGAAAAGCTGCACTCTCATATTAATCGGCATAAAAATTGGTGCCTTGAATCTTCCCTTAGAGTAGAGCACTCAAGTTTGGAATCCAAAGCCTGACTGGGATTGTAGACCACGTTCTTCATAACTTCTACCGACTTAATTTAGACCTGGAAAAGGTCTCATTCAGGTCCTCTCTGCTCACTGTCTCACTAGGGTTGCATGTCCATGAGGGTAGATCAGATTTCTTTGGAAGTTAAGAAACCTGACAATGATACTACTCTCTTTCCTTCAAAACCAAAGTATGATTTTTCAAGTTTTTGCCATTTGTACTTCCCACATGTGAGCTTGGATTTTTCCACTTCTTGCTATCTGCACTTCTCACCTCGCCAAACTTGCTATCTGCACTTCTCACCTCACCAAAGCCACATGACTGCTCCTGATGTCCTAGTGACCTGCTGATGGTCTCCCTGCTGGAGTCCACTCCTGACACAGAGACAGAGAGCTGCATTAAAATGCTGAGTCATCCTGTGATCCCACCCCACCCCCTGGACTCCTTGTAACCATTCCTTGGCTTCAGGGTGCAGTAAATATCATTAACATTTCTTCCCCTGGCCTGTAGAGTCCTCTGCCATCTGATTGGCCCTTGCTGCATCTCCTCCCCATCTTCTCCACCCTCCCTTAACTCACTAGGCCACAGTCTGCTGTTCTTTAGTTTCTGGTTATACCAAGTGTCTCCTCAGCTCAGAAATGCAGCCCTCACTCTTTTCTCTGCCTCAGCTGCTCTCCTGACACCCTTCACTCATTCCAATCTTTTGGGTTTCAGCCTAAATCTTCCTTCTAGAGACTCTTCCTCAGCCTCTTTTATTTATCTTAGCCACTTACCTTTTTTCCTATATAAAATTTACTCCCTCAGTGGGGAGAGTGGAAAAGCAATGAAAAGTAAACAAATGAGTGCTATTCGCTCTCCAATAATGATATTGATCTGTAGTTAGTTGAGCACACGCCTTCTCCATCAGAGCATAAGTCCAACAGCAGAGACCTGTCCATCCCTTTCACCACTGTATCCCCCGTTACAAGCACATACCTGCATGTAAATAGGGCTTCCCTGGTGGCTCAGCTGGTAAAGAATCCGCCTGCAATGTGGAGACCTGGGTTTAATCCCTGGGTTGGGAAGTTCCCCTGAAGAAGGGAACAGCTACCCACTCCAGTATTGTGGCCTGGAGAATTCCATAGACTGTATAGTCCATGGGGTCACAAAGAGTTGGACACAACTGAGCAACTTTCACTTTTACACATAAATATCTGCTGAGT
This sequence comes from Bos grunniens, assembly GCF_055505025.1. Classification (NCBI taxonomy): domain Eukaryota; kingdom Metazoa; phylum Chordata; class Mammalia; order Artiodactyla; family Bovidae; genus Bos; species Bos grunniens. Next base: position 57,449,063 of record NC_141183.1, on the reverse strand, counting down.
GAATTAATATAAGAATTCTGTGGATCTTCCTATATATTCACATGTATATATATATGAATATGAATTGTATACTAATTATTTTGTCAGTTCCATTAGTTTTTAAGTTGTTCTCAGTTTTCTACACAGACAATCATATTGTCAGGAGTAGGGAAGATAAATGTTTCACAGCTTATCCAATAACTATACCAAGTATTTTCCTTTCCCATGTTATCATATGGACTGAAACATCTGAGCAGATGTCTCCAGCTCCGTCATGGGAAGTAGAGTACACCAGCAGGGAGAGCTCCAGAGCCCCAGTCTTGCTTCAAAAATAAGAGCTAAGCTTTTGTTGGTTTTCTAATTGCTTTGCAAAAGAGTTATGAGGGGAAATGGGTTCTACTCTCAAAACTAAACTTGAAAATCACTGGGCTAGAACTTCTGAAACAATATGAACAGTGGTATCCCAGTCATCCTTGTTTTTTTTAGAAATGATCATTTATTGACTATTTAATGTGAGTCAGGTACAAACTCTAGGCATTGTATATCAATATTTCCCTTTAACAAATAGTTTTTAAAAGACTAAGTGAAATGTCCATAGACGCAGAGAAAGTAAGTATTACAGTCAGGATTCAAATTCAAATCTTTCTAATTCTAGCCGTTTCTCATAATTACAAAGTTAAATAAGGCCTTATATAAGGAGATTTTGAAATACTTTCTCCCCTTTAGTAATTTGACAAATTGTACTTTCTAAAAAATGGCCACAACAGTATCTCTCATCCCACATAAGCTCCTAGGACGTGACTGTGACAGTCACATCAGCGAGAGGTAGTACCTACGTCCCCTCATCGTAAGCCAGGGTGACCTCTGCCCACACCCAGAAGTGATACTCTGTAACTCCTAGGACCAAGTCACAGAAGAGAATACTGCTTCCTGCTCCTCTGGAGGCTTGCCTCAGTTTCTAGACACCATGACGTGAGGAAGGCCAAGAAGCCTTGGAGGGGATCCAAAGGCCCTAGTCCACAGCCCGGGCTGAATTCCTGGCTGGCAGGCAGAACCAGCTTGCCAGACATGCAAGTGCATCATCTTGAAAGTAGATCCTCTAAACCACCGTTTGCATACTGCTTTGAGTTGCCCCAGCAAACACTGCATGGAGCAGAGGTGAGCTGGCTTCACTGAGTCCTGCCTAAGTTGCAGATACACAAGGAAAACAAATAATGGTTGTTGTTTCAAGCCGCTAAGCTTTGGGGTGGTTTGTTAAGCAGTAATAACTAAAACAGAAGACATTCTATACACCAGAAAAGGTGAAAAAATTCTACTAACAATAAGGTTTTTGAATATACAGATTATATGTATTAGTATCAAGAATAAAAAAAACATCGACAAAGCAAAAAGACAACCTACTGAATGGGAGAAAATATTTGCAAATGGTATGACTGATAAGGGGTTAATATCCAACATATATAAACAGCTCATATAACTCAACATAAAAAAAGAAAAACTCAGTTAAAAAATGAGCAGTAGGACTGAAAAGACATTTTCCAAAGAGGAAATGCAGGTGGCCCACAGGCACATGAAAAGATGCTCACCTTCGACAATCATCTAGGAAATGCAAATCAAAACCTCAATGAGATACCACCTCACACCTGTCAGAATGGCTATCATCCAAAAGAACACAAATAACAAATGTTGGCAAGGATGTGGAGAAAAGGGAACCTTGTTACACTGTTGGCAGGAATGTACTTTGGTGCAGCCACTGTGGAAAACAGTAAGGAGATTACTAAAAAAATAAAAATATTTTACAGTATGATCCAGCAATTCCACTCCTGGTGTATACCAAAACAAAACACCAATTCAAAAAGACAAATGCACTGCAATGTTCATAGCAGCATTATTTATAACTGCCAAGATATGGAAACAACCTAAGTGTTGGGCAACAGATGAAGGACAAAGAAGATGTGGCACAGGTGAGGGGCTGAGTCTCAACATCCCCTGCCCACCGTGGTGCTGGGCACTGGCCTGCCTTGCCTGTCTCCGGACGCCCAGGATAAATATCGCAGTGATGCTGACGCTGGCAAACAAACTGAAGCGCGAGGACAGTCTCAAAGGTCCTGAGTGTCACCCACAGCCTCTGACTCCACTCGGCGGTTTCTGTGACAGACAGGCTGTTTGTTAAAGATGTTGCAGAACTTGAGGCTAATTTACCTTATAGGTGTAAAGTGCATTTTTCCGACCCAAGCGAGCTTCATTGCTTTCAGCTGTCACCCTAGATAAGGGTTACTAACAGGTTGGAAAATTTCAGTTTGGAGCTGAAGTTTTCGATGCATACAACACGGTGCCTCCCAAAGTGAACTGCTTGACCCAGGTCTGGCACCCCAAGTCCACAGGAAAAGGCGAGATATGTCTCAGGGCACTGACTGGGCCCCCACAAGGACGCTGAAGGATGCTGTTTGGGGACTAAACTCTTTGTTTACTGATCCTTTGAATTTTGGTGATCCACTGGATATAGAAGCTGCAGAACATCATTTAGGGGACAAGGAGGTCTTCTGGAATAAAGGGGAAGACTACATTAAGCGTTATACCAGAGGATATGGGGAGAGGACTGCAGGGCCCTGGACTGTGCCTTAGAAGTTGGTCTCCAACTGAAACCAGAAGGGAGCCTCCTCCCAAGTACTCAGCTCCCCCCAGTCCCATTGGCCATCCAAGTCCTGTGATCACATGTTGTCCTGAGGAACAGCATCTTCCAGGCCACCCATTGCAGACAGAGAGCCCCACATAAATATAGCCAGAAAATATATTTGGGGTTCTAAAAGAGTTATCTGCTTACCTTAAGATGCTTATTTTTTGAAACTATACCGCATGGACTGTTGATGAGATTCTCGAGAAGTTGTAATGAACTCAGCATTGAGGCTTGAGCTTGCTTTTCCTCCTCTCAGAGTTAGTCCTTGCATGGGTGTTGCTAAGGATGTGTTCAGCGCAGTCACAGATTGGCACTCAGAACCCTGCTACAGACTGTGATTGGAGGCGAATGCTCGTAGCTGCTGCCACGAATGTCGCCCCTACTTAAATGCAGTGAAGCTTCCCAGAGTACAGAGCCATTCACTGTAGAGCTCTTACTGCAATGCGTATTTTCCTGAATTTGGAAGAAATAATCCATGTCCCAGGGCTTCCCTTATGGCTCCGAGGGTGAAGAGTCAACCCTCCATGCGGGACACCTGGGTTTGATCCTTAGGTTCAGAAGATCCCTTGGAGGAGGGCATGGCGACCCCCTCCAGTATTCTTGCCTGGAGACTCCCCATGGACAGAGGAGCCTGGCGGGCTACATTCATGGGGTCTCAAAGAGTCAGACACGACTGAGCGACTGACCACAGCACGGCAATCCATGTCCCAAGAGTTCCTGGTGCTGGAGAAGAGACTACGGCAGGCCCTGGGCACTGCACACTGGGCCGGACGGTGATGGGAGGCCGGGAGCCAGCAGAGAGGTCTGGCAGTGGCTGTGGGTGGCCTGGCATGTAATGTGGTCTCCCCGAAGTTCCCATCAGGGGGTGTGCTACCCCTCCTCTGATACCCCTGTGAGTCCTGCAAGATCTCCTCTCCACCTGGCAGGACTCACATGTCTGATGTAGTTTTGGGGGCTGGATTCTGATTCCCTGAACCTCAGCCTCAACCTCCTCACAATGCGTGGTTTCCAGGTGATGCATGGTGCTTGACAGTAAAAGATTTTTGTCTCTTAAAAAAGGAAGAAGAATTGGTTTATATATACAATGAAATGTTACTTGATCATAAAAAGAGGGAAATTTTGCCATTTGCAGCAATATGGGTGGACTTGGAGGGCATTATGCTAAGTGAAATAAGTCAGAGAAAGCCTGACTGTATGCGATCACTTATATGTGGAATCTACAGTAGAACAAGCTAATGCCTATAATGAGAAAGAAGCAGACTTACAGATACAGAGGACAAACTAGTGGTTACCAGTTTAGGGGGAAAAGTGCGGAGGGGGGTGAAGAGGTACAAACTGTTAGGCATAAAATAGACTACAAAGACATTGGACAGCATGTGGAACACAGGCAATGTTTTACAACTAACAAGGGAGTATAAGCTTTAAGACTGTGAATCAGTGTAGTGTAGACCTGTGACTTACATAGTGCTGTGCATCAACTAGACTTCAATATAAAATATTAATCTCATCCCCCAAAAGAAAAAATACAGTGATTTTATGCTACCTTTCACTAAGCTATTACTGTTGTGGTTTACAACGTCAATCCTCTCCTTTAAGAATTATATTTTTACTTTTGCAGAATGCTTCAAAACCATGCTTTTATTGTTCAGTTTTAGCTCTTTTAAGCTATGTTTTTACTATTCTTGAATTCTTAATTTTGACCCATCCTCAAAGTTCTGTAAACATTGATGATTGACATTTAGGTTTAGGAAGAAGAGCTTGATTTGTGTTCTTCTCTAGAATGCATGATTTTCTGTGTTTGAAGCTTCAATTCATGCAGAAAGCTTGGTTTGTCTTTTATATTCAAGAATTTTGCCTGAGTATACCTAGGCTTGTGTTTCATTTGTTTTTAGTGAGCCTTTTTAAAAGATTATTTATTATTTTGGTTGCCCTGGCTCTTTGTTGCTGCATGCGGGCTTTCTCTAGCTGTGGTGAGTGGGGGCTACTCTTCGTTGGGGTCGCGGGCTTTTCATGCAGTGGCTTCTCTTGCTGCCAAGCACGGGCTCTAGGCGTGCAGGCTTCCGTAGCTCAGCACACGGGTACAGCCGCTGCAACTCCTGGGCTCCAGAACGTGGCCTCAGAAGTTGTGGCGCTTGGGCTTAGTTTCCCCAGCACGTGGAATCTTCCTGGAGCAGGGATGGAACCTGTGTCTCCTTCACTGGCAGATGAATTCTTATCCACTGGGCCACCAAGGAAGTCTTCAGTTCAGCTCAGTTCAGTTCAGTTGCTCAGTCGTGTCTGACTCTTTGCGACCCCATGAATTGCAGCACGCCAGGCCTCCCTGTCCATCACCAACTCCCAGAGTTCACTAGTGGATCTTCGTAAAGCTTCAAACAAATATTTCTTTAACTCAAAAATGTCTTCTGTCATTTAATTGTTAATTGTGTTCTTCCAGTTTCATTTCCTGCTCTGGAATTCCTATTTTGCATAATTACATCTGTTGGATTCCTTATTTCTTATCTTTTCTCTCATTATTTTTAATTATTGGTTGTTTTCCTGTGAGTCTTCAGAGAGCTCTCAAGTTTTTTTTTTAGCTTCATTAATTGATATTTTTTTCAGTATAATTTAGGGCATTCATTCCTTCAGCAGGAGGTGAACATGCCAAAGACATTTCTAATTTTCACTCAATCTTTCCAGACATCAATTATTTCCTTATTCATGATAATCAATCCTCATTTTGGAGATGAACTATCTTCTTGGGTCCTATTGCAAACAAGATTTTAAATCTTTTAAAATGTTTGCTCTTTGCTTGTGACATATTTTGGTGCAATTTAGTAGGAAAAGATAAGCAGCGCTGGGAATGGGAACTGACAGAAGAAATATTCGGCAGTACTCTGTAGTGTGACTCTTAGTACTGATGTATCTGTTTTAGATTCCAGGGTTTATTATGGAGTGTTATCAATTTTGGCTCTAGTTTCTAACATATCTTCATGGAAAATATGAGGCATAAATATTATGCAAAAATAGCAATTCGAAAAGCTGAGGCAGACTCAATGTGCTCTCATAAGGTTGGGACATCCTTGCAATGCAACACCATGTGGCCATTATGATGATACATTTATTGACATGGAAAGAAGTTTGCCATACACAGTGCTAAAAGCACATTTTTGAAAACATATGCAGCCTCATCCTATTTTTGTGAGAAAAGTAGCATACATATTAGTCATAGTCACAGGCTGGAGAACTATAATCTTTCTGTTCAAAATGGGGCTTCCCTGATAGCTCAACTGGTAAAGAATCCTCCTACAATGCACGAAACCTGAGTAAAGAATCCGCCTGCAATGCGGGAGACCTGGGTTTGATCCCTGGGTTGGGAAGGTCCCCTGGAGAAGGGAACAGCTACCCACTCCAGTATTCTGGCCTGGAGAATTCCATGGACTGTATAGTCCATGGGGTCTCAAAGAGTTGGACACTACTGAGCAACTTTCACTTTCACTTTGTTCAAATCAGTTCAGTTTGCTAAATCAATACAAACTTGCAGTCAGTAGAGGGCGCAAGAAGTGAGGTGAAAAAGCTGATGTATAAGTAGGATGAAATTTTTCATAATATAAAGATTATTCTGATTTTCTCTCCATTTGTTTATCAAAGAAAATTTCAAAAGGATCACAGAAGCATAATTGCAGCTTGACTATCATTCTGCAGAATGTTTGGTGTTAGCTAGAGAGTCAAAGTATGTACTTTCAGTGGGTAAAGGGAACAGAAAATAATAGAGTGCCTTTTTTGTGCCAGGCACTAACATATGCATAATATACTGTAGTATGCTACATAGAACATATTTTGATATTGCATCAGACACTGCAAGCAGATTAGCACAGTCTTGATGGGGTTTTGATTAAACTATAAATCTTGGAGATACTGACAAAATCTCACAGCTACAGATCACTTTCTAGTTATTAAATGCTTTCAGATTTACTATTTCTTTTCATACAACATTCTGTAGAACAGACTCTTCTTTTACAGATGAAGGTGGAGTGGTTTCTGGAGGTGTGTCAAGATTAGAGATTCTCTGAGCAAGGTTTTTATGTCTGGGTATGCTGATTTCCTCATGCTGTCTCTCAAATAATCAAGAAATCTTCAGACATAAACAACACCTTGGCCTCATGAAAGAACCTCATGATACTACCAGTAATTAATACCAACATACATCAAAGGATTTGTGTTCTCCATTATTTTTTTTATAGGATTTGACATGATACCTCACATCTCTGACTCTTGGATTAATTAATATAGATTTGGTGGTTTCTAAAAGTCAGTATTGTAAGAAGGCTCAAGAGAGGACCCCAGTGACAACTAGAAAGAAAGAGGGGCCCTCAGCCCTATAGCTACAAGGAACTGAATTCTGCTGACAGCCCCACGAGCTTGGAAAAGGATCCCGAGATCGAGAAAGGAATACACCCCACTGATATCCTGATGGCAGCCTTGTGAGAACCTGAGCAGGAAACTCAGGATGGTCTACAATAAATAATCAGACTGATCACATGGACCACAGCCTTGTCTGATTCAGTGAAACTATGAGCCATACCATGTAGGGCCACCCAAGACAGATGGATCATGGTGCAGAGTTCTGATAAAATGTGGAGAAGGGAATAGTAAACCACTTCATCATTCTTGCCTTAAGAATCCCATGAAAAGGCAGAAAGATATGACACTGAAAGATGAACTCCCCAAGATGGTAGATGCCCAATGTGCTACTGGAGAAAAGGGGAGAAATAGCTCCAGAAAGAATGAAGAAGCTGAGCCAAAGTGAAAACAACACACAGTTATGGATGTGACTGGTGGTAAAACAAAGTCCGATGCTATAAAGAATACTGCATAGGAACCTGGAAGGTTAAGTTCATGAATCAACATAAATTGAAAGTGGTCAAACAGGAGATAGCAATGGCACCCCACTCCAGTACTCATGCCTGGAAAATCCCATGGACAGAGGAGCCTGGTGAGCTGCAGTCCATGGGGTCGCGAAGAGTTGGACACAACTGAGCGACTTCACATTCACTTTTGACTTTCCTGCATTGGAGAAGGAAATGGCAACCCACTCCAGTGTTGCCTGCAGAATCCCAGGGACGGGGGAGCCTGGTGTGCTGCTGTCTATGGGGTTGCACAGAGTTGGACATGACTGAAGCAACTTAGCAGCAAACAGGAGATGGCAAGAGTGAACATTGACATTTTTGGAAACAGTGAACTAAAAGGGACTGAAATGGGTGAATTTAACTCAGATGACCGTTATATCTACTACTGTGGGCAAGAATCGCTTAGAAGAAATGGAGTAGCCCTCATAGTTAACAAAGAATCCGAAATGCAGTGCTTGGATTCAATCTCAAAAGCAACAGAATTATCTATGTTCATTTCCTGGGCTAACTATTCAGTATCATTAATCCAAGTCTATGCCCCAACCACTAATGCCTAAGAAGCTGAATTTGAATGCTTTTATGAAGACCTACAAGACCTTCTAGAACTAACACCAAAAAAAAAAAAAGATGTCCTTTTCATCATAGTGGACTGGAAAGCAAAAGTAGGAAGTCAAGAGATACTTAGAGTAATAGGCAAGTTTGGCCGTGGTGGACAAAATGAAGCAGGGCAAAGGCCAACAGAGTTTTGCCAAAAGAACACACTGGTCACAGAAAAATCCCTCTTCCACAAACAAAAGAAATGACTCTACACATGTACATTACCAGATCGTCAATACTGAAATCAGACCAATTATATTCTTTGCAGTCAAAGATTGAGAAGCTCTATACAGACAGCTAAAACAAGACCGGGAGCTGACTGTGGCTCAGATCATGAACTCCTTATTGCAAAATTCAGACTTATACTGAGGAAAGTAGAGAAAACCACTAGACCATTCAGGTATCTTATGATTATACAGTGGAAGTGACAAACAAATTGAAGGGAACAGATCTGATAGACAGAGTACCTGAAAAATTATGGATGGTGATTTGGGACCTTGTACAAGATGTGATGATCAAGACTATCCCTAAGAAAAGGAAATTCAAAAGGGAAAAATGGTTGTCTAAGGATGCCTTAGAAAGAGCTGAGAAAAGAAGAGAAGTGAAAGGCAAAGAAGAAAAAGAAAGATATATCCATCTGGATGCAGAGTTCCAAAGAATAGCAAGGAGCAATAAGAAAGCCTTCCTCAGTGATCAATGCAAAGAAATAGAGAAAGCAATAGAATGGGAAAGACTAGAGATCTCTTCAAGAAAATTAGAGATACCAAGGGACATTTCATACAAAGATGAACACAATAAAAGAGAGAAATGGTATGGACCTAAAAGAAGCAGAAGATATTCAGAAAGGTGGCAAGAATACATAGAAGAAATATACAAAAGAGATCTTAATGGCCCAGATAATCACGATGGTGTGATCACTCACCAAGGGCCAGATATCCTGGATTGTGAAGTCAAGTGGGCCTTAGGAAGCATCATTACAAACAAAGCTAGTGGAGGTGATTGAATTCCAGCTGAGGTATTTCAAGTCCTATAAGACCATGCTCTTAATGTGCTGCACTCAATATGCCAGCAAATTTGGAAAACTCAGCAGTGGTCACAGGACTGGAAAAGGTTAGTTTTAATTCCAATGCCAAAGACAGGCAATGCCAAAGAATGTTCAAACTGCTGCACAATTGCACTTATTTCACATGCTAGCAAGGTCATGATCAAAATTCTCCAACTAGGCTTCAACAGTACATGAACCAAGAACTTCCAGATGTGCAAGCAGGATTTAGAAAAGGCAGAGAAACCAGAGATCAAATTGCCAACATCTGTAGAATCATAGAAAAATTAAAAGAGTTCCAGAAAAACACCTACTTCTGCTTCACTGACTAAGCCTTTGACTGGGTAGATCACAACAAATTGTGGAAAATTCTTAAAGAGATGCGAATACCAGACCACCTTACGTGCCTCCCGAGAAATCTGTATGCAGATCAAAAAACAACAGAACTGGACATGGAGCAACAGACAGGTTCCAAATTGGGAAAGGAATACATCAAAGCTGTTTATTACCACCTTGCTTATTTAACTTACATGCAGAGTACATCATGCAAAATGCCAGGCTGGATGAAGCAAAAGGTGGAATGCAGTTTGCCAGGTGAAATAGCAATCACATTAGATATGCAGATGACACCAACCTTATGGCAGAAAGTGAAGAGGAAATAAAGAGCCTCTTGATGAAAGTGAAAGAGGAGAGTGAAAAAGCTGGCTTAAAACTCAACATTCAAGAAACGAAGATCATGGCATCCAGTCCCATCACTTCATGGCAAATAGATGGGGAAACAATGGAAACAGTGACAGACTTTCTTTTCTTGGGCTCCAAAATCACTGTAGATGGTGACTGCAGCCAAAAATTCAAAGACACTTGCTCCTTGGGAAAAAGCTATGTCAAACCTAGACAGCATATTAAAAGCAGAGATATTACTTGGCTGACAAGGATCAGTCTAGCCAAAGCCATGATTTTTCCAGTAGTCATGTATGGATGAGAGAGTTGGTCCATAAAGAAAGCCGAGTGGTGTAAAATTGATGCTTTTAAACTGTGGCATTGGAGAAGGCTTTTGAGAGTCCCTTGGCCTGCAAGGAGATCAAACCAGTCAATCTTAAAGGAACTCAGTCCTGAATATTCATTGGAAGGACTGGTGCTGAAACTGAAACTCCGATACTTTGGCCACCTGATGGAAAGAACTGACTCACTGAAAAAGACCCTGATGCTGGGTAAGGTTGAAGGCAAGAGAAGGGGTTGACAGAGGATGAGATGGTTGGATGGCATCAGTGACTCTATGGACTCTATGGAGTTTGAGCAAGCTCCATGAGTTTGTGATGAACCAAGAAGTCTGGCGTGCTGCAGTCCATGGGGTCGCAAAGAGTAGGACACGACTGAGCGACTGAACTGACCTGAGCTGATTTGGAGAGACGCTCTGAAAAAATATGAAAAATAAAAGCAGTGTGGAGAGGATATGTCCTGTTTGTTGTTTTTGCTCTAAAGTGGTCTCTCTTTTAAAAAGTAATCATGATTGTGGATGGTGGTACTCTTGTTCTTTTAAGTACTTATTTAGAAAAAGACAGCAAGCTCATAGATACAGAGGACAGATTTGTGTTTGGATTGGGTGTCATAGGTAAACTGGAGCTTTTTTGGTTATTTTGATTTAAATAAGTCAAATTGTTCTTTGAAAAAAAATTACATCATTTATGCAAAACCTGTCCCATCAGTGTTAACTCTATCCCCAGAGATGCCAGCTGAGACTCACATGGGACCTTTGTCAATGTCTGCTGTGACATGACATTTACTGCTTGCCAATTCTTGGCCCATTCCAATTTCCAACCATCATTGTTCTGAGATAATTTTCGCAGAGTGTGAGAGGGAACAGGGAGAAGAAACTCATTCAGGAGGAATCATTCCTAAGGCATTTGGATACAGATGAGATCTCCTCCTATGTGCATGCCATGCAGACTTCATGTAGATACACAGGGATGGGACTGGGTTCCTAGTGAGAAATTTAGTCTCTTCACTTCTGCTTGGTCTGTATGGAGCAGTTCCCTGGTTACTTGCCCAGATTTGTGACTGATTGGCTGTGCAAGAGAGTGAGGAGGGAAGGGGCAACAGCATCCCTTTGTCAAAGGCCCTGGGAGGGGAGGGGCAAAGGGGGTTGAGCAGCACAGGGGAGAGGGAGTCATTTCTCTCCACTGACTGCAAACTTCACACTCACAGCTCCCATCTCTCAGGAATCCAGAGTCCTCTTTGCCACAGTGGTGGATATTTTCTTCCTGAGGCTCTTTGCCATCATGAAGTGAAGTGAAGTGAATGAAAGTCACTCAGTCATGTCTGACTCTTTGGGACCCCATGGACTGTGGCTTGCCAGGTTCCTCTGTCCATGGAATTCTCCAGACAAGAATACTGGAGTGGGTAGCCATTCCCTTCTTTAGAGGATCTTCCCAACCCTGGGATAAAACTCAGGTCTCAGGCATTGCAGGCAGATTCTTTACCATCTGAGCCACGAGTGAAACCCATCATAAGTCTGCTCATTTCATCCTGCATTATTTGTCTGTTCTAGGGGCCTGCAGAGGCGGCGTGGAGTCCACAGCTTGGGTAGATGGGGGAAAATGAATCTGACTGGCCTCGAATCCTGCTTGGGGATGCACCAGTGAGTTTTTGCTTCTGGTCACTATTTTAGCTATTGATTGAAAAACACAACTGTAAAAAATCTTGTTTTCCTATTTTTTCCTCACATGCATTGATATAGCATTTCTCAGACCACTCTGAAAGTGTAAGAGGCACCAACTTCTTTCTTAAAGACCTAATTTAAAATGTAATTATTGGGAGGGGGGTTCAGGATTGGGAACACGTGTACACTAGTGGTGGTTTCATGTTGATGTACAGTAAAACCAATACAATATTATAAAGTAATTAGCTTCCAATTAAAAGAAATAAAAAAAAGAAAAATGAAAAATAAAACCATAAACGTGAAGAATTTTTCGGTAGAATGAGTTTGGAATAGTGTACAGGGCTGGGAGAGGACTATTAATTCTCAGCTTTTTCTTCAAGGTGGGTGCTCAAAAAAAGTTTGAAATCCTATACCAGTCTCTCCCTCCTAACTATAATTTTTACTGGTCTGAAATTCCCAAGGACACACTATTCTTGATCAGCAATGAATAACATTGGGATCTTAGGCTGCCAAGCTTCTCAATCAAGCTGTCCAGGAGGCCAGTGATGAGGACTTTTCCCACTCATGTTCAAGTTTCCCGCTCATGAGATGAGTCCACAGGCATGGCCATCTGTGGCCACCACCCCGCCTGCTTGGCAGGGGCAGCAATGTCTTCGCATGCCCCACTGAGCAAGCCCGCTGTCTCTGCCCACAGGCATGCTGCCCCCAGGACGACACGAGGCCAGGCTGCTCTGGACTGCCTCGGGGCATTTGAGGGATCCCAGCACTCCATGAAAAAAAGTGGATGATGTTCCTGCTGCTCTCTGAGTCATGCGTCTGAACCTTATGCAGAAGTTTCCCCACCTAGGGCACCTGGCTCAGGAGGCTGGCTGGAGAACCAGATAGTTACAGCCACCCTGGAGCAGAAGAGGAAGAAGAAGGTCAAGATCTATTTCCACAAGAAGCAGCAGCTCATGAGGCTATGGAAGCAGGACAAAAAGAACAGAGAAGGAAATCTACAAGTTCCCAGAGATCCTCAATACCCATGGATCCTACTCTGGGCACTCAATAAAACAGACTGCTTATTCCTTTTTGAAAAATAAAACCCCAAAACTGTCCATGAGCTCTTCAGATAACCTAGTAGCAGGTGTGTGGCATCCCATCCCATCTCTTCATGGCAAATAGATGGGGAAACAGTGGAAATGGTGACAGACTTTATTTTGGGGGGCTCCAAAATCACTGCAGATGGTGACTGCAGCCATGAAATTAAAAGATGCTTGCTCCTTGGAAGAAAAACTATGACAAACCTAGATAGCATATTAAAAAGCAGAGGCATTATTTTGCCAACAAATGTCCATCTAGTCGAAGCTATGGTTTTTCCAGTAGTGATGTATGGATGTGAAACGTGGAGTATAAAGAAAGCTGAGTGCTGAAGAAGACTCTTGAGAGTCTTGCAAGAAGGTCCAACCAGTCCATCTTCAAGAAAATCAGTCCTCAATATTGACTGGAAGGACTGATGCTGAAACTGAAACTCCAATACTTTGGCCACCTGGTGCGAAGAACTGACTCCTTGGAAAAGACCCTGATTCTGGGAAAGATTGAGGGCAGGAGGAGAAGGGGATGACAGAGGATGAGATGGTTGGATGGCATCACCGACTCGATGGACATGAGTTTGAGCAGGCTCCAGGAGTTGGTGAAGGACAGGGAAGCCTGGCATGCTGCAGTCCATGCGGTCACAAAGAGTCAGACACAACTGAGTAACTGAACAGACTGAGATGGGGAAAAGTGGAAACAGTGACAAATTTATTTTCTTGAGCTCAAAAATCACTGCAGACAGTGACTGCAGTCACAAAATTAAAAGATGCTTACTCCTTGGAAGAAAAGCTATAACAAACCCAGACAGCATATTAAACAGCAGAGACATCACTTTGCAGACAAAGGTCCATAGAGTCAAAGCTATAGTATTGCCTGTAGTCACTTACAGATGTGAGATTTAGGCTACAAAGAAAGCTGAGGGACAAAGAACTGATGCTTTTCCAATTGTGGTGCTGGAGAAGACTCTTGAGAGTCCCTTGGACTGCAAGGATAAAACCAGTCAATCCAAAAGCAAATCAACCCTGAATATTTATTGGAAGGACTGATGCCATAGCTGAAGCTCCAATACTTTGGCCACCTGATACGAAGAGCTGTCTCATTGGAAAAGACATGATGCTGGGAAAGATTGAAGGCAGGAGGAGAAAGGGATGACAGAGGATGAGATGGTTGGATGGCATCACCGACTCAATGGACATGACTTTGATTTAACTCCAGGAGCTAGTGAAGGACAGGGAAACCTGGCATGCTTTTAGTCTATGGGGTCACAAACAGTCTGCTTAGGGACTGAACAATGACGACAATGGGAAAAACATCCTGTTCATTGCTCTAAACCACGTGTTACTGTAAAAATACACAGACCTCACCATTTTAGAAACACCTACCACTTCTTTTAGAGGAGATATCTCCAAGCCCTGTATTGAAAAGAAATTATTGTTTTAAGCTTAGAGAAGGATCATGAAGTACAGAAACAGTTGGAATATAGAGATTATCTGTGATGCATTTAAAGAGGAACAGAATGACTCAGGGTGGTTTTCTGAGATGGTCAGACTGCAGAGAAAATACTCTGAGGAAGTCAGGCTTCAGTAGTCACAAACTTCAAATGGAAGACCTAGATTAAATGGTAACCAAGCTCTCTTGTAGCCCTGACAGTATATGCATTCGGGACTTTTTGACATGTCTGTGTAGTTTTACAATTTGTGAATGCTTGTAGCCTTCATGTTTGGGATGTGAAATAATTAATGGGGAAGTTCTGGCCAACTGCAGCTGGAGGGGAGTTGATGGTGGCATACACACACACACACACACACACACACGTATCAGAGCCTATGTTTCCATGCAGCAGAGGTTTTTCTCAGCTGAACTCAACATGGAAACTAATTCATTCTGTTACAAAAGGGAGGGAGGTATATAAACCAGCCCACCACAGTGCTGGGAGAGCACAGAGGCCACAGAGATGGAATGCCCAGGGTGTAAAAGGAAGTCATAAAGAAGGTCAGCAAAGAGAGAGAGACAGAGTGGGGGAGAGCCTTCCTGAAGATAATAAATAACTGGAGAGGAATTCCATAGGCTGTACTAGAGGAAAAAATCTTCACAAAGAGTGAAGAGGCTCCCTTATTAATGCCATGTATTCTGTGCAATAACAGATGTAAAACCTGGTAACTTCCTGCACTGACATTCAAGGCCAGGAAACAAGGGAGCCCCAGCACAGAACAGAACAGAATGGGGCTAAGGAAAGGGTTTGACAGCCCCTGGAGGCCACAGAACACTGGACCGGACTAGGGCAGAGAGGGCCCCCTCAGGCCCGGCTGGGTCCTTATTAGACCCACAAGGCCTATCTGGGGCAGGGAGTTGAGCCTTTAAGGTTTCCACAGTCTGTTCATTTTAACAAAGTTCCTTGCATTTATAATGCTCCAGATTAAAGATCTCTTCCAGATATTGGTACAGGGCACTGTACTGTTTGCATAACCTGAATTTTCAGTACTCCCCAAGCTTTGTGTCTGGAGAAAACATGAGAGAACCCTGTCTTCCTCACGTTGCCTAAATCAGGCTTCCTTCTCCACTTCGCACTTTTACAGACCCGTTCTCATTCCATCCATGGGGAACGCAAAGGCACAAGGCTGAGGGTTACAAGTGAGGGAAACTGAGGCACAGGGATGCTAACTGGTTTGTCCAGCTTCGCCACATCTAAAACATAAGAGCCCACCAAGATAAGCTAAAATGTAGCTCTTCTGACACCTAGTGCGTCAGTCAAGTTTTGCTAAGGGACTTCCCCGGAGGCCCAGTGCTTAACAACCCACCTGCTCAGCTGCAGGGGACGCAGCTGAGATCCCTGGTTGGGGAGATAAGCTCTCACATGCCTCGGAGCAACGAAGCCTGTGTGCGGCACCTGCTGAAGCCCTCACATTCCGGAGTCCACGCACCACACGAAAGATCCCTCATGCCACAACAGGAGTCAACAATGAAGACCTGATGCAGCCAAATAAATAGACATTTTATTTTTTAAGTTTTAAGGTGCTATACAGGGGACAGAAGGATACACTAGGCAAAACCCCTACTCTGGAACTCTCGGGATCTCAGAGGAGATAAATGACAGCAACTTCCCACATGATTTGGCTCGGGCTATGATGTTTGTAAGTCTAGGGCAGTGCCCTCAACCAGGTACAGCTTTGCTCCTCAAGAGACATTTGGCAGTGCCTGAAGACATTTCCAGTTCTCACAACTCGGGAGCTGCTACTGGCATCTCATGGGGAGAGCCAAGAATGCTGCTAAGATTCATCAGTAAACAAGACGGCCTCCCACAGCAAACAGCTACCCAGCCCCAAATGTCCAAAGAGCCTAGGTTGAGAAACCCTAGCATAGAGCAGTATAGGGATACAGTGCAAGGACTCAACTCTGCCTGGTCCTAAGATGGTGGAGGATTTATCAGGGCAGCAGGTGATGCTTGAAGTATCAGGAAAAAAGAGTAAATAGCATCCCGAGTATCCAGAAGAACCAACAAGCGAGAGACTAACCAAGTATCTAATTCTTTTCTCTGTTCTGAACTGGGTGCTTATATAGGAATCTACTGCTTTAGTACAAGTCACACAGCAGGAGAGCTACTCTTCCTGGATTCCTGGGACGGGAGAAGCACTGAAGAAGTGCACACTCCATGTGACACTTTCTGGGCAGTTCTTGGGGATCCCAATTGCTTCTCCAACTTGAAAAATTCTGTGTCCCCAAACCTTGCAGACACAGCAGTACTTGCTTCTTGTTCCCAAAGAGATCATCCCTGGGCTTCCCCATCAGTCATACCATGAGAGCTTGGGTAGTTTTGTTAGCTCTTTCCCTTAGTCGTCTCATCTATGTTCTCTGATAATGATTTGGGAAATTATAGAAGCCCAAATAGGATTTTTACAATAGAAAGAAAAGAATAGTAAAGAATCTACAAGACAGGACCCTGAGATCTGACAGATGGGACTCTGAGAGGTTGGGTGTCTTGCCCAAGGCCACAAAGAGGAAAAAAGCTTCAAACTCAGATTTCCTGACTTTCAGTTTATGGTTGCTTTCATTGCACAAGAGTGAAGAGTCAGAAATGTTAATTTTGTTGTGGAAGCGATCCAAAACCTTACCCTGTAACCCTAGAAAGAAAGAACAAGTCATATCAGAACTGTAAAGAAAATTTTCCAAACTAAGTTTACCTTAGAAAATAAATAGAAATAAATCAGGGGAGAGAGGCCCTGCTGAGACCAGGAAGCCCCTCAAGTTAGAAGTCAATCAGAGATGCCAATGGCAGACTTACTGACCAGGCTCTGTGGTCCATTGGAGTTCAAAGTGGACTTGGAGCCCTCAGTGAGGAGGAAAGAAAATGTGTTCTCATTCTTTGGCCATGTGCTATCTTAGGGTCTTTAGTTTCACCAAGTTTTACAATTGCTTTCACAAAGACAATAATGCCTGTTTCCTATGTAGTTTAAGTAAACAAGAAGGAGACAGAAAGGCACTTTTGTGAAACAAGACTTTAAAATTTCTATCTAAAGAAAGAAAGCGAGAGATCTGTTCTCTGCACTGTTCCATAAGATAAGTTCATTAAGATAAATAGTTCTAGTTTGACCTCAGTTCTGCTTGGCAAATGGCTCCCTTTCCCACCACCAACCCACGTCGTGAACATCAAAGTTTTTAAGTGAATAAAAATGTTTCCAAACAGTTTCTTGAACTGATCCTATTCTCATCAATGGGTCACCACAGAGGTTCTGTGGGAAGGTGATTGTATGTTTTTTCTGGCAAAACCAGCTTGTCCAAACCCAGAGTTTATTCTGTTGTGACTGTAAATTCCTATGAGCAACAGAAAGAGTGCATATCATCTGAACACAGAAATGATAATGCACAGGAACTAGGAGGTAATCTTTAAACAGGCTTTGGTTCTAGTTTCACCATTTTCCAAATGGTGACTTCCCCAAACAAGTCACTTAATCTCTTCATTTGTATATCAACACTGTCTGACACCTACCTGTTGGATTACTTATGAGTATTGAATAAAAAATAAACCTATAAAAAGTATATAAGAATATAATACAAATTAAGTGTTCGATAAATATGTGTTTCTTATTAGGTAAAGCCATTGCAGGGTCTACAGGATGCCCACCACCCAAAGAATCCTGGAAAAATGCAAATACTAAATGAATAATTTTTAGTTACAACTAAGTAACTAAAGTATTTAGCACTAAATATATGGACACTTTGAAGTAATCCATTTGAATAATATCTCAGCTTTCAAGTTTATATCTGACTTCAGTGTAGAGTCATCCTTTTACTTGTTTACTTATTTGGCAAAAACTTTCCTTACTCATTGACACAATTACTGATACTATCTTTCAGAAACTTAGGAGGGATTTTCTAGCTAACCTGATCCTGGCAAATCCAATGTGAAAGCTTGCTTACACTGAGTGAGGCCCCAAACAGGACATTTCTAAAGAAATCCAGAATGCCTTTATCAGTTCAGTTCAGTTCAGTCACTCAGTCATGTCCGACTCTCTGCTACCCCATGAATCACAGCATGCCAGGCCTCCCTGTCCATCACCAACTCCCGGAGTTCACCCAGACTCACGTCCATCGAGTCAGTGATGCCATCCAGCCATCTCATCCTCTGTCGTCCCCTTCTCCTCCTGCCCCCAAACCCTCCCAGCATCAGAGTCTTTTCCAATGAGTCAACTCTTCACATGAGATGGCCAAAGTACTGGAGTTTCAGCTTTAGCATCACTTCTTCCAAAGAAATCCCAGGGCTGATATCCTTGCAGTCCAAGGGACTCTCAAGAGTCTTCTCCAGCACCACAGTTCAAAACCATCAATTCTTCAGCACTCAGCCTTCTTCACAGTCCAACTCTCACATCCAAACATGACCACTGGAAAAACCATAGCCTTGACTAGATAGACCTTTGTTGGCAAAGTAATGTCTCTGCTTTTCAATATGCTATCTAGGGTGGTCATAACTTTCCTTCCAAGGAGTAAGCGTCTTTTAATTTCATGGCTGCAGTCACCATCTGCAGTGGTTTTGGAGCCCCCAAAAATAAAGTCTGACACTGTTTCCACTGTTTCCCCATCTATTTCCCATGAAGTGATGGGACTGGATGCCATGATCTTCCTTTTCTGAATGTTGAGCTTTAAACCAACTTTTTCACTCTCCACTTTCACTTTGATCAAGAGGCTTTTTAGTTTCTCTTCACTTTCTGCCATAAGGGTGATGTCATCTGCATATCTGAGGTTATTGATATTTATCCCAGCAATCTTGATTCCAGCTTGTGCTTCTTCCAGCCCAGCGTTTCTCATGATATACTCTGCATATAAGATAAATAAGCAGGGTGACAATATACAGCCTTGACGTACTCCTTTTCCTATTTGGAACCAGTCTGTTGTTCCATGTCCAGTTCTAACTGTTGCTTCCTGATCTGCATATAGGGTTCTCAAGAGGCAGGTCAGGTGGTCTGGTATTCCCATCTCTTTCAGAATTTTCCACAGTTTATTGTGATCCACACTGTCAAAGGCTTTGGCATAGTCAATAAAGCAGAAACAGATGTTTTTTCTGGAACTCTCTTGCTTTTTCCATGATCCAGCTGATGTTGGCAATTTGATCTCTGGTTCCTCTGCCTTTTCTAAAACCAGCTTGAACATCTGGAAGTTCATGGTTCACCTATTGCTGAAGCCTGGCTTGGAGAATTTTGAGCATTACTTTACTAGCATGTGAGATGAGTGCAATTGTGTGGTAGTTTGAGCATTCTTTGGCATTGTTTTTCTTTGATATTGGAATGAAAACTGACCTTTTCCAGTCCTGGAAAAGGACTGCTTTTCCAGGTGGCCACTGCTGAGTTTTCCAGGTGGCCACTGCTGTTTTCCAAATTTGCTGGCATATTGAGTGCTGCACTTTCACAGCATCATCTTTCAGGATTTGAAATAGCTCAACTGGAATTCCATCACCTCCACTACCTTTGTTTGTAGTGATGCTTTCTAAGGCCCACTTGGCTTCACATTCCAGAATGTCTGGCTCTAGGTGAGTGATCACACCATGGTGATTATCTTTGTAGTGAAGAACTTTTTAGTACAGTTCTTCTGTGTATTCCTGCCACGTCTTCTTAATATCTACTGCTTCTGCTAGGTCCATACCATTTCTGTTCTTTATCGAGCCCATCTTTGCATGAAATGTTCCCTTGGCACCTCTAATTTTCTTGAAGAGATCTCTCGTCTTTCCCATTCTGTCCCCTGACTTTGGACGTGGGGTAGTTCCTCTTGGCCGCGCTCTATGCACCATCGCAGCCACCTGCGATCTGCTCTGCGCTTTGCTGGAGCAGCCGTGAAGAGATACCCCATGTCCAAGGTAAGAGAAACCCAAGTAAGACGATAGGTGTTGCAAGAAGGCAGACACACTGAAACCACAATCACAGAAAGCTAGTCAATCTAATCACACTAGGACCACAGCCTTGTCTAATTCAATGAAACTAAGCCATGCCCATGGGGCCACCCAAGACAGGCGGGTCATGGTGGAGAGGTCTGACAGAATGTGGTCCACTGGAGAAGGGAATGGCAAACCACTTCAGTATTCTTGCCTTGAGAACCCCATGAATAGTATAAAAGTTTGGGCATATAACCAGATTAAAATGAGGGTATTTTCAGTGTTTTTGTGGCACCACTCAATTGTCCTTGTAAAATAGGTTTATTTACCAAATATTATCCTAGATCACATGAATCTGGAAAACATTTGGGTTCGGTTCTATATTTCTGATAGTACACTTGATTTGCATATTTCTTGTTGAACTTCAAGTCAATTACTGGAGTCTTTAAAAATAACTTTGGAAATAACATTCAGAAATACAAAAAATTCACTATAACATATAGATAGAGAAAGAAATAAACAGATATGATAATATGAAACTCAGGGGTTTATAAAAGAAGATTTGAGTCCATTGTGATTCTGGAAGATGGAGTAAATCAAGGTTATCTGCTCAGATAGTTTTTTACTAATATTTCCGAGTGAGACTTTTAAGATGTTTCCTACTCCTAATTATCAAAATGGACTTTTATTCTCTCCTTTCTTATTAGATTCCTTTGTATCCTAGGGAAGACTATGTAGAATATTTATATCTCAAAGACACAAAGAAAGAATGGAAGTTGCACCAAGGACTTTTGTTCCTTAAGTTCATAACTTTTAGAATACCTGCAAAGATTTTGAGATGAAAAGGGTATATTTGGGCACTGGTAAAAAGGACAAGTGGGCTTTGAATTCTTCCTAGAGCCTCCTTTTCAGTTATAATAAAGGCCTGGTTTGTAAGATAATATAGGTTTCTTTAATTCCTCAAAGAATTGAGCGGCAACTTGAACAATATGGAGGACAACACACTCATCCATCTTTATTATCCTCAGTTTGCTTCTTTACATCAGGGAGAAGATCTGCAAGTAAGATGGAAATCAAAAGATTCCTATGTTCTCAACCTAGAGGGGTGGGATGAGGAGGGAGAAGGGAGGGAAGTTCAAAAGGGAGGAGATATATATATATATATATATATATATATATATATATATATATATACATATACATACATACACCATTCATGTTAAGGTTTGACAGAAAATGACAAAATTCTGTAAAGCAATTATCTTTCAATAAGAAAATAAATTATGTATACAAAAAGATTCCTATGTTCTTGATTTAGAATTGTATGTCTTTGGAACATTTTGGTAAGTCCATCCACAAAGACTTCAGAGTTTTTCTTGCCCTCTTGGTGTAAAGTTTCATTTTAGCTTAGTGGAGAAGGCTTAAAAACAAATTCCCATCAGGCACTTATTATCAGCTTCATATTTGGCCAGTTTCCTACAAGAGAGCTACTTAAAAAAAAAAAAAAAGCCCTGCCAAATATATTGTCAAGTTTGAGCTGGACAAGCAGTACATATGTCTGGTAGTATTGAACAATCCCATGGGAACAAGAGAAGTCCCCAAAGAGAGTGCAAAAGACAGTATCCTCCCAGGATCTAGAGCAAGTCCCAAGGGTAAGCAAAATGAAGAAAGGGCTGAGAGCTGGCAACAGGGATAAAACCATAGCTGCACATGGAGTGCAACCCACATTCTTCCAAGTCAAACATTTTGGGGATCCCAACCTGGCTTTTGCTAAGCCAAGTTCTCACGACAAAAGTTAGACAAACAAGAAGGAAATGAGTGTCTTTGGGGTAGAAGGGATCTACAATGAATGTGGACTCAAAAGCAAGTTTGAGAGTCACAGTTCAAAGATCTGATACATTTAAATGTTTTATCCCTGTCAATCTAAATTTGGAAAGGAAGGGAGAAAGTGCAATTTAACCTTGCTCTGTTAAATAAGCACCACAGGTGGAGATAGAGATGAGAGAGCTGACTTTGGTAGGAACCCTTACCTTTGCTGTCTGCAGGCTCTGGAGTAAGAAGGATGTCCCAGTGGGTCCCATCCTGATCACTGAAAAGGTTTAGAGAAGGAAAAATCATTTTTCCTCTACCCTTTATCATGAGATCACTTTTCTTCTAGATAACATCATAAATGATGAGAAATTCTGGGGTAAAATGTCTCCCCTGTGGCCACCAGGACCAAGATTATTTTTGGTAAGGGTAGCTCATTTGTCCAGTCTTAAAACAAAAGTTTATTCTCCTGAGGCCTCACACTGGACTCAGTCCAACTTGAATAAGGCCCCGTCTGACTCTGGACTGAGTCCAGTTTCTAAGCTGGACCAAGTCCAGTTCGAGACCCAGATCAATTTCTAAGTCAGATTTAGTCTCTTTCTGGACAACTTTGGGGCCCCAGTCCAGAGAAACAAAGGCTAAAATAAAGTATGAACGCTCATGTAAAACTCCAGAGCTAGAATTTGAGAAGGACTTGCTCACAACTTCCAGAAGCAGTGGGAGAGCAGTGAGCTTAAAACCTCAGCAGACATCCAAGTATCCCTGTTTGTG
This sequence comes from Bos grunniens, assembly GCF_055505025.1. Classification (NCBI taxonomy): domain Eukaryota; kingdom Metazoa; phylum Chordata; class Mammalia; order Artiodactyla; family Bovidae; genus Bos; species Bos grunniens. The sequence goes on along the minus strand of NC_141183.1, from coordinate 57,426,212 downwards.
CTGCTGAGGTCCTTTTGGCTCAGTTCATTCTTCTGACACCAGAGCTGTTAAAAGATAAACTGAAGAATATTAAGATTTTTAAGAGTTTATCTGAACAAAAATCAATTAGAATTGGTAGCATCCATCCTAGCAATAGAAAGGAGCTCCAAAGGATACTTTCAGTCCCTGAGGAGAGGTTGACCCTGAGGAATACAGGTCAACCTCCAAAATACCAGTTCTGTTTTTTAGGCCCCTGACATTTGCTATATGCCCCTTCATGGATCAAAGCCTTGTCTTGCATAAGGGACTTGCACAACTCAATGAAGCTCTGAGTTATGCCATGCCATGCCATGCAGAGCCACCCAAGACAGGTGGAGAGTTCTGACAAAGTGGAGAGTTCTGACAAAATGTGGTCCATTGGAGGGAGGAAAGGCAAATCACTCCAGGATTTTTTGACCAAAGAACCCTATGACTGGCATGAAAAAGCAAAAAGATATGACAATGGAAGATGAGTTCTACAGGGTGAAAGGTATCAGTAAGGACCTAACAGAAGCAGAAGAGATTAAGAAGAGGTGGCAAGAATACACAGAAGAACTATACAAAGAAGGTCTTAACAACCCGGACCCCCACGATGGTGTGGTTACTCACCTAGTGCCAGACATCCTGGAGCGAGAAGTCAAGTAGGCCTTAGAAAGGATTGCTACAAACAAAGCTAGTGGAGGTGGTGGAATTCCAGCTGAGTTAGTTCAAATCCTAAATGATGATGCTGTTAAAGTGCTGCTCCCAATGGCAGCAAATTTGCAAAACTCAGCAGTGGCCACAGGATGGGAAAAGGTCAGTTTTCGTTTCAATCCCAAAGAAGGGCAAAGCCAAAGAATGCTTAAACTACCGCACAATTGCACTCATTTCACATGCTAGCAAGATAATGCTCAAAATCCTTTAAGCTAGGCTTCAGTGTACACGAACCAAGAACATCCAGATATACAAGCTGGATACATTCATTGGATGATAGAGAAAACAAGGGAATTCCAGAAAAAAACACACACATACTTATGCTTCATATACTATAGCCTTTGACTGTGTGGATCACAACAAACTGTGGAAAATTCTGAAAGAGATGGGAATACCAGAATAGGCACCTTACCTGCCTATTGAGAAATCTGTATGCAGGTAAAAAAGCAACAGCTAAAACCAGACATGGAACAGACGGACTGGTTCAAAATTGGGAAAGGAGTATGTCAAGACTGTATATTGTCACCCCGCTTATTTAATTTCTATGCAGAGTACATCATGTGAAATGCTAGGCTGGTTGAAGCACAAGCTGGAATCAAGATTGCCAGGAGAAATATCAACAACCTCAGATATGCAGATGGTACTACTTTAATGGAAGAAGGTGAAGAAGAAATAAGGAATCTCTGGATGAAGGTGAAAGCAGACAGTGAAAAAGCTGGCTTAAAATTCAAGATTTAAAACACAAAGATCATGCCATCCAGTCCTATCACCTCATGGCAAATAGAAGGGGAAAAGTGGAAACAGTGACACATTTTATCTTCTTGGGCTCCACAATCACTGTGGATGGTGACGGCAGACATGAAATTAAAAGATGCTTGCTCCTTGGAAGGAAAGCTGTGACAAACCTAGACAGAGTATTAAAAAGCAGAGACATTATTTGCGGCAAAAATCCATATAGTCAAAGTTATGGCTTCTCTGGTAGTAATATACAGATGTGAGAGTTGGACCAGAAAGAAGGATGAGCACTGAAGAATTGATGTTTTCAGATTGTGGTGCTAGAGAAGACTCTTGAGAGTCCCCTGGACTGCAATGAGATGAAACCAATCAATCCTAAAGGAAATCAACACTGAATACTCTTTGAAGGACTGATGCTGAAGCTCCAATACTTTGGCCACCTCATGCAAAGAGGTGACTCATTGAAAAAGACCCTGATGCTGGGAACGACTGAGAGCAGGAGAAGCAGGCAACAGAGGATGTGATATTTGGATAGTATCACTAACTGAATGGATATGAGTTTGGGCAAACTCCAGGAGACAGTGAAGCACAGGAGAGCTTGGTATGCTGCAGTCCATGGGGTCAAAAGAGTTAAACATGTCTTAATGACTGAACAACAAGAAGTTTACTGTTTGCTCAGGGGTTCTCAGTTTCCCATGTAACCTCAAGTTTCAATGCTGTGTAGGACTGTCTTTCCTGATTCCAAAATCTTGAAGGCCAAGAGGGCCTTAATTCTACTAATCAGAGCAAGCTTAGTGACTTTTAAAAAATCTCCTACCTAGAATGTTAGGATTCTTAGTAATCTCAGTGTTTTTAGAAGATCATCAAATACTGTTTAAATATACAGTTTGCCTGACAGCATTTCATGTCAACTCTCTACTCAAAGGCTATAATTTTAGTACTTGTCTTTCAATGACAAATGACTGGTAACTTGACCTCAATTACATGAGACATTCACATTTACTTTACCTAAAATTAAATTCCAGCCACCTTCCTGATAGTGGTATTTTCATGACACATTTATGAAGTAATTGTTGATTTGCACAGTTCTATCCACGTGACCACAGTGACTGCAGCAGGGATTGCCGTATGTTTTAGAGGGAAGCAGAGGAGGGTTCTGGATCTACTAGAAAGAAATGCTGTCTTTTATTGACTTGGCATGAACCTGGGAAGATGCAGGCCTACCCTTTGCTAACAGAAGTGATCCTGCCAGCAAAAACAGCCTAACATTAAAGAAAGCTTAAAGAACAGAGTTGATTCCAAATGCCAGCCTGAACACCCATAAACTCTTACCTGAGACCACTCTATATTTGATCTTACATGTAAGTGAGTCTAAAATATCTTGTATGTTCAAGTACGTGAGTTAGATAGGATGTGACTTGCAAACCGAAGAGACTTAACAGATGCATTCACACAAAAGGAACAAAGCAGGAAGGAGACTGAAGGACAAGTGTAAGTCACTATTTGGTATTCAATGCACTATGCCTTCTAAAGAGAAGACAAAATCTGAGGTATCCCATTAATAATTTTGCTGCTTCTGGGAATTAATTGCTGAAATTTTATGCCCATTAATCAAGGTTTAATACCATCACACACAGTAATTAAAATGTTACCCAAGATTTTAAGACTGTCCCTTTGTACACAGAATATCTTTCCTTCAAAAGCCCACCAGCCCATAAGATTTCAAGAGAAAAGTAGAAAATGGGAAAGTCTTCTGGTGGTGGGAGAAGTGGATAACTTAGGTAGAATTCCTGAGAGAAAACTGTAGAGTCAACCACAATACTAATTCAATAACAAGGGAACTAGGATCCCTTTCCAAGGCAAGAATGCTGAAGTGGTTTGCCATTCCTTTCTCCAGTGGACCGCATATTGTCAGAACTGTCCACCATGACCTGTGCTTCTCGGGTGGCCCTGCATGGCACGGTTCAGTTTCACTGAGTTACACAAGACTGTATTCCATGTGGTCATTTGGGTTAGTTTCCTGTGATTGTGGTTTTCATTCTGTATGCCCTCTGATAGATGAGGAGAAGAGGCTTGTGCAAGCTTCCTGATGGGAGGGACCGGCTGTGGGGAAAACTGGGACTTGTCCAGGGCCATGCTCAGTAAATCTTTAATTCGATGTTCTGCTGGTAGGTGGGGCTGTGCTCCCTCCCTGGGCCTGAGGCAGCCCAGTCCTAGAGTCTGCAGTCTTTATGGTAGGCTATGGGCTCTATGATGGGGTAATGGCAGCCTCCTCCTAAAGGACTTATACCAGCATGCTTGCTGTGCGTCCCAGGACTGCTGCTGCCAGTGCCCCTGAACCTGCAGCAGGCCCCTGTCAACCCAGTTGGATACCCAGACACTACATTAAAAAGCAGAGACATTACTTTGCCGACAAAGGTCTGCCTAGTCAAAGCTATGTTTTCTATCCAGTAGTCGTGTACAGATATGAGAGTTGGACCATAAAGACGACTGAGCGCCAAAGAATGGATGCTTTTGAACTGTGGTGTTGGAGAAGACTCTTGAGAGTCCCTTGGACTGCAAGGAGGTCAAACCAGTCAATCCTAAAGGAAATCAATCCTGAATACTCATAGGAAGGACTGATGCTGAAGCTGAAACTCCAATACTTTGGTCACCTGATGCAAAGAGCCAACTCATTGGAAAAGACCCTGATGCTGGGAAAGATTGAGGGCAGGAGGAGGACAGGGACACGGAGGATGAGATGGCTGGAGGGCATCATCGACTCTATGGACATGAGTTTGCGCAAACTCTGGGAGATGTGTAAGACAGGAAGCCTGGAATGCTGCAGTCCATGGGGTTGCAAAGAGTCAAATATGACTGAGCCAAGTGAACAACAACAATTATCCCTCCGACATCTCCAAACATTCTAGAAGAGAAATCCATTTCTTGCCTAAAAGACAATTTATTCAATGATGTGTGTAAACAGGTTGGTTTCTGTTAACTGCCAGAGCAGTCTTGATGCCTCAGTGTTCAGAAATTCAGAGCTAATGAGGTACAGACAGCCTTCTCCAGTGGCACAGAAAAACCCAGACACCAGTACTGAGATAACTGTCACCACTCTGTACATGTAGTCAGGTCTGCAACATTTTTCAAAATGATTTGAAATCGAAGCTGCTCATGATCCTCTACAAATAGAAGTGGGGAGAGGCTTAGGAGATGATCATCTCAGGCAAATCAAGTCAGCAAAGCAAAAGGGAAACGGACATGAGTCTTTCATTCTTTCTGTACTGCAAGTCAACTCTGCTCTTGTGTTGCAAAAACTCACATGTGGGAAGAGGACAGCTTGCTCGGGTCAGTCACTCTTAGGCAGTGTTACCACTCCACCAACCATCCCCCTAGAATGCAACAATGGAATGACTGGATTCCCTCCTGAGGATTCCCCTTTGAAAAAATAAACAATCAAGTTTATTTGACCGAATCTGACCCACATTCTACAGTGAAACAAGGCAGTGTGTCCCAGAGTGGGGAGAATGGGAAAGGAAGCCAGGCATCAGGCTGGCACCCTTGGGCACAAGGTGCTGGAGTGTGTGCAGGCTTCTGAGATGGAAAAATGACAGACATCCTGAGCAGCAGTAGTTGAGGCACTTCCAGGGACATCATTCATGAACAAAAAGCTCCCACATCTCTCTTAGGTTCTCCTCTGGTACTTCAGGCAGGCATCCTCCAGGTCAGCCAGGAAGCCAGGAATTGCACTCTGCAAAGAAAAGGAGATTGTCATTACTCTGTCCTCACAGCAACTACTCTTAACTCTCAGGATGTGGCAAAGGTGAAGGAAGATGCCTTGGGGAATAATAAATAAGACAATAGGGCTCCTGGTAAGATTTCAACGGAATGTTGGCACTGATGACGAAAAAGGTAAGACTCAGGGCACAGGTAAGGTAGGGTCCACAGTTTTCAGACCTTGCATATTTTAGCTTTCGCTAGTAGAAAGCTAAGACAAGTCTAAGACATTATTTTTGAAAAGAAAAAGAAAACTCAGGAAATGTGACTGGGATGGGCTGTGCGATTCTTCCAAAAAGATGAAAGAAAGGACTTGCTTTACAAAATTAGAAAATTGGTAAGAATTGGGAGCAAGAGGCAGGATATGTCATCCCTTAGTGTTGATCATTGCCAAGACTTTCCCCAAATGTTTTGGTTACTCCTTCTCTACATTGTGGAAATATCCATCTCCGTTTTTTGGAGGGGAGAAACTGATAGCTTCCCTAGATTACACAGTCAGAAGTAGGGACCAGAATTCAAAGTATGATGTGTTTTACTCAAGTTTGTGTACTTTCTTACTCTCCCTGTGAATTGGTGAGCCCACCAGCCCGTAAGTAGGACCTCACAAAGCAGACTGAATGGTCTCCAGGAGTGATCTGCTTACCACTGAAGTCCCTTCTCCTTATAGAAAGAAAACACAAAAATGAAAGTGGAGGCTTCCCCAGGCTTGAGCATATCTCATTGTCTCCCAAGCCATGTTGGCCTAACTCCTGCATAAGCAGATAAGGGTCCACAGGCACCCTTGTTCCTACAAGGACCAGGTTATTGTCCAAAGGTTCCAGAGAGTGATGCTGGCGGGATCTTGGTGGGAAAGTAGTGGGGAGCTGATGTTCCAGGTGAAGAGTTTGGTCTTTTGTCCCAGCCTCAGTCCTGGGTGTTGGCAACCCCAGTCCTAACCAGAGTCAGTAAACCATGCTGCTTTGTAAAGGAGCATCATGAGGCCTGAGATTGCACATCTCTTCAGGCTAACAGCCCCACAGGGTAAGTCAACATTTGTCAAGCACGCTTCCCCCCTGCCTCTGGGGGTCTTACCTTGGCAACCATGTTGATGAGCCAGGATGGAATCCAGCCACCAGGGTTTATGAAGCAATAAATAAATACTAGAGAGGGAAACAAGGGACAATTCAAAAGGAGGAAAAATACAGCAGCAAACATCCAGGTTCACATTCAGGCCAAGAAATTAAGGAGGGAGGTAACACACAATTCAAGTGGACTCTCCCATCTCCTTTACGGGACACTTTGGCAAACAGTCAAAGCACATTCTGCTGCTATTTATTAAACCCATGGCAAGTGCTAGATGGGGAGGGCATGGCAATCCACTCCAGTATTCTTGCCTGGAGAATTACCATGGACAGAGGAGCCTGGGGGGCTACAGTCTGTAGACTTGGACATGACTGAAGCGACTTAGCATAGCATTGCATAGCATAGCATAGCATAGCATAAGTGCTAGATATTTGGATATATATCTCAGTTATTTCTCTCAATTATCTTAATTATAAACATTGATAAAATTAAACTCCAGTTTATAAATGATAAAATTGAGACTTAGAAGAGTGGGGTGATGCATCCAAGGCAGCAGATCTAACACACGCCAGAACTGTTCAGATTTCCTTGCAGTCTCCAGGCCACACCCATTCCAGTCCAGCAGGTGGCCATATAAAGCCCTCCCAGATGCTCTCCTGAGTATGGAACTCAAGGCAGACAGGTCCTGAGTCGCTTAGTTTTTGCTGAGTGAGACGTACCTCCTCAGAGATGGTCCCACTAGCCTTCCTGCTCACCTCCAGCCAGAATGTGCAGAACAAGAGCAGCCTGAAGTGAATTCCTAAATCTTTTGGTTCACTTCGATGTTCTGATTTCATTTGCACAATGCAACAGTAAGTAAAAAATGGATTGATCAGATTTAAACATCCACCTTGCATTGTAGCCAGACTTCAGGGGTGGATTGAGTCTCCTGTTTCCTCTGAAGTCATGCCCAGTTCTCTGACCTCAGGGGAAATGCATCCTGCATATTCTGAGCCTCACAGTCACCGCAGCCTTCACAGGGCGCACGATACACCAACCGCTGCCTTCGTTTTACCTTTGCTCCGGTTATGGCCAGCGCTCTCCACGGCCAGCTTCACCTGGCACTGGCTCACCCGGATGAAGGCTGGCCTCTCTGGAAACTGTGGCAGCGAGGTGCCCTTGGCCAGGACCACCTGAATCTTCCGCCCTCTGAAGTCCAGGTCTCGCCGCTGCTTCACATAGACACACTACACTGCCAGTCAAGGCAAGGCCAGAGTCAAACCTCTCAGATGGATGAAAGGAAAGCCCACAAGTCAGAAGCAAAAGGCAATTGTTTTGTTGCCTCCACTTGGTGTTTGCTCCCTTAAACTGCCAGTTCACTGCCTGCTTGGTCTGCCTAACTTCCCTGCAGAGCCCTGTCACCTCCCACCTGGTGTTCTCTTTTCATAGCAGGCATGGTGTACATACTCAGTTCCCAGTGGTGTCTGACTCTTTGTGACCCCATGGACTGTAGCCTGACAGGTTCTTCTGTCCATAGGATTCCCAGGCAAGAATACTGGAGTGGGTTGCCATGTCCTGCTCCAGGGAATCTTCCTGACCCAGGGCTCAAACCCACAGCTCTCCTGCATATCTTGTACTGGCAGGCAGATTCTTCACCACTGAGCCACCCGGGAAGCTCAAGAGCATGCATTCAGATCAGATCAGATCAGATCAATCGTTCAGTCATGTCCGACTCTTTGCGACCTATCTGTAATAATTCCTTGCTGCTCTAATTATGAGGGGAACCCACTCCTCCTTTCTCCAATAAAGCAATGAGATCTCAGAGGATTGGTCATTTATCAGCTGTGATCCTGGGTAACTTAATTTTTCTGAGATTCGGCTTCAGTGTGCAAGAAAAGAGAGGAACACTGCCTGTAGACAGGCTTGGTGGGGGCATTGGAGAAAGACTGGAGCAGAATCTCATGCAGGAAACAACGGGGTCATTGCTCTCTGTCTTCCTCTTAAGCCTAATCATTGACCTCTGGGCACAGAGGATGGTCAGGCAAGGTTACTTACACCTGGTGACCACAGGAAGATATGTGGATATCCAAATAGTAGTAGGCAAATGTCCTCACTGGTTCTGGTTTACCAAGAGTAATATAATCATTTCATCGCAATAAATATTCACAGAGCAGCCACCACATCTATGGCGCTATTACAGGGAAGGTAATTCAATGTTAAGAAACTGAGCGGGAAACACACACTCACAGGGTCCAGAGCCAATGCTGGGGGAGGAGGGGTGGTGGAGAGAGCTGGAAACGCGGGGCCTGAGTTCCATCCCTGAGTCGGCTGCTCACCGCCTGATTGTGCGCCTCGGTCACCTTAACTCTCTGGGGCCCGGCTTCCTCCTCTACAGACTGAGGGAGTGTAGTGAATACTCTGAAGGAAAAGTTGTTTTCAGGCCCCCAAATCTGTGGTACAAGGATTTTCTAGGAAAAATCTCAGGAAAGTATGAGCTGCCTTCCCACAATTATACATGCTCCATGTCGTCAGACCGAGAAATCACACTGAGATCTCTGAAAGCTACACAAGAAGCAACAGCTTTAGCAGATGCTTATGCAAGAGTCAAAGACAATGTTGTCCACCTTCTGGATATACCGCCATTGAGTCATGGCCATGAAGAACAAAGACACTTAGAAAGCTGAATAATAGTATGCATTCGAAAAGGATACATCTCTGCTGGACAATAAAAAAGGGAACTCCATTTTCATGTAGGTCACTGTTTCTCCATTGCATTCTGTTTCATAGGCTTCTATTAGACAAAGCAAAACAACAACAAAAAAACAACACAAAAGACGTTATTGCATCTGGAAGTACCTTTGGCTTCAATTCACAAGAAGCTTTGATATGACAACCTTGTAGGGTGATAAACCACTAACTCACGAGGCAGTGAATTTTAGAGAAAGTCAGATATTTAGAACCACTGAAATCTTGTTGTCCAAGGACAGTGCCTGGTAGATAGAAAAACACAGTAGAAATAAAAGAACCCAACAAAACTTGTTCATTGTATACCACAAACAACATTCTAAGACAGAATGCAGTGAAACAAAATTAGGCATCCAAAAATAAATTTTCAAGTTCTAAAATCTTGGTAATCATCAGAAGACACTACAGTGCCAATAATTTTTCTGTTGTGACCTTTCTCCTCATCTTAAATTTTGTGACGTATTACAGGTGTCCTGGAACTGAGCAACCCAGCTTAGAAATGAAGTTTCAAGAGAGGTTAGTGTCCTTCTGAAAAAGCTAGAAAGTGGCTTAACTATGTTAACTGTAAGATGCTTGCCTGTCTCCCGTGTTGCTTTATATCATAGTTACAGGGACCAAATCTCCTTAAACCCACCATGCTGCTGTGTGCAAATAGCATCGGCTCTTGGAGAGAGAGAGCAAAGCAATGCTATGAAGTGCACAGCCTCTGCCCTCAAGCTGTGTGCGAAGCTTCTAACTAATTATTTAGAAGAGGAGCCAAGCCTAAGCTTCTGAAGGAACCAAGAGAATCCCTTGAGAAAGTGCTGACAGCACAGAAATGTGTTATTTAATTCAGCTTTTGAAAGAAAGAAAACCTATTAGAAGCAGACCATGGAGTACAGAATTTATCAGCCCATTACTACAAGAGGTTGAAGATGACCTTAAAGGAAGGGAATGAGTGGACATCTGCTTTTGCCTGCTCTGCTATGACTCTCCCCTTCTTGCACCAGAATCTCATTCTCCTTCAGGGCATCACCATTTACCTCCTTCTCCCACTATGTGGTTTAAGCAGGACTGTTCAGTTCAGTTCAGTCACTCAGTCATGTCTGACTCTGAGACCCTATGGATTGCAGCACGCCAGGCCTCCTTGTCCATCACCAACTCCTGGAGCTTGCTCAAACTCATGTCTATTGAGTTGGTGATGCCATCCAATCATCTCATCCTCTGTCATCCCCTTCTCCTCCTGCCTTCAGTCTTTCCCAGCATCAAGATCTTTTCAAATGAGTCAGCTCTTCGCATCACATGGCCAAAATGTTGGAGTTTCAGCTTCAACATCAGTCCTTCCAAGGAACACTCAGGATCGATCTCCTTTAGGGTGGACTGGTTGGATCTCCTTGCAGTCCAAGGGACTCTCAAGAGTCTTTTCCAACACCACAGTTCAAAAGCATCAATTCTTTGGCACTCAGCTTTCTTTATAGTCCAACTCTAACATCCATACACGACTACTGGAAAAACCATAGCTTTGACTATGCAGACTTTTGTTGGCAAAGTGATGTCTCTGCCTTTTAATATAATGCCTAGATTGGTCATAACTTTCCTTTCAAGGAGCAAGTGTCTTTTAATTTCATGGCTGCAATCACCATCTGCAGTGATTTTGGAGCCCCCCAAAATAAAGTCTGACACTGTTTCCACTGTTTCCCCATCTATTTCCCAAGAAGTAATGGGACCAGATGCTATGACCTTTGTTTTCTGAATGTTGAGCTTTAAGCCAACTTTTTCATGCTCCTCTTTCACCTTCATCAAGAGGGTCTTTAGTTCTTCACTTTCTGCCAGAAGGGTGGTGTCATCTGCATATCTGAGGTTATTGATATTTATCCTGGCAATCTTGATTCCAGGTTGTGCTTCATCCAGCCCAGCGTTTCTCATGATGTACTCTGCATATAAGTTAAATAAGCAGAATGACAATATACAGCCATGACACACTCCTTTTCCTATTTGGAACCAGTCTGTTGTTCCATATCCAGTTCTAACTGTTGGTTCCTGACCTGCATACAGATTTCTCAAGAGGCAGGTCAGGTGGTCTGGTATTCCCAGACTGACTCAGTGTTAATTTCAGGGCTGGGAAAATGAGCAGAACATGGTCACAGTGATTAGTTCAGGGAAGGCATATGTGGACAGAATCCTGGCTTGCCACTCTCACAAGTTTAGGCCCAAAAGTGTCTTTGTAAAGTTCTCAGGTAGCTTATAGAAGATCTGGGAGGACCAGAGTTAGGTTAAGAACCTCAGGATGATTCCAGAAAAGTCAAACTACTGCAGCCTCTGGACCATACTCCATAGTGTGGACTGTTGATAGCAAGTACCACACATCAGAGGCTCTGTAAATGGCTACAGCACATGACTGAATCACAACTGGCAGGGAGATGGCCAGAGAACACCTGGCTTCTCCCTCGAATATACGGCACCACCATTCCCCATAAAGTAAGAGTGTTTGAAAACGGTATGTGGCCCTAAACCATGACAAACATGCCGAAAGAAATAATATATGATCCAAGCTGAGGCGATAAGAGCTAATCCTGAGACTCTGGATGCCATCAGTAGGAAAGTTCCTGTTCCTCTGGGGTTGTGTACTCGATTAGAATGCAACTAGTCCATTCTAAAGATCAGCCCTGGGGTTTCTTTGGAAGGAATGATGTTAAAGCTGAAACTCCAGTACTTTGGCCACCTCACGCGAAGAGTTAACTCATTGGAAAAGACTTGGATGCTGGGAGGGACTGGGGACAGGAGGAGAAGGGGACGACAGAGGATGAGATGGCTGGATGGCATCACTGACTCGATGGATGTGAGTCTGAGTGAACTCTGGGAGTTGGTGATGGACAAGGAGGCCTGGCATGCTGCAATTCATGGGGTTGCAAAGAGTCACACACGACTGAGCGACTGAGCAACTGAACTGAACTGAACTGAAGCCTGCCTCTACTGGTGGCCTCTCTGCATGACACAGAATCTGCCTGAGAATGTGGTCAATACAGAAGAAGGCAGAGTCCAGCTGGAGAAATGAACTATTATGTGCAGCTATCCTGGAAGTCAGACAACCATGGATTTTCAATGTCATGAACCAATAAACACTTTTTCCTTTCATTACACTGCAATTTGTTAGCTTTTCTTCCTTGCAACCAGGATTCCTAACCACAGCAAGCACCTGTCAGGGTTTCTGGCCCCTGGGCTAGCTGTATCTAGTCCATTGTGCCTGGGACAGCAGAGATCACTCCCCACTCTAAGTGCCAGAAAGATCCCCTATCTAATGCCACTCATAATTCTCCATCATTTCTGGGAAAAATCTAAGAAGTGTAGTCAGGTGACCAGCCTAGGCCCTTGGGTCCCTGGACTCTCCTCCCAGGCTAATTCCAGATTCTGCTACCCCAACAACCCAAAAGCACCCAAGTGCTCACAGATTAAAAAAATAAAAAATCATATTGTTTCATGCCTTCCTCATTTTACTCATACTGTTCCCTGGGCCAAATGTCCTTAACCCACTCACCCTTCACTTTTCACCTCATCATGTATATATATTCTTAAAACTTTGATTCAATTTGTCAAACATAGCTCAGACACCACTTTGTCCAAGAAGTCTTCCATGCTCTTCCTGGTGTATGTGTGTGTGTGTGTGTGTGTGTGTGTGTGTGTGTGTGTATGATGACAACAAACTTGTAGTAAGTTCAAACAGAAGCAAACAGGAGAGTGAATCTATTAAAGTATAAAAAGGAAGTCCTAGAAATATTGAAGGCATATTTCAGCACAGAACCTCAGATATTTAAGCCAAAATTTAAAACGAAACATAGTATAATAGAAAGTAAACCTATTGATCTCTGCTGGTTAGAGAAAATAGCAATAGATTCTACCTTCTAATTGATTTTTTTAAAGGAATACATGTCACTCACCCGTCACTTGAGGGATCCGCCGTCTTATATAGCCCAAATCCATACAGATATCTGCAAGAATATCTGGTGGGGCTCGCAGGGTACCAATGAGCTTATACTCATAAAGTCCAGTTGGCTGTAAAATGAGAACAGACAGAAACAGCCTATTGATTCCCCAGTTGCTATTACACAGCATATGAAAAATAGTTGCTTGTGCCATCTCACTACCGGGCATCTCCTCTGCGGTCTTGGAAACGCAATGGTGAAAGAACAGGTGAAGATCTTGCTGATCTTGCTCTCATAGTTCTATTTGTTCTTTACCACAGGTGCTGGTGACAGCTACCCAGGTCATTTAAGTAGGATAAAAGGAGGTGATGTGATAAATGGTGTCTAGTTTTGGGGGGCTGGTGGTGTGCGTATCACCAGGTGTTCAGGGAATGTCTCTATGAGGGATTTATCAGAAGAATTTGTTCTGAGTATTAGAAAGAGCTGGCCATGGGAAGATGAGAAAAGCCCATTCCTGGTAGGGAGAAGGCCCACAGGCTGATGGATTGGTTGTCTTCCTCAAAGAACAGAAAGTCAGGGAGACCAGAGAACTGTGATGGGGGAAAGCGATAGGAGCTGCTGTCAGAGAAGTAGTGGGGGCTGGGTCCAGAGGGCTTTGTGCACCAAGGCAGTGGGCAAAAAGATTTTATTCTAGTAGCTATGGAAAGCCAGTCAATAACTTAAAATAGGGAAATTATTTTTTAATAGTTCTTGCTTCTTGGTAGAAAATAGAACATAAATGAGTAAGGAGATGGGTTAGAAGACCAGTACAATGATCCAGAGAAGAGAGGTTGACGACTGGCCAGAGCGGTAACAGTGATGGGGAGAAATCAGTAATTTAGGGTAACATTTTGGAAGTAATGTCAACAGAAATTGCTGACAGGTTGGCTGTAGAGACAGAGATAGCTAGAACAGATCTTCTAACATTTGCTTAAACAACCAGGTAGATGGGAGATCCATTTCCTGAGAGAGAGAAAGCTTGCAGAGGTGGTGACCTGTGGGCTGATCGAGAGTTCTACTTTGAGCATGTTGAGTTTGAAGTGCTTGTTAAACACTCTTGTGGAAATGTCACATAGGCAGAGTTCAGACTATTTTAGATAATCATGGGCCATAATGAAACCCAAAACATTATTGTTCTACCAATTCCAAGATGGAATTTTTCAGCAAATGCTTTTTTTCTATAAAAAACTTGTGTATAAAAGAATGAAAAAGGGATATATGTAGATAGAGAACAGATTTGTGGATACAACAGAAGAAGGAGAGGGTGGGACAAATTGAGAGACTAGCATTGAAACCTATACATTAACATATGTGAAATAGAAAGCTGGTGGAAGCTGTTGTATAACACAGGGAGCTCAGGCTAGTGCTCTGTGACAACATAGAGGGGGGGGATGAAAGGGGAGGATGGAGGAGACGTACAAGAGGGAGGGGATATATGTATGCTTATGGCTGATTCATGCTGTTGTACTGTATTGAAGAAACCAACACAATATTGTAAAGCAATTATCCTCCAATTAAAGATTTTTAAAAAGATAAAAGAATGAAATGGGGGAAGAAACACCAGCTTCAAACCATACTAGTCCTTTTTATTCAGAAAAAAAAGATCATTTCTAAATGTCTAAGTACAAGAGATTTTCCTTGTTTTCAAGCCATATTCAAGTGAGGGTGTAGGCTGGAGGGGATACACTTCACTCTCTGTACAATGGCAACTAATTCCTGACACCCCTGCCAAAAAGTTTATTGTACAATTCCTGACCCTGTTGGCAAAGGGTTCTTTGTTAAGATTAAACTAATGACTTAATTCCAGTACAGAAACAAACAAACACAAGAAACAAAAATGAACCTTTTAAATGTACCTCTACTTCCAGGTGCTAACGCAGTCCTAATGGCTAACCCCAGAGGAGTGAACCTACATCCTTAAACACTGTTCCAAGAACTTATGTGAAGTCAAGGTGTAAACGTGAAGATCTTCCTAGAGATCCTGAGGCTTCAAGGGTCTCCTGACTTAGGTGGCATAACCATAATTCTCAGTTTAGGAATCTCAGATGACTGTGAAAGTACCTGGCAGAAAATGGAAAGTAAAGTTGAAACTGAATTCATACGGGTGTTTCAGCTCTGAGAGCATGTGGCATTATACCAAGAGTTTCCAATGAGCAAATGAGAGACTGGTAGGTCTGACCTCCACGCGTGCTGTGCCGTGGAACCCCACAGGAGGGAGGGAGTCAAGAGAAAAGCCCTCATTCTCCTGTCTCCTCCCATCAACTTCACAGAGGATGAGGCTTTATACCAGCACATATCTACACCCACACACGTTTTAGTTAGCTTGGGAAGACAAAGAATTACCTTCTGTTCAGGAATAGTGTGGCCCTGTTTTCTATACACAGTGAGCAAAAAGGATAGCTATGTGTAGAGATTGTGATCTCCCCAACTTCACATGAATCAGCTTTGGTTATCTGGATAAATGAAGACAAACTGCTTCCTGGAACTAGTTCCCAGCCCTCCTGCATGTATCGATCATTTGAGCCCTTAGGGACTTCAGTCCTGTAATATTACAGAACAGAAAAAAGAAAGCCTTCAAAGAAGAGAAAAATAAAACAGTGTGATTTATGTGAATACCCAAGAATGAACGATCATGACAACTTTCTTTAAACACTGTCTTCATGGCAGGAGTGAGAAATGCCAGAACACCAGAGGACAAATTGTGGGATGACACCTTTTCTTGTCCATCAATAAAATGCTCTTTACAGGTGTTTAGCAGCCCCATCCAAATTCTTGCATCAAAGAATCATTTCCTTTGAAAGAGGACCTCAGCAAACACATTCACAACTTCATTTTGTCTTTGAAACAATAAAGTGAATTTTTATAACTATAAAAGTATTTAATATTCATTAAGAAAAATTATAAAATATGAAGAAAATTTAAATGGCATGTAATGCTAAAATCCACAAATAACTAATTGCAATATATGATACATTGCTTCTCTGTTTACCATTTTTTATTGAAGTACAGTTGATTTACAATGTTATTAAATTCTGCTGTTTAGTAAAGTGACTCAGTTATAGATATACATACCTTCTTCTCCATGGTCTTTTCCATTATGTTTTAATTTATCACAGGATATTGAATGTAGTTCCTGAGCTATACGGTAGGATTTTTTGTTCACCCATCTTACATGTAAAAGTTTGCATCTGCCAGCCCCAAACTCCCAATCCTTCCTACCCACGCTCTATCTCCCCCAGGCAACCACAAGTCTGTTCTCTGTATCTGTTAGTCTGTTTTCGTTGCATAAACATGCTCATTTGTGTCCTACTTTAGATTCAGCATATAAGATAAGCATATAAGATATCACTTATATGCTGAAGGACTGATGCTGAAGCTCCAACATTTTGGCCACCTGAGGTGAAGAACTGACTCCTTAGAAAAGACCCTGATGCTGGGAAAGATCGAAGGCAGGAGAAGAAGGGGACGACAGAGGATGAGATGGTTGGATGGCATCATTGACTTGATGGACATGAGTTTGAGCAAACTCCAGGGTTGGTGATGGACAGGGAGGCCTGGCGAGCTGCAGTCCATGGAGTCTCAAACAGTTGTATACGACTGACTGGCTGAACTGAACTGAGTTTCTATACAGTGAGCAAAAGGGATAATTATGTATAGAAAAAAAGATCTTCTCAGCTTCCATGAGTTAGCTTTGGTTATCTGGACGCATGAAGACAAAGTGTTTCCTGGAATTAGTCCCCTTCCCTTCTGAATGCAGTTTCTGCTCTTAGTGACTTCACTCCAGTAATATTACAGAAAAGAAAACAGAAAGCCCTCTAAAAGAGAAAAAGAGAGTGATGCGACTTACGTGAATACCCAAGAAGGAACTACTATGACGACTGCCTTTAAACAGTCCCTTCACGGCAGGACTGAGAAATGCCGGAACACCGGAGAAGCAAAGTGCTTGGTGACACCTTTGCTAGTCCGTCCATAAAATGCTCTTTTCAAGCACCGAGTAGCTCCACTCAAATTCCGGGTCAAAGCAATTTTTACCCCTCATTCCTTTCAAAAGAAGGGGTTTGTTTCAAAAGAAACAAACTCACATTTTCATTATGTCTCTTAAAAATGAAATTTTCATAATTATAAAAGTAAGTCATATTCATTGAGAAAAATTAGAAGATGCCAAAAATAATAAAGAAAACTAAAACATGTAACTTCATAATCCTCCAGTACCAACTGATAATATTTTGCATATTTTTTGAGTAAATAAATATTTCTGTGTGTTATAAAATGGGAGTAAGATAGTATAAACAGACTGTATTCCTATTTTTAACGACATCATTTTGAAACTGAGTGATCAGCTAATTTTAGTATTCTGTAAGTTATTTCTGTTTCCATATATTTTCACAATTATGAATACTGCTGGAAAAATTATTCCAAATGGACAAACCTGGTTCCTAATTCTAACTTCCTCATTAGGCAAGCAAAATGCCTCTTCAGAGATCAATTTTATCAATTTTAGGGTCAATGACATTAACATTTTAATGCTCTTTATACTTTTTATAAATCTTTAAGAAAGAATTTTACCTATTTATACTCTCACGGTAGCAAAGAAGCATCTCACCAGGACTGGGTACCATTGTTTGTACAAATAATTTAGTAGGAGGAAGCATAAATCTTAGTTTTATTTGGGCAATGTACTGATGTGTAATTCTCTTTCAAATTAGAGATATAATTCTGGTGCAAAATTTTTTGCAGATACGTTTTGAAATGTCTAAGATTTCAATAAATGACTCTAAACAAGTTTACACAAGAGGTGCTTGGCTTTTCCTGAAGGTCCTCCAGAAAAACACTTCTAAGAATGGCTCAATTTCTGTATCCAAAGTAAAATGCAATGCATGCTTTTCTTTTTTACATTACTTTTAATTGCAGTATAGATGATTTACACTGTTGGGCTAGTTTCTGCTGTACAGCAAAGTGAACTAGTTATACAAATATCCACTATTTTTTAAGACCCTGATGTCGGGAAAGATTGAGGGCAGGAGGAGAAGGGGGAGACAGAGGATGAGATGGTTGGATGGCATCATCGACTCAATGGACATGAGTTTAAGCAAACTTTGGAAGACAGTGAAGGACAGGAAAGCCTGGCGTGCTGCAGTCCATGGGGTCACAAAGAGTTGGACGTGACTGAACAACCGAAAAACAACATACTTTTCTAATGACGCACTGATTACAGGATACTGTAATTTCCTACAGTACAGGTGGTAAAAGAATTAGTCAATGGTAGAGAATCAGTTGATACCATGTGTAGAATATAATTCCCAGAAGAAACGGGAGATTCATTATAGCATATACTCTCTTTCTTACTAAGAAAATTGCACAGCTGATAATTTTCCTCATCTCTTTTACAGGTAGAGGCAGCCATAAGACGATTCTTTCTTCTTTTGAATATGGGTATGATTCTAGAGCTGAAGCAGCTATTTTGTGATTAAGAGACAATAAAAATGAGAAAGCAGAGTGAAAATATTCAGAGTTTTACTGACATTGTTGATCAACTGATTCAACGCCAGCAACTGCTAACCTCTGGACTACCTGCTAGGTGAGAAATAGAAACCCCTCTTTGGGGACTTCCCTGGTGACTCAGCTGGTAAAGAATCTGCCCGCAATGCAGGAGACTGGGTTCGATCCCTGGATTGGGAAGATCCCCTGGAGAAGGGAATGGCTACCCACTTCAGTATTCTGCCCTGGAGAATTCCATGGACTGTATAGTCCAGGGGGTCCAAAGAGTCGGACACGACTGAGTAACTTTCACTTTCCCTTTTCACTTGTTTAAGTCTTTGTTAATCCAGTTGTCTGTTACTTGCAGCTAAAAGCAATCCTACTTATTACAAGTGGTTCTTATTGAGAATTTTATTTGAGCTCTGTGATCCTAAAAAACAACAGAGATTAAGAAACTCTCCCATGCTTTGTGTTTCAAAAAACAGCTATCACAAAAGAATCACTTTTACACACACACACACACACCCTTTGTTTACCTATCACAAGGCCAGACACAACACCTCTAAATTCCCTTTGACGGTCCCACAAATGATCCGCTAAGCTACTTATTCCAAGGATCAATAGGCACAAAACGCTTGTTCACCAAACTAGTTAAGCATCTCCTTCCTCCAGACTCTAAATTTTGGCCCAGCCTCAGTCTAAGCAGCATCCAGCCCTGCTGAGAATGAGCTGGCCTCAGGGTAAGATATTCTGTTCCATTCTCCAGAAGACCACCTTCACCTCACTTCCCCACAAGCGGTTTCAGTCTTGCTGACTCCTCTCTCTCTGGGAAAAAAAAAAAAAAAAAGACCTTTCTGCCTCTCCCCTGAGAAACTCACGGGTCTCATGGTCAAAGTATTCTTCCTAATACAATGTCCTCCAACTCTAAGTTCAGGTTTGCTTCTTATTTGACATTAAAGTAGACTGACGAAACAGTACTGATCAGACTTCTGAACATTTCCAAGCATGTGAGACTGTGTGATTCATTATGGAGTTCATTAAAATAGCACACAATACTACACTATGTAATTCATTAAAATAGTACAAAAACACATAAGCATTACTGAAACGAATAGTTAAGGAAGAGAAATAAGAGATAATGGACACAATTAATGGACATTAAACTGCAGCATATTTAATTCTGCATAGAAATCTGAAACTTCACATACTCTATTACAGAAAGTTCCACCTCCTTCTACTATGTACCACAGGAAAAAAAAAAAAAACACAGCAACAACCACCATGGGCCCACTATATTCTTGGGCCTGAGAAAACAGTCAGGCAAGGTTTACACTTGGCTTTTCAGCTTGGAATGGATTTGCCTTGGTGATCTGTCAGCGTCACTACAGCTGCCATGCATTCTGCGCTGGAAGCTGTCCAATCACTCTGACCTGCTATAAACTCTTTCAATAATACGAACATTCATTTCTCTAAACACAGTGCAGGTTCCAGTTTTAGGTTCACTATCTTGTGTAATCTCAACAGAGCCCTGTGGTATCAACAGGGACACTGGTGTCACGTCCCTATGACATGAAGCTCAGAGAGGTGACATACTTGCTCGAGTTCTACAGTTAGCTCTGGGGACAGCCAGAGAGAGGGCACCGTCCCCTTCTTCTCCCCACGACAGCTCCTAATATGGCTCTACTCTCTCTGCACACTTGCTCCAAGCCACTGTTCCAAACGACAAGCTAAAGATGTCAGTAAAGATGGCACAGGCTCTCAGAGCTGGAAGGAGTCTTAGATCCTTATGAAAAAAATGACAGCAACGCATCAAAAGGCAGCTGATGACTCCTGCTGGCAAAACCTGGATGGGAAACTTTCCTTCCAGTCCCTAACCCAGTGTTCCTGCCCCAGACTACCCAGAAAAATGCAAATCTGCAGAGACACCAAGTAGCTTGGTGGTTGTCTAAGACTGGGAACGGGAACAGGGGATGACTGCAAATGGGGAACAGGTTTCTTTGGGGATGACACAAATATTCGAAAATTAGACTCAGGGAAGGATGTGTGACTCCATAAACTTACTAAAAATTAGTGAACTATACACTTAAAATGAGTAAATTTTGAGGTACTTAAATGATACCTCAAGAAATACAGCTGTTAACACTAGAAGATTATGAAACTCACTCAAGGTCACACAAGTAACAAGCTTGACCTGAAGCTCATTGGTTGCAAAAGAACCTAGACCTGAAGCCAGCGATGTGATGGCAGAGTTCACAGCCTGTGATCCCGCCTCCAAGCGTCACTGGCCTCTCCCAACATATTATTAGAGAAATAACAAGCCATCAGAGTAGACAGAGCTGTGGCCAAGGTGTGATTGACCTTGTGATTGACCATTCTAGTGGACAGTTCTGAGTGAAAGAGCGTTGTCATATGTTTCACCAGGACAAGCATAATGCAGGTCTTGAAGGGTAGAGTAGAACATAGATCACCCTACTCACAGCAAACACCATTTAATTTACTAGGGGCTTCAAAATGTATCCTCTCATTGGATCCCTGGCACAACTCTGGCAGAAAAGGAATTATCTCCAGCTTACAGATGAGGAAGCTGAGACTCAGCTAGGGCCCTAGGTTCATAAATCCCAAAACCTCAGAGCAATTAAGCATCAGAACTGTATTTTAGACCAGGAATTACTGAATCTGTCATGCTGTCTATTTTTCACAGTCCACAAGCTAACAATAGTTTTTAGATTTCAAAGTGGTTATGTAAGGAAATATACAGCCTCTTAGTCTATAAAGCCTAAAGTAGTTTCTATTTGGCTCTTTACAGGAAAAAAAAAAAAAAAATTTGCAATCCCTGCTTTAGACCATTGCTGCCACCACTTCTAAAAACATACAGTCCAGAAAAGCTCTGGATTACTGGATTCATACTGCTATTCCACATGCAAGAGAGGAATCTTTGCATTATAAACCCCAAATATATTATATTTTATTTTAAATCATATGTGGCTTTACCATTTAAGCTCAGACCACTCTTCAAAGTAAATCTGCTGATCTTGAGCACACCATACAGGATAAGCAACAACACTCTTAAACAAAACATATTCAAACTCAGAAAACCAAAGAGAAAAAGAAAATCTTAAAAGAAGCTGTCAGGAAGGAATGGGCCATCACTTTACTTATAGACGAATACCGATGATGATTAGAGCAGACGTCTCATCAGAAACCACTCTGCAAAAAGAGAAAAGGTAGGGTGAAATATACACTAAATCAATCACTGACTTAGAATTCTATACCCAATGAACCTATCCTTCAGAAGTGAAGAAGAAATACAAACTTTTTCAGACAAACAGAAACAGGGAATTCATCAGCAGCAGACCTGGCTCTGGAAGAAATGTTAAAAGAAGCTTTTCAGGGAGAAAAACATGATATAGGTCAGAAACTCAGATAGACATTGCATAAAAGGTGCCTGTTTTATTGTCTTAAAGTTTCTGGAAGGTATGAACTTTCTGTCTGATGAATACATCAGACATCACCAAAATGCAGGCACACAGTAAGTTCTGAAACACTGCTTGAATGGGTCATGAAGCAGTATTTTGGAGGTTTCTTCTTACTAGGGTGTATTCAAACAGCCCCAAACCAGCTGTGCAATACAAAGTCTGACTTACACCCGCAGACAGGCCTGGGAGATCCTGCTCCCCCCTCCCCGCTAAGGCATGCCTTCAAATCTTGGACCAGCACCTTGTCATTGGTCAGCATCTTCATGCTGCCTCACACCACAGGCTCGTCCTGAGAGAAGTGAGGAGAGAGAGCTGAGGCTCCAACATTATCTATCCAGTTACACTGAGGAGCGATGGGACAGGAGAGAGACAGAGAGAGATAGAGAGAGTGAGCAGACCTGCACCAGTGGCAGCAAGTAGAGGAAGGCTGCACATGCTGCTCAGCTTTAGCCACGGTGGTCCTACCCACTCGTACATATGGCTCTGTAAGTGTCCCCAATGCATCAACTGCTCCATCGATCATGTTAGTACCTAGAAGGATGGGAAAAGGGAGAAGAGTCCTGTCACACAGAAGTGAAGAGGTCCGTGATGCAAGTCGGATTACGATCCCATCTGGGAAATCAGAGTGAAGCTTCTCACCACTGAGGTAAATCTGTTTCCATGGCAATTTACACTGCTTCCTTGCAAAAGGCCAAGCCATCTTTCGACACAGCACGGCTGAACCTAGTTTTCCAGTAAGGCCAGGCTCTCAGTAGTTCAGTAGGGCAACAGCACAGGAAAGAACAGTCCCTGGGAAAGTACTGTCTTCTCTTGACCAAACTCACTGATGAGTAGACCTTTGCAAGGACAAAGGCAGCCGCTTCACACAGTGCCAGACACTTGGCTTCAAATCGTAAGAAGTCAAGCCCTCAGTCAGATTTTTCCAGACCAACATTTTCTTGGTCTAAATCAATGATGTGAGCTCTGCATGCCAGTTTCACACCATCTACAGGCAGGTCATGGTGTCTATTGGCATGGTATCCAGCCTAAAGCTCCAGAGAGACCTGACTGCAGATCTCTGGGAAAGCTTTTGCAAATGACCCACGACCCTTCTCTCCAAGGGAACCTTCTCCCTGCTGTTCAGGGGACCACATCCCCTCTCAAGTGGCCACTGAAAAACCAGGAAGAGTTGGTCTTCACGTGGACATGACTTCCACCTTAAGATAGTCCTCCTTTTCGCTCTTCCCTCTCCTGCCTCTTGCTGCCACCACATGGGGTGGTGCACCTGAGCACCACATGAGAAGCTCCCCTTACATCAGTGGTTCGCAAAGTATCATCCATGGAGCTTCCGTATCACCTGGCCATTCGGTAAAAACAAAATGTAAAAAGGAGGAGGAGGAGAAGTAAAGAAATGTAAAGCCAACTCTCAAGTCCCACCCAGATCCACTGAATCTGAAATGGAGTAGGATATTAACTGTGAATTTTAACAGGCTTTGCAGATGAGTCTAGTGTATGCTCAAGGTCAAGAATCAGTCTGCCATGGATCATTTCATTCAATGTTTGTCAGAACCAATGATCCTAAAAAGCAAGAATTAGACTTGTTTTGCAAATGAGGAAGCTGAGATTTTAAAAGGAAATAGCAGCTGGCCAATATCCCCCAAGTAGTAAGTGGGGGACACTCTCCAACTCCAGGTTCACCCTGGTCCTGTGTCCTTCTGGCCCGTCCTGGAAAAGGAAGGAAGGTCAGCCTGGCTCTGGAACTTAGCACTCAGCGTTCCCTCTACTGCAATGGTTTATAACACAGCACGCTCATTACAACTTCTTGGGAAGCTTTCACATGAAAAAACAAAAAGAAGCAACAAAAACATATTTTATTTTTAAGCATTTCAAACACACCAACGGAGAAGGAAATGGCACCCCACTCCAGTACTCTTGCCTGGAAAATCCCATGGGCGGAGGAGCCTGGTAGGCTGCAGTCCATGGGGTCACTAAGAGTCGGACACGACCGAGCAACTTCAGTTTCACTTTTTCTCTTTCATGCATTGGAGAAGGAAATGGCAACACACTCCAGTGTTCTTGCCTGGAGAATGCCAGGGGCAGAAGAGCCTGGCGGGCTGATGTCTATGGGGTCACAGAGAGTCGGACACAGCTGAAGTGACTTAGCAGCAGCAGCAGCAAACACACCAAAGTAGACAGGACAGAATAATCAGCCTCTAGGCGAAAGGGGAACTTCTCAAAAGGACCATCCAAGCTCCACTCCAACTCTGTTCACGATGGGGCTCTAATAGGGCTGAGAGGTGTCCTGAGAGCTCCCCAGGCAGCTCTTGAGCTTTGAGGAACACTCTCTGGTCCATTTCTCCTCTGATATTGGCAGGGCGCAATCTCTTCTTTCATTTATATCTCCACTCAATTGTTAACCTCTGGAAGAGGGTTTTTCCAGATTCCCTGTATCTAAAGCACACCTGGATATCCCCACCTCTGCCATAACATCTCTGTATCCCTTCATCCCACTTTGCTGTTTCTGTAGCATTTTTCAGCTGCCATTTCATTATATACTATGTTTATTATCATCAGTGAGTACTGTTTATTGTTTAAGAAGCTCATTCACTGAACCAGCAGCTCCAACTGCCTGCTCCCTGCTCATGCCCAGTGTCTGTCAGGGCACTCCCACATGGGAGGCACGCAGTGAACATCTCCTGAATAAATGAATGACAGCGGAACAGAGCAGAGACTGCAACTCAACACTCTCTGCCTCCAAAATCCATGCTCTTTTCCACGGCACCACATAGACTAGCACAGCACACAGCAGTGTTGCCCTAGCTTTGCTTTCAGGTAAGTTCAGTCGCTCAGTTGTGTCCTACTTTTTGCGACCGCATGGACTGCAGCACACCAGGCCTCCCTGTCCATCAGCAGCTCCCAGAGCTTACTCAAACTCACGTGCATCGAGTCGGTGATGCCATCCAACCATCTCATCCTCTGTCATCCCCTTCTCCTCCCGCCTTCAATCTTTCCCAGCATCAGGGTCTTTTCCATTGAGTCAGTTCTTCATATCAGGTGGCCAAAGTATTGGAATTTCAGCATCAGCATCCGTCCCCGCAATGAATATTCAGGACTGATTTCCTTTAGAATTGACTGGTTTAGCTTTGCTTAGCTTGGAGAAAAAGAATGTAGTTCTGAATTGAAGCAAGCTATATATTTGGTACTGAGTTTATCCAAGTACACTGGTTCGTGTCTAATTACTAGCTATGAGGGCTTGTGTGGCTCGCTCTGGGTCTTACTGCCATCCATAAAATAGGAAAATAAACCTGTCTCTACCTATCTTCTATATTTGTTGAGAGGGATAAATGAAAACTTACATGTAATAGCATTTTGTATATTAAGGGGCCATGTAAAGATAAGTTAGCACTACACTTGGGGAGAGAAAAAGAAGGTGAGAACAAGGAAACAGAGTAGGCAAAGAAAGCAGGAAGAAAGAAAAAAGAAAGGGTGATGGGAATTGGACAGAATGGTTGCAAAGAGACTTTCTAAGTCTAAAATTCTGTGATTTAATAGGAAAAGATAAAATGGAAAAGTATCAAAAGTAGCCATTTGTGCAAGAACAAGATTCAGAATTATTCGAATCTACTAAAAAGAAGCCACAATTTTTTTTACTTTAAAATACAATTTATCTGTCATACTGCAAACTCTCTCAAGTACATCTATGCTTATGTCAGTCTTTTCAAATCATGTGATAGTAACTTTGTTACAGCATCATTTTTAGATCATGATCACTCCTCCCTAATGCAGACTCACAGCGGGTTATTCCCTGTGGAACAGCCAGCCTGGTTCAACTGGATAAAAGTCACTGAAAAGTCTGAGAAGGGGGCCTGTCTGATTCTTCTTATTCCATAAATTCCAAATGGTACACCCCTGATGAAACAGCTAATATGCTTTGTATGCAAACCATGATGGACTGCCTTTACCATAATCAGGACATTCATCCATTGAACATGTCCCTTACTCAACAAAGATTTAGAAAGAACTTTGATGAAAAGGGTTATTTTTGTATGGGTACCAAACGTAACCTTACTGAAACAAAATCAAGCATTTCAAGAAGCCTTATCGGATTATCTGTCTCACCTTCTGCTCATGGGTTTCACATTAACAAGAAATAGGAAGAGACAGGAAGAAGCAAGGGACTCATTCCAGCAGGGTGGAAATCTGTGGATGGTTATTAAGAAATAAGATGAATAATGTGTCTATTGATGGGACTGAAGTAAAGGTCTTAATTCAACTCCATCAAAAGTCAGGTGGATCAATAAGACCCTCTGCTAGTCCCCTAACATTAAAGGGCCCCAAACAAGTCCACTCTGTACACCAGTCGGAAGAATTGAAAAAGCCAGATGATAACAATTGCAATGAAAACCCTGACCTGGAATGACCTGGGCAATAGTCTGGTATGTAAACCAAGGTGAACATTAACAGAGGGGCCAGGATTTTCTGGTTGGACCTCCAGTCAGGGACCTGGGGACCCAAGGCCATATGCACAATGGCTCTAGGCAGGAAAGTGTGGGGAAGAGGAAACAGAGTCACATAATATCAACAGCATGCATGGTGGATGAAACCACACTGGATCACCAGACAGAAGAGGGCACAGGGTGTTAGGGGAGATAAGTGCAGGTCTAGGCAGGGTAGGACAAGCTGAATTCACTTGACGTGGAGTGGCATTCAGAAGACAAGATTTACTAACCGAGGGATTCGATGGAATTCTCCTCCAGGAGGAAAGTAAAGGATGGGAGTCAACCTGGAAAGAAAATGCGGCTCTAGCAAAATGGGTCAGGCAGCAAATAACACTGGATGTGCAACTAAGGTTCTAGGAAAGGGCTCACACCTGACACAGCAGGGTCCCTAGACACTGAATGCACGTGCAGATCACGGTGGCCATGGGCAGTGGCCCCAGCCTAGCTGCTGGGGCTCAAGGCCACGCCTATGGCCTCCAACTTACGGGAGCTCTCTGGAAAGACTTGTAGCTTACATCAATGTACTATAACTGCCCTCATGCCTAGAACAGGTGGAAATACGACTTATATCATGGTTCAGAGGGATAGGAACAGTTCTGAATACCCATCCTCCCCCCAGGAGGGAGGTGGGCCCTGCTCCATGTCAATACACAATGGAAACATTACAAAGCCAGACATTCTGCCTCAGCTCAGGCAGCGACTGCTGTGGGATAAAAGGCACAGCCCTTCAGGGGATGTGAGGGGAGTGGTCAGGGCTGATGGGAGGACAGGACCGGAGTGGAGGAGCCATGGGCCCTGGACCAGCCTAGTCCCCCGAGCACAGCCCACCTGGCATACTTGCCCTCTCAGAGTCAGTGGAGGAGTGTATCATAGCGTAGGTCTGGAGCTAGAAAGCTGAGTTCCAACCCCAGAGTGAGTCTTGAGCCTTCAATTTAATCTTTCCATATATCCATTTCCAAATTGGTAATAAGGTGATGGTCTATATAGTGCCTGACAACCTGGCACCGATGTGAGGACTAAATCAGTGTCTGCAGAGCACTTAACCCTGCCTGGAGCATAAGACAGCATGCAATGAGTAAGCTATTACTGTAGGTTTTATTTTTTACGCAATCAACAGGGCCATTGGAAGGGGAACAATAAGATCACAGTCTCTTTCAGGTGCTTGATTTCAGGTGTGCAGGATGGAAGGGAAAGGGTGGAAGGCCAAGAAGCAAGTCAGAAGATCACTGCGATTCTAGGGAAGAGGTGGCAGTCAGAGTGACAGGGGTCAGGGAAAAAAGGGAAGGGGAAGGGGCCAGACATCTGATACATCTGAGCAGTGAATTGCCAACATTTGGCAAATGCCTGGAAGTGGCCGGTGTGGAAAATGAAACAATTTTATCCAGAAGATCAAAGGAGTTTTTCTGAAAACATGTCCATTTTTGCAGCCAGGTAAATGCTTAAAGGACACTCAGAAATTAATTCTGCCTGGTCTACACTGAGCTTCCTGCTCATCCTGTTGTACCCTGGGACACACAGACTCAGAGTTCCTCCCTACTCTAACAGTTTCATACTCTGGTCTCTGCCAGGAAACAGGCACTTCACTTCTCTTGCCTAAAGGCGACTTTTAAGCTAGTTACCACGCAGCAGCTAGCACACAGAGCAACCCATGACAGGCCATCATTCCACCTGGCCGGTTACCTGGCTGCAAAGTCCTGCCGCCACACCTGCAACTCCATTCCTCCTACCCTTCAACTTTTCCCCAGACTTTTTCTCAGGCTAAAGCTATTCGGTGCAACTTACAAGGAATGGGGCAGCACTCCAAGGAGCAAGTTAGTGAAATGACTAGAGTGGACGGTAGGTCCCTTCTCAGCAACATTCCTCACACCACACATACCACCCTGTACATCCACTCTCTGAACAGCTCAGTCGCTTATCTTCCTGGATTCAATCTGAACATACTCCCCGCCACACAGATATCACTGGCACCCACCCGGGAGAGAGGCTCACGTCCCTTGCAGGCAAGTGGGTGGGGCTAAGCAAGAATCCGCAGACCCACGTTTTCACTCCGCCATCAACTTGTAACACTTGCCCTGTCTGGTCCCCCCACCCCAGGCCCCCGGGAGCACCTCCCACTCCCACCCTCACCCCCCAGAAGCACCCCCCACCCTGCCCCCCGCAGACGGCCGCCCGGCGGTCCTCTGGGGGCGGACAGCTACCTGGTCCAGCAGCCCGTAGACGCTGATGCCCTGGGTCTCCATCAGCAGCTCCCAGGCGGCCCCGGAGAGTGCGGGCCGCTGGAGCTCGGCGCAGGCCTCCCTGAATTGCTCCTCCGAGAAGGTGCCGGTCCCAGGCTCCATCCTTCTGCAGCGGCTGCCCAGGGGCCCGGAAGGAAGAGGGGATAGGTGGGGCTCATGTTCGGAGACGGGACGAGGAGTGGCCCAGCGAAATTTGGCAGGGACCAGAGAGGGACCCGGACGCGGCTGGGGGCGGGGCCTATAGGGGCGGGGCCTTGAGGGCCTCGAGGGGACGGGCCTCGAGGGGTCGGCCTGGAGGATTGGGCGGACCCAGAGCTGCCCAGGAACGCACAGCAAATAGAACTAGAGAAAGGTCGGACTTGATCTGCATAAAGGTGGAGGGCTTAGGAAATGGGGAGGCTTTCAACAGGAAGAGAAAAAGAAGACACTACTACAATCTCAGAAACACAATTTCCAAATTGCATAATTTCCAAATTGCTTACCTGTCTCTCCTTTACTTTCTCTGAAGAAGGTTAGGGAAGGTCTCAGAGCAGTTGAGTACAAGTGGGAGGTGAGATGGACAGAGTGGAAATGCTTGAAAATCTCAGGGGTCAGATGCTACAGCCATGTTCCATTTGCTCTGTTATGCACTTCAAAACATTGTTCTGAGAAGAGGTCCATGGGATTCCCCAGAAGGCTAAATTAGGGGTCCATGGTACAAAAAAGATTGAGAACCCTATTCCATAATAGTACAGTGCCACCACCGGGAGGGTGAAAGATGATCTCAAAAGGTATCACGGTGTCCATCCAAGACTTCTGCTGCTTGTATAATTTAGATCTTTTGTAACTCAAAGACGTTTTTGTTCCCTCAAGTCCCTTTGTTTTACTATATTTCTTACCGCCACATTGTACTTTGGTTTGGATAAAGTGAACAGTTTAAATGTCAAATCAGATAACACCGCACGGATGCCAGAAAACTCGCAACCCTTTCCCAATCTGTAAAATGGGGTAAAATTCTGCCACCAGTTAGAACTGAGGAGGTGACCACATAAGATAAACATAGAACATGTTTGCACAGTGCCTATCAAAGTAAATGTTTATAAAAATTTCCACTTGCCTTACATGACAATACTGAAATGTTTCTCTTTCTATACTTGAAAGGAAGACTTGGAAGTTGATGGCAAACTCTACATTTATGCCCATTTCCAAGAAGAGAAATAAAATGAGACGTGGCAGCATAAATGAATTACGCCTTTATTCAATTCAGTGCTGGTTCTGTTCTGTTTCATGAGGATGGAAAGAGGGATGTGGTAGTTTCTGACAAAAAATGCATGAAAGATCAGAGACTACTGTTTTGGCAATGCCTTTTAAGTTTAGTCGTTTTATTTTAAAACATATTTAGACTAAATTTCAATTGTTTTGAAAAAGGAATTTCTTCAAAAGCCATTGACTATGAAGTATTTTCATATATTGTCAAGGAATTCTATTTTTAAGGTGGGTATTGATGAGGCTCCACCTTAATATTTTATACCAATTGGTTAATGAAGACAACCATGAGGGTATAAATAGTATTATGAAAGATATAAGGTAGGAAGTTTAAATTGTATTTATTACACGTGTTTAAAAGTGTGCTTATCTACTAAATTCAGAAGGCGAATGTCTATATATTTGAGTATACTGAGATTTACAACAATATTTATTTTCTTACAGATAATGAAGGAAAGAATCATATTATAAAATAATTTCTATTTCGTGGCAAAAGTCTGAAAAAGACTTGGAAGGGGGTCCAGAAAGACCTGTTTTTCTCCAGGACTTGTCTGTTGTAATAGGCCAGCCGGTTTCCTTTGTGAAAAACACTTTCTAGAGGAATTGCCAACAACAAGGCAAGTGAAGAATAATATATTTGGGGTTGCTGGGTGGCTCAGATGGTAAAGAATCCGCCTCAATGCAGGAGACTCAGGTTCAATCCCTGGGTTGGGGAGATCCCCTGGAGAAGGCCATGGCAACCCACTCTAGTATTCTTGCCTGGGAAATCCCATGGACACAGGAGCCTGGCAGGCTACAGAACCTGGGGTTGCAAAGAGTCAGACACAACTAAGGGACTAACGTTTTCACTGTTGAAAATCCAAAAGGACAAAAGTTCAAGGGCTGGAGTCAGGGTTCTAATACTCTCACTGTGGGCTAGAGATGTAGTGCTGGGCCACAGTGGTGGAAATCTGGCCCAGGGACTCCTTCATAAAGCCTGGCTCCTCTAGGAGCTGCCCCTTCCATTCTATGAAACCAGAAAATTCCCTGCCTGTAGACCATGGAGCCTTCAAGGAAACTCATGCTTTCCTCGAAGCTGTAAGGAGAAAGAAACAGAAAGGCAACTAGGGGAAATCACACCCCAAGCCTATGCCAGAGATGGAATTCAATTTTACATTACCAGCGACTGTATGGGAGTCACAGGAGATAAATTAATGCAAACAACCTTTGAAACCCCTGGGACTCGGCCAGAATCAAAGCCAGTGACACTTTCACAACTAGGACTCATGAAATTATCCAAGAGAAAACAATACCCACAGAAGGTGCATGTACAAAAAGTGGGTTACAAAGAACTGAGGGAACAACTCTCCATGTCAGAAAGTTAGAAGATGTGCCAACGGAACTGTCAGAACCAAAGAACCATGATAACAGACCGATATGAGAGTAATTACTGAATATGTATTCATAATATACATAAATTCATTTAAGAGGTAAAAGAAGGCCTAGAAATAGAACACTAACAGAAAGATAAATGAATCTAAAAATGAACCAAAAGAACCAAACTATTGCCTACAAATGAAACTTCCGCAATTAGAAGTGTGAAAGAGGAGGTAATATAGTTGTCCTGCCACAGTTCAAGAGGGAAATAAGAAGGTGACTATAAGAAAATTCCCCAGAAAGCAACACAGAGATAGGACACAGAGATATAAAGAACTGGAAAACACGAAAGATTAATTAAGAGACATGAAGGTCACACTGATAGGTAAAACATTTCTGACTGGAGTTTCACAAAAAGAGAACAGAGACGTTAGGATGCATGGGTGGGGAGGTAGATAAATAGACACATGGAAACAAAGTGAAACTAAAATTTCAAACAGCAAAAAAGCAGAAGTAAGGTGGGCAGGGCGGGCGGAGGGCAAAGTCAGGGTTTTGTTTAGAAGTGGATAAGAGATATTAACTAATTAAGTCTCTTGTGAATGTTACATTTAATGGAATAATTTCTTGAAATGCGGTAATAAAACAAGGCAGTAAAAATGGGCAAAAGATTTAAACAGACATTTCACCAAAGAATGTATACTGATGGCAAATGAGAACATGAAAAGATAGTCAACATCATTCATTATCAGGATAATATAAGTTAAAATCACATATGAAATATGAATATGCACCTTTTAGATAGCTGAAATTAAAAAGATTGACCAAAGTAAGTGTTGGCAAGGATGTGGAAGAAATGGAACTCTCCTGCATTGCTGATGGAAATGGAAATGGAAAAATCACTGTGGAAAACAGTTTGACAATTTCTTTAAGACAGCCTTCAGAATGGGAGAAAATAATAGCAAATGAAGCAACTGACAAAAAATTAATCTCAAAAATATACAAGCAGCTCACACAGCTCAATACTAGAAAAATAAATGATTCAATTAAAAAAAAAAGGGGGCCAAAGAACTAAACAGACATTTCTCCAAAGAAGACATACAGATGGCTAATAAACACATGAAAAGATGCTCAACATCTCTCATTATTAGAGAAATGCAAATCAAAATCACAATGAGGTACCACCTCACACCAGACAGAATGGCTGCTATCAAAAAGTCTACAAAGAATAAATGCTGGAGAGGGTGTGGAGAAAAGGGAACCCTCTTACACTGTTGGTTGGAATGCAAACTAGTACAGCCACTATAGAGAACAGTGTGGAGATTCCTTAAAAAGCTGAAAATAGAACTGCCAAGTTCAGTTCAGTTCAGTTGCTCAGTCGTGTCTGACTCTCTGTGACCTCATGAATCACAGCACGCCAGGCCTCCCTGTCCATCACCAACTCCCGGAGTTCACCCAGACTCACATCCATCGAGTCAGTGATGCCATCCAGCCATCTCATCCTCTGTCGTCTCCTTCTCCTCCTGCCCCCAATCCCTCCCAGCATTAGCATCTTTTTCAATGAGTCAACTCATCGCATGAGGTGGCCAAAGTACTGGAGTTTCAGCTTTAACATCATTCCTTCCAAAGAAATCCCAGGGCTGATCTCCTTCAGAATGGACTGGTTGGATCTCCTTGCAATCCAAGGGACTCTCAAGAGTCTTCTCCAACACCACAGTTCAAAAGCATCAATTCTTTGGCGCTCAGCCTTCTTCACAGTCCAACTCTCACATCCATACATGACCACAGGAAAAACCATAGCCTTGACTAGATGAACCTTTGTTGGCAAAGTAATGTCTCTGCTTTTGAATATGCTATCTAGACAACCCAGCAATCCTACTGGGCATACACACTAGGTAAACCAGAATTGAAAGAGACACGTGTACCCCAAATGTTCATCGTAACAATGTTTACAATAGCTAGGACATGGAAGTAACCTAGATGTCCATCGGCAGACAAATGGAAAAGAAAGCTGTAGTACATAAACACAATGGAATATTACTCAGCTATTAAAAAGAACACGTTTGACTCAGTTCTAATTAGGTAGATGAAACTGGAGTCTATTATACTGAGTGAAGTAAGTCAGAAATAAAAACACCAATACAGTGTATTAACACATATATATGGAATTTAGAAAGATGGTAACAATGACCCTATATGTGAGACAGCAGAAGAGACCCAGATATAAAGAACAGACTTTTGGACTCTGTGGGAGAAGGCAAGTGTGGGATGATTTGAGAGAATAGCATTGAAACATGCATATTATCATATGTGGAATAGGTCACCAGTCCAGGTTCAATGCATGAGACAGGGCACTCAGGGCCAGTGCACTGGGATGACCCTGAGGGATAGGATAAGGAGGGAGGTGGGAAGGGGATACAGGATGGGGAACACATGTACATCCATAGCTGATTCATGTATGGCAAAAGCCACCACAATATTGTAAAGTAATCAGCCTCCAATTAAAATAAATTTAAAAAATAGTTAAACATACAACCTACCATAAAATGTAGCCATTCCATTCCTAGATATTTATCCAAGAAAAAAAACTACCACTGCTCATATTGACATAAATGTTCATACCATCTTAAGTTGTAATAGCCAAAAACTGGAAGCAAGTAAAATGTCCTTCAATGGGTGAATTGATAAAAACAAATTGTGATATATCCACCAATGAATTATTACTCAGAAATACACTTTTAAATGATTAATATATATGTATGAGTTCATTCCAATCATTAAGAAAGACAATGCCAAAGAATGCTCAAACTACTGCACAACTGCACTCATCTCACATGCTACCAAGTAATGCTCAAAATTCTCGAAGCCAGGGTTCAGCAATACATGTACAATGAACTTCCAGATGTTCAAGCTGGTTGTAGAAAAGGCAGAGGAACCAGAGATCAAATTGCCAACATCCAGCAGAGATGTATCCTTTTCGAATGCATACTATTATTCAGCTTTCTAAGTGTCTTTGCTCTTCATGGCCGTGACTCAATGGTGGTATATCCAGAAGGTGTGGACAACATTGTCTTTGACTCTTGCATAAGCATCTGCTAAAGCTGTTGCTTCTTGTGTAGCTTTCAGAGATCTCAATGTGATTTCTGGGTCTGACAACATGGAGTGTCTATAATTGTGGGAAGGCAGCTCATACTTTCCTGAGATTTTTCCTAGAAAATCCTTGTACCACAGATTTGGGGGCCTGAAAACAACTTTTCCTTCAGAGTATTCACTACACTCCCTCAGTTTGTAGAGGAGGAAGCCGGGCCCCAGAAAGTTAAGGTGATCGAGGCGCACAGGCGGTGAGCAGCCGACTCAGGGATGGAACTCAGGCCCCGCGTTTCCAGCTCTCTCCACCGTCCCTCCTCCCCCAGCATTGGCTCTGGACCCTGTGAGTGTGTGTTTCCCGCTCAGTTTCTTAAAACTGAATTACCTTCCCTGTAATAGCGCCATAGATGTGGTGGCTGGTCTGTGAATATTTATTGTGATGAAATGATTATATTACTCTTGGTGAACCAGAACCAGTGAGGATATTTGCCTACTACTATTTGGATATCCACGTATCTTCCTGTGGTCACCAGGTGTAAGTAACCTTGCCTGACCATCCTCTGTGCCCAGAGGTCAATGATTAGGGCTTAAGGGGACGACAGAGAGCAATGACCCCATTGTTTCCTGAGTGAGATTCTGCTCCAGTCTTTCTCCAATGCCCCCACCAAGCCTGTCTACAGGCAGTGTTCCTCTCTTTTCTTGCACAGTGAAGCTGAATCTCAGAAGAATTAAGTTACCCAGGATCACAACTGATAAATGATCAATCCTCTGAGATCTCATTGCTTTATTGGAGAAAGGAGGAGTGGGTTCCCCTCATACTTAGAGCAGCAAGGAATCATTGACAGGTAGGTAATGCATGCTCTTGAGCTTCCCAGGTGGCTCAGTGGTGAAGAATCTACCTGCCAGTACAAGATATGCAGGAGAGCTGTGGGTTTGAGCCCTGAGTCAGGAAGATTCCCTGGGGAGGGCATGGCAACCCACTCCAGTATTCTTGCCTGGGAATCCTATGGACAGAAGACCCTGTCAGGCTACACTCAATGGGGTCACAAAGAGTCAGACACCAGCTGGAAACTGAGTATGTACACCATGCGTGCTATGAAAAGAGAAGGTGGGAGGTGACAGGGCTCTGCAGGGAAGTTAGGCAGACCAAGCAGGCAGTGAACTGGCAGATTAAGGGAGCAAACACCAAGTGGAGGCAACAAAACAATTGCCTTTTGCTTCTGACTTGTGGGCTTTCCTTTTATCCATCTGAGAGGTTTGACTCTGGCCTTGCCTTGACTGGCAGTGTAGTGCGTCTATGTGAAGCAGCGGCGAGAACTGGATTTCAGAGGGCGGAAGATTCAGGTGGTTCTGGCCAAGGGCACCTCGCTGCCACAATTTCCAGAGAGGTTCCAGGCTTCATCCGGGTGAGGGATCATCCTGGGATTCATCCTGGCTGTAACCGGAGCAAAAGTAAAACGAAGGCAGCTATTGGTGTGCTGGCGTGCCCTGTGAGGGCTGCGGTGACTGTGAGGCTCAGAATATGCAGGATGCGTTTCCCCTGAGGTCAGAGAACTGGGCATGGCTTCAAGGGAAACAGAGGAGACTCAATTCACCCCTGAAGTTTGGCTATAATGCAAGGTGGATGTTTAAATCTGATCAATCCATTTTTTACTTACTCTTGCATTGTGCAAATGAAATCAGAACATCGAAGTGAACCAAAAGGTTTAGGAATTCACTTTAGGCTGCTCTTGTTCTGCACATTCTGGCTGGAGGTGAGCAGGAAGGCTAGTGGGACCATCTCTGAGGAGGTACCTCTCACTCAGCAAAAACTAAGGGACTCAGGACCTGTCTGCCTTGAGTTCCATACTCAGGAGAGCATCTGGGAGGGGTTTATGTGGCCACCTGCTGGACTGGAATGGGTGTGGCCTGGAGACTGCAGGGAAATCTGAACATTGTTCTGGTGTGTGTTAGATCTGCCGCCTTGGATGTATCACCCCACTCTTCTAAGTCTCAATTTTATCATTTATAAACTGGAGTTTAATTTTATCAATGTTTATAATTAAGATAATTGAGAGAAATAACTGAGATACATATCCAAATATCTAGCACTTATGCTATGCTATGCAATGCTATGCTAAGTCACTTCAGTCATGTCAAACTCTATGGACTGTAGCCCCCCAGGCTCCTCTGTCCATGGGGATTCTCCAGGCAAGAATACTGGAGTGGATTGCCATGCCCTCCCCATCTAGCACTTGCCATGGGTTTAATAAATAGCAGCAGAATGTGCCTTGACTGTTTGCCAAAGTGTGTATATAAGTGTCCCGTAAAGGAGATGGGAGAGTCCGCTTGAATTGTGTGTTACCTCCCTCCTTAATTTTTTGCCTGAATGTAAACCTGGATGTTTGCTGCTGTATTTTTCCTCGTTTTGAATTGTCCTTTCTTTCCCTCTCTAGTATTTATTTATTGCTTCGTAAACCCTGGTGGCTGGATTCCATCCTGGCTCATCAATTTGCTTGTCAAGGTGAGACCCCCAGAGGCAGGGGGGAAGCGTGCTTGACAAATGTTGACTTACCCTGTGGGGCTGTTAGCCTGAAGAGATGTGCAATCTCAGGCCTCATGATGCTCTTTTACGAAGCAGCATGGTTGACTGACTCTGGTTAGGACTGGGGTTGCCAACACCCAGGACTGAGGCTGGGACAAAAGACCAAACTCTTCACCTGGAATATCAGCTCCCCACTACTTTCCCACCAAGATCCCGCCAGC
Organism: Bos grunniens; assembly: GCF_055505025.1. Lineage (NCBI taxonomy): Eukaryota > Metazoa > Chordata > Mammalia > Artiodactyla > Bovidae > Bos > Bos grunniens. The sequence goes on along the minus strand of NC_141183.1, from coordinate 57,389,184 downwards.
ATCACTCTCTGGAACCTTTGGACAATAACCTGCTCCATGTAGGAACAAGGGTGCCTGTGGACCCTGTATCTGCTTATGCAGGAGTTAGGCCAACATGGCTTGGGAGACAATGAGATATGCTCAAGCCTGGGGAAGCCTCCACTTTCATTTTTGTGTTTTCTTCCTATAAGGAGAAGGGACTTCAGTGGTAAGCAGATCACTCCTGGAGACCATTCAGTCTGCTTTGTGAGGTCCTACTTACGGGTTGGTGGGCTCACCAACTCACAGGGAGAGTAAGAAAGTACACAAACTTGAGTAAAACACATCATACTTTGAATTCTGGTCCCTACTTCCGACTGTGTAATCTAGGGAAGCTATCAGTTTCTCCCCTCCAAAAAACAGGGATGGATATTTCCACAATGTAGAGAAGGAGTAACCAAAACAACATTTGGGGAAAGTCTGGGCAACGTTCAACACTAAATAAGGGATGACATATCCTGCCTCTTGCTCCCAATTCTTACCAATTTTCCAATTTTGTAAAGCAAGTCCTTTCTTTCATCTTTTTGGAAGAATTGCACAGCCCAGCCCAGTCACATTTCCTGAGTTTTCTTTTTCTTTTCAAAAATAATGTCTTAGACTTGTCTTAGCTTTCTACTAGCGAAAGCTAAAATATGCAAGGTCTGAAAACTGTGGCCCCTGCCTTACCTGTGCCCTGAGTCTTACCTTTTTCGTCATCAGTGCCAACATTCTGTTGAAATCTTACCAGGAGCCCTATTGTCTTATTTATTATTCCCCAAGGCATCTTCCTTCACCTTTGCCACATCCTGAGAGTCAAGAGTAGTTGCTGTGAGGACAGAGTAATGACAATCTCCTTTTCTTTGCAGAATGGAATTCCTGGCTTCCTGGCTGACCTGGAGGATGCCTGCCTGAGGTACGAGGGGAGAACCTAAGAGAGATTTGGGAGCTTTTTGTTCATGAATGATGTCCCTGGAAGTGCCCCAACTACTGCTGCTCAGGATGTCTGTCATTTTTCCATCTCAGAAGCCTGCACACACTCCAGCGCCTTGTGCCCAAGGGTGCCAGCCTGATGCCTGGCTTCCTTTCCCATTCTCCCCACTCTGGGACACACTGCCTTGTTTCAGTGTAGAATGTGGGTCAGATTCGGAAAACCCTTGAAGAAAAACTCAGAACTTTTTGTGGATGGACTTACCAAAATGCTCCAAAGACATACAATTCTAAATCAAGATCATAGGAATCTTTTCTTATATATCATATATTTTCTTATTGAAAGATAATTGCTTTACAGAATTCTGTCGTTTTCTGTCAAACCTTAACATGAAAGGTGTATGTGTATATGTATATCTCCTCCCTTTTGAACTTCCCTCCCTTCTCCTCCCCATCCCACCCCTCTAGGTTGAGAACATAGGAATCTTTTGATTTCCATCTTACTTGCAGATCTTCTCCCTGATGTAAAGAAGCAAACTGAGGATAATAAAGATGGATGGGTGGGTTGTCCTCCATATTGTTCAAGTTGCCACTCAATTCTTTGAGGAATTAAAGAAACCTATATTATCTTACAAACCAGGCCTTTATTATAACTGAAAAGGGGGCTGTAGGAAGAATTCAAAGCCCACTTGTCCTTTTTACCGGTGCCCAAATGTGCCCTTTTCATCTCAAAATGTTTGCAGATGTTCTAAAAGTTATGAACTTAAGGAACAAAAGTCCTTGGTGCAACTTCCATTCTTTCTTTGTGCCTTTGAGATATAAATATTCTATATAGTCTTCCCTAGGATACAAAGGGATCTCATAAGAAGGAGAGAAAAAAAGTCCATTTTGATAATTAGGAGCAGGAAACATCTTAAAAGTCTCACTCGGAAATATTAGTAAAAAACTATCTGAGAAGATAACCTTGATTTACTCCATCTTCCAGAATCACAATGGACCCAAATCTTCTTTTATAAACCCCTGAGTTTCATATTATCATACCTGTTTATTTCTTTCTCTATCTATATGCTCTAGTGAATTTTTTTATTTCTGAATGATATTTCCAAAGTTATTTTTAAAGGCTCCAGTAACTGACTTGAAGTTCAACAAGAAATACACAAATCAAGTGTACTATCAGAAATATAGAAACGAATCCAAATCTTTTCCAGATTCATGTGATCTAGGATAATATTTGTTAAATAAACCTATTTTTCAAGGACAATTGAGTGGTGCTAGAAAAACACTGAAAATACCCTCATTTTAATCTGGTTATATGCCCAAACTTTTATACTATTCATGGAGTTCTCAGGGCAAGAATACTAAAGTGGTTTGCCATTCCCTTCTCCAGTGGACCACATTCTGTCAGACCTCTCCACCATGACCTGCCCGACTTGGGTGGTCCCACAGGCATGGCTTAGTTTCATTGAGTTAGACAAGGCTGTGGTTCTAGTGTGATTAGACTGACTAGTTTTCTGTGATTATGGTTTCAGTGTGTCTGCCCTCTTGCAACACCTACCATCTTACTTTGGTTTCTCTTACCTTGGACGTGGGGTATCTCTTCACGGCTGCTCCAGCAAAGTGCAGAGCAGAGCCCGGGTGGCTGCGACGGCGCACAGAGCACGTCCAAGAGGAACTACCCCACGTCCGAGGTCAGGGGACAGAATGGGAAAGATGAGAGATATCTTCAATAAAATTAGAGATACCAAGGGAACATTTCATGCAAAGATGGGCTCGATAAAGGACAGAAATGGTATGGACCTAGCAGAAGCAGTAGATATTAAGAAGAGGTGGAAGGAATACACAGAAGAACTGTACAAAGTGGATCTTCACGACCCAGAAAATCACCATGGTGTGCTCACCTAGAGCCAGACATTCTGGAAAGTGAAGTCAAGTGGGCCTTAGAAAGCATCACTACGAACAAAGCTAGTGGAGGTGATGGAATTCCAATGGAGCTATTTCAAATCCTGAAAGATGATGCTGTGAAAGTGCTGCACTCAATATGCCAGCAAATTTGGAAAACAACAGTGGCGACCTGGAAAATTCAGCAGTGGCCACCTGGAAAAGCAAAAGGTCAGTTTTCATTCCAATCCCAAAGTAAAGCAATGCAAAAGAATGCTCAAACTACCGTACAATTGCACTCATCTCACACGCTAGTAAAATAATGCTCAAAATTCTCCAAGCCAGGCTTCAGCAATATGTGAACCATGAACTTCCAGATGTTCAAGCTGGTTTTAGAAAAGGCGGAGGAACCAGATATCAAATTGCCAACATCCGCTGGATGATCGAAAGAGCAAGAGAGTTCCAAAAAAAAAAAAAAAACATGTATTTCTGTTTTATTGACTATGCCAAAGCCTTTGACTGTGTGGATCACAATAAACTGTGGAAAATTGTGAAAGAGATGAGAATACCAGACCATCTCACCTGCCTCTTGAGAAATCTGTATGCAGGTCAGGCAGCAACAGTTAGAACTGGACATGGAACAACAGACTGGTTCCAAATAGGAAAAGGAGTACGTCAAGGCTGTATATTGTTACCCTGCTTATTTAACATCTATGCAGAGTACATCATGAGAAATGCTGGGCTGGAAAAAGCACAAGCTGGAATCAAGATTGCCGGGAGAAATATCAATAACATCAGATATGCAGATGACACCACCCTTATGGCAGAAAGTGAAGAGGAACTAAAAAGCCTCTTGATGAAAGTGAAAGAGGAGAGTGAAAAAGTTGGCTTAAAGCTCAACATCCAGAAAATGAAGATCATGGCATCTGGTCCCATCACTTCATGGGAAATAGATGGGGAAACAGTGGAAACAGTGTCAGACTTTATTTTAGGGGGCTCCAAAATCACTGCAGATGGTGACTGCAGCCATGAAATTAAAAGATGCTTACTCCTTGGAAGGAAAGTTATGACCACCCTAGATAGCATATTGAAAAGCAGAGACATTACTTTGCCAACAAAGGTCCGTCTAGTCAAGGCTATGGTTTTTCCAGTGATCATGTATGGATGTGAGAGTTGGACTGTGAAGAAAGCTGAGCACCGAAGAATTGATGCTTTTGAACTGTGGTGTTGGAGAAGACTCTTGAGAATCCCTTGGACTGCAAGGAGATCCAAGAAGTCCATTCTGAAGGAGATCAGCCATGGGATTTCTTTGGAGGGAATGATGTTAAAGCTGAAACTCCAGTACTTTGGCCACCTCATGTGATGAATTGACTCATTGAAAAAGACTCTGATGCTGGGAGGGATTGGGGGCAGGAGGAGAAGGGGACGACAGAGGATGAGATGGCTGGATGGCATCACTGACTCGATGGACGCGAGTCTGAATGAACTCCGGGAATTGGCGATGGACAGGGAGGCCTGGTGTGCTTCGATTCATGGGGTCCCAATGAGTCGGACATGACTGAGTGACTGCACTGAACTGAACTATGCCCAAACTTCTAACCAAGAAATGGTTCAGCTATTGGAGCCAATTAAATTACTATAAAACATTCCTTCATCTATAAAACTAAACTTTTTTTTTTTCCTTTGCCAACTAAAGGTTGTCACTCGCCACCTGGCACTACAAGAGTGAAGTCCCCAGTTACAGCAGTCACTGCCCTTCAATAGACCTTGCAAGGAGTTCAGGGCAGAAATTAGGAATGAAGCATTCGGTGCTCTGGGAAATTCTGGCAAAACAGATTTTTGCATAGTTGGATATTTTCAGAAGATTTTACTAGCCCAATTTCTTGCTTTTTCTTATATCTAGAAATTCACTAAGACTATTATTGGACATCTGTTCCACATGAATAGCAGCAATCTTTCTGAGACTAGTGGAAACCCTCTGCCAAAATGTTTGCTTGACTTCATGTATCCCCATTCACTAAAATCACATATATATTGACCTCCCTTGCCTATTTTTCAGAGCAGTTCCTCAGAGATATCTGAGAGGCTGAACCCTGGGCTATAGTTCTCATTTTGTCTCAAGTAAAACTTAACTCACAGCTCTCACATGGTGCTTTTTTTTTTTTTTTTGGACAACTTTGGCAATCAACAAAGAGACCCAGAGCAGACTTGTTGCCCTCTTCTGAACTTTATGAAGAAGCCGAGGTGGTACCAATAGAGACCTTCTGTGCCCATCCACCTTCTCAGAGAGTTCAGATGAATTTAGAGTGAGTCTGTCTTGGTTCTTGCATCTCGCTTATAGGTTGATGATCCTGAGTTCTATTTGGTGGTCTATAATAGGTATTTGGCCCCCATTTGAAAGATACTGGGGGGAGGGGGGCAACTGAAAAACACTGGGGAAATTGCCTACCCAGTTGAAAGAAATTAGTTTGCTCAGTTCAAAGACACTGAATGACCTGGGACTGAGCGTTAAGATAGGAGGCTGATCTGACACATTTCCTCAATTGACTCTATACATGGACATCACCAGATGGTCAACACTGAAATCAGATTGATTATGTTGTTTGCAGCCAAAGATGGAGAAGCTCTATACAGTCAGCAAAAACAAGACCAGGAGCTGACTATGGCTCAGATCATGAACTCCTTATTGCCAAATTCAGACTTACATTGAAGACAGTAGGGAAAACCACTAGACCATTCAGGTATGAACTAAATCAAATCCCTTATGATTATACAGTGGAAGTGAGAAATAACTTTAAGGGCCTAGATCTGATGGATAGAGTGCCTGTGAACTATGGAATGAGGTTTGTGACGTTATACAGGAGACAGGGATCAAGACCATCCCCGTGAAAAAGAAATGCAAAAAAGCAAAATGGCTGTCTGCGGAGGCCTTACAAATAGCTGTAAAAAGAAGAGAAGCAAAAAGCAAATGAGAAAAGGAAAGATATAAGCATCTGAATGCAGAGTTCCAAAGAATAGCAAGAAGAGATAAGAAAGCCTTCTTCAGCGATCAATGCAAAGAAATAGAGGAAAACAACAGAATGGGAAAGACTAGAGATCTCTTCAATAAAACTAGAGATACTAAGGGAAAATTGCATGCAAAGATGGGCTCGATAAAGGACAGAAATGGTATGGACCTAAGAGAAGCAGAAGATATTAAGAAGAGATGGCTAGAATACACAGAAGAACTGTACAAAAAAGATCTTCACGACCCAGATAATCACGATGGTGTGATCACTGACCTAGAGCCAGACATTCTGGAATGTGAAGTAAAGTGGGCCTTAGAAAGCATCACTACGAGCAAAGCTAGTGGAGGTGATGGAATTCCAGTTGAGCTATTCCAAATCCTGAAAGATGATGCTGTGAAAGTGCTGCACTCAATATGCCAGCATATTTGGAAAACTCAGCAGTGGCCACAGGACTGGAAAAGGTCAGTTTCCATTCCGATCCCAAAGAAAGGCAATGCCAAAGAATGCTCAAACTACTGCACAATTGCACTCCTCTCACATGCTAGTAAAGTAATGCTCAAAATTCTTCAAGCCAGGCTTTAGCAATACATGAACCGTGAAATTCCAGATGTTCAAGCTGGTTTTAGAAAAGGCAGAGGAACCAGAGATCAAATTGCCAACATCCGCTGGATCATGGAAAAAGCAAATGAGTTCCAGAAAAACATCTGTTTCTGCTTTATTGACTATGCCAAAGCCCTTGACTGTGTGGATCACAACAGAGTGTGGAAAATTCTTCAAGAGATGGGAATACCAGACCACCTGATCTGCCTCTTGAGAAATTTATATGCAGCTCAGGAAGCAACAGTTAGAACTGGACTTGGAAGAGCAGACTGGTTCCAAATAGGAAAAGGAGTACGTCAAGGCTGTATATTGTCACCCTGCTTATTTAACTTATATGCAGAGTACGTCATGAGAAACGCTGGACTGGAAGAAACACGAGCTGGAATCAAGACTGCCCAGAGAAATATCAGTAACCTCAGATATGCAGATGACACCACCCTTTTGGCAGAAAGTGAAGAGGAACTAAAAAACCTCTTGATGAAAGTGAAAGTGGAGATTGAAAAAGTTGGCTTAAAGCTCAACATTCAGAAAACCAAGATCATGGCATCCAGTCCCATCACTTCATGGGAAATAGATGGGGAAACAGTGGAAACAGTGTCAGACTTTATTTTTCTGGGCTCCAAAATCACTTCAGATGGTGACTGCATCCATGAAATTAAAAGACACTTACTCCTTGGAAGGAAAGTTATGACCAACCTAGATAGCATATTGAAAAGCAGAGACATTACTTTGCCAACAAAGGTTCTTCTAGTCAAGGCTATGGTTTTTCCTGTGGTCATGTATGGATGTGAGAGTTGGACTGTGAAGAAGGCTGAGCGCCGAAGAATTGATGCTTTTGAACTGTGGTGTTGGAGAAGACTCTTGAGAGTCCCTTGGACTGCAAGGAGATCCAACCAGTCCATTCTGAAGGAGATCAGCCGTGGGATTTCTTTGGAAGGAATGATGCTAAAGCTGAAACTCCAGTACTTTGGCCACCTCATGTGAAGAGTTGACTCATTGGAAAATATTCTGATGCTGGGAGGGATTGGGGGCAGGAGGAGAAGGGGACGACAGAGGATGAGATGGCTGGATGGCATCACTGACTTGACGGACGTAAGTCTGAGTGAACTCTGGGAATTGGTGATGGACAGGGAGGCCTGGCGTGCTGCGATACATGGGGTCGCAAAGAGTCGGACACGACTGAGCGACTGAAATGAACTCAACTGAACTGTGCAAATATGTTCTATGTTTATGTGGTCACCTCCTCAATTCTAACTGGTGGCACAATTTTACCCCATTTTACAGATTGGGAAAGGGTTGCAAGTTTTCTGGCATCCATGCGGTGTTATCTGATTTGACATTTAAACTGTCCACTTTATCCAAACCAAAGTACAATGTGGCGGTAAGAAATATAGTAAAACAAAGGGACTTGAGGGAACAGAATCGTCTTTGAGTTACAAAAGATCTAAATTATACAAGCAGCAGAAGTCTTGAATGGACACCGAGATGCCTTTTGAGATCATCTTTCACCCTCCCGGTGGTGGCACTGTACTATTATGGAATAGTTTTCTTAATCCTTTTTGTACCATGGACCCCTAATTTAGCCTTCTGGGGAATCCCATGGACCTCTTCTCAGAACAATGTTTTAAAGTGCATAACAGAGCAAATGGAACATTGCTGTAGCATCTGACCCCTGAGATTTTCAAGCATTTCCACTCTGTCCATCTCACCTCCCACTTGTACTCAACTGCTCTGAGACCTTCCCTAACCTTCTTCAGAGAAAGTAAAGGAGAGACATGCAAGCAATTTGGAAATTATGCAATTTGGAAATTATGTTTCTGAGATTGTAGTAGTGTCTTCTTTTTCTATTCTAGTTGATCAGATCAGATCAGGTCAGTCGCTCAGTTGTGTCCGACTCTTTGCGACCCCATGAATCGCAGTAGGACAGGCCTGCCTGTCCATCACCAACTCCCGGAGTTCACTGGGACTCACGTCCATCGAGTCAGTGATCCCATCCAGCCATCTCATCCTCTGTTGTCCCCTTCTCCTCCTACCCCCAATCCATCCCAGCATCAGAGTCTTTTCCAATGAGTCAACTCTTCGCATGAGGTGGCCAAAGTACTGGAGTTTCAGCTTTAACATCATTCCTTCCAAAGAAATCCCAGGGCTGATCTCCTTCAGAATGGACTGGTTGGATCTCCTTGCAGTCCAAGGGACTCTCAAGAGTCTTCTCCAACACCACAGTTCAAAAGCATCAATTCTTCGGCGCTCAGCCTTCTTCACAGTCCAACTCTCACATCCATACATGACCACAGGAAAAACCTTAGCCTTGACTAGAGGAACCTTTGTTGGCAAAGTAATGTCTCTGCTTTAGAAGCCTCCCCATTTCCTAAGCCCTCCACCTTTATGCAGATCAAGTCCGACCTTTCTCTAGTTCTATTTGCTTTGCATTCCCGGGCAGCCCTGGGTCCGCCCAGTCCTCCAGGCCGACCCCTCGAGGCCCCGCCCCCTTGAGGCCCTCAAGGCTCCGCCCCTATAGGCCCCGCCCTCAGCCGCGTCCCGGACCCTCTCTGGTCCCAGCCAGTCGCTCTGGGCCACTCTCTCGTCCCGCCTCCGAACATGAGCCCCACCTATCCCCTCTTCCTTCCGGGCCCCGGGGCAGCCGCTGCAGAAGGATGGAGCCTGGGACCGGCACCTTCTCAGAGGAGCAATTCAGGGAGGCCTGCACCGAGCTCCAGCGGCCCGCACTCGCCGGGGCCGCCTGGGAGCTGCTGGAGGAGACCCAGGGCATCAGCGTCTACCGGCTGCTGGACCAGGTAGCTGTCCGCCCCTAGAGGACCGCCGGGCGGCCGTCTGCGGGGGACAGGGTGGGGGGTGCTTCCAGGGGGTGGGGGTGGGAGTGGGAGGTGCTCCCGGGGGATGGGGGTGGGAAGTGCTCCCGGGGGGCGGGGGTGAGGGGACCAGACAGGGCAAGTGTTTTGCCAAAAGTTGATGGCAGAGTGAAAACGTGGGTCTGCGGATTCTTACGTAGCCCCACCCACTTGCGTGCAAGGGACGTGAGCCTCTTTCCCACGTGGGTGCCAGTGCTATCTGTGTGGCGGGGAGTATGTTAAGATTGAATCCAGGAAGAAAAGCGACCGGGGTGTTCAGAGAGTGGATGTACAGGGTGGTATGTGTGGTGTGAGGAATGTTGCTGAGAAGGGACCTACCGTCCACTCTAGTCATTTCACTAACTTGCTCCTTGGAGTGCTGCCGCTTTCCTTGTAAACTGCACCGAATAGCTTTAGCCTGAGAAAAAGTCTGGGGAAAAGTTGAAGGGTAGGAGGAATGGAGTTGCGGGTGTGGCGGCAGGCCTTTGGAGCCAGGTAACCGGCCAGGTGGAATGATGGCCTGTCATTGGGTGTGTCCCAGGGTCAATGAGCAGGAAGCTCAGTGTGGAGCAGGCAGAATTAATTTCTGAGTGTCATTTAAGCATTTACCTGGCTGCAAAAATGGACATGTTTTCAGAAAAAATCCTTTTATCTTCTGGATAAAATTGTTTCATTTTCCGCACAGGCCACTTCCAGGCATTTGCCAAATGTTGGCAATTCACTGCTCAGATGTATCTGATGTCTGGCCCCTTTCCCTTCCCTTTTTCCCCTTGACCTTTGTCACTCTGAGTGCCACCTCTTCCCTAAAATTGCAGTGATCTTCTGACTTGCTTCTTGGCCTTCCACCCTTTCCCTTCCATCCTGCACACCTGAAATCAAGCACCTGAAAGAGATTGTGATCTTATCATGCCCCTTCCAATGGCCCTGTTGATTGTGTAAAAAATAAAACCTACAGTAATAGCCTACTCATTTCCTGCTGTCTTACGCTCAAGGCACCGTTAAGTGCTCTGCAGACACTGACTTAGTCCTCACATCGGTGCCATGTTGTCAGGCACTATATGGACTATCACCTTATTACCAATTTGGAAATGGATATATGGAAAGATTAAATTGAAGGCTCAAGACTCACTCTGGGGTTGGAACTCAGCTTTCTAGCTCCAGACCTGTGATATGATACACTCCTCCACTGACTCTAGAGGGCAAGTATGCCAGGTGGGCTGTGCTTGGGGGACTAGGCTGGTCCAGGGCCCATGGCTCCTCCACACTGGTCCTGTCCTCCCATCAGCCCTGACCACTCCCCTCACATCCCCTGAAGGGCTGTGCCTTTTATCCCACAGCAGCCCCTGCCTGAGCTGAGGCCGAATGTCTGGTTTTGTATTGTTTCCATTGTGTATTGACATGGAGCAGGGCCCACCTCCCTCCTGGGGGGAGGATGGGTATTCAGAACTGTTCCTATCCCTCTGAACCATGATATAAGTCGTATTTCCACCTGTTCTGGGCATGAGGGCAGTTATAGTACATTGATGTAAGCTACAAGTCTTTCCAGAGAGCTCCCGTAAGTTGGAGGCCATAGGCGTGGCCTTGAGCCCCAGCAGCTAGGCTGGAGCCACTGCCCATGACCACCGTGATCTGCACGTGCATTCAGTGTCTAGGGACCCTGCTGTGTCAGGTGCGAGCCCTTTCCTAGAGCCTTAGTTGCACATCCAGTGTTATTTGCTGCCTGACCCATTTTGCTAGAGCCGCATTTTCTTTCCAGGTTGACTCCCATCCTTTACTTTCCTCCTGGAGGAGAATTCCATCAAATCCCTCGGTTAGTAAATCTTGTCTCTGAATGCCACTCCATGTCCAAGTGAATTCAGCTTGTCCTACCCTGCCTAGACCTGCACTTATCTCCCCTAAAACCCTGTGCCCTCTTCTGTCTGGTGATCCAGTGTGGTTTCATCCACCATGCATGCTGTTGATATTATGTGACTCTGTTTCCTCGTCCACCCACTTCCCGGCCCAGAACCGTTATGCATATGGCCTTGGGTCCCCAGGTCCCTGACTGGAGGTCCAACCAGAAAATCCTGGCCCCTCTGTTAATTTTCACCTTGGTTTACATACCAGACTCTTGCCCTGGTCATTCCAGGTCAGGGTTTTCATTGCAATTGTTATCATCTGGCTTTTTCAGTTCTTCCGACTGGTGTACAGAGTGGACTTGTTTGGGGCCCTTTAATGTTAGGGGACTAGCAGAGGGTCTTATTGATCCACCTGACTTTTGATGGAGTTGCATTAAGACCTTTCCTTCAGTCCCATCAATAGACACATTATTCATCTTATTTCTTAATTACCATCTACAGATTTCCACCCTGCTGGAATGAGTCCCTTGCTTCTTCCTGTCTCTTCCTATTTCTTGTTAATGTGAAACCCATGAGCAGAAGCTGAGACAGGTAATCCTATAAGGCTTCTTGAAATGCTTGATTTTGTTTCAGTAAGGTTACGTTTGGTACCCATACAAAAATAACCCTTTTCATCAAAGTTCTTTCTAAATCTTTGTTGAGTAAGGGACATGTTCAATGGATGAATGTCCTGATTATGGTAAAGGCAGTCCATCATGGTTTGCATACAAAGCATATTAGCTGTTTCATCAGGGGTGTACCATTTGGAATTTATGGAATAAGAAGAATCAGACAGGCCCCCTTCTCAGACTTTTCAGTGACTTTTATCCAGTTGAACCAGGCTGGCTGTTCCACAGGGAATAACCCGCTGTGAGTCTGCATTAGGGAGGAGTGATCATGATCTAAAAATGATGCTGTAACGAAGTTACCATCACATGATTTGAAAAGACTGACATAAGCATACAGGTACTTGAGAGAGTTTGCAGTATGACAGATAAATTGTATTTTAAAGTAAAAAAAATTGTGGCTTCTTTTTAGTAGACTCGAATAATTCTGAATCTTGTTCTTGCACAAATGGCTACTTTTGATACTTTTCCATTTTCTCTTTTCATATTAAATCACAGAATTTTAGACTTAGAAAGTCTCTTTGCAACCATTCTGTCCAATTCCCATCACCCTTTCTTTTTGCTTTTGTCCTGCTTTCTTTGCCTACTCTGTTTCTGTGGTCTCACCTTCTTTTTCTCTCCCCAAGTGTAGTGCTAACTTATCTTTACATGGCCCCTTAATATAAAAAATGCTATTACATGTAAGTTTTCATTTATCCCTCTCAATAAATATAGAAAATAGGTAGAGACAGGTTTATTTTCTTATTTTATGGATGGCGGTAAGACCCAGAGTGAGCCACACAAGCCCTCATAGCTAGTACTTAGACACGAACCAGTGTACTTGGATAAACTCAGTACCAAATATATAGCTTGCTTCAATTCAGAACTACATTCTTTTTCTCCAAGCTAAGCAAAGCTAAACCAGTCAATTCTAAAGGAAATCAGTCCTGAATATTCACTGGGGGGACTGATGCTGATGCTGAAATTCCAATACTTTGGCCACCTGATATGAAGAACTGATTCATTGGAAAAGACCCTGATGCTGGGAGAGATTGAAGGAGGGAGGAGAAGGGGACAACAGAGGTGAGATGGTTGGATGGCATCACCGACTCGATGGACATGAGTTTGAGTAAGCTCCGGGAGCTGGTGATGGACAGGGAGGCGTGGTGTGCTGCAGTCCATGGGGTCGCAAAAAGTAGGACACGACTGAGCGACTGAACTGAACTGAAAGCGAAGCTAGGGCAACACTGCTGTGTGCTATGCTATTCTATGTGGTGCTGTGGAAAAGAGCATGGATTTTGGAGGCAGACAGTCTTGAGTTACAGTCTCTGCTGTGTTCCACTATCATTCATTTATTAGGAGATATTCACTGCGTGCCTCCGATGTGGTAGTGCCTTGACAGACACTGGGCATAAGCAGGGAGCAGGCAGTTGGAGCTGCTGGTTCAGTGAATAAGCTTCTTAAACAATAAACAGTATTCACTGATGATAATAAACATAGTATATAATGAAATGACAGCTGAAAAATGCTACAGAAAAAGCAAAGTGGGATGAAGGGATACAGAGATGTTATGGCAGAGGTGGGGATATCCAGATGTGCTTTAGATACAGGGAATCTGGAAAAACCCTCTTCCAGAGGTTAACAATTGAGTGGAGATATAAATGAAAGAAGAGATTGTGCCCTGCAAATATCAGAGGAGAAATGGACCATAGAGTGTTCCTCAAAGCTCAAGAGCTGCCTGGGGAGCTCTCAGGTCACCTCTCAGCCCTATTAGAGCCCCATCGTAAACAGAGTTGGAGTGGAGCTTGGATGGTCCTTTTGAGAAGTTCCCCATTCGCCTAGAGGCTGATTATTCTGTCCTGTCTACTTTGGTGCGTTTGAAATGCTTCAAAATAAAATATGTTTTTGTTGCTTCTTTTTGTTTTTTCATGTGAAAGCTTCCCAAGAAATTGTAATGAGTGTGCTGTGTTATAAACCATTGCAGTAGAGGGAACGCTGAGTGCTAAGATCCAGGCTGACCTTCCCTCCTTTTCCAGGAGGGGCCAGAAGGACACAGGACCAGGGTGAACCTGGTGTTGGAGAGTGGCCCCCACTTACTACTTGGGGGATATTGGCCAGCTGCTGTTTCATTTTAAAATCTCAGCTTCCTCATTTGCAAAACAAGTCTAATTCTTGCTTTTTAGGATCATTGGCTTCTGACAAACATTGAATGAAATGATCCATGGCAGAGTGATTCTTGACCTTGAGCATACACTAGACTCATCTGCAAAGCCTGTTAACATTCATCTGCAAAGCCTGTTAAATTCACAGTTAATATCCTACTCTGTTTCAGATTCAGTGGATCTGGGTGGGACTTGAGAGTTGGCTTTACATTTCTTTACTTTTCCTCCTCCTCCTTTTTAACATTTTGTTTTTACCGAATGGCCACGTGATACTGAAGCTCCAGGGATTATACTTTGTGAACCACTGATGTAAGGGGAGCTTCTCACGTGGTGCTCGAGGTGCACCACCCCACGTGGTGGCACCGAGAGCAGGAGAGGGGAGAGCGAAAAGGAGGACTATCTTAAGGTGGAAGTCATGTCCAGGTGAAGACCAATGCTTCCTGGTTTTTAAATTAGTGGCCACTTGGGAGTGGATGTGGTCCCCTGAACAGCAGACAGAAGGTTCCGTTGGAGAGAAGGGTCGTGGGTCATTTGCAAAAGCTTTCCCAGAGATCTGTAGTCAGGTCTCGCTGGAGATTTAGGCTGGATACCATGCCAGTAGACACTGTGACCTGCCTGTAGATGGCATGAAACTGGCATGCAGAGGCTCACATCATTGATTTAGACCAAGAAAATGTTGGTCTGGAAAGATCTGACTGAGGGCTTGACTTCTTATGATTTGAAACCAAGTGTCTGGCACTGTGTGAAGCGGTTGCCTTTGTCCTTGCAAAGGTCTTCTCATCAGTGAGTTTGGTCAAGAGAAGACAGTACTTTCCTAGGGACTGTTCTTTCCTGTGCTGTTGCCCTACTGAACTACTGAGAGCCTGGCCTTACTGGAAAACTAGGTTCAGCCGTGCTGTGTCGAGAGATGGCTTGGCCTTTTGGAAGGAAGCAGTGATTAAACTGCCATGGAAACGGATTACCTCAGTGGGTGAGAAGCTTCACTCTGATTTCCCAGATGGGATCGTAATCCGACTTGCATCATGGACCTCTTCACTTCTGGATGAAGGACTCTTCTCCCTTTTCCCATCCTTCTAGGTATCAACATGATCGATGGAGCAGTTGATGCATTGGGGACACTTACAGAGCCATATGTACGAGTGGGTAGGACCACCGTGGCTAAAGCTGAGCAGCATGTGCAGCCTTCCTCTACTTGCTGCCACTGGTGCAGGTCTGCTCTCTCTCTCTCTGTCTCTCTCTGTCTCTCTCCTGTCTCATCGCTCCTCAGTGTAACTGGATAGATAATGTTGGAGCCTCAGCTCTCTCTCCTCACTTCTCTCAGAATGAGCTTGAGGTGTGAGGCAGCATGAAGATGCTGACCGATCACAAGGTGCTGGTCCAAGATTTGAAGGCATGCCTTAGCGGGGAGGGGGTAGCAGGATCCCCCAGGCCTGTCTGCGGGTGTAAGTCAGACTTTGTATTGCACAGCTGGTTTGGGGCTGTTTGAATACACCCTAGTAAGAAGAAACCTCCAAAATACTGCTTCATGACCCATTCAAGCAGTGTTTCAGAACTTACTGTGTGCCTGCATTTTGGTGATGCCTGACGTATTCATCAGACAGAAAGTTCATACCTTCCAGAAACTTTAAGACAATAAAACAGGCACCTTTTATGCAATGTCTATCTGAGTTCCTGACCTATATCATATGTTTTTCTCCCTGAAAAGCTTCTTTTAGCATTTCTTCCAGAGCCAGGTCTGCTGCTGATGAATTCCCTGTTTCTGTTTGTCTGAAAAAGTTTGTATTTCTTCTTCACTTCTGAAGGACAGGTTCATTGGGTATAGAATTCTATATATATTTCACCCTACCTTTTCTCTTTTTGCAGAGTGGTTTCTGATGAGATGTCTGCTCTAATTATCATTGGTATTTGTCTATAAGTAAAGTGATGGCCCATTCCTTCCTGACAGCTTCTTTTAAGATTTTCTTTTTCTCTTTGGTTTTCTGAGTTTGAATATGTTTTGTTTAAGAGTGTTGTTTCATATCCTGTATGGTGTGCTCAATATCAGCAGATTTACTTTGAAGAGTGGTCTGAGCTTAAATGGTAAAGCCACATATGATTTAAAATAAAATATAATATATTTGGGGTTTATAATGCAAAGATTCCTCTCTTGCATGTGGAGTAGCAGTATGACTCTAGTAATCCAGAGCTTTTCTGGACTGTATGTTTTTAAGAACTGGTGGTGGCAATGGTCTAATGCAGGGATTGCAGATTTTTTTTTTTTTTTTTCCTGTAAAGAGCCAAATAGAAACTACTTTAGGCTTTATAGACTAAGAGGCTGTATATTTCCTTACATAACCACTTTGAAATCTAAAAACTATTGTTAGCTGTGGACTGTGAAAAATAGACAGCATGACAGATTCAGTAACTCCTGGTCTAAAATATAGTTCTGATGTTTAATTGCTCTGAGGTTTTGGGATTTATGAACCAAGGGCCCTAGTTGAGTCTCAGCTTCCTCATCTGTAAGCTGGAGATAATTCCTTTTCTGCCAGAGTTGTGCCAGGGATCCAATGAGAGGATACATTTTGAAGCCCCTAGTAAGTTAAATGGTGTTTGCTATGAGTAGGGTGATCTATGTTCTACTCTACCCTTCAAGACCTGCATTATGTTTGTCCTGGTGAAACATATGACAAAGCTCTTTCATTCAGACCTGTCCACTAGAATGGTCAATCACACGGTCACCTTGGCCACAGCTCTGTCTACTCTGATGGCTTGTTATTTCTCTAATAATATGTTGGGAGAGGCCAGTGATGCTTGGAGGCAGGATCATAGGCTGTGAACTCTGCCGTCACATCGCTGGCTTCAGGTCCAGGTTCTTTTGCAACCAATGAGCTTCAGGTCAAGCTCATACTTGTGTGACCTTGAGTGAGTTTCATAATCTTCTAGTTTTAACAGCTGTATTTCTTGAGGTATCATTTAAGTACCTCAAAATTTACTCATTTTAAGTGTATAGTTCACTAATTTTTAGTAAGTTTATGGAGTCACACATCCTTCCCTGAGTCTAATTTTTAAATATTTCTGTTATCCCCAAAGAAACTTGTTCCCCATTTGCAGTCATCCCCTGTTCCCGTTCCCAGTTTTAAACAGCCACCAAGCTACTTGGTGTCTCTGCAGATTTGCATTTTTCTGGGTAGTCTGGGGCAGGAACACTGGGTTAGGGACTAGAAGGAAAGTTTCCCATCCAGGTTTTGCCAGCAGGAGTCATCAGCTGCCTTTTGATGCATTACTGTCATTTTTTACATAAGGATCTAAGACTCCTTCCAGCTCTGAGAGCCTGTGCCGTCTTTACTGACATCTTTAGCTCGTCGTTTGGAACAGTGGCTTGGAGCAAGTGTGCAAAGAGAGTAGAGCCATATTAGGAGCCGTCGTGGGGAGAAGAAGGGGATGGTGCCCTCCTCTCTCTGGCTGTCCCCAGAGCTAACTGTAGAACTCGAGCAAGTATGTCACCTCTCTGTGCTTCATGTCATAGGGACATGACACCAGTGTCCTTATTGATACCACAGGGCTCTGTTGAGATTACACAAGATAGTGAACCTAAAACTGGAACCTGCACTGTGTTTAGAGAAATGAATGTTCGTATTATTGAAAGAGTTAGGTCAGAGTGATTGGACAGCTTCCAGTGCAGAATGCATGGCAGCTGTAGTGACGCTGACAGATCACCAAGGCAAATCCATTCCAAGCTGAAAAGCCAAGAGTAAACCTTGCCTGACTGTTTTCTCAGGCCCAAGAATATAGTGGGCCCATGGTGGTTGTTGCTGTTTTTTTTTTTTTTTTCCTGTGGTACATAGTAGAAGGAGGTGGAACTTTCTGTAATAGAGTGTGTGAAGTTTCAGATTTCTATGCAGATTTAAATATGCTGCAGTTTAATGTCCATTAATTGTGTCCATTATCTCTTATTTCTCTTCCTTAACTATTCGTTTTAGTAATGCTTATGTGTGTTTGTACTATTTTAATGAATTACATAGTGTACTATTTTGTACTGTTTTAATGAATCACACAGTCTTACATGCTTGGAAACGTTCAGAAGTCTGATCAGTACTGTTTCGTCAGTCTACTTTAATGCCAAATAAGAAGCAAACCTGGACTTAGAGTTGGAGGACATTGTATTAGGAAGAATACTATGACCATAAGATCCGTGAGTTTCTCAGGGGAGAGGCAGAAAGGTCTTTTTTTTTTTTTTTCCCAGAGAGAGAGGAGTCAGCAAGACTGAAACTGCATGTGGGGAAGTGAGGTGAAGGTGGTCTGCTGAAGAATAGAACAGAATGTCTTACCCTGAGGCCAGTTCATTCTCAGCAGGGCTGGATGCTGCTTAGACTGAGGCTGGGCCAAAATTTAGAGTCTGGAGGAAGGAGATGCTTAACTAGTTTGGTGAACAAGCGTTTTGTGCCTATTGATCCTTGGAATAAGTAGCTTAGCGGATCATTTGTGGGACCGTCAAAGGGAATTTAGAGGTGCTGTGTCTGGCCTTGTGATAGGTAAACAAAGGGTGTGTGTGTGTGTGTGTAAAAGTGATTCTTTTGTGATAGCTGTTTTTTGAAACACAAAGCATGGGAGAGTTTCTTAATCTCTGTTGTTTTTTAGGATCACAGAGCTCAAATAAAATTCTCAATAAGAACCACTTGTAATAAGTAGGATTGCTTTTAGCTGCAAGTAACAGACAACTGGATTAACAAAGACTTAAACAAGTGAAAAGGGAAAGTGAAAGCTACTCAGTCGTGTCCGACTCTTTGGACCCCCTGGACTATACAGTCCATGGAATTCTCCAGGGCAGAATACTGAAGTGGGTAGCCATTCCCTTCTCCAGGGGATCTTCCCAATCCAGGGATCGAACCCAGTCTCCTGCATTGCGGGCAGATTCTTTACCAGCTGAGTCACCAGGGAAGTCCCCAAAGAGGGGTTTCTATTTCTCACCTAGCAAGTAGTCCAGAGGTTAGCAGTTGCTGGCGTTGAATCAGTTGATCAACAATGTCAGTAAAACTCTGAATATTTTCACTCTGCTTTCTCATTTTTATTGTCTCTTAATCACAAAATAGCTGCTTCAGCTCTAGACATCATACCCATATTCAAAAGAAGAAAGAATCGTCTTATGGCTGCCTCTACCTGTAAAAGAGATGAGGAAAATTATCAGCTGTGCAATTTTCTTAGTAAGAAAGAGAGTATATGCTATAATGAATCTCCCGTTTCTTCTGGGAATTATATTCTACACATGGTATCAACTGATTCTGTACCATTGACTAATTCTTTTACCACCTGTAATATAGGAAATTACAGTATCCTGTAATCAGTGTGTCATTAGAAAAGTATGTTGTTTTTCTGTTGTTCAGTCATGTCCAACTCTTTGTGACCCCATAGACTGCAGCACGCCAGGCTTTCCTATCCTTCACTGTCTTCCAAAGTTTGCTTAAACTCATGTCCATTGAGTCGATGATGCCATCCAACCATCTCATCCTCTGTCTCCCTCTTCTCCTCCTGCCCTCAATCTTTCTGACATCAGGGTCTTAAAAAATAGTGGATATTTGTACAAGTGGTTCACTTTGGTATACAGTAGAAACTAACCCTAAAAGTAATGTAAAAAAGAAAAGCATGCATTGCATTTTACTTTGGATAAAGAAATTGAGCCATTCTTAAAAGTGTTTTTCTGGAGGACCTTCAGGAAAAGCCAAGCACCTTTTGAGTATACTTGTTTAGTCATTTATTGAAATGTTAGAATTTCAAAACGTATCTGCAAAAAATTTTGCACCAGAATTATATCTCTAATTTGAAAGAGAATTACACATCAGTACATTGCCCAAATAAAACTAAGATTTATGCGTCCTCCTACTAAATTATTTGTACAAACAGTGGTACCCAGTCCTGGTGAGATGTTTCTTTGCTACTGGTGAGAGTATAAATAGGTAAAATTCTTTCTTAAAGATTTATAAAAAGTATAAAGAGCATTAAAATGTTAATGTCATTGACCCTAAAATTGATCTCTGAAGAGGCATTTTGCTTGCCTAATGAGGAAGTTAGAATTAGGAACCAGGTTTGTCCATTTGGAATAATTTTTCCAGCAATGTTCATAATTGTGAAAATATATGGAAACAGAAATAACTTACAGAATAATAAAATTAGCTGATCACTCAGTTTCAAAATGATGTCGTTAAAAATAGGAATACAGTCTGTTTATACTATCTTACTCCCATTTTATAACACATAGAAATATTTATTTACTCAAAAAATATGCAAAATATTCAGTTGGTATTTGAGGATTATGAAGTTACATGTTTTAGTTTTCTTTATTATTTTTGGCATCTTCTAATTTTTCTCAATGAATATGACTTACTTTTATAATTATGAAAATTTCATTTTTAAGAGACATAATGAAAATGTGAGTTTGTTTCTTTTGAAACAAACCCCTTCTTTTGAAAGGAATGAGGGGTAAAAATTGCTTTGACCCGGAATTTGAGTGGAGCTACTCGGTGCTTGAAAAGAGCATTTTATGGACGGACTAGCAAAGGTGTCACCAAGCACTTTGCTTCTCCGGTGTTCCGGCATTTCTCAGTCCTGCCGTGAAGGGACTGTTTAAAGGCAGTCGTCATAGTAGTTCCTTCTTGGGTATTCACGTAAGTCGCATCACTCTCTTTTTCTCTTTTAGTGGGCTTTCTGTTTTCTGTGGTATTACTGGAGTGAAGTCACTAAGAGCAGAAACTGCATTCAGAAGGGAAGGGGACTAATTCCAGGAAACACTTTGTCTTCATGCGTCCAGATAACCAAAGCTAACTCGTGGAAGCTGAGAAGATCTTTTTTTCCATACATAATTATCCCTTTTGCTCACTGTATAGAAACTCAGTTCAGTTCAGCCAGTCAGTCGTATATGACTGTTTGAGACCCCATAGACTGCAGCATGCCAGGCCTCCCTGTCCATCACCAACCCTGGAGTTTGCTCAAACTCATGTCCATAAGTCCATGATGCCATCCAACCATCTCATCCTTCGTCATCCCCTTCTTCTCCTGCCTTCGATCTTTCCCAGCATCAGAGTCTTTTCTAAGGAATCGGTTCTTCGCCTCTGGTGGCCAAAGTGTTGGAGCTTCAGCATCAGTCCTTCAGCATATAAGTGATATGCTATCACTTATATATGGAATCTAAAGTAGGACACAAATGAGCATGTTTATGCAACGAAAACAGACTAACAGATATAGAGAACAGACTTGTGGTTGCCTGGGGGAGATAGAGCGGGGGTGTGAAGGATTGGGAGTTTGGGTCTGGCAGATGCAAACTTTTACATGTAAGATGGGTGAACAAAAAATCCTACTGTATAGCTCAGGAACTACATTCAATATCCTGTGATAAATTAGAACATAATGGAAAAGACCATGGAAAAGAAGGTATGTATATCTATAACTGAGTCACTTTACTAAACAGCAGAATTTAATACAACACTGTAAATCAACTATACTTCAATAAAAAATGGTAAAAAGAGAAGCAATATATCATATATTGCAATTAGGGATTTGTGGATTTTAGCATTACATGCCATTTAAATTTTCTTCACATTTTATAATTTTTCTTAATGAATATGAATTATTCTTATAGTTATAAAAATTCACTTTATTGTTTCAAAGACAAAATGAAGTTGTGAATATGTTTGCTGAGGTCCTCTTTCAAAGGAAATGATTCTTTGATGCAAGAATTTGGATGGGGCTGCTAAACACCTGTAAAGAACATTTTATTGATGGACAAGGAAAGGTGTCATCCCACAATTTGTCCTCTGGTGTTCTGGCATTTTTCAGTCCTGCCATGAAGACAGTGTTTAAAGAAAGTTGTCATGATAGTTCATTCTTGGGTATTCACATAAATCACACTGTTTTATTTTTCTCTTCCTTGAGGGCTTTCTTTTTTCTTTTCTGTAATATTACAGGACTGAAGTCCCTAAGGGCTCAAATGATCGATACATGCAGGAGGGCTGGGAACTAGTTCCAGGAAGCAGTTTGCCTTCATTTATCCAGATAACCAAAGCTAATTCATGTGAAGTTGGGGAGATCACAATCTCTACACATAGCTATCCTTTTTGCTCACTGTGTATAGATAACGGGGCCACACTATTCCTGAACAGAAGGTAATTCTTTGTCTTCCCAAGCTAACTAAAACGTGTGCGGGTGTAGATATGTGCTGGTATAAAGCCTCATCCTCTGTGAAGTTGATCGGAGGAGACAGGAGGAGGAGGACTTTTCTCTTGACTCCCTCCCTCCTGTGGGGTTCCACGGCACAGCACGCGTGGAGGTCAGACCTACCAGCCTCTCATTTGCTCATTGGAAACTCTTGGTATAATGCCACATGCTCTCAGAGCTGAAACACCAGTATGAATTCAGTTTCAACTTTACTTTCCTTTTTCCTCCAGGTACTTTCACAGACATCTGAGATTCCTAAACTGAGAATTATGGTTATGCCACCTAAGTCAGGAGACCCTTGAAGCCTCAGGATCTCTAGACAGATTTTCACGTTTACACCTTGACTTCACATAAGTTCTTGGAACAATGTTTAAGAATGTAGGTTCATTCCTCTGGGGTTAGCCATTAGGACTGCGTTAGCACCTGGAAGTAGAGGTACATTTAAAAGGTTCTTTTTTGTTTCTTGTGTTTGTTTCTGTACTGGAACTAAGTCATTAGTTTAATCCTAACAAAGAACCCTTTGCCAAGAGGGTCAGGAATTGTACAATAAACTTTTTGGCAGGGGTGTCAGGAATTAGTTGCCATTGTACAGAGAGTGAAGTGTATCCCCTCCAGCCTACATCCTCACAGAATATGGCTTGAAAACAAGGAAAATCTCTTGTACTTAGACATTTAGAAATGATCTTTTTTTTCTGAATAAAAAGTACTGTGATTTGAAGCTGGTGTTTCTTTCCCCATTTCGTTCTTTTTTAAATCTTTTTAAAAATTTTTAATTGGAGGATAATTGCTTTACAATATTGTGTTGGTTTCTGCAATACAATACAACAGCATGAATCAGCCATAAGCATACATATATCCCCTCCCTCTTGTAGGTCTCCTCCATCCTCCCCTTTCACCCCCCCGCCCCCGCCGCCTCTAGGTTGTCACAGAGCACTAGGCTGAGCTCCCTGCGTTATACAACAGCTTCCACCAGCTTTCTATTTCACATATGTTAATGTATATGCTTCAATGCTACTCTCTCAATTTGTCCCACCCTCTCCTTCTTCTGTTGTATCCACAAATCTGCTCTCTATCTACATGTATCCTTTTTCATTCTTTTATACACAAGTTTTTTATAGAAAAAAAAAAAACAGTTGCTGAAAAATTCCATCTTGGAATTGGTAAAACAATAATGTTTGGGGTTTCATTATGGCCCATGGTTATCTAAAATAGTCTGAACTCTGCCTATGTGACATTTCCACATGAGTGTTTAATAAGCACTTCAAACTCAACATGCTCAAAGTAGAACTCTCGGTCAGCCCACAGGTCACCACCTCTGCAAGCTTTCTCTCTCTCAGGAAATGGATATCCCATCTACCTGGTTGTTTAAACAAATGTTAAAAGATTTGTTCTAGCTATCTCTGTCTCTACAGCCAACCTGTCAGCAATTTCTGTTGACATTACTTGCAAAATGTTACCCTAAATTACTGACTTCTCCCCATCACTATTGTTACCACTCTAGCCAATCGTCAACCTCTCTTCTCTGGATCATTGTACTGGTCTTCTAACCCATCTCCTTACTCATTTATGTTCTATTTTCTACCAAGAAGCAAGAACTATTAAAAAAGAAAACAATTTCCCTATTTTAAGTTATTGACTGGCTTTCCATAGTTACTAGAATAAAATCTTTTTGCCCACTGCCTTGGTTCACAAAGCCCTCTGGACCCAGCCCCCACTACTTCTCTGACAGCAGCTCCTATCACTTTTCCCCATCACAGTTCTCTGGTCTCCCTGACTTTCTGTTCTTTGAGGAAGACAACCAATCCATCAGCCTGTGGGCCTTCTCCCTACCAGGAATGGACATTTCTCATCTACCTATGGCCAGCTCCTTCTAATACTCAGAAGAAACTCTTCTGATAAATCCCTCATAGAGACATTCCCTGAACACCTGGTGATATACAACAAACCACCAGCCCCCCAAAACTAGACACCATTTATCACATCACCTCCTTTTATCCTACTTAAATGACCTGGGTAGCTGTCACCAGCACCTGTGGTAAAGAACAAATAGAACTATGAGAGCAAGATCAGCAAGATCTTCACCTGTTCTTTCACCATTGCGTTTCCAAGACTGCAGAGGAGATGCCCAGTAGTGAGATGGCACAAGCAACTATTTTTCATATGCTGTGTAATAGCAACTGGGGAATCAATAGGCTGTTTCTGTCTGTTCTCATTTTACAGCCAACTGGACTTTATGAGTATAAGTTCATTGGTACCCTGAGAGCTCCACCAGATCTACTTGTAGATATCTGTATGGATTTAGGCTATATAAGACGGCAGATCCCACAAGTTACAGGTGAGTGACATGTATTCCTTAGAAAAAATCGGTTAGAAGGTAGAATCTATTGCTATTTTCTCTAACCAGCAGAAATCAATAGGTTTACTTTCTATTATACTATGTTTCGTTTTAAATTTTGGCTTAAATTCTGAGGTGCTGCGCTGAAATATGCCTTCAATATTTCTAGGACTTCCTTTTTATACTTTAATAGATTCACTCTCCTGTTTGCTCCTGTTTGAACTTACTACAAGTTTGTTGTCATCATACACACATCAAACACACACACACACACACACACACACACACACACACACCTGGAAGAGCATGGAAAACTTCTTGGAGGAAGTGGTGTCTGAGCTTTGTTTGACAAATTGAACCAAAGTTTTAAGAATATATATACATGGTGAGGTGAAAAGTGAAGGGTGAGTGGGTTAAGGACGTTTGGCCCAGGGAACAGTATGAGTAAAATGAAGAAGGCATGAAACAATATGATTTTTTTTTTTTTAATCTGTGAGCAGTTGGGTGCTTTTGGGTTGTTGGGGTAGCAGAATCTGGAATTAACCTGGGAGGAGAGTCCAGAGACCCAAGGGCCTAGGCTGGTCACCTGACTACACTTCTTAGATTTTTTCCCAGAAATGATGGAGAATTATGAGTGGCATTAAATAGGGGATATTTCTGGCACTTAGAGTGGGGAGTGGTCTCTGCTGTCCCAGGCACAATGGACCAGACACAGCTAGCCCAGGGGCCAGAAACCCTGACAGGCACTTGCTGTGCTTAGGAATGCTGGTTGCAAGGAAGAAAAGCTAGCAAATTGCAGTGTAATGAAAGGCAAAAACATTTATTGGTTCATGACATTGAAAATCCATAGTTGTCTGGCTTCCAGGATAGCTGCACATAATAGTTCATTTCTCCAGCTGGACTCTGCCTTCTTCTGTATTGACCAGATTCTCAGGCAGATTCTGTGTCATGCAGAGATGCCACCAGAAGATGCAGGCTAACATTCTAACCGAGTACACAACCCCAGAGGAACAGGAACTTTCCTACTGATGGCATCCAGAGCCTCAGGATTGGCTCTTATCGCCTCAGCCTGGATCATATATTATTTCCTTCAGCATGCTTGTCATGGTTTAGGGCCACATACTATTTTCAGCTACTCTTACTTTATGGGGAATGGTGGTGCCGTATATTCGAGGGAGAAGCCAGGTGTTCTCTGGCCATCTCCCTGCCAGTTGTGATTCAGTCATGTGCTGTAGCCAT
This sequence comes from Bos grunniens, assembly GCF_055505025.1. NCBI lineage: Eukaryota > Metazoa > Chordata > Mammalia > Artiodactyla > Bovidae > Bos > Bos grunniens. Next base: position 57,363,523 of record NC_141183.1, on the reverse strand, counting down.
TTACAAAGCCTCTGATGTGTGGTACTTGCTATCAACAGTCCACACTATGGAGTATGGTCCAGAGGCTGCAGTAGTTTGACTTTTCTGGAATCATCCTGAGGTTCTTAACCTAACTCTGGTCCTCCCAGATCTTCTATAAGCTACCTGAGAACTTCACAAAGCCACTTTTGGGCCTAAACTTGGGAGAGTGGCAAGCCAGGATTCTGTCCACATATGCCTTCCCTGAACTAATCACTGTGACCATGTTCTGCTCATTTTCCCAGCCCTGAAATTAACACTGAGTCAGTCTGGGAATACCAGACCACCTGACCTGCCTCTTGAGAAATCTGTATGCAGGTCCAGAAGCAACAGTTAGAACCGGACATGGAACAAGAGACTGGTTCCAAATTGGGAAAGGAGTATGTCAAGGCTGTATATTGTCACCCTGCTTATGTAACTTATATGCAGAGTACATCATTAGAAACGCTGGGCTGGATGAAGCACAAGCTAGAATCAAGATTGCTGGGAGAAATATCAATAACCTCAGATATGCAGATGACACCACCCTTCTGGCAGAAAGTGAAGAACTAAAGACCCTCTTGATGAAGGTGAAAGAGGAGAGTGAAAAAGTTGGCTTAAAGCTCAACATTCAGAAAGTGAAGATCATGGCATCTGGCCCCATCACTTCATGGAAAATAGATTGGGAAACAGTGGAAACAGTGGCTGACTTTATTTTGGGGGGCTCCAAAAGTCACTGCAGATGGTGACTGCAGCCATGAAATATAAAGACGCTTACTCCTTGGAAGGAAAGTGATGACCAACGTAGACATTATATTAAAAAGCAGAGACATTACTTTGCCAACAAAAGTCCACATAGTCAAAGCTATGGTTTTTCCAGTAGTCGTGTATGGATGTGAGAGTTGGACTATAAAGAAAGCTGAGCACCGAAGAATTGATGCTTTTGAACTGTGGTGTTGGAGAAGACTCTTGAGAGTCCCTTGGACTGCAGGGAGATCCAACCAGTCCATCCTAAAGGAAATCAGTCCTGAGTGTTCCTTGGAAGGACTGATGTTGAAGCTGAAACTCAAATACTTTGGCCACCTGATGCGAAGAGCTGACTCATTTGAAAAGATCCTGATGCTGGGAAAGATTGAGGGCATGAAGAGAAGGGGATGACAGAGAATGAGATGATTGGATGGCATCACCAACTCAATGGACATGAGTTTGAGTAAACCCTGGGAGTTGATGATGGACAGGGAGGCCTGGCGTGCTGCGGTCCATAGGGTCTCAGAATCAGACACTACTGAGCTACTGAACTGAATTGAACAGTCCTGCTTAAACTACATAGTGGGGAAGAAGGTAAAAGGTGATGCTCTGAAGGAGAATGAGATTCTCGTGCAAGAAGGGGAGAGTCATAGCAGAGCAGGCAAAAGCAGCAGATGTCCACTCACTCCTTTTCTTTCAAGGTCATCTTCAACCTCTTGTAGTAATGGGCTGATAAATTCTGTATTCCATGGTCTGCTTCTAATAGATTTTTTTTCTTTCAAAAGCTGAATTAAATAACACATTTCTGTGCTGTCAGCACCTTCTCTAGGGATTCTCTTGGTTCCTTCAGAAGCTTAGGCTTGGCTCCTCTTCTAAATGGTAGAAGCTTCCCACACAGCTTGAGGGCAGAGGCTGTGCACTTCAAAGCATCGCTTTGCTCTCTCTCTCCAAGAGCTGATGCTATTTGCATACAGTAGCATGGTGGGTGTTAAGGAGATTTGGTCCCTGTAACTATGATATAAAGCAACACGGGAGAGAGGCAAGCATCTTACAGTTAACATAGTTCAGCCACTTTCTAGCTTTTTCAGAAGGACACTAACCTCTCTTGAAACTTCATTTCTAAGCTGGGTTGCTCAGTTCCAGGACACCTGTAATATGTCACAAAATTTAAGATGAGGAGAAAGGTCACAACAGAAAAATTATTGGCACTGTAGTGTCATCTGATGATTACCAAGATTTTAGAACTTGAAAATTTATTTTTGGATGCCTAATTTTGTTTCACTGCATTCTGTCTTAGAATGTTGTTTGTGGTATACAATGAACAAGTTTTGTTGGGTTCTTTTATTTCTACTGTGTTATTCTATCTACCAGACACTGTCCCTGGACAACAAGATTTCAGTGGTTCTAAATATCTGACTTTCTCTAAAATTCAATGCCTCGTGAGTTAGTGGTTTATCACCCTACAAGGTTGTCATATCAAAGCTTCTTGTGAATTGAAGCCAAAGGTACTTCCAGATGCAATAACGTCTTTTGTGTTGTTTTTTGTTTGTTTGTTTTGCTTTGTCAAATAGAAGCCTATGAAACAGAATGCAATGGAGAAACAGTGACCTACATGAAAATGGAGTTCCCTTTTTTTGTGTCCAGCAGAGATGTATCCTTTTCGAATGCATACTATTATTCAGCTTTCTAAGTGTCTTTGTTCTTCATGGCCATGACTCAATGGCGGTATATCCAGAAGGTGGACAACATTGTCTTTGACTCTTGCATAAGCATCTGCTAAAGCTGTTGCTTCTTGTGTAGCTTTCAGAGATCTCAGTGTGATTTCTGGGTCTGACGACATGGAACATCTATAATTGTGGGAAGGCAGCTCATACTTTCCTGAGATTTTTCCTAGAAAATCCTTGTACTCCAGATTTGGGGACCTGAAAACAACTTTTCCTTCAGATAATTCAATACACTCCCTCAGTCTGTAGAGGAGGAAGCCGGGCCCCAGAGAGTTAAGGTGACCGAGGCACACAATCAGGCGGTGAGCAGCCAACTCGGGGATGGAACTCAGGCCCCACGTTTCCAGCTCTCTCCACCGCCCCTCCTCCCCAAGCATTGGCTCTGGACCCTGTGTGTGTGTGTTTCCTGCTCAGTTTCTTAACATTGAATTACCTTCCCTGTAATAGTGCCTTACACATGGTGGCTGGTCTGTGAATCTTTATTGAGATGAAATGATTATATTACTCTTGGTGAACCAGAACCAGTGAGGACATTTGCCTACTACTGTTTCGATGTCCACATATCTTCCTGTGGTCACCAGGTATAAGTAACCTTGCCTGAGCATCCTCTGTGCCCAGAGGTCAATGATTAGGGCTTAAGGGGACAACAGAGAGCAATGACAGGAACCATTGTTTCCTGAGTGAGATTCTGCTCCAGTCTTTCTCCAATGCCCCCACCAAGCCTGTCTACAGGCAGTGTTCCTCTCTGTTCTTGCACAGTGAAGCCAAATCTCAGAAAAATTAAGTTACCCAGGATCACAGCTGATAAATGACAAATCCCCTGAGATCTCATTGCTTTATTGGAGAAAGGAGGAGTGGGTTCCCCTCATAATTAGAGCAGCAAAGAATCACTGATAGGTGGGTAATGCACGCTCTTGAGCTTTCTGGGTGGCTCAGTGGTGAAGAATCTGCCTGCCAGTACAAGATATGCAGGAGAGCTGTGGGTTTGAGCCCTGGGTCAGGAAGATTCCCTGGAGCAGACATGGCAACCCACTCCAGTATTCTTGCCTGGGAATCCTATGGACAGAAGAACCTGTCAGGTTACAGTCCACGGGGTCACAAAGAGTCAGACACCACTGGAAACTGAGTATGTACACCATGCCTGCTATGAAAAGAGAACACCAGGTGGGAGGTGACAGGGCTCTGCAGGGAAGTTAGGCAGACCAAGCAGGAAGTGAACTGGCAGATTAAGGGAGCAAACACCAAGTGGAGGCAACAAAACAATTGCCTTTTGCTTCTGACTTGTGGGCTTTCCTTTTATCCATCTGAGAGGTTTGACTCTGGCCTTGCCTTGACTGGCAGTGTAGTGCGTCTATGTGAAGAAGCGGCGAGAACTGGACTTCAGAGGGCGGAAGATTCAGGTGGTCCTGGCCAGGGGCACCTCACTGCCACAGTTTCCAGAGAGACCAGGCTTCATCCGGGTGAGCCAGTGCCAGGTGAAGCTGGCTGTGGAGAGTGCTGGCCATAACCGGAGCAAAGGTAAAACGAAGGCAGCGGTTGGTGTATGGTGTGCCCTGTGAGGGCTGCGGTGACTGAGGCTCAGAATATGCAGGATGCATTTCCCATGAGGTCAGAGAACTGGGCATGACTTCAGAGGAAACAGAGGAGACTCAATCCACCCCTGAAGTCTGGCTACAATGCAAGGTGGATGTTTAAATCTGATCAGTCTATTTTTAACTTACTCTTGCATTGTGCAAATGAAATCAGAACATCGAAGTGAACCAAAAGGTTTAGGAATTCACTTCAGGCTGCTCTTGTTCTGCACATTCTGGCTGGAGGTGAGCAGGAAGGCTAGTGGGACCATCTCTGAGGAGGTACCTCTCACTCAGCAAAAACTAAGGGACTCAGGACCTGTCTGCCTTGAGTTCCATACTCAGGAGAGAATCTGGGAGGGGTTTGTGTGGCCACCTGCTGGACTGGAATGGGTATGGCCTGGAGACTGCAGGGAAATCTGAACATTGTTCTGGCGTGTGTTAGATCTGCCGCCTTGGATGTATCACCCCACTCTCCTAAGTCTCAATTTTATCATTTATAAACTGGAGTTTAATTTTATCAACTTTTATAAAGAAGATAATTGAGAGAAATAACTGAGATACATATCCAAATATCTAGCACTTATGCTATGCTATGCAATGCTATGTTAAGTCACTTCAGTCATGTCCAAGTCTACAGACTGTAGCCCTCCAGGCTCCTCTGTCCATGGGGATTCTCCAGGCAAGAATACTGGAGTGGATTGCCATGCCCTCCCCATCTAGCACTTGCCATGGGTTTAGTAAATAGCAGCAGAATGTGCCTTGACTGTTTGCCAAAGTGTGTATATAAGTGTCCCATAATGGAGATGGGAGAGTCCACTTGAATTGTGTGTTACCTCCCTCCTTAATTTTTTGCCTGAATGTAAACCTGGATGTTTGCTGCTGTATTTTTCCTCCTTTTGAATTGTCCCTTCTTTCCCTCTCTAGTATTTATTTATTGCTTCGTAAACCCTGGTGGCTGGATTCCATCCTGGCTCATCAACTTGCTTGTCAAGGTGAGACTCCCTGAGGCAGGGGGGAAGCATGCTTGACAAATATTGACTTACCCTGTGGGGCTGTTAGCCTGAAGAGATGTGCAATCTCAGGCCTCATGATGCTCTTTTACGAAGCAGCATGGTTGACTGACTCTGGTTAGGACTGGGGTTGCCAACACCCAGGACTGAGGCTGGGACAAAAGACCAAACTCTTCACCCGGAATATCAGCTCCCCACTACTTTCCCACCAAGATCCCACCAGCATCAGTCTCTGGAACCTTTGGACAATAACCTGGTCCTTGTAGGAACAAGGGTGCCTGTGGACCCTTATCTGCTTATGCAGGAGTTAGGCCAACATGGCTTGGGAGACAATGTGATACGCTCAAGCCTGGGGAAGCCTCCAGTTTCATTTTTGTGTTTTCTTCCTATAAGGAGAAGGGACTTCAGTGGTAAGCAGATCACTCCTGGAGACCATTCAGTCTGCTTTGTGAGGTCCTACTTACGGGTTGGTGGGCTCACCAATTCACAGGGAGAGTAAGAAAGTACACAAACTTGAGTAAAACACATCATACTTTGAATTCTGGTCCCTACTTCTGACTGTGTAATCTAAGGAAGCTATCAGTTTCTCCCCTCCAAAAAATTGGGATGGATATTTCCACAATGTAGAGAAGGAGTAACCAAAACAACATTTGGGGAAAGTCTTGGCAATGTTCAACACTAAGGGATGACATATCCTGCCTCCTGCTCCCAATTCTTACCAATTTTCAATTTTGTAAAGCAAGTCCTTTCTTTCATCTTTTTGGAAGAATTGCACAGCCCAGCCCAGTCCCATTTTCTGAATTTTCTTTTTCTTTTCAAAAATAGTGTCTTAGAATTGTCTGAGCTTTCTACTAGCAAAAGCTAAAATATGCAAGGTCTGAAAACTGTGGCCCCTACATTACCTGTGCCCTGAGTCTTACCTTTTTCATCATCAGTGCCAACATTCTGTTGAAATCTTACCAGGAGCCCTATTGTCTTATTTATTATTCCCCAAGGCATCTTCCTTCACCCTTGCCACATCCTGAGAATGAAGAGTAGTTGCTGTGAGGACAGAGTAATGACAATCTCCTTTTCTTTGCAGAATGGAATTCCTGGCTTCCTGGCTGACCTGGAGAATGCCTGCCTGAGGTACCAGAGGAGAACCTAAGAGAGATTTGGGAGCTTTTTGTTCATGAATGATGTCCCTGGAAGTGCCCCAACTACTGCTGCTCAGGATGTCTGTCATTTTTCCATCTCAGAAGCCTGCACACAGTCCAGCACCTTGTGCCCAAGGGTGCCAGCCTGATGCCTAACTTCCTTTCCCATTCTCCCCACTCTGGGACACACTGCCTTGTTTCACTGTAGAATGTGGGTCAGATTAGGAAAACCCTTGAAGAAAAACTCAGAACTTTTTGTGGATGGACTTACCAAAATGCTCCAAAGACATACAATTCTAAATCAAGAACATAGGAATCTTTTTTTATATATAGTATATTTTCTTACTGAAAGATAATTGCTTTACAGAATTTTGTCGTTTTCTGTCAAACCATAAAATGAAAGGTATATATATATATCTCCTCCCTTTTGAACTTCCCTCCCTTCTCCCTCCCCATCCCACCCCTCTAGGTTGAGATCATAGGAATCTTTTGATTTCCATCTTACTTGCAGATCTTCTCCCTGATGTAAAGAAGCAAACTGAGGATAATAAAGATGGATGGGTGGGATGTCCTCCATATTGTTCAAGTTGCCACTCAATTCTTTGAGGAATTAAAGAAACCTATATTATCTTACAAACCAGGCCTTTATTATAACTGCAAAGGAGGCTCTAGGAAGAATTCAAGCCCACTTTTCCTTTTTACCCATGCCCAAATGTACCCTTTTCTTCTCAAAATGTTTGCAGATGTTCTAAAAGTTATGAACTTAAGGAACAAAAGTCCTTGGTGCAACTTCCATTCTTTCTTTGTGTCTTTGAGATATAAATATTCTACATAGTCTTCTCTAGGATACAAAGGAATCTCATAAGAAGGAAAGAGAAAAGTCCATTTTGATAATTAGGAGTAGGAAACATCTTAAAAGTTTCACTTGGAAATATTAGTACAAAACTATCTGAGCAGATAACCTTGATTTACTCCATCTTCCAGAATCACAATGGACCCAAATCTTCTTTTATAAACCCCTGAGTTTCATATTATCATATCTGTTTATTTCTTTCTCTATCTATATGCTCTAGTGAATTTTTTGTATTTCTGAATGATATTTCCAAAGTTATTTTTAAAGGCTCCAGTAATTGACTTGAAGTTCAACAAGAAATATACAAATCAAGTGCACTAACAGAAATATAGAAACTAACCCAAATGTTTTCCAGATTCATGTGATCTAGGATAATATTTGGTAAATAAACCTATTTTTCAAGGACAATTGAGTGGTGCTACAAAAACAGTGGAAAATACCCTCATTTTAATCTGGTTATATGCCCAAACTTTTATACTATTCATGGGGTTCTCAAGGCAAGAATACTGAAGTGGTTTGCCATTCCCTTCTCCAGTGGACCACATTCTGTCAGACCTGTCCACCATGACCCTCCCATCTTGGGTGGCCCCATGGGCATGGCTTAGTTTCATTGAGTTAGACAAGGCTGTGGTCCTAGTGTGATTAGACTGACTAGTTTTCTGTGATTATGGTTTCAGTGTGTCTGCCCTCTTGCAACACCTACCGTCTTACTTTGGTTTCTCTTACCTTGGACGTGGGGTATCTCTTCACGGCTGCTTCAGCAAAGTGCAGAGCAGAGCGTGGGCGGCCGCAATGGGGCACAGAGCGTGGGCGGCTGCGACGGCGCAGAGAGCGCGGCCGAGACGAACTACCCCAGGTCCGCGGTCAGAGGACAGAATAGGAAAGACCAGAGATCTCTTCAAGAAAATTAGAGATACGAAGAGAACATTTCATGCAAAGATGGGCTTGATAAAGGACAGAAATGGTATGGACCTAGCAGAAGCAGTAGATATTAAGAAGAGGTGGCAGGAATACACAGAAGAACTGTACAAAGTGGATCTTCACGACCCAGATAGTCACCATGGTGTGATCACTCACCTAGAGCCAGACATTCTGGAATGTGAAGTCAAGTGGGCCTTAGAAAGCATCACTATGAACAAAGCTAGTGGAGGTGATGAAATTCCAATGGAGCTATTTCAAATCCTGAAAGATGATGCTGTCAAAGTGCTGCACTCAATATGCCAGCAAATTTGGAAAACAGCAGTGATCAACTGGAAAACTCAACAGTGGCCATGTGGAAAAGCAGTCCTTTTCCAGGACCGGACAAGATCAGTTTTCATTCCAATCTAAAAGTAAAGCAATGCCAAAAAATGCTCAAACTACTGCACAACTGCACTCATCTCACACACTAGTATGGTAATGCTCAAAGTTCTCCAAGCCAGGCTTCAGCAATATGTAAACCATGAATTTCCCAGATGTTCAAGCTGGTTTTAGAAAAGGCAGAGGAACCAGAGATCACATTGCCAACATCTGCTGGATGATTGAAAAAGCAAGAGACTTCCAGAAAAAAACATCTATTTCTGCTTTATTGACTATGCCAAAGCCTTTGACAGTGTGGATCACAAGAAACTGTGGAAAATTCTGAAAGAGATGGGAATACCAGACCACCTGACCTGCCTCTTGAGAAATTTATATCGTGTCAGGAAGCAACAGTTAGAACTGGACATGGAACAACAGACTGGTTCCAAATAGGAAAAGGAATATGGCAAGGCTGTATATTGTCACGCTGCTTATTCAACTTACATGCAGAGTACATCATGAGAAATCTGGACTGGAGGAAACACAAGCTGGAATCAAGATTGCCAGGAGAATATCAATAACCTCAGATATGCAGATGACACTACCCTTATGGCAGAAAGTGAAGAGGAAATAAAAAGCCTCCTGATGAAAGTGAAAGAGGAGAGTGAAAAAGTTGGCATAAAGCTCAACATTCAGAAAACGAAGACCATGGCATCTGGTCACATCACTTCATGGGAAATAGATGGGGAAACAGTGGAAACAGTGTTAGACTTTATTTTGGGGGGGCTCCAAAATCACTGCAGATGATAACTGCAGCCATGAAATTAAAAGACGCTTACTCCTTGGAAAGTTATGACCACCCTAGGTAGCATATTGAAAAGCAGAGACATTACTTTGCCAACAAAGGTCCGTCTAGTCAAGGCTATGGTTTTTCCAGTGGTCATGTATGGATGTGAAAGTTGGACTGTGAAGAAGGCTGAGCGCCGAAGAATTGATGCTTTTGAACTGTGGTGTTGGAGAAGACTGTTGAGAGTCCCTTGGACTGCAAGGAGATCCAACCAGTCCATTCTGAAGGGTATCGGCCCTGGGATTTCTTTGGAAGGAATGATGCTAAAGCTGAAACTCCAGTACTTTGGCCACCTCATGCGAAGAGTTGACTCATTGAAAAATACTCTGATGCTGGGAGGGATTGCGGGCAGGAGGAGAAGGGGATGACAGAGGATGAGATGGCTCGATGGCATCACTGACTCAATGGATGTGAGTCTGAATGAACTCCGGGAGTTGGTGATGGACAGGGAGGCCTGGTGTGCTGTGATTCATGGGGTCGCAAAGAGTCGGACACGACTGAGTGACTGCACTGAACTGAACTTATGCCCAAACTTCTAACCAAGAAATGGTTCAGCTATAGGAGCCAATTAAATTACTATAAAACATTCCTTCATCTATAAAACGAACCTTTTTGTTTTTCCTTTGCCAACTAAAAATTGTCACTCGCCACCTGGCACTACAAGAGTCCCCAGTTACTGCAGTCACTGCCCTTCAATAGACCTTGCAAGGAGTTCAGGGCAGAGATTAGGAATGAAGCATTCGTTGCTCTGGTTTTTGCATAGTTGGATATTTTCAGGAGAAGATTTTAGTAGCCCAATTTCTTGCTTTTTCTTATATCTAGAAAATCACTAAGACTATTATTGGACATCTGTTCCATATGAATAGCAGCAATCTTTCTGAGACTAGTGGAAACCCTCTGCCAAAATGTTTGCTTGACTTCACGTATCCCCCTTCACTAAAATCACATATATATTGACCTCCCTTGCCTACTTTTCAGAGCAGTTCCTCAGAGATATCCGAGAGGCTGAACCCTGGGCTATAGTTCTCATTTTGTCTCAAGTAAAACTTAACTCACAGCTCTCACATGATGCTTTTTTGTTGTTGTTGACACCTTTGGCAATCAACAAAGAGACCCAGAGCAGACTTGTTGCCCTCTTCTAAAATTTATGAAGAACCCTAGGTTGATACCAATAGAGACCTTCTGTGCCCATCCACCTTCTCAGAGAGTTCGAATGAATTTAAAGTGAGTCTCTCTTGGTTCTTGCATCTCGCTTGTAGGTTGATGATCCTGAGTTTTATTTGGTGGTCTATAATAGGTATCTGGCCCCCATTTGAAAGATACTGGGGAGAGGGGGACAACTGAAAGACACTGGGGAAATTGCCTACCCAGTTGAAAGAAATTAGTTTGCTCAGTTCAATGACACTGATTGACCTGGGACTGAGTGTTAAGATAGGAGGCTGACACATTTCCTCAATTGACTATACATGGACATCACCAGATGATCAACAGCGAAATCAGATTGATTATATTCTTTGCAGCCAAAGATGGAGAAGCTCTATACAGTCAGTAAAAACAAGACCAGTAGCTGATTGTGGCTCAGATCATGAAAACCTTATTGCCACATTCAGATTTAAATTGAAAAAAGTATGGAAAACCACTAGACCATGCAGGTATGACCTAAATCAAATCCCTTATGATTATACAGTGGAAATGAGAAATAGATTTAAGGGCCTAGATCTGATAGAGTGCCTGATGAACTATGGAATGAGGTTCATGACCCTGTACAGGAGACAGGGATCAAGACCATCCCCATGGAAAAGAAATGCAAAAAAGCAAAATGGCTGTCTGCGGAGGCCTTACAAATAGCTGTGAAAAGAATAGAAGCGAAAAGTAAAGGAGAAATGGAAAGATATAAGCATCTGAATGCAGAGTTCCAAAGAATAGCAAGAAAAGATAAGAAAGCCTTCTTTAGTGATCCATGTAAAGAAATAGAGGAAAACAACAGAATGGGAAAGACTAGAGATCTCTTCAAGAAAACTAGAGATACTAAGGGACCATTTCATGCAAAGATGGGCTTGATAAAGGACAGAAATGCTATGGACCTAAGAGAAGCAGAAGATATTAAGAAGAGATGGCTAGAATACACAGAAGAACTGTACAAAAAAAGATCTTCATGACCCAGATAATCACGATGGTGTGATCACTGACCTAGAGCCAGACATCGTGGAATGTGGAGTCAAGCGGGCCTTAGAAAACATCACTACGAACAAAGCTAGTGGAGGTGATGGAATTCCAGTGGAGCTATTCCAAATCCTGAAAGATGATGCTGTGAAAGTGCGGCACTTAATATGCCAGCAAATTTGGAAAACTCGGCAGTGGCCACAGGACTGGAAAAGGTCAGTTTTCATTCCAATCCCAAAGAAAGGGAATGCCAAAGAATGCTCAACCTACCGCACAATTGCACTCATTTCACACGCTAGTAAAGTAATGCTCAAAATTCTCTAAGCCAGGCTTCAGCAATATGTGAAGCGTGAACTTCCAGATGTTCAAGCTGGTTTTCGAAAAGGCAGAGGAACCAGAGATCAAATTGCCAACATCTGCTGGATCATGGAAAAAGCAAGAGAGTTCCAGAAAAACATCTCTTTCTGCTTTATTGACTATGCCAAAGCCTTTGACTGTGTGGATCACAATAAACTGGAAAATTCTGAAAGAGATGGGAATACCAGACCACCTGATCTGTCTCTTGAGAAATTTATATGCAGGTCAGGAAGCAACAGTTAGAACTGGACATGGAACAACAGACTGGTTCCAAATAGGAAAAGGAGTACGTCAAGGCTGTATATTGTCACCCTGCTTATTTAACTTATATGCAGAGTACATCATGAGAAACGCTGGACTGGAGGAAAAACAAGCTAGAATCAAAATTGCTGGAAGAAATATCAATAACCTCAGATATGCAGATGGCACCACCCTTATGGCAGAAAGTGAAGAGGAACTCAAAACCCTCTTGATGAAAGTGAAAGTGGAGGGTGAAAAAGCTGGCTTAGCTCAACATTCAGAAAACGAAGACCATGGCATCTGGTCACATCACTTCATGGGAAATATATGGGGGAACAGTGGAAACAGTGTCAGACTTTATTTTTTGGGGCTTCCAAAATCCCTGCAGATGGTGACTGCAGCCATGAAATTAAAAGACGCTTACTCCTTGGAAGGAAAATTATGACCACCCTAGATAGCACATTGAAAAGCAGAGACATTACTTTGCCAACAAAGGTCCGTCTAGTCAAGGCTATGGTTTTTCCAGTGGTCATGTATGGATGTGAGAGTTGGACTGTGATGAAAGCTGAGCACCAAAGAATTGATGCTTTTGAACTGTGGTGTTGGAGAAGACTCTTGAGAGTCCCTTGGACTGTAAGGAGATCCAACCGGTCCATTCTGAAGGAGTTCAGTCCTGGGATTTCTTTGGAAGGAATGATGCTAAAGCTGAAACTCCAGCGTTTTGGCCACCTCATGTGAAGAGTTGACTCATTGAGAAAGACTCTGATGTTGGGAGGGATTGCGGGCAGGAGGAGAAGGGGACGACAGAGGATGAGATGGCTCGATGGCATCACTGACTCAATGGACGTGAGTCTGAATGAACTCCGGGAGTTGGTGATGGACAGGGAGGCCTGGTGTGCTGTGATTCATGGGGTAGCAAAGAGTCGGACACGACTGAGTGACTGCACTGAACTGAACTTATGCCCAAACTTCTAACCAAGAAATGGTTCAGCTATAGGAGCCAATTAAACTACTACAAAACATTCCTTCATCTATAAAACGAACCTTTTTGTTTTTCCTTTGCCAACTAAAAATTGTCACTCGCCACCTGGCACTACAAGAGTCCCCAGTTACTGCAGTCACTGCCCTTCAATAGACCTTGCAAGGAGTTCAGGGCAGAGATTAGGAATGAAGCATTTGTTGCTCTGGTTTTTGCATAGTTGGATATTTTCAGGAGAAGATTTTATTAGCCCAATTTCCTGCTTTTACTTATATCTAGAAAATCACTAAGACTATTATTGGACATCCGTTCCACATGAATAGCAGCAATCTTTCTGAGACTAGTGGAAACCCTCTGCCAAAATGTTTGCTTGACTTCACATATCCCCCTTCACTAAAATCACATATATATTGACCTCCCTTGCCTACTTTTCAGAGCAGTTCCTCAGAGATATCCGAGAGGCTGAACCCTGGGCTATAGTTCTCATTATGTCTCAAGTAAAACTTAACTCACAGCTCTCACATGGTGCTTTTTTTTTTGACAACTTTGGCAATCAACAAAGAGACCCAGAGCAGACTTGTTGCCCTCTTCTGAACTTTATGAAGAAGCCGAGGTTGTACCAATAGAGACCTTCTGTGCCTATCGACCTTCTCAGAGAGTTCAGATGATTTAGAGTGAGTCTCTCTTGGTTCTTGCATCTTGCTTATAGGTTGATGATCTTGAGTTCTATTTGGTGGTCTATAATAGGTATCTGTTTCCACTGTTTCCCCATCTATTTCCCATGAAGTGATGGGACCAGATGCCATGATCTTCGTTTTCTGAATGTTGAGTTTTAAGCCAACTTTTTCACCCTCCTCTTTCACTTTCATCAAGAGGCGTTTGAGTTCCTCTTCACTTTCTGCCATAAGGGTGGTGTCATCTGCATATCTCAGGTTATTGATATTTCTCTGGGCAATCTTGATTCCAGCTTGTGTTTCTTCCAATCCAGTGTTTCTCATGATGTACTCTGTATATAAGTTAAATAAGCAGGGTGACAATATACAGCCTTGACGAACTCCTTTTCTTATTTGGAACCAGTCTGTTGTTCCATGTCCAGTTCTAACTATTGCCTCCTGACCTGTATATAAATTTCTCAAGAGCAGATCAGGTGGTCTGGTATTCCCATCTCTTTCAGAATATTCCACAGTTTATTGTGATCCATGCAGTCAAAGGCTTTGAAATAGTCAATAAAGCAGAAATAGATGATTTTCTGAAACTCTCTTGCTTTTTCGACGATCCAGCAGATGTTGGCAATTTGATCTCTAGTTCCTCTGCGTTTTCTAAAACCAGCTTGAAAATCTGGAAGCTCACGGTTCAGATATTGCTGAAGCCTGCCTTGGAAACACAGTGGAAACAGTGTCAGACTTTATTTTTCTGGGCTCCAAATCACTACAGATGGTGACTGCAGCCATGAAATTAAAAGATACTTACTCCTTGGAAGGAAAGTTACGACCAACCTAGATAGCATATTCAAAAGCAGAGATATTACTTTGCCAACAAAAGTTCGTCTAGTCAAAACTATGGTTTTTCCTGTGGTCATGTATGGATGTGAGAGTTGGACTGTGAAGAAGGCTAGCACCGAAGAATTGATGCTTTTGAACTGTGGTGTTGGAGAAGACTCTTGAGAGTCCCTTGGACTGCAAGGAAATCCATCCAGTCCATTCTGAAGGAGATCAGCCCTGGGATTTCTTTGGAAGGAATGATGCTAACGCTGAAACTCCAGTACTTTGGCCACCTCATGCGAAGAGTTGACTCATTGGAAAAGACTCTAATGCTGGGAGGGATTGGGGGCAAGAGGAGAAGGGGACGACAGAGGATGAGATGGCTTGATGGCATCACTGACTTGATGGACATGAGTCTGAGTGAACTCCGGGAGTTGGTGATGGACAGGGAGGGCTGGTGTACTGCGATTGATGTGGTTGCAGAGAGTCAGACACGACTGAGCGACTGATCTGATCTGAATAGGTATCTGGCCCCCAGTTGAAAGATACTGGGGGGAGGGGAACAACTGAAAGGCACTGCGGAAATTGCATACCCAGTTGAAAGAAATTAGTTTGCTCAGTTCAACGACACTGAATGACCTTGGACTGAGTGTTAAGATAGGAGGCTGATCTGACATATTTCCTCAATTGACTCTATACATGGACATCACCAGATGGTCAACACCGAAATAAGATTATGTTGTTTGCAGCCAAAGATGGAGAAGCTCTATACAGTCAGCAAAAACAAGACCAGAAGCTGACTGTGGCTCAGATCATGAACTCCTTATTTAAGTTGAAGAAAGTATGGAAAACCACTAGACCATGCAGGTATGACCTAAATAAAATCCCTTATGATTATACAGTGGAAGTGAGAAATAGATTTAACGGCCTAGATCTGATAGATAGAGTGCCTGATGAACTGTGGAATGAGGTTCGTGACATTGTACAGGAGACAGGGATCAAGACCATCCCCATGGAAAAGAAATGCAAAAAAGCAAAATGGCTGTCTGGGGAGGCCTTACAAATAGCTGTGAAAAGAAGAGAAGCGAAAAGCAAAGGAGAAAAGGAAAGATATAAGCATCTGAATGCAGAGTTCCAAAGAATAGCAAGAAGAGATAAGAAAGCCTTCTTCAGCGATCAATGCAAAGAAATAGAGGAAAACAACAGAATGGGAAAGACTAGAGATCTCTTCAAGAAAACTAGAGATACTAAGGGACCATTTCATGCAAAGATGGGCTCAATAAAGGACAGAAATGCTATGGACCTAAGAGAAGCAGAAGATATTAAGAAGAGATGGCTAGAATACACAGAAGAACTGTACAAAAAAGATCTTCACGACCCAGATAATCACGATGGTGTGATCACTGACCTAGAGCCAGACATCCTGGAATGTGAAGTCAAGTGGGCCTTTGAAAACATCACTAGGAACAAAGCTAGTGGAGGTGATGCAATTCCAGTGGAGCTATTTCAAATCCTGAAAGATGATGCTGTGAAAGTGCTGCACTTAATATGCCAACAAATTTGGAAAACTCGGCAGTGGCCACAGGACTGGAAAAGGTCAGTTTTCATTCCAATCCCAAAGAAAGGGAATGCCAAAGAATGCTCAAACTACCGCACAATTGCACTCGTCTCACACGCTAGTAAAGTAATGCTCAAAATTCTCCAAGCCAGGCTTCAGCAATATGTGAAGCGTGAACTTCCAGATGTTCAAGCTGGTTTTCGAAAAGGCAGAGGAACCAGAGATCAAATTGCCAACATCTGCTGGATCATGGAAAAAGCAAGAGAGTTCCAGAAAAACATCTCTTTCTGCTTTATTGACTATGCCAAAGCCTTTGACTGTGTGGATCGCAATAAACTGTGGAAAATTCTGAAAGAGATGGGAATACCAGACCACCTGATCTGCCTCTTGAGAAATTTATATACGGGTCAGGAAGCAACAGTTAGAACTGGACATGGAACAACAGACTGGTTCCAAATAAGAAAAGGAGTTCGTCAAGGCTGTATATTGTCACCCTGCTTATTTAACTTATATACAGAGTACATCATGAGAAATCCTGGACTGGAGGAAACACAAGCTGGAATCAAGAATGCCCAGAGAAATATCAATAACCTGAGATATGCAGATGACACCACCCTTATGGCAGAAAGTGAAGAAGAACTCAAAAGCCTCCTGATGAAAGTGAAAGGGGAGAGTGAAAAAGTTGGCTTAAAGCTCAATATTAAGAAAGAATGCAAGGGGATCCAACCCGTCCATTCTGATGGAGATCAGCCCTGGGATTTCTTTGGAAGGAATGATGCTAAAGCTGAATCTCCAGTACTTTGGCCACCTCATGTGAAGAGTTGATTGACTGGAAAAAACTCTGATGCTGGGAGGGATTGGGGGCAGGAGGAGAAGGGGACGACAGAGGATGAGATGGCTGGATGGCATCACTGACTCGATGGACATGAGTCTGGGTGAACTCCGGGAGTTGGTGATGGATAGGGAGGCCTGGCGTGCTTCGATTTTTGGAGTCACAAGGAGTCAGACACGAGTGAGCGACTGAACTGAACTAAACTGATAAAGGCAGTCCCAGTCCATTCTGGATTTCTTTAGAAATGTCCTGTTTGGGGCCTCACTCAGTGTAAGCAAGCTTTCACATTGGATTTACCAGGATCAGTTTAACTAGAAAATCCCTCATTAGTTCCTAAAAATAGCATCAGTAATTGTGTGAATGAGTAAGGAAAATTTTTGCCAAATAAGTAAACAAATACAAGGATGACTCTACACTGAAGTCAGATATAAACTTGAAAGCTGAGATAGTATTCAAATGGATTGCTTCAAAGTGTCCAGATATTTAGTGCTAAGTACATTAGTTATTTAGTTGTAACTAAATAATTATTCATTTATTATTTGCATTTTTCCAGGATTCTTTGGGTGGTGGGCATCCTGTAGGCTCTGCAATGGCTTTACCTAGTAAGAAACACATATTTATTGAACACTTAATTTGTATTATATTCTTATATACTTTTTATAGGTTTATTTTTTATTCAATACTCATAAGTAATCCAACAAGTAGATGTCAGACAGTGTTGATATACAAATGAAGAGATTAAGTGACTTGTTTGGGGAAGTCACCATTTGGAAAATGGTGAAACTAGAACCAAAGCCTGTTTAAAGATTACCTCCTAATTCCTGTGCATTATCGTTTCTGTGTTCAGATGATATGCACTCTTTCTGTTGCTCATAGGAATTTACAGTCACAAGAGAATAAACTCTGGGTTTGGACAAGCTGGTTTTGCCAGAAAAAACATACAATCACCTTCCCACAGAACCTCTGTAGTGACCCATTGATGAGAATAGGATCAGTTCAAGAAACTGTTTGGAAACATTTTTATTCACTTAAAAACTTTGATGTTCTCGATGTGGATGGGTGTTGGGAAAGGGAGCCATTTGCCAAGCAGAACTGAGGTCAAACTAGAACTATTTATCTTAATGAACTTATCTTATGGAACAGTGCAAAGAACAGATCTCTCGCTTTCTTTCTTTAGATAGAAATTTTAAAGTCTTGTTTCACAAAGGTACCTTTCTGTCTCCTTCTTGTTTACTTAAATAAACTACATAGGAAACAGGCATTATTGTCTTTGTGAAGGCAATTGTAAAACTTGGTAAAACTAAAGACCCTAAGATAGCACATGGCCAAAGGATGAAAACGCATTTTCTTTCCTCCTTCTCACTGAGGGCTCCAAGTCCACTTTGAACTCCAACGGACTACAGAGCCTGGTCAGTAAGTTTGCCATTGGCATCTCTGGATGACTTCTAACTTGAGGGGTTCCGTGATCTCAGCGGGGCCTCTCTCCTCTGATTTATTTCTATTTATTTTCTAAGGTAAACTTAGTTTGGAAAATTTTCTTTACAGTTCTGATATGACTCGTTCTTTCTTTCTAGGGTTACAGGGTAAGGTTTTGGATCGTTTCCACAACAAAATTAACATTTCTGACTCTTCACTCTTGTGCAATGAAAGCAACCATAAACTGAAAATCAGAAAATCTGAGTTTTTTTTTTATTTAAATTTATTTATTTATTTATTTTAGATTTTATTTATTTTTTTTCAATATTGTAAATTTTATTTTATTTTTAAACTTTACATAATTGTATTAGTTTTGCCATATATCAAAATGAATCTGCCACAGGTATACATGTGTTCCCCATCCTGAACCCTCCTCCCTCCTGCCTCCCATACCATCCCTCTGAATTGTCCCAGTGCACTAGTCCCAAGCATCCAGTATCGTGCATCGAACCTGGACTGATATCTTGTTTCATACATAATATTTTACATGTTTCAATGCCATTCTCCCAAATCTTCCCACCCTCTCCCTCTCCCACAGAGTCCATAAGACTGTTCTATACATCAGTGTCTCTTTTGCTGTCTCGTACACAGGGTTATTGTTACCATCTTTCTAAATTCCATATATATGCGTTAGTATACTGTATTTATGTTTTTCCTTCTGGCTTACTTCACTCTGTATAACAGGCTCCAGTTTCATCCACCTCATTAGAACTGATTCAAATGTATTCTTTTTAATGGCTGAGTAATACTCCATTGTGTATATGTACCACAGCTTTCTTATCCATTCATCTGCTGATGGACATCTAGGTTGCTTCCATGTCCTGGCTATTATAAACAGTGCTGCAATGAACATTGGGGTACATGTGTCTCTTTCCCTTCTGGTTTCCTCAGTGTGTATGCCCAGCAGTGGGATTGCTGGATCATAAGGCAGTTCTATTTCCAGTTTTTTAAGGAATCTCCACACTGTTCTCCATAGTGGCTGTACTAGTTTGCATTCCCACCAACAGTGTAAGAGGGTTCCCCTTTCTCCACACCCTCTCCAGCATTTATTATTTGTAGACTTTTGGATCTCAGCCATTCTGACTGGTGTGAAATGGTACCTCATAGTGGTTTTGATTTGCATTTCTCTGATAATGAGTGATGTTGAGCATCTTTTCATGTGTTTGTTAGCCATCTGTATGTCTTCTTTGGAGAAATGTCTATTTAGTTCTTTGGCCCATTTTTTGATTGGGTCATTTATTTTTCTGGAGTTAAGCTGTAGGAGTTGCTTGTATATTTTTGAGATTAGTTGTTTGTCAGTTGTTTCATTTGCTATTATTTTCTCCCATTCTGAAGGCTGCCTTTTCACCTTGCTAATAGTTTCCTTTGATGTGCAGAGGCCTTTAAGGTTAATTAGGTCCCATTTGTTTATTTTTGCTTTTATTTCCAATATTCTGGGAGGTGGGTAATAGAGGATCCTGCTGTGATGTATGTCAGAGTGTTTTGCCTATGTTCTCCTCTAGGTGTTTTATAGTTTCCAAGAAGAAGATATAACAATTATAAATATATATGCACCCAACATGGGAGCACCGCAGTATGTAAGACAAATGCTAACAAGTATGAAAGGAAACATTAACAATAACACAATAATAGTGGGAGACTTTAATACCCCACTCACACCTATGGATAGATCAACTAAACAGAAAATTAACAAGGAAACACAAACTTTAAACGATACAATAGACCAGTTAGACCTAATTGATATCTATAGGACATTTCATCCCAAAACAATGAATTTCACCTTTTTCTCAAGCGCACATAGAACCTTCTCCAGGATAGATCACATCCTCGGCCATAAAGCTAGCCTTGGTAAATTCAAAAAAATAGAAATCATTCCAAGCATCTTTTCTGACTACAATACAGTAATATTAGATCTCAACTACAGGAGAAAAACTATTAAAAATTCCAACATATGGAGGCTGAACAACACTCTGCTGAATAACCAACAAATCACAGAAGAAATCAAGAAAGAAATCAAAATTTGCACAGAAACAAATGAAAATGAAAACACAACAACCCAAAACCTGTCGGACATGGTAAATTTACTTTAATTAGAGGCTAATTACTTTACAATATTGTATTGGTTTTGCCATACATCAACATGAATGAGTTTGAAGCTTTTTTCCTCTTTGTGGCCTTGGGCAAGACACCCAACCTCTGAGTCCAATCTGTCAGATTTCAGGGTCCTGTCTTGTAGATTCTTTACTATTCTTTTCTTTCTATTTTAAAAATCCTATTTGGGCATCTATAATTTCCCATATCGTTATCAGAGAACATAGATGAGACGACTAAGGGAAAGAGCTAACAAAACTACCCAAGCTCTCATGGTATGACTGATGGGGAAGCCCAGGGATGATCTCTTTGGGGACAGGAAGCAAGTACTGCTGTGTCTGCAAGGTTTGGGGACACAGAATTTTTCAAGTTGGAGAAGCAATTGGGATCCCCAAGAACTGCCCAGAAAGTGTCACATGGAGTGTGCACTTCTTCAGTGCTTCTCCCATCCCAGGAATCCAGGAAGAGTAGCTCTCCTGCTGTGTGACTTGTACTAAAGCAGTAGATTCCTATATAAGCACCCAGTTCAGAACAGAGAAAAGAATTAGTCTACTTAGTTAGTCTCTTTCTGAAATTCCTTTTTATTTTCTTTGAGTTTGCAATTTTACCACTGTCAAATATATTCTGTATACCAGTGAGGAGTTGGATTACCTGCTTTAGAATTGCACGGAGTACTTATAAAAAGTACTGGTTTCAGGGCTCTACCCTAGACCTACTGTGTTCCTGCATCAGGATATTTGTGCATGTGTGTGTATGTTGGTAGATCTGGAATCTGTATTTTTTATTCATACCCCAAATGAAGTTTGAGATCTTCTGCTCAACACTAATATAACAAACTATTGAGTGCATGAGCTGACACCTCTCTGATTAATACCATCAATGGTTCCACTTCATTGAAGAGTCACCTTCAGCTTAGATCAAATTACAGATATCTGTGCAATAGACTATTTCATGTGACTCTCACCTATTGGTTCTTTTGGATACTCGGGATGCTATTTACTCATTTTTCCTGAAACTTCAAGCATCACCTGCTCCCCTGATAAATCTTCCACCATCTTAGGACCAGGCGGAGTTGAGTTCCTTACACTGTATCCCTATACTGCTCTATGCTAGGGTTTCTCAACCTAGGCTCTTTGGACATTTGCGGCTGGATAGCTCTTTGCTGTGGGAGGCTGTCTTGTTTATTGATGAATCTTAGCAGCATTCTTTGCTCTACCCAGGAGATGCCAGTAGCAGTTCCCGAGTTGTGAGAACCGGAAATGTCTTCAGGCACCACCAAATGTCTCTTGAGGAGCAAAGCTGTACCTGGTTGTGGGCACTGCCCTAGACTTACAAACATCATAGCCCGAGCCAAGTCATGTGGGAAGTTGCTGCTCGTTTATCTCCTCTGAGATCCCGAGTTCCAGAGTCGAGGTTTTGCCTAGTGTATCCTTGTGTCCCCAGTGCCAACGCATAGCACCTTAAACCTAAAAAAAAAAAAAAAAAAGTCTATTTATTTGTCAGGCCTTCACTGTTGTCTCTTGTTGTGTCATGAGGGATCTTTCGTGTGGCGCGTGGACTCCAGAATGTGAGGGCTTCAGCAGTTGCCGCGCACAGGCTTCATTGCTCCGAGGCATGTGAGAGCTTATCTCCCCAACCAGGGATCTCAGCTGCGTCCCCTGCAGGTCCCCTGCAGCTGAGCAGGTGGGTTGTTAAGCACTGGGCCTCCAGGGAAGTCCCCTTAGCAAAACTTGACTGACGCACTGGGTGTCAGAAGAGTTACATTTTAGCTTATCTTGGTGGGCTCTATGTTTCAGATATGGCGACGCTGGACAAACCAGTTAGCATCCCTGTGCCTCAGTTTCCCTCACTTGTAACCCTCAGCCTTGTGCCTTTGCGTTCCCCATGGATGGAATGAGAACAGGTCTGTAAAAGTGAAAAGTGGAGAAGGAAGCCTGCTGAAGGCAATGTGAGGAAGACAGGGTGCTCTCATGTTTTCTCCAGACACAAAGCTTGGGGAGTACTGAAAATTCAGGTTATACAAACAGTACAGTGCCCTGTACCAATATCTGGAGGAGATCTTTAATCTGGAGCATTATAAACACGAGGAGCTTTGTTAAAATGAACAGACTGTGGAAACCTTAAAGGCTCAACTCCCTGCCCCAGATAGGCCTTGTGGGTCTAATAAGGACCCAGCCGGGCCTGAGGGGGGCCCTCTCTGCCCAAGTCCGGTCCAGTGTTCTCTGCCCTCCAGGGGCTGTCAAAACCTTTCCTTAGCCCCGTTCTGTTCTGTTCTGTGCTGGGGCTCCCTTGTTTCCTGGCCTTGAATGTCAGTGCAGGAAGTTACCAGGTTTCACATCTGTAATGGCACAGAATACGTGGCATTAATAAGGGAGCCTCTTGACTCTTTATAAAGATTTTTTCCTCTAGTACACCCTATGGAATTCCTCTCCAGTTATTTATTACCTTCAGGAAGGGTCTCCCCCCACTCTGTCTCTCTTTCTTTGCTTACCTACTTTATGACTTCCTTTACATCCTGGGCATTCCATCGCTGTGGTCTCTGTGCTGTCCCAGCACTGTGGTGGGCTGGTTTATATACCTCCCTCCCTTTTTTAACAGAATGAATTAGTTTCCATGTTGAGTTCAGCTGAGAAAAACCTCTGCTGCATGGAAACATAGGCTCTGATACTTGTGTGTGTGTGTGTGTGTGTGTGTGTGTGTGTCTGTGTGTGTGTGTGTGTGTGTGTATGCCACCATCAACTCCCCTCTAGCTGCGGTTGGCCAAATCTTTTCCATTAATTATTTCACATCCCAAGCATGAAGGCTACAAAAGCACTCACAAATTGTAAAACTACACAGCCATGTCAAAAAGTCCTGAATGCATATACTGTCAGGGCTACAAGAGAGCTTGGTTACCATTTAATCTAGCTCTTCCATTTGAAGTTTGTGACTACTGAAGCCTGACTTCCTCAGAGTATTTTCTTTGCAGTCTGACCATCTTAAAAAACTACCCTGAATCATTCTGTTCCTCTTTAAATTTATCACAGATAATCTCTATATTCAAACTGTTTATGTACTTCATGATCCTTCTCTAAGCTTAAAATAATAATTTCCTTTCAATACAGGGCTTGGAGATATCTCCTCTGAAAGAAGTGGTAGGTGTTTCTAAAATGGTGAGGTCTATGTATTTTTACAGTAACACATGGTTTAGAGCAATGAACAGGATGTTTTTCCCATTGTCGTCATTGTTCAGTCCCTAAGCAGACTCTTTGTGACCCCATAGACTAAAAGCATTCCAGGTTTCCCTGTCCTTCACTAGCTCCTGGAGTTAAATCAAAGTCATGTCCATTGAGTCGGTGATGCCATCCAACCATCTCATCCTCTGTCATCCCTTTCTCCTTCTGCCTTCAATCTTTCCCAGCATCATGTCTTTTCCAATGAGACAGCTCTTCGTATCAGGTGGCCAAAGTATTGGAGCTTCAGCTATGGCATCAGTCCTTCCAATAAATATTCAGGGTTGATTTCCTTTTGGATTGACTGGTTTTATCCTTGCAGCCCAAGGGACTCTCAAGAGTCTTCTCCAGCACCACAATTAGAAAAGCGTCAATTCTTTGTCCCTCAGCCTTCTTTGCAGCCTAAATCTCACATCTGTAAGTGACTACAGGAAACACTATAGCTTTGAGTCTATGGGCCTTTGTCTGCAAAGTGATGTCTCTGCTGTTTAATATGCTGTCTGGGTTTGTTATAGCTTTTCTTCCAAGGAGTAAGCATCTTTTAATTCTGTGACTGCAGTCACTGTCTGCAGTGATTTTTGAGCTCAAGAAAATAAATATGTCACTGTTTCCACTTTTCCCCATCTCAGTCAGTTCAGTTGCTCAATTGTGTCTGACTCTTTGTGACCACATGGACTGCAGCATGCCAGGCTTCCCTGTCCTTCACCAACTCCTGGAGCCTGCTCAAACTCATGTCCATCGAGTCGGTGATGCCATCCCACCATCTCATCCTCTGTCATTCCCTTCTCCTCCTGCCCTCAATCTTTCCCAAAATCAGGGTCTTTTCCAAGGAGTCAGTTCTTTGCATCAGGTGGCCAAAGTATTGGAGTTTCAGTTTCAGCATCAGTCCTTCCAATCAATATTGAGGACTGATTTTCTTGAAGATGGACTGGTTGGACCTTCTTGCAAGACTCTCAAGAGTCTTCTTTAGCACTCAGCTTTCTTTATAGTCCACCTTTCACATCCATACATCACTACTGGAAAAACCATAGCTTTGAATAGATGGACATTTGTTGGCAAAATAATGTCTGCTTTTTAATATGCCATCTAGGTTTGTCGTAGGTTTTCTTCCAAGGAGCAAGCATCTTTTAATTTCATGGCTGCAGTCACCATCTGCAGTGATTTTGGAACCCCCCAAAATAAAGTCTGTCACTATTTCCACTGTTTCCCCATCTATTTGCCATGAAGAGATGGGATGGGATGCCACACACCTGCTACTAGGTTATCTGAAGAGCTCATGGACAGTTTTGGGGTTTTATTTTTTAAAAAGGAATAAGCAGTCTGTTTTATTGAGTGCCCAGAGTAGGATCCATGGGTATTGAGGATCTCTGGGAACTTGTAGATTTCCTTCTCTGTTCTTTTTGTCCTGCTTCCATAGCCTCATGAGCTGCTGCTTCTTGTGGAAATAGATCTTGACCTTCTTCTTCCTCTTCTGCTCCAGGGTGGCTGTAACTGCCTGGTTCTCCACCCAGCCTCCTGAGCCAGGTGCCCTAGGTAGGGAAACTTCTGCATAAGGTTCAGACGCATGACTCAGAGAGCAGCAGGAACATCATCCACTTTTTTTCATGGAGTACTGGGATCCCTCAAATGCCCCGAGGCAGTCCAGAGCAGCCTGGCCTCGTGTGGTCCTGGGGGCAACATGCCTGTGGGCAGAGACAGCAGGCTTGCTCAGTGGGGCATGCGAAGACATTGCTGCCCCTGCCAAGCAGGCGGGGTGGTGGCCACAGATGGCGGTGCCTGTGGACTCATCTCATGAGAGGGAAACTTGAACATGAGTGGGAAAAATCCTCATCACTGGCCTCCTGGACAGCTTGATTGAAAAGCTTGACAGCCTAAGATCCCAATGTTATTCATTGCTGATCAAGAATAGTGTGTCCTTGGGAATTTCAGAGGTAAAAATTACAATGAGGAGGGAGAGACTGGTATAGGATTTCGAACTTTTTTTGAGCACCCACCTTGAAGAAAAAGCTGAGAATTAATAGTCCTCTCCCTGCCCTGTACACTGTTCCAAACTCATTCTACCGAAAAATTCTTCATGTTTATGGTTTTATTTTTCATTTTACTTTTTTAAATTTATTTTAATTGGAGGCTAATTACTTTACAATATTGTATTGTTTTTACCATACATCAACATGAATCCAGCACGGGTGTACATGTGTTCCCAATCCTGAATCCCCCTCCCAAAAATTACATTTTAATTTAGGTCTTTAAGAAAGAAGTTGGTTCCTTTTAAACTTTTCAGAGTAGTCTGAGAAATGCTATATTAATGCATCTGAGGAAAAAATAGGAAAACAAGATTTTTTACAGTTTTGTTTTTCAATCAATACTTAAAACAGTGACCAGAAGCAAAAACTCACTGGTGCATCCCCAAGCAGGATTCTAGGCCAGTCAGATTCATCTTCCCCGCCCCTCCCCAAGCTGTGGACTCCACGCCGCCTCTGCAGGCCCCTAGAACAGATAAATAATGTAGGACAAAATGAGCAGACTTATGATGGGCTTCACTGGTGGCCAGATGGTAAAGAATCTGCCTGCAATGCCTGAGACCTGAGTTTTATCCCAGGGTTGGGAAGATCCTCTAAAGAAGGGAATGGCTACCCACTCCAGTATTCTTGCCTGGATAATTCTGTGGACAGAGGAGCCTGGCAGGCTACAGTCCATGGGGTCGCAAAGAGTCAGACATGACTGAGCGACTTTCATTCACTTCACTTCACTTCATGATGGCAAAGAGCATCAGGAAGAAACTATCCACCACTGTGGCAAAGAGGCCTCTGGATTCCTGAGAGATGTGAGCTGTGAGTGTGGAGTTTGCAGTCAGTGGAGAGAAATGACTCACTCTCCCCTGTCCCACTCAACCCCCTTTGCCCCTCCCCTCCCAGGGCCTTTGACAAAGGGATGCTGCTGCCCTTTCAGCTGATTTCCCTCCTCTCTCCCTTGCACAGCCAACCAGTCACAAATCTGGGGAAGTAACCAGGGAACTGCTCCATACAGACCAAGCAGAAGTGAAGAGACTAAATTTCTCACTAGAAACCCAGTCCCATCCCTTTGTATCTACATGAAGTCTGCATGACATGCACATAGGAGGAGATCTCATCTGTATCCAGATGCCTTAGGAATGATTCCTCCTGAATGAGTTTCTTCTCCCTGTTCCCTCTTGCACTCTGTGAAAATTATCTCAGAACAATGATGGTTGGGAATTGGAATGGGCCAAGAATTGGCAAGCAGTAAATGTCATGTCACAGCAGACATTGACAAAGGTCCCATGTGAGTCTCAGCTGGCATCTCTGGAGATAGAGTTAACACTGACGGGACAGATTTTGCGTAAATGATGTAATTTTTTTTTCAAAGAACGATTTGACTTATTTAAACCAAAATTAACAAAAAAGCTCGAATTCACCTATGACACCCAATCCAAACACAAATCTGTCCTCTGTATCTATGAGCTTGCTGTCTTTTGCTAAATAAGTACTTAAAAGAACAAGAGTACCACCATCCACAATCATGATTACTTTTTAAAAGAGAGACCACTTGAGAGCAAAAACAAGAAATAGGACATATCCTCTCCACACTGCTTTTATTTTTCATATTTTTTTCAGTGCGTCTCTCCAAATCAGCTCAGGTCAGTTCAGCCGCTCAGTCGTGTCCTACTCTTTGCGACCCCATGGACTGCAGCACGCCAGACTTCTTGGTTCATCACCAACTCCTGGACCTTGCTCAAACTCATGTCCATCGAGTCGCTGATGCCATCCAACCATCTCATCCTCTGTCAACCCCTTCTCCTCTTGCCTTCAACCTTGCCTAGCATCAGAATTTTTTTCAGTGAGTCAGTTCTTCCCATCAGGTGGCCAAAGTATCGGATTTCAGTTTCAGCATGAGTCTTTCCAATGAATATTCAGGGTTGATTTCCTTTAGGATTGACTGGTTTGACCTCCTTGCAGTCCAAGTGACTCTCAAGAGTCTTCTCCAATACCACAGTTCAAAAGCATCAATTTTACACCACTCAGCTTTCTTTATGGTCCAACTCTCTCATCCATACATGACTACTGGAAAAATCATGGCTTTGACTAGACTGATCTTTGTCAGCAAAGTAATATCTCTGCTTTTAATATGGTGTCTAGTTTTGTCATAGCTTTTTCCCAAGGAGAAAGTGTCTTTTAATTTTGTGGCTGCAGTCACCATCTGCAGTGATTTTGGAACCCCCCAAAATAAAGTCTGTCACTGTTTCCATTGTTTTCCCATCTATTTGCCATGAAGTGATGGGACTGGATGCCATGATCTTCATTTCTTGAATGTTGAGTTTTAAGCCAGTTTTTTCACTCTCCTCTCTTACTGTCATCAAGAGGCTCTTTATTTCCTCTTCACTTTCTGCCATAAGGTTGGTGTCATCTGCATATCTAAGGTTATTGATATTCTACTGGCTATCTTTATTCCAGCTTTTGCTTCATCCAGCCTGGCATTTTGCATGATGTACTCTGCATATAAGTTAAATAAGCAAGGTGATAATAAACAGCTTTGATGTATTCCTTTCCCAATTTGGAACCAGTCTGTTGCTCCATGTCCAGTTCTGTTGTTTTTTGATCTGCATACAGATTTCTCGAGAGGCACGTAAGGTGGTCTGGTATTTGCATCTCTTTAAGAAT
Organism: Bos grunniens; assembly: GCF_055505025.1. Taxonomy (NCBI): domain Eukaryota; kingdom Metazoa; phylum Chordata; class Mammalia; order Artiodactyla; family Bovidae; genus Bos; species Bos grunniens. The sequence continues at coordinate 57,335,292 of NC_141183.1, read as the reverse complement.
TTTCCACAATTTGTTGTGATCTACCCAGTCAAAGACTTAGTCAGTGAAGCAGAAGTAGGTGTTTTTCTGGAACTCTTTTAATTTTTCTCTGATTCTACAGATGTTGGCAATTTGATCTCTGGTTTCTCTGCCTTTTCTAAATCCTGCTTGCACATCTGGAAGTTCTTGGTTCATGTACTGTTGAAGCCTAGTTGGAGAATTTTGATCATGACCTTGCTAGCATGTGAAATAAGTGCAATTGTGCAGCAGTTTGAACATTCTTTGGCATTGGAATTAAAACTAACCTTTTCCAGTCCTGTGGCCATTGCTGAGTTTTCCAAATTTGCTGGCATATTGAGTGCAGCACATTAAGAGCATGGTCTTATAGGATTTGAAATACCTCAGCTGGAATTCAATCACCTCCACTAGCTTTGTTTGTAATGATGCTTCCTAAGGCCCACTTGACTTCACAATCCAGGATATCTGGCCCTTGGTGAGTGATCACACCATTGTGATAATCTGGACCATTAAGATCTCTTTTGTATATTTCTTCTATGTATTCTTGCCACCTTTCTGAATATCTTCTGCTTCTTTTAGGTCCATACCATTTCTCTCCTTTATTGTGTTCATCTTTGTATGAAATGTCCCTTGGTATCTCTAATTTTCTTCAAGAGATCTCTAGTCTTTCCCATTCTATTGTTTTCTCTATTTCTTTGCATTGATCACTGAGGAAGGCTTTCTTATTGCTCCTTGCTATTCTTTGGAACTCTGCATCCAAATGGATATATCTTTTTTTTTTTTCTTCTTTGCCTTTCACTTCTCTTCTTTTCTCAGCTCTTTCTAAGGCATCCTCAGATAATCATTTTTCCCTTTTGAATTTCCTTTTCTTAGGGATAGTCTTGATCACCACATCTTGTACAATTTCCCAAATCGCCATCCATAGTTCTTCAGGTACTCTGTCTATCAGATCTAATTCCTTCAATTTGTTTGTCACTTCCACTGTATAATCATAAGATACCTGAATGGTCTAGTGGTTTTCTCTACTTTCCTCAGTATAAGTCTGAATTTGCAATAAGGAGTTCATGATCTGAGCCACAGTCAGCTCCCGGTCTTGTTTTAGCTGTCTGTATAGAGCTTCTCAATCTTTGACTGCAAAGAATATAATTAGTCTGATTTCAGCATTGCCGATCTGATAATGTACATGTGTAGAGTCATTTTTTTTGTCTTTGGAAGAGGGATTTTTCTGTGACCAGTGTGTTCTTTTGGCAAAACTCTGTTGACCTTTGCTCTGCTTCATTTTGTCCTCCACGGCCAAACTTGCCTGTTGTTGGGATGCACAGTGCAAATAGACTTGAAGGAGAAGGTCCGTGGGAAGATGGCGAAGGGCCAGAAGTACCCAGGCATTGTGTACTGATTGCTGAAGAACATTTTCTGCCTTTGGCTATGCTTGGCACCAAGATTTAACAGTTAAACATTAAAGACGTTGCTTGAGAAAATGGGTTATGGATAAATACATGGGTCATTAAGAATGCACTGTTCCTTGAAGTATCTTTTACTGATTATGTTTTAGCCTCGTACATGCTCTGCTGGCTGTACGCTCTAAGCTCTTTGTTCCTCATTCCTATAAAAAGCCTCGACTGCAGAAATAAACTTTTCAGTCCTAGCAGAGACTGTCCAAGTGTTGTTCTTTCAGGTTCGCCGTTTCCAAGTCCCGGAGGGAAAACTCCAACAAGTGGCGCCAAGAACAGGGACTTGATAGGAAGACTGAACAAAGCGGTGAGCCCTGCAGAAAGAGGTAAGCAGGATGGGACAACATAGCAGTAAGATTCCTTTCACTTTCTGAAACAAAATGGTATTAATGTTTCAAGAGATCAGTTGAATGACTGCTATCATATTTTACTGCAACATAATTCATAGTTCCCAGAAGAGGGGACACTCAATCTAGACATATGGAAAAGGGTTAAGAATAATGTTTTGCAAACATATTGGCAAGGAGTCCATATTCCCCATCAATGGTGGGTTACATGGTCACTCAAACGGGCTATCACAGAACAAATTGAAGGGCATAATGTTGATTTGGAAGTAAAAACTGTTCAGTCTTTACATGAATATGAGCTTAAGGAACAAGATATGCAAGGTGCTTTGAAATATAAGAATGTTATGCTCAATCAAACACAATCCTTAGAAAAACAGCTTGGAGACATATTTATCCAGGATGTATCAAAACTGAAACCTCTTAGAGCAGAGGTCATTTCATTCAACGAACAGCCCAAATCTGAGGTTTTTCCTTCCTCTCCGCCTGTAGCAGCAATTGCTAAGTTTGCCTGTTCTAATCATTTCACTCTTCCTTGGGAGATACTTGTGCTTTCGCTTTCCCAATACAGTTTGATCAGCCTGCCCAAGGCCAAAATGCTTAGGCTGGTTTAGATTTTGATATGTTATCTAGCTTTAAGAAAGCATGCACTCTATGTGGACCTACTTCTCCTTACTGTGTAGAATTCCTCAGAGGATGGGCTGATCATTGGATACCATATGATTTTTTTTTTTCAAGTAGCAAAGATGATTCTAAATCCTCAACAATTACTTCAATGGCAAATATAGGTTAACAAAAAAGCCCAACAAATGATGATTGACCAGCAATCTCATAGTAATCCTGCCAATTTAACTTATGATATATTTACTGGAATGGGAACCATGGCTGATATGACTGCGCAATTAGCTAATATTACCCCTCAGATGTTACATTTCATTAGAGAAATTTCTTACAGAGCGTGGGTAAAGGTTGATAATATTAACTCTGATGTTTCATTTGTCAAGATTACCCAGGGACATGAAGAAGAATATACCCAATTTATAGAAAAATTAAAGAATGCCATAAAAATATCTATCAAAGATGAAACCTTACAAAATATTATTTTAAAGCAACTTGCCTTTGAAAATGCTAATGAAGAATGTCAATCCATGCTTAGGCCAATTCCAGAAACTAGTTCTCTTATGGAATATCTGAAAGCTTATAGAGATATCAAATCTATGTCCCATAGAACAAAATTAACGGCACTAGAAACTTTTAATATGCAAAAGGCTGCTAATGTTAATGTTTTAACTGCAAGAAGGCCAACCATATGAAAAAACAATGCCACATGCCAATGCAGACAGCTAAAAATAATAATACTTCTAATTAAAAAAGGCCCCCAAGAATTTGCCAAAGTGTAAAAGGGGATTCCATTAGTTGAATAAATGTTATTCCAAATTCAATAAGGATGGAAACACATTGACACCAGAGGCACAACAAAAACGACAGGGAAACTAATAAAGGGGCTATCCTCTAGCCCCACTACAAAAGGAGGACCCAACATTATGACACTGCAAACAACTACATCTAAGAGTGCTTGCATTGATATACCTAGTCCTTTTGATATGGAATTAATAGAATTATACAATCCTCATAAAATCCCCACTGGATATTATGGTCTGATCCCACTCAGAATATTTGGACTAATTTTGGGACATAACAGCTATACAATGAAAGGTTTAATAATGTTGACTGGAGTTATAGATGAAAATTGTGAAGGAGAGATACATGTCATGGTTAATATTGTAAAATCAAGAAAAATGTATCTACAAAAAGGGGAACACTTTGCACAATTATTACTTTTGTCATATGTCAAACCAATGAGGACATCTGATAAAATTAGGCAGGGAGATTTTGATAGCACCAATCTTACCACCACACTATCTACCTTATTAAAGGAACATCAAAAGCCTATCCTTACACTAAAGATACGAGGAAAAAATTTCACAGATATATTGGATACAGGAGCCAACATTTCCATTATTAGAACTGAAGAATGGCCCCTTGAATGGGGTAAGACTATGGCTCCTTCCAGACTATTGGGGATAAATAAGGCTGATGCTACACAAACTTTCGTCAATACATCCTATTTACAAGCTTATGGTCCTAATCAAATTGTAGCTTATATTAAACCATATATTACAAATATCCCTATTAATTTATGAGGAAGGGATTTTTCTCGAACAAACAAAAGCCACAATTTCTCTAAATGAGCCTTTTTTGATGGGGGCCATTGAGTTAACACTGCTGCCTCTCGATTGGGAATCTGATGCCCCAGTATGGGCCACCTCAGTGGCCCCTGACTAAAGAAAAGTTGGCAACTCTCACATAATTAATGAATGAGTAATTACAGAAAAATCACATAGAGCCTTCATTTTTCCCATGGAACTCTCCCATTTTTATATAAAAAAAATCAAGAAAATGGCAAATATTGATAGATTTAAGAAATGTTAATAATACTATGATTCCTATGGGGCCATTACAACCTGGATTGCCCTCCCCTTCCATGGTACTGAAAGGCTAATCTATAATTATTATTGATTTACAAGACTGTTTTTTTTTTTTTTTTTTTTTACTGTATCTTTGCATCCTAAAAATAGAAAACATTTGCTTTTTCAGTTCCTTCTATAAATCACATGGCTCCTGTTAAAAGATTTCAATGGAAGGTTTTACTTCAGGGAATGATGAACTCTCCTACTATTTGCCAATATCTCATATCTGTTTTATTACAACCTGCTAGAGATAAATATCCTACTGCTTTCATAATTCATTATATGGATGATTTACTACTCTCCATGGAATCTGAACTTTGTTTATAACAGTTATATGATGAAGTCACTACCACTCTTCAAAATCATGGCCTACTTGTTATGCCAGATAAAATTCAACTGAAAGCACCCTTTAATTACCTAGGACATATTATGGAAGAATCTAAGATAAAACCTCAAAAAACTCAAATCTCTGTACATTCTCTATGCACATTAAATGATTTTCAAAAATTGATGGGAGATATTAATTGGCTTCGGCCATCTATTGGCCTTCCCACCTATGCATTACAAAATTTATTTTAAATTTTATAGGGGCCTCCTGACCCTAATAGTCCTAGACAACTAACAAAAGAAACAAAAGAAGAATTAAAAATTATTGAAAAACGCATTCAGCAATCTTTCTCAACTTGGCTGGACCATACCCAACTGGTCTATTTATATATATTTCCCACCAAACATTCACCTACTGCAATCATAGCTCAAAACAGCCCAATAGAATGGGTATATCTACATACTAAACAGTCAAAGAAAATAGTATCATACATTAAGAAAATAGGGCAAATAATTGTATCAAGAAGGACCCATATACAAACCTTAACTGGATTTGATCCTTATGCAGTACATGTCCCCTTGACAAAAAAGGAATTACAAATTGCCTTACAATATAATATGACCATGCAAATAGCATTAAATGATTTTCAAAATGTTATCTCATTCCATTTGTCAAAAGGAAAATTATGGAACTTCCTACAATTTACTAAATTTATAGTAACTAATATCATTGTGTCCCAGCCTATTTCAAATGCACCTACCTGTTTCATTGATGGCAACAAGAAAGGCATAGCTGGGATCGTCAGCCCTGATATCAAAGAGAAATTACCTACTACCTATTCTTCAAGACAAAGAATTAAATTATATGCTTTATATGCTCTTTTGTCTCTTCAACCATTATCCTTCAATGTATATCAGATCAGATCAGTTGCTCAGTCGTGTCCGACTCTTTGGGACCCCATGAATCGTAGCATGCCAGGCCTCCCTGTCCATCACCAACTCCCAGAGTTCACTCAGACTCATGCCCATCGAGTCAGTGATGCCATCCAGCCATCTCATCCTCTGTCGTCCCCTTCTCCTCCTGCCCCCAATCCCTCCCAGCATCAGAGTCTTTTCCAATGAGTCAACTCTTCGCATGAGGTGGCCAAACTACTGGAGTTTCAGCTTTAGCATCATTCCCTCCTAAGAAATCCCAGGGCTATCTCCTTTAGAACGGACTGATTGGTTCTCCTTGCAGTATATACTGCAATGTATATACTGATTCCAAATACCTTGCTTCCCTTTTCCCCGATTTTGTTACCACCTTTCTATACAACCTAGATAAAGAATTATATATTCTTTTTTCAAAGACTCAAGCCTTAATTCGATCACATATGGAACCTTTCTTCATTGCACATATACGTGCCCATTCAGGTTTACCTGGCCCCCTGGCAACAGGAAATGATGCTATTGATAGGTTCATAGCTCCTGTCTTTACATCTGCTATGGACGAACACCCTAATCTTCATACCAATGTTAAAAGATTGCACTCTAAATACCATATTCCCCTCAAAGAAATGAGACATCATTAAATCCTATGACATCTATGCTCTTCTGCACTTACGTACCACAGTTTCAGGAATTAATCCTCATGGGCAACAGCCTAACTCCCTTTGGCAATCTGACTTCACTCATTGCTCCTTAGGAAAGTTTTCTTTGCTTTTTACCTCAATTGATACATTTTCAGGCTTTGTATGGGCACTGCCTGTCTCTTCAGAATCCAACAAACACGCCATTTCCACACTTTAACTCACCTTCCCTGTTATGGGAATACCTTCGGTCTTAAAAACAGATAATGGGCCTGCATTTACCTCTCACTCCTTTCGTTCATTTCTAATGGAATGGAATATAACACACATCACGGGGATACCCTACAATCCCCATGGTCAAACAATTATCGAAAGAGCCCATCGTACTCTTAAAACTCATTTATTAAAACAGAAAAGGGGAATATGGAAGAGGAGATACACTTCTTATCCTATGAACCCTCAATTGTTATTATCTTTAACTCTTTATCCTTAAATTTTTTAAATTTACTAAAAGATAGTTCTGATACTCTTGCAGACATTTTGCAGAGGAAAACAGTAAGAAACCGTTAGAAGCCAACACACCAATATGGTATAAGCAGTTTAATCAATGGTTGCCAGGAATCTTACGACTCCTAGGCAGAGGTTACGGTCTTGTCTTTGCAGATGGAGAAGAAATCTGGGTTCCACTTCGCCATGTCCGTTACCGAGAAGGACCCTGAGACCAGACTCCCCCGACAGGTGACGCAGCTGATGCGAAGGGTCTTGTCAATGACCATAGAGAAGCCGAAGAGAAAACGTCAACGTCTGAACCCCTACCGTAGGACCTGAGCAATGGCATGTGTGGACGATTCCTACTGCATTGGAGCGCTTTGCCAATGTGTATGGGACTGCAAAAGCCTTAAAAACCTCAAAACTCTACCTTTTTATACAATAGTACAGGTTATATCCAATCTTGTGTGCACCTCCCATACATGTTTCTTGTAGGTAATTTCTATACAGATCTTTCTGCTAAGATTGTTAACTGTACAGCATGTGCCTTGTATACGTGTTTAAACCATACTATTTCATATCATTATGTCAACATTGCAATAGTCAAGCAAAGATCTGATTTGTGGCTTCCTGTTAACCTAACAGAACCATGGACTGACTCTGTATTTCTCTCAGTTTTGCTCAAATATGGCTTAAGAAGGTCAAAGCACATAATAGGATGAATTGTTGCTGGCATTCTTAGTCTAATATCTATTGTTACAGTAGGAACCCTATCTGGTATGGCACTACACAATTCTATACAGATGTCTCTACTCAAAACTCCGTGCCTCCTACGACGGAGTCCAACTAGCAGCTGCCGTGCTTAAACTAAAAACAAAAGGAGGATATGTTGGGAGGCACAGTGCAAAATAACCTTGAAGGAGAAGGTCCGTGGGAAAATGGTGAAGGGCCAGAGGTACCCAGGCATTGTGTACCGATTGCCGAAGAACATTTTCTGCCTTTGGCTATGCTCGGCGCCAAGATTTAACAATTAAACGTTAAAGACGCTGCTTGAGAAAATGGGGCATGGATAAATACATGGGTCATTAAGAATGCGCTGTTCCTTGAAGTATTTTTTCTGATTATGTCTTAGCCTCGTACGTGCTCTGCTGGCCGTATGCTCTAAGCTCTTTGTTCCTCGTTCCTATAAAAAGGCTCGACTGCAGAAATAAACTTTTCAGTCCTAGCAGAGACTGTCCAAGTGCTGTTCTTTCAGGTTTGCCGTTTCCAAGTCCCGGAGAGAAAACTCCAACACCTGTTACTCTAGGTGTCTCTTGACTTCCTACTTTTGCTTTCCAGTCCACTATGATGAAAAGGATATATATATATATATATATATATTGGTGTTAGTTCTAGAAGGTCTTGTAGGTCTTCATAGAACCATTCAAATTCAGCTTCTTCGGCATTAGTGGTTGGCGCATGGACTTGGATTACTGATATTGAAGAGTTAGCCCAGAAAATGAACATAGATAATTCTCTTGCTTTTGAAATTGAATCCAAGCACTGCATTTCGGACTCTTTGTTGACTATGGGGGCTACTCCATTTCATCTAAGGGATTCTTGCCCACAGTAGTAGATATAATGGTCATCTGAGTTAAATTCACCCCTTTCAGTCCATTTTAGTTCACTGTTTCCAAAAATGTCAATGTTCACCCTTGCCATCTCCTGTTTGCTGCTAAGTTGCTTCAGTCGTGTCCGACTCTGTGCGACCCCATAGACAGCAGCCCACCAGGCTCCCCCGTCCCTGGGATTCTCCAGGCAAGAACACTGGAGTGGGTTGCCATTTCCTTCTCCAATGCAGGAAAGTGAAAAGTGAAAGTGAAGTCGCTCAGTCGTGTCCGACTCTTCGCAACCCCATGGACTGCAGCCTACCAGGCTCCTCCATCCATGGGATTTTCCAGGCATGAGTACTGGAGTGGGGTGCCATTGCTATCTCCTGTTTGACCACTTTCAATTTATGTTGATTCATGAACTTAACATTAGAGGTTCCTATGCAATATTCTTCTTTATAGCATCGGACTTTGTTTTACCACCAGTCACATCTGTGTATTTTCACTTTGGCTCAGCTTCTTCATTCTTTCTGGAGCTATTTCTCCCCTCTTCTCCAGTAGCACATTGGGAACCTACCATCCTGAGGAGTTCATCTTTCAGTGTCATATCTTTTTGCCTTTTCATGGGGTTCTCAAGGCAAGAATAATGAAGTGGTTTACTATCCCCTTCTCCATGTTTTATCAGAACTCTCCACCATGATCCATCTGTCTTGGGTGGCCCTACATGGTATGGCTCATAGTTTCACTGAATCAGACAAGGCTGTGGTCCATGTGATCAGTTTGGTTATTTATTGTAGACCATCCTGAGTTTCCTGCTCAGGTTCTCATAAGGCTGCCATCAGGATATCAGTGGGGTGTATTCCTTTCTGGATCTCAGGATCCTCTTCCAAGCTCATGGGGCTGTCAGAAGAATTCAGTTCCCTGTAGCTGTAGGGCTGAGGGCCCCTCTTTCTGTCTAGTTGTCACTGGGGTCCTCTCTTGAGCCTTCTCACAACATTGACTTTTAGAAACCACCAAATCTATATTAATTAATCCAAGAGTCAGAGATGTGAGGTATCATGTCAAATCCTATTTTTTAAAAAAAGGAGAACAAAAACCTTTGATGTATGTTGGTATTAATTATTGCTAATATCATGAGGTTCTTTCATAAGGCCAAGGTGTTGCTTATGTCTGAAGATTTCTTGATTATTTGAGAGACAGCATGAGGAAATCAGCATACCCAGACATAAAAACCTTGCTGAGAGAATCTCTAATCTTGACACACCTCCAGAAACCACCCCACCTTCATCTTTATTTATTTATTTATTTTTTAAATTTTATTTTTAAACTTTACATAATTGTATTAGTTTTGCCAAACATCAAAATGAATCCGCCACAGGTATACCCGTGCTCCCCATCCTGAACCCTCCTCCGTCCCCATACCCTCCCTCTGGGTCGTCCCAGTGCACCAGCCCCAAGCATCCAGTATCGTGCATCGAACCTGGACTGGTGACTCGTTTCATACATGATATTATACATGTTTCAATGCCATTCTCCCAAATCTCCCTACCCTCTCCCTCTCCCTCTCCCACAGAGTTCATAAGACTGATCTATACATCAGTGTCTCTTTTGCTGTCTCGTACACAGGGTTATTGTTACCATCTTTCTAAATTCCATATATATGTGTTAGTATACTGTATTGGCGTTTTTCTTTCTGGCTTACTTCACTCTGTATAATAGGTTCCAGATTCATCCACCTCATTAGAACTGATTCAAATGTATTCTTTTTAATGGCTGAGTAATACTCCATTGTGTATATGTACCACAGCTTTCTTATCCATTCATCTGCTGATGGACATCTAGGTTGCTTCCATGTCCTGGCTATTATAAACAGTGCTGCGATGAACACTGGGGTACATGTGTCTCTTTCCCTTCTGGTTTCCTCAGTGTGTATGCCCAGCAGTGGGATTGCTGGATCATAAGGCAGTTCTATTTCCAGCTTTTTAAGGAATCTCCACACTGTTCTCCATAGTGGCTGTACTAGTTTGCATTCCCACCAATAGTGTAAGAGGGTTCCCTTTTCTCCACACCCTCTCCAGCATTTCTTGCTTGTAGACTTTTGGATCACAGCCATTCTGACTGGTGTGAAATGGTACCTCATAGTGGTTTTGATTTGCATTTCTCTGATAATGAGTGATGTTGAGCATCTTTTCATGTGTTTGTTAGCCATCTGTATGTCTTCTTTGGAGAAATGTCTATTTAGTTCTTTGGCCCATTTTTTGATTGGGTCATTTATTTTTCTGGAGTTAAGCTATAGGAGTTGCTTGTATATTTTTGAGATTAGTTGTTTGTCAGTTGCTTCATTTGCTATTATTTTCTCCCATTCTGAAGGCTGCCTTTTCACCTTGCTAATAGTTTCCTTTGTTGTGCAGAAGCTTTTAAGGTTAATTAGGTCCCATTTGTTTATTTTTGCTTTTATTTCCAATATTCTGGGAGGTGGGTAATAGAGGATCCTGCTGTGATGTATGTCAGAGAGTGTTTTGCCTATGTTCTCTTCTAGGAGTTTTATAGTTTCTGGTCTTACATTGAGATCTTTAATCCATTTTGAGTTTATTTTTGTGTATGGTGTTAGAAAGTGTTCTAGTTTCATTCTTTTACAAGTGGTTGACCAGTTTTCCCAGCACCACTTGTTAAAGAGATTGTCTTTAATCCATTGTATATTCTTGCCTCCTTTGTCAAAGATAAGGTGTCCATAGGTGCGTGGATTTATCTCTGGGCTTTCTATTTTGTTCCATTGATCAATATTTCTGTCTTTGTGCCAGTACCATACTGTCTTGATAACTGTGGCTTTGTAATAGAGCCTGAAGTCAGGCAGGTTGATTCCTCCAGTTCCATTCTTCTTTCTCAAGATAGCTTTGGCTATTCGAGTTTTTTTGTATTTCCATACAAATTGTGAAATTATTTGTTCTAGCTCTGTGAAGAATACCGTTGGTGGCTTGATAGGGATTGCATTGAATCTATAAATTGCTTTGGGTAGTATACTCATTTTCACTATATTGATTCTTCCAATCCATGAACATGGTATATTTCTCTATCTATTAGTGTCCTCTTTGATTTCTTTCACCAGTGTTTTATAGTTTTCTATATATAGGTCTTTGGTTTCTTTAGGTAGATATATTCCTATGTATTTTATTCTTTCCATTGCAATGGTGAATGGAATTGTTTCCTTAATTTCTCTTTCTGTTTTCTCATTGTTAGTGTATAGGAATGCAAGGGATTTCTGTGTGTTGATTTTATATCCTGCAACTTTACTATAATCATTGATTAGTTCTAGTAATTTTCTGGTGGAGTCTTTAGGGTTTTCTATGTAGAGGATCATGTCATCTGCAAATAGTGAGAGTTTTACTTCTTCTTTTCCAATTTGGATTCCTTTTATTTCTTTTTCTGCTCTGATTGCTGTGGTCAAAACTTCCAAAACTATGTTGAATAGTAAAGGTGAAAGTGGGCACCCTTGTCTTGTTCCTGACTTTAGAGGAAATGCTTTCAATTTTTCACCATTGAGGATAATGTTTGCTGTGGGTTTGTCACATATAGCTTTTATTATGTTGAGGTATGTTCCTTCTATTCCTGCTTTCTGGAGAGTTTTTATCATAAATGGATGCTGAATTTTGTCAAAGGCTTTCTCTGCATCTATTGAGATAATCATATGGTTTTTATTTTTCAATTTGTTAATGTGGTGTATTACATTGATTGATTTGCGGATATTGAAGAATCCTTGCATCCCTGGGATAAAGCCCACTTGGTCATGGTGTATGATCTTTTTAATGTGTTGTTGGATTCTGATTGCTAGAATTTTGTTAAGGATTTTTGCATCTATGTTCATCAGTGATATTGGCCTGTAGTTTTCTTTTTTTGTGGCATCTTTGTCAGGTTTTGGTATTAGGGTGATGGTGGCCTCATAGAATGAGTTTGGAAGTTTACCTTCCTCTGCAATTTTCTGGAAGAGTTTGAGCAGGATAGGTGTTAGCTCCTCTCTAAATTTTTGGTAGAATTCAGCTGTGAAGCCGTCTGGACCTGGGCTTTTGTTTGCTGGAAGATTTTTTATTACAGTTTCAATTTCCGTGCTTGTGATGGGTCTGTTAAGATTTTCTATTTCTTCCTGGTTGAGTTTTGGAAAGTTGTACTTTTCTAGGAATTTGTCCATTTCTTCCACATTGTCCATTTTATTGGCATATAATTGTTGATAGTAGTCTCTTATGATCCTTTGTATTTCTGTGTTGTCTGTTGTGATCTCTCCATTTTCATTTCTAATTTTATTGATTTGATTTTTCTCCCTTTGTTTCTTGATGAGTCTGGCTAATGGTTTGTAAATTTTATTTATCCTTTCAAATAACCAGCTTTTGGCTTTGTTGATTTTTGCTATGGTCTCTTTTGTTTCTTTTGCATTTATTTCTGCCCTAAGTTTTAAGATTTCTTTCCTTGTACTAACCCTGGAGTTCTTCATTTCTTCCTTTTCTAGTTGCTTTAGGTGTAGGGTTAGGTTATTTATTTGACTTTTTCTTGTTTCTTTAGGTATGCCTGTATTGCTATGAATTTTCCCCTTAGGACTGCTTTTAAAGTGTCCCATAGGTTTTGGGTTGTTGTGTTTTCATTGTCATTAGTTTCTATGCAAATTTTGATTTCTTCTGTGATTTGTTGGTTATTCAGCAGCGTGTTGTTCAGCCTCCATATGTTGGAATTTTTAATAGTTTTTCTCCTGTAATTGAGATCTAATCTTACTGCATTGTGGTCAGAAAAGATGCTTGGAATGATTTCTATTTTTTTTAATTTGCCAAAGCTAGATTTATGGCCTAGGATGTGATCTATCCTGGAGAAGGTTCCATGTGCACTTGAGAAAAAGGTGAAATTCATTGTTTTGGGATGAAATGTCCTATAGATATCAATTAGGTCTAACTGGTCTATTGTATCATTTAAAGTTTGTGTTTCCTTGTTAATTTTCTGTTTAGTTGATCTATCCATAGGTGTGAGTGGGTCTGTTCTACAGAATGTTGTATGAAAAGCAATAGTAAATCTGAAAGCATTTAATACCTATACAGTGATCTGTAGCTTTGAGAGATTGTCAATATCTCCAAGATTTATAGTTTAATCAAAACCCCATCAAGACTGTGTTAATCTGCTTGCAGTGTCTGATGCAATATCAAAATATGTTCTATGTAGCATACTATAGTGTATTATGTATATGTTAGTGCCTGGCACAAAATAGGCACTCTATTATTTTCTGTTCCCTTTACCCACTGAAAGTACATGCTTTGACTCTCTGCTAAGTCACTTCAGTCGTGTCCGACTCTGTGCGACCCCATAGACGGCAGCCCACCAGGCTCCCCTGTCCCAGGGATTCTCCAGGCAAGAACACTGGAGTGGGTTGCCATTTCCTTCTCCATTTGGGTCCTGCCATTCCTTCTCCTTCCTTCCTTTGACTCTCTAGCTAACACCAAACATTCTTCAGAATGATAGTCAAACTGCAATTATGCTTCTGTGATCCTTTTGAAATTTTCTTTGATAAACAAATGGAGGGAAAATCAGAATAATCTTTATGTTATGAAAAATTTCATCCTACTCATACATCAGCTTTTTCACCTCACTTCTTTCTTTCTCTCTTTGCGCCCTCTACTGACTGCAAGTTTGTATTGATCTAGCAAATTGAACTGATTTGAATAAAGTGAAAGTGAAAGTTGCTCAGTCGTGTCCAACTCTTTGAGACCCCATGGACTATACAGTCCATGGAATTCTCCAAGCCACAATACTGGAGTGGATAGCTGTTCCCTTTTCCAGGGGACCTTCCCAACCCAGGGATTGAACCCAGGTCTCCCGCATTGCAGGCGGATTCTTTACTCAGGTTTCCTGCATTGCAGGAGGATTCTTTACCAGTTGAGCTATCAGGGAAGCCCCATTTTGAACAGAAAGATTACAGTTCTCCAGCCTGTGACTATGACTAATATGTATGCTAGTTTTCTCACAAAAATAGGATCATACCTGTGGCGGATTCATTTCGATATTTGGCAAAACTAATACAGTATTGTAAAGTTTAAAAATAAAATAAAATAAAAAAAATAGGATCAGGCTGCATATGTTTTCAAAAATGTGCTTTTAGCACTAACTGTGTATGGCAAACATCTTTCCAGGTCAATAAATGTATCATCATAATGGCTACATGGTGTTGCATTGCAAGGATGTCCCATCCTTATGAGAGCACATCGAGTCTGCCTCAGCTTTTCTCATTGCTATTTTTGCATAATATTTATGCCTCATATTCTCCATGAAGATATGTTAGAAACTAGAGCCAAAATTGATAACACTCCATTATTAACCCTGGAATCTAAAACAGATACATCAGTACTAAGAGTCACACTACAGAGTACTGCCGAATATTTCTCCTGTCAGTTCCCATTCCTGGCACTGCTTATCTTTTCCTACTAAACTGCACCAAAATATGTCACAAGCAAAGAGCAAACATTTTAAAAGATTTAAAATCTTGTTTGCAATAGGATCCAAGAAGATAGTTCATCTCCAAAATGAGAATTGATTATCATGAATAAGGAAATAATTGAGGTCTGGAAAGATTGAGTGAAAATTAGAAATGTCTTTGGCATGTTCACCTCCTGCTGAAGGAATGAATGCCCTAAATTATACTGAAAAAAATATCAATTAATGAAGCTGAAAAAAAAAAACAAAAACTTGAGAGCTCTCTGAAGACTCACAGGAAAACAAGCAATAATTGAAAATAATGAGAGAAAAGATAAGAAATAAGGAATCCAACAGATGTAATTTGCAAAATAGGAATTCCAGAGCAGGAAATGAAACTAGAAGAACACAATTAACAATTAAATGACAGAAGACGTTTTTGAGTTAAAGAAATGTTTGTTTGAAGCTTTACAAAGATCCGCTAGTGAACTCTGGGAGTTGGTGATGGACAGGGAGGCCTGGCGTGCTTCGATTCATGGGGTCACAAAGAGTCGGACACGACTGAGCGACTGAACTGAACTGAACTGAACTGAAGACTTCCTTGGTGGCCCAGTGGATAAGAATTCATCTGCCAATGCAGGAGACACAGGTTCCATCCCTGCTCCAGGAAGATTCCACGTACTGGGGAAAAACTAAGCCCATTCGCCACAACTTCTGAGGCCACGTTCTGGAGCCCAGGAGCTGCAGCGACTGTACCCCTGTGCTGAGCTATGGAAGCCTGCACGCCTAGAGCCCGTGCTCGGCAGCAAGAGAAGCCACTGCATGATAAGCCCGCGACCCCAACGAAGAGTAGTCCCCACTCACCACAACTAGAGAAAGCCCGAATGCAGCAGCAAAGACCCAGGGCAAACAAAATAATAAGTAACCTTTTAAAAAGGCTCACTAAAAACAAATGAAACACATGCCTAGGTATACTCAGGCAAAATTCTTGAATATAAAAGACAAACCAAGCTTTGTGCATGAATTGAAGCTTTTAAAAACTCAGAAAATCATGCATTCTAGAGAAGAACACAAATCAAGCTCTTCTTTCTAAACCTAAATGCCAATCATCAATGTTTACAGAACTTTGAGGATGGGTCAAAATTAAGAATTCAAGAATAGTAAAAACATAGCTTAAAAGAGTTAAAACTGAACAATAAAAGCATGGTTTTCCTCAGTGTGTATGCCCAGCAGTGGGATTGCTGGATCATAAGGCAGTTCTATTTCCAGTTTTTAAAGGAATCTCCACACTGTTCTCCATAGTGGCTGTACTAGTTTGCATTCCCACCAACAGTGTAAGAGGGTTCCTTTTTCTCCACACCCTCTCCAGCATTTATTGTTTGTAGACTTTTGGATCCCAGCCATTCTGACTGGCGTGAAGTGGTACTTCATAGTGGTTTTGATTTGCATTTCTCTGATAATGAGTGATGTTGAGCATCTTTTCATGTGTTTGTTAGCCATCTGTATGTCTTCTTTGGAGAAATGTCTATTTAGTTCTTTGGTCCATTTTTTGATTGGGTCATTTATTTTTCTGGAATTGAGCTATACGAGTTGCTTGTATATTGAAAGGACACATGTACCCCAATGTTCATTGTAGCACTGTTTATAATACCCAGGACATGGAAGAAACCTAGATGTCCGTCAGCAGATGAATGGATAAGAAAGCTATGGTACATATACACAATGGAGTATAACTCAGCCATTAGAAAGAATGCATTTGAATCAGTTCTAATGAGGTGGATGAAACTAGAGCCTATTATACAGAGTGAAGTAAGCCAGAAAGAAAAACACCAATACAGTATACTAACGCATATATATGGAATTTAGAAAGATGGTAACAATAACCCTGTATACGAGATGGCAAAAGAGACACTGTTGTATAGAACAGTCTTATGGACTCTGTGGGAGAGGGAGAGGGTGGGAAGATTTGGGAGAATGGCATTGAAACATGTAAAATATCATATGTGAAATGAGTCGCCAGTCCAGGTTCGATGCACGATACTGGATCCTTGGGGCTAGTGCACTGGGACGACCCAGAGGGATGGTATGGGGAGGGAAGAATGAGGAGGGTTCAGGATGGGGAACACATGTATACCTGTGGTGGATTCATTTTGATATGTGGAAAACCAATACAATATTGTAAAGTTAAAAAATAAAATAAAATAAAGGAAAAAAAATCATGGTTTTGAAGCATTCTGCAAAAGTAAAAACATAATTCTTTAAGGAGAGGATTGACGTTGTAAACCACAACAGTAATAGCTTAGTGAAAGGTAGCATAAAATCACTGTATTTTTTTCTTTGGGGGATGAGATTAATATTTTATATTGAAGTCTAGTTGATGCACAGGACTATGTAAGTCACAGGTCTACACTAAACTGATTCACAGTCTTAAAGCTTATACTCCCTTTTTAGTTGTAAAACATTGCCTGTGTTCCACATGCTGTCCAATGTCTTTGTAGTCTATTTTGTACCTAACAGTTTGTACCTCTTCATAACCTTCCCCACTTTTCTCCCTAAACTGGTAACCACTAGTTTCTTCTCTGTAACTGTAAGTCTGCTTCTTTCTCATTATAGTCATTAGCTTGTTCTACTTTAGATTCCACATGTAAGTGATCACATACAGTCAGTCTTTCTCTGACTTATTTCATTTAGCATCAGATAAGATCAGATCAGATTAGTCGCTCAGTCGTGTCCGACTCTTTGCGACCCCATGAATCGCAGCACGCCAGGCCTCCCTGTCCATCACCAATTCCGGGAGTTCACTCAGACTCACGTCCATCGAGTCAGTGATGCCATCCAGCCATCTCATCCTCTGTTGTCCCGTTCTCCTCCTGCCCCCAATCCCTCCCAGCATCAGAGTCTTTTCCAATGAGTCAACTCTTTGCATGAGGTGGCCAAAGTACTGGAGTTTCTGCTTTAGCATCATTCCCTCCAAAGAAATCCCAGGGCTGATCTTCAGAATGGACTAGTTGGATCTCCTTGCAGTCCAAGGGACTCTCAAGAGTCTTCTCTAGCACCACAGTTTCAAAAGCATCAATTCTTCAGCGCTCAGGTTTCTTCACAGTCCAACTCTCACATCCATACATGACCACAGGAAAAACCAGAGCCTTGACTAGACGAACCTTTGTTGGCAAAGTAATGTCTCTGCTTTTGAATATGCTATCTAGGTTGGTCATAACTTTCCTTCCAAGGAGGAAGCGTCTTTTAATTTCATGGCTGCAGTCACCATCTGCAGGGATTTTGGAGCCCAGAAAAATAAAGTCTGACACTGTTTCCACTGTTTCCCCATCTATTTCCCATGAAGTGGTGGGACCGGATGCCATGATCTTCATTGTCTGAGTGTTGAGCTTTAAGCCCACTTTTTCACTCTCCACTTTCACATTCATCAAGAGGCTTTTGAGTTCCTCTCACTTTCTGCCATAAGGGTGGTGTCATCTGCATATCTGAGGTTATTGATATTTCTCCCGGCAATCTTGATTCCAGCTTGTGTTTCTTCCAGTCCAGTGTTTCTCATGATGTACTCTGCATATACGTTAAATAAACAGGGTGACAGTATACAGTCTTGACATACTCCTTTTCCTATTTGGAACCAGTCTGTTGTTCCATGTCCAGTTCTAACTGTTGCCTCCTGACCTGCATACAGGTTTCTCAAGAGGCAGATCAGGTGGTCTGGTATTCCCATCTCTTTCAGAATTTTCCACACTTTATTGTGATCCACACAGTCAAAGGCTTTGGCATAGTCAATAAAGCAGAAATAGATGCTTTTCTGGAACTCTCTTGCTTTTTCCATGATCCAGCCGATGTTGGCAATCTGATCTCTGGTTCCTCTGCCTTTTCTAAAACCAGCTTGAATATCAGGAAGTTCACGGTTCACATATTGCTGAAGCCTGGCTTGGAGAATTTTGAGCATTACTTTACTAGCATGTGAGATGAGTGCAATTGTGCGGTAGTTTGAGCATTGGGCATTCCCTTTCTTTGGGATTGGAATGAAAACTGACCTTTTCCAGTCCTGTGGCCACTGCTGAGTTTTCCAAATTTGCTGACATATTGAGTACAGCAGTTTCACAGCATCATCTTTCAGGATTTGGAATAGCTCAGCTGGAATTCCATCACCTCCACTAGCTTTGTTCGTAGTGATGCTTTCTAAGGCCCACTTGACTTCACATTCCAGGATGTCTGGCTCTAGGTCAGTGATGACACCATCGTGATTACCTGGGTCGTGAAGATCTTTTTCGTACAGTTCTTCTGTGTATTCTAGCCATCTCTTCTTAATATCTTCTGCTTCTCTTAGGTCCATAACATTTCTGTCCTTTATCGAGCCCATCTTTGCATGAAATATTCCTTCGGTATCTCTGATTATATTGAAGAGATCCCTAGTCTTTCCCATTCTGTTGTTTTCCTCTATTTCTTTGCATTGATCGCTGAAGAAGGCTTTCTTATCTCTTCTTGCTATTCTTTGGAACTCTGCATTCATATGTATACATCTTTCCTTTTCTTCTTTGCTTTTCACTTCTCTTCTTCTCACAGCTATTTGTAAGGCCTCCCCAGACAGCCATTTTGCTTTTTTGCATTTCTTTTCTATGAGAATGGTCTTGATGCCTGTCTCCTGTACAATGTCATGAACCTCATTCCATAGTTCATCAGGCACTCTATCTATCAGATCTAGGCCCTTAAATCTATTTCTTACTTCCACTGTATAATCATAAGGGATTTGATTTAGGTCACTTAGCATAATGTCCTCCAAGTCCACCCATATTGCTGCAAATGGCAAAATTTCCCTCTTTTTTATGATCAAGTAGCATTTCATTGTATGTATAAATAACTTCTTCCTTTTTTAAGAGACAAAAATCTTTTACTGTCAAGCACCATGCATCACCTGGAAACCACGCATTGTGAGGAGGTTGAGGCTGAGGTTCAGGGAATCAGAATCCAGCACCCAAAACTACATCAGACACATGAGTCCTGCCAGGTGGAGAGGAGATCTTGCAGGACTCACAGGGGTATCAGAGGAGGGCTAGCACATCCCCTGATGTGAACTGTGGGGAGACCACATTACATGCCAGGCCACCCACAGCCACTGCCAGACCTCTCTGCTGGCTCCCGGGCTCCCATCACCGTCCGGCCCAGTGTGCAGTGCCCAGGGCCTGCCGTAGTCTCTTCTCCAGCACCGGGAACTCTTGGGACATGGATTGCCGTGTTGTGGTCTGTCACTCAGTCGTGTCTGACTCTTGGAGACCCTATGAATGTAGCCCACCAGGCTCCTCTGTCCATGGGGAGTCTCCAGGCAAGAATACTGGAGGGGGTCACCATGCCCTCCTCCAAGGGATCTTCTGAACCTAAGGATCAAACCCAGGTGTCCCGCATGGCAGGTTGACTCTTCACCCTCGGAGCCATAAGGGAAGCCCTGGGACATGGATTATTTCTTCCAAATTCAGTAAAATATACATTGCGGTAAGAGCTCTACAGTGAATGGCTCTGTACTCTGGGAAGCTTCACTGCATTTAAGTAGGGGCAACATTCATGGGAGCAGCTACGAGCATTCGCCTCCAATCACAGTCTGTAGCAGAGTTCTGAGCACCAATCTGTGACTGCGCTGAACACATCCTTAGCAACACCCGTGCAAGGACTAACTCTGAGAGGGGGAAAAGCAAACTCAAGCCTCAATGCTGAGTTCATTACAACTTCTCGAGAATCTCATCAACAGTCCATGCAGTATAGTTTCAAAAAATAAGCATCTTAAGGTAAGCAGATAACTCTTTTAGAACCCCAAATATATTTTCTGGCTATATTTATGTGGGGCTCTCTGTCTGCAATGGGTGGCCTGGAAGATGCTCTTCCTTGGGACAACATGGGATCAGAGGACTTGGATGGCCCAGTGGGACTGGGGGGAGCTGAGTACTTGGGAGGAGGCTCCCTTCTGGTTTCAGTTGGAGACGAACTTCTAAGGCACAGTCCAGGGCCCTGCAGTCCTCTCCCCATATCCTCTGCTGTAACGCTTAATGTAGTCTTCTCCTTTATTCCAGAAGACCTCCTTGTCCCCTAAACGATGTTCTGCAGCTTCTATATCCAGTGGATCACCAAAATTCAAAGGATCAGTAAATAAAGAGTTTAGTCCCCAAACAGCATCCTTCAGCATCCTTGTGGGGGCCCAGTCAGTGCCCTGAGACGTGTCTCGCCTTTTCCTGTGGACTTGGGGTGCCAGACCTGGGTCAAGCAGTTCACTTTGGGAGGCACCGTGTTGTATGCATCGAAAACTTCAGCTCCAAACTGAAATTTTCCAACCTGTTAGTAACCCTTATCTGGGGTGACAGCTGAAAGCAATGAAGCTCGCTTGGGTCGGAAACATGCACTTTACACCTATAAGGTAAATTAGATTCAAGTTCTACAACCTCTTTAACAAACAGCCTGTCTGTCACAGAAACCCGCCGAGTGGAGTCAGAGGCTGTAGCTGACACCCAGGACCTTTGAGACTGTCCTCGCGCTTCAGTTTGTTTGCCAGCGTCAGCATCACTGCTATATTTATCCTGGGTGTCCGGAGACAGGCAAGGCAGGCCAGTGCCCAGCACCAAGGTGGGCAGATCATGTCGAGACTCAGCAGCCCCTCGCCTGTGCCACATCTTCTTTGTCCTTCATCTGTTGCCCAACACTTAGGTTGTTTCCATATCTTGGCAGTTATAAATAATGCTGCTATGAACATTGCAGTGCATTTGTCTTTTTGAATTAGTGTTTTGTTTTGTTTTTGATATACACCAGGAGTGGAACTGCTGGATCATATGGTAATTCTATTTTTATTATTTTAGTAATCTTCTTACTGTTTTCCACAGTGGCTGCACCAAAGTACATTCCTGCCAACAGTGTAACAAGTTCCCTTTTCCCCACGTCTTTGCCAACATTTGTTATTTGTGTTCTTTTGGATGATAGCCATTCTGACAGCTGTGAGGTGGTATCTCATTGAGGTTTTGATTTGCATTTCCTAGATGATTGTCAAAGGTGAGTATCTTTTCATGTGCCTATTGGCCACCTGCATTTCCTCTTTGGAAAATGTCTATTCAGTTCTGCTCATTTTTCAACTGAGGTGTTTTTTTTTTTTTTTATGTTGAGTTATACGAGCTGTTTATATATGTTGGATATTAACCCCTATCAGTCATACCATTTGGAAATACTTTTTCCCATTCAGTAGGTTGTCTTTTTGCTTTGTCGATGTTT
The DNA here is from genome assembly GCF_055505025.1 of Bos grunniens. Lineage (NCBI taxonomy): Eukaryota > Metazoa > Chordata > Mammalia > Artiodactyla > Bovidae > Bos > Bos grunniens. Next base: position 57,313,310 of record NC_141183.1, on the reverse strand, counting down.
TTTGTATTCTTGATACTAATACATATAATCTGTATATTCAAAAACCTAATTGTTAGTAGAATTTTTTCACCCTTTCTGGTGTATAGAATGTCTTCTGTTTTAGTTATCTATTACTGCTTAACAAACTACCCCAAAGCTTAGTGACTTGAAACAACAACCATTATTTGTTTTGCTTGTGTATCTGCAATTTAGGCAGGACTCAGTGGAGAAGGAAATGGCAACCCACTCCAGTGTTCTTGCCTGGAGAATCCCAGGGACGGGGGAGCCTGGTGGGCTGTCGTCTCTGGGGTCGCACAGAGTCGGACACGACTGAAGCCACTTAGCAGCAGCAGCAGCAGCAGCAGTGAAGCCAGCTCACCTCTGCTCCATGCAGTGTTTGCTGGGGCAACTCAATGGAGTATGCAAATGGTGGGTTAGAGGATCTACTTTTAAGATGACGCACTTGCATTGCTGGCAAGCTAGTTCTGCCTGCCAGCCAGGAATTCAGCCCGGGCTGTGGACTAGGGCCTTTGGATCCCCTCCAAGGCTTCTTGGCCTTCCTCACGTCATGGTGTCTAGAAACTGAGGCAAGCCTCCAGAGGAACAGGAAGCAGTATTCTCTTCTGTGACTTGGTCCTAGGAGTTACAGAGTATCACTTCTGGGTGTGGTCAGAGGTCACCCTGGCTTACGATGAGGGGACGTAGGCACTACCTCTCGCTGGTATGACTGTCACAGTCACGACATAGGAGCTTATGTGGGATGAGAGATACTGTCGTGGCCGTTTCTTAGAAAGTACAATTTGTCAAATTACTAAAGGGGAGAAAGTATTTCAAAATCTCCTTATATAAGGCCTTAATTAACTTTGTAATTATGAGAAATGGCTAGAATTAGAAAGATTTGATTTGAATCCTGACTGTAATACCTACTTTCTCTGCATCTATGGACATTTCACTTAGTCTTTTAAAAACTATTTGTTAAAGGGAAATATTGATATACAATGCCTAGAGTTTGTACCTGACTCATATTAAATAGTCAATAAATGATCATTTCTAAAAAAAACAAGGATGACTGGGATACCACTGTTCATATTGTTTCAGAAATTCTAGCCCAGTGATTTTCAAGTTTAGTTTTGAGAGTAGAACCCGTTTCCCCTCATAACTCTTTGGCAAAGCGATTAGAAAACCAACAAAAGCTTAGCTCTTATTTTTGAAGCAAGACTGGGGCTCTGGAGCTCTCCCTGCTGGTGTACTCTACTTCCCATGACGGAGCTGGAGACATCTGCTCAGACGTTTCAGTCCATATGATAACATGGGAAAGGAAAATACTTGGTATAGTTATTGGATAAGCTGTGAAACATTTATCTTCCCTACTCCTGACAATATGATTGTCTGTGTAGAAAACTGAGAACAACTTAAAAACTAATGGTACTGACAAAATAATTAAGTATACAATTCATATTCATATATATATACATGTGAATATATAGGAAGATCCACAGAATTCTTATATTAATTCACTCAGCAGGTATTTATGTGTAAAAGTGAAAGTTGCTCAGTTGTGTCCAACTTTTTGTGACCCCATGGAGTATATAGTCCATGGAATTCTCCAGGCCACAATACTGGAGTGGGTAACTGTTCCCTTCTACAGGGGAACTTCCCAACCCAGGGATTGAACCCAGGTCTCCACATTGCAGGCGGATTCTTTACCAGCTGAGCCACCAGGGAAGCCCTATTTATGTGCAGGTATGTGCTTATAACTGGGGATACAGTGGTGAAAGGGATGGGCAGGTCTCTGCTGTTGGACTTATGCTCTGATGGAGAAGGCATGTGCTCAACTAACTACAGATCAATATCATTATTGGAGAGCAAATAGCACTTATTTGTTTACTTTTCATTGCTTTTCCACTCTCCCCACTGAGGGAGTGAATTTTATATAGGAAAAAAGGTAAGTGGCTAAGATAAATAAAAGAGGCTGAGGAAGAGTCTCTAGAAGGAAGATTTAGGCTGAAACCCAAAAGATTGGAATGAGTGAAGGGTGTCAGGAGAGCAGCTGAGGCAGAGAAAAGAGTGAGGGCTGCATTTCTGAGGTGAGGAGACACTTGGTATAACCAGAAACTAAAGAACAGCAGACTGTGGCCTAGTGAGTTAAGGGAGGGTGGAGAAGATAGGGAGGAGATGCAGCAAGGGCCAATCAGATGGCAGAGGACTCTACAGGCCAGGGGAAGAAATGTTAATGGTATTTACTGCACCCTGAAGCCCAGGAATGGTTACAAGGAGGCCAGGGGGTGGGGTGGGATCATGGGATGACTCAGCATTTTAATGCAGCTCTCTGTCTCTGTGTCAGGAGTGGACTCCAGCAGGGAGACCATCAGCAGGTCACTAGGACATCAGGAGCAGTCCTGTGGCTTTGGTGAGGTGAGAAGTGCAGATAGCAAGAAGTGGACAAATCCAAGCTCACATGTGGGAAGTACAAATGGCAAAAACTTGAAAAATCATACTTTGGTTTTGAAGGAAAGAGAGTAGTATCATTGTAAGTTTTCTTAACTTCCAAAGAAATCTGATCTACTCTCATGGACATGCAACCCTAGTGAGACAGTGAGCAGAGAGGACCTGAATGAGACCCTTTCCAGGTGGAAATGGTCTAAATTAAGTCGGTAGAAGTTATGAAGAACGTGGTCTACAATCCCAGTCAGGCTTTGGATTCCAAACTTGAGTGCTCTACTCTAAGGGAAGATTCAAGGCACCAATTTTTATGCCGATTAATATGAGAGTGCAGCTTTTCAGTCTGGGGATCACAACTGAAGTGAAACCTTAGACTTGGCCTGAAACATCCCCTGTGGTGATTAGTCAGGGCAAAGGAAGGGACTTTGTAATACAACACCTCCAGCTACTCTCTGAATCCCTTTACTGGAAGGTGCTGGATAACTTTATTCTCTGATCCCTTTCAGGAGTCAAACAGATCTAATTTTTTGAACTATCATTTTCATTTAATAAAGTTCACAAGGTATATATTTCAACAAGCAAAACTATAAACTCCTTTCCCTAGCAGCTGATTTGTGTGCATTGTATTTGTATTAGCAGGTGGAATACACTAGGGACCCTGAGTTTTCATTGGATCGGTGACAATATGATTTGACTAACTGGATAATCTAGTTATTATTCAAGGTATTACCTTTTTATATTACAATTCTCTCATCTATAGAAGTGGTGGACTAGATAATATGTAACATACACTAACTACTTTCTATAGTAAATTGTGTTCTTCTCAACAGCAAGGTAAAGATAAGATTTGCACCTCATGCATCTTTGTACCCTATAATAGCTATTAGAGCCATGAAAGCATAAAATCTCACGTTGTTGTTCTTGTTCAGTCACTCAGTCATGTCTGACCCTTTGCAACCCCATGGACTGTAGCCTACCAGGCTCCTCTGTCCATGGGATTCTCCAGGCAAGAATAGTGGAGTGGGTAGCCATTCCCTTCTCCAGGGGATCAGTACTTAAGGAGAATTCTTATTTATTATTTAATTTTATTCTTTTATCTTTTAACATTAGCCACTTTGATAAATATTGATCAATAAACATCTATAAACAGATGAGTATGTAAATAAGTAAAAGAATAAACTAAGGGTGATATCTAAATTCTTTTTCAGTATTAAATTTTATAGTTTTACGGCTATGATTCATTACAGTTTTTTAGGCATAAAAATGTTTGCAGATCTAATTGGACTAGAAGTTATGTTCTCTGCTTCATGTCTGCTGCTGCTGCTGCTAAGATGCTTCAGTTGTATCCAACTCTGTGCAGCCTCATAGACGGCAGCCCACCAGGCTCCCTCGTCCCTGGGTTTCTCCAGGCGAGAACATTGTAGTGGGTTGCCATTTTCTTCTCCAATGCATGAAAGTGAAAAGTGAAAGTCAAGTCGCTCAGTTGTGTCCAACTTTTCGAGATCCCATGGACTGCAGCCTACCAGGCTCCTCACCCATGGGATTTTCCAGGCAAGAGTACTGGAGTGGGGTGCCATTGCCTTCTCCGGCTTCATGTCTATAGATCCCATATCAATAAGAGGTGTCCTAGGGATGAGAAATAGGTTTTAGAATTGAACAGAACTGGCTCCAAACCTTAGCTCTGCCTCTGATCTACTCATGTGAACTTGGACAAGTTACATTACTTTTCTTTTTTTTTAAATTTTATTTTATTTTTAAACTTTACATAATTGTATTAGTTTTGCCAAATATCAAAATGAATCCACCACAGGTATACATGTGTTCCCCATCCTGAACCCTCCTCCCTCCTCCCTCCCCTACATTACTTTTCTAAACTTCAGTGTCTTCATGTAAAATCTGGAGAGTGTAATAGAATGGATTTTAAAACTGGTATTTTAAAGATTAAACAAAAACCCTTAGCACAGTTTCTGTTACAAGAAGTATTCAGCAGACTTAATCTACTCTTAACCAATTTATAGGTTACTGTTTTATGAGCTTTGGAGCCTGGCAACAGGTTCATCACCCTACTTTGCTACTCCATTGCCCTAGCAAGATAAAACTCTTGAGTATTTTAACAGGAGCAGACATTCAACATTACAAGTTGAATAGAATAAAACAAATGTGATTCGGATGGCCTTTGAAACAGATTCACATCAGCTCAGCTATAGAAGTTCGAATTAACTACTGAGAAACCTGTATGCAGGTCAAGAAGCAACAGTAAGAACCTTACATGGAACAACTGACTGGTTCAAAACTGAGAAAGGAGTATGACAAGGCTGCTCACTGTCACCCTGTTTCTTTAACTTATATGCAGAGCACATCTTGTGAAATGCCAGGTCGGATGAGTTACAAGCTGGAATCAAGATTGCTAGAGAAATATCAACAATCTCAGATATGCAGATGATACTACTCTAATGGCAGAAAGAGAAGAACTAAAGAGCCTTTTGATGAGGGTGAAAGAGGAGAGTGAAAAATCCAGCTTAAAACTCAGTATTAAAAAAAAAAAAATAAGATCTTGGCATCGGGTCCCATTACTTCATGGCAAATGGAAGGGGAAAAAGTGGACAGTGGAAATCAGTGGAAAATCAGTGGGAAAAAAGTGGAAATCAGTGACAGATTTCCTCTTCTTGGCTCTAAAATCACTGAGGATGCTGGCTGCAGCCATGAAATTAGAAAACCATTGCTTCTTGGCAGGAAAGCTATGACAAACCTATACAGTGTATTAAAAAACAAAGACATCACTTTGCTGACAAAGGTCCATATAGTCAAGGCTATGATCTTTCCAGTAGTCACTTTCGGATGTGAGGTGGACCACAAAGAAGGCAGAGTGCTGAAGAATTGATGCTTTTGAACTCTGGTGCTTTAGAAGAACCTTGAGAGTCCCTTGGACAGCAAGGAGATCAAACCAGTCCATCCTAAAGGAAATCAACCTTGAATACTCATTGGAAGGAGTGATGCTGAAGCTGAAGTTCCAATACTTTGGCCACCTGATGCAAACAGCTGACTCACTGGAAAAGACCCTGATGTTGGGAAAGATTGAAAGCAGAAGGAGAAGAGGGCAATATAGGATGAGATGGTTGGATGGCATCACTGATTCAGTGGGCATGACCTTGGTCAAACTCCGGGAGATGGTGAGGGACCATCTGTGGCCTGGCTTGCCACAGTCCATAGAGTTGCAAAGAGTTGGATATGACTTGGTGACTGAACACACTCTGAGATAACACACTTCATAAGTGTTTGCCTTCACTTTACAGAGTGCTTTCATTTGTAGTATTATATTTATTTACTGTTATGTAATCAAGTTTAAAAAATTGAAGTGACTCTCCTGATTCTTAAACACTAAAATTTTTTAACTGCAAAGCTAGTTTTCATGACCATGGCTCTATCTTGGAAATCCACAAACCAAATTAGTACTGTGAAAACTGTCCCAGGGAAAGTAGTTCTGATCCATACACAGATGTTTTTGTCTATGATAGAATACATTTCATTAACTTTTCAGTTTCTTGGTGCCTAATACCTTTTATTAGTGAATAAGAACACATATTCTTTTAGTCCCCCAACTAAAAATAAAACCAAAACACTGATCAGTCACAATAGGTAAAGCCTAACTTTGTTCCCTGTGCAAAGTTAGGCATTGGTGAGCATTCATTACTCCTTCATTTTTCACAGTATCTCAGAATGGTGTTTTCTTTTTCTTCTGCTATTATTAATGACAATTATAGTCTCATAACTTTATTATAATTATTTCTTTTATTTGTTTAAATTGCACAAATTTCAAACATACTGAAGTGTTCAGTTCAGTTCAGTTGCTCAGTTGTGTCTGACTCTTTGAAACTTCATGGACTGCAGCACACCAGGCTTCCCTGTCCGTCTCCAACTCCTGGAGCTTGCTCAAACTCATGTCTATCGACTTGGTGATGCCATCCAACCATCTCATCCTCTGTCATCCCCTTCTCCTCCTGCCTTCAGGCTTTCCCAACACCAGGGTCTTTTCTAAGGAGTCATCTCTCTGCATCAGGTGGCCAATGTATTGGAGCTTCAGCTTCAGCATCAGTCCTTCCAATGATTTTTCAGGACTGATTTCCTTGAGGATTGACTGGTTTGATCTCCTTGCAGAACTTGAGGGAATCTCAAGTTCTCCAACACCACAGTTTAAAAACATCAACTCTTCTCCTTTCTTTATGGTCTTTATATGGTCTTCATCAGCTTTCTTTATGGTCCAACTCTCACATCCTTGCATGATTACTGGAAAAACCAGTAATGGAAAAACCATAGCTTTGACCAGATGGACATTTGTCAGCAAAGTAATGTTTTTAATATGCTGTCTAGGTTTGCCATAGCTTTTTTCCAAGAAGCAAGTGTCTTTTAATTTCGTGGCTGCAGTCACCATCTGCAGTGATTTTGGAGCCCAAGAGAAGAAAGTCTGTCACTGTTTCCACTGTTTCCCCATCTATTTGCCATGAAATGATAGGACCGGATATCATGATCTTCATTTTTTGAATGTTGAATTTTAAGCCAACTTTTTCACTCTCCTCTTTCACTTTCATCAAGAGGCTCTTTAGTTCTTCCTCACTTTCTGCCATAAGGGTGGTATCGTCTCATATCTGAGGTTATTGATATTTCAGCAGGGAATCTTGATTCCAGTTTGTGCTTCATTCAGCCCAGCATTTTGCAAGATGTTCTCTGTATAAAAGTTAGATAATCAGGATGGCAATATAAAGCCTTGAAGTATGCCTTTCCCGATTTGCAACCAGTCTGTTGTTCCATGTTTGGTTCTGTTGCTTCTTGACCTGCATACAGATTTCTCAGGAGGCAGGTAAGGTGGTCTGGTATTCCCATCTCTTTCGGAATTTTCCACAGTTTGTTGTGATCCACACAGTCAAAGGCTTTAGCGTAGTCAGTGAAGCAGAAGTAGATGTTTTTGTGGAATTGTCTTGCTTTTTCTATGATCCAACAGATGTTGGCAATTTGCTCTCTGGTTCCTCTGCCTTTTCTAAATCCTGCTTGAACACCTGGAAGTTCTCAATTCATGTATTGTTGATTCTTCACATACGTGAAGTTCTCAATTCACATACCTAGCTTAGAGAATTTTAAGCATTACTGATGTGTAGAGTGTAACATTCTTGAACCCACCATCCAGCATATACATTGATATTGTTTCTTATTTGACTCATAAATTTTTAAAGAAATAAAATAAATCAGTTATTGCTGAAGTTAACAGTATCCTTCTCATTCACATTCACAGTTTTCAGGGCAAATTTATGGTCTGTAAACACTATTAAGTAGCTTACTCTGTACATCCTTCTATAACTTGCTTTTTTATTCATCAGTATTTTCATGATTTGTCCATGATTTACAGATTTTTTTTCCTTTAGTTTTAAAGGATGTATAATGAATAAAGCATAATTTACTTATTGATTTTCTGGTTGGTAGATCGTCATTATGTTTTATCAATTTTTTTTTTTTGCCATTAAAACAATGTGAATTCTTTATGCAATATTAGCAGTTCTCTGAATATACTAATAGGAATGCAACTGCTGGACATACAGTATGTGTATCCTCACATTTAATTGACCTTTTCAATTTGTGTTTCATGCTATCAGTTACATTTTAACTAGAATACTTTGTCAGAGCTATCGTTTTCCTCTATATTCACCAACACCTAATTTTTTAGTTTTTGCCAATTTAATGTAAACAATTAATGATGTAATTTATTTTGCATTTCTCCAGTTGCTATGGAAATTTAGCCGCTTTTCATGTGTGCTTATGCTGTTTGGGTTTTTTACCAGTTCACATTTTCAATTTTGTTATTTGGGTTTTTTTCACTGATTCCTAGTTCTGTATATATTATCAGTATTGATCCTTGGTTGGCTTTGTGAGTAACAAATGTCTTCTACCAATTTATATGTTGGGTTTTGATTTATTCATAGTATACAACTGAACAGGAGTTCCTGTGTTTTAATGTAAACAGTAGTCAGTCAAGAGTAGGTGCAGGAAAGAAGTTTCTGTTTATTTTAAGCACCAAGGAATTTGATGCAGGGAATTAATTGCTGGTTAAGTTCCTAGAATAAGTGGGTGTTTGTTTTGTTTTGTTTTTAAATATATGGGGTGGGGGGAGAGACTGGCTATTTTTGTTTCATTTTTCTTCCCTTCTTTTGTCTTTTACAATTGTCACCAGAGAATGCTATAGAGTGTTTCCAGTTGGTTGAAAATATCATTTGTGACTTATGGAATCATCAACTTTAAGGAATATTTTATGAGAGTTTGTAAGTAATGTGTGTCTATTTATTGGCTAGGAGGTTCTATAAAAACCCTTTATATCAAGCATGTAAACTATATGCTCAAGCCTTTCATATCTTTACCAATGTTTTGTCTATTTGATCAATCTATTTCCTAGAAAAGAACCTTTAGAATGTCCCACTGTGATTGTGAATTTGCTGATTTCTCCTTGTACAGTGAGCCCTTCATATCTGTGAGTTTCCTTGATTTCAGTCAACCTCACATTGAAAACATAAAAAAAAAAAATCCAGAAAATATCAAAAATAAAAAATTGAAAATGCTAAACACAGGCAGTTCTTTCTGTAGCATTTTCATTGTACTAGGCATTACAAGTAAACTAAAGATAACTTATGGTGTATGTGTGGATCTGCATAGGTTATATGCAAATATTATATCCTTTCATGTAAGGGATGTGGGTATCTGTGGATTTGGGTATCTTCGAGGGTCCTAGAATCAATCCTCCCAGAAACTGAGAGAAGACTGTACTGGTGACATTTTCCCCTTATGTATTTGAGATTATACTCTGAAGTGAAAATAAATTTAGGCATTCAGAACTCCCGAAAAGTTCTGTCCTTTAACTTTTAACTCATGAACTTTTCTTGCCTTAAAGCCTGTTTTGTCTGATATTTTTACAGCCACATCAGTTTTCTTTAGTTTGAGGCTAACTTATGTATTTTTTCCATAACATTACCTCTACATTTTCTGTGTAATTTATTTTAGTTATATCTCATATAAACATGTACAGCTGGGTTTTCTCAAAATTTGAATTTTGAATAATTACATGTATACAAAAAATTTAAAGGAATAGAATAGGAAATATTACTGCTACTGCTGCTGCTGCTGCTAAGTTGCTTCAGTCATGTCCGACTCTGTGTGACCTCATAGACGGCAGCCCACCAGGCTCCCCCGTCCCTGGGATTCTGCAGGCAAGAACACTGGAGTGGGTTGCCATTTCCTTCTCCAATGCATGAAAGTGAAAAGTGAAAGTGAAGTCGCTCAGTTGTGTCCAACTCTTTGCAACTCCATGGACAGCAGCCTACCAGGCTCCTCCATCCATGGGATTTTCCAGTCAAGAGTACTGAAGTAGGGTGCCGTTGCCTTTTCCAAGAAATATTACTACCTTTACCTACATTTATCAGTTGTTTTTATCACCTTTACATTTTATTTACAGGTTACACAATTTTTACATAAGTTGCAATTACATGCTACTTTACTCTGAATTGAATGATTTATATATCACATATTACATTATATTTATAATATAATATATGTATTACACATACATCTGCACACGAACTCATCAGTTCAGTTCAGTTCAGTAGCTCAGTCATGTCCAACTCTTTGCAACCCGTTTGCAACCCCTTGGACTGCAGGACGCCAGACCTCCCTGTCCATCACCAACTCCCGGAGCCTACTCAAACTCACGTCTGTAGTGTCGGTAATGGCATCCAACCATCTCATCCTCTATCGTCCCCTTCTCCTCCTGCCTTCAATCTTTCCCAGCATAAGGGTCTTTTCAAATGAGTCAGTTTTTCGCATCAGGTGGCCAAAGTATTGGAGTTTCAGCTTCAACATCAGTCCTTTCAATGAACATTTCAGACTGATTTCCTTTAGGATGTACTGGTTGGATCTTGCAGTCCAAGGGACTCTCAAGAGTCTTCTCCAACACCACAGTTCAAAAGCATCAATTCTTCGGCACTCAGCTTGTTTTATAGTCCAATTCTCACATCTATACATGATTACTGGAAAAACCATAGCCTTGACTAGATGGACCTTTGTTGGCAAAGTAATGTCTCTGCTTTTTAATATGCTGTCTAGGTTGGTCATAACGTTTCTTTCAAGGAGCAAGTGTCTTTTAATTTCATGGATGTAGTCACCATCTACAGTGATTTTTGGAGCCCTCCAAAATAGTCTGCCACTGTTTCCACTGTTTCTCTGTCTATTTGCCATGAAGTGATGGGACCGGATGCCATGATCTTTGTTTTCTAAATGTTGAGTTTTAAGCCAACTTTTTCACTCTCCTCTTTCACTTTCATCAAGAGGCTTTTTAGTTCTTCTTCACTTTCTGCCATAAGGGTGGTGTCATCTGAATATCTGAGGTTATTGATATTTCTCCCAGCTATCTTGATTCCAGCTTGTGCTTCTTCCAGCCCAGCGTTTCTCATGATGTACTCTGCATATAAGATAAATAAGCAGGGTGACAATATACAGCCTTGACGAACTCCTTTTCCTATTTGGAACCAGTCTGTTGTTCCATGTCCAGCTCTAACTGTTGCTTCCTGACCTGCATATAGGTTTCTCAAGAGGCAGGTCAGGTGGTCTGGTATTCCCATCTCTTTCAGAATTCTCCAGTTTATTGTGATCCACACAGTCCAAGGCTTTGGCATAGTCAATAAAGCAGAAATAGTTTCTCTGGAACTCTCTTGCTTTTTCGATGATCCAGCAGATGTTGGCAATTTGATATCTGGTTCCTCTGCCTTTTCTAAAACCGGCTTGAACATCTGAAAGTTCATTGTTCATGTATTGCTGAAGCCTGGCTTGGAGAATTTTGAGCATTACTTTACTAGTGTGTGAGATGAGTGCAGTTGTGCAGTAGTTTGAGCATTCTTTGGCATTGCCTTTCTTAGGGATTGGAATGAACTCATACACATATATTAATCATTTAAAAGTGTATTTCTGAGTAATAATTCATTGGTGGATATATCACAATTTGTTTTTATCAATTCACCCATTGAAGGACATTTTAGTTGCTTCCAGTTTTTGGCTATTACAACTTAAGATGGTATGAACATTTATGTCAATATGAGCAGTGGTAGTTTTTTTTTCTTCATAAATATCTAGGAATGGAATGGCTATCTTATATGATAGGTTGTATGTTTAACTTTTTTAAAAATTTATTTTAATTAGAGGCTGATTACTTTACAATACTGTGGTGGTTTTTGCCATACATGAATCAGCTATGGGTGTACATGTGTTCCCCATCCTGTATCCCCCTCCCACCTCCCTCCCTATCCCATCCCTCAGGCACTGGCCCTGAGTGCCCTGTCTCATACATTGAACCTGGACTGGTGACCTATTCCACATACGATAATATGCATGTTTCAATGCTATTCTCTCAAATCATCCCACACTTGCCTTCTCCCACAGAGTCCAAAAGTCTGTTCTTTATATCTGGGTCTCTTCTGCTGTCTCACATATAGGGTCATCGTTACCATCTTTCTAAATTCCATATGTATGTGTTAATACACTGTATTGGTGTTTTTCTTTCTTTTTTTTGCCTGAAAAAAGAACCATGTAATTTAATTTTGATGTATATATACTACAGTCTGGTGTACTGCAGTCCATTGGGTCACAAAGAGCTGGACATGACTTAGGTACTGAACAACAATACATACTTCTGTCTACATTGTGCATATATGCATTTATATACAGGTATTTGTCTATGTGCCACATTAAAGTAGAATATGTATCTATCCTTGTATTTGTATTTTTTTTTTTTTTTACCACTGGGAAGATGTTTTTCTTTCTGACTTATTTCACTCAGTATAATAGACTCCAGTTTCAGCCACCTCATTAGAACTGAGTCAAATGTGTTCTTTTTAATAGCTGAGTAATATTCCATTGTTGAGGAGGAAATGGCAATCCACTCCAGTACTCTTGCCTGGAAAATCCCATGGATGGAGGAGCCTGGTAGGCTGCAGTCCATGGGGTCGCTAAGAGTCGGACACGACTGAGCAACTTGACTTTCACTTTTCACTTCCATGCATCGGAGAAGGAAATGGTAACCCACTGCAGTGTTCTTGCTTGGAGAATCCCAGGGACGGGGGAGCCTGGTGGGCTGCCTTCTATGGGATCGCACAGAGTCGGACACGACTGAAGCGACTTAGCAATATTCTATTGTGTTTATGTACTACAGCTTTCTTATCCATCTGTCTGCCTATGGACATCTAGGTTACTTCTATGTCCTAGGTATTGTAAACAGTGTTGCGACGAACATTTGGGGTACACGTGTCTCTTTCAATTCTGGTTTCCTCAGTATGTATGCCCAATGGGATTGCTGGGTTGTTTGGCAGTTCTATTTTCAGCTTTTTAAAGAATCTCCACACTGTTCTCTATAGTGGCTGTACAAGTTTGCATTCCCACCAACAGTGTAAGAGGGTTCCCTTTTCTCCACATCCTCTCCAGCATTTATTCTTTGTAGACTTTTTGATAGCAGCCATTCTGTTTGGTGTGAGATGGTACCTCATTGTGATTTTCATTTGCATTTCTCTAATAATGAGAGATGTTGAGCATCTTTTCACGTGTTTATTAGCCATCTGTATGTCTTCTTTGGAGAAATATCTGTTTAGTTCTTTGGCCCATTTTTTTTTTTAATTGAATCATTTATTTTTCTAGTATTGAGCTGCGTGAGCTGTTTGTATATTTTTGAGATTAATTTTTTGTGAGTTGCTTCATTTGCTATTATTTTCTCCCATTCTGAAGTCTGTCTTAACTTTTAAAGAAATTGTCAAACTGTTTTCCCACAGTGATTTTTCCATTTCCATTCCCACCAGCAATGCAGGAGAGTTCCATTTCTTCCACATCCTTGCCAACACTTACTTTGGTAAATCTTTTTAATTTCAGATATCTAAAAGGTGCATATTCATATTTCATATGTGATTTTAACTTATATTATCCTGATAATGAATGATGTTGAGTATCTTTTCATGTTCTCAATTGCCATCAGTATACATTCTTTGGTGAAATGTCTGTTTAAATCCTTTGCCCATTTTTACTGGCTTGTTTTATTAATGCATTTCAAGAAATTATTGCATTAAATGTAACATCCACAAGAGACTTAATTAATATCTCTTATCCACTTCTAAACAAAACCCTGGCTTTGCCCTCCCCCTCCCCCACCCACTTTATTTCTGTTTTTTGTTGTTGTTGTTGTTTGAAATTTTAGTTTCACTTTGTTTCCATGTGTCTATTTATCTACCTCCCCACCCATCCATCCTAACATCTCTGTTCTCTTTTTGTGAAACTGCAGTCAGAAATGTTTTACCTATAAGTGTGACCTTCATGTCTCTTAATTAATCTTTTGTGTTTTCCAGTTCTTTATATCTCTGTGTCGTATTTCTTTGTTGCTTTCTGGGGAATTTTCTTATAGTCACCTTCTTATTTCCCTCTTGAACTGTGGCAGGACAACTATATTACCTCCTCTTTCACACTTCTAATTGCGGAAGTTTCATTTGTAGGAAATATTTGGTTCTTTTGGTTCATTTTTAGATTCATTTATCTTTCTGTTAGTGTTCTATTTCTAGACCTTCTTTTACCTCTTAAATGAATTTATGTATATTATGAATACATATTCAGTAATTACTCTCATATCAGTCTGTTATCATGGTTCTTTGGTTCTGACAGTTCCGTTGGCACATCTTCTAACTTTCTGACATGGAGAGTTGTTCCCTCAGTTCTTTGTAACCCACTTTTTGTACATGCACTTTCTGTGGGTATTGTTTTCTCTTGGATAATTTCATGGGTCCTAGTTGTGAAAGTGTCACTGGCTTTGATTCTGGCCGAGTCCCAGGGGTTTCAAAGGTCGTTTGCGTTAATTTATCTCCTGTGACTCCCATACAGTCGCTGGTAATGTAAATTTGAATTCTATCTCTGGCATAGGCTTGGGGTGTGATTTCCCCTAGTTGCCTTTCTGTTTCTTTCTCCTTACAGCTTCGAGGAAAGCATGAGTTTCCTTGAAGGCTCCATGGTCTACAGGCAGGGAATTTTCTGGTTTCATAGAATGGAAGGGGCAGCTCCTAGAGGAGCCAGGCTTTATGAAGGAGTCCCTGGGCCAGATTTCCACCACTGTGGCCAAGCACTACATCTCTAGCCCACAGTGAGAGTATTAGAACCCTGACTCCAGCCCTTGCAACTTTTGTCCTTTTGGATTTTCAACAGTGAAAACGTTAGTCCCTTAGTTGTGTCTGACTCTTTGCAACCCCAGGTTCTGTAGCCTGCCAGGCTTCTCTGTCCATGGGATTTCCCAGGCAAGAATACTAGAGTGGGTTGCTATGGCCTTCTCCAGGGGATCGCCCCAACCCAGGAATTGAACCTGGGTCTCCTGCATTGAGGCGGATTCTTTACCATCTGAGCCACCCAGCAACCCCAAATATATTATTCTTCACTTGCCTTGTTGTTGGCAATTCCTCTAGAAAGTGTTTTCCACAAAGGAAACCGGCTGGCCTATTACAACAGACAAGTCCTGGAGAAAAACAGGTCCTTCTGGACCCCTTTCCAAGTCTTTTTCAGACTTTTGCCACAAAATAGAAATTATTTTATAATATGATTCTTTCCTTCATTATCTGTAATAAAATAAATATTGTTGTAAATCTCAGTATACTCAAATATATATACATTCACCTTCTAAATTTAGTAGATAAGCACACTTTTAAACATGTGTAATAAATACAATTTAAACTTCCTACCTTATATCTTTCATAACACTATTTATACCCTCATGGTTGTCTTCATTAACCAATTGGTATAAAATATAAAGGTGGAGCCTCATCAACACCCACCTTAAAAATAGAATTCCTTGACAATATATGAAAATACTTCATAGTCAAGGGCTTTTTAAGAAATTCCTTTTTCAAAACAATTGAAATTTAGTCTAAATATGTTTTAAAATAAAACAACTAAACTTAAAAGGCATTATCAAAACA
Organism: Bos grunniens; assembly: GCF_055505025.1. NCBI lineage: Eukaryota > Metazoa > Chordata > Mammalia > Artiodactyla > Bovidae > Bos > Bos grunniens. Next base: position 57,297,870 of record NC_141183.1, on the reverse strand, counting down.
GTAGTCTCTGATTTTTCATGCATTTTGTGTCAGGAACTACCACATCCCTCTTTCCATCCTCATGAAACAGAACAGAACCAGCATTGAATTGAATAAAGGCGTAATTCATTTATTCTGCCAAGTCTCATTTTATTTCTCTTCTTGGAAATGGGTATAAATGTAGAGTTTGCCATCAACTTCCAAGTTTTCCTTTCAAGTATAGAAAGAGAAATATTTCAGTATAGTCATGTAAGGCAAGTGGAAATTTTTATAAACATTTACTTTGATAGGCACTGTGCAAACATGTTCTATGTTTATCTTATGTGGTCACCTCCTCAGTTCTAACTGGTGGCACAATTTTACCCCATTTTACAGATTGGGAAAGGGTTGCGAGTTTTCTGGCATCCATGCGGTGTTATCTGATTTGACATTTAAACTGTCCACTTTATCCAAACCAAAGTACAATGTGGCGGTAAGAAATATAGTAAAACAAAGGGACTTGAGGGAACAAAAACGTCTTTGAGTTACAAAAGATCTAAATTATACAAGCAGCAGAAGTCTTGGATGGACACCGTGATACCTTTTGAGATCATCTTTCACCCTCCGGGTGGTGGCACTGTACTATTATGGAAAAGGGTTCTTAATCTTTTTTGTACCATGGACCCCTAATTTAGCCTTCTGGGGAATCCCATGGACCTCTTCTCAGAATAATGTTTTAAAGTGCATAACAGAGCAAATGGAACATTGCTGTAGCATCTGACCCCTGAGATTTTCAAGCATTTCCACTCTGTCCATCTCACCTCCCACTTCTACTCAACTGCTCTGAGACCTTCCCTAACCTTTTTAGAGAAAGTAAAGGAGGGACATACAAGCAATTTGGAAATTATGCAATTTGTCTGTTGAAAGCCTCCCCATTTCCTAAGCCCTCCACCTTTATGCAGATTAAGTCCGATCTTTCTCTAGTTCTATTTGCTGTGCGTTCCCGCGCAGCCCTGGGTCCGCCCAATCCTCCAGGCGGACCCCTCGAGGCCCTGCCCCTAATAGGCCCCGCCCCGAAGCTCCCGAGGCCCCGCCCCCAGCCGGGTCTCGGTCCCTCTCCAGTCCCTGCCAGTCGCTCTGGGCCACTCTCTCGTCCCGCCTCCGAACACGATCCCTGCCTGTCCCCTCTCCCTTCCGGGCCCCGGGGCCGCCGCTGCGGAAGGATGGATCCTGGGACCGGCGCCTTCTCGGAGGAGCAGTTCCGGGAGGCCTGCGCAGAGCTCCAGCGGCCCGCACTCTCCGGGGCCGCCTGGGAGCTGCTGGTGGAGACCCAGGGCATCAGCGTCTACCGGCTGCTGGACCAGGTAGCTGTCCGCCCCCAGAGGACCGCCGGGCGGCCGTCTGCGGGGGGCAGGGTGGGGGGTGCTCCCGGGGGGCGGGGGTGGGGGGACCGGACAGGGCAAGTGTTTTGTTACAAGTTGATGACAGCGTGAAAACGTGGGTCTGCGGATTCTTGCTTAGCCCCACCCACTTGCCTGCAAGGGACGTGAGCCTCTCTCCCGGGTGGGTGCCAGTGGTATCTGTGTGGCGGGGAGTATGTTCAGATTGAATCCAGGAAGATAAGCGACTGGGCTCTTCAGAGAGTGGATGTTCAGGGTGGTATGTGTGGTGTGAGGAATGTTGCTGAGAAGGGACCTACCGTCGACTCTAGTCATTTCACTAACTTGCTCCTTGGAGTGCTGCCCCATTCCTTGTAAATTGCACCGAATAACTTTAGCCTGAAGAAAAAGTCTGGGGAAAAGTTGAAGGGTAGGAGGAATGGAGTTGCGGGTGTGCGGCAGGCCTTTGGAGCCAGGTAACCGGCCAAGTGGAATGATGGCCTGTCATCGGTTGCTCTGTGTGCTAGCTGCTGCGTGGTAACTAGCTTAAAAGTCGCCTTTAGGCAAGGGAAGTGAAGTGCCTGTTTCCTGGCAGAGACCAGAGTATGAAACTGTTAGAGTAGGGAGGAACTCTGAGTCTGTGTGTCCCAGCGTCACTGGGTACAACAGGATGAGCAGGAAGCTCAGTGTAGAGCAGGCAGAATTAATTTCTGAGTGTCCTTTAAGCATTTACCTGGCTGCAAAAATGGACGTGTTTTCAGAAAAACTCCTTTGATCTTCTGGATAAAATTGTTTCATTTTCCACACCGGCCACTTCCAGGCATTTGCCAAATGTTGGCAATTCACTGCTCAGATGTATCTGATGTCTGGCCCCTTCCCCTTCCCTTTTTTCCCTGACCCCTATCACTCTGAGTGCCACCTCTTCCCTAGAATTGCAGTGATCTTCTGACTTGCTTCTTGGCCTTCCACCCTTTCCCTTCCATCCTGCACACCTGAAATCAAGCACCTGAAAGAGATTGTGATCTTATCATGCCCCTTCCAATGGCCCTGTTGATTACGTAAAAAATAAAACCTACAGTAATAGCCTACTCATTGCATGCTGTCTTATGCTCCAGGCAGGGTTAAGTGCTCTGCAGCACTGACTTAGTCCTCACATCGGTGCCAGGTTGTCAGGCACTATATAGACCATCACCTTATTACCAATTTGGAAATGGATATATGGAAAGATTAAAGATCTCAACATAAGACCAGAAACTATAAAACTCCTAGAGGAGAACATAGGCAAAACACTCTCTGACATACATCACAGCAGGATCCTCTATGACCCACCTCCCAGAATATTGGAAATAAAAGCAAAAATAAACAAATGGGACCTAATTAAACTTAAAAGCTTCTGCACATCAAAGGAAACTATTAGCAAGGTGAAAAGACAGCCTTCAGAATGGGAGAAAATAATAGCAAATGAAGCAACCGACAAACAACTAATCTCAAAAATATACAAGCAACTCCTACAGCTCAACTCCAGAAAAATAAATGACCCAATCAAAAAATGGGCCAAAGATCTAAATAGACATTTCTCCAAAGAAGACATACAGATGGCTAACAAACACTTGAAAAGATGTTCAACATCACTCTTTATCAGAGAAATGCAAATCAAAACCACTATGAGGTACCATTTCACACCAGTCAGAATGGCTGCGATCCAAAAGTCTACAAATAATAAATGCTGGAGAGGGTGTGGAGAAAAGGGAACCCTCTTACACTGTTGGTGGGAATGCAAATTAGTACAGCCACTATGGAGAACAGTGTGGAGATTCCTTAAAAAACTGGAAATAGAACTGCCTTATGATCCAGCAATCCCACTGCTGGGCATACACACTGAGGAAACCAGAAGGGAAAGAGACACGTGTACCCCAATGTTCATCGCAGCACTGTTTATAATAGCCAGGACATGGAAGCAACCTAGATGTCCATCAGCAGATGAATGGATAAGAAAGCTGTGGTACATATACACAATGGAGTATTACTCAGCCATTAAAAAGAATACATTTGAATCAGTTCTAATGAGGTGGATGAAACTGGAGACTATTATACAGAGTGAAGTAAGCCAGAAGGAAAAACATAAATACAGTATACTAACGCATGTATATGGAATTTAGAAAGATGGTAACGATAACCCTGTGTATGAGACAGCAAAAGAGACACTGATGTATAGAACAGTCTTATGGACTCTGTGGGAGAGGGTGGGAAGATTTGGGAGAATGTCATTGAAACATGTGAAATGTCATGTATGAAACGAGATGCCAGTCCAGGTTCAGTGCATGATGCTGGATGCTTGGGGCTGGTGCGCTGGGAAGGCCCAGGGGGATGGTATGGGGAGGTTGGGAGGGAGGAGGGTTCAGGATGGGGAGCATGTGATTTTTTTTTAAAAAATAAAATTAAAAAAAAAAATAAATAAATAAATAAATTGAAGGCTCAAGACTCACGCTGGGGTTGGAACTCAGTTTTCTAGCTCCAGACCTACGCTATGATACACTCCTCCACTGACTCTGAGAGGGCAAGTATGCCAGGTGGGCTGTGCTCCGGGGACTAGGCTGGTCCAGGGCCCATGGCTCCTCCACTCTGGTCCTGTCCTCCCATCAGCCCTGACCACTCCCCTCACGTCCCCTGAAGGGCTTGTGCTCTTTTGCTTTTGTGCCTTTTATCCCACAGCAGCTGCTGCCTGAGCTGAGGCAGAAAGTCTGGCTTTGTTTTGTTTCCATTGTGTACTGACATGGAGCAGGGCCCACCTCCCTCCTGGGGGGAGGATGGGTATTCAGAACTGTTCCTGAATACTCCTGTTCCTCTGAACCATGATATAAGTCGTATTTCCACCTGTTCTGGGCATGAGGGCAGTTATAGTACATTGATGTAAGCTACAAGTCTTTCCAGAGAGCTCCCGTAAGTTGGAGGCCATAGGCGTGGCCTTGAGCCCCAGCAGCTAGGCTGGGGCCACTGCCCATGGCCACCGTGATCTGCATGTGCATTCAGTGTCTAGGGACCCTGCTGTGTCAGGTGCGATTCCTTTCCTAGAGCCTTAGTTGCACATCCAGTGTTATTTGCTGCCTGACCCATTTTGCTAGAGCCTCATTTCCTTTCCAGGTTGACTCCCATCCTTTAGTTTCCTCCTGGAGGAGAATTCCATCGAATCCATCAGTTAGTAAATCTTGTCTTCTGAATGCCACTCCACGTCCAGTGAATTCGGCTTGTCCTACCCTGCCTAGACCTGCACTTATCTCCCCTAACACCCTGTGCCCTCTTCTGTCTGGTGATCCAGTGTGGTTTCATCCACCATGCATGCTGTTGATATTATGTGACTCTGTTTCCTCTTCCCCACACTTTCCTGCCTAGAGCCATTGTGCATATGGCCTTGGGTCCCCAGGTCCCTGACTGGAGGTCCAACCAAAAAATCCTGGCCCCTCTGTTAATGTTCACCTTGGTTTACATACCAGACTATTGCCCAGGTCATTCCAGGTCAGGGTTTTCATTGCAATTGTTATCATCTGGCTTTTTCAATTCTTCCGACTGGTGTACAGAGTGGACTTGTTTGGGGCCCTTTAATGTTAGGGGACTAGCAGAGGGTCTTATTGATCCACCTGACTTTTGATGGAGTTGCATTAAGAGCTTTCCTTCAGTCCCATCAATAGACACATTATTCATCTTATTTCTTAATAACCATCCACAGATTTCCACCCTGCTGGAATGAGTCCCTTGCTTCTTCCCGTCTCTTCCTATTTCTTGTTAATGTGAAACCCATGAGCAGAAGGTGAGACAGATAATCCGATAAGGCTTCTTGAAATGCTTGATTTTGTTTCAGTAAGGTTACGTTTGGTACCCATACAAAAATAACCCTTTTCATCAAAGTTCTCGCTAAATCTTTGTTGAGTAAGGGACATGTTAAATGGATGAATGTCCTGATTATGGTAAAGGCAGTCCATCATGGTTTGCATACAAATCATATTAGCTGTTTCATCAGGGGTGTACCATTTGGAATTTATGGAATAAGAAGAATCAGACAGTCCCCCTTCTCAGACTTTTCAGTGACTTTTATCCAGTTGAACCAGGCTGGCTGTTCCACAGGGAATAACCTGCTGTGAGTCTGAATCAGGGAGGTGTGATCATGATCTAAAAATGATGCTCTAACAAAGTTACCATCACATGATTTGAAAAGACTGACATAAGCATAGAGCTACTTGAAAGAGTTTGCAGTATGACAGATAAATTGTATTTTAAACTAAAAAAGATTGTGGCTTCTTTTTAGTAGACATGAAGAATTCTGAATCTTGTTCTTGACAAATGGCTACTTTTGATACTTTTCCATTTTCTCTTTTCCTGTTAAATCACAGAATTTTAGATTTAGAAAGTCTCTTTGCAACCATTCTGTCCAATTACCATCACCCTTTCTTTTTTCTTTCTTCCTGCTTTCTTTGCCTACTCTGTTTCCTTGTTCTCAACTTCTTTTTCTCTCCCAAAGTGTAGTGCTAACTTATCTTTACATGGCCCCTTAATATACAAAATGCTATTACACGTAAGTTTTCATTTATCCCTCTCAACAAATATAGAAGATAGGTAGAGACAGGTTTCTTTTCCTATTTTATGAATGGCAGTAAGACCCAGAGTGAGCCACACAAGCCCTCATCGCTAGTAATTAGACATGAACCAGTGTACTTGGATAAACTCAGTACCAAATAGCTTGCTTCAATTCAGAACTACATTCTTTTTCTCCAAGCTAAGCAAAGCTAAACCAGTCAATTCTAAAGGAAATCAGTCCTGAATATTGACTGGGGGAACTGATGCTGATGCTGAAATTCCAATACTTTGGCCACCTGATATGAAGAACTGACTCAATGGAAAAGACCCTGATGCTGGGAAAGATTGAAGGAGGGAGGAGAAAGGGACGACAGAGGATGAGATGGTTGGATGGCATCACCGACTCGATGCATGTGAGTTTGAGTAAGCTCTGGGAGCTAGTGATGGACAGGGAGGCCTGGCGTGCTGCAGTCCATGGGGTCGCAAAGACTAAACTGACCTGAAAGCCAAGCTAGGGCAACACTGCTGTGTGCTATGCTAGTCTATGTGGTGCTGTGGAAAAGAGCATGGATTTTGGAGGCAGACAGTGTTGAGTTGCAGTCTCTGCTCTGTTCCGCTGTCATTCATTTATTCAGGAGATGTTCACTGCGTGCCTCCTGTGTGGTAGTGCCCTGACAGACACTGGGCATAAGCAGGGAGCAGGCAGTTGGAGCTGCTGGTTCAGTGAATGAGCTTCTTAAACAATAAACAGTACTCACTAATGATAATAAACATAGTATATAATGAAATTGCAGCTGAAAAATGCTACAGAAACAGTAAAGTGGGATGAAGGGATACAGAGATGTTATGGCAGAGGTGGGGATATCCAGGTGTGCTTTAGATACAGGGAATCTGGAAAAACCCTCTTCCAGAAGTTAACAATTGAGTGGAGATATAAATGAAAGAAGAGATTGTGCCCTGCCAATATCAGAGGAGAAATGGACCAGAGAGTGTTCCTCAAAGCTCAAGAGCTGCCTGGGGAGCTCTCAGGACACCTCTCAGCCCTATTAGAGCCCCATCGTGAACAGAGTTGAAGTGGAGCTTGGATGGTCCTTTTGAGAAGTTCCCCTTTCATCTAGAGGCTGATTATTCTGTCCTGTCTACTTTGGTGTGTTTGAAATACTTCAAAATAAAATATGTTTTTGTTGCTTCTTTTTGTTTTTTAATGTTAAAGCTTCCCAAGAAATTTTAATGAGCATGCTGTGTTATAAACCATTGCAGTAGAGGGAACGGTGAGTGCTAAGTTCCAGAGCCAGGCTGACCTTCCCTCCTTTTCCAGGAGGGGCCAGAAGGACGCAGGACCAGGGTGAACCTGGTGTTGGAGAGTGGCCAGGAGTCAGGGCCCACTTACTACTTGGGGGATATTGACAGCTGCTATTTCATTTTAAAATCTCAGCTTCCTCATTTGCAAAACAAGTATAATTCTTGCTTTTTAGGATCATTGGCTTCTGACAAACATTGAATGAAATGATCCATGGCAGTGATTCTTGACCTTGAGCATACACTAGACTCATCTGCAAAGCCTGTTAACATTCATCTGCAAAGCCTGTTAAAATTCACAGTTAATATCCTACTCCGTTTCAGATTCAGTGGATCTGGGTGGGACTTGAGAGTTGGCTTTACATTTCCTTACTTCTCCTCCTTCTTATTTTTAACATTTTATTTTTACCAAATGCCAGGTGATACTGAAGCTCCATGGATTATACTTTGTGAACCACTGAAGTAAGGGGAGCTTCTCACGTGGTGCTCAAGTTGCACCACCCCACGTGGTGGCACCGAGACTCAGGAGAGGGAAGAGTGAAAAGGAAGACTATCTTAAGGTGAAAGTAATGTCCACTTGAAGACCAACTCTTCCTGATTTTTCAATTAGTGGCCACTTGGGAGTGGATGTGGTCCACTGAACAGCAGGGAGAAGGTTCCCTGGGAGAGAAGGGTTGTGGGTCATTTGCAAAAGCTTTCCCAGAGATCTGCAGTCAGGTCTCCCTGGAGCTTTAGGCTGGATTCTATGCCAGTAGACACTGTGACCTGCCTGTAGATGGTGTGAAACTGGCATGCAGAGCTCACATCATTGATTTAGACCAAGAAAATGTTGGTCTGGAAAGATCTGACTGAGGGCTTGACTTCTTATGATTTGAAACCAAGTGTCTGGCCCTGTGCTAAGAGGCTGCCTTTGTCCTTGCAAAGGTGTTCTCATCAGTGAGTTTGGTCAAGAGAAGACAGTACTTTCCCAGGGACTGTTCTTTCCTGTGCTGTTGCCCTACTGAACTACTGAGAGCCTGGCCTTACTGGAAAACTAGGTTCAGCCGTGCTGCATCGAGAGATAGCTTGGCCTTTTGGAAGGAAGCAGAAAGTAAACTGCCAGGGAAACAGATATGCCTCAGTGGTGAGAAGCTTCACTCTGATTTCCCAGATGGGATCATAATCCAACTTGCATCATGGACCTCTTCACTTCTGGGTGACAGGACTCTTCTCCCTTTTCCCATCCTTCTCCCATCCTTTTCCTAGGTACCAACATGACTGATGGAGCAGTTGATGCATTCAGGACACTTGTGAAGCCATATTTACGAGTGGGTAGGACCACCGTGGCTTAAAGCTGAGCAGCATGTGCAGCCTTCCTCTACTTGCTGCCACTGGTGCAGGTCAGCTCTCTCTCTCTGTCTCTCTCCTGCCCCATCGCCCCTCAGTGTAACTGGATAGATAATGTTGGAGCCTCAGCTCTCTCTCCTCACTTCTCTCAGGATGAGCTAGTGGTCTGAGGCAGCATGAAGATGCTGACTGATCGCAAGGTGCTGGTCCCAGATTTGAAGGCATGCCTTAGCAGGGAGTGGGGAGCAGGATCCCCCATGCCTGTCTGCGGGTGTAAGTCAGACTTTGTATTGCACAGCTGGTTTGGGGCTCTTTGAATACACCCTAGTAAGAAGAAACCTCCAAAATACTGTTTCATGACCCATTCAAGCAGTGTTTCAGAACTTACTGTGTGCCTGCATTTTGGTGATGCCTGACGTATTCATCAGACAGAAAGTTCATACCTTCCAGAAACTTTAAGACAATAAAACAGGCACCTTTTATGCAATGTCTACCTGAGTTCCTGACCTATATCATATGGTTTTCTCCCTGAAAAGCTTCTTTTAACATTTCTTCCAGAGCCAAGTCTGCTGCTGATGAATTCCCTGTTTTTGTTTGTCTGAAAAAGTTTTTATTTCTTATTCACTTTTGAAGGACAGTTTCACTGGATATAGAATTCTAGGTCAGTGATTTATTTTATTCAAAATATTATATATTTCACCCTACCCCCCCCCCTTTTTTTTTTGCAGAGTGGTTTCTGATGAGATATCTGCTATAATTATCATCTGTATTCCTCTATAAGTAAAGTGATCGCCCATTGCTTCCTGCCAACTTCTTTTAAGATTTTCTTTTTCTCTTTGGTTTTCTGAGTTTGAGTATGTTTTGTTTAAGATTGTTGTTGTTTATCCTGTATGGTGTGCTCAAGATCAGCAGATTTACTTTGAAGAGTGGTCTGAGCTTAAATGGTAAACCCACATGTGATTTAAAATAAAATATAACATATTTGGGGTGTATAATGCAAACATTCCTCTCTTGCATGTGGAATAGCAGTATGACTCTAGTAATCCAGAGCTTTTCTGGACTGTTCGTTTTTAGAAGTGGTGGCAGCAATGGTCTAAAGCAGGGATTGCAAATTTTTTTTTTTTCTATAAAAAGCCAAATAGAAACTACTTTAGGCTTTATAGACTAAAAGGCTGTATATTTCCTTACATAACCACTTTGAAATCTAAAAACTATTGTTAGCTGTGGACTGTGAAAAATAGACAGCATGACAGATTCAGTAACTCCTGGTCTAAAATACAGTTCTGATGCTTAATTGCTCTGAGGTTTTGGGATTTATGAACCTAGGGCCCTAGCTGAGTCTCAGCTTCCTCATCTGTAAGCTGGAGATAATTCCTTTTCTGCCAGAGTTGTGCCAGGGATCCAATGAGAGGATACATTTTGAAGCCCCTAGTAAATTAAATGGTGTTTGCTGTGAGTAGGGTGATCTCTGTTCTACTCTGCCCTTCAAGACCTGCATTACGCTTGTCCTGGTGAAACATATGACAACACTCTTTCACTCAGAACTGTCCACTAGAATGGTCAATCACACGGTCACCTTGGCCACAGCTCTGTCTACTCTGACGGCTTGTTATTTCTCTAATAATATGTTGGGAGAGTCCAGTGACGCTTGGAGGTGGGATCACAGGCTGTGAACTCTGCCGTCACATCGCTGGCTTCAGGTTCAGGTTCTTTTGCAACCAATGAGCTTCAGGTCAAGCTCATTACTTGTGTGACCTTGAGTGAGTTTCCTAATCTTCTAGTGTTAACAGCTGTATTTATTGAGGTATCATTTAAGTACCCCAAAATTTACTCATTTTAAGTGTATAGTTCACTAATTTTTAGTAAATTTATGGAGTCACACATCCTTCCCCAAGTCTAATTTTCGAATATTTGTGTCATCCCCAAAGAAACCTGTTCCCCATTTGCAGTCATCCCCTGTTCCCGTTCCCAGTCTTAGACAGCCACCAAACTACTTGGTGTCTCTGCAGATTTGCATTTTTCTGGGTAGTCTGGGGCAGGAACACTGGGTTAGGGACTGGAAGGAAAGTTTCCCATCCAGGTTTTGTCAGCAGGAGTCATCAGCTGCCTTTTGATGCGTCTCTGTCATTTTTTACATAAGGATCTAAGACTCCTTCCAGCTCTGAGAGCCTGTGCCGTCTTTACTGACATTCTTAGCTTGTCGTTTGGAGCAGTGGCTTGGAGCAAGTGTGCAGAGAGAGTAGAGCCATATTAGGAGCCGTCGTGGGGAGAAGAAGGGGACGGTGTCCTCCTCTCTCTGGCTGTCCCCAGAGCTAACTGTAGAACTCGAGCAAGTATGTCACCTCTCTGAGCTTCATGTCCTAGGGACATGACACCAGTGTCCCTGTTGATACCACAGGGCTCTGTTGAGATTACACAAGATAGTGAACCTAAAATTGGAACCTGCACTGAGTTTAGAGAAATGAATGTTCATAGTATTGAAAAAGTTAGGTCAGAGTGATTGGACAGCTTCCAGTGCAGAATGCATGGCAGCTGTAGTGACGCTGACAGATCACCAAGGCAAATCCATTCCAAGCTGAAAAGCCAAGTGTAAACCTTGCCTGACTGTTTTCTCAGGCCCAAGAATATAGTGGGCCCATGGTGGTTGTTGCTGTTTGTTTGTTTGTTTGTTTTTCCCTGTGGTACATAGTGGAAGGAGATGGAATTTCCTGTAGTAGAGTGTGTGAAGTTTCAGATTTCTATGCAAAATTAAATATGCTGCAGTTTAATGTCCATTAATTGTGTCCATTATCACTTATTTCTCTTCCTTGACTATTTGTTTCAGTAATGGTTACGTATTTTTGTACTGTTTTAATGAATTACATAGTGTACTATTTTGTACTGTTTTAATTAATTACATAGTCTTACATGCTTGGAAACGTTCAGAAGTCTGATCAGTACTGTTTCGTCAGTCTACTTTAATGTCAAATAAGAAGCAAACCTGGACTTAGAGTTGGAGGACATTGTATTAGGAAGAATACTTTGACCATAAGACCCGTGAGTTTCTCAGGAGAGAGGTAGAAAGGTCTTTATTTTTTTTTTTTAACAGAGACAGAGGAGTCAGCAAGACTGAAGCTGCATGTGGGGAAGTGAGGTGAAGGTGGTCTGCTAGAGAATAGAACAGAATATCTTACCTTTAGGCCAGTTCATTCTCAGCAGCACTGAGACTGCCTAGACTGAGGCTGGGCCAAAATTTAGAGTCTGGAGGAAGGAGATGCTTAACTAGTTTGGTTAACAACCATTTTGTGCCTATTGATCCTTGGAATTAGTAGCTTAGCATTTGTGGAACCGTCAAAGGGAATTTAGAAGTGTTGTGTTTGGCCTTGTGATAGGTAAACAAAGGGAGTGTGTGTGTGTGTAAAAGTGATTCTTTTGTAATAAGATGTTTTTTGAAACACAAAGCATGGGAGAGTTTCTTAATCTCTGTTGTTTTTCAGGATCACAGAGCTCAAATAAAATTCTCAATAAGAACCACTTGTAATAAGTAGGATTGCTTTTAGCTGCAAGTAACAGACAACTGGATTAACAAAGTCTTAAACAAGTGAAAAGGGAAAGTGAAAGTTACTCAGTCGTGTCTGACTCTTTGGACCCCCTGAACTATACAGTCCGTGGAATGCTCCAGGCCGCAATACTGGAGTGAGTAGCTGTTCCCTTCTCCAGGGGATCTTCCCAATCCAGGGATTGAACCCAGGTCTCCCGAATTGCAGGCAGATTCTTTACCAGCTGAGTCACCAGGGAAGTCCCCAAAGAGGGGTTTATATTTCTCACTTAGAGGCAACCCACTCCAGTGTTCTTGCCTGGAGAATCCCAGGGACGGGGGAGCCTGGTGGGCTGCCATCTATGGGGTCGCACAGAGTCGGACACGACTGAAGCGACTTAGCAGCAGCAGCAGTGGCAAGTAGTCCAGACGTTAGCAGTTGCTGGCGTTGAATCAATTGATCAACAATGTCAGTAAAACTCTGAATATTTTCACTGTGCTTTCTCATTTTTATTGTTTGAACTGCGGTGTTGGAGAAGACTCTTGAGAGTCCCTTGGACTGCAAGGAGATCCAACCAGTCCATTCTGGGAGATCAGCCCTGGGATTTCTTTGGAAGGAATGATGCTAAAGCTGAAACTCTAGTACTTTGGCCACCTCATGAGAAGAGTTGACTCATTGGAAAAGACTCTGATGCTGGGAGGGATTGGGGGCAGGAGGAGAAGGGGACAACAGAGGATGAGATGGCTGGATGGCATCATTGACTCGATGGACGTGAGTGTGAGTGAACTCCGGGAGTTGGTGATGGACAGGGAGGCCTGGCATGCTGTGATTTGTGGGGTTGCAAAGAGTCGGACACGACTGAGCGACCGAACTGAACTGAACTGAATCACTAAATAGCTACTTCAGCTCTAGACATCATACCCATATTCAAAAGAAGAAGGTATTGTCTTATGGCTGCCTCTACTTATAGAAGAGATTAGCTGTGCAATTTTCTTAGTAAGAAAGAGAGTATATGCTATAATGAATATCCTGTTTCTTCTGGGAATTATATTCTACACATGATATTAACTGATTATCTACCACTGAATAATTCTTTTACCACCTGTAGTGTAGGAAATTACAGTATCCTGTAATCAGTGGGTCATTAGAAAAGTATGTTGTTTTTCAGTTGTTCAGTTGTGTCCAACTCTTTGTGACCCCATGGACTGCAGCACGCCAGGCTTTCCTGTCCTTCACTGTCTTCCAAAGTTTGCTTAAACTCACGTCCATTGAGTCGAGGATGCCATCCAACCATCTCATCCTCTGTCTCCCCCTTCTCCTCCTGCCCTCAATCCTCCCAACATCAGGGTCTTAAAAAAAAGTGGATATATGTATAACTAGTTCACTTTGCTGTACAGCAGAAACTAGCCCAACAGTGTAAATCATCTATACTGCAATTAAAAGTAATGTAAAAAAGAAAAGCATGCATTGCATTTTACTTTGGATACAGAAATTGAGCCATTCTTAGAAGTGTTTTTCTGGAGGACCTTCAGGAAAAGCCAAGCACCTCTTGCATAAACTTGTTTAGAGTCATTTATTGAAATGTTAGAATTTCAAAACGTATCTGCAAAAAATTTTGCACCAGAATTATATCTTTAGTTTGAAAGAGAATTACACATCAGTACGTTGCCAAAATAAAACTAAGATTTATGCTTCCTTCTACTAAATTATTTGTACAAACAGTGGTACTCAGTCCTGGTGAGATGCTTCTTTGCTACCAGTGAGAGTATAAATAGGTAAAATTCTTTCTTAAAGATTTATAAAAAGTATAAAGAGCATTAAAATGTTAATGTCATTGACCCTAAAATTGATCTCTGAAGAAGCATTTTGCTTGCCTAATGAGAAAGTTAGAATTAGGAACCAGGTTTGTCCATTTGGAATAATTTTTCCAGCAATGTTCATAATTGTGAAAATATATGGAAACAGAAATAACTTACAGAATAATAAAATTAGCTGTGATCACTCAGTTTCAAAATGATGTCATTAAAAATAGGAATACAGTCTGTTTATACTTACTCCCATTTTATAACACATAGAAATATTTATTTACTCAAAAAATATGTGAAATATTATCAGTTGGTATTTGAGGATTATGAAGTTACATGTTTTAGTTTTCTTTATTATTTTTGGCATCTTCTAATTTTTCTCAATGAATATGACTTACTTTTATAATTATGAACATTTCATTTTTAAGAGACATAATGAAAATGTGAGTTTGTTTCTTTTGAAACGAACACCTTCTTTTGAAAGAAATAAGGGGTAAAAAATTGCTTTGACCCGGAATTTGAGTGGGGCTACTCGGTGCTTGAAAAGAACATTTTATTGATGGATTAGCAAAGGTGTCACCAAGCACTTTGCTTCTCTGGTGTTCCGGCATTTCTCAGTCCTGCCGTGAAGGGACTGTTTAAAGGAAGTCGTCATAGTAGTTCCTTCTTGGGTATTCACGTAAGTCGCATCACTCTCTTTTTCTCTTTTAGAGGGCTTTCTGTTTTCTGTGGTATTACTGGAGTGAAGTCACTAAGAGCAGAAACTACATTCAAAAGGGAAGGGGACTAATTCCAGGAAACATTTTGTCTTCATGCGTCCAGATAACCAAAGCTAACTCATGGAAGCTGAGAAGATCTTTTTTTCTATACATAATTATCCCTTTTGCTCACTGTATAGAAAATCAGTTCAGTTCAGTCACTCAGTCACGTATGACTCTTTGAGACCCCATGGACTGCAGCATGCCAGGCCTCCCTGTACATCACCAGCCCTGGAGTTTGCTCAAACTCATGTCCATCAAGTCAACGATGCCAGCCAACCATCTCATCCTCCATCGTCCCGTTCTTCTGCCTTCAGTCTTTCCCAGCATCAGGAGTTTCCCAGCATCTAAGGAGTCAGTTGTTTGCCTCAGGTGGCCAAAGTGTTGGAGCTTCAGCATCAGTCCTTCCAATGAACATTCAGGACTGATTTCCTTGAGGATTAGCTGGTTTGATCTCCTTGCAGTCCAAGGGACTCGCAAGAGCCTTCTCCAACACCACAGTTCAAAAGCATCAATTTTTCGGCACTCAGCCTTCTTTATGGTCCAACTCTTACATCCATACATGACCATTGGAAAAACCATAGCATTGGCCAGACAGATTTTTGTCAACAAAGTAATGCCTCTGTTTTTTAATATGCTATCTAGGTTTGTTATAGCTTTTCTTCCAAGGAGCAAGTGTCTTTTAATTGCATGGCTGCAGTCACTATCTACAGTGATTTTGGAGCCCAGGAAAAGAAAGTCTGTCACTGTTTCCATTATTTCCCCTCTATTTGCCATGAAGTGATGGGACCAGATGCCATGATCTTAGGTTTTTGAATGTTGAGTTTTAAACTAGCTTTTTCACACTCCTCTTTCACTTTCATCAAGAGGCTGTTCAGTTCCTCTTTGCTTTCTGCCATAAGGGTGATGTCATCTGCATATCTGAGGTTATTGATATTTCTCTATATAAAGAAAATGTGAAAGTGAAAGTCACTCAGTTGTGTCCGACTCTGCGACCCTCTGGACTATACAGTCCATGGAATTCTCCAGGTCAGAATAGTGGACTGGGTAGCCTTTCCCTTCTCCAGGGGATCCTCTGCATTGTGGGCAGATTCTTTACCAGCTGAGCCACAAGAGAAGCCCATATCAAGAAAATGGGGACCCAATATTATTAGTATTGGACCCAATGTTAGTCTTAGACCCAAGATTAATAGTATAGAAAATGGGGACCCAATATTCCTGCACAGAAGCGCATTGTCTCTCTGCCTGTCGGTGCTGATTTAAGTGTGTGTGGGCGTAGATGTGTGTTGTGTATAAACCCTCACTATCTTCCTATGTGCGAGTTTGAGGGGAGAGGGCCCTTCCTGTGGGGCATCCATGGCACAGCACATAGTGGGTAAGGCATACCAGTTTGTCATTGGCTGGTTGGAAACCCTTGGTATAGAGCCGCATACTTTTACAGCTGAAACCTTATGAATTAAGTTTTGATTTTACCTTCCGTTACCTGCCAGGTACTTTGATGTACATCTGAGATTCCCAGACTGGGGTGTACTTATCCCACCTGAGTCAGGAGACCCTTGAAACCTTGGGATTTTTAGAAAGACTCTCCATGTTTACACCTTGAATTCACATGATTCTCTGGAACAGTGTTTAAAAAGACAAGTTCACTCATGTTTGGTTAGTCAAAGGATTGCTTTCACACCTGAAAGTACAAGTATGTCTAAAAGTTTCATTTTTGTTTGTTTGCCTTTGCACTGAAATTAATCTGAGCCATTGATTTTATCTTAATAATAGATCCTTTGACAAGGTGGGAGCCAGGAATTGTGAGCTGCCACTGTACGGAGTGAAATGTATAATGTCACCAACTCTAGCCCAGAGCCCTTGCAGAGGAGCTTAACATGAAGAGAAGAGAATCTCTTGTAATTAAGAATATAGAAATGACCTTTTTCTGAATAAAAGGGACTAGTATGATTTAAAGCTAATGTTTCTTTCCCCATTCATTTCTTTTATACATAAATCATTTACAGGAAAAAAAAGCGATTAGTGAAAAATTGTGTCTTGGAATTGGTAAAACAATGTGTTGGGTTTCATTATGCCCGTGGTTATTTAAAATAATAGGCTGAATCCTGGGTGCTAGCTGCCTATATGATACACCCATGTGGGTATTTATAAGCATCTCCAACTCCACTTGCCCAAGGTAGAGCTCTTGGTTACCCCACAGCCCACAAAGAACCTCCTCTCCCATCTACCTGGTTGCTCAAGAAAGACCCCAAGAATTATCCTCAATTCTTTGCTCTCTCTGTCCCCACAGCCCATCTGTCGGCAGTTCCTACTGATATTACTTCCAAAATGTGTCACTAAATCTCTGGCCTCTCTGCATCACTGTTGTTGCCTCCCTGTCCACTCGCCGTTATTCCTTTTCTGGACTGCTGCCCTGGTCTTCTGACTTGTCTCCGTGCTCCCTCATGATCTATTTTCTACCAAGCAGCATGAATCATCTTTTAAAGGTTGCCCACCCCCATTTAAAGTCATTTCCCTGTTTGAAGTCGTGAGTTGGTCTTCCACAGTAGTTAAACTAAAATCTTGGCCCCTTTACTCTGAGTCTCAAAGCCCTTTGGACCCAGGGCTGCTACCTCTCTGGCCTCAGCTGCTACAGCTCTCCCTCATCACAGTGCTCTGGAACCCCTGGCTTTCTGTTCCCTGAGTAAGCCAGCCTGTCAACCTAAGGGCCCTCTCCCAAGCCAGGAATGGGATTTCCTCATCTTCCCATGCTGAACTCCTTCTAGCATTTAGAACAGACACTTTGGATAAATTCCTCATGGAGATATTTCCTGAACACCTGGTAAGATAGGAGGTACCGCTAGCTCTGCTCCCCCTGCAGCTCAGGCACCATTTGCCACATAACCCTCTTTTAATTGCCAGGGTAACATATAGCTGTCACCAGCGCCAATGCCTAAGGCTGGATATATAGGACCGATGGGGACAGGCTTCCGTCTGCTTTTTCACCATTGTGTCACCAGGACCAAGGGAAAGTGCTCAATAATGGTGTTACAGGAACAGGTGCTTTTCGGATGCTGTATGGTCTTAACATGGCAATCAACAGGTTGTTTCTGCCTGTTCTGTTTTTGTAGCAGACTGGATTGTACGCGTATAAGGTCTTTGGTGTTCTGGAGGACTGCTTACCAGATCTGCTTGCAGACGTCTATATGGATTTAGCCTATAGGAAACAGTGGGACCAATATGTTAAAGGTGAGTGACACTCTAATTTGAAAACCAATTAGAAAGTAGAATCCCGTGTTATTTATTCTAGCCATTAGTAAGCAAAAGGTATAACTTTACTATATTTTTCATTTTAAATTTTAGCAAACTCATGTTAAAGTGCTAAGTTAAATATGACTTTGCTGTTCTCAGGGTTTGTTCCTTGCATACTATTAAAGTCACTCTCCAGTTCTCTCTGAGGGCTGTTTTGTTCTTATTTTAAGTTTTGTTGTCATCCCATAAACCTAGGTGATCGTGGAAGGCTTCTTGGAAAAGGTGGTACTGAAGCTTTGTTTTAGAGGTTGAATCAATGTTTTATAAGCAAAAAGATTTTATATATATATGTATATACATGTGAGGAGGTGAGGGGCTGAGTGGTTTAAGGACATTCAAGGCTGAGGGGACGGCATGAGTAAAGTAGAGAAGGCATGAAACAACATAAAATGTTAGAGAACTGTGAGCACTTGGGTGCTGTTGAGTAGTTGGGGAGCAGAATCTGGAACTAGGCTGGAAGGCGGGCCCAGAGCCCCAAGGACCTAAGCTGGCCACCAGGCTAGGGTTCGATTTTTCCCTGGAAGTAATGGAGAGTTATGAGCAGCGATAGATAGAGGATCTTCCTGCCACTTATAGCGGGGAGTAGTTTCTGCCATCCCAGTCAGTCACAGTGAAATAAATACAGCTAGCCTGGGGGGCCAGAGACCTTGACAGAGCCTTGCTGTGGGCAGGAATCTTGGTTGCAAGAAACAAAAGGTAACAAATGCCAGTGTGAGAAAAGGAAAAAGCTTTTTTTGCTTTGGTTTATGACATTGGAAACAGATGTGTGTCTTGTTCCAGGTCAGCTGCATTCACTACTTCATTTCTCCAGCTTTACTCTGTTTCCTTCTGTGTGGACCACATTATAGGGCAGATTCTTGTGTCATGACAAAGATGCCACCAGAAGAGGCAGGCTTACATTCTAACAAAGTTCATCACCCCAGAGGAATAGGAATTTTCCCACTCATTGCATTCAGAGTCACAGGACAGGCTCTAATTGCCTCAGCATGGATCATGCGCTTATGTACTGGGGACATTTATCATGATTTTGGGTCGCTTAGTGTTATCAAATAGGCTTCCTATGTAGGGGGAATTGTGATGCCCACCTATTCAAGGGTGAAGGCAGGTGTTCCCTGTCCATTTCCCTGGCAGCCATGGCTCAGTCATGTACTGTGGACATTGGCAGTTTCTGATGTGTGATACTTGGCATCAGATGTCCCCACTGTGGAATAAAGTCCAGAGGCAGCAGTAGTTTGACTTCTCTGGAGTAATCCTGAGGTTCTTCACCTAACTCTAGTCCTAGATCTTCTGTAAGTTACCCAACAGCCTTTATGAAAGCACTTTTGGCCTAAACTTACAGGAGTGGCCAAGTCTCGTCCACATACGCCTTCCCTAAACTATCACCATGGCCATGTCTGGCTCAATTTCCCAGCCCTGTAATTATCACTGAGTCACTTCTGCTTAAACTACATAGTGAAGAAGAGAAAGGTGATGCTCTGAAGGAGAATGAGATGCTGGTACAAGAAGAGGGGAGTCAAAGCCAAGCAGGCAAATCAACAGATATCCACTCATTCCCTTCCTTTCAAGGGCATCTGCAGCCTCTTGGACCAATGGACTGGCAAGCTCTTTACCCATGGTCTGCTTCTAATAGATTTTGCTATTTCAAAAGCTAAATTAATTGACACATTGCCAAAGTCAGTATCTCCTAAAGGTACTCTTTTGGTTCCTCCAGTGGACTTGGCTTGGCTTCTTCTCTAAATGGTTAATTAGAAGCTTCCCACACAGTTTAGGGGCAGAGTCTGTACACTTCATAGCATTCTTTTACTATCTCCCTCCAATTGCTGATGCTATTTGCATGCAATAGCATGGTGGATTGGTCCCTGTAACTGTGACAGAAAGCAGCATGGGAGATAGGCAAGAAACTTAGAGTTAGCACAGTTAGGCCACTTCCTAGCTTTTTAGGAAGGACACGGAACTCTCTGGAACCTTCATTTCTCAACTGAACACACCAGACTGGGTGGCTTAGTCCCAGGACACATGTACTGAGTCAAGAAGTCCAAAAAGGGGAGTAAGGGCACAACAGTGTAACTGTTGGTAATCTAGCGACATCTAGTGGTTCAGTTCAGTTCAGTTGCTCAGCGTGTCCCACTCTGTGACCCCATGGACTGCAGCACACCAGGCCTCCCTGTCCATCACCAACTCCCGGAGTTTACTCAAACCCGTGTCCATCACGTCGGTGATGCCATGCAACCATCTCATCCTCTGTCGTCCCCTTCTCCTCTTGCCCTCAATCTTTCCCAGCAGGGTCTTTTCAAATCAGTCAGTTTTTCGCATCTGGTGGCCAAAGTATTAGAGTTTCAGCTTCAGCATCTAGTGGTTACCCTGATTTTTAAACCTTAAATTTTAATTCCTAATTTGGTTTCACTGAATTTTGAGACTGTTTATGCTATATGATGAACAACTTTTGTTGGGTTCTTTTATTTTTATGGCATTTTTATATCTATTAGACTCTGCCTCTTGGCAACACGCTTTCAGTGGTAATGAATCTATCAGACTTTTTCCAGAATTCTGTGCCTTGTGAGTTAGTGTTTTATCATCCCTAAAGGGTTGGCAGCATATCAAAGCTTTTTCTTAATTGAAACCAAAGAGACTTCCAGATTCAGTAACTTCTTTGTTTTGTTTCTTTTCTTAGAACTCTATGAAAAAGAATGCAGTGGAGAAACAGTGGTCTACTGGCAAGTGAAGTACCCTTTTCCCATGTCTAACAGAGATGTATCCTTTCCAGAGGTGCACTGGGACTCAGCTTTCTAAAGTGCTTCTCGCCCTGTGACCGTCACCCAATGGTGGCGTGTCCAGCAGATGTGGACGGCGTTCTCTTTGAGTCTTACAGAAGCATCTGCTAAAGCTCTCCCTTCTTGTGTGGCTTTCAGAGATCTCAGAGTGTGACTTCCGGGCCTGATGACATGGAGCATCTTTAACTGGGGTCACAGGAGGGTGGCTTATACTTTTTTGAACCTTTTCTGGGAAGCCCTTGTGCCACAGAATTGGGCATCTGAGAACAACTTTTCACAAAGAGTATTCAGTACATTCCCTCAGTCTATAGAGGAGAAAGCCAGGACCCAGAGAAGTCAGGCAACAGAGGCTGACTTACGTAGCAGCCGACTGAAGGCTGAACTCAGGCACCACATTTCCAGCTCTCTCCACCTCCCCTCCTTCCCAATTATTGGCTCTGGACGCTGTGTGTTATGTTTTGCCCCTTCAGTCTCCTCGATTATGATATGAAGCAGTTGAATAGATGTGGGGAGTTTTAGCTGATACTCCAGGGTTCTGTGAAGCCCCCTTAGGGCTAGGCTAGGAGGGTTTGATGAACATTTGCTGGGTAGACAGATTGGGTGGAATAGGGGTGGGGGTAGGTGTGATTTTGACCTCACTCTTTTCTTCAATCATAGCAGCTGATTGTCTTACACACTAAATTTCTGTAAAGGATCCTTTAAATAAAGGATCTTGGAGATTAAAAAAAAAAAAAAAATGGTTGGAAACCACTGAACTGGATGACTGCCGGAATCTTTTCCAGCTGTAACATTCTGTAAGCCTGTATACTCCTGAATAATTGTGCTCTGGAAAGAGAGGGGGCGTGGGAATGTGTGTGGGTATTGTTCCTGTGTGATTGCTGTACCCTGGCTCGGTCACATCACAGACTCCGTAAGGGGTTATTTCTTGGCTAGGTAGTTTGCATACAGGTGGTATGTATTTCAGCCAATTGTGGTTACTTAATCTCTGAGATTTTATGTGGTTTTCTCTCATCCTGCCAAAACTGTGCAGGCTAGGAGCCAACGTCCCCCTCAGACAGGGAAGAGAACAGGCAGAGGGACATTCAGAACTCTGCTCAGCTTCTCGCCAGGGTCTCACCGTTACGGGCAGCAGACACAGGCATGGACCCAGGTCCAGCTGTGTCCAGAGACAGTGATCTAGACCAGAGCAAACCCACCCCTCTGACCTCACAGGACCCTGCTGGGGGCTGTTCTAGGGAGCAGATGCTTGGGGCTCCTTGCAGTTCTGTTGCGTTGTCTTTCCAATGCCACACAAGCCCATGAGTATCTCAGTCTTTGTATCTACAGGGCTGTTCAGGTTTTGAGAACAGAGAACAGTGTAGAAGAAAAGAACATTAGTTTTGGAGGGAAGGCTCCCAGGGTGAGTGTGTGCTCACTCCTGGTTTGCTGTGTGACCTTGGAAAAGGCCCTTCATTTCCCTGGGCTTCAGTGAACGGGTGGTTCTCCAGTCATAGCCTGGGTGCCACACTGGACCTGCCAACTGCTGTAAGAACCCTGTGAAATTTCAGTTAATATATCAAGTTGTTTCTGCAGTGAGTGTCAGGGGATATCTGTCACGTGAAGTGAGCGAGTTGTAGGACAGTATTTGCTGAGGGAAAAATAGAATGCTTGGGAGAGAGGGAACGCAGAGCTAAGGCAACATCATCCCTTCCTGAAAACACGTAAGCACTTTACTTGCTAGGGAATAGCGTGTGGGGGCGACAGATGTCCCGCAGCATGCCTGAGGAGGGCCAGACCACTGTGGCTGCCGCAGAGACTCTGAGCAGCCTTCCGCCGTGGCCGTGGCTGCTGCAGTAAGTGAAGCTGTATTATACTTTTACTGATTTTTCGGATTATTTTTAAGCTTTAATTCCTTCTACTATGAAGCCTACATTTCCACCATTGGAAAGTCCGATGAAAGTATGAAAGAGCTGAGCCCTCTGCAGCTATGAAAATTTCACCAGGTTTTGAAGCCTCATCTGGGTTCAAATACAGACTCTGTCACATCAGCTGGGCAGTGGGATCTTCTGCAACTTTCTTTACTGCTCTGAGTCTCAATTTCATCATTTATAAGATGGGAATATTTATATTGAATTCACAGTGATGTTCTCAGTTTCAAAGCTGATGCTAAACATAAAGTCCATGATATATGTACGTGATAAGGGCTCAGTAAGTGGTGACTCCGGTTGTTTCTTAAAATTGAATTACCTTCCCTCTAATAGTGCCATAGACATAGTGGCTGGTCTGGGAGTGTTTATTGAGATGAAATGGCTTTGTGATGCTTGGTGAACCAGACCCAGTGAGGCCATCTGCCTACTCATTATTTGGTTATTCATGCGTCTTCCTATGATTGCCAGGTGTAAGCACCCTTGGCTGACCGTCCTCTGTGCCCAGAGGTCAATGATTTGGGGGAGGACAGAGAGCAATGACCCCATTGTCTAGTAAGTGAGATTCTGCTTCAGTCTCTCTCCCATGCTCCCACCAAGCTTATCTGCAGGGCAGTGTTACCCTTTTTTCCTGTAGAGGGAAACCAATAGCAGAAAAGTTGAGTAGCACACCCAGGATGACACAGCTGATAAGTGACCAGTCGTCTGAGATCTCATTGCCTTCTTGGAGAAAGGAGGAGTGGGTTCCCCAGATAATTAAAGTGGCAGGGAACCAATCTCCAGTGGGTAATGCATCCTCTCAAATGACAACACCAGGTGGGAGGAGCCAGACCGTTGTAAGTGGGTAGGCAGACAGGGCAGGACCTGAGCTAACAGAGCAAGGAAGCAGTCACCGAGTGGAGGAGTGGAATCATGTGCCTTTGTTTCTATCGTGGGCTTCCCTTCCACTTAGCTGAGATGTAGGCCTTGCTGTTGAGCCTTGACTTGCGGTGTAGTATGTTTATGTGCGGCAGCGGCAAGAGCTGGACTTTGAAGGGCAGAAGGTCCACGTGATCCTGGCCCAGAGCACCTCTGAGCCGCAGTTTCCAGAGAAGTCGGGTGTGATCCGGGTGAAGCACTACAAGCAGAGGCTAGCGATCCAGAGCGATGGCAAGAAGGGGAGCAAAGGTAAAAAGGGGGCACGGGTTGGGGTGCCTGCCAGGGCCCGCCGTGTGAAGACTGCACTGACTGCAGGCACGGAAAATGCAGGATGCTTATTCCCTGAGGTCAGAGACTGGCCACGGGTCAAAAGAAACAAGAGCGAATCAGTTCACCCCCAGAAGCTTGGGTAGACTAGCATGTGGATCAGTTCATTCTTTACTGACTCTTGCATGGTCTAGATGAAATTAGGACACCCAAGGGAATCAGAAAGTTCAAAACTCACTTCGGGAAGGTCCTGTACATGCACAAGCTGGACAGGGGTGGGCAGGAGGGCTGGTGGGACCACCTCTGCAAGGCAGCTCCTCCTCAGCAAAAACCCAGGGACTCAGAACCTGTCTGCCTTGAGTTCCAGCCTCAGAAGAGACAGTGGGTGCAGGAGTTCCATGCAGCCACCTGCTGACCTGGAGTGGGTGTGGACTGGAGGCTGAGGCAAAATCTAAATTTAGTTGTGATGTGTGTTAAGATGTACCACTTTGGGCATGTCATCCTACTCTTCTGAATCTTCACTTCATCATTTATAAATGGGGGTTTAATCTTAGCAACTTCTTAGGATTAATATAATTAATGAGAGCCATAATTAAATGAGAAACTGTGTCTAAGTGTATCACTTGCCAGGTGATTAATAAATAGCCACAGAAGGTGCCTTGGCTGTTTTCCACAATGTTTCTATGTAAGTCTCCTGCAAGGCAAGGCAGAGGGGACAGTCTCCTGGAGGCCTGTATAACCTGCATCCTTACTTTCTGGGATGGATATGAAAGTGGAAGGTTTGCAAGGTTTGTATGTATCTTCCTAACAGGTTCCCTCCTGAATTGTTCTCTCTCTCTCTCTCTCTCTCTAGTTTTCATGTATTACTTCGATAATCCAGGTGGCCAGATTCCGTCCTGGGTCATTAACTGGGCTGCTAAGGTGAGACCTCAGGAAGCACGATGGGTGGTGTGTTTGACAGCTGTTTACTTAGCCTGTGGGGCTGTCAGCTTGAAGAGATGTGCTATCTCAGGCCTCATGATGCTCTTTTATGAAACTGCTTGGTTGATGGACTATGTTAGGTCTGTGGTGGCCAATACCCAGGATAGAGGCTGGGACAAAAGACAAACTTTAGAAGGAATGCCAGCCCCACCTGCTTTGCACCAAGACCCCTCCAGGATCACTTTCCGGAACCTCCCAAACAGTAGCCTGTTCCTTGTAGGAACAAGGGTGCCGGGGACCCTGTATCTGCTCATGGAGGAGTTAGTCTGACCTAGCTCGGGAGACAACCAACCATATTCAAGCCTGGAGAAGTCTCCAGGTTCTTTGTGGTTATTTTGCTTTTCTGTAAGGAGAGGGAACCCCAGTGCTACCCAGGTCATTCGAGACTGCCTAGAACCTAGAATCATACTGACCATTCAGCCTGCTTTGTAAGGTCCTACTTACTGGCGAGAGGGCTCACCAGTTCCCTGGGAGAGTGAAAAGGCTTTGAATCAAACACAAGATGGTTTGAATCTTGGCCCTGCTTCTGACTGTGTGATCTAGGGAAACCATCAATTTCTTCACCCTTAAAAATGGAGACAGATACCCCACCCTGTAGAGAAGGAGTAAATAGAACAATGTGTGGGGAGTTTCTTAAACAGTGAACAACACTTTAACTAAAGGATGACATACCCACTCTTGCCCCCCAATCCTTACCATTGTCTAATTTTATAAAGCAAGTCTGCTCTTATTTCTTTCCCCTGCCATGCCACTTCCTGTTTTATCTTTCCTTTCAAAAAAATGATTTCTCATAAATATCTTAGCTGTTTATTAGCAAAAGCCAAAATATGTAACAAGGTCTTACAACAGTGGCCCCCGCCTACCCCGTGTCCTGCGTCTTCCCTTCTGTCGTCATCTGTGGCAACATTCTGTGGAAATCTGCTCAGGGTCCCTGTCGTCATATCTATATTCCCAAAGCCATCTTCTTTCACCTTAGCCACATCCTCAAGAATCAGGAGTCATCGCTGTGAGGATATAGAAATGACAGTCTCCTTTCCTTTGCAGAATGGAGTTCCTAACTTCTTGAAAGACATGGTGAAAGCCTGTCAGAACTACAAGAAAACCTAGGGGAGGAAGCTGGGAGCTTTGTGTCCGTGGGATGCTGTTCCTGGAAGTGCGACGGCCCCCCCCGATGCTCAGCCTGCCTTTCCCTTTTCTGTGCTCAGAGGCCTGCACACTCTCTAGCACTTTGTCCCCGAGCGTGTTTGCCTGACATCTGCTCCCTTTCCCAGTCTCCCCACCCCGGGACCCACTGCCTTCCTCCACTCTGGAATGTGGGTCAGATTACAGAAACCTTTGTTTCTTTAAACAAAGAAACCTTTGTTTAAACCTTTGTTCTTAAAAAGTGGAATCCTCAGTAGGGAACGCAGTCCTTCCATTGTGCCATTCTAGGGGAAGGCTGGGTGGAGGGCTGACAACCCTGCCTAAGAGGGACTGATCCCAGTCAGCTGGCTCCTTCCCACGTGTGAGTTGTTGCAACCTGCGAGGGTGATTTCCTGCTGAAGTTGCGTTGCCTACAGAGCTGACTGTCATCGCTCCAAGACTGGAGGACTCATGTCCATTTGCCTTATGCTTTGCTGACTTGGATTGCCTAATTTGAGATAATCGTCCACTAAGTCCCTGCCCATTCCTAGTTGGGGAGGATCATAGGCTGTTTTGATTTCAAACTATTTTGAAAAACATTGCAGGCCTAACTGCGTAGTATGATAACAATTTTTTTCTCATTATCCCTGTTCGGCTTTTTCTTTTTCCCATATGCCCCTGGGGAAGGCTGTCCATACCTCACTAGCTCTGCATTTTACTGGACACTGAGGCATCAAGGCAACTGTAGCAGTTAACAGAAAGCTGCTTTGCACATAATTGAGCTAAAATGTCTTTATATGGAATAAATGAATTTCCATTCTGAAATGTTTGGAGACATTGAAAGGATAAGAGTTCACAGCCAGGGAAAATTTATTAGTGGTGTGGTTGACTCTACACCTTTTTCTCAGGAATTCTATCTAAGTTACCTGCCTCTCCCACCAACCAGAAGACTTCCCTTTTCCTACTTTTTTCTTGGATTTTGGAAGGAAAGTTATTCTGTGGACAAAGGCACAGCCTTATAATCTCAGGGAAACATTTTAATCACTTCTGTATGATGGTAATAAAACTTAATTACAGGGTATAAAAATTCAGGATGTAAAGCTGGATGTGGGAGATTTATTAAAATGGGATACCTCAGACTGTGTCTTTTCTGTCTGGGAAGGGAAGTGCATTGAATACAAAATAAATACAGAATGACTTATACTTGTCTTGTCTGCAGTCTCCTCTCTGTCTTGTTCCCTGCGAATGAGACTGTTAGGTCTCTCTGGTTTGCAAGTGAAATCCGACCTAACTCATAGCCCTGAACATAGAAAGGAATTTTAGGCCCACTTATATGCAAGGCCAGGTATAGCATGGTCTCAGGTAGGGGTTGATACAGGTGCTCAAACCGACGTTGGGAATCAACCCTGTCCTTCTTTAAGGTTTCTTTAATATTGGGCCGTGTTTGGTGGCAGGATCGCTGCTAACAGAAAATGAAACACCTGCGTCTTCCTGAGTTCACACCGAGTCAATAAAAGACAGCATTTCTTTCCAGTTGACTGTGAAGCATCCCATGATTCACTTTAAACCATGTGTCAACTCCTGCCCTGGACACCGGTCATAGGGGTAGAGTTATACACATCAGGGAATGCTTCATAAATGTATCATTAAAATATCACTCTCAGTAATATAGCCAGAATTTAATTTTAGGTAAAGTAAATCTGAATGTCGTATGTAATAGAAGTCAAGGTGATTTTTTTTTTTTTTTTAATGTATAAAGTCATTGAAACAGAAGCACTAGGATTATAGTCTTTGAGCAAAGACTTCACATGAAATGGTGTCATGCAAAGTGTATCTTTAACAGTGTTCAATAATCTGCTAAAAACACTGAGAATACTAAACATACTTAATTTCTTGGTAAGGCGATTTAAAAAAAGTCACCGAGCTTGCTGATAATTAGTAAAGGCCCTGAGGCATTCATGCTTGCTAAGTTGGAGATGACGGTGCTAAGCAGCACTGGAAAATGGGATTGTGTGGGAACTGAGGACCCCTGAGCCAACAGGAAATGCCAGCGACCCCAAAAACACACATGGTGCCATGGAGGTTTAGCTGGATTCCTCAGGCTCTGACTCTGCAGGGTTTGAATGTATCATTTGGAATTTGGACGTTGTAAGCGTATTGCCATTCATCTAACCCTTTGCTTCACTTGTGTTCTCATGTCTGTCTCTCTGAATAGACAATAAGATCTTCATAGGTAGAAACCCTTCTTTCACTTAGATTACTGACCCCTAACGGAGTGTATCCCAGGCACTCAAATGGTATGTAGTGAGTGACTTAATGATTTGGAGGAGATTGACCAAATGACACACCACCCAGAAGGGAAAATCTATTCAGATAAAGACATTTGATTTGATTACATTAAATTCTACTTTAATATTTAATAATTTAATTCAAGCCAAATTATTTCCCCAAGTCATCATTTTAGTGGTTCTAGTAGCTGTAGATCTCCTTAGTCTAGCCTTGAAAGGTCCATGTTAAGAGGTGGCTTTGCTGGCGTGGCTATAAGTTATACTTTCAGTTCAGTTCAGTTCAGTTCAGTCGCTCAGTCGTGTCCAACTCCTTGTGACCCCATGAATCGCAGCACGCCAGGCCTCCCTGTCCATCACCATCTCCCAGAGTTCACTCAAACTCATGTCCATCAAGTCGGTGATGCCATCCAGCCATCTCATCCTCTGTTGTCCCCTTCTCCTCCTGCCCCCAATCCCTCCCAGCATCAGAGTCTTTTCCAGTGAGTCAACTCTTCACATGAGGTGGCCAAAGTACTAGAGTTTCAGCTTTAGCATCATTCCTTCCAAAGAAATCCCAGGGCTGATCTCCTTCAGAATGGACTGGTTGGATCTCCTTGCAGTCCAAGGGACTCTCAACAGTCTTCTCCAACACCACAGTTCAAAAGCATCAATTCTTCGGCTCTCAGCTTTCTTCACGGTCCAACTCTCACATCCATACATGACCACTGGAAAAACCATAACCTTGACTAGACGGACCTTTGTTGGCAAAGTAATGTCTCTGCTTTTCAATATGCTATCTTGGTTGGTTGTAACTTTTCTTCCAAGGAGTAAGCGTCTTTTAATTTCATGGCTGCAATCACCATCTGCAGTGATTTTGGAGCCCCCCAAAATAAAGTCTGACACTGTTTCCACTGTTTCCCCATCTATTTCCCATGAAGTGACGGGACCAGATGCCATGATCTTAGTTTTCTGAATGTTGAGCTTTAAGCCATCTTTTTCACTCTCCTCTTTCACTTTCATCAAGAGGCTTTTTAGTTCCTCTTCACTTTCTGCCATAAGGGTGGTGTCATCTGCATATCTGATGTTACTGATATTTCTCCCGGCAATCTTGATTCCAGCTTGTGCTTCTTCCAGTCCAGCGTTTCTCATGATGTACTCTGCATAGAAGTTAAATAAGCAGGGTGACAATATACAGCCTTGACGTACTCCTTTTCCTATTTGGAACCAGTCTGTTGTTCCATGTCCAGTTCTAACTGTTGCTTCCTGACCTGCATATAAGTTTCTCAAGAGGCATTATACTTTGATGTTAGGGAAATGGCTCAGTCTGGACTGAGTTCAGCTGAGATTAGTCAGGATTTTCATGGTGAAAGTAGCATTAGTATCAGTGCTAAATTTTCTTCTACAGGTGAATTATTCACACTGCATAGCAGTTTAAAGCTAATGACTACCTTGGGACTGAGGAATTCCAGCAGAGGGTCACTTCCTGCAAATGTTCCTATATCAGTGAAGGCCCTGGCCTGGCTCCCTGGCTGAGATTCCTTTCCTAGAATCCCCACCTCTAATGCCTGTTCTTCAAAACTCCTTCCCAGCTGGGTTTGAAAGAAATGCAGGAAGAGCCCATTCAGTTTTCATGTTTCTGGGGGCACCACCCCGTTGTCCCAGAGAATTAACTTTAAATGCTTTGAGATCTGTATTTACTTCACATATTTGTCAATGCTTTGGCGTCCATCTGGCAAGGGGACAGGCATAGTAGTTCCTGGGATGAGTGAGACAGGCTTGGAGTCCATCCTCAAGGAGCTTATGATCTAGTGAAGAAGACACAGTGGAGGAGCTCTTGAAGGATGATGAGTTGTGAGAAAGGGCAGGTAAAGTGAGTGAGAGTCTAAACCTGGAAAGAAAAAGTGAAAGTGAAGTCTCTCAGTCGTGTCCGACTCTTTGCAACCCCATAGACTGTAGCCTACCAGGCTCCTCTGTCCATGGGATTTTCCAGGCAATAGTACTAGAGTGGATTGCCATTTCCTTCTCCAGGGGATCTTCCCAACCCAGGGCTCGAACCCAGGTCTCCCACATTGTAGACAGACGCTTTACCGTCTGAGCCACCAGGGAATCTTAAACCTGGGGCACCAAGAAATTCTGAGGGGTCCGGGAGAACATGTTGTAGTTGGCTGGATGGAGGTTGGAGAAGAAAAGTATTCCACATGGAAGGAACCATTTCCATAAAATCCCTCAAGCAGGAGAGCCACTCATGTTGCAGGAACAACCGAAGGCCAGTAGATCTGAGCAATGAGAGTGGAGGAAGGCATCTCACATGTGGCTGAAGAAGAAGGCCGTGAGGCTGTGGGAGATCCTGAGAGACATGGCAAGGACTTTTATTTTATACCCAGAATGCTAGAAAGCTTTGAAGGATTTTAGGCTCAGCAGTGACCTGATAAGACATAATCAATCCTAACAGCTGCTCATTCCCCCACGGGTCTCCACCATCTCCAGCATCCCTGCAGCACCATCATTGAGGTGCTTTCCAAGCTGCGGGAAGTTTGTCATCCCGAAGCCTCCTTACTGTCCGGTAGCACACTCAGTACCCACACCCACACCTAGTGTTGAAGGTGGAACATCAGCCTACGAAGTTTAACCAGAGAAAAAGGGAAGCAGGGAACATCCATGCCCATCGCCCTGACGCTCCTGGCCCATGCTGCTGTCAACATGCCTTCCAGTGTGAGTACGTCATACATGCTGTCAGAGCAGAGTCAGTGCAGGAGCCAGAAGAGCTAGAGAAAAAAGGAAGTCATGCAAAAAATACGCAGACCAGTTTGTTAAACTTTCCCTGAAGCTTAATTTTCTACACAACTCCCCAACTACAAGGAAGTTTTCTTTTTTCCTTGAGAATATAGAAACAGAATAGGTTTAGGTTCTCAGAGTTTAGAACCAACAAAATGGGAAGACTTCAACAAACTGTTTATATTGCTAATCTATTTGTATATTTCTGTGTCTGCTTGGTCACATATAATACTCTCCATTCATCAGATCTATAATGGAATAGCAACAAGGAAGCATGTTTGTGAGTGTGTTTGCAGGTTCTCCAGCTCGTGTGCCAGGTTCAATGCTAGGCAGTGGAGTTCATAAAGGGAATTAGCAGGCTACAGACATGGAATATGCACACCGTTTATGATAATGAGAGGATGTGATCACCACCATATGGAAGGAAAACATGTACTGTCTAGGATTCTGTGGCTAACTGCTTTGAAAAACAAGACTGCTGCTGCTGCTAAGTCACTTCAGTCGTGTCTGACTCTGTGTGACCCCATAGACGGCAGCCCACTAGGTTCCCCTGTCCCTGGGATTCTCCAGGTAAGAACATTGGAGTGGGTTGCCATTTCCTTCTCCAATGCATGAAAGTGAAAAGTGAAAGGGAAGTCGCTCAAGTCGTGTCCGACCCTCAGCGACCCCATGGACTGCAGCCTACCAGGCTCCTCCATCCATGGGATTTTCCAGGCAGGAGTACTGGAGTGGGGTGCCATTGCCTTCTCTGGAAAAACAAGACAGCAGGCCTCAAATGGAACCTCATGCAAAGCCCTGCATCCCAACCCAGGACTTCATTACAGCTTGGCTCTCCCAGAAATGGAATCTCAAACCAGTCCACCAGGAATTGCCTGATCAGTGCTGGTTAATCTGCCTGATAGACCCCTCCCCTAAAGGAAAACAGCCTTGCCATAACAAGCATGCTGTTTTCCTAATAGAACCTCATGTCTGCTCCCTTCTGCCCACAAAAGTCTCTTTATTTTATACTTCCGCTTGGTGCTCCTTTCTATCTCCTGGGGGTCATACTACCCAATTGAACTGATTTTTGCTTAAACAAGTTCCTAAAAATTTTAATATTCCTCAGTTTATCTTTTAACCTTTCTGGCGTGAGAAGAGGGAACTGAAGGAGACCCCCCCTTCTAAAGGCCCCCAGAAGCAAAAGCAACTAGACTTGGATACCTGCTGAGCCCTTGAACTCTGCTTTCTTGCTGTCTCTGGAGTTGGTGAGTAAGTGTCTCTCAGATTCTACTTCTGCAGCTTTTCCAAGAGATTTCAGACTTTATTTGAGCACATCTTCTTGACTGTCCAGAAACTAGTCAGAGTGGGTCTGACTTAAAAAATTGGATTGGAACTGGGATTGGACTGGGTCAAGCTTAGAAACTGGACTGAATCTAGAGTCAGACTGGTTCTGTTAAGTTGGACTGCATACAGTATGAGGCCTCAGGTAATAAAATTTTGTTTTAGGGCTGGACAAGCAGGCTAGCTTTACCAAAGATAATCTTGAATCACAGTGGCCACAGTGGAAAACTTGTAACCTAGATAATCTTATCAAGTATGATGTGATCTAGAAAACAGGGAGGGGGATCTCAGCCAAGAACTCATCACAAAGATAGATGGAAAATGACTTTTCCTCCTGTAAAAGTTTAGATGACCAGGATGGGACCTACTGGATCACACTGGTCACTCCAGAGCTTGCAGACAGGATCCTAGAAAAACTGCCAGAAGCCAGCAAAGGTAAGAATTCTTACCAAAGTTGATTCTCTCATCATTTTCTCCATCTGTGGTGCCTGGCTAATAGAGGAAGTAAAATTTCACTTTCTCCCTTCCTTTATGAATTTGGATTGGCAGGCAGAAAACATTCTTAAGAAATAGATCTTTGCATTGTGAATTTGCTTTTGAGTACCTGGTGGCTGTAGATCCCTTCTTTCTCAAGCGCAGCCATTGTATTCCTGTCTCTTTTGCCCTGAGAACTTGGCATGGCCACAGCCAGTTTGAGACCTAAACATTTTAGCTGGGAGGAAGTGTGGGTTGCACTCTTATGTGGGGTAGGGTCCAGTCCCTGTTGTCAGCTTTCACGGGGATTGTCTGAGCCTTTTTCTTTTCTTTTGGTTATGTTTGGGAGTAGCTCTGGATCTTGGGAGGATAATATCTTTTGCACTCTTTGGGGATAGCTTTTGCCCCCATGGAGTTGTTGAATACTTACTGCCAGAAACATCTATGTACTGTTTGTCCAGTTGAATCCTGACGGGATATTCAAAGGATTTTTTTTTTTTTTTTTTTGAGTAGCCCTCTGAGTAGAGATTGGCCAAACGTGGAAGTTGATGTTCAGAACCTGATGGGAACTTTTTTAAGGCCTTTTCCTCTAAGCTGAAGGGAAACTATGTCACCAGAGGGAAAGAAACATTCTGAAGCCTTTGTGGAAGAATTTACCTATGCACTCCACAGACACATAGCTATAAATCTGGAACATAAGACCTTTTGATCTTCAGCTTAGTTGAAGATCTTCCCCTGATGTAAAGAAGGGAATTGAGGATAACGTTGTTGGATGGGTGAGATGGCCTCCATATCATTCAGATTGCCACCTGAGAAACTGAACCCCAGTATTCTTTCCGGGAGAACCCCATGGACAGGACAACCGGGCAGAATATAGTCCATGGGGTCACAGAGAGTCAGACATGAATAAAGGGACTAAGCGGCAGCAACAGAACTTGCAGTAACTGTCTTACAGAGCAAGCCTTTTTAACAACAGAAATGCTCTGGAAATAATTCAAAGACTGCTTATCCTTTCCACCAATCCCCAAATGTACCCTTTAATGTAAAAAATCTTGCATATATTGTCAATGTGCTGGACTTAAGGAACAAAAGTCTGTGGTGCAACTTCCATTCTTTGTGCCTTTGAGATGTACGTATTTACAGAGTCTCCTCTAGGAAGCAAGGGAATTGTTATCAGAAGAAGAGAGAAAAAAAGAAAAGTTTATTTTAAAAATAACTATCAAAAATCTTAAAAGTCTCTTTTACAAATATTAGTAAAATGCTATCTGATCAGGTAAACTTAATTTATTCCATCTTCCATAAATACACTGGACCTATTTTTTTTTTTTTAATAAACTAGTGAGTTTCACCAGAGAAGGCAATGGCACCCCACTCCAGTACTCTTGCCTGGAAAATCCCATGGATGGAGGAGCCTGGTTGGCTGCAGTCCATGGGGTCGTAAAGAGTCGGACACGACTGAACGACTTCACTTTGACTTTTCACTTTCATGCATTGACAGTGTTCTTGCCTGGAGAATCCTAGGGACGGGGGAGCCTGATGGGCTGCCATCTATGGGGTCGCACAGAGTCGGACATGACTGAAGTGATTTAGCAGCAGCAGCAGCAGCAGCAGCAGTGAGTTTCATATTATATCTTTCTCATGTCTAAAAGTTTTAAATTAAACTTAGAAGAGCTCTGCTTATATGTTTTTGTATTTCTGTATATGGATGCTATAGATGGTGATGTGTTTGTGCCTCTGAATGGTGTTTCCAAAATTATTTTTTTAAAGTTCTACTTAATTGGCTTAAAGATGAACAAGCATTATACAAATCAAGTATACTCTCAGAAACATAGACTAACCCGTATGTTTTTCTAAATTCAGGCAATTTTATCTAGGTTTGATAGAAGTGAAGTAAGGTTTTATCATATCTGTTGTAAATTTTTCATTGAGAAAAATAACTTTGTATGTGTTAGGGACACTAAAATGGAGGAAGTCTTGTTCAGGCTTCAGTAGCAGGAGAGCAGGCCTCTGACCTGGCTACCAACCTGCCTGGGCACTGCTTGGATTCCATGCCTGCCTGAAAGCACAGCA
This sequence comes from Bos grunniens, assembly GCF_055505025.1. NCBI lineage: Eukaryota > Metazoa > Chordata > Mammalia > Artiodactyla > Bovidae > Bos > Bos grunniens. Next base: position 57,263,098 of record NC_141183.1, on the reverse strand, counting down.
AATCAGGCAGCACTTTAGATAAGAGAGGGAGCGGGTCTTGGAATTCTTGAGCGCTGGAAGTCTGGCCAACTGCTCAGGGCCTAACAAAATCCTATGACTCACAAGCTGAAACAATTAGCATTGTAAAAAGACTAACGTAAAACCCAGAGATGCATTTTTGTGCCCAAAATGATGATATCAGTTTGTGGCCTGGGATGACAAGGGGGAGTCCCTGAAACTACGATCTGAAGACTCACCCATGGAGTGGACACCCTACCAAGGACCTTTTCCCAATCTGGACTCTAGATTGCTGTTAACGAGGGACTTCCCAGCATACTGTTTAAGTCCAGATGTTGGTCAGCCCAATTTGGTGATGTATGTGCCATTACTCTTCTCTATTGTTTCTCTTTTCTTTTAATGATTGTATACTGAAATTAAATTAATCCTCTATTAAATATTGAAATTGTTTGTGTGTAAGGAGTGCTTTCTTTTGTTAACAAATCCTTTGTACCTGAAATTAAACTTTCAGCCAAACAGTATAATGATATTTTAATAAATAAAAGAGATAAGAGTTTTTGGGTGAACTCCTTAGGAATAATTATATATTAGGGATATCTACTTAAAAATAATCTCTCAAACCTATAAGGACCTAATGTATAGCAGAGAGAACTGTGCTCAATTACTATTAATAACGTATAATGCAAGAAAATAAGTCACTTTACTGTTTCCCTGAAACTAGCACAACAATGTAAATCAATTACATTTAAATTAGAAAAAAAAAATTAAAAAGTCTCTCTAGATTTTGGTAACTTGAAGAGTTGTGATAAATTAAATGATGAAAGTTTATTGGTTAGGTCATTCCAAATAAAACAAGATACTAAAACATTAATTACTGAACACTGACTTTGTTTTACAAAGAAACTAAAGGTATTTAGGATGATTAATAAATATGTTTGGTGTCAAACTGAGATATTTTCTATAAGAAAGCACATGTTTTAAGAAAATACTATTGGTGTTTATGTTTGCCAATCTACAGAATGCTAATATAAAAGTTCATAATTGCTTATTTCTTAGTTTTCACTAGAAATTGAGGTTTTTTAAGAGTTGAATTTAAATATATAATTAAAGCTACTAGAAGTAGTAAGAAAACCATTTCAGTATACAGTAGCAAAGTAGGATATGTGTTTTCAATAAAGGAAGGTATGACAAATGGAACTGCATTTTGTTAAAGGAAAATAAAGTAATTTTGTTTTAGAGTTGATTGTTTCTTGATGGGAAAAAAATTGATGACAAACTAATACAGATACAGAAAGTCATGGAAGGTTTGTGGAAAAGGAACCTTGAACAAAGGGTTTTGTGCATGGTAAAAATTGGCTGCTTAGAAGAATTTAATTGAGTACATTTAAAAAGTGAACTGCTGCAAAACCAGAATTTGCTTTTTTTTTTTCTGTGAAGAGGACAGCTTTCTTAAAATATTGACCTGTTTTTCACAGCAGATTGTAAAGTTCATTTTACTTTTAACCAGGAGTCTGTTATAACTTTCTTGTTTTGCCTTTGAAATCTTTGGTTGTCCTTTTGCTTAAGTGAGTAAACATTGATTCACAATGACCTATGATCTTGTTTGACCAAGGACTTTGAAACTTTTCCATATTTTGATGACAGGTTTCCCAAATCAAAGTCTAGTGTAGTTCCTTTGACCTCTAGCGAAGTTTTGGATGCTTCGAAGGAGCATTGCAACATTCTAAAGAAATATAAATTAAGTAGGTTTATTTGGTATGTTAAATTACAAGGGAAGTATTGTCAAATAAGTAATAAATCTTCTTAAGTTATAGTGTATGAGTAAATGTCATTAGTCTAGAAATTATATGGAATCTCTAAGAATCTGGTGTGTTCTGACAAAATATTATCAGTCATAATTTTAGTCATTTTTAAAATGTTTTATGCCACAGGAGTAAACAAATTTCTTTTGTAGTTGCATTGTAAGCAGGACTTTAACTGTGACTTCTTGTGTTTTGTCATTCATAGACAGTTACTGTTTTATTCTGATACCTTTGCAAAAATGGGTCCTCTTCAAGAATATTCTTTGCAAAGATTTTTGGACAAGTACAAGATTCTGATAACTTACAGATCCATACTGGTGATCTGGGTTGAAATTAAACAATTCTATTAGAAAACCTGATGGCTTCATAAAACTGTTAACAAAAGGACTATTTATATAGGTCTATGTGAACTGGGGAATAAGGATATAAATTTATGGTTTCTATTTAAAGTATTACTAACATTTTTCTTTTCCAGATGAAAGACACTCTTCCCTTCAGCTAATTATGAGTTAGAGAAACTTGTTAATTATACCTTATAAGCAGAATTGAAATATTTATCTTTTCTCTCTGCTTGATCTTTCCAGAGATGGGAAACTCTTAGGTTCCCAGCAACTTTAAAAATCAAGCAAATTAGGAAAGCCATCTCCTAACAGGTGGAGGAATTTCAAAGTGTTTTGTATTTAAAAGGTAGGAATTTACTCATATCTGTTGTTAACTCAGGTGAAATTTGTCACAAGCCTTTGATGTGGCTTTCCTGGCAGTAAGATGCCTTTTGATAATTTAACCTGAAGTTCATTATAGCAAAGCCTTTTCCTTTCAGCAAAGCCAATTTCAAAAGAGCCTGTATAGTTACACTTGTATAAATCACCAGGCCAAGTTTATTGAAACCAGAATTAATTTGTAAACAAATAAGTATTATTTGGCTATACTTGGTAGAAATAAGGGTAATTTTAGAGAGAAAAAGATTATATTTCTGTGGAGAGTAAATTCAAGTTTGTTCGCTGAGGTCTTTACTGAGTCACTTCCCAGATAGCTCTTAGCTATTACATTGTTGTAAATTTTAGTTGAATTATTAAAAGGACAGTCTAGTTTGTTTCTGAAGTTTTTCTCATTAGTCTATGTTTGGATGAAGATCAGAGGTCCCAACCTGCAACCAGGGGATTATACATTCTGGGAAAGACATAATTTAAAGGACTATCTTCAACCTAAATGGAAGGACTCTCATCAGGTACTCATGGACAGTGAACCTCAAGGAAATTGATGCTTGGATTACTATTTCCACTTAGAGAGGGTCCCTGAAATTAACTGAGCTATCCACAGGACTGGCGACTTCAAAATCACCTTAAAACAATGCTTACACAGAGGAGAAAGTATCAGACCAGGATGGTAAGAAAAAGTAGACAGCTGATCCAAGATTCCAAAGCAAGCTTGTATGCCAATTACTTTGATAATTGCTCACACTTGCTTATGAAATAAACATATTTCATGATATGTACAGATAAAGTTAATTGAATTGTTTAGTTTATACTCAATCACCTATTTCCAGTACTTCTGGATTACCATGGTGCATTTCTCCATTCAAGGCTCTAACTGAATGATCTTAGGAAATTATTCTGGAAAGAAGAAGTTATAATTCTGTTTGGGCCACTATTGATATTACAAGAAGGGACTCCCTCACTTGGCCAATCAACCATAGCTACTCTGACCATTGCCATGAACATAAAAGACCCCTTCCCTTATGTTGGGAAAAGTGCAAGTAAATACTAAGTGTAACCAGCCAAATAACATGAAGAACTGTGACTGGCCTTATGAACAATTCCAGTATTTCATTTCCTTTAAAGGAAAGGATCAGTATAGAATACACTACATCAGATACCCTGGGGATACACTGGGTGGCACCTAATGGAAATTCTTGTCTTGAATTCTTACTAACAACCTTACAAGTACTACTAACTATGTTACTTATATTTTGCCTATTTCATAAGATTGCTGTTTCATGTCTCACCAGATGTGTGACTGAGTCTCCCATGAATTAATGACTAATTGACCTGAGGCAGTTGACCAGACATGTATTTCTATATAAAATCAATGGTGGTAATAGTGTAAATTTAGATATGGGAAGTAGCAACAAGAAGGAGTCATTTCCTGGACCACAACATACTAGTCAGGCAGATGGTCCAGGGACTTTTGGCTCTGATAGGGCTTAGTCCAGTAACAACACACCAAGTGGCCCATCAACGAATTCTTAGCCTGACCTAGGAGCAAGCGATCCTAGCACTCTGGCACAAAATAGTCATGAAATGCCTCCCAGTCCATGGTCCAATTTATGACCATGATGGCGCGCTGCCCACTGAAAATTGGCACTTGCAATCTGTCACTATGCATATGGTACCACTAGCCACTGCGATCACTGATATTTGACATACCCTGAAAGAAATTCAGGGCAAAGATCAGGAATAAGGCACTCTCTTCTCTGGGAAGTTCTAGTAGAACAGGCACCTTTTCAGGGAGATATTTTCAAGGGATGATTTTATGAGACCAACTTCTTGCTTCTTCTCCTATCTAGAAAGTCACTAAAATCATTAAGGAGCAGAGACATCTGCCCCTCATAACTAGTAGCAAACTTCATGCGACTGGCAGAAGCCTTCTGCCAAAACGTGAGCCTGACTGCATGTATCCGCTTCACTAAAATCACGTATACACTGCCCTCAGCCCCTACCTCTTCAGAGCAGTTCCTCAAAGCGATCTGAGAAACTTTCTTCAGGGCTCTAGTCCCTATTTTGCCCCCAAATGAGCTTAACTCACAATTCTCATGCTGTGCATTTTTTTTTAGTCAACACCTTCAGACTAAAAATTTTAAATAAAATGCCCTCATTTTTGATAGGCAGCTGTACCACCATCTCTGATATCCTACATCATTCAAGGCAGTCATTGTACCTAAGTTCTCATGAGGGTTGGACCAAAAACAACTCCAAAGTTTTCTGCATCCCTGAGATTCCCCTTTCAATGGAGGATCATTTTGAAAAGTACACATAAAGGAATATGGCTTTGCGTAAGTCATGGTGTGCAGCATTGTGCTCTATCACTAAAAGAAAAGCAAGATTCACCATAAAGGTTTGTGCCCACGTGTCAAAGAAGAAAAGATAGTTTTAGTTTAGCCAGTTTAGTTAAAACAGGTGTATCTTTAGCATTTTCAGCATATTATTCTACCCACATTTGCTAAAAGTCAAATAAGTTTATGTTGTCTCTATTACAGAATTTTTAGCAAGGAAGATGACAAGCTGGACTTCCCCGGTGGTTCAGTGGTTAAGAATCCACCTGCCAATGTAGGGGACATGTGTTTAATCCCTGGCCCGGGAGGGCTCCACATGCCATGGAGCAACTAAGCCTGTGAGTCACAACTGTTGAGCCTGTGAGCCACAGCTCCTGAGGTCCCCATGCTCTAGGGCTGGGAGCTCTGCAACGAGAGAAGCCACCACAGTTAGAAGCCTGTGCGCTGCAGCAAAGAGTAGCTCCCACTCATCACAAATAGAGAAAGCCCGCAAGTAGCAACCGAGACACAGCACAGCCAAGAAAGAAAAAGAAAGATAACAAGCTGACAGTTAGCTGTTTAGTACCTTGTGAAATTTTCATGAGTGATCTAAACATAAGTGTTAAGAAGAAGGAAATCAAGTAGATGTAAAGCAGCTAAAAGTATATAACTAAAAGTTTCACAACAGTTACATTTCACGCTATGTCTACTTTAAAATAGTTTCCAAATATTTGGGGGACTTTTCAATCTTCTTAATTGTGTGTGTGAGCCAATCCCTTGTGATAAAATTGAATTTGGACAGAAACTTGACCAAATGTGAAGGTTTCCATTGAAATTTAGGGAGATAAAAGGAATGGCTTGAGTCTAAAGCACAGAGGTGGGTAATAATGAATCATAGTGAATATTTACTGACCACTTTCTAAATGGCAGGTACAGTCTGAGCATGTCACATATTTTAGATCATTTCATCATAACACATCTATAGGTATAAAGACCCCAAGAAGGCGGGGACCTTTGTCTTGTTCCCAGCTATGCACTCAATATAGAGAGCACACACGGCATTTAAACTATCTGCTGAAGGGGTGAGTGAATCAATTATGACACAGCAACCCTAAAGCACCAGGATCTCAATCTGAACCTGCAGCAGAAAGACTGATTTAAAAATTTACACTTTATCTTGTGTTCCATTTATTTCTTAACAAAAGAGTGAGCTTTTAGAAATGAATTTTTAGAATTTTTAACAACTATAGTTGTTTTGTGTTTTAGTTATTTTTTGCTTACTATTATTAAAAATTAAACAACTTTTTTTTTTTTTTTTGTCTTTGCTTCTTCATTCTGTTTGAACACCTTTGGTGAATGTATGAAGACTATCTAGAAGTTGACACACTAGAAAGTTATTTTTGGTATAACTAAGAGAGGTGCAATGGCACCCCACTTCAGTACTCTTGCCTGGCAAATCCCATGGATGGAGGAGCCTGGTGGGCTGCAGTCCGTGGGGTTGCTAGGAGTAGGACACGACTGAGTGACTTCACTTTCACTTTTCACTTTCATGCATTGGAGAAGGCAATGGCAACCCACTCCAGTGTTCTTGCCTGGAGAATCCCAGGGACGGGGGAGCCTGGGTCGCACAGTTGGACACAACTGAAGCGACTTAGTAGCAGCAGCAGCAGGGGAGGTGAAAAAGGCAGGAGGCAAAGCAGTTCAAGAAGGAAGCGCTTTTAATTTACAGCCAGGGTGCTGGAAGTTAACCTGCTTGCCTCAGGGACAGATATGGAGGTTGGTGGGGGTGGGAGGCAGTTCCCATACCCATTGTCTCCTGTCTATTTAACTCAATTCCTCTCTAGTGGTCCATATATGTATGTGTGAGTGAGGGCTCAGTCATGTCTGACTTTGCAACCACATGGACTGTCACCTGCCAGGCTCCTCTGGGGGTGGGATTTTCCAGGCAAGAATACTGGAGTGGGTGGGCATTTCCTTCTCCAGGGAATCTTGTGGACCAGGAATCAAACCTGCATCTCCTGCATTGGCAGGCGGGTTCTTTACTAGGTAAGCCACCAAGAAAGCCCCTGCTGCTGCTAGTGGTTCATAAACTGAGAAGAAAACCAACAGAAACCAAGCGGAATACAAATAATGCTTAGAGCTCAGTAAAGGACATACAACAACTTTTGTTCTGTGTCAAACAGCTTCAGAGGGGCTGGGTCTGTTCCCAAGGGATCATGGATTCTGCTTACCAATGAATGTGGAGTTTCATTTTCCAAGGACAGTGAATAACACTCTTCATTAGGAGCCTGACTTCAGGCCACTGTTGAATAATTGCTGGATTGCTGAACGCATGCAAGTAGGAGCTCCCCTTCCACCATGCTGCTTGGCTCTTCTCCCCTTCCAGCGATCAGGCTCTTGTAAACAGCATTCCTTTTCTATCACTAGCTGGGAAACGTGACTGTGCAGACAAGGTGCTGGGTGTCTGGAGAGGGAGGCCGAGGGAGCCCGTTTCCTCTCTTCTCATTTTAGTTTGTAACTTGCTGGTGGGGTTGAGTAATTGCTGAAGTTCTGTCTTCCCATCTGCTTCTGGACGCTAATTTATGAGACAGCAAGTGACTCGCTGGATCAAGCAGATGTTTCCTGAGCAAAGAGCACACACAGCATCTTGCGCTAGGGGAGAGTTGGCGGGCATGCATGCCTTCTGACATCACTGGCCAAGGTAACCTGTGGGAGAATTCAACGCAGAGAAGCTTAGCCAGGCAAGAGTTCTGCTGGCAGCTCTGTGCTGGGGTTAACTGACCCAGATAACCAGAAAGAAGGAATCAGCAATTTAAACGTGCTCTCCAGGAGGAGTTAGACCCTGCACTTCCTGACTACCTCTAGGAGAACCTCCCCTGTAGCTCCCCATGCACAGTCAGAATCAGGTTCACCATATTGCTTCTCAACCCAGCTCCTTGTTTTTCTGACTTCTCCTGTGGTTGAAGTGGGACAAGCTCAACTGATTACAAAGAAGAAGAATGAAATAATCATAATTATTAATAATAAATCAGCTAATCCTCGTCCCCCTTGAAACACAGGGAAGCTCAAATACTAAAATACCCAATTACAAATCATCTCGTTATAGACAACTAGCCTGTCAGATTCAGGGTGTTAAGAATCAATAAAGGAACATAATTTTTTAATATGAAGTATTTGTAGACATGGAATTGCCAGCTTCACCTTAGAAAGGTCATTAAGAATAAATGATAACAAACAAATAGAATGGATTTACAATTTGCTATCCCTGTGATCTCATAAAAGGAAGGTTTTTTTCCAATCTCTTTAACTCAAATCCCTCCAAGGAATTTTCTTCACACTCATATTCAAAACTGAACTATTAAGACCTGAAAAGTGCCATATGACCTAGGATCTAAGCCCTGCCTACCCTATAAGCTCCACTCCCTCGTCTTCTTCCTTTCCAGCCTTTCTCTATCCATCAAACACATCCTATTCTTCGCATCTGCTGTTCTCCACATCTTCAGAGCTCTTCCCCTAGATCTGTGGACAGCGCCCTCCTGTGGTGGGTGACGTTCTGACTGGTTGCCAGGGACCTGCCTCCTGGGGTTCATGTCTGTGACATTCTCCCCTGTGTGTGAGCTGGACCTAGTGATTTGCTTCTAAAGCAGTGATTCCCCAACTTTTTTGGCACCAGGGACTGGTTTTGTGGAAGATGGTTTTTCCATGGGCACCGGGTCGGGGGTTGATTCCCATAAGAAGCACACAACCTAAATCCCTCACATGAACAGTTCCCAGTAGGGTTCCCCCTCCTATGAAAATCTATTGCTGTTGGGGGCCAGAGTGAGGTACTCCGCCCGTGGCAAAGGTCATGAGGAAGGAGGCTCGACATACGCAAAGGCGGGATCGAGCCTCAGGAGTCCCCCTGGAAATCCTCGAGCATCTACCCCCATAACCAGAGCCTGCCTACATTACTACTTTGTGCTCACCTACACCTCTGACTACGGGGGGCTGTCCCCCACCACCTCTTTCGGAGAAGGAGTTAACCTAGAGCTCCAGTCAATAAAAACTCTTGGGCGTGATAGGAGTGTTTCAACCTACAAACTCCTCTGAAGGTTCTCTAGCCTGCCTGACAGGCTTGTCCAGCCACATGTGATTGCTCACAGCCTCCCAACCATGAGAGGCACGAGATGCTTTAAACCTTCTAAAAAACAGGTTCTTTAGAGAAGTTAGAAAACTATTAGTATAAGTATAATGGGCTAATTAGAAATTGTATTGGTGAAGGGTTTTTCATTTGTTGAGCCAATGTTTACTGCTAAGTCTTCACATCCCCTGCCCTTACACACGTTAATGAATATATAGAAGAAATAAATATTAACCTTTGATATTAATCATGTTAGACCTTAGGCTAAGTAAATTCTTTCCTAAAACCCACTATACCCTCACCCTATAGGAATGTAACTTTATTTGGGTGGTGTCTGTTTTAAGAATAATCACCCTTGGAGAAAAAAGTGTTCTGGTTGACCACTGTCACAAGGAGAGGGTCATAAATTGTCAGCAGGCCCCCCTGGCCAGAAGATGATGTAACACCCCTAAGACCTCTGTATACATTTGTGTGAAGCACCTGACTTTAATAAAAGTCAGGACTGCTGTCCCCGCGTGACTTTTGTGTAACATCTCAGTGTATAAAAACAGACTTTGGGAAATAAAGAATTGGGATCAGTTCCTTGAAAGACTGGTCTCCCCATGTCTCTCTCTCTCTCACTCTGGCTGAGTCTCCATCTGGAGCGTGGAACCCGCCATGCTTACTAATTATGCCTGGGCCTCTAAGATCCAACCAGGGAGGCCTCAGTGTCTCCTCTCCTTCAGGAGAACGGAAGGACGCCTGCGGCCTACATAAGTGGTGCAAGCTTCTTGTCTTGAAGTTTTATTGGTCTCCCGCATAAACCAAGCTACTCAGCCTCTTTTCTCCACTGAATTTTCCTACTGAGCTATCCTCATTCTATTACTCTTTATATCTTTGATGAATATTTAAATAGTCGCCTAAGCCGTCTCCCCTTCGAATACCCTGGATCAGCCGGGGCTGGACCCCGGCATATTGCTATGCTGATTTGACAGGAGATGGAGCGTAGGCAATAATACCAGTGATGGGGAGTGGCTGTAAATATAGATGATGCTTTCTTCTCTTACCTGCCACTTATCTCCTGCTATGGAGCCTGGTTTCTAACAGGCGACGGATCACTACCAGTCTGAGGCCCAGGGCTTGAGGACCCCTAAAAAACAGGCCAAAATAAACCCGCTATAAAGGAGAGCAAAGAGGCTTCCTGGGTGGCTCAGACAGTAAAGAATCTCTGCAATTCAGGAGACCCAGGTTCAATCTCCGGGTCGGGAAGATCTCCTGGAGAAGGGAATGGCTACCCACTCCAGTATTCTTGCCTAGAGAACTCCATGAACAGAGGAGTCTGGTGGGCTATGGTCCATGGGGTCGCAAAGAGTTGAACACGACTGAGCAGCTAAGCACACAAAGAAGAGCAATAGTGATGGGATGTCACCCACAGGTTAGGCTGTGAAAGACTGTGATGGATACACAGAAGGTTGCTCACTCACTCTCTCTGGCACTTCCCACTTGCTCTCAAAAAGCAAGTTGCCATTTGTGAGTTGCTCTCCTGCAGAGAGGCCTATGTGACAAAGAGCTGAGGGTGGCTGCTTGACCGGCAGCCAGTCAGGAGCTGAGACCTTCTGTCCAACAGGCTGGGAGGAACTGAGTCCTGCCAACAACCTCCTGAGTGAGACTGAAGAGAATCCTACCATCATGTCCAGCTTTGCAAGCAGACACTGGGCCAGACCCTGGGGCCAGCTCAGCCACACCCAAGCTCCAGACACACTGAAGCCTTAAGATAAGAAATGCTGTTTAGCCTATAGATTCTGGCTGCATAGTGATAGGCGACTCACTTCACTCAGGTCTTTGCTCAAGTGTCTCCTTGTCTAAAGTAGTCCCTCACCTCCTGAACCAACCAAACTGATCACGGGGTGTTCTCTATCCCCTGACTGATCTGCATTCTTCTTCCTGGAAAGCATCACTGCTTGCAAATGTTATATCTTTATTTATTAGCTAACTTTCCTACTAGAATGAAAATCCAGTGAACACCATGCCTGTCATTTTGCTGGTAAATAAGATGAACATATATTTACCCTGATGGTGCTTACATACTTTTGATATTTGTTGCAGGGCTACTATACTCCAGGTGCAATGACATTAGTTTCCCTGGTACCTAGGCCAGTAAATTTCAGTCATCTAAATACATAGAGACGGATAGATAGGTACAGATATTGTTGTTAAACTGTTCCGTTTTGGTAATGCACTGTTGTATGCCTTTTCCTGTGGTCATGTATGGATGTGAGAGTTGGACTGTGAAGAAGGCTGAGCACCGAAGAATTGATGCTTTTGAACTGTGGTGTTGGAGAAGACTCTTGAGAGTCCCTTGGACTGCAAGGAGATCCAACCAGTCCATTCTGAAGGAGATCAGCCCTGGGATTTCTTTGGAAGGAATGATGCTAACGCTGAAGCTTCAGTACTTTGGCCACCTCATGCGAAGAGTTGACTCATTGGAAAAGACTCTGATGCTGGGAGGGATTGGGGGCAATAGGAGAAGGGGAAGACAGAGGATGAGATGGCTGGATGGCATCACTGACTCGATGGACGTGAGTCTGAGTGAACTCCGGGAGTTGGTGATGGACAGGGAGGCCTGGCGTGCTGCGATTCATGGGGTCGCGAAGAGTCGGACACGACTGAGAACTGATCTGATCTGATGCCTTTTACTGAGTTTTAAAAAGCATGACAAAAGTTTGTCAATTGAAGTTCCATGTTGATTGATCATAACTATTTGATAATCACTTACTTCACCCTGTGCTGCAGTCTAACTTCCTGCTACTTTCCTTTATTAGCCCTAGCTTTTTCCTCTCAGAAATAGTAAAGAACATATCAGTTCTGTTCCACACACCCAGTTCTATTGTTTTATTAACTCTACTCCTTTGAGCATAAGATCTGTTTATTGAATTTACTGTCTCTTTTTTATGCTGTAGGCTTTTTTTTTTTTGGCTTAAACATAGGTTTATTTTATTTAATCTTTAATTCTTATTATAATATAGTTAATTTACAATGTTGTATTAGTTTTAAGTGTACAGCAAAGTGAAACTGTTATACATATATGCACTGTTTTTTATATTCTTTTCCCATAAGGGCCATTACAGAGTATTGAGTAGAGTTCCCTGTGCTATACAGTAAGTCCTTATTAGCAATCTATTTTATATATAGTAGTGTGTGTGTGTCAATCCCAGTCTTCCAATTTATCCCTCCCCTCAGATTTAGAACATAAATTTGTGGTTATGTTGTATATTTTCACAGGATATTTGGTGTTCACCTTTGCAGTCGAGATTCCAGTTCAGTATTCTGCTTCCTTAGAGGAGGTGTGGGAGGTACTGCTGAGGCTCACTGTCCCCGTGTTTCCTCTAGGAGGGGACGGGCTCACGGTGCCATTAGCTAGACTTCCAGACCATCTCATGCATCACCCAGCCTAGGAACTGCTCTGCGTGTCTGCTTGAAGCTCCCACGGTCACTTATCTCCTCTCAAGGCTGGTTACCTTACCCCTGGTGTATGTGTGTAAGTGGTCAAAGGTGGTTAATTAACCTGGCTACTCTCATGAGAGACACCAGAGATAGACAGGCTCTGAACAGGGATCATCTGTGTTGTGTTCCACCTTTACAACTGGATTCTTCCACAAGAGTCCTGACCTCTGGCTTTCTTTGAAAGTTCTTATCCATGTTCTGTCTCTTTCTGGACCATGAAGCATAACCATTTGTATGTTGAAATCCTTTGTTTTAATTCTCATGTATGTAGTTATATGAATATGGAAATATAAAATATGACATTTCTATTTAACATACACATATGCATATACAGCAGAGAAGGCAATGGCACCCCACTCCAGTACTCTTGCCTGGAAAATCCCATGGATGGAGGAGCCTGGTAGGCTGCAGTCCATGGGGTCGCCAAGAGTTGGACACGACTGAGCGACTTCACTTTCACTTTTCACTTTCATGCATTGGAGAAGGAAATGGCAACCCACTCCACTGTTTTTGCCTGGAGAATCCCAGGGACGGGGGAGCCTGGTGGGCTGCCGTCTATGGGGTCGCACAGAGTCGGACACGACTGAAGGGACTTAGCAGGAGCAGCAGCAGCAGCATGCATATACAGCAGCTTAGCTGCCATCTTGAAAATTATCTCTACCTCCTTTTCCATCAGTGCTTCAAATATTTGTAGATTTTTGTCACATCATCCCATATTCTCTCTTCCTTTGTCTAAAAATATCGATTTCCTTTCATGATTAATATTGATTAATCGATTAATCATATTGATTAATGATTAATATTGATTTCCTAGTAATTTTCTTATTTTTTTAACCAAAACCCCCTCCTCTATTCCAGTACACATATTAGAGTTCATTCAATAGCACTATATGGCTCCCAATGTGAAAGGAATATTTAGAGTACACAGGACTATTACTTCTTCTTCTTCTTTTTTTTTTTTTTTCTCTTTTTTCTGGGGAGGACGGAGGGGCCCGCAGGTGAACGCGCGCTGCCGCCCGACCCCCCCCCGCCTCCCCCCGCCAAGGACTATTACTTCTTGTACTGTTTTTCTGTTAGTGCTAAGTCTTTTTTAACAACATATTTATATTACTGGCTCATAATAATCAATTTCCTATCCATAGTTTAAATATATAAACTCGGCCAAGCAACAGAAGTTCCCTATATAACATTGCAGCAATGTTTAGCAACTATTACAAAATTGGTATAAAAATCTACTGCATTTCATAAGTGAGAGAATTCACTCCTAGATAAGATGACATCTTTCTGAGTCTGAATCAGAAAGACTAATCCGCTTCTTTTAAAAAATTATATTCAATTACAAAAGCTTAATCAAACAACTTATATGCTATAATGAGGTCAACTAATACAGATATATTTAATGCAAAAGTCAAAGTTCACCTCACTCTTGTTTTTAATTACATTCCAAGATATAGCCATCATAAACCATATCTGTGTGCGTATACATGATATAGTGTTTTTTTTCAAATTTGTTTTAAAAGCAATCAAATATAAATACTGTTCAGCTGTCTCTTTTTTCGTTAACTTCAATACCACTTGGACAAACTTCTGTCTGCTACTTTTGTACTGACCTATGGCACTCATCTCACATGCTAGTAAAGTAATGCTCAAAATTCTCCAAGCCAGGCTTCAGCAATATGTGAACCCTGAACTTCCTGATGTTCAAGCTGGTTTTAGAAAAGGCAGAGGAACCAGAGATCAAATTGCCAACATCTGCTGGATCATAGAAAAAGCAAGAGAGTTCCAGAAAAACATCTATTTCTGCTTTATTGACTATGCCAAAGCCTTTGACTATGTGGATCACAATAAACTGTGGAAAATTCTGAAAGAGATGGGAATACCAGACCACCTGACCTGCCTCTTGAGAAATCTGTATGAAGGTCAGGAAGCAAGAGTTAGAACTGGACATGGAACAACAGACTGGTTCCAAATAAGAAAAGGAGTTAGTCAAGGCTGTATATTGTCACCCTGTTTATTTAACTTCTATGCAGAGTACATCATGAGAAATGCTGGACTGGAAGAAACACAAGCTGGAATCAAGATTGCCGGGAGAAATATCAATAACCTCAGATATGCAGATGACACCACCCTTATGGCAGAAAGTGAAGAGGAACTCAAAAGCCTCTTGATGAAAGTGAAAGTGGAGAGTGAAAAAGTTGGCTTAAAGCTCAACATTCAGAAAACGAAGATCATGGCATCTGGTCCCACCACTTCATGGGAAATAGATGGGGAAACAGTGGAAACAGTGTCAGACTTTATTTTTCTGGGCTCCAAAATCACTACAGATGGTGACTGCAGCCATGAAATTAAAAGACTTACCTTACCTGCTTACTCCTTGGAAGGAAAGTTATGACCAACCTAGATAGCATATTCAAAAGCAGAGACATTACTTTGCCAACAAAGGTCCGTCTAGTCAAGGCTATGGTTTTTCCAGTGGTCATGTATGGATGTGAGAGTTGGACTGTGAAGAAGGCTGAGTGCTAAAGAATTGATGCTTTTGAACTGTGGTGTTGGAGAAGACTCTTGAGAGTCCCTTGGACTTCAAGGAGATCCAACCAGTCCATCCTAAAGGAGATCAGCCCTGGGATTTCTTTGGATGGAATGATGCTAACGCTGAAACTCCAGTACTTTGGCCACCTCATGTGAAGAGTTGACTCATTGGAAAAGACTCTGATGCTGGGAGGGATTGGGGGAAGGAGGAGAAGGGGACAACAGAGGATGAGATGGCTAGATGGCATCACTGCCTCGATGGATGTGAGTCTGAGTGAACTCCGGGAGCTGGTGATAGACCGGGAGGCCTGACGTGCTGTGATTCATGGGGTTGCAAAGAGTCGGACACGACTGAGCGACTGATCTGATCTGATCTGATGGCACTTTTAAAATTTTTATTTTTTTAATTAATTTATTTAAATTGGTGGATAATTACAACATTGTGATAGTTTTTGACATACACCAACATGAATCAGCCACAGGTATACATGTGTCCGCCCATCCCAAATCCCCCTCCCACCTCCCTCCATCCCATCCCTCTGGGTTGTCCCAGAGCACTGGCTTTGGGTGCCCTACTTCATGCATCAAACTTGCACTGGTCTATTTTGCATATGGTAATGTACATGTTTCAATGCTATTCTCTCAAATCATCCTGCCCTCTCCTTTCTACACTGAATCCAAAAGTCTGTTCTTTATACCTATGTCTCCTTTGCTGCCCTGCTTGTAGGATCATTGGCATCATCTTTCTAAATTCCATATATATGCCTGAATATACAGCATTTGTCTTTATCTTTCTGACTTATTTCACTCTGTATAATAGGCTTCAGTTTCATCCACCTCACTAAAACTGACTCAAATGCATTCCTTCTTATAGCTGAGTAATATTCCATTGTGTGTATGTACCACAACTGCCTTATCCATTCATCAGCTGATGAATCTAGGTTGCTTCCATGTCCTAGCTATTGTAAATAGTGCTGCAATGAACACTGGGGTACAAATGTCTCTTTCAGTTCTGGTTTCCTCATGGTGTATGCACAGCAGTAGGATTGCTGGATACTATGGCACTTCTTGGAGAAGGCGATGGCACCCCACTCTAGTACTCTTGCCTGGAAAATCCCATGGACAGAGGAGCCTGGTAGGCTGTAGTCCATGGGGTCACAAAGAGTCGGACACGACTGAGCGACTTCACTTTGACTTTTCACTTTCATGCATTGGAGAAGGAAATGGCAACCCACTCCAGTGTTCTTGCCTGGAGAATCTCAGGAACAGGGGAGCCTGGTGGTCTGCCGTCTATGGGATCACACAGAGTCGGACAAGACTGACGCGACTTAGCAGCAGCATGGCACTTCTATTCTCAGTTTTTTTAAGGAATCTCCACACTGTTCTTCATAGTGGCTACACAAGTTTTCATTCCCACCAACAGTGTAAGAGGGTTCCCTTTTCTCCACACCCTCTCCAGCATTGATTGTTTGGTGACTTTTTGATGATGACCATTCTGACCAGCATGAAATGATATCTCATTGTGTTTTTGATTTGTGTTTCTCTAATACAGTGATGTTGAGCATCTTTTCATGTGTTTATTAGCCATCTGCATGCCTTCTTTAGAGAAATGTAGTTTAGTTCTTTGTTCCACTTTTTGATTGGGCTGTTGGCTTTTCTGGTGTTGAGCTGCATGAGCTGCTTGTATATTTTGGAGATTAATTCTTTGTCAGTTGTTTCATTTGCTATTATTTTCTCCCATTATAAGGGCTGTCTTCTAACGTTGCTTAGTTTTCTTCATTGTGAAAAAGCTTTTAAGTTTAATTAGAAAGAGGAGAGTGAAAAAGTTGGCTTAAAGCTCAACATTCAGAAAACTAAGATCATGGCATCTGGTCCCGTCACTTCATGGGAAATAGATGGGGAAACAGTGAAACAGTGTCAGACTTTACTTTTCTGGGCTCCAAAATCACTGCAGATGGTGACTGCAGCCATGAAATTAAAAGACACTTACTCTTTGGAAGGAAAGTTATGACCAACCTAGATAGCATATTCAAAAGCAGAGACATTACTTTGCCAACAAAGGTCCATCTAGTCAAGGCTATGGTTTTTCCAGTGGTCATGTATGGATGTGAGAGTTGGACTGTGAAGAAAGCTGAGTGCTAAAGAATTGATGCTTTTGACCTGTGGTGTTGGAGAAGGCTCTTGAGAGTCTCTTGGACTGCAAGGAGATCCAACCAGTCCATCCTAAAGGAGATCAGTCCTGGGTGTTCATTGGAAGGACTAATGCTAAAGCTGAAACTCCAGTACTTTGGCCACCTCATGCGAAGAGTTGACTCATTGAAAAAGACCCTGATGCTGAGAGGGATTGGGGCAGGAGGAGAAGGGGACAACAGAGGATTAGATGGCTGGATGGCATTACCGACTCGATGCACATGAGTTTGGGTAAACTTTGGGAGTTGGTGATGGACAGGGAGGCCTGGTGTGTTGTGATTCATGTCATCACAAAGAGTCAGACATGACTCTTTGGAATGTGAAGTCAAGTGGTCCTTAGGAAGCATCACTATAAACAAAGCTAGTGGAGGTGATGGAATTCCAGTTGAGCTATTTCTAATCCTAGAAGATGATGCTGTAAAAGTGCTGCATTCAATATGCCAGCAAATTTGGAAAACTCAGCAGTGGCCACAGGACTGGAAAAGGTCAGTTTTCACTCTAATCCCAAAGAAAGGCAATGCCAAGGAATGTTCAAAGTATCTCACAGTTTCACTCATCTCACATGCTAGCAAAGTAATGCCCAAAATTCTCCCAGACAGGCTTCAGTAGTACATGAACCATGAACTTCAAGATGTATAAGCTGGATTTAGAAAAGACAGAGGAAACAGAGATCAAATTGCCAAGATCTGCTGGATCATAGTTAAAGCAAGAGAGTTCCAGGAAAACATCTACTTCTGCTTTACTGATTATGCCAAATCCTTTGACTGTGTGGATCACAACAAACTGTGGAAAATTCTTAAAAAGATGGGAATACCAGAATGTCTGATCTGTCTCCTGAAAAATCTGTGTGCAGGTCAAGGAGCATTAGTTAGAACTGGACATGGAACAACAGACCGGGTCATGTTGGGAAAGGAGTAAAACAAGGCTATATATTGTCACCTTTCTTATTTAACTTGTATGCAGAGTACATCATGCAAAATGCTGGGCTGGATGAAGCACAAGCTGGAATCAAGATTGCCAGGAGAAATATCAATAACCTCAGATATACAGATGACACCACCCTTATGGCAGAAAGCGATGAAGAACTAAAGATCCTCTTGATGAAAGTGAAAGAGGAGAGTGAAAATGTTGGTAAAACTCAACATTCAAAAAACTATGATCATGGTATTCGGTCCCATCACTTCATGGAAAATAGATTGGGAAACAATGGAAACAGGGAGAGATTTATTTGAGGCGGAGCTCCAAAATCACTGCAAATGATGACTTTATCTGTGAAATTAAAGGATGCATGCTCCTTGGAATAAAAAAGCTATGACCAATCTAGACAGCATATTACAAAACAGAAACTTTACTTTGCCAACAAAGATTTGTTTAGTCAAAACTATGGTTTTTCCAGTAATTATGTATGTATGTGAGAGTTGGACTATAAAAAAGCTAAGCACCAAAGAATTGATGCTTTTGAACTGTGGTGTTGGAGAAGACTCCTGAGAGTCCCTTGGGCGGCATGGAGATCAAAGCAGTTAATTCTAAAGAAATCAGTCCTGCCTATTCATTGGAAGGACTGATTCTGAACCTGATACTCCAATACTTTGGCCATCTCATGCAAGGACTGACTCATTTGAAAAGACCCTGACGCTGGGAAAGATTGAAGGCAGGAGATGAAGGGGATGACAGAGGATAAGATATTTGTATGGCATCACTGACTGCATAAAATGAAATGAAGTAAAAGTCACTCACTTGTGTCTGATTCTTTGTGACCCCATGGACTATACAGTCCATGGAATTCTCCTAGCCAGAAGAGTATAGTGGGTATCCTTTCACTTCTCCAGGGGATCTTCCCATCCCAGGGATCAAACCCAGATCTCCTACATTGCAGGCGGATTCTTTACCAGCTAAGCCACTAGGGAAGCACTGACTCAATGGACATGAGCTTGAGCAAGACACAGGAGTTGGTGATGGACAGGGAAGCCTGGCGTTCTGCAGTCCATGGGCTCACAAAGAGACAGACATGACCAAGCAACTGAACTGAACTGATCCCTGCCTGAGGACAGCTTTCTCCTTAAGACCCTTCTGACTAATCCTGTCATCTTAAAATTTATATTATGTGAGTGGGTCTGGTAAGATCTTTGTATTGCTAGTTCTAATCCTGTTATCTTAAAATGTAAATTGTGGAAGTCTGGCAAGACCCTTACAAACTTGAGGCATGCTTTTAATTTATTGTGATAACCAATTGAAAAAGTAAATAGCTCCCTTGTGAAGAGTTGTGAGTGGGGCATTCTCTGTCCGCCATCTGATGTCTATGTCAGACGCTTTCTTTGTTTCTTTTTAATCTTTGATAAAGCTCTGCTACACATAACTCTTGAGTGATCAAGCCTGATCCCTTGTCCTTAAGCTAAATCTTTGGAGATCATGATCACAATCTCCATCATTCACCATAATCCATCAGTACGGCTTTGGACATCCTGTCTTCTATGTTCAGGGTTGTGTTCCTGTTTTGCTGGATTATTAGCTTGTGGTGTCTTGCACTGGCACTTGCTGACTTTTGGGTGGAGCTTGGTCTCATTGTAAGTATGGAGGCTTTGGGGTGGGCTCTTATCTATTAATGTTCCATGGGATCAGGAGTTCTATGATGGTCCAAACTTCTGGAGTTGAGCCTCCTGCCTCTGCGTTTTGGTCCCCCTCTTACAGTAACATCAAGACTTCTCTGTCCACACAGCACAGAAGATAAAACCCCTAGGTTAATGGTGAAACAAGGCTCTGCACCCAGGAACACCCAAAGACATTCACAGAGTTATATAGCAAAGAGAAAAGGGAGGAAGGAAATAGAGGTAACTGGGAGGAGAGAAGGGAGAGTCAAAAGGAAAGACAGCAATCAAAGCAGTAATCAAATTCCTAAGTGAAAATGGATACTAAAAATTAGACTCCTAAAGGTACAAAATTAATAACAAATATAAAAAATTAAAAAATAAAAACCTGTAGTAGAGATTAGACTCTCAAAACCACAATAAAAAAGCAAAACAAAATCAAACACAAAAATTAAAAATATATATATTGTGGGGTCAGTTCAGTGCCAGATAATTCCTTTTTCTGGCTTGTACTTGTTATCAAAATCTACAATTGCCCCTCAAGTGTACAGTTTCAGCTTAACTGTAGGATTTTAATATGTTGCATCTGCCACTTCCAGAGTGGTTCCCCATTCTTTTCTTTGCTTAGGTTGGCCTCCTCTGCTTGCAAGTCTTTTCAGTGTCGAATCTCTACCCTGACATGGGCAGGGTAAAAGTGGCCACTTACTCAGGCTCACTTGCTCAGTGGTGCTGTGGAGAAGAAGGGGGCACTGCAAACAAACACCACTGGCATGTGTGGGGAGTGTTTGCACTGAATCGACACACAGGGGTTGCCACAGCCCTAGGCTCTATATTGTCACCATACTTACTTAACTTTTATGCTGAGAACATCATGCAAAATGCTGGGCTGGATGATGCACAAGCTGGAATCAAGACTGCCAGGAGAAATATCAATAACCTCAGATATGCAGATCCACCCTAATGGCAGGAAGATGTGAGAGTTGGACCATGACAAAGGCTGAGTGCTGAAGAACTGATGCTTTTGAACTGCGGTTTTGGAGAAGACTCTTGAGAGTCTCTTGGACTGCAAGGATATCAACCCAGTCAATCCTAAATGAAATCAAACCTGAATATTCTTTGGAAGAAATTGATGCTGAAGCTCCAATACTTTGGCCACCTGATGCTAGGAGCCAATTCATTGGAAAAGACCCTGATGCTGGGAAGGATTGAAGGCAGGAGGAGAAGGGGATGAGAAAGGATGTGATGGTTGGGTGGCATCACCAACTCAATGGGCGTGAGTTTGAGCAAGTTCTGGGAGTTGGTGAAGGACTAGGAAGCCTGGTGTGTTGGAGGCCATGGGGTCACAAGATTCAGACATGACAAAGAAACTGAACAACAACAAATGGCAGAAAGCAAAGAGGAACTAAAGAGCCTGTTAATGAAAGTGAAAGAGGAGAGTGAAAAAGTTGGCTTGGAACTTAATATTAAGAAAACTAAGATCATGGCATCTGGTCCCATTACTTCCTGGCAAATAGATGGAGAAACAATGGAAATTGTTTGACAGAATTTATTTTCTTGGGCTCCAAAATCACTGCAGATGGTGACTTCATCCATGAAATTAAAAGACACTTGCTCCTTGGAAGAAAAGCTATAACAAATCTAGACAGCATATTAAAAAGCAGAGACATCACTTTGCTGACAAAGGTCCGTATAGTCAAAACTATGGTTTTTCCAGTAGTCATGTATGTATGTGAGAGTTGGATCTTAATGAAGGCTGAGTGATGAAAAAATGATGTTTTTGAACTGTTTGTTAAAGAAGACTCTTTAGAGAAGTCTCTACTCTCTCACAGAAGTCTAACTGTGTTAGAGAAGACGCTTGATAATTCCTTAGACAGCAAGGAGATGCAACCAGTCCATCTTAAAGGAGATCAGTCTTGAATATTCATTGGAAGAACTGATGCTGACTCTGAATCTCCAATACTTTGGCCACCTGATGCAGAGAGCTGACTCATTTGAAAAGACTCAGATGCTAGGAAACAGTGAGGGCAGGAGGAGAAGGGGATGACAGAGGATGAGATGGTTGGATGGCATCACCCACTCAATGGATGTGTGTTTGAGCAAGCTTTGGGAGATGGTGAAGGACAGGGAAGCCTGGCGAGCTGCAGTCCATGGGGTCGCAAAGAGTCAGACATGCCTGAGTGACTGAACAACAACAGCAGCAAGGGGCCATGCACTTCTCAGTTCCAAGCTGTTCAGGTTCATGTTGTCCCCATGAGAGTACAGCCCCAGGTGGGCCATGCATCTCATGCACTTCCTAGGTCCAAGCCCCTCAGGCTCTCAGGTGGGCTGTGAGCACACAGTCCCAGGTGGGCCAAGTGTCTCAAAGGGGAGCTGGCCTCAGTTTGTGACACTCCCGGCAGATACGAACCATCCAGGATCCCAGGAAGATGTGGTTAGCGACTGGCAGTCTCCTCACAGCTTGGTGAGAGATGTGGTCTCTGTGGCCAAGATTACTGTGGCCCCTGGCTGTCAATCTTGTGCCTCTCTGCCTCTGGGGAGGGCCATAAAGAGTAGCTGGCTTGCTCTCCCTTTGTATTCACTAGGCACATCTGGGTCACAGTGTGGGGTTAGAGCCTTCCTGTGGGAAAGGCCTTGTGTTTTTCTTTGTCTCTCTGGTGTTCCCACAGTTTGTGTTGCTACATCACATTAGTCCCCTCAGAGTGTTCATAGGGCATTCAACCCCGATCCTTACCCGAAGGACCAAGGGCGCAACCCATGCCTTCAGCCCCCATTCAGTTCAGTCGCTCAATTGTGTCCGACCCTTTGCGACCCCATGAATTGCAGCACGCCAGGCCTCCCTGTCCATCACCAACTCCCGGAGTTCACTCAGACTCATGTCCATCGAATCAGTGATACCATCCAACCATCTCATCCTCTGTCCTCCCCTTCTCCTCTTGCCCCCAATCCCTCCCAGCATCAGAGTCTTTTCCAATGAGTCAACTCTTCGCATGAGGTGGCCAAAGTACTGGAGTTTCAGCTTTAGCATCAGTCCTTCCAAAGAAATTCCAGGGCTGACCTCCTTCAGAATGGATCTCCTCACAGTCCAAGGGACTCTCAAGAGTCTTCTCCAACACCACAGTTCAAAAGCTTCAATTCTTCGGTGCTCAGCTTTCTTCACAGTCCAACTCTCACATCCATACATGACCACTGGAAAAACCATAGCCTTGACTATACGAACCTTTGTTGGCAAAGTAATGTCTCTGCTTTTGAATATGCTATCTAGGTTGGTCATAACTTTCCTTCCAAGGAGTAAGCGCCTTTTAATTTCATGGCTGCAGTCACCATCTGCAGTGATTTTGGAGCCCCCCCAAAATAAAGTCTGACACTGTTTCCACTGTTTTCCCATCTATTTCCCATGAAGTGGTGGGACCAGATGCCATGATCTTCGTTTTCTGAATGTTGAGTTTTAAGCCAACTTTTTCACTCTCCTCTTTCAACTTCATCAAGAGGCTTCTTGGTTTCTCTTCACTTTCTGCCATAAGGGTGGTGTCATCTGCATATCTGAGGTTATTGATATTTCTCCCGGCAATCTTGATTCCAGCTTGTGCTTCTTCCAGCCCAGCATTTCTCATGATGTACTCTGCAAATAAGTTAAATAAGCAGGGTGACAATATACAGCCTTGACGTACTCCTTTTCCTATTTGGAACCAGTCTGTTGTTCCATGTCCAGTTCTAACTGTTACTTCCTGTCCTGTATACAAATTTCTCAAGAGGCAGGTCAGGTGGTCTGGTATTCCCATCTCTTTAAGGATTTTCCACAGTTTATTGTGATCCACACAGTCAAATGCTTTAGCATAGTCAATGAAGCAGAAATAGATGTTTTTCTGGAACTCTCTTGCTTTTCCAATGATCCAGCAGATGTTGGCAATTTGGTCTCTGTTTCCTCTGCCTTTTCTAAAACCAGCTTGAAAAACTGGAAGTTCACAGTTCACGTATTGCTGAAGCCTGGCTTGAAGAATCTTGAGCATTACTTTACTAACATGTGAGATGAGTGCAATTGTGCGGTAGTTTGAGCATTCTTTGGCATTGCGTTTCTTTGGGATTGGAATAAAAACTGATGTTTTCCAGTCCTGTGGCCGCTGCTGAGTTTTCCAAATTTGCTAGAATATTGAGTGCAGCACTTTCACAGCATCATCTTTCAGGATTTGGAATAGCTCCACTGGAATTCCATTACCTCCACTAGCTTTGTTCGTAGTGATGCTTTCTAAGGCCCACTTGACTTCACATTCCAGGATGTCTGGCTCTAGGTCAGTGATGACACCATCGTGATTATCTGGGTCGTGAAGGTCTTTTTTGTATAGTTCTGTGTATTCTTGTCACCTCTTCTTAATATCTTCTGCTTCTGTTAGGTCCATACCATTTCTGTCCTTTATCGAGCCCATCTTTGCATGAAATGTACCCTTGGTATCTCTAATTTTATTGAAGAGATCTCTAGTCTTTCCCATTCTGTTGTTTTCCTCTATTTCTTTGCATTGATCATTGAGGAAGGCTTTCTTATCTCTTCTTGCTATTCTTTAGAACTCTGCATTCAGATGCTTATATCTTTCCTTTTCTCCTTTGCTTTTCGCTTCTCTTCTTTTCATAGCTATTTGTAAGGCCTCCTCAGACA
Organism: Bos grunniens; assembly: GCF_055505025.1. Lineage (NCBI taxonomy): Eukaryota > Metazoa > Chordata > Mammalia > Artiodactyla > Bovidae > Bos > Bos grunniens. The sequence continues at coordinate 57,238,713 of NC_141183.1, read as the reverse complement.
GCCATTTTGCTTTTTTTGCATTTCTTTTCCATGGGGATGGTCTTGATCCCTGTCTCCTGTACAATGTCACAAACCTCCATCCATAGTTCATCAGGCACTCTATCAGATCTAGTCCCTTAAATCTATTTCTCATTTACACTGTATAATCATAAGGGATTTGATTTAGGTCATATCTGAATGATCTAGTGGTTTTCCCTACTTTCTTCAATTTCAGTCTGAATTTGGAAATAAGGAGTTCATGATCTGAGCCACAGTCGGCTCCTGGTCTTGTTTTTGTTGACTGTATGGAGCTTCTCCATCTTTGGCTGCAAAGAATATAGTCAATCTGATTTCAGTGTTGACCATCTGGTGATGTCCATGTGTGACAGAATGTGGTCCACTGGAGAAGGGAATGCCAAACCACTTCAGTATTCTTGCCTTGAGAACCCCATGAACAGTATGAAAAGGCAAAATGATAGGATACTGAAAGAGGAACTCCCCAGGTCAGTAGGTGCCCAATATGCTACTGGAGATCAGTGCAGAAATAACTCCAGAAAGAATGAAGGGATGGAGCCAAAGCAAAAACAATGCCCAGTTGTGGCTGTGACTGGTGATAGAAGCAAGGTCCAATGGTGTAAAGAGCAATATTGCATAGGAACCTGGAATGTTAGGTTCATGAATCAAGGCAAATTGGAAGAGGTCAAACAGGAGATGGCAAGAGTGAACGTCGACATTCTAGGAATCAGCGAACTGAAATGGACTGGAATGGGTGAATTTAACTCAGATGACCATTATATCTACTACTGCGGGCAGGAATCCCTCAAAAGAAATGGAGTAGCCATCATGGTCAACAGAAGAGTCCATAATGCAGTATTTGGATGCAATCTCAAAATGACAGAATGATCTCTGTTCGTTTCCAAGGCAAACCATTCAATATCACAGTAGTCCAAGTCTATGCCCCAACCAGTAACGCTGAAGAAGCTGGAGTTGAATGGTTCTATGAAGACCTAAAAGACCTTTTAGAACTAACACCCAAAAAAGATGTCCTTTTCATTATAGGGGACTAGAATGCAAAAGTAAGAAGTCAAGAAACATCTGAAGTAACAGGCAAATTTGGCCTTGGAATACGGAGTGAAGCAGAGCAAAGACTAATAGAGTTTTGCCAAGAAAGTGCACTGGTCATAGCAAACACCCTCTTCCAACAACACAAGAGAAGACTCTACACATGAACATCACCAGATGGTCAGCCCCCATTAGCTGCTGGCAAATGCAACCGTGTGAGCCACTTCCCACTGGTCATTGCCATTCACAGGAATTCTGTGCTGATTTCTTTCTTTCTTTCTTTTTTTTTTTTTTAGTTACTCTGTCTTCTGAGATTTCAAAGCTCCGCACTGACCAGACCACTTAGAGGGTTTCCTATTGTGGAAACTTCTTTCACTACTGCATCCCCAGAATGGGTCTCTGTCCCTAAATCCTTTATTTCCCTTTTTGTCTTTATATTTTGTTCTACCTCATTTCCAAGAGATTGGTTTGCTTTTCTGGGTATCTGGGATCCTCCCCCAGTGTTTAGAAGTTGTTTTGTGGAAATTGCTCCACATACAGATGATCTTTTGATGTATTTGTGGGGAAGGAAGTGGTCTCCCTGTCCTATACCTCCACCGTCTTGGAATGCCTCCCCCACCACTGTTGTTCCATAAATTGTTTAACCAATCTCCTGTTGTGTGCCTATGTGTACATATATATACAAAAGCATTATTGCAGAAATATATATATATATATATATTTATATATACACACACACACACATATATATATGAGCCCTCATTAAATATTTTCTGCCCATCAGTTCCTAAAAATAGGATTTCTTGTGCATTTTAAACTGTTGAAAAATCTGACAAAAATACGCAGAATGTCAAATGTTGGAATGGGAGGACAAAAACCATTGAAGGTGGGAAAAGTCACATAAATAAATATATGGAGGAGCATAAGTCACATTCCTTTGTTTCTCCAAAGATGTTTCAGAATTTTGACCCTTTGTGTGAGCTCAAATGACAAATTCCAGCTCATGCCAAGTGAGCACAAGCTATTTGTTAGTCTCTTTATCCTCCTCCTGTCCTTCCAGTGATGAAGTCTCCAGAGGTTAAACACTCTCATTAGTAATCTCACCAGTAGAACCCCTGGAAATCAATGTTTGCTGCCCTTTGGTTTTTAATCTTAATGGCTCTTCATCACACACAGACCCTTCATTGTGCTAGTCACAGTTTGATGAATCCAAAAGTGTGATTCAACTGTGATCAAAGAAAATAAATTTTCCACTATTTCACACACACACCCACACACATACACACTAACCCTCCTCTTCCCACCAGCAACTGAAACTTAAAATGGAATGATCATGATATGAAGTTTTCCTAAAGACCTATCCTCATGCCTTCAGTTTTATTAAAGGCACAATGTGTGGTCACATTTAACAGTGTTTACTTGGAAGCAAGGAATGTTTACCCTTGGAAATGTATCATGCATCTCTCACCTTACCGTGAACAAAAGGGCATTGTAACTTCATGTAGTTTGGCCGCTTGCTTGAATTTAGGTCTGCACTCAAATAAAAAAAGAATGTTTGAGTATCAGTCATCTTGGAATCCAAGGAACTTATTCATAGAGCATGTAGGGCTCTACTCACAAATGATTAATATCACTGCAAAAGAGAGTGGGGGCTGTGTGTGTGTGTGGCTCAGAGAACCATCAGCTGACTCTCCTGAGTAACTTATACAAGATCAATATTTATCAACGTGAGCCATGAATTGTGGCACACCGTAGGAGTGCCAAATACTCCATTTTCTGTCCCTTTGCCCCTGGAAGGAGCACAGCAGAGTGAAATGTCAGCACAAAGGCCACTTAAAGTGGTTGTCGTTCAGTTTCTGTTGCCTTGACTGAAACTGCAAATTGCTGTCGTGGATGATACTCATGACTAAGGCATAGTAGATATTAAAAATGTATCTGTTGAGTAAGTGAAGAGAAATAAGCATTGTTGTCACTGTTCACAAAGAGAAAAGAGGACTGCCCACTGAATGCATTCTTTTAAGACAGAACACCCATTAGACCTTATGCATTGAATAAGGATACATCGGTCACCTGGAATAACCTACTAGCCATATGTGTAAATAATTAAAAGACATAATAATGAAAATCTCTCTATTCTTGACTAAAGGTTAAAAAAAGTGTTCTGGAGGTCCAGAGGAAGGATCAACTAATTCTGCTCAGAGAAGTTTAGGAAAGATTAAGTCTGTAGGAGTCTAACAGGCTTGTGGTGAATGGGGAAGGGAATTTTAGGAAGAAGTAATGGCATGGACAAAAGAAACATAAAAAGCCCTTCAGATTGTAGAAATGGGATGTGTTGCCATGAATGATTAGAGAACTCATGTCAGTAACGACAAGTAAGTCTGATCTTTTCCATTAGAATTGGATTGTATAAGGCCTTATACACTCAAGTGCTGAGATGTAACCTTTTGTAAGCAAGAGAAGATCATCATAGACATTTAAACATGGAAGTGACATGATCAGATTTCCTGTAGTGATGCATCTTTGGGGCAAGGGGCCAAGCACATTCTTGCGAGTAGGGTGTGGATAAAGCATGGACTCTCAAGCAGGGCATGTACAAATAGCAAGAGAACAGCCATCTTGAGTGACCTGGACATACACTCCACCATTACATACTCTGCAGGGCTCTTGCAATCTTGGTCCACCCCTCTTTCTTGATATCTCTGGAGTCAGGTATGTTGAGGTGCACTGCAACCAAACGCCACCAGTGTAATACAGAGACCTGCAACTAAGACTATCAAGAATAAGTCAGGTACTCACTTATCATGTCAATTTTTCATAAAAGTCCAGAGAACAACAATAGCATTGTTGAGACTAGGTCAGCTAGCAGGGTTTCTGAAAGGGCGACAGGGCAAGAGAATAGAAACAAGACAAAAGAATTCAGAGGAAAGCGAAGATCAGGGGACCAACACCACTCCAAGGTGAAGGTGCCAAACTGAATCCAAGCCAGCTTTCTTAGACTTTCCGCCGTGAAGGAAAGAATATGCGGGGAGTTAAGCTATAACTCATGCGGCCTTCAGGGCCAAAGAACAAAATGATCATTAACCATTGAGTAACTAAGAAACAGTAATCAATAACAAATCAGTAACTACTCCTAATATTCCTACTATAGATTTTCCACCAGAAACGTAAAACATGTGATTCTGAGACTCCAGTTGAGAAACAGTCTGGGGTCGGTTTTCTGACCCCAGGATCATATCTTGTTTTCAAGTCTGTGAACTGTTCCCTCTGGACTTGTTCCAAGAGTCTCATGCCTTATAGCACCCAGCTTATCAATAATTATAAATTTCTTTTGCAGCCCTTGCTGAGGCCTGCTTTTCTTTTATTCTTCCTGTCTCCTACAAGCACAGACTCATGTCACAGTGAGGCCACCACTGTCACCCAACCTGCAAAGAGGTTTCCCTCCACTCAGACAGGGAGGGAAATGTAAGATGCCTAACAGGTACAGTACAGGGGGAGACCGTGAGCTTTAAGCAAATGCAAGCAGTAACAGCATTCTGAGGAAACACCACTCCTGCCTCTGGTTTCTCTTTTGGCCTGCTGAACCATACTGCCATCTACCCTCAGTCCCCGCAGCCAGGGCCAGATGCTGGGACAGTCTATACTGTCTACACACCATCTGGTGGAGAAGGACAAAGAGGAGAGGACAAATGGGATTCCACTTGTTTATCAAGTCTAGTACTGTCTCTATGGAATGCTGCTTTGAGAAGGGCTTCAGTATTGCACCTGGACTCAGGAGGAAAGTCTCCCATAGGAAAGAAGCAATGGTTGTCATCCATGTAAGAAAGGAAAGAAGAGAAGGAGGCAGCTGGCATAAGCTAAGCATTTGCCATCCTTGAATTAGCAGAATGCTGGAAAACCTTGGTGAGAAATCGTTGCCATATGTCCTAACTTATGTCAATCTCAATGTGTAACTTGAATTACATGTTGTGAAGGGAGCATATTTAAATATTTTATACTATATACTAAATATATTAAAATATGATTAAAAGTTTTATATGTTCTGTATATACTCCTGCATATACAGTACTTCATGAATCATGTGAGATTTAACACAAAAAAAATAGAGGATGACTTTATAGTTTGTAGTTTAAGGTAAGATCCTGGGGGATTTCCTCTGATGAGCTAGTGGTTAAGACTCCATGCTTCCAGAAAAAGGGGTATCTTACTGGGTTACCAGTCTCTCTGGTCAATGAAATAAGATCCCACATGACATGGGGTGTGGCCAAGAAAAGAAAAAAGATTGGATGCAGGATAAAGTAGACCTTTATTAAGTAAAACAGTGAATAGAAGCAAGAAACTAAGTTGAGAGTGGTAAGAAGGTGAAAAGGAAGGTAATTTCAGTATTGGACATAAAAGTTCTAGATTCAACAAGGATTTGCAGACAGAGATTCTCAATAAAGTGTGTGAAGTCTAGGGTTGAAGCCCAGATGAATGTTCTGGGATGGAGAAATAAACTTGGGATTCTTCAGAATATGGGCAACATTTCATGCACTGCATGAACAATATCTCTCAAGAGGAAATCCTGATGAACACCAACATTTAAGTAATGAACAGAAGAAAAGGAAGATCCATATGGACGATTTAAAATACCCACAAAGTGTATTCACAATTTGAGAAAAATGTGAAATTGTCTCTCAACCTTTCACTTGCCACTCATGCACACAGAGAAACAAAAGGGGTTTTTAGTTTTTACCCTGATAGACTAGCTTGTTTCCCAGTTACTCTAGGAAAGGTCAATTAAATGTATCACAATTTATTTGAAAGAATGGGAAAACTACAATGAAAGTGGTGACCTAGGGGCTAAAAAACCCAGGGAGAATGCAAATAGATGAACAGGTTACTAAGGCTTTACACTTCCTCTTGAGGTTTTTACTAATTTATAAATCAAGGCAAAGAAGCTGAGAAGCTAAGCAGAGCTTAGATGGTAATAGGGAGGTTGTATCTTCTTTGGAGAAATGTCTATATAGGTCTTCTGCTCATTTTTGATTGGGTTGTTTGATATTGAGCTGTATGAGCTATTTGTATATTTCAGAAATTAATGACTTTTTGATTGCATCATTTGCAAATACTTTCTCCCATTCTGTAGATTATCTTTTTTGTTGTTGTTTTTTATGCTTTCCTTTGCTGTGCAAAATCTTTTAAGTTTAATTAGGCCCCATTTATTTTCTTTTGCTTTTATTTCAATTACTATAGGAGATGGATCCAAAAAAATTGCTGTGATTTATATCAAAGACTGTTTTTACTATGCTTTCTTCTAGGAGTTTTATACCATCTGGAATTACATTTAGGTCTTTAGTCCATTTTGAGTTAATTTTTTGTATGGCTTAGAGAATGCTGTCATTTCATTCTTTGACAAGTAGCTGTCTAGTTTTCCTAGCAGCACTTTTTGAAGAGACTGTGTTTTCTCCATTGTGTATTCTTGCCTCCTTTGTCATAAATTAGCTGACCAAAAATAAGTGTGCTTATTTTTGGGATTTATATCCTGTTCAATTGATCTATATGAATATGTATATCTATTTTGTTTTTTGTGCTAGTACCACATGGTTTTGATAACTATAGCTTTGTAGTATAATCTGAAGTAAGGGAGCCTGATTCCTTCAGCTCCACTTTTTAACTGCTTTGGCTATTCAAGGTCTTTTGTATTTCTGTACAAATTAAAAATAATTGTTCTAGTTCTGTGAAAGACCTAGACTTTAAAAAACTGGAATTTCTATGTCCAAAATATTAGAAAAGAAGATTATTCATGTTTGGAGAAACATTTACATAGGTCTTCTGCCCATTTTTGATTGGGTTGTTTGGTATTGAGCTGTATGAGCTATTTGGATATTTCAGAAATTAATGTCTTGTTAATTGCATGACACGTAGATTAGATGAAAAATTTTAGCTGTAAACTAGAATATGTTTTAAAAAAACAAGTAAAATTATGGAACTGAAAAAAGAAAAAAACTGAAATTAGCAACTCAATATAGATTCCTAATTATGAAGTAAACACAAGTGTTGTTGTTGAGTCACTCAGTCCTGTCCAACTCATTGCGACCCCATGGACTGCAGCACACCAGGCTTCCATGCCCTTCACTGTTCCCCAGAGTTTGCTCAAACTCATGTCCATTGAGTCACTGATGCCCTCTAACCATATCCTGTGAGATGAGAACTAAGGCGTGTGAAAATAATTCTGTTGGAAATACACATATAGAATCGTGGAGATAACAGAATATTGGAAAATACTGAAATATCTAAGAAATATATGGATGAAGATAAAAAATTCTAAAATCTGTGTAATTATGATATCATAAAATTGAGAGAAGATAATAAAGCAGAATGTTTGAAGAAATACTGGTGGGCTTCCCAGGCGGAGCTAACAGTAAAGTACCCACCTGCCAATGCAGGAAATGTAAGAGGTGCAGGTTCAATCCCTGGCTCAGGAAGATCCTCTGGAGGATGGCATGGAAATCCACTCAAGTATTCTTGCCTGGAGAATCTCCTGGACAGAGGAGTCTGGTGGGCTACAATCCATTAGGTTGCAAAGAGTCAGACACAACTGAAGCGACTTAGCATGCAGCAGCACTGGTAGAAAAACTTCTAAAATTGCTGAAGGATATCAAACTATAAATTTTAGAATTGTTACAAACAACAAGCAGAAAAAAATTTGAATAAAACACATTTTAATTCATCACAGTTCTAAATAATGAAATAAAATAAAAAATTAAAAGCTGTGAAAGGGGAGAAAAGATACTTTAGCTTAAAAAAATCCTGAGGCTTGCTACAAATCAGAATTTTTTCGAGGGAAGCAAATTGATAGACATTTACCACTATACCACTGCCTGAGGAGTGCCATCTAATGCCCACGTCTATACGGATCCAGAAAAAGGTAAAGTGCCTACTGGAAACACAAACCATTGGGAAGCCTGAGTCCATTACTGGAACTCAGCCACTATTTCATTCAATCATTGTGTAATTGGAAACATTCTACCTGGGCCCACAGTGGACCCCAATTTATATATTCTGATTGGCAAAAGTGTAGGAAACAACACCTAACCCTATGAAGATAATTCGCCTCAGTTCTTGAAAATTCTCTCATGTCTCACGTGGATCTCTGTAACCAGTTGAGGGCAGAGGGGATTAAGATAGCAAGTCTCCAAGCTAAACCTGAGTACTGGACAGGAACCTTGATACACTCTGACTTTTGGATGAGAATGTTGATATCCCTGCTACAATCTTTGCATTTGTGGAAGTAATATAGTAAGTATAGTGCTGCTGCTGCTGCTAAGTCACTTCAGTCGTGTCCGACTCTGTGTGACCCCATAGATGGCAGCCACCAGGCTCCCCTGTCCCCGGGATTCTCCAGGCAAGAACATTGGAGTGGGTTGCCATTTCCCTCTCCAATGCACGAAAGTGAAAAGTGAAAGTGAAGTCACTCAGTCATGTCCGACTCTTAGCAACCCCATGGACTGCAGCCTACCAGGCTCCTCCATCCATGGGATTTTCCAGGCAAAGTACTGGAGTGGGGTGCCATTGCCTTCTCTGAGTAAGTATAGTAAAGTATAGTAAAAATTTGTGGAACAGACTAAAAATAGTCTGTTCCCTTTCCTATATTTAAAGGGACAGGGAAAACTTGTCAGGTTCACCATAAAAGGTAGATCTGTGGAAGAGAAAGGAAATCCCCAGTTGAGTCCTAAGAAGTAGAAGCCTGTGTTCCTAAGTCCCACGCAGGTCATGGATGAATGTTACTCTGTTAATGACTCAGAAGACATTTGGTGCACTTTCCCCTGTATTCAAAAAGAAATTTACATACTTTTCCAGGAAAACAAAGCATATCAGAACATGTGAAGCATAGTCATGAGGGGAACCGTGTTTTTAATGGTGGGAGTCTCTTCTTCATTCAAGAACTTTCCTTTGATGAAGGAGTTAGGCTATACCGGAGCCTACAAAAATGAGCTGTAAACAACAGTTTAATCCTTAGGGCAATGAAATCATGCTGAAGGGTTACAGTGACTTTTTTCATCACCATTATCACCACTAACGCTACTTGAAAACCACTGTGTTTACAGCAGCTGTGTTCATGAAGGGCTGAGTTCTCAAGCATGCATGGAACTAATACAATGCAGATATTTCTTTTTTTTGTTTATTTAATTTTTATTGTAGTGTAGTTGGTTTCCAGTGTTTTGTTAGTTTCCAGTGTATAGCAAAGTGAATCAGTTATACATATACAAATATTCACTCATTTTTAGATTCTTTTCCCATGTCAGTCATCACAGAGTACTGAGTACAGTTTCCTGTGCTATACGGCAGTTTCTTATAAGTTATTCTATATATAGTAGTAAGTATATGTCAATCCCAGTCTCCCAATTTACATACTTTCTTATTTTGCCAGACACTGCAGAGTTCCCTTCCCCAGTGTCCGTATCACAGAGAATGTGTATGATAACGCCAGGTTCCCTCCACTCTTGGCTAATATTTCTATTGGCAGAAACTATCAACATTCTGGGGTGTCTTAGTCTCTCTATTCCTTTCTTGCTTGAGGTCTGACAAGATTGACATAAGTATCAGAATAGTATCTACGATTTTGATTTAAGATGGACTCTCATTCTTGCCATTTCCTCTGGGAACAAAGAAAATCCTTGTCTCCTAACCACCTTTTCTACCAGTAAGCTTAAGAGAATTCTGTCTTTTGTAAAATAATAAATCTCTGACTGATACCCCATCCATGTTGAAAAAATGCACTGCAGGAGATGAGACTGACCTTGTTTTTTAAACATTCTGGATGAAGCCAATGTTTAACCAAGCAATAAGATTACAGTTGAATTGTACAGAAACAAATATCATAGCCTGAAGAGATGGGTGAACTGTGCTGCTTTTTCACTTTAAATCATCTTTCAGCATTCTCAGGAGTTAAGATGCTGGAGTAGATGAGAGTTAAGAAAATTGTTAAGTGCATAGCAGTTATCTTGAATTAAATTTATTCCATTTGACCATACAATATTGTAAAGTTAAAAAATAAAATATTAAAAAAAATTCAATGATTCAACTCCCTCTGACTAAAGCAAATTCCAATACTTTTAAGCTATTTAGAGCATTTTCTTTTGTGTCAGGAATCATTTTAATATCCATTACCTTATTATAACCTCTTAAAATGCTGCTGCTGCTGCTGTTGCTAAGTCGCTTCAGTCATGTCCAACTCTGTGTGACCCCATAGACGGCAGCCTACCAGGCTCCCCCGTCCCTGGGATTCTCCAGGCAAGAACACTGGAGTGGGTTGCCATTTCCTTCTCCAGTGCATGAAAGTAAAAAGTGAAAGTGAAGTTGCTCAGTCATGTCTGACTCTTCGTGATCCCATGGACTGCAGCCTACCAGGCTCCTCTGTCCATGGGATTTTCCAGGCAAGAGTACTGGAGTGGGGTGCCATTGCCTTTTCCACTTAAAATGCTAAGAGTAAATAAAGTTGTTATTAGTGACAGTGATAAATGCTGAGTTGAGAGCAATAGTTTAAATAATGATGATTAGGATGTTCATTCCTAGATTCTAGGTCATGTGATAGCTTATTTACATACATTACAGCATTTAACTTTTCCAACAACCTTATAAGTCAGAGAAATAAGACCTACATATGTGAAGTGACTTGTCAAAGGTCACACAGCCTGTAAATACTAGATTACATTTTGGAATCAAAGACTTTTGTCTTCTCAGACTCTTTGATTTATGTACTGGCAAATCTGATGCATAAAATGCCCTTCCTTCTCCCAAGATGACGCATCTCACTTCTATCAGAACTTGGATTAACCTCACCTCTTCTAAGAAGCATTCACTGCCACCTATCAGCCTTGAGTTTTAGGAAAAACTCTTTAACATGAGTTTGTTCATCCATAAAAAGGAGGTCAAAACACTTGCCTCAAGAGTTGTTGCAAAGATCAAAGGAATCAACTTTAAAAATCTGGCTAACAGCACACGCTTTCCTGATTATGATTTATTTTTCATACTGATTGTTAGACTTTCTATGCTTTGTCCTAATCATGAGGAATGCAAGCAACAAAAAGAGAGTCATATTAAGCCAATGCTCACAGGATTTTGATGTCAGCACATTGTTCCAGTTCACTCATATTAATGATGAGTTGTAATCTTGTCTCTCTGTCTAAAGCTCTTATCAGTTTTGCATTGAACCTTAATCTTGTCACTGCTAATGGAGAATTAAATATCCTAGAGAAAGAGGTCCAAAGAGAAGTGCAAAACTAGCATGAAGCAAAACTTATATATCCTCAGAGAATAAAACTTTCCCCCAGCACATTTAATGTATAGTTTTCAAGATGTTTGACAAATAGATTTGAGCCAATTGGTTATCAGGCAACTGTTCCAACATATTTTTCCATCAATATCTGATGAGGCAGTGGTGTCCAAGAAATATTGAAATAATGCAAAGAGAGTAAAGACCCAGCCAACCCTGAATGCTGCATCAGTAGTTTCGTCCAACCTTGGCTTAAAGAAGATGTTTTGTCAAAAAAAAAAAAAAGAACAACTATATTTTTCCTTCTGTTTCCAAAAGAGAAACTGTAATTTGACATGAAAAGAATAGTATTTAAGGGTTCATTTCATAGTCCCCAAAATAGTAGTTGTCTTTTTAATTTTTTCTCTCCTCCTGTGAAAGAGTCATCTTTTTCCTTAAAACAAACAAAATGTTCTTATGACTTGAGACTGAGTTGAGTCTTATTTTTCTTTTATTTGGAAAGTTTCACTAGGTATGACTTTCTATCTGTTGGCACCACAGAACCCCTTAGAGTAAGCAGGGTTAGTTTCATCATCTCTATCTTATAGATTGGGGAAGGAAGCTTGGAAAATGTTGTGACACATCCAGATGTCTTCGCTTGTAAGTTGTGGGGCCAGGACTAAAGCCTGTAAGTTCTGACTGTGGTTTCCAAAAGTCAGAGATCCTCATAGAGCTTCTGTTTGCACTTTTGTTGTTATTGCTGTTGCTGTGTCTGTATGTATCCTCCAGACATATGGCGTATAGAGATTCACTATCCTGAATCATAAAAGAATGAACCCCAAAACAATGAAACTGTTACTACCTAGAAACTTACCTTCTGGTTGGCCTATAAGTGACACTATCCTGAACAGAAACAAAGTCCCTGTAACTAGATGCTGGGAAAACTGAGCAAACTGATGATAGAACTTGCATGAGAGTCAACAGAGAAGGATCCATGGTTCTCCGAAATCCAAGGCCCTGGTTTTTCCAACTGCTGAGACAACCACGGCTGGGGGTACTGTCCTATGAGTGGTATGTGCTTTTATGAAGTTCCTCACTGAGTGCTCTATTAAAGAGATTTTATTACCTGCTACTGCCTTGATCCCAGGAGTAAACTCGTTCTACTCATTGTCCCTAAAAGATGACAGGGCCAAGACAAGTTACACTGTTACTGCTCATGAGATTTGTAGGGCCTCATTGTGGATGGATATAATATTTGAAAAGGTGTTCTAGGGACGTGGATCAAGTTTCTCGAATTCCCAAAGAGTCAGTTAGGAGTAACCATAGTCTGGAGAGAAATTGGGATCAAAAACCTAAAGACTGAACCATGTGTTAATTTTACTGGGCAAGACTAGGATAAAATAATAGCTAGGCCATGTAAGCTGGTATACAACAGATCAGGAGAATGAAAATAAGAATTGATGCATGCAGTAGAGGAAATCTGGTGATTCTGTGAGAAAACACTGAATACCTTGGATTTGTGTGTGTTTGTGTGTGTGTTTGGCTACAACTAAGCTGTCAGAGCTTATCAGAGCAAGTTGGAGAGTTTCTACCAAGTTACTTGCCCTTCCTTCCCTCCTATCAATTACTACAGTTCTTAAATTCCCTGAAAGTCTTAGTTCTAATAATTTTCTCCTGCAGAGAATTATTCCAAGCCACCTAGAAGATAAGGATCTTGCTCAGTTGAAATATATTCCAAACAGCTCTGTATCTTCATTTCTTTTGTTATATATGAAGTCTATTCTATAAAAAGAATATAACCTTATTAAAGCAAAAGTGAGAATGTGATGCCCTTTGAAAATCCCCAAGGCCTTAGTAAAATAATCATTAAAACTGTAGCAAACACACATTGGGGTCTTACATGTGCCATGCTGTCCTCTGAGCACTTTTCATACATCTCATTTGCTCCTGGTAACAACAACGTGTACCACCTTATTATTATTATTCTATTTTATGTAGGAGGAAACTTCGTCCTGGAGAGTTTAAAGCTATATCCCCGAGGTTTCTTAGTTTCAACTGCTGAGATGTTAATTTCTGCATTCTCCCCAGGCCCAGGACAGTTTCTTTCAGGCTTTTCCTGGCTCAGATGCCAAGGAAGTAGGTGTTACATGCATTCTGAATATAGCACCTGGATGTAGAGAAATGCTTGTCTGATGATTCACACTTTTAAATAAAATAGGAAAATGCTGGCTGGACTTCTTCAGTGTCCCAGTCCTGGGATGTGGTTACTGTGGTTCCAAAACAAACTTGGAAGATATTCCTGCTCAAATAACATAATTTGCACATTCACTGGGAAGTATTGGACAGTAGTCTTGTGATCACAGTCCCTGTCCAGCACCTGCCAAAAGTTGGCTTATGCTTTGGTTCCCTCGTTGTTGAAAGAAAAAACAAGACTGGGAGCTGACTGTGGCTCAGATCGTGAACTGCTTATTGCCAAATCCAGACTTAAATTGAAGAAAGTAGGGAAAACCACTACACCATTCAGGCATGACCTAAATGAAATCCCTTATGATTATACAGTGGAAGTGACAAATAGATTCAAGGGATTAGATCTGATAGATTGCATGAAGAACTACGGATGGAGGTTCATGACATTGTATAGGAGGCAGGGATCAAGACCATCCCCAAGAAAAAGAAATGCAAAAAGGCAAAATGTTTGCCTAAGGAGGTCTTACAAATAGCCGAGAAAGCAAGAGAAGCTAAAGGCAAAAGAGAAAAGGAAAGATACATCCAACTGAATGCAGGGTTCCAAAGAATAGCAAGGAGAGATAAGAAAGCCTTCCTTAGTGATCAGTGCAAAGAAATAGAGGAAAACAACAGAATGGGAAAGACTTGAGATCTCTTCAAGAAAATTAGATACCAAGGGAACATTTCATGCACAGATAGGCACAATAAAGGACAGAAAAATTATGGACCTAACAGAAGCAGAAGATATTAAGAAGAGGTGGCAAGAATACACAGAAGAACTATGTAGAAAAGATCTTCATGACCCAGATAATCACGATGGTGTGATCATCCACCTAGAGCCAGACATCCTTGAATGCGAAATCAAGTGGGCCTTAGGAAGTTTCACTATGAACAAAGCTAGTGGAGGTGATGGAATTCCAGTTGAGCTATTTCAAGTCCTAAAAGATGATGCTGTTAAAGTGCGCACTCAATATGCCAGTAAATTTGGAAAACTCAGCAGTGGCCACAGGACTGGAAAAGGTCAGTTTTCATTCCAATACCAAAGAAAGGCAGTGCCAAAAAACGTTCACATTACCGCACAATTGCACTAATCTCATATGCTAGCAAAGAAATGCTCAAAATTCTCGCAGCCAGGCTTCAACAGTACATGAACTGTGAACTTCCATATGTTCAAGCTGGTTTTTGAAAAGGCAGAGGAACCAGTTATCAATTGCCAACATCCATTGAATAATAGAAAAAGCAAGAGAGTTCCAGATAAAATGTATACTTCTACTTTATTGATTATACCAAAGCTTTTGACTGTGTAGATCACAACAAACTCTGGAAAATCCTTAAAGAGATGGGAATACCAGACCACCTTACCTGCCTCCTGAAAAATCTGTATGCAGGTCAAGAAGCAACAGTTAGAACAGGACATGGAACAACAGACTAGTTCCAAATTGAGAAAGGAGTAAATCAAGGCTGTATATTGTCACCCTGCTTATCTAACTTATATGAAGAGTATATCATGTGAAATGCCAGGCTGGAGGAAGCACAAGCTGGAATCAAGATTGCCAGAAGTATCAATAACCTCAGATATGCAGATGACACCACCCTTATGGCAGAAAGTGAAGAAGAACTAAAGAGCCTCTTGATGAAAGTGAAAGAGGAGATTGAAAAAGCTGGCTTAAAACTCAATATTCAGTAAATAAAGATCATGGCATCCACTCACATCATTCATGGGAAATAGATGGGGAAACAGTGGAAGCAGTGAGAGACTATTTTTGTGGGGGGGGGGGGGGGCTCCAAAATCACTGCAGATGGTGACTACAGCCATGAAATTAAAAGATGCTTGCTCCTTTGAAGAAAAGCTATGACAAACCTAGACAGCATATTAAAAAAGCAGAGACATTACTTTGCTAACAAAGGTCCATACATTTATAGCTATGGTTTTTCTAGTAGTCATGTATTGATGTGAGAGTTGGATTATAAAGAAAGCTTAGTGCCAAAAATTTGATGCTTTTGAACTGTGGTGTTGTAGAAGACTCTTGAGTCCCTTAGACTGCAAGGAGATCAAACCAGTCCATCCTAAAGGAAATCAGTCCTGAATATTCATTGAAAGGACTGATGCTAAAGCTGATACTCCAATACTTTAGTCACCTGATCCAAAGAACTAACTCATTTGAAAAGAGTGTGATTCTGGGAAAGATTGAAGGCAGGAAGAGAAAGGGATGACAGAGGATGAAATGGTTGGATGGCATCACTGACTCAATGGACATGAGTTTGAGCAAGCTCCAGGAGTTGGTGATGGACAGGGAGGCCTGGCGTGCTGCTGTCTATGGGTTCACAAAGAGTCAGACATGACTGAGCCACTTAGCTGAATTCAACTTGTTGAAAGCAGCACAAAGGAAGGTGGGATGTCTTCTATAGTTACAAATATATGCTAAGAGAAGACAAGTTGGGTGAGTGGTCAACCTAAGTACTGATTCAACCATTACTTAATGAGCACTTAGTATATATCGAACATCATCCCATATCCTAGTATAGTGGTCTCCCCAGGAGCACTGTGTGGTGAGTGTCACTATCCGAGATTTATAGCTGTTGTAATAGATTCAGTAGTCCTAAGTACTTGTTAAAATCATTCAACTACTAGAATGGAAGGGATCTCATTCCTGGTTCCCTGTTCTTGCTGTCACATAAACGTGCTGCTAGCTCACCTTGTGGTGAATAAAGTGAGGAATGGAGGGGAAATATAATAAAGATGATGAGAGTGATTCAAGATGGTGGAATAGAAGAACGTGCACTCTTTTCTGCCAGAGCAAATAGCAACTAGTTATTGAACAACCATTGACAGGCACACCCCAGAACCCACCAAAAAAAGATACCCTACATCCAAGGACAAGGGAGAACCCACAACAAAATGGTAAAAGAGGCACAATGTTGATAAAATAAAATCCTGTACCTTCTCAAACTGGAGAACAATAATAGTACGAAAGTTC
Source organism: Bos grunniens (assembly GCF_055505025.1). Classification (NCBI taxonomy): domain Eukaryota; kingdom Metazoa; phylum Chordata; class Mammalia; order Artiodactyla; family Bovidae; genus Bos; species Bos grunniens. The sequence continues at coordinate 57,222,234 of NC_141183.1, read as the reverse complement.
TTGCAATGTTGTGAAGGTACCCAGCCTGAGGATTTGGCCAAGGAACTAGAAATCTTCAGAGAATTTGACTTTGACCAGCAGGATTTGATTATAGATCATTTATAGGACTTGGGGAAACAGATTCTTGGAGGGCACAGACAAAATTTTGTGAACACCAGGACCCAGGGGAAAGGAGCAGTGACTCCACAGGAGACTGAGCCGTACTTACCTGAGTGTTTGAGGGTCTCCTGCAGAAGTGTGGGTTGGCAGTGTCCTGCCATGGAATGGGGACACAGGCAGCACCAGTCCTGGGAGATGCATCTTGGCATAAGTCCTCTTTGAGGTCACCAATAGCCTTACTATAGAAGCCTATAGATTCCTAGACTGGGTTGCCTCAGACCAAACAACTAACAGGGAGGGAACACAGCTCCATCCATCAGCAGACAATTGAATTGAAGTTTTACTGAACATGGCACTGCCTACAAGAGCAAGATCCAGTTTTCTCCACAGCCAGTCCCTTCCATCAGGAAGCTTGCACAAACCTCATATCCTCATCCATCATAGGACAGAAAGAAGAAATAAGAACTACAATCCCATCTGCCCCCAGAACCAATACTACAATCACAGAAAGCTACCCAAAGTGAAAAGAAATAGGATAATGCCCCAGTTAAAGGAACCAGATAAATCCCTAGAAAGCCAACTAAATGAAGTGGAGATAGGAAACCTCCCAGAAAAAGAATTCAGAATAATGATAGTGAAGATGATTCAGGATCTCAGAAAAAGAATGGAAGCAAAGATTGAGAAGATGCAATAAATGTTTACCAAGGACCTAGAAAAACTAAAGAAAGAGCAAACAGAGATTAATAATACTCTAGGAATCAATAGCAGAACATCTGAGGCAGAAGAATGGATAAGTGACCTGGAAGATAGAATGGTGGAAATCGAAGCTGCAAAACAGAATATAGAAAAAAGAATGAAAAGAAATGAAGATGGCTTGACAGAACTCTGGGACAACATTAAACACACCAATATTCACATTATTGGGGTTATAGAAGAGAAGAAAGAGTAAAAGGACCTAAGAAAATATTTGAAGATATACTAGCTGCAAACTTCCCTATCATGGGAAAGGAAATAGTCAACCATGTCCAGGAAGCACAGAGAGTCCCAGGCAGGCTAAATCCAGGGAGGAACACACCAAGGCACATGGGAATCAAGCTTATAAAAGTTAAAGGCAATTTTAATAAACTATTAAAAACAAGGGAAAAAAGACAAATAACACATAAGGGAAAACCCATAATATTATCAGCTGATTTCTCAACAGAAAAACTATGGGCAAGAAGGGATGGCATGATATATTCCAAGTGTTAAAAGGGAAGAACCTACAATCAAGAATACCCAGCAAGACTCTCATTCAGATTTGATGGAGAAATTAAAAGCTTTTTAGACAAGCAAGAGAATTCAGCACCACTAAACCAGTTGTACAACAAATACTAAAGGAACTTCTCTAGGCAGGAAACACTATTGAAGGAAAAGATCTACAAAAAAAACAAAGCAAAACAATTCACAAAATGGTAATAGGATCAGACATCTTGATAATTACCTTAAATGTAATGGATTAAAATGCACCAGTCAAAAGATATAGACTGACTGGGTGGATACAAAAAACAAGACCCATACATACATTGTCTACAAGAGACTCACTTTATATCTACTGATACTTACAGACTGAAAGTAAGGGAATGGGAGGTGTGTTATGCAAATGGAAATCATAAGAAAGCTGGAGCATACTAATACTCATATTAGGCAAAATAGATTTTAAAACAAAGATGGTTTATAAGAGACAAACAAGGGTACTACATAGTGATCAAGGGTTCAATCCAAGGAGAAGATACAGCAATTATAAATAGGACTTCCCTGGTGGCTCAGACGGTAAAGCGTCTGCCTACAATGCGGGAGACTTGGGTTCAATCCCTGGGTTGGGAAGATTTCCTGTAGAAGGAAATGGCAACCCACTCCAGTATTCTTGCCTGGAAAATCCCATGGACAGAGGAGCCTGGTAGACTACAGTCTATGGTGTCGCAAAGAGTCGGACATGACTGAGCGACTTCACCTTCACTTCATGCACCCAACATAGAAGCCCCTCAATATGTAAGGCAAATATTAACAAACACAAAGGGAGAAATCAATAGTAACACAATAATAGTGAGGGATTTTTACACCACTTTGATTAATGGACAGATCGTACAACAAAACACTAATAAGGAAACATAGGCCTTAAAAGACACTTTAGATGAGTTGGAATTAATTGATATTTATAGAGCATCCCATCCAAAAGCAGCAGAATACACATTTTTCTCAAGTCAGTTCAGCTCAGTTGCTCAGTCATGTCCAGCTCTTTGTGACCCCATGGACTGCAGCATGCCAGGCTTCCCTGCCCATCACCAACTCCTGGAGCTGGCTCAAACTCATATCTACTGAGTTGGTGATGCCATCTAAGTATCTCATTTTCTGTCATCCTTATCTCCTACTGTCTTCAATCTTTCCCAGCTCAAGAGCACACAAAATATTCTCCAGGATTGACCACATCCTGGGCCACAAGCTTTGGTAAATTTAAGAAATTTGGAATCATATCAAGCATAGTTTTTTATCAGAATGCTATGAGATTAGAAACAAACTACAAGAAAAATACTCTAAGAAACACAAACACGTGGTGGCTAAACAACCATTGAATCACTGAAGAAAACAAAGAAGAAATTAAAAAAAAAAAAAAAAAAAACCTCAGTTCATTTCAGTTCAGTCACTTAGTCGTGTCCGACTCTTTGCAACCCCATGAATCGCAGCACACCAGGCCTCCCTGTCCATCACCAAACCCCGGAGTTCACTCAGACTCACGTCCATTGAGTCAGTGATGCCATCCAGCTATCTCATCCTCTGCCGTCCTCTTCTCTTCCTGCCCCCAATCCCTCCCAGCATCAGGGTCTTTTCCAATGAGTCAACTCTTCGCATGAGGTGGCCAAAGTACTGGAGTTTCAGCTTTAACATCATTCCTTCCAAAGAAATCCCAGGGCCGATCTCTTTCAGAATGGACTGGTTGGGTCTTCTTGCAGTCCAAGAGACTCTCAAGAGTCTTCTCCAACACCACAGTTCAAAGGCCTCAGTTAAAAAAAAAAAAACAAAAAAAACCTAGAGACAAATGAAAATGAAAGCACAAAGTTCCAAAACTTACGGGATGCAGCAAACTAAGAGGGAAGTTTATAGCCATACAATCTTTTTGAAATTTTTATTTTGAGATTTTTCTTGTCAAATAAACAAATATCTCAAATAAACAACTCAACCTTACAAAGATCTCAAATAAATCTCAAATAAAATCTAAAATAAACAACTTAACCTTACAACTAAAACACCTAGAGAAAGAAAAACAAATAAAACCTAAAGTTAGTAGAAGGAAGAAAATCATAAAGCTCAGAGTAGAAATAAATGGAATAGAGACAAAACAATTGCAAAGATCAATGAAACTAAAAGCTGGTTCTCTGAAAAGATAATCAAGACTGATAAACCTTTAGCCAGACTCATCAAGAAAAAAGGGAAAGGATTTAAAACAATAAAATTAAAAATGGAAAAGGAGAAGTTACAACTGACTCCACAGGAATACAAAGAGTCATAAAAGATTACTATAAACAACTATGCCAATAAAATGGACAACCTGGCAGAAATGGACAAATTCTTAGAAAGATACAGTCTCCCTAGGCTGAACTAGAAAGAAATAGAAAATATGAACAGACCAACTACAAGCACTGAAGTTGAAACCGTGATTAAAAATCTCCAACAAACTAAAGTACAGGACCTGACAGCTTCACAGATGAATTTTATCAAACATTTAGAGAAGAGTTAACACCTACCATTCTGAAACTGTTCCAAAAATTTTCAGAGGAAGAGAAACTTCCGAAATCATTTTCTGAGGCCACCATCACTCTGATACCAGAACCAGACAAATATACCACAGAAAAAGAAATTACAGGCCAGTATCACTGATGAACATAGATGTGAAAATTCTCAACAAAATATAGCAGTCTGTATCCAATAGTACTTTGAAAATATCATGCATGATGGTCAAGTGTGATTCATCCCAGGGTTGCAAGGATTTTTCAACATTCACAAATCAATCAATGTGACATACCATATCAACAAATTGAAGAATAAAAACCATGTGATCATCTCAATTGATGCAGAAAAGGCTTTTAACAAAATTCAGAACCCATTTATGATAAAAACTCTCCACAAAGTGAGCATAGAGGATGCATTCCTCAAAATGATTAAGGACATATATGACAAACCTATAGCTAGAATCATGCTCAATGGTGAAAAGCCAAAAGGTCAGGAATCCTTTAAGATCAGGAACAAGACAAGGATGTCCACTCTCACCACTTTCATTCAAGATAGTTTTAGAAGTCCTAGCTTGAGCAATCAGAGAAGAAAAAGAAGTAAAGGGAATCCATACAAGAAAGAGGTTAAATTGTCACTGTTTGCAGATGACATGATACTATACATAGAAGACTCTAAAGTTGCTACCAGAAAACTACTAGAACTCATCAATGAATTTGGTAAAGTTGTAAGTTACAAAAGTAATACACAGAAGTCTGTTGCATTTCTATGCACTCACAAGAAAAGATTAGAAAGAGAAATTCAAACGGTAAATTTGATGCATGTAGCATTGCAACAAAAAGAATAAAACACCTAGGAATAAACCTACTGAAGGACACAAAAGACCTATATTCTGAAAACTATAAATGCTGATCAAAGAAATTGAAGAAGACATATGTAAAGATATACCATGTTCATAGATTGGAAGAATCAATACTGTTAAAATGACCATACTACCCAAGGCAATCCACAAATTAAGTGCAATCAATTCCTATCAAATTACCAATGATGTTTTTCACAGAACTAGAACAAAAAAAATCTCAGAATTTGTATGGAGACACAAAAGACCCCAAATAGCCAAACCAATCTTGAAAAAGAAAAGGAGCTGGAGAAAGAGGCCTCCTAACTTCACAGTGTACTACTAAGCTACAATCATCAAAACAGTGTGGTGCTGAACAAAGATAGAAATATAGATCAATGGAATAGAATAGAAAACCAAGAAATAAGCCCATGCACCTACAGTCAATTAATCTATGACAGAGGAGGCAAGAGTGCACAATGTTGGAAAGACAGTCTCTTCAGCAAATAGTGCTGGGGAAACTGGACAGCCACGTGTAAAAATGAAATTAGATCATTCCTTAACTCCATACACAAAAATAAGTCCAAAATGGATTAAACACCTAAATGTTAGACCAGAAACTATAAAACTCTTGGAGGAAAACATAGGCGGAACATTCTCTGACACAAGTCGCAGCAACATTTTTTGTACTCCATCTCCCCGAGTAATGGAAATAAAAGAAAAAATAAACAAATGGAACCTACTTAAACTCAAAAGCTTTTGCACAGCAAAGGAAAAATAACCAAAATGAAAAGACAACCCACAGATTAGGAGAAAATATTTGCAAATGATGTGACTGATAAAGGATTAGTCTCCAAAACTTACAAACAGCTTATGATACTTAATATAATCAAAGCAAGAAACCCATTCAAAGAATGGTCAGAAGGCCCAAATAGACATTTCTCTAAAGAGGACTTACAGATGGCCAATTGGCACATGAAAAAATATTCAAAATAGCTTAGTTATTAGAGAAATGCAAATCAACTCTACAACGAGATATCACCTCACACTGGTCAGAATGGCTCTTATCAAAAAATCTACAAACAGCAAATGCAGGAGAGGGTGTGAAGAGAAGGAACCCTCCTGCACTGTTGGTGGGAATGTAAATTAGTACAGCCACTAATGGAGAACAGTATGGCGGTTCCTTAAAAAGTTAAAAATAGAGCTACCATATGATCCTGCAATCCCACTCCTGGGCATATATCCAGAGAAAAACATGGCCTGAAAATATACATGCACCCCAATGCTCACTGAAGCACTGTTTACAGTAGCCAGACATGGACACAACCTACCTGTTGTTTAAGGAATGCTCGATAACATTCCTTGTATATATATGTGTGTATGTATATATATATATATATATATATATATATATATATATATATATACTGCAACTTCTTTTACGTACACACATACAATACAGTATTACTCAGCCATTGAAAATAATGACATAAAGCCATTTGCAGTGACATGAACAGACTTAGAGGGTGTCATGCTGAGTGAAGTAATAAAGATGATGATGATAGCAACATCACTACTAACATCCACTGAGTTCTCACCATGTGCTGGGCACCGTGGGAACACTTTCCAAGGATATTTCATTTCATCCTCACATCAATCATGTGAAGAAGGCTCTAGTACTTCCCTCATATTACAAAGAGGGAAAGTGATTGCTCAGAGATAGGTCATTAATCGAAGATAATAAATGAAAGCACCAAGAGCTGAGCCCAAGCATTTTGTCATGGTTGCTATATATAATATTAACAATAGCAGCTATATATAACACTAACAATAACAGCTATGTATAACATTAACAATAGCAGCTATACCTGCACATACATTGTGTGGGTTCTGGATTGGATTCTCTCCTTCCCTGGGTCTTGAGCCTGAGCACCAAGAGAGGAGTGAGAAAAGCAATTTTAGAAAAGTAAGTCAGACTGCCAACATTTTCAACAGAACTCACTAAACCAAAGTCACAGTTCTCAGCCCTAAACTCTGTGCTCTAAATGTGACTTAAGTAAACTGCAGGTAGACATTGGGGCAGATGATGGAGTTATTGAGATGGAACTTCACCTGGTCTGGAGGTCAGGATGTCCAGGGAGGCATTTACCTGTGTCAGGAAGTCCTTCTTATCCCATCTGATGGTGAGTCAACTGAAGGGGACATGTGGGTACGTGGCCCAACTTTTGAAGGTTCAGAACCCTGTCACTGAGATATGAGAAGGACCCTTTGGTTCTGACACCCCTTCTGGAAGATAACCAGTGATGTGCCCTCTGCAGTCTTGGGAGTTGTCACCCTGCCCCACAAGAGCAGTGGAAACTCCTTGCAGAATGTTTGAGTCAGAGTCATGCCTGGCAAGACATGGAGGGAATAGAAGGAACGGCAGATTGAAGATTAGTTTTATATCCAGTTATTAAGATACTAACAGAAGCAGGGCTGTTTTGTGTGGGTGCATTATTTGTAATACATTTCCCTTTCCCTTCTCATTAAAAAGAGACAACTTTTAAACATTATTATAGAAACATTAGAAACAGTTTAACAAAGAAAATATTCACATTCTGTTTTGGTTCTTTATGATCCTTGCTACTCTTTGCTCATATACTGTCCATTTTTATGCGACTGCGATCATAGACTAGAAAAGTGAAAGGGAAGGTCGTTCAGTCATGTCCGAATCTTTGAGACCTCATGGACTATATATAGCATGGGATTCTCCAGGTCAGAATACTGGAGTGGGTGGCCATTTCCTTCTCGAGGGGATCTTCCCAACCCACGGATTGAACCAGGGTCCCCTGCATTGCAGGTGGACTCTTTATGCATTGAGCTATGAGGGAAGCCCCAAAGGGGAAACTGTGGCTGCATCAGCTGGGAATCGAACCAGTGTGGTAGGTAAGAATTCTACCACTGAACCACCTGTGTACCACATAGACTGAGTCAGTGGGAATGGCAAGCCACTCCAGTATCCTTGCCTGGAGAATTCCATGGACACAGGAAACTGGTGGAGCTACAGACCACGAGGTAGAAAAGAGTCAGACACGACCGAGTGACTAACACATGTGTTACTGGAGTAGCTTGCCATTCCCTTCTTTAGGGAATCTTCTCGACCCAGGAATCAAACCCAAGTCTCCTGCATTGAAGGCAGATTCTTTACTGTCTGAGCCACTCTTTTTTCCATCTTTTTTTCATTGACCTCTCTGATGTTTGCACCTCCAGGCTTGAGTGTAAGCTTATTCATATCCATTCCAGAGAGTGCAGAGGATGAAAATCCAGGAAAGAGTAAAATTTTCTATTCTGTCATGTAGTCATGACTCCAGTGGAAAATAAGACAGCTGTTAGTAAGAAGATAGGAGAAGGAAAAGAAGGGGGAAAACTGGTTTTTAAAAGGAGTCTTCATTCTAGTCATTTTCAATTTAGGAAAACTGACAGTGAGGGCACTCAGCAACAAGCTGACAAGCAGCTCTGCACTCGGCAGGCTTGGCAGTGCCCAGCAGCTACACCCAGAGGAGGGCATCTCTGGCTGTGCCAGCAGCCTTTCCAAGACTGGGTGAGGGGAGGGGAAAATGCTTCACATTCCTCTGTCTCTGTTCAGTCACCGACTCAGGAAATCAGTCTGTGTTACTCAGCTGATAGCTTCACTACATTTTTCCTGGGAGGCCAAGGGTTCAAGTTCCACCCCAGGAGCTTGGCAGCTCCCCAAAGGCAATGCTTGCCTTGTCATGGAAGACGGATAATTGCATGCAGTGGAAAAGAGACCTTTTTCTCTTTGGTTCTCTCAGGGAAATGGGGAGCAGAGGAGCAGGAATGACACCATATGACTCATCTTAGTTTGATCCAGAAACTCCAAAGAACCCCAATATGAAACTGGCATAACTGTCACCCAGTTGCAGGCACTTATAAGAAGAAAGGAAAAATTGAACTCCCTGCCCCCATGCTTCACCATCTCCTTAAATCAGCACTTAGCTCAGACTTTGTTTCCACCACAAGAATGCAGGCAAGAATGCCACAAAACGGGGGTAGGTCTGCATTGCCAGAGTGAGGAAGCAGAGGTCCACAGGTATAGAACACTAAATGTGGAGCTCAGGGTCACACTTGTGCAAAATATTCTCTTGATGAACTTTTTCTCCAAAATGCTTATACACAACACTTCTTGACTGTCTAATATTACAAAAGCAATTTATCACTTGTATACTTATAAAAGTTTGGAAAGTATGATCACATTAGAAGTTATTTGGAATCATTTATATTAAATACACCTGTTAAGTTTGCTTTTGATTTAATATTGGAAACTGGAGAACTAACAAAATGGTGGCAGAGAGTGGGTTTGGAGAGAGTGAAGATGATGATGAATCTTTAAAATAAAATAAGTCCCCCTGGATAAAAATTAAATCCTTTAGGCATGCAATGTAATTTATTATTCTATCTGAACAATTTCTACGGCAGCCTGCCTGGCCTGAAAAAAAAAAAAAAAGTTTTGTGTTGTTTGTGTATTGGGCAATATTTAGGTTTATAAATAGCATCAAGGGTAGCCTTGTTTGTTTATTTTGTGGACAGCCCTGACTCCAGAGCCCTTTGCCCCAGGATCATGGGGGACCGTGTGTTGGGGGTGAGGGGAATGGTTCTTTTCTGGAGAAACTGTCTTTAGACTGGAGAAGCTAAGGTGACGGGAGAAACGTCTCAGCTGATGGACCATCACTCTCCCTCCTCTCCCCTTTGAAAAAGACACTGTGCTTGTGACCAGTTGTTCAGGAGGTAGAACCAGCACCAGGACCCCACCAAGAGGCTCAGGTCTGGTGCTTTTGCTCTCAGGACATCTTTCACCAACTCCCCATGGGTTTCATCTCTAGTCAGTTATTAGATTCTCTCTTCCCACTACTGTAAGTCCCTCCCAGACCTAAACAAGTCTTACGAGAAAAGATGACTGCTTCAGAGGAAAGGAAAGTTGAAAGCCAGAAGGGAGCTGGGCTGTGTGGATCTCCCTCAGCCCCCGTGGAGCCTGAACTTAGTTCTCATGTTTGCACCTGAAAGTATTAACATCTTTTCTCTGTTTGCAAGAGCAAGTTTTTTGTGTTTTTTAAAACAGTTTTATTGAAAATAATTCACATACCATACAATTTGTCCACCTAAAGTGTACAGTTCAGGGCTTTACTATATATACAGAGTTGTGCAACCCTCACCACAATTAACTTAAGAACATTTTATTACCCTCCCCAGAGAAACTCCACATTCTTTAAGCCAGTCCTTCTCCAATTACCCCATCCTCCCAGATCTAGAAAACCACTAATCTAATTTTTGTCTCTATGGATTTGCCTATCTTGGATATTTCACAGAAATGGAATGAATGAGCTTCTAAAGCATCCCTCTATTCTTCCACAGAGTTTGGCAAAAGACCTTGAATCTAGTAGTGTTTGAGTAAGGTTAAATTAGATTACTTGGTTTTAGAATTAATATAACCCACTAAGTGGGAAACTAGATAGTCTTTTTTTTAATTTTTTTATTTTTAAACTTTACATAATTGTATTAGTTTTGCCAAATATCAAAATGAATCCACCACAGGTATACATGTGTTCCCCATCCTGAGCCCTCCTCCCTCCTCCCTCCCTATACCATCCCTCTGGGTCGTCCCAGTGCACTAGCCCCAAGCATCCAGTATCGTGCATCGAACCTGGACTGGCAACTCGTTTCATACATGATATTTTACATGTTTCAATGCCATTCTCCCAAATCTTCCCACACTCTCCCTCTCCCACAGAGTCCATAAGACTGTTCTATACATCAGTGTCTCTTTTGCTGTCTCATACACAGGGTTATTGTTACCATCTTTCTAAATTCCATATATATGCGTTAGTATACTGTATTGGTGTTTTTCTTTCTGGCTTACTTCACTCTGTATAATAGGCTCCAGTTTCATCCACCTCATTAGAACTGATTCAAATGTATTCTTTTTTAATGGCTGAATAATACTCCATTGTGTATATGTACCACAGCTTTCTTATCCATTCATCTGCTGATGGACATCTAGGTTGCTTCCATGTCCTGGCTATTATAAACAGTGCTGTGATGAACATTGGGGTACACGTGTCTCTTTCCCTTCTGGTTTCCTCAGTGTGTATGCCCAGCAGTGGGATTGCTGGATCATAAGGCAGTTCTATTTCCAGTTTTTTTAAGGAAAATCCTAAAGACTCCACCAGAAAATTACTAGAACTAATCAACGACTATAGTAAAGTTGCAGGATATAAAATCAACACACAGAAATCCCTTGCATTCCTATACACTAATAATGAGAAAACAGAAAGAGAAATTAAGGAAACAATTCCATTCACCATTGCAACGGAAAGAATAAAATACTTAGGAATATATCTTCCTAAAGAAACTAAAGACCTATACATAGAAAACTATAAAACACTAGTGAAAGAAATCAAAGAGGACACTAATAGATGGAGAAATATACCATGTTCATGGATTGGAAGAATCAATATAGTGAAAATGAGTATACTACCCAAAGCAATTTATAGATTCAATGCAATCCCTATCAAGCTACCAACAGTATTCTTCACAGAGCTAGAACAAATAATTTCACAATTTGTATGGAAATACAAAAAACCTCGAATAGCCAAAGTGATCTTGAGAAAGAAGAATGGAACTGGAGGAATCAACCTGCCTGACTTCAGGCTCTACTACAAAGCCACAGTTATCAAGACAGTATGGTACTGGCACAAAGACAGAAATACAGATCAATGGAACAAAATAGAAAGCCCAGAGATAAATCCACGCACATATGGACACCTTATCTTTGACAAAGGAGGCAAGAATATACAATGGATTAAAGACAATCTCTTTAACAAGTGGTGCTGGGAAATCTGGTCAACCACTTGTAAAAGAATGAAACTAGAACACTTTCTAACACCATACACAAAAATAAACTCAAAATGGATTAAAGATCTAAACGTAAGACCAGAAACTATAAAACTCCTAGAGGAGAACATAGGCAAAACACTCTCCGACATACATCACAGCAGGATCCTCTATGACCCACCTCCCAGAATATTGGAAATAAAAGCAAAAATAAACAAATGGGACCTAATTAACCTTAAAAGCTTCTGCACATCAAAGGAAACTATCAGCAAGGTGAAAAGACAGACTTCAAAATGGGAGAAAATAATAGCAAATGAAGCAACTGACAAACAACTAATTTCAAAAATATACAAGAACTCCTACAGCTCAACTCCAGAAAAATAAATGACCCAATCAAAAAATGGGCCAAAGAACTAAATAGACATTTCTCCAAGGAACACATACAGATGGCTAACAAACACATGAAAAGATGCTCAACATCACTCATTATCAGAGAAATGCAAATCAAAACCACAATGAGGTACCATCTCATTGCAGCCAGTCAGAATGGCTGCAATCCAAAAGTCTACAAATAATAAATGCTGGACAGTGTGTTGAGAAAAGGGAACCCTCTTACACTGTTGGTGGGAATGCAAACTAGTACAGCCACTATGGAGAACAGTGTGGAGATTCCTAGATAGTCTTATATGAAAAGCCTCAAATACCATTACTTAGAGTGGGCTCATGGCCTGGATATTATCAGAATGGAAAGACAACCTATGATCACAGCTTCCCTTAAGTTAGCTCTCCCAAATATGGCATCCTGTTCTGACAGCCCCTTCAACTTTACAACAGGTAAACCATAAGCTCAACAATTTAGAAATCTATCAATCCCTTAGAATATGGGTATTCTCTCATGAGCTGGCACACCTGTTAACAGGCAATAACACCAAAATGCACTAAAAACCATGTAATTCATTCCCAACATGCTGTTATTCTTTCCAAAACATTTGCTAAGTGAACATTTGTAGAACATTTGCTGTATGTTGCCTTTATTTACAAGGATTGAGGTAAAGATCATATGCAACCAATAGTTGAGAGATAATTGGATAAGTGTCCAATTATCTCTTTACCCTTTCAACCTCAGATGAATTCCTCTGCCTGAGTAAATTTTCCAGTAAGAATTTCCTTTTAATGGAATGTGAAAGTTTTTAAGAAAAATGGAGCTTACAGATCACAGTGTGGTCTGTTAGATAAATAACCAGGAGTACTATTTTTTAAAACCACATTTTATAAACAAAGTTATCAGAAAACCCAGAAGAAAAAAAAAACACCCCACAGTGGTTCAGCATTCATGCTTAAATGAAGATAACACATGTGCCTGAAGCTCAAGATGTGCCAGGGCTTGGAGGGAAATTGGGGAGGACTAATACCAAGAGCCTTTCAGGGGCTGTTAGGCACTGTCATCCTAGGTCTGACCTCAAGGCCTTCTCTTTGAAGAGAAAGCAAAATGAGACTGACTGGATTAAGGTTTAGCTCTCAGAGCTGTGACAAAGGATCCAGAAATACTTCGTCATGCAGCTGGCTTCTTTTCACTGAGATGGCACTGAGTCATAAGTGAAATAATCATTTTGTTTAATAATTGAAGACAAGAGTGGCTTTTCAACCTAAAGATGGTCTCTGGCAATGACTCTGGACCCCTGGATGTTGAGAAGTATCTAAGAAGGCTAGGGTGCTCTTGCCTTGTGTTTGAAGTGAGGCCTTTGGATTCTTCCTTTGCATCATCACTTTTCCTAAGATCTGCCTCATGGTGACCTGGTGACTGTGAATAGTGCTTTTCAGAGTGGAAAGGTGGTTTTACTGCTTTAAGTTCAGATTTCACACACTTGAGCCCCTTGCATTAGACACAGATTCTTCTTCACAATTAAAGGAAACATGAAACTGTCCCAATCATTTCTCTCTTTGGGTAGGGATGTAGTTTATACCTTCTCCCAGGAAGGGCATCTGTCCATAAGAGCTCATCTTAAAGATTAAATCAGTCATTTAGAAAGCACTGGGCTAGGAATTTCTTGAGTCCAGGATGACAGAGTAGAACTAACCATGGAGAAGACCTTCAAGATACTCATGTTTTATTGGTGTTGTTTATAAACTCATGTTTATTGTTGTGGGGGAGAAGGGGGAGAACATTAAAGTGGTGAGCATTGTGACATAAGTGGTGTGGCGTATGATGAAGCACAGCCTGCTGTAGGTTAGAAAGACTTCCCAGGGGAAGTGATTTCTTTATTGGGCCTTGAAGTAGGAATAGGAATTGACCGGGCATCTACAAGTTAGCAGTTGAGGAGAAGAGACAGGCAGAGTTATAAGCCTATGAAAAGGCACAGGAGTAGAAATAGATTGATGTGGTCTGGTTGCCTTGCGTGGTGGATATATGTTTTTCAGAAAATGGGGCTGTACAAGTCAGCAAAAGCCAGAGAAATAGAAGCCTTGCATTGAAATGAGACAGAACTTTTTTCTAGCTCTTTCTTGCTCTTCCAACATGCAAATGATGCCTGTTGGAGTTTTATCTTACTGATTACTTTCTGATTTATATTACTGATTACTACTGAATGTATGTACCTCTCTTTTGCTCTAAATGGACAAAACTGTACTCCAGTTTTGGGTCTGCCACTTACTGTGTAGTCTCAGACAAATTAGCCACATAGAGCCTTTGTTTTGTGTTTTGAAAAATGGACCAAACTAGGAACAAAATCATGAGACTATTGTGAGTGTTATCAGTATCAAACAAGCACAATGACGGGCATTAAAAAGTTTTCATAAAATATTTGTGGAATCATACTGGTACACGAGTGAAAAGGAAACTTTGCCATCTGGAAAATAGCCTTTAGCTGCCCAGACACCAGTAGCTGCCAAAGCAGTCTAGGAGACCTGGGAAGAGACAGAAAGGGGATCTGAACTCTGAAGTGACAGGAAGCCAGGGGCCCCAGAGCCAGGAGACAGTGGGCCAGAAGAGTGGATAAAAGTGGAGGGATGCAGCTTGTGTCAGACAACAAGGGCACCACAGGTCAGGAGTGCAGACAGGAGGGACGGGTGGCAGATGCTGCTCACCGCACTTCAGGGAGTGAACGCACAGCAGCCCGTGGCTTCCTCTTTCCTGTGGTAGTCCTGGTGTCCCACCAGACTGGAAAGAAATCACAAAAGGGAGTATAGAGAGAGGTATAAAAAAGGGAAAACAGAACAGCTTTGTTTTTGTATAGTAACAGTATCATTCTGTCATGATACTCTCAGTGGGAAGGAACTTAACCTGTGAAAGACCATCCATGAACAACCAGCAGCTAATCTTATTCTTAATGATGAATGTTTCTCCCACAGTCAGTCTCTCCCACCAGGAAGCTTCCATGAGCCTCTTATCCTTATTAATCAGAGGGCAGACAGACTGAAAACCACAATCACAGAAACCTAGTCAAACTAATTAAACTAATAATGACAAGGACCATAGCCTTGTTTAACTCAATGAAACTATGAGCCATGCTGTGTAGGGCCACTCAAGACAGATAGGTAATGGTAGAAAGTTCTGACAAAAAATAGTCCACTGGAGAAGGGAATGGCAAACCACTTCAGTATTCTTGCTTGAGAACCCCACGAACAGTATGAAAAGGCAAAAATATATGCTACTGAAAGACAAACTCTCCAATTTGGTAGGTGCCCAATATACTACTGGAGAAGAGTGGAGAAATAACTCCAGAAAGAATGAAGAAACAGAGCCAAAGTGGAAATAATGCCCAGATGTGGATGTGACTGGTGATGGAAGTAAAGTCCAATGCTGTAAGAACAATATTGCATAGGAACCTGGGATGTTAGGTCCATGAATCAATGTAAATTGGAAGTGGTCAAACAGGAGATGGCAAGAGTGAACGTTTACATTTTAGGAATCAGTGAACTAAAATGGACCGGAATGAGGGAATTTGACTCAGATGACCATTATATCTACCATTGTGGTCAAGAATCCCTTAGAAGAAATGGAGTAGCCCTCTCTCCTAGTCAACAAAAGTGTCTGAAATGAAGTTCAGGTGCAGTATCAAAAATGAAAAAAATGATCTCTGTTCATTTCCAAGGCAAATCATTCAATATCACAGTAATCCAAGTCTACGCCCCAACTAGTAATGCTGAAGAAGCTGAAATTGAATGGTCCTATGAAGACCTATGAGACCTTCTAGAACTAATATTCCCCAAAAAAGTCCTTTTCATCATAGGGGACTGGAATGTAAAAGTAGGAAATCAAGAGATACCTGGAATAACAGGCAAGTTTGGCCTTGAAGTACAAAATGAAGCAGGGCAAAGGTTAACAGAGTTTTGCCAATAGAACGCCCTGGTCATGGCAAACTCCCTTTTCCAACAAGAGAAGACTCTACACATGTCCATCACCAGATGGCCAGTACTGAAATCAGATTCGTTATATTCTTTGTGGCCGAAGATGGAGAAGCTCTATAGAGTCAGCAAAAACAAGACCGGGAGCTGACTGTGGCTCCAATCATGAGCTGCTGCTGCTGCTGCTGCTAAGTCGCTTCAGTTGTGTCTGACTTTGTGCGACCCCATAGATAGCAGCCCACCAGGCTCCGCCGTCCCTGGGATTCTCCAGGCAAGAGCACTGGAGTGGGTTGCCATTTCCTTCTCCAATGCGTGAAAGTGAAAAGTGAAAGTGAAGTCACTCAGTCATGTCGACTCTTAGCGACCCTATGGACTGCAGCCTATGAGGCTCCTCCATCCATGGGATTTTTCAGGCAAGAGTACTGGAGTGTGTTGCCATCATGAGCTACTTATTGGCAAATTCAGTCTTAAATTGAAGAAAGTAGGGAAAAGCACTAGACCATTCAGATATGACCTAAATGAAATCCCTTATGATTATACAGTGGAGGTGAGAAATAGATTCAAGGGGTTAGATCTGATAGACAGAGTGCCTGAAGAAGTATGGATGGAGGTTCATGACCTTGTACAGAAGGCAGTGATCAAGACCATCCCCAAGAAAAAGAAATGTATTAGAAATACTACAGTAAATAAAACAGACAAAATCCCTTGCCCTACTGGGGTTCATATTCATATGGTTAAAAAAATAATTATCATTATCATTTGGGAGATATTAAATTGTTTTTGTTTCAGTCACTAAGTCATGTCCAACACTTTTGTGACCCCATGGACTGATGCCCACCAGGCTCCTCTGTCCATGGGATTTCCCAGGCAAGGGTACTGGAGTGGGCTTCCATTTTATTTTCTAGGGGGCCTTCCCAACCCAGGGATTGAACTTGCATTTCCTGCATTTGCAGGTGAATTCTTTACCACTAAACCACTTGGAAAACCCATAATATTAATAGCTAGTTTTTAAAAGAAAGTTGATGAGTTGGTCAAAGAGGGTTAGAATTTATTTTTGTCTCCTATATGCAGCTGTAAACCCCTATTAGACTTTTTGCCCTAGTAATACAAATATTTTTTCTATTTTGCTGATAAATTTTAACACTGACCTCCATTGAATGAAATACATTGTCTTTACCACTAACATAGCATCTTATGCACAAAGCTAAATTTTTGAGTGAAAAAGCACATAGATGCATCCTTTAAAAATTTTTCCCCAAAATAACTAAAAAAATGGAGATTGGGAAATGCAGTGAGAAAGTAAAATTTGAACGTAAAGATATTAAAGAGAATTTTATGAAAAAAGTAACAATCAGATTTGCATTTTGCTTTAAGGTGACAGGATGGTTCCCAGTCTCCCCTTCCTTCCATTTCTGCATATCAATGTCATACAATTCTTTGTGGCAGGAAATCTTGTTTTAAGTGGATTCCAGTCTAGGCAATAATCAACAGAGCTCCTGTATGGTACTGTTTTGAATATATTAACAGCTACAACTTTTTCAGTGCTGCATTAGCCCAGCCTTGCTTTCACTGCTTCTGAGCCTCCAGCTTGTCACAGCTGCTTTTGCTGATGTTCCCTAGCTAGAGGCTGAGCTCCCTTCCCTGTTCTTTTTTTTTTTTTTTAATTTTATTTTATTTTTAAACTTTACATAATTGTATTAGTTTTGCCAAATATCAAAATGAATCCGCCACAGGTATACATGTGTTCCCCATCCTGAACCCTCCTCCCTCCTCCCTCTCCATACCCTCCCTCTGGATCGTCCCAGTGCACTAGCCCCAAGCATCCAGTATCGTGCATCGAACCTGGACTGGCAACTCGTTTCTTGCATGATATTTCACGTTTCAATGTCATTCTCCCAAATCTTCCCACCCTCTCCCTCTCCCGCAGAGTCCATAAGACTGTTCTATACATCAGTGTCTCTTTTGCTGTCTCGTACACCGGGTTATTGTTACCATCTTTCTAAATTCCATATATATGCGTTAGTATACTGTATTTATGTTTTTCCTTCTGGCTTACTTCACTCTGTATAATAGGCTCCAGTTTCATCCACCTCATTAGAACTGATTCAAATGTATTCTTTTTAATGGCTGAGTAATACTCCATTGTGTATATGTACCACAGCTTTCTTATCCATTCATCTGCTGATGGACATCTAGGTTGCTTCCATGTCCCTGTTCTTGATAAAGACGAATAATGAAACAATACTCCTCCTCCAGGTTTGTATTGTTATTTGAGATCATAGATTCAAGAACCCTGGATAACTGAAGAGCTCCCATACTGCTTGCCACTAATCAGAGCTGAGATGTACTGGCAGGATTGGTTACCAGGAGAGATTGGGTACATTTGGGTTGCAGTTCACTTCTTCTGCCTTCTTACCCTGCATTTACCAAGTCCACAATTTAGAGCTGCAGCCCTGATGTCCTCTCCTTTATCTAATCTGTTTACATCTCTAGTTTACTAGTTCAGATTCTAGCTCTGGTGATCTAATTAATGATCTGGATATTCTTGCTTTGAAAAAGACCTTGGAGACTGTGTCCATCTTTCTTGTTAGATTGGTCAGTTTCCACCAGTCTAATTCTTGTTCCAATGACTGGGTGCAATTTATTGGAAAAGCCTCTTCAAAAAGTGAAGATGAAGACAGGTACAGTCCCAGCAACACTGCGCATAATCTGACTTCTAGCACCTCTAGAACTGTCCTTTGTCTCACCTCAGTGTTCATGTTCAAGCTAATTCCTGCTCCTATGCCAGCTCACCTGATAATACTGTAGGCATCAGTGAAAAAGGCCTAAGGCCCAAATCTCAGGCAAGAATAATTTATAACTGGAGCTACCTCATGATAGTGAGGGATACTTTTGGTGTTAACATATGTTAGCTGTTAGACATTCCCCCTGGTCACAGAAATAAACAGATATGGGTTTTACATTTATCCCAGTTTCCTGAAGAAGGTCAAGTCTTTTGAAAACAGGGGTGGCCTTCTCTGTGCTAATTCAAGACTCCTTCTGTCTTCCTTTGGGAACTTCCTGGGATTCACAGCTCTAGATTTTTGGGGGCACCCAGAATGTGGGATGGATTTCATATCATCATCAGTCTCTTTTAATGTTTCCTGCTTTTTCTTTTATCTGTATTTTAAGGGTCTTTTTTAAAAAACACACACACAACAATAACAACTTTTGGTGTACAAATGAATTTGAGCATGGGAGGAAGGAATCTTGGAGAAAAGTGAAAGTGAAATTAAAAAGAGAACCAGATGGCTCTTAACAAGAAAGTGGGCTATATTGCCACCAAGTATATTGATAAGTCCTGCCTTCTACCCTCTCTTTTTGAATTCCTGCCAATCACCTTGGGCCACACTCTTGCCCTAATCTTTAACACATACTAAGCCTGTGTGTGGCCTCCCTTGAAAGCAGAAGAGCTGTGGCTGTGGAAGAATGGCCTCTGCCAGCAGGTTCTCTGAAGAGGAGTTCCAGAAGGCCTGTGCAGAACTCCAGCATCTCCAGGTATCAGGCTGGGAGCTGCCAGTGGTCACCTCAGTCGTTAAGGTCTACCAGCGGCCACTGAAAAAGGTAAGGTAGCAGCATGAAGGGGACCCCTGGGAGGCTGCAGCCTGTCCAGACCCCAGGAGTCTTCCAGATCTAGGAGGAACAAGTGGTCCTGGGGTAGTGCCTCCAGCTAACTTTGCCACTGTGGAAGCAGGAGGTGAAGAGGTAAACTGAAATTACTCTCAGGTCTGAGATCTACCCAACAGAGAATGTGGTTTGTTAGAAGTTAGTGATAGTGTTATAATGTGGGTCTGCCTGATTATTAGCCCCATGCACTTGCCTGCAAAGGATATGGAGTCCCCCTCCTTGGTTGATGCCAGTGGTATTTGTGTGGCAGGGCATATCTTAGGTTTGAATATAGGTAAAGAAGAGACTGGAGTTTCCAGAGAGTGGGTGTTCAGGGTAATGTGTGTGAAGAAATCCAATGAGCTCCTAACTAGCTTCTTGGCCTTAAGCCGCCCTCTACCCCTTCCATCTTACACACTACAGCTCAGTCAAGCACCTGAAAGAGAGGCTGTGATCCATCAATTCCCTCCAGTGGTACTGTTGATTGCCGAATTAATAATAATAGCTACAGTAATAGCGAATGCATTGCATGTTGTCTTAGGGTCTGGGCACTGTTTAAATGCTTTGAAGGCATTGCCTTATTCAGTCCTCATATCAGCCCTAACATAAGGTTCTACGATTGTGGACAATTGGTTAAGAAACTGCAGTGAGTTGTGACTATGATTTAAATGATGCTATAACAAAGCTATTATTTATTTTTTATTTTTTTAAATTTTATTATTATTATTATTATTTTTTAATTTTACAATATTATATTGGTTTTGCCATACATCAACATGCATCTGCCACAGGTGTACACGTGTTCCCCATCCTGACCCCCACTCCCTCTTCCCTCCTCATACCATCCCTCTGGGTCATCTCACTGCACCAGCCCCAAGCTTCCTGTATCTTGCATTGAACCTGGACTGGTGAGTCGTTTCTTATATGATATTATACATGTTTTAATGCCATTCTCCCAAAGCATCCTCCCCCCCGCCCGCCCCCGCCCACAGAGTCCAAAAGACTGTTCCATACATCTGTGTCTCTTTTGCTGTCTCGCATACAGTGTTGTCGTTACCATCTTTCTAAATTCCATATATATGCATTAGTATACTGTATTGGTGTTTTTCTTTCTGGCTTACTTCGCTCTGTATAATAAGCTCCAGTTTCATCCACTTCATTTTCTGTGATTAAATAGGAAAAGAGAAAATTAAAATCTATCAAAAGTAACAATTTTTCCAAGATTCAGAATACAAAGCTGAATACGAAGAATATCCATTTGAGAATACAAAGCTATTATTATATGTTTGGAAAAGATTTAAGTGTAGAAGCACTTGAGAGAGTTTACAATGTAACAAATAGATTGTATTTAAAATAAAACAGATTGTGATTTTAGTAGACACAAATAATTCTGAATCTTGGACAAATTGTTACTTTTGATAGATTTTAATTTTCTCTTTTCCTATTTAATCACAGAATTTTAAACTTAGAAATTCTCTTCAAAATCATTCTGTCCTACACCATCACATTTTCCTTTCAATTTTTTTAAAATTTTCTTTTCCTTTTCTATTTCCCTGTTCTCACCTTCTCTTTTTTTGCCCAGGTAATAATGGTAGTAATTTATCTTTACATGGTGCTTTAATATACAAAATGCTTCTACATAATAGTTTTCATTTATCCCTCTCAAGAATTAGAAGATAGATACAGGCTTATTTTCCTATTTTATGGATGGCATAAGACCCAGAGTTATTAGGTGAGCCATACAAGACCGCACAACTAGTAACCGGATATGAACCAGTCGACTTTGATGAACTCAGTACCAAAATATGCAGCTTGCTTCAATTCAGAAGTAACTTCTCTTTCCCCAAACTAAGCAAAACTAGTGCAAAACCGCTGTGTGCTATTCCATGCGCTACTTAGGGAAGAACATGGATTTTGGAGGCAGATAGTCTTGGATTAAAATCTCTGCTCCTCCCCACTCTCATTCATTGATTTAGGAGATATCCATCAAATGCCTAGCATGTGGTACTGCTCTGTAGGCACTGCAGATATGCAGGGAATGGGAATTTGGAGCTGCTGGTTCAATAAATGAGCTTCTTGAACAATAAACTATATTCACTGATGATAATAAACTCATAGTATATAATGAAATGGCAGCTGAAGATCTCTACAAAGAAAGTAAAGTGGGATGAAGGAATACAGAGATGTTATGGTGGAGGGCATCCAGGGGTGATGTGATGCACTTTAGATAAATAGAATATGGAAAGTCTCTCTTCCATAAGTAACAATCAAGTGGAAATAGAAATAAAATGAGAGATTGTGTCCTGAAAATATCTGGAGGAGAAATGCACCAGAGACTGTTTCTCAAAGCTCAAGCACATTAAAATTGTTTGGGGAGCTCTAAGGACATTAGCAAGATTTACTTAGAGCCCAAATTTAATTGAGCTGTGGTAGAACTTGAAGGGATGGTCCTTTGGAAAAACTGCCCTCTCACATAGAGGTTGATCATTCTGTCCTCCCTACTTTTGTGTGTGTTGAAATGCTAGTGTGCCAGAATCACCTGCAGGGCCTGTTAAAATTCACAGTAAGAACCCAAATCCCAATTGTGATTCAGTGCATCTGGATTTGAAGTTTGCTTTTAACTTCTTTTTTCCTTCCACTTCCCCTTTCTCTCTTTCTCCTCCTTCTTCCCTTCCTCCTTCCTGTTTTTCATTTTCTTTTTAACCAGTTCTCTGGTTACATAGAAATTCTTGGTCCAGGGACCAGACTTTAATAACCATTGATGTATGCAGAGCATCTTGCATGGTGCTCAAGGAGGTTCTGACTTTGGAGTCAGGAGAGGGCCCTAGAGATGAGAAACTGTGGGAACTGAAAGGCAAGAGTGAAAGTAAAAGAGTGTCTTAAGATGAAAGCAACATCTACTTTAAGATTCACTTTCCCTGATTTTTAAATTAGTGGCCACTTGGGAGTGAATGTGGTTCCCTGAACAGTGCTGAGAAGTTCTCCTGGCAGGATAAGGCCATAGATCACTCACAAAAGTTTTCCAAGGAACTACAGTCAGGTCTAGATGGAGTTTTAGGCTGGTTCCTATGTCAGTAGACACAGTGACATGACAGTCGGTGGTTTGCAGAGGCTCACATCATTGACTCAGACCAAGAAAATGTTGGTATAAAGAAAGATCTAGGAATTCCCTGGAGGTCCAGGGGATAGGACTCTGTGCTTTCACTGTTGAAGTCACGGATTTGATCCCTGGGCAGGGAACTAAGACCCCACAAGCCAATGTGGCAAAATACCAAGATCTGGTTGATGGTTGGACGTCTTATGTTTTTTAAGCCCACTGTCTGGCACTGTGAGAGGGGCCTGTGTTTGTTCTTTCATAGGTCTTCTAATCAGTGAGTTTGGTGAGGGGCAGACCGTATTTTCCCAGGGACTGTTCTTTCCTATGTTGACAATCTACTAAATTGTTGAGAGCCTGGCCTCTTGAGTAAAACTGTGGCTCACCAGGCAGGGCTGAGAGAAAGTTTGACTTTTCAGAGGGAAGCAGATATTTAATTGCCATGAGAACACACTTACCTCCATGAAAGAGAAGCTTCCACTCCCATTCTCGAGGTAGGATCACAATCTGATAGCAACATGGGATTTTTTTACTTCTGGATGACAGGACTATTCTACTTTCTCCCACCCTTCTATGTACCAGCATGATTGTTGGAACAGTTACTGTACCAAGAACACTTAATGGAGCCTATTTATTCATGGGTGAAACCACCACAGCTTAAAGCTGAGCACCTGGTGTGGCCTCCTTCTATTTCCTGCCACTGATCAAGACCACCTCTCACTCTCTGTCTCTCATCCCTATTCCTTCATCCTGGAGATCCCTGAGCATACAACTGGATAGGCAGACATGTCAGAGCCTCAGTTCTCTTTCAGGAGGAGGGTGCGGTATCAGGCAGTATGAAGATGCTGGTTCCAAGATGTAGCTTTGAGGGAATGAAGGGAGAGGGAATGAAGAGGATTCCCTACTTCTGTCTGCAGATAAAAGTATAACTTTCACCTCACTCAGCCTTGCCAGTCGGAGGAAAAACAAATAAACAAACAAAAACTCAGCATAAATCTCACCCTATTTGAAGCTCACACAAACTACTGGACCAACCTTAGGAGGGCAGAAATCAAAAGGAATAAAGAATTCAACCTTCTTCAAGGAAAAAATTCAACCTTCCTTGAAGCCTGGGAAAAAGAAACCTCAAACACAATAACCTAAAAAAACAAATGAAAAGGCAGAGAAATACTGCACAAATGAAGGAACAAACGAGACACACAGAAGTCCAAATAAATGAAGAGGAAATAGGAAAATTGTCTGAAAATGAATTCAGAATAATGATAGTAAAGATGATCAAAAACCTTGAAAACAAAATGGAGAAAATTAAGAATCAATTAACAAAGACCTAGAAGAATTAAAGAATAAACATACAGAGATGAACAACACAATTACTGAAATTAAGAATACTCTAGAAGGAATCAGGAGCAGAATATCTGAAGCAGAAGAAAGAATCAGTGAGCTGGAAGATAAAATGGTGGAAATAACTTCTGAAGAGGAGAATAAAGTAAAATGAATGAAAAGAGCTGAGGACAGTCTCAGAGACTTCTGAGACCATTTCAAACACACCAACATTTATAGGAGTCCCAGAAGAAGAAGAGAAAAAGAAAGGATATGATAAAAATTTTTGAAGAGATTATAGTTGAAAATATCCTCAGCGTGGAAAAGGAAATACTCAATCATGTCCAAGAGGCACAAAAAGTCCCATACAGGATAAACCCAAAGAGAAACATACTAATCAAACTAACAAATGTTAAACACAAAGAAGAAATATTAAAAGCAGCAAGGGAGAAGCCACATGTAACATGCAATGGAAACCCCATACTCTTAACAACTGATCTTTCAGCAGAAACTCTGTAGGCCAGAAAGGAATGGAAAGATATATTTAAAGTACTGAAAGAGAAAAATATACAACCAAGATTACTATATTCAGCAAGGATCTTGTTCAAAACTGATGGAGAAATAAAAAGCTTTTCAGACAAGTAAAAGTTAAGAGAACAGAGTACACCAAATCAGCTTTACAACAAATGTTAAACAGACTTATATGGTCAAGAAATACAATAGAAGAAAAAAGATCTACAAAATCAACCCCAAACAATTAGAAAATGGCAATAGGAACATATATATCAATAATTACTTTAAATGTAAATGGATTAAATGCTCCAACGAAAAGACACAGACTGGCTGAATGGATACAAAAACAAGACCCATATATATGTTGTCTACAAGAAACCCACTTCAGACTTCAAGACACATATAGATTGAAAGTGAGAGGATGGAAAAATATATTCCATGCAAATGGGAAGCAAAGAAAGCTGGAGTAGCAATCCTCATATCAGACAAAATAGACCTTAAAATAAAGAAGATTACAAGAGATAAGGAAGGACACTACATAATAATCGAAGGATCAATCCAAGAGGAAGACACAACAATTGTAAATATCTATGCATCCAACATAGGGACGCCTCAGTACATAAGACAAACAGTAACAGACATATAAAGATAAATTGACGATAACACAAAAATAATAGGGGACTTTAGCACCCCACTCACACCAATGGACAGACCATCAAAACAGAAAATTAATAAGAAAATACAAGTCTTAAATGATACTTTAGATGAGATGGATCTCATTGATATCTTCAGGACATTCCATACAAATGCAGAAGAGTACACCTTCTTCCCAAGTGCACATGGAACATTCTCCAGGATAGACCACATCTTGGGTCACAAATCAAACCTCAGTAAATTTAAGAAAATTAAAATCATATCAACATTATGGTTTTGATTTGCATGTGGGAGAGGGAGAGGGTGGGCTGATTTGGGAGAATGGCATTGAAACATGTATAATATCATATAAGAAACGAATCACCAGTCCAGGTTCAATGCAGGATTCAGGATGCTTGGGGCTGGTGTACTGGGATGACCCAGAGGGATGGTATGGGGAGGGAGGTGGGAGAGGGGTTCAGGATGGGGAGCATGTGTACACCCATGGCGGATTCATGTTGATGTATGGCAAAACCAATACAATATTTTAAAGTAATTAACCTCCAATTAAAATAAATAAATTTAACAAAAAAGTAAAATCATATCAAGTATCTTCTCCAACCACAATGCTATGAAACTAGATATCAATTAGAAGAAAAGAACTGTAAGAAATACAAACACATGGAGATTAAACAATATGTTTCTAAATAACCAACAGGTTACTGAAGAAATGAAAAGGGAAATCAAAAAATTTCTAGTAACAAATGATAATGAAAACACAACTCAAAACCTATGGGATGCAGCAAAAGCAGTCCTAAGAGGGAAGTTTATAGCAATACAATCCTACCTCAAGAAACAAGAAAAACATAAAATAGACAACCTAACATTACACCTAAAGCAACTGGAGAAAGAAGAAGGAAAAAAAATTAGTAAAAGGAAATAAATCATAAAGATCCAAGCAGAAATAAATGAAAAGGAAATGAAAGAAACAATAGTAAAGATTAATAAAACTAAATGCTGGTTCTTTGAAAAGATAAACAAAATTGACAAACCCTTAGCCAGACTCATCAAGAAAAAAAGAGAGAAGAATCAAATCAACAAAATTAGAAACAAAAAAGGAGAGGTTACAGCAGACAGTACAGAAATACAAAGGATTATAAGAGACTATTATGAACAACTATATGGCAATAAAATAGATAACTTGGAAGAAATGGACAAATTCTTAGAAAAATTCTATCTTCCAAGACTGAACCAGGAAGAAATAGAAATTATGAACAGCCCAATTACAAACACTGAAATTGAAGCTGTGATCAAAAATCTCCCCAAAATCAAAAACCCAGGACCAGATGGCTTCAAAGAAGAATTCTATCAAACATTTAGAGAAGAGCTGGTGCCTATCCTTCTAAATTGCAGAGGAAAGAACACTTCCAAATTCATTCTACAAGGCCACCATCACCGTGATACCAAAATCAGACAAAGACAACAAAGAAAAAAGAGAACTACAAGCCAATATCACTGATGAACATAGATGCAAAACTCCTCTACAAAATTTTAACAAACAGAATTCAGCAATGCATCAAAAAGTTCATACAGCATGATCAAGTTGGGTTTATTCCAGGAATGCAAGCATTCTTCAATATATGCAAATCAATCAATGTGATACACTATGTTAACAAATTGAAAGATTAAAAACCATATGATCATCTTAATAGATGCAGAAAAAGCCTTTGACAAAATTCAGCACCCATTTATGATTAAAACTCTTCAAAAAACGGACATAAAAGGAAACTACCTCAACTTAGTAAAGGCAGTATATGATAAGCTGACAGCAAACATTATTCTCAGTGATGAAAAACTGAAAGCATCCCCCTAAGATCAGGAACAAAACAAGGGTGTCCACTTTTACCACTATTATTCAACATAGTTCTGGAAGTCCTAGCTACAGCAATCAGAGGAGAAAAAGAAGTCAAAGGAATCTAGATTGGAAAAGAAGAAGTAAAGGTCTCACTGTTTGCACAAGACATGACATAGTGCATAGAAAACCCTAAAGAGAGTATCAGAAAATTACCAGAGCTAATCAGTTAATTTCACAAAGTGGCAGGATCCAAAATCAGTACTCAGAAATCACTTGCATTTCTATATACTAACAATGAAATATCAGAAAGAGAAATTAAGGAGTCAATCCCATTCACCACTGCAACAAAAAGAATTAAATATCTAGGAATAAACTTACATAAGCAGAGAAAAGAACTATACACAGAAAACTATAAAACACTAATGAAAGAAATCAAAGACTAAATAAACAGATGGAGTGATATTCCATGTTCCTTGGTAGGAAGAATCAATATTGTGAAAATGGCAATACTGTCAAATGCAATCTACAGATTTAATGTGATCCCTACCAAATTACCAAGGGCATTTTTCACAGAAACAGAACAAAAAAGTTCACAATTCTTATGGAAACACAAAAGATCCTGAATAGCCAAAGCAGTCTTGAGAAAGAAGAATGGAGTTGGAGGAATCAACTTTCCTGACTTCAGATTATTCTGCAAAGCTACAGTCATCAAGACAGTATGGTACCGGAACAAAAACAGACATATGGACCAATGGAACTAGATAGAAAGCCCAGAAATAAACCCATGCACCTATGGGTACCTTATTTTTGGCAAAGGAGGCAAGAATATACAATGGGGCAAAGAAAACCTCTTCAATAAATGGTATTGGGAAAACTGGACAGCTACATGTAAAAGAATGAAATTAGAACACTTCCTAACACCATACACAAAGATAAACTCAAAATGGATTAAAGACCTAAATGTAAGACTAGAAACTATAAACTCTTAGAGGAAAACATAGGCAGAACACTCAATGACATAAATGAAAGCAAGATCCTCTATGACCTACTTCCTACAGTAATGGAAATAAGAACAAAAGTAAACAAGTGGGACCTGATTAAGCTTAAAAGCTTTTGCACAGCAAAGTAAACTAAAAGCAAGGTGAAAAGACAGCCCTCAGGATGGGGGAACATAACAGAAAATGAAACAACTGACAAAGGATTAATTTTCAAAATATACAAGGAGCTCATACAACTCAATGCCTGAAAAACAAACAACCCAATCAAAAAGTGAGAAAAAGACCTAAACAGACATTTCTCCAAAGAAGACATACAGATGGATAACAAACACATGAAAAGATGCTCAACATCACTCATTATTAGAGAAATGCAAATCAAAACTAGAATGAGATATCACCTCACACTGGTCAGAATGGCCATCATCAAAATGTCTAAAAACAATAAGTGCTGGAGAGGGTGTGGAGTAAAGGGAATGCTCTTTCACTGTTGGTGGGAATGTAAATTGATACAGCCACTATGGAAGACGGTATGGAGATTCCTTAAAAAACTGGGATTAAAACCACCATATGACCCAGCAGTCCCACTCCTAGGCATAAACCCTGAGGAAACCAAAATTGAAAGAGACACATGTATCCCATTGTTCATTGCAGCACTATTTACAATAGCTAGAACATGGAAGCAACCTAGATGTCTCAACAGATGAATGGGTAAAGAAGTTGTGATACATATACACAATGGAATATTACTCAGCCATAAAAAGGAACACATTTGCATCAGTTCTAATGAAGTGGATGAATCTATAACCTGTTATACAGAGTGAAGTGAGTCAGAAAACGAAAGTTAAATACTGTATTCTAACACATATATACGGAATCTAAAAAATGGTTCTGAAAAATTTATTTACAGGGCAACAATGGAGAAACAGACATAGAGAACAGACTTATGGACCTGGGGAGAGGGGAGGAGGAGTTGAGATGTATGGAGAGAGTAACATGGAAACTTACATTACCATATGTAAACTTGACAGCCAATGGAATTTGCTGTATGGCTCAGGAAACTCAAACAGGGGCTCTGTATCAACCTAGAGGGGTGGGATGGGGAGGGATATGGGAGGGAGGTTCAAAAGGGAGGTGATACATGTATAGCGATGGCTGATTCATGTTGAGATTTGACAGAAAACAGCAAAATTCTGTAAAGCAATTATCCTTCAATAAAAAATAAATAAATTAAAAAATATATACATATTTGTGCTGCCACCCTGTCTTGAACCCCATCCTTGCATGAAGATCACACCAGGTGGCTATTAATCAACCAAAGCTTTTATTATCATTGGGCCTTGGAAAACCTTGACAGGCAAGGTGACTTTTAGGAAGGTTTTGGACATTCCAGATCCTTGGACGTAACACCATACCAATACCTGTGTGAATCATGAGTTGAACCAGGGCAATGCCAAGTAGAAGTCAATTCTTGCCTGGTCTTCCAACTGGTCTTTAACATCAGAATCAACACCTGTGGGCAGAAGGAGAATTCTAACAGGCTCTCAGTGTGAGTACTTTGTTACCTGACAAGCTCACCGCTCCCTGACACTATTTTGGAAAACTATTTTACTGTTCATGGAAACCATGCAAATGGTTATTGTTTTGTAAGAAAGGGAGAATCCCTGTGAATATGAACTTTTACATTTTACCCTGGGACTTTTAATGTGTTGCTAATACACAAAAAGGCTTAGAAATATAACATAGCTACCTCATCTTATATAAATATATACATCTTATACAAATATAATAGCTACCATTTAATGTAGGAAGCAGATCCTTCTATAGCTGCCTTTGGATTTTCTGAATATACCTTCATAAGAAGAATACACAAGAATATTGCTTCATGACCCATTTGGCAATCTTTCAGAATTTATTGTTTGCCTGTGTTTTCCTAAGCCCTGATGAATAAGACAAAGCTCCTGTCTTTCACAAGCTTTAAGACAAGAGACACTTTCAATGTTATGTAGATCTGAGTTCCTGACCTATACTTTTTTCTCATTCAGAAATGTCTTTTAACATTTCTTCCACAGTAGTCTGCTGCTGATGGACTCCCTCAGTTTTTATTTCTTCACTTTTGAAGGACAGTTTCATTGGATGTAGAGTTCTAGGTCAGTGGCTTATTTCTTTCAAAATGTTCTGTATTCCACCCCACACTCTTTTAGCAGGGTGGTTTCTGATAGGATGTCTGCTATAATCCTCATCTGTATTCCTCTATTGATAAAGTGCTCCCCCATCCTCCTCCCCTATCTAGCTTCTTTAAAGATTTTCTTTTTCTTTTTGGTTTTCTGAATTTGTATATGAAATATTTAAGTTTTGTGGGGGTTTTTTTTGGTATTTATTTTCTATGGTGTTCTAAAGATTGACAGATTTAGTTTGAAGGGTGGTCTGAACTTAAATCATAAAGTCCCATGTGATTCAGAATACAGTACAATATATTTAGAACTTATGCCAGAAAGATTCTTTTCTTACAGGTGGAAATGCAATGTGACTAGTAATTCACATCTTTCTCAGGTTATATGTTTTAAAAGTAATGGTGGCAATGGTTTAAAGCAGAGATTGCCAACTTTTTTTTCTGTAAAAGCCACATAGAAAATATTTTGGGCTTTACAGGCTATAAGGCAAAATGGAAGTTATTTTGTATTGACTTATATAACTGCTTAGAAATGTAGAAAACATTCTTAGCTTGTGGACTGTTTAAAAATAATCAGCATGACAGATTTAGTAACCTCTGGTCTAAAGTATAATTTTGACGCTTAATTGTTCTAGGATTTTAAGATTTATGAACCTAAAACCCTAGCTGAGTCTCAGCTTCCCCATCTATACACTGGAGATAAATCTTGCTCTTCCAAATTTGTCCAGAGATCTAATGAGAAGATGTTTTGAAGCACCTAATTAATTAAATGGCCTTTGTCTGTGAGCTGTAGATAGGGTGATCTATATCCCAGTATATCCATTACAGGTTTAGTTTACCCTTGCCTTGGTGGAAAAAAAAAATTATAACACCTCTCTCACTAAAATGAGTTATGGTTGGAATGACAAAATATAAATTATCCTTGCTATAACTGTGTGCATTTCAGTGGATTATTATTAGGTTGGTGCAAAACATAATTGTGGTTTCATACCATGTATTTTAAATCTTTATAACTAGGTTCAAACACATCTTTATTAATCAAAACAGGAATCATTGCAATCAACACATTTTTGCCAACAAGAGAAAAGACAGGTATACCTGTGGCAGATTCATTTCGATATTTGGCAAAACTAATACAATATTGTAAAGTTTAAAAATAAAATAAAATTTAAAAAAATAAAATAAAAAAATAAAAATAAAAATCCAAGCTTTGGATTTTAAAGAACTCTAGAAAGCATTTTCTGCCTCTCGCTGGTTGTGAAAGCATTTTCCCTGCAAAAAGTTGTTGAGATGCTTGAAGAAGTGGTAGCTGGTTGGCAAGAGGTCAGATAAATATGGCAGATGAGGCAAAACTTCGTAGACGAATTCATTCAGCTTTTGAAGCATTGGTTGTGTGACATACAGTCAGGAGTTGTCATGGAGAAGAATTAGACCCTTTCTGTAGACCAATGCTGGCTGCAGGCATTGCAGTTTTTGGTGCATCTCATCTATTTGCTGAGCATACTGCTCAGATGCAGTGTTTTTTCCAGGATTCAGAAAGCTACAGTGGATCAGACCAGCAGCAGACCTCCAAACAGTGACCATGACCTTTTTTTGGTGCAAGTTTGGCTTTGAAAAATGCTTTGGAGCTTCTTCTCATTTCAACCACTGAGCTAGTTGTTGCCGGTTGCCCTATAAAGTCCACTTTTCATTGTACATCACAATCTGATTGAGAGATGGTTCATTGTTGTTGCATAGAATTAGAGAAAATGACTCTTCAAAATGACAATTTTTTTGTAATCAGCTCATGAGGCACCAAGGTTTTTCACCTTTCCAATTTGTTTCAAATGTTGAATAACCATAAATGGTGAATATCAAGTTCTTGGGGAACTTCTTGTGTAGTTGTAACAGGATCAGCTTTGATGATTCTCCCAATTGGTCACTGTCAACTTCTGATGGCCAGTCATTGCACTCCTCATCTTCAAGGCTCTTGTCTCCTTTTCAAAACTTCTTGAACCACCACTGCACTGTACATTCGTTAGCAGTTCCTAGTCCAAATGCTTTGTTAATGTTGTGAGTTGTCTCTGATGCTTTATGACCCATTTTGAACTTGGATAAGAAAATTACTCTAATTTGGTTTTGATCTAACATCATTTTGCTAGTCTAAAATAAATATTAAATAAACAGCAAGTAATAAGTCATTAGCAAAAAACATAAAGTGAGAAATGCACATTAAAATGATGTATAATATAACCACATTTATATAAGAATGTATTCCAATACAAAGGGAAATTTTCAACAATGCAAAACAGCAATTACTTTTGTCTCAACCTAATATTTATCTAATAATATGTTGGGAGAAGTTAGTGACTTTTGGAGGCAGGATAATAAACTTTGAACTCTACTGTCACATCACTGGCTTCAGGTTCAAGTTCTGTTGTAACTAATGAACTTCAAGCCAAGTGTGTTATGAAACTTGGGTAAGTTTCATAACATATATATATATATATATATATATATATATATAATTAAAAGCTTTGAAGATTTATTAACTACCGTAAAATACATTAATTTAAAGTGTTGCGATTCAATGGTTTTTAGTAAATTTATGGAGTTATGCAACATTCACCAGAGTCTAATTTTGGAACATTTGTGTAACCTCCAAATAAATGTCTTGCTCATTTTCAATCTCTTTTTGTTCCCATTCCTAATCTCAGACAAACACCAAGCTACTTCCTGTGTTTACAAATTAACTTTTCTAGGAATTTCTCAGAACTTCCTTAAACCTCAATTTTGTTGTCTTTAAATGGGTTTACTAATGGTCCACATCTCATGTTTTCATTGTGCAGATTAAGTAGGGTGACCCTTGTAAAGCACTCAGCCCAGGCTCTGGTATTCAGTAAGCACTCAATAAGCATTTGCTAT
The DNA here is from genome assembly GCF_055505025.1 of Bos grunniens. Lineage (NCBI taxonomy): Eukaryota > Metazoa > Chordata > Mammalia > Artiodactyla > Bovidae > Bos > Bos grunniens. The sequence continues at coordinate 57,189,171 of NC_141183.1, read as the reverse complement.
TAGTGTTATCTTTGCCAGCTCTCTACAGTCCTTCAGTATTAAACTTGCTGTGTGTTTTGAAGAGATATCAAACACTGAATCAGATTTAGTCACCTGTCTTTCTTCTTACAGTCATGGTACACACTTCCCAGTGGCAGCTACAGCTTTGACACCTGCAATTAGGAGTGTTTCCCCTTGATGAAAAAATGTTTGATTTTCATACCTTCTGAGCCTGTTACTCTTGCCCCAGAGGGCTAGTGTTGGAAATCTCCCAAAGTAGTGGGTTGAGGAGACTTCCTGGCCCCTGAAGAATGGAAATGAACTCTTCTGTTAAAGGCAAAGAAAATTCAGTGCACATTTGATGTGTACTGATAGGATTAGAAAGATGTGATTCATCAGGGCTGTCTTATGGTTAGTGATATAAATGCGGATAAATACCAAAATTAAAGCAAATGAGAGATGACTTTCTCCAGGTCAAGTGGCAGGGTATAGGGGCAGTGGGGGTTACTCCTCTGTATGAAGTACTGTCATGTGGGAATTGCAAATGTCATATACAAATGTTATGATATTTGGATATTTGTCATATGTAAATGCATTGGCTCTTATAGACTTTATTCTGCTTTAGGACAAGTAACTGTACAATTGTCAGTAGTGTTTCACTAATGTTAATATTAGAGTTAATATTAACTCTAGTATGTTAATATTTAGGGTATTTATCTATAAAGTTTTTAACAGTACTTTTTAACAGTACTTTAGTGTAATATCAGATAAAAAACAAACCTGGACTTAACAAGGAAAGACTTTCATTCAAAGGATTATTGCCAAGGGTTGGGGTTTTTTTTTTTTTTACACAAAATTCACATTTTATTTAGGTTGAAATAAACTATACAAAATTGATTTTCTTCACCAAAAATAACAGCAATATTTTCTGTATTATTCCTAGATAAACTACAAAACACTTATTTTTGTAGGCTTTCTAGGCTTTGCTTGTAAATCAAGATGAGGCAGTAGATACAGTCATGGAAAAAACCAGAAGAAAACAGACAAATCAGCTGTCAGTATCCATGGCCTCTGATCCTTTCTTGACCATGAAATTGAAGTGTTCAACATATACCTGCCAAAAAGCTTATGAAGACGTAGGCTCAATAAAGGAATGTAAACAGCAATACCAGATGTGGAACAATGGCAGGCTCTTCCATTCAAATTTTAACTTCATTTGATAGAGAGAAAATCTACACTGAAATCCTTGTTGGACAAGCTTACACATTTCTCTTAGAGTCTGATAATTTTCTTAACTGTCCTTTACAGATTTTTAATAGCATACTTATAACTCCTACTATTCAAAAGTCAGTCATGAGCTTCACTGTAACATTTTACAAAATGCATTCCTTCCTCCCATACCTCCTCTAATTTTATTTTTTCAAAGATTCGATAACTTAATACCTGACAATTTGATCCACAGTGATAAACGTAATGTCTAAAATCACTTAACTAAAACAATTCCAAAGTGCCATTAGCAGAGATCACATAAAACTGTAATATGGTACTTTCAATGCTATCTTCTGGAAGAACAGTTAGGTCTCCAAAGCATGGGCATTTGAACAGGCCATTTAAACAGGCAGATTATCAATGACTAATATACTCAATGGGAGGCCTACAGATCAAGATATTCAGTGATTAAGTGGCCTACCCTTACAACTTTTCTGTAAGATATTTTAAAATTTCTTACATTTTTTTTTCAAATATCAAATATAAGAGAAAGTCTCGGTTAAAAGTCTCTTAGGTATTTTCAATGGTTTCTGAATTATCTGTAGGAAGCTCTGACTTACTTGTATACAGTTTGATATATGTATCCACCATTAAATCCAAATCGTGTTTTATATCAAAATTTATGTTAAGCAAAGCCAAGTTACTTGATCTTTGATCTGTTAAAGTGTTCCTCAGGTATGCTTTGAGATGCTTTCGCCCATTTTCATAGCATTCATTCTCAACTTTCATCACAGGAAGAATACATAGGACCTTCAGCAATGCATAAACATTAGGAAAAAACTTGATGTCTGGTAGATGAAGGGCTTCATAAATAGTGGATGGAAGTTCTATATCTTTCCCTCTGTGTTTCCATTTAATTCTCCAACAATGCAGCTCAGCAGAGAGTGTGTCAGGATTAGGTAAGTCACTTCGGTACATGTCAGCATGGTGCTCCTCTGATGTATTGAATTTGAGCTGTCCCATGACAGAGGGTACCAGGGATAAGCATTTAAGCGCTTTGAGGTGCTGTTCTGAGAATATATCTTTCAGTTCCTGAATAATGTGTTCCACAGTTGGAACACTTAGAGTTTCTTTGTAGTAACTCTCAGAGGTTAGCTGAGATTCCAGGTTACTGTGCTGAGCTCTGCGAAATTTCCCTGGGAGTTTCATCTGAATATCAAGTTTGGTTGCCAAATTTGTGGCTTCCTCAAACCAAAATTCATGATAAACTTCAATATTTTCCATCACTTCATTTAGTGAATGTAATACTGCAGTCAAGCTACTGGCTGCAAAAAAGACATCAGAGGTTTGCCCCTGAAGATTTTTCCCAAAAGCTCTTGTAAAAGATAAAACATTTTTAAGAACAACAATGGTAACGATGAAATCAAAATCTGTTACCGCACTACACAGCACAAATGCTCGGCCAGCTATACAGTTATTCCATCTAACATTTGTGTCACTATTTATACCATCTAAACATAAAACAAGTGCTTGTAGGAGGTCCACTAAGATTTCAAAAGCATCATGCCTGCCTGTCCACTGAGAATGGCAAATTTCCTTCAGTTCTTTGCCCCTTTCTTCATTGTTCTGAAAGAGGAGAGAAATTACATTTTCAAGCTCTAAAAGCAGTTGTGGTGATCGATGAAAAAAAGAACAAACTTCCTCAATTGTTCCTAATGCAACAGATACTCCCATAACAGGCACTGATTTTGCCAACCACATATTTAAGGCACAGGAAGAGCAGAGTGTGTAGATAGCTTGGGGATATTTCTCTAAAAGTCTAGAAGCAACAACTTTCATTTTGGATGAAAATCCACTAGATACAATGTAAGCCGGGCCACGACAGTACTCCATGTTTAATCCCCATTTCTCAGTTATTGTAGTGTGAAATTTCACAGCCAAAATTTCTGCATCAGCTTCGTAAGGCAGGAAGCCTACAAATTCCTCTCTCAGGTTGTGAGCTTCGTCGACAAACCTCACCAACACCGGCAGGTGCTCTTCCCCTGCTATGTCCACCACATCATCAGTGATGATGGAGAAGAAGTGAGAATCTCTCACTTCCCTGAGGGTTTCTTCCCGAATGCAGCTCTCACAGATCTCCAGCATCTGTTTCTGCTGTGTTTTGGAACAGAACAATGTGTTAACTGCTGTTGTCTCAAAGCGCTTTCTCAGAACCTCTTCACCAGAATTGATCCGGCACTCTAGCAGTGCTTGAAAGTTATCAGGAGTAAAAAGACCTTCTGGGATTTCATCAGTTTCATGTCCATCCAGAGGTATGTTTTGTTTTCCCGTAAGAATCAAAATTTCAAATAAAGATTTTAAATATTCCTTGTTTTCCTTCTCTCCAAGAGTTAAAGGTAAAATGTCTTCATCCTGCTCTTCACCCACTTCTTCTGCACTGGGATTCTGAGCATTGCTGTTGTTTATTTCCTTATGTTTTGGTTCCTGTTCAGAAGTTTCATCAGTTTTTTTCTGTTTCAGTGTCCTGATTTCATCTTCACTCAATTCTTTTATTCGTTTTCTGTGTCTACTATGTGGATTATTCAAATGGCTGGTAAGATCGAATATTGTTCGTATGGCATTATCTCGGAGAACTGTCCTGTAAGGACTAGTTCTGCAGATCAAAGAAGTTTCAAAGTGTTTGGCACACAGTCGATAATGTTTATTTAGTTGATCAGGTGTTTTATCTTCTAAGTCTGCTCTCCTACAGTTCTCCACCCACTTCTGGCATCTGGTCGGATCCCGCGGGAACCTGAAGAAGGCCAGGTCCGACTGCGTGCTCTTCCGCGTGCAGTTGGGGGCCGCGCAGAAGTTCGGCATCGTTGTCTGCCAGCCGGCCGACCCAGCCCTCACCTCCCCGCCTCCTCAGGGCAGCCCGCCCGCCCGTCGGGGCCGGGGAGGGGAGCCAGGCCGGCCGGCCGGGCCGTGAGAGCCGGTTCGCTGGGGGGGTGGGGCGGGCAAGAAGCCGGGGGGGTTATTATAGTAGGTAGAATTGTTGCTGTTCAGTCACTCAGTCATGTCCGACTCTTTGTGACCCCATGGACTGCAGCATGCCAGGCTTCCCTGTCCTTCACCATCTCCTGAAACTTGCTCAAACTCATGTCCATTGAGGCAGAATACTTTGACCATAAAATCTGTAGGTGTCTCAGGAGTGAGGCAGAAAGGTATTTTTTACAGACAGGAGTCAACAAAACTGAAGTCATGTGTGGGGAAGTGATATGAAGGTGGCCTGACTGGAGAATAGAAAAGAGATTTTTGTTGCCTGGAACCAGTTTATTTTTAGAAGTATCTAGATGCTGCTCAGGCTGAGCTTGATCAAGTTTAGGGATCTGAAGGAAGGAAATATGTTTAACCAGTTTGGTTATCAAGCATTTTGTTCTGATTGATCATTGGAGTAAACTGTTTCGGTGATCATTTATGGGACAATGAAAGGAAATTTGGAGGTGCTGTGTCTGGCCTTGTGATAGGTGAATAAGACATGTGTGTGTGTATGAGTCTCATCTAAATCATGGGGAGAAAGGTGGCTTTTTTGTGGTAAGCTGTTTTCTGGAACACAAAGATAGTGAGTGTTTCATACCTCTACTCTTTTCCAGGATCACAGAACTGAAGTAAAATTCATTGTCAGTAGGACTACTCAAAATAATTAGGATTGCTTTTTAGTTACAAGTAAAGGAAAACTGGATTAACAATGACTTTATAAAATGAGGTTTATTTTTTTCACCTAATAAGTAGTTAGAGGTCACCAGTTGCTAGCATTGGATCACCTGACCAGTATGGCTAGTAAAACTCTTTGAATCTTTTTAGTCCACATCCTCTTTGCTGTCTCTTAGCCACAGAATAGCTATTGTAGTTGTTAATGTCCTGTATGTATTCCAAACAGGAAGGAGGTGTCATATGGGCTTCCCTGGTGGCTCAGCTGGTAAAGAATCCATCTGCAATGCAGGAGACCTGGGTTTGATCCCTGGGTTGGAAAGATCCTCTGGAAAAGGGAACAGCTACCCACTCCAGTATTTTGGCCTGGAGAATTCCATGGACTGTATAGTCCATGGGGCCGCAAAGAGTTGAACACGACTGAGTGACTTTCATTTTTGCCTTCACCGGCATAGGAGACAGGATAGTTATTAACTATGCACATGGCCATAGGGATTCTCTAGCAAGAAAGATAGTATATACTCTAACAAATATTCTGTTTCTTCTGCTAATTGTGTTATACTCTTCATACTAATTCTCTACTATTGAATAATTCATTAACTATTTGAAGTATAGGGAATTAAATACCCTATAAATAGAGTATTAGAAAATCATGCGATGTGTTTTACTTTAGATAAAGAAATTGAGTCATTCTTAGAACTGGTCTTTTGGAGGAGCCTTAGGACAAGCCAAGAACCCCTTGAATAAGCTTGTTTGGAGTCACTGAAATGTTAGTATGCTTGGAAAAGTATCTTCAACAGGTGTTGCAGAGCTTACATATCAATACTTTGCAAGAGACTTACACATCAATACTAAAAACATTGACCAAATAAAACTAAGGTTTATGCTCTTTTCCTATTAAATGTTTTTGTAGAAACAGTGGTACCCAATACTGATAAGATGCTCCTGTGCTACTGGTGAGAATACAAAAATGGAAAACAGTTTCCTTAAACATTTGTAAACATTTATAAAAACTATAAACAGACAAAGTGTTAGTATCATTTACCCTAAAAATATATCTCTACTAAAATTTCCTGCTTTCTGAAGGAAAAATTGTCATTATTGTCCATGTTTATATAGAATAGTTGTTTCAAAAATATTTCACATTTGTAGAAGTATATGGAAACAGAAATAATTCGTGGTAATTAATAAATTAGGTGTTATCTCTCCAAGCTTCAAAGTAATATTCTTTAAAATAGCATAACTTGTTTATATTACTTCCATTTTGTAACAATTACAACTATCTATTTACTTAAAAGAAATATGTCTACTTTCCCAAAAAGCAAAATACACATTATTTTCAAGTGCACTTGGGAAATTCTCTAGGATTGATGACATACTAGGTCACAAGAAAGGCCTCAACAAATTTAAGAGTATAGAAATTATTTCAAGCATCTTAAATATGTTATGATGAAGTCAGAGAATAAACTAAAAATATCTTGAGACAAATGATAATGAAAACCCAGTGATATAAAATCTATGGGATGCAGGAAAACCAGTTCTTAGAAGGAAGTTCATAGTGATACAGGTCTTCTTTAAGAAATAAGAAATCTCAGTTAAACAATCTAACATTAACCTAGAAGAGTTAGAAAAGCAAAAGAACAAACAAAACTTAAAGGCAGCAGAAGGAAGGAGATAATAATGATCAGAAAGGAAACAATAAAATAGAGATTATGAAACAGGAAAAATCAATATAACCAGGACCTGGTGCTTTGAAAGGGTAAAAAAAAAAAAAAAGACAAACCTCTGGCCATACCCACCAAGAAGATAAGATGGAAAACAAGACCAAAAACAAAATAAGAACTGAAAGAGGAGAGATAACAATCAATACCATAGATTGCTAGAAATAGCAATCAATACCATAGAAAATTGGATTTCTTGTGCTCCAAAATCACTGTGGACAGTGACTGCAGCCATGAAATTAAAAGACACTTTCTCCTTGGAAGAAAAAGCAGTGACAAACCTAGACATCATATTGAAAATCAGAGACATTACTATGTCAACAAAAGTCTGTCTAGTCAAAGCTATGGTTTTTCCAGTAGTCATGTACAGATGGGAAAGCTGGACAGTAAAAATGGCTGAGCACCAAAGAATTGATCCCTTCGAACTGTGATGCTGGAGAAGACCCTTGAGAATCCCTTGGACAACAAAAGTTCAAACCAGTCAATCCTAAAGGTAATCAACCCTGAAAACTCACTGGAAGGACTGATGCTGAAACTGAAGCTCCAATACTTTGGCCACCTGATGCAAAAAGCTGACTCACTAGAAAAGACCCTGATATTGGGAAAGGTTGAAGACAAGAGGAGAAGGAGATGATAAAGGATGAGATGGTTGAATGGTATCACCAAATCAATGCGCATGAGTTTAAGCAAGTTCTGGGAGATGGTGAAGGATAGCATGCAGACATGACTGAGCAACTTAACAACAACAATAACAACCATTAAAAAAAATATATATATATATATACACACACACACATATTAGACTATAAGCCATTATATACCAACAAATTTGACAAGCTAGAAAAAAGAGACAACTTTCTAGAAACACACACCCCATCAAAATTGAATCAAGAAGAAATAAATTGCACGATCAGATCAATCACTAAAAGTGAAATTGGATTTATAATTTAAAAAATCCCTACAAACAAAAGTCCAGAACAAGATGGCCTCACAGTTAAATTCTACCAAACACACAGAGAAGAACTTGTACCAATCTTCCTCAAACTGTTCCAAAAGTTTGAAGAGGAATGAACATGCCTGAAAACATTCTATTAAGCCATCACTCTGATACTAAAACCAGAGAAAGATATTATAGAAAAAGAAAATTACAGGCCAATATTTTTGGTAAATATAGATACAAAAAATCTCAACAAAATATTAATAAATCAATTCCAACAGCAATAAAAAAGTCATACACCACAACCAAGTTGAAATCCTCTCAGGCCACCATAACGTTTCAACACGCAAATCAATAAGTATGTACATCATATCAGCAAAAGTGACAAAGCCCGCAGGATCATCTCAATAGATGCAAGAAAATAATTTGGTAAAATTTCATATCCATTTATGATAAAACTCTTACGAAAGTCAGTATAGAGGGAAAATATCTCAGCATAATAAAAGTTACTTATGACAAAGTCACAGCCAATATAATAACCAAGGGTGAGAAGTTGGAAGTCTTTCCATTAAAATCTGGAACAACACAAAGATAACCACTCTCACGATTTCTCTTCAACATAGTATTGGAAGTCTTAGACACACAAACCAGACAATAAAAAGAAATAAAACCTATTCAAAATGATAAGGAGGAGGTAAAATTGTCATTATATATAATAGTTGACTTAAAGCTCAACATTCAGAAAATGAAGATCACGGCATCTTGTCCCATCACTTCATGGGAAATATATGGGGAAACAGTAGAAACAGTGTCAGACTTTCTTTTTTGGGGCTCCAAAATCACTGCAGATGGTAACTGCAGCCATGAAATTAAAAGACGCTTGCTCCTTGGAAGAAAAGTTATGACCAACCCGATAGCATATTGAAAAGCAGAGACATTACTTTGCCAACAAAGGTCCATCTAGTCAAGGCTATGGTTTCTCCAGTGGTCATGTATGGATGTGAGAGTTGGACTCTGAAGAAAGCTGAGCCCTGAAGAATTGATGCTTTTGCACTGTGGTGTTGGAGAAGACTCTTGAGAGTCCCTTGGACTGCAAGGAGATCCAACCAGTCCATTGTGAAGGAGATCAGCCCTGGGATTTCTTTGGAAGGAATGATGCTCAAGCTGAAACTCCAGTACTTTGGCCACCTCATGCGAAGAGTTGACTCACTGGAAAAGACTCTGATGCTGGGAGGGATTGGGGGCAGGAGGAGAAGGGGATGACAGAGGATGGGATGGCTGGATGGCATCACTGACTCTATGGACATGAGTCTGAGTGAACTCCGGGAGTTGGTGATGGACAGGGAGGCCTGGTGTGCTGCGATTCATGGGATCTCAAAGAGTCGGACACAACTGAGAGATTGAACTGAACTGAACTGATGTTCATATATAATGATATGATATGATTTGATACTGCATGTAGAAAACCATAAAGACTCACTTCACAAACTGTTAGAACTGATAAATGAATTCAGCAAAGTAGCAGAATACAAGATTAACATACATACATCTGTTACATTTCTTTATGCTAACTTGAACTATCAGAAAGAGAATGCAAAAATCGCAGCAAAAAAGTAAAGTATCTAGGAGGTAAAACCTGACTAAGGAGGTGAAAGACATACACTGTGAACTGTAACACATTAATAAAGAAAATTAAAGAAATTCCAAGGAATAGAAAGATATCCCATGCTCTTAGATTGTAAGAATAAATATTGTTAAAATGGCCAAACTATCCAAAGCAATATAAAGATTTAATACAATACCTATCAACATATTCATTACATTTTTCACAGAACCATAGAAAATAATCCTTAAATTCATATGGAACCATAAAAGACCCAGAATTGCCAAAACAATCTTGAGGACAAAGAGCAAAGCAGGAAGCATAACCATCCCAGACTTTAGACAATACTACAAAGCCACAGTAGTCAAATCCATACGGTATTGGCACAAAAACAGACATATGAATCAATGGCACAGAATAGAGAGTCCAACAATACACCAACATATTTATGGACAATTAATCTTTGATAAGTGAAGCAAGGACATACAATTGGTAAAGAACAATTGCTTCAGAGGTGGTGCTGGGAAAGTTGGACAGCCAAATGTAAATCAATGAAGTAGGTACATACCCTCGCACCACACAAAAATAAACTCAAAATGCCTTAAAAATTTAAATATGAGACAAGACACCAGATGACTCCTAGAAGAGGCAAAAAATTTCTGACATGTCATACCAATGTGTTCTTAGGTCAGTTTCCCAAGGCAATGGAAATATCAGTAAAAATAAACAAATGGGACCTAATTAGACATAAGTTTTGCACAGCAAAGGAAACCATAAACAAAACAAAAAGACAGCCTATGGACTGTGAGAAAATATTTGTAAATGATATGACTAACAAGGCTTAATTTAACCTCTCCTACAATTCAATAACAAAAAAATACAACCCAATAGAAAAATGAGCAGAAGACCTAAATAGACATTTCTTCAAAGAAGATACACAGATGGCCAACAGGCATTTGAAAAGATGGTCATCATCACTAATTATTCAGTTCAGTTCAGTTCAGTTGCTCAGTCGTGTCCAACTCTTTGTGACCCCATGAATCACAGCACACCAGGCCTCCCTGTCCATCACCAACTCCTGGAGTTCACCCAAACTCATGTGCATCGAGTCGGTGATGCCATCCAGCCATCCCATCCTCTGTCATCCCCTTCTCCTCCTGCCCCCAATCCCTCCTAGAATCAGGGTCTTTTCCAATGAGTCAATTCTTCTTATGAGGTGGCCAAAGTACTGGAGTTTCAGCCTCAGCATCAGTCCTTCCAATGATATTATTAGAGAAATGCAAATCCAAAGAACAAGGTCCCACCTCACACTAGTCAGAAAGGCTATCATTAAAAATCTACAAATAATGACTGATGGAGAGGGTGTGAGAAGGAACCTCTTACATTGTTGCTGGCAATGAAATAATGCCATTTTCAGCAATATTATTGGACCTAGAAATTACCCTACTAAGTGAAAAAGTCAGAAAGAGAAAGACAAATGCCATATGATATCACTTTTATGTTAAATCCATAGTATGAAACAAATGAATGTACTTATGAACAAAAACAGACTAACAGAAATGTAGAACAGGCTTGTGGTTGCCAAGAGGGAGAGGAAGGATTAGGGAGTGAAGGATTGGGGAGTTTAGGATTAGCAGATGCAGTCTATTGTATACATGATGGATAAACAACAAAGTTCTATTGTAAAGCTCAGGGAACTATATTCAATGTCCTGTGATAAATCACAATGGAAAAGAATATACATATATATTACAACTGAGTCACTTTGCTGTACAGCAGATATTAACACAATATTGTAAATCAACTGTTTCAATAAAATATTTTGAAAAAAGGAGAAATATGTCATATATTGCAATTAGGTGTTTGTGAATTATAGAGTTGCATGGCATTTTAACTTTGTTATTTTGGGCATTTTATAATTTTTCTTAAAGATTATGAATTATTTTTATAATTATAAAAATTCACTTTATTTTTTCAATGACAAAACATTATTGTGTTGGCTGAATTTCTCTTTTAAAAGAAATGATGGTTTAAAAAAGTGCATTGATCCAAATTTGAGTGAGGCTGCTAAGTGCCTGAAAAAAACATTTTACTGATAGACTAGGAAAGGAGTCATTAAGCATTTGGTTTCTTCGGTGTTCTGGCATTTTTCAGTCGTATCATGAAGGGAATGTTTAAAGGAAGTTGTCATAATAATTCATTCTTGGGTATTGACACAAATCACAGCATTATATTTCTCTCTTATTAGAGGGCTTTCTGTTTCCTTTTCTGCAATATTACAGGACTGAAGTCACTAAGAGCTAAAATTATCAATACATTTAGGAGGAAAGGGAAACACTCTTAGAGGATTCAGTTTGCCTTAATTCATCCAAATAATCAAAGCTAACTCATGTGAAGTTGGGAAGATCATAATCTCTATACATAATTATCCCCTTTGTTCACTCTGTGTAGAAAATGGGGCCACATTATTCCTGAAGAGCAGCTAATTCTCTCTCTCTCAAAGCTGATTAAAGTGTGTATGAGTGTAGATGTGTGTTGTCTATAAACCCTCACTGTCTTCCCATCCTTGAGAAGGAGGGGAGAGGGAGGAGAAGAAGATATTTTCACCTTGACCTGCCCTTCTTTGGGGCATCCATGGCACAGCATGTAAAGGGGTCAGACCTACCAGCATGTCATTTGCTGGTTGGAAATACTTGGTATAAAGCCATTTACTTTTAAAGCTGACACTTCCTTCTGAATTCAGTTTCAATTTTATTTTCCATTTCCTGCCAGGTACCCTCACATACATCTGAGATTCCTCAACTGGGAATTATGGTTATGCCCCCTGAGTCAGGAGACCCTTGAAACCTCAGAATCTCTAGAAAGATTTCCATGTTTACCCCTTGACTTCACATAAGTTCCTGGGACAGTGTTTAAGAACATGTGTTCATTCATGTTTGATTAGGCAATAGCATTGCGTTAACAACTGGAAGTACGAGTCCATCTAAAAGGTTCACTTTGTTTAGTTTATTAGCTTTTGCACTGAAATTAATTAAGTCATTGCTGCTGCTGCTGCTGCTGCTAAGTCACTTCAGTCGTGTCCCACTCTGTGCAACCCCATAGACAGCAGCCCACCAGGCTCCCCTGTCCCTGGGATTCTCCAGCCAAGAACACTGGTGTGGGTTGCCATTTCCTTGTCCAATGCATGAAAGTGAAAAGTCAAAGTGAAGTCGCTTAGTCATGTCCGACTCTTCGCGACCCCATGGACTGCAGCCCACCAGGTTCCTCTGCCCATGGGATTTTCCAGGCAAGAGTACTGGAATGGGTTGCATTGCCTTCTCCAGATTACGTCATTAGTTTAACCTTAACAATATAGTCTCTAGTCAAGGTGAAGGTCAGGAATTCTTAGCTGCCATTGTATAGAGAGTGGAGTGTATCTACTCCAGCCCACATCCTCACATAATATGGCTTAACATAGAAACAAGGAATATGTTTTCTAGTTAGGAATCTAGAAATGGCCCTTTTCTGATTAAAAGGGACTAGTATGGTTTGAAGTTGGTATTTCTTCCCCTCTTTCATTCTTTTCTATACACGAGTTGCTTACAGAAAAAAGGATGCAGTTGGTGAAAAATTCTGTGTTGAAATTGGTAAAACAATATTTTTAATTTCATTATTCTCTGTGGTTATCTAAACTAGTCTGAAGCCTGGATGCTAGCTGCCTATATGATACCTCCACATGGATATTTAATAACCATTTCTAGCTCAACATTCTCACCATAGAGCTCTTGGTTACCCTGAAGCCGTAAGATCACCACCTCCGCAAGTTGTAGCTATCTCAGAAAAGTGATCTCCTGTCTACCTGGTTGTTTAAGCAAATGTTATAAGACTTTTAAAAAATTCTTTGCTTTCTCTGTCCCCACAGCCAGTCTGTCAGCAATTCCTGTTGACATTACTTGAAAATGTGTCCCTAAATCACTAACTTCTCCCCGTCATTTCTGCTACCTTTGTCCAGTCACCAACGTCTCTTCTCTGGATCATTGTCCTGGTCTTCTAACCCATCTTCTTGCCCCCTTATGATCTATTTTCAAGCAGCAAGAACCATGTTTTTAAAAATTATTTCCTTGTTTTAATTAATTCGTTTTCCATAGCAATTAGAATAAGACCTCTTACCCCTTTACGTTGGTTCACAAATCCCTTTGGACCCAGCCCCCGCTGCTTCTCTGACTGTCCCCCATCATGGTTCTCTGGACCCCTTGACTTTCTGTTCTTTGAGTAAGACAATCAATCAACCTGAAGGCCCTTTCCCAACCAGGAATGGGCTTTCCTAATCTTCCCATAGCTGGCTCCTTCTACTATTTAGAAAAAATTCTTCTGATCAGTCCAACATAGAGACATTTCCCGGACACTTGACCACCAGCCCACCAAAACTAGATACCATTTATCACATAACTCTCTTTTATCCTATTTACATTACCTGGGTAGCTGTCACCACCAGTGGCAAAGGCAATGAGAGCAGAATCCTCACCTGCTTTTTCAGCATTGCATCACCGAGTCTACAGAGGAGGTGCTCAGGAATGACGTTGCACAAACAACAACTTTTCGTGTGCTGTGTAATAGCAACTCGAGAATCAGTAGGCTATTTCTGTCTGCTCTCATTTTATAGCTGACTGGACTTCATGAGTATAAGGTCTCTGGTATTGTGAGATCTCCACCAGATCTACTTGCAGATGTCTATATGGACTTAGAATATAGAAAACAGTGGGACCAGTATGTCCAAGGTGAGTCACACTTGATCTAAAAACACTATTAGAAAGTAGAATATATTCCTATTTACTCTACCCAGTAGAATGCAATAGGTTTAGTTATATTATGTTATATATGCAATAAGTTTAGTTATATTATGTTTCATTTAAAATTTTGGCTTAAATATCTGAAGTGCTGGGCTTAAATGTGGTATTTTGCCCTTACTGCAAGTTTGTTGTCATCTCATACATATATATACCTGAATATCCAGGTATATGTACCTGGATATATATATACCTGGATGTTCATGAAAGGCTTTTTGGAAGAGATCATGTTTGAACTTTGCTTTAGAAGTGGAATCAAAGTTTTATAAATGGCAAGAATACATGTGTATGGGGAAGTGAGAGATGAGGGGGTGAGTGGAATAAGGATATTTGGCCCAAATAACAGCATTAGTAAAATGAAAAAGACCTGAAACAACATGAAATGTTAAAAAAGGAAGACAACTATGAGCAATTTTGTGTTCTTGCATAGTTGTGGTAGCAGAATTGGAATTAGCCCCAAAGGTCTAGGCTGGCCACCTGGCTACACTTCTTAGATTTTTCCTATAAGTGATGGAGAATTATAGAGGGAATAGATAAGGTATCTTTTTCCCACTTAGAGTGAGCAATGGCCTCTGCCATCTCAGTCACTGTGAAATAGATACACAGCTAGCTGAGGGGCATAGAAATCCTGACAGACCCTTGCTGTGGTCAAGAATTTTGTTTGCAAGTAAGAAAAGCTAACAAATGGCACTGTAAGGAAAGGAAAGAGTTTATTGTTTCATGGCAGTAAAAATCCAAGAGTATCTGGCCTCCAGGACAGCTGTATTCGGTACTTCAGTTCTCCAGTTTGACTGTTTTCTTTTGTGTTGACCACAATCTCAGGCAGATTCTTGTATCTTGGCAGAAATACCACCAGAAGATGTAGGCTTACATTCTAACCATGTACACAACCACAGAAGGACAGGAACATTCTTACTTATGGCATCCAGATTCCCAGGATTGGCTTCTATTGCTTCAGCATGGATCATGCGCTTATTTCCTGGGGATGTTTGTCATGGTTTGGGGTCATTTAATGTTATAAAATACTCTTACTATTTAGGGTTCATTGTGATGCCCACTAATTCAAGGGAGAAGTCACACATTCTCTGTTCATCTTCCTAGCAGTCATGGTTCAGTCATGGGCTGTAGATGCTGGCAGAGCCTCTGATGTGTGGGACTTGGCATTAAGAGTCTGCACTATGGAGTATGGTCCAGAGGCTGCAGTAGCTTGACATCTCTGGAGCAATCCTGAGGTTCCTAACCTAACTCTATTCCTCCTAGATCTTCTCTGAGCTTCCTGAGAGCCTTTACAAAACCACTTTTGGGCCTAAACTTGCTAGAGTGGCAAGCCAAGACTATCCACACATGCCTTCCCTAAACCAATTGCTGTGATCATGTTTGACTAATTTTTCCCATCCCCGAAATTAACACTGAGTCAGTGCTGCTTAAACCATACTGTGGAGAAGGAGGGGAAGGGTGATGATCTGAAGGAGAAAGAGATTCTGGTGCAAGAAGGGGAGAGTCATAGCAGAGTAGCCAAAAGCAACGGATGGTCCCTCCTTCCCTTCCTTTCAAGGGCATTTTCAGCCTCTTGTAGTAATGGACTGATAAGTTCTTTACTGCATAGTCTGCTTCTAATAGGTTTTATTTCTTTCAGAAGCTGAATTAAATAACACATTTCTGCTGTCAGCACCTCCTCAAGGGGCTCTCTCGGCTCTTTCAGCAGTCTTAGCTTGACTCCTCTACATGGTTAGTTAGAAGCTTCCCACCCAGCTTGAGGGCAGAGGCTGTGCACTTCATCATATCCCTTTGCTATCCTCCTTGAACTGATGTTATTTGCATACAAAAGGATGGTGGACATTATGCAGATTTACTTCCTGTCTCTGTAGTATAAAACAAAACGGGAGAGAGGCAAGTAGCATAGTGTTAGCATAGTTAAGCTCCTTCCTGCTTAGGATGAAGACTAACCTCTCCAAAACCTTCATTAAACAACTGTAAACACTAAACTGCATTGCTCAGTCCCAGGATAGTTGTAATATGTCAATAAATTTAAGGTGAGGAGTAAGGTCACAACAGTAGAACTATTGGTATTGCAGTGCCGTCCAATGGTTACCATGATTTAATAACTTGAAATTTTATTTTTTGGAAGCCTAATTTTATTATCACATTCTACCTCAGAATGTGTGTAGCTTCCAATGAACAAATTTTGTTGGATTCATTTATTTTTAATGTGTTTTTAAGTCTACTAAACATTGTTCCTGGGCAACAACTTTCAGTGATAATGACTTTTCCTGGAAGTCAGTGCCTTCTGAGTTAGTGGTTTATCGTCTTCTACAAGACTGTCATATCAACACTTTTTGTTAATTGAAGCCAAAGAGACTTCCAGATGCAATAACGTCATTTGATTTTTTTTTTTTTTTAAGAACTCCGTGAAATAAAAGTCGATGGAGAAGAAGCGGTCTATTGGCAAATGAAGTACCCTTTTCCCATGTCCAACAGAGATGTATCCTTTCCAAAAGTCAAGTGTTAGTCCCTCAAAAGTGTCCAACTCTGCAACCCCATGAACTGTAGCCTGCCATTCTCTTCTATCTGTGGGATTCTCCAAGTAAGAATACTGGAGTAAGTAGCAATTCTCTTTTCCAGGGGATCTTCTGGTTCTAGGGATGGGACTCCAATTGCATGCAGATTCTTTATCATCTGAGCTACCAGGGAAGCCCATCCTGGTGTAACATTGATCAGCTTTCTTAGTGTTTCTGTGCCTCGTGGCTATCACCCAATGGTGGCATGGCCAGGAGTTGTAGACAACACTGTCTTTTACTCTTGTGTAAGCATCTGCTAAAGCTGTTGCTTCTTGTGTGGCTTTCAGAGACCTCAGGGTGTGACTTCTGAGCCTGACTACATGTAGCATCAGTAACGGTGGGAGGCAGCTAATAGTTTCTTGACAACTTTTCTAGGAAATATTCTTGTGTCAGAATTGAGGACCTGAAAAAACTTTTCATAAAAAGTATTCAATACACTCCCTCAGTCTGCAGAGGAGGATGCGGGAACCTAGAGAGTTAAGGTGACAGAGGTGCACAGACAGGTGGTTAGCAGCTGACTTGGGGCTGCAATCAGTTCAGCTCAGTTCAGTCGCTCAGTCAAGTCCGACTCTTTGAGACCGCATAGATTGCAGCACCAGGCCTCCCTGTCCATCACCAACTCCAGGAGTCCACCCAAACCCATGTCCATTGAGTGGTGATGCCATCCAACCATCTCATCCTCTGTCATCCCCTTCTCTTCATGCCCTCAATCTTTTTCAGCATCAGGGTCTTTTCAAATGAGTCAGCTCTTCGCATCCAGTGGCCAAATTACTGGAGTTTCAGCTACAACATTAGTCCTTCCAATGAACACCCAGGACTGATCTCCTTTAGGATGGACTGGTTGGACCTCCTTGCAGCCCAAGGGACTCTAAAGAGTCTTCTCCAATACCACAGTTCAAAAGCATCAATTCTTCTGTGCTCAGCTTTCATTATAGTCCAACTCTCACATCCATACATGACCACTGGAAAAACCATAGCCTTGACTAGATGGACCTTTGTTGGCAAAGTAATGTCTCTGCTTTTTAATATACTGTCTAGGTTGGTCACAACTTTCCTTCCAAGGTGTAAGCGTCTTTTAATTTCATGGCTGAAATCACCATTTGCAGTGATTTTAGAGCCCCCCAAAATAAAATCAGCCACTGTTTCCACTGTTACCCTATCTATTTGCCATGAAGTGATGGGATCAGATGCCATGATCTTAGTTTTCTGAATGTTGAGCTTTAAGTCACCTTTTCACTCTCCTCTTTCACTTTCATCAAGAGGCTTTTGAGTTCCTCTTCACTTTCTGCCATAAGACTGGTGTCATCTGCATATCTGAGGTTATTGATACTTCTCCTGGCAATCTTGATTCCAGCTTGTGTTTCTTCCAGTCCAGTGTTTCTCATGATGTACTCTGCATATAAGTTAAATAAGCAGGATGACAATATACAGCCTTGATGTACTCCTTTTCCTATTTGGAACCAGTCTGTTGTTCCATGTCCAGTTCTAACTGTTGCTTCCTGACCTGCATACAGGTTTCTCAAGAGGCAGGTCAGGTGGTCTGGTATTCCCATCTCTTTCAGAATTTCCCACAGTTTATTGTGATCCACACAGTCAAAGGCTTTGGCATAGTCAATAAAGCAGAAATAGATGTTTTTCTGGAACTTTCTTGTGTTTTCGATGATCCAGCAGATGCTGGCAATTTGATCTCTGGTTCCTCTGCCTTTTCTAAAACCAGCTTGAACATCTGGAAGTTCACAGTTCACGTATTGCTGAAGCCTGGCTTGGAGAATTTTAAGCCTTACTTTATTAGCATGTGAGATGAGTGCAATTGTGCGGTAGTTTGAGCATTCTTTGTCATTGCCTTTCTTTGGGATTGGAATGAAAACTGACCTTTTCCAGTCCTGTGGCCACTGCTGAGTCTTCCAAGTTTGCTGGCATATTGAGTACAGCACTTTCACAGCATCATCTTTCAGGATTTGAAATAGCTCAACTGGAATTCCATTACCTCCACCAGCTTTGTTCGTAGTGATGCTTCCCTCAATGCATGCTCTCAAATGGGAACAGCAGGTGGGAAGAGCCATGGTGTTGCAGGGTATGTAGGACAGGAAGTGAAGTAACAATAAAGGGAGCAAACACCAAGTGGAGGAAGAGAATCATGTCCCTTTGCTTCTGACTCGTCTGAGATGCTGGACTTGATGTTGTGCCTTGACTGGTGGTGTAGTGTGTCTATGTGCGGCAGCGGCGAGAGCTGAACTTTGAAGGGCAGAAGGTCCACGTGATCCTGGCCCAGAGCATCTCTGTGCCGTGGTTTTCAGAGAAGTCGGGCATGATCCGGGTGAAGCAGTACAAGCAGAGCCTGGCAATCCAGAGCTATGACTCTTGGAGGAGTGAAGGTAAATACTGGGCATATGTTGGTGCACCTGCCTGGGCCACCCATGTGAAGGCCACATGGGTTGCAGGCCTATCAAATGCAGGATGCTTTTTCCCTGAGGTCAGAGACTGAGCATGGGTGCAAATAAATCAAATGAGACTCAGTTCACCCCAGAAGCTTAGCTACAATGAGAGATGGATGTTTAAATCTGATCAGTCCATTCTTTACTAACTCCATTGTCCAGATGAAATCAAAACATCCAAGTGAACCAGAAGGTTTAGAAACTCACTTCAGGAAAGTCCTGTACATGCACAAGCTGGACAGGGGTGGGCAGGAGGGCTGGTGGGACCACCTCTGGGGAGGCAGCTCCTTCTCAGCAAAAACCCAGGGACTCAGAACCTGTCTGCCTTGAGTTCCAGCCTTAGAAAAGAGTCTGGGAGGAGTCAATGCAGCCATCTGCTGGAATGGAATGGATGTGACCTTGAGGCAGCAGCAAAATCTGAACTTAGTTCTGACATGTGTTAAATCTGCCACCTTTACATGTCACTTTACTCTTCTGAGTCTTCATTTTATCATTTATAAACTGGCATTCAATTTTATCAACTTTTTATAATTGATACAGTTAATGAGAGAAAAAATTAAATGGGAGATATATCCCATTTAGATATAGATAATAAGTATCATGCCTTTAATAAAAAGAAGAAGAATGTGCCTGGGCTGTTTTCCTAAATGCATATATGTAAGTCTCCCACAAGACAAGGCAGAGGCAAGAGTTCACTTGAATTCAGTGTTACTTCCCTCCTTAATTTCTGGAATGAATATAAGCCTGGGCATTTCCAGGGGTTTGGCTCTATTTTTCCTTCTTGTAAATTGTGCTTTCTTTCCCTCTCTAGTTTTCATGTATTACTTCAATAACCCAGGTGGCCAAATTCCGTTCTGGATCCTTAACAATTTCACCAAGGTAAGATCCCAGAAGGCAGCAGGGGAGGTGTGTTTGGCAGATGTTAACTTAGCCTGTAGTGCTGTCGGTCTGGAGAGATGCGCTGTCTCGGGCCTCACACAGCTTGTTTGACTGAGTCTGGTTAGGACTGGAGTTGCAGCCAGGACAGCAGCCGGGACAAAAGACATAGAGTCTTTACCTGGAATGCCAGTCCTCCCTGCTTGCCCACAAAGAGCTCATCAGGATCACTCTCTGGAACCTCCAGATAATAGCCTGCTCCTTGTAGGAACAATGGTGCCTGCGGGCCCTGTATTTGCTTATGGAGGAGTTAGGCCAAGCTGACTTGGGAGGCAGTGAGTCATGTCCAAGCCTGGGAAAACTTCCAGTTTTGTTCTTATTTTCTTTTTCTGTTGAGAAGTGGGAGCCTCAGTTGACCCGGATCACTAGAGACTGCTTAGGACCTGGAATTATGCCTGCCATTCAGTCTGCTTTGTAAGGTCCTACCTACTGACTGGAGGGATCACCAGTTCTCTGGGGGAATGAAAAAGCACATAGGCTTTGAATCAAGCACAAGATATTTTGAATCCTGACCTTGTTTCTGACTGTGTAATCTAGGCAAGCCATCAGTTTCCCCCTCCAAAAAATAGAGATGGATATCCCCACTCTATAGAGAAGGATTAAATAAAACAACATTTGGGGAAATTGAAATGATCAATGCTAACTGAAGGATCACATATCCTGCTTCATTCCCCTGCCCACCCCCATCCTTACCATTTTCTAATTCTGTAAAGCAAGTCCTTTCTCTCACTTTTTTGAAAGAGTCCCACAGCCCATCCCTATCTCCTATCTTCCTTTTTCTTTCAAAATATGATATCTCAGAAATATCTTAGCTTTTTATTAGCAAAATACACAAGGTCTTACAACAGTGGCCACCTTGCCTTACCAGTGCCTTGTGTCTTAACTTGTGTCATCATCTGTGGCCACATTCTGTGGAAACCTGCTCGGGGGCCCTATTGTCACGTTTATTATTCCAAAGGCCATCTTCGTTATCTTTGCCACTTCCTGAAGAATCAAGAGAGAGCACTGTGAGGACAGAGAAGTGACAAGTTTCCTTTCCTTTGCAGAGTGAAATTCCTGGCTTCCTGAGAGACTTGGAGAATGCCTGTCTGAAGTACCACAGAGCCGAAGAGAGAGATTTGTGAGCCCTGTGTCCGTGGAGTGATGTACATAGAATGATGTCTGCAAGGGCCACAAACACTGACACTCAGCCTGCCTCTCTCTTTTCCGTCCTCGGAGGCCCACACGCTCTCCATCAGCTTGTTCTCAAGTGCGTTTGCCTGAAATCCGCTTCCTTTGCCGCTCTCCCCACCTGGGACCCACTGCCTTCTTCCACTGTTGAATGTGGATGATGTTAAGGAAACCTTTGTTTGTTTATTTTTAAAAAGGGGAGTCCTCTAGGGAGCACAGCCATTTCATTATGCCATTCTAGGTTGTTGTGGGTGAAGGACTGACACCACCACCTCAGGGCGACTGATCCCAGTGAGACGGCTCCTTCCCACACCTGGGTCATTGCAACTCAGGAGAGTGATCTCCTGTTGCAGTTGCTTTGCCTTCAGAACTGACTCTCAGTGTGCCAAGACCAGAAGACGTATGTCCATTGGCCTTATGCTTTGCTGATTTGAGATGATAATCCCCTAAACCTCTACGCATTCCTACTTGGGGAGGATCATGAGCTGTTTTGATTTCAAACCATTTTGAAAGATGTCACAGCCCTGACTATGCATATAGTGTGAGACAGTTTTCGTCTCATCATCCATGCCTGAATTTTTCTCTTTCCCACATGCCACTGGGGAAGGCTGCCTGTACCTCTCTAGTTCCATGTTTTACTGGACAATGAGGCATTAAGATAACTCTGGTGGTTAGAATTAGCCAACTTGCTCTGCACACAGCATTGAGATTAATTTTCTTTACGTGTAATTTCCTTCTATAACATTTGGACATGTTTCAAGAATAAGTGTTCACAGCCAGGGAAATATGAATTAGTGGTGTGGTTGACTTTACACCTTTTTTCTCAGGAATTCTAAATTATCTGCCTCTCCCACCAACAGAAGACTTCACTTTTCCTACTTTTATTTTGAATTTTGGAAGGAAAGCTATTCTGTGGACAAAGTCACAGCCTTATAATCTCAGGGAAAAATTTTAATCACTTTGTGTGATGGTACCAAATCTTGATTACTGGACATACAAAATCAGGATGTAATTCCAGAAGCATGGGATTTATTAAAATGGGATAACTCAGACTGTGTCTTTTCTCTCTGGAAAAGGAAGTGTGTTGACTATCAAATAAATACACAGTGATTTATACTTGTCTTGTCTACAGTCTCTTTTCTGCCTTATTCCCTATGAATGAGACTGTTAGGTCTCTTTGGTTTGCAAGTGAAATCCAACCTAACTCATGGACTTGAACATAAAAGAGAATTTTAGGCTCACTTACATGCAAGGTCAG
Source organism: Bos grunniens (assembly GCF_055505025.1). Classification (NCBI taxonomy): domain Eukaryota; kingdom Metazoa; phylum Chordata; class Mammalia; order Artiodactyla; family Bovidae; genus Bos; species Bos grunniens. Next base: position 57,166,849 of record NC_141183.1, on the reverse strand, counting down.
GTGTCGAGTGGCTTTAGGTAGTGGTTGATACAGGTGCTTGACAGAAATCTGCTCTGTCCTTCTTTGAGGTTTCTTAGATTTGGGGCCATGTTTGGTGGCAGGATCACTGCTAGTAGAAAATGGAAGACCTGCATCTTCCCGGGTTCACACCAAGTCAAAAAAAAAAAAATTTTCCTTCAGTAGATCCTGAATCATCCCATGATTCCCTTTAAACCATGTACCAATCCTGTCCCAGTGATTAGTCATGTGGATAGAATTCTGCAAATAAGTGAATACTTCAGAAATGTATCATTAAAATAGCACTATCAGTAATGTAGAGCTTATCTTGTGGCTCAGGTGGTAAATAATTTGCCTACAATGCAGGAGACCCAGGTTCAATCCCTGGGTTGGGTAGATCTCCTGGAGAAGGGAATGGCTATCCACTCCAGTATTCTTCCCAGGAGAATTCCATGGACAGAGGAGCTGCAATTTAATTTTAGGTAAAGTAAATGTGAATATCTCATGTAATAGAGGTTAAGTTGACTGTTTATATATAAAGTCATTGAAATACAAGCACTAGGATTAGAGTCTTTCAGCAGAGACTCCACATGAAATGGTATCATGCAAACTAACAGTGTTTGATAATCTGCTAAGAACACAGAATACTAAGAATGCTGAGTTTCTACATGTGAAAGTGAAAGTGTATCTGAAAGCATTAGTCGACAACTCTTTGTCACCCCATGGACAGTAGCCTGCCAGTCTCCTCTGTCCATGGAATTCTCAAGGCAAAAGTACTAGAGTGGGTAGCCATTCCCTACTCCAGGGGATTTTCCTGATGCAGGAAGATTTCATGCATTGCAGGCAGATTCTTCACCAATTTTTTAGGTAAGGCAGCTTTAAAAATCACCATTTGCTATAATTAGTAGAGTTAAAACCCTTTGGCATTCAAGTTTACTAAATTGGAGAAGATAGTACCAAATAGTGGGAAGCATAGTACCCTTGACCAAACAGTAAATGCCAGAGGACCAAAAAACATGGAACTGGCACTTTGGAGTTTGAGCTAGACTTTTACAATGTGACTCGCTGCAGGGATTGTATGTATCATTTGGAATTTAATGTTGTAATTATATTCTCATTCCTCTAACTCTTTGTTTCACCTATTTCATCTGTCCCTCTGAGTAGATAATAAGATCTTTGTGGGTAGAAACTCTTCTTTCTCTTAGATTACTGACTGCATATGGTGACTGCAGCCATGAAATTAAAAGACACTTACTCCTTGGAAGGAAAGTTATGTCCAACCTAGACAGCATACTCAAAAGCAGAGACATTACTTTGCCAACAAAGGTCCATCTAGTCAAGGCTACGGTTTTTCCAGTGGTCATGTATGGATGTGAGAGTTGGACTGTGAAGGCTGAGTGCCGAAGAATTGATACTTTTGAACTGTGGTGTTGGAGAAGACTCTTGAGAGTCCCTTGGACTGCAAGGAGATCCAACCAGTCCATTCTGAAGGAGATCAGCCCTGGGATTTCTTTGGAAGGAATGATGTTAAAGCTGAAACTCCAGTACTTTGGCCACCTCACATGAAGAGTTGACTCACTGGAAAAGACTCTGATTCTGGGAGGGATTGGGGGCAAGAGGAGAAGGGGATGACAGAGGATGAGATGGTTGGATGGCATCACTGACTCGATGGTCGTGAGTCTGAGTGAACTCCGGGAGTTGGTGATGGACAGGGAGGCCTGGCGTGCTACGATTCATGGGATCGCAAAGAGTCGGACACGACTGAGCGACTGAACTGAACTGAACTGAACTGAAGCGAGTATATTCTAGGCACTCAAATGGTATCTAATGAGGGACTTTAATGATCTGAAGAAGATTGACCATACCCACCCAGAAGGCAAAACGTATCTAGATGCAGAGGTTAGATTTGATTATATGAAATACCATTTTAATAGTTAATAATCTAATCCAAGGCAATTTTCCCCACATCATCATTTTAGGGGTTCTTGATTCCTCAGGATCTCTAGGGTCTTTCCTTGAAAGTGCTCAGGTCCTTTGCTTATAACGGGATGACTTTGCTGATGTGACTATAGGTTATACTTCAATGTTACAAAAATCTTACTGTCTAGACAGTCCAGCTGAGATTAGTCAGGATTTCAGGATTTTGATGACTAAAGTAGCAACTACTCTCAGTGCTAATTTTTTCCCACAGTCTAATTATTCATATTGCATAACAGTTTAAAGTTAATGATGACCTTGGAACTGAGGAATTCCAGTAGATGATCACTTCATGAAAGTGTTGGTATGTCACATTGAGGGTCCTGGCCTGGCTCCTGGCTGAGATTCCTCACCAAAGATCCCCACCTCAAGGGCCTGCCCTTCAAAACTCCTTCTTCCCAACTGGGTTTGAAAGAGAGAAAGCAAGAAGAGCCCATTCAGTCCGGCACCACCCAGTTGGTTCAGAGAATTATCTTTAAATGCTTTGAGATCTATATTCACTTCACAGGTATTTCTCAATGGTCTGGCATCCATCTGGCCAGGGGACAGCACGGTAGCTCCTTGGATGAGTAGGTTCTTGGGGTCCACTCTCAAGGAGCTTATGATCTAGTGAGGAAGACACAGTGGAGAAGCTGTTGAAGGATGACAAATTGTGAGAAAGGGCAAATAAAGTGGGTTAGAGTCTAAACTTGGGGCACTAACTAAATCTGAGGGGTTGCAGAGAACATGTTGGAGTTGGCTGGATGAAGGTTGGAAAAGAAGACTCTTCCACATTTAAAGAACCATTTCCATAAAATCCCTTAAGCAGAAGAGCCAGTCATGTTGCAGGAACTTCCAAAGGATCTGAACAATCAGAGTGGAGGAAGACATTGCTCACATGTGGCTGAAGAAGGAGGCAGTGAGGCTACAGGAGATCCTGAGAACTATGGCAAGGATTTGGACTTTCTACCCAGAATGCGAGTGAAGTTTGAAGAATTTTAGGCTGAGCAGTGACCCAATAAAGCACAGTCATTCCTAACACCAGCTCACTTCCCCCCATGGTTCTCCACCATCTCCAGCCTCCCTTCAGCACTGTCATGGAGGTGCTCTCCAAGATGCTCTAAGCCTTGCCACTCTGTATCCCTCCCACTGTGAGACCGCACTCTCAGTAGTCCACATCCAAACCTAATTTCTAAGGTAGAGCATCAGGCTCTCAAACTTAATTGGAGAGAAAGGGAACATCCATGCCCATCACCCTGACGCTCCTGGCCCATGCTGCTGTCAACATGCCTTCCAGTGTGAGTGCACCACTCACCCCATGAGAGCAGAGTCAGTGCAGGAGCCAGAAGTGGTGGTGAAAAAAGGAAGTCATGCAACATGTAAGCAGGGCTACCTTCACCAAAGTTCAATTTTGTACACAACTCTCCGACTACAAGGAAGAATACTTTTTTTTTTTTCTTGAGAATATAAATACACTTTATCTATTTAGGTTCTCAGAGTTTAGAACCGCCAAAATGGGAGGATTTCAGAAAAGCTATTTGTACTGCTAATCTATTTGTATGTGGTTTTGTGTGTCTGCTTGGATACATATAATGTATGTTCCATTTCCTCAGATAAAATAATGGAGCAACAATGAGGCAGCATGTTATGGGAGTGAGTTTGAAAGTTCTCTACCTGATGTGCCAGGTTAAGTGCTAGGCAGTGGAGTTCATAAAGTTTAATTAATTCTTCTGGTAGAGAATTAACAGACTACAGAGAATATGGAACATGCACACAGTTTACAATAATGAGAAGCTGTGATCACCACCATACAGAAGGAAAACATGATATTTTGGGATTCTGTGGTTAATTGATTAAAAAATAAAAGATAACAGGCCCCAAATGGAGCCTTATGCAAAGCCCCCATTCCAAATGGGGACTAATTTCAGATTTGGCTCTCCCAGGAATAGAATCACAATGTGGTCCATAAAGAATTCTTGATCAGCACAAGTTAATCTGCCTGATAGACCTCTTGCTGTTGTTCAGTCACTAAGTTGTTTCTGGCTCTTTGTGACCCCAAGAACTGCAGCATGCCAGGCTTCCTTATCCTTCAGTATCTCCCAGAGTTTCGTCAAACTCATGTCCATTGAGTCAGTGATGCCATCCAACCATCTCATCCTCTGTAGCCCCTCCTCTCCTCCTGCTCTCAAGCTTTCCCAGAATCAGGGTCTTTTCCACCCAGTTGGCTCTTTGCATCAGATGGCCAAAGTATCAGAGCCTCAGCATCAATTCTTCCAATAAATATTCAGGATTGATCTCCTTTAACATGGTCCACTGGAGAAGGGAATGGCAAACCACTCCAGTATTACTGCCTTGAGGATCTCATGAACAGTATGAAAAGGCAAAAAGATATGACACCAGAAGAAGAGCCCCCCAGGTTGGTAGGTGTCCAGTGTGCTATTGTGGAAGAGTGGAGAAATAGCTTCAGAAAGAGAGCTGGGCCAAAGCAGAAGTGACACTCAGATGTGGTTGTGTCTGTTGGTGAAAGTTAAGTCCAGTGTTGTAAAGAACAATACTGCATAGGAACCTGGAATGTTAAGTCCAGGAATCAAGATAAATTGTATGTAGTCAAGCTGGAGATGGCTTGAATGAAAATTGACATTTTTGGAATCAGTGAACTAGAATGAACAGAAAAGGGTGAATTTAATTCAGATGACCATTATATCAATTAATGTGGTCAAGAACCCCTTAGAAGAAAAGGAGTAGCTCTCATAGTCAACAAAAGAGTCTGAAATGCAGCACTTGGGTGCAGTCTCAAAAGTGACAGAACGATCTTTGTTCATTTCCAAGGCAAACCATTTAACATCACAATAATTCAAGTTTATGCCCCAACCACTAATGCCAAAGTAGCTGTACTTGAACAGTGCTACGAACACCTCCAAGACCTTCTAGAACTAACACCAAAAGAAAAAAAGAAAAAAAAAGCTGTCCTTTGCATCATAGGGGATTAGAATACAAAAGTAGGAAGTCAAGAGACACCTGGAGTAACAGGCAGGTTTGGCCTTGGAGTACAGAATGAAGCAGGGCAAAGGCTAAAGAGTTTTGTCAAAAGAACACACTGGTCAGAGCAAACCCTCTCTTCCAACAACACAAGAGGTGATTTTATACATGGATAGACCCCTGCCCTCCCCTAATGAAAGTAACCTTGTAATAACCAACCTGCTCTTTTCCTAATATAACCTCTTTATTTCTGCTCTCTTCTGCTTACAAAAGTCTCTCATTTATTCATCCCTTGAAGCCCCTTACTGTCTCCTAGGAGAGATGCTGTCCAATTGAATTGACTTTTTTTAAAACAATAATGGCTATCATTTATTGAGCAATTATTATGTGTTAGGAACTAAACTTATTGCATGCTTTATTTCATTGGTTCTTTTTTACCCCCCTTGAATGTATTATTTTTTTTATTTTAAATTTATTTTAATTGGAGGCGAATTACTTTACAATATTGTGATGCTTTTTGCTATACACTGACATGCATCAGCCATGGGTGTACATGTGTCCCCCCATCCTGAACCCCCCTTCCACCTCCCTCCCCATTCCATGCCTCTGGGTTGTCCCAGAGCACCAGCTTTGAGTGCCCTGCTTCTTGCATCGAACTTCAACAGGTCGTCTGTTTTACATATGGTAATATACATGTTTCAATGCTATTCTCTCAAATCATCCTACCCTCAATTTTTACTTAAAGAAGCTCTTAAAAATTTTAATATGTCTTAGTTTATCTTTGAAACATTCTGGGATAAAAAGAGGATATCAAAGAAGACCCCCAGAAGGCCCCCAGGAGCAAAAGCAACCAGACTTGGGTACCTACTGAGCCCCTGAACTCTGCTTTCTTATCAGGAATTTCTGGAGGTGGTAAGTCCCTCTTAGATTCTAGCTCTGCAGCTTTTCCTTGAGGTATCAGACTTTACTTGAGCACATCTTCTTCATGACTGTGTCCAGAAACTGGCTAAAACCAGATTGGATCTGTCTTAAAAATTGGACGGGCTTCCTTGATAGCTCATTTGGTAAGGAATTTGCCTGCAATGCAGGAGACCTGGTTTGATTCTTGGGTTGAGAAGATCCGCTGGAGAAGGGAACAGCTACCCACTCCAGTATTCTGGCCTGGAGAATTCCATGGACTGTGTAGTCCATGGGGGTTTCAAAGAGTCAGACACAACTGAGTTACTTGCACTTCACTAGAAATTGGACTGAGTCTGGGATTGAACTGGATCAAGATTAGAAACTTAAATGAGTGTAGAGTCAGTCTGGATCATACTTAAGTTGGACTGAGACTGGTGTGAGACTTCAGGTGAATAAAATTTTGTTTTAGGGCTGGACCAACAGGATAGCCTTACCAAAGATAATCTTGAATCACAGTGGCCCCAGTGGAGAAATTGTAACCTTGATAATCTTATCATTTATGATATGATCTAGAATAAAAGAGCTTCCTGGGTAGCTCAGCTGGTAAAGAATCCACCTGTAATGCAGGAGACCCTGATTCAACTGCTGGATCAGGAAGTTCCCCTGGAGAAGGGATAGGCTACCCACTCCAGTGTTCTTGGGCTTCCCTGGTGACTCAGATGGTAAAGAATCCTCCTGCAATATGGGATTGCATGTTCGATCCCTGGGTTGGGAAGATCCCCTGGAGGAGAGAATGGCAACCAATATTCTTTCCTGGAGAATCCCCATGGACAGAGGAGCCTGTGGGCTGCAGTCCATGGGGTTGCAGAGTAGAACAGGACTGAGCAACTAAGCACAGCACAGCATTAGAATAAAATGGGAAATCAGAATTGAAAGAGACACGTGTACCCCAATGTTCATTGCAGCACTGCTTATAATAGCCAGGACTTGGAAACAACCTAGATGTCCATCAGCAGATGAATGGATAAGAAAGCTGTGGTACATATACACAATGGAGTATTACTCAGCCATTAAAAAGAATACATTTGAATCAGGTCTAATGAGGTGGATGAAACTGGAGCCTACCATACAGAGTGAAGTAAGCCAGAAAGAAAAACACCAATACAGTATACTAATGCATATATATGGAATTTAGAAAGATGGTAATGATAACCCTGTATGCGAGACAGCAAAAGAGACACAGATGTATAGAACAGTCTTATGGACTCTGTGGGAGAGGTGGGGGGGGGGGATGATTTGGGAGAATGGCATTGAAAAATGTGTAATATCATATAAGAAACGAATCACCAATCCAGGTTCGATGCAGGATACAGGAAGCTTGGGGCTGGTGCACTGGGATGACCCAGAGGGATGGTATAGGGAGGGAGGTAGGAAGGGGGTTCAGGATTGGGAACACATGTACACCCGTGGCGGATTCATGTTGATGTATGGCAAAACCAATACAATATTGTAAAGTAATTAGCCTCTAATTAAAATAAATAAATTTAAATTTAAAAAAATGGGGATCTCAGCCAAGAACTCATTATAAAGGTAGGGGGAATATGATTTTTTCTTCTCTAAAAGTTTAGATGACCAGAATGTGATTTGCTGGACCCTACTCACTCCAGAGCCTGCAGAAAGGATCCTAGGAAAACTGCCAGAAGCCAGCAAAGGTAAGAATTCTTACTAAAGTCAGTTCTCTCATCGCTATCTCCATCAATAGTGCATGGCTAACAGAGGAGGTAAAATTTCATTTTCTCCCTTCCTTTCTAAATTCAGACTGGTAAGCAGTAAGCATTCTTAAGAATTAGATCTTTGAATTGTAAATTGGCTTTTGAGTACCTGAGGGTTGTGGATTCCTTCTTTCTCAAGCACAGCCATTGTGTTCCTGTTTGTCTAACTTCTGTCCTGATAACTTGGCTTGGCAGTAACCAATTTAAAGATCGAAAAATTTTAGCTGGGGGGAAAATGTGGGCTGCACTCCATGTGCAGCCTATGACCTACCACTGTTGTCAGCTTTCAAGGGAGCTATCTGAGCCTTTCTTTCTTTCTTTTTGTTATCTTTGGTATAGTTCTGGAACTTGGGGAGGGGGTGGGGGTAATGTCTTTTGCGCCTTATGGGCTTGTTCAGTATTTATGACCTAGGAGTATGTACTGTTTGTCCAGCAGAACACGGTAAGATATTCATAGGAAAATATATTTTTTAAATTCTATGTTAGGAAATTGGCCAAATTGGAAGTTGACATTCAGAGCTTGTTTAGAAACCTTTTCTTAAGGCCTTTTCTTCTAAACTAAAGTGAAACTATTGAGCCAGAGGCAAAGAAAAATTCTGAAGCCTTTGTGGAAAAGCTTATTAAAACACTTCACAGACACACAGCTCTAAATCTAGAATATAGGGCTTTTTAAAAAAGCAATATTTTGATTATTCTTTATTCTTGAGTAGAAATTTGTTACTATTCCTTCAAATTATATCCTTTAAGTAGGTCTTAATAAATAGCCTTTTTAAAAAATTTTTTGCATTTATCCTTGACTATCACATTTTAAAATTTATTTTTAGTTGGAGGATAATTGCTTTACAATAGTGTGTTGGTTTTAGCCATAAATTAATATGAATCAGCCACAGGCATACATATTCTCCCTCCCTCTTGAACACCCCTCCCACCACCCACCCCTTCCATCTCTCTAGGTTGTCACCCTGTCCAACTCTCTATGAATCAGAGTGCCAGGTTTAAGCTCCCTGTGTCATACAGCAAATTCCCACTGGCTATCTATTTTAAATATGGTAATGTTTATATTTCAATACTATGCTTTCAATTTGTCCCTCCCTCTCCTTCCCCCTCTGTGCCCACAAGTCTGTTCTCTATGTCTGCATCTCCATTCCTGCCCTTCAAATAGCTTCATTAGTACCATCTTTCTGGATTCTATATATATCCATTAATATTCTATATTTGCTTTTCTCTTTATGATTTACAGGCTTCCCTTGTGGCTGGTAAAGAATCCACATGAAATGAGGGAGATTTAGGTTCAGAAGATCTCCTGGAAAAGGGAAAGACTACCCACTCCAGTATTCTGGCCTGGAAAATTCTATGGACTGTATAGTCTCTGAGATTGCAAAGAGTTGGACACAACTAAGAAAGAAAGTTATGACCAACATAGATAGCATATTGAAAAGCAGAGACATTACTTTGCCAACAAAGGTCTGTCTAGTCAAGGCTATGGTTTTTCCTGTGGTCATGTATGGATGTGAGAATTGGACTGTGAAGAAGGCTGAGCGCAGAAGAATTGATGCTTTTGAACTGTGGTGTTGGAGAAGACTCTTGAGAGTCCCTTGGACTGCAAGGAGATCCAACCAGTCCATTGTGAAGGAGATCAGCCCTGGGATTTCTTTGGAAGGAATGATGCTAAAGCTGAAACTCCAGTACTTTGGCCACCTCATGCGAAGAGTTGACTCATTGGAAAAGACTCTGATGCTGGGAGGGATTGAGGGCAAGAGGAGAAGGGGACGACAGAGGATGAGATGGCTGGATGGCATCACTGACTCGATGGACGTGAGTCTGGGTGAACTCTGGGAGTTGGTGATAGACAGGGAGGCCTGGTGTGCTGCGATTCATGGGGTCACAAAGAGTTGGACACGACTGAGTAACTGAACTGAACTAAAGTGCCTTTCACTTTCATTTTCAGTTTCTGACTTACTTCACTCTGTGTAATAGGCTCTAGGATCATCCACCTCATTAGAATTGGCTCATATGTGTTCCTTTTTATGGCTGAGTAATATTCCATTGTACATATGCACCACAACTTCTTTATCCATTCATTAGTTGATGGACATCTAGGTTGTTTCCATTTCCTAGCTTTTGTAAATAGTGCTGCAATGAACATTGGGGAACATGTGTCTCTGTCAATTTTGATTGACTTCCACTTTAGTTGAAGATCTTTTTGTTGATGTTAAAAAGGGAATTCAGGATAACATAGTTGTATGGGTAGGGAAGCCTCCATATCATTCAGATTACCTCCAAGGATTAAATGGCAACCCACTCCAGTACTCTTGCCTGGAAAATGTCATGGACAGAGGAGCCTGGTAGGCTACAGTCTGTGGGATCGCAAAGAAGCGGACCCGACTGAGCAACTTCACTACTTCACTACTTGTCTTATAAATCAAGCCTTTATAAGAACAGAAATGAGGATCTAGAAATAATTCTAAGCCCTCTTATCCTTTCCACCAATCCCCAAATGTACTTTTTTGATCTCAGAAGTCTTGCAGATATTGTAAAAGTTCTGGACTTAAGGAACAACTGGTTCAACTTCCCTTCTTTCTTTGTGCCTTTGAGATGTAAATATTCTACATAATCTTCTTTAGGAAACAAGGGGATTGTTGTCAGAAGGAAAGAAAAAAAAAAAGACTACTTTTGAAATAAGGAGTTTAAAAAAATCTTAAGTCTATCACTTGAACATCCCTCCCACCTCCCTCCCCATCCCACCCCTTTAGGTCGTTACTGAGCCCTGGTTTGAGTTCCCTGAGTCATACAGCAAAGCCCTATTGACTATCTATTTCACATATAATGTATGTTTACATGTTACTCTCTCCATACATCCCACACTCTCCTTCCTCTCCCACAGCTATGTCCATAAATCTTTTCTCTATGTGTCTCTATTGTTGCTCTGCAAATAGACGCATCAGTACCATCATTCTAGATGCCATATATATGTGTTCAGTTCGGTTCCATTCAGTCGCTCAGTTGTGTCCAACTCTTTGCAACCCCATGAATCGCAGCATGCCAGGCCTCCCTGTCTATCGCCAATTCCCAGAGTTTACTCAAACTCATGTCCATTGAGTCAGTGATGCCATCCAGCCATCTCATCCTCTGTCGTCCCCTTCTCCTACCTCCAGTCCCTCCCAGGATCAGGGTCTTTTCCAATGAGTCAACTCTTCACATGAGGTGGCCAAAGTACTGGAGTTTCAGCTTTAGCATCAGTCTTTCCAATGAACATCCAGGACTGATCTCCTTCACAATGGACTGGTTGGATCTCTTTGCAGTCCAAGGGACTCTCAAGAGTCTTCTCCAACACCACAGTTCAAAAGCATCAATTCTTCGGCACTCAGCTTTCTTCACAGTCTAACTCTCACACCCATACATGACTACTGAAAAAACCATAGCCTTGACTAGACAGACCATTGTTGGCAAAGTAATGTCTCTGCTTTATAATATGCTATCTAGGTTGGTCATAACTTTCCTTCCAAGGAGTAAGCATCTTTTGATTTCATGTCTGCAGTCACCATCTGTGGTGATTTAGTATACATTATTTTTTTTCTCTTTCTGATTTACTTCACTCTGTGTAATAGGTTCATCCACCTCATTAGTACTGACGCAAACGTGTTCCTTTTTATAACTGGATGATATTTCATTGTAAGTATGTACCATAGTTTCTTTATCCATTCATCTGTCGATGGATATCTAGGTTGCTTCCACATGAGAGTATAATAGGCAAGAAGGCTGCTGCTGCTGCTGCTAAGTCGCTTCAGTCATGTCAGACTCTGTGCAACCCCATGAACTGCAGCCTACCAGGCTTCTCCATCCACGGGATTCTCCAGGCAAGAAGGCTAGGGGCCCGCAAGTGGGAGGAAATAGAATGCAAGTGTCAGATGTTTTCTTCTCCTTCTCTATTCAAAACTTAAAGAAGGTTTCTTTGAAAATTCTGTGTTGCCATGACAACACCTAGTTCGATCTGAACTTAACTTTTCTCAAACCTTGAGCTAACCAATGTGTTTTTCTTATGGAAATGTTTTTCTTAAGTTATATTAATGAACTGTGTATTTACCTTAGGCTCTGTCCTAGCTATTGTAAATATAGCTGCAATAAACATTGGAGGGATGTTCAAGTGGGAGGGGACATGCATAAAGCTATGGCTGATTCATGTTGATGTTTGGGAGAAACCAACACAATACTGTAAAGCAATTATTCTTCAATTAAAAATAAATTAATTAAAAAATTATTGCCTGTGGTTGCTTCATGTGAAATATCAAACTCTTTCTCAATATTTGATCTTAACTGTTATTGAAAAATAATAACAAAAAGTCCTTAATATAATTACATTTGTTTATAAAGAAAATAAAAATTGCTTACCATATGACAACATTTTTGTAAGTAAACTGAATATAAATAAGAGCTTCTGGGTAAACGCCTTAGGAATAATTACATTTTAGAAATAACTAGTTAGAAATAATCTCTCAAACCAACAAGGACTTACTATATGCTAGAGGGAACTATATACTCCATATCTTTCAATAAGCTACTATGGAAGAATATGAATCAATTAGCTGTATACCTGAACTAGCACAACATTGTAAATCAGCTACACTTATACAGAAAAATTAATAAAAATATCTCCAGATTTTAGGCACTTGAAATTAGGAATTGTGATCAATTAAGTTAAATGATGAAAGTTTATTAAATGGGTCATTTCCAAATTAAAAAAATACCAAAACATTAATTACTGAACACTAGAGGTGGTGGCCGGGAGGAGCAACCCACGCTCCAGGCCAGGGGCGGTGGCTGGGAGGACCAACCCCACGTCAAAGGAGCCCTGGCTGCGCGGGCATAGGAGGGCCTAGAGGAGCTATCCCACGTTGAAGGTCAGGAAGGGTGGCGGTGAGGAGATACCCTTCGTCCAAGGTAAGGAGCAATGGCTGTGCTTTGCTGGAGCAGCCGTGAAGAGATACTCCATGCCCAAGGTAAGAGAAACCCAAGTAAGATGGTAGGTGTTGCAAGAGGGCATTAGAGGGCAGACACATTGAAACCATACTCACAGAAAACTAGTCGATCTAATCACACTAGGACCACAGCCTTGTCTAACTCAATGAAACTAAGCCATGCCTGTGGGGCAACCCAAGATGGGCAGGTCATGGTGGAGAGATCTGACAGAATGTGGTCCACTGGAGAAGGGAATAGCAAACCACTTCAGTATTCTTGTCTTGAGAACCCCATGAACAGTATGAAAAGGCAAAATGATAGGATACTGAAAGAGAAACTCCCCAGGTCAGTAGGTGCCCAATATGCTACTGGAGATCAGTGGAGAAATAACTCAGGAAAGAATGAAGGGATGGAGCCAAAGCAAAAACAATACCCAGCTGTGGATGTGACTGGTGATAGAAGCAAGGTCCGATGCTGTAAAGAGCAATATTGAATAGGAACCTGGAATGTCAGGTCTATGAATCAAGGCAAATTAGAAGTGGTCAAACAAGAGATGGCAAGAGTGAATGTCGACATTCTAGGAATCAGCGAACTGAAATGGACTGGAATGGGTGAATTTAACTCAGATGACCATTATATCTACTACTGTGGGCAGGAATCCCACAGAAGAAATGGAGTAGCCATCATGGTCAACAAAAGAGTCCGAAATGCAGTACTTGGATGCAATCCCCAAAATGACAGAATGATCTCTGTTCGTTTCCAAGGCAAACCATTCAATATCACAGTAATCCAAGTCTATGCCCCAACCAGTAATGCTGAAGAAGCTGAAGTTGAATGGTTCTATGAAGACGTACAAGACCTTTTAGAACTAACACCCAAAAAAGATGTCCTTTTCATTATAGGGGACTGGAATGCAAAAGTAGGAAGTCAAGAAACACCTGGAGTAACAGGCAAATTTGGCCTTGGAATACGGAATGAAGCAGGGCAAAGACTAATAGAGTTTTGCCAAGAAAATGCACTGGTCATAACAAACAGCCTCTTCCAACAACACAAGAGAAGACTCTATACATGGACATCACCAGATGGTCAACACTGAAATCAGATTGATTATATTCTTTGCAGCCAAAGATGGAGAAGCTCTATATAGTGAGCAAAAACAAGACCAGGAGCTGACTATGGCTCAGACCATGAACTCCTTATTGCCAAATTCAGACTGAAATTGAAGAAAGTAGGGAAAACCACTAGACCATTCAGGTATGACCTAAATCAAATCCCTTTTGATTATACAGTGGAAGTGAGAAATAGATTTAAGGGCCTAGATCTGATAGACAGAGTGCCTGATGAACTATGGAATGAGGTCTGTGACATTGTACAGGAGACAGGGATCAAGACCATCCCCATGGAAAAGAAATGGAAAAAGCAAAATGGCTGTCTGTGGAGGCCTTACAAATAGCTATGAAAAGAAGAGAAGCAAAAAGCAAAGGAGAAAAGGAAAGATATAAACATCTGAATGCAGAGTTCCAAAGAATAGCAAGGAGAGATAAGAAAGCCTTCCTCAGCGATCAGTGCAAAGAAATAGACGAAAACAACAGAATGGGAAAGACTAGAGATCTTTTCAAGAAAATCAGAGATACCAACGGAACATTTCATGCAAAGATGGGCTTGATAAAGGACAGAAATGGTATGGACCTAACAGAAGCATAAAATATTAAGAAGAGGTGGCAAGAATACACAGAAGAACTGTACAAAAAAGATGTTCACGACCCAGATAATCACGATGGTGTGATCACTGACTTGGAGCCAGACATCCTGGAATGTGAAGTCAAGTGGGCCTTAGAAAGCATCACTACGAACAAAGCTAGTGGAGGTGATAGAGTTCCAGTTGAGCTATTCCAAATCCTGAAAGATGTTGCTGTGAAAGTGCTGCACTCAATATGCCAGCAAATTTGGAAAACTCAGCAGTGGCCACAGGACTGGAATAGGTCAGTTTACATTCCAATCCCAAAGAAAGGCAATGCCAAAGAATGCTCAGGCTACCACACAGTTGTACTCATCTCACATGCTTGTAAAGTAATGCTCAAAATTCTCCAAGCCAGGCTTCAGCAATACATGAACCATGAACTTCCTGATGTCCAAGCTGGTTTTAGAAAAGGCAGAGGAACCAGAGATCAAATTGCCCACATCTGCTGGATCATGGAAAAAGCAAGAGAGTTCCAGAAAAGCATCTATTTCTGCTTTATTGACTATGCCAAAGCCTTTGACTGTGTGGATCACAATAAACTGTGGGAAATTCTTCAAGAGATGGGAATACCAGACCACCTGACCTGCCTCTTGAGAAATCTGTATGCAGGTCAGGAAGCAATAGTTAGAACTGGACATGGAACAACAGACTGGTTCCAAATAGGAAAAGGAGTATGTCAAGGCTGTATATTGTCACCGTGCTTATTTAACTTCTATGCAAAGTACATCATGAGAGACACTGGACTGGAATAAACACAAGCTGGAATCAAGATTTCCAGGAGAAATCTCAATAACCTCAGATATGCAGATGACACCACCCTTATGGCAGAATGTGAAGAGGAACTAAAAAGCCTCTTGATGAAAGTGAAAGTGGAGAGTGAAAAATTTGGCTTAAAGCTCAACATTCAGAAAACGAAGATCATGGCATCCGGTCCCACCACTTCATGGGAAATAGATGGGGAAACAGTGGAAACAGTGTCAGACTTTATTTTTCTGGGCTCCAAAATCACTGCAGATGGTGACTGCAGCCATGAAATTAAAAGACACTTACTCTTTGGAAGGAAAGTTATGACCACCCTAGATAGCATATTCAAAAGCAGAGACATTACTTTGCCAACAAAGGTCCGTCTAGTCAAGGCTATGGTTTTTCTTGTGGTCATGTATGGATGTGAGAGTTGGACTGTGAAGAAGGCTAAGCACCGAAGAATTGATGCTTTTGAACTGTGGTGTTGGAGAAGATTCTTGAGAGTCCCTTGGACTGCAAGGAGATCCAACCAGTCCATTGTGAAGGAGATCAGCCCTGGGATTTCTTTGGAAGGAATGATGCTAAAGCTGAAACTCCAGTACTTTGGCCATCTCATGCGAAGAGTTGACTCATTGGAAAAGACTCTGATGCGGGGGGGGATTGAGGGCAAGAGGAGAAGGGGACGACAGAGGATGAGATGGCTGGATGGTATCACTGACTCGATGGACGTGAGTCTCGGTGAACTCCGGGAGTTGGTGTTGGACAGGGAGGCCTGGCGTGCTGTGATTCATGGGGTTGCAAAGAGTCGGACATGACTGAGTGACTCATCTGATCTGATCTGATCTGATGTGAGCTTCCTTTTGCAAAGAAATTAAAAGTATTTAGGATGATTTAAAAAATATATTTGGTGCCACACTGAGGTGTTTTCTATGAAAAAGCACATATTTAAAAAAATATTACTGGTTTTATGCTTGCCAATCTACAGAATGCTAATGTAAAAAGTTCATAATTGCTCACTTCTTAGTTTTCACTTATAATTAAGGTTTACAGAATTGAGGATTTGAATTTAAATATGAAATTAAAGTTGCTAGAAGCAATGGCGCCCCACTCCAGAACTCTTTCCTGGAAAATCCCGTGGATGGAGGAGCCTGGTGGGCTGCAGTCCATGGGGTCGTGAAGAGTCAGACATGACTGAGCGACTTCACTTTCACTTTTCACTGTCCTTCATTGGAGAAGGAAATGGCAACCCACCCATGTTCTTGCCTGGAGAATCCCAGGGACAGGGGAGCCTGGTGGGCTGCCGTCTATGGGGTCACACAGAGTCGGACACGACTGAAGTGACTTAGTAGTAGTGGTAGTAGAAGTAATAAGGGAAACATTTCAGTATATAGTAGCAAAGTAGGATGTGTGTTTTCAGTAAAAAAAAGATAGGAGTGGAACTGCATTATGTTAAAAAAAGAAAAGAAAGTAATTTTGTCTTAGAGCTGGTTGTCCTGATTGAAAAAAAAAAAAAAAAAAGACAAACTAATGTGGATACAGAAATTTATGGAAGATTAGAGAAAACAACCCTGAGAACAGAGTTTTGTGCATCGGAATGATTGACTTAGAATTAATCTGATTGAGTAAATTTTAAAAGTAAATGTGTATAAAAGCAGGATTTGTTTTTTTCTCTGCTGAGGACAGTTTTCTTAAAATACTGATCTCCTACCTTTAACCAGGAATCTGTTATAACTTCCTTATTTTGCCTTTGAAATCTTTGGTTGTCATTTTGGTCAAGTGAATAAACACTGATTCACAGTGAACTATGATCCTATTTGACCAAGTAGCTTGAAACGTTTTGATATTTTTGATGAAAAATTTCCCAGATCAAATTCTAACGTAGTTCTTTGACTTCTAGCCAAATTTTGGTTACTTCAAAGGACCATTGAAACATGCCAAAGAGAGATATAAACTAATTAGGTTTATTTGGTATGTTAAATTACATGGGAAGTATTGTCAAATAAGTAAAAAGTCTTCTTAGGTTACACTGTGTGAATAAATGTTATTAATCTAGAAATTATATGTAATTTCTAAGAATATGGTATCTTCTGGTAAAATGTTATCAGTCATAATTTAAGTCATTATCTTAAAATGTTGCATGTCACAGCTGTAACCAAATTCCTTTGTCAATTGTGTAGTGAGCAGGTCTTTAACCATGCCTTCTTAAAACTGGTAACAAAAAGGGTTATTTATATAGCACTGTGTGAAATAGTGAATATGGTTATAAATTTATGGTTTCTATCTAAAGTATTACTAACTTTCAATCTTTCTTTTCCAGATAAAAGACTTTTATCTGGAAAAGACTCTCCCCCTCAAACTAATTATGAGTTACAGCAACTTGGTGAATTATACCTTTTAGGCAGAATTGAAACATTTATCTTTTCTCTCTCAATGATCCCTCCAGAGACTGGAAACTCTTAGGTTTCCAGAAACTTTGAAAATCAAGTAAATTATGAGTTACAGCAACTTGGTGAATTATACCTTTTAAGCAGAATTGAAACGTTTATCTTTTCTCTCTCAATGATCCCTCCAGAGACTGGAAACTCTTAGGTTTCCAGAAACTTTGAAAATCAAGTAAATTAGGAAAGCAATCTCCTAACAGTTTCAGGAATCTCAAAGTATTTGGGGCCCTTGAAAAGGGATAGATTGACTCAAATCTATAGTTAACACAGGTGAAATCTGTGACTAGACTTTGGCCTGACTTTCCTGGCTTTAGGAGGCCTTTTAAAAATTCAATCTGAATTTCCATATAAAAGGTTTTAGCAAAACCTATTTCAAAGGACCTGTGTGATTACATGTGTATAAATCATCAGGCCAAGTTTATTGAAACCAGAGTTATTTTGCAAACAAATTAGTCTTGTTTTTGGTAGAAACAAGGGTAATTTTAGGGAGAAAAAGGTTATGTTTATGTGGAGAGTAAATTCAAGTTGTGTTAATAGAAGTCTTTATTTACCAAGAGTCACTTCCCAGATAGCTCTGCTGTTACATTGGTGTAACTTTTAGTTGAATTATTAAAAGGACACTCTAGTTTGTTTCTGAAGTGCCGTTCATTAGTATGTCTTTGGATGAAGAGCAGATGCCCCGTGACCCGCAACCAGGGGATTATTCATACTGGAAAAGGCGTGATTTAAAGGACTATCCCCAACCTAGATGGAAGGATTCTTATCAGGTACTCTTCACTAGCTCATGCATATTTCATCTGAAGGAAATTGATGCTTTGATTACTGCTTTCACCTAGAGAGGGACTTTACAATGTACTGGACTATACACAGGCTACTGATCTCAACATCACCTTAAAACGACGGTCGTGCAGAGGGCAAACCACCAGACAGGGTGGTAGGAAAAAGTAGACAGGTGATCTAAGTTGCCAAGCAGGCCTGCGGACTGATTACTTTGATAATTGCTCGTCCTTGCTTATGAAATGAATGCATTAGCTCCAGTATTTCTAGATTAACTTGAGTGGATTTCTCCACTCAAGGCTCTAAATGGATGACCCTTAGGAAATTATTCTAGAAGGAAGAAGCTATAGTTCTTTTGACATTGATATTACTGGATGAGATTCTCTCATTTGGCCAATCAATCACAGCTGCTCTGATCATTGTCATAAATATAAAAGATCCTCCCCCTTATGTTGGAAACAATTAAACAATAGTAAGTGTGACCAGCTTAATAGTATGAAGACATGTGACTGGGTGCTATATGAACAATGCCAAGATATCATTTCCTTCAAAGATAAGGATTGGTACTGAATATATTAAGTCAGATGAGCTGTGAATATACTGGGTGGCACCTAATGGAAGTTCTTGAGTTCTTACTTATAACCTTACAGATACTACTAACTCTATTACTTATATTCTGCTTATTTCATACTCTGATAAAATAATGATTAGATGACTTGAAGCAGTTGACGAGATGTATAGTTCTATATAAGATCAATAATAGTAATAGTGTAACTTTAGATATGGGAAGAAGCAACCAGAGGGAGTCGTAATGCACTAGTAAGACAGGTGGTCCTGAGACTTGGCAGTGGTTGATAGGGCCTAGTCCAGCAATAGCACACTGAGAGGCCTAAGAATGAAATCTTGGCCTGACCTAGGAACAAGCAATCCTAGCCCTCTGACACAAAATAATCATGAAATGCCTCCCAGGCTATGGTCCAATTTGAGACCATGAGAAGGCACTGCCAACTAAAACTTGGCACTTGCAACCTGTCACTACAAGTATGATATCAGTAACCACTGCAATTGGGGACCTTCGGTACACCCTGAAAGGAGTTCAGGGTGGAGGTCAGGAATAAGGCATACTTTTTCACTGAGAAATTCTGGCAGAACAGGCCTTCAGATATCCAGATATTTTCAGAGGAAGATTTCATCAGACCACTTTCTTTCATCTTCTCCTATCTAGACAATCACTGAAGTCTTTAACAGACACGTCTGATCCTCATGACTAATAGCAACATTTTTGTGACTGATAGGAACCTTCTGCCAACATGTGTGCTTGAGCGCATGTATCCTCTTTCACTAAAATCACATACATACTGATCTCCCCTTCCATAAGCTCATCAGAGCAGTTCCTCAGAGTGATTTGAGTAACTTTCTCCAGGGCTATAGTCCTCATTTTGCCCCAAAGAAAACTTAACTCACAGCTCTCATGCTCTGTATTTTTTTTTCAGTCAACGCCTTCAGACTAAAAATGTTAAATAAAATGTTCTCATGGCAACCCAGTCCATTACTCTTGCCTGGGAAATCCCATGGACGGAGGAGCCTGATGGGCTGCAGTCCATGGGGTTGCTAAGAGTTGGACACCACTGAGCGACTTCAGTTTCACTTTTCACTTTCATGCATTAGAGAAGCAAATGGCAACCCACTCCAGTGTTCTTGCTTGGAGAATCCCAGGGATGGGGGAGGCTCATTGGCTGCTGTCTATGGGGTCCCACAGAGTCGGACACGACTGAAGTGACTTAGCAGCAGCAGCAGCATTTTTTATAAGCAACTCTACCACCATCTTTGATATTCTACATAATTTAAGGCAGTCATTGCTCTAAGGTCTCTTGAACGTTGGGCCAAAAACAACTCCAAGGTTTTCTGCATCCCTAAGATTTTCCTTTCAATGGAGGATCATTTTGAAAAATACACATAAAGGAGTATGACAATGTAAGTTATGGTGTGTGGCATTGTGCTCTATCACTAAAAGAAAAGCAGGATTCACCATAAAGCTTTGTGTCCACTTGTCATATAAAGCTAGTTTTAGTTTAGTTTAATTAAAATAAGCATATTTTTAGATTTTTCAGCATTAAATACTTTTATTCTACCTGTGTCTGCTGAAAGTCACATAAGTTCATGTTATCTCTATCACAGAGTCTGTAGCAAGAAAGATAACAAGCTGGACTTCCCTGGTGGTCCAGGGTTTAAGAACCCGCCTGACAACACAGGGGCCATGGGTTTTATCCCCGTTCTAGGAAGATTCCCCATGCTTCTGTGCAACTGGGCATGTGCATCACGACTACTGAAGCCTGTGTGCTCTGGAGTTCACACCCTGCAACAAAACCACGTGTGCGTAGTGTCTCAGTCATGCCCGACTCACTGAGACACTTTGGACTGTAGCCCACCAGGCTCCTCTATCCATGGCATTTTACCGGCAAGAATCCTGGAGTGGGTTGCCATTTCTTCCTCCAGGGGATCTTCCAGACCCAGGGACTGAACTCGTATCTTCTGTGTCTCCTGTGTTTTGCAGATGGGTTCTTTATCCACTGAGCCATCAGGGAAACCCATAGCAAGATAAGCCACAGCAATAAGAAGTCCACATGAACTGCAATGAAGTGTAAACCCACTCACCGCAACTAGAGAAAGCCTGTGCAGCAAGGATTTCCACCATCTTTTTGGGACTTCCCAGTCTACATAATTGTGTGAGTGAAATCCCTGTGATAAAGTTGAATTTGGATGAAGATTAGTCAAAACACAGAGAGAATTTCCTTTAAAATGTGGGGAAGTAAAAGAACTAGATTCAGTGAAAGCACAGAAGTAAGTAATAATAGTGAAGGTTTACTTACCATTTTCAAAATGCCAAGCACACTCTGAACATTTCACTCATTAGAATGTTTCATCCTAACACATCTGTAAGTATAAAGACTGTAACAGAGCAGGGAACTTTATCTTGTCCCCAGCTAAATACACTCAATATATAGAACATACACAATTTTCAACCCTCTGATGAATGAATGAATGAATCGAAAGTAGAACACCACCCTAAAGCCCTAGGATCTCAATCTGACCTTATGGCAGAAAGATGGATATAAAAATTTACACTTTATCTCATGTTCCACTTATTACTTAACAAAAGAGTGAGCTCTTAGAAAAATGAACTTTTAAAATTTTTAACAAATAGATTTTTTTGTGTGTTTTATTTTTTGCTTAGTTTTATTGATTAAAAATTAAAAAATGATTCTGCATTCTTTTTGAATACCTTTGCAGGATGTATAATGACTGTCTAGAAGTTGACACATTCGAAGTTATCATTGGTGTGAATGGGGGAGGAGAGAGGCAAAACACTTCAAGAAAAGAAGAGTTTTTCATTTGCAGGCCAGGGTGCTGGAAGTTAAAAAAAATCTGATTCCCTCAGGGACAGGTATGGAGGTTGGTGGGGGTGGGGAGCAGTTATCAAACCCATTTTCTCCTACCTATTTTACTTAATTCCTCTCTAGTGGTTCATAAACTGAGAAGAAGCCAATGAAAACCAAACAGGTGAAAAATGGTATTTAGAGCTCAGTGAAGGCTACACAGCAACTTTTCTTCTACGTCAAAAGCTTAGGAGGGACTGATCTGTTTCTAAGTGGTCATGGTTTCTGCTTACCGATGAACGCGGAGTTTCATTTTCCCAGGGACAGTGAATAAACTCTTTCTTAGGAACCTAATTTCAGGCCAGTGTTGAATAATTGCTGGATTGCTAAAAGCATCCAAATAGGAGCTCCTGTTTGCTTCCAGCTACTTCAGGCTCTCATATACAGCATTTGCTTTCCATCACAAGCTAGGAAATGTGCCTGTGCAGCCAAGGTGCTGGGTCCCTGGAGAGGGTGTGCAAGGAGGCTGTTTTCTCATGTCTCATTTGGTTTATAACATGCTGGTAGGGTTGAATAATCACTAAAGCTCCATGTCTTCCCATCCAATTATATTCTACTAATTTATGAAACATCCAGCAATCTGCTGGGAGACTAGGAGGTCAACCAGATGTTTCCTGATGCAAAGTCAGAGCATTCACATCTCATGAGAGGGGAGGACTGATGGGCACACACCCCTCTGACATCACTGGGTGAGGCCTGCAGGAGATTTTCTAAGTAGAGAAGCTTGTCCAGGGAAGAGTTCAGCTGGAAGATCTGAGCTGGGATTAACTCATCCAGATAACTAGGAAGAAGGACTCAGCAATTTAAGCCTGTTTATTCTCCAGGAGCAGTTAGACCCTGCACTCCCTGAATATCCCAGGGCTGGAGGAGAACCTCCACCACAGCTCCCTGGGTACAGTCAGGATCACATTCACCATATTCCACCCCCCACCCCTCTTGTCTGAGCTGGACCTAGCGACTTGCTTGTAAAGAGCAGACCATGCCAGAATTGGTGTAAAGAAGAGCAAGAGTGATGGGATGTCACCCAGAGATTAGACTACGAAAAACCGTGATGTTCTTCTTGCTCATTTTCTCTCTCTGGAGCTTCTCGCCTCCTCTGACGAAGCAAGTCGCCATTTGTGAGCTGCTCTCTGGAGAGGCTGATGTGACAAAGAACTGAGGGTGGTCTTTTGACCGGCAGCCAGTCAGGAGCTGAGACCTTCTGCCCAATAGGCTGGGGGGAACTGAGTCCTGCCAGCAGTCTTCTGAGTGAGACTGAAGAGAATCCATCTCTGTGCTGTCTGGCTTTGCAAGGACTGCAGTCCCAGAGGACCCCTGACTGCAGCCTTGAGAGACGCTGAGCCAGACACCAGGACCAGCTCAACCACACCCAGGCTCCAGACACACTGAAACTCTTAGATAAGAAATGTTGTTTATAGTCAATAAATTCTGGCTACTCAGTGATAGGCGACTCACTTCAGTCAGGTTTCTGCTCAAGTGGCTCCCTGTTTATAGTAGTCTCTTGCCTCCTGAACCAAGGAGGCCAGCAAAATTGATCCCCCCTTATCCCCTATATCCTTGCTCATTTCATTTTTCCTTATGGAAAATTATTGCTACTTACTTTTATATTACCTATTTATTGATTAGCTGGCTTCCCTACTAGAATGAAAATCCAATGAACACCATGTCTGTCATTTTTTTGGTAAATAAGATGAATATATATTTGCCCCAATGCTGCTTAGATATATTCATCTAATGCTTATTACAGGGCTAATATATACCAGGTCCAGTGATTATAGATTCCCTGGTATCTAGGTCAGTAAATTTCTAAATAGATGTAGGTAGACTGGTAGATATCTCTATTGGCCTTAGTTTTGCTCTCAGAAATAATGAAGAACATATCAATTCTGTTCCACAAACCCAGTTCTAATTGTTCTGTTAAATCTACTTTTTTGGGTATAAGATCTGGTTATTACATTTATTTTGTATGCTGTAGACTTTTTTTGGAGTTTAAGCATGGGAATTTCACTTTAGTGTATTTTTAATTTTAATTGAAGTTTGGTTGATTTTTAATGTGTTCGTTTCAGGTGTACAAAAAAGTGAATCAGTTATACATGCACACACTATTTTAAAGATTCTTTTCCCATATAGGCCACTACAAGAGTACTGAGTAACATTCTCTGTGCTATACAGTAGGTCCTTATTAGTTATGTAATTTATGCATAGGAGTGTGTATGTGTCAGTCTCAGTCTTCTAATTTATCCCCTCCCCCCATAGATGTAGAAAATAAATTTATGTCACATTGTAGACTTTTACTGGATGTTTGATGTTTCCTCATTGGGTGTTCACATTTGCCATTGAGATTCCGTTTCAACTCTCTGCTTCCTTAGAGGAGGTGTGCGAGCTACTGCTGAGGCGCACTGTCTCCTGGCTTCCACTGGGAGGGGGCAGGCTCATGGTGCCATTAACCAGACCCCCAGGAACCATCTCCTGCATCACCAGACTGATGAACCACGCTGTGTGTCTGCCCGAAGCTCCCACAGTCACTCTTCTTATCTCAAGACAGAGTCCTTTATGGTAGCCCTGTTGTATGTGTGTGCACTGTCAATGTTAATTGACCTGGCTACTTTCCTACTCTCATAAGATACAGTGAGATAGACAGCCTCTAAACGTGGATCATCTATGTTGCTCTATTTTTACAACTGAGTTATTTCAAGAGTCCTGACCTCTAGCTTTCTTTGCAAGCTTTTATCCATTTGCTGTCTATTTCTGGACCACAAAGGATAACAATTCTTATGTTGAAATCCTTTTGTATATAGTTATGTCTGTATAAAAATATAAAATATGATTATATTTATATTTGACATACACATATGTATATGTACAAATAGTCAACTTAGGAGAAGGCAATGGCACCCCACTCCAGTACTCTTGCCTGGGAAATCCCATGGACGGAGGAGCCTGGTAGGCTGCAGTCCATGGGGTCACGAAGAGTCAGACACGACTGAGCGACTTCAATTTCACTTTCATGCACTGGAGAAGGAAATGGCAACCCACTCCAGTGTTCTTGCCCGGAGAATCCCAGAGATGGGGGAGCCTGGTGGGCTGCAATCTATGGGGTCGCACAGAGTCGGACACGACTGAAGCGACTTAGCAGCAGCAGCAGCAGCAGTCAACTTAGCTCCCATCTTGAAACTATTATCTCTACCTTGCTTTCCATCGGCCCTTCAAGTATTTGAAGATCTTTATCACAT
Organism: Bos grunniens; assembly: GCF_055505025.1. Classification (NCBI taxonomy): domain Eukaryota; kingdom Metazoa; phylum Chordata; class Mammalia; order Artiodactyla; family Bovidae; genus Bos; species Bos grunniens. Next base: position 57,141,916 of record NC_141183.1, on the reverse strand, counting down.
CATCCCATATTCTCACTTCCTATGTCTAAAATTATCGTTTCTCTAATGAATAATCTCCAATGATTTTCTTATATTTTGTTACCAAAACTTCCTGCTCTATTCCAGTAGATACGTTAGAGTTCATTCAATAGCGCTATGTGGCTGCCAGTGTGAGAGGAAGAGAGTATGGCGGGACTATTCTTCCTCGTACTCTATTTTTCTGTTAGCGCTAACTCTGATTTATCTTTTTAAACCATATACTTATACAACTGCTGCTGCTTCATAATAATCAACTTCATAGAGGAGTGTGCTACCCCTTGTTCATATTTTAAATATTAAACTCTGCCAAGCACACTCCTCTACTCCAGAATGAGAGACTTCACACTAGTCTCTACTGAGTTTTACCAAGTTAGTTTTAACCTCTCACACCCTTTTGAAGAACGTCAGTCTATGCAGAAAGACTCCAGTTCAGTTGCTCATTCATGTCCGACTCTTTGCGACCCCATGGACTGCAGCACGCCAGGCTTCCATGTCCATCACCAACTCCTGGAGTTTACTCAAACTCATGTCCATTGAGTCAGTGTTGCCATCCAACCATCTCATCCTCTGTCATCTCCTTCTCTTCCCACTTTCAATCTTTCCCAGCATCAGGGTCTTTTCAAATGAATCAGCTCTTCGCATCAGGTGTTTATTCCTGTCTTTACTAAACTGTCAATCCTCTGATATATTGATCCCTGGTGAACTGCTATTTCTTCAACATATATGACATTTTTTCCTCTCATTAACTTATCAGAAGGCATACTATATTAGCTTTTTTTAGATGTAAAGCCAATTTCTTACTCACTGGGATTATGTCATCCCTTTATTCAATAAAGATGCATCAAGGGTCAACTCTGTGCCAGGAGCCAAGCTAGACATTGAATACACAAAGATCAACAAGCAAACGTGATTCTTGACCTCATGAAACTTAAGCTTATTATTCACATTTTTTGAACTGTTTGTTAGACAATACTATAATTTCTAAATTTTTATATTCAGAATTTTACTTATTTTTAAAGTACCAATCTTGATAAAGCAAAAACAGTGCAATGTTAACTGTAGAATTTATGTGGTGGATAGTTGGGTTGTTCACTGTATATTTCTTTCTTGTTGTTTAGTCCCTCAGTCATGTCTGACTCTGTAACTCCTTGGACTGTAGCCTGCCAGGATCCTCTGTCCATGGGATTTCCCAGACAAGCATACTATAGTGGCCTACCATCTCCTTATCCAGAGGCTCTTCCTGATCCTGTGGGATGGACCTATGTCTCTTGCACTGGCAGAAGGATTCTTTATTGCTGAGCCACCAAGGAAGCCCTGTATTTCTTTCTACTTTTATATATATTTGAAATTTTTCATAATAAAGTTTTGGGGTAAATTTTACTTGTCTTTCACAAGCATGGAATTGTGCATATCCCTTTTTTAAACTCCTTAGATAGCTTTTCTTGCTTTTTATGAACTTCAGGATGCTACAGCCTCTGTCTCCCGGGATTCCTGGTAAAATTATTGCATAACACAAAGAACACTCAAAGTAAAGATGGACTATGACTCAAACTAAGAGCCTAGCATGAACTGACTCTGTGCCCCTTGACAAATCACTTAATGTCTCTGAGCCTCGATTTTCTGCATCCCTAAAATGGGATAATGTTAACACTCTAAGCTGTTTGAAAAATAAATAAAATTAAGTACAAAATCACTTAGCATATTTAAAATGTATCTACCACACTTCTGCTACTTTCTGAACTTATACACCAAGCACATTGCCATCATTTCCTTCTTTACAAATCTGAATTAAGCAGTTAATATCCATTCAAGCTTTCTTCTTCTTTTACCCTTTGAAAAATAAAATTCTTAGAAACTCATATCTTTAATGTGTTGTTAGATGATTTGGTTCACAAATTTGATGTCAGAAGAGGTAAATTTTTCTATCACCTTCAGTTCAGTTCAGTCGCTCCAGTCATGGCTGACTCTTTGCGACCCCATGGACTGCAGTACATCAGGTCTTCCATCACAAACTCCCAGAGTTTACTCAAACTCATGTCCATTGAATCGGTGATACCATCCAACCATCTCATCCTCTGTCAACCCCTTCTCCTGCCTTCAATCTTATACTTACCTATGGTACTTTGAACTGCTGCATTTCATTTCTTTAAGTATGTTCTATAATTTGTTTAATCACTTTTGTATTGTGGGCTTTCAGGTGATTTTCTCTGCCTTAAATATTTCTTCAATAATTCTCTTGTGTGTGAGGCAAGAGGAGAAGTGCACTCGAGACAGTGAAGGACAGGGAAGCATAGTGCAAGGTTGTTGCTGAATGAAAAGACGCGGGGATTCTTGGCCTCTGGAGTAGAAGAATTCAATCTGGGGCCAGAGACGAGGCTTGATCAGTCAGAGCTTTTGTGTAATAAAGTTTTATTAAAGTATAAAGGAGATAGAGAAAGCCTCTGACATAGGCATCAGAAGGGGGCAGAAAGAGTACCCCCTACTAGTCTTCAGCTGGATGTTATATAGTCACTAGCAGTCTGTTAATGAAAGGAATATCTTAAAACTCAGAATGGCACCAGCCCCCTCACCCATAAGATGCATTTTGGAATAATCTTGTCACCAGATGATTCATCCTGGGCCATAAAACGATTGACTTGAATTTTGTAGAAGGGCAGATTACCATACAAATAGTTTCATTTACATAGATTAGGGGAACAATATCTGAGTATAACATACTGGTTTGTCAAGTAGGTTCTGAGCCACTAGGCAGAACCGACTTGAAGACAGAGTCTGGGGTAAATACGTAGTACATTAACATAGCTTAAGACAAACATTTCCATAAGAAAAATGCATTGGTTAACTCAAGGTTTGAGAATAGTTAACTTCAGGTGAAACCAGGTGTCATTATGGCAACACAGTATTTTAAGAGAAACCTCTTTTTAATTTTGTATGGAGAAGGACAAAAATATCACTAGTTTGTTTCCTCCTGCCACTTAAGAGAGATAAAAATGTCTAACACTTGCAGCCTATTTCCTCCATTTGGAGACCCCTGGCTTTACCCTCTCAATAGCATGCTATAAATCATGGATATGACTCTTAGCAAAGAGTTGGACATGACTTAGCGATTGAATAACAATATATATGTATGTGTGTGTGAATGTGTATATATATATATATATATATATGAGCCCTTATTAAAGATTTTTATATCAATTCCTAAAAGTAGGATTTCCTCTGTCACAGATTATATGCCTTTTAAACTGTGAACAAAACTGACAAAAATACAGAGAATGTGAAAAGTTTTAATGGAAGGGCAAAAAGCATTCCCAGTTGAGGAAAGCCACATAAATAAGGGTACCAAGAAGCATAATTGGTATTCTTTTATTTCTTCCAAGAAGTCAGCATCTTGACCCTTTGTGTGAGCTCAAACGACAAATTCCAGCTCCTGCCAAGTGACCTCAAGCTGTTTGTCAGTCTCTGTTTATCTTCCTTCTGTTCTGTGATTAAGTCCCCAGAGGTTAAACTATCCTCTAGGAATCTCACCCCTAGAGCCCTGAAAACCAGTGTTTGCTGCCTTTTGGTTTTTAATCTCAATAATTCCTCACCATACACAGATTCCTCATTGTGCTATTCACACTTTCCAGATGAAACCCAAGGTGTGATTCAACTGTAGTCAAAGAAAAGGAATTCTGCACAATTTCACACACAGACATACACTAACAATCCACTTCCCATCAGCAACTGAAACTTAAAATTGAGTGATCATGACATGAGATCTTTAAAGAGCTGTCCTTTGCCTTCAGTTTTATTAAAGACACAGATGTGTAGTCACACTTAATGGTGTTTACTTGGAAGCATGTGATGTTTACCCTTGCAAATGTATTATTCATCCCTCAAGTTAGAGTGAACAAAAGGGCATTGTAACTTCATGTAGTCCGACTGCTTGATTAATTTAGGTTTGTGCTCAAATGAGAAAAATCTCTGAGTATCAGTCATCTTGGACTTCACAGATGTTGGGCTCTATTCACAAATGATTTATGTCTTTGCATAAAAGGGAGTGGGGACTTTGTATGTGATTCTCAGAGAACCATCAACTGCCTCTCCTGAGGAATTTATATAAGATCGATATTTATCAATGTGAGCCAAGAATTGTGCCATACTCCTCGAGAGCCAAATACTTCATTTTCTGTCCATCCGTCCCAGGAAGGAGCACAGCAGACTGAAATGTTGGCACGAAGGCCACTTAAAGTGGTTCTCGCTCAGTTTCTGCTGCTTTAGATACAGTGTGAGGTTTTGGCTGAAACTGCAGATTTCTGTCATGGATGCTGCTCATGACTAACACATTATATATATATATATATATATATATATACACACACACACACACACATATATATAATGTATTTGTAAAGTAAATGAGTAAAGAGAAATAAGCAAATATCTTTGTCACTCTTCACAAAGAAAAAAGAGGATAGCCTACTGAATGTATTATTTTAAGATATATTAACTGGACACCTGCCAGACATTCTTACATTGAATGAGGACACAGTTGTTACTTGGAATGATTTTCTAGCCATGTATGTAAATAATTAAAAACATAATAATGAAAAGCCCCGTATTCTATATTAAAAATTAAAAAAAAATTTCTTGGAGATTTAGAGCAAGAATCAACATTCTGTTCAGAGAAATTTCATAAAGATTTAGAATCTATAGAAGTTCAACAAGCTTGTGATGAATGAGGAAGGGAATTTTAGAAAAAGTAAGGACATAAGCAAAATAAACATAAAAGATCTTCAGATTGTAGAAATAGGATGTGTTGCTATGAACAATTAGAGGACTTGTGTCAGTAAGAACAAGTTAGTCTGAACTTTTCCATTAGAATTGGATTGTATAAGGCCTTATATACTCAACTAGTGAGCTGTCACCTTTTTTTGTAAGCAAGAGATCCTCATAGACTTCAAACATGGAAGGATAGGATCAGATTTCCTGTAGTGATGCATCTTTGGGGCAAAGGGGCAAGCACATTCTTGTGAGTAGGGTATAGATGAAGCATGAACTCTCAAGCAGGGCATGTACAAAGAGCAAGAGAACAGCCATCTTGAGTGAACTGGGCATGCACATTACCACTACATACCCTGCAGGAATTTTATAATCAATGTCCAACCTTCTTTCTTGACATCTCTGGAGTCAGCTGTGTTGAGGTGCACTGTAAGAAAACATCACAAATGCAATACAGACTCCTGCAGCTAAGACTATCAAGAATAAGCCAGGTATTCACTTATGTCAATTTTTCATGAAAGTCCAGAGGAGAACAACAACAGCATCTTGCTGTAGACTCAGCAATCAGACTCATGTCACAGTGAGGCCACCACTGTGACCTAAACTGCAAAGAGGTTTCCCTCCACTCAGACAGGGAGTGAAATGTAAGATGCTTAACAGGTACAATACAGGGGGAGACCATGAGCTTTAAGCAAATACAAGCAGTAACAGCATTCTGAGGAAACACCACCCCTGCCTCTGGTTTCTCTCTTGGCCTGCTGAACCATACTGCCATCTACCCTCAGTTCCTGCAGCCAGGGCCAGATGCTGGGACAGTCTATACTGTCTACACACCATCTGGTGGAGAAGGAAAAAGAGGAGAGGACAAATGGGATTCCACTTGTTTATCAACTCTAGTACTGTCTCTATGGAATGCTGCTTTGAGAAGGACTTCAGAATTGCATCTGGACTCATCAGGAAAGTCTCCAGTAATAAGGAAACAAACTTGTCTTTAGTGTAAGAAGGGAAAGTAGGGAAAGTGACAGAAGGCATAAGCTGAGCATTTGCTATCCTTGAGCTAGTAAGATTTTGGCAAGGCCTAGGTGAGAAATCATAAAAACTAAATAACAGCAATCTTAGTTTGTAAATGAGAGGTGAAAGGAGCATATTTAAATATTTTATATTATACATAAAATCTTTAATAGTAATTTAATGTATTTAGTATATATAATAAAAATATTTAAATATATGTATATATACTCATGAATTTAGAGAACTTCATAAATCATATGAGTTTTAAAATAAAGGATGACTGGGAAAGATTGAGGGCAGGAGGAAAAGGGGACGACAGAGGATGAGATGGTTAGATGGCATCATTGACTCAATGGACATGGGTTTGGGTGGACTCCGGGAGTTGGTGATGGACAGGGAGGCCTGGTGTGCTGCGGTTCATGGGGTTGCAAAGAGTCGGACATGACTGAGCAACTGAACTGAACTGAATAAAGTTTAAGATAGGAACCTGGGGAAAGCAATGGCCATTAATTAACACATTTTTGACTGGATATTTTTTTTTTCAGAAACGAACATCTGTGGCATTAATAAGTCTTTTGTCAATAATGTGTTAAGAAATGGTATACAATCAGTTGAGACTGATAAGGAGGTGAAATGGAAGATGATATCAGTATTGGGCAGAAGTTCTAGAAGCAAAGAGGGTATTCAGAGAGGGTTGCCATTTCCTTCTCCAGAGGATCTTCCTGACCCAGAGACCAAACTCAAGTCTCCTGTATCTCCTGCATTGCAGTCAGATTCTTTACCAGCTGAATTATCAGCAGTAAATAAAACACGAAATTCCTTGCCCTCCTGGAGTTCACATTCCAATGGATAAAGAAAACAGAAAAACATAGTCATTTGGGAAATATAATATTAAATTATTTGTAAAAGCCTGTTGCTGAGTTGGTCTCCTATATGCAGCTTAATTCCCCATCAGACTTTTAACTCTAGTACTACAAATATTTATTCTATTTTGCTGATAAATTTTAACATCGACCTCCACTGTTATCTTGGATAGAATACATTGTCTTTCAGTTCAGTTCAGTCGCTCAGTCGTGTCTGACTCTTTGACACCCCATGAATCACAGCACACCAGGCCTCCCTGTACATCACCAACTCCCGGAGTTCATTCAGACTCACGTCCATCGAGTCAGTGATACCATCCAGCCATCTCATCCTGTGTCATCCCCTTCTCCTCCTGCCCCCAATCCCTCCCAGGATCAAGGTCTTTTCCAATGAGTCAACTCTTCGCATGAGGTGGCCAAAGTATTGGAGTTTCAGCTTTAGCATCATTCCTTCCAATGAACACCCAGGACTGATCTACTTTAGGATGGACTGGTTGGATCTCCTTGCAGTCCAAAGGACTCTCAAGAGTCTTCTCCAACACCACAGTTCAAAAGCATCAATTCTTCGGCACTCAGCTTTCTTCACAGTCCAACTCTCACATACATACATGACCACAGGAAAAACCATAGCCTTGATTAGACGGACCTTAGTTGGCAAAGTAATGTCTCTGCTTTTGAATATGCTATCTAGGGTGGTCATAACTTTCCTTCCAAGGAGTAAGCGTCTTTTAATTTCATGGCTGCAGTCACCATCTGCAGTGATTTTGGAGCCCCCCAAAATAAAGTCTTACACTGTTTCCACTGTTTCCCCATCTATTTCCCATGAAGTGATGGGACCAGATGCCACGATCTTCGTTTTCTGAATGTTGAGCTTTAAGCCAACTTTTTCACTCTCCTCTTTCACTTTCATCAAGAGGCTTTCTAGTTCCTCTTCACTTTCTCCCATAAGGGTGGTGTCATCTGCATATCTGAGGTTATTGAGATTTCTCCTGGAAATCTTGATTCCAGCTTGTGCTTCTTCCAGCCCAGCATTTCTCATGATGTACTCTGCATATAAGTTAAATAAGCAGGGTGACAATATACAGCCTTGACGTACTCCTTTTCCTATTTGGAACCAGTCATTGTTCCATGTCCAGTTCTAACTGTTGCTTCCTGACCTGCATACAGGTTTCTCAAGAGGCAGATCAGGTGGTCTGGTATTCCCATCTTTTTCAGAATTTTCCACAGTTTATTGTGATCCACACAGTCAAAGGCTTTGGCATAGTCAATAAAGCAGAAGTAGATGTTTTTCTGTAACTCTCTTGCTTTTTTGATGATCCAGCGGATGCTTGCAATTTGATCTCTGGTTCCTCTGCCTTTTCTAAAACCAGCTTGAACATCTGGAAATTTATGGTTCACATACTGCTGAACATTGTCTTTACCATTAAAATAATATCTTGTGTTCAAAGTTGAATCTTCTGAGAAGTAAAAGCAAGTAGATGCATCTTTTAAAATTTTTTTCCCCCAAATAACTGAAAAATAGAGCTTGGGAAATGCTTACATTAATATGGAGATAAAATTTTCTCCATGATCATTTCTTTCCTTATTATTATATTCTCATCAGATTTTTTTATGCATGAGAAAGCAAAATTTGAAAATTAAAATATAAAATAGAATCTCATGAAAGAAATAACCCAGAACCTTGTATTTTTGCTTCAAGGCAAAAAGCTATTTCCCAGTCTCCTCTTCCTTCTATTTATGCATGTCAATGTAATATACAAATTCATTATGGTAGGAAGAATCATTTTTAGTGGGTTCTAGTCTAGGCAGTTATTGATAGTGCACCTTATGGTACTCACTGTGGACATGTTAACAGGTATTATAACTTTTTCAGTGCTACCTTAGCTCCAGCCTTGCTTTCACTTCTTCTGAGTTCCCAGCTGGTCACAGCTGCTTCTGCTGATGCTCCCCAGGTACAGACTCAGATCCCTTATCTTTTCCTGATGAAGATGAATAATGCATCATGACTCCCATTCCAGGTTGGTATTATATTACCCTTGACCCCAAATTCATGACCCTAGGTGACTGAGGGACTCCCACACTGCTTGCTGCTAATTAGTTCTGAGGTATACTAGCAAGATTGGTTACTAGGAGGACTTGTGTACATTTGTGTTGCAGTTCACTTCTTCTACATTTTTCCCATAGAAAATTTTCTAGATTGCACCCAGTCTGCAATCTAGAACTGCAGTCCGGATGCCCTTTCCTTTTCCAAACGAGATTATACCTCTAGCTTACTAGTCAAGATTCTGCTGCTGCTGCTAAGTCACTTCAGTCGTGTCCGACTCTGTGTGACCCCAGAGACGTCAGCCCACGAGGCTCCCCTGTCCCTGGGATTCTCCAGGCAAGAACACTGGAGTGGGTTGCCATTTCCTTCTCCAATGCAGGACAGTGAAAAGTGAGAGTGAATTCATTCAGTCGTGTCCGACTCTTAGGGACCCCATGGACTGCAACCCACCAGGCTCCTTCATCCATGGGATTTTCCAGGCAAGAGTACTGGAGTGGGTTGCCATTGCCTAGCTGTAGTTATCTAGTTACTACTCTGGATATTCTTGCTGTAGACAAGACCTTGGAGATTGTGTCCACCTGGCTTGTTAGATTGGTCAGTTTCCACCAGTCTAATTCTTGTTCAACTCACCAGATGCAATTCACTGGGAAAGCCATTTTGAAATTAAAGATGGAGACAGGTACAGCCCCAGCAACACTGGGCATGACCTGACTTCTAACACCTCTGGGGTTGTCTCTTGTCTCAAGTCGGTGTTCATTTCAAGCTAACAACTGCTCCATCCCCAGCTGATAATACTGTAGATATCAGTAAAAAGTGTCCAAGGTCCAAATTTCAAGTGGGGATAATCTATAATAGGAGTTGCCTCATGGTAGTGACAGATGCTTTTGGTGTCAACATTTATTAGCTGTTAAACATTCTGTAGATCACTTTGTCCCTGATAGAAATAGACAGATCTGGGTTTTATATTTATCCCAGTTTCCTGCAGAAGGTCAAGGCTTTGAAAGCAGGAGTGGCCTTCTCTGGGGCTAATTCAAGACCCATTAGTCTTCCTTTGGGAACTTCCTGGGAATCACAACTCTAGATTCTTTGGTGCACCCATAATATGGGATAGTTTTCATATAATCACCAGTCCTTTTAATGTTTCCAGTTTTTTCTTTCATTCCTGTTTTAATGGTTCCTTGGGGGAAAAAAAAAAAAAAAAACTTTGGGTGCACAAATTTGTGAGTGGGAAGAAGGAATCTGGGAGAAAAGTGAAAGTGAAATTAAGAAGCTTGTTTATAGAACCAGATGGCTCTTAACTTAGGAAAGTGGGCTACATTGCCAGCAAGTGAGTAGATAAGTTCCGTCTTCTACCCTATCTCTTCTTTGGTTCCTGCCAATCACGCTTGGCCACACTCTTGTCCTGATCCTTAACACATACTAAGGCTGTGTGTGGCCTCCCTTGCAGGCAGAAGACTTGTGGCTGGAAGAATGGCCTCTGCTAGGAGTTTTTCTGAGGAGCAATTCCAGGAGGCTTGTGCAGAACTTCAGAGTCCCTGGCTATTAGGCTGGAATTGGCAGGTGGAATCCAAGGGCCTTACCATCTACCGGAAGCTACACAGGGTAGGAGTTGGCCTGCTGCAGGCTGCCAGGGTGGCAGCACACAGGGGACACTGGGAAGCTGCAGCCTGTCTGGACCCCAGACATCTTCTGGAGCCAGGAGGGGCAAGCACTTGGGTGGTGCCTCCAGCTGACTTTGTCACTTTTGGGTTGTAGTGGGTGGAGAGGACAATTGAATTTATTCTCATATCTGAGGCCTGCCTGGCAGGGCAAGTGGTATGTAAGAGAGGTTAATGGTAGACTTAACATGTGGGTGTGCCTGATTCTCAGCCCCATGCACTTGCCTGCAAAACATATGGAACCCCTCTCTTTGGCTGATGCCCGTGGTATTTGTGTGGCATGGAGTATCTTAGGTTTGAATACAAGTAGAGAAGAGAGTGGACTTTTCAGAAAATGGGTGTGCAGGGCAATCTGCGTGAAGAAATCCAATGACTTTCTAACTAGCTTTTTGGCCTTCCACCACTCTATCCCTTCCATCCTACATAGTAGAGCTCAGTCAAGCACCTGAGAGAGAGGCTATGATCTATCGATCCCCTTCCTGTGGCACTGTTGCTTATAGAATTATTCATACTAATAGTGACTATAATAGCTAATGCTTTCTTAGGCTCCAGGCATTGTTCAAATGCTTTGCAGACATTGACTTATTCAATCCTCAAATCAATCCTAATATAAGGTACTAGGATTGTCACCTTTATAGTTATATGGAAATGAGTATGTGAAACAGTTAAATTGATTTCTCATGATTGATTTGGCTGTCTAACTCCAGACTTGTGCCATAAAAGTTCTCTTTCACTGATTCTGAAAGAGGGCAATTGCTGTCAGGTGGGCTATGCATGTGGAACTAGGTACTATATCTCCCATGACTAATCCACCTCCCTCTGCCCTCTAGTCAACACTGACCATTCCTCCCACCTCTCCCAAAAGCCTTTTTGCTCCTTTTTCTTTGTGTGTGTGTGTGTGTGTGTGTGTGTGTGTGTCTTTCATCCCCTGAACTGAGACAGAGTGGCTGGCTTTGTATTGTGTATTGTTTCCACTGTATATTGATATGTAGCAAGGCCCACCTCTCTCTTGGGGGGAGGATAGGTATTCAGAATGGTTCCTATCCCTATCAACTATAATATGTCTTATTTCTACCTGTTCTGGGCATGAGAGCAGTCATGGTACATTGTCATAAGCTACAAGTCTTTCCAGAGAACTTCCAGATGTCAGAGGCCATATGGTCCTATAGGTGTGCCCCTGAGCTTCAGCAGCTAGGTTGGAGGGCCACTCTCCCATGCCACCTTGATTTCCCTTTGTGTTAAATAGCAAGAGGCCCTGTTGTATCAGGTGCAAGCCTTTTCCTACATTAGTCCACATCCAGTATTATACGCTGCCTGACCCATTTTGCTAGAGCCTCATTTTCTTTCCAAGTTGATTTCTATCCTTTACTTTCCTTCCGGAAGAGAATTCCCTCTAATCTACAGTTAGTAAATCTTGTCTTCCAAATACCACTCCAAACCAAAAGTGAATTCAGCTTGTCCCATACTCTCTCTAGGCCTGCACTTATCTCCTCTAAAGGCCTTTGCCCTTTTCTGTCTTGTAGGTCTGTGTGGTTTCACCTACCATGCATGTTGTTAACATTATGTCATTTTTCCACAGCCATGCACTTCCCTGCTTGCAGCCATTTTACCTATGCATATAGGTATGTCTTTTGGTCTCCAGGTCCTTGATTGGAGGTCAAACAGAAGAGCCTGGCCTCTCTGGCAATCTTTACCTTGATTAACATACCAGACTATTATCTGTAAAATTCCAAATCAGGTTTTTGCAATCTTTGCCTTCTTTATAAATTCCTCAGAGTAGCATACACAGAGTAGACTTGTTTAAGGTTTACTAATATTGGGGGACAAACAGAGGGTCGCAATGATCCACCCAACTTTTTAAAAAAATTATTTTTTTTTAATTGATGGATAATTGCTTTGTGTACAAAGTAGCATACACAGAGGAGAATTGTTTAAGGTTTACTAATATTGGGGGACAAGCAGAGGGTCGCAATGATCCACCCAACTTTTTAAAAAAATATTTTTTTTATTGATAGATAATTGCTTTGCAGAATTTTGTTGTTTTCTGTCAAACCTCAACCTGAATCAGCCATAGGTATACATATATATTCACTCCCTTATGAAACTCTCTCCCATCTCCCTCACCATCCCACCCCTCTGGGTTGATATAGAGCCCCTGTTTGTTTCCTGAGCCTTATAGCAAATTCCCATTGGCTATCTACTTTGTATATGGCAATGTAAGTTTCCATGTTACTCTTTGCATACATCTTACCCTCTCCTCCCCTCTCCCCAGGTCCATACGTCTATTCTCTATGTATGTTTCTCCACTGTTGCCCTGTAAATAAATTATTGGGTACTGTTATTCTAGATTCCGTATATATGCATTAGAATATGGTATTTATCTTTCTCTTTCTGACTCACTTCACTCTGTATAAGAGGTTCTAGGCTCACCCATCTCATTAGAACTGATTCAAATGTGTTCCTTTTTATGGCTGAGTAGTATTCCATTGTGTGTATGTACCACATCTTCTTTGTCCATTCATCTGTCGATGGACATCTAGATTGCTACCATGTTCTAGCTACTGTAAATAGCACTGCAATGAACAATGGGATACATGTGTCTCTTTCAATTTTGGTTTCCTCGGGGTATATGCCTAGGAGTCAGATTGCTGGGTCATATGGTACTTTCATTCCTAGTTTCTTAAGGAATCTCCATACTGTCTGCCATAGTGGCTGTATCACTTTGCATTCCCACAGTGCAAGAGTGTTCCCTTTTCTCCACAACCTCTCCAGTATTTGTTGTTTGTACTTTTTGATGATGGCCATTCTGACTTTTCATGTGTTTGTTATCCATCTGTATGTCTTCTTTGGAGAAATGTCTGTTTAGGTCTTTTTCTCACTTTTTGATTGGGTTGTTTGTTTTTCTGGTATTCAGTTGTATGAGCTGCTTGTATATTTTGGAAATTAATCCTTTGTCAGTTGTTTCATTTGCTATTATTTACTTTCATCCTGGGGGTTGTCTTTTCACCTTGCTTATGATTTCCTTTGCTGTGCAAAAGCTTTTAAGCTTAATCAGGTTCCACTTGTTTTCTTTTGTTCTTATTTCCATTATTCTAGGAGGTGTGTCATAGAGGACCTTGCTTTGATTGAGTGTCCTGCCTATATTTTCCTCTAAGAGTTTTATAGTTTCTGGCCTTACATTTAGATCTTTAATCCATTTTGAGTTTATGTATGGTGTTAGGAAGTGCTCTAATTTCATTCTTTTACATGTAGCTGTCCAGTTTTCCCAGCACCATTTATTGAAGAGGTTATCTTTGCCCCATTGTATATTCTTGCCTCCTTTGTCAAAAATAAGGTACCCATAGGCACATGGGTTTATTTCTGGGCTTTCTATTTTGTTCCATTGGTCTATATTTCTGTTTTTGTGTCAGTACCATACTGTCTTGATGACCATAGCTTTGTAGAATAATCTGAAGTCAGGAAGGTTGATTCCTCCAGTTCCATTCTTCTTTCTCCAGACTGCCTTGGCTATTCGGGGTATTTTGTGTTTCCATATGAATTGTGAAATTTTTTGTTCTAGTTCTGTGAAAAATGCTATTGGTAATTTGATAGGGATCTTATTGAAAACACAGCAACCTAAATCCTATGGGATGCAGCAAAAGCAGTCCTAAGAAGGAAGTTTATAGCAATATAATCCTACTTCAAGAAATAAGAAAAACATCGAATAGACAACCTAAATTTACACCTAAAACAACTGGAAGAAAAACAAACAAACAAAAAAACCCAAAATAAGTAAAAGGAAAGAAATCATAAGGATCCAAGCAGAAAAAAAAAAAATGAAAAAGAAATGAGAGAAACAATAGTAAAGATTAATAAAAGTAAAAGCTGGTTCTTTGAGAAGATAAACAAAATTGACAAAACTTTAGCCAGACTCATCAAGAAAAAGAGAGACGAATCAAATCAACAAAATTAGAAATGAAAAGGAGAGATGACAAGAGACAATGCAAAAATACAAAGGATTATAAGAGACTATTATGAACAACTACATGGCAATAAAATAGATAATCTGAAAGAAATGGACAGATTCTTAGAAAAGTTCACTCTTCCAAGACTGAGCCAGGAAGAAATAGAAATTATGAACACCCCAATTACAAGCACTGAAATTGAAGTGGTGATCAAAAATCTCCCCAAAAACAAAAGCCCAGGATGGCTTCACAGGAGAATTCTATCAAACATTTAGAGAAGAGCTAGTGCCTATTCTTCTAAAACTCTTTCAAAAAATTGCGGAGGAAGGAACACTTCCAAACTCATTCTACAAGATCGCCATCACCCTGATACCAAAACCAAAGGCAACACAGAAAAAGATAACTACAGGCCAATATCACTGATGAACATAGATGCAAAAATCCTCTACAAAATTTTAGCAAACAGAATTCAGCAACACATCAAAAAGTTCATATACCATGATTAAATTTGGTTTATTCCAGCAAGGCAAAGATTCTTCAATATATGCAAATCAATGTGATACACCATATTAATAAGTTGAAAGATTAAAAACCATATGATCATCTCAATAGATGCAGAAAAAGTCTTTGACAAAATTCAGCACTCATTTATGATTAAAACTTCAAAAACTGGGCATGAAAGGAACCTACCTCAACATAGTAAAGGCCATATATGTTAAGCCTACAGCAAACATTATTCTCAATGATGAAAAACGGAAAGCATTCCCCCTAAGATCAGGAACAAGACAAGCGTGTTCACTTTTGCCACTATTATTCAGCATATTTCTGGAAGTCCTAGCTAAAACAAGCAGAGAAGAAAAAGAAATAAAAGGAATCTAGCCTGGAAAAGAAGAAATAAAGCTCTCAGTGTTTGCAGATGACATGATACTGCATGTAGAAAACCCTAAAGATAGTATCAGAAAATTGCTAGAGCTAATCAGTGAATTTAGCAAAATTTCAAGATACCAAATAAATACACAGAAATCACTTGCATTTCTATATACTAACAATGAAAAATCAGAAAGAGAAATAAAGGAATCAATTCCATTTACCATTGCAACAAAAAGAATTAAATATCTAGGAATAAGCTTACCTAAGGAGACAAAAGAAATATACACAGAAAATGATAAGACACTGATGAAATAAATCAAAGATGACATAAAAAGATGGAGAGATATTCCACGTTCCTGGGTAGGAAGAATCAATATTGTGAAAACGACTATACCACCTGACTTTTGAAAGTCTATATTAAGACGTCTACTTCAGACCATCAATAGCCATATCAATCATCTTATTTCTTAATAATCATCAAAAGATTTCCACCCTGCTGTAATGAGTCCCTTGATTTTACTGTCTCTCCCCATTTTTGTTAATGTAAGACCTATAAGAGGAAGCTGGGACAGGTAATCAAATAAGCATTGTTGGATTGCTGGAGTTTGCTGCAGTAGGTTACCCTTGTCGTCAAAGTTCTTGCCAAATGTTTGCTGAGTAAGGCGGATGTTCAGTGGATGAATGTCCTGATCATGATAAAGGCAGTTCATCACGGCTTACATACAAATCATATCAGCTGCTTCATCAGGGGTTTATTATTTGGAATTTGTAGATTGAGAAGAGTCAGAGAGTCCCCTTTCTCAGACTTTTCAGTGACCTTTATCCAGTAGAAACAAGCTGGGTATTATTCCCTAGGGAATAATCTGCCAAGAGTTTGGATCATGTATAGCTATGTACAATTGGCTAAGAAGCCACAATGAGATGTGATCATGATCTAAATGATGCTGTAAGAAAGCTACTTTTACATGGATTAAATAGACTAAAATAAGTGTAGAGGCATTTGAAAGAGTTTGCAATGTAACAAAAAATATATATATTTTAAAGTAAAACAGATTGTGGTTTTAGTAGATACAAATACTACTGAATCTTATTCTTGGACAAATTGCTACTTTGATAGACAATATTTTGATATTTTTATTTTCTCTTTCTATTGAATCAGAGAATTTTAGGCTTAGAAAATCTTAGAAACCATTCTGTCGATCACCATCACATTTTCTTTTTACTTTTCTTTTACTTTCTTTTCTTTTTTCAGCTTCCCTGTCCTCACCTTTCCTTTTTCTCCTCTCCATGTTGTAATGGCAATAATTTATCTTTACATGGTGTTTTAATATACAAAATGCTATTGCATATGTTTTCATGTATCCCTCTTAAGAATTCTAGAAGATAGACAGATATAGGCTTCTTTTCCTACTTTACAGACGGTATTAGACCCAGGGTTGTTAAGTGAGCCATATAAGACCTCATAACTAGTAACCAGATATGAACCAGTCTACTTTGGTAAACTCAGTGCCAAAATATAAAGTTTGCTTCAATTCGGAAGTATCTTCTTTTCCCCAAACGAAGCAAAACTAATGTAAAGCTGGTATATGTTATTCCGAGTGGTATTGTGGGAAGAATATGGGTTAGAGTCAGATAGTCATTTCTGCTACACCATGCTTTCATGCTCTCATTAATTTACTCAGGATGTGGTGGTGTTTTAGCTGTTAAGTTGTGTCCGACTCTTGAGACCCCATGGACTGTAGCCTTCCAGGATTCTCTGTGCATGGGATTTTCCAGGCAAGAATACTGGAGTGGGTTGCCATTTACTCAGGAGATATTCATCAAATGCTTCCTATGTAGTCTGCCCTGGCAGGCACTGCCTCAGAGCAGGAAGTCAGAGCTGCTGCTTCAATGAATGAACAATAAACCATATTTGATGATGAGAATAAACTCATAGTAATGACAGACTCAATTTCTAGATAGGTTGATAAGAAGTCTTGGGTCCCCAAGGAGGAGAGAAGGGTATGGAGCTCTCGAAGAGGAAACAGGGGTCTGGAATTCTCAAGGAGGACAAAAGGGCAAACTTTTCTTCTTCTTCTTCTTCTTCTTCTTCTTCTTCTTCTTCTTCTTCTTCTTCTTCTTCTTCTTCTTCTTCTTCTTCTTCTTCTTCTTCTGCATTCCTTAGTCTTAGTCACATAAAATATTGTTGTGATGATACACAACAAAACAACTCAGCTTAACTCTGTACTAAGGGTTATATAACAACAAAGTATCCTGTTTGAGGACAATTTCTCTTTCTTGAAAACCTTATGACTAATCCTGTTAAAATTTATATATGGGAGTGAGTCTGGTGG
Source organism: Bos grunniens (assembly GCF_055505025.1). Classification (NCBI taxonomy): domain Eukaryota; kingdom Metazoa; phylum Chordata; class Mammalia; order Artiodactyla; family Bovidae; genus Bos; species Bos grunniens. The sequence continues at coordinate 57,124,414 of NC_141183.1, read as the reverse complement.
TTCAGTTCAGTTCAGTTCAGTCATTCAGTCGTGTCTGACTCTTTGTGACCCTATGGACTGCAGCACAACAGGCCTCCCTGTCTGTCATCAACTCCCGGAGTTTACACAAACTCATGTCCATTGAGTTGGTGATGCAATCCAACCATCTCATCCTTTGTCATCCCCTTCTCCTCCTGCCTTCAATCTTTCCCAGCATCAGGGTCTTTTCAAATGAGTCAGTTTGTCGCATCAGGTGGCCAAAGTATTGTAGTTTCAACTTCAACATCAGTTTGCTTAAGGATGGACTGGTTGGATCTCTTGCAGTCCAAGAGATTCTCAAGAGTCTTCTTCAACACCACAGTTCAAAAGTATCAGTTCTTTGGCATTCAACTCTAACATCCATACATGAATACTGGAAAAACCATAGCCTTGACTAGACGGACCTTTGTTGGCAAAGTAATGTCTCTGCTTTTCAATATGCTGTCTAGATTGGTCATAACTTTCCTTTCAAGGAGTAAGCATCTTTCAATTTGATGGCTGCAGTCACCATCTGCAATGATTTTGGAACAGAAAAAAATAAAAGACTGCAACAGTTCCACTATTTCCCCATATACATGACATGAAGTGATGGAACTGGATGCCATGATATTAGTTTTCTGAATGTTGAGTTGTTTTTTTTTTAATTTTTTTAAAATTTTATTTTATTTTATTTTTAAACTTTACATAATTGTATTAGTATAGCCGGATGTTGAGTTTTAAGCCAACTTTTTCATTCTCCTCTTTCACTTTCATCAAGAGGCTTTTTAGTTCTTCGTTTTCTGCCATAAGAGTGATGTCATCTGCATATCTGAGGTTATTGATATTTCTCCCAGCAATCTTGATACCAGCTTGTGCTTCATCCAACCCAGCGTTTCTCATGATGTACTCTGCATGAAAGTTAAATAAGCAGGGTGACAATATACAGCCTTGACATACTCCTTTTCCTATTTGGAACCAGTATGTTTTTCCATGTCCAGTTCTAATTGTTGCTTCATGACCTGCATACAGATTTCTCAAGAGGCAGGTCAGGTGGTCTGGTATTCCCATCTCTTTCAGAATTTTCCAGTTTGTTGTGATCCACATAGTCAAAGGCTTTGCCAAAGTCAATAAAGCAGAAATAGATGTTTTCCTAGAAATCTCTTGCTTTTTCAATGATCCAACAGATTTTGGCAATTTGATCTCTGGTTCCTCTGCCTTTTCTAAATCCAGCTTGAACATCTGGAAGTTCATGGTTCATGTATTGCTGAAGCCTGGCTTGGAGAATTTTGAGCATTACTTTACTAGTGTGTGAGATTTAGTGCAATTGTGCGGTAGTTTGAGCATTCTCTGGGCTTGCCTTTCTTTGGGATTGGAATGAAAACTGATTTTTTCCAGTCCTGTGGCCACTGCTGAGTTTTCCAAATTTGCTGGCATGTTGAGTGCAGCACTTTCACAGCATAATCTTTTAGGATTTGAAATAGCTCAACTGGAATTCCATCACCTCCACTAGCTTTGTTTGTAGTAATGCTTCCTAAGGCCCACTTGGTGTCACATTTCAGGATATCTGGCTCTAGGTGAGTGATCACACCATCGTGATTGTTTGGGTCATGTAAATCTTTTTTGAATAGTTCTTTTGTGTATTCTTGCCACCTCTTCTTAATATCTTCTGCTTCTGTTAGGCCCATACCATTTCTGTCTTTATTGAGACCATCTTTGCATGAAATTTTCCCTTGGTATCTCTAATTTTCTTGGAGAGATCTTTAGTCTTTTCCATTCCATTGTTTTCCTCTATGTATTTGTACTGATCACTGAGGAAGGCTTTCTTATCTCTCCTTGCTATTCTTTGGAACTCTACATTCAAATGGGTATATCTTTCCATTTCTCCTTTGCTTTTCACTTTTATTCTTTTCACAGCTCTTTGTAAGGCCTCCTCAGACAGCCATTTTGTTTTTTTGCATTTGTTTTTCTTGGGGGTGGTCTCAATCCCTATCTCCTGTACAGTGTTATGGAACTCCTTCCATAGTTCATCAGGCATTCTGTCTATCAGATCTAGTCTCTTGGATCTATTTCTCACTTCTGCTGTATAATCGTAAGGGATTTGATTTAGGTCATACCTGAATGGTCTAGTGGTTTTCCCTACTTTATTCAATTTCAGTCTGAATTTGGCAATAAGGAGTTCATGATCTGAGCCACAGTCAGCTCCTGGTCTTGTTTTTATTGACTGTATAGAGCTTCTCCATCTTTGGCTGCAAAGAATATAATTAATCTGATTTCGGTGTTGACCATCTGGTGATGTCCATGTGTAGAGTTGTCTCTTGTGTTGTTGGAAGAGGGTGTTTGCTATGACCAGTGCATTCTCTTGGCAAAACTCTATTGGCCTTTGCCATGCTTCATTCTGTACTCCAAGGCCAAATTTGCCTGTTACTCCAGGTGTTTCTTGACTTCCTACTTTTGCACTCCAGTCCCCTGTAATGAAAAGGGCATCTTTTTTGGTTATTAGTTCTAGAAACTCCTGTAGGTCTTCATGGAACCTTCAGCTTCAGCTTCTTCAGCATTACTGGTTGGGGCATAAACTTGGATTACCGTGATATTGAATGGTTTGCCTTGGAAACAAACAGAGATCATTCTGTCGTTTTTGAGATTGCATCCAAGTACTGCATTTTGGACTCTTTTCTTGACTATGATGGCCACTCCATGTCTTCTAAGGGATTCTTGCCCACAGTAGTAGATATAATGGTCATCTGAGGTACATTCACCCAATACAGTCCTTTTTAGTTCACTGATTCCTAAAATGTTAATGCTCACTCTTGCCATCTCCTGTTTGACCACTTTCAATTTGCCTTGTTTCATTGATCTAACATTCCAGGTTCCTATGTAATATTGCTCTTTATAGAATTGGACCTTGATTCCATCACCAGTCACATCCGTAATTGGGTTTTGTTTTTGCTTTGGCTCCATCCTTTCATTCTTTCTGGAGTTATTTCTCCACTGATCTCCATTAGCATATTGGGCACCTACCGAGCTGGGGAGTTCATCTTTCAGTTTCCTATCTTTTTGCCTTTTCATACTTTCATGGAGTGAATCTGCTAAGATCTTTCTATTTTTAGTTCTAATCCTATCATCTTAAAATGTAAATTGTGGGAGTGGGTCTAGAGAGATATTTGCAAACTTGAGAAATTCTTTTAATTTATTGTAATAACCAATTTAAAACGTTTATAGCTCCCTTGCTAAGACTAGTGAGGGGGCACTCTTTGCCCTCTTCTGATGTCTATGTCAGAAACTTCTTCTGTTACTTTTCACTGTAATAAATCTTCTGCCTCACAAGATTCCAGAGTGGCCAAGCCTGGTTTCTCATTCCAAAGCTAAATCTTCTTTGGAGATCACAAATCCTACATCATTCACTGTAAGCTATCAGTATATAATGAAATGGCAGTTGAAAAATGCTACAAAGAAAGAAAAGTGGGATGAAGAGATACAGAGATATTATGGTGGGGGGTGGGGGTATCCAGGAGTGATGTGATGTGCTCTAGATAAAGGGAATCTGGAAAGCTCCTTTTCCAGAGGTAACAACTGAGTGGGAATAGAAGTAAAATGAGAGATTGTGTCATGCAAATATGTGGAGGAGAAATGGACTAGAGACAGTTTCTCAAAGCTCAAGCACATTAGAATTGTCTAGGGAGATCTAAGGACATCACCAACTTTACTTAGAATCCAGATTTAATTGAGATGCAGCTGAGTTTAGGGGGGATGGTCCATTTGAAAAGCTTCCCTTTCACATAGAGGTTGATTATTCTGTCCTCCCTGCTTTTTGTACATTGAAATGCGAGTGCACCAGAATTACCCGCAGGCCCTGTTAAAATTCACAGTAGAGCTAAACTCCCAATTTTAATTCAGTAAGTATGGATAAGGAGTTCACATTTTGCTTTTTTTCTCCTCTCCTTCTCCTCCTTCATGTTTTCCATTTTGCATTCTATTTTTAGCCAGTTGTCAACTTATATTAAAAATAGAATGGAAAAACTCAGATCATCAGTTTCTCATAGAAAAATTCAGGTTTAAGCTAAAGGATGTGGGGTAAAACCACTAGGCCAGCTGGGCATAACTTAAATCAAGTCCCCTATGAATATGCAGTGGAGGTAACAAATAGATTCAAGGGATTAGAACTTATAAACTGTGTGCTTGAAGAACTATGGGCAGAAGTCCATAATATTATACAGGAGGCAATGAACAAAACCATCCCAAAGAAAAAGTAAGAAGGCAAAATGATTATCTGAGGAAGCCTTACAAATAACTAAAAAAAAAAAAAAGAAGAATAAGAATAAGAGATGTGCAAAGCAAGGGAGAAAGGGAAAGGCATATTAAACTAAACACAGAAGGTATGTTAAACTAAACACATGCCAACAGCATGGAGAGAAAAGAAGTTCTTCTTCAATGAACAGTGTATGAAACTGGAAGAAAATGGGAGAAGGGGAAAGATTAGAGATCTGTTCAGGAAAATTGGAGATATCAGGGGAATGTTTTGTCCAAAGATGGGCACGATAAAGGACAAAAACAGTAGAGACCTAGTAGATGCTGAAGAGATCAAGAAGAGATGGAAAGAATACATGGAAGAACTGTATAATAAAGATCCAGATGAAGTACATCCTAATCCTGATGACTACCAAGGTGTGGTCAGCTACCCAGAGCCAGACATTCTGGAGAGTGTAGTAAAGTGGGCCTTAGAAAGCACCTCTATTAATAAAGTTAGTGGATATGACAGAATTCTAGTAGAACTATTCAAAACCCTAAAGGATGATTCTATCAAGTTGTTGCATTCAATGTGTCAGCAAATCTGGAAGACCTAGCAGTGGCCACAGGATTAGAAAAGGTCAACCCTTATCCCAGTTCCCAAGAAGGGTAGTACTAAAGAATGCACTAACAATCAGACAATTGCTCTCATTTCCCATGCTGTGTGGATCACAACAAACTGGAAAGTTCTTAAAGAGATGGGAATGCCAGACCACCTTACTTGCCTCCTGTGAAACCTGTATGCAGGTCAAGAAGCAAAAGTTAGAACCAGACACGAAACAATGGACTGGTTCCAAATTGGGAAAGGAGAATGTCAAGGCTGTATATTGTCATCCTGTTTATTTAATTTCAATGCAAAATGTTGGGTTGTATGAAGCACAAGCTGGAATCAAGATTGCCAGAAGTATCAGTAGCCTCAGATATGCAGATGACTCCACCCTTATGGCAGAAAGTGAAGAGGAACTAAAGAGCCTCTTGATGAAGGTGAAAGAGGAGAGTGAAAAAGCTGGCTTAAAACTCAACATTCTAAAAATGAAGATCATGGTATCCAGTCCCATTACTTCATGGTAAATAGATGGGGAAGCAATGGAAACAGTGATAGATTTTATTTTCTTGGGCTCCAAAATCACTGCACATGGTGACTGCAGCCATGAAATTAAAAGACGCTTGCTCCTTGGAAAGCAAACCTAGACAGAATATTAAAAAGCAGAGACGTTACTTTGCCAACAAAGGTCCATACAGTTAAAGCTATGGTTTTTCCAGTAGTCATGTACAGATGTGAGAGTTGGACCATAAATAAGGCTGAGTGCCAAAGAATTGATGTTTTTGAACCGTGATGTTGGAGAAGACTCTTGAGAGTCCTTTGGACTGCAAGGAGATCAAACCAGTCAATTGTAAAGGAAATATGCCCTGACTATTTATTGGGAAGACTGATACTGACTCTGAAGCTCCAATACTTTGGCCACCTGATGCAAAGAGCCGACTCATTAGAAAATACCCTGATACTGGGGAAAATTGAAGGCAGGAGGAGAAGGGGAAGGCAGAGGATGAGATGATTGGTTGGCATCACCAACTCAATGGACATGAGTTTGAGTGTGCTCCAGGAGATGGTGAAGGACAGGGAAACCTGCTGTGCTATAGTTCATAGGGTCACAAATAGCTGGACATGACCGAGCAACTGAATAACAACAACTTATGCTGAAACTCCTGGTCCAGGGACCAGATTTGAGGACAACTGATGTATGAGGAGCATCTTGCATGGTGCTCAAGAGGGTTCTGAGTTTGGAGGCAGGAGTTGATAAACAGTGGGAACTGAAAGATAAGAGCTAAAGCAAAAGAGTATCTTAAGACAAAGGCAACATCCACTTTAAGACTCACTCTCTCTGATATTTAAAATAATCATCAATTAGTGCAAGAGGTTCCCCGAACAATGTTGAGAAGTTCTCCTGGCAGAATAGGACCATGCGTCACTTACAAAAGTTTTCCCAGGGATCTGCAGCCAGTTCTCCCTGGAGCTTTAGGCTGGTTCCCATGCCAGTAAAAATGGTGACATGACAGCGGATCATGTGAAATCAGCATGCAGATCATGTGCAGCATGCACATCATTGATTTAGGCCAGGGAAATGTTGGTATAAAAAGATCTGGGGAATTTCCTGGCAATCCAGGGGATAGGACTCTGTGCTTTCACTGCTGAGGTTTCAGGTTTGATCTCTGATAACAGAACTAACATCCCACAAGACCTTCAGTGCAGCAGAACACAAAGATCTGGCTGATGGTTTGACTTCTTATGTTTTTTAGATGTCTTTTACTGTGAGATGCTGGGATGGATTGGGGGCAGGAGGAGAAGGGGACGACAGAGGATGAGACGGCTGGATGGCATCACTGACTCGATGGACGTGAGTCTGAGTGAACTCCAGGAGTTGGTGATGGACAGGGAGGCCTGACGTGCTGCGATTCATGGGGTTGCAAAGAGTCAGACACGACTGAGCGACTGATCTGATCTGATCTGATCTGACTGTGAGATAAAGCTGCTTTTATCCTTTCATAGATCTTCTAATCAGTAAGTTTGATGAGTAGAAGATCACACTTTCCCAGGGACTGTTCTTTCCTATGCTGTTAACCTACTAAACTATTAGGAGCCTGGCCTCTCTGGGAAAACTCTGTGGTTTGCTAGGCTGGGCTGAGAGGAAGTTTGGCCTTTCAGAGGGAAGCAGATATTTAATTGCCATTTATCTCCATGAAAGAGAAGCTTCCACTCTCATTCTCCAGGTAGAATCATAATCTGATAGCATCATTGTCTTCACTTCTGGATAACGGGACTATTCTTCTCCCTTCTCCCACCCTTCTATGTACCGGCATGATTCATGGAACAATTTTTTTTTTTTTTTTGCATACAGTACACTATGGACCCTATTTACTCATGAGTAGGGTCACCAGGGCTTAAAACTGAAAATCATATGCAGCCTCCTCCTACTTCGTGCTACTGACTGAGGCCACCTCCCTCTGCGTGTCTCTTTCTGTCCTATTGCATCATCCCTGAGCATACAACTGGATAGACATGTCGGAGCTTCGGTTCTCTCTCAGGAGGAGGGTGTGGTACGAGGCAGTATGAAGATGCTGGTCCCAAGATGTAGCTTTGAGGGAATGAAGTGAGAGAGTTAAGAGGATTCCCCACATTTGTCTGCAGGTATAACTTTGTGCTGCCACTCTGTTCACTACATCCTTGCATGAAGATCACACCAGGTGGCTATTAATCAACCAGAACTTTTATTATCACTGGGCCTTGGGAAACCTGGACAGGTATGGTGACTTATAGGAAGGAATTGGACATTCTGGATCTTTAGACCTATATTACACCAATACCTGGGCTAATCAGGGCTGAAACCAGGGCAATATCACATAGAAAATGATTCTTGTTTGATCTTCCAACCTGCCTTTAGCATCAAAATCATCACCTGTGAGCAGAAGGAAAATTCTAGCAGGCTCGCCAGTGGGGGTACTTTGTTACTTCACAAGCTCACCACTCCCAGCACTATTTTGGCAAACTATTTTGCTCTCCATGGAAACCATGCAGACAAATATATTTTTGTAAGAAAGGGAGAATCCTGTGAATATAAAACTTTGAATTTTAGCCTTGGACTTTTAATGTGTTGTTAAGACATAAAAAGGCTAAGAAATATAATACAGCTTCCTTATCTTGGCATTTAGTGTAGGAAATACCTCTTTCCATGTCTGCCTTTGGGTTGTCTGAATATGACAAAAACTCCAGAATATTGGTTCATGATCTATCCAACCAGTCTTTCAGGTTGTATTGTACATGGTATGCCAGTATTTTGCTAAGCTCCAGTAATGCCTGATGAACAGAACAAAGTCCATGCCTTCTAGAAACTGTAAGGCTAAAACAGGCACTTTTTATGCTATGTAGATCTGAGTTCCTGACCTAAACCATTTTTTTCTCCCTGATAAACTTCTTTTAGCATTACTTTCAGAGCAGGTGATCTTCTGCTTGCTCAGTTTTTATTTGTCCAAAAGTTTTTTATTTTGTCTTCAGTTTTGAAGAACAGTTTTAGTGGATATAATACACTAGGTTGGTGGCTTATTTCTTTCAAAATGCTATATATTTCACTCCACTCTCTTTTTGTCAGGTTTCTGATGGGATGCATGCTATAATTTCCACCCGTATTCCTCAATTGATAAAGTGCTCCCCATCCTCCCTTCCATGGCTTCTTTTAAGATTTTATTTTTCTCTTTGTATATGATATATTTAAGATTTTTGGTATTTATCTTGTATAGTTTGCTGAAGATTGACAGATTGACAGATTTACTTGAAGGGCAGCCTGAACTTAAATAATAAGCTTCCATGTGATTCAAAATATAATATATTGGGGACTTATGACACAAAGATTCCTCTCCTATATGTGGAATTGCAACATGACTCTAGTAATTCAGAGCTTTCCTGGGTTGTTGCTTTAGAATGGATGGTACCAATTGTCTAAAGCCAAGACTGTCATTTTATTCCCCCTGTAAGAGCCAAATAGGAAATATTTTAGGCTTTACAGGCTAAAAGGCAAAATGATGGTTATTTTGTACAGACTTTTATAACTACTTAAAATGTAAAAGCTATTCTTAGATTGTAGACTGTTCAATAACAGCTAACATGGCAGATTCAGCAACCTCCAGTTTAAAGTGTAGTTTTAATGCCAAGTTGCTCTGTAAGTTAAGGATTTATGAACCTAAAACCCTAGCTGAGTCTATAAAGTGGAGAGAAATCCTTCTCTGCCAAATTTGTACAGGGATCCAGTAGGAAGATACATTTTGAAGCACCTAATAAATTAAATGGTGTTTGGCTGTGAGCTATAGCTAGAGTGATCTGTGTCCCAACATATCTACCATAGGCTTAACTTACCCTTTTCCTGTTGAAACATATAATAACACCCCTGTCATTCGAAAGAGTTATGGTTGAAATGAAAAATTATAAGGTACCCTGGCTGTGACTGTGTGCACTCCAACTGCTTATTGTTTATCTAATAATATGTTGGGAGAGGTCAGTGACTCTTTGAAGGCAGGATAATACACTTTGAGTTCTGTCATCACATCGCTGGCTTCAAGTCCAAGTTCTGTTGCAACTAATTTCAAGTCAGGTTCCTTAGTTGTATGACACTGGGTGAGTTTCATACTATAATTAAAAGCCTTACAGACTTATTAAGTCCTATAAATTCTTTTTCATTTAAAATGTACAATTCAGTGATTTTTAGTAAATTTATGGGGTTATGAAACATTCACCGGAGTTTAAGTTGGAACATTTGTGTAACCTCCAAAGAAATGTCTCGCTCATTTGCAGTCCCTTGCTGTTCCCTTTTCCAATTCCAGACAAACACCAAGATACTTCTTATCTCTAACTTTTCTATAAGATACTTCTTATCTTTAACTTTTCCAGGAATTTCTCAGAACTTCTTTAAACCTCTTTTTTTGTTGTCTATAAATGAGTGTCTAATGGTCTATACCTCATGTTTTTATTGTGTACATTAAGTGGGGTGACCCCTGTAAAGCACTCAGCCCAGGGCCAGGAATTCAGTAAGGATGCAGTAAACATTAGCTATCAGTGTTATTTTACCTAGTTCTCTTTAGGATGGACTGGTTGGATCTCCTTGCAGTCCAAGGGACTCTCAAGAGTCTTCTCCAACACCACAGTTCAAAAGCATCAATTCTTTGGTGCTCAGCTTTTCTTTTCTTTCTTTCTTTTTTTTTTTTTTTTTTTTTGACTGTTTAAGAAATTTAAGTTTTTTTTGTTGAATAAAAAACCTTGCTTTGTTTTGTTCAACAGTATCAGTTGAGCCTCTGATGATAGCAATCTCAAGAATTCAAGCTTAATCAGCAAGAGCATCTTTTTCATGGAAGTAAAGCTTTTGTCACTGGAATTCCGAGTGAAACTTACAGATACAGAATGCCCATTTCTCAAGACTTATTTAATAGGATAACTGTAGAAGAGCTTCAGGATTTCCTTTGATTTCCTATATTCTAAAGCAGCCAAAGCAACATAGTGTAATATTTTAAATTTCTGTTCTGATACTTCTTTTTTTAAATGTAATTTTATTTTGTAACTTTACAATATTGTATTGGTTTTGCCATATATCAAAATGAATCCACCACAGGTATACATGTGTTCCCCATCCTGAACTCTCCTCCCTCCTCCCTCCCCATACCATCCCTCTGGGTTGTCCCAGTGCACAAGACCCAAGCATCCAGTATTGTGCATCGAACCTGGACTAGCGACTCATTTCATATATGGTATTATACATGCTTCAATACCATTCTCCCAAATCATCCCACCCTCTCCCTCTCCCACAGAGTCCAAAAAATCTGTTCTATACATCAGTGTCTCTTTTGCTGTCTCATATACAGGGTTATTGTTATGATCTTTCTAAATTCCATATATATGTGTTAGTATACTGTATTGGTGTTTTTCTTTCTGGCTTACTTCACTCTGTATAATAGGCTCCAGTTTCATCCACCTCATTAGAACTGATTCAAATGTATTCTTTTTAATGGCTGAGTAATACTCCATTGTGTATATGTACCACAGCTTTCTTATCCATTCATCTGCTGATGGACATCTAGGTTGCTTCCATGTCCTGGCTATTATAAACAGTGCTGCGATGAACATTGGGGTACATGTGTCTCTTTCCCTTCTGGTTTCCTCAGTGTGTATGCCCAGCAGTGGGATTGCTGGGTCATAAGGCAGTGTTATTTCCAGTTTTTAAGGAATCTCCACACTGTTCTCCATAGTGGCTGTACTAGTTTGCATTCCCACCAACAGTGTAAGAGGGTTCCTTTTTCTCCACACCCTTTCCAGCATTTATTGCTTGTAGACTTTTGGATCACAGCCATTCTGACTGGCTTGAAATGGTACCTCATAGTGGTTTTGATTTGCATTTCTCTGATAATGAGTGATGTTGAGCATCTTTTCATGTGTTTGTTAGCCATCTGTATGTCTTCTTTAGAGAAATGTCTATTTAGTTCTTTGGCCCATTTTTTGATTGGGTCATTTATTTTTCTGGGATTGAGCTGCAGGAGTTGCTTGTACATTTTTGAGATTAGTTATTTGTCAGTTGCTTCATTTGCTATTATTTTCTCCCATTCTGAAGGCTGTCTTTTCACCTTGCTTATAGTTTCCTTTGTTGTGCAGAAGCTTTTAATTTTAATTAGGTCCCATTTGTTTATTTTTGCCTTTATTTCCAATAATCTGGGAGGTGGGTCATAGAGGATCCTGCTGTGATGTATGTCGGAGAGTGTTTTGCCTATGTTCTCCTCTAGGAGTTTTATAGTTTCTGGTCTTACATTGAGATCTTTAATCCATTTTGAGTTTATTTTTGTGTATGGTGTTAGAAAGTGTTCTAGTTTCATTCTTTTACAAGTGGTTGACCAGTTTTCCCAGCACCACTTGTTAAAGAGATTGTCTTTAATCCATTGTATATTCTTGCCTCCTTTGTCAAAGATAAGGTGTCCATATGTGCGTGGATTTATCTCTGGGCTTTCTATTTTGTTCCATTGATCTGTATTTCTGTCTTTGTGCCAGTACCATACTGTCTTGATGACTGTGGCTTTGTAGTAGAGCCTGAAGTCAGGTAGGTTGATTCCTCCAGTTCCATTCTTCTTTCTCAAGATTGCTTTGGCTAATCGAGGTTTTTTGCATTTCCATACAAATTGTGAAATTATTTGTTCTAGCTCTGTGAAGAATACTGTTGGTAGCTTGATAGGGATTGCATTGAATCTATAAATTGCTTTGGGTAGTATACTCGTTTTCACTATATTGATTCTTCCAATCCATGAACATGGTATATTTCTCCATCTATTAGTGTCCTCTTTGATTTCTTTCACTAGTGTTTTATAGTTTTCTATATATAGGTCTTTAGTTTCTTTAGGTAGATATATTCCTAAGTATTTTATTCTTTCCGTTGCAATGGTGAATGAAATTGTTTCCTTAATTTCTTTTTCAGTTTTCTCATTATTAGTGTATAGGAATGCAAGGGATTTCTGTGTGTTGATTTTATATCCTGCAACTTTACTATAATCATTGATTAGTTCTAGTAATTTTCTGGTGGAGTCTTTAGGGTTTTCTATGTAGAGGATCATGTCATCTTCAAACAGTGAGAGTTTTACTTCTTCTTTTCCAATTTGGATTCCTTTTATTTCTTTTTCTGCTCTGATTGCTGTGGCCAAAACTTCCAAAACTATGTTGAATAGTAATGGTGAAAGTGGGCACCCTTGTCTTGTTCCTGACTTTAGAGGAAATGCTTTCAATTTTTCACCATTGAGGATAATGTTTGCTGTGGGTTTGTCATATATAGCTTTTATTATGTTGAGGTATGTTCCTTCTATTCCTGCTTTCTGGAGAGTTTTTATCATAAATGGATGTTGAATTTTGTCAAAGGCTTTCTCTGCATCTATTGAGATAATCATATGGTTTTTATTTTTCAATTTGTTAATGTGATGTATAACATTGATTGATTTGTGGATATTGAAGAATCCTTGCATCCCTGGGATAAAGCCCACTTGGTCATGGTGTATGATCTTTTTAATGTGTTGTTGGATTTTGATTGCTAGAATTTTGTTAAGGATTTTTGCATCTATGTTCATCAGTGATACTGGCCTGTAGTTTTCTTTTTTTGTGGGATCTTTGTCAGGTTTTGGTATTAGGGTGATGGTGGCCTCATAGAATGAGTCTGGAAGTTTACCTTCCTCTGCAATTTTCTGGAAGAGTTTGAGCAGGATAGGTGTTAGCTCTTCTCTAAATTTTTGGTAGAATTCAGCTGTGAAGCTGTCTGGACCTGGGCATTTGTTTGCTGGAAGATTTTTGATTACAGTTTCAATTTCCATGCTTGTGATGGGTCTGTTAAGATTTTCTATTTCTTCCTGGTCCAGTTTTGGAAAGTTGTACTTTTCTAAGAATTTGTCCATTTCTTCCACGTTGTCCATTTTATTGGCATATAATTGTTGATAGTAGTCTCTTATGATCCTTTGTATTTCTGTGTTGTCTGTTGTGATCTCTCCATTTTCATTTCTAATTTATTGATTTGATTTATCTCCCTTTGTTTCTTGATGAGTCTGGCTAATGATTTGTCAATTTTATTTATCCTTTCAAATAACCAGCTTTTCGCTTTGTTGATTTTTGCAATGGTCTCTTTTGTTTCTTTTGCATTTATTTCTGCCCTAATTTTTAAGATTTCTTTCCTTTTACTAACCCTGGGGTTCTTCATTTCTTCCTTTTCTAGTTGCTTTAGGTGTAGAGTTAGGTTATTTATTTGACTTTTTTCTTGTTTCTTGAGGTATGCATGTATTGCTATGAACTTTCCACTTAGGACTGCTTTTACAGTGTCCCACAGGTTTTGGGTTGTTGTGTTTTCATTTTCATTCGTTTCAATGCAAATTTTGATTTCTTTTTTTATTTCTTCTGTGATTTGTTAGTTATTCAGCAGCGTGTTGTTCAGCCTCCATATGTTGGAATTTTTAATAGTTTTTCTTCTGTAATTGAGATCTAATCTTACTGCATTGTGGTCAGAAAAGACGCTTGGAGTGATTTCAATTTTTTTTTTTTTTTTTTTTTTTACCAACGCTAGATTTATGGCCCAGGATGTGATCTATCCTGGAGAAGGTTCTGTGTGCACTTTAGAAAAAGGTGAAATTCATTGTTTTGGAATGAAATGTTCTATAGATATCAACTAGGTCTAACTGGTCTGTTGTGTAGTTTAAAGTTTATGTTTCCTTGTTAATTTTCTGTTTAGTTGATCTATATATAGGTATGAGTGGGGTATTAAATTCTCCCACTATTATTGTGTTATTGTTAATTTCTCCTTTCATACTTGTTAGCATTTTTCTTACATATTGCGGTGCTCCCGTGTTGGGTGCATATATATTTATAATTCTTATATCTTCTTCTTGGATTGATCCTTTGATCATTATGTAGTGACCATCTTTGTCTCTTTTCACAGCCTTTGCTTTAAAGTCTATTTTATCTGATATGAATATTGCTACTCCTGCTTTCTTTTAGTCCCTATTTGCATGGAAAATCTTTTTCCAGCCCTTCACTTTCAGTCAGTATGTGTCCCCTGTTTTGAGGTGGGTCTCTTGTAAACAACATATGTAGGGGTCTTGTTTTTGTATCCATTCAGCCAGTCTTTGTCATTTGGTTGGGGCATTCAACCCATTTACGTTTTAGGTAATTGCTGATAAGTATGATCCTGTTGCCATTTACTTTATTGTTTTGGGTTTGAATTTATACACCGTTTTTGTGTTTCCTGTCTAGAGAATATCCTTTAGTATTTGTTGGAGAGCTGGTTTGGTGGTGCTGAATTCTCTCAGCTTTTGCTTGTCTGTAAAGCTTTTGATTTCTTCTTCATATTTGAATGAGATCCTTGCTGGGTACAATAATCTGGGCTGTAGGTTATTTTCTTTCATCACTTTAAGTATGTCTTGCCATTCCCTCCTGGCTTGAAGAGTTTCTATTGAAAGATCAGCTGTTATCCTTATGAGAATTCCATTGTGTGTTATTTGTTGTTTTTCCCTTACTGCTTTTAATATTTGTTCTTTGTGTTTAATCTTTGTTAATTTGATTAATATGTGTCTTGGGGTGTTTCGCCTTGGGTTTATCCTGTTTGGGACTCTCTGGGTTTCTTGGACTTGAGTGATGATTTCCTTCTCCATTTTAGGGAAGTTTTCAATGATTATCTCCTCAAGTATTTTCTCATGGTCTTTCTTTTTGTCTTCTTCTTCTGGGACTCCTATGATTCGAATGTTGTACCATTTAATATTGTCCTGGAGGTCTCTGAGATTGTCCTCATTTCTTTTAATTCGTTTTTCTTTTTTCCTCTCTGATTCATTTATTTCTACCATTCTATCTTCTAATTCACTATTCCTATCTTCTTCCTCTGTTATTCTACTATTTGTTGCCTCCAGAGTGCTTTGATCTCATTTATTGCATTATTCATTATATATTGACTCTTTTTTTATTTCTTCTAGGTCCTTGTTAAACCTTTCTTGCATCTTCTCAATCCTTGTCTCCAGGCTATTTATCTGTGATTCCATTTTAATTTCAAGATTTTGGATCAATCTCACTATCATTATTCGGAATTCTTTATCAGGTACATTCCCTATCTCTTCCTCTTTTGTTTGATTTGGTGGGCATTTATCCTGTTCCTTTACCTGCTGGATATTCCTCAGTCTCTTCATCTTGTTTATATTGCTAAGTTTGGGGTGTCCTTTCTGTATTCTGGCAGTTTGTGGAGTTCTCTTTATTGTGGCGTTTCCTCACTGTGTGTGGGTTTTTACAGGTGGCTTGTCAAGCTTTCTTGGTTAGGGAAGCTTGTGTCAGTGTTCTGGTAGGTGGAGCTGGATTTCTTCTCTCTGGAGTGCAATGAAGTGTCCAGTAATGAGTTATGAGATGTCTATGGATTTGGAGAAACTTTGGGCAGCCTGTATATTAGAGCTCAGGGCTGTGTTCCTGTGTTGCTGGAGAATTTGCTTGGTATGTCTTGCCCTGGAACTTGTTGGTCCTTGTGTGGTGCTTGGTTTCAGTGTAGGTATGGAGGAGTTGGATAAGCTCCTGTCAATTAATGTTCCCTGGAGTCAGGAGTTCCCTGGAGTCAGGGTTTGGACTTAAGCCTCCTGCTTCCAGTTATCAGTCTTATTTTTACAGTAGTCTCAAAACTTCTCCTTCTATAGAGCTTTAACTTCTCCCAACAGCTAAAACTTCTCCTTTTATCTATACCATTGATTAAACATCTAGGTTAAAGATGAAAAGTTTCTCCACCGTGAGGGTCACCCAGAGAGTTTCACAGCATTACATGGAGAAGAGAAGAGGGAGGAGGGAGTTAGAGGTGACCCGAATGAGATGAGGTGGAATCAATAGAGGAGAGAGCGGGCTAGCCAGTAATCACTTCCTTATGTGCACTCCACACCTGGACCTCTCAGAGATGTTCACGGAGTTATACAAAGAAGAGAAGAGGGAGGAAGGAGACAGAGGTGGCCCGGAGGATAAAAGGGGGGAATGAAAAGGAGAGAGACAGATCCAGCCAGTAATTAGTTCCCTAAGTGTTCTCCACTGTCTGGAACACACAGAAATTCAGAGTTGGGTAGAGTAGAGAGGGGTTAGGGAAGAGACACAGGCGACCTGGTGGAGATAAAGAAGAGTCCAAAGGGTGAGAGAGCAGTCAAGCCAGCAATCTCGCTCCCAAGTAAAACATAGGTACTGAAGACTGGGTTCTTAAAGGTATAAAATTGGTAACAAATACCTAAAAACAAAAGATAAAAATCTAGAGTAGAGTTTGGAATTTCAAAAATACTATGTTAAAGAAAAGAAGAAGAAAAATAAAGAGAAAAAACAAAAACAAAGTCACAAAAATTATAAAGAAAATATAGGTACAAAATTGATAACAAATACCAAAAAGCATAAATTAAAAATCTAGAGTAATGTTTGGAATTTCAGAAATACAATGTTAAAGAAAAGAAGAAGAGAAAGAAAGAAAAAAAAAGTCACAAAAATTATTTTAAAAATATAGGTACAAAATTGATAACAAATACCAAAAAGCATAAATTAAAAATCTAGAGTAAAGTTTGGAATTTCAGAAATACAATGTTAAAGAAAAGAAGAAGAGAAAGAAAGAGAGAAAAAAAAGTCACAAAAATTATTTTAAAAATATATGTACAAAATTGATAACAAATACCAAAAAGCTAAAATTAAAAATCTAGAGTAGAGTTTGGAATTTCTAAAATACAATGTTAAAGAAAAGAAAAAAAAAATAAAAAAAATTAAAAAAAAACAAGGTTACAAAAATTATAAAAAATATATATATGAAGTTTGCTTTAAAAAAATAGGGTATTTTTTTTTTTGCAAAGTAATAATAGGTTATAAAAGTGAAAATTATAAGAGTAATAGAGGACTTAAAATTTTAAAAAAAATTTAAAAAAAGAAAGAAAGAAAGAATGATCATAAAAATAGTTAAAATATATCTAGGACTTCCTCTGGTGTTGTTGTGGGTATTGTGGGATCCGTTCATTTTCGGCTAGTTCCTTGGTCCAGCTTATATTTCTCAAGATCTATAGGCCCCTTCCTATGTAGTCAGTACTAACGACAGGGTTTTAATCCATTGCCTGTCGCTTCCAAGGCGGTTCCCTCTGTTATAGCTTCTTCTGTTTGCTGGTCTCTTTAGTGTCTGATTTCTGCCCTGATACAAAGGGGATGGTGGTGGACACTTTTTTTTTTTTTTTTTAGGCTCACTTGTTCAGTTGCTGTCGGGAGGGAGGGACGCTGCAAACAAATAACACTGGTGCGTGCTCACAGTGCTTCAGCCACACTGGGTCTGCCCCCGCTTACGGCGCGTGTGGCCTCCCTGCCCACACTGCTCAGGCTCTAGGTTGCTCCACCAGGAACCATCCGTGGCCGGCCCTGGGCTGCCTGCACCTCCCAAGTCCAAGCCGCTCAGGTTCAGGCACTCGGGTAGTCCCCAGAGGCACAGACTCAGTTGGGCCTGCGTTTTGTGCCTTCCCAGGTCGGAGCAGCTCAGGTGATGAGGTGTTTGGCGAGTGCAGTTGCTGCGACTTATCGCCTCCCCGCAGATCGGTTTTCTGGGTGTACAACTGGCACACCTTCTCAGGCAGATGTTGACCGTCCAGAACCCCAAGAAGTCTTAGTAAGCAAAGAAGCCTGCTTATAGTTTTGTAGATAATGTCTCTCTGGGGCTGCAATTGTCCCCTTCCGGCTCTGGCTGTCTGTCACCGGAGGGGAATGGTCTGCAGCCGGCTATCTCTGTTCAGTCCTTTGTTCTGTGCGCGGGCCTTGCGGTGTCTTAGGTTAAGCCTGGCTTTTCGCGTGGTAGATATCCCACAGTCTGGTTTGCTAGCCCAAATTAGTTCGCCCAGACTGTACTCAGGGAATTCAGGCTAGATCCTTACTCTAAGCAATGCAACCAGCTCCGCGCCTCCCTGCCCAGCCCCCGCTGGCTAGTGGCGGGTGCAGACGTCTGCGCTGCTTCTCCACTGGGGGAGTTACCTTTGGGCTCATAATCTGTGGGGTTTAATTTTTTATTTATTTTTCCTCCCTGTTATGTTGCCCTCTGTGCTTCCAAGGCTCGGCACAGACTCGGCAGTGAGAGTGTTTCCTGGTGTTTGGAAACTTCTCTCTTTTTAAGACTTCCTTCCCGGGACGGAGCTCTGTCCCTCCCTCTTTTGTCTCTTTTTTTGTCTTTTATATTTTTTCCTACCTCCTTTCAAAGACAATGGGTTGCTTTTCTGGGTGCCTGACGTCCTCTGCTGGCATTCAGAAGTTGTTTTGTGGAATTTACTAGGTGTTTAAATGCTTTTTGATGAATTTGTGCGGGAGAAAGTGGTCTCCCCGTCCTATTCCTCTGCCATCTTCCCCTAGAGTTCTCAGCTTTTCTTATAGTCCAACTCTCACATCCATACATGACCACTGGAAAAACCATAGCCTTGACTAGATGGACCTTTGTTGACAGAGTAATGTCTCTGCTTTTCAATATGCTGTCTAGGCTGGTCATAACCTTCCTTCCAAAGAGTAAGCATATTTTAATTTCATGGCTGCAATCACTATCTGCAGTGATTTTGGAGCCCAGAAAAATAAAGTCTGATACTGTTTTCACTGTTTTCCCATCTATTTCCCATGAAGTGATGGGCCGGATGCCATGATCTTAGTTTTCTGAATGTTGAGCTTTAAGTCAACTTTTTCACTCTCCTCTTTCACCTTCATCAAGAGGCTCTTTAGTTCTTCACTTTCTGCCATAAGGGTGGTGTCATCTGCATATCTGAGGTTATTGATATTTCTCCCGGCAATCTTGATTCCACCTTGTGCTTCTTCCAGCCCAGCGTTTCTCATGATGTACTCTGCATATAAGTTAAATAAGCAGGAGGACAATATACAGCTTTGATGTACTCCTTTTCCTATTTGGAACCAGTCTGTTGTTCCATGTCCAGTTCTAATTGTTGCTTCCTGACCTGCATGCAGGTTTCTCAAGAGGAAGGTCAGGTGGTCTGGTATTTTCATCTCTTTCAGAATTTTCCACACTTTATTGTGATCCACACAGTCAAAGGATTTGGCATAGTCAATAAAGCAGAAATAGATGTGTTTGTTTGTTTGTTTGTTTTTCCCTGGAACTCTCTTGCTTTTTTGATGATCCATCGGATGTTGACAATTTGACCTCTGGTTCCTCTGCCTTTTCTAAAACCAGCCTGAACATTTGGAAGTTCATGGTACATGTATTGCTGAAGCCTGGCTTGGAGAATTTTAAGCATTACTTTACTAGCCTGTGAGCTAAGTGCAATTGTGCAGTACTTTGAGCATTCTTTGGCACTGCCTTTCTTTGGGATTGGAATGAAAACTGACCTTTTCCAGTCCTGTGTAGGAGACCAGAAAATTTATTAACTATGCATATGACCATAGGGTTTCTCTCTGCAAGAAAGATAGTGTGTGCTCTAACAAATATTTTATTTCTTCTACTAATTGTATTATACACTTTATAGTCACTGATTCTCTACCATTGAAAAATTCTCTAGATATACTAAGTGTAGCAAATGAAATATCCTATAAATGGAGTATAGAAAACCATGCAATGTGTTTTACTTTAAATTAAGAAAAAATGAGCCATTCTTAGAACTGGTTTTCTGGAGGAGCTTTAGGAAAACCAAGAACATCTTGAATAAACTTGTTTGAAGTCGTTGAAGTGTTAATATGGTTGACAAGTATAGCAACAAGCTTGAAAGAGTTTATATAATTTGCAAGAGACTTACACATCAATACTAAAAACATTGCCCAAATAAACTGATTTATTCTCTTTTCTTTTGTACAAATAATGGTACCCAATCTTGATGAGATGCTCCTTTGATACCAGTGATTGTATAGAGAAAACAACTATCTGAAAAATTTATGAAATGTATAGACACTTCAAATATTAATGTCCTTTACTCTAAAATTTATCTCTAATAAAACTTACTGCTTTCAAAATGAAAAAATTATAATCATGGACCAGGCTTATATGGAGTATTTATTTCACAATATTCACATTTGTAAAATTGTTTGGAAACAGAAATAGCTCATGAAAATAAATTAGGAATGATCTTTCCATAGCTTTAAAATTATATTCTTTAAAATAAGAACAGTCAGTCAGTTCAGTCACTCAGTCACGTCTGACTCTTTGTGACCCCATGGATAGCAGCATGCCAGGCCTCTCTGTCCATCACCAATTTCTAGAGCTTGCTCAAATTCTTGTCCATTGAGTCGTTGATACCATCCAACCATCTCCTCCTATGTTGTCCCCTTCTCCTCCCACCTTCAATCTTTCCCAGCATCAAGGTCTATTCTAATCAGTCAGTTCTTCATATCAGGTGGCCAAGGTATTTGAGTTTCAGTTTTAGCATCAGTCCCTCCAATGAATATTCAGGGCTGATTTCCTTTAGGATTAACTGGTTGGATCTCGTTGCAGTCCAAGGGACTCTCAAGAGTCTTCTCCAACATTAGAGTTCAAAAGCATCAATTTTTTGGCTCTCAGCCTTCTCTATAGTCCAGTTCTCACACCTGTACATGACTACTGGAAAAACCATAGCTTTGTCTATATGAATCTTTGTCAGCAAAGTAATGTCTCTGCCTTTTAATATGCTGTCCAGGTTGGTCACAGCTTTTCTTCAATGGAACAAGCATCTTTTAATTTCATGGCTGCAGTGATTTTGGAGGCTAAGGAAATGAAGTCTGTCGCTGTTTCCATTGTTTCCCCATCTATTTGCCATGAAGTGATGGGACCAGATGCCATGATATTTGTTGATGACTGAGTGACTTTCACTTTCAAAATAAGAACACCACCCATTTATACCATGTTACTTTCATTTTGTAACATATGTTACAAAGAATTATTTATTTACTTAAAAGAAATATGTATCATTCCAAAAAAGCAGAATAGACATTCTTTTCAAGCGCACAGGCAACATTCTCTACAACTGACCACATACTAGAGCACAAAATAACCCTCAACAAATTTAAGAGTTATAGAAATCATTTCAAGCATCTTTTCTGACCACAATGGCATGAAACTAGAAATCAATCCCAGAAAAACAAAAAAAAGGAAGAAACAATTACATAGAGACTAAATAGAATGCTACTAAAAAGTGTTTAAATGATAAAATCAAAGAAGAAAATAAAAAATACTTCAAGAAAAATGACAGTGAAAACAGAACTATACAAACACTATGGAATGTGGCAAAAATAGTTCTCAGAGAAAAGTTTATGTTGATACAGGTCTTCTTTAAGAAATAAGAAATCTCAAGTGAATAATCAAACTCACCACCTAAAATAATTAGAAAAAGAAGAACAAACAAAACTTCAAGGAAGCTTAAGGAAGGAGTTAATAAAGTTCAGATAGGAAATCAATAGAGATAAAAATAATGGAAATGGAAAAATCAATAAAACCAAGACCAGGTTCTTTGAAAGGGTAAACAAATTTGATAAACCTCTGGCTGGGCTCACCAAGAAGAAAAGAGAGAAGACCAAATAAAATAAAAAGTGAAAGAGGAAAAACAACTGATATTGGAAAAAAAAAAATATATATATATATATAAGACTATGCACAATTATATGCCAACAAATTTGACAAACTAGAAGAAATGAAAAACTTTTTAGAATCATAAAGCTCACCAAAACTGAATCAAGTAGAAATAGGTTGCTTGAACAGACCAGTCACTAGAAATGAAATAGAATCTTTAATTAAAAAAAAAAAAATCTGTACGAATAAAAGTGCAGGACCAGATGGCTTCACAGGCAAATTCTACCAAACACACAAAGAAGAATTTAGACTGATCATTCTATTGCTCATCCTAAAGTTCGAAGAGAAAGGAACATACCCAAAGACATTCTATGGGGCCACCATCACCCTGCTACTAAAATAAGACAAAGGCACTACCAAAAAAGAAAATTACAGACCAATATCTTTTGATGAATATACATGCAATAATGTTCAATAAAATATTTGTAGACTGAATTGAACAACACATAAAAAAATCATGAACCACAACCAAGTGGGATTTATCCTAGGGCCACATGGCTGGCACAGCATATACAAATAAATCTGTGATACACCACACCAACAAAAGAAAAGACAAAGCCACATAATAATTTTAATGGATGCAAAACAAGTATTTGATAAGATTTCGCACCAATTCATGATAAAACCCTTATGAAAGTGAATATAGAGGGAACGTGTCTCAATATAATAAAAGCTATTTATGACAAACCCACAGCCAACATAAAAATCAATGGTGAAAAGTTGAAAGCCTTCCCAATAAAGCAGGGAACAAAACAAGGATGCCTACTCTCACCACTTCTCTTCAACATAGTATTGAAGACATGTGTCTTAGCCATAGCAATCAGACAAGAAAAATGAATAAAATATATTCAGAATGGTAGGGTAAAATTGTCATTATATGCATGTGACAAAATACTCCATTTACAAAACACTAAAGGCTTCACACCAAAATATTAGAACGTACAAATGAATTCAGCAAAGTAGCAGGATACAAGATTAACATAAAGAAACCAGTTGCATTTCTTTATGCTAACAGTCATATACCAGAAAGGGGATGTAAAAAAAAAAAAAAAGCTCTTAATAATGAACCAGAAAAGTAGAATACCTAGGAATAAACATGACCAAGGAGTTGAAAGACTTGCATGCTGATAAATATAAAACATTAATAAAGGAAATTAAATAAGATTCAAAAAATAAAAATAAAAAGACATCCTATGCTCTTGGATTGGAAGAATTTTGTTAAAATGGCCATACTACCCAAAACTATATACAGATTCAATGAAATGCCTATCAACATATTCATGATGGTTTTCCCAGAATTATAACAAATAATCCTAAAATTCATATGGAAACATAAAAGACAACAAACTGCCAAAACAATCCTGAGGACAAAGAACAAAGTGGGAGGCATAACTTTCAGTCAATATTACATAGCTACAGTAAATAAATCAGCATGGTACTGGCACAGAGACAGACATTCAGGTCAATGGAACAGAATAGACAGCTCAGCAGTAAACCCACATACCTATGGACAATTAATCTTTGATAAAGGAAACAAGAATAATATACAATGGGAAAAATGCAGTCTTTTTAGCAAGCAGTGTTAGGAATGTTGGACAGCCACATGTAAATCAATGAAGTTAGAGCATATCCTCACTCTGTACACAAAAGTAAACTCAAAATACCTTAAAAATAAGACAAGACACCATAAAATTCCTAGAAAAAGCAAAACATTCTCTGATTTAAATCATACAATGTTTTCTTAGTTCAGCTTTCCAAGGCGATGGAAATAGAAGCAAAAATAAACAAATGGAACTTAGTGAAACTTACAGGATTTTTCACAACAAAGGAAACCATAAACAAAACAGAAAGGCAAACTATGGACTTGAAGAAAATATTTGCAAATGATGCCACTGACATGGCTTAATTTCCGAAAGATACAAACATGCCCTATAATTTAATAACAAAAACCAAACAACCCAACCAAAAAATGAACAGAAGACCTAAATAAACATTTCTCCAAAGAAGATATATACAGATGGCCAATAGGAACATGAAAAGATGCTCATCATCACTAATTATTAGAGAAATGAAAATCCAAACAACACTGGTACAACCTCACAGTCGTAATGGACATCATTAAAAATCTACAAATAATAAATCCTAGAGAGAGTGTGGAGAAGAAGGAACCTCTTAACAGGGTTGGTGACAATGTAATCTGATGCAGTCATGGAAAAAATTAGGGAGGTTGTCAAAAAACTAAAAATAGATTTGCCACATGATCTAGCAATCCCACTCCTGGGCATATAATCAGAAAAATTATAATTCAAAAAGATAAATGCACCTACATGTTCATAGCAGCACTATTTACAATAGTCAAGACATGGAAACAACCTAAATGTCCACTGACAGATGAATGGATAAAGAATATGTGGTATCTATATATATACATATATATGTAAAATCATCACTGGGCCATTATAAAGAATGAAATAATGCCATTTGCGGCAACATGAATGGACCTAGAGATGATCATACTAAGTGAAGTTCAGGTCAGAAAGAGAAAGACAAATACCATATGCTATCACTTATATATGGAATCTAAAGTATGACACAAATGAGCATGTTTATGAAGCGAAAACAGACTAACAGATATAGAGAACAGACTTGTGGTTGCCTGGGGGAGATGGAGCGGGGGTGTGAAAGATTGGGAGTTTGGGGCTGGCAGATGCAAACTTTTACATATAAGATGGGTAAACAACAAATCCTACTGTATAGCTCAGGAACTACATTGAATATCCTGTGATAAATTAAAACATAATGGAAAAGACTATGGAAGAGAAGGTATGTATATCTATAACCGAATCACTTTACTAAACAGCAGAATTTAATACAACATTGTAAATCAACTATACTTCAATAAAAAATTGTAAAAAGAGAAGCAATATATCATATATTGCAATTAGGTATTTGTGGATTTTAGTATTACATGCCATTTAAATTTTCTTCACATTTTATAATTTTTCTTAGTGAATATGAATTATTTTTATAGTTATAAAAATTCACTTTGTTGTTTCAAAGACAAAATGAAGTTGCAAATATGTTTGCTGAGGTCCTCTTTCAAAGGAAATGATTCTTTGATGCAAGAATTTGGATGGGGCTGCTAAACACCGGGAAAGAACATTTTATTGATGGACAAGGAAAAATGTCATCCCACAATTTGTCCTCTGGTGTTCTGGCATTTCTCAGTCCTGCCATGAAGACAGTGTTTAAAGAAAGTTATCATGATAGTTCATTCTTGGGTATTCACATAAATCACACTGTTTTATTTTTCTCTTCCTTGAGGGCTTTCTTTTTTCTTTTCTGTAATATTACAGGACTGAAGTCACTAACGGCTCAAATGATCAATACATGCAGGAAGGCTGGGAACTAGTTCCAGGAAGCAGTTTGTCTTAATTTATCCAGATAACCAAAGCTAATTCATGTAAGTTGGGGAGATCATAATCTCTATACATAGCTATCCAGGGATTCCATGGTGGCTCAGAGGATAAAGCATCTGCCTGCAATGCAGGAGACCCAGGTTCGATCCCTGGGTTGGGAAGATCCCAGGGAGAAGGAAATGGCAACCCACTCCAGTATTCTTGCCTGGAGAATCCCATGGACAGAGGAGCCTGGCGGACTACAGTCCACAGGATCGCAAAGAGTCGGACACGACTGAGTGACTTCGCATTCTTTTCTTATTGAACAGAAACTAATTCTTTGTCTTCCCAAGCTAACTAAAACGTGTGTGGGTGTAGATGTGTGCTGGGTATAAAGCCTCATCCTCTGTGAAGTTGATGGGAGGAGACAGGAGGAGGAGGGCTTTTCTCTTGAATCCCTCCCTCTTGTGGGGCATCCCACAGCACAGCACGCATGGAGGTCAGACCCACCAGTCTCTCATTTGCTGATTGGAAACTCTTGGTATAATGCCACATGCTCTCAGAGCTGAAACATTCTTATGAATTCAGTTTCAAATTTACTTTCCATTTTCTGCCAGGTACTTTCACAGACATCTGAGATTCCTAAACTGAGAATTATTGTTAGGCCACCTAAGTCAGGAGACCCTTGAAACCTCAGGATCTCTAGAAAGATCTTCACGTTTACACCTTGACTTCACATAAGTTCTTGGAACAGTGTTTAAGGATGTAGGTTCATTCATCTGGGGTTAGTCATTAGGACTGCGTTAGCACCTGGAAGTAGAGGTACATTTATTTTATTTTTTATTTATTTTATTTTATTTTCTTGTGGTATAAACTTTTTTAATTTTTATTTTATTTTTAAACTTTACAATATTAATTGGTTCTGCCATATATCGAAATGAATCCGCCACAGGCATACACGTGTTCCCCAATCTGAACTCTCCTCCCTCCTCCCTCCCCATACCATCCCTCTGGGTCGTCCCAGTGCACCAGCCCCAAGCATCCAGCATCGCGCATAGAACCTGGACTGGCGACTCGTTTCATATATGGTATTATACATATTTCAATGCCATTCTCCCAAATCATCCCACCCTCTCCCTCTCCCACAGAGTCCAAAAGACTGTTCTATACATCAGTGTCTCTTTTGCTGTCTCGTATACAGGGTTATTGTTACCATCTTTCTAAATTCCATATATATGCGTTAGTATACTGTATTGGTGTTTTTCTTTCTGGCTTACTTCACTCTGTATAATAGGCTCCAGTTTCATCCACCTCATTAGAACTGATTCAAATGTATTCTTTTTAATGGCTGAGTAATACTCCATTGTGTATATGTACCACAGCTTTCTTATCCATTCATCTGCTAATGGACATCTAGGTTGCTTCCGTGTCCTAGCTATTATAAACAGTGCTGCGATGAACATTGGGGTACACGTGTCTCTTTCCCTTCTGGTTTCCTCAGTGTGTATGCCCAGCAGTGGGATTGCTGGATCATAAGGCAGTTCTATTTCCAGTTTTTAAGGAATCTCCACACTGTTCTCCATAGTGGCTGTACTAGTTTGCATTCCCACCAACAGTGCAAGAGGGTTCCCTTTTCTCCACACCCTCTCCAGCATTTATTATTTGTAGACTTTTGGATCTCAGCCATTCTGACTGGTGTGAAATGGTACCTCATAGTGGTTTTGATTTGCATTTCTCTGATAATGAGTGATGTTGAGCATCTTTTCATGTGTTTGTTAGCCATCTGTATGTCTTCTTGGAGAAATGTCTATTTAGTTCTTTGGCCCATTTTTTGATTGGGTCATTTATTTTTCTGGGATTGAGCTGTAGGAGTTGCTTGTATATTTTTGAGATTAGTTGTTTGTCAGTTGCTTCATTTGCTATTATTTTCTCCCATTCTGAAGGCTGTCTTTTCACCTTACTTATAGTTTCCTTTGTTGTGCAGAAGCTTTTAATTTTAATTAGGTCCCATTTGTTTATGTTTGCTTTTATTTCCAATATTCTGGGAGGTGGGTCATAGAGGATCCAGCTGTGATGTATGTCGGAGAGTGTTTTGCCTATGTTCTCCTCTAGGAGTTTTATAGTTTCTGGTCTTACGTTGAGATCTTTAATCCATTTTGAGTTTATTTTTGTGTATGGTGTTAGAAAGTGTTCTAGTTTCATTCTTTTACAAGTGGTTGACCAGTTTTCCCAGCACCACTTGTTAAACAATATTGTATTGGTTTTGCCATATATCAACATGAATCTGCCACAATTTAAAAGGTTCATTTTTGTTTCTTTTGTTTGTTTGTTTCTGTACTGGAATTAAGTCATTAGTTTAATCTTAACAAAGAACCCTTTGCCAAGAGGGTCAGGAATTGTACAATAAACCTTTTGGCAGGGGTGTCAGGAATTAGTTGCCATTGTACAGAGAGTGAAGTGTATCCCCTCCAGCCTACATCCTCACAGAATATGGCTTGAAAACAAGGAAAATCTCTTGTACTTAGAAATGATATTTTTTCTGAATAAAAAGGACTATGGTTTGAAGCTAGTGTTTCTTCCACCATTTCATTTTGTTGTTTTTTTTTTATCTTTTTAAAAATTTTTAATTGGAGGATAATTGCTTTACAATGTTGTGTTGGTTTCTGCAATACAATACAACAGCATGAATCAACCATAAGCATACATATACCCCCTCCTTCTTGTACGTCTCCTCCATTCCTCCCCCACTTCACCCCACCCCTCTAGGTTGTCACAGAGCACTAGGCTGAGCTCCGTGTGTTATACAACAGTTTCCACTACCTTTCTATTTCACATATGTTAATGTATGTGTTTCAATGCTACTCTCTCAATTTGTGCCACCCTCTCCTTCTTCTGTTGTATCCACAAATCTGTTCTCTACATGTATCCCTTTTTCATTCTTTTATATGCAAGTTTTTCTATAGGAAAAAAAAAAAGCAGTTGCTGAAAAATTCCATCTTGGAATTAGTAAAACAATAATGTTTTGGGTTTCATTATGGCCCATGGTTATCTAAAATAGTCTGAACTCTGCCTATGTGACATTTCCACATGAGTGTTTAACAAGCACTTCAAACTCAACATGCTCAAAATAGAACTCCTGGTCAGCCCACAGGTCACCTCCTCTGCAAGCTTTCTCTCTCTCAGAAAATGGATCTCCCATCTACCTGGTTGTTTAAGCAAATGTTAGAAGATTTGTTCTAGCTATCTCTGTCTCTACAGCCAACCTTTCATCAATTTCTGTTGATATTACTTCCAAAATGTTACCCTAAATTACTGACTTCTCCCCATCACTATTGTTACCACTCTGGCCAGTCGTCAGCCTCTCTTCTCTGGATCATTGTACTGGTCTTCTAACTCATCTCCTTACTCATTTATGCTCTGTTTTCTACCAAGAAGCAAGAACTATTAAAAAATAATTTCCCTATTTTAAGTTATTGACTGGCTTTCCATAGCTACTAGAATAAAATCTTTTTGCCCACTGCCTTGGTGCACAAAGCCCTCTGGACCCAGCCCCCACTACTTCTCTGACAGCAGCTCCTATCGCTTTCCCCCATCACAGTTCTCTGGTCTCCCTGACTTTCTGTTCTTTGAGTAAGACAATCAATCCATCAACCTGTGACCTTCTCCCTACCAGGAATGGGCTTTTCTCATCTTCCCATGGCCAGCTCCTTCTAATACTCAGAAGAAACTCTTCTGATAAATCCCTCATAGAGACATTCCCTGAACACCTGGTGATACGCACACCACCAGCCCCCCAAAACTAGACACCATTTATCACATCACCTCCTTTTATCCTACTTAAATGACCTGGGTAGCTGTCACCAGCCCCTGTGGCAAAGAACAAATAGAACTATGAGAGCAAGATCAGCAAGATCTTCACCTGTTCTTTCACCATTGCGTTTCCAAGACCGCAGAGGAGATGCCCGGTAGTGAGATGGCACAAGCAACTATTTTTCATATGCTGTGTAATAGCACCTTGGGAATCAATAGGCTGTTTCTATCTGTTCTCATTTTACAGCCAACTGGACTTTATGAGTATAAGCTCATTGGTACCCTGAGAGCCCCACCAGATATACTTGCAGATATCTGTATGGATTTGGGCTGTATAAGACGGCGGGTCCCACAAGTGACGGGTGAGTGACATGTATTCCTTAAAAAAAATCAGTTAGGAGGTAGAATCTATTGCTATTTTCTCTAACCAGCAGAAATCAATAGGTTTACTTTCTATTATACTATGTTTCATTTTAAATTTTGGCTTAAATATCTGAGGTGCTGTGCTGAAATATGCCTTCAATATTTCTAGGACTTCCTTTTTATACTTTAATAGATTCACTCTCCTGTTTGCTCCTGTTTGAACTTACTACAAGTTTGTTGTCATCACACACACACACACACACACACACACACACACATATACACCTGGAAGAGCATGGAAAACTTCTTGGAGGAAGTGGTGTCTGAGCTTTGTTTGACAAATTGAACCAAAGTTTTAAGAATATATATACATGGTGAGGTGAAAAGTGAAGGGTGAGTGGGTTAAGGACATTTGGCCCAGGGAACAGTATGAGTAAAATGAGGAGGGCATGAAACAACATGAATTTTTTTTTTTTTTAATCTGTGAGCAGTTAGGTGCTTTTGGATTGTTGGGGTAGCAGAATCTGGAATTAGCCTGGGAGGAGAGTCCAGGGACCCAAGGGCCTAGGCTGGTCACCTGGCTACACTTCTTAGATTTTTCCCAGAAATGATGGAGAATTATGAGTGGCATTAGATAGGGGATCTTTCTGGCACTTAGAGTGGGGAGTGATCTCTGCTGTCCCAGGCACAATGGACCAGATACAGCTAGCCCAGGGGCCAGAAACCCTGACAGGCACTTGCTGTGGTTAGGAATCTTGGTTGCAAGGAAGAAAAGCTAACAAATTGCAGTGTAATGAAAGGAAAAAATGTTTATTGGTTCATGACATTGAAAATCCATAGTTGTCTGGCTTCCAGGATAGCTGCACATAATAGTTCATTTCTCCAGCTGGACTCTGCCTTCTTCTCTATTGACCACATTCTCAGGCAGATTCTGTGTCATGCAGAGAGGCCACCAGAAGAGGCAGGCTTCAGTTCAGTTGCTCAGTCATGTCTGACTCTTTGCGACCCCATGAATTGCAGCATGCCAGGCCTCCCTGTCCATCACCAACTCCCAGAGTTCACTCAGACTCATGTCCATTGAGTCAGTGATGCCATCCAGCCATCTCATCCTCTGTCATCCCCTTCTCCTCCTGTCCCCAGTCCCTCTCAGCATCAGCGTCTTTTCCAATGAGTCAACTCTTCACATGAGGTGGCCAAAGTACTGCAGTTTCAGCTTTAGCATCATTCCTTCCAAAGAAATCCCAGGGCTGATCTCCTTCAGAATGGACTGGTTACATTCTAACCAAGTACACAACCCCAGAGGAACAGGAACTTTTCTACTGATGGCATCCAGAGTCTCAGGATTGGCTTTTATCACCTCAGCCTGGATAATATATTATTTCCTTTGGCATGTTTGTCATGGTTTAGGGCCACATTCTGTTTTCAAATACCCTTACTTTATGGGATATGGTGGTGCCGTATATTCGAGGGAGAAGCCAGATGTTCTCTGGCCATCTCCCTGCCAGTTGTGATTCAGTCATGTGCTGTAGCCATTTACAAAGCCTCTGATGTGTGGTACTTGCTATCAACAGTCCACACTATGGAGTATGGTCCAGAAGCTGCAGTAGTTTGACTTTTCTGGAATCATCCTGAGGTTCTGAACCTAACTCTGGTCCTCCCAGATCTTCTGTAAGCTACCTGAGAACCTTTACAAAGCGACTTTTGAGCCTAAACTTGGGAGAGTGGAAAGCCAGGATTCTGTCCACATATGCCTTCCCTGAACTAATCACTGTGACCATGTTCTGCTCATTTTCCCAGCCCTGAAATTAACACTGATTCAGTCTGGGGATACCAGACTACCTGACCTGCCTCTTGAGAAATCTGTATACAAGTCAGGAAGCAACAGTTAGAACTGGACATGGAACAACAGACTGGTTCCAAATAGGAAAAGGAGTATGTCAAGGCTGTATATTGTTATCCTGCTTATTTAACTTATATGCAGAGTGCATCATGAGTAATGCTGGGCTGGATGAAGCACAAGCTGGAATCAAGATTGCCAGGAGAAATATCAATAATCTCAGATATGCAGATGACAACACCCTTATGGCAGAAAGTGAAGAACTAAAGACCCTCTTGATGAAAGTGAAAGAGGAGAATGAAAAACTTGGCTTAAAGCTCAACATTCAGAAAACAAAGATCATGGCATCTGGTCCCATCACTTCATGGGAAATAGATGGGGAAACAGTGAAAACAGTGTCAGACTTTATTTTGGGGGGCTCCAAAATCACTGCAGATGGTGATTGCAGCCATGAAATTAAAGACACTGGCTCCTTTAAAGGAAAGTTATGACCAATCTAGACATTATATTAAAAAGCAGAGACATCATGTTGCCAACAAAAGTCTGCATAGTCAAAAGCTATGATTTTTCCAGTGGTCATGTACGGATGTGAGAGTTGGACTATAAAGAAAGCTGAGCGCCAAAGAATTGATGCTTTTGAACTGTGGTGTTGGAGAAGACTCTTGAGAGTCCCTTGGACTGCAAGGAGATCCAACCAGTCTATCTTAAAGGAGATCAGTCCTGGGTGTTCCTTGGAAGGACTGATGCTGAAGCTGAAACTCAAATACTTTGGCCACCTGATGCAAAGAGCTGACTCATTTGAAAAGATCCTGATGCTGGGAAAGATTGAAGGTGGGAGGAGAAGGGGATGACAGAGGATGAGATGATTGGATGGCATCACCAACTCAATGGACATGAGTTTGAGTAAATCCCGGGAGTTGATGATGGACAGGGAGGCCTGGCGTGCTGCAGTCCATAGGATCTCAGAGTCAGACACGACTGAGTGACTGAACTGAACTGAACAGTCCTGCTTAAACCACATAGTGGGAGAAGGAGGTAAACGGTGATGCCCTGAAGGAGAATGAGATTCTGGTGCAAGAAGAGGAAAATCATAGCAGAGCAGGCAAAAGCAGCAGATGTCTACTTATTCCCTTCCTTTCAAGGTCATCTTCAACCTCTTGTAGTAATGGACTGATAAATTCTTTACTCCATGGTCTGCTTCTAATAGGTTTTCTTTCTTTCAAAAGATGAATTAAATAACACATTTCTGTGCTGTCAGCACCTTCTTTAGGGATTCTCTTGGTTCCTTCAGAAGCTTAGGCTTGGCTCCTCTTCTAAATGGTTAGTTAGAAGCTTTGCACACAGCTTGAGGGCAGAGGCTGAGCACTTCATAGCATTGCTTTGCTCTCTCTCTCCAAGAGCCAATGCTATTTGCACACAGTAGCATGGTGGGTATTAAGGAGATTTGATCCCTGTAACTATAATGTAAAGCAACACGGGAGAGAGGCAAGCATCTTACAGTTAACATAGTTAAGCCACTTTCTAGCTTTTTCAGAAGGACACTAACCTCTCTTGAAACTTCATTTCTAAGCTGGATTGCTCAGTTCCAGGACACCTGTAATATGTCACAAAATTTAAGATGAGGAGAAAGGTCACAACAGAAAATTATTGGCACTGTAGTGTCATCTGATGATTACCAAGATTTTAGAACTTGAAAATTTATTTTTGGATGCCTAATTTTGTTTCACTGCATTCTGTCTTAGAATGTTGTTTGTGGTATACAATGAACAAGTTTTGTTGGGTTCTTTTATTTTTACTGTGTTTTTATATCTACCAGACACTGTCCCTGGACAACAAGATTTCAGTGGTTCTAAATACCTGACTTTCTCTAAAATTCAATGCCTCGTGAGTTAGTGGTTTATCACCCTACAAGGTTGTCATATCAAAGCTTCTTGTTAATTGAAGCCAAAGGGACTTCCAGATGCAATCACGTCTTTTGTGTTTATTTTTTTTGTTTGTTTGTTTTGCTTTGTCTAATAGAAGCCTATGAAACAGAATGCAATGGAGAAACAGTGACCTACATGAAAATGGAGTTCCCTTTTTTATTCTCCAGCAGAGATGTATCCTTTTTGAATGCATACTATTATTCAGCTTTCTAAGTGTCTTTGCTCTTCATGGCCATGACTCAATGGCGGTATATCCAGAAGGTGTGAACAACATTGTCTTTGACTCTTGCATAAGCATCTGCTAAAGCTATTGCTTCTTGTGTAGCTTTCAGAGATCTCAGTGTGATTTCTGGGTCTGATGACATGGAGCATCTATAATTGTGGGAAGGCAGCTCATACTTTTCCGAGATTTTTCCTAGAAAATCCTTGTACCACAGATTTGGGGGCGTGAAAACAACTTTTCCTTCAGAGTATTCAATACACTCCCTCAGTCTGTAGAGGAGGAAGCTGGGCCCCAGAGAGTTAAGGTGACCGAGGCGCACAGTCAGGCAGTGAGCAGCCAACTGGGGGATGGAACTCGAGCACCACGTTTCCAGCTCTCTCCACCGCCCCTCCTCCCCCAGCATTGGCTCTGGACCCTGTGTGTGTGTGTTTCCTGTTCAGTTTCTTAAATTGGATGTAATAGTGCCTTAGACATGGTGGCTGGTCTGTGAATCTTTATTGAGATGAAATGATTATATTACTCTTGGTGAACCAGAACCAGTGAGGACATTTGCCTACTACTATTTGGATATCCACATATCTTCCTGTGATTACCAGGTGTAAGTAACCTTGCCTGACCATCCTCTGTGCCCAGAGGTCAATGATGAGGCTTAAGGGGAGGACAGAGAGCAATGACCCCATTGTTTCCTACGTGAGATTCTGCTCCAGTCTTTCTCCAATGCCCCCACCAAGCCTGTCTACAGGCAGTGTTCCTCTCTTTTCTTGCACAGTGAAGCTGAATCTCAGAAGAATTAAGTTACCCAGGATCACAACTGATAAATGATCAATCCTCTGAGATATCATTGCTTTATTGGAGAAAGGAGGAGTGGGTTCCCCTCATAATTAGAGCAGCAAGGAATCATTACAGGTAGGTAATGCATGCTCTTGAGCTTCCCGGGTGGCTCAGTGGTGAAGAATCTGCCTGCCAGTACAAGATATGCAGGAGAGCTATGGGTTTGAGCCCTGGGTCAGGAAGATTCCCTGGAGCAGGACATGGCACCCCACTCCAGTATTCTTGCCTGGGAAATCCTATGGACAGAAGAACCTGTCAGGCTACAGTCCATGGGGTCACAAAGAGTCAGACACCACTGGGAACTGAGTACGTACACCATGCCTGCTATGCAAAGAGAACACCACGTGGGAGGTGACAGGGCTCTGCAGGGAAGTTAGGCAGACCAAGCAGGCAGTGAACTGGCAGATTAAGGGAGCAAACACCAAGTGGAGGCAACAAAACAATTGCCTTTTGCTTCTGACTTGTGGGCTTTCCTTTCATCCATCTGAGAGGTTTGACTCTGGCCTTGCCTTGACTGGCAGTGTAGTGCGTCTATGTGAAGCAGCGGCGAGAACTGGACTTCAGAGGGCAGAAGATTCAGGTGGTCCTGGCCAAGGGCACCTCGCTGCCACAGTTTCCAAAGAGGTCAGGCTTCGTCCGAGTGAGCCAGTGCCAGGTGAAGCTAGCCGTGGAGAGCGCTGGCAGTAACCAGAGCAAAGGTAAAATGAAGGCAGCTGTTGGTGTGCTGGTGTGCCCTGTGAAGGCTGCGTTGATGTGAGGCTCAGAAAATGCAGGATGCATTTCCCCTGAGGTCAGAGATCTGGGCATGGCTTCAAAGGAAACAGAGGAGACTCAATTCACCCCTGAAGTTTGGCTACAATGCAAGGTGGATGTTTAAATCTGATCAATCTATTTTTTACTTACTCTTGCATTGTCCAAACGAAATCAGAACATCGAAGTGAACCAAAAGGTTTAGGAATTCACTTCAGGCTGCTCTTGTTCTGCACATTCTGGCTGGAGGTGAGCAGGAAGGCTAGTGGGACCATCTCCGAGGAGGTACCTCTCACTCAGCAAAAGCTAAGCGACTCAGGACCCGTCTGCCTTGAGGTCCATACTCAGGAAAGAATCTGGGAGGGGTTTATGTGGCCACCTGCTGGACTGGAATGGGTGTGGCCTGGAGACTGCAGGGAAATCTGAACATTGTTCTGGTGTGTGTTAGATCTGCCGCCTTGGATGCATCACCCCACTCTTCTAAGTCTCAGTTTTATCACTTATAAACTGGAGTTTAATTTTATCAACTTTTATAATTCAGATAATTGAGAGAAATAACCAAGTGAGATATATATTCAAATATCTAGCACTTATGCTATGCTATGCAATGCTATGTTAAGTCACTTCAGTCATGTCCAACTCAATGGACTGTAGCTCCCCAGGCTCCTCTGTCCATGGGAATTCTCCAGGCAAGAATACTGGAGTGGATTGCCATGCCCTCCCCATCTAGCACTTGCCATGGGTTTAAGAAATAGCAGCAGAATGTGCCTTGACTGTTTGCCAAAGTGTGTATATAAGTGTCCCGTAAAGGAGATGGGAGAGTCCACTTGAATTGTGTGTTACCTCCCTCCTTAATTTTTGGCCTGAATGTAAACCTGGATGTTTGCTGCTGTGTTTTTCCTCCTTTTGAGTTGTCCTTTCTTTCCCTCTCTAGTATTTATTTATTGCTTCATAAACCCTGGTGGCCGGATTCCATCCTGGCTCATCAACAAGGTTGCCAAGGTGAGACCCCCAGAGGCAGGGGGGAAGCGTGCTTGACAAATGTTGACTTACCCTGTGGGGCTGTTAGACTGAAGAGATGTGCAATTTCAGGCCTCATGATGCTCTTTTACGAAGCAGCATGGTTGACTGACTCTGATTAGGACTGGGGTTGCCAACACCCAAGACTGAGGTAGGGGAAAAGACCAAAATCTTCACCCAGAATATCAGCTCCCCACTACTTTCCCACCAAGATCCCGCCAGCATCACTATCTGGAACATTTGGACAATAACCTGGTCCTTGTAGGAACAAGGGTGCCTGTGGACCCTGTATCTGCTTATGGAGGAGTTAGGCCAACATGGCTTGGGAGACAATGAGATATGCTCAAGCCTGGGGAAGCCTCCAGTTTCATTTTTGTGTTTTCTTTCTATAAGGAAAAGGGACTTCAGTGGTATGCAGATCACTCCTGGAGACCATTCAGTCTGCTTTGTGAGGTCCTACTTACGGGCTGGTGGGCTCACCAATTCACAGGGAGAGTAAGAAAGTACACAAACTTGAGTAAAACACATCATACTTTGAATTCTGGTCCCTACTTCCGACTGTGTAATCTAAGGAAGCTATCAGTTTCTCCCCTCCAAAAAAAAAAAAAACACGGGGATGGATATTTCCACAATGTAGAGAAGGAGTAACCAAAACAACATTTGGGGAAAGTCTGGGCAATGTTCAACACTAAATAAGGGATGACATATCCTGCCTCTTGCTCCCAATTCTTACCAATTTCTAATTTTGTAAAGCAAGTCCTTTCTTTCATCTTTTTGGAAGAATCACACAGCCCAGCCCCGTCCCATCTCCTGAGTTTTCTTTTTCTTTTCAAAAATAGTGTCTTAGAATTGTCTTAGCTTTCTACTAGCAAAAGCTAAAATATGCAAGGTCTGAAAACTGTGGCCCCTACCTTACCTGTGCCCTGAGTCTTACCTTTTTCATCATCAGTGCCAACATTCTGTTGAAATCTTATCAGGAGCCCTATTGTCATATTTATTATTCCCCAAGGCATCTTCCTTCACCTTTGCCACATCCTGAGAATCAAGAGTAGTTGCTGTGAGGACAGAGTAATGACAATCTCCTTTTCTTTGCAGAATGCAATTCCTGGCTTCCTGGCTGACCTGGAGGATGCCTGCCTGAGGTACCAGAGAACCTAAGAGAGATTTGGGAGTTTTTTATTCATGAATGATGTCCCTGGAAGTGCCCCAACTACTGCTGCCCAGCATGTCTGTCATTTTTCCATCTCAGAAGCCTGCACACACTCCAGCACCTTGTGCCCAAGGGTGCCAGCCTGATGCCTGGCTTCCTTTCCCATTCTCCCCACTCTGGGACACACTGCCTTGTTTCACTGTAGAATGTGGGTCAGATTCGGAAAACCCTTGATTGTTTACTTTTTTAAAAGGGAATCCTCATGAGGGAATCCAGTCATTCCATTGTTGCATTCTAGGGGGATGGTTGGTGGAGTGGTAACACTGCCTAAGAGTGACTGACCCGAGCAAGTTGTTTCCTTCCTACGTGTGAGCTTTTGCAACACAAGAGCAGAGTTGACTTGCAGTACAGAAAGAATGGAAGACTCATGTCCATTTCCCTTTTGCTTTGCTGACTTGATTTGCCTGATTTGAAATGATAATCTAAGCCTCTCCCCATTTCTATTTGTACAGGATCATGAGCAGTTTCAATTTCAAATCATTTTGAAAAATGTTGCAGACTTGACTACATGTCTAGTGTGGTGACAGTTATTTCAGTACTGGTGTCTAGGTTTTTCTCTGCCACTGGAGAAGGCTGTCTGTACCTTAATTGCTCTGAATTTCTGGACACTGAGGCATCAAGACTGCTCTGGCAGTTAACAGAAACCAACCTGTTTTACACATAGCATTGAATAAATTGTCTTTTATGCAAGAAATGGATTTCTCTTCTAGAATGTTTGGAGATGGCGGAGGGATAATTGTTGTTGTTGTTCAGTTGGCTCAGTCATATTTGACTCTTTGCAACCCCATGGACTGCAGCATGCCAGGCTTCCTGTCTTACACATCTCCCAGAGTTTGCGAAAGCTCATGTTCATTGAGTCAATGATGCCATCCAACCGTCTCATCCTCCATGTCCCTGTCCTCCTCCTGCCCTCAATCTTTCCCAGCATCAGGGTCTTTTCCAATGAGTTGGCTCTTTGCATCAGGTGACCAAAGTACTGGAGTTTCAGCTTCAGCATCAGTCCTTCCTATGAGTATTCAGGATTGATTTCCTTTAGGATTGACTGGTTTGATATCCTTGCAGTCCAAGGGACTCTCAAGAGTCTTCTAAAACACCACAGTTCAAAATCATCAATTCTGTGGTGCTCAGTCTTCTTTATGGTCCAACTCTCATATCTGTGCATGACTACTGGATAGAAAACATAGCTTTGACTAGACAGACCTTTGTCGGAAAAATAACGTCTCTGCTTTTTAATGTACTGTCTGGGTATCTCACTGGGTTGACAGGGGCCTGCTGCAGGTTCAGGGGCACTGGCAGCAGCAGTCCTGGGAGGCATGGCAAGCATGCTGGCATAAGTCCTTAGGAGGAGGCTGCCATTACCCCTATCATAGAGCCTATCAGTTCAGTTCAGTTCAGTTCAGTTGCTCAGTCGTGTCCGACTTTTTGCGACCCCATGAACCGCAGCACGCCAGGCCTCCCTGTCCATCACCAACTCCCGGAGTTCACTCAGGCTCATGTCCATCGAGTCAGTGATGCCATCCAGCCATCTCATCCTCTGTCGTCCCCTTCTCCTCCTGCCCCCAATCCCACCCAGCATCAGAGTCTTTTCCAATGAGTCAACTCTTCGCATGAGGTGGCCAAAGTACTGGAGTTTCAGCTTTAGCATCATTCCTTCCAAAGAAATCCCAGGGCTGATCTCCTTCAGAATGGGCTGGTTGGATCTCCTTGCAGTCCAAGGGACAACTCTAGGACTGGGCTGCCTCAGGCCAGACTACAGGGAGGGAGCACAGCCCCACCTACCAGCAGAAAATTGGATTAAAGATTTACTGAGCATGGCCCTGCACACCAGAACAAGTCTCAGTTTTCCCCACAGCGGGTCCCTCCCATCAGGAAGCTTGCACAAGCCTCTTATCCTCATCTATCAGAGGGCATACAGAATGAAAACCACAATCACAGAAAACTAACCAAAATGATCATATGGATCACAGTCTTATGTAACTCAGTGAAACTGAACCATGCCATGCAGGGCCACCCGAGAAGGACAGGTCATGGTGGAGAGTTCTGACAATACATGGTCCGCTGGAGAAAGAAATGGCAAACCACTTCAGCATTCTTGCCTTGGAAAGGGATAATAGTTTCCTTGTTATTGAATTAGTATTCTGGTTGACTCCAATTTTCTCTCAGGAATTCTACCTAAGTTATCCACTTCTCTCACCCATTTTCTACTTTTCTCTTGACATTTCGAAGGAAAGATATTCTGTGTACAAAGGGACAGTCTTAAAATCTTGGGTAACATTTTAATTACTGTGTGTGATGGCACTAAACCTTGATTAATGGGCATAAAACTTCAGCAATTAATTCCCAGAAGCAGCAAAATTATTAATGGGATACCTCAGATTTTGTCTTTTCTCTTTAGAAGGCGTAGTGCATTGAATACCAAATAGTGACTTACACTTGTCCTTCAGTCTCCTTCCTGCTTTGTTCCTTTTGTGTGAATGCATCTGTTAAGTCTCTTCGGTTTGCAAGTCACATCCTATCTAACTCACATACTTGAATATACAAGATATTTTAGACTCACTTACATGTAAGATCAAATATAGAGTGGTCTCAGGTAGGGGTTTATGGGTGCTCACGCTGGCATTTGGAATCAACTCTGTTCTTTAAGCTTTCTTTAACGTTAGGCTGTTTTTGCTGGCAGGATCACTTCTGTTAGCAAAGGGTAGGTCTGCATCTTCCCAGGTTCATGCCAAGTCAATAAAAGACAGTGTTTCTTTCCGGTAGATCCAGAACCCTCCTCTGCTTCCCTCTAAAACATACGGCAATCCCTGCTGCAGTCACTGTGGTCACGTGGATAGAACTGTGCAAATCAACAATTACTTCATAAATGTGTCATGAAAATATCACTATCAGGAAGGTGGCTGGAATTTAATTTTAGTAAAGTAAATGTGAATGTCTCATGTAATTGAGGTCAAGTTACCAGTCATTTGTCATTGAAAGACAAGTACTAAAATTATAGCCTTTGAGTAGAGAGTTGACATGAAATGCTGTCAGGCAAACTGTATATTTAAACAGTATTTGATGATCTGCTAAAAACACTGAATTACTAAGAATCCTAACATTCTAGGTAGGAGATTTTTTAAAAGTCACTAAGCTTGCTCTGATTAGTAGAATTAAGGCCCTCTTGGCATTCAAGATTTCGGAATCAGGAAAGACAGTCCTACACAGCATTGAAACTTGAGGTTACATGGGAAACTGAGAACCCCTGAGCAAACAGTAAACTTCTTGTTGTTCAGTCATTAACACATGTTTAACTCTTTTGACCCCATGGACTGCAGCATACCAAGCTCCCCTGTGCTTCACTATCTCTTGGAGTTTGCCCAAACTCATATCCATTCAGTTAGTGACACTATCCAAATACAACATCCTCTGTTGCCTGCTTCTCCTGCTCTCAATCGTTCCCAGCATCAGCGTCTTTTTCAATGAGTCAGCTCTTTGCATGAGGTGGCCAAAGTATTGGAGCTTCAGCATCAGTCCTTCAAAGAATACTCAGTGTTGATTTCCTTTAGGATTGATTGGTTTCATCTCATTGCAGTCCAAGGGACTCAAGAGTCTTCTCTAGCACCACAATCTGAAAACATCAATTCTTCAGTGCTCAGCCTTCTTTATGGTCCAACTCTCACATCTGTATATTACTACCAGAGAAGCCATAACTTTGACTATATGGATTTTTGCCGCAAATAATGTCTCTGCTTTTTAATACTTTGTCTAGGTTTGTCCCAGCTTTCCTTCCAAGGAGCAAGCATCTTTTAATTTCATGTCTGCAGTCACCATCCACAGTGATTTTGGAGCCCAAGAAGATAAAATCTGTCACTGTTTCCATTTTCCCCCCTTCTATTTGCCATGAGGTGATGGGACTGGATGGTATGATCTTTGCTTTTTGAATCTTGAATGTTAAGCCAATTTTTTCACTCTCTGCTTTCACCTTCATCCAGAGGTTCCTTATTTCTTCTTCACCTTCTTCCATTAAAGTAGTAGCATCTGCATATCTGAGGTTGTTATTTCTCCTGGCAATCTTGATTCCATCTTGTGCTTCAACCAGCCTAGCATTTCACATGATGTACTCTGCATAGAAATTAAATAAGCGGGGTGACAATATACAGCCTTGACATACTCCTTTCCCAATTTTGAACCAGTCCATCTGTTCCATGTCTAGTTTTAGCTGTTGCTTTTTTACCTGCATATAAGTTTCTCAATAGGCAGGTAAGGTGCCTATTCTGGTATTCCCATATCTTTCAGAATTTTCCACAGTTTGTTGTGATCCACACAGTCGAAGGCTATAGTATATGAAGCATATGTTTTGTTTTGTTTGTTTTTTCTTTCTGGAATTCCCTTGTTTTCTCTATATTCCAATGAATATATCCAGCTTCTATATCTGGATGTTCTTGGTTCGTGTACACTGAAGCCTAGCTTAAAGGATTTTGAGCATTATCTTGCTAGCATGTGAAATGAGTGTAATTGTGCTGTAGTTTAAACATTCTTTGGCATTGCCCTTCTTTGGGATTGAAATGAAAACTGACCTTTTCCCATCCTGTGGCCACTGCTGAGTTTTGCAAATTTTTTGCCATTCGGAGCAGCATTTTAACAGCATCATCATTTAGGATTTGAACTAACTCAGCTGGAATTCCATCACCTCCACTAGCTTTGTTTGTAGCAATCCTTTCTAAGGCCTACTTGACTTCTCGCTCCAGGATGTCTGGCACTAGGTGAGTAACCATACCATCATGGGGGTCTGGGTTGTTAAGACCTTCTTTGTATAGTTCTTCTGTGTATTCTTGCCACCTCTTCTTAATCTCTTCTGCTTCTATTAGGTCCTTACTGATACCTTTCACCCTGTAGAACTCATCTTCCATTGTCATATCTTTTTGCTTTTTCATGCCATTCATAGGGTTCTTTGGTCAAAAATACTGAAGTGATTTGCCCTTCCTCCCTCCAATGGACCACATTTTGTTAGAACTCTCCACTATGTCAGAACTCTCCACCTGTCTTGGGTGGCTCTGAATGGCATGGTATGGCATAACTCAGAGCTTCATTGAGTTGTGCAAGTCCCTTATGCAAGACAAGGCTTTGATCCATGACGGGGCATATAACAAATGTCAGGGGCCTAAAAAACAGAACTGGTGTTTTGGAGGTTGACCTGTATTCCTCAGGGTCTGCCTCTCCTCAGGGGCTCAAAGTATCCTTCAGAGCTCCTTTCTATTGCTGGGATAGATGCTGCCCATTCTAATTGATTTTTGCTCAGATAAACTCTTAAAAATCTTAATATTCTTCAGTTTATCTTTTAACAGCTCTGGTGTCAGAAGAATGAACTGAGCCAAAAGGACCTCAGCAGCACAAACAGGGATACTTGGATGTCTGCTGAGGTTTTCAGCTCACTGCTCTCCCACTGCTTCTGGAAGTTGTGAGCAAGTCCTTCTCAAATTCTAGCTCTGCAGTTTTACATGAGCGTTCATACTTTATTTTAGCCTTTGTTTCTCTGGACTGGGGCCCAAAGTTGTCCAGAAAGAGACTAAATCTGACTTAGAAGTTGGTCTGGGTCTCGAATTGGACTTGGTCCAGCTTAGAAACTGGACTCAGTCCAGAGTCAGACGGGGCCTTATTCAAGTTGGACTGAGTCCAGTGTGAGGCCTCAGGAGAATAAACTTTTGTTTTAAGGCTGGACAAATAAGCTACCCTTACCAAAAATAATCTTGATCTTGGTGGCCACAGGGGAGAAATTTTACCCCAGATTTTCTCATCATTTATGATGTTATCTAGAACATAAGTGATCTCATGATAAAGGGTAGAGGAAAAATGATTTTTCCTTCTCTAAAAATTTTCGGTGATCAGGATGGGACCCACTGGGACATCCTTCTTACTCCAGAGCCTGCAGATAGCAAAGGTAAGGGTTCCTACCAAAGTCAGCTCTCTCATCTCTATCTCCACCTGTGGTGCTTATTTAACAGAGCAAGGTTAAATTGCACTTTCTCCCTTCCTTTCCAAATTTAGATTGACAGGGACAAAACATTTAAATGTATCAGATCTTTGAACTGTGACTCTCAAACTTGCTATTGAGTCCACATTCATTGTAGATCCCTTCTACCCCAAAGACACTCATTTCCTTCTTGTTTGTCTAACTTTTGTCATGAGAACTTGGCTTAGCAAAAGCCAGGTTGGGATCCCCAAAATGTTTGACTTGGAAGAATGTGGGTTGCACTCCATGTGCAGCTATGGTTTTATCCCTGTTGCCAGCTCTCAGCCTTTTCTTCATTTTGCTTACCCTTGGGACTTGCTCTAGATCTTGGGAGGATAATGTATTTTGCACTCTCTTTGGGGACTTCCCTTGTTCCCATGGGATTGTTCAATACTACCAGAAATATGTACTGTTTGTCCAGCTCAAACTTGACAAAATATTTAGCAGGTTTTTTTTTTTTTTTTTTTTTTTTAAGTAGCTCTCTTGTAGGAAACTGGCCAAATATGAAGCTGATAATAAGTGCCTGATGGGAATTTGTTTTTAAGCCTTCTCCACTAAGCTAAAATGAAACTTTACACCAAGAGGGCAAGAA
Source organism: Bos grunniens (assembly GCF_055505025.1). Classification (NCBI taxonomy): domain Eukaryota; kingdom Metazoa; phylum Chordata; class Mammalia; order Artiodactyla; family Bovidae; genus Bos; species Bos grunniens. Next base: position 57,080,588 of record NC_141183.1, on the reverse strand, counting down.
AAACTCTGAAGTCTTTGTGGATGGACTTACCAAAATGTTCCAAAGACATACAATTCTAAATCAAGAACATAGGAATCTTTTTTTATATATAATTTATTTTCTTATTGAAAGATAATTGTTTTACAGAATTTTGTTGTTTTCTGTCAAACCTTAACATGAATGATATATATATATATATATATATATATATATATCTCCTCCCTTTTGAACTTCCCTCCCATCTCCATCCCCATCCTACCCCTCTAGGTTGAGAACATAGGAATCTTTTGATTTCCATCTTAGTTGAAGATCTTCTCCCTGATGTAAAGAAGCAAATTGAGGATAATAAAGATGGGTGGGTGGGTTGGCCTCCATATTGTTCAAGTTGTCACTCAATTCTTTGAGGAATTAAAGAAACCTATATTATCTTACAAACCAGGCCTTTATTATAACTGAAAAGGAGGCTCTAGAAAGAATTCAAAGTCCACTTGTCCTTTTTACCAATGCCCAAATGTACCCTTTTTATCTCAAAATATTTGCAGATATTCTAAAAGTTATGAACTTAAGGAACAAAAGTCCTTGGTGCAACTTCCATTCTTTCTTTGTGTCTTTGAGATATAAATATTCTACATAGTCTTCTCTAGGATACAAAGGAATCTCATACGAAAGAGAGAAAAAATCCATTTTGATAATTAGTAGTAGGAAACAGGAGCAGGCAATGGCACCCCACTCCAGTACTCTTGCCTGGAAAATCCCATGGATGGAGGGGCCTGGTGGGCTGCAGTCCATGGGGTCGCTAGGAGTCGGACATGACTGAGCTTTTGACTTCCCTTTCACTTTTCACTTTCCTGCATTGGAGAAGGAAATGGCAACCCACTCCAGTGTTCTTGCCTGGAGAATCCCAGGGACGGGGGAGCCTGGTGGGCTGCCGTCTATGGGGTCACACAGAGTCGGACACGACTAAAGTGACTTAGCAGCAGCAGCAGCAGCAACAGCAGCAGCAGGAAACATCTTAAAAGTCTCACTCGGAAATATTAGTAAAAAACTATCTGAGCAGATAACCTTAATTTATTCCATCTTCCAGGATCACAATGGATCCAAATCTTCTTCTATAAACCACTGAGTTTCATATTATCATACCTGTTTATTTCTTTCTCTATCTATATGCTATAGTGAATTTTTTGTACTTCTGAATGATATTTCCAAAGTTATTTTTAAAGGCTCTGGCTAACTGACTTGAAGTTCAACAAGAAATATACAAATCAAGTGTACTATCAGAAACATAGAAACTAACCCAAATGTTTTCCAGATTCATGTGATCTAGGATAATAGTTGGTAAATAGACCTATTTTATAAGGACAATTGAGTGGTGTTGAAAAAAACAGTGGAAAATTCCCTCATTTTAATCTGGTTATGTGCCCAAACTTCTAACCAAGAAATGGTTCAGCTATAGGAGCCAATTAAATTACTATAAAACATTCTTTCATCTATAAAACAAATCTTTTTTTTTCCCTTTGCCAACTAAAAATTGTCACTTGCCACCTGGCACTACAAGAGTGAAGTCCCCAGCTACTGCACTCACTGACCTTCAATAGACCTTTAAAGGAGTTCAGGGCTGAAATTAGGAATAAAGCATTCAGTGCTCTGGGAAGTTCTGGTAAAACAGATTTTTGCATAGTTGGATATTTTTAGGAGAAGATTTTATTAGCCCAATTTCTTGCTTTTTCTTATATCTAGAAAATCACTAAAACTATTATCGGACATCTGCTCCACATGAATAGCATCAATCTTTTTGAGACTAGTGGAAACCCTCTGCCAAAATATTTGCTTGACTTCATGTATCCCCCTTCACTAAAATCACATATATACTGACGTCCCTTGCCTACTTTCCAGAGCAGTTCCTCAGAGATATACGAGAGTCTGAACCCTGGGCTATAGTTCCATTTTGTCTCAAGTAAAACTTAACTCACAGCTCTCACATTGTGCTTTTTTTTGTTGACAACTTTGGCAATCAACAAACAGACCCAGAGCAGACTTGTTGCCTTCTTCTGAACTTTATGAAGAACCAGAGGTTGGTACCAATAGAGATCTTCTGTGCCCCTCCACTTTCTTAGAGAGTTCAGATGAATTTAGAGTGAGTCTCTCTTGGTTCTTGCATCTCGCTTATAGGTTGATGATCTTGAGTTCTATTTGGTGATCTATAATAGGTATATGGCCCCCAGTTGAAAGATACTGGGGGGATGGGGGCAGCTGAAAGACACTGGGGAAATTGCCTACCCAGTTGAAAGAAATTAGTTTGCTCAGTTCAAAGACACAAAATGACCTGGGACTGAATGTTAAGATAGGAGGCTGATCTGACATATTTCCTCAATTTGGTGCCTTAATAGAATTTACTGGGATAAAGTGAAGATCAGTTCAGTCAGTTCAATCACTAAGTCGTGTCTGACTATTTGCAACCCCATGAATCACAACACGCCAGACCTCCCTGTCCATCACCAACCCGCAGAGCTCACTCAAACTCATATCCATCAAGTCGGTGATGCCATCCAGCCATCTCATCCTCTATCATCCCCTTTTCCTCCTGCCCCCAATCCCACCCAGCATCAGAGTCTTTTCCAATGAGTCAGCTCTTCACATGAGGTGGCCAAAGTATTGGAGTTTCAGCTTCAGCATTAGTCCTTCCAGTGAACACCCAGGACTGATCTCCTTTAGGATGGACTGGTTGGATCTTCTTACAGTCCAAGGGACTCTCAAGAATCTTCTCCAACACCACAGTTCAAAAGCATCAATTCTTTGGCACTCAGTTTTCTTCACAGTCCAACTCTCACATTCATACATGATCACTGGAAAAACCATAGCCTTGACTACATAGACCTTTGTTGGCAAAGTAATGTCTCTGCTTTTCAATATGATATCTAGGTTGGTCATAACTTTCCTTCCAAGGAGTAAGCGTCTTTTAATTTCATGGCTGCAATCACCATCTGCAGTGATTTTGGAGCCGAAAAAAATATATATATATAAATAAAGTCTGACACTGTTTCCACTGTTTTCCCATCTATTTCCCATGAAGTGATGGGACCAGATGCCATGATCTTAGTTTTCTGAATATTGAACTTTAAGCCAACGTTTTCACTCTCCTCTTTTACTTTCATCAAGAGGCTTTTGAGTTCCTCTTCACTTTCTGCCATAAGGGTGGTGTCATCTGCATATCTGAGGTTATTGATATTTCTCCCGGCAATCTTGATTCCAGCTTGTGCTTCTTCCAGCCCAGCGTTTCTCATGATGTACTCTGCATAGAAGTTAAATAAGCAAGGTGACAATACATACCCTTGACATACTCCTTTTCCTATTTGGAACCAGTCTGTTGTTCCATGTCCAGTTGTAACTGTTGCTTCCTGACCTGTATATAGGTTTCTCAAGAGGCAGGTCAGGTGGTCTAGTATACCCATCTCTTTCAGAAATTTCCAGTTTATTGTGATCCACACAGTCAAAGGTTTTGGCATAGTCAATAAAGCAGAAATAGATGGTTTTCTGGAACTCTCTTGCTTTTTCCATGATCCAGCAGATGTTGGCAATTTGATCTCTGGTTCCTTTGCCTTTTCTTTTTCTTTTATTTTTTTTTTTAACTTTTTCCTCTAATGCCTTTCATTTTTTAATATAAATTTATTTGTTTTAATTGGAGGTTAATTACTTTACAATATTGTATTGGTTTTGCCATACATCAACATGAATCTGCCACAGGTATACACGTGTTCCCTATCCTGAACCCCCCTCCCTCCTCCCTCCCCACCCCATCCCTCTGGGTCATCCCAGTGCACCAGCCCAAAGCATCCTGTATCCTGCATCAAACCTGGACTGGCAATTCATTTCACATATGATATTATACATGTTTCAATGCCATTCTCCCAAATCATCCCACCCTCTCCCTCTCCCTCTCCCACAGAGTCCAAAAGACTGTTCTATACATCTGTGTCTCTTTTGCTGTCTCATATACAGGGTTATCGTTACCATCTTTCTAAATTCCGTATATATGCATTAGTATACTGTATTGGTGTTTTTCTTTCTGGCTTACTTCACTCTGTATAATGAGCTTCAGTTTAATCCACCTCATTAGAACTGATTCAAATGTATTATTTTTAATGGCTGAGTAATACTCCATTGTGTATATGTGCCACAGCTTTCTTATCCATTCATCTGCTGATGGACATCTAGGTTGCTTCCATGTCCTTACTATTATAAACAGTGCTGCGATGAACATTGGGGTACACGTGTCTCTTTCAATTCTGGTTTCCTTGGTGTGTATGCCCAGCAGTGGGATTGCTGGATCATAAGGCAGTTCTATTTCCAGTTTTTTAAGGAATCTCCACACTGTTTTCCATAGTGGCTGTACTAGTTAGCATTCCCACCAACAGTGCAAGAGGGTTCCCTTTTCTCCACACCCTCTCCAGCATTTATTGCTTGTAGACTTTTGGATCACAGCCATTCTGACTGGTGTGAAATGGTACCTCATTGTGGTTTTGATTTGCATTTCTCTGATAATGAGTGATGTTGAGCATCTTGATATGTGTTTGTTACCCATCTGTATGTCTTCTTTGGAGAACTGTCTATTTCGTTCTTTGGCCCTTTTTTGATTGGGTCATTTATTTTTCTGGAATTGAGCTGCAGGAGTTGCTTGTATATTTTTGAGGTTACTTGTTTGTCAGTTGCTTCATTTGCTATTATTTTCTCCCATTCTGAAGGGTGTCTTTTCACTTTGCTTATAGTTTCCTTTGTTGTGAAGAAGCTTTTAAGTTTAATTAGGTCCCATTTGTTTATTTTTGCTTTTATTTCCAATATTCTTGGAGGTGGGTCATAGAGGACCCTGCTGTGATGCATGTCGGAGAGTGTTTTGCCTATGTTCTCCTCTAGGAGTTTTATAGTTTCTGGTCTTACATTGAGATCTTTAATCCATTTTGAGTTTATTTTTGTGTATGGTGTTAGAAAGTGTTCTAGTTTCTTTCTTTTACAAGTGGTTGACCAGTTTTCCCAGCACCACTTGTTAAAGAGATTGTCTTTAATCCATTGTATATTCTTACCTCCTTTGTCAAGGATAAGGTGTCCATAGGTGCGTGGATTTATCTCTGGGCTTTCTATTTTGTTCCATTGATCTATATTTCTGTCTTTGTGCCAATACCATACTGTTCTTGATGACTGTGGCTTTGTAGTAGAGCCTGAAGTCAGGTAGGTTGATTCCTCCAGTTCCATTCTTCTTTCTCAAGATTGCTTTGGCTATTTGAGGTTTTATGCATTTCCATACAAACTGTGAAATTATTTGTTCCAGCTCCATGAAAAATACCGTTGGTAGGTTGATAGGGATTGCATTGAATCTATAGATTGCTTTGGGTAGTGTACTCATGTTCACTATATTGATTCTTCTGATCCATGAACATGGTATATTTCTCCATCTATTAGTGTCCTCTTTGATTTCTTTCACCAGTGTTTTATAGTTTTCTATATATAGGTTTTTTTTCTGTTTCTTTAGGTAGATATATTCCTAAGTATTTTATTCTTTTCATTGCAATGGTGAATGGAATTGTTTCCTTAATTTCTCTTTCTATTTTCTTATTATTAGTGTATAGGAATGCCAGGGATTTCTGTGTGTTGATTTTATATCCTGCAACTTTACTATATTCATTGATTAGCTCTAGTAATTTTTTGGTGGAGTCTTTAGGGTTTTCTATGTAGAGGATCATGTCATCTGCAAAAGTGAGAGTTTCACTTCTTCTTTTCCAATTTGGATTCCTTTTATTTCTTTTTCTGCTCTGATTGCTGTGGCCAAAACTTCCAAAACTATGTTGAATGGTAGTGGTGAAAGTGGGCACACTTGTCTTGTTCCTGACTTTTGGGGAAATGCTTTCAATTTTTCACCATTGAGGATAATGTTTGCTGTGGGTTTGTCATATATAGCTTTTATTATGTTGAGGTATGTTCCTTCTATTCCTGCTTTCTGGAGAGTTGTTTTTCTTTCTTTTTTTTTTTTATCATAAATGAATGTTGAATTTTGTCAAAGGCTTTCTCTGCATCTATTGAGATAATCATATGGCTTTTATTTTTCAATTTGTTAATGTGGTGTATTACATTGATTGATTTGTGGATATTGAAGAATCCTTGCATCTATTGAGATAATCATATGGCTTTTATTTTTCAATTTGTTAATGTGGTGTATTACATTGATTGATTTGCGGATATTGAAGAATCCTTGCATCCCTGGGATAAAGCCCACTTGGTCATGGTGTATGATCTTTTTAATTTGTTGTTGGATTCTGATTGCTAGAATTTTGTTAAGGATTTTTGCATCTATGTTCATCAGTGATATTGGCCTGTAGTTTTCTTTTTTTGTGGGATCTTTGTCAGGTTTTGGTATTAGGGTGATGGTGGCCTCATAGACTTAGTTTGGAAGCTTATCTCCCTCTGCAATTTTCTGGAAGAGTTTGAGTAGGATAGGTGTTAGCTCTTCTCTAAATTTTTGGTAGAATTCAGCTGTGAAGCCGTCTGGATCTGGGCTTTTGTTTGTTGGAAGATTTCTGATTACAGTTTCAATTTCTGTGCTTGTGATGAGTCTGTTAAGATTTTCTATTTCTTCCATTCACCATTGCAACGGAAAGAATAAAATACTTAGGAATATATCTACCTAAAGAAACTAAAGACCTATATATAGAAAACTATAAAACACTGGTGAAAGAAATCAAAGAGGACACTAATAGATGGAGAAATATACCATGTTCATGAATTGGAAGAATCAATATAGTGAAAATGAGTATACTACCCAAAGCAATCTATAGATTCAATGCAATCCCTATCAAGCTACCAACAGTATTCTTCACAGAGCTAGAACAAATAATTTCACAATTTGTATGGAAATACAAAAAAACCTCGAATAGCCAAAGCGATCTTGAGAAAGAAGAATGGAACTGGAGGAATTAACCTACCTGACTTCAGGCTCTACTACAAAGCCACAGTTATCAAGACAGTATGGTACTGGCACAAAGACAGAAATATAGATCAATGGAACAAAATAGAAAGCCCAGAGATAAATCCATGCACATATAGACACCTTATCTTTGACAAAGGAGGCAAGAATATACAATGGATTAAAGACAATGTCTTTAACAAGTGGTGCTGGGAAAACTGGTCAGCCACTTGTAAAAGAATGAAACTAGAACACTTTCTAACACCATACACAAAAATAAACTCAAAATGGGTTAAAGATCTAAACATAAGACCAGAAACTATAAAACTCCTAGAGGAGAACATAGGCAAAACACTCTCTGACATGCATCACAGCAGGATCCTCTATGACCTACCTCCCAGAATATCAGAAATAAAAGCAAAAATAAACAAATGGGACCTAATTAACCTTAAAAGCTTCTGCACATCAAAGGAAACTATCAGCAAGGTGAAAAGACAGCCTTCAGAATGGGAGAAAATAATAGCAAATGAAGCAACTGACAAACAACTAATCTCAAAAATATACAAGCAACTCCTCCAGCTCAACTCCAGAAAAATAAATGACCCAATCAAAAAATGGGCCAAAGAACTAAATAAACATTTCTCCAAAGAAGACATACAGGTGGCTAACAAACACATATCAAGATGCTCAACATCACTCATTATCAGACAAATGAAAATCAAGACCACTATGAGGTACCATTTCACACCAGTCAGAATGGCTGAGATCCAAAAGTCTACAAATAATAAATGCTGGAGAGGGTGTGGAGAAAAGGGAACCCTCTTACACTGTTGGTGGGAATGCAAACTAGTACAGCCACTATGGAGAACAGTGTGGAGATTCCTTAAAAAACTGGAAATAGAACTGCCTTATGATCCAGCAATCCCACTGCTGGGCATACACACTAAGGAAACCAGAAGGGAAAGAGACACATGTACCCCAATGTTCATCGCAGCACTGTTTATAATAGCCAGGACATGGAAGCAACCTAGATGTCCATCAGCAGATGAATGGATAAGAAAGCAGTGGTACATATACACAATGGAGTATTACTCAGCCATTAAAAAGAATTCACTTGAATCAGTTCTAATGAGGTGGATGAAATTGGAGCCTATTATACAGAGTGAAGTAAGCCAGAAGGAAAAACACCAATACAGTATACTAACACATATATATGGAATTTAGAAAGATGATAACAATAACCCTGTGTACGAGACAGCAAAAGTGATGCTGATGTATAGAACAGTCTTTTGGACTCTGTGGGAGAGGGAGAGGGTGGGAAGATTTGGGAGAATGGCATTGAAACATGTAAAATATCATGTATGAAACGAGATGCCAGTCCAGGTTCAATGCACGATACTGGATGCTTGGGGCTAGTGCACTGGGACGACCCAGAGGGATGGTATGGGGACGGAGGAGGGAGGAGGGTTCAGGATGGGGAGCATATGTATACCTGTGATGAATTCATTTTGATATTTGGCAAAACTAATACAATTATGTAAAGTTTAAAAATAAAATAAAAAAAAAAGATTTTCTATTTCTTCCTGGTTCAGTTTTGGAAAATTGTACATTTCTAAGAATTTGTCCATTTCTTTCACGTTGTCCATTTTATTGGCATATAATTGCTGATAGTAGTCTCTTGTGAGCCTTTGTATTTCCATGTTGTCTGTTGTGATCTCTCCATTTTCATTTCTAATTTTATTGATTTGATTTTTCTCCCTTTGCTTCTTGATGAGTCTGGCTAATGGTTTGTCTATTTTATTTATCTTTTCAAAGAACAAGCTTTTGGCTTTGTTGATTTTTGCTATGGTCTCTTTTGTTTCTTTTGCATTTATTTCTGACCTAATTTTTAAGATTTCTTTCCTTCTACTAACCCTGAGGTTCTTCATTTCTTCCTTTTCTAGTTGCTTTAGGTGTAGAGTTAGGTTATTTATTTGACTTTTTTCTTGTTTCTTGAGGTATGCCTGTATTGCTATGAACTTGCCGCTTAGGACTGCTTTTACAGTATCCCATAGGTTTTGGGTTGTTATGTTTTCATTTTCATTCATTTCTATGCATATTTTGATTTCTTTTTTGATTTCTTCTGTGATTTGTTGGTTATTCAGCAGCATGTTGTTCAGCCTCCAAATGTTGGAATTTTTAATAGTTTTTCTCCTGTAATTGAGATCTTAATCTTACTGCATTGTGGTCAGAAAAGATGCTTGGAATGATTTCAAGTTTTTTGACTTCACCAAGGCTAGATTTATGGCCCAGGATGTGATCTATCCTGGAGAAAGTTCCGTGTGCACTTGAGGAAAAGGTGAAATTCATTGTTTGGGGGTGAAATGTCCTATAGATACCAATTAGGTCTAACTGGTCTTTTGTATTGTTTAAAGTTTGTGTTTCCTTGTTAATTTTCTGTTTAGTTGATCTATCCATAGGTGTGAGTGGGGTATTAAAGTCCCCCACTATTATTGTGTTATTGTTAATTTCCCCTTTCATATTTGTTAGCATTTGTCTTACATATTGCGGTGCTCCTATGTTGGGCGCATATATATTTATAATTGTTATCTCTTCTTATTGGATTGATCCTTTGATCATTATGTAGTGTCCTTCTTTGTCTCTGTTCACAGCCTTTGTTTTAAAGTCTATTTTTACCTGATATGCATTTTCCTACTCCTGCTTTTTTTTGGTCTCTATTTGCATGGAATATCTTTTTCCAGCCCTTCACTTTCAGTCTGTATGTGTCCCCTGTTTTGAGGTGGGTCTCTTGTAGACAACACATGTAGGGGTCTTGTTTTTGTATCCATTCAGCCAGTCTTTGTCTTTTGGTTGGGGCATTCAAACCATTTATGTTTTAGGTAATTACTGATAAGTATGATCCCGTTGCCATTTACTTTATTGTTTTGGGTTCGAGTTTATACACCTTTTTTTTTGTGTCCTGTCTAGAGAATATCCTTTAGCATTTGTTGGAGAGCTGGTTTGGCGGTGCTGAATTCTGTCAGCTTTTGCTTGTCTGTAAAGTTTTGATTTCTTCTTCATATTTGAATGAGATCCTTGCTGGGTACAGTAATCTGGGCTGTAGTTTATTTTCTTTCATCACTTTAAGTATGTCTTGCCATTCCCTCCTAGCCTGAAGAGTTTCTATTGAAAGATCAGCTGTTATCCTTATAGGAATCCCCTTGTGTGTTATTTGCTGTTTTTCCCTTGCTGCCTTTAATACTTGTTCTTTGTGTTTGATCTTTGTTAATTTGATTAATATGTGTCTTGGGGTGTTTCACCTTGTGTTTATCCTGTTTGGGACTCTCTGGGTTTCTTGGACTTGGGTGATGATTTCCTTCCTCATTTTAGGGAAGTTTTCAATGATTATCTCCTCAAGTATTTTCTTATGGTCTTTCTTTTTGTCTTCTTCTTCTGGGACTCCTATGATTAGAATGTTGGAGCATTTAAAATTGTCCTGGAGGTCTCTGAGATTGTCCTCATTTCTTTTAATTCGTTTTTCTTTTTTCCTCTCTGATTCATTTATTTCTACCATTCTATCTTCTAATTCACTAATCCTATCTTCTGCCTCTGTTATTCTACTATTTGTTGCCTCCAGAGTGTTTTTTATCTCATTTATTGCATTATTCATTATATATTGACTCTCTTTTATTTCTTCTAGGTCCTTGTTAAACCTTTCTTGCATCTTCTCAATCCTTGTCTCCAGGCTATTTATCTGTGATTACATTTTGATTTCAAGATTTTGGATCATTTTCACTATCATTATTTGGAATTCTTTATCAGGTAGATTCCCTATCTCTTCCTCTTTTGTTTGGTTTGGTGGGCATTTATCCTGTTCCTTTACCTGCTGGATATTCCTCCGTCTCTTTATCTTGTTTATATTGCTGAGTTTGGGGTGTCCTTTCTGTATTCTGGCAGTTTGTGGAGTTCTCTTTATTCTGGAGTTTCCTCACTATGGGTGAAGTTGTACAGGTGGCTTGTCATTTCTTGGTTAGGGATGCTTCTGTCAGTGTTCTGGTGGGTGGAGCTGGATTTCTTCTCTCTGAAGTGCAATGAAGTGTCCAGTAATGAGTTATGAGATGTCAATGGTTTTGGAGTAACTTTGGGCAGACTGTATATTGGAGCTCAGGGCTGTGTTCCTGTGTTGCTGGAGAATTTGTGTGGTATGTCTTGCTCTGGAACTTGTTGGCTCTTGGGTGGTGCTTGGTTCCACTGTAGGTATGGAGGAATTTGATGAGCTTCTTTCGATTAATGTTCTCTGGAGTCAGGAGTTCTCTGGTGTTCTCAGGATTTGGATGTAAGCCTCCTGCTTCTGGTTTTCAGTCTTATTTTTACAGCAGTCTCAAGACTTCTCCTTCTATACAGCACTGTTGATAAAAACATCTAGGTTAAAGATGAAAAGTTTCTCCACAGTGAGGGACACTCATAGAGGTTCACAGAGTTACATGGAGAAGAGAATAGGGAGGAGGGAGTTAGAGGTGACCCGAATGAGATGAGGTAGAATCAACAGAGGAGAGAGCAAGCTAGCCAGTAATCACTTCCTTATGTGTACTCCACCACTGGACTGCTCAGAGATGTTCACGGAGTTATACAGAGAACAGAAGAGGGAGGAAGGAGACAGAGGTGGCCAGGAGGATAAAAGGGGGGAATGAAAAGGAGAGAGACAGATCCAGCCAGTAATCAGTTCCCTAAGTGTTCTCCACCGTCTGGAACACACAGAGATTCACAGAGTGGGTACAGAAGAGAGGGGAAGGGAGGAGACAGAGGTAACCTGGTCGAGAGAAAGGAGATCCCAAAGGGGGAGAGAGTAGTCAAGCCAGTAATCTCACTCCCAAGTAAAAATGGGTACTGAAGATTGGGTTCTTAAAGGTACAAAATTGATAACAAATACCAAAAAGCAAAGATTACAAATCTAGAGTAGAGGTTAGACTCTCAAAAATACAATATTAAAGAAAAGAAGAAAAAAGAAAGAAAGAAAAAAAAGTCACAAAAATTATAAATATGTATATATAAATATATATATGAAGTTTGCTTTAAAAAATAGGGTCTTTTTTTTGCAAAGTAATAGTAGGTTGTAAAAGTGAAAATTAAAGGAGTAGTAGAGGAGTCAAAAATTAAAAAAAAAAAAAACAAGAATGATCGTAAAAATATATCTAGGACTTTCTCTGGTGTTGTGGGTATCATGGGGTCAGTTCATTTTTGGATAGTTCCTTGGTCCGGCTTAAATTTCTCAATATCTATAGGCCCCTTCCTTGGAGAATGCAATGGCACCCCATTCCAGTACTTTTGCCTGGAAAATCCCATGGACAGAAGAGCCTGGTACGCTGCAGTCCATGGGGTCACTGAGTCGGACACGACTGAGCAACATCACTTTCACTTTTCACTTTCATGCATTGGAGAAGGAAATGGCAACCCACTCCAGTGTTCTTGCCTGGAGAATCCCAGGGATGGGGAAGCCTGGTGGGCTGCCATCTGTGGGTCGCACAGAGTCGGACACGACTGAAGTGACTTAGCAGCGGCAGCAGCATAGGCCCCTTCCTATGTTAGGTACTAACGATAGGGCTTTAATCTATTGCACTTCCAAGGCGGTTCCCTGTGTTTTAGCTTCTTCTGTTTGCTGGTCTCTCCAGTGTCTGATTTCCACCCTGACACAAAGGGTGGGGGGGTGGGAGTGGTGGGCACTTTTTTTAGGCTCACTTGTTCAGTCGCACTGTGGGGAGGGAGGGAAATCCGCAAACAAATAACACTGGCGTGTGCTTCAAGTGTCTCAGCCACACTGGGCCTGCCCCAGCTCACGGCGTGTGTGCTCTCCCTGCCCACACTGCTTAGGCTCTAGGTTGCTCTGCTGGGAACCGTCTGAGGCTAGCCCTGGGCTACATGCACCTCCCAGGTCTAAGCCGCTCAGGTTCAGGCACTCGAGTAGTCCTCAAAGTCGCAGACTCCGTTGGGCCTGCGTTTTGTGCCCTTCCCAGGTCCGAGAAGCTCATGTGATGTGTTTGGTGAGTGCTGTTGCTGTGACTTATCACCTCCCCTGTCCCTGCCGCTTGGTTTTCTGGGTGTAAAACTGGCACACCTTCTCAGGCAGATGTTGACTGTCCAGAACCCCAGGAAGTCTTAGTTAGCAAAGAAGCCTGCTTGCAGTTTGGTATATAATGTCTCTCTAGGGCTGTGACTGACCCCTTCTGGCTCTGGCTGCTTGTCCCTGGAAGGGGATGGTCTGCAGCTGGCTAGTTCTGTTCAGTCCTTTGTACTGTGCACGGGCCTGGCGGTGTCTTAGGGCTTTTCGCGTGGTAGCTATCCCACAGTCTGGTTTGCTAGTCCAATTTCTTTCACTCAGATTGCCCTTGGCAATTGGCAATTGCCCTTGGCCCATTCAGACCAGATCCTTACTCTAAGCAGTGCAGCCCGCACCTCCCTGCCCAGGCCCTGCTTGCTAGTGGCGGGTGCAGGAGTCTGTGCTGCTTCTCGACTGGGGGAGTTATGGTTGGGCTCGTAATCTGTGGGTTTTAATTATTTATTTATTTTTCCTCCCTCTTACGTTGCCCTCTGTGCTTCCAAGGCTTGGCACAGACTCAGCAGTGAGAGTGTTTGGTGTTTGGAAACTTCTCTCTTTTTAAGATTCCCTTCCTGGGAGGGAGCTCCATTCCTACCTCTTTTGTCTAATTTTTTGTCTTTTATATTTTTTCCTACCTCCTTTTGAAGACAATGGGGTGCTTTTCTGGGTGCCTGATGTCCTCTGCCAGCATTCAGAAGTTGTTCTGTGGAATTTACTCAGTGTTTAGATGTTCTTCTGATGAATTTGTGGGGGAGAAAGTGGGTCTCCCCATTCTATTTCTCCAATGTCTTAGGACTGCCTCCTCCTCTGCCTTTTCTAAATCCAGTTTGAATATCTGGGAGTTCATGGTTCACGTATTGCTGAAGCCTAGCTTGGAGAATTTTGAGGATTACTTTACCAGCATGTGAGATGAGTACAACTGTGCAGTAGTTTGAGCGTTTTTGGCATTGCCTTTCTTTGGGATTGGAATGAAAACTGACCTTTTCCAGTCCTGTGGCCACTGCTGAGTTTTCCAAATTTGCTGCCATACTGAGTGCAGCACTTTCAAAGTATCATCTTTCAGGATTTGAAATAGGTCAACTGGAATTCCATCACCTCCACTAGCATTGTTCATAGTGATGCTTTCTAAGGCCCACTTGACTTCACATTCCAGGATGTTTGGCTCTAGGTGAGTGATCACACCATCGTGATTATCTGGGTCATGAAGATCTTTTCTGTACAGTTCTTCTGTGTATTCTTGCCACATCTTCTTAATATCTTCTGCTTCTGTTAGGTCCATACCATTTCTGTCCTTTATCAATCCCATCTTTGCATGAAATGTTCCCTTGGTATCTCTAATTTTATTGAAGAGATCTCTAGTCTTTCCCATTCTGTTGTTTTCCTCTAATTCTTTGGATAAGATAAGGCTTTCTTATCTCTGCTTGCTATTTTTTGGAACTCTGCATTCAGATGCTTATATCTTTCCTTTTCTCCTTTGCTTTTCACTTCTCTTATTTTCACAGCTATTTGTAAGGCCTCCGCAGACAGCCATTTTGCTTTTTTGCATTTCTTTTCCATGGGGATTGTCTTGATCTCTGTCTCCTGTACAATGGCATGAACCTCCATCTATAGTTCATCAGGCACTCTGCCTATCAGATCTAGTCCCTTAAATCTATTTCTCACTTCCACTGTATATATATAAGGGATTTGATTTAGGTCATACCTGGATGGTCTAGTGGTTGATTTAAGATTGCCTGGAGAAATATCAATAACCTCAGATATGCAGATAACATCACCCTTACGGCAGAAAGTGAAGAGGAACTAAAAAGCCTCTTGATGAAAGTGAAAGTGGAGAGTGAAAAAGTTGGCTTAAAGCTCAACATTCAGAAAACGAAGATCATGGCATCTGGTCCCATCACTTCGTGGGAAATAGATGGGGAAACAGTGGAAACAGTGTCAGACTTTACTTTTTGGGGCTCCAAAATCACTGCAGATGGTGACTGCAGCTATGAAATTAAAAGGCGCTTACTCCTTGGAAGAAAAGTTATGACCAACCTAGATAGCATGTTCAAAAGCAGAGACATCACTTTGCCAGCAAAGGTCCGTCTAGTCAAGGCTATGGTTTTTCCTGTGGTCATGTATGGATGTGAGAGTTGGACTGTGAATAAGGCTGAGTGCCAAAGAATTGATGCTTTTGAACTGTGGTGTTGGAGAAGATTCTTGAGAGTCCCTTGGACTGCAAGAAGATCCAACCAGTCCATTATAAAGGAGATCAGCCTTGGGTGTTCTTTGGAAGGAATGATGCTAAAGCTGAAACTCCAGTACTTTGGCCACCTTATGTGAAGAGTTGACTCATTGGAAAAGACTCTGATGCTGGGAGGGACTGGGGGCAAGAGGAGAAGGGGATGACAGAGGATGAGATGGCTGGAAGGCATCACCGACTCGATGGACGTGAGTTTGAGTGAACTCGGAGTTGGTGATGGACAGGAAGGCCTGGCGTGCTGCAGTTAATGGGGTCGCAAAAAGTCGGACATGACTGAGCGACTGAACTGAACTGAACTGATACCTGAATGGTCTAGTGGTTTTCCCTACTTTCTTCAATTTAAGTCTGAATTTGGCAATAAGGAGTTCATGATCTGAGTCACAGTCAGCTCCTCATCTTGTTTTCACTGACTGTATAGAGAGAGCTTCTCCATCTTTGGCTTCAAAGAATATAATCAATCTGATTTTGATGTTGACCATCTGGTGATGTCCATGTGTAGAGTTGTCTCTTGTGTTGTCAAAAGAGGGTGTTTGCTATGACCAGTGCTTTCTCTTCGCAAAACTCTATTAGCCTTTGCTCTGTTTCATTCCATACTCCAAGGCCAAATTTGCCTGTTACTCCAGGTATTTCTTGACTTCCTACTTTTGCATTCCAGTCCCCTGTAATGAAAAAGACATCTTTTTGGGGTGTTAGTTCTAGAAACTCTTGTAGGTCTTCATGGAACCTTCAACTTCAGCTTCTTTGGCATTACTGGTCAGGGCATAGGCTTGGATTACCATGATATTGAATGGTTTGCCTTGGAAACGAACAGAGATCATTCTGTCGTTTTTGAGATTGCATCCAAGTACTGCATTTCGGACTCTTTTGTTAAACATGATGCCTACTCCATGACTTCTAAGGGATTCTTGCCCACAGTAGTAGATGTAATGGTCATCTGAGTTAAATTCACCCATTCCAGTCCATTTTAGTTCGCTGATTCCTAGAATGTTGACGTTCACTCTTGCCATCTCTTGTTTGACCACTTCCAATTTGCCTTGATTCATGGACCTGACATTCCAGGTTCCTATGCAATATTGCTCTTACAGCAGCCGACCTTGCCTCTATCACCAGTCACATCCACAACTGGATATTGTTTTTGCTTTGGCTCCATCCCTTCATTCTTTCCTGAGTTATTTCTCCACTGATCTCCAGTAGCATATTAGGCACCTACCGACCTGGGAAGTTCCTCTTTCAGTATCCTGTCATTTTGCCCTTTCATACTGTTCATGGGGCTCTCAAGGCAAGAATACTGAAGTGGTTTGCCATTCCCTTCTCCAGTGGACCACATTCTGTCAGATCTCTCCATCATGACCCTCCCGTCTTGGGTGGCCCCACATGGCATGGTTTAGTTTCATTGAGTTAGACAAGGCTGTGGTCCCTGTGATCAGATTGGCTAGTTTTCTGTGATTATGGTTTCAGTGTGTCTGCTCTCCGATGCCCTCTCGCAACACCTACCATCTTACTTGGGTTTCTCTTACCTTGGACGTGGGGTATCTCTTCATGGCTGCTCCAGCAAAGCGCAGCTGCTGCTCCTTACCTGGATGAGGGGTATCTCCTCACAGCCGCCCCTCCTGACCTTGGCCGTAGAGTAGCTCCTCTCGGCCCTCCTGCCCTGCACAGAAGTGCATCGGCTGCAAAGTGAAGATACTAGATGTTAATTTTTTTTTCCAAATAAGAGTGACAAGATTCTTCCCAGTTAATTATGGCTTTCAAGGCAACTGAGAAATTTACAAGAGTGCTGGAGGCAGAGTCCTCATACCTTGCAGTGGTACCATAGGGAAATCCATTCATTAGTAAAAAGACTTGATCATCTAGGGATCATGAATAAGAATTGGCCATTCAGTGATCTGACCACCCATGATGAAACCAAGATCTAAGCCACAAAGGAAGAAACTAAGACATTTTAAGAGGAAGTGAGATAACTCTAGGGTGATGGTTAATGGAGTTAAATTCATAAGCAGCACACCAGCCCATCACACAATTTCATTAGTTAGTTTTGTTTCCAAACAAATTCAACTTTAAAATGGGAATCAAGCTTATCAAACAGAGAAATTCAGGGTGCTGGAAAACCAGCCTCTGATTAATACCCGTATGTATGTACAAAACTCTTACTTACTCAACTGGGAAGCAAAGGACAATTTTGCCCTGAAAATGGATGATATGGGCTCCTTTATTTTGTACAAGTTGCTGGAGAAAGCTGGCCCGGTTAAACTTCTTTTTCAGGATCCTGATTCTGAGGGATTAAGTCCTTCTAGGAGAAGTTGCTTTTCCCTCTCTGTACCTTAAGATGTTTTGTTGTACCACAGTTCTCAGGAATGCTTATCTTATCTATAACATCTTGAAACTGAGGGACTAGAAAAGGGGGAAAGAGGACTTTTAAAATGTAACATATTCTAATTGCTATTTATAAAGTAGAGAATTTTATATTGTAATACTGATTCATGACCAAGTTTACAGAATGAAGCTATGAAATCTTTGGTTGGGTCTGTCTTTATATCTATGTGTGCAATATTATAAAAATTAATTTGTAAGTTAGTTTTCTTAATTGACTTAAGGGCTTCCCAGGTGGTGCTAGTGGTAAAGAATCTGCCTGCCAATGCAGGAGACATGAGAGATGAGGGTTCAATCCCTGGGTTGGGAAGATCCCTTGGAGGAGGGCATGGCAACCCTCTCCAGTATTCTTGCCTGGAGAATCCCATAGACAGAGGAGCCTGATGAGCTACAGTCCACAGGGTCGCAAAGAGTTGGACAGAACCAAAGCAACTTAGCATGCACAATTGACTTAAAGGGAATTAAGTGTTTGCATAAACTCTAAGATTTATGAAAGGAAACTGAACAGAATGAATGTTAGGTTCATATGAACTGGGAAATAGTTGGTATTAAATTAATACCTGTATTAAAGTTAAAGTTTATTGATTTAGTTAATATTTGAATGTTTTTTAGAGTCATCAACTTTCTGTATAATACTTTTATTTTTCCTAGGTTTAATAGAAGTCAAATAAGATCTTATTATATCAGTTGCAAATTTTCTAGCAAAAAAAAATCTTGGTATGATAAAATTTGTATAAGTAAATTATTTCTAAATGAGGTAAAAGTTGTGTGAATTCTTTAGGAATAATTATGCTTTAGGAGTATCTAGTTAAAAATATAACCTCTACAGATTTTGGTAACTTGAAATCTTAGAGTCGTGCTAAATTAAGTTAAATGTCATTCCCAAGTAAGATAAGACACTGAAACACTAATTACTGAACAATTGGTTTCCGTTTACAAAGAAACCAAAGGTATTTAATACCATTAATAGATATGTTTAATGCTATACTGAGATTTCTTATAAGCACATGTTTTTAGAAATTATTATTGGTATTTATGTTTACTTGTCTATGGAATGCTAATGTGAAAAACAGTTCATAATTGCTTATGTCTTGGTTTTTACTAGAAATTAGTGTTTTTAAGAGTTGAGGATTCAAATTTAAAATATGCCATTAAAGCTACTAGAAATAATTAGAGAAATATTTCAGTATACAGTAGCAAAGTAGGATCTGTGTTTTCATAAAGAAGGTATGAGGAATGGAGTTATGTTTTATTAAGAGAAAAGTAAGTAATATAGTCTTCGAGCTATTAGTTTCTGGATATAAAAAAATAAGTGACCAACTAATATGGATACAGAAACTTATGGAAGGTTTGTGGAAAAGGAACTCTGAGAAAAGAGTTTTGCACATGGTCAGAATTAGTTAAGTTTAGAATAAATTTTTAATTGGTTTATTTTTAGTTTTAGCTGTACTGTGTCTTCATTGCTACACACAGGCTTTCTCTAGTTGTGGTGAGTGGGGCTGCTCTCAGGTTGTGGTGCACGGGCTTCTCACAGCAGTGGCTTTTTTTGTTGCAGAGCGTGGGCTCTTGGGTGCCTGGGGTTCAGTAGTTGTGACACTTGGGCTTGATAGTTGAAGCTCATGGGCTTTAGAGTGCAGGCTGTGTAATTGTGCACACACGCTTAGTCGTCCCCATGGGCAGGTGGAATCTTCCTGGAGCAGGGATTGAACCTATGTCCCTGTATGGGCAGGCGGATTTTTAACCACTGGACCAGTAGAGATAGCTTAGAATAAATTCAACTGAGTAAATTTTAGAAGTAGGCTGGTGCAAAACCAGAATTTGAGTTTTTTTTTTTTCCTCTGTTAAGAAAACAGTTTTCTTAAAATATTGATCTGCTTTTGATAACAGATTATAAGGCTTATTTTACCTTTAACCAGTAATCTCTTGGGGCTTCCCCAGTGGCTCAATGGTAAAGAATCTGCCTGCAATGCAGGAAATACAGAGAAGTAAGTTCAATCCCTGTGTCAGGAAGATCTCTTGGAGGAGGAAATGGCAACCCACTCCAGTAATCATTCCTGGAAAATTCCACAGACAGAGGAGCCTGGTGGGCTACAGTCTATGAGGTAGCAAAAGAGTGGGATACAACTGAGCGACTAAACAACAACACTGTAATCTGTTAGAGGTTTCTAATTTTGCCTTTGAAATCTTTGTCACTTTGGTTGGTTAAGTGAATAAGTATTGATTCACAGTGATCTGTGATCCTATTTGAGCAAGTGTTTTGCAACTTTTTGGTATCTTCGACAAATTTCGAAATCAAAATCTAATGAAGTTCCTTTGACCTCTAGCTAATTTAATTTTTTTATAAATTTATTTATTTTTAATTAGAGGATAATTGCTTTACATTGTTGTGCTGGTTTCTGCCATACATCAGCATGGATTAGCCATAGGTATACATATGACTCCTTCCTCTTGAAACTCCCTCCCACCCCATCCTACCCCTCTACGTTGTCACAGAGCACCAGATTGAGCTCCTTGTGTTACACAGCAACTTCCTATTAACTGTCTATTTTACATATGGTTATATATATTATGTGTGTGTGTGTGTGTGTATATATGTATATATGTATATATATATATATATATATATATAATATATATATATATATATATTGGAGAAGGCAATGGCACCCCACTCCAATACTCTTGCCTGGAAAATCCCATGGACGGAGGAGCCTGGTGGGCTGCAGTCCATGGGGTCGCTAAGAGTCAGACACGACTGAGCGACTTCACTTTCACTTTTCACTTTCATGCACTGGAGAAGGAAATGGCAACCCACTCCAGTGTTCTTGCCTGGAGAATCCCAGGGACGGGGGAGCCTGGTGGGCTGCTGTCTATGGGGTCACACAGAGTCAGACACGACTGAAGCGACTTAGCATAGCATATATATATATATATATATATATATATATATATATATATATATATATGTAATATTTCAGTGCTACTCTCTCAATTTATCCCACCTTCTCCTTCCACTGCTGTGTCCATAAGTCTGTTCTCTATGTCTGTGTCTCTATTGTTGCCCTGCAGATAGGTTCATCATTACCATTTTTCTAGATTCCATATATATGTGCTAATAAACAATATTTGTTTTTCTCTTTCTGACTTACTTCACTCGTATAACAGGCTTTAGATACATCCACCTCACTACAACTGACTCAAATTCAGTCTTTTTTATGACTAATATTTCATTGTATATATGTACCACAACTTCTTTATCCATCCATCCAATAATGGATATCTAGGTTGCACCCATGTCCTGGCTATTGTAAATAGTGCTTCAGTGAACATTGGGGTACATGTGTCTTTTAGAATTGTGAATTTCTCAGGGTATATGCCAAGTAGTGGCATTGCTGAGTCATATGGTAGATCTATTCCTTGTTTTTTAAGGAATCTCCATACTGCTCTCCATAGTGACTGTATCAATTTGCACTCTCAACAATGGAAGGTTTCTCTTTTCCGCATCCTCTGCAGCATTTATTGTTTGTAGATTTTTTGATGATGGCCATTCTGACCAGTGTGAAGTGATACCTCATTGTAGTTTTGATTTGCATTTCTCTAATAATAAGCAATGTTAGCATTTTTTCATGTATTTATTAGCCATCTGTATGTCTTCTTTGGAGAAGTGTCTAAGTCTTTTGCCCACTTTTTGATTTGGTTGTTTATTTTTCTGATATTGAACTGTATAACTTCATGAGCTTCTTGTATATTTTGGAAATTCATTTACAATTATTTTCTCCCATTCTGAGGTTCATCTTTTCATCTTATTTATGGTTTCATTTGCTGTGCAAAAGTTTTTAAGTTTAATTAAGTACCATTTAAAAAAAATTCTGTTACTCTAAGAGATATGTCATAGAGGATTTTGCTATGATTTGTCATAGAGTGTTTTGTCTATGTTTTCCTCTAAGAGTTTTATACTTTCTGGACTTATATTTAGGTCTTTAGTCCATTTTAAGTTTATGCTTCTGTATGATGTTAAGAAGTATCACAATTGCATTCTTTTACATGTAACTGTCCAGTCTAGCTAATTTTAAAATGCTTCAAAGGACCCTGAAACATCCCAAAGAGAGATATTAAACTAATTAGGTGTATTTGCTATGTTAAATTACATGAGAAGCATTGTCAAATGAGTAATAAATCTCCTTAGCTTATATGAGTAAATGTTACTAATCTAGATATTCCAGAAATTAAATGGAACTCCTAAAACTCTCATATTTCCTAGTAAAATATTATTTGTCATAATTCTAGTAATTATCTGAAAATGTTGTATATCACAGCAGTAAGCAAGTTTCTTTGTCTATTGCATTGTGAACAGGTCTTCAACCGCCCCTTCTTAAATAGTCATTCATACAATTATAATTTTATTTTGATGCTTTTGCAAAAGTGCTTCCTTTTCAAGAAGACTCTTAGCAAGGACTTTTTGACAAGTACAAGATTCTGACAACTTTCTGATCATACCACTGAACTGAGTAAGAAATTAAAGAATTCTAATGGAAAATCTGATGTCTTTATAAAGTTGTTAACTAAAAGGATCATTTATATAGGACTGTGGGAACTGATGAATATCATTATAAAATTTATGGTTTCTGTGTGAAATATTACTGACTTTTAATCTGTGTTTTCTAGATATAAAGAGAGATTTCCTCTCAAGCTAATTATGACTTACAACAATTTGGTAAATTATACTTTTGTAAGCAGAATCAAAAGTTTTGTCTTTTTTATGTAACTGATCCTTCCTTTGATTGGAAACTCTTAGGTTCCAAACAACTTTAAAAATCAGGTAAATTAGGAGGTTCATCTCCCAACACACACAAGAATCCTAAAGCATTTGAGGTACCCTGAAAATGGAGAAATTTGCCCAAATTTGTAGAAATCTGTGGCAAGCCTTTAGTGTGGCTTTCCTGGCCTTTATAAACATTTTAAAAATTCACTCTGAGTTTCCCTGTAAAAGAGTCCCACAAAACCAGTTTTAAAACAGCCTGTATGATCGATTACACTTCTGAAATTCACACCAGGCAAGTACTGAAACCAGAGTTATTTTGCAAAAAAAAAATTCATCTAAATTTGGCTATATTTGGTAGAAATTAGGATTGTTTTAGAGAGAAAAAGATTATATTTCAGTGGATATTAGATTCAAGGTTTTTGATTTTGGGATTTTTGGTGGTTGCTGGGGAGGGGTATGGACACTTTACTTTGTGTTCTAGAATCCTCTGTACTTTTCAAAACTTCCACAAAGAATTGCTTTCATAGGAATGTTTTAAACAAAATCATGAGAAATGTCAAAGCCTTGGAGAGACCCCATGGATGCATGCACCCCACTGCCCCTTCTCTCACTAATCTCTCTGTGGTGCCTTTGAGAGGTATAGGGTGAAGGAGACTTTGTAGGGTCTCCAGGCCTCTGCCTTACCCACCCATGTTTGCCAGCCTGAGGGGAAGCCTGCCAGTCACATCCCCTGTCCTGGGCTACAGCAAGCAAATCTTAGATGCTAGAAAGGCTGGGATCCTCCCTGCCTCCTCTATCTGATCTATCCATTGAGCTTACTGACCTGAAAGAAAAAGTAGTCCAAGCATTTGTCAAGCAGCCACCTGGCTATTTCTTTCCTTTCACATCTTGGTTCAAAGAGCCAACAGCTAAACTTTGATCACCTTCCAGCACCTGGTACCATGCTGAACATTCAGCACCAACTGATGCTTTTAAACTTACACTGATCTGGTGACATCAGACTGTCAGGACCACTAATTTGCAAATGCCGCACAGAGAAGGCACGGAGCCTGAGTGCATGGAAACCAGAATTTGAACCCAAACCACAACTCCATCCAAACACCAGCCATTCCATGCCCTTGTTTTATTTGTTTCAAGCATGTGTTCTCTGAATGATATTTCTTCACTTGCTTCCAGTGGTCTCTTGTTTATTCTGAAGGTCTTTACCTGTCTTGTTCACTGATGTGTCCCCAGTGCCTGGAAGAGTCTGGCAAATAGCAAGTACTCAACACATGTTTGGAAGATGAGAAGATATTGAAGTGAATTAGCACATGCCTGTTCTGCCCAAGGCTGTATACTGTCACCCTGCTTATTTAACTTATATGCAGAGTACATCATGAGAAATGCTGTGCTGGAAGAAGCACGAGCTGGAATCAAGATTCCGGGAGAGACATCAATAACCTCAGATATGCAGATGACACCATTCTTATGGCAGAAAGTGAAGAGGAACTAAAGAGCCTCTTGATGAAAGTGAAAGATGAGAGTGAAAAAGTTGGCTAAACCACTACAATATTGTAAAGTAATTAGCCTCCAATTAAAATAAATTAATTAATTAAAAAAAAAAACTCAACGTTCAGAAAACTATCATGGCATCTGGTTCCATCCCTTCATGGCAAATAGATGGAGAAACAGTGACAGACTTTATTTTGGGGGGCTCCAAAATCACTGCAGATGCTGACTGCAGCCATGAAATGAAAAGACACTTGCTCCTTGGAAGAAAAGTTATGACCAACCTAGATAGCATATTAAGAAGCAGAGGCATTAGTTTGTCAACAAAGGTCCGTCTAGTCAAGGCTATGGTTTTTCCAGTAGTCATGTATGGATGTGAGAGTTGGACTGTGAAGAAAGCTGAGCACCAAAGAACTGATGCTTTTGAACTGTGGTGTTGAAGAAGACTCTTCAGAGTCCCGTGGACTGCAAGGTGATCCAGCCAGTCCATCCTAAAGGATATCACTCCTGAATATTCATTGGAAGGACTGATGCTGAAGTTGAAACTCCAATACTTTGGCCACCTAATATGAAGAATTGACTCACTTGAAAAGACCCTGATGCTGGGAAGGATTGAAGGCAGGAGAATAAAGGGATGACAGAGGATGAGATGGTTGGACGGCATCACTGACTCAACAGACATGAGTTTGAGTAGGCTCCAGGAGTTGGTGATGGACAGGGAGGCCTGGCGTGCTGCAGTCCATGGGATCGCAAAGAGTCAGACATGACTGAGCAACTGAAGTGAACTGAACTGAACTGTCCTGCCCAAGAAAGGCATAGACTGGGCCTGGTTACAGCAACAGGGAGTTAAGTGGGACCAAAGATTGAATTTTTGGAGGCACCAGCTTGCACAGGGTGGTGGTATAGCCATGTCTGTGTACCGTGCAGGCAGGAGGCCCCATGGCTGCCATGGGAGACAAGTCTGGTATGGAAGTTGACTCTCAAGGATCCTGAAGCTGGGCTGGGTGGGGCCCCTGGCTGGGGGCCAGAGTCTTAGGGCTGGGTGTTTTTTGTTTAGTATAAATGCAGAACAGAGAAGTGGAGTCAGGAGCTGGCCAGGAATAACAGGGGAATCAAGAAAACAGAACTGGTTCCCTGCCCTCCAGCTTGTGCCCTCTGGTCCCTCCATGAGGCTCTGGCCTGACATTCAAGTCTGGGGTAAGGATCTAGGCCCCACCTTTGAATCCTTCTGTGGGGTCTGGCTGGCCTGGGCTTGAATCCTGACTGTGTGATACAGGGCAAGTAAAGCTTCTCCTCTAGTCTGTTTTCCCAGCTATAAATAGAAGTGACCTTAAAATGATCAGTAGACTGGATGGAGAGGGCCGGGGAGGCGGGGCGGGGGGGTGGGTGGGGAGACAAAATGTATAAAAAGAGAAAGCCAAGACAGATTGAGGCCTCTCTCCTTTGAGGTCCGCCCAACCCCATGCCTGGAGGGTGTACTTTCCTTTGCTTGGTGAATAAAACTCTGAGCTGTAACCTGAAAAAAAAGAAAAATGATCAATGGAAATAGCAACAAGCACTAACTAAGTGCTTACTGTATTCACTAATATATCACTTAACAAATAGGGCAGCTGAGGCCTGGGGGATGAAGTGCTCATTCAGAGTTACACAGTAAGAAATGGAATTTGAGCCCAGGTTGCCTGACCGCACAGCTCCTCCATGGGTGGAACACTTATCAGAGCCCTTAGCACCAGGCTGGTGTTTAATAAAGAGCAGCTGTCATTATTAGGAATCATTCTGGCAGCTTCTCCCAGGGGCCTCAGGATGGCAGTGGTGGGGCAGCTGCCATTCTGCACATTCCACATGCCCTTTCCTGGCACAAGGACTCAGCATTTCCTCCAGGGAGCACTACCTTCCTCCCTCAGGACTTGGGTGGGGCTCTTCTATCCCAGGACCTTAGCCTGGTCAGTGATTAGCTCAGTAATGGGCATATGACCCAAGCCAGTTAAGAAGGACCGCCTCTGAGAATTTTATTTGTGCTATCTGGAAAAGGTCAGTTTTCATTCCAATCCCAAAGAAAGGCAATGCCAAAGAATGCTCTAACTACTGCACAGTTGCACTCATCTCACACGCTAGTAAAATAATGCTCAAAATTCTCCAAGCCAGGCTTCAGCAATATGTGAACTGTGAACTTCCTGATGTTCAAGCTGGTTTTAGAAAAGGCAGAGGAAACAGATATCAAATTGCCAACATCCGCTGGATCATGGAAAAAGCAAGAGAGTTCAAGAAAAACATCTATTTCTGCTTTATTGACTATGCCAAATCCTTTGACTGTGTGGATCACAATAAACTGTGGAAAATTCTTCAAGAGATAGGAATACCAGATCACCTGATCTGCCTCTTGAGAAATCTGTATGCAGGTCAGGAAGCAACAGTTAGAACTGGACATGGAACAACAGACTGGTTCCAAATAGGAAAAGGAGTTCGTCAAGGCTGTATACTGTCACCCTATTTATTTAACTTATATGCAGAATACATCATGAGAAACGCTGGACTGTAAGAAACACAAACTGGAATTTAGATTGCCGGGAGAAATATCAATAACCTCAGATATGCAGATGACACCACCCTTATGGCAGAAAGTGAAGAGGAACTCAAAAGCCTCTTGATGAAAGTGAAAGTGGAAAGTGAAAAAGTTGGCTTAAAGCTCAACATTCAGAAAACGAAGATCATGGCATCCGGTCCCACCACTTCGTGGGAAATAGATGGGCAAACAGTGGAAACAGTGTCAGACTTTATTTTTCTGGGCTCCAAAATCACTGCAGATGGTGACTAGAGCTATGAAATTAAAAGATGCTTACTCCTTGGAATGAAAGTTATGACCAACCTAGATAGCATGTTCAAAAGCAGAGACATCACTTTGCCAACAAAGGTTCATCTAGTCAAGGCTATGGTTTTTCCTGTGGTCATGTATGGATGTGAGAGTTGGACTGTGAAGAAGCCTGAGCACCAAAGAATTGATGCTTTTGAACTGTGGTGTTGGAGAAGACTTTTGAGAGTCCCTTGGACTACAAGGAGATCCAACCAGTCCATTCTGAAGGAGATCAGCCCTGGGATTTCTTTGGAAGGAATGATGCTAAAGCTGAAACTCCAGTACTTTGGCCACCTCATGTGAAGAGTTGACTCATTGGAAAAGACTCTGATGCTGGGAGGGATTGGGGGCAGGAGGAGAAGGGGACGATAGAGGATGAGATGGCTGGATGGCATCACTGACTCGATGGACATGAGTCTGAGTGAACTCTGGGAGTTGGTGATGGACAGGGAGGCCTGGCGTGCTACGATTCATGGGGTCGCAAAGAGTCAGACACGACTGAATGACTGATCTGATCTGGATTGAGGGGCTCCCTTTCTACTGAGCTGCAAGGACAGATGTCCAGAGTGGTGGAGACCTTTTTATCCTGTCTGAGAACCTCCAGGGTGCACAGAGGAAGAAAGAGAGGGAGTTAGAGAATCCTGATTATATTTGTACACCTGGATCCAACTCTGCCTGAGGCTGTAACTAAGTTACATGAACAACATACTTCCTTTTCATGATCTAAGATTGGTTCCTGCCACTTACTGAACAAACAGAGATGATTCTTTGCCCAGCAACCAACAGCCTTGGGGACCTCCCCAAATATCTTCTGTTTTCTAAAGAGTTACAATGTGCTAGACATAAGCACATTCACTTAACAGACACCCAGTTTCTTCACACGGTCACTAGAGGCACTGAGTCAATTGCACAACTGTCCTTTTATTCTCAGATGAAGAGACCAAGGCTCTGAGAGCTGGTTGAAGAACTTAGGGCTGGGGCTAGAAGCCAGCACTCAGAGGAATAAGAAAGGACCCTCCACTATCTGACCCAGCCAACTGTGACTCACCTGCCACCACATTGCAGCTGGGCTCTGTAATGCTGATCTTCACCAGGTGGATGTTGCTGGTGTGTGCAGTGGGCGATGCATACCTACTGTCTCCACCACCTTATGACTACCCAGCGGGACTCTCAGCCCTGCTAACATTGCCAGGCCCTCCCCCGTAGGGCTGCAGACTCTGGGGCCGCTCTCCAGGGGACCCAGGAGTTATGCTGGTCACCATCTCCACCTTCCTCAGCCCCTCCACCACCCCAGTGGTGTCCACAGAAACTGGGCTGTTCGGTGGTGGGCAGGTCTAAGGCTGGAGGTCAGCCTGCCATGCATGAGCTGCTAGTGGTTCCCGGAGCATTTTCTTGAGCTGAGTCTCTAGTACAGCAACCTTAGCAGCAAGTTGCCTCAGTTTCCGGCATGCCCAAGCCCTGCTCTTGGACCCAGGTGCCCACACTCCAGGTCTAGAGGGCCACTGGGTTCCTGGGGGGTTCAGGGAAGTCCTGGCAGAGCTCACTTCCCCCCAGGGCTCCGCGGGGTCCCTATGAATTTCTGGCTCTTGAGCTGCACCATGGGCTGCCACTTCTCCTCCTGCAGCATCAACTGCTTCACTCAGAACACAGAGATCAGCTTCACCTGCTCCTCTAGCTGCTACAACTTCTCTGGCCATCTGTTCCCACACATGGCTCAGCTGAGGAGTGCTGGGTGGCAGAGGTGTGGACAATCCCTATCCCCATGGTGTCATTGGCGGCAGCCCCTCACTTACCAGCGAGCACATGAAGCCTGCTACACTGGTAGTCAGGCAGTCCAGGCCAGTGGGTGCGGTCTTCTGGTCCTCAAGGTGGTGACAGGTGTCTAGCTGCTTGTGCTGCACAAGTAGGTTGAAGCTGGCACAAGAAGCCAGGGTGCCTTACTGTGGGCAAAAGCGGCAGCTGCGGTAGGAATCCACCAGGAGCCCAGGCTATAACCGGGCAGGAAGCTGAGGCCAGGCCCCATGCTGCACAACCACCTGCCTCGGCATGTGGCCCTTTTTCAAGTACTTGTACTTTTTCAATGTACTTCAAGTACTTGTTCTTGAGAAAGTCCAGATCAAGGTGGTAGCCTTAAGGCATCTCCACAGAGTAGGGCAGGTCTGGGCACTTTGGAGGGGAAGGCCCAAAGAGAGGGTTGGGCTGGGAGTCCCTGGGAAGGGGATTGAAGCATGCAAGACTTGGGTCATCCTCTTGCCAGCAGACCCTCCTCGAGAGTCACTTGGGGACAGTGAGTTAGACCACCTGCAACAGGAGTTGAGGCTTACCTTGCCCTCTTTGGCTGTCTCGGATTTCCACCACCCCACCCACCCTGTTTTGTGCAACCTGCTGAATCATTGAATTTTGTTAGTTAAGGTCTGCAGTTTACTAAGAGTTACTTCCCAGTTAGCTCCTTGCTGTTATATTATTGTAAAATTCAACTGAATTATTTAAAGGACAATCAAGTTTGTTTCTGAAGTTTATCTTATTAATCTATATTTGTATGAAGATCAGAAACCCTATGATTTGCAAGCAGCAGATTATGCATACTGAAAGACAACATTTAAAGGACTGTCTCCAACCTAGAGAAGGAAATGGCAACCCACTCCAGTATTCTTGCTTCGAGAATCCCATGGGCAGAGGAGACTGGTGGGCTGCAGTCCATGGGGTCATAAGAGTTGGACATCACCACCGACCTCAATGGAAGGACTGTTATCAGGTATGCTTAACTTGCTCCTGCACAGCAACACTGAAGGAACTGACTCTTGGATGAATATTTCTACTCAAAAAGGGTCCCTGCACTAAACTGGTCTATAGAGAGGATTGCTGACTTCAAAATCTCCTGAAAGGAATGCTCAAACAGAGAAGATTCTAGCAGACCAAGATGAGAAAAAAAAAAATCTATCTATATATATATATATACACACACATATATATCTGAAGTAGACAGCTGACCCAAGTTGCCAGACCAAGTGTGTATACTAACTATTTTGATATTAGCACACTGAGTGGCCTATCAATGAAATCTTTGCCTGACCTAGGAATAAGCATTCCTAGCACCATGGGACAGAATGATTATGACATGTCTCCAAAACCATGATCCAATTTATAATCGTGAGGGACTATTGCAAACTATTAACTGGCACCATCTGTTATTACAAGAATGAAGTACTGGCTTCAGTTGTTGATCTTCAACAAATGCTATAAGGAATTCAGAGTGGAGGTCAGGAATGAGGCACTCTGCTCAGAAAGATGTGACAGAATAGGCTATCAGATGTATATATTTTTTTAATTAATTTATTTTTTATTGAAGGATAATTGCTTTACAGAATTTTGCTGTTTTTATTTTTTCAAAAGACTTTATGAGCCCAATGTCTTCCATCTTCTCATATATTCAAAAAAATCACTCAAGTCATTAAACTACTTAAAAACAGTTTCCAAAATATTTTTGGACTTCTCAGTCGACATAATCATGTGAGCCAATGCCTTGTGATAAATGTTGAATTTGGACAGAAATTTGAAAAAACATGCAGAGGATTTCCTTTGAAACCTGAGGAGGTAAAAGGGATATCTTGAGTTAAAGCACAGAGATAGGTAATACCTAATAACAGTGAATGTATATTAACCAACTTCTAAATCACAGGGTGAACACTTCACACACATTAGATCATTTCATGCTCATCCTTGTATATGCATAAAGACTCCAAGACAGAAGGGAACTTTGTCTTGTTCCCAGCTACGCACTCAATATAGAGAACACAGAGCATTTAAACTCTCTGCTGAATGAATGAATGAATCAATGGTGGCACAACAATCCTAAGCCCTAGGATCTCAATTTGAACCTACAGCAGAAAGATGATATAAAAATTTACACTTTATTTTTAAATTTACACTAAATTTTCATTTACACTAAATTTACTTGTGTTCCACCCATTTCTTAACAAAAGAGTGAGCTTTTAGAACAAATGAATTTTTAGAATTTTTCTTTAAAATGTTTAATTGGAGGATAATTGTTCTATAATATTGTGTTAACTTCTACTATACATCAACATGAATCAGCCATAGGTATACATATTTCCCCTCCCTCTTGAACCTCCCTCCCACCTCCAGTCCCATTCCACCCCTCTACATTGTCACAGAACACTGGGTTTGAGCTCCTTGCATCATACAGCCAATTCCCGCTGCTATCTATTTTATATACGGTAATGTATATATTTCAATTCGTCCCTCCCTCTCCTTCCTCCGCTGTGTCCACAAGTCTGTTCTCTCACAAGTCTGTATCTCCATTGCTGCCCTGCAAATAAGTTCATCAGCACCATCTTTCTAGATTCCTTATATATGCATTAATATATTTGTTTTTCTCTTTCTGACTTACTTCAGTCTGTGTAATAGACTGTAGGTTCATCCACCTCATTGAAACTGACTCAAATGCATTTCTTCTTATGGATGAATAATATTTCACTGTATACATTGATATGTACCACCACTTCTTTATCCATTAATCTGTCGATGAACATCTAGGTTGTGTCCATGTCCTATCTATTGTAAACAGTGCTGCAGTGAACACTGGGATACATGCATCTTTTTCAATTACGTTTTCTTCAGGGTATATTCCCAATGTGGGATTGTCCGGTCATATGGTAATTT
Source organism: Bos grunniens (assembly GCF_055505025.1). Lineage (NCBI taxonomy): Eukaryota > Metazoa > Chordata > Mammalia > Artiodactyla > Bovidae > Bos > Bos grunniens. Next base: position 57,049,191 of record NC_141183.1, on the reverse strand, counting down.
TGTTTCTTGTTTTTTAAGGACTCTCCACACTCTTCTCCATCTATTTACATTCCCACCAACAGTGCAAGAGGGTTTCTTTTCCTCCACACCCTCTCCAGCATTTATTGTTTGTAGAATTTTTTTTTAATTTTATTTTATTTTTAAACTTTACATAATTGTATTAGTTTTGCCAAACATCAAAATGAATCCATCACAGGTATACATATGCTCCCCCTCCTGAACCCTCCTCCCTCCTCCCTCCCCATACCATCCCTCTGGGTCGTCCCAGTGCACTAGCCCCAAGCATCCAGTATCGTGCATTGAACCTGGACTGGCATCTCGTTTCATACATGATATTTTACATGTTTCAATGCCATTCTCCCAAATCTTCCCACCCTCTCCCTCTCCCACAGAGTCCATAAGACTGTTCCATACATCAGCGTCACTTTTGCTGTCTCGTACACAGGGTTATTGTTATCATCTTTCTAAATTCCATATATATGTGTTAGTATACTGTATTGGTGTTTTTCCTTCTGGCTTACTTCACTCTGTATAATAGGCTCCAGTTTCATCCACCTCATTAGAACTGATTCAAATGTATTCTTTTTAATGGCTGAGTAATACCCCATTGTGTATATGTACCACTGCTTTCTTATCCATTCATCTGCTGATGGACATCTAGGTTGCTTCCATGTCCTGGCTATTATAAACAGTGCTGCGATGAACATTGGGGTACACGTGTCTCTTTCCCTTCTGGTTTCCTTAGTGTGTATGCCCAGCAGTGGGATTGCTGGATCATAAGGCAGTTCTATTTCCAGTTTTTTAAGGAATCTCCACACTGTTCTCCATAGTGGCTGTACTAGTTTGCATTCCCACCAACAGTGTAAGAGGGTTCCCTTTCCTCCACACCCTCTCCAACATTTATTATTTGTAGACTTTTGGATCTCAGCCATTCTGACTGGTGTGAAATGGTACCTCATAGTGGTCTTGATTTTCATTTCTCTGATAATGAGTGATGTTGAGCATCTTGATATGTGTTTGTTAGCCATCTGTATGTCTTCTTTGGAGAAATGTCTGTTTAGTTCTTTGGCCCATTTTTTGATTGGGTCATTTATTTTTCTGGAGTTGAGCTGGAGGAGTTGCTTGTATATTTTTGAGATTAGTTGTTTGTCAGTTGCTTCATTTGCTATTATTTTCTCCCATTCTGAAGGCTGTCTTTTCACCTTGCTGATAGTTTCCTTTGATGTGCAGAAGCTTTTAAGGTTAATTAGGTCCCATTTGTTTATTTTTGCTTTTATTTCCAATATTCTGGGAGGTGGGTAATAGAGGATCCTGCTGTGATGTATGTCGGAGAGTGTTTTGCCTATGTTCTCCTCTAGGAGTTTTATAGTTTCTGGTCTTACATTGAGATCTTTAATCCATTTTGAGTTTATTTTTGTGTATGGTGTTAGAAAGTGTTCTAGTTTCATTCTTTTACAAGTGGTTGACCAGTTTTCCCAGCACCACTTGTTAAAGAGATTGTCTTTAATCCATTGTATATTCTTGCCTCCTTTGTCAAAGATAAGGTGTCTATATGTGCATGGATTTATCTCTGGGCTTTCTATTTTGTTCCATTGATCTATATTTCTGTCTTTGTGCCAGTACCATACTGTCTTGATAACTGTGGCTTTGTAGTAGAGCCTGAAGTCAGGTAGGTTGATTCCTCCAATTCCATTCTTCTTTCTCAAGATCGCTTTGGCTGCTCGAGGTTTTTGGTATTTCCATACAAATTGTGAAATTATTTGTTCTAGCTCTGTGAAGAATACTGTTGGTAGCTTTATAGGGATTGCATTGAATCTATAGATTGCTTTGGGTAGTTTACTCATTTTCACTATATTGATTCTTCCAATCCATGAACATGGTATATTTCTCCATCTATTAGTGTCCTCTTTGATTTCTTTCACCAGTGTTTTATAGTTTTCTATATATAGGTCTTTAGTTTCTTTAGGTAGATATATTCCTAAGTATTTTATTCTTTCCGTTGCAATGGTGAATGGAGTTGTTTCCTTAATTTCTCTTTCTGTTTTCTCATTATTAGTGTATAGGAATGCAAGGGATTTCTGTGTGTTGATTTTATATCCTGCAACTTTACTATAGTCATTGATTAGTTCTAGTAATTTTCTGGTGGAGTCTTTAGGGTTTTCTATGTAGAGGATCATGTCATCTGTAAATAGTGAGAGTTTTACTTCTTCTTTTCCAATTTGGATTCCTTTTATTTCTTTTTCTGCTCTGATTGCTGTGGCCAAAACTTCCAAAACTATGTTGAATAGTAATGGTGAAAGTGGGCACCCTTGTCTTGTTCCTGACTTTAGAGGAAATGCTTTCAATTTTTCACCATTGAGGATAATATTTGCTGTGGGTTTGTCATATATAGCTTTTATTATGTTGAGGTATGTTCTTTCTATTCCTGCTTTCTGGAGAGTTTTTATCATAAATGGGTGTTGAATTTTGTCAAAGGCTTTCTCTGCATCTATTGAGATAATCATATGGTTTTTATTTTTCAATTTGTTAATGTGGTGTATTACATTGATTGATTTGCAGATATTGAAGAATCCTTGCATCCCTGGGATAAAGCCCACTTGGTCATGGTGTATGATCTTTTTAATGTGTTGTTGGATTCTGATTGCTAGAATTTTGTTAAGGATTTTTGCATCTATGTTCATCAGTGATATTGGCCTGTAGTTTTCTTTTTTTGTGGGATCTTTGTCAGGTTTTGGTATTAGGGTGATGGTGGCCTCATAGAATGAGTCTGGAAGTTTACCTTCCTCTGCAATTTTCTGGAAGAGTTTGAGCAGGATAGGTGTTAGCTCTTCTCTAAATTTTTGGTAGAATTCAGCTGTGAAGCCATCTGGACCTGGGCTTTTGTTTGCTGGAAGATTTTTGATTACAATTTCAATTTCCGTGCTTGTGATGGGTCTGTTAAGATTTTCTATTTCTTCCTGGTCGAGTTTTGGAAAGTTGTACTTTTCTAAGAATTTGTCCATTTCTTCCAGGTTGTCCATTTTATTGGCATATAATTGTTGATAGTAGTCTCTTATGATCCTTTGTATTTCTGTGTTGTCTGTTGTGATCTCTCCATTTTCATTTCTAATTTTATTGGTTTGATTTTTCTCCCTTTGTTTCTTGATGAGTCTGGCTAATGGTTTGTCAATTTTATTTATCCTTTCAAAGAACCAGCTTTTGGTTTTGTTGATTTTTGATATGGTCTCTTTTGTTTCTTTTGCATTTATTTCTGCTGTATGTTTGTAGAATTTTTGATGAGGGCCATTCTGACCAGTGTGACGTCATACCTCATTGTTTTGATTTGCATTTCTCTAATAATGAATGATGTTAAGCATCTTTTTATGCATTTATTAGCCATCTAATGGCTAATTAGATGTCTTTTTTTTTTTTTTTTTTGGAAACGTCTGTTTAGGTCTTCTGCCGCCTTTTTAATTGGGTTCTTTATTTTAATGGTATTGAGCTGAATGAACTACTTGTATATCTTGGAGATTAATCCTTTCTCAGTTGATTAATTTGCTATTAATTTCTCCCATTATGAGGGTTCTCTTTTCGCCTTATTAATAGTTTCCTTTGCTGTGCAGAAGTTTTTAAATTTAATTAAGTCCTACTTGTTTATTTTTGGTTTTATTTCCATGATTTTAGGAGGTGGGTCACAGAGGATCTTGCTGTGATTTTTGTCAAGGAGTGTGCTGCCTATGTTGTCCTCTAGGAGCTTTATAGTTTCTTGCCTTACATTTAAGTCTTTAATCTATTATGAGCTTTGTGTATGGTGTTAGGAAATATTCTAGTTTCATTCTTTTACATGTAGCCATCCAGCTTTCCCAGCACCATTTATTGAAGAAACTGTCTTTTCTCCATTGTGTGTTCTAACCTCCTTTTTCCAAGACAAGGTGAGTATAGGAGCATGGGTTTATCTCTGGGCTTTCTATCTTGTTCCATTGGTCTATATTTCTGATTTTGTACCAGTACTATTCTGTCTTGATGACTGTAGCTTGGTAGTACAGCCTGAAGTCAGGCAGGTTAATTCCTCCAGCTCTCTTTCTCTTTCTCAAGATTGCTTTGGGTATTGCTTCGGGTCTTTTGTGTTTCCATACAAATTGTGAAGTTTTTCGCTCTAGTTCTGTGAAAAATACGATTGATAGTTTGATAGGGATTGCATCAAATCTTAGATTGGTTTGGGTAATACAGTCATTTTCACAAAATCGATTCTTCCAATCCAAGAACATGGTGAATGTGAAAGTCGGTCAGTGGTGTCCAACTCTTTGAGACTGCATGGACGATACAGTCCATGGAATTCTCCAGGCCAGAATACTGGAGTGGGTAGTCATTCCCTTCTCCAGGGGATCCTCCCTATCCAGGAATTGAACCATGGTCTCCTGTATTGCAGGCAGATTCTTTACCAGCTGAGCTATTAGAGAACCCCAAGAATACGGTATATCTCTCCATCTATTTGTGTCATTTTTGATTTCCTTGGTCAAGCCTGATAGTTCTCTGGACAAAGGTCTTTCGTCTCTTTCAGTTCAGTTCAGTTCAGTTCAGTCGCTCAGTCGTGTCCGACTCTTTGTGACCCCATGAATCGCAGCACGCCAGACTTCCCTGTCCAACACCAACTCCTGGAGTTCACTCAGACTCATGTCCATCGAGTCAGTGATGCCATCCAGCCATCTCATCCTCTGTCGTCCTCTTCTTATCCTGCCCCCAAACCCTCCCAGCATCAGAGTCTTTTCCAATGAGTCAACACTTTACATGCGGTGGCCAAACTACTGGAGTTTCAGCTTTAGCATCATTCCTTCCAAAGAAATCCCAGGGCTGATCTCCTTCAGAATGGACTGGTTGGATCTTCTTGCAGTCCAAGGGACTCTCAAGAGTCTTCTCCAACACCACAGTTCAAAAGCATCAATTCTTCGGCGCTCAGCCTTCTTCACAGTCCAACTCTCACATCCATACATGACTACAGGAAAAACCATAGCCTTGACTAGATGCACCTTTGTTGGCAAAGTGATGTCTCTGCTTTTGAACATGCTATCTAGGTTGGTCATAACTTTCATTCCAAGGAGTAAGCATCTTTTACTTTCATGGCTGCAGTCACCATTTGCAGTGATTTTGGAGCCCAAAAATATAAAGTCTGACACTGTTTCCACTGTTTCCCCATCTATTTCCCATGAAGTGATGGGACCAGATGCCATGATCTTCGTTTTCTGAATGTTGAGCTTTAAGCCAACTTTTTCACTCTCCACTTTCACTTTCATCAAGAGGCTTTTGAGTTCCTCTTCACTTTCTGCCATAAGTGTGGTGTCATCTGCATATCTGAGGTTATTGATATTTCTCCTGGCAATCTTGATTCCAGCTTGTGTTTCTTCCAGTCCAGGGTCTCTCATGATGTATTCTGAGTATAAGTTAAATAAGCAGGGTGACAATTAACAGCCTTGACGTACTCCTTTTCCTATTTGGAACCAGTCTGTTGTTCCATGTCCAGTTCTAACTATTGCTTCCTGACCTGCATACAGATTTCTCAAGAGGTAGGTCTGGTGGTCTGGTATTCCCATCCCTTTCAAAATTTCCCACAGTTTATTGTGATCCACACAGTCAAAGGCTTTGGCATAGTCAATAAAGCAGAAATAGATGTTTTTCTGGAACTCTCTTGCTTTTTCCATGATCCAGCAGATGTTGACAGTTTAATCTCTGGTTCCTCTGCCTTTTCTAAAACCAGCTTGAACATCAGGAAGTTCAGAGTTCACATATTGCTGAAGCCTGGCTTGGAGAATTTTGAGCATTACTTTACTAGCGTGTGAGATGAGTGCGTTTGTGTGGTAGTTTGAGCATTCTTTGGCATTGCCTTTCTTTGGGATTGGAATGAAGACTGACCTTTTCCAGTCCTGTGGCCACTGCTGAGTTTTCCAAATTTGCTGGCGTATTGAGTGCAGCACTTTCACACCATCATCTTTCAGGATTTGAAAGAGCTCAACTGGAATCCCATCACCTTCACTAGCTTTGTTCATAGTGATGCTTTCCAAGGCCCACTTGACTTCACATTCCAGGATGTCTGGCTCTAGGTCAGTGATCACACCATCGTGATTATCTTAGTCGTGAAGATCTTTTTTGTACAGTTCTTCTGTGTATTCTTGCCATCTCTTTTTAATATCTTTTGCTTCTGTTAGGTCCATACCATTTCTGTCCTTTATCGAGCCCATCTTTGCATGAAATGTTCCCCTGGTATCTCTAATTTTCTTGAAGAGCTCTCTAGTCTTTCCCATTCTGTTGTTTTCCTGTATTTCTTTGCATTGATCATTGAAGAAGGCTTTCTTATCTCTTCTTGCTATTCTTTGGAACTCTGCATGCAGATGCTTATTTCTTTCCTTTTCTCCTTGCTTTTCGCTTCTCTTCTTTTCACAGCTATTTGTAAGGCCTCTCCAGACAGCCATTTTGCTTTTTTGCTTTTCTTTTCCATGGGGATGGTCTTGATCCCTGTCTCCTGTACAATGTCACGAACCTCAGTCCATAGTTCATCAGGCACTCTATCTATCAGATCTAGGCCCTTAAATCTATTTCTCACTTCCACTGTATAATCATAAGGGATTTGATTTAGGTCATACCTGAATGGTCTAGTCGTTTTCCCTACTTTCTTAAATTTAAGTCTGAATTTGGCAATAAGAAGTTCATGATCTGAGCCACAGTCAGCTCCTGGTCTTGTTTTGGCTGACTGTATAGAGCTTCTCCATCTTTGGCTGCAAAGAATATAATCAATCTGATTTCGGTGTTGACCATCTGGTGATGTACATGTGTAGAGTCTTCTCTTGTGTTGTTGGAAGAGGGTGTTTGTTATGACCAGTGCATTTTCTTGGCAAAACTCTATTAGTCTTTGCCCTGCTTCATTCTGTATTCCAAGGCCAAATTTGCCTGTTAGTCCAGGTGTTTCTTGACTTCCCACTTTTGCATTCCAGTCCCCTATAATGAAAAGGACATCTTTTTTGGGTGTTAGTTCTAAAAGGTCTTGTAGGTCTTCATAGAACCGTTCAACTTCAGCTTTTCCAGCGTTACTGGTTGGGGCATAGACTTGGATTACTGTGATATTGAATGGTTTGCCTTGGAAACGAACAGAGATCATTCTGTCATTTTTGAGATTGCATCCAAGTACTGCATTTTGGACTCTTTTGTTGACCATGATGGCTACTCCATTTCTTCTGGGGGATTCCTGCCCACAGTAGTAGACATAATCGTCATCTGAGTTAAATTCACCCATTCCAGTCCATTTCAGTTTACTGATTCCTAGAATGTCGACATTCACTCTTGCCATCTCTTGTTTGACCACTTCCAATTTGCCTTGATTCATTGACCTAACATTCCAGGTTCCTATGCAATATTGCTCTTTACAGCATAGGACCTTGCTTCTATCACCAGTCCCATCCACAGCTGGGTTTTCTTTTTGCTTTGGCTCCATTCCTTCATTCTTCCTGGAGTTATTTCTCCACTGATCTCCAGTAGCATATTGGGCACCTACCGACATGGGGAGTTTCTCTTTTAGTATCCTATCATTTTGCCTTTTTATACTGTTCATGGGGTTCTCAAGGCAAGAATACTGAAGTGGTTTGCCATTCCCTTCTCCAGTGGACCACATTCTGTCAGATCTCTCCACTATGACCCGCCCGTCTTGGGTTGCCCCACGGGCATGGCTTAGTTTCATTGAGTTAGACAAGGCTGTGGTCCTAGTGTGATTAGATCGACTAGTTTTATGTGAGTATGGTTTTAGTGTGTCTGCCCTCTCAAGCCCTCTTGCAACACCTACCGTCTCTCTTGGGTTTCTCTTACCTTGAGCGTGGGGTATCTCTTCACGGCTGCTCCACCAAAGTGCAGCCATTGCTCCTTACCTTGGACGAGGGGTAACTCCTCACTGCTGCCCTTGCTGACCTTCAACGTGGGATAGCTCCTGTAGGCCCTCCTGCACCTGCACAGCAAGCAAGGAATTTCTGTGTATTAATTTTATATCCTGTGACTTTACTATATTCATTGATTAGCTCTAGTAATTTTCTGGTGGAATATTTAGTGTTTTCTATGTATAATATAAATATCATGTCATCTGCAAACAGTGACAGTTTTACTTCTTTACTGTTCTGGATTCCTTTTATTTCTTTTTCTTCTCTGATTGCTGTGGCTAGGCCTTCCAAAACTATGTTACATAATGGTGGCAAGAGTGGTCACCCTTATCTTATTCCTGATTTTAGACGAAAGGCTTTCAGCTTTTCTTCACTGAGAATTATGTTTGCAGGGAGTTTGTTGTATACCTTTATTAGGTTGAGAAATGATCCTTCTATACCTACTTTTTGGAAAGTTTTTTTTTTTTTTTTATCATAAATTGGTTTTTAGTCAGGGCTTTCTCTGCAATGACCGTATAGTTTTTAATCTTTCAATTTGTTAATATAGTGTATCATACTGATTGATTTGAGTGTACTGAAGAATCCTTGCATCCCTGGGAAAAGCCCACTTGATCATGATGTATGATCCTTTTAGTGTGTTGTTGGATTCTGTTTGCTAGAATTTTGTTGAGAATTTTTGCATCTATGTTCATCAGAGGTATTGGTCTATAATTTTGTCTTTTTGTTGTGTGGCAACTTTGTCTGGTTTTTGATTCAAGGTGATGGTGGCCTCATAAAATGACTTCGGGAGTTTTTCTTCCTCTGCAATTTTCTGGAAGAGTTTGAGTAGTATAGATGTTAGCTCTTCTCCAAACTTTTTTGGTAGAATTTGTCTGTGAAGCCATTTGGCCCTGAGCTTTTGTTTGTTGGAAGGCTTCTTTTTTTTTTTATACTTTTGATTTCTCTGCTTGTGATTGGTCTGTTCATATTTTCTATTTCTTACTGGTTCACTATTCTAAGAACTCGTTAATTTCTTTGAGGTTATCCATTTTATCAGCATATAGCTGCTCATAATAATGTCTTATGATCCTTTGTAGTTCTGAGCTGTATTTTCTAACTTTTTTGTTTCTAATTTTATTGATTTGAGTCTTCTCCCTCATTGACTCATTTCTTGATGAATCTGGCTAATGGTTTCTCAATTTTGTTTATCTTTTCAAAAAAACAGCTTTTAAGTTTATTGACTTTGCTATTGTCTCCTTTATTTCTTTTTCATTTATTTCTTCTCTCGTTTTTATGATTTCTTTCCTTCCACTAACTTTGAGGGTTTCTTTGTTCTTCTTTTTCTAGTTGCTTTAGGTGTAAGGTTAGGTTGTTTATTTTATGTTTTTCTTGTTTCTTTTTCTTTTTTTTTGAGATAAGTTTATATTGCTATAAACTTCCCTCTTTGCACTTCTTTTATTGCATCCTGTAGGCTTTGAGATGTCATGTTTTCATTGTCATTTATTTCTAGGTATATTTTGATTTCTTTAGTGATCTATTGGTTTTTCAGAAGCATATTGCTTAGCCTCCATGTGTTTGTTTTTTTATAGGGTTTTTTTTTTTCCCCCTGTAGTTGATGCTTAATCTTATAGTGTTGTGACCATAAAAATGCTTGAAATGATTTCAGTATTTTTAAATATGCCAAGGCTTGATTTGTGACCCAAGGTGCAGTCTCTTCCTGGAGAATGTTTCACTTGCACTTGAGAAAAAAAAAAAAAAAAAGTGAAATCTACTGTAATTGGATGAAATGCCCTGTAGATATATCTTTTAAGACTTATGTTTCTTTATTAGTTTTCCATCTGGATGATCTGTCCATTGGTGTGAGTGGGATATTAAAGTATCCAACTATTACTGTGTTATTGTTATTGTTGATTACCCCTTTAATAGTTGTTAGAATTTGCCTTATATACTGAGGTGCTCCTATGTTGGGTGCATATGTTTTATAATTGCTATACCTTTTTTTTTTTTTTTTTTTTTGGATTTATCTTTTTATCATTATGTAGCATTCTTCTTTGTTTTTTTGTAGTGGTCTTTATTTTAAAGTCTATTTTATCTGATGTGAGTATTGCTACTCCCTCTTTCTTTTGATTTCTGTTTGCATGTAATATCTTTTTCTATCCCCTCACTTTCAGTCTGTATGTGTCCCTAGGTCTGAGGTGAGTCTCTTGTAGACACAATATATAGGGGTCTTATTTTTGTATCCATTCAGCCAATCTGTGTCTTTTGACTGAGCATATAGTTTATTTACACTTAAGGTAATTATTGATATGTATGATCATATTACCATTTCTTGTTTAGGGTTTGTTTTTGTAGGCCTTTAATTTGTCTTTTGTTTTCTCTCTAGAGAAGTTCCTTTAGCATTTGTGTTAAAGCTGTTTTGATGGTGCTGAATTCTCTCAATTTTTACTTGTCTGTAAAGCTTCTGATTTCTCCTTCAAATATGAACGAGATCCTTGCTGGATAGAGTAATCTTGGTTGTAGGTTTTTTCCTTTCATCACTCTAAGTATATCTTACCACTTTTTTCTGACCTGCAGAGTTTCTCTTGAAAGATCAGTTATTAGCCTTATGTGGATCCCCTTGTATGTTATTTGTTGCTTTTTCCTTACTGGTTTTAATATTTCTTCTTTGTGTTTAGTATTTGTTAGTTTGATTAATATGTGTCCTGGCATATTTCTCCTTGGGTTTATCCTGTATGGCACTCTCTAGGTTTCCTGGATTTGGGTAGCTGTTTCCTTTCCCATTTTAGGCAAGTTTTTTACTATAATCTCCTCAAATATTTTCTCATGCCCTTTCCTTTTGTCTTCTTCTGATGGTACCCCTAATTCTAATGTTGTTATGCTTAATGTTATCCTAGAGATCTCTGAGACCTGTCCTCATTTCTTTTTATTCTTTTCTTTAATCTGCCTTGCTTCAATTATGTCCACCATGCTAACTTCCAGCTCACTCATCCATTCTTCTTCTTCAATTACTCTGATATTGGTTCCCTCTAGTGTATTATTAATCTCAGTTATTATGATATTCATTGCCAATTGTTTATTTTTTAATTTGCCTAGGTCTCTGTTAAACATTTCTTGCATCTTCTCAGTCCATGCGTCCAGTCTATTCATCGGTGCCTCCATTTTATTTTCAAGATTTTGGATCATCTTCACTATCATTACTCTGAATTTTTTTCAAATAGATTGTGATTTCATCTTCATTTCTTTGGTCTTGTGTGTTTTTACCGTGTTCCTTCATCTACTGCTTGTTATTCTGTCTTTTCATTCTGTTTAATTCACTGTGTTTGGGGTCTCCTTTCTGGAGGTTGGAAGGTTGTATTTGGGGAACAGACTGCTCGAGTGCCTTGTGAAGGTTTCCCAGATAGTGAGATCCATGCCTATATTTTGGTGGATGGAGCTAGATCTTGTCTCTCTGAAAGGCAGCACCATGTCCAGTAGTGTGTTTTGAGGTGTTTATGGGTTCTGCTTTATTGACTATGCCAAAGCCTTTGATTGTGGATCACAATAAACTGTGGAAAATTCTGAAAGAGATGGGAATACCAGACCACCTGACCTGCCTCTTGAGAAACCTATATGCAGGTCAGGAAGCAACAGTTAGAACTGGACATGGAACAACAGACTGGTTCCAAATAGGAAAAGGAGTACGTCAAGGCTATATATTGTCACCCTGCTTATTTAACTTCTATGCAGAGTACATCATGAGGAATGCTGGGCTGGAGGAAGCACAAGCTGGAATCAAGGTTGCTGGGAGAAATATCAATAACCTCAGATATGCAGATGACACCACCCTTATGGCAGAAAGTGAAGAACTAAAGAGCTTCTTGATGAAAGTTAAAGAAGAAAGTGAAGATGTTGGCCTAAAGTTCAACATTCAGAAAACTAAGATCGTGGCATCTGGTCCCACCACTTCATGGCAAATAGATGGGGAAACAGTGGGAATAGTGGCTGACTTTATTTTTTGGGACTCCCAAATCACTGCAGATGGTGACTGAGGCCATGAAATTAAAAGACACTCCTTGGAAGGAAAGTTATGACCAACCTAGAGAGCATATTGAGAAGCAGAGACATTACTTTGTCAACAAAGGTCCATCTAGTCAAGGCTGTGGTTTTTCCAGTAGTCAGGTATGGATGTGAGACTTGGATTATAAATAAAGCTGAGTCAGAAGAATTGATGCTTTTGAACTGTGGTGTTGGAGAAGACTCTTGAGAGTCCCTTGGACTGCAATGAGATCCAACCAGTCCATCCTAAAGGAAATCAGTCCTGGGTGTTCTTTAGAAGGACTGATGTTGAAGCTAAAGCTCCAATATTTTGGCCACCTGATGCGAAGAGCTGACTCATTTGAGAAGACCCTGATGCTGGGAAAGATTGAGAGCAGGAGGAAAAGGGGATGACAGAGCATGAGATGGTTAGATGGCATCACTGACTCAATGGACATAGGTTTGGGTGGTCTCTGGGAGTTGGTGATGGACCGCATGCTGTGGTTCATGAGGTCACAAAGATTCAGACAAGACTAAACAACTGAACTGAACTGATGGCTTTGGTATGGCCTATCTGCTAACGTGTAGGGTTGTGCTCCTGTTTTGCTGATGTACTGGCACGGGGCATCTGGCACTGGAGCTTGCTGCCCTTTGGGTGGGTCTTGAGTGTTGAGATGGAAGCCTTTGGGAGAGCTCTCATTGATTAATGTTCCACGGGGGTCATGAGTTCTCTGGTGGGTCAAAGTCCTGGACTCAGGTCTCCTACTGAGAGAGTCATTTCCTAGGCCGGTTGATAAGGAGTCTAGGGGTCCCCAAGGACAGAGGGGTCTGGAATTCTCAAGGAGGAAGAAAAGACAAACTTTTTTTCTTTCTCCACATTCCTTGGGATTATATAACAATAATGTATCTTGCCTAAGGACAGTCTCTGGATTAAACCTTTTGTTATCTTAAAATGTAAATTATGGGAGTAGGTCTGATGAGGTCTTTACAACCTCCAGACATTCTTTGAATTATATAACCTCACTGTTAACACTAGCAAGCGGGTACTCTTTCTGCCCCCTTCTGATGCCTATGTCAGAAGCTTTCTCTATCTCCTTTATACTTTAATAAAACTTTATTACACAAAAGCTCTGAGTGATCAAGCCTCGTCTCTGGCCCTGGATTGAATTCTTCTCTGGGGGCCAAGAATCCCAGTGTATTTGCGTGATTCAACAACAACCTTTCACTACCTCAAAGGTCCAGGCCTAACCCCTTACTGAAGTACCAAGATATTACAAGCCACACAGTACAGAAGACAAAACCCCAAGACTATTGGTGAAAGCAATCCTCAAGAGCCCAGAACATTCAGAGAAACTCACACTAAAGTCCTCCAATATTTCTAGGAAGAAATATAGTGTGCCCCTCTTACGGGCAGTTTGAAGTCCACTCAGTCATAGATCTGGCCTTACTCCAGCTTGTGTGTGCATTCTAAGTCGCTTCAGTCATGTCTGACTCTTTGTGACCATATGTATGGTAGCCTTCCAGATTCCTCTGTCCATGGGGATTCTCCAGGCAAGAATACTGGAATGGGTTGTCATGCCCCGCTCCAGGGAATCTTCCCGACTCAGGGATTGAACCTGTGTCTCATATGTCTCCTGCATTGGCAGGTGAGTTCTTTACCACTAGCACCACCTGGGAAGCCCACTCCAATTCATACCTTCTCCCAAACCCTACAGTTGCCCCTAACATCCACAGTCACACTAATTGTGGATATTTGGTCTGCTGAACCTGTGATTGCTGGAGCTAATTCTTTTTCCCTTCTTCAGTCACACAGTCCCTAGTGTTCCGCTTTGGTTTTGAGCCCAGCTCTGCTTGTATGTCATCCTCCAGTGACTGTCCCTTGCCCAGACACGAGGGGGCAAAGGCCAAGGCTTATTAGGGCTCACTTGCTCAATCTGGCTAGGGAGAAGGAGGGGTATGGCAGCCACAGTTGGGATGTACTGGGAAATGCTTGTGCCAGTAAAGACCTGCTGGATGTTGTTACAGTCTGAGGGCGTTGGGCTCTCTCCAAGAGGAATTGGCCCCTGGTCATGGGTCCCTAGAAAGAGCCAAGCTACATAGGCTCCCAGCAAAGAGTGGTCAGCAACTTGTGCCTGCTCACAGCCTGGTGATAGCTGCCACCTCTGGGGTCAGGACTGCATCAGTGATGTTTTGTCCACTGCCTCAGGCACTTTCTCTGGCTTTGGCAGTGTCTGAGGCTTATGCTTCTCATTCTGGGATTGTAAACCACAGTGTCTAATTCCACCCACTGGAACTCAGACCAGTTTTGCCAGTTTTGGGTTTTGAAGTCTACTGCTGTGCACTCAGCTGTCTGCTAACACAGAGAATTAGTGTGGCACAGCAACAGTGACCTCTTGTGCTGTTCACAACAATCTTTGTAGTGATTTCTCTCCATTTTGCCTTCTGAGCACCTGTTGTTGCTCTCCCCTCTGAGGTTCCAAATCTCCACCCTGACCTGGCCTGTGAGGGGATTTCTGAGGGTGTGGAAACTTTTCCTCCTTCATGACTCCCTTCCTAGGGCACAAATCCCTGTCCTGAAATCCTTTGTCTCCTTTTTATCTTTATCTTTTGCCCTACCTCATTCTAAGCAGATTGACTTGCTTATTTGGAAGTCTGGTGTCTTCTGCTAGCATTCAGACGTTGTTCTGTAGGAGTTGTTTCATATTTAGATGAATTTTTGATGAATCTGTGGGAAGGAAGGTGATCTCCCTGTCTTAGTCGCCCATCATCTTCTTCATTTCCATCAGATTTTTAGAATTTTTAACAACTAGAATGGTTTGGTCTTTGTTATTTTTGCTTAATTCTATTACTTAAAATTTTTACAGAAATTATTTTTGCTTCTTCATTCTGTTTGGACATCTTTGAAGGACTTATACAGGCTGTCTAGAAGTCCACACAGTAGAAAGGTGTTAATGATATAGCTACTTAAAGGGAGAGAGGAGGTAGTGCAGGATAAGAAGAAAGGAGCTTTTCTTTTGCAGACGAAGATCCTGGAAGTTAAGAAAACATGAGTCCCCTATGGACAGATATGGAGGTTGATGAGGGTGGAGGCAGTGATTAAGCCCATTTTCTCCTATCCACTTTACTTGATTCCTTTCTAGTGGTTCATAAACTGGGAGAAAGCCAATGGAAACCAAGGAGGACAAAAATGATACTTAGAGCTCAGCGAAGGACACAGAGCAACTTTTGTTCTATGTAAAAAGCTTAGGAGGGTCTATTTCTAAGTGGTCATGAATTCTGCTTACTAATGAATGTGGAGTTTCATTTTCCCAGGGACAATGAATAGCACTCCGCATTGGGAACCTGATTTCAGGCCAGTGTTGAATAATTGCTGGGTTGCTGAAAGCATCCAAGTAGAAGCTCTCCCTCCACTTCACTGCTTGGCTCCTCTCTCCTCCCAGCTACTTCAAGCTCTTATGAACAGCATTCATTTTCAATTACAAGCTAAGAAATGTGATTGTGAAGCCAAGGTGCAAGGTTCCTGGAGAGGGACTGCTAGGGAGGCTGTTTCCTCACATCTCATTTTAGTTTGTAACTTGCTGGTGGGGTTGAGTAATCACTGAAGAACAGATCAGAATGCACCTGCTGTAAGAAGAGAAACAGTGATGGGATGTCACTCAGAGAATAGGTTGTGAAAGATTGTGATGTCCTTGCTCACTCTGGCACTCCTCACTTGCTCTGATGAAGAAAGTTACCATTTGTGATCTACTGTCTGGAGGGGATGATATGACAAAGACCTGAGAGTGACCTTTTGACAAGCAGCCAGTCAGGAGCTGAGGCCCTCTGCCTAATAGGCTGGGGTGAACTGAGTCCTACCAACAACATTCTCAATGAGATTGAAGAGAATCTTTCTCTGTCCTGCAGGTTTGCAAGGACTGCAGTCCCAGAAGACACTGACTACAGCTTCACACGGAGAAGGCAATGGCACCCACTCCAGTACTCTTGCCTGGAAAAATCCCATGGACCGAGGAGCTTGGTAGGCTGGAGTCCATGGGGTTGCTAAGAGTCTGGCATGACTGAGCGAGTTCACTTTCACTTTTCACATTCATACATTGGAGAAGAAAATGGCAACCCACTCCAGTATTCTTGCCTGGAGAATCCCAGGGACAGAGGAGCCTAGTGGGCTGCCGTCTATGGGGTCACACAGAGTCGGACACAACTGAAGTGACTTAGCAGCAGCAGCAGCCTCACGAGAGTTGCAGAGCCAGATACCAGGACCAGCTCAGCCTCACTCAGGCCCCAGACACACTGAAACTCTGAGATAAGAAATGTTGATACATTTGGTACAGAGTGTAGGTGGCTAATCCTCCACCTCACTTCACTCAGGTCTCTTCTCAAATGTCTCCTAACACATCCAAAACCAACCAAACCCACAAAACTGATCACACATTATCCTCTAGCCCCTTACCCATCTTTATTTTCATTCTGGAGATTATCACCACTTACACTTATGTATTTATTTATTAGCTGGATTCCTTCAGTTCAGTTCAGTTCAGTCGCTCAGTCGTGTCCGACTCTTTGTGACACCATGAATCGCAGCACGCCAGGCCTCCCTGTCCATCACCAACCCCCAGAGTTCACTCAGACTCACGTCCATCGAGTCAGTGATGCCATCCAGCCATCTCATCCTCTGTCGTCCCCTTCTCCTCCTGCCCCCTATCTCTCCCAGCATCAGAGTCTTTTCCAATGAGTCAACTCTTTGCATGAGGTGGCCAAAGTACTGGAGTTTCAGCTTTAGCATCATTCCTTCCAAAGAAATCCCAGGGCTGATCTCCTTCACAACGGACTGGTTGGATCTCTTTGCAGTCCAAGGGACTCTCAAGAATCTTCTCCAACACCACAGTTCAAAAGCATCAATTCTTTGGCACTCAGCCTTCTTCACAGTCCAACTCTTACATCCGTTCATGACCACAAGAAAAACCTTAACCTTGACTAGATGGACCTTTGTTGGCAAAGTAATGTGTCTGCTTTTGAATATGCTATCTAGGTTGGTCATAACTTTCCTTCCAAGGAGTAAGTGTCTTTTAATTTCATGGCTGCAGTCACCATCCGCAGTGATTTTGGAGCCCCCAAAAATAAAGTCTGACACTGTTTCCACTGTTTCCCCATCTATTTCCCATGGAGTGATGGGACCAGATGCCATGATCTTCGTTTTCTGAATGTTGAGCTTTAAGCCAACTTTTTCACTCTCCACTTTCACTTGAATGAAAATTCAATGAATACCATGTCTGTCAATTTTCTGGTAAAAATAAAGATTATATATTTGCACTGATGGTGGTTAGATTTATTTGAAGAAATAGATACTGTAGGGCTACTTTATACCAGATTCGTTGATCATAGGTTATCTATCCCTTTTCCCTGGTATCTGGGTCAATTAATTTAGTCTCTTGGCTAATTATTTTTCTTGTTATTGTTATTAAATTGTTGTCTCTATGACTTTAACTGAGTTTTTAATTAAAATGCCAATATTTTGTCAAGGCCAGAGCTTATATGTACAGGCTTGATTGAAGTCCAGCATAGGATGATCATAATTATTTGAAAAGTTCTTACCTTGCTTTGTGATGAAGTCTAACTGCCTGCTACTTTCCTCAATTGGCCTTAGCATTTTGTTCTCAGAAATAATAATAACATATCTATTCCATTTCCACAAGCGTAGTTCTTTTGTTGTTGTTTAGTTGCTAGTCATATCCGACTCTTTTGCAACTCTGTGGAGTGTAGCCCGCCAGGCTCCTCTGACCATGGAATTTCTCAGGCAAGAATACTGGAGTAGGTTGCCATTTCTTTCTCCACAACCATAGTTTTAATTGTTCCATTAACTTTATTTCTTTGGGTGTAAGTTTTGCTTATTGAATTTATTATCCATTTTTAAACTATAGACTTATCTTAGACATTTGGTGTTTCCTCATTTGATGTTCATTTTTGCAATTGAGACTGCAAGTCAACTTTCTGCTTCTTTAAAGGAGGTGTGGGAACTACTGCTGAGGCTCACTGTCCCCAGGTTTCCACTGGGAGGGGCAGGCCCACAGCACCATTAGCCAGGTCTCCAGGGATCATCTCCTACATCACCTAACCTAGAACTTGCTTGTGTGTCTGCCTGAAGTGCCCATAGTCACTCTTCTCATCTCGAAGAAGTTGCTTCTACCCCTGGTGTACATGTGTGTGTGCGGTCAATAGTGATTAATTACCCTGGCCACTTTTTTTTTTTTTAATTTTTTTATTATTATTATTTTTTTTTAACTTTACAATATTGTATTGGTTTTGCCATACATCAACATGCATCCGCCATGGGTGTACACGTGTTCCCCATCCTGAACCCCCCTCCCACCTCCCTCCCCATACCATCCCTCTGGGTCATCCCAGTACACCAGCCCCAAGCTTCCTGTATCCTGCATTTGGACTGCCGATTCGTTTCTTACATGATATTATACATGTTTTAATGCCATTCTCCCAAATCATCCCCTCCCCCCACAGAGTCCAAAGGCTGTTCTATACATCTGTGTCTCTTTTGCTGTCTCACATACAGGGTTGTTGTTACCATCTTTCTAAATTCCATATATATGTGTTAGTATACTGTATTGGTGTTTACTCTCATGAGAGACACCAGAGATAGATAAACTCTGAACATGGATCATCTGTATTGTTCTTCCCATCTTTACAGCTGGGTTCTTCCACAGGAGTCCTGACTTCTAGCTCTCTCTCAAGTCTATCTCATCCATTTGCTGTCTGTTTCTGGCCCACAAGGTATAGCAACTCTCGTGTGAAAATCTTTATGTTTTAATTCTTATGTATGCATTTATGTGTATATATTTTACAAATATAAAATAAGACTATATTATTATGTATACATATGTATATATAGTCAGCTTAGCTGCCATTCTGAAAGGCCTTTCTTTCAGTCCTTCAAATATTTGAAGATAATTTTCATGATCTCCCTTATTCTTGCCCCCTTAGTCTAAAAATATCATGTTCCTTTAACAATTCTAATTGCCAATGATTTTCTGACTTTTAAT
Organism: Bos grunniens; assembly: GCF_055505025.1. NCBI lineage: Eukaryota > Metazoa > Chordata > Mammalia > Artiodactyla > Bovidae > Bos > Bos grunniens. Next base: position 57,030,257 of record NC_141183.1, on the reverse strand, counting down.
TACCTCCCTGTTCATGGGGTTCTCAAGGTAAGAATATAGGTGCCCAATATGCTACTGGAGATCAGAGGAGAAATAACTTCAGAAAGAATGAGGGGATGGAGCCAAAGCAAAAATAATACCCAGCTGTGGATGTGACTGGTGATAGAAGCAAGGTCTGATGCTATAAAGAGCAATATTGCATAGGAACCTGGAATGTCAGGTTCATGAATCAAGGCAAATTGGAAGTGGTCAAACAAGAGATGGCAAAAGTGAATGTCGACATTCTAGGAATCAGCAAACTGAAATGGACTGCAGTGGGTGAATTTAACTCAGATGACCATTATATCTACTACTGCGGGCAGGAATCCCTCAGAAGAAATGGAGTGGCCATCATGGTCAACAAAAGAGTCCAAAATGCAGTACTTGGATGCAATCTCAAAAACGACAGAATGATCTCTGTTCGTTTCCAAGGCAAACCATTCAATATCACAGTAATCCAAGTCTATGCCCCAACCAGTAACACTGAAGAAGCTGAAGTTGAACGGTTCTATGAAGACCTATAAGACCTTTTAGAACTAACACCCAAAAAAGATGTCCTTTTCATTATAGGGGACTGGAAGTCAAAGGAGGAAGTCAAGAAACACCTGGAGTAACAGGCAAATTTGGCCTTGGAATATGGAATGAAGCAGGGCAAAGACTAATAGAGTTTTGCCAAGAAAATGCACTGGTCATAGCAAACACCCTCTTCCAACACCACAAGAGAAGACTCTATACATGGACATCACCAGATGGTCAACACCGAAATCAGATTGATTATATTCTTTGCAGCCAAAGATGGAGAAGCTCTATACACTCAGCAAAAACAAACCAGGAGCTGACTGTGGCTCAGACCATGAATTCCTTATTGCCAAATTCAGACTTAAATTGGAGAAAGTAGGGAAAACGATTAGACCATTCAGGTATGACCTAAATCAAATCCCTTATGATTATTCAGTGGAAGTGAGAAATAGGTTTAAGGACCTAGATCTGATAGATAGAGTGCCTAATGAGCTATGGAATGAGGTTCGTGACATTGTACAGGAGACAGGGATCAAGATCATCCCCATGGAAAAGAAATGCAAAAAAGCAAAATGGCTGTCTGGGGACGCCTTACAAATAGCTGTGAAAAGAAGAGAAGTGAAAAGCCAAGGAGAAAAGGAAAGATATGAACATCTGAATGAGAGTTCCAAAGAATAACAAGAAGAGATAAGAAAGCCTTCTTCAGTGATCAATGCAAAGAAATACAGGAAAACAACAGAATGGGAAAGACTAGAGATCTCTTCAAGAAAATCAGAGATACCAAAGGAACATTTCATGCAAAGATGGGCTCGATAAAGGACAGAAATGGTATGGACCTAACAGAAGCAGAAGATATTAAGAAGAGATGGCAAGAATACACAGAAGAACTGTACAAAAAAGATCTTCACGACCCAGACAATCATGATGGTGTCATCACTGACCTAGAGCCAGACATCCTGGAATGTAAAGTCAAGTGGTCCTTAGAAAGCATCACTATGAACAAAGCTAGTGGAGGGGATGGAATTCCAGTGGAGCTGTTTCAAATCCTGGAAGATTATGCTGTGAAAGTGCTGCACTCAATATGCCAGCAAATTTGGAAAACTCAGCAGTGGCCACAGGACTGGAAAAGGTCAGTTTTCATTCTAATCCCAAAGAAAGGCAATGCCAAAGAATGTGCAAACTACTGCACAACTGCACTCATCTCACACGCTAGTAAAGTAATGCTCAAAATTCTACAAGCCAGGCTTCAGCAATATGTGAACCATGAACTTCCTGATGTTCAAGCTGGTTTTAAAAAAGGCAGAGGAACCAGAGATCAAATTGCCAACATCTGCTGGATCATGGAAAAAGCAAGAGAGTTCAAGAAAAACATCTATTTCTGCTATATTGACTATGCCAATGCCTTTGACTGTGTGGATCACAATAAACTGTGGGAAATTCTTCAAGAGATGGGAATATCATACCACCTGATCTGCCTCTTGAGAAATTTGTATGCAGGTCAGGAAGCAACAGTTAGAACTGGACATGGAACAACAGACTGGTTCCAAATAGGAAAAAGAGTACATCAAGCCTGTATATTGTCACCCTGTTTATTTAACTTATATGCAGAGTACATCATGAGAAACACTGGACTGGAAGAAACACAAGCTGGAATCAAGATTGCCAGGAGAAGTATCAATAACCTCAGATATGCAGATGACACCAGTCTTATGGCAGAAAGTGAAGAGGAACTCAAAAGCCTCTTGATGAAGGCGAAAGTGGAGAGTGAAACAGTTGGCTTAAAGCTCAACATTCAGAAAACGAAGATCATGGCATCCGGTCCCACCTCTTCAAGGGAAATAGATGGGAAACAGTGGAAACAGTGTCAGACTTTATTTTTGTGAGCTCCAAAATCACTGCAAATGGTGACTGCAGCCATGAAATTAAAAGACACTTACTCCTTGGAAGGAAAGTTATGACCAACCTAGATAGCATATTGAAAAGCAGAGACATTACTTTGCCAACAAATGTCCATCTAGTCAAGGCTATGGTTTTTCCTGTGGTCATGTATGGATGTAAGAGTTGGGCTGTGAAGAAGGCTGAGCGCTGAAGAATTGATGCTTTTGAATTGTGGTGTTGGAGAAGACTCTTGAGAGTCCCTTGGACTGCAAGGAGATCCAACCAGTCCATTCTGAAGGAGATCAGCCCTGGGATTTCTTTGGAAGGAATGATGCTCAAGCTGAAACTCCAGTACTTTGGCCACCTCATGTGAAGAGTTGACTCATTGGAAAAGACTCTGATGCTGGGAGGGATTGGGGGCAGGAGGAGAAGGGGACGACAGAGGATGAGATGGCTGGATGGCATCACTGACTCGATGGACATGAGTCTGAGTGAACTCTGGGAGTTGGTGATGGACAGGGAGGCCTGGTGTGCTGCGATTCATGGTTTCGCAAAGAGTCGGACGCGACTGATCTCATCTGATCTGATCTGAATCACCTCCCTCCTCTATTCCAGTAGACATATAAAATTCATTTAGTAGCACTATATAGATCCCAATGTGAGAGGCATACTCAGAATACAGTGAGACTATTCCTTCTTGTAACGTATATATCTTCCCTATTACTGCTAAGTCTGGTTTATCTTTTTAAACTTCATATTCATTCAACTGGCTCATAATAATCAATTTCCTTCCCACTCTTCTTCCATGTTTTAAATATATAAACTCTACCAAGTGATAGCTCCTTTCCTCTACCTGTGTAATTGATCACTAACTAACATGAAAGACTTCACACTAATTTCTGCTGAGTTTCATCATGTTAGTTTAACCTCTTCACACTCTCTTGAAACGTACTAGGCTATGCAAAAGCGCTAGCTTAAGTTTTTTCTTATGGTTACTCTGCTGACTGTATCCTTTGATGAACTGATCCCTAGTGAATGGTTTACCTTCCATCTATGGGACATGTTTTCCTCTCTTATTAACCTTTCCCGAGAGCATACTATCTTAGCTTCTTCATCTGAATCCCACTTTTGCTCACTTGGATTATGTCATCCATTCATTGAACAAAGGTTTATCAAAGGCTAACTCTGTGCCCAGAGTCACGCTGATCACTCAGTACACAGAGATAAACAAACAAACATGGTCTTGACTTCGTGGAACTTATGGTGTGGTACTCACAGCTTTATAATTTTGGTAGACTTGATATTATCCCTATAATTTCTGGTTTTTATATAGTCAGAATTTTATTTTTAAAAAATATAACCATCTTTATAAAGGAAAAATAACAAAATGTTAACTGTAGAATCTAGATGGTGGATAGATATACATTCTGTTTCACTGTACATTTCTTTCTACTTTTCTATATATTGGAAATTTTTCATGGTAAAATTTTGGGGAAAAAAACTTTGCCTATCTTTCACAAGCTTTATTTCTTTTATAACCCTCAACCATGGGATTGTACAAATCCCTTTTCAAAGCTCTTTAGATAACTTTTCTTGATTTTTATGAATGTCCAGGTATCACTGCCTTGCTATCCCAGGGTTCCTGGGAAAAGCAGTCACATAATATCAATAGAAAGAACACTCACAGTGAAGATGACTGAAACACAGAACTCAGCACCTCTTGGCTCTGTGCACACTGACAACATTGCTTTACGTCTCTAAGCCTTGATTTTTCTCATCCCTTAAATGGGATAATGTTCACACCCTAAATTGTTGTGAATTAGAATATTTAAAATACATCTGCCCCTCTTCCACCACTTTCTCTGCTTAGCCACCTTGGACATAACCATTGTATTCTTCCTTACAAATCTGAATTAAGCAATTAATGCCCATTCGTGTTTTCTTTCTTTCTTTAACTTTTGAAGAAGAAAATTCTTAGAAACTCACATCTGTAATGTATTATTAGATGTTTTTGTCTAGCAAATAATATGTCAGAAGAAGTGAATTCATCTGTCACCTTCAAGTTTATTTTTGTTCAGGTATGGGATTGATATTAAAGAAATGCCATTCATACCCAAAGCAGGTGGTCTGAAACTGCTGCTACTTTGTAAAAGCTTACTGCCAATGGCTGTCTTAGTTCATGTTTATATTATTGCTTGTGTTTTGATTCCTCTGTCTACAGTGTTAGCTTTACTTTCTGAGACTACAAAAGACTTGCACTTCTTCAGACTGAGCTCAATGTCACATCCTCTAGTGAAAGCTTCCTGAGTCCCTTCCTCCAGCTTTTACTCATAATGTTTCAAATGTATTGTGTCATATCTTGAAATACCTTACATCACTTAATACTAGATGGTCAGCACCATGTAGCCAGAGGAAAGCACTCTTTTATTTTTCAGGATCCAAGCTATAGGATTGGGAACAGCCAGTAGGAATTTGTTAGAGATGAATGTTTGTGAGGGAAAATGACTAGAGTCCATTGTCTTTGGGCATCAATTTTCATCCTCTAAGAAATGAGAGAGATATCCAGACATCTTAAAAAGCATATTTGAGCACCGAAATGCTATGATTCTTGGACTTTGTATTGTTGTTTAGTCGCTAAGTTATGCCCAACTCTTTGTAACCCCACGGACTGCAGCATGCCAGACTTTCCTGTCCTTCACCTTCTCCCAGAGTTTGCTCAAACTCATATCCATTGAGTCAGTGATGCCATTCAACTATCTCATCCTGTGTTGTCCCTTCCCCTCTCACCTTCAATCTTTCCCATCATCAGGGTCTTTTCCAATGAGTCAGCTCTTCGCATCAGGTAGCCAAAATATTGGAGCTTCATATTATGTTACTCAAATGCAGTAGACATTTTCTTAATTTCAAGTATTAATCTTAATGCCAGAGCTTTCTGTATGGTCAGAAGCTTCTTGATATTTAAGCAACCGGGATTTGGATGTGCATACAGCCCCTTTCTCTGACTCTTTGCCTGTAATTTCATCAAGGATATGACTGAGTTGATGTATTTACAACTCCTGACATATCCCCCACTCCAAAGAAATAAATTTCTTCTCATCATCTCCTTAACCTCCATCTCCCAGGTTACCTGCATTAGAACACTCCTTCTGTCTTGTGTCCTAACTCTGAAGAAGGTTGAGTGGATTCACGTATCTTGGAGGCTGCTGGTCTCCAAGAAGTATTACAATGATGTTGACTTTCTGAGCCTCAGACCCTTTAATCCTCCAACTGTTGCTGTGTCCAGTTGCTTGGAAAACACTTAAATTTTAGTCTAAGATACTGTGTGTTCTCACTTACTATTGGGGAGAGTCAGCAACATTCAGTAAGAAAGAGGAAACATGTCATTAAGGTTTAAAATCTCGTATTTCATCCCTCTCTCCTCACCTTTCAATTCCAGCCATGCCGAACATACCAATTATTCTCAATACTCTACACTGTCATTCAGTTCCTTTCCTCTACTTCGCACATTCTTTAAATCCTCTCTACCTTCTTTGTCTGCTAAAGCAGAGTCATACTCTTTGTCTCATATAAAAATATCGACTCCTACAAAAGTCTCCTGATTTTCCTATTATAACACTTGATACTCTCTTTGGCAATTATTTGATTATATGTATGTTCTCTTCACTTACCTATAAATTTCATGGAAGAATCTACCATCTTTCCCATTTATTGTTTTATCACTAAAGCTCACTAAAGTGCCTGACAGGAGTACATTGCTGCTGTATCTACTGAATGAATTAATAAATCTAGGAGACCCTGCTCTCATAGGAGCTGAAATGTTATAGGATACAAAAGATAAGCACACAAATAAACAGTATATTCATGCCTACTGTTTACACTTCCCAAGTAATCTGTGTAGTTAGCATTGTTTCTCCTATTTTCACAAAGGAAATTTTAGGCTTAGAAGATGTGTCACTTACCAAGATAACTGTACAGGTAGAAAGTGGCCAAGCAAGGAGTTGTACTCTAGTCTTCAATAGCAAAGTAAGTGTCTCCTATATAATGTTGCAGCAATATACATGAAGCAAATGTCACAAAATCTACTGCATTTTATAAATGGGAAAATTCACTTCTAAATGAGATGACATTTGAACTTGAACTCAAAACATAAATAAGCTTTTTTCTTAAAGAATTATTTTCAATTATGAAAACATGATCAAGAACCCCTATGTGTTATAATAAATTCAATGAATACAGACATATTTAATACAAAAGTCAAGGTTCACCTCACTTTCGGTTTAACTACATTCCTAAGAAATAACAATCACAAACCATATCTGTGTATATAAACATGACATGTTGGTTTTATTTGTTTTAAAAGAAATCACACTGTGACTACTGTTCTGCAGATTTTTTTTTTTTTTTTTTTTTTTTACTTTAGTGCCACTTAGACAAACTTCTATCTGACATATTTATACTTACCAACTGTGCTTTTAACTACTGCATTTCAATTTTTTGGGCAGGTATTTTCCATAATTTTCTTAATCAATCTGCTATTTAGATGACTTTTTGTTTCTCCTCTAAAAATATTTCTGCAATAATACTCTTGTATACACATCTCCTAAATTTCATTAAAGATTTTTTTCTCCATCAGTTCCTAAAAATAGAATTTCTTGTGTCATGTGTTACATACCTTTTAAATTTTGAACAAAACTGACAGAAATTCAGAGAATGTGAAAAGTTGGAATGGAAAGGCAAAAAAGATATTCAAGCTGGGGAAAGTCACATAAATAAAGGTACTGAGAAGCATAAGTCACAATCCTTTATTTCTCCCAAGAAGTTTGAGCATTTTGTCCATTTGTGTGAGTTCAAATGACAAATTCCAGCTGCTGGCAAGTGATCACAAGTTATTTGTCAGTCTTTCTTTATCCTCCTTCTTTCTCTTCAGGGGTGAAGTCCTCAGAGGTTAAACACTCTCATAAGTAATCTCACCAGTATAACTCCTGTTTGCTGCCCATTGTTTTTTTAATCTCAATGACTCCTCACCACACACAGACTCCTATTGTGCTATGCACAGTTTCCAGATGAAACCAAAGGCTTAATTCAACTGTAGTCAAAGAAAAATAATTCTGCACAATTTCCCATACACACCCACACTAACAGTCCACTTTCCAGCAACTGAAACTTAAAATTGAGTGATCATGACATGAGACGCTTTTAAAAGCTGTCCCCTTGCCTTCAGTTTTATTAAAGGCACAGATGTGCAGTCACACGTAATGGTGTTTACTTGGAAACACACAGTGTTTACCCTTGGAAATGCATCTCTCACCTTACCGTGAACAAAAAGGCATTGTAACTTCATGTAGTCTGACTGCCTGCTTAAATTTAGGTCTGCACTCAAATGAGAAAAATGCTTAAGTATCAGTCATCTTGGAATCCAAAGGACTTATTCACTGAGCATGTGGAGCTCTATTCATACATGATTTATGTCTTTGCATATAAGGGAGTGGGGGCTGCTTGTGTGTTGCTCAGAGAACCATCAACTGACTCTCCTGAGTAGTTTATATAATACCAATATTTATTAAAGTGAGCCAGGAATTGTGACATACTCTCTGAATTTTAAATATTACCTTTATATTAATAGTTCCTTCACCCATAGAAGGGAGCACAAAAAATTAAAAAGATTGTGCAAATCTAAAGTGGTTCTCTTCATCTCTGATGCTTTAGATACAATGTGAAGCTTTGGCTGAAATTTCTGATTTCTGTCATGGACATTGTTCATGAATAACACATAACAGGTATTTAAAATGTATTTGTGGAGTAAAGAGAAATAAGCAAACATTGCTGTCACTTTTCACAAAGGAAAAAGAGGTTTGCTCACTAACTGTATTCTTTTAAGATATATTAATTGAGTAATCACTAGACATTTTAACCTTTAATGAAGACACAATTATTATTTGGAATGATCTTCTAGCCATATGTGCAAATAATAAAAGACATAACAATGAAAAGCTCTGTATTCTCAACTAAAGTTTAAATAAAAGTGTTCTGGAGATCCAGAGGAAGGGTCAAATAATTCCACACAGAGAAGTTTAGAAAGGATGAAGTTTGTAGGAGTTCAACAAACTTGTGGTGAATGGAGAAGGGAATTTTAGGAGGAAGTGATGTCACAAACAAAAGAAAATAACAGACTGCAGAAATGGGATGTGTTGCTATGAATAATTAGAGAACTTGTCAGTAATGACAGATAAATCTGAACCTTTTCTGTTAGAACTGAATTGTAAAAGGCTTTATAAACTCAACCAGTGAGGTATTAACTTCTTTTGAAAGCAAGAAAAGATCCTCATAAATTTTGAAACTTGGATGTGACATAATTAGATGACTCTTAGTGGTGTATCTACATACCATCTGGTGAAGAAGGACAGAGAGGAGATTACAAATGGAGTTGCACTTGTTTATCAAGTCTAGCAGTGTCTCTGTGGAGTGCTACTTTGAGAAGGACTTCAAGACAGCATCTGGACTCAACAGGAAAGTCTATAGTAATGAAAAAGTAAGCTTGTCATTTGCATAAGAAAGGAAAGAAGAGAAGGAAGTAGACAGTATAAGTTAAGCATTTGCCATCACTGAATTAGCAGGATGTTGGGAAAATTTAAGCGAGAGGTCCTCAGTTCAGTTCAGTCACTCAGTCATGTCTGACTCTTTGTGACCCTATGGACTACAGTATGCCAGGCTTCCCTATCCATCACCAACTCCTGGAGCTTGCTCAAACTCATGTCTATCAAGTTGAAAATGCCATCCAACCATCTCATCGTCTACCATCCCCTTCTCCTCATGCCTTCAATCTTTCCCAGCATCAGGGTTTTTGCCAATGAGTTGGCTTTTTGCATCAAGTGGCCAAAGTATTGGAGTTTCAGCTTTAGTATCAGTCCTTCCAATGGATATTCAGGACTGATTTCCTTTAGGATTGACTGGTTTGATCTCCTTGCCATCCAAGGGGCTCTCAGGAGTCTTCTTCAACACCACTGTTTAAATGCATCAATTCTTTGGTGCTCAGCTTTCTTTACAGTCCAACTCTCACATCCACACATGACTACTGGAAAAACCATACTAGGTCATAGAGAGATCCTAGGTCCTAACTTTGGAGAAGGCAATGGCACCCCACTCCAGTACTCTTGCCTGGAAAATCCCATGGACGGAGGAGCCTGGTAGGCTGCAGTCCATGGGGTTGCTAAGAGTCGGACACGACTGAGTGACTTCACTTTCACTTTTCTCTTTTCATGCACTAGAGAAGGAAATGGCAACCCACTCCAGTATTCTTGCCTGGAGAATCCCAGGGACGACGGAGCCTGGTGGGCTGCCATCTATGGGGTCACACAGAGTCGGACACGACTAAAGCAACTTAGCATAGCATAGGTCCTAACTTATGGTGATTTAAGTGTGTAACTGAAATATGATGGGAGCATATTTAAATATTTCATACTATATATAGTTAATTCATTAAATATTCTAACAAATTATAGGCATAGACAGATACAGATATATACTCCTGAGTATAGAGGACTTGAATCATTTGAGTTTAAGATAAAAGAACAGAGGATGACTTTTTAAAGTTCATAGTTTAAAAAAGGTAGCCCATTCTCTTCAAAAGGAGGTAGGACAAAAATATAAAAGATAAAAACAGAGACAAAAGATTTAGGGATGGACACCCATCCTAGGGAAGGAGTCTTGAAGGAGAACCTTCCACACAGTAGGAAATCCTATCACAGGTGGGTCTGTGGGGAGTTTTGGAATCTCAGAGGGCAACATAACCAGGATCTATTCTAGATTTTTGATCTTTGAATTTTGGTATTTGTTATCAATTTTGTACCTTTAAGAATCTAATCTTCAGTATCCAATTTTACTTAGGGATTTGATTCATGGCTTGATTGCTCTGTCCCCTTTTGACTCTCCCTTTTGTCCTCTAGGTCACCACTATCCCCTTCTTCCCCCTTCTCTTCTCCTCTTAACTCTGTGAATCTCTCTGGGTGTTCCAGGCTGTGGAGAACACTCAGGGAATTGATTACTGTCTAGATTGCTCTATCCCCTTTTGACCCCCCCTCTTCTCCTCCTGGTCACCTCTATCTCCCTCCTCCCTCTTCTCTTCTCCTTGTAACTCTGTGAATCTCTTTTGGTGTCCCTTGCCATGAAGAATTGTTTCACCATTAACCTAGATGTTTTATTATCTGTACTGTATGTATGTACTGTATGTCTTGACATTACTGTAAGAGAAGGACCGATATTCAGAGGCTTAACTCCAAAACTTAAGAACATCAGAGAACTCTTGATTCCAGGCAACATTAATAGACAAGAGCTCACCCAAAAGTCTCCATACCTACACTGAAACCAAGCTGCATCCAAGAGCCAACAAATTCCAGTGCAAGACATATCATTCTAATTCTCCAGCAAAACTGGAACACAACCCTTAGCATTAAAATGCAGGCTGTCAAAAACCATGCCAAACCCCAAAACTCACTACTGGACACTTCATTGCACCCCAGAGAGAAGAGATCCAGTACCACCCTCCAGAACACAGATGCAAGCTCCCTCAACTAGGAAACCTTGACAAGCCAATAGTTCAACCCCACCCACAGGGAGCAGACTCCACAGTAAAGAGGAACCACGAACCTCCAGCCTACAGAAAGGGCACCCCAAACACAGCAATCTAAGAAAAATTAAAAGGCGGAGAAATATTCAGCAGGTAAAGGAACATGATAAATACCCACCAAAGCAAACAAAAGAGGAGGAGATATGGAGTCTACCTGAAAAAGAATTCAGAAAAATGATAGTAAAGATGATAGAAAATCTTGAAAATAAAATGGAGTTACAAATAAATAGACTAGAGACAGGATTGAGAAGGTGCAAGAAATGTTTAACAAGGCCATAGAAGAAATAAAAAAAGAGTCAATCAATAATGAATAATGCAATAATGGAGATCAAAGCACACTGGAGGGAACTGAGGGAATAAGTGAAGCAGAAGAGAGGATAAGTAATGTGGAAGATAGAATGGTGGAAATAAATGAAGCAGAGAGGAAAAAAGAATTAAAAGAAATGAGGACAACCTCAGAGACCTCTGTGACAATGTTAAATGCCCCAACTTTCAAATCATAGGTGTCACAGAAGAAAAAGGCAAAAAGACAGGCCATGAGAAAATACTTGAGGAGATAATAGTTGAAAACTTCCTTTAAATGGGGAAAGAAATAGCCACCCAAGTCCAAGAAACCCAGAGAGTCCCAAACAGGATAAACCCAAGGCAAAACACCCCAAGACACATATTAATCAAACTAATGAAGAGCAAATATTAAAAGCAGTAAGGAATGGAGAAAAAAAATAAAAGCAGTAAGGGAAAAGCAACAAATAACACACAAGGGAATCCCTATAAGAATAACAGCTAATCTTTCAATAGAAATTTTTCAGGCCAGAAACAAATGGAAGGACATACTGAAAGGGATGGAAGAGAAAAACCTACAACCAAGATTAGTCTATCCAGCAAGGTTCTCATTCAGATATGAAAGAGAAATCAAAAGCTTTACAGACAAGCAAAAGCTGAGAAAATTCAGCACCACCAAACCAGTTCTTCAACAATTGCTAAAGAATCTTCTCTAGACTGGAAGAACAGAAAAGGTCTATAAAATTGAACCCAAACCAACAAAGTAAATGGCAATGGGATCATACTTATCAATATTACATCAAATGTATATTGGTTAAATGCCCCAACCAAAAGACAAAGACTGGCCAAATGGATACAAAAGCAAACCCCTGTATATGTGGTCTACAAGAGACCTGCCTCAAACCAAGGGAAACATACAGACTGAAAGTGAAGCAATGAAGATCTGGAAAAAAGATATTTCATGCAAATGGAGGCCAAAGAAAGCAGGAGTAGCAATATTCATATCAGATAAAACAGACTTTGAAATAAAGACCATGAAAAGAGAAAAACTAAGGACATTAAATAATGATCAAAGGATCAATTCAAGGAGAAGAGATAACAATTATAAATATATATGCACCCAACATAAGAGCACCTCAATACATAAGGCAAATGCTAGCAAGTAGGAAAGGGGAAATTAACAGTAACACAATAATAGTAGGGGACTTTAGTACCCCACTCACACCTATAGATAGATCAACCAAACAGAAAATTAGCAAGGAAACACAAGCTTTAACTGATACAATGGTCCAGTTAGACCTAATTGATATCTATAGGGTATTTCACCCCAAAATAATGATTTTCACCTTTTTCTCAAGTACACAAGGAACATTCTGCAATATATTTCACATCCTGGGCCATAAAGATAGCCTTGGTAAATTCAAATAAATTGAAATCATTTCAATCATCTTTTCTGATCACAATACAATAAGACTAACTGTCAGCTACAGAAAAGGAAAAAAAAACTATTAAAAATAAAAGCACATGGAGGCTAAACAACATGCTTCTGAATAACCAACAGATCATGAACGATATCAAAAAGGAAATCAAAATATGCATAGAAACAAATAAAAATGAAAACACGACAACAAAAAGCCTATGGGATTTAGTAAAAGCAGTGCTAAGAGGAAGGTTCATAGCAATACAAACTTACCTCAAGAAATAAGAGAAACATCAAATAAATAACCTAACTTTACACCTAAAGCAACTAGAAACATAAGAAAAGAAGAACCTCAAAGCTAGTAGAAGGAAAGAAATCATATAAACCAGAACAGATTTGAAAAAGGGATGAAGGACACTATAGCAAAAATCAGCAAAACTGAAAACTGGTTCTTGAGGAGATAAATAAAATAGACAAACCATTAGCCAGACTCATCAAGAATAAAAGGGAGAAGAATCAAATCAACAAAATTAGAAGTGAAAATGGAGAAATCACAACAGACAACACAGAAATGTGAAGGATCATAAGAGCCCATTAATTATAGGCCAATAAAAATGGACAACTTGGGAGAAATGGACAAATTCTTAAAAAAGATTAACCTTCCAAAGCTGAATGAGGAAGAAATAGAAAATTTTAACAGACCCATCACAAGCACAGATATTGAAACTGTAATAAAAAATCTTCCACAAACAAAAACCCAGGACCAGACAGATTCACAGGTGAATTCTACCAAAAATTTAGAGAAGAGCTAAGGCCTATCCTACTCAAACACTTCCAGAAAATTGCAGAGGAAGGTACACTCCCAAACTCATTCTACGAGGCCATCATCAACCTAATACCAAAACCAGACAAAGATGCCACACAAAAAAGAAAACTACAGGCCAATATCACTGATGAACATAGATATAAAAACCCACAACAAAATTCTAGCAAACAGAATCCAACAACATATTAAAAAGATCATACATCATGACAAAGTGGGCTTTTTCCCAGGAATGCAAGGATTCTTCAATATTTGCAAATCAATCAGTGTGATACACCAAATTAACAAATTGAAAGATAAAAACCATATGATTATCTCAACAGATGCAGAGAAAGCCTTGACAAAATTTAACACCCATTTATGATAAAGACCCTCCATAAAGCAGGCATAGAAGGAACATACCTCAACATAATAAAAGCCATCTGCAACAAACCCACAGCAAACATCCTAAATGGAGAAAATTAAAAAGCATTTCTTCTAAAATAAAAAACAAGACAAGTGGTGCCCACTCTCACCACTACTATTCAACATAGTTTTGGAAGTTTTAGCCACAGCAGTCAGAGAAGAAAAAGAAATAAAAGGGATCCAGATTGGAAAAGAAAAAGTAAAACTCTCACAGTTTGCAGATCTTCTACATAGAAAACCCTAAAGACACCACCAGAAATTTACTAGAGCCAATCAATAAATACAGGAAAGTTTCAGGATATAAAATTAACACAGAGAAATCCCTTGCATTCCTATACACTAACAGTGAGAAAACAGAAAGAGAATTTAAGGAAACAATCCAATTCACCATTGCAATGAAGAGAATAAAATACTTAGGAATAAATTTACCTAAAGAAAAAAAAAGACCTATATAGAGAAAACTGTTAAACACTAATGAAAGAAATCAAAGGTGACACAAATAGATGGAGAAATATGCCATGCTCATGATTCAGAATAATCAATATAGTGAAAATGAGTATACTACCCAAAGCAATCTATAGATTCAATGCAATCTCTATTCTGCTTTGTCACAGAACTAGAGCAAATAATTTCACAATTTGCATTGAAACACACACCCAAAAACCTCAAATAGCCAAAGCAATATTGAGAAAGAAGAATGGGTCTGGAGGAATCAACCTGCCTGACTTCAGACTACATTACAAAGTTACAGTCATCAAGACAGTATGGTACTGGCACAAAGAAATATAGATCAATGGAACAAAATAGCCCATAAGGTGTCCACGCACCTATGGACACCTTATCTTTGACAAAGGAGGCAAAAATATACAATGGAGAAAAGACAATCTCTTTAACAACTGGTGCTGGGAAAACTGTTCAACCACTTTAAAAAAAATTAAACTAGAACACTTTCTAACACCACACACAAAAATAAACTCAAAATGGATTAAAGATCAAAATGTAAGACCAGAAACTAAAAAACTCCTAGAGGAAAACATAGGCAGAACACTCTCTGACATAAATCACAGCAAGACCCTCTATGACCCACCTCCCAGTGTAATGGAAATAAAAACAAAAATACACAAATTGGACCTAATTAAACTTAAAAGCTTTGGCACAATGGAGGAAGCTATAAGCAAGGTGAAAAGGCAGACTTCAGAATGTGAGACAATAGTAGCAAACAAAACATCTGACAAAGAATTAATCTCCAAAATATACAAGCAGCTCATGCAGCTCAATACCAGAAAAAGAATCGACCCAGTCAAAAATGGGCTGAAGAACTAAACACATTTCTCTGAAGAAGACATACAGATGGCTAAAAAACACATGAAAAGATGCTCAACATCACTCATTATGAGAGAAATGCAAATCAAAACCACAGTGAGGGACCATCTCATACCAGTCAGAATGGCTGACATCAAAAAGTCTACAAACAATAAATGTTGGAGAGGGTGTGGAGAAAAGGAAACCCTCTTATACCACTGGTGAGAATTCAAACTAGTACAGCCACTATGGACAGCAGTATGGAGATTCCTTTAAAAACTGGAAATAGTACTACCATACAACCCAGCAATCCCACTGCTGGGCATACATACCAAGGAAATCAGAATTGAAAGAGACACATGTACCCTAAGGTTCATCACAGCACTGTTTACAATAGTCAGGACATGGAAGCAACCTAGATGTCCATCAGCAAACGAATGGATAAGAAAGCTGTGGTACATATACACAATGGAATATTACTCACCTATAAAAAATAATGCATTTGAGACAGTTCTAATGAGGTGGATGAAACTGGAACTTATTATCCAGAGTGAAATAGGTCAGAAAGAAAAACACCAATACAGTATATTAATGCATGTATATGGAATTTAGAAAGATGGTAACAATAACCCTATATTCAAGATAGCAAAAGAGACATAGATGTAAAGAAGACTTTTGGACTCTGTGGGAGAAAGTGAGGGTTGGATGATTTGAGAAAATTAAAACTTGTAAATTACCATATGTGAAATAGATCACCAGTTCAAGTTTGATGCATGAAGCAGGGCAGCAAAGCTGTAGCACTGGGACAACCCAGAGGGATGGGATAGGGAGGGAAGTAGGAGAGGGGGTCAGGATGGGGGGACACATGTAAACCTGTGGCTGAGTCAATGTATGGCAAAAACCACCACAATATTGTAAAGTAATTATCCTCCAATTAAACTAAATAAATTAAAATAAAAAAGAAAGGAATAGAAACAGGAAAATAAGTTGAGAGTGGTAAGGAGGTGACAGAGAAGGTAATGATTTCAGTATTGGGAACAATAAGTTATGGGAGAACAGAGGATATCCAGAGAGAGAGAGGTACTCAATAAAGTGCTTGAAATCTGGGGTTTCAAAGAGTATTGAGGAGAGGAGTATTGAGGAGTATTGAAGGAGGAGAAGGGGACAACAGGAGATGAGATGGTTGGATGGCATCACTGACTTAATGGACATGAGTTTGAACAAGCTCCAGGAGATGGTGAAGCACAGGGAAGCCTGATGTGCTGCAGTCCATGGGGTCATAAAGAGTCAGACAGGACTGAGCAACTGAACAAAAACAATAGCTTCCTTGATCACAGGAATGAATTATATCTATTCATTATCCCACAGAACCAGATCAGCTTAGCCCCGTCCTGTACTTGAGACTCATAGAGGCTCCTTGTGGTTGGAATTTGTGAAAAGGGAGGTCTCGAGACATGGATTAAACTACTTGGATTTTCCAGGAGTCAATTAGAG
The DNA here is from genome assembly GCF_055505025.1 of Bos grunniens. Classification (NCBI taxonomy): domain Eukaryota; kingdom Metazoa; phylum Chordata; class Mammalia; order Artiodactyla; family Bovidae; genus Bos; species Bos grunniens. The sequence goes on along the minus strand of NC_141183.1, from coordinate 57,013,493 downwards.
GAAACTATAGTCTAGAGGGAAGTTGTCATGAAAAACTTAAAGACTAAACCACATGTTGACCTTACAGGGCAAGACTAGTAGGAGCCAGGTCAGGATCATGAAAATAAGGATTGAGGCAAACTGCAGGGGGAAATCAGGTGGTTTAAGCTGACACTGTAAACCTGTGTGTGAGTTTAATTACACGGAGAAGGCAATGGCACCCCACTCCAGTACTTTTGCCTGGAAAATCCCGTGGACGGAGGAGCCTGGTGGTCTGCAGTCCATGGGGTCGCTAGAGTCGGACACAACTGAGTGACTTCACTTTCACTTTTCACTTTCATGCATTGGAGAAGGAAATAGCAACCCGTTCCAGTGTTCTTGCCTGGAGAATCCCAGGGACGGGGAAGCCTGGTGGGCTGCCGTCTCCGGGGTCGCACAGAGTCAGACACGACTGAAGCGACTTAGCAGCAGCAGCAGCAAGCTGCCAGAGCTCATCAGAGTAGGCTGGCAAGTTTTTATGAGGTTATTCACCCTTCTTTCCCTCCTATCTATTACTGAAGTGAAGTGAAGTGAAGTCACTCAGTCGTGTCCGACTCTTTGTGACCCCACGGACTGTAGCCTACCAGGCTCCTCTCATGGGATTTTCCAGGTAAGAGTACTGAAGTGGGTTGCTATAAATTTCCTACAAGGCTTAGCTCTAACTATTTTTTCCTGCAGATAATTATTCTGAGCCACCCAGACTATGGGGATCTTGCTCAGTTACCATGAATTCCAAACAGCTCTACATCTTCATTTTATTTGTTATATACAAAATCTTTTCTCCAAAATGAATATAACTTTGTTAAAGAAGAAATGTTAATGCAACGAATTTTAAAAGCCCCAAAGACCTTAGTAGAATAATTTCATTATAGCAGACACATTCGGATCTTACATGTGCCATGCTCTCCTCTGTGAATTTCTCACACATCTCATTTGGTCTTGATAAAAACAACCTACACAGTTTCTCTTATTTTATGCAATTCAAAACTGAGTCCTAGAGAGTTTTAAGTGCTATTCCTGAGGCCACTGTGCTTAAACTACAGAGGTGTCAACCTACGAGTTCTCCTCAGGCCCAGAACAATTCCTTGTAGATTCTTTTGCTTGGCTCAGGTACCAAAGAAGTAGATGTTATGGGCTATCTGAATACAGCACCTGGATGGAGAGGGTTGCTTGTCTGATGAGTCACACTTTTAAATAAAATAATAAAACCCTTGGCTGGACAGCTTCACCGCCCCAGGCCTGGGATGTGGTCACTGTGGTTCCAAAACACACTTGGATTCCCCCTCAGGTAGTCATTCAGCCATTAGAATGGAAGGGATCTGATTCCAGGTTCCCTGATCTTAAGGCGCCATCAAGTGCTTCTGGCTAACTCTGCTATGAATAAAGTGATGAATAGAGGGGAAATATAATAAAGATGATGAACTGTTGGGAGGCGCGTTAGGCATTACTGACAAAATGGAGGCACGGCCCCGGACCCCTCTCTTCATTCTGCAGGCACGTTCTGGGATGAAGGAGTTAGGCCTTATAATTGTTCTTGAGAGGAGCATGAGAAGACACAGAGCCTTCTGCGGCTGTGCTCAGAGAATAATTCATAAAGTTAATCACTGACATTTGTTTAAGGAATTTTACAAAAGAGTGTTCCAGGATGAGCACATAGGCTGCAGCTTGAGGCCATGGGAGGGATTGCTATCTGAAGCCTGTTTGTGAGGAAAGTGTTTATGGCAAAAGAGTTTGCTGAATTTAGGTCTTATGAATAATTAAAATAGTTAGAAGCTAAAGATTTAAGGAATGTTGTAATGTTAGCATATTCTACTATAGCTTATAGAAATTAGGGACTTTAGAGATATTATTAGCTAGAAGCCCTTTCTAAGAAATAGTCAGCTTAGGATACTAGGAGCAAACAGGACTTAGAAAGATAAGAAATAAACTGAGGAATGTGGTATGCAGCCCAGACATTAGCATGAGTTACAGTGTATTCACAAGGACACATGAGAAAAAGTAGATAAGAGAATCGCTGAGGCAGATTTTTTTGAGGCAGACTCCTTTTAAGGGGCAACAATGATTTATGGAGATAACAAATCTGGGTCAGTGGGAACTGAAAATATCAAACCTCTGACCTAATGCTTTTGGAAAAGCATAAAAGAAAATCATAAGCTTGAAATAAACAAGCAGTCCAAGAAAACTGAGAGGCTGCCTCAGTTTCTTGCTGACACTGCTCACCCCTTCAGGTTGAATCCCTGGCTGCTGGAGCTGGACTCCGGCAATGAACCTAATAACAAACACCGCCATTAACATTTATTGAGTTCCCATTATGTGCTAAGCACCAGAAGAATACTTTCCAAGCATCATTTCTTTTTTTAAACTTTTAAAATATAACTTTAAAATTAAATTATATTATAAAATACAATTAATTTTTATTGTAGTAAAGTTGATTTACAATGCTTTGTTAGTTTCTGTTGTACAGCAAAGTAAATCTGTTATACACATACATACATCCACTCTTTTTAAAAATTCTTTTCCATTTGATGCTACAGCAGTCATATGAAGCAGGCACCAGTACTTCCTCCATGTTACGAAGAAAGAAAATGATATGCAAAGATGTTGAGACATTAGTCTGAGATAACAAAAGATAGTACCAATATTTGAGCCCAAGCATTTTGCCATAATATTAATAGTGTGTTATAACAGCTACACATAAACATATAATGTATGGGTTCTGGACTGGATTCTCCCCTACCCTAGATCTTGAGGGTGAGCACCAAGAGAGAGGTAAGATTTCAACAAATAAGTCAGACCTCCAACATTGCCAGTGGAACCCATTCAACCAAAGTCACAAGTTTCAACCCTTACCTCCATTTTCTAAGTCACCCTTAGGTGACTTAGGAAAATTGCAGACAGACATTGGGGCAGAGGATGGAATTACTGAGATGTAGTCTCACCTGGTCTGGAGATCAGGATGCTCAGGGCAGGTGCCTGTGTCAAGAAGTCCTTCTTATCCTATCTGACTGGGACCCAGCTGAGGAGGAAATCTGGGTGCCTGGCCCAGCCTTCGGAAATTCACAACACTGTCATTGAGATATGAGAAGGCCCTTTGTTTCTGATACTCATTCTGGAAAAGAACCAGTTATATGCCCCCTGCAGCCATGGGGGTTGCCACTCTTCCCCACGAGAACAGGGGAAACTCCCTGTGGAATGACTGAACATGGAATCATGCCTGGTAAGAGAAAAAGAGAATAAAGCCGAATGGCGGAATCATTCCATGGAATCCATGGAATCATGGAATCAAGAGAAAAAGAGAATAAAGCAGAATGGCAGATTGGGGACTAGTTTTATATTAGTTTTCAGTGAGCACATTATTTCTTATACATTTTCCTTCGCCTCCTCATTAAAACGACATCCTTTAAACAATATTATAGCATCATTAGAAGTTTAGCAAAGAACTACTCATGTTCTACTTTTGCCCTTTATGGTTGTTGCTAGACTTTGCTCATATATTGTCCATTTTTATATGACTCTGATCAGACTGCAGTTAGTGTTTTTCCATATTGTTTCATATCCTTAAAAACATATATTATTAGCAGTAATGAGTGGATTACTCAGGCCTATTATCCCTTTCTGTCTTCTCTTCATTTATATCTGAGTCTGTGTCTCCATCCTATGTATATTTGTACAATTAGATATGACCTTATTCATATCCATTCCAGAGAAGGCAGAAAGCCTGAAAATCCAGGGCAATATGAAATTTTCTACTCCATCATGTAATCATGACTCCCGTTGAAAATAAGACAGCTGTCAGAAAGAAGGGAGAAGGAAAATAAAATGGGTCAAAGCAGTTTATTAAAATGAGTTTCATTATAATTATTTTCAAGTTATGAAAACCAAAGGTAAAGACACTCACCAACAAACTGACAAGCAGCTCTGCCCTCTGCAGGCTTGGCGGTGACCCAGCAGCTACTCCCAGGGCTGGGCACCTCTGGCAGTGCCAGCAGCCTTGCCAAGGCTGGATGAGGGGGGAAAGATGCCTCACATTCCTTTGTCTCTGTTCATAACTGACTCAGGAAATAGGTCTGTGTTACTCAGCTGGTAGCTTCACTACCTTTTCTGGAAGGCCAAGAGTTCAAGGCCCACACCAGAAATTTGGCCACTTCTCAAAGACAGTGCTTGCCTTGTCATGGAAGATGGTTAGAGACACTCATTGGAAAAGGGAATTCATTCTCATTGGTTCTTCCAAGTAATTAGGGATCAGAGGAGCAGGAATGGCAACACATCACTCAACTTAGTTTGACCCAGAAACTCCAAATATCTCCAGAATGAAACCTGCACAGCTGTCACCCAGAGCAGGCACTTCCAAGAGGAGAGGGAAGATTGGGCTCCCTGCTCCATGTTCCACCATCTCCTTAACTTAACACTCACCTTAGCCTTTGTTTCCACCACAAGAAGGGAGAGACAAGAGCATAAAACAGTGGCAGGTCAGCATTGCCAGAGTGAGGATGCAGAAGTCCAAAGGTACAGAGGACACCAAACCCAGAGCTCAGAGTCATATTTGTGTAGAAAAATCTCCTTTAGAAAAATAATAATTAAGTTATCTTAATTGGAAGACAATCAGTTTACAATATTGTGATGGCTTTTGCCATACATCAACATGAATCAGCTATCGGTGCACATATGTCCCCCCATCTTGAACGCCCCCTCAACTCCCTCCCCACCCCATCCCTCTGGTTGTCCCAGAGTATCAGCTCTGAGTGCCCTGCTTCATGCATCGAACTTGCTCTGGTCATCTACTTTACATAGGGTAATGTACATGTTTCAGTGCTATTCTCTCAAATTATCCCTTGATGAACTTTTTTCTTTAAAATGCTTATACACAAAATTGCTCGACAGTTTCATGTTACATAGGAAAGCAATTTATCACTTATAATATTTATGATTGGTCTAAAAGTTTAAAAAGTATGATTACATTTGAAATTATTTGGAATCATTTGTATTAAACATACCAGATAAGTTTGCTTTTGATTAAATATTGGAAATTGGAAAACAAACAAAAATGGTTGCAGAAAGAGGATATGAAGGTGAAGATGGTTATGGATCCTTTTAAATAAAACCATTTCAATAAAAAAATAAATGCCTTAAGCATGGAGTAAAGTTTCTTCTTCTGCCTATAGAATTTCTATGGTAATCTGCATGGCCTGTAATACAGGTTTGTGTTTGTGCATCAGGCAATATTTAGGCTTATACTTTGCTTAAGGACTAGTTCTTGTTGATTTATTTTGTGGACAGCCCTGATTTCAGAAACATTTGTCACAGGAGTATGGAAACCTGAATGAGCGTGGAGATGGTATTTTTCTGAAAAATTGTCTTTAGGATGGAGAGTCTAAGGGAGCAGAGAGCTCTCAGCTGATGGAATAACCCTCCCTCCTTTGAACCAGCTGTTTGTGACAGCTGTCCAGGAGGTAGGACGTGCAGTTGTACTCCAACAAGAGGCTCCATTCTGCTGTTTCCCAGGAAATCCTTGCCATCTCACTGTGGGTTTCCTTTCTAGTCAGTTGTTAGATGCTCTCCTCCTGCTCCTGGAGGTCCCTGTCTCCCACCCTCCCAGACCTACACCTGTGCCAGGAGAGAGGGTGCAGCCTCCAGGGGCAAGGAAAGCCCAAAGCCAGAGGAGAGCTGTGCTGTGTGGATCTCCCTCAGCCCCTGCCATACCTGACTTTAGTTCCTCATGTTTCCACATGACATTGATAACGTTTCCTCTCTTTCTAAGGACAAGGTTTTATGTTTTCTTTAACAGCTTTATTGAGGTATTAATATAACTCACATGCCGTACAATTTGTTCATTTAATGTGTACAGTTCAAGGGCTTTCATATATACACAGGGTTATGCAATCCTCACCACAATCATTTTTTTTTTAATTTTATTATCCTCCAGAGAAACCCCACATCCTTTAAGCTGACACTCCCTAGTTCTCCCACCCTCCCAGCTCCAGGAAACCACTAATCTAATTTTTGTCTTGATGTATTTGCCTATTCTGAACATGTCACAGAAATGGAGTCAATGATCATGTAATGCTCTCTTTTCTCTGGCAAAAGACCCTGAACCTAGCAGTGTTTGAGTAAGGTTAAAATAGTAACTTGTATTAGATATATTAGATTAACTGGTTTTAATATTAACAGAACCCATGGCATGGGCAACTAGTCTTAGTTAAGAAGACCTTAAATGGTATACTGAGTGGATTGATGGCCTGTACATCATCACAACTGGGGAAACCTATGGTTCATAGCTCCCCTCAGTCAGCTCCCACAGACACGGCCGCCTGTGCTCCTAGCCTGTTCAACTTTCCAACAAGGGTGTCATACGCTCACCAATTTAGAAACTTATCCCTTGGAAGACTGGCATTCACCCATCAGTTGGCACACTCTCCGCATGTTAACAGTGAATAACACAAAAATGCACTAAATACCATGCATTTATTTCCAACAAGTAGCTATTCTTTCCAAAGCATTATTAGCTTTGGAGGAAAATGTTTGCTAAATGTTGTCTTTGTTCCCAAAGCTTGGGGGTAAAGGTCATATGCAACCAATGGCTGAGAGATAATTAGCCACTTTACAGTTTCAACCCCCAGGTGAACACCTCCCCCCATCTGTGATAAATTCCCCAGTTTATAGTATGTGAAAGCTTTAAGAAAGATGGAGCTTACAGATCACAATATGATCTGTTAAATAAATAACCAGAAGTACTATTTCTTAAAACCACATCTTGCAAACAAAATTATCAGAAAGTACACCCCCCCCCCCCCCGCCAAATACCTAGAGGTTCAGCTTTCATGCTTAAATGAAGATAACACGTGTGCCTCCAGCCCAAGATGTGCCAGGCCTTGGAGGGAAATTGGGGAGGACTAATACCAAGGGCCCTTCAGGGGCTGTTAGTCATTGTTATCCTGGGTCTGACCTCAAAGTCGTCTCTTGGAGGAGAAAGCAAAATGTGACTGACTACATTAAGGCAGAGTTGTCACAAATGATCCAGAAATACCCTCTCTTGCAGCTAGCTTCTTTTCACTGAGTTGACACTGAATCAGAAGAGAAATGATCATTTTGTTCAATAGCTGAAGACACGAATGGCTTCTGCTTTTTAACCTAAAGGTTGTCTTTGGCACTGATTCTGGATCCCTGGATGTTGAAAAGTACCTAAGAAGGTTAGGGAGATCTTGGCCTATGATTTAAATGAAGCCCACATTTTCTTCCTTTGGATCATTATCTTTTCGAAGGTCTGCCCCATGGTGACCTGGTGAGCATGAGTGGAATTTTTCAGAGTAGGAAGTTGGATTTACTGTGTTAAGTTCAAATTTCACAGGCTTGAGCCCAGTGATTTATGATTCAGTTCCTGCATAAGGGAAGGAAACAGGAAATTGTCCCAGCATGTTATTTACTTAAATAGAGAGGTGGTTGAAATACCATCCAGAGAGAGTATCTGTTAATAGGAGCTCATTTAATATTAAATTAGTAATTTGAGAAATATTGGGCCTGGAATTATCATGAGTCCTGGGTGAACTAACCATGGCTACTGCCTTCAAGGTGCTTATGTTTTACTGGTGATAAGTTGTGGGGGAGGAGGAGAACTTGAATGTGGTAAGCATTAGGACATAAGTGGTATGGAATATGATGGAGCACAGCTTGGGAAGAGTCAGAAAGACTCCCCAGGGTAAGTGATTCCTCTACTGGGTCTTGAAATTGTAGTAGGATTTGGCCAGTCATAAGTAGAAGAGGCAGGCAGAGATATGAGCCTATGGCGGGGGGTGGGGGGTGGAAATATAGCAATAGAGATAGCCTGACGTAGTTTGCTGTGTCTTGCATGGATAGGTGTGTGTTTTTTGGAAGATGAGCTGGACAAGCTGTTAAAGGTCAGAAAATAGAAGCCTTATATTTGAAATGATACGTGGCATGTTCCTAACTCGTCCTGGCTCTTCCAACATGACAACTGATGTTCTGAGTTCTATATTAGCAATTTCAAGTCTGTGCATGTTCCCTCTTTTTTCCTAAGCAGACAGGTCTATAATTAATGTGTAGCTTTACCAATTACTATGTATGTAACCTCAGACAAATTAGCCACCCAAAGCCTCTGCTTTCTCTTCTGATATCAAACTAGGAATAGTATAGTGGGGCTATTGTGAGTATTATCAGTATCAGACGAGATCGGGCACGTTCAGGGTGATATGGCCGTAGACTGTTATCAGTATCAAAAGCCATAATGCCTGGTATTAAAAAGTCTTCATGAAATATTTGTAGAATTAAACTAGGCATATGAGTGAAAAGGAAACTCTACAGCCTGGAAAACAGCCTTTGACTTTCCAAATACCAGTAGCTGCCAAAGCAGTCTAGGACACCTGGAAAGAGGTAGCAAGGGAATCTGAACACTGAAGAAGAGTGACAGGAAGATAATGACCCAGAACCAGGAGACAGTGGGTCAGAAAGTAGATCAAAGTGGAGAGATGCAGCTTGTGCCAGAACAACAATCACTAGGTCAGGAGTGCAGACAGGAGGGAGGGGTGGTGGATACTGCTCACAGAGCACCTCAGGGAGTGGACGCACAGCAGCCCATGGTTTCTTCTTTCCTGATGTCATCCTGATGTCCTACTAGGCTCTGGAAAGAAATCAAAAAAGGGGGAACAAACAAGAGAGAAGAAAGGGAAAAGAGAAAATAAGGGCAAGATAGAACACCTGCATTTTTTATATAATAAAAATAAAATTCTTTCATGATAAATACAGTCAACAAACGAGAAATGGAAGGGAACTTCAACATTATGAAGACCATCCACAGACAACAGCTAATATCATTCTTAATGATGAAAAAAGCTAAAAAAAAAAAGAAAAAAGAAAAAAGCTTTCCCCCTAAGATCAAGAAGTAGACAAGGTTGCCTGCTCTTTTCATTCAAAATTTGCCTTGGAGATTCTGATCAATTGGGCAAGAAAAAGAAATGAAAGGCATCCAGATTGGAAAGGAAGAAGTAAAAGTATCTCTTTTTACAAATAACATAACTTTGTATCCAAAAATCTGGAAATTTTGAAAAAGAAGAAAAATTTTGGGAGAGTCACAATTTCTCATTTCAAAATTTACTACATATCAACATTAATCAGTACAGTGAGATATTGGCATGAGGTTAATCATATACCAGTGGATCAGAACTGAGGGTCAGAAATAAACCTTTTCAGTTAAAATCAATTGACTTTCCAAATGTCCATAGAGACAAATCCACAAAAAGTAGGAGCACACTAGTGGTCACCTAGGATTGAGAGATAATCATGAATTAGTGATAATGGGTATGTAGTTTCTTTTTGGAGTGATAAAGGGCCCTAAAATGACTGTGGTAACGATTACGGAGGTTCTCCTGGTGGCTCAGATGGTAAAGAATCTGCTTTCAATATAGGAGACCCAGGTTCAATCCCTGGGTCAGGAAGAACTCAAAGTTTATCAAAAATAAACTTGAGGTGCATAAATTGCATGGGATGTGAATTATATCTAAATAAAGTTGTCTTAAAAATAATAGTAACAGTTGCATAGTCATCACTGAGTACTTTCCTAATACCAGGCACAGTGTTAAGCTCTATAATCTTATCTTTAAGTGAAAGTGTTAGTCACTCAGTTGTGTCCAGTTCTTTACAACCCTGGTGGCCTGTAGCCACCAGGCTCCTCTGTCCATGGATTTCTCCAGGCAAGAATACTGGAGTGGGTTGCCATTCCCTTCTCCAGGAATCAAACGTGTCTGCTGCATTGCAGGCATATTATTTACTGTCTGAGCCTCCAGGGAAGCATTAATCTCACAATGAATATGCCAGGAAGGTTTTTTTAATCACATTTATTTACAATGAAAATCCTAAGTTCAGAGATATTAAGGAACTTTCCCATGGTCACAAAACCGGTAGGTACCATAATAGGAAGTAGGTCTTTGACACTTTTTTGTCTCATCTTGAGGATCAGGGTCTTATTAAGAGGTCTTAGATGGATCTTGTGAGCCTTCTTGTGCTCCAAGTCCTGTGTTTACAATATGACCAAGAACAAAACAGCAAGAGTTAGTGAAACCTCTGCTTTCAACTTTCTCACCAGGGAACTGTGGTAAGGTGTTGGGTCCCAGTTGCTGCTGGAAATAGGGTGGAGAGCACTCTGTCCTCAGTTAGCTGTTGTCTCTGGTCTTCTAAGGACATTTGTTCTATAGATGCCCTCAGCTCCCTCCTCAGAGGTGTCACAGCTGTAATTCTGGAAGTGAGACTCTTGACCCTCCATTCTTTCAGATTATGTTTTGTGTTTGTAACTGCTTCTTGTTACTTTTGGCTTTTTCTGCTTCTTAGTTCTGAGAAATAAAATGTGAGCAGGAAGGTGTTATGTCCACTAAGACAAAGGCATCAAATAGCTCTCACCAAGGAAAATTTGGATGAGTTGTGAGAAAATGATTCTGAAGCAGTTGGATTACGTGTTCTGTTTGGGCCCAGCAGTTAAGGGGAAAAGGGAAACCCAAGCCAAATATACTTGGGATCTTGTCAAATTCCGAAGATTGGAAAACCTTTTAGGATGTTTGACTGAGCTTGGCAAAATCAGTACCTGGACCTTGCCTCTTCCTTCTTAGACAAAGGTGACCAAGCACCTTACAATGATTCAGGTCTAAAAGAAGCCACAGGCATGATTACCCTTTTGTGGGAGACGGCACAATAGCACCCTCTGTCAGTGGAAATTTTGTTGGGGTATTAACTAAGAACACAGTCATAATAACTGGGTTTTTGAGAAAGAGTTAAAATCAACTGAAGTATCAGAATGCGTGTCCTAAAGGAAAGCAATGTATCTTTCCATTCCACTCTTCATGATCAAGAGCAGAGGCTGAAAAGGAAATTGTCTTACAATGACTCTTCCCAACCCCTTATTCTGTGGATGGTAAAATATTCCTAGGAATTTTTTTGTGGTCCCATCTCATCCTTTGATTTTTCCATTAGATTCTTTAGAATCAGAGCAGGACTAAATGAGATTCTTAGGATCAGAGAGCCATCATCTAGATGTCAGTAAACCCAAACCCTCCCTGACAGATTGAGTAGAAGTAACAGGAGAGCAAAGATGACATCATTGGAGAAGCTAAGCCCTTCCTGAAACACTGTAATAGATATGAGACTGTTCATAGGCAGATACAATGCTTTCAAAGTGGTTTCTCTCATTAGTTTACAGTATTTACTGAGTTTTTACTATCTTCTATGCCTTAGAAAGATGCAGTAAGTGAAACGAACAAAATTCTTTGCCTTCCTAGAGTCCACATTTCAATGGATAAAAAACATTGTCATTTGGGAGATATACTATTAAACTATTAGTTTTTTAAAAAATTATTTTATTTTTTGCTGCACTGGTCTTCATTGCTGCACACTGGCTTTCCCTAGTTGCAGCAAGCAGGGGCTACCCTTTATTGCAGTACATGGGCTCTTCATTGCAGTGGCTTTTCCAGTTGTAATGCACAGGCTCCAAGAATGTGGGCTTCAGTGTTGCAGCATGAGGGCTTACTAGTTGCAGCTCGTGGGCTCTACAGAGCAGGCTCAGTAGCTGTGGTTCACAGGCCTGGTTTCTCTGCAACACGTGGAATATTTCTGGACCAAGGATCAAACCTGTGTCCCATGCATTGACAGGCAGATTCTTATCCACTGTACAACCATAGAAGTCCAGAAGTTTTTAAAAGTCAGTTGCTGAATTGGTCAAAGATGGGTAGAATTTATTTCCTTTCTCCTATAAGCAGTTCTAATCCCCTATTTGATTTTTTACCATGGTACCACAAATATTAATATTTATTCTTTTACTGAAATATTTTAACATTGACTTCCACTGTTACCTCAGACAGAATATGTTGTCTTTACCACTAATATGACATCATATGCCCAAAGTTAAATTTTATGAGGAGAAGCAACTAGAGGCATTGCTTAATTTTCTTTTTTCCCAAATGACTAAAAAATGGAGATTGGGAAGTGCTAAATCTTTGAGCTAAAGCTTCCTCCATGGTTATGTCTTTCCTTCTCCTTGTCTTCTCATCAGCAGACATTTTTTATTCACTAAGAAAGCCACATTTGAAAGTAAAGATGTAAAATAGAATCTTATAAAAGCAGCAACCAACAGCTTGTATTTCTGCTTCAAAGCAAAAATATGGCACCCGGTCTCTACTTCTTCCCATTTCCCCATGTCAGTGTCATAAATGAATTCTTTGTATAGACAATGCCATGTTTAGTGGATTCCAGTCCAGACAGTTATCAACAGAGCTCCTGTAAGATACCCTCTGTGGACTTTTCACAGGTACAGCCTTTCCAGTGCTGCATTAGCCCCAGCCTTGCTTTACTGCTTCCTAGTCCCCAGCTGGTCACAGCTGCTTCTGCTGATGCTCCCATCTAGAGGCTCAGCTCTCTCACCTGCTCTAGATAGAGATGAACAATGCAGCATGACTGCTATTTCAGGTTGGTATTTTATATTATCCTAGACCTAAGACTCTGAGCCCAGATGACTGAGGGACTCTACACTACTTGCCACTAACTAGATTTTAGATCTTCTAGTTAGATTGGTTACTAGGAGGGATGGGTAAGAGTTGGCTGCAGATCACTTCATCTACTTTCTTCCCCTACATTCATTCAGTCCAGGCTAGAGCTGCAGCCTTGATGCCCTATCCCCTGTAAAATCAGTTTACAGCCCTAGTTCATTAGTCCAGCTTCTAGCTGTAGCGACCCAGTTACTGACATTGATATTTTTGTTTTGAACAAGACCTTGGAGAATCTGTCCACCTAGCCTTCTAGTTTCTCGGTGTCTACCAGTCTAAATCTAGCTCCACTGACTGGAGGCAATTTGTTGGTACAGCCTTTTCCAAAATGAAGATGGAGACAGGTACAGCCGCAGGAACATTGGGCATGACCTGATATCTAGTACCTCTGGAGTTATTCCTTGTTTCCCACCTTGATGCATATGTTTCAAGCTAACTCCTTCTCCATCCCCAGTTCACCTAACGATACTGTAGGAAGCAGGTGCTAAGTCGTTTCAGTCGTGTCCAACTCTGTGTGACCCTATGCACTGCAGCCTGCCATGCTCTTTGTCCATGGGATTCTCCAGGCAAGAATACTGGAATGGTTTGCTGTGCCCTCCTCCAGGGAATCTTTTGAACCAAGTATTACACACTCATCTCTTACATCTACCTGCATTGGTAGGTGGATTCTTTACTGCTAGCATCACCTGGGAAGCCCACGTAGAAAGCAGGGGTACCCTAGAATTTCTTTGGAACTAGTTTGAGGCCCCATTAAACACCCTTTTGTAACATCTTGAAATTCACATTTCCATATTCCTTGGTGTTCCCAAAGCATGGCATGGATTTCAGTCATCACCAGCCCCTTTCAATGTTTCCATATTTTTCTTTCATCTCTTCTCTAGTGATTCCTTGAAAAAAATCTGACTTTGGTTATACAAATGAATTTGGGAGGGGAAGAAGGAATCTGGAGCAGAAAGGGAAAGTGCAGTTCAGAAGAAGCTTTAGATAACTAGATGACTCTTATCTTGGAAAAGTTGCCTACATTCCCATCACTGCATAGGTATTTTAAAGTGTCCTTTTTTCTTGCTTAATAAAAAGAGCAATGTGGCCCAAGTGTATAACTCATTGTCACATACAGGCAGTACTAGATATTTATCTTTTCATCCATGTCCAAACAGGGTATACGTCTTCTAATATGATTTAAAGCACAGTGAGACACCTATTCTTCAGAGCAAAAAGAATGAACATTTCCTTCTTTATAAATATCCATGATTCTCCAAGTCAGACTGTATTTCAGTTAAGTTACTCAGTCATTTCTGACTCTTTGTGAACCTGTAGACTGCAACATGCCAGGCATCCCTGTCCATCACCAACTCCCAGAACTTGCTGAGACTCTTGTCCATCAAGTTGGTGATGCCATCCAACTATCTCATCCTCTGTCATCTCCTTCTTCTCCTGTCTTCAATCATTCCCAGCATCAGGGTCTTTTCAAATGAGTCAGTTCTTCACAACAGGTGGCCAAAGTATTGGAGCTTAAGCTTCAGCATCAGTCCTTCCAGTGAATCTTCAGGACTGATTTCCCTTAGGATGTACTGGTTGGATCTCCTTGCAGTCCAAGGGACTCTCAAGAGTCTTCTCTAGCACCACAGTTCAAAAGCATCAATTCTTTGGTGCTCAGCTTTCTTTATGGTCCAACTTTCACATCCATACATGACTATTGGAAAAACCATAGCTTTGTATATATGGACCTTTGTTGGCAAAGTAATGTCTCTGCTTTTTAATATGCTGTCTGTTTGTCATAGTTTTTCTTCCCAGGAGCAAGCATCTTTTAATTTCATGGCTACAGTCACAATATGCAATGATTTTGGAAACCAAGAAAATAAAGTCTCTCACTGTTTCCATTGTTTCCCATCTGTTTGCCGTGAAGTGATAGGACCAGATGCCATGATCTTGGTTTTTGAATGTTAAGTTTTCTGCTAGCTTTTTCAATCTCCTCCTTCACTTTCATCAAGAGGCTCTTTAATTTCTCTTTGCTTTCAGCCATACGGGTGGTGTCACTGTATATCTGAGGTTATTGCTGCTTCTTCCGGCAATCTTGATTCCTGTTTATGCTTCACCCAGCCTGGCATTTCACTCTGCATATAATTTAAATAAGCAGGGTGACAATATACAGCCTTGACATACTCCTTTCTCAATTTGGAGCCAGTCCATTTTTCCATGTCCAGTTCTAATTATTGCTTCTTGACCTGCATACAGATTTCTCATGAGGCAGGTAACATGACCTGATATTGCCATCTCTTTAAGAATTTTCCACAATTTTGTGATCCACACACTCAAAGGCCTTAGCATAGTCAGTGACACAGAAGTAGATATTTTCTGGAACTCTTGCTTTTTCTATGATCCAACAGATGTTGGTAATTTGATCTCTGATTCCTCTGCCATTTCTAAATTCATCTTGAACATCTGGAAGTTCATGGTTCACATACTGTCAAAGCATGGCTTGGAGAATTTTGAGCATTACTTTGCCTGCATGTGAGATGAGTGCAATTATGTCTTAGTTTGAATATTCTTTGGCATTGCCTTTCTTCAGGATTGGAAGAAAACTGACCTTTTCCACTCCTGAGGACACTGCAGAGTTTTCCAAATTTGCTGGCATATTGAGTGCAGCAATTTCACAGCATCATCTTTTAGGATTTGGAATAGCTCAACTGGAATTCCATCACCTCCACTAGCTTTGTTGGTAATGATGCTTTCCAAGGCTCACTTGACTTCACATTCCAGGATGTCTGGCTGTAGGTGAATGATCACACCATCATGGTTATCTGGGTCATTAAAATCTTTTTTGTATAGTTCTTCTGTATATTCTTGCCACCTCTTCTTAATGTCTTCTTCTTCTGTTAGGTTCATACCATCTCTGTCCTTTATTGTGTCCATCTTTTCATGAAATGTTCCCTTGGTAACTCTAATTTTCTGGAAGAGATCTTAGTCTTTCCCATTCTATTGTTTTCCTCTATTTCTTTACATTGATCACTGAGGAAAGCTTTCTTATCTCTTCTTGCTATTCTTTGGAACTCTGCATTCAAATGGGTATATCTTTCCTTTTCTCCTTTGTCTTTCATTTTTCTTCTTTTCTCAGCTATTTGTAAGGCCTCCTCAGACAACCATTTTGCCTTTTTGCATTTCTTTTTCTTGGGGGTAGTTTTGGTCACCATCTTCTGTATATAATATTTTATGAACCTCTGTCCATAGTCCTTTAGGCACTCTGTCTATCAGATCTAATTCTTGAATCTATTTGTCACTTCCATGTAAGGGATTTGATTTAGGTCATACTTGAATGGCCCGTGATTTTCCCTACTTTCTTCAATTTAAGTCTGAATTTGACAATAAGAAGTTCATGATATGAGCCATAGTCAGCTCCCAGTCTTGTTTTTGCTGACTCTATAGAGCTTCGTCATCCTTGGCTGCAAAGAATATAATCAATCTGATTTCAGTATTGACGATCTGGTGATGTCCATATGTAGAGTCTTCTCTTGCATTGTTGGGAGTGGGTGTTTGTTATGGCCTTCTTGGCAAAACTCTGTTACCCTTTGTCTTGCTTCATTTTGTACTCCAACGCCAAACTTGCCTGTTACTCCAGATACCTCTTGACTTCCTACGTTTTAATTCCAGATATCTATGATGAAAAGGACATCTTTTTCTGGTATTAGTTCTAGAAAGTCTTGTAGGTCTTCATAGAACCATTCAACTTCAGCTTCTTCAGCATTACTGGTTGGGGCATAGACTTGGATTACTGTGATATTGAATACCTTGGAAATGAACGATCATTTTGTCATTTTTGAAATTGCACCCAAGTATTGCATTTCAGACTTGTTTATTGACTATGAGGGCTACTCTCTTTCTTCTAAGGGATTTTTGCCCACAGTAGTAGATGTAATAGTCATCTGAATTAAATTCGCCCATTCCAGTCCATTTTAGTTCACTGATTCCTAAAATGCCGATGCTCACTCTTTCCATCTCCTGTTTGACCACTTCCAATTTACCTTGATTCATGGACCCAACATCCCCAGTTCCTATGCAATATTGTTCTTTACAGCATTGGACTTTACTTCCATCACCATTCACATCCACAACTGGGCATTGTTTTGCTTTGGTTCAGCCTCTTCATTCTTTGTGGAGCTATTTCTCTACTCTTCTCCAGTAGCATATTGGATACCTGCTGATCTGGGGAGTTCATCTTTCAGTGTCATATCTTTTTGCCTTTTCGTACTGCTCACAGAGTTCTCAAGGCAAGAATACTGAAGTGGTTTGCCATTCCCTTCTCCAGTGGACCACATTTTGTCAGAATTCTCGGCCATGACCCATCTGTCTTGGGTAGCCCTACACAGCATGGCTCATACTTTCATTGAATTAGACAAGGCTGTGATCCATGTGATCAGTTTGGTTAGTTTTCTGTGATTGTGGTTTTCATTCTGTCTTCCCTCTGAAGGAGAGGGATAAGAGGTTTGTGGGAGCTTCCTGATGGGAGGAACTGGCTCTGAGGGCATCAGGGTCTTGCTCTGATGGGTGGATAAATCTTTAATCCAATTTTCTGTTGGTGGGAGGGGCTGTGTTCCCTCCCTATAGTTAGGCCTGAGGTGAACCCCTTCAAAAGGACTTATGCCAGCCCTCCCTGATGCTCCCAGTACTGTGGTATCCAGTGCCCCTGACCCCAAGGAAAGCCATGTTGACTCAGTAGTATCTTCCATTTCCTTCGCATCTAGAAGCCTTCCCATTTTCTCACCCCTCTGTCTTCCCCCAGATCAAGTCCTGTGCCTCTCTAGTTTTACTTCTTTTCCTGGATTCCTCTCTATTCTTTGGCTCAGCCAGGTCCACTTCTCCAGACCCACTCCTCACTGTCTCTGTTCCACATTAACTCCATCTCCCCTAAGTCCCACCTTCTACCCAACTCTTTTTGGGTCCCTGCCAATCACACAGGGCCACCCTCTTTCTCCCACCTGCAACACACACACCAAGCCTTTACTGGGCCTCCCGTGTAGGCAGAACTGCTGCAGCAATGGAACAATGGCTTATGCTGCTTGCTGTTTCTCTGAGGTGCAGTTAAGGAATGTCTGCGTGGAGTTCCAGCAGTCCAGGGTAGGTGGGGCTGGCTGGGAGTTCTTGGTGAAGAGCATGGGCTGCAGCTAAACCAGGTAGCTTTGGGTGGGCTAAAGTCACATGGAGAAGCAGCAGAAGGAGTGGGGGAGTGGGGTGAGAGGGTTGGGGCTCTGGGTATGGAGATTATTGGGCTGTAGCCAGAAGTCCAAACCCCGTGGGTCTTCTGGAGCCCAGAGGAGCAGGACTGAGGTGCCTCCAGCCGACCTTGCCCCCTACAGGTTTCAAGGAGTGTGGAGGTCATCAGAATTTAGTTTCAGGTCTGAGGCCTGGGAAAGTAGTTTGTTTGAGAAGGTTAATAATAGAGTTAAAACCTGGATGGGCTAATTCTTAGCCCTATGCACTTGCCTGCAAAGAACGTGGAGCTGCACTCTTGGTGGACAACAGTGCTGTTTGTGTTGCAAGGAGTATTTTAGGATTAAATATAGGTAGAAAAGAGACTGGGCTAATCAGACAGAGACTGGATGTTCAGGGTGACTTGTGGGGTGAGGAGTGTTGATGAGAGGAAACCTACTGTCATCTGTGGTCATTTTACTGACTTGCTGCATTTGGCAGCTGCCCTCTTCCTTGTAAACTACACTTAATAACTTTAGTCTGAAGCTTCTGCGAGAAAGATTAACTAAAAGGATAGGAGGAATGAAGTTGGGAGCATGCCTGCAGGCCTTTGGAGCCAGGTAACCAGCCAGGTGGAATGATGACCTGTCATCAGTTGCTCTGTGTGCTAGCTACTGCATGGTAAGTAGGTAAAAAGTCACCTTTAGGCAAGGTAAGTGCAGGTTTCCTGGCAGAGATCAGAGTATTAAACTGTTAGAGTAGGGAGGAGCTCTGAATGTCTGTGTGTCCCAGGGTCACTGGGTACAACAGGATGAGCAGGAAGCTCAGATTACAATTAATTTCTGAGAGTCATTTCAGCAGTTGCCTTGCTGCAAAAATGAACATGTTTTCAAACAACTTCCTTTTATCTTCCCACCATTTGTTTTGCATACCAGCCACACCCAGGCATTTCCAAGTGTCATTTCACTGCTCAGATGTATCTGATGTCCAGCCTGTTTACCTTCCTTTTTTTCCTTTTCCTTTGCCACTTTGGGTTACACCTCTCACCTAGAATTGCTGTGGCCTCTTAACTAGCTTCTCGGTCTTCCATCTTTCTGATCCCTTTCATCCTATGCATTTACAGCCCAGTCAAGCACCTGAAAGATTGTAATCTTATCAAGCCCTTTCCAGTGTCCCTGTTGATTGCAGAGTTAATAACAATAATACCTGCAGTAATAACGAACACATTGCATGCTTTCTTAAGCTCTTGGCACTAAATGCCTTGCAGATGTTGACTTACTCAATCTTCATGTCAACCCTATATTGTAAGGTGCTCTGCACCATGTTGTAAGGTCCTATGTATGTGTATGTAAGGGACTGTGCTTATTACCTATTTACACTTTGGAAATGGGTATGTAGAAAGATTATGTTTACTGCTAAAGACTCAAACAGGGACTGGAACTCATCTGTCTAGGTCAAGACATGTGCCAAAATTACACTCCTGCATTGACTCTTTTAAAGAGGGCAAGTGCTGGTGAGTGGGCTATGCCCACTAATCTGTGGTCCAGTTTTACTGTCTATGACTCATCCACATCCTTCCTCTCCTCCAGTCAATACCAGCTATATAAATTACACACCCCGCATCCCCCTACAGGTTTGCATTCATTTGTTTTGTGCCTTTCATCCCAAAGCATCCATTGCCTGAGCTGAGAAAGAGTGACTGGCTTTGTTTTGCATATTGTTTCCATTGTGTATTGTTATATAACAGGGCCGTCCTCCCTCCTGTGGGGAGGATATGAGTTTATTTAGAATAGTTTCTGTCCCTACCAAAAGTAGCAAATCAAGAAACACCTGGAGTAACAGGCAAATTTGGCCTTGGAATACGGAATGAAGCAGGGCAAAGACTAATAGAGTTTTGCCAAGAAAATGCACTGGTCATAACAAACACCCTCTTCCAACAACACAAGAGAAGACTTTATACATGGACATCACCAGATGGTCAATACCGAAATCAGATTGATTATATTCTTTGCAGCCAAAGATGGAGAAGCTCTATACAGTCAACAAAAACAAGACCAGGAGCTGACTGTGGCTCAGACCATGAAATTCTTATTGCCAAATTCAGACTGAAATTGAAGAAAGTAGGGAAAACGACTAGACCATTCAGGTATGACCTAAATCAAATCCCTTATGATTATACAGTGGAAGTGAGAAATAGATTTAAAGGCCTAGATCTGATAGATAGAGTGCCTGATGAACTATGGAATGAAGTTCATGACATTGTACAGGAGACAGGGATCAAGATCATCCCCATGGAAAAGAAATGCAAAAAAGCAAAATGGCTGTCTGGGGAGGCCTTACAAATAGCTGTGAAAAGAAGAGAAATGAAAAGCAAAGGAGAAAAGGAAAGATACAAACATCTGAATGCAGAGTGCCAAAGAATACCAAGAAGAGAAAAGAAAGCCTTCTTCAGTGATCAGTGCAAAGAAATAGAGGAAAACATCAGAATGGGAAAGACTAGGGATCTCTTCAAGAAAATCAGAGATACCAAAGGAACATTTCATGCAAAGATAGGCTCGATAAAGGACAGAAATGGTATGGACCTAACAGAAGCAGAAGATATTAAGAAGAGACGGCAAGAATACACAGAAGAACTGTACAAAAAAGATCTTCACGACCCAGATAATCACGATGGTGTGATCACTGACCTAGAGCCAGATATCCTGGAATGTGAAGCCAAGTGGGCCTTAGAAAGCATCACTACGAACAAAGCTAGTGGAGGTGATGGAATTCCAGTGGAGCTATTTCAAATCCTGAAAGATGATGCTGTGAAAGTGCTGCACTCAATATTCCAGCAAATTTGGAAAACTCAGCAGTGGCCACAGGACTGGACAAGGTCAGTTTTCATTCCAATCCCAAAGAAAGGCAATGCCAAAGAATGCTCAAACTACTGCACAATTGCACTCATCTCACACCCTAGTAAAGTAATGCTCAAAATTCTCCAAGCCAGGCTTCAGCAATATATGAACCGTGAACTTCCTGATGTTCAAGCTGGTTTTAGAAAAGGCAGAGGAACCAGAGATCAAATTGCCAACATCCACTGGATCATGGAAAAAGCAAGAGAGTTCCAGAAAAGCATATATTTCTGCTTTATTGACTATGCCAAAGCTTTTGACTGTGTGGATCACAATAAAGTGTGGAAAATTCTAAGAGTTGGGAATACCAGACCACCTGACCTGCCTCTTGAGAAACCTATATGCAGGTCAGGAAACAGCAGTTAGAACTGTTAGACATGGAACAACAGACTGGTTCCAAATAGGAAAAGGAGTTCGTCAAGGCTGTATATTGTCACCCTGTTTGTTTAACTTCTATGCAGAGTACATCATGAGAAATGCTGGACTGGAAGAAACACAAGCTGGAATCAAGATTGCCGGAAGAAATATCAATAACCTCAGATATGCAGATGACACCACCCTTATGGCAGAAAGTGAAGAGGAACTCAAAAGCCTCTTGATGAAAGTGAAAGTGGAGAGTGAAAAAGTTGGCTTAAAAAGTTCAACATTCAGAAAACAAAGATTATGGCATCCGGTCCCACCACTTCATGGGAAATAGATGGGGAAACATTAGAAACAGTGTCAGACTTTATTTTTCTGGGCTCCAAAATCACTACAGATGGTGACTGCAGCCATGAAATTAAAAGACGCTTACTCCTTGGAAGGAAAGTTATGTCCAACCTAGATAGCATATTCAAAAGCAGAGACATTACTTTGCCAACAAAGGTCCGTCTAGTCAAGGCTATGGTTTTTCCTGTGGTCATGTATGGATGTGAGAGTTGGACTGTGAAGAAGGCTGAGTGCCGAAGAATTGATGCTTTTGAACTGTGGTGTTGGAGAAGACTCTTGAGAGTCCCTTGGACTGCAAGGAGATCCAACCAGTCCATTGTGAAGGAGATCAGCCCTGGGATTTCTTTGGAAGGAATGATGCTAAAGCTGAAACTCCAGTACTTTGGCCATCTCATGTGAAGAGTTGACTCATTGGAAAAGACTCTGATGCTGGGAGGGTTTGGGGGCAAGAGGAGAAGGGGATGACAGAGGATGAGATGGCTGGATGGCATCACTGACTCCGTGGACGTGAGTCTGAGTGAACTCCGGGAGTTGGTGATGGGCAGGGAGGCCTGGCGTGCTGCGATTCATGGGGTCGCAAAGAGTCGAACATGACTGAGCAACTGATCTGATCTGATCTACCAACCATAATATAAGATACATCTTATTTCTGCCTGTTCTGAGCATGAAGGCAGTCATGGAACATTGATGTAAACCACAAGTCTTTGCAGAGAATTTCATAATTTGGAGATCATATGATTCCCATAGGTGTGCCCTTGAGCCTTCACAGCTAGATGGAGGGTCACTGCCCCATGGCCACAGTGATCTTCATCTGTATTAAATGTCAAGAGGCCCTGTTGTCTCGAGTACAAGCTCTTTCCTAGAACCCTTACTGGATTCTAGCATATTGAGTATTATTTGCTGCGTGACCCATTTTGCTAGAGCCTCATTTTCTGTCCAGGTTAACTCCCATCCTTTACTTTTCTCCTGAAAGAGAATTCCCTCGAATAGCCATTTAATAAATCGTGTCTTCAGAATACCACTTCACATCAAAGGTGCATTCAGCTTGTCTCACACTCTGCCTAGACTTGCAGTTGCCTCCTTTAAAGCCCTTTGACCTCCTCTTTGTCTTATGGGCCCAGTGGTTTCATCCACCATGTATGTTTTTGCATTGTACACCCCTTCTTCCTTCTCCACCCACTTCCCTGCCTGGAATCGTTTTACCATTTTACATATATGCATATGGTTTTGGGTCCCCAGGTCTTTGACTGGAGGTCGTATCAGACCAGAACAACCTGGCCCTTCTGTCAATCTTCACCTTGGCTAACATACTTGACTTAGTGATTCTAGGCCAGGTTTCTAATTGCAATCTTTTCCTTCTAGCATTTTAAATTCCTCCAACTAGAGTACATAAAGTGGATCTGTTTGGGACTCTTCAATATTGAGGGACCAATGTGTGTGTGTGTGTGGGGGGGGTCTTATTGATCCACCCAACTTTTGATAGTGCTGCATTAAGACATTAATTAAATACCATCCATAGACACTTCATTAATCTTGTTTCTTAATAACAATCTAAGATTTCCACTCTGCTAGAATGAGTCCCGTTATTCTCCCTGTCTCTCCTGATTTCTTGTTAATGTAAGACCCATAGAAGAAACTAAGACAAGTAATCTGATAAGTCTTCTTGAATTGCTCAATTTCACATCAGTAAGGTTTCATGTGATGCCCATGCAAAAGGAATCCTCTTCATCAACATTTTTGCCAACGTTTTGCTGAGTCAGCATATTTGATGGACGAATATCCTGATCACAATAATGGCAGTCCATCACAGTTTGATACAAATCATATTAGTTGCTTAATCAAGGGTGTCCCATCTGGAATTTATAGAATAGGAAGAATCAGACAGTTCCCCTTCTCAAACTTTCTAGTGACTTTATCCAGCTGAAACAGGCTGGCTGTTCTTTAGGGAATAATCTGCTGTGAGTCTGGATCATGTATAGCTGTCTATGACTGGCTTAGAAGCCATAGTGAGGTGCTTATAGCATAAATGATGCTATAACAAAGTTGTTATCCCAAGATGTGAAAAGACTGTAAGAAATGTAGAGGCATTTGAAAGAGTTTGCAATGTAACAAATTATATCATATTTTATTTTTAATAAATTTATTCATTTTAATTGGAAACTAATTACTTTACAATATTGTAGTGGTTTCACCATACATTGACATGAATCAGCCACGGGTGTACATGTGTTCCCCATCCTGAATGCCCCTCCCACATCCCTCCCCATCCCATCCTTCTGGGTCATCCTAGTGCACCAGCCCCAAGCACCCTGCCCCATGCATCGAACCTGGACTGGTGATCCATTTCACACATGATAATATACATGCTTCAATGTCATTCTCCCAAATCATCCGACCCTCACTCTCTCCCACAGAGTCCAAAAGACTGTTCTATACATCTGTGTCTCTTTTGCTGTCTCGCATGTAGGGCTCTCATTACTATCTTTCTAAATTCCATATATATGCGTTAATATACTATATTGATGGTTTTCTTTCTGGTTTACTTCACTCTATATAGTAGGTTCCAGTTTCATCCACCTCATTAGAACTGATTCAAATGTATTCTTTTTAATGGCTGAGTAATACTCCATTGTGTATATGTACCACACTTTCTTATCCATTCATCTGATGATGGACATGTAGGTTGCTTCCATGCCCTGGCTATTATAAACAGTGCTGTGATGAACATTGGGGTTCATGTGTCTCCGTCAATTCTGGTATATGCCCAGCAGTGGGATTGCTGGGACATATGGCAGTTCTATTTCCAGTTTTTTAAGGAATCTCCACACTGTTCTCCATAATAGCTGTACTAGTTTGGATTCCCACCAACAGTGTAAGAGGGTTGTGTCTTTGTATTGTTTGTAGACTTTTGGATATCAGCCATTTTGACTGGCAGGAAATGGTCCCTCATTGTGGTTTTGATTTGCATTTATCTGATAATGAGTGATGTTGAGTATCTTTTCATGTGTTTGTTAGCCATCTGTATGTCTTCTTTGGAGAAATGTCTGTTTAGTTCTTTGGCCCATTTTTTGATTGTGTCATTTATTTTTCTGTAATTGAGCTGCAGGAGTTGCTTGTATATTTTTGAGATTAATTCTTTGTCAATTGCTTCATTTGCTATTACTTTCTCCCATTCTGAAGGCTGTCTTTTCACCTTGTTTATAGTTTCCTTCATTGTGCAAAAGCTTTTAAGTTTAATTAGGTACCATTTGTTTAGTTTTGCTTTTATTTCTAATGTTATGGGAGGTGGGTCATAGAGGATCTTCTGTGGTTTATGTCGGATAGTGTTTTGCCTATGTTCTCCTCTAGGAGTTTTTTAAGTTTCTGGTCTTACATTTAGATCTTTAATCCATTTTGAGTTTATTTTTGTGTATGGTGTTAGAAAGTGTTCTAGTTTCATTCTTTTACAAGTGGTTGACCAGTTTTCCCAGCACCACTTGTTAAACAGATTGTCTTTTCTCCATTGTATATTCTTGCCTCCTTTGTCAAAGATAGGGTGTGCATAGGTGCATGGATTTATCTCTGCACTTTCAATTTTGTTCCATTGATCTATATTTCTGTCTTTGTGCCAGTACCATACTGTCTTGATGACTGTTGCTTTGTAGTAGAGCCTGAAGTCAGGCATGTTGAGTTTTCCAGGCCCATTCTTCTTTCTCAAGATTGCTTTGGCTATTTGAGGTTTTTTGTATTTCCATACAAATTCTGAAATTATTTGATCTAGTTCTGTGAAAAATACTGTTGGTAGCTTGATAGAAATTGCATTGAATCTATAGATTGCTTCGGATAGTATACTCATTTTCACTATATTGATTTTTCCAATCCATGAACATGGTATATTTCTCCATCTATTTGTGTCCTCTTTGATTTCTTTCATCAGTGTTTTATAGTTTTCTATATATGTTTTTTGTTTCTTTTAGTAGATATATCTCTAAGTATTTTATTCTCTTTGTTGCAATGGTGAATGGAATTGTTTTCTTAATTTTTCTTTCTGTTTTCTAATTGTTAGTGTATAGGAATGCAAGGGATTTCTGTGTGTTAATTTTATATCCTGCAACTTTACTATGTTGAATAGTAGTGGTGAGAGTGGGCACCCTTGTCTTGTTCCTGACTAGGGGAAATGCTTTCAATTTTTCACCATTGAAGATAATGTTTTGCTGTGAGTTTGTCATATATAGCTTTTATTATGTTGAGGTATGTTGCTTCTATTCCTGCTTTCTGGAGGGTTTTTATCATAAATGTTGAATTTTGTCAAAGGCTTTCTCTGCATCTATTGAGATAATCATATGGTTTAAGAAATGAAGAACCCCAGGGTTAGTAGAAGGAAAGAAATCTTACAAATTGGGGCAGAAATAAATGTAAAAGAAACAAAAGAGACTATAGAAAAAATCAAACAAAACCAAAAGCTGGTTCTTTGAGAAGATAAAATTGACAAACTATCAGCCAGACTCATCAAGAAACAAAGGGAGAAAAATAAAATCAATAAAATTAGAAATGAAAATGGATACATCACAACAGACAACACAGAAATACAAAGGATCATAAGAGACTACTATCAGCAACTATATGCCAATAAAATGGACAACCTGGAAGAAATGGACATATTCTTAGAAAAGTACAACTTTCCAAAACTGAACCAGGAAGAAATAGAAAATCTTAACAGACTCATCACAAGCACAGAAATTGAAACTGTAATCAGAAATCTTCCAGCAAACAAAAGCCCAGGACCAGACGGCTTCACAGCTGAATTCTACCAAAAATTTAGAGAAGAGCTAACACCTATCCTACTCAAACTCTTTCAGAAAATTGCAGAGGAAGGTAAACTTCCAAACTCATTCTATGAGGCCACCATCACCCTAATACCAAAACCTGACAAAGATGCCACAAAAAAAGAAAACTGCAGGCCATTTATCACTGATGAACATAGATGCAAAAATCCTTAACAAAACTTTAGCAAACAGAATCCAACAACACATTAAAAGGATCATACATCATGACCAAGTGGGTTGTATCCCAGGGATGCAAGGATTCTTCAACATCCACAAAGCAATCAATGTAATACACCACATTAACAAATTGAAAAATAAAAACCATATTTGAATGAGATACTCACTAGGTACGGTAATATGGGTTGTAGGTTTTTCTCTTTCATCACTTTAAGTATGTCCTGCCATTCCCTTCTGGCTTGAAGAGTTTCTATTGAAAGATCAGCTGTTATCCTTATGGGAATCCCCTTGTGTGTTATTTGTTATTTTTCCCTTGCTGCTTTTAATATTTGTTCTTTGTGTTTGATCTTTGATAATTTGATTAATATGTGTCTTGGGGTGTTTTGCCTTAGGTTTACCCTGTTTGGGACTCTCTGGGTTTCTTGGACTTGGGTGACTATTTCCTTCCCCATTTTAGGGAAATTTTCAACTATTATCTCCTCAAGTATTTTCTCATGGTCTTTCTTTTTGTCTTCTACTTCTGGGACTCCTATGATTCGAATGTTGGGGCATTTCACATTGTCCCAGAGGTCTCGGAGGTTGTCCTCATTTCTCTTAATTCTTTTTTCCTCTCTGCTTCATTTATTTCTACCATTCTATCTTCTATCTCACTTACCCTATCTTCTGCCTCCATTATTCTACTGTTAGTTCCCTCCAGAGTGTTTTTTATCCCATTTATTGCATTATTCATTATATATTGACTCTTTTTTATTTCTTCCTTGTTAAACATTTCTTGCATCTTCTCAATCCTTATCTCCAGGCTACTTATCTGTAACTCCATTTGTTTTTCAAGATTTTGGATCATTTTTACTATCATTACTCTGAATTCATTTTCAGGTAGAGTTCCCTATCTCTTCCTCTTTTGTTTGGTTTGGTGGGAATTTATCCTGTTCCTTTACCTGCTGAGTACTTCTCTGCCTTTTCATCTTGTTTATATTGCTATGTTTGGGGTGGCCTTTCTGTATTCTGGCAGATTGTGGTTCCTCTTTATTGTGGGGGTTACTTGCTGTGGGTGCGGTTTGACAGGTGGCTTGTCAAGGTTTCCTGGTTAGGGAAGCTTGTGTCAGTGTTCTGGTGGGTGGAGCTGGGTTTCTTCTATCTGGAGTGCAATGAAGTGTCCAGAAGTGAGTTTTAAGATGTCAATGGGTTTGGTGTGACTTTGGGCAGCCTGTATATTCAAGCTCAAGGATATGTTCCTGTGTTGCTGGAGAATTTGTGTGGTATGTCTTGGTCTGGAACTTGTTAGCTCTTGGGTAGTGCTTGGTTTCAGTGTAGGTATAGAGGCTTTTGGATGAGCTCTTATCGATTAATGTTCCTTGGAGTCAGGAGTTCTCTGGTGTTCTCAGGTTTTGAACTTAAGCCTCCTGCCTCTGGATTTCAGTCTTATTCTTACAGTAGCCTCAAGACTTCTCCATCTATACAGCACTGATGATAAAACATCTAGGTTAATGATGAAAAGTTTCCCCACAGTGAGGGACACCTAGAGAGGTTCACAGAGTTACATGGAGAAGAGAAGATGGAGGAGGGAGATAGAGGTGACTAGGAAGAGAAGAGGGGGAATCAAAAGGGGACAGAGCAAGCTAGCCAATAATCAATTACTTATGTGCTCTCCACGGTCTGGACCCCTCAGAGATGTTCACGGAGTTACACAGAGAAAAGAAGAGGGAGGAAGGAGACAGAGGTGACCAGGAGGAGAAAGGGGGAATCAAAAGGAGAGAGACAGATTCAGCCAGTAATCAGTTCCTTAAGTGTTCTCCACAGCCTGGAACACACAAAGAGACTCACAGAGTTAGGTAGAGAAGAGAAGGGGGATTGAGGAGACATAGGTGATCTGCTGGAGAAAAAAAGAGAGTCAAAAGGGGGAGAGAGTAATCAAGCCAGTAATCTCACTCCTAAGTAAAAATGGGTACTGAATATTGGATTCTTAAAGGTACAAAATTGATCAGATCAGATCAGATGAGATCAGTTGCTCAGTCGTGTCCAACTCTTTGCAACCCCATGAATCACAGCACGCCAGGCCTCCCTGTCCATCATCAACTCCCGAAGTTCACTCAGACTCATGTCCATCGAGTCAGTGATGCCATCCAGCCATCTCATCCTCTGTCGTCCCCTTCTCCTCCTGCCCCCAATCCCTCCCAGCATCAGAGTCTTTTCCAATGAGTCAACTCTTCACATGAGGTGGCCAAAGTACTGGAGTTTCAGCTTTAGCATCATTCCTTCCAAAGAAATCCCAGGGCTGATCTCCTTCACAATGGACTGGTTGGATCTCCTTGCAGTCCAAGGGACTCTCAAGAGTCTTCTCCAACACCACAGTTCAAAAGCATCAATTCTTCGGCACTCAGCCTTCTTCACAGCCCAACTCTCACATCCATACATGACCACAGGAATAACCATAGCCTTGACTAGACGAAACTTTGTTGGCAAAATAAGGTCTCTGCTTTTGAATATGCTATCTAGGTTGGTCATAACTTTCCTTCCAAGGAGTAAGAGTCTTTTCATTTCATGGCTGCAGTCACCATCTGCAGTGATTTGGGAGCCCAGAAAAATAAAGTCTGACACTGTTTCCACTCTTTCCCCATCTATTTCCCATGAAGTGATGGGACCGGATGGCATGATCTTCGTTTTCTGAATGTTGAGCTTTAAGCCAACTTTTTCACACTCCACTTTCACTTTCATCAAGAGGCTTTTGAGTTCCTCTTCACTTTCTGCCATAAGGGTGGTGTCATCTGCATATCTGAGGTTATTGATATTTCTCCCGGCAATCTTAATTCCAGCTTGTGTTTCTTCCAGTCCAGCGTTTCTCATGATGTACTCTGCATATAAGTTAAATAAACAGGGTGACAATATACAGCCTTGACGAACTCCTTTTCCTATTTGGAACCAGTCTGTTGTTCCATGTCTAACAGTTCTAACTGTTGCTTCCTGACCTGCATACAAATTTCTCAAGAGGCAGATCAGGTGGTGTGGTATTCCCATCTCTTTCAGAATTTTCCACAGTTTCTTGTGATCCACACAGTCAAAGGCTTTGGCATAGTCAATAAAGCAGAAATAGATGTTTTTCTGGAACTCTCTTGCTTTTTCCATGATCCAGCGGATGTTGGCAATTTGATTTCTGGTTCCTCTGCCTTTTCTAAAACCAGCTTGAACATCAGGAAGTTCACGGTTCACATATTGCTGAAGCCTGGCTTGGAGAATTTTGAGCATTACTTTACTAGGGTGTGAGATGAGGGCAATTGTGCAGTAGTTTGAGCATTCTTTGGCATTGCCTTTCTTTGGGATTGGAATGAAAACTGACATTTTCCAGTCCTGTGGCCACTGCTGAGTTTTCCAAATTTGCTGGCATATTGAGTGCAGCACTTTCACAGCATCATCTTTCAGGATTTGAAATAGCTCAACTGGAATTCCATCACCTCCACTAGCTTTGTTCGTAGTGATGCTTTCTAAGGCCCAATTGATAACAAATACCAAAAAACAAAGATTAAAACTCTAGAGTAGAGGTTAGACTCTCAAAAATACAATATTAAAAAAAAAAAAAACAAAGTCACCAAAATTATAAAATATATATATGAAGTTTGCTTTAAAAATAGGGTCTTTTTTTTTTTTTTTGCAAGGTAATAGTAGATTATAAAAATGAAAATTAAAGGAGTAATAGAGGGCTTAAAAATATTTTTTTTAATTTAAAAAATGATAATAGTAGAAATATATCTAGGAATTTCTCTGGAGCTGTTGTGGACAGTGTGGGATCAATTCAGTTTCAGATAGTTCCTTGATTCGGCTTATACTTCTCAAGATCTATAGGCCCCTTCCAATGTAGTCAGTGCTAACTACAGGGTTTTAATCTGTTGCACCTGTCACTTCCAAAACGGTTCACTGTTTATTTTAGCTTCTTCTGTTTGCTGTTTTTTTCAGTGTTTAATTTCCACCCTGACACAAGGGGGCGAAGGTCGTCACTTATTTAGGCTGACTTGTTCAGTGCTGTGGGGAGGAAGGAACACTGCAAACAAATATCACTGGCATGTGTGGGGAGTGCTCACAGTGTTTAAGCCGCACTCTGTTTGCCCCCACTCATGGCGTGTGTGCTTTCATGGTCTACACTTCTCAGGCTCTAGGTTGCTCTGCTGGGAACTGTCTGAGGTGGGCCCTGGGTTGTGTGCACTTTCCAGGTCTAAGCCACTCAGATTCAGGTTCTTGAGAACTCCCCAAAGGCGCGGACTCAGTTGGGCCTGCGTTTTGTGCCTTTCCCAGGTCCGAGCAGTTCAGGTGACCAGGAGCGCAGTCACCCCCAGGTGGGTGGTGCATCTTATCGCCTCCCCTGTCCCGGCCTCTTGGTTTTGTGGGTGTTCAATGGGCGCGTCTTCTCAGGTGTGCCGTGAGTCTCTTCTGGGGAGCTGATCTCTGGCTGCGACCCTCCCGGTGGATGTCAACCATCCAGAATCCTAAGAACTCTCGGTTAGCAATGGAGCCTGTTTGCAGTGTGGTAGAGGATGCCTCTCTGGGGCTGTGATTGCCCCTTTCCGGCTCTGGCTGCCCTTGCCTGCCTGTCTCTGGCAGGAGATGGGCAGGTCCACAGCTAGCACTCAGTCCTTTGTTCTGTGAGCGGGCCTGGCAGTGCCGCAGGTTAGGGCTTTTACCAGGATAGTTCTCTTTCTTCTTTCTCTCTCTCTCTTTTTTTCTCTCTCTCTCTCTCTCTCTCTCTCTCTCTCTCTCTCTCTCTCTGGCTATCCCACAGTTTGGGTTACTATCTTATGTTAGTTCCCTCCAATTGCCCTCAGGGCATTCAGGCTCAGTCCTTACCCTAAGCAATGCAGCCCACACCTCCCTGTTCAGCCCCTGCTTGCTGGTGGTGGCTGTGAGCCCTGGGAGATGTTAGGCACGTAATCTGTGGGTTTTATTTATTTATTTATTTATTTTTCCTCCTGAGATTATGTTGTCCTCTGAGATTCCAAGATTCCCCACAGACCGCTGGTGAGAGTGTTTCCTGGTGTTTGGAAACTTCTCTTTTAAGACTCCCTTCCCGGGACAGATCTCCATCCCCACCTCTTTTGTCTCTCTTTTTGTCTTTTATATTTTGTCCTAATTCCTTTTGAAGACAACGGGCAGCCTTTCTGGGTGCCTGATGTCCTCTGCCAGCATTCAGAAATTGTTTTGTGGAATTTGCTCAGCGTTCAGATGTTCTTTCGATGAACTTGTGGCAGAGAAAGTGGTCTCCCCGTCCTATTCCTCTGCCATTTTAGAACCTCCCCAGCAAATTAGATTTTAAAATGAAGAAGATTATGGCTTCTTCTTAGTAGATGTAAATAATTCTGAATCTTGATTTTGGACAATTACTATGTTTTACATACATTTTTATACCATTTCATTTTCTATTTTTCTATTAAACCATATAATTTTAGATTCAGAAAGTCTCTTCCATACCCTCTGCCCTATACTATCACCTTTTCATTTTTCTAGTTTTTTTTTTTTTCTTTTTCTCACTTTCTCTTTCTTTCTCCCTATCTTGTAATGGTAATAACTTATCTTTAGATGGTGTTTTAACGTACAAAATGCTATTACATAGAAGTTTTCATTTATCCCTCTCAACAAATCAATATGATAGGCATAGATGCATTTATTTTCCTATTTTATAGATGGCAATAAGACCCAGAGTTATTAAATGAGCCACACAATACCTCATAATTAGTAACTATGCATGAACCAGTCTACTTTGATAAGCTCAATACCAAATATACAGCTTGCTTCAATTCAGAAGTACATTCTCTTTCCAGAAGCTAAGCAAAGCTACTATGTGCTATCCAACATAATATGGCAGGAAGAACATTGCTTTTAGAGGCAGATATTCTTGGATAAAATCTCTGCTCCATTCCACATTATTCATTTATTCAGGAAATATTCACTGCATGCCTCCCATGTAGTAGTGTCTTGACAGGCACTGGGCATAAGCAGGGAGCAGGAAGTTGGAGCTGCTGGTTCAGTGAATGAGCTTCTCAAACAATGAGCCACATTCATTGATGGAAACAAACTCATAGACTATAATGAAATGGCAGCTGAAAAATACTACAAAGAAAGTGAAAGTGTTAGTCACTCAGTCATATCCAACTCTGTGACTCCATGGACTGCAGCCCTCCAGGCTCCTCTGTCCATGGAATTCTCCAGGCAAGAATACTAAAGTGGGTTGCCATTCCCTTCTCCAGGAGATCTTCCCGACCTCGGGATGGAACCCAGGTCTCCAACATTGCAGGCAGATTCTTTACCATGGGGGCCACCAGAGAAACTGACAAAAAAAGTATAGTGGGATAAAAGAGAGGCTATGGCAGAGGGGGTATCCAGGGATGATGTGATGTACTTCAGACAAAGGGTATCTGGAAAGCCCCTTTTCCAGAGATAACACTGGAGTGGAGATAGACGTGATGAGAGATTTATTCCACAAATACCTGGAAGAGAAATGGACCAGAGAGTGTTCCTCAAAGCTCAATCACATTAGAATTGCCTGGGGATCTCTAAGGACATCACCAAGACCTACCCTAGAGCTACAAATTGAATTGAGCTGGCATGGAGTTTGGAAGATCCTTTGGAAGAACTCTTCTTTCAAATAGATATTTATTATTCCGTCCTCCCTCCTTTTGTGTGTGCCTGAAATGCTGGTGCATAAGAATCACCTGCAGGACGTGTTAAAATTCACAGTGAGACCCCACTCCCAGTTTCTGATTCTGTGGGTCTGGCTTGAGAGTTGGGATTTTACTTCTTTTCCCATCCTTCTCCTTCTCCTTCTCCTTCTCCTTCTCCTTCTTCTTTTTTTCCAGATAAGGAAGCTGAGGTTTAAAAAAATTCTGAGAAATATCTGGAGAAGGTAAATCTGTAGAGACAGGAAGTGGCTTGGTGTTTGTGATTGGGAATGGAAATAAGGAGGTGACTACAAATGAACAAGAGGTTTCTTTGGGGATAACACAAATGTTCTAAAATTAGACTTGGGGAAGGATCCTCAGTCAATCAGTCATGTCTGACTCTTTGTGACCTATTTGCTGTAACCCCTAAGCTCCTCTCTCCATGGAATTTTTAAGGCAAGAATAATGGAGTGGGTTACCATTTCCTAATCCAGGGGACATTCCCGACCCAGAGATCGAATCCTATCTCCTGTGTCTCGTGCATTGGCAGGCAGAATCTTTACCACTGAGTCACCTAGGAAGCCTGTGGAAGGATGCATGATTCCATAAATTTACTAAAAATCATTGAATTGTACACTTAAAATGAATAAATTTTATGGTATTTAAATGATACTTCTTCTTCCCTTCTCTTTGTCATAAAGTGATGGGGCCAGATGCCATGATCTGAGTTTACTTAATATTTAGCTTTAAGCTGTTTTTTTCACGCTCCCCTTCATCCTCATCAAGAGGTTCTTTAGCCCCTCTTCTCTTTCTTAGAGTGGTATTATCCACATATCTAAGGTTGTTGATATTTCTCCTGGTAATCTTGATTCTAGTTTGTGACTCATCCAGCCCAGCATTTCTCATGATGTGCTCTGCTTATAAGTTAAATAAACAGGGTGACAATAAACAGGTTTGTAGTACTCCTTTCTCGATCCTGAACTAGTCAGTTGTTCCATATAGAGTTCTAACTGTTGCTTTTTGACTGGCATACAGGTTTCTCAGGAGACAGGTAAGATGGTCTGGTATTCCCCTCTCTTTAAGAATTTTCCTCAGTTTGTTATGATCCACACAGTTCAAGACTTTAGTGTAGTCAATGAAACAGAGGTAAATGTTCTTCTGGAATTCCCTTGCTTTCTCTGTGATCCAGAGAATGTTGGCAATTTGATCTCTGGTTCCTATGCCTTTTCTAAACCCAACTTGGACATCTGGAAGTTCATGGTTCACATAATGCTTAAGCTTCGCGTGCAGGATTTTGAGCATAACCTTACTAGCATGAGATTAGTGCAGTTTTCTGGTGGTGTAAACATTCTTTAGTACTGCCCTTCTTGGGAATTGGGATGAGGATTGACCTTTTCCAGTCCTGTGGCCACTGGTGGGTTTTCCAAATATGCTGAAATGTTGAGTGCAGCACTTTGATAGCATCAACTTTTGAAAACTGTAAATACTACTGGAATTCTGTTGCCACCATTAGCTTTATTTACAGCAGTGCTTCCTAAGGCCCAGTTGACTTTGCACTCCAGAATGTCTTTCCCTGGGTGAGTGACAACGCCATCATGATCATCCAGGTCATTAAGATCTTTTTTGTACAGTTCTTCTGTGTATTCATTTATTAACAGTAGTCATATATGCCTGTGAGAGTTGGATCATAAAGAAGGCAGAATGCTGAAGAATTGATGCTTTCAAACTGTGTGGCTGGAGAAAACACTTGAGAGTCTCCCTGAGCAAGGAGATTAAACTAGTCTATCTCAAAGGAAATCACCCTTTGAAAGTACTGGTGCTGAAACTGAAGTTCCAATATTTTGGCTACCTGATGCAGAGAGCTGATTCATTGGAAAAGACCCTGATTCTGGGAAAGACTGAAGGCAGGAGGAGAAGGAGAGGACAGAGGATGAGATGGTTGGATGGCATCACTGACTCAGTGGACATGGTTTGAGCAAGCTCCAGGAGTTGGTGATGAACAGGGAAGCCTGGTGTGCTGCAGTCCATGGGGTCTCAAAGAGTTGGAAACAACTGAGTGACTGAACTGAGACATCTCATTAGAAACCACCCTGAAAAAAAGAGGGTGGAATGAAATATATAATATTTTGAAAGAACAAACCACTGACCTAAAACTCTATATCCAATGAAACAGCCCTGCAAAATTGAAAAAGAAATAAAAACTTTTTCAGACAAATAAAAACTGAAGGAATTCATCAGCAGCAGGTTTGCTTTGGGAAAAAAATGCTAAAATAAGCTTTTAAGGAGAAAAAAGTGGTATAGGTCAAGAAGTCAGAGCATCTACATAGAATATAAAAAGTGCCTATTACATTGTCTTAAAGCTTATGGAAGGCATGAAGTTTGTCCTGTTCATCAGGCATCACCGAGGCTTAGCAAAACACATGCACACAATAGATCCTGAAAGACTGCTGAATGGTTCAGTTCAGTTCAGTCACTCAATCGTGTCAGACTCTTTGCGACCCCATGAACCGCAGCATGCCAGGCCTCCGTGTCCATCACCAACTCCTGGAGTCCACCCAAACCCATGTCTATCGAGTTGGTGATGCCAACCATCTCATCCTCTGTCGTCCCCTTCTCCTCCTGCCCTCAATCTTTCCTAGCATCAGGGTCTTTTCCAATGAGTCAACTCTTCGCATGAGGTGGCCAAAGTATTGGAATTTCAGCTTCAACATCAGTCCTTCCAATGAACACCCAGGGCTGATCTCCTTTAGGATGGACTGGTTGGATCTCCTTGCAGTCCAAGGGACTCTCAAGAGTCCTCTCCAACACCACAGTTCAAAAGCACCAATTCTTTGGTGCTCAGCTTTCTTTATAGTCCAACTGTCACATCCACACATGACCACTGGAAAAACCATAGCCTTGACCAGACGGACCTTTGTCAGCAAAGTAATGTCTCTGCTTTTTAATACACTGTCTAGGTTGGTCATAACTTTTCTTCCAAGGAGGAAGAGTCTTTTAATTCTGCAGCTGCAATCACCCCATGCCCAAGGGCAGGAGCGGTAGCCGAGAGGAGCTACCCTGCCTCAGAGATAAGGAGCAGCGGCTGCCCTTTGCTGGAGCAGCCGTGAAGAAAGACCCCATGTCCAAGGTAAGAGAAAGCTGAATGGTACATGAACAAATGTTCTGGAGTTTTCTTCTCACTAAGGTATACTCAGAAAATCCAAAGGCAGCTATGAAAGCTGTATTTCCTAAACTAAATGGAAAGATAAGGTAGCTTTGTATATATCTAAGATTTTTTTATGTCTTAAAAACATGTTAAAAGTCCCAGGCTAAAACCTAAACCCTAGCATTCACAGGAATTCTCCCTTTCTTACAAAATATATGTTCATTTGCATGATATAGCCTCCCAAAATCATGTCAGGGAGTGGTTAGCTTGTGGAGCAAGAAAATACTCCCACAGGAGAGCCTGCTGGAATTCTCCTTCTGCCCAAAAGAGGTGATTTTTATATTGAAGGCAGATTGGAAGACTAAGAAGGACCATCATCCTCTGTCAGTTCAGCCCCTGGTTCACCTGGGTATTACTGGCATAATGTTATATCCAAAGATCCAAAACATCCAAATCCCTCCTACAAAGTCATCTTTCCTCTCAATGTTTACCAAGGCCCAGCAAAAATCAAATTAG
Organism: Bos grunniens; assembly: GCF_055505025.1. NCBI lineage: Eukaryota > Metazoa > Chordata > Mammalia > Artiodactyla > Bovidae > Bos > Bos grunniens. The sequence goes on along the minus strand of NC_141183.1, from coordinate 56,976,869 downwards.
GTATATTAGTAGCCACCTCCTGTGACCTTCATGCAAGGATCCGTGAAAGACAGGCTTATACCTGGAGACAGATGAGTGGGATTTTGCTTATCCCTCTATCTAATTTCTTGGACTGCAAGGAGATCCAACCAGTCCATTCTAAAGATCAGCCCTGGGATTTCTTTGGAAGGAATGATGCTAAAGCTGAAACTCCAGTACTTTGGCCACCTGATGCGAAGAGTTGACTCATTGGAAAAGACTCTGATGCTGGGAGGGATTGGGGGCAAGAGGAGAAGGGGATGACAGAGGATTAGATGGCTGGATGGCATCATTGACTTGATGGACATGAGTCTGAGTGAACTCTGGGAGTTGGTGATGGACACGGAGGCCTGGTGTGCTGCGATTCATGGGGTCACAAAGAGTCAGACACGACTGAGTGACTGAACTGAACTGAACATTTCCCCTAGAAATTATGGAGAGTTATAAGAGGCATTAAATTGGAGATCTTCCTGCTACTTATAGCAGGGAGTGGTCTCTTCCATCCCAGTAGCAGTGTAATAGATACACAGCTAGCCCACAGGCACAGAAATTCTGACAGACCCTTGCTGTGGTCAGGAATCTTGGTTGCAAGAAAAAAAGCTTACAAACTTCAAAAAAAGAGTTTATTGGCTCATAGCATTGAAAATCCATGGGTGTCTGTCTTCCAGGTCAGCTACATCCAATACTCCATTCCTCCAACTGAACTCTTCTTCTGTGTTAACCAGATTTTCAGGCAGAATCTTGTGCCATTGCAGAGATGCCACCAGAAGATGCCGGCTTACATTCTAACAATATATGTTACCCCAGAGGAATAGAACATTTCTATTGATGGCAGCGAGTCCCAGGATTGGCTTTCAAAACCTCAGCATGGATTATGTACTTACTACTTACTGGGGCCACTTGTCATAGTTTTGGGTTTCTTAGTATTTTCAGATAGTCTTACTGCTGCTGCTGCTGCTGCTAAGTCGCTTCAGTCGTATCCGACTCTTAGTGACCCCATGGACTTCAGCCCCCAGGCTCCTCCATCCATGGGATTTTCCAGGCAAGAGTACTGGAGTGGGGTGCCATTGCCTTCTCCAGATAGTCTTACTAGTTAGGGTTAATTGTGGTGCTCACTTATTGAAGGGAAAGCCAGACATTCCCTGTCCATCTCCCTACCAGCTGTGGTTCAGTCATGTGCTGTAGCCTTTTGCAGAGCCTCTGATGTGTGATACCTGGCATCAGAAGTCCACAATACAGAGTATGGTCCAAAGGCAGCAAGCAGTAGGTTGGCTTCTGTGGAATAGTCCTGAAGTTCTGAACCTAACTTTGGTCCTCCTAGATCTTCTGTGAGCTACCTGAAAGCCTTTAATAAGCCAATTTTTCTGCTAAACTTGCTCGAGTGGTGGTAAGCCAAGCCTTTTTTCACAGGTGCCTTCCCTGAACTGATCACTGTGACCATGTCCGGCTCATTTTCCCAGCCCTGAGATTAATGCCAAGTCAGTCCTGCTTAAACCCACATAGTGGAGAAGGAGGAGAAGGGTGATGCCCTGAAGGAGAATGAGAAGCTAGCCTAAGAAGGGGAGAGTCATAGCAAAGCAGGCGAAAGCAACGGATGTCGACAACTACCCTTCCTTTCAAGGGCATCTTCAGCCTCTTATACCAATGGGCTGGCAGTCTTCACCCCATGATCTGCTTCTAATAGCTTTCTTTTTTCAAAAGCTAAATTAACACATTTCTACAGTCAGTATCATCTCAAGGGACTCTCTTGGTTCCTACAGCAGCCTTGGCTTGGATCCTTCTCAATGGTTGGCTAGAAGCTTCCCACACAGCTTGAAGGCAAAGGTTGTGCACTTCGTAGCATTTCTTTGCTGCTGCTGCTGCTGCTGCTGCTGCTGCTGCTGCTAAGTTGCTTCAGTCGTGTCTGACTCTGTGCGACCCCTAGACAGCAGCCCACCAGGCTCCCCTGTCCCTGGGATCCTCCAGGCAAGGACACTGGAGTAGGTTGCCATTTCCTTCTCCAATGCTTGAAAGTGAAAAGGGAAAGTGAATTCGCTCAGTCGTGTCCAACTCTTAGCGACCCCATGGACTGCAGCCTACCAGGCTCCTCCATCCATGGGATTTTCCAGGCAAGAGTACTGTAGTGGGATGCCGTTGCCCTTTCCGATTTCTTTGCTATCTTCCTCCAAAAACTGATGCTATTTGCATGAAATAGCACAGTAGATATTAAAGAGATTTGGCCCCTATAGCTGTGACAGAAAGTAACATGGGAAAGAGGCAAGAAATTTAAGGTTAGCACAGTGAAATTTCTAGCTGTTCAGGAAGGACACTAACCTCTATGGAAATTTCATTTCCCCACTAAACACACCAGACTGGGTGGCTTAGTCCCAGGATGCCTGTAATATGTCAAGTCTTAAGAGAGGAGAAAGGGCACAACAGAGTAGCTATTGGTACTCTAGTGACATCTGGTGGTTACCCTGATTTTTAAACCAAAAAAAACTATTTTTGAATGCCTAATTTTGCTTTACTCATCATAAGAAAATTGTTTTGGTATATAATGAAAGTTTTGTTAGACTGTTTTTTTAAGTCATTATTGAATGTGCTATAATATTATTCCTGTTTTATGTTTTGGTTTTTTGGCCATGAGGCATGTGGGGTCCTAGCTCCTTGACCAGGCATCAAACCTGCACTCCCCACACTGGAAGGCATCGTCTAAAGCACTGGACAACCAGAGAGGTCCCTGGATTGTTTTACTTTTAATGTGTTTTTGTATCTATTAGACATTGTCCCTGGGCAACAAGCCTTCAGTGGTAACAAATGTCTGACTTTTTCTATTATTTTGTGCCTAAGTTAGTGGTTTATCATTCCCTATAAAGTCATCATATCAAAGCTTCTTGTGTAATTGGAATCACAGAAGCTTTCAGATGCAGTAACTTCTTTTTTTCTCCTTAGAACTTTATGAAAGAGAGGTAGGGGACTGCTGAGAAGTGGAGAGCCCTTCTCACAAGTTCAGCAGAGATACATTCTTTCCAAAGGTGCCCCTTTACTCATCCTTCTAAGTGTTTCTTTGCCCCATGGCTGTCACCCAGTGGTGGTGTGTCCGGCAGGTGTGGACAACATTGTCTGATTCTTTCAGAAGCATCTGCTAAAGCTGTAACTTCTTGTGTGACTTTCAGAAAACTCAGAGTGTGATTTCTGGGCCTGACTACGTGCAGTATCTGTAATTGTGGGAAGGCAGCTCATATTTTTTGAGAACTTTTCTAGGAAATCTTTGTGCCACAGTACTGGGGACTTGAAAACAACTTTCATAAAGAGTATTCAATATATTCCCTCCATGTATAGAGGACAAAGGCGGAATCCAGAGGGGTTAGGTAACAGGTGCACAGACAGGTGGTTAGCAGCCAACTGGGGGCTGGAACTCTGGCTCACATTCCCAGCTCTCTCCTCCTACCCTCCCCCACAAGTACTGGCTCTGAACATTGTGTGTGTGTTTTTCTGCTCACTTTCACTGATTATGATATGAAGCAGTTGAATGGATGTGGAAAGTTTTAGCTGATACTCCAGGGTTCTGTGAAGCTTCCTTAGGGTCAGGCTAGGAAGGTGTGATGGACATTTACTGGCTGGGCAGATGGAATGGAATATAGGCAGGGACAGGGGAGATTTCAACTCCACTGTCCTCTTCAATCACACCAGCTGAGTGTTTTACACACTGAATTTCCATAAAAGTTCCTTTAAACAGAGTCTCTGTGATTTAAACAAAACTTTGGAACCACTGTACTGGATTATTGCTGGATTATTTTCTAACTCTACCATTCTGTAAGTCTGTTTGTATTATCCATTAAATATTGGCCATTAAAAAGAGATGGAGTGTGGGGGTGTGTTTGTGGGAATTGTTTGCATGTATTTTGTGTGTATACGCATTTGAATTCAGAGTTCCAAAGAACAGCAAAGAGAGATAAGAAAGCCTTCCTGAGTAATCAATGCAAAGAAACAGAGGAAAACAATAGAAAGGGAAGGACTACAGATCTCTTCAAGAAAATTAGAGATAGCAAAGGAACATTTCATGCAAATGTAGGCACAATAAAGGCAGAAATGGTATGGACCTAACAGAAGCAGAAGATACTAGGAAGAGGTGCCAAGGAAAACAGAAGAACTATACAAAAATATCTTAATGACCCAGATAACCACGATGGTGTGATCAATCTCCTAAACCCAGACATCCTGGAATGTGAAGTCAAGTGGGCCTTAGGAAGCATCACTATGAGCAAAGCTAGTGGACGTGATGGAATTCCCGTTGAGCTATTTCAAATCCTAAAAGATGATGCTGTGAAAGTGCTAAACTCAATATGCCAGAAAATTTGGAAAACTCAGCAGTGGCCACAGGACCAGAAAATTTCAGTTTTCATTCCAATCCCAAAGAAAGGCAATGCCAAAGAATGTTCAAACCACACAACTGCACTCATCTCACACACTAGCAAAGTAATGTTCAAAATTCTACAAGCTAGGCTTCAACTGTACATGAACAAAGAACACACTGATGTTCAAGCAGAATTTAGAAAAGTCAGAGGAATCAGAGATCAGATAGGCAACATCCGCTGGATCATCGAAAAAGCAGGAGAGTTCCAGAAAAATGTCAACTTCTGCTTTGACTACGCCAGTGGCTTTGACTGTGTGGATCACAACAAACTGTGGAAAATCCTGAAAGAGATGGGAATACCAGACCACCTGACCTGCCTCCTGAGAAATCTGTATGCAGGTCAAGAAGCAACAGTTAGAACCAGATGTGGAACAAGAGACTGGTTCCAAATTGGGAAAGAAGGATGTCGGGGCTGCATATTGTCACCCTGCTTATTTAATTCATGTGCAGATTACATCATGCAAAATGCCAAGCTGAATGAAGCACAAGCTGGAATCAAGATTGCCGGAGAAATATCAATAACCTCAGATAGGCAGATGATGCCACTCTTACAGCAGAAAGTGAAGAGGAGCTAAACAGCCTGTTGATGAAAGTGAAAGAGAAGAGTGAAAAAGCTAGCCTAAAACTCAACATTCAAAAAGCTAAGATCATGGCATCTGGTCCCATCACTTCATGACAAATAGATGGAGAGACAGTGGAAATAGTGACAGACTTTATTTTCTTAGCCTCCAAAATCACTGCAGATGGTGACTGCAGCCATGAAATTAAAAGATGCTTGCTCTTTGGAAAAAAAGCTATGACCAATCAGCATATTAAAAAGCAGAGCCATTACTTTGCCAACAAAGGTCTGTATAGACAAAGCTATGGTTTTTCCAGTAGTCATGTATGGATGTGAGAGTTGAACCATAAAGAAAGCTGAGCACTGAAGAATTGATGCTTTTTAACTGTGGTGTTGGAGAAGACACTAGCCAGTCCCTTGGACTACAAGGAGATCAAACCAATCAATCCTAAAGGAAATAAGTCCTGAATATTCATTGGAAGGATGATGCTGAAGCTGAAATTCCAATAGTTTGGCCACATGATGCAAAGACCTGACTCATTGGAAAAGACCATGATGCTTGGAAAGATTGAAGGCGGGAGGAGAAGGGGACGGCAGAGGATGAGATGTTTGGATGGCATCACTGACTCAATAGACATGAGTCTGAGCAGGCCCCAGTAGTTGGTAATGGACAGGGAAGCCTGGCATGCTGCAGTCCATGGAGTCACAAAGAGTCAGACATGACTGAGCAACTGAACTGATTTTGTGTGTATGTATCAATCCTAGTCCAGCTAGATTAGAGACCCCATAAGGGACTATTTCTGGCACAATTTTCACAGATTGCTAATTAGTTTGTATATAGATGGTTGATAATTCAAGAAATCATCATTACTTAATCTCTTAGATTTTATGTGGCTTTCTGTCATCCTGCCAACACCTTTGCAGGATAGGAGCCATCATCCCCATCAGACAGGGAAGGAATCTGAGGCAGAGGGATGTTCAGAACTCTGCTCAGGTTCTCGTCAGGGTCTCACTGCTAGTTGGTGGCAGAGGCAGTTTTGGATCCAGGTACATCTGTGTCCAGAGAAGGTGATCTGGACCAGAGCAAACCCACCTCTCTGACCTCACAGGAACACTACAGTGGGGGTGCTCTCAGGAGTGGACACTTGGGACTCCTTGAAGGTTTGTTCCATTGGCTTCCCAATGCCACACAATCCCATAATGAGTTTCTCAGTCTTTGTATATATGTATAGGTCACATACATATACACAATGGACTATCCGCAGAGTGTCTAGGGGAGGAGAAGACCAGTGTGGGTGCTGTAGAGATTCGAGCTGGCCCTGGCTGTGGTTTTGGCTGTTGTAATTGTGTTACACTTAAAGTGAAGTTTTTGGATTATTTTAGGCATTGATTCTTTCTCCTATGAAACCCAAAATTCTGTGGTGAGACAGTCTAATGAACACATTAAAGAGCTGAGCCCTCTGCAGCTATGAAAGGAAGTCTCACCAGATTGTAGAGCCTCATCTGGTTCACGTTCCGTCACTTCAGCTGGGAAGTGGGATCTTCTGCAACTTTCTTTACTTTTCTGAGCCTCAGTTTTGTCATCTATAAAATGAGAATACTTATGGCAAATTCACAGGGAAAGTTTCAGCATCAAATTTGATGCTGCATGATATGTGTACATAGTAAGGGCTCAGTAAGATGTGATTCCTGCTGTTTCTTAAAGTCAAATTGTCTTCTCAATATTAGTACCATAGACATAGTTGTTGTTCTGTGAGTGTTTATGGAGATGAACATGAAAGTGTTAGTTACTCACTCATGTCCAACTCTTTGCAACCCCATGGACTGTAGCCTGCCAGGCTCCTTTGTCCAGGAAATTCTCCAGGCAAGCATACTGGAGTGTGTGGCCATTTCCTTCTCCAGGGATCTTCCTGGCCAGGGATTGAACCTGGGTCTTCTGCATTGCATGCAGATTCTGTACCGGCGAAGCCGCCAGTGGAGACCTTATGAGATGAAATGGCTTCATTATTCTTGGTGAATCAGAACCAGTGAAGATATCAGTCCACTAAATATTTGGGTATTCGTGCATCTTCCTATGACCACCAGGTGTAAGCAACCGTGTCTGACCATCCTCTTTGCATAGATGTCAGTGATTTAGGGGAGAACAGAGAGTAACAGCCTCATTTTTATTGAGTGTGATTCTGCTCCAGTCTCTCTTCAGAGCCTCCACCAAGTTGATTAACTTACCTAGGATCACACAGCTAATAAGTGAACAATCCTCTAAGACCTCATTGCCTTCTTGGAGAAAGGAGTAGTTTTCCTACATAATTAGGTCAACAAGGAACCATTCACAGGTGGGTAATGCATGTTCTCAAATGAGAACACCAGATGGGAGCAGCCATGGTTTTGCAGGGGGCAGGTAGGTAGACAGGGTACAAAGTGAAGTAACAATTTAAGGGAGCAAATACCAAGTGGAGGAACAGAATCATGTCCCTTTGCTTCTGGCTTGTGGGCTTTCCTTCTGCTCATCTGACATGCTGGCCTTGATATTGTGCTTTGCTGGTGGTGTAGTGTGTCTATGTGTGGCAGTGGTGATAGCTGGACATTGAAGGGCAGAAAATCCATGTGTTCCTGGCCCAGAGTACCTCTGAGCCACAGTTTCCAGAGAAGTCAGGTGTGATCTGGCTGAGGCAGTTCTAACAGAGGCTGGAGATCCAGAGCGATGGCAAGAGGGGGAGCAAACGTAAAAAGAGGGCACATGTTGGGGCGCCTGCCAAGGCCACCCATGTGAAGGCCACATTGACTGCTGGCATGTAGAGTGCAAGACTCTTATTCCCTGAGGTCAGAGACTGGACATGGTGTAAAGAAACAAGGGAGACTCAATTTATCCCCGGAAGCTTGGGTAAAATGTAAGTGGATGTTTAAACCTGATCAGTTCATTCTTTACCCTTGCATTGTCCAGGTGAAATCAGAACATCCAAGTGAATCAGAAGGCTGAGAAACTCACTTCAGGCTCATCTTATACTGCACACACCAGCCTCCTGCACATGGGCAGGAGAGCTAGTGGGACCATCTCTGAGGAGACACCTCTTCTCAGCAAAAACTCAGGGACTGAGGACCTGCTTTCCTTGACTTCCAGCCTCAGGAGAGAATCTGAGAGGGTTCCATGTGGCCACTTGCTAGACTGAATGGATGTGGCTATGGGGCTATAGCAAAATCTGAACAACAGTTCTGACATGTAAATCTGCCACCTTGGACATGTCACCTCACTCTTCTGAGTCTCCAACTTATCGTATATCAACTGGAGTCTATTTTATCAACTTCTTAGAACTGAGATAATTAATGAGCTGCTGCTGCTGCTGCTGCTACTAAGTCACTTCAGTCATGTCTGACTCTGTGCAACCCCATAGACGGTAGCCCACCAGGCTTCCCCGTCCCTGGGATTCTCCAGGCAAGAACACTGGAGTGGGTTCCCATTTCCTTCTCCAATGCTTGAAAGTGAAAAGTGAAAGTGAAGTCGTTCAGTCATGTCTGACTCATTGCAACCCCATGTACTGCAGCCCAGCAGGCTCCTTTGTCCATGGGATTTTCCAGGCAAGAGTACTGGAGTGAGGTGCTATTGCCTTCTCCGTAATTAATGAGAGAAATAATTAAATGAGTGATATATTGAAGTGTCCAGTACTTGCCAGTCAGTCAGTTCGGTTCCTCAGTCATGTCCAACTCTTTGCGACCCCACGGACTGAACCATACCAGGCCTTCCTGTCCATCACCAACTCCTGGAGTTTACTCAAACTCATGCCCATTGAGTCGGTGATGCCATCCAACCATCTCATCCTCTGTCATCCCCTTCTCCCCCTGCCTTCAATTTTTCCCATCATCAGGGTCTTTACAAATGAGTCAGCTCTTCACATTAGGTGGCCAAAGTATCGGAGTTTCAGCTTCAACATCAGTCCTTCCAATGAATATTCAGGACTGATTTCCTTTAGGATTGACTGGTTGGATCTCCTTGCAGTCCAAGAGACTCTCAAGAGTCTTCTCTGACACCACAGTTCAAAAGCACCAATTCTTCTGCACTCGGCTTTCTTTATAGTCCAACTCTCACATCCATACATGACCACTGGAAAAACTGTAGCCTTGACCAGATGGACCTTTGTTGGCAAAGTAATGTCTCTGCTTTTGAATATGCTATCTAGGTTGGTCATAACTTTCCTTCCAAGGAGTAAGCGTCTTTTAATTTCATGGCTGCAGTCACCATCTGCAGTGATTTTGGAGCCCAGAAAAATAAAGTCAGCTACTGTTTCCCCATCTACTTGCCATGAAGTGAGGGGTAAATAGAACATTTGCGGGAAGTCTTGAACCATGTTCAACACTAAGTAAAGGATGACATATCCTGTCTTTTGCTCCTGATTCTTGCCATTTTCTAACTCGGGAAAGCAAGTTCTTTCTCTCATTTCTTTGGAAGCATCCCTTAGTCCAAGCCAATCTCGTTACATGCTTTCATTTTCCTTTTAAAAAAATGATGTCTTAGAAATACATGTTTCAATATACCTTAGCATTTTATTAGCCAAATCTAAAATATACAGCAAGATTTTACAACAGTGGTGCCTGCCTTACCTATGCCCTGCATCTTGCCTTTTGTCATCATCTGTAGCAACACTCTAGAAATCTGCTCATGCACCCTATTGTCATATATATTTCCCTAGCCATCTTCCTTCACCTTTACCACACCCTGAGAATCAGGAGCAATTGGTACACGGATATAGAAGTGACAGTCTCTTTTCATTTGTAGAATGAAAGTCCCACCTACTTGAAAAATGAGGTGAATGCCTGTCTAAAGCACTGGAGAAGGATCTAAGAGAGAGATTTGCAAGCCTCCAATGACTTCCATGGACTAATGCCCTCAGACGTGCCGCAAGCACTAATGCTCAGCTTTCCTTTCTCTTTCCCATCCTCAGAGGCCTGCACACTCTCCAGCACCTTGTCCTTGAGTGTGTTTGCCTGACTCTGGGCTTCCTTTCCCCTCTTCCCACCCAGGACCCACTGCCTTCCTCCACTGTTGAATGTGGGTCAGATTATGGAAACCTTCACCTGTTATTTCTAAAAAGGGGAGTCCTCAATCATTCCATTGAGACACTCTAGGGTGGTCATGAGTGGAGGACCGACAACACCACCTAAGAGAAGCTGATCCCAGCTACCAGGCGACTTCCCAAATGTGAGTCATTGCAACACAGGAGGGTGATTCTGCTGAAGTTACATTGCCTTCATAGCTGACTCAGTGCACCAGGACTAGAAGACTCATGTCCATTTGCCGTATGCCTTGCTGACTTGATTTACCTAATTTGAGATGACAATCCACTAAGTCTCTCCCCATTCCTGCTTGGGGAGGATCATTAACTGTTTTGATTTCAAACTATTTTGCAAAACAGTACAGGCTTGACAAAGCAAATAGTTTTCTTATCATTAATGTCTAGGTTTTTCTCTTTCCTATATGCCCCTGGAGAAGTCTGTCCACACCTCACTCAGTTCAGTTCAGTCGCTCAGTTGTTTCTGACTCTTTGTGACTCTTTGTGAGTCAGTTGTGACTGACTCTTTGCAGCATACCAGGCCTCCCTGTCCACCACCAACCCCAGGAATTTACTCAAACTTGTACTTGTCCTGTGTACACTCTCCTCCCTACCTTGATTCTTCTTTGAGAATGAATCAAGTTAAGTCTCTTTGGTTTGCAAGTCCAAATGTGATCCAAGCACATTTTTAAAAATATAGCAGATAAAATGCTATTTTATATTTAAAAGATCATAACAGTTTTGCTTTAGTAATAAGCATACATTTTTACTTGTTTGTTTGTTTCTCTCCTTTTAGAATCTTTGTCCAAATGAGTTCTGGCAGTCAATACGGGCTTGTTCTAAGAACTCCACATTCAAATTATTGCTCATCATTCCTGACTGCTCTTCTTCTAAACCAAGTGATTCCAGGAGGAAGACTGTCCACCGGCAGTCCCTTCAGTGGCCACCTTGATGTCTGTGTCCCCCATGGCTGCTTTGCCCCCAGCAGCACCTGAGGGACCACGTTTGGTGACCGGCAGAGCTGGGGTGCCCCCTCATACAGCAGAATCCTGAGGTCTTGTCATGGACTGGAACATTAGATGGAATCTCAGGCTCACTTACATGCAAGGCCAGGGGTACAGTGATCCCAGGTAGGGATTTGGTACAGGGGCTCAAACCTGACATTAAGAATGAGCTCTGTTCTCTAAGGTTTCTTTGATGTTGGGCCATCTTTGGTGGCAGGATGGCTTCTAAGAGCCAAAGGCAGGCCTACATCTTCCCAGGTTCATGCCGAGTCGATAAAAGACAGCATTTCTTTCCAGTTGGTCCCAAACTATCCCATGATTCCCTCTAAACCATGTGTCAATCCCTGCCAGTCACTGTGGTCATATGGATAGAATTATGCAAAAAGGTGAATACTTCATAGATGTATAATTAAAATATCACCATTTGTAATATAGCTAGAATTTTAGGTGAATTGAATCTAAATGTCTCATATAATACAGGTCAAGTTGACATTTTATATATAGAGTCATTCAGACCCAAGCACTAGACCCAAGCACTCTTTGAGCAGAGAATCAATATGAAATGCTGTCATAGAAACTATCTTTAAACAGTGTTTGATGGTCTGCTACTGCTGCTGCTGCTAAGTCGCTTCAGTCGTGTCTGACTCTGTGCAACCCCATAGACAGCAGCCCACCAGGCTCCCCTGTCCCTGGGATTCTCCAGGCAAGAACACTGGAGTGGGTTGCCATTTCCTTTTCCAATGCATGAAAGTGAAAAGTGAAAGGGAAGTCACTCAGTCGTGTCTGACTCTTAGCAACCCCATGGACTGTAGCCCACCCAGCTCCTCCTCCATCCGTGGGATTTTCCAGGCAAGAGTACTGGTCTGCTAAGAACTGAGAATGATGAGCTTTTAGATAAGGAAGTTGAAAAAAGTCACTAAGCCTGCTATAATTAGCAGAGTCAAGACCAATTCACATTCGTGCTTGCTAATACGAAGAAGACAGAACCATACAGAATTGATATATGAGATTACGTGGGAAACTGAGAACCTCTGAAGCAAGAGTAAAGCTGGCATTAGGCACTCAAATGGTACTTAATGAGTGACTTTACTGATCTGGAGAAGACTGACCACACGACACACACCCCTCTGGGTGTTTTGCCTCTGCAAAACCTACCCAGACAGAGAGGTTTGATGTGATTACGTTAAATACTACTTTGAAGTTTAATAAGGCAGGAGGAGAAGGGGACGACAGAGGATGAGATGGTTGGATGGCATCACTGATTCAATGGACATGAGTTTCAGCACCCTCCAGGAGGTGGTGAAGGACAGGGAAGCCTGATGTGCTGCATTCCATGGCGTCGCAAAGAGTCAGACATAACTGAGCAAATGAACTGAACTGAACTGAACTGAATTTAATTAAGCCAAAAATTTCCCCCAAGCTATCATTTCAGGGGTTACAGATTCCTCAGTTTCTGATTGGTCTTTTCTTGAGACCGCCAGATCCTTTATTTGTGAAGGGGTGTCTTTGCTGGTGTGGTTACTGGTTATACTTTAATATTATGGAAATGGCTCAGTCTGGACTGAATTCAGCTGAGATTAGTCAGGATTTCAGAATTTTGATGACTAAAGTAGTACTTTGGTCAGTGCTAATTTCTTTTCCCACAGGCGAATTATTCATACTGTGTAACAGTTTAAAGTTAATGAACACCTTGGAAACGAGAAATTCCAGCAGAGAGTCACTTCCTGAAGATGTTCGTATTTCACAGTGAGAGTCTTGACCTGGCTCTCTGGCTGCAGTTTCTCACCCAGAATCTTCATATCTAGGGCCTGCCCTTCAAAACCCCTGCTTCCCTACTGGGCTGAAAGAGAGAAAGCAGGAAGAGCCCATTCAATTCTCTTGTTTCCGGAAGCACCACCCAGCCGGCTCAGGGAATTGTCTTTAGATGTTTTGAGATGTGTGTTCACTTCACAGATATTTCTCAATGGTCTGGCATCCATCTGGCCAGGGGACAGCATGGTAGCTCCTGGGATGAGGGAGACACGTGGGGTGCACCTTCAAGGAGCTATGATCCAGTGAAGACACAACAGGCAAGCTGTTAACAGGTGATGAGTTGTGAGAGGGGGCAAGTAAAGGGGGCTAACCAAGTTTGGGGGGTTGGGCAGAACATGTTGGAGTTGGCTGGATGAGGGTTGAAGAAGAAAGCTATTCCACATGGAAGGAATAATTTCCATAAAATCCCTCAAGCAGGAGAGCCAGTCATGTTGCAGGAACAACTGGAGGCCCATAGGTCTGAGCAATGAGAGTGAAGGAAGGCATCTCACATGTGGCTGAAGAAGAAGGTGGTGAGGCTGTGGGAGATCCTGAGAGACATGGTAAGGACTTTTACTTTACACCCAGAATGCCAGTAAGTTTTGAAAGATTTTGGGCTGAGCAGTGACCTGATGAGACATACTCAATCCTAACAGCTGCTCATTCCCCAACGGTTCATCATCTCCAGCATTCCTAGCATGGTGTGGGGGTGCTGGCCAAGACACTCTAAGCCCGTTCTATGAATCCTTCCTTCCCACTGTGAGGCAGCACTCTGAGAAGCCCCCACTCAAATCTAGTTTCCAAAGTAGAGCATGAGACTCAGAAGTTTAACCAGAGAAAAGAGATCAGAGAATCTCCATGTGCATGACCCCTGATGCTCCTGGCCCATGCTGTTCTCAGTACACCTTCCAGTGTGACTATATCATGCATCCAGTAAGAGCAGAGCCACTGCAAGAGCCAGAAGTGGTAGAGAAAAAGGAAAGTCATATAAAATGTAAGCAGGTCTGCGTTTTCCAAAGTTTAATTTTCTAAACTCCTCCCCAACTACAAGGAAGAAATGTGTGTGTGTGTGTGCGCACACACACACACACTCAGTCATGTCTGACTCTTTGCAACCTCATGGACTGTAGCCCTCCAGGCTCCTCTGCCCATGAAATTTTCCAGGCAAGAATACTGGGGTGGGTTGCCATTTCCTATTCCACAGGATCTTTCCTACACAGGGATCAAACTCATGTCTCTTGCATCTCCCACATTGGCAGGTGGATTCTTTACCACTAGCACAACCTGGGAAACCTATAAATATATATATGCTTAAGAACACAAAAGCTCAACATTCAGAAAACGAAGATCATGGCATCTGGTCCCATCACTTCATGGGAAATAGATGGGGAAATCGTGGAAACAGTGTCAGACTTTATTTTTTGGGGCTCCCAAATCACTGAAGATGGTGATTGCAGCCATGAAATTAAAAGATGCTTACTCCTTGGAAGGAAAGTTATGACCAACCTAGATAGCATATTAAAAAGCAGAGACATAACTTTGCCAACAAAGGTCCATCTAGTTAAGGCTATGGTTTTTCTTGTGGTCACGTATGGATGTGAGAGTTGGACTGTGAAGAAAGCTGAGTGCCAAAGAATTGATGCTTTTGAACTGTGGTGTTGGAGAAGATGCTTGAGAGTCCCTTGGACTGCAAGGAGATTCAACCAGTCCATTCTGAAGGAGATCAGCCCTCAGTGTTCTATGGAAGGAATGATGCTAAAGCTGAAACTCCAGTACTTTGGCCACCTCAGGGGAAGAGTTGACTCATTGGAAAAGACTCTGATGCTGGGAGGGATTGAGGGCAGGAGGAGAAGGGGATGACAGAGGATGAGATGGCTGGATGGCATCACCGACTTGATGGACGTGAGTTTGAGTGAACTCTGGGAGTTGGTGATGGACAGGGAGGCCTTGCGTGTTGCAATTCACAGGGTCGAAAAGAGTCGGACACGACTGAGCGACTGAACTGAACTGAACTTAGGAACACAAAAGCACATTATTTACTGAGGTCCTCAGAGCTTAGAACCAACAAAATAGAAGGCCTTCAGAAAAATTACTGTACATTTTCCGACTGACTATCCTTTTAAACCACCAAAGGCTGCTTTCACGACAAAAACTTACCATCCAAACATAAACAGTAATGGAAGCATTTGTCTTTATGCCCTGAGGTCACAGCGGTCACCAGCTCTGACTGGATCGAAAGTTTTATTGTCCATACGTTCCCTGTTCGTGACCCTAATCCAGATGACCCCTTAGTACCAGATATGGCACAAATCTATAAATCAGACAAAGAAAAATACAACAGACACGCAAGAGAATGGACTCAGAAATATGCAGTGTAAAGTCAAAAAATTTTTCATATATACCAGAGTACTGTAAAATCTAGGTTTTTTCACCATTAGCAGGAAATTGAGCACTGTTTACTGCTTCATTGTACAATTAAATCTTTTGATTTTTACCAGTTTAAATGTATTTCTGAAGCAAGACAAAACAAACTTCCAAAAATATTCTTGAGACTGTGATGAGAGCATTTATCATTTTGTATGCATTGAGAAAGACATTTATTATGGTTTTTAAGATACTTGGACATCTGCATCTTCAGCTTACAAGATCTACAATGCATCTGAAAAGCAACTAAATTATGTTTTTGCTGAAACTAGATGTTTTTACATGAAAAATACTGTATGCGCTAAGATGTCATCAGTTTTATAAATATGTATTCAGATTTCATTCTTTGTTAGCTCACTTTATAATTTATATTTTTTATTGTATAGACTAAATATATTCTACCTACATGTATGTCAACTTGTTATTTTTTTTCTGTGAACAGTATTGAAAAAACCCAACAGCTGATAATGAAATGAATTAACTGTCTGTCTCCCTTGTCTTGGGGTATTCTGTGGATTGATTGCAGATTTCTTAAACCTGAAATGATCTTTACACTGTAATTCTCAGTATACTGATTATGGAGAAACACTTGTTTTGGTTTTGTTATACTTGGCTTAACATTATTACAATGTGAATTAATTACATTGCTAGGTAGAAAGATGTGTAACTTTTATTTGCTGCTAGTCACATCTGAATTTTTTCTGTATAGACAATATCGATAACTTTTACAGATCTTAATGTAGCTTTTTCCATTGAATAAAATGCTTTTCTACTAAAAAGAAAAAGAAACTTGATTGCAATAACAAGAATACCAAAGTTTTAGATATTTCATATTAATAACATTGGCCTATATAATATAACCTGAAAACCTTATCACTCATTTGACAATGCTTGTCATGTAATTTAACATACCAAATAACAAAGGCCTCTTTCCCCCTCATTCTCTGGGATCATAAATGATTAGATTAAGGTTTCAAGTAGCTCATTTATATCTCAAAATCACAAGAGAAATGTGTATTCATTCTAGAAAACTAGCTTCATATATCTGCACATGCAAAAGCATGTTTTAGAATATCCAAAGAGTTCTACCTTAGCAATTTTCCAGGATTTTTTTAATTACTAAATATTCAATTTAGTCATAATAAACAGCAGTAATAGTAAGACAACATATCATTCACTCACATTCACATGCCTCATTTTCAGAGGAACAAGAATCAGTGGTTGCATTACAAGGTCCCCATAACAAAAGTCAAAACCAGGAAGAGAGAACAGGACGTTCATACACATGCCCACGATAAAAGCCAGACCAATTCCAAAAGGCTCACTTTGATACAATAGCAGAGCCATTAGGAACTCTTGTTCTCCAGATTCAAGAGTACTGAAGTCAAACAGTATTACAGTAAAAAGTATCATTCTTTTATTCATGAGAGCATAACTAAAGATTTCCCTGTTTTGCAAAATTACACCCTGAGGGACTGCTGCTGCTAAGTCTCTTCAGTCGTGTCGGACTCTGTGTGACCCCATGGACAGAAGCCCACCAGGCTCCCCTGTCCCTGGGATTCTCCAGGCAAGAACACTGGAGTGGGTTGCCATTTCCTTATCCAATGCATGAAAGTGAAAAGTGAAAGTGAAGTCGCTCAGTCGTGTCCGACTCTTAGCAACACCATGGACTACAGACTACCAGGCTCCTCCATCCATGCAATTTTCCAGGCAAGAGTACTGGAGTGGGGTGCCATTGCCTTCTCCTACATGATGGAAAATAGATCAGATCACTCATACACAAATATCAAGAGAACAAACTATATAATGAAAAATAATCTCCCAAGGTCATAGGTCTCTTGCCTCAGAAAGGGAAAAGTCTCAACTGATGTTCTCCTATGGTCAAAGCCAATGCAATAGAGAGTATCATGTTGTCTTCAGAGCTCAGAGACCAGAGATGTCTCAAACAGCCAGTGCCAGTACTGAAACACAGACACGTACAAGCATGGTCCTATAAACAAAGAGTCAGAGATGTAGCCCCCAAATTCCACTTCCACTCTCAAGTGGATGCCTCAGAATAAACTGGCCCAGCCCTCATAAGAGAATGGGCTCAGATTGGCTAGCAAGGAGCCCAGAGGAGCTTACTCTTTGATAAGGACATGACACAAGATGGAATGGGTAGAATTTTCTCATGCCAAATAATTCTAGTTAGCTTTTTTAAAATCTCTCTGCAATGCCTCAGGATTCCTTTGAAGCATCTCAAACTTCAGTTAGAATTCGGGGAGTTTGGGAAGTTTGTCGAAAACGTCAAAAAGATTCCAAAATACTTGGTCAAATATGATCACAGTTTACTGTGAAACAATACTTATTCACTTAACCAAGTGACAAAAGAATTAAAAAACAAATACAGATTACTTAAAGGCAAGGAAAATCATACAATCTGTTACCAACAGCAGCATGCCAAGAAAATTTTGCTCTCTTTACTGAGAGAAACGAAATCCACTCCTGCCCCAGTCTATTTCTAACAAAATTCAAAATTTTGTTAGAAAAATTCAAAAAATTCAAAAAACAAAATTTAAAATTCTAATTAAAGTTAATACAATCTTACAAAATCCTGTTCACACACAAAGCTCTTTTCTCAGCATTCTTTATTTTTTGCAAACCCTTTATCCAAACTATTTTTGTTTTTGTTGGAGTACTGTTGATTAATCATGTTTTGTTAGTTTCTGCTGTACAGCAAAGTGAATCAGTTGTACATATACATATATTGACTCTTCTTTAGAATGCCTTCCCATTTAGGTCACAAAAGAGCATTGAGTAGAGTTCCCTGAGCTATACAGTAGGTTCTCAGAAGTTATCTATTATTATACATCAGATCAGATCAGATCAGTCACTCAGTAATGTGTATATGAAAATTCCAATCTTAATTCATTCTACTTCCTGTTCCCCCCTTGGTAATTATATATGTTTGTTTTCTACATCTAGCACTCTATTTCTGCTTCACAGTTAGGTTCATCTGTACAGTTCTTCTATATTCCACATATTATGCAAAGTTTGTCTTTCTCTTTCTGACTTACTTCACCTTGTATGATAATCTCTAAGGCCATCCATATCACTGCATGTGACGTTATTTCATTCCTTTTTATGGCTGAGTAATATTCCATTGTATATATGGAATATTATTTATTCTTTATTCATTCTTCTGTTGATGGACATTTAGGTTGCTTCCATGTGCTGGAAATTGTAAACAGTGTTGCAATGAATATTAGGGTGCATGTATCCTTTTAGACCGGAGAAGGCAATGGCACCCTACTCCAGTACTCTTGCCTGGAAAATCCTATGGACAGAGGAGCCTGGTAGGCTGCAGTCCATGGGGTCGCACAGAGTTGGACACGACTGAAGTGACTTAGCAGCAGCAGCAGCATCCTTTTAGACTATGTTTTTTTCTGGGCATATGCCTAGGAGGGGAATTTCTGGGTCATAGGGTATCTGTTTTTAGTGTTTTAAGGAACCTCCAAGCTGTTCTCCATAGTGGCTATACTAATTTACATTCCCACAGTGTAGGAGGGTTCTCTTTTCTCACACCATCTTAGCATTTTATTGTTTGTAAATTATTTAATGATGGCCATTCTAACTGGCATGAAGTCATGTAAACCCATGGTTGATTCATATCAATGTATGGCAAAAACCACTACAATATTGTAAAGTAATTAGCCTTCAACTAAAATAAATAAATTAAAAACAAATAACCTGTGTGAAATGACACCTTATTGTAGTTTTCATTTGCATTTCTCTAATAATTAGTGATTACTGGGCCTTAGAAAACATCACTATGAATAATTAGTGGGCCTTAGAAAGCATCACTATGAACAAAGCTAGTGGAGGTAATGGAATTCCAGTTGAGCTATTTCAAATCCTGAAAGATGATGCTGTCAAAGTGCTGCACTCAATATACTAGCACATTTGGAAAACTCAGCAGTGGCCACAGGACTGGAAAAGGTCAGTTTTCATTCCAATCCCAAAGAAAGGCAATGCCAAAGAATGCTCAAACTACCACACAATTGCACTCATCTCACACGCTAGTAAAGTAATGCTCAAAATCCTCCAAGCCAGGCTTGAGCAATACGTGAACCGTGAACTTCCAGGTGTTCAAGCTGGCTTTAGAAAAGACAGAGGAACCAGAGACCAAATTGCCAACATCTGCTGGATCATGGAAAAAGCAAGAGAGTTACAGAAAAACATCTATTTCTGCTTTATTGACTATGCCAAAGTCTTTGACTGTGTGGATCACAATAAACTGTGGAAAATACTGAAAGAGATGGGAATACCAGACCACCTGACCTGCCTCTTGAGAAACCTATATGCAGGTCAGGAAGCAACAGTTAGAACTGGACATGGAACAACAGACTGGTTCCAAAGAGGAAAAGGAGTACGTCAAGGCTGTATATTGTCACCCTGCTTATTTAACTTCTATGCAGAGTACATCATGAGAAACGCTGGACTGGAAGAAGCACAAGCTGGAATCAAGATTGCCGGGAGAAATATCAATAACCTCAGATATGCAGATGACACCACCCTTATGGCAGAAAGTGAAGAGGAACTCAAAAGCCTCTTGATGAAAGTGAAAGTGGAGAGTGAAAAAGTTGGCTTAAAGCTCAACATTCAGAAAACGAAGATCATGGCATCCAGTCCCATCACTTCATGGGAAATAGATAGGGAAACAGTGGAAACAGTGTCAGAGTTTATTTTTTGGGGCTCCAAAATCACTGCAGATGGTGACTGCAGCCATGAAATGAAAAGACGCTTACTCCTTGGAAGGAAAGTTATGACCAACCTAGATAGCATATTGAAAAGCAGAGACATTACTTTGCCAACAAAGGTTCATCTAGTCAAGGCTATGGTTTTTCCTGTGGTCATGTATGGACTGTGAAGAAAGCTGAGCACCGAAGAATTGATGCTTTTGAACTGTGGTGTTGGAGAAGACTCTTGAGAGTCCCTTGGGCTGTAAGGAGATCTAACCAGTCCATTTGAAGGAGATCAGTCCTAGGATTTCTTTGGAAGGAATGATGCTAAAGCTGAAAACTCCAGTACTTTGGCCACCTCATGGGAAGAGTTGAATCATTGGAAAAGACTCTGATGCTGGGAGGGATTGGGAGCAGGAAGAGAAAGGGACGACAGAGGATGAGATGGCTGGATGACATCACTGACTCGATGGACATGAGTCTGAGTGAACTCTGGGAGTTGGTGATGGACAGGGAGGCCTGGCGTGCTGCAATTCATGGGGTCGCAGAGTCGGACAGGACTGAGAGACTGAACTGAACTGAACTGAACTGAATAATTAGTGATATTCAGCATTTTTTCATGTTTTGTTTTGTTTTTTTTTTTTGCCCATCTATATGTCTTCTTTGGAGAATTATCTATTTAGATATTTCACTAATTTTTTGATTGGTTTGCTTGCTTTTTTGGTAGTGAGCTGTATGAGTTATTTGTTAATTTTGGAGATTAATCCCTTGTTGATTGCTTCATTTGCAAATATTTTCTCCCACTCTAAGGTTTCTCTTTTCATTTTTTTTTATGATTTCCTTTGCTGTGTAAAATCTCTGAAGTTTAATTATGTCTCATTTGTTTATTTTTGCTTTTATTTCCATTGCTCCAAGCAGTAATTTGAAGAAGATCTTGATGTGATTTATGTCAAAGAATGTTCTGCCCATGTTTTCCTGTAAAAGTTTTATAGCATCTGACCTTTCATTTAGGCCTTTAACCTATTTTCGTTTTATTTTTGTGTATGGTGTTAGGAAGTGTTCCAATTTCATCCTTTTACATGTAATTGTTCAGCACCACTTATTAAAGAGACTTATTTTTCCATTATATTCTTGCCTTTTTTGTCATAGATTAGATGGACATAGATGTATGATTTATCCCTGGAATTTCTATCATCTTACATTGATCTATACTTTGGATTTTGTCCCAGTACCATATTGTTTTTGATGAATTTGAAGCTATAGTTTGAAGCCAGAGAACCTGATTCTTCCAGCTCCGTTCTTCCCTCTCAAGATTGTTTTGGCTATTCAAGGTCTTTGTGTTTCCATACAAACTGTAGAAATTTTTGTTTAGTTCTGCCATTGGTAATTTGATATAGATTACACTGAATCTGTAGATTACTTTGGGTAGTGTGCTATAGTCATTTTCTCATTATTAATTCTTCCAATCTAAGAACATGTTATATCTCTCCATCTGTCTGTGTCATCTTTTGATTTCTTTCATCACAATCTTATAGTTTTCTGAGTACAAGTCTTTTGTCTCTTTAGGTAGGTTTATTACTATGTATTTTTTTCTTTTGCTGTGATGGTAAATGGGATTATTTTCTTAATCTCACTGATTTTTCATTGTTAGTGTACAGGAATTCAAGACATTTCTGTGGATTTATTTTGTATCCTACCACTTTACCAAATTCATTGATTGTCTCTAGTGGTTTTCTGGTGGCACCTTTAGAAATTTTTATGTATAGTATCATGTCATCTGCCAACAGTGACAGTTTTACTTCTTATTTTCCAATTTGAATTCCTTTTGTTTTATGTTTTTTCTGATTTCTGTGGCTAGATCTTCCAAGAATATGTTGAATAATGGTGGTAAGAATATGCAACCTTGTCTTGTTTCTGATCTTAGAGGAAATGCTTTCAGTTTTTCACCATTGAGGATAATGTTTGCTGTGAGTTTGTCACACATGGCCTTTATTTTGTTAACGTAGGTTCCCTGTAAGCTCACTTTCTGGAGAGTTTTTCTTTCTTTTTTTTTTTTAATCATAAATGTGTGTTGAACTTTGTCAAAAGATTTTTCTGCACCTACTGAGATAATCATATGATTTTTGTTCCTCAATTTGTTGATGTGGTGTATCTCATTGATTGACTTGCGTATATTGAAGAATCCTTGCATGACTGACATAAATCTCACTTGATCAGAATATATGATCCTTTTATTGTTGGATTTGGTTTGCTAGTATTTTGTTGAAGATTTTCGTGTCTGTGTTCATCAGTGACATTAGCCTATAATTGTTTTGTGTGATATCTTCATCTTGTTTTGCTGTCAAGGTGATGATGATCTTGTAGAATGACCTTGGGAATGTTCTTTCTTCTGCAGTTTTTTGGAAGAGTTTCAAAAGGGTAAGTGTTAACTCTTCTCTAAATGTTTGATAGAATTCATCTGTGAAGCCATCTGGTCCTTATCCATTTGGGGGGGAGGGAGTGTTTATTACACCTTCAATTTTAGTACTTCTGATTGGCCTGTTCAAATTTTATATTTCTTCCTAGTTTAGTTCTAGAAGGTTGTACTTTTCTAGGAATTTTTCCATTTCTTCTAGGTTGTCCATTTTATTGGCATATAATTTCTTGTAATAGTCTCGTATAAGCCTTTTAATTTCTCAGGTGTCTGTTATAACTTCTCTTTTTATATCTCTAATGTTATTGACTTGAGTCCTCTCCCTTTTTTTCTTGATGAGTCTGGCTAAATGTTTATCAATTTTGTTTACCTTCACAAAGAGTAAGCTTTTAGTTTCATTGATCTTTGCTATTGTTAACTTCATTTCTATTTCATTTATTTCTGCTCTGATCTTTATAATTTTTTTCCTAAGTTTGTATTTTGTTTGTTCTTCTTTTTCTAGTTGTTTTAGGTGTTGGGTTAGATTATTTATTTGAGATTTTTCTTGCTACTTGAGGTAAGATTGTATTCTAATAAACTTCCCTCAGAGTTACTTTTATTGCATCACATAGGTTTTGGACCAACATGTTTTCATTGTCTTTTGTCTTTAAATATTTTTTTATTTCCTCTTTGATTTCTTCAGTGACTCATTGGTTATTCAACAACATATTGTTTAGCATCCATGTATTTTTGTTTTTAATTTTTTTCCTGTAATTTATTTCTAATCTCATAATGTAGTTGTCAGAAAAGTGCTTGATATAGTTTCAATTTTCATAAATTTGCCAAGGCTGATTTGTGACCCAAGATGTGATGTATTCTCGAGTATGTTCCATGTACACTTGAGAAGAAATTATATTCTACTGTTTTCAGATGTAATGTCCTATAAATCATTTAAGTCTATTTTGTCTAACATGTAGTTTAAGGTTTGTGTTATTAATTTTCTGTCTGGATGATCTGTCCATTGGTATAAGTGGGATATTAAATCTCCCACTACTGTTGTGTTACTGCCGATTCCCCCATTGTGGCTATTAGCGTTTGCTTATGTATTAAGGTCCTCCTACGTTGGCTGTATATATATTTACAATTGTTTTATCTTCTTCTTAGATTGGTACCTTGATCATTAATGTAGCGACCTTCCTTGTCTCTTGTAATGGTCTTTATTTTAAAATCCATTTTGTCCAATATTAGTATTGCTACTCCAGCTTTCTTTTGAATTCTTTTCATGGAAAATCTTTTTCCAGCCCCTCCTTTTCAGTCTGTACGTGTCTAGTTCTGAAATGGGTCTCCTATAGATTTAAACAACATGTACATGGGTTTTGCCCTTATATTCATTCAACCAGTCTGTATCTTTTGGTTGGACCATTTAATTCTTTTACATTTAAAGTAATTATCAGTATGTATGTTCCTATTGCCATTTTCTTAACTGTTTTGTATTTTTGCATTTTTCCCCCTTCCTTTCCTCTTTTGTTCTCTTCTTTTGTATTTCCTGCTAGAAAAGATCCTTTAACATTTGTTGTAAAGTTGGTTTGATGGTACTAAATTCTCTTGGCTTTTTCTTGCCTGTAAAGTTTTTGAATTCTTGGTCGAATCTGAATGAGAGCCTTGCTGGGTAGAGTATTCTGGGCTGTACTTTTTCCCTTTCATTACTGTATATATTGTGTCATTCCCTTCTATCCTGCAGAGTTTATGCTGAAATGGAAATTCTTTATTTTGATTGCCTTTTATTTGTTGCTTCTCCTTTATTGGTGTTAATATTTTTTCTTTGTATTTAATTTTTGTTAGTTTGATTAATATATGCCTCTGTGTGTTCCTCCTTGGGTTTGTCTTGTATGTGACTCTCTGAACTTCTTGGACTTGGGTGACTGCTACCGTTACCATTTTAGGGAATTTTTCAACAACAATCTCTTCAAATATTTTCTCAGGCCTTTTTTCTCACTCTTCTCTTTCTGAGACCCCTATAATTCAAATGTCAATGCATTTAATATTGTCCTAGAGGTCTCTAAGACTGTCCTCATTTCATTTAACTCTTATTTCTTTATTCTATTCTATGGCAGTGATTTCCACTATTCTGTCTTTCAACTTACTTATCCATTCTTCTGCCTTGGTAATTCTGCTATTGATTCCTTCTAGAGTATTTTTCATTGCAGTTATTGTATTGTTCATCTCTGTTTCTTTGTTCTTTAGTTCTCCTAGTCTTTATTAAACATCTTTTGCATATTCTTAAGTCAAGGCTATGGTTTTTCCAGTGGTCATGTATGGATGTGAGAGTTGGACTGTGAAGAAGGCTGAGCGCCGAAGAATTGATGCTTTTGAACTGTGGTGTTGGAGAAGATTCTTGAGAGTCCCTTGGACTGCAAGGAGATCCAACCAGTCCATCCTAAGGGAGATCAGTCCTGGGATGTCTTTGGAAGGATTGCTGCTAAAGCTGAAACTCCAGTACTTTGGCAACATGCAAAGAGTTGACTCATTGGAAAAGACCCTGATGCTGGGAGGGATTGGGGACAGGAGGAAAAGGGGAAAACAGAGGATGAGATGGCTGGATGGCATCACGGACTCAATGGACATGAGTCTGAGTGAACTCCGGAAGTTGGTGATGGACAGGGAGGCCCGGTGTGCTGCGATTCATGGGGTTGCAAAGAGTCGGACATGACTGAGCGACTGAACTGAACTGAACCTGTGCCTCCATTCTTTTTCTGAGACCTTGTATTTTCTTTACTATCATAATTTTGAATTCTTTTTCAGGTAGACTGCTTATTCCCTCTTCAGTTAGTTGTTCTTACAGGTTCTTACCTTGCACCTTCATGTGCAGCACATTTCTCTGTTCTCATTTTCTCTGACTTGCTGTGTCTGTTGTCTGCTTTCTGCAGGCTGCAGGAGTGTGGCTCCTCTTGCTCCTGGTGTCTGCTCCTTGGTGAGTGAGGTGGATGTTGAGTTAGCCCTCCCTTTTGTTCTGTGGTTGTCACTGACCTGTCAAAGGCATGGTGTGCTCCTTAGTTGTTAAAGTAGAGGCCTCAGAATCTGTTTCTTAACTGTGTTTCTGATCTCTTCTACAAGGTAGGCAGGACTGGGGCACTCCCAGTAGGAAAGAAGCCTCTGAGCATTTCTCCTCTGACTGTTCACTCCTGAGTGTGCTCTGTTGTGTCCCTTTCAACCACTGTGCAGGCTCACAGAGTACACTGTGCTGGCACTGCTCTTGGTCCCTGTGTAACCATGGGTACACTGGCAAAAGTAGGCCACTGGCACCGAGGTCCACTCAAGTCAGGTCCCAGAACTGCAGTATTCATGCAATTGGATCCATTGTGGGGATTATGAAGGCGACTCAGACTCTTGCCTGGCCCAGTCCTTGTGTGTCGGAGCCCACAAAACCCACAGTTGCTAAAGCCAGCTCCATCTCAGCTGCAGGAGCACTTGGTGCCCATTTGGATATTCTGTAGGCACTGAATTTTGGAAACCATCAGCAGAGGCATAACTCTGTGGTTTGGGTGGCCACAGGAGAGGTTTTAGCATTGCTTCCTTAGTTGCACAGCCCCCGGAAATCAGCTGTGGTTTCAACACCATCTCTACATATTCCTCTCATCAGCATCTGCTCCGAGGCTATTCTGAAGCACACATCCACACAGGTCAAGAGTAGGGAAGCATTTAAGGACTTTGTTGAAGCTGTATGGGTGGAAGAAGCTCAAGCAAGCCTGTTGATGTGGGTTCCCTATCATTTCCTCTGGAGGCAGGACTGGAGGGTGGGAAAGGATGATGCAAAGAGGCCCCACCCTTTACACACACACAACAATGACGCCTTATATCTATGGTGGTCTGAGCTTCTTGCACAAACTTTTCTGGTTGTTGAGCTCTGTAGTCCCTCCCCTTCAGGCTATCTCTTCACAGCCAACAGCTGTCTCCTCCCTGGTCTGCTCTCCAAATCCCACTTTCCAGCACCCATCCCTCTCTGTACCTAGAGACACAAGACTCAGGCTGGGGTGTGCAGGGCTGCAGCACAGACCATGCACATAGGTCTTACTCTGTCCTGCCTTTCACAGACCAGTTATTGCATTCCCATCTGATCCCTTAAAGCTCCCTCTCTATGCCAGCTGACCCACCGCAGTAAAGGGGCCTTATTGAGTGTGGGAACTTCTCCTCTCCTTCAGCTCCCCACAAGGGATGCTGGCCCCATCATGTTTTCTCTTTTTTTTTTTTTCCCCCTTCATTTCTTTCATCCTACCTGGTTGCACAGTGATTTTTTTTTTTTTTTTTAAGTCCTTTTATGGAGAAGACTCTTGAAAGTCCCTTGGACTGCAAGGAGATCCAACCAGTCCATTCTGAAGGAGATCAGCCCTGGGATTTCTTTGGAAGGAATGATGCTAAAGCTGAAACTCCAGTACTTTGGCCACCTCGTGCAAAGAGTTGACTCATTGGAAAAGACTCTGATGTTGGGAGGGATTGGGGGCAAGAGGAGAAGGGGACGACAGACAATGAGATGGCTGGATGGCATCACTGACTTGATGGATGTGAGTCTGAGTGAACTCCGGGAGTTGGTGATGGACAGGGAGGCCTGGCGTGCTGAGATTCATGGGGTCACAAAGAGTCGGACACGACTGAGCGACTGATCTGATCTGATCTGATCTGATGTGTCCAAGCCCAAAGAATATGGGCACAATTACACTCATCTCCCACACTAGGAAAGTCTTGCTCAAAATTCTCCAAGCCAGGCTGCAATAGTACATGAACTGTGGACTGCCAGATGTTAAGCTGGATTTAGAAAAGGTACAGGAACCAGAGATCAAATTACCAACATCCTATGGATCAGAGAAAAAGCAAGAGAATTCCAGAAAAAATACCTATTTCTGCTTTATCACAGTAAATTGTGCAAAATTCTTCAAGAGATGGGACTATCAGACCACCTGACCTGTCTCCTGAGAAATCTGTATGCAGGTCAAGAAGCAAGAGATAGAACTGGACATGGAACAACTGACTGGTTCCAAATTGGGAAAGGAGTATGTCAAGGCTGTATACTGTCACCCTGCAGATTACATCATGCAAAATGCAGGGCTGGGTGAAGCACAAGCTGGAATGAAGATTGGTGGGAGAAATACCAATAGCCTCAGATATGCAGACGACACCACCCTTATCGCAGAAAGTAAAGAGAGATGGAAGAGCAAGTACTCAAGGGTAAGTGCTAGGTATAAAGGGAAGACTGGTGTGTTCAGAAGGCTGTAACCTGAAGAGAGAACGGACTTGTGTCCGAAAACCTAACTCCAAAGATTCTGCTTAACCATAAAAGTGTTTAAAGGAAAGTTGCTGGGAAAGGAATCAGAGTCTTCTCTATCTTTCATAGTGTGCAGACTATCCTCTGATTGGTTGGTGGCAAGGTAACAGGGCAGAAAGTGAAAATGAAAGTCGCTCAATAGTTTCTGACTCTTTGTGACCCCATGGACTGTAGCCTGCCAGGCACTTCTGTCCATGGAATTCTCCAGGCAAGAATACTGAAGTGGGTAGCTGTTCCCTTTTCCAGGGTGTCTTCCAAGCCCAAGGACTGAACCCAGGTCTCCCGCATTGCAGGCAGATTCTTTACCTTCTTAGCCACTAGGGAAGCCCAACAGGGTGGTGTACCATGAATTTTGTACTCAGACTGAAGTTACCATTCTCCACCTTGGTTAAGGCCTTAGTACTGGCAGAAGAATGAAAAAACATTGTGTTATGTATATCTCTTTAGGAAGAACCAAGAACCTGCTCCATGGCTGCTCTGTTGTTTCTTGAGTACTCCTTTTGTTTTGTTTCTTTTTCTTTCTCTCCTTTCCCTGATATGCAACTGATTCAATCTGTCCTTTGGAACACAGGAAAATTCAAAGGAGGCTGAATTAGGCTTATTTCCTGCAAACAAGGAACAGGGGACACAGAAAGATTTGGTAACCAGGAAGGGCTCATATAGTCCTGCTCCGTTTTAGTCTCTTACACAAATAACAGTAAAAAGCAATCTGAGTACGTCACCTTAACTTATTCCATTTTCCAGGAACACAATGCACCCAACTACTAGTGATGTTTGTGTTATTGTATCCACTTCATAAATAGATTGTTTAAGTGAAAGCTGTAGGATCTCTGTTTCTGTATGCTGGTGCATGTGTGTTCAGTCAAGTCCAACTCTTTGCAACCCTGTGGACTGTATCCCACCAGACTCTCCTGTCCATGAAATTACCCAGGTTGGAATACCGGAGTGGGTTACCATTTCCTCCTCCAGGGTATCTACCCAATCCATGGATCAAATCTGTGTCTCCTGAATTGGCAGGCAGATACTGCACCACTGAACCACTGGGAAGCCTGTATGTTTATGTATGTCTATATATGTAAACCACAATCACAGAAAACTAACCAAACTGATCAAATGGATCACAGCCTTGTCTGACTCAATGAAACTATGAGCCATGACATGTAGGGTCAGCCAAGATGGATGGGTCATGGTGGAGAGTTCTGACAAAATGTCGTCTACTGGAGAAGGGAATGGCAAACCACTTCCATATTCTTACCTTGAGAACCCCATGAACAGTATGAAAAGGCAAAAAGATAGGACAATGAAAGATGAACTTCCCAGGTCAGTAGGTGCCCAATATGCTACTGGAGATCAGTGGAGAAATAACTCCAGAAAGAATGAAGAGATGGAGCCAAAGCAAAAACAACACCCAGTTGTGGATGTGACTGGGAATAGAAGTAAAGTCCGATGCTGTAAAGAGCAATATTGCATAAGAACCTGAAGTGTTAGGTCTATGAATTAAGGCAAGTTGGAAGTGGTCAAACAGGAGGTGGCAAGAGTGAACATTGACATTTTAGAAATCAGTGAACTAAAATGGACTGGAAAGGGTGAATTTAACTCAGATAACCATTATATCTACTACTGTAGGCAGGAATCCCTTATAAGAAATGGAGTAGCCATCATAGTCAACAAAACAGTCTAAAATGCAGTACTTGGATGTAATCTCAAAAATGACAGAATGATCTCTGTTCGTTTCCAAGGCAAACAATTTGTATATCACAGTAATCCAAGTCTATGTCCCAACCAGTAATGCTGAAGAAGCTGAAGTTGAATGGTTCTATGAAGTCCTACAAGACCTTTTAGAACTAACACCCAAAAAGATGTCCTTTTCATCTCAGGGGACTGGAATGCAAAAGTAGAAAGTCAAGAGATACCTGGAGTAACAGTCAAATTTGGCCTTGGAGTACAAGATGAAGCAGGGCAAAGGCTAACAGAGTTTTGCCAAGAGAATGCACTGGCCATAACAAACTCTCTCTTCCAACAACTCGAGAAGACTCTACACATGGACATCACCAGATGGTCAACACCCAAATCAGACTGATTATATTCTTTGCAGCCAAAGATGGAGAAGCACTATACAGTCAGTGAAAACAAGACCAGGACCTGACTGTGGCTCAGATCATGAACTCCTTTGCCAAATTCAGACTTAAATTGAAGAAAGTAGGGAAAACCACTAGACCATTCAATTATGACTTGAACCAAATCCATTATGATTTTACAGTGGAAGTGAGAAACAGATTCAAGGGATTAGATCTGTTAGAACTATGGACAAAGGTTCATGACATTGTACAGGTGACAGGGATCAAGACCATCCCCAAGAAAAAGAAATGCAAAAAGGCAAAATGGTTGCCTGAAGAGGCCTTACAAATAGCTGTGAAAAGAAGATAAGCAATAGGTAAAGGAGAAAAGGAAAGATATACCCATTTGAATGCAGAGTTCCAAAGAATAGCAAGGAGGGATAAGAAGCTTTCCTTCAGTGATCAATGCAAAGAAATAGAGGAAAACAATAGAATGGGAAAGACTAGAGATCTTGTCAAGAAAATTGGAGATATCAAAGGAAAATTCATGCAAAGATGGGCTCAATAAAGGACAGAAATGATATGGACCAAACAGAAGCAGAAGATATTAAGAAGAAGTGGCAAGAATACACAGAAGAACTATACAAAAAAGATCTTCATGACCCAGATAATCACAATGGTGTGATCACTCACCTAGAGCCAGACATCCTGGAATGGGAAGTCAAATGGGCCATAGGAAGCATCACTACAAACAAGGCTAGTGGAGGTGCTGAATTCCAGTTGAGCTATATCAAACCCTAGAATATGATGTTGTGAAAGTGCTGCACTCAATATGCCAGCAAACTTGGAACACTCAGCAGTGGCCACAGGATTGGAAAAGGTCAGTTTTCATTCCAATCACAAAGAAAGGCAATGCCAAAGAATGCTCAAACTATCACACAGTTGCACTCATCTCATACATTGCTGCTGCTGCTAAGTCGCTTCAGTCATGTCTGACTCTGTGCGACCCCATAGACGGCAGCCCACGAGGCTCCCCCATCCCTGGGATTCTTCAGGCAAGAACACTGGAGTGGGTTGCCATTTCCTTCTCCAATGCATGAAAGTGAAAAGTGAAAGTGAAGTCGCTCAGTCGTGTCCGACTTTTAGCGACCCCATGGACTACAGCCCACCAGGCCCTCCGTCCATGGGATTTTCCAGGCAAGAGTACTGGAGTGGGGTGCCATTGCTTTCTCCAATCTCATACAATAGCAATGCTCAAAATTCTCCAAGCCAGGCTTCAACAGTATGGGAGCCGCGAAATTCCAGATGTTCAAGCTGGTTTTAGGAAAGGCAGAGGAACCAGAGTTCAAATTACCAACATTTGTTGGATCATCAAAAAAAGCAAGAGAGTTCCAGAAAAAACATCTACTTCTGCTTTATTGACTACACCAAAGCCTTTGACTGTGTGGATCTCAACAAACTCTTAAACATTCTACAAGAGATGGGAATACCAGATCATCTTACCTGCCTCCTGAGAAATCTGTATGCACGTCAGGAAGCAACAGTTAGAACTGGACATGAAACAACAGACTGGTTCCAAATTGGGAAAGGAGTACATCAAGGCTGTATATTGTCACCCTGTTTATTTCACTTCTATGCAGAGTACATCATGCAAAATGCCAGGCTGGATGAAGCACAAGCAGGAATCAAGATTGCCGGGAGAAATATAAATACTCTCAGATAAGCAGATGACACCACCCTTATGGCAGAAAGCAAAGAAGAACTAAAGTGCCTCTTGATAAAAGTGAAAGAGGAGAAATGAAAAAGTTGGCTTAAAACTCAACATTCAGAAAACTAAGATTACAGCATCCAGTCCCATCACTTAATGGCACAAGATGGGGAAACAATGGAAACAGTGACAGACTTTATTTATTTGGCTCCAAAATCAGTGCAGATGTTGACTGCAGCCATGAACTTAAAAGATGCTTGCTCCTTGGGAAAAAAAGCTATGACCAACCTAGACAGCATATTGAAAAGCAGAGACATTACTTTGCTGACAAAGGTCCGTCTAGTCAAGGCTACGGTTTTTCCAGTAGTCATGTATGGATGTGAGAATTGGAGTATAAAGAAAGCTGAGCACAGAAGAATAGATGGTTTTGAACTGTGGTTTTGGAGAAGACTCTGGGAGTCCCTTGGACTGCAAGGAGATCAAACAAGTCAATCCTAAAGGAAATCAGTCATTAATATTCATTGGAAGGACTCATAATGAAGCTGAAACTCCAATAATTACCTGATGCAAAAAACTGACTCATTGAAAAAGACCCTGATGCTGGGAATGATTGAAGGCAGGAGAAGAGCACGACAGAAGATGAGATGGTAGGGTGGCATCACCGACTCAATAGGTATGAGTTTGAATAAGCTCAGGAGTTGGTGATGGACAGCGAAGCCTAGTGTGCTGCAGTCCATGGGGTTGCAAAGAGTAGTACACAACTGAGCAACTGAACTTAACTGATATATGTGTTCTCTATGTGCGTCCTCAGTCACTTCAGTCATGTCTGACTCTTTGCGACCCCGCGGATTGTAGCCCACCAGGTTCCTCTGTCCGTAGGATTCTCGAGGCAAGAATACTGGAGTGGGTTGCCATTTCCTCCTTCAGAATATCTTCCCAACCCAGGCACTGAGCTTGCATTTCTTATATCCCTTGCATTGGCAGGCAGGTTCTTTACCAGTAGCTCCATCTAAGGAGCCATGTATACTATAGATATGTGATTTTTTTATGCTTTTGCTTCTGAATAGCATTACCAAGATTATTAGTATTTCCTAAAGGGTTCTATTTTATTGACTAAAGACAAACAAGCATTATATAAATCAAATATATACTCAGAAATACAGACACTAATCCAAATATTTTCTAAGTTATTTTGATCTAAGATAAGATTAAGATTAAAGCTATCTTAAATTTATTGGTTTAATTAAAACAGGTGTATCTTTAGAGTTGTGAGCATTAAATACATTTTTACCTGTGTTTACAAAAAGTCAAATAATTTCATGATAGCTCAAACAATAGAATTCATAAGCCAGAAAGATTACTTAAGATAATAGTTAGCTGTTTAAGGTGTCATGAAATTTTCATGACTAATCTAAACACACATGTAAAGATGAAGGAAGCTAAATAAATGTGAGATAAAATTTTCAATAAAATTTTCAACAAGTTACATTTTATGCTATATCTACTTACCAAGTTTCCAAAAAGATTTTAGGACTTCTTGGCCTACATAATCATGTGAGACAATTTCTTGCTATAAATCTTGAATTTGGACAGAAATTTGACAAAGCATGGGAAGATTTCCTTAGAAAATTTGGTAAAGGAATAGCTTGAGGCAAAGCATAGAGGTAGGGAAGCTGGGAGGCAGGAATATTTGCAGTTGGGAGCAAAAGCTATAAACATTTACTAACCACTTTCTAAATGCCAGGCACAGGATGAGCAATTTCACAGACATTAGATAATTTCATCCTTACACTTATATACATATAAAGATTCCTAGAGAGCATAGAATTGTGCCTAGTTACCAGCTATACACTCAATATAGAGAACACACAAAATACTGAAACTCTATGCTGAGGAATAAATAAAATAATGGAGAAGCAGTATCTCTAAAACCCTGGGAACACAATTCGACTTGATGGCAGAAAGATGGGTAAAAAACATACATACATTTAATCTTATATTCCACTTTATCCTCATCAGAAGGATGAATTTTGAGAAAAAATAAATGTTGAGGCTAGAATTGTTTTGGCTTGCCGAGTTTCTGTTTTGTTTGCTCTATTTTATAACTTAAAATTGTATTTGTTTATTTTTGCCTTTCCATTCTGATTCAACACTTTTCGAGGACTTATATTGACTGTCTAGAAGTCCACACAAGAGAGAGAGAGGCAGGAGGCAGAGCAGGATAAGGAAAGCAGAGCTTTTCATTCGCAGGCATGGATCCTGGAAGTTAAAAAATAAAAAAAAACT
Organism: Bos grunniens; assembly: GCF_055505025.1. Lineage (NCBI taxonomy): Eukaryota > Metazoa > Chordata > Mammalia > Artiodactyla > Bovidae > Bos > Bos grunniens. The sequence goes on along the minus strand of NC_141183.1, from coordinate 56,943,154 downwards.
AATTCCCTCAGAGACAGATATAGAGGTTGCAGGGGGTGGGGGCAGCCACCAGTCCCATTTTCTCTTACATATTTTATTTGACTCCTCTCTAGTGGTTCATCAACTGAGAAACAGCCAATGGAAGCCAAGCAAGAGAAAAACAGTACTTGGAGCTCAATGAAGGACACACAGCAACCTCTGTTCTATGCCAAACAGCTTAGGAGAGACTGGGTCTGTTTCTAGTGGTCAGGTATTCTGCTCACCAAGGAGTGTGGGATTTCATTTACCAAGGGATAGAGTATAATAGTTTTTCCAGGGACAGTAAGTATTATTTCAGGTCAGTGTTGAATCACTGCTGGATTGCTGAAAGCCCCCAAGTAGGAGTTCTCACTCCACTACTCTGTTCGGCTCCTGTTGGCTTCCAGCTACTTCAGGCTCTTGTAAACAGCATTTGTTTTCCATCACAAGCTAGGAAATGTGCCTGTGCAGCCAAGGTGCTGGGGTTTCTGGAGAGAGGGGGCCAGGGAGCCTGTTTCCTCATATCTCATTTTAGTTTGCAACTTGCTGGTGGGGTTGAGCAATCACCGAAGTTCTGTGTCTTCACATCCTATTCTGTTCCACTAACTTATGAAACAGCCAGTGACCTGCTGGATCAAGCAGATGTTTCCTGAGTAAAGAGACACACACAGCATCTTGCAAGAGGGAGGGCTGGCGGGCACTCACCCCTCTGACATCACTGGGTGAGGTAGCCTATGGGGAATTTCAAAGCAGAACATCCTGGCCAGGAAAGAGCTCAGCTGGCCACTCTGTGCTGAGATTAACTGACCCAGACAACTAGGGAGAAGGAATCAGCAATTTAAGTGTGTTTATTCTCCAGGAGTGGCTTCCCAGGTGGCGCTAGTAGTAAGCAACCCAACTGCCAAAGCAGGAGGCAAAAGAGACACGGATCCAGTGTTCTTGCCTGGAGAATCCCACGGACAGAGGAGCCTGGTGGGCTACACTCCATGGAGTCACAAAAGAGTGGGACACGATCGAGGCGACTTAGAATGCACACGTGCAGTTTCCAGGAGTTAGACCCTGCAAACCCCAAATATCCTAGGGCTCTTGCAGACTTTCCACATGGCTCCCCATGCACAGACAGGAAAAAATCTCACCATACTGCTTCTCATTCCAGCTCCCTGTTCCCCTGAATTTGTCTGAGGCAGAAGAGGCACAAGTTCAACTAATTGCAAAACAATAATTAATAATTATTAATAATAAATCAACTAGTCCTTCCTGCCAAAACACAGAGTAGCTCAAATCCTAAAAAAAAATTCTGATTTCAAGTCATCTCCCTATAGATCACTAACTTGTCAGATTCAGGGTGTTAAGAACTAGCAAAATGATATACTTTTTAAATATAGGAAATAAAGACATGGAATGGCCAGTTTTCCCTTAGTTGTTTTTGTTCAGTCACTAAGTAGTGTTCTACTCTTTGAGACCCCATGAACTGCAGCATACCAGGCTCCCCTGTCTTTCACCATCCCCCAGAGTTTGCTCAAAGTAATATCCACTGAGTCCACAATGCTATCCAACCGTCTCAGTCTCTGCTGCCCTTTTCTCCTCCTGCCCTCAATCTTTCCCAGCATGAGAGTCTTTTCCATTGAGTCAGTACTTCACATCAGGTGCCCCAAAGTATTGGAGCTTCAACTTCACATCAGTTCTTCCAATGAATATTCAGGACTGATTTTCTTTCGGATTGATTGGTTTGACCTCCTTGCAGGCCAAGGAACTCTCAAGGGTCTTTTCCAGCACCACAATTTGAAAGCATGAATTTTTTGGCACTCGGCCTTCTTTATGGTCCAACTCTCACATCCATACATGACTACCGGAAAAACAATAGCTTTGACTATGGACTCTGTCAGTAAAGTGATGTCTTTGTTTTCTAACATGCTGTCTAGGTTTGTCAAGCTTTCCTTCCAAGGAGCAAGCATCTTTTATTTTCATGGCTGAAGACACCATCCACAGTGCTTTTGGAGTTCAAGAAAATAAAATTTATTACTGTTTCCACTTTTTTCCCTTTTATTCGCCATGAAGTGATGGGACTAGATGCCATGATCTTAGTTTTTTGAATGTTGAATTTTAAGCCAGCTTTTTCACTCTCCTCTTTCACCCTCATCAAGAGGCTCTTTATTACCTCTTCACTTTCTGCCATTAGAGTGGTATTATCTGCATATCTGAGGTTGTGGAAATTTCTCTCAGCAATCTTGATTCCAACATGTGATTCCAGCCCAGCATTTTGCATGATATACTCTCCATATAAGTTAAATAAACACGGTGACAATATACAGCTTTGATGTCCTCCTTTCCTAATTTTGAACCAGTCAGTTGTTCCATGGAAAGTTCTAGCTGTTGCTTCTTGACCCATATACAGGTTTCTCAGGAGACAGGTAAGGTGGTCTGGTATTCCTCTCTCTTTGAGAACTTTCCACAGTTTGTTGTGATCCACACAGTCAAAGGCTTTAGCATAGTCAGTGAAGCAGAAGTAGATATTTTTCTGGAATCCCCTTGCTTTCTCTATGATCCAACAAATATTGGCAATTTGATCTCTGATTCTTTTGTCTATTCTAAACCCAGATTGTACATTTGGAAGTTCAGAGATATTACATTGTCAACAAAGGTCTGTCTAGTCAAGGCTATGGCTTTTCCAGTAGTCATTTATGGATGTGAGAGTTGGACTGTAAAGAAAGCTGAGCACAGAAGAATTGGTGCTTTTGAACTGTGGTGTTGGAGAAGACTCTTGAGAGTCCCTTGGACTGCAAGGAGATCCAACCAGTCCATCCTAAAGGAAATTAGTCCTGAATGCTCATTGGAAGGACTGATGCTGAAGCTGAAACTCCAATACTTTGGCCACCTGATGCAAAGAACTGACTCACTTGAAAAGACCCTGATTCTGGGAAAGATTGAAGGCAGGAGGAGAAGGTGATGACAGAGAATGAGATGATTGGACGGCATCACCGACTCAATAGACATGAGTTTGAGTAAAGTCTGGGAGTTGGTGATGGAAGGGGAGGCCTGGCATGCTTCAGTCCCTAGGAGTGCAAAGAGTCAGACATGACTGAGCGACTGAACTGGTCTAACTTGAAGAATTTTGAGCATAACATTACTAGCATGAGAAAAGAGTGCAATTGTATGGTACTTTGAACATTCTTTGGCATTGCCCTTCTTTGGGATTGGAAAGAAAACTGATTTGTTCTAGTCCTGTGGCCACTGCTGAGTTTTCTAAATTTGCTGATATATTGAGTGCAGCACTTTAACAGCATCATCTTTGGAGATTTTTAGATGCCCAGCTGGAATTCCATCACTTCTACTAGCTTTGTTTGTAGTAACGCTTCCAAAGGCCCACTTGACTTCACACTCCAGGATGTCTGGTTCTATATGAGTGACCACACCATCATGGTTATCTGGGCCATTAAGAAGTTATTTTGTGTAGTTATTCAGTGTAGTCTTGCCACCTCCTCTTAATCTCTTCTGCTTCTGTTAGGCTCTTGCTGTTTCTGTCCTTTATCATGCGCATCCTTGCATGAAATGTTCCCTTGGTATGTCCAGTTTTCTGGAAGAGCTCTCTAGTATTTCTCATTCTATTGTTTTCCTCTACTTCTTTGCATTGTTTATTTAAGATCTTCTTTTTTTTCTTAATATAAATTTATTTATTTTAATTGTAGGTTAATTACTTTACAATATTGTATAGGTTTTGCCATACGTCAACATGAATCCACCACGAGTATACACGTGTTCCCCATCCTGAACCCCTCTCCCACCTCCCTCCCTGTACCATCCCTCTCTTCTTATCTCTCCTTGCTATTCTCTGGAACTCTGTATTCAGTTGGGTATATCTTTCCCTTTCTCCTTTTCTTTTTGCTTCTCTACTGTCTTCAGCTATTTGTAAAGCTTACTCAGACAATCACTTTGCCTTCTTGCATTTGTTTTTTCTTTAGAATTGTTTTGATCACTGCCTCCTGTATAATGTTACAAACCTCTATCCATAGTTCTTCAGGCACTCTGTCTACCAGATCTAATCCGTCAAATTTCTATTCACTCCCTCTACTGTATAATCATAAGGAATTTGATTTAGGTCATACCTGAATGGCCAGTGGTTTCCCTGTGTTCTTCAATTTAAGCCTGAATTTTGCAATAAGGAGTTCATCATCTAAGCCACAGTCAGAACAAGGTCTTTTTGTTTTTTGCTGACTGTATAGAGATTCTCCATCTTCGACTGCAAAGAATATAATCAACCTGATGTCGACATTGACCATTTTGTGATGTCCGTGTATAGAGTAGTCTCTTGTGTTGCTGGAAGAGGGTGTTTGCTATGACCAGTGTATTCTCTTGACAAAACTCTGTTAGCCTTTGCCCTGCTTCATTTTTTAATCCAAGACCAAACTTGCCTGTTACTCCAGGTTATCCCTTGACTTCCTACTTTTGCATTCCAATCCCATATGATGAAAAGGATATCTTTTGTTGGTGTTAGTTCTAGAAGGTGTTTTAGGCCAGCATAGAACCATTCAACTTCAGCTTCTTCAGCGTTAGTGTTTGGGGCATAGACTTGAATTACTGTGATGTTGAATGAGTTGCTTTGGAAATGAGCAGAGACCATTCTGTCATTTTTGAGATTGCAGCCAAGTACTGGATTTTGAGCTCTTCTTTTGACTATGAGGGGTACTCTATTTCTTCTAAGGGATTCTTGCCCACAGTAGTAGGTTTAGTGGTAATATGAATTAAATTTTAGTTCACTGATTCCCCTAAGATGTTGATGTTCAGTCTTGCCATCTCCTGCTTGACCGTGTCCAATTTACCTTGATTCATGGACCTAACATCCCAGGTTCCTTTGCAGTATTGTTGTCTAGAGCATCAGACTTTGCTTTCACCACCAGACACATCCACAACTGATCATCGTTTCTGCTTTGGCCCAGCCACTTCATTCTTTCTAGAGTTGTTAATAATTATCCTCCACTCTTCCCCGGTAGCAAGCATATTGCACATCTTCCAACTTGTGGGGCTCATTTTCCAGTGGCATATCTTTTTGCCTTTTCATACCGTCCATGGGGTTCTCATGGCAAGAATACTAGAATGGTTTGCCATTTCCTCCTCCACTGGACCACATTTTGTCAGAATTCTTCACCATCGCCATCTGTCTTGGGTGGCCCTGCACAACATTGCTCATAGCTTCTTTGAGTTTTGCAAGCCCCTTCACCACAATAATGCTGTGATCCCCTTACAAAGGTCACTAAAAGTAACTAGAAACAAACAAACAAATAAATATAATGAATGTACTATTTGCTATCACTGTGATCTTATTAAAGCAAGATTAATTTCATTTCCTTTACTCAAATCTCTTAAAGGACTTTTGTTCACATTCATAATCAAATCCAAACTAGTGAGACCTAAAACGTTCCATATGACTAGGAACTGACACCGCCTGGCTTATAAGTTCCACCTTCTCCTCTTCTTATTTCTCTCCCACCTTATCTGTCACTCAAACATGCCCTTGTCTTTGCATTTGCTCTTCCCCATAGCAGTGTGCTCTTTCCCTGTATCTATGGACAGTTCCATCCTGTCACCTGCAGCTTTCTAGCTGGGCTTCCAGGGATCTACCTCCTGGGATTCATGTCTGTGTGATGCCGTCCTCTCTGTGTGACTTCTAAAAAATAGACCAGCACAGACCTGCTGTCAAGAAGAACAACAGTGATGGGATGTCCCCCAAAGATTAGGCTATGAAAGACTGTGAAGTCTTGCTCACTCTCTCTCTCTGATGCTTCTCACTTGCTCTGTGAGTTACCATCTTGGGGCTGCTGTCTGGAGAGACTAATGTGACAAGGAACTGGAGGTGATCACTTTACCAGCAGCCAGTCAAGAGCTGAATTCCCCAACAGGTTGGGAAGGACTGAGTCTTGCCAGCAACCTCCTGAGTGAGACTGAAGAGGATCCTTTTCTGTCTTGTCCATCTTTGCAAGGACTGCAGGCCTAGAGGACTCTTGACTGCAGCCTCATGAGAGACTCTGAGCTGGACACCAGAAACACTGAAAACCTGCATTAAGAAGTGTAATTTTTAGCCAATAAGCTCTGGTGTACTTTGATACAGCAATAATTGATTAATCCTCCACCACACTTTGCTCAGGTCTCTGCTCAAATGTCTCCTTGTCTAAAATAGTCCTTCACCTCCCAAACCAACTACACCAAGAAAATATGACCACACATTATTTCTTTTCCTTTACCCACCTCCATTTTTCCTTATGGAAATTATTGCTACTTATATTTATATTATATATTATTTTTTAGCTAGCTTTCCTACTAGAATAAAAATCCAAAAAACACTATGTCTGTCATTTTCCTGGTAAATAAGATGAATATATATTTGTCCTAATGGTGCTTAGGTTCATTTGTCAAATTCTTATTGTAAGGCTACTGTATACCAGGGACCACAGATTTATTCCCATTCCATGTAACATAATATAAAGAGCGCAAAGTGAAGATGGACTAGGATCCCAGCATTAATGACTTTGTGCATCCTGACAAGCCTCTGAGGTACCATTTTTCTCATCCATAAAATAGGGTAATAGTCATATTCTAAGTTGTTCAGAAAAGTAAATAAAATTATGTACATAATCGCTTAGTCTATTTAAAATGTGTCTGCCCCACTTTCACTATTTTCTTTACTTAGCCATCTTGCACATAACCATTGCTTCCTTTTTTTTTTACAAATCTGAATTAAATAGTTAATTCATTCTTTTTCCTTCCTTTACTTTTTTAAATTAAATTTATTTACTTTAATTAGAGGCTGATTACTTTACAATATTGAATTGGTTTTGCCACACATCAACAGGAATCCGCCATGGGTGTACACGTGTTCCCAATCCTGAACCCCCTCCCCAGTCCCTGCCCATAGCATCCCTCTGGGTCATCCCAGTGCACCAGCTGGAAGCTTCCTGTATCCTTCCTTTACTTTTTGAAAACTAAAACTCTTAGAAAGTCAAATCTATAGCATATTATTAGATGCTTCTGTCTACTAATTTTGGTGTTAGAAGATGTGAGTTCACCCATCACCTTCAAGTTTTTTCTTGTTCAGATATGGGATTGATGTTAAGAAAGTGCCTTTCGTATCCCGGCCAGGTGGTCAGAAGTTGCTACTACTTTGTAAATGCCTTATTGCCAATGTGTGTCTTGATTCAGCAAGTTTATGCTATTATTGTCTGTGTGTACTGATTCCTCTGCTTACAGTGTTAACTTCCCTTTTTGAATGAGCAAAAACCGTGCACTTCTTCAGAATGAGTTCAGTGCTGCATCCTTCACTGAAAGCTTTCCGAATCCCCTCTTCCAGCTTTTACTCATATGTTTCCAATGTAGTGTGTCATATCTCAAAATACCTTATATCCTTTGCTACTAAATGGTCAGCACCATGGAGCCAGAGGAAAGCACTCTTTTGTCCTTCTATTCCCAGCTTATAGGACTGGGAACAGCCAACAGGCACTTGATAGAGATAACCGATGAACGTCTGTGTTGATAAACGACTAGAGTTCATGGTCTTTGGGCATGAGGTTTCATCCTCTAAAAAATGAGAGATAGCCAGGTGCCTTTTTAAGCACATTTAAGCACCAGAATGTGAAGTTTCTTAGCCTTTGTGTTTTGTTACTTAAATAAAGTGTGTTTTTAAATTTCAAGTGTTTGTTTTAATGCCAGAGATTTCTGTATGGTCAGAAGCTTCATGATTTTTTTGTTTTTTTTTTGTTTTTGTTTTGGGCCATGCTACGCAGCATGCAGGATATTATTTCCGCAATCAGGGATGGAAACTGCACCCCCCTCTGCATTGGAAGCCTGGAGTCTTAACCAAAATTCCCTTGAATTTTGAGCAACTGAGATTTGAAAGCTGATACAACTCCTGTCACAGACTCTTTGCCTTTAATTGCACCAATGATGTGGCTGAGTTATCACTTCCTGACAAAGCCCCCACTCCAAACAAAAATGCATCTCTTCATTTCCTTCACCTCCATCTCCCAGATGGCCACGCTTAGCACATTCCTTCAGTTCTGTGAAGGCTTAGTGGATTCATGCATCCTTCAGGCTGCTGGGTCTCTACATAAGTATTAAGATAGTCTGGGCTTTCTAGGTCTCAGACCATTTAATCCTCCTGCAGCTACTGGGTCCAGTTGCTTGGAAAACATTTAAATTCTAACCTAACATACTGTGAGCCTCCACTAATTCTTAGAGAGAATGAACAGCACTAGGGGTGAGGAGAAATGCTGTGTGTGCTTGTGTGCTCCATCGCTTCAATTGTGTCTGACTCTTTGTAACCCTACGGACTGTAGCCCACCAGGCTCCTCTGTCCATGGGGTTCTGCAGGCAAGGATGCTGGAGTGGGCTTCCATGCCCTCCTTCCAGGGGATCTTTCCAACTCAGGGATCAAAACCATGTCTCCTACCTTTCCTGCATTGCAGACAGATTCTTCACCACTGAATCACTGGGGAAGCCAGGAGGAATATTAGAGAGGTGCCCGACCTAATATTTCACCCTCCCTGCTCACTAGTTAATTACCAGTCATGCAGAATATATTTAATATTCACAGTGCTCTACACTGTCATTCAATCATTTTCTTCTGCTTGACACACTTGTTGATTCTTCTCTAACTTCTGTGTCTGCTAAAGCTTATTCACCCCCTGGGTCTCAGTTGAAAATACCACTTCCTACCAAAGGAATCTCCTGATTCTCCTATTATATAACACTTACTGCAGTGTTTGGCAATTTTAGTTGTGTGTGTGTTCTCTTAATTGCAATTTGCATATGAGATAAGATGCTATCTTTTTGTTTATCGTTTTATCCATAAAGCTTAGCACAGTGTCTGACACACAGGAGTACCGCATCCTGTACCTAATGAATAAATTAATGAATGTAGGAGTCCCTGCTCTCATAAGGGCTGAAATGTTATAGAATGCACAAAATAAGAACACAAATTGTCAATATTATATTCATGCCTATTGTTTATTCTTCCCAAGGAATCTGGCATTAGCATTCTTTCTCCTATTTGCAGAAAGGAAATTTTAGACTTGGAAGATGTATTATTACCAAAATGACTTTACAGCTAGAAAGCGGCACAGTGGATTTGAATTCTAGTTTTCTGATATCATATTAAGTGTCCTCTATATAATGCTACAAAAATATGCAGCAACAGTGAGAAAATTGGTACAAAAATCTACTGCTTTTCAGAAATGGGAGAATCCCTTTCTCCACAAAGTATTTGAGTTTGAATCTGAACGATAAATAAGTTCTTTTTTAAAAAATAATTATTTTCAACTAACAAAACAATCACACAACTCTTATCCATGCTCAGTCACTTCAGATGTGTGTGACTATTTGCAACCCTATGGACTGTAGCCTGCCAGGCTTCTCTGGCCAACGGGTTTTCCAGGCAAGAATACTGGAGTGGGTTTCATGCCCTCCTCGAGGGCATCTTCCAAAACCAGGGATTAAACCTATGTCTCCTGTGTCTCCTGCATTGTAGGCAGATTCTTAACTGATGAGCCACCTGGGTAGCCCTTTGTATTAGAATAAATTCAACTAATACAGACAAATTGATTGTAAGAAGTGAAAGTTTGCCCCACTCTTGCTTTAATTACACTCCCAAGACATAACCATCATAAAACACATCTGTGTATGTATACATGATATGTTGGTTTTATTTGCTTTAAAATAAATCATACTACAAGTACCATTCTGCAGTGCCCCACCTTTTTAAACCTCAGTATAACTTGGACAGCCTTCTACCTATTATATTTATATTTATCTACTGTACATTTAACTTCTGTATTTCTTTTCTTTGTAAGAATGTTTCATAATTTGCTTAACCAATCTGCTATTACGGGCATTTAAGTGATTTTCTATTTTTCCTTTATGAATATTTCTGGAATAATTCTCATATACACATCTCATATACAATGACTCTGAGAAAGTCATTAAAGACTTTCTGTCCATTAATTCCTAAACAAGAATTTCTTATGTCATGGCTTATATATACCTTTTTAGTTGTGAATACAACTGCGCATACAGTTGTACATTCTGTGAATACAAAAATGTGCAGAATGTGAATACAACTGGCAAAAATGTGCAGTATGTGAAAAGTTTTAATTGGGGGGCAAAAACCGTTCGAGGTGGGGACAGTCACATAAGTAAAGGTATTGAAAAGCACAAGTCACTTTCCTTTATTTCTCCCAAGAAACTTCAGCATTCCGACACTGTGTGTGAACCCAAATGACAAATTCCAGCTCCTGCCAATGGACCACAAGCTATTTGTCAGTTTCTCTTTCTCCTGGCCCTTCGGTGATGAAGTTCCCAGAGGTTAAACTCTCTCATTAGTAATCTCACCACTAGAACTCCAGAAAACCAGTGTTTGCTGCCCTTTTTAAAATTTTAATGACTCTGCACCACACACAGACCCTTCATTGTGCTTTTGGAACTTTCCAAATGAAACCAAAGACTTGATTCAACTGTAGTCAAAGAAAAGGAATTCTGCAAAATTTCACACACATACTAACCCTCCATTTTCTACTAGCAACTAAAACTTAAAATTGAATGATCATGATGTGAGATGTTTCTAAACAGCTATCTCCTTGCCTTAAGTTTTATTAAGGCACAAATGCACAGCCACATTTAATGATGTTTACCTGGAAGAGTGCATGCTTACCTTTGGAAATCTATTATGTATCTCTCAACTTACCATGAGCAAAGGGGCATTGTTACTTCATATATTCTGACTGTTTGCTTAAATTTATGTCTGCACTCAACTGAGAAAAATGCTTGTGTATCAGTCATCTTGGAATCCAAGGGACTTATTCATAGAGCATGTGGGGCTCTATTCATAAATGATTTATGTCTTTGCATAAAAGGGAGTGGGGGCTGTGTGTGTGTGTATCTCAGAGAACCATCAATTGCCTCTCCTGAGTAATTTATACAAGATCAATATTTATCAAAGTGAGCCAAGAATTGTGCCCTACTCATTGAGAGCCAAATACTTCATTTTCAGTTCCTTGACCCATGCAAGGGAGCACGACAGATTGAAATGTTTGCATAAAAGCCACTTAAAGTGGTCCTAACTTTCTTCCTATTGCTTTAGATGCAGGGTAATTCTTTGGTTAGATTGCAGATTTCTGTCATGAATAATGCTCATAACTAGTACATAGTAGACATTCAAAGTGTATTTATTGAACAAATAACAAAAGAAAAATAAGCAAGCATCATTGGCACTGTTCCCATAGGAAAAAGAGAGTTGCTCACTGAAATTACTAGTTTAATATATGTTAACTGATCACCTACTAGACATTTTGCATTAAATGAGGACACTGTTTTTAACAAAAATGCTCTCCCAGATATATATGTAAATAATTAAAAACCTAATAGTGAGAAGTGCTATTTTCTCAATTAAAGATTAAAAAGGTGTTCTGGAGATCTAGAGGGAGGATCAACTAATTCTGCTCAGAGACATTTAGAAAAGAATAAATTTAAAATCCGAGTTATCCTGCATCCAATACAATATTGTAAAGTAATTAATAAAAAAAAATTTGAGTTAAACAGGCTTATAGTGAATAGGGGAAGATGAAATGCCATTTAACTCAACCAGTGAGCAAATGCCTTTTTTGTAAGCAAGAGGAGATTCTTAAACATGGAAGTGATACAAGCAGATTTCCTGTAATGATATATCTCCAATGGCACAATTTATACTATATACTGACCATCTGGTAGAGAAGGACAGAGAAGAGATGACAAATTGCTTTCAACTTGCTTGTCAACTCTAAAAGTGTCTCTAGGGAATGCTGCTTTGAGGAAAACTTGAGAATTGCAACTGGACTCCAGTAATAAAGTAATAGAGTCTCTAGTAATAAAAAAATAAGCTTGTCTTTAGTGAAAGAAAGGGAAGAAGAAAGGAGAAGCAGACATAAAGTAGGCATTTGCCATCTCTGAATGAGTAGGATGTTGGGAAAGTCTAGGTGAGCAATCATAAGTCCAAACTTAGGCAAACCCAGTGTGTAAGTGGGAGGTAAAGGGAGCATACTTAAATACTTTATACTAGATATATTTAACATATATACTAAATATGTGCTTTTATAAAATATCATATATTATATATACTCCTCATATAATGTGCTTGATGAAACATGCAAAATTTACAATAAAAGGATAAAGGATAGCTTTAAGTAGTTTGTAGTTTAAGATAGGATCCTGGGGAAAGCAAGCAACATTAATTAAGACAGCAAATAGAAGCAGAAAAATAAATTCAGAGCAGTGAGGTGAAAACGAAGACAATGGTTACATTACTGGACATTCTGCATTCTAGGAGCACAGAAGATGTCCAGAGAGAGGTATTCCACAAAGTGTTTAAATACTGGGGTCAAAGCCAAGATGAATGTTCTGGGATGGGTTTATAAATTTTAAGATTCATCAGAGTTAAGGCAGCATATCCTGCTTTGTATGCACAGTTCCACTCAAGGAGAAATACTGAGGAATACCAACACGAGAAAATGAACATTCATGTGGATGATTTAAACATCCCAAAAGAATGTTAGCAGTTTGAGAAAGATGTGAAATTGCCTCTCAGTCTGCCATTATGACACACATAGAAAACAGGAGGCATTTCCATTTCTGACCATGATAGGCCAGCTTGTTTCCACAAACCATTCTGCATAGAATAACTAGAAAGGGTAGATTAATTTTTTTAAAAATATGTTTGAAACCATGGGAAAACTACAAATAAAGTGGTGACTTAGGAGCTAAAAAATCCAGACGGAAGTGGAGATAGACAAACGAGATACTAAAACTTAATAATGATAATTTCTCTTGAGATTTTTGCTTATTTAGTCAAGGAAAGAAATTAAGAAGCTCAGCAGATCTTAGAAAGTCTAAAATATGAAGGAAAAATTGCTTGGTAACTAGCACAGATTTTCAGTTCATATCAGGGCCAAGACTAAGAAGATGCAAATTAAGCATTTATGGGGCAAAATTTTAGGCAGCACTCACTTATTAACTTTTGTGCCTTATGTGTCTCACTTGCCTTACCCTAGTCCTGATTTTTTTTTAGGAAACATGAAAGTTTTCTTCAAACAATAAAGAAAATCTAGAACTAGACTGTGTTTCACAAGGATCAGATCTAAAGTAGATCAATGCTAACTTGATTTGTGACTTGCCTCTACCATAGTCACCTGATAGAAACAAAATTTTATCCTCTCTGGAGGAAAAGAATATCATCCACAAACCTATTATCACCACACCTTTTTCTGACAAGATGACTTTCAAAAAAATTTACCAGGCATGCAAGGATGTAACATATAATAATTGATAACCAAGAATAAATTCAGGTAAGAGCAGCAGGCCTGAAAGATATTTAGATCATCTTGTATTTATAACATTTCAACTTTTTTAAATGGGGGTTTATATGTCCAAAATATTAGATTAGAACATGAAAAATTTAGTGAGAACTAGACTACATTTAAAAATCAAATAAAATCATGAAGCTGAAAAAATATAAGTAAAATTAAGAACTCAATATAGGAACTTAACAATAAACACAAGTAAAGGGGGGATTAAAGCATGTGAAAATATACAGAAACATTCATTGAAATAACAGAAGAATGGAAAATACTGAGTAGTTGAGAAAGATATGGAATAAATCGATAAAATCTAAAATGTGTGCAGTAATAATACCATAATACTGAGAAAGTAAGGTAAGGCAGAAGCAATATTCGAAGAGGTGGTGGTGGAAAAACTCCTAAAATTGCTAAAGAACCTCAAGCTGTAGATTCAAGATGTGTTACAAACAGTAAAAATATATAAACAAAGCCATATTTTAAGTCATCACAGTATTAACTGGTGAAACAAGATAAAATATGAAAAGCTGTTGGTGGGAAAAAAGAAATACTTTACCCTTTAAAACTCCCCTAAGACTTCCAGGTGACTTCTCATCAGAAATTAGAGAAATCGGTGAAAATTGATTGGCATCTTCAAAATATAATACAAATAAAAACCTGTCAACCTAAAACTCTCTACTACAAAATAAGTGAAAAATATATGAAAAATTTGACATATTAAAAGCACTTCTGGGGACTTCCCTGGCGGTCCAGTGGGTGAGACTTCACCTTCCAATGCAAGGGGTGTGGGTTTGACCCCTGGTTGGGGAGCCAAGATCCCACTTGCTTGGAAGCCAAAACAACAAAACAAAAAGCAGTGATGATATTGTTACAAATTTAATAAAAACTCTAAAAAATAAAATCACTTCAGGAGAGAATGGTTAAGACGGCACAGTCATAGGACAAGTGCTCATCTCCTCCTGCAACTGAAATCACAACAGTTGAACAATCATTGACAGGACGATGCTTCTCGCTGTTCAGTCACTAAGTCATGTCTGATTCTTTGCAACCCCATGGACTACAGCATGCCAGGCTTCCCTGCCTTCACTATCTCCCAGTTTGCTCAAATCCACATCCATTGATCGAATCAATGATACTGTATGACGATCTCATCCTCTCCAATACTTTGGCCATTTGATGCAAAGAGCCAATTCATTAGAAAGAAAATTTTCATTAGAAAATTTCCTGATGCTGGGAAAGATTGGAGGCAAAAGGAGAACTGGGTGACAGAGGATGAGGAGGATGCTCAGTCCTGAACTGAATACAGTTGCTCGGTCATGTCCAACTCTTTGCAACCCCTCTTTGCATGAATGGACTGCAGCATACCAGGCCTCCCTATCCATCACCAACTCCCAGAGTTTACTCAAATGCATATCCATTGAGTCAGTGATGCCATCCAACCATCTCATCCTCTGTCGTCCCCTTCTCCTCCCTTGGAGTTTCAGCTTCAGCATCAGGACTGATTTCCTTTAGGATAGACTGGTTGGATCTCCTTGCAGTCCAAGGGACTCTCAAGAGTCTTCTCCAACACCACAGTTTAAAAGCATCAATTCTTCGGTGCTCAGCTTTCTTTATAGTCCAACTCTTACATCCATACATGACTCCTGGAAAAGCCATAGCTTTGACTAGATGGACCTTTGTTGGCAAAGTGATGTCTGCTTTTTAATATGCTGTCTAGGTTGGTCATAACTTTTCTTCCAAAAAGCAAGCTTTTTATAATGTCATGGCCACAGTCACAATCTGCAGTGATTTTGGAGCCCCCCAAATATAAATTCTGTCACTGTTTCCACTGTTTCCCCATCTATTTGCCATGAAGTGATGGGACTGGATGCCATGATCTTAGTTTTCTGAATGTTGAGTTTTAAGCCAACTTTTTCACTGTCCTCTTTCACTTTGGTCAAGAGGCTCTTTTGTTCTTTGCTTTCTGCCATAAGGGTGGTGTTATCTGCATATCTGAGGTTATTGGTATTTCTCCTGACAATCTTGACTCCAGCTTGTGCTTCATCCAACCCGGCATTTTGTATGATGTACTCTGCATATAAGTTAAACAAGCAGGGTGACAATATACAGCCTTGATGTACTCCTTTCCCAATTAAGTAAATGTAAATAGGAACAGGCATATGAATCAGATCAGATCAGTCGCTCAGTCCTGTCTGACTCTTTGTGACCCCATGAACCACAGCACGCCAGGCCTCCCTGTCCATCACCAACTCCCGGAGTTCACCCAGACTCACATCCATCGAGTCAGTGATGTCATCCAGCCATCGCATCCTCTGTTGTCCCCTTCTCCTCCTGCCCCCAATCCCTCCCAGCATCAGAGTCTTTTCCAAGGAGTCAACTCTTTGCATGAGGTGGCCAAAGTACTGGAGTTTCAGCTTTAGCATCATTCCTTCCAAAGAACACCCAGGACTGATCTCCTTCAGAATGGACTGGTTGGATCTCCTTGCAGTCCAAGGGACTCTCAAGAGTCTTCTCCAACACCACAGTTCAAAAGCATCAATTCTTCAGCACTCAGCCTTCTTCACAGTCCAACTCTCACATCCATACATGAGCCCTGGAAAAACCATAGCCTTGACTAGACGGACCTTTGTTGGCAAAGTAATGTCTCTGCTTTTGAATATGCTATCTAGGTTGGACATAACTTTCCTTCCAAGGAGTAAGCGTCTTTTAATTTCATGGCTGCAGTCACCACCTGTAGTGATTTTGGAGCCCAGAAAAACAAAGTCTGACACTGTTTCCACTGCTTCCCCATCTATTTCCCATGAAGTGGTGGGACCGGATGCCATGATCTTTGTTTTCTGAATGTTGAGCTTTAAGCCAACTTTTTCACTCTCCACTTTCACTTTCATCAAGAGGCTTTTGAGTTCCTCTTCACTTTCTGCCATAAGGGTGGTGTCATCTGCATATCTGAGGTTATTGATACTTCTCCCGGCGATCTTGATTCCAGCTTGTATTTCCTCCAGTTCAGCATTTCTCATGATGTACTCTGCATATAAGTTAAATAAACAGGGTGACAATATATATACAGCCTTGACGAACTCCTTTTCCTATTTGGAACCAGTCTGTTGTTCCATGTCCAGTTCTAACTGTTGCTTCCTGACCTGCATACAAATTTCTCAAGAGGCAGATGAGGTGTTCTGGTATTCCCATCTCTTTCAGAATTTTCCACAGTTTATTGTGATCCACACAGTCAAAGGCTTTGGCATAGTCAATAAAGCAGAAATAGATGTTTTTCTGGAACTCTCTTGCTTTTTCCATGATCCAGCGGATGTTAGCATTTTGATCTCTGGTTCCTCTGCCTTTTCTAAAACCAGCTTGAACATCATTCTTTTAAATACATTTTCAACCCTTTTTACTCCTTCTTCTCCTTCTAGGATTCTCTATTATGCATAGATTATATATATATTGCATATAATGCAAACATTGTAATAGCCCATAAGCTATCTCTTATATTACTTTTATTTTTTAACCTATATTTATGCTGTCTTTCTAACTGGGTGCTTTCCATTATTCTATCTTCCTGATAACTTTTCCTTTCTTCTTCATTATTCAGAATCCTATTTACTGCCTTTAACACAGCTTTCATCTCTGTAAATGTGTTTTCTAATTTTTTTTGTTTTTCTTTATAGATTCTACTTACTTTCTACAGTAATTTGCATTTCTGTTGTTAACTTAATTCCTTCAGTATTTACATTACCTCCTTTTTTAAGTCAGTGTCTGTACACTAAAGAGATCTGTTTGTTGTTTTTTCTTTCAGGGGAAGTCTCTTGATCTTTTCTCTCTTTATTTAAGTATTTGATTGACATTTACTTGGAGAAATATATGGAATCATAGCATGTAGTATATAATACTATTTCCTTTTGTTTTTCATTTAACATTTTTTGAGGTATAGTTGATGTATGATATGTTTCATCAAGACTGTATATTGTCACCCTGTTTATTTAATTTAAGTGCAGAGTACATCATGTGAAAGGCTGGGCTGGATGAAGCACAAGCTGGAATATAGAGAGCTGGGAGAAATATCAATAACCTCAGATATGCAGATGATACCACCCTTACGGCAGAAAATGAAGAGGAAGTAAAGAGCCTCTTGATGAAGGCAAAAAACGAGAGTGAAAAAGTTGACTTAAAACTCAATATTCATCAAACGAAGATCATGACATCTGGCCCCATCACTCCATGGCAAATAGACAGGGAATATGGAAACAGTGACAAACTTTATTTTCTTGGGCTCCAAAATCCCTGTGGATGGTGGCTGCAGCCATGAAATTATGACACTTGCTCCTTGGAGGAAAATCTATGACAAATCTCAGTTCAGTTCAGTTCAGTCGCTCAGTCGTGTCTAACTCTGCAACCCCATGGACTGCAGCACGCCAGGTCTCCCTGTCCATCACCAACTCCCGGAGTTTACTCAAAGCCATGTGCATTGAGTCAGTGATGCTATCCAACCATCTCATCCTCTGTCATCCCCTTCTCCTCTTGCCTTCAATCTTCCCCAGCATCAGGGTTTTTTCAAATGAGTCAGCTCTTCCCATCAGGTGGCCAAAGTATTGGAGTTTTGGTTTCAACAACAGTCCTTCAAACAATATTCAGGACTGACTTTCTTTAGGATGGATCATTGGGTCTCCTTGCCATTCAAGGGACTCTCAAGAGTCTTCTCCAACACCACAGTTCAAAAGCCTCAATTCTTGGGTGCTCAGCTTTCTTTATACTCTAACTCTCACATCCATACATGACTACTGGAAAAACCATAGATTTGTCTAGACAGACCTTTGTTGGCAAAGTAATGTCTCTGCTTTTTAATATGCTGTCTAGGTTGGATGTCATAACTTTCCTTCCAAGGAGCAAGCATCTTTTAATTTCATGGCTTCAGTCACCATCTGAAGTGATTTTAGAGCCCCCCAAAATTAAGTCTGTCCCCATTTCCACTGTTTCCCATCTATTTGCCATGAAGTGATGCCATGATCTTAGTTTTCTGAAAGTTAAGCCAACTTTTTCACTTCTCCTCTTTCACTTTCATCAAGAGGCTCTTTATTTCTTTTTCGCTTTCTGCCATAACGGTGGTGTCGTCTGAGGTTATTGATATTTCTCCCAGCAATCTTGACTCCAGCTTGTGCTTCATCCAGACCAGCATTTCTCGTATGTATTCTGCATAGAAGTTAAATAAGCAGGGTGACAATATACAGCCTTGATGTACTCCTTTACTTATTTGGAACCAGTCTGTTGTTCCATGTCCAGTTCTAACTGTTGCTTCCTGACCTGCATACAGATTTCTCAAGAGGCAGATCAGGTGGTCTGGTATTCCCATCTCTTTCAGAATTTTCCAGAGTTTGTTGTGGTCCACACAGTCAAAGGCTTTGGCATAGTCAATAAAGCAGAAGTAGATATTTTTCTGGAACTCTCTTGCCTTTTCTATGATCCATCAGATGTTGGCAATTTGATCTTTGGTTCCTCTGCCTTTTATAAAACCAGCTTGGACATCTGGAATTTCATGATTCACATACTGTTGAAGCCTGGCTTGGAGAATTTTGAGCATTATTTTACTAGCGTGTGAGATGAGTGCAACTGTGAAGTAGTTTGGTATCCCCGTATCTTTTAGAATTTTCAATGGTTTGTTGTGATCCACACTGTCAAAGGCTTTGGCATAGTCAATAAAGCAGAAAGAGATACTGTTATGGAACTCTCTTGGTTTTTTTGAAGATGCAGTGGATGTTGGCAGTTTGATTTCTGGTTCCTCTTCCTTTTTCTAAAACCAAATGGAACATATGGAAGCTCACAATTCATGTACTGTTGAAGCCTGGTTTTGAGAATTTTGAGCATTACTTTGCTAGCATGTGAGATTGGTGCAATTGTGCAGTAGTTTGAGAATTCTTTGGCATTGCCTTTCTTTGGTATTGGAATGAAAACTGACCTTTTCCAGTCCTGTGGCCACTGCTGAGCAGTGGTCATATATAGATGTAAGAGTTGTACCATAAATAAGTTTGAATGCCAAAGAATTTATGCTTTTGAACTGTGGTGTTGGAGAAGACTCGAGAATCCCTTGGATCACAAGGAGATCAAATCATTCAATCCTAAAGGAAATCAACCCTGAATATTCATTGGAAAGACTGAAGCTGAATTTGAAGCTCCAATACTGTGGCCACCTCATGTGCAGAATTGACTCATTGGAGAAGTCCCTGATGCTGGGAAAGATTGAAAGCAGGAGGATAAGGGGACAATAGAGGATGAGATGGTTGCATGGCACCACCAACTCAGTGGACATGAGTTTGAGCAAGTTCTGGCAGACGGAGAAGTACAGGGAAGCCTGGCGTGCTGCAGTCCATGGTGTCGCAAAGAGTCAGACACAACTGAGCAGCTGAACTACAACAATAACATGAGTTTCAGGTGTACAGCATACTGATTCATAATTTTTAATGGTTATTTGTCATTTAGAATTCTGATAAAATATTGACTACTTTCTGTGCTGTACTATATATCCTTGTATCTTACTTATTTTATACACGGTGATTTGAACCTCTGTATCGCCTGCCCCTATATTGCCCCTCCACTTTCCAATTTATATTTATGCAAACACATTCTGCCACACATGGAAGGAGTCTTCATGGGTTTTACTGGATGCATAATACTCCACTGAGTAAATGCCCATTAATTAATCATCCTTTTTTGTTACATATTTTGGTTACATTTATTGTTCAATACTCTATGCAATTCAATAATGAACATCTTTGTAATCAAAGCCTTTTAGAAAACCTTATGATTATGGCATTAGGATGGTTGTTTTTCAGTTGCTACATCATGTGTGACTCTTCCTGCACCAGATATTAAGTGAGGCCTCCCGTTTGCTCTGTGGTTGGCACAGGCCTGTTGGGAGCGAGATCTGATGCCCAATTGTTGGAGTAGAAGCTTCCAGATCCATTTCTGGGCTGTAGTGTGAGGTAGGCAGTATTGGAGCACACCCATTGGGAGAGGAACCACTCTTGAGCCCACTGGGCAGTGTACTCTGTGGCATCACTCGCTGTACAGGCTCAGAAAGTAAGGGTTGCTTTTGGCACTGCATTCATCCCCACCTCAACCGTGGAAACCAGCAGGTTACTAGCCATGGTGTCCCTCAGGTGCTGTATTCACAAACTCACCAAAGTCAGGTGCCAGGACCACAGTTGTCATGGACTTTGATCCACTGTGGGAGCTATGGAAGCAGCATGGAAGCATCCCAACCCAGCTTCCACATGTGTGTGGCCACATGCCTCAGAGCTGCCAAAGCCAGTCCCATTCCAGCTATGGGAGCACGTGTAGTCTACTGGCATGTCCCACAGCCTCTAAACTTATGAAGCTGGAGGCAGTGCCATAAGATGGTTGATCACGTGGATGGAAGAAGAGGGCTTAGATTTCAGCCTTACTTTCCAGACTATAGGGAAGTTGTTCAGTTGTCATGCATTTCAAAGAGCTCTGTACCTTCATTTCATTTGTTACATACAAATCGTTTTCTCCAAAAGGAATATAAGCTTATTAGAGCGGAAGTGAAAATGTGATACATTTTGAAAGTACCAAAGGTCTTGGTATAATAATCACTATCACTAATATAAAAATGATCCTACACGCAGGACAACAAAGGAGACAAAGGCTTGAAGAGCAGACTTTGGGGCTCTGTGGGAGAAGGAGAAGGTGGGATGATTTTAAGGGACTAGCATTGAAATATATGCATCACCATATGTAAAGTAGACAGCCCGTAAGAGTTTGATGTATGACGCAGGAACCCAAAACCAGTGCTCTGTGACATCCTGGAGGGATGAGGTGGGGTGGGGAGAGGAGTGGGAATCAAGAGGGAAGGGACATATGTATGCCTATGGCTGATTCATGTTGATGTATGGCAAAAACCATCACAATATTGTAAAGTAATATTCTTCCAATTAAATAAAATTTTTAAAAAACCCCATTTGGATTTTACTTGTGCCATGATCTTCCCTGAAAATTGGTCTTGATAACAGCAACATACACAGTATTTTCTATTATTTTCTTATTTTATGCATAAGAAAGCTAAGTCCTAGAGAGTTTAAGTTTAAGTGATATTCTGGAGGTTTCCTTGCTTGAACCACTGAGATATTAACCTCTGATGTCTCTCCAGACCCTGAACAATTTCTCAGAGATTCTTTTCCCTGACTCAACTGCCAAGGAAGTAGATATTATGTGCAAACTGAATACAGTACCTGAATGGGGAAGGCTATTTGTCTGATGATTCACACTTTTACATAAAACAATGAAATTCTTGGCTGGTCAATTTCACCACCCAACTCCAACAGGAATGTGGTCACTGTGGGTCCAAAACATACTTGGATGACATTCCCGCTTGAGTAGCATAATTTGCACATTCAGTTGGGAAATTCTGCACAGTGGTCTTGTGATATCAACACTCATCTAGCACCTGCCAGATCTGGCTCCTGCTTTGGCTCCCTGTCCTGCTGCTCTTTGCTGGAAGCAGCACAGGGAAGGATGAGATGCCTTCTCCTTTAACTGCAAGCTTAAATTAAAAAGTTACAAGCTGAGTGAGTGGCTCAGCAGAAGTCTTGATGCAGTGATTATGTACTACATTATTTACTAAGCATTTATTATATGTCAAACATTTCCCAGGAGCTCTGTTGAGTGTCACTATCTATGTTTCACAAATGTGGTAATATATTCAAATGTGCTAAGTACTTGTCAATGTTATTCAGCTACTAGGATGGATGGGATCTGATTCCAGTTTCCCTGTCCTTGCTGCTCCATCAAGTGCTTCCAGCCTCACTTTGTGATGAAGAAAGTGAAGAAGGGAGGGTGAATATAATAAAAACAATGATAATAATAGTAAACATCATTGCTAACATTTATTGAGTTCTTATCATGTGCAAGTCAACCTGGGAATATTTCACAAGTATCTTTTCATTTCATCTTTACAACAACTATGTGAAGTAGGCACTAACTTCCCTCATGTTACCAAGTAGGAAAATGATGCTCAGAGATGTTAAGTCGTCAGTCCGAGATAATAAAAGATAGCACCAAGGTTTGACCCAGGCATTTTGTCAGTACAACTTGTTTTAACAGTTATACATAAACATACAAAGTAGGGGTTCTAGATTGAATTCTTCCCCTGGTCTGGGTCTTCAAGGTGAATACCAAGAAAGAGGTGAGATAAGCACTTTGAAAAAATAGGCCTGACAGCTAACATCACCAACAGTAATAATTAAGGTCTCAATTCTCAATATTTAACTCTGTGTTCTAAGGCTGAATTAGGTAAAACACAAGCAGACTTTGGGGCAGAGAATGGAGTTATTGAGATGTAGTATCATCTGGTTTGGAGGTTGGGATGCCCAGGCCAGTTACTTGTGCCAGGAAGACTTTCTTATCCCAACTGATTGGGAGTCAACTGCAGAGGAAACTTAGGTGCCTTGCCTAGTATTTGAAAATTCACAACCCTGTCATTGAGATACGAGAAGTGCCTTAGGTTAGTAGCGTTATGACATCCCTTCTGGAAGAGATTCAGCCACGTGTCTCTGTTGCCATGGAGGGGTTGCCACTCTGCCTGGTGAAGGCAGTGGAAACTCTTCTCAGAGTGACCGAGAACAGAGTTATGCCTGGCAAGGAAGAAAGGGAAAAAGGAAAGGAATGGCAAATTGAGGATTAGTTTTATATCCAGCTGTTAACATATTAAACCCAATAGAGGCAGGATTATTTTGTGTGTGGGCACTATCTGTGATACATTTGCCTTTCCCTCCTCATTAAAAAAAATCATTTAAACAATATTATAGCACATTAGAAGTTAACGGAGAAAACATTCACATTCTTCTTTAGTTCTTTATGATCCTTGCTACTCTTTGCTCATATGCTGTCCATTTTTATGTGACCATGATCATGGACTAGACTGTTATGCCATGTTTTCCCATAGTCTCGACAACAATTCTAATCAGAAGATAACTTAATATGTGCGTTACCCAAGCCTATTACTTCTTTCTGTCTTCTTTGCACTGACAATGTTCAAGTTTGCATCTTCATTCTAGAGTGTAAACTTATTCATACCCATTTCAGAGGGTGCAGAAGCCATGAAAATCCAGGGAAATGTGAATTTTTCTATTCTGTCATGTAGTCATGACTCTCACTAAAAATAAGACAGCTGTCAGAAAGATGATTATAGAAGGAAAAGAAGGGTGAAAATGGTTTATTAAAACTAGCTTTCATTCTAGCTATTTTCAAGTTATGAAAACTGAAGGTGAAGAAATTTACCAAAAAGTTGAGAAGCAGTTCTGCGCTCTTCAGGCTTGGCAGTGGCCTTGAAGCTACACCCAGGGGAGGGCATCTCTGGCTGTGCCAATAGCCTTGCCAAGGCTGGGAATGGGAAAGGGAAAATGCCTCACATTCCTTTGTCTCTGTTTAGTGTCCCTAACTCAGGAAATAGGTCTGTTTCACTCATCTGGTAGCTTCACTACCTTTTCCTGGGAAGCCAAGGGTTCAAGGACCACATCAGAAATTTGACAGCTTCCCAAAGGCAATACTTGCTTTGCCGTGGAAGGTGGATGGAGGCATGCACTGGAAAAAGGAACTCTTTCTCTTTGGTTCTCCCAGGGAAACAGGGATCAGTTTGACCCACAAACTTCAAAGATTTGCAGTGTGAAACCAGCACAGATATCTCCCAGTTGTAGGCACTTCTAAGAAGGAAAACATTGGGCTCCCTGCCTCATGTTCCACTCTCTTCTTAATCCAACACTCAACTCAGCCTTTGTTCCAACGACAAGAATGGAAGGACTAGAATAGCATAAAATGGTGGCAGATCCTCATTGCTGGAGTGAGGAAGTAGAGATCCAACATGTAGAGGACACTACACCTGGAACTCAGAGTCAGACTCACGCAGAATAATCTCTTGATCAACTTTTTCTTTAAAATGCTTATACACAACACTGCTTGACAGTTCATTATTATATAAAAGTGCAATTTGTCACTTATTTATAATTAGTCTAAAGTTTTAAAAAGTATAATCACATTTGAAATTATTTGGCGGTATTTATATTAAATGTACCTGATAATCTCACTTTTGAATAAATTTTGGAAATTGAGGGAATAAACAAAAATGGTGGCTGAGTGGGTATACAGTAAAGATGACACTAAAGACTGATTCTCTTAAACAAAGTAAGCCCACACCAACAAAAGATAAATCCCTTACACATGCATAAAATATCTTTGTCTGCCTGAAGAATTTCTACAGCAGCCTGCAGAATAGGTTAGTGTTGCTTGTATATGGGGCAATATTTAGGCTTATAAGTTGCTTCAGGGCTAATTCTTGTTGATTTATTTTGTGGACAGCCCTGACTCCAGAGCCTTTTCCCTAAGAGCATGGGAGGCTGGATGAGAGTAGGGATAGTGATCTGGGGAAATTTAGAATGGAGAGGCCAGATATAGGAGACCCCTCTTAGATGAAGGAATGTCACATTCCCCTACTCTCCCCCTTTGAATGAGACATGTTCTCACCACCGGCTGCCCAGGAGGCAGGATCAGCACCGGGGCAACACCAAGAGGCTCAACTCTGGTGTATCTGCTCCCAGGACATCTTTGCCATCTTCTCCTTGGTTTCATTGCTAGTCATTTATTAGAGGCTCTCCTCCTGCTCCTGTAAGTCCCTCTCCCCCACCCCACAGACCTAAACCTGTGCCAAGAGGTCGCGACCACTCCAAATGAAAGGAAAACCCAAAGCTGGAAGACAGCTGTGCTGTGTGGATCTCTCTCAGCCCCTATGGAATCTGCCTTTAGTTCTTCCTGTTTCTACCTGAAAGCATTAACAGCTTTTCTCTCTTTGTGAGGGCAAGATTTTGTGGTTTTTAAAACAACTTCACTGAGTGTAATTCACATATCATACAATTTGCCCACTCAAAGTATACAGTCCAAAGGCTTTAATACATATACAGGCTTCCCTAATAGCTTCGGGTAAAGAATCCACCTGCAGTGCAGGAGAACCCAGTCTGATTCTTGGTTCAGGAAGATCCCCTGAAGAAGGGATAGGCTACCCACTGCAGTATTCATGGGCTTCCCTGGTGGCTCAGACAGTAAGAATCTGCCTGTAATGTGGGAGACCTGGATTCAGTCCCTAGGTCGGGAAGATCCCCTGGAGGAGGGCATGGCAACCCATTCCAGGATTCTTGCCTGGGCAATCCCATGGGCAGAGGAGGCTGGTAGGCTACTGTCCAAGGGGTCTCAAAGAATTGCACACGACTGAGCAACTAGGCACAGCACAGAACATACACAGGGTTATGCCACCCTCACCACAATTAATGTTAGAACACTTTAGTACTCCCAGAAACACCCCCACATCTTTTGAGCCAGTTCTCCATAATCCCCTCATCCTCCCAAGTCTAGGTAACCACTAATCTAATTTTTGTCTCTATTGATTTGCCTATTCCAAATGTTTTATAGACACAGAATCAATGATCTTCTAAAGCATTTCACTATTTTCCCACTGAGTCTGGGAAAAAAAAAAAAGCAAGACCCAAAGCTTGAACACAGCAAGAGAATTAGTTAAATTAGCTACTCTATTAGGTATATTAGATTACCTGGTTTTAAGATTAATATAACCCATTAATATTTTAATATAATATAATCCATTAATATAACCCATTTCACCTTGGACTATCTGGAAACTAGTTAGTCCAAGATGAAAAGTCTCAAATGCTATACTCAGAGTCTGCTCTGGATATTGTCAAAATGTAAGGACATTCTATCAATTCATAGCTTTCCCTAGGTTGGCACCCACAGACACGACCTTCTGTGCTCCCAGCCTGTTCAACTTTACAACAGAGAAACCATAAACTCAACAATTAAGAAATCAGTTCCTTAGAAGAATGGCATTCTCTCATGAGCTGACACACCACTCTGCATTTACAGGCAATAGCACTAAAATGCACTAAAGACCATGTAATTTATTCCTAACATGCTGCTATTCTTTCCAAAACATTAGCTTTGGAGCAGAATATTTGCTAAATGTTGTCTTTATTTCCAAAGCTTGGGGGTAAAAATCATATGCAACCTATAGCTGAGAGATAATTGGCCACTTTATAGTTTCAACTTCAAATGAACTCCCCTGTCTGAGTAAATTTCCTAGTAAAAGATCCTATTTTAATAGAATGTGAAAGTTTTAAGAAGGATGGAGTTTAAAGATCACAGCATGGTCTGTTAGATAAATGACCAGGAGTGTATTTCTTAAAACCACTTTTTTTTTTTTTTTTTTTAAGAAAGAGTTAACAGAAAACCTAGGGGGAAAAAATTGCTGACTGGTTCAGCATTCATGCTTAAATGAAAATAACATGTATGATTCAGCCCAAGATGTGCCAGGACTTGGAGGGTAATTGGCAAGAACTAATTCCAAGAGCCCTTCAGGGGCTGTTAGGCATTGCCATCCCAGGTCTGACCTCCAGCCTTCTCTCTGAGGAGAAAGCAAAAGGTGACAGGCTACATTAAAGCTTAGCTCTCAGAGTTGTGACAAAGGATCCAGAAATATCTTCCCTTGTAACTGATTTCTTTTCATGGAGCTGGCATTGAGTCAGATGAAATGATCATTTTGTTTAATAATTGAAGACAGAATTTCCTGTGCTTTTCCTTTTTTTTTTTTTTTTAACTTTACAATATTGTATTGGTTTTGCCATATATCCTGTGCTTTTCAAGCTAAATGTGGTCCCTTGGATGTTGAGAAGTATCTAAGAAAGTTAGGGTGCTCTTGCCCTGTGTTTAAAATGAGACCTTTAATTTCTTCCTTTGAATCATCATATTTCCTGAGACGTGCTTCATAGTGACCTGATGACCATGAGTTGTGCTTTGCAGAATGGAAAGTTAGTTTTACCTGTTTAAATTAAAATTTCAGGGGCTTGAACCATGGTTTTAGGATTCAAATTCTCCATAATGGAAGAAAACATGCAAATGTCCAAGACATTCCTCTACTTGGGTAGAGAGGGCATCTATCAGTAGGATCTCATCTTGAAGATTAAATAAGTTATTCAAGAAACACTGGACTAGAAACTATCCTGAGTGCTGGGAAACAGGGGAAAACTAACCATACCCACTGTCTTCAAGCTGCTTGTGACCTATTGGTGACTGGCTGTTGGGGAGAGGGAGAAATGTGGTGAGCATTATGACAGAGGTGAGTATGTAATATGATGGAGAGTAGCCTGCTATGGATCAGAAAGACTTCCCAGGGGAAGTGATTCCTTTACTGTGTCTTGAAGAGTTAGCCAGGCATTCCAGAAGTTGGCAGTTGAGTAGAAGCAACAGGCAGAGACACATCCTATGAAAAAATACAGAAATAGAGAAAGCCTAACATATGTTTTTTGAAAGATGCGGCTCAGCCAATAGGCAAAAGCCAGAGAAATAGAACCCTTGTATTTGAAATAAGATGTGCTACTTTCCTGGATTTTCCTGGCTTTTTCAACAGGGCAACTGGTTTCATGAGTTCTATCTTAGCAGTTATGACTGTACACGTGTATTTTTCTTTTTCTCCAAACAGACAAATCTGTAATCAAATAATGGTTCCAGCACTTACTGTACGTAACCTCAGACAAATTAGCCACATGGAACCTCCGTTTTCTCTTCTGAGAAAGAGAAAACTTGTATCATGGGGTTATAATGAGTGTTCTCAGGATCAAGCAAGCACAATTCCTGGCACTAAAAGTTAACATAAAATATTTGTGGAATTAAACTGGGCATATGAGTGAAAAAGGAAACGAATGCCTGGAAACATCCTTTAGCTCTCCAAACACCAGTAACTGCCAATGCAGTCTAGGACACCTGGAAAGAGGTAGGAAGAGGATCTGAACACTGAAGAAGAGTGACGGGAAGCCAGTGACCCAGGAGCAAGCAACAGCGGGTCAGAAAAGCTGATCAAAGCGGAGGGATGCAGCCTGCACCAGAACAAGGGCACTTCAGGGAATGGATGCACAGAAGTCATGGCTTCCTCTTTCCGGATGCCAGACTCTGGAAAGAAATCAAAAGAGGAGAGAAAAAAAGGAAAATAGAGCAGTTGCATTTTTGTACAGTGATAATAACATTCTTTCATGATAAATGCAGTCAACTAACTTGGAAAGAAAAGAAACTTCATCAATTGTATGAAGACCATTCATGAACAGACAACAGCTAACGTCATCGTAATGATCAAAGATTGTTTTTCCTCTAAGATCATGAACAAGACAAAACTGTCTGATCTTGTGACTTCTATTAA
This sequence comes from Bos grunniens, assembly GCF_055505025.1. NCBI lineage: Eukaryota > Metazoa > Chordata > Mammalia > Artiodactyla > Bovidae > Bos > Bos grunniens. The sequence goes on along the minus strand of NC_141183.1, from coordinate 56,914,531 downwards.
AAATTATAGTTGAGGAAAGTAAAAGAAATAAAAGTTATCCAGATTGGAAAGGAAGTACTAAAAGTATCTCTGTTTGAAGATGGCATGACCTTGAATATAGAAAAACAATCTTGAAAGAGAACAAAATTTTGAAGATTTACAGCTTCTGACTTAAGAATTTAATGCAAATCAACATTAATCAAGACAGTGTGGTATAGGCATGAGGACAATTATAGATCAATAAACGGGAATTGAGAGTCAGAAATAAATCTCGTTTGTTGAGCAATTGGTTTTTGACAGATACCACAAAATTCAAAGGGGAAAGCATAATCTTTTCAGCATGCAATACTGGGACAACTGGATATCCACGTACAAAAGAATGAAGTTGAACTATTACTTCATGCTATATCTAAAAATTAAATCTAAATGGATCAAAGATATAAATGTAAGAGCTGAAATTACAAAATGATTAGAAGTAAACACAGAGGAAAATCTTCATGATCCTGGACTTCACAATGATTTCTTAGATGTGACACGAAAAGCACAAACAACAAATAAATAAATTGGACTTCATCAAAAGTTATACATTTTCTGCTTCAAAGGATACTATCAAGAAAGTAAAAATGACCCAAAGAATGGGAGATAATGTTTTCACATGAAGTATATACTTAGAATAAGTACTGATAAATCCTACAATGTGGTTGAGCCTTGAGAAAATTATGTCATGTGAAAGAAGTCAGTCACAAAAGAACATGTACTGTATCATTCCATTTATATGAAATGTCCAGAGAAAACAAAGCCACAGAGACAAATAGTGGTCTAGTGGTCACCTAGGACTGGGAGGTAATGGGGAGTGATGACTAACAGGTATGGAGTTTCTTTTGGATTAAACATCCTAACATTGATTGTGGTAATGATTGCATAACTATGTGAATATACAAAAGCCACTGAAGTGAGCACTTTAAGTGCTTAAATTGTGTGATATGTGAATGATATCTCAATAATGCAGTCCTAAACATTACCAGTAATGATACACACATTTGTCATTAACGGAGTGTTTTCCAAATGACAGGCATTGTGAAATTAAAAGACCTTTACTCCTTGGAAGGAAAGTTATGTCCAACCTAGGTAGCATATTCAAAAGCAGAGACATTACTTTGCCAACAAAGGTTCGTCTAGTCAGGGCTATGGTTTTTCCTGTGGTCATGTATGGATGGAGAGTTGGACTGTGAAGAAAGCTGAGCGCTGAAGAATTGATGCTTTTGAACTGTGGTGTTGGAGAAGACTCTTGAGAGTCCCTTGGACTGCAAGGAGATCCAACCAGTCCATTCTGAAGGAGATCAGCCCTGGGATTTCTTTGGAAGGAATGATGCTAAAGCTGAAACTCCATTACTTTGGCCACCTCATGTGAAGAGTTGACTCATTGGAAAAGACTCTGATGCTGGGAGGGATTGGGGGAAGGAGGAGAAGGGGACGACAGAGGATGAGATGGCTGGGTGGCATCACTGACTCGATGGATGTGAGTCTGAGTGAACTCTGGGAGTTGGTGATGGACAGGGAGGCCTGGTGTGCTGCGATTCATGGGGTCGCAAAGAGTCGGACACGACTGAGCAACTGATCTGATCTGATCTGATCTGTGCTAGGCTCTATAATCGTATCTAATACATACACAATATGTATGCCAGGAAGGTTTGATTATTTTAAATACAGTGAAAAAATGTAAGTTCAGAACATTAATGAACGTGTCTGTGGTCATAAACCAGTAAGTACCTTAATAGTTAGAAGTTAGGACTTTGAACCACTTTTGTCTCACTTTGAGTGTCAGAGTCTTATTAAAAGGTCTTAGGTGGATCTTGTGAGCCCTCTTGTACTGCAAGACCAGGGTTTACAATTTGACCAAATGTCAAACAGCAGGAGTTAGAGAAACCTCTGCTTTCAACTTTCTCACCAGGGAACTGTGGTGAGGTGTTGGGTCCTTGGTGCTGCTGCATATGAGGTGGAGAGGACTCCGTCCTCAGTTAGCTGTGTTCTCTGGCCTTCTAAGGACACATTTGTTCTAGAGATGTCCTCAACTGCCCCCTCCAAGGTGTCACAGCTGTAATTCTAGAAGTGAGACTCTTGACCCTCCACCCCAGGACCTACTTTTACAGATTTTACAGATTATGTCTTGTGTGCGAAACTGAGTCCTGTTACTTTTAACTTCATCTGCTTCCTAGTTCCAAGAAATAAAACATGAGAAGGAAGGTGTTAGGTCTTCTAAGACAAAGTCACCAAATAGCTTTCACCAAGGAAAATTTGAATTAATATTGGGAAAATGACTCTGGAGTAGATGGATTCCATGTTCCCTTTAGGCTCAGCAATTAGGAAAAAATAAGGACCCAAGCCAAACATGCTTGGGATCTTGCCCAATTCCCAATGTTGGAAAATATTTCAGGATGTTTGACTGAGCCTGGTAAAATCAGTACCTTGACCTTGCCTCTTTCTTCTTAGACAAAGGTAACAGAACAGTTTACAATGATCCGGGTCCGACAGAAGCCACCGGCATGATCACCCGTTAGTGAGAGGTGGCACAATGACACCTTCTGGCAATGGAAATTTCACTGGGGTATTAACTAAGAACATGGTTATAATAGAGTTTTTGAGAAAGAGTGAAAATCTACTGAAGTATCAGAATTTAAGTCCTGGATGGAAGCGATGTATCCTTCCATTCCACGCTTTGTGATCAAGCGCAGAGGCTGGAAGGGGAATTGTCTTTCCGTGACTGTCCCCAGCACTTCTGTGTTCTGAAATATTTACAGGAATTTCTGTAGCCTCATCTCATCCTTTGGTTTCCTTCATTGGATTCTTGAGAATCAGAGCAGACCAAAATGGAAGCTCAGGATGAAAGAGCCATCCTCTGGTTGTCAGTAAACTCAAACCCTCCCCGATAGGTTGAGTGGACGGAAAGGGAGAGCAAAGCTGATGCCATGGGGAGAGCTGAGTCCTTGTTGAAACACTGAAAGAGGTATGAGACAGTTCATAGGCAGGTATGATGCTTTCAAATAGATTTCTCCTGTTGATTCACGGTATTTGCTGGGCATTTCCTATGTTCAATGCGTTAGAAAGACAGCAGTAAACAAAAGAGGCAAAATTCCATGCCCTCCTGGAGTTCATATTCCAATGAATAAAAAGAAACTTCATTTTGGAGATATAACACTAAATTACTAAAGTTCTTAAGTCAGTTGCTGCACTGTCAGAGGGAGTTAGAAAGTCTTGTTTCCTCCTCTATGCAGCTGTAACCTTCTGTCAGAATTTTTACCTTAGTACTAGAAATATTTATTCTATTTTCCTGATAAAATTTAATCCACTGTTACTCCAGATGGAGTAACATTAACGTAGCATTTTATGTCCAAAGCTAAATTTTGTAAGAAGAAGTAGCAACTATATGCATCTTTAAAAAAATTTTTTCTCCCCAAATGATTAAAAAATAGAAATTGGAAAGTGCTTATGTCTTCTTGAATATCTCCTTTTTATGCTTATTTTTTCATAACTGCATATTTTTTATGCACTGAGACAGCAAGATTTGAAAGTAAAGATATAAAAAAAAGAATCTTATGAAAAAATTACCCAGGAGCCTTTTATTTTTGCTTCAAAGTGAAAGAATGGTTCCCAGTCTCCACTTCCTTCCATTTCTTCATGTCAATGTCATGCATGAATCCTTTGTGATAGGAAATCTTATTTTTAGTAGATTCCAGTCCAGGCAGTTATCAGCAGAGCTCCTGCACGGTCCTCACTGTGGACACGTTGACAGAACAGCTTTTTAAGTGCTCCATTAGCCCCAGCCTTGCTTGCACGGCTTCCGAGTTCCCAGCTGGTCACGGCTGCTTCTGCTGATGTTCCTTAGCTAGAGGTTCAGCTCTGTCACATATCATCCCAGACCCAAGATTCATGGCCCAGATGACTGAGGGGCTCCCACCCTGCTTGCCTCTAATCAGATCTGATATCTACTAACTGGACTGGTTACCAGGCAGGATGGGTAAGACTTGGTTGCAGCTCATTGCTTCTACTTTCTTCCCCTACATTCACCCAGTCCACAGATGTAGAGGCAGCCCTGATGCCCTCCCTCTCTGTGCCTAGTCAGTCTACACCTCTTTTCCTAGTCCAGATTCTAGCTATAGTGACGCATTTACTTACCTAGATGTTCTTGCTTTGAACAAGACCTTGCAGAGCATGCCCACCTGGCCTGTTAGGGCTTGTCCGTGTCCACCAGTCTAATTCTCATTGCACTGACTGGATGAAGCTTGTTGGTACAGTCTTTTCCTAAATGAAGATGGAAGCAGGGACCACCCCAGTGGCACTAGGCATAGCCTGACTTCTAGCCCCTTTGGAACTGCCCCTTGTCTCACCTCCACATGCACATCTAAATTCTATTCCATTCCCAGATGACCTACCTAATAATATTGTTGGTACCAGTGCAAAGTTTCTAAGGCCCAAATCTCAAGCAGTGATAAGCTATCATTGGAGATTCCTCATGGTAGGAAGGGAAGCTTTTGGTGTCAACATTTATTAGCTGTTAGGCATTCTGTAAGGTCACTTGATCCCTGATCATAGAAATAAACAAATTTGGGCTTCATGTTTATCCCAGTTCCTTGAAGAGGGTCAAGGCTTTCAAAATAGGAGTGACCTGGAAGTTCTCTGAAACTAATTCAAGTTCCCAATAAACACCATCCTGGAATATCTAGGAATTCATATTCCAGGTTCCTTAATACACCCAGAGTATGATATGGATTTAAATCATCACCAGTCCCTTTTAATGTTTCCACTTTTTTTTTTTCTTTCATGCTTGTTCTAATGATTCCTTGAAAAAAGACAAATTTGTGTGTATGAATGGATCTGGGAGTAGGAAGGAGGAATCTGGGAGAAAAGTGAAAATGAAGTTAAGAAGAAGCTTCTTTAAGAAAATCAGCTACATTCCCACCAAGTGCATAAATATTTTTGTAGCCTTTTTTAAAACTTATTTAAGAAAAAGAGCAATTGGGCTAAATATAGAACTCTTTGTCAAATACAAATGGTACTCAGTTCAGTTCACTCGCTCAGTCGTGTTCGACTCTTTGCGACCCCATGAATTGCAGCACACCAGGCCTCCCTGTCCATCACCAACTGCTGGGGTCCACTCAGACTCACGTCCATCGAGTCAGTGATGCCATCCAGCCATCTCATCCTCTGTCATCCCCTTCTCCTCTTGGCCCCAATCCCTCCCAGCATCAGAGTCTTTTCCAATGAGTCAACTCTTCGCATCAGGTGGCCAAAGTACTGGAGTTTCAACTTTAGCATCATTCCTTCTAAAGAAATCCCAGGGCTGATCCCTTTCAGAATGGACTGGTTGGATCTCCTTGCAGTCCAAGGGACTCTCAAAAGTCTTCTCCAACACCACAGTTCAAAAGCATCAATTCTGGGGCACTCAGCCTTCTTCACAGTCCAACTCTCACATCCAAACATGACCACTGGAAAAACTGTACTAGCCATTTATATTTTTGTCCGTGTTCAGACAAGGGTTGTTGTTGTTCAGTTGTTAAGTCATGTCCAACTCTTTGGACCCCATGAACTGCAGCACATCTGGGAAGACCCGCTGGAGACAGGATAGGCTACCCACTCCAGTGTTCTTGGGCTTCCCTTGTGGCTCAACTGGTAAAGAATCCTCCTGCAATGTGGGAGACCTGGATTCCATCCTTGGGTTGGGAAGATACTCAATTGGATAACGGAAAGGCTACCCACTCCGGTATTCCGGCCTGGAGAATTCCATGGACTATGTAGTCCATGGGGTCACAAAGAGTCAGACAGGACAGAGAAACTTTCACTTCACTTCACTTCAAATGTCCATTGAGTCATTGAAGTCTCTTAATATGAACTCTGAGAGCCCAGTCAGAAGCCTGTTGTTATAGTTTATGGAATGGCCATTCCCTTTTTTTTTTTTTTTAATAATTCTATGATTCTGCACATCAAGTGCTAAGTAATGAAGAGACAAGTTTAAGGCTGCTTCTGTTTTATATTGAATGAATGTTTGCTTGACATAGAGATGCAAAAGTAAAAAAAAAGCAATGTTTTTAAAATGAAATGTTTTGATACATTTATTAAGTGTTGGATGTTACTGCCATCTAGTGATGACTTAACATCTGGCTGCCAGGGGAAGGCAAGAATCATATTTTTGCCACAAAGACAGGGGCATCAAATTACAGCCCATCATAGCTTTATAGGCTCTGGAATAGAAATGACATGGGGGCAAAATTCTAAATACCAGAGGAAGGTGCATGGTGAAACAGTCTCCTCTTTACAGGTCTGAGAACAATGTGTGGCCTTATACGAAATCCTAAATCTCTCTATGATATTTCTGCTTCTGTTTTTAAAACTTCATTGAAACAAGAACTTGGCTTCTTTAAATACAACTCATATTTCCTAACACATTTTACATGTTGCCAGACACCAAGTTCTATAGCACCCCTCCCTGTGTCGTCTACAGCCTTATCTCTTTGAGAAGCATTGTTAAAGCTGTCTATTGAAGGCAAAAGGGAAAGGGAACAGCAGAGGATAAGATGGTCTAAGGACAACATTAGCAGTCCCTCTGGTGTTGAGGGGACTTCCCAGGTGGCGTTAATGCAGGAGACATAAGAGATGAGGGTTCAATCCCTGGGTCGGAAATACCCCCTGGAGGAGGGCATGGCAACCCACTCCAGTGTTCTCGCCTGGAGAATCCCAAGGACAGGAGCCTGGTGGGCTACTGTTCATAGCATCACAGGGTTGTACATGACTGAAGCAACTTAGCAGCAGCAGCTGGTGTTAAGAGGAAGAACACTGAATTTGGCAGACCAGATAGAGCATGGGACTTCTGCTGCCTTGGAATCTGGGCTGAAGCCTTACAGATAAGACTATGGAAACAAACTTGCTTCATTTTCTTTGTTAGCACCAAAGAAGCTGCCCTTTGCATTTAGATAGTCAAGGAAATCTGAGCCAAGTTCAGGACAATAGGAATGATGGAAGACAGGTCTGACCTCTGAAACCTCCTAGCTACCCATTTCACTCATTTTTTTCCCCCTCTCACCTGAGGTTACATATTTCTGAGCTTTTAAAAGACAGTGGAGTCAAATCTGGGACCTTGAAAAATTACATAAAGCAGAGATACTTTTATCTCCAACACACACCAGCTTTTACTGGACTGGGTTGTTAACAAGAAAAAAAGGCTACTGAGATACTTGGCTTGTTTGTTACAGCATTCATTGTAATGAGTGCATTAGCTAGACAGATACACAGCCCATTTATGCTAAGTATCCTTCTAGTGGGAAATTGCAAACCACAGCCAGGTTCTTCACTGTTCCTTGCATCAGGGTTTTGGCAATCAGGCTTTGCACTTTCTCACACTAAAGAGATGGAGTCTCTTTCCCTACCACTTGAATTTGAGTGAATTGTGACTTCCTTTGACACACTGTTTGTGGAACTGAGGCCATTAGAGGTTTTTTCCTGCTTCTGTTACTCTTAGGTTCTTGCCCAACCATTGCAACAGCCACTCAACTTGCTGAATGAAGACAGATATGAGGTCCAGGCCCCCAACCAACCCGAGATATGTGGATGAGGCCATCATGGTTCAGCATTCAGCCAGCCCCTCGCCCACCCATCTCAGCTGACCGCAGGAACAGGAGTACTCAGCTGAAGTCAGCAAAACCTGGCCGGGAGCAGCAAGAACCCCAGGAGACAGTATTGTGTGGATTAGTAAATGCTTTTTATTTTCAGGTGCTAAAGTTTGAGCAGCTTGTCATGTGGCATTAGCTAACTGATACAACTGATTTTTACCATCTCACACTGCTGGAGGCTGAGCAAACTGAGATGCTCTGCTCCCTCTGAAGCTCCCGGTGAAGCCTGCCTGCTTGCCTCTTCCAGCTTCTGGTGACTCCAGATGTCCCTGGGTTGTGGCCACCTGACTCCCAGCTCTGCCTCCATTTTTCCGTTTTTCCATGACCATCTTCCTTCCATGTCTTCACATGGCATTCTCCTCTCTTTGTGTGTTGGTTTCCAAATTTCCCTTTTCTTCTAAGGACACCTATCTCTGGATTAGAACCCACCCTAATGACTTCATCTTAACTTGATTCCATTTGGGAATACCTTGCTTCCAAATAAAGTCGCATTCACAGTACTGTGGGTTAGGACTTGGTAGGGAAAGAGGATGGAGGGGGATGATCCAACCCAAACCATTGTCCGAAAGGTTGGGTGCTGAGTGAGGGAAGCCAGCAGTAAGAACTGCAGAGGTTTATGACTTTAGGAGCTGAGGTGGGGAGCGGGACGAGGCCATGCTGCCCTTCAAGGCTTCCAGAAGAATGCACAAACCCACCACAAGAAAACCGGCAGGAGAACTCTCACCTCACATCTGGTGGTGTCAAGAGAGGACCACTAACAGCTGCAGTCAAGTCAGAGGACACCCGCCACCTTCCCTCCCCACTTCCCTCCCAGCAGCAGGCCCTGCCTGCAGGAGGTGGGAGAAATGCACGAAACAGAGGCCGTGTCCCAGGAGTGAAAGATCAGGCCACAGTCCCACTCCCCATGGAGGGCCCTTGAGCCACAGGAAAAGCCACAGCAGAGGGAAGGGAGTCATAAGAAGGACTGGGCCTCGTATGAGCTGGATTAGACTGAATGAGAGACTTTGCAAAACCTGAGTGGACATACAGAGCTGAGATTTGCCCAAGAAGTGATCGAGGAGCGGGGAGAGGAGCTTGGGAAAACACGTCCTGCTGCTGTGCCTGAAGGCTGGGTTGCTCCCTTTTTATCTCTTTAGTTTTTTGTTTACCTCTGACAACTGCGATGATGATGAGAAAAATCACAGTGTTTATCAATAGACTAGGAACATGTTGATTTGGGTCCGATTTTTTGGACGCAGTGATTTTTTTCACTTTGTTTTTGTCAGGATTGTTGAACTAATTGACCATGTTCAGTTTGCAACATGAACATGCACCTGGCATCTTAAAAAAGAAACTTGGTTGAGAAAGTCTGAATTCTGATGGGAAAAATAACATCACTCTCATGAATCCGAAGGAGAGCTTTCTTTCCACTACAGAAACAATTGTTTTTATATTTAGAATAATCTCTGGCATCTTAGGAGGGCCACAGTTGCACTGTAGGATCACACACAATATGAATAAATCAGAATAAATGCAGTCGCGCAAAACACCTTCAAAAGTGCTGAACAGAAAAAGACAAAGAATATCAATTATTTGGGGAGGAGAGGTAGATGAAAGTGTCCATGATGAACAAAGATTTCTGGAAGAGAGTTTAAACACATCTAGGAATGCATGAGATCACTCAGGCTGTTGTGATGCAGCGGTAAAACTGTCCTATAGGAAATAGCACAGACTTTAGAAAGGAGTGGTTAAAAGCTTAGGTCAAAACCTGATGCTACAAAGGCGGATGTGTTCTTAACAGAAAACTTTCTTGTCAACTGTGGGCGGCTTCTCTTCCAGTCCAGTTTGTAGGGCAAGGGCAGCAGGCTTCTTCTCCTCAGCCTAAACAGGAGGAGAGTTTATTTAATCTATTACAGGCTGTCCAAAAAGAGCTGAGACCAAACAGCTTTCTCCTCCTCCTCCTGCTTCTGCCCTAGAAGGCACAAGAATGAAATGCCAGAATTCAAAAGCAGCTCAGTTACTGACAGTTCCTATAATACTCCCAGTCTCAGCTGTTCTCCTAACTCCAGGGTGTAATTATCCTGGTACTTAATTGGAGGTTCAGGAGAGCTTATTAACTTTCTCTATTGTTGCATAATTCAGGAGTTTGGTTCAGGCTTCCTTAAGAGCCTTTTCTTTGCTTTTGGTCTCACAGGACCATTTTCCAAATGGTCCATTTGGCAGGAGACTTCAGGATGGAGGGAGAGCTGCAGAAAGCAGTGCAGGCAGCAAGGCTCGAGCCCCAGGAACGGAAGACCTGGTCCCATCCCTGCTCTGCTGCTGATTCGTTGGATGGTGTCAGCCAAATGGCCACCTCTCTGGACATTCGTTCCTTCCTCATCAGTGAGAAGGCAGAACTGGGTCAACACTTCCAAAAGCGTGTTCCCTGGAACACTGTCTCTCAAGGTGTTTCTGAAGTAAATGGTTCTATGGCCATAAATAACTTCTGGAAGTGCCGTGTAACCAGGCCTGCCTGTGGTGCGGATGATAGATGGCCTCACTGTATCACTGCCCCAGCAGCCCTCTAGCTTATTCCTTTAATACTACATTTCCCAAACTCTTTTGCACTAGAGTCCAGATATGACTTGGGCTTCTGGTAAGATGCATTTGTGCATCAGGGATTCAAGGAACTAGGCAAGGAGGCCTCTGTTTAAGTGGCATTGTGTATGGTTTTGGTGGCAACTTCCTGAATGCTCAGCTTCCTGACTCTGCCTGGGTTCCCTCAGCAAGCTGAGCCTCTGTCGTGGCTCTGAATGTTTTCCCTGAAGCCCCAGGATTGAGCTTGCTTTGCTAGCGTTCCAGCAATATTGTAAGTTCCCAACTCCCTGTATCAAGTCTCTTGTTGATTAAAATGACAGTAGTGATTGTGTGATCTTCAGCTGAGTTTAACTGAAGCACAGCTTCTTGGATATTCACAAGAAACATAAAAGCTGTTAAATGGTCTAAGATTTTTGGCAGTAAAGACATCTATTTTACCTACTACATTTCAAGTTGAATAGGTCTATATTGACTATTCCTATACATTATATAATTCAAACACTCATGCCATTAAAATTCATTATGGAAAGCAATACATATATTTTTTCTTTATGTCTAGCAGTATTTTTCTTTATTGTCTTATAGAGGGTAAAGAGAAGAAAAATGTTTATCTTTCAAAACGCTGCAAATTCTGGTCATCCCTTTGCTTCTAGCCTTCTTGATACAGGTTATACAGCTGAGAGATTGATGGAGATAAATGTTCATGATCCTCTCTTTTCCATTCCACATCTCACTTCTTTGTAAGGATTCATTCTCCTGGACAGTTTATGACTCTTTGGAATCTATTGAGGGGTCCAAGGTGGGAGTGATTAGCAAACACCCCTGGTGATTCTGGTGCAGCTGATGTGTGCACCAGAATCTCCCATCATCTGTATCCATCATCTCCCGTGTGAACTTAGAAGCAGAGAAAGCCCGTGTTCAGGAAGGAGAACAAAAAAGAAGCGTTCCTGGAACAGAGCAGAGATGCGAGACGAGCAGGGTTGCTGTGGGCATTCCTGTTCCTGGTAGATAGTCACCTCTTCCATCATACTAAATTCTCCTACTTTTTCTTAACTGCTAGGTTCAATAGGTTCAGTTAAAACTAGCTATAAATACATTATAAGTGCATTCTATCAAAATATAATCTTAAAGAAAATTTTGATAAGTGTCTACATACTGACATGTGAAGGTTCAACATGCTTTATAGTCCAGGATAACCTACAGCTAGAAGTCTTAATCCAAACATATAAGTCTAAGGAGTGGAAATTCTAGGCCACAGCAGGCAGGAGGCTGGGTCTTTTGGAGGATGGGGAGTAGTCTAACTGCTACTAAAATCACATTGTGTAAGGAGAGGCCGCAATTGATTAGTCATTTGCAAACTTGAGCATACATGAGAGACCCCTGAAAGACTTGTAAAAATTCGAAGAGCTGGGACCACCTCTATGTTTATGATTTGTTAGGTCTGGGGTGGTATGTGAGAGTTTGCTGGTCTACCAGTATCCCAGGTGATGCTGGTGCCACTGATTGAGGACTCCATTTTGAGAACTACGCCTTGTGAAATCTGGCATTACTTCAGAGCCAGATGCTGTACCAGGAGTGGGCGTGGGGGTGTGGTCCTCAGGCAACCCAATGTAGGAGGATTCCTCCCCTACATGGACCAGTGTTGCAGATCAAATGGTGTTCATTGTTACAAAAAACATTTGGAGAAATTTAGAGGAGGTATGTGGGAAGCATAAGTTCCTTCTCTGATTATTCCTAGAGATAAAAAAAAAAAAAAAATCCTGGAGGGTTCTGATGGTACTCAGAAAAGACTGCTGGTTTCCAAGTTTATGTATATATGTCTTTGGGTCTTAGGTTTCTTACTCTTGAATAAAGGTGTTGAATTATTTTATCTTCTAGGTCCTTGATTTTGCTCAGGTTTGCTCCTGAAACTCTTATGAGTGATCTTTCCTAAGAGACCAACCCAGAAACCAACTCTAACTGCTTCAGTTCTCACCCTGCTGAGGGCCAGAGTGGCAGTCATTGTGTGAAGCACGTACCCGGTGCAGTAGTCTCTGGGGAATGTGCGACTGAAAAGTAGAACCAAGAGGAAATGTTCCCAGAAAGGAACAGTCATCTCTTCAAACTCTTGAACCGTTAAAACTGAATTGTGATGAAGCTGTTATAGTCCTCTAGAGCTCCTCAAGAACGTAGCTTAACTAATGGCCCTGATCAAAGCATGTGGGCTGTTGGAAATCACTCTGCAATGGCTTGGGTCCAGCAGAACACAGTGATAATTGATATCCTGCAAAATTTTGCCATCCCGTCAAACCTATCAATCAAAGGATTATTCCCTTGTGCCCAGATGGCTCAGACAAGATGTAATTTGATACAAGCACGAATCCGCCATCTTCTTAGGAAGTGCATACAGCAGTCCTCAAAGGGCCAGGAGCATTTAGAAAGTGCACTCAGGTTGAGGCCACACTGTTCAACCAGGCAAGTTTTGCTTTTGAAAGACCCACAAAGCAAAGAGACAAGACAAATATTCACACAGGGAAGAGACTTCTAAGAGCTGGGATTGGGGCAATGGAGAGGAAAACAATTTGCTGTTTGTACTTCATTCCAATTCTTCCTGGACTAGAAGCTTCAATTTCTCTTTCCCTCTTCCAATATCCTGAGACAGTAAGTATATTAGAATAAGAATGAGTCTGGATGTTAAATAAACAAATACAATGAATGATATCAATAATTTTGTACTCTGTGCAAGACAATGCCCTTCACACTAGGGAATCACAGATGACTGAGACATAGGCCTTGTCCTTAAAAATCTCACATCCTCACTGGAGAGAGACATTTAGAGACAGCACTCCAGGAGCATAATGACGGAAGCATTGCAGCATGTCATACATGCAGAGAGGAAAGAAAGGGACCTAGCCTACCTGGGGTGTGACTGATTTGATGGCAAATATCTGATGTAAAATAGTCCTCTTATAACCCAGCTCAATGTTCTGAAGTGGAAGGGGCTTCCCAGACAGCTGCTCTCAGGCTGAATTTCTGTGTGCCTGGGAGAGGGCTTCTCAGAAAACAGCCATGAGCACCTGCTCATTTCATTCTGAGGCCTGGGCTGTTATTCGGAAAGAGTGGTGCACACATGATGGAACAAATCCAGCCACCAGCAAAGAGCCTGAATGTCTCTCCCAGTCTCAGTCCCAAGTTTCAGAATGGAGATTTCAGCCCAGGAAGGATCAGCTCTTCACCTGAAGTCAATCACCTGTATGTTGGGTGTAGGAACATAGACTTTGGGAACCTTACACCTGTAATGGTATGGATGGTAAATGGAGAGTTTCCTGAGAAGAAGGAATGGCTATTAGTTACCCTAACAAAGTATGAGGACCCTGAACTGGAAGGACATTTTCTATTAAAAGATGAAGAGGACATGGAAGGGAAACAGAACAAGGGAATGCAAAGAGTGAACTTCCCAAATGATAGTTATAAAAGCATTTGTTACGGAATAAGTTGTGCCTCCACCCTCTGCAAGATACACTGAAGTCCCAATCTCTGGTACCTCAGGATGTGACCTTATTTGAGAATGGGGTAATTTCAGATGTCCTGAGTCAAGGTAAGATGAGACCACGCTGGTGTAGGGTGGATCCCGAATCCAGCATGATGGTTGTCCTTATATGAAGAGGGAAGTTTGGACACAGACACCAAGGGAAGACAATCGTATGAAGCTGGAGGCAGAGATTCTAGTATGACCACAAGCCAAGAAATGTCTGAGGCTACCAAAAGCTGGAAGAAGCAAGGAAGTGTTCTTTGCTAGTCTTCAGAGTGAGCAGGGCCCTGCCAACACTTTGATTTCAGACCTATATCTCCAGAAATGTGAGACAATTGCTGTTGTTTTAAGCCACCCATTGTATGGTATTTTCTTATGGCAGCTCTAGGAAATTAATTTGCTGTTGTTGTTGCTTAGTTGCTAAGGCATGTCTGACTCTTTAATAAGCTCATGGATTGTGGCCCTCCAGGCTCCTCTGTCTATGTGATTTTCCCAGCAAGAACACTGAAGTGGGTTGCCATTTCCTCCTCCAGGGGATCTCATGCACCACAGGTATATATATTTCCACTGAGCCACCCAGGAATTTATACAGTGTTCTTTAGCCCTTGCATGTCCGCTGACCTGGCACCCTGCCCCTATATTCCAAGTGTCAGAATACTACAAGCAGTGGGTGGTAATAGCAAGATTTTAAACTAATAACAACCCAAATTGATCTGCACCGGTAAAGGCTATTCTGTGTGTGCATGCATAATGGATGGCGGAGAGGCAAGAATTGTGCAGAAGATTCTTACAGTGCATTCATGGGATCTTGTCTTGTCAGTGGGCACCTACCCTTGTTGGGTACCTATAAAGATACTTGTCTTTGGTAAAATGTGCATCTTGGATGACTTAGAGGATTAAAACTCAGCGTATCTGCCCTCCTTCCATACAATCCCAAACCTGGGTTTCGTGTTTTCACATATTATAGCATGAGCATTCATTTGCTTTTGCAATCCAGAATCCATGAATTTCTTTCTCTCTGTCACCTCCCACTGCAAATCTTTCACCAAAGATGTCTATGCACCCCGGCCCCCACAATAGTCCTCAAATCCATCATATCTCTACATCTTTGTCACCACCATCTGCCCAAGCCACCTCTTACCTGGAGGACTGCTGCCTCCTCCCTCATCTACTCATGGTCACTCTGCATCACTCTCCTCCAATCTGATCTTCACACCAGAGTGATCTCAAAATGCACATTTGATCATGTCACTTCCCTGCTTCACATCTTCTAATAGCTTTCTTTGCTCTCAACATCAGACAGAATCTGTTAACACAGCCTCCAAGTCCCTTCAATGGTTAATCTTAAAGCCTCCCTCAGCCTCCTCTCTCTCTCTCTGCTCCAGTCACAGTGAGTTCTGAGTTCCCTGACTGCATCAAACTTCTCCTGCTACAGGATTTTGTCTTTGCCCTGCCCTCTGCCTTATTCTCTCCACCTGGTTAACTTATATTCCTAAATTATCTCTCTGTTAAAGGGTCACTTGACTTTGAAGTGACCTCAATAAGCTTCTTCTGACTTCTTTGACTAAGTCAGATCCTCTTATAGCATCTTCCAGCTCCATGTTGGTGCCTGTTGCCATTGCAACTTTGCATTTGTCTCCAGTTTTTCATTTTGTCTTTCACCCACTAGATTGCAAATTCCATGATGGAAATCACTGTTTTAGTCACCATGTAGCCTAGAGCTTCATAGAACCTCAGTGGTATTTGTTGACCAAAAAGTAACTAAATAAACACGTATCAAATGGCGTTTTTTGTTGAATATCAGATGTGGACCAGGCACTTTAACACATTGTTCCAGACTTTATCAGAATCTGGAAAACTAGCATCTTTTAAAATTTAAGATAAGGAAAACTTCAGGTTAGAGATGTAATTTGTCAGAGATAACAGAGTTGATGATGGTATCTATCCAGGATTAAAATCCAGGTCTAGCTATATCTATAAGTGGTGTCATTTCTAATACAGCAGACAGAAGGTTAAGGCTAGAGAGAACCTGGAAACACTGGGAGCATCTGAGAACAAAACCACCATCATCCTGGTGAGAAGGAAGCTGAAATGCAAAGTTAAGAAAAGAAAAAAAGCATACAAATTCACATAAAGCATCCACTACAGATCACAGATAGAAATGAAACCTCTATTGGCTGTGTTTGTTCTATTATCATATGCCGTTTTAGCCCTTTGAAGAGTAGGAGCAGTAACTTAATAGACTTTAGCCTATTTTGCACCACCCATAATTGTTGCAAGTAGCCACCCAGAGCAGGGTCATAGCTAAATTATACTTCTAGGAAGGAATTCTGGGTCTAGGGACTGCAGAAGGGGTGATGAACGGAGTGTGACTGAATGGTAAAACAAAGCCGTTTTCTTGATGCTGATTTTCTTGCTACTTAATATAAGGCCATAATCATTACCATAGCAACATGCTCATTTCACACAACATGAATATGCAGACTCCCTAAGGGAAAATGGAATAAACTGTACCTTCACACATTCACTTAAAAAGAGAAAAAGCTTGCATAAATCCAGTTCACAGTTGCCTAAGCAGGGTTTTGCATCTATGTAGATGATTAGTCCATAGTCTGCTGGTGAATCTATAACCAGCAGAAGTGAATGATGCTCACTGAGGCCATAGGAAAATAACCAATAATTTATGTTGTGTGCATGTGAGAGAGAGAGAGAGAGAGAGCAACAGAGAAAGAGATCATAGCCGTAGGGATTTCTGGAGGGAAATCTATTTAAGTAGCAGCCTTCTTTCAGGATTCAAGTTTCCAAAGTGCCCTGATTATTGAAGTACTTGTATCATTGAGGTCTAGAGGTTACCCGAGTGGAAACAACTTCGTAGTTTGTGGATCACTGAGAGAAATCAGAGGGCGCTCTAGTTCTAGAGTTTCCATAGAGGAGAGCTTTAGAGTGACCATCTCGTGAGACGGTTGGAGTGGGGCTGGGTAACCAGGGAAGTATCCTAGAACATTTGCAGTCTCGCCATCATTTTTACTTCGATTACATTTCTAATGCATTAGTCTTAGAGATGGGACTGTGATAAAAGCCCCTGAAGCCATCTTTGGCACAGCCAGAGACAAGTGCTCCCTTGTTTTCCACTTTACCTGTCCCAGGAAGACTGGTGACAAGGTCTGTGATTTGGATGTGGCTCTATGTACAGGCCGTTCTGGATCTCAGCCTGATATTCCAGGTAAGGAGGGGGGTCACCATTCCTTCGGTGAGAGCATCAGAGACCAGCCTGGGTTTCCTGGAAGAGTCTCAATTCCAAACACTCTTCTGGGATTCCATCAGTAATTGTTAGATTGGATATGTTTATTATTTCTACAGAAACCATTGTATCTAGAAGCATATACATGGTGATCATCATCTGGCTGACTCTGTTTCACTGTTTTCTATCTATTCCTATGTCTCTTCCTTTACACTCACATAAACACAAAGCTGTCTGTACCTACTTACCTATTAGCTATCTATATCTTCATCTGTATCTACCTACCTACCTGTCTTCATTAAAATATAGATGTCATTGTGTATGTTTATCTACACATTTCTTACTATACACATTTATACATATACAAGGGAATAGAAAGCAGGCAATAATTTAAATAACTTGCAATAAAAGGTTCACAAGAACTAGGGTGGCACAAGCAGAATGGAGGTGGGGCAGATTGCAATCTTAAGTAACGTGCTCAGGAAAGTCCTCAGTAAAGTGACACCAAAGTAGGAGTGTATTTTATCCAGGAGGAGCTCCTAAGTCTCAGAGCAAATGGGAACTGTTTGGTTTAAGTTACATGATTTTTCCATTGCCTGACTTTCATTGAGTTGTTGCAAGTCCCAGGACACCCAGCATTGTTAGATCAGTTCTTGAAAGGGCGGACGTTTGACTGAAAAAAGCCAGATCCTAAGTTAATCAGAAAGAGACTGGAAAGATCCAGCCTTTAGTTTAAAAAAGTGAAGAACCAGACTGGAAAGATAAAGACCAGATCCTGATGACAGGTTGGCGTCAGCTTGGAGGCGTGAAGAAATTGGACAATTTATGGTCAGCCGGTGAAGTTGCATCATAATTCCTTGTCTGCACAACAGCTCCAGGGAAAGAACAAATAAGTTTTCCGGTTCTGTTTTCAGTTTATGTTGCTGTCTCTTTGTTGAATTTCAGACTCTTCAAAGATATGCTTTACTAGCTTTTGCTTCCAAGGAAAACCTGAAGAATGATATTGGAATTTCACAAGATAAAGCTGGTGAAAGAAAGGCTCACCCTGTTCAAAATCCTGGGAACAATTGTTTTCACCCGCTAACTGCAAAGTGGGGAAAACACATAAATAAGATGGGCCCTGGAAAGTGCAAGTGGTTTGACAACATCCTGTCAAAGTGGAGAAGATGCAAAGAAGATGGAATCATTTACTGTTTGTACAAAAATGTTCTAAAAAAGCTGATTCAGAGATGCTATCATCACCCCATAAACACATTAAAAATCAAGTACAGATTATATTACGCATACTATCCTACAATGATAAAACACAGAAATTGTCAACAGTTTAAAAATTCTGATCACTTATTGTATTAATCCTCATTGACATATTATCCTTAGTTTTGTTTATGTTTTGAGCACTGATGCCTTTGAAATGCTTTCTGAGTTTTCTTAAGGACGATTACATTTCAGGAAATCCTTCAGTGGCTTCCAAATTTCTTTAGGATGAACTAAATAGTTTATAAAATATTTCAAAGTTATTTTTATCTGTCCCCTGCCTACCTCTCCAAATTTATCTTCAGTGGCTTTCCCACAGTCATCCTCTTGGTTGCCAGAATAACTTCATACATTTCCCTGAATAATTCACAACTGTTCCGTGCAGCAGTGTCTTTGTCATTATAGTCCCTCTGCCTAGAACATGCTTCCCACTCCTACCTGTTAGGCTGGATTTGTCACTTCCTCATGATAGTTTTTCTAAACATTTTTATTTTTCCAGGCTACTTTGAGTTGTTGAGCCTCACAGCGTCCTGCATAGCTCCCTCATGGCCAGTTTGTCATGCAATGGTTGCTCTTTTTTTTTTTTTTAACTTATGCCATAGCCTAAGAATTTCTTGAGGGTAACATTGAAATGAACTTACATCCCATCTTCTAGAATAAGACTGTAGTGCTCAGCATTTATGGAGGATCAATGTGTGTGTGTGTGAGTGTGTGTGTGTGTGTGTGTGTGACAGAGAGACAGAAAAAGAGACAGAGTTTGAATTAAAGCACTGAAGATCTCAAGTACTGCAATATTTACAAGCAAAGGAATTAAAACTTGTCAACTTCTTGGCAAACATTTAACTAATGCTGATAACAGAGATGAGGCTCAATATGTCATAAGTGTTATATAAGAAGCAATTTTCCAACCTCAGCAGTTCATTAAGATCAGTGACTGGGTCTTATTGTCTGCTCCATAATCCTGAAGGAGACAGACAGATTTGGCAGGGAGGGGAACATTAATGACCTTTTAATTTCATTTACTTTCACAGTTTTTAAACACTATACCCCAGCAACTTCAAATCAATTCTAACGAGAATGGATGCTGTTCTATAAATGAAATTGATCAAATTGTAGCATGGAAGAATCCTTTGCCTCTGATCTAAAATAGACCAGCTAACAACCTTAACAGCCTGTGCAAGGTTACTTTGAGTCCAAATTAGGAAGCAGGGGGAATCTGTGATTACAGGACACACATCTGACCCTGGCTCCTCTGTCTAGGACTCCACCCCATATTCAGTTTTCCCAGCCTCCAGGTTCCCCATCACTGCACCCCACGAAGAGTGGGCATCCATCCCCACACCACTGCCCATCCCTTCCTATTTTGTCTCCTTTCAGTGCTGTTATCTGA
Organism: Bos grunniens; assembly: GCF_055505025.1. NCBI lineage: Eukaryota > Metazoa > Chordata > Mammalia > Artiodactyla > Bovidae > Bos > Bos grunniens. The sequence continues at coordinate 56,894,939 of NC_141183.1, read as the reverse complement.
CTTGCTAATCTATGTTGAACTAATTCTTGATACACTGTCAGTGCCATAGCTTCACAGAAACTTAGCACTTTAATCCTTAGAGGGGGTCTAAAGCATTCCCTTCACTTTAAAGAGGGGAGGTGGAAGGTGGAGAGATAGAAGACAACCAGCTCAAAGTCATGGAGCTGATGGCAGCTGAACTAGCAACTGGGCTCTCCTGGACCTCACAGCACAGTCCCACACGGTGGGGTTCAAGCCTCTACTAAGCCATTTGCTGCTCACATGGTTACTGAAAAGGACATCAGCCTCCAGGGCCTCCTCCTTATTCTCCCTCAAACCCAGAAGATGACGATGAAATAAGGAAATAAGTGTAATGGACTTAGCATAGCTTCTGATATGTCCTACATCATAAATGCTGAAAAGTTTTACGAGAGTAGGATGCCTGGAGTGGGGCGACCCTTTTGGTTTTCAGATGGGCCAGTGGGCATCCCTGATTTTGACCAGCGACTATGCACTTGGCTCACGAGTCTTTCAAGATCAAACGAATGTTCCCTAACAACTCACATCTTGATTATCCACATCGGGCCCTCTTGAGAAGGCAAAGCTGTTTCAGCCTCCTCCTTCCTGTCAATCCTGCCTCTAGATCCTCGCCTCCTCCTCTTCCACAGGGATCCAGGCTCTGGAAGATCGCTTGTGAAGTTGGAGCTCTGCGCGGGATTTCAGCAGAATGCTCAAGGGGGCAGTGTGGTCATGCTGAAGAAGGCAGCCTCGCCTCAAGGATCGCCTTGGCCATTTTTGCATGAAAAGTGTTTACCCTGGAAATTAAATTATATTTGGGATTTTTGGTTTCCCCTCCCCCAACCACGCCGTGGGAGGTTTCGAAAAGTTACTGTAGTGACCGTTGCAATCGGAAGGCTGTCAGCATTTCAGCTCTGCACCGGGAGGCTCTGCAGTCTCCTTCAGCGCCCCGGTCTCCAGGGACCCTGTGCACGTCGGGGAGGACGCCGGGAGGACGCAGTGCACGTGGGGGAACGCGGTTCCCGTCGTGGGCTGGGCCTCTAGCGGAGGTCACTGGCTCCCAGCACCCCCTCTGCACAAAGACATTCTCCCATCTTCAGCCAATTTTGGATCAACAGCTGAGCATGAATTTCAAACTTAGGTTGGATAGCTGGAGAGTTGTTTTTGTTTATGTATATTTATTTTCCAAAGTATTTCTAAAAGTAACTCTTAAAATGCTCCCAGTCTATCCATGAATTCTTGCATATTCATAGCTTCTTCCTCTAGGTAGGCTCCAGATTTCTTCTCTGTCAAATGAGGCATGAGATAAGTTCCCAGCTCTGGCTTTCCAGAGTTCTAGGTTTTCAAGACTATAGAGAAATATATGAAAAGACTCAACCCTTAGAAAATTCCTCTTTTATTTGTGGCTTCCCCCACCTAAGCAACTCAAGATCTCTCTTTTTTTTTTCCAAAAAAAATTTTGTATTTATTTTATTTTTGGCTGTGCTGGGTCTCCCTTAACAACACAGGCTTTTCTCTAGCTGCAGAGAGTGGGGGCTACTGTCTAGTTGCCGTGCTCGGGTTTCTTATTGTAGTGGCATTTCTTACTGCAGAGCACGGTCTCTAGGATGCACAGGCTTCAGCAGTTGTGGCTCCCAGGCTCTAAAACAAATAGCTGTGGTGTTTGGGATTAGTTGCTCCATGGCATATGGTATCTTCCCAGACCAGGGATCAAACTCATGTCTCCTGCATTGACAGGCAGCTTCTTTACCATTGAACCACCGGGGAAGTCTCTCATTCAACACTCTTGATAGCTTGAAGATTAACAATTTCTGTTGAAGGCAATGGCACCCCACTCCAGTACTCTTGCCTGGAAAATCCCATGGATGGAGGAGCCTGGTGGGCTGCAGTCCATGGGGTCTCTAGGAGTCAGACACGACTGAGTGACTTCACTTTCACTTTTCACTTTCAAGCATTGGAGAAGGAAATGGCAACCCACTCCAGTATTCTTGCTGGAGAATTCCAGGGACGGAAGAGCCTATTGGGCTGCCATCTATGGGGTCGCACAGAGTCGGACACGACTGAAGCGACTTAGCAGTAGCAGCAGCAGCAAGCATCCTACTCAATTAATCATTGACATGAAATGTTAGTCACTCAGTCGTGTCTGATTCTGCAATCCCAGGGACTGTAGCTCACCAGGCTCCTCTGTGCATGGAATTCTCCAGGCAAGAACACTGGAGTGAATAATCATTCCCCTCTCCAGGGGATCTTACCAACCCAAGGATCAAACCCAGGGTTTCCTACATTGCCGGCAGATTCTTTACCATTTGAGCCACCAGGGAAGCACACTCAATTAATCATTATTCACCACCAAGTAAACACTTAAGGGGCACTTGATCTTATGTCAAGGACTGATACCTTCATACCAAGTGGTGAAGAAAACAGACATAGTCCCTACTCTTATGAAGCTTTCAGATCAGTGGAGTTATAAACCCTACACAAATAATCACACAAAGAGATAAAGTAATTGCAAATTGAAAGGAGTGCTTAGCAAGAAAATTAAAGGACAATGAAGATCAAGTATAAAGGGATCTAATTTAGAATTAAGAGTCAAGGAATGGGGAAATGATGTTTAGGTTAAGACGTGGAGGGGATGTATGTTTTACACAAACTATGTGTAAAACCTAGAGGTTGAAACCAAATTATTGACTTACAATGGTAACAGTGACCTCCATATTTTGACTCTCAAGGAAGGAATTAACCCATTCTAATTTTCAGTCAATACTGGTAGCAAAGTTCTTGATATTGCTTGCAGATAATTGGATTTGTCAGAAACCCAAAGCATCCTGCAATGAGAAGAAACTTCTGATCCCCTCTCTTCTACTTTAGGAAATTCCTCAAAAACATGCTAAATAATTATCAAGATTCTGCCTAGGAATCTGGTCAGTTTTCCCACTTTTAACAGTTCAAATTTCTTTCCATTGATTTCTTGGTTTTCTTATTACCTGGATTTCCCTTGCTAGACAGGGAGATAACATTTATTTTCTTTGCTCATTGATATGTCTCAGCTGTCAAGAACAGTGCCTGCCATATAGTAACTCCTCAAAGGATATTTGTTGAATGAAATAACTGAGACAAAAACAGACCTCCCTAAACTTTGGTTCATTGGCTCTAAGTCTTCTCTTTGACTCAACAAAGAACAAACCTAATATCTCCTATAAGGATAGCCTTACAATCATTTGAAAATATCTCTCATTTTCCAGTTCTTCTCTTAGTTAAATATTTCCTTTGATGTAGCTTTGAAACTTTCACAGTTTTGATTATTAATTGGTATCCAATTAGGCCTGGTAATTCAACAAATATGAATATGCTTTTCTATATTATCATCTATCCATCATGGCTCTAATTTTTTTACATAAGTATCTTTCTTTCTTAACCCTTCACATATTTGGAGAAGGAAATGGCAACACACTCCAGTATTCCTGCCTGGAAAATCCCATGGAGAAAGAAGCCTGGCAGGCTACAGTCCATGGGATAGCAAGGAGTCAGACACGACTGAGCGACTAGCACTTTCATTTCACATGCTTTGTGTTATTGTTCTTGGAAGTCATTGTGCTTTTTTTACAAGTTGATGGTTTGTGGTAACCCTGCACCAAGAAAGTCCATTGCATCATTCTTTCAATAACGTTTGTCCACTCTGCGTCCCTGTGTCGCACTTTGATAATTCTCACAATACTTCAGACCTCCACCTGCAAAACGGTTATGACTCTCTGAAAGCTCAGATAACAGGTAGCATTCTTTATTAATAAAATATTTTTAAATTAAGGTATGGTCATTGACTTTTTTAGACATAATGCTATTGAACACTTAATAGACTATAATGTAGTGTCAACATAACTGTTACATGCACTGGAAAACCAAAAATTCATCTGATTCATTTTATCACAATATTCACTTCATTGTGGTAGTCTGGAACTGAACCAGCAATATCTTCGAGGTAAGCCTGTGTACATAGAAGTATGCTTCTATGTATAAGGCTGAGAAGTCCCAAGGTCTGCAGTTGGCAAGCTGGAGATCCTGAAGAACAGCCATGTTTTCAGTATGAAAATTGACAGTCCTAAGACCCAAGAAGAGCCCATGTTTCAGTTCAAGTCTGAAGGGCAGAAAAACTGATGTCCCAGCTTAAAGCAGTCAAACAGAAGTTCCATCTTACCTTAGATAGAGGAAAACTTTTTTCCATCTTGATTGGATGCAGGCCACCCACATTGGGAAGGGAAATTTACTGGGTCTATGATTCAAATGTTAATCTCACCCAAAACACCCTCACAGACACACCCAAAACAATATTTGACCAAATATGTGGGCACCTAGCTGACGCATAAAGTAAACCATCGCATTACCTATCATACTGTCAAAGAAGAGTGTGTGTAAAGAAGCCTTGAGCTACCTTACGGAGAGGGTTCCTCAAAGGCGAGCAGCAAGTTGTGGCAGCTTCTGGGAGGAGGGTAAAGTACTGGATCCAGGTACAAGCAAGAGAAGAAGAATGTTTTCCCTTTATTGAGTCCACAGAAGTCAGTGGAGCTAATTGGAGGAGATGGGACAGATTAGAATCAGGAAAATTCCACATGCACTAATAATTTGCTTAAAATAATTATTTCAACAATCACCTCACAATTTTGTTTTAAAAAGGCCAGTGAAAGCAGAACCCCAAACTAGTAAGAACACTCTCAAGTATTCAGGGGGACTTTGAAGTAGACCTGAAATAGCTCAATCCGAGGGTGATGCTGCAGCCCATCTCCTCCTGGCTTCAGGATCAAACACTGATAAGAAGAGACTGACTCTTAATCATGAGTGCCTACTGCAGCAGAACTGGAAGTTGGGAATTGAGCTAACAAAAAACGTGGTCAGTTTTTTAATGTTGGGGATCAATCCTGGATCAACTTACCACATGGTAAAATGTAAACAATCACTCTCTTATCTTTAGCTATTACATATAAAATGTGTTTACAACCTCTAGAATAAAACAAACAAAATAGGAGCACGATTCCATCTCCACTATAATTAATATACAATTTTTATAAAAAAATCTTATGAGCCATATAAGGAAGTTAGATAAAAATACCAGTCATCAAAAAATTCAACAAACACTGACCCACAGATGAACCAGATGTTGCAATAAGAAGACAAAGTTTTGTTTTGTTTTGTTTTTAATTGTAATCAGGCTTGAGGATATACAAGGAAAAGATGAAGGGAATAAATGAATAGGCAAAGAATCCCAGGAGACATTTGGAAACTATGAAAAGAGCCAAGATAGAAATTCTAGAGCTAAAAAACACAGTAGCTAAAATTTTTAAAATTATGTTTTATGGCTGAAAAGGAACTTTCAAGGTCCATAGGGTTTTACTGACAAATTTCACCAAGTATTTAAAAGAGAAATAACCGTAATTCTAGACTATCTCCTTCAAACAATAGCAGGGAAATATTAACAAATAGGCTAACAAGGTTATGCTAAAAATCCTTTAAGCTAGGTTTTAGCAGTACGTGACCTGAGAATTTCCAAATATAAAAGTTTACATATATAAATAGCTTAAATGATTAGATCAATTGATGGGGGGAAAAAAAAACACATTCAACAAAATTCAACAGTTATTTATGACAAAAGCTCTCAGAAAGCTAACAACAAAAGGAAACTTCCTCAAACTGCTGAAGAATATCTATAAAATTGTTACAACTTACACCATACTTAATGATAAAATGAATGCTTTCCCCATAAGATTGGAAAAAAGGAAAGGATGTCTGCATTCATCACTTCTTTTCAGCATGGTACTAGAAATTTTAGCCAGTGAAACAGGGCAAGAAAAGGAAACAAAAGAGAAGACAATTAGAAAAGAAAAACTAAAATTGTCCCGGATTACAAGTGACATAATTGTGCACATAAAAATGTCTCAAAGAATCCACCAAAAAAAGTTCTAATAATAACTAATAAGTAAGTTTAGTGTGGTGATGGGACACATCAAGCATATTTCTTTCTTTTCTTTTTCCTAACTTGCTCTTGACTTTAAAACAAGTTTTCATAGAATTTTACTCCATGATGACAATGTATAAATTCATTTTTTTTAATTTAGTTTTAAAAATTTTATCTCATTGTAATAACACTTAACATGAGATCTACCTTATTAGTTTTTTAAGTATAAAATACAGTCTTATGTTGTTGACTATGGGTGCAATGCTATACAGCAAATATCTAGAAGTTATTCATCTTCCTTAGTTGAAACCCCACGTGCATTGATTGGTAATTCCCCATTTCTCTCTCCTCCAGCCCAACAACCAACATTCTTCTCTTTGATTCTAAGTTGACTATTTTGGACTTCGTGGAATTGTGTTGTATTTGGCTTATTTCAGAATGCGTTCCTCAAGGTTCTACTATATTGTTGAATACTGCAGAATCCTCTTCCTTTTTAAAGCCAAATGGGATCTCATTATTTGTGCATCTTTTTTATTCATTTATCTGCCAATGGACATAAAGGTTGTTTCCACATCTTGACTATTATGAATAGTGCTGCAAATTCTATAAAAATGCCATTGGGATTTTGATAGGAATTGCATCTGTATATCTACTGATCATCTTGGGTAGTATGAACATTTTAACAATATTAAGTTTTCTGGTCCATAAACATGCAAAATCTTCTTTAACTAGTTTAATCAATATTTTGTAGTTTCAGTACTCAAGGCTTTCATGTTTTTAGTTAAGCTTTTTCCTAAGTATTTTAGTATTTTTCATTCTATTATGAAAGGGATTGTTTTCCACATTTCCTTTTTAGATAGTTTGTTGTGAGTGTATAAATCAAACATTTCTTTATACAAATAGTAACAATATGAAAGTGAACATTTAAAACAGTAGATTTACAATAGTCCTGACCAAATAAAATACTCACATGTAAATATAATAAAATGCATACAGAATACATATATTGAAAACTACAAAACATTAAATAAGGAATTAAAACTTAAATAAATGGAGAGACATACTGTGATTATGGATGGAAAATATACAGTCAACTTTCTCCTAGTTGATATAAAACTTCTTTAAAAATTCCAACAAGATATTCAAGATAAAGACAAACTGATCCTAAAATGTATATCAAAGATTTTAATTATAACAGCTGAAAACAATTTTTAAAAAATAAGAATAAAGTTGGAAGATTCCCATTATATGATTATAATACTTACTATATAGTTAAAGCAATTAAAATAGTATAATTTTGTAGAGGGTTAGACATATAGATCAGTAGAACAGGATAAAGTCCAAAGTAGACTCACATGAATATGGCCAACAGATTTTGAAAAAGTTGCAAAAGCAACTCAGTGGCAAAAAATTGTGTTTAACAATTATTCATAGATAAGAAACCTGAACCTTCATGATAACATGTACCTCATACAAAAATTAACATATAAAGATTATAAATCAAACCAAAAATGTTAAACTACAAAATATATTATATGGACTGAATATCAGAATGAACACTGCAGAAGAAAGGATCAATGAACTTGATGACAGGTCAATTTTTAAATTACCCAAAATGAAGATCAAAGGGAAAAGAGTGAAATAAAAATTGAATAGAATGTTAACACTTTGAGAGAATATCAAGCAATATAATGATATGTAATCAGAGCCCCCCAAAAAGAATGAGACAGAATAATATCTGAAAAAATTCAATATGATATTTTTTATATAACACTTAAAATTTGATGAAAATCACAAATCTTAAATAGTAGAACTACTAAATCCCAAGCAGGAAAAAATGCTAAGAACCACACTTACTCACAGTATATTAAAACTGCTGTAAAACAAAGAGAACAAAATTTTAACAAAGAATAAAAAGTTATAAATGACTTGGGAGTAGAGAGCTGGGAGGTATCACATATGGGCAAACAATAAGATTAATAGTTAATTCACCATGCGATCATGCTCTGGAATTATATAGATCATAAATAAATGGTAATCTTGATCAAATTTTATGTTTTCAGCCCCTTTGGTTACCTTCTGTGAATTACCTGTTTATATACTTGACACTCAGACCATGAATTCCTTATTGCCAAATTCAGACTGAAATTTAAGAAAGTAGGGAAAACCACTAGACCATTCAGGTATGATCTAAATCAAATCCCTTATGATTACACAGTGGAACTGAGAAATAGATTTAGGGCCTAGATCTGATAGACAGAGTGCCTGATGAACTATGGAATGAGGTTCATGACATTGTACAGGAGACAGGGATCAAGACCATCCCCATGGAAAAGAAATGCAAAAAAGCAAAATGGCTGTCCGGGGAGGCCTTACAAATAGCTGTGAAAAGAAGAGAAGTGAAAAGCAAAGGAGAAAAGGAAAGATAAAAACATGTGAATGCAGAGTTCCAAAGAATAGCAAGAAGAGATAAGAAAGCCTTCTTCAGCGATCAATGCAAAGAAATAGAGGAAAACAACAGAATGGGAAAGACTAGGGATCTCTTCAAGAAAATCAGAGATACCAAAGGAACATTTCATGCAAAGATAGGCTCGATAAAGGACAGAAATGGTATGGACCTAACAGAAGCAGAAGATATTAAGAAGAGATGGCAAGAATACACAGAAGAACTGTACAAAATAGATCTTCATGACCCAGATTATCACGATGGTGTGATCACTGACCTAGAGCCAGACATCCTGGAACGTGAAGTCAAGTGGGCCTTGGAAAGCATCACTACAAACAAAGCTAGTGGAGGTGATGGAATTCCAGTTGAGCTATTCCAAATCCTGAAAGATGATGCTGTGAAAGTGTTGCACTCAATATGCCAGCAAATTTGGAAAACTCAGCAGTGGCTACAGGACTGGAAAATGTCAGTTTTCATTCCAATCCCAAAAAAAGGCAATCCCAGAGAATGCTCAAACTACCGCACAATTGCACTCATCTCACACGCTAGTAAAGTAATGCTCAAAATTCTCCAAGCCAGGCTTCAGCAATATGTGAACCGTGAACTTCCAGATATTTAAGCTGGTTTTAGAAAAGGCAGAGGAACAAGAGATCAAATTGCCAACATCTGCTGGATCATGGAAAAAGAAAGAGAGTTCCAGAAAAACATCTATTTCTGCTTTATTGACTATGCCAAAGCCTTTGACTCTGTGGATCACAATAAACTGTGGAAAATTCTGAAACAGATGGGAATACCACACCACCTGATCTGCCTCTTGAGAAATTTGTATGCAGGTCAGGAAACAACATTTTGAACTGGACATGGAACAACAGACTGGTTCCAAATAGGAAAAGGAGTTCATCAAGGCTGTATATTACCACCCTGCTTATTTAACTTATATGCAGAGTACATCATGAGAAACGCTGGACTGGAAGAAACACAAGCTGGAATCAGGATTGCCGGGAGAAATATCAATAACCTCAGATATGCAGATTACACCATTCTTATGGCAGAAAGTGAAGAGGAACTCAAAAGCCTCTTGATGAAAGTCAAAGTGGAGAGTGAAAAAGTTGGCTTAAAGCCCAACATTCAGAAAACGAAGATCATGGCATCTGGTCCCATCACTTCATGGCAAACAGATGGGGAAACAGTGGAAACAGTGTCAGATTTTATTTTTCTGGGCTCCACAATCACTCCAGATGGTGACTGCAGCCACGAAATTAAAAAACGCTTACTCCTTGGAAGGAAAGTTATGACCAACCTAGATAGCATATTCAAAAGCAGAGACATTACTTTGCCAACAAAAGTTTGTCTAGTCAAGGCTATGGTTTTTCCTGTGGTCATGTATGGATGTGAGAGTTGGACTGTGAAGAAGGCTTAGCACCAAAGAATTAATGTTTTTGAACTGTGGTGTTGGAGAAGACTCTTGAGAGTCCCTTGAGCTGCAAGGAGATCCAACCAGTCCATTCTGAAGGAGATCAGCCCTGGGATTTCTTTGGAAGGACTGATGCTAAAGCTGAAACTCCAGTACTTTGGCCACCTCATGTGAAGAGTTGACTCACTGGAAAAGACTCTGATGCTGGGAGGGATTGGGGGCAGGAGGAGAAGGGCATGACAGAGGATGAGATGGCTGGATGGCATCACTGACTCGATGGACGTGAGTTTGGGTGAACTTCAGGAGTTGGTGATGGACACGGAGGCCTGGCGTGCTGCGATTCATGGGGTCGCAAAGAGTCGGACACGACTGAGCAATTGATCTGATCTGTTACTTGACACATTTTAAGAGCAGTAGCTGTCTTTTGAACTGTGGTGTTGGAAAAGACTCTTGAGAGTTCCTTGGACAGCAAGGAGATCCAACCTGTCTATCCTACAGGAAATCAGTCCTGAATATTCACTGGAAGGACTGATGCTGAAGCTGAAACTCCAATACTTTGACCACCTGATGTGAAGAACCAACTCAGTGGAAAAGACCCTGATGCTGGGAAGGATTGAAGGCAGGAGGAGAAGTCGACAACAGAGAATGAGATGGTTGGATGGCATCACTAACTGATGGACATGAGTTTGAGTAGGCTTTGAGAGCTGGTGATGGGCAGTGAAGCCTGGTGTGCTGCAGTCCATGGGGTCGCAAAGAGTCGGACATGACTGAGCGACTGAACTGAACTGTCTTTTTCTTATTGATTTATAAGAATTCTTTATATGTTGTAGATATTAAACTGTGTTCAGTTATATGAATGATTATCAACTCTAGTTCGTGGCTTGTCTTTTAATTGTGTGTGTGTGTGTGTGTGTGTTTTTCTATGCAAGTATTTAAGGGAGGAGGGTTCAGGATGGGGAACATGTGTATACCTGTGGTGGATTCATGTTGATATATGGCAAAATCAATACAATATTGTTAAGTTAAAAAATAAAAAAAATTTTTAAAAAGAAATTAAAGAAAAAATCTTTGTTGAAACACTCTCTATGTGAAAATAGTGAACAGAGCATGATGAACTCACCTGTATAACCAGCACCCCAGAGGCTTTACCCTCCTTCTCAATCATGACCTTCCCTCAAAGGTAACCCCTATGCATATCTCTAACACAGTTAGTTGTATCTCTCTTCTGTATTTCATTTAAATGGGGTAGTGCAGAATATTTTGCTCTCCTTTGACTTATTTTTGTCAACACATCAGTGCAATGTGTCTGTGTTTTGTTTAAAGTACTATCTTGTTTCTTCTCATCACTATATAATACTTTATTCTTTGACCCTACCACAGATCATTTATCCCTTCTAATATTAAAGCATGGCTTTTGCTTAATTCAAATAGTTTTTCTATGAACATTCTCGTGTTCATTTTTGAACAACATGTCAAAGATGAACATTATTTGACATGGTCTACCAATGGAACTGCTGGTGACAGGATATGCGTGTCTCATCTTTACTAGACAGTTCTTTTTCACGACACAATATTCCATATTTTTTGTATCAAGTTGCATTCCCACCAGCAATGCATAAAAATTCCTCCTGCTCCACAGGCTTGCTGCCGTTTGATACTGGAAGTTGCTTTTATTTGCACCATTATGGCATATATACTCGTGGTGACTTTAATATGTATTTTCCTCATGGCTAATGAAGTTGAACATCTTCTTCATGTTTATTGTAATGAGGATTGCCTCATTTGCAAAGGGTCTATTCAAGTATTTAGCCATTTGAGAGAGGAGTTGTCTGTCTTTTCTTTTCGATTTTTGAGAGTTCTTTAACGTATTTTAGACATGAGTTCTTTAAAAGACATGTATTTCTGAAATATACATGCCTCCTACTCACTTGGCTTTTCTTCACTTGATTCTTTGCTATTTCAGTCCCTCTTAGAATCTTTTTTTTTTTTAACTCTACGAATTTTTCTATGTATTTCTATATCTTATGTTTTGTATATATTTTGAATCATATAAAATTATCTTTTAAAAGTTGAGCATAACACATAGGCAGATAAACACATGGAAATATTTAACTCAAATTTTCACACACTGAACACATCTATGGGCTCAGATCCCAGATTAAAACAGAATATTGTGAGTAAATTGCATCTCCTTTGCACTCTCTTCTACTTACAGGCTTCATTGATAAGACGTCTCAATCCATGAAGTATTTTTTGTATGTTTTTGAATGCAATATAAATATATGTTTTAAATTTTTTTAGTATTTTTAAAAAAAATTTTTGGGGGGTCTTAGGGGCATAGCCTGATTTCCTTTGTTCAATAACAGGTTTTGTTGTCTATATCAATTATTTCATTGTTAAGTGGAATTTTCTTGTATGAATTCCATAATGTATATGTCCATTCTAGATTTGATGGGAACTATGATAATTTACATGTTGTAGCTATTGCAGGATAGTCTGGCTGTGAACAACTAGTCTCTTTTACTAATCTACACTCCCACCAGCAGTTTCTAGAGACATTTGAGAAAGCCACTAAGACAAGAACTACAAAGCTCACTTACACACTTATAAGCTAAACAAATGTTACCACTTTGAGCCACTGAAATTCTGGACAGTTTGTTATGCATAACTATTGTCACATATATATGCAAAAAGGCAAAATGGTTGCCTGAGGAGGACTTACAAACAGCTGTGAAAAGAGAAGCAAAAGGCAAAGGAAAAAAGGAAAGATATACCCATTATAGAGTTCCAAAGAATAGCAAGGAGAGAGAAAGCCTTCCTTGTGATCAGTGCAAAGAAATAGGGGAAAACAATAGAATGGAAGTGACTAGAGATCTTTTCAAGAAAATGAGAGATACCAAGGGACTATTTCATCCAAACATGGGTTCAATAAAGGACAGAAATGGTATGGACCTAAAGAAGCAGAAAATATTAAGAAGAGGTGGCAAGAATACACAGAAGAACTATACAGAAAAGATCTTCACGACTCAGATAATCACTATGGTGTGATCACTCACCTAGAGCCAGACATCCTGGAATGTGAAGTCAAGTGGGCCTTAGGAAGCATCACTATGAACAAAGCTAGTGGAGGTGATGTATTCCAGTTGAGCTACTTCAAATCCTAGAAGATGATTCTGTGAAAGTGCTGCATGAATATGCCAGCAAATTTGGAAAACTCAGCAGTGGCCACAGGACTGGAAAAGGTCAGTTTTCATTCCAGTCCCAAAAAAAGGCAATCCCAGAGAATGCTCAAACTACCGCACAATTGCACTCGTCTCACATGCTAGTAAAGTAATGCTCAAAATTCTCCAAGCCAGGTTTCAACAGTACATGAACTGTGAACTTCCAGATGTTCAAGCTGGTTTTAGAAAAAGCAGAGGAACCAGAGATCAAATTGCCAACATCCATTGGATCACTGAAAAAGCAAGAGACTTCAAGAAAAACATCACTTCTGCTTTATTGACTATGCCAAAGCCTTTGACTGTGTGGATCACAACAAACTGCAAAATTCTGAAAGAGATAGGAATACCAGACTACCTGACCTGCTTCTTAAGAAACCTATATGCACGTCAGGAAGCAACAGTTAGAACTGGACATGGAACAACAGACTGGTTCCAAATCAGGAAAGGAGTATGTCAAGGCTGTATATTGTTACCCTGCTTATTTAACTTATATGCAGAGTACATCATGAGAAATGCTGGATGGGTGAAGCACAAGCTGGAATCAAGATTGCTGGGAGAAATATCAATAACCTCAGATATGCAGATGACACCACCCTTATGGCAGAAAGTGAAGAACTGAAGAGCCTCTTGATGAAAGTGAAAGAGGAGAATGAAAAACTTGGCTTAAAACTCAATATTCAGAAAACTAAGATCACGGTATCTGGTCCCATCACTTCATGACAAATAGATGGGGAAACAATGGAAACAGTGACAGACTTTATTTTGGGGGGCTCCAAAATCACTGCAGATGGTGACTGTAGCCATGAAATTAAAGGAAGAAAAGCTATGACCTACGAAAAAAAGCTATGACCAACCTAGACAGCATATTAAAAAGCAGAGACATTACTTTGCCATCAGAGGTCAAAGCTATGTTTTTTCCAGTAGTCACATAGGGATGTGACAGCTGGACTATAAAGAAAGCTGAGCACTAAAGAATTGATGCTTTTGAACTGTGCTATTGGAGAAGACTCTTGAGAGTCCCTTGACTACAAGGAGATCCAACCTGTCTATCCTAAAGGAAATCAGTCCTGAATACTCATTGGAAGGACTGATGCTGAAGCTGAAATTCCAATACTTTGGCCACCTGATGGGAAGAATTGACTCATTTGAAAAAAATACTGATGCTGGGAAACATTGAAGGTGGGAGGAGAAGGGGACGAAAGGGGATGAGATGGTTGGATCACATGAGTTTGAGTAAACTCTGGAAGTTGGTGATGGACAGGGAGGCGTGGTGTGCTGCAGTCCATGGGATCACAGAGTCAGACCCAACTGAGCGACTGAACTATAACTGTATTATAACTCTAACTGATGCATTCTTGGTTTATCCTTAGTTGATGATACTACAAATTTCCTTTTATATATCACTGAATTCAAGTGGCTAATATTTCGATTAAGGTTTTTCCCTCTATCTTCATTAGGGATATTGGCTTTTAAATTCCCTCCTTTTTGCAATATTCTTATTAAGCTTTAATATCAAATTTTGCCAATAAATATATTGGCAAGATAATTTTCCCATTCACCCCATCCTTAAATATTTTCTCCCCCTAAACTTTGGCAGAGAGTATAAGAAATTGTTGCTATTCCTTCTTTAAAATTTAGAGAGAATTCACTGGTAAAACCTTTTAGGCCTTGAAAATATATAATGGAAAGGATTCAAATTCTAGATTTAATTTATGTAATACTTATGGGATTGTTTATATCTTTTATTTCTTATTATTTCAGTATGCCAATTTCCCTTATTGGCAATTAGAGAACTTCTAAAAATGTCTATTTCACTAAAATTTTCAAGTGTATTTATGTGAAATTGCTAATAATATACCTTTAATATCCATTAATAGATACAAAGTCTGTAGTGATGTCCTCATTTTAATATCTGGATTTAGGGGATTATTTTCTCTGTTTTTGATCAGCCTTGCTAGAAGTCTTAAATTTCTTAGTTCTAAAATCATTTTTAGTTTTCTATTTTTGTACTAATAAATTTATTTTCCACTTCATTAATTTTTTCAAATTATATTTATGATTTTCTTCACTCGGGGTTAATTACTTTTTTTCAATTTCTTGGATTTGGATACTTAGGTAATCAATTTCCAGCCCATCATAATTTCTAACATATACACTTGGACTATAAATTTCACCCTTCAGTTCAGTTCAGTTGCTCAGTCGTTTCTGACTCTTTGCGACCCCATGAATTACAGCAGCCAGGCCTCCCTGTCTATCACCAACTCCTGGATATCACCAACTCCTGAGTTCGCTCAGACTCATGTCCATCGAGTCAGTGATGCCATCCAACCATCTCATCCTCTGTCATCCCCTTTTCCTCCTGCCCCAATCGCTCCCAGCATCAGAGTCTTTTCCAGTGAGTCAACTCTTCCCATGAGGTGGCCAAAGTACTGGAGTTTCAGCTTTAGCATCAGTCCTTCCAAAGAAATCCCAGAGCTGATCTCCTTCAGAATGGACTGGTTGGATCTCCTTGCAGTCCAAGGGACTCTCAGGCGTCTTCTCCAACACCACAGTTCAAAAGCATCCATTCTTCAGCCCTCAGCCTTCTTCACAGTCCAACTCTCACATCCATACATGACCACAGGAAAAACCATAGCCTTGACTAGATGGACCTTTGTTGGCAAAGTAACGTCTCTGCTTTTCTACCAAGGAGTAAGCATCTTTTAATTTCATGGCTGCAGTCACCATCTGCAATGATTCTGGAGCCCAGAAAAATAAAGTCTGACGCTGTTTCCACTGTTTCACCCTTAGCGTAGCTTTAACTGTATTTCACGTTTGATGTCTGTGCTTTCATTATTACTCAGTTCAGAATGCTTTCCAATATTCTTTGTTATTTCTTCCTTGACATTTGGATTATTTAGATACTTATTGCTTATTTTTCAAAGAGTGAGAATTTTCTAGTGATGTTTGTTGTTAATTTTTTTGCTTCATTTCACTGTGGTTGGAGAACACGTTCTGAATGATTTATCTATTCTTGTTCTATGTTCTAAGCCAAGGATAGTGTCAGAGACCAGAATTATCACACCATCTTGGTTGATTTTCAGATTTTGAGACTTTGGCATCTTATGGCTTTTCAAGTTACCTGGGAGTCAGGAAGAAAAATTAATAAATAAAAACAAGCGAATTCTATTCTACTCCCCTGCCCTATTTCACTTTATTTACAGCAGTGTCACTTTGGCTTATTTATTAGGTGTTATTTCAAAAGCTTTTTGTTTAAAAAAGAATTTGGCTGTTTGTAATCCACTGAATTTGAATATACTGCAGTTCTTACAATTTTGGAATACCATTATTCTATGCATTTTGCTATTATCAAAGCCCCAAATCACCTGTAAAGTGTAAAGTCAGTATGATCTTATGCGTTTAACATGGCACTCTAGTCTTCACATATTTGGTCCATTAAATTAGTCCAGTTACATTATTATTATTTAATTTATATATATTATCTATGTGTGAATGATCAAAAAAGTCTCCACTAAATTTTGTAAAAATCAATAGTCCAGCTAATCAATAGACTATTAATTAATCTAAAACTATAATTGAAGATCTAAAAGATTTTCAACCCATCTAAGGAATCAACAATGTACAAATTAAATCAATAGTGCTAAATGATTATTTTTATCAGAATGGCATAGATTAAGTATTATAAAATACTTTTGGTTGGAATCTATATTGAAAAATATTTTGTTTAAGGAAAAAGCTGGACTAAAGTCAGATGTCACAAACTTAAATGCCCACAGGAGCCTAGAAAGGGAAATCTCATTGACCTTACTCCTCCTGTGGTAGCATTCAGCTGTAAAAGCCTCATGCAAAGTTTCTGAGGGCACGATCAAGAAAAGTGAATTGAGCCCGGATCAGTCTCAAATATAAAGGAAATGATTAGATGCATTCAAACATGAAGCATTTTAGCATCCAGCTATCCTTCTTATCACAAACACATACCTATGCCTGATGACAAATTCAACTAATAAAAAGTATGAAGCAAAAAACAAATTAAATTAAAAGTGAAAGAGCCACAGTGAAATATTAGTGGTATGTACTAAATTCTTATAAAATCAAAACTAATGCCAGAAATCATGTAAATTGTATTTACATGACACTTTACTCATGAGACAAGTATAATAATAAAGATAAAATTACTTTTAAAATTAAAGAAGCAGTTAGAAGAGGCAGGAGGAGGCATGATATTGTTCCTTGATAGAGTCAATTAACAGGGCAAAAAATGGAAGTTTAATTTAAAAAGTCAAAGATATAATGATCCCAATCACTTAATAGTTTTCATGATATCTTTCATCTGCCTGTCAGAAATATCTAGGAAAAGAAGAAATATGGTCACTTTCTATTTTTCCAGTTTCTATTAAAATCAAGTTAAGTGAAGCCTTTTATGCAAAAATGTGACATGTTCTTATTCTTTAAAGTTTCAGATCTATTTATTATTCTCTGTATATTACAAAAAGACCCTGATATTTAAAATGGCATTTCCCTAATAGCAATGGCTATTTCTTGGTGGAAGATCTAAGATGACAAGGGAACTTTCTACTTTGAACTATTCTCCATGGCTAAAATTATGATAAGCATGTAATAACTTTATAATAAATGTAACCAAATTTCTTCCTTCAAAAGTGTTGTTCACTTGCTCAGTCATTTCCAACTCTTTGCAAGCCCATGGACTGCAACACGGCAGGGTTCTGTCCTTCACCAACTCCCGAAGCTTGCTCAAAATCATTGAGTTGATGATGCCATCCAACCATCTCGTCCTCTGTCATTGCCTTCTCCTGCCTTCAATCTTTCCCAGTATCAGGGTCTTTTCTAATAAGTTGACTCTTCACATCAGGTGGCCACAGGATTGGAGCTTCAGCTTCAGCTTCAATCCTTCCAATGAATATTCAGGACTGATTTCCTTTAGGATTGACTGATTGGATCTCCTTGCAGTCCAAGAGACTCTCAAGGGTCTTTTCTAACACCACAGTTCAAAAGCATCAATTCTTTGGCCCTCAGTCTTCTTTATGGTCCAACTCTCACACCCATATATGCCTACTGGAAAAGTCATAGCTCTCCCTAGATGGACATTTGTCAGCAAAAGCAAAGTAGTGTCTATGCTTTTTTTTTTTCTTCAAAATTAAAATAAGCCAATTATGAAACAAACACATAATAAAATTGTGTGGTTCATGCCACAGGCTAAGTTGTTACCTAATGACTGTTGAGACTTCTCTAGTTCTAAATTCTATCCGGCTGATCTTAAGTGATGAGAAATGGAAAAACACATGACACATGTCTCTGCCCTTCAGAGGGCGTCCCATCCCTTTCCTGCTCTGGCCTGGGACTGGGCTGTTCTGCCCCTTTCTCACGTCACCAGCTGCCTCTTTTTCCTCTTCTGCCTTCGTGTGTATAAGTTCTTCCCCTGTCCTATGCCAACTGGAATTTAACTCCTACAACTACACTGTGGGATTAATAGCTAGGAAGAGATCTTTCCTCGCTGACTACTTCTCCCTTGAAGGAGACCATATTTATTGCTTTAATTAGAGCACGAATCTGTAGGAGGAAATGTAAGTCTTCAGCCTTTCTCCTGACAGCATCAAACTGGGGAGGCAACTTGGAAGCTCTGCTCCAAGAAATGCCAGCTGGATAATTAGTACTGTACGGCTAACAGTTTTAAAAAACGTGGGAGGGGGGATGAGAATCAGTGTAAGCATCTTTAACAAATTTTAACTTTCGAAAATGGGTTTCTGAATTTGTTGCAGGTGAAGCATTAGGGAGATCTTTTTCTTAAATATGACAACATATTAATATTCTCTTTGTGTGGAGGGAGAAGCAAGGTGTTGATATTCATCTAACCTGCAGCAAATGTCAGTGAATGGCTGAGTTGGCTTGCTTTCTGTACTGAAAGGAAAGAATAATTCCCCACAATTATTCCTCCAAGGAGCATTAAATTTGCCAACTGATTAAAACAAAAAAAGATAAAAGTTTCTCGAGTTTATTTTAGGAATTCAGCAACGTCTGAGTAAGTCATAAGTTTTTAAGGTAACAACTTATCATGTGTCCAGAGGTGATTACCAAAATTATTAAATGGGTAGGCAGGCATTGCGCTGAGCAGGTTCATTATGCCTCAATATTAGCCCCAGTTGAGTCTTTCGTCCACATACAATGCACCTCTGCTTTGTTTGGGAGCAAGGATATAAATCTCTGTTGGTCTCTAGAAGAAGGAATTATTTATAGGCAAATTTAATGACTTTTCATAAAATTTGAACTCAATCATTCTTTATTCACTTATGCATTCAACAACTGAACATAGAAGGCCCTCTGTGCCAAATATTAGGACTACAGAGATAAACAACAAAGATTCTACCCCTGCTCTCACAAGTTGACTTTCTAAAGCAGAGGTTAGCAAACATTTTTAAAGCAATAGATAATAAATGGTTTTGATTTTGCAAGACCTACAGTATCTGTCAACACTACTCAACATTTCTGTTGTAACACGAACACAGCCACGGGCATGTTAGTCAGTCAGTCATAGCTGACTCTTTGCAACCCCATGGACTGTAGCCTGGAGGTTGCAGTCAGACACAACTGAGCAACTGGGCATCCACACACAACTTTCACACAGTACTTTCTTCCTCTACAGGGCATTCCCAAAAGGTAACGAACCACTGTCTGAGCACCTTCAATGGCAGGACATTGGCAATTTCCAAAGGCACCCTATTTTATTGTTGGACAGAGGTATTTTAATTAAATTTGTACTTCTATTAAGTACAAATATTTATATATATGTAATAAAGACTCTGAGTCCCAGTAAATTTAGCTCAACTAGTATCCCTAGTCTGTCCTCTTTGGTAGGCCTCAGGAAATAAGTAAAAGCAACTTTTCCATATGACTTAATTTACAGACAGCTATCCCATCATTTGCAAGTCTTTGTATTAATTATATTGTTTGCTCATTTTTGGTCTGATAGTTTGGTTCTTCTAATTAGAAGGTTAAACAAGGTGTGGTTTGGGTATTCTTTCTGATTCCTTCATATAGTCACTATTAGCTCTTTTGTTTCTAGTACAGATAATATTAAAAAGAAGATAGGGAGAAGAAAACTAGGTTGTTTCCTTCTAAAGTGGCAACACAAAACATATTTGCATAGTAATAACAATATGTGCCAGTATGCCCTATTAAAATTAATCTGCTTATGTGATAAGGCTTTTGGGACATGAGACCTAGCTTAGTTTCGACTTGAGAAAAAGTGAATCTTAAAAGGGCATTATCTTCTTTGCCTATTATCTCTTTTGCCCAAATTCTTCAAACTAGGCTTTAGCAGTACGTGAACCATGAACTTCCAGATATTCAAGCTGGATTTAGAAAAGGCAGAGGAACCAGAGATCAAATTGCCAACATCCATTGGATCATTGAAGAAGCAAAAGAGTTCCAGAAAAACATCTATGTCTGCTTTATTGACTATGTAAAAGCTTTTGACTGTGTGGATCACAACAAACTGCAAAATTCTGAAAGAGATGGGAATACCAGACCACCTGACCTGCCTCCTGAGAAATCTGCAGGCAGGTCAAGAATCATCAGAACTGGACATGGAACAACAGACTGGTTCCAAATTGTGAAAAGAGTATGTCAAGGCAGTATATTGTCACCCTGCTTATTTAACTTATATGTAGTGTATATTATGAAAAATGCCAAGTGGGATGAAGCACAAGCTGGAATCAAGATTGCTGGGAGAAATATCAATAACCTCAGATACGCAGATGACATGCCCTGATGGCAGAAAGTGAAGAAAAACTAAAGAGCCTCTTGAAAGTGAAAGAGGAGAGTGAAAAGTTGGCTTAAAACTCAACATTCAAAATACTAAGGACATGGCATCTGGTCCCATCACTTCATGGAAAATAGATGGGGAGACAATGGAAACAGTGACAAATTTTATTATCTTGGGCTCCAAAATCACTGCAGATGGTGACTGCATCCATCAAATTAAAAGACACTTGCTCCTTGGAAGAAAAGCTATGACCAACCTAGGCAGCATATTAAAAAGTAGAGACATTACTTTCCTGACAAAGGTCCGTCTACCCAAAGCTGTGGTTTTTCCAGCAGTCATGTATGGATGTGAGAGTTGGACTATAAAGAAAGCTGAGTGCTGAACAATTGATGCTTTTGAACTGTGGTGTTGAAGACTCTTGAGAATCCCTTGGGCTGCAAGGAGATCAAACCAATAAATCCTCAAGGAAATAAATTCTGAATATTCATTGGAAGGACTGATGCTTAACCTGAAACTCCAATACTTTGGCCACCTGATGCAAAGAACTGACTCATTGGAAAATACCCTGATGCTGGGAAAGATTGAAGGCATAAGAAGAAGGGGACAACAGAGAATGAAGTGGTTGGAGGGCATCACCAACTCATTGGACATGAGTTTGAGCAAGCTCCAAGAGTTGGTGATGGACAGGAAGGCCTGGTGTGCTACTGTCCATAGGGTTGCAAAGAGTTGAACACGACTGAATGATTGCAGTGAACTGAAATGATCTTCTTTGCAAAATAAATATTGCCAAAGCTAGCATTCTAATCTTTTTTGTGTTCTCTTATCTTTATTCAAATATACAAGGCAATTGGAAAAATTCAGCTTAATAACAAAAATTGCATTCAAATGGACAAAAATACTAGGGTATAATCCATGTTGTGTGTATATAATTCCATTTATAGCACTATATCATAGCCACTGGATATCACACTCTACTAGGAAAATAAGAGATTTTCGAGTCAGAACATAGCAAAGAACAGCTTCATTATGCAATATTTAGATAACTTTAGGAAGTTACATCTCAGAGCAACATTTTACAATATTTTTAAATTAATTTCTATTCAAATATGCTTGCATATGTGCTGGTTGCATCTGTCTCTTTGAGACCCTATGGACTGTAGCCTGCCAGGCTCCTCTGGCTATGGGATTCTCCATGGGTTGCCATGCCCTCCTCAGGGGATCTTCCCGACCCAGGGATCAGATCCACATCTCTTATGTCTCCTGCATTGGCAAGTGGGTTCTTTACCACTAGTGCCACCTGGGAAGCCCTTATTTGAATATAGTTGCTGTACAGTGTGGGAGAAGGCGATGGCACCCCACTCCAGTACTCTTGCCTGGAAAATCCCATGGACGGAGGAGCCTGGTAGGCTGCAGTCCATGAGGTCGTTGAAGAGTCAGACATGACTGAGCGACTTCACTTTCACTTTTTACTTTCGTGCATTGGAGAAGGAAATGGCAACCCACTCCAGGGTTCTTGCCTGGAGAATCCCAGGGACCAGGGAGCCTGGTGGGCTGCTGTCTATGGGGTCGCACAGAGTTGGACACGACTGAAGCGACTTAGCAGCAGCAGCTGTACAGTGTTGTATTAGTTACTATTGTATAGGAAAATGAATCAGCCATACATATACATAGATCCCCTCCCATTGGACTTCCTTCCCACTCAGGTTACCATAGAGCATCAAGTAGAGTTCCCTGTGCTATATAGTATGTCCTGATTAGTTATCTATTTTATACATGGTATGAACAGTGTACATGTGTCAACCCCAGAGCAAATTTAAGTCATAGCTATTCATTTGTAAAATGAAAGTAATAATACACATTTTACAGTACTGGATAAAATATGTTGGTAAACTGTTAAGCAGAATGTCTGATCAGTTCAGTTCAGTTCAATTGTTCAGTCGTGTCTGACTCTTTGCGACCCCATGGACTGCAGCACGCCAGGCTTCCCTGTCCATCACCTACTCCTGGAGCTGGCTCAAACTCAGAATGTCTGATACTCAAATATTTTTCTAGTCTCCTTCCTTTCAGCCTCCTCCTAGTTGCTTCTAAGGTTTAGTAATTGGCAAATTAAGGGTGAGAGGTGAAAAAAAGTGGGATGAGATAGACACTAAAAAATTTAAAAGGAGAAAATCTCAAAAGGAAATACAAACACATCACCCAAGCAATTCATTCTCTGGTCTCTTTATATGAAAACCTATCCCTAGAGTAATGAGTATATGATTGTAATATGATTAAATATTTAGCTTAAAAAGAAAATCCCTTTCTCATTTGGAGGTGATCATAAGGAAGCAAGTTGGTATGGTCCTCATTTAAAATGTAAGTGTTAGTTAAAGCATGTGAGATTATCTCAACCTTGGGCTCTGAGACATTTGGATAATAGCTCACATTTTTATAGCACTGGGCTGGTACCTTTAGACTGTGTGCTTTAAGCGTGTCACCTTCTTTAATCCTCACAACCAAGCTCGAGGGGTTATTATCTTCATTCACAGATGGAGAAACTGAAATGGTTTAGACCCACCATGAATTAGTGCAGAGTCAGGAATGGATTCCAGGCTGTCTGGCTGTGGTTTACACTGTGTTCTCAAATGCACTCCTCCCTTCTCCACTGCTCTTCGTCCTTCCTCTCTATTTTGTTGGGAGAAAAAGTGAGACAGCACTTTCAACCTGATGAACAGAAGTCTTAAACCCAAGCCTCTCAGGCCCACAGGTGATGTGAATGCGAGATGTAGGTCATGCTAGTCGGTCCCCAGGAAAGGCAGTGTATAGGGAGCAGCCTATTAAGCGCCAATTAAGGTTTTTTCCAACTTTTGGGAAATATTTGCCACTCTCCTAGGCACTGAGACTACCATGAATAAGAAAATAAAGCCCTTCTGTCTTTGAGTTGAGTAGTGCACCCCCCAGATTCATGTCTACCCAGAAGCTCAGAAGGTAATCATTGCGAATAGGGTCCTTGTAGCTCTGATTAAGGTAAGGATAAAGATGAGACCATACGAGATTAAGGTGGGCTCTACTCATGGGAGACAGAACGGGGCACACAGACATGGGGGAGAAAAGAGCATTGTGAAGACGGGGGCAGAGGTCTGCACGATGTGTCTATAAGCCAGGATCAGCAAAGACTACTGTAACCACCACGGACCAGGCCCTCCCTCACAGTTCCCGGACAGAATCCACCCTGCTGACACTTTGATTTAGGCTTCTGACCTCTAGAATGATGAGAGAAAAGCTCTGTTGTTTTAAGTCTCAAGTTTGTGGCAATTTGTGGCAGCTATCCTAGGAAATATATTCTGCCCTTGCTGATGTGCATTCTAGAAGGGAAAAGAGAAAATATGATATATAAATAAGTGCATAATATTACATGGTCCTCAGTGCTTCTTGTTGCAAAAAATCCTGGAGGACTAAACATTTGTAACTAGCTCCCTGCTCACTAAACCCAAAGTATCTCACAAGAACTACTAAATTTCAGTCCTAGCCTTGTTCCTTCATCTTGTCCCAAAACTAACAGACTCTCATTTTCCTCAGGGAAAACTTCTTGGCACAAAACTGAGCACTCACAGACCTTCTCTGATTTCCTAACCTCTTTAAGCAACTGGTATTCTACTGAGCAGTCTTCTTGAGTTGTTTTCATATCGAAGATTTTAATAAAGGCTCAAGCTAGCAATTTTGGTTGTCTTTCTCCTTCATCTTAGGATGGAAGGGATCTTAGGAATCTACTCTAGCCCCTGTTATAGATCAGTGATGATGTGATTGGAAAGGATCATGATTGGTTAGCAATAAAACGGACTTCCCCAGGTGGCACAAGTGGTAGAGAATCCACTTGCCAATGTAGGATATATGTGTTCGATCCCCAGCTCTAGAAGATCCCCTGAAGTGGGAAATGGCAACCCGCTCCAGTATTCTCACCTGGAAAATTTCACAGACAGAGGAGACTGGCAGGCTACAGTCCATGGGGCCAGAGAGTTGGACACGACTAAGCAGCTAAATGGTAATAAGATTATTGTATGTGATTATTCTATCACACACAAACTGCGTGAACTTAAGTCACCCCACCAATCTCTCAGTTTCCTCATCTGTAAAATGGGAAGGAATTGGAATAAGTGACCCCAAAAGTCCTTTCCAATCTTAGTCTTGTATGTCTTTATGGCTACAACTGCATGAGAACAAATCAATCAGTTGGATATACTGTGGCATAAAAATACTTAAAACCCGAATCAAGACCAACTTAATAGGTCAACTATTATTCACTACACTAAAGGCCATATAAAAGCAAATCTTATAAATCAGTAAATGTCTTATTTGTAGCTCATCTAGCATGTTTACTTTTTCAGCCATGTGAAAGTGTGAAAGTATTACTGGCTCAGTTTTGTCTGACTCTTTGCCACCCCATGGACTGTACCCTCCAGGCTTCTCTGCCCATGGGATTGTCCAGGCAAGAATACTGGAGTGAGTAGCTATTCCCTTCTGCAGGGGATCTTCCCCACCCACAGATCAAACCCAGGTCTCTGTAATATGACCTCCTCTATGAAATTTTTGTCTTACCTCTCCCGTTCATGACAACCTCTCTCTTCTGTAAACCTTTACCACTTATAGTCATGACTAAGTGCCACTGCTCATGACCTTAGATTTTTCAGCTGGACTGTAATTTAGTAAGAGTCTAGTAATTCTACATTCTGCAGCTGTGATTTTTCAAGAGAAACAAGAGACCTAGATTTATTTGTAAAATTTTACATTTAAGTATGATCAATTAAATCGAACATTTTCAAAACATCATGTGGCTATGTAACACATTGACAAGGCAAGTTTGTTTCATGGGCTGAGTTAGAGACCTCTGAAAGAGAGAATCACTGCAAAATGGAAGATTTTATTTGGGGAAGTGAAAAAGCCTCTGAAACTCACATCCATCTGAATACCCAATAAATGCCCCCAGTTCCCATGTCCAGAACAAACTGGGACTCTCTTCAATATGTGACAGCAGTCATTTTGAGTGTATTTGCTAAATATTAAATATGATTTCTTCTCTACAGAGAAGGCAATGGTACCCCACTCCAGTACTCTTGCCTGGAAAATCCCATGGATGGAGGAGCCTGGTAGGCTGCAGTCCATGGGGTCCCTAAGAGTCAGACATGACTGAGCGACTTCGCTTTCACTTTTCACTTTCATGCATTGTAGAAGGAAATGGCAACCCACTCCAGTGTTCTTGCCTGGAGAATCCCAGGGACCGGTGGCTGCCGTCTATGGGGTCACAGAGAGTCGGACACGACTGAAGTGATTTAGCATAGCACAGCATTTCTACTCTCAATAAAATGATAGTCTTATTTAAGAAAAAGTTTTTAAAATTATGCACTAGTACATATCTATTACATATAAATTAACTTCCCCAGCTCCTAAAAGCACATGAGAAAGGAACAGTACACTCTGATTAAATTGATTAATGAAGCTCTATCTCAGAGGTGCAAGGTTGGCTCAACATTAGAATATCTGAGGAGGTCCCTGGTGGCCTAGTTAGTGGTTAGGATTCTGGGCTTTCACTAAAATGGCCTGGATACAAATTCGGTCCCTGATCAGGAAACAGATCTGCATGCCACATGGTGTGACCAAAAAAAAAAAAAACACAAAAGGAAGGAGAGAAAGAAAATTTGGTCTCATATTTCATGAAGAAAATAAAGATAAAAATAAAGACTGTGATCCTAATAGAAGTTGAATTTTTAAAATAAAATTTGGTATCAATTCCTGTTAAAATAAGCAATAAATAATAAACGTATTTAGTGGTTTGATGCTATAAGCATTCTCATTGATGTCACCAATAACACAGAAACACCTACACCCTCCACTGTCACTCAACTGAATTAAAATTACAGCAAAACTTGTGTAAATAAAAAGAAGCATATAATAGTTTTCTGAAGATGAAAATTCAACTGAAGAACATAACAAAGAGTCTGAACAAAGGAAAGTATATATGCTTCTTCTGAATGGAAGCTTAAACACTGTAAAGATGCCAAACATTCCTAAATTAGCATACACATTCAATCCAATCACAATGAGAATGTCAAGGCCTATTTTTTTACTTTGTGTTAGTGGGAGGAGAGCTTGACAAAGGATAGTCAAATCTCACTAGAAAGAATATATGCATTAAAATAGGTGAAAGCTTTTTTTTTTTTTTTCATTTTGAGACAATTTTAAGCTTACAAAAGAGTTGCAAAAATAGTGGCATTCTTTATAGTATTCATCATCTAGTTTTCTCTTACATTAACAACTTATGTAGCCATGGAACAGTTACCAAAATTAAGAAATTAACCTTGCTATAATATTATTAACTAAATTTTCAGAATATATTCGGATATCGCCAATTTTTCCACTAACGTACCTTTGGTGTTTCAGGATCCCACGTGGCACCTAATTGTCACGTGTCTTTAGTTTCCTCTGACAAGTGACAGTTCCTTTGTGACTCTGACACATTTGTAGACTACCGGTTAGTTACCCTCTATTTGGTTTTGTCTGATGTTAATTTGGGTTTTAATTTGGTCCTTAATTTGAGCTTGTCTGCTGTTTTCCATCATTATGTTAGGGGAAGCACACTGAAACCCTACACCCTGGCCAGGCACCATAGTAACCATTTGCATAAGTTGTTTTATGACAAGAGGTCCCGGTTAGGAACACAGAACTAATAAGCCTCCACCAACCGGAAGAGTTCTGGAAAGGTCAAAAGGAGACACCAGGTGTCCGACTACCTCCCAGAATCCTCTCTGGCGTCCATCTTGGCTGAACAAGGCTTGCACCAACAGGAAGGACTCTGAGTCAGAATGATTGGCTAAAGACAACCCAGAAACTAATCCCATCACCATAAAACCCAAGACTGTGAGCCATGTGGCAGAGCTGTTCTCCTGGGTTCCTTTATCCTACTGCTCTCCACCTGGGTACCCTTTCTCAATATTTCTCCTGCTTTGTCTCCTTGGATAATTCATTTCCAAGTGTTAGACAAGAGCCCAGTTTCAGGCCCTGGAAGGGGTCCCCCCTCCTGCAACAATTAGATTGAAGTTATGCATTATTGGGAAGGATGTTTCAGAAGTGATTTACCATTCTCTGTAAGTCATATCTGTGTATGTGATTTTGACATGTGTTATTGGTAATGCAAACTTTGATCTCTTGGGGAAGTGCTATATGCCAGGATTCTCTCCTATAAATTTATTTATTTTTTGCTACCTGTAATTAGATATAGTTGGGAAGAGATTCTTTGAGACTATTCAAATATCTTATTTATGCATAAATTTTGCCTAGTAATTTTAGCATTCATTGATGGGTCTAACAAACCATTTTGAAACAGATGTATCCATCAAGACTTGCCTATCAGATTCTAAATGATTATACAGCTTCAGTGATTTAAAGAAGTATGAAGAATAAAAAAAGATATTAGTGGATAAGAAAAGAGAGCCCAGTAAAAGGTGCAAGTGTATATGCAAATATAGACATAATAAGCAGTAAGAAACAGATGTATTATTCAATAATTATGTAGGGATAATTGGCTAACCATTTGGAGAAAAATATATTAGATGTCTATTTTCAGTTCCATTCAGTTGCTCAGTCGTGTCTGACTCTTTGCGACCCCATGAACCACAACATGACAGGCCTCCGTGTCCATCACCAACTCCCGGAGTCCACCCAAACCCATGTCCATCTAGTTGATGATGCCATGCAATCATCTCATCCTCTGTCATCTCCTTCTCCTCCCGCCCTCAATCTCTCCCAGCATCAGGGGCCTTTCCAATGAGTCAGCTCTTTGCACCAAGTGGCCAAAGTATTGGAGTTTCAGCTTCAACATCAGTCCTTCCAATGAACACCCAGGACTGATCTCCTTTAGGATGGACTGGTTGGATCTCCTTGCAGTCCAAGGGGCTCTCAAGAGTCTTCTTCAACACCACAGTTCTAAAGCATCAATTCTTTGGTGCTCAGCCTTCTTCACAGTCCAACTCTCACATCCATACATGACCACTGGAAAAACCATAGCCTTGACTAGACAGACCTTTGTTGGCAAAGTAATGTCTCTGCTTTTTAACATGCTATCTAGGTTGGTCATAACTTTCCTTCCAAGGAGTAAGCGTCTTTTAATTTCATGGCTGCAATCACCATCTGCAGTGATTTTGGAGCCCAGAAAAATAAAGTCAGCCACTGTTTCCACTGTATCCCCATGTATCTGCCATGAAGTGATGGGACCAGATGCCATGATCTTCATTTTCTGAATGTTGAGCTTTAAGCCAACTTTTTCACTCTCCTCTTTCACTTTCATCAAGAGGCTTTTTAGTTCTTCTTCACTTTCTGCCATAAGGGTGGTGTCATCTGCATATCTGAGGTTATTGATATTTCTCCCAGCAATCTTGATTCCAGCTTGTGCTTCATCCAACCCAGAGTTTCTCATGATGTACTCTGCATATAAGTTAAATATGGAGGGTGACAATATACAGCCTTGACGTACTCCTTTTCCTATTTGGAACCAGTCTATTGTTCCATGTCCAGTTCTAACTGTTGCTTCCTGACCTGCATATAGGTTTCTCAGGAGGCAGGGCAGGTGTTCTGGTATGCCCATCTCTTTCAGACCTCTATTTTATGTATGCACGAATTATATTCCAAATGCATAAGTTTAAAATTAGATCATTAAATGTTCTAGGATACAGTACAGGAGAATAGTTATATAATGTTGAACAGCAAATCTTGAAAATTTGCTAAGTGTGATTCAAAACTAAAAGCCTTAAATGAAAAAAACCTGACAGATTTGACTGCATAGAAGTAGAGTTTCATCAAGTGAAACATTGCAAACAAATTGGGAAGTGTGTGTGTGTGTATGTGTGTGTTTGAGATCTCTTACAAATCAGTATATACCTGTGGCGGATTCACGTTGATGTGTGACAAAACCAATACAGTATTGTAAAGTAATTAACCTCCAATTAAAATAACTAAATTTATTAAAAAAATAATAATCCACAAAAAAATTTATAGACAGGAGTCATAATCAGGAATGTAAAAGATACATATGCATATACAGATTCATTGTAGCATTACTTAACATTTCAGAAACTAGAAACAAATGTCAACCTATAGATGCACAGTTAATTCAACTATAGTATAGCCACACAAAGGGTGAACTACACAGTTGTTAAAATAATATGAATACTCTTTGTATAATTTTTATGTATAGTGTTTCTTATAACCAGGAACCACATTTAATTAAAGGAAAAGCAAAGTTAGACTGGGAAAGGATACCCCAAAAACTGAAAAAACGTTCAGTTTCTTTAGAGATTATAAAAACTAAAGATATAACAATGAGAATGCAATAAAACCACCTCTTTCTCTCTTTCTCTCGTTCAGATCCTTCTATGAAATTATTTTACCTCTGTTATTTTTATCTTATATAAATAACATGGATGTAACCAAATTTAAGATCATGGGCTTTTACTAAAATACCATCAAAAGTCCAACATTTGGGAAACTTGCAAGTAAAATAAGTATAATGTGAAATGAAAAAAAGCAAAAGAAGTACATATGTGTAGTGTCATCTCTAGTTAGTAAAAATGCATAGGAGGAAGGGACAAAAATTGCTCTGTTTTAAAAAGTTTATTTCCTTCACAGAAATTCCGTAGCTGGGAATATGTATTTTACCATTCAAAAGACAGGCATCTTTAAAGCATTATTTGTGGCAGCTTTATTTGTGACATCCCAAACACTGGAAACTAAATGACTAGAAATTTGAGATCTGTTAAGCTAGAGTTTGATGTTTTCATATGATGGATTATTTTTCAGCTATTATATGCTGAAAAAGAATTTCAAGTGGCATGCAAAAGTACAGTATCATATAAAAGGCAGAAAATATTAGGAAGATACCTGATGTTAACTGTAAAATTATATACTTTGGAAGAAATTTAGGAAGAAAATGCAATAAATTGCAATTTTTTTGTGTGGTGGGGTTATGGGCAATCTTGACATTTTCCTTTATGCTTTTCTTCATTTTTCACATTTTCTCCTATAGGAATGTATCAATATTAATCTCAGAAAATAGCCTTTTCTTTAAAAACAAGAAAAAGGATGTGGAATAGGTGTTTTGCAGATGGATGTTCTATTCGATGATATCAGTAGTTTCCCCTAAAACAATGATGCAACAAAAATTGGCCTTTAAACTTGAACAACCCATAGATCTGAGAGAAAGTGAAGGGCAGACCTTTAACTGTTGATTTTACTCTAGCTAAGGGACGAGGAGTTCAGTAAAAATAATGTTAGGGATAGAAGGATAATTGGTGCCTTGAAGTCGGCACTGTGCTGCTTTGAAAGAAAAAAAATTGTGATAATGATATTTCTGAATCAGTAAGACACAGACCTCTGGCTGTGAATAAAAACCTAAGAGAAATGTTTGTTAAAGAAGTCAAAGGATGAGAAAACAGCTTTCAATTCAATGAGGTTGAGCATAGGGTTTTGTTTCCTAATTTTAAGCCTGATTCAAAGAGAAGTTTACAAAATCCCTTTGGAAGGGGGTGATGACTCATTTTTCAAAAACATGATTCTAGGGTACCTTAACACCAAACTTGATCGACACATATAAATGCTCACATTGTAATCATTAAGACTGTTGAGAAGAACTAGGTGTAGAAAGGAACGATTAAGATGGGGAGAATCACTGTCAAATCACAAACCCTCAGAAATTAAGACAAATGAAAGCAGGAATCAGTGGGATTAGATATATACATACCCATTTACAAACATTTTTTGGGAATTCAGCTGCAGGAGCTCTCCAAAGTAGATTGATTTTGAGTTCCTTATCAAAGTAAGATCAGTAAGTGGAAGTTACAGAGTTGGTATTTCAGTTCAAGGAAAAAGCAGGGGGTTTTTGTTTTGTTTTGTTTTTTTTTAGCCAGTAAAAGTATTTTCAATGGTTTTGGTTACATTTTGCACCCATGAGAGATCATGCCACTGCAAATGGGTAGATGACATTCTCCTACTACACAATATTTGGTCACCTCTCCATTCCATGTGTTTTTCCTTCGGTATTCTGATCTAGCTAATGGTGTCACTATGTGCATGCATGCTAAATCACTTCAGTTGTTTCCGACTCTTTGCAACCCTGTGAACTGTAGCCCTCCAGGCTCCTCTGTCCATGGGATTCTCCAGGCAAAAATATTGGAGCCGATTGCCTTGGCTTCCTCCAGGGGATCTTCCTAACACAGGGATGGGACCTGCATCTCCTGTGGCTCCTGCATTGCAGGCGGATTCTTTAGCACTGAGCCATCAGGAAAGCCCTATGGTATCACTACACACTGCCCATTTGCCTAAACTGGGAGTCTAGGGGTCATTTATTCTGCCTTCTCATATCAAATTAGGTCCAGTGAAGGCTTTAGGAAATATTAATATCCTAAGCATCTCCTGGTTAATCCACTCCCCCACTGCCATACTTTCCAGGATCTTGTCGCTTCCACTTAAGCGTCATAATAGCCTTCTTGGTAGTCTCTCATGCTGTCGTTCTTACTCACTCAACCATATTGATAGCAAGATTATCTTGGGTTTGTGACTCAGAGGCTCACACCTTATATGTACTCAATAAATATTTGGTGGATGTATGAAAGGATAAATTCATCTAATGAATAGCAAAATGTCAGTCAAATTATGCTTCCCTCTGCTTAAAGTCCCTCACCTCCACCCCTTTTATGTACATATTGAAGCTAAAATCCTCTAACTAGATCTGGCTCTGTATTATTGTGATTTATAATAATATATACAGATACTCCTCAATGTATGAAGGGATTATTTCTCAATAAACCCATCATAAATTGAAAATATCTTAAGTCAAAACTCTATTTAATATACTGCTAGGTAGGAAGTTAGGCATGAGCAACAAGTGGTGGACTGGCTGAAAGGGATGCAAACTGATCTCTAAACTCCATCCCAGATACACGCAGGAGAGCTAACAGATATGCTACAAAATAACCACAGAGATTTTTCAGCTCCTGCACTGGTGCCCTCTGCCCACAGTGGATTCACAATAACCACAGGGACTCCTCTAAGTAACCTCAGGCAGTTAGGGGCCCATTAAGATCTTTTAGAACTAACACCCCAAAAAGATGTCCTTTTCATTATAGGGGACTGGAATGCAAAAGTAGGAAGTCAAGAAACACCTGGAGTAACAGGAAAATTTGGCCTTGGAATACAAAATGAAGCAAGGCAAAGGCTAATAGAGTTTTGCCAAGAGAACACACTGGTCATAGCAAACACTCTCTTCCAACAACACAAGAGAAAACTCTATACATGGACATTACCAGATGGTCAACACCGAAATCAGATTGATTATATTCTTTGCAGCCAAAGATGGAGAAGCTCTCTCTATACAGTCAGCAAAAACAAGACCAGGAGCTGACTGTGGCTCAGATCATGAACTCCTTATTGCCAAATTCAGACTTAAACTGAAGAAAGTGGGGAAAACCACTAGACCATTCAGGTATGACCTAAATCAAATCCCTTATGATTATACAGTGCAAGTGAGATATAGATTTAAGGGCCTAGATCTGATAGACAGAGTGCCTGATGAACAATGGAATGAGGTTCGTGACATTGTACAGGAGACAGGGATCAAGAACATCCACATGGAAAAGAAGTACAAAAAAGCAAAATGGCTGGCTGAGGAGGCCTTACAAATAGCTGTGAAAAGAAGAGAAGTGAAAAGCAAAGGAGAAAAGGAAAGATATAAGCATCTGAATGCAGAGTTCCAAAGAATAGCAAGAAGAGATCAGAAAGCCTTTCTCAGTGATCAATGCAAAGAAATAGAGGAAAACAATAGAATGGGAAAGACTAGAGATCTCTTCAAGAAAATTAGAGATACCAAGGGAATATTTCATGCAAAGATGGGCTCGATAAAGGACAGAAATGGTAAGGACCTAACAGAAGCATAAGATATTAAGAAGAGGTGGCAAGAATACACAGAAGAACTGTACAAAAAAGAGCTTCACAACCCAGATAATCTCGATGGTGTGATCACTGACCTAGAGCCAGACATCCTGGAATGTGAAGTCAAGTGGGCCTTAGAAAGCATTGCTATGAACAAAGCTAGTGGAGGTGAGGGAATTCCAGTTGACCTGTTTCAAATCCCGGAAGATGATGCTGTGAAAGTGCTGCACTCAATATGCCAGCAAATTTAGAAAACTCAGCAGCGGCCACAGGACTGGAAAAGGTCAGTTTTCATTCCAATCCCAAAGAAAGGCAATGCCAAAGAATGCTCAAAGTATCACACAATTGCACTCATCTCACATGCTAGTAAAGTAATGCTCAAAATTCTCCAAGCCAGGCTTCAGCAATATGTGAACAGTGAACTTCCAGATGTTCAAACTGGTTTTAGAAAAGGCAGAGGAACCAGAGACCAAATTGCCAGCACCCACTGGATCATGGAAAAAGCAAGAGAGTTCCAGAAAAACATCTATTTCTGCTTTATTGACTATGCCAAAGCCTTTGACTGTGTGGATCACAATAAACTGTGGACAATACTGAAAGAGATGGGAATACCAGACCACCTGACTGGCCTCTTGAGAAATCTGTATGCAGATCAGGAAGCAACAGTTAGAACTGGACATGGAACAACAGACTGGTTCTAAATAGGAAAAGGAGTACATCGAGGCTGTATATTGTCACCCTGATTATTTAACTTATATGCAGAGTACATCATGAGAAACAGTGGGCTGGATGAAGCACAAGCTGGAATCAAGATTGCTGGGAGAAATATCAATAACCTCAGATATGCAAATGACACCACCCTAATGGCAAAAAGTGAAGAGGAACTAAAAAGCCTCTTGATGAAAGTGAAAGAGGAGAGTGAAAAAGTTGGCTTAAAGCTCAACATTCAGAAAACGAAGATCATGGCATCTGGTCCCATCACTTCATGGGGAATAGATGGGGAAACAGTGTCAGACTTTATTTTTTGGGGCTCCAAAATCACTGCAGATGGTTATTGCAGCAATGAAATTAAAAGATGCTTACTCCTTGGAAGGAAAGTTATGACCAACCTAGATAGCATAGTGAAAAGCAGAGACATTACTTTGCCAACAAAGGTCCGTCTAGTCAAGGCTATGGTTTTTCCATTGGTCATGTATGGATGTGACAGTTGGACTTTGAAGAAAGCTGAGCAACAAATAATTGATGATTCTGAACTGTGGTGTTGGAGAAGCCTCTTGAGAGTCCCTTGGACTGCAAGGAGATCCAACCAGTCCATCCTAAAGGAGATCAGTCCTGGGTGTTCATTGCAAGGACTGATGCTGAAGCTCAAACTTCAATACTTTGGCCACCTCATGCGAAGAGTTGACTCATTGGAAAAGACCCTGATGCTGGGAGGGATTGGGGGCAGGAGGAGAAGGGGACGACAGAGGATGAGATGGCTGGATGGCATCACTGACTCGATGGACATGAGTTTGAGTGAACTCCGGGAGTTGGTGATGGACAGGCAGGCCTGGCGTGCTGCAATTCATGGGGTCACAAAGAGTCAGACACGACTGAGAGACTGAACTGAAGGGCTCAAATATACTCTATATCTAATTATGACATACTGAATTATGGGAAGACATAACCAATCCAACTTGCCATTATGTAACTTTAAATTGTCAATTGGCCTTGAGCATATGCCCATTTGCATTCCCTTTCATTGACTGGTGGCGGGTACAAGCCCATATTTTGCCCAAGACATAACCAGAAGGAGGAAACTGGAAGTATGAAAGGGGGAAGCCAAGAGGGATTGACAGGAAGGAGGAAGAGGACTCCTTTGGGAATGCCTAACAAAAATATATCTCTGCTTGA
Source organism: Bos grunniens (assembly GCF_055505025.1). Classification (NCBI taxonomy): domain Eukaryota; kingdom Metazoa; phylum Chordata; class Mammalia; order Artiodactyla; family Bovidae; genus Bos; species Bos grunniens. The sequence continues at coordinate 56,859,293 of NC_141183.1, read as the reverse complement.
GCTGACCTGAGCTCTAACTTGTCTATTGTTCTACACATTTTATTCCATTGCTCCAACTTTTTGTTGGGATGAGACAAGAACTGACAAAGAGAAATAAATCATCCTGACATATATCTAAACCACCAAACATCCTACCTTCAACATGCTCAGAACATTTCCATTAGTTTACCGTTAGGCAAAATTATCTAACACTGAACCAATTTTATATAAAATGTTGAACATCTCATGTAATTCATTACATACAGTGGTGCTGTCCTGGTGGCTCAGCGGTAAAGAATCTGCCTGCAGTGCAGGAAATGCAAGTTCAGTCCCTGAGTTTGGAAGATTCCCTGAAGAAGAATCAACCCATTCCAGTATTCTTGCCTGGAAAATCCCATGGACAGAGGAGCCTTGTGGGCTACAGTCCATGGGGTTGCAGAAGCGTTGGACACGACTTAGAGACTAAACAGCAACCACCAACTGAAAGTGAAAACAGAAAGGTCGTCAATGGACCAGTTGTTTACTCTCACGATCCTGTGACTGGGAGCTGTGGCTACTGCCCTGCTCAGCCGCAGGAAAGTGTATTGTGCAGAGAACTGCTGGCCCAGAAAAAGCTCAAATTTCAAAATTCGAAGTTTGATTTCTACCAAATGCTTGTTGATCATCTTACAGTCAAAAAATCATTAATTGGGACCCTCTATATTTGGTCTCCATCTCAGTTTCTAGCCAAGAGCGCCTAAGACCTTTGGCATTTTCTAAGTGTGGGAGGGTAAAGGTGTCTTTTGTTGTGTTAATCAAGTAAATTTTGGATCCCATGTAAGGATGGGGGCTGGTTGCCGGAGGAACCAATGGCATGATTAAGGGTTGTAACTTTCAGTCACAACCCCTTGGCTTCCGGAGAGGGGAGAAGGGTTGGAGGTTGAATCAGTTATCAATGAACAATAATTTCATCAATCATGGCTATGTAATGAGCTATCCATAAAAACCCAAACAAGATTTGGTGACTTCCAGGTTGGTGACCACACTGAGATTTAGGGAGAGTGACACTTGGAGGAAACATAAAAGCTCTGGCCCTTTCCCCATATTTTGCTCTATGCAACTCTTCCATCTGATAGTTCTGGAGTTAAATCCTTTTATAATGAATTTAGTAAGTAAAATAGTTCTCTTATTTCTATGAGTTGTTCTAGCAAATAAATCAAACTCAAAAATGCCATCATGGAAACTTCTGATTTATAGATAGTAGGTCAGAAACACATATGACAAGTTGGACTTTCAACCAGCATCTGAAGCCAGTGGGTGGAGCTAACCCCTGATCTATGGAATCTGATGCTGCTTCCAGGTAGGTAGTGCCAGAATGATTTGAATTGTTAGACACCCAGTTGGTATCACAAAAACTGTTTGTCAGTGAGGGGACCCCCTCCACACATTGAAATTGGGTCCAGTAAACCCGAAGAGGCCCCACCAATCTTTCCAAGTTCACCTCTGGACAATTATAGATTCTGTGCACAGTATATCTCAAATGGTATGTGCGTGATGAAGTGAAGTGAAGTGAAAGTTGCCCAGTCACATCTGAATCTGCAACCCCATGGATTGTAACCCGCCAAGGCTCCTCTGTCCATGGAATTCTCCAGACAACAATACTGGAGTGTGTAGCTGTTCCCTTTTCCAGGGGATTTTCCCAACCCAGGAATCAAACCCAGGTCTCCCTGGGTTCTGATTTATAGATAGAAAACTTCTGATTTATAGATAGTAGGTCAGAAACACATGTTACAACTTGAACTTTCAACCAGCATCTGAAGCCAATGGGTGGACCTAACCCCTGATCTATGGAATCTTGATGCAGGTCTCCCGCATTGCAGGTGGATTCTTTACCATCTGAGCCATGAGGGGAGCCATTAAGCATGCAAGGTGCTGAGCTAGAACAGCTGTTCTCGAGCCTCACAATACATCAGACTCAGCTAGAGGGCTCATAAAAACAGGTTGATGAGTTTCTCTTCCAGAGTTTATGAGTCAGGAGGTCTAGAGTTGGGCCTGAGAATTTACATTTCTATCCATTTCTCAGATGATGCTAGTTCTGCCAAGCTAGAGAACTTCTGTGAAAGATTACATTAAAAAATCCTTTTAGCTGTGATAGCAAAGGATATTGGGGGTTATCAATATCTGTAAGGCATTTCTTTATAACTTAAAATAATTTTGTTCAAAATAATACTTGAAATTATTTGAAGTGATGATTTTGTTTTGAACTAGGCGAGAGAAGCTAGAGCAATTTATAGAAGGGAATATGGTGTCTTACAGCTTTCTAGGTGGTGCTAGTGGTAAAGAACTCACCTGCCAATGAAAGAGACATAAGATCCGCGGGTTTGATCCCTGGGTTGGGAAAACCCCCTGATGGAGGGCAGGACACCCCACTCCAGTATTCTTATCTGGAGAATCTCATGGACAGAGGAGCCTGGTGGGCTATGGTCCATAGGGTCTCAAAGAGTCGGACACGACTGAAGTGACTTAGCACAGCACAGCGCACAGTATCTTAGGGAATACATTTTTATATTCTTGAGCTCAGGAAAAAAAAGAAAGAGAAAGAAAATTTATCTCTGACCACGAATAGTTGAACTCTAAAGTTCTGGTGGCTAAGAGTATGGGCTTTCTTCACTCAGTATGATAACCTCCAGGTCCATCATGTTGCTGCACATGAAAATATGTTATTCTTCTTTATGACTAAGTAATATTCCTTTGCGTGTATAATATTTTCATGTATGTATACATATATACCGGAGGAGGCAATGGCACCCCACTGCAGTACTCTTGCCTGGAAACTCCCATGGACAGAGGAGCCTAGTAGGCTGCAGTCCATGGGGTCGCTAAGGGTAGGACACGACTGAGTGACTTCATTTGCACTTTTCCCTTTCATGCATTGGAGAAGGAAATGGCAACCCACTCCAGTGTTCTTGACTGGAGAATCCCAGGGATGAGGGAAGCTGGTGGGCTACCGTCTATGGGGTCGCACAGAGTCAGACACGACTGAAGCAAGCAACTTAGCAGCATACATATATACACTCAGGAAGCCATATAAAATAAATATTATATGATATCACTCATATGTGGAATCTAAAAAATAATACAAATTAATTTATTTACAAAACAGAAACAGAACCTCAGGCATAGAAAACAAGCTTACACTTACCAAAGAGAAAAACCAGGGGAGGGAGAGAGAGAGAATTTAGGAGTAGGGGACTAACAGATACACACCACTACATAAAAAACAGATAAATAGCATGGATGTACTGTATAGAATAGAAAACTATATTCAATATCTTGTAATAATATGCAATGGAGAAATATATGTGTATATGTGTAACTGAACCACTTGGCTGTTCACATGGAGCTACACAATATTTTTAATCAACTCTACTTTAATTTTTTTTTAAAGGAAAATAAGGAAAGGAAAAGAGTACCTTCGTGGTTGTTGAGTTCCAGCCTTGCCAATTAGTAGCTGTGAAATATTGGGTAACTAACTTAACCTCAATAAGCCAAAGTTTTTCAAATACAGATGGTAATAAGATCTACTTCTCAGGTTTGCTGAGAGGATTAAATAATGTGCTTAGCTAGATGCCTGGAACATAGTTGAAGTGTAATAAATAATGTCATTAAAATCTTAACAAGTAAGAAACTTGGTCAACAGAATTAGTGGCAAGAACAGTAATTTATATATTTTTATATGACTCAACTTCTCTTAAGAGTACATATTCTACCACTTGACAAAAAAAGAAAATCAAGTTAATTCAGTCCCCATCCAACTTCCTTTTCTTCAGGATACATCTGCTTTCTAGGGACTTGTGGGGTGCCTTAGCTTGGTATGAGGGGACATCTCATTAGTTCTTGGTTATTAACTATTTACACTTTATCCTCGAAGGTTGTAATCTGAGTAGCCTTCAATCATGAATCTAATCATTGCTATGGAGAAGGCGATGGCAACCCACTCCGGTACTCTTGCCTGGAAAATCCCATGGGCAGAGGAGCCTGGTGGGCTGCAGTCCATGGGGCCGCACAGAGTCGGACACCACTGAGCGACTCCACTTTCACTTTTCACTATTCCAAACCACAAGACTCCATCCCATTCAGCTTCCTTGCCACCCTTGGGGACTCAGGAGCAGCTGTCCTGAGCTACTCTGAACCAAAGAAACACATTGGGTTTATGTAAGAGCCTGTCTCTGGTTCCCTAGTGGGCACAGGAAATTGTTTCACTGCTTCCAGCTTCTCACTGGGGTGTTCGGAACTCTGGGAATATGCCTCAGTTCAATGTACCCAGGGGCACTGTGCCATCTCTACACTACTTCTCCTAGGCCTAGCTGGGATGTGGGTTCTGCAAGGCCCCACTGCTTTCCCAGATGCCATGCAGAAAGAGAAGGAACAGTTTTGAATCACCAATGCGACTGGAGTTTCTGTGCACTTCTAGGGCAGTTTGGAAGTCTAAATGAGGGAATCCAAGGAAGAGCCCATTTCTCTGAATATTTGCATCTCAAGTTCTCTCATTGCCCCTCTGAATCAACTTCCCTCCCCACTTTCCAGCTTAATTTTATGTCATTTTAGCAACGGATAAAATCAGTTCTCCCTACTCCAAATATTTCTCTTATTCTTTGTCCTTTACTTTTAAAGCTCAAAAGCCAAAAATGCAATGATTTTAAAATATGCATTTTGCCCCTGAGACATTGAATGCCATTGTCTAAAGAAGGAAAGGCAAAAGAGTGGTGAAAAATAAAATATATGGAAAATAAAGACATACATTAATGCCTCCATTATCTTAATTGTAATCATCCCCATCCTCATCCTCCTCATTCCTCCTCAGGTAAATGTGTGTGTGCATGTGTGCTAAGTCACTTTAGTCATGTCTGACTCTGTGTGACCCATGGACTCCAGCCTGCCAGGCTGTTTTGGATTTTCCAGGCAAGAATACTGGAGTTGGTTGCCATGATCGTCTCCAGGAATCGAGTGTGAGTCGCTTGAATCTTCTGTATTGGCAAGAGGGTTCTTAACCACCAGTGCCACCTGGGAAGCCTCAGCTAAGTAGACCTACACAAATCTGGGCTCAGCACAACTGTAGGTTTCTACCCTGTTTCTACTTTTTCATCTGCTTCCTTATATCCTCTACCCCACAATACACGGAACTTTTTTTTACCCATTTTCTTAATTGTAAAATGGGAGGACTGTCTTATACCTCCAGGAATTAACTTGCAGACAATAAATAAAAGTACTGAATTTCTTTTTACTGGAGGATATAGAAAGTTGAAAAGACATCATTTTCAATCTAACATCATATATGATAAGCCATAGTAAACATTATTCTCAATGGGGAAAAACTGAAAGCATTCCCTCCAAGATCAGGACCAAGACAAGGGTGCCCACTCTACCACCATTATTCAGTTTTGGAAGTGCTAGCTATGGCAGTCAGTCAGTTCAGTAGCTCAGTCGTATCTGACTCTTTGTGACCCCATGAACCACAACACATCAGGCCTCCCTGTCCATCACCAACTCCTGGAGTCCACCCAAACCCACGTCCATTGAGACGGTGATGCCATCCAACCATCTCATTCTCTGTTTGTCCCCTTCTCCTCCTGCCCCCAGTCCCTCCCAGCTTCAGGGTCTTTTCCAATTAGTCAACTCTTCACATGAGGTGGTCAAAGTATTGGACTTTCAGCTTTAACATCATTCCTTCCAAAGAACACCCAGGACTGATCTTCTTTAGAATGGACTGGTTGGATCTCTTTGCAGTCCAAGGGACTCCCAAGAGTCTTCTCCAACACCACAGTTCAAAAGCATCAATTTTTTGGTGCTCAGCTTTCTTTATGGTCCAACTCTCACATCCATACATGACTACTGGAAAAACCATAGGTTTGACTAGACCAAACTTTGATGGCAAAGTAATGTCTTCTCTTTTTACTATGCTTTCTAGGTTGGTCATAGTTTTCTTGCAAGGAGCAAGCATCTTTTAATTTCAAGGCTGAAGTCACCATCTGCAGTGATTTTGGAGCCCAAGAAAACAAACTCTGTCACTCTTTCATTGTTTCCCCATCAATTTGCCATGAGTGATGGGACCAGATGCCATGATCTTTGTTTTTTGAATATCGAGTTTTAAGCCAAATTTTTCACTGTCCTCTTTCACTTTCATCAAGAGGCTCTACAGTTCTTCTTCACTTTCTGCCATAAGGGTGGTGTCATTTGCATATCTGAGATTATTGATATTTCTCCTGGCAATCTTGATTCCAGCTTGTGCTTCATTTGGCCCAGAATTTCCCATGATGTACACTGCATATAAGTTAAATAAGCAGGGTGACAATATACAGCCTTGACGTACTCCTTTCCCAATTTAGAATCTATCTGGCGTTCCATGTCCAGTTCTAACTGTTGCTTCTTGACCTGCATACAGATTTCTCAGGAGGCAGGTAAGGTGATCTAGTATTGCCATTTCTTCAAGAATTTTGCAGTTTGTTGTGATTCATATAGTCAAAGGCTTTGGTGTAGTCAATAAAGCAGAAATAGATGTTTTTCTGGAACTCTTTTCCTTTTTCAATGATCCAGTGAAAGTTGGCAATTTGGTCTCTGATTCCTATGTCTTTTCTAAATCCAGCTTGAATGTCTGGAAGCTCTTGGTTGAAGTATAGCTTACAGGCTTTTGAGCATTACTTTGCTAACATGTGAGATGAGTGCAATTGTGCTGTAGTTTGAACATTCTTTGGCATTGCCTTTCTTAGGGATTGGAATGAAAACTGACATTTTCCAGTCCTGGAGCCACTGCTGAGCTTTCCAAATTTGCTGGCAAATTGAATGCAACACTTTAACACCACCATCTTTTAAGATCTGAAATAGCTCAGCTGAAATTCCATCATCTCCACTAACTTTATTCATAGTGATGCTTCCTGAGGCCCACTTGACTTTGGACTCTAGGATGTCTGGCTCTAGGTGGGTGATCACACCATTGTGGTTATCTGGGTCAATAAGATCTTTTTTGTGTAGTTTTTCTGTTTTATTCTTGCCACTTTTTCTTAATTTCTTATGCTTCTGTTGGGTCCATACCATTTCTGTCCTTTATTGAGCTCATCTTTGCATGAAAAGTTTCCTTGGTATCTCTAACTTTCTTTAAGAGATCTCTAGTGTTTACCATCCTGTTGTTTTCCTCTATTTCTTGGCAATGATCACTGAGGAAGGCTTTCTTATCTCTCCTTGCTATTCTTTGGAATGCTGCATTCTGTTCAGTTCAGTTGCTCAGTCGTGTCCAACTCTTTGCAACCCCATGAATTGCAGCACGCCAGGCCTCCCTGTCCATCACCAACTCCCAGAGTTCAGTCAAACTCACATCCATTGAGTTGGTGATGCCATCCAGCCATCTCATCCTCTGTCGTCCCCTTCTCCTCCTGTCCCCAATACCTCCCAGCTTCAGGGTCTTTTCCAATGAGTCAACTCTTTGCATGAGGTGGCCAAAGTACTGGAGTGTCAGTTTTAGCATCATTCCATCCAAAGAACACCCAGGACTGATCTCCTTTAGAATGGACTGGTTGGATCTCCTTCCTTGCAGTCCAAGAGACTCTCAAGAGTCTTCTCCAAAACCACAGTTCAAAAGCATCAATTCTTCAGCCCTAAGCCTTCTTCACAGTCCAACTCTCATATCCATACATGACCACTGGAAAAATCATAACCTTGACTAGACAGACCTTTGTTTGCAAAGTAATGTCTTTGCTTTTGAATATGCTATCTAGGTTGGTCATAAGTTTTCTTCCAAGGAGTAAGCATCTTTTAATTTCGTGGCTGCAGTCACCATCTGCAGTGATTTTGGAGCCCCCCAAAATAAAGTTTGACAGTGTTTCTACTGTTTCCCCATCTATTTCCCATGAAGTGATGGGACCAGATGCCATGATCTTAGTTTTCTGAACGTTGAGCTTTAAGCCAACTTTTTCACTCTCCTATACCTTTCTTTTTCTCTTCTGCCTTTAGATTCTCTGCTTTTCTCAGCTATTTGTAAGACCTCCTCAGAAGACCCTTTTGCCTTTTTGCATTTCTTTTTCTTGAAGATAGTCTTGATCAGTGCCTTCTGTGCAATGTCGTGAACCTCTGCCTGTAGTTCTTCAGGGACTCTGTCAGATCTAATCCCTTGAATCTATTTATCACTTCCACTGTATAATTGTAAGGGATTTGATTTAGGTCATACCTGAAGGGTCTAGAGGCTTTCCCTACTTTCTTCAATTTACGTCTGAATTTTGCAATAAGAGGTTCATGATCTGAGCCACAGTCAGCTCCCAGTCTTGTTTTTGCTGACCGTATAGAGCTTTTCCATCTTTGACTGATCTAATCAATCTGATTTCAGTATTGACCATCTAGTGATGGTCATAGCAAACTCCCTCTTTCAACAACACAAGAGACATCTCTTCCTAATGCCATACACAAAAATAAACTCAAAATAGCTTATAGACCTAAATGTAAGATCAGAAAGTATAAAACTCTTATAGGAAAACACAGGCAGAATACTCGATGACATATATCAAAGCAAGATCCTTTATGACTCACCTTCTAGAGTAATGGAAATAAAAACAAAAATTAAAAGTGGGACCTAATTAAACCTAAAAGCTTTTGCACAGTAAAGGAAACTACAAAGAATGTGAAAAGACAATGCTCAGAATGGGAGAAATTATTAGCAAAGGAAACAACTAACAAAGGCTTAATTTTCAAAATATACAAGCAGATCATACAACTCAATATCAGAAAAACAAACAACCCAATCAAAAGGTAGGGAAAAGACCTAAATAGAGACATTTGTCCAGAGAAGACACACAAATAGCTAACAAGCACATGAAGAGGTGTTCAACATCACTCATTATTAAAGAAATGTAAATCAAAACTACAATGAGATACTACCTCACAACAGTCAGAATTGTCATCATCATAAAGTCTACAAACAAATGCTGGAGAGGGTGTGGAGTAAAAGGAACCGTCTTGCATTGCTGGTGGGAATGTAAATTGATACATCTACTATAGAGGATGGTATGGCTATTTCTTAAAAAACTAGGAATAAAACCACCATATGACCTAGCAATCCCATTACTAGGCATATAGCATGAGGAAAACAAAATTGAAAATGACACATGTACCCCAATGTTCATTGCAGTGCTATTTACAAAAGCTAGAACATGGAAATAACCTAGATGTCCATCGACAGATAAAAGGATAAAGAAGCCATCATACATATATACAATGGAACTCAGCCATGAATAGGAATGCATTTGAATCAGTTCTATTGAAGGGGACGAACCTGGAGCCTGTTACACAGAGTGAAGTGAGTCAGAAATAGAAATATAAATATCATATACTAACATATATATATGAAATCTAGAAAGATAGAACTGGTAAATTTATTTATTGGGCAGTGAAGAGCAAACAGACATAGAGAACAGTCTTATGGATATGGGTGTTGAGGAGAGGAATAAGACAGTGAGATGTATGGAGAGAGTAACATGAAAACTTATATTACCATATGTAAACTAGACAGCCAATGGGAATTTACTGTAAGACTCAGGGAACTCAAATAGGGCTCTGTAACAAACTAGAGGGGTGGAATGGTGAGGGAGATGGGAGAGAATTTCAAGAGGGAGGGGACATATGTATACCCATGGGTCATTTTTGTTGATGTTTGACAGAAAAAAACAAAATTCTGAAAAACAATTTTTCTTCAATTAAAAAATAAATTAATTTTAAAAAAGGACAATTTCATGACTTCTCTTGACACTACAGGAGGACTGAGTTTTCAGGGCAACCAACTGGTCCCAAAATATAAGGAGAGATGGATGTCAACCATGACAGAGGCATGCTAGTGAAGCAAGAGAGGGAAATATCATATGCTGGGACACACAGGAGCCCCTGGGATCGACCACCAAGTGATGGTGCTTGGCTTCATGCAGGAAAAAAATTCAGGAATGAACCAAAGTAACCCCAGCAATCCCACTGCTGGGCATACACACCGAGGAAATCAGAACTGAAAGAGACACGTGTACCCGTGTACCCTGATGTTCATCGCAGCACTGTTTATAATAGCCAGGACGTGGAAGCAACCTAGATGTCCATCAGCAGACGAATGGATAAGAAAGCTGTGGTACATATACACAATAGAGTATTACTCAGCCATTAAAAAGAATACATTTGAATGAGTTCTAATGAGGTGGATGAAACTGGAGCCTATTATACAGAGTGAAGTAAGCCAGAAAGAAAAACACCAATACAGTATCAGTTCAGTTCCGTTCAGTTGCTCAGTCATGTCTGACTCTTTGTGACCCCATGAATTGCAGCACACCAGGCCTCCCTGTCCATCACCAACTCCCGGAGTTCACTCAGATTCACGTCCATCGAGTCAGTGATGACATCCAGCCATCTCATCCTCTGTCGTCCCCTTCTCCTCTTGCTCCCAATCCCTCCCAGCATCAGGGTCTTTTCCAATGAGTCAACTCTTCGCATGAGGTGGCCAAAGTGCTGGAGTTTCAGCTTTAGCATCATTCCTTCCAAAGAAATCCCAGGGCTGATCTCATTCAGAATGGACTGGTTGGATCTCCTTGCAGTCCAAGGGACTCTCGAGAGTCTTCTCCAGCACCACAGTTCAAAAGCATCAATTCTTTGGTGCTCAGCCTTCTTCACAGTCCAACTCTCACATCCATACATGACCACAGGAAAAACCATAGCCTTGACTAGACGGACCTTTGTTAGCAAAGTAATGTCTCTGCTTTTGAATATGCTATCTAGGTTGGTCATAAGTTTTCTTCCAAGCAGTAAGCATCTTTTAATTTCATGGCTGCAGTCACCATCTGCAGTGATTTTGGAGCCCCCAAAAATAAAGTCAGCAACTGTTCCCACTGTTTCCCCATCTATTTCCCATGAAGTGATACTAATGCATATATATGAAGTTTAGAAAGACAGAAACAATAACCCTGTATGAGAGACAGCAAAAGAGACACAGATTTATAGAACAGTCTTATGGACTCTGTGGGAGAGGGCGAGGGTGGGATGATTTGGGAGAATGGCATTGAAACATGTATAATATCATATGTGAAACGAATCGCCAGTCCAGGTTCGATGCATGATACAGGATGCTCGGAACTAGTGCACTGGGATGACCCAGAGGGATGGTACGGGGAGGGAGGTGGGAGGGGGTTTCAGGAGGGGAACACGTGTATACCCATGGCAGATTCATATTGATGTATGGCAAAACCAATACAATATTGTAAAGTAATTAGCCTCCAATTAAAATAAATAAATTTATATTAAAAATAAATAAATAAAAAACCAAAGTAAAGCAAAAGCAACCTTATTCAAGAGATGCACATTCCATAGGCAGAAAGCAGAATATCTTCAAAAGTGAAAGCAGCCCAAGTTATGGGGTGGGTAATTTCATAAGCTAATGAGTAGGAGGAATACTTTAATTATTTTGGGGAAGGGGGCAGGGATTTCTAGGAATTGGGCCACTGCCCATTTTTTGGCCTTTGTGGTCATACTTGGAAAACCGTCAATACCCTGGTGACTGTGTCATTTAGCATATTCTGCTGCTGTTGCTAAGTCGCTTCAGTCCTGTCCGACTCTGTGCGATCCCAGAGACGGCAGCCCACCAAGCTCCGCCGTCCCTGGGATTCTCCAGGCAAGAACACTGGAGTGGGTTGCCATTTCCTTCTCCAATGCATAAAAGTGAAAAGTGAAAGTGAAGTCGTTCAGTCGTGTCCTACTCTTAGCGACCCCATGGAATGCAGCCCACCAGGCTCCTCCGTCCATGGGATTTTCCAGGCAAGAGTACTGGAGTGGGGTGCCATTGCCTTCTCCGTTAGCATATTCTAATGAATCACTAATGGAGAAGCTCTATAAAGTCTGCAAAAAAAAAAATCCCAGGAGCTGACTGTGGCTCAGATCATGAACTCCTTATTGCCAAATTCAGACTGAAATTGAAGAAAGTAGGGAAAACCACTAGACCATTCAGGTATGACCTAAATCAAATCCCTTATGACTATATAGAAGAAGTGAGAAATAGATTTAAGGGACTAGATCTGATAGACAGAGTGCCTGATGAACTGTGGATGGAGGTTCGTGACATTGTACAGGAGACAGGAATCAAGACCATCCCCAATAAAAATAAATGCAAAAAAGCAAAATGTCTGTCTGAGGAGGCCTTTCAAATAGCTGTGAAAAAAGGGAAGCAAAAAGCAAAGGACAAAAGGAAAGATATATCCATTTGAATGCAGAGATCCAAAGAATAGCAAGGAGAGATAAGAAAGCCTTCCTCAGCGATCAATGCAAAGAAATAGAGGAAAACAATAGAATGGGAAAAACTAAAGATCTCTTCAAGAAAACTAGAGATACCAAGGGAATATTTCATGCGAAGATGGGCTCGATAAAGGACAGAAACGATATGGACCTAACAGAAGAGAAGACATTAAGAAGAGGTGGCAAGAATACAGAGAAGAACTGTATAAAAAAGATCTTCACAATCCAGATAATCACGATGTTGTGATCACTCACCTAGAGCCAGACATCCAGGAATCTGAAGTCAAATGGGCCTTAGGAAGCATCACTACGAACAAAGTCAGTGGAGGTAATGGAATTCCAGTTGAGCTATTCCAAATCCTGAAAGATGATGCTGTGAACGTGCTGCACTCAATATGCCAGCAAATTTGGAAAGCTCATCAGTGGCCACAGGACTGGAAAAGGTCAGTTTTCATTCCAATCCCAAAGAAAGGCAATGCCAAAGAATGCTCATCTTACACGCTAGTAAAGCAATGCTCAAAATTCTCCAAGCCAGGCTTCAACAATACGCGAACCGTGAACTTCCAGATGTTCAAGCTGGTTTTAGAAAAGGCAGAGGAACCAGAGATCAAATTGCCAACATTCACTGGATCATTGAAAAAGCAAAAGAGTTCCAGAAAAACATCTATTTCTGCTTTACCGACTATGCCAAAGCCTTTGACTGTGCGGATCACAATAAACTGTCGAAAATTCTGAAAGAGATGGGAATACCAGACCACCTGACCTGCCTCTTAAGAAACCTGTATGCACGTCAGGAAGCAACAGTTAGAACTGGACATGGAACAACAGACTGCTTCCAAGTAGGAAAAGGAGTACATCGAGGCTGTATATTGTCACCCTGCCTATTTAACTTATACTCAGAATACATCATGAGAAACGCTGGGCTGGAGGAAGCACAAGCTGGAATCAAGATTGCTGGGAGAAATATCAATAACCTCAGATATGCAGATAACACCACCCTTATGGCAGAAAGTAAAGAAGAACTAAAAAGCCTCTTGATGAAAGTGAAAGAGGAGAGTGAAAAAGTTGGCTTAAAGCTCAACATTCAGAAAACTAAGATCATGGCATCTGGTCCCATCACTTCATGGCAAATAGATGGGGAAACAGTGGAAACAGTGGCTGACTTTATTTTTCTGGGCTCCAAAATCACTGCAGATGGTGATTGCAGCCATGAAATTAAAAGATGCTTACTCCTTGGAAGGAAAGTTATGACCAACGTAGACAGCATGTTAAAAAGCAGAGACATTACTTTGTCAACAAAGGCCCGTCTCGTCAAGGCTATGCTTTTTCCAGTGGACATGTATGGATATGGATGAGAGTTAGACTATAAAGAAAGCTGAGCACCAAAGAATTAATGCTTTTAAACTGTGGTTTTGGAGAAGACTCTTGAGAGTCCCTTGGACTACAAGGAGATCCAACCAGTCCATCCTAAATGAGATCAGTCCTGGTTGTTCATTGGAGGGACTGATGCTGAATTGAAACTCCAATACTTTGGCCACCTGATGTGAAGAGCTGACTTATTTGAAAAGACTGTGATGCTGGGAAAGATAGAGGGCAGGAGGAGAAGGGGAAGACAGAGGATGAGATGGTTGGATGGCATCACCGACCCAATGGACATGGGTTTGGGTGGACTCCCGGAGTTGGTGATGGACAGGGAGGCCTGGCTTGTTGCAGTTCATGGGGTAACAAAGAGTCAGACACGACTGAGCGATTGCACTGAGCTGAACTGAATGAATCACTGTGAGCATATAATGAGATTCAAGATCTGCTAAAAGTTGAATTTTCTCTCTTCTTGGGCCTAGTTGTTCTAACCAGTTTTTGTCCTATCCTGTTTTCCTCAATGACTGCCATTCTCCCCCAGTTTCTTCCTATCTTATTAGCATTTGCTTAGCAAGAAAGGTGCAACTGGCTACCAAAAGGAGATTGTAAAGCCACTGGTAAGCTGCAGAAATGGGGGATTCTGAAATCTCTTGTGTTTTTCTCCATGAACTCCTTTGCATGCTCTCAGAAAAGACTAGTAAGAATACTGTGAAAGTGTCCCTTAAGGTATAAATGTGAAGAAAGGGAAGAACAGCCAATGAAGAAGTGTCACAGAAGTCTACTAGATCATTCTCTCCTTTTCACTGTAGAGCAAATGTTTTACTCTGTGTGAAGAAGGGCAAAAACACCCTTTAGACACTAGTGAATATTCACCAGACCTAGGGAAAGGACTAGAAAGGAAAAACTCCCACACCTGAGGGAAAAGAAAGCTAGTATGGGTAACAGGCTATTGCTGGAAGAGGAGGAGGCCTCATCTCTGTGACCTAATGTTCTACAAAATATATTCAAAGAATTTTTCCTGCAGGCAGAAGACATGTTATAAGACAGAAACTTGGATCAACAGAAAGAAAGGAAGAGCCCTGAAAATAGAATAAATAAAGATAAGTTAAAATAGATTTACTCTTATATTTAATGACTTTCAAAATTAATTTGTCTAAAGGAAAAATAGATGTAATGTGTTGTGAAAGTGAAAATAGCTCAGTCATGTCCAGCACTTTGTGATCCCGTGGACGATACAGTCCATAGAATTCTCCAGGCCAGAGTACTGGAATGAGTAGCCTTTCCCTTCTCCATAAGATCTTCCCAACCCAGGGATCGAACCCGGGTCTCCCGCACTGCAGGTGGACTCTCTACCAGCTGAGCCACTAGGGAAGCCATATACCAAATGCAAAAGTAAATTATGACATTAATAGAGCAAAAATCAATGGAAGGAATATAAGATACTCTATGTTTCTTAAATTGTATATGAAATGACATATTATTTGAAGGTTCAGTTCAGTTCAGTTGCTCAGTCGTGTCTAACTCTTTGCGACCCCATGGAATGCAGCACGCCAGGCCTCCCTATTCATCACCAATTCCCAGAGTCCACCCAAACCCATGTCCATTGAGTTGATGCCATCCAACCATCTCATCTTCTGTTGTCCCCTTTTTCTCTTGCCTTCAATCTTTCCCAGCATCAGGGTCTTTTCAAATGGGTCAGCTCTTCACATCAGGTGGCCAAAGTATTGGAGTTTCAATTCAGCATCAGTCCCTCCAATGAACAACCAGGACTGATCTCATTTAGGATGGACTGGTTGGATCTCCTTGCAGTCCAAGGGGCTCTCAAGAGTCTTCTCCAACACCACAGTTCAAAAGCATCAATTCTTCGGCACTCAGCTTTCTTTATAGTCCGACTTTCACATCCATACATGACTACTGGAAAAACCATAGCCTTGACTAGACGGAACTTTGTTGACAAAGTAATGTCTCTGCTTTTTAATATACTGTCTAGGTTGGTCGTAAGTTTCCTTCCAAGGAGTAAGCGTCTTTTAATTTCATGGCTGCAATCACCGCCTGCAGTAATTTTGGAGCCCCCAGAATAAGGTCTGCCACTGTTTCCACTTAAAGGTAGACTCATTAAAGTTGCATACTGTAAACTGTAGCATAGGAACAACAAAAAATTTAAGTAAAAATGTATACATAATAGCCATGAGAGAAGATAAAATCAAATCGTGAAAAAAAATGCTCAACTAACTCAAGGGAAGCCATAAATATAGAAAAACAGAAAGAAAAAAAACCCAGATAACTAAATAGAAAAGAGCAGACAAGATGATAGATTTAATCTATCTGTATCATATTAAATGTGAATAGTCAAAATACACAAGTTAAAATACAGAGATTGCCAGAATGGATGAAAAAACAAGACCCAATTTTATGCTGTCTAAAGGAAACCCAATTTAAATGTAAAGACATAAATACATTGAAAATAAAGAGCTGGAATAGACACTAGCAAAACAGAGTGAGGGTAAGTATACTAATATCAAACAAAATAGAAATTAGAGCAAGGAATACTATCAGGAATTAAAAAAAGAATACATAATGATAAAGGGTTCAAATAAGCAATATATATATATACATATATGTATGTATAAATCCTAAATATGTGTGCAACCAAGAGTAGAGCTTCAAATGCATCAACGAGTCAACAGAAATGAAAGGAGAAATAGAAATATCCATGTTTGACTGGACTAATTTCTGGCTAATTCTTCTATTGTTTTTGAAACCACCATGGGGCAGAGTAGAGAATAAGATTGGGAGAGGCAGGAAGTCAAAGCCATAGTTAATCATAAAAATCTAAGTTCCCTTGGGAATTTGTGGAAATCTTGGGAGAACACTAGGATTTCCAGGATATGGAATAGGCATGGGAAAGGAGGATTAGTTCCACACCCATTCCTTTCTGGGTTCCAGGAAAGAACAAGTTTTGGCTCATTGGGCAGATTATGGCTTTGAGATATAGGCCATTACCTCAGAGGCACATTTTACAAAGGATATGACAGGAAGACAGCTGAACTAAACTTTATATTACTCTCAGAGGTTGCACAACTTATCCCCTTAGAATGAAAAAGTGGGACCCCGTTGAACTGGGGAATTGATGTTTGTCTCTGGTTTTGGCAAGGAAGGAAGTGTTGCACAGTGCAGGAAGAAATGCCCATTTGACCTAATTTCTGTGTTTTGAAATTCTCCAGAAAAGCATGAGCACAACTTTATCTCTCATATTAAAAAAAGCAAGCTTCCCCAAATGAAAAGACCAGCCCAAAGCTGGGTCTTCTTGTCAGGTCAGCCCTATCTCTAACAAAAGGTTAGTGATCCTATCTGGGGGTAGTTTAAGCTTCAGCAAGGCTGGTTTTAGGGGTGAAATTGACACTTTCAGGAAGCTCACAGAAAATCCTGGGGGAGGAGAGCAAAGATCTAATTGCTTTGCTCAGTGTTCTGTGACTTCACTAGAGCTCTGTGGTTGTTCATGCCCTCAGGATATGTTAATAATTACCAGACTATATTACTGAACAAAATTTAGGTCTTGGGAGGCCAGAGTGTTTTTTAGTAGTGTAAGCCAATATAAAAAAACAATATACTAATATTAACACTGGAAGAGTTGAGAGACTTTCTAAACTCAATGTTTTCAAACACATTCTGTGGATCCCAAGCTACTGAAGAGGTACTGAGGCATTAGAAGGTAGAGGGAAGCTAAGGAAACAGGATTCTAAAATCTCTCAGGTCTCCAACCAGAGCAGTTCTCCCTATTTGTTTCATTTGGATTGGACCACATATGAAACTTCATTTAGTAGAAATTAATATTTTCCTTCTTAAAAAAATTGACAATTAGTGATCCAATCATAGGTTGGCAAGGTTTTTCTGTAAAGAGCCAGAGAGTGAATATTTTAAACTTTTGGGCCACCTATGATCTCTATCACATGTTCTGGTTTGTTTTTGTTTTTTTAACCCTTTAAAAATGTAAAGAAACACTCAACTTGTAGGCACATGCAAACAATTTTGAGAGCTGCTCTAACTTGACTTTGTTGTTCAGTCACTCAGTTATGTCTGACTCTGTGACCCCATGGACTGCAACACACCAGGCTTCCCTGTCCTTCACCAACTTTTGGAGCCTGCTCAAACTCATGTACATTGAGTCAGTGATGCCATCCAACCATCTCATCCTCTGTGATCCCCTTCTCCTTCTGCCTTCAATCTTTCCGAGCATCAGGGTCTTTTCTAAGGAGCTGGCTCTTCACATCAGGTGGTCAAAGTATTGGAGCTTCAACTTCAGCGTCAGTCTTTCCAATGAATACTCAGGGTTGATTTTCTTTAGGATTGACAAGTTTGATCTCCTTGCAGTCTAAGGGACTCTCAAGAGTCTTCTCCAACACCACAGTTCAAAAGCATCAGTTTTTTGGTGCTCGGCTTTTTTCATGGGCCAGCTATCACTTCCGTACATTGCTACTGGAAAAATCATAGCTTTAACTAGACAGATCTTTGTTGGCAAGGTAATGTCTTTGCTTTTTAGTATGCTGTCTAGGTCTGCCGTAGCTTTTCTTCCAAGGAGCATTTTTTTTTTTTTTTTTTTTAATTTCATGGCTGCAGTCACCATCTGTAGTGATTTTGGAACTCAGGAAAATAAAGCCTGTCACTGTTTCCATTGGTTTACATCTATTTTCCATGAAGTAATGGAATGGAATGCCATGATCTTAGTTTTTGAATGTTGAGTTTTAAGCCAGCTTTTTCTATCTCACATCAAATTTTGACTTCGCCTTTGGTCAAGAGACCTACAGGGGTATGAAATCCATTGAGGCTATCAGAAACTATATGCCTTGGAAACTGTTGGACTGAGAGAACATTGGAATTTTCTCCTAAATGTACCAGAATTAGGGGTACTATCTTTCAAGATTTGGAATATACACTGAAATAATGACTATTTTATGCTGCTTAGCATCCTATAGGTATGAGTCTGAAAATCAAAGGGCCCTCTCACCATCCTCCTAGGTTCACTTGGGTAGTTGGTGAAATCTGATCCCACAAGTTTAGCTTGTTAGTCTAAAGCTATTAATTTCCAGGAAGTAGCTGCTTTTACAAGGAGACTTGGTAGGAGTTTCACTAATTCTCAAGTCACAACTCTTACTTGGTTGTTTTGGGCTCTTTAGTCAATAGCTCAACAAACAAATGATGAGTTACTGTCTATTTATACATTGCCAGAAAAAAAGACCCTGATTATCATGAGAATATTGGATTGCTGCTATATAAGGGAACCAGGAAGAGTAGCATCTGCAAGTCAAGGGATTCACTAGGATATTTGTTGCTGTTGTTCAGTTGCTCGGTCGTGTTGACTCTTTGTGACCCCATGGACTGCAGCATGCCAGTATTTCCCGTTATTCACTAACTTCTGAAGTATGCTCAAACTCATGTGCATTGAATTGGTGATGCCATCCAATCATCTCATATTCGGTCGTCTCCTTCTCCTCCTGCCTTCAATCTTTCCCAACATGAAGAGTCTTTTCCAATGAATTGGCTCTTTGCATCAAGTGGCCAAACTACGGGAGCTTCAGCTTCAGCATGAATATTCAGTGTTGATTTCCTTTAGGATTGACTGGTTTGATCTCCTTGCTGTCCAAGGGACTCTCGAGGGTCTTCTCTCAGTACCACAATTCAAAAGCATCAGTTCTTCTTTCTGGTCCAACTTTCATATCCATACATGACTACTGAAAGAACCATAGCTTTGAATACATGAATCTTTGTTGGCAAAGTGCTTTTTACTATGCTTTCTAGGTTTGTCTTTTCTTCCAAGGAGCAAGTGCTTTTTAATTTTATGGCTGAAGTCACCATCTGCAGTGATTTTGCAGCCCAAGAAAATGAAATTTTTCACTGTTTCCATTTTTCCCCCATTTATTTGCCATGAAGTGGTGGGACTGGATGCCATGATCTTCTTTTTTTAAATGTTGAGTTTTCAGCTTTTTCACTTTCCTCTTTCACCTTCATCAAGAGGCTCTTTAGTTCCTCTTCACTTTCTGCCTTAAGGGTGGTGTCATCTGCATATCTGGGGTTATTGATATTTCTCCCAGCAATCCTGACTACAACTTGAGCTTCATCCAACCTGACATTTTGCATGGTGTACTCTGCATGTAAGTTAAATAAGCAAGGTGACAATATACAGCCTTGACATATTCCTTTCCCAATTTGGAACCAGCCCATTGTTCTATGTCAGTTCTAACTGTTGCTTCTTAACCTGCATACAGGTTTCTCAAGAGGCAGTAAGGCGGTCTGGTATTCCCATCCCTTTAAGAATTATCCACAGCTTGTTGTGACCCACACAGTCAAATGTTTTAGAGTAGTCAATGAAGCAGAAGTAGATGTTTTCCTGGAATTCCCTTGCTTTTACTATGATCCAGCAGATCTTGGCAATTTGATCTCTGGTTCCTCTGTCTTTTCTAAATCCAGCTTGTGCATCTGCAAGTTCTCAGTTCATGCACTGTTGAAGTCTAGCTTACAGGACTTTGAGCTTTAACTTCTTAGCCTGTGAAATGAGTGCAATTGGGTAGTAGTTTGGATTTTCTTTGTCATTGCCTTTCTTTGGGATTGGAATGAAAACTGACCTTTTCCAGTCCTGTGTAGCCACTGCTGGTTTTCCAAATTTGCTGGCGTATTGAGTGCAGCACTTTAACACCATCATCTTTTAGGATTTGTAATAGCTCAGATGGGATTCCAACACCTCCACTAGCTTTGTGCATAGTAGTGTTTCCTGAGGCCTACTTGACTTCATACTCCAGGATGTCTGGCTCTAGGTGAGTGGTCCCACCATTGTGGTTATCTGGGTCATTAAAACCTTTTTTGTATAATCCTTCTGTGTATTCTTGCCACTTCTTAACCTCTTCTGCTTCTGTTGGGTCCATATCATTTCTGTCCATTATTGTACCCATCTTTGCATTAAATATTCACTTGGTATCTCTAATTTTCTTTAATAGATGTCTAGTCTTTCCCATTATATTGTTTACCTCTATGTCTTTGCTTTGTTCACTTAAGAAGGCTTTTGTATCTCTCCTGCTATTTTTTGGAACTCTGCATTCAGATGGGTATATCTTTCATTTTCTCCTTTGCCTTTTGCTTCTCTTCTTTTCTCAGCTATTTGTAAGGCCTCCTCAGAAAACCATTTTGCCTTTTTGTAATTCTTTTTCTTGGGGATAGTTTTGATCACCACTTTGTCCATAGAGCTTCAAGCACTCTGTCTATCAGATCTAATCCCTTAAGTGTATTTGTCATTTCCAGTGTATCATCATAAAGGATTCGATTTAGCTCATACCTGAATGGCCTAGTAGTTTTCCCTTCAAGTGCTGCACTCAATACACCACCAAATTTGGAAAACTCAGCAATGGCCACAGGACAAGAAAAGGTCAGTTTTCATTCTAATCCCAAAGAAGGGCAATGCCAAACAAAGCTCAAACTACCACACAATTGCTGTCATTTCACATCTAGCAAGATGATGCTCAGAATCCTTTAAGCTAGACTTCAACAGTACATGAACTGACAGCTTCCAGATTGTAAAGCTGGAACTAGCTGCTGAAAAACCATAGAGAAGAGAATTTTGGAACCCACAAAAAAAAAAAAAAAAAACCCTGTGACCAAGGACAAAGGAGAAGCCACAACAAGATGGTAGGATGGGTGCAATCACGTTTAAAATCAAACCTCATACACACCAGAAATGCTCAGAGGACACAAACAAAACCTTGTGTGTATCAGAACCAAGGGACCTTTCACATGTGAAAGGGTCTCAGGTGACCCCCACATGAGATTGAGCCAGACCTGGGTCTGGCTTGAGTGTTTGAGGGTCTCCTGTGGAGGCACGAGTCAGCAGCAGCCTGCCGTGGAGACAGAGGCTCTGGCAACAGCAGTCTGGGTAGGCACAGTGTCACATACGTCCTCTTGAAGGAGGTTGCCATGAGCTCCACTACAGAGCCACCGGGCAGGTGACTCACAAACAGGAGAACAATCACACCAAAGAAGGTCTCACACTGTTGCAGAAGTTCTAAGGCCCACAACAGACTTCTCAACTTGGGGATCCCTAAGGAATCTGACTTTGAAGGTCAGCAGGATTTGATTACAGACCTTCCTCAGGACTGGGGAAACAGACTCTTGGAGGGCACAAACAAAACCTTGGGCACACCAGGACCAGGAGAAAGGAGTAGTTACTCCACCAGAGACTGAGCCAGACGTGCCTGTGAGTGTCCAGGAGTCTCTGGTGGATGGGTCGACAGTGGCCTGCCGAGTGGTCAGGGGCACTGACTGCAACAGTCCTGGGAGGCCTGGCATGCCGGCACAAGTCCTTTTGAAGGAGGTTGCCATTACTGCCATTTCCCCTACCATAATTTGGCTTGAGGGCTACAGGGCTACAGCCCCAACCATCAGCAGAAACTTGGATTAAAGATTTACTAAACATGGCCCCACCCACCAGAGGAAGACCCAGTTTCCCTCAAAGCCAGTCCCTCCCATCAGGAAGCTTGCACTAGCCTCTTATATTCATCCATCAGAGGGCAGACAGAATGAAAACCACAATCACAGAAAACTAACCAAACTGAAGAGCTTCCCTGACAGCTCAGTTGGTAAAGAATCCACCTGCAATGCAGGAGACCTGGGTTTGACCCCTGGGTTGGGAAGATCCCCTGGAGAAGGCCAGTATTCTGGCCTACAGAATTCCATGGACTGTATAATCTGTGGGGTTGCAGAGTCGGACATGACTGGATGATTTCACTTTCACTTTCACTTCAGTTTCAACCAGACTGATCACATGGACCACAGCCTTGCCTAATTCAATGAAACTATGAGCCATGCCTTGCAGGGCCACCCAAGACAGACGGGTCATGGTGAAGAGTTCTGACAAAATGTGGTCCATTGGAGAAGGCAATGGCAAACTACTTCAGCATTCTTGAGAACCCCCATGAACAGTATAAAAGGGTTTCCCTTACTTTCTCCAACTTAAGTCTGAATTTTGCAATATGGAGTTCATGCTCTGAGCCACAGTTAGCTCTCAGTCTTGTTTTTGCTGACTGTATAGAGCTTTTCCATCTTTGGCTGCAAAGAATATAGTTGATCTGATTTCGGTATTGACCATCTGGTAATATCCATGTGTAGAGTCCTCTCTTGTGTTGTTGGAGAAGGGTGCTTGCTATAGGGTGCAGTGCATTCTCTTGGCAAAACTCTCTTAGCCTTTTCCCTGGTTCATTTTGTACTCTAAGGGGGTATCTCTTGACTTCCTACTTTTGCATTCCAGACCCTTATGATGAAAAAAACTTTTTTTTTTTTTTGGTGTTAGTTCTAGAAGGTCTTATGGGTCTTCATAGAGCCATTCAACTTCCGCTTCTTCAGCATTAGTGATTGGGGCATGAGCTAGCACATACAATGGTGCTTTGATCTCCAGTGGGAACCATTTTTGTACAGTGCAACAGCCCTGGTCTGACAAAGGTACAACCAGGAGTTTAGTCATCTCAGGGTGAAGATCTGGTTACCCTACCAATCAAACAACCTAGACTAGCTTAGCAGAAGTTCTGGTTCAAGATAAGAGTAATCTAGAACAGGTGGTATTTAGATAAACATGATGAATATTATCATTAAGCAGGTTTACATGGAATGCTGCCAGTGTCTAATCCATAATTCTTTGCCTTTATCACTTTGGTGTATGGTAGTAGTTACCTGTATTCCTTTTCTTAAAGTTTCTTTCTTTCTTTTTTTAATTTAAATTACCAAAGCTTGGTTTGCTGTCTCTAGTGTAACTCATAAGTGCTAGGGAATTACTGTCCCTTGGAAGAAGTCCTCAACCAATGACTGATCCTAGTCAGAGTATAAACAACACAACTGTCTCAAACAGTAAGTGGGAAAGTCACTTTATACAATTCTTTTACATTAGCTCCAAGCGTTTTTTGGCTCAATTAAGCTTCAGTCGCCTTCAGAAGTAGCTGGCTTGATTCTGTCCCTTTATTTGCTGCTTTCCCATTCTTGTTTCATGTCCCCTTCTCCTGTGCTTGTGTTTTTCTTCACCTCCAAAGGAGCTACTTGCATGTGAATCATTTTCTCAGGATCTTCTTTGGGGAAACATAAATAAATTGGGAAAAGAAAGATGGGTTATTATGGGTTTCTTTTCAAACATAATGATGAATTAAACTGAGAACTATGTTTGGTGCCCATGTATCTCACACATTAATAAATGAGAACCTAACAGAAGCTAGAAGTATAAAACATAGTTCTTGAAATCTATCCCAAGTTATTTTAATGTAAACATTAATAATAACAGTTGAAAATGAAAATTTCAAAGGAAATGCAAAACTGAGCTGAAATTATAGGTATAAAATGGGATTGTCCTTGAGAAATTAGGACTTATCTTAATTTCTAGACTATCCTTTGCAGTTTGTACTGACTTCATCATTTGGATTCCATTTTTGGTTTCACATTCCTATGAGCCCGAAGTAACAGAATCCTGGATGTTCTTCTATGTTCTGACTCTTGATCTTTGCCCAGTGCTAAAGATATCTCTTCATCTCAGTCTTCTGGGTCCAGAACATTCTGCCATGACTTGAACCTCAGCTGTATAATTCAGCATCCCACTATCATAAGCCTTTGAAATATTTGAAATCATAATTCTTGTCTATTATTATTTTGTGAATAATCTCAGGACATTTTTTTTTCTGTCTCTTTTCTATCTCTTTCATGTTCTTTGTACTTTTCAATTCCCCAGTACCTCAAAAGATCTTGGATATTTCCAATGTTCTAGAGAACATCCCAGTCTGATTAAGAAGCAAACACTTTCAAATAAGACAGCTTTTCTTTCACTGTCCAGCCTGGACCTTTTCAGACTTGGCTGAGCATCCTTGGCCCATGGGGACACCCTCGTCTCTCAACAACTCTGGGAAGCAGAGTGACACCCAGTTCACACATACCAAGTTTTTAGCAAGACAGAGCATTTTAATTGAATTCCAAGGCAGTTAGTTTGGGTCCTGGAAATTCATCACTGACTGTGGGTGGCCTCTTGAGAGCAGTATATGTGTGTGTATAGTGGAGGTGTGTGTGTGTGGCAGGGGGGTGTGTGTATGTATGTGTGTATTTTTTTCCCCTTCTTTTGAATGAGTCTGCCTAAGACATGTTTGGTATACTGAGTCATATGAACAAATACGGCCCTAGCCCCAGCCACACTCCTGGATCATCAACTCTGCATAATATCCCTTTCTTAATTCTGAAGGGGCCAAGTCCTACTTAGCAACAGGATATTCGCCTAGCACTCAAGTTGACTCCTTGATGATGCCTGATGAATCCCAGAGAAGACTTGTCTGTCTTTTTTATTTGTGACCTCACCTCTATGTCCTTCCAGAATAGCAGAGTCAACTAAGAAAGTATTTTAACTGAGAAAGTTAAAAATATCCCAGACAGCATGATTTAGCGATCAAAATATTCCACCTTCAGGGAAGAGTAATTACAGGCCTCCTGTCTCTTCTATCTTTTGTGGAAAATCTGCATGGCTATCTTCTTTTCTTTCATTAAAGAAGAACAGTTTTGTGTCTACAGAGATGATTGTTTTCACATTGGGAGGCTACAGCCTTCCATGGTCAAGGTCTTCACTGAGGCTAAGTATGATCTCATGGGATAGAAACTTAACCAGATTGTGAGATCAAGAATAGTTTGTTTTGTTTTGTTTTGTTTTTTTAATGTGAAGCACGAGCTAGCAAAATTTTAGAAATACCATTACAGGCTGGCTTGGACCTATATCACCACTAACCATCTCAGATAACCCAGACTACACCTGACTCTTTCCAGCGAGGTCAGAATTCCTCTCCTACCCTCAGAAACAGAGTCCAAGCAGTGTGCCAGCAAACAACCATGAGGCCTAGGTCTTCTTTCCATCTCCCCCGAACACCTTCCTCCTTCTGCCACCTTCTAGGAGACATTGGAAGACTGAGCAAAACTTCCATTTTCCCCATTGTTTGATTGAGATATAAGCCTGGACTTGCTCACAGTGCATTTTGTAATCTCCGGTCCTTAGCTAAAATTAATCCTGTATCCTCAGCCTCTCTGAAAGCTGTTGCCCATAAGAGAAGTCGGCTTCTCTCTCAAGGACTCAATTTCCCTTCGTAATTCATCCTGGATAGCAATGATAATAATGACAATGGTGGTGTTGTTCAGCCTCTCAGACTTGTCTGATGATTTGCCACCCATGGGCCGCAGCACACCAGGATTTCCCGTCCTTCACCATCTTCCAGAGCTTGCTCAAACTCATGTCCATTGAGTAGATGATGCCATTCAACCATCTCATCCTCTGTCATCCCCTTCTCCTCCTGCCTTCAGTCTTTCCCAGCGTTAGGGTCTTTTCCAATAAGTCAGCTCTTTAAATCAGGTGGCCAAATTGCAGCTTCAGCTTCAGCATCAGTCCTTCCAAAGAATATTCAGGATTGATTTAGTTTAGTATTGACTGGTTTGATCTCCTTGCTGTCCAAGGGACTCTCAAGAGTCTTCTCCAACACAACAGTTCAAAAGCATCATTCTTCAGTGTTCAACCTTCTTTATGGCCCTACTCTCACATCCATACATGACCCTGGAAAAATCATAGCTTTGGATGACCTCTGTTGGCAAAGTGAGGTCTCTGCTTTTTAATAAACTGTCTAGGTCTGTCATAGCATTTCTTCCAAGGAACAAGTATCCTTTAATTTCATGGCTGCAGTCACTGGCCACAGTGATTTTGGAGCCCAAGAAACTGAAGTCTGTCACTATTCCCACTTTTTCCCCATCTATTTTTCATGAAGTGATGGGACTGGATGACATGATCTAAGTTTTTTAAATGTTGAGTTTTAAGCGAGCTTTTTCACTCTCCTCTTTAAACTGCCTCAAGAGGCTCTTTACTACCTCTTCATTTTCTGCCATTACAGTGGTGTCATCTGCACATCTGAGGTTACTGATATTTCTCCCAGCAATCTTGATTCCAGCTTGTGATTTATCAAGCCTTGCATTTTGCATGATGTACTCCGCATATAAGTTAAATAAGCAGGGTGGCAATATGCAGCCTTGATGTACTCCTTTCTCAATTTTAAACCAATTCACTGTTTCATGTTCAGTTCTAATTGTTGCTTCTTGACCTGCTGCAGGTTTCTCAGGAGACAGGTAAGGTGGTCTGGTATTCTCTTCTCTTTAAGAATTTTCCACAGTTTGTTGTGATGCACACAGTCAAAAGCTTTAGTGTAGTCAATGAAGCAGAAGTAGATATTTATTTGGAATTCACTTGTTTTTCCTATTATCCAAAGGATGCTGGCAATTTGGTCTTTGGTTCCTCTGCTTTTTCTAAATCCAGCTTGTACATCTGGAAGTTCTTAGTTCATGTATTGTTGAAGCCTAGCTTGAAGAATTTTGAGCATTATCTTGCTAGCATGTGAATAGAGTGCAATTGTGTGGTAGTTTGAACATTCTTTGGTATTGCCCTTCTTTGGTATTGGAATAAAAGCTGATTTTTTTCCAGTCTTGTGGTCACTGCTGAGTTTTCCAAATTTGTTAGCATATTGAGTGCAGCACTTTCACAGCATCATCTTTTAGGATTTGAAAAAACTCGACTGGTATTCCATCACCTCCACTAGCTTTATGCATAGTAATGCTTCCTAAAGCCCACTTGACTTCACACTCCAGGATGTCTGGCTCTAGGTGAGTGATCCCACCAAGGTGGTTATCTGTTTCATTAAGACCTTTTACGTATAGTTCTGTGTATTCTTGCCACTTCTTCTTAACCTCTTCTGCTTCTGTTGGGTCCAGACTGTTTCTGTCCTTTATTATACCCATCTTTGTGTGAAATGTTCCCTTGGTATCTCTAACTTGAAGAGATGTCTAGTCTTTCCCATTCTATTATTTTCCTCTATTTCTTTGCATTGTTCACTTAAGAAGACATTCTTACCTCTCCTTGCTATTCTTTGGAACTCTACATTCAATTGGTATATCTTTCCCTTTCTCTTTTGCCTTTTGCATCTCTTCTTTTCTCAACCATTTGTGAGTCCTCCTCAGACAACCATTTTACCTTCTTGCATTTATTTTTGTTTGGAATGATTTTGGTCACCACCTCCTGTACAATGTTGCAAACCTCCATCCATAATGGAGGACAGTGATAAATTATCTCACATTGCAGTTGGATGGGAATATGATACGGCTATCCCTTTTCTTCCCTTATAACTCACCTGCACATTTGTATAAGTATACCCACCCATCTGCTGCTCCTTTGGAGTGCGGTGGCCTAGCCCCATCATTGAGCATTCTATGAGCATCCTCTGCTGATGATCCTGTGATCCATTCATTATTGGCCAATGGCACAGCCCTGTTCACTCAGCCTCCCCTCAGTTCCTGTGGTCTTAGCAGATACCTCTGATTCTCTCGTAAAATCCTCATCCAGATGCCTGCCCATGTGAAGCTCTTGCATTTTTAGGATCCTGTGGACCTCATCTCTCCCTCTTTCTCATCTCAATCATTTCCATGTCGTGTACCAGACCTGTCTAAAGTCAGTTTGGGTTAATTCTTCTATGTGGTTTGGAAGCATTGCCAGTTTCCTCCAAAAACCCAGCATTCCTGATATTAGTCCCAGGTGAGGGGCCTCAGGACATATTTACCTTCCACTCAGCAGTTGTCTTATGCCTGTAGGCCCTGGTCTATGATCTATATCTAGTTTTAAATTCCCTCCTTCATTTCAGGTCATCTTGAACTGATTTGTAATCCCCTTTTTCTAATTTGCTTGGCAGTAGCTAGGCACAGGTCTTTTGTATGCATCTTGATGTATACTGGAGGTCTATTTGGCTTGCAGGACACATTTTCACCAGTTTATTATTTAACAATAATCTGACAATCATTTAGGGCTTCCCAGGTTGGTGCTAGTGGTAAAGAATCTACCTGCCAAAGCAGGAGATGCAAGAGACGCAGATTCAGTCCATGAGTCTGGAAGATTCCCTGGAGTAGCAAGTGGCAATCCACTCCAGTACTCTTACCTGGAAAATTCCATGAACAGAGGAGCCTGGCCGAGTACAGTCCATGGGGCCACAGAGTCAGACTTGATTGAGCACACACCTACAAATGATAAATTAGGACTCAATTTATACTATGGAAAATGCCATCCCAATCTCAAAAATAAATAGTTAACCATTCTTTTAAATCCTCCTAATAATTAACTTTTAAGCTTCAATATTTTCTTTTTATTCTATCACATGTTGATATTTTCTCTAGACCCCTCACTTGATAAGATTAGGATATTACACCCCTTTCCTTCTACTCTCCTCTATATTCTCTTATACCCTGCCTCCACATCCTGGGTTCTGCCTTCAAAGTTACACTTAAAATGTCAGATTGATCATATTTACATTTTGATCTGCAAGTATAATAAGCCTTCCATGCCTTGTCTATAGGCAGATTTTAGAATTTAAATGTCTCGTTGCTGTGACCATATAATATCAATTGAAGAATCAAATAATACGCTAAAATAATATTTCCTTTCATAGCCATTTACTTTTCACCTTGTTTCCAATTTTTCTGCTTTGTACTGTGTGCCTTTATCATGTCCCACAAATACTTTAACCTCCACCTCAGGGATTCCAGCAAATCTTCCAAGTCTTCCTTCATTCCAGTTCCACTGCCTCTGCTCCTCCTGCTGAACACTGACATGATTGTTCTCTAGGCTCGATGAACAGCTGTCATCTTGAACCTTCCCTTCATTACTCTGCTGGGTCAGATTCAGTATCCTATGGTTCTCATTTTTTTTCCCCCTCTATCTTTATTTAAATCTTCAAGGAGCTTCCTGGAGAAGTGGGGTGAGGGGGGGATACATTGGCAGTAATGTTCTAAGCCTTGCTTTTATTTCATCTGCATGCTTGGTTAATAGTTTCAGATGTTCATAATTGTCTTTATGCCAATAACCCATCACACCAGGTGTCTCTGAGTCAGGAGTCTGTGTGGGGTTCTGCAGTTCTCAGCTTTCTCTTCCCATTTGCTACACCAACCAATACTCTCCCAACTACTTTAGGTCTACAGATATGTGTTGAAACATTATGTTACTGATGACTTTACCCCCTTTCTCTTTGCTTTATGGTGGCAAATGAATTTTTTATGCTTTTCCATTGCAAAGTGGCCTTAGAAAGGTCAAGGGGGAAACTTACATGTTCAATCTTTTATCTTGGACCAGAAGCTTTCATTTGCACTTTTAGAAGATCCCCTTGACTGTTCTGGGGTAAATGGCATGGGTGAGGGCCAGAGGGGATACAGGGAGATCAAGAGGTGACTATTACATAGTTTCTGAGACAATGACATGGAGAAAAATGGGTATTTTTAAAATAATTCTAAGGTTAAGGTCTATTTGATAGGCTGATTGGATGTGGAAACATGAAGAAGAGACAAGAATTAAGGTTAGGTGTAAGTTTATGGATTGAGCACCTAAGTGATGGCATTTAATGTTTGGGGAAGAAAAGGAGAGGGAAATAGATGCTTTATTTGTGCCAAACTAAGATGTATATGCCAATTAGGCATCCAAATGGAAATGGAAAGTAGAAAGTTAGATGCACATGTTTGGAACCCAGAGAAATATATATAGGGTTGAGAAAAATTGGAATGTTCCTCAGGAGATTCATGATATTTACATTTTTCACCAGGAACTCACTTGGATAATCTCTAGTGATAGTTTTCTAAAACATTTCCACTAAATCAAAACATTCATTAATACAGCAAGAATAATGCAATTTCCATGAACACTAATACAGAGTCATCTGAAATGAAGAATCTGTAAGGAAAGAAATATGCAATTATTGAAGTCTATTTAAAAAAAGTACTTCTACTACCACTCAGAAAATATTGGGAATGTATCTTTAGATTTCTATTGATTCTCTCTTCTTTCTTTTTTACCTAAGTAACCTGAGCTACAGTTCAGTTCAGTTCAGTCACTCAATCGTGTCCAACTCTTTGCGACCCCATGAATCGCAGCACGCCAGGCCTCCCTGTCCATCACCAACTCCCAGAGTTCACTCAGACTCACGTCCATCAAGTCAGTGATGCCATCCAGCCATCTCATCCTCTGTCTTCCCCTTCTCCTCCTTCCCCCAATCCGTCCCAGCATCAGAGTCTTTTCCAGTGAGTCAACTCTTCGCATGAGGTGGCCAAAGTACTGGAGTTTCAGCTTTAGCATCATTCCTTCCAAAGAAATCCCAGGGCTGATCTCCTTCAGAATGGACTGGTTGGATCTCCTTACAGTCCAAGGGACTCTCAAGAGTCTTCTCCAACACCACAGTTCAAAAGCATCAATTCTTCGGCTCTCAGCTTTCTTCACAATCCAACTCTCACATCCATACATGACCACTGGAGCTACAGTAACCCTCCTTAAAATTCTCAACCCTTCAAGATAATGGTTAAGCAGGAGGTCTCCAAACTCCCTCACCCACTAGGTATATACCTATGCTTCCATCTTCTCATCACTAAAGTGGGACAAGCAATAGCTAACTCATAAAGTTCTTATGGGATAATTTATATAAAGTGGTTAACACAGTGCCTAGCACATAAGACAGTCTCAATAAATGTTAGTCATTATCATTTTCAAGGAGTTGCTAAAAATAAACAATTAGCCTTGGAAAGGCACAATTTAACATTTTGTCAGCCAGATGTAACAGCTTCATAATGTGGATAGCAATTGAATCAACAAACCACTATACTAACACTATTAATTACTCACCATGGGTCTATCAACAAATACTTATCCTAATGATTCAACAGTAAAAAATGATTTATAAATGCTTGTGCAAAAAAGGTTTCCCAGAAAACTAGAAGGCTAGGGACAGAGCTGCTGTTTGGGATGCCAGAAGTCTGACTCTGCTTCCTACACCTGCTACTTAGAGAGAAATTGATGCTGTGTGCTTCCAGTTAATCTGTCTAACACATAACAATGCTTTGATGCCTGAGATATTCTAAAGGTGCATGTACACATATGCACAGTTGCATGTGTACACACACACACACATCTTTAGTCTCAGAACAAAAAGTTCCATTTTGCCACAGCAAACCGACACAAAATCATAAGAATCTTTAAAATAATTTCCAAAGGTTTGAATATGCCCTAAACTGCCCAAGTGTTTTTTTTTTTTTTTTCCAATTCCTAATAGCTATTGCTTAGGAAACCTTTCTCCTACAGTATTATTTCTGGGCCAATAACAAGGAAATGTCTCAGATACAGGGTAGGTACAAAGTGTTTTATGGTATATACAGGAACAGAAATATTGAAGGAAAAGAGCATGAGATTGTGAATAGAAAGGACCTGAGTTCAAATTTTAGCTCACCATTGCTGATTCATTAAAATTCGACTTTCTCCATTGCTGCCCTGTAAATAAATTCTTCATTACCATTTTTCTAGATTCCATATATATGCATTAGAATATGATATTTGTCTTTCTCTTTCTGACTTACTTCACTCTGTATAATAGGTTCTAGGTTCATCCACCTCATTAAACCTGACTCAAATGCATTCCTTTTTATGGCTGAGTAAACATCCTGGAATGTGAAGTCAAGTGGGCCTTAGAAAGCATCACTACGAACAAAGCTAGTGGAGGTGATGGAATTCCAGTTGAGCTATTTGAAATCCTGAAAGATGATGCTGTGAAAGTGTTGCACTCAATATGCCAGCAAATTTGGAAAACTCAGCAGTGGCTACAGGATGGGTAAAGTCAGTTTTCATTCCAATCCCAAAGAAAGGCAATTCCAAAGAATGCTCAAACTACCACACAATTGCACTCATCTCACATGCTAGTAAAGTTATGCTCAAAATTCTCCAAGCCAGGCTTCAGCAGTATGTGAACCGTGAACTTCCTGATGTTCAAACGGGCTTTAGAAAAGGCAGAGGAACCAGAGATCAAATTGCCAACATCCGCTGGATCATCGAAAAAGCAAGAGAGTTCCAGAAAAACATCTATTTCTGCTTTATCGACTATGCCAAAGCCTTTGACTGTGTGGATCACAATAAACTGTGGAAAATCCTGAAAGAGATGGAAATACCAGACCACCTGACTGGCCTCTTGAGAAACCTATATGCAGGCCAGGAAGCAACAG
Organism: Bos grunniens; assembly: GCF_055505025.1. Taxonomy (NCBI): domain Eukaryota; kingdom Metazoa; phylum Chordata; class Mammalia; order Artiodactyla; family Bovidae; genus Bos; species Bos grunniens. The sequence continues at coordinate 56,826,578 of NC_141183.1, read as the reverse complement.
TTAGAACTGGACATGGAACAACAGACTGGTTCCAAATAGGAAAAGGAATACATCAAGGCTGTATATTGTCACCTTGCTTATTTAACTTCTATGCAGAGTATATCATGAGAAATGCTGAACTGGAGGAAACACAAGCTGGAATCAAGATTGCTGGGAGAAATATCAATAACCTCAGATATGCAGATGACACCACCCTTATGGCAGAAAGTGAAGAGGAACTAAAAGCCCCTTGATGAAAGTGAAAGTGGAGAGTGAAAAAGTTGGCTTAAAGCTCAACATTCAGAAAACGAAGATCATGGCATCCAGTCCTATCACTTCATGGAACATAGATGGGGAAACAGTGGAAACAGTGTCAGACTTTATATTTTTGGGCTCCAAAATCACTGCAGATGGTGACTGCAGCCATGAAATTAAAAGACGCTTACTCCTTGGAAAGAAAGTTATGACCAACCTAGATAGCATATTCAAAAGCAGAGACATTACTTTGCCAACAAAGGTCCATCTAATCAAGGCTATGGTTTTTCCTGTGGTCATGTATGGATGTGAGAGTTGGACTGTGAAGAAGGCTGAGCACCGAAGAATTGATGCTTTTGAACTGTGGTATTGGAGAAGACTCTTGAGAGTCCCTTGGACTGCAAGGAGATCCAACCAGTCCATTCTGAAGGAGATCAGCCCTGGGATTTCTTTGGAAGGAATGATGCTAAAGCTGAAACTCCAGTACTTTGGCCACATCATGCGAAGAGTTGACTCATTGGAAAAGACTCTGATGCTGGGAGGTATTGGGGGCAAGAGGAGAAGGGGATGACAGAGGATGAGATGGCTGGATGGCATCACGGACTCGATGGACGTGAATCTGAGTGAACTCCGGGAGTTGGTGATGGACAGGGAGGCCTTGCGTGCTGTGATTCATGGGGTCGCAAAGAGTTGGACATGACTGAGCAATTGAACTGAACTGAATGTTCCATTGTGTATATGTACCACAACTTATTTACCCATTCATCTGTCAATGTACATCTAGCTTGCTTTCATGTTCTAGCTATTATAAATAGTGCTACAATGAGCAATGGGATACATGTGTCTTGGAGAAAGGGGAGGAGAGGGTGAGATGTATTAAAAGAAGAACATGGAAGCTTATACTACCCTATGTAAAATAGCCAATGGGAATTTGCTGTATGGCTCAGGAAACTCAAACAGGAGCTCTGTATCAACGTAGAGGGTTGAGATCAGGAAGAAGAGGGGAGGGAGGGTCAAAAGGGATGGGATATATGTATCAGTTCAGTTCCGTTCAGTCGCTCAGTCATGTCTGACTCTTTGCGATCCCATGAATCGCAGCACGCCAGGCCTCCCTGTCCATCACCAACTCCCAGAGTTCACTCAGACTCACATCCATGGAGTCAGTGATGCCATCCAGCCATCTCATCCTCTGTCGTCCCCTTCTCCTCTTGCCCCCATCCCTCCCAGCATCAGTCTTTTCCAATGAGTCAACTCTTCACATGAGGTGGCCAAAGTACTGGAGTTTCAGCTTTAGCATCATTCCTTCCAAAGAAATCCCAGGGCTGATCTCCTTCACAATGGACTGGTTGGATCTCCTTACAGTCCAAGGGACTCTCAAGAGTCTTCTCCAACACCACAGTTTAAAAGCATCAATTCTTCGGTGCTCAGCCTTCTTCATAGTCCAACTCTCACATCCATACATGACCACAGGAAAAACCATAGCCTTGACTAGATGGACCTTAGTTGGCAAAGTAATGTCTCTGCTTTTGAATATGCTATCTAGGTTGGATATATGTATACCTATGGCTAATTCATGCTGAGGTTTGACAGAAAACAACAAAATTCTGTAAAGCAATTATCCTTCAATAAAAAATAAATTAATTTTTAAAATTGACTTTCTCTAACTTAAATATACTATTTTTCTTTAACAATAGCAGGAAATTTTGGTGTTTTTCAGATTATTGGTTGAATTTTTCTCATTTGCCAAATGATTTCTGAAATATAAGCCCATCAGTTTTATTTATCACAGGTCCTGGGAGATCTTGAGAAAGAGTACAAATGTCCTCATGAGAGAAAATGTGTCATGAGAAGAAGAGAGATGGCAGGCTGACTCTTCATCCCACACGAATTCTGACTATCTGGGGAGGCTTGAGGATGTCCTTTCTCCCAAGACTTTTTCTCCTTTTTCATTGACTCAGTCGCTTTATTTCTTTCACATGAGTTGTGAAAAAAGAGGGATGCCTTATGCAGCATCAGGATTCTCTCAGACAGTTTTCAAGTTTTGGGTCCAACACACTTTCTCCATTAGCTCTATTTCTTGGCAGCACTTGCCTACTCTGTGCCTCTGTAATCCTGACAAAAACTTTCTATGGTAAGCTACAACAGTCTCTTACGGGTTTTACAGGTTCCACATGTGCTGTTCCCAGAGTGGTACAGCAGCAAGAATGTAAAAAGGATGCTAGACAATACATTGGAAGCATCAGAACAATGGAGAAAGTTAACCAATGAGAAATTCCTAGTGACTCGGTGCTGAAGAACTTTCAGGAAGAACCATGCTTAATATTCATTTATATTATTACAAATGATAACTATTGCAAAAAGATGTGCTACTAAATATTTCCCCAATTTTTGCTGAAACTTAATAGCCCCCCTAAAGCCTTGCTTCTTAGTGGAGTGTAGAGTTAAGGACAGGGAAGGAGGAGTGGTGACCCGCTCCACATAGACTCCACCTCTGTCGGCTTCCCAACGGGGCCCACAAAGGAATACAGAGCATCGCATAAGGAGGCAGCGGTTCCTGGAGGTCCAGGTGCTGATCTGAGCGACCTGAGTGGAGAGTGGCAAAGAGAAGCAGACACAGAGTGGAACACAGGTCACTCCCACTCTCCAAGGGACCTCAGCAACACAGTGGCTGACTCTGGATTGTGCCAGTGGTACCTTGTAACATCCCAGCAGACAATATTTATCTTCTCCCTTATACCATCAAAAATCACAAGAATAGCTATTCATAGGGTTGTTAAGAAGATTAATTTAAACTTAGGTATTCTTGTGGCTGTGTTTTCACTCTGTTGTGTTGGAGTGTAGGTCCCCGCAAGACAAGACGACCTGTCTTCCTTTGCTCCTTCTGCCCTCCTCCAAGCACAAACCTGTGAAGCCCTAACACTGCTGCAAGCATTCTCAGCACCTTGCTTGCATCATTTCCTTCTTTAGTTCCCTTAGAGTGTGGCTTTGACCTTCATAAAACGCCAACCTATTCATTAAATTTGGACTGGTTTCAGTAAGTGAGGATACATAAATACTGCCTGTTCATGTGTATTTTGTTTTAGAGCATGTAGCTGATTTCTACTGTGATTGAATTAAATATTCTAACTTGGATGCTGAGGATGTATGTAATATTAATGTCATGGTTTTGGAAGGGCCTGTGCAGACCTAAGAGATATTTTGGAACTGAGAACATGGGCGAATTATCTATCTGGGGTCTTCACTGTTAATGGAAGATGTCACATATTGTACGATACTGAAAGTCCCAGCAAAGAAGATCAGATCACTGGATGAAACCCCTGACTGGAAGGAGATTAATTTGTAGGCTGTCTCCTTCTGTGCTATGGATAATATTCCACTGACTCCTGGGAGGTAGGTTGTAAAAGAAGGAATGGGACTGTGTGGGAGAAGGATTATGAAAGTTGTTGCTGTGTATGGAACTGAAGCTACAAAACACTTGTAAGAACTGACTCATGTAAAATCATTTCTGGACCCCACACTATGCTGTGTGATGCAGTCTGGCATCATGAGGCCAGGGAAGAGTTCTATGACTCTGTGGTTTCTGTGTTACCCCAGAACTCCAATAGTCGCAGCCACTGAGTAGGTGGACCTACCCTGGTCAACATTAATCATCCCACTTCTTGTAATCACAGGAAGTTGAAGAAGATGAAAAGGAAGCTGTGGGCTGACGTCTCACCAAAGGCAGTGACACATACCACTGTCAGGCTGGAAATAGTATGTTAATCCTGCATTTTAAGAGCTCCTCAATATGAAGAGTAAGATGAGCCAGACAGTCAGCTGACTGCAGAGAACATCTCTGAATTGGAAGATGCTATTTGCAAACAGAAAAGATTAATTGTGTTGGGGGAAGCGGTGGTGGGGGTGGGAAGATGTTCTCATGTGCTACAGGATATTTAACAGCATCCCTGGTTACTACTTATGCCAGTAGTATCCTCTCCTCAGCTGTAACAACCAAAAATATCTCTGAAAAGTGAAAGTGTTCATCAGTCATGTCCGACTCTTTGCAACCCATGGACTGTAGCCCACAAGGCTCCTCTATTCACGGAATTCTCCAGGCAAGCATATTAGAGTAGGTTGCCATTTCCTATTCCAGGGGATCTTCCTGACCCAGGGATTGAACTTGTGTCTCCCATATTGGAGGCACATTCTTTACTATCTGAGCCACCAAAGAAGTCCAAGATATCTCTAGACACTGTTTAGGTCTCCTGGGGAGACAAAATCAGCCTTGTGCCCCAGAGTGTATTCTTTGTTCTCATAGTACAAGCTGGTGCATTAACACCATACTTGCATTTTAATTCCTAGGATGGAGAAAGGAGCAAAAGTGGAAGGCAAGCAACTTCCTTATAAGAGTATAATGTAGATGTTGTATGTATAACTTATGTTCATAATACGCTAGATCTTGGTCATTTGGTAATAGGAAGCTATAGAGGGAGGCTGAGAAATTTGGTGGCAATCCGAAATCCAAGGGGGTTGTTTCTAAGAATATTGAGACAATATGAATAACGGAGGGAGCAATTAATAGTTTTATTACCCTTATGGAATTATCCCACACTTAAATATGATAATGCACCATAAGTGCCTAGCGAAGAGCCTTACATGAGCACATGCTCAGTGAATACTGGTCCTTCTCTCCCTCCTCTCTCCATCACCAAGCACCAGGCCTGTGTCTCTTTCCTATTGAGATCTGGTCTTACATTATTCTGGTAAACATTAATAATGTTATTCTTCTTTACAAGCCCTGTATCTGGCCAAGGCTGAGACTATAGACAACTCTTAGTGTGTGTGTTTTAAGCCCTCTCTCTTTCAGGCTTTTTCTCTCTTTTTGCCTTTTGCCTGCTGGTCTTACCAGCAACACAATCTCCATAAACACAGACATACGGGCCCTTAGGTGATGCTTCCTGGAGGTCCTGCTTCAAAGTGAATGACATATTGATATGATATTGAATCAATTTTAATTCTGAGTCTAGAACTTACCAGGACTCTCACTTTGAGTTAGTTGCTTACATGGTTGCATAATTTGGGGGCCTCGATTTCCTTATCGAGGGAAAGTAGGCAGAGCAATATTGACTTCGTAGAGTTGTCACACATTAATTACAAAGAAGAATGTTTCAAGCCACTATTATGCAGCTGATCTTCTAAATATTATTTCAAAAGAAACTCATAATGCCCTACAGGTTCTGAAATAATAGATCAATTTCATAGAAATATAACTGGCTAGGAAAGGTAAATTTGCTTGCCCTAGGTTATACGCGCACACAATTTTAGAAAGAGAAAGAGATGGGACTTGAACTCAGGTTTCTCTGACACCAGATCGGGGTTCTTTATAATTTCTTCCACTTCTTTAGTGAGCACACATTACTCAAGAGAATTTAAACCACTCTGTCCCTTAAAGAAGTTGCATATGGACTAACAGAATATTAAAACAGCTTCTCCAAGAGGGAGAGACTACAGCCCAGAGGAGACTGTACCCTCTGCCCAGAAAGAGACATGATGTACAGAGTGACATCTGGGGGTTCTGCAGCTATTGACCATCCTCCTCTGCCTTGCTCTCTCCCCAAGAGCATAGCTTGTGGTCCCTGTGTGCTGAGCTTATCACTGGGATTCTGGCACCCTCCAAGGGGCTGGCCCACCCTTTCTTCCCCCACCTACAGCTAGTTGTACAAGCTATTGACCTAAATGGAAAATGTTGCTTTTCATGAGAATGAAATAGGTACATTAAGAGTTCCACACTTCCTGCCATCAACTTTGCTTCATTTTCAGGAACGGTCCTGCTAACCTAGGGTTCCCAAGGATTCCAAAGAATTTTGGAGTCTAGCAATCAACTTTTAGCAGTGGTTTCCTTTTTTTCTGGATATCTCAACATGGCATATTCCTTTCTGTGTATGGAGGCAGTATTGGGGAACTCTCTGCTCTGGATACACCAAGATGTCTTATGTTATATGACAGCAGCTGTGGTGTAAGAAAATGAGGATAACATTTGGAGTCAGAAAACCTGGGTTCAAATTCTAGGCGTTTTACCTCCAGGCAACATGACCTGGAGGATCTTTCTGGGTCCTTGTTTTCCCCAACGGAAAATGATGCTAATAAACTCTACTTTGGAAGGCTGCTGAAGAAGGCAATGAAATTACAGACAGATGGCTGTGTGCTGTAGTGGGAAGAGACCCAAATTCACACCTAAAATCAATCTTTAAAAAGCCTTCCAAATCAGGACAATTTACTAAACTCTGTTGCTAGTTTTCACATTGTTAAAATGATGTTTCCAGCAGATTTGTATGGATCAAATGAGAAGTCTGTGAATTCTCTTATACAGTCCCCAAAGCAAATGATATGACTTATTTCAGGGGGTTTAGAAAAAGATGAAGGGATGCTTTGAGACAGAGCTGGCTAGACTGCATCTCCATGAGCCATCTTTAAGGGTGTCTGTTACTGCACCTGGGCCCCTGGGCCTTCTTCCCAAGTTAATTGGCCGGTTAATGCGAGCCTTTGATTATGAATCGGTGGAGAACCCACTTGTCTTCCTCTTGTGGCACAAAAGGCATCTTGCCTGCTTTTATTCCTCTTTAGCATTTACTTCTGCAGCCTAATTGAGTTATAACAGGATTGTCTTCCCTAAGGGCCATCTCCCAAATGATCAGCCCCAGATAAGAGTCATTGCTTTTGTGAAGATCCATTTTAATCATGGATGCCCCCTCTCACCTTAACTGGCTTCTTAGCTCCAAACGGAACAACCAGCTTGTGTACTGGGGGAGGTAAACAAGGTCCCCAGGAATATATGTTTGGGGCACTCATCCCAACTCTTTGAGAGACACAGTTGGATTACGGCCTCACTTTTCATAACAAGACCAATGGATGCTCACTCTCTTTCAAGTCTAGAGAAGACTTTGAGAAGAACTCAGACCTATCTCTGGCCCCACCCTGACTACCTGTTTAATGCCTCCCACCACCTTCATCAGCTACACCCTCACTTTCTGTCCAAAAGGACACAGCTCTCATTCTGTGCCTTGGCTTCCAAAGCTACACACTCCCGTGCCCCACCCACACAATCCTTTCCAAGTGTTTTTCCCTAGTACCTAGTACCTGTCTCAGGTGTGAGATGATTTTATGAACTAACTTATTCTTATTATTAAAGAATGAGAATGAGTTATTTTAATTTGATTCAAACCAATCTTATATTCCTAAAACAACCATGGCCAGGCACTATATACAAACAGCTACACTATGCAAGGGAGTTTACACTTTTATCTAATATAATTCCCCCAAAGTAGACATAACTATTCTCGCTCTCAGGAGGGAAACTCAGACTCAGAGAGGTTTTCTCAGAGTTACTAAGATCTCTGCATTACACAATGACATGGGACGCCAGTCCGGTGGTAGTCTAAACAAACACCCCTGCTGCTGCTAAGTCGCTTCAGTCGTGTCCGACTGTGTGTGACGCCGTAGACAGCAGCCCACCAGGCTCTGCTGTCCCTGGGATTCTCCAGGCAAGAACACTAGAGTCGGTTGCCATTTCCTTCTCCAACGCATGAAAGTTAAAAGTGAAAGTGAGGTCGCTCAGTCGTGCCTGACTCTTAGCGACCCTATGGACTGCAGCCCACCAGGCTCCTCCATCCATGGGATTTTCCAGGCAAGAGTATTGGAGTAGGGTGCCATTGCCTTCTCTGGAAACAAACGCTACCCCCTAGAATTATGTTCCAGGACACAGAATGAAAAAGGAATGCCATTCTGGAGCTGTGCAAGGCTGTCGTTCTGGTGCTCATAGAGTCAAGTGTTGTAGTTCTTCTCCTTCTGAGTTTAGTGATTCTTTAGTCCACCTAAAGAGATTAACCTCTAGCATGATGCCAACTCTCTTTGCTTCCAGTGAATTACTTAAGTGATGATCAAAGGTTTGTTGTAAATTGTTTGAACACTCGGGTGGGGATGATGAGCATAGACTATGCTTAGCATTTTCATTTAAGTAATGAGCTTTCAGTTCATGTGCACTATCGGCCCATACTGCCCAGGTGATTCGGGAACAACACTCCACATGGCCGATCGCCTGGCAGTGGGCAAAGAGCAAAAGTTGAGCAGAGCTCTGTTCAGATCCTTTTGCCACTTGTTAGTGTGTTCTTGGATAAACAGTAAGCTCTCCTATACCTCAGTTTTATCTTTGGAAGAAATGGCCCTTTTGCTTGGACCAGGACACCTTAAATTTGTCAGATAAGGGTCACTCAAGGGTCTGTGTGTGTGCATGGTCACTCATCTCAGTCACTATGTGACTGTGGACTCTTTGTGACACTATGGACTGGAGCCCACCAGACTCCTCTGTCCAGGGGATTTTCCTGGCAAGAGTGCTAGAGTGGGTTGCCATGCTGTCCTGCAGGAGATGTTTCTGACCCAGGGTTGGAGCCCACATCTCCCATGTCTCCTGCATTTGTAGATGGATTCTGTACCGCTAAGCCCCCTGGGGAAGCCCCAGTCAAGTGTTAGAACACTATAATTCAGTGCTTTAAAAAAGAGTGTAAAATGTTTGTACTATCTCAAGAAATTCTTAAGTAACATAGGTAATTTTAAAATTTCCTTTATTCTGAATCAGTTTTAACAGTCACTTTCTTCAGTTGTAAATCACTGTTTAATCAACTGCAGAATTCTATACTTTAATCAGTTCTACTAATTTTTATTTATTTATTCTAGATTTAGTTTTTAATTGGAGGAAAATTGCTTTACAATGTTGTGTTGGTTTCTGCTGTACAACAACACAAATAGTTCTACCCGATCTTTAAAGTCAATATCCTTTCTATTATACTCCTCTGTTCCTCAACAGTTTTTAACTCATTTTAAAAGTTTAAGACAATGTGTATTTCATACATGCTTCAGTCATTGTAAATACTCAGTCAAGTTTTCCCTGATTCTAGTCTATCCCATCTTTCACTCTGATGGCAGCACAGGGTGTCTACAAATATGCTGGTTCCTACACGAGGGCCAGTGTCCACACACACACACTCCTATCTCTTCCCTTTGGCTGCTCAAGACTCCCAGTGCCATCTTGGAGAGCTCTGTGCTTCAAGAATCAATCAAAGGTTCAGCGGATGTGCTGACAGCCACACAAGCTCATTTCCTGTACCTCTTAGCCCTCAGTCCCAGAAAGGAAACACAGCCCCTAATGGACTTTATTTGTAATTAAACGACAAGGATATTGTGGTGGGAAGAGTTTTCTCCTCCTTACTAGGGCCACTTGCTGGCCTTTTTTATTCATTTTTTTATGTGAGTTTAATTCCCATTGATGTGGGTGATGATTGTTGGTCAAATACCGCTCCTGCATCTGAGTCGGCATGGCATTCTCCGCTGTTGTCCCTGTGGTAAACACGGGGGAACTGAAAGGCAGGATGAGTTCACCTCTGAAGTCCTATGTGGTGCACATTTTGAGCCCGAGGCCCAGCAACGCAGGAGGCCTGGAGTGTTTTCACTTGGGCATAGCCATCAAAGTGTTGTGTGTATTTTTCCCCTTTGGTGGAAAAATGATGGCTTTGCTTTCTTGAAGCATTCCTGCTGACTTATTCATGGAACCCAAAGAGGGTGACATCCAAGGAGGGCAGCATGCAGCCTTCTGTTTCCCAGCCAGAGTGAGGGTTTGGCAAAGTGTGAGAGTTGAAGGGAGGCGGGACTGCCCGGTGCAGTAGGTGAGAGAAGAGTTGGCCAAAAGGTAGGAAAGACTTGAAACCAAAATCCACACTCTGATGTGCGGGGCCTCCCAGTGAGAAAAAACACTCACCAAACACCCACATACTTATTTGGGTTGGAAGAGGGTATGCAGTGCCCAGGAGGCTGTTGAAACAGAGAACTGACCCCCTTTGATGGGCTGGAAGAGCTGTGGAAAGCTGAGGCAGGGGCTGGGAGGAGGGACGAAGTGGAGGGTACCCAAGGCAAGGCTGTGGATACTTGGCCCCAAAAGCCCATTTTGCAGGTTTGCTTGGGATGAAACTGTACGTTGTGCCTTGTGTGGGTGGTGGATGGAGAGACTTATGAGAAGAAGGGATCTATGACTTTCCTAGGGAGCCAGACAGACTTGGGGTTGAATTCAAGCCCCACCACTTATGACCATTGGAACCTTGGGAGAAAAATCACTTAGCTTGTCTGGACCTCGGTTTCTTAGCCAGTAAAATGGGAATAAAATTGTGTGTGTGTGTGTGTGTGTGTTTTAATGAGGATTAAATTTGGCCTTGGTGTACTGGCCCTAACCAGTTTTCCATACACAGCTGCCATCTTTCCATATGTTTGATGATGAGTCAAATATAAAGAGGAAGGCCTAAGATAACGGTTTCAGAACATCTCAGTGTGACTGTAAATCCTAGTTCTACCTTGCACTAGCTTTGTGACAGAGTAATTTTCTTAACCTCACAAAACTGCAATTTCTTTTATCACAGAAAAATTTATCACAATAATATGTATCTCACACTGTTATCAAGAGTTGAGATAATACATAAAAAGCCCTTAGCATAGTATTTTACTAAGCAAGTGTAGTTAGGTTTATTAAGTGTTCAGTTCATTTCAGTTCAGTGCAGTTGCTCAGGCATGTCCAACTCTTTGCGACCTCATGGACTGCAGCACGCCAGGCCTCCCTGTCCGTCACCAACTCCCGGAGTTCACTCAGACTCACGTCCATCGAGTCAGTGATGCCATCCAGCCATCTCATCCTCTGTCATCCCCTTCTCCTCCTGCCCCCAATCCCTCCCAGCATCAGAGTCTTTTCAAATGACTCAGTTCTTCACATCAGGTGGCCAAAGTATTGGAGTTTCAGCTTTAGAATCAGTCCTTTCAATGCATATTCAGAACTGAGTTCCTTTAGGATGGACTGGTTGGATCTCCTTGCAGTCCAAGGGACTCTCAAGAGTCTTCTCCAACACCACAGTTCAAAAGCATCAATTCTTTGGCACTCAGCTTTCTTTATAGTCCAACTCTCACATCCACACATGACTACTGGAAAAACCATAGCTTTGACTAGATGGACCTTTGTTGGCAAATAATGTCTCTGCTTTTTAATATGCTGTATAGAACTTTCAGTCAGAGCTTTTCTTTCAAGGACCAAGCGTCTTTTAATCTCATGGCTGTGGTCACCATCTGCAGTGATTTTGGGGCCCCCCAAAATAAAGTCTGTCATTGTTTCCATTGTTTCCCCATCTATTTGCCACGAAGTGATGGGACCAGATACCATGATCTTAGTTTTCTGAATGTTGAATTTTAAGCCAACTATTTCACTGTCCTCTTTCACTTTAATCAAGAGGCTCTTTAGTTCTTCTTTGTTTTCTGCCATAAGGGTGGTGTCATCTGCATATCTGAGATTACTGATATTTCTCCCAGCAATCTTGATTCCAGCTTGTGCTTCATCCAATCCAGTATTAACTCCAAGAATTTGTTCAAACTCATATCCATCGAGTCAGTAATGCCATCCAACCATCTCATCCTCTGTCATCCCCTTCTCCTCCTGCCTCAATCTTTCCCAGCATCAGGGTCTTTTCCAATGAGTCAGTTCTTTGCATCAGGTGGCCAAAGTACTGGAACTTCAGCTTCAGCATCAGTCCTTCCAGTGAGGTACCGGTAGATAGCAGGTAAATATATAAATATATATTTTTCAAGTCCAGGGATCAAACCTGGGTCTTCTGCATTGCAGGCAGATTCTTTACCACTGGACCACTGGGAAACCCATATAAATACATATATATATATATACACACATATACATGTATATGTGTATACACACACACACACACACACATAAAGTAGATATCAGGTAGCCTGAGTTGGTATCAGGGATTACTAAGTTTTCAGTTATTTAAATACAAAACAGGTATCACTTTCTAAATTGTATCTCCTTGAGCATAGGGACCATGCCTTCATCTGTGGCTTGGCACAAGTTTTACAGTCACTAAATGCCTTTCAAATCAATGCAAAAATTGATGCAGTAGCTCCAGGGCAAGGTCAAAGATACATAACTATTATTTGATAATCCCTGGAGGATTTTCACCTTGAAACAAAATGGAAAATTGGTTCGGTTTTTGGATAGAGCATCACTCAGGGTAATCAGAACTGGAACTAAAAAACCAAAGTGGCAGAAAACACAGGAAAGTTACTGCTTGGCATGGATCAACAATTTGGGCCTGGGAAGGCAGGGAGTGGATTTGCCTTTCTAATTAGGTTTGACTTGGGCTAATATTGAAGTGAGCTTTTGTTGCCGGAGGAGACACCAGCTGGGAGGAACTCCAGGAACGTGCTGGGTGGCAGAGTGAAGTCAGCCTGATATTACACATTTTCTCTGGGTGATCCATAAATAGAAGGTTCACACATGGACACATGAGACCAGTCTATAAACTTAGCTCTGACGCAGAATGTCCAGAGAAGTTAGACTCTTGAGTCACTCTGGATAACAGTTTAAACCCAGACTCGGCTACTGGCTTGCCGTGTGGCCTAACACAAAATTTCAGCTTTTCTGAGGCTCATTTTTCTCTCAATCTAGAAAGTGCAGATGGATAAGATATACCTCAAGAGGTTGTTGTGAAGGATAAAAAGCAAATCAGCTAAAAGATTATATTAACTTTTATTACAGAAACCTTGGAATAACACCAAATTCATTACACCATGTACTGATTTAGGGAAGAACTCCCTTAAATAAGAGACTTATTGTTTACTTAACTTTTGTAACCATACCAGTGGATAGTCAGACCCCTTGCTCTCACCCTTTCAACCCTACCCCAATGGTTGTCTTAAAACACACTCCAGACAACTCCTCCTAAAGCATAACGTTGCCAAACCATTCCCACAGTTAGAAATTTCTCTTTGTGACCTACAGAATAAAGCCTAGACTTGCTGGCAAGGTATTCAAGGCATTCTACCTCTAGTCTCCACAGATGCTTGAGTTTAGTTCAGTTCAGTTCAGTCGCTCAGTCATGTCTGACACTTTGCAACCCCAAGGACTGCAGCATGCCAGGCCTCCTTGTCCATCACCAACTTCCGGAGTTTACTCAAACTCATGTCCATTGAGTCAGTGATGCCATCCAACCATGTTATCCTCTGTCGTCCCCTTCTCCTCTCGCCTTCAACCTTTCTCAGCTTCAAAGTCTTTTCAAATGAGTCAGCTCTTTGCATCAGGTGGCCAAATTATAGGAGCTTCAGCTTCAGCATCAGTCCTTCCAATGAACATTCAGGTCTGATTTCCTTTAGGATGGACTGGTTGGATCTCCGTGCAGAACAAGGGATTCTCAAGAATCTTCTCCAACACCACAGTTCAAAACTATCAATTTTTCGGTGCTCAGCTTTCTTTATAGTCCAACTCTCACATCCATACGTGACTACTGGGGAAGACAAATGGATAAGGAAGTTGTGATACATATGCACAATGGATTACTCAGCCATTAGAAAGAATACATTTGAATCATTTCTAATGAGGTGGATGAAACTGAAGCCTATTATACACAGTGAAGTAAGCCAGAAAGAAAAACACCAATACAGTATATTAACACATATATATAGAATTTAGAAAGATGGTAACGATAACCCTGTATGCAAGACAGCAAAAGAGACACAGATGTATAGAACAGTCTTTTGGACTCTGTGGGAGAGGGCGAGGGTGGGATGATATGAAAGAATGGCATTGAAACATGCAAACTATCATATGTGAAACAAATCGCCAGTCCAGGTTCGATACATGATACAGGGTGCTTGGGACTGGTGCATTGGGATGACCCAGAGGGATGGGATGGGGACGGTGGTGGGAGGGGGATTCAGGAGGGGGAACACATGTACACCCATGGTGGATTCATGTCAATGTATGGCCAAACCAATACAATTATTGTAAAGTAAATAAATAAATAAAACTGAAAAAAAAAAAAAAAAACATAGCCTTGACTAGACGGACCTTTGTTGGCAAAGTAATGTCTCTGCTTTTTAATATGCTATCTAGGTTGATCAGAATTTTTCTTAAAGGAGTAAGTGTCTTTTTATTTCATGGCTACAGTGATTTTGGAGCCCAAAAAGGTAAAGTCTGCCACTGTTTCCCCATCTATTTGCCATGAAGTGATGGGACCAGATACCATGATCTTTGTTTTCTGAATGTTGAGCTTTAAGCCAACTTTTTCACTCTGCTCTTTCACTTTCATCAGGAGGCTCTTTAGTTCTTCACTTTCTGCCATAAGGGTGGTGTCATCTGCATATCTGAGGTTATTGATATTTCTCCCGGCAATCTTGATTCCAGCTTGTGATTCTTCCAGCCCAGCGTTTCTCATGATGTACTCTGCATATAAGTTAAATAAGCAGGGTGACAATGTACAGCCTTGACATACTCCTTTTCCTATTTGGAACCAGTCTGTTGTTCCATGTTCAGTTCTAACTGTTGCTTCCTGACCTGCATACAGATTTCTGAAGAGGCAGGTCAGGTGGTCTGGTATTCCCATATCTTTCAGAATTTTCCACAGTTTGTTGTGATCCACACAGTCAAAGGTTTGGAATAGAAAATAAAGCAGAAATAGATGTTTTTCTGGAACTGTTTTGCTTTTCCGATGATTCAGTAGATGTTGCCAATTTGATCTCTGGTGCCTCTGCCTTTTCTAAATCCAGATTGACAATCTGGAATTTCACAGCTCCCATACTATTGAAGCCTGGCTTGGAGAATTTTGAACATTACTTTTCTAGCATATGAGATGAGTGCAATTTGCAGTAGTTTGAACATTCTTTGGCATTGGATTGAAAACTGATCTTTTCCAGTCCTGTGGCCACTGCTGAGTTTTCCAAATTTGCTGGCATATTGAGTGCAGCACTTTTGCAGCACCATCTTTCAGGATTTGAAATAGCTCAACTGGAATTCCATATAGTCTTTGCAGCCAAAGATGGAGAACATCTATGCAGTCAGCAAAAACAAGACCAGGAGCTGACTTTGGCTCAAATAATGAACTCCTTATTGCCAATTTCAGACTTAAATTGAAGAAAGTAGGAAAAATCACTACATACATGAATGGCCACTAGACCATTCATGTATGACCTAAATCAAATCCCTTACAATTATACAATGGAAGTGACAAGTAGATTCATGGGATTAGATCTGATAGAGTGCCTGAAGAACTATGAATGGAGGTTCACGACATTGTATAAAAGGCAGTGATAAAGAACACCCCCAAGAAAAAGAAATGCAAAACGGCAAATGGCTGTCCAAGGAGGCCTTACAAATAGCTGAGAAAAGAGAAGGAGCAAAAGACAAAGGAGAAAAGGAAAGATATACCCATTTGAATGCAGAGTCCCAAGGAATAGCAAGAAGAGACATGAAAGCCTCCCTCAGTGATCGATTCAAACAAACAGAGAAAACAATAGAATGGGAAAGACTAGAGATGTCTTCAAGGAAATTAGAGATACCAAGGGAACATTTCATTCAAAGATGGGCACAATAAAGGACAGAAATGGTAGGGACCTAACAGAAGCAGAAGATCTTAAGAAGAGTGGCAAGAATACACAGAAGAACTGTACAAAAAAGATCTTAATAACCCAGATAACCATGATGGTGTCATCACTCACCTAGAGCCAGATATCCTGGAATGCAAAGTCAAGTGGGCCTTAGGAAGCATCACTATGAACAAAGCTAGTGAAGGTGATGGAATTCCAGTTGGGCTATTTCAAATTTTGCACAAGGGAGGCAGTTTAAAATGTTTATTGGATTAAACTTCTTTTTTTTTATTTTATTTTATTTTTAAACTTTACAATATTGTATTAGTTTTGCAAAACATCAAAATGAATCTGCCACAGGTATACCCGTGCTCCCCATCCTGAACCCTCCTCCCTCCTCCCTCCCCATACCCTCCCTCTGGGTCGTCCCAGTGCACCAGCCCCAAGCATCCAGTATCGTGCGTCAAACCTGGACTGGCGACTCGTTTCATACATGATATTATACATGTTTCAATGCCATTCTCCCAAATCTCCCCACCCTCTCCCTCTCCCACAGAGTCCATAAGACTGATCTATACATCGGTGTCTCTTTTGCTGTCTCATACACAGGGTTATTGTTACCATCTTTCTAAATTCCATATGTATGTGTTAGTAAGATTCTGTTGCCAAAGGTATATCTTTCTATGCTACCAAAATATCCCCTCAAAGAGTGGTAGAATAAATTTCACTTTCTGTACAACCAGAACAAATTTGTGTCAACCAGTGCTAGAAGTTATGTGTGATGATGGGTGTGTGATTTAAAGATTTAGTGTTTCACACCACTTATTCACTAAATAATCTTCTTGTCATACAAGCAGACTGTGATGTGTGCACCTGTTTTAGTGTGATTTTTCTCCATTTAGACGTGAATTAATTAGAAGGTCCATGAATTATTTCTTTATATTTCACTTACGTCTTGCAAGGCAAATAGATGGGAAAACAATGGAAATAATGACAGACTTTATCTTCTTGGGCTCCAAAATCACTGTGGATGGCAACTGCAGCCATGGAATTAAAAGATGCTTGCTCCTTAGAGGAAAAGCTGACAAAACTAGACAGCATATTAAAAAGCAGAGACCACTTTTCTGACAAAGGTCTGTGTAGTCAATGCTGTGGTTTTTCCAGTAGTGGGATACTGAAGTGAGGGTTGGACCATAAAGAAGGCTGAGCCCCAAAGAACTGATGCTTTTAAATTGTGGTTCTAGAGAAGACTCTTGAGAGTTCCTTGGACAGCAAGGAGATGAAACCATCAATCATAAAGAAAATCAACCCTGAATATACTTTGGAAGGACTGATGCTGAAGCTGAAGTTCCAATATGTTGGCCACCTGATGGAAAGAGCTGACTCATTGGAAAGGACCCTGATGCTGGGAAAGATTGAAGGCAGGAGGAGAAGGGGGTGACAGAAGATGAGCTAGATGGATGGCATCATCAGCTCAATGAACATGAGTTTGAGTAAACTCCAGGAGATAGTGAAGGACAGGAAAGCCTGGTGTGGGTGGTATGGCATAACTTTTATTAGGGAGGAATTAAGTCTCTCTTCGTTACAGAGATCAGTGAAAGAAGGAGAGAGGAGAGATGGACATTTCAAAACTTCTTCCCTTTCTTCTGTGAGGCTAAAGAATGAGTCTTAAGGTAGGTGAAACTTTGTTCCAGCAGGCACACTAATGAGGCTGTATTTTTTTAAATAAACCTGGAATCCAATAGGGGGGTAGAGAGTTCAGAAACAGCTGAACTGTTCTGCAGAATTAAGGTGCAGAATTAAGATGAGAGGAGTATAAACGTGTGTGTTGGGGGTTGGGGACTTTAAAAGGAATAGGACCAACAAGAAATTCTCTGTGGAGGCATAGCACAAAGGCTTTTAAAGCAAAAGTGTCTAAACTCTCCTTTTAACTTATATGTTTTTCTATAAAGTAAATGGTCTTCATCATCTAAAATTTCAAAGGTCTGCTAAATATACAAATGCCTGGTGTGAAAGATTTTGGTGGGAATAAAAATCTTCATCTATATTTGTACTAATCCACAGAAAAATATGACCCCATTAGTGGGGTGGGATAGATGAAACGAGATTTAATTTCCACCAAAAAGAGGAAATTGGACGTAGAAATGACCATCAAGTCCACATATCCCTGGGAATTTGCAGCAAACAGGAGTCCAGCATTACGTTTGGTCTAGTTTTAATAAATGAGGACTCTGTGTGTGTGTGTGTGTGTGTGTGTGTGTGTGTGTGTGTGTGTGTGTATAGAAAGCAAAACTGTACTGCCACTGATGAACAAGCCCATCCAGTTCTTCTCTGTATTCCCACAGCAGAGGTCTGGAGGAGCAGAAATGGCTCATGTTTCTGAGACTCACAGTGGTCTCAGAGATAAGTCCTCCCCAGGGATAAAGGATCCAAAGGAACAAACACAGCACACCACACCCCCAACCTTCTCAACCTCATTTCCTAATGTTTCACATCCTGGAATTTCCATCCCACGTCATTTACACATCCTGAAACACTTTGTCCTTTATTTTTTTTCTTTTCTGCCATATACATGCTATTTCCTTACTGCTCACTTTTCAAATCCTCAGTTCAGTTTGGTTCAGTGGCTCAGTCATGTCCGACTCTTTGCGACCCCATGAATCACAGCACGCCAGGCCTCCCTGTCCATCACCAACTCCCGGAGTTCACCCAAACTTATGTCCATCGAGTCAGTGACGCCATCCAGCCATCTCATCCTCTGTCGTCCCCTTCTCCTCCTGCCCCCAATCCCTCCCAGCATGAGGGTCTTTTCCAATGAGTCAACTCTTTGCATGAGGTGGCCAAAGTACTGGAGTTTTAGCTTTAGCATCAGTCTTTCCAATGAACACCCAGGACTGATCTCCTCTAGATGGACAGGTTGGATCTCCTTGCAGTCCAATGGTCTCTCAAGAGTCTTCTCCAACACCACAGTTCAAAAGCATCAATTCTTCAGCACTCAGCTTTCTTCACAGTCCAACTCTCACATCCATACATGACCACTGGAAAAACCATAGCCTTGACTAGATGGATCTTTGTTGGCAATGTCTCTGCTTTTTAATATGCAATTTAGGTTTGTCATAACTTTCTTTCCAAGGAGTAAGTGTCTTTTAATTTCATGGCTGCAATCACCATCTGAGGTGATTTTGGAGCCCCAAAAATAAAGTCTGCCACTGTTTCCACTGTTTCCCCATCTATCTCCCATGAAGTGATGGGACCAGATGCCATGATCTTAGTTTTCTGAATGTTGAGCTTTAAGCCAACTTTTTCACTCTCCTCTTTCACTTTCATCAAGAGGCTTTTTAGTTTCTCTTCACTTTCTGCCATAAGGGTGCTGTCATCTGCATATCTGAGGTTATTGATATTTTTCCCGGCAATCTTGATTCCAGCTTGTGATTCTTCCAGCCCAGCGTTTCTCATGATGTACTCTGCATAGAAGTTAAATAAGCAGGGTGACAATATACAGCCTTGACGTACTCCTTTTCCTAAATGGAACCAGTCTGTTGTTCCATGTCCAGTTCTAACTGTTGCTTCCTGGCCTGCATATAGGTTTCTCAAGAGGCCAGTCAGGTGGTCTGGTATTTCCATCTCTTTCAGAATTTCCCAGTTTATTGTATTCTGCACAGTCAAAGGCTTTGGCATAGTCAATAAAGCAGAAATACATGTTTTTCTGGAACTCTCTTGCTTTTTCGACAATCCAGCAGATGTTGGCAATTTGATCTCTGGTTCCTCTGACTTTTCTAAAACCAGTTTGAACATCTGGAAGTTCTCGGTGTATGTATTGCTGAAGCCTGGCTTGGAGAATTTTGAGCATTACTTTACTAGCATGTGAGATGAGTGCACTTGTACAGTAGTTTGAGCATTCTTTGGCATTGCCTTTCTTTGGGATTGGAATGAAAACTGACCTTTTCCTGTCTTGTGGCCACTGCTGAGTTTTCCAAATTTGCTGGCATATTGAGTGCAGCACTTTGACAGCATCATCTTTCAGGATTTGAAATAGCTCAACTGGAATTTAATCACCTCCACTAGCTTTATTCGTAGTGATGCTTTCTAAGGCCCACTTGACTTCACATTCCAGGATGTCTTTCTGGTGGCTCAGACAGTAAAGCGTTTGCCAAAATGCGGGAAACCCTGGTTTGATCCCTGGGTCGAGAAGATCTCCTGGAGAAGGAAATGGCAACCCACTCCAATATTCTTGCCTGGTAAATTCCACGGAGCAGCCTGGTAGGCTACAGTCCATGGGGTCCCAAAGAGTCGGACACAACTGAGTGACTTCAGTGTCAATGTCAATGTCCAGGATGTCTGGCTCTAGGTGAGTGATCACACCATCGTGATTATCTGGGTCATGAAGATCTTTTTTGTACAGTTTTTCTGTGTATTCTTGCCACCTTTTCTTAATATCTTCTGGTTCTGTTAGGTCCATACCATTTCTGTCCTTTATTGACCCCATCTTTGCATGAAATGTTCCCTTGGTATCTCTAATTTTCTTGAAGAGGTCTACAGTCTTTCCCATTCTGTTGTATTCCTCTATTTCTTTGCACTGATCACTGAGGAAGGCTTTCTTATCTCTCCTTGCTATTCTTTGGCACTCTGCATTCAGATGCTTATATCTTTCCTTTTCTCTTTTGCTTTTCACTTCTCTTCTTTTCACAGCTATTTGTAAGGCCTTCTCAGACAGCCATTTTGCTTTTTGCATTTCTTTTCGATGGGGATGGTCTTGATCCCTGTCTCCTGTAC
This sequence comes from Bos grunniens, assembly GCF_055505025.1. NCBI lineage: Eukaryota > Metazoa > Chordata > Mammalia > Artiodactyla > Bovidae > Bos > Bos grunniens. The sequence continues at coordinate 56,806,133 of NC_141183.1, read as the reverse complement.
AATATCATGAACCTCTGTCCATAGTTCATCAGGCACTCTGTCTATCAGATTTAGTCCCTTAAATCTATTTCTCACTTCCACTGTATTATCATAAGAGATTTGATTTGGGTCATACCTGGATGGTCTAGTGGTTTTCCCTACTTTCTTCAATTTAAGTCTGAATTTGGCAATAAGGAGTTCATCATCTGAGCCACAGTCAGCTCCTAGTCTTGTTTTTGCTGACTGTATAGAGCTTCTCCATCTTTGACTGCAAAGAATATAATCGATCTGATTTCAGTGTTGACCACCTGGTGATGTCCATGTGTAGAGTCTTCTTTTGTGTTGTTGGAAGAGGGTGTTTGCTGTGACTAGTGAGTTCTCTTGGCAAAACTCTATTAGCCTTTGCCCTGCTTCATTCCATATTCCAAGGCCAGATTTGCCTGTTACTCCAGGTGTTTCTTGACTTCCTACTTTTGCATTCCGGTCTGATATCATGAAAAGGACATCTTTTTTGGGTGTTAGTTCTAAAAGGTCTTGTAGGTCTTCATAGAACCATTCAACTTCAGCTTCTTCAGCATTACTGGTTGGGCATAGGCTTGGATTACCGTGATATTGAATGGTTTGCCTTGGAAATGAACAGAGACCATTCTGTCGTTTTTGAGATTGCATCCAAGTACTGCATTTTGGACTATTTTGTTGACCATGATGGCTACTCCATTTCTTCTGAGGGATTCCTGCCCACAGTAGTAGATATAATGGTCATCTGAGTTAAATTCACCCATTCCAGTCCATTTGAGTTCGCTGATTCCTAGAATGTCGACATTCACTCTTGCCATCTCTTGTTTGACCACTTCCAATTTGCCTTGATTCATGGACCTGACATTCCAGGTTCCTATGCAATATTGCTCTTTATAGCATTGGACCTTGCTTCTATCACCAGTCACATCCACAGCTGGATACTGTTTTTGCTTTGGCTCCATCCCTTCATTTTTTTCCTGAGTTATTTCTCCACTGATCTCCAGTAGCATATTGGGCACCTACTGACCTGGGGAGTTTCTCTTTCAGTATCCTATCATTTTGCCTTTCATACTCTTCATGGGGTTCTCAAGGCAAGAATACTGAAGTGGTTTGCCATTCCCTTCTCCAGTGGACCACATTCTGTCAGATCTCTCCACCATGACCCGCTTATCTTGGGTTGCCCCACGGGCATGGCTTAGTTTCATTGAGTTAGACAAGGCTGTGGTCCTAGTGTGATATGATTGGTTAGTTCAAATCCTCACTCATCCTTTAAGCCCAGCTCTAGAATTTCCTCTACTGTAATACCTTCCTAATCACATTTCCTCCCTCCCCCGATTCTGGAAATAGAGCTCTCTCCTCCATAATAGTTTCATTGTTATCTCTCTCTCTTCCTTCCTCTCTCTCTCTCTCTCTCTGACTCTGTGTGTGTGCTTAGTCACTCAGTCACATCCGACTCTTGGTGTCCCCATGGACTGTAGCCCACCAGGCTCCTTTGTCCACGGGGATTCTCCAGGCAAGAATATTGGGGTGGGTTGCCATGCCCCCCTCCAAGGGATCTTCCCAACCCAAGGATTGAACCCAGGTCTTCCCCACCAGGGAAGCCCATGTATACTGGAGTGGGTAGCCTATCCTTTCTCCAGGGGATCTCCCCAACCTAGGTATCAAACCAGGGTCTCTCACATTGCAGGTGCATTCTTTACCAGCTGAGCTGCCGGGGAAACCCCTGTCTGTCCCTGTCTGCAAATAACTGCATCTTCCTTATGACTCAGCTGGTAAAGACTCCACATGCAATGCGAGAGACCTGAATTTGATCCCTTTGTTGGGAATATTCCCTGGAGAAGGAAAAGGCTACCCACTCCAGTATTCTGGTCTGGAGAATTCCATGGACTGTATAGTCCATGGGATCACAAAGAGTCAGACGTGACTGAGCGACTTTCACTTCACCTCTGAGCTATACATCTCCTACAGCTCATAATAGAGGGGACTGCGGTTATTTACATTTATCTTATTACATGCCGGTCACCACCTCCCCAAGACAGTAGGGGCAGATAGCAAGGAGACCAAAGAGACTCCTCTGTGCTCTTTGGTCACATAACACAGTGCTTTGTTTTTAGAACGTGCTCAATAAGTATTTGGAGAGTGATGAACTTTAAGATCTCTCTTCCACTACAGGTAACATTACTGGGTCCTAACAATAGCCATGGGTGCTTTGACTAATTAGCTCCTGTTAGTGAAGAGATTTCCAAACTTGTTAGCGTACCGGCATCACTGGGATCTTCAACATTCACTGATGCCTAAGTTTCACCCCAGGCAGCCTCAGTCCTCATGTAGCTGGTCTGGCTGTAGCTGGGCAAGGGGACTTTGGAGCCCCCTCAGTGGTTGCTGAGACACAGCCCTGGCTGAGGCACCTGCCCTCTGGCCCAATGTCTCTCTTGCTTGGGTTCATTTTCCCTCCTCGTTCTCACTCCTGACACTGCTGCTGTTCCTTCTTTCCTCAAGACCAGACTTCCAGAATTACCTATAAATAAAATAATAGACATAACACTCCTCTACAGAGCTAAAAAATGTGCTAAAACTATTGCATTGAATCAGAAACAGACTTCCAGAACTACAAGCCACCTATAAATAATATAATAGATGTGACAGTCCTCTGAAGAGCTAGAAAGTGTGCTGGAACTGTTAGATTGATATACAAACATCTCCTGAGTTGGATTTGATGTCCCAAGTCCTAACTGAGTTCCCTCAACTTTCCTCTGCAGCAGACTTGGTGAGGAATAAATAAAGAACAATGGTAGAACCTTGCCCAGTCCTGGGAGTCCTGAGCCTCTGTTCGTCCTTCCACTAGCCATCCTCAGGGGGTGAGCAGGAAGGGAGAGTGTAAGTAAGAAGAGTGGGAACATTCAGCTGTGGCTCTGTCCTGCTGTGTCTCCTCTGACATCCCTGGAGTTGGCAAGGGGCAGAGCCCGTGCAGCAGAAGTGGAGCAGAAGAAGCTCTAGCAGCTCTGCTATCAAAGGCAGGAACAGACAGCAGAACCCTCCTCATGGGCCATCTCAAAACTGCTCCATCTCAGGCTGGTCCCCTGGAATCTCTTACCAGATGATGGATGAGTGTAAGTCGCTCAGTTGTGTCTGACTTATTGCGACCCCATGGACTGTAGCCCAGCAGGCTCCTCCTTCCATGGAATTCTCCAGGCAAGAACACGGGGGTGAGTTGCCATTTCCTTCTTCAGATGATGGATGAGAAAATGCTTACAAAGTGCCTCATTCAAATCGCGGTCCACACAGACAGTGACCATCCACCTAACCTCTGGTCCCTCTTCTTGCTTCCAGGGGCCCCCCTGCTGCCTTGTCTGTGCTTTGCTTCTGCTTTTTGGAAGAAGGTTCTAGAGGGTACTTTGCTCAGGCTTCAAGAGCCAGAGTGCCTGGGCTTCCTCAGCCAGTGGCTGTGGATGACAAAGCCCAAAGCCCAGCCCTCTTGCTCAGAGTTAGAGCGGCCCCGCTGTGACTTACACTCCAGTGTCCCCATGGAGGGCTGAAGCCTCGACTTCCCTCAAATCCTCTGCTGGCTTGGCTTTTCTCCCTTCTCTGCCCAGCCTCCTCTATCCTTTACAGCCTCCAGCCAGAAGCACTTCTATCATTTACTTGCATAAAAACCTGACTTAAGTCAGGAACATAATATGAAACATCAGTGTCACCCCTCCTGGTCACTTGACAATTACAAAAGCATATACTTATTGAATATATTCTTAGATATTGTTCATTTTATTTGAAACATGTATCGCCTCATTTAATCCCCAGTTCAGCACTTCATAAATAAGGAAGCAGAGATTTAGGAAGATTAAGTAACTTTCCCCAAATCATGTAGTAGCTTAGTAGTAATTAAAGGACAGGCCTGATTGAACCTAAGACTCCTGCCTTGGCTTATTCCATCAAACTAAAGATTTTTAAGGCATGCATCTTTTCCTGACTTTTTGTTAATTTTTCCTACCTTTCCTTTTTCCTTTCCTCCTCAATCCTTTTCAATCGTGTTAGTCTGAAAGCAGGTATAAGGAGGGAATCATGTTCTTTTGTCAAGCAGATGGGAAATGAAAACTCTGCCCACAGCTTGGCAAGGACAAGAGTAGTGATTGATCTTAGGTTGTTGCTCCAAATAACAACCACTCAGAAACCAATCCTGCCTCTATCCTGGGTAGAAAAAGTCATCATTCATCACATTTCCCATCCTGCTCAAGCTACTGTATGCAGTTTTCAGCTTAGGTGTAAGAAGTAAAGTGGGCTGTCAAAACAAGGTTTTATTGCCCTGGGAGGTGGGGAAAGGATTCAAACTGTGATTCTGAGGGGATCCAGAAAGTCAGTGATTGGCAAATTCTTTTACTGACTGCTGTTATTGTATTATTTAGCTCTGCACTGAGTGCTGACCATCTGTTAGACGCAGATGCAGAGAGCAGAGATGGACAAGAGTTGATTCCTGGTCTGAAGGAACTTGGAGTCTGTGGAGTTTAGAGACACATTCAGCCAACCAGAGCCCAAACAAGAATTTAGAACCTGAGATCAAGTACAATCAGGGCTTATTTGGAGATTCACAGAAGGCTTCAGATGTAGTGCAGCACATCAGCTGAAGTATAGGATGGATGCAGTTTCTTCAGGAAGAATTATCATGGGGTGGGGAGGGGGGAACTGGAAGATTGAAGGTATTTCAGGTGAAGCGAAGAGAATCCAGAAAGGCATAAAGTGTCCGTATGTAAAACATCCTCTTTGTTGTTCAGTCTCAGTCGTGTCCAACTCTTTGCAATCCCATAGCATGCCAGGCTTCCCTGTCCTTCACTATCTCCTAAAGCTTGCTCAGACTCATGTCCATTGAGTCAGTGATGCCACCCAACCATCTCATCCTCTGTTGTCCCCTTCTCCTCTTGACTTCAATCTTTCCCAACATCAGGGTGTTTCCTCATGAGTTGGCTCTTCACATCAGGTGGCCCAAGTATTGGAGCTTCAAATTTGGCATCAGTCCTTCCAGTGAAAATTCAGGACTGATCTCCTTTAGGATGGACTGGTTGGATCTCCTTGCAGTCCAAGGGACTCTCAGGAGTCTTTTCTAACAATTCAGTTCAAAAGCATCAATTCTTTGGTGCTCAGCTTTCTTTATAGTCCAACTCTCACATCCATACATGACTACTGGAAAAATCATAGTCTTGACTAGATGGACCTTTGTTGACAAAGTAATGTCTCTGCTTTTTAATATCCTGTCTAGGTTGGTCAGCTTTTCTTCCAAGGAACAAGCATCTTTTAATTTCATGGCTGCAGTCATCATCTGCAGTGATCTTGGAGCCCAAGAAAATAAAGTCTGTCACTGTTTCCATTGTTTTCCAATCTATTTGCCATGAAGTGGTGGGACTGGATACTGTGATCTTTGTTTTTTGAATGTTGATTTTTAAACCAGCTTTTTCACTCTCCTCTTTCACCTTCATCAAGAGGATCTTTAGTTCCTCTTTGCTTTCTGCCATAAGGATGGTGTTATCTGCATATCTGAGGTTATTGATATTTCTCCTGGTAATCTTGATTCCAGCTTGTGCTTCCTCCAGCCCAGTGTTTCTCAGAGGCAACAATTAGAACCAGACATGGAACGATGGACTAGTTCCAAATTGGGAAAGGAGTACATTAAGGCTGTACATTGTCACCCTGTTTATTTAACTGATATGCAGAGTACATCTATAATATAAGTTAAATTATAGATGTATTGACGTGCATACAGGTTTTGCAGAAGCCAGTTCTGGTGGTCTGATATTCCCATCTCTTTAAGAATCTTGCACAGTTTGTTGTGATCCACACAGTCAAAGGCTTTAGCACAGTCAGTAAAGCACCTTCTGTATGATGCACCTTCTATAAATGGTTTTTCAGAGTAGCTGGAAATGCTGGAATGGGTACTGTGCTCAAACTTTCTTGCATTCCTACTATGTAGCATGTAGGATGCTAATTGCTATAAAAGGTAAAAAAGAGTAAAATGTAGCCTTTTGTCCTTTAGTAGTTTATAGGTGGAAGAGACAGACAAGCAAAGCGATTATTACAGAAAATAAGATGTGTTCATAAGGAGAGCACAGGAAATCATCTGATGGAGCTTGGACTTTCCTTGTAGCTCAGTAGGTAAAGAGTCTGTCTGCAATGCAGGAGACCTGGATTCGATCCCTGGGTCAGGAAGAGCCCCTGGAGAAGGAAATGGCAACCCACTCCAGTATTCTTGCCTGGAGAATCCCATGGACAGAGAAGCCTGGCAGGCTACAGTCCATGGGGTGGCAAGAGTCGGACATGACTTAGCAACTAAACCAGAGCTAGGAAGACTTCCTGGAGGAGGAGACACTCAAGGTAAATCTTTTACAGTTGAAGAAGTGATGAGGTGGGAAGGGTGAACTGTGGACCAGTGACTGTTTAATGCAAAATTAAAGAGGTTTAGAGAAGGAAATGGCAACCCACTCCAGTGTTCTTGCCTGGAGAATCCCAGGGATGGCAGAGCCTGGTGGGCTGCCATCTATGGGGTCGCACAGAGTTGGACACGACTGAAGCAACTTGGCTGCAGCAGCAGACTTAATCTAGCAGTAAAGATTGAAATCAAGGCATATCTGGGTGCAATAGGGTTGCGAAGGTGGGGGAGCACCATTAGACCTGTGTTTCTGCAAGATCATGTAAGTTACTAGCTACACATGTGCTGGTCCTCAGCTCTCCTGACCAGTTCTGCTGGTTAATTGATGAGGCTATGCTCTGTGTTTCCAGATATCAGTCCTATTGTTCTAGCTAATTTAGGGATTTATCTTTGTCTCTTGAAATAAGTGGCTTTAAGTTCCTAATAGAACAGAAAGCTGGAGGCAGGGTTGAGAGCGAAGCAGAGAACGCTTTCAACTCACCTGCTGTGCTGTGTCCTCTCATTCTGTAACAGAAGAGGAAATGGATGGAGACTCTGATTGCCGATTCGGTAACTATGGTAATATGCTGGCTCCTGTCATTTATGAGGGGCTTGAATGGATTAGAAGCACCTTTTAAAATGCTTGCTTGTGAAGAGGCAGCTAAACAAGTCTTGACTGCAGAGACAGGATTTTGGAAGGCTGGGTTTCAAAGGCCTACCCTGCCTTTGCAAATAGAGAACGGAGTCTTGGGGATCACTCAGGCCTGGCTTGCATATTTCCAACTAATGCCAGGCAGCTGCCCCTAAGCCCTCCCCAAGTAACCCACAAACCCAGGGCTTTGCTTTGAAACCAAGACTCTGCCCCAAATACCCATCTATTTAAAACTGCAACAAAAATACTGTCCCTTTCTCTTTTTTTAACTTTTCTACCAGTTCCACCTTTAGAGTCTCTTTTGAACTTCCATAATAATTCATTCTCTACCCTTTTGTATATCATGAGCCATATTTTGGCTTCTCTCAGAACTTCGGAGATAATGAAATTAAAAAGACCTGGATTTAAGTCCAATTTCTGTTGCTTGCTTCTTGCTGTGTCACCTTAGAAAGATCCTTTTGCCTCTGAGTCTCACTTGTCTGATCTGTAAGACAGAAATGGCAGTGCCTATTGTAAAAAGCTATTGTGAGAGTCTTGCAAAGTCTCTCGTGTTATCCATGCCACAGAATGAATCAAGTAAATGGAGTTTTCTTTAACTTTCCATCTTAACCCATTCCCTCTAAACTGTGAGCTTTTTAAGGACAGACTTTGAGTCTGTCTCATGCCTGCTTCCAATTCAAAGTCTAGACAGCCAGTGCCTAAAGAAAATGAATGAGAATACTGAGCCGGGATCCAAAGATTCTGTTCAGCCAGTTTATGTGGTCTGAAGCCAACATCCCATTAGCCCAATAATACCACTCTCCCTGGTCCTCTGACTTTATTCAGACCCTATGAGAGGAACTCAAGTAACAGATGGATGCAACCCATGCCAGCTGGCCTCCACTCCCAGGAGAACCGGCCCAAACACCTGACTTGTTGGTGGAAAGAATTGTGATTTTGCAGAAAGGATGGAACTCTGGAACACAGGACAAAAAGGGTGCCTCCAAATGCCCCTCAAAGAGCCCTGCCTAATGTCTTGAGATGTTTAGGCAGTCTCAGAATCTCTTCACTTCCCAAACCTTCATTCCCACCTCCTTAACACTCCTCTCTTTGAGTAGAACTCTCTTTGCTTCTGTCTAAACATGCTAGCTTCATCCTTCATGATAAACTTTCTCTGACCCTCTGGTTAATGTTGATCTCTCCATTTTAGACCAAGAAAAGCACTCATGAATTGTATCCCTACCATTTGAGAATTAACTTCACTTTTTAGGATAACTTTTTTCATTCTTTTTTTTAAATCATAGAACAAAGATACCACAATGCAAAAAGTAGAAAATTTAAGAATAAAAGAATCAATTATAAATTTGTATGTTCTAGCACAACTATATTTAACATTGTAAGATATGAACTTCCCATATTTAAATTGTATAAGCATTTTAAATGTATGTATAAGAAATAGTTATGTAAGAATTTCTATATTGCAGTCTGATCTTTATAACAAAATATTAGCATTTTCCTAAATTGTAACATAGCATCCACAGCCATTGCTTTCCAGGGATGCACTACATTTTGTGTAAGTTTATACCCTTAAACTCTCATTCATAGCTAAACACTTAAAGTGTTTCTGCTTTTTCGTTGTTGTAAATAATGCAGCTCTTGCATCTTTTGTTTATACAGTTGTCTGGATCAGCACAGACTAAAGTTTCACTGGACTAAGAAATAAAAGTGTGTTTCTCACACAACACAGCCTAATACCACCCTTTTTGCTCTCTAGTTCTGCTCCACACGATTTAGGAACCCAGGCTTCTTCCATCTGGTGGTTCTTCCACCTTCTAGAATCCCAAAGTCCTCTACAAGATCCTTAGCATCCAGCAGTCAGATAAAGGAAGAAATAATTGACAGCAGATTTCAAAGGCTTCTGAGGTTTATCTGGAAGTGGGTAGAAGCAGTCTATGCAAGTATGTTATCAGGCAAATAGTCACGTGACTTAAGCTGGAGGCTGGGAGAGGCAGTCCTGATAGGTACCCAGGGAAAAGAGTTTGATGAGCATTTAGCCAAGTCTCTATGACAGTTTCTTCTTTATATTATTTAATTAGACTAGAAAAGTGGTCTAAAATTCAATAGTGCTTTTGTAGCTGTTAATATGTATTAAATCACTGCCCTTCATCCATTCATTCATTTACAATGTCTTTGAGTGCCTACATGATACCGGTACCATGCTAGGTAGGCACCAGAATAGAACACTGAATAAGACATATCATTAGAATTATGGCAACAAGTCAAGTCATATTCAAGTCACTTTGCTCTTGAATCTTTTAACTTTGTATAAATCTGCATCAGAGTTTTATATACCTTAACAGCCATGAATTTCTTTTGCAGTCTTGATTGAATCTAGCTCAGAGATGGGTAAACAGAAACCAAAGTGTTATAGATTATGTATGATGTGATAAATCATCAAATATACTTTATGAATTTAAAGAGAGGATAGATGAGTAGCTAAAATTCTGCAGAAACCCTAAAACACAATAAGGAAAGAAAAAATACCTAATTGAATTGGACAAAACATCAAATGAATGTTCTCCAAGGAAAGGGAAGAAGCTTTCTGAGCATGAGAAGCTCTCTCTGACCTCTACTCTGTGCCTGAAATAAGCAGTACAAACATTGTATTAACTCCCAGCAGGAGGGACTTACAGCAAATAACAGAGCTTCCATTAAAGTTGAAGGAGACTGTAAACTTCCCATCAGGGGCTAAGGATAAAGGGAGTTTCCTCCATTAGCCTATGGTAATTTGGAAGAGCTCACAGCTCATAGAAGAGTGTAAATCTTTTGTCAACCTCCATTTCTAATGTACAACTTGGTTTCAGGCACAAAAACTACTTGCTTTGTGCTACTTTGTCTTCTTTTTTCTCAGTGAAGCATTAAAAGAGAGTCCATTCCTTTCTGGGAAGGATGGCTTTCCTCCCCTTTTCTCATATTTCTCAACACCTGTTGGGCAGCTGCTGCAGTCTGCCGAAGCAGTGCCTGCATTTACAAGGACTAAATTCTAACAATATGGAGAGTTAGTGATACTTAGGGATTTGCAATATGAACTTGACTATAGTAGATTGCTGGAACCACGCTCTCACATTTCCCATGTACTTCTGTGCTCTCTATTAATAAGCAATAAAAATAACGCAGAAACTGAGCTCACTGGTTGTGTAGCTATGAATCTTTCCTACATCTGTATATAACCATATAAACACAGTACTTATATACCTCTACACTATGAACATATGTGGATCAGTTCAGTTCATTTAGTCGTGTTCGACTCTTTGCGACCCCATGAACGGCAGCACGCCAGGCCTCTCTGTCCATCACCAACACTCGGAGGTCACCCAAACCCATGTCCATCGAGTCAGTGATGACATCCAACCATCTCATCCTCTGTCGTCCCCTTCTCCTCCTTCCCTTAATCTTTCCTAGAATCAGGGTCTTTTCAAATGAGTCAGCTCTTTGCATCAGGTGGCCAAAGTATTGGAGTTTCAGCTTCAACATCAGTCCTTCCAATGAACACCCAGGACTGATCTCCTTTAGAATGGACTGGTTGGATCTCCTTGCAGTCCAAGGGACTCTCAAGAGTCTTCTCCAACACCACAGTTCAAAAGCATCAATTCTTTGGTGCTCAGCTTTCTTTATAGTCCAACTCTCACATACATACATGACCGCTGGAAAAACCATAGCCTTGACTAGATGGATCTTTGTTGGCAAAGTAATGTCACTGCTTTTTAATATGTTGTCTAGGTTGGTCATAGTTTTCCTTCCAAGGAATAAGTGTCTTTTAATTTCATGGCTGCAATCATCATCTGCAGTGAATTTGGAGCCCAGAAAAATAAAGTCAGCCACTGTCTCTATTTATCCACTGTCTCCCCATCTATTTGCCATGAAGTGATGGGACTGGATGTCATGATCTTCATTTTCTGAATGTTGAGCTTTAAGCCAACTTTTTCACTCTCCTCTTTCACTTTCATCAAGAGGCTCTTTAGTTCTTCTTCACTTTCTGCCATAAGGGTGGTGTCATCTGCATATCTGAGGTTATTGATATTTCTCCTGGCAATCTTGATTCCAGCTTGTGTTTCTTCCAGCCCAGAGTTTCTCATGATGTACTCTGCATATAAGTTAAATAAGCAGGGTGATAATACGTACCTTGATGTACTCCTTTACCTATTTGGAACCAGTCTATTTTTCCATGTCCATTTCCAACTGTTGCTTCCTGACATGCATACAGGTTTCTCAAGAGGCAGGTCAGGTGGTCTTGTATTCCCATGTCTTTCAGAATTGTCCACAGTTTATTGTGATCCACACAGTCAAAGTCTTTGGCATAGTCAATAAAGCAGAAATAGATGTTTTTTTCAAACTCTCTTGCTTTTTCGATGATCCAGTGGATGTTGACAACTTGATCTCTGGTTCCTCTGCCTTTTCTAAAACCAGTTTGAATACGTGGAAGTTCATGGTTCACGTATTGTTGAAGCCTGCCTTGGAGAATTTTGAGCATTCCTTTAATAGCGTGTGAGATGAGTGCAATTGTGCGGTAGTTTGGGCATTCTTTGGCATTGCCTTTCTTTGGGATTGGAATGAAAACTAATATTTTCCAGTCCTGTGGCCACTGCTGAGTTTTCCAAATTTGCTGGCATATTGAGTGCAGCACTTTCACAGCATCATCTTTCAGGATTTGAAATAGTTCAACTGGAATTCCATCACCTCCACTAGCTTTGTTCGTAGTGATGCTTCCTAAGGCCCACTTGACTTCACATTCCAGGATGTCTGGCTGTAGGTGAGTGATCACAACATCGTGATTATCTTAGTCATGAAGATCTTTTTTGTACAGTTCTTCTGTGTATTCTTGCCACCTCTTCTTAATATCTTCTGCTTCTGTTAGGTCCCTACCATTTCTGTCCTTGATTGTGCCCGTCTTTGCATGAAATGTTCCCTTGGTATCTTTAATTTTTTTGAAGAGTTTTTCCCATTCTATTGTTTTCCTCTATTTCTTTGCATGGATTGCTGAGGAAGGCTTTTTTATCTCTCCTTGCTATTCTTTGAAACTCTGCATTCAGATGCTTATATCTTTTCTTTTCTCCTTTGCTTTTCACTTCCCTTCTTTTTACAGCTATTTGAAAGGCCTCCTCAGAAGCCATTTTGTTTTTTGGCATTTCTTTTTATTGGGGATGGTCTTGATTCCTGTCTCCTGTACAATTTCATGAACCTACATCCATAGTCCATCAGGCACTCTGTCTATAAGATCTAGTCCCTTAAATCTATTTCTGGATTTAAATTCTATATCTGGATATCTAGCTTTATATCTTTATCCAGATCTGCTGGACACAATAATGATTCCTTAATTGCACTACTGTGGCAGTTAACACAGAGCATTTATGAGATGCTAGGCAGTGTTGTAAGCATTTTACAAACATTGATACATTCAAACCTCAAACAACCATAAGAGGTAGCTAGGATTATGATCCTTGTTTCACGGGGGAAGAAAAGAAACCTCAGAAGAGTTCAGCATCTTGCCCATGTCACACAGCTAGTAAATGGCAGAGCAAGGATTTCATTTGGATAGTCTGGATACACAGTCCATGATTTTAACTAGTGTGCAACACTCACACTTAACACTCTATATTACATTTATTAAACTACACTTCATAGTACAAAATGAAGATTATTATTATATTTTTAATTTGCAGCAAGCCATTGAGATAGTGGAACAAATGTTATGGCAACCGTTGTTCATATATTTATTTATCTTCCGTGATAGAAGTGAAGTTCAGAGAAATAGAGTGGCTTTCTAAGACTAAGATAGTTGATACGTGAGGGAGCAAGAATATTCTGCAACCTGATTTCATGTATAAATTTTATGTATTTTATAGTACATAATATATTGTATATTTAATCTATGCTGTGCTGTGCTTAGCCGCTCAGACCCTTTGCAACCCCATGGACTATAACTTGCCTGGCTCCTCGGTCCATGGGGATTCTCCAGGCAAGAATACTGGAGAGTTGCCATGCCCTCCTCCAAGGGATCTTCCCAACCCAGGGATCAAACCCTGGTCTCCCGCATTGCAGGTGGATTCTTTACCATCTGAACTACCAGGGAAGCCCATGAATACTGCAGTGGATAGCCTATCCCTTCTCCAGAAGCTCTTCCTAACCCAGGAATAAAACCAGGGTCTCCTGCAATATTTTATGTATATATAAACATACATACAAATAAATATACATCTATATAGAGGTATTCAGAGTCTGATGTACCCAGTACCTGGGTATTTATAATACTCAATATTTAATTATATATAATAATATATCTATTTAAAATAATAATGAAAATGCTTTGGAAATTACATCTAAAGACAAACACATTAACTTGAAATGCAGCACACTATCCAGATCTTATCAATACAATTTACTTTAGAGCTTTTAATGAATTGAAATACCCTACCCTAGGATACTTTATAATTTAAAAGATTTGAGTTCCATAACTCTTGAAAAAAATTCATTACTTAGTAAAAAAAAAGGTTGCAGGTTTCTTACAATAGTCTAATAAACCAGGTTATTAAAATTTCAGAGGCATTCAATATTCCACAAATACTTTTTATACCTGTGGAGGTTTGAGAGAAATAAGATGAAAAATCTCTTGAGCCTGGCTTCTGCTCATTAGTTCTGCTAGCAACCAGTTGCTGGTAACCAGAAACTAGTTCATCAGCTTCTCTGGGCTTCAAGTTACTCATTTAAAAAATGGGCCTAGGGATATCATTTGTAAATGTTCACAGAGCCTTGGAGTCTGACCAGTAGTCCCTCAACATGTCTTCAAGCAACGAAGATGACAAGAAAGGGTAGTCATTGCTAGCTGTGACCTTGAACTTTTGGGTCCCATATTCAGTGATATTCTAGCAGAACCAGGTGAAAAGAGGTGTTGTGTTTGGTCTTTCTGAATTTGAGGATAAGTTTATTTCTCCACGAAATAATTATTGAGCACCAATTGACTTCCCTGGTGGCTCACATGGTAAAGCGTCTGCCTACAGTGCCAGAGACTCGGGTTCAATCCCTGGGTCGGAAAGATCTGGAGAAGGGAATGGCAACCCACTCCAGTACTCTTGCCTGGAAAATCCCATGGACGGAGGAGCCTGCTGGCTACAGTCCACGGGGTCGCAAAGAGTCGGACATGACTTAGCAACTTCATTTACCTTTTTCTTTCCTTTCCTTTAACTGTGTGTCAGAATGGTGATATGCATTGGATAAAGAGCTGGACATTAGCACTGAAAACCCAGATCTTGTGGAATTTACATCGGATTTGAGGAAGCAAGACCTTAAGCAAATGAACAAACACTGTATAATATGTCAAGAGCTGGTAAGGGCTATGAAACAGAAGTGCTGTGGTGTTGGAGAAGACTCTTCAGAGTCCCTTGGACTGCAAGGATATCAAACCAGTCAATCCTAAAAGAGAAGTCCTGAATATTCATTGGAAGAACTGATGCTGAAGCGAAACTCCAATACTTTGGCCACCTGATGTGAAGAACTGACTCATTAGAAAAAGACACCAATGCTGGCAAAGATTGAAGGCAGAAGGAGAGGGGGACAACAGAAGACGCTGGTTGGATGGCATCACCTACTCAATGGACATGAGTTTGAGCAAGCTCTGGGAATTGGTGATGGTCAGGGAAGCGTGGCGTGCTGAAGTCCATGAGGTCACAAAGAGTCGGACATGACTGAGCAACTGGATTGAACTTAACCCGTGGAGGAAAATAAAGCAAGGGAAGGATGAGAAAATAAAATGGAGAAGGTTTTACTTCCCATTCAACTGCAAGTGATTTGATTGATAATAAGGCTATTTATAGTCATCATTCATCTAGTTTGGTGTAAATATGTTTTAGTGCAGAAGTATTAGACGTTAAAATATTGCCCCAGATATTTTTTTTGGTATGATATGTCTTTTTTAATTGAAGTATACTATACTGACATACTATATTCTATTAGTTTCAGGAGTATATCATAGTGGTTCAACATTTATATACATTACAAACTGATCACTACAATAAGTCTAGCAACCAGCTGTCACCCTACAAAGTTATTACATTATTGACTATATTTCCTACACTGTACATTACATCCCATGACATTTATTTTATAAATAAAACCTTGTAAATCTTAATCCCCTCCACCTAGTTTGCCCAACTGCTAAGCCCATCCCCTCTGACTACCAACAGTTTGTTTTCTTTATCTATGAGTCTGTTTCTGTTTGGTTTTATTGTTCATTTGTTTTGTTTTTTATATTTCCCATATAAGTGAAACCATACAGTATTTGTCTTTCTCTGACTTATTTTACTTAGCATAACACCCTGTAAGTCCATTCATGTTGTCACAAATGCAAGATTTCATTCTTTTTTATGTCACATACATATATGACTGTATGCATCTATTTCCATCTTTTTAAATTTATTTTTTTTAATTGGAGTATATTTGTTTTACAGTGTTGTATGACTTTCTGCTGTACAACAACATGAGTCAGCTGTAAGTATACATATATCCCTTCCTCTTGAGCCTCCCTACTCCCCACATGCCACCCCTCTAGGCCACCATGGGCCACCAAGCTGAGCTCTCTCTGCCATACAGCAGCTCCCCACTAGCTATCTGTTTTCCACATGGTAGTGTATATTGCAGTGCTTACTCTCTCAGTTCATCCCACCCTCTCCTTCCTCTTTTGTGTGCACAAGTCCATTCTCCATTCGTGTCCTGCAAATAGGTTCATCAGTTCCATTTTTCTAGTGTTTGTTGGCTATCTGTAATTATGACACCTTTTTAATCCGTTCATCTGTTCACAGACACTTACATTGCTTCCATAGCTTGACTATTGTAAATGACACTGCAATTAACCTAGGAATGCATATATATTTCAAACTAGTGTTTTGTTTTTCGTCTAGGTAAATACCTAGGAGCGGAATTGCTGGATCATATGGCAGTTCTGTGTTTAGCTTTCCGAGGAATATCTATACTGTTTCCCATTGAAAACATCAATTTGCATTCCCACCAACAGTGCGTAAGTGTTCCTGTTTCTCCATTTCCTGACCAACACTTGTTACTTGTTGTCTGTTTCAATAATAGCCACTCTGACAAGTATGAGGTGATATATCATTGTGGTTTTGATTTGTGTTTCCATGATAATTCGTGATGTTGAACATTTTTATATGTGTCTGTTGGTCTTCCCTAGAAATATGTCTCTTCAGGTCCTCTGCTCATTTTTTAATCAGATTTTTTTTTTTTAATATTTGAGTTGTGTGAGTTCTGTATATATTTTTGGTATTAACCTCTTATCTAACATATCATTTGCAAATATCCTGTCTCAGTCAGTAGGCTGCTTTTTCATTTTAACAACGATTTCTTTCACCATGCAAAAACTTTTTAGTTTGATGCTGTCTCATTTGTTTATTTTTGCTTTTTTTGCCTTTGCCTTAGGAGACAAATTCAAAAATTACTGCTAAGATTGATGTCAAAGAGAGTACAGCTTGTGTTTTCTTCCAGAAGTTTTATGATTTCAGGTCTTACATTTAAGTCTTTAAACCATTTGTAGTTTATTTTTCCATATGATATTAAAAAGTGATCCAGTTTCATTATTTTGCATGTAGCTGTCCAGTTTCCCCAACACCATTTATTTAAGGGACTATCTTTCCCCCATCGTATATTCTTGCCTCCTTAGCTGTAGATTAATTGACTATATGAACATGGGTTTGTCTCTGTTTTGTATTCTGTTCTATTGATATATGTGTCTATTTTTATGCCGTACATTTTTTTACTACTATTGTTTTGTAGTATTGCTTGAAATTGGGGAGCACGATACCTCCAACTGTGTTCTTTGTTTTTAAAAGACTGTTTTGGCTGCCCTGAATCTTGCCGGAGGTGTGTGTTATATACAGCATGCACATATAAATCTATGCAATAAAACAATTTATGCTAAAGCACAACTGTACCGAGATTTCAGATAATAGATAGTGGAGGTCTCCAAGCCAGACTTCAGGAAAGTGGCCAGAGCTGAAAATATAAAAATGAAAGGCACAATTTTGTAGATGGTATTTTGTTAAAGCAAAGTGACTGGCTGTTATCTGGTGACAAGGAATAAAGATTGTATTGTGGCTCATACCATTTTTTAGAGTGATGACCTGGGAGAACAACAAAGATTGTCCAGAAAGCAAATGAAGAAAGTGTTTTAAGGGCACTACAGGAAGGCACGATCCGCTGTGGGGAATGCAGCTAACAGGTCAGGAAAAATGAGGATTGAGCAAGTGAAAGAAAGGCAGCAGCAATATTGAACATCCTTGCTTCTTTCACCATCACTGGGAGGGTTCACTATACAGAGAGCTGTTCTTGATAAACGAATTTCAGATACATTTTGCATCTAAAGTGACTCCGTCATAGTCACTTCTTTGATTCACTACTTAAATTATTAGCATTTCCTGGAAGTCATGGACACAATACAATAAAAAACAAATAAAAACATAGATGGACCTGGGTTCAAAACCCACACCTAACTGGGTTGCTCACACCTTCATAAATCACCCTTAGACAAGTTATGTAACACTGCTGCATCTCAGTTTTCTTATCTGAAAAGTGAGGCTATCAATAGCAATCTCAGATGCGTATTAAAGATGAAAAGAAATAACCTACAAAAAGGGCTTTAGCACATCACAAAGAAAGTGAAAGTGAAGTCACTCAGTCATGTTAGCACATCACAGGTCTTCAAGTTTTCCCTCTTTTTTTTAGGAAAGTGGACAACTTACAAACGAGAAGCATGGTGATTAGGGCAAAGTATGCACTGAACGGGATCACAGGAGACGTGGACTGGGGCTCTGGCCCCAGCAGCTACATTGTGTGAAACTCCAGGTAACTTACATCACATTCCTAAACTTTTGAATCAAAGATCAACAGCCAATGGATCCCAACTATCACTTATTTTTTATTGAAATGATACTTTAGTTGATTTGTTGACTAGTTTGTATCACTCTCTAGTTTGCCACAGTTCATACTTTCTTCATAACAGCACTCATTTAATTTACATACCTGACCCTGAATTGATTTGAGTTTGCAGGCCCTGGAGTAAATCGTATGTCTGATCCCTTTAGAGTATTGTATAAGTTTTGTAGCTGGTATTCCAAGATGTCCTTGCTCAGGGCATGTCTATGGATAAAACACCAAAGCATAATGCTTAGGGTCTACATGCTTTTTAACACCCTGAAGAAAGTTTTAGACCTAAAACAAAGTGATTGCCTCTCAAGAAAAATGAACAGCAAAATTAAATCATAAAATGTACACAAAATATATAACAGAAGGTCAACCATTCAACAACAATTGGATTAAGGTAGATTTGTACTAAAAATAAAGTTTAAGTCACAAGAATAAAAGTAAAATGTATTCCTCTGGCAACTTAGAGAAGATGATCAAAACTATTTTTAAAAAAATAAGGACAAAATTACATTCAATTTTAATGTAAAGGTATAAGATGGAATTCTTTATGAACTATAGTCGCATTTTTGTTCTCTTGTCAAACTTCTTGGAAAATATATCTAAGAACTTTTTACTTTTTCATTCATTTTTTCTACAGATTTCTCCAAAGTTAACAGAAGAGAAAGGAAGGGAATAGTTACAGATGTTTCTTATTCATGCATTTTGCCCTATTGTAGGCACCCTTGTTTCCTTAAAACTTAGCACAGTGTAGGGGCTCAGTAATATTTATTGGCTTAAATAGCTGCTGAAGGAAAGGTAAGGACAATAGGACTTGGGTGCCTGAAGTGGGGATAAAATATAAGATTTTGTTTTGTTCTTCATAAGATATATGAACTCTAACATTGGTTAGAGAAGTAATATTCCCAGTATCCCTTAAATCTCTAAGTTGCTGCCAAAGAGGCGTAGGTATTAGGTCTACTCAGGTTTCCGGAAACTCTTTTATTTTCTGACTTAATGGGATAGATGCAGCTGGTGTGGCTTTTTTTTTTTTTTTTTTTTCCTTGAATCTTGGTGTGATTTCTGGAGGAGTGGATGGTGCACTGATAACCTCAATTGATAAGTTGACCTGCTGGAATGGTGGAGAGGCTGAAGGACATTGAATCCTTTAAGTCACTGGCAACCTGCTGCCCTGGACTTAGACCATATACTGCCGTGTTGCTTATTACGAGTGAAAATTGAACCCTATTTGTGTAAGCCACAGAAAATCGAGGGGGTGTTTCTTTTTTGTTTTTGTTTTCAACAGAAGCCCAAAATATGTCTAATTGCTGTACCATGTGGAGAAATGGTTAACACACAAGGGAGAGAAAGGTCACTGGCATTAGGGAAATATAGAAACTCTCAAGTCAAGAAGCTGGAAGAATCTTCTGGAATTTTTCTGGAAGCAAAGTGACTGTTCAGGTACACAGCTAAAAATCAAATAAGTAAAGCATTTAAGAAAACCTCCATGGTTGGGAAAGTGGGGAATGGAAACTAGATATGTATACCCCCAAATCCAAACTATCCAAGTGGATGATGGAACTACCAGATAGCCAGTAGGGATTACCTAAATCCAGGAACACAGCCTCCTGGTACCAAAGATGATACCAAAGCAGAACTCAGACAAAGGAGATGCTGCCCCTTATAATAGTCATCTCTGCATCTTAATCTTCTTATCAAAAATGTTGGCAAGAATATGGATGGCAGATGATTAAGTTGAACTCCTTGAAATTGCACGAAATAAAGATTTTCTCTGGTCAAGTCATAAAGCGTTCCCTACTAGACTGTGATATACTTAAAGGGAGGAAGGGAAGGGGAAAGAAGAAGTATGTGTATATTGGGTCTGAGGGACTGTGGAACAAGGATTTGGAGATGATTCCCAGGAAGTATTTAGACTGTTTTATAGCGGTTTATGAAAAACTGATTTTTTCATAACAATTGGGGAAAGACAGTTGGGGAAGGAAGTTATTTTTGTCCTATGGCTATTTACAATAAACTTGTATTCAGAGGTTTCCAAAAGCGTGCTATCTTTAGGATACATATTATCATTTATTTCCCAGTTTCATCAGTTTGTGTGTGTGTGTGTGTGTGTCTTTGGAGTTAGAGTCACTTCCTCTTACACTGGGTGCGGCCACTCATTTCACTGTGGCGTGGTGCTAATGAACTCAAAGGTGTGCTTTTCGTCTCCATGCCTGTCACTGGCTTCTGTTTCCTTAACAGAGACATAATCAAGCAGTGGGTTATAGGCCAATTCAGTGCCTTCTCTGGGCCTTAGTTTCCACACTTGAAAACAAGGCAGTGGAAGCAGGTATTCACAAAAGTGCCTCCCAGCTCTGGACATTCTATAGTCCTGGAATTCTACAGCACAGATGCGATCACCTGTCAGCCTCAATAAACAGAAAGCTGACTTAACTCAATTCATTTTCCAGAAATGCAGGGTCAGTCATCCTCTGAGAGTGGATAGTTTGCATCAACTTTCTTAGATAAAGGATAACTCAGCAACATTAATATGCTGTTCTATGGATGAACCTGCAGGATGAACCTGCATTCTGTAGACTTTTAAAATACAAATAAAGGTCCTTTTTTCTTTTAAATCTGAGATAAAGAGTATCATTACTAAGAGAGGGAGGATGAAATTGGTATTGTCCTAAAACCTCAATGTTTGGATTCTGACTCATCTGTGAGTGAGTGAAATTCTCTCAGTCATGCCCAACTCTTTGCGACCACATAGACTGTAGCCTCTGTCCATGGAATTCTCCAGGCAAGAATGCTGGATGCAAGCAGATTCTTTATTGCCTGAGCCACCAAGGAAGCCCTTGACTCTTCTGAATGACCTCAAATTAGCTGCCCCTTTATATAATATCTTGACAAGAGATCTTTTTCAGAATTACATAGCTCTAATTAAATATCTGCTGCATGTCATAATCTATGCTAGGGCAGTTCATAATTTCATTATACACTAGACAATTTTCAACTCCAAAGGATATTTATTGTCACGCATTCTTGTATTTCCAGAACCTACTACAGCACCTGACATGTTGAAGACAACCACAGATACTTAAGGTACTCGCAGTAACAATTACTTCCTATGAAGTAACAATCAATATGAAGTTGGTAACTACTACTATTATTTCTATTTTTCAAAGAGAGGTTTGAAGAAGTCAGAAAAACTGGTGCCAATGTCAGACCAGTCACTGGCAGAGCTACAGCTTGAATATAAGAATCTTAACTCCAAACACTGTACTTTTTCCACTAACTAGATTGTTCCTTCCTACCATGGCTTTCTCCCTATTTGCTGCTTCTGAAAATCCCACGGACAGAGGAGCCTGGTAGGCTGCAGTCCCTGAGGTCGCTAAGAGTCGGACACGACTGAGCGACTTCACTTTCACTTTTCACTTTCATGCACTGGAGAAGGAAATGGCAACCCACTCCAGCGTTCTTGTTTGGAGAATCCCAGAGACAGAGGAGCCTGGTAGAAAGCCGTCTATGGGGTTGCACAGAGTCAGACACAACTGAAGTGACTTAGCAGCAGCAGTAACATTCCAATACAATTTGCAACAAGCCATAACAATTAGATTTTCTACTAGATTATGAAAAAAATCAACCTCTGATAGGAAAGGATTTTAGCTTAAAACATTTTGCAACAAAAGCTTTCTTTGAAGCTACTTTAGGGTAATAAATATGTCCCAATATCATCTCACAGAAAACAGGAGTTAAAAGACTGACAAAGAAACAGTATACAGAGAAGGAGGATTTTGAGAAGAGGATAGGAGACACCAAAGGTAAGTGCTGTGAGAAAGACAGCAGTTAATAAAAGGAGGAATAAAAGCTAATCAATATTACAGAGGAGCCACTCTCCAAAGTTCAATGCCCCTATGGACCAGATGGGCTGAGATTCGAATCCTATTTCCTTTATTTTGAACTCTATGGGTACTTGAAAGTTAGTCACTGAATCATGTCTGACTCTGCGATGCTCTGGACTATGGCCCACCAGGCTCCTCTGTCCATGGAATTCTCTAGGCAAGAATATTGGAGTGGGTAGCCATTCCTTCTCTGAGGGATCTTTCTGATCCAGGGATTGAACCTAGGTCTCCTGCACTGCAGACAGATTCTTTAGTGTCTGACCCACTGTGGGTGCTTGACTGACTAGCAATGTTTATTTAGAATAGGATCTGTGCTTCTCTCTAATTCAATTGTGAAGTTCTTGGGTTTCAAACCAATAACAGAGCAACACTATTGATACTCAGTTATATCAAGCAGTCTTTTATCAACACTGTAGTGCCAGTTTGATCTCATATTAATATTACTAAAACTTCTTGGACTGCAACGATATCAAACCAGTCCATCCTCAAGGAAATCAGTCCTGAATATTAATTAGGACTGATGCTGAAGCTGAAATTCCAATGCTTTGGCCACTGATGGGAAGAACTGACTCATTAGAAAAGACCCTGATGCTGGGAAAGACTGAAGGCAGGAGGAGAAGGGGACAACAGAGGATGAGATGGTTGGATGCCCTCACTGACTGGATGGACATAAGTTTGAGCAAGCTCTGGGAGTTGGTGATAGACAGGGGAGTCTGGAGGGCTGCAGTCCATGGAGTTGCAAAGAGTTGGACATGACTGAGAGACTGAACTGAACTGAAAACTTCTCTGAAACCCGGTTTTCTAGAGTTTGGATGGAATAGGCCAGGCCAGCTCATCACCCTTTCTTGTTTCAGTTGCTCACATATTTGAGAAGTTCTTCTCTTCCTCTTTCAAATAATCATTGAGCTCCCAACAAGTATCTTCAGGGTTTCAAATGAATGATCCCTTCCTCATGAAACCCAGGAATCCAGCAATTGGTTCCATTACAGTTGGCCAATCCTGCCATGAACTAAACAGTTGGGGCTCATTGAAACCTTATGTCTCAAGTGGTATCCACCATGCTGCTGCTGCTGCTGCTAAGTTGCTTCAGTTGTGTCCGACTCTGTGCGACCCCATAGACAGCAGCTCACCAGGCTCCCCTGTCCCTGGGATTCTCCAGGCAAGAACACTGGAGTGGGTTGCCATTTCCTTCTCCGATGCAGGAAAGTGCAAAGTGAAATTGAAGTCACTCAGTCGTGTCTGACTCTTTGCGACCCCATGGACTGCAGCCTACCAGGCTCCTCCACCCATGGGATTTTCCAGGCAAGAGTACTGGAGTGTGGTGCCATTGCCTTCTCCAGGTATCCACCATACTAGGGGATTATACCAGCCTTTTCTCCTTTACCTTTCAGCTATAGGAAAAAGATAAGTAGGACATTTTAAAACATTGAGTGGGAAAAAAAAAAAACTAAACCAAAATTGTCTTTCAAACTCAGGTTACTATACATTTCATATAAAAATTTAGATGTCATCTTCCTGACTTGGTTTGGATCAGGTTCTGCCAAAATAATAAATAAAGGTCTAGAGTTCTGAGCTTGGACCATGAATTTAATGCTTGCTTAATAGCTCTAGAACTTTTAAGAAATTACCTAACTTCTCAGCTTCCTCAGCAATAAAACAGTGCTTATTGTTATCAGGTTTGTCATAGCTTTCCTTCCAAGAAGCAAGCATCTTCTAGACAGTGTATTAAAATGCAAAGACATGACTTTGCCAACAAAGGTCCATATAGTCAGAGTTAATCTTCCCGGTAGTCCTGTGCAGATGTGAGAGTTGGACCATAAAGAGGGCTGAACACCAAAAAATTGATGCTTTCCAACTGTGGTGCTGGAAAAGACTCTTGAGAGTCCCTTGGACTGCAGGGAGATCAAAGTAGTCAATCCTAAAGCAAATTAACCCTGAATATTCACTGGAAGGACTGATGCCGAAGCTGAAGCTCCAATGCTTTGGCCATCCGATGCGAACAAAAGAAAAAGATCAATTGGAACAGATCAATTAGAAGAGATCTTGACGATGGGAAAGATGGAAGACAAAAGGAGAAGAGAGCAGCAGAGGATGAGATTGCTGGATAGAATCACTGACTCAATGGACAAGAACTTGGCCAGACTCTGGGATATAGTAAGGGACAGGGAGGCCCAGCATGCTGCAGTCCATGGGGTCATAAAGAGTCAGACACAACTTATTGACTATACAGCAGCAATTGTTATCAGGAGTATTGAACTAGATATAGGTGAAACACTTTTTTTTTTTAAGAAATGTAAGCAATCTCTGTATTAGTTCACAGAGAAGCCCACTCTTACTTCTGGATATTCTAGCCAATGCCACAACACATGAAAAGACAATGAAAATTTTAAATATTATAATTAAATAAGATTTTAAATTTTGCACATGTATGCAAAAGTCTAAGATTCTATTTAGAATTTATTACAATGTCAGAAAATTTAGCAAGCATCAGGATTTTATATTCTATATGTTTATATAGAATATATGTATATATGAAATAATTTGCATACTAAAATATGGAAGTTATATACATATCAGATCAGATCAGATCAGATCAGTCGCTCAGTTGTGTCCGACTCTTTGTGACCCCATGAATCGCAGCACGCCAGGCCTCCCTGTCCATCACCAACTCCCGGAGTTCACCCAGACTCACGTCCATCGAGTCAGTGATGCCATCCAGCCATCTCATCCTCTGTTGTCCCCTTCTCCTCTTGCCCACAATCCCTCCCAGCATCAGAGTCTTTTCCAATGAGTCAACTCTTCTCATGAGGTGGCCAAAGTAATGGAGTTTCAGCTTCAGCATCATTCCTTCCAAAGAAATCCCAGGGCTGATCTCCTTCAGAATGGACTGGTTGGATCTCCTCGCAGCCCAAGGGACTCTCAAGAGTCTTCTCCAACACCACAGTTCAAAAGCATCCATTCTTCGGCACTCAGCCTTCTTCACAGTCCAACTCTCACATCCATACATGACCACGGGAAAAACCATAGCCTTGACTAGACGAACACAAAGACATATATGTGGAATCCAACTATATACTAAGTTATATATTAAGTACATTTATATATACACCTTACACCCAACAGTGACCAGTTTGAAATGTAAGAGAATATAAATTATTTACAATGACAAAATATGAGAAATTTCATATTTTTTTGCCCAAAGTCTTTGATATGACTGATAAATATAAACCAATATGACTGATAAATATAAACCAATATAACTAAAGGATGTAGTTTCTTAATGGTAAAGGATAAAAATATTTTCCTTTTGGAACTTTTTACACAAAGCCAGAGGCAATGCACCACATGCATTCACAGGTTTCACAGTTTTTCTGAGCTTCCCCCATGGTGCCAGTAGTAAAGAACCTGCCTGCCAATGCAGGAGGAACCTTAAGAGACCTGAGTTTGATTCTTGTTTAGGGGAAGATTCCCCTGGAGGAGGGCATGGCAACCTACTTCAGTATTCTTGCCTGGAGAATCCCAGGGGCAGAGGTAAGCTGGTGATCGACAGTCCACAGGGGTTGCAAAGAGCCAGACACGACAGAAATGACTAAACACAGCACTCAAGTTTTCCTGCCATTGCCCATGAGACAGTCATTGGCTGTATCGATGAAACAAGTTGAGTTATTACATGTTTTAATTTGTTCTTACAAATTAAATTGTTTACCTCTCCCCCTTTTTATAGAAATAAATCACATACCAGTAGATTGAATCACTTTAGTGAACATGACATGTCTCTAAGATAGTTTCTTTTAGTTTGTCTTTTGGGGCACTATTCTTGAACTCTATTTTCAAGTACATGAGACGGTATTCTTTTTAACAAAAAGATGTTTTGGTGCAAGTTTTTGTTCTGTGTTTTTCAAATAAAATTATTTACTCTCTAATGATTTTTGGTTTTCTTTTTTTTTTGGAATACAGCATTTGACACCAAAACACTGAGTTATTTTTGAATTAATGTACACAATAAAAGCAAAAAAGCTGCTTTTATATCAAGGGTATGATTTCATTTATATGTACTGCTTTTTGTATATTTAACTACTTACTGAGTTTTTTACCTTATTCTGTATGAAAGTTTATTATTCCCACGATTCATTCTTTTTCTACTAACATGTTAATACTTGTCATAACATACACTGTATTCCCATTTCCCTGATGAATATTGACGTAGAGAACCATTATATAGGCTAATAGAAGATTCTTTTTTTATGGAAGTTTAGGTTATCTAGTCATCATTTTTCCACATATCTACAATGTCTTAAAAATATGATCTAAAAATATATTTATCTTTTTTTTATTGGAATCACTGGCCTATTGTGGCTTATCTCACCCTATTTGGAAATGGAAATCACTGATATGTATTTTAAAGTAATTCTCTTCACATGAATACTCTGCTTAAAACTTCTCAACACAATTACAGTGAAATGTGAACTGAAGCTGGCCTACAGCTGGCTTTTCTGATCCCACCATAGAAAGGCATGCTAAGATCCTGCATTCACTGTTTTCCTTCTGCAGTGGCCCTCTTTCTGCCTTTCGAATGTGTGTCCTTCTGTTTCAAGGACTGAGCACTGGCTGTCACCTCTCTGGGCCTCTCTCCCTCAAGAGTCTGGCTCTTCTCCCTGTTCAGTTCAGTTCAGTTCAGTTCATTTCAGTCGCTCAGTCGTGTCCGACTCTTCATGACCCCATGAATCGCAACACGCCAGGCCTCCCTGTCCATCACCAACTCCCGGAGTTCACTCAGACTCACATCCATTGAGTCAGTGATGCCATCCAGCCATTTCATCCTCTGTTGTCTCCTTCTCCTCCTGCCCCCAATCCCTCCCAGCATCAGAGTCTTTTCAAATATCACTTCCTCTTCAGGCATTTCCCGAGCTTCCCAACTAAAGTACCAACATAAGTTTATCTTTCCCATCACACTGTACTGTCTCCTACATAGAAATTATCACTTCTGAGATGCTCTTTTTCTGTTTAAAAACTTGTTGTCTGTCTTCCCAGTAAAATGAAGAGTTTCATGAAAGTTGAGATTTTTTGTGTTTTTCTTCAGTTTTACAGTGCTTGGCACATATTACGTACTCAATAGATACTTGTTAAATTTCAAAGAACAGATTAAGACATAAAAAGTAACTGAAGAAGACAAAATATAGAAAAATAATGTTAAAGCTTTGTGCTAGAGAAAGCTTTTCTAAGGATACCACCAAGAAGAGAAGCGTAATAGACGGATTTGTTTATACCTAAAATTGTAAATCTTCTGTCTAGTAAAACTCTCCCCACAAAAAGTTAAAAGAAGAAAATATTTACAGCATATATAATTAGCACTAGTTAATACTCAGTTCAGATTAACCCAACCACATGTTTTAAACCTATTTAGAGAAGAGTCATCTGCCTGATTCAGTTTTGCCCAGACATCCTTTAAAATAAGTATAACAGTAATCATCATAGGAAATGATGTAACACTGAAGACAAACAGCTCAGTAAAGCAGTAGGCAAGAGGAATGAATAGGCAATTCACACATGCAACGGACAGTAAAAGATATGAAAACATGGTCAAATTTATTATTTAAAATACATATTTACACAATGAAAAGCAATTTTATGTCTATAAAATTGGTAAAAATTTTAAAATGTTAGTAACAGGCTGAGCTGTCACTTGTGTGAGGAAAATAAGTTTTCTAATATATAATTTGTGGAAATTTGAATTATAATGACATTTTTGGAAGCAAATTTGCCAATGTCTATCCAAATTTAATTGTACATACCTTTTGACTCAACAATATATTTCTAAGAATCAGTCTTATCAATATGCTGAAGTATGTATGCAAAGACATTCACACAGATTATTGCAATGTTGTTTATAGTAACAATCTAGTGAAACGTACAAAAATAGGAAACAGGATAAATAATGTATGGTATACCCATGGTGGAATTCTGTGTGACCATTGACAACAAAGAAGTAAATCTGAAGTGTACTAACTTACAATGATGTCTATGATACATTAAAAGAAAAAAACAAGTTGAAGATCAATATGTACCCTGAGTCTCTTATTAGAAAGAATATTGCAATTTGCAAATAACAAACTCCTGACTAATTATGGTTAAAATGGCAATGACATCTATGATCCTCCATTTACAATAAATCTGGTGGAATTGTTGCAGAATTATTTCAATAGTCAATGATGTTAGAACATTGGGTCAATGAATCTACAATTCTCTTGGCTTTTCCTTCATGGTCACAAAATGAATGAAGCAAATGACAAGTCTCCACAACAGCTTCCCAGGATGAAGACAGCATTCTCAAGAGTCCATGGCTTTTTATCCAGCTAGATAATGTCTCATAGAAACCTTCTATAAGATTTGTCTGTACTTCACACAATTCAGAACTGTGGCATATGGCCATATTTTGCTACCGAGAAGTCTGCAAAAGCACACTAACGGAAATGAATTTTATGGCCCATATAGAGGTGTCATAATCTATCCTCAGGGTTGGGGGAGGAATCTGCTATCCTAAAATAGAGATTTCTGCCCCCAAAAGCACTGACCATAAAATATAGATAGCGTAGACCTCAGTAAAATTAAAAACTTCTGCTCATCAAAAAGCATCATTAAGAGTATTTAAAAAAAGACTCAGAGTATATACATTTATAATACATAAATATCTGATAAAGGACTTTGATCCAGAAGATAAAAATTTCCTACAATTTAAAAAGTCGAATAAGTCAATTTAAAATGGACAAATTACTTTGACACCTCAGAACTGAGACTATGCAAGTGATCAGTAAGCTTATGTGAAAAGTTAGTATCATTATCCATAAAGAATATTCAAACACAAACACAAATCACAATAAACCTACTATATACTCACCAGAATGGCTAAATTTGGAAATACAAACAATACTGAATGCTGGTGAAGACAGAGAGCAAGTAGAACTCTTGTACATTAGAGCTGGAAATAAATAGGTACTGCCACTTCAGAAAATTCTTTGGTGATATCTACTAGATAAATTGACAAATACTCTATGATTCCGTAATTTTATTCTTGGTTATATAACTACAGAAATGAGTGTATACATCCACCGAAGTATTTCAAGGAATGTTCTCAGTAGTTTTATTAAAGATTTCATAAGATTGAAGGTATCTCAGATGTTCCTCAAAAAGAGAATGAGTGAACAGTGGTAAGTGCATGGAATGGAAAACCACACGGCAATGAGAAAGGATAGACCACTGAATCATGCACCCAAATCATGAATCAGCCTCACAGAAGTGCTGGCAAGAGCGGGACATAACGGGTCAAATACAGTAGTATTTAATTTATCTGAAATTTAAGAAAAGCTGAAACTACAGTTATAGCAATCAGTATAGTGATAACTCTCAGAGATATTGACTGAGAAAGGGCATGATGCGCAGCTAGGGTAGTGAGCACAAGCTATGTCTTGAACTGGCTGATGGAAAGACCGCTGCATATGTATGTAAACCAAAGACCTGTGAACTTTACAGTATGTACGTTATACCTCAATAGAAAGAATAAAACAAAGCCCCAAACCTCAAACCAACGAAGAGAAGTCTTTCTCCTCTATCTTAAAAATCAGATTTGTTGTAGCTGGAAAGTAGACATTTGATGATCACGACTATTGGGTGTCAAAGGACACTGTGCCACAATTCCATTTGTATACACACAATCAGACACACACACGTTATGTGTATTTTTGTTTTTTGGGCTCCAAAATCACTGCAGATGGTGACTGCAGCCATGAAATTAAAAGATGCTTACTCCTTGGAAGAAAAGTTATGACCAACCTAGACAGCATATTCAAAAGCAGAGACATTACTTTGCCAAAAAAGGTCCGTCTAGTCAAGGCTATGGTTTTTCCTGTGGTCATGTATGGATGTGAGAGTTGGACTGTGAAGAAAGCTGAGCACCGAAGAATTGATGCCTTTGAACTGTGGTGTTGGAGAAGACTCTTGAGAGTCCCTTGGACTGCAAGGAGATCCAACTGGTCCATTCTAAAGGAGATCAACCCTGAGATTTCTTTGGAAGGAATGATGCTAAAGCTGAAACTCCAGTACTTTGGCCACCTCATGCCAAGAGTTGACTCATTGGAAAAGACTCTGATGCTGGGAGGGATTGGGGGCAGGAGGAGAAGGGGACGACAGAGGATGAGATGGCTGGATGGCATCACTGACTCAATGGATGTGAATCTGAGTGAACTCCGGGAGCTGGTGATGGACACGGAGGCCTGGCATGCTGCGATTCTTGGGGTCGCAGAGTCGGACATGACTGAGCAACTGAACTGAACTGAACTGAGAAATTGTTTGGAAAATATTCACCTGATAACAGCAGTTACATTTGAAGATGGAGTCCAATAAAATTTAATTTTTTTTTCATTTCTACATTTCTGATTACTAAAATAAAAGGGGAAAATCACACCATTGGAGCCGGAAGATTGAGTCTAATCAAACAGTATTAAGTGTTAGGGATTTGTCCTTAATGGTGAATAGATGGAGACACAGATGATAGATACCCATTCCCCTGGATCTACTTGGGGCCACAGTAGGAAAAGTTACTGAGGGATGCAAAGCCTTCTCCAGACTCATCTCATCAAGACGGAAAAATCCACTAGTAAAATGAACATGCCTGTGAAGAACTGAGAGCTGTCTCCAGTATATTCTCCTGAAATGACATGCTTTCTCATATTTACTATAACAAGAGTGGGAAAGCAGTCTTAGAGGTCATCTCATTTAGTGCCCTTGCCAATGTGCCAATATTTTTCATAATTCTTTCTCTTGAAGCATCTCAACAGTAAAGTAACAAGTGGAAAATATGCCTTTACAACCAAGTGGGGGGCGGTGTGCTGTATGGTCAACTGGCTAGAAAACAGGCTGTGAAATCTGCCCATTTGTTTGCTTTGACTCCTGGAGCAGTGTCGACTGTGTTTTTGTTTGTGTGTGCGCATGGGAGTGTGTGTGGTGGGGGAGGGTGTGTCTTTGGGAGACAGTTGAAGGAACTAAAAGAGAAAGAGACAGATGATGTAAGGATTCTATGTTTGAACGCATTTAGCAGCACTTGCTTGGGGTTAAGTATTGGCATCCCTGACACTGACAGAAATCAAAGAATCTAGATTTTAACCTCAGTCCTTTCATTCCAGTTTCATTCTAGCTTTCCCTAAGTCCAAGTACATCAAGACAAAGTTCTTAACTTGTAGGAATGCAAGAATAAAATATGTTCTGAATAGCTTTCTGCAGGCCCCCTTCTGAATCCCTGAAAGCAGCTTAACTTAGCATGGGTAGTTATCGTGTTTTCTTGCCTGGAGAATCCCAGGGATGGCGGAGCCTGGTGGGCTGCCGTCTATGGGGTCGCACAGAGTTGGACACGACTGAAGCGACTTAGCAGCAGCAGCAGCAGTGTTACCCAATAGTGTTGCAGCTACCCCCTTAATTTTTCACCCATCAGCTAGTTCCCTCACCCGCTCATCACATACACATTTCACCAGTCTGTATTCCATTGGCTTTTGTGTTTCCAAAGCCCGGATACCAAGGGGAATAGAAAGGACTTGTATATGTAAAAGCAGATTTTAAAGACTATCTGAGGAATAGAGTCACACTTTTTTGTTTCTTGGACTAGACAGAGCCCTCAGAGTGAGAGGAGGGGGAAAAGGGAGGATTTATGAAGTCCATGTGCATGCTAAGCTGCTTCAGTTCAGTTCAGTTCAGTTCAGTAGCTCAGTTGTGTCTGACTCTTTGTGACCCCATGGACTGCAGCACACCAGGCCTCCCTGTCCATCACCAACTCCCAGAGTCCACCCAAACTCACATCCAGTGAGTCAGTGGTGCCATCCAACCATGTCATCCTCTGTCATCCCCTTCGCTCCTGCCTTCAATCTTTCCCAGCATCAGGGTCTTTTCAAATGAGTCAGCTCTTCACACCATGTGGCCAAAGTATTGGAGTTTCAGCTTCAACATTAGTCCTTCCAATGAACACCCAGGACTGATTTCCTTTAGGACTGACTGGTTGGATCTCCTTGCAGTCCAAGGGACTCTCAAGAGTCCTCTCCAACACCACAGTTCAAATTCTTCTGTGCTCAGCTTTCTTTATAGTCCAACTCCCACATCCATACATGACTACTGGAAAAACCATAGTCTTGACTAGACAGACCTTTGTTGGCTTCAGTCATGTCCGACTCTTTGCAATCCCATAGACTGTAGCCCACCAGGCTCCTCTGTCCATGGGATTCTTCAGGCAAGAATACTGGAGTGGATTATCATTTCCTCCTCCAGAGGATCTTCCCAACCCAGAGACCTAACCATGTCTCTTATTTCTCCTGCATTGGCAAGCAGGTTATTTACCACTGGCACCACCTGGGAATAGACACTGATCATTCCCAGAATGAAAGGAGCTTTTTGAGTGGGTCATCTTGGGCCATAGTTGATGTGTGATGAAGAGAAATTTGTTGCTTTGGAGAGTAGAAGGTCCTTCTGTCTCACATTTCTGGAGGGCAGCAAGCTCCCAAAGAAGGTATCATGTGTCTAGAGTGATAAGACTTCAGAGTTTCCATTATGTAGTGTGATTTGGATGCAGTAGCAAAACTCTCCTGAGAGGGACCCAGAAGAAGTAAGAAAGAACCAGACCAGAAGGGACCCAATGGCGGGATGAGGATGGCCTGAGCAGAGGGCGGCAGAAGGACAGGAGCATCCCCAAGCAGACTGACACAGGCAGGGTCATCATCTTGTCCACGCCTGGCCCATGAACGCCCCCAGGAGAGTACACCACCACTCTGAAGGGCGGAAGGTGGGGGACTGTATCTCTGAACTGATCAAGACTGATGTCCGGAAACCTTTGAAATTGGGGCTAAAAATAAAAATTGAATTGCAAAAGACAATATTAGAGGTTATTTATCTTCTCTCAAAAGTTTCATCCCTATCCCATAACCATGCAGAAGGCATCATTTTATCTCTTTTTATTGCTATAAAATGGGTTCAAATTCAACCACATTTCTCTGAACTGGAGGATTTTGTTCCAAAACTGCTAAGTGTTAAGGAGACTGATTCCTTAGAAAGTCCTTATTATTTCTCAGAGTCTCTCATTCAGCACTCCATGAAAGGTGCTTGTGAGTGACCAGCTCAGAGGACCAGAAAGAGGACTACAGCTGGAGACCCATGATGAAATCACCCCTAGGATAGTCTCCAATCGGACACTGGGAAAGGAGAAAACACACGTGGGGAAAGAAAGTGCAAGGATAAATCAGTATTTCCACACTTGTCTTTCAAACAGCAGGAAAATTTGCTTTCTTAAAGCATTAGACAAGCCAGTAAGGATGGGTGTGCTGCAATGATACGGATCTTATGGTGAGTTTGGAATCAACAAAGCATTTTGTTGTGGCCTACAGAGTCCATCGGTAGACATCAGATTGGCTGGGAATAGACCACCACATCAGAGTCAGGCAGACAGCTCAGAGAGATCCCCCAGGCACTCCTCCTGTGCACTGAGGCTGGGCCAGAAACCTGAGGGTGCCCGGGGGCCAAGGACAGAACGGCACCCCATTCTCTGTAATCCATATACATACCCTCCCCTACCAGCCGTCCTCTTCCTCTTCCTCCTTCTTCTTTAAATTGTTCCCATTACAGGTTAGGGATGGTTTCACTGGGCTCTAGGCTACAGGAGTGGTCCCTACTTGTCCAGTACCTGACCCTGGGGTGATTTAGGGCAGGAAGCATATTGACGTGGTGTGTGAAAGCTTGATAAAGGAGATAGTTTGGGATTTGGATTGCTTGGTTTGTGTATCAAAGATATGCTCTTGGAAACTCATTTGCTATTTCTGAGAATTAGCTCACCCTGGGAGGAACAGTCTCTCCAGGATCAAGACTCCAAATGCCAGAGCATCAAGAACACATAAAATATATAACCAACAAGGATATATTGCGTAGCACTGGGAACTATACTCAGTATTTTGTAATAACCTATAAGGAAGAACAATATGAAATAGAAGATACATATATATAGAAACACTATGTCGTACACCTGAAATTCACATGACATTGTAAATAAACTACACTTCAATGAAATAATATTTTTGAAAAGATTATAGATAATAAGCAAATCCCATGGAGAAGCCTGTTGGGCTGCAGTCCATGGGGTCGCTAAGAGTTGGACACGACTGAGCGACTTCACTTTCACTTTTCACTTTCATGCATTGGAGAAGGAAATGGCAACCCCCTCCAGTGTTCTTGCCTGGAGAATCCCAGGGACGGAGGAGCCTGGTGGGCTGCCGTCTATGGGGTCACACAGAGTCAGACGCAACTGAAGCGACTTAGCAGCAGCATAGATAATAAGAAAATACAACCAATACAAGTTGGATTAATAATCATCATTGTTTCATGATACACTATCATCATTTGTCCATATGTAGTGCTTTTTATTTTATATATTTCTCTCTAAAGTAAAAAACCACCATGCATTAACCACAGAACCTAAAACCTAGAACAGTATCAGTAACTTACATTTACTTATGAGCTTTTACCCTAATATTGTGGAGTCCGACAACTCTTTCCACAGCTTATTAATGGGCCTCAGCACCTCATCTGGAGAAGAACATCCTATTTTGAATGACTGCCAACAGACACTTATATTCCCTGTCCTCTCATCTATCTCCTCAGCTTGAGTTCCAACCTCTTTGAATGTTATCCAATCTGTAATTTAAACACTGGAACATGAAAAATTCATGAATTTATGGAGATAGATGTGGAATTCAAAAAAACATATGTTACATTATGTCTCCATTAGCTGATGCCTCTAATAATGGCAACACATTCTTCACAGTCCTTGAACAAAATTCTAAAACCAAGAACTAAGGAAAAAAAGGGTTCCTGGCATAGGGTTTTCCAAGTCAGGCTTGAGGCTACAATAACACCAGCAGGAGTCTTCTTACTGTCTAGATTTTCAGCAGCTCAACTATTCATTTTGAATGAGGGCCACCAGGCATTGTCAAACAGCAGCCATCAGACGTGAAGGGACAGGACTTTTCATAGATTTGGGGAATATTAATTATGATGTGGTTTGCATGGGAAGTTCGAGAGATGTTATGTTTAGAGAAACTGGTGGGGTTGTTGAAGAATCGGCAGAAGTCAGACGCCTACAAGAAAGGACCCTGGAAGAGCCAGCAGTACACAGTCAGAGGCAACAGGTATTCTGGGGAGGAGGTGTGTTGGGACCATGCTTTGGGGACTTCAGACTGACTCTCCAGTTCCTCACTGTGATCCTAGGTGGTGTTTGGTATGTCTCTTTCCAGATGTTTGGAAACAGGAGGATGAGAGAGTGGTTGTGTGCCTGGATGGTCAGTTCTGCCCACTCGGCCCTTTTATCCTCTGTCCCTGCTATAGACGTGCAAAGATGTCCCCAGATTCCTGAGCTATTGTTACAAACAGAGAAATGGATAAGAGCACAGTTTCAGGTCTTCATCAACATATCCTTTTCTCTGCTTTATCCTGTGGGAACTTTGGAATTTGGCTTTGTGATATTCTGGCGAATGCTCCACAATCAAACGGCTTTTCAAAATCTCCTCAGGTCTCAAGTTCAGAGCAAATAGTGAGTCTGGTTGTATTTTGTGCAGATAAAGTATAAATCATTTTCTGTCATATTTGGACATCCTGCATGAACTGACTTGAGCAAAGAGAACTTGGGTGTTAAGGGCTTCTAAAGTTTGGGGACTTTGGCTGGATCTTAATGTATTTAGGAGACCCCATTCTAAAATATTTACCCATCCAAATGAAATGAAAGGGTGCTTGTCCTACAAGCAGCCCCTGAAATAACATTGGAAGTCCAACCCCTACCACTGAACAGTGGCTATTACCCTTGGACACTGGTAAGCAGGACTTAGAATTCTGGAATAATTTTCCTTTGAATTTATGACTCTTCAACTTCATTTCACACATCAGCCTTCTCGTCTCCTCTCCCACATTAAATTGGTCTATAAAACTCCATACACCATAAAATGAGACCAGGGTGACGTGGCAAAGTGTCCCCAAGGTCAACATTATGATAAACTCCCCACTCCACCTCCCCACCCTGGCCACACCCCAGGAGGAAATGGAAACAAAAGGCATGATAGCGCCAGACTTCATTTCTGGCAACCCTTAAAGAGTTGCATGGTTCAATTTAGCTGAAACAGAGCAACCTTTCTGAAAAGAGATCACTTTTCTTCCTGTTCATATCCCCCATCTGCATGGTGGTCTACACAAAGGATCAAGAACATGCTTGAATCTCGCTGGGTTCGAGAGAGCTGACACCGAGGACTTCCTGTGGCCTGGCTCCAGCCACATGTAGGGCAACCTGGAAGGCCAGCCCTGATGGGGTCTGAAATATTTGGCTCCTGGCTCAGGCTGTGGGCTGACTGTTTGGTTTTTTTGCACACAAACTAGCCTGGTAGTCTTTGTGTAGAATGCTCCTGGTAGCTTTTTTCCATGACATCTGCCAATTAAATGTATAAATTATTGTTTACTCCTCTGTGATAAGGTAGATACTTTATTCAGAAGCAAAGGGTTTCTCCTCATTCTTGCATTTCCTTCTAGCACTTGATAATCTGCTATTATGTGACAAAAAACTGAGCAAAATGTTTTTCATATGTGGTTCCATTTTATTCTTCAGTACAATCCCAGTAAAATGGGCTAAGCACTCATTTTACAGATGAGGAAACTGAGATAACTGCTCTAAGTGCCACACAAACCAATCAGGGGCAGAGTAGGAACTAGAATCTAAGTCTGCTCATTTCAAGTTTTTTTTTTTTTTTTTTTCTTTTTTCAAACTTATCCATTGCAGTTTCCCGCTTGACTGTTTTGACTTGGTATTTCAACCTTCGATCATTCCTTCATCCATTCAACAGCTATGGTTTAAGCATCTACTATGTACAAGGTACTAGCTCCAAAGGCTAAGCACAGGGATCTCTAAGCTTTTTCTATGAAGAGCCAGATAATCAATATTTTAGGATTTAAGAGTCATATCGTTTCGGTTGCAACATCTCAACTCCACCACTGTAGTGCAGAAGTCACCATAAACAATAGGTAGATTAATTGATATGACTGTATTGCAGAAAAAAACTTATTTATAAAAATAGGTAAGTGGTCAGATTTGGCACGCTGGCTACAGTTTTCTAAAGACTACCATGCAGTGGACAATCTGCACACACATACGTAGCATCACTAGGCAGGTACCACAGAATTGTGTTGACTCTGAATCCTGGGCCTGCAGTGACAATGAGAATAACCGGACTTGGACTGATCCTCAAAATAATCCAAAGAGGCCTACCTGAGTCATCACTGTCTTCTACGATGAGATATAATCTGTGCTCCTCAGCATTTCCCTGACATTATTCATGTGAATGTTCTTAGTGCTAGCAAAGCCCTTGTGAGCTGTGTGTAGGAAAAACAGTGTTAAATAGTAGAAAATAACACAAATTCTGGGCCTTAGAAAACACAAAATGTCCTGAGTGTGGCCATGGCCATCCACAGATCTAACCGCATTTGCAAAATTATTAATTACAACAACAGCTACCGTGGATTGACATTTATACACTGAAGGCACCCATCTGCATTATCCTAATTGATCCTCACAACAATCCCATGGTCAATAAGTATTGTTATTTCCACTTTCCAAATGAGGAAATCTAGACTCAGAGAAGTTGGGTCTCAGAGGTCACACAACCAGGAAGTAGCCAACTTAGGATCTGAGAAAAAGCCAGCCTCTTTCAAAGTTCATGACCCTCAGCATCAAGGTAGACTTGATTTTGAAAGAAGAAATTGAAAGAACGAGAATCTTTTATTTTTGTCAAGATGGTTGCTTCCATGGAATCATGGCAATAAGACTCTGGAGGGGACACTTGACATGAAAGATGTGGGATACCAGACCCTGAGCATGTGCTACTAACTGTGGTCAGCTTTCTGAGGCACAGGCAGCCTTCCAGAGCATGAGCTACCAACTGTGGTCAGCTTCCTGAGGCACAGGAAGCCGTCCAGAGCATGAGCCACCAACTGTGGTCAGCTTCCTGAGGCACAGGAAGCCTTCCAGAGCATGAGCTACTGACTGTGGTCAGCTTCCTGAGGCACAGGAAGGCCTTGTTCCAGTGTGTGTCCATAGTGCCCTCTGTTGCCTTGGAGGATTACCACAGAGGCCCTGTTCAGAGTCTCCTTCAAAACAGACGATCCTTACTACCAGTTGCTGAAGACTGGAATTTGAGTCATGGTGTGAGATTTTATTGGGATTCTTTTCTTGTTACTCCTAATAATTCTACAGTGGGCCGCTAGATCTTTCCTGGGGATGAGGGGCTGGGGAAGAGGAGAGAGAAGCCACAGCCCACCCCTGGCGCGTTGAGGCGGGCGGCCTCTCGGCTCTTGCTTGCCTACCACCTGAACGACAGTGCACGTCTTCCCGTTCCCAGGGCGGCCTGTGGTCAGCTGAATGGCGATGACATCTGGGCCAGGAAGAGGTCAAGGAGGTTCCCAATGGCCCCCGGGGGCACTTATAGCTCCAAATCAGGTAAATCTTATTTCATTACTGACAAAATTTTCATGAAAGTGAGCAAACACAACACTGACCTGATGGATGCAAGGAAAGGGGACTAATCAAGAAAAAAGCATACAGACCAAGTGATTGCTAAAGGAGCTAGAACGGGAGAGTTTAAAAAAAAAAAAAGAAGGAATTAAATAAATAAAATATCATCCTTCATGCTACAGTGGGGCTGTGGCCTGGGGATGGAACTGGAAACTTCATGTGGTGAGTTCTAATGGGATGTGGGTTGGGCCAAAATATATTTGTCTCCAAGAAATACATATTTCAAAATGCTAAGCTTCACTTTTTTTTTTCTTTAAAGTAAATAACCAGGAAAATGCCAGGCTTGATTCTTTCTTGAATGGGACCCTGGATATGTCTTAGGAAGGGAAAACCCTTGCTAGCAGTTGCCCGGTAGGTCCATTCAGCTACGCTTTAAGCATCCACTGTGAATCTCTGCCCTCACGGCATCCAGGATCATGTCCAAACCTCCCTTCCCCACCCCCACCCACACATGATGCGCTTCCTTTTTTCAAAGGAGCAGTCATATTGGAAGAAGTACAGGGCACCAAAAAACAGTTTTGCTGCTCCAGTAGTCAAATCTCTGAGCCCACAGAGATGTTTCTCTGACTACCACATTTTCCTTAGCTCTTCCAGGCTCCATCCCTCTAAGCAAACATTCCCTCTACATTTAGACTCCTTCTAACACTGAGTATAATGTCATGGAAAGAAGCATTGACAACCTGGGTTTTAGTGGTTTTGCTATTCACTTCCTCAGGGTTAAACATCCCAGATTTTGTTTTCTCATCTTTATTCAATACTATCTATTGAATATAGTTCCTGTGGAGAATCAAATGGGATCATGTACACAAAAGTATGTTAATAAATGCAACAAACAAGTATTCATTAACTGCCTGATGTGCGCTTGACATTGAGAAATAGGATGTTAAGGCACAGCCTTTGACCTT
Source organism: Bos grunniens (assembly GCF_055505025.1). Taxonomy (NCBI): domain Eukaryota; kingdom Metazoa; phylum Chordata; class Mammalia; order Artiodactyla; family Bovidae; genus Bos; species Bos grunniens. The sequence goes on along the minus strand of NC_141183.1, from coordinate 56,766,718 downwards.
GAGGAGTTTATAACCCAGCCAAAGAGGTAAACAGAGAAAAAGGCAGTTGTCATGTAATGTATGGAAATTGGTTTGTGTTTATTTGCTTCTTTTGCTTTTTTTTCTTGTTAGCTGTAGCAAACAAACTCATAACATGTTCCAAATCCTATACCTACTGCCATTTATTCCTTTTCCCTTTTTGAGCCTCAGATTTCCAATTTGCCAAATGAATGAGTGTCTAGATAATGTGTTAACCAAAACAGAACACTTCTGAAAGTCAGAGCTGTGTGTGTGTTAATTGTTCAGTCGTGTCTGATTCTTTGTGATCCCATGGACTGTAGCCCACCAGACTCTTCTGTCCATGGGATTTTCCAGGCAGGAATACCATGCCCTTCTCCAGGGGATCTTCCCAATCCAGGGATCGAACCTGGGTCTCCCGAATTGCAGGTAGATTCTCTCACTGTCTGAGCCACCAGGGAAGCCCCCAAAGTGAGAGGAGGTCCTATTATGCCAGAGCAGCTATGCCAGAACAAAGATCCCAGGCAACCAGAGATTACAGTCACACTACAGATGAGTGAGGACAGGCATTCAGCACTGTCTGAGGCCTGTTGTAGTTCTTACAGTTCATGGTCTTACAGTGATTTTCCAAGTCTTTCTCTTAGCCCCAGTTAACATTGCTTCCTCTCTGGCTGTCTCACTGGCATGGCTGCTGGTCAGTAGTATCCAGTGAGCTCAACCTTAGCAATCCCTGAAAATCTTGGTTGCTGCCCTCACAGATCGAATCCTTTGTGAGTCAAACGGCATCAAATTTTTTGCGGTCGTATCAGCTGTTGGAGCTTAGCTGCTTCGTGGGCCCAGGAAACTAAATGAAAATAAACACAAGCAGCAGAGGTCACGGTACTGTGGGATGTTGAGCTCTTGGAGTGTATTTTCCCCTATCTCAGATACTTTTTATATTAATCCCTGCTCCCAAAGTAGGAAGCCCTGTGCTCACACAGATGAGCAAGTTTCCAGACAACATAGATGTTTGACAATACCCACCCGCTGTGAGCTTTAGCAGGCCTCAGATGGATAAGAGGAGAGGATTACTGAGCTGATTTTGTATATCTCCCTCCCCCAACTCTCCAGCCTCCTCACAATTTTACTCCCTTTTCATTTCCTTTCTCAACAATTTTATGTGCTTGGGATACAAATCTTAAAAGTTGCTTTGTTTTTTTTTTTCCTAAATTTTGTAGCAAAACTATTTCTGCCACAGCATAGGGAAATTGAGGCACAAATGAAACACAGAAGAGTTCTTGACAACCATTTACACACAAGCTCACATGATTTGTGTGAAATGATTTGAGATTAGTGATAGAACCTCTTATATATTCAGGCTGTATGCTGCATGTCTTCCCAGAATTAGACAATTGCTTCCCTGGTGGCTCAGTAGGTAAAGAATCCACCTACAATGCAGACCTCCTGCAATACTGGAGACCCAGATTTGATCCCTGGGTTGGGTGATCCCTTGAAAAAGGAAATAGCAACCCACTCCAGTATTCTTGCTATGAAATCCCATGGAGAGCAGAGCCTGGCAAGCTGCAGTCCATGGGGTCACAAGACATGGGGTCAGACATGACTTGGCAGCTAAACCACCACCACCATGTTGCATATCTTCCCAGAATTAGACATTTTAACATAATCTTAAAATCAAGGTAATGCGGCTGTTCTAACCATGCCTCTTCCCAAATGCATACACACAATCCACATGAATATCTTTTGTCAGAGAGTGGTAGGGCCTCAGGAGTCATGTGGTCCTGGAGGCCTCTTTCTCTAGCTAAAAAGCTTCATTTCCTGATGGATAAGCCCCAAGGATTGCAGAAACAGATTCTGGAGGAGAAGTCTCGCTATCCTAGCAGGGAGCGTAGGGTCGCACCCTATTTGCTTTCATCTGTATCATAAAACAGCCCATTTTGGTGACTCGGTTATGGAATAAGAATTTATGCAGAAGGAACTATGTTGGGTGTTCAGGAGGTGACTGCAGGGTGAGAGGCGGAAAGACAATACAGTGATACATTTACCAAATTCTTCCTGAACCCCAAAGAACTTAGAGAAGGTGCACTGAAAGGATAGCTACCACCCAAAGTCCAGTGGAATGTAGAATCTTTTCCTTCTCAGTCTTCACAGCTAGCCTATGCCGTGCATCCTCCTCTGGGGCCTGGAACTCCTTGCTAAAGACCCATCTCAGCTAGCTGTCTTCAGACATGCATAGGAAGATGTGGAAATCACCAATCCTCGTTCAAATGGGGTTGTCACTGTAATCATACCTTTTACCTACCTACTTTATCAGAAAGCTGGATGATCAATACTTGGTGATTCTGCATGGAATGAAATGGAAGTGAAGGTTAGCATGATTTGGTCTGACAGGGACAAGGGGATGGGATTCCTGGGCTACTTCTTGATGCTTTTTTCTGAAGTACGCTTTACTTCTGTCCATGCCCCATGCTCTGTATCCCTCTGTGTTGGCTCTCCAGGAGCCTGCTGGTCTTAATTTAGTAAGTAGGTCTTATGATTCTTAATCCAAAGGCCTCAAATTCCATATGGCATGTTTGAAAGGAAGGCATGCACATTATCTCAAATTCTTTTTGCCTTGTGTTTTAAAATGTCATCTTCAGCATCAAAAGTGAAAGCTCTGCGCTTACACTGAGCCCAGCCCAGCTGTCCTGTGGGGTCCAGGGGACCCCTGCTAGGCTGTGCACAAACCAGTCCCCACCCTATTTTGCCCTTCAAGTACGAACATGATGCTGTTGACTCACTACAATTAGGAAAGATGTTTTGAGGTTTTCAGCATAACTTAGTGAGTGTTGAGTGAACATCTATTATGTCCCAGGCTCTGCTTCTAAGTTTAGCAATAGTTTTCAGTTCAGGAAAGAGTAGTTAGGCCAACAAGATGAAGAAAGTACGTTTTCAAGAATATTTTTTGAGGCATGTTTAAATAACTGATGTGTACATAATTGGAAAATAGCATGCAAACATGTAAGAAGAAGGTGTGTGAGTCATATGGAAGCGTTGGCAGATCCTAGAGGATGGAGCGGTTAATTCCTCCTGGGGTATCAGAGAGGACTTGTCTGGTATGTAAAAACTCAGAGAGTTTGAACTGAGCTTTACATATTAATTCAAACATGAATTCCACTGCCATTTACTGAATGGCTGTTGAGTGACAGATAGTGCAGATTTAAGCAATGTTCTTGTCACCAGGGAACTCATGACCTATCTGGTGAGTCAGATAAATAATGATCATCATAAAATAAAGAAAAATGGCTTTGGACTGGTAATGATAGTAACAGCACCCCCAGCTCTTTCAAAAGCATTACTATGTGCTAGGTACCATTCACTGACTACTTTTCAACTCATTATTTAATTATAATTTAAAATCATACCATACACTGGTGTCTAAAATAGGTTTACACAAAGGGAAACTTGTTCAGAATTGCCTTTCTAGTCACTGGGATAACCAAAATCTGAAGTCTTGAATCCATGTATGTTAGAATCCAAAGTTAATAGACCCTTAACTATTAAAGAAGAGTTGGGTGGAGGGAACAATGTAAAGCAAGAGAACAAAATTGGGGAAGACACAGGAGAAGGAAATTACACTGCACGGTCAAGATGAGGCACTTCCTTTGGAACTTACTCTACCCTGAAGTATTGTAAGGCTGGGTAGGTAGGATTGTGGTTGTTGTTCAGTTACTAATTTGTGTCAGATTCTTTGTGACCCCATGGACTGCAGCATGCCAGGCTACCCTGTCCTTCACTACCTCAAACTCATGTTCATTGAGTCGAAGATGCTGTCTAACAATCCCATCCTCCTTGACCCCTTCTCCTTTTGCCTTCAATCTTCCTCACCATCAGGGTCATTTCCAATGAGTTGACTCTTTGCATCAGGTGGCCAAAGTATTGGAGCTTCAGCTTCAGCAGCAGGTTTCCAATAAATATTCAGAGTTGATTTTCATTAGGATTGACTGGTTTCACCTCCTTGCAGACCAAGGGACTCTCAAGAATCTTATCCAGCATCACAGTTCAAAAGCATCAGTTCTTCAGTGCTCAGACTTCCTTATAGCTCAAATCTCACATCCCTACATGACTACTGGAAAAAAATCATAGCTTTGCCTATACGAAAATTTGTCAACAAAGTAATGTCTCTGCTTTCTAATATGCTGCCTAGGTTTCATACCTTTCCTTCCAAGAAGAAGTGTCTTTTAATTTCATGGCTACAGTCACCATCTGCAGTGATTTTAGAGCCCAAGAAAATAAAATCTGTCACTGTTTCCATTTTTTCCACTTCTATTTGCCATGAAGTGATGGGACTGGATGCCATGATCTTAGTTTTTTGAATGATGAGTTTCTAGCCAGCTTTTTTACTCTCCTCTTTCACCTTCATCAAGAGGCTCTTCAGTTTCTCTTCACTTTCTGACATTAGTGTAGTATTTTCTGCATATCTAAGGCTGTTGAAATTTCTTCCAGAAATCTTTATTCCATCTTGTGGTTCATCCAGCCTGGCATTTTGTATGATGTACTCTGCACAGAAATTAAATAAGCAGGGTAATAATATACAACCTTGGCATACTCCTTTCCCAATTTTGAACCAGTCCGTTGTTACATATCTGGTTCTAACAGTTGCTTCTTGTCCTGCATACACGTTTCGCAGGAGGCAGGTAAGGTGGTCGGGTATTCCCATCTCTTTAAGAATTTTCCATAATTTGTTGTGATCCACACAGTCAAAGGCTTTAGTGAAGTCAGTGAAGCAGAAGCAGGTGATTTTCTGGACTTCTCTTGCTTTCTCTATGATCCAGCAAATGTTGGCAATTTGATCTCTGATTCCTCTGCCTTTTCTAAATTCAGTTTGTATATCTGGAAGTTCTCAGTTCATATATTGTTGAAACCTATCTTGAAGGACTTTTAGCATAATCTTGATAGCATGTGAAATAAGCACAATTATAGGGTAGTTTGAATATGCCTTGACATTGACTTTCTTTGGGATTACAATGAAAACTGACCCTTTTTCCAGTCCTGTGGCCCTTGCCAAGTTTTCCAGATTTGCTGACATATTGAGTGCAACACTTTAACAGTGTCATCTTTTATGATTTTAAATAGCTCAGCTGGAATTCCATCACCTCCACTAACTGTTCATAGTAATGCTTCCTAAGGTCCACTTGAATTCACACTGTAGGGTAGCTGGCTCTTGCTAAGTGACCATACCATGGTGGTTACTGGGGTCATTAAGACCTTTTTTATAGTTCTTCTCCCTATTGTTGCCACCTCTTCTAAATCTCTTCTGGTTCTGTTAGGTCCCTACCATTTCTGTCCTTTATTGTGCCCATTCTTGCATGAAATGTTCCCTTGATATCTCCAAATTTTCTTGAAGAGATAGCTAGTCTTTCCAATTCTTTGTTTTCCTATATTTCTTTGAATTGTTCACTTGCGAAGGCCTTATCTCTCCTTGCTGCTGTTGCTGCTAAGTCGCTTCAGTTGTGTCCAACTCTGTGCGACCCCATAGACGGCAGCCCACTAGGCTCCTCTGTCCCTGGGATTCTCCAGGCAAGAATACTGGAGTGGGTTGACATTTCCTTCTCCAAAGCATGAAAATGAAAAGTGAAAGTGAAGTTGCTCAGTCGTGCCTGACTCTTAGTGACCCCATGGACTGCAGCCTACCAGGCTCCTCCGTCCATGGGATTTTCCAGGCAAGAGTACTAGAGTGGGTTGCCATTGCCTTCTCCATCTCTCCTTCCTATTCTCTGGAATAGCAGTTGGGTATATTTTCCCCTTTCTCCCTTGCCTTTCACTTCACTTCTTTCCTCAGCTATTTGTAAAGCCTCTTTAGAAAACCACTTTGTCTTCATAGGGTAGGGTACTTGATATGCTTGAGATGCTTAGATAACTAAGAAGTCTAGTTTTTATTCTGTAAACTGTGGGTACCTGAAGCAGAGGTTTTAGATAGAATGTAATATAACAGAGGACTTCCCTGGTGGCTCAGATGGTAAAGAATTCACTTGCAGTGTGGGAGACCTGGGTTCAATCCCTGGGTTGCGAAGATCCTCTGGAGAAGAGAACAGCTACTTGTTCCAGTATTCTGGCCTAGAGAATTCCAAGGGCAGAGGAGTCTGTCAAGCTACAGTCCATGGGGTTGCAGAGTTGAACATGGCTGAGCGAATTTCACTGACTAAATATAAGAGAACAGAACTTCATGGATTTAGAAAAGGCAGAACAACAGATCAAATTGCCAACATTCACTGGATCATGGAGAAATCAAGAGAATTCCAGAAAATCACCTACTTCTGCCTCATTGACTACACTAAAGCCTTTGACTTTGTGAATCACAACAAACTGTGGAAATACTTAAAGAGATGGGAATACCAGACCTCCTTACCTGCCTCCTGCAGAACCTGTATGCCAGTCAGGAAGCAACAGTTAGAACTGTACATGGAATAACAGATTGGTTCCAAATTGGGAAAGGAGTACATCAAGACTGTATATTGTCATCCTGCTTATTTAACTTGTATGCAGAGTACATCATGGGAAATGTTGGGCTGGATGAAGAACAGGCTGGAATCAACATTGCTGGGGGAAACATCAATAACCTCAGATGCGCATATGACACCACCCTTAGAGAAACTAAAAGAGCCTCTTGATGAAAGTGAAAGAGAGGAGTGAAAAAGCTGGCTTGAAACTCAACATTTAAGAAACAAAGATCATGACATCTGGTCCCATTACTTCATGGCAAATAGTTGGGGAAATAATGGAAACAGTGACAGACTATTTTCTTGGACTCCAAAATCACTGAGGATGGTGACTGCAGCCATGAAATTAAAAGACTCTTGCTCCTTGGAAGAAAAGCTGTGACCAACTTAGCATATTAAAAAGCAGAGACATTATATGCCAACAAAGGTCCATATAGTCAAAGCTATGATTTTTCCAGTAGTCATGTATAGATATGAGAGTTGGACCATTAAGAACACTGAGTGCTCAAGAATTGATGCTTTTGAACTGTGTTGTTGGAGAAGACTCTTGAGAAACCCTTGGACTGCAAGGAGATCAAACCAGTTAATCCTAAAGGAAATCAATCCTGAGTATTCTTTGAAGGGATTGATGCTGATGCTGAAGCTCCAATACTTTGTCCACGTGATATGAAGAGCCAACTCATTGGAAAAGACACTGATGCTGGGAAAGATTGAAGGCAGGAGGAGAAGGGGATGACAGAGGGCAAGCTGGTTAAATGGCATCACAGACTCGATGGACATGAGTTTGAGCAAGCTCTGGGCGATTGTGAGGGACAGGGAAGCCTCATGTGCTGCAGTCCATGGGATTTCAAAGAGTTGGACATGACTGAGCGACTGAACAAAAACTTCATGGAAGTATTGTTACCAGACCAGACCTGGGTTCCCTCACCCAACACACAGCAAAGCCAATCTACTGACAGTAGAGTGTGGTAAAAACCAATACAATATTGTAAAGTAATTAGCCTCCAATTAAAATAAATAAATTTATATTAAAAAAATAAATAAATAACCCCCCCCCAAAAAAAAAGAAAATCAGGATTTATTACAGGGTGCCAAGCAAGGAGAATGATCAGCCTCTGCTCAAAAGATCTATACTCCCGAGTGGCTTTCAAGAAACGTTTTTAAAAGGCAATATCAGAGGTGTGGGTTGTAAGCTGTTTGATCCGTTCATGGACATTATTTTGACTTGCTGGTGGTGAGGTAACAGATCTTTCAAGAGTTTCAACCATCAGCCTTCTGGTTCCAACTAGTCTTGGGTCTATGTGCTTGTCATCAATGGTTTCATTTGGTGAGATTCTGGCTTTTGTAAAAAAACAGTTTAGGAATGTGCATCAGAAATTCTTATCTGTGTCCTGCAGGGAGGAACTAAAGTTTCGGTGACTCTGCTATATGACGGATCTATTGTTTAAATTGTTACTGTTCTCCTGAGCCAGCTGCTGTAATTTGTTACTAGGTTGCTCTATTCTTCCAATCATTATACCCTGAGCCAGACTTTCTGAGACTCAGAGGAAGTCTAAGTACAAAGTAAAGCATTTTACTTCAAGAGACAGAAGTTATAGATGTGAGAGAAAGGAGTGTGGGGCTCTTATACCCAAGAGCATCCTAAAGGGTCACAGTAAGATTCAGTATCTTTGAATAGAAAACAAAGATGGGTTTCCTGGATCATCTGAACTACACTTTTTGAAGTATGTAGTGAAGGTTAGGGTTTGGGGCTGTGATTTTTAAATTATTTTATTTTTTGAATAGATACAAATGTCTTGCCTAGAATTTATCTTTACTTTTAGTTGCTATGAACCCAAATGTGCAAAGGGCAAGGCAACTTCTTTATTTTTTTAGAATGCTACTTAATCCCTATATAACAGAAACTGTAGCCTTAATCAATGTGCATACAGACATTTTAGGTTTAAATTCATTCAAATTAAAATTGACACCCTTTTTTACATTCAGTTCAGTTCAATTCAGTTCAGTCGCTTGGTCGTGTCCGACTTTGCGACCCCATGAATCGCAGCATGCCAGGCCTGCCCATCCATCACCAACTCCCAGAGTTCACTCAAACTCATGTCCATTGAGTCGGTGATGCCATCCAACCATCTCATCCTCTGTTGTCCTCCTGCCCCCAATCCCTCCCAGCATCAGAGTCTTTTCCAATGAGTCAACTCTTTGCATCAGGTGGCCAAAGTATTGGAGTTTCAGCTTTAGCATCAGTCCTTCCAAAGAACACCCAGGACTGATCTCCTTTGGAATGGACTGGTTGCATCTCCTTGTAGTCTAAGGGACTCTCAAAAGTCTTCTCCAACACCACAGTTCAAAAGCATCAATTCGGCGCTCAGCTTTTTTCACAGTCCAACTCTCACATCTACACATGACCACTGGAAAAACCATAGCCTTGCCTAGACACACCTTTGTTGGCAAAGTAATGTCTCTGCTTTTGAATATGCTATCTAAGTTGGTCATAACTTTCCTTCCAAGGACATTAGGTGGATCTAAATTTAAAGGAGCTTTTAAAATACAAAGGAACTTCTCATCAGCTATCTATTTTACACATACAGGCTTCCCTGGTAGCTCAGCTGGTAAAGAATACCCCTGCAATGCAGGAGACTCTGGTTCAATTCCTGGATCGGGAAGATCCCCTGGAAGAGAGATAGGCTACCCACTCCAGTATTCTTGGGCTTCCCTGGTGGCTCAGTCAGTAAAGAACCTGCCTGCAATGAGGGAGATCTGGGTTCGAGTCGTTGGTTGAGGAGATCCTCTGGGGAAGGGCATGGCACCCCTGTCTAGTATTCTTGCCTGGAAAATCCCCGTGGACAGACGAGCCTGGTGGGCTGCAGTCCATGGGGTTGCATGAGCGACTAAGCGCAGTGCAGCACAGTGTGTACCCATCAATATCACTTTCTCCAGTCGCCCCACTCTTCTGCCACTGTGTCCACAGGGCCCGTCTCTATATCTGAGTCTCCAGAAATCAGTACAGCATTGTAAAGCAATTTCCCTCCAATTAAAAATAAAATTTAGAAAACACACAGGAATGGAGATAAAAGTGGGGAGGAAAGTATTTGAACACTAGTCATCTGTATCTGCCCCGTATTCTCCAGCCATTGATGATAAACTGCACCATTCTCAGTCCACCACCTTCGTACAGCCACCCCCCGCTTTAGCCCTTTGCTCCCCTGAGAGTTTCAAGTGTTTTCCTGCATCATTCTAAGGCCATACAAGACTTGGGGGCCTAGCTTAGATGTTCCTAGACCTTGCTGATTTTCCCAGGGCCCAAGCAGGAAGCAAAGACAAATCCATTTTCTCATTGACCCCTCCCAAAGCTTGGACTCAATCCAAAGGGATGAGAAACACGGTGAAGAGCCCTCTGGACCCGGCTCCAGCTCTCTCTCTTCTTGTCCCACCTGCCTTACCTCCTGAACTTAGAAGCTCTTTATCCAGACTCTTGCAGTGGTAGAACAGAGAAGGCAATGGCACCCCACTCCAGTACTCTTTCCTGGAAAAATCCCATGGACGGAGGAGCCTGGTAGGCTGCAGTCCATGGGGTTGCTAAGAGTCTGGCATGACTGAGCGACTTCACTTTCACTTTTCACTTTCATGCATTGGAGAAGGAAATGGCAACCCACTCCAGTATTCTTGCCTGGAGAATCCCAGGGACAGAAGAGCCTAGTGGGCTGCCGTCTATGGGGTTGCACAAAGTTGGACACGACTGAAGCGACTTAGCAGTAGCAGCAGCAGCAGCAGTGGTAGAAATGTTTTGGAGGAAAATTGGTTCTGCATAATGGCATATCTTCCAGATCTCTCTCATCCTAGTATAACCTGGACCAAGACTTTTGAGCTTAAAGGCTATGAATTTGATGAATGATGTCCACCTGCCAGAATAAAACACATGTTCAAGAGAAAGCATACATGAAAACATGGGGATTAGCAGTTTACAAAAGTGTCTCCACACTATTAGAACCTTGGTATGAGCTTTAGTGTCTTGGAGAAACCGATTTGAATTGACTTTTTAACCAAAGAGAAATTTGATCTATGTAGCCAGGCGTTTTTCAAGAGGGCAAATTCATAAATCCACTTTATTGTTTTCTTTTATTCCCCAACAAGGGTCTCATCTATGATCAAAGCCTTAAAAAAAAAAAAGCAACTGGCATATCCTTGAAGGTATAATTAGCTACCATAGTAACTATAAATTATAATCTTTCTTTGACTTTCCAGACAACCTAAATAAGATGCCATCACATTTCCCCTACAATTAATACTCCCTGAAGAAATATCTCAGTGTCATGATCTATTGCTATATTTGGAGTATGGAGGCAAAAATTTGATCATTTCCACAAGCAGTTTCAGTGGTAGCAAATTCAATGAATTCAGCAAAATACACGGACATACAGCTTGGGTTAGCAAGATGAACTGACTGGGCATTTATGAACTGATAGTTAAACACTAGTTGAAGAAGTTTTATTAATACTTTGACAAAAATGTAGATATCAGAAAGGAATATTTTTATTACTATAGCTCAGTTAACTGATACAGTGAATTATGAACCCAAAGGTTCATCCTGTATCACTTTTAGAACATTTACTGGCAACTTGCAGTGGAATCTCGTAAAGATGTTCTTCTTATCCAATCACAATAATAATTTAGAAGTAGATTCAGAACTCTTATTTTATACATGTAGAAACCCAGCTTCTAAAAGATGAAAAGAATTGTCCAGGGTCAACCATGCTAGTAAAAGACCCATAGTTCAACTCTGGTCTGCATCTGACTAAAGTAGGGCAAAGGTTTCCTCATTTTCTTTTCCTGAACCTAACTCTGTACACTGAATGGTACCATGACAAGACTCACTGAAGAACGCTTCATCCTAAACACTGATAATTCTTCTCTCTAAGAATTCTGGGTCACTTTCAGGAACAAGTTTACTTAGCTATCAAGGAAAAGAGACAGCTTGGCTGTCCCCCTGTTTCCATTTGTTTTCCCTGCCCTCTATCTACCTGATCTTCTTTTATTTCAAGAAGAAATGGAAAGAAATGAAGAAAAAAAAATGAACATATACTATGTTCCAAAGGCTTGCAACAATTTTACAAGCTGTATACTATTATTCTCTACTTTGTAGCATGAAAAGCTAGAGCCTAGGGGCTTCCTTGGTGGCTCAGATGGTAAACAGTCCATCTGCAATGCAGAGACCTGGGTTCGATCCCTGGGTCAGGAAGATCCCTTGGAAAAGAAAATGGCAAGCCACTCCAGTATTTCTGTCTGGAGAATTACATGGACGGGGGGCTGGGCAGCCTACAGTCCATGGGGTCGCAAAGAGTCACACACAACTTAGTGACTAAGAACACACACCCTCAGAGCAGTTAAAAATGTATTCAGTGATAAAATTTTTAACACGTATGCTTAATAATGTCTAAAACAAAGCAAAAACTATGTGCAAGTTCATATATTTAAAATGTAGAGCAGAGACTCAAACCCAGATTTATCTTGTTTCAAAAAAACCTTTCTCCTTGCAGAAGTTTATTTATTTATTTAACAAGTATTTATTGAGGGCCTCTATGTAGCAGAGCTGGATATAAATTAGTAAATAAAATAGACATAGTCTTGCCTAAGCTCTGTAGAGAAGATCTAGCTCTAGTAGATTCTCTACTAGAGAATGTAGTAGAGAAGACAGAAAATAGATAGCAAATTAATAATACTATAATATATACTACTCTTAAAAAGAATAGCCAGGAAGTCTCCCTAGAAATTAAATATATGAAAAATAATATATAATTGTTTATATTTATGCTAATTCAAAGAATATACTAGGAGAAGTTGCTCTCTCTAAGAAAAGAGGCAGTTAAGCTGAGGACTGGAGTATGGAGGAGCAGGCCAGGGGCGGAATGTGAGGATGCTATCCTGGGCAGAGAAGAGAGGATGTGAAAGGCCCAGGACAGTAAAGATCTTGATGGGTTTAAGGGACAGAAAGAACTTTTGTTCAACTGGAGAGAAGATTCTTTGGAGAAGAAGGTCATGGAATAAGTTGTAGATATAGGCAGCAACAGGTTGTACAGGGAATCCAGGGTATGTTCTTGAATTTGGATTTTATTCTAGATTTAGTGAACAGCCAGGGAAGTGATAGGTTTTGATTTTTTTTTTTTAAGTTACTCTGGCTGCACCATGGTGATAGTTCAGAAGGAAAAGTAAGTGATTATGGCTTACCCAGAAAAGCCACAATGGCGGCTTGTCCTCGCAAGGGAAAATGAGTGTGTGTCTGTGAGTGTGTGTGATGTAAGTAATGGGTATGTGTATATATATACACCATGCATGTTTACAGTAAATACAGTAAATACAATAGTAAAACTAGAGTAAAAAGCTGTAGAGGAAGAAGAGTCAGGACTTCGTGGTCTGGCCTAGAGTCAAGGGAGGAACAGGCCAATTTGCAGGTTTCTGAATGAGCAGTGATCCCACCGTGTGGTGGTGGCGAGGGAGGCAAACATATTTGGGGGGGAAATCTAGAATTTGCTCTTGGACATGAGATTTGAGATAGCAAGGAGACTGTTGGCTGTATGAATTTGGAGCTCAAAAGAGAAGTTTGAACAGGAGATATAAATTCCTGATTCATCAGTTTGCTGTTGTTGCTGTTCAATTGCTAAGTCACGTCCAACTCTGCCAGGCTTGATTCTTCAGCTTGTTGATGTCATTTAAAATAATAGGAATGGATAAGTTTACCAAAAAAGAATTTAGAAGGATAGATAGCCTACAACGTAGCTATGAAGTATTCTTATGTTCAAAATTAGGTTAGAAGAGAAAGATCCTTCAAAGGAGACAGAAAAGGATGGTCCAATGAGGAAGGAGCCAAACCTTCTTTAGCACAAGAAAGTTAACCACCACTGAGGCATCTAGAACTCTCTGCAAGGATGGAAATTGTCTACATCTGCAATGTCCAGTGTGGATCTGATTTTCATACTGAAACTTTGTTTCGTATTGCATGATGTAGGTCTAAAGGGAAAACCAGTTAAAACTGGTCACTGATTTTGGCAACAGGACATTATTGTTACTGCTGGCCATGGAGGTTACTGTTGCCACTGACCCTGGAGGTGGTAAAATAGAGGTAAAAGCCAGTCTGGATAGGGAAGACAAAGGATGCAAAGAAACAGAAAGAGAAGTTTCTGTGACGCTTTTGGGATATTGACCCTGAAAGAGGGAAGAGAAATGGGGTAAAAGGGAGAGGAATGTGAGAGTTCAGGAGGAGAGTGTTTTATCTGGGGGGATGGAAGATGCCATTCATTTATTTATTCATCAGATATCCATTTGAGAATCGTGAGAGTTTAGTACTGTTCACCACCCGGGAGATATGGTGTGAGCTAGGCAAGCAAGAGCTCTACTTTCCTGGGATTTATAATCTACTGGCAGAGGGGAGACAACAACAACAAATAATAAATTTACTAACCAAGGGACAGTGTTATAGAGTGGCAAGTGCTATGCCGAAACAGAATGAAGGAACAGGGACAGGAGTGACTGCAAAGGGAAGGAGCGTTATTTAAAGCAGAGGGTCAGTCACACCCTTTCCAAGGCGGTGAAATGATCTGGTGCCTGAGTTATGAGAAGAGGATAGCCTAGGTAATAAACCATGTCTTCATGCTTCTGGGGATGACCCAGCCAAGAGGTGAAGACTGCTAGAGGGAAAGAGGCATGAGAGCAGGCACAGAGCTGAGCAAGTGGGGAGACATCCAAAGAATTAGCCCCTAGGTGAGAAAATGATCCTTCTTCAGAAATGAGCTCAGTGTCTTGAGTGACGTGAAGAGGCTGAAGAGTTATTGTTAGTGAGGAACTTGAGAAGGCAGGCTGAGAACACAGGTGGTGGCGATCAACCATAGAATGTCTACAGCCCTGATTGAGAGGAGGGGTACTCTTGGTAGTGACAAGCCCAGAGCATGATGTTGAAGAGGGGAGTTGAGGAAAAGAGTTTTGGATGTAGGATTAGTGGCTGATGGTAAGAAACAGTGAGTCTGGGGAATGGGGCAGATCACCCACATGGGTGTTGAAGTCGACAAAAATCTAATAAAGAGGAGGAACATGAAACAGAGCTAATTTTTTTAATATAAAATATGAGATGATCAGATAAATGGTAGCAACATGGAGAGTATATCCGCAGGAAGTAAACCCCAAATACACAGAATGTTTTGCGTGAGACAGTAGAAGTAAATTTAAAAGTTGAAATGGGGAGCAGGGAGGATATGGACCTTGCTTTTCTATCCTAACATATATGTAAGAGTTGAAAAACAACAACAACAAAAAAGCAGTCTCTGCTTGCAAGGACTTTGGCTGACTCTGCTGGTTCTTTAACAGCCATTTCTCCACCCTTCCCTTTTGCTTAAAAATCCCAGTCATGTATCCAGTACTAGGAGGTTAAAGGGTTAATAAAGATGACAAAGTCATTACTGTTCCTCTTGCCAACACATTTTTCATGACCTCTTTTTGTAGCTAAATGAAAGTTGTAATATGGTTATGGTGAAAATCATTCATTCAACAAAATGTATTTTTGGACACCCTTTTGCCTATCAGCCTGATTCTAGGTGCTAAGGATCCAGCTGTGAATAAAAAATTACAAAACCATGGCCTTACAGAGTTTACATTCTGATGAGAGGAGGCAGGCAAGAAACAAATAAATACATATTTCAAATGATATTAAGTGTGTTTTAAAAAGACATGGAGGACTTCCCTGGTGGTGCAGTGGATAAGAATCTGCCTTGATCTGCCTGCCAATGCAGGGGACACAAGGTTCTGTCCCTGGTTTGGGAAGATTTCACATGCCCCAAGACAACGAAGTCCATGTGCCACAACTCCACAACTCCCGCATGCCTAGAGCCTGTGCTCCACAACAAAAGAAGCCAGAGCTCACCGCAACTAGAGAAAGTCGGTCCAAAACAGTGAAGACCCAGCACAGCCAAAAATATACAAGAAAAGATATGGAGCAGGATACTATATCTGGGAGTGGTTGTATTAGAAAGCTGGTCAGATATAGGTGGAAATCTGCTGGGAAGCTTCTGGAGAAGTTGTCTTATCAAAAGTTTATGGTAAGAGGTGCGTTCATTGTCATCTTCCCTTTCTCCTTATTTTTGCTCAGAAGCAGATATGATACCTGGGGCTATAGTAGCCACTGTGTGACTACGGAGCAATAAAGATGAGGACAAAAATGTCAGTCCCATAAGGTTTACAGAGGGAAAGGATAGACACAGTATGAGCATCATTAAGATGTTGCCCCAAACTACACAAAAACCAAAATATAGACCAATGGAACAAGATAGAAAGCCCAGAAATAAACCCATGCACTTATGGGTATCTTATTTTTGACAAAGGAGGCAAAAATAGATGATGGGGCAAAGACAGCCTCTTTAATAAATGGTGCTGGGAAAACTGGACAGCTACATGTAAAAGAATGAAATTAGAACACTTCCTAACACCATACACAAAGATAAACTCAAAATGGATTAAAGACCTAACTGTAAGACCAGAAGCAATACAACTCTTAAAGGAAAACATAGGCAGAACACATAATGACATAAATCAAAACAAGATCCTCTATGACCTACCTTCTAGAATAATGGAAATAAAAGCAAAAGTAAACAAGTAGGACCTGATCCAGAGAAGGCGATGGCAACCCACTCCAGTACTCTTGCCTAGAAAATCCCATGGACGGAGGAGCCTGGTAGGCTGCAGTCCATGGGGTGGCTATGAGTCAGACACGACTGAATGACTTCACTTTTACTTTTCACTTTCATGCATTGGAGAAGGAAATGGCAACCGACTCCAGTGTTCTTGCCTGGAGAATCCCAGGGATGGGGGAGCCTGGTGGGCTGCCATCTATGGGGTCACACAGAGTCAGACACAACTGAAGCAACTTAGCAGCAGCAGCAGCAGGACCTGATTAAAATTAAGTCACCAGTTTTGATGCACGATACTGGATGCTTGGGGCTGGTGCACTGGGACGACCCAGAGGGATGGTACGGGGAGGGAGGAGGGAGGAGGGTTCAGGATAGGGAACACATGTATACCTGTGGTGGATTCATTTTGATATATGGCAAAACCAATACAATATTGTAAAGTTAAAAAATAAAATAAGTTTTAAAAATAAATAAAAGCTTTTGCACAGCAAAGGAAACTATAATGGGAGCTAATAATAGCAAATGAAACACTGACAAAGGATCACTTTTCAAAATATACAAGCAGCTCATACAACTCAATACCAGAAAAACAAACAACCAATCAAAAAGTGGGGAAAAGACCTAAACAGACATTTCTCCAAAGAAGACATACAGATGGCTAACAAACACATGAAAAGATGCTCAACATCGCTCATTATTAGAGAAAAGCAAATCAAAACTATGGTGAGATACCACCTCATACCAGTCAGAATGGCCATCATCAAAAAGTCTACAAACAATAAATGCTGGAGAGGGTGTGGAAAAAAGGCAACACTTTTGCACTGTTGGTGGGAATGTAAATTGATACAGCCACTATGGAAGGTGGTATGGAGACTCCTTAAAAAACTAGGAATAAAACCACCATGTGACCCACCAATCCCACTCCTAGGCATACACCCTGAGGAAACCAAAATTGAAAAAGACTCATGTATCCCATTGTTCATTGCAGCACTATTTACAATAGCTAGAACATGGAAGCAAGATAGATGTCCATTGACTGATGAATGGATAAAGAATTTGTGGTAAATAAACACAATGGAATATTACTCAGCCATAAAAAGGAACACATTTAAGTCAGTTCTAATGAGGTGGATGAGCCTAGAACCTATAATACAGAGTGAAGTCAGAAAGAGAGAGATAAATATCATATTCTAACACTGTATACAGAATCTAGAAAAATGTTACTGAAGAACTTGTTTGTAGGGCAGCAATAAAGAAACAGATATAGAGAATAGACTTATAGACGAGGGGAGGAGGGGGTGAGATACATGGAAAGAGTAACATGGAAACTTACATTATCATATGTAAGATAGATAGCTAATGGAAATTTGCTGTATTTCTCAGGAAACTCAAACAGGGCTCTGGATCAACCTAGAGGAGTGAAATGGGGAGGGACATGGGAGGGAGGTTCAAAAGGGAGGGGATAAATGTACATCTATGGCTGATTCATGTTGTGGTTTGACAGAAAACAAGAAAACTCTGTAAAGCAATCCTTCAATTAAAAAATAAATAAATTTTTTAAAAAGCAAAAAAAAAAAAAGATGTTGCCTCAAACTAAAAAACAGCTTTCTTTAGACTTCTTGTTATGTGATATAATTAAATATTTTTTGAGTCATTCTTCTATATGCAGCTGGAAGTATCTTAACTATTATAGAGATATATCAGAAGCAATGTCATCTGGAGAAAACCAATATCCAGTTAAGACAAAGGGCTGAGTAAATGCTTAAAGGATAAGTTGAGGATTCTGGAAATTACTGATAATAGAGCAGGAGCTTAAGAAAGCACAGGTTAGGATTTGAGAAGGATGAAGTTGAGCTCTGATTTAGTGTCTTGGTTATATATTGCTGTATAACAAAGTACTCCAAAACATGATGACTTAAACATGTATTATCTCCTAAGGTCTGTGTTCCAGGAATTCAGGAGTGGCTTACCTGGATGGTGCCGGCTCAGGGTTTCTCATGTGGCTGCAGTTAAGATGTTGGCTGGTGCTGCAGACATCTGAAGGCTTGGCCAGGGCTTCTAAGATTCTTGGAAGGATCATTCACTTGGATCTTGACAGAAGACCTCAATCCTTACCATGTTTGCCTCTCCATAGAGTTCTTTAACTATCCTCACATGGCATGTTGCTTCTTCCCAAAGCAAGCAATTCAAGAAAGCAAGATGAAAGCCTTGAAGTCACATGCCATCATCTTTGCAATGTCTTTTTGGTCAAACAACATGGCTCTATTTGGTGTTCAAGGTGACTATACAAAGGCATGAATCACTAGGAGGTTTTCTTAGGAACTGTGAGATTCAAATCATGAGATTTACAGAGTAGATGAAGATGAAATTTTGAATGATCATGAATAATAGAGGAAACTTAGATTTCTGATGATGAGTGAGGCAAATCAGGATGTTAAGGCATGATGGAACTGGTCCTAATAATCTCTTTGAGGAAACTGGCAATCAGTTCCAGTGCTATTATATTGAACATGTCATTGGATGAAGTCTTTCTGGCAAGTGTTTTTTCAGGAGGTTCATGCTAGAGAGATCAATTGTTAATGACTGCTTCTCAGGGATTCCCTGGTGGCTAAGACAGTAAGGAATCTGCCTGCAATAGGTTTGATCCCTGGGTTGGGAAGATCCCCTGGAGAGGGGAATGGCTGTCCACTCTAGTATTCTTGTCTGGAGAATTCCACAGATAGAAGAGCCTGGTAACTTACAGTCCATGGGGTTGCAAAGAATCAGACATGATTGAGAAACTAACACTTTCACTTTCTCAAGACATCACTGGGTAGTATGGCTAAGTGAGGTGTTTGAAGGTACAAAAATAGAAGAACAGCAGACTGAAACTCCAGTTCCATTCTAAGTCTAGCTACACCAGCCTCTTCCCCAGCTGGCAACTGGAGAGCCATTACTGTTCTTAGTTCTTCCAGCAAAACCCCACCTCATTTCCCTTTAATTCCATTCTAAAAACCCATTTCCAAACTCTGACTTCTTTCTTGACACAACCAGTGTCTTTTTCTTCACCACAAAGCCACCACTAATCAGTAATTTGAACCAGCTGATGTCAGAATGACTTAATGGTGTCAGGATCCTTGATAGTGTTAGGATCCATTGAAACCCCTAATGAAAGATATTTTATTGTTGTTGTTGTTATTGTTAAGAAGGGAATGCAAAGAAACTCCTCTTTTTATGGGAAACATGAAAGCCTCGTGGATTGAGGAATTCAATAAATAAAGACAGGGGGGATTAAGGACAAGTCAACTTTTCAAAAGGATAAAGTATATAGTTTCCAAAACATTCATTTCTGGTATAGGCTGAAGACAAATATCTTTTGCTTGTAATTTGTTTTAGCAAAATTCCAGGATTTAATTATTAGTTTGGTGAATGACCACACCAGACCATTTAGTGTAACATGACAGGCTCTGAAGAGAGTAGTCAGTAATTTGAAACAGTAACCATGTGTTTTGTTTAAAAAATTAATACCTGTAGCATGATTGGAGTGGCATGATTCCACCAATGAAATGTAGGAAAAAAAAAAAACTTCATGGTATTAATAAAGGCAGCTACTGTTCTGGCTTATGGAAAACATAATAGATGCTTTTTGTTAACTGTTTTCTGTATACCATTGCTACAGAGGTATTATCTCATTTCATCTTCTTGACCACTATTTGAGCTAGATAACAACCAAAAGAGTTAATATTTACAGAACACCTACTCTGCTCCACAAATGTTTACATGTATTGTCTCACTCAAGCCTCATAATATTATTTCTGTGTTAAAGGTGAAAAGGGGATTGGAAAGTCTAACTAATATCAACAAATAATAATGAAGGCAAGATTTAAACTGATGCTTGTGTAACTCTGTTGTTCATATGCTTAACAGCTATTCTTAAAAGAGGTAGTAAAACCTAACATTCTGACTGAGTTTGAGGAAGCAGAAGATTATGGACTGGATATGGTGAAAATTTTAATTCCATATGTTTGAAAAAATTTAGTTCCATTACATCATGTTTAAGAATAAACAGGGCCTCCTCCTACTGGACTGATCAATAGAGGTACTCAATGATTTATTTTACTGATTAGCAAAATGGACTTTTAATTGTATATTTAGTTTTTTTAATAAATTTATTTATTTTAATTGGAGGTTAATTACTTTACAATATTGTATTGGTTTTGCCATACATCAACATGAATCCGCCACAGGTATACACGTGTTCCCCATCCCAAACCCCGCTTTCTCCTCTGCGATCCAAAAATCTACAAGCAATAAATGCTGGAGAGAGTGTGGAGACAAGGGAACCCTCTTATTCTGTTGGTGGGAATGCAAACTAGTACAGCCACTCTGGAGAACAGTGTGGAGATTCCTTAAAAAACTGGAAATAGAACTGCCTTATGACTCAGCAATCCCACTGCTGGGCATACACACTGAGGAAACCAGAAGGGAAAGAGACACGTGTACCCCAATGTTCATCGAAGCACTGTTTACAATAGCCAGGACATGGAAGCAACCTAGATGTCCATCAGCAGATGAATTAATCGTATATTTAGTTTTAAAGAGCTTGAAAATAGCTTAGAAATAGAGCAGTAACTATAGACAAATTACAGAATTTTTACGACAGACCCTGCAATATGGACATTAAGGCATTAGACACTATTATGTTGCCTGCTCTATAACAATTCATCACACCTTTCTCCTTTGTTAACAGTTGAACTATGCACCCTCCTCCTCTTCACCTGCAGGTCAAATCCTGCAGGTGAAGTGAGCTCAAGTCCCACCTAAGGGCTGAAAATCATGATGAAACTAAGCCAGAAATAGTGATGCAGCCCTCTTGTCTGCAGATGGCTTGGACGTGGACATAGAGCACAATCCTCGCCAATCATGACTAACAGGTTACACAGGGACTTCTGGGAAGGGTTTTGTCCTTTGTTGACTTAGGAAGGCACATAGGAAGGATGTTATTCTCTTCTCCACTGGTCTGTGGAAGATGCCTAGAACTGCTTCAACTTATGATAATGAGGGGAGTTGGGCAGGCACCAAGGATGACAGAGAAGAAAATAGGGAAATAAATACTACGGTCATGATGATTTCAAGCTATTAACTCACTGACCCCACTTGCCCTACCTCAGAACTTCTTGCTCTGTGAGATAAGACATCTTCTGTGTCAAGTCAGGTAAATCAGGGTTTTTTGCAATTTACAGCTCAAAGCTTCTTAACTAATAGATTTATCACCCCTATGATGCTGAGAAGGAAAATGGAGCTCAAGAAAACTAAATACTTTCATGAGCTCACATCCAGTAAATATGAAGCAGGATTCATATCTATATCTGCAGGACCTCAGAGCCTATAGTTGACTGTAATACACCAGCTCTCATTCTTCCTTCTGTAGCCTCCATTTGTGTTGCAAAATCCCTTTTTCACTGGGACAGTTGAGGGCAGAATGTCTGCATCCCACATGCAGAAAGGAACACAGTGATGAGTAAGGGGTCTTTTCTGGGCACCCCGTGACACTTTACCAGCATACATACACAGAAAACTTCCAATTCTTTTCTTCAGAGCTAGAGATTAAAATGAAAGTGAAAGTGTTAGTCTTTCAGTCATGTCCAGCTCTTTGTAATCTCATGGACTGTGGCCTGCCAGGCTCCTCTGTCCATGAAATTCTCCTGGCAGGATACTGGAGCTGGTAGCCATTCCCTTCTCTAGGGGATCTTCATGACCCAGGGGTCAAACCTGCATCTCCTGCATTGCAGGAAGATTCTTTACCATCTGCCCTGGAGAAAGGCAAGGCAACCAACTCCAGTATCCTTGCCTGGAGCATTCCATGGACAGAGGAGCCTGGTGGGCTAAAGTCCATGGGCTCCCAAAGAGTTAGATATAACTGAGGGACTAACACTTTCAACCTTTTTCAGAGATTAAAATGCCTTGATGACCTGCCATTACTTATAGAATAAACTCAAGATTTTTTTTAACAATGTCTATAAAGAGCTATCAATCTGGTCTCTGCTTTCCTATTTTGCTTCTTGTTTTGCTTCTCAGACAGTCTCATCGTGAAGGACCCAATACAAGCCCTTCTGCACTTCCTCTGAGTATGTTCTCCTTCCAGCTTCAGACCATCTACAAGTTCTGTTCCCTCAGCTGTGACCCTCATCCATGCTTCTCTTTCTTGGGATATTTCTTTCTTGTCCTCAGGTCATAGCTTGATGTCACCTCCTCTCCTACTTCAAGTCTTCTAATTCTCTTTTAAACTCTCTCTTTATCACATTGCTGCTGCTTAGTCACGTCAGTCGTGTCCGACTCCGTGTGACCCCATAGACGGCAGCCCACCAGGCTCCCCCGTCCCTGGGATTCTCCAGGCAAGAACACTGGAGTGGGTTGCCATTTCCTTCTCCAATTCATGAAAGTGAAAAGTGAAAGTGAAGTCGTTCAGTCGTGTCCGACTCCTAGCGACCCCATGGACTGCAGCCCACCAGGCTCCTCCGTCCATGGGATTTTCCAGGCAAGAATACTGGAGTGGGGTGCCATTGCCTTCTCCCTTTATCACATTGGTACCTACTAAAATATCTCCATATTCATTCTTTAACATCTGTCTTCCCCAGGAAATTGAAAATTTAGATGGCAGCGACTATGTCAGTCCTGTTTACCACTATTTATTTGACTCCTGGCCTAGGAGATTGGATTTAAGAAGGCTCCATAAATATTTGTTGAATGAATGAATGGATGATGAATGAGGAAAATTCTTCAGTGTTTGAATACTGTGTATTGGCAACGGCTTGCTTGAATGGGAGTCTAAGAAAAGCACTTACATGTGTATTTCTTCACACTTTAAATGTGGTCTATTCTTATAGCTTTTCTGCCATGACCTTGTTTCAAACTGTGATGATATTTTCCTTGCACTTATGCAATTCCCACCTTACTAAGCACCTCACTTTCAGTTATGTCATCTATGCTTACAGCCCCCACTGTACACAAAAATCTATTTTCCACATAACAGCCAAAGTGATATTCTTAAGCTATAACCACATCACATCACTTCCTCACTTTTCAGCTTTATTTTGCAAGTAGAATAAGATCCAGTGTCCTTCAAAGTGGGAGTTTTAGTCGCTCAGACATGTCCGACTCTTTGCCATGCCATGGACTGTAGCCCACCAGGATCCTCTGTCCATGGAATTCTCCAGGCAAGAGTACTGGAATGGGTAGCCATTCCCTCCTCCAGGGGATCTTTCCAACTCAGGGCTCAAACCAGGTCTCTTGCATTGCAGGCAGTTTCTTTACCATCTGAGTTACCAGGCCCTAGATGACTGACTCGGAGAAGGCAATGGCACCCAACTCCAGTACTCTTGCCTGGAAAATCCCATGGACAGAGGAGCCTGGTAGGCTGCAGTCCATGGGGTCGCTAAGAGTTGGACACGACTGAGCGACTTCACTCTCACTTTTCACTTTCATGATTGGAGAAGGAAATGGCAACCCACTCCAGTGTTCTTGCCTGGAGAATCCCAGGGACAGGAGAGCCTCGTGGGCTGCCGTCTGTGGGGTCGCACAAAGTCGGACACGACTGAAGCAACTTAGCAGCAGCAGCAGCAGATGACTGACTACGCCTATCTCTCATATTGACTACACTAATGCTTTTGACTGTATGGATCACAACAAACTATGGAAAATTGTTCAAGAGATAGGAATACCAGACCACATTACCTGTCTCCTGAGAAGCCTGGAACAGGTCAAGCAACAGTTAGAACTGGATATGAAACAATGGACTGGTTCAAAATTGGGAAAGGACTACTGCAAGGCTTTATATTGTCACACTGCTTATTTAATTTATACGCAGAGTACATCATGCAAAATGTGGGCTGGATGAAGCATAAGCTGGAATCAAGATTGCTGGGAGAAATACCAATAACTTCAGATATGCAGATGACACCACCCTTATGGCAGAAAGTGAAGATGAACTAAAGGGCCTCTTGATGAAAGTGAAAGAGGGAAGTAAAAAAAC
The DNA here is from genome assembly GCF_055505025.1 of Bos grunniens. Taxonomy (NCBI): domain Eukaryota; kingdom Metazoa; phylum Chordata; class Mammalia; order Artiodactyla; family Bovidae; genus Bos; species Bos grunniens. The sequence continues at coordinate 56,742,566 of NC_141183.1, read as the reverse complement.
TGGCTTAAATTCAACATTCAGAAAACTAAGATCATGGCATCTGGTCCCATCAGTTCACGGCAAATGGTAAGCAATGGAAATAGTGACAGACTTAATTTTATTGGGCTCCAAAATCACGGTTGATGGTGACTGCGGCCATGAAATTAAAAGACACTTGCTCCTTGGAAGAAAAACTATGAAAAACATAGACAGGGTATTAAAAAGCAGAGACATTGAAGCAGAGACATTACTTTGCCAACAAAGATCTGACTCCTACTGACAAGTAAGAGTACTTGTCAGTACTACAAGCTATGGTTTTTCCATAAAACCATATGATTTTTGGTTTTTCCAGTAGTCATGTATGGATGTAAGAGTTAGACTATAAAGAAGGCTGAGCGCCAAAGAGTTGATGCTTTCAAACTGTGGTGTTGGATAAGACTCTCGAGAGTCCCTTGGACTGCAAGGAGATCAAACCAGTCAATGCTGAAGGAAATTAATCCTGAATATTCATGAGAATAACTGATACTGAAGCTGAAGCTCCAATACTTTGGCCATTTGATGAGAAGAGCTGACTCATTAGCAAAGACCCTGATGTTGGGAAAGATTGAAGACAAAAGGAAAAGGGATGAGAGAGGACGAGATGGTTGAATTGCATCACCAACTTAACGGACATGAGTTTGAGCAAGCTCCTGGAGATGGTGAAGGACACAGAAGCCTGGCGTGCTGCAGTCCATAGGGTCACAAAGAGTCAGACACAACTGAGCATCTGAACAACAACAAATCTCTTGTATGTTATCTCTTACTGGTTTCTCTCTGAGTCACCATATTTTGACCATTCTGGCCTCTTTCTGTTCCTCAAACACACTCATAAGTCCCTTTGCTCCTGGTGTGTCCTCCACCTCAGATCTTTGCATGGCTGCCTAATTATCAGTAGAGGTCAACTCCCAGAGTCCATAACTAAAGTATCCCTGACACCTTACAATCTCTGTCCCATTACTCTATTTTATTCTTTGCATCTCCCATCACTCTCTGAGTTTATGTATATGTAGTATGTCTCTACCACTAGAGACATACTATCTCCCAGGTGATGCTGGTGGTAAAGAACCCACCTGCCACTGTAAGAGACATAAGAGACCCAGGTTTGATCCCTGGGCCAGGAAGATGCTCTGGTGGAGGGCTTGGCAACCCACTCCAATATTCTTGCCTGCAGAGTCATGACTCCCATGAACAGAGGAGCCTGGCAGGCTATGGTTCATAGGGTTGTATGACTGGAGCAACTTAGCATGAATGCACACTCTAGCACTAGACTATAAGCCCTTTGAGGGTATAAATCTTACGTCTTGCTATTGATGTGTTTTAATCACTTAGAACAGTGCCTAGAAAACAGAAAGAACTAAATATTTGCCAAATGAACAGATGAATGAGTGCATTCAGAGAGGTGAGTTATTGAACAATCATATTCAGATTTGGTAACTTTTTATTATGCAATTCAGAAAAAGTACCATGTTTTGGGTGTAGAAGTTGAAAATATGATTATGATTCAATGCTGCCCTCCAAGATCCTAAACAGTATACTAACGAGAGATCTACAAATTAATATATTCAATATAGTATAAGTGCTGGAGTAGATGTGTATTCAACATACTTTTGGCAGATGGGGAGATATTCCATGTTCCTGGGTAGGAAGAATCGATACTGGGAAAATGACTATACTACTAAATGCAACCTACAGATTCAGTGAGATCCCTCTCAAACTACCAGTGACATTTTTCACAGAACTAGAACAAAGTTTCACAATTCATATGGAAACACAAAAGATCCTGAATAGCCAAAGCAGTCTTGAGAAAGAAGAATGGAGCTGGAGGAATCAACCTTCCTGATTTCAGACTATACTACAGAGCTGCAGTCATTGAGACAGTATGGTACTGGCACAAAAACAGAAATATAGACTAATGGGACAAAATAGAGAATCCAGAGATAAGCCTACACACCTATGGGCATTTTATTTTTGACAAAGGAGGCAAGAATATACAATGGGGCAAAGATAGCCCTTTCGCTAAGTGGTGCTGGAAAACTGGACAGCCACATGCAAAAGAATGAAATTAGAACACTGCCTAACACCATACACAAAGACAAACTCAAAAAGGATTAAAGACCAGAAGCTATAAAACCGTTAGAGGAAAACATAGGCAGAACACTCAGTGACATAAATCAAAGCAAGATCTCTATGACCCACCTCCTAGAATAATGAAAATAAAAACAAAAATAAACAAGTGGGGCCTAATTAAGCTTAAAAGCTTTTGCACATAAAGAAAACCACAAACAAGGTGAAAAGACAACCCACAGAATGGGAGAAAATAATAGCAAAGGAAACAACTGACAAAGGATTAATTTTCAAAATATACAAGCAACTCATACAACTCAATACCAGAATAACAAACAACCCAATCAAAAAGTGGGAAAAAGACCTGAACAGAGACACTTCTCCAAAAAAGACATACAGATGGATAACAAACACATGAAAAGGTGCTGAACATCACTCATTATTAGAGAAAAGCAAATCAAAGCTACAATGAGATATCACCTCACACCAGTCAGAATAGCCATCATCAAAAAGTCTACAAACAATAAATGCTGGAGAGGATATGGAGAAAAGGGAATGCTCTTGCACTGTTGGTGGGAATGTAAATTGATACAGCCACTATGGAAGACAGTGTGGAGATTCCTTAAAAAGCTAGGAATAAAATCACCATATAACCCACCAATCCCACTACTAGGCCCATACCTCAAGGAAACCAAAATTGAAAAGATACATGTACCCCAATGTACATTGAAGTACTATTTACAATAGCTAGAACATGGAAGCAACCTACATGTCCATCAACAGATGAATGAATAAAGAAGCTGTGGTACATATACACAATGGAATATTCAGGTCAGTCCTCAGTCATGTCCGACTCTTTGCGAACCCATGAATCGCAGCACACCAGGCCTCCCTGTCCATCACCAACTCCCAGAGTTCACTCAAACTCATGTCCATTGAGCCAGTGATGCCATCCAGCCATCTAATCCTCTGTCATCCCCTTCTTCTCCTGCCCCCAATCCTTCCCAGCATCAGAGTCTTTTCCAATGAGTCAACTCTTGGCAAGAGATGGCCAAAGTACTGGAGTTTCCACTTTAGCATCATTCCTTCCAAAGAACACCCAGGACTGATCTCCTTTAGAATGGACTGGTTGGATCTCCTTGCAGTCCAAGGCACTCTCAAGAGTCTTCTCCAACACCACACTTCAAAAGCATCAATTCTTCGGTGCTCAGCTTTCTTCACAGTCCAACTTTCACATCCATACATGACCACCGGAAAAACCATAGCCTTGACTAGACAGATCTTTGTTGGCAAAGTAATATGTCTGCTTTTGAATATGCTACCTAGGTTGGTCATAACTTTTCTTCCAAGGAGTAAACGTCTTTTAATTTTATGGCTGCATGGAATATTACTTGGCCATAAAAAGGAACACATTTAAGTCCATTCTAATGAGGTGGATGAACCTAGAGCCTATTATACAGGATGAAGTAGGTCAGAAAGAGAAATAGAAATATCATATACTGATGCATATATATATGGAATCTAGAAAGATTATACTGATGAATTTATTTTCAGGGCAGCAATGGAGAAACAGACCTAGAGAGTAAACCTATAGAGGTGAAAGGAGAGGGTTAGATGTATGGAGAGAGTAGCATGGAAATTTACATTACTATATGTAAACTAGATAGCCAATGGGAATTTGCTGTATGACTCAGGGAACTCAAACAGGGCTCTGTAACAATATAAAGGGTCGGGTCGGGAGGAAATGGGAAGGAGTTTCGGGAGGGAGCTGACATGGGTGTACCTATGGCTGATTCTTGTTGATGTGTGACAGAAAACCACAAAATTCTGTAAAGAAATTATCCTTCAATTAAAAAAAAAGTGGCAAAAAAAAAAAAATAAGATACACTTGGTGCCCAAAGGTGGTAACGATCAAGTTCTTCTTGTAAGACTCAGGAGGGGCTTCCCATGGGATGTCTTGACTGATACCTTGTAGTAGGTATACTACAAATGAGTTTTAGGAGGGTCTCACATTTCCAGCAAAGATAAAAGATTGTCCAAAGAAGTGTAATGACACAACAATATGGTGTGCTGGGGAAACTGATGGGTCTTCTGAGGCAGGATCACAGGATATACAAGAGAGGAAAAATATAAGGTTGAGCCGGAGAGGAATCAAAGCAAACATCTACTCAGCACTCCTTCTACAGACAGTATCTCATTTCCACTGGTAAAATGCTCCACTCCATACAGTCCTTGTGTGGCCTCTGTCAATTACAGCATCCAGGATTTCTGGCTTTAGTGGAGAAGTTATGATAAGTGTCTAACCATTCTATTTCACCAAACCCCTGCATACAGTGATTTGCCAAGGACAATCAGGGTTCCTTCCTGGTATTTCATTTGCAGATACCAGAATAAAATGGAAGCGTTGCTACACATGCTCTTCTGCTCCATTTCTCCCATGTCCCCCACTACAATGGAGGGAAAGGAGGCAAGCTGACAAAGAGAAACAGAACACATAGCAATAGCTTTAGAGATAGAAGTTCCATACAGAGGGACAGATTGGATTCCTGGAACACTGGGAGCCAGCCTCATCCCCTACACATCTGAGCTATCACATGACCAGTATATTTCTTTGTGTTGTTACAACTCTGGAGTTAATTTCTGACAATTATAGCAAAAAGAATATTAGAAAGCATTTTTTATGTTTAGATTGGTGAAAAGACTATGGGAAGAAAAGACTACATATACACTCTTGGGCATGCTAAGTTTGAGATGTTGGGAATACCCCAGCACAGATGTCCAAGGGGCTGTTAAGCATAGGAGCCTGGTATCCAGGAGAGAGTGACTGCCTAGCAATATAGATTTAGAGTGAGTCTGAATTAAGCTATGGGCCTAAATAAAACAATTCTTGGAAAGTACAAAGAGCAAAATAAAATAGAAACCATAGAAAGAATCTTGGGGAATTCTCTCTTGAAGGAACGTGAGTGGATGAGAAGAGATCCTCAAGGCTATTGAGAGAGTATCTGAGAGGGAGGAGAAGCAGGAAAGAGTAAACTTCCAAAAGCTGGAGGTAGTAATAGTTTCAAAAAGGATGGTGGGGCTGACAGTTCTCAGTGGTGCAGAAGAGGAGTATGGTAGGGTCTGTATTCACTGGGATACTCTAGGTGATGCTGTGGCAACAAGGTAACCCCCGCATCCCATTGGCTAGAGATAATGAAGGTTTATTTTTATACTTAAGGAGCTGAGATGACCAAAGTTCCCCTGCCTTGCAACCACAGGATATGGAACCTGCAGCATCTCTGTTCACTGGGACAGAGAAAGAGAGAGACTAGTGACCACACACGAACTTTTCACTGCCTTACTCTGAGATATACAGGGATTTGGCATACATTTCATTGGCCAGAACTCATCATATGACTCTGTCTACTTAGATGGAAACTAAGAAATGTAGGAGAAAAGAGACACAGATGTATAGAACAGTCTTTTGGACTCTGTGGGGAGGGGGGGATGATTTGGGAGAATGGCATTAAAACACGTATAATATCAATAAGAAAAGAATCACCAGTCCACGTTTGATGCAGGATACAGAAAGCTTGGGGCTGGTGCACTGGGATGACCCAGAGGGATGGTATGGGGAGGGCGGTGGGAGGGCGGTTCAGGATGGAGAACACGTGTACACCCGTGGCAGATGCATGTTGATGTATGGCAAAACCAGTACAATATTGTAAGGTAAAAAAAAATAATAATGAAAAAAAAATTTTTTTAAGAAATGTAGGGGATACAATGGGATATTGGATTTGGTGGGCATTATTGTCTCTGCTCCAAGGACAAAAAGGTAACATTTGGGCTTATCTATCACTGGGCCTTTGGTGCCTTAAAAAAAAAACAAATTCACTGGATCTATGAGGCTGGAAACCAGCTTGGAATTAGAAGATGAATGGAAGTTGACAATGTTATGTGCTTCATGAATTTCCATATATATTGTGGCTTAGCTAGTAAAGAATCTGCCTGCAATGTGGGAGACCTGGGTTCAATCCCTGGGTTGGAAAGATCCCCTGGAGAAGGGAAAGGCTATTCACTCCAGTGTTCTGGCCTAGAGAATTCCCTGGACTGTATAGTCCATGGGGTCGCAAAGAGTTGGACATGACTGAGCAACTTTCACTTTTTACTTACCACATTTCATCTGGGGACAACCCAGAGCCAAGTATTATTTTTTGAATTTTATAAAGGAGGAAATCAAGTCTCAGTAAAAGTCACTTAGTGATTCAACCATTAGTTATTGAGTGTTTGCTAAATACCAGAACTGAGGATTCAGTAGCAACAAAACAAACACGTATCCTTGACCTCAGGGAGCTTACGGTCTTATAAGTATGCATCGAAACATGAAACCCCAACTCTGCATCATGCTGCAAACAGAAACCTAAGATGCTATATCAGAGAGCCCAGGACAACCCTGGTCCCATGGATGGTGATGCTGCCACAGGCTTGTGACAAGTCAGCATTCAGGAGGCAGAGCTGGGAGATGGGAGCTGAGAATGGCATACCTATTCCCCTGACAGAAAATATCATGTGCTGGCATCATGGCATGCAAACAGAGTTTGAGGGGCTGAAAGGCTAACATGGCTAAATCATAAGTATGTGTGTGTGTGTGTTAGTCACTCAGTCATGTCCAACTTTTTTCAATCCCATGAGCTGGAGCCTGCCAGGCCCCTCTATCCATGGAATTCTCCAGGCAAGAATACTGGAGTGAGTAGCCATTCCCTTCTCCAGGGGATCTTCCTGACCCAGGGATCGAACCCAGGTCTCCTGCATTGCAGGCAGATTCTTTACCACTGCACCACCTAGGAAGCCCTAAATCATAAAGACCCAGGGAAAAGAAGCATGGTGTAAGACTTGGCTTAAGAAGTGACGTGGGACAGAACCATCCCCATTCCTGTGGGCCAAGTTCAAGATGGCAAAGCCATCTTATTTTTCAACAGAAATCTGTTGGCTTACCTATCTCTCCAGTGAGGCACTGTCCTAAATAACCCGCCAAAAAACTCTACCCCAAGATCTGCCTGCTCCAACCAGTTTACCCTTCGCTGAACTCCAACCAACCACCTCAGCTGGAGATGCGGAAACTATTGTTAGACAAATTCCAAGTTGGAGGAAACAGGGTAGGTTTTCTTATCACTGAGTATCCCTCCCACAGAAAGTCTCACATGGAATTCATAAATAGACGGCCTCATTTGCTGTGCCATGTGAAACACTTCCCCCTCTCCCTTCCTCTCCTCTCCCTGGAGAGAAGGACTCATAGAGCTTTCTCTGAGTCGTTTTAGCAGGTTTCAAGGCTTTCTCATTTTTGTTCTCCGATTCTCTCACAAATAGAATCAAGCAGTATCAAGCTGATTTTCCAAAGGTTGCTTTCATGAGGGTTTGCTCAGCTCACCTGCAGCTGAAGACATTTAGGCTGAGGTAGAGAAAACCCACAGAGAAGGCAATGGCACCCCACTCCAGTACTCTTGCCTGGAAAATCCTGTGGATGGAGGAGCCTGGTGGGCTGCAATCCATGGGGTCGCTAAGAGTCAGACATGACTGAGCGATTTCAATTTCACTTTTCACTTTCATGCATTGGAGAAGGAAATGGCAACCCACTCCAGTATTCTTGCCTGGAGAATCCCAGGGACAGGGGATCCTGGTGGGCTGCCGTCTGTGGGGTCGCACAGAGTCAGACATGACTGAAGCGACTTAGCAGCAGCAGCAGCAGCAGCAGAGAAAACTCAGGCATCAGTTTCCACTTGGTCTTTCAAGAGTTAAAATCAGCCTGATAAAAACTAGCCAGAAGTGCTTGAGGGAGTGGTAGGAGGGAGGGGGTGGCTTTTGCTATTGAGATATTTCTGTTTACATGAACTTTTAGAGCAAACATCATCTTTGTCCTTTTGTTCCCCCTCACTTATGTAAAGAAAGATGAAAGGGAAGGAAAGCCGGGTCCTTTGAGGGCAGTGTTGACAGGAGCAGTAACACCAGGACCATATTGTCTCTGGCAAGTGAAGTTCTCTATTTATAAAACTCTAAGAAGTCAGGAATGTGGGTTGTCCCTCCCGCGCGCCTGCACACCCCCGACTTTTGTTTGTGAAAGTTGCAGGTTCCCAAACAGCTGTCCTTTAGAACAGGGGTGTGACCTCTGCCCAGGCCTGCTCCTAGACACTTACCTGGTTTTCTACTCTAGCTTCTCAATCATGTCCCTGAATTCAAATGTCACTTCAGTGTGAAGTTTGCAGAAGACACTTTTCTTTGGCAGAAAGTCTTCTGAGAAACAGCTTTGACTCATGCACACTACCCCCAAGAAAATGACTTTTTAAAGAAAATAAATGTTTGAGCTTGTATTTATTTATTTAAGAATTAAGACACGAGGGCCTGTGATATGACTGGTATGGTTAAGCACAGTGCTTCCCAGTGGAGGCCTCTGAGGTTGGTCTGCTTGGGTTCTGATTCTGGGTCTTAGTTATTAACAGTGTAACAGTGGGAATATGAGGAAGCTACCGAAACTCTGTTTTCTCAGCAGATGGTCTTGGAGTTAATTGGAGATAACTCAGGGAAAGAGCTTAGCACAGTGCCCAGCATGGATCAGCTCTCAGGACTTTGGCTATTAGTGGAGTGATGCAGTCTTGGAAGGGTTTTTTTTTTGTTTGTTTGTTTTTTCCTGCCATTTCTTTGTCTTAACCAGCTCTTCTTTATTGCTCTTGTTTAGTCGCTAAGTCGTGGCTGACTCTTTGCAAACTCATGGACTGCAGCATGCCAGGCTGCTCTGTCTTCCACTGTCTCCTGGAGTTTTCTCAAATGCATGTTCACTGAGTTGGTGATGCTGTCTAATGGTCTCATCCTCTGCCAAACCCTTCTCCTTTTACCTTCAATCTTTCCCAGCACCAGGGTTTTTTCAAATGAGTTGGCTCTTCTCATCAGGTGGCCAAAGTATTGGATCTTCAGTTTCAGCATGGGTCCTTCCAATGACTATTCAGGGTTGATTTCCTTTAGGATCGACTGGCTTGATATCCTTGCTGTCCAAGGGTGTCTCAAGAGTCTTCTCCAGCACCACATTTTGAAAGGATCAGTTCTTTGGTGTTCAAACTTCTTCATGGTCCAGTTCTTACCTCTGTACAAGACTACTGGAAAAACCATAGCTTTGACTATATGGACCTTTGTCAACCATTTCATGGCTGCAGTCAACATCCATAGTGATTTTGGAGCCCAAGAAAATAAAATCTGTCACTGTTTCCCCTTTTCCCCATTCATTTGCCATGAAGTGATGGGACTGGATGTCATGATCTTAGGTTTTTTTAATGTTGAGTTACAAGCCAGCTTTTTCACTCTCCTCTTTCACCCTCATCAAAAGATTCTTTACTTCCTCTTCACATTTGACATTAGAGCGATACATCAACATATCTGAGGCTGTTGATATTTCTCCTGACAATCTTGATTCTAGCTTATGATTCATCCAGCCCAGCATTTTGCATGATGTACTCTGCATAGAAGTTAAATAAGCAGGGTGACACTATACAGCCTTGCCGTACTCCTTCCCCAATTTTGAACCAGTCAACTGTTCCATGTCTGGTTCCACAATTGAGCTTGATTTCCACTTTGGCCCAGCTGTTTATTTCTTTCTGGAGCTATTAGTAATTGCCCTCTGCTCTTCCCCACGTGGCTCAGTGGTAAAGAATCTGCCTGCCAATTCAGGAGATGCCAGAGATGTGGGTTGGATCTCTGGATCAGAAAGATCGCCTGGAAGGGGAAATGGCAACCCACTCCTGCATTCTTGCCTGGAAAATCCCATGGATAGAGGAGCCTGGCAAGTTACATTCTACGGGGCTGCAAAGAGTTGGACACGAATGAGCATCCATGCACCCACTTCCCCATTTTGGACACTTTCCAATCTGGGGGGCTCATCTTCCAGTGTCATATCTGTTTGTCTTTTCATACTGTTCATGGGGTTCCTGCAGCAAGAATGCTGGAGGGAGTCACCATTTCCTCCTCCAGTGGAACAAATTTTGTCAGAGCCTGTCACTGTGACCGCTTTGTCTCAGGTGGTCCTCTGTAACACGGCTCACAGATTCATTGAATGATGCAAGCTCCTTCGCCACAAGGCTGTGATCCATGAAGGAGAACTTTTCTTTTGAGTCAACATTAATTTTTAGCCAATATTAATTAAGTACTCAGATAAGTTCATTAAATGAATGAATGAGATTTAGGTTCCAGCCCTCAGGTTGTGGCCAGCCAACCTGAGTGCAGAGAAGGCAACCAATGTCCAGAAAGCATACACTCCCCACTCTAAGGAGAGTTCTCTCAGACCCCTCAGAAAAGTCTTAAAGGTTCACACACTCTGCACAGCCTCCTATCCCTCCAGCTGCAGCAGCCTCCTCTTCTGCGAGCACCCTGGACAGGCAGTGCACCTGTTCCAGGCAAGGGTGGGAGGTGGGAGGGCATCCAGCGTGATGCCGGAAGGAACATTGGGTACCAGGCAACAAGGTCAGGTAGCTGCTGTGCTGTGTTCCGTCCAGTGAGAGAGTCCACTTGGAAGGCCAGATTCACCGGGCTGTCTCCGGGTGGACTGGAGAAAGGGAAGGGACGGACCGCGTAAGCCTCCTGCCTCCAGATTATTTCTAGTCCCCCTCCTTCCTGCGCGCCCTGGCCGTGTTCCTCAGCATGTGCTGGCCAGACGGCAAGGTGATCCGGCAGGACCCAGCAGTGTTTCAGGCAGGGGCTGCCTTCTGTTCTGCCAGGCAAGACCAGAGGCTCTGAAACACCCCAGGCTGGGGCCTGTCAGGAGCATGGCCCCGTGTGTTCCTGTTTCTGCACCTCGCTGGGAAAGAGCCACAGAACCTGTCTGCACAGATCCTCTGTGGAGTCACCCCCGCGACCCCAGCTCCACACCCGCACTAGCTCTGCTCCAGGTTCTTCGTCCTCTTCACTGCTCCATGGTTTCTTTTGTTCCTAACTCCTGCTCCCGTTACTGTGGGGTGGGGTTGGGGGTGGGGGGGGGCGAAGATGAAGAAGGAAATGGAAAGAACATTACAGGGCTTTGAAGGCTGGTGTGTGCAGAGCCCTGGGCCTGCTGCCCTGAGGAATCAGATCATAACAATTGAAGCATCTTGTGTGGCCCGGGTCCTGCGGTGAGACACAAGAGACGCAGGGGAACTAATACCAGCCTTCACTCGCTCTTTCTCCTGCTTACTCACTTACAACACGGGTCTCCAATGAGACAAAGTCTCAGCCACTGTTATTTCATTCTCGTCCGCTCCCTGACCTTGAACTCTCCCACCCAATCTCCCTTGACAGGGTCTCTCCCTCCTGCTGTCAGCAGTTTCTGCCCCAAGTCCGCTGCTCCATCCTCCTCTTTCAGCATCACGTGACCCCCTGCAGTTTGGCTCTGCATTTCTTTCTAAGCCAGATCCTAGCTCAGGCCTGAGATGGCCTCCTTTCTACCCGGTGCAGGAGCACCCTGCCCCTAAGACCCACACAGGCTGGCCCAAGAAAGTTCCTGGGAGCAGAGCACAGGCTTGTTGAGACCTAAATCCTGAGCCAAGAACAGCACCAAACCGAGTTTCGTAAATGCTATAAGGACCACACTCAAGGGCGTGGTTAAAGTGTGTTTCCCAAAATGTGGTCCTGGTGCGACCTGGGTCAGAATGGCAAAAGGTTACTAGCTAAAAGAACACATTCCCGGACCTCATTCCTCAAAATAAGGAATCAGTATCCGCATTACTAACATTCTCCTTATTTAAGTTGCAAGTTAAAGACTATGTGTGTATTATGAAAATACTAGCCAACAGCAGTATTGTTACTGAAAGTTTAGACCTGTTCCCTAAAAAATAATAGCTGCATGTTGGAAGAAACTTCCTTGGTAAGCTTGGAAAAGAACTGAGGCTTTGGGGAAATCACGTCGCTGTTCTGGCTTCAGTGTTCTCACCTCTGTTGTGAGAGGACTGGTTTCACTGGTCTCCCGGGTCCTTTCCAGCTCGGTTTCCCTCTGAGTCTAGGATTCTGTCACCATAGAGTGGCCCCTGTGTAAGCAGAGGTTGGGGAAGGGAACCCTACAGGTGGGAGAGTCAGGAAGAGAGAGAAGAGCATGGGTGGTGTGGGGTGCAGTGAGGGTACGGGCACAGTAAGAGGATTCCGCTTTGTAACTATAGACAGCTTTCTATAAAAACTTGTTAATGGATTCTTTCTGCACCTCAACTTCACCTCTCGGAAAAGGGAGCAAATGAAGGCTGCTGAATAACAATGTTTATGAAACATAAGCACATCATAGGTCTTCAAGAAAAGGTGAATAATATCATCACACATTATAGTATTTAGGATTAACAAAATCATGTCCATGAGATCCCTACTACAAGATATGGCACAAAATAGATGCCCAGAAAATGGTAGTCATTTTTTTTCCTGTGTACTAGAAACAAACTGTATTGAATTATTTCATCCTTTCCTTCATTCAACATGTATTTATTGAGCTCCTAGTCTGCAGGAAGTACAGCACTGATGTAAGGGGCAATGATACTTGCAATGGCTATGGTCCTGACCAGCAATGTGATCCAACAGGAGATATAGGTAAGTAAAGGCATTGTTGAAAGTGAAAGAAAGTGAAAGTGAAGTCGTGTCCAACTCTTTGCCACCCCGTGGACTGTAGCCTACCAGGCTCCTCCATCCATGGGATTCTCCAGGCAAGAATACTGGAGCGGGTTGCCATTTCCTTCTCCAGAAGATCTTCCTGACCCAGGGATCGAACCCGGGTCTCCCGCATTGCAGGCAGATGCTTTAACCTCTGAGCCACCAGGGAAGCCAAAGGCATTATTCAGTTCAGTTCAGTCGCTCAGTCATGTCCAACTCTTTGCCACCCCATGAATTGCAGCATGCCAGGCCTCCCTGTCCATCACCAACTCCCAGAGTTCATTCACACTCATGTCCATCGAGTCAGTGATGCCATCCAGCCATCTCATCCTCTGTCGTCCCCTTCTCCTGCCCCCAATCCCTCCCAGCATCAAAGTCTTTTCCAATGACTCAACTCTTCGCATGAGGTGGCCAAAGTACTGGAGTGTCAGCTTTAGCATCATTCCTTCCAAAGAAATCCCAGGGCCGATCTCCTTCAGAATGGACTGTGCCAGGGTCCAGCCCCGGTGGATCCAGGGAATTCAAAGCGGGAACGGCGTCGGCGAGGATCAGGAAACAACTGCTTAATTTAACGTTAATTAAGGATATAAAGAGTGGTTACATAAGGATAGATCAATGAGGAAATTCAGTGGAGAAAAGAGGCTGAATAATTCAGCCAGAAGGTGAGAGAAAGAACGACATGGGGAGACCAAGTTTCGGTGAACAAGGCCCGCACTTCATTTTCCAAAGTAGTTTTTATACCTTAAGTTATGCATAGAGGATAATGGGGGAAGGGGTAGAGTCATGCAGTAAGCCAGGCTTTCTTCCTGCAAACTTATCATATACAAAAGTTTAGGTGATTTGCATCATCTTCTGGCCTGGAAGCCTGTTAACTTTTTAAGACCCTTTCTTCAGAAAATTTATTTTTCTCTAAAGGTGATTAGTCAGGTGCCACCCTCCAAAAGCATTAGATAAAGTTGCATTCCTACAGGGTAAAGGTGTGGTGGGCTATAACAAGAAAAAGAATTAACTCAAGGGTCCAAGGTTACAAACATTAAAGCTACTACTTACACCAATTATATTAATCAATACACTGCCAGGGACACAGCAGGTAAGGGATATGGAGAGTTAGCAGCAAACATTGGCCCAACAAGTGAAAAACCCTTCACCAATACAATTTCTAATCAATCTTTTAACTGCTCAAAGGAATCTGTATTTAGACAGTTTAGAACATCTCATGCCTCTCACAGTTGGGAGGCTCTGAGCAATCACATGTGGCCGGAAAAACCTATTCAGGCAGGCTAGAGGACTTCCAAAGGAGTTTGTAGATTGAAACACTATCACACCAAGGAACTTTATTAACTGGAGCTGTATTTTCTTTTTTTTTTTTTTCCAGAGAGAGGTAGTGGGGGACAGCCCCCCGTAAAGTCAAAGGTGTAGGTGAGAGCACAAAGCAGAAAGTAGGCAGACTCTGGTTTTGGGGGTAGATGCTTGAGAATTTCCAGGGGGACTTCTGAGGCTCGATCCCACCTTTGCATATGCTGAGCCTCCTTCCTCATGACCTTTGCCACGGGCGGAGTTCCTGCTCCCAGCAGGACTGGTTGGATCTCCTTGCAGTCCAAGGGACTCTCAAGAGTCTTCTCCAACACCACAGTTCAAAAGCATCAATTCTTCGGCGTTCAGCTTTCTTCACAGTCCAACTTTCACATCCATACATGACCACTGGAAAAACCATAGCCTTGACTACACAGACCTCTGTTGGCAAAGTAATGTCTCTGCTTTTTAATATGCTATCTAGGTTGGTCATAACTTTTCTTCCAAGGAGTAAGCGTCTTTTAATTTCATGGCTGCAGTCACCATCTGCAGTGATTTTGGAGCCCCAAAAAATAAAGTCTGACACTGTTTCCACTGTTTCCCCATCTATTTCCCATGAAGTCATAGGATTGGATGCCATGATCTTCGTTTTCTGAATGTTGAGCTTTAAGCCAACTTTTTCACTCTCCACTTTCACTTTCATCAAGAGGCTTTTCAGTCCCTCTTCACTTTCTGTCATAAGGGTGGTGTCATCTGCATATCTGAGGTTATTGATATTTCTCCTGGCAATCTTGATTCCAGCTTGTGCTTCTTCCAGCCCAGCGTTTCTCATGATATACTCTGCATAGAAGTTATATTAGCAGGGTGACAATATACAGCCTTGACGTACTCCTTTTCCTATTTGGAACCAGTCTGTTGTTCCATGTCCAGTTCTGCCTGTTGCTTCCTGACCTGCAAAGGCATTATTCAGTTCAGTTCAGTTCAGTTCAGTCGCTCAGTCGTGTCCGACTCTTTGCGACCCCATGAATCGCAGCAAACACTGTGCAATTGATGCTGAGCCATAGGAAAAGCAAGATACTGTGAACATACAATGTATCAGAGTGTACCAGGCTAGCACAACAGGTGCAAATGAAAGAATGCTCATGGCATGCATGGCCATGGAGATTAAAGAGGGTGGAGAAATAAGAAGGGACAGTTCACAAAAAGCTGTATAAGTCATGCTGTTTACATCTTCCCTTGTTTTTAGGGTGTGAGGAGCCACTGATGTGTTTTAGAAAACTTACTCGATAGCCAGGTGGAGAAGGAACTGGGTTATAAAACCAGAGGCAGTGACGAGGAAAGAGGATGGTGTGGTAAGGGATGATGATACCAGGATGATAATAATGGCATAGATAAAAACAGATTCCAAACATGCTCAAGAAGCAGAACCTACAGAACCAATTATAGATTGGACTGAGGGGTATGGAAGTAGTATTTTAGGGTCATTCAAGTTGTTTCCCAATGATCAGTCAGAGCGAAGCCTCCACATAAATGACTGGTTAATGTTGACCTACATTTAAAAATGCAGACAGTGTGTTCAACAGGTTTATTTTAACAAATCAACGATTTTTGTTAGCTCAGTTTCTTTGTAATTATAATCATAGTTTCAGAATTTGGGAGGAATTACATTAGGATTTTTATTAGGGCTTTGGTTTTCTATTAATTCCAGATGAAACTTCTTATAACATCTTCAGATGCAATAATGAGCTTTAACCACTTGATGGCCACATTTCAAAGTCCTTTATCTTCCTCACCTCTGACAATTTTCTCTCTATTCTAATCAGCTGTCTCTGGGACTAAATACATCTGTTTTTTTTTTTTTTTTCTGCTTTAGTAGAATGTCTGTTCTTTCATCTACAAGACATGAGTATGAAATTGTACTGGATCCACAGTAGGTGGATCTTCACTAAAAATATTTAATAAACAAACGGCCAAATGAATGGATATCAGTGATAATCTGGTTTGCAAATACTTGGGACAGTTTGAAGCTTCATTATATTTCATATGTTTGAAATTCAGACAACCACTGTTTCATACCAAACAAAGAAGTATTAGAATAAAGTAGAGAGTTTAGAAAATGTTTTATATGTGTAGACAACAAAATAGCCTTCTAACCATATTAATAGAAGCCTTAATAAAGGAAGAAAATCTTTCCTTGTTTGTATGCAATACTGATTCTAAAGCTTGCATAATTGTCTTATTTAGGTGAATGCATGGTATACATGGAATCTGTTGCAATTCAGGAGACCTGGGTTTGATCCCTGGGTTGGGAAGATCCCCTGGAGAAGGGAAAGGCTACCCATTCCAGTATTCTGGCCTGGAGAATTCCATGGACTGTATAGTCCATGGGGTCGCAAAGAGTTGGACACTACTGAGTGACTTTCACTTTTTCATGGTACGTTTTTCACTTAACATTTAACGTAAACATCTGTGTTTGACAATAGTTTCTACCATGTTAACTTTAGCTATTGAGGCGATGAGCCAGCATGTCCTTTTCATCACATATTAAGCCATTTCTGAATTTCATGACAATAAATCATGCTGTGAAAAACATTTCCTAGAGACACAGTCTCAGAATATTTAGAGCAAAATATGCTTTTCTGAGAATGAAACATCATTAAGATGCACAATAGAGCTGACTACAGATGTATTATCAGATGACAGTATTTATTTATTGAAAAGGACCAGCCCTGGAGGCTAAGAGAAAAAGAAAGCACTATTAGTAAGTACTATTGGTACAATAAGACTTTTGCTGTTGTTCAGTCGCTCAGTCGTGTCTGACTCTTTGTGACCCTATGGACTATAGCCCAGCCCACCAGACTCCACTGTCCGTGGGATTCTCCATACAAGAGTACTGGAATGGGTTGCCATGCCCTCGTTTAGGGGATCTTCCTGACCCAGGAATTGAACCCGTGACTCCTGCATTGCAGGCAGATTCTTTACTGCTGAGCCACCAGGGAAGCCCCAATCTCACTAATAGGGCTGCCCATAAAATGGAAATGGACATAGGGTTTGCAGCCAAATTGCTTTTGAATATGCAAGTACCAATGACAAAAAGCATTCAAACCAGAATTTTAGTCTGATTTCATTAAATATTCCATTTTTCTAGCTCTATAGTTTTATTTCAAGCTCATCAAGTGGATTTCTGGTTGGAATCTGATTTTCCATGTAGGTCTGCCTCCAGGGAAGAAACATTCTCCCCTAGATTTTCTGGTATTTTTAGCCTTTCTACCAAAGATCTCTCTATGGAGTGATATATTGCTTGTCATGTAGTTTTCTACAGAAAGAACAATGCCCAAAAATGTGCTTCAACTTTTTCTGATCACTATTATAGGGTGAAATTACTATTTCACCCTATAAATAAATTACTTGCCATCATAATTAAATACATCAATCTCATGAGCTCAGCTAATATAAATCTGAGACATGAATTTCTTCTTACCAACAAAATCAACTCAGAACCTGTAGGACTCCAAGCCAGATGCTAGATTACATAAATTCACCAAGGTATTCATTGCACTCTGTCCCATTTCTGGACACAGCTTGCCAGCCTTGTCTCCTGGTGAAGAAGTGAAGTGTTACTTGATCAGCTGTGCCTGGCTTTTAGTGACCCCATGGACTGCAGCCCACCGGGCTCCTCTGTCCATGGGATTTTCCAGGCAAGGATACTGGAGTGGGTTGCCATTTCCTTCTCCAGGGGATCTTCCCTACCCAGGAATTGAACCCAGGTCTTTGCACTGCAGGCAGATTCTTTACCGACTGAGCTACAAGGGAAGCCCTGGTGGATGCACATTAACATGACCATTTGTGTTAGGTACAAGTATGTATAATTTCTAGAGAAACTCTTACATTAATCAGAGGTGGGTTCAAACTTTGAAAACTTGAAGCTCACATAATTTGAAAGGAGAGTATCATTTTTTAAAAAAATAATACAAAACTGTGGATGCAAAATTAAATATTTATCCAGAAATCACATTATAGATTTTAAAAATCTGACCAGTAACATATATATCATGATAATTTAACATTTTTATTAATCAACTATCTGATATATCTCTATAATAATTTCTCCTACATTTTTGGCAGTATGTTCTTTAATCACCTGTTTATATGACAGTGGTTTTTTCCTTTCTATACAGATTATGGTAAATATAATTCAGCCTTTCTTCTAGTAATGGTTGAATCATTGATACTTTAGAAAAAATTATTTTACCTCACTGATTATTGGAAATACCTCCTTTATAACATGTATTTCCAATGCTATAAATTTCCCTCTAAATACTGCTTTTGTTGCATCCTATGTGAAGAGTTGACTCATTGGAAAAGAACCTGATGCTAGGAGGGATTGGCGGCAGGAGAAGAAGGGGACGACAGAGGATGAGATGGCTGGATGGCATCACCAACTCAATGGACATGAGTTTGGGTGAACAGGAGTTGGTGATGGACAGGGAGGCCTGGCGTGCTGCAATTCATGGGGTCGCAAAGAGTCGGACATGACTGAGCGACTGAACTGAACTTTTTAAAAGTTGTATTTTCACTTTCAGGTTATGATTGCTTTTAATAGATCCTCTTTTTATTTCTGTTTTCTGATATTCCATTATGCTTGGTGACATTTATCCTGCTTGAGGTTTGTTACAAATGCTGGAAATAAAATTTGGTGTCTTTAAAAAATTTGGGGGAAACCCCGACCCATTATTTTCTTTTGAAGTATTGCTTTTATGTCATTCTATTCCTGGAATTCTTTTTGGTAAGACCTTTCTTTCTGGAATTCTAATTTAAATCCTGTTTAACTTGCTTTATCTACCATCTCTTAACATCAGATTCACATTTTCCAAAAATTTGTTTCTCAGCATTGTATTTTGGATAATTCCTTTGCTGTCTTTCCATTCACTAACTTCCCACTGAGGGAAATTTGTCTAATTTTCTGTTGAGGTTTTAATTTCTAAAAGTTCTATTTGATTCCTTTTCAAATATGTTTGGTCATATTTTAAATAATCTTGGTCATATTTCAAATTTTTCTTTTATTTCTTTAAACGTAGCACTTGCCTTCTGTGTCTGATATTCCAATGACTAAAATATTTGTTAGCCCAAATCACCTGTTATTATTGCATCTGCTGACATTTAGATAACGCTTTGTTACCGTATGTCTTTGTGATATTTGGCTGTGAGTTGCTCCTTTTCCTTGGAACTTGTCTGGGGATTTTTAACTAGAAATACTAGATTGAAGCTATGTTTCTGCATAAAACATATATATATATATATACTAGGGCTTCCCCAATGGCTCAGTTGGTAAAGAATCTGCCTGCAATGGAGGAGACACAGGAGACTTGGATTCAGTCCCTGGGTCGGACAGATCCCCTGGAGGAAGAAATGTCAACCCCAGTATTCTTGCCTGGAGAATCCCATGGACAGAGGAGCCTGGGGGGCTACAGTCCACGGGGTTGCAAAGAGTCGGACACGACTGAGCAAACATTCACCTCTTATAAGTATTACCTGATTGTCTGACAGCACTATCAACCTGTTCCAACTCTAAATCTAAACACAGTTAGAAACGTGAGGTTTTACATATCACATAGGTGTCTTTAATTTGGACCACAAATGCTGTGGCTTGTGGTTTGAAAGATGTCGTCTTTTCAGGTGCTAGCTTTTTAAGGCAACATTCTACCGGGCGGTCTATCTGGCAGGGGCCCTGCATTTTGTCTTCTGTTCCCCGCATTCTGTAGAGTTGTTAGAATGAAAACCTGCATTCTCCTGGGCCTGGAAGAAGTCTTTAGCACAAAAACTGCCTTTGTTTCTTTCTTACCTTCCAGGTTCCTACTCTCACTTGAGTAGGTCTTTTCTAGTCCCTTCTTATAGTTTCAGATCCATGATGTTCTTTAAAAGATGTTTTTCTATTTTACCCAGCATTTCGGTTGTTTAAATCAACTCGCCGAAAAGAGTTAGAGCAAGACTGAGACTGCTGTCCTTACAAAGTCCTATTTTCAAGACTGGCCTTTGGCTGGCGTCCGGTGGCTACCCACCATTCCTAGAACTGCTAAGAGTGGTTCTCTGTACCTAAAACTATCTGTACCAGCAATGTGGTTTATGCTGAACATATGCTGAACACCTACTTTCTTTTCGAGAGTCTGGAATTTTGGTCTGCGATATGTAGAGAAAGCCCATATGTTCAGCCTCTGATAAAAATTCGGTACCAAGTCTCATAAGCTTCCCTACTTGACATTTCTCAGGTGTTGTCAGCTCTCATTTCTCAGCCGTAACTCATTCTTGGAATTAAACACTTCCCTGGGAGACGACTCTCAGAAGCTAGTTTCTGATTTCCTCTGGACTTCTCCCCATGCACCTTTCCCTTTGCTGATTTTACTTTGCATCCTTCCACTGTAATAGATCTTAGATGTGACTACAACTGTATGCTGTCTTTTTTTTTTCATTATATTTTATTATTTTTTAATTTTTTTATTATTATTTTTTTTTTGAGTCTTCCTAGTAAATCACCAAACCTGGGGGTAGTCCAAGGACCTCCAACACACCCATACTGGCAGAAAATCCAACAACATATCACCTTTAAAGAGGTTGTGTCCCCATTTAATAATTGAAAATCCCTGTAATCTAGAGATAGTAGTTAAAAGTTAAATGAGTTTGCTAGGGCTACCATAACAAAATGTCACAATGTCTGATTTTTCCTTCTGGTTGCCTTCTTTATTGTAAACTCAAGGTACATTTCTCCTTTTTATTTGGCTAAACCAGTATGTTGGAACACATAAATACCACATTTGATAAGAGAAATTCTATGACAAAAAATCTCTCCATTATCAAGTAAGTTTGGGAAGCATTGATAAAATCAAATGGTTTTTTCAGTGTAGAAGTGCTCAGAGCTTTCAGTGCATTATCCTGTAATAAAAAGATGTGGTAAGCAGTGCTTTCAGAACTTAATTCACCTCAAAATCCTTCTTTTCCTTCGAATATCTATTCATCTAACTTAGGACACTAATATTCCTGAGGCACAGCTTAGAAAATGCTGCAATAAAAATTTGCCTCCTGTCTTTCGAAAAGCCTTGGTGTTTAAGTGTTTGTTTGTTTGTTTGTTTGTTTTTGCTTGTTTTGTTGATTGGCTTCAGTCATATTTAGCAACCATCTTTTGAGCTGCCTCAAAATCATTAGAGATTTAAATCATACTGATATGCCCAGATTTACCCTCAGGAGCAAAAATCCACAGTGCTCTTAAGTTAAAGATGTCTTATTCTTAATCGGAAACAGTTATGTGCCTTCTTGGGATAACCAGAACTTTGTTGCTGGCAACTCCAATATTCTCAACTCCAGAACAGACCTAGTAAAACTTACCTACCACGTGGGAGTGATTTCAAGTAAAACCATTTATGCAAATAGATCTTGTAAATTAATAAACAACATTCATGGGTAAAAAAATTGTAAAGATACAGGTCTGCTCTTTCTTAAAACTTGGGGAAAAATTACAAATAAATTAGAAAAAAATTCATTGATTATTGAATAATCAATCAATCCTGCTTTGTGGGAGAAGGCTTTTTGGATACCTTCTTGGAATGGGAAGAAGATTTTAGTGGATTTCTTACATGTTGACCCAAAATGCTGTTGATAGGATTTACAAAATGTTCACATCTCCCATTATGATCACTGAGTCAGAGGTTCCCCATGGATTTCTTTTCCATTGCTCACATAAAAGGCCAAAGTACTCTGTGGCTACACACAAGAGACTCAATTGTCTATATTGCCCTTGAAATTTAGTAAGTAGATTACTGCCTTTTTATTCCAAAGAATTTCCCACCATAATTGTCATGCTCTCTTATTTCGGAACATTTTAATTGTCGTGTCAGAACATTTTGAAACATTCAGGGTCTCAAATAGTATTTACTAAGTTTAAGTCATTTATTGTTTTATTTTATCTATTAACCCTATACCTGCTCATCAACCATGACTAACAACACCCCCCCCCCCCCCCGCCGCCACCATTAAAATCAAATAATCCCAAGTTCCAATTTGCTTGGGCAGACTTATCTTGGATAAATATTCAGGTCCTGATAGAATTTTGGAAATCTTGAATGTTGACACTTTCAGGACTTCTGTTAGTTTGAGGATCCAGGCTCAAACAACTCTCCATGGCCTGTGAGTTGATAAAGAGTAACTGTGGAGTTAAAGAGGAATAAGAGTTAAACAGTGTACAAATAAATGAATGGGACTCTCTACTATAATTCATGCTTAAATATGCTATGTTGGCAGCATTCATCTCATGCCCTGATCCATTCATTTTGACTATAAATGGAGTCAATCTCCAGGGTGGTATGCAAACCCACTGTAGGAGATGAAGACAAACCTCTTGGAGCAAGAAAAAATCAGGTTAATGCCATGGTTGGGTCTCAGGTGTCAGAGCCAGAAAGAGCATATACCCAGAAGGAGAGTCGACAGGACTAAAATCACCAGAGAAGCCTACCTGTCATCAGTTTCAAATAGTATGTGCAGAAATAAGTGAGTGAAAGTCTCTCAGTCATGTCCAACTCTGCCACCCCATGGGATTCTCCAGGCCAGAATACTGGAGTGGGTAGCCTTTCCTTTCTCCAGGGGATCTTCCCAACCCAGGGATTGAACCCAGTTCTCCCACATTGTAGGCAGATTCTTTACCAGCTGAGCCACAAGGGAAGTCTGGGAAAAAATAAAACCAGTAACAAAACCAAAAGGTCAAGAGTTAGACACAAACAGAAAAAAAGAAAAAGAAACTATAAAACCCAGAATATTTTCAGGTATAGCAAAAAGTCACTTTCATTGAGCTCCAGTGATATGGTAGATCCAACCAGTCCATCCTAAAGGAGATCAGTCCTGGGTGTTCATTGGAAGGACTGATGTTGAAGCTGAAACTCGAATACTTCGGCCACCTGATGCAAAGAGCTGACTCATTGGAAAAGACCCTGATGCTGGGAAAGATTGAGGGTGGGAGGAGAAGGGGATGACAGAGCATGAGATGGTTGGATGGCATCACCGAGTCGATGGACATGAGTTTGAGTAGACTCCGGGAGTTGGAGATGGACAGGGAGGCTTATCATGCTGCAGTTCATGGGGCTGCAAAGAGTCAGACATGACTGACTGAACTGAACTGAACTGAACTGAGTGATATGGTGGATGGGAAATATGACCAGTATTAATACTGCTATCCACCACCAAACAGCAGGTACTGTGTTTACCTGTTCATGCCTCTTTCCCTGTGTGTACCAGCTCAGGGAGTGATGCTGATTCTGCTTAAAGTACAGTAACTTTCCACAAATGCCTTCCTCTATCGCTAACCCTCAATCTAGTTTCAGAATCTTCCCCTATGGAAGCAGCCACACACAGTGTTAAACCAAAAAACCACAGGATTGCATTGCTCCGACTCCTCTCCAAACATGAAATATGAGCAGGTTTCTACACTTAAACACAAAACACTATTATTAACTTGTTCTCTCATTTGAAAAGAGGAAATGGTTTAAGATGGATCTGATTCAAGAGGCAGTTGGATACAGGACGGTAGGAAGTCTCGAGGGACACACTGATGTGGGATTCAGTCAAAAAGCTCCAAGTGCTCTGATCTTCCTAATCTAGTGTTTATTTGAGTCAAAGGATTAAAGCCAGCACACATGTAAACACAGTCATCTCCAGCACCTCATGTCTCGCGCTTGTGGAGTAGGTCAGTGAGTGCCCTCACCTGTGTCTTTGTGTTTGGATCTGTAGACAGTCCTGTGAAATAGACAGAAAAGGGATTAGTTCCCACATCATGTAATGACCACAGCAGGAATGGGGAGCCCACTGTAAAGGAGGCCGGTAAGTTCATATTTCTCATTTCTCAGAGGCAGAGCTCCCCTTCCTGGTCTGCAGTGTCAGAGAGAAAAGTTGGCATCAGTTCTTGGCCGACTGCTTCCCAGGGCAATCCTTATTCTTGTCTCAGCCCTGCTGCAGCTGCGTGCTGTGCTCCTCCCCAGCAGCGGGAATCTGCTCAGCCCTTCTGAGTGACAATGGGAGTCAGCAGAGGGGTTTGCCCCTCTATCCTGGCCAGTGTCAGGACACCCCTGGCCAGGATAGAGGGGCAAACCCATCTCAGTACACTGTGAGAAAGCTCAGTTGCTACCTGATGTCTGTCCTGCAGTGCCCACAGGTGCCATGCATTCTTGCACCCCACCCTTTCCTTGGTTTGACCCTCAAAGGGTTTCTTCAACAGATGCCAGTTCCCTGGGATTTGCACCATGCTTGGGTAGTGACATCGCCAGGTCTCTGGGGTGTGGGTTTTGTTCCTGTTTTCTGACTCCTAAGCTCTGTAAGACATATGGAATCCTTCAGCTCAAAGCCTGGCATTGGCCCTGGGTTCATGTATCCCTCTTAGGAGAAAGTCCCTACAGGATGGAGAGCTCTTTGAACTCCCAATGTTCACTGTCCAGAACAGAACCTGCTCTGCCACTGTTAAGATCTGGTTTGGAATTACCAGTCCCTCCTGGGGAAACAGAATAGAGCTTTGCTCCCATTCCCCACATTTCTATGAGCTGTTGCCCCATCCTAAACTTGGTCTTCCCTTTTTTACTTCATGTTATTCACACTTGAGAATTATTTAGATCCGTTTGAAGTGGAAAGGGTTTTCCCTGGTCCTCTATAATGCCTTAAATGATTTTTGTTTGAAAATGATTATGAGATTTTAAAATACTAATTTATGTTCCTTATGAATAAGGACTTCCCTGGTGGCTCAGACGGTAAAGCGTCTGTCTACAATGCTGGAGACCTGGGTTCGATCCCTGGGTGGGGAAGATTCCCTGGAGAAGGAAATGGCAACCCACTCCAGTACTCTTGCTTAGAAGGTCCCATGGACGGAGGAACCTGGTGTCCATGGGGTCGCAAAGAGTCGGACATGACTGAGTGACTTCACTTCACTTATGAATAGGCTAATCTCTCTCCCTTGAATGTCACCTGCCACTAATACTTTATAGGAAGGTTGGAGTAGGAAAGAAGGAGGATATAATATAGGAGAAAATGAAGGAAAACCCATGTCCAGTTTCTCCTGGCTTTAGCAATGCTTCCGGATGACTCAGACAAATGCGAAGAGAAGAAAACAAAACCATCACCACTAACAAAACCCAGTCTATTCAGCGCTAAGAGGTTGTGTAAAGAAGGGAAAGGCCAGGGAGAAGTGGAGCTGGAGCAGACATCATTTTTGTCATTCAGTCACTCAGTTGCGTCTGACTCTTTGCAGCCCCATGGACTGCAACAGACCAGGCTCCTCTGTCCTCCACTATCTCCCAGAGTTTGCTCTGATTCATGTCCATTGAGTTGGTGATGCTATCTAACCAGTTCATCCTCTGCCGCTCCCTTCTCCTTTTGCCTTCAATCTTTCCCAACATCAGTGTCTTTTCCAATGAATCGGCTCTTCTCATCAGGTGGCCAAAGTATTGGAGCATCAGCTTCAACATCAGTTTTTCTGGTAAATATTCAGGGTTTATTTCCTTTAGGATTGACTGATCTCCTTGCAGTTCAAGGGCCTCTCAGGAGTCTTCTCCAGTACTACAATCTGAAAGCATCAATTCTTTGGCATTCAGCCTTCTTTATGGTCCAACTCTCACATCTGTACATAACTACTGGAAAAATCTTAACTGACTAAATGGACCTTTATTGGCAAAGTGATGTCTCTGCTTTTTAATAGGTTCTCTGCTGCTGCTGCTAAGTTGCTTCAGTTGTGTCCGACTCTGTACGACCCCATAGACAGCAGCCCACCAGACTACCCCATCCCTGGGATTCTCCAGGCAAGAACACTGGAGTGGGTTGCCATTTCCTTTCCCAATGCATGAAAGTGAAAAGTGAAAGTGAAGTCACTCCGTCGAGTCTGACTCTTGGTGACCCCATGGACTGCAGCCCACCAGACTCCTCCATCCATGGGATTTTTCAGGCAAGAGTACTGGAGTGGGGTGCCATTGCCTTCTCTGTAATATGCTCTCTAGGTTTGTCATAGTTTTCCTTCCAAGGAGCAAGTGTCTTAATATCATAGCTTTAGTCACTGTCCACAGAGCTTTTGGAGCCCAAGAAAAGATAATCTGTCACAGTTTCCACTTTTTCCCCATCTACTTACCATGAAGTGATGGGACTGGATGCCATGATCTTAATTTTTTAATATTGAATTCTAAGCCAGCTTGTTCACTCTCCTCTTTCACCCTCATCGAGAGGCTCTGTAGTTCCTCTTCACATTCTGCCATTTGAGTGATATCGTCTGCATATCTGAGGCTGTTGATATTTCTTCTGTGAATCTTGGTTCCAGCTTGTAAGTCATCCAGCCCCACTTTTCACATGATATACTCTGCAGAGAAGTTAAATAAGCAGGGTGACAATATACAGCCTTATCCTATTACTTTCCCAGTTTTGAACCATTCAGTTGTTCCTTGCCCAGTTCTAACTGTTGCTTCTTAACCCAAGGTTTCTCAGGAGACAGGTAAGGTTGTCTCATATTCCTGTCTATTTAAGAATTTTGTACAGTTTGTCGTGATTCACACAAAGGCTTTAGTGTAGTAAATGAAGCAGAAGTATTAATAGATGTTTTTCTAGAATTCCCTTGATTTCTCCTTGATCCAATGAATATTGGCAATTTGATCTCTGGTTCCTCTGCCTCTTAGAAACCCAGCTTGTACATCTGGAAGTTCTCAGTTCATGTCCTATTGAAGCCTAGCTTGAAGGATTTTGAACATAACCTTACAAGCATGTGAAATGAGCACAGTTGTACAATAGCTGGAACATTCTTTGGCATTACCCTTCTTTAGGAATGGAAGGAAAATTGACCTTTTCCAGACCTGTGGCCACTGCTGAGTTTTCCAAATTTGCTGACATATTGAGTGCAGCACTTTCACAGCATCATCTTTTAGGATCTTAACTAGCTCAGCTGAAATTCCATCACCTTCAATGGCTTTGTTAGTGGTAATACTTCCTAAGGCCCACTTGACTTTGCACTCCAGGATGTTCAGCTCCTAGACGAGTGACCATACCATCATGGTCACTGGGGCCATTAAGACCTTTCTTATATAGTTCTGTGTATTCTTGCCACCTCTTCTTAACCTCTTCTGCTTCTTTTAGGTCTTTACCATTTCTGTCCCATCTCATTACCATCCTCACATGAAACATTCCCTTGATATCTCCAGTTTTCTTGAAGAGATGTCTAGTCTTTTCCATCTATTGTTTTCCTCTATTTCTTTGCACTATTCAATTAAGAAGGCCTTCTTATCTCTCTTATATCTTCTTATCTCTTGCTATTCTTTGAAACTCTGCATTCAGTTGGGTATATCTTTCCCTTTCTCCTTTGCCTTTACTCCTTTCCTCAGCTATTTGTTAAGCCTCCTTAGACAATCACTATGAATCCCAGGGACAGGGGAGCCTGGTGGGCTGCCGTCTATGGGGTCGCACAGAGTTGGACACGACTGAAGCAACCTAGCAGCAGCAGCAGCAGCAGCATGCCTTCTTGTATTTCTTGTTCTTTGGGATGGATTTGGTCACTGCCTCCTGTGCAGTGTTATGAACCTCCATCCATAGTTCTTCAGGCCCTTTGTCTACCAGATCTAATTCCATGAATCTATGCATCACTTCCACTGCATAATCATAAGGGATTTGATTATATCATACCTGGATGGCCTAGTCGTTCCCCGTACTCTCTACAGTTTAAGTCTGAACTTTGCAATAAGGGGTTCATGATCTGACCCACAATCAGTTCCAGATCTTGTTTTTGCTGACTGTGTAGAGCTTCTCCATCTTTGGCTACAAACAACATAGTCTGATTTTGGGGTTGACCATTTGTTGAGGTCCCTGTGTAAAGATGTCTCTGGGGTTGCTGGGAAAGGGTATTTGATACCCTTTCTGTTAGCTGTTGCCCTGCTTTATTTTGTATTCCAAGGTCAAACTTCCTGTCATTCTGGGTATCTCTTGACTTCCTACTCTTGCATTCAAATCCCTTATGATGAAAAGGATATCTTTTTTGTTGTTGTTGTTGTTAGTTCTAGAAGCTCTTGTAGGTCTTCATACAACTGGTCAAATTCCAGTTCCCTCATCATCAGTGGTTGGGGCACAGACTTGGATTACTGTGATGTTTAATGGTTTGCCTTGGAATTAACTGGGATTATTCTGTTGCTTTTGAGATTGCACCCAAGTACCACATTTCAGACACTGTTGTTGACTATGAGGGCTAGGGCTACTCCATTTCTTAGAATTCCAAGGAATTCTTGCCCATGGTACTAGATATAATGGTCATTTGAATTAAATTTACCATTCCTGTCCACTGATTCTAAGATTTAGATGTTCAACCTTGCCATCTCCTACCTGACCACGTCCAATTTACCTTGATTTATGGACCTAACATTCCAGATTCCTATGCAATATTATTCTTAATAGCATCAGGCTTTGCTTTCACCAGCAGGCACATCCACAGCTGAGAATCATTCCTGCTTTGGCCTAGCTGCTTCAGCCTTACTGTAGCTATTAGTAAGTGTCTTCTGCTCTTCCCCAATAGCATATTGGACACCTTGCAACCTGGTGCGGGGGTGGGGGGTTACTCATCTTCAGGTGTCATATCTTTTTGCCTCTTCATACTGTTAATTCAGTTCTCCAGGCAAAAAATTTGGAGTGTGTTGCCATGTCCTTCCTCTGCTGCTAAGTCACTTCAGTTGTGTCTGACTCTGTGTGACCCCATAGACGGCAGCCCATCAGGCTCCCTTGTCCCTGGGATTCTCCAGGCAAAAACACTGGAGTGGGTTGTCATTTCCTTCTCCAATGCATGAAAGTGAAAAGTGAAAGTGAAGCCTCTCAGTCGTGTCCGACTCTTAGCGACCCCATGGACTGCAGCCTACCAGGCTCCTCTGTCCATGGGGTTTTCCAGGCAAGAGTACTGGAGTGGGGTGCCATTGCCTTCTCCATGTCCTTCCTCAGGGGACCACAATTTGTCAGAACTCTTCACTATGACCCGTCCGTCTTTGGTGACCCTGCACTACATGGCTCATAGCTTCACTGAGTTATGCTAGCCCCTTTTCCATGAGAAGGCTGTGATCCTTGAAGAGGGAGGAGATATAGCCCCATTCATTATTTAGGAGTTTGGGGAAAAAACCACTTTTCAGGCTGCCCCATACCAACATGGTATTGTTGTTGCTGTTCAGTCGCCAAGTGGTGTCTGACTCTGCACAGCCCCATGGGCTGCAGAATGCCAGGCCACCTTTCCCCCTTTTATTTTCCATGAAGTGATGAGACCAGATGTCATGATCTTAGTTTGTTTGTTTGTCTTAATATTGGGTTTTAAGCCAGCTTTTTCACTCTCCTTCTTCACCCTCATCAAGAGGTTCTTTAGTTCCTCTTTGCTTTCTGCCATCAGAGTGGTTCAGTTCAGTTCAGTTCAGTTCAGTCGCTCAGTCATGTCTGCCTCTTTGTGACCCCATGGACTGCAGCATGCCAGGCTTCCCTGTCCTTCACCAACTCCCAGAGCTTGCTCAAACTCATGTCCATCAAGTCAGTGATGCCATCCAACCATCTCATCCTCTGTCGACCCCTCCTCCTCCTGTCTTCAATCTTTTACAGCATCAGGGTCTTTTCTAGTGAGTCAGTTCTTTGCATCAGTTGGCCAAAGTATTGGATTTTCAGCTTCAGCATCAGTCCTTCCAATGAATATTCAGGACTGATTTCCTTTAGGATTGAATGGTTGGATCTCCTTGCAGTCCAAGGGAGGACTCTCAAGAGTCTTCTCCAACACCACAGTTCAAAAGCATCAGTGTATTATCAGCATATCTGAGGTTGTTGATATTTCTCTCGGCAATCTTGACTCCAGCTTGTAACTCATCCAGCTTGGCATTTCGCATGCTCTGCATATAAGTTAAATAAACAGGGTGACAATAAAGAGCCTTGCCACACTCCCTCCTCAATCCTGAAGTGATCAGCTGTTCTATGTCTGGTTCTAACTGTTGCTTCTTGGCCCCCCATACAGGTTTCTCAGGAGGTAGGTAAAATGGGTTGTTGTTCCCATCTTTTTAATAATTTTCCACAGATTGTTGTGAGCCACACAGTCAAAAGTTCAGCATAGTCAATAAAATAGAGATAGATGATTTTCTGGAATTCCCTTGTTTTCTCTTTGATATGGTGAATATTGGCAATTTGATGTATGGTTTCTCTGCTTTTTCTAAACCCAGCTGAACATCTGGAAGTTTTTGGTTCAATTAATACTGAAGCGTAGTTTGGAGGATTTTAAGCAGGGTCTTACTAGCATGGGAGATGAGCTCAATTGTCCAGTGGTTTGAACATTCTTTAGTACTGCCCTTCTTGGGAATTGGGATGAGGATTGACCTTTTCCAGGTGTGTAGCCACTACTGGGTTTTCCAAATGTGATGAATATGGAGTACAGCACTTTAATAGCATCAGCTTTTAGGATTTTAAATAGCTTTGCTGGGAGTCCATCACCTCCACTAGCTTTATTGGCAGTAGCGCTTCCTAAGGCCCGCTTGACTGCACACTCCAGAATGTCTGACTCTGAGTGAGGGACTACACCATCGTGTTTTCCTGGTCATTAAGATACTTTCTGTACAGTTCTTTTGTGTATTCTTTCCATCTCTTCTTGATCTCTTCTGCTTCTATTAGGCCTTTACCATTTCTGTCCTTTATTGTGCCCAGTTTTGTATGAAATGTTCCTTTGATATTTCCAATTTTGTTGAAGATATCTGTAGTCTTACCTTTTCTGTTGCTTCCCTCTATTTCTTTGCATTGTTCATTGAAGAAGGCCTTCTTGTCTCTCCCTACTATTCTCTGGAACTCTCCATTCAGTTGGGTCTACTTTTCCCTTTCTCCCTTGCTCTTTGCTTCTCTTTTTCCTCAACTATTTGTAAAGCCTCCTCAGACAATCACTTTGCCTCATTGCATTTCTTTTTCTTTGGGATGGTTCTGTTTGCTGCCTCCTATACAATATTATGGACCTCCTTCCATAGTTCTTCAGGCACATTGCTTACTAGATATAATCCCTTGAATCTGTTCATCTCCTCCACTATATATTCATAGGGGATTTGACTTACATCATACCTCACTGGCCTTGTGGTTTTCTCTGCTGTCTTTAGTTTAAGCGTGAATTTCGCTATGAGGAACTGATGATCTGAACCATAGTCAGCTCCAGGTCTTGTTTTTGCTGACCATATACAACTTCTCCATTTTCATCTACAAAGAATATAATCAATCTTATTTTGGCATTGATCATTTGGTGACATCCATGTGTAAAGCCGTCTCTTGTGTTGTTGGGAAAAGATGGTTGCTATAACCAAAGCATTCTCTTGACAGAATTCTGTTAAACTTTGTCCTGCTTCATTCTATATTCCAAGGTCAAACTTGCCTGTTACTCCAGGTATCTCTTGACTTCCTACTTTTGCATCCCAATCCCCTATGGTGAATAGGACATCCTTTTTTGGTGTTTATTCTAGGAAGTCTTCTGGGTCTACATAGAACTGATCAACCTCAACTTCTTCAGCATCAGTGGTTGGGGCATAGACTTGGATTACTGTGATGTTGAATGGTTTGCCTGGGAAATGAACTGAGATCATTCTGTCGTTTTTAAGGTTGCACCCAAGTAATACATTTCAGCCTGTTTTGTTGATTATGAGGGCTACTTCATTTCTTCTCTGGGATTCTTGCCCACAGTAGTAGATATAATGATCATCTGAATTAAATTCACCCATTCCTGTTCATTTTCCTTCACCAGTTCCTAAGATGTTGGTGTTTACTCTTGCCATCTCCTGCTTGACCACATCCAATTTACCTTGACTCATGCACCTAACATTCCACCTTCCTATGCAGTACTGTTCTTTACAGCATCAGATTTTACTTTCATCACCAGACACACCCACAACTGGTCTTCATTTCTGCGTTGGCCCAGCTGCTTCACTCTTTCTGGAGCTATCAGTAGGTATCCTCCACACTTCCCCAGTCGCATATTGGACACCTTCCGACCTGGGGGATCATCTTTTGGTGTCGTATCTTTTTGCCTTTTTAGACAGTTCATGGGGTTCTCATGGCTAGTATACTGGAGTAGTTTGCCACTCCCTCCTCCAGTGGATCACATTTTGTCAGAACTCTCCATTATGACCCGTCCGACTTAGGTGGCCCTACACAGCATCTTATAGCTTCATTGAGTTATGCAAGCCCCTTTGCCACAACAAGGCAGTGATCTGTGAAGGGGGAAACAAATTTGGGGGTGAGTAAATCAAAAGTAACTTTATGTATCGAACTTGCACTGGTCATCTATTTTACATATGGTAATGTACCTGTTTCAATGCCATTCTCTCAAATCACCCCACCCTGGCCTTCTCCCACTGAGTCCAAAAGTTTGTTCTTTACATTTGTGTCTACTTTGTTGCCCTGCATGCCTGATCATCAGTTCTGTCTTTCTAAATTCCAAATATATGCATTAATATGCAGTATTTGTCTTTCTCTTTCTGACTTACTTCACTCTGTATAATAGGCTCCAGGTTCATCCACCTCATTAGAACTGACTCAAATGCATTCTTTTTTATAGCTGAGTAATATTCCATTGTATATGTGAACCACAACTTCCTTTCCATTCATCATGTGCCAATGGATGTCTAGGTTGCTTCCATGTCCTAGCTCTTGTAAATGGTGCTACAATGAACATAGGGATACAAGTGTTTCTTTCAGTTTGGATTTCCTCGGTGTGTATGCCCAGCAGTGGGATTGCTGGGTCATATGGCAGTTCTATTCCCAGTTTTTTAAGGAATCTCCACACTGTTCTCCATAGTGGCTGTACCAGTCTGCATTCCTACCAACAGTGTAAGAGGGCTCCCTTTTCTCCATACCCTCTCTAGCATTTATTGTTTGCAGACATTTTGATGATGGGCATTCTGACCAGCGTGAGATGATACTCCATTGTGATTTTGATTTGCATTTCTCTAATAATGGGTGATGCTGAGCATCTTTTCTTGTGTTTATCAGCCATCTGTATAAAGCCGGTGCTCTGGGACAACCCAGAGCAATAGGGTGGGGAGAAAAAGGGTGGAGTTCAGGATGGGAGGGATACATGTATACTTGTAGCTGATTCATGTTGATATATGGCAAAAAAAAATCACAATATTGTAATGTAATTGCCCTCCAAATAAAATTAATAAATTAATCTAAAACAGAAAAAAAAATGTAATTTTATTTAATGTTAGTAGTAGTTCTCAGAATGTGGTCACCTGACCAGCAACATCACTTGGGAACTTGTTAGAAGTGTACATTTTTGAGCCCCGGCATAGTCCTGCTGTAGTTATTGTGTTAATTACTCATATACAACTATAAATGCAAAACAAATTTTTTAAGTTGAAATTTAATATGTTAATAGAATGTGGATAATGTTTTGCTTGGTTCAAGCATCATTTTTCTCTATTATCATAACTGAGAAATCTTTGGTTGCAGTTTTAGAAGTTTATAATTTTAACAAAGTTAGATAATCAATTTTTAGAAATCTGCCTCATCCCAAGGTCATGAAAATATTCTGGTTTCCCTTCTGAAGATTTACTCTTTTACTTACAATTAGATCTGTAATTCATCTGGAATCTATTATTATATACAAGAAACAGATTAAGTTTCATTGTATCCTCCTCTGGATACCCAGTTGACAGCACATTGTTTGAGTCTGTTTTTATCCCCAGTACTCTGCAGTGCTATTTTTGTCATGAGTCGAGTGTTGATACATGTGTAGTTCTATAGAAACCTGTATATGTAAGGTTTCCTTTTTGTTCCACTGGACTGATCGTCCATTACAGTAGTACGTACTGTTTTAATTGTTGTGGTTTTGCAATGAATCTTCATATCAGGTATAACAGCTCTTTCCACTTAAAAAAATATATATTTTCTTCAAGGTTGTCTTGGCTATTCTTGACTCCTTGGATCTCCATGTTAAAACTTCAGTCACATTCTCAACTGCCACCAAGAAGATTTTCTTGGCTATTCTTGGACCTTTTTTAGACCCGAGAATCTTAGGATCAGCTTGTCATAAACAAACAAAAAGCAAGGACACAATCTCTTGAGATTTCAATTGAGATTGCACTGAGTCTATACATCAGTTTGTGCCATTATGATATTAAATATTCCAATCCAGTGGTATATCCCTTCTTTATTCGTGTCTCCTTCATTTTCTACCAACTGAAAACAAAACATAGCAAAAAACACATGATATTCTGTATAGGATTTTTACTCGTCTTAGTTATACACCTAGTACTTGATCTTGTTACAAATATCATGAATAATATAACATTTTGTACTTCATTTTCTGATTGGTTGCTATTATATGAAAGTACAACTCATTTTTGCATATTGACATTGAATCTAAAGCTCATTTATTTATTATAATAGTTATTCTTTTGTATGTACATAAGTAATCAAGACATCTGTAATTAATAAGTACTTCATTTATTATTTTCTGATTCTATTACATTTATTTTCTCACTTTTTTTTAACTGTCTATGACTTTTATTTTTTAATTGAAGGATAATTGCTTTACAGAATTGTGCTGTTTTTTTCCAAACATCATGTCTAGGATTTTTAATACAATGTTAAAGAGAAAAGTAAATTCCTTTGTCTTGCTCAGCATTACAGAGGGCAAGCTTTCATTATATCTCCTTTAAGTAGGTTATTATAGATATTCTTTATCAGATTAGAGATGTTTCCCATTAGTCTTAGTATAATAAAAGAATCATGAATGGATGTTGAATTTTATTGAGTGTTTTGAAATTATCATATTTTGATTTTTTTCTTCATTTTTTATGTCTGGTTTCTTTAACATAATTTTTTGGAGATTCATTCATTTATTGGTTATCCCTGGTTTTTGCTGAGAAGTATGATTATAGTCCATGGGGTAGTGAAGAGTCAGACAGGACTGAGGACTAACACTTTCACATGCCTTATGCATACATAGCTCTTTTGTATATTGAGATATTGGTGGGCATCTGCACCATTTCAGTCTGGGGCTATTACAAACAAGGTATCTATGAATCCTTGTGCAAGTCTTTATGTGAACATGTGTTTTCATTTCTCTTAAATAAATACCATGGACGGGAGTTTTTCCTTTTCCTTTCAAACCTTTCTATCCTTCTATTTAAGGTATTTCTCTTGTAAACCTCATAAATGTGGCTCTATTATTTTCATTCAGTCTGTTCATAATTATCTTTTAGAAACTTATTTCAAAATGAGTGTAATTGCAGATATATTTGAGCTTAAATTTATCATCTTTCTATGTGCTTCACTCATCTCTTTATTTTTCTCTCTTTTCTTGCTCACTCATGGATTTTTTTTTAATTTCATCTGCTCTCCACTTTAGCTAGCAAGCTTTTTATTTTTTTTACTATTCTTTTAGTGTTTACCTTCAAAATCATAGCATATGGCCTTGATTTGTTAATATCTAATATGAATTAGGACTGCTTTCCAGGCAATACAGGAACTTTAAACAAATTAATCCCATTTCCCCTTGCCTGTTCCAATGTGTGTGCTTTTGCTGCCATGTGTTTTGATTCTGTTTGTTTACAATTCTGTCTTATGTATTGCAATTGTTTTACACAATGAGTTTTCACTCATGTGTTTGCTTTGCTATTGTTCTTCCTACTCTCGTATCTCTCTGCCCCTATCTGGAATCATTTTCTTGCTCTCTGAGGAATTTTATTAATAATTTTCTGTAGTGGGATCTGTTGATGATCAATGTCAGGCAGTTATTTTCTTTTAACATGGCACTTACCACTCCACAGACTTCAGGTTTCTGTTTTCTGTTCCACTGAGTCAGCTGTCAGTTTTATTTTTACTGATTTAAAGAAAATATGGAGCTTTCCAGGTGGTGCAGTTGTAAAGACCTCACTTGTCAATGCAGGAGACACAGGAGATGCAGGTTTGATCCCTGTACCAGGAAGATCATCTGGAGAAGGAAATGGCAGCTCACTCCAGTATTCTTGCCTGGAAAATTCCATGGACAGAGGATTCTGGCAAGTTACAGTCTATGGGGTTGCAAAGAGTTGGACATGACTTAGAGACTGAGCATGCATGCACACACAAAGAAAAGTATTTCTTTTTTTCTCTGCCTTATTTTTAATACTTTTTTCTGTTTTTAAGTTTCAACAGTTTTATGATGATCTATCTTGGTTTATTTTATTTATTCTTCTTGGGATTGATAGTACTTATTTGAATCTGTGACTTGATGCTTTTAGAATTTCATAAATCTCAGCCATCATCTCTCCAAATATTATTCTTTCCCCATTGTGTTTCTTTCCTTCCTTCTGGGGTTCCAGTTACAGTTACGTTAGACCAAAAGAAGAGTTCCAATTATGGATGTGAGAGTTGGACTGTGAAGAAGGCTGAGTGCTGAAGAATTGATGCCTTTGAACTGTGGTGTTGGAAAAGACTCTTGAGAGTCCCTTGGACTGCAAGGAGATCCAACCAGTCCATTCTAAAGGAGATCAATCCTGGGTGTTCTTTGGAAGGAATGATGCTGAAGCTGAAAGTCCAGTACTTTGGCCACCTCATGAGAAAAGTTGACTCATTGGAAAAAGACTCTGATGCTGGGAGGGATTGGGGGCAGGAGGAGGAGACGACAGAGGATGAGATGGCTGGATGGCATCACCAACTCGATGGACGTGAGTTTGAGTGAACTCCAGGAGATGGTGATGAACAGGGAGGCCTGGCGTGCTGCTATTCATGGGGTCGCAAAGAGTCGGACACGACTGAGTGACTGAACTGAATTGAACATGACCTATATTTCATACTCATTTTTTGAATATTTTTGATGGTTTTTATTCTTTACTGTCTATACTTTAATCTCTTTTTATTCTGATCTACGTATGTTTTATTAATTGGATTCATCTCTAACTACAAAACACTCCTCTAACCTACATGTCGGTGTACCAACCTATTTTAGTTCCTGTATCTGTCTGAGCCTTTCATCACACTGCTCTTCTGTCCTACGCACACATCCTCCAGTATTGATGTCTAGTATCATCCTGTCCTCCGTGTTGTTTTTCTTAATGGTTCCCAAGCAGAGCCAAGCTCTCACACATCCCCACTTGACTTGTACAGACCAACACAGCACTTCATGCACTTATTTGTCTATACCTCTAACTCCTACCAGTAGACTGGGAACTCCTTTGCCTTATTCAGCTTCAAGTTTCCAAGAACCAGCACACAAAAAACCAATAAGTACATTGATGCTGAGTGAATTAGTATAATGCACTCAATCCTGGTTACATGTTAGAATCATATTAGGGACGTGTGTTTTGAAAACAAACAGATATATCAAATCTAGAGGTGGAGTCTAGGCACCAGAACATTTAAAAAAACTACTATGGGTGATTCTAATGCATAGCTTGAGTTGAGGACTTCTGACTTAAAGAAACTGCCTCAAAAGAGATGACTTGATGGTGTAATGGGCTGAGACCTGAAATGGTTTCACATTATGTGAAGCGCCCCAGAAGATATACATGTCAGGGTAATGCATTTGGGTACAGCTGTCCATGGATGCATATTACCAGGAACCCTAGAGAAGACTCACTGTGTGTGTGTGTGTGCGCGCGCGCGCACGCATGCGCACACGCACGTGCATAAGTTCACATGTATTTAGGAGGTAAGAATGAGAAAAGGAATCCTCAAGGTCACAGAGGTGACAGCTTGGGAGTCTAATCTGGAGCTCAAGTTGGTAAATAATCTGAAGAAAATTCCTGTCTTCTATCTCCCTTTGCAACGGCGGTATGGGCAGACCATCCCTACCTGTTAGCAGGAGGGTGCCTCATCCCCATTCATCCCAGCACTCTGGGGAGATAGCAGGTGACTGATGAAGGCACCACTAGATAAGAGAAACCCCGATGTCAGTCCTTAGGTGAAGCTATCAGCACTCCTGCCCCAGTTCAGACCTCTCGCTGTGATGAGGCGCGCACTCCTCCAGTTGTCATAGAAACTGGATCTTTCTTTCTGACTCCCATCTCCTTTGCTGTGTGTTTGGTTTCCCGTGTTTTAATGAAATTAGGTATGCAGTGAAGTGTGCACACTTGCCTCCACATGACCATGCCCGCCTCAGATCAAAGCAGCTCGAGATTGTCTTGTGCCTCATGAGGCGAGTGGACGGCGGGGAGCCATGGTCTCCTTCCGCTGTCCCGAGGCTGCGCCCTGCTTCGGCTCCGGCATTTAGAGTCTGACACCAGCCTTCTCCAAGTTCAAATGCAGAAGCTATTTTTGGATTCTCAGATCAGACACAGGACAGAAAATTGGATTAATAAAATATCGAAAATAGGGAGAACATTCTGTGCACCCAAGGGGAGTATTTGTGACGTGCTTTAATTATTGGGAAGATGACCCTAATTGGAGAAAAAGAAAAGCAGCCCTGGATTGATATCAAACTGAGCTTAATAGAGTGTTAACGAGGCCTCCACATTTATAATATATCTCAATTGTCCTCTTGACACGAATTTGGGTCTTCAGTTACAGTCCCTGGTAATGTCCTGAATCCTATTCCTTCGTGTCTTCTGAACCCTTTATTAATAATTTTCCTGTATAAGAAGAGATTTTTAGGAAACAAGTAATTGCTGGATTCTTTGCTGCCCTCAGCTGTGAAGACTAGGATAAGACTGTGGTGTTCTATAAAAAAAAATCATTTAATGAACCATTTTCATTCTCCTTTCTTCTTCTAGGGTGGAAGGGAGTGAGGAGCATTTTCTCTCTTTACAAACTATCAGAGTTCTGGAAGGGAGGTCGTCTGTGGGGTTTCTAAATTATGTCTCTACCACTACAACTTCTCCTCACAGAATTTCACAGAATTCTCCTCACAGAATCTCACCACAACCAAGCAATCACTTGGTTATGCCTCCTGTTCTCTATACCTTCCTGTGCAAGTGTGAGTGCTAAATTGCTTCAGTCGTGTCTGACTCTTTGCGACCGCATGGACTCTAGCCCGCCAGGCTCCTCTGTCCATGGGATTCTCCTGGTAAGAATACTGGAGTGGGTGGCCATGCCCTCCTCCAGGGGATCTTCCTGCCCCCAGGATCGAACCTGAGTCTTTATGTCTCCTGCATTGGTAGGTGGGTTCTTTACCACTAACTCCGTCTGGGAAGCCCCTATACCTTTCTACCTAAGCCGTATTCAGTGAACAGACTTATTCTCTACTTCTTGTTTATACGTCACTTGCCTACGCCGTAAGTTTCTGAGACCAACCTCAGAGGAAGTGCAATGACTGCGTGTTTGCTAGAAAAGTAGATAGGATGAATCTAGTGAGTTGTATGCCCCAGGAGGGCCACTCTGAGTTATATAGGTCAGAAACATTTTTGTTTTACCCATCAGGTAACCCATGACTATAGGAACCACGGTAACCCTTCCTGCTTCCACTGAACACGTCTAAGGTCCTCCACTGGTCAGCCCTTATTCAGCATCTTAGGTCTAAGTCACCTTGCCTTTGGCCTTTGGTCCAAGAATGTCACGTGCAACAGGATGGGATGCTTTAGTATTAGTATCAAAATTATTCCTCCATCCAGGCTCTCTGTGTCTCTGGAAGATTACTGAATTTATTTCAGTCTGTATAGAGATCGATTTTTAGTATCCTGATAGAAACTCCTTTAGATTGAACACTTGCTGAACTTAGAAGTCAAGGAGGTGCTCATTGCTTTGTTGAATGAGACTTTCTATTCGCTTGTAAGAACTCAAAAGCCAGTAAACCAGCTCTTATTAATTTTGCTGCACTGGAACTGAGAATCATACCCAAATACCAACTAAATCTGGTCCAGAGGGGTCAGTCTTCCAACAGAGATACAACGCCTGACCTAGCCTTTGCTCAGTATTGAGCATCAGCTG
Source organism: Bos grunniens (assembly GCF_055505025.1). Lineage (NCBI taxonomy): Eukaryota > Metazoa > Chordata > Mammalia > Artiodactyla > Bovidae > Bos > Bos grunniens. The sequence continues at coordinate 56,702,696 of NC_141183.1, read as the reverse complement.
TGATAGGAGGTGAAAGAGTCATTCCTGAGAAGCAGGACATTCCTACAGGGCATCACCTTAAATAACAGCTCAGAAATGGGGGCCTGTTTTGCCCTAAATGTATCAACATCAACATCTTTATGCAGAAATTTGATTTCCAAAACTTTTTAGGGAAACATGACTACGTTCAACACACGAGTCACACCTGGAAATTCCCTTGACCTTAAACACAGTGGGCAGAGTTGTCAACAATGCAAACTTGCCCACAATCTCTGGCCCAGAACTTTCTATTTTAAAAATCACAGGACGTGCCAGTCCCCATGACAGGAACACCCATCCGCCCCTTCCACTTCTATTTCCATCACCCAGTATCCAGCTTTGTCACTGCATCTGACGGTAACAGACTCTAATCAGTGTATTTTCCTTTTATCCTTAGCTTTTACTGACTCAATTTATGTGTCAGTCAGAGAGGCCAGATTATGTCTCACTGAAAAAAAGTCCAAAATTTTGTGCTTAGCACAGCAAAGACTTATTTTTAACTCACAGCAAGTCTACAATGGGTCTGGACAACTCTCCAGGCCAAATGCTCTTCTAGCAGCAGCTAAGGCATCCGGTTGGAAGGAGCCTCCACCAGCTTCTGCCTGTATCTTTGGGACACTCAGACTCCTTGGTTGATCTGTCAGCAAAGAACTGTCCAGAACAGAGTTTGGTAAACCTTCTCTTAAAGGGCTAGATAGTAAATATTTTTGACATTGCAGGCCAGGGGATTTCTGCTGCAACCACTCAACTCTGCCAATGTTGCATGAAAACAGCCATAGATAATATGAAAGTAAATGAGTGTGGCATGTGCCAACAAAATTTAATTTACAAAAACAAGTAGTGTGCTGGATTTGGCTTGCAAGTCATAATTTTCTGATTTCTGGTGTACAGTCTGTCACTGGCATTAAATGGTTTTGCCTGAATTCTACACATAACATTTTACTCACATTTTATTTGTGAAGTCATATGATCACGCCTTCAGGAGCCAGAGAAGTATCAGTTTCCCATGTTTTCAGAGGAGAAATGAGAGACTATGAGTTTTACTGATTTTTTCATGCTGTTTTATAAAGTTCAGAGTAAATGGAAATTCTAGAAATAGTGATTCAATCAGACATCTTAGATTTGAATAAATCTGCAGTCACCTGGTCTCCCCCATGACCCAGGGAAAGAAGTTTAACTTTTTGGACTGTCAACATCTTTATTTGTAACATGAAGATGTCTGTCTTCCTAAAACGAACATGAGAATCAAGTGAGATATTTCAGGACAAAGGGATTTGGAAACTCAGCCTTGGAGATTCATGCCATTAGCATTTACTACTGTCTAGAGCTTTGTAGGGCCCAGAGTCAGGCTGTTCTTCAGTTTAAGGTCTAGGTTTTGTCATACTCTGAGTTCCAAACTCAAGGTCCAAAGTTGTGGCCTCTTCCAGGACTTTCGCTTAAGCTCTAGAGCTGGAGTCCAAAATTCATCTTTCCTATTCTCTGTAGACGACAGCCCATGACACTGCACGGAGTGGAAACTGGCAGTGGAATGGCTAGCTGAACTAAACAAGGGACAAAAGGGAAAAACAGGCACATGACCTCTTTTGGGGAAGCAAAACTGTTTTTATGAGGGATGCAAATTTTTTTTAGGGATGCAAATTTTTTTCTCCCTGCCGTTTCCCTCTTGGTATCCAGAAGAGTGTCATTATCTCTTAAACAGTTCTCCTAAACCACTTCAATCCTGTGCATTTGTTAGTCTAACATGATGTGCTTTAACTCCACTCTGTTTTCAAGCCTCCAGGGTGGCTGAGAAAGGAGTGAGGGAGGTGGGAGGGGCTGGAGGGGAGAGTAAGGGGAACAGCCTTCACGAAAACATTTGAAGGAAGCAAACTGACGTTTTGGTGAGCATTTTCCCTGTGCCAGGAGCATTACACACATTATCTGATTTTATCACCATAATAATACTGCATTGCAGGCTTTTTTATTTCCACCATAGAAACGAAAACTCAAAGAGTTTAGGTGACATTCCTAGGACCACACAGCTAGAAAGCTGCAGAGCCAGGATTTTGAATCTGGCTGACTTTTCACCCTTCTAGGTTGGGTCCTCCACAAAGGAACTCCATCCAGATGGGTGTCAATGATGCTTCTTCCTTTCAGGGAAGTTTACTGAGTCTTCTATCCCAGTGGGAAAGGCTGGTAATACCCAAGGTAATTCAGTACTGACGTACTTCCATGCTGCATCCTTCCCACTTAAGGACATCATTCACACCTGGTTCTCCTTCCTAGCCTCCATGCAGATTTAGGGCTGAGTTTGCAGACCCAAGGGCTTCCCTAATGGTTCAGATGGTGAAGAATCTGCCTGCAGTGCAGGAGGCCCAGGTTGCATCCATGGGTCAGGAAGATTCCCCTGGAGAAGAGAAACGCTACCCACTCCAGTGTTCTTGCCTGAAGAATTCCATGTGCAGAGGAGCCTGGTGGGCTACAGTCCAGGGGTCACAGAGTCAGACATGACTGAGCAACTAGCACTTTCACTTTTCACTTTTGAAGACCCAGGGGATGTATTTTGTCAATAAGCAATGGAAAATAAGCAAACTCTTAGGGAAGGGAACCTCAGTAAGAAGATAAGGAGACAGGATTGATAATGATGATAATTGTTAATAGTTACTATTCCCATTTACCAACCACATTCACGTAATCCTGACAAAAATCCTATGAAGTAAATACTAGTAATTATATTTTGAAACCGAGGCACCGAGATATGAGGCAACTTGCGCAAAGTTACACAGCTAGCAAATAAAAGAACTGGGATTTTGAGACTCCCTGGTGGTCCAGAGGTTAAGAGTCCACGTAGCGGTGCAAGGGACACTGGTTCTGTCCCTGATCTGGAAAGATCCCACATAGAGCAGAGCAACTAAGCCTGTGCACATTGCAACTACCAAGCCTGTGCGCTCTGCAGCCCATGTGCCACAACCAAGACCCAACAGGGTAAAATAAAATACTTTACTAAATAAAAGACCTGGGATTTGAACCTAGAAAGGAAGACCCCAAAGCCTAGTCTCTTATCCACTCTGCTAGACATCTCAACCAGCTAGGAGAGTTTTTTAAAATGCCAGTACCCAGCCCTTACCGTTAGAGGTTCTGATGTATTTGGTGTGAGACAGGTGTTGATATCGATCAGTCCTGGATGTTCTTTGGAAGGAATGATGCTAAAGCTGAAACTCCAGTACTTTGGCCACCTCATGCCAAGAGTTGACTCATTGGAAAAGACTCTGATGCTGGGAGGGATTGGGGGCAGGAGGAGAAGGGGACGAAGGAGGATGAGATGGCTGGATGGCATCATTGACTCCATGGATGTGAGTCTCAGTGAACTCCGGGAGTTGGTGTTGGACAGGGAGGCCTGGCGTGCTGCGATTCATGGGGTCGCAAAGAGTCGGACATGACTGAGAGACTGAACAGAACTGAACTGAACTGAAAGTATTCTAAATCTGAAGTGCAGCAAAGTTGAAACTGTGTGACTCAGTTACTTCATCTCCCTGGCCCTCAGCTTCTTCATCTCAGTATGGGGGCCAGGGAACTGTGAAGGGCAACTTGAGAGGTCGCAGTAAGTGAAGAGTCCCACTGGCCTTTGATGGGTGACTTCCAAGGACACTAGCATCAATTGATATTAGAGACAGTATCTCCTGATGTTTTTCTTGCCCAAATTATTAATAACATCCCGCTCGTCTCATGTGTGAGCATGCCCTTTGGCTCTCAAAATCTGCACGTGCATGATTCTAAATTCTACTGAGTATCAAGGGAGATGGAATTCTTTCCCTCATTGCTGAATGGATAATTCTCCCTTAAAATTTTTAACCAGTCAAACGGTAAAGGCAGGCATGCTGTGCATGCTGTCACTTCAGTCCTGTCCATCTCTTTGCAATGCTATGGGCTGTAGCTGGCCAGCTTCCTCTGTCCACGGGATTTTCCAGGACAGAATACTGGAGTGGGTTGCCACACCCTCCTCTAGGGGATATTCCAGAACCAGGAATCGAACCCAAGTCCCCTGTCTCCTGCATTGGCAGGTGGGTTCTTTACCACTAGCGCAACCTGGGAAGGCCAAGCTGTGAAGGAGACCCAGGCAAGTCTCCAGACTGATCTTCTCCTAGAACAGGGTCTCCATGACTGAGGAAGTGCATCTTCAGTCTGAGCCTAGAATTTCTCATTTACAAAATGGGATTTTTAAAAAGTTCAAAGGGCTCTTCTAGAGATTGAATAAAACGTCAAACGTCACATACATATCATAGAACATAGAGGTACTTGGCATATAATAAATACTTATGAATAGAATATGCATACATGATGAAATAAATGTCATTTTCCTTATTGGTCTGATTAAAGAAGAAGCTATGCTAATTTATGTAAAGCATGATGAAAGTTAACATAAATAATAATTACAGATGCCTAGCAAGATGATCAAACCAGTCAATCCTAAAGAAAATCAATCCTGAATATTCACTGGAAGGACAAATACTGAAGCTGATGCTCCAATACTTTGGCCACCTGATGCAAAGATCTGACTCATTAAAAAGACACTGATGCTGGGAAAGATCAAAGGCAAGAGGAGAAGGGGATGACAGAGGACAAGATGGTCGGATGGCATCATCAACTCAATGGACATGAGTTGAGCAAGCTCTGGGAGATGGTGAAGGACAGGGAAGCCAGGTGTGCTGCAGTCCATGGGGTCGCAAAGAGGCAGACATGACTGAGTGATTGAACAACAAAAAGTATGATGATGTCTTCTAATTCTGTGTTTATTGCATTTTAAAATGTGGGTGTGTTTCTATTACTGCAAGAAATTAAGCTAACACATAAAAAGCATGTAAAAGCCATAAGTGCAAACCCATATGTGATCCCACCACTGGATATGCACATCAGAAAGGAGAAGACACCTCCCTAGGAGGATCTTTTATTTGCAAATCAGGGGAAGAATGTGAAGATTCCTACAGTCCACTGGGGAGTCTCAGGGCTAAATCCCTCTACATTTGAAATTGAAAGAGACACGTGTACCCTAATGTTCATCGCAGCACTGTTTACAGTAGCCAGGACATGGAAGCAACCTAGATTCCCATCAGAAGACGAATGGATAAGAAAGCTGTGGTACATATACACAATGGAGTATTACTCAGGCATTAAAAAGAATACATTTGAATCAGTTATAATGAGGTGGATGAAACTGGAGCCTATTATACAGAGTGAAGTAAGCCAGAAAGAAAAACACCAATACAGTATACTAACACATATATATGGAATTTAGAAAGATGGTAATGATAACCCTGTATGCAAGACAGCAAGAGAGACAGATGTATAGAACAGTCTTTTGGACTTTGTGGGAGAGGGCGAGGGTGGGATGATATGAAAGAATGGCATTGAAACATGTATAATATCATATGTGAAATGGATCACCAGTCCAGGTTTGATGCATGAGACAGGGTGCTCGAGGCTGGTGCACTGGGATGACCCAGAGGGATAGGATGGGGAGGGAGGAGGGAGGGGGGTTCAGGATGGGGAACACATGTACACCCGTGGTAGAGTCATGTCAATGTATGGCAAAACCAATACAATATTGTAAAGTAATTAGCCTCCAATTAAAATAAATATATTTTTTAAAAAAAGAAATGGAATGTAAATCTGCAGGCTATAGGGAAGGCAGGGGACCAAGGCAAACTTGCTGAGAGGGGCCCTTGAGAGGTGGACAGACAGAGGATAACTGGCTTATCTTCATTTTTGTCTTTCTACTGAATCCTTAGTAAAATATTCATTTTCTTCCTTAAGCTCTTGTGGACTTAAATCTATTTCTTGAATTTCTTAATCAAAAGTGCTGGGTTCCCTTTCAAGTTGGTTTAGAGACAGGAAAAAATGACCATTCATGGGTTTCTACCCTCAAAAACTAAAAACTTCTGAATTGTTCATCATCACACTGCTGATGGCGAGAGAACCTAAGGTGCCCATCCCTGAGGAACAGGCAAGATGCAGGAAAGATGCCCATCTGGATACTGTTTAGCAGAAAGAAGCAACAGATGAGGCTGTTTACTTGCAACAACTAGAGAACATAAAAACATAATGAGACCAAATTAGCACAGTGCCATTCAAATAAATGTAAAACATTCATACAATAAGAGCCCTGAATTTTATGAGGATAAACAAAACTCAGAGATTCATATTCAACATGTTAGAATCGCAGGATTGGGCAGTGCAGTAAAATTAGAATGAAAAGTTATGGATGCATGGATGGACAGGTGAATTTAGAAAAACACAAATAGGAACGAGAGGCCTTGAATGAGCCAGTGATCATGGAATTGCAGAAAATGATTAACTCAGCTCTCCATAATAAAACACTTCACCTTTCAAAGCATTCCTGCAACAACCCAGAAATTAGTAGCAGCAGCAAAATCAATACTCTCCATTCTCCTTTGTTCAGGAAGCTTGTAAAATTAATGCAAAGAGGTAGACCACTCCTAGGGAATTTGATAGTTTTGCTGATTTTTAAAAGTTCAGATACTGTTTCAATGCCAAGCTGAAAAGGCTGCTTAATGTATAATTCCAACTATATAAAATTCTGGAAAAGGCAAAGCTATGGGGACAATAAAAAGATTGTGTCTGCCAGGGCTTGGGGACAAGGGAGAGAGAGATGAACAAGTGGAATATAAGGGGTTTTGATAGAGTAACAGAAGATATAGGTCACGATACATTTGTCAAAACCCATAAAATGTACATCAAAGAGTGAACCCTCGTGTGAACTATGGATTTAAGTTAATTGTAATATATTGGCACATCAGTTGGAACAAATGCACCACACTGAACAAAACGAAAGCAAACACACCAAAATATTTTAGTATAACACATGATGCAGAAGAGTATAAGAAACAGAGAGAGCTACCTTAAATTGAGGATACAACGGCAATCATACTAGAAGAAGTTGATGCCAGGTGCCTCCAGGCAGAACAGAGCCAGACTCTGAACAGAATGTGTTTTCTTTTCAGAAAAATGGGGTAGATAGGTGTACTGCTGTAACCTCTGGAAATGGTTATGCAAGTACTCTTGTAGAGAAAGACGTGTCTACTCTCTTTTGCGTACAGGAAGATACTTCTAGCAACTACAGGAGCCTGGGCCTTATTGATTTATTTAATGATTAAATTTTTTCTATGAGTTTTCAGAACTAAGGGGAGCACATTGTAAAGACAGAGGCAGCAGCAACATAGTTCTTGTATTATAAACTGCATCTCTTTAACTTTCCATGGGTAGATCTCTTCTCCATAAGGGAAAGAAAAGAGCTAATTCATAAGGAATCGTTTGAAAGCAGTGTGGAAAAAAAAATGTGTGTATGTATGTTGAAGGGGGCAAGATAGAGGTAGAAATGGATCCTCCCATTAAAAAGAATTTGATATGAACTACCTTGACAGCTGGTAAAGGAAGTGGGTATAGAACAATGACCTGAAGAATTATCCTGAAACCTTATCCAAACCCGCTAATGTCACCAGGGACTATCGTAAAACATACTCACATTGCAATCCTTTCCTCAAGCTCTTTGACAGAACAGAGTATGTGAAGGGTTGTGTGATGATCCTGGATAATTGGGCAAACAGATACAACCAGGTTTTAACAAAACTCTCTAATCTCTAAGTTTAGCGCAGGGCAGGTGGCTCTTGAACTAACCCGATTAGAGAGAAAACTTAGTGGAGAAAGGGTAAGGAAACAGAAGACCACCAGTAATAGCAAAAGGGTAGCATTGGAGTCAAAATGACCTGGGTTGTAATAGCAACTGTCACTATACGTATAGTGACATTGGGCCAGCAAGTAAGCCTGTTGCAGTCCAGATTTCCTCGGTAGTAAAATAGTAGTGCAGTATTTACTTTTCATAGTTTTATAAGGACTTCAAACAATAAATGTATATCTCTCAATGCCTGAAACAGACAGTACTCCATGTAGGGGGCTATTATAATTGCAGTCCAAGTTTAAGAAAAGTGCCACTCTCCCATCAGCAGTGGTATAAATGGGTTTAGGTAGAAGAGCTGGACTTCCCTGGTGGCTCAGGAGTAAGAATCCTCCCTGTCCATCACCAACTCCCAGAGTCTACCCAAACCCCTGTCCATCGAGTCGATGATGCCGTCTAACCATCTCATCTTCTGTCGTCCCCTTCTCCTCCTGCCTTCAATCTTTCCTAGCATCACAGTCTTTTCAAATGAGTCAGTTCTTCAATCAGGTGGCCGAAGTGTTAGAGTTTCAGCTTCAACATCAGTCTTTCCAATGAACACCCAGGACTGATTTCCTTTAGGACGGACTGGTTTGATCTCCTTGTGGTCCAAGGGACTCTCAAGAGTCTTCTCCAACACCACAGTTCAAAAGCATCAATTCTTCAGCACTCAGCTTTCTTTATAGTTCAACTCTCACATCCATACATGACTACTGGAAAAACCACAGCTTTGACTAGATGGACCTTTGTTGGCAAAGTAATGTCTCTGCTTTTTAATATGCTACCTAGGTTGGTCATAACTTTCCTTCCAAGGAGTAGGCGTCTTTTGATTTCATGGCTGCAGTCACCATCTGCAGGGATTTTGGAGCTCAAAAAAATAAAGTGTGCCACTGTTTCCCCCTTCTAATTGCCATGAAGTAATGGGACCGGATGCCATGATCTTCATTTTCTGAATGTTGAGCTTTAGCCAACTTTTTCACTATCCTCTTTCACTTTCATAAAGAGGCTCTTTAGTTCTTCTTCACTTTCTGCCATAAGGGGGTGTCATCTGTATATCTGAAATTATTGATATTTCCCTAAGTATCTGTAAAAAGAATATAGTAGTAGTACTTAAACTGGGGGATCCTTTGAAGGCTTAAATGATGCAACTCATGTAAAATAATTACATGAGTGTAATTACAAGAGAGCAAGCACTTCATAAATGTTAGTTGTTATTATCTTTATTTGTAAAATGTCTCAAAGCCTGCCTAACATGTAAGAGACAATCAGTACATGTGAATGGTCGCCTCCACCACGTGTTCCTGGCTCCAGGAAGTAGAACTCATCCTCCCAGTTCGGTGGAGGACTCCTACCCTCCTGACTTTCACCTGCTTGAACACAGGCCTCTGGGGCTCAGGCAAATGAAGATAAGAGAGGCCATTTTCAAATTTAATAAACACACAGCCACTCACGGGGCTGTCTCACATCCCCACTGGCAGTTCACAGACAGTCTTTTCTCAATTACCTGCAGCTAATTTTAACAGGAGGCTTACCTTGCTCACTTTGCTTTTTATATTCACCATTGGCCCCTCCTGAGCCCCAGCGGGATCTGCTCAGAGAGTCTAAACCCATATTAATATCCTGAGCAAAACATAATTAGAAAACGCGATCATCAGCCACAATAAAAGTGCAGTGCTGGCCAAAGCTATAGATAGAGTGAGTGGAATGTGGGGTTTATGCTTTTTTTGACATTTTCACTTGCTTTGGATTCCTCACCTCATTACTTCCTTTTATCAGAAAAATAGGAAATCAAAGCGCTTAGGCGTCTATCTACTTTCCACCCAGAGGCTGGCAGAGTAGGGCTGGTGACCCAGACCAGCTGATGGCCTATTTCTCTGAGTCAACCTTCCAGAGAACACAGCCATGCCCATCATTTGCGTTTTGCCTTTGGCTGCTTTTGAGCTAAAGTGGCAGAGAAGTAGCAACAGAGACCAGATGGCCCACAAAGCCTAAAACATTGACTATCTGGCCCTTTACAGAAAAAGTTTGCTGGCCTTCATTCCACTGTATCCATAAGAGAGACAGCTTCTGGAAGAACCCAAGATGTCTTCTTCCAACCGGCGCTGATAGCCAGCACCTGCCTCCAAGTCCAGTGGGTGACTTGGGCGGCATAAGAACTGACGCTTGGGCTGTGGAAATGGGCTGGCAGAGGAGGAAAACCCCAGGGAGGGCAGGGCCCTGCTCACTGCTCCTGAGGAGGGAAGGCCCAGGGCCCTGCTCACGCTCCTGAGGAGGGAAGGCCCAGGGAAGACCTGCTGAGTCCTGTGCAGTCTGGAGGCCTCCTCAGAGCCAGTCTGATCTTCCTGGGGCAAAGCTGTTGACGGTGGCCAGGGTTCTGTAACTCACAGCCTGGGGGGCCTGAGTTTACGAGTGTACGTGAGATTCACTTTACGTCAACTGTAGCCAAGAATTTGCATGCCTAAAACGTCCTGAGATATCTGCACTTAATGCAGATTGCTGGCTATACCCAACTGGATAACTTGGGGTGAGGTCTAGGAAGCACTGATGTACTTTTTTTTTTTTAACAGATATTACTAGTGTCATGGTTGTTGTCGCATGTTCTTATTGTTCTTTATGTCAGTGGCCCAGATAAAACACTTTAAAGAACAGTGTCCTGATGATGTGGTCTTAATCATTTTGGCGTAACAAACTACATAAGTATTTCATAGAAGCTATGGAAACTTCAATCAAAAAAAACAACAGAATGTATGTGTATAGACAGACCCAATGCTTCCTACAACTTTAGAGAGTTCTGGACTCCCCAAGGCCATCATTAAGAACCCCAAGTTACAAGCCATCCTAAAATAATGGCCATGAGAGAGAAAGTGTAGGGATGTATGATGGAAGATTGGGGGACTTGCTCCCAACAGCTGTGGCTCCCTTTTCCCCTTCTTGTGGGCTTGCATGGAGAACAGTTTCTCCTCTATGATGTGGCTGTAGGATGCTCTTCCAGATGAAGTCACCGTGTCGTGAAGGTCACATGAGGGAATATGGATGAAAGCAAATTGCAAAACTCTGAAGTACCATGCACACATAAGGGATAGTGATGATGCAATGTCAGCTATCAGGGGCTGGCTTCCAGATGCACACCATCCTCAGCTCTGTGATGGTGGCCCTCTCCTCCCATGTCCTTCAAGTCCCATCTTGACGAGACAGGCTGCCTGCCCCATCGTTCTCAGTGCCGTGGTGCCCTGAAGAATTTCACCTTGTAAAATAACTGACCACTGGATATTTCTGCCCTGGAGCTCTGCCAGCCCTACCACACTTCGGTTCAGTTCAGTTCAGTTCAGTCACTCAGTCGTGTCTGACTCTTTGCGACCCCATGAATGGCAGCACGCCAGGCCTCCCTGTCCATCACCAACCCCCGGAGTTCACCCAAACTCACATCCATCGAGTTGGTGATGCCATCCAGCCATCTCATCCTCTGTCATCCCCTTCTCCTCCTGCCCCCAATCCCTCCCAGCATCAGAGTCTTTTCCAATGAGTCAACTCTTGGCATGAGGTGGCCAAAGTACTGGAGTTTCAGCTTTAGCATCATTCTTTCCAAAGGACACCAAGGGCTGATCTCCCTTAGAATGGACTGGTTGGATCTCCTTGCAGTCCAAGGGACTCTCAAGAGTCTTCTCCAACACCACAGTTCAAAAGCATCAGTTCTTCGGTGCTCAGCTTTCTTCACAGTCCAACTCTCACATTCATACATGGCCACAGGAAAAACTATAGCCTTGACTAGATGGACCTTTGTTGGCAAAGTAATGTCTCTGCTTTTGAATATGCTATCTAGGTTGGTCATAACTTTCCTTCCAAAGAGTAAGCGTCTTTTAATTTCATGGCTTCAGTCACCATCTGCAGTGATTTCGGAGCCCAAAAGAATAAACTCCCACACTTAGTGTGCCCCAATCATGAAACCAGCTCCTCTTCCTCTTTATTTCCTGGTTTTGCTCTGATTAGATGATATTTTGCAATATTAATGTGTGCCCCTTCCCCTTTGTATGTTTTTCTTTCCCCCCTTCCTCCCCCTACCACCCACTCAGCTCTTTCATGAGAAAGAAAAGCAGAAATGGGGTTATCTGTTATGGGAGAGGAAGCTCTTCTACACGGGAAGACCAAGGAAAGCTCCCCCGAGGGGCAACACTGAAGACTAAATACAGAGAAAGAGAAGAAGTGAGTCCTGAACTTTAGCAGAGTGCCGTGCTCCACATCCCCCAGAGGAAAAACAAGTGTCAAGACTGAGTGGGGAGCCTGGCTCATGTGTTTAAGGATGAGGTGGAGGCAGCAATGGCCGGAGGAAGCTGGGAAGGGGTGAAGGATGAGCGGCATGCTCACGGGGACCAGGGTCCTGAGGCTTCTATTCTGAGTGATTCAAGAACTGGAACTTAAACCATAAAAGATCACTCTGACTGTGTTAAGCATCAGAATCACCTTTCAGGAGCCTCCCTCTTGCTGTGTAGGGTCTCAGGCAGAAGCCAAGCAGCCAATTAGGAGGCTTGTTCGCAGCCTCAGCAGGAGACAGCCACGGGGCTCAGACTCAGTGCAGAGGTGAGGGCAGTAAAGCAGATCACGCTTGAAATGAGGGTTAGAGCAGGATATGAAAGAAAGAAGACCAGGAGAGCTGCACGCTGCAGAATCTGACAGAGCTAAGATGATTTTCTCTCAAGACAGAGTCAACTTGGCTGTGGGAGTGCGGCTGGATCAGACATTTGGTGCTCACTGGAGATGCGTGTAGTAACCATCTACATAGGGACAAAGAGTGGACAGCTCAGCACATCAGCCTGGAGTTCAGGGGAGACGGACATGCCAATGTCAAGAGTGTGTCCCACAGGGTTCCGAGGGCATTTGATTGTCTGTGGTTGGATGAGCATCCTAAGGGGGAGGGTGTGGATGGAGAGGGGAATATTGGAGAACTCCAGTGTAAAAAAATGGGGTAGAAACACAGAATTCACAGAGGAAACTGGGAAGAGGGACTTGTGAGGTAATGAGACAATCAAAACAGAGTGGTCTGTACAACAGACTCACTTTTCTGTACAGCTGAAACTAACATAACATTGTGTTATGTTAACTAACATAAATCAACTATGGCCCAATAAAAATTAAAAATTAAATTCAACAAAAAATAATTTTGTTTGCAAAAAAAAATAAATAAATAAATAGTGAAGTCCTAAAAGTAAAAGGAACGGCTCAATAAGGAAGAGATAATTCAACAGCATCAAGCACTAGCTGTACTTCCAATAAGGACTGAGACCTGCCCATGGATGTCAGCGGTGTGCTATGTTCAGCTCTGTGGATTTGCAATGTTCCCTGGGAGAATTAGGAATTATTTGTCCCCAGGAGTTACAGGGACATTTAGATTGAGACAAAGAGTTGTTCCAAAGCGAAGCTAACCTGATGGATTCCTATCTGCTGAGCAGGGTGCCTGCCCTTTTCTCAGGTCCAGAGAAGTGATTTTTCATCAGAGGAGAAACCTGTCACCCCTTTGAGATGCCAAGCCATAAATCTTCTTTCCACCAACTTGCTAATAGTTTTTGTTGCCACCTTTCCTGATAATCCAGAGTAATTGTTATGAAATATGGGCTTGTTCTAGCCCTGCCAGCTATGGCGCCTCCATCCTCTGCAGGTCCCGGGAGAGCAGAGGCTCTGTGTCTGTCACTGGGTGTGCGTGTGTTAGAAGCACAGCAGATGCTGTTACCAAGAGCGTGACATCCTGCTGAAACTGGAGGCGCCACACATCAACCCTGAAATCTGAGAGCCAGTGGCCCCTCCTGCCCAAAATACATCAGCAAGTGGCCTCTGCATTGTTTAATGCATTCTGTTTCTTGTGGAGACAGAAGGAAAATGAATCCTGTTTAACCAGGGGAACAAAAACATACTTTCATATGTGCTTTTACTTATTCCATAGAAATGTATTGAGCATCTGACGTTGTCTGTAGGATACAGGGTTAATTTTGATAGAAATGAGCAATCTAACATGTACATCTTATGAAATTCAGAATTAGTAGGAATTAGCTGAAAGAATATTTTCTCTGGGAAGAGTACTAGATTGGGAGATATGGTGCAGGGGTTCAGTAAGTGCAGCTCTAAGCGTCCCCTTTTCCTTCTGAAGAATGCACTCAGATCAGTGACCATGGGATTTTGCCTGTCCATAATGAACTCCCACCAAATCTTAAAAATCCTTGCAAAAGGCTTAGCAAGCCTCTTAAACCCAACATGGAAACTTCAACAAGAGTCCCATGGAGGATGAAAAAACTGCCTTTTCAAGTCTCTTCTCCATGGTTCAATGTCTTGCCAACTTGCTACACTGGCCCCCCATTCTATAATGGTGAGGTGACATCAAATATTCCCTGTAGCTTTGCAATGATAGGTAGTGAGTGAACATACACAGCTGGATATCTCCAGAGTGTAAGTGGGATCCACTGTGGCCTGCTGCTGCTGCTCTTTAGTCATTAAATCATGCGCAACTATTTGCGACCTCATGGACTAGCCCACCAGGCTTCTCTGTTCATGGGATTTCCCAGGCAAGAATACTGGAGTGGGTTTTCCATTTTCTATGATTGCCATATACTGGGCTAAGTCTTGGGGATATAAAATTGAAGACAAATTCTTTCCCTTAAGAAACACAAATGGAAAAAGAGTTTGTAAATGTCAAGTGACTTTAAGGAAAGAAGCATCTTTTGGCAGATCCAGCCCTAGTCTTGGCTCATGAATCCTCTGGCTAAACCTGTGTCTCAATCTTGACTGTGGTCATCCAATAACTGAAAATTGTCAAGTTAAGATCTGATAAGGTTGTTTTAACAATTGCTTGAGCAATGGTTTCTGCATTATAGTTAAAGCCTAACAATTTACTTCCAACTTTCATAATTTAATATAGAAAGTACATCAAGTCAAGTGACCCAACACTAAATTAGTTTAGGATTTCTAAGTAAGTGCAAATGCCTGAAATAAACAACTGGAAAGTATCATGCTCTTCCTCTGTGCCAGGCATTGTGCTAAGAGCTTTATATGGGTTCTCTTACTGAATTCACAAACCTCTAAATAAGTACTATTATTATCTCCCATTTCACAGATGAAGAAAGTGTTTTGAGTCAGGACTCAAGCCCATAATGTCTGACACTAGAGTCCAGCCTTAAGCCTTATAATGAAACATTTCATCACACAAGGTTGATTCAGACTGCTTACATCCACACTTGATGAACATTAACACATTATGAATGGTTTTATACACTGGCGTAACTTACTCAGCAGAATGGTTAGAGTCAGGGATGGCAGGACCCAAGGACATCAGCAAAGTTGTGTAAGGATAACTGACAGATCTCACTTTGGTCAATTCCTTTGCATTCTTTTATACACAAAAGCGCTGAACAGACTCTGAGGCCCAAATCTTTTTCTCTACCCCTTTGATGAACAAAGACAAGGACTTTAAAACTGTTAGAGAATAACAGAAGTAAGATATAAAGTCAGATTAATATCCCCACATCTCAGTTGGCTAAACTTGGTTGATTCTGGCAGCTTTCTCACATTTATAGGTGATCCTTTCTCCATCAAGACCACCAATATCATCCTTTTCTACTTTTCTCATTTTTTCTCATTCTTCAAGATTGAGTTTAAGGGTCACTTCCTCCAAAAAGCTCTCCTGAATTCTCAGAACTAACCAAATGGATCTCATCTATTTCCTGTACCATTATAGCATTATAGCTGTCTCACACTTTGCTCCATTCCATACTAGGCTATGAAACCTTTTAAACAAAGACTGTAATTTACTCCTCTTTGTATACTCAACATGTAACAGAGTGGTAAACATATAATAGATACTTGATAAATGAATGAACAAATACTTTCTCATACAGACCAAGTGAGTTTGGTCTGCTTATAACCAGAGTCTACCTGCTTAAATTTAGTTATCAGTCACTTGGTTTCAGTACAGCACATGTCCACCCTCACAACTGAAAACAGAACTTATGATCTAATTGAAACTCAGATCTAGAAACAATAACAGAGATAAGCTGGTCCAGCCTTCTTTATATTGGTAAAGAAATCGAGCCAAGAGTCCTGAAGAGCTTTTCCCAAGGATGCCCAGGTACTCAGGGGCAGATCTGGGAATGAAACCTAGAATTTGACTCCTAACCAGATGTCACTGACATTTCCCCCAACTGGGGCTCCTAGCACACTTACCATGAGCAAGTTCTTCCCAATGGATTGATTCATCTACATTGAGATGTCCTCAAAGTAACAAATGAAAAGTTACAAACAAAACACAAATTAATTTTCCATATGTTGTTAAAACCAAATCGCAGAGTCTCTCATCCCTGTTAGCACTCAATTACAATTTCTAAAACATGTTTCAAAAATTCAGTTATTCCCAGCCATTGTTTATTATTTCTCAAATAATTTGGTGCAGAAAAGAAATTTTAAAAGTGTTGCTGCTGCTTTTTATCTTTAAATGGACAGTCAAGGACATCTACCATAAGAAAAATCCTCATTTCAGCCAGAACATTGATTTCAATAAATCTATTCAAAGCAATAAAGTGGCTTTTTTTCTTTTTGGTAAAATACACTCACAGTTCACAAAGTATTTTGTTGATAGAAATGTTAGCAAGCAATGACAGATGTGCAGCCTAAAACTGCTGAAATGTAGAATAAGACCCACCAGTCATTAAAAATTAAAACATTGCTTCAGTGGACACTTAGTCTAGAGTGGTTTACACAGCACCATGATGGAGCTTCTGCAGGTGCATCACAAAGAGCAAGGGATGCACAAGCAGAAACATCTGCAGAAGTCCAATTCTATCATCTGTTAACTCTGTGGCCACTGGTGAGAGGTTTAATCCTCTCCATTCCATCCATCAAGTGAAGAAATATGTAATGACCACCTATATGATGCAGGCTCTATTCTAGGCACTTGGTGAACAGCATTGAGAAGAAAAGTTAGGAGAAAACCCTATTCTCATCAAACTTACATTCTCATAAAGGGCGACTTTGGAAGACAAGTAATACATACACACACACACACACACACACACACACACAGATAGGAAATATATAGTATGTTATTGGTGGTAATATGGTTAGGAAATAGGGAGTTCAAAGAAGAAAGCAATCTTTAAACAGGGTGATCATGGAATGTGTCCCTGAAAAAGTGACATTGGGAAGAGTGAAGAAATGAATCAAGTAGGCACAAGTAGATAGAATGCTCCAGGCATAGAAAATAGCAAGTTCAAAGCACTGGAGTGGGCTGAAGGTGGTGTTCTTTAAAGAGTATCAAGAATGTCTGTCTAGGGCATTGGGAGTGATGGAAAGAGTAATAGGGGGTGAGCTCAAAGAGGTATTAGAAGACGGAACGCAGAGGAGTGGACATTGCACGTCAATAAGAACACTAGCCTTTTTTCCCCAAGTGAGATGAGAAGCTTTTGAGGAGTTTTATGCAGAGGAGTGGTGTAAGCCGGCTCCAAGTGTTAAAAGGAATTGGACCCAAAAATTGGAAGGATGGAGTCATCATTAACTGAGATAAAAACAGTGGGAGGTACAAGTTAGTTGAGAAAGCCAGGTATTTGGTTTTGGATATATTGACTTTGAGATACTCATTAGACATGTAAGAGAAGATACTAATTAGATCATTGGGTCTACTTTGTACAGGAGAGGTCCTGACTGTAGATTTAAATCTGCCCTGCCACATTGGTTAAAGCAACGAGACAGAATGAGATCACCAGAAAAGAGAGATGTCCAAGGGCTGAGCCCTTAGGCACCTGAATTGAGATGTGGGTAATAAAAATAATGCTCAGGAAGTGTTTACTATGTACTATAGACCCTGCTCTGAGTGCTTCACATATGAATTTATTTATTTTCCCTGACAACTCCATAAAGTACTATTTTTAATAAGTACTTTAATAAGTAAATACTATCATTAATAGTACCCTTATTTTGTAGATTTGGAAATTGAGAGAAAGAGTAACTTGTCCAATGTCATGTACTTGCTGAGTTGCATAGCCAGAATTCCAACATGGACTATCTGGTTTCAGAGTCTGAGCTTCTAAGCCCCTTCCTAGTAATGTCTCTAGCTAGAAGGGAACTCACATGAAAGACTTGGAAGGGAAAACCAGTAAGGGGGAAGGAAAACCAGGGTAGCATGGGGACCTAGCAACCAACTGGAGAAAGTGTTCCAAGAGGAACAGAGTAACCTGTCAGTTGATGGTGGCAGGTCAAATAAAGATGAGGACCGACAGAGAAGTGTGGAGGCTGCTGGTGACTGATGACAGCAGTAAAAACGGAATTGATGTGAGTTCAGGAGAGAAGGAGGCTTTAAACAATGAGTTTTGACACTTCTCCAGAGAATCTTTGCTATTATAGGAGAGCATATCAACAGACATAAACTGGAGGGGGATATGGGGTCAGCTGAAGATGTCTTTTAAATATAGGACAACAAATAGCATAAAGGCACTGAGAATTGTGTGGTACCAGAGAAAAAACGAATGGCAAAGGAAAGACACAGGCATATTGCTGCAGTAACCTCCTGAATAGCAAAGGTAACCTTTGGGAAAATGGACCCAGTAACCAGAGGGGAGCAGTGTCTACAGGCACAGATACTGGTAGTTGGGTAAGTGTGGTGGTAAGACTTTGTGAACATTCTCTTCTGACTGTTGAAGTTCCTATGCTCCCACCTCCTTATTCATGATGGGTATTGTAATCTCTCTCTTCCAAGGTGGTTGTGAGAATTGAATAAGACAACGTAGTAAAAGGCTAGTGTCATGCCTCATACAATTTATGAGCTCAAATTATAGAAATTCCTTCACCTGCTCCTTATTGGTTATTACTGGTATTGTTACTGATTATTAACATTTATTGAGCATTTATAATGTAGCAGATGCTGCTAAATACTTGACACACATTCCTCACAGAATGGTCCTTCCATGTTTGTGGGATCTTGTTGAGACTTTCTAGGCTCTTTCAAGGAACTAATTTGGAACTTGGTTAACTAGTTATTTCCTTTCCTCCCCAGTGTTCCCTTCATATCTTAGATGATCATCAAACCCATGGATGAAACGTTTATCAGCAACTGCTCTAATCCAGGTTTTTACTATTTGTTCATTCACTCTGATTCACCTGCAGAGCAGTGGCTTATGGCTGGGACCCAAATGCATACTATCCATCTAACAACCTTTGTGGGGTGACATGGAACATGATAGACTGGGCTGATCCCTTTGCCATCCCTGGGTGTATTTGATGTTGGCTTCACTGAAACTACATCAGAAGGGTAAAAATCCCTGCACACAGCAACTGGCATTTGTTCAGGCATTCTTCATTGTGGGTGATGAAATGGGAGATGAATCAGTGAAATGGGAGATGAAACCAGCTTCTGAACAGCAATGTTCTCAGCTGGGAAAAGCCAAGTTAGGACTAGAATGCCTCAGGCATCCACTGGGCAGTAACGGTCTGGATTTTGTCATCACTTGGACATGTTCTCTTTTACTCTTTAAAATGAGTATGCATTTCTCTACGGAGGACCCCCTCATCATAATCTATCAATCATTATAAATCCCAACTCTCCTGAAAGAATCCCTTCAGGGAAAGAAGATTCCCATTCTGTTTCCACAAGTCTGTTTCAAAAGGAAAGTGTCATTCACCAGGCCCTGTCCTTGAGTGGTTCGTGCAGAGTAACATGAAGAGAGGCCATTGTGTTCCTTAGGAACTCCAGTGCATAAAGTAGCCAGTGCTGTTTTTTGAGTTGTTTCTTTTCAGGGTACAGACAGCTCCAAGATGATATGTTATCAAGAGCCTTCTGATAGGTCCGAACCTTGAGCTTGCCACAAGACTAGAGCTTGTTCAGACAAACCAGAATGTCCAAAAGTTACCTTTGCTTCATTTCAATGCCAAACTCTCCTCCCCAGTTGGAGCTTAAGCCCCATTAACATAACATGGAATGTATGAAGAAGCTTATTCCCAAACCACACACACAAGATTCTACTTGCCTTCACTGTAATGATAAAACTTCTCTGCTTGTGGATATTAACACACAGAAATTAACACACAGAAATCTCTTGCATTCTTATACACTAACAATGAAAAATCAGAAAGAGGAGTTAAGGAAACAATCCCATTCACCATTGCAACAAAAAGAATAAAATACCTAGGAATGAACCTACCTAAAAAGACAAAAGAACTGTATGCATAGAACTATAAGACACTGATTAAAGAAATCAAAGATGACACAAACAGGTGGAGAGATATATCATGATCCTGGATGGGAAGAATCAATATTGTGAAAGTGACTATACTAGCCAAAGCAATCTATAGATTCAATACAATCCCTATCAAACTCCCAATGGTATTTTTCATGGAACTAGAACAAAAAAATTTACAATTTGTGTAGAAACACAAAAGACTCCAAATAACCAAAACAATCTTGAGAAGGAAGAATGGAGCTGAAAAAATCAACTTGCTTGACTTCAGACTATACTGCAAGGCTACGTTCATCAAAACAGCATGGTACTGGGACACAAAACAGAAATACAGACCAATGGAACAAGATAGAAAACCCAGAGAGAAACCCATGCACCTATGGGTACCTTATCTTTGACAAAGGAGGCAAGAATATACAATGGAGAAAAAATAGTCTCTTCTCTAAGTGGTGCTGTGAAAACTGGACAGCTACATGTAAAAGAATGAAATTAGAACATTTCCTAACAACACACACAAAAATAAACTCAAATGGATTAAAGACCTAAATATAAGACCAGAAACTATAAAACTCTTTGAGGAAAACTTAGGCAGAACACTCCTTGACATTCATCACAGCAAGATCTGCTATGACCCACCCCCTAGAATAAGGAAATAAAAAATAATAATAAACAAATGGGACCTAATTAAACTTGAAATCTTTTGCACAGCAAAGGAAACTACAAACAAGGTGAGAAGACAACCCTCAGAATGGGAGAAAATAATAGCAAATGAAACAACTGACAAATGATTAATCTCCAAAATATACAAGCAACTCCTTCACCTCAGTACCAAAAAAATCAAACAATGCAATCCAAAAGGGGGCCGCCGCCGCCAAGTCACTTCATAGACGGCAGCCCACCAGGCTCCCCCGTCCCTGGGATTCTCCAGGCAAGAACACTGGAGTGGGTTGCCATTTCCTTCTCCAATGCATGAAAGTGAAAAGTGAAAGTGAAGTCACTCAGTCGTGTCCGACTCTTAGCAACCCCATGGACTGGAGCCTACCAGGCGCCTCCATCCATGGGATTTTCCAGGCAAGAGTACTGGAGTGGGGTGCCATTGCCTTCTCCAAAAGGAGGCAGAAAACCTAAACAGACATTTCTCCAAAGACATACAGATGGCTAATAAACATGAAAAGATGTTCAATATCGCTCACTATTAGAGAAATGCAGATCACAACTAAAATGAGGCATCACCTCACACCAGTCAGAACGGCCATCATCCAAAAAAAAAAAAAAAATCTATAATCAGTAAATGCTGGAGAACTGTGGAGAATAGGGAACTCTTTTGCACTGTTGGTGGGAATGCAAACTGATACAGCTGCTATGGAGAAAACCACAGCAATTCCTTAACACACTAAGAATAAAGCTGCTCTTGTGTGTGCTAAGCTGCTTCAGTTGTGTCTTACTCTTTGCAATCCGATGGACTGTAGCCTGGCAGGCTCCTATGTCTGTGTTATTTTCCAGGCTAGAATACTGGAGGGAGTGGCCACGCCCTCCACCAGGGGGTCTTCTTGAGCCAGGGATTGAACCCAGGTCTCTTATGTCTCCTGCATTGGCAAGCAGATCTTTTACCATTAGCACTTCTTGGGAGGTCCCAAACTACCCTAAGAACCAACAGTCCCACCACTGGACACACAGTCTGGGGAAACCATAATCAAAAAAGACACATGTACCTCAATGTTCATTGCAGCACTATTTAAAATAGCTGGGACATGAAAGCAAGCTAGATGTCCATCGACAGATGAATGGATAAAGAAGCTGTGGTACATACACACAATGGAATATTACTCAGCCATAAGAAGGAACACTTTGACTCAGTTCTAATAAGGTTCTACATGAACCCATTATGCCAAGTGAAGTCAGTCAAAAAGACAAAGACAAATGTCATATATTACTGGATATATATGGATTACAGAAAGATGGGACTGACAAGCCTAACCTTCAGGGCAGCAGTGAAGATGCAGACATAGAGAAGAGACTTGTGCACACAGAGGAGAAGGAGAAGGTGGGATGAGTTGGGAGAGTACCATTGAAACATACATATTGCCATATGCAAAATTAGACAGCCAATGGGAATTTCCTGTATGATGCAGGAAGCTCAAATTCAGTGCTCTGTGACAACATAGAGGGGTGGGACGAAGTTTCAAGAGGGAGGGGATATACGTATACTTATGGCTGATTCATGTTGACATATGGCAGAACCCAACACAGTATCGTAAGGCAGCTATCCTCCAATTAAAAATACATACATTTAAAAGTTTTCCTGCTTAAATATTCATCCCTTGCCCTAATAAAAGAACTACCCTTTCCTTGACAGGGAGCCATGGCTTTGGGAAAAGACTCCCCATGACCTCCTTATTTGCTGCAAATGAAATCTTCACTTTGTGTGATCATTTTCCTTGGTGTTGTCTCTGACTAAAAACTCACCAAGAAGCAGATCCCCTTTGGATTGGTAACGACAGCAATGAAAGGCAGTGGCTTACCCTCGCTGAGCAATTTTTAATCAGTGGCTCCCTTTCCCTTATCTGAAAAATGGACATGCTGGGATCTGACAGGCTTGAGACCTGAAAATCAGAGCTAACCTAAATCTGTTTCCTCTGAGGAAGGAAGTGATTATGTGGACCTTTGGGATTGTCCTGATGTTTTATAATATGCACACAAAGTTCTTTATTAAGAGATGAGGAGTTATTGAAGTGAAGAAATACTACTACTGTGCAAGGGATCTTTATTTCTCTTATGGGTGCCTACCTTGCACTGAACTTGTTAATCTATATATACCGTCTCACTCCCTGCACATTTCCTACAGGGTAAGTATAGGTAACTCGAATGTGAAGCTGAAGAGACTCATAGAGGAAAAGGACTTTGCCCAAATTCACACAGCTGACAAGTGATGGATCTCACATTTGTACTTGTCTTTTAGACAGACTTTCTACTTTTAACCACCAAATTATATTGCCCCCTGATTGATTTCACCCATATTGAGCACGCCCGAGGTTTGCAGGGTCCTTCTGCGACACCAGGCTTTATAATGCCCATATGGCTTCACTTGGAGACATTCTGGAAGCTGTAAGTTCATAAATAATGTCTCTTCCACTTGGTCAGACTTGCAGTGCCAGTGGAAGACAGATGATCCTCGGCTGTACATGGTATCCCTGCAAGCTAACACGTTACTTCGTAGTCTTGGGTTGCCATCCCCTGGAGTGTTTTGATGCGATCAGTTGTCAGTTTCAGGTCTGTTGTTTCTCTCAGCAGAAGCCCAGCCAGTGGAAGATGACAGCCCCAAAGCCCTGCCTGTGTTAGGGGAGCTATCGAAGTCGGATAATGACATAAGCGAGTCGGTGTTCATCTGGGGAACCTCAGACAAAGCAGCCCAGAGAAAAACCATCTCTGTCGATGAAGGTTTGTTTCACTTGCAACAGGAAAAGCAGCAGCAGCAGCATCCGGAGCCAGTACTCAGGCTGGGGAGAGGGAAAGGGAAGCTGAAGCTGCCACATGTGAGTAGCATTTTGCGCTTTCTCTGCAGCTGGGAAAGGAACGCTGGGGAGGGGGCTTGGCTGTGAGGTGGGCGTGCATGTGTGCGTTGGGGCTCTCTGTATGGCTGAGGGTGGGAGATGGTTTACACAATTAACAAGTCCCTTGGGGATCTGCTCTCCTCTGCCAAAGGAGGTGCAAGAGTGGGCTCACACGCACTTGCATTTTCTCCGCTGATCATAACACACGTAAGCAGCAGGTGGGGATTGTTTTCTTTTGGTTTTCATTTTTTCTTTCCTCTTCTCCATTCTTGAGAGTGGGTTACACAGCAGAAAGCGCAGCCGAAAGAGGATTCCTAAGTGGAAGGACTCTTTTCTTTCCCAAGAGGTTTTCTTTCCCAAGTTTCTTTAGCAGGTGTGCAGATCTCCATTCCTTTGCCCCTGAGCTGCTCTTTGGTAGGGGTGTTTACTCCCTGCTAACCACAAAGCAGCCAGGGTGACTTTTGCATCTCTCTCAGCCAGAGTTGTCTGCAATAAACAGCACCAGATCTGACACAATTTAACCTCTCAGGTGTACTGTTCAAAGAGTTTAGTGAGCAAAGCCCTGGGATGGGAAACATGGGATGTACTTCATGCCTCTGCTCAGCAGGTCTCTCAAGGCTGACAGCATGGATCTTGAACTTTGGGAAAGTTTTTTGTTTGCTTGTTTAGCCAAGCTCTGACATTTACTGTGAACATGGGATCGAGTGATGCTGAAAAGGGGCAGGAGAGAATGCTGTTGCTTTAAAGCCCTCGTGCAGCAGGTTGTTGCAGCATCAGGAACTGGTTAATGTCTTTGGGTTACTGTTACTGATGCTAAATAATGTGTGGAGCCAAAGCACACCTGGGCATGATGTATTCTGGTTATGGGAGGACACAGGTGCTTGTGTGCAGTTTGTTTTCTCATCCCTGCTTCCTTCTTTCTTTCTTTAGAAGGTTTGATGTGGCTGCGCCTGTCATGCTGAGTGTTTGTATGTTTGAGTATCTGCAGTAAATACATACAAGTTCATCCTCCCTAGGAGGGGGGAGGGGGGAGGAGGGACACAGCATCGCCTATCCTAAACACAGGCTTTGAGCAGCTGTGCATGATGAAGGGAGAAGAGTCAGAGACGCTTCACACTGGGGCTTGGTCGGGAGGAGAGCAGTCAGTGATGCTTGAGTGAAGAACTGAGTGCCCTAGCGCTGGAGGGCCAGGGCCCAGCTCCTGAGTTGCCGTGGGGTGTTGGTGGTGAATGAACCATGGGATGAGTTTCTTGGGGAGTCCTCTCACCCAGGCCACGCTTTCTGACCTTTCCCACACTTTGGCTCCCCGAGGAAAAAGACAAGGTGACTCAAAGCTGGGGATTAGCGGCTTAGAGGGGCTCGAGTGGCCATCCCAGTGGAGAGGGTCCACTAGGTGGGACATCATGCTATTTGGAACCCTTCCCTGGCGCAGTGGTATGCCTTGGCATCCAAGTTGGGAGAATCTAATTTAAGCAACCAAGGAAGGCCAAGGAAATGAGGCAAAATGAGCACCCTGATGTCTATGCTTTGTTATTATTTATTTTTGCTATCACTGAGGAAACATTAAAAAGTGGGGTTTCCTTTAAGATTTTTTTTCCTGAACTCAACTTTTTATCACCTCTGGTTCTTCTCTGTGCTCTCAGGCTTTGTCCAAGCATGCATTTTTGACACAATTGTAACTACAGTCTAGATATGTTCATTTATACTGTTTGTTTCCAAGTATTATTCCATAAACACTTCCCCATCTTCCAGTACAGTTTCACACAGATGGCTAATTGTGGCTGGATTAAATGGATTAATCTGTTAAGTGGATCTGCCATGATCTGTTTCAGCAATTGTTGACTGTTTAAATTGCTTCTAGTTTTCCCATCATTATAATACCACTCTGAATATGTTCTGTGCATAAAGCAGTTTTACTTCTCTTTCTTAAAAAAATTGGTTGAGGATGAATTCCCAACAGTGATATTAGTGAGGCAAAAAATATGAACATTTTAGTGGCTTTTCCTGCCTATTACCAAACTGTTCTCTGAAATATATTTCCATTGCCCCAAATCATCTGTAAATATCAATTGATCTAGAGTCTTATGTACATTAGATTCCCACCCCCTCTAAATTAGGAACTGTAAAAAGTTTCCTAAGGTTGGTTTTTTCAGAGTTTGCTTTTTTTTTTTTTTTTGGAGTTTGTTTTGAGTCCTATTAAGCCAGGCAGTGCAGGGCTTCCCTAGAGCAACTCAGCTCTGTCAACGACCCCCGTGAGCACCCAAGTTCACAGCCTCCCCTTTTTGTCTCTGTGGGGGTGAAGAAGGGGTGGGCAGAAGCCCTCCATCCTGTACCAAGAGTTCCTGAGAAAGATGAACAGCGGTCACAGTTTGGGGGTGGGAGAAGCCAGTTCAGGATTCCCTTTAAGCCCTGGAACTCAAGGCTGTCAGGCTCCTCAGCCCTTCCCACCTCCTCCCCAACCCCATCAGAGCCAGGGAAGTGGCAGAATCCTGGATTCTCAGGATGTGAGATGAAGGCCTGACCGAGAAGGGGGAAGGGGGCCCTTGGGAAGATGAGGGCTGGCTAAGCTTTTTGGGAAAGAAAGGAGAATATTTGAAGGTCTCCACTCCTGGGAGTACTTCTCCGGAATGTATGTGCTTTAATGACGGGAGCCAGACAGGGCTGAATGTCAACTCTGATCAAATTAAGAGCAGTTGGAACACTCCTTTCTCAATGCTTACCTCCCATAAGGACAATTTTACCAACAGTTTATTTTTTCTTTTATGTTGCCCATGTATCTGGTCAATCTGGAGATTAATCAGTGCTATTCTGACCTCCTGTGTAGCTTCCCATAAATCGCTTCAGTGCTAATCTCTTTTGTTCATTTTGTAATTATTTGTGCAAAGGCCAAAAGTACCCAGTGGGAGCCATGCAGAAACTCAGCATGTATTTGCCCATCCTGACCTATGCAAGGAGGGACTGGCAGTGTCTTGGGAGTGGGAATTTCCTGCCCACAGATAAGTGGGTTTGATAAATGTGGGGGTTTTAGAAGCGCTACTAACTCAGTGCATGAGGGCTTAATACAGGCAGTACTGCGTCACAAAACTGATGAGCCACTGGCATGTCAGAGTTGAAGGAGAGGTGATGGAACAGAGACCTGAGAAGAAAAGGAGGCTTTGCTGCTTCAGATGCTGGACAGGAGGAAGAAATGGTGTGCTCACGGTCTTTATTCTGGGGAGAATAAAGCTTTGGTCTGCTAAGGAGAGGACAAGAAGCTTTTCAATTGTAGCACATGTATTTAAGAGAGACATCAATAAGGACTTCCTATGTGATAACACTCTTTATTCTTTCCTGTATTATTGGTTGAAGGTCTAACTTTCCTACAGGCTTATACTCTGGGAGAACAAGCCTAGTATCTGCTTAATTCCTGCTACAAACACGTTTCTCTATGGTTTGCCATATTTGATAGGACAGGCTTTAAGGGTGCATCTACATCAGTGCTTTTAATCCTCTGCAGTGTTTACTATTATTAGTCCCATTTTATCTATTTGAAAACTAAGAGACAAGGAGGTTATAATGGAGGATGTGTGGGGTCAAGGCTCAGAAGGAAAGAGCATTGAAACAGAGGAAGAATTTCAGGCCACTTGAAAGTATCAAGACCACAACATGAGCCCAAGAAGTTGAGCTCCAGAGTTTGTGTTCTTAATCCTCAAGTCATTCCCATGGGAATGATTGAAACTCTAAGAGAATGTTAAAACAAGCCTGTGCAGCTAAAATGAGCTATAATAATAATAACAAAGATGATGGAGATTTTTGTAACCAAGCCACTATTTCATATACATCAGTCCCTTTTGCCCCAGCTGGTAAAGAATCTGCCTGCAATGCGGGAGACCTGGGTTTGATCCCTGGGTTGGGAAGATTCCCTAGAGAAGGGAATGACTACCCATTCTGTATTCTGGCCTGGAGAATTCCGTGGACTATATAGTCCATGGGATCGCAAAGAGTCATACACAACTGAACAACTTTCACTTTCAAGCCTATCTAGCTCAGGATTCTGTGTAGAATAAACTCTGACACTTAGGCTTTCCCTGGTAGTTCCACTGGTAAAGAATCCGCCTGCAATGCAGGAGACCCTGGTTCAATTCCTGGATTGGGAAGATCCGCTGGAGAAGGGATAGGCTACCCACTCCAGTATTCTTGGGCTTCCCTGGTGGCTCAGCTGGTAAAGAATCCACCTGCAATGTGGGAGATCTGGATTCAATCCCTGGGTTGGGAAGATTCCCTGGAGAAGGGAATGGCCACAGAGAAGTATTCTGGCTTGGAGAATCCCATGGACTCACCAAGAGTCCATGGGGTCTCAAAGAGTTGGACATGCCTGAGCGACTTTCACACACTCACTCAGTCCCTTTTACCAATGTTTTGTTTGTGCATTTTGAGTTAATTCTCACAATAGCTGTATAGGATGACCACTATCCTTATCTCTACTTCACCAGTGAAGAAACTCAGGCTCCAAGATGTTATATAACTTCCCCAAGGTCACAGAGCCTCCCTCTGACATCTGTTAAAACTGATGTACCAACTAGTAAGCACTGGATTGGGGCCAGAGCACTCACAACCAAAGGGCTCCTGAGGCAGCAGAGGTGGGCTCCCGGGCCTCCTCTCATCTCTGGGTTTAGAATCCTGGGATGGCTTCTAGAACCACCTCCCGTGATGCTGCACAAAAAACTTAGGTCTCAGCCCATGCCTGCACTGCCTCAAAGGCAAGTTCCTTTCCTTTTTTAAACTTTTTTATTTTGTATTAGGCATAGCTGATTAACAACACTGAGATAGTGTCAGGTGAACAGCGAAGGGATTCCGCCCGACATGTACATGTATCGGTTCTCCCCCAAAGTCTCCTCCCATCCAGGCTGTCAAAGGCAAGTTTCTAAAGCAAGAAGCCTCTGAAAAAAAGTATCACGATAAAGGAAGCCATTGGTACACTTGCAAGGAAAAGACTAGAATCCCAGGAGGGAATCTGCCGTTATTCAGTGTTCCAGACCAGGGGTATCAGTCCATGGCCTGTCAGGAACGGGGCCACACAGCAGGAGGCGAGCGGCAGGCAAGCCGGTGAAGAAGCTTGTTCTGTATTTGCAGCCACTCCCCACTGCTCACATTGCCATCTGAGCTCCCTCCTGACAGAGCAGCAGCAGCAATAGATTCTCATAAGAGCTGGAACCCTGATGTGAAGTGTGCATGTGAGGGATCTAGACTGAGATCTCCTGATAATGTTCTAATGCCTGAAGATCTAAGGTGGAGCCAGGGTGGTGATGCTACAGATTATCATTAGCAGAGAGGTTTGACCGCACAACTGCTGCTGCTGCTACTAAGTTGCTTCAGTCGTGTCCGACTCTGTGCGACCCCAGAGATGGCAGCCCACCAGGCTCCCCCGTCCCTGGGATTCTCCAGGCAAGAACACTGGAGTGGGTTGCCATTTCCTTCTCCAGTGCATGAAAGTGAAAAGTGAAAGTGAAGTCGCTTAGTCGTGTCCAACTCTTCATGACCCCATGGACTGCAGCCCACCAGGCTCCTCCATCCATGGGGTTTTCCAGGCAAGAGCACTGGAGTGGGGTGCCATCGCCTTGACCACACAGGGACCATAATAAATCAATTGGTTGGACTCGTATCGAAACCCTATCAGTGTGTTTAAGCTATCAGTGACAATTAAGCTCCATTTGGTGGCAGGCTTTACAGTGGCGAGTTGATGTACTTCAGTTATAAAGTGCGCAACCAGTGTAAACCTCTCGAATCATCCTGAAACCATCCCCACCCCTCCCAGGTCCATGGAAGAACCATTTTCCACAAAACTGGTCTCTGGTGCTGAAAAGGTTGGGAACTGCTGCTCTACACATGCATTGTCCACTATGGTAGCCATTAGCCACAACTTAGCATAGATCGCTGGACCTGTGCTGAGTTTTCAAACTCAACTATGCTGTGTTAAACTATGCATCAGATCTCAGTGGCTTAGTATTAGAAAGTATAGGCTATGCCAATACATTTGTATTGATTACATGTTGAAATGATAATGTTTTGGATATAATGGGTTACATATATTAAGAATATATTTGATTAATTATATCTTAATAAAATATATCCTTAATATATTATTTTTCTATATCAAATATGTTTACATTTTATATAGAAATAAAATATAAATAAAATATATTCTATATTCTAGAATTCTTAATAATTTTACCTCTTTAAAAGGTAAAGACCTTTTTTTAAAATTGTGGTAAAATATACATAACATAAAATTGACCATCTTAACCATTTTTCAGGGTACAGCTCAGTAATGTTAAGTATATTTTCATTGTTTTGTGACCAGTCTCCAGAACTCTTTTGATCCTGCAAGATTGGTACTCTGTACCCATTCAACAACTTCCCGTTCCCCCTTCTTGCAGCCCCTAGCAACCATTCTTCTACTTTCTGTCTCTATGAATTTGATCACACTAGGTACCTCGTATGAGTGGAATCATACAGTATTTGTCCTTTTGTGACTGATATTTCATTTAGCATAAGGCCCTCAAGGTTCATCCATGTTATTCCATATGTCAGAATGCCCTTCCTTTTTAAGACTGAATAGCATTCCACTGTGTGTATCTACCACATTTTGTTTATTTGTTAATAAACACATATTTTGTTTTCAGCTCTTTTTACTTTTTCTCAGTATGGCTTCTACAGCTTTTAAAATCGCATCTGTGCCTTATATTTGCACTTTATGTGACATTTCTATTAGACAATGCTGCTCTGAATTTTTCTCTTTCCTTGATGTCTCCTGCTTCTCACCCCCTTCTCTATCCTTCCCCAGATGTTAGTTTGGCCTCCTTCTTCCCCCTTCCCTGAGACCTGAGCCCAGAATATTGACTCTGATTAAGTACTTCTTTTTATAAGAATCTTTGAAAGGCTGTCACGTTCGGCAAAGTTTTCTGTAATTGAGTGAAACTGTGACATAGCTCAAGATAGCTTTCTCCGTAATACATAAGTAGAAAGCTCAATAAATTGGGACTGAAAGGAAAAGCTTTTGAAGTGATTTGATGTTTTAAGTCAACAGCTTTCCTCAGCTCCCAGTCTGAATTTTATTAACCATAAAGCAAAGAATACAAAACCCATAAAGCATAAATTCCCAGCACAGATTGACACCAGTCTCTCACTTCTGAAATACAGGTTTTATAGAAAGACCTGGGTATCTGGAGTTTCAAGGCATTGGAATGTTGTCAGTGTCTTTTAAATTGCCTATCACTGATTGTATACAATTCAAAAGCCTTGAAAGTGAAAGTCGCTCAGTCGTGTCCGACTCTTTGCGACCCCATGGACTATACAGTCCATGGAATTCTTCAGACCAGAATCCTGGAGTGGATGGCTCTTCTTGTCTCCAGAGAATCTTCCCAACCCAGGATCTGAACTCAGGTCTTCCACACGGCAGGCAGATTATTTATCAGCTGAACCAAAAGGGAAGACCAAGAATACTGGAGTGGATAACCTGTTCTTTCTCCAGTGGATCTTCCCAACCCAGGAATTGAACCAGGGTCTCCTGAATTGCAGATGGATTCTTTACCAGTTGAGCCACCAGGCAAGCCCTTAAAAGCCTAAAGCCTTTCAACTTTCCAGTTTCTTTTCCCACCACTGCCTGCATGATCCTCCATAAGAAAATTTAGTCCCCAAATGTGCAGTGCACTCCATGGCCTCCCAGATTTGACGTGTTCTTACTTTATGTAGCCTGGGAGACCCCACCCCATGCATATGCCTCTGGAGAAACCTTACTCATTCTTCAAGACAAAGTTCAAAGGTCACCATCTCTGTGAAGCGTCCCTTGACCCCAGTGCCCATGAGGGTCCCAGAAAGAAACAGATGGCACATCCAATGAGTGGTTAAAGGATGTCACACAATGGAGCTGTTACAGAGCTGTGGCAAGGTCAAGAGAAGCCAGGAGGGGATGGTGAAGGGGCCCAAGGCTAGTGTCCACTAGAATCAGGAGAGAAAAAAATAGTTCCCAGAACTTGACCAGATTCCTAAGAGGAGCTTCTAGACAGAAGCCGTGGTTTCTCCTGGAACAGAGCTGCCCCTGCCAACCTGCAGGATGACAGAAAAGGAGCTCTCTGCTCCACGCTCAGATGTTCTAACATCAACCGAACCTGTCTAGAAGCCAGAAGGCATGAGTGGCCAGAGAACGCAGCTCACGGACAATGCCTCTGAGAGCACAGGGCAGGTGGAAAGGAGGGAGGGTGTGTCCAGAAGGCCCAATGGAAACGAGCTAGCACAAGCCCTTACACCATCTCCAGAACGCCCCGCAGTTCCCTAGCCTCCTAAGTGGAACTGTTTATGCCATAAGATAACGCTGGTCATATTGTATTTGTATCGTCCAATTCACTGTTTTTTCCGCACCTATGCAGGAAACAATGAGCTCTTTCAAGGTCAAACTCATTCTTCACATTCATATATATAAGCCCAACACTGAGAAAAGTACATGGAAGGAAGCAGATACTAAATAAATACGGAGTGAATGAATGTGTTTATCACATGTTCTTCCCTAAGCCCTAATTGATCCAAAATCACTGCAGATGGTGATTGCAGCCATGAAATTAAAAGACGCTTACACCTTGGAAGGAAAGTTATGACCAACCTAGACAGCATATTAAAAAGCGGAGACATTACTTTGCCAACTAAGGTCCATCTAGTCAAGGCTATAGTTTTTCCAGTGGTCATGTATGGATGTAAGGGTTGGACTATAAAGAAAGCTGAGCACCAAAGAATTAATGCTTTTGAACTGTGGTATTGGAGAAGACTCTTGAGAGTCCCTTGGACTGTAAGAGATCCAACTGATCCTAAAGGAGATCAGTCCTGGGTGTTCATTGGAAGGACTGATGTTGAAGCTGAAACTCCAATACTTTGGCCACCTGATGTGAAGAGCTGACTCATTTGAAAAGACCCTGATGCTGGGAAAGATTGAGGGCAGGAGGAGAAGGGGACAAGAGAGGATAAGATGGTTGGATGGCTTCACCAACTTGATGGACATGGGTTTGGGTGGACTCTGGGAGTTGGTGATGCACAGGGAAGCCTGGCATGCTGCAGTTCATGGGGTCGCAAGGAGTCGGACACGACTGAGCGACTGAACTGAACTGAACTGATGAACTATAGTGATTCTAAGTTAGTGTTAGTCACTGAGTCATGTCCAACTCTTTGCAACCCCATGGACAGCAGCCCTCCAGGCTTCTCTGTCCATGGAATTCTCCAGGCAAAAATACTGGAATGGGTTGCCATTTCCTTCTCCAGATTCTAGGTTGGGAACTTCTTAATTAATTGCATACATAAGATTAATATAAGTTAATTCAATATACTTTGGATCCCAGCTAGGGAGCAAAGATGATTTGAATACATGATACTCAGTGCCTCATTATGCTGTAATTGGTGCCATATTTAATAGTGAGGAACTGAAGAACTTGAACGTAAATGGTAAGAATTGGCAGTAAGTCAGATCAACCATGAGAATAAATGCTTGTGTAGGTGCCCAGGAGAAATCTACTGTAATAGGGTTTAGAGTTAGACATATATATGAATATATATATTATATTAAAGAGATCATGAATAAATATATATATGTATCTCCAGTTAAAGAGGCCGTGAATAAAAGGCACATGCTATTATATATACATATCTATTGTAATAAAATGTGCCTTTAATTGGATTTTCATATAAATTTCACAGTTTAGAGAAAGAAACTAGAGGATTTAATGCTTTGAAACTAAAGTGACTGGGATGAGAGTTAGGTGCACAGGGAGAAACACCAACCAGGGCAAGGGAAGGCAGCAGTAGGCTAAGCAGAGGCTGGCAAGTGGACTGAGGGCAAATTCGAGGCTGAGGCTAACGGCCAGGGCTGTTGCTCCAGGGATGAGGGTTTACGAGGCTGACTGGATTCCTAACCAAACCCACGGGTGAAGACCCGTCTCTGAACTGTGTCAGTGTATTTTGGTTAGCTCACTCCACTGGATTAATCCTAACCTGAAGTTTGGAGGCTGCACTGGTTTCCTGGTGCTGCCATAACAAACTGCCGCAGACTGGGTGGCAGATGAGAGATGTATTCTCTCCAGTTCTGCAGGCCAGAATCCGGAAAGGAAGGTGTCCGCAGGGCCATCCTCTCTTGAAGGTTCTAGGGGAGATTCCTGCTCTGCCTCTTTCAGCCTCTGGTGGCTCTGCACTGTCCTTGGCTTGGGACCTAAGTCTAGTCCCCTGTCTCTGTCTTTAATGGCCTTTTCCCCTCTGCGTCTCCTCTGTGTCTGCATGCCTCAAATCTCCCTCTTCTTTCTCTTTAAGGACACTATTTATTGGATTTAGGGCACATTCTAAATCCACAATGATCTCATCTGGAGATTCTTAATTATAGCTGCTAAGATCTTGTTCCTAATTAAGGTCACATCACAAATACTGAGGGTTTGGAAATGGACATCTCTCTTGGAGACTACTTAAACCCACTAAACGAACTTAAACCCACTTAAACTAGTGACTAAGCACTAGTTCTGCTTAGTCAGCTCCTTTCCAAAGCCAAGCCCTTCTCCCAAATCCGTATTGTCTCATCTTGAATCTATGATCTTTTTCTCAACCATTATTTCCACTTTCTCTTTTGATTATTTTTTAAATGTTCTTTCCCCCATGGAATGTGCCTTTCATTCTATTTTTGACCCTGCCACGTGGTATGCAGGATCTTAGTTCCCCAACCGGGGATCGAACCCCATCCTCTGCATTGGAAGCGTGGAGTCTTAACCCCTGGACCACCAGAGAAGTCTCTCTTTTGCATCTGTAATATTTTCACCTTGATCCTTCCCTTCAGGGTACAAATATGGTTAGTTCCTTCCTGACCAGAAACAAACCACCTTCTCTCTGCCTGATTCTATCTTCAGAATTGAAACTCTTTTCCAATACCATCACACCTCACAAAAGCCCCTGTCCCCACCACCAATCCAAGGTAGGACCTCTCTTTTTTTTTTAACTTCACAATATTGTATTAGTTTTGCCATTTATCAACATGAATCCGCCACAGGTATACACGTGTTCCCCATCCTGAACCCTCCTCCCTCCTCCCTCCCCGTACCATCCCTCTGGGTCGTCCCAGTGCACCAGCCCCAAGCATCCAGTATCGTGCATTGAACCTGGACTGGCAACTTGTTTCATATATGATATTATACATGTTTCAATGCCATCCTCCCAAATCATCCCACCCCCTCCCTCTCCCACAGAGTCCAAAACACTGTTCTATACATTAGTGACTCTTTTGCTGTCTCATATACAGGGTTATTGGTATAAAGGGTTACCATCTTTCTAAATTCCATATATATGCGTTAGTATACTGTATTGGCAGAGAAGGAAATGGCACCCCACTCCAGTACTCTTGCCTGGAAAATCCCATGGATGGAGGAGCCTGGTAGGCTGCAGTCCATGGGGTCGCTAAGAGTTGGACAAGACTGAGAAACTTCCCTTTCACTTTTCATTTTCATGCATCGGAGAAGGAAATGGCAACCCACTCCAGTGTTCTTGCCTGGAGAATCCCAGGGACGGGAGAGCCTGGTAGTCTGCCGTCTATGGGGTCGCACAGAGTCGGACATGACTGAAGCGACTTAGCAGCAGCAGCAGCATACTGTATTGGTGTTTTTCTTTCTGGCTTACTTCACTCTGTATAATAGGCTCCAGTTTCATCCACCTCATTAGAACTGATTCAAATGCATTCTTTTTAATGGCTGAGTAATACTCCATTGTGTATATGTACCACAACTTTCTTATCCATTCATCTTCTGATGGGCATCTAGGTTGCTTCCATGTCCTGACCTCTCTTTTAAGTCTCAGACATTTCTGGGCTTTTGCTCTCATTATGCAAAGCACCTTTCTAAAGTCACTGGGAAAGTTCAGGTTGCCCAACCTTTAAACTCGGGCTCTCTTCATTCCTTCTGACCCAGCTGGAATGTCTAATTCTCTTGGCCATCTCTTCCGGCTTGGAGTTTCTCTCATACCTCAAGGTAAGTCAGGGCTTGCTGGAAAAAATTCTTCCCTTTTTTCTGCATGGGTTGACATTTCTTTAAAAAAATCTACTTAAAGAAAAATAACATTTCTGACCACCTGTCAAAGGTGGCTTTGTTACAGCACCAAACTTGGGTCCACTTGCCCTCACTCAGTAAAACCAACATACTAACATCAGATCATGGTGAAAGAAAGCATGGCATTTGTTGCAGAGCACCAAGCAAGGAGAAAGGGCAGCTCCTGCTCAGAAGATGTGGAAGGCAGTGTGAGGGAGGGGGCTTCAGAGTGTGTGATCCAATCCTGCACAGTTCTCTGATGAGTTGACATAACGGTGAGGTTTCAAGCACATTGACATTCAAATTTCAACTAGTCTAGGGTCCATGTGCTTGTGGTCAGTAGCTTTTATCTTGGGTGGGACTCTGCTCCCTTAAAAACAACTTCAGAATGTGTGTCAGGCCTTTATCTCTATCTTTCAGAGAACTGGGAGCTTGGTGATTCTGCTGTGTGGTGGATTTATAGTCTAAATTGTTACCAGTTTCCTGGTCCAACAGCTATTCTTTGTTTCTGTATCTCCACATTTCCTAATCATCAACTGTTGTGTCAGCCTTTTGAGACTCAAGGGAGGCCTGGGAGATGAAAGCAAAAGCCTTTTACTTCAAAGGACGGGGACACAGGGCTTGTATACAGGTTTAGTTTCTTATTTTTAAATAAACGGATACTTACTACAACCAAAAAATATCATTACCATTTCCAATGTGGTATTGCATCCGTTCAACAGGTTTGAGTCACCGAGTCTTACCTAGTCATCACCTGGCCTCAGGAAGGTATTCCAAAACAAGGACATAGCACAGTGCTCTGCAATTTCACTTAGGATTCGGATTCAGATTCTGATCACAATGAAGCTCAGCACCTGCTTTCTCTGGCAGGGCCTTATAGGTTCTGCAGATCAAGGGTCCTGCAATGCACAGGGCTCTAGCTAGCCTAGATGAATTGGTCAGTTTGTGTGTGTGTTACTGTGGTCCTTCCCGATGCTAGAACAGGAGAAGAGGGATTTGTGAATTCACTTGTTATTCAGACTCCACCAGCACAGACTCCATGATTGGTGGCTGTTCCCCTATAATCTTGATTTTAGTTGTTTCCTTAGAAAACCATCCATTTCATCAAGATAGTCAAGGCCATTGGAACGGATCTGTGTGCAGTGTTCTGCTGTAAAATTGCAACTCCTTCTACAGTGGCGGCCTCATCTTAGTCCTATTACTTGTTTGCATTTTCTCCATCTTTCTTGTTATTTTTTAATTGATATTTTCAACGGATTTGCTTTGTGTTTTACTGATTAACTTTACCTATCTATCCATTGATTTGGTTTTATTAAACTTTTACTGATATAAAATATACATACAAGCAGGTACACAGAGTACAGCTCAGTGGATTTTCACAAAGGAAACACACTCATGTAATCAACACTATATCAAGAAATAAAACAGTACCAGCAGAGCAGCCCAAAAGCCCCCAGGAGCCTTCCAATTGGCTGCCTCCCCAGGGTAGCATTAGCCTCCCTCTGAACGGCATAAATTTGTTTTGCCTATTGGCTTTTCTACTTCTTAAACAATCTGCTCATATAAAACATATGTACTTTTTCTGAGTCTGGTTTTGTTTATTATTATGGGCAATTTCTCATCTGTAACCTACTTCGAGTGTTACTGGGATTGGATACAATGAGTGTCAGTTACCTGCACAACAGATGTGCTAAGTGGCAGCTATTATAATGAAAAGGAGGTATTATATGCAGATGGGTGAGGTGGGGACAAGGAGGGAAGGGGAGGAGCCTGTACAGTGGATAGAGATCAGCTGATTTATCCTGCTACTGCTACTGTTAAGTCGCTTCAGTCGTGTCCGACTCTGTGCGACCCCATAGACAGTAGCCCACCAGGCTCCCCCGTCCCTGGGATTCTCCAGGCAAGAACACTGGAGTGGGTTGCCATTTCCTTCTCCAACTCATGAAAGTGAGAAGTGAAAGTGAAGTTGCTCAGTCGTGTCCGACTCTTAGCGACCCCATGGACTGCAGCCCACCAGGCTCCTCCATCCATGGGATTTTCCAGGCAAGAGTACTGGAGTGGGGTGCCATTGCCTTCTCCGATTTATCCTGACTGGTTCCCAAATATGGTTAGGACCAAGATAAAAAGACTTATGTTCGAAAGTAGGATTTTGAGACTTCCTTTCCAACAATCTGATGACATGGTATGTTCTAGGTTTCATTACTTTTTTTTAACAGTTCATTATTAAAAATTTCAATCCCATTGAAACATTGAATTTCCAGTGAACACCCATGTACCCACCACCTGTATTCCATAATTAACATTTTACTTTTCATGCTTGATCACATATTTATGTCTGTCTATTAATTAACCAATCTATTTTTTTATGTATTTCAGAGGAAGTTTCAGGCTTCAGTAGTAGATTTTTTTTATTAGATGAAACTCACATAAAATAAATTATGGATGGGGCTTATCTGGTGGCTCAGACGGTAAAGAATCTGCCTGGAATGCAGGAGACGCAGGTTCCATCCCTGGGTCAGGAAGATCCCCTGGAGAAGGGAATGGCAACCCACTCCAGTATTCTTGCATGGAGAATTCCATGGACAGAGGAGCCTGGCAGGCTACAGTCCATGGGATTGCAAAGAGTCAGACACAACTGGGCAACTAATAAACTCACACATACACACACATGCACTTAAAATTACCCACTTTAAGCTGAGTATAATAATTCAGTATTACTTAGTATATTATGTATGCATCACATCTATCTAGTTCTAAACCTTTTCTCAGTCCAGAATAAATCCCCTTACCAACTAAGTTAATAGTTACTCTAATAGTTACTCTCTATTCCTTCTTCCTCCCAACTCCTGGTGATCATTAATCTATCTGTTTCTATGTTTACATATTCCAGATATTTCATGTAAACAGAATCATACAATATGTGACCTTTTGTGTCTGGCTTTTCTCACTTAGCATAATGTTTTTAACACTCATCCACAATGTAGCACATATCATTACCTTCATTCCTTCTTACGGTTAAGTGATATCCCACTGTTTGAGTATTCAGAGTTTGCATACCCATTCATCCATTGATGGACATTTGGGTCACTTTCACCTTTCGGCTGTTGTGTATCTGAACATGTATGTACAGAGATCTAGTTAAGTACTTGTGTTCAGTTTGGGGAGAATATACTTAGAAATGGAATTGCTGAGTCATATGATAATTCTCTGCTTAACTTTTTGTGGAACCACCAAACTATCTTCCTGGTGTGGTAGTAAGTTTTTAAGCCTCAAGAAATCTTTTGTTCAAGATGGGCAGACCTGTCCTAAAGAGTAGATGGTGTGAGTGATTTGCTCATGTTCAGTTGACCTCCTTCTGGCTAAAATACACAAGGATTTTATGGCACATGAGAGGAGATGCTGATTAAGCAGGCTGTAGTTTCCTCTTGCTCCTGTAGGATGTGTCAACTTGCCTAGCAGAGGCAGGCAAGGTTTCTAGTCTGCTGGGACACAGACTCCTCCGTTGATGGTTGCTGTTGTTTGATCAGTGAGTATCCATCCACTCTAGGCAACTGCCACATGGAGCCAGACCCCTCTGATTCCACGGGAAGCAGCTCCGGGCTCCACGTGGCTTCCTGGGTTATGCTAGGAGTTAAATACAATAGATTTGGGTTGCAGAGAAAGGAATTTGCCGAGATGCATGGGAGTGGCAGTCCTGGAATAGACACTGACAGCTGGCGTGAGATTTCCAGGGCTGCCCCGCTCTGCAAGCCTGAGAAAACAGGAGACATTCCAATGATTGCATGATATCATCTGTGTCTTAGCATTTGTTTTTAAACTATGGATTTAATTGCTGTTCCATTGGCTCCTATTTCTTCCTTCCCCATGAAAAATAGAATCTTTGAAATTCCCATGAAAGCACGTTCGGTTGCCATTTCTGTTCCAACTTGAAGACAGGATCATCCCTAATAATGAAAACAAATCTGCTGTTGGCAAATAAGTCCCAAGTGTTGCTTTTGGAGAGTCAGGAAGGGGAAGCAAACAGTGTCAGAGCAGCCTAGAGGCTGCAACAGATTAACAAATTCAGTTTGTAAATGGGCCAACAATCCACTCTTCTGCACTGCATACTCTCAAGCACAAACCCCATTCACAAGAATTTGGT
The DNA here is from genome assembly GCF_055505025.1 of Bos grunniens. Classification (NCBI taxonomy): domain Eukaryota; kingdom Metazoa; phylum Chordata; class Mammalia; order Artiodactyla; family Bovidae; genus Bos; species Bos grunniens. The sequence continues at coordinate 56,663,001 of NC_141183.1, read as the reverse complement.
CAGGTCAGCAGAGTTGGTGCTGGTGGATCTTGATTTGTTGATGAAGAGCTCCAGATCAAAAGGGATTTGCAATTTATTCAAGCCCATAGAGCTAGTAGGGAACAGATCCAGAACCCAAATCCTGTGCCATTTTCAGTGTATGAGAAAAAGAGAATGATCATCCAGGGCATTGGGAAAATAAAAGTTTGGAGTCACAAAGAACCTGATTCGGGCTGTTAGAACTGTGACTCAGTCACTGACCAGTCACTTAACTAGTACTAGCTCACTCAGCCCTGAGCTTCCTTTCCTTCATTTTCAATGGAGCTGATGCTAGTTATAAGAGTAACGTGAGGACTTCCCTGGTGGTCACAGGGCTTCCCTGGTGGTTCGGACGATAAAGAATCTGCCTGCAGTGCAGGAGACCAGGGTTCAATCCCTGGGTCTGGAAGATCCCCTGGAGAAGGGAATGGCAACCCACTCCAGTATTCTTGCCTGGAGAATCCCATGGACAGAGGAGCCTGGTGGGGCTACAGTCCATGGGGTTGCAAAGAGTCACACATGACTGAGCGACTAACCCTTCACACTTCTTCCCTGGTGGTCCTGTGCTTAATAATTCCCCAGCAGGGGATGCAGGTTCAATCCCTGACCCAGGAAGATTTCACATGCCTTAGAGAAACTAGGCACATGAGCCACAACTATTGAAGTTCATACACTGAGAACCCGTGCTCCTCAACAAGAGAAGCCCTCACGCCACAGTGAAGACCCACACAGCACCCCAAATTAACATGAAGATAAGATGAAATAGTGTATATGAAGTACTTTACATGCTAGTAATTGCAGATGCTCAAAAATTGCAGCTTTCCTTTCCTGATTAGATCATGCTAGTAGATTCTAGAAAATCTGTTCCCACCCTTGCTCTTTTTCTCCAAAGTCTCCTAAACTGCACATTCCCCTGTCCCTTTCTTCAGATATATTAGCCTTGACATAAGGACAGCAGGGCTGCTTTGAGATGAGGAGGCACTTTGCAGTCATAGGGTAAGAGAATTGATGCTCATTACTTAATTGGAATAAGCATTCATCTATATGTACAGCTGTCAGGAAGCAAGACCTGATCAAAGGCCCATTAGTCACAAGGCTGGCTTTGCAAAGGGCCACTTAGTTAAGGCAGTGAATTTAACATGAAAGGGAAGAGGGAACCGGAACACTGAAGCTTGGTACATTGTGCATTAATAAGTCCTTTGGTCCAAGTTCTAGAGGCTTTCTCTAATCGAGGTTAACCCAGATATTGAAGGCCAACTACATCACATGTCCAAGGCAGCTGTGAACAACTGGGAGCATTTCACCACCTTGTCAAATTTCTGACTTGGGCAAACTTGAGAATAAGACTGAGAGGCAGAAATGTCAAATTTCACAGAAAATGCAGGTCCCCAAAGGCAGAAAGAAATCTTTCAGACCATTTTAGGGCAGAACAGTTGACTGTCCTATGTCTGCTGCAGAATTGGGAACTCGCCAGACTGGAAAGGTCATTCAATGTGGACCCCTGCACACTTATGTTCTACCAGCACTTATTCTTTAATATGGAATTCTCATTCACAGCAACTGTAATATTAATGGTAATATTTATATCATTAGATTCGAAAACCAGACAGTGCGAGACACAAATTAATAACCATTTGCTCAACACCCACAGAGCCCCAGGTGCTGCTGCTACAATGGGGAGAGGTACTGCAGAAGTGGATGAAGAGATGAAATGATTTATTTTTCACATTTTGGAAGCACATTTGCATTATACAAGCACTCTGCACATTTGCATAATCTGCTAGTTGAATGGATAAATTGACAATGCATTGTGGAATCGCCTTCATTATGTGGTGAGGGTACAATTGCTGTTATTGTTATAATTGACCTCATTTGCTGAGTACCCACTGTGGGGGGTACCACATGGGGACAGCGGAGGGCAATGGTTAAGAGCACCGCCTCCAGAGTCACATTGCTGTGTTTGCATTCTGACTCTGCTGCTTCCTAGCTGGGCAGCCTTCAAAAGCAGCTTGATTTCTGTACGCTTCAGTTTCTCCATCTGTAGAATAGGAATAGTAATAGTGATATCTTCTTTGAGGATTGTTATAAAGACTAAGCAAAGTCACTCTCCTAGAGTGATCAGAACAGTACCTGGCACAATGCAATAATAATCATCATATAATACCCGCCCCCTACATACACACACATCCAAGGCAGTGTGCCCTTTTATAAAGAAGGAAGCTAAGTCCTAATGCCTCAGGGGCAGAGTAGCTTTGAAATCCAGGTTGTTCTTGCTCTAAGTATCTTCTCCTCCCACAAAGCCAGCAGCATCCTAACACTGGATGGAGTGTGCTAACCTGGCATGCTCACTGTCATGATGAGGTAGAGCTCGACTGTCCCTCCTTCTTAAGAAAGGAACACTTTACAAGCTCGTACATAACCCATCTTGGCTGGAGCTGGAGTCACCATTTCCAACAGTCTCCACCTAAATGTGGGAACACTTTGACTAAGACACTCAAGGAGATTCCTACTGCACTTCTAAAGTACTTTTCCACCCCCCACTCTGTCTGAAAAATAAATGCAACCTCAGGTCCGAGAGAGTGATCTCCCCAAGCCCTCATGGTGGGGGATACTCCACACTCATGGTGGGGACAGCATCGTCCTGAGGGCCTGTGGTATGCTGAAGATTCTAGCGTCATGGCCAGGCTGGATGAGATGAGAATTTTAAATTGGCATCACCAAAATTAGTATCGTCATTGTGGTGAGGAGAAATCACAACCAAAGGGGAATCTGGAGATCAAGGTAGAAAAACAGATATTCTAAAGAGCAAGGAAGTAAAATTGCAAGACAGGCGAACTCTGGAGCTGAGATAAACAGGCATTTGAGAGTGAAGCCCGAAGCAGAGTGGAGTGGGCAGTAGTAGCCAGTCTGAATCTTACGCTGGGAAGTGACCCGTTCAGCTGCACTGGTGCCTGGAGGCTCACTTGTTTGAAAGGAATTCTGCAAGGCTCAAGACAAACAGGAGTCCCTTGCTTTATCCAAGGACTCTTTGAGTTGGAGTCCAGTGAGAGTTAATCTGATGCTGAAGGTTCTCTTCAGTCTTATAACAAAGAGGATACCTTAGGAGATGTCTGAGTCAGTGCCACGTATTAAGGTCATATCCACACTCCACTATGCTAAGGTGATGATTTGGTGGGAGAAGCAGGGAGATGAGAAATCCTAAGGTACTGTTGATCAAACATGAGCAGGCAGCATTTTGCTTCTGTTTCTCACCAGCCTATCATTACACAAATGAGAATTTTATTGGTTCCAAGGGAGAAACTTGATTTCTGGGACACCTCTAGAGCTGTGAGGAGACAAATGATCTTTGGAATCAATGAGGACAATGGAGACAAATGATCTTCACTAAAATTCTGCATTCCTGTGGTATTACTTTGTTTCCAAACACGGAAGCAAAACGGTGATGGGGAGTTGGCAGGAAAGGAGACTCAGCCACTCAGGCCAAGTCATATCACAATATCAACGTCCTTGTTATTTGACACAAGCAGACAATACTGGGTGGACTTTAAGCTTTGCCTTGTGCTGGCCTCAGTCTTGAGCTGAGAAGATGATTTCTCTGCTCTCAGAACATGGCATCTGCACTTTACTGGGCAACCGTGGATGCTTCCATTTTAACCATCAAGATTCATGGTAGTTATTGAATCAGCCTCTTCAGTGTTTTCCCCTTTAATCCCCTAAGAGATTAAAGAACCTGGGTTTACAAGGCTGGGATATCCTTTGTGAACAGGTAAAATATGGCCCATCACCACAGGAGGAACCTGTGAACCCAACACAAACCTGTCTTCCAAGTCTCTCAAATCCTTGGCCCCAGCCTGCTACTCAGAACCAGCCCCACTCTCATCTTTATCCGAGATCAGTCATGTGTCCGTATATGGGTTGGTACTCTTTGAATTGGCTTTGGGGCTCCTATTATTTCTGCATTTGGCTTATTGTATGCGCTTTTTTGCTGTTGCTCTTCTCTGGAAACTCACTGGCAGCCCTGACAACCAGCTTGAATGCCAATCTCCACCTCTGTTTATGCTCCCACCCACTCCTGGGTGGTACAGGCTGTGACTCAGCCACTAGCTGTATGCCAGGCACTTTGCAAACACTGTGCTGGAGACATCATCTTGTTTAAGTCTCACAACAGTCCTCAAAGGGTAATTATTGTCAGCTATATTTAGTAGAGGAATTTGGGATAGTGTTCTAGCCATTATGTTTCATGATGTAGAGATTCTGGATTCTGTTGTATTCCTCCAAAGAGGTTTGATAGATTCTGTAGCAGGCAGTAACTTGCTTAAGAGTCAAGCTGCCTTTGGTAAGTGGCAGCTCAAATCTAAGTTCAATTCTTTTTTTTTTTTTCCTTTAGCTGGATGGTTTCATACATGTGTAGTTCAAGGGTCAGCCAGAGATTTGAGAAGAGTTGACACATAGGATCTGGGGCTCCCTTACTCTGATATTCTCTTTTCTGGGCTTCCCTCTTTACTTTTCAGAAGCCGTGGCCACCTTGAATTCTGTCTCTGATTCCTCAGACCAAAAAGACAGCAAGTTTTTCATTATTCCTTCAGTTAGCCTCTGTGACACCATGACTGTGTCCTACCCACAAGACAAAACTTGGCTTCTCAGGTGATGCTAGTGGTAAAGAACCCACCTGCCAATGCAGGAGGTGTAAGAGACATGGGTTTGATCCCTGGGTTGGGATGATCCTCTGGAATAGTGTATGGGAACCCACTCCAGTGTTCTTGCCTGGAGAACCCCATGGACAGAGGAGCCTGGGGGCTACAGTCCATAGGGTTGCAAAGAGTGGGACACAACTGAAGTGACTTAGCATGGCATGGCAGGACAGAATTGCAACAACATGGGAACTCGTCCTCTGTTTTTCCCTTCATCCAAGTTTCAACTTTCTAAAATCTGCCTGCCTTTTTTGGCTTTTCAGTCTTTGGGTTTGTTTTTCCTTTTGAATATTTTTTTCCTGAAGTTTATTGTTATTGTTTCTAGAGATTGGTCTGCTTGGCACTTACTCCATCACACTGAAAGTAGAACTTCAGAAGATATTCAACAGCTCCTATCAATAACTTCTATGTTTATCATTATTTCATGATCAGTCTTCTCTTGCTGAGTCACAGAATCACAGATATCCTGTACAGGCATTGTGAAACAGACAGACAAAAGGAACCTAGATAGATGTCTGTAATATAGAGTTTGTAACTCTCTGCAAGGTTTGCAAAGAAGTGGTTCTTTTCAGAACTGCGTGGAGGCAACACCCTTTCTGAGTATCCATGTAAATGTGTGGAGAAGGGTCATTTTCTTGAGTCAACCATAGTTGATGAGGTATTAATTCTTCTCCACCCTCCTCTCCCTCAGAGGACATGTAGCAAGCAGCTCTCTCTTTGGAGATAGGAGGCTTGCCAAAGTGCACCACACCAGCAGGACATGACTGGACTGGGTTTTGTGGTGACTGAGGAGGCAGAAGCACCCCTGTCCAAGTTCTCTGTGGCTCTTAGGGGGTCCCAGAAGAGAGCTCCCTTTTAAAAACCCAGCTGATGGAGCTTGGAGCTTATTTGAAGGACCAAGCCACAAGGTATGTTTCCCATAAGTGTGACTGTGCTCCAAGCAAGGGCCAAAAGGAGATATGACTACTGTTGGGAAGGTCCTCCATATCAGAGGGCAGCAGAAACTGATGCTCCTGACAACCAGGCTCTCCTGGGTCACCTTCACATCCCAGAAACCACTCACCATCCACTGCCCCAGTTTAAAAGTGTGAACCCTTTATTTCTGCCTCCCTGCTGTCCTGGTTCCAGCAACACAGTCCTTATCACTAGTGCTGGGACCAAACAGTGATGACTTTAGTTGTGGGAGCCAGCAGAGATGTGCCTACAATCCAGATGACAGCCTAAGGGACTGTCACTCCTTAGGCTGACCTCTGCCCCAGATATCTCCATAAGCTGGGCATAGTCAAAAGAAGAGAGAAGGAATGGAATCAGAGGGAGGAAGAAGGGAGCAGTGTATGTGAAAAATGCTGTGACGAGATTGTGGACAAGAAACTGTGTAGGATTTAATAAGTAGGACTGAGTTAAAAAAAGAAGAAGAAAAACAGAAATGACATCAAAAGAAGCTGCCTGTTTTCGGCAGATGGAGAGTTTGGGGCCTATAAAAGAATTTACAGCTCTAAGGATAAAGTGAGCTTTGCATATGAGCCTGACCAAGGGGGAGCTCTCCTTTTACACCTCCTACGTACAAGAAGAAGGGGGCAGCAGAGGATGAGATGGTTAGATGGCATCACCGACTCAATGAACATGAATTTGAGCAAACTCCGGGAGACAGTAAAGGACAGGGAAGCCTGGCATGCTGCAGTCTATGAGGTCACAAAGAGTCAGACATGATTTAGCAACTGAACGAAAGCAACATACACAGAACCCCAAAACTTGGTGCTGAAAAGTTGGCAGATTTGACATAGGAGTTCAACTTCTATTAGTGGAGTAAGTTTGCTTGTGTGTTAGTCACTCAGTCATGTCTGACTCTTTGTGACCCCCTGGACTGTAGTCCTCTAGGTTCCTCTGTCCTGGGTTCTCCAGGCAAATTCTTGGAGTGGGTTGCCATTGCCTTCTCCAGGGGATCTTCCCAACTCAGGGATTGAACCCAGTTCTCCTGCATTGCAGGCAGATTCTTTGCCATCTGAGCCATCAGGGAGTTGAGGTAAAGGTGAAGTCACTCAGTTGTGTCCGACTCTTTGCGACCCCATGGACTGTAGCCTACCAGGCTTCTCCGTCCATGGGATTCTCCAGGCAAGAATATTGGAGTGGGTTACCATTTCCTTGTCCAGAGGATCTTCCCGACCCAGGGATCAAACCCGGGTCTCCCGCACTGGAGGCAGATGCTTTAACCTCTGAGCCACCAAGGAAGCCCCAGGGAGTTGAGAGGCACCCTCAAAAGGTAAAAAGATGACCAAGATAGTAGCAGAACTTATTTACAATACATACATTCAAAAATATGTCAACAAAGATGATCTAGAGGAAGGAGACAATTAGGCATGTCACAAATGCAGACATACGGATGGCTAAGAAATGTAAGAAAAAAAAACTTTGTGTTTCTTAAGGATTGATTGAAATGCAAATCAAAACCAGGAAATATCTTTTTTCACCTACTAGACTAATAGAAGAGTAACTGATTTTTTACAGTCAGTGTTGATGTGTGTTGGGTGGTTCTTGGGAGAGAAGACCCTCAGCTAATGATGCTGAGATCCAAGTTAGAATTATGCAGTCTTTTCAGGGGCAATTAACAGTACCTGTTAGAACTGAAGTGTGCTTTCCCTTTGAAAAACCATTCCACTTTCATGAACCTGTCTTATAGATATCCTTCCAAGTACATAAGGATAAATATATCGTTACAAAGATGTTCACCACTATATGACTTGTAATTGCAAGAAATCAAAAACACCAAAATGCCCAAAGGTAGGGGAACTGTTAAAAAATACTACAGCAAATTGACTCCATTCAATATCCAGGATTCTGTATTCAAAAATACTATTCAGTTAGGGAGAAGGATGGTGAGTATTGCACAATAATGTGAATATACTTAGTGCCCCTGAACTGTATAGTTAAATATGGTTAAAATAGTATGTTTTATATTATGTAACTTCCACCACAATATAAAAAAAAAAATAGAAAAGGAGAATACTATTTAGCTATTAAAGACAATAAAATATTTCCATATGAATAACAGAGAAGCTTGTTGAAGACAACTGTTGAGTGACACAAGCAAGGAGTTGAATTTTCTATGCGTCAGAATTTTACTCATTTCATCTATAATTACATGGCTCCACTCCAGGAGTTTGTGATGGACAGGGAGGCCTGGCGTGCTGCAAGTCATGGGATTGCAAAGAGACTGAGCGACTGAACTGAACTGAACTGCACTGACTGATTGGTATGGTTGCCATCCCGCATCCCACTTTAACCAAGGAAGCAATCAAGGTCCAGAGAGACAAAGTAAATTTCCAAGGTTGGCTTCAGAATTCACGACCTTAACCCTTCTGCTAGCACATGTGTGTCTCTCACACGTTCACAGAGATATGGAAAATGTGGTTTTTGGAAAGAAAATAACAGTGTATTTCTGTAAGTATGCCACCCAATTCTCTCTTGAGAGCAGACAAGGCCCGAATTCTTCCACAGGTTAAGTCCTGGAGGCTCAGGGCTCCCGCCCTCCCCGGGAAAGGCCCTCTGCTGAAGGGAGGTGCCCCCTCCGAGTTCACACCTCCTGCAGGGGGTGGGGGGGGGCTCACACCCAGTGAATGGTGGAATGGTGGCTCACACCCAGTGAATGGTGGAATGGTGGCTCACAAAGGTCCCTTGCTTCCCTCTCGGACAGTTCTGCCAGGCCATCCGAGCTCCCAGGTTCTCCCTGTGAGTCAACTCCAGCCTTTCTGGAAACCACATCCCAGCTGAACTTCTCTCTCCCCAGCCCTCTTTCCTTCACTCCTCCGAGGCTCTGGTGACCAAGGGCACTTCTCAGTAACCATGGGGCAGGCTTATCGCCACTGTGTGTATTCCTCAGGGAACTGGAAGGAGGAGAATGGAGGGGAGAGGGGAGAAAAGGATTTCAATTTAATACATATTTCTAAATTGTGTGTATTTTGTTCAACGAGTATGCATTATATGTATGAATTTACAACAGGCTGATGTAAAGCATAAAAACATAAAATTAAGAGGCCTTGCTATATAGCCAATAGAATTGGGACCCCAGGATCTGACTGGAGATTTGTGTCCAGGAAAGAAAATAGCAGAGCTTTCATTTATTTTTCGGAGTTCTCACCTGAAAAATAAAATACCTTTTCCACTGTGCCTGGGTTTTCTCTCCTGATGCAAACCAAAAAAGTATTTCCTCTTGCTCCTCCAAATTTTGTCTGGAAGTTTTGATATTTTTGAATCTCCATGGGCTCTGCTGTCAGAGGGCAAAGGAAGCCTGCTGATCTTCTCTCAAATCCCTGCTGGAGAGAATAGGAGGTACGGGATCTTGTCAGAGTTCCAAATGTATTGAATAAAAAAAAAACAAAAGAGCTGTGCATTTAGGTCATTGAGGGAAGAAAGATATGCTGATAGAAAGGAAATTGATGTAGTGGTGAGAACAGGAGCCTAACCATTTACAGATCTCCATTTTACTTGTAAAATCGATGCCCAGTTAGTCAATTAATTCTCTGTGTATTCATTTGTTTATTTATCCATTCATCAAAAGTTTATTGAATGCTTATTACATGCCACACATTATGCTCTTGGGAGTTGTATTGGCTTGACTGTGGTTCAGTGAAGCGGAACAGTGACTTACTAATTGCTAAGTTACTCTCTGGATATAGAAGGTACTGTTCATGAACTTGGTTCAGAGGAGGACAGTCTGCCATTGTACTTGTCACAGAAAGCTCTCTAGGTTTCAGGTAAATTTGAGACGATGTGAATCATTCTAGTCTTTATAAAAAGCTACTGGAAAACTTTCTTTTCTGAGTGATTGCTGAGATTCCATATTATACCATGTGAAACCGAAGTAGGAGATTTTCTGTCAAAGTTTGTTATCAATGACATTGTGATGACTCCGAATGATGGAGCAGCACTTTGCCCTTGAAGAATATTGGGATGAATGATGAGATTATGAGCTGATGATCACACATTCAAATGGCAGTTACAAGAAAGCAATGTAGACACTCAGGGAATGAATAAACGGATAAGTAGACAAATGAAACTCAACTGTGCCTAGAAAAACACTTTACACACTGTAGGCACTCAATAAACACCGCTAAAACAAAACAGCATATGTACTGGTAACTTTCTACCTCTCTCTCTTCCCTCCAATATATTTTGAGTGCCTACTCTGTGTCAGATGCTAGACCAGGCGCTAAAGGCTTTGACTTAAGGTCAAATCATATTTTGTAATTCCAAGCAGAACTGTAGCGCACACTCTCTCCTCTTCTTCTGCAGTAACCAGACCTTTCAAAAAGTGCTTCTGTGTCCAGGGGGATGGGAACTGGGAGAAACAATAAGAGCTCTAAGTCATTTCACATGCACTGTTTTTTTTTTGACTTATACCTAACTGCCTCTTGAAAATATTCTTTTGACAGAGAATTGCTCTCGGAACAACAGGAGCATTATGTCAGCGCAGTGATGACTATTTTTAGATCCCCAGGTTCTGACTTTAAGTGCAGTATGGAAGTGGAACTGCCCAGGAGCAAGAAGACCAGGCGTCCAGGGAGTAGGGGCCACAGGCATCACGGGCACTCAGAACAGCAGGCTGACATTCAAATTCAACTGCATTGAGATTAGATAGGACCTGAGCCATGGAAATCACCCTGGAAGGTTGACACGTGGTTAAATCGGAGCACTGTCTGCCTATTCTTGAGCAGTCCTTCCATGGCAGTGGAAACAGCGTGCTTAGGTGGAACTTTGCTTATTTGACAGCAGTTTACCAAAAGAAGATTCAGATTCAGATGTACCCAGGCAGGCACCATGGAGAAGAGAAGCAGCCAGGTGGAAACCATGGCAAACTGGAGAGCTTCTGCTCTAAGAAAGGGATCATCAGGTACTAAATTCAAGCCTGTTATAAACTTGTGGGAATTCAGGCCCTGAGGTGTCATAACTTGCAAAGTTTCAAGAGAAGCAGGAAATCTTGGCTTTCATTGAAATTAATAGGCACTATCCAGAGACGTATACTAGTTAGGCTTCACCACGGAGGGGGGCAGCAGCTGGTAAATGGTCCTTACAGTCAAGGATGTAAAGGGAAACAGAGAAGATTAATAGAATATGAAGCAGGTGTTGTCATGGCAACCAACTAGGGGTCCAGATAATACTGAGGGAATATAACTTCCTTCCTTCTTTCCTTTTCTCTGCTTTTTGTTTGGCATTTAGGGCAAAGTCAAGAGAGGTATTGCGAGAACAAGGAACTTCTCTTACTTGTAAAACACATTCAGTTTTTCTTTCACACTGCTCTCCTGATTTTTTTAGCAACCCTGAGAAGTCAAGAGAGATCTTTATGGTTCCAGAGTGACTTTGCTTCCCATCTTATGGGCAAGCTGTGTATCCCAGCATATCAAGCAGAGCTCCAGGAGTTTCTCCATTGGGCAAAGGCCTGGCCCTTCCTGATCTGTTACCAGTGTGTATTTGGGGAATTAGTAGGAAAGGTGGAGAAATAAAGTATGATACTGTCACCAATCTTTTTTAATCCTGATAAAATATACCACCTGCTATTCTTTGCTTCATCCTTTTATTTTCTGGATCTTCATTTTACTTTTTGAGACTTCTTTTCCAGGGCTGGTAATAGGAACTCTTCAAGGTTATAGGATGAAGTGGAAATAGCTTGACCTGGGAGGCTGGAGACCTAGGCCAGTTCCGATACAAGATAACAGAATGACTTTGGACAAGCCTCTCTGAATTTGCCTTATCCTGTCTTGTAATGCAGTGACAATGAGGCAAGAGATCACTGTGGTTTCAAGAACCTCAGACTGAGGGACAGAATTTCTGGGCCCAGTTCAAGCTTTGACATGAACTACGTGTGTGATTTTGGCTAGATCTGCTCCATGTCCCAGTTTCCCAATCAGCAAAATAAAGGTGCTGGCTGGTTTTGTCCATTCAACAAATATTTGTTGAGCTTAGGTGCTTCCCTGATAGCTCAGTTGCTAAAGAATCCACCTGCAATGCAGAAGACTCTGGTTCGATTCCTGGGTCAGGGAGATCCACCGGAGAAGGGATAGGCTACCCACTCCAGTATTCTTGGGTTTCCCTTATGGCTCAGCTGGTAAAGAATCCACCTGCAATGTGGGAGACCTGGGTTCAGTCCCTGGGTTGGGAAGATCCCCTGGAGAAGGAAAAGGCTACCCCCTCCAGTATTCTGGCCTGGAGAATTCCATGGATGGTATAGTCCATGGGTTCACAAAGAGTAGGATGCGACTGAGTGACTTTCACTTTCTTAACAGCTGCCAGGCTGTTTAGGGCTTAGACTAATATTTCATGGTCAACTATTGTGTAATTATATCTTAACCTTCATTGGTGTAGGCTTCAACTTCTGCAGTAAGCTTCAACTTCTACAACTTTACAAGGCTAATAACATCTTTAGAAGCTCTGCTTAATCTTCCTGAAGGAGGGAGAGAAGGCAGATGACTGAAGGCAGGAGGTCACCGTTGGCTTCGCCTAGCATGGTGTAGGTGGCTGGTGGCCACAACTGTTGGTGGCTCTGTCTAGAATGGAAGGTGCTTAGCATAATTTGCCTTCAACTTTGGACCCTAACCACTAGTCCGAGAAGAAAAAAGTATTCCACTTGACATCTAGAGAAGTTTCTGTCTTATGTGTGTATGTGGACAAGGGAGATGGAAAAAAAGAGAAGAAGCTTTTTTTTTTTTTTTTAAGGAAAGTAAGACAAACACTCTTCACTATGCTAGAACTCATTAGTATCAGTTCAGCAATATACTGTCAATACTCTTCCAACTTTGCACATACAGATCTATATCTAACTTTTTACTGTCTACTTAATACTCTATCATATGGCATTCTCTTATATGTTTATCCATTCCCCTAGTAATGGACACTTAAATTGCCTATCAATTTCACTGCCATAAGTGATGCTCTAAGAAATAGATTTGCACATGTATCTTTGCACTTGACTATAATTATTTCCCTGAAATAAATTTCTAAAAGTAGAATTGCATGTCATGGCATGCAACTTTTTTTTCTTTTGATAGCTCTGAAGTGAGCATGTTAATTAACATTCACACTCACAATTAATTAGCTTTTTTTCATTTACCAATAGTGAATAGTATGCATCATTTTAAACTTTGCTAGAAAAAACTTAGAAAGTAGTATATTTTCCTGCCCCTGCTGCTAAGTCGCTTCAGTCGTGTCCGGCTCTGTGCAACCCCATAGACGGCAGCCCACCAGGCCCCACCATCCCTGGGATTCTCCAGGCAAGAACACTGGAGTGGGTTGCCATTTCCTTCTCCAAAGCGTGAAAGTGAAAAGTGAAAGTGAAGTCACTCAGTTGTGTCCGATTAGTAGTGACCCCATGGACTGCAGCCTACCAGGCTCCTCTGTCCATGGGATTTTCTAGGCAAGAGTACTGGAGTGGCTTGGCAGTGCCTTCTTGCCCCTAAGTTAATTTAATTCGATTCTATAGATGTATTTTGAGTAGGTACCAGCTATCAGGCACAATGATGGGAGGAAAACACGTGTCTGCCTGTGTCCCTAGAAAGATGAAGACAATGAAAGAGGCTCTGGGGCGTAAGGACAGCACTGTCTTTGGAAGCAGCAACTGGAATTCCAGCTGTGGCTTTGCTCTCAGTCATCCTCGGCAGCTCCAGCAGTACCTCCCTGAGTCTCTCTCTTCATCTCATTATGTGCTTGATAATACAGTTGTGCTTGGCACATACTGGCTAATGCATGTTGGCTGCTACCACCACTGCCAGAAAGACTTTGCTAAGTGTGAGCAATATGAAATGGAAAACTCAGAATGAAAGTTATCACTTTGGTTGTTGAAGGGGGAAGATATCTGGGAAAGACTCATGGATTTGAGTTGCACTTGCTTCTTCATCAGATGGGGCTGCCAGGGAGGACGGTGGTTGGAAAAGGAATGAGGAGAATGCTGGGCATGTTGGAGTGGGATGGGGGTTGGACGGGGATGCAGGATGCAATTTGGAGTCACTGGAGCTGAGAATGCAGGTAAGTGAGGTGGGAACACTCCAGAATGTGGAGGGCTGGGTACCAGATGAGGGTAAATGGTTTAGTTTCCACCTTCTTTGCAATGGAAGAAATTGAACATTTTGGAGGAAAAGAATAACCCAGGCAGAGATCAGTATTTAACCTGACAGGTAAACTTATATGGAATTCTAACATGCTGTATTCAATTGTTTATGTACTGACTTCTCCTAATAAAACAGTGACCTAAAAACCACAATAAAATAGCAATGTGTCTTTGCCAAACTACAGGAAAAAATTTAAATGTAGAACTGTCCCTGTGTCTAAGTTTTTTTTCTTATCCTTTTTCTTTTTTTCTAAGTCTTGGTACACACAGACATTGTCTAGGCTAGACTCTAATATAAAATCATGTCTGGCTTACCATAAGAATGTTTGCTTTATTTTAACATAATTACCAATATGTTGTGGTATTTACAATGAGCATGAGGAATTCTAGGTCTCCATCCCTGGGACACACTGGAGAACATTGTCATAAACTATGAGCATCTTCAGGGCAGAGGCTGCATTTTTCATTCCTGTCTCTCTGAAAGCTGGTTCAGTTAGAACGTGGAAGTGTCTCAAGAAACGTCTATTGAAGTAAATGAAGTACTCAGCTCTGTAGATAATGGTAGCACCCAAAATGGAGATGCAGTTAAAGTCCTGTACCATCCCAGCCAAGAAGTCACCAAATGGTTAGACACAAATGACAGACACAAAATAAAAATCCCTTAATCAAAATTGCAAAACAAAATGCAGCTGTAAGTATGATGAAGCAAAGTCACTGAGTAAAACTGTGCAATTGATAGCCCGGCACATATTTTTTAAAATATGATTTACTTATCCACTGAAATTTATTTTCAAACATTTCATTTTTCCTTCCAAAGAAATGAAGTACACATGTGTACACATGCGTACACACACACACACACACACACACACTGTTATTTCTCACTAACTCAACACTAATTACCCATAATACTCAACATTCTTTTTACCCCAACACTAGACACAGGAATGGAGACAGATTGTTGAACCAGTTTTAACAAATCTGAAGCAGCAGTTTCTTTGTTGGAAAAATATTTCCACTTATCAAGAGCTGTTGTTCCCTGAAGGGAAGTGAACACTGTGTTCAAAGCACTGACTTCTTTATTAAGCACATTGTGAGCAAGATCGTTTTTCCATGTTGCTAACATTCAGACACGAGTGCCTCCAACCAAAGAGGGAGATGCTCGGGGTTGGCCTAACTCAGAGTAGCCAGAGGATGCTGTGGTTAATATTTCAAAAATACTGTGACTTCAGTAAGAGCTTCAGTGAAAGCTATTAACCACTTTAATTGGGAAATAGTCCTTCAATGTGTGTGTGCCTTTCATATGGGCACATGGAGGGGTGGTCCCCCTAACCCGCTCGGATAAAATTAAAATGTGTCATTGATGGCAACCAGCCTTGCTTGATGACATTTCCAAATAGTACTTATCTTGAAGGTTTGCAGCAAGATACATGAAAAAAAAAAAAAATAGAAGATATTATGATAAAGCATGTCTTGCAAAAGAAAAATGATGCAGCTTTCCTGTACAAAGGCCCAGACTGGGCTAGGAAGAAGGGCTGGTGCAAGCTGGGCGGTGTCTGCACTGTTTCTCTGTCCTGCCCAGAGGAGCCAGCAAGGGCTTTACTCTTTCCTTCCCTTTACCTGGTAGGCCTCACAGTTTAGGCACAGAAAACACAGTGTGTTGGTTTTCTAAACTGTTTCAAAGCATCATGAACTTAGTGGCTTAAAACAGCATCAGAGTCTACAGCTCAGAGTCTACAGGTCAGAGCTGATGGGCTCGACTGGATGCTCTGAACAGGGCCTCGAGGCCAAAGTCAAGTTTGTTGGCTTGCTTGCATCTTGTCTGAAGGATCTGGGGAGGACTCTGCTGCAGACTGATTTAGGTTGTTGGTAGAATTCGGTCCCAAGTGATTGTAGGACTGAAGACACTGGTGTTGTTCTCAACTTGACGCCATTCTCCTCCAGTCCTGGTGTGTGGTCCTCTCTATCATGAAAGCTAGCAGAAGTTCTTCAAATCTTGTGTTTTGAACTGCTCTGCCTCCAGCCAGAAAAAAATTCTGCACTTTTAAAGAACTTGTGTGATTAAATTAGATCTACCTGGATAACATTTATTTAGATTAACTCAGAGCCAGTCAATTAGTAACCTTAATAACACCTGCAAAATCCCCTCTGCACATAATGTAACATAGGCATAGCCATGAAGGCTCATCATGTGAGCAGGCCCAGGAGTCAGGGCGGGGAATCTCAAGGAGACTGACATCCTAGGCTTCTGCCTACCATGGAATGGTCTACTAATGTCACAGTGGCATAATAATAAGTTGTTTGCTTTTCTTGCTTTATTTCCAGTGCTAACACTTTGACAGCTTAGCGGCTAAGGATGCGGGTTGTGGCGTCAGTCTACTTGGGGCTTAAAACCCAACTCCTCAACCATGGCTGTGACCTTGGGCAATTTAAAGTCCCTTCCGCTAAAATGTTTGTTTTGAATATGCAAATTGTTCCAAAGACATTGCTATATTAGGGAACAATTCAAGCATGAGACAAATTTGCTTACACATAATTTCCTTCTCAAGAAATACCACACCCAGGAATAAAAACTGCCATGTGAGAATACTTAAAACACACATACCTCAAACAACTGCCTCAGCCCACTTGCCTGTGTTTTGAGCCATACCCATCCAAGAAGGATTATGACTTACTTTCCGAGTTCAGATTACCTGCCTTCACCACTTCACACATGAACTGTAACCGTTCCAAGGCTGCTTCCACAAGTAATCATTAAATCTTTTCCAAGGTGAAGTGTCATATTTATGCAATACTTAAGGCATTTTTTAACCATCTCACATGCTTAAAACTATCCTACTGATGTTATTGGTTTCCTACCTCTACTGAATGTGTCACTGGTTGTTTTTGAATGGGTTGGATTGTATCTCCTGTCCTTAGCTCCAGTGCTTAGAACTGTGACCTTATTTGGAAATATGATCTTTTCAGGGGTAATCAAGTTAAAATGAAGTCATTAGGATGAGCCCTAATCCAATAACACTGGTGTCCTTATTAAAACGGAAAATCGGTATACAAAGAGACGTGCACAGAGGGATGTCTATGTGAAGACACTCAGGAAGAAATCCACATGAACACGAAAGCAGAGATCAGAGCGAGGCATTTACAACCCAAGAAATGCCAAAGATTGTCAGCCAACCACCAGAAGCTAGGAAAGAGGCATGGGACAGAATCTGCCCCGCAGTCCTCAGAAGAAACCTGCCCTGCTGACACCAGGATTTCCGACTTCCAGCCTCCAGATCTGCGCGGCCTGATCTGTGGTCCTTTGTGTGGCAGAGGAGCCTGGTGGGCTAGAGTGCATAGGGTCACAGAGAGTCGGACACGACTGAGCGACTGAGCACTCACACGCTGTGGCAGCCCTAGGAAACTAGTGTGTACCACAATCTGTACTTTCTCATTAGCCCCGTGGTTTTTATTGCATGATTTTGCACAGCATATGTAATTCTTAGCATAGTGACAGTATAGTAGTTTTTAGGAATGCATGTGCTGCCCTATAGCAGAAATGACTCTACTTAAATGTGGTCCCAGTTTGCTCTCTTACTAAGTGGGTCTTCATGTGATTAGTGTCGGGACTAAATGAAATAGTGCATGCAAAGAGTTGAGAATGAAATAAGCACCAAGAGTGCAAGCTACCATTGCTATCACCATTAGAATGTCTAGTGCAAACTGAATTTTGAGCAACTGTAAACAACAACCCTGAGGGTTAAGTGGACTCCAAACACTCAGTTTAAAATCTTCATACAATGGCTTTCAGTATTACAGACTTACAGAAACAGCCCCTTAGAGAGATCCACGGATTGTGCAAGCAAGAGAATAGTCATGCTACCAATAAACACAGGGGGTCTCTTAAACACTTTACCAGTGTAGAAACTGGTAAGAAAGGTTGATAATTTGGAAAAATAGGTCTTTTAAGAGTGCATCACTATTTTCAAACTTTTTGATTAGCATCAGGACAAATCTGGAGGAAACCCACTTAGCTGGGTGCTGAACTCCTTACTTTTGACACATATTCTAAAAAGCCAGCAAAGCCCCAGAGAAAGAAGCCAGGCTTTGCCTTTAAAAGGAGGACCTATGCCCTGAAAGGGAGGATGCTGAGTCCATACAAGAGCCAGGAGGACATCAGGATGGGAGGCCTCTGTGATGAGCCGAGGGTATGCACATGTTGGGGTATCAGCTCACTGACTGACTTAGGTAAGTCACTAGATGCCCAGAGAAATAAGACATCCTGGTACCAGAGTTTCCCAGCTCGGGAGACCTTGGAGAGTTTACCTTATTTTCCCAAGCCTTAGTTTCTTTGTCTGTAGAGTATCCATAATAACAGTTTATATCTGAGGCTGTAAGTTAGCACTAAATTAAAGAAAATAAGACGTGCTGTCCAGGCTAAGTGCCCAATAAAACATAGGTCCACATTTGTCCCTTCTCCACATCTGCCTTGAACCACTTTTCCAATGGCAGAGCTCTTCCACATGGCATCTAGTAGGAGGGGGTTACAAGGATCTGATGCCTGGGACTTTATTGTCCTACATTCTTGATGGTTAGTTAAGATTCTCTGATGGGCTTCACAGGTGGCATCAGTGGTAAAGAACCGGCCTGCCAATGCAGGAGACTGAAGAGATGCAGGTTCGATCCCTGGGTTGGGAAGATCCCCTGAAGAAGAGCATGGCAACCCACTCCAGTATTCTTGCCTGGAGAATCCCATGGACAGAGGAGCCTGGTGGGCTACATTCCACAGGGTCACAAAGAGTCAGATGCAACTGAAGTGACCTAACACACACACACACACACACACACTCAAGATCCTAGAGTGCTCACCACAAACAGTGCTGAGACTGAAATTTGAATTCAAATCTGCCTGGTAGTCCCAAAGTACTTTGAAAAGTCAGGCTTGCTTTTATCTGAAGAAATCCTAACCAAGGTTGGAATGTTTAATAGCAGACTTTCCCTGAAGGTTCGAGATGACGGAGGGGGCTTGTAGAAGCAGAACAAAAGGTGAGATATCTCTGCCATAAAAATCATGCTCCTTCCTTTACCTACCAGCAAGAGGTTCTTGCTAGTCATGCCCCCAGCCCACCCTACTTTACTTCCCAGCCTGCTGTCCTGTCATTTCCTCTCCCTATCACTCTCCCTCTCCTCTCTTCCTTCCCCTATGACACCTGTTTGTAAATGCCCAAATGCCTGTTTCTTTCTTACCAGAAAGTTTTAGTGTTTCATATCCCATGCCCCCAAGTCTCATTCTAGGCATATCTATGCATCTTTAAAACTCCATAAATGGCTGGTAAATTGGAGCCTGTGCCACCATACAATCTGAGCAGAAAGCTTATATGAAACACAAGTCAGATCATGTCATTATTGTGCTCAGAAGCTTCCAGTGATTTCTCACTGAGGCATAAAGTCAAAAGTCCTCTGCATCCCTACATAACCCCCAGAGTGCACACCTCCGGGCCCCATTCACACCTTCCCAGCTGTGCTCTCTGAGCCAGCCATGCTGGCTTTCCTAGCTTTCTCTTCCTAGGATGGGTTTGCTCCAGGTTCAGAGCCCCATAAACTTGCTGTTACTCTGGATTTCCTATGTCTTTCTCATATTATGTGTATCTCTATCGTGGGATAAATGATGACTCCCTCCAAAAAAGTTATATCCGTGGTCTAATCCTGGGAATCTGTGAATGTTACCTTACATGGAAAAAGATGTGTTTTGGTTCGGGATCTGGAACAGAAGAGTTTATCCTGGATTATCTGGGTGGGTCCTACATGCTTCATAAATATCCTTATAAAGGAGAGGCAGAGGGAAATTATATGCATGTAGAAGAGGAAGTGACATGGCCATGAGACTGGCAATAGCCACCAGGATGGATTCCTGTCTAGAGCTTTGACAGGGAGGACAAACCTGCCAACACTCTGATTTTAGGTTCTGGTTTCAGATCTGTGTGTGAGAGAATACATTTCTAGGGTTTGAAGCCACCCATCTTGTGGTAATTTGTTACAGCAGCCCCAGTAAACTAGCACAGTCTTTTCTTGGGTGTAATATAACTCAAAAAGATGTCCTATGACCACTCCACATAAAATAGCCCTCTCTGCCTGCGCTGGGTGTGCTCACGTGTGAATGCACCTGTACACACACACACACACACACACACACACACACCCCACCGCCACGACACTTTATCTCCATTACAGCTGTGGTTTTAGTGTTTTTCATAGCATTTTTGTACATAGCAGGTAGCACTTTTTGGTATATGATATACTTTCCAGTTTATTTATTATTGTCTGTCTCCTACTCTGTAATCTCCATAAAGGTGGGGACTTTATTAACTGGTGTGTTTACAAAGCCTAGAAAAGAACACACTCAAAGTGAAATCTCTCCAAATAATGACTGAATAAGCGAATGGAGGATTTTGCTTTTAACTGCATAAAGAAGCAGAAGAAGCTCTCAAATTACAATTTATATTTTAACACCTCATAGCAAACCTCACCCCATCTCTATAACCACAAAAATAGCAATGAATATGTTTACTGCTATCCCAAGCAAATCTCTAGCAGTCAGAAAATGTGTGTGTGTGTGCATGTGTGCATTGAAAGGGAGGTGGGAGGAAAAGAAGGACAAAGTGTTTTTTCAGTGACATCTTTATTAAACAGTGCCAAGCTCGCATGCTCTGAGCTTAGGAGGAGAGAGAGCCACCGCTTTCAGCCTGCTCACACCTGCCAGGCTGTTCTTGCCATTTTGCAATTTGCCCAGCAGGTTTGGAAAATGGTTGGGTAGTCTTACCTTGTCACAACTCAAAAGTGACATGCTATTTTCCTGTGTACCAATTTTCTACCCTAGGAGCCTTTATAAGCAGTGGATTAAGTGGGGAGAAAGCAATTTCTATTTAAATGCTGAGACTTGTTAGTCAGACAGGGCACAACTGAGATTTTCACTTTAAAGCACACTTTAAGGGAGTGACGGATCAGATCACAAGTTACTTAAGGGCTTAATTTCCTGGCTTTGTTCCTTCACCAGTGTTTCTTTTAGCACATTTTGAAAATCTTCGTTTGGGAAGACTTGGTAATATCTGGAATTCCAAGTCTTCTGTCTTTCCCTTCTTCTCAATTCATAGTTCTGTTCTGGGTCATAGTTCTTCCATGACACCTCTGGAGGTTTCCAGGAGTGTAAATTAAGTGCCTATTGGTGTTATGCCTCCTGGTGTTTCATTCTGGGGATGCAGGGGTTGATTAAACTCAGTTTCCATTTGCCAGAGGGCTCCTGTTCTCCTGGAGAAGCCAGAAATTTAGACAAATCGCTATAACAATGTAACGAGTCCATAGGACTCAGCTTGAGTAGAAATCCAGCAGGCAGACCATAAAGAGAAGGATGTAACTGAAAGAGGGTCTACGAAATTGAGGAAAGCGTTGGTTCCATTTGATAAACTGCATATAGGTCTAAATGGCTGGGGTGAAATATGCTAAGAAGGGGTGAGGGGTGCTGAGTGGCATCAGAGGACCAGGGATCCTGCAGGCCAAGACATTTGGACTCTCCCCTGGGGGTGATGCAACAGAGGGTGTTACATGGTGAGTGACTTAATCATTTCACCTATCTCGTAGTATAAGGAAGACAGATGAGTGAGACAAAAACAGAGGTGAGTAAAGCAAGATTTCAGAAAGAAGAGCTGAAACTCAAAGAAACGGATGATAAACACAGAGATGGTTCAAAGGCCATTAAGGAAGATGTAACAGGATTTAGAGACCAAGTAAATATGGGAAATGAGATTAAGGAAGGAGTCTATGATGGGTCCTGGGATTCTATGGTTAGATGCTGTTCAACTTTTCCAGTGATCATTACAGTTGGTGAAGTAGAAGAGATCTCTCAGAGCTAGTCAGTGAACATCACCTAGGGAACAAAATTGTTTGGAGACAGTATTTCCTCTTAGGTTGTGGGACACACTTGCATTACATAAGCAAACTATAGCACAGAGAGAACTTTAGTGCAGTAATCTAACTTCCCCTGGCATTTATCTAGCAAAGCACATAATAATTATTTATGGCATGTTAATTAAACAGTAATAGTAAACAGTTGTTTAATGATAGTTCTTGATATTTTATTTCTGAAGTGAATGCCAGTATCTTTGCCATCACCTAGAGAGAGAGACTCGGAGAAGGCAATGGCACCCCACTCCAGTACTCTTGCCTGGAAAATCCCATGGATGGAGGAGCCTGGTAGGCTGTGGTCCATGGGGTCACTAGGAGTCGGACACAACTGAGTGACTTCCCTTCCACTTTTTACTTTCATGCATTGGAGAAGGAAATGGCAACCCACTCCAGTGTTCTTGCCTGGAGAATCCCAGGGACAGGGGAGCCTGGTGGGCTTCTGTCGATGGGGTTGCACAGTCAGACATGACTGAAGTGACTTAGCAGCAGCAGCAGCAGCAGCAGCAAAGAGAGATTGGCTTCCCTGGTGGCTCAGTTGGTAAAGATTCTGCCCGCAACGTAGGAAATCCAAGTTCAATCTCTGGGTCAGGAAGATCCCCTGGAGAAGGCAATGGCAATCCACTCCAGTATTCTTGCCTGGAAAATCCCATGAGCAGAAGAGCTGGGCAGACTATAGTCCATTGGGTCACAAGAGTCAGACAAATCTTAGTGACTAAACCACAGAGAGTGAGAAGGTCCTGGGAGGCAGAAAGGTAACAAAGCATTAGTAATCTCGATACTCTTCATTTCACCAAGCCCAGCTGTCCACCTGAAGCCTTTGCCCTAGTCTCATTCTCAGTTTGCTAAAACTTAAGGTTTTTATTATCACTTACTGGCCAACCTATCAGTTTGGACTCCATGACCAGCTGTTGTTTAGAGTCTATCTGGATCTTCCTGGATTAAGAACGCAGACTCTTGAGAAAGGGCTCCGCACCACTGTCTTCTCATCAGAACCCCTCCCTCCCCACTTCTCCCTCATCAAAAGGGAAAGGAATTACCGTCACAAATGAATACATCCCTTCTCATCTCCCAGAGCTGGACCACATGCCCCAAAACTCACCTGCTCATCAACTTACACTTTAACCAGTTAGATATCCATTGCTCTCTAAACCTTTATTATGGGGACCCCTAGTGTTGCCAGAGTTAGGGACCTCTCAGCAATTCACAATCTGATGAAACCTTTCTAGCCTGGAGCTATATGTTGGTGATATTTAAAATGAGGTCCATGGATCTAAGTGAGTCCTCAACAGTGAGTGCTTAGAAAATTTTAGCCTTGTCATTGCCACAACCTCCAACATGTTCAGTATATATTTCTCATGGGCTAGGACTCAGACCAGTGTAAAATGGTGTCAAATTTGTGTGATAAATTGTATATCTCTCGAGCTGAGGGGTCAGGTCAGTGGAAGATTTGGATGCAAAAATAAACTGACTGATGACCATACCTAGTCAAAAAAGCACTGGTTGATTGGCTATTTGCATCAAAACATCTGGAACACCGATTAAAAATGCAGATTCTGGACCAACCCAGAGACTTAATGTCATAATCTCTGAAGGTAGGGGTTTGAGATCTATAGTTTAAACAGGCAACCTAGTG
The DNA here is from genome assembly GCF_055505025.1 of Bos grunniens. NCBI lineage: Eukaryota > Metazoa > Chordata > Mammalia > Artiodactyla > Bovidae > Bos > Bos grunniens. The sequence continues at coordinate 56,639,627 of NC_141183.1, read as the reverse complement.
GCTCCTTCATACTAAAGTTTGAAAAGCACCACAATCATTTATCAGTTGGTTATGTTGATTAGAATATAGTTTTGAAAGACTCCATTCTCATGTCAACCAGTTTTTGTCCTTGGAGACACAGACTACATTCAGCACCAAGGAGTGCCTCTGGGAATCCATCTGCAACCCTGGAAAAATATACCAAAATCCGTATTCCAGTCAAGTCATATCATAGTTATGTACAAAAAGCAATTCATTGAAGAGAGTATGTATATATAAACACTTAGTAATGTATGTGGTCGCCCTCTGGCCACCAAATTTGGAGATCCTACTTTTTTAAATATTAAGTTCTCAGAAACATACACTGAGAGGAAAACGCTGAACAGGTGTGAGAAACCAGGCTTATAAGGCCAAGTAGTAAAGGGGAAAATGATAAATTATACAGCCAATCATACATGAGCATGTCACGAGAGCACAGTATAGGACTTAACGTTCAAGGCATCATTCATCATAAATAAATAGACAAATTATGTTCACTTTGTTGTTCAGTCACTAAAGTCGTGTCTGATTCTTTGGGACCCCATGGACAACAGCATGGGGTCCTCTGTTCTCTACTGTCTCCTGGGGTTTGCTTAATTTCATGTCCATTGGTGACACTATGTAACCAGATCATCCTCTGCCGCCCCCTTCTCCTTTTGCCTTCAATCTTTCCCAGCATCAGGGTCTTTTCCAATGAGTTGGCTTCATGTCAAGTGGCCAAATTATTGAAGCTTCAGCTTCAGCAACAGTTCTTCCAATGAATATTCAGGGTTGACTTCCTTTAAAATTGATGGGTTTGATCTCTTTCCTGTCCAAAGGACTCTGAAGAGTCTTCTCTAGCCCTACAATTAGAAAGTGTCAATTCTTTGGCACTCAGACTTTTTTGTTGTCCAACTCTCACATCCGTACATGACTACTGGAAAAAAACCATAACTTTGATTATACAAACATTTGTCAGCAAAATGATGTCTCTGTTTTTTTTAACATACTGTCTCGGTTTGCCATAGCTTTCCTTCCAAAGAGCAAATGTCTTAATTTCATGGCGGCAGTCACCATCCACAGTGATTTTGAAGCCCAAGAAAGCAAAATTTGTCACTGTCTCTAATTTTCCCCCTTCTATTTGCTATGAAGTGAAGGGACTGATGCCATGATCTTCACTTTTTTACTGTTGAGGTTCAAGCTAACTTTACATTGCTCCTCTTTCACTCTCATCTAGAGGATCTTCAGCTCCTCTTCACTTTCTGCTGTTAGAGTGGTATCATCTGCATATCTGAGGTTCTTAATATTTCTCCTGGCAATCTTGATTCCAGCTTGTGATTCATCCAGCCTGGCATTTTGCAGGATGTACTTTGCATATAAGTTAAATAAGCAGGGTGACGGTATACAGCCTTGTTGTATACTCTTTTCCCAATTTTGAACCAGTTAGCTGTTCCAAGTCTGGTTCCATAATTGGGTATTGTTTCCACTTTGGCCCAGCAGCTTTATTCTTTGCAAAGCTATTAGCAGTTGCCCTCTGCACTTCCAAATAGAATATTGGACATCTTCTGATCTTAGGGGCTCATTTTTCAGTGTCGTCATATCTTTTTGACTTTTCATACTGTTCATGGGGTTCCTCTGGCAAGAATACTGGAGTGAGTTGCCATTTCCTCCTCCAGTGGGCCACGTTTTAGAACAAAACTCTTCACTATGACCTGTGTGTCTTGGGTGCTCCTGCTCAGCATGATTCACAGCTACATTGAGTTACTCAAGCCCCTTCCCCATGACAAGGCTGTAATCCATGAAGGGGTATGTCCATTTACCTTCTGCTTATATTTAATAAATTAAATTTTAAAACAGTGTGGCATAAATGGGTAAGTTGTTTAAACTATTGAATTCATAAATTTTATTCATCTGAGGAGTCCACAAACTTTGGATCTCTTATTCCTTGATGGAGTTATGTAAAGAGGTGACTCTCCAACACAGACAAGCTTTAGAATTCCCTGGGAAGCTTCTGAAAGCCACAGATGCTTAAGCTCATCCTGGCCAACCTCAGGCTCCTGGAAAGTAAGGTTCAGAGAAATTGTATTTTCAGTTCCCCTCGTGATTTTGGCATGGAGGATGTTTTTGGGAATTGTTGACTTAACAACACTAGTACAATATTATGATAACCTGAAAATGGACATCCTAGGGAGAAAATTGGGTCTAGGTTCAGGTAAATTAAGGCTCTGGGAAACATGCACCCTTGAAAATTAAATATTTCATAACAGTATACAGCCAAATATGTAAAAAACCATTTACCATGTAGTAGTTAACAATTCAGAGAAAGCAATGGCACCCCCTCCAGTATTCTTGCCTAGAAAATCCCATGGACAGAGGAGCCTGATGGGTTGCAGTCCATGGGGTCGCTAGGAGTCGGACACAACTGAGTGACTTCACTTTCACTTTTCACTTTCCTGCACTGGAGAAGGAAATGGCAGCCCACTCCAGTGTTCTTGCCTGGAGAATCCCAGGGACGGGGGAGCCTGGTGGGCTGCCATCTATGGGGTCGCACAGAGTCGGACACGACTGAAGTGACTTAGCAGCAGCAGCAGCTAACAATTTGGGCCCCTTAATATAGGCTTTATGTTGATGATCTGAGAGACGGTGCCCACTGGAATATCTGTAAAATGAGTGAATGTGCCAGTTTTAGTCACCTTTGTAAAGTCAATCGGCACTGAAGGAGAGGGCAAGGCAACTCAGGTCATGAGTGACTTGAACAAGACTCTTGCCTCTTGCGCTGTACACCCCAGCGTGGAGTTGCCCAAACCTGACGTTCTGCAGGATTCCTGCCTGGCAGAATAGGGAGGAGCAGAGCCAAACAGCATCAAGGTGCACAACCCGGTCAGTGGCAGTTCCTACGTATCAAGTCTAGACTGAGCTAAAGCCAAAAGCACTGCAGAAAAGAGCAGCTTCCCTGGACCATGCTGCTGGCGGAAGGCTGAGGCGTTGTGTGCAGTGAGCAGGAGGGGGCTCCTTCCCTGGCTGGTCCTCAGCAGCAGCAGCACGGGATCTTGCTGAGAGGTGGACAGCAGGCCTCTGGCTGATCTCACCCCAGGGCTTGATCCTTCCAAGAGATGAAAGCGATGTCTTTCCCTGGATCATCCTGTGGATGTAGGATGCGCTGAAAGAGAATACAGTTTAATTCAACGGGTGCAATCAGGTGAATGCTATGTTCCAAACCCGTGTCCCAGGCTGATGATACAGAAATGAAATAAACAGCTTCTGTTCTCAAAGACTCCACAGTCTAGAGGGAGAGGCAGGCATGGAAGCAGCTGCCTAAAATAAAACAAGAGCCGGAGGATGGGTATGCACAAACTTGTGCGACGTACCCAGGAAGCAGCAGCTCATTCTGCCTGGTCACCAGGGAAATTTGTGAAAGGAAAGTAATAACTGAGCTGGATTGTCAAGGAAACGTGGGAATTTATCAGGTACACGAAGGGGACAGGGAGATAGGGGCAGAGAGGAGGGATATTCTTGGCAGAGGAAATGGATCAGCTGTTCATGGTGTGCTCAGCAAATGTAAATATCCTCTGTGTCTGCAACATAAAATAATGTTCCGCAGCAGAAAAGACTCTTGAGATCCTCAGATGGGAGCCCTACTGCCCTGAGGATGCCCTTTTGCTTCTTCCTAGCTCTAAAGTGGAATAAAAGGACTGGCATTGAAAGGGAATTTGGAAACTTAAACTTTACTACAACCCATAGTAAAATATGAATTTCATACACACATATTCACATAGGAAATAACATCTGTCAATACTTGCCATTATGAAGTATAAGACATTATAGGACTTCCCTTGTGGTCTAGTGGTTAAAACTCTGCCTGCTAATGCAGGATACATGGATTCAATTCCTGATCCAGGAAGATCCCACACGCCCTGCAGCAACTAAACCAGTGCACCACAGCTACGAAGCCTCTGCTCTGGAGCCCACGAGGCACAGCTACTGAAAACTGAGATGCAACTCCTGAAGCCTGAGATGCAACCACTGAATCCTGCACACCCTGGAGCCCATGCTCTGGCAACAGGAGAAGCCCCCACAATGAGAACCCCACAAACTGCAACCAAAGAGTAGCCCCCTCTGGCTGCCACTAGAGAAAGTCTGCACAGCAATGAAGACCCAGGACAGGCAAACATAAATAAATAAATAAACATTTTTAAAAACTTCAGTTCAGTTCAGTGGCTCAGTCATGTCTGACTCTTTGCGACCCCATGGACTGCAGCGTATCAGGCTTCCCTGTCCATCACCAACTCCCGAAGCTTGCTCGAAATCATGTCCATCTAGTCAGTGATGCCATCCAACCATCTCATCATCTGTAGCCCCCTTCTCCTTCTTCCTTCAATCTTTCCCAGCATCAGGGTCTTTACCAATGAGTCAATTCTTCCCATCAGGTGGCCAAATTATTGGAGCCTCACCTTCAGCATCAGTCCTTCCAAATAGGATTCAGGTCTGATTTCCTTTAGGATGGACTGATTGGATCTCCTTGGAGTCCAAGGGACTCTCAAGAGTCTTCTCCAACACCACAGTTCAAAAGCATCAATTCTTAGGTGCCCAGCTTTCTTTATAGTCCAACTCTTACATCCATACATGACTACTGGAAAAACCATAGCTTTGACTTTGGTCAAACATAGATGGACCTTTGTTGGCAAAGTAATATGTATGCTTTTTATTACCCTATCTAGGTTGGTCATAGCCTTTCTTCCAAGGAGCAAGCATCTTTTAATTTCATGGCTGCAGTCATCATCTGCAATGATTTTGGAGCCGAAAAAAAAAAAATCTCTCACTGTTTCCATTGTTTCCCCATCTACTTGTCATGAAGTGATGGGACCAGATGCCATGATCTTAGTTTTTTGAATGCTGAGTTTTAAGCCAACTTTTTCACTCTCCTCTTTCACTTTCATCAAGAGGCTGTTTAGTTCCTCTTCACTTTCTGCCATAAGAGTGGTGTAGTCTGCCTATCTGAGGTTATTGATATTTCTCCCAGCAGTCTTGATTCCAGTTTGTGCTTTATCTAGCCCAGCATTTTGCATGATGTACTTACTCTGCATATATGTTAAATAAGCAGGGTGACGATATACAGCCTTGACGTACTCCTTTTCAATTTGGAACCAGGCTGTTGTTTCATGTCCGGTTCTGTTTCTTCTTGACCTGCTTACAGATTTCTTAGGAGGCGGGTAAAGTGATCTGGCATTCCAATGTCTTGAAGAATTTTCCACAATTAATTGTGATCTACACAGTCAGAGGCTTTGGCATAATCAATAAAGCAGAAGTAGATGTTTTTCTTGGATTCTCTTGCTTTTTTGATGATCCAATCGATATTGGCAATTTGACCTCTGGTTCTTCTGCTTTTTCTAAATCCAGCTTGAATATCTGGAAGGTGACAGTTCACATATTGTCAAAGCCTGACTTGGAGAATTTTGAGTATTACTTTACTAGCATGTGAGATGAATGCGATTGTGCGGCAGCTTGAACATTCTTTGGCATTGCCCTTCTTTGGGATTGGAATGAAAACTGACCTCTTTCAGTCCTGTGGCCACTGGTGAGTTTTCCAAATTTGCTGGCATATTGAGTGCAGCACTTTAACCTGTGTCAAAGTGAAAGTGAAAGTGAAGTCGCTCAGTCGTGTCGGACTCTTTGCGACCCCATGGACTGTAGCCTATCAGGCTCCTTCGTCCATGGGATTTTCCAGGCAAGAGTGCTGGAGTGGATTGCCATTTCCTTCTCGGTATCTTCCAACATTGCTATGAACCTTAAATTGCTCTAAAAATAGTCTTTTTAAAAGGAAATAGAATAGAATAGAAACTATTGCCTTTTATATAAAAAAAAAACCTACTTACTAAAAAATAAAGACATAATAGTTTCTTTTATATGTTATTTCCTCTTTAAAATGACTATTTCTAGAGTAATTTAGGTTCACAGTGATGTTGGAAGATACAGAGTTTTGCCATATGCCTCGACACCTGCATGGCTTTGCTATTATTGAATCGTCCATCAGAGTGGTACATTAGTTAAAACTGACCCTTCTTTATGACCCAAAGTCCATAGTTTGCATTATGGTTCACTCCTGGTGTTGTGCATTCTATGGGTTTTGCAAAAAAGATAATATGTATCCATCACCATAGTATAATACAGAGAACTTTCACTGCCCTGAACATCCTCTGTGCTCTGCCTATCTCATTTCCTCCTTTCCATAAATCCTGGCAACTACTGATCCTTATACATACTTTTGCCTGTTCCAGACTATCTTGTGCTTGAAATCATTCAGTATACAGCCTTTTCAGGTTGACTTTTTAACTTAGTAATACGCATTTAAATTCTTCCATGTCTTTTCATGGTTTTATAGACCTTATTTCTTTTAAAAACTGAGTAATTTCTCTTGTTGGTATGTACCTCAGTTTAGCCATTCAGTTACTGAAAGACATCTTGGTTGCTTCCCAATTTTGGCAATTATAAGTAAAGCTGCTATAAACATCCATATGCATAAATTTTCAGTCCATTTGAGTAAGTACCAAGGAGCACAATCGCTGGATTGAATGGTGAAAGTATGTTTAGCTTTCTAAGAAACTGCCAAATTGTCTTCCGAAGTGGCTGCACCATTTTGCATTCTGTCCACAATGAATGGGAGTTCCCATTACTGCACATTCTCAATAGCATGTGATGTTGTCAAGGGTCTGGATTTGGGACATCCTAACAGGGGTGTGATAGTATCTCACTGCTGCTTTAATTTGCATTTTCCTGGTTACAGATGATATGGATGCTTGTGAACTGATTTAACTGCTAGATAATCATGATGCCGTATTAATCAGTGGGCTCATCTTTTAGCAGCTTGGATTGATGATTTGAATCTTAAATCTCACTTTCTGATTCCAGGACAGTTATAATTCTGTCATAGGATTTTGGAAAGCCTTTTCCTCTTCCGCACCTCAGTTTTCTCATCTTCTCATCTAGGATGAACAATATTTGTTTCTTCCTCAAAACTTTCATCTTGAAGTCTATACAATCCTACCAAATCCTCCTTCTGGATTTTGATGAGGAATAAACAAAAAATTCCAGGGAGAACAATTGAGAATTTATAAAGTGAAATATAAATGGTTATTATTGGGCAATCTCTTACTTGAGTGACTGAAGCAGTGGGCATTCCTCTATTGGAGAGAGATGGAGCTGAGAAATTTTTACCCAACTATAAGTTGAAACACCCACTTCACCTTCTTGCTGTGCTCAGGAGCATCCCATGAAACTGATTTTGCGTGTGTCTCAAGCCTTGCTCCAAAAAATATAACCTCAAGAAAATCCAAGGGCAAGGTTCTCCTTTTCTTCAATGTCAGAGATCAAATTTGGGAGGCGTTGGTTTCCTCCCACCCTGAAGCCTTGACAGAAGGCAACTCAGCTGCTGAAAAGACCTTGGAGCCTAGGCACTAGCTACTCTGAGAGTGAAATAGGGAAGCTGCACTTAAGTGGCCAACCCTGAGAGACCCAAAGACCTACTGAGGACTCAGGATGCCCAAGAACTCAAAACATGAGTGGAGATGGGATTCTGCCCCTCCCATCTTGGGAGTTGCAAACCTTATCAAAAGAGCTCTACCCACATTCCCAAAAGAAGGCAAATGGCTAACCACAATTTTTTTTTTTAATTCTCATTGGTTTTTAAAGTCACAAAAGTGAATTTCCCAGGACAAGTCATGTAAGGCAGTACCTGGATGAACGCAGGGAAATTATTCATTGCTTGCTCCCATGTTCCACAGCTTCAGTGTCTAGCTCTGTTTTCTCTATTTTTAAGAGATTGTATTACTTTGCTAGCATGTGAGATAAGTAAAATTGTGCAGTAATTGAACAAAGGATGAGATGGTTAGATGGTATCACCGACTCTACAGACATGAGTTTGAGCAAGCTTCAGGAGTTGGTGATGGACAGGGAAGCCTGGTAGGCTGCACTCCATGGGGTCGTGAAGAGTCGGACACGACTGAGCGACTTCACTTTCACTTTTCACTTTCATGCATTGGAGAAGGAAATGGCAACCCACTCCGGTGTTCTTGCCTGGAGAATCCCAGGGACCGGGGAGCCTGGTGGGCTGCCATCTATGGGGTCGCACAGAGTCGGACATGACTGACGTGACTTAGCAGCGGTGTTGTATCTCATCCAGAATCTGAGCTTGTTACCTGGGGACATGACCCCACCTCACCCAAAGATGCCATTGAATTGTGACACCAGCTAACTCCTACTCTTTCCCAAAGAGCTGGCCCAAGTGGTGACTCCTTTCAATACTGTCTCTGACATTACCAGCCACCTTCAAATAGATGGGCTGCAACTGTACAACCACAGCCCTTTGATGAGATAATCAGATCACTGCATCATCCTAGACAGCAACAGGGACTTCTTTTCTTGAACTCTGCTTTTCTCATTTAATTCTTTACCAAAAAATTCTCTTGTTTAATAAATGCTTATATCATACTTACTATGTGAGAAAGTTAGATGGCAACATCCCCCGACAATCTTATGAGATTGATACACCATCTAATTTTACAGACAAAGAAACTGAGTCATAGAGGTTAAGTAACTTCATAACCCAGCCAGGAAAGGGCAGGCTGGCATTTAAACCCAATTCCTAAGTGCTGAACAGTGACTGAAAATCCTAATTTTTCTGTAGGTAATGAGAACCTCCAAAGCACTAGAATTAGGATTGGGGAAAAGTTCATGTATGTATAAGAAATTTCATGGAGTTACACATTTTTTTCAGTGTTAAGTTTTCTCTCTCCCAGATGCCATCAAGACTTTTCTTTCCAAACTCAGAGCCAGGGTCTTGCAGTAAACTCTTTGACAAAGGAAAGTCTTTAAGGAATGGGTTCCCGAGTGGTGCTTAGATGACTGGCATCATTCGGAGAAGGCGATGTATCCTGATTTAAAAAAAAAAAAAAAAAAGAAATTTCATGGAGCAAAAGCAAAGTACTGAAATTTTGAGATGTCATCTTCATGTACAAGCTAAATCTGTTACTCAACATCTTTTCAAATTCCTTCAACAAATAGCTCTCAGATAAATAAGAACAATTTCGTAGGCCATTTTCTTCCTTTAGGAGGGGATCATGGATCTTAGTTAAAGTTCCATTTTCCCCTGGGGTCTGTGAACAGGATCCTTAATGACTAACATTTGGTTAATCATTAATAGAATGGTTAATATATAGGCCTTGGAATCCAAATAATTTGTGTAAAAGTCCAAGCTTTGTTAGTTGTATGGCCTCAGGCAATTTACTTACCATCTCTGAGTCTCAGATTCTTGGTTTACAAGATGTGAGCAATCATTGTATTGGTCATGATGGATGCTGGAGTGAGAAGTTTATGCTGGGGTGACAAGCATCTTGCATTTGTCAGTCACTCAACACAACAAAGGTGTGTTTTTCACTCAAAGCTGGTGGTTAGTACCCACCAGCAGAGTGGACTTGCTGTTCCTGGTTACTCAGCAGTCCAGGAGGATGGAGACTCAACCCAGACCAAGCTTTCTCAACCACAAAGCTATTGACATTTGGGGCTGGATATTTCTTTGCTGTGGGCGGTTGTTGTCTTCATTGTAGAATATTCAACAACATCCATGGCCTTCACAAACTGGATGTCAATAGTAGTACCCCTCCACCCCCAATTATAGCAGTCAAAGCTATCTGCAGACATAGTCAAATGTTCCCTGGGAACAAAATTACCACCGATTGAGGACTGTACTCAAATGATCTAGAAATGCACTTAAAAGGAAAGGTTGAGGCTTAAACACTGGCAACTAAATGTTTCTCCATGAAAATGACATACTTTGCCTTCTGTTTGATTGACTAAAGTTAGTCATGTGGCCATACTTAACTTCAAGGAGGTGGGAAGTATAATTCTATCACATCAATTCTATCCTGAGAAAGGGAGAGATCAGGAATATATGTCAACAGTCCTAATAAATAGCCAACTGGGATCATTGAAAGGGTTAAATGAAATAATGAATATAACATGTTTTACACAGTGCCTGGCTAATTCGGAGAAGGCAATGGCACCCCACTCCAGTAATCTTGCCTGGAAAATCCCATGGGTGGAGGAGCCTGGTAATCTGCAGTCCATGGGGTTGCTAAGAGTCAGACACAACTGAGCAACTTCACTTTCACTTTTCACTTTCATGCATTGAAGAAGGAAATGGCAACCTACTCCAGTGTTCTTGCCTGGAGAATCCCAGGGATGGGGGAGCCTAATGGGCTGCCTTCTGTGGGGTCGCACAGAGTTGGACGACTGAAGTGACTTAGCAGCAGCAGCTGGCTAATTAGAAGGGCTCACCGCTTGGAGAGTGTTCATATTAGAATACAAAGGCAGGTAGTTCAACCAACAGCCCCTTTACAAGAATTCAGAATTTCTATGTCACGTGTTTGAACTTTCCTTTATCTCAGGGCCAGTGCATGCTTAGTTGCTCAGTCATGTCTGACTCTTTGTGACTCTGTGGATTGTAGCCCACCAGGTATCTCTTTCCATGGAATTCTCCAGGCAAGAATGCTGGACTGGGTAGCCATTCCCTTCTCCAGGGGATCTTCCCAACCCAGGGATGGAACCTGGGTCTCCTGCATTGCAGGCAGACTCTTTGCTGTCTGAGTCACCAGGGAAGCCCAAAGGCTAGTAGAGGTTGGTTAGTTTGTGGTTCTTGTTTGCAAGGAGTACTTCTATTAACAATATTGTTGGTCAATTGAAATTTCCTATTATTAAAACAAGCAAACAAATAAAAAATGCGTGGCTGACCCTGCCAGGCTTCAACTTCAGATTGAGATTGTCTCTAATTGTCATATGCTAACCACTTGGACTTCTCTCCTAAACATCGTATACCATCCTTCCTATCTCAGGGTCTTTGCATTTGTTATTCCTTCTGTCTAGAATGCTGCCTCTGCATCCATCTAGTTAATTTTACTTTTTTTTTTTTCCCTGCTTTCCAGGGAAGCCTTCCTGATTTATCAGGCTATGTGTTCCTTCCTCTGCTCCCATTCTAAGTGCATCGCCTGAAGACCTTTCTTCATCACCCAGTCCATGATTATGTTTCCTTGTGGGATTAGTTGATTAAAGTCTGTCTCCCATACTGGCCTGTGAATTCAGGTGTGTCTTTCTCTCTTTTGTTCACTTTATAACTCCAGAGCCTAGTGTGTGGTATAACATAGACACTCAATACGTCTGTGGTGAATTAATGAAGGCCAAGAATAAAATTTGGATCCACTGACACTCGGTTTGAACTCTTTCCTTCAAACCGTGCTACAGGCAACAAAGTACCAGCCCCAATAGATTCCTGGGGGAAGGAAAGGGGAAAGAAGTGCCAGCCTAAAGTGCCATTCCTCACCTGCTACAAGGACGCTTCTAGCAGGGGTATGTCCCCTGCACACGCAGTGCCCGAGCGGCCTGCCACTGCAGCGTCTGTGTTTTCAGAGAAAGCAGAGAGCTCCCAGTTCCTGGTTGGGAACCATGGTGAGGAGTATAAACAGAGCTGAGCAACTTCACCCTGGAGTCCGGAGGACCAGCCTTCGGGCCCCTGGGCGCTGACCCTGGCCATCCTGAGCACCTGGGGTAAGTCTTCCCTTCTTTCCCAGGGTTAGGGGTTGGCTCCTGGTCTCCTTTGTCAGCCCACACACCCTGCCCCTTGGCATTCTTGCTGCTGGCCTTTCAAACTTGAATAAGCATCCATTTTCTTCCTTCCTGTGACTTGGAGGGGACCCAAATCTCTGTGCTCCTGGCTGTTTGCCTGTTTTCACCCCCACATTCCCTACCTCCACAAGTAGTTTCTCTCTGGTTAACTGGACCCTGATCTACAAAAACCTGGTGAGCTGCTTCTCTAAGTCTCTGCCAGGCACAGATCTATCAGACCTGCTCAAATGCCCCTTAGTCGGGGCTTACAGCTCTCCCTGGGCAACTATGAATCTCTCTCTCTTTGAAATAAGATCTTACTTTTGCTGAGGCTGCAGCGTGACATACTTAAAAGTCATACCAGTAAGTGTTTAAACCAACACTTCTCATCACTAGCAAAAAATATTTATGGCCACAAAGCTGGATTATTGGGAACAAATCTCTTGATACAAATGCATACAGGAGGAAAAATAAAACAAGCAAGCAAACAAAAAGAGATGAAGAAGAAAATAGAGCCACACCTTTGGCTCTGCTCTGGGCATGAGGGGAGAGAGCCCATAGGCTTAAAAGATAGAAGGCCCTGGGGGCAAAACTCATGGAGTTTATTCCATTAAATCTGAAGAGCTTGAAAGCATTATGAGCAGAATGGCTGCTCCCCTGGCAGCCCAGCCACTGAATCAGGGATGGAACTGGTCATCAGAGCACGGAGCCTATGGTCCGAATCTAGGGCATAGTCTCTGGGACATATATTTTGACTTAAAGCCAGGGCAAACTCCTCAGGCAGCTAACTACAGGTGAAATTGTCTTTGCTTCATAGATTCAATCCACTCTTGGAATTTCATTGTCCAAAATCAAATGGTTTTAGTGTTATATGAATTATCATTTAGGGCAATTGCTATTACAATGAAGGCCAGAGTCTTTTATTACAGCAAGAAGTTATTTTTACAAATCCAGGATGAGTTATGCATTGTCTAATTCTGGAGTTTGTTCATGGGCTAAAGAATGCAGTAAGCTCATTTCTGAGGGACCTGACTTCCTGAAAGGTGGCCTCTGTCCAGAATGGTGAAGACGAAAGGTTAGCTGTGGTTGCTCCTTTAATCTGATTTACTGTTTTTATGAGTCATTAATACAAAGAGCTAGTCTGCTTTCTACGAAAGTCAGTTTTCTACAGCCTCTGGTTCTTTCTTTTCACTCCAACTTTAACTTCTTAAACTATTAGAGTAATACATGATTGTAGAATAGCCAAGCAGAACAAATGTATAGAGGAAAAAAAGGAAAAATTTTAACCCATACCCCCAGACCAAATCCACTTCCTTTCCCTTTCAGAAAAACCACCAGTAGCTGGTGGATAACCTGTAGATAACTTTTTTCTTAAAAATATACAAGAATACACAGAATTGTAGATTCTATATAAAAGCAAATTCACTCAATGACATTGGATTATTCCAAACTGGTAAATAAGCATCACAGTGTATATTATTTTGGTTTGCTTAGCTTTTTTTTCACTTAATAATATGTCCTCGTGCTTTCTGCATGCCGGCTGTCACTCCAGTCATATGCATATCTAACTGTATGACCCCATGGACTGTAGCCTGCCAAGCTCCTCTGTCCGTGGGTTTCTCCAGGCAAGAATACTAAAGTGGATCGCCATGCCCTCCTCAAGCCAGTGTACATAGATCCACCTGATTCTTTTAAACAATCTCCTAGTGTCTCATTCTATAATTACCATAGTTTATCTCTTGTTTGTCTATTGCTAGAGTGTAGATTGTTTCCATTTCTTTACTGCTACAAACATACCAGATGTATACTGACCTACACACAAATATGTGTGTGTGGGCATAAGTGTGTGTGTGTGTGTGTGTGTGTATGCATTTCTGTAAGATTTCTGTAGAATGAATTCCCTGGAAAGGAATGAACTGAGTTAAACTATATGGGCAATTAAACTTTGCTATTGTTAAAGACCATCACGTTGCCCTCAGAAAGTGCTATGCCACTTTCCGTATCTCAACATTTTCATCTGTAAAATGGGAACACTAATGTTAGCCTCCTCACAGAACTGTTGTAAAAATACAGTGCAGAGCGCATGGAAAATAAGTGTTGGACTCTGTTAGTTTGCCAAAATAGTAGCTATGATGACAGTTATTTGTTATCATAAGTTGAAGAGACACAGTCACATACCCACAGGGAAAGACAGAGTCTCTGAGTAAATGGTATTTGAGTGACTAACTGGCATCTGAGCAGATCAGATGACTACATGCCTGGGAGAGATGAGGGTGGAATTCCACTGACCCTCAGGATTCAGTTAACCAGAGAGAAATGATAAATAATCCCTTAATTTGTAAACTAACTGATAATCATAACAGAATGGGGGTATTAGAGGCTGCTGCTGCTGCTGCTGCTGCCTTTAAGTCGCTTCAGTCGTGTCCGACTCTGTGCGACCCTATAGACGGCAGCCCACCAGGCTTCCACGTCCCTGGGATTCTCCAGGCAAGAACACTGGAGTGGGTTGCCATTTCCTTCTCCAATGCATGGAAGTGAAAAGTGAAAGTGAAGTCGCTCAGTCGTGTCCGACTCCCAGCGACCCCATGGACTGCAGCCTATCAGGTTCCTCCGCCCATGGGATTTTCCAGGCAAGAGTACTGGAGTGGATTGTCATTGCCTTCTCCGGTATTAGAGGCTACGGAGTGTAAAAACATCATTGTGTGGAAGGGAAACAGAGAGAAGGGACCTTACTTAAGGTCACACACCTGCTCTAGCAACAGAGTTGAACCTAGGAACCGCACCTCTAACTGCAAGTCCATGTTGCCTCCATATTTATGTTTTCTGTACCATTCTCCACCTCTCAAGAAAAATGTAATGAGAAACAGGTCTGCAGAAAAAGCTCTTTGTGTCTTATTTGGGATGATGACTTAAACATAAGCAAATTAATAAGGAAATAATGCTTCAAAGGAAAAAATGGGCAAAAGTGAAGACCAGGCAATTTACAGGAAAGAAAGTACAAATGGCCAACACATGTATGACAAGATGCTCAACTCAGTGTTAGGGGAAACACAACTTTAAAGGGCATTCATTCATTTATTCAATCAAAAGGAATTTTTGAGTGACTACTATAAGCTAGGTTACTACTATGGAGTTTATTTTCCGTCTCTCGCTAAGACCAAGTATTAGTGAGGATATAAGGAAACTGGTACTTTCATATACTGTGTGAGTGGTGAGGGGATTTATACACAACTGTAAAGCTATATTACTCTTGGCAGAATAATGCCCCTTCCTCAAAGATGTCCATATATAGTAATAAGGAATTAAGTTTGCCGATGGAATAAGATTGTCAATCAGTGGATCTTTTCTTAAACCGAAGTATACTTGATTTACAATATGTTTTAGTTTCAGGTATACAGCATAATAATTCATTTTTTGCAGATTATTTTCCATTATAGATTTTGTAGATAATGTATATAATTTTCTGAGTTATACAGTAAATCCTTCTTGATTTTGTATCTGTTAATCCCATAACTCTAATTTGTCCCTCCCCACATCCCCTTTGGCTACCCTAACATTATTGTCTATGTCTGTAAACCTGTTTCTGTTTTGGATATACATTTTTTGGATATAGATTATAATAATATATTATTATAATATATTGTAATTGTATATAATATAATATATAATATAATAGATCTATACTATATTATATATATAATAATATAATTATATATGTATTATATTATATATTATATATAATATAAATATATATTTATATATAAATATACATTATATGGGAGAAGGCAATGGCGTCCCACTACTGTTGCCCGGAAAATCCCATGGATGGAGGAGCCTGGTGGGCTGTAGTCCATGGGGTCGCACAGAGTCGGACACGACTGAAACGACTTGGCAGCAGCATACATTATATAATATAATTAAGATAATTATATTATATAATATATTATATACAATTATATTATATATCTATGATATATAATATAATATAGATATATTATATATAATATACAATTATATATATATTTATATTATAATTATTATATCATTACTATATATATTATAATAATTATAGAAATATATATGAATAAAATTATAATATATTAAATATATAATTATTATATATTATTATATAATAACATAATATTATAATATATATAATATTCAATTATATATATATCTCTCTCACATCTTTATCCATTCATCTGTTGATGTACACTTAAGTTCCTTCTATATCTTGGCAATTGTAAACAGTGCTGCTGTGAACATTAAGGTGCATTTTTAGATATCATTTTTAGATATCAGAGTTTTCTTTCTTTTTTTCTGGATATTTAGCAGAAGTGGAATTGCTGGATCATATAGCAATTCTATTTTTAGTTTTCTAAGGAGTTTCCATAGTGGTTGCACCAATTTCCATTCCTATGAACAGTGTAGGAGGGTTCCGTTTTCTCCATACCCTCTGCAATGTGCCTTATTTATAGACTTTTTAATGATAGCCATTCTTATTGATGTGAGATGATACCTCATTGTGATTTTCTTTTGCATTTCTCAGATGAGAAATGCTGAGCATCTGTTCATGTGCCTGTTAACCCTATGTATGTGTTATTCTTTTACCTTGGGAGACTGGCTTCTCAACTATCTTAATTTAGGGAACATGCTGGATTATTCACGTGAAGCCAGCTGTACTCAAGGGTCCTTAAAAGCTGAAGAGGGAGGCAGAAGAATCAAAGTCAGAGAAGGAGAAATGATGATGTAAGCAAGGTCAGAGTGATGCCAGAAGGACTCCACTTGACATTGCTGGCTTTTGAGGTGGAGGAAGGAGGCCATGAGCCAAGGAGTGTGGACAGACTTTAGAAGCTAGAAAAGGTGGAGATAAGGACTATCTCCCAGAGCCCCCAGTAAGAAATGCAGTTACAGTGTTAAGTGCCTAGGTTTCACCCCTGTGAGACCAATGTCAGACTTACAACTTGCAAAACTCTTTAAGATATAATAAGATATAATGATAAGATATAAGATATAGATAATAAGATATAACAAGGTATAATAATAAATTTGTGCTGCTGCAAACCACTAGTTTCTGGCAATTTGTTACAGTGGCCACAGAAATCAATACAGCTCTGTTAAAATTTAAAACATTGTGTTCATTGACTCATCAATTCACTAGCATATATGTATGGAGATCCACAGACAAGAATATCTGCTGAAGCATTGCTTGTAATGAAGAATGGTTGCAGGGACTTGAGCCTGTTATCCATGAAATGGGATAGGAAGCAGAACCTGGTGAATGCAACAGGTCTGTCTCCAAAATAAAGCATGAGAAAAGTAAGTTGCACTCCCAAGAACAAAATTACATATTTTTAACAGTCCTTATATCTGAATTGAAGAATGTACGCCAAACAAAACAATTTTAACCCCTAGGGAGATAACTGAATTTGAAGTTTATGACTCATATAATTCTTAAATAAAAATTAACAGAATGTTGTAAAGCAATTACCTGCCAATTAAAAAAATAATAAAATAAAATGAAAAAATTTAGTTGAAAAATAATGAGCTCATTTGAAGGCTTGTCCCTCCCCAAGTCACATACACTCTTCATTTGGTTCGGTCCATGTTATAAAGGACCTAGTATTAAAATTCAAAAATCTAATATCTAGGAAGTTAACGATCCAGCAATGAGAGGAAAGGATAATTCTTAAAATCTGCATTATCATTGGGGATTAAGTCAAAGGATTCTAAGTTTTCTTAATTCTTGTAAGGAGAGTGCTGCTGGCTACTCTAAGTCATGGGAAATTCTTGGACCTCTGGATATCAAGGCTGGAGTCAGAGTGCCTGGTCTGTCTCTTTACTACCTTGTCTACTACCTACATTGCTGCATTTTTGAGACCAACATTGAAAGTTCAGTTTCCCAAATATGCTGACTAATTTATATAGGAGGCATTGGCCTGTATGAGGAATGGAAACCTCTCAAAACTCAGTTCATCACCTGCATGTTTCAGTACTTTCTGTTGTTGAAATAAAATTTCCTTGTATAGCTATCCATTGTATGGATGACCCATTTTCAGGGATTTTTTAAATCCATCTGTCTTTGTGTATGGTGTGAAAGAATGGTCTAATTTCATATTTTTATATGTACCTGTTCACTTTTCCCAGCACCATTTGTTGAAGAGACAGTCTTTTCAACATTATGTAGTCTTGCTTACTTTGTCATAAATTAATTGGTAATAGGCTCATGGGTTTATTTCTGGGTTTTCTACCCTGTTCCATTGATCTATATTTCTAGTTTTGTGCCAGCACCGTACTGTTTTGATGACTGTAGCTTTATAGTATAGTCTGAAGTCAGGGAGCCTGATTCCTCCAGCTCCGTTTTTCTTTCTCAAGATTTCTTTGGCTTTTCAGGGTCTTTTGTGTTTCCATAAAATTTTGAGATTTTTGTTGTTGTTGTTCTGGTAAGTAAGTTGCTTTAGTCGTGTCTGACTCTGCGCAACCCATGGACAGCAGCCCACCAGGCTCCCCTGACCCTGGGATTCTCCAGGAAGAACACTGGAGTGGGTTGCCATTTCCTTCTCCAAGGCATGAAAGTGAAGAGTGAAAGTGAAGTCGCTCAGTTGTGTCTGACTCTTATCGACCCCATGGACTGCAGCCTACCATGCTCCTCCATCCATGGGATTTTCCAGGCAAGAGTACTGGAGTGGGGTGCCATTGCCTTCTCCATTGTTGTTCTAGTCAGTGAAAAATTGCCATTGGTAATTTGACAGAGAATGCATTGAACCTGTAGTTTGCCTTGAGTAGTATAATCATTTTGATAATATTGATTCTTCCAATCCATGAACATGGCATGTCTTTCTATCCATTTATGTCATCCTTGATTTCTTTCAATGATGTCATGGTTTTCAGAGAGGTCTTTTGTCTCCTTAGGTGGGGTTATGCCTAGTTATTTGTGTTTTTTTCATGTGATGGTAAGTGGAATTGTTTATTGAATTTCTCTTTCTTATCTTTCATCGTTCGTGTATAGAAATGCAACAGATTTCTGATCAGTCTTTAACATCATACACAAAAATAAGTTCAAAATAGATTAAAACCTATATATGAGACCAGACACTATAAAATTCCTGGAGGATAACATAGGCAGAAGAACACTCTCTGGCATAAATCACAGTTATATCTTTTTTGATCCATCTTCCATAAAAAATGGAGATAAAAACAAAAATAAACAAATGAGCTACCATATGACCCTGCAATTACACTCTAGGCTATATATCCAGATATGATATGAAAAACATGATATGAAAGGATACATGCATCCCAAAGTTTATTGCAGCACTGTTTACAATAGCCAGGATGTGAAGGCAACCTAAACGTCCATTGACAGAGGAATGGATAAAGAGGATGGGGTACATATGTACAATGAAATATTACTCAGCCACAAAAAAGAATGAAATAATGTCATTTGCAGCAACATGGATGGATCTAGAGATTGTCATGCCGAGTGAAGTAAGTCAGACAGAGAAGGAAAAATATCATATGGTATCCCTTATATGTGGAATCTAAAAATAAATGATATAGATGAACTTATAAAACAGAAAGAGACTCACTGGCTTAGAGAATGAACTTATGATTGCTGGTGGGAGGGATGGGGGGACGGGATAGTTAGGCAGTTTCAGATGGACATATACACTCTGCAATATTTAAAATGGATAGTCAACAAGGACCTACTGGATAGCACATGGAACTCTGCTCAGTGTTATGTGGTAGCCTGGATGGGAGGGGAGTTTAGGTGAGAATATATACATGTATATGTATGACTGAGTCCCTTCGCTGTTCACCTGAAACTTTCACAAAATAGTTAATAAGCTATACCCCAATACAAAATAAAACATTTAAAATAAATACGTTTTTCAAAACTGAAAAAAGCCACCTACCAATTGATGGACATTTAGATTGTTTGCTCTATTGGCTATTATGATGAATGCTACAGGGAGCAATCATGTACAAGTATTTAGGGGGCCATATGTTTTCACTTCTCTTGCATAGATGTCTAGGGATGGAATTGCTGGATCTATAGGAAATCTACATTTAACCTTTAAAGGAACTACTTGCCGAAGTGCTTTCTGATGTGGCCACATTAATTTACATTTCCATCAATAATGTGTGAGGATTTCAGTTTTCCCACAAAGTCCTTTCATTTACTTATTTGTTATGTCTGACTTGCATAGGATTGAATATCTCTGTTATAAAATTAAGTAGATGCATTTCTACCTTAGAACCTCTGACAACACATTTCCGTATGTCCCTTATCAGTATGCCTACCCTCACTGCTACTACTATTGCTACTGCTGATGACAGCTAACATTTGTTGAGGGCTTACAATACTCCAGACACTATTTCAGTGTCTTACATGTATTAACATGCATTTAATCCTCCCAGCAACAATTTGAGATAAGTAACTCAGCTGAGCGGAGAAGGCAATGGCAATCCACTCCAGTACTCTTGCCTGGAAAATCCCATGGATGGAGGAGCCTGGTAGGCTGCAGTCCATGAGGTCGCTAGGAGTCAGACACGACTGAACGACTTCACTTTCATTTTTCTCTTTCATGCATTGGAGAAGGAAATGGCAACCCACTCCAGTGTTCTTGCCTGGAGAATCCCAGGGATGGGGGAGCCTAGTGGGCTGCCATCTACAGGGTCGCACAGAGTTGGACACGACTGAAGCGACTTAGCAGCAGCAGCAGCAGCAACAACCCAGCTGAGAAATAATGGTAGCTTGTATTGGAAGAGCAGTAGAGAAAACAAGTAAGAAGTGAATAGATTGAGTCACTTATTTATTCATTTAATCCACAAATATTTATTGAACCTTCACTGTACTCAGTACTCATTGTACTGAGTTTACTGCTGTGAGCAAAAGAGTTTGTCTCTGCCCTCACAGAACTTAAAATCTGTTGATTTGAAAGATATTTAAGAATTAAAATCAAGATACCTTACTGGTTAATTTGATGCAGAAAGGAATTCAGGGAAAGGGTTCACACTTTGGCAAGTAGAGGACAGCTTGCCATTATCTCTTGAGATAAGGACCATGGAGGTTTGAGAGCTGGAAAAGGTAGGCAAAAGATGGAAAAAGATGATTTCAGTTATGAGCATGTTGATCCACAAGGATCTGTAAGACATGTAATGAACAGTCCAGCATGTGAATCTGAAGTTTAAAACAGAGATCTGAACTAGATATATAAATTGGGGATGGTCGCATAGATGATAACTAAAATCGTGGGCATTGCCGAGGGGTGGGGTAAAATCAATGTGAGAAGGACCCTAGGGCTGGACCTTGAGGAATTTTGACTTTTAGAGACAGAAAAGCAGAGATGAGACTGCAAAGAAGCTGCCAAGTAAATAAATAAGAAAACCAGGGGTGTATAAAGTTCCTGAAGCCAAAAGTGCATTTCAAGGAAGGGAGCTGTCAACAGTTCTGAATGCCCCACAGAGGTCAAGGAGAGTGAAGGCGCTGTGGATCGAGAGTCTCAGAAGTCCCTGGTGACCTTCTGGAAAGCTCTGTGGTGCAGCAGTGTGGTAGGGCCCAACAGCCAATAGAAAATGATGGGATGGAGGCGAAAGGTTCTGACCCTGTGAAGCCGCGTGGAGCAGACCCCCGAGCAGGGCTGTAACAAGCCAGGAAAGGGCACATTTGACAAGTGCTGTTTTGTCTTTGATAGGAAAACTTGACGCATATATACGTACTGTTGGTACGAATTCAGTACAGTGTCAGGGTAATGACTTATGCTCTAAGTTTGATCATAATTTAATAATTTTCCCCATACTCTTTGTACGCAGATTTGAGCAATATGTTGAAAGCTTTACTAAGCCTGGCGTTACAGAAAATCATAAACTACATTCTGGACCTGTCAACTTCTAGATGAAGTTCTTTAATCATTTTAAACTTCAGTTTCCTCATCTTAGTTGTCAACATTGTTGCAAGTACAAGAAATACCATATAAAAAGAAATCAGCACCTCACTTGGCATTCAGTCAGCTCCCAAAAAAAGGTAGCACTCACTGTTTGAATCCACACAACCAGGCAGTATGTATTAGCCAAATCCTTCTGTCTTATGTTTTAACTGCTGGCAGGGATGTTGTGCCCATTCGCTTAAGCTCAAACAGCTACCCGGGTTTCCTATCCCTAAGTCTAATTCTCAAATGATGCTGCATTATTCCATCATCAACATGTACTCATTCTTTCAACACAGGTTTTCCACCTCTATCACCCAACTCAGCTATATTTTAATCACCTGCTGTTGTCATCACTGAAATTATCATCCCAGAAAAGGGAGTTCCCTGGCATCAGCCTGCCATTCACAGCCTTGGGTTTACACTGTTTGACAATCTATTAATATTTCACTGCATCCTGTTCTTCCATAACCAAATTTCCCCATCCTCTTAAGCCCTTTTGAACTTGACTCATCACATTTTCTTCCTGGTGTTGACTTTGCTTCTTATTACAATACTTTCTATCAGAATGGCCATTGGTAATCTTGGGATATTTCATTCCCAACTAAATCTAACACCTAGGACCCTTCTATCCCAGGAAATAGCCTCCCATAGTTACCCTAGCTCTGTCAGGTAATACTTAGACTGACATGAAAAGAAAAGAAAAGCAGAAAGCTAACATGAAATGAGTAATCTACCCTAACAGAGAATTTCCTGGAATGTACTACTTGTTTCAGAATTCCAACTTCTTAACACCTCTAAAGAGGTGTAATACACCATCACACTGAATTCAGATGTGTGTATTAAGTTGCTAATATCAAAAAAAAAAAAAAGCTGTTAATATCAGGCTCCCTTTCTGGAATATTTTGTTCTTCTCTGGATGCTACTTATTCTTCCAGTCCCCTACACTCAGAAGTATAGTATTTATAGTATTTTCTTTATTCCTGCAACCTTACCCCATCCTACTCCATCTACTATTTTCCATTTAGACATTCATCCACATCTTTTCCAAGTTTTTAATGCTCTTTTGGTTTATCTCTTTCTCTCTCTTTCCCCCTGACATTTTAACTGACACCCCTGCCCCTCTAGTCCGTTTGTCATAAAACTTAGTATTATATTTTTCTTAGAACTTCATTTCGACCATATCCCTACCCAGTTAAAAATCTTTGTGACTCCACATTGCAAAATCATGTCTAGACCCTCACCCTACCCCACCTCTTCACCTTCTCAATCTCTCCTTAGTTCCTTAAAGAAGATCTTGTTCCATTGTGCTTGACTCAGTCTTTCCTAAAGTCATTCTGGGGATGTCCTTGCTTTCTCTCTCTTGCTCATGTAGTTTCCTCCACCTCTAATCATTTTTCTCTGCTCCTCCTCAATATTCTCAATTAAACAACCTCCGGAGAATTGACACCCTAGCTGTTAACGATCCCCACTCGCATAAGCTAAGAGTGCACAATCGCGTAATCTTGAACTGGACATTTGTCGTGCAATGCCTTGTGTTTTGGCCCTCTTTGGTCTCTTGGAATTTTATATCTGATACGCTTCTTAGGGGTGACATTATCTGTGTCTACACTGCTAGAGGTAAAGGATCCACTACAAGGGCAAGGGGATTTCTGCTCCATTCTGTGCAATTCAACTTCCACCAGGAATATCACACCAAAGCAGAAGAGTGGCCAAATGCAACACATTCAGAAGGAGAGTGTCAAAGAGAGAGAGAATGGGAATATTCAGAGTTAGCAGATTGGACAGCTGTCCTCAAATACACAAAGATCCTTATGTTTAGCCGATTTGGTCCAGAGAATAAAAGGTAAAGAGATCATTCATAGGAGAGATATAAAAATACTAGCAATCAGTACAATGTAAGCAAGGACCAAGCAGACGGTATATTGGAGATAGGGTTGGCATAGAGACTTGAGGATCTTATTGATGTTCCAAGGCACTAAATCTTTGCTTTCTGGATCATGAAAAGGTTAATGAGGTTGATTGGGAAGGTGCCAGGATACCAGGGTAGTAGTGGGGGCCTCTGGAGGAAGTAAGTTGAACTGTTGTTATCAATCACTGATACAGCAGTGCTTTAACAACTGACATAGTCATACTGAGACCTACCAGCTGAAAATCAGGTGTGGCCATTTAACAGACTGGCTTTCTGAAAACTGGAATAGAAGGAATCTACCACTAGAAGAACTGGCCATTCTGAGTACTGGCTTTCTGAGCATTGGCCAGCTTTCAGAAATGATACCATGAGGAGGAAGTTATAGGGAGATTTATTTTTTAGTAAAATAAAATCTTAATACAACTAAGAGCTCTCTCCTGAGAGAATAAGTGTCCTATCTCTGGAGATCTGTCAACCCCTGATATGTCATTATTTTCTAACAGAAAATAATATTGGTATAGAAGACCTCTGTGGTCCCTGCCAGGGGCTTCCCAGGTGGCGCCAGTGGTAAAGAACTCGCCTTCCAATGCAGGAGAAGTAAGAGATGTAGGTTTGATCCCTAGGTCGGGAAGATTCCCTGGAGGAGGGCATGGCAACCCACTCCAGTATGCTTGCCTGGAGAATCCCAGGGATAGAGGAGCCTGGCGGGTTACAGGCCATAGATTCGCAAAGAGTCGGACACGACAGAAGTGACCTAATCATTTTAACGCACACACACACACGGTCCCTTTCAAGCTTAAAAGTCTAATTTTGCTATGGTCCCATATCTTCATCTAGAAGAAGAGGAAACTAACGCTCAGGAAGCAGAGGTGAATGTGATTGCTTTGTTCTTGCCACTGACTTCCACCTGGTAGTTTTTTCTTTTTTTTCCCAAGTACCTTTCTCATTGTCCCCAAGCGTAGTTTTCTTCCTCCCCTCCCTACAACCACTGGAACCACACCCTGCACACAGCAGGGACTCCGGTAACGTGCAATGGGCGAATGGCTAAACTGTTCACCCCTGCCTACACCTCAAACTCAGGATCCAGAGAGAAAACCTAACTCAGGCCCTCCTCTTTTCTCTGCTTCAGGCTATTGGAACTTACCACTGCTTCCTCCTTCCCTGACCAAATGCTAATAGAGGTGCTAATGAGGCCCTCTGGCCATCAGAAAGAAAGAAAAAGAAAATCAAATAGTCTAATTAATCCACAAATTACAGTCGCTGAAAAAAAGTGGTCATATTTCCTATAGAAAGCCAAACGGGGACTAATGGGCACTAAAGCATTGGTCTTGGCTCCTCGGGGTGTGTAGTTTGGAGGTTACCTGTTGTTTTTTCAGGGATTATGAGGCACCACTTGGCTTCCATTTGGGTGGAGCTCACCAGAACTCCGTTCCAAGTCTGAGCTGTCTGTTTGCTTATTAAATGGGAAAAGAAGGGCAGAGAGTAACCTCTTTGTATAAGGTGAGTCTAATATTAATAGCAAACATTTATTGAGTACTCATAATATGCCAGGAACTATACTAACCATGTTGCTTGGATGATATCATTGAATCCTGTATAATTATTTCCCCACTTTGTACAGAGGGAAACTGAGGCTTGGGTCGGATAGGTTACTTACTCAAGATCACATAAGGGAGATTCTTTACCGTCTGAGCCACCAGGGAAGCCAACATCACATAATAAGTGGCTAAATAT
The DNA here is from genome assembly GCF_055505025.1 of Bos grunniens. Taxonomy (NCBI): domain Eukaryota; kingdom Metazoa; phylum Chordata; class Mammalia; order Artiodactyla; family Bovidae; genus Bos; species Bos grunniens. The sequence continues at coordinate 56,614,406 of NC_141183.1, read as the reverse complement.
GTGGTCCAAGGCATTTAAGCCCGTGCTAGACCCACCAGCTGCATTCCGTAGCCAGTGCTTACCTCTCTCTCCCTGCGTGGTGTGGTCCAGGCTGACTGCATCGTACATCCGCGAAGCCTGTGAGTACAGCACAGCTTCTGCTTTGAGCACCTCTGGAGGACTGGAGCTGATCTTACACAGAGTGGACTTTAATGGCTCGGTTTGATGATGATTTGGGATCAGAGGTGTTGGGGCAATGTGCCAGAAACATCGGATGGGCCAGAGCAGAAAGTGTGGAAGGACACTTGGTGACTGCGTTCTCTGGTTCGAGCAGAGCCCCCAACCCGGGCCGCCCACCAGGACACAGGGGGTTTTCACTCCACCCAGAGTGTGGGCTTTTATCCAGAGAGAGGCAGGACAGCCGGGTTGAAGTGTTCCCAGCACAGCGGGTGGAAAGCACGTTTGAAATTGTGGAATGGCAAGGTGTGCTGGGATGGAAACCAACAGAATGAGGCAAAAATAGGAGTCATTAGACATAAAGTGAGAGCTCTCACTGCTCAAGAAGGCCCAACGTGCATCACATGCGAGTGTGTGTGTGGCACTGGGCAGGCTCTACAGGAACTTATGAAGGTCAGACCCACTAAGACCTGGAACCAGTAAGAACCCCTCTGAGAGTATCTCTTCTGCTCTGAATCTTGGCTGAGTTAGTCACACCTGGCGACCAGCAGGCCAGAGGCATGCAATGTTGAGCACCTACTAATCTAGTCCAGTGTTTCACAAACTCTAAGCTGCATAGGATAGGCTTCCCAGGCAGTGCTCGTGGTAAAGAACCTGCCTGCCAATGCAGGAGACATAAGAGACGTGGGTTCGATGCCTGGGTCGGGAAGATCCCCTGGAGGAGGGCATGGCAATCCACTCCAGTGTTCTTGCCTGGAGAATCTCCTGGACAGAGGAGCCCGGAAGGCTACAGTATATAGTATATAGGGCTGCAGAGTCAGACACAACTGAAGCAACATAGCACGCACACATGCAAGGTGCATAGGAGTCACCTGGGGGTCCACTTAAAATTCAGTTTCTGATGCTATAGGTCGGGGGTAGGGCCTGAGGCCGTTTCTAGCAGGTGCCCAGGTGATGCCAATACTGCTGGTGTGTGGATCGTACTTTAGACCCTTTACATAATTATCTCTTTCGATCCTAATATAATGTGTGTGAGTTGACACGTCTGACAGATGAAAGCACTGAGGATGGTCTGCTACGTCACAGTGCTTATTAGCTGAATCTAGGTCTGATGGCTCCAAAACCCATGCTTCGCTGTTCGGCATCACTGTAGTCCACACACACATTCAAGCAGCCGCTGCCCAGAGACTCAACGTGGTGGCCTACAAGCATGGTCCTGGTGCTGGGTCCCATCTGAGCCCTCACAGAACCAGTTCACTCAGTCCACTACCTTCCTTCCAAGGTCCTTAGGGCTGGAGTTTAAAGCCCAGCCTATTTTTTGGGCTCCAAAATCACTGCAGATGGTGATTGCAGCCATGAAATTAAAAGACGCTTACTCCTTGGAAGGAAAGTTATGACCAACCGAGATGGCATATTCAAAAGCAGAGAATTTCTTTGCCAAGAAAAAGGTCTGTCTAGTCAAGGCTATGGTTTTTCCTGTGGTCATGTATGGATGTGAGAGTTGGACTGTGAAGCAAGCTGAGCACCGAAGAATTGATGCTTTTGAACTGTGGTGTTGGAGAAGACTCTTGAGAGTCCCTTGGACTGCAAGGAGATCCAACCAGTCCATTCTAAAGGAGATCAGTCCTGGGTGTTCTTTGGAAGGAATGATGCTGAAGCTGAAACTCCAGTATTTTGGCCACCTCATGCGAAGAGTTGACTCATAGGAAAAGACTCTGATGCTGGGAGGGACCGGGGGCAGGAGGAAAAGGGGACGACAGAGGATGAGATGGCTGGATGGCATCACTGACTCGATGGACGTGAGTCTGAGTGAACTCCGTGAGTTGGTGATGGACAGGGAGGCCTGGCGTGCTGCAATTCATGGGGTTGCAAAGAGTCGGACATGACTAAGTGACTGAACTGACCTGAACCCTCTTCAGGATCTCTGCCAGTTCCTGACCCACTTCTATTTTTCCAGAGGCATAGGAGAATACGCACTCACCCTACCCCTCGGGTTGGATGTCATGGATTAGAATATCACCTGGAGTGTACGGAGCCTTCCCCTGAGATTAATGTTTTGCTTTGTCTGCCCGCGCCTAGCCTCAAGGACCCATCATCCCTTTTCCCCCCATGCTGTCAGTCTCGCAAGCCTTTACTCCATGCTTCACTCAGTTCCCCTTCATAGCCGGGCCACAACCACTTAACACAGCGGTCCCTAACGTTTTTGGCACTAGGGACTGGTTTCGTGGAAGACACTTTTTCCATGGATGGGTGGCAGGGGAGACGGTTCAGGCAGTAATGCCACTGATGGGGGCTGGTAGACGAAGCTTTGCTCACTGGCCACTCGCCTCCTTCTGTGTGGCCGGGTTCCTAACAGGCCTCAGACCTCTACTGGCCTGAGGCCCAGTGGTGGGGACCCCTGCCTTAACACACCTAGTGACGACTGCACTTCTGAAATGGTCTCTGGCTTCCAGGAGCTCACATCTGAGTTGGAGTGACAGAGGCAGATAGCCAGTCACCAGTCTACTTTACCCCTCTCCCGTCTCCTCCCCACCTCTAAGCACTCCGAGCCTGAAGGAACCACTGAAAGCACCATCTTTTCCAAAAGCCATTTGCTGTTCACCTCAAATGACACTGACCTCTCCTTCCTCTAGACCCCTCCCTACCCAATCAAAACTTTTTTGTCTCATAGCATTTGTCTCCTATATGTCATGGGCTTCCCAGGTGGTGTGAATGGTTAAGAATCCGCCTGCAATGCTGGAGACCCAGGTTCCATCCCTAGGTTGGGAAGATCCCCTGGAAAAGGGAATGGCTACCCACTCCAGTATTCTTGCCTGGAGAATTCCATGGACAGAGGAGCCTGTTGGACTACAGTCGATGGGGTCACAAAGAGTCAGTTCCATGGACAGAGGAGCCTGTTGGGCTACAGTCGATGGGGTCACAAAGAGTCAGTTCCATGGACAGAGGAGCCTGTTGGGCTATAGTCGATGGGGTCACCAAGAGTCAGTTCCATGGACAGAGGAGCCTGTTGGGCTACAGTCGATGGGGTCACAAAGAATCAGTTCCATGGACAGAGGAGCCTGTTGGGCTACAGTCGATGGGGTCACAAAGAGTCAGTTCCATGGAAAGAGGAGCCTGTTGGGCTACGGTCGATGGGGTCACAAAGAGTCAGACCTGACTTAGCTACTAACCTTTTCACTTTTTCACCTTCATAGCATTTAGCACTTTCAGCGTTGCACTGTGGTCGATCATGACCAGGCCTTCCCTTGTATCTTTGTCTCCTTGGAAGGAGGTTCTATGCCTGGCCCATCTTTGTCTCCAGCAAAGGGCTTTTCACATTGGATGCACCTAATAAATGGCTATTCAGTGCATGAAGTGATTTCAAGTCAGATTGCTGCTGCTGCTAAGTCGCTTCAGTCGTGTCCGACTCTGTGCGACCCCATAGACGGCAGCCCACCAGGCTCCACCGTCCCTGGGATTCTCCAGGCAAGAACACTGGAGTGGGTTGCCATTTCCTTCTCCAATGCAGGAAAGTGAAAAGTGAAAGGGAAGTCGCTCAGTCGTGTCCGACTCTTCGCAACCCCATGGACTGAAGCCTACCAGGCTCCTCCATCCATGGGATTTTCCAGGCAAGAGTGCTGGAGTGGGGTGCTATTGCCTTCTCCGTCAGGTCAATTTAGTAAATAGTAAAATAGAGGAATTAAGACCTTAAGAGATGGATGAACAATTGAGTAAAAAGAAGCCTGGGAAAGGAGAGGGGGAGCCCTTGCAGATCCCACTCTGAGGAAACGGGGTTGATGTGTCTTTTGAAATTTGAGTTGGATTTCTGTTGTGAGATTAATAATTATTATAATGAAAACTAAATTTATGGAGTGCTTATCACATGCCAGATACTGGCTAAATCAAGTGCTCATTTCATGGTGACAAAGCCCCATAAATAAAGTTTGTTGTGTATACTGTAGTTTCCATTCTACAGGTTAAGAAACACACAGAAAGACTTTCTCTAGAACAAGTCTCTCTAGACTTTCTCTAGAAAGTAACGAAGTCAGGATTTGAATCCATCTCTCAGACTCCATCCCAGAAGTCCCAGAAGTGAAAGTCACTCAGTCGTGTCTGACTCTTTGTGACCCCATGGACTGTAGCCCTCCAGGCTCCTCTGTCCATGGAATTCTCCAGGAAAGAATACTGGAGTGGGTAGCTGTTCCCTTCTCCAGGGGATGTTCCCGACCCAGGGATCGAACCCAGGGCTCCCTCATTGCAGGCAGACTCTTTACCGTCTGAGCCACGAGGGAAGCCCATAGCACATGTTAAAACCGCATGCCGTGAGTAAAGACGGGGATGCTTTAGGACGCCGTAAAGCAGGGCAGGAAGAAAAGGGAGAGGGGAAGGGCCAGCATCAATTTTCCCCGCGGAACGGGGCAGAACAGACCCGTGGTGGGGCCACTGTGGCGTCAGACGAGGCTGGGAAGGTGGTCTGGGGACAGACTGGGGCCATGTTTTCCCTCGATGAGAGTGAAGAGTACGAGCCGTGGAGAAGAAATACCGAGTCAAACCTACACTGAGAAGCGTTATTTATGTGCTGTCTCTGGCCCGGCCCCCGGGGCGCTGTTGCGAGGGCAATGGGGCTCCCGGCCAGCAGCCCTGGACAGCTCTGGGGGCCCCGGAGCTTGCTGCAAAGTCACACTTTGGAGAAGAAAGGCGCTGGTGATGCCCAGAGTGGCCCAAATAAAAGTCAAATACCACATTCAGTCCTCCAGGGGTGTTTTTGCTATTAAATTAAGTCTGGAAAATAAATAATTGTCTTTGGATTTGATCTGAGAGATTTTTGGTAGTTGAACACTCAGTCGGGAGGAAAAAAAGCTAACTATTTCTTGAAAGATTCTTTGACTGGCTCCCCCTGCCAGAAGACAGCAGATCGCAATGAAGGCTTGCTGTCTGCAAAGAGCGGCTTTTTCCTCTCCTTGACACAATTATCCCAGAAAAATAGAAGGGGGAGGGGAGGCTCCATCATATGTTCCAATTTTTATTGCTACATTCCTTGGATGGCTCCATATGTTTACCTTTAGCTGACTTTAGACTTGGTGTTCTCTGTGGCTGCTGGCGTCAGCCACAGAATTCTTTCATGTCTATTACTTTATTAAGGAATGTAAAAGCCACATACAGACTGACCAGGGGACAACAACAGCATGAGACACAAATAACCCTGAATGGGCTTGCAAAGAGCCTGAGGAGGCTTCACACCTAATTCTCCCAGATGGGCTGTAAGGCTCTCACAGACCAAAAGGGGGCACTGTTAACACTCGCTCCCAAGCCCCCTCAGTAATACCGTTCCCATGAATAAACAGTAGAGAAGGTGTAGCGCTTTAACATCAGTCCTGATGGCAGCAGAATGGGGTGAAAGAGCCCACATTCATCACTAGGAATGTGGTTGTTTTTTTTTTTTAATCTTTGACTTTTGTTGACTAGAAAGGGCATCCCCAAATCATAGGGAGATTGTTAAGATTAAATAGGACATATGCACTGCTAAAAACTGCTTTGCACAAAGCCTGGGCATAGACATTATACATGCTCAGAAAGAGCAGCTATTGTTCACGCATGTGTGCTGAGACATTTCTACCTCTTAGTAGGGGCACCTCATCTAGCCCAGGTTGGCCCGGAGCACTGGGTATGATAGTGGAATCAATTTCTGTATTGGGCAGGAAGAGACAGGGTGTGAGGGATAACCATTGTTCACTCAACCCCTATTGCTTGCCAAGCACTTTGCACGTATTATCTTATCATGATTTTACAGATACGGAAAATGTGGCCCAGGGAGGCAAATTATATTGCCCTGGTATGTGGCAGAAGCACAATTTGAATACAGATCTCTCTGGATCTTCACTCAGTTTGCTGGTTTCTGCTTTCGTAGGGGTTTATAACCGGTGCTCTAAGCACTCAGCATGTCGGGAGGTTAAATGAGAGAGAGATCTCCCCCAAAAGGTGACGCTCATACTTCCGGCCAGGATGCGTGGACGATCTGAACTCAGAAATACCCTGTAGAGTAGGGTGTGTTTTCACCGATGACTCCCCACCTGTTCTTTCCTCGTTAGGTGCTCAAGGATTAAGAGTAGAAATGCTGTGACGTCACATGGAAAAAGAAAAGGCGATTCTTTGCTGAGATGACAAAATGTGTTTGCCTTGTGATTGTCCCTGAGAACAGGAACTGGGTAAATGGCTCGCAACTAAAGGATGTTTCGATTATCAAGAGGATAGCCCCTTAGCCAAACTAAGAAAGCCCTCAGCCCCACTTAGGATTAGACGTGCTCTGCAGACTGTAGTGAGCTCTGTCCTGGAGCGACTGGAGGCTGTGTCTCAGCTTGGGCTCCCCTGGTGACTCAGACAGTAAAGAATCTGCTGCCTGCAATGCAAGAGACCCAGGCTTGACTCCTGGGTCAGGAAGAGCCCCTGGAGAAACAAATGGCTACCCGCTCCAGTATTCTTACCTGGAGAATTCCATGGACAGGCGAGCCTGGCAGCCCACAGTCCATAGGGTCACAAAGAGTCAGACACAACTGAGTCACTAATGCGTTTACTTCCCTTCAAGCCTCAGCCCACAGGGTCCTTCAAGGAGATCTTCAGAATCCACATCTCTTTCCATCTCTCTGCATCATTGGGAATTTTTTTTTTTTAATAAAGCTAGATTCTCTTTTCAGTGAGAACTAGCTATGTATATCTAATGATTACATTGGGCCAGTATTTCCCAAGGTGGTAGAAAAGGCTCTGAGAAGTCCTGTAGTAAAGAAACCTATGTCACTTTACTTAATCCAGAGATTCTCATATGTATCTGACCACAGAACTCTTTTAGCATAGCGCCTATTAATATCCCATGGAAACAGTTTGGCTATAAACATATAAACTCTTGAAACTGCTTAGAAAGGATAACCTCAACCTATTGGGTTTGGGTAGACTATTTAAAGCAGAACTATGGGTCACATATTTGGGATAAAATCTGAAGCTGCCTTAGTGGTCTGTCTGGATTATTTTTAGATCTGTGTGTGTGTGTGTGTGTGTACACGTGTTTATATATACTATGTATAAATATGCATTTTAACTTCAAGGTTAGAAGAAAAAAAGAAGCAAGGAATATTTCTTCTTATACAAAAGCAATCAGTGTCCTAAGAGCGGGGAAGGGGAAAGTTTGTAAATTTTAAGGCATTATCGCCATCTCCTATTGCCGGCAACCACTGATCACAGCTTCCTACAATGGTGGAAACATGTGGCCAGCTCTCAGTGAATGACAGACAATCAAAGATGACACCCCTTCTCATTAACCTGCCAGAGCCTGCCCCTCTGCTTCTAATCCAGCACCCAAAACACTTCTTTCCAAGTCATTGATGCCTACCAGCTGTATTCCTGAGTATTCTTTTGGATGATGAATTAATTCAAAAAGACAGTATTTTTTTTTAATGTTGGAGTTTGATTTTGACTTTCAGAACATGTCTGAAGGCTTCTAAAGAAAATTCTTAGAAACTCGCTCTAAAAAAATGTGCAGTTAAACGTATTTTTTAATTGTTGTAAAGGTATGGGAGTTGTTTCAAAATTATTTTTAATGAAATATAAAGTTGTTTTCTGAAATAGAACGTTATGCATGTTTTTTTTTAATTGTCATATATAGGGTGATTTTAAAGTAAATAAGAGCACAAGGTTCATATTATTTTAAATGTATATTGTATTTGTCTTCTCAGCGCTGTGGTTTTTAGTCTGAATAGCATCATAGTATGGAGCCAGCCTATTAAGCAGCCTGCTTGGGTAAGGAAACTCTGAGGCCGGCACAATGTTGCATTGCTCACTCTGTCCTTCCAATATGGTTAGAATTCCACAACCTAAATGATCATTTGTTGAACAAATTCATGCTTTTATTAGTCAAAATACAGAGAAAACAGAGCCTCCCTGTTTCGAGATATTTGCTAATGCATGGTTAATTATCACATATAGCTGACTATAATTCATTTTACAGGGGCGACCTCCTGCAGGTAACATACTAGCAGTTTATGAACCAAAATAACCTCACTATAGGTTAGAGCTGTTCCAGGGCCCGTCAGACACTCGGTGCTTCCAGGCCTTCTCACTTCACGTTGCTAATTCGAACAAGGCTTTATTTTTATATTTGTCAGCAGCAAGACTGTAGGATGGTTGTTAAACTTCTCCCAGGCCTAATTAGAGCTGCAATGCGCGCATTCATAATGAAACTCGTGTCTTGCTCGGAGTTAGTGAGCAGGGCTGTTACAGTAGCTTCCTGGCAGGCTGGGGCTGGCAGTTTTAAGGTAGCTCATGGCTGCAGTATTAAGTGACTGTTGAAATTCATTGACTCCACCACGGCTAATGTGTCTAGATGACAACAAGTTTACACGGTTCTTTTATAGTTACGGCAAATGGGTCCATTTAAATATTTATTAGGTGATTATGGTGATGTGAAATGGAAAAAAAAAAATGCAAAGTGCAATCTCCCAAGTATGACTGTTTTTAACCGTTGATGAGAGGCCCAGAATCATGGTATCGCTCAAAATCACCGCATCTTTCCCTTATAAATATTTATACTAGATCAGCAGTGATGAATGCTAATTTATTTGCATTCTGTTTCTTTACTGACTTCTCCCTGGGCAGAGGTTAGTGGTGAAAAGTGGTGCAGCCTTACCAGGTTGGAGGGTATTTCAATCGGCCAAGCAAGAGGCATTTTGATTAGCTGGGGGAAAGTTCACTGTGCTGAAACTGAAGAGTCCTTTTTGCTCTTGGAGATGCAGCCTGAGTGGTCAGGCAGCTGGTGCGTTGCCCTCTCCCGGAGTTGACGCGCGCGCTGGCAAGCCGTTTCGCCTCCAAAAGACTGCTTTTCTGTATAGCAACTTGTCAAATCTTGGATTGAATCAGGTGAGGCTGGCTGATCTGGATGTTTGTCAGAACCTCCAACTCAATTTTTTTTTTTTTTAATTCTACGAGCCACTTAAAAGAAATACATTTTCACCATCGGAGAAATCTCAAATTGAATGCGGCATCTGAGACAGAGATGAGGTTAAAATGAATCCAGCTCTGTCTTATAAAGGTTACATGTGCGTGATACTGAAGAACGCAGAGTCTCTGGAGGCAACTGTCAAAAAATTTCAGACAGATAAAGGAAAACTGAATATTTTGCAACTGAATATTTTGACTGTGTAGGCAGCTGAAGCATAGGATAATGATTCCCAATTCATCCTCCTTAATGATGTTTATCATTCTGTTCCCTATGTTTTAAAATGAAGAGCATCACAGCATCTGTGTAGCCTTGACATGTAGAAATGCAGAATTTTCAGGAGATTTCTAGATGTAGTTTTTTAAATACCCCATTTCTACATTTAGAATGCCCTGGAGGTCTGAGGAATGTCCCAATAAAAGTTTGCATAAAACACATCAGGCCACTGAATCAGAAGTCTCTGTAGCTACCATAGTTGCTTCAATTGGGAAAAAATTGCCTTAATGTCTGACTCTAGCTAGCAATGTATCTCTTTTTTACAAAATATACTTGTCTCTCCTTAGAGCTGAACCTGTCAGAGTGCCTCTGATCTTAGACTGGTTCCAAGGGCATTAATTAAAAATGATCCAGAACCACCTCATTATATGATCAATAGCATTTCCCTCTAGGACAGGGCTGTAGCAAGAATTCACTTCACTGGTGGTTCTACAAAATCAGATGATTCAAAGTGACCTCAAATTAGGTGAGATACTCACCACTAAGAAAATGCTCTGATGAATCTTTGGTCATGAGAAGACTCCTCCAATGATGTAAATTATTACCTTCAAATCTATAGATGTGGATTCTAAGTTTCAGAATCCAATTATGTGAATTCTTAGAATAAAAAGCAAGAACCATGGGTCCCTCTTGATACGTGGAGATGCATGGCTTCATTTACTGTCTGTGGTCGGAGCTGTTTGTAAGTGAAAGGTAGTCTGTTGTTTCTTTTTAGTTTCAGTCTTCTCAACTGGGGGGATGGTGCGCAGAGGCTGCTCACTCAGTACAAACAGAAACCCTCATCTTTGCCCAGTTTTGTTCTCGATGAATATTAAGTTGTCTTTCAATCCTCTCATTTGATAAATGAGGAGACATGAAATTAGGGTTTTCTGGAGAACTCAGAGTGGGCTGACACCCTACCCTACTCTACACTCAGGTCTTTTCCAGGATATGCCCTGCTGATGGGCAGAACTCACCTGCAGGGCCCCGGCAGCCACCTGCTCTCCAGGTGAATCTCTTGCGATGGGGAAGGCTCTTCTGTAATGGGCTTTTTGGTGCATTTCATAAAAGATTCAATCTACCAATGTTTTCTTTGCTCATAAGTTTTCAATTTTGCCAAGCAATTTTATAAATCAGGGACCATCTCTGATGGGCTTTCCTAAAATCCAAACATAGCAACATACCACAGGTGGAGTAGGTCACTGAAATAGGTCATGAGGAGGCAGCTGCTGCTGCTGCTGCTAAGTCACTTCAGTTGTGTCCGACTCTGTGCGACTGTATGGACAGCAGCCCTCCAGGCTCCTCTGTCCCTGGGATTCTCCAGGCAAGAATACCGGAGTGGGTTGCCATTTCCTTCTCCCCATGAGGAGGCTATTCCCTTAAAATTGCTATGTTGGTGCAAGGACCAGGCACAAAACAGGGAAGTAAATTCTATTTTCATATAAGAGATCATTAGAAAATTAGAGTCATTTGGGCTTATCTTTTTAGATGTCCAGGAAAGCAAAACTGCCAATGACATCTGCTGGAGAAGTAAAAAAAGAAAATGCCGTCTCGTTTTTGTCACTGTCATTAAGCCTGTGTCGCCCTGAATGGGCTGGTTAATTTCTTTCAGATGAAAAAATAACAAAGCAGACTTTCTCCAAGTACATGGGCTCCATTTTCACATGGTGACAGATCATTGCTGGCCATCCCAGCTGGCATGTGTACCGTGACCCACAAAGTAAACAACATCACATTTAGATAACAATTGACTCCTCCACAGATGACTTCAAAAAAGCAATAAGACTTTCTTTGCACTTCTTTGTCCTCCTGAGCTTTCCTTTGTTCTGGTCTGCAGAAAAATGACAGCCTTAAAAATGAAGTAGCCAAGTAAATTTGATCTCAGTCCTGATGCCATTTGGATGTGTGCCCCTGTGTGTGTGTGTGTGTGTGTGTGTGCGCACACACCTGCATGCCCTCCTTCTGCTCACAGATTTCAGCTGTGGGGTCCATGGCATTGCTGTGTCCCAATGTCACATACGAGTCTATACCTGTCAGTGTATAGGTATAGAAAATATTCTCCATGATTCTCAAGGCTTGTTCATGTGGATCACGGTTGAATCTGCAATCCTAGCTAAACAATACAATAAAAGAACTGTGTTGGTGTTGTCTATTCGCCGAGTCATGTCCAGCTCTTTGCAGCCCCATGGACGGCAGAATGCCAGGCCTCCCTGTTCCTCACCATCTGCTGAAGTTTGCCCAAGTTTATGTCCATTGCATCGATGATGCCATCCAGCCATCTTATTATCCTCTGATGCCCTATTCTCCTTCTGCCCTCAATCTTTCCCAGCATCAGGGGCTTTCCCAACCCGTCATTCCAACAAGTACTTGAGGATGATTTCCCTTAAGATTGACTGGGTTGATCTCCTTCCTGTCCAAGGGACTTTCAGGATTCTTCTCCAGCACTGCAGTTTGAAGGCATCAATTCTTTGGCATTCTGCCTTCTTTATGGTCCAGTTCTCACAACTGTACGTTACCACTGGGAATACCATAGCCTTGGCTATACGGACCTTCGTTGGCAGAGTAAAGCCTCTGCTTCTCAACATGCTGTGTAGGTTTGGCATAGCCTTCCTGTCAAGAAGCAATCGCCTTCTGATTTCATGGTTGCAGTCACCATCCACAGTGATTTGGGGGCCTAAGAAAAGGAAGTCTGTCACTACTTCCACATTTTCCCCTTCTATTTGCCATGAAGTAATGGGGCCAGATGCCATGATCTTAGTTTTTTTAGTATTTAGTCTTAAGCTGGCTCTTTCACTTTCCTCCTTCACCCTCATCAAGAGGCTCTTCAGTTCCTCTTCGCTTTCTGCCATTACAGTGGTATCATCTGCTTATCTGAGGTTATTGATGTTTTTCCCACCTATCTTGATTCCAGCTTATAACTCATCTGGCCCAGCATTTCTTATGATGTGCTCAGCATGTATGTTAAACAAACAGGGTAGCAGCAGACAGCCTTGTTGCACTCCTTTTTCAATCTTGGTTGTCCGTACAGGGTTCTAAGTTTTTCTTCTTGACCTGTATATAGGTTTCTCAGGAGATGGGTAAGATAGTCTGGTATTATCATCTCTAAGACTTTTCCACAGTTTGTTATGATCCACACAGTCAAAGGCATTAGAATAGTTGATAAAACAGAGGTAGATGTTTTTCTGGAATTCCCTTGCTTTCTCTATGATTCAGAGAACGTTGGCAATTTGATTTCTGGTTCCTCTGCCTTTTATAAACCCAGCTTGGACATCTGGAAGTTCTTGATTCACAAGATGCTGAAAGCTAGAATGCAAGATTTTAAGTATGACCTTACTAGCATCAGAGATGAGTGCAAATGTCCAGTGGTTTGAACATTCTTTAGTACTACCTTTCTTAGGACTTCCCTGGTGGCTCAGATGGTAAAGCATCTGCCTGTAATGCAGAAGACCGGGGTTCAGTCCCTAGGTCAGGAAGATCTCCTGGAGAAAGAAATGGCAACCCACTCCAGTATTCTTGCTTGGAAAATCCCATGGACAGAGGAGCCTGTGGGCTACAGTCCATGGGGTCGCAAAGAGTCAGACACGACTGAGCAACTTCAATTTCTTTCTTGGGAATTGGGATGAGGATTGTCCTTTTCCAGGCCTGTGGCCACTGCTGCTTCTTCCAGATTTGCTGACATATTGAGTGAAATATCTCAATGGCATCATGCTTTAGGGTTTTGAATAGCTCTACTGGAATTATATCACATGCACTAGCTTTACTAACAGCAATGCTTCCTAAGGCCCTCTTGACTTCACACTCCAGAATGTCCAGCTCTGGGTGACTGACCACACTATTATAGTAATCCAGTTTATTAAGATCTTTATCATACAGTTCATCCATGTATTCTTTCAATCTCTTCTTCATCTCTTCAGCACCTACTAGGTCTCTACCATTTCTGTCCTTTATTGTGCCCATCTTTGGGTAAGCTATTCCCTTGATATTTCCAATTTTCCTGAAGAGATCTCTAGTCTTGCCCCTTCTGCTGTCTTCCTCTAGCTTTATGCATTGTTCACTGAAGAAGGCCTTCTTGTCTCTCCGAGCTATTCTTTGGAATTCTGCATTTAGTCAGATGTACCTTTCCATTTCTCCCTTGCTTTTCACTTCTCGTCTTTTTTCAGCTATTTGTAAAGCCTTCTCAGATAACCATTGTTGCCTTCTTGCTCTTCTTTTTCTTTGGGATCATTTTGTTCACTGTTTCCTGTACAATATTTTGGACCTCTGTCCATAGTTCTTCAGGCACATTGTTTAATAGATCTAATCCCTTGAACCAATTCATTACCTCAACGGCATATTCACAGGGGATTTTATTTAAGTCATACCAGGCTTGCATAGTGGTTTTCCCCACTTTCTTTAGTTTAAGCCTGAATTTTGCTATGAGAAGCTAATGATCTGAGCCATAGTCAGCTCAAGATCTTGCTTTTGCTGACTGTATACAGCTTCTCCATCTTTGACTACAAAGAATTATAGGTAGGAAATAAATGAATGAATGAATAATGGTATGGGTGTTCAAAGCTTCAAGCTGAGAGGATCTCAAATGACTTGCAATCAACTTCAAGTTATTTGATACCATACTGTAAAATTTTCAAGTACAAAATTTTATACCCTGGTATAAAATGACTTAGTGTAAGGAAATGTAAATTCTTCCTACCTCCATCTTACCCAGCTCTTAAGCAGGGATGTTTTGCTTAGATATTGGTGTTATTGCTTCACCTACTGATGTGTTGTCTGGGTGAACTCTTAGGGTAAATTGTGAGTTGACAATTGAGTTGAGTGCACTGTGTCCTGAAGGGTGACCCTTCCAAGCAACACCCTTTAAGAGAAGAGGTGGAGCCTGGGGCCAGAAAGCAGAGCATTCTGGAGGATGGCCAGGAGTTATCACCACCCTTATTTCACAAAAGGGGAAATTCCTCAAACTGGATGAATTACCTGTTCAATCTCATATAGACGGCTTTGCTTGAATAATCACAGAGTTTACTCTAGCTTGCTCTTTTTGTAGGGCTCTGGGTTGCCACACTAGCTTTAAAATGATGTGATAATTACCTAAAATGTATTATTTGCACAGCATTATACAATTTGTAAAATGTGTGTGTGTGTTATACATATATGCAGATATGTATGTGTGTGTCTTGCCCTCACAAAAACCCAGTGAAAAGCAGGGACTATTTTCTGCCTCAGTTTAATCAGTCAGGAAATGAGATTCACAATTCAAGTAAATAGCCCAAAACCATGCAGGTTACAGTTTGGATTAGAACCCAGTTCTCTAGATTTCTCACCTGGTATTCTTTCTACAACATCATAAATCTTATTGTTAGCCTTGTAATATCTCAGTACCAGCTATTGAGAAGCTAGATGAAGATTCTTCAATACATAGATTATTTTTAAGAACAAGTGAATGAGATCATGAAACATTAACACATTTCAGTCAGTAAAACTTGAAAACAACTGTCCCCTGCAACCCAGAATATTTTTTTATTCTCAAGGGTGGGAAGTGACTCACATTGATTAGAGTTTTCTGACCTTCAGAATCTATTTTGTGTTTCTCCATCCCCCAAGTTATGGTTTAAGTTCTATTTGCACTGTATTCAAGCTCCAGTGACTACTAAAAATGGATGGAAAGTGTGAGGATCACCTTGCTATACTCTATATTATAGACAATGAACATAATATGGAGTGAAAAAAATTCAGGAGAAAAGCACCCTGATAGAAACATATACTGAACTTGTTAATAGAAATAGATGTCAAAATTATATGAATGAAGGGAAAAGGGGAAACTCTACAAAGAGATTCTTTTGGTGAGTGAATTCTGATTTTAGAAAAGTGCTACCCTTTACTAAAAGAACAGCAAAAGAGATTTACAGGAACCATCATGTAGAAGAACTCTATGGCTCTCAGACAGATGACATGCTGGACAGAGTTCAGACCGTGCTCTTCAGAAGCACCTGTCTATGGACAGCCATTCAAACAGCCACCGTGGAGGGCAAATGGCAATATGCCAGACAAGATTCCTGAACCCATGGTTCACTACCCTCTTCCATTGGCTCCTGTAAGAATGAGTGGTAGGAAGGGTCCCCAGAGCCCTTCAAGTTCTGGATAGAAAATCATAGAGGGATTCTCAGGACACAGGTGATGTTTTCATCTCTGCTCCCAGCTGAAGATCATGGCTTTGGAAAAGAAAGGAGGATGAAGTGTGTGATGGCTGAAGATGGTATTGGAGAGATGTTAGTTTCCTAGACTGTGGTCTGCAGCCCCAGAGCAAAGGGTCCTGGCTAGAATCTGAGTACACTTCACAGAGACTGCAAAGAATGTATTTGGCAGACAATTCTAAGCTGATCAACAGAGTCGAAATAGAGCTTTTATCAGAGAGAGAGAAATAAAAGTCTGAATAAACTGCAAAATGTGATGGTATGGAGGTTGTCATGTCTGACATGGCAAGGAGCCACAGAACAAGGGCAAGGGCTCCTAGAATGTCTTAAGCAATGACAAATTACATTTATATGCCAACCCTATGGAGCAGAGGGAACAAGCAGTTGAACTGAGATGTTAAGATACATGAAAGACATTGGCAATCTCCTAAATATCCCTCGACTTATGTGGTGAAGCCTATGGTTGGAATAAACAATATGTTAACCTTTGAAGAAAAGGAAAAAACAAAATATTAACCCAATCCAGGTAAGCATATTTAAATGTCAGATCTCTGTGACCCAATTTCCTGCCCTAAGTCACCAAAGATAAAAATTCTGTTGCTCTGAGGGAGTAGCGTCACTCTTCACAAACTCAGACACCCTTTCCTAGGACCCACCACACCACACCCACAGACAGACCCAGACCATTTATTCAGGAAACATCAACCATGTGGTGGGTGGTGGAAATACACAGATGAGTCAGACACAGTCTGCTGTCCTGGAAGCTACAGTTGGGTAGAGAAGAAAGATGTGAAAATAAAATATTTAAAATTGCAGGAATCGTGGGGATATAAGTACAAATCCTAAAGGATAAAGAAGAAAGTGTGTGTTCCAGCAGAAAGTATAGCCCTCCCTTTGAGTAAAGATCATGGAGGTTTGCGGCTAAAAGTATTCCCTTAAGGGACCTAAGACACAAAATCTGAAAAATGCAAGTGGCTGTATGCTTAAGGAGGATCAATTTGGCCACCTCTGAAGAAGTTTCTCATGAGGTAAATGGCTTTACAGAGCTTCCTCTCAGTTACTGTGAGCTTGATGTGTCCTTCTAGAAACTTTCAATATACGCATTTCAAGCCTTTCTTGTTGCATGTTGGCTTGTAGCTAGTCCTTAACTATTGTAGAGCTTTTGTTTCAATCCTGGTTGGAGGGACTCAATGGCATGTTGCCTAACAGAGACAGGAAACAGAGAGGAATTTAGGCCTGTATAAAGTGGAATCATATACTGCACAAAAATTTATAGATCCTATAGGGGAAGTAAAGTGAAAAGCATTTCAATTGTGAAAAAGAGAATCCAAAGTTCAACTTTGGTGGCATAATGCTGCAGGCTCCCTAGTCAGGTAGTGTTAAAGGATATTTTCCTAATATTAAATACAAATCATGTTAAAACTTATTCTCAAATACGTGCATGCTCAGTTGCTCAGTTGTGTCTGACCCTTTGCAACCCCATGGACTATAGCCCATCACGTTCCTTGTTCATGGGATTTTCCAAGCAAGAACACTGGAGTGGGTTGCCATTTTCTACTCTAGGAGAACTTCTCAACCCAGGGATTGAACCTGTGTCTCTTGCATCCTGCATTGACAGGTATATTCTTTACCACTGAGCCACCTGGGAAGCCCTATATTTGAGAAATTATTTTAAAATACAGACTTATATTTAAAAATGTAGAAGTGATCCCAATATGATAAGGGATTTTATCTCTCCATGTGTGCATGTGCATGCTAAGTGGCTTCAGTGGTGTCTGACTCTTTGCAACCCTTTGGACCATAGCCCACCAGGTTCTGCTGTCCATGGGACTCTCCAGGCAAGAATACTGGAGTGGGTTGCCATGTGCTCCTCCAGGGAGTCTTGCTGACTGAGGGATCAAACCAGCATCTCTGACATCTCCTGCATTGGCAAGTGGGTTCTTTACCGCTACTGCCACCTGGGAAACCCTGTCTCTCCATAAATTTACCAAAAGTCTAACTCCATTAAAACTAGATTATCCCACAATCATTTACCTCATTAACAATTTCAGCTTTTAGAAAGTACAGGGGGAAAAAAGAGGATTCCCCTTATACTTAATATTGGCCTTCAAAATGAAGGAATATTGAGAGAACCATGCCAGGGAATTTATAGATACAAGGAATATTTTTGAACACATACCCAAGGCTTTAAGAAATTCAGAGATAGATAGAAATAGGTCTATATCTAGAAGATTTCTAAAATGAATGGGAATTTTTAAGTTTGAAGAATCCCAAAGTTGAAATTCCAGCTGTTCAGTTGAAAATAATCCCAACTGGAACAAAAGAGGACAGATAGCCCATGGAACTGTGCAGATACATGATGGGGGGTGGGGGGGGTTCTCCATTTAGGTCTCAAAAGAATCCATTCAAAAAATGGAGTTGAGTCAGAAGATACAGTAACCATGCCATTCATTTTCTGGCTGCTGGGAAAGCTAACTATCAGAATGAAGTATGTCTTCATTGCATTGCTGAATAACAGAGAGAAGGAAGGACACTCAACTTTCAACTTGTATTAGGGTGTCAGATTTTTCTGATTAATTAATTAATTTGGCAGCTTCAAGTCTCAGTTTCCGCATGCACAATCTTCGTTGCATCATGCAGAATCTTTCATTGTGATGTACAAGACTGTATAGTCATAGCATGCAGACTCTCTAGCTCTGTCTTTCAGAACTGAACTTTTCCAGAGTATGCCAGCTCAATAGTTGTGGCACTCAGGCTTAGTTGCTCCACAGCACGTGGGATCTTAGTTCCCCAATCAGGGATCAAACCTGCGTCCCCTGCATTGCAAGGATTCTTAACCACCGGACCACCAGGGAGGTATCAGATTTTCTATCAAGATATGTCATATCTGAAAGAATAGAATAAGCGATATAAAGAATTATTAGAATAAGAAATATAAAGAATCCAAGTCAACATTGAGAGGGAACAATTAGGTACCTATGAATTCAAGTTCAGCATTTTAGGCCTTGAAAATTTTTATCTGAAAAAAATTATGATGAAAATATATATCCCTATATCCTCTTAGTAGTCTTATTATTTCTGAGATGATATAATGAATGGGAGTGTTCTCAAAGGACTAGTGATCAGAAGATGTCCAAATTTACTGAAATTTAGTTCCTTGAATTTAAAATTTATCCTTGGCAAAGTTCTAGGAAAGAATGTTTAGGTGTAGGTTCAGATTTTTTTGAAAAAATAGTGATCATTAAAAACTCATATTTGCTCATTAGGAGCAAATTATAGCATGGTTAACTTCATTCACCATTGAACTAAAATTTGCCATGTTGATAAATTAAAACACCACTCAAAATATAATACTTATTCATTTCAGCCAGTCATTCAGCAAATCCCCCAAGTGGATTCACAGCTGGTTGAATAATTGCACTCAAAGACCGTGACAGTCTGGAAGAAATTTTGTAGGATGAGGGCTCTATCCCTAACCATGACCTGCTCTAACAGTTGCCAATTTTGTTTTTATCAGTAGAGCCTTTCCATTTGAGTCCATGCTATCTTCTCATTATGCATTTCCTACAGACAGAGGACAGTGATGGGAGGATGAGCGGTTTAAAGCCTTTCTATATCAGGAAATGTTGACAGAAAAGTCAAAACTCAGCCTACAGAAGTGAGAAAAGGGACACCTCATTTATATTGGCTGCCCAGAAGTCACCACGATTATTTTTTCTTGCCCCACTCCCTATTTTCCATTACCTCATTGCAGCATTACAAACTGATAACTCTCCTCTTCTTTCTGAGAGCATCTTCCCTTGGTTTCCACAGTGGTATACTATCCTAGTTATTTTACCTTTCTTCTATCTTCTCTTTTCTGTTTCACTTTGGTTAATTCACTTCCTCTGGTAAGTGCATTGGGACAGAGTTCAGTCCCTAACTTCTGCTTTCTACTCTTCACCTTCCCTTGGAGCACCTGTATCACACTCACATTCACAGCCCATAAATAGTTCCCTAGTCCATAAATCCAAGCCTGACCGCATTCCTAAGGCCAAGCTCCACTTTTAAGCAATTGCTTGAGGGTTGCATGTATTTGGAAATCCTACAATCATCTCAAAACCCATGCTTCATCTTATCTTCCCTAATTCTGTCAATGGTACCACTAGCTTTTAGGTCAAAACTTGAGAGCAGTCTTGACTTTCTACATCCTTTTCTCTCATATCCACTTGGTCATTAATCTGTGTCATTTCATCATGTATAGATTCTTTTGCATTTCTCCATTCATTTCTGTTTCCATAACTGAGATCTATCGGAGAAGGCAATGGCACCCCACTCCAGTTCTCTTGCCTGGCAAATCCCATGGATGGAGGAGCCTGGTGGGCTGCAGTCCATGGGGTCGCTAAGAGTCAGACATGACTGAGCGACTCCACTTTCACTTTTCACTTTCATGCATTGAAGAAGGAAATGGCAACCCACTCCAGTGTTCTTGCCTGGAGAATCCCAGGGACGGGGGAGCCTGGTGGGCTGCCGTCTATGGGGTCGCACAGAGTCGGACACGACTGAAACGACTTAGCAGCAGCAGGAGCAACCGAGATCTATATCCGGTGTTGACTAAGTCGTTTCACCATCTCCCTTTACAATGTTCCCTGCTTTTACCATCAGATCAACTATTCAAAAGTGAAGAGTATGAATCGTCCACCATGTCACTCCCTTCCTCACCAATGTCCTTCTTGCATTTCAAATTCTAATCTACTTTCAAAAGCTAACCTAAGTTCTTTTTTCCTTCCATGGGGTTTTAAATCACAAACCTGTCACTTATTAGCTGTGTGACCTCATTGTTGTTGTTCAGTCACTAAACTGCGTTGAATTCTTTGTGACCCCACGCACTCCAGTACACCAGACTCCTGCCTCCCACTGTCTCCTGTAGTTTGCTCAAATGCATGTCCATTGAGTCAGTGATGCTGCCTAATCATCTCATCCTCAGCTGCCCCTTTATCCTTTTGCCTTCAATCTTTGCCAGCATCAGGGTTTTTCCCAGTGAGTTAGCTCTTTGTATCAGGTGGCCAAAGTATTGAAGTTTCAACATCAGTCCTTCCAATGAATATTCAGGATTGATATCCTTTAGGATTGATTGGTTTGATCTCCTTGCAGTCCAAGAGACTCTCAAAAGTCTTCTCCAGCACCACAATTCAAAAGTATCAATTCTTCAGTGCTCAGCCTTCTTTACGGTCCAAATCTCACACTAATGCATAACTACTGGGAAAATCATAGCTTTGACTCTACTGACCTTTGTCAGTAAAGTGATGTCTCTACTTTTTCATATGCTATCTAGATTGGTCATAGCTTTTCTTCCAAAGAGCAAGTGTCTTTTAATTTCATGACTGCACTCCCCATCCACAGTGATTCTGGAGCCCAAGAAAATAAAATCTGTCACTGCTTCCATTTTTTTCCTTTCTATTTACCATGAAGTGGTGGAACCAGGAACCAGATGCCATGACCTTAGGAAGGCTACTTAACATTTTTGTTTTGAGTATGCTAACAGAAAGTAACATCATCAGACTGTGCAGAAGATTAAATGAGCTAGTATCAGTTAGGGCACTCAGAACTATTAAGAGCTATGCAAAACATTAAGTAAATAAAAATGCATATATTCTCTAGCTGCTCCAAATTGGAAGCTATCATTTCCCATACTCTCAGCATTAATAACTTATAGATATAATGTTTAATCTGCCCCATTTATTAAATTATGTTTCACTTTATGTTTTCACATAGAATGTCCACTAGCTACCCACATAGACTGACAGTTTCTGGAGGACAAGTTCACATCAGATATTTATTTGTACCCCCACAATCCCTATAACTAGCTGTACCTATTGGCAATGTGCAAGCAATGATTGCACACCGATATGCCTCAGGTTTTCCAAAAGTGACCCCCTGGATTCTCCAATCCTCTGTCCACCGTCTTTGCCTGGTTTCTAGATGTGGTCTCACTGACCTTCTGCAGAGGGCTGGTTTCTGGGGTACAACGCACCTCTCTCACTGGCCCTCTCTGAGTGCTACATTTATCAGGGACAGTGGGTCTTGGCAGTCAGACAAGAAACACAATCTGTAGACAGAGCCACCACAAGTCAATCTTGCCAGTACAATTCCTGCAGTTTGCTGACAGTCATATGGTTGTTTTCCAAGCCTCTAATATGGAATACCATAGGGCCTTTAAGGAGAAGTAGCTGAGGGTCAGGGACTGCTGGCAATTTTCCTTCTATTTTTTTTTTTCCTTTGGGAGATCATGCGCCTGACATTTCAACTCTGAAATGATTCACAATGCCAGGACTGTCATGTAAAGAATGGTCTAGCTAAAGGTTGACGTTTTGGACTGAACTGGTGTGAATGCTTCAGTGAATCTTCTGAAGAGCATCCAAAGCCACACATAAATAATAAGTTTGGAATGGTAACAAGAATGCCTGGGATGTGGCCTTCTGCATTAGCCGTACAATGTTCTTGGTGGGCTATTTCAGATAAAGGACCATTAGAAAAAACATTTATCAGGGTGTGGTGGGGAAAAGCTTTTTTGGAGTGAATGGTCCCAGTGCAGTTTGTTTTTCTACACAATATCCCCACCCGTGAACTGTGATCTCTGCTTAGGCAGAGCACTCAGCATGGAGGTAGTTCATATCCACGTATTGATGAATTGTTCAGCATGAGAGAAGCTTTGCTATCCTTATCAAAGGAGCCTTACCGACACTGGGTCACACACTCTCATCCTTTGTGCCAAGCGTTGCTGGGTCTTACTTTAAGGTCCAGTCAGTTCCATGGGCGTCAAAGAAGAAGCCAGCTCTGAGAATTCATCAACTAGATGGAAATGACAGGTTGGAAGTATCCTTTCCAGATTGCCTCCAAAGTTTACACCAACATTAGCTACTGGCTATATTCACTCCATGAAGACTAGTCCTTCCTCTGACCAAACAGGAGATGCTTTGGAAGCACGGAACCTCATAAGTTAGTAATGGGCTCAAAGCACACCGCATAAGAACTTCATTCATAGGCACCTTATACCTGAAGGGTTGACTCACCTGAAGAC
Source organism: Bos grunniens (assembly GCF_055505025.1). NCBI lineage: Eukaryota > Metazoa > Chordata > Mammalia > Artiodactyla > Bovidae > Bos > Bos grunniens. The sequence continues at coordinate 56,591,788 of NC_141183.1, read as the reverse complement.
AGGCTTTCAGAAGTAAATTCAGACCCTAGAAAATTTTGGTTGTAAGGACAGTCAGCCACACCTCAAGAAAGCTCCCTGTCCTTCAGGTTTTCTACTTACACGTTCATCTTTGCCTATATTTCCTGATGCTAAAGTCTTCACCCCTTGAGAATGGTCCCCAAACATCATCTTCTTCTTGGTTTTCACAGCTGAATGAGGGCTATTTGGCTTTGACATGCCTTACATAGTTTGTGCTTTGCTATCGCCCATCTTCTTTGCAGGCTTTCCGTGCTCTGTCTCCTGTCTACCTGTCCAGGATGGAGTTACTTCCTCTCCATTCTACTCACACTGCACACCCCATTCACACAAACCTCTAAGGTATTCCCCAGTCCCACCAGTTCTTTGGTTTGATCAGTCTGCCCAGAGGCAGGCTCTGATCACCCACCCAGGAATGCATTTAAAGGTTGAGACAGATGACACTCACTCATGGATATGAACAAATGTGTATTTAGTATGCAGGTTGGGATTCTCAGGAAGACAGGGGGACTTACAAGAGTCTAATGATGAGAAGGAGAGAAAAGGAGGGTGAGATGGGGGTGGCTTTGGGCTCTTTCTGTGGTTGTGATGTGGGTTAAGGTGAGGAGCTCTCCATGCTGTGGGCTAAGCCTACATACTTTGAAATTCCATCCTGGGCACCTCTGCACACTGACCTTTCTTGTCAGAATAGGGGTTGGGATAAGGATGTAGTGCAGAGATCAGCAGGGAGAGGATCCAGAGAGCCCATTGAAGTTCAAATGCAAAAAAAAAAAAAAAGGACACTTTATCCAATTTCCAAGCCTTCACACAAGCAGCTGTTCCAAGAGGCAGATTCTCACTTTCATCTGAAGCTTCTTGTAGGAATCACCTCCTCTAGGAGCTCTCCTAGACTCCATTCAGCTGCATGAGACCATCCCCCTGTCCATTTCACTGGTGTCCTGTGCTAGTCTCTATTTTTACAGCAGTTATCGCATTTGGTCTTTGCAGTGAACTGAACTGCATCTCCAAATGATATGTTTAAGCTCTAGTTCTCAGCATCTATGACATGAGCTTACTTGGACATGAGGTCTTGGCTGATGTCATTAAGGATCTTAGGATGAAGTCAACATGGATTTAACAAGGGCCCTAAATCCAGTGGATTTTAGAAAGGAAAGATTTGACACAGAGACCCAGCAGGGAGGCCCTGTGAAGGTGGAGGCAGAGAATGGAGTTTTACAGGTATAAGCCAGGTGTCACCATGGATTTCTCATTTCAATTCAGTTGCTTAGTTGTGTCCGACTCTTTGCGACCCCATGGATTGCAATACGCCAGGCCTCCCTGTCCATCACCAACTCCCGAAGTCCACCTAAACCCATGTCCATTGAGTCGGTGATGCCATTCAGCCATCTCATCCTCTCTCATCCCCTTCTCCCCCCACCCTCAATCCTTCCCAGCATCAGGGTCTTTTCAAGTGAGTCAGCTCTTCACATCAGGTGGCCAAAGTATTGAAGTTTCAGCTTCAACATCAGTCCTTCCAATGAACACTCAGGACTGATCTCCTTTAGGATGGACTGGTTGGATCTCCTTGCAGTCCAAGGGACTCTTGAGAGTCTTCTCTGTGGATTTCCAGTGGCTCCCAGTGACTGAACAACAACAGCCCAGCAACCAGGAAAGAGGTGAGAAGTCAACTGTCTCTCAAAGCTCCCTGATGGAACTAACTTTACTGACACCTGGATTTCACGCTTTGGTCTCAAGAACTGTTGTTCAGTCACTCAGTCATGTCCGACTCTTTGTGACCCCATGGACTGCAGCACAACAGGTTTCCCTGTCCTTTACCATCTCCCAGAGTTTGCTCAAACTCATGTCCATTGAATCAGTGATACCATCCAATCATATTATCCTCTGTTGTCCCTTTCTCCTGCCTTCAATCTTTCCCAGCATCAGGGTCTTTTCCAATGAGTCAGCTCTTCGTATCAGGTGTCCAAAGTATTGGAGATTCAGCTTCAGCATCAGTATTTCCACTGAGTATGCAGAGTTGATTTCCTTTAGGATAGACTGGTTTGGTCTCCTTGCAGTCCAGGAGATTCCCAAGAGTCTTCTCCAGCACCACTGTTCTAAAGCATCAATTCTTTGGTACCCAGCCTTCTTTATGGTCCAACTCTCACATCCATACATGACTACTAGAAAAACCATAGCTTTGACTAGACAGACATTTGTCAGCAAAGTGATGTCTCTGCTTTTTAATACACTGTCTAGGTTTGTCATAGCTTGTGAATTGTGAGAGAATACACTTCTATTGTTTCAAGTCACCAAAGTTGTGATAATTTGCTCCAGAAATCCTAGGAAACTAATATCTTTACAATTGTCTACCTAGATTTTTGTCTTCATCACAAGAGTTGCTTACTTCTGGAAGGCAGAGTTTGTATTTGGGTCTTTAGATTCCCACAGCCTAGCACAGTGCCAAACATAAATAGGGAACACCCAAAGTGTTTTCAGAAAAATGTGCTCAGCCTGAATGGACCAAATTCAAAAGTGATGAAGCCCCTGAAACTAGCTTAACAGCAGGATTTCTGTCAGACCTGCTAGCTATGGCAAAATCACAAAGGGCTCAATCTCCACATACACAGGCAAGGATGCAGTCGAGTTCGTGCTTTAGACAGTTTCTTTTCTCTCTGCCTGCAGGTGGATTTCTAGAACTAAGTGTGGTGGAAGGCATCCCGGTGCCAATCTGCACAGGCGCTGAAGTGCTTTGGCCTGTGTCCAAATGCTCTCTCCCGGTCTGTGTTAACCAGATTTGTCTAGAAGATGGACAAGTAGCCTGGAACTCTGATTTAAACCACACGCCCCCCTGGGAGTCCCTGGAATGAGGGTTCCAGTGGTGCAAATAACCTGTTGTTTGGTTTGGGTGCTTTCTTCTCTAGCTGAGCAAAGAGATGATTTTTTTTCCTTGGGAGGAGGTGAGTGAGGATGAAAATATTTACTTAGAGACCACCTAGGCCAGGTCTGAAAACTCCTGAGCCAGGTGGGAAACTTCAGCCCAGTGAGAGTTCTCTGTTTTTGTTAAAGAAAAAGAAATCACAGCTGGGGACAGCCCGGGAGCCTTGGCGCAGACGTCTGAGGCACGAATCCCTGAGGCAGACGTGGTGACCGCTGCCCTTTCATGCTTTTCCATCGCCTCATTTTACAGATGACAAACAGCGCGGCCACTTGTTTAAAGCTCAGGGCTTTCTTTTCCCTCCTGCTTCTCTCTATTTTTTTTTTCTAAAAGCCACAAGAGTGTTAGGTGATTTTTCCCTCCCTGCCTGGAGAACATTTATGATGGATGCTTCATCTCACCCGCTCCTTGGGGCAGCTCAGGCCCTTGGACCAAGGAGCTGAATCTTTGCCTTGGGAGAGATGATGCCTCCATGGAATGGGTAGGTGCCTTTTATTGTAGCCTGTTCTACATGCTAGCCGTGGGTGAGCAAAAACACTGAATGTGATGGGAACAAGAAACAGAATTCAATTAGAAACTGTGGAATGGGTGCAGAAGAAATCACAGGATCCCCTGCCTTCAAAGAGCTACACACATACACACACACACACACACACACACAGAGTTGAAAACAAATAACTTTTTGCCAGCAAAAAACTGTTCCTTTTCATTTTTCAAAGAATCTTCCCATCCACAACATTATTTCATCTTCGTGAGACTCCTGGGATACAAGGCAGGTGGTATGACTTTCATTTTGTGGACATGGAAACAGAGAGGTGATATGACTGGATCCAGGGCACACGGCTTATTTGTGTCAAGGTGGGACCGACATCTCTTCCTAATAGCTACCATTTCTGGCACTTTCTACCTCAATAAAAGCAGTTGATCTCTGTTGGATCTTTTCTCTCGCTAGATCCTGGTCTAAACACTGCCTGCATTATCTCAGTGAATATTGACAAGGATTCTCTAAAAGAAAGTACTGTTTTGGTTTTGCCATATATCAAAATGAATCTGCCACATATTGTAAAGTTAAAAAATAAAATTAAAAAAAAAATAAAAGAAAGTACTATTATTATTCCTGTCTTAAAGAGACTAGCTAGTTGATGTGGAAACCGGAATTCGGAACCAAGCCTATATAAATTAAAAGACTCTTCCTGGTGACTTGGAGTTACAGATTTTAAAATTTCTTTTGCTGAGAGGATACAGAGTAAAGCAGTGGTTATGTATCAGAAGAGCTTGAGCAAGACAATTTCTTAGAGAAGTGAACTTGGAGAATGTTATATAAGGTAACATGGACAGTTAAAACAGGTGAGGCCCTTTGGAAGAGCCACTAACCTAATGCTCCGTACCCGGATGGCTTGGTTCTCCTAGTTCTACAGGTAGGGGGCTGAGGCTTGGAAGGGTCACGTACCTTGCTCACAGTCCACAGCTGGATTCTTAATTAATCTTAATCTTAATTAAGATTCTTAATGAATCTTAATGGATTCAGATTATTTGACCTCAGACAACGCAGATGTCTCCATTCTGCTGTACTTACTGGCCCCATAAAGGTGAAAGGTGACCATAGTCCATAAAGCCTGTAACATCCATATGTACTGGCGAATGGAGGTAATGTAGCTAAAACATTCAAGGAACAAAATTGGTGGAACTTAATAACAGTATGTTTTCCGTTTCTCACTAGATTTTTTTTTTTTTTATTTTGCACTATAGCAGAACACATAGCACTGTGCAAATTTCTATAATTTATCTAGCTTGCTTGAGGTTCTTTTGATACATCCATCATCTTGATGACAGATCTAAACACCCTCTTATTTTCCACTCTAATGCTACATCTGTGGAGAGTAATATTAATGACCGCTACCATTTTTTCAAGTACTTTCAATGAGAAAGCCTACATTGGCTTATATAATTGCCTCAGCAACTGTGCAAGGTAGCTATTATTTATCCCCATTTTAAGATGAGGTAACTGAAGCCAAGAGAGGTTATATAATTTATTCAGTTCACACAGAGCGTAAATGGCAAAGCCAGGATGGAAATGGGGGTCTGCGTGATTCTGAAATCCATCCCCTTTCCGTTGGCTGAAGGTAACTGGATAAGTTCTACACAGAGGAAGTGAAAAAAAAAGAATCTGTTAAGGTCATGTTTGTGTATTTTAATTTAAGATAATAAATAATAGGGAAGGGGCTGACATGATGGAAATGGTGCTTGGGGCAGGTGAGGAGAGACTGAAGGCAAGAAAAACCTTCTTCAGAGGCCATGAATCGCAATAGGAATTTGGAATGTTCAACACGTGGGTAGGGATGGTGACTGTAGAAATAGGAAAAGGTGTCTCAGGGCCAGTAGGCTTTATGAAAAAAAAAAAGTAATTAGTGAGGTTTGAATGATAACCAAAAGGAAGGGAAGAATTGAAAGAGACTTGGGAGGCAGATTATTGGGAGGTATCTTCTCCGTGTCGTAACTGAGAGAAAGGAGGTGTGGTGATGAAAAGGGATTTGAAAGGCAGGGGTGTTTTCCTCCTGGGGTCCAGCCGAGTGGCCATTGACAACAGTTGTCACACCAGAGCCTCTACAGGGAGCTAGGGGCGAAGAAAGGTCTTCCTTGGAAAGGAGGATGTCACCACTGCCAACCCATCCCCAGATATGAAACTTTGAGTTTATGCAGGTTGAGAGCTGGGGAGAGTATGCTTGAGGCCAGGGTGTGTGTGTATACCTGGAGCAGCATCCTATTCACCATGGTGATGCCCCCTCTACAAACCCAGCTTCCCTGTGCTAAATGGGGCTTTGGGAGGACCACTCTCCACCTCCCAGAGTTAGATGGGAGCTCCCATCAATCCTATCGCCTCTTCAAACAAAATCGCATCTCCAGAGAAGCAGCTCCGTCTTCCATTCTTTTCTGTCTGATCACTATAGCACCTTCTAAGTGCTAGTAGGCTAAGTAGCATGTTGAGATCATTTATGGCTCTCCCGGTTACCCTGTGGGTGTTTTCAGTAATTTTTGTGATCCTGGTTACTGATGACAGCCATACACCCCTGCCTGCAGATGCCTGTGCACAGACTCGGGAAAGCTCACTATTGGGCAAAGGTTGCAAAGCGGAAGTTCATGAACTGGACAGAGCCCACCAATATATTTTGCTTGCCCTACACAATGTTTGTTAATATTTTGAATCAGCAGCTTTAAATTGTGAAATTTCACACGTTTCCAGCTTCTCTTAAAACAGAAAAAGCTCTGGCAATCCAGGGCTGCAATCCCATATGTCAGTCAACAGCTGGGGCTGAGAAACCACAGCCCTCTTTACACATGGCATTTTGTCTTTATTTTACCCCAGTCTCCACCACTCCTTACTGTCTGACATAAGGTCTTCTGCCCTCACTTACCTCATTATCTGGCCCCTATAGGCATTTGCCTTTGAGGCCTCAGTGTGTGGTAATGGTACTGATTCAAATAGAAGCTACTTGGTGCCCAGAAGAATGAATGCATTTGATCAGTAGATATGGATGTATGCTAATTCCTCTGCCTTTCTTTACGTCTCCTTCTCCTATTTACACCCTCTCCCCAAAATGCTCAGCACTTGTGATGAAGGCTGAGCACCAAGACAGTGCCCGTCCCTCCAGCATAACAGGGTCCCTATTAGCCTCCTCCACCAAAGTGCTTCCTCACCACTCCTCGGCACAGCAAAGTGATCTCACAAGCTGATCGGGGACCATATCCGTGACACGGCCGTCACTTGAGTCACATTTCAGAGGAGGAAAATGCAAGAGAAGGTGGTGAGGTGAAATAACGTCTCTGAGTATTTTAGAGAAGAGGTGAGCATGAGGAAAGTGAATGGAGCCTCTGAGGAAAGGTTGAGAAGCCCAGGCACAGAAGGCCTGTGAGATGGAGGTGATCTTGAGGCAATGGACAGACATGGCAGCATCTTACTGTGAAGAGTAGTGTCACCAGGCGGAATGAAGAGCTCAGATTATCACTCTGTTGGGGCTGGAGGTGGGGAGGGGCCCACTGGAGGGAAGGGGACCTGAGGGCAAGACAGGCTCAGGAAGGTGTGAGGGGTGTCCTGGGTTCAGGCTCCGATCCCGTCTTTGCTCACTCAGCATGTGACCCTGGGCCTCAGTCTTCCTCTGCGACCTTCAGGTGGCCCGAAAAGCATCAGCCCTCTCCTCCTGCCCTCAGCACCTGGCACTGTCCACCTGCTGTCTCCAGCGTGAAGCTGCGGTGAGGACAAGACCCTGCCCCAGCTGGTTCGACCTTTCCCCTGGTTGACCAGCTAGCTCTTCGTCCATGCAAAGGGCACACTGTGTCAGCTTACCGTGAGAGAATGAGCAGGAAACTGGGGCCCAGATGCCCGAAACAGATCAGAGTGTTCAAAACGCCATCTTTTTGTGGTTGTGCAACAGTTGTGACTCGTGCTTTTTGATGGTGAGCTTCAGTGGATTTGGACAGGTCTTCTTGTGAAAGAGAAGTAGCACCTGGAGTAGAGAAAGTGCCAAGATGGAGCTGATTGTGGCCCTTCTACCCCTGGGTAAAGTGCCTAGACCATGATCTCTTTAAAGGAGACAGGCTAAGTAAGTCAGGGGTACTGATGAGAAGAAAGCATGGCCACTGCAAGCCTGACTGGGCCTGTTGGCAGTTCAGGACTGCTGGGCCACAATTTGACCGACAAAGCCACCGAGAGAGTGAGTTTTTGTCCATTAAGTAAATGATGACGTTTATTATCTTCAGTTGCACTTACTGCAATAGGCTTAAGTTATATTGAAGGACCGAGTCCTTCATCTCACCTAGGGCCGAAACATTTCAAAGCAGGCAGATACAATACCTCCAACATCTCTTGAATCCTCCCTGGGGCATAATATAGATGATATTCAACACAGCACTTACAAATGGGCTCATGACCCTTGACTCAAGTAAATGTATCACGCTCCTACTGTGCTGGGGAATCTTACTAGGTGCTTAAGAGACAGAAAAGGAATGAAGCCCGGTGCTTTTCCTCGGGGAGATTTTATTCTGGTAGAGGGCCATCCTGTGATCACACTAATGCCTAAATCGGGCTCCCATGACTAAATCAGTGTGATAAGTATCATGAGGAAGATCTTTAAAAAGTTCTATGGAAGCTGAGCTTTCGGACCGCAACAGGAGATGCCTGGAACAACAAATGCCAGGTCTGAGCTTAGAATATGCGTGATCAGAAGGCCGGAGCGTGCGCGCGCGTCCCCGCTCGCGGCCCGGCTCGGCGTCGGGAGCGCGCTCTGTGTGGCTGGTGCCGCCATGTTGTTGTGGTTGTGAGAAGGCGGTGGCGGAGGCGCAGGCGGTCGAGACGCTCCAAAAAAAAAAAAAAAGAATATGCGTGATGGAAGAAGCTCCCCAGCTCACAGGGAGACAGATGTGTATATGTGTGTGTGCGCACATACGTGTTTTCTTGACACTGCATTGTAACTCACTGTGAATAGCCTCACCCCATCTTTAGCCCAGACCAGATGAGGAGGTGACCAGTTCTTGTTTCTCTTTACCTCTGTGCTATTCTTTCCTACTGTAGAGCAATATCTGGATGCAGAGTTCCTTCGATTTCTCTGTTTTAAAAAAAGTCATTAGACACCATGGTCAAAAGTAGTGGGCTATGGGCTGGAGTCTGTTCGCTACCACCATTTCATCATGGGTCCACAGCTAAGCCAGGTCCTTTCAGCCTTAACCATACCATCTGTCAAATATTTATCTCCCTACCTTGCTGGAAAGACAAGACGCTTGTCTTTTGACAACTTCTTCGGAAAGCAAATTCTTTATTGAGCACCTACACCGTGCCAGATGGTAGGCTAGGAATTAGAGTCCATCCAAATTCTCTAAACCACCATTTAACCTGCCCTACCCTTGACAAATGGCTTTCAAAATAAGCATGCATAAAACATGCTCCTTTGACCCATTCTCCGAAAGACTCTCTTCCTCAGAGGAAAGCCAAATCAGTCCCTAAAATTCAGGGCAAAAGAGAATATGCTTGCTCATCAAAAAAAGTATACCATCATCTCCTGGCCAGACTCCACATGATTTCTAGGAAACAGCCAGATCCTCCTCCAACCAATCCCTAGACAAAATAATAATCCCTAACTTCAGTCTTAGGCAATGGCACCCTACTCCAGCACTCTTGCCTGGAAAATCCCATGGACAGAGGAGCCTGGTGGGCCACAGTCCATGGGGTCGCTAAGAGTTGGACACGACTGACCGACTTCATTTTCACTTTTCACTTTCATGCATTGGAGAAGGAAATGGCAACCCACTCCAGTGTTCTTGCCTGGAGAATCCCAGGGACCGGGGAGCCTGGTGGGCTGCCATCTATGCGGTTGCACAGAGTCGGACACGACTGAAGCTACTTAGCAGCAGCAACAAGCCTGTTAACAAAATAGATTTTGATCTGGTTACTGCTCAGCACGGCTGCAGGAGGACAAGACACACCCCTTCCACCCTGCCACCACCCCCCGCCCCCGACTCCTCTGAAATACAGATTTGATTTTCACTTCTTTCAGGGACACAAAAGCCAACTCAAATCCAATCGCAGCATCATCGATAAACTTACTGCCTCCCCCCACGTGCACCTCCTAAGGCCCTGTGTTTTTCACCATTGCTTTCATTCCTTGAAAGTGATTTCTTTGTCCCCAGCGTGTGCGGAGCTTCCCTCCCTCTGCCCCAGCCCTATGTGGTGCTTCGGCCACTCCTGGAGCCAGGCCCTGGGAGAGGCGGCCATTCTTAGCCTCCCTGACAAAGCAAGGGTTCCCTTGGCAACAAGAACCGTGTGGAGGTTGGAGAAGGGGTTTCCCTCCACCCTCACCCCGGTTCTCTTTGAACTCAGGAGCTCACTCCAGGCTCTCATGGAGGAATCTCTAACCAGGGTAGGAAAACCACAGTTCTGAATATTGGTAATTGGCATTTGGAGACAACTGCTTTTGCGTGCAACAGGCAGGAAAATGTGGGCAGAGTGGGCGAATCAACTCGGGTGCAAGCATTCTGGTCGGGCCGAGGGAAAGCTGGTTTCCTTTATGTACACAGGCAAGTCTCGATCCCAAACAGTTTGGGGCTGTAGGATGTATCTTAATCTTTTGCGAGATGGAAGAAAGGGGAAGGGTGGAAAGAGAGAGCGCTCAGGAGACAAGCTTTTATCTTGTTTTCTGCTTTCTCTCTTATCTTTTGCTTTTTGCTTATATAAAGAGAAGGAAATCAGAAATTACTTGTTTCCATGTTAACATCAACTCCTGCTCAATTTTTCTGCCAGTGCACTTGCACACTGCCTCTCTCTCTCTCTCTCCTTTTCTTTCTTTTTGGATTTTATTGTTGTCACGATGGAGAAGAAAGATTTGTAAAGACTACTAAAGTGCAGCATGAACTTTTCTGGTAGAGCGGTGACCTCTGTGTGGCTGAGCCTGGACTGGGCACAGATGGGACTCACTGACAGGTCCCCCTACGTATCTGCATCCCCGTCACCGACACAGATTGATCCAGAAGACCTCATTGTGCCTTTGATGGAGGGAATATCTGTCATTGATTGTGTTCTGTAGTAATCAAGTTTCTATAATTATGCAGAAGTTTGTCGCTGAAGTCTGGGCGGAGGGCCAGATAAGGAAAATCTAGAGGAAAAAATAATTCAGCTCTTTCGTTTCATCATAGGACTTCAGAGTAGTGAGGTCCCTTCTGAAAAGTCTGAAAGAAGCAGAGATGTGTCCAAGTAAGGGGAGGGGGAGGAGGAAGCCACAGACTATTCAGTTTTCCTCTCTTCCTTTTCTCTCCTTTCCTTCCTTCTTCCCTCTCTGCCTCTTTTTAAAAAATCATACCTGTCATAACCAGAGTCCAGCCTAGGCATGACTGTTGGAGGAGGTTCTGAGAAGGTGCTTTAAGCCCTCTTTGAGGTTAAACTCAAAGATTGATTGCTGCCTTCACCTATTTATCCATATCTCAATTTTAAGAATCTTACTTCTTTCATTCTGTGTTTGAACTTCCAGGAAACTCTTCAAGGACAGGCTCTCTGCTGTGCTCCTCGCTACCCTCAGGTTCTAACCAGTTACAGGGCCAGGCACACTTTGGGTGCTAAGCCAGTGTTTGTGGAATTGAGTGGGTTCTTGAAGGAGCAGCTTGAGGTATTACTGGCTGTTAACCTTCACCATGTGCCGCAGGGAGTGTGGCGCCAGGACACACTTGGTGATCAGGAGACCTAGACTCTGGACCAGGATGTGGCAGTGGGGCCTTAGCCAAGCTACTCCAGCTCTCTGACCCTTCATCCATCAGGTGACAGAGCTTGGATGAAAATAGCATTTCTCCACAAGAAGCACTGATCTGAAGTCTCCATGCTGCCCTCAAGCCTGGGGAGAAGAGAATCTGGTGGTTGGGGGTTGATGGTGATACAGTCTGGCCAGAAACACCCCTGCAGAGAAGGGTGCTGCAGACTGTAGAGATGGAGCAAGGAGTGGCTCAGAGATTGGAAGCTAGAAAATTCTGGAGTAGACAACCTCTGACATTCAGAGATATGAGACTAATCTTTCCCAATTTTGTATCACCTCTTGTATCAGGTACTTTCTAAGGATGGGACAAGGTAATACCCTGATTTTTCTGACTGAGGCAAGCACACTATTCTTTCAACTAGGGGTCTAGGAGACTAGGCTTCTCATTGCTTATATATTTAAATCCCTGCCCTCAGAGTGGTAAGCAATGAACTCAAGCCAATCAGACTCCGTCACCTCACTCCAAAATATTCTTTCATTTATTCCACAATCAACAGATAGTTATTGAAAGTCTGTGAAGTCAGGCGCCATTTATCAACGAACAAGACAAATTCTTTGCCCTCGCCATGCAAGAGAGAAGGGAAAAAAAAAAGACAAGCATGATTACTGCTTAGTATGATTGGTGCTACAAGAAACACTAAAGCAACATAAGGAGATGAGCTGATGGATAAAATTGCCAGGAAAGTTCTTTTTCGGGAGGTGACATTTAAGTTGAGGCATCAGTTAAATGAGAGAATGAGCCATTTGGATACTAAGAGAATAGTGTTCCAAGCTAGAGAACTAGGAGTCCCAAGATCTTGGTGTGCAAGTCTCCTTGACATGTTTTAGACAAAGCGAAATGTCTGGGTCTGGAATAGGGTAGGTGGAGTAGAGAGGAAAGGTCAGAAGGGTGGGAATGTGATAGCACAGATCATAGGGGTCTTATAAGGCACAGTGAGGACTCTAAAGCTACCTCATTCTGTTCTTTAATTAGAAAGGCTTGATTCCATCCAAAGTATGATGGGGAAGGAATTGAATAGATTTCACATGGAGGTGGTTAGATATGATCACTCCAGTAACTGGGTAGGAAAACAGTGTAGCCAGAGACAAACAACATCCGCAAAATGATGAGAATGAACGGCAGTGAAACCTACAAGGGAAAGCACGTGGGATCTGAGAAAATTGAGTGTGCTGGATGAACCTGAACTTGAATCCTGAACTTGTGACTTCCCCATTCTGTAACTTGGGAAAGTTGGTTAACATCCCTGATCTCTGTTTCCTCTTCTATTGAAGAGGGATCCTATTGCCTTGGTGAGTGGTGAAGAGGAAGGGAAAGGATGTACACTGTAACACAAGTGTAAGGTGACCGAGCTGTTAGTATCAACACTGATTCCACTGCCTTTGCCTTGTTGGCCACTGATGAACAGGACACCTGAGGACGAGTGTGTCAGGTGAGTGGCTGGAGTCCCACGTCACCCTCTCTAAGTCAATCTTTTTCCCTACCTCTCACTCCTTTGAGGAGTGAGAAGTAGGAAAAAAGTAGGAGGTGACTTGCCTAAAGACACACAGCTGGTTAAGGTCTGGGCTGTATTGGGAGATGGAGGGGCAGGTTTTTTCCTGCCTAGTATTCTTTCTTCCACACCAAGAGTCAGCAAACTGTGGCTCCACAAGCCGAATCTAACTTGTCCCATGGTTTTGTACTTGCATACGTACTAAGTTGCTTCAGTCGTGTCTGACTCTTTGCGACCCCATGCACTGTAGCCCGCCAGGCTCCTCTGTCCATGGGGATTCTCCAGGCAAGAATACTGGAGTGGGTTGCCATGCCCTCCTACAGGGGATCTTCCCAAATCAGGGATCGAATCCAGGTCTCCCACCTTGCAGGTGAATTCTTTGCAACCTGAGCCACCAGGGAACCCTGAAAATACTGGAGTGGGTAACCTACCCCTTCCCCAGGGGATCTTCCTGACCAGGAATTGCACTGGGGTCTCCTGCATGGCAGTGGGTTCTTTACCATCTGAGCTACCAGAGAAGCCCTATATTTAGCTTAGTTATCATCGACTAAGAAGGGGACCACATCTCCAGGTCTCCAAAACAGCAGGACTGAGAGATTGTCTTGTGGGGATGGGGGTGGGGTGGGGGTCATGGTCTTGGTGTAATAACACAGCAAAGGGCCTCAGGCCACTAGGAACCAGCAAGGGAGCACTGGTCACCCAGGGAGGACAGAAAAGGAAGTGGATGAGGACTCTGGCCAAAGGGGCAGGAGTGGGGAGAAAAGAACTTCTGTGTCCTTGCCCTCAGCTAGTTCAGATCCCAGAGACAACTATCTAAAACTCAGGTTAGGAGGAAACTTGAAGGAAACTCGAGGACCCTGGAAACAGGCAGATGCAGCAGCTCTAATTGATCATCTTGGCTTGAATATGCACTGATGACTGGGTGTGTCTGGGAGACTCTATCAGGGAGCAACCACTATAGGGTCCATTACCTTATCCCCCCAGATGACCATCACCACCACGCTGAGAAAGAGTGCCTGCTTATTCTCAGACCCCACGGTTCAAGTTCTCCTGGACCTCCCACGAGTCTTCTCTTCCTCTCTCAAGACTTTAGGAGTATGTAGGGAACTGTGGTTCTGGAGTAGACTCTTGAGAGTCCCTTCAACAGCAAGATCAAGCCAGTCAACCCTAAAGGAAATCAACCCTGAATATTCATTGGAAGGACTGATGCTGAAGCTGAAGCTCCCATACCTTGGACACCTGATGCTTGGAAAAATTGAGGGCAAGAGGAGAAGGGGACAACAGAGGACGAGATGGTTGGATGGCATCACCAACTGAGCGGACATGAGTTTGAGCAAGCTCAGGGAAACGGTGATGATGGTGTCTTGCCAGGGACCATTTCCTTGCCTGGCAGTCAGGAAGACTGGCTTCAGTCTCTTTGATCTCCAGGTTTCCACTGATACACTTAAGTAGACCCTTCTCCTAGGACTCCACTGGCCATAAGCCTACTGATGCACTCGATCCCCAACCGTGATTATTTACTTACTTCAAGGTTTTCATCTTGTGTTGGCGGGCCCATTATTATAGGTGTAAACTTACTGGTCAGAAAGCAGTGGCGGCTACACTTGATTGAACCTGTGGAATCTGAGCTTGAACTTCATCCCTAGGTGTTCCTCTAGACTCCAGGTTTCAGACTTCAGCTTGTTGCCATAAGCAGTGGAAACTGGGTTACACAGTTTTCAACTCCAGGTAATATAAATACAGTACCATGTATTTCTTGGCACTCTAAACTTTCCAACCAGCCTACACGGAGAGCACCCTAGCTTTTTGGAATGCTGAATAATTCACCAGACCCATCAGCCTTAGTGTTTCAGAGCTCAGTAGGCGCCCTCCACTGATCCAATGAACAGATGTGCTGATTTTTCACTTGTTCAGAATGTTTCAGCTATTTGAAAACCATGGACTTGAGGACTGAATCAGCCATGCTGCATCCTGACATCCTCACTAATTCACAGACCAAGTAATTCCCTTTGCCTCACTCCAAAGGTTATCTTGCCTAATTTCTAGCAGCAGTTCAGTAACTGTGAGATTGAGTGGCATGGCAGCTCATTTCCAACTTGGCTTGCCGTCTGCACCATGGAAGAAAGAAAACTTTCTTAGTGTCTATCATCTTTTCCCGTCCTTTTTTCTTCTTCCATACTGGTGCTTAGATGAGGTTAGGACCACTGCAAAATGGTTAATTAAACTGTAACAAAAAAACCAGCAAATCCAAGACCCTGGTGGGTAGTGGAAAAGCTAGTAACCTTTGCTAAGCCCCTGGGAACTCAAAACAAGTGGAACTAGAACAGTTCCCACCTTCTTGGTGCTTACCATGGAAATGAGAACCCACTGAAATGAGCAAGCCTGCCCAGGGAGGTAAATATGGGAAACCAAACAGCATGTGGAGAAGAAGGGAATGTTATAGAAGGAGGCCTTGCAAAAAATAAATGATTTTTTACAAGTGTAGTTCATTTAACTGAGACTTAAAACTATGAACACAGCATGCACTCCCTCCCCCACAAAATAAAAGCTTTGAGAAAGTTTGATCTGCCTCCCATAAAAAGTTACAGAAAAGGAAAGTGTCTGTGAAAGCCTTTAAAATCGTACTATTTTGAGTATGATAATCATCAGGAGTATTTAATGCTGTCAGAAGTCAACTGATGTGGAACCACTTAAATCAACGTAGTCATCTGTGTTGCCCCATTAAAAAGACTCCCTAGCACTATTATTTATGGGAAACATCCATCTACCCTCATCTAGGAGCAGTCTAGACAAAAGAAAAAGAAAGAAAAGGAGAGGAATTAGGAGACTCAAAGAAGAGGAAGGAAAATCAGAGGAAGAAGTAGGGACTTCCCTGGTGATCCAGTGATTGAAAATCCGCCTGCCAATGCGGGGTAAACAAAGTTCGGCCCCTAGTCGAGGAAGATCTCACATGCTGTGGGGCAACGGAGCCCATGCACCGCAACATAAGGAGGCACAGCAGTGAGAAGTCCACGTCCCACTGCTAGAGAATAGACCCTGCTCGCTGCAACTAGAGAAAGCCTGTGCACAGCAACGAAAACCCAGCACAACCAAAGGTAAAACATATAAAAAACTTAAAACCGAAGAAGTAGTAGTAGTAGAAGAAATAGCGGTAACAGATGAAGGAGAAGAGGAGGAAGAAGAAATGGGTCAGTTTCACAGAATTCTGTCTAGTGCAACAATTTTCCTGTTTCCCAAGTGAAAACAATCATTTTGTATTTAATCTGTAGCCAGAAAACAATGATATCCAGTGCCAAGTTTGGCATTCCGTACTGTGTTTAACCAGGATTGGAACCAGCTAAGATTGTGTCGTTATGTATCAGCCTTTGAGATGTAATGACCTAATATTCATAAAGCGGAATTAGGCGTCTATCACACAGCCCAGCCCTGTCTCCAGTTCACTTTTTACTTCCACGCATCACAGTTGGGCTGAACAGATGGTGTTTCTGCAAGTTCTCAGCATTTCTTTTGCAACTCTTAAATAAGTATGAGAGTTGGAGCCTTATCTTTGTCCAGCCAGCAGTTATTTGCCAGATATAATTTTGTTCTCTTTTTACATGATGTTGACAAGTAGTAACCTCTGGGTGTTTCTGCGTGATGTGATTAAAGCTAGTACTGCGTGAGAGCTTCTTTCCGAGGGATCTCTCTAACCACCTCTTTCCAAGACACACACATTAATGATTCTTTAGCACCAATAGTTACTGTTCTTCTTAAATATTGTCAGCCTGAAGAAGAGTTTTCATGGTCAGGGTTTGGGTTGTATCGCTGTTTATTGTCCTGCAAGGCAGAAGGGTGGAGAGTGGTGGGGAGCTGTCATCCTCTCTGCGTGTTGTCAGTGTGGGGATAGTGATGGGAAAGAGTTTTTAAATTATGGGATAGAAACTGGGGTCCAGTGGGGAGGAGTAATTAGAGGATTTGGCCAGAGGAGGTGGGGGTGGGGCAGAGGGCAAGGACAGGGAGATGGGAGGGGTGAGCCATCTGGTGTTAATCGCCTGCTGTGTTTGCAGGGCAGAAATGGCGAGGGCACTTTGTCAAGGCACAGTCTGCATTTGCAGACACAGATGGAGCAAGAGGGAGATTAATACATGTGGTTCTAACCACCTTTCATATCTTTACAGCTAAACATTATTTATAGAAATCAATTAGTCCTCTGTCTTTGCAATCTTATTATGAGTCTCTGTCCAAGTTTCTGGCAAGCTCTTTAAGAGGATGATTGATGGTAAACTTTCAGAATGAATAAAAAATGAACCTTCCCCTAGGAACTGGTGTAGTGGAGAGAAAGGTAAATGATGAAAATTACAAACTCTTCAAGGCACTAAGAAACTAATGTAGGATCAGTGTGGTCCTTGTGATACTATTTTTCCTCATAGGTTTCCTTTGTCTTCTCTTCTTTCTCTCTGTCTCTCTCTTCCTTCCTTTCTTCCTCTCTCTCTCCCTATCCTTTTTCTTCTCCTTCCCTCTCTGTCTCTCCCTTTTTGCACAAACACTCAGCAGCCTATTTGTTCTGGAAACTTTCAGAGAGCCTGACGCCTACAACTGAACTTGTGGGAAAGCAAAGGTTTATTCATTTGCTAAGCTAGTAAATGCCACTTTGATTACTGATGCTCATGCAAGATAAAGAATCCCAGGAAAAAAGTGGAACAGAGCTCTCATGTTTTGTCTTCTGGAAACTATTATAAGAGATGGGAGCCGCCGATTGGCCTCTGTTAGATGAGTCTGGGAGCCAGGTAAGTACAAAATCCCATTGCAGTGCGTTCCATAGCTCAGACTCTCGTCTTGGTAGTCTCTTAGCAAAGCAGGCTTAGAAATGAACAGTTAGGATGCCTCAAATGTGAAGAAGGAATTATCCAATAAAAAAAGCTGTAAAGCCAGGAGAGGACAGGAGATGGGGACACATGGCGGACAGATCTTAACTCCTGGAATCTTGAGGTGGAGGTGGTTTTATTTCCTTAGCTATAAGAGGATTCTCCGAGCCTCTAAAAATTAAGACGTTACTGGTGGCAAAGGGCAACTGGAATTAGAGGCGCTCATTTGCCCCTTGAAGGGCTATAACGAATGCCAGGAGGTTCTAGGAAATCTTCCTAGCGTCTGTTTCTGTCACTGTGAAATGGGCAGGGTACTAGTACTGCACTCAGAGGTGTGGTGTGAGGACTAAATGAGACCAGCATTAAAGGGCTCAAGGCAGTGTGAGCACAGCAGCTTCTCCCGAGGTGGCATCACTAGGATTAAGAGGACGCAGAATGACTTTTCTCATTTTCTTAAGGTTTGGTGCTCAACAATGAACATGATCCTTTTTTCTAACTGTCAGCTGTATCTGCCAAGATTCTGCCAAGTGCCCCTGGGGAAGGCCATCTGGCTCTGTCTCTCCCTCCCTATACTGTTATGTTGATATGGATTTGGACACAGTAGATGCTAAATAGGAGAAGGCAATGGCACCCCACTCCAGTACTCTTGCCTAGAAAATCCCATGGACAGAGGAGCCTGGTAGGCTGCAGCCTATGAGGTCCCTAAGAGTCAAACATGACTGAGCGACTTCACTTTCACTTTTCACTTTCGTGCATTGGAGAAGGAAATGGCAACCCTCTCCAGTGTTCTTGCCTGGAGAATCCCAGGGATGGCGGAGCCTGATGGGCTGCCGTCTATGGGGTCGCACAGAGTCGGACACGACTGAAGTGACTTAGTAGCAGCAGCAGCAGATGCTAAATAAATGCTGTCTGATTTCAAATTCTTTATGTTTAGATGGGATTTTCCACTTAATTTGAGCTGCTGATATAAATGTATACAGGCTCTGTATAAAGGTAGGCTAATAATATATGAAATATGTAATTTCCACTTCTTCAATAATTCCCCACACTACAGGGAACATCTTTCAGCTTCCAGTTTGATGGAATTGACTAACACAATAACTGACACCTAATAAGTGCTTAGTAAACAGTTTTTTTTTTTTTTTAATAATAATCACATAATAAAAAACACATAGTCACAGAATTTGGCTAAATCTTCATCAGCAATAGTTGGCTTGATTTTGGTGTAAAACAGTTAACTTTTGAATTTTTGATACAGTTTTTAAAGCTTCACTCCATTTACAGTTATTACAGAATATTGGCTCTATCCCGCACGTTGTATAATACACCCTTGAGCATATCTTACACCCAATAGTTTGTTCCTTCCACTTTCCCACCCGTAGATTGCCCCTCTCTGCTTCCCTCTTCCCACTGGTAACACTGATTTTTTTTCTCTATGTCTGTGAGTCTGCTTCTTTTTTGTTATATTCACTAGTTTGTTGTGTTTTTTAGACTCCACATATATGTGGTAAACAGTATTTGTCTTTCTCTGTCAGTAAACGTTTTTTGAATGATGAATGAATGCATAAAACCGACAGGGAAATAAGAGAGAGAGATAAGCAAGGAAAGGGTTTTAAATACAAATTTTGTTAACTTTTCTTTTAGACTTCAATAGAAGAAAAATTGCATGGCTGAATTAGAAAAATAACTGGTTGCAAGCTATAGAAAATGTGTTTTCCTAACTTGAAGCCATTGGAAGGTTTGGGGCAGTTCTCAGAATCCATGAGAGACAACCATGCTTGAAAAAAGGCAGGATCCAGGCAGCAGCTCTGGATTGTGTAGCAGATTCTGTGTAGCGGTCTCCTTGGTCAGTTTGATCATTATTTTCATCCTAGTTCCACTTAAGTGTCAAAGTCACAGGAGTGAGACTAATTGGCCTAACTTGGGTCGCATGTCCATCACATCCCCACGGTAGGGTGGGGGTCTAATTTATAGTCCCATCAAGAGTATACAGAATGAGGAGAGGCCATGCTCCTAGAGGAAATCAGGATGCTGCAACCAAACTAAAAACAAGCAGATGCGAGAAAATAAATGTTCACATGATAAACTTACTAATATAGAGATGCAACAAATTACATATATATTAGTTTCCTAGGGCTGCCACAAGGAAGCACCATAGACTGGCTGACTTCAACAACAGAACTAAATTGTCTTGTAGTTCTCATACCTAGAATTTCAAGATCAAGGTGCTGGTGGGGTTGGCACCTTCTGAGGGTCCTGGGGGAAGGCTCTGTACCAGCCTCTCTCTTTGGCTTGCGGATAGCTGTCTTCTCCCTGTGTCTCCATTTATGTTCTTTCTACACATGCCTGTATCCAAATTTTCTCTTCTTGTAAGGACACCATCATATTGGATTATGCACCACTTCCAAAGTAGCACTAGTAGTAAAGAACCTGCCTGCCAATGCAGGAGACATGAGAGAATGCCAGTTTGATCCCTGGGTCAGGAAGATTCTCTGGAGGAGGAAATGGCAACCCACTCCAGTATTCCTGCCAAAAGAATCCCATGGACAGAAGAGCCTGGCAGGCTACAGCCCATGGGGTTGCAAAGAGTCAGACATTAGCACCCACACATATCAGATTAGGTTCCACCTTAGTGATCTTTTTAGAGCCAGACATCCTGGAATGCAAGGTCAAGTGGGCCTTAGGAAGCATCACTGCAAGCAAAGCTAGTGGAGTGATGGAATTCCAGTTGAGCTATTTCAAATCCTAAAAGATGATGCTGGGAAAGTGCTGCATTCAATATGCCAGCAAATTTGAAAAACTCAGCAGTGGCCACAGGACTGGAAAAGGTCAGTTTTCATTCCAATCCCAAAGAAAGGCAATGCCAAAGAATGCTCAAACTACCGCACAATTGCACTCATCTCACATGATAACAAAATAATGCTCAAAATTCTCCAACCCAAGCTTCAACAGTATGTGAACCGTGAACTTCCAGATGTTTAAGCTGAATTTAGAAAAGACAGAGGAGCCAGAGATCAAATTGCCAACATCCACTGGATCACCGAAAAATCGAGAGAGTTCCAGAAAAACATATACTTCTGCTTTATTGACTGTGCCAAAGCCTTTGACTGTGTGGATCGCAACAGTGGAAAATTCTTCAAGAGATGGGAATACCAGACCACCTGACCTGCCTCCTGAGAAATCTGTATGAAGGTCAAGTAGAAACAGAACTGGACATGGAAAAACAGATTGGTTCCAAATCAGGAAAGGAGTACGTCAAGACTGTATACTGTCACCCTGCTTATTTAACTTCTATGCAGGGTACATCATGAGAAACGCTGGGCTGGAAGAAGCACAAGCTGGAATCAAGATTTCCAGAAGAAATATCAATAATCTCAGATATGCAGATGATACCACCCTTATGGCAGAAAGCGAAGAACTAAAGAGCCTCTTGATGAAAGTGAAAGAGGAGAGGGGAAAAGTTGGCTTAAAGCTCAATATTCAGAAAATTAAGATCACGGCATCTGGTCCCATCATTTCATGGCACATAGATGGGGAAACAATGGAAACAGTAAGAGACTTTATTTTGGAGGGGGTACTCCAAAATCCTTGCAGATGGTGACTGCAGCCATGAAAATAAAAGACGTTTGCTCATTGGAAGAGAAGTTATGACCAATCTAGACAGCATATTAAAAAGCAGAGACATTACTTTGCCAACAAAGGTCCACCTAGTCAAGTCTATAGCTTTTCCAGTAGTTAGGTATGGATGTGAGAGTTCAACTCTAAAGAAAGCTGAGCACCAAAGAATTGATGCTTTTGAACTGTGGTGTTGGAGAAGACTCTTGGGAGTCCCTTGGGCTACAAGGAGATCCAACCAGTCCATCCTAAAGGAGATCAGTCCTGGGTGTTCATTGGAAGGACTGATGCTGAAGCTGAAACTCCAATACTTTGGCCACCTGATGCAACAAACTGACTCATTTGAAAAGACCCTGATGCTGGGAATGATTGAAGGCGGAAGGAGAAGGGGATGACAGAGGATGAGATGGTTGGATGGCATCACCGACTCAAAGGACATGAGTTTGTGTAAACTCTGGGAGTTGGTGATGGACAGGGAAGTCTGGCATACTGCAGTCCATGTGGTTGCAAAGAGTTGGACACAACTGAGCGACTGAACTGAACTGAACTGAGTGATCTTTTTAAATTTAATTACCCTGTCTCTGAATACAAGCACATTCTCACATACTGGGGGATAGGGAGTTAGGAATTCAAGGGGTGGGCTGACACAATTTGGCCCATAACAGCATGCTATAAACACACTGATTTACTAAATTAATCAAATTGAGCAGAACTGTCAATGGACATACCCACTGTGTCTATAGCATTTTTTAGTGAAAATGGAAAAATCATTCAGCAAACTCTGCAGAAATCTTTGGTGCTTCAGATTTACTGGTTGAGCTAATAAAAACAGAAATAAACAGATTTTCTCCTCTTCATTATTCTCTATTAAAAACATATTTGATCCTTTGCTATACAGTTGCTATTGGAGACTACCGTAACAGCATACATATTTCTTTGGGGACAAATTAAAAGCAGCAATAATAAATCTTAGCTTTCTAATATTGAAAATAAATTAAAATAAAAGCATATTTTGAAACCTGAAAAATGAGAACTGGGGGCTTTTCTATATCTGAGATGCCAATTTTGCCTGTAAAAGTTTTCAGAGATTTTTCTAAGAGCAGAGCCAAGCAGACAGAAATGACTCAATATTACCTCCCACTGCACACACAAATTTTCTCTTTGACTGTGGCCACTGTTTAGATCTGACGTTGTCCAGCTTTGAGCAATACACAAAGCAAATGATATTCATGTGGTGATGCAGAAAGCCCTGGCTGAATCCTGAGCTACACTTGTGTCCTAAAATTCTCAGCTCTCGGAGTTTATGGTCCTGTGAGTCACATGTTCTCCACACACACATTTGTGGTTTTCTTCCATGACCAATGTCCACTTTTGCTAGACTTCATCCTCCATACCTATGTTTGCTTGGAAAGATGTACTGTACTGACCAAGGAACTTTGCTTCTGAAACTTTCGTTTGCTAAAGAGGTAGTTGGCTCCTAAAATTTTAAGGGTAGTTTGTACTCTTGACATCTTTGCATGGGTGAGATAGCACTAGACTGCCATGAGACTTGGACAGCACTGGGTCTTTGTCCAGCCAACCTCACAGCGTCTGCCTTCCTTTTCCTCCATTTTCAATGCCTTCAGATATTTAATATTAACCTTCTGGACCTGGAAAAGCAAGCCAAAGACACAAAAAAGCTACATGATGGAAACCACCAACTCCATCTCTGGAGAAGAAATCCTCTAGAAATTTAAAACAGCTTTTATTATTCTTTACTCAGTGTATAAACGTGATGTGATGTGATTTGTGGGGTGTATGTATGTTGGTGTTTTACACATAATCACAGAATTTGGCTGAATCTTCATCAGTCGTGAGACTTCCCTAGTGACTCAGATGGTAGAGAAGCCGCCTGCAATGCAGGAAGCCCAGGTTGGATCCCTGAGTTGGGAAGATCTCCTGGAAAAGGAAATGGCAACTCACTCTAGTGTTCTTGCCTGGGAAATCCCATTGACAGAGGAGCCTGATGGGCTACAGTCTGTGGGGTCGCAAAGAGTCAGACATGACTGAGCGACTGAACTGAACTATCTGTATCAAACAGTAAGAATGCAGGCTCCACGGTCTCTCGGAATCTGTCTCACCAACATCTTTTCATTCCTCTCTGCTATGGCCACACCCCACTCACCACGTTTTCCCCACCCTTCTGCACCTTTTCCTCCGGCAGCCCCTCCGTCTGGAGAAGACCTCCACCATGCCTCAGCTCTTTCTAAACACGTCTAACTTCTCATCATGTTTTGCATCTCAGTCCAGCCAGGAGATCCTCGGGGAATCCTCCCCCGCCTGCCTCCCTGATTCTTAGTCTTAGTCAGAGGCCCCTCCCCAACATCCCCTTGTTTCACGTCTGTCTACACTGAGTCCGTCCTTGCACTGTTTTATAATTCATTGTTTGCTAATCTGTTTCCACCAGACTGTGAGCTTCTTGCAGAAGAGGGTTGTGTATATCACTTCATCTCCAGCCCTTAGCATGGGACCTGACACATGATGTTCAATGACTAGATGAATGAACACATTTATGAGCTAAATTTTTTAAAGATGAACAATTGGAGACATAGCTTTATTAATATCAACAATCTGGAAGCTCTCAAAGCCTCTTTATTTGAAAGTATCATCAGAGTCCTTTCAGTATGGATGAATGTCCCCCACCAAGTTTACAAGCTAAAAATGGTCTGTGATTCTCAGGTTATTCTTGGGGCCTCATATTACAAAGTTAAGACCATTTCTCCAGGTAGTGCATCAATTTGCTTCTCAGTAGAAATCTTCTGTCAGTTGAAAGTACTCAGTGGTGGTAACTATTGCACAAGCCACAGTGGAAAATAAAATCCAGGATGTACTGCCAGAATTATAGCCTGCTTAAGCAGAAGTGGTAATATACATAACATGTTCATTATCATGGTTTGTGAAAAGCACACTGGCCTTAGAGCCAAAAGGCATAAGTTAAACCTGGTCTTCACTCTTTGCTAGTTGGGTGGCACTCAGTGGAGTTAGTTAGTATTTCACACCTTACCTGACTTGATTTTTGTCAAGTGAAGTGGAGTTCACTCAAATGGCCTTATGACCTTTAAGTTCTGTGTCAATATGATGGAATGAAAATTAATACTCCTTGAGTACCTGCTATGTGCCTAACATTGCTTAAAGGTGGGTACACCCAAATGCAAATTTTCCCCAAAGCCACAGAAGTTTCTTTCTATTCTTTCACATGTTGCCATTCTCAAGTTCATCGCTTAACAATTACAAATTATTTTTAGAAAATGTATCAAAATTACCCAAAGAGTATGTTCCATGACATTACAATTTCTATTATATAGACTGTCAGATCAGATCAGATCAGTCACTCAGTCATGTCCGACTCTTTGCGACCCCATGAATCGCAGCACGCCAGGCCTCTCTGTCCATCACCAACTCCGGAGTTCACTCAGACTCACGTCCATAGAGTCAGTGATGCCATCCAGCCATCTCATCCTCTGTCGTCCCCTTCTCCTCCTGCCTCCAATCCCTCCCAGCATCAGAGTCTTTTCCAATGAGTCAACTCTTTGCATGAGGTGGCCAAAGTACTGGAGTTTCAGCTTTAGCATCATTCCTTCCAAAGAAATCCCAGGGCTGATCTCCTTCAGAATGGACTGGTTAGATCTCCTTGCAGTCCAAGGGACTCTCAAGAGTCTTCTCCAATACCACAGTTCAAAAGCATCAATTCTTCGGTGCTCAGCCTTCTTCACAGTCCAACTCTCACATCCATACATGACCACAGGAAAAACCATAGCCTTGACTAGATGGACCTTTGTTGGCAAAGTAATGTCTCTGCTTTTGAATATGCTATCTAGGTTGGTCATAACTTTCCTTCCAAGGAGTAAGCGTCTTTTAATTTCATGGCTGCAGTCACCATCTGTAGTGATTTTGGAACCCAGAAAAGTAAAGTCTGACACTGTTTCCACTGTTTCCCCATTTATTTCCCATGAAGTGGTGGGACCGGATGCCATGATCTTCGTTTTCTGAATGTTGAGCTTTAAGCCAACTTTTTCACTCTCTGCTTTCACTTTCATCAAGAGGCTTTTGAGTTCCTCTTCACTTTCTGCCATAAGGGTGGTGTCATTTGCATATCTGAGGTTATTGATATTTCTCCTGGCAATCTTGATTCCAGCTTGTGTTTCTTCCAGTCCAGCATTTCTCATGATGTACTCTGCATAGAAGTTAAATAAACAGGATGACAATATACAGCCTTGACGAACTCCTTTTCCTTTTTGGAACCAGTCTGTTGTTCCATGTCCAGTTCTAACTGTTGCTTCCTGACCTGCATACAAATTTCTCAAGAGGCAGGTCAGGTGGTCTGATATTCCCATCTCTTTCAGAATTTTCCACACTTTATTGTGATCCACATAGTCAAAGGCTTCGGCATAGGCAATAAAGCAGAAATAGATGTTTTTCTGGAACTCTCTTGCTTTTTCTATGATCCAGCGGATGTTGGCAATTTGATCTCTGGTTCCTTTGCCTTTTCTAAAACCAGCTTGAACATCAGGAAGTTTACGGTTCACATATTGCTGAAGCCTGGCTTGGAGAATTTTGAGCATTACTTTACTAGCGTGTGAGATGAGTGCAATTGTGTGGTAGTTTGAACATTCTTTGGCATTGCCTTTCCTTGGCATTGGAATGAAAACTGACCTTTTCCAGTCCTGTGGCCACTGCTGAGTTTTCCAAATTTGCTGGCATATTGAGTGCAGCACTTTCACAGCATCATCTTTCAGGATTTGGAATAGCTCAACTGGAATTCCATCACCTCCACTAGCTTTGTTCATAGTGATGCTTTCTAAGGCCCACTTGACTTCCCATTCCAGGATGTCTGGCTCTAGGTGAGTGATCACACCATCGTGATTATCTGGGTCGTGAAGATCTTTTTTGTACAGTTCTTCTGTGTATTCTTGCCATCTCTTCTTAATATCTTCTGCTTCTGTTAGGTCCATACCATTTCTGTAGACTGCTCTAATATAGACTATGACACAGAACACTCATTATTGTAAGCAGGATTTTATTTGGATGAGACAGAGTGTTTCCTAGGTCTCATCTCCTTGTCAAGTGAAGTAGATTTGCCAAAAAGATACAAATAAGTGTTGTCTGGGTACTGTGTTCTACATCCACAACTTTTCAGAGTCCTAGTGGAATCCATAAAACGCCCATACCAGCAGTCAGCGCCACATGCCCTTTTGTTGCCTCGGAATCAGCTGTGTGGGATGCTTGGTGTCATATAGCCCAAACAGTCAAATGTTTGACTCATTTTTTTAAATTTTCATCTGAGTATTTGGCACTTAGAGAAACAGCCAACTTCAGCCTGGAATACAACAACCAAGGATTGTTTAAACTTGGGATTAGCCTGGGCTTTCTCGGGGGAAATGTTCTTTTTAACATCACTTTCTAGAACAGTGATCTGATCCTGTTTATGAACAGCATTGTCAGTATTGTTAGTAACAACAAGAATTCTTTCTCTTCTGTTGTAATCATGCTTATCCATCCTTTTACTGTGCATTGCCCTAATTCAGGCCCTGTTACATGATGCCTAATTCAGCTTTGGAATTTACCTAACCCTTTCCCTGCCTCTGCCTTCCACATGTCAATCTGCCCACTGCAATTTCACCATCATTTCAATGCAATATGCCCTCTGAAAAGCTTGCAGAGCCCCCCTCTGACTTACACAATAGTTCAAATGGATAAGGTCTTCCAGAATCTGATGCCTAATACTGAGAGAAAAAGCCCAAGAAAAGAAATCAGGTGGTCTTTGTTCTAGTTCTGATTGCACCATAGCCAAGTTGTGTGACTTTCCCTCTATGGATCATAGTTTCCTTGCACGGGACATGACGTGATTGGACAAGATCAGAGATGCCAGCTGAGTGGCATTCAGGCACCAACCCTTCCCTGCTGTGCCCTTGCAGTTCATCATTCATCAGTCTCAGGCTTTTTCCCACTGAGCACTAATGAGCTTCAGAACATGCGTGCGGTCATGTCCAGTAGACCCCAGTTAACCCTGGAGATCAAAGCACTTCTAACTCCCTGGATGGGATGATCTCTGGGATGGCTTCCTACCACATTGCACAGGTCTGTAGTCTTCTTTCCATCAGATTTGCCTACTGCTCCCAATGTAAGGCCCACACTGTACCCAACAGCACTTGAATATTTTCTACAAGACATTTGGAACATTTGAGGCCATTTGAACACACCTGCACTTGAGTTCCTGGTCCAAATACCACTCATCCTGCAAAGCTCAGGTGGGCCACACTTTCCCATGAAAGCTTTGCTGGTGACCCCAGCTGGCAGGGCTCCCATCCTCCACTCCGAATGCCCGTAGTAGTTTTTCATTCAACTGTAAGCGTATATTGAGGACAAACTCTATGCCACCTCGCTAACTCCTTTGGCTGCCATATTTAATGATATTTGTGTGACTTTCTCCACCTCTGCTGCCGCTGCTGCCAAGTCGCTTCAGTCGTGTCCAACTCTGTGTGACCCCACTAGACTATAAACTCCTGACATTTAAAAACAGGCAACTTGTGTTCAAATTCTACTTCTTCCTTTTAGTTTCTGTGAGCCCAAATCTTTTAATTCTTGGATAGCCTTTACTGTTTACTAGTGAGTGCCTGGTACATCCTAGAAAATCAATAATTATTGGTTTAGCAGAAGGGAAAAAATAAAGGAAAAAACAGACACAAAAAAATTTACCAAGACTTATCTGATGAGCTTAATGAGGGTTAAATAAGAATATATATATATATAATATACATATGTGTGTGATATATACACACATGTAACATTGTATGCTTTTATATATGTATATATAAAACTTTGAAAACCTTGTCTCAAATGTCAAAAGCATGATAGAAATATGCACTTTATCACTACCAATAATACTAGATAAAGCATTCACCGAGTGCCAGTGTTGTGAAAATAACATGATTTAGACTCTGACATGCTACAGAAAAGCAGGACAGGCTTTGGAAGCCAGCTTCACCTGTGTTCATCACCCTGTTCTTTCACTTTTGATGGCTTTGGGTGAGTCGCCTGACTCCTCTGTACCTTCGTGTTTTATATGAGGATAAACTACAGTGTGGGCAGTAAGACCTCCCAAATCTTGAGGGTGCTTCTCCTAACAGAGGCATCTCAATCATGCTACATATCCATGGCAGGCAAGCAGGAGACTCTGCTCCACACAATCACTCAGGGACCCAGGGCATGAACCTCTTGTCACTGCATCATCTGAAATCCCTAGGGCTAGAGCCCTAGGGCAAGAGACTGGAAGTCCTCACACCAGCGATTAGCACCCAGCACAGAAGGGACCTGTGTGACTCACAGACTCAGCCTCAGTGGACCTCGGAAGTACAGCCTTCCATGAACACAGAAGAAGCGAACCAGACCTTGGTGATCATTAGGTATCTCTGATGAGGATAATAGTGACTACTTGCAAGGACTCTTGGGAGAAAGAAATGTAAGCACCTCACCAAACACATAGGACAGATCTCAGCAATTGTGAGCGCCTTCCTTCTTTCCCTCCTGATTAACTCGGACAGGTTGTATGTTTACTGTTATTCCTTTCCCATTTCGATCTCATGTCTTTGCACATAATGCTCAAGAAATTTTTGCTAAGTAACTTTCATAAGAAATTTGCAATTGTATTCCATAGTGAAAATGAAAGTGAAGTCGCTCAGTCGTGTCCAACTCCTTGCGACCCGTGGACTGTAGCCCACCAAGCTCCTCCGTCCATGGGATTCTCTTGCAATTATTTTCCATAAGGTATCTTAAATTCATAGGAAATGTGTGGTTGTAAAGTGATCATCAATTGCAAGACTCATTTAATATTTTGGGTGATTGTTATATCTAGAATACCCATAGGCATAAAAGCAATTGCTGTGGCTTTTTTTGTTTTGGTCTGGTTTAGTTTAGCTTTTTTTCCCCCACAAATGCTTTCAGAATTCATACAACCTGTTGATAAACCTGTATTTCACTATTACTACAAAGCATCTTGTCAGCATGAGGGCATTGATTTCCTACAAGTGCCAGTTTCCTGCTTCTTCCTTTCTAACAAAATCCAGACTTGGTTCAGGTACCCTCCTCATCACCTTGCGACCAGGTGCCTGTAGCAAGCTGATCCCACCCCAGCTCCAGGGGAGGACCTGAGTGATTTACAGGGGCCTGTTTTCCCCAGATTGGCTTAGGAAGGAGTTTGTGCCCAATTTCCCCATGAAACAAGAGGAGAAATGTGCTGGGTGACTTGTGGGGGAGCGTTTCTGGCCCTTGATAAAGAAAGAGAGAGAAGGTGAGAGAGAGAAGGTGAGAGAGACTGAAAGAGTTAGGTGCTGCCTCTTCTTTCTCTGGTTGGGTTGAATGTGACTCTGGAACCACTGCCCAGCAGCCCGAGGATGAGTCCAAGGCTGAGGTCCACAGAGCAGAGTGATGCAGAGATGAATCAGTCAAGCCTGGAGCTTGCACTCCCTGTTTTATGAGATGATAAACTGCTTATTTTTAAACTAATTTGAGTTAACATTTTCTATTACTTCTAGCTGAAAATATCCTAATTGGAACTAAAACCGTTATATATTAAGATTTACTCGCTCATTAAATATACAAGTACGAGCCCACTGCATCGGGTGTTTGGGAAACAGTGGTGAGTGAACACTGAGATACAGCGACCACTGGCAGAGTTCACAGCGCAGAAGGGGAGACAGGCACGCACCAAAAGCCCGCCCTCTGCAGTCTGCCTTGTTGACAGCACCATCTAACAGCTGAACTTCCTAGAAACTTTGGGGTCATCTGCTGCTGCTGCTGCTGCTGCTGCTGCTAAGTCACTTCAGTCGTGTCTGACTCTCTGTGAACCCATAGATGGCTGCCCACCAGGCTCCCCCGTCCTTGGGATTCTCCATCTAGGACCATGCTTTTCTTTCTCCATCTTTCAGCACATCTGTTTGGCCACACACCACACAACATCTATTTAGAGTTTGTCCACTTCTCTCATTCTCTTCACTGTGACCACCCTGATTTGAGCTACAGTCATTTCTCCAATGGTTATATGCCAACTCTCTCCCCTTGTATGCATGCCTACTCAGTCACTTCAGTCGTATCAGACTCTGTGTGACCCTATGGACTGTAATCCACCAAGCTCCTCTGTCCATGGGATTCTCCAGGGAAGAATATTGGAATGGGTTGCCATGCCCTCTTTCAGGGGATCTTCTGGACCCAGGGATTGAACCTGTGTCTCCTGCATTGCAAATGGATTCTGTACTGCTGAGCTACCCGGAAAGCCCCTTCTCCGTGAATATATGATTCTGATCTGTCATACTAGCCAGAACGGCACTGTAGACAGGGGTGGAGGCCTCCTTGGAGAGGTTGAGGAGTGAATTGGATAAGTGGAGATTGTAGGCTCTAGAAAATCGCTTCTAGAATGCTGACTGTGAAGAAAAATAGAGATGGTTACCTTTGTGGGGTGGTAGTCTCAAGGGAGTCTTGTTTGGTTTTTGCGTTAATACCATAACAACAGAGTGTGCTTAAACAGTGTGGGGGATAGTCCAGGAGGAAAGAAATGCCAAGAGAGAGTGGCCTCCAGAAACGAGGCCCTGAGGGCATCCGGAATCCCTTCAGGGGGCTGGCCGTGGGTCCGTGGAGGGCAGCGCTCACCACTGTAACAAAAGGAAAGAGGAAGAGAAGGCTCGCAGAGGTAGAGCGGGCTACGGACCTGGCAGGGGAAACAAAGCATTTCCTTTCGGGAGTTCCGGACTTCTGTATGAAGTACGAGGTAGCGCGTCCGCCAAGGGTGAGGAGGAAGAGGGTGGAGGTTGCACAGTGAGCAGGAGTTCTGAGGAGAGCAGGACAATGAAAGAGTCATGACTAGAGTGGCAGAGAAAGCGTCCTGGAGATGCCTACAGACATCGCCAGCTTGAAGGCGAGGATCACGGGGGAGCGACGAGTCTGTGCCCCACCAGTGGCCTCGGCGGAGACCCTGAGGACGCTGGTGCTGGGAGGCAGCTCATGCTGGGGAGAGAAGGGCTGCTCTGGGAGGCGGCCCTCAGCTGACAGAGTGAAACGGAGCAGTTTCACTCACTCCAGCCTATCTCATGATCCATCAGGAAGCTCAGGCTGCAGACACTGGTTAGTAGGGGAGAGGCCCTGATTAGGCCCATCTGGAAGATGTGTGGCAGTCACTGTCAGCCCTCGAGAAGAGAAGAAACTTTTGAGGCCTCCATTCTGGGTCCTGAGAGTTCGCTCTTGGCCTGATACGTGGGAGTTCACACGCACCCCTCCCTCCATGCTTCATCTTGAAAAACAAAACTGGAAGTATCCTCAAAAAATGATCTCGGAGGTCAAAGAAAGTGATGATGAGTGAAAGCACACTTTGACTTACTCAGCCGGTGTGCACTGAGTTTCTACTCCATGCCAGGTACTGCCAAAGACTCAAAGAATAAGGCAGGCCCTGGTCCCTGCACGGTTACTTGCCCAGAGGGTAGATAGATACTCAAGCAAATAATCACCAATACGCATACAGAACTAGTTGTGAGAGCTATAGGAACACAGAGGAGCAAGCGATCAAGTCCGTGGGAAGCTAAGTGAATGTTTGAGCCGAGTGGGTCATTAGGAGGAGCAGGCCAGTCTTTGCATGCATGTGCATACGTGCTAAGTCACTTCAGTCATGTCTGACTCTTTGCAAACCCACAGACTGTAGCCCACCAGGCTCCTCTGTCTATGGGGATTCTCCAAGCAAGAATATTGGAATGGGTTGCCATGCCCTCCTCCGGGAGATCTTTCTGACTCAGGGATTGAACCTGTGTCTGTTAAGTCTCCGGTATTGGCAGGTGGGTTTTTACCACTGCCACCTGGTGGTGGTTGGTGGTTTAGTCGCTAAATTGTGTCCTACTCTTGTGATCCCATGGACTGTAGCCCCGCTGGGCTCCTCTGTCCCTGGGATGCTCAAGGCAAGAATACTGGAGTCGGTTGCCATTTCCTTCTCCGAGGGATATTCCCAACCCAGGGATCGAACCCAGGTCTCCTGCATTGCAGGCGGATTCTTTACCAACTGAGCTATGAGGAAAGCCACCTGAAATGTCCTCAAATATCCTGGAAATAAGAATAACTTCTAAACTTATCTTCTGCAGCCGAAAGGGCATGGGAAGCAAGAGGGGCTCACATGTTTGTGGCTGGACCCCAAGGAGGAAGAGATTTGCAGAAGTAAGAAGCTCTGAATCCCTGATGGAAGCAGGACAGACCCCACGAATGCAGTAAGAGAGCACTGGCCCCGGGGACTTCACCATGAGGCCTCCCCTGGAGGGCAGAAGGCCGCCAGGGCCTGGCCTTCTGTCTTTCCCCTGGGCCTTTGCAGGGGTTCCGTCCTTGGGCAGAGGGGAGGGGCTAGAGCTGGAGAAACTAGAGTGAATGGTTTTGATTCACGCCACGGCAAGAGCAATGTGCAGACGAGAATCCTGTCTCCAGCATTAATTAGCCCAGCAGATGGGCCCAGAGCCTGTTTTCCCCTCTGACCTAAGCCGCACCTTATACCCCAGGAGGCTCCCTACAAACCGAGGTTTTGCAGCAATGGTTATAACAGCAAAGTGAGGGCAGCCAGTGGCGTTCCAGGAAGTTGTGTTGTTTATCCCCAAACTACCTCTCCATTTGTGTGTAAATGAGTCGCATGATTCATTTTCCATAAACAGCGTGGGTGAACAGA
The DNA here is from genome assembly GCF_055505025.1 of Bos grunniens. Taxonomy (NCBI): domain Eukaryota; kingdom Metazoa; phylum Chordata; class Mammalia; order Artiodactyla; family Bovidae; genus Bos; species Bos grunniens. Next base: position 56,558,900 of record NC_141183.1, on the reverse strand, counting down.
AGGGGAAAAAATCCAAAGGCTGGGACTGGCATTTCACTTTGTGGAAACTGCCAAAGAAAAGTTATTTTCTTCATTTTGGCATCCCTCTGAGAAGAGGCCAAGTCTCTGAAACAAGAAGTTGTCCACAGCTGGATCACATCACCCTGGGTCTGGGTCTTCTGCTGCTGCTGCTGCTGCTAAGTCGCTTCAGTCATGTCCGACTCTGCGACCCCATAGACGGCAGCCCACCAGGCTCCACCATCCCTGGGATTCTCCAGACAAGAACGCTGGAGTGGGTTGCCATTTCCTTCTCCAACACATGAAAGTGGAAAGTGAAAGTGAAGTCGCTAAGTCATGTCCAACTCTTTGAGACTCCACGGACTGCAGCCCAACAGGCTCCTCCGGCTCCTCTGTCCATGGGATTTTCCAGGCAAGAGTACTGGAGTGGAGTGCCATTGCCTTCTACTGGGTCTGGGTCTTCCCAGACCCATAAAGATGGCCCAGGCACAGATGTCAGCCCTGATGAAAAGAGAAGAAACAGCACAGAACTGCGCGACTGAAATGTGGGCTCTTCCCAGCCCAACGCCTTGGGCTTGAGGAGGAAACTCCCAGAAGGGGAGCCCACAGAGGAATCAAGGAAGAGGGTCTCTGTCCTGGCTCGGCTATCTGTCACTCCGAGATGTAGCCTCCTTGATCAAGATCTTCCAGAATATGACCCTAGGCTTCCTTGTTTATTTATTTATGGCCGTGCTGGGTCTTCTCTGCTGCACGCAGGCTTTTTTCTGGTCGTGGAGAGTGGGGGCTACTCTTCGTTGCAGTGGGTGGGATTCTAGCTGCAGTGCTTCTCTCGTTGCTGAGCACAGGCTCAACAGCTGTGGTGCCTGGGCTTAGTTGCCCTATGGCATATGGGATCTTCTGGGACCAGGGGTCAAACCCGTGTCGCCTGCATTGCAAGGCAGACCCCTAACCCCTGGGCTACTAGGGAAGCCCCCATCCTCCGTTTGTACTTGGTCTTACCCGGAATAATAATAGCAGCTGTCTTAGTTCATATGGACCACTATAAGAAAGTGCCGTAGACTGGGAGGCTAATCAACAACAGAAATTTACTTCTCATGCTTCTGGAGGTTGGGTTTCCTAGATGAAGGTACTGGCAGATCTAGTGTTTTTTGAGGACTTTCTTCCTAGTTCATAGACAGTCTTATCGCTGTGTCCCCACATGGCAGAAGGTGGGAAGGGGGTGTGCAGAAAACTTCCTGGGGCCTGTATAAAATCTCTTTTAAGGACACTAATTCCATTCATGAGGGCTGTGCTCTTATAACCTAATCACCTTCCAACCTTCAAACACTGGGTGTTAGGATTAAGCCTGGGGCTGCTGGGGGGACATTCAGTCAACAGCAATAGCAGAAACAAGAATGACTCCAGTTTTCACTGCATGCTTCCTATGTTCTTGTAACATCCATAGAATTTTATACTGATTATCCTTCTCATCTATATTCTTCACATATCCTTATTTTACAAGTGAGAAAATAACTCAGTCTGATTAAGTAAGTTTCGGCTCCTGATCAGACATTTAAAGGTGGCAGAACTGGGTCAAAACCACGTCTATCTGATTTGAGGAACTAGGCCTTTCAGAGTAGGCCACAAAACTCCATTCCTGTGTACCTTGTAACTTTAGAAGGATGGCATATTCCTCATCCCCTCAAAACCTCCTGGAGCTTCCTTCATCTGCCTCCTTGGCAGTAAGTAAGGTCTTTCCCCACTGTTGACTTGTTTGATTCTTAAGTTATCACACCAAATACTGGGGAGCCCTATATCCAGCAGATTCAGAACCAAGGAGAAGTGAACGAGTTGCCTCTGGGTCTGATACAAAAAGCAGAGTCCTTGGAGTGTCCAAGGGCCCTGCTGGGAGGTAGCAGTGGGAACCTGATCATGAGAAGTGGCAGGTGCCAGCTCAGGGTTCAGCACAGGCTGGGGTTGGGAGCTGGGGAGCTTCCGAGGAACAGGGGCCGGGATCGGGGGGGGTGTCTGCTGGGACAAGCTGTGGGCCAGGCAGCTCCACCTGGCCCCGAGAGTACCCAAGAGGGAGCTGGCTGGTCCCACGCAAGCTTGAAGGCACCAGTCAGACTTCTGGTCAGGAAGTCCTCTATCAGGAGCCAGCCACAGGGGTCGGGTCGGCCCTCGGAGCGTCTGCTTGGCCCCACGCATTCAGCTCTCGGCAAGCTCTGGGCCGTGTGCTTGATTTCTAGTCCCTGCCACCAGGCTGAAAGGTCGTCAGGGGCAGGAGGTGCCTCACTGGGGTTTATGAAACCAGCATCTAGCCCAGAACCTAGCCTGGAGCAAGGCTTCTGCATTCAAACCTTGATCAGCTCACGTCATCACCTTCCCTGTCTGATTCCAAACAAAACCACTGAAACTGGATTCTTTACCACGACCGGTTGGAAATCAGTCGGTGTTTTACCAATCAAGGGTCACGGTTCAGAGGAGTGTCCTCAGATGTCCGGTGTCTGCTTCCTCTTGTTCCCCCATGACCCTCCCTGCGGCCCCTGGGCTCAGCCGCGTTGCCAGCTGGTTGCCACTCCTGCCCAGTCCTGCCTTCAGCTTTGGCCCGACCTGCTCCCTCTGCACAGAGTGTACTTCCCCCAGGTATTGGCAGCATTCACCTCCTCACCACTCTCAAGCCTGTGCTTAACTATCACCTGGCACTGAGCTTTCCTCCCCACCACCTGTTTTCACACTGCTTGGATAGCTGAGCTTCCCGGGAGGACTCAGCACTTTCCGTCTAGCCATATGCCTCAGTCCCCCCCGACTAGAATGCAAACCCCAGAGGCCAAGGACATGTGCCTGTTTTCCTCACTGCTGTATTTCCAGCACTGAGAGCAATGCCTAGGACGGAGAAGGTACTCGAGAAATATTTGGTGAATGAATTAATATGAAAGAATCACCTGGGAAACCTCGAAATACCAATCTCTGGGACCCACTACAAAGATTATGATCCCAAATATTAATCACGTGCCCTGAATGTGCCTTCGTGGTCAAAGTAGATTCCGCCCTCTTTTCCCGTAAACACCTGAGTCCTGGGAGCAGCAGGTGAGCTGCTGTCCCTCCCCGCCCCTGACCAATGGCGCTGTGCTCGCTGCCCCATCTGGTGCCCGTGCTGCCTTCCAGGAATCCTCGGGTCAGGCTGCCACCGTGGGCACCGCAGCTGGGAGGGCAGAGAGGGAGTGCATTCTTTTCCTAGAGTCTGTTGCCTTTTTGCCCGCCTTCGTCCATTTCCCGGGTTGGCCAGCAAGCCAGAACCCAATGGGGCAGCAATCCTCTGCCAGCAGTCTTGCAAAAGTTTGTGTGCCCCCTTGGCCCTCCAGTGATACCTGCCTGCAGAGCCTCTGACAACTCAGCCAGACGACAGTGGAGCTGATGATGCTTGAAACCCCAGCAAGGATGTGGAGCAGTCCTGTCCTGGGACAGCTGGATGAGAGGAGGAGAGAGAGGTCGAGGCTGACTTCCAAGCCTCCCCAGTGAGCGATATTTCTAGTGAATTGCTTGAGGCCTCTTGGGCTAGTCCTGATGCAATAACTTGCATTACTCTTCCTTGTGAGGCCCCCCGTGCCCTTGGGATGGCCCCTTCCCCTTCCCACCATCCTCTCTGGTGATTCATGCTTGCTTTCTGCCATGAGGGTCAGCTGTGCATTCTTGCTAAGGGTCCTATAATTAGACCACAAGACTTGCAGCTCCTTGCTTGACTTTTGCCCAAAGAAGCCTCCGGGGGCACTCAGACCCCCGCCTATCCCCTCTCACGTCTATTCATTAGCAAGGATGAGCCGAGATTGATTTCCCCAGACCCTCCCTGCTCACCGACCCCTGCCCCAGACTGGAAGTCCACATTTGAAAGGCAAGGCTTAACCCTGGAGAATTAGCAGGTGGTGGCAAGGATGGGTTTTATTCATGACAAAATGAGTCTACAAAGCATATAAGTTTAAACGGACCTTCTTTAGGTTTTCTGTTTTTATTAAGTAAGAGGGAGTTCATTACCTCTCTGTGCCATTATTTTTTCTTTTGTGCCCAGACCACCGCCACCCAGCTTTTGAGGTGAAAATAATCAGAGAAAGAAAAATCTATCCATGTGTGTATTAAATAAGTATTTTCCAAAGTTTAGACCCAGATCACTTTCTACACCGTTTTCTAAGAAAAACTGGGTCTCCTGATGTCTACAGGAGTTTAGCTACACAAAACAAGTCATCAAAATATGCAAAATATGAGCTGCACTATCTCTTTGTCCTTCCTAGTGTCATTTTTAGACTAGAAGTGATGCTAAAGATATAACAGGGTAGGAACTTTAAGCTCTAGTCAGTTAAGATGTTTTACAAGGAGGGAGGAAAAAGCAGCCCTGGCTATAACTTGCTGGCAGTTAAGACACTGCCACCCTCGCAGCTTGTGCCCAGTGGCTTCAGGCGTGTCTGACTCATTGAGACCCCATGGACTGTAGACCAGCCGGCTCCTCTGTCCACAGGATTCTCCAGGCAAGGAGACTGGAGTGGGTTGTCATGCACTTCTCCAGGGAATCTTCCTGACCCAGGGATCAACCACACATCTCCTTGTGTCTCCTGTGTTGCAGGCACATTCTTAACCCACTGAGCCACCGGGGAGGTCCTTGGTCCCTGTACCGCTGCTGCTCAGTCAACTCAGTCGTGTCCGACTCTGTGCAACCCCATGGACTGCAGCCTGCCAGGCTCCTCTGTCCATGGGATTCTCTAGGCAAGAGCACTAGAGTGGGTTGCCATGCCCTCCCCCAGGGGATCTTCCTGACCCAGGCATCGAACCTGGGTCTCTCCCTGCCGAAACCTCGCTGTGTCAGGAAGGTCACGCCTCTGACTTTGGTGACAGTGGCGGGCTGAGTGTTGGAGGGGTGCACTGCACACCCTGCAGGGCGCCTGTGCTCATTACCAGGGATGGTGCCTCAGCTCACCAAGTCACCCAGCTGGAGCCAGCCGGGTCAGTCATGAGAGTCAGACAGTGAAGCCCACATCCCCACCCACTTTCAGGGGATGAAACACCCTGTCACTGGCCAGCCCCACCTTTCCCAGCCCAGCCCCAGCCTCTCCCCATCCCCCACTCTGATCACTCAGCAGCTGGGTTCCTGCTGCCCCAGCTGTCAAGTTTCCAGCTCATGCATTCAGTTATCCATCAATGGAGATCTCAGGGGCAGTTGAGCGGGAGCGGACAAACCAGCCTTTCTTTATGCCAACAGGGAATGCTTGAAATAACCAGACACACAACTCTGATTGATGCGGCCACAGTTTACACACCACACTACGGACGGTCTGAAAGGGCTGGAATTAATAGCCTATTATTAGACAGTGTGTGTGCTGGGGGAAGGGAGGGGAGGCAAGAGAAGGAGAGACAAGAAAACACCTTTTTACGACCTTCTCATTTAAATCTGTTAATTGGACTTTGAAGAACGTCATGTGACAATGGATGTGGGGGTATGTTTAAATGCCTTGCTCTGAGTCCCCCAGGGAAGGGGGATACCAGCCAGCTTGGCACCAACCCACCCACTACATTTTTTGGTAAATGATGCAAATCCCTGTGTTGGGCAGGGAGGGGTTAAAGAGACCAGTGAGTCCAGGACTGAGGGAAGGAAGAGTGGGGATTGCTTGGTTCACTTGCTTTCATGTCAGGCTCTGCTCGCCAGCTGCAGAGAGGGGAAATGGAGTTTAAAACCCCTGGTAAGAAAATTTTCCTTGGTCTGAACATTGTTTAAATTCCTGAAGTGGGTGATCCCTGTAATAAATACCTTGGACTTTGTAAGACAGATACATTTACTCAAGTTTAAAGTTTGGATTTGACGGCTATGCGCTTGGGAATGCACAGGACTGGAGTGTTTGTTATATGCTGGAACCCGTTCAATGTGCACAAGGAGTTAAGAGAACTCCATTTATAGCAAAGCAGACTGTCTTCCCCATGCCTCGTGCTCACGGTGGCAAAGTCTGTGCTGCATCCCACGTTCTGAATCGCGTTGGCCCTAAGCAGAACCTGGATGGCAGGAGCGAGACGGGGAGTTTGGCTACCGCACCAGACACACTTTCTCTAGACTCGTACGTGCACGAATCCTGGAACTATATCACGTGCCTTCCATGCAGGAAAACAACTTCTCCAGGGAGAGAGCAGGGGATCTTCTGCAAAGCACAGAGGCATGGGAGAGAGAGAGACCCGGGAAAATCAATGCGCTCAAACTCATGTCCTATTATATATATATATAAGGTTTCTGGCTCAGTCGTGATTATCTATAGTAGAAGATTCATCCTATCAATTGAAATATGGGTTCTCTTAGGACCCAATGCCTCTTGCCCGAGTCAAAACACTTGATATTGCCCTAAATGATACCACCCCCACCCTATAATCCCTGTAGCAAAACCAGCAAGCTGGGTAATTCCACAAAGGCCAGATTGTAATCTGCAGGAACTCAGGCCACCCTGGCCCTCTTTGACTGGACATCTTCCCCACCGCCGCTGGGTAAAATGACCTCTCTGACCTCTGTCCTTGGTGAAAGTCAGCATCCTTCTGGATTCACTGGCAGAAGTGGATGACTGACTGGTCAGCGTGAGTCTCACTTAACAGTCTGGACTGGTCTTCCCAAGGGGGTCCCCATTCAACCACAGACAAAGCCCCGTGACCTTGTCAAGCGTTGGCCCCGTGTCGGTGGGCATGGCCAGGGACCACTGTACCCTGAGGCTGTTGTCCCACAAAGCAGCTGGGGTTTTGTTTTCCTTGCATGGGAATGAGTGCCCATTTTTTCATGATGTGGAAAACAGTCTCACCTAGGGCTTGATGAAACTTCTTAGAAGCAAGGGTGAAGAGTAAGTGGAGGTTCCTGGCCCATCTGCCCTGGAAAAGGAGATTGCAAAGGGATGCATCTCATAATCCGCCTACGGTTCATGTCCTGTTTCATCTGGGTCTCAAGCCTCTGGGAGGCGACTCCAGTGTTTTCTCTGAACTTATTTGCTGCACTCAGAAACTGCCTCCAAAGATAAAAAACCAACATAACATTCATTTAAGAAGACGTGTGCCTTTTATAAGCTATAGTACATGATGTTTGCAACAAAGATGTGAAAATATTTTCTACAATGTTATCTTTTTAATTGCCTAAGCTCCTAATTTTACCATAGTTGTCAGAACAAGTTTTGGTTTTATTTTTTATAAGCTGCTGTTTTGTTTTCCAGTATGTTATTAATATTTAAGTTACTCCCAAGGCAGCATTTTCCAGTTAGGTTCATGATGTAGTTGAGATTTCATTGTGATTAAGGGAAGGAAGTCACAACGGAATTGATTATAAACACACAACAACTGCTGAAGAAATTCATACTTATAAATTTTTCCTGTATGTTAATGTAAGGAGCCCTTGATGTTGGTTGGTAACTGGGCTCTTGAGGGAAATGGGGGCAGGATGTCACTCACCATTCCCCTGCAGGTCCTCGGCATTTTGTTGTAACCAAGTTAAAAGATCCTAAAACGTTACAATCTACAAAGGAAAAGATTCAGACTTGGATAAACTGGGCCAGGAGCAAGTCTGATGAACCCCAGGATTGTCTCATCTATCAATCTTCCCAGATTTTGGCTGCTTCAGATATCATGCGGTTGTTGAGGGCACTGAAAAAACAGCAGAACTGCAGTACTTTCAAATACAGCTGTTATCTGAAGGGCATCCATTTAAACATGCCCCACTGTAAACTGTATTGCCGGCTATATAAAATTATAATAATTGACAGCATAATCTAGTTTTGCTGATGTGAACACATCTTGGTCCCTGGATTCTTGAATAGAGCACTAACCTAGACTCAGTTCTGAGGCACTGTCTGTTAATTTCACAGTTGGTTGTCAGAATTACTTGGAAGTTTCTTCCAATCTGTACACTAAGAAGGTGCTTAAAATTCTGTGTGTGTATGCGTGTGTGTGTGTGTGCATGCTCAGTCACGTCCAACTTTTCGCGACTCGATGGACTGTAGCCTGCCAGGCTCCTCTGTCCGTGGAATTTTCCAGGCAAGAACACTGGAGAGGGTTGCCATTTCCTGTGCATGTGTGTGTGCCTGCCATTTCCTGGGCTTCTTCCAAATTAGACTTTCTGAGGGTAAGGCTGGGGAACTATATATTTTTAAAATTCAATCTTAAAGAGTAAGTAGGGCTTGTAATCCTTGGAGTAGGTGGGAAAAGCATTCCAGGGTCATAACGGTTTACTTGAAAGGCATGGGTTGAAGTAAGATGCAGTATTTCATTTGGGTTTTGCTGCAGATCTTCTCAGAGCCTTTTATATGCCAATGAACATCTGATCATCATGGAGTGGGGGAGGGGGGTGTAACGTAGCACTTCCCAAACTTATTTGAATGTAGGCTCCTTTATCATAAGAGTAGTGTCCCTGAAACTTACTTTAGGAAACACCAGGATAAGGAAATGAGAAGACAAAATAGAAAGACTTCCTGATAACACTTTCTGAGCTACTAACTCAGGAGAGTAGAAAGCAAAGCTCACTGTGTTTCCCTAACTAGAAGCAGTAGGCCAGACTTTGGCTAGGTCACCCCTCCTCCCCCGGGTGTTGACTGAAGAGTCCCCAGCCTCATTTGAAATGCTGTACCCAGTGGTCCCAATAACTCGAAGAGAACACACTTACTGGGACAAGAGTTATTTGCAGGAACAGTAGAATGGGCTTTGATTTTTCTGCCGTTAGACCAGCCAGGAACAGATAACTGAAGGAGCTGAATGTGAAGAAGGAAGGCAGCCTGAATTTGGATTTTAATTTGCCCCAGTGGCTCAGTGATAAAGAATCTGCCGTCAATGCAGGAGCCACAGGAGACATGGGTTCAATCCCTGGGTCCGGAAAATCCCCTGGAGGAAGGCATGGCGATCCATTCCGGTATTCTTGCCTGGAGCGTCTCATGGACAGAAGAGCCTGGCTGGCTATATATAGCCCGTGGGGCCACAGAGTCAGACACGACTGAAGCAACTTAGCACGCATGCACTTCTCACAAGCTTGTGACCTTGGACGAGTCACTTAATCACTCTGAATCTCAGTTACTTCTGTAAAATCAACTTGGGGATTCTTTGAGTAACAAATGAAATCAAATTTTAGGATACCAGGTTCAGAACCCTGGGCTGAGTAGAGACCTAAGAAGCCAAATAAAATGTTCCTTCCTTCCTCCCAAAATCTGGAGGCGAAAGCAACATCCTTTAGCCTGATTTCAATTGTGCAAGCACACTTATGAACACTACCATACGGAAATCACGTGACTGAGTGCTTAATACCTGACCAGACAAGGTGTTCAATTGAAACTGTTGTGACTGAGTACTTGTATATGAATACGTTTTAAAACACCAACTTGAAGAGCCCTAGATTCGCCCAGGAGGAAGGGATAAAGGGGTCCTTGTAGCCTGCCTTATTTTCATAAGTGGAGTGCTGGTGGGAATGCTTTGGGACTCTTTCTACACGTCATTTGTCCTTCCCCAAGAGAGGGAGGGTGGTCACTCTGATGTTTTGTTGGATCCCATTCTTCTAGAGGCAGGGTCACTTCCTGTCTCTGAGACAGAAGTAGAACCTGCTTCAGCAGGACAGCCATCCAGGTACTGTTGTGATGAGGCATGTGAGTTTGTCTGGGGCCCCGCCCACTTGTGATTGGGAGAGGGGTTGAAAGTCTCCACTATCATCCACTCACCTCCCTTCCTGTAATCAACTGTGCAAAGCCCATAGTTCAGGCCAGAGAGCTGTCTCAGAGCCCCAGGCCTGCCCAAGCAAAAATCACTTAAAGATAACTTTATTACAGAGATGACACTTTTGAAAATAGCCAGAGAAAAGTATTTAGCATCTAATTTATGAGATGAAATCCTAAGCTCTCCTCATATACAGTGTTTTAGTTGGTAAAACAATTATACTGTTTTCAGTCCTCGTTAACACAGGCCACATTTATTGGTATCCCCCATGACAACTTAATTAGTATGCTAAGGATATTTTTCACCAGCTGCTTATGTCTTCAAGTTAAAAGTCAGCAGCTAAATATATAGTATGGCAAGAGCATAAACAGTGAAACTGATTTTAGTACTTAAAATGACTTGATTATCTATATTTATAGCTGTAATTAGAGAAAGGCTCAATGCCTTATATAATCGGTTCTTTATTGGAAGGTTCTTGACAGAGGACTTGATGCTAATTCACCTTGTAGCATCGAAGAAGGAACTCTGCTCTTTTCAGCCATACCACTGGCTTTAGCTTCCAGGTTCATTAACTACAAAACAGGTTGTCCTATGTTATATATAAATGCCCTCAATAAAGAGCAGCTTTCAAAAGAGTTGCTATTCCACTTTGCTCACATAATATATGCCTTTACCCAGAGTCTGGTTGGCTATTTGAGTCTAGAGAATGAGTGATGCTTTCTGTTATTATTATAAAAATAATGCTATTCTGTAAAAGGTTGATAACATGTCTAAAGCAAAACATAACAAATAATTTTTATCCCTTTTACACAAAGGCTCTTTTATCTGGAAAGTTTTAGAATCCATTCCTACATCTTTTCAGTATTTAGTATTGTTTTTGCATCCTGGTCTCGGAAATGGGAGGATTTTTCCAAAAGTTTAAAAAGAAAGCAATTTCCAGAATAATAGTAATGGATGTGAGTTATTGAGCACCTATTGGGTGCCAGACCTTTTAGAAAGCACTTTTTTTTTTTAACTTGTCATGTATATATTTCATGTCTGCAACAACCTGACGAGGCCACCTTTATTATATCTCAGTTCCTCAGATGATGAAATGAAGGCTTGGAGAGGGAGGGAAATGACTTGCCCAGCATGACACAGTAGTAGATCGAGCCCAGGCAATCTGGCTTCCAAGAACGAATTTGTAGGCACCGCTTAAAGCTGCAGCCTGGTCAGCTGAAACCCACAGTGCTCAGACCAGTACTGCTTGCCCCTTTCCCATGGCTTGCTTTCTCAGAATCGACCAACAAGTATATACGGGCATGCCACATATGCAGGATTACATGATGGTTCAGACAGCAAAGAGTCTACTTGCAATGCAGGAGACCCAGGTTCGATCCCTGAGTTGGGAAGATCCCTTGGTGAAGGGAAGGCCAACCCACACTAGTATTCCTGCCTGGAGAAGCCCACGGACAGAGGAGCCTGGTGGACTACAATCAATGGGAATGCAAAGGGTCAGACACGACAGAGCGACTAGCACTTTCACTTCATGTCACACATACTTGTACATATGTATGTGTGTATATGACACGCGTATTTATGTATATGTGTCACAATATATGTTTATATGCCTACACACATACTACATGGGAAGAACATAAAGTGTCACTTTGATTTTGGTATTCAAAACCACTCCATTATACTTCTAGCTGTAGTTCCTTAGGTGATAGACACATATATTCCTTCGTGCTTTGGTGTTATTTTAGAAGTTCTCATACACATTTTCAGATAAAGCGGAGTTCTCATGATCTCATTTGATGCTGAGATCAGCCCTGAGAGGCTGGAAGATCTTGTGTTCTTTTAGCAGTGAAGTGACTTATCCCAGGTGAGTCCACTCCTTGGAGCAGAGCTCAGACCAGAACTGCACAGCCCTTCACTGTTGCTTCAGAATATTGAAGTGCTGTGCTGCTTGTGGACAGCAGGTAAACAGTCGCTCTCTGGGCTGAGCAGGGGCTTAACAGGTACAAATGAAGTAATAACCGTCCCGAAAGATCTGCAGCATGAATCTCAGACACAGTGCTTGTATAGCAGAGTTTCCTAGTGACTGTGTCCTCCTGAGCAATCATCTTTGCTGTCCTCCGTCTCTGACTGTGTAGTTAACTATGTCTCCTTTGCACCAAAACTAATCCAGTTGACACCCTAGGAGTTAGAGACATATACAATGATGTGATTTCCCTCTACGAGATTATGAATTCAACTCTGCTTTCAGCACAGGAGCCCCGCAGTGGAAGTGCACAAATATTTAGCCATTTATTTATTTGCTGTATGTAAACGTTTGCTGGATTTGTCATTGGCAATTGAAAAAGATGGAGACACAGTGGGGGAAGGGGAAGGTGAGAGCGTAGCACTGATACATATGCATCATCATATGTAAAACAGATAACTAGTGGGAAGTTGCTATATAGAGCAGGGAGCTTAGCTAGTGCTCTGTGAAGATCTAGAAGGGTAGGATGGAGGCAGGGGTTGGGGGGGGGCAGTAATTCTCCTTTCTGTATGGCAGAAACACAACATTGTAATGCAGTCATCCAGTTAAAAATAAATTTTTAAAATATCTTGAAAATAAATAAAAATATTGTTTAAAAAAAAACTGTGAAAAAGATATGGAGAAAGAGAAAAGGGATAAGATTCAGAAGCATAAGTGTCAATTTTAGTTATTTTGCCATGATAGGCTCTCCATAGCTCTTCCAATCCCCCTGCCCTAAAGATCAAATTTGGGGAAAATTCCTAGGAGCTCCATCTTCCAAGAACAGGCCGTGGCAAGGCTGGTGACCCTAGAAATGGCCTACAAAGAGGTTCTCTGGGGACTTAATGTGCTGTCCAGGACAGTAGAACCTATAAAACCCATAGGAGGTGGTTCTAGGGAGGAGACCAATATGGCAAAACAAACTGCTTCCTCCCGCCACAGAGTTAAAAAACAATGTCCAACCTCCAGGTTGTAGGACAGAGAATGGTGAAATCATTCTCCGTCCGGCACAAGTTGCAGACTATTAAGTCGTTCGGGAAATGTGGACTTGCACCAATCGATGAGATTGGCCATGGCCAGTTTAATATGTTTTTGAAAATCAGCGAGTGCTTAAAAACTTGTAGTAAAAACCCTAATAAACTAAATTAGACCAAAACTCTGCCAGAATTGTATTTACCTCTTGAAGTGGAGGGTTAGGAAATCACAGTAAAAATTAAAATTAAAAAAAAAGAAGAAGCAAAAGCAATAGATTTTGTGTTTAGGTAGTTATTTGGTTAAAAGAACTAACTGTCCACTCTCAAAAGCAGCTCGTTTGCAGAGTGACAGGTGAGTGTTTTTGATGACACACGGTGCTCATGAATGATGCCACCAGCCATCCCCGCTTTTTGCTTTTTTTTTTTTATGAGTCGTATTTGTTTTTACAAGGGTAAGTTTGGAGGGAGGGGGGTGTAGTTACCCTAGCCAGAAGAATAAATGCTTTGTGCATTGTGAGTACGCATGTAGTATACTGAACAAGTACTAATAAGAATAAAATTATTGGAGCAAATAAAATCTCACATGCTTTTTGGTCACCTGGGAGAGGGGCTGTGCCAGCCTTCTAGAGCATATAAAAATAATTCTTCACATCTGAATCGCATTATAGAATTTATAAAGCCCTTTCACATATATTATCATGTTTGATCCTCAGCAACCCAGTAAGTCAGGCACGATGTGTGTTATTATCCCATTTTACAGTTCAAGAGAAGTTAAGTGGTTTGACCAAATCATGGCCAAGTCAGTCATGCTTCCCACAGTCTCCTGGTTTCAGAGCATTCACTGTATCTGCTGTGACCCACGGGAGCAGACATATAAATTTGAGCAAAAATCTTAAGGCCATTCCAAGTAGAAGAAAATCTTTGACATGGGAAATGAACTTATCACCTGGTTTCCTAGATATCAGAGAAATGGGGGAAAGCAGAGGACCAAGGTCTTAGGCAGCCCAGTTCTGACACAAATTAGGTGTGTGTCCCTTTAAGACGCATGTACAAAATGAAGAACTAATATATGGTGTTCCACTTCCTAATGGTGCCACTGAAAACCACACAAAGCTAATGTAAGTTCTGGTGCCTTCTGAAGCTCAGTGGCCTGCAGACCACTTTCCCTGCCCATATTAATGAGGAGGCTGGTGTATTCATTTCCTATTGCAGCTGTCACAAATCATCCCAACGTTGTTCTCTCATCATTCTGGACGTCAGAGGTCTGACATCCAAGTATGAGCAGGGCTGCATTTCAGCCTCTAAAGGCTCCTGCATCCCTTGGCTTGTGGCCCCTTCCTTACATCACTCCAACCTCTTGCTTCTTTCATCACAACTCCTACTATATTCTCCTGCCTCCTTCCCATAAGGACTCTTGTGATTACGTTTGGTCCACCTGCACATCCAGCACAATCTTGCCATCTCAAGATATTTAATCACATCTGCAAAGCCCCTTTTCCCATGTAAGGTAGTATAGTCATATATGTTCCAGGGTCAGCTCCTGGACATCTTTGGGGAGTCATTATTGAGCCAACCACAGCCGGGATTTAAAACAGTCAAGACTGAATTTGTAATTTCTGCTCTCTATTCATAAATGGAATGACAAGGCTCAACAGTATAAACCAGCCCTCCTTCCCCTCTTCCCCACCATCTATGTCTGTTGTCTGTTATGCAAACAGCTAAAGGCATTTCATAATGAAAGAGGCAGACAGAAGTCAGCTTATACACTTAGAAGCAGGCATGTGAGTTGCATCTCTTAGCCTTTCTTTTTTAAGGAAAACATTTAAAAGCATATTTCAACAGCTTACCCTGAAGCTGTCAGTGTTCCTTTGGCCTTCAAAGTCTCCTGTCTAGATTAGCATCTTTCTGGGGCCTTCTTTTTGCCCCCCTGCACTTTGTACACAACACAAATACAGTACCTAACACTTTGAATGTTAAAAACTGATTGTAATCCAGAAATCATGTTTTTCTCCTTCTGTACTCCTGAACACTATGTCTAGTTCATCTCTGTATATTCAAGGATTTACCCAGTTCTGGCAGACAAGCCCTTGATAAATGTTTGCAGGTGAGTGTATTTTAGAGGATTTAATTTATATCTTCACGGTGCCAGAGGAAAACTCAGTTCGTCCTGCCTCCTATTTCTGGGTCTCTATCTCTAGGTTCCTCATTCTACTGTGTCATTATCCACAACCGTTTGCCACCTGTCAAATACCGAATCTTTACTGAAACAACTGGTTCTCTATGAAAACCCAGAAGAAAGCAGATGCTTCTACATTCAAACCAAAAAAAAAAAAATTCTATTTCCTTTTTCCCATCAGTAGAAGATAGGGTTTTTGACAGTAGCCAGAGTCAGAGAGAACGACTCACTCAGCACGTCATTCTCTTTGCTGCGTGAGTGCCTACAGCTTTTCCGCTTCCATTCAATAACAGTGCATCTCTAATGATGGGTGTTCTCAGGCATATCTTAATAAACCGGAAGAAACAAAAATGCTTGGGCACTGCCTACAAATACTTTGTGATGTATGTGATACATCACATTAGATTTTAATTAGTTCCCCCCTCGATACTTTAACCATGCCTTTTATTAAAATAGAAGCGATCCTTAATTTAAAAAGATGGTAGTGAATGCTGCTAAGTCACTTCAGTCGTGTCCGACTCTGTGTGACCCCATAGACGGCAGCCCACCAGGCTCCCCCGTCCCTGGGATTCTCCAGGCAAGAACACTGGAGTGGGTTGCCATTTCCTTCTCCAATGCATGAAAGTGAAAAGTGAAAGTGAAGTTGCTCAGTCGTGTCCAACACTTCGCGACCCCACGGACTGCAGCCCACCAGGCTCCTCCATCCGTGGGATTTTCCAGGCAAGAGTACTGGAGTGGGGTGCCATTGCCTTCTCTGATGGTAGTGAACAGGACATCCAAAATTTGTGATCATGACTCCATTTAGGGAACCTGTCAGTGGAAAGATTATTTCCTCCATGTGCTCAGTCAAGGAACAAAGAATGGGCCGTTAAAACTGAACCAAAGCCAGATCCAGTCAGACTGGATCCAGTGCCTTTCAGATCTGAGATGTACACCCCCGGTGCCCATTTTCATGTTAAGCCACTGGGGCTGCTCTGGTGGCTAACTGGATAGGAAATACTTTGGGAAGAAGTTGTGGCCAACAAGCAAGACCATTTGTGCGTTATATCACACAAATACTGCTTTCTAACCTGACACCTCAGAATGATACTGCAAGTGGGTCAGAGGGTAGCTTGATTGCAACCGTGTTGGTGAGAAGACACTCAAACCGTCGGCCAGCCGCTCTGACCTCACCGGCACAAACCGACTGCTGAGTATTTCCCAGTAGTCCATAAAAAACACTTGCGTGTGTTTGTTCAAATGAAAGAAGATTTGTCTCCCGGGAAAACGATTTAAACACGCAGAGACGGCGATCTCATTTTCGAATATTAGGTTTCGTTTTATGACAGATCATGCTGCTTCGTCCAGTCTGTCGATATTAAAAAGCGTGAACAAGCCACCTTGTTCTGCACCTCTCCTATCCCCGCCTCTCATGTGCATTTATAAAAACACAGGCATATCTGTTTCCACACATACCGTACAATATTTTATCGATTACAGTGAAACTTAGTTAGATCACATTTCCAGAGACTGTGAAAAGAAAACATAGAAAGTGGGAAACACTGAATTTGATTGTGCCAGGCATGGAGTTTAAAAGACCTGAATTGCGGGGAGGTCTTGTATGCGGGAATAATAAAAATAGATTTTACTTTAAAAACTACCCTTTAAAAAAACAAAACAAAAAACTACCCTTTACAAACCATCTGACAGAGAGATCCCGAGCATATTCCTTTGCCTCTAGACACACAGTGCATATGGCAAATTCCTAGGGAGGCTGCTGTTCATTTCCATACCCGTCTTCAGCTCTCTCTTCCTACTGCCAGGCTTTAGCTAGACTCCTGACATCTCTGGCCAGGATCACTCCAGTGGTCTTCTGACTAGTCTTCAGGCAAGCCTTCCTCTACAAGTGAGCAAACTCTCTGCAAAGAATAAATCTACCAAAACCCCCTGGAGTCTTCTGATTGGCTGGATTTACATTACTCAAAGCCCCTTAAGCCATCCAGAAAATAATTTAAGTCCAAAGATCAGATATATATTTGCTCTGTTGTTCTTTCGTTTGGTTTACTTTTCACATTTAAAACTTAAATGCATCTGGAGTGTTTCCTATGAGATGAAAAACAAAATTATTTTCCAGATAGATACACAACCCTTTGGGCTTCCCTGGTGACTCAGCAGTAAAGAATCTGCTGCAATGCAGCAGATGCAGGTTTGATCCCTGAGTCGGGAAGATCCCTGGGGGAGGAAATGACGACCCACTCCTGTACCCTTGCCTGGGATATCTCCTGGACAGAGGAGCTGGCAGACTACAGTCCACAGGGTTGCAAAAGAGTCAGACATGGCTTAGCGACTTAACAACAGCACAACTCTCTGGGCACTTTTCTTGAACTGTCCTGCTCTTGCCCTCTGACCTATTTTCCCTGCTGTCCTGTAAGTTAGCGTTCCAGACCCAGGGGGTTCCTGGGTTCTCAGCTCCATCCTGTTGCCTTCTCTGTTCATTCATTCCCAAACGCAACTGTGATGGAAGGAATGGAGCTCTTGGAATGTTTTAATATCAGGTAGGTTTAATTACCCGTTCACTAGTACTTTCTCTGAAATTTCTCCAGCTGTTTTTATGACTTTGTTCTTACATGTAAATGTTGGAATCTTTTTTTTTTCATTTTAATTTGGAGAATGATTTCTTTCCAATAGTGTGATGGTTTCTGCCACACACAGCAGCATGAAGCAGCTGTAGACATGCCTGTGTCCCCTCCCTCCTGAGCCCCCTCCCTCTTGCCTCCTCATCCCATCGCTCCAGGTTGTCACAGAGCACTAGCTTTGGGGCCCCTGTGTCACACATCAAACTTCCCCTGGCTGTTGATGTTCCTCGTGCTTCCTACAAACATCTTGGTTACAATTTCATTAGTCCAAAAAATAAACTATAAGAAAATTGACACCTTTACAGTCTTCAGTCTTCTTGACTAGAAAGATGCCATGACTCTCCATCTTTTCATCTCCTTTCACGTCTCTAAAGGTGTTAAACTTGTTTTTTTATATAAGTTCAGCACATTTCATGGTTTTGTGGTTTATTTTTAGTTGCTTTATGTTTTTGAAGGTATACCAAATGCGATCTTTTTTCATTATATTTTCTAGCTGGCTATTGTTCCTACAAAAGAAAGCTACTGATTTTTTAATATTTATTTCATATGTAATGACCTTACTGAACCCTCATCTATTCCAATATTTTTTTCAGCTGATTCTCACGGGTTTTTTAAGAAGATATTTTCCAAAAATAGTGACTTTTTTTCCTCCCTTTTCCAATAGGCAAAGGTCATACTCCTCATTTCTGTTCTGGTTCTCATTATATTGGCTTCAACTTCCAGAACAATGTGAAATCATAAACACAATTTTGATCCCCCACCTTCAAAGCACCTCTCTCCCCATCCCGACTCCTGAACATCCCCACTCTTCCTGGCATTTCTGCTAGGCTCTCCTTAGTGAGTTCCAACATCTCTTGGTGTCTTGGTAACTCTCCCACACTGACCCCTGGAACTTCATCTACTACTCTGTCCAATTATGCCAGCTTAGGTGGCCAAATAAAACACAGGACTCCCACTTAAATTTGAATTTCAAATACACAAAAAATATGTTTTGGTATAAGCACGTCCAATGTAATATTTGGGACACACTTATGATTTAACTGGTCACCTCTGTTTTTATTTGGTAAATCTGGCAAGCACAGTGCCATTTCTAATTGCTAAGCCCACTAAGCCAAGTTCACCTCTGTGATCCCAAAGTTCTACACATATATGTACATATATCTATTACCATTTCTTTAATATTTTGCTAAAATCATATGTTCACATATATTTAATATCCCCAGAACCTAGTAGTGGCTGGAATATCTTAGGCATTTAATGTATGTTTGTTAAGTGAAGTTTTTGAATGCATGAACGATACCAAGCGGATCATCAAATATTCATTGAGCATCACTGGAGCACATGGACTGTAACAACTTTGAATTTTAAATAGAAGAACAAACAGGTGTGTGGTTGCACTCAGGGCCAAACCATCCAGGGGAAAGAGAAAAGGACAGCCACTTTTCCAAATTTTCAGAACGGGAACTTTTTTAATCCAGAAAATAAGTGAATATATCATTTTATTTCATCACTGGAAAAAGCCACAAGTACTGGAATAGTCAGGAGACTCTGGATCTGATTCTGACTCTGCCAGTACTCAATTCCACTAGAATGCACTTGCCATATGGACAGGGATTTTCTTGTCAGTTTTGTGCGATGAACTCATAGAGGTATCCAATAAATATTTGTGAATTAATTAATGAACTGTTGAGCTTATGATGCTTGACTTGCAAGCCAGCTTAATACTTCTTAAACAAAACTTGGTGTCAGTGAAATGGGTTTATTTAATACCTCCTAATTTCTCATTGATTTACTGTTGCTTACCTGCTTTTTCTCACCTGAAGGGCTATTTCCCTCTCTTCTAATTATATAAATTCTTCAGCCTTCAGAAGTTTAAATTCTACCCAGTGCAGATTTCTCCTCAGGTAATCTTCCCTTCCTTCTTCTCCTTTTCCTTCTTATGGCCCATAACCTTGTGCCATCTCTCCTACTGTTGGCCTTAACTATTTTCCACCTAAAAATAACTCCTGTTATATACCTTCTGAATTTTTATATCTTATCATTGCAACTAATTTGAACACCCCTTGAGGATAAAGACAATATAATTATATCTATGCTATATATAATGTGTTAATTAACAATAATAATATGTATTATATAATGCATTGTATGTATATATGTATATATTATATGTATGTATGTATATGTATATATTTATATATATATACACATATATGAACTTTTATCTCCCTCAGCAGCTGACACAGGGCTTGGCTCAAAGGGGCTTTGTCACCCTACATGCATATCACAGTCTTTGGGGGCTCTGTTCATCAGTCACTTAGGATCCCAGGCTGATAGAATGACCATCATCTTGAAACGCCTGGTTGCCCTGTCAGAAGGCAAAGAAAGTCCTTGGGGCACTTGCCTGGGAAATTAAATGACCTGCCAAGGATGTGACATTCTGCTCTTTACATTTGTTCCCAACTAAAACTATTCATATGATCTCATTCACCCACAAAGGAACTAAGAAAGCAATTCTCTACATGCCAAGAAGGTGTAGACCCAAAATTGTTTTGGCAAAGAGCATGAATGAGTACTATGGGGCACAATAAAAGTTAGTTATTGCTTTAAAGTACAAAACAGGCACAAGCTAGCCAGTGATACCATTTTTTAATTATGTAAGTTTCAAGTATGTAACATTTTAATTTGACATCTGTATACACTACAAAATGATCACCACTGCAAGTCAAGTTGGGGGAACCCCTCACCTTGGGGTCACAAAGAGACGGACACAACTGAGTGACTGAACTGAACAACTGAGGTTGTTTCCATATCTTGACTATTGTGATTAATGCTGCAATGAATATAGGGGTACATGTATCTTTTTTGAATGTGTTCCTGTATTCTTTAGATGTCTGCTCAGTAGCATCCGATTCTTTGAGATCCTATGGACTGTAGCCCGCCAGGCTTCTCTGTTCATGGAATTTTTCAGGTAAGGATACTGGAGTGGGTTGCCTTGCCTTCCTCCAGGGGACCTTCCAGACCCGGGGATCGAAACCTTATCTCTTACATCTCCTGCACTGGCAGGCGGACTCTTTACTGCTGCACCACCTGCTTAGGTATAAGCTGTGGGGAGGCAGGGGTCTTGATCTTCTTGTCTTCCCTATGGTGCTGTGCATCAGTGATTACGTATAACTCAGGGTGCTCCCTGCCATAGCTTTGCCTCTCAGGAGTCCCCTTCCACGTTGGGCCCAGGCTCTGGAAGCCTTCCTGGCCCCCCTCTCTCCAAGACCATAGGGCCTCTAGTGGCCTTGGCGCTCAACCCTCAGTGTGCCTGCCACACCACGGCTGCAGGTGGGCACTGTGCCACAGGATGCCTCTGCAGCCTTTGATGGTGCTGCTGTGAGGTGGGCGGTGCAGGCAGGTGGGACGGCACAGGAATTCTCTGTATAAGTACCTGGAAGTGGAACAGCTAGGTCATATGGTCGTGCTATTCTTAGTTTTTTGAGGAATCTCCATACTCTTTCCCATAGTGGCTGCACCAAAATGCAGACTCATCGATAGTGTATGAAGGTTCTCTTCCCTCTGTATCCTCTCCAACATTTGTTGTTTCTTATCTTTTCATTGCCATTCTAACAGGTGTGAGGTGATATCTCATTGTGGTTTTGATCTACATTTCTTTAATAATTAGTGATATTGAATATCTTTTCATGTGTTTGTTACCCACATGAATGTCTTCTTTGGAAAAAATGTCTCTTCAGATTCTCTGCCTATTTTTCAATCAGGCTGTTTCATTTTTTTATTGTTGAGTTACTTGAGTATTTTCTGTATTTTGAATACTAGCACCTTATCAGAGAAGGCAATGGCATCCCACTCCAGTAGTCTTGCCTGGAAAATCCCATGGACTGAGGAGCCTGGTAGGCTGCAGTCCATTGGGTTGCAAAGAGTTGGGCACGACTGAGCGATTTCACTTTCACTTTTCACTTTCATGCATTGGAGAAGGAAATGGCAACCCACTCCAATATTCTTGCCTGGAGAATCCCAGGGACGGGGGAGCCTGGTGGGCCGCCGTCTATGGGGTCGCACAGAGCTGGACACGTCTGCAGCGACGCAGCAGCAGCAGCAGCAGCAGCACCTTATCAGATATATGATTTGCAAATATCTTTTTCCATTCAGGAGGCTGCCTTTTCACTTTGATGATGGTTTCCTTGGCTATGCAGAAGATTTTTAGTTTGATGTAGTCTCATTTGTTTGTTTTTTATTTTCTTTCCGTTGCCTTTGGAGTCAGATACACCAAAAAAAAAAAAAATGCTGATCAGTGAGATTAACACCTACATGTTCTTCTAGATTTTTATGGTTTCAAATCTTCAATCTACTTTGAGTTAATTTTGTGTGTGGTATAAGACAGCAGTCTAATTTCACTCTCTTGCATGTGGCTGCCTGATTCTCCTGGCACCATTTACTAAGGAGATGTTCTCCATTGTATGCTCTTTGCTCCTTTGTCATAAATTAATCATCTATATGTGTGTGGGCTTTTTCTGGGCTGTCAATTCTGTTCCATTGACCTATGTGCTTCTTTATGTGCTGGTACCATACAGCCTTCATTACTATAGTTTGTAGTATAGTTTAAAACCAGGGAATATGACATCTCTATCATCATTCTGTGAAATATGCCATTGGAAATTTCGTACAGATTGCATTCAATCTATAGATTGCTTTGGGCAGTGTGGACATTTTGACACAATATTGACTCTCCCAATCCATGAACACAGAATATCTGTCCATATATTTGTGTCTTATTTATTTTCTTTCACTTGTATCTTAGAGTTTTCAGTGCACAGGTCTTTCACGTTCTTGGTTAAATTTATTCCTAGATATTCCGCTCTTTATGCTGCAATTGTAAATGGGTTATTTTCTTAATTTCTCTTTCATTATTAATGTATAAAAAATTCCACAAATTTCTGCATATTGCCTTTTTTTAATCCTGTGAATTTATTGAATTGATATTAGCTCTAACAATTTTTTTGTTGTTGAGTCTTCCAGTGCAGTTCAGTCACTCTGTCATGTTTGACTCTGCAACCCCATGGACTCCAGCACACCAGGTTTCCCTATCCATCACCAGCTCCTGGAACTTGCTCAAATTCATGTCCATCAAGTCGATGATTTCTTTTTTTTTTTTTATTTTTTTTTTTAAACTTTACATAATTGTATTAGTTTTGCCAAATATCAAAATGAATCCGCCACAGGCATACATGTGTTCCCCATCCTGAACCCTCCTCCCTCCTCCCTCCCCATACCATCCCTCTGGGTCGTCCCAGTGCACCAGCCCCAAGCATCCAGTATCGCATCCAATCATCTCATTCTCTCTCCTCCCCTTTTCCTCCTGCCTTCAATCTTCCCCAGCATCAGGGTCTTTTCCAATGAATCAGTTCTGCACATCACATGGCCAAAGTATTGGAGCTTCAACTTGAGTATCAGTCTTTCCAATGAATATTAAGGATTGGTTTCCTTTAGGATTGACAGGTTTGATCTCCTTGCAGTCCAAGGGACTCTCAAAAGTCTTCTCCAACACCACAGTTCAAAGCATCAATTTTTCTGTGCTTAGCTTTCTTTATGGTCCAACTCTCAGATCAATACATGACAACAGGAAAAACCATAGCTTTGACTAGATGGAACTTTGCTGGCAAAGTAATGTCTCTGCTTTTTAATATGCTATCTAGATTGGTTATAACTTTTCTTCCAAGGAGCAGGCATCTTTTAATTTTATGGCTGCAGTCACCATCTGTAGTGATTTTAGAGCCCAAGAAAATAAAAGTCTGTCACTGTTTCCATTGTTTTCCCATCATTTGCCATGAAATGATGGAACCAGATGCCATGATCTTAGTTTTCTGAATGTTGAGCTTGAAGCCAACTTTTTCACTCCCCTCTTTCACTTTCATCAAGAGGCTCTTTAGTTCCCTTTCACTTTCTGCCATAATGATGATGTCATCTGCATATCTGAGGTTATTAATATTTCTCCCGACAATCTTGATTCCAGCTTGTGCTTCATCCAGCCCAGTGTTTCTCATGATGTACTCTTCACATAAGTTAAATAAGCACAGTGACAATATACAGCCTTGATGTACTCCTTTCCCGATCTGGAACCAGTCTGTTCCATGCCCAGTTCTAACTGTTGCTTCCTGACCTGCATACAGGTTTCTCAAGAGGCAGGTCAGGTGGTCTGGTATTCCCATCTCTTTCAGAATTCCCCACAGTTTATTGTGATCTGCACAATATTTGGATACATATTATTTTTTTCTTCCTTAATTGCTCTGTTTGGGTCTTTGAAAACTATGTTGAACAAAAGCTGTGAGAGTGTACATCCTTTTCCTTTTCCTAGTCTTAGAGGAAAAGCTTTCAGCTCTTCACCATTGAGTATGATGTTAGCTATGGGTTTGTCATATATGGATTGAGGTATGTTCCTTCTATGCCAACTTTGTTGAGAGTTTTTTTTTTAATCATAAATGGATATTGACTTTTGCCAAATGCTTTCTCTGCATCCATTTTCTTAATGAGATGTTTCACGTTGAGCCATCCTTTCATCCCTGGGATAAATCCCAGTTGAGCATGTTGTATGATCCTTTAAGGGTATTGTTGGATTTGGTTTGTTAATGTTTTGTTGAGGATTTTTGCATCTATGTTCATCAAGGACACATCTATAGTTTGTGTGTGTGTGTGTATCTTTGTCTGGTGTGGGTAGGAAGGTCATGCTGGCTTCATAAAATGTGTTTGCGGGGGGTCTCCCTCTTCTTCAGTTTTTTGGAAGAGTTCAGAAGAATAGGTATTATATCTTTGAATGTTTTGTAGAATTCACCAGTGAAGCCATCTGGTCTTGAGTTTTTGTTTGCTGGGAGATTTTTTATTACTATTTCACTCTTCTCACTAGTAATCAGTCTATCTAGATTTTCTATTTCTTCTTGATTCAGCCTTGGGAAATTGTATGCTATAGAAATGTATCCTTTGCTTTGTTGTAAGCTCTCATCTTTCATTTCTGATTTTATTTATTTGAGCCCCCTCTCTTTCTTCTTGGTTACTTTAGCTAAAGGTTTGTCAATTTGGGTTATCTTTAAGGACTACATCTTGGTGTTAATGACCTTTTCTGTTTGTTTGTTTGTTTTTTTAAGTCTCTATTTCATTTATTTCTGCTCTACTCTTTATTGCTTCTCTCTTTCTACTAATATTAGGCTCTGTTTGTTCTTCTTCTTCTAGTTCTTTTAGGTGTAAATTTATGTTCTTTATTGAAAAGTTTTGTATATCTTGAGGCAGGCCTGAATGGCTATGAAACTTTCCTTCTTAGAACTACTTTTGCTGCATCCCATAGATTTTGGTATCTTGCATTTCTGTTTTTATTTGTCTCTTAGTATTTTTTATTTCTCCTTTGATTTTTCAATGACCATTTTGTTGTTCAGTAGATGTCGTTTAATCTCCCTGTTTTTTTGTGATTTTTTCCCCATTCATGTGTGTGTCTGTGCATATGCACATGTGTGTGAGATTGATTTCTAGTTTTATACTTCTGTGGTTGAAAAAGATGTTTGATATGATTTAAATCTTAAATTTTTTGAAACTTGTTTTGTGACCTAACATGTGATCTATCTCGGGGAATGTTTCATGGGCACTTGAACAGAATGTGTATTCTGCTGCTTTTGCATTGCAGGCAGATTCTTCACCACTGAGCCACCAGAGATGCCTTAAATGGATCTTGGGTTTGTTTATATCCATTCAGCCACTCTATGTCTTGATTGGAGAATTTAATTCAATTATGATAAGTATGCATTTATCACCATTTTAATTGTTTCGTAGTTCTATGTTACTTTCTTCTTCTCTTTCTTCCTTTATATTTTGGTAGTTTTCTTTAGTGTTATTTTTAGATTCATATATCATATTCCTTTGCATATTTACTATGAGTTTTTCCCTTGTGATCACTATGAGGTTCACATATACCATCCTAATGGCACCCCACTCCAGTACTCTTGCCTGGAAAATCCCATGGATGGAGGAGCCTGGTAGGCTGAAGTCCATGGGGTCGCTAGGAGTCGGACACAACTAAGCGACTTCACTTTCACTTTTCACTGTCATGCATTGGAGAAGGAAATGGCAACCCACTCCAGTGTTCTTGCCTGGAGAATCCCAGGGACGGGGGAGCCTGGTGGGCGGCCGTCTATGGGATCGCACAGAGTCGGACATGACTGAAGCGACTTAGCAGCAGCAGCAGCAGCAGCAGTTTAAGTTGGTAGCAACTTAAATCTGAACGCATTCCAAAGCTTTATCTTTTAACTACTCCCCACCTTTTAACTTTCAATGACACATTTTTCATCTTTTTATTTTATGCATCCCTTAACTAGTATTTTAATTTTAGTTAATTTTACTGCCTTTGTCATTTAATATTTATGCTTGCTTTATAAGTGATTGATCCACTGACTTTATTATTCGTTTACTTTCCCCAGTGAAATTTTTAATTTTATATGTTTTTTTTAAAAAAGTGAAATTGAAATTATTACTCATTCAGACATGTCTGACTCTTTGCAGTCCCATGGATAGTAGCTTGTCAGGCTCCTCTGTCCATGGAATTCTCCAGGCAAGAATACTGGAGTGGGTTATCCATTCCCTTCTCCCGGGATCTTCCCCACCCAGGGATCAAACCCAGGTATCCTGCATTGCAGGCAGATTCTTTACCATCTGAGTTGCCAGGGAAGCCCATATGTTTTCTTACTGCATGCTGAGTCTCTTCAGTCATGTCCAGCTCTTTGTGACCTCATGGACTGTAGCCCACCAGGCTCCTCTGTCCATGGGATTTTCCAGGCAAAAATACTGGAGTGGGTTGCCATTCCCTTCTCCAGGGGATCTTCCCGACCCAGGGGTCGAATCATTGCCTCTTAAGTCGTCTGCACTGGCAGGCAGGTTCTTTCCCACTCTCACCACCTGGGATACCCATATGTTTTCTTATTATTTAGTTCCATTTCTGTTTAGCTTAAAAAAGGTCCTTTCACATTTCTTATAGAGTCAGTTTAGTGAGTGATGAACTTTTCCAGCCTTTGCTAGTCTGGAAAATTCTTGATCTTTCCTTTAATTCTGAGTGATAACCTAACTGGGCAGAGTATTCTTATAAGTATTTTCCTTTCAGCACTTTGAATATGTCAAGCCAATCCCTCTTGCCTGTAAATTTCTGCTGAAAATTTTGCTGATAGTCTTTTGAGAAGCTATTTTTCTCTTGATACTTTTAGAATTCTCTCTTCTTCCTTAATTTTCAATATTTTAATTATAATGTTTTGAGTATATCTACTTGGGTTTATATTATTTGAAACTCTCCAAGCTCCCCAGACTTGGATCTCTGTTCAGTTCAGTTCAGTTCAGTCACTCAGTCGTGTCCAACTCTTTGCGACCCCATGAATTGCAGCATGCCAGGCCTCCCTGTCCATCACCAACTCCCAGAGTTCACTCAAACTCATGTGCATTAAGTTGGTGATGCCATCCAGCTATCTCATCCTCTGTTGTCTCCTTCTCCTCCTGCTTCCAATCCCTCCCAGCATCAGGGTCTTTTCCAATGAGTCAACTCTTCACATGAGGTGGCCAAAGTATTGGAGTTTCAGCCTCAGCATCAGTCCTTCCAATGAATACCCAGGAGTGGTCTCCTTTAGGATCTCTGTTAGCCCCCTCCAAATTGAAATCGTTTTCAATCACTATTTCTTCAAATAATTTTTCTGACCTTTTCTTTTTTCTTTCTGGGACCCCTTTAATGTGAATGTTATTCTGTTTGATATTGTCCTAGAGATCCCTTATGGTATCTTTACTTTTGAAAATTCTAGCTTCATTGTGCTGTTCTGTTTTCCAATTCACTAATTCATTCTTCTACCTCATCCAGTCTGCTGTTGAACCCCTCTCGTATATTTATCAGTTCAATTTTAACTTCTGTTTGGTACTTTCTTTTATTTTCTATCACTTTGCCAAAGTTCTTGCTGTGTCCATCCGTTCTTCTCCCATGTTTAGTGAGCGTCTTTATGACCATTGCTTTGAATTCTTTGTTAAATAGATTGCTTATTTCTGTTTCACTTGGTTATTTTTCTGAGGTTTTTGTCTTATTCTTTCAATTGGTTTATATTCCCTTGTCTCCTCATTTTGCCTAGTTCTCTGCATTTGCTTCAGTTTATGAGGTAAATCAGCTATCTTTTCGGCTTTCAAGGAGTAGACTTATTTAGGAGATGTCTTATGGGGCTCGGGGTGAAATCTGACCTGGCCATCGAAGCCAGGTGCTCCGTATGTGTTCCCTGTCTGGGCTGGATGCACCTTCCTGTTGTGGCAGGGCTGTAGTTGCATCTTCAGTGTACAAGGACTGGTTACAGAACCTGGCCACAGCTGCCACAGGATGCTTGCAGGCAGGACAAACCCCCAGCCCAGCTTTGAGGCCTGCCTGCAATTGCTGTGCACTCAGGTGTATGATGCTATCATTCAGCTGACTGTGCACCCCAGCTAAAGTGCAGGGATGCCCACTCATCTCCCTTAGGCCTGCCCACTGTAACTAATAGGCTGCTGCTGCTGCTGCTGCTGCTGCTGCTAAGTCAGTTCAGTCGTGTCCGACCCTGTGAGATCCCATAGATGGCAGCCTACCAGGCTCCCCTGTCCCTGGGATTCTCCAGGCAAGAACACTGGAGTGGGTTGCCATTTCCTTCTCCAATGCATGAAAATGAAAAGTGAAAGTGAAGTCGCTCAGTCGTGTCCGACTCTGTGCGACCCCATAGACAGCATCCCACCAGGCTCCCCCGTCCCTGGGATTCTCCAAGCAAGAACACTGGAGTGGGTTGCCATTTCCTTCTCCAATGCATGAAAGTGAAGTTGCTCAGTCGTGTCCAACTCTTCACGACCCCATGGGCTGCAGCCTACCAGGCTCCTCCAACCATGGGAATTTCCAGGCAAGAGTACTGGAGTGGGGTGCATTGCCTTCTCCGAACTAATAGGCTAGAGGGTGAATTTTAGAATGGCGTCTGTAAGTACTAATATTAGCAAAGAGGTCTCAGATTGCAAAAATGGTAACTACCATTGTCTCAGTACCCAGGGAAAGTACCTGTTGGCTACTTCCTTGATAACAGATACTTTCAGGTTAGTAAGTGGGTCCCCTTCATCTACGGTCCATAGGCTTTTTATTCTGGTGTTTTTTGTTCTGGTTTTCTGGTGAAGTAAGTATATGTGTGAACTCTTTCAGAGAAGGTTTTCCTTTCCTCAAGTTCTACAGTTCCTAGGCATATTCCTCATTACTTTTCTTTTCAAATGTGTTTAGGGAGCTTGTCTCTCCTGTATGGGTGGTATGAATGAAGCTTGAATCTCTTGTTCCTCAGCAAAAAAGATCCTTCTGTGACCCTCCCCACTAGGGATCACCATGGCTGGGGTTTGTTGGTGAGACTATATCTCTACCTTTTCTACCCTGCTTGCTATCTTTTTTCTTTCTGTTGTGGAGACTTTGTTCCTCGAGTTTTTAGGTTCATTTCTAAGGGAATTATTCCAGGTGTAGTTGTAGATATGTTGTGTCTCTGGGAGATGGTGAGTTCAGGATCTTCTTATGCTTCTATCTTAAACCCTCTCCCTCAGGATATCTATTTTTTTAAAAACAAATGTGTGTAGCTAGCCAAGAAATTTGGTAGTGAGATATAAATTGAGAGAGAAAAGGGGGGAAAATGGGTGAACTTTCAGACTAATGCCTGATTTTTCTCTGAAATGATACCTAAATCGTGTCTCTTCAGACAGTTGCACAGTTTGTGATTGCATATAACTTATTGGCAACAGCTGTTGTGATATATACATTTAAAAGCCAATGTCCAACACTTCCCATGAGCTTTGTCCCTTTCTGTCCTCCCTACCCACAATCCCAGCATCACTAGTTTTGACAATTTAATATTACAATCTTTCTGGCTCCACTCTCTTTGACTAAGACTTCCTTGGCTGTAGAAGGTGGCTCACAAACCACTGCATTTTCATGACTGAATGAAGAGTTTATTTCTCCAACATACAAAGGGAGACTTGTCCCCCAAAGCACTCTTAAGATCAAAGACCTTAGCTGAGTTACTAAAGTGTTAATTGACCAAGGGTGATTGTCAAAAATTAGTTTCTATGTGAACCAATTAAAACAAGATAATTGGAAGTTGTCAGCACTTCTAAATATTTATACCAGTTGATGCAAATATTTATTTACATATCATCTGTTTGCAATTTTTATCACTTCTAGTCTCTGCAAAGCTGCTCATAAACCATTAGATCATTTCTCTTGATGCTTAAATTAAAATCTAAACTTATTCTAGTCAGCTGACAGAAAGCTAAAATATTTTTGTTCAAATTCATTTTTAAATGTGTATTTTTGACAATGTGTTTATATTCCTCACTTATAATGGAAAGTGATACTGTAGCCATCATTTCAAAGGGAGATTTTTGATTTTTTTTTTCCTAGCCAGCTCATTCTATTTTCCCATGTGGAATTCATTAAACCAATTTCGTTGATTTTCATTATATCCCCCAGAGTGTTAAAACTTTTCTTCATATTTCTGCAATTGGTTAGCAGTATCAGCCCAGGATTGCTTTATATCTTTTCTATTACTGCACATCAACTTTATGCGAGATCTGAAATATTAAGAATGCCCTCCTATTGGAGAAATAATCTTTCTCTCCCCATTGTAAATCCTCCCTCAGTTCCAAGTCTTTCACCGACCTCAAACCACATCTCTACCAACATCTTCCTTACAATTTTGATATTTATTTACTTTGTCTCACCTGTGTTCTAGAAATAAGTGTCTTCAGGCTTTCTAATGCTAGCTCTTGCATTAAGATACTTAAAATTGATAGTTTATTATTCCTATTATATATGACATTTAATTTAATAATGAAAGAGAAAATCCCCAGCATTTGAGAATGACCCAAGTATACACTTGTGTTGCATTTCTATATATAGTTTGATCTGTGCAGAGTATTTTATTTGTTTTTATGTTTTTATATAACTGTGACATTGTTGTTGTTGTTCCGTTGCTCAGTGGTGTTTGACTCTTTGAGACCCATGGATTGCAGCATGGCACGCTTCACTGTCCTTTGTTATCTCCCAGAGTTTGCTCAAACTCATGACTATTGAGTCGGTGATGCCATCCAACCGTCTCATCCTCTGCTGCCCCCTACTCCTGCCCTCAAACTTTCCCAGCATCAGGGCCTTTCCCGAAGAGTGGGCTGTTCACATCAGGAGGTCAAAATATTGAAGCTTCAGCTTCAGCATCAGCTCTTCCAATGAATATTCAGGACTGATTTCCTTTAGGATTGAATGGTTTGATATCCTTGCCAATCAAAGAGAGGACATCAAGAGTCCTCTCCAACATCACAGTTCGAAAGCAACAATTCTTCGGCACTCAGCCTTCTTTACGGTCCAACTCTCACATCCATACAAAACTACTGGAAAAACCATAGCTTTGACTATAGGGAACATTGTCAGAAAAGTGATATCTCTGCTCTTTAATATGCTGTATAGGTTTGTCATAGCTTTTCCTCCAAGGAGTAAGTGTCTTTTAATTTCATGCCTGAAGTTACCATGATATTGGAGCCAAGAAAAATGAAGTCTGTCACCATTTCCACTGTTTCCCATGTATTTGCAATGATGTGATGGGACTGGATGCCATGATCTTTGTTTTTTGAATGTTGGGTTTTAAGCCAGCTTTTTCACTCTCTTCTTTCACCTTCATCAAGAGGCTCTTTAGTTCTCCTTCACTTTATGTCATAAGGGTGGTGTCATCTGCATACCAGAAGTTGTTGATATTTCTCCAGGCAATCTTGATTCCAGCTTGAGCTTCATCCAACCTGGATTTCACATGATGCATTCTGCATATAAGTTAAATAAGAAGGATGACAATATACAGCCTTGACAAATATGTTGTTCCATTTATGGTTCTAACTGTTGCTTCTTGACCTGCATACATGTTTCTCAGGAGGCAGGTAAGATGGTCTAGTATTCCCATTTCTTTAGGAATTTTTCACAGTTCATTGTGAACCGCACAGTCAAAGGCTTTAAGGTAGCCAATGAAGCAGAAGCAGATATTTTTCTGGAATTTCCTTGCTTTTTTTGTGATCCAGCAGATGTTGGCAATTTGATCTCTGGTTCCTCTGCCTTTTCTAAATCCAGTTTTTACCTCTGGAAGTTTTTGGTTCACATACTTTTGAAAGATTTAGATCATTGCCTCGATAGCATGTGAGATAAACCCAATTGTACAGTACTTTGAATATTCTTTGGCATTACCTTTCTTTGGGATTGGAATAAAAACTGATCTTTTCCAGTCCTGTGGCCATAGCTGAGTTTTCCATATTTGCTGGCATACTGAGTTAAGTACTTTCACAACACCATCCTTTAGGATTTGAAATGCTTCAGCTGGAATTCCATCAAATAGCTCTGTTTGTAGCAATGCTCCTAAGGCCCACTTGACTTCTCACTCCAGGACATTTTGTTCTAGGTGAGTAATCACACCATCATGGTTATCCAGGTCATTAAGATCTTTTTTTTGTGCAGTTCTTCTATGCATTCTGCCACCTTGTCTTAATATCTTCTGCTTCTGTTAAGTCCATACCATTTCTGTCCTTTATTGTGCTTGTTTTTGCATGAAATGTTCCCTTGGTATCTCTAATTTTCTTGAAGAGATCTCTAGTGATTCCCATTGTATTGTTTTCCTCTATTTCTTTGCATTGTTCACTTAGGAGGCTTTCTCATCTCTCCTTGTTGTTCTCTGGGACTCTGCATTCAAATAGGTATATCTTTCCTCTTCTCCTTTACCTTTCACTTCTCTTCTTTTCTCAGCTATCTGCAGTGTCTCTTCAGACAAACATTTTGCTTTCTTGAATTTCTTTTTCTTGGGAATGGTTTTAATCACCACCTCCTATACAGTGTTATGAACCTCCATCCACAGTTCTTCAGGCACTCTGTCTATCAGATCTAATCCCTTGAATCTGTCACATCCACTGTATAATCATAAGGGATTTTATTTAGGTCATACCTGAATGGTCTAGTGGTTTTCCCTACTTTCTTCAATTTAAATCTCAATTTTAAAATAAGGAGTTCATGATCTGAGCCACAGTCAATTTCCAGTCTTGTTTTTGCTAACTGTATAAACTTTCTCCATCTTTAGCTGCAAAGAGTATAATCAGTCTGATTTTGGTATCGATCATCTGGTGATACCCATGTGTAGAGTCATCTTTTGTGTTTTGGATGAGGGTGTTTGCTATGACCAGTGCATTCTTTTGCAAAACTCTGTAAGCCTTTGCCCTGCTTCATTTTGTCCTCCACAGCCAAACTTGACTGTTACTCTCTTGAGTTCCTACTTTTGGATCCCAGTCCCCTATGATGAAAAGGACATCATTTTTGGTATTAGTTCTAGAAAGTGCTGTAGGTCTTCATGGAACCATTCAACTTCAGCTTCTTCAGCATTATTGGTTGGGGCATAGACTTGGATTACTCTGATGTTGAATGGTTTGTTGGAAATGAACAGAGATTATTATGTCATTTTTGAGATTTCACTCAAGTACTGCATTTCAGACTCTGTTGACTATGAGGGCTATCCCATTTCTTCTCAGGGATTCTTGTCCACAGTAGATATAATGGTCATCTGAATTAAATTTGAGCATTCTCAACCATTTTAGTTCACTGATTCCTAAAATGTCGATGTTCACACTTGCCATCTCTTGTTTGATCCTTCCAATTTACCTTGATTTATGGACTTAACATTCCAGGTTCATATGCTATATTGTTCTTTACAGCACTGGACTTTACTTTCTCCATCAGACACATCGACAACTGGGCGTTGTTTCTGGTTTGGCTCAGCCTCTTCATTCCTTATGAAGCTACTTCTCTCTTCTCCAGTAGCATATTGGACACCCAGTCAACTGGGAAGTTCAACTTTCAGTGTCATATCTTTTTCTTTTTGTACTGTTCATGTGACTTTTAATATTCATTTTTTTTGTTTTAATTTCACTTCCCACTCTATCATAACCATTTCCTCAATTATACCTCTTCATAATTATACCTCTTAATAAAGCTTTAGGCTTTTTTAACGGTTACATAATAGTCCTTTAGTAAATATGTGTGCCATAGTTTAGCTGGATCTTCTCTCACTGGATTTGAGAAGCATAGGATGGAGTTTGGTCCCTGAATCTGAGTGCTCAGTTCTTCTTGTGGATAGAAAATATGCACAGAGCATGAAGAGACAGATGGAGCACAAAGTTCTGATCCACACTGTAGTTACCAGCTATGGATCATAACAGAATGCTAAATGTTATCAAGGGAGAATTGTTAACTCTAAAGTTTCAAGAAGGAAAAAAGAATGTTCTTGGTTTCAGTTTCAAAACAATTTAGAATGCATAATCCATTTAGGATCTATAACCTGGGGCATAAACAATTGAACTCAGAAATTTTGTGCCAATACACATGGAAAAGTCCATTGTGAACCTGTTCTCCCCATATCCTTCAAGGCAAGGAGAGAGAAGGTAATCTGTTCATGCATCCCGTTTCCTCCTTCACAGACTGGCACTGAGACACTTGCAAAATAAAGAAATTGCAATGGTGGCCCTCATCTCCAGATCTTCTTGTGGCTCATTTTCTATGCTGCATATTTTATTTCTTTTTATTTCCATTCCAGGTTTGAGCCCCACATTTTGCCCTTCTCCAGTACTGAATCCTGGGTGGGACCTTTCCAATGACTCAGAATCCTCTGCTTAAAGCAGGGTGCTCAAAAGGGAGAGGCAACTGTCTCATGTGCCTTGATCTACTTTTTGTATTTATCCATCTGTTTCAGGATCCCAAGAAGGCAGCATGTACTGTCTTCACTTCCTACACTGGAATTCTGTACACTAGTGTTTTTTTTTAAATGTGTGATCAGTGTGTTATCTGACAGTATACTAGAAACACAGATGTTCAATCACCACTCATATCTATTATATCAGAACCTCGGGAGTGAAATGCAGACATCTGGGTTATGACTATCTCTCCTGGCAACTCTAATGGATACTGAGCTTGAGAACCACTGCTGTAGACTTATCCTTGAATGATATACCTTCTTTGCTTCATGTTTATCTCAGGGGGGCCCTTGTCTTCAACAGATTGTCACATGAACTCTTGTTGAGGCAGCCGCACTTTGCACACTCAGATGGGAAGCTTATCTTTTTTTTTTTATTATAATGGTGATTTAATTTGATTAAACACAAATTCACATTATTCAAAACCTTAAACAGTTAGTAGAAATAATGCTCAGTTCAGTTCAGTTGCTCAGTCCTATCTGACTCTTTGCAAATTCAGCATGCCAGGCTTCCCTCTCCATCACCAACTCCCAGAGCCTACTCAAACTCATGTCTTTTTTACTGTGAGCTCTTCCCCCAAAACTTGCCTTTCCTCGATTTTTAAATCTCTAGGCCTTGAGTGAATTATGCTGCTTCATTGGTATTGAGGACATTCATCTATGCCACCTTCGTCCCTATTCAGTAGCAAATGCCTCTCGTGTTTCATTTTTCTTTCTCATTCTGCACTCTTTTCAAACAAGGTCAGCTGTTTTTGAAAGTGTAATACTTGGCTCCCCACCTTTTCTGTATTTTGTGGTGCTAATACGCTTGGCTGGATCACAGTATGTTCTCTCCTTCCTCTTTCTCTTTGCTTTCAGTCTCATTCATTTGTTTTCTTCAGGATATCCTTCCAGACTTTGTCTTTTGAGATCCTCCCTAGTAAGAGATATGAAGTCAGCCATTTCAGAAGCTGCCAAAATATCCCCATTTAAAACAAATCTACTCCATGTGTAGGTCTCCAAGTTGGATAAGTCTGCCCATCAGCCCAGCAACTGACTCCATGCACACTCAGTGTTGTAGCCCAGGCTGGTTTTCCTTAAGGACGTTTCTCAATCTCAGCATTACTGATACTTCAGTTTGGGTAATTCTTTGTCCAGAGGGCTTTCTTCTATGTAACAACATGTTAAACAGCCAGTAGCCCCTGCCCCCTGTACAATGTCACAAACTTCCATCCATAGTTCTTCAGGCACTCCACTGATCAGTTCTAATCCCTTAAATCTATTTGTCACTTCCACTGTAAGGGATTTGATTTAGGTCATACCTGAATGGCCAAGTGGTTTTACCTACTTTCTTCAATTTAAATCTCAATTTTACAATAAGGCGTTCATGATCTGAGCCACAGTCAGCTCCTGGTCATATTTTTGCTGACTGTATAGAGCTTCTTCATATTTGGCTGCAGAGAGTATAATCAATTTCGTTATGGTATTGACCATCTGGTGATGTCCATGTGGGAAGTCATCTCTTGTGCTGTTGGATGAGGGTATTTGCTATGACCAGTGCATTCTCTTGCAAAACTCTGTTAGCCTTTGCCCTGCTTCATTTTGTCCTCCACAGCGAACTTGCCTGTTACTTGAGGTATCTCTTGAATTCCAACTTTTGCATTCCAGTCCCCTATGATGAAAAGGACATCATTTTTGGTATTAGTTCTGGAAAGTATGGTAGGTCTTCATGGAATCATTCAACTTCAGCTTCTTCAGCATTACTGGTTGGGGCATAGACTGGGATTACTCTAATGTTGAATGGTTTGTCTTGGAAATGAACAGAGAGCATTATGTCATTTTTGAGATTTCACCCAAGTACTGCATTTCAGACTCTTTTGTTGACTATGAGGGCTATTCCATTTCTTCCCAGGGATTCTTGTCCACAGTAGATATAATGGTCATCTGAATTAAATTTGAGCATTCTCATCCATTTTAGTTCACTGATTCCTAAAATGTTGATGTTCACACTTGCCATCTCCTGTTTGATCACTTCCAATTTACCTTGATTCATGGACTTAACATTCCAGGTTCCTAAGCAATATTGTTCTTTAGAGCATCAGACTTTACTTTCACCATCAGATACATCCATAACTGGGCACTGTTTCTGCTTTGGTTCAGCCTCTGCATTCCTTCTGGAGCTACTTCTCCTCTCTTCTCCAGTAGCATATTGGACACCTACTGACCTGGGGAGTTCATCTTTCAGTGTCATATCTTTTTGCCTTTTCATACTGTTCATGGGGTTTCAAGGCAAGAATGCTGAAGTGGTTTGCCGTTCCCTTCTCCAGCGTTCCACATTTTGTCAGAACTCTCCAACATGACCCATCTGTCTTGGGTGTGCCGTACACAGCATGGCTCATTGTTTCATTCAGTTGGACAAGACTGTGATCCATGGGATCAGACTGGTTAGTTCTCTTTGATTGTAGTTATCATTTCCTAAAGCAAATGCCTTATGATTATATAGTAGAAGCGGCAAATAGACTCAAGGGATTAGATCTGATAGACAGAGTACCTAAAGAACTATGGATTGAGGTTCATAACATTATACAGGAGGTGGTGATCAAAACAATCCCCAAGAAAAATACATCCAAAAAAGCAAAATGGTTGTCTAAGGTTATCATTTCCACTGTATAATCATAAGGGATTTGGTTTAGGCCATACCTGAATGGCCTAGTGGTTTTCCCTAGTTTCTTCAATTTAAGTCTGAATTTTACAATAAGGAGTTCAGCAAATATCTGAAAAAAGAAAGAGGTGAAAGGCAAAGGATAAAAGGAAAAATATCCAAAGAATAGTAAGGAGAGATAAGAAAGCCTTTCTAAGTTAACAATGCAAAGAAATAGAGGAAAACAAGAAATTTGAAAATATTAGAGATCTTTTCAAGAAAATTAGATATACCAAGGGAACATTTCATGCAAAGATGGGCATAGTAAAGGACAGAAGAGGTATGGACCTAACAGAAGCAGAAGAAATTAAAGAAAGGTGGCAAGAATACACAGAACTGTACAAAAAAAAAATCTTAATAACCTGGATAACCATGATGGTGTGATTACTCACCTAGAGCCAGACATCCTGGATTGCGAAGTCAAGTGGGCTTTAGGAAGCATCACTATGAACAAAGCTAGTGGGGCTGATGGAATTCCAGCTGAACTATTTCAAATCCTAAAAGATTGTTCTGTTAAAGTGCTGCTCTCAATATGCCAGCAAATTTGGAAAGCTCAGCAGTGGCCACAGGACTCAAAATGGTCAGTTTTCATTCCAATCCCTAAGAAAGGCAATGCTAAAGAATCTTCAAACTACCTCACAATTGCACTCATTTAACATGCTATCACGGAGAAGGCAATGGCACCTCACTCCAGTACTTTTGCCTAGAAAATCCCATGGACAGAGGAGCCTGGTAGGCTGCAGTTCATGGGGTTGCTAGAGTCGGACACGACTGAAGCAACTTAGCAGCAGCAGCAACATGCTATCATGGTAATGCTGAAAATCCTTCCAGCTAGGCTTCAACAGTATGTGAACAAACAACTTCCAGAGGTACAAGCTAGATTTAGAATAGATAGATGAACCAGACATCAAATGGCCAACATCCATTGGATAATGGAAAAACCATGAAAATTCCAGAAAACTCTCCTTCACTGATAACACTAAAGCCTTTGGCTGTGTGCATCACTACAAACTGTGGAACATTCTAGGGATAGGAAAACCAGACCACCTTACTTGCCTCCTGAGAAACCTGTTCGCAGATCAAGAAGCAACAGTTTCCATACATGGAACAACGGGCTGTTTCAAAATTGG
This sequence comes from Bos grunniens, assembly GCF_055505025.1. Lineage (NCBI taxonomy): Eukaryota > Metazoa > Chordata > Mammalia > Artiodactyla > Bovidae > Bos > Bos grunniens. The sequence goes on along the minus strand of NC_141183.1, from coordinate 56,520,840 downwards.
GAAAAGAGTATGTCAAGGCTGTATACTGTCACCCTGCTTATTTAATTTATATGCAGAGTACATCATGAGAAATGCTAGGCTAGCTGAAGCACAAGCTGGAACTAAGATTGCTGGGAGAAATATCAATAACCTCAGATATGCAGATGACACCATGCTTATGGCAGAAAGCAAAGAGGAACTAAACAGCCTCTTGATGAGGGTGAAAGAGGAGAGTGAGAAAGTTGGGTTAAAACTCAACATTCAAAAAACTAGGATTACGGCATCTGGTCTTATCACTTTATGGCAAGTAGAGGGGGAAACAGTTACAGACTACTTTCTTGGGCTCCAAAATCACTGCAGCCATGAAATTAAAAGATGCTTATTCCTTAGAAGAAAAGCAATGACAAACTTAGGCAGTATATTAAAAGCAGTGACCTTACTTTTCCAATAAAATTCCATATAATCAAAGCTACTGTTTTTCCAGTAGTCATGTATGGATGTCAACCATAAAGAAGGCTGAGCACCAAAGAATTGATGCTTTTGACTGTAGTAAGTAAGCTGGAGAAGACACTTTAGAGTCCCTTGGACTGCAAGAAAATCAAACCAGTCAATTGTAAAGGAAATCAATCTGGAATATTTATTGGATGGACTGATGCTAAAGCTCCAATACTTTGGTTACCTGATGTGAAGAGCCAGCTCATTGGAAAAGATCCTGATGCTGGGAAAGATTGAAGGCAGGAGAAGGAATGACAGAGGCCGAGGTGGTTGGATGGTATCACCAACTCAATGGACTTCCTTTTGAGCAAATTTTAGGAGATGGTGAAGGACAAGGAAACCTAGTGGGCTGCAGTCTATGGGACTGTTAGAGTTGGATACGACTAAGCAACCTAACAACAACAACAAGCCCCACCCTCAAATCATGGTAATCAAAGAAGAATGTTCCTAGGTAATGCCAGATGTTGCCCAAGGATGTGAGGTGCACGTCATTCAAAGTTGGCCAATGTACCCCTGTGTTTATAGCAGCACCATTCACAGTAGCCAAGATATGGAAACAGCTTAAATGTCCATTGACAGATGAATGGATAAAGGAGAGCTACATATATACAATGGAATACTACTCAGAACTTTAAAAGAATGGAATAATGCCAGTGGAAGCCATATGGATGGACTTGAACATTATCAAAGTAAGTCAAGAAGAAGAAGACAAATATGATATTTATATGTGGAATCTAAAATATGGTCTAAACATATCTATAAAACAAAAACAGACTCATCTATATAGAGAACAGACTTGTGGTCTCCAAGGAAGGAGGGGCACGGGGGAGGGATGGATTGGGAGCATGGGATTACCAGAAGCAAACTATTGTACATAGAATAAACACCAAGGCCCTGTGATAAACCATAATGAAAAAGAATGCCCAAAAGAATATATATAATTTATATAGACATGTGTGTGTGCATGTATGACTAAGTCACTTCACCATTTGGCAGAAATTAAACACAATATTGTAAATAACTCTGTGTGCATGCTAAGTCACTTTAATCATGTCCAACTCTTTGCAACCCCGTGGACTGTAGCCCTCCAGGCTCCTCTGTCCATGCAATTCTCCAGACAAGAATACTGGAGTGGGTTGCCATTTCCTCCTCCAGGGGATCTTCCCAACCCAGGGATCAAACCTGTGTCTCCTACATCTCCTGCATTAGCAGGTGAGTTCTTTACCACCAGCAGCACCTGGGAAGCCCGTAAATAACTGCACTTCCATAAATTTAACAAAAAAGGATTTAAAGTTTAACCAACTTTCTCACAGATAGCTCATTCTCCCTGAGCCATCTGGGAGAGGACCAGAGAACAGAGGAACCTGAAAGGCCACATACAGTTCATAGAATCACAAAAGAGGCAGACGTGGCTAAGCAATTAAACAGCAACAATGCTTGTTTTCTAACATGAACTTTAAACCATTTAAACATTTTAGGTTTGTACCTGTCCAATTTAGCCTCTAAAATCTCAGCATTTCTCCTAAAGTAAGAACTTTCTTTTTTCCCACTCAGTCACAGCATCTTTCTTCATTTTTCTTTCAATTCTAACAGCTTGTATTCTAACGATAAGATCAAAGCCTATTGTTGTCTTTTTAAACAACTTCATTCTTCCTTCACTCTGTAAGCAAATCCACCCTAGAAACAGACAGTTCAACAAAATGGTCTTCTAAGTATACTTCCTAGCTGACTACCTCAAGATAAACCAAGGATCCAGCTCCTCTTCAATCGTTACCTAGATCATTGTTGTTCAATTGCTCAGTTGTGTTCAACTCTTTTCGACCCCATGGACTGCAGCAGACCAGACTTCCCTGTCCTTCACCATCTCCCAGAGTTTGTTCAAACTCATGTCCATTGAGTCAGTGATGCCACCCAACCATCTCATCCTCTGTCACCCATTTGTCCTCCTGCCCTCAATCTTTCCCAGCATCAGGGTCTTTTCCAGTGAGTCAGCTCTTCACATCAGGTGGCCAAAATGTTAGAGTTTCAGCTTCATCATCAGTTCTTCCAATGAGTATTCAGGGTTGATTTTCTTTAGGATTGATTGGTTTGATCTCCTTGCTGGTGAAGGGACTCTCAGAAGTCTTCTCCAGCACTACCGTTTGAAAGCATCAGTTCTTCAGTTCTCAGCCTTCCTTATGGTCCAGCTCTCACATCCTTACGTGACTACTGGTAAAACCATAGCTTTGGGTATATGGACCTTTGTTGGCAAAGTTATGTCTCTGCTTTTTAATATGCTGTCTAGGTGTGCATAACTTTCCTTCCAAGGAGCAACCGTCTTTTAATTTCATGGCTGCAGTCACCATCCACAATGATTTTGGAGCCCAAGAAAATGAGTCTGTCACTGTCTCCATTTTTTCCTTATATATTTGCCATGAAGTGATGGGACAGAGTTTCTTAAATTCACATCATAATCAGCTATGGATTTAAGACATCATATCTCATTTAAGAAATAAGCCTTATGAAAAAAGCCATTTAGAAAATATTTGCCCCAAAGCCCCAGGATTCTGTGGGCAAGCTCCTTGAATTAGGAAGCTGGTCCTTCCACAGTCCTACCTCAAGCCTGTGCTGTTCCAAACTAGATCAACAGGAACCCCAGCTGGATCAGCTAAGCAAGTGTTCCCAGTGCCTACCACTACCCTGCCAACCAAAACCTCTCCCTTGTTCTCTCTACTCTGATGGAAAGTATCCTGGGGTTTGCTATTGTTGTTGTTCCACTTAAAGTCCAAATAATGCAGTATTGGCCTCAGCTTCACATTGACTGCAAGCCATTGTCATCAAACAAGTCAAAGAAAAGCTAACACTGCCCACTCACACCAAATTGTTCATAATATAAATAGCTATACTAGGATCTGTGGTCTTGTGTTCAGATTCTTTCAATTCAGTTCAGTTCAGTTGCTCAGTCATGTCTGACTCTTTGAGACCCCATGAACTGCAGCACACCAGGCCTCCCTGTCCATCACCAACTCCTGGAGTCCACCCAAACCTATGTCCATTGAGTCGATGATGCCATCCAACCATCTCATCCTCCGTCGTCCCTTCTCCTCCTGCCCTCAATCTTTCCCAGCATCAGGGTCTTTTCCAATGAGTCAGCTCTTTGCATCAGGTGGTCAAAGTATTGGAGTTTCAGCTTCAGCATCAGTCCTTCCAATGAACACCCAGGACTGATCCCCTTTAGGATGGACTGGTTGGATCTCCTTGCAGTCCAAGGGACTCTCAAGAGTCTTCTCTGCTTTCCAAATATCTGTAGTTTTCTTAAGATGCCTAGTTCATTGACTTGTTGAGGACTAGGATTGTAATCCTTCACCATGTCTTCTCCACTAAGTGGATATCAAAGTCCCAACCTCATTGATAGCTGGAGAGTGTCCAATAACCCCAAAATGCACAACAACTGGAAAACTTCACTGCTGCTGCTGCTAAGTCGCTTCAGTCGTGTCCGACTCTGTGCCACCCCATGGACTGCAGCCTACCAGGCTCCTCCATCCATGGAATTCTCCAGGCAAGAACACTGGAGTGGGTTGCCATTTCCTTCTCCAAGGAAACTTCACAGCAGGACCCAAACCAAGGGCTTCCCTTCCTCTCCTCTGAACTGAAGAACCTAGAGCCCATTGCCACACAACTGTCACTTGCCTGTCCACTCCCAGCAGGACCCCTGACTTACAGCGTTAACACAGGAGCCTGCTCTGTACACGAGAGCAGTGGCCTGCAGCCAGGAAGACGTCCCTCTCTGGAAAATGGCCTGATGGACACAGGTCTTCCCATAGTCTGGGAAGTCCACCTCTTCCTGGCTGGAAAAGACAGTTCGAGGGTAAAGAGAGAAGCCAGACATGCTCATGCTGATAGCTGTCCCTCATGGCTGTGTCCTCATGGAGAACACAGGAGGCAGAGGTGGTTTGGCTCCTTCTCCATGCTGACTCTTCAGGCTACCTACACTTTCTTTTCCCTGTTTGAAAAAAGCTTTACTATGTGTCAGGTGCTTTTTTAAGTGCTTTCCTTACAAGAATACATTTAATCTTTCCAATAAACCTCGGAGAAGACCAATATAATCTCCAGTTTACAGAGGAGGAAATTGAGGCTGAAGTAAATAATTTGAATCCAGGTGATTCATTTCACTGTGTTCTTACTCAGTGGCTTTCTTTTAGGTTCTCAAAAAAGGCATGCTCTTTCCTGCTTCAGGATTTTGCACAAGCTATGCCTTCTGCTATGACGATCTTCCCTCTCTCCTTCAATGAGATGTTCCAACCCAGCTTTCAGATTTCAGCTTAATTAGAGCTCTCTGGTTAAACATCCATAATCTGATATCCAAGATTAGATCAATATCTTTATTTTTGCAGATAAGACTCATGACAACTCCCACAGTTTCTATTTTCTATGCATAGAGAAAAGACTGGGGGTGGTAGTTTCTAAAATTCTATCAGTGAGATCACTGAGTGATAGAATGGCAGTTATTTTTGTTTGGTTGGTTGATTTGCTTTGTTGTTCTTATTTGCTTGTTTTTGCTTTCTACATTTTCCAAATGGCCCCATGCTTGGAATATACATCTGGAGTAGTTCCTGGTAATAGTGTAAGTTGAGGTATACCAGTGAGTATTTGGAGTCAGTAGTAATGAAGATCAGAGACTTTTTGGAATCATTGAGCTGCAAGATCAGAGACCCAGATGGATCATTGTGGCAAACATTACAAATACCAAGAAAGCTGGGAGAGAAGAAGAAAGCTGGGAGAGGAGGAGAAAGCTGGGAGCTGCAAGCTAGAGTCAGAAGGGAGGCAGAAGGAAGTATCTAAGTATCTAATGCATCATGAAAAGTATCTAATGATGTGTGGTAGGGTATGGAAAAAGGGTGCAGAAATTATGTTAGAAAGGGCAAGGTAACAAATGGTCTAGAAGAGCCACTAAGGTTCAAGGGCACTTTGGAGTCAGAAACAATAGGGGTCCATGCTGGAGCAGACTGGAGAGGTGGGAAAGCCCTGTTTCCATTCTGGTGAGGAGATGGACTGAGAAGATAGAGACAGAGGCGGGGTCTCTCACCTTAGCACATGGGTCCAGAAAGCACAATGAAAAAGACAATGCGAGAAAGTTGGAAGGCCACACACCCTAGAAGGAAGGATATTCTTTTTGACTTTTTGACTAAGACAGGAAAGAAGGGGCCAAGTACAGAACAACTTGGGTCTACTCTTGGCCCAGGCGGCACGACCAGCAGCATGAAGGACTCAGAAGACTGGGAAGCAGGCTGGACACTTGCGATGCTGGCTCTATGAGCATGCCACACACCCGATGCAGTCACACGGCCTCGGGCCTTAGGTTCATGCTCTGCGGTCACTGCGTTGAAGTTCTTAATCATTTTGCAACAAGAGACTCCACCTTTTCATTTTTGCACTGAGTCCTGCACATGAAATACCTGGTCCTGGACACACGAACGGGTGATAGAGGCGGTGTGGATGCGGGCGGCTGCTGGACAGGCAGAATCTTTTTGCTGGGGAAGTCTGGAGGTTGATTCATTTAATGACTATCTATTGAAGACTCACTATGTGCTCAATATTCTGCTAGACACTGCAGAAGATAAAAAGATGGATAAGAAGTTGTTTGGGTTCATGCTCTGATTTATAAGGAATTTGAACCATTGTTCTCCTATTGGAAGAGTTTTGGAACAGTATCAATTGAGGTCACCTTTTGTGAAACAGAACTTCAGTGTGATTTTCAGGTTTTATATTTACAGACTTCATATGTTCTTGTGTTCTTGTGTGGAGAAGGCAATGGCACCCCACTCCAGTACTCTTGCCTGGACAACCCCATGGATGGAGGAGCCTGGTGGGCTGCAGTCCATGGGGTCGCTAGGAGTCGGACACGACTGAGTGACTTCACTTTCACTTTTCACTTTTATGCATTGGAGAAGGAAATGGCAACCCACTCCAGTGTTCTTGCCTAGAGAATCCTAGGGACAGGGGAGCCTGGTGGGCTGTCATCTATGGGGTCACACAGAGTCGGACACAACTGAAGTGACTTAGCTGCAGTAGCAGTATGTTCTTGTAACTTCAAAGGAAATGTTTCATTAAAAATTGATAGCTAGAAATGTAAACACTGGCCATTAATCAGCTTTCATATTATCTACTGCAGATTTGAAAGATACTTCATTCCTTGCCTAAAACCATCTCTTTGAAATTTGAATAATTCATCTTCAGAAATTCATTATTTAATGATAAGATTTGAACTATAGTGGCCTGGGAGACATGAAGGGGTTTTATGTGCCTGTATTGTCAGCTGACAGAAGATAGAAATTTGAAAAGAGATGTTTGAAAGTACAAAATATTTTGAGCCAAATAATAGTTTACTGATGTCATGGAGAAAAGATTTGAGGATAAGCCAAGCTTTAAGACATCCTTGAGTGAACCTTTAGTTAAAGAGCTTTTACTCTGCTTTTTTCTCCTTGCAAGGTGATTACCTCGGAGCTTCCAGTGCAAAAATCAGAGACCTCTCTAGATATCAGTGCCAGGTAATCTGAGAGAAATGATTTCCTAGTGTGCTCTGCTAGAAAAAGTACTGAACCAGGAGCCAAAGAAGACCCTGTTCCTAAAACAAAGCCCTGTGGCCTTCTGGACCTCAGCTTACCCATCTGTTAGGAGACATCAGTGAGAGGGCCCCATATTGCTGATGATGTCTGTCTCTACACCAAGCTCTGCCCTGTCCATCCCAAAGAGCACCTCTGGCCTCCTACAGCTTCAGAAACTCAGCATCCCACAGGGAATTTACCCTTACTGGTCATTCCAAGCAAAGGAATTAACCTCCAAGAATGAAAGTTTTTATTATGGGATGCGAGAGAAGAAGGAAGAAATGATAAAAAGAAAGAAGATGGCAATGGTGAGGACAGTGACAGAGCTTAAAAGCCTGAGCCCCACACTGAACCTCTCCACAAAGTCCTGGGAGATGACATCCTTACAGCTATGTTTGGCCTGAGGTTCCACCTCAGGAATTTAAAATAAAGGAACAGTCTTATAGCACAGATCAGGAAACAGCTTAGCTTAGGACTGAATGCTAAGCATCCCTGTAACTAAAGACCCTACATCCTCCCAACCATCAGGGATTTCTCACCACTCTCCTTTCTGCAAGATATTAGCCTCCTGCTGCCCAGCAAGTTCCTTTCAGTTTACTGTAGAAATTGAATTCCTTTCACTTTCTTCTGTCGCAGAATTTAACTTCCACACCATCTACTCAAGGTCTAGGCCAGGAACTCATTAATGTTCTCTGATCAACAAAAGGCCTTCTCTAGGTTTCACCCTCCCCTGGCACAAAAGAATTAGCAGAGGTCTTCCAAATTTCACCACGTGGTATCAGAGGAATAGTTGGAACCCTGGTTCTCAGTCTGAGTAGGAGGCAGCAGAGAAAACACAGGTATGACCCTCCCAGGGGTATCAGGCAAAGTCTGGAGACATTTCGATGATCACAACTGGGGAAGGAAGGGGTAAGAGTGGCATCTAGTGGGTAGAGGCCAGGATGCTGCTAGCCTACAACGTGGAGGGAATATCTGACCCCAAAAGCCAACAGTGCCAAGGCTGAGAAGCCCCGAGAGTTGTTATCCACTAATCCACTAATCTGAATAAGTTCATCCCCTTCTCCCCCTAAGAAGGAAGAAGAGGTTAGGCAGTATGGGTTTTAAATAAAGAATTTGTAACCATTCTATGTTCATTTTTTAATTTATTTTTAATTGGAGGATAATTACTTCACAATGTTCTGTTGGTTTCTGTCATTCAACAATGCAAATCAGACATAAGCATACATATATATTCCCTTTTCTACAGCCTCCCTCACACCCCCCAAGCCACCCCTCTAGGTTGTCACAGAGCACCAGGCTGAGCCCCCTGTGTTATACAGCAGCTTCCCACTAGTTATGTATTTTACACACGGTAATGTACATATTCCAATACTACTATCTCAATTTGCCCCCTCCTCTCCTTCCCCTGCTGTGCCCACAAGTCTGTTCTCTAAGTTTTCATCTCTATTCCTGCCCTCCAAATAGGTTCATCATATGTGTTTTCCTCTTTCTGATTTGCTTCATTCTGTATAATAGACTCTTGGTTCATCCACTTCAGTTCAACTGATTCATTTTATTTATGACTGAATAATATTCCATTGTATGCATGTACCACAACTTCTTTATCCATTCATCTACGTTCATTTAAAATTCATACTCTTCTTGTCTGTTGAGGGTTTTTTTAAATAAATATTTTAGAACATATGAGCAATTTTTTACATTTATTTCCTTATTTTTGTTTGGCTGTACTGGGTCTTAGCTGCAGCATGAAGGGATCTTTGATCTTCACTATGGTCTGCGGGATCTTAGTTGCAGCATGTGGATCTAGTCCCCTGACCAGGGATTAAACCTGGGCCTCCCTTCATTGGGAATGCAGAGTCCTGGCCACTGGACCACCAGAGAGATTCCTGTTGAGGGGTTTGGGGTATAGAATTTCTAAGTGAGTTCTGTGTTTCCTAAGGAATAAAAACATGACTTCTGGGTTCCTAGCGCTGCTATTATTTCTTTTAGATTTACATATTAGGATCTTAAAAGTTACATGTTCAATAGCCCTTCGAATCAACATGTCACAGAGTATGACTATAGCAATGGATTGGGCCTCCTTCCCTTCTCACCTAAATTCTACCTCCTATGCTATTGAACCTATTAGGTTCAATGCAAATCTGTTCTTCCCCCTGAAACCATGTAACTCAGTTTGAGACTTGAAACCCTGGTCTCAGGATTAATGAAAGAAATTTGGGCTCTTGATGTCTCATCACAGAAAGGATTCAGTGAGATACAAAGTGATAGGTAAGAAGAGGATTTATTTAGAGAGAAGTATATTCCACAGCTGGGTAATTTCATAGGCTAATGAGTGAGAGCCTATGAAATTACTGTATAGCCAAAGCTATGGTTTTTCCAGCAGTCATGTATGGATATGAGAGTTGGACAATAAAGAAGGCTGAGTGCCAAAGAATGAATGCTTTTGAACCATGGTGTTGGAGAAGACTCTTGAAAGTCCCTTGGACTGCAAGGAGATCAAACCTGTCAGTCCTAAAGGAAATCAATTCTGAATATTCATTGGAAGGACTGATGGTAAAGCTGAAGTTCCAATACTTTGGCCACCTGATTCAAAGAGCTGACTCATTAGAAAAGACTCTGATGCTAGGAAAGATTGAAGGCAGGAGGAGAAGGGGGCAACAGAAGATGAGATAGTTGGCTGGCACCACCAACTCAAGGGACATGAGTTTGAGCAAGCTCCAGGAGATGGTGAAGGACAGGGAAGCCTGGCGTGCTACAGTCCATGGGGTCAGAAAGAGTTGGACAAGACTGAGTGACTGAACAACAATGAATGAGACAGTATGCCAGTTATTTTGGGAAAGGGATGGGGATTTCCAGGAACTGGGCCACTGCTCACTTTTTAACCTTCATGGTCAGTCTTGGAATTGTCATGGCACCTGTGTGTGTAATTTAGCTTGCTGGTATGTTACAATAAGCATATTCTGAGGCTCAAGGTCTAATGGAAATTGAATCATCTGCCGTCTTGGACCTATTTGGTTCTAATCAGTTTATGTCATGTCCTTGGCCTATGTCATTCTTTCAAAGGTTATGCCTTCCCTCCTGTTTCACTCCCATATTCCTTTTCTAAGTTATTCCCCACCCAGTCCCCCAGAAATCACCTAATGTCAACTCACCCCACAGCCAATCTGCTGCCTGGTTCTGCCTACTCTCTTCAGCCCCTTATCTACTTACCTACCTATTGTCAATGTATCTAATTAATCTCTTTGATTTCTCTAACCTTTCTACTATCCACCCATCTTTCTCTACTTCGGTCCCTCAACACTGTCATCTGGGTGAGTTTAATAACTTCTTCTGACTATGCTTCCTTTCTCCAGGCTGACCTAGCTGCAATCCACAGCTATGCTGCGACCAAGATATTTTTGACAAAACAAATACATTTATTGTTGTTGCTGTTCAGTAGCCAAGTTGTGTCCAACTCTTTGCAACCCCATGGACTATGCACATTAGGCTTCCCTTTTCCTAACTGTCTCACAGAGCTTGCTCAGACTTATGCCCAATGAGTCACTGATGCCATCCAGCCACCTCATCCTCTGTCACCACCTTCTCCTCCTGCCCTCAATCTTTCCCAGAATCAGAGTCTTTTCCAGTGAGTCAAGTCTTATCCAGTAGTCAAAGTATTGGAGCTTCAGCATCAGTCCATCCAATGAACATCCAGGACTGATCTCCTTTAGGCTGGACTGATTGGATCTCCTTGCAGTCCAAGGCACTCTCAAGAGTCTTCTCCAACACCACAGTTCAAAAGCATCAATTCTTTGGCACTCAGCCTTCTTTATAATCCAAATCTCACATCTGTACATGACTACTGGAAAAACCATAGCCTTGACCTTTGTCAAGTCTGGACCTTTGTTGGCAAAGTGATGTCTTTGTGGTTTTTTTTTTGGGGGTGGGGGGGAATTTTGTTATATAGCATTATTTTTGTTTTGTTTTGGTTTTTGTTTTTATTTTATTTATTTATTTTTTAATTTTATTTTATTTTTAACTTTACATAATGGTATTAGTTTTGCCAAATATCAAAATGAATCCACCACAGGTACATGTATACCTGTGATGTCTCTGTTTTTTAATACTCTGTCTAGGTTTGTCATAGCTTTTCTCCGAAGGAGCAAGTGTCTTTTAATTGTGTGGCTGCAGTCAATATCTGCAGTGATTTTTGAGCCCAAGAATCCATTCATATCTCTCCCCTATTTTAGAAACCTTCAAATAAGCTTCTTGGCTTTCTGTTCAAGAAGGCTTTCAGTCCTTTACCAGGAAGGAATGCTCTAATTAACTCTTGCTTATCTCTGTCCCCACCTCTGGCCACTTTTTCCTGTGGAATTTTTTGGTATAACTGTTTTGAGCTACTCAGGGTTCCCTCAGCTCCTGTCCTGTCTCTGGGCCTGTGCACATGCTGTCCTGCTGAGACTTCCCTAACGTGTTTTGCTCATCTTGAAATCTCAGCTCTGCTATTACTGCTCTGGGGAGCTCTCTGCATCACTTTGGCCACTGTCCCCCCACATACCCTTCAAAATGCTTGGCAAGAAGTCCATGCTTGTTCTTTGGACATGTAAATTTGGGACATTACTTCTCTTTGAAATTTATAATAAATATTAAAGTATTAAAAGGCCTGAGATTGCTGTAGAAAGACCTATTTCAATATCTTTAACCCAGCATTTCCCAAGCTTACTTGAACATTTAACTTCTTTTCACAAATCCATCATCACCATTCTTTGGAAAAGTGTGGCTTAATCTGGTTTAGGAAGAACCTCCTTCTCTGATAATACCCCACATGTAGCAGTATCACAGTACTTACCATGTATGTCACTGTAATTGTAAAGTCATTTTTCTAGAACACCTTTCATGTAAATACCTTGGTGATTATATAATCACCACACTTTTGCCAATGTTAGATGTTCAATACCTGGGACACATTTTAAGTATCTGGTATATGTTAATAAACACATTATTGACCAAAAGGACCATCTACTTTATTGCTATTGACAATTAATGTATACTATTTGAATAGGGTGTGCAATGAAATTGTTTGGCCAGAATATCCCCATATCCAGCATGGAATATAATTCATAATATTATTGACATGTTTTCTGAGAATGACATGCTTATAAAGATTTCTTAGTGCCCTTATCTTTAAGATGAGACTCTACCTTGGTCTGTCATGTCAGCTTGGCTTCAAAGACGTTTTTTAATTGTTTTGGGACCCATCTTTAGATTTTTTGCTGTTGCTTTGTGTTTTATTTTTGAGAAGGCCATGACTAAAGAATACATAAAGTGTATTTAACTTGAAGAGAACACTTAAACTCCACATTTGGCTTGAGGGTCCTGAGAACATGGAGACTGACCCCATACGGTTCAGCTGAGAGGTCTTAGCCTACCAGCTCATCCCCCAGGAAAAGATTCCACCTTCACCTCTCACCACTGGCAGATCTCCCTGCTATTTAGGAGACCCCAAGAGTCTCCCTGCATATGGGCTGAGGACCCCACCTCTCTTATGAGTCAGGAGATCTGGATGTCCAGACGAGTAACAGTGGGAGAGAAAATGTACAAAGCATTAATGGTAACTTAGCAGCTTGAAGGGGGTAAAAACAACATAATCAGAAAATGTAGCTCTCTGTGAGGAACCTTTTAAAAAAAGAAGCCAGAAGAACTCTAAAAGAAAATAATATAAATTTCTAAGGAGACTACAGAAGTTATTACAAAGGAGCAATCTGAGGAAAAGAAAGAGTTCTTGGAACTCAAAAACATTGCTGAAAAAGGAATTAAGTACCTTGAAGCTCAGATGGAAGAATTATCACATACAGAAAAAAAAATCTCAAAGAAATGGAAATTATGAGTGGAAAATGAAAGTTACACATGGAGGATGCATCCTATTGTTGGTAGAGGGTGAATAGATTCAATCTTCTTGAAAACCTCCATTTAATATTAAGCTGCAAAGATCCTGTCAATAAAGTGTTCACAATTCTAAGAACTACCCTAAAGTATAGGCATGTGAGTCTAAAAAAAGAAGTTCAAAATGCTTTCTCATTGCAAGCTTATTGTAGTAGCTAAAAAGCACATGCAAGCTAAATGTTCATCACTATGGGACTGGTTAAATAAATTAGAGCATTACATAAATAAGTTTCTATTTAGTCACTAAAAAAAATGAGGAGATGTATATATACTGACTTGAAATATATGTCCACAAAAACTATTAAAAGATAAAAGCATATTTAACAAAATTACATAGTATGACCTTGTTTTGTTGAAAGAATGTTAATGATATTTGTGTATATGTCTAAAGGTTTATGTATGTATATTTGCTTTCATAAGCATAAAAAACAATTTGGAATAATGCCTTCACATACTATTGACAACTTTACCTCTGGGAAATGAGGCTGAAGTGTTGGACAAGAACATTCACTTCTTTGTATACTTTAGAATAAATCTGGGAGGTTCTGAACACTTTTTCATTTTGGTGCTCTTTCATATTTTCCAAAATTTCTGTAATGAAAATAGCTTATTTAATTAAACTTTTACTGTTTAAAGCTAGAAAGAAATCAAAACACAAGAAGTCACATATAAGTAAACTTGGCAAGGCAATGGAAGGGTTTGCTGAGATCTCAGCAAAGGCAGAGTCAATACTAGGAAAAAAACAACAGTGAAATCCCAATACCATAACAGAAGCTATTTGAAATGTTTATAAAATTCATAAAACACTACAGCAAATAAATAAATGAGCTACTGTTAACAGAATTATTAACAATCATGAAAAGCCAATCAACTATGATTTTTTAAAGACAAGCCCACTTTGGGTTAAATCAAGACCCAAGGTCAGAGAAAAAAGAGATTGAATGTGGCATATTTTATAACCAGTTAAGGAATATTTTTGACTCACATAGAAAGTACAGCTCTTTGTCTGCTGATTCCTCACTTTGTACTCAGTAAAGACAGTCATAAGCACCCTATGTTGGTGCTTAGAATGGGCAAGGTCTCTGCCAAGGGCTTTATATGCGTATTCCTCTGATAAGCACAGCAATCTTAGGAGAGATGTAGGTGCCGCATGTTACAGGAAAGGCATTGAGCTACGTAAAGACTGATGGACACACATGTGATGTCAGAAACTGAACAAGTGTAAGGTTGAATGACTGTTAGAGGTCACACAGGAGGTCAGTGGAGGATCTGACACTGAACTACCAGCCTCTAATACTGTTGTCTCTACCTTCAGTGTGGGAGCTGTGGGCAGAGACCCTCAAACTCTCAAGGGCCCAGCACATGAAGAAGTGAAGAGGATCCACCGTTCACAAATGATAATTTTTACCCAGTAACTGGCGTATTCTACTTGTATGAAACCTGCATTGGTTTTCTTATTTTCCCATGTAACTTAAAAGACTATTGGTTCCCAGCATTCCTGGGATTAAGTGAGATAAAGAACAAGTATTCTAGTGTGTGTGTGTGTGTGTGTGTGTGTGTACACGCACGCTCTGTCCCTCAGTCATGTCTGAATCTTTGCTTCTCCATTGACTGTAGCCCACAAGGCTCCCCTGTCCAGGGGAATTTTCCAGGCAAGAATACTGGTGTGGATTGCCATTTCCTTATCCAGGGGATCTTCACAACCCAGGGATTGAACCCATATCTCTTACATCTTCTGCACTGGCAGGCAAATTCTTTACCACTGCGCCATGTGGGAAGGCCCTATTCCTACCATGCCAATAAGTAAATACTTTAAATTAACATAAAATAGAATTAGTTCTATATTCAGAATAAGAAAGTGGTAGCCACTTCATCTCAAAATTTATAATCTTGGACTAGCAGGAAGTAACATTGTATATTACCGAGAGGAATAGGTATACTGATTTGACTCCATGTGTGATATTACTCAAACAATGACATTGGCACTGATGAATTTTTTTGCTGTCATAAAATTTTAAACAGCAGACAACTCAAGTCAAATATTTCAATCAGCATAAGCATTCATTTTCTTAAAAAGTGTCAATCATAAGTTACAGATCATAACCAGATGGTATCAGCCACAAAAAGCAGACTGGGAGAAGTTGAGAGAGATAGGTGATGCAGAGAATCCTTTGGTTGGACACCTTGGCCTAGAGCTCCAGGGCTGTCAGTTGACAGATCTCAGTAATCACCAGAGCATAGGAGACTGGATTTCTAACAAGGAGACCAGAGATGGTATCCAAGTGCTTTGGACAAGGCCCATGCCTGTGGACCTGGCGATTGAATCAGACCCAAGCACTACCATGAGCTGAGGATGGTAGATTGCTGTCCTTGCACATCTTATGAGCGTGGCTCCTGTGCTGGGTACAGGCAGAGACACGTTGTGTGTTGTGTCTCCCCAAGGCGGGAGCAAAGGTTCAACTTCCATAACTAAGGTAATCCAGGATTGATATCAGAAGAGCCCATCCGTGACCCCCTGAAGATTCCCATGGGGTGCAAGGACGGACTCTGCTGAGATGCATACAGGGTAAGGCAAAGGGTGGCCTGGTCTCCTGATTCTCAAAGGAGCCAGTTCCTCCTGCCCAGCGCCTGTGCCCTTGATGATGTCCCTTCCCCTGGTGTGCTCTGCTCTCCGCATTTGCTCTCTTAACTCCTACCCTGTGGCCACAATAGCACCTCTTGTAGGCATGCTGACTCATCACACTAGCAGTGTTAGCTGTTATCATTAATATGGACTTTTCATCAGATATTATCCTAACACTTCCCCAATTAGAATTCCCTGATTTCTCTTTCTAGATTGAATCCTCAAAGACCACCTTCCCACCTCACTGAGCACCTTGTAATTTTGCACTGTATCACCTCATGATCTTTCCAAGTGTTTAGTTATCTCTTCAATCACACATTATCATGAGGGCAGGGAATGTATGATTAGTGCCCACCACAGAGTCCTTCACATACGAGGCACTGAAGGAACATTTAGCAAATGAGCTAATCATTAAAGTGAAGGGCTCTCTTTCTCCTTTAAGAACTCAGGTTTTCTTTTTCAAATGTGGAAGTAAGCTTAGAAAAGCAAAGGCAAGTTTTTATGGTTTTTAATGGTCTGTAAAACCTCACCACCACAATGTTCTTAATGGTTTTATTTATTTTGTACCCCAAGAAAAACGATTGGTCCTACCGCATTAGGTAGCTACATAAGTTAGTCTCAAGGATGGTTTTGAATAGTTTTCAAAGTAATCAATGATATTTCTGTGAAATTGTTGCCCAAATGAAGAGCTATTATCCAGTGAATCGGTGAAGTAAGGGACAGTTTTCTTTACTGATACTTTCAAAGCTAAAGAAGAAGCTGTTATGTGAGGCAGTAGTAAAAACTTTTCTCAGTAGGTGAGAACATTCTAAGTCTGTTTCCTAGCAACAATTTCCTCAAAGGAACTGAAGAGCTCAAAATTTCAGAGGAATCCTCGATACACTTTTTGTTTGAGGGACAAGAGCTGGGTGGCAGGGGAGTGAGGGGAATGTATGTAGGGGGCAGGGCAAGTGATCCTAATTCCTTCAAGTTAGTGATACATGTGACATTTTTCTGAATCTCACCATAGGGTCCATCTAAAAAATTCAACTCAATAAAAATGCATCATGCACCTGCCTTACGTAAAAGCTCTGAAAGAAGAATATCCTTGTTTTGTTTTGTTTTTTCCTGGGCCCGGCCATTCAATAATTTAGTACATTGTCAATCTAGGAACCCCAACCCCAATCATCTCTATGATTATAAACAAGGAATTAGGTGGCTTACTAAAATACTTAGGGATTTTCCAATGTGGATTTGGATCTAATTCAAATTATTAACATTCTCAGCAGTTGGAAAAAATGAAGATTCGAGGGAGGCCATCTGGGAGAGAAATTTGGGAAAATGGTAGTTTTGACTGCCAAGAGTGGAGACATTCCCACCCAAGCAAAATGGTCTCTGTAGCTACCTTCCTAGCTCCAATTCCATGAACTTGTTAGTTTTCCAAGTTGGCCTTCTGATAGTAATAATAACAATAACAGTAACAATACCAGGTAGCACTCTCTTCAGTATGGGCCAGCCTTATATTACTACCTGACATGTATTATCTTATTTAACCATTACATCAGTTCTTTGAAATAGCCACTATTTTTATTTCTCTCCATCCCAAAGCATTGAATCAATTTGCCAAAGTCACGCTATTACTAAAAATGGCAGAGGCTGGAAAAATATTGCTCACCGAGGTGACTCATCTGACTCATCCAGATCCTTGTGGGTGGCGTGACGAGTGACATGATCTTTTTGTCAGGCTGAGGACATTGTGACTTGACTGCTCAGGCTGGGAGATGACTGGGATCATTTGAACCTCACAACCCAAACACTTCACATCAATCATGGTGACTTACCTGCCATTCTCAATAAACCTACCACCCTGAAAAATACCCTTTTGGATATAGCCACAATGGATTTTTTAAAAATGGATTTGGAAGCGAATTGTCTGGTGGGCTGCCACCTTGAACAAATTGCCGGCACACCCAGCAGACTCCCTCCAAGCATGGGCACAGTCTAATTGTCCCTCTTTTTTCACTGCTGTCTTGAACGAAGAGAAACTTGGCATTTATTTCAACCTCCCCCTGCCCCCAGAAGACTTGGAAAAGTTTTCTTGGAAAAGAAAACTTGTCCACTTATCCCAATAAGCATGAATTGAGAAAATTGTAATTTTCAGGAGGAGTCTCAGTTAATGGAACAAAAGGTCGGACCTGGGCCTTCTAGAACAGGGTATGCAGTGAGTACGAACCAGGAGCAAGAGGGTGATGAACTGAGCCAGCAGCCTGTGCAACCAGACTCCATATCTCCTCTCACCAGGATCAGACCTGGGAGACAAGTGAGCATCAAGGGATCTCAAAATTGGAGGATGCTCCGGACAGGGAGCTGAGCGTGCAGTGAGGCATCACCATTGACTCACGTGCTTTCTTTGTGGACTGCAGGTCCCTGTGCCTCCAAGAAGAGTTTCCCAAGAAAAAATGGTTTCATCTCTAAGCTTCTCATTTTTTCAAACGAGAAAACATATTCGAAGGCTGCACCTTTGGAGGCAATTCAATGCCCTCTTCACTTGTAATTGGTCACTCTGCATTTTTTTTAACACAGTTTTTTCTCTCTTTGTTTCAGAGGCTACCACTTAAAGACAGGCATTTCACTTGCAGTAAAATGTAAGTACATTTCCTCCTTGAAATGTATCTCCTTCTAGCTCTAATTCCTAAAAGCTCCTAATCTTTAAGGCTCCCATCCCACATTGCTGAATTTTTCAAGTCTGGCTCAACAAATGCAGTTTAAATCTAATATTTCACACTCTTGATTTGTGTAATGTTGTGGAACATTTTATAAACCATTTAGGAAGCAGATTGAACCTGGCTGTGGTTGTGAGCAGGTTACCTCTAAAAGAAGGCTAGAAAAAAAGTAAGGAGGAAAGAATTAGACAGCATTCTTTTAGACATTATGAGAGTGTGACAGCATGCTTTTGAATATTCAAGTTCTCTCGCAAATGGCTGACTACTCTTTATTACTCTGTGTCTGGGTGACCCTTGGAGTCACAGATTGTTTTCCGTTTAACAATACTGTAGTTATCTTAATAATTCTTTCCTATGTATGCTGCGTTATAGCCACTCTCTAGACTGGTGTTCTTTCTAGAATGACTCTCTTGAGTATTACGTTTCTTTATTCTTGGTACTCTCAGCGTCCCTACCCAAATTACAACCCCTCTCTATTTTAAAAGACAAAATAAAATTATACCAGGTCTGAACTGGCAGTTCTGAGTATTTTAGAGTTTTGCCTTTGAGAATTAGGATGTGACTATTTTTTTCTTTTTTTTAATTAAAATGTATCTAATAATTTTAGCCAGATAATATGAACATTCCATCTGCCTCTGGAATAATTTGATTATGAGAATCTAAGAACAAAGACATCTAATGTTCCTTACCTTGCAACGTATATCACAAATTCTTAAAACAGGAAAGTCCCACCAGTCACACTAGACTCTATTGTGCAAGTTCAAAAAGCAGAGGATAAATGTGGATTCAGTATGAAGACTCTCGATATTCAATAGTAGTTTAAGTGGTAGTGAGTTTCTTGTCACTCTGGATAAGTAAGTAGGAGACCAACAATGCCCAGCTCCTGATTCACACAGAATCTCTACTGGAAGGTCCATCTCAGCAGTCACTGAAGCATTTAATTAGACATCTTGGACCAGAGAGAATCCAGAGGTCTCACTTAAATTTTACATATTATGCATGTTCTAATAGATTCTCTTTGAATCATTCAGACCCTGAGAGCGATGATGTGCTCAGGTGAACTGTAAGAAAAACTTAGGTTTTACTGACTTCCCTGGATGATGTCTTCTGTTTGTTCTCTAGAAGAAATTGATCCCACTGCTATTCCCCAAATATCTAAATGTCAGCACAAGAAACATCACCCTTAAAATCATTTACATTTTATGTCTAAGTATTATGCACTCACTGGAATTTGTAAAATGTCAAGTTCTGTGTTATACTGCTTTGGTATTTATTGCATTATCAAGACACCTTCATGCTATACATGATTTAAGCAGCTTTTCCCAATAGAGTCATTCTAGATTTTATGAGCAATCTTCCTTTTCACGTGCTATCATGAGTATTGTATAAAGGGTAACTTTTGACTGTACTCTCTCCTTTGAACATAGAATGCCATTCAGGAAACACCACCTGTGTTTCTTCCCTGAATATTCATATTTGGCAGATCTTTTTCATACAGAGTCTGCTTATTACATTTACACTGCTTTTAAATAATTTAATGTTAAATACTAAAACATGGTTGGTATATGTTCATGGTAAAAATTAAGTGAAGGGCAATTTAAAGCAGCATTTTAAGTCATTATATGCAAATATGCAACTATAAACACATATATTGGAGAAGGAAATGGCAACCCACTCCAGTGTTCTTGCCTGGTGAATCCCAGGGATGGGGGAGCCTGATAGACTGCCATCTATGGGGTCACACAGAGTCGGACACGACTGAAGTGACTTAGCAGCAGCAGCAGCAGCAAACACATATATGACTGTTAGCTCAAGATCTCTTGATCAAAATTTCAGTTGAAAACACCTAGATTGAGGGTGGGGGGCGGAAATCTAGTTATGTCACTTTGGGTAATTTATGATCATTTTATTTTTACATTTTTTTCTCAAAGACATACAAAGTGCTTGGTGACCTAGTTTATTAATTCTTAGCAAACTTGCACTAGAATTTTATACCATCTATGTACCTTTCCACATCATCTCAGAGCAACTGGCTCAAAGTTGGTCTGACCTGTGGAGTCATGGAAACGCGTTCAAATCATCAGGCTATTGTGACTGGGGTTCATTTTGGCAGCCAGACTCAATAGGCCCCTCTGGAGTTGGCCTTGTGTCCTAACGATGATTGTATTATACAGTCAATACAAATGGAGAACCACCTAATCAGCACTCCATTCAAACAAGGCTTCCATCCCCAGTGACTGGCAGGAGGCTTTGCAAGTAAAGGTCCTGGGAATGTATATGCGCCAAGTAAAACCCCAGGCCCACTGTGGGGGAGGGAGGGCAGCCTTACGCAAGTCAGGAAGGTGTGCTCACTGCAGCAAAAGGGCAGGTGGTGAACGGAGCTCAGGAGAAAGAACAAGAAGGTGCATGTCTGATTCCCGGATCACTCTCTCAGAAATGGTATGATTTTTGAGAATTTTAGTTAACCTCTCAATTTCTAAGTATCCGTATTATGGCTGGGTGGAGAATGAACAGGGAAAAAAAACATTTTCTTACCTCCGTCTAAGGGTGGTTGTGATAACAGCATAACATTTCAGAAAGATTTTATCATCTAAAAATGCTTTCTATCTTCAAAGGATTCTTATTAATTATCGGAGGCACTTGCTGTTTTTCTGTGGAAGTCCCACGGACTCTGGAAGCAAACTTTAGGTCTTAAAATCAATATTTCACAATAGAAGAAAAAGAACTATATGGAGCCATAACGTACCCCTGGAAAGACTTGTACCCACATATTTTGTTTCTTTTCAATTACACATACTCTTTAGGACCACTGCCTCTGGTGGGAGAACTGTCTTCTGGGTGGTATGGATGAGAAAGTTGCCAAACAAACCTGAATTATCCAGAGGCCTGTAAAATGCACAATTGCTTTTTAAGAGGCCTGGTGATATTGTGTGTTCCTTTCGATTTTTGGCAGTAACGATTTTCTGCAATTTGTGGTTTTGCGATTTTTCTTTACGCAGACAACACTCTGGCTCTCATTCAATGCCCCACTGGTTGGGGGCAAGAGGGGAGGAGAGAAAGAGAGAGAGATTCCCTGGGGCTCTATCCACTCCAGAAAAAGAAGGAAATGTTAATGAAATAAGTCAGAAAGAATGCTTGAGACTCGTGGAAGCTGGTTGGTTAGTAGGGAAGAAGCAACTTTTAATAAATAGCCAAATGTGGTTGGGATTTTATCAGGGGCTTCTCTGGTGGCTCAGAGGTTAAAGCGTCTGCCTCCAATGAGGGAGACCCGGGTTCGATCCCTGGGTCGGGAAGATGCCCTGGAGAAGGAAATGGCAACCCACTCCAGTGTTCTTGCCTGGAGAATCCCATGGATGGAGAAGCCTGGTAGGCTACAGTCCACGGGGTCGCAAAGAGTCTGACACGACTGAGCGACTTCACTCACTCACTCAGTCAGGGGCTTTCATCAGCTACGCAAAGCTGATGAAACTCCTTAACTCCTCTTGACTCTCCACTGGGCTTCGTCTAGATTGCAATATCAATCTATTTTCTTTTCCTATATTTGATAAGCCTAGAACAGTCTCTTCTACCAGGTCCCATCAGTCTTCTGGCCTTGATGGGACTGTCTTTAAATACTCCATCTTTAAGTGTCTGCTTGCCAGTTAGGTTAACTTGGCTTTTGTAAATTACCTGAAGATCCGTGTGCCAGAGTTTTTGCCCTTATCTCTTAGCAGAGGTAGCACATGGATGTAGCTTTTATGTAGATGAGAGAAATTTGTTCTGTTCCTGTTTATCATCTCTGGAAAGGCTTTGCTGACTTGTGTTTGCTTTTTTATGACTGCTAGGCATTGCGACTGAAGCGACTTAGCAGCAGCAGCAGCAGCAGGCATTGTGCTGAAGGATTTAAAGTTGCATCCAGGGTGAACTGTATTTCTTCTCTGTTCACTTCTTTATATCTAAAGAAACCCTGTTCTCC
This sequence comes from Bos grunniens, assembly GCF_055505025.1. Lineage (NCBI taxonomy): Eukaryota > Metazoa > Chordata > Mammalia > Artiodactyla > Bovidae > Bos > Bos grunniens. The sequence continues at coordinate 56,498,580 of NC_141183.1, read as the reverse complement.
ATGGAGTGGAGTAGATATCCCAGGACTTATGCCCACTGTTCCTGGACTTTTGATGCACAAAGGCAATTGCACAGGCCCCTTATTTCTTCTCTTTCTATGACCTAAACATCACTGCTTCTTTTGCTTCTAGGAAGAATAATTATTACTTGTAGATTAATTGTGTAATTTTCACTTATTTGTGTAATATATGGTCTTCCTATATGTTCCCTAGGGAACTGTTTGTATCATTATAAATCATGTGTTTTTAATTTTGGAAGATGCTTTCAACATGATGCTGTTCAACAGCGCCCCCTCCCCAAGCCTCCCTCCTTACAGCACTCTCCAGAGTCTCCAGCCTATGGAATTCCAATCTGTTTTTTTAGTAGCTCAACCCTTTCAGCTTTATTTTGCTAACCTAAGATAACCTTCAGGTGGTTTGTACTAGTTTTGCTTTTGGAGCTGCTCAGAAGTTCACTGCTTCTTCCACAAGACAATGCTCCAAATATTTTGGAATCTGATCCTCTGTACTCCGTGACTCTTCCATGTCCAGGCTAAACATCCTCAATCCCTTCAATCATTCTTCATATGACTTGGTTTAGTTACCCTTTCCATGTGTCCCAGTCACATTTTTCAATGTTCCTCTTAAAATGTTACAGCCCGAACTGAAAAGAATATTGCCAAGGTGGTTGACCACTGCAGAGCACCAAGGGGGAAAAAAAAAGAAAAGCTCTCATTCTGGGCATGTTATTTCTATCACTATGACCTAAGAGCGCATTGCAAATGGCAATAACACTTTAGTCCTGAGATTGATGCTAAAACATCTACTTATGTTACATAGAAGCAGACACGAAAGCAGATTTTTTTCCCCAGTCCTGTACTTGGTTTGAATATGCAAACCTTAAAGCTTATCCTGGTGACAATGATTAGTTTAAGAATATTAGTAGTGGAAACTTTTAGCAGTTTTTTGAATTTGAATTCTTTCAAAATCCTGTGCCAGTTTGGGGACATACTTGATTTGCCTCTTGACTTCATTCAAGAAATGGATTTTTTTTTATTTTATTTTTTAACTTCACAATATTGTATTGGTTTTGCCATATATCAAAATGAATCCGCCACAGGTATACAACAAAAGCAAGTGTCTGGGACTTCAAGCTCCTCAAACATGAAGTCATATTTTATTCATTTGTATCTCCCCTTTAAACAAACAGATGTTCAAGAAATGCTTTTATGAAACCAGTCAATAAAATCAAATAAGACAATTTTCCAACACCTGGACAGAGAACCATCTTCTGATATACATCAATGCCCTTTACAAACCAAAAACAAGAGGAATTTTATGCTACTGTAGTAATGCTTGGTGGTTTTGTAGCATTATAGTGTGGCCCTCAGGGATAAGCTGCCTGGATTCTAATCCCACTAGATTTTGCTACCTGTGTGCTTTGGAGCAAGTATCTCCCCATCTGGGTCTATTTCCTGATTTGTAAAATGATGATATTAAGTTATTTGTATCTGCTTCATTTGTTTGTTGCGATGATTAAGTAAACTAATCAATGTCATCTAAAGAATGTAGAATAGCTGCCAAAAATATAAACATGATAATTAATAGTAGTAATAATAGTCTTGTTTGTTTTGTTGTTGTTCTCAAGACATGCTTGTGCAGCTACCCTATCCTAAGGGGAATCAAAGTAAGTTTGGCATTATTTGTTCATAGTGAACCAATATTGCCTTCAAATAATACCTATATTACCAAAATGCTATGTGATCTAATTATATAGAACTCAACTGCTTCATGCCTATCAGAGTTTAGGTATTCAAAAGAACCACAAGTATCTAAAAAGATGAAAACGATGTAAATTTTACTAAATTCAAAGAGGAATTATGTTATATTCCATAGCAAACTACGCTAAAGATCTTCTTTATCCAAATTCCTCATAGCAGTTTCTCAAAAATCTGACCTCTTTCTCCGTACTGCTTATATAACAGGATCCTAGCCTGTGTTGCTTTTTTTCTCACTTCTGTCTTAATCATGTCCAATTCTGCAGGATTAATAAGCAACTAGTCTATTTTTAGTCTCCAACAATTACATTTCTTGTGTAATTTCAATGTGGTCTTTCCAGCCTATTCCTGGAATATATATATACATATATATATGTATATATAAACATACGTAGATATCATAAATTTTGTTGATGTAATGGATGTATAGCACAAAGTTCACAAATAATAATAATATATGCAATACTCGGTTCAGTTCAGTCCAGTCACTCAGTCGTGCCCAACTCTTTGCGACCCCATGGACTGCACCACGCCAGGCTTCCCTGTCCATCACCAGCTCCTGGAGCTTACTCAAACTCATGTCCATCAGTCGGCAATGCCATCCAATCATCTCATCCTCTGTCGTCCCATTCTCTTCCTGCCTTCAATCTTTCCCAGCATCAAGGACTTTACCAATGAATCAGTTCTTCACATCAGGTGGCCAAAGTATTGGAGCTTCAGCATCAGTTCTTCCAGTGAATATTCAGGACTGATTTCCTTTAGGATTGACTGGTTTGACCTCCTTGCAATCCAAGGACTCTCAAGAGTCTTCTCCAACACCACAATGCAAAAGCGTCAATCGTTCAGTGCTCAGCTTTCTTTACAGTCCAAATCTCACATCCATACATGACCACTGGAAAACCATAGCTTTGCCTAGACAGACCTTTGTTAGCAAAATAATGTCTTTGCTTTTTAATATGCTGTTTAGGTTGTTCATAACTTTTCTTCCAAGGAGCAACCATCTTTTAATTTCATGACTGCAGTTACTATCTGAAGTGATTTTGCAGCCCAAGAAAATAAAGTCTGTCACTATTTCCATCTATTTCCCATAAAGTGATGGGACTGGATGCCATGATCTTAGTTTTCTGAATGTTGAGTTTAAGCCAACTTTTTCATTCTCCACTTTCACTTTCATCAAGAGGCTCTTTGGTTCTTCATTTTCTGCCATAAGGGTGGTGTCATCTGTGTATCTGAGGTTATTGATATTTCTCCTGGCAATCTTGATTTCAGCTTATGTTTCATCCAGCCCAGCATTTCTCATGACGTAGTCTGCATATAAGTTAAATAAACAGGGTGACGATACACAGCCTCGGTGTTCTCCTTTCCCAATTTGGAACCAGTCTATTGTTCCATGTCCAGTTCTAACTGTTGCTTCTTGACCTGCATACAGATTTTTCAGGAGGTGGGTAAGGTGGTCTGGAATTCCCATCTCTTGAAGAATTTTCCAGTTTGTTGTGATCCACACTGTGAAATTCTTTGGCATAGTCAATGAAGCAAAAGTAGATGTTTTTTCTTGAACTCTCTTGCTTTTTTAGATGATGTTGGCAATTTGACCTCTGGTTCCTCTCCCTTTTCTAAATCCACCTTGTACCTCTGGAAGTTCTTGGTTCATGTACTGTTGGAGGCTGGCTTGAGTAACTTTCAGCATTAATTTGCTAGCATGTGAGATGAGTGCAACTGTGAGGCAATTTTAACATTCTTTTGCATTGCCTTTCTTTGGGATTGGAATAAAAACTGACCTTTTTTTAAATTTTGTGGCCACTGCTGAATTTTCCAAATTTGCTGGCATATTGAGTGCAGCACTTTAACAGCATCATATTTTAGGATTTGAAATAGCTCAACTGGAATTTCATCACCTTCACTAGCTTTTTTTGCAGTGATTCTTCCTAAGGCCCACTTGACTTGCATTCCAGGATGTCTGGTCTAGATGAGTGATCACACCATCGTGGTTATCTGGGTCATGAAGATACTTTTTATACAGTTCTTCTGTGTATTCTTGGCACCTCTTCTTAATATCTTCTGCTTCTGTTAGGTCCATACCATTTCTGCCCTTTATTGAGTCCATCTTTGCATGAAATGTTCCCTTGGTATCTCTAATTTTCTTGAAGAGATCTCTAGTCTTTCCCATTCTGTTGTTTTTCTCTATTTCTTTGTTTTTTTTTTTTTTAATTTTATTTTATTTTTAAACTTTACATAATTGTATTAGTTTTGCCAAATATCAAAATGAATCCACCACAGGTATACATGTGTTCCCCATCCTGAACCCTCCTCCCACCTCCCTCCCCATACCATCCCTCTGGGTCGTCCCAGTGCACTAGCCCCAAGCATCCAGTATCGTGCATCAAACCTGGACTCTCTCTCCTTGCTATTCTTTGGAACTCTGCATTCGGATGCTTATATCTTTCCTTTTCTTCTTTGATTTAACTTCTCTTCTTTTCTCAGCTATTTGTAAGGCCTCCTCAGACAATTATTTTGCCTTTTTGCATTTCTTTTTCTTGGGAATGGTCTTGATCACTGCCTCCTCTACAGTGTCACGAACCTCCATCCATAGTTCATCAGGCAGATCTTGTCCCTTAAGTCTATTTGTCATTTCCACTGTATAATTATAAGAGATTTGATTTAGGTCATACCTGAATTGCCTAGTGGTTTTCCCTACTTTCGTCAATTTAAGTCTGAATTTGGCAATAAGGATTCCATGGTCTGAGCCACAGTCAGCTCATGTTCTTGTTTTTTCTGACTGCCTAGAGCTTCTCCATCTTTTACTGCAAAGAATATAATCAATCTGATTTCAGTATTGACCATCTGGTGGTGTGTATTCTCTTGTGTTGTTGGAGGAGGGTATTTTCTATGACCAGTGCATTCTCTTGGTATAACTCTATTAGCCTTTGCCCTGCTTCATTCTGTACTCCAAGGCCAAACTTGCCCGTTACTCGAGATATCTCTTGGCTTCATGCTTTTGCATTCCAGTCCCCTATGATGAAAAGGACACTAGAAGGTCTTGTAGTTCATCATAGAAACGTTCAACTTCAGCTTCTTCAGCGTTACTGGTTGGGACATAGGCTTGGGTTACTGTGATAGTGAATGGTTTGCCTTAGAAACGAACAGAAATCATTCTGTCATTTTTGAAATTGCACCCAAGTACTGCATTTTGGACTCTTTTGTTGACCATGAGGGCTACACCATTTCTTCTCAGGGATTCTTGCCTACAGTAATAGATACAATGGTCATCTGAACTAAATTTACCCATTCCAGTCCAATTTAGTTCATTGATTCCTAAAATGTCGATGTTCGCTCTTGCCATCTCCTGTTTGACCACTTCCAATTTACCTTGATTCATGGACCTAACCTTTTAGGTTCCTATGTAACATTGTTCCGTACAGCATCAGACTTTACTTCCATCACCAGTCACGTCCACAACTGGACGTTGTTTTCACTTTGGCTCCATCTCTGCATTCTTTCTGGACTTATTTCTCCACTCTTCTCCTGTAGCATACTGGGCACCTACCGACCTGGGGAGTTCATCTTTCAGTGTCATATTGTTTTGCCTTTTCATACTGTTCGTCCTGTTATTTATTGTAAATTTCATACAACCAATTGATTCTCACACAACACTTTCCATTAATTTTTGCTAAATCTTGTACTTGTAGTCAACCAATGGCTGTAATTGATGAATAAATGTAGTTTACATATAAATGTGGTTGATATTTATATTTATGTTAATGAGTAAGACAGAGAGTCCCCCAGTAGCTCAGCAGGGCTTCCCGGGTGGCTCAGTGGTAAAGAACTCACCTGCCAATTTAAGGAGACACAGGTTGAATCCCTTGGTCAGGAAGATCCCCTGGAGGAGGAAATGGCAGCCCACACCACTATTCTTGCCTGGAGAACCTCATGGACAGAGTGGCTTGTGGGCGATGGTCCATAATCTACATAGTCAGATACGACTGACTGAGCACAGCACTCAATGAGTAAGACAAAAGTCAAACAAAGCTGTGTGTCACAGACCCACCCATTCATTAGAATGTGAGCAACTTCTTTACTAAGTTGGATAATATTTTTTTTAATACTATAAAATATTTCCTCAAGTTTCCATATTATTCACAACTCACAACATATTGAGTTATAAACTCAATATTCCTTTTTGCTTACTCTGCTTTACTAATATTTCCTACCTCACTTTCTTAAATTTAGACAACCAATAACAATAAATCAGGATTTGAAGTGTTTATTGATTTTTTTGGTGTAGATACTTTTATCATGGCCAATTTCAAGCAACTAACATGACATCACTGAACATGGAATCAAGAAAGGATCGCAATACCTTCATATGGTGTTTCTAGCATATACATGTAATAGACGCAAATAACCACAGAAGAACAGGTAATAATAAAATGTCATAAAACAGATATGAAGTGATGAGTTTTGAGTATTAGATGTCTATTCAAATTTTTTTCATTTAGGTTCACTTATGAGAGTAACCTGGGGCTTCCCTGGTGATTCAGATGGTAAAGAATCTGCCTGCAATGCAGGAAATCTAGGTTTGACTCCTGGGTTGGGAAGATTCCCTGGAGAAGGAAATGGCATCTGAGCAACTAACACACACACATGAGAATAACCTATTCAATGACCTTTGAACTGTACAAGTCCACTTGTATGTGGATTTTCTCAATAAATATTGAAACAATATTACAACAACTTGAAAAAAATCACAAATTGTACAGCCTAGAAATAACAATAAAGAGAAATTAGTATGTTCTGAATGCATAAAACATGTAGATATACACATGGCATACAAAATACGTGTTAATCAACTGTTTGAGTTGTTGGTAATGTTTCTTTTTTTTTTTTTTTTTGAGTTGTTGGTAATGTTTCTTGTCAACAGTAATTAAGTTGGGGTGAGTCAAAAGTTATATGTAAGTTTTCTACTGCACAAGGAATCAGCACCCCTAACTCCCACATTGTTCAAGAATCAACTGTGGGTTTGTTTGGTTTTTTTTTTTTTTTTTTTTGCATTCTTTTCTCCTTTACATTTAGCTAGTATTGAGTTTATTTGTTCTTTGAAAACTTTACGTGAATCTCACTTTTCTTGAGACTTTCCTTCTCTCCCTCCTTCCATCCCATTCTCCTCACATTGCCTTCTCTATAAGTTTTTCTGTTGCCTCTGCTCCACCCGCCTCACCAGGACTCCCAACCCAACCAAATATCTGATAGAGGCTTATGTTCCTGCTCCATGGCTTTATTGAGGACATCCAAGCTCAGTCATTTGATAAAGTTGAGTGTATTTTCTTCAGCTTCCCTAGGCCACAACTGAATCCCAAGCAACAGTTTTCTTCCTCTTTTGACAAGCTGAGAAGACTCACATTACCTCCTGGCCTCAATCAGTGAGCCCAGCTTTAGCTTCCCACTTGATATGAAGACTGCAACCCTCAGAAACTGCAGGAGCAGAACTCCTGGGCCTCCTGATTCTAGTCCTCCCTTGTTCTGATTCCAAACTGAAGCTCAGCCAGGGGGCTTCACCCCTCCACTTACCTCTTTATGTTCCTGTATTATTTGTTATCTTCAAAAGTAGTGAGTTTCTCTGTGAGCAAGGCTGTATCTTTTTGATACTTTATCTACTTCATTGAGTCCCATATACTTATATGGTTTTCTGGGGAAATGAATTGGGATAATTATGTGATTTTTTAAAATATAAAGGATTACAGCAATAAAAGGAAACACTAGTATAAAGCTGATGTATGGTCTCTGCCTAGAAAACACCCCCTTTCCTTTTTGTCTACCTGAATCTTAATAATTTTTCTCTGGCTACTTACTCTAACTCATGTTTTATCTTCCTTCAGTTTAGCCTCGTAAATATATATTAAGTTCTACAACATATCAAGCACTATACTAGCACTGAGAATACAATAATGAAGAAGACAGGCATGGTCCTTGTCTTCATGGAACGTGTATCTAGTGTTTTCATTGTTTAGTCTCTAAGTTGTGTTCGACTCTTTAGCCACTTCGTGGACTGTAGCCTGCCAGACTCCTCTGTCTATCGGATTTCCCAGGCAAGAATACTGGAGTGGGTTGCCATTTCCTTTTTCAGGGAATCTTTCTGATCCAGGGATCAAACCCATGTCTTCTGCATCAGCAGGTGGATTCCTTATCATTGAGCCACCTGGAAAACCTGTGTCTAGTATGGGAAACAGCTAAACAAAAATTTGCTGTACAGGATAATAATATTAAAGACCTTAGCAATTACCATTAGAGCATCATATTTTACAACTGATTACATACTCATTTTATTATTTTATGATTTGTACACATGGATTAATCATGTTTCCCCAATTCTGAAAGAACCATGAAGATAGTGAATATATATCCTGTAGTTCTCTTATTTATGTCTTTGAATTCACACATTAAGCTAGGGATCCCAGAGCACACAGGATTAAGTAGTCTTCATACTGCAGTAGGGTAAAAGGCACCAGAGCGAACAAAGAGGTAACTTTAAGGTCAGCTATTATTGCTTTTTGTCAATGGCCATTACAGAAGTTATAGAACAGTTTGTTGGTATAGAGTGATCTTTAAAGTCTCAGTGTATGGTTCAGAATAAGACTATTATGCTAGAGTTAATTTTAAAAAGAAACAGCAGATTATTGTGTCTCCATGTTAATTCAATTTTAAGGCTAAAATAAAGAAACTTTAAAGTGGCTAAAGTAACTTTATTCCTGATTTATGAAGCATCTCATCTTTTAAAAGGAGAGAGGCAGACCAAGGAGGAGACACAATTCTACATAAAAGACACTGTAAAAGCTAACTGTTCAGATCATGAATAGATACCGGGTTAAAGGACCTCCAGGAAACCTCTAGCATATACTCCAATATTTGGATCAAATTAAAGATAGTAAAATTACATCCATCAGATGAACATAACAAGAGACAGAAAATACCAAGTACTAGAGAGAATGTAGAATAGCTGGCATTCCCATATACTGCTGGTAGATGAAACATTTGGTACAACCACTTTGGAAAACTAGCATTATCTCCTAAAGATGAGCATAGGCGTACCTGTAACTTAGAGATTCTATTATTTTATCTACACCCAAGAGAAACGCACTGTGGTATATTCACACAGCGCAATAACTGTAGAGCAATGAGAATATACAATCTGCAACTACGTGGAGCCACTTGAATAAATCTCACAATGTTGAATGAAAGAAGCCAGACATTGGAAAGTGCTAATGCAATTAACAAGCATTATGAATTCATTTGGGGAGAACTGATACCTGTTGAACCTTTTCCATTTTATCTTTTTTCCACCAAATGCTGTCATATCAGCAACAGTTGGAGCAGATTAAAGTTATTAGAAAGACTATAAGACAGCAGAGTTTCCATCTGAAGAGGTCAGTGATTTCAGATAGGAGAGGAATACTAGATATCCAGTGAATGAGGCTATGTTCTCAGCCAGAGACTCTGTGGCAATGGGAAAAACATAAGCAAGAAGGGAAACTTGAAAAGAGAGGCTAAAGGCCAGTAAGAAAATTCAAAACAATTGAAAAGGATCATACAGTGAGTTAATGTTGCCATTTAAATACTCAACCACCCAAAGCTGGGAAAGAAAGAGGATCCCATACTTACAAGAAAGACCACACAGTGGCAAAACAGGAACACACCCTGATCTGAGACCAAAATCACACATCTCCTGGTAAAGTTAGGCAAAGTATAGCTGGAGAAAGATTAGAAGGTATAAAGTGATATGGAAGCCAGAAATGGGACTGCCTTCCCTAAACACAGCAGATATGTCAAGAAGCTCTCAGGTAGATAGACTGGACTATCATTAGGACTACCATAACCTTCTCACCATAAGAACCAACTCAGGAAAAATGTTTAAAGGGCTGTATTTATTATATATACATATATATATATATACATATATATGCATTTCAAATCTGGAATTAGAGTTTTAATTTCCAGGTACATTAAGGGGTATTGAAGAATGTTATCAGATCAGATCAGATCAGTCACTCAGTCATGTCCGACTCTTTGCAACCCCATGAATCACAGCACACCAGGCCTCCCTGTCCATCACCAACTCCCGGAGTTCACCCAGACTCACGTCCATCGAGTTAGTGATGCCATCCAGCCATCTCATCCTCTTTCGTCCCCTTCTCCTCTTGCCCCCAATCCCTCCCAGCATCAGAGTCTTTTCCAATGAGTCAACTCTTTGCATGAGGTGGCCAAAGTACTGGAGTTTCAGCTTTAGCATCATTCCTTCCAAAGAAATCCCAGGGCTGATCTCCTTCAGAATGGACTGGTTGGATCTCCTTACAGTCCAAGGGACTCTCAAGAGTCTTCTCCAACACCACAGTTCAAAAGCATCAATTCTTCGGTGCTCAGCCTTCTTCACAGTCCAACTCTCACATCCATACATGACCACAGGAAAAACCATAGCCTTGACTAGATGAACCTTTGTTGGCAAAGCTTGGTCATAACTTTCCTTCCAAGGAGTAAGCGTCCTTTAATTTCATGGCTGCAGTCACCATCTGCAGTGATTTTGGAGCCATTAAAATTTAAAACTTATATAAGTAAAAGTGAAAATAAACAAATGGGATTTAAGCAAATGTAAATGCTTTGCACAGCAAAGGAAACCATCAATAAAATAAAGACAACCTATGGAATGGGAGAAAATGTTTTCAAATGATGCAACCAACAGGGAGTCAGTATCCAAAAAACAAAAACTCTAAATCAAAGTATACATGTACCTCAGTGTTCAGAGCAACACTATTTACAATAACCAAGGCATGGAGACAAGCCAAATGCCCATCAACAGATGACTGGGTTAGGAAGAAGTGAGATATACATACATACTTATCACACACACACACACACACATATACATAGAATAGACCATGATTCAGTCATAAAAAAAGAATGAATATAACTTGCAGCAACATGGATGGGCCTGGAGAATGTTACACTTAGTGAAGTAAGTCAGACGGAGAAATACAAATACTACACGTGCATGCTAGGTTGCTCCATTCACGCCCAACTCTTTGTGACTCTGGACTGTAGCCCTCCAGGCTCCTCTTGTCTCTCCAGGCAAGAGTTGTGGAGTGGGTTGCCATGCCTTCCTCCAGGGGATCTTCCCAACCCAGGGACTGAACCTATGTCTCTTACATCGCCTGCATTGGCAAGTGGATTCTTTACCACTGGTGCCACCTGGGAAGCCCCCAAATACTAGATGATATCACAATACTATATAATATCACTATGTGGAATCTAAAAAAAATACAACTGAACTGATATACGAAACAGAAAACAGACATAGAAAGCAAACTTATGGTTACCAAAGCAGAAAGCAGAGGGAGGAGGGAGGGATAAATTAGGATTGTGAGATTAACAGATACAAAATACTCTATGAAAAATACATAAGCAATAGAGAATTACTATACAGCTCAGGGAAATATATTCCATATCTTATGATAACTTATAATAAAATATAATCTGGAAAAAAGCTGAATCACTATGCTATGTTCAGTGTTACAAATCAACTGTACCTCAATTAAAAAAAACCCTATATAATTATTATATTCTATAATTCTGGGCCTTTAAATACATTTTCAGTTCAGTGAAACTTCACTGTAGTTGGCCAGAGTTCGGCTATAGCCCGTCATGAAATATCACAGATGGGGTGGGGCGTGGGAGTGCAGAAAGCAGGAAGGAGGGCCAAGATGCTGTTCAGAGGGAAGTTCTGAAGGGCACACAGGGTGCGGCGGGAAGGAAGTGTGACTTAAAATACTGTGTACACGATCAGCTTTCCTTTCCTATTCATAACCTATAAACTTCAGCATATTAATTTTTAAATGTGTGTCCAGCATGTGCTAATTGTCAAGCACTGCACTAAGTAAGGCAGGTGAAGATCCTTTAGTAAAGACAGACTGTGCTCCTCTTCATTCCAGTGGAGGCATCAAGGTGAAGATAGGACAGAATAACTCTAAGGGAATAACTTCTTGTGCAAAATTTTCCCCAAATGGAGGAGAAACCATGTTTAATCATTTTTCCTGGATTGTTGTCTTTCTCAAGATTCTCACCTCCTTCCTCGTGTGCTTGGTACCCCAAGTCACATGCCCGGAATAAACACTCTCAATGACTCAAAGTTACTGCATCATGATCCCTAGGCCTTGGTCTTCAGGGCCCAGCAACCTAAGTACAGAGTAGAATTACTCAGCTCTCTCAGAGGCCCTCTCAAAAACAGATCAACAGAAAGCTGAATGACTAAATGATGTTACTGTTCATCTTTAAGTTTTGGGGTGTGTGTTTTTTTTAATTTTTATACCTGAGATTAGATACCCAGTCCTTTCATAAATCCAGAAAAACTGCATGCAGTCAGCAAGGAAGGGCTGAATATCACTGGATCCAGAGACCCTAAGACCCAGAACTAGAGCTGTAGTTCTAACAAGAGAACCGCCAGGGAGTGGAGGGTTAAGAGAACAAGCTTGCTTGGAGACTCAGCTTGACCCTCTGAAGCTTGTCTCAGCTCACCCCTCAGTGAAACAGAAAATTTAAGCCACTGCTTTGCTTTGGAGAAGGTTTTACTTAGAGAAGGATCAACCTTTTGTTCATTAAAACTTGAGGGTACTTCTTTAATCTTAGTAATTAAGATTCTTCTAATTTCAGTATGTGTTTTCCAAAAAAAAGGCTTTCAATAGTATTGAGTACTTGAATTATCAAACATTTGCTGATTGCTTACTTGTCTGTAGCCTCTTGAAATTTGCTAGGTCTTGGTCCCAAAAAAGACATTACTTGTGTTTTAATTTCTAATATTCAGAGGTCCTTTCTTTTTTGCCATCTGCAGATTTAACTGTATAATATTCAGCAAAAAGCAAAAAAAAAAAAAAAAAAATTAAATCATGTGAGAAATGTTGCCCACCTTCTCACCCACTGATCCTTTCTCAGGCACAAGACTCACTGAAGGCCCAAAGCTGCAGGTCATTCGTTTCATGCACTTTAATGACTCTCCTGGAGTGAAGGTCTCACCAAGTGGAGAGAGATCCCAGTGTTTAAAGATTTTCTTTTGCCTATCATGGTGCCTAAACCTGAGATAACCCTTTACTTGGTGCTCAACAGTGATCTTTCCTGCCACACTAAATGCTTAGATTTATTAAAAGGCGGCCCCACCGTGTGTTATGGGTAAGTTAATGAATCTTCACAGGCTAATTTTGACAATTAGCAATTTTGTACCTTACACGTCAATTTTAAAACCTAAATCTCTCGTGGTCTGTGACTTCGGTGTGGTTCTTCACTTTTGTCAATACTGTTTTTAAGCGGATAAAAACACTTAAAGTAATACTATTTTATCTGCAGACAAGAGAGATAATTTTATTTACAGTGTTTTAAAGGAAAGCACATTCTAGTCCATTTTAATTATGTCATGAAAATGAAGACGAAATAGAAGTAGGGGCTAAGAAACACTATCAACAGAAAAGCAATTCTCTACGGAAACTGGAGAATCCTACTTTTATTTTGAAATTTTAACACAGACCTGCAGGAGCTGGGCTGGTAATTGGTTTTTATAGTTTTGCTACAGCACTAAGTCATGTTTTATGGATTCTTTTATAGGAGAGCTGTGTTGCAATTTATTAAAAGGGAAGACAGACAGCATCAACCTACTAAAAGGTCAGAGAGAAAAAAGCAGATGGGTCTCTTCCCCTGAATCAGGTTAAAATGGTCCTGCCTGTCAAGAAAGCCATCACTTTGAAGAATTCATTATTCACCCCAAAAGAGGCATCTGTAATCAATGTTGCTCCTTTCTATTTCCCACACCACAACCACCACCTCTAATCAGATGAGGAAGAAATTCAGTAGTAATTGCAAGGCGATTCCAAATTGCGTTGGAAATATAACTTGGGAAATAGGCTACCCAGACTAGAGTCCGCTTCCTAATTGGTATGTTTGGAGCAAATCTACCTCATTCATGGCATCATCATGGGCAAAGGCTTCAGTAAGGACTGAACTGAGAGACCTTTTAATCTGTTCTGCCTCCAAGAAAAGAATCTCAAAGAGACCAAGCCCCTCCAGAGACATAATAACGTCAGTCAGTCTCTAACCCATCTCTGCAGCTCTAGTTAACGGCTGCAGCTCAAGTTACAAGGTTGCCCAGCTCTGTTTGGTGGATTCATTCCATTTCCAACCTTCTCTCATTATTTTCTTTACAAACCCCTTTTGTATTTTTTCCCTTGTGGGTCTCATGCTTTGAAGAACTTAGCTTATTAAACAAACAGTTAATGAAAAATAAGTGTTACAATTTTTATGAACCAAAATGGGAAATTGCCCATCAGAACTTTGATTTTGCGGACGTGTTCAGCACTACCACGTGAGTTATTACAGTCCTCTAAAGAAAAAAAGAAACTTTGCATTTTCAATTAGACTTTTTAGAAATGTAGGCAGTCTTCTATTGGCTTATACATCATTAAAATGCTGAAGCCTAATAATACATGAAGGTCTAAGGGTAGTTATCCACATTATAAGGGAGTTTCCATTCAGAGACCTTAAGAACGTTATAAAATCTCTGCTTAGTTCTTGCCTTTCAGGCACAAGCTACAAACATGAATTACTCATTTCAGGGTGCTGTTTAATTCTCTTCACTTGAGAACACACAGTTAACCACCTTGAGCCAAGGGAACCACAAACCCGGGTAAAAGATCTACCACTTTCTGTAGGTAGAACAGCTGCCTTCTGACACCTGTGCTTATCGCTAGAATCATATCCCTCACTTTCCATTTTCCATTCATGTTTATAAAATAAGGAAATAAAATACACTACTCAGATAACTGACCAATAAATGCTACTTTTCAGGCAGTGATGGCTTTGCTTGCTTGTTGGCAAGAAGCACCCCATAAAGAAAACTTGACATGGCTGTTTGGTAAGGTATAAGTCTGCATTTGGTAGAGGAAAGGAGACCTAGGGACTTAAATATATAATACACAGAAATGTAAGTCATTTGAAAGTCAAATTTTAAAAGTTGAGAACTAAAGTATCAGAAGTAAGATACAGATTTCCTACGTATATTTCATGTCTTAGACTAACAACTCTATGTAAAAAATAAACAACTCTGAAGTAAATATTTCAGCTTATTAATATATAGCTTTTTAATATTTCAGCTTTTTATAATATTTTTTTAATATACTAGCTACATAATACCAGTTATTACCACTTATAGAGTTTTGATTATGTGCCAGTACGTGGGCATACAAACACCCAATTTGTATACCCATGTGTGTGCAAATTAGATACTTGTTTTCACATGTTTTTTCCTGATTATCTGACTTAATCTTATTAATAACACTGAAAAATGGGATTTTTTTAAGCATTTTACTATAGAAACCAAAGGTCAACTATGAAGCATTCTGCCCAAGATCATATGCACCTACAAAATTGAAGATCTGGAATTAAGATTAAGTTCATCTGACTTTAAAAACCATGTTCTTTTTTCCACAGTTAAATGTCCTCTTAAGATTGTTTATTGAGACTGAATAGAACTGTTAAATCCTCCTGCCTTTGAACATAACCTCAATATGTTTCTCTCTAAAGCTACATTCTAGAAAACTTAAATAGTGGATAGCAAGGTCCTGTTTGTCATGTATTCGGTTTTAACTACTATCAGTTCTGGAGAATTGGACAGAACAGTGCCCATTTAAATTGGGCTTGTCTAAATGCCTGTTTCTCATAAATTCCCCAAGATTTGCTCGACCGTCCATTCGTCAATGTACAGCAACAGATTCTGTTTCCATTTATTATACACCTCTCTGTGCTGGCTACTTAACTATGTTCCTTATGTAAGTTATCATTGTTGTTTTAGTCACTAAGTTGTGTCTGACTCTTTTGCAGCCCCGTGGACTATTGCCTGCCAGGCTCCTCTGTCTATGGGATTTCTCAGGCAAGAATACTAGAGTGGGTTGCCATTTCCTTCTCCAGAGGACCTTCCCAACCAAGGGATTGAACCCGCATCTCCTGCATTGGCAGGGGGGTTCTTTACCACTCAGCCACCGGGGAAATTACTTATAGAAGTTATACCTGGAGAAATAAATGTTGAAAGAATGTAAAATTTAACATCCTTAAATAATCAGAAGAGTATTATGAGGCTTAAGTTACTATTTTTATGTAGGTAGAAGACAGAGGTTTGTTGAAGCCATACAGTGAAAAAATCAGGAAGCTGGAATCCAAGTATCTATCAGGCTCTTCCCCTGAAAGACCTTACCTGAAAGTTACAGCAGGTGGAGTGTCTTTGCTTTCAGGTTCTGGAAATTAGACTTTATTACATTTGGTATGGAAATCTATGTAATACTTGTCAAGGTTTCCCAAGAGCAGAGGTTAAGGCAAGGATGAAATTGTATGTGCATGCATGTTGCATGCTCAGTCATGTCCAGCTCTGTGACCCCTTGGATTACAGTCCACCAGACTCTTCTGTCCATGCGATTCTCCAGGCAAGAATACTGGAGAGGGTTGCTGTTTCCTCCTCCAGAGGATCTTCCCGACTTGGTACATGTGGTCTATTAGAAGGTGATTGAAGGAAATACGGGTAAAAAAGAAGAAGCGGAGCACAGAAGGCAAAGTGGCTTCCCT
This sequence comes from Bos grunniens, assembly GCF_055505025.1. Taxonomy (NCBI): domain Eukaryota; kingdom Metazoa; phylum Chordata; class Mammalia; order Artiodactyla; family Bovidae; genus Bos; species Bos grunniens. Next base: position 56,482,188 of record NC_141183.1, on the reverse strand, counting down.
GGTGGCTCAGACGGTAAAGAATCTGCCTGTGATGCAGGAGACCTGGGTTTGATTCCTGGGTTGGGAAGATACTCTGGAGTAGGAAATGGCAACCCACTCCAGTGTGCTTGCCTGGAGAATCCCATGGACAGAGGAGCCTGGCAGGCTGCAGTCCATGCGATCACAAAGAGTTGGACATGACTGAATGACTAACACACACACACACACAGAAGGGAAGGTTAAAAGGTGCATTATCAAACAAGTTAACATGTGGACAGTTGGAACTTAATCCCACTGGGAGACAAGAATGCTGTGAGGACCACACTGCCATTGGAAATAGCATAGAATGGAGCTGAAAACTCCCCAGCCATGTCCAGTCTGGTCAGAACAGCTTCAATATCATTAAGTGAGTAAGTCACCCATAGCTAAGATTGTTCTGACCTTTGAGATTTTCACAAGATAAGGTTGTTGAAAGATATAAGAATAGATTTGATGAAAGAACAGAATTATCATATTCATGCCCAGAAAGTCTCAACATTATAAAAATGTAAGTGATCTCCTGATCTGTAAATGAAAAAGAAACTCAAACAGAATATCCACAGGTTTATTAAGAGAACTTGGCTTGATTCTAAACTTCGTATGGAAGAACAAAGAGAAAACAAAGGCAAGAACAATAGCCATGGCAATTCTGAAAAGGGATAAAAGTTGGGCAAATTCATCATGAACAGATAGGTAGACTTGTAAAGTTGCAGTCATTCAGATAGTATGTACTGTCACACGGATAGACAAATAGATACGGCAGTAAGAGGTGATCTCAAAAATGGAAAGTAAAGGAGGAGGTTTAAGACTTCAGCGGAGAAGGTGGACTATTGATTCAGTAAGGGATGTGGGTCTGTTGACTTTTCATGTGGAGATAAATTACACTAGGGTTTCACTCTTTTCCATATGAAAAACCAATAGTCCCACAGTACTTAATGAGGTTGATCACTGGGGCAGCTTCCAGTGCTTTGGGATTTTTCTGCCATACCACTGTTGGCATTTTTTTCCTAAGGAAAATAAAAGCTTCTGTGAAATGGTTTTATTATATGTATTTATACAGTGGTTGAAACAAGGGTTTGGACCTTGAACATCTCAATAACCTTCCTTTGTCCCAGAACCTCCATAGGAATAGAATGCTTGTTTTCTCATAAAAACGGAGCAGAGAGGCAATAAAACCTCAGGATCCTCCATTCTCTTTCTCCTTTGAAAGTTTAAGTTTCATAATACTCAGTTTTACTTTGTTTAGATTCCAGTGTTCTATAGGCCCTCTGCTATATTTTGGCTGCTTCAAAATGCAAGGCAAATAAGTCTCATCTTATCTGTCCATTGAAACAGTAGTTCAAATGCTTTCGGAGCCAAGTCCCAACTCATAAAAAAGAATATCATAGCTGATTAGTAATGTCTGCCGTGGACACAATAGGGAAGTGACAGTATGCAGGCCAAGAATTTATCATTCTTTAATTTGATGTGTTTCTATCCAGAAATATAAGCATATTCTTACATCCTTGATCTAAGGAGATTAATATTATAATTCAAATAAATCAATACCAACTTCTGCCCACAGGGTATTTTTTCATAAAGCACCTGATTAGAATATGCTGCACAAACCAGATTTGTCCATCATGTTGCAGCTCTTCGAGAAGGAAAGGGGAGAGCCTACCCTCAATAGTTATTTGGCTTAAGCAAGCCAACAGTTGATTAGGGAATATGATATGCAGCCCAGGGTTTCCCTTCTAAATAAGATATACATGATAAAATTATGTTTTATCGTATATCTAAAATGGTATAGGCTTCATCAATAATCACTCGAAACTTTATTACTTTTAAATAATTTGAACAATTTTTCCCATGCAGGAAAGTTGGAGGGCAACCTAAACCTGGTACATCATTTTATTTGTTGAAAATATTTATGTTTCACTTCTATCAAAGAAAAAACTGGAGCCACTTACAACAAAAGCCATATACAATCTTGTTAATAAAAAAAAAGATAGGCTTGTTAATGACAATAGATTGCTCATTTTTCTCCAAATAAAGCCAAATTGTGTTTACACAGTATTTTTAATTGGTTTCTTTGATATGGGAGCTTTACATAGCTTTGCAATACTGTAAAATAAAGTTTCAACTGAAATTTATAACAGGAGGCTCTTAAAAGCATGATCTGTGACTCAAGAAATAAAGTAATAAATATAATCTCATGAAAGAATAGGTTTGTGATTTTTTTAAATGAAGTTTCTGTTTCTAGGGCAGTTTTCATGCTAGTTAAGCCAACATTGGACTTAGTTGCATTTATATCAGCAAAGACTTTTGTTTGCAAATGGCAGAGAGTATATGTCTCTTGCTGCCCTAAAGATTTTCTCCCCGATGTCCAAATTTTCAGGTCAGGCATTCATCTTACAATTGCACAGTTTTCATTTTCACTTATTGCTTTGATGCTAAAGATCACCCACTTGACCTCATCTCATTTGTTGTAATTCCCACCCTAGATGAAGCTTCAAGGCAAGCATGGAAACACATGTTCTATCTGGAGAATTAAAAGGGAAGAAAGTAACCAATATGCCTAACTTCTGTGGAAAGAGATCTTGGGGTCCATGAGAAGACTCCTAGTATGTGAGCATTAAGAATCTAAAACTGTGCACATGTTCCCAATCCTTGGCAAAAACAATACAATATTGTAAAGTAATTAGCCTCCAATTAAAATAAATAAATTTAAATTTAAAAAAAGATTTAAAGGAAAAATGAATCAAGGGCTGAGGAGAGCTTAATAACATGAATATCAAGATGTCTAATTCAGATGCTGGAGCTGAGTTACAAATCTGTCTTGAAATCAGTGGTTTATATCTTTTTGTATTGAGTTATGGACACCTTTGAAGATATAATAAAGTATCTGAAGCATTCCCTCAGAAATAAACAAAAAAAGAATCATTTATGAAAAAGTTATCAATAAAAACAGGGTTTTTTTTAAAATACCATAAAGTTTGCCTAACAATTCAATTTTAATTGTAACAAAATATGAATAGATAGATGTTTAAATGTTAATTAGGAAGAATAACTGGAAATATTTTTTCAGAAGTATCATCATAAACATTTAGAAGGAGTTCTCTACTTCTGGGGTTGGGGAGTGAGATGGTCAATACCCCACAGAGTTATAAAAGGACTAGGAATCGATATCCACATCAAGAATTATTTGTCTACTGAATGACTCATATTAATGTAGCCATCTCTAAATATATATATATATGCTTTTTTAATAAAGGAAATAAAAAATAAGAAGGAAAAAATCCAAAGTTTGAGAAGCTATTGGAGAATGTATTGATTTATTCATTCATCCCTCCACTTATAAACTCAACGACTAGTTATTAAACGCTGGCCATTGGATATCAGGATATTGAGAATAAATTCTAGGGATTTCCATCAGATCATAAACTCCTTGAGGGAAGGTAACAAGTTGGCTCAAGGCAATTAGCCGTCAGATGTTTCGTTTACGCTCTGTGGCGTGATCACAGCACACAGCTCCCAAGCTGGCCTCTACCTTCCATTCAGTACCTCTCTGGGTTGATGATATATGCTTAGAGAATGTGGACTCCTTTATACATCCAGGGTTGTCACCACTGAGGGGGACTTAAAAAATCATATATTTCTACTTCTTCACTTACAGATAGAATAAGAGGAGGCCCGTGGGATAAAGTGACTTCTCTAAAGTTACCCATTTCACCAGTGATGGAATCAAGGCTGGAACTCTTGTTATTACATTCTTTTCACTACAGAAAAAAATGAGGGTAGTAAATTTGCAAAGTGAAAGGGTCAGTCATCTCTGATTCTTTGCAACCCCATGGACGGTAGCCTGCCAGGCTCCTCTGTCCATGAAATTCTCCAGGCAAGAATACTGGAGTGGGTAGCCATTCCCTTCTCCAGGGGATCCTCCTGATCCGGGGATCAAACCCTGGTCTCCTCCATTGCAGGCAGATTCTTTACCGTCTGAGCAACCAGAGGAGCCCTAGCAAATTTGCAAAAGAATTATTTAAATGCCAATAATACTTGCAGTTTATGATTTTAAAAAAGATACCTATTTTTTACATCTATAAGAGAATAATGTTAAACTAAGTTGATGAACAATAAATACATGATATATGTATGATTTAAAATAAAAATATGCAGTTTATAATTTAAAAAAAATAAATAAATGCATTCCTAGACCAATTGCATTAATTTTTTATTTATTTATTGCTTACTTTCCTTCCACTTCCTCAAGGGTTTTATTTTTTTTAATTTGAAGTACATACAGAATTAATAAGATAAAAATAGCAATTGAGGGAATCTGGAGTGAGAGAGAGGAGGTGAGAAAAATTAAATGAAACAAGAAGTTACTTTGGTAGACCAAATGCACCAAAAAGTTCCACATAATAATTAGTAAAAATGGGTCACCAATGAAGGCTTTACTTCCTAGCAGCCAAGGAAAGAAGGACACAAAATTCATGGTAGGCATCCGATGAAAAGAGTCTAAAATCTGAAAGGTTACATATTCTGTTATTGTAACTATATGACACTCTGGAAAAGATAAAACTATGGAGACAGTAAAAAAAAAAAAAAATCTAAAGTTGCCAGGAGCTGGGGAATGAAAAAGGAATGAATAGTTGAAGCACAGTGGATTTTTAGAGCAGTGAAAAACTCCCTAAGAGATTGTAACGATGGATATACGTGATTGTACATTTATCCACGCCTATAGAACGTGCAACACCAAGAATGAACCCTGATGTAAACTATGGGCTTTGGGTGATTCTGACATGCCAGGGTAGTTCCCTGATGGTAACAAATGTGCCCTTCTGATGGGAGCTGTTGGTTACAGGGGAGGTTCTTCGTGTGGGGGGAGCACGGAGGTGAATGGGAAATCTCTGTACACTCCTTAATTTTTCTATAAACATAAAACTGCTCTTAAAAAAGTAAAATGCTTATGGAAAAAAAAATCTTGATTCTCAGGAGAAATTCCATGGCTCTTGGTCTTGAGACCACAATGAAGTTTTTCCCATGGGTCTTCAGAAAAGGCATTGCTTCTGTGAATTCAGCAGTAAATTTCAACAGTCTAGTTCCTGAGCCATTCTTCGTAGAAGCCAGGGGGACGGTAGTGCCCAGCAAAGTAAAAACATCTGGACAAAAGACCAGAACACTGTTCCAGGCACACAGCTCACTGAGGGTCTGGCCTCATCAGGGATAGCATTTAGCCTGCCTGGAGGAAAAATAAACAATCCACCGTGATAAACCCTCACCATGTGCCCAGGCTGTTCTGAGCATTTACACGTTGTCTTCACATCTTCTGCGCAGACCTAGTGAGTATTGTTGCTTGAAGCTGAGTTTTTAATTAAGGACTGAGCAATGGAAGTTGCAGCATTATAAAGGTCATATTTTCTGTCAAGAACTTGGAAAATATATATTCAGTATTGCAGAATTTTTTTTTCTAATGCTGAATCTGTAATCTTCTATGGAAATCAGAACATATGGCAGAAAATGTTCAGAGGAGAAAAGACAAAATCTTCAACATATTAGGTTAGGACCACTGAGCCACTGTCCTGTGTCCACGAAAAAGGCAGGTAATTGGGAATTTATGGTATCTGAGGCACTCCGGCACCTATGAGGCGTCTTCTCATGTGGCTCAGTGGTAAAGAATCTGCCTGCCAGTGCGAGAGAGGCAGGAGACGCAGGCTCAATCCCCTGGTCGGGAAGATTCTCCTGGAGGAGGAAATGGCAATCCACTCCAGTATTCTTGCCTGGAGGATGCCATGGACAGAGGAACCTGGCAGGCTGCTGTCCATACGGTCACAAAGAGTCAGACATGACTGAGCGTGCGTGCGCGCGCACACACACACACACACACACACATTCACAGTATCTATAAGAATGCAAGGTATGAATGTTTTCACTGATTTTAAGATTATGGCTATGAGAACTTGCTACAAGGCCTGAGTGTCAAATTAGCTATTCCACTTTGGGGTACACACCCAAAGGAAAACAAAAACACTAATTCAAAAAGTGACATGCACTCCTATGTTCACCACAGCATAATTTACAATAGCCAAGATACAGAAGCAACCTAAATGCCCACTGATAGAGGACTGGATACAGATGGCGTGGTATAGACACACAATGGAATAGTGCTCAATCCTAAAATGAAATCTTGTCATTTGCAACAGTATGAATGAGTCTAGAGGGTATTATGCTAAGTGAAATAAGTCAGACTGAAATAAGTCAGGTAGACCAATACCATATGATTTCACATATATGTGGAATCTAAAAAATAAAACAAAATGATAATGAGTGATGCTCAACATCACTCATTATCAGAGAAATGCAAATCAAAACCACTATGAGGTACCATTTCACACCAGTCAGAATGGCTGCGATCCAAAAGTCTACAAATAATAAATGCTGGAGAGGGTGTGGAGAAAAGGGAACCCTCTTACACTGTTGGTGGGAATGCAAACTAGTACAGCCACTATGGAGAACAGTGTGGAGATTCCTTAAAAAACTGGAAATAGAACTGCCTTATGATCCAGCAATCCCACTGCTGGGCATACACACTGAGGAAACCAGAAGGGAAAGAGACACGTGTACCCCAATGTTCATTGCAGCACTGTTTATAATAGCCAGGACATGGAAGCAACCTAGATGTCCATCAGCAGATGAATGGATAAGAAAGCTGTGGTACATATACACAATGGAGTATTACTCAGCCATTAAAAAGAATACATTTGAATCAATTCTAATGAGGTGGATGAAACTGGAGCCTATTATACAGAGTGAAGTAAGCCAGAAGGAAAAACACCAATACAGTATAATAATGCATGTATATGGAATTTAGAAAGATGGTAACAATAACCCTGTGTACGAGACAGCAAAAGAGACACTGATGTATAGAACAGTCTTATGGACTCTGTGGGAGAGGGAGAGGGTGGGAAGATTTGGGAGAATGGCATTGAAACATGTAAAATATCATGTATGAAACGAGATGCCAGTCCAGGTTCGATGCACGATACTGGATGCTTGGGGCTAGTGCACTGGGACGACCCAGAGGGATGGTATGGGGAGGGAGGAGGGAGGAGGGTTCAGGATGGGGAACACATGTATACCTGTGGTGGATTCATTTTGATATTTGGCAAAACTAATACAATTATGTAAAGTTTAAAAATAAAATAAAATTTTAAAAATAAATAAATAAATAAATCTGCAATTAAAAAAAAAAAAAAGAAACAAAAATTGACAGAGAACAAACAGGTAGTTGCCAGAAGGAAGGGAGGTAGAGAGACAGGTGATATTGATAAAAGGGATTTAAAAGAAACAAACCTCCAGTTATATGATAAATAAGTCACGGCAATGGAATATGCAGCATAAGGAATATGGCCAATAATACTGTAATAACTTTGCATGGGAACAGACAGTTACTAGACTTACTGTCACGATCATTTCAAAATGTATGCAAATGTCAAAGCTCTATGTAATACAACTGAAACTAACATAATAGTGCAGATTAACTACATTTCAATGGAAAAACTAAGTGCTTTTATCAAATAAAAGCGACAGCAAATCTGCTCTTACTACCTTGTCTCTGTGTACCATTCAGATCAGTTCAGTTCAGTTGCTCAGTGGTGTCTGACTCTTTGCGACCCCATGAACCGCGCAGCATGCCAGGCCTCCCTGTCCATCACCAACTCCTGGAGTCCATCCAAACCCATGTTCATTGAGTCGATGCTGCCATCCAACCATCTCATCCTCTGTTGTCCCCTTCTCCTCCTGCCCTCAATCTTTCCCAGCATCATACATATGAAATGATTATTTAAGCCTGTTAACCAGCTCACATAAGTGATTACAGCCAGAACTTCCAGGTGATTCCTTCCCCATGGTTACATCTCCAGGATGTTTTCCTCTGGACTGCATGCAGTCCGATTTCCCTAACACCCAAGATGGGTCCTCATAAAAAAAGACATCTCCTCCACAACAGAGCTTCCCAGCACCCCCTGCACATCAGAATCACCAGGGGAGCTTCAAAAGAGCCCAACATCCACTCTGGACCCCAGCCCAAGGATCTTGGAATCTCTGGGGGTAGAACCCTCACAACACAAAGATGGAGATAAAAAGAGGACAGAGTCCCAGGTCCCTGGTACCCTGGAAGCAGGTGAGGATGAAAGAGATAGTGAAGAAGGAGACCAATCAAAGGGCTGGAAGCTTGTGCCCGGCAGAGAGGAATCTGATCCTGTGACTCTGGCTGCAAATGTAGACCAGCTCCCAGATGTGAAGAACCCTGTTCCTCCCCCACTTCTGTGCATCCTGCCTCCTGCCCCCAGAACAGCCCTACCTCGACATCCACGAGCACTAGGCTTCAATCAGTACAGTCAGAGACAGCCAGGGAGAGGGGGAGTGAAGAGTGAAAGGCCAGAGGGGAAGGAAAGAGGGTGGGGAGAACGGCAGCAGGGAAGAGAAGTCCTGGGTTCCAGCCTATCCTTGAGCATGGCCATTTGATTCATGGATTCTCTTCTGTGTAATTCTGCATTAAAGGTGGAGATAGCTGGTCACAACTGGTACTTTCATTTTCACAATCCTTTTTTTTTTTTTAACTGGAGTGTAGTGGCTTTACAGCTGTTAGTTTCTGCTGTAGACCTAAGTGAATCAGTTTTACATACAGATATATCCCCTCTTTTTTAGATTTCTTTCCCACTTAGGTCACCACAAAGCACTGAGATAAGTCTTCTGTGCTAGACAGTAGGTTCTCACTAGTTATATATTTCAAAGGAGATCAGCCCTGGGATTTCTTTGGAAGGAATGATGCTAAAGCTGAAGCTCTAGTACTTTGGCCACCTCGTGTGAAGAGTTGACTCATTGGAAAAGACTCTGATGCTGGGAGGGATTGGGGGCAGGAGGAGAAGGGGACGACAGAGGATGAGATGGCTGGATGGCATCACTGACTCGATGGACGTGAGTCCGAGTGAACTCCGGGAGTTGGTGATGGACAGGGAGGCCTGGTGTGCTGCGATTCATGGGGTCGCAAAGAGTCGGACACAACTGAGCGACTGATCTGATCTGATCTGATCTGAGTGAATATATTTCAATCCTAATCTCCCAGTTCATCCCACCTCCACATCTGGCCTCCATAAGTTTGTTCTCTATGTCTATTTTTGCTTTGCAAGTCAATTCATCTGCACCATTTTACTAGATTCCACATGTAAGTGATATTATACGGTCGCTGTTTTTCTTTTTTTTCTGACTTACCTCACACTGTATGACTGTCTCGAGGTCTGTCCACATCTCTGCAAATGGCACTATTTCCTTCCTTTTATGGCTAAGTAGTAGTCCACTGTCTACATGTACCACGTCTTGTTTAACCATTCCCCCATTTATGGATGTTTAGGTTGCTGTTCTGGCTACTGTAAATTGTGCAGAAATGAACACTGGTGTATCGTTTTAAATTACGGTTTTCTCCAGGTACATGCCCAGGAGTGGGATTGTTGGGTCATATAGTAGTTCTATTTTTAGTTTTTTGAGTAACCTTCATACTGTTCTCCATAGTGAAGGTACCAATTTACACTCCCACCAACAGTGTATTGCTGTCAGTCGCCTAGTCATGTCCAGCTCTTTGTAACCCCATAGAATGTAGCCTGCCCGCCAGGCTCCTCTGTTCATGGAATTCTCCAGGCAAGAATACTGGAGTGGGTTGCCATGTCCTTCTCCAGGGGACCTTCCTGACCCGGGGTTTGAATCCAGGTCTCCTGCGCTGCAGGCAGATTCTTTACGGTCTGAGCCATCAGGGAAGCCCACACCAACAGTGAAGGAGGGTTCCTTTTTGCCACACCCTCTCCAACATTTATTGTTTGTAGCTTTTTTTGATGATAGCCATTCTTACTGATGTAAAGCGATACCTCACTGTAGTTTTGATTTGCGTTTCTCTAATAATGAGGACTGCTGAGCATCTTTTCATGTGTTTATTGGTCATCTGTATGTCTTCTTTGGAGAACTGTCTGTACAGACCTTCCACCTATTTCCGCCCCCCCCCCCCCGCCATTGGGTTATTTGCTTTTTGATATTGAGCTACTTAAGCTGTTTGTATATTTTGTTAATTAATATCTTGCCGGTTGCTTTGTGGCAAATATTTTCTCGCACTCTGAGGGTTTCCTTTGCTTTGCAAAAGCTTTCAAGTTGAACTTAAAAATATTTTCTCCCATTCTGAGGGTTTCCTTTGCTTTGCAAAAGCCTTTAAGTTTAACTAGGCCCCATTGTTTGTTTTGTTGTCATTACTCTGGGAGGTGACTAAAAAAGTCTTGCTGTGATTTTTGTCGAAGAGTCTGCCCACATTTTCCTGTAAGAATTTTATCGTGTCCAGCCTTACATTTAGGTCTTTAATCTATTTTGAATTTATTTTTGTTACAGTGTTAGGCAGTGTTCTAATTTCATTCTTTTACATGTAGCTGCCTGGTTTTCCCTGAACCACTTATTGAAGAGGCTGTCTTTTCTCCATTATATATTCTTGCCTCTTATGTCATAGGTCAGGTGACCATAGGTACATGAGTTTATCTCTGGGCTCTATCCTGTCCCATTGGTCTATATTTCTGTTTTTGTGCCAGGATCATACTGTCTTGATTACTGCAGCTTTGTAGTATAATCTGAAGTCAGGGAGCCTGATTCCTCCAGCTTCACTTTTCTTTCTCAAGATTGCATTGGTTATCCAGGGTCTTTTGGGATTTTGTACAAATTGTAAAAAGTTTTATTCTAACTTCTGTGATAAATGCCACTGGTTTTTTGATAAGGATTCCACTGAATTTGCAGATTACTTTGGCTATTATAGCTATTTTCACAATACTGATTCTTCCAATCCAAGATCACACTGTGTCTCTCTATATGTTTGTGTTGTCTTTGATTTCTTTTTTTTTTTTTTTCACTTTACAATATTGTATTGGTTTTGCCATACATCAACATGCATCCACCACAGGTGTACGCGTGTTCCCCATCCTGAACCCCGCATATTTCTTTTGTCAGTATCCTACAGTTATCAGACTGTAGGCCTTTTGCCTTCTTAGCTAGATTTACTTCTAGGTAGCTTATTCTTTTTGTTGTGATGGCAAATGGGATCGTTTCCTTAATTTCTCTTTCTGATCTTCTGTTTTTAGTATATAGGAATGCAAGAGATTTCTGTGTATTAATTTTGTATCTTGCAACTTTACCAAATTCATTGATGAGCTCTAGTAGTATTCTGGTGGCCTCTTCAAGATTTTCTGTGTATAGTATTATGTCATCTGCAAACAATGACAGTTTTACTTCTTTTTTCTGATTTGAATTCCTTTCATTTCTTTCTCTTCTCTGATTGCCATGGCTAGGACTTCCAAAACTATGTAAAATATTAGTGGTGAAGGTGGACATTCTACCTTGTTCCTGATCTTAGAAGAAATGCTTTCAGGTTTTTCCTGTTGAGAGTGATATTTGCTCTATGTTGAGTCTGCACACCCGCTTAGAACTATAGAATATACTGGAAGGAGCACTGTGCCTTTGGGTACAGAGAGAGTGGGAATAAGTCCTATTTTTTTCAGGCTTCCTGTTTTTAAGTCACAGCACAGCTCCAAATGCCTGGAATGTAGGCTTTAGTTCTCTCTGCCAACACAGTCCACCAAGCACAGACTTTTGTCCCAGAAAACGACAGTCACTACTCCCTGTAAGCTCAGGCTGTGTGGAAGGGGAGAGTCCTTGGGAGAAACACACTTGTAAAAAGAAAAGTGCATTTTACATCCTTTCCTCCATACCCTCAAAGAAGTCCAAATTAATTGTATGAATTTAAAAGTGGCTAATTTTTAATGGAAATTTAATCTCTCTGTTTCCCCAGTGAAAAAGTAGCCTGTTTACAAAGCAAGAAGTTCAGTGTGGTAAGTGTAATCCAATCATGCTTTGTAAATGGTCATCTTTTCCCTGGACTATTGTATATAACACAGCTTTTACACAAGCTTGTTAAATTTTAGATATTCAAGACAATTGACTCTAAAACCTTTGATTGCCTTGGTTATAGTTTCTCATCACTGGTTAAGACTCCATAATCTAATAACAGGAATTTATGTAAGAACTTCCAATTTACTATGGAGAAGAATTAGTAGATAATGACTCTGCCTAAAGAAAGAATGTGTCATGAGCTAAGTAAGACCTAACGAGCGCGGTTGTTTCCATTCTGAATCCCTCCATTGTCCAGTAGCGTAAACTACCCATGCTAGCCTTAGTCTGAGAACAGTCTGCTAGGAGTTAGAAAAGATTAATGAGAACATTTGCAAAAACTCAAGTCAAGCCGTTTTACTGGGGAGTAGAGAAGGGTTGATTTTAATCCATTGTCCGTGAGCTTGGAAGGAAATCAGTATTTGCAGACTACCAAATAAGAAATATGTGATATTTCCCTTAGTCTCTCAAAATGTGGGCATTTTCCCCTTGGAAATGGGAAGGGCAGACACAGCCTTCCCTCCTCTAGTTCTCTCACCTATGAAAGGAAGCCCGAATTCATCCGGCTTGCTTTTTCATTATTTGAGGCTGAGAACTTGGAGTAAACAGTAAGGGAGGGTCACATTCTGAAAGTTTAAGTATGGTCAGAGGTAGGAGCACAGAAAATAAGGCCAGCTTCGCCTGCCTGCCAACCTATCCAGCTTTCTTTTCTTAAAGGGTAGTTTTAGGCCACAAGTAACAATCAATTAATATAAACATTTAAGATATTTAAAATTGATATGTAGCAAATATTAGTGACCAACTATGAACCAGACAGTTTCTCTATTATGCTATTAAGATACATGTGAAAACTTTAATAACAAGTTTACAGAATGGTTCATTTTATCCCTATTTTGCAGATACAAAACCAAGCTCAGAGACATAATTACCTGCCTAAGGCTATACATCTACCAAGCGACAAATCAAGAGTTCTAACCTAATTCTATCTCTTTTGCCAAACTATATTATCTTCCAAGATTATCATCAGAAGTGTGTTAAGTCAAAATGGGTGTCTGTAATTATTTGTTCATTCACTCATTCATTCAAGTTAGGCCTGGATCACCTAACTGCATCCTGACCAGAGCCACAGGCTTTGCGGTAAAGCCCTAGGTCTGTCACTGGCTATGCTGGTGGCCTGGTTAACTCATTTAACCGTGGGTTCCTGATTTATGAATTCTGTGTGTGCATTCTGTGCTGAGTCACTCAGTCGTGTCCAACTCTTTGTGACCCCACAGACTATAACCTGCCAGGCTCTTTTGTCCATGGGGATTCTCCAGGCAAGAATACTGGAGTGGGTGGCCATGCCTTCCTCCAGGGGATCTTCCCAACCCAGGGATCCAACCCAGGTCTCCCACATTGCAGGCAGATTCTTTACCCTCTGAGCCACCAGGAAAGCCCAATTTATGAACAGGAGACCATGATGGTGCCAACTTCAGAAAGTTACTATAGATTAAATTAAATGATAACTTAAGGCCTCGGTTTGGTGCCTGGATATAGTCAGCACTCACTTAGCTTTGTGTTGATGGCTGTGGTGGTCATGGTGGCAATGGGGTCTTGGGGGTAGAAATGTTCTTTCTCTGCTAGGGAAAGCTGGCACTTGAATCCTGGAACCGATAGGGACCTTGGGGACTCATCTGCTCCTCTGCCTTCGGCTGCAGATGGAGCCATAAGCAACAGCGCCGCGTCAATGCCGCATGCGATGCAGCTGATTTTATTCACTAGCCCTGGAACAGTAATAGTTTCTCTCTCTTGCCCATGACTCTGGAAAAAGAGGATCAATCCCAAAGGCTCCAGGGCCTGCAGACACCCCAGTGACACGGTGGGGAGCATTTTCCAACAGTGTGTAAAAGCCTCCACTTGGGCTCTCAGCCCTGTCTCAGACTCATGCGCTCCTCAGAAGCCCTGCCAGTTTACTCACAGTCACCAAACCTCCAGGCCACAAGTAAGCGAGGATATGGGGACTATTCAGGGGATTCCCTCCCCTGCAAATTTCATCTAGATTTTTGGCACTGTGGAGACAGCCATAGTCACAATTTCCTTTGGACAATTTAAGAAATTAATATTAAAGGATGTGTCACCGTGGATCTAGAAAACAGGTCATCATCAGTTTCCTCCAGCAGCAAAATCCTCCAGGAGGGGATTTTGGAATCAAAGGGGAAACATTCCCTGGTTAGCTTACCTGTCTTGCCTTCCACTAACCCACCTTCCCAGAGCACTTTCATCCTGTCCGTATTCAAATGCTACCCTGGAAACCTCACTGTAATTCCTCAACCTAAGATACACAAACATCTAGAACTAACCAATTCTGTAGCAGACTGATAATGCTACTACTAAAAGTCTCTGCTGGAATTGTAGAATATTAGCCAGAATAAGAGCTGGGTAAAGGCTTACAAATTTAACCCTTCCTTTGTGTTCACTTGCACATGATGATTTTATTAAAATGACACAGTGTTTTTATTTGCCATGAAATCCCCATCTCACAGTTCTAATAGGATTCACCTCACTTTATCTGATAGGTGAGATGTTAGGAACTTTCATGACCCATAGTCCAAACTAGAAACTATAATTCCAAACTATAATGACACTTTGTGTCTGATTCTGCAACTCCATGGACTATATAGCCTGCCAGGCTCCTCTGTCCATGGAATTCTCCAGGCCAGAATTCTGGAGTGGGTTGCCATTCCCTTCTCCAGGGAACCTTCATAACCCAGGGATCGAACCAGGGTCTCCTACATTGCAGGCAGATTCCTTACTATCTGAGCCACCAGAGAAGCCCCCAAATATGCTAGTTGCTCAGTCGTGTCTGACTCTTTGCAACCCCGTGGACTTTAGCCCACCAGACTCCTCTGTCCGTGGAATTATCCAGGAAGGATACTGGAGTGGGTAGCCATTCCCTTTTCCAGGGGATCTTCCCGACCCAGGGATTGAACTCAGGTCTCTTACACTGCAGGCAAATTCTTTACCATCTCAGCCATGATATTATTCCTTACTGTGGCTTAAAAATCATCTTTCAAATATAACACTGGAGTGCAGATATGAAAATAATAACAGCATTAATAAATGATGGCTGTCATGCTATTTTTTTCCTCCAAATAACCTCCATTTTGTTTTCACTCTCATTGCTGTGGCATGTTAGGGTTTTGCTCAGGTTCCATGGGAAGGTGCTGAGACCATCCATATGCTTTGTGTTGCAGAGTTGAGTGTACCTCGAGCCTACCCATCACAAGGCAGGATTTGGAGTAAAGTGCTGGTAGAGAGAGGACTTCAGAACATACACAAATTATCCAGTTCACTGCAGCTACACTGCTCTCTTTATTCATAAAATAGTAGGCACATCCTTCTGCCTTGATGAAATCCCAAATTATTAGTGATATAGAGTGACTATGAAGAGGAGCAGAAAGAGTGTCAGCCATGATTTTTGCTTGCTTATTTCTTGACTATTCATAAATATTTATTGAACAATCTGACGTTTGTTTAGACTATTTCTTTTTAACCAACAATGTAATTGAAAAAAATTCAGCTGGTACTTTTGTATAAACATCACTGTGATCTTGGTATAATGCAAATTACTTGTAAACTGCCACACAAGCTAAGAATTTTCTGCTTTCTTAAGTACCGAGGTTTTAGTTTAAAATGTCATATAGATAAGACAGCCATGATTTCTTGAGTGTTTATTGCATCTGGACATCACTGCATGGAGTGGCTTATGTAATCTTCACAACCACTCCATAGTTTAGGTACTATTATTATGTCTACTTTTGAGAGAAAAAAGACACAGCAAAGTTAAGTAACAGTCCTAAAATCACCAACCACTGAGTGGCAGAGTCAGTATTCAAAAGCACTTCACAAGTCCTCATTTTTAACCACTGCGTCACAATTAGACTTCAAGAATCAAAGCTTCTATGTCATAATTTTTGTTATGAACTCTTTGACTTCTGTAAAAGGAAAAGGCTGAAGTAGGTGAGTGTTCCCAGTATAACTTATATCAAGAGATTCATGGGAGAAAGACAAAAAGGATTTAAAAAGACAGTAAAGTCCACTGGCACGCATTGTCATAGAGGAAAAAGAACACGAGATGGTAACTGTTTTCCCCTCTAGTTCGTCGGTGATCTTGATGACATGGGTTTGAAGGCAATGGCACCCCACTCCAGTCCTCTTGCCTGGAAAATCCCACAGACAGAGGAGCCTGGTAGGCTGCAGTCCATAGGGTCACGAAGAGTCGGACACGACTGCACGACTTCACTTTCACTTTTCACTTTCATGCATTGGAGAAGGAAATGGCAACCCACTCCAGTGTTCTTGCCTGGAGAATCCCAGGGATGGTGGAGACTGGTGGGCTTCCATCTATGGGGTCGCACAGAGTCCGACACGACTGAAGCAACTTAGCAGCTTAGCAGCAGTCTTCAACTAGAACTAAAGAAGACTATATCCTGGGTGTTACCCCATTAATGTTTGTGGAAACACATAAACTGTTTCATGTATATTCTCTCCTCTTTCACAGCGTGCAATTCAATTCTCAGTCCCATCTTACCAGGTGTATTTAGTATCCAAAGAATTTGTTATCACACACACGCACACACACTCCATTCAAATTACTTAAAGGAAGTAACTTATTCATGGATGCAATTTGGCTCATTACGTGCAATTATGACCACGCATCTGCCATTCAAGCAGAGAGCTGCCCTTGGTTTCATGTGAGGATAACCAAAAATAGATTTATCGAAACCATGGTGGCCTAAAAATTATCATACCAAATTTAAACTTTCGGATAGACATCTTCCCTAGTGTGACTTCCTGTTTTGCAGAAAAGAGTCTGACGAAATAATAATAAAAGAGGCTCATCGCATTTCTGTTCACCAAGTGGCTGTTCCAAACAACATTTTAATGATTCAAGTGTAAATGAATCAGAAGCATATGGCTTAGATTTCCCTTAAAATACACAAGGGTTTTTAAATGAGGGAGAGTGGAATGAAGAATTTCCCCAAATTTAGTGCTCTTTGCAAATGGCTTTTCTAATGTTATTAAAAAATGGTGGTGGGGGAGGTGCCGGGGTGCTGATTCACTTTGAACTGTATTTGGCAAACAGTGGTGGAGTGGGGCAAAGGTTCCTAACATCTTCTTTAAAAGGGGACCAACCTTCTTCTTGGGCATCAACTAATTCATCCCAACCAGCATTCTTGATGAGTTAAGCGTAAATGAATCAGTAACATACGGATTGCATTTGAAATACACTGGGGATTTTAAAATGAAGGAAAAAAGCACTTGGTAAAGTATGTTTGGAATTTTGCCAAGCACCGTAATGTTTTTTGTATTAAAAAAAAAAAAAAAAGAAAAGATTTGAAACAATTGATGAATTCCTCCCAGGCCCTGCCATTCTCACCAGGAGGAATAGTGGCATGGTTATTTGTGTGACTATTCCAGGCCCCTCCCTCTTAAACAACACTGGGGAACAGCCAGGGCCCGGCATCACTTTTTTGGTACCCAGACTTCTCCCTAATTTTAAGTGTCCATCTTACAGAAGATCACTTCCTGAGTAAGAGCGGAAGCTAGCATACTTATAACCCTCTTGTGAGAATATGCAAATATAGTACATTTGACTGTTCAGTCATTTGTTTTCCTCGATAAACATAAGAGGCAATTGAACAGAGATTGGAATCCATCCCTAATTGGGATCTGATCTTGTGTTTACTTTTCAGCTTCCTCCCTTGGCATCTGAATAAAACGAGTGATGACTTGGTGCTCTGTAGCCCACACAAAGCCCCCCTAAACCAGTGGCTCCTCACTTTTCACCTCCATGGACTTTATTATTTTTCCTTTCCTCTCCAAGTCCATAGTTTGATGGATATACACCAGATACACTTATTGAGAAATCATTTCCTCATTTTGTTATTAATAAAAAGAACTACCGTTGCCACAGAACCAACAGAAACATCCTGAGTTGATAGAAATTGAATTAAATAGGCGTCAGTTCTCCTCTGTGGTCTGAACCCAGTTGGTTCTGTAACTCTAGTGGGTGTTTCTGACATATTGGGAATACCTCTGAGAAGCACGTCTCTTCCTGCATGGGTCCCCAAAGGATCAAAATCCTAGGTAGTGAATCATTAACTGAAAGGGTCTGATAGGCATTTCAAGGTAGAGAGATGTCCAGAACAGCACCAGTCGAATTCTGTAGGGAAGAGCTCGAAAGTACCCTGGTATCTTTCCTAAATGCTGGGCAAGTGCAAAGACATGCTTGCTCTGAGAACCTTCTCAGAGAGAGTTGAGGACGGCTGAGGCCGCCCTCCCTGACACAGACCTCCCAGGGCCCAGAGCGTCTCCTCTTCTCTCTGGAGCATCCTATTCCTCATCTGGAGCCCAGAGCCGACGGGCTGGCTCCATTTAGGACCTCTGCTGAGGCTTTAGTGGTTTCAGTCCCTCCGCAGAAACCCAAACACCTATTTTATTTTCAAGACAATTAAGTGTGAGTCGTCAAGGCTCGTTAGAGGGCTTTAAAGAAAAATTGACTCTATTATTTCCCTGCTCTGTTTTTTGAGGGTGGGGTAGGGGGATGAAGGGAATGGGAGGGAGTGACTGTGTGACGAGCCAGGTAAAAATTCACAAGTTCATCTCTTCACCTCAGAACTTCAGCAAACATTTTCCTGCAAGTTTTCAGGGCAGTAGGTGGGAAGGCAGCTCCTCTCATAACATTTGAAAAGAAGCTCTGCTCTCTGAATTCCTGTGAAGCAGACACCACTCTGGCAAAATCCTTGGGAGACCCATCATCTTGAGACAGCCATGGAGACAGTTTGACATTAATGAAAATGTGCAAATGAGATCACAAACTAGGTTGGAAGAACCGTTTCCAAACAACCTGTGACCCTTTTTCTTTCCTTCTTGCTGCACCCAGAGAAAGGAGCCACAGTAACCACAGGGATGGGATTAACAGTGAAGGAGAAAGGAGAGGGTCCCCTTCCTTCCTTTCGGGTGTCCAGCACCAGAGTTAAGGTGCCGCTGTTGCTCTTTGAAATGAATTATGTCTGTGGCATGAACGACTGAACCTCAGCAGAGCCCGAGTCCTGGGAGCGCACACATATGCTTAATTTTATTTCAGGAAAGCAGTCAAGCCAGAGGCACTTAGTCCCTGCAGTGGGGCCCACTCAGAAACAAGACGGACAAGTTCACAGGCCATGGCCCAGCAGCCTCCAAAGGGTTGACATAAGATCGATTGGCCATCCCGGGCCATTTAGCAAACAGTTTACATAGGCGGCCTGGGTCCTGGATTTAAACTAAATGAAAACTATCGGGAGAATTCCCTATAAAGTGGACTTGATCTATATTAGGGAACAGGCTAATTATAGGGATTGGCATATATGGAATCAAAGCGAAACACTATATGAGACTGGAGAGTGGTGGTCTTTTATACCAGGGTGGTCTGAAACCGGGGTTTAATGTATGTACAATATACAAACATTTTTGACAGACCATTAACACCTATAATCTTGTAAATATTTGCAATTTTCTAGATCATAAATATAGCTGCATAAGCAGTTCTTTCAGAACATCATTTATACACCATTAAAGGTTAATTTACAAGTTAGTACCTTATAGAAAGAAGATATGTGGGCTTTATGCTAACTTTCTGTAAAGGGAGACTGGTGTCTCCAAAAGCAATTTGTAGCTCTCCTGTGGGTCTGACTGGGGTCCTATTCAAAGCACTATTTGAATTCTTTTCATCAGCTCATGTTCACAGCAAACTTAATCTTCTGTTTTGGGAGAAAAAGAAACAGAGGAGAGAGAAAGATCTGAGGTCTTCGGGCTGTACTTCCAAGCATCCAACTGTTTATTTGAACAGTCTCTGTTGGCACCATCCTCATTTGTCATTGTCGCTCTGATACCTGTACCTTAGCCTCCAGCCCAAAGGGCTTCCAACAATTCTCAACCTAAAGACCCCCTGAGGGACCAACCAACAGAGAAAGCCTGACCTATGAGGGTGATATTACATCATGGGACATTACATTTAGTGAAATATCAAAAGGGGGTGGATAAGGGGGTAGGAAGTGTTTGGGGGGATACTCTTTCCCCTTCCAGCTGGGCAATACTGGAGTCTCACTGAAGCTGGTGATGGGAACTCAGGTTCCTATAGGGACTGCCCACAAATTAGAGTGGTGGAAAGATGCTGGGGCTTACTGGGAAAAGAGCATCTCCTCTCTGGAGGGCTGGTAAAAGTGGGTCAGACTCGCGAGGAGGAAGCCACAGAGTGAGGTCAAGTGACCACAGAGGATTTATGCTGTCTGTTAAGAGGCTGAACTGTGTAACTTACTCAGCGTGTGGAGCCTCTTTTCCTCTGCAGCAGGATTCCATCGATATCATTGCCCTTTTCCTGAAATATGAACGGATGCCCGCCAGGCTGGCGTGAGTATTCTTCATGCATCGTCTGTCTGCCTCTGAGACCTCCCGCATGGAGAGGCTTCTCTGTCTTTTCCTGGTGTTCAGGAGCTCGTTAAGACACTGGAAGCAAATTTCAAAAAGTTTGCAGTTTACAAACACATGTCTCCCTTCTCTTTCTGTTGATCTGGGGAGATTTCCCAAGTGTAACCAATCTCCCCTGTGCTTTTCTGCCCCCTCAGAATCAGCCTGGTTCTCAGGACAGCAAAACAGCTCTCTCTGCACTTGCAATCTGTCCAAGTTGTGTTGCAAACACAACACAACCTCGGAGTCCAGAGGTTTAGACTCTAATCTTGGCTTTGCCACTATCTGATGGCAAAGAGAAATGCCAGTCTACGTGGCCTTCAGTTTTCTCACCTGTAAGTGACCTTTCCATGACTCACGGTCTATCTTCCATGATTCCTCTTGTTTGGAGCCCACGAAACCTGTTAGTACTCTCCTCTCCCCTCTACACAGCCTTTGTTTGGAGGAGTAAACAGCTTTGCCCTTGCCAAGCCCCACTCCCCAGCCCTCTGAGCCCATTCTCACATCTTTTCTAGCATTTTCCTACGAAAGCTCATGTAAACTGAGGCCACTCTGAGCAACTTCCATTGCCTCTTTCTCTGCCACATCTCCCTTTCCATACTAGTTTCATATTATTAAAATTCAACCAGTGTTGATATAGCTCATAGGTTTTGTGGGAACTAAAGATTCCCTGATATTCTGAGACGAAACCCAAGATTTGAGCAAATGGTACGATGATTGATCAGGTTGGAGTTTAGGGATTTGGGGAACCTGAATAGACCACCACAACCTGGAAGCCCAGTACTGGACTGTGCATGCAAAGTGACCAGAGGGAACAGTATTCTAAGGGAAGGACCCACAAAAGTGCTGTTGTAACTGTTAGGAGGGTCAGGTTGTTAGCTTTTCTCTGAAACACTCAGGGTGTAGAACATTTACATCAACGAACAATGAAATTTGGCTTTTGTGACAGTTTTCAACTGTGCTTGAGTCGTTTGTAAATTAATGACTCAGTCATTATATTTAATCTGAGTGTTGGGGGTCTCTTCCATTTGGAAATACAATCATTCTGAATCCTGGGTTGCATACTTTTCCTACAGTTTTTGATTCGTGGCTTCAGAGCTAGGCTTCGTTGTATCTTATCTACTTTCTGAGAATTTCACCCACATTTGAATCTAATTCTATGGCCTCCAAGACACCTCCTTGGTGAATCATCGAGCGTCTATACACTGTTTCCACCCGAGCCCTCCCACCCTCCCTTCCCCTTCTCCCTACTGTTCCTCCCCCTGCTTTCAAAGTGGTTCTGCCCTCCATGCCTTTCGCTCAGGTGTGTAGGTTTGCACCTTTTGCTCACTCTTATTCTCACCTCCCTCCAGTAGCAGTAATGAAGGTAACGATCTACTCTGTGCACACCGTTGATCTCCACCGGGTTAACTTGTTAGCTGCCCCTCTCCTGGAGTGGGTTGCCATGCCCTTCTCCAGGGGATCTTCCTGACCCAGGGATCAAAGCCACGTCTCTTATGCCTCCTGCACTGGCAGGTGGGTTCTTCACCACTAGCACTACCTGGGAGGACAAAAGGCTATTCCTTCATGTTAAGCCTTTGTTTTTGGTTGCGCGTGAATAGAGGAAGCAGCCACCATGAAGGATGTCTCTGCGCCTTCTGTAAACTCCCTACTGAAGATTCTGCTACGTTTTGCAATGTCTTTTATATAAGAAGCCATATGACCCATGCTTTTTGGGGGATTAAGTGTTAAAATGAAAAATAATTCTTTGTCTCTCTCAAGTACCTATTGCACTCGCTTTTAGGAGGTAATTAGAGTCACAAACAGAGAAGGCAGTGGCACCCCACTCCAGTACTCTTGCCTGGAAAATCCCATGGATGGAGGAGCCTGGTGGGCTGCAGTCCATGGGGTTGCTAAGAGTCGGACACGACTGAGCGACTTCACTTTCACTTTTCACTTTCACGCATTGGAGAAGGAAATGGCAACCCACTCCAGTGTTCTTGCCTGGAGAATCCCAGGGATGGCAGAGCCTGGTGGGCTGCCATCTATGGGGTCACACAGAGTCGGACACGACTGAAGCGACTTAGCAGCAGCAGCAGAAGCAGAGTCACAAAACTCAGTTCAAGAAAGTCCTCACCTGTCTGTCTGCCGTGGTTATCAAGAGGCTCAGGGCCTCGACTTCCCCCAGGTGTCATCACTTCAATTTACTTCCTCTCTGAACTGGCCCCTCACTCTTCCTTCCTCCTCCTTTTTTCCACACTCCATCCTTGGTCTCTTAGCCATTTGCTCCATTCTCTTCTCTGCACCTCCAGCACTTTGTGGGAGGAATAGAGGATAAAATAATGCTCCGTTGCCCTAGCAGCATGTTACTTAGCAGGGGTCTTCCTGGGAAATGATGCCTTAATCCAAGACCCATCAAAGGATGTTCTTATGAGAGGTGCCTCCAGCCAAAGGAAAACAAAACAAAGAGTTCTTTGATTTAAAAGGTTAGAGAATATATACTCCAGTTGCCTCTTGGAGATTCCCAAAGAGCATTAGGAGAGTTACATCTAAAAAGTTCTGAAGTAAAGAACCCACTTGCTAATGCAAGAGACATGGGTTCAATCCCTGGGTCAGGAAGATGCTCTGAAGAAGGAAATGGCCACCCACTTCAGTGTTCTTGCCTGGGAAACCCTATGGACAGAGAAGCCTTGTGGGCTGCAGTTCATGGGGTCACAAAAAGAGTCAGACATGACTTAGTGACTACGCAACAACAACAAAAGAAAATAAATGTATTTGAACACACAGTCCTTGTATATGGGGCATTTAATACGGGGTATTCAGAAGAATATGCTTCGAGGATGTCCGACTTCATCCAAATAGTGGATTCCAGTGGTGGCTCTTTCGAGTACCGGATCAGTGTGGAGATGGAGGGGTGGCCTTACCTGCTCCCCAGATCAGACTGGAGGTAACTGCTCTCTTCTTCACGACTCATCCCTCCACACTGAATCCCTTCCCCAGAAACCGAGGCTTCCACAAACGATCTGTTCATCTTCATCGGCTCAGACAGCTGCCCCACTCAGTCCTTACAGGTCTCCAGAGCTCCTTCAAAACCACGTTCAACTGTTCAGAATAAAGTGCAGAAAGAGCTTCATTGGCTGGAATACCTGTTCTTAAGTCATGGCTGAGTCCGGGGGCGTGAATTCAGTCATCGTATCTGCTCTCTTCCTCTCTTGGCTGCACTTCTGACTGTTCATTGGTATCATCTTAGTATCTCTCTGCACATTGGGAATGAAGGCCACTGACGGCTCCCGGCATGCATGCTGCAGACTAATGACCCAAAAGGAAGACAGACCCTCTCTGTCTGCTGTTCGTATACCGCACGGTGCGGGGGTACCGGGTCCGGCCTTGTTTTCAAGGTCACATGCCCATCCCTGTACCAAGAGCTCAAGAGTGTTGCCCCAGGGGATTTTACAGCTTGAGTCATAAGCCCACTGACTCAAGGAAGCCTTAATGACAGAGAAAACCCATAGGCCTACCACTGGACTACTATGCCTTGCTGGATAATACGCCTTGCTTATTTACAAATAACTGGACCCCATTTCTTGTGACATTCCCCCTGTTAAAAACAGACCTTATTCTCTCAACATAGGCATCGTACCAATTTTTAGTGAGATAATTATATTCCCTTAGGTCAGTCACTTTCCCCTTTGGGCCTCAGATTTCTTAAGTGTGAAACAAAGAGATGCTCTCCAAGCTCTAAAACTCTAAGTTTCTAATTCAGGGACAGCCAGATACTATGAGTCAGAAGGGATGATGTTCTTGAACTCATCTCTAATTATCTCATTCCAGCTTAGATTAAATCCTCACCCTCTCAGCATAAGAAACAAGAAGAAAACACAAATTCATTTCACTGCTTCCCCAATCAATAGCACTTACAGATAAGTTGGATGTACCATCTAAAAGCCATTCACAACCTCCTGATACATCCATTAAAACCAATCATTTTAATTTAAATGTGCTCTGAAATTTTGCCTGGTCCTTCCAAGCCCTGAGTTTCAGGAGTTGTCCCCGTTTTACATACAAGAAAGCTAAGGTTGAAATATTTAACTACTGTCTTGCTCTAAGTCAAAGGAGCTCGAAAGGGTTTCTGAATGGTGCCAAGATAGTGCCCTTGCTCAAGCTCCTAAGACTGCAGCATAGTCTAAAAGATCAATCAGTCCTTGCTCTCAAAAGCCCTGAGCTCGTGAAAAAAATATCCATGAACTTCTTTCTTGCTGTTGTTCAGTCGCTCAGTCGTCTGACTCTTTGCAACCCTATGAACTGTAGAACACCAGGCCTCCCTCACCATCTCCCAAACTTATGATGCCATCCAACCATCTCATCCTCTGTCATCCCCTTCTCCTCCTGCCTTCAGTCTTTTCCAGCATCAGGGTCTTTTCCAAATAGTCAGGTCTTCACATCAGGTGGCCAAAGTATCGGAGCTTCATCTTCAGCATCAGTCCTTCCAGTGAATATTCAGGGTTGATTTCCCCTAGGATTGACTGATTTGATCTCCTTGCTGTCCAAGGGATGCTCAAGAGTCTTCTCCAGCACCACAGTTCAAAAGCATCAATTCTTTGGTGCTCAGCTTTCTTTATGGTCCATCTCTCACACCCATGCATGACTACTGGAGAAAACATAACTTTGACTATGCAGATCTTTGTTGGCAAAGTAATGCCTCTGCTTTTTAATAAGCTGTGTAGGTTGGTCATAGCTTTTCTTCCAAGGAGCAAGTGTCTTTTAATTTCATGGCTGCAGTCACCATCTGCAGTGATTCTGGAGCCCAAGAAAATAAAGTCTTTCTGTTCTTGAACTCACCTCTAATTATCTCATTCCAGCTTAGATTACATCCTCACCCTCTCAGCATAAGAAACAAGAAGAAAACACAAATTCATTTCACTGCTTCCCCAATCAATAGCACTCACAGATAAGTTGGATGTACCATCTAAAACCCATTCACAACCTCCTGATACATTCATTAAAACCAATAAATTGGTTGTTTCCCCATCTATTTGCCAAGAAGTGATGGGACTGCATGCCATGATCTTAGCTTTTAAACCAGCTTTTTCACTCTCCTCTTTCACCTCATCAAGAGGCTCTTCAGTTCCTGTTCACTTTCTGCCATAAGGGTGGTGTCATCGGCATATCTGAGGCTATTGAGATTTCTCCTGGCAACCTTGATTCCAGCTTGTGCTTCATCCCTGTGGCTTTGGGCAAGTCATTGACCCTCCCTGAGCCTGTTTCTTCTTTTGTAAAGTGAGGATAATATCTAACTCACAGAATGTTGTATTACATAAAAAGAATGAAGTACCAAACACTGGGAGGCTTCCCAGATGGCACAGCAATAAAGAATTCACCTGCCAATGCAGGAGACACAAGAAAGGCAGGTTCCATCCTTGGGTCAGGAAAATCCCCTGTGGTAGGAAATGGCAATGCACTGCAGTATTCTTGCCTGGAAAATCCCATGGACAGAGGAACTTGGCAGGCTACAGTCCATGGGGTTACAAAGAGTTGGATACAGCTGAGCGATTGGGCAAACCCAGCATACCAGACACGGAGTCTGATAGAAAAAGCACATTTAATCAATAGTAACTATTGTTATGGGGAAGGGGAAGGTGCAAAAATCTTCATGATGAAGCAGGGAAACATGGGTTTGTTACAATATTAGGATAGATACATCCTTGGTCTAGAGTAAGCTGGAGATTGTCTCCACCTACCAGTATATTTTTAACTGGCATCTGAAGAAGGGAAATGCGAGGGATGAGTGGAATACCACTTAGAAGGGATCCTAATTTCATACTTCACCACAGCTGTCTGGGAAAACGTTCTTCAGTTTATGTCCTTTGTATCCCTGCCAGGGAAAACTGATAGATGAGTCTGAATTGGGCCCCTGGTTCAAAAGCCCAAATATTTTTTCTAGAAATAGTTGTTAATGCATCTTAAGAGCCTGAGTCATCACTCTGACACAGAAGAGGGTAAACTCTAATTCATACAGGATGTTGCATGTGTCTGGAACTCAGAACCTCTCTGGTAAATACTTTGGTGTTTTCTTTCATCTTTTTTTTGTGTATATATGATACAATATGCATAAAACTTTTCATACGAGTAAATTCTTAATATGTGCATATTTCAGTATCCCTTGGCCATTTAACATTATAGTGTGTTCATTTTTCCTTATAATAAACAGCTGTCTGTAAATATTTTTATTCAATGGATATAAAATATTCAGTTCTGTGGCTGGTTTATAATTTTATTAGCCATTCCCCTGGCTAAGAAGCAACAGTTCAATGGCTGAACAACAGTTAAGCAATTAGGATTTTCTTTCCAATTTTCACTGTTATTAATAATATTGTGATACATAAATCTTGTCTGAATTTTATACAGCTTCCATAAGAGTGAGTGTGTTAGAAGTGAATTTCTAGATCTAAAACAATGGACACTTTAATGACTTTTTATAGTGTTATCAAATTGATCTCAAGAATACAATACAATTGTATGTTATAACCAGATAATCTCATTTTTATTTATATATGTGATTAGTAAGTTAGGCATGAGATTTTTCTTATTTTTGAGCTACAACACTTCATCATTACATGAAGAATATTACTAAGACTTAAGGGAAATTTAAAATATATATATATATAAAGGAAAAATCTAAAAGTATGAAAATAATTAAATTCCCATCAGATCAGATCAGATCAGTCGATCAGTCGTGTCCGACTCTTTGCGACCCCATGAATCACAGCATGCCAGGCCTCCCTGTCCGTCACCAACTCCCGGAGTTCACCCAGACTCACGTCCATCAAGTCAGTGATGCCATCCAGCCATCTCATCCTCTTTCGTCCCCTTCTCCTCTTGCCCCCAATCCCTCCCAGCATCAGAGTCTTTTCCAAGGAGTCAACTCTTCCCAGGAGGTGGCCAGAGTACTGGAGTTTCAGCCTTAGCATCATTCCTTCCAAAGAAATCCCAGGGCTGATCTCCTTCAGAATGGACTGGTTGGATCTCCTTGCAGTCCAAGGGACTCTCAAGAGTCTTCTCCAACACCACAGTTCAAAAGCATCAATTCTTCGGTGCTCAGTCTTCTTCACAGTCCAACTCTCACATCCATACATGACCACAGGAAAAACCATAGCCTTGACTAGATGGACCTTTGTTGGCAAAGTAATGTCTCTGCTTTTGAATATGCTATCTAGGTTGGTCATAACTTGCCTTCCAAGGAGTAAGTGGCTTTTAATTTCATGGCTGCAGTCACCATCTGCAGTGATTTTGGAGCCCAGAAAAATAAAGTCTGACACTGTTTCCACTGTTTCCCCATCTATTTCCCATGAAGTGGTGGGACCGGATGCCATGATCTTCGTTTTCTGAATGTTCAGCTTTAAGCCAACTTTTTCACTCTCCTCTTTCACTTTCATCAAGAGGCTTTTTAGTTCCTCTTCACTTTCTGCCATAAGGGTGGTGTCATCTGCGTATCTGAGATTATTGATATTTCTCCTGGCAATCTTGATTCCAGCTTGTGCTTCTTCCAGCCCAGCGTTTTTCATGATGTACTCTGCATAGAAGTTAAATAAACAGGGTGACAATATACAGTCTTGACGAACTCCTTTTCCTATTTGGAACCAGTCTGTTGTTCCATGTCCAGTTCTAACTGTTGCTTCCTGACCTGCATACAGATTTCTCAAGAGGCAGATCAGGTGGTCTGGTATTCCCATCTCTTTCAGAATTTTCCACAGTTTATTGTGATCCACACAGTCAAAGGCTTTGGCATAGTCAATAAAGCAGAAATAGATGTTTTTCTGGAACTCTCTTGCTTTTTCCATGATCCAGCAGATGTTGGCAATTTGATCTCTGGTTCCTCTGCCTTTTCTAAAACCAGCTTGAACATCAGGAAGTTCATGGTTCATGTATTGCTGAAGCCTGGCTTGGAGAATTTTGAGCATTACTTTACTAGCGTGTGAGATGAGTGCAATTGTGCGGTAGTTTGAGCATTCTTTGGCATTGCCTTTCTTTGGGATTGGAATGAAAACTGACCTTTTCCAGTCCTGTGGCCACTGCTGAGTTTTCCAAATTTGCTGGCATATTGAGTGCAGCACTTTCACAGCATCATCTTTCAGGATTTGAAATAGCTCAACTGGAAATCCATCACCTCCACTAGCTTTGTTCGTAGTGATGCTCTCCAAGGCCCACTTGATTCACATTCCAGGATGTCTGGCTCTAGGTCAGTGATCACACCATCGTGATTATCTGGGTCATGAAGATCTTTTTTGTACAGTTCTTCTGTGTATTCTTGCCATCTCTTCTTAATATCTTCTGCTTCTGTTAGTTCCATACCATTTCTGTCCTTTATCGAGCCCATCTTTGCATGAAATGTTCCTTTGGTATCTCTGATTTTTCTTGAAGAGATCTCTAGTCTTTCCCATTCTGTTGTTTTTCTCTATTTCTTTGCATTGATCGCTGAAGAAGGCTTTCTTATCTCTTCTTGCTATTCTTTGGAACTCTGCATTCAGATGTTTAGATCTTTCCTTTGCTCCTTTGCTTTTCGCTTCTCTTCTTTTCACAGCTATTTGTAAGGCCTCCCCAGACAGCCATTTTGCTTTTTTGCATTTCTGACAGAATGTCAGAGAAGGGAATAGCAAACCACTTCAGTATTCTTGCCTTGAGAACCCCGTGAACAGTATGAAAAGGCAAAATGATAGGATACTGAAAGAGGAACTCCCCAGGTCGGTAGGTGCCCAATATGCTACTGGAGATCAGTGGAGAAATAACTCCAGAAAGAATGAAGGGATGGAGCCAAAGCATAAACAATACCCAGTTGTGGATGTGACTGGTGATAGAAGCAAGGTCCAATGCTGTAAAGAGCAATATTGCGTAGGAACCTGGAATGTTAGGTCCATGAATCAAGGCAAATTGGAAGTGGTCAAACAGGAGATGGCAAGAGTGAATGTCGACATTCTAGGAATCAGTGAACTGAAATGGACTGGAATGGGTGAATTTAACTCAGATGACCATTATATCTACTACTGCGGGCAGGAATCCCTTAGAAGAAATGGAGTAGCCATCATGGTCAACAAAAGAGTCCAAAATGCAGTACTTGGATGCAATCTCAAAAACGACAGAATGGTCTCTGTTCGTTTCCAGGGCAAACCATTCAATATCACAGTAATCCAAGTCTATGCCCCAACCAGTAACGCTGAAGAAGCTGAAGTTGAACAGTTCTATGAAGACCTACAAGATCTTTTAGAACTAACACCCAAAAAAGATGTCCTTTTCATTATAGGGGACTGGAATGCAAAAGTAGGAAGTCAAGAAACACCTGGAGTAACAGGCAAATTTGGCCTTGGAATACGGAATGAAGCAGGGCAAAGGCTAATAGAGTTTTGCCAAGAGAACACACTGGTCATAGCAATACCCTCTTCCAACAACACAAGAGAAGACTCTATGCATGGACATCACCAAATGGTCAACACTGAAATCAGACTGATTCTATTCTTTGCAGCCAAAGATGGAGAAGCTCTATACAGTCAACAAAAACAAGACCGGGAGCTGACTGTGGTTCAGACCATGAACTCCTTATTGTCAAATTCAGACTGAAATTGAAGAAAGTAGGGAAAACCACTAGACCATTCAGGTATGACCTAAATCAAATCCCTTATGATTATACAGTGGAAGTGAGAAATAGATTTAAGGGACTAGATCTGATAGACAGAGTGCCTGATAAACTATGGATGGAGGTTCATGACATTGTACAGGAGACAGGGATCAAGACCATCCCCATGGAAAAGAAATGCAAAGACCTAGCACAGCCAAAAATAAATAAATAAAATTTAAAAATTCAATGCAATACATGATAGTGAGACAATAAAAAAAAATTATGCTTTCATAGCAGAGGATTTAACCTCTGCTTCGAACTGGAATTTCTGCTGATTATTAAGTAGGTGAATGTTATCAGAGTTTATTCGTAACTCACAAAATCTTCATTCCTTTTATTCTTAACAGCTTATTGCTCCTCCTGAATTCTTCTTATTCATTATGTATTTTGACTTATCATAGGCTGTGTTTACAAGCCTCAGATGAGGCAGTTTTCTTTTTGCTGAGAGAGTCCCAGCTTCATTCCATTTCCTTGAATTGTGACGAGGTCATTTTCAAGATTTATTTGAGGAAAAGGAGGTTTCTTAAAAAGAGTGCACTCTATGCACAGGTAATGTTTGTGGGTTACCCCATGTCAGGGTTCTCCAGAGAAACACAACCAGCAGGGTATAGTATATAGATATATATATTAATAGAAAAAGATATATTATGAGGGATTAGTGGCAAGCGGTGGTTCCAATATGTTACTGGAGGTCAACTGAGAAATAATTCCAAAAAGAATGAAGGGATGGAGCCAAAGCAAAAACAACACCCAGTTGTGGATGTGAGTATGATGGAAGCAAGGTCTGATGCTGTAAAGAGCAATATTGCATTAGGAACTTGAAATGTTATGTCCATGAATCAAGGCAAATTGGAAGTGGTCAAACAGGAGATGGCAAGAGTGAATGTTGACATTTTAGGAATCAACAAACTAAAATGGACTGAAATGGGTGAATTTAACTCAGATGACCATTATATCAACTCCTGTGGGAAATAATCCCTTATAAGAAATGAAGTAGCCATCACAGTCAACGAAAGAGTTCAGAATGCAGTACATGGATGCAATCTCAAAAATGACAGAATGATCTCTGTTCATTTCCAAGGCAAACCATTCAGTATGACCCTCATCCAAGTCTATGCTCTGACCAGAAATGCTGAAGAAGCTGAAGTTGAACGGTTCTATGAAGACCTACAAGACCGTCCAGAACTAACACCCCCAAAAGATGCCCTTTTCATTATAGAGGACTGCAATGCAAAAGTAGGAAGTCAAGAAACACCTGGAGTAACAAGCAAATTTGGCCTTGGAATACGGAATGAAAGAGGGCAAAGGCTAATAGAGTTTTGCCAAGAGAACACACTGGTCATAGCAAACACCCCCTTCTAACAACACAAGAGAAGACTCTACACATGGACATCACCAGATGGTCAACACCGAAATCAGATTGATTATATTATTTGCAGCCAAAGATGGAGAAGCTCTATACAGTCAGCAAAAACAAGACCAGGAGCTGACTGTGGCTCAGATCACGAACTCCTTATTGCCAGATTCTCTTTAAACTGACGATAGTAGGGAAAACCACTAGACCATTCAGGTATGACCTAAATCAATCCCTTACGATTATACAGCGGAAGTGAGAAATAGATTTAATGGACTAGATCTGATAGACAGAGAGTACCTGATGAACTTTGGATAGAGGTTTATGACATTGTACAGGAGACAGGGATCAAGAACATCCGCAAGAAAAAGAAATGAAAAAAAGCAAAAATGGCTGTCTGAGGAGGCCTTATAAATAGTTGTGAAAAGAAGAGAAGTGAAAATCAAAGGAGGAAAGGAAAAATATAAACATTTGAATGCAGAGTTCCAAAGAATAGCAAGGAGAGATAAGAAAGCCTTCTTGGTGATCACTGCAGGTTCGATGCACGATACTGGATGCTTGGGGCTGGTGCACTGGGACGACCCAGAGGGATGGTATGGGGAGGGAGGAGGGAGGAGGGTTCAGGATGTGGAGCACGTGTATACCTGTGGCAGATTCATGTTGATATATGGCAAAACCAATACAATATTGTAAAGTTAAAAAATAAAATAGAATATTAAAAAAATAAATAGAGGAAAACAATAGAATGGGAAAGACTAGAAATCTCTTCAAGAAAATTAGAGATACCAAGGCAGCATTTCATGCAAAGATGGGCTCAATAAAGAACAGAAATGGTATGGACCTAACAGAAGCGAAGATATTAAGAAGAGATGGCAAGAATACACAGAAGAACTGTACAAAAAAGATCTTCATGACCCAGATAATCAAAATGGTGTGATCACTTACCTAGAGCCAGACATCCTGGAATGTGAAGTCAAGTGGGCCTTAGAAAGCATCACTACGAACAAAGCTAGTGGAAGTGATAGAATTCCAGTTGAGCTATTTCAAATCCTGAAAGATGATGCTGTGAAAGTACTGCACTCAATATGCCAGCAAATTTGGAAAACTCAGCAGTGGCCACAGGACTGGAAAAGATCAGTTTTCATTCCAGTCCCAAAGAAAGGCAATGCCAAAGAATGCTCAGACTACCACACATTTGCACTCATCTCATACACTAGTAAAGTAATGCTCAAAATTCTCCAAGCCAGGTTTCAGCAATACGTGAACTGTGAACTTCCAGATGTTCAAGCTGGTTTTGGAAAAGGCAGAGGAACCAGTGATCAAATTGCCAACATCCGCTGGATCATCGAAAAAGCAAGAGAGTTCCAGAAAAACATCTATTTCTGCTTTATTGACCATGCCAATGCCTTTGACTGTGTGGATCACAACAAACTATGGAAAACTCTCAAAGAGATACGAATACTAGACCACCTGACCTGCCTCTTGAGAAATCTGTATGCAGGTCAGGAAGCAACAGTTAGAACTGGACATGGAACAACAGACTGGTTCCAAATAGGAAAAGGAGTGCATCAAGGCTATATATTGTCACCCTGCTTATTTAACTTCTATTCAGAGTCCATCATGAGAAACGCTGGGCTGGATGAAGCATAAGCTGGAATCAAGATCTCCGGGAGAAATATCAATAACCTTAGATATGCAAATGACACCACCCTTACGCCAGAAAGCAAAGAAGAACTAAAGAGCCTCTTGATGAAAGTGAAAGAGGAGAGTGAAAAAGTTGGCTTAAATCTCAACATTCAAAAAACTAAGATCATGGCATCTGGTCCCATCACTTCATGGCAAATAGATAGGGAAACAGTGGCAGACTTTACTTTTGGGGGCTCAAAAATCACGGCAGATGGTAACTGCAGGCATGAAATTAAAAGACATTTACTCCTTGGAAGAAAAGTTATGACCAACCTAGATAGCATATTAAAAAGCAGAGACATTACTTTGCCAACAAATGTCCGTCTAGTTGAATCTATGGTTTTTTCAGTAGTCATATATGGATTAGAAAGAAAGATGAGCACCAAGGAATTGATGGTTTTGAACTGTGATGTTGGAGAAGACTCTTGACAGTCCCTTGGACTGCAAGGAGATCCAACCAGTCCATCCTAAAGAAGATCAGTCCTGAATGTTCATTGCAAGAACTGATGCTGAAGGTGAAACTCCAATACTTTGGCCACCTGATGCAAAGAGCCGACTCATTGGAAAAAACCCTGATGCTGGGAAGGATTGGGGGCAGGAGGAGAAGGGGACGACAGAGGATGAGAAGGTTGGATAGCATCACTGACTCAATGGACATGAATTTGAGTAAACACTCCAGGAGTTGGTGATGGACAGGGAGGCCTGGCATGCTGTAGTCCATGGGGTCGCAAACAAAGAGTCAGACACAACTGAGCAACTGAACTGAACTGAATGAGGGATTAGATCACAGGATTATGGAGGATAAGGAGTCTCACAGTCTGCTGCCTGAAAGCCGGAGGCCCATGAAAGCTGGTGGTGTAGTTCTTTCTAATCCAAACCTGAAGGTCTAAAAACCATGGAACCAGTGTCAGGAGAAGATAATATGTTCCAGCTAAAGCAGAGAGCATATTTGCCTTTCCTCCCCCTTTTGGCTCTTTTAGGGCCCTCAACAAATAGTGTGATGCCTACCCACTTTGGGGAGGATGATCTTTACTTTTTCTTTTGATTCAAATGCTAATCTCTTTTGGAAACACCCTCACAGATACACTCAGAAATGATGTTTTATCAGCCATCTTGGCATCCTAAGCTTAGCCCAGTCAATTGATCCAAAAAGTAACAATCACACCCTAACTCCTAAGATCCTAGATATAAAAATGATATACTACATAGAATCCATTCAGCAAATAGCCACTAATTGGTGGCTGTTTGGTATGTCTAGTTTTTGTTTAAAGATTTATTTATAAACAATTGTTAATTCTCTTTTTGAAATTCTCCAGGAATATATCTAAATTCATGGGTCAATTCCAGGATTCTTTTCACTCTTGAGAATCAAGAGTCATATATATATATATATATTTTTTTTTTTTTTTTACCTAATCCTAATTTTCGTCTACAATATTCAACCAATCAATAGTAATATTCAGTAAGAAAATCACTATTTGAATATTAGTAATTAATTTTCATCCCATTCTTAAAGTGATAACTAAACACTTTCTAGACAAACTTTGGTAGTGAGAAGTATAGGAATTTACAATTCCAAATTCTAAAGCTTCACTTGCAAGATGTCAGTGCTATAAGTTCTTTGTTTTTATTTAAGAGCATTTCTTGTTTGTTTATCGATCTATGGAATTTTCCTATAGTAGTAGAAGAATGATGGTGATGATAATGGTATAATAATAATAGTAGTAATAGCTCTCATGTATTGAGTGCCTCCTATCTGCCAAGCGCTGTCCTGAGTACTGTATACACATCTTCTCATGTAATCCTCACAGCAACCCTGAGAAGTAAGTACTCCTATCTCCAGTTTACAGAGGGGGACATTCAAGTTAAAAAAATTGTGTGCAAATTCTCCTGATAATAAGAACAGGACTGGAACCAAACCCAAATATGGCTAACTCCAAAGCCTACACTGTTTTAGAATCAAGGTTTTAGTCCTTCAGAGGTTGAGTTTTTAAAAGCTGGCTCACCGTAGTCAGTCCAAAGAAGTAACAGTGATTTGATTAAAGCCTGAAAGCTGGTGGTTTAGAGAAGTGTTTATGCAAGAATACTGAGTCATATGATCTGTAGTGTATCCAGTAACATGGGACAGTGGTGTCGCTGTCAGAGGCCTCCTCACACTTGTCAGTTCACCACTCTGCCAGCCAGAGCAAGGGATAACACCCACCCTGTGTCAGCACGTCTGAAATAGGTGGGGCAGAGGGCGTTGAAAAATCCTTGATCCTGTAAGGAAGTAATCATTTATCAGGTAGATATCAACTGGCTCTTTATCATCAATGACTTCTGAAAAGCAATACCCAATAAAGATCAGACCAGTCGCTCAGTCGTGTCCGACTCTTTGCGACCCCATGAATCGCAGCACGCCAGGCCTCCCTGTCCATCACCAACTCCAGGAGTTCACTGAGACTCACGTCCATCGAGTCAGTGATGCCATCCAGCCGTCTCATTACCCATCCAAAGCAATGTCAAAATGATCAGAGCAGCTTATATCTCATGCTAATGCCTATCTCCTCTAAATGATTCTTTGCCAATCTCTCTAGCATTCTTTTTTTTTTTTTTAATTGGAGTATTGTTGCTTTAAAATGTTTTATTAGTTTCTGCTGTATAGCAAAGTGAATCAGCCACAGGTATTATAAACCCTCTTCCTTGGACTTGCTTCCCATTTAGGTCACCACAGAGCATTGACTAGAGTTCCCTAGGCTGTGAAAGTGAAAGTGAAGTCATTCAGTCGTGTCGGACTCTTTGCGACCCCATGGACTGCAGCCTACAGGCTCCTCCATCCATGGGATTTTCCAGGCAAGAGTGCTGGAGTGGATTGCCATTTCCTTCTCCAGGGGATCTTCCCGACCCAGGGATCGAACCCGGGTCTTCCGGATTGCAGGCAGACGCTTTACTGTCTGAGCCACCAGGAAGCCCTAGGGAAGTCCCTAGGCTGTAGTCTGTTCTAATTCATTGTCTATTTTATACAAAATAGTGTATATAAAAAGACTGTCATACAGAGTGAATTAAGTCAGAAAAACAAATACGATATGGTAACACATATATGTGGAATCTAGAAAAATGGTATGCTGCTGCTGCTGCTAAGTCGCTTCAGTCGTGTCGGACTCTGTGCGACCCCATAGACGGCAGCCCATCAGGCTCGCTCCCCCGTTCCTGGGATTCTCAAGGCAAGAACACTGGAGTGGGTTGCCATTTCCTTCTCCAATGCATGAAAGTGAAATGGTGTAGATGATCTTATTTGCAAAGCAGAAATAGAGACACAGACAAGAACAAACATATGGATACCAAGAGGGGAAAGAGGGTGGGATGGAATGGGAGACTGGGATTCACACATATTACTCTCCAGCAGGCTTAATGATGACAGCTATGAAATACAACTCCGGTTCTTGCAGGATGGCTCCCAAGGAACTTTTCCTTCTCTGTTGCCTCCTGCCCACCCTTAATCACTCCCTGTCTCAGTCATCCCTTTGGATCTAAAGTTTTCCAAAATCCCCAAATTAGGTATTAAGTACATGTTTATTCCAGTATGATTTTCTCCTCTAATCTGGGAGATAAAAATAACAGAGACATGTCTGCAGTCTCATGTTACCCTCTGCTGTCCATCCCTAAAGTAAACTTGGGAATCGCTCCATCTCCTGCCTCCTCTTCATTCATGTGGCCCAGTCCAAACAGGAGCACTTCGAGGGTGGACCCCACGTACAGCTCCAGCTTAGAAAAATTATTGTTGTTTTAGGAATATGTGGACTGACTCTGAATATGTTTCTGGCACATCACCACTATTTTTTTAAACTGGTTCTATTTCCAAAAGTAGGGAATGGGTTACTTATTGACAACAGTAATTCTGAGAATTGACAGCCAGTAAGCAGTTTTAAGGACAGTTTGAAAGATGCCTTATGACAAAACACAAATAATGATAAACAATTTGCTGCTGCTAAGTCACTTCAGTCGTGTCCGACTCTGTGTGACCCCATGGACTGCAGCCCACCAGGCTCCCCCGCCCCTGGGATTCTCCAGGCAAGAACACTGGAGTGGGTTTCCATTTCCTTCTCCAATGCTTGAAAGTGAAGTCACTCAGTTGTGTCCGACCCTTAGCAACCCCATGGACTGCAGCTTACCAGGCTCCTCCGTCCATGAGATTTTCCAGGCAAGAGTACTGGAGTGGGGTGCCATTGCTTTCTCCGTGATAAACAATTTAGAAAAGCCCAAATCTCATAACTAAATGGGCACATGGGAACAGTCTTCTCTTGTCTCCAAACACCTTGAAATGAGAAAAATTGTGAAACGATGACATTTACCCTGAAAAATGGTCAACATGAAGTTTGAAGATGAAAGATCCACTTAGCATGCATTGCTTTAAACCTTTGAAATGAGCAGTGCCTGACTGTTAAAGGCTATAGGACTTTTCTTAGAGACAATCTAATGTGGCCCTTAGCTTTTCTTCTTCTGGAAGCTAGTTCCATTTAACACTCAGCAACAGCCATGCAGAGACATGCCATGCACTGTGCTAATGAGAGTTTACCAAGTAAGAAAAACATGGTTCCTGCCCTCAAAGAGCTTAAAAAGTGTGTTGGAAAAAGAGGGGCTACAGCCTTTAATATACTCAATTAAAGAAGTAATAACTGCATAACACCAGTTTTTATGTCTGTTATCCTAAATTTCTACTTTCCAAATAGAAGGATGTTGACTCCCCCAGAGAAAATAAATCTGCATGCTGAGCAATGTTCTTTTTCTTATGATGTTTAAAAGCAATTTCCTTTAAATGAAATTTAAATAGAAATTGCTAATATTGAACTTAATAATATTATTATGTGTTTTTCCCCGAGAAGCATAAGACTTCAGGCTTCATCGTGTTTCTCCAAATAGCCTTTTGTTTTTGTAGCTTGAAAATTGACAACCATTGAAAAGACAGCAATTCAGTTGGCATCCAGTGGTATTATAACGCACCTGGCCTTAACGCCTGTGTTGTTTCTTTCAGTCTTTTCTCCTCTCTATTCCTTTGCTTTGGTACTTCCCTGAGGAAATTCACATTTAGAACTTTGCTCAGTATGACACAAAGAACTAGATAACATTCTCTGCTGGCAAGAAAGAGGCAGCTATTTAGTCTTGGCTGGGAGCTGTGGCGGTGATTGCTTTGCAAGGTTTACATAATTTTTTAAAAACAACTATATGACATTGTGTGAAGAGTACTAGGTTTTAAGTGAGTCACTTTCTAAGGTTTTTTGAAAATTTAGGCAACTTAAAACTTCTGGGCCTCAATTTCCACATCTATAAATTTGAGCACTAAACCAGTGGTCCCCAAAATTTGCTGCATGTTAGAATTACCAGGAGAGCTTTTAAAAATCCTGATGCCTATGTTGCAAGCCAGACCAATTAAATCAGAATATATCGGGGTGGGAGTCACATATATGTTGTTTAAAGATCCCCAGGGGATTTCAGTATGCAACAAGGTTAAAGAACTACTGCAGAAAACTGATTTATCCAATGTCTTTTCCAACTCTAGTATTCTAAACTCCAGGATTCTCTGAGCGTCCATGACTATTCTTCAGCTTCAGTAGCAAACTCAAGCTATTAACAAATTTTCTATAGTTTCAGTTCAAAAACAGTCAAAATCCCAGTGGACTTTTTTTGTGAAACTTGACAAATTAATTCAAAAATTTTAATAGAAAAGCAATGGATCTAGAATAGTCAAAGGAATCTTACAAAGAAAGGAAAAAGCTGAGGGTCTTAATATTATCAAACTATAGCAATCCAGACATACGGTATTATTGACTAGTATAAGGATAGACAAACAGATCAATAGAGCAGAATAGATGGTCCAACCCTTTATCTTCACTTATACAATCAACTGATTTTCAGCAGAAGTGCCAAAACCATTCAATCAGGAAAGGAAAACATTTTCAATGAATAACACTGTACCAACTAGATAATAATTTGGGAAAAAATAAATCTCAATCTCTGCTTCACACCAAATACAAAATTAATTTATATTAATCACAGACACAAATGTATAAGCTAAAACTTTAAATCTTCTCAAAGAAAATATAAGATAAAATCCCTGTAAATTACTAAACAAGACAATGAAAATACTAACCATTAAAAGGATAAATTAAAAATTCAGAAGACTACATTAAAAATATAATAAGCCACAGCCTGAGGAAGAAAATTTACATTACATAGGACTTGTATTCAGAATATATAAAGAGTTCCTAACACTCAATAGCAAACAGACAAACAACCCAGTTTAAAAATTAGCAAAATATGTAACACTTCACAAAAGACAGAAAAATAACCAGTAAGCACATAATAAAACACCCAAACTCATTAGACATCAAAGAAATGCAAGTAAAACTCTCCATGAAACTGAAATGAAAGCTTAACGCATACATTAGAGTGCCTAAAATTAAAAGACTGACAATGCCAAATGTTGGCAAAGAAGTACAGCAACTGGAATTCATATACATGGAATGTGGAAGAATAAAGTGTTATCGCTACACTGGAAAACTGTTTGGTAGTTGCTTGTAAGGTTAATCATATATGTCTCCTGCTGCTGCTGCTGCTAAGTCGCTTCAGTCGTGTCCAACTCTTAGCGACCCCATGGACTGCAGCCTACCAGGCTCCTCCGTCCATGGGATTGTCCAGGCAAGAGTACTGGAATGGGGTGCCATCACCTTCTCCAATGCATGAAAGTGAAAAGTGAAAGTGAAGACGCTCAGTCATGTCCGACTCTTAGCAACCCCATGGACTGCAGCCTACCAGGCTCCTCCATCCATGGGATTGTCCAGGCAAGAGTACTGGAGTAGGGTGTCATTGCCTTCTCCTAGGACCCAACAATTCCATTCCTAACTCTTTACCTAAGAGAAATGGACCATACAAAAGCATAGACACAAATGTTCAGAGTACCCTTATTCATGATAACCCAAAACTGGAAATAACACAAATGTCCATCAACAGATGCATGGCTAAATATATGGTATATTCATACTCAGCAATAAAAAGGAGAGAACTACCAATACAAACTACAGCATGGATGAATCTCAAAAATATGCTGACTGAAAGAAGCCAGACACAAAAGAATACATACAGTATGACAGTATTTGTATAATAATAAAATCAGAACAATGGTTGTCTTGCATATGAGAAGGGAGATTGTGCAATAGACTAGAACTCTAGGGTGCTGGGAATGTTCTGTCTTGATTGAGGTGTGGTAGTTACATGAGTGCATATATTTGTCAAAACACTTTCTAAAAACCATGTACTTAAGATTGTATACTTATGATCTGTATTTAAATTATACCTCAAAAATTAACATTAAAAACCACTTTTGTAAATTACAGAGTGTTATACAATACTAGAAAATGTTTTAGGTTTTAAAGTCCTCTGAGAAAAAGATGTGTTTGAGGCGGTTAAAGTGCTGAACTGATGCTAAACAATCAAATAGCGATGAGTATCTCATTTTCATTTGGATATTTGATATGATTGGCTAAAATATAATGAGTTTGTTTCATGACTTAAAAA
The DNA here is from genome assembly GCF_055505025.1 of Bos grunniens. NCBI lineage: Eukaryota > Metazoa > Chordata > Mammalia > Artiodactyla > Bovidae > Bos > Bos grunniens. The sequence goes on along the minus strand of NC_141183.1, from coordinate 56,441,497 downwards.
ATGAATATACAGTGCCTTCTAACCACCCTAGCTAACAATTTTTCTTTTTTTTTAAAGCTTGGTACCAAGAGTGATCTGTATGAAAATACAAAGAACCTTGAACTTTTATAAAAGTGTTGGCATATTCACTGTATGTATTGCTGAAAATTTTAGAGAAAAGCCTTGAACTGAGGTAGAAAAAAAAATGGAAGTTTAAGATAGGACAATAGATATCACATACGGTAATGCAAATTCTATTAATAATCATACAGTATGAAAGTATGTGAATACAGCTAAAAGATGAAAACTGATTTAAATATACCAATTTACAATAAAATCTCTGCTAAATTTTCCAGGAATATTATGGAGGTTCCTTAAAAAAACAAAAATAGATTCCAATAAGATCCAGTAAAGCTATGACAAACCTAGACAGTGTATTAAAAAGCAAAGACATCACTTTGCTGACAAAGGTCCATATACTCAAGGATATGGTCTTTCCAGTAGTCATGTATGATGTGAGAGCTGAATCATAAAGAATGCAAAGCACCAAAAGAATTGATGATTTCGAACTGTGGGGCTGGAAAAGACTCTTTAGAGTCCCCTGGACTGCAAGGAGACCGAGCCAGTCAGGTATAAAGGAAATCAACCTCGAGTACTCCTTGGAAGGGCTGATGCTGAAACTGAAACTCCAATACTTTGACCACGTGATGTGAACAGCTGACTCACTGGAAAAAAACCTGATGCTGGGAAAAACTGAAGGCAGAAGGAGAAGAGGGTGACAGAGGATGGCAGCACTGATTCAAGGAACATGAATTTGGCCAAGCTCTGGGAGGGACAGCAAAGCCTGGCATGCTGCAGTCCACGGGGTCACAAAGAGTTGGACACTACTTGGCCACTGAACAGTAGTCCCACTCCTGGTCATATACCAATATCTAGAGGAAACTCTAATTCAGAAGGATATATGCACCCCAATGTTCACAGTAAGCACTGTTTGTAATAGCCAACTCATGGACACATATGGGGTTTCCTGTGCAGTTAAGAGATAGTGGTAAAGAACCTGCCTGCCAATGAGGAGACATAAGAAACCCAGGCTTGATCCCTAGGTTGAGAAAATCCCCTGGAGGAGAGAATGGCAACCCACTCCATTATACTTACCTGGAGAATCCCATGGACAGAGGAGTCTGATAGGCTACAGTCCATAGAGTTGCCAAGAGTTGGCCATATGTATGTATATGTATAATGGAATATTCCTCACTGATAGTAAAATAATAATATACTCAGCCATTTGCAGCAATATGGACCTAAAGATTATCATAGGAACTGCCCAGGTGGTGAAATGGTAAACAATCTACTGGCCAATGTAGGAGATGTAAGAGACGTGGGTTTGATCCCTGGGGGACGAAGATCCCCTGGAGTAGGAAATGGCAACCTGCTCCAGTAATTTTCCCTGGAGAATTCCATGGACAGAGGAGCCTGGAAGGCTACGGTCCATGGGATCCAAAGAGTCAGACAGGACTGAGCATGCATGCACACACACAAATTATCATATTAAATGAACTAAGTCAAAGACAAATATCATATGATATCACCTACATGTGCAGTCTTTTAAAAATGATACAAATGAACTTATTACAAAGAAGAAATAGACTCACAGACATAGAAAACAAACTTATGGTTACCAAAGGTGGAAGGAATAGGGGAAGAGATAAATTGGAAATTTGGGATTAGATACACACTGATGCTGCTAAGTTGCTTCAGTCGTGTCCAACTCTGTGTGACCCCATAGACAGCAGCCCACCAGGCTCCCCCCATCCCTGGGATTCTCCAGGCAAGAACAGTGGAGTGGGTTGCCATTTCCTTCTCCAATGCAGGAAAGTGAAAAGTGAAAGTGAAGTTGTTTGGTCTTGTCCAACTATTAGCAACCCCATGGACTGTATCCTACCAGGCTCCTACACCCATGGGATTCTCCAGGCAAGAGTACTGGAGTGGGTGGCCATTGCCTTCTCCGAGATACACACTCAGTTCAGTTCAGTCTCTCAGTCGTGTCCAACTCTTTGTGACCCCATGAATTGCAGCACGCCAGGCTTCCCTGTCCATCACCAACTCCCAGAGTTCACTCAAACTAACGTCCATCAAGTCAGTGATGCTATTCAGCCATCTCATCCTCTGTCGTCCCCTTCTCCTCCTGCCCCCAATCCCTCCCAGCATCAGAGTCTTTTCCAATGAGTCAACTCTTCGCATGAGGTGGCCAAAGTACTGGAGTTTCAGCTTTAGCATCAGTCCTTCCAAAGAACACCCAGGACTGATCTCCTTTATAATGGACTGGTCGGATCTCCTTGTAGTCCAAGGGACTCTCAAGAGTCTCCTCCAACACCACAGTTCAAAAGCATCAATTCTTCTGTGCTCAGCCTTCTTCAGTCCAACTCTCACATCCATACATGACCACTGGAAAACCAGAGCCTTGACTAGACAGACCTTTGTTGGCAAAGTAATGTCTCTGCTTTTGAATATGCTATCTAGGTTGGTCATAACTTTCCTTCCAAGGAGTAAGTGTCTTTTAATTTCATGGCTGCAGTCACCATCTACAGTGATTTCGGAGCCCAGAAAAATAAAGTCTGACACTGTTTCCACTGTTTCCCCATCTATTTCCCATGAAGTGATGGGACCAGAGGCCATGATCTTTGTTTTCTGAATGTTGAACTTTAAGCCAACTATTTCACTCTCTACTTTCACTCTCACCAAGAGGTCTTTTAGTTCCTCTTCACTTTCTGCCATAAGGGTAGTGTCATCTGCATATCTGAGGTTATTGATATTTCTCCCGGCAATATTGTTCCAGCTTATGCTTCTTCCAGCCCAGCGTTTCTCATGATGTACTCTGCATAGAAGTTAAATAAGCAGGGTGACAATATACAGCCTTGACATACTCCTTTTCCTATTTGGAACCAGTCTGTTGTTCCACGTCCAGTTCTAACTGTTGCTTCCTGACCTGCATACAGATTTCTCAAGAGGCAGGTCAGGTGGTCTGGTATTCCCATCTCTTTCAGAATTTTCCACAGTTTATTGTGATCCACACAGTCAAAGGCTTTGGCATAGTCAATAAAGCAGAAATAGATGTTTTTCTGGAACTCTCTTGCTTTTTCCATGATCCAGCGGATGTTGGCAATTTGATCACTGGTTCCTCTGCCTTTTCTAAAACCGGCTTGAACACACTACTGTATATAAAATAGATAAACAACAAGGACTTACTGCATAGCACAGGGAACTATATCAAATATTTTGTAGTAACCTACAATGGAGAAGTATCTAAAAAAGAATACATATATATACTTATATATATGTATAACTGAATCACCTTGCTGTACACCAGAAACACTGTAAATCAACTATACTTCAATAAAAATAAATTTTAGGAAAAAAATAAATTCTCCAGGAACCAAATTCCCTTCACTCTGTTTTTTAACACGCAATACAGACTCCTATGCACCTTCCATAAAGTACCAGGAGTAGCATAGTTTGCAGGTGTTAAATCCTAAGTGCTCTCCACACACTCCTCCCCAGACCCAAAATTAAACTGTCAGGGATGCCCTGCCCTAGGGTCAGGTCTACTGATCAAACACAAGAAGCCTCTCCTTCAGCTCTTGACTAGGCATAAAAGCATATCCCTTGGTAGAGGGCAAGGTCTTTGCCGGCTTTGGTCATTATCAATCCCAGGATCTAAAGCATAGTAGGAGCCACATAAATTTTTTAGACTTTGTGATTCGGTGAAAGGGCACTGACATGACAGTAACAGTTCATTTTAACTATTAAAAGAAGGAACACATTCCAAGTGTTAGCAGAACACCTAACATCTAGGTTGAACTTCAACTCCTTTCCCCCTTTCTCTATGCAGACTATTTTTCCTCCTTCAGGAAGCTGCTGCTGCTAAGTCGCTTCAGTCGTGTCTGACTCTGTGCGACCCCATAGACGGCAGCCCACCAGGCTCCCCCATCCCTGGGATTCTCCAGGAAAGAACACTGGAGTGGGTTGCCATTTCCTTCTCCAGTGCATGAAAGTAAAAAGTGAAGTCGCTCAGTCATGTCCAACTCCTAGTGACCCCATGGACTGCAGCCTACCAGGCTCCTCTGTCCATGGGATTTTCCAGGCAAGAGTACTGGAGTGGGGTGCCATTGCCTTCTCCGTTCAGGAAGCTGCTTCCTCTTATTAGATGACTAGATCTCATTTGTTTTAACCACCACAACCCAATCCCTTTCAAAAATAGGAAATAATCTGATATGATTTATAGCTATCAAAAGACTGATGACACTCTGATGATGTGACAATTCAGTTCAGTTCAGTTGCTCGGTCATGTTTGACTCTTTGCGACCCCATGGACTGCAGCACTCCAGGCTTCCCTGTCCATCTTCCCGAAGCTTGCTCAAACTCATGTTCATTGAGTCAGTGATGCCATCCAACCACTCATCCTCCGTCGTCCCCTTCTCCTGCCTTCAATCTTTCCCAGCATCAGGGTCTTTTCCAGTGAGTCAGTTCTTCACATCAGGTGGCCAAAGTACTATGGTTTATATGTTTTAAAGTATTATGGTTTTTATGGCCATATTATGGTTTATATGCTTCCTCACCCAGTAATGGACTTTTAGACACTTTTAACTGGGGAACAAAATACCCTATACTCTAATATTTGATAAGAGTTTCCAGAGATATCTGGAAATACTGTGTGTGCGTGTGTGTGTGCGTGTGTGTAATGAGCTTGAATGCATATACATGTATGAGTGTATGAGAAAGACTGATTTGTAAAATTCCAGCAATGGACTTAAGTGTTATAAATTCCACTCCTAGAAAATTAAAAAACTATCATAAAATTTCCAATTACAATCTGCCTTTCAAAGTTGTCTTAGAAGATCCCCTGAAGATGGGAATGGCAACCCACTCCAGTATTCTTGCCTGGAGAATTCCATGGACAGAGGAGTCTGGTGGGCTACAGTCCACAGGATTGCAAAGATTTGGACACAACTGAGCGACTAACAATTTCACTTTCACTTTTAGAAGGTACATTGTCAAAAATACTCATAAGATCATTCATTTTTCTTCTTTTTCTTCACAAACAAACACAGTCAGTCTTAAGTTTAACAAAGATCTAATCAAGCCAATGATTTCCAAGTTATCTTGATTGAATTTTCTTGATCTACTAGTATAGGCCAGCATAGGGAAGCATACCTTAGAATAGAAGGACATGGATGTCATCAGAGTGCAAAGGAGGATTCTTTGTGAACACTGATAGCATTTTATGAAATTTTGTTTCAGTTATATATTTGTGATGTGTGTGGGTCACAATGTAAAAAGTGTTCTTTAATGTAAGTCATGGTCAAAGAAGTTTGAAGGCCACTGCTCTATGCAACAGCATAAAACACCCAGGCAACAGTGGAGGTGAGACAGTGCAAACCCAGTAAAAGAACAAGAGTTTAGATACATCCGTGCGTGGAAGGGAAAGAGGGAATTCCCAGGCAACCTAAAGAGAGACTTCATTTAGTTCACTGAGACAATCTTAGTGAGGTAAAGAAGAAGAACAGAAAAATCCTCCTCCACTTCCCAGAAAAGGTATAACTGTCAGAAACGACAGAAAGAACTCAAACTACCTGGAATGAGCTATGTAAAATATGAAGCACAAGTCAGGATTCTATTTATTTGGTGACTATATAAATATTGCACTATTTTTTGATAGAAAGGAATCTTTGACTCCTTCGGTAAATCATCTCATGGAGAAATCTACAACTGTGATGGCCTTATAATCTGTTCCCGTCTCACAAAATTTTAATTGAGCCATGCCAGTGCCATTTAGGGTGACAGGGGGGTGTGGTTGGGGACTGTGTGTGGTCTTTCCCTTGCAGACAAATTCCTATTCTTTAAAGAGTATGAGGCAGAGACTGGACAGACTGCTGAGGGTTTATGCCCTCGAGCTGCTGGACGGGAGATGGCCTCCCCCCGTCACTGCGATCCTTCGGGTGTTTAGGTCAAGAGCTACCAGCTCCCAGCCCAGGTCTGCTCCAAACCAGCGATCCTCCAGAAGTTCATTCTGTCCCCTTTCTTACTTCTCTTCTTTTTCTACATACTCACACACTCCAGATGACTCATGCCTCTCTCCATCTTTATTCCACTTCTAGTTGAGTTTCTCAAAACAAAATATATAGTTGAAATTCACATTCTTGGTTAAGAGAGGTCTCAGAGTTGGAGCCACATAATGCTCATGTGTCTCCCCTCTTAGTCTGTCATTAAGAGCAAGCCTCCCTCAGCCCACCCAGGCCTTGAATCCTGCCTCTGTACCCAGCTGTGTGACTTCGTGTCTTACTGCTACAAACACAGGCTTGCCTGTCCAGATCTTCAAACTTTGCTTCCTAAATCCCACCCCACCCCCTGCTATAGTCAGCAAGCCATTCAGAACTCTCATCATCTCCTTGCTGTCAAACAGTCCCTAAATCCCAGCTTACCTAGGACCCCCTTATCTACACCTGCTGTTCCAGAGTAACGCTTAGTAACACGCCCTTTCATTTTCAAAAGCACTCTAGAGTGAAAAATCACCTTTCCACTCAGCCTGCTTGGTTAACTCCCTTCCTGTGGCCTGCAGCGGCCCATCCCTTAGGTCTGTGATTCCAGGTTGGCCAAGACTCAGCATCTCCTATCTCCCAGCATCTTCTTGAACTTCCAGAATGGAAAGCTGTCCTGGCAGGAGGAAACTTAGAGAAAACTGTGATGTTATCTTAGAGTCTTTGTGACTCTGTTTTAATGTTTTCTCATATTAGGTATCTTTTACTGCTGAACAACCCACCCCAAATTAGTGACTTGAAACAATGACAATCATTTATTATCTCTTATGGTTTCTGTGGTTTGGGAATTCCAAGGGGATATATTGGGGCCAGATTGTCTCTGCTCCAAAATGTCTGGGGCCTCAGCTGGAAGATCGTTGAGGCCTGCAATTATCTGAAGGCATATTCACTCATACAGGGATGCTGTGGTCAGTCGAGGTCTGGTTGTTCGGTGCTGGCCATATTCACACATGGCCTTTGCATGTGATGAGGGTTTCCTTGCAGCATGGTGGCAGGGTTTCAAGGATTAGTCCCTGAGCCAGGTGGAAGCCAACCCGAGGTTCACTTCACATCCCTCCACAGCCTCCTTCCACCATATTCCATTGACCAAGGAAGATGTTAGCCGAGATCCAAGGGCAAAGGACATTCAACTCCCACCTCCGTTAGCAGAAGTGCAGTCAACCCTATGAGAAGATCAAGTGAGATGGGATGTCTATATCCATGCTTGGAAAATAACCAGCCACTTCTTCCAAGCACCCCACCAGCCATAGGCAGGATGTCATCATTCTGGTTAACACCTTCTCTCAAAATTTTCCAAGAAATCCTTCGATAGAATGACATGGAGTGATAATTTTCCAATCAAAAATGCTTCTACAATCCCCTGTAGTTGATATGCTGGTCACAGTTTCATGAATCTCTGCATCTGATCCTCATAAGCCTGTGAAGAAGACAGAGCAGACCTCACTCTCCCCATTTTTAAGCAAACACAAGGGAAACACAGCCACATCGGTAATTCACCCAAAGTCACTGAGCTGAGACTCAGTACAGTCGCTCTGATGTGGAATCAGGTTTCTTTGCACCACCAACTAACCTCTGCCAATGAGAAAGCAGCATGGCACAGGGCCTCTCAGCCTGGACTTTGGACCAAACAAGCCTGAGCTTGAGTCCTGGTTCTCCAGCTTGGTGGCTTTGGACAACAAGTGAACCTCCCTGAGTTTCCCTTTCACCCCTAGAATGAGAGCAGTAAAAACCTACTTTGTGGAATTAAAAAACGATAATTAAGTGCCTAGAGCAGTGCCTAAAGCATCTTGGGAACTTAGTAGCTAAGAAGTTAATGTTAATGATGATTGTGATCTCATGGGTGACACTACCTATTTAGAAGCTGCTTTTTAAGAAGCAAATGCTAGGGAATTCCCTGGTGACTTAGTGGTAAAGAATCTGCTTGCCAATGCAAGATCGATCCCTGGTCCAGGAAGATCCCACATGCCATGGAGCAACTAAGCCTGTGCACCACAGCTATTAAGCCTGTGCTCTAGAGCCTGGCAGCTGCAACTATGGAAGCCTGTGTGCCCTAGAGCCACAAGAGAAGAGAAGCCACTGCAATGAGAAGCTTGCATACCACAACTAGAGAATGGCCCCCTCACTACAACCTCGGATTTTCAGAGAAAAACCCAAGCAACAACGAAGATGCAGCACAACAAAAAACAATTTTTTTAAACAAATGCTAATCCTGGCCACACACGAGAAAAGGAAGATGCTCTACATCTGCATATAGATGGGGAACCATCCTTAATTTGTATCTAAAAGCCAATCATCTTAGATCTTTCTCATAGAGATAGTGTTCAGTAATTTGAAGAAGAAACCTTACAAACGGAATCCAATTCTCATCTATGCAAACATTATTAAATAGAATATAGACTAATGATTAAATCACCAGCTCAAAAGGCTGCAGGTGATGGGAGGTTTCGTTGTTTTGCAGAGCAGGAATCCATGTTACTAGTAAAGAATCTTGGGATTTGGCCAGCCCTGGATGGCTGGGGCAGAGCGTGAGATCAACACTATTGAGAAGCTCTCAGCAAAGCACTCTCCTATGTTATTTAAATGTATGGCATCCATTTCTGTGAAGATGGATCCCCATTCACCTAACGTTTTGCTCTTCATGTTTAAAGAGAATAGAGTGTTTTGCTTTATCCAATGGCAAAGACTACTAGATATTTGTCATCAATGAGTAACAAGTGAAGAGACTAAATGAGTCAGTGTTTACAGCCTCTGAGAAATTTATCTACACTGTGGGAGGCAGGGAGTCTCAGATGAAAGTCCGAGAAGCTGCCTCATTAGACCCTGAGAAAAAGGCATTCTGTTAGAGTTCAGAAATTGTTTTCCTCCTTCTTCTGTCCCATCACTTGGCTCTGAGGCTTCAATTCTACTTCCAGGGCCAAAAGGACAGCAGATTCACTCATAAGAAAGCCCAAGGAATACTTAAAATGCAGAAGGCTTTCCTCAGCTCCTACTGGGTATAGTTCTCATTCATGTTAGCAGGAAGCCTGCCTACAGGGCAGGGCACCTCAATTGAGTTCTTTCTCTGCTTTGCTGGTTCTCGATCAAACTCGCCCTGTGGCTGCTTTAAGTGTTGATGTCTTGGCATCAAAAGGCAGGGAGACAGCTCCATTTCTTCTGGCGCCTAGTGCCGGCTCTTTGGAGAGGCTACCCACCCCCTACCCGGGGTTGCTTTGGAATTCTCCCTGTTTATAAACTAAGCCCACATTGTAGCATGCGGTGCTCCTCACTCGGCAGCAAGGGGGAGTCCAAACATCTTCAGTGACCCTCTAGGGTAACCAAATCCCTGAATTCCCTAACGGAGTAATTGACTGTCTGCCATCCTGCTGCTTGTAGCTGAACAGCATTCTGTGTTTTCCATAGCTTCTCCATACACTTGAAGAAGCTGTGGTCTCCTGTGGTCTGGCAGACTCCTTGAGGGAGGCACAGCAGATGTTGTTAGTCCATTTCACAGATGAGAAGACTGAGACTCATACAGTTTGATCATGCATCTGGTGCCTCCTGGGGCTGGGTCCTAACCTAGCCATTGCATCTTCCCCACAATGACGGACAGTTACTTTCTCTTCCTTGCCCTTCTCTGCTGATTTCCCTCTCCCTTCCCCTCTCTCACCCCCTCCCCATCTCCCCTCCCTCCCTTCTTTCTTCTGTCCCCTCTCTCAATCTCTTTCTCTCCACACTTTCCTCAACTCCCTTATTCCAACAAGGATTTCAGGCAGGACCATGAACAACACAGAATTATAGAGCCAATGTCACTATTAATCCAGTGACTTTAACAAGAACTTACACATCTTTCAATGGAAATCCCTTTGCTTCTCTGTGACTCGTCTTCTCCATCTATGAAGTAAGGATGCCACGTGGATAAATACAAGATAACAGAAACAGAAGTCAGACATGCCCAGAGAAATATTGAAGTAGGAGACATGCAACCTGTATCTCTTTAGGTCAAATTCACGTGTGCCTTGACATAGAATTTTCACTGTCTCCTTTTAGAATTTGGAATTATGTTTGATTAGAGCACTTGGAGTTGCAGCCAAATCCAGAACATTCTCCCCACACTACCCTTTCTACTTGAAGAGACACATAAACTATTTCAAAGGTCCAGGGAAGAGTGGAGCCTACTTGGTGTCCTAAATAAGAGTATCTTAGCAATTTGAAACATTGTTTAATTCAAATCCAGCTTAGGCAGTTGATAACTAGCCTTATTAATCATTGCACCAATGCCTCCTAACAGTTCCTCTCACCTCAATTGCTATTGATTTGAAGATGTTGGAGGCCTACATGATACTGAAATTACTCCAAACAATGTCTGATCTCATTTCCTCCCCTCCTGTGAAAATTAATGACATGAAGACAAGCTTTCATGAGGGCCTGTCTCCAGCCTCCAGTCTGTGAGGGCTGTAATGCTTGGAGAACATTGACTCACTATGAGGATTTAAATACTTCAAAGCTAATCTAGAGAGTCAAAGAAAGGTAATATCTCAAAACCATGTCTCTTGGCTCTTAAAAGCTGTAGGTCCAGTTTGTAAATAAGAGTCTGGGTCATTCCACCCTGAGAAATGGCCACCACCTGGAGAACCCTGATGAGATTGCAAATAATTCCTTAGGGTCAAAATGCCTGTAAGACAATATCACTGGATCATTGCAAGGGTCTGTGTGTCTTTTTGACCTATTCCCATATCTTTCAAAATCTATTTTATATCTTCCTTAAATTACTCATCTGATTTCCTCTCTCCAAAGGCCCTGAATATGTTTTAACTCATTAATTGACTGAATATATAACATTTTCTTGGAGAAGGCGATGGCACCCCACTCCAGTACTCTTGCCTGGAAAATCCCGTGGACGGAGAGGCCTGGTGGGCTGCAGTCCATGGGGTCGCTGAGGGTCGGACACAACTGAGTGACTTCACTTTCACTTTTCACTTTCATGCATTGGAGAAGGAAATGGCAACCCACTCTAGCGTTCTTGCCTGGAGAATCCCAGGGACGGCAGAGCCTGGTGGGCTGCCGCCTATGGGGTCGCACAGGGTTGGACACGACTGAAGCGACTTAGCAGCAGCAGTAGCAGCAGCATGACATTTTCTATTTTGAATATATTCCCTCATAACATCAGGGAATTGCAAGGTGCCTGCTAAAAGTGACTGGTAAAGAGCCTCTTGATGAGGATGAAAGAGAAGAGAGAAAAAGCTGGCTTAAAAACCCAACATTAAAAAAACTAAGATCATGACATCCAGTCCCATCACTACACAGCAAATAGAAGGGAAAAAGTGGAGGCAGTGACAGATTTTCTTTCCCTCGGCTCCAAAATCACTGTGGACAGTGACTGCAGCCATGAAATTAAAAGACACTTGCTCCTTGGAAGGAAAGCTATGACAAACCTAGATGATGTATTAAAAAGCAAAGACATCACTTTGTCAACAAAGGTCCACATAGTTAAAGCTATGGTTTTTCCAGTAGTCATGCAGAGATGTGAGAGTTGGACCACAAAGAAGGTTGAGAGCTGAAGAAATGAGGCTTTTAAACTGTGGTGCTGGAGATGACTCTTGATAGTCTCTTAGAGAGCAAGATCAAACCAGTCAATCCTAAAGGAAATCAACTCTGAATATTCACTGGAAGGATTGATGATGAAGCTGAAGCTCCAATCCTTTGGACACCTGATGCGAAGAGCCTACTCATTGGAAAAGACCCTGATGCTGGGAAAGACTGAGGGCAGGAGGAGACGAGAACAAAAGAGGATGAGATGGTTAGATCGCATCACCAACTCAATGAACATGAGTTTGAGCAAACTCCAGGAAATAGTGAAGAACAGGGAAGACCATTGTGCTGCAGTCCATGGACTCACAAAGAGTCGGACATGACTGAGCGACTGAACACACAAACCATGTTCAAGAAGAGCAAATCAGTCTAGATCCATGATCTGGATCAATTGACGTGGAGTACCCTACTACACAACACTGACTTTCTGATGCTCAGATGTATAATAGCCCAAAGCACAGTGAGGGGCCTCAGTGTGCTATTCCTGGTGTTAGCCCAGCTAATCCAACCCTGGCTTCCTCTCACTGGGCCAGCGAGAACACCGGACAGCTGCCTGTTATGGTGGGCCTGGGCAGCCTTCACTTCTTGCCCAATCCAGCCTGTAGTCCTTTGCTGAGGGGCTTAGAACCTAATATCAGGAGCAGTAGATGGCCTGGCCACCCATCATGCTATTTGCTTTTCACGTGGGCCATCCAGAAATTTTCCAGGGTTTCTCTGAAACAAGGAAGGACTGTGGCTCTGTCACTTGGTCCAGAGACATCTGTTGAATTTCTGTAGTCTGATCCCATATTTCTCTGAAGTATCTTCTTAATGCCAAATACTTGCCTTGAAAAGTAATTGACAAATGACCCCATTTTAACAAAGAATCAGGAACTAATTAAGAGATGAAAGTGAAAGTCACTCAGTCATGTCTGACTCTTTGCAACCCCATGGGCTATACAGTCCATGGAATTCTCCAGGCCAGAATACTGGAGTGGGTAGTGTTTCCCTTCTCCGGGGGATCTTCCCAACCCAGGGATTGAACCCAGGTCTCCAGCATTGCAGGCAGATTCTTTACCAACTGAGCTACAAGGGAAGCCCAAGAATACTGGAGTGGGTAGCCTATCCCTTCTCCATGGGATCTTCCCAACCCAGGAATCAAACCTGGGTCTCTTGCATTGCAGGCGGATTCTTCACCAACTGAGCTATCAGGAAACCTAATTAAGAGATGGGTACTTGATTAACTTGGCTATATGAAATCCTCTTTTTTTTTAATTTTATTTTATTTAACTTTACAATATTGTATTGGTTTTGCCACATAACAAAATGAATCTGCCACAGGTATACATGTGTTCCCCATCCTGAACCCTCCTCCCTCCTCCCTCCCCATACCATCCCTCTGGGTCGTCCCAGTGCACCAGCCCCAAGCATCCAGTATTGTGCATCGAACCTAGACTGGCGACTCATTTCATATATGATATTATACATATTTCAGTGCCATTCTCCCAAATCTTCCCACCCTCTCCCTCTCCCACAGAGTCCAAAAGACTGTTCTATACATCAGTGTCTCTTTTGCTGTCTCGTATACAGGGTTATTGTTACCATCTTTCTAAATTCCATATATATGCGTTAGTATATTGTATTGGTGTTTTTCTTTCTGGCTTACTTCACTCTGTATAATAGGCTTCAGTTTCATCCACCTCATTAGAACTGATTCAAATGTATTCTTTTTAATGGCTGAGTAATACTCTATTGTGTATATGTACCACAGCTTTCTTATCCATTCATCTGCTGATGGACATCTAGGATGCTTCCATGTCCTGGCTATTATAAACAGTGCTGCGATGAACATTGGGGTACACGTGTCTCTTTCCCTTCTGGTTTCCTCAGTGTGTATGCCCAGCAGTGGGATTGCTGGATCATAAGGCAGTTCTATTTCCAGTTTTTTAAGGAATCTCCACACTGTTCTCCATAGTGGCTGTACTAGTTTGCATTCCCACCAACAGTGTAAGAGGGTTCCCTTTTCTCCACACCCTCTCCAGCATTTATTATTTGTAGACTTTTGGATCCCAGCCATTCTGACTGGTGTGAAATGGTACCTCATAGTGGTTTTGGTTTGCATTTCTCTGATAATGAGTGATGTTGAGCATCTTTTCATGTGTTTGTTAGCCATCTGTATGTCTTCTTTGGAGAAATGTCTATTTAGTTCTCTGGTCCATTTTTTGATTGGGTCATTTATTTTTCTGGAATTGAGCTGTAGGAGTTGCTTGTATATTTTTGAGATTAGTTGTTTGTCTGTTGCTTCATTTGCTATTATTTTCTCCCATTCTGAAGGCTGTCTTTTCACCTTGCTTATAGTTTCCTTTGTTGTGCAGAAGCTTTTAGGTTTAATTAGGTCCCATTTGTTTATTTTTGCTTTTATTTCCAATATTCTGGGAGGTGGGTCATAGAGGATCCTGCTGTGATGTATGTCGGAGAGTGTTTTGCCTATGTTCTCCTCTAGGAGTTTTATAGTTTCTGGTCTTACGTTTAGATCTTTAATCCATTTTGAGTTTACTTTTGTGTATGGTGTTAGAAAGTGCTCTAGTTTCATTCTTTTACAAGTGGTTGACCAGTTTTCCCAGCACCACTTGTTAAAGAGATTGTCTTTAATCCATTGTATATTCTTGCCTCCTTTGTCAAAGATAAGGTGTCCATATGTGCGTGGATTTATCTCTGGGCTTTCTTAGTTTGTGACCGATTCTTTGTCTTCTTTAGAACCACTGCCAGTATTTGGTTCATCATTTCAGCAGGGTCGAAGAGAGCCAATCAGATGGCATTCTTAAAGGAGCTGAGATCATAGGTTGCTACACAGTGGGTATCATTTGTATCTCGCTGGTTCTTCTTTTCATCACTGGCATGGAAATCACAGTACCTTCCAAAGAGGCAGAGGCTGAGTCTGCTTCATACCATAAGAAAGCAAAACTCGATTTCCTAAGAAGTACAGGCAAACTGACTCAGAGGCTAAGGATCTAACCATCACAAAAGGCAAAACAAACCAGATTTGAGTACTCTTGGTCTTCTGCCATCTTGGAGCTACCTTCCAGGAGACAGAAGGGATGTGATCAAAAGTAGCACGTGGTCTCATCTTCACAGAGTGTGGCTCTGAGAAACTCAGGCCCATGTTTGGGGGAACAGACTTGCTCTAGCAAGGTGGGCCAGGTCCAAAAGAAGACCTCTTGGGAGAAATGGAGTATCCACTCCTCTTCTGTATCTGCAAGGGATCTCTAGGTGGTCTTAGGAAGACGAGGGTCCAGACATCAGTATGTGGCACTCATTTTCTCTTGAACTTTTTTTTCTGTTACCAAATCAGAGAGTTTGTTAGCATCTGTAACCATTTCTAATTAACATCCACATTCCCTTAAGCAACTGGAAAGCCAACCAAATAAATGTAGACTCTCTTAGCAAAGCAGAGTTTAATTTAAAAATGAAACAAAATAAAGCACTGCCACCTCACCTAGCTAACCCTAGTGTGTGAGAAAAGACCGCAGGATAAAGGCAGACTGCCTGGGCTGCTGAGTCAACAGTAGGAAAGAGCTTCTCATGCTGAAAAGGCAACCAACAGCCCTAGTAAATAAAGTCATATTTTTCTCACCTACCTATAACTTACCAGTTATAACTGCAGGAGGAGTAACTGTTCCCAGTGAAGCCTCACTCCTTGGCTTGCATGTTCATTCATTCATTTGTCCTGACACCAAACATTTATTTAGCATCCACTTATACTCCAGTGGTTTTCAATTTCAGGTTTCCATTCATTCATTCAGAAAGTACTTATTGTTAAACCCCTACTTATGGAGCAAGCACTGTCTTGGTGCTAAATGTATGAGACATAATTCATAATATGAAAAATGTATAGTCTAGTTAGTAATTCATGCTCTAGTCTCTCATCTAGTCATGCATCCGTTTACTCATTCCTCTGACACATATTTGCTGGAGACTGTGTGCAAGGCACCATATCAGGCATGGTGACAAACACGTTCATCCTCTCCTTCTCTACCTTCTTTTTAGCTCCTTTTATCACACATACGCCATCATCACCACTGCTAAGCACAGAAGGAAAAACAAGCCCAACAATTTTGGGGACTTACATGCGCGTGTTTGTGTGTGTGTGGTTATTTTAGGGGGAGAGGTGAGAGGGTTTCAGGTGGGTGGGCAGTGGTATCTAGTTCCACGGGGCTCCTTCAAGGAGACACAGGTCCCATTCAGGGTGGGATCTAAGAAGGCAGATAACGGTTTCCGTAAGCACAAAGTGAACCTTTGAGCCATGACTGCTGGGGAGCAATGGGATAAGCTGCCTCATGACTTGGCGAGCTTCTCACCCCAGTATGTGGTCAGAGGTCAGGCAATGAGCTGCCAAGGACAGCACGGAAGAGATGCTGCTGCCCAGGAGACTTCTGATCCCTGGTCTAGGGTCTCTTTCTATTCTGAGTTCTCATTACCAAAACAATCTCCCTGGCACCTTCTAAGTATTCAGAAAATACTTGTGAAATGAATGATTAAATAATCCTTCAACCATGTATTGAACCTTGAGGTTCTTGAAAGTACAAGCTGGGCCTTATTCATGCCTTGTATTCCCAGGGCTCCAGCCCTCTCCAGGGCACCAGGGAAAGTCTGAAAGCCTTTGTATTAGAGGATACCCAAGCTCCCTTCTAAAAATTCTAGACAGAAACATCTTCTTGTGGTTTAGTTACCTGGCAGACTCTCTCAGCAAGCCTAGCATCCTTTATAGGCATACTCAGTCATCTTTTCCTTAAACTCCAAGCTTTGTTTTCTTCCCAGTTAGCAAATTGCTGATCCATCTCCCCCCACTATGAAGCCTTATGTTCCCAGGGAATTTGTTTTGCTATCAGCTAGAAAGGCAAAATAAGCTATATAGAGAAGCTGAATAACGCCTTCCCAAAGCAAACAGTAAGATTGGCTTCTGTGTTAGCTCTCTTTGGAGTCATCTGTGCTGTGCCCCTCTCTCTGGTGGCACCCGTCCTCATAAAGAGGATACATGATTGCCGCTGGAGACCTAGTGAGTGATCTGTGGCACTGTGGGCCAGACACCACTGCCTGAAGAGAGCAGGAGGCAGGAGAAGCCAGAGTCGACTTCAGGATTCTTGGGCCCCAGGCCACACCGTAATTCAGGTCATCGCACTTTGCCAAGGAAGCTTATCAAAGAAGAGAACAGACTGACATTTTCCGGCCCTTTTGGTTTGCTCTCGGAATTTGAGCTTGGACATTAGCCTGGCTTTCTGCATCCTGGGAAGAGATAGTAGAAATTTGAGAATTTTATTCTTTGATACCACCGAATGTGTGGCCTGGTACAGAACTGTGCATGCTGATTTACTTTAGCAAAACAGCTCAAGACACAAAGAATTTCAAACTGGAGCTAGGACCTGACCTGCCTATTCAAGGCTGTGTCATTCAGGGACAGCCCAAATCTGGCAGAAATAGCTGAAATTTTCTGCCACAGAACTCAACCTGTTAATTTAGATGAAAATATTACCAAGGGAACACTGATTCTAAACTGCCTCTACTCCAATAGGCCAAGAAACTTTCGGAAGCAATGTACACAGGACAAGACCTGAGCTAGCAAGTGGCTAAGGAACATTTCACAGGGCATTTTGATGGCCAAATCTGAGAAAGCAATCACACTTTTAGCAAACGCACATGATCTTTCCAGCAGCGGAAGGAATATCCAGTTCCTAGGACAGCTACAGAAAACTACTAAGCTTGTTTGCAAACATCTCTAAAATTACATTAAGTAACAAAGGAGTCAATATATCTTGTCCTGTTATTGATGTAAAGGAGACAATCAAATACACTGGCCTTCTCTGGCCTCTGGCTTTTATCTGTTAATGACCACCCCTGGGACTTCAAGTGCCACAGCGGTTCCTTGGGAAACCCTCTGTGTCACGACATGGAAGAGTCAGGATGAAGTGGGCCCAGTCCTTCAGGTGAACATGCTCTTGGATCGAACACACCAATCTGTCATCTCAGCAGAAAGACAGCATGGCATGGAATCCAAGAAAGGCAATTTTCTTTAAAACACTGAGGCAAGTACTTCTTTACCCCGAAGGGTAGGGCCTTGGCAGATCCTCTGCCCCCCGACACTCAGAGGAGCTCCCTAGACCAGGAGTGTCAGCATCGCCTGGGAACTTGTTAGAAAGGCAGCTTCTTGGGTCCTACCCAGATGCCCTGCCTCAGGAACTCTGGGGTGGGGCCCAACAGTCGTGGGCTAACAGACGCTCCAGGTAATTCCAGCACACGCTGATGTGGGAGAACCACGACATATTTATGTGACTGAGTCTAAGTCATACTAAGTGTATATATGTTTGTGTGTATGTATACTTAGTACTACCATATTTATATGCATATTATAATCATCCATATACATAAGTACTAAAATTACTGACTTTTCAAAAAGTCAGTTTAATACAACAGTAACTTTTATTGCAAACTCCGGCTAGTTGATGTGATAATGCTGAGTCCCTGGAGGACTACCTCCACATGCTTCCTGTGGTCTGAGTGCCAGAGAGGTTAAACAAATGACCCGGGAAATCAGGGGACTTTCTTTTGGCCAATTTAAAACAAACTATTAGGAATCTGATCTACCATTTAAGATTCTCTAAAAAAGTGAAATGCTTGGGCTGCTTTGCCATTTAGATGAGTCTGGTGAACAGAAAATTAAACAAATATTGGCTTTCTTCTTCAAAGAAGCTGATCAGAATAGTGGTAAAGAACATGGGCTTTGGAATTAGATAGACTGGGGTTTAAGTCCTTCTCTGGCACTTGCCAAGCGAGTGAAACTGGGTAAGTGTTCAACCCCTCTGGCTCTGCATGTAAGCCCTTCACTTGTTTCTTCATTGATAAAATAGGAAGAGCGATAATAGGACTGGGGCTTCCCGCATAGCTCAGTTGGTAAAGAATCCGCCCACAGTGCAGGAGTCCCAGGTTCGATCCCTGGGTCGGGAAGACCCGCTGGAGAAGGGATAGGCTACCCACTCCAGTATTCTGGCCTAGAGAATTCCCTGGGCTCTATAGTCCATGGGGTCGCTAAGAGCTGGACATGACTGAGCTGGACACGACTGAGCGACTTTCACTTTCTTAGGCCGGATGTGAGGACCAAGTTGGATTGTACACATCATAGCATGCTTGATAGGTATTATCCCTCAAACATTTGGTCTCATTGATACTTTTACTGAGTTCATCCACAGCAAGTGTTATCAGATGTCCGGAGATTCCTCATTACCAAATGTAGCTTCATTGGCTCTCCTTCCAGTTCCTCAGGGACTATGTGAGATGATGAGACAATGAACGAGGACGACAACCCTAGATTTTTGTGAAAATTCGGGGAACGGTTGGCAAAGAGAGGGCTTCCCAGGTGGCGCTAGTGGTAAAGAAGCCTCCTGCCAATGAGGGGGCGTAGAGACGACGCGGGTTCCACCCCTGGATTGGGAAGATCCCCTGCAGAAGGGCACAGCGACCCACCCCAGTGTCCTTGCCTGAAGAACCCGGGGCGGAGGGGCCGGGCGGGCTACGGTCCGTGGGGTCGCACAGCCGGACACGCCTGGGGATGGGAAGCAGGGCGCAGGCATGGGGTGAGGGGACTGGGGAGGGCGGAGGCTGCCCTGTGTCTTTGGCCTCCGAAGCTCTGCGGTGGCCGCAGTTTTCCTTTCTCATTGTTAATGGCGTCTGGGCAGAGAGGCGCTCCGGAGCCAGACCTCTGAGGCTGTGTGTGGCGAGCCTGCAGGGGCTGGCAGTCGCTAAGGGCGGAAACCGCTGTTTGGGAGCTGCTGGCAGTTTAACTGTTTCTGATGCTCATTGCTGAGGATGAGAAAAAGGCAGGAGGGCCAGAGCATTCCATGTGGTGATTCTGTTCGTGGTAAGAGCTGCTTACCAAGAGAGCCAAAGGTTTCTTTGGAACCATAAGCTTATCAAGCGGCTTCTGGAAGGAGATTTTAGCTAGTTGCATGTCATAACATCAGTCTCCTAGATTCTTGTCTTGATTCTCTTTTTCTACGTATTTCAAAAGAACTACATGGCACATTTCAGAAGTCAGTGATAACTGCTTTGTGACAGATATAGGTTCTAGAGGCTTACGGAGTCCTTGCTGAGCCCCTGAAATGATTTATCAGAACCATTCCTACCGGGGCTGTGATCATTACTGTCCTCTAATATGCAAATTAACCATAAGAGTGTAAATATCTCACAGCCTTTGGTGTGTGTGCTTCTGTCTCAAGGCTTGAGATACAGCTTAGTGTTGTCTTAAAGAAACAGAACATCCTCCAATGCATCAGTTTGGAAAAACAATCGGAGGCATGGTTAACAAATCATGTAATAAAATACTATATATGGGGAAAGATATTTTCAAGTGATTTCAATACTCGATGCAATGCGAAGTTAAAAGAGCGAGAATGAAAGCCTTACAGAACAATGGATCTTGGGGTGTGGATTTCACCAGCAGCGGCAGCAGAGCCTATAAACTTGACAGAAATGCACATCGCCAGGCCCACCCACACCTACTGAATCAGAGACTCAAGGAATGAGCCACAGCAATGTGTCTTCCCAGACAGGTGAATCTGATGCCACGTTACAGTTTGAGAACCACTGATAGAGAGCATGAATCAATGTAACCACATAAAGTATATGCATATGGGAGAATATACACGGAAAGGTAAAGTGATTCTCTCTGTGATAGCATTTTGGCTGATTTTTGCTTTTCCCTGTTTATCCTCTGTGGTTTTCATATATGCAACTTTTTCTAAAATGAGCATATATAGCTTTTATATTTAGAGAAAAAGTAGGAGTAAAATTGTCAGATATTTCTTTTACACGTATATTACATCAATTCATAACATTAACATTTTCTTGAAGACAACTATTCATACACCTTCAGTGTTCCTCCGTTTCTTATTCTTACAATTCTACCTTCTTATATTTTCTTCAATGAATTTTCTCATCTCTGCTGCCTTTTTACTGACTTTCTCACCCTCAAGTCTTGAAGTCTCTGCTAGTAACAAAAAATAGGATTTGGAGACTGTTAAAAGTCTGTATGCTTAGTTTGTCACAAGTAAGCAAATAGCTGGCGGGGCGGAAGGGGGTTAAGCATGATATTTCCTTTTGTATATGAAAGTGAAAGTCATTCAGTTGTGTCCAACTCTTTGTGACCCCATGGACTGTAGCCCACCAGGTTCCTCTGTCCATGGAATTCTCCAGGCCAGAATACTGGAGTGGGTTGCCATTCGCTTCTCCAGGGGATCTTCCCAACCCAGGGATCGAACCCAGGCCTCCCTCAATGTAGGCAGATTCTTTACCATCTGAGCCATCAGGGAAACCCTTTTTATATATTTAGAGTTTAACACACTTTCAGGCATTAGTAACAATTTTTAGCTTCTGCATATATTTTCACACACAACTTACATTTTGTTTAGGTTGATTTTTTTCACTACATCAACTCAAAGCATTTTTAACAACTAGACCACTCTAATTTCAAGAGTTCATTTACAAAGTAAGCAGATATTGTGTTTGCATTCATACAAGGGGGTTTAAGTTCTAAAATGAGCAAATAAGGTAGATATCACATATAGTCAAAATTATTCCATCTCCGTGTGTGTGTGTGTGTTATTCACTCATTTGTGTCTAACTCTTTGCAACCCCATGGACTATAGCCTGCCAGGCTCCTCTGTCCCTGGAATTCTCCAGGCAAGAATACTGGAGTGGGTAGCCATCCCCTTCTCCAGGGGATCTTCCCGACTCAGAGATTGAACCCAGGCCTCCTGCATTGCAGGCAGATTCTTTACCATCTGAGCCACCAGGGAAGTCCATTCCATCTCAGTAACAGACCATTATTCCTCAAGTCCTGGAAAAGACTTCACCTAGTACTAGATAACTCGATTAGGGGCCATATTATGCAAAAATGTACACCTTTCATGTACAGAATTACTTAGTGCTGTGAGATGCTCACCACATGAGCAGGCTCTCAGAGTTGGATCTGAATAAGAAAATAACAGACTGTTCCTCCTACCTTGCACTCATTTTCTGGAAGTGGCAGATTATATTACCTGAGCTGTTTAAATTATATTGGAGGATTTGGTTTTGTGTTTTGGCTGATGATACATAAATGCATTTGCCTAAGTGAAATGCACATTTGCCATTCTCTGATTTCCCTGCATGTCTGCAGTATCTCCTGTTGTGTCCTAAGCGTCCTTCTCTCACCCTCCTCGCATATGTGCTCCAGGCATGACTCTTGACCTCCTCCCTGGTATTTCGATCTTACCCATCCTTTAAAATCTTTTGCAAAAACTTCCTTCTGCACAAAGCCTTCCTAATCTCAGTAGAAAGCAATCTCCTTCATGCTTTGAATGTCTCTAGGACATTAATCACTCTTTATTGTACTGGTATTTAAGTGTGCTTTAGCTTGTCCAAGAAACTCTGGGCTTCCCAAAGCTGAATTCAAGTATCTTTCACACCAATCTTGGCTTTGAATCTTAGATCTGCCCTTTCTAGCCAATTTTAACTAGCCAACATTTCTAAATCCCTCTGTACTTCCCTCCTCCTCCATAAAACAGGGATGGTCACAATACCGACTTCTGAAAATTCAAGTGGCTTTAAAGGAGACCCTGCACAGTAATGGGCAAATGCAATATCCAGCATATAGTAAGGGCTTCCCTGATGGCTTAGCAGGTAGAGAATCTGCCTGCATTGCAAGAGATGCAGGAGACACAGGTTCAATCCCTGGGTTGGGAAGATCCCCTGGAGGAGGAAATGGAAACCCACTCCAGCATTCTTTCCTGGAAAATCCCACGGACAGAGGAGCCTGGCAGGCTACAGTCCATGGAATATCAAGAGTTGGACACAATGACGTACGCGCACAGCACAGCAGCATATAGTAAACTCCAGTAAACATGAGCTGCTTTTATTTCTATCTCCATTGTGATTCCAATAATACATTTTTGCTCCGTAAGTGTTTTTTTATTGAATGTATGAATGAATGAATACTATAGTTAGGTTCATACATAACCACTCTGAATTCTCAGTGCTCAATGGGGAGTTTGTAGTTGCAATTTGTCTATGAATCCATTAATGAACCCAAGACTCTCTTTTATTCTCAAGGCAGATATGGGGGCCGTTTGGGTAAATTTTCTGTCTTGAAGAAGCTGCCCCGCAACCATCTAGCTCAGACCTCATTCAGCTCTTTGTTTTCATCCATGAAATGGGAATTAGAACGTTGGTCTATGATTTTGCCTAGACCCAAAGAGAACCCAAGGAGGACTAGGCCTTTAGGGAGAAATTTTATAAACAGAGACTGTTTGGGGGTAATTTGAAGAATCAGAGCATGAATTTGTAAATTAGCATATTTGAGCTAGAGCGCTTCCAATCACATGGGACTCTAGATGTCGCTCAGTGAGGGCACAGGGCAAAACCAGCTGCTTTTTGGGTTTGTCAAGCATCTCAAGTTATTTCTCAGGAGTTGGGGTTTGGCAAAGCCTGAAACCCACATTGCCAAGTCCTCCTTTCCCCCTTAATTTTTAAGCTCATGTGTATTTTAAGGGAAATTTAATCCGTATGTTTCTGTTTCCTTTACACTTAACTCATAAAAATGGTTTGTCAGGGCAATTTGATGTCCCAAAAATCTTTGGAGCCTTTATAATGATATTTTTTAACCTTTCCCCCCCCCCCTCCCTTAGACACAGGAAATTGCATTTTTTAAAAGAAAATGAATCAAACTGAAAGTCTCAAGGTCAGTGTTGATGGGTCAGATACACAACCTCATGGAACTGAGCATTTGCAAACATGGCATCTTCCACTGCTGCCCCTGCAGGACTCTGGGGGTGAGAGAAAGATCAATTTCACATGCAGGCAGATGGCAGGTATTGGCAGTGTGTGGTGACAGAGTCCTCAAATATTTGATTGCTTGCCCATCAAGCTGAGAGTCCCTCTCCCATCCATAGTTCTGTATTGAGAGATCTGCTGCTTAGAATTTGGTTCCCTTTGCCGTGGTCAAATCCTGAAGTTAGCATCACAAATTCATGCACAGAAGTAATCTAAGAGAAGTGAGATGGCTAATTCTAAAACACAGTAATTGTTTTCTAATCTAGTTTGCCACATCATCCTTAGAGAGAGAAAACAGAAGTTAGCATGTTTGTATTAATCGCCAGAAGAAGTGTTCTCACAGAGTTCTGTAAAGATGGCACACGCCTAGGGTTAGTGAGTCTGCTCTCACAAGAAGGGTTCACACAATCTCAGATATGCGCAGTGCAGGTAGAAATATGCCATGCATTGGCACCGCATCTCAGTCATATGAGGGATTATCTGGGGTTGTTTGACCTGCATCAGACCCAGGTTTATGGCAATGCTGTCTCTTCGACCATCAGCTTGAGTTAAACTCCAGACAGGCTTCCTTCTGGCAGCATGTTCACTGCTGGACTGGATTGGGTCTTCTGGGTACTCAGGATCACAGAGTCTCGTCTCGCAGTGCATGGCGTGTGATAGTTTAGGACCAACCAACCACGGTGGTTCAATTTAATACAAAATGCCCTAAAACCATATGGCTGGCTTATTCTATCCCATTTTCACTATATGATTTTAGCCTTTGCAACACAATCGGTCAAACTGAGACTTTCTCTGCCCTGTGGACCAAAAAGCTATATTAACATTCAACTCCCAAAACAAAACTGCTAATAGGAAATGCAATCAAAAAATGTCCTGGTGGCTCTGTCATTTCCAAATGGGGTTAAGTACAGAAGAGTTTGACTCGTGGAATGATGAGTTTGGAAGTACTTCTATCACTGAGTTAGCTTATGATAGAGAGACGAAACAGTGAAAATTTAGACCAGAATGGCCGACAGAAGGGTAAAAGCTGGGCGTGTCCAAGGCAGGTGAATACCAAACCAGGGTACTGAGACTGCATGTTGCTTTGATTTTGGATATTGGATAAGAAAAGAAAAGGTAGGAAGTGGCCAGTTTTGGAAATTCAATGAGTCCGTGGGGCTTGATGGATAGCAAGGTTTTAGACAATTATTGTCTTAGGCAAGTGAGCTAGTCAGAAGACTTCCATTCTTTAACAGTCTGCTGCTCCTGCTGCTGCTGCTGCTAAGTCGCTTCAGTCGTGTCCGACTCTATGCAACGCCATAGACGGCAGCCCGCCAGACTCCCCCATCCCTGGGATTCTCCAGGCAAGAATACTGGAGTTGGTTGCCATTTCCTTCTCCAATGCATGGAAGTGAAAAGGGAAAGTGAAATTGTTCAGTCGTGTCCAACTCTTCGCAACCCCATAGACTGCAGCCTACCAGGCTCCTCTGCCCATGGGATTTTCCAGGCAAGAGTACTAGAGTGGGTTGCCATTGCCTTCTCTCTTCAACAGTCTCAGTTCAGTTCAGTTCAGTTCAGTCTCTTAGTCGTATCCGACTCTTTGCGACCCCGTGAATCACAGCACAGCAGGCCTCCCTGTCCATCACCAACTCCTGGAGTTCACCCAGACTCACGTCCATCGAGTCAGTGATGCCATCCAGCCATCTCATCCTCTGTCGTCCCCTTCTCCTCTTGCCCCCAATCCCTCCCAGCATCAGAGTCTTTTCCAAGGAGTCAACTCTTCGCATGAGGTGGCCAAAGTACTGGAATTTCAGCTTTAGCATCATCCCTTCCAAAGAAATCCCAGGGCTGATCTCCTTCAGAATGGACTGGTTGGATCTCCTTGCAGTCCAAGGGACTCTCAGGAGTCTTCTCCAACACCACAGTTCAAAAGCATCAATTCTTCGGCACTCAGCCTTCTTCACAGTCCAACTCTCACATCCATACATGACCACAGGAAAAACCATAGCCTAGACGAACCTTTGTTGGCAAAGTAATGTCTCTGCTTTTGAATATGCTATCTAGATTGGTCATAACTTTCCTTCCAAGGAGTAAGCGTCTTTTAATTTCATGGCTGCAGTCACCATCTACAGTGATTTTGTAGCCCAAACAAATAAAGTCTGACACTGTTTCCACTGTTTCCCCATCTATTTCCCATGAAGTGATGGGACCAGAGGCCATGATCTTCGTTTTCTGAATGTTGAGCTTTAAGCCAACTTTTTGACTATCCTCTTTCCCCTTCACCAAGAGGCTTTTTAGTTCCTCTTCACTTTCTGCCATAAGGGTGGTGTCATCTGCATATCTGAGGTTATTGATATTTCTCCCGGCAATCTTGATTCCAGCTTGTGCTTCTTCCAGTCCAGCGTTTCTCATGATGTACTCTGCATAGAAGTTAAATAAGCAGGGTGACAATATACAGCCTTGACATACTCCTTTTCCTATTTGGACCCAGTCTGTTGTTCCATGTCCAGTTCTAACTGTTGCTTCCTGACCTGCATAGAGGTTTCTCAAGAGGCAGGTCAGGTGGTCTGGTATTCCCATCTCTTTCAGAATTTTCCACAGTTTATTGTGTTCCACACAGTCAAAGGCTTTGGCATAGTCAATAAAGCAGAAATAGATGTTTTCCTGGAACTCTCTTGCTTTTTCCATGATCCAGCGGATGTTGGCAATTTGATCTCTGGTTCCTCTGCCTTTTCTAAAACCAGCTTGAACATCAGGAAGTTCACGGTTCACATATTGCTGAAGCCTGGCTTGGAGAATTTTGAGCATTACTTTACTAGCGTGTGAGATGAGTGCAATTGTGTGGTAGTTTGAGCATTCTTTGGCATTGCCTTTCTTTGGGATTGGAATGAAAACTGACCTTTTCCAGTCCTGTGGCCACTGCTGAGTTTTCCAAATTTGCTGGCATCTTGAGTGCAGCACTTTCACAGCATCATCTTTCAGGATTTGGAATAGCTCAACTGGAATTCTGTCACCTCCACTAGCTTTGTTCGTAGTGATGCTTCCTAAGGCCCACTTGACTTCACATTCCAAGATGTCTGGCTCTAGGTGAGTGATCACACCATCATGATTATCTGGGTTGTGAAGGTCTTTTTTGTACAGTTCTTCTGTGTATTCTTGCCATCTCTTCTTAATATCTTCTGCTTCCGTTAGGTCCATACCATTTCTGTCCTTTATCGAGCCCATCTTTGCATGAAATGTTCCCTTGGTATCTCCAATTTTCTTGAAGAGATCTCTAGTCTTACCCATTCTGTTGTTTTCCTCTTTTTCTTTGCATTGATCGCTGAAGAAGGCTTTCTTATCTCTTCTTGCTATTCTTTGGAACTCTGTATTCAGATGCTTATATCTTTCCTTTGCTCCTTTGCTTTTCACTTCTCTTCTTTTCACAGCTATTTGTAAGGCCTCCACAGACAGCCATTTTGCTTTTTTGCATTTCTTTTCCACGGGGATGGTCTTGATCCCTGTCTCCTGTACAACATCACGAACCTCATTCCATAGTTCATCAGGCACTCTATATATCAGATGTAGGCCCTTAAATCTATTTCTCACTTCCACTGTATAATCATAAGGGATTTGATTTAGGTCATACCTGAATGGTCTAGTGGTTTTCCCTACTTTCTTCAATTTAAGTCTGAATTTGGCAATAAGGAGTTCATGATCTGAGCCACAGTCAGCTCCTGGTCTTGTTTTTGCTGACTGTATAGAGCTTCTCCATCTTTGGCTGCAAAGAATAGAATCAATATGATGTCGGTGTTGACCATCTGGTGATGTCCATGTGTAGAGTCTTCTCTTGTGTTGTTGGAAGAGGGTGTTTGTTATGACCAGTGCATTTTCTTGGCAAAACTCTATTAGTCTTTGCCTTGCTTCATTCCGTATTCCAAGGCCAAATTTGCCTGTTACTCCAGGTGTTTCTTGACTTCCTACTTTTGCATCCAGTCCCCTATAATGAAAAGGACATCTTTTTTGGGTGTTAGTTCTAAAAGGTCTTATAGGTCTTCATAGAACCGTTCAACTTCAGCTTCTTTAGTGTTACCGGTTGGGGCATAGATTTGGATTACTGTGATATTGAATGGTTTGCCTTGGAAACAAACAGAGATCATTCTGTCGTTTTTGAGATTGCATCCAAGTACTGCATTTTGGACTTTTTTGTTGACCATGATGGCTACTCCATTTCTTCTGAGGGATTCCTGCCCGCAGTAGTAGATATAATGGTCATCTGAGTTAAATTCACCCATTCCAGTCCATTTTGGTTCACTGATTACTAGAATGTCGACATTCACTCTTGCCATCTCTTGTTTGACCACTTCATTCTTTCAGTCTAGACAGTGATAAATATATCAAATGTTCTTTAAAAATTACCTGTTTGAGCCAAAACCTAGGTAAAATGCTTAACACAATGAATTCACATGATAACTTTATAAGCTAATTGTCATTATCCATATTTTACAGATGAGGAAACTGGAGTTCCTAGATTCATTTATTGGGGAGATTAAGTAACCTGTACAAATTAACATAGTTAATGAAAGTGATGAAATTCAGAAACAAGTCAGTCCAACTCCAAAGCCCATGCTCCTTCTTTAAAACACCCTTAATGAAACACACTAACAACAAAAGATCAGAAAGAGATATTAAGGAAACAATTCCATTTACCATCACATATAAAAGAATAAAACCTTTTGTATAGGAATAAGCCTATCCAGGAGAAGCAAAAGATACTCTAAAAACTATAAGATGTTGATGAAGGAAATCAAAAAACAACATAAACAGATAAAAAGATACACTGTGTCCTTCAACTGAAAAAATAAATGTTGTCAAAATGACTATAATGCCCAAGGGATCTACAGATTTAATGTAGTACTTATCAAATTACCAATGGCATTTTTTCACAGAACTAGAACAAAAGTTTTTAATTTATATGGAAACACAAACAACCCCACCTGTATAGCCAAAGTAATCTTGAGAAAGAAATACAGAGTTGGAGGAATCAAGCTCTCTGACTTCAGCCTATACTACAAAGATAACAGTCATCAAAGCAATGTGGTACTGGCACAAAAACAGAAGTATATATTAATGAAACAAGATAGAAAGCCCAGAAATAAATGCATGCATCTATGGTGAGTTAATCTATGATAGAGGAGGCAAGAATATACAATGGAGAAAAGACAGTCTCTTCAATAAGTGGTAATGGAAAAACTGAACAGCTACATGTAAAAGAATAAAGTTAGAATATTCTCTAATACCAAACACAAAAATAAACCCAAAATGAATGAATGAAACATGAATAATATACAACCAAAATGAAATCTATACAGCCTACACTCTGTCTACTATACAAGGCCACTTCCTTTGGCTTCGTTTGGCATTATAGTTCCTTTGATTTTTGAGTAAGTTATTTTCCAGGGTGACTGAGCAAAATATGTACACATTCATCGCATCCTCACCAGCATTTGGTGTTATCAGCTATTTTTAATTTCAACCATTTTGATGTTTGTAATTATATCCCATTGTGGTTTTAATCTGCATTCCTCTAATAGCTAGTGATGTTGAACATAATCTCATGTTTATTACTTATTTTTTATCTGTATATTCTCTTTGTTGACATGTTTCTTCTTATCTTTTGCCCATTTTCTAGTTGAAATGTTTGGTTTTTAATTTTTGAGTTTTGAGAACTCTTTATATATTCCATATATGAAGTCTATTGTCAGACATGTGGTTTGAAAATATTTTTTCCCCATCTGCAGCTTGTGTTTTTATCCTCTTAACAGTAACATCTACAAAGCAAAAATTGATCTTGAAAAGGAAAATTTGATAAAATTTTCCTTTTGTGTATTGTGCTTTGAGCATCAAGTCTAAACTCTTTGCCCAGTCCTAGATCCTGAAGGCTTTCCCTTATATTTTTTCTAGAAGTGTTATATTTTTCACATTTAAGTCCATAATCCATTTTGAGTTAATTTTCACATAAAGTCTGAGAATTAGCTCAAGTTTCTTTTCTTTTCTTTTTTTTTTTTTTTTTTTGGCCTAATTGTTCCAGTACCACTCTCTTTCCTCCACTGGATTATTTTTGCACCTTAGTCAAAAGATCTTAGGTGACCATATTTGTGTGAGATAGTTTATGAATTCTCTATTCATTTCCATTAATCTGTGTGTCTATTTTGCCCATACCACACAGCCTTGATTACCGTGGCTATCTGATGAGTCTGTAGGTATATGAAATTGAGTAGCCTGACTCCATCCACCTTAGTTTTCTTTTTCAAAATGTTTTCTTTTTCACTATAATAGTTTCTTTGTCTTTCCACCTACATCTTGGAAAAATTTGTTCTATACTTACAAAAATTCTTGCTGGGATGTTTATAGTAGTTATATTAAAACTCTATGTCCACTTGGGTGAAATTTGCATCTTTACTCTGTTTTTTTCATAGCAAAGCATTTTATTGCATTTGTTTTTCATGGAAAAGAATTTTATTTTCAATGTAGCAGTGTGTACATGTCAATCCCAAACTCCCAATCTGTCTCTCCCCTCAACACTTTCCCCTTGGTCCCCAGAAGTTCATTCTCTAAGTCTGTGAATCTGTTTCCATTTTGCAAATAAGTTCAATTGTATAATTTCTTTTCAGATTCCACGTATCAGTGATATTAAATGGCACTTGTCTTTGTCTGACTTACTTTACTTAGTATGACAATCTCTAGGGCATTCCATGTTGCTGCCAACGGTATTATTTCCTCTTTAATGGCTGGGTAGTATTCCCTTGTGTATATGGACCACATCTCCTTTATCCATTCATCTGTTGATGGACATTTAGGGTGCTTCCATGTCTTCGCTATTGTAAACAATGCTCCAGTGAATATCAGGATGCATGTATCCTTTTGAATCGTGTTTTGCTCTGGGTTTGTGCCCAAGAGTGGGATTGCTGGATCATATGGAAACTCTATTTTTAGTTTTTTAAGGAAACCGTATACCGTTCTCCATAGTAAATGTACCAATTTACATTCCCACCAACATTGTATGAGGGTTCCCTTTTCTCCTCATCCTCTCCAGCGTTTAATGTTTGCAGATTTTTTGATGATGGGCATTCTGACCGATGTGAAGTGATATCTCATTGTAGGTTTGATTTGCATTTCTCTAATAATTAGTGATGTTGAGCATCTTTTCACGTTTCTCTTGTCCATCTACATGTCTTCTTTGGAGAAATATCTCTTGAGGTCCTCTGCCTATTTTTTATTGGGTTTGTTGTTGTTATTGTTTTTAATTGAGCTATATGAGCTGTTTGTAAACTTTGGAGATTAATCCTTTGCTGGTTACATTGTTGGAAAGTATTTTCTCCCATTCTGTAGGTTGTCTTTTTATTTCGTTTATGATTTTATTTACTGTGCAAAAGCTTTTGAGTTTAGTTAGGACCCATTTGTTTATTTTTATTTTTATTCCCATTACTCTTTGAGACAGATTGAAAAAGATATTGCTGTGATTTATGACAAAGAGCGTTCTGCCTATGTTTTCCTCTAGGAGTTTTATATTATCCAGTCTTACATTTGGGTCTTTAATACATTTCGAGCTTATTTTTGTGTATGGTGTTAGAGAATTTTTTTTTTCAATTGGAGGATAATTGCTTTACGGTATTGCATTGGCTTCTACCAAACATCAACACGAATCAGCCATGGGTTTACCATGCCCCTCCCACTTGAACATCCCTCTCCCCTCCCCTCTAGGTTGTTATCGAGACCCAGTTTGAGTTCCCTGACTCATACAGAAAATTACCATTGGCTATCTACTTTACATACAGTAATGCATATTTCCATGTCACTCTCCCCATACCTCCCACCCTCTCCTTCTTCCCCCACTCCACCAGCTGTGTCCATAACTCCGTTCTCATTGTCTGTGTCCCTGCTGCTGCTCTGCAAATAGATTCATCGGTACCGTCTTTCTAGATTCCATATATATGTGTTATACAATAATTGTTTTTCTCTTTCTGACTTACTTCACTCTATGTAATAGGTTCTAGGTTCATCCATCTCATTAGGACTGACTTAAATGCATTCCTTTACGTGCCTGAGTAATATGCCATTGTGTATATGTACCACAGCTTCTTTGCCCATTCATCTGTCGATGGACATCTAGGTGGCTTCCATTTCCTAGCTATTGTAAATACAGCTACAATGAACATTGGGTTACATGTGTCTTTTTGAATTTTGGTTTCCTCCGGATATATGCCTAGTAGTGGGATTCCTGTGTCACGTGGTGGTTTTATTCCTAGTTTTTAAAGGAATCTCCATACTGTTCTCCACAGTGGTTGTATCATTTACATTCCCACCAACAGTGAAAGAGGGTTCCCTTTTCTCCACACCCTCTCCACTATGTTTTGTTTGTAGATTTGTTGATGATGGCCATTCTGACCAGTATGAGGTAATAGCACATCATAGTTTTGATTTGCATTTCCCTAATACTGAGTAATAGAGATCTCTTCAAGAAAATTAGAGATACAAAGGGAATATTTCATGCAAAGATGGGCTCGATAAAGGACAGAAATGGTATGGAACTAACAGAAGCAGAAGATATTAAGAAGAGGTGGCAGGAATACACAGAAGAACTGTACAAAAAAGATCTTCACGACCCAGATAATCACGATGGTGTGATCACTGACCTAGAGCCCGACATCCTGGAATGTGAAGTCAAGTGGGCCTTAGAAAGCATCATTACAAACAAAGCTAGTGGAGGTGATGGCATTCCAGTTGAGCTATTCCAAATGCTGAAAGATGATGCTGTGAAAGTGCTGCACTCAAGATGCCAGCAAATTTGGAAAACTCAGCAGTGGCCACAGGACTGGAAAAGGTCAGTTTTCATTCCAATCCCAAAGAAAGGCAATGCCAAAGAATGCTCAAACTACCACACAATTGCACTCATCTCACACACTAGTAAAGTAATGCTCAAAATTCTCCAAGCCAGGCTTTAGCAATACATGAACCGTGAACTTTCTGATGTTCAAGCTGGTTTTAGAAAAGGCAGAGGAACCAGAGATCAAATTGCCAACATCTGCTGGATCATGGAAAAAGCAAGAGAGTTCCAGGAAAACATCTATTTCTGCTTTATTGACTATGCCAAAGCCTTTGACTGTGTGGATCACAATAAACTGTGGAAAATTCTGAAAGAGATGGGAATACCAGACCACCTGACCTGCCTCTTGAGAAACCTCTATGCAGGTCAGGAAGCAACAGTTAGAACTGGACATGGAACAAGAGACTGGTTGCCAATAGGAAAAGGAGTACATCAAGGCTGTATATTGTCACCCTGCTTATTTAACTTATATGCAGAGTACATCATGAGAAATGCTGGGCTGGAAGAAGCACAAGCTGGAATCAAGATTGCCAGGAGAAATATCAATAACCTCAGATATGCAGATGATACCACCCTTATGGCAGAGAGTGAAGAGGAACTAAAAAGCCTCTTGATGAAAGTGAAAGAGGAGAGTCAAAAAGTTGGCTTAAAGCTCAACATTCAGAAAACAAAGATCATGGCATCTGGTCCCATCACTTCATGGGAAATAGATGGGGAAACAGTGGAAACAGTGGCAGAATTTATTTTTCTGGGCTCCAAAATCACTGAAGATGGTGATTGCAGCCATGAAATTAAAAGACGCTTACTCCTTGGAAGGAAAGTTATGACCAACCTAGATAGCATATTCAAAAGCAGAGACATTACTTTGCCAACAAAGGTTCGTCTAGTCAAGGCTATGGTTTTTCTTGTGGTCATGTATGGATGTGAGAGTTGGACTGTGAAGAAGGCTGAGCGCCGAAGAATTGATGCTTTTGAACTGTGGTGTTGGAGAAGACTCTTGAGAGTCCCTTGGACTGCAAGGAGATTCAACCAGTCCATTCTGAAGGAGATCAGCCCTGGGATTTCTTTGGAAGGACTGATGCTAAAGCTGAAATGCCAATACTTTGGCCACCTCATGCAAAAAGTTGACTCATTGGAAAAGACTCTGATGCTGGGAGGGATTGGGGGAAGGAGGAGAAGGGGATGACAGAGGATGAGATGGCTGAATGGCATCACCAACTCGATGGACATGAGTTTGGGTGAACTTCGGGAGTTGGTGATGGACAGGAAGGCCTGGCGTTCTGCAATTCATATGGTCACAAAGAGTCGGACACGACTGAGCGACTGAACTGAACTGAATAGTGAGTAATGATGAGCATCTTTTCGTGTGTTTATTAGCCATTTATCATCTTCTCTGGAAAAAAGTTTGTTTTTGTCTTTTGCCCATTTTTTGATTGGGTTCTTCCTTTTTCCTGGTGTTGAGCTGCTTGTATATTTTTGAAATTGATACTTTGTCAGTTGTTCTTTGAGAAGATAAACAAAATTGACAAACCATTAAGCCAGACCCATCAAGAAAAAAAGGGAGAAGAATCTAATCAACAAAATTAGAAATGAAAAAGGAGAAGTTACAATAGACAATACAGAAATACTAAGGATCATAAGAGACTATTACAAACAACTGTATGACAATAAAATGGACAACCTGGAAGAAATGGACAGATTCTTAGAAAAGTTCAATCTTCTAAGACTGAACTGGGAAGAAATAGAAATTATAAAGAGTCTAATCACAAGCACTGAAATTGACACTATGATGAATAATTTCTCAAAAAAACAAAAGCCCAGGGCTGGGTAGCTTTACAAGTGAATTTTATCAAACATTTAGAGAAGAACTAATCCCTATCCTTCTAAAACTCTTCCAAAAACATAGCATAGGAAGGAACATTTCCGAACTCATTCTATGACCCCACCATCACCCTGATTCCAAAGCCAGACAAAGACAACACAAAAGAAAAAGAAAATTACAGGCCAATATCACTGATGAACATAGGTGTAAAAATCCTCAACAAAATTCTAGCAAATGGAATTCAGCAACACATTAAAAGGTTCATACACTATAATCAAGTTGGGTTTACCCCAGGGATGCAAGGATTCACCAAGAAACACAAATTAATCCATGTGATACACCAAATTAACAGATGAAAGATAAAAAATATATGATAATCTCAATAGATGCAGAAAAAGCTTTCGACAAAATTCACCACCCATTTATGATACAAATCTTTCAAAAAATAGGTATAGAAGGAACCTACCTCAATATAATAAAAGCCATGCTTCCCTGGTGGCTCAGAGCTTAAAGCATCTGCCTGAAATGTGGGAGACCTGGGTTCGATCCCTGGGTTGGGAAGATCCCCTGGAGAAGGAAATGGCAACCCACTCCAGTGTTCTTGCCTGGAGAATCCCATGGATGGAGGACCCCGGTGGGCTATAGTCCACAGGGTCACAAAGAGTCGGACACGACTGAGCGACTTCACTTTCACATGATAAACCCATACCAGACATTATTTTCAATGGTGAAAACTGAAAACATTCCCTCTAAGATCAGGAACAAGACAAAGGTACCCACTCTCACCACTATCATTCAACATAGTTTTGGAAGTGCTAGCTATGGCAATCAGAGAAGAAAAAGAAATAAAAGGAAACCACATTGGAAAAGAAGAAGTAAAACTCTCACTGTTTGCAGATGCAGTTTCTACTATATGTAGAAAACCCTAAAGATATCATCAGAAAATTAATAGAGCTAATCAGTGAATTTAGCAAAGTGGTAGGATACAAAATCAATGCACAGAAATCACTTGCATCCCTAAACATTAATAATTAAATATCAGAAAGAGAAATTAAGAAATCAATCCCATTTACCATTGCAGCAAATAGAATGAAATACCTAGGAATAAACCTACCTAAGGAGACAAAAAAGTTATATACAGAAAACTATAAGATACTGATGAAAGAAATCAAAGATAACATAAATGGATGAAGAGATATTCCATGTTCCTGGATTGGAAAATCAATATTATGAAACTGACTATACTATCAAATGTAATCTACAGATTCAATGCAATACCTATCAAATTACCAATGGCATTTTTCACAGAACTAGAACAAAGATTTTAAATTCATATGGAAACACAAAGACCCCCCAATAGCCAAAACACTCTTGAGAAAGAAGAATGGAGCTGGAGGAATCAACATTCCTGACTTCAGACTATACTACAAAGCTATAATCATCAAGACAGTATGGTACTGGCACAAAAATAGAAATACAGACCAATGGAACAAAAGAGAAAGCCCAGAGATAAACCCACACAACTAAGGATACCTTATTTTTGACAAAGGCAGCAAGAATATACAATGGAGCAAAGATAGTCTCTCCAATAAATGGTGCTGGGAAAACAGGACATCTACATGTAAAAGAATGAAATTAGAACACTTCCTAACACCATACACAAAGATAAATTCAAAATGGATTAAAGACCTAAATGCAAGATCAAAAAATATAAAATTCCTTGAGGAAAACATAGGCAGAACACTTACATAAACCACAGCAAGAACCTCTATAACCTAGAGTAATGGAAATAGAAACAAGTGGGATATAATTAAACTTTAAAGCTTTTGCACAGCAAATGAAACTATAAGCAAGGTGAAAAGACAATCTTCAGAATGGGAAAAAAAATAGCAAATGAAACAACTGACTAGAGAAAGTTATAATTTCTTTTTTTTTTTTACATAGCTGTCATTATCCAAGCAGCACTTATTGAAGAGACTGTCTTGTCTTTATTTTATTAGTCTTGCCTCCATTGTTATGAACTCATTGGTCATATGGGCTTTTTTGGGGGTTTCCTATCCTGTTCCATTGATTTTCACTTCTGTTTCTGTGTTAGCACCATACTGTTTCATGACTATAGCTTTGTAGTATAGTCTGAAGTCAGAGAACCTGATTCCTCCATCCCTGTATTTCTTTCTCAAGATTGCTTTGGCCATGCCAGTTGGGTCTTTTGTATTTCCATAAAAATTAGAAATTTTTTCTAGTTCTCTGAAAAATACCAAGAGTAATTTCATAGGGAATCTGCAGACTCCTTGGGAAATAAAGTCATTTTGACAATATCAATTCTTCCAGTCTGAGAACATAATGTATCTTTCCATCTGTGATGTCTTTTATATCTTTCATCAGCATCTTACAGTTTTCTGAGTATGTGTCTTTTGTCTCCTTAGGTAGGTATATTCCTAGGCATTTTATTCTTTTTGATGTGATGATAAATGGGATTGTTTCTCTAATTTCTCTTTCCTATCTTTTGTTGTTAATGCATAGAAATGCAACGTATATCTGTGTTTTAATTTTGTATCCTGCATCTTATCAAATTCATTTGTAAGCTCTAGTAGTTTTAAAATAGCACCTTTAAGATTTTCTATGTATATAGCATATCATCTGCAAACAGTGACACTATTACTTCTTCTTTTCCAATTTGGATTTCTTTTATTTCTTTTTTTTCTCTGATTCGTGTGACTAGGACTCACAAAACTATGTTGAATAAAAGTGAACATCTTTATCTTGTTTCTGATCTTAGAGGAAATGCTTTCCGGTTGTCACTGTTGAGTATGATGTTATCTGTAGGTCTGTCCTTTATTATGTTGAGGAAGGTTTCCTCTATGCCCACTTTCTGGAGAGTTTTTTTTTTTATCATAAATGGGTATTGGATTTTGTCAAAAGCTTTTTCTACATCTATTGAGATTATCATATGGATTTTATTCTTCAATTTATTAATCAATCACACTGATTGATTTGTGGACATTGAAAAATCTTTGCATCCCTGGGATAAATCCCACTTCATCATGATGCTCGATCCCTTTAAAGTGTTGTTGGGTTTGGATTGTCAGTATTTTGCTGAGCGTGTTTGCATCTGTGTTCATCAGTGATATGGTCTGTAATTTTCTTTTTTGTGGTATCTTTGCCTGGGTTTTGTGTTAGAGTGATGTTGGCCTTATACACTGAGTTCGGGTGTATTCCTTCCTCTGCAATGTTTTCAAATACTTGGAGAAGACTAAGTGTTAATTCTTTTCCAAATGTTTGATATATCTTGCCCGTGAAGCCATCTCATCCTGGACTTTTGTTTGCTCTGAGCTTTTTAATCACAGTTTCAGTTTCAATATTTATGATTGATTTTGTTCACATTTTTTATTTTTTCCTGGTTCAGTCTTGGGGTATTGTACCTTTCTAAGAATTTGTCCTTTTCTTCCAGGTTGTCATTTTATTGGCATCTATTTGCCTGTAGTAGTCTTTTATGATCCTTTGTATTTCTGTAGTGTCTGTTGTAACTTCTCCATTTTCATTTCTAATTTTATTGAATAGAGCCCTCTCCTTTTTTTTCCTCCCTTGATAAGTCTGGCTAAAGGTTTGTCATTTTGTTTATCTTTTCAAAGAACCAGCTTTTAGTCTCATTGATCTTTTCTATTATCTTCCTCATTTCTATTTCATTTATTTCTGCTCTGATCTTTATGACTTCTTCCCTTCTACTAACTTTGGGTTTTGTTTGTTCCTTTCTCTAGTTCCTTTATGTGCAAGGTTAGGTAGTTTGCATTTTTTCTTATTTTCTGAGGTGAGATTATGTTGCCGTAAATTTCCCTCTTAGAACTGCTTTTGCTGGGTCCCTTAGGTTTTGGATCACTGTGCTTTTGTTTTCATTTGTCTCTAGGTATATTTTTTCTCTGATTTCTTTAGTGATCATTGGTTGTTTAGGCTCCATTTGTATTTTTTAGAGTTTTTTTTCTTTTAGTTGATCTCTAATCTCATACCATTGTTGTTAGAAAATATGCTTGATGTGATTTCAATTTTCTTACATTTACCAAGGTTCGCCTTGTGGCCAAGCATGTGAGCAATCCTTGAGAATGTTCCTGTGCAATTGAGAAGAATGTGTATACTGCTGCTTTGGGATGGAATGCTCTATAAATATCAATTAATTCCATCTGGTCTAATGTGTCATTTAAGGCCTGTGTTTCTGTGTTGATTTTCTGTCTGGATGATCTGTCAATTTTTCAGGGGGAAATATTCAGCCTTTCACAAGAGTCGGACATGACTGAGTGACTGAACTGAATTGAACTGAATTCAGTCTTTCAGTATGTAATATAATGTTAGCAATACATTTCTTGGTAGATGTTTTTTTACCAAGCTGAGTATGTCCCCCATAACTATTTTTTTCTGAGAATTGCCAACATAAATGAGTGTTGAATTTTGTCTAATATTTTTTTCTGCATCAATTTATGTGATCACATGAATTTTTTTAAATTTCTTCATATGGTGAATTATACTGTTTTATTTCCAAATATTGAGCCAGCCTTGCATGCCTTGAATAAATGCCACTTGGTCATGTTGTTTAATTCTTTTTATATATTGCTGGATTTGAATGCTAACATTTGGTTAATGATTTTTGCATAAACATTTATGAGACTATTTTGTGATTTAATTTTGTTGGTACTGTCTTTGGTTACATCAGAGTAACTTTAAGTTCTTAAAGTGAATTGAGATGTGTTCTCTCCTTTCTGTGTTCTGAAAGAGACTATATAATATTGGCACTAATTCTTCTCTAATAATTTGGTAAAATTCTCCTGTGAAACTACCTTGGCCTAAGATTTCAATTTCTTTATTATTCTTTTAATAGCACTAATGTTCCCCATTTAATTCTTGATACTGTTAACCAGTGTCATTTTTTTCTTTGTCAATAGAGGTATCAATTTTATTTACCTTATCAAAGAAGCATCTCTTTGTTTCATTGATTTTCTCTAATGTTTTTCTATTTTCGATTTCATTGACTTCTGCTCATATCTTTATTATCTTCTCACTTTTGCTTACTTTATTTTGCTCTTATTTTTCTAGAAACAGAAATTAAATTCAAAGATCATTTCATTGAACATAAGAGCATTATTTTCATATGAAAAATGATCTGCTTATTAATGAGGAAAGGAAGTTTAAAATATAGTAATAGATGAACCATGAAGCCACTTTTAGTGTCTTAAATGACCTCCATAAGTTATAGGAAATATCAGAGGAAAGATTAAAATGTCATTGTCTATAATTATGTACATTTAAAATTGAATTCAGACAGCATCAATTTTTATAAAGAGCTACATCTTTTCAGAAAAAAATTGTTCTGAATCATCACCTATAGATGTATGAATATGTGGATTTCAAAATGATTTATCAAAAATGTATACAAATATTATTATAACCTGTAAAATACTTTTAAGAGGTCCAATGATAATTGCATCAGCAAAAAAAATCCTCTCAAAATTAAAAAATAGTTTTGAGATTCACTCACATTATCAAGTAACGTCCCATAGGATGACTAAGCAATAATCTGTTGATCTGTTGTCCTACTAATGATCTTTGGACTGTTTCCAGATTGGCTATTTTGACCAAAGTTACTGTAAATGGTCCTATACAACTCTTTTTGTAGATATTTATTTTCTTCTCTTTCAGATAAAAACCAAGGTAGAATAGTAGAGTCAAAAGTATATTATATTTGACTTATATTATATTTTCTTATACATTATATTTATGAGAAACTGCCAAACAGTTCTCCAAAATTGTTATACCATTTTACACTCCCTTCAGCAATCCAAATGCATTCAGTTTATTCCTTACCATCCTCACTAGCATTTGATGTTCACCACTGTAGTAGCTGTAAACTGGTATCTCAGTGTGGTTTTGTTTTGCAATTCTCTGTTGATTCGTCAAGTTGAGCACGCTTCCACATGCTTATTGGCTATTTGTATATCTTCTGTTTTGATGTGTCTATTCAAGCCTTTAGCAGGGGAACTACTATTAATTCCATTTTATAGACAAGAAAATTGAGTCTGAAGTCAAGTCACTTGCCAAAGATTCATAGCTAAAAATTAGCAAACAAATTTTTTAGCCACATTTCCTGAATCTGACTGGTATTTCATTTCCCAAGTACTGTAATTTTTTTTATATATCAGATCCCTGACCTCAGCTTTCTTTATCTGTACCAGTCTACAGCACATGAGGGCCTATTTGACAAGGTTTGGTAGAAGAAGGTACAGATGTGGGAATGATTTTAAGTTACCTGAATGCAGCAGTGTCTTTTTCAAACAGAACTCAAACCATTGCACGCTAATTCTGGGGTCCTTGTGTGATGTCCGATGCCATCTCAGGCAGCAATCTACTTGCAGCCTCAACTACTCAGTGCTGCCAAACCCAAAATTAGCTCTTCTTGTTCAAGAGCAAGTGTGTGTCACTGGCCTGCATGTAACTCTCTTCAGTCTATGTAGTTTTAATCAGCTAAAATAGCCACAATTTCTTCCACCCACATGTCACATTGCACTAAATTTATATTTGGCTGATGAAGTGTAAATGCTTTTAAGTTCTTGATTTTCTCACTCATGTATCTAAAGGAGAATATGTAGTGTGGTGTATGTGTGTTTTAATTTAAGAAGTAAATGTATTTGAGAACTGGACTATACGAAAAATGCCCACTTTGATGCTGAAGGTAAATCACTGAAGGAGCAGTGAGACTGAATGACTGTTAATAGCTCTGGCTGTATTTGATATGCTGAGTTTGAGTGTTGAGGATCTGAGAAATAAGTGGGACTTTGTGACCTCCCTTTCAAACCAAGTGGAGACTATCCTAGTTAGATTGGCAGCGCAGACGGAAGGCGCCTGTTGCAGTCCTTTTAATCCTCTCGGAGCAAAGTCTTGGATTTTCCCCCTAAATAATGAATGAAGTGAATAAGCCATTGAGCCTCTAATTCCATTCAATGCCTTTGCTCTCCTGCGAGGTGTATCCGGTAGGTTTGACAATGCCACAGAAGAATTACATTGAGTACTTGGCATATGTAGTCCTTAAAAAAGCTCTGCTGAGCAAACTTACAAAGTGGCCAGGGCACCTCATTTGGCCCCTCCTGCGTCTGCTCTCATGGGATTTCAGAGTCTGGGACACAGTAAAGAAAGGGAAATGGGACAGAAGACGGAAGACAGAACTAGGCCAGAAATAAAAGGGCTGTGCCAACATTTGTAAAGAGAAAATGGGAATAATAGAGATGAGGCTAAATTTTAACAAGATGAATCCTTAAAGCCTTCTTTTAAAGTATTATTACAAATTCTTTAACTTTACTTTTATTTTTTCCTGTTTGTCTTTCTTCTTCATTAAATACCTCTTTAGCACTATGGGTCAGAAGCTCCAACATTTGCACAGCAAACTTGATCTGGCATTTTTAGAAAAAAGGGAAAGAAGTTTTTCCTTTTTGCTAAGTGTAGTTTTAATGGTTAAAGTGGCGTTTACAGTCCAGGGTTTACATGGCAGTGTAGTGCCTTCATCATTTATGGGTCCTGTCCTGCAGCTATAGGTCTTCATTATCATGTTTGAATGAGCAAATAAAATTTAGGTCTTCACTTTTCCTTTCCATTTCTATTTTGAATTCTCAACTCTTTGTGATTAATTACAAAGACTTCTGTCTTCTCTCTGAAGATGTGGTATCATGAAATTATCAAAATAAACCATTTGTCAAGCTGGGAGGTATTCCTTGTAGAGATAGGCAGATGGGCAATCTGGTGAGGACTGGATCCCAAGGCATCCATGCAGCTATCATCTAAGGAACACACAGACTGAAAATGAGATGGAGAAAGCAGCCTGTAAAAGAGGGCAGGCCTCTTCAGAGGTTCATTTATTTATCAGCTAACCAAGGATAAGAGGACCTGTTATGAAATTTGGTCACAGGCACCTAGAATTCAACTTAATAAGACTCAAACTCCAAACAGAAATATTTCTAGTTTTGAAATATGATTTTATGAAACTCCATTTTTGGCTGGCATTCAGGAGAAAAAAATAAATGAAGGTGGAAGGAGAATTTCCTCTGTGGCTTGATTGACCACCAAAACTACCAACTATTACTCATGCAAATCATTCTTCAGTGAGTGAGGACCCAGGATAATCAGAGGATCAAATGCTCCCATGCAGTGTGGTAAACGCATACAAAAGCATCAGCCCTATCAACAGCAACATCTTGTTGACTTTCTCCAAAGAAAATGTGAATAAATACAGGGCTCTATTAATAAAGGAAGGACATCTACATCATTTTTTAAAAACAAATATTCCTGATAAAGAACACATGTGTTACAAGCAAAATTACATTGTACTGTAGGGAAAGAAAGTTCACCTATATAAATTCTGCAGCATTAGAACATACAGTAGACTCTCCATATTTGTGGGCTCTGCATCTGTGGATTCAAGGAAGCACTAATGAAAAATACTCAGGAAAAAAATTTCAAAAAGGTCTGAAAAGCAAACAAATTTGGCATGAACCAGCAACTATTTACATAGCATTTACATTGTATTCAATATTATAAACTATCTAGAGGGGATATAAGGTATACAGAAGGATGTTCATAGGTTGTGTTGTGCCATGTAAGTCCCTTCAGTCATGTCCAACTCTTTGCGACCCCATGGACTGTAGCCCGCCAGGCTCCTCTGTCCATGGGATTCTCCAGGCAAGAATACTGGAGTGGGGTGCCGTGTCCTCCTCCAGGGGACACAATACCTCTCAAACCTAGGGATCAAACCCACATCTCCTGCAGTTCCCGCATGGTAGGCAGATTCTTTACCATCACCAGGGAAACCCACTCATAGGTTATATGCAAATACTATACCATTTATCAGAGCAGGCAATGGCAAGCCACTCCAGTACTCTCACCTGCAAAATCCCATGGACGGAGGAGCCTGGTAGGCTGCAGTCCATGGGGTCGCTAAGAGTCGGACACGACTGAGCGACTTCACTTTCACTTTTCACTTTCATGCTTTGGAGAAGGAAATGGCAACCCACTCCAGTGTTCTTGCTGGAAAATCCCAGGGACGGGGGAGCCTGGTGGACTGCCGTCTGTGGGATCGCGTAGAGTGCGACACAACTGGAGTGACTTAGCAGCAGCATACCATTTATATAAGGGACTGGAGCACTGGGTGGGGGGCGTCATGGAACAATCTCCTGTGAATACAGATACAGAGCAACGACTGTATTTCCAGTACAGACCAAAAGTAGCTGAGTGGAAATAAAGCAATTTATCTTTGCAGCAGCATGTGCAAAGTGCTCTCAGAGGTCTTTTGATATCATGAGATGTTAGAGTCAGAAGTGCCCTTCAAGATATTCTAGTTTAACCCCTTCAATTATTAGAGAAGAAAGTTGAAAGGGTTGTTTGGTTTTAAAAAGGAGTGGGGGGCAAGATAATCTTTCAGAAGATTCTAGCTGATGTCAAGAGACACTACATACCAACCTGCTCAGACTGTTCTGCAGAAAGGAACAACAATTCAGCATGCCTTCCTCTTTGACTCA
The DNA here is from genome assembly GCF_055505025.1 of Bos grunniens. Lineage (NCBI taxonomy): Eukaryota > Metazoa > Chordata > Mammalia > Artiodactyla > Bovidae > Bos > Bos grunniens. The sequence continues at coordinate 56,397,802 of NC_141183.1, read as the reverse complement.
TACGAAAAGTGTGAATTCCAACCACGTAGTTGGCTTTCTTGCTAGACTGTTGCTGATTTTGAAGTTAACAAACTAAAGCCCATTGTGAAGCACTATTTGGAAAATCAGAACTAAACTTACACTCTTTGTCATGATCATTTTTTTAAGAAGATGACAGATTGGGCCTGCAGGAGGAGAGAGATTCCACCCTTGCCAGGAATAAGAGGATTCTCTTTCTGGTTTGTTATTTGTATTGTTTTCCCCTGTGCTTCCAAGAGCAGGTTTATCACCAAGGCTGTGGACAAGGCTAGGAATGTGGTGGACAATATGACAACAACTTCCTGCCTGGGGTATCCCTGAATGGCCAGAACAGTCAACATACAATCAGACAATCTACAGCTACACTGTTGCTGCTGATGTCTTCATTATGCCTGTGATATTCAGCTGGGTAATTCATTTCCCGAGTATGGCAATCTCTCCTGATACGCTTAATAAGTGGAATGTAATTTTGTAGCTTTTCAAAATGAAAGCCTACCCTTGCACTTAGCTTTGTCCTAATATGGGAAACAATGATAGCTGCCATTTGGAAACAGCATTGTACTGTTCCGCTTTTTAGAGCAGGTTGGGTCACCAAACCACAAAGGCAGGAAACATTAGTGATTGAAATGACACACTAGATGTGGGTCACTTCATGTCCTTTGTAATGACCTTTTTACCTGCCTCTGCATTTAACCTTTCTATGGCCACGACTGTATTCTACAAAATATAGCGGTCTTGCCAATGATGTAAAATTAGTTAATTAATGGTTCCAAAGATGTGGTGGGCTTTGACAGTCACTTACCAATGCTGTCCTGAAATGAAAGAACTACAGGAGAAATAAGAATGTGACCCATGGGTAGTATCCAACACCCTCGCTGCAATTTTTCTTTAAATTAAGGACAAAGGATAAAATTGGACAAGAACTTGGGAAAACTCTGGGAGATGGTAAAGAACAGGAAGGCCTGGCATGCTGCAACCATGGGGCCGCAAAGAGTCGGACACGATTTGGTGACTGAACCACAACAGCAAAGTATAAACTACATTCCTCTGAGTTCTATTTAATTCAGTTGAATTAAACATAGATGTATCGAACATCATTTACCATACACAGGTTGAGCTCAGAGACATGACTCAGTGACCCAAATGTCAGGCACATCTGAGCCCTGCCCTCTTGGAGATCTCAATACAGTAAGGAAAGAAGAGACCCAAGTGACTCTAAGAAAGTTAAACTGTGCTAACAGCACTAAAATAGCTACAGATGCCACAGAGACAGAAGAGAAAGATGCTTATTCCATTTGGGGAACATAAAAAAAAAGGGTTAACGTGCCGTCTCCAAGGTCTTCTACTTTCCAATCTGAATTCTTTTGAGAAATTCTGTTCTTCTTTAGAATCTTACTGGAGTCAACTTCTTATTTCTCAGAGTTAGGACTCTTTGTCTTATCTAATTTCTAAGTGCTTTCCAGTCATCATCGATGATGATCAGTCCCAAGTATCCCAAATGAAAATGGAGAAGTCAGCATAAAAGTAGGGCAGCTTATCTTTGTTTCTACTACCACACCTGCTTTCTTGACTTCATAAAAGTAAATCCTACTATACAGAGTCTTATTGGCAGCTGCAAAGTAGAAACAGATTCTATGCTAATACATTTAACTACATGTTTTCATATTAAGATTTTCTTTAAAAAAAAAAAATAGGAGGCGAAAAAGAATACAACAGAGAATAGGAGAAAGTGGAAAAAGAGCATACTTATAACTCAGAAGTCATCTTCTTATTGTTTATTCGCTAAGTCTTGTCTGACTCTGCAACCCCATGGACTGCAGCCCACCAGGCCCCCTTCCCAGGCAAGAATACTGGAGTGAGTTGCCACTTCCTTCTCCAAAGAAGTCATGTATCTTTCAGTATTTTGATTTATCAGCTTGACTACTTTAACTTGTATGCTGAATCCTTATACAAGTCCTTATGGACTCTGGTTTCCATGCTTCCTGATAAAGAGTGATATGATTTCATGGGTAGGTATACATGTACACAAGGTTTTGAAATCATATATTCTGAAAGTCGCTTTATTGTCCTGATCTAAACAAATTCTTTCACTGAATTATAAGTGCATAAACAGTATCAACATTTTAAAATTATTTGAGGATTCTACACAACATTCTTAGAGGAAGTAAAGACACAAAAATGCCTTTGGCTTTGAATTGCAAACAAAAGATCTCCCCAGAGAATTAGCAGAAATGAAAGTTGTGAATGGAGAGGATTCCCAGTGTTTCTGAGATGGTTCATCATCCTCCCCAACAACCTCTTTATAGCCCAAATCTCACTACACAGAGGCATGATCAAGATCCATTTAGCAACCAATTTACTGTAAATGCTTTTCTTTATGATAAAATACAGTATATCAAGGAAGGTAGATGGTCTTGGGGGTGGTTGTAAGGAGAAGTAACCTGTGCTAATTCCTCTTGGAGAGATTTAGGTGAATGCTGCCACCTATTGATAGGTGAAATATATGCCACAAAATCCTACTCTGATGTGGTGTTGTGCTAATTAATGTTTATCAGAGCAGATCTCATTACTCAGTTGGCCAAAACATTTTAACAGCCCTAAGTTCATAATTCTTCATGTATTTGTGAGTTAAAAAAAATAAGTATGTTATACTAATTTAAAACAACTCACAAATTATATTTCTGGTAAGAGGCAAAGGAGTGAGGTAGAAATGAGGTAAAAATGTCATGAGCTTTGCAATCAGAGATCTGGGTTGAGTCCCAGCTCAGCCCCTCAGCACATAAACAAGTTAATTGATCTCTCTGAACTCTAGTTTCCTCATCAGGAAAAAGTGGATAATCCTCTTTGTGTGAGGATTCAGTGATAATGCTGCATAACACACAGGAGGCATTTGATAAATGGCAGCATTTATTATTATTTTTCACAGAGTTATTAAAAGTAACTATTTCTGATGCAGGGATTGGTAATATTACAAACCACATCATGTATCCGACTCTGGCGAATTCTTCTGTGTGGTTCAATTATCCTTCAGCAATGCTGCTTGTCTAGTATAGTATCTTTGACATTCAAAATTAGGACAGTGTGAACATAAATATTAGAACTTTAAGTGTGCCAATTGAGAAAATGAGGATAAATGAGCTTCATTACCAAATGTCTCTGGACTGCCCTAGAGGATATATGGGGCTGAGCAGATAAAGAATTATGATAAAAACTTTGGAGTTGTGTATAAATGGGGCTTTGTGACCTGCTGGATAAGGTGGAGACTTAGAGTCAGATCCAGGAGGTTCACATTCCTGCCTCTGCATGGTGTGGGGGGATCCTGGGCTCACACAGACAATAGGGGATTCATAGCTGGAGAATTCTAATGATGACTGAAAGGAGGGTGGCAGCCAGAACAAGAAGACTTTTCAGAAGCAGGACCCTGATTATCACATTGGTGCTACAGCCCAGCGAGAGGCTGCTGAGAGGCCGAATGAAGCCGTTCTTGGAAAGCTTTCAGTGAAGTGTTTGTAACCTCCTTAAGAGAATCCCATTTCTCAAAAATGCAACGCTGGAAAATCTCACATGATTAGTTCAGATAAACACCCTGTCATCAAATCACACTAGAAGTCATACGGACCATCTCTTTTTGAAGAGTCTTTTTGAATGTCATGAGTCTAGTTTCCAAGACTTAGAGAGAAAAAAAAAAAAAAAAAAACCAAAAGAGGGTATCTCAGGATATTTGAGGACCTTTACTTTTAGTCTGAAAGGTCAACTGGTGCTTAAAACAAAATAATCAAGAAATACCATGCCTATGAACAGTTTGCACCTTTTGAAAAGGTCTGCTTGGGATTGAATAGCCAATGCCCTCCCCCATCCCTTTTTCTTTTTTCTTTGGGGCTTAGAAATTGAGAGGGAGGAGGAGGAAGAGTTTCACATTCATTACTAACAACTTCACACATAATAAGCATGTTCAGATACACCCTGGGGTGTTAGTTTTCTTTTCCTATTTTTTTTTTTTTGTCTCCTTTTTAGCAGCTTTCGATAAGTAGCACATTTTATTTTTGAAAAAAGAATCAGAGCCGTTACTGAGCAGCCGCGCCCTAAGGAAGGTCAGGAGATTAGGGAGCGGAAGTAGGCTGGCCAAACTCTTTGCTGACCACAGTAAGGGACTGCTGCTTTCTTCCCATAATTTAATTTTGAGACTCTGGTGAAAAGGTACCCCCTTAAAAAATTCTTTGCTGGGGAAAAAAAAAAAAAGAGTGAAAAATTGTTAGAAAATGATCATCAAAAAGTGATCAATTTAAATTTATGTCTTACAAACAAACCACATGGAATTAACCGCAGGGCAGATGTGTATTGGCAATGGACATTCTCAAAATATGGGCATGCTTTTGCAGGAGAGACTGGACATCAGTCGCCTCTGATGTTGGTGGGTTTTGGACTAATTTCACAAGTGTTCTGAAATTCTAAACGTGGTACTTCACAAATCAGAGACCAGTATAGTACTAAAAGGAACCTTTGAATTTAACTGGCCCAGCTCCCTCATTTTACAAGTGGGAAAAATGAGACCTCACAATAGAAAGTAACTTGCCCAAGGTCACACAGCTGATGAGGAAAGCTCCATGGCTCAAGCTCAGAGTCCACACCCCAAACCAGGGTTCTTTCCACTGTAAATAATTCAGAGATGGGAAATTGCAAACCCTCACATTTAATTGGGAAATCTTCTTTCAAGGGAAATTCTACACCCGTCTCCTTGCAAATGGCCCTGGATCTTTGCAGGCATGTGTGCTAAGTCACTTCTGTTGTTGCTGACTCTTCGTGACCCTGTGGACTGTATCCCGCAAGTCTCCTCTGTTCATGGGATTCTCCAGGCAAGAATACTTGAGTGGGTTGCCATGCTGACCCAAGGATCGAACCCATGTCTCTTATGTCTCCTGCATTGGCATGCGGGTTCTTTACCACTAGTGCCTGCAACTTTATCTGTGGCTGAATGGCTTCTTCAAAGCCACCTAGGCACATTCATCTGACTCCAAGGACTTGGTCTCCTGCTCTCTTCTCTGTCTTCAAAAGGTGCTCAGAACATTACGTGAATGCCTAAGTTATTTCTATGTTTGATTACTGGGATTGAGTAATGCCATCATGATCTGCCATCATGCAAGTTAAAACTCAACTTCTTTCACCATCTCACTTCCTCCACCTGTACCACTGACAAATTCTATAAGCTCTACCTCCAAAGAATGTCCCGTGTTCATCTCCTAATTTGTACACTCACAGACCCTCAACAGCAATGTCTTCCTGCTTACAGATTCTTACCACTTTAGTTCATGGCCCATGATGGCTAGACCAGAAGGATCTTTAGTCAACTGCACTGATATTCTCCTGCTCAAATCTCTGTCAACTGTACCTAAAGTCCAAACTCTTTAACACAGTCTTTAGCCCCTGCCTACTTTTGAAACTTAAATTCCATTAGGTCCTCCCATTACCACTTACCCAGCCCAACTGGACTACTTGTCAATCCTCAAATATTCCAGGAATTCTGTGCATTGTCTCCATTCCTTTCTCTTCTTTCCAATGTCTGGAGGTTTTCATTCCTCCAGATCCAGTTTAATGCAACCTTCTCTGTAAATCTTCCCTATGTATCCCAGAAGGAAGTAATAATTGTTCTGTTCCCTTAGCACATTGCTCATACTTTTACGACATGTATTTAATTCTGCCCTGTATTATAAGTCACATCTCCCTCACTAAATAGATCTCTCCTATCTTTCAAAAGGTATCTCATTCATCTTGGTAGCCTTCCTCACCATAATGTTCCATCCAAATCTTTGCACATAATAAGCACTTTTCTTTCTTAATATTTATTGAAAAAAATATTTATTGAGCATTTACTATCTATAAGACACTGGGCCAGGCAGGGTAAGGGCTGGAGGGAAAAATTTTTTTAAATAAGTAAAATGCAATCCTTGTCTTGAAAGGAGCTTTAATCAGTGAGACACACTCATGAATGACCTAAGCAAGTGAACTAACTGTGGGGGTGGAACTGGGTGGAGGGGAAGTGCTGAGTATGGACCAAACATTCTCAGTGTTCCAAATGAGAACTCTGATTTCATGATATGGAGGGTGGGGCGATGGAGGAGAGGGAGAGGAAAAGTAAGAGTACATGAAAGTCACTCGGTCGTGTCCAAATCTTTGTGACCCTATGGACTATACAGTCCATGGAGTTCTCCAGGCCAGAATACTGGAGTCAGTAGCCATGCCCTTCTCCAGGGGATCTTCCCAACCCAGGGATTGAACCCAGGTCTTCCACATTGCAGACAGATCCTTTACCAGGTGAGCCACCAGGGCAAGTGGCAAGAAGCCCAAGAAAGAGCAAGGCTGCTTAAAAAAAAAAAAAAAAAGAAAGAAAATCAAAGAGCAGGCAGAGTTAGAAAGGAACTCATGTTTGTTAATTAATTGAATGTGCTGATCTGTATACATGGAGGCGCATGTACAACACCTACAGGGAAGAGACTATTGAATAGAGTATGAAACAGAATATTTAGAAAATAAAATCATTATGGGATTCAAAAAAAAAAAACAACAACAACAAAAAATGCTATCTCTGGGCTCTGGTCATTATTAGGTCTGACTGGTCCAACCCATCCTTCCCCCCCAGTACCAGAATAACCTTCCCAAAGAGGGACTATGATCACTTAACTCTCTGTTCAGATGTTTGTTGTTAAATGAATCAGCATCAAATAATTGCAGGCTTTTGTTAGGTGTTATGGAGAATACCAGTTTGTAGGGATGAGACAAACTCCCGGAAACAGCTGGAGAACAAAAAGCAAGAACATGCTGTGAAAGTGCTGGAGGTGGTATGGGACAAAGTAAATGTGTGATTGGACTAATGGAGACGGAATAGTCAGAAAAGACAAGCATTCAATGATGGCCACTTGGCAAGAAAAATTACACGTACTAAGTGAACTTTAGGGTTCCTTTCAGTTCTGAGACCCCTGTTATTCTTTGAGATGGCTTATTCATCATTCAATAAATACATGCTAAGTGCTTCAACAAAACACTCTCTAAGTATTTTTTGAACACCTTCTATAGGCCAGGAACTCTGCAAGACACTCGCGATGGAGCAGTGAATAAAAGACTTTGTATTTAAACTCTTACAGTAAATGGGAATGATTGATGTCAAACAAAATGCAAAAAAAAAAAAAAAAATTGTGATGGATATAATGATGGGAGGGTATAAAGTGCTATAGGACTACAGAGTAGGAATCCTAAAAGCTCAGGGACTAGAAAACTATCCCTGAGAGATGATGCTTGAATTGAGACTCAAACCGTACATTAGTTAGCCAGACAAAAGGGACTGAGCATTCAGACAGAAGAAAATCATATGCAGAATTCTGGAGTGAAGAGACAGCATTGCATGTCCAAGGACTTGAAAGATATTCAAAAAAGTTACAGCATGAAGGGCAAGTAGGAAGGTAACGAGAAATTAGGCTAGAGGGACAGTCAGAGCCAGACTAGGGAGAATTTTGTGAAAGTATGATGGGGGTTATTATTTATTGATAATTTTTTCATAACATTACATATTTGGCATAGTGCATCTAGCCTACTAAGTAATAATAAATGTCTGTTGAAGAGTGGATTAAGAAATGAATGGATGAATGGTTCTCCTTTTCAATAGACTCAGTCTCAAGTGTTTGCTCCAAAAAGCGGCAGCACTAGTATAGGAGGCATCACCCACTTAGTTTTGCATAGCAGATTGAACTAATGACCCCTGGGAGGCAGCCCCTAACCTCAGGAGAATTACTGAGAGTCACCTGGTTTACCCCAGCAGATGGAATTTAAGTCAATCTGCATCAAAAATCAAAGCCTTCCTAGAGATAAGGGTAAAGTTTTACCTGGCAATCACTTAGGTTTAAGCTGTGAGAGGGTAGCCTGACTCTTTTTTAATCCTTGATGAAAAAATTAGCCTTCTCAACCTCAAGGGCATGCATATTCCCAAACTAGATTATTTCTGTCAATGCCTCCATGGACAAATAAGTTCAAGAAGAGAAAAAGAGAAAGAAATCCAGAGAGAAACTTTCCCTTTCAAATGAGAAAAAAGTACAATTGTGCAAAGCCAAACTAAACTCCCCCTTTGGACACCCAGGTTTTATGTCACTGAGCCTTATCTCGGATCTCAGCCCCAGAACAACTACTTGTTGGGGATGACTAAGCTGCCAGGATGAGGTGCGGTCTCTATAAAGCGGGAAGACTTTCAAGAATACAAGATGCCACTCCCAGGATTCTAATTGATAACCAGGACATATATTAACACTCCACCCTCTTGCTTATAACCAAGAGACTTTCTCCTGGTTTGTTACAAAGTCACATTCGAAATAGGGGAGTTAATTGAGCTCCAGGTATAAATCACAGGCCAGTGTCAGTGCCTAGGAAAAGGGTCCAAAATTATTTCTAAAGTCATTACAGAAGCTAAGCTTTCATTTGGCAGAAACAGAATCTGAATAGAGCTTTAGAAAGATTTTCAGTGCTGTTGCTAGGGACGTGTGTGTGTGTATCTATGTGTGTATATGTGTGAGTGTGTGTGCATATTCACATGTGCTCTCAATCAACAATGCCTCCCTAAACATAATAAGCAGCCTGTGGAGGTCATTTGCCATTTTATTTCAGAGAGAAATATGAAAAATGCCTGCATAAGTGGCTTTCTAGGAAATCCATTCTGTATGTCTTACTCGTCGCATAACGCATAACCCCGTGAAGGGAGCCAGGTGCATCCAGATGTGTCTGTAATGAAAGCACTGGAATCTTCTTCCTAAAAACTGAGACTTTAGGTGTCCTAAGTCCCAAGTCTGTTGATTACTTTCTCAGACCCAGCTCAGACAAAAACTGGCATTGGTTGAGCAGCCCCAGGGGGATTGGGACCTTTCTAAAGATGCCCCTTGTTCCTACTAGGAGAAGGATTGCTCATGTGCCACGAGGTGAGAGGATACGGCTGCCACCTGTGGCTTCTGGTCCCAAGCAGCTGTGGGCGTAAGAGGGTATCTGGCCCCAGGAGGCTGTGGACCATTTGCAGTCACAGACTGCTGGAAGGGCTCCAGGATGCCAGGCGACATTTCTTCCCCTGCAGTTCGTACAGGGCAAAGCTCACTGGCTGCCTCATCGCCCCTTTGCTCATCCTTGAGTAACAATCTTTTCCGATTCAGTCTCGTTTGCCATGAAGCTTATTTTCCCCGTGGGCCATTCCTAATGGACCTCACAGTTACAATAGGCTAAAGGTGCACAGGAGTCATAGTACCCTTTCACTACGTGCACAAGGGCTTGAGAAATCAATCCTTCCCGGGGCTGCAGTCCTGAGAATACACCTAGATTCTGAGCCAAGCTGTTTCCTTCCCCCATCCTCTCTCTGTACATCACTGGCTCTTTTATTTTGCCTTGAGATACCTTAGTGATCATGACTTCGGCTCTTGCCTGTAGTGATCCTCCTTGCATTTCACTCTTTACACAGAATAGGAAGGAGGTTTGCTTGCTTTGCGCAGAGGCTGAGCCACAGGAGAAAGCAGAGCCAATGTGATTTATTGAATGAAAGCACTGGACAATTACCAGCAACTTGCTCCTCTGCTGCCTCAAACAACCTAAACTGGTAAGTCCAATTTATTGTTGTCTTTCTTCATGTGAATGTGAGGCTTTTTTAGTTACTGATTATTTTCAAAATATGTACGTGTTGCTATGGTTTAAATGATGTAAAAAAAAAATTTGCGTCTTCCAAAGTTAGCTGCAGGCAGCCCATGAAGATTACACACAGGCCGTACACAGTGGTTCTGCAATAACGCATGCATGTTTATGTGAATAGGTAAAAATGGGGATAGGGAAGCCCCATTTCTGATAACTGGGCATTTTGTTTGTAGCAAGCTTAAGGATATTTTGTGCTTGCATAACTGATTAGCATTAGCTACAAAAAATATGCTGTTCTTTTGTTGTGTGAGATCATTTTCCACTGGTGTTCTTGCTGCTGCTCCTGCTGCTGCTAAGTCACTTCAGTCGTGTCCGACTCTGTGTGACCCCATAGACGGCAGCCCACCAGGCTCCCCTGTCCCTGGGATTCTCCAGGCAAGAACACTGGAGTGGGTTGCCATTTCCTTCTCCAATGCAGGAAAGTGAAAAGTGAAAGTGAAGTCGCTCAGTCGTGCCTGACCCTCAGCGACCCTATGGACTGCAGCCTTCCAGGCTCCTCCATCCATGGGATGTTCCAGGCGAGAGTACTGGAGTGGGGTGCCATTGCCTTCTCCGACTGGGGTTCCTGAGTACCTACAAAATACCTGTGGGATCAGGAAAAGATGGATCCCATCACGCTGATAATCCTGAATACAAATCTAGGCACATTGCTGTCTTTAATCCAGTGCGCAGGCTGGACATCCAGAGCAGAATGTTAGCATTCTGTCCATCCTGGGTTGGCATGATCATAAATAACATCATGATTGGATGTTGAGGACACCTGCCAAGGGGACACAGTGAACATGCATGCAAACCCTTGCCTGATCACTGCCACTTCTACACCCATGTTTCTTAAGTCTTTTATTCCATGAATATATATAGTTGGAAGGAAGTCTTAAGTTTGAAAGTGGAATATTTTGAGTGCCCTGTTACCCATGCTGGTTGTTGGCCCAGCCAAGGCGGCTGGAAGTACCACTGACAAGACTGAGTTTGCTTCTGTGCTGGGCCTCCAAAATCCCTGTACTCATTTAATTTTCTCATGTTCTAAATAAGACATAAACGAATTTCTGCAGAGGGGGAAAGTGAATGGAGAAAATTATTGTTTTTCCTACCATCACCACCACCACTATCTCTCCTTAGTCTTTTGTTTGCCTGGCTACTGCAAGACTTTATGGCATCATCAATCCATTTCTGGTGGACTCAGAGTCTACATAAATGTCATACAGAGTTTGATGTCTTTGGTGCATTCTCTCTGCAGTATATCACTGGCTGTTCAGATGAAGCTGTGGCCTTGAGTGCTGACAAGGATGGATGATGTTGGAACAGTGAACAGCATGTTTCTCTAAATACAAAGCAAAGTTAAGAAATCTGAGAGATGGGTGGCCTTTTGCCTAGTAGAAAGTATCCCCAGGCTACTCAGTCATAAGAACAGGGTCATTCTCCTGCATGATTTGGCTGTTTCAGCAAATGATGGCATCCTAACAGGAGGGAGACAGCATTGTTTAGTGGCTAGAGATGTCAGGAAAGCCAGTCCCTTTTGGTTATTTCCCCAGTGAAGTGTGTGTCTTCGAGAATTCATTTACTCTCCCTGAATCTCTATTCCTCCACTGTTTCCATTCCTAGTTGTTTCAAAGAAGACACACTAGGGTCAATTAATGTATCTATGAGTTACTACTTAAATCTTTCTTGTTAAAGGATGCAATAGGCAATCAAGATCACCATTAATGCGCTTTAATCCAGAGCCTGTGTACCAAAATCCTACAGATGAGAGTTTACGTGGGGACGAGGAGATGCATGCCCCCTCCCTCATCTAACAGAGATTACACTTAGAGCATTGGAAGGGGAGCATAGAGATGAAAAATGGCATTTTTTAAAAACTTAAAATTCAAATAAATTGCTCATGTAAATAATTTTTTCATTATATTGCACAGTAATAACTGATTTTCTATACTTGGATAACAAGATACTGAAGGTCTTAAATGTTTGAAATAAACAAATGTGACTACTTCGGGAGAGTTAATTCAAGGATGAAAGAACTCCATGTAATGAATTTATGACAACTTTAAGATGTTCAAATTACCCCTGTACCTATGTACATGGAATTAGCAGCTGCAAATGTATTATGATTTGAGGTGTTCTAGAAGGTTCATCTTCTCAAAAAAAAAAAAAATCCATCTCCAGGACTAAAATAAATGAAATTATTTTATCTGGGATTCAGTTAAGCATTGCTGTCCTTTATGAAACACAGATATTTCTTCAGTTCAGTTCAGTTCAGTCGCTCAGTCATGTCCGACTCTTTGTGACCCCATGAATCGCAGCACGCCAGGCCTCCCTGTCCATCACCAACTCCCAGAGTTTACTCAAACTCACGTCCATCGAGTCAGTGATGCCATCCAGCCATCTCATCCTCTGTCATCCCCTTCTCCTCCTGCCCCCAATCCCTCCCACCATCAGGGTCTTTTCCAATGAGTCAACTCTTCACATAGGGTGGCCAAAATATTGGAGTTTCAGCTTTAGCAACAGTCCTTCCAATGAATACCCAGGACTGATCCCCTTTAGAATGGATTAAAATGGACTGGTTGGATCTCCTTGCAGTCCAAGGGACTCTCAAGGGTCTTCTCCAACACCACAGCTCAAAAGTATCAATTCTTCGGTTCTCAGCTTTCTTCACAGTCCCAACTCTCACACCCATACATGACCACTGGAAAAAGCATAGCATTGACTAGACGGACCTCTGTTGGCAAAATAATGTCTCTACTTTTGAATATGCTATCTAGGTTGGTCATAACTTTCCTTCCAAGGAGTAAGCGTCTTTTAATTTCATGGCTTCAATCACCATCTGCAGTGATTTTGGACCCCAAAAAAATAAAGTCTGACACTGTTTCCACTGTTTCCCCATCTATTTGCCATGAAGTGATGGGACCAGAGGCCATGATCTTCGTTTTCTGAATGTTGAGCTTTAAGCCAACTTTTTCACTCTCCTCTTTCTTAGGACAGATAATAAGTTAAGCCACTGATCCACATGCATATGAAATCCCTTCAGTTGTCTCCAACTCTTTGCAACCCCATAGACTGTAGCCCGCCAGGCTTCTCTGTCCATGGGGATTCTCCAGGCAAGAATACTGGAGTGGGTTGCCATGCCCTCCTCTAGGGGAATCTTCCCAACCCAGGGATCAAACCTGCATGTCTAATATCTCCTGCATTGGCAAGTGGGTTCTTTACCACTAGCGCCACCTGGGAAGGCCCAGTCACTGATATCTTACCATAAATGAATGTATTAAATATTTTAAATGTATGTGTTAAATGTATTTAAATGAATGTATTAAATATTTTGTACCTCAGGGGAAACCCAAAGAATGCTACATTAATATTATATTAATTCTATTGCTTTCTATCTATTTTATACCTGTCTCCAAGAGGTTCCTTCATAATTATTATTTCACTCTTGAACAGAAAACTAAGTAGCCCTTAGTACACGCTGCCTCACTTTTTAGTGAAATGCTTGGATTAGACAGTATCATCTAGACTTCCTCTAGGCCCTTGAGAGTCACACTGTGGAAAGCTGGACTCGCCATCTTCCTTCTTTAAATCCACTTTTCCTCCTGTGTTCTTTTTTTTTTTTTAATTATTGGTGGAAGGCCTATGTACCTAGCTAGCCAAGCAGAGAACATAGAAGTCAATTTCCTAATTCCTTGGCCTTTCCGTCCAATCACTCACCATGCTTGGTTCGTTCTATCTTCTTCGCATGTTTAACCTGCCCAGCCCTCTCCATCTCTTCTGCCACACACTGTAGCTGAAGTCACCGGCTCCCGGGGGGCTTCTTCAAGACCTTGGTTTTCACTTGTCCTATCACCACCCTCTCCCCTTCTGGATGCCTCCAGAGAAATTCTCTAAAAGTGCAAGCATCAGCTTTGTCTTAAAATCCTCTGCTGCTGCTGCTAAGTCGCTTCAGTCGTGTCCGACTCTGTGCGACCCCAGAGACGGCAGCCCACCAGACTCCCCCGTCCCTGGGATTCTCCAGGCAAGAACACTGGAGTGGGTTGCCATTTCCTTCTCCAATGCATGAAAGTGAAAAAATAAAGTGGAATCGCTCAGTCGTGTCTGACTCCTAGCGACCCCATGGACTGCAGCCTACCAGGCCCCTCCGTCCATGGGATTTTCCAGGCAAGAGTACTGGAGTGGGGTGCCATTGCCTTCTCCATAAAATCCTCTAGCGATTCCTATTATGAACAAGTTGAAATCTGTGCTGCTTAGCGTGGCATGTGAAGTCCTTGATGACCCGAGCCTATGACTTCTCCTGGCTTCTTTCTCAAGGTCCTGGAACAGTGGGTGAAATGTACCACTGACCATGTCAGAGCCCAGAAAACTCCCATCAGAGCTCCTATAGACACTGATCTAGCAGCAACACCGTGATGGTTCACATCTCCATGTCCTAACCTGACCCAGCCTGCCAAGAATGCCTTTTCCTTTCCTTCCTACATTCCTGCTTGGGCACCACCTTCTCTAACCCCTTTCCCCATACCCCCTTCTCCCATAACCACCTTCTGTCACCCACAAAGTTAATCACTTATTCCTTTTGCTACTTCTTGGCCTTTTAGACATTTGAGACCAGTGTCTAGACATTAACTTATCAGATACAGACCCTTATTTCCTGGGTCTGAAACCTAGATCTGTGCCTTAGTACTGCCTCAATTTCTATGTCGAGTGAGGATGAGAATAGTCCTTATTTCACAGGGCTATTGTGGGATTCAATGAACTGATACATATATTATTATTCTAAACAGTGACTGTATCAGAGAAGGTGCCAGGGAAGTAAAATATATTATTCTTACATAATTTCACATGTCACACTATTTCATAGCTGCATATACTTGTATAACTGCCTTCATTCTTAGCCTATGAGCCCCTTGGGGTACAGGTAGGTCAATCAACCTGTTTCAAATTGCCCAGGACTCTTCTAGTTTTAGCACTGTAAGTCCTGCAACCAGGGAAACCACTCAGTCCCAGGCAAAGCAAGCCAACTGGTTACCCTGTGAGGACCCTACGTGTTCACCTCTGAATAAGGGTCTGACATAGGGTACATAGGTTACGAAGTAGATTATCCATAAGGATTTACTGAACTATAGAATCAGTATTGTCTTTTCACTTTCTGCCTCATAAATATACTTTCAAACTTCAAAAATCAGTCTTCTTCTTGCTGTGAAGTCACAGCTGACTTTTAAAAACTTATCACTGAATAACTGAATATATTATTTTTTGAAAAATGCACAGGAACTGAAAAGGATGCTTCCACCCTGTTATATACCGTCAGTGTAATAGAATCGGCCACACGTTAGCAACTGAAGACATACTCGTCATGTTGAGCAGCAGAGAATGGGGGAAGGGGTCATACTTTTCTGTCTAGTGACAGGCAGGCTGGCGTCTAAAGGTCCCTAGTTCACCTCACAGCCTGAAGAGCAATCTTGTCCCAGTCAGAAATGTCCCCTTCACTAAATGTATCTGTCTACCCAGCTGTCAGAAGTGGCTAGAATTCCTGTTTCTAATATGCTTTGTTTTACCACCGCTCTTCATTCAAACTGGCTCAGTTCATTTTTCACAGTACAAATACAACAAGAAAGCTCCACAACCAAGCGCCTATGAGACAGGGACTCTGGACATGCCAGAACTCATAATGAGGGCAAGATCTTGTCTTCAGAATCAAGGTCTAAGAAGCTGATAGGCAGCCAGACCAGAAAAATAGCAGAGTTGCTAAGAGCAGGAGGTTTAGAGTCAGCGTTCCAATTCTACCTCCTCCATTTACTAGCTATAGGATCTTGGACAAATTACCTCACCTCTCTGGGCCTCAGTTTTCTTGTTTTTAAAATGATGATGTATTAGTAGTGCTGATTTCCTCATGAAAGTGAAAGTGAAGTTGCTCAGTCATGTCCAACTCTTTGCAACCCCATGGACTGTAGCCCACAAGGTTCCTCCGTCCATGGGATTTTCCAGGCAAGAGTACTAGAGTGGGTTGCCATTTCCTTCTCCAGGGGGTCTTCCTGACCCAGGGATGGAACCCGGGTCTCCTGCATTGTAGGCAGACGCTTTACCATCTGAGCCACCAGGGACGTCCCAGTGGTCCTATAATTTCCTCATAGGATTGTTATTATATTTTGTCTCAGCCTATGAAAACAAAGCCTGAGGCAGAGTCAATTGCAAATATTCTATCTGGTACTGACAGATGCAACCTGAGGGCATCAGACTTGAAGGAATAAAAGAAAATGAGCCAAAGAATGAGGGGGAACAAATACAGGTGGTTTGTAGCTGAACTAGCCAAAACATCACAAGAAAACACATATGGCTGTTTGTTTGCTGGTGACTGCTTCCAAGAAGCCTTCAAAACAGTCCACAGGGAAGGAATGGAGAGGAAACTATCTGCTGGATGCTCCCAGTCTCCTGTCTCTCATGATCCAGCTTTTCCATATCTGGATAATGTTACCCAGTCCTTCATTGTAGCCGTGATTGAGGCTGGAGCCTCCCTCCGTGGGTCTAGTTGGGTCAGAGCTTTTGAAGCTACTGTCACAACAAGCATGATGGACCCGCCCTTCACTTGTGACAGCTGGGGGCTGGGGGCATAAGCAGCGGCCACAGCTCTCTGCTTGAGCAAGCAGCCAAAGCCCAGGAAACAGGTAGTTTTGAAATAAATCTGAACAGACTCCACTCTCTGTAGGTTATTCTTGCCATTTTGGACGTGCATTGTCCAGGCTACTCTCACTCTTGCCTTACAGCTTGGCTATTCACAGGTCCAGGCCATAATATGTCAAAGAGCAGAAGTCTTTAATTTTCATTAAGTCCAATTTATCAATTTATTTTATGGTTTGTGCTTTTTGGAGCTCCTCTAAGAAATCATTGTCTTATTCAAGTTCACAAAGATTTTCTCTTATGTTTCCTTCTAGAAGTTTTAGTTTTAGCTTTCAAAGTTAGGTCGATGATCTATTTCAAGTTAATTTGTATATATGATATGAAGTAGGAGTTAGGTTCTTTTTTGCATATGTATATCCCATTGTGCCATCACCCATTGTTTCAAAAGAATGTTGAAAAAATAATTTTTCTCTATTGAATTATCTTGACCCTTGGTGAAAAACCAACTGACCATATATGTTGAGGCCATTTCTGGGCTCTCTATGCTGCTTCAGTCTCCTATATGTCTATCCTTATGCCTTTGTCTTTATATATACAGCAATCCTTATACCAGTACCATATCTTGATTATTGTAGCTTTATAAGTCTTGAAATAAGGTTGTGTAAGCAACTTTGTTCTCTTTTCAATGTTGTTTTGACTATTTTGGATTCTTTCCATTTTCATACAGCTTGTCAATTTCTAGAAAGAAAAACAAACTGCTAGAATTTACTTGTGAGCTCATTGAATCTATAGCTCAGTTCGGAAGAACTAGCAGCTTAACAATACTAATTCTTCTGATCTGATCATGAAGAAGGTCTACCTTTATTTATTTAGGTCTTCTTTAATTCACATATTAATGTCATGTAGTTTTAACTATAGTTTTGCATATATTTTGTTGTATTTAGTTCTAAGTAGATTTTTGTGTATTTATTAGATTGTTCTACAGAGGTTTTATGTCATCTACAAATGAAGACTGTCTTCCTTGTTTCTTTCCAATCTATGTGCCTTTATTTTTCTTATCTTACTTCACTGGCAAGGATGCCTAGTAAAACAGAAAAGGTAAGAATGGACAGTCTTGCATTTTTTCTGGTCCTGGAAAGAAGGAGTTGGTTTGTAATCATTAAACATAATGTTGGCTATAGGTTTTTGTAGATTCTCTTTATCAGGTAGAAGAATTTCTCTTATATTCCTAATTTTTTTTAAATTTATAAATGGTTGTTGACATTATCAAATGCTATTTTATATACATCTATAAAGATGACCATATGGCTTTTCCCCTTTATTCTGTTAGTGCAACAAATTATGGTGAATGCTATACTAGCTTGCTTTCCTGCAATAAGCCATGACTGATCATGATATTATGCTTTTTGTATACTGCTAAATCCAGTGTGGGTGTGTCTGGTAGTGAAAGTGAAGTCCAGTGCTATAAAGAGCAATATTGTGTAGGGATCTGGAGTGTTATACCCACAAATCAAGGTAAATTGGACGTGGTCAAGTAGAAAATGGCAAGAGTGAACATCAATATTTTAGGAAACAGTGAACTAAAATGGATGGAAATGGGTTAATTGAATACAGATGACCATTATATCTACTACTGTGGGCAAGAATCTCTTCGAAGAAAAGAGTAGTCCATAATTATAGTCAACAAAAGAGTCCAAAATGCAGGAGTTGGGTGCAATCTCAAAAATGAGAGAATGATTTCAGTTCATTTCCAAGGCAAATCATACAGCATCACAGTAATCCAAGTCTATGACCCAACCACTAACGCCAAAGAAACTGAAATCGAATGGTTCTAGGAAGAACCTCAAGACCTTCTAGAACTGACACCAAAAAAAAAAAAAAGATGTCCTTTTCATCATAGGTGATTGGAATGCAAAAGTATGAAGTCAGGAGATACCTGGAGTAACAAGCAAGTTTGACCTTAGAGTACAAACTGAAACAATACAAAATGAATTTTGCCAAGAGAATGCACTGGCCATAGCAAACACCTCTTCCAATACAAGAGATGACTCTACACATGGACATCCCCAGATGGTCAATACTGAAATCAGATTGATTATATTCTCTGCAGCCAAAGATGGAGAAGGTCTGTGTCATTCAGTCACTCAGACATGTCCAGCTCTTTGTGACCCCATGGATTGCAGCACACCAGGCTTCCCCATCCTTCCCTATCTCCCAGAGCTTGCACAAACTCATGTACATTGAGTCTGTGATGCCATCCAACCATCTCATCCTCTGTCATCCCCTTCTCCTCCTGCCTTCAATCTTTCCCAGCATCAAGGTCTTTTCTAAGAATTCAGCTCTTCACATCAGGTGAAGGTCTATACAGTCGTCAAAAACAAGACCTGGAGCTGACTGTGACTCAGATCATGAGCTCTTTATTGTATAATTCAGGCTTAAATTGAAGAAAGTAGGGAAAACTACTAGACCATTCAGATATGACCTAAATCAAATCCCTTATAATTCTATAGTGGAGGTGACAAATAGAATTAGATCTAGTAGACAGAGTGCTAAAGAACTACGGATGGGGGTTCTTAATACTGTACAGAAGGCAGTGACCAAAATCATCCCAAAGAAAAAGAAATGCAAGAAGGCAAAGGAGGCAGACCAAAATCATCCCAAAGAAAAAGAAATGCAAGAAGGCAAAGTGGTTATCTGAGTAGGCCTTACAAATAGCTGAGAAAAGAAGAGAAGGAACAGGCAATGGAGAAAGGAAAAGATATACCCAACTGAATGCAGAGTTCCAGAGAATGGCAAGGAGAGATAAGAAAATCTTAAGTGAACTGTGCAATGAAACAAAGGAAAACAATGGAATAGGAAAGACTAGAGATCTCTTCAAGAAGACATGAAGGGAATATTTCAGGCAAAGATGGGCACAGTAAAGGACAGAAACAGCAAGGACCTAACAGAAGCAGAAGAAATTAAGAAGAGGTGGCAAGAATACACAGAAGAACTGTTCAAAAAAGTTCTCATGACCCAGATAACCACGATGGTGTGGTCAGTCACCTAGAGCCAGACATCCTGGAGTGTGAAGTCAAGCGGGCCTTCAGAAGCTTTACTATGAACAAAGCTAGTGGAGGTGATGGAATTCCAGCTGAGCTCTTTCAAATCCTAAAAGATGATGCTGTGAAAGTGCTGCACTCAATATGCCAGCAAACTTGGAAAACTCAGCAGTGGCCATAGGACTGGAAAAGGTCAGTTTTCATTCCAATCCCAAAGAAAGGCAATGCCAAAGGATGTTCAAACTACCATACAATTGTGCTCATTTCAGATGCTAGCAAGTAATGCTCAAAATCCTTCAAGTTAGGCTTCAATAGTACATGAAGTGGGAACTTCCCAATGTACAAGCTGAA
The DNA here is from genome assembly GCF_055505025.1 of Bos grunniens. Lineage (NCBI taxonomy): Eukaryota > Metazoa > Chordata > Mammalia > Artiodactyla > Bovidae > Bos > Bos grunniens. The sequence continues at coordinate 56,378,090 of NC_141183.1, read as the reverse complement.
TTTAGAAAAGGCAGAGGAACCAGAGTTCAAATTCCCAACACCTACCAGATCATAGAAAAAGCAATAGAATTACAGGAAAAAAAAAAATCTACTTCTGCTTCATTGACTTTGCTAAACTCTTTTACTGTGATCACAACAAATTGTGGGAAATTCTTAAAAAGATGGGAATACCAGACCACCTTACCTGTCTCCTAAGAAACCTGTATGCAGATCAAGAAGCAACGATTGGAACTGGACATGGAACAAAGGATTGGTTCAAAACTGGAAAAGGAGTACATCAAGACTGTACATTGTCACCCTGCTTATTTAACTTATATGCAAAGTACAATCATGTGAAGTGCCAGGCTGGATGAAACACAAGCTAGAATAAAGATTGCCAGGAGAAATATCAACAACTTCAGGTATACAGATGATACCACTCTACTGGCATAAAACGAAGAGGAACTAAAGAGCTTCTTGATGAAGGTAAAAGGGGAGAGTGATAAAGCTGGCTTAAAGCTCAACACTCAAAAAACTAAGATCATGGCACCCAGTTTCATCACTTCATGACAAATAGATGGGGAAAAGTGGAAACAGTGATAGATTTTATTTGTCTGGGGTGGGATCCAAAATCACCATGGATGATGACTTCAGCCATGAAATTAAAAGACACTTGCTACAACATCTTTATTTCAAGTTAAACCTGCAAGAGAACAGCTTCACTGAACTCTTTGCTATGCAACATGAGGACTTCACTAAAGAAGACCTGATGGAATCGAAGGCCCAGAGAAAGGACAAAGAGAGACAAGAGGAGGAAGTAACTGAAGAGAGTCACAGTGCAGCAAATGGCAAGGGGATTTTCTTTATTTGAGGAGCAGTGTTCGTGTTTGTGGCACAGGAGCTGAATATAGAACAGTACACGAAAGTTGCAGCAGCTATTTGGAACGCAATCCAGAGCTACCATGTCATCTATGATAAGAAAAAAACCAAACAATAGCTACTGCCAAACATCACTGGGTTGTTTTTTCAAGAGTGTATATAGAAATGAATCCAACAAAGAACCAGAGCCTGTGCCAGCAGGGTCAAGAGTGAGTGAAGCTGCAGCTTGCCCTCCATCTCCTTTGGCTGGCAATCCGTCACCTCTACCATCTCCACCCCCTCTTCCTTCTCCAGGCAGTAACTCCTCTTGCCTGGTTACTCACTGCCAGCCCCTGGATGCCATCTTTTGTACTGTTCTACCGTACTTTTCAAGGTTCTGTACTGTAAGATATATAGTGCTTTATTTTTTTATTTTTTAATATATGTTTGTGTATAGGTATTATAAACCTATTACAGTACAGTACTATACAGCTGGTTGTGTTAGTTGGGTACCTAACTTTGTTAGACCTACCAACAAACTGGATTAACAAATGTGCTCTTAGAACGCAACTCATTCATATGTAGGGGACCCACATGTATATAAAATAGATAAATAACAAGGACCAATTGTATAGTACAGGGAACTATATTCATTATCTTATAATAACTTATAATAGAAACCCTGAATAAAGAAAATATATAATCTTATATTCAACTGAATCACTTTGCTGTACATTAGAAACTAACATGACACTGTAAATCAACTATAGTTCCATTAAAAATTAAAATTAGTAAAGAAACCCTACCATTAAAAAATTGGCCCTCAAAATAAAAAAGAATCAAAGTTAAAAAAAAAAAAAGAGTGAATGACAATGATTCCTTCCATTTTTATGAAATTCTGGAAAATGGAACCAACAAAAGCAGACCAGTAGTTGCCTGGGAACAGTGGACCTAAAATAAATATATATTCAGAAAATATTTATGGAACATCTGTTTATTTCAAGCATTCTGTTAAACTATTGGTATGTGTGCTGCTGCTGCGGCTGCTGCTAAGTCGCGACAGTCGTGTCTGACTCTGTGCGACCCCATAGACGGCAGCCCAGCAGGGCTCCTCTGTCCCTGAGATTCTCCAGGCAAGAACACTGGAGTGGGTTGCCGTTTCCTTCTCTAATGCAGAAAAGTGAAAAGTGAAAGTGAAGTCGCTCAGTCGTGTCCGACTCTTAGCGACCCCATGGACTGCAGGCTCCTCTGTCCATGGGATTCTCCAGCCAAGAGTACTGGAGTGGGGTGCCATTGCCTTCTCCAAGGTATGTGTTACTTCACTTAAAACTTTAATACCCCTTTAGACATGACTATTAAATTGAGATGGTAACACTGTTACAATGAGGAAATCGAAGCTAATATTTTGCTAAATATCATCCAGTTAATAAGTTGAAAAGCCAAAACCTGAAAGTAGATCAGACTTATATCCAAGTCCTTACTTTCGATTCTGTACTAAAACCACATCCTTCTGGCCTCTATGATTTTCTGATGAAAAGTCAGCTCTAATTCATTTTGAGGATTCCTTGTACATAAGGAATTATTTCTTGCTTGTTTTCAAGATTTTCTCTTTGTCTTTAGCTTTTGAAAGTTTAATTACGATGTATCTAGGTGTGATTCTCTTTAACTCTGTCCAACTTGGTGTTCACTAAATTCTTGGGTGTGTGTTTTTCATCAGTTTGAGGAAGCTTTTGGCCATTATTTTTTCAATATTCTTTCTCCTTCTGAAACTCCTATTAAATGTATGTTGGTATACTTGATGATGTTACAAAGATCTCCAAAACAATTTTTCTTCATTATTTTTTCCTTTTTGCTCCTAAAACTGATTTCAATTGACCTGTCTTTGAGTTGGCTGATTCTTTATTCCGCCTTTTCCAATCTGATGTTGAGTCCCTCCAGTCAATTTTTCATTTCAGTTATTGTGCTTTTCTTTTTGTTAGTATTTTGGGGTTTTGCTGCTGTTGGTTCTGTTTATTTTTGGCTGCACTGGGTCTCCACTCCTGCACACAGGCTTTCTCTAGTTGCCTTGAGAGAGTGGGGTCTACTCTTTGTTGTGGTGTATGAGCTTCTCATTGCAGTGTCTCCTCTCGCTGGGGAGCGCAGGTTCTAGGCATGTGAGCTTCCGCAGTTGCAGTACTTGGGCCCAGTGTTTGTAGCACAGAGGCTTATTGTCCCCTGCCCTGTGGAATCTTCCCAAATCAGGGATCAAACGTGTGTCTCTGTATCGGCAGGTGGATTCTTAACCACTGGATCACCAGTGAAGTCCCAATTATTGTACTTTTCAACTCCAGAATTTCTGTTTGGTTCTGGCTTTGCTTAATAAATTCTACCATTTACTGATATTTTTTATATGGCGAGACATCCATTCTCTTGATTTCCTTTATTTCTTTAGACATAAATTCCTTTAATTCCTTGAACATATTTAAGATATCCAATTTAACTCTTTGTCTAACAAGTCCAACATTTAGACTTCTTCAAGGGCAATATTAACATATTGCTTTATTTCCTGTGAATGGAAAATAGCTTTGGTATATTTAATACTTTTTTCTGTTGAAAACTAGGCATCTTAAACAATATAATGTGGCAACTCTAGATATCAGATTGTCCCCTAACTGAACTTGTAAAGTCCAGAACTAAATCTGTAAAGTCTGTATTTTCACTCTATGTGGCCACTGAAGTCTTTGTTTGCTTAACTTTGTTGTTTCTCAGTCGCTCAGCCATGTCCAATTCTTTACGATCCCATGAAGTGCAGAATGCCAGGCTTCCCAGTCCTTCACTATCTTCCAGAGCTTGCTCAGCTCATGTCCATGGAGCCAGTGATGCCATCCAACCATCTCATCCTCTGTTGTCCGCTTCTCTTCCCACCTTCAATCTTTCCCAGCATCAGCGTCTTTTCTAATGAATTGGCTCTACACATCAGGTGACCAAATTATTGGAGCTTCAGCTCCAGCATCAATCCTTCCGATAAATATTCAGGATTTATTTCCTTTAGGATTGACTGGTTTGACGTCCTTGCAGTCCAAGGGACTCTCAAGAGTCATCTCCAACACCACAGTTCAAAAGTATCAATTCTTCAATGCTCAGCCTTCTTTATGGTCCAACTCTCACACCCATACATGACTACTAGAAAAACCATAGCTTTGACTATACGGATCTTCGTTGGTAAAGTAATGTCTCTACTTTTTAACATGCTGTCTAGGTTTGTCATAGCTTTTCTTCCAAGGAGCAAGCATCTTTTGATTTCATGACTGCAGTCACCATCTGCAGTGATTTTGGAGCCCAAGAAAAAGTGGTCAGCTAATGATCAAATAAATTTTTCATTAAAGGGCTAGAATCAATCTTGGCAGAGTGGCTCTATGTGTATGTTGGGGCACACCTTCAATACTCATCAGGCAGTTGGCAGCTCTGTGGTAGCCTTCATTCTCACTGGCACAGTGGTGAAGAATCTGCCTGTCAATGCACAAGACGCAAGAGATGTGAGTTTAATCCCTGGGTGAGGAAGAGCACCTGGAGTAAGAAATGGCAACCCAGTCCAGTATTCTTTCCTAGAAATTTTCATGAACAAAGGAGCCTGGTGGGCTACAGTCCATGGGGTCGCAAAGAGTCAGACACAACTGAGTAGTTAGGCACACACAACACTTAGCCTTCACATCCTGCTGGCACAGACCTCAAACTCAGACAGAGATGAGAGCTTAGGACCTTCTCAGGTATTTTACGAGAATCCTCTCTCATCTGGGAATGCCTGTGATCTACTACATCCCCAGGAATGGGTCAGAACTCTTCAAAGTCTTCTTTGGACATCTAATTCTCCAACATTTTATTTTAAGCTTTCTGGTTATCTACTGTTTGTTACCACTCTTATCCGCCACCTCAGACAGCTATAATATTAAGTCACCACGGGTGTTTGTTTTCAAACACATGCCCCAGAGGAAAAGTTATTTGCACTTGGTGAACTCTGAGTTAGATCAAATTTTAAAAAGCCTTGTGAGTGAATTCTTTCAGGGAACCACCAGACATGTCAAAAAATGACAGTTCTCTCAAGACGGGTTTTATCTCTATCACCATTCTGCACCATCCATTGGCTACCAGACTACTGTTTAGTCTTCAAGGCTACCGCTGAGTTGATAGGAGTGAAGCATGTTTTAAAATGCCACAAAGCACACTATTCTTAGCAAATTCAGTTACTTTTCTTGAATAAACACTTCCTGCATTGATGCAAAACTTTGGTTAATTTCCTGGGTTTTGAAAAATTAATTCGGACAATTTTTGCTAAGAAGAGGATCTTCAGCAGTCCTAATTTTGGCATTCCCACTGTCATACTTTTCTTTTGCTTTTAATATCTCTGTAAAATGTTTAATTAGGTATACCACTTGTAAATGGCAATTTAAAAATCTCAATTGGAGAATTTTATCTTTTATTAGGAAAAGTAAACCATTTGAATGTATTGTGCTCACTAATAATATATTCAGTCTTAACCCTACTCCTTCATTTTACATTTCATTTATTATATTTTCTACTTTTATTTCTTTTTATTTTTCAAGTATTTTTAGACTTATTTTCATTCCCCCCTTCCCCCTAATAGTTTGAAGCTCTACTTACTATTTCTGTTTTACCATAAGTTACCATAAACATACAGATTAAAATATATAAATGTATTTTTATCACAATAAAGGCTAAGTAGTACATGGAGAAGGCAATGGCATCCCACTCCAGTACTCTTGCCTGGAAAATCCCGTGGACGGAGGAGCCTGGTAGGCTGCAGTCCATGGGGTCACGAAGAGTCGGACACGACTGCACGACTGCACTTTCACTTTTCACTTTCATGCATTGGAGAAGGAAACGGCAACCCACTCCAGTGTTCTTGCCTGGAGAATCCCAGGGACGGGGGAGCCTGGTGGGCTGCCGTCTATGGGGTCGCACAGAGTCGGACACGACTGAAGTGACTTAGCAGCAGCAGCAGTATAAGTACATAAAATCAGATTTCAAGACAATGTTTAAAACAAAGAAAACTAAATTATTACAGTGTACTTTGGTGTTTCTACCTTGGGAAAAAGACTTGCAGTAACTTTAATAATTGCTGCTATTTATTGAGTGAGTGTTATGCACCAAACAGGATGCTAACCTTTCAGTTGTGAATTTATTTAATCTTCACAACTCTGTAATAAATCTTTTTATACATAATTAGACTAGCTCAGAGAATTTTGTCAAAGTGTCCAAAGTTACATCAATTACAGATAACAATATCATGGTTCAAGCTTGGCTCTGCCAAATTCCAGAGCCAAAGTTACTCTGCTTCCCAAATGCTTGCCCCTTTACATGGTGAAAATTTAAGAGCACATTTAGTTGGGAGGGGGGCGGTCGTGGTGTACATGTTTATGAGAACAGATAATAAAAAGTTGTCCTTCTAAGTATCTCTCATCAGACAAAATTCTATGTATAAAGGAGAAAAAGAAAATATGATGGGTGAAATCTAGAAACATGGAAACATGCTAAAGGATGGCCTGGAAGGAAGGGACAGCTAGGATGGTATGAGAAGGAACTCAAAGAAAGAGAAGAAGCCAGTCTCTTCTGAGTGAAGGGAACAGATGGGAAATGAGCAAAGACAAAAGAGGCCACGTGGGTAGGTGTCATCAGTTAGAGGCCAAGCCACTAGAATTTGATCAATCGACAAGAATGTATTTACTGGACTCCTGGGCACTGAGAGATACTAAAGAATGTATGCTCATTTGGGGAATGATAATGATGAGGACAAGACAGATGGCTCGAACTGGGGCAGTAATGCTGAAGGAAATGACTAGAGGCAAGAGGAGGCAGAAATAAATAAGACAATCCCCATGTGAGCTAGCTTGCACATCAGATATCTGACATTTCTGTGAGAATGGTAAGATATAGAGGAAATGCTATAGTTGCTATTGAATTATAGGTAAAAGATTTGTGGACAGAAGGAGAAAGGTGCCATATCACCTGCCCTTTCCATTTCTGCTCTTGTGTAAATTAAAAGATTATTGAAGATGAATGAAAATGCACCCCCAGGTACATACATTACTACAGACAATGCTTTACATCCTCTTTCTAAATGTAAATATGGCCATTTACATAAGACTAGGTAGGGCCATTTACATAAGACTAGGTAGGGCCTAAGACATAAGACTAGGTAGGGCCTAAGACTAGGTAGGGCCTGATGAAAACTATTAATATCAAATAAGTCTAGTCTCCTCAGTAGGCACTAAGAAGTCTTTATGTTGAAGAAAATTACAAGCAAGATTTAATAGGTGCCTAAAGACGTTCAACAATGTAATGAAGAGGGATCTCCACTCATTAAATTGCAAATAAGTCAAGGTTAGTTGGTGCTAGTGGAAATGGAACCCAATTCAGAGGCATGAGCAGAAATAAGCTTTCTGGGTCGACCCTTACTATATAATATATAATAGATTCTCAGATGTGCATTTATTTTCTCCAAAGTATCTACTGAATATATTCTACAACAAAAATGATAGCTGCCAGGAGTCTTCTTATATTCTAAGCTCTTTACATTCATTATTTCATCAAATCCCCGCAACCATAATACATTGTTGTTACTGTCCCTATTTTATAAATGAGGAAAATGAGATTCAGACAACTGATAAAACAACTGACTCAATATCACATAGTCAGTAGATAGAAGAGGAACAATTCACATCTTCAGTTCAGTTCAGTCGCTCAGTCATGTCCGACTCTTTGCAGCCCCATGGACTGCAGCACACCAGGCCTCCCTGTCCTTCACCATCTCCTGGAGCTTGCTCAAACTCATGTCCATCAAGTCAGTGATACCATCCAACCATCCCATCCTCTGTCGTCCCCTTCTCCTGCCTTCAATCTTTCCCAGCATCAGGGTCTTTTCCAAGGAGTCAGTTCTTCACATCGGGTGGCCAAAGTATCGGAGCTTCAGCTTCAGCATCAGTCCTTCCAATGAATATTCAGGACTGATTTCCTTTAGGATGGACTAGTTTGATCTCCTTGCAGCCCAGGGGACTCTCAAGAGTCTTTTCCAATACCACAGTTTAAAAGCATCAATTTTTCGGTGCTCAGCTTTCATTATAGTCCATCTCTAACATCCATACATGACTACTGGAAAAACCATAGCTTTGACTGTTATGGACCTTTGTCACCAAAGTAATGTCTCTGCCTTATAATATGCTGTCTAGGTCAGTTATAACTTTTCTTCCAAGAAGCAAGCATCTTTTAATTTCATGGCTGCAGACACAATCTGCAGTGATTTTTGGAGCCCAAGAAAATAAAGTCTGTCACTGTTTCCACTGTTTCCCCATCTATTTGCCATGAAGTGATGGGACGGGATGCCATGATCTTTGTTTTTTGAATGCTGAGTTTTAAGCCAACTTTTTCACTCTCCTCTTTCACTTTCATTAATCTGTGTTATATTTCTTTTACCCTGAGACAGGCACCTTTTAAGTAGTGGGGAGATAAAAATTAATGCTTCGCAGTCTTTGTTCTTATGAAACATATAGACAAGCTGGGAGAAAGAACGCCAAACAGTTGGGGTGGGATAAAATATTTACTGTAACAGGCATATACTGAGTGAATGAGTAAAGAAACACACACATTTGCCTGGAGGTGTCAGAAACTACTTGAGCCTACACTTTAAGAATCAGCAATTGTTTTCCCAGGGGATGAAGGCACAGATGGAATTTTAATGCATACAACCAGTGCATACAATGACCCAGAGGTAGGAAAGAGTTTGAACTATTTAGGAAACTCTAAGGCGGTCAGAAAGACTGAAACATAAAAAGTAGAAGTACAATATCAGATGAAGCTGGAGAGGCAAGCACTTGTTTGTCAGGCTGAAGAAGGTAGGTAATATCTGTAGGAACTGGAGAATCATTGAACTCTATCCTATGAAGAGTTTGATCAATAAAAGAGATTTTACAAGATATTATTTCAGAGTCCATAAGGCTAAAAAAAATTCAAAAACTGGAGATGTCCAGGTCACAGCTAAATGGTAGCAATACAAATAGAAGACACTATTAGAAATTTGAGGGCAGGTGGTGGGGAAGGCAGCAGCATGTTCCAGAGACCTGGGTGCAATGCACCAGAGGTTGCACCAGGATAGAGGCACTTGGCACATCACTAACTGCCTTAGCCAGCTATGCCATTCTTGCATTTGTTCACCCAATACATATATGCTAGGCAACCATAGCCTTGGCAACATTAGTATTTCAATAGCAATACTGACATAATGGTGGATGGCTTTTGAAATCCATGGCTGACCTCCTGAAAATTGACATCAGGTATGAGTGGTAACCCACTGCAGTACTCTTGCCTGGAAGATCCCATGGACGGAGGAGCCTAGTAGGCTGCAATCCATGGGGTCGAGAAGAGTCGGACACGACTGAGCGAATTCACTTTCACTTATTGGAGAAGGAAATGGCAACCCACTCCAGTGTTCTTGCCTGGAGAATCCCAGGGACAGCAGAGCCTGATGGGCTGCCATCTATGGGGTCGTACAGAGTCGGACACGACTGAAGCGACTTAGCAGCAGCAGAAGCATGATGTTGGTGAATTGCTTCTTAAATTGAAGAAAGTAAGGAAAATCACTAGGCCATTCAGGTATGACCTAAATCAAATCCCTTATGATTATGCAGTGGAAGTGAGAAATAGATTTAAGGGACTAGATCTGATAGAGTGCCTGATGAACTATGGACAGAGGTTCGTGACATTGTACAGGAGACAGGGATCAAGACCATCCCCATGGAAGAGAAATGCAAAAAAGCAAAATGGCTGTCTGAGGAGGCCTTACAAATAGCTGTGAAAAGAAGAGAAGTGAAAAGCAAAGGGGAAAAGGGAAGATATAAGCATCTGAATGCAGAATTCCAAAGAATAGCAAGGAGAGATAAGAAAGTCTTCCTCAGCTATCAGTGCAAAGAAATAGAGGAAAACAATAGAATGGGAAAGACTAGAGATCTCTTCAAGAAAATGAGAGAAACCAAGGGAACATTTCATGCAAAGATGGGCTCAATAAAGGACAGAAATGGTATGGACCTAACAAAAGCAGAAGATATTAAGAAGAGGTGGCAAGAATACACAGAAAGTGAAAAGTGAAGTCACTCAGTCATGTCTGACTCTATGCGACCCCATGGACTGTAGCCCACCAGGCTCCTCCGTCCATGGGATTCTCCAGGCAAGACTACTGGAGCGAGTTGCCATTCCTTCTCCAGGGGACCTTCCCAACCCAGGGATCGAACCCAGGTCTCCCGCATTGCAGGCAGACCCTTTTAACCTCTGAGCCACAAGGGAAGCCCCAAGAATACACAGAACTGTACAAAAAAGATCTTCACAATCCACATAATCACAACGGTGTGATCACTCACCTAGAGCCAGACATCCTGGAATGTGAAGTTAAGTGGGCCTTAGAAAGTATCACTATAAACAAAGCTAGTGGAGGTGATGGAATTCTAGTTGAGCTATTTCAAATTCTGAAAGATGATGCTGTGAAAGTGCTGCACTCAATATGCCAGCAAATTTGGAAAACTCAGCACTGGCTACAGGACTGAAAAAGGTCAGTTTTCATTCCAATCCCAAAGAAAGGCAATGCCAAAGAATGCTCAAACTACTGCACGATTGCACTCATCTCACACGCTAGTAAAGTAATGCTCAAAATTCTCCAAGCCAGGCTTCAGCAATATGTGAACCGTGAACTTCCTGATGTTCAAGCTGGTTTTAGAAAAGGCAGAGGAACCAGAGATCAAATTGCCAACATCTGCTGGATCATGGAAAAAGCAAGAGAGTTCCAGAAAAACATCTATTTCTGCTTTATTGACTATGCCAAAGCCTTTGACTGTGTGGATCACAATAAACTGTGGAAAATTCTGAAAGAGATGGGAATACCGGACCACCTGACCTGCCTCTTGAGAAACCTGTATGCAGGTCAGGAAGCAACAGTTAGAACTGGACATGGAACAACAGACTGGGTCCAAATAGGAAAAGGAGTACGTCAAGGCTGTATATTGTCACCCTGCTTATTTAACTCATATGCAGAGTACATCATGAGAAATGCTGGGCTGGAAGAAGCACAAGCTGGAATCAAGATTGCCAGGAGAAATATCAATAACCTCAGATATGCAGATGACACCACCCTAATGGCAGAAAGTGAACAGAAACTAAAAAGCCTCTTGATGAAAGTGGAAGAGGAGAGTGAAAAAGTTGGCTTAAAGCTCAACATTCAGAAAACGAAGATCATGGCATCTGGTCCCATCACTTCATGGGAAATAGATGGGGAAACAGTGGAAACAGTGGCAGACTTTATTTTTCTGGGCTCCAAAATCACTGCAGATGGTGACTGCAGCCATGAAATTAAAAGACGCCTACTCCTTGGAAGGAAAGTTATGACCAACCTAGATAGCATATTGAAAAACAGAGACATTACTTTGCTAACAAAGGTCCATCTAGTCAAGGCTATGGTTTTTCCAGTGGTTATGTATGGATGTGAGAGTTGGACTGTGAAGAAAGCTGAGTGCTGAAGAATTGATGCTTTTGAACTGTGGTGTTGGAGAAGACTCTTGAGAGTCCCTTGGACTGCAAGGAGATCCAACCAGTCCATTCTAAACTGAAGGACTGATGTTGAAGCTGAAACTCCAATACTTTGGCCACCTCATTCGAAGAGTTGACTCATTGGAAAAGACCCCGATGCTGGGAGGGATTGGGGGCAGGAGAAGAAGGGGACGACAGAAGATGAGATGGCTGGATGGCATCACCCACTCAATGGACATGAGTTTGCGTAAACTCTGGGAGTTGGTGATGGACCGGGAGGCCTGGCGTGCTGCAGTTCATGGGGTTGCAGAGAGTCAGACATGACTGAGTGAATGAACTGAACTGAACTGATGATGTTGGTGAGGATCTGTTTACAGATATGTGGAATAGTAGTCTAATACTACTTGGAGAATGCCAGCAGTAAGTATCCTGAAGGACTCTATCTGGAGTATCTGGGGTGACTAGGGATGAGCCTTTGGGTGTATTTGTTCAGTCACTAAGTTGTGTCCGACTCTTTGTGACCCCATGGACTGCAGCATGCCAGGCATCCCTGTCCTTCACTATCTCCCGGAGTTTGCTCAAATTCATGTCAGTGATGCCATCCAACCATCTCATCCTCTGTCGTCCCCTTCTCCTCCTGCCCTTCTTCTCTCAGCATCAGGGTCTTCTCCAATGAGTCAGCTTTTCGCATTAGGTGGCCAAAGTATTGTAGCTTCAGCTTCAGCAACAATCCTTCCAATGAATATTCAAGGTTGATTATCTTTAGGAGTGACTGGTTTGATCTCCTTGCACTCCAAGGGACTCTCAAGTCTTCTCTAGTACCACAATTCAAAAGCATCAATTCTCAGCCTTCTTTATGGTCCAACGCTCACATGCATGCATGACAACTGAAAAAAAGCATAAATTTGACTAGATGGACATTTGTCAGCAGAATGATGTCTCTGCTTTTTAATATGCTGTCTAGGTTTGTCATAGCTTTTCTTCCAAGGAGCAAGCATCTTTTAATTTCATGGCTGCGGTCGCCATCCGCAGTGATTTTGGAGCCCCCCAAAATGAAATCTACTACTGTTTCCAATTGTTCCCCATCAGTTTGCTAAGAAGTGATGGCACTGGATGCCATGATCTTAGTTTTCTGAGCCTATGGGTACATGAGTACAAATTCCCCGAAAGTCTGGGCACTAGAGTAGTTCAATAAATCTCAGATAACAGGCACAGTTTAACACCTTGAGAGAAGAAGATCTTCAGGAAAAAACCACACTCTCTTATACACCCAACAGAAGATAGCGTGTAAAGTATAAGTGGCAAAATTCCAATTATATAAAGCCAAGAAGAATTGAACAGACACCCTGGCTTAGAGAATTCAGATATTACCTCCCAGTGGGACAGAGATCGAAAGATTTTGAGTAGAGGCTCAAATCATACATATGTTTGTATGTGAATGTATTTGTTTATATAGTAAATGGATGTTGTCATTTCATTCTTGTCACCAATTAGCTGTATGGCCATAAACAAGCTGTTTCCCTTCCTGGGGTTACAGCTTTCCCATCCATAAGGTGAAAAGGCTGGATCTGATGATCTCTGTTCCCTTCCAGCTATAATATTTTATTAAGATTCCAGATGGTTACTGGAGATGATAAAATTCTTTGTCAACTTATAATTACACTATGTAAATTATTATAACATTTGATTTTTCTCCTCCTAGGAATTGTCGTGTGAAGATGACCCAACAAATGCAGAATTTACATCTTTCTCAGTCAAAAAAACACAGCACCCCTTCGTCTCCCAATGCTGCCAAACGCCTGTACCGGAACCTCTCAGAGAAACTGAAAGGCAGCCACTCTTCATTTGATGAGGCCTATTTTAGGACAAGAACTGACCGGCTGAGTCTCAGAAAGACTTCGGTGGTAATAAAACTCTTTTTATTCCCATCTTGGTTTGATTTGTGCAGTTGTGTTTGGATTTAAGAAGATTTTAAGATGATCCTCATTAACTTCTGAACCTGATGTTTGCAAGTTTATAAATGTTGAGAGTCAAGTAAGGCAGGAACTGCACATATATATCTTAGCCAAAGTTGGACTGACTGGGAGATTTTCCCTTTCTTTTTCTTAATTTCTTTTCCTTTATTTCCCCTTAGTTTTTCTTTCTCTAATAAACCGAAGAACTCCCAAAAGAGCAGTTTGACAAATAGAGAGTTTGAGATCAGACAGGCTTTCTTGGGAGATCCAGTGTTCATTCAAATACTGAATAAACAATGAACAATATTCTATTTACTTACTTATAATGTATACCCTATATGCTTTCCAAAGGCTTTCAAGACAGAATCCAGGCAAAAAAAATGCAAATATATTATATAATGGTAAATAAATGGATCAATGATAATAATGGGGGACAGCAAAGGAGTAGGAGAGGGACAAAGGAAGGAAGAAAAAAAAACTAGAAAAAGAAAATAGTGAGGTTAGAAAGAGAAATAGATACACTAAAAACCTAGGCAAATACAGTACCTGAAATTTATCATTACGTTTATCTCTGAGTTCCCAGTCGGTCAAAGAAGAAAGGGAAGGACAGTTGGTAAAAGCATTCCATTAGCTAATAATTGAAAGTATAGCAAATGATACCTTCCTGTTGTAAGTCCTCTGGCCTCTATAAGATACAGTGAATGGAAATGGCAACCCACTCCAGTGTTCTTGCCTGGAGAATCCCAGGGATGGGGGAGCCTGGTGGGCTGCCGTCTATGGGGTCACACAGAGTCGGACACGACTGAAGCGACTTAGCAGCAGCAGCAGAATTATGTAATGGAGAATAAAGAGTAGTACTGGGGATGTTACAGACATTCTCATATGGGAGGTTCTTATATTGCCCCTTGGTAAAAGCTGAGCGTATAACATTAACATGATCAGGAAGGATGTCTGTGCAGGGGTTTATTTCACCATTTGTTTGAGCTTAAAACAGAAATGAGCCCTAGCCTTCCCAGATAGAAGCATACTGGAGTTCACCAAAAAAAGCATGGAGAAGGAAATGACTTAAGAGTGAGACAAACATGATGGCATATGAGAAATTAGACATACTAAGAATCACAAACAAATACACAACTGCGTTGTTCGGAGAGGGAAGCATATTAACTTTGCACTTCGGTTTCTAATTTTTCTCATTTCAAACACATCTTCTAGAAGGACTTGGTTAAGCTATGGCCTAAGCATCAGAGGCTCTTCAGCTTTAGCAAATTGTCGACAAAACACTTTTCCAGTCAGCAGACTGCCATGTGGCAAAGAGAACTGCATACCAAATAGCTCCACCCCTTGGGTCACCATTATCAAAACAAGTATTTGCATCATAACTCTGTGTTTTCCTCAAATTTCATTCACCTGTTATGCACTCAGTTAAGCTGACCTGCAGCCCTTGATGGCAAAAATAGATTTTTGATGAGACTAAAAATAAAACCTGCCAACCTTAGTATTTGGTTACTAAAGGTTTAATCAGACAACCCATACGCTAGGTCAGGACCGCTGGTATTTCAACATGTTTAACCACCAGGCAATTCCTGGAGAAGATACCAGATAAATGTATGGATAGTATATGTGTTGCTCTTCTTCCATGAGCTATAAAAATATGTATTTGAGAGAATTCTAAAGGTTTTCTCCTTTGTTTACTATTAATATTCTGAAAGAAACTTTCAAAGGAAATATATTGTCTCTAGCTATTTTTTTTCTATAGGTGATCTGTAGCCTATGAATATTGAAATTTTGGCCCTCTCAGGCAGCAAAGCAGTTTGTTACCTAATCCACTGAAACCTTCCCTGAACACTACCTCTTGATTCCCTCATCTGAGGTTTCAGAAATGCGAGGATTCAGTGACTGTGACTCCAGGTTGAGAAAGCGCAGAGGTTAGTACAAAGGAGTTAGGGAGTCAGTCTGCAGGCAGTGTGGACCTAGTAGAAATGTGTAAATAGCGAAGGGACATGTAGCATTGTACATTTTAGAAAGATTACCCTTGTATGGAGTAGTGATGGAGGAGTCTCAGACAAGAAACAGGTAGGTCATTGCCATAATCTGGGAACAGTCTGAGCATCAGTCCAGACATGGGGATGGAAGAGGAGGGGCTAACAGAGAAAGGTCATGTACCCTCAATCGCAAGCTAGTCATAATGTAAGTTACCCGTGCTATGTTATCTATGCCAGCATTCTCCATACTATGTTTTGTAGAACATTATTCCAAGACAGTTAAAACAAACACAATGAAAAATATGTTCTGTGGAAACAATTATTTGAAACAGGTCATATTTCTCACCTATGAGAGGATCATAATTGCATATTAAAATTAGTAAAGGCCTTGGGACTTCCCTAGTAGCTCAGGGGCAAAGAATCTGCCTGCCAATACACAAGACACAGGTTCTATCCCTGATCCGGGAAGATGCTACTTGCCACAGAGCAACTAAGTCCATGCACCATAGCTATTGAGTCCCTGCTCTAGAGCCAGCGGGCCTCAACTGCTGAGCCCACAAGCCACAGTTACTGAAGTCCACGCGCCCTAGAGCCCGTGCTCCACAAGAGAAGCCTCTGCAATGAGAAGCTTATGCACCACAGCTAGAGAGGAGCCCCCACAGCAGCACAGGTAGAAAAAACCCATGCAGCAACAAGGACCCAGCACAGCCAAAAATAAAATAAAAGTAGTTTTTAAAAGATGTTAAAACATGATAGTATACAGAAAATTATGTTCAGTCCAGTTCAGTCGCTCAGTCATGTCCGACTTTGCAACCCCATGGACTGCAGCACGCCAGGCCTCCCTGTCCATCACCAACTCCCAAAGCTTACTCAAACTCATGTCCATGGAGTTGGTGATGCCATCCAACCATCTCATCCTCCATCGTCCCCTTCTCCTCCTGCCTTCAATCTTTCCCAACATCAGGGTCTTTTCCAGTGAGTCAGTTCATCACATCAGGTGGCCAAAGTATAAAATAAAATTATTTTTTAAAAGATGTTAAAAATAATAATAATATACAGAAAATTATGTAATGTAATTAATTTTAAAAAATTAGCAAAGACTTTGAGAGGTCTTACAGTAAAATAATGCAATAACTTGATGTAATCTAATATTGACCAAATTCATTTGACCACATGTTACTTTCTTCATAGAACACCTCATAATGGCCTCCTGAACAGTATTCCACAGAAGACTGGTTTGAGAAAAACTGATGTCTGCTCTTATCTATGGACTGTATACTGAATTGTCTCCATGCATCCAAGTGTACAGATCTTTTCAGTGCTCATTAGAAAGATGGAGGGAGGGCCCAACAGTGTTTGCTTTAGAGACCTGGGCGTAAAGGGGCTTCTCTGGTGGCTCAGTCGGTAAAGAATCCACCTGCAATGCAGGAAACCCAGGTTCGATTCCTGGGTCAGGAAGATCCCCTGGAGAAGGAAATGGCTACCCACTCCAGTATTCTTGCCTTGGAAATCCCATGGACAGAGGAGCCTGGTCAGCTACAGTCCATGCGGTAGCAAGAATCGGACAGGACTTAGTGACTAAACCACCACCACCATCATACCACTTATAAGTGGAAATGTAGTCCCTGAAGCAGTCCCTGAAATCTACAACAGCCAGGCCACGAAGACAAGCTGGTCGATGAAACTGTGCTAACCTACTTCATTCTTCTCCAGAACTTCCAGGGCAATGAAGCCATGTTTGAAGCAGTTGAACAGCAAGATATGGATGCTGTGCAGATCCTCCTGTATCAGTACACACCAGAAGAACTAGATCTCAACACACCTAACAGTGAGGGGTTGACACCTCTGGATATTGCCATCATGACCAACAATGTACCCATTGCTAGGATTCTTCTGAAGACAGGGGCCCGAGAAAGTCCACACTGTAAGTAAACTTGAGAATAAAACATATACTATTAAGGCCAGACCCCAGTTTTATACCACGGAAGTAGTCATTACTGGCCGTTGGAAAGAATGATTGACTAACCATAGGCTCTGAAATCCTTTACACGTTTTCATAAACTGTCATGCAGATAGTGATGGTGCTTATATGTCTAAACATCCAGTTACACTTTAAATAGAATATACGGAGTGGTATTGAACAGGAACCTCAAAGGAACTTCCTCTTAAGAATTGAACGCAAGTTTTAAGATATGCAAAATACCCCAAACAGGGCTATAGCACAGGAAGTATACACAGAGAAAAGAATGAGATAGAAAAAAGAATGAGCGTGTGTGTGTGTGTTAGTGTCTTTCTATTCACAGTCAATATGGTGGCTCCATTCATTTATTCACTTAATCAACAAACACCAAAGAAAGGCCACGTTCTAAGTATTTGGAATGTAGTGGTGAGCAAGATAAAATCTCTGCATTTATAGAACTTATATTCCAGTGGAGGAGGTTTCCAACAAGCCAGAAAATAAATCAAGTATAAATTCAAATGGTGATAAACACTATGAAGAAATAAAGTGAATGAATGGGTAGAGATGGATAGAGTGGGACTATTTTAATAGAATTGGGCAAGAGGAGTCTCTCTGATGTAGTGACACTTGCTCCTAGTCCTAGATGATATCAAGGAATGATCCATGAGAAGATCTGGGGGCTAATTCTAGGCAGAGTGAATGGCAGGTAGAAAGGTTCTGAGGCAGGCAGGAATGAGATTGCCATGTTTCTGAAGAACAAGAAGGCCAGAGTGGCTAAAGCAAAATGAACACAGGGGAGAGTGATGGCCGAGGGAGACGTCACCAGGACCAGATCGTTCGGGATTAGAGAGGCCATGGCGAGATGCTTCACTTTGATTGTGTGATAGAGACATAGGGAAACGGTTTAAGCAGATGAAAGACACCTTCTGGGGAATTCGCTGGCAGTCCCATGGTTAGAACTCCGCACTTTCACTGCTAGGACCCAGGTTCAATCCCTGTCGGGGAACTAAGATCCTGCAAGCCACATGACGTGGCAAAAAAAAAAGAAAGACATTCTGCTTTACGTTTTAAAAGATCCCTGCAGTGCTCTGCAGAGAAGACACAGTGATGAGAGCAATTGTGAAATTGTAAAAACCAGCTAGGAGGCCATTCTAATGGTCCAGGAGACAGATGCCAGTTACTTGGATTACCACAGTGGTGACATTGATGGTGAGCAGGGGTGGAATTCTGGATGTCTTTTTTAACAGCTTTATTGAAATATAATTTACGTGCCATACAATTCACCCCCTTATCATGTATAATGTAAAGATTTTTAGTTGCACAGGCTTGTGCAACCATCACCACAATCAATTTTAGACCATTTTCATCACCCCCAAAGAAACCCCATACCCTTCCGCTATCACACCCCCAACTGCCCACTCCTCTCAGCCCTGGACAGCTACTGTGTGTTCCTATAGATTTGCCTATTCTGGACATTTCACATAACTGGAAGCATTCAATATGTGGTCTTTTGTGAATGGCTTCTTTCTGAATGTATTTTGAAGTAGAGCTGATAGTACTTGCCAAAGGGAGCTGCTCTGGGGCCATCGACCCTGCCCAGGAGTGGATGGGATAAAATCACACAGCCCTTGCCCTGTGCCAGGCACTATTCTGAGCACTTTACATGTATTGACTCCTTTAATCCTCACACAACATTCTGAGGTAGGCACTCACATTCCCCTAGGTGCAAACTCTCTGACCCAATGACCACAGTGGCTCTGAGCCACCGTTTTTATGTTTCCTAAAAGAAAAAAGTAAACTCATCAAATTGTTAGTTTGACTAATACTGATTCACTCACTTCCAAGTGGTGAGACCCAGAAGGCTGAAAGAGAAGAAACAAATATATAATTAGAGGTCACATCTATGCTCCTAAATTTCATAAAACCCCGCCACCCAAAGACTAGGTACAGAGGCAGATCCTTGTATCAGAAAACTCTTTCTTTTAAAAATGCTAAGCTCACCACATCCATGTCAAAAAGAATGAGGACTTGGGTTCAGTAGCATGGGGCTCTTCAGTAAGAGCTCCTTCGTCAAAAGTGCAGCTTCTTTTTAGTGGAACTGGAAGGTTTGGATGGATGGGCAAAGAAGGATGGAAGAAATGAGAAAGGTTTATTTGCTGCCTTCCAATTTATGTTGCAATAATGTCTGTCCCAAAGATCCAGTGAGAGAGCAGTGGAGAGAGAATCAAGGGGTCTGAACACAGAGAATGCAGACTGAGCCCCATTCTATAGGAACAAGGAGACCATTCATCCAGATGTTGCCTGCACCGAGCTGGATGAAACATTACTCTTACTTACCTGAGACGCTACAAAAAATGTCTGCATTTTCCACGAAACCAGTAAGACTCCCAATCCCCCTCAATCCCCTTTGTGCATAATTAAATCTCCATAAAAGAACCCAAGTACTAAATATCTAGTTAAACCAAAAGAAAATTCATTGAAAAGATCCCTGGTTTTTCCTCATTCCCTGTGGGATGATAACCACATTATCATCACCAAGTTGTAAAGGATAGTGAGAGAGAAACCCAGCTTTTAGCCTCCGGGTAATATGATACCTAAGGCACCTCGGCCACCCAAAAAGTTAAAGAGACAGGATCGTGTATAGACTCCCACGTGTGGAAGAATGGCAAAGGACAGCTGATTGAGGGCCTATGAAATCTCCACGTACATTCTCTCCAGTTTTCACACTGGCCCTTCAGGATAATGTTATTAACTCCCTTTTGAAGAAGAGGAATTTGTGATTCTGAGAGGTTATGTGACTGACCAAAGGTCACACATTGAGCAAATGAATAAGGGCGTCAAGGATTGAAGTCCAAGTGTGTGGGATACCATACCTGGGGTCCTGCTGTGCAAATTTATTCTCTTTGCAAGTAACCAGTATGGAAGGCTGTGGCCACTGGGCCCCTTTCCCTTTTCCTTTTTGCTATTTGCTAAAATTCCATTGTGTGTTTCTTTGTTCTGTTCTGTGCCCTGAGCTGCTATTTCTGTTGGAAAAAAAGCAGGAGAGAAGAACACAATCTGTTTTCAGGGATTTTTAATTCACTTTATATATCAAGTATAAAAGAAATCAAATTGCTTCTGTGCGTGAGTATGAGTCAGCCCATGAGAAAAACAGTCTGGCAGCTAGAACCAGGTAAGCAAGCACCTGTGCAAACCGTTCCACAGAAGCAGTAGAGGCAGGATAGAAGAGTAAAAATAATACCACTAACAATGAGGTCTTCAGTTCTTAGAGTATTTTACACATTGCGAAAATGCTTTTGCTTACATTTGATCCTGACCACTGGTTTGTGAGATGAGAGTTGCCCGAAATAACAAAAGACCAATAATTCATCCAGTGCTCCAAAGCTAATAAGTGGTGGACCCACAATTTGAACCCAGATCTTCTATATTAAATGCTTTGGTATTTAGTATTAAATGTATTTAGTATTTAGTATTAAATGTTTTAGGTGTTTGTAGAAAAGTATTAGCCCACTTCCCGACACAATGTGGATATTCAGTTCCTTTCTTCCCTGACTCTCCTCCACCTGTTCCTCTTCTATTGCCTGTCAAATATTCAGGATTTCTAACAGGGTAAAATTTCTGTCTTCCCTTCCCCTGTGTGTTCCCTTCTGAAAACAGCCCAATACTCTTTTCATTATGCCAACCAAAGATTTCGACATAATTCAGAAGAAAGTCCTCTGTATTTGTCTCCATTTCAAAACAGGAATCATAAAAACACACATATGTTTGGGGACTTAACCTCCTAAGCCATTGGTCAGGCACATTGTCCAGGTTTTAACCCCTCCATTCATAGAGCTATATGGAGCTGTTCTTAATAAACATGACTCGAAATTCAGCCATGAACATTTCCTTATTCGTAAGCGAAGCGCCAGAAGCGGCCACCCAAATTTGCACACTGCCCTAAGGTTAAATATATACAGAACTTCAGCCTGCTCATTAGATGAATCAACTGTCTTTATTTGGCAACTTTTTTCTGTTCCTCCCACCTTTAGGTGAGCAGCACAAAGTAATATTCATTCCTTCTAGAAGAAAACATCAGCCATTATTGAAGTAGAATCCCACATAGGTGTGCCGAGCTTAGGAAACAGGCCCAGAATCTCAAAGGACCAGACCTAGGAAAACTAATGCACAGAGGTACTTCAGGATACCTGGGAACTATCTTTTTGATTTTTTTACCTGCTCAGTATCCCCCTTGCTATAACACATACTCAGTTGAACCACTGCTGTCTGAGAAAGACTTGCTCCGTATCTGAAAGTCCCCTGTCATAAACCCCTCCCTTATTCCAACTCATATCCTGCCCTCCCCTTGGACTCACACTTCCACAGTCTCCAGAGGAGTTTACTGAATCATCGGTGCTTTTCTGAGGTTGCTACCTACTTGGCATCATTTAGGCTTTCCCCATGGACAGAGGAGCCTGGCAGGCAGAGTCGGACCTGACTGAGTGGCTGAGCACAGCACAGCATAGGCTGTATAAACAGTGATCATAAAGAAACTAGTTATTTTTGGACACCTACCATATGCAAATCTGGCCACTCACATGAATGTTATCTCATCTTTCGATCCCAACACCTGGCACACAGTAGGAGCTGAGAAATTTTCAGGTGAAATGTTAAGACCTGTCTTATGCTGTTGGGAATCACAGGTATTGAATTTTAGCACACATACATGCGCACTCACACACACAATGCATGAAGAAAACTTTGTCTTCCAGTAATTTACACTGTGGGGAACCTTCTGTTGCTGCTATTACTGTGTCTTCCAGGCACTGTTTTGAAATTTGGTTGCAGACATAGCCTGACTTTTTGTTTTTACACTGATTAATCACATGGCAGACTGTTCTTCTTTCTGCCCTTTCCTATAGCTGCATTCTCCCTTCTGCCCCGACCCTCTCCTCCCTCTCTGCATTCCACTGTGAACTCCTCTCTCTTGCTTTCCCTTGGATACTGCCTGTGGCACTAGGAAATGTCTCCCAGCATTAGTTATGTTCCGTTACTTCATAAAATGCGATCGCAGAGTAGCTGTCATCTGAGTGTGGTGCAGACACCAATGTCAAAATCTGGCAGCCTTGTCAGGATGCACCACTCGTTTCTGCAGTAGTCGAGGGTCCATGCTGGTGCTGGGACTGGTTCAGGGCACGTCTAAGAGGTGTGACTATAAACTAATGAGGCTGGCTTTATGTAAACAAACACACCAGGAAGGCTACAGTCCACACGAACGTTATCCTGTAACAGGGTCCTCATGGGAGACCCCACGCTTGCCTCAACAGTGCTGCCATTGCCCTAAACACTTCGAGATTTGTCCTCAGAGCCAGTTTATGAGAAAATCTGACTCGTTGCTCAGAGTCACACCTGATTTTTGTTCCAAAACAGCATTGCTCAGCGTCATCACCCTCCCTGTTTACCAGACGTGGCTTCCAATGATTTAGAGAGGTTTCCTGAAATCAAATCCACCCTCAAAAGACAATGATTTTCAGCCATTAAAACTATGTAAAGGACAAGGCTTAAGCAGGTCTCTAGAATGTGTCCCCAGATATTTTTGTCTGCTTCATTAAAATAGATGTACAAGCCATCACCCTGACTTATGAACTGGCTCCTCCTCAAACCTTATCCCATACTGCTCAGCCCTCACCTGTGATATGCAAACCTCCATTCCATTCCTTAAACACACCTCACTATCTTATTAGAGGGCCTTTGTATGGCTATTCTCCATGCTTGAAAAGATTGAGTGCTTTTAATCTTGATCATTACATTGCCAACTCTTTCCTAACATTTCAGTTCAAATTTCACATCTTCAAGAGAGGCTTTCTTTGGCCACCAAGTCCAAGGTCTAAAGTCTCTTTCTTTTTTTTTTTTTTCACCTTGAGTTTATGGGGATCTTTAGTCTCTTTTAGCAATTTAAAGATGTTGGGAGCAGCAATAGAAAGTATATAAAAAAAAGATGTAAGGCAAGAACTGTTCTCCATATCCACTGTTTTGGGCATGGGAGGCCATTTTTTTAAACAAGATTTTACCTATTTCATTTTTATGTAGATAAGTGTATTAGGCTAGACTTTGCTGTAGTAACAAAAATACCCTCCCCCAATTTCAGTGAACTTACCACAAAGGTTTATGTATGGCTCATGCAAGCTTGCTTGGGTTCAGGCCACCCTCCCTGGGCAGTTGACCTCCATGCTTGAGTGAGAGGAACTGGGTGGCATAGAGTTATACATAGGTCTTAAGAGTTTATTCTGCAAGTAAAGCCACTTCTAATCACATTAGTTTATTTTAGTTTTCTGCATAGCACTGAAATCACTATACAATATTTTCTCACTGTTTTGATTTCCTTATTTTCTCTCTCCTCTGCATTAGAATGTAAACTCCAAAGAGCAAAATTTGTCTCATTGGTCACTCTATCCCCATCAAAGAGTAGGCACTTGATAAATATGTGTTTAGTTGAACTGAATAAATCCTAAGACTACTTCTACTTCTTTTGAAGGGTGTGAATACCTTATTAATTTCGAAGGGAATAATTTTACTAAATATCAAGTGAATTTACCTCTTTTATTTCCAAATAATTTTTTAGACATCAGGTGTCCATAGCCTAAGTTCCAGTCACTTGCTTTTCAAGAGTTGATAACTGTTCTTTCATTCTTTTCTTTTTAATTTTTAAATATTCCTGCAACACTGAATGTATTCTCCTTTCCCAAAATTAAAACATGCATAAGGTATAAAGACACCTTTGTTGGCCAACCCAACACCACATGTGCACATGCACACACTCACTGTCTAGGCTTCTGTCCCTCAATTCGACCAACATAACCACTGCTCTGCTCTAAAGACAGGATTGCGCCAGAGGATCCACTTCCAAACTTACTCAAGTGACTGCCGGTGAGAGCCCTGTGTTCCTTCCTGTATGCGCCTTTCCATTGCACTGCTCCCTATCACGGCAATTGGCTTCCCCTGCTGCTGCTGCTGCTGCTGCTAAGTCGCTTCAGTCGTGTCCGCCTCTGTGCGACCTCATAGACGGCAGCCCACCAGGCTCCCCTGTCCCTGGGATTCTCCAGGCAAGAACACGGGAGTGGGTTGCCATTTCCTTCTCCAATGCATGAAAGTGAAAACTGAAAGTGAAGTCAGTGAGTCTTGTCCGACTCTTAGCGACCCCATGGACTGCAGCCTACCAGGCTCCTCCATCCATGGGATTTTCCAGGCAAGAGTGCTGGAGTGGGGTGCCATTGCCTTCTCCCTGGCTTCCCCTAGAGGACATTATTTAAGAGAGAGAGAGACCAACCTAGATAGAAGCACCAGTCTCTTTTGTAACCTAACACCAGAGGTGGTATGTTATCACTTTTGCTGAATCTTGCTGATCTTGATGCCCAGCGCAGATCAGCTCTGGTACAAGGTGTGAAAACTAGGACAGCGAGATCACTAAGGGGTCTCTTAAAGGCTGGCTCCTCTACTACCTATCTAAGATTGTTGAGAATCAAACGCAATAGGTTTAAAACATTTCCCTGGCACGTTGTAAATGGTCAAATAAATTGTTAGCCAATATAACTCTCAGAAACAAAATAAAACAAGCCAGGATTTTCTGGTAGAGAATTTAAATATTTTACCCATCTGTTGTATGGTCTGTGCTGTGAAAACACTGTCCAATATAAGCACTTTTTAAAGTTTGTAGGATTTTGTGTTCTAAAACTACACTGTCAGGCATAGACATACGACTGTTGAGTACTTGAAATGTGTCCAGTCCAAATTAAAATGTGTTTTAAATGTAAAATTACAATGAATTTTTAGGGCTTAAATACCATATATATATAATTAATAATTTTATACTGATTCCATGTTGAAATGATACTGTTTGGATCTATTAAGTTAAATATATCATGAAAATTAATTTCACCTATTTCTTTTTGCTTTTTTAATGTCACTACTAGGAATTTTTAAATGATGAGACACACTATATTTCTATTGGACAGTACTAAAAAATAAGCAGAAGTTACAGCTATCTTATTTCATCTTTAACCCCTCTATGACATTATGGAGAAATCTGCTTTGGATATTCTAAATAAGTTCTTCAATTATTTTGTGTGTTTGTTTCAGAGAAAATGTCCATTTGCCCCTTGGAGTTTGGGAGACGTGGGCAGAAAGTCTCTCTATGTCAATAGCTCTAGCTTCTTAAAGAGCAACAATTACAATATACACTATATAATGTGGACTTTGTGTGTCCACATTCTGCTGAAAGTATCAGAGAAAAACATTCCAGAGCCCCATGTCCAAGTTGTAGTGAGTTCTAAGAGAAGAAAGTTCACAGTAATTGAAATGAAACGTTCAATCTCCAAATCACTAAAACGTTTTGGGAATCACACTCTCAAAGTCCTTGGGAAAACCTGAAAATTAGACAATGGGTTGAGACCCAGGTGAATTTTGAGCCCTGAACCTTATTAAGACAGGGAAATTGCAACTTATGTTTTGAGTTTTTTTAATTAAAAAACATTTAATTATTAAAATATCTCTATATTACTTCTTTTGACATTCCTAGCTGGAAACAAGTCAGTTGTGAGGTTGTTAGAAATCACAAGTCATTTATGATCAGCAAAGATAAATTTTATTAACTGCTATTCTTGTTTGCCCAGAGGATATTGGCTTACAATGCAAGGTTTATACATAAGTGACCTTGTTTTCTCCTTTGAAATTAAAGATAGGGTTGAAATTGACACCACTGAGTATATAATATATTTTTTGAATGGAAGCTAAAACAGAGCATTTGTATCTGGGGCAAGAGATTTTTATTTTTTGATGGAAGAACACAAAGGTATTTTATAAAAACAAGTATTTGATTTATGTTTGTGTGCCTCTTAACTATAACACAGACCAGTGGGTTTAATAAAAATTATATAAACCTGTACTAATTGAGAGTCTTCCGTGTACAATCACTGGTGAGCAATGAGTTCCCCTCGTGAAGAAAATCACACAGAACCAAGGGTACTATAGGAAGAGGCGCCTAAGGCTAGTGGTAAACATCCTTCTACCACTGAGTTTAAATGATTATCTTATTGCCCCGTATTTCTCATCAGTGAAAACAAGGGAAATGCCAATGACAATAGAAAAGTTATCACTACATTGCAAAATAGCGTATCATTAGTAATGGGCAAATGTATTTTTTTAAGTAAGCCAAATGAATCATTCCCTGGAATTGTCAATAAAAAATTAAAATTAGTTTACATTTTACTCTTTATATTTTTCAAGCTTTAAGCAATTTAGGCCCCAATTCACCAATTGCAAGGTAAAAGAAAAAAATTAAGAAATGTAAGGCTAATAAGTAGTTGCCAGTCAGTAGGTTAGATTCTGATGGTGAAGAAAATCCACTCGGTCTGATTATTACTTATCTCAGGATTTAAACAGTAACCGTAATTGTATTCTTTGAACACCAAGTTCCTGCCCCTCCCCCCGTTCCCACCCCAGTAGTTAATTAGCTGGGCAGGTCTTAGAACAAATACCCACTCAGAAACACTGGGTGGTAGAAATGCTGTTGATAATTAAACACCACAATAGCATGGAGCCTATTTCAGGAGCCAAGTGGTCTTGCCCCAGCCGAACCGCTCACCACACACTCACAGACCCTCTATTATGCTGGCTATGGCTGCACAGAGGGATAGCTGCCTGACTGGGGAAGGGATCAACTGCAGGAAGAATGAAAAGACCAAACCTCGCAAACAGGTCCCGGAGTTCCGGACTCAAGGGGAAAATATCCAGAGAGTAGAAGTAAAGGGAGAATGGATCCAAGAAGGGAAGTCACAGGCAGGAAAACTGATCACAGAATAGATGTTAACCTTCCTAGTTTCTCTGTCCAAACGAACCACCAACATAAGCTAACCAATCTTGCGCCAAATAGATAGCACTTAGAAAAGAGCAATACATAAAGAATAGGTTGATCTGCATTCCATTTGGGTTTAGCGGAAGTTCACCGAGTTTAAGGTTTTTAAGTTGGAACATCATCCCACCTCCCTGGATATCAGTTTATCTTTAAAAATAAGGGGGTTGAAAACGTTCTCATTCTGGGTGGAAAAAATAGGAATGAGATTCCCCAAACAATCTCCAAGGTGTCAAAAAGCTGAACAGACACATCATTACTCAAGATAAAACTACACAGTCTAAATATGATTATCATGTTTACCTGCTTTTCCTTAAAACGTTAACTCAGTTTGTTAGGTTTGATTATCTAATGCCGAACAGATGCTTCTATTGGTAGTTATATAGGTCATTATTAATAGGGAGAAAAATGATTACTTTAAGTCAGCTGATTTGGCGGTCAATAAAGAAAATCTTTCAAGAGAGAGTGTTTTATTAAACTATTAAAAAATCCATAGGATAAAAATAATAAAAGGTTTGCTTGGTGAAATGGTTTGAAACCACTGGCTGAGTTAGTGCCTCTCCAAGTCGTGCATGAAATTACCTCTAACGGAAGCAAGTGAGTAGGTATATTCCCAGGGGCACCTGGGAACTTAGCCTGGAAAAAAAAGAGAGAAAGAGATCTATAATCTTTCTTTTCTAATCTTCATTTTTTTAGGAATATGTTCCACTCTTCTCCGTAAGAGAAGAGCTTGTTTTAACTTCTAAATAATTTGCTTTCATCAAAATCTGCCTAGAAAATTCAATGTTCCTGAAAGACAGACATATTTATTCTGAGACTTGAGAGATACCGACTGAACTCCAACAATACCACCACCATACTGTGTTGTAAGTTAGATGTCTCAGTTTGAGAAGCACATGTAGCTAAAGCATCTTGGAAAACTTACTCGGCCATAAAATTCTCTGTATCTTTCTTGTTATTCTATGAAGAGGTGAATGCTTTATTTTAAAGATTCAGAGTCCTTTTACCCCTACAACTCAAACAGCATCAAGTCTTCAGTCTAGGAATAAACGCAAAGTCTAGAAACAAAATGTGTTGTGCTAGGAAAAGCAGGAAAAATTTCAGGGGGAGCCAAGCACAGCTCAAGAGAAGCTGTCCATCTGAAATACCACCTGGAATTCACACCAGTAATAACTGTTGTGGATATAAAAATTAATAGGGGGGATTTCATAGTATTAGAAAAATTTATTTTTATAAATCATGTGTCTATCGCCCAAGTGTTGACGCATGCATGCAATTCAAACATCAGGCTCACAATAAAAAGCTCACTGAATGACTTAGCAAGGACAATTCCCCCATTTTGTCCATAATTTGGAGTGGAAGAAGGTGGGGGGAGTGGGTAAAGGGTGCAGTTACTGGGTCAATTAATCAACCTGAAAACTGTGACACAAACTCTGACGCCTAACCTATGTCTAAAAATACACAAATGTATACGAATTTGTTTTAAACTGTCAATGCCTATATTTAGGACCTTCCCAGCAAGGCTATAATGAGACTGTGTTTGAGGGCTTCAGTCATAGCAGACTCTACCATTAATCTGAAGTTAGTTAAATTAACAGCATTTAGTACTGACTTGTCAATCTCACTGCTTCAGGAAATTGCACCTTGAGGCTACTAATATTGCCAATTTTTCCACAGGAGTATGCGCCTGCGTGTGCGAATGTGTATTTTTTTTCTTTCTCCAGAACCTCTGTGTTCATACAGCATCATTGCTTCCCTACACCCACAGCACTTACATTATCATTTATTCTGGCCTCCTTTAGCCTTCCCAAGGGGTTCTGCATAGTGTAGCTTCTCAGTGAAAGAGTTTTTTAGCTCTATATTTGTTTGTTTATTTTTCTGTCATGGCTCATGACTGAGGCTTTAAAAAAAAGTGTGACAGTATTTAGAGTACATGATTGACTGCTACAGCAACATGCATTAACCATGACAAATCTGCAGCAAAACACAGTCCTGAGTGTTCTAAACAGCAACTTTAAAAAGAAAGAAAAAACGAAAAAGACTCAACTAATTTTTCATTGACTTCATCTGTAAATAAATTTAGATTGATGGTAAGCAGGGGCAATAATAAATTAGTATTCATTTCCTGTAATTAATGCAAACATGCCTATGAACACACGACAATATGAATATATAACCACGTAATTTCCATTTCAAAATACACCTAAAATTTTTCACTTTGTGTTATCTTCATAATATTTTCCCTCTTAATTCGAAGAATAAAATGGTTAGATATCTTTCCCACCCACCAGGGGGAAATATTGTTTTGGTCACAGAGGGTGTCAAACACGTTTTGGTGACAGATCTGCAGAACCTGGTTCTGCTCTGTTATATTATTTGTGTAATCCTCTACCCTATGCATGCTAAGGTTCTCTTCTCTTATTTATCACTAACCAGGAAGAGCTCCACTGAAGTGGCCAAGAGACCACCTAGGCAGGCCCTCACATGCATGAGTGCCATGACTGGACAGCAAGAAGCAGACTCCCAACCTGACATAAGAATTTGAAATGTTCTGTCACTGATATGAACGTTCACTCACACAGGTTGGGTAAATAATATGATGTGAATCAAATAAAGATTATTACACACACTGAATTAAAAAAAAATACCAAGCCTGACAACCTTTCTTGGCAAGAGGAGTTAGTATAACTTGCTCTCTTGGGCACGGGCATCTCTAGAAATCATTCGCACAGTCAGAGCACAATTAAAGGGTAGAATTGATCAAAGATCACACCCAAGTCATCCAACCATCAGGACTCACTGGTTCTATTGTGGCAGTAATAGTGGAACACTTTGTTAACAATCCCTGGGTTGGGAAGATCCCCTGGCGAAGGGATAGGCTACCCACTCCAGTATTCTGGCCTGGAAAATTCCATGGACTATATAGTCCATGGTGTCGCCAAGAGTCAGACAGGACTGAGCGACTCTCACTTTGTTAGCAATAAATAAATTGACTAACAATAACAAAATTACCACTAAGTAAAATCCCTATGAGCTAGAAAGAGTATAAAAACAGAAGATTTGATCAGGTTCTACAAAAACAAAAAAACAGCAAAAACCAAAAACACATCTTCCGCAGAATGCAACTTGCCTCATGAGTGACTTTCCTTAAGACCTTGCTAGTCCTACAAAGCTTTTGCCCTAAGTGTTTGTACCTCTGAAGATCCCGGAAACAAGTATGTACAACATGAAAGAGAAGTGGGCCTCTGCCAGCGGCATTCTAATGACCTCTGCTAGGCAGCTATTTGGGCCAGAGGGCAATGGGAATCTCTTAAACTGATATGTTTACCATTTAATCTAGTTGTGTCACCAATTAGACCTTATCACAGTAAGATAGCTAATAATGAATATAGATTCCACTTGCCCCAGGCATTTTTAAAAACTCGTAGTAGACTCCCAGATACCCTGTCAACAAAGCAGCGTTTGCCCAGAAAGAAAAAGCGAGTCAGCCCATTTCTTTCCTTCCAGTTGTCAGCCTGGAAAGCCGATCTATACACCTCAACACACTGGTGCAGGAAGCCCAGGAGAGGGTGAGCGAACTGTCTGCTCAGGTGGAGAATGAAGGATTCAGTCTGGACAACACAGAGAAAGAGAAACAGCTGAAAGCTTGGGAGTGGAGGTACCGACTCTACAGACGCATGAAAACAGGCTTTGAACATGCCAGTGAGTATAAGCAGAGGACTTGTTCGTTTAACTAGACTGAACCCTGGTTTGAGACAGCAGGACTTCTTTCACTGATTTTTTGCCACTCGAGGGATCACGGATGGCCGTTGTCAGCCTCTTTGAGCAGGGGTTCTGGGAGGCTGTCAAAGGGGCTTTTGTCTTGCTTGATTTTCTGGCTCCTGATAGGTTCTTTGACCACAGCCATGAGGCTTTAGTGCTGTTGGCTGCCCTCCATCGTGTCACACTCATCTAGCTCCTTCCTCCCGCTACACCCTAATGTCTAATGGCCTGGATGGTCTGATTCCCTAAGTGGCTTCATTTTGAGATGTGGAGGTGGAAAAATACTTGTTTGCCTATCTGTCCAGTTTCTGCTTCAAGTTCAAGATTAAGTTGTTTTCAACTCTCTACTATATACAGCTTATATAAACTGACTTTCAGTTACTACAGCCAACAGAGAAGGATAACCAACCTATGAATTATGCTTTTGTCTGCACTTCCATTCTCTTTACCAGTTCTTTTTGTTAATTCAAGAAAAGCTTTGTTTCGGGATAATACTCCTTAGCATTGGAAGGCACGGCTTAGTGTCACCCTAATATAAAAATTCATATACAATCCGAACACTTGTAAAACATTAAACTCTTATTCCAAAAGGTGATCTTATTTAAACAACAAAAAAATTAGACTTGAAATGTTTAATATAAGGAAAAGCTCAGTTCCTTAGTTTGGGAACTATCTGCCTCTGCTTCGTGATAAACACCAAAGGCAGAGAAATTCTTGTTTTCTGTAGTATGGTATTCTAACTATCAAATCTAGGCCTAATCCTTTCTCTTGAAGCAAATAGCTTAAGTAACATTCATGAAAGGTTGCTTTTAATATTAACAATCCCTTTAGTAATGCTAATAACATGCTTTAAATAAAAAGCATTTCAATAATTGTTGAAATTATTTTCAGCAACTGTTTCAATAAATGCATTTACCATTGTATCTCATTTAGGATAGATTAATACTAGAATTAATACTAGAATCATCAAATCATTAACTTGATGCCATTTTAAAATTTTTTTCTAAATTAAAAAACATCTTCTGGGTGTCAAAAAGTACCCTGAGTAACAGACGTCCTTTAAAACCTGGGGTTAGTGGGCATGACATTTGCCCATGAAGTCTTTCTTAGAAAAATAGTATCTGATGTCATGGAGGCAGAGTGAGAGCAAGTCAAGTTAGCATTCCATACTGGGAAGAGCCCAGAATTGGGCATCTGAAGCCATGGACTTTCATCCTAGCTATATCTTTACTGTGTTCTTGAACCAGTAATTCGGCCTCTTTGGGTTGAAGTTTCCTCATCCTAAAAGTGTGGATGTGGTTACTTGTTCTTTCTACCCAACAGGGTTGCAAAAAGGCTCCAGTGAAATGATTTACATAAAAGTAGTTCTACCTACAATATTGATTCCTGCTAACACTTTCTGACCTCCTCTCCACTGGTCCAGCCCAATCTCCTATTGTGTTTCTAAGATACTTTGAGAAGGCTTAACTGGTATTATTTACCCCTTCAGAAGATGTTCTAATGCTCAAATAAGACCACGATGGCAACAAATAAAGGCCATTGAGACTTCTAATGAAAATGCTCAAAGGCAAAAGCTATTAGGCTCTACAAACAAATGTCTCCATCGTGTGTGTTTCAGGGTATCCTTTGAAGAGACAGGAACATTGTTTGAAAAGGATTTGCTCTGTTAAGATCCTTGTGTTTCTCCTTCTGTCCCAGGAGCCCCCGAAGC
The DNA here is from genome assembly GCF_055505025.1 of Bos grunniens. Classification (NCBI taxonomy): domain Eukaryota; kingdom Metazoa; phylum Chordata; class Mammalia; order Artiodactyla; family Bovidae; genus Bos; species Bos grunniens. The sequence continues at coordinate 56,345,434 of NC_141183.1, read as the reverse complement.
ACCCACCAGTGCTTGTCTCATGGTAACCAGCAGCACATCACTCACTGTCAGCTTTCAAGAGCCTCTCAGTGTCAACGCAGCTGTAGTAACCAGATATAAAGGTACTGGATTCCAAATATTTTTGTCACTGCTTCTCCTCAAAATACGAACTGCTGTTTGAGGAGCAATTGCACATTTTGCATGTTTGTTTTTCCTGCTGAAAAGATTTTTTTCATCCCATTTACTTTTTCAAGCTGAAGTATTTCCATAGGCATTCACACAGAGAGTGATAAGGTGATGGAGAGTGTCACAGACTAATAGTATTAATATTTCATTCTTGCTTGCAGAGCAAGCACCTCCTCTGTGTATAGCATTCACTTGTGGACAGTTCTGAGTAGGACACGCTAAAGAAGCCGCCTCTGTCTACAGGGCTCAGAGGTTAAAGATATAGCACATACTGAATAGGGGGCATATGAATTAGTAGCTGTAATAGCAGGTAACTAGGGCTGATAATTAAAACAACAATAATATTGGAGATCAGAGAAGGAGAGGGATAGTTAAATGATAGAACTGGAAAGGCCCCAGTGAAGCAGTGGCAACTGGGCCTGGCTTTTACGGATGGCTGAGATTTGAGCCAGAAGATATTCAAAGAAAAGTGAACTCCAAGTGAAGGGAACAGTGAGCGCACATACAAAAGCAAAAACATACCATAACAAGTAGAGGAGAGCAAGGGAGCTTGCAGTGCAAGCTCCAAGTGGCTCCAGGACAGAGTTCATGAGAAGAAGCAGTGAAATATACAATTGGAAAGTGGAACTAGGGTTAGAAGGGAGAGATAGAATGAGGCTTGAAATCAAGGTTAAGGAATTTAGACTTTATCTGATGAACTCTGCAGACCACTGAATAAGACAGGGACAAAATCAGAAGTAGATTTTTCAAGCATTTAGGTTCCAGCACTGTGTGTGATGTAGCTTCCCAGTGGTACTAGTGGTACAGAACCCACCTGCCAATGCAGGAGACATAAAATACACGGGTTCAATCCCTGGGTCAGGAATATTCCCTGGGGAGGGCATGGCAACCCACTCCAGTATTCTTGCCTGGAGAATCCCATGAACAGAGGAGCCTGGCGGGCTACAGTCTATAGGGTTGCAGAGAGTCGGACACGACTGAAGTGACTTAGCACACACGCACATACAGTGTATTGGAAGACATGTGGATTTGGAATAAGGAAATAAATTAGGAAGCTATTTTATTCAGGAGCGAGGTCATGACAGCCTGACCTGACTGCTATAGTGGCCCTGGGAAAGGAGAGAGCCCACAGGAGAAAGATTTTATGGAGATGCTATGAGGATAACAGCCAAGGCTTACATGGTGCTTACCACGCTCCAGGCACTGTGTAAAGCCTTTATATGTATTAACTCTATTCCTCACAACAACCTTATAAGGTAGGTGCTGTTATGGTTCCCATTTGCAGATGAGAAAACTGGAGCAATGAAATGACGAACTTACCTAAAGACTCACAGTGGAGCCAGAAATATCACATTATGTTGACTCTTGAATATGATGGACAAAAAAAAAGAAATCTATTTTCCTGATTCAGGAAGACGTATGAAAATTCCCTGAACAATTCTAAAACTTGATGAGACTCTCCACACATATTCTGAAATGCCAGGCCACAAGGCTGCATTTCTGTGTTCAGGTCACTGCAATTCCCATGGACCCACAAAAATGTCCACGTAGTATATGCTTCCTTTCTCCTTCTAGGGCCTGTTCCCAGGAGGACTTTCTATGTCTCCAAATTACCCACAATTTGTAGCTTTCTGAGTTACTTGCAATTTTCCAGATATCTCCACTATTTTTTATATCTTAGGTAAAACAGCATTGGATTGTTTATCACTTTGGGTTTTCTGTATCAAGCTAAGAGAGGGCAGCCTGAGGAAACAGCAGATAAATGAGACCACCAAGAATGGCTGCCCACAGCCATCCTTCAATTCAATTCTGATACTTTCTGTTGGATGCCAAGATTTTCTGAAAATCAGAGCAAGTGTTTGCAGGCAATGTTAGACATGACATTTTCCTTTCTTTCTACCTCCCTCCAGCCCAGGGCTTTGATAAAGAGTTTCATCAATGCTGCCCAACTTGACATTTTCTTCTTACATTTGATTAGTGAGCTATCAGGAGCTAATTTATCCAGACTGTCAGCTATTTAATGCCCAACCATAATGCCAGCAAATTCAATCAACATTCACATATTAACACGTATCATCTCAGGAGACTTGCATTTGGGTGAGGTTGAAATGAAAGGTCACAAATGGGTTTTGTTAGAGACTGGAGAGGCTTAATTAAGTATTATAAATAGAATTGTCTGTTGCATTATGGAGTAGGTTTCCTTGTGTTAATTTATAAGGTCATAAATTGAGTCCTTAACCTGACCACTCTCAAGGGTTATTTAAAACAGCTGCCAGCTTACTGTACCTAGAGACAGCAGGACAGTTTTTAATTCAGGGTTGAAGTAATTATTTAATTATGGAAATACTAACAAAACTACACTGAGACAAGGCTAATTGTTTTCTTTGCATTTAAAAAGAAGAAGAAACCATTAAGAAATCCACAAAATGAAGTGACAATTATCTAATTGGTTAGAGGGAAGGTTTAACCCTGCAGTATTTAGAGTTTGGCAAAAACATATTGCTCTCCAGAACTTTTGGGTTCAGCAAAACCTCAAGCCTATTTTGACAACTGGATATTTTCCCCCTTCATGCTTAAGCCAGTTTTTGAAAGAAAATCTGAATCCTTCTGTTGCTTCTTATTTACATTCAACTCATCAACATGTCAGAGAAGGCAATGGCACCCCACTCCAGTACTCTTGCCTGGAAAATCCCATGGGCAGAGGAGCCTGGTAGGCTGCAGTCCATGGGGTCGCTGAGGGTCGGACACGACTGAGCGACTTCACTTTTACTTTTCACTTTCATGCATTGGAGAAGGCAATGTCAACCCACTCCAGTGTTCTTGCCTGGAGAATCCCAGGGACGGGGGAGCCTGATGGGCTGCCGTCTATGGGGTCACACAGAGTCGGACACGACTGAAGTGACTTAGCAGCAGCAGCAGCACCAACATGTGGTTTTTTGTTTTGTTTTTTGTTTTCAAAAAACGTTCACTGATATCCAGAAATCTTTTATAGAGCATCTCTTTATATACCAGGCCAACAGGCATCACAACTTGGAGATTAAAGTCATCCATTTCAGCTCAAAACCCAGAAAACGGTCTTGAGTGAGACTCTCTAGACTCTCTGCCTGCATGTTCCTTGAAAACAGTAAAACGGAGCTCAGAGAGCTAGTCTATTTCTAGGTATTTCTTCCTTAGATTCCAAGAGTGCTTGCATCTTTCGGTCCCATCTCACCAGTTTTCATGGCTTACAGAGCAAAACCAGAGTTATTTCAGATGCTCTGATGCTTTAGACAAGTGCCAGAACTTCGTTCCACGTTTTCTCCTTGCTGCCTTGGGTGACCTACCCGGAGCTCTCATTTGCAGAGGATATGTCATTTCCCAGCAGTCCCAAAGCAGAAAATTTGTTCAGAAGTGACTTTACTGCCCTTTGCAGGGCTGAGGGTGGATAGGACGGTATCCTTTAACAGGTGCAGTGCAGCATCTGTTTTCCATCTACAGGATGATTCATTTTCTAGCTTTTTTTTAAAAAAAGCAGGCCTTGAAGTGGTGACACTTTGCAATCTGCCAATGACAAGATGCTGTAGCTGCTCCAGTGCATGTGGGCAGTACCTTGGTTTGGATGATGTCCTTCCCCACCTCTCTTCCCATCTTGTTCCCTAAGAGATTAGAAACTGCCTCCCTGATTCCTTCCTACAAAGGCTTGAATAGCAAATTATTTAACTGCTCCTCATTTCATGGCATTTTCAAAAATAAATAAAAAAGCACTTTTTCCCGCAGAGACTGCCAGGACCTTTCGGGAGTTGGTAGTGTATCTGCTTCTTCAAAGACCAGGCTGGTGCTTCTGCCAACCACTTCCTCCAGTTTCTTTCTCAGAAGGAGAGGAAGCCAAAGGATTCCACAGAGATGTCTGGGGGCACTGCAGCTTCTAGGAGGGAAGGCCCACCATCTGCACATCAAAACCCTCAGGGTTGATAATTTACAATGACAGTGTGAACTTGATTATGACTTGATCACTTGGGCTGTCTTTTCATAAGACTTAAGAAAAAATCTGACTTCACAGGACTTGGGTACACACTGCTCAGTACTTTATACTATTTTTTACCCCTTCTATTTTTTTCCTCCTATATGTTGTAATTGGAAAGATACTTGTCTAAATAGAAAAATATATTGCATAGGAAATATAATTATTTTCCATGTTTAATTAATTGAAGAATTGATCTGATCATAAGCATGAGGGGACTACCCTTATTACTAGACTGAAGTGATATCATCCCACAAAGTGATATTTATAACTTTATTTAGCTTGTTTGGGCAGAAGTGAAGCCTAAAGGATGCAATGAAAGCAACTCAGAGAGGCAGAAGTCGTTACATCCAGAGGACATGCAATGCAATGCAACGCATTAACTTTTTGCACACAAGTGAAAATGTGGAAGCAAGTTGAGTGACATGTATGATGAGGAAAAACAGAAGATCCAGTGAGAGTGGGAGAATGCCTACACTACTCAAAAGTCATTTCTTCTAAGCTGCGAGAGCCTTTGTATCCTAGTCCGTCATTCCTCTGCTAGTAACTCAGTAGTCAGCATCCAGCCAGTTTACTCTCCAACCAACCTGTAAAGTTTTCTGTAGTAACATATGTCATGAATCATATCTTTTCTGCATTGTCTTCATTTAGAAAAAAAAAAAATCTAACTTTCAAAACACACAGTCCAGCATTATACAAAAGAAAAAATCAAATAAATATCAAGTGATGTCATTTACACATGAAATCTAAAAAACAAAAATGATACAAAGGTACTTATTTACCAAACAGAAACAGACTCACAGACTTAGAGAAGGAACTCACAGTTACTGGGGGGACGCTGGGGGCAAGGGATAGTTAGGGAGTCTGGGATCGTCAGGTACACACTGCTAGATTTAAAATGGATAACCAACAAGGTCCTACTGTGAGCACAGGGAACTCTGCTTGGTGTTACGTGGCAGCCTGGATGGGAGGGGAGTTTTGGGGGAGGATGGGTATATATATGACTGAGTCCCTTTGTTGTCCACTTGAAACTATTACAATATTGTTGATTGGCTATACTCCAATTTAAAATTAAAAGTTTAAAAAAATAAATAAAAGTAAAAGTTTCTTAAGACTTTAAAAAATTAAGAAAAAGTTGAGATTTACCCTTTTCTCAAGGTTACATCTCTATCACCAAGTTATCCTCTGTTATGAGTTTAATGTGTAGACTCACAAAACCTTTCTTGATGTATGTGCACATATATGTATATGTGCACCCAGATGTATAGTATTGTTTGTGTACTCTAAGATATATATCATGCTATTTGTCTAGTCATATAGTTAGATGTTTTTTCAGTTCAACAATATACATGTCAGTGTGTTTGGATATTCATCCTTTTAAATAGTTATATAATATTCCTATTCCATAGATAGAGGGGTCGTAGTGTATTTAATCATTTGCTCACTGATGAATATAGGTGGTTTTGATTTTTTTCCTATTTTACAATGTTTCAGCCCTTGTATATGTCTCTTTTACCTGTGGAAATATTTTTTCCTGGGATTTTAAACTGGAAGTGGAAATATTTATATAGTTCCATACTCTGTCTCACTGCCTATACCTATGCTAATACCATATAATAATGTCACAGTATATTTTAACATCTGGTATGGCAATGGAGAAGGCAATGGCACCCCACTCCAGTACTCTTGCCTGGAACATCCCATGGACGGAGGAGCCTGGTAGGCTGCAGTCCATGGGGTCGCTAAGAGTCGGACACGACTGAGCGACTTCCCTTTCACTTTTCACCTTCATGTGTTGGAGAAGGCAATGGCAACCCACTCCAGTGTTCTTGCTGGAGAATCCCAAGGACGGGGGAGCCTGGTGGGCTGCCGTCTCTGGGGTCGCACAGAGTCGGACACGACTGAAGCGACTTAGCAGCAGCAGCAGCATGGCAATATGTTCCTCCAAAATGAATTTTTAAACTGCATCATATTCCTAAATTAATTTGGAGAGACTTCTCACCCATGACATATATTTCCAACAAAGCTGAGTTTTACATTTTCAGGAAAGTTTAATAGCTATTTATTTATTGATCTTCATTTCTGTAAAGTTTCGTGCTGAATGTATTTTTACAGTTCATTATAAATGAACTCTCTTTTCAAGATATTTTCAAATGGGCTATTGTGGGACAGTTGAAGAACTCTTGCTAATTTTAGAACAATCTTTAGTTGACTGCTTTACTAAACTTAGATAGCCTCTTTCGTCCCAATAGATTGTCTTGCATCTCATGAATTTTGTCATTTCATCTTCAAGAAAGGATCATTTTGTCCCTTCCTTTCTAATACTTTTCATTTCTTTTCAGATATCACTTTATTAACTAGAATCAATATGAGTTCTAGTTCCCACTATATTGCATATAGTAACTAGGATAGTAGGTATTCTTCTCTCTTACCTTCTTTGTCAACATGTATCTAATATTTTACTATTAAGTATGATGTCTACGGTAATTTTCTGGTAGATACCTTTTGCAAAGTTATAAAAGTTTAATTTAGATTATGATGATTGATATAGTGGTGAACACAATTTTTAAATATCATCTGTGGCTAGAGCCCCTTTAGAACCTCAAAAGTCATATATTTGTGAGTTTCCTTTTAGAATTTTGATTTTGTCTGTTTTATTGGTTTGTTTGAAGAATTGACTGTTTGATTCATAAAGTCTGTTACTTGCTTATTTTCTGTTTTATTAATTTGTGGCTTTGTCTTTGCCAGTTCTATTGCTTTCTGTGGGTTTACTTTAGTGTTTCTTTCCTAGTTTTGTGGTGTTTTTTTATTTGAAAGCTTAATTTACTTGTTTATTTGTCTTCATTTCTAACTTATGGATTTTAAGCTATAATTTATGCCCTGATTAATATTTTGTCCATATCCAAAAAGTTTAAAATGGATTGCTATTATGATCATTTATTTGTAAATAATCTGTAATATGTTTCATTTCCACTTGAATCAAAGTTTTTAGATGAGTCACCTTAAACTTGTAACTGGCCATACATTTTTACTATAGCTTTATTGTTAATTTATAATTTTATTCTATTATAATAAGAACATTTTAAAATGTGGACTGTATTCTGTTGAGTTTGTTTGTTTGTTTTTTTTTTTTTTGATTCCTACTTGTGGCTAACCAATGAATCAGTGGATATATGTACCACACTTGGTGTTTGAAATGCAGACAATTCCATTGGGTATAAAGTGTGAATGTGTGTGTGTTATTTAAATCCCTGTCTTTTTCTAAAGTACTTGTCCCTTTGATCTTTGATCTCTGAGAAGCTGTGTTATTTGTCTTGCCTAATACCCTCAGTTTCTGTTTATGATTAATATTGCTTTCTATGTTTTCATTTGCCTTCTGTCTTTTTGTATTTCTTTTATTTTCAACTTTCCATGACATTTGAAATACCTTTGTCTCTTGTAAAAAAGTATAGAAATAAATTCATATACTCTGAGAGTCTCTTTCTATACACTTTTAATTTTTTTGTCCCAAGTGATGTATCCTTATAAGAATAGGATTAAAAGGCAAATTTGTGTGAAAAAACAGCCATTACTCGCTCCATTTTTACCGCCCTTCTTCCCCTCAGAGCCAGCCACCTTTAACTCCTCTACCACTCATGGTTATGCTATGCTAAGTCACTTCAGTCGTGTCCCACTCTGTGCGACCCCATAGACGGCAGCCCACCAGGCTCCCCCGTCCCTGGGATTCTCCAGGCAAGAACACTGGAGTGGGTTGCCATTGCCTTCTCCAGGGCAAGAAAGTGAAAAGTGAAAGTGAAGTCGCTCAGTCGTGTCCGACTCCTAGCGACCCCATGGACTGCAGCCCACCCGGCTCCTCCATCCATGGGATTTTCCAGGCAAGAGTACTGGAGTGGGGTGCCATTGCCTCTCCACTCATGGTTACTCGTCTTCTTTAATTAATATGCTTCTATCACTATTTTTTATCAATTGCAGGTTTTATGTATGCAATAGAACTAAAACAGAATTTAAATCTCACCATACCACACACTTTCTTATTCTCTCAATTTAATTATATTTCCATTTTTAGTTAAGGCAACAATGTTTATATACACTATAAGCTTTTGACATTCCAAAATAAAGTACTAATAGTATATTTGATTATATTTCCTTCTCTATGTATTTTTCTCAATTCTCTAACTTTCTTTTTCTCTTTCTTACCCTACTTCAGTTCAGTTCAGTTCAGTCGCTGAGTCGTGTCCGACTCTTTGCGACCCCATGAACGGCAGCACACCAGGCCTCCCTGTCAATCACCAACTCCCGGAGTTTACCATTATCTTATTCAAAATTCATTTCAAATGGTCCTTTAAGAGTAGTATCTATTTTCCCAAGAGTGGTATTTACTTTCCCTCTCAGAATACTCTCTGCTCATGTTCCACTGTATAATAATAGCTCATTAGGTTTCCATTAGGGAAAGGCTCATTCAAATCACAATGAAATATTACTGCATGTATATCACAGTAGCAGAAGCTCTGCACCAAATGACTAGAATGCAGAGATATCAGGTCCTCCATACATTGCTAGTGGGAATGTAAAATGATACAGGCACTTTGAAAAACAGTTTGACAATTTCTTCAAAACCTAAACATGAAACTGCCGTTCATCCTACCAACTGCATTACTAGGCGTTTATCCTACAAATTTTGTGTTTATGTAAAACCCTGTATGTAATGTTTGTAGCAGCTTTATTTGTAATTGTCCCAAACTGCAACAGTTCAGACGTCCTTCAACAGGTGAATGACTAAACAAACTCTGGTACATTCAAGCCATGGAATAATACTGAGCAATAAAAAGGAACAAAACTATTGATATACTCAACAACCTGGGTGAATCTCCAGAGATGTATGCTGAGTAAAAAGCCAGTCCACAAAAGCTTCATAGTATATCATTCCATTTATATGGCACTCTTGAAATAACAAAATTAGTAAGTGAAGAACAGATTAGTGGTTGCAGGAATTAATGAGGAAATGAGGAGGAGATAAATGAATATGCATGACTCACTTTTTGGTTTTCTAATGAATTGATATATTCTGGCATACTTATTGCCTGGAGACTCCCATGGACAAAGGAGCCTGGTGGGCTGCAGTCCATGGGGTCGGGAAGAGTCGGACACGACTGAGTGACTTCACTTTCACTTTTCACTTTCATGCATTGGAGAAGGAAATGGCAACCCACTCCAGTGTTGTTGCCTGGAGAATCCCAGGGACGGAGGAGCCTGGTGGGCTGCCGTCTATGGGGTGGCACAGAGTCGGACACGGCTGAAGCTACTTAGCAGCAGCAGCAGCATACTGATTTACCTTTTAAGAGATTTGGAGAGAAAAGGGCTAGGCAAACCGGTCAGTTTAGCATCTTAATTCAATCTCCAAGTCACTTCTCTGTCTTAGCCAGACTGTATGCTCAGTAAACACGACCTAAGACTAACATTATCCTAAGCCAACATACTAATGAAATCATAACTCCTATTTCAAAAAATTATGTGAGCTAGGTGAGGACAAACTTGAAACGGGTATTTACGCAGCTAGTGAAAGATTATTCCTAACACTGATGTCTTCTTCTTGTTATATTTGGAAAATGATAGACCCTTAGAGTGATGAGTTTGGGGAACATTTTTCCCTAATGTATGAGGTGTTTGTTGAAGGCAGAAATCTTGTTTTTCACTTTTCCCTTCACGTCCTACATTCCAGCAGCCTTGGCCTTCTTTCTGATCCTAAACCATTTCCCCCCACTGTGAGTTCTTACACATGATGATCCCTCTACCAAATCCAGTAACGATGGAAGATGTAAACAGCCCACTCACATTGATAGGCGGATCTTCCCGACATAAAATCAATAAGCCAACAGAGATCCTAGGTGATACAACAGAACAGTTAGACTTATGATATTTTCAGAAGATTACATCCAAAAAGCCCAGAATATATACATTCTTTTCAAGTGCTGTACATGGAACCCTCTCTAGGACTGACTATATACAAGGACATAAAATATAAAATATCCCCTCAATGACTTTAAGAAGGTAGAAATCATTTCGAACAGCTTTACAGATCACAGCAGCATGAAACTAAAAATCAACCACAGAAAGAGAAACAAAGGAAAAAAATTACATGGAGACTAAACAATAAACTACTGAAAAACCAATGGGTCAATGATGTAATCAAAGAGCAATTAAAAATATGTTGAGACAAGTAACAATGAAAACACAATCCTGCAAAATCTATGAGACGCAGCAAAAGCAGATCTCAGAGGAAAGTTCATAGCAATCCAGACCTTCCTCAAAAAAAAAAAAAAAAAGAAGAAGAAAAATTCCAAATAAAAAGCCTAACATACCATTTAAAAGAATTAGAAAAAGAAAAAAAGAAAAACCTAAAGACAGCAGAAGGAATAATAAAGATCAGAGAGGAAGTGAATAAAACAGATATTTTTTAAAAGTTGCTGAGTTGCTAAGTCTCCCTCCACTCTTTGTGACCCCATGGACGGCAGCATTCCAGGCTTCCCTGTCTTTCACTATCTCCCAGATTTTCCTCAAATTTCTGTCCATTGAGTCAAAGATGCCATGCAATCATCTCATCCTCTGCCATCCCCTTCTCCTTCTACCCTTAAACTTTCCCAGGATCAGGATCTTTTCCAGTGACTCAGCAGTTCCCATGAGGTGGAAACTTCAGCTTCAGCATCAGTCCTTCCAATGAATACTCAGGGTTGATTTCATTTAGGACTGACTGATTTTATCTCCTTGCAGTCCAAGGGACTCTCAAGAGTCTTCTCCAACACCACAGTTCAAAAGCATCAATTCTTTGGCTCTCAGTCTTCTTTAAGGTCCAACTCTCACATCCGTACATGACTACTGGAAAAACCATAGCTTTGACTATATGGACCTTTGTTGGCAAAGTGATGTCTCTGCTTTTTAATACATAGTCCAGGTTTATCATAGTTTTTCTTCCAAGGAACAAGTATCCTTTAATTTTTGTGGCTCTAGTCACCATCAGAAGTGACTTGGAGCCCCAAAAAATAAAATCTGTCACTGTTTCCACTTTTTCCTCATCTATTTGCCATGAAATGATGGGTCCAGATGCCATGATCTTAGTTTTCTTAATGTTGAGTTTTAAGCCAGCTTTTTCATTTTCCTCTTTCACCCTCATCAAGAGGTATTTTAGTTCCTCTTCACCTTCTGCCATTAGAGTGGTGTTATCTGCATATCCAAGGTTGTTGATATTTCTCCCAGCAATCTTGATTTCAGCTTGTGATTCATCCAGCCCTGCATTTCACATGATGTACTCTGCATAGAAGTTAAACATAAGTTATACAGCCTTCATGAACTCCTTTCCCAATTCTGAACCAGTCCATTGTTCCATGTCTGGTTCTAACTGTTTTTTCTTGTCCTGCATACATGTTTCTCAGGAGTCAGGTAAAGAAGTCTGGTATTCCTATCTCTTTAAGAATTTTCCACAATTTGTTGTGATCCACACAGTCAAAGGCTTTAGCATAGTCAATGAAGCAGAAGTAGATTTTTTTTCCTGGAATTCTCTTGCTTTTTCTATGATCCAGTGGGTGTTGGCAATTCAGTCTCTGATTCCTCTGCTTTTTCTAAATCCAGTTTGTACATCTGGAAGTTCTCAGTTCATGTACTGTTGAAGCCTAGCTTGAAGAAGTTTGAGTATTATCTTGTTAGCATGTGAAATGAGCACAATTGTAGGATAGTTTGAACAATCTATGGCCTTGCTTCTCTTTGTGATTGGAATGACAACTGACTTTTTCTAGTCCTGTGGCCACTGCTGACTTTTCCAAATTTCCTGGCATATTGAGTGCAGCACTTTCACAGCATCACCTTTTAGGATTTGAAATGGCTCAGCTGGAAATCCATGACCTCTTCTAGCTTTGTTCATAGTAATGCTTTCTAAGGCCTACCTTACTTCATACTCCAGGATGTCTGGCTCTATGTGAGTGGCCTCATCATCATGGTTATCCAAGTCATTAAGAACATTTTTGTATACTTCTTCTGTGTATTCTTTCCACCTCTTAATTTCTCCTGCTTCTGTTAGGTCCTTACCATTTATGTCCTTTATTATGCCATTCTTGGCATGACATTCCCTTGGTATTCTCTTGAAGAGAGCTCTAGTCTTTCCCATTCTATTGTTTTCCTCTATTTCTTTGAACTGTTCACTTAAGAGGGTGTTCTTATCTCTCCCTGCTATTCTTTGAAACTCTTGCATTCAGATGGGTATAGCTTTCCTTTTCTCCTTTGCATTTAGCTTCTCTTCTTTTTTTTAATATAAATTTATTTCTTTTAATTGGAGGCTAATTACTTTACAGTATTGTATTGGCTTTGCCATACATTGACATGAATCCGCCACCTGTGTAAGGCTCCTCAGACAACCGCTTTGCCTCTTGCATTTCCTTTTCCTGTGGATGATTTTGGTCACTACCTCCTGTACAATATTATGAACCCCCATCCATAGTTTTTCAGGCACTCTGTCTACCAGAACTAATCCTTTGAATCTATTTGTCACCTCCACTGTAGAATCATAATGGATTTTATTTGGTTGGCTCGTATCTGAATGGTATAGTGGTTTTCTCCACTTTCTTCAAATTTAAGCCAGAATTTTGCAATAATGAGCTCATGATCTCAACCACAGTCAGCTCCAGGTCTTGTTTTTGTTGACTGTATAGAGCTTCTCCATCTTCAGCTGCAAAGAATATAATCAATTTGATTTCAGTATTGACTATCTGGCGATGTCCATGTGTAGAGCCATTTCTTGTGTTGTTGGAAGAGGGCATTTGCTATGACCAGTGAGTTCTCTCGGCAAAACTCTGTTAGCTTTCACCATGTTTCATTTTGTACTCCATAGCCAAACTTGCCTGTTACTCCAGATATCTCTTGACTTCCTACTTTTGCATTCCAGTCCCCTAGGATGAAAAGGACATTTCTTTTGGCAATAATTCTAGAAGGTTCAACTTCAGCTTCTTTGGCATTAGTGGTTGAGGTATAGATTTGGATTACTGTGATGTTAAATGCAAAAATAACAGTAGGAAAAAATCAATAAAATCAATAACTGGTTCTTTGAAAGGGCAAACATAATTGTCAAACCTCTGACCAGGGTCATCCATAAAAGAGAGAGGAACCAAATGAAAAAAGTAAGACATGAAAGAGCAGAAATAACCTCTGCAGAAATAAAAAAAAATAATAAGAGAATACTATGAACAATTATATGTCAACAAATTGGACACACTGGAAGAAATGTACTTGTTTCTAGAAACATGCAACCCACCAAAACTGAATCAAGATGAAATAGATAATTTGAACATACCAGTCACTAGAAGTGAGATAGAATCTGTAATTAAAAGCAAACAAACCACCTCCCTGCAAACAAATATCTAGGACCAAATGACTTCACTGGGAAATTCTACCGAACGCATGAAGAGGAACTTATACCAATCCTTCTCAAAGTCTTCCAAAAGATAGAAATGGGAGGAACATCCCCAAAGCAATTCTAAGAAGCCACCATCACCTGATACCAAAACCAGGTGACAATACAAAAAAGAAAAGTACAGGCAATATCTTTGAAGAATATAAATGCAAAAATACTTGACAAAATATTAGCAAACCAAATACAACAATACAAAAAAAAAAAAACACCTCATATTCTACAATCCAGCTGGATTCATCCCAGGGTCACAAGGATGGTTCAGCTCATGCAAACCCATCAATGTGATAAACCACACCAACGAAAGAAAAGACAAAACCACATGATCATCTTAATAGATGTAGAAAAAGCACCAATAAAAATTCAACATCCATTCATGATAAAAAGTCTTATCAAAGTAGGTAAACAGGGAACATCTCTCAACATAATACAAGATACTTATGACAGACCCACAACCAACATAATACTCAATGGTGAAAGGTTGAAACCTTTCCTGCTAAAATCTGGAACAAGACAAGGATGCTCAGTTCATTTCAGTCACTCAGTCATGTCTGACTCTTTGTGACCCCATGGAGTGCAGCACACCAGGCCTCCCATCCATCACCAACTCCTGGAGTTTACTCAAACTCATGTCTATTAAGTTGGTGATGCCATCCAACTATCTCATCCTCTGTTGTCCCCTTCTCCTCCTGCCTTAAATCTTTCCCAATCTTTCCCAGGGCCTTTTCAAGTGAGTCAGTTCTTCACATCAGGTGGCCAAAGTATTGGAGCTTCAGCTTCAGCATCAGTCCTTCCAATGAATATTCAGGACTGATTTCCTTTAGGATGGACTGGTTGGATCTCCTTGCAGTAAAAGAGACTCTCAGGAGTCTTCTCCAACACCACAGTTCTACAGCATCAATTCTTCGGTGCTCAGCTTTCTTTATAGTCCAACTATCACTTCCATACATGACCACTGGGAAAACTATAACTTTGACAAGATGGCCCTTTGTTGGCAAAGGTTGCTTTTTAATATGCTGTCTAGGTTGGTCATAACTTTTCTTCCAAGGAGCAAGCGTCTTTTAATTTCATGGCTTCGGTCACCATCTGCAGTGATTTTGGAGCCCCCCAAAATGAATTCTGTTACTGTTTCCACTGTTTCCCCATCTATTTGCCATGAAGTGATGGGACAAGATGCCATGATCTTAGTTTTCTGAATGTTGAATTTTAAGCCAACTTTTTCACTCTCCTCTTTCACTTTCATCAAGAGGCTCTTTAGTTCTTCTTTGCTTTCTGCCATAAGGGTGGTGTCATCCATATATCTGAGGTTATTGACATTTCTCCTAGCAGTCTTGATTCCAGCCTGTGCTTCATCCAGCCCAGCATTTCTCATGATGTACTCTGCATATAAGTTAAACAAGCAGGGTGACAGTATACAGCCTTGATGTACTCCTTTCCCTATTTGGAACCAGTCTGTAGTTCCATGTCCAGTTCTAACTATTGCTTCCTGATCTGCATACAGATTTCTCAAGAGGCAGGTCAGGTGGTCTGGTATTCCCATCTCTTTAAGGATTTTCCACAGTTTGTTGTGATCCACTCAGTCAAAGGCTTTGGCATAATCAACAAAGGAGAAGTAGATGTTTTTCTGGAACTCTCTTGATTTTTCAATGATCCAACAGATGCTGGCAATTCGATCTTGGGTTCCTCTGCCTCTTCTAAATCCAGCTTGAATATCTGGAAGTTCATGGTTCAGGTATTGCTGAAGCCTGGCTTGGAGAATTTTGAGTATTACTTTGCCAGTGTGTGAGACAAGGATGCTCACTCTCACATTTTACTCAACATAGTATTGGAAGTTTCAGCCATACCAATCAGATATGAAAAAGAAATAAAGGATTCCCAAGTTGGAAGAAAAGAGGTAAAGTTGTCATTATAGCCCTGTGGCACCCCACTCCAGTACTCTTGCTTGGAAAATCCCATGGATGGAGGACCCTTGTGGGCCGCAGTCCATGGGGTAGCTAAGAGTCGGACACAACTGAGCGACTTCAATTTCACTTTTCACTTTCATGCATTGGAGAAGGAAATGGCAACCCACTCCAGTGTTCTTGTCTGGAGAATCCCAGGGACGGGGGAGCCTGGTGGGCTGCCATCTATGGGGTCGCACAGAGTCAGACACGACTGAAGTGACTTAGCAGCAGCAGATTCCACACAAAAACTAGTAGAACTGATAAACAAACTCAGCAGAGTAGCATGATACAAGATTAACATACAGAAATCTGTTGCATTTCTTTACAGTAATAATGAAATATCAGAAATGGAAAGCAAAAAAAAAAAGGTTGAAAAATTTATATGCTGAGAACTATAAAATATTGATAAAGTGATCTACAGATTTAATGTAATCCCTATCAAATTATTCATGACATTTTGCATAGAACTAGAACAAATAATTCTAAAATTTATACAAAACCATAAAAGACCCAGAATTGCTAAAGTAATTCTGAAGCAAAAGAACAAATCTGGAGGCATAACCATCCCAGACTTCAGACAATACTACAAAGCTACAATAATCAAAATAGCATGGTAATGGCACAAAAACATACAGATCAATGGAACAGAGTAGAGAGCTCAGAAGTAAACCCACATATCAACAGACAATTAATCTTTGACAAAGGTGTCGAGAATATACGATGAAGAAAAGAAAGTCTCTTCAGCAAGTGGTGTTGGGAAAACTAGACAGCCACATGTAAATCAATGAAGTTAGAATACACCCTTACACCACACAAACACACACTTACACACACACACACATACACACACACAAACTCAAACTGGCTTAAAAACTTAAATATAAGATATGACACCATAAAACTCTGAGAAGAGAACGTAGGCAAAACATTCTCTGACACAAATCATACCAATGTTTTCTTAGGTCAGTCTCCCAAGGCAAAAGAAATAAAAGCAAAAATAAACAAATAGGACCTAATGAAACTTAGATGCTTTTGCATGGCAAAGGAAAGAATAAACAAAAGGACAACCTATGGACTCAGAGAAAATATTTGCAGACAATGAGGCCAACAAGGGATTATTTTCCAAAATATATAAACAGCCCACGCAACTCAATAACAAACAAAAACAAAACATTGTAAATCAACTATAATTTAAAAAACAATGATCCCTCTGCCTAGAACATTGCTTCCCATTCTCTGCCCACTGATTGTTCATGTCTCTATTAAAAGTAATTTCTTCAGAGAAGCATCTTCTAGTCTTTAATATAAATCAACCTATTGTAAGTTCTATTATATCTTTCACCTTTTCTCCAAAGTAACGGTGTTAGATTATAAATATCTCTAATTTTGTGATACATTTTTAAGTTTAAACATGTTTCTTTATTATAGAACTCATTGGAGTCATTGATATCTTATATATAATAATGAATTATTTCCCAAATTTAACTTGAGCATCATTGAATGTTTCATGGGAATAATGGTTTCCTGAGGCCCTGAGAATGTTTTGTTAGTTTCGGGTGTACACCAAAGTGATTCAATTATACATTTATATTTGTATATACATTGTTTTTTATATTCATTTCCATTATGGTTTATTATAGGATATTGAGTATAGTTCCCTGTGCTATACAGTAGAACCTTGTTGTTCATCTATTTTATATATAGTAGCTTGTATCTGCTAACACAAAACTCATAATTTATCCCTCCCCAAACCTCTCTCCCCTTTGGTAACCAAAATCTTATTTTCTATGTCTGAGTCTGTTTCCGTTTCATAAATAATTCCACTGTGTCATATTTTAGGTTCCACATATAAGTGATATCATTTGGTATTTGTCTCGCTCTATCTGACTTTGTTCCCGCCATACAATAATCTCTAGGCTTATCCATGCTGCTGCAAGTGGTATTATTTTGTTCCCTTTTATGGTCTATTAATATTTAATTGTGGGTTTCCTTGGTCATTTGTGATAAAGAATCTGTCTTCCAGTGCAGGAGATGTAAGTTCAATCCCTGATTCGGGACAATCTCCTGGAGAAGGAGACGGCAACCCACTCCTTTATTCTTGTCTGGTCCATGAACAGAGGAGCCTGGTGGTCAAACGGGGTCACAAAAAACCTGGACATGACTTAGTGACTAAATAACAACAACACTCTTTTGTATGCATGTATGTGTGTGTATGTATATCTTTATTCATTATTCTTTATTGTATAACTCATTAGAGTCATTAATATCTAGTATATATAATAAATTATTTCCCAAGTTTGAGCATCACTGGAGGTTTCATGGGAATAGTGTTTCACCAAGTCCTGGGAATATTTAGGATAGTAATTCTCAGACTAAGCTGAATGATAGGATCACTTTAGGGTCCATGCCAGGGTTGATTTCAAGACCAATCAAATCTGAGTCTTTGTAGGATAGGAACCCAAACAGGAGAAGGAGAAGGATAGGAGAAGGCAATGGCACCCCACTCCAGTACTCTTGCCTGGAAAATCCCATGGACAGAGGAGCCTGGTAGGCTGCAGTCCATGGGGTTGCTAAGTCGAAGACTGAGCGACTTCACTTTCACTTTCCACGTTCATACATTGGAGAAGGAAATGGCAACCCACTCCAGTGTTCTTGCCTGGAGAATCCCAGGGAAGGTGGAGCCTGATGGGCTGTCGTCTTTGGGGTCCCACAGAGTCGGACACGACTGAAGCGACTTAGCAGCAGCAACCCAAACACAGACAGTTTTCAAGAGCTATGAGATGGCTCTAATATGCAGCTTGGTTGTTAATGTGTGGTCATGTTTTTTATATCTGCACCTCCCTTCAGACTGTAAGCCTCATGTGAACAGGGACTTTTTTTTCATCTCTGTGCTCCTAGAACTTGGCACAGGACTCAAAGCTTTTATGGTAGGTACTCAATTCATTGGCACGATGAAAACAATAAACACAGTTTCCCTTGTTTATGGTGCTTAGAGGTTAGTGGAGAAAATACTACCCACATAAGAATTCAGTTCACAGTATAAAGAAAATAGGGCTTGTCATAGACCAAAGTGTTGAGGCTGGAGTTTTTAATTGGCTTTGTCCAGCTATTGAGCCTCACCCTTCACCCTGTACTTTATATATAGTTTATATTTCCCTTCTCAGCTACCGTCTCCCCTTGCCTTCAGTTTCATTCTTCTGTACTATGCTGTCTCCCCTAAACTCACTGTCTTCAACACACTCACTGCTGGAACGTTTCTGCAAAGGTGATGACATCACTACTGAGTAGTGTAGTTTATTTCTTCGTCCTCCCTCTCACACACCCCTCCAGGAACTTTGGAGCCATGAACCTCTTGGCAGAGAGTAAAGCCTACCAGGCAGCTCTTTATTGCCTTGCAACTGTGAGATTCCTCTTCATACTTCCTCCTGAGGAAAAATCAGCCTACCAGTCGAGATTTAACAGTGGAGCAGTGCACAGTTAGGTGCCAAGCCCCGCTTCCCCCTTCAACCAGTCACATCACCACCTCACTCCACCATGCCCAGCCCTGGACTGAACACACTGTGTCACTTACCCCCGGGAGCCTGGCAGTTGCTGAGCCCAGACGCCACAGGGGCTGCTGAGTCTCCAGGGTTCACAGAGGCAGGTCTCCGCTCAAGGCCCAGCTCTGTCCACAACTGCCCAACTAAGCACACAGCTGGCACTACAGATGATGAGCCACTTTCTGAGCCACCCTCTCCCCACGGAGATTTTCTCTTGATTCGCTTTTGGCCAGAACCCTTTGCAGCATTATAGTTTGTCAATAGTCCGCGACTGCTTTCTAGAATTTCTCTCCAGGAGAAAGTGTGTTTTTCTAAGAAATAGGTGTTGTAGCCTGAAGCCTAATTTCATGTGAGGGCTCACAAATGAAACAAAAATAATCACCCTGCAGCCTGAACACTGAGGGGGCTCTCCACGCTGTGAAGAGTGCTTCCTTTTGGGAGGTGGGAGGCAGGGGGTGGTCCTTTGTACTTCTTAAGTACAAATTTTCCAATTATAAAAATAACATATGTTCCTTATATCACCCAAGGTCCCAGGAGAAAACACACTCAGCATGAATTTTGAAGAAAGGGATTATTTACATAGAATTGAACAGTGTTTATAAGTGAACGAAGAATAGCAAAGCATGCAAGACTAGCGACACTGGGAAGGTGTTATCACCCCTACTCTTGAAAGAGCAAGGGGAAAAGCCAGGGTGGGGACACCAGGCAGGAGCTGCTGTATGAAAGGATACAACTAGCCCCTGACTGAGGCACTGGATGAGCCCGATTAGAAGGCGCTGGAGGAAGCATCCATAGAGGTCAGCCTCTAGAGAGACACAGAACAGCACAGAAAAGGTGAAACAAATGTTCTGGGGTGAAAAGAGAGTGGAAGGAAAGAAGCGAAAACAAGCATAATAATTATAGAACATTACAAAGAAACAAATCATTCATCCTTAATCCCACATCCCAAAGAAGTCTCCTCCTTAAAGGAATGCCCAGTATTTCTTGGCATATCCATTAAAACTGATATCATATATATAATGATGATGATGAACATTTGTCAAGCCATGTGCCAGGCATTGGGTCAAGGCTTTACGAGCATTGCTTCTCCTAAACCTCACACAACTCTATGGAATAGGTACAGTTATCACCCTTTCCTCATTAATGGGGAGCCTAAGGCAAAGAGGGGAATTTGTTGGAGGTCCTTATAGCCACACTAGAGTTCAACGGAACCTCCGTCATCTGTCCCAGAGCCTCTACTCCTGATGACTGTACTGCACTGCCTTTTCCACTTCACATCCCCATGTTACAGCTTTTGCTTCAAAGAAGTCCTGCTTTAATCCATACTTAACATTATATGGAATACATATTTTCCTGATTCTTGGCCATTCAAGTTTCTTCCAACTATTTCACTACTATACATGCTGCTGCCATGAACATCTCTGTACTTAGAGTTTTTCCTGCACTCTGGAATATTTTTTAAAGCAGAATTCTACTAATTTTTCCTCCATTTTAAATTCAGTCTTGACTTTTCTATTGCCTCTGAGTCACAAAGTTGTAAATAGCTAACTGTGGACATGGGAAATAATATTAAAATTCTCCTATTCTACCACCTACCCCACCCCCAAAGAAAAGAAAAATAAAAGTGTGGGGGGGCGAGGGGGAAGCATAATAAGGCTTGGCATGAACAGGAGATGTTCATGGCAGCAGCATTTATAGAAGTGAAATGGTTGGAAGCAACTTGAATAGCCAACAATCAGGAAAATATGTATTCCATATAATGTTAAGTATGGATTAAAGCAGGACTTCTTCAAAGCAAAAGGAGTTTCAGTTTACAAGAAATAGCTTCTAAATAGATTGAGGATCCATCACCCCTGCTCAGTCCCTGTGTCCCAGGTGGTAAATGGGGATACGACCATGAGCAGTGAGTGTAGGGCACGCAAGAAGGGCTGTCCACACATTAACCAAATCTAAGTGAATGGCATTAAATCTTTTCTATTCTCATCAACCACTTCTAATTCTGATTAAGTCTCTGCCAGAGTACCCTGATGGATAAAAACAATTCACCAGGAAAACTGAAGTCAGACTGCTAACTGCCAAAGAAGAGTTTTCCATTGACAAAGGAAAGATGTAGGATGTTCCATGAAGTGCCTTAAATTCTAAAAATGTGCATTGGGTTTAGGGACATTCATCCCACCACTCTTACGTACAATAATCAATATCCCACTCAAGGAAAATGAGGCAAGCTATATTCTAAAAACTACCTAGCTTTGTTGGCAAGCGTTTGTCAAAATCTTGATTTGCCTCTTCTCTACAGTGTGCTGATTATGGCATGGTATAACTGAAGTCAAGTGTCAAAGTAACACCATCTCCTGGGAGCCCATGATCCATGAAGGATTGTGTCCTTGCAAACTTTGGTGGCAGAGCACGAGTCTGCATGAATAGGTCACTCCTTGTATGGTAGGAGAAGTCCTAACCAGCAAGTCAGGGGGCTGCTGTTCTAGTCCTGGTTCTGCTCTGATTAGCTAGGTAACATCCCTGGGTAAGCCAAGTCTCCTCTTTGAGCCATAGTTATCTCCTCTAAACAAATGAGGGCATAAGATTAGACCAGTGGTTTTCAAACTGATCCATGGACTCCTGCTGCTGCTGCTGCTGCTACTGCTAAGTTGCTTCAGTCGTGTCCGACTCTGTGCGACCCCACAGATGGCAGCCCACCAGGCTCCCCCGTCCCTGGGATTCTCCAGGCAAGAACACTGGAGTGGGTTGCCATTTCCTTCTCCAACGCATGAAAGTGAAAAGTGACAGTGAAGTCACCCAGTCATGTCTGAATCCTAGCAACCCCATGGACTGCAGCCTACCAGGCTCCTCCATCCATGGGATCTTCCAGGCAAGAGTACTGGAGTGGGGTGCCATTGCCTTCTCCAATGGACTCCTAGGTCTCCACAGAGATGCCTCAGGACAATGTGGGAGGGCAGGATTGGGGGCAGGCGGAACTGCAGGAGGTTTTCCAGACTCTACAGTCTAAATAATTGTCTTCCTATTACAGTCTTTCAGAGTACTGGGTAAGTTTCCCTTCAGTCTTTTCCCAGTTGTAATTACATCTTTATCCATATATCATTTCCTTGCTATCTATCTCTCTTTCTAGACCGTAATCTCCATGAAGACAAGGGCTATGCCTATTTAGTTCACTATTATCAACTCAATCACAAGCACAATTGTTGGCATGTGGTACCATAGTTTCAGTAAAATACATAGAGTGTTTTTGTCCTTCTCTTCATTGATAAATCAAGTGAAAACAACTATCTCTGAGTTCTGACTTGACCCTTACTTCTTAGAAACTTCATGACCTTGGGCACAAAGATCACAGATTCACTGAACTTCGGTATCCTTTTTTTTATAAAATGACAGGGATAGTCTATGATCTCTCAGGTCTCACACATCAGTGGGGAAAAGATGTACACAATTCAATAAGAGGGATACTGAATAGAAAAATAAAATGTAATAGAATTAGCATCTCACAGTTTATTTCCAGATAAATTATAAAAATAGCAGAGATTTCAGTGTAAAAATAAAATGAAATCATAAAAGTTCTAGACAAAAACATGAGAGAAATTTTTTACAACTAAAATAGGAATGGCCTTTACAACCATGACTCAAAATCTAGAATAAAGTCAAACTCATTAAAAAAAAAAATCTTCAGCATAAAGAGCTATAAACAACATAAAAAATACAAAATTTCTTACAATAGACACAGACCCATCTTTCTAACATATAGACAGCTTTTAAAATCTGTAAGAAAAAATGAAGGATGGATAGTTCATACAGAAACACAGATGGTCCCTAAGCATATAAGAAGTTCAAGTTCTCTCATTGTTAAAGAAATGGAATTTAAAACTGACCTGAGATATCACTTCTCACCTCTGTGAATGGCAAAAATCCAAAAGTTTTAATATTCACTCTGTAGATTAGATTCTAGGAAATAGTAACTCTCATATAATAATGCTGGAATAATAAATTTTTATGACCCTCATAGGGTGCAATTTGGCAATATCTATCAAAATTACAAATTCAAACAATTACAAAATGCAAATAGCAAATGCTTTTAACCTAGCAATCCGTATTAGGGATATTTATCCTATAGATGCACTTAAAGATGTATAATATAAAATACGCACAAGATTATTCACATGATTGTAAGAGTAAAAAAAAAAAGAGTAAATACATCATATTCAGTTTATAAGAGTAAAATATAGACTTATCTATCAAAAATGTGCATGCGTGCTAAGTCGCTTCCGTCATGTCCTACTCCTTGTGACCCTATGGACTGCAGCCCTCCAGGCTCCTCTGTTCATGGGATTCTCCAGGCAAGAATACTGTAGTGGGTTGCCATGCCCTCCTTCAGGGGATCTTCCCGATCCAGGGATTGAACTTATGTCTCATGTGTCTCCTGCGCTGGCAGGCAGATTCTTTAGCACTGTGTGATTGCTAAGTCATGTCCGACTCTTTGCGACCTCATGGACTGTAGCCTGCCAGGGTCCCCTGTCCATGGGATTTTCCAGGCAAGAATACTGGAGTGGATTGTCATTTCCTCCTCCAGGGCTTTACACTAGTGCCACCTATTCTAATTAAATGACCATACATTGTAAAAATCAATGTATATTGGATGGAAAGATCTCCAGGAAAAATTAAGCCTAAAAGAAGTTTAGAAGAGTACATATAAATATACTACCTTTTGTGTAAAATGAGGGTGGGGTGCTGATCTATATTCTTATTTGCTTATATATGCATGAAGAAATTCTGGAAGGTTATATAAGACACTAAGAACAGTGTATACCCATGAAGGGCAAATCTGGGAACTGACAAGAAAATAGACGAGGAACTGACTGAAACTTATCCCTGTAATATTGTTTACACCTTTTGGTTTTTGAACCACATGAATCTATTCAAAACATTAAATTTAATTTTAAAAAGATCCAGAAATAAATAAATAAAGTTCATGGGATACAGAGAAAAACATGTGAGTCAATGAAAAAAGACCTATCAGACAAAAGATACCATGAAGTGATAGCCTTTATGGAAAAAGTGAGGCCAGGAAGAGAGACAGTTTTCTCCCCAAACCTGGGAGAAGAAATGCTCAAAAGTAATCCTTTAAAAAATGAGAAAGAGAACAAAATTTTTCTATAAATTTCCAATGTTTTTCCTGTATGTATTTACAATCGTGAGAGAATAATACATAAACCAAAGTGGGAAAATTATTTCAAATCTTTTAAAGGGAAAGAGAAAAGTATCTGTTGCTATCATTTCCATGACCATAGTGGGTGAATTCCATGGAGCAGGCTTCCATGTTATTCAATAACAAATTTCTCCAAAGGAGTCTTTTGTAGTGCTTATTTAAGCTATCAGGAAAATGAAGAGTCTTAAATGACAAGAGTGTTTACATATTTAATTTTTGTGTAACATTAGAACGGTAAAAGCTCTCTCTTTAAGACAGGGAATATATGACACATGCAGTTAATTTCCACATTAAATTATTGATTGAAAAATATACACATTATCCTATCCTAATCTAAGATTAGGTCAGGTCAAATTTTGTTGCTTTTGGCCAAGGGCTTTTGTAAGACTTACAAGGCTAAGAGCAAGTAGAGGGTTATCTTTGGAAAATCAGAACGAGATTCTGAGTGGGAAAATACTTAGCACTTCAGAGGTAATTTCATGAAATTCATCATGAGACTAGCACGTCACTGTGTTGATTTAACTGGAACTTTATAAGATCACTTTAGCAATGGTTTCTGAAACTGCCAAGTTTCATGTATTCATTTGACAATAAATAATTACCCTCTTCTAGATTGATCTGTAATGGATGCAAATTTGAGCTACCTCCAAGAAGTCTCTGACATGAGACCAAATAAATATGGCAAAATAAAAAGGGAAGAAAAAGTGGGTGATCCTTCAGCTTAGGGATCCCAAAAGTAAACATTTGATGGGTTAAAGATGTCTAACAGTATCTACCTTCAAACTTGGACATGGACATGGAATCTGGAAAGAGTTTAATTATTCTGTCAGAGTAAAAAAAAATCTGTATCTGATAAAAAAAAAAAAACACAAAAAAACTCCACCAATCTAGCATATACGGCATATTGAACAAAGTGTTATCCTTTAGATTGGTTTATGAAGAAATGTAGTAAAAATGGTAGCACTAAGAGTAGGAAATGTTTACTGAATTTTTTACAATGTGCCAAGCTAAATGGTTAATCTGTATTATCTCATTTAATCCTTTCAACAGTCTTATGAGGTAGGACCTATTCTTCTCTTCATTTTGTGGGGGGAAATTAAGAGGTTGCCCAAGTTGTACAGCTAATAGGTGATAAAGTCAGAATAAATACATTTCTCCAAACAACATACCCATAACAGCACATTGGACCTCCATTTATGTTAAAACATATACAAGCTTTTATTGCTCTGTAGTAGGTCAGAGCTAACTCATAATCAATAGATTCTTTGTATTTGATTAAGGCTTCTGAAACATAGGCTTGAAATAAGGGAATATCAACCATTCCTAGCACAAAGCTGCCAAAGTATCAGAGGACTTCAAGATAGAAAACAATTTAGAACTTACAAAGAATTTTAGGCTATATTTTCTGTAGATTATTTCCATTCCATATGTCCATATCAGAAACAAATTCAATTCAGTTCAGTCTCTCAGTTGTGTCTGAGTCTTTGTAACCCCATGGACTACAGCATGCAAGGCTCCCCTGTCCATCACCAACTCCCAGAGCTTGCTCAAACTCATGGCCATCAAGTCAGTGATGCCGTCCAACCATCTCATCCTCTGTCATCCCATTCTCTGAATGGCATGAAAAGCCTTTCAGTCTTTCCCAGCATCAGAGTCTTTTCCAATGAGACAGTTCTTTGCATCAGGTGGTCAAAGTGCTGGAGCTTCAGCAGCAGCATCAGTCCTTCCAATGAATATGTAGGACTGATCTCCTTTGGGATGGACTGGTTGGATCTCCTTGCAGTCCAAGGGACTCTCAAGAGTCTTCTCCAACATAACAGATCAAAAGCATCAATTCTTCAGCACTTAGCTTTCTTTATGGTCCAACTCTCACGTCCATACACGACTACTGGAAAAACCATAGCTTTGACTATATAGACCTTTATCAGTAAAGAAATGTTAGACTGGAATAAATTCAGAACCATATTTTAGCAAAGTGCCTAGATGCTTTCTTCAGTGACTGTAATTACTACAACTATTTTCAATATGAACTTTCTAGAAAAAAATATTTTATTAAGCTTAAATAGCTACATATTTAAATTTCTTATTGACCAATTAGCTGGTCCACCATAGTATTTTGGGTGTCTTTCTGAAAATTGTAATAGGTATTTATGGGAGTTTTCTCTCCCTATGTACATTTATTATTTATCTTTCCTCCATCTGTTTTCTTTGAGACATTCTGTTAAATCTATACTCCTATTATGAATTAACAGAGGTTTAAATTGCTAGTGAATTAGGATAAAGACACCTGTGGAAATGATGGGAGCTTTTATGTAGACCTGCCAGGGATACTCTCCTGTATTATCTTTGTTGTGGACGAAGACAGCAATCAGATTCTTTATTCTCAAAAACTACATTTAATTCACAGACTCATTTTCACAAATAAAACAGGGAAGGGAGTCAGAAAAACTAAGATTAGATGTTTGGGTTATCAAAAGCTTTCATTTCTTTTACGACTTTGAAAATATAAAAAAGTAAAGAGAGAACTAACCTATGGTGTAGTCTCTAGTATTGACATCCTTCCTGGTTACAAACATAACCAGTTTCTGAAAGATCAGCGTAACAGATTCTGTGGAGGCAGTTAAACTGATACAAAAACCAAAGCTTCTCCACTTCAGACTGGGTTTGAAGGAATTAAAAAGGACAAATAACTAATAGTTGGGGGTTGGGAGGAAGTCATGAGACCATGTTACTTAGAAACAGTAAAGCTAAGTGTTTTTAAGGTGTTGTGGTTTTTTTTTTTAATTTGCATCATATAACTTATTTCTTCTTCCTATGAGATTTCAAAGAAGGAACTGGACTGCAATAAACTTTAAATCTCACCCAGGGACAATGTACACTTAAAAGACAGAGTAGACATCTTTTCCCCAATTCCTCCTACTAAATACAACTAAAAACACTAGATACCCTCTATAGAAAAAGCATAAGAAGATCCTGAAAGAAAAGAAGGCAGACTGTCTAAGAACTTTGGGACTCAAGAACCACACAGAAGTCACTTCCCTGGGTTTTCCTTTGACTTATCTATTCAGGACTTGGAGCTAAAGGAGCCAGCACTATTGGCTGCAGACCAAAAAAAAAAAAAAAAAAGCCCAGCAAAAGCTCTCTCTAGCCAAAGAACCAGGAAAGGGGCAGATTAGCAAGACAGAAAAACGTTAGACAATAATGGCTCTACTCCAACCAGATACCATACGAAAAAACTGTGACCCCCATCCCCAGCCTTGGCAATAAAGGCCGAGAGGGGAACCCAGACTTCCCCCATTGCCAGACTATAATGAAGAACCCACACACTTCTGCCAGGGTAGTGTCAGAGAAAACCAAACAGAAATTTCATCCCTGCTGGTCTGTAACAAGGTCCCCTTTTCTTCCGGGGTGGAGTCAGGAGAGGTCTAGTGAAATGTGGGAAATTTCACCATTGTTCATTGTTAAAGTCACCCTGACCATGTCAGTAGAGACCACATAGGAAGCTGGAACATCCACCCTGCCCAGCAGTAGTGACGATGGTGACCCCCTCTCCTCGGGTATTAGTGGAGGCCAAGTGGAAAACCTGGAGTTCCAGCAGTTAGAGGGAGTTCCCTGCTTCCCCTGCTGGAGTGATATCCGAGAAAGCCAGCTCAAATAGAAGTTTAAAACATACCCCAAGTCTCATCAAATAATACAAAAATGTCTAGTCATCATTTGAAAATCACTCACTGAAAGAAAGAAATCTATCGGTAGATGTCAGTATCAGGACACCAGAGATGAAGAGTTTTCTGACAGTGTCTACTTCAGCAGTGATGTTTCAAAGGCAAGTACAAAGATGCTTGGCACAAACAAAAAACAGAAATTCTAAAGCAAAATAATAGGAAGTCTTAGCAAAGAAATAGAAGATGTATAGAAAAATTAAATGCAAACTGTACAACTGAAAAAGGCAATTATAGAAATACAAAGCTCAGTGGATATACTTAACAGCAGAATGGAGTGGGCAGAGGGGGAAAGAGTTAGTGACCTAGAAGACAGAACAATAGTAATTACCCAATTTGAAAAGCAGGTTTAAAACAGACTGAAAAAAAATAATAGTCTCAAAGACCAGTGGGATTATAATGAAAGATCTAATATTTATGTTCTTAGAGTAACAGAAAGGGGGAGGGGGGAAGGGCATTGCTGAAAAAGTACTAAAAGAAATAATGACTGAAAATGTCCCAACTCTGACAAAGGATGGAAATCTGTATTCAAGTAGCTAAGCTACCCAAACGAGATCAACCAAAAGAAATCCATACCACATGACAGTCAAGTTTCTGAAAACTAAAGACAAAGGAAAACAACTCTTGAAATCACTAAGAACAAATGCATTCAAATGGCACTGGATTTCTCACCAGAAACCATGGACTTCAGACAGAGGTGGAATAATAATTTTTAATGATGAAAGAAAAGAACTGACAACTCAGAATCCTATGCCCAGCAAAATTACTTATCAAAGATTTTCTTGGTAGATGTAGACAATGCTGTTTAAAATTTATATTGACAGGCAAAGAAATTAAAATAGCTACAATAATTCTCCCAGAACTAATTAGTGAAGGGTAGAAGGGATTAGTCTACCCAATTCCAAGATTTATTGTATAGCTACCATAATCAAGACTGTGCTGTTGTTGGTGGAAGGACAGACACAAAGATCAGTGGAACAGAAAAGACCCCAGAATTAGAGTCACACAAATATGCTCAACTGATTTTTTGACAAAGGTGCGAAAGCAACTCAGTAGCGGGGAGATAATGTTTGCAAAAAATAGTGCTAGAGCAATTGGATGTCCACTGAGGGGGAAAAAAGAAATGTTACTCTAGGATTCAAACCTTGTTCAAAAATTAAGGTGAAATGAAACATGGACTCAAATATGGGAAGGAATAGAAAAAATTAAACCTATTTTAATTTGTTGACATCACGAGCAACTTTTTATTTTCTTTAAATCTTATGTTCCTTATTTTAAAAAATAAATATTTTCTTCAACGCTGTAGAAAAAGTCAATGAATGATATGATTTCCATAATTAATGATTATAAAACACTTTTTAAGAATGCCTAAAATATTAGATATTTCTATTGAAAGAACGATGGGCTTCCCTGGTAGCTCAGTCGGTAAAGAATCTGCAGCAGACCCAGGTTCAATCCCTGGGTCAGGAAGATCCCCTAGAGAGGCAAATGGCAACCACTCCAGTATCCTTGCCTGAAAAATGCCATGGACAGAGAAGCCCAGCAGGCTGCAGTCCATGGGGTCGCAAAGAGAGACGACTGAGCAACTAACACTAGCTAACTAACTATGGAACGAATGATAGTCTCATTTACTTAAAAGCCTCTTCCTAGTGGCTTGTGAATAAATCCCTATCCTAACAACTCTATGATGAAGAGAGCTCTACAGAAGTTTATCAGTATCTCTTTCAATGAGATTCAAATAGCTCATTCATGACCTTGCTTTTCTTCCTTCCTCCTTACAGCAAGTTATCGACAAATAACTAAATCATGTTCTCTCTCTTATTATGCCTATTTTTTTTTCTAAAACATGAGTTTAATGAAGGAGGAACAGGTATTATTTTTTTTTAGTTCAGTTCAGTTCAGTTCAGTCGTTCAGTCGTGTCCGACTCTTTGCGACCCCATGAATCACAGCACGCCAGGCCTCCCTGTCCATCACCAACTCCCAGAGTTGACTCAGACTCACGTCCATCGAGTCAGTGATGCCATCCAGCCATCTCATCCTCTGTCATCCCCTTCTCCTCCTGCCCTCAATCCCTCCCAGCATCAGAGTCTTTTCCAATGAGTCAGCTCTTCGCATGAGGTGGCCAAAGTACTGGAGTTTCAGCTTTAGCAGCATGCAATTACAATTCCCTTCCTCAGTCTTTGAATTTGTTCTCAGTTCCTCTACTTGTTAGCTGTGTGACCCTGTTGTTCAGTCACTAAGACGTGTCTGACTCTTTGCAGCCCCAAGGACTGCAGCATGCCAGGCTTCCCTGTCCTTCACTATCTCCTAGAGTTTGCTCTAATTCGTGTCCATTGAGTTGGTGATGTCATCCAGCAATCTCATCCTCTGTCACCCACTTCTCCTCTTGCCCTCAATCTTTCCCAGCATCAGGGTCTTTTCCAAAGAGTCAGCTCTTTCACTTTCATCAAGAGCCACTTTCTGCCATTAGAGTGGTATCATCTGCATATCTGAAGTTGTTGATATTTCTCCCTGCAATCTTGATTTCAGCTTGTGAGTCATCCAGCTTGGCATTTCATATGATGTACTCTGCATAGAAGTTAAATAAACAAGGTGACAATGTACAGCCTTGATGTACTCCTTTTCCAGTTTTGAACCAGTCCCTTGTTCCATGTCCAGTTCTAACTGTTGCTTTTTGACCTGCATGCAGGTTTCTCAGGAGGCAGGTAAGGTGGTCTGGTATTCCTGCCTCTTTAAGACTTTTCCACAGTTTGTTGTGATCTACACAATCAAAGGCTTTAGTGTAGTCAACGATGCAGAAGTAGATGTTTTTCTGGAATTCCCTTGATTTCTCTATGATCCAGTGGAGGTTGGCAATTTGATCTCTTGTTCTTCTGCCTTTTCTAAATCCAGCTTGTACCCTCTGGAAGTTCTCAGTTCATGTACTATTGAGGTCTAGCTTGAAGGATTTTGAGCATTATCTTGCTAGCAGGTGAGATGAGCTCAACTGTTCTGTAGTTTGAACAATTTCTGGCATTGCCTTTCTTTGTGGTTGGAATGAAAACTGACCTTTCCAGTCCTGTGGCCATTGCTGAGTTTTCCAAATTTGTTGGCATATTTAACAGTATCATCTTTTAGAATTTCAAATAGTTCAGCTGGAATTCCATCAGCTCCATTAGTTTTGTGTGTAGTAATACTTCCAACCACCTACTTGATGTCACACTCCAGGATGTCTGGCTCTAGGTGAGTGACCACACCATCATGGTTATCCAGGTCAGGAAGAACTTTTCTCCTGGTGGCCCAGACAGTAAAGAATCCGCCTGCAATGCAGGAGACCCGGGTTTGATCCCCGGGTTGGGAAGATCCCCTGGAGGAGGGCATGGTAACCCACTCCAGTACTCTTGCCTGGAAAATCCCATGGACAGAGGAGCCTGGTGGGCTACAGTCCATGGGGTTGCAAAGAGTCAGACATGACTGATGACTAAGCACATGCAAACACGAACTTTTCTGTC
This sequence comes from Bos grunniens, assembly GCF_055505025.1. Classification (NCBI taxonomy): domain Eukaryota; kingdom Metazoa; phylum Chordata; class Mammalia; order Artiodactyla; family Bovidae; genus Bos; species Bos grunniens. The sequence continues at coordinate 56,313,913 of NC_141183.1, read as the reverse complement.
TACTTCTTCTATGTATTCTTGCCACCTCTTCTTAATCTCTTCTGCTTATGTTAGGTCTTTGCTGTTTCAGTCCTTTATTATGCCCATATTTGCATGAAATATTCCCTTGGTATCTCCAATTTTCTTGATGAGATCTCTAGTTTTTCCTATTCTATTGTTTTCCTCTATTTCTTTGCATTGTTCACTTAAGAGGGGTTTCTTATATCTCATTGCTATTCTCTGGAATGCTGCATTCAGTTGGGTATATCTTTCTCTTTCTCCTTTGCCTTTCACTTCTCTTCTTTTCTCAGCTATTTGTAAGGCCTCCTCAGACAACCACTTTGCCTTCTTGCATTTCTTTTTCTTTGGGATGGTTTTGATCACCACCTCCTATTATAATGTTATGAACCTCTGTCCATAGTTCTTCAGGCACTCTGTCTACCAAATCTAATCCCTTGAAGCTATTTGTCACCTCCACTGATTTAGGTCAAACCTGAATGGTCTAGTAGTTTTCCCTACTTTCTTCATTTTAAGCCTGAATTTTGCAATAAGAAGCTCATGATCTGAGCCACTGTGGTGTTGGAGAAGACTCTTGAGAGTCCCTTGGACTGCAAGGAGATCCAACCAGTCCATCCTAAAGGAAATCAACCCTGAATATTCATTGGAAGGACTGATGTTGAAGCTGAAACTCCAATACTTTGGCCACCTGATGCAAAGAGCTGACTCATCTGAAAAGACCCTTATCATGGGAATGATTGAAGGCAGGAGAAGAAGGGGATGACAGAGGATGAGATGGTTGTATGACATCACCAACTCAGTGGACATGAGTTTGAGTAAACTTCAGAAGTTGGTGATGGACAGGGAGGCCTGGTGTGCTGCAGTCCATGGGGTCGCAAAAAGTCAGACATGACTGAGCAACTGAACTGAATTGAACTGATCTGAGCCACAGTCAGCTCAGGTATTGTTTTTGCTGACTGTATAGAGCTTCTCCATCTTCAGCTACAAAGAATATGATGAAACTGATTTCAGTATTGACCATTTGGTAATGTCCATGTGTAGAGTAATCTCTTGTGTTGTAGGAAGAGAGTGTTTGCTCTGACCAGCACGTTGTCTTTGCAAATGTCTATCAGCATTTGCCCTGCTTCATTTTGCACTCCAAGGCCAAACTTTCCTGTTACTCCACGTGTCTCTTGACTTCCTCCTTTTGCCTTCCAGTCCCCTGTGATGAAAAGGACATCTTTTTGGTGTTAGTCCTAGAAGGTGTTTTAGGTATTCAGAGAACCATTCAACTTCAGCTTCTTTAGCATTAGTGGTTGGGGCATAGACTTGGATTACTGTGATGTTGAATAGTTTGCCTCGGAAACGAACCAAGATCATTCTGTCATTTTTGAGACTGCACCCAAGTACTGCATTTCAGACTCTTTTGTTGACTAGGAGGGCTACTCCATTTTTTTTAAGTGATTCTTGCCTACAATAGTAGATATAATGCTCATCTGAATTAAATTTTGAGCAAGTACTTAATTCCTCTGGCCTCAGTTTCTTCCTAAAGTAGAAAGGCAATGGTTGTGCTATTTTCAGTCATAAAATCGATCCACAATTATTTCAATGATATACAGTCTAAAATAACTGAAAGCACAATAACTATTAAGGAGAAGAAAAGTAGAGCCAGTTTTGAGAGGTGAAGCCCCAAAGGACATTTTCTTTGCCCTGAGGCATCTGCTTGTTATCACCAGAGAGCTGTTAGAATTCTCCAGGCTTCCCAGGTGGCTCAGTGGTAAAGAATCTGCCTGCCAATGCAGGAGACACCAGAGACACGGGTTTGATCCTGGGTGGGAAGATCCCCTGGAGGAGGAAATGGCAACCTGCTCCAGTGTTCTTGTGGGGGAGAATCCCACAGACAGAGGAGCCTGGGTTTGATCCTGGGTGGGAAGATCCCCTGGAGGAGGAAATGGCAACCTGCTCCAGTGTTCTTGTGGGGGAGAATCCCACAGACAGAGGAGCCTGGGTTTGATCCTGGGTGGGAAGATCCCCTGGAGGAGGAAATGGCAACCTGCTCCAGTGTTCTTGCCGGGGAGAATCCCACAGACAGAGGAGCCTGGCGGGCTACCATCCATGGGATCACAAAGAGTCGGACCCAACTGAGCACACACGTTAGAATTCTCCAAAGTCCACATCTTTTCTTTCTCCAAGAAGTTAGGTCTTAAGATAGCTTTGTCCCAAAGGAGAAAGAGCACTTCCTTATAGGCTTCACCTTTCCTACATGACTGTTTTCTTGAATCAGAATATACTTTGGTTTGTTAATCAGGGAGAAAGAATATAATTTCTTGCTAATTCTATCTCAGTGATTTTCACTTGAATAGTTTTAACTTCCCAACAGAAATAGTTTGCTAAAACTTCCCCATGATTTCTAAGTAAAGATATTCTTTTAAATGATACCTATCTTTCTTTTCTGATATTATTCTTCCATGTTTAAACAGTCCAATCTACCTAACACTGTGGTAGTAATTTCTTTGTTAATTAATAAAGCTAAGGAATGTGCTTGTGTTGGCTGGATGTTCTTTAAGATCAGAGGATAAAGATTTGGACTTAAGGATCTTTGGCTCATATCCTCTGATCTAATTCTGGAAAATCAAAACCCAGTCAAAGTTAGCAAAAGGATTTGGATATCTTTAATGGTCTTAAGAGATGACCCTTTGTTTTAAAACATTAAAAGGATAAAAGGATAAAATTAAAGATTTTAAGGTATAAATATAAAAATATATAAAATCAATTTTAGAAAAGAGTTTTACTTAAAATGGTGATGTTGTGAGAGCCAAAATACAGCAACAAAATAGTAAAATACTAGGAGCTACATAAGATATGCATAGTACATAATAAAAGAAAAACCCAGGATCCTGGAATTTAATAACCAAAGAAAAGCAGAGATCATGTAGACCAACTTAATCTTTTAAAACTATGGAAACTGAGACCCAGAGAGGTGAAGAGACTTGCTGAAGGTCACAAAACTATCTGGCAGAGCCAAGATAAAAGTCCTAGATTCCGCCTCCTAATTCACTATTATTTTGCCCATAGCATATTACTTCCCAAGAAAAAATCACCAGAAATCACACAGAGGTCTGAAGCCTCAGCTAGGAACTTCAGGGGTTAAGGCACCTGGCCCATAATCTGAGCAATTTGTAGAACTGAGGTGAGATTTCTTGAGTTTGCAGAGGTTGAGAATTCTCAACAAAAGGAGCCTGTTTAATTCTGATCCCCTTGGGATTAGAGTAAAATGCTGAGAGCCCTTAGATGCTTGCTACTTCTGCTGACATCAGAAGTTTACATCTCAGGCCTCAGATTCTTGCATTTCTAACTGGTATGGATCATGGTAACCAATACATCAGGTCAGAATCTCCAGACATCTGGTCAACCCTCAATCAATGCACAGGACTAGCCCACTGGCCTTCCCTCTCCAGAACTTGAAAAAGAAACATAAATGTAAGAGATTGATTTTCCTCTTTATATAGTTTCTCTCAAGTACAACCAGCTTTAAGTGGTGATGACATGGGTCCATCCTCCTTGACATATGGACAATATTTTCACAACCTGGTCCCAACATTCCCTTCTATCTGCATCTCCCACCTCTTATCATCTTGCATTCTAAAGCCAAAACTACAGAGCAGCTCGCCTTACCCTGGGTTCATCATACAATCTTATGCCTTCATGCATTTCACATGCTGTTCCCTCTGTAAGACATGCCCTTCCACCTTCTCCCAACATCTAGACTGAACAAATAGACAGCTGGATGGATGAACGAATGGCAAATAAATGAGAGAATGAATGAATATAATTTGAGAAGCACCAGAAAAACCTGTCATCTTAAAGCAGCTCCAGCCCCCACTCAAAAAATTAAAATTAAGCCTCTATTATTTGAATAGTCTCAGCTTCCTTCTTGTATCATGCCAGTGTTGTTATTATCAACCACGAGGTGTTTATATAGTTTAAATAATGATTATGATATTGCAGTTGGAGTCTTGAGCACAAAAGATGTGAAATTATACCTAGGGTGCATGTAGTTGGGCATAACCCTGGATACTTCCATGGGAGTGCAGCATATACCTGTAACCCATTATGTTTCCAGTAGAGGAAACAAGTCTGAAAACTTTGTAGTAGAAATAATGCCCTATGTTTTATCTTCTGACTTTCTATTTTAAAATAAAAACACTTTGGGGGAAAAATGAATAATCAAAATATATAAGTGAAAATAGTCTCACAGCATGTCTTTACACTGTTAACCATCATTCATACTTTGATGTAAAGCAATTTATTATTAGACGTGCCTTTCATTTTTATTAGATGTTGAACTTTCCTCTGTGCCAGCTGGGTTCAGAATTTGGATGATGGGAGAAGACAAGGTGGTGATTTTGGAAGCTTGGCACAGTGGTGCAAGAGAGTAGGCTTATTTAGAGGAACGGGATAACTCAGTGAGGAACATATAGACATTGCTCTGGGTGAACAGGAGAGAGAGACCCAGGAACAGGGGAGTCAGAAGGCCCCAAGGAGAATTCTAGATTGTTTCACAGTCTTCATCCTTTCCTTCCTTTGATGCACATTCAATGAATAGGGCACAATCCCAAGAAAAATGGAACTCAGGTTCTAGAAGACTGGTTCTAAACAACTTTGATATCATTCTCTCTTAGAAAACCTCGTGGACACAATGGCTTTGCCTGCCCAGGGAAAACACAGAACAAAACAAACCAAAAAATGCACTTATTCGTATACCCAGTATATTTTATCTATAACTTCTGGACTTTCATAGACACTGTGAAGCCAAGACTTGTAGGTTTTGTAGTAGTCCATTAACTTTAGGTTAAGGACTTCATGCCTGGACTACATATTTGCAGACTGTTCCAAAGCTTGTCAAGTGTTTTTTGCATCATTATGTCATTTAACAACCCAGTTCATCAGGCATTCTGTCGTCTTACTCATGAGGAAGTAGTACATCAGCCTGGTTTTTCAGAGAATATCCTCTATCACTATCCATATGGAAAATACCTAGAAGAAAAGCCAGGAACTGGTACCAGTGGTTGCCTCTGGGAAGCAAGTTAAGGGAGAGTATAACTTTCTGTAGTGTTTGTATATTTTCTGTGTGTGATGTCACTTAAAAAAAAATAATAAAGATATCAGATCTCCAACTTCAAACTTGCATTTTCATCCCTTTTAATAGGTGAAAAACTTAGAAAAATCAGATATTTTCAATGTCTTCTGAAAATGAAAGCTTTTATTACAAATTTATAGATCATTTTAAAATCACTTATCTCCCAACGCTAGTCAGATAATTTATAGGTAAATAATACATTTTAAAAGTAAATCTCTTTGCAGCATGGTGAGATGGTATCTCGCAAATATGTCACTTATATATGTAACAATTAAATGTTTTATTGGGTATCCTTGGCTTTTTACTTGCAAATTAGTTTTCAGTAGAATTATTGGACTGTGCAGTTTTATGCCAGACTTTTTGATACAGTAAATACTAAAATAAGTAAAATTTCTCTTCATTCTCCAGTCTCAGGCAGCATTTAGCCAAACCTCCCCAACTCCAACACACATGCATTTTTAACTATTTCTTCTCTTTGTGTGCTATTAAAATTTTTAATAACTAAAAATTAACTAAAAAAGTAACTAAATAATCAGTTCATCATACATGCTATTTAAAAATCAAAACCCTGAATCATGAGATGCTTATTACTTTTCTATTTTAAAGCTTAAAGAAATAAAATAAGTGGTAGGATGGTATGGGGAGGGAGGAGGGAGGAGGGTTCAGGATGGGGAACACATGTATACCTGTGGCGGATTCATTTTGATATTTGGCAAAACTAATACAATTATGTAAAGTTTAAAAATAAAATAAAATTAAAAAATAATAATAATAAAGTATTTCAACCTATAAAAAAAAATAAAATAAAATAAGTGGTAGGACATTTTTAAACAAATAGTGATGATGAATACCTTAATGTGACACTTTACCATTCAAAACGATTCCAGATAAATTGAGTGGTGATCTTTAAGATGCCGGAAACAATTTCAGCTGTGACCCAACTCCAGTAGGTTTTGCAGTTTCTATTAAAATGGAAGAATCTCCTCCCCAGAGGGGAAAGCTAAAGCTGTGTAATTGTTTTTGGCTTCTGACTGGACTTTCATTTACTGCTGAAGCTCAATGGCAGAACTGGTGACGCAATTGTGAACTTTAAGAAGAGCCACAGGGAGAGACATGTTCCAGGTCTAGAGCTGCAGTTGTCCAGGTTCCCAGGGGCCTGGTCCTCGCCTACGAGGGTGAAAGCAACAGCGTGTTTGCACAGCAGCAATTATATGACGTGGTTCAAGCATCTGTCAGCACCATTCAACAGTTACTCTGAGTAGATTCATCTTAGTAACTGAGTCGAAATGAGGTGGGTGGGGGGAGAGGGAAGACCTATATAGAAAGGTCACAGTTCTCAGGCATGCCAGACCTTCATGGGAAATCTAAGTTATCCGGGCACAGTGTTGGTAGTGAATGAGCTGGGCAGACACTCCAAATATTATAAACCATAGGCCCTACGGAAAAGAAAGAGTTTGGGGGCCATGTGTCACACAGGCATGTGGTTTCTGTAAGAACGAAGTCAGAAATTGTGCAGGTGAGTTGTAATACCGGCACCTACTAGCTGTGTGAAAGTCAGTGAAACATTCTCAGGAATTAGCTCTCTTACTTAAGATGTAAGAATAAGCAGAGTCTGTGAGATCTAAATGCCTCTCATTACTCTCCTTACACCGACACTGGTCATCAAGTTAAAACATGAGCTGATCATGTCATTCCCCTGCTCATTAACCTTCACCGGCCCCCAAGAGATAAAATCCAACCCTCAGAACTGCATCAAGGACTTTCACATATCAGCCCATCCCTCAGCCCCCACATCCTTCTTTACTCTGCTGTGACTTATCATGCTCAACTCTTTCAACCCTCAATTTCTTCCCCTGGAATGCCCTTCTCTGTGTGGCAAAATCCCACTCAATCTTCAAAACCCAGACCAAATATCACCTTCCTTTATTCCACCCCCTCCCAGCTTTGATGGTCCTTAGAACTTCGACAACATTTTGTTCACCTGCAAGATCACATCTTACTGTAATTGCCTGTATCTTCATCCATCTGCCCATTGGTTTGTGAGTCCTAGGGCAAGGGTGATGTCTTATTCCTGTGTATATCCCCATCACCCAGCACAGTGCCTTCCGATCTTAAAGATGCTCAAAGAATTATGTAATCGTATATGGAAATGCGAATACATGAAGGCGTTTTGAAACTGGAAACTGTGATTAGCATTAGTAAATGTGAAGAGGGCACCCCAGGTGGCACTACTGGTAAAGAGGCTGCCTGCCAATAGAGGAGACTTAAGAGATGCAGGTTCAATCCCTGGGTTGGGAAGATCCCCTGAAGGAGGGCACAGCAACCCATTCCAATATTCTTGCTTGGAGAATCCCATGGGCAGAGGAGGTCTCAAAGAGTCAGACACGACTGAAGCGACTTAGCATGCACGCATGCACAAAGGTGAAGAATCTGAGCAATAAGGAGAATTTGGCCCCAGAATTTTGTATCAGAACACTTCTTATTCTAGATGCCACACGTTTTCCCACAACCCTGCAGAGGAATGGGTGGGTGCATAAGTAGATGAGCCCCTTGGTGTTACAAGGCATGGCACACCTTAATCTTCATTGTGGGACAGAGTTGGTCCAAGGAACAATACCTTCATCTGACAGGTAATTGAAGATTCAGAAGGAATCTCCCCAATTTTCTCAAAATTAAAACTCACAGATCTGTGTACCTCTATGTTTTCCTCTCTACAGCCACTGTTTTCGTCACCTCTCAGTACATGCTGATGTTTCATTTAACTATGAGGGAAAGAGGCACTGGATTTTTGAGACCAGACAGACACAGGTTTGAAATCTGACCCTCCCATTCATTCCGTGTGTGGCCTTGGCCAGTGTACTCAGTCTTGAAGAGTCTTTGACCTCACCTCTAAAATGAGAAAAATGCATAAGGTTTGTGGAAGTCAAATGAGAAAAATGTGGAAGAAGGTATTGCAAACTAAAAATGTTTTGGAACTGTAAGTTGTTATTCTCCTGATGAGAAGTAGACTTACCAGCCACATGCTCACCATTTTTTGTTACTTCTTCCCCCATTTCTCTCTCTGGGATTCTTTGCAGAGGACCCACAGTATGGATATACATCTCAATGGGCTTGGGTCTGCTTTTGCATAGAGGAGTATTTGCTCCAACGCCCAGTAAGTGTGATCTACTTTCTTCTCTGCAAAGGAGAACTTTTGCAAGGGAAATAACAATTTCAGCAGCCCCTGTGGTGACAAAGCATTTCTTTGATCTCTTGCCACTATCTGAGTGTTGTTTGGAAAGCTACTTAAGGATGAAAGTATCCTCCAAGAAACCTACTGTCAAAGATTTCAGCTCACCTCAAATTCAATCAGCTCTTGAGGTTTTGCATGTGGAAAAACGAGATGGGGACAGCTACATAAGTATTGAAAGAGCAATGAGATGTCAATGTTTTTATTACTGCTTGCAACTGAACTCTGAGTCAAGCTGAGACTCATTAAATATACCTGAAGGGAGAGCATGGTTTTTGATATGACCAGGATATTTGATTTGGAAATTTTTAAGTATACTGTGTTGCTAATAGCTCTTAGTTAAAAAAAAAAAAAAGAATACAACTCCAGTATTTACCATTTCCTATGAGAGTTTGAAATGCCAAATATTTGAATTTACATAAAAATTTGGCTCATAAATGTCTCAATGAATAGGAAAAAGTATATCGTTGTGGCTAACGAGAAGTCAGGCACTGTCCTCCTCTTTACAAAGGGCAAGATAATGCCAGCCCTGAGCTGGTACCCTGTCTCACATGAATCACAGCACCAGTAGAATCTTTCTGGTTTCCCTGACTACAGCCTTGCCTCTCTCCAGTTTTTCTCCCATAAACCATAATAGAGGGCTTTCTAAAATGTAAATCTGATCATATGAAGGCCTGATCTTTCAATAGCTACAAAGTGCCTTCAAAATAATGTTGACACTTGTTACCATGATGAGCTCCTGCCTCCCTATGGAATCTCATCACTGATTAAAGTCACACTCTCATCCCACTCACCTCTTCTGTTCTCCATAACTGCCCTGCCATCCCCTGACCAGCTGTGATTGTGTCTTTGCATACCCAGAAGCTTCTGCTAGAATGCCTTTAACACATCCTTCAGGAATCTGCCCAGAGCCAGTTTGTCCAGAAAGTTATTCCTAACCACCCTCTCCTCAGATTTCTGAGGGTACCCCCCTCTAAGCCTGCCTCTATGTCAGCACTCATTGCATTATAACTTATCGGCTTGTCTTTCTCCCCCATTGAACTGTAATCATCTTGAGTTTTAAAATTAGGCTTCTTCACATCCATATCCCCAGCACTTTACATCATCTGGTGTCTAACAGGGCAGCATTGCAAGTCTTGTCAATCAGCCAAACAGTACTAGATTGAAAGTTGAACTTGATTTCTTATCCCAAATATGTCAGCAATTATCATGGTGTTGGGTGTTGGACAAATAGATACAAAATTCAATAAACTGAATTGTATTTATTGAGATCCAATTATGTATGTATCCTTCTAATCAATCCACATAATTCTTTTTCTCACCGTCTATGGGCCAGGTATCTTACTATTGATTTAAATATCGCCAATGGCTTTCCTTCCCTGCCTTATTATTTATATTAAAATAGATAAAAGGGTTTTCAAACTCTGGAGAGTTTATCATCCCTACAAGTGGATGACCTCTTTTGAATGTTTGCAAAATAACAGTCTTGTTCCTCATTTTTAACTGTGAATGTGGAAAAAATCTCTATTAAATAAATCATTGCAATCATTCATTTCCGACATCTTTATGGGAAACCCACTAAGTTCCATTTGTCCCCAAGGGCCAAGATAAAAGGCATGGGTGAATCTGCCAGTTAAACAGATGAGCTATAAAACACTCAACACATATTTTAGGTCCAAGCTACTGGTTCAAATATGTTTTGTAAGTATTGAAACTTACAGATATCACATATAAGTAGAAATGTTGAAACCAAAAACAACAAACAAAATAAAGGTAAGTAGAGCACTACCTCCAAGGAAAGGGATTATGCCCTTCAAATAGCTCCACCTAGGATTCTATGGAATACATTCTACATTGTGATGTATAACTTTTCAGAGGGAAATGTGGGGGGAAAAAATACGTGTAAGTTTCTTACAATATGAAGGTTTTTCTTTAATATTCTGAAGCCCATTTGGGATTTCTGGAACTCAAGCAAAGAATCCCTCTATGAGCATATTGAGGTTCGTGCCCTCATCATCAGCTAGTCTGATCCTCCACATAGAAGCAGAATCTGAGTCTGGGAATGGGGGACAGGGCTCTTTGTCTCCCTCAGAATCTCTGAAGGGCTTATTCTTGCCTTAAAATCTAAAGACTGAATTTTTCAGGATCAATACAGGCACCTTGTGGAGTAATTCACAGTAGAATGTGAAAACAAATACGGAAGGGAAGTGCCCCAAACACACATTCCCCTTGGTGAGATACAAAGGAAGGAGGACTGTGGTTAGCTGCCCTAAAGTGGTCTTATTCTTCCTTTTCTTTCTTCCTTTCCTCCCTCCTTTCGTCCTTCCTCCTTTCCTTTCCTTTCCTTCCTTCTTTTTCTTTCCTCCTTTCTTCTTTTAAATTTTGTTTCTTTTTGACTGTGCTGGGTCTTCACTGCTGTATGCAGGCTTTTCTCCAGTTGCAGTGCACAGGCTTCTCGTTTTGGTAGCCTTTCCTATTGCAAAGCACAGGCTCCAGGGCACAGGGGCTTCAGGAGCTGTGGCTCAGTGGTTAGTTGCTCCAGGGCATGTGGAATTTGCATTTGCAGGTCAATTCTTAATCACTGGCCCACCAGGGAAGTCCTCTTTCTCCCTCTCTTTCTCTCTCTTTTGTTTTTTCTTTTCCTCCCTTCTTCCCATCCCTTCCTTTTCTTATTTATTTCTATTCGCCCACAAATTCCTCTGGATCCTAAGGAACCACTCCTGCTTTGGAGTTGGTTTATCCCCATGTTGTGCTTCCCTGATAGCTCAGTTGGTAAAGAATCCACCTGCAATGCAGGAGACCCTGGTTTTGATTCCTGGGTCAGGAAGATCCACTGGAAAAAGGATAGGCTACCCACTCCTGTATTCTTGGGCTTCCCTTGTGGCTCAGCTGGTAAGAATTCACCTGCAATGCAGGAGACCTAGGTTCAATCCCTGGGTTGGGAAGATCCCTGGAGAAGGGAAAGGCTACCCACTCCAGTATTCTGACCTGGAGAAGTCCATGGACTGTATAGTCCATGGGGTGGCAAAAAGTTGGACATGACTGAACGACTTTCAATCAATTATCAATAACGTGCCCTCTCTTATCTCAGCTTAAGCATCTTATTCAGAGGAGAGAGAAACAGGTGAAAGAGGACATGGACCTTATTCAGGACTTGGGAGGAACAAAGTAGGTCATGGTGGAGAGGTGGGGAGGGAGGTGAAGGAGTATCTGACACCAGTGAGGTTACATAAGATGAAACAGGCTCGGAATACATGCCAGCAATTCACATGAGTTTTCTGTGACAGTTTACATTGCTATTTTTCCTTCTAAATCAGTACGTGTCATGGCAACCACAGCCACGTGTGGCTGACATGGAGATACAGAACACCTTCATGAGCCTCACAGTCCCAGCAGGAGGACAGCTCCTGTCCTGCTAGGCAGTCACTGCCCACTATCCTCAGTCCCTCTTAAACCACAACAAGGAAATCACAGGATTGGAGACAAGGCTGGCCCTTGGGGAAACGAGACAGAGCTGCCAACCTGGAGCCCTGTCTTAGGTTCACACTGGAAGTCAAATATTATAAATACTTTCTACAAACTCTTCACAGCTGGGGCTTTCTCTAGCTTAAAAGACTTCAATATGGCTGTTAGTCCATTTATCACTTTCTCTTCGTATGGGCTTGGGAGGAAGACAAAACAGACAGAGGTTCAAATCCATATATAGCTTATATGCGCTGATAAGCTATATATCCTTAAGCTATTTATTCTTTGGGGTCTCAGTTTTCTCATTTGTAAAATGAGACAAATATTATCTGTGATACAGGATCATAGATACCCCAATAAATCAAAGTACTCCAATAAATATTAATAAATATCTTCCCAGTGTCCTCCAAAGATCACTGGGCATTAGCTTCCTCATAAACCATCATCTGTTTATGTCTAATTCAGGATTTTCTTTTTACCTTTTTTTTGTGTGTGTAGCATTTTGCACATGCAATATTTTAAAAGGCAATCCATAACCTTTTGAAAAATAACTGGAGTAATTTTCATAGGAAAAACTGCCAACACATCTTTTGCCAATGTTTCTTTCCCATTATTAGAAAACACTGAGCCTAACTCACCATCAACAAAAAATACTCTTTCTTGGGGCACTTAAGGTACCTATAGCTACTGTTCTCTGAGAAATATGCTAGAATTCATGGCCCTTCATTAAAATGTGCCCTCAAACAATGCACTGTAGATAAGGTAGAAAAAGATGCTGTACACATTTTATTATTTCTTAGGGTCCAGCTGACTACAGGTGTTTTCTCGCTTTAACTCAGGAGGAAGAGGAAATAAGTGTCTGGCAGTTTATTCAGTTAACAGCTATTTTTGGAACTATTATTATTATTCCATACAGGACACAATGTTGGTCACTACTGGGGATACAAAAATGAGTCAGATACAATGTCTTCCCTGAAGAAAATTAAGGGAAAAGTCCTTTAACATGGTTTTTTGAATGCCCACGATGTGCAGATCCTCTTTTAGGCCCTGGGGATACAGTCGGGGAAAAACAGACAAAACATGAAGCTCGTATTTCTTGAATAAACAAATAAATTTAAACAAGATGATTTTAGATAATGATAAGAACCCTAAGAAGGGAAAGGCAACCCACTCCAGTGTTCTTGCCTGGAGAATCCCATGGATGGAGAAGCCTGGTAGGCTGCAGTCCATGGGGTCGCACAGAGTCGGACACAACTGAAGCGACTTAGCAGCAACAGCAGCAAGAACCCTAAAGAAAGAAAGATAATGTATTGGAGAGAGATGCTGATGAGCTTGGGAGAAATAACTTAGTAACTGAGAGAAAGAGAGTGCAGATGAAGCAAAATGGGTAGAAAGTAGGACAGGGGATTCCAAAGAAGTAGGCAGGCACCAGATCATGACTCCTTGTAGACGAGGGGTCTACAAATTCTTTCTATAAAGGATCAGATAGTAAATATTTCAGGCTTTGCAGGCCATATGGTCTCTATTGCAACTATTCAAATCTGCCATTGAGACAATATGTAAAAGAATGAGCGGGGGTTGTGTTCCAATAAAATCTTATTTATGGATACTGAAATATGAATTTCATATAATTTTCACAACTTAAAGTACATTTTGATGCTTTTTTCAGTATAAAAACCATTCTTAGCTCACAGAACAAAAACAGGTGGCAAGCTGGATTTGGCCCACAGGCTCTCAGTTTGCCAACCCCTGTTGTAGACTACGTTAAGGTGTTTAGATTTCATAAGGTTATAAGGTTTCAATGAAGGAGAGTATTGTGATATTATTTATGTTTCAAAGAGACTGTTCTGGCTTCAGTAGACTGGGGGAAGGGGAAGCAGGTATGAACAGAGGGAGAGACCATCTGGTTCAGCTCTGAGACTGTCCTAGGAGTTCCAGTGTGAAATGGTGGTAGCTTGGATGAAGGTGATAATAATTGAGTTTAAAAAAAAATTAAAAGGAGAAAAACTTGAAATATGTTGTGCAGCTAGAGTTGAACATGCAGTCCATGAATCATTCTAATACAAAATAGAGAGCATTAATGTCAGAAAGAAGGACAGATAAAATTACTCTGGGGAATCAGGAAGAATAACCAGGGTTGAAGTAGCATGATCCTTTCACTCAAATAGGTTTTGATAAAGGAGATGGGAGAGGCTTCAGGCTGGAAAGACAACTTGTTTCCTGAGAGTTGGCATGGTGATGGAGTAAGCACGTTGGTCTGAGACACACTTGATCTCTCTGTATCTCCTGTCATTATCTAAAAAAAATGGACGATAATATTAAAGTGTAAGCTTCTTAAGGCTAGGGGCCATGGCACTTGTCTTTCTATATACACACAACCTAACTGAACAGTAATCTAGTATCTATTCAATAAATATTTATTGACCTACTGCAATGCAGAAGACCTGGGTTCGATTCCTGGGTTGGGAAAATCCCCTGGAGAAGGAAATGGCAACCCACTCCAGTATTCTTGCCTGAAAAATCCCGTGTACAGAGGAGCCTGGCAGGCTACAATCCATGGAGTCACAAGCATTGGACACGACTTAGCAACTAGAGAGAGAGAGAGACCTACTATAAAGTAGTGAAGTGTTATTCACTTAGTCATGTCTGACTCCTTGAGACCCCATGGACTGTAGTTCACCAGGTTCCTCTGGCCATAACATTCTCCAAGCAAGAATACTGGAGTGGGTAGCCACTCCCTTCTCCAAGGATCTTCCTGACCCAGGGATCAAACCAGGTCTTCTGCATTGCAGGCAGATTCTTTACTGTCTGAGCCACCAGGGAAGCCCTGGTGGCATATGCTAGCTATTCAGTTCAGTTCAGTTCAGTCGCTCAGTCATGTCCCACTCTTTGCGACCCCATGAATCACAGCACTCCAGGCTCTCTGTCCATCACCAATTCCCAGAGTTTATCCGAACACATGTCTATCCAGTCAGTGATGCCATCCAGCCATCTCATCCTCTGTCGTCCCCCACTCATCCTGCCCCCAATCCCTCCCAGCATCAGAGTCTTTTCCAACGAGTCAACTCTTCTCATGAGCTGGCCAAAGTACTGGAGCTTCAGCTTTAGCATCATTCCTTCCAAAGAAATCCCAGGGCTGATCTCCTTCAGAATGGACTGGTTGGATCTCCTTCCCCTCCAAGGGACTCTCAAGAGTCTTCTCCAACACCACAGTTCAAAAGCATCAATTCTTTGGCGCTCAGCTTTCTTCACAGTCCAACTCTCACATCCATACATGACCACTGGAAAAACCATAGCCTTGACTAGACCGGCCTTTGTTGGCAAAGTAATGTCTCTGCTTTTGAATATGCTATCTAGGTTGGTCATAACTTTTCTTCCAAGGAGTAAGCATCTTTTAATTTCATGGCTGCAATCACCATCTGAGGTGATTTTGGAGCCCCCAAAATAAAGTCTGCCACTGTTTCCACTGTTTCCCCATCTATTTCCCATGAAGTGGTGGGACCAGATGCCATGATCTTTGTTTTCTGAATGTTGAGCTTTAAGCCAACTTTTTCAATCTCCTCTTTCACTTTCATCAAGAGGCTTTTTAGTTCCTCTTCACTTTCTGCCATAAGGGTGGTGTCATCTGCATATCTGAGGTTATTGATATTTCTCCCGGCAATCTTGATTCCAGCTTGTGCTTCTTTCAGCCCAGCATTTCTCATGATTTACTCTGCATAGAAGTTAAATAAGCAGGGTGACAATATACAGCCTTGACGTACTCCTTTTCCTATTTGGAACCAGTCTGTTGTTCCATGTCCAGTTCTAACTGTTACTTCCTGACCTGCATATAGGTTTCTCAAGAGGCAGGTCAGGTGGTCTGGTATTCCCATCTCCTTCAGAATTTTCCACAGTTTATTGTGATCAGAATATATATTCATAGCCATTGTCTTCACAGTGTTTTTAAGATGAAAAAGATAACTGCAATAATAGGTAATCACTATGCTACTATTAGGAGAAGGCAATGGCACCCCACTCCAGTACTCTTGCCTGGAAAATCCCATGGATGGAGGAGCCTGGTGGGCCGCAGTCCATGGGGTTGCTAAGAGTTGGACAAGACTCGGCGACTTCACTTTCACTTTTCACTTTCCTGCATTGGAGAAGGCAATGGCAACCCACTCCAGTGTTCTTGCCTGGAGAATCTCAGGGACGAGGGAGCCTTGTGGGCTGCCATCTATGGGGTTGCACAGAGTCGGACACAACTGAAGTGACTTAGCAGCAGCAGCAGCATGCTACTATTATATATCTGAGACATGTAACAGGGGTGTTAATTTTATCTTCAGATAAGAGAACATTTTCGTGCAAAAGTGACATTTACACTAGAAATGTAAGGGGAAAGGAAGGCACAATTACAAAAGTCAGAAAGGAAAAAACATTTCCAGCAAAATGAACAGTATGTGTGGAGAACAAGAAGCTTGACATGTTTGAGGATCTAAAAATCAGAACGTGAACTTGTGAGTGCACTGAAACTGAAGCTAGAAGATGGAGAAGGCCCATGTTACCCAGGGCCTTGCAGACCAGGACAAAGACAGAGGATATTATCACAGGCTCAAAAAGTGTTTATGTGAGTTTTGGGTTCACACAGACCTGGCTTTAATTCCTGGTTCTGCACTTGTTAAATTGGCAGAATTATTTTGGCCTATCTTGCAGGAATATTGTGAGGAAAAACATAGCAAAATTATCTGTGAAAGAACCTGGTCGATTTTCATTAAGTGTTAGTTTTCTTTTGCTGGAGCACAGAGCAAATGCAGAGAGTAGTGAAAAATAAGGCTCAGAAATTAGGTTAACCGCCCAGGAAAGAAGTTCTTGTTTTGTAGGTCAAGGGAGCAAAATGGACCTAGGAGAACTGTCCCTCACTCATGTATGTCCACATATAAGCCCATTCAATTTGACTCAAGTCAAACCCACTCAATTTGAGCCTGTACTCAATCATTCTATAAGAGTGGAGTGGGTGTCCAAAAATCAATTTGGCATGAGTCCTTTCCTTAGGTAGTTTAATGAGTTCAGGACAGTCCATGGAATTCTCCAGGCCAGAACACTAGAGTGGGTAGCCTTTCCCTTCTCCAGGGGATCTTCCCAATCCAGGGACTGAACCCAGGTCTCCTGTATTGCAGGCGGATTCTTTACCAGCTAAACCACCATGGAAGCCCGAGAAGAAAAATGGGATGTTAAAATTCGGTATAGTAGATTTACAATAGCTAAGATACGGAAGCAACTGTTCAGTGCCCACCAGTGGATGGATGGATGAATGAAGATGTGGGCCACACACACACACACACACCAGAATACTATTTAGCCACAAGAAAAGATGAAATCTTGCCATATGCAACAACACAATGGACCTTGAGAGCATTAGGCTGACTCAGAAGGAGAAAAATATTGTGTGATTTCATTCATATGTGGAAAATAAAAATTTTTAAACAACATAAATGAACAAAACAAACCAAATTAAAAACAAATGCATAGATATGGAGAAGAGAATAGTAGTTACCCAAACTAAAGGGAGGTAGGGAGAGAACCAAACAGGTAAAGGGTGTCAACTATATGGTGACAGATGAAAACTAAATTTTTAGTGGCAAGCACGGTGGAGTGTGTACAGAGGTAGAAACATAATGCTATACACACGAGACTTACAATGTTGAACACATGAGACTTATAATGTTGTAAACCAATGTTACCTCAATATTTTTTTTAATGGGTAGGAAAATTACCCCCCACCTCCAAAGCCAAATAGAATATTCTTCTCTGAATGAAAATTGTCATCTGGCAGAAAAGTTGGAATGCTTTTGCTTTCTTTTTAATTCCATGAGGACTCAACAGGATTCAGAAAGCTGTGAATTGATCACATATCCTGGACCTTGTGTGTAAAAATCAGACAGCTGATCCTGCACTTTCCTACTTTGTATGCTTTAGAAAGTAAAACAGCTTGTCAGAGTCTCTCCCTGCAGACAAGAAGGGCATCACTCCACTGGAAACAAAACAAAAACAAAAATCTCAGCGTCTCAGGAAGCTCACAGAGCAGCTCTTACCCCATGGAACAGGTTTCAGATGCTGCCTATTCTCAGAGAAGTGACAGACAGCAGTCCCAGACTTCAGATCTCTAGTTGTCACTTGATTTTATGCCCCTGCTCTTCTCCACCTTTATCCATTGCACCATTTAAAAAGTTTACACTTCTCTAATTATCAAGAGAGTTTTTCTTAAAAAGCAGTCTAAAATAAGTGAAAATCTACTTAGACATCTTATAACTTGAGGGTCCTTAAAAAAGCTTTAAAAATAGTTATCATTGTTGTCATTGTTTCAGTTCAGTTCAGTCGCTCAGTCGTGTCTGACTCTGTGACCCCATGAATCGCAGCACGCCAGACCTCCCTGTCCATCACCAACTCCTGGAGTTCACCCAAAAACATGTCCATTGAGTCGGTGATGCCATCCAGCCATCTCATCCTCTGTCGTCCTCTTCTCCTCCTACCCCCAATCCCTCCCAGCATCAGAGTCTTTTCCAATGAGTCAACTCTTTGCATGAGGTGGCCAAAGTACTGGAGTTTCAGCTTTAGCATCATTCCTTCTAAAGAAATCCCAGGGCTGATCTCCTTTAGAATGGACTGGTTGGATCTCCTTGCCGTCCAAGGGACTCTCAGGAGTCTTCTCCAACACCACAGTTCAAAAGCATCAATTCTTCAGCACTCAGCTTTCTTCACAGTCCAACTCTCACATCCATACATGACCACTGGAAAAACCATAGCCTTGACTAGACGGACCTTTGTTGGCAAAGTAATGTCTCTGCTTTTGAATATGCTATCTAGGTTGGTCATACCTTTCCTTCAAAGGAGTAAGAGTCTTTTAATTTCATGGCTGCAATCACCATCTGCAGTGATTTTGGAGCCCAAAAATATAGTCTGACACTGTTCCCACTGTTTCCCCATCTATTTGCCATGAAGTGATGGGACCAGAGGCCATGATCTTCGTTTTCTGAATGTTGAGTTTTAAGCCAACTTTTTCACTCTCCTCTTTCACTTTCATCAAGAGGCTTTTTAGTTCCTCTTCACTTTCTGCCATAAGGGTGCTGTCATCTGCATATCTGAGGTTATTGATATTTCTCCCGGCAATCTTGATTCCAGCTTGTGCCTCTTCCAGCCCGGCATTTCTCATGATGTACTCTGCATATAAGTTAAATAAGCAGGGTGACAATATACAGCCTTGATGTACTCCTTTTCCTATTGGCAACCAGTCTGTTGTTCCATGTCCAGTTCTAACTGTTGCTTCCTGACCTGCATATAGGTTTCTCAAGAGGCAGGTGAGGTGGTCTGGTATTCCCATCTCTTTCAGAATTTTCCACAGTGTATTGTGATCCACACAGTCAAAGGCTTTGGCATAGTCAATAAAGCAGAAATAGATGTTTTTCTGGAACTCTCTTGCCTTGTCGATGATCCAGCAGATGTTGGCAATTTGATCTCTGGTTCCTCTGCCCTTTCTAAAACCAGCTTGAACATCTGGAAGTTCATGGTTCACGTATTGTTGAAGCCTGGCTTGGAGAATTTTTGAGCATTCCTTTACTAGCGTGTGAGATGAGTGCAATTGTGTGGTAGTTTGAGCATTCTTTGGCATTGCCTTTCTTTGGGATTGGAATGAAAACTGACCTTTTCCAGACCTGTGGCCACTGCTGAGTTTTCCAAATTTGCTGGCATATTGAGTGCAGCACTTTCACAGCATCATCTTTCAGGATTTGGAATAGCTCCACTGGATTGTTTAGTCACTTGGTCGTGTCCATCTCTTGGCAACACTATGGACTATAGCCTACCAGGTTCCTCTGCCCATGGAATTTTCCAGGCAAGATTACTGAAGCAGGTTGCCAGTTCCTATTCCAGGGGATCTTCCTGACCCAGGGATCAAACACGGGTCCTGCATTGCTGGTGGAATCTTTACCACTGGGCCATGGGGAAAGCTCATAAAACTCAGTATTTAATTATAAAAATTAGTTTCATTCATGGAGAAAAAATTCAAACTTTATAAACTTGATGTAAAATGTTACTAGTTACTTCATATTTGAGACAAACAGATCAAACCAAAAAGCTCTCATTTTCATAATACCCCTTAAACAAATTATCACACACATTTGTACATATGGGTGCACTATCTTCTTAGAATATTTTTATAAGTAACGTAAAATCTGATTTGACAAATCATTCAATTGAAAAGTACTGTACTGATTTTATTATACAGTCTTGACTCAACAGTGGCTTTCTGCTTTACCCATACATACATAACATAAATTCCCAAATATTTGAGACAAATAATCTCAGATATTTGAGGAAAGCTGAAATTAATAAGGCTAATAAAATAACAAGTAACAAAGGCTTTCCTTAATCCTAGAGAATGAAGCAAAAAGAGAGATCTTGTAAGAAAAATTAGAAAAGGAGAAGAATTTGAAGTAAATTTGGCCGAGGACCCTTTTACATTGCTACTCCTTCAATTTGCACAAATTAAAGAATAAGAGAAACTAATAACTATTTCTCACGGGAAAAGGCTGCAAGGAAAGGAACGCAGTTGAGTAGTGATGCAGAAAATACAACAAAGAATATAAAAACTAATAGCTACGATAAACAAGAAATGATGTCACAACCATGCTGAAGTTGAGAAATGGCAGGGAATAATCAATGAATTAAAAAAGCAGTAATCTGCTGGGCGTTTTATATGGCAGTGTTCCAAAGAAAAAGGAAAAGTGAGAGGTTTGTAGGAATTAATGACCAATGTTTCCATTTTCAGGCCACAGTGTCTTAAAAGTGCCCATTCATAAAACCTAGATAATCATGAAATAAAATATTAATAATAATAATGTATAATAATAAAGTGTAATAAAGACTATAATAATAATGACCAATAATTACCAATATAAAGCCAATGACCCTGTTTAGGCATAGAGCTCTCACAGGCCATCAGAGGGAATAGGCTAGGATGTTTTGCCATACATACAGCCAACACTGAGGTTTCGGTTGGCCAGTCCATGACAATCAAGTCCACAGATGCCTGCCCTACAAGCTGCATGTTGTGCTGGTTTCTGGGCTAGTCCTGGCTTGGGCAAGCAGCACTGATGCAAGGAGTCTGAGTGCCTGTACAGACCAGTGCCTGGGTCTTGGCCACTGGACAGACCTCCCAAATGGTAATTCCTTAGGAAATGAACATTTCTCCCAGATTCCCTCACTGTGCCACTCCTGCCTCTTAAGAGGCTTACATACCTCATTTTCATCTTAGATAACAGAATGTTACCTAAGTTATCCTTGAGAAATCTACCCTCCAATGGACACTATACCCTGCTAGTCAGGATACATCCACACTCATACTTTTATCTGAGCAACCATCTAGGATTTATCCAGCGGTATGATGGTAAATGTTAAACAATCGGATCTCTGAGGAAAAAAAGCACACATACACACACCAGTATTTTAATAAATTTTACTGATAGGATATGTAGCACACAATTTTAAAATAATAATAATAAAATATACCATACACTTCCTTATAAATCCCTCACAGCCTATCCCCTTCATGGGTCACAGCCTTGTCCTAGCAAAGAGGCTTGTGTAACTCAATGAAGCTATGAGCTATACTGTGCAGGGCCACCCAAGACAGCCAGGTTATAGTGAAGAGTTCTAACAAAATGTGGTCCACTGGAGAAGGAAACGGCAACTTTTCACTCCAGTATTCTTGCCTAGAGAATCACATGGACAGTATAAAAAGGCAAAAAGATATGACACATGCAGATGAGCCCCTGAGGTCAGAAGGTGTTCAATAGGCTACTGGGGAAAAGTAGAGGGCAACTGCCAGCAGTTCTAGTAAGAATGAAGTGGCTGGGCCAAAGCAAGAATGATGCTTGGCTGTGGATGTGTCCGATGGTGAGTGAAGTCCGATACTGTAAAGAACAATACTACATAGGAACCTGCAATGCTAGGTCCATGAATCAAGGTAAATTGGTCATGGTCAGGCAGGAGAGGGCAAGACTGAACATCAACATCTTAGGAATCGGTGAACTAAAATGGACAGGAATGAGCTAATTTAGTTAAGCAGCCCATTATATCTACTACTGTGGGCAAGATTCCCTTAGAAGAAATGGAGTAGTCTTTATAGTCCACAAAAGAGGCTGAAATGCAGCACTTGGGTGCAATCTCAAAAATGACAGAAGAATCTCTGTTCATTTCCAAGGCAAACCTTTCAACATTGCAATAATCCAAGTCTATGCAACAGTTAGAACTGGACATGGAACAACAGACTGGTTTCAAATAGGAAAAGGAGTACGTCAAGGCTGTATATTGCCACCCTGCTTATTTAACTTCTATGCAGAGTACATCATGAGAAACGCTGGGCTGGAAGGAGCACAAGCTGGAATCAAGACTGCCAGGAGAAATATCAATAACTTCAGATATGCAGATGACACCACCCTTATGGCAGAAAGTGAAGAGGAACTAAAAAGCCTCTTGATGAAAGTGAAAGAGGAAAGTGAAAAAGTTGGCTTAAATCAACATTCAGAAAATGAAGATCATGGCATCTGGTTCCATCACTTCATGGGAAAAAGATGAGGAAACAGTGGGAACAGTGTCAGACTTTATTTTTGGGGGGGTCCAAAATCACTGCAGATGGTGACAGCAGCCATGAAACTAAAAGACACTTACTCCTTGGAAGGAAAGTTATGACCAACCTAGATAGCATACTGAAAAGCAGAGACATTACTTTGCCAACAAAGGTCCGTCTAGTCAAGGCTATGGTTTTTCCAGTGGTCATGTATGGATGTGAGATTTGGACTATGAAGAAAGCTGAGCACCAAAGAATTGATGCTTTTGAACTGTGGTGTTGGAGAAGACTCTTGAGAGTTCCTTGGACTGCAAGGAGATCCAACCAGTCCATTCTGAATATCAGCCCTGGGATTTCTTTGGAAGGAATGATGCTAAAGCTGAAACTCCAGTACTTTGGCCACCTCATGCGAAGAGTTGACTCCTTGGAAAAGACTCTGATGCTGGGAGAGATTGAGGGCAGGAGGAGAAGGGGACGACACAGGATGAGATGGCTGGATGGCATCACTGACTCGATGGACTAAGCGAACTCCGGGAGTTGGTGATGGACAGGGAGGCCTGGCGTGCTGCGATTCATGGGGTCGCAAAGAGTTGGACACGACTGAGCGACTGAACTGAACTGAACTGAACTGATGCCCCAGTCACTGACGCTGAAAAAGAAGCTAAAGTTTACCTATTCTCTGAAGACCTACAACACTTTCTAGAACTAACACCAAAAAGAAAAGTGTCCTTTTCATCATAGGGGATTGGAATGCAAAAGTAGGAAGTCAAGAGATACCCAGAGTAACAGGCAAGTTTGGCCTTGGAGAGCAATCTGAAGCAGAGCAAAGGCTAACAGTTTGGTCAAGAGATCACTCTGGTCATAGAAAAAACCTCTCCCAACAACCCAAGAGATGACTCTACACACTGACGTCATCAGGTGGGCAATACTAAAATCAGATTGATTATGTTCTTTGCAGCCACAGATGAAGAAGCTCTAAAACAAGATCTGGAGCTGACTGTGACTCAGATCGTGAGCTCTTTATTGCAACATTCAAGCTTAAATTAAAGAAAGTAGGGAAAACCACTAGACCATTCAGGTACGACCTAAATCAAACCCCTTATGTTTATACACTGGAGGTGACAAATAGATTCAGGAGTTCAGCTCTGGTAGACAGAGTGCCTAAAGAACTATGGACAGAGGCTCATAACATTGTACAGGAGGCAGAGACCAAAACCATCTTAAAGAAAAAGAAATGCAAGAAGGCAAAGTGGTTGTCTGAGGAAGCTTTACAAATAGCTGAGAAAGAAAGGGAGACGTGAAAGGCAAAGGAGAAAGGGAAAGATACAGCCAACTGAATGCAGAGTTCCAGAGAATACAGAGAATAGCAAAAATAGATAAGAAAGCCTTAATTACAAAAATTAATTAATTAATTTTTTAAAAAAGAAAGCCTTCTTAAATGAAGACTGCAAAGAAACAGAGGAAAACAATAGAGTGGGAAAGACTAGAGATCTTTTCCAAAAAACTGGAAATATCAAGGGAATATTTCATCCAAGGATGGGCACAATAAAGGACAGAAACAGTAAGGACCTAACAGAAGCAGAAGAGATTAAGAAGAGGTGGCAAGAATACACAGAAGAACTATACAAAAAAGGTTTTTATGACCCAGCTAACCCAGATGGTGTGATCACTGACCTAGAGCCAGACACCCTGGAGTGAGAAGTCAAGCGGGCCTTAGGAAGCATTGAAAGCGAAAGTGAAAGTGAAAGCCGCTCAGCCGTGTCCGACTCTTTGTGACCCCATGGACTATACAGTCTATGGAATTCTCCAGACCAGGATACTGGAGGGGGTAGCCTTTCCCTTCTCCAGGGGATCTTCCCAACCCAGGGACTGAACCCAGGTCTCCCACATTGTGGGCAGATTCTTCACCAGCTGAGCCACAAGTGAAGCCTAAGAATATAGGAGTGGGTAGCTTATCCCTCCTCTAGTGGATCTTCCCTTCCCAGGAATCAAACTGGGGTCTCCTGCATTGCAGGTGGATTCTTTACCAACTGGGCTATCAGGAAAGTCCATTAGGAAGCATTACTTTGAACAAAATTAAAGGAGCTAATGGAATTCCACCTGAGCTATTTCAAATCCTAAAATACGATGTTGTTAAAGGGCTACACTCAATTCATCAACAAATTTGGAAAACTTAGCAGTGGCCACAGGACAGGAAAATGTCAGTTTTCATTCCAGTCTTAAAGAAGGGCAATGCCAAAGAATGTTCAAACTACCATACAATTGAACTCATTTCACATACTAACAAGGTTATACTCAAAATCCTTCAAGCTAGGCTTCAGCAGTATGTGAACCGAGAACTTCCAGATATACAAGCTGGGTTTTGAGAAGGTAGAGGAACCACCAGAGATCAAATTGCCAACATCCGTTGGATCATGGAGAAAACAAGGGAATTCCAGAAAAACATCTACTTCTGCTGCACTGACTATGCTAAAGCCTTTGTGTGGACTACAACAAAGTGGAAAATTCTTAAAGAGACCGGAATACCAGACCACTGTACCTGCCTCCCGAGAAACCTGTATGCAGATCAAGAAGCAACAATCAGAACTGGACATGAAACAATGGATTGGTTCAAAATTGGGAAAGGTGTATGACAAGGCTGTATATTGTCACCCTGTTTAATTAACTTCTATGCAGAGTACATCATCCCAGCTTTGATGAATCACAAGCTAGAATCAAGATTGCTCAGAGAAATATCAACAGCCTCAGATATGCAGATGGTACCACCCTGATGTCCGAAAGCAAAGAAGAACCTCCTGATGAGAGTGAAAGAGGAAAGTGAAAAAGCTTGCTAGAAACTCAACATTAAAAAAATATAGATCATGGCACCCAGTCCCATCATTTCATAGCAAATAGAAAGGGAAAACGTGGAAGCAGTGACAGATTTTATTTCCTTGGGCTCCAAAATCACTGCAGATGGTGATTGCAGTCTTGAAATTAAAAGATGCTTACACCTTGGAAGGAAAGCTATGACCAACCTAACAGCATATTCAAAAGCAGAGACATTACTTTGCCAACAAAGTTCCATAGAGTCAAGGCTCTGGTTTTTCCAGTGGTCATGTACAGATGTGAGAGTTGTCCATAAGGACAAGCTGAATGCTGAAGAATTGATGCTTTCAAACTGTGGTCCTGGAGAAGACTCTTGAGAGTCCTTTGGGCTTCAGGGAGATCAAACCAATCAATTCTAAAGGAAATCAACCCTGAATATTCTTGGAAGAACTACCGCTAAAACTGAAGCTCCAGTACTTTGGCCACCGATGTAAAGAACCAACTCATTGGAAAAAACCTTGATGCTGGGAAAGAGTGAGGGCAGGAGGAGAATCAAGTAATAGTTCTGAGCACTGGAGGAATATTTCCTCAATTATTTTGTTTTACTCATAATATAACAGCCACAGAGACATTTAACTTTAATTTGAATTATTAACTCTCCATCACTTTCTTAAGTCTAGCCTAGTGGTCAGCAAATTTCTCTACAAAGGACCAGAGAGTAAACATATTAGGCTTTGTGAGCTACATGTGGTCTCTGTCCCATATTCTGTGTGTGTGTGTGTGTGTGTGTGTGTGTGTGTGTGAATGCATGCATTTACAGTCCTTTAAAAATGTAAAAGCCTGACCTCTGGCAAGATTTGGCTTTTAACTATAGTTTGCCAATACCTGGTTTAGACATTCCACAAAATAAAAAATCAAGCTTTGGTTTCATAGCATTTGCTGACTTCTATACTGCACATATTCCCACCACACCCAATTTGAAGCTACCAATGTGATGTCAGTAAACAGACTGGGGAGATAAGTGTAGTAGTACATCATTATATCCTATTTCTACCATACTGATAAAACATGTATCAATAATCTTAAGAGCATAACTAATAATAAAACGCAGTAAATTAGGAAGCCATGAGTTTTGATTATTTACTGTCTTTTTAACACAATTTATTTAACTATAAGTTTATACAATTTAATTTTTAATGATGGCTATGTTTAACTTCTAGCTGGAAAAATTCCTGAAATTTTAACAATCAGCTCTTGGAAGCCATATGGGTCAACTCCAGCACTCACTGGAATTATCTGATCTAAATATGGTTGGAACCAAGCTCTGACTTTCTCCTTCTGCCTCTCTATCTAAAATTTAACTTTAATTTAAAACACCTAAAACACCCTATCTATCTAAAACACCCTATTGTATCACCTAATCTTAGATATGACATAAGGAGATTTTGCACTTTGTAGTTTGTGATAAATCTGAGACCTTCCTAACTCTTAATTTAATGTTTTAGGAAAATCCAGTAGATGACTCTACTAAGGAAAGAGATCCTATAAATGAAAAGAAAAAAAAAGTGATTTCTATATAATCTGGGACTGGGGGCTTACTTATACTTCTAGTAACTCCAGTAGTAGAGATCATTTAGACTTTCTCATCCCCAAACTGCAGAAATTACTGAAGAAATTTTAAGAGGTGCTTAAAGGCACCTCTGGTTAAGAGACCAAAAAAGTACAAGAGGTGAAGCTGTTTGAATCTCACTGAAGACATTAAACTGATGGCAGCTGGGCCTCTGAAAGACTGGTGTTCCTTCAACAAACACTTCATGCCACGCTTGGAAAAAGAGAAAGAACTCTTAGTAGTAGTAAGACTCACAAAAATTATATATTTTATTTAGAAAGCAAAGAGGATTGAGAGAAAGTACGAATTCAGATGAGAGCCATAAGAGGAAAGCCGTTAGGAGATAAAGAAGCAAATAGATCAGATTGTGGAGCTGAGTTTTGTTGCTGACACATGTACTCTTTTGCAGTGTTACGCACTTGTCAAAACCCTGAACATTTAGAATCTCATCATGTCTGTATCTATAGGTAGTCTGTCATAGAGCAGGCGAAACTAAGACAGTACATAAGCTATACAAGTAGAGGCATATTATTTTTATGGATGGCAGAATCTCACAATAAAGAATTGAATATAGCCTTCCAATTCCAACTGTACTTTTAGTCTTCTAGAAGCAATAGGTGCAGGAAGGATTTACTAGTGTCTCCCCCCACCCCCCCAAAAAAAAGCCTTTTGCCCTTAATTTAAATCATTGTTTTTCTAGGGAAATTTAATTTGGGAAAAAAATGTTTTTCTAATTAACTGGAAGACTGTGTGCTATGCAAACAATAAAGATTCTTGTTTGAAAGTAATGCATGCCCCTGCTCCTCGAACTACCCAGGGAATTTAAAATAAAAAATGCAAGTGGCTCCAGTCTCGTATGTTGCCAGACCTAAACAGAATTCCCAGATTCAGAGTTTTCACGTCAGTTCCCAATTTAAAACTCACAAGTGTGGAGTGGGTTCATGCTTTAGCAAGACAGATCTTCTCATCTCTAGAAATGACTATATTTGATCTTTCTCCAGGTTTCTAGGCATATTCCTCTCTCCCTCTCTCTTCCTCTTGTGCTATGGTTGGCCTGAAAGGTTAGAAACTGCACAACTAGATGGATCAAGGGAAGATTTCATAATGCTCTGGTGCTGGGCTGGGCAGTCTAGCCAAATTCCATTCATTAGCTAAGGCACCGGGTGAGTGTGGCCAGTAAAAATGCTGTTTTGGTTCCATAGAAGCGCTGATAGGGAATAGGAAATAAACTTTAATTTTGGGGGTCCTCAGAGGCAGTATAGACAAGTGAACAGCCTGGGATGCTGGGAATCTTAAAGCCAGGAATTAATCTCCATCTCAACTACTTATTAAGCAGCTCAAGCAACTTCTGTTCTCTTTTGAGTGTAATTTTTTCTATTCTAACACTGTTTTCTTATTCTTTAAGTACCAGGGTCAGATTTCTGTCTATCTTAGTCTTCAAGCATTCCAAAGTCATGAATCAAGGGTTCAGTTCACCCAATATATACTGAGCCACCTATATTGTGCTAGGTGCTATGATAGATGCATGGTATTAATGGTATTAATGCAGCTTGGTTCAGGCTCTCAGAGAGCTCATGGACTAAAGAGGAGACAGATCTCTTAGATACAAAATAATAAAGCAAGTGCAATGTAACAATGTATTACAATTGCTATGGGGAACTTTTCAAAAGGGCTTCCCTTGGAAAGCCAAGAAAAGCTGTGAAAAGGAAGGGTCCTGGAACCAGGGGTTTGAATGAAGTGGGTAGAAGATTTGGGGGAAGGCGAGCATACCAAAAGAGAAAACAGCATAAGCAATGGGCCTGAAGTCGAGTGGCTGGTGAGGCTCAAGCGGAAAGCTTGGTTAGGGCCTGGACAAGAGGATACCTTTTACAGTCTGCCCTGCTGATGTGTGAAGAGGGTGAAACAACTTCTCTAGACTTTGAGTCATGTGAGATTTGAGGGAGAAGCTGGACAACAGCAAGTTTTAGATTTTTTTTTTTTAATCAATTGAAGAGAAACTAGACATTGCTGCAGTGTTACCTCTTTATGCCTTTCCTTCTACACAGTCCTCATCATCACACAGTAGAGCATGCCTCACTGAGGCTCCTGCAGACTCAGGATGGCCTCTTCATTTATAACACTGTTACAACTCCAGGGTTTGTTAATCCCTCAAGCCACACCATGAGGCATGAAATTGACCTGCATTTTGACTAAGTTCTCTGCTTGCATACCCTAAGGCTTCCAGTCATGCATTTTCTACCCTTCTCCCTGGGACATTTCTCCCTACATTATAGACTTCAAGTGACAAGGCCAAACCATTAGGAGCTCTTTTTCTTCTTAAGCTTTCAGCCTGTGGTTTACATAACTGTCATCAGGAAAATGGTGATGGTTCAGCTAGAACTCTCTCGCCCAGCTGACATTTCTAAAGCTTAGATAAAAGCGAAATATTTGTTAAAATAGCAAATCACATTTAAAATATTCATAGCTATTTGATATAAATACACTGATTCCCAGTTTGAGCCAGAGCCAAAGGTTAAGAAATACTAACACCTAGGTTTTGTCTGGCACCTTTTTCACTAATGTTCAACTGCTGTGAGCTATTGCATGATTGAACCCTGCTTCTATTTCCCAGACCTAAGTAGAAACAGTTGCCCTAATCCTTATCTGAAAATTGTAAGTCTTATATAGTCTTAAACTTCATATACACAGGTCCAACTCTTCAGGGATTTAGAGCAGACTTATAAGTGATTTTTCTCATGGCTTTAATATTAAATCTTTAAACTACCTGCACATAACTTTCCAGAGAGACCTTACTAAGTTGCCTTCTTAGAACTCCCAATTGACTCTCAAAGTGATTCCTACTCACTCTATTTCCAGGAGTGAGCAGAATCACCTTTCTGTATGTCAAAAGAGCCCACCAACCCAAGGAAGTACAAAGAGGGGAAAAAAACTAGGTTTTTTCCCAGTCCATTCTAGGTTGTCCCAGAATGGACTGGCCATTCCAACGTGGAGAATTTTTTTCCTTTCACGTGAGTCTTCTCTTTCTCTAAATCCTTGCCCTGTTGAAATCTACACACATTATAAAACCAAATTAGACTTAAACGCTTAAACCTTTCTATTAACTCCTAAAGAGGACCATAACCTCCCTACAAAACTGCTTCTATTTGGGGTTTTTTTTGCGTGCTGTTTTTCAAGAAGCCAGGCCCTCTTTTCCATCTGAAACATGCTTTGTAGAACATATTTCAATAGAACATGACAGCACTTATTCAAAAATAAATTGTTGTTTCTTCAGAAATTGTAAAGACTGCATCTCTGAGAAACTTTTCATTAATCATTTCTCAAATAATCTGCTCTTGTTCCCACTAATCCTTAGCCCTTCTTTTGGATGTTACCCTGAATCCTCAGCCCAAAATCAGAAGCTCTTGATCCTCAGCCTTGGACTTGGGGCTTCACCACATCAGTCAACCATATATGTCTCAATGGCAACCAAAGATATTTTTGTTTCTAGAATTTTCCTATATTCTTTGTTCTTTATAAATGTTCTTGCACATGTGCTACTGATTTTCATTTTGTTTGTGATAATTCCCTCAGTGACTGCTCTTTTTTCTTTAGCTTAAAATAATATGCAACATTATTCTCTGAATACAAACTCTCTCTAATTTGACTTTAGGAAACTTGGCTTTTTCAAGAGCTAAGAGCTCCTAAGCATAATAAAACATTTGGGAAAAAATTATACATATATACACACACATATAAAACACATATATTAAAATACATCCATAGATATATTTTTAGAATATGTATTTATAATAAGGTATAGGCTGTGTTATAAGGTATAACACAAAACCTTAATCATTTGATTCTAATTAGACTTTATAATGTGCCTGAGAGCTTCAAAGGGCGAGAATTTGGAGAAAGAGAAGATTCACATGAGAAAAATATCTCTATGTTGGAAAACCAGTCTATTCTGAATTGTCTGTGTGTGAGCATGTGTACGTATGCAAATGCACACAATAAAACAAATATATATGTATTTGATTTGTGAAATAAATAAATACTAAATACTAAATAAATACTAAAGTAAGCATCTTCTATGCACCAAGAACACAGGTCCACGTGTGGATCTAGAGGGAAAAAATGACTAACACTTCTCTTATTCTTAAATTTCCCAACGTCTAACAAGAAAAAGAGACGCCTACAATAAAGCATAATTATGTGCATTAAACCTTATTTCTATACAAATAAAGTACTTTGGGAACACAGAAAAAAAGATGTATTTAATTAATTATTCCTGAGGAATTTAGAGGGTTAGTAGGGTTTTGACAAGCAAAGTTGGAAGATGAACACAAGGCAGAGGCATAAAAACATGCAGAATAACAGCCAGGCAACAGAGATTTATAAAGCAAGGACTTTGCTTTGGGAAAGGGCAGAACAGAAGCATAGTACAATAAGGTTGAGACTAGACTGTGAAGGTCCTTGAATGCCTTGTTAAGATTACATCTCACTTTGAAATCAACTAGACACCGAGAAAAGATTTTAGGCAGAGAAACTAAATAATTTGATCTATATTTTAAAACTATAATGCAGGTTATAATAAGAAGATTGTATATAAGGATATGGATATGAACAGAAAAATCAATTAGGAGAGTTTATTAATTAGGCCTAAAAAAAAATCAATTGCAGAGTTGATGCTCATGATTATGAGAGTCTGCTCTAGAATAGCTTCAGTGAGGGAAGAGAGGGAAATTTATGGGAGGCATTTAAAAATAGAATTTACTGGGTATAGTAATCAACCGGTTGTGAGGAACTGGAGAAAAAGAGGAGGAAAGGATGCACCGAGTTTTAGGTTGGTAGACTAGATGTGTGGCAAAGTCACGAGTGGGAATTAAGAAAAAGAGAAGAGAAACATTCCTATAAGAAAAAGTACTTAGTGGAATACTTCCACTAGCAGAGGAATTGTCTGAGTCTGGGGGAGCAGCAGGATTTAGACGCTTTGGCTTAATTTTGAAGTATTTAAGTGTCATAGAGAATATAATTTAAATCTTAAGGTTTATAGCTTGTCATCATGAGGTTTAGAAATATGCAGGCCTTGTCTTCCATGTGACTTAAGCTCACGCTTCATTTAGGGTTGCCTCAAATCCTGCCATGTGTAAACGGTCACTTAAGACGCTTTTTACTGATGATGTACAATGTCTCTCTCCTGACCATGGGTTTTTCCAACGAGTGGAAAATGTTAGGAAAGAGCATGTCTCACAGTAAAATGGGGTGTTACAATTTGAGTGTTAGGTTTAACTGTGAATGAACATCCGCTCTGGAGATGTCAGGTGTGTGGAGAGCACTGAAGAGGTCAGCCACAAATCCCAAATTCTCCAGCTGAAAAGAAACCAATGAAAAATCCTGGAAGACACTCTCATGGAGGAGAAGCAAAGCCAGAGGAGTAGAGCATAAGACACTAAAAAAATGAGAATTATTCTAGAAGGAGGAGTCAAATTATGCAGGAGGGCATGAAAGGAGGCTTCCTTATTTGTGAGAATACCCCTGGGATCTTCTAACATGTAATAAATAACTTATCTTCTATATACAACAAACTTGTATATAATATGCCTTAGCATGTGTGTGTCTATACACATAAATACATACCCGGTGGTGCTGGGGTAAAGAACCTGCCTGTCACTGCAGGAGACTTAAGAGATGCAGGTTCCATCCCTGGGTCAGGAAGATCCCCTGGATAAGGGCATGGCAATCCACTCCTGTATTCTTGCCTAGAGAATCCCATGAACAGAAGAGCCTGGCCAGTGACAGTCCATGGGGTCACAAAGAGTCATACACGACTGAAATGACTTAGCGCACACAATCACTATTGAGTGAGTGAGTGCTTTTTTCCTGCTTTTGTTTTAAAAAATAATGGTGGACGTGGAAACTGCCTTACCCTGAGAACTGTTAGATTGCCAATATAGGGGAAAGATGATAAACTTCACTGTTTTTGAGAGAGATTCTTGATAGATAACTCTTCTTCCTTTTTCTTTCCCTATTTTTCTCTCTCCCTCTCTTTCCCCCCACCCTCCCGTTTCCATCCAGTGGAATGGAGCATGTCTAAAGACTTTTGTCCTCTGGCTGGAGAAATCATCATGGAAAACCTGCAGATCCTGAAATACACAATCACAGGACTTACAACGGTAAACGCCATGTCCTCCCGTCACACTCCCTGCTCCCCTGCCCCTGATGTCTGTGCTGGGATATTCGTAGCAAATGCCTACTTTGGAAGCAACAGCCAATGCCCATTCCTCTGGCAACAACTGCCACTCATTAAGCATGATATGTCTGGTATCCATAATCTGAACCCCACAAAGGAGAGAGCAGACAGCATGAACCACTTTGTAAGCTGCCATGTTCTACAGAGATCAGAAAAAGACTGGCCTCATGCAAGCCTTGAAAGCTGCTGCTTTCTGGATCACAGTTTAATCTCGGGGCTGGGGGGAGGGATCAAAGGCTCTCAGAGATCCAATTTTGACTCCCTGTCTGATGGTAAAAATAACAGCCTCAACTAACCCTCACCCCGACAGCCTCGGTTGAGATCAGTCATCAACTGGAGTCACACAATTTCCTGAGAGAAATCCTTTCCCCTGATTACCAAAAAAAAAAAAAAAGTGTGTCTAAATCTGCTTTCACAAAAAAAGAAATTATATATGGTGGCCCTACACTTCTCAGTAACTTGAACCAATTTAAACTGTGAATGAAAAACTGGAACAAACTGTGCTTATTTGTTTAACCAATCTAAATGTTAATTATTTATAGAACTACAAACTATATGAGCATATGAAATGCAGTATATAAAAAACACCTAACAACTCAGTTCAGACTGGAACAAACCCTATATTTCCTCAAACAATTAATGCAACTAAACTGGATCATCAATTTTGTTTTAACTAAAAAAGGTTTCAGGTAAACTTGAACCTGTATTAGTTTCTATCCAACTCAAATAATTAATATCTTAGGACCTTCAAATGTGAGAGGAAGAGGGAGAATTTTCTTGTTTTTCTAAAAGGCTAAAACAGTTATCTGTAAAGCATAATCCTGAAGCCCAGAATTAAAAAGCTGTGTTAGGTTGCACTTCTTCAAGTTTGAACCAGCTTATTCTAAGAGAATTCTTGGTGGTTGGGTCATCATCACAGAATCTTAACTTTTCATCTTACTTACACGTCTACACCAGGGGCCAAAACTATGGATTAGCAGAACAAACAAACCCCTGAGTGGGTGGCCCCCAGAGATGCTATCGGCATCTGATTCCCAACACTACAGCTCACACGATGGAAGAGGGCCAGAGAGAACCCAAGGGAATTTCCACTGCTTAAAAGAAAAAGTGATATGGTGATAAAAATGGAAAACTCTCCACAGAGGATTCTCTAATATTTGAACTAATTTTTATAGGGATTAAGTTTTTCCACTTGGCCGTCCAATGAGAGTAATGCAGACACTATCCTAATCACATAAAAGCCTAGAAGCAGATTTACACTTCTACAGAATCTCCATAACGCTGAGGTACATAGAGACCCACTTTTAATGTTATAAAAATTAAGTTTATAATAGGTAAGGCCACTGTTATTAACTCCCTAGCAAAGGCTCTACAAAGATTGCTATTTTTTTTTTTAACTTCAAACACTATTTTACAGATTTTTACAAGCAACGTTTTAACAAGTGTTGACTTCTGAAATACCCTTTTGGGGGAAAAAAAATATTCCTCAAAGCGAAAACATAAAACCATACAAAACATTTTAAAATACTATAATCAAACGAAAAACAACTTGATTCTTTTTTAAAAATTGAAGCATATGAGACCTCCCTGGTGGTCCAGTGGTTAAGACTCCACGCTGCCACTGCAGCGGCACAGGGAACAGGTTGGATCCTGACGGGAACTAAGATCCCACACGCCAGGGGCATGGCCAAAAATAAATAAATACAGAGAAGTCCAGTTTATTTACAATGTTATATTAGTTTCAGGTGTAGAATGTCGTGATCCAATATTTTTATAGATCATACGTCATTTAAAGTTATGAAATATTGGCTGTATTCCCTGTGTTGTACATTACATACTTGCTGTATCGTCTTAATTTTTTACCTAGTGGTTTGTACCTTTTAATTCTCTTCTCCTTTCTCTCTCCTCCCTACTTCTCTCTTCCTACTGGTAACCACTGATTGTTCTCTGTATCTGTGAGTCTGTTTCCTTTCTGTTATATTTACTAGTTTGTTTTATTTTTTAGACTCTACATATAAGTGATATCATACAGTATTTATCTTTTTCTGGTTTATTTCACTAAGAATAATATCCTCTGGGCCCATCCATGTTGTTGCAAATGGTAAAACTTCACTCTATGGCTGAGTCCATTGTTGTGTGTGTGTGTGTGTGTGTGTGTATGTGTGTATCACATCTTCTTTATCCATTCATATGCCGATGGACACAGATTGCTTCCATACCTTGCTTATTGTAAATAATGCAGCTATGAACATTCAGATGAATATATCTTTTGAAATCAGTGTTTTGCTTTCTTTAGATAAATATCTGGATGTGGAATTGCTGGATCATATTGAAGTTCTTTTTCTTTTTTTTTTGAGGAACCTCCATACAGCCACAACTCCTTAATTCTTGATATCTTAAGACATTAAAGATATAAACTATTGTTTTAATAATGGTTTTTAAAAGGAAGTAACATCAAATATTTAATTAAAAAATAATTGAGTAAAGAATATTTATTACAGTATTATTTATTGTATCGTAAAATGTGGAAACGATCTGTCCACCGATGATTGGTTAAATAAATACATGTGTTTAACCAAAGTGGAGTACTATGCAACCACTGAAAGAATGGAGCAGATCTTTAATTATTAATCTGAAAATGTGTTCATTACAACTTGTCAATTTTATAAAGCAAGATGATCAGTTAGAAAAAGGTGATAGCATATGCCACTAGGGAGGAGAAAAAAAGGAAAAACAGATAAAGGGTGAGAAATTGCAGGTTTTGGTAAACCATATAGGACTATGACTTAAAAATCGGTGTATAATATTTGGGGGGAGGTCAGGAAAAGCAACTATGATATTCCAATTTTGGAAAAAAGAAAGCACAAAGAAATTAAGAGGGCACCCCAAACACATTTATTATCATGTAAAACCATAGTAGTCAAGAAAAGCTAGAAAGTTAAAGTGTGGGTCATGGGATGAATGAGTTCATCAGACACAGAGTAAAACGGACTGAATAAAACTCCCAGTGCATCATTCTCTCTGTTTCAATACTTTGCAGGGCCAACAGTATTTTGTCCAAGTGTCGGCTTATAACATGAAAGGATGGGGACCTGCTCAGACCACGACGCCAGCATGTGCCTCTCCTTCTAGTAGGTGGTGGCTGTGAATTCTCTCAAGCCTGGCCAGGCTCCAACTCCAATTCCATCCTCGGAATGCCACTGCCATTCCCTCTCCCCACTGCTTCGGACTAACAAGACCTCCTCAGAGTAGCATCTGGCCACGTAATGAATGAGTCCTCTGCAGAAATGTTTCCCTGGGAGGCAACTCAGTGGAATGAAAGAAGGGGGAATTTGGAACCAGCAAAATTGAATTTGATACCCATTATACATTTTATTAGCTGCATGGCCTTAAAAATTTCCTTAAACTCTCTGGGTCTCAATTCAACATCTGTAGAATGGGTCGGATCATACCCTTCACGGGGCTTTTGTGGGGAGGTACTGAAATGTCATACCAGGACCGGCTGGCCCCGAGTACATGCAATCCACTTTAGCTCTCACCTCCCCTCCCTCACCAAAAATCTAGCAAATCTTACTTACATTCCATCAGAAGGAAAGCTTTCTTATTAACAGGCACCCTGCTACACTCTGCCAAAAACAAAGTCTGTAATATTTGTAATGGTGGCGGAGAAACCCAGTAAAGCCCCTTAGTTTAAAATTAATAATTTATGTGTGGTATATTTGGTAATTCTCTATTAACCAGAAAATTTAATAAGAAGAAATATCTCCAGACATACCACAATATGATAGATTTTTCTGTATAATAAATCTATTGCTCTGAATTATATTTTAATTTAAAAAGAAATCTTCATAATGTGATCATTTTAAATGGTATCACATGTTCTTGTGAAAGTGCAAACTGCTCCATCCTTTGTGGAAAACAATGTTTATATTATATCAACTGCTATAAGAACATTCATTTCTTTCTATCCCATAATTATACATCTAAGAATATAACCGAAAGAAACAGATGCAGACACACAACCATAAACAAACATGGGCACTGCAGCAATATATTGATATAGTGAAATATCATGTGTGATGGGGAGAACAAATTCCAATATCAACTTCATGGTTAAATAAAACGATGTATAGGGATCCACACTATAGAGCAATATGCAACCGTTAAAAATGGTGTTTTTAAAAAACCAACATTGTATAGAAGACATTCGTATAGTATAAGTTTTATATAAACAAATTTCACAGTTTTTTCTCATTTAAACTGTGAGTCTGACCACAATCAGGTAGGCGTGTCCGCATATAATTATTAAAATTTAACAGTGGATATTTAGGCTACAAGATTATAGGCTCTTTGGTTTCCTTTTTATACATTTATGCATTTTTCAAGTATTCTAATAGTGCTTACCTGGGAGAAACCATGAACCAGGTGGTACATTATGAGCTCTCAGAGTCGGTATGTCACTCAACCCCAACAGCAGTTGCTGTTCCCATCTGGTGGACAAACATCACCATTATCCTCTGCGTCACTACCAACACCAGCGCTGACATTTCTAAAGCTGCTCATACGCTGCATGTTGACCTAAGAATTTTATACTGATTAAGTCAATCTTCATAACAAACCTATTGAGGTGATTTTTACTATTTTACTGATGAGGGAACTATTAATGTTGATGTACATAACACACACACATATAGCCCAACAACACAAAATTTTTAGCAAGCACTGAAGCCAAGTCTAAACCCTGTGTCCCTTGCTCTTAACCACCATGCTCTCCTCCTCCTCTACTAATAAGGAAATTAGGATTGAGAGAAGATGTTGCCTTGCCCAGGATCACAACTTTGGTACATGGCTGAGCCAGGATTAAGTCGCAACTAGTCAAGACTCTGTGCAGTAACTAGCGCCCTGCTATCAGGCAGACAATCAGACTAAAAGCCAGCCAGCCGATACCAACTCCTGCCTGCGGTGGATTATTGCTGTTGTTGTTCAGTCGCTCAGTCGTGTCTGACTATTTATGACCCCATAGACTGCAGCACGCCAGGCTTCCCTGTCCTTCACTGTCTCCTGGAGTTTGCTCAAATTCGTGTCCATTGAGTCAAAGATGCCATCCAATCATCTCATCCTTGTCGTCCCTTCTCCTCCTGCATTCAACCTTTCTCAGCAGCAGGGTCTTTTCCAGTGAGTTGGCTGTTCACATCAGGTGACCAAATTATTGGAGCTTCAGCTTCAGCATCAGTCCTTCCAATGAATATTCGGGGTTGATTTTCTTTAGGATTCACTGGTTTGATCTCCTTTTTGGCCAAGGGACTCTTAGTTGTCTTCTCCTACACCCCAGTTAGAAAGCATCAATTCTTCAGCACTCAGCCTTCTTTATGGTTCAACTCTCACATCCATGTATGACTATTGAAAAACCATAGCTTTGACTATACAGACCTTTTTCAGCAAAATGATGTCTCTGGTTTCCAATATGCTATCTAGGTTTGTTACAGATTTTCTTCCAAGGAGCAACCATCTTTCAATTTCATGGCTGCAGTCAATGTCTGCAGTGATTTTGGAGTCCAAGAAAATAAAGTCTGTCATTATTTCCATTTTTTCCCATCTATTTGCAAGAAGTGATCTGACCGGATGCCATGGTCTTAGTTTTTTGAATGTTGAGTTTTAAGACAGCTTTTTAACTCTCCTCTTTCACCTTCATCAAGAAGCTCTTTAATTCCTCTTCATTTTCTGCCACTGGGTGATTATCAATATTTCTGAGGTTATTGATATTTCTCCTGGTTATTGATATTTCTCCTGGTTATTGATATTTCTGAGGTTATTGGTATTTCTTCTAGCAATCTTGATTCCAGATTGTGATTCATTCAGGCCAGCATTTCACATGATGTACTCCACATATAAGTTAAATAAGCAGGGTGACAATATACAGCCTTGATGTACTCCTTTCCCAATTTTGAACCAGTCCATTGTTCCATGTCCAGCTCTAACTGTTGCTCCTTGACTTGCATACAGGTTTCTTAGGAGGCAGGTAAGATGGCCTGGTATTCCCATCTCTTCAAGAATTTTCCACAGTTTTTGTGATCCACACAAAGGCTTTAGCAGAGTCAATGAAGCAGGAGTAGATGTTTTTTCTTGAATTCTCTTGCTTTTTCTATGATCCAATAGATGTTGGCAATTTGATCTCTGGTTCCTCTGCCATTTCTAAACCCAGCTTGTACATCTGCAAGTTCTCAGTTCACGTTCTGCTGACGCCTAGCTTGAAGAATTTTGAGCATTACCTTGCTAGCATGTGAAATAAGTGCAATTGTGCAGCAGTTTGAACATTCTTTGACATTGTCCTTCTTTGGGATTGGAATGAAAACTGACCTTTTCCAGTCCTGTGGCCATTGCCGAGTTTTCCAAATTTGCTGGCATATTGAGCGCAGGACTTCCACAGCAGCATCCTTTAGGATTTTAAATCGTTCAGCTGGAATTCCCCATCACCTCCACTAGCTTTGCTCATAGTAATGCTTCCTAAGGCCCGCTTCACACTCCAGGATGTCTGGCTCTAGGTGAGTGACCACATCATCATGGTTATTTGGGTCATTAAGAACTTTATTGTAGAGTTCTTCTGTGTATTCTTGCCTCTTGTGGATTCAGATAGCTAAATCAGACCATACAAAGCCTTAGACCACAAATACCAAAGATCTCTAAGACTCCTGAGTCCCCTAGCGTTTGATGATTTAACTATTCCAGTCTTACCTGGGCATCTTTCTTACTGAAGGCTTGCCAGAAACACGTGTGGGCAATATTGCAAGATTAAGATAAGACACTACTATACTGTCTAGTATACTAAGATACTTAAGGAACCAATCTCATTCCAGGGTGGGACAGAGAGGGAGGATGTGTATTTTTGAAGATGGAAGGATAACAAGAATAGAAAAGCAAAACAAAAAACAAAAAAAGTAGGGAAAAAACAGTATGCCTGAAAGTAGAACAGGGGGGAACCCACTCCAAATGCATACCCCACGCAAGTTCTGGCTTATGTGTTTACTTATAAACATCAGATGGATCCTGGTTCTGCAAACCTCAAATTCTATTCAGATACTCTCCCTCACAGCCCATTTGAAGAGCTTTCTCCAGAATGAAAAGAACAGTTGTCCAGGGCTGGGAAGAGTTACTTATTACTCGGTAATTAACATAGCAAATGGCAACACTTTCTAAAACAGCACATTTGATTAGTAGGGGTATCTGGCAAAGACCTGAAATCGAAACATGTCATTACAGTCGCTGCAGACTTGCCATGTCACTTGGAAAGAACAATATAACAACACTCTGGTTCTATTTATAAACAGAGTATGACATTGTGATGTAACATATATCAGCATTCAGATATTTACTAGGGGACAATGTATTCTAACATGACAGAGTAATTGGAAATTTGGTAATATGTTCCAGTAAGCTATAAAGCTTTTTAAAATATTTTTACAAAAGGCCTTAATGTGTTTTTATAGACTGATGTTAAACGGCATGGTACCTACCAAGAGAACAGGACCCAGACAGGCTTGTCTGAGTTACGATCAGGAGAGCCCTGATATCGCCAGCGAATGTAAGCTCTGCGTTGTGTTGCAACTGGAGTGTTCTTGTTACCAGAACAGTGAACAGTATTATGTGGCACAATCTGCTCTTTTCCTACCACACTAAGTTTATTCCTGTCAGGATCCTGATTTCTTAATATATTTTCAATTTTCTTCCTCATCCCTAAAGTCTCCTATTTTATGTAGTCATCAGAACCTTCCAAACATCTATGAGAAAAACTCATTCTTTCCAAAAACCTTGGCATCATGTCCAGTGCTCACTAAGGCTGCAATTTAGCATTAGCAATTTTCTAATGTATCATAAAGTCATCAGTTCAAGCTCGCCTCTGATGTAATAGGGCTCAGCTGAAAGGGCCAGGTCTAATTCATCTCCCCCTGCATTGATGGCAGTATTAACACTCATTAGAATGTATGAGTACGTTCAGAGTCATGTAGTAATTCAGCCACCCAGGAGTCTCGCTCAAGCAAACAGCTTTGCTCATCTTATCTGAGTACTTCAGATACATTCACCTAAGAGAAAAAACAAGCATTGTTTATTCTCACTGTGTCCAGATACCAGGGACACTATAGATAGTCCAAGGGCCACTTGGAATTTGTTTCCTCGGACATTTCTAAATTTCCCAGTCAAAGCTCTTTCCTAGCCCATTCTACACGAACACCATCATGTTTCAAGTCACAATGCTTTACCAACATTTAATGAGCATCTCCAGTGTGCCCAGAATAGTGCTTTACTTACATTATTCCTCTGAAACCACAAATAACCTAAAAAAGAGATTCAAAAGCTCACTTTACAGAGAAGGGCCCTGAGGCAGAGAGAAATTAAGTCATGGTTTCTGCCAACAAGGCACAGCGTCCACAGAAAGCACCTACGCCAGCTCCCTGTCTCGAGTCGACCACAGCTAAGCCACAGCACGCAGACTCCACCCAGACTCCCACCCTCCTTCTCAACAGAAAGCAAAAACAAAAACACCACCATGGTGTAAGGGAATGAGCGCTATACAGAGGGTCATGAGATATGTTATAGTCCTGGCTACGCCACCAACCAGCTGAATAATTTAGAACTGGAATGGCTATCTCCGGGCCTTTATTTTCTGAGAGGTGCAAAAGGAAGATGGGCACCTGGTGGATAGATGAGAAGGAAGAGGGATTAGAAAATCTCCGAGGCCTTCCCCTTCAAAGGGGATTATCTGCTAAGGTGAGAAATGATGTTTCCATATACACCATTCAGGGAGTTCACTTTCCATCAGTGAGGCCCCTTCTTTTTAAATTATTACTTACATAAGGCTTGCCATGTAACGCTGCTGAATATCTAATATAATACACCTCTCATTTAATCCTCACAAAAATCCTGCCAGATAGATACTCTACCCCTTTTTCATACTACTGAGTCAAGTCGCTGTCAGCTTACAGATACCAAACTAGGAATCCGAAGTGTTAGGGTTTAAAACCAGACTTATCTGACTCCATAACCTGAGTCCTTTCTGACTATGCTGAACTGCTTGGCCTAGGATGGACCAGTCCGGAATGCTTTTACTGAACATAACTGTCATGGCGGCCTTCCCTCATAGCTCAGCTAGTAAAGAACCCACATGCAGTGCAGGAGATGCCGGTTAGATTCCTGGGTTGGGAAGATCCACTGGAGAAGGGAGAGGCTACCCACTCCAGTATTCTTGCCTGGAGAATTCCACGGACTGTATAGTCCATGGCGTCACAAAGAGTCAGACACAGCTGAGCGACTCTCACTTTCACTTCACTTTCAACTATCATGGCATCAGCTTAACAAGAGGCTGAACAAGAGAGACTCGCTATTTTAAAATAACTCTAGGTGGCAGGAACCTGAAACTTGTTCAGTTAGAACTTAAGCCTCAGATATATTCATGAACTAACTGGCTTTTCTTGAAAAGAATGTCTACCAATTTTAGAGAAAGCATTTAAACTAAGAAGCACTTTAAGTTGTTGCTTTTGAAAGATCCAGAAAGTAAAAGCCAGGGGGGAAGAGATTAGAGGAGGAAAGGGATGGACTTTGAAATGACTGACCTGCTGAAAAAAAAAAAGAAAAAGAAAAAAACTAGAATTGGAGACAGCAGAATTATAATCTTGACATTAGTCCCATACGGATTATTACTTTTGATATCATCATAGCCAAATGGAATGAAAATAGAAGGGGGAGAAAAATCTCAGTGGGTATTGCAATTTAAATTTGCCATGTAAGCTAATACTGTATATTTAGAGACTGAGCAGACAGGGTGGTTGGTGGCTCAGAGTATGTGCAGGAGCTGCTGTGCCAGCTAACCAAAGCAGACATTCATTAGAGCTAAAATGTAGATTTCCATTTCTTGGCATCTGACATGGGCTCTTTCCTTGGAAAGAAATGTCAATTTGGCCAAAAGTGTGAAACCTACAATAAAAGCATTGGGACTGTGGATTTCATCTAGTCTGCACATTCCCACCCCTTTCTTTCCTTCTGTGGAAATGCAGTCATGACCTGGGGTGCTGAATGGAGAGGCGACAGGGGAACTGATTAGGACACGGATGCTGCAAAGGAGGGTAAGGAGATGCGGGAGGGGACGCTGGACTCCCAAATCCTCTATTTTCTTTTGGCTTTCAATTACCATTTTCTCTTGCCTTAAAATGGCCCAACACAAGACACCAACCACAATTACTGTTTTGTACAGGGCCTGAACAATGGCAGCTTCCAGACGCTTGGCAGTCCCTGCTCCTTGTGCGAGTGCTGGGTGCTCATCCACAGAGTCTGTGGGCAGTATAAGTACAACTCAGCTCCCGAGGCAAGGCAGGGAGGAGGCCTCTCCTACTTGAAAATTTCACTCTGTTTGTTTCTTTTGTTCAATAGACTGGAAAGACTATGACGACAGAGCGCCCAGACACAAGGGACAGAGTGAAGTTTTGGAAGGTCTGCTGCAGCAGGTCCGAGCCCTTCATCAGCATTATAGTTGCCGGGGTAAGGATAAAAATCTTCTCCGGGCCATCGACTGAGGTCTCAGTGGCGCCGGTAATTTTAGCAGCTTCCTAACTGGGTCATACCTTCTCATTCATCAAGGAGGGAGAGAGATATTAATATTTGTACATCTGGAATCACTTTACAGCACTATCTTGCTTTAACCCTTGAGAAGAGACTCTCCCTTCCTTCCCTTCCTCTTTCTTGCGCACCCTCACTCCATAGGAACAGTTTGCAGACAAGCACAGGAAAAATAGCAACTGCCACTAGCTTTGTTTAAACTGCACCTTCACAGAGCCTCTCCATGTGCTGGGTCTTTGGGACATTCACCCTCAGACTTTTCACCCGCAACAAAAATTCTCTGAGCATCCTGTGGAAGCCCAACCAATTGTATCAGCAAACTT
Organism: Bos grunniens; assembly: GCF_055505025.1. NCBI lineage: Eukaryota > Metazoa > Chordata > Mammalia > Artiodactyla > Bovidae > Bos > Bos grunniens. The sequence continues at coordinate 56,269,926 of NC_141183.1, read as the reverse complement.
TTGTGTGTATTTATAATAAAGTTTACACCCAATTTCACATTCAATATCTCTTTTCATCCTCATTTTGGAAATTATCCCTGAGGCTAAGTGACTTGACCAAGGTCAAAATGCCAAGAAGGAACAGAATCAAGATACCAACCTAGATTTTCTGTCTCCAAGCCAGTCTTCTTGTGACACCTCAATTTGAGTCCCATTCTTCCATCAGGACGGGGCGCTGGCTTTTACTCTCCCCCTGAATTTTAATCTTTCCTGGTACTACTGCTCACGACAAAGTAGGGCACACCTTCTCTAGACATAGCTAACTATACCCAGAAAATCTCTGCGAAGCTTTAAAAAGATTCTTTTCTACTTGGGCTGTTCAAATGGGACAGGGTCAGGTTTCTGATCAGTGTAATGATTTGTGGAGCAGGCACTTAGTTTTATTTGGAGAATTAAAAGTTCCATAAAGTTTTCATTTTCCATGCTCCTTCACCCATCAGAACTCTAACTGCATTGTATTCTCTAGAAGAGGGCACTGCTAGACCAGCTAGGTTAGAAATCTATGGTTGAAACTAAGAAATGCTAAACAGGTTTTGACTGGGTATAAGGAAATCATATTAAGCACTAGCAAAAGTTGTTCCCAATTGCTATATAGCTATGACAACTGAGCTGTTAAGAAATGCCAGCTATAGCTAGAAATGAGGGCAAGTGTTTGCAAGAAAATCATGTTCTAATGAGTGGCTGGTTCATTAGGAAATGTGAATATGCATGGAGGAAGCTTTGAGAAGGAAACCCAAGGGGAATTTCATTCTTGGATCTTTAGGAAAACTTCAGCCAGAAAAGAGCCTTCAACATTCCACACTGGCCAAAATACCCTTAGTTCTCAGTTATCCAGGGCCCATTTAACCAAGTCAGGTGTTACCTAGGCTCCTTTCTCTTCTTCTGCCTTTCCATCATTTCCCTGTCCCTCAGCTCCAGCATGGCATGCAAAACTGATAAAGCAATTGGATAGATTTTTCTTTGCAACTCATAAGCCATTTTGTGTTTTCTGATAAAGATCAGAGGGGCAAAGCTAACACTACTCGTGGAATGAGGGATTGTTTTTTATATTATCTGAGGATTTAGATGCTCTCTCCAATACCACTGGGTCACAGTCCAATAATCGGAAAATGATTGTCTTGATAGCTCAGTCATTTCTATAGTTGCCATTCAACTTTTATCATGTACATATTTTCCCCCCACAGGGATGTAAATATACATATAGCATCAAGCAAGATTTAAGGCATTAAGTAGAATTCCCAAAAGAGAAGAGTATTTTTATATTGAAATGAACATTGGATATTTAAACAGTACCTAAAGTGTGTTCCAAGGAACAGTGGTTGCATAATTTGCTCAGCTGAAAGAGGGTCTCTGGTCAAGTAAATGTGGGAATTGTTACATCATATATCCTTTACTGGAATGTAAAATAGACATTAAATATTAAAGACTCTGATAAAAAGACATTTTGAATTTGGTTAAGCCAGCGTTTTCCAAATTTATTTGGCCATTGTAAAACATTTTTCACAGAATTAGTGTTCCAAGGCACAAACTTTGAGGAACATTGACCCGCCATACTCCAGGATAAAACAAATGATCTTCCAAGATGATACAACATAAATCTTTCTAAGTCTAAAAGGATAAATGAAGGATAATTAGGTATGGCATACAGAAAACTATAAAACTTTAGTTTAAAATATTTGAGTACATTGATACTATGTGGTTTACAACTTTCGTAATTAGAAACAAACAATTATTTAAAAATCCCATTTTTACCACTTACTGTGCATACTTAAGAAGAACATTTAACCTCTCCGAGCCATAAGTTCCCTATCAGAAAAAGCCAACATAATAATATCTATCTTTCAGGATTGTTATAAGCGTTAAATTAGGTAATGGATTAAACTCATGTGGCATAGAGTGGCATAAACTCATCTTGGCAAACTCTAGCTTCTTTTTTCCCATTGATCTTCCAGTTGAAGAGTGGTGCACCCTCCATCCTCAGCGCTTTATATGTCCTGGAATTAAAATGGAATCACTGACCAATTGTAATGAGGCTGTAGTACTCAATAAACACAATAGCATATTCTAAATGCAGAACTAATAACAAAACATTCCTTCTCCTACCAAAGCCCTACACAGAAGATACCAAAACCCACATTAATTTCTTTATTTTTGGCTAAAGAACTGGCCACAGCTAATTCACAGCTTTAGAGATGCAAATTCAGTGGAGGTATTGCATGGCCTTTATTGTTCACAAGGTTAATGCCCTGACATACATAATGAAATATAAAGGAGTCAACTGTGTTCACTAAAGCAGTCCCCTACAGGAGTGAATTTCAATTATTTTCCAATTTTTCAACTGGCAAACATCAGCTGAAACATTGTCTACTACGTGTTAGGTGCTAGATGTACTGGTATGAATAAAATAAACTCTCTATGCTCTAAGCACTTGAAAGCTAAAGACCAGCTGCATTCAGAGTCCAGAAACCTAATCATTGCTCCAGAACTCTGAACTAAGCAAAAACAGAATGGCAGCCACAGTGTTCTTGGGAGAGAAGTGAGCTTAAATCTTGTATCAGTCTGGTGGCTCAGACAGTAAAAAATAAAGTCTGTCTGCAATGCAGAAGACCTGCATTCCATCCCTGGGTCAGGAAGATCCCCTGGAGAAGGGAATGGCTACCCACTCCAGCATTCTTGCCCGGAGAATTTCATAGACAGAGGAGCCTGGTGGGCTACCGTTCCTGAGGTTGCACAGGGTTGGACACGACTGGGTGACTAACACTTTCACTTTCATCAGTCAAGATGGGCTATGTCATGCTGCAGTATCCAAATGAACTGCAAAACATTTATTTCTCCCGTGTGCTACTACTATATGTCACTGGTGAGCTGAGGGCTGGCTATCTATCAGTCTTGTCATGATACTCTTTCTAGAAATATTTGTCAGAACCCACGGGGGGAAAAGACGCTGGAAGGTCTCATAGGGACAAGACTAACATTCACACTCAAAATCCATTGGCAAAACTGCTCACATGGCCCCAACCCAACCACAAGAGCTCCACGAAGTGTAATTCTACTGTTTGCCCAAACTGGAGGAGACCTGGAGCATTTGACATTTTCATGGGCTCCTTCCCCAACTAGTAGCGGCATTTCTCATTTTCTCTTTTTTTAGCCTAATTTTTTTTTAGTTTAGTCTTCATTTTTAATTAAGTTATATATGACTGTACTCTGAAGCCAGATTATGTGGGTTCAAACACAGGCTGAACATTTACAAAGCTGTGTGATCTTAAGTAAATTCCCACCTTCTCTATACCTCACATTGCTCACTTGTAAAATGCAAATAAGAATTATGTAAACCTGTCAGTTATTTGAGAACTGAATGACTTAAAATAAATAAAGCATTAAGAAAAGCTTTATTATGAAAGAAAAAGCAATTTCTCCCATCATCTGTTTTTTATTTCCTAAAGGCTCAATTATTTGGATTTTTTTTTCTCTAAATAACAGGGTTATATTGCTAATTCCTGATTTTTAAAAATTATAGTTACTATTTCACTAAGGAAGATAATTATTTCTTTTTTATCCCTCCACTCTCTTACAAGCACATATAATTCCTACCCCCTTATCCTCCTTACCCCCCAGAGAAGAGAATGGCAATGCACTCCAATATTCTTGCCTGGAGTAATCCCATGGACAAAGGAGCCTGGTGGGCTATAGTCCATGGGGTTACAAAGATTTGACACGACTGAGTGACTAAGCATGCATGCATCCTCCTAATATTGTAATTTTAATAAGATCAATATTTACTGCTAATGCTATAAAGATCATATAAATTTTATGATCATTTTCCTTTCCTACATAAACTTTTATTTCCCCTGTAGATAATACTCAACTTTTATTATGTTTTTTTTTGTCTTTCCATGTTATAACTAATTAATCCCCAAGCTACTCTCCGGATCCATCAGTTTTTTTCTCAGTACAATCAGATACATAAGTATTGTTTCAAGTACATCTTCTTAAAGAAACCTCTCAGAAAGTCCTCTAACCTGCTCCAGTCTAGACTGGTTACTGGGTGCCTCCGTGTCTGTTATTGAGGATTGTTCTTGCCACTCTCCAATATTAGAGTTCTCTGTTTACCATCTCTTCCTTTTTCTGGGATTTGTCTGTCATTGATGGAGCCTTTCCTCTAGTAGCTTCCTCATAGGATCCTTGGGAGCTAATTTTTGGATACATTAAGTGTCTGGAGATGTATTTATTTTATTTAGTATTTACTTAAGGATTTGGACACATGTAGAATTCTCAACTGAAATAATTTTCCTTCATATTCATCGTTTTCAAGCCTTTAGCACTAAAAAGTCTGACACTATTCTGATTCCAGAAGTTTTATATGAAAGCTACTTTTTCCTGCCCTGGAAGTTTTTAAGTGGTATTGGAGAAGACTCTTGAGAGTCCCTTGGACTGCAAGGAGATCCAACCAGTCCATTCTGAAGGAGATCAGCCCTGGGATTTCTTTGGAAGGAATGATGCTAAAGCTGAAACTCCAGTACTTTGGCCACCTCATGTGAAGAGTTGACTCATTGGAAAAGACTCTGATGCTGGGAGGGATTGGGGGCAGGAGGAAAAGGGGATGACAGAGGATGAGATGGCTGGACGGCATCACCAACTCAATGGACATGAGTTTGAATGAACTCCGGGAGTTGGTGATGGACAGGGAGGCCTGGCGTACGGCGATTCATGGGGTCACAAAGAGTCGGACACGACTGAGTGACTGAACTGAACTGAACTGAACTGTAGGGTGATCTGGCATAGCTTTATCTTTAGGAAAGTAATAAAGCCAATGTCAGAATCTTTAGGTGCATTCGTATGCTAATCAGAGTCCCGACAGACACTATTTCCAGTGTTCTGCCTGGAGGA